>NC_072414.2:52012500-62012500 GCF_028858775.2 Pan troglodytes
AGAAAGCACAGCAGCGAGGCTGCGGACCCTACATCTGGGCTCCACATCACAGCCATTTTTACCAGATAATGCAAGAGAAATAAACTCTCCTCCCTTGGAAACACAAGTCCCCCACCCCCTTCTTTTTTGGGGGAAAAAAATCACCACAGGTTAGAAACTGAAAAGAGTTTATTTGAAGGCATACAAATGCATATTTATTATACACATGTAGGCATTAACAATGTAAATTACACCGCCAGCAGTTGCTGGTTGTTTATTCATTAGATCTTTAGAAAATCTACATTGCCTCCAGACAGCGCGATGATAATGTGAAATACACAAGCAGTTTACATAACCAACTTCAACGCACAGCTTCGTGCTCCGCCACTCGGAGTCATCAACAGGTCGCGGGGAAGCGGACGCGAAGGAAAACCTAAGTTCCTAACAACTATGGAAAATCTGGGAAACCTACGAGGCCCACAGTTCCCTCTGTCCTTTTGGGAAGCGATAAAAGACTTGAAGAAAAAGAAGCAACTGTCTCACTATGGTTCATCTATTTTATCTCGTTTGTGTGTAGCTTTTTTTTTTCCTTTGCAATTAAAAAAAATCGGTAAAAAGAGGATGGATGGGCGGAACGGAAAGATCAATATCCTCCCCAAACTCCTGGTATTCCGGAGTGTTCCTTAAAGACTGTGAACCCAAACTGCTTTCAGGGGTGAAGTAAGTGACGAGAAGGTTTCCTTTACTGCCCGCGAGGGAAGAAAAGACTGCCTACCTTGGCTAAGGGAGGCCACCGGCTCCACCAATCAAATCGCTATGGCTATAAACAAATGGTTATCCGCTCCAAAGAAAATCACTTGCTGGATCAGCCTTCTTGGAATTATTAAATCCTCCGTGGTTCTAGATTTATCCAAAAGATGGAGATGAGGTGACACTTTAAGAGAAAAGTGGCAGTGCAGACTTAATGGTTATTTTAAGTACATAAATATTGTATATAAATATATTTACAAGATTCTTTCCCAGTAAAAATATTAAGTAAAACTAAATGCGGGGGCGGGTGCCAACTAGGGTCTCTTGCGTTGGGCCAGTGAACGACGTCAGCCGCAACTCTAAGTGGCAAAGTTTTCGAAAAACCTCGCCGATCCTCTGAAGGTCGGGTTAATGATTTACCCCACTCGCCAACCACCTGGTGTAGCCTACCGCTACGCCGCGGAGGTGTGCCAGTGATGCGCTGCAGGGGGGGATGCTGGGGCTGTTTTCTGCTTCTCTCTTCTCTTCCTCCCTCCCTTCTTTACCTCCTTTCTTTTGGTTAGGCCAGCTGAGCACAGAAGAAAATGCCCTGCCAATCCCGGAAAGTTTGCGCTACTGGGAATGCCTCGAGTCAGTTTGCTGACCTAAAATCTGGTGTTCATACCTGTGCTGGAATTGAAACTGTAGGCTGAGAAAAAAGGCGGGAGAAGGAGGGTAGAGGGGAAAAGGTTAGCGGGAATGAGAAGGGGTGGGGAGAGGGAGGGAGAAAATGGGGGAAAGGAACGCAGGGGGCAGGGGTCTATTTCTGGGGCGTCGGTAAGTCCTTGGGGCAACCTGGTTTTCCCCTGCTGACAAGCTGTGCCAGTTAACTGCAATCCACCAAGAGTCAGCCAACAGCCCCCGCGCTGCTAGAGCGCCCAAAGCAGAGGCCGGCCGCGAGGAGGGCCAGAGTGCACCGCGGGGGGGTTTGCACCGCGCTGGGGTTGGCACCGCGCGCTAGGACCCACGAAGCGGCGCGCTAGTCCCAGGTGGGCACGAAATGAGCGGAAGGACTCTGCCGCGGCGGGGCGGCGAGCGCCTGGCTGCACTGCAGGCCCCGCCAAGCCCCGCCCCCTAGCCATTCTTAGCTGGGGGAGGCCAGTACGGATCAGCCGCTTTCTTTCTTTTCTCTCTTTCTTTTTCAAACCCGCTTTGTGGGTGGCAACTCAGCGGGGGACGCATGGAGACAAGAAAACAAAAAGCAGAGAGAGAGAGAGAGAGAGGGAGAGAAGGAGAAAGGGAGAGAGGGAGAGGGAGAGACAGAGAGAGATCAACAAATAGTTTTTAACCTTCCTAGGAACACAGCGAGTTATTACATTTGAAAGCTGTTGTGGTCTTCAGCGAAACCTGCTTCTGCCATTAAGAAAACACATACTACACACGTTCACCCTGGTTAAGCTCTCCTCCCTGGTCAGCCTGAACAAACAAAGCAGAAGCGCAGGGTTTTAAGGCTGAAGATCTATAGGTTATCCGGTTTCAAAACAAATTAAAGCAGAGGGATCCACCAAAAAATATATATATTATAGATGCAAAATATTCTTCATTTCACATATCTGCAGTTGCCCTCCCCCATCGATTTTATTCCAATTTATTAGCAAAGCACATTTTAGCCTACTGTCCGGGATTTACCTGAATCTATTCAATCAGTAACTTATTTTTCCCAGATCCTACATTTGAAGGAGCTTAAACCCGTTTTTCCCACTTATTGGAAGCTTTAAAACACTTTATAAAGCTAAAAATCACTTTCCTGTTGCAGCTTTTCCAAAATTCCTCCCCCAAAAATAACATTTAAGAGTGGGTGCCCAGCCAGAAATACTGATTTTTAAAAAAACTCAGCAAACCAATAATTTTTGACAAAGAAAATTAATATGAACAGTATAGGATGATTTTTCTCTCCCTCCCTCCCCACTTAAAAAAAAAAACCCTTTGCTCCACCCCGCTATTAAACAAAACACAATACCTTTTTCTGGGTGGTACTGCACAGAAGTTGATTCAGTTTTGACAATGTTGTTTAGCTATCATTTGCTATTTTGAATGAATGGGAGCAATCCCCCCTTTTACAACATTTGTTTCCTATTATGGAGAGGTGCAGCAGTTGAGGGCAGACATGTGAAAGTGGCTGTTTGATTCTCTTTTTCATCTCCCTGACCCTGCTTTTGTCCCTTCTCACCCTGGGAATGTCACGCCTCGCTACTTCACTTTGAGATGCTCGAGAAAGTGGCTTTGTTATTCCCTTTTAGACATACACGAAATTGTTCTCATTCCCCCCGCTGTAAAAGATACTTCACATCGGGACTCGGTTCACAAGTGCAATGCAATTTGGCTTAGTCCAACCTTTGTTCTGCTTGTACAAATGAGCGAACAGTGCACACATTATACAGTTGATCTACTGCTGTCTTAACCCCAGAGTTAGGGGCTGGGAGAAAAGCAAGTTAATCCCTTCAATACCAAGGTGGCGTTAGCAATATTTCCTCCAATAATAATAATAGATTTGAATTGCTTCTTCTATTTCACACAGTACAGAGCAAAACTTATGGGGAGGGTTTAGCAACAACACAAAAAGCCTTCCACCACCCTTTTGCAAATAACTTTTTAAACAAATACATTTGTGAGCATGGTAATGCCCAATTTAAAGCTATGCAACTGTTTGTGCAAAGGAGGGATTTGATTTGGAAACAAAGATTTTAAAGCCTTGAAGTCTCAGAACAAATCACAGCCAAGCAAACATCAAATGGTATTTAGCAAACCAATTCCAAAGAGAAGGCATTGTGCTGAGCAGGGAGAGTTGTTTTCTCAGGCATTGAAATTGCTTGCTCACTATGATGGGGGAGGGGGAAGAGGAGAGCCGGTGGCACCTCTTGGGGATGGGGATCAAGCTGCACCAGCACCTAACTCTGGCTACTCTTTTTTATGCTTGAGGTAGAGGGGAAACTGGGCCTTCCATGCTCTCCAAACCGCAGCAGCTGCTTGGGATATACTATTAAAATGTGTGGGGTGTTGCCTCCCTTTACCTCACTCCCAAGCAAAACACAGATTTAACTCTAGGTGCCCCAGCCACAGCCAGAGGCCCTATTCACCGCTGGACAAGTTATGCTGGTGGGGACTAAAAAACTGACACCCTTGAAGTTGAGCCCCCCAGTTTGGATGGGAGTAAAGGGTGAACAGGAAGTGGAGACTCTTGTCTTAGAACCCCACAAGATTGAGCCCGGAGGGGAGATCTGATTATGGCCAATATACTACTTGTCAAAGGTTTTTTGTTTTGTTTTTGTTTTGTTTTTTCCTGTCTGTGATGAGTTAAGGTCCCCCTGTAGCCCAGTCACCAACGGATGAAATAGCTGGCTCCAAAGTTCCCTGGCAGACATTCTTCCCCACTAGTTGGAAAAAGTATGCTCCTGTGGCAGCACAGTGCAGGGGTCGCTGGCGGGGGTAGGGGGTGTGGGTGGGTACGGAGTCCTTTCACTGCCCGTCGGCAGTTGGCACCAGAGCGGAAAGTGTGTCCCCTCCCCCGCCTCTCTCCCTTGGGCAGTTTGATTTCCCGCCAGACTCAGTCGGAGTGGCCTGGAAGAGCGGGCTCACACTCCAAAGGCAGCCGTGGGAGAGTCGTAGCGGATAGGTGTCCCCTGACATGCGCCGGGTGCTCGTCTCTGCCCCCCACCCGCCCCCAAAACCCAAACCTGCAAGTCGATGTTGTCCGGTGACCCCGGGAAAGGAGAACTTTCTGAGCTAGTTCCCTCTGGTCCCGAAATCCAGCACGTTAAAGCCAGGCCTTGCGGTGCTGGGGGGCTGGTGGGGGAGGCGCACAGACTCCGAGGACAAACAGCCCCCAGGACACTCGGGATGGCAATTTTTTTAATTGACCACTGACAGGCTGAGGGAGTTTGTTTTAGTGCTGAATACCCCAGGAACGAAATCCTTTTGAAAGGGAGGCTAAGTCGTTTCACGCCACCAAAGTGCAGATTTGAAGAATGACTGATGGGACAAAGAGGCGCGATGCGTTAGCGCGGGTTCCCAGAGCGAGCGCAGCACTGGGGCAAATGCGGGAGGCGGCCTGGAGAGGTGGGGAGGGGCAGGGGAGACTCGCAAGGCCCTAAAACCTGATATCGACGGCGCACCAGCCTTCGACCCTCTCCCTCAGCACATTTCACTGTCAATTTGGTAAAGGAGATGCAAAAAGCAGAAGGGAGAGGAGAAAAGTGTAGTGAAGAGGAGTGAAGGACCGGAGTGCTGTAGGAGAGGGGAAAGAAGGAGAGGGAGGGAGAGACTCAGACTGCGGAAGCGGAGAGGAGTTCAGGGAGACTCAGGGAGAAAGAAGAGGACCGGGCAAAGGAAGGCTTAGCCGAAACGCTCCAGGCAGCGCAGAGTTCATTTTCCAAGTGGGGACGACGGGTATTGTTTTTGGCACCTAGGAAACCTTCGGAAGCTGCCGGGTACTTTCCCTCCGCCTCCCGTCTATGTTTGGTAAATATTAACAAACCAGGGCGCGTTATTTTCTGGAGTGTGCATGGAGGGGCTGGCAGAGACTAGGGACAGATTTCCTCTCCTGGAGCCCCCGCCCCCAAAGCCCCAGCTCCACCCTTCACGCACACACACACCTGCTTGACAACAGAAGGAATCAAAATCAATATTGTATTTGTCACCCCTCTGTCTCCTTTTTACTCCCTCAGCAACCCGGGTGCCACTGAAGCGAATTGTGGATTTATGGAGGGAAATTAGCATAAATTATTACGAAATCTGTAGCCGTGTGTGGTCCAGCTTGTGGGAAAAGAGGCTATTGCGAACTCTCCAAGCAGAAAGGTGGTCGGTGGTGGGCTCTGCGGAGGCGATGAATGGCTATTGCACCAAAGAGATTTCCATTTGGTTTGCACATGGGTATAATTGACTTATGTGTATTTTATACAGTTTTCCCAACAACTCCCTAAGCCACCGGGTCGGATGTGCCTCCCCCCCCACCCCCACCCCGTGTTTGCTTTGGGTTCTGCACAATAGACTCTGATGCACTTTTCAAGATTTCTGGAAAGTGCTCCTTCCCTCCTCCTTTTCGTAATACCAGTCTTAAAACGCTGTCAATAACATGCAAATCCTCCCTCCCCGCCCTGGGCTTTGTAGACCTCCAGCAGAACCAAGATAAAACTTTGTAGCAAAGCCCAAGTTTTAAATGTGTTTCTCACAACTTCTCTCCTCATCCAAGGCAAACTTGTGCTATTGGGTTCGGTTTACTTAAGTAACCCTGGTCGTGTGCAATGTGCGTCAAACTCCTATCTCCACACTAGCCAAACTTTAAAGATTCATCAGACACAAATTCCTACTTGTATCCTCGCATGTTCCAAACTTGGGGGTGACAACTTCCCGGGGAGATAGACAAAGATTTATTCCAACTTCAGACTTTTTTTTTTAAACCCGAACGTTTTTACTCTTAGAATTTAGTTAATCTCCTGTTTACTCTGAGCAATGATTTCGACAGGCATACAATGGCCTCTTTGCAGGGCAACAAAATGCCAATTGTTAAAATAAGAAAACACTTCTCTCTCCTTATTCCCCACCCTCAACACGCACCTATGCCGGTTAGAAAAGAATCTTCCTGGCTGTCACTGGGGGAACGGAGCAGAGCTTTCACTCCTATCTACATCCCAATTCCAGCCGCCCACGATATTTTATCGGTCTACGTATCAGTATGAACGGATGCACATATTTACTAAGAGGATCCTAAAAATTCCTGGGGGAGTCTCTGCTGGTACCCTTCCACAGCAGGAGCGCTCCTGCCTTGCCCACAGTAACTGTTTTGTACCGAGGCCAGCTGTACTCGGGAGCAGGAAAGCTGTGGACCAGCGACCTTTCCATTCTGGGAAACACAAGCCTTGCCCACTATTCCTCATCACGGATCCCCCAGGCTCCCCAGCTCTTTGGACTCCCCAGCTCCTTCCTCCCCAGGACCTTCGATCCGAATCTGGCCGCACAAAGTAACCTCCCAAACGCCGCACCTCGTTATGACCTGAAGCGCGAGTAGCTGGGATGAGTACGGCTGCCTCCGGCCAAAGCTTGGCAGAGGTTCCACCCGAGTCCAAGTGGTTTATCTGCTGAGAAGGGCAATACATTTATCTGCCCTTCTCGAGCCATACCCCCAGAGACAGGTCAACATCCCTCCCCCAGCCCCTCGCACCCATCTCCTCCTCCCGGTTATTTTTTCCGAATTAAGAAGGTGACATTATTCTTTTCTTCAAGCACTTCTGTTAATATTGAAAAACGTGCGCTTGCATCTCAAGCGAGGCAGCCCAGAGCCAGAGCCATTTCAATATTAATGAAATTGTTTAATCTCCTAAATTCATCGTGTTTAAGTTACGTTTTGGTGAGTTATTGACCGCCTCCGAAGCTGTAGTTAATGAAGTTGTGTGTGTGTGTGTGTTTGTGTGTGTGTGCATTCGCGCGCTGAAAGATCTTTTTTATGCTAACCCCAAACAGCTCCACTAATAATGCTCTAATATCACTTAAAGTGTTGAAACTTAACACCCAGAATTCTCTACGATCACCACGTCTAGGGAAAAAAAAAAGTTCTCCCATTTCTGGACTTTGAAGATGATTCTGTGTGGGCTGTAAGTATTGAGTTTTTAACAACGCAGTAAAATGAATGTCTTTTAAAAACCTTAAAGGTCGGAGAATGTGCAGAAACCCGTGGGAACTCCTGGTGTGTACTTATAGAGTGCGTGCATGCAGGCGGGGTCGACTCACTATTTATTTCATAGCAATTTGATGATGATGATGATGACGACGGCAGCGACGACGATGAGGATAATGATAATAATAATAATGATTCATTTAACCCTTCCAAGGCGAATCCGAACCAAAGGGAGCCTGCTGCTCGCACCAGGCGGAGTGACCCCAGGCACATTCCCCCCTCCCCAAGAAGGAAAACTCTATGGTTCTTTCCCCAAGTTGTAGAAGATACTGCTGTCTTAGTGGGATCGCAGGCGGCTTTTGCTACACTCTAAATCCTAAATAAGTTCTCCATACCAAAAAAAGCGGCAGTTGGGGGGTGGGGGGTGGGAGGTTGGGGGGGTGGGAGGGCTGGGAAGGGGAGTTCCGGGTGTAAAATGAAAACTTCCAGGATGTGCCTGAGTCCTAAAGTTTCAAACCACCTGGGAAAAGCGAGAGCCCCTGAGGCTTACCTGGTGATAAACTGTGTCAAACAAACTCAGGCCCTCCCCAGGTCCGCACAACATTTGCCCCAACAGCCCCTGAGCCTCCATCCTGTGTCCAACCAAATTCCCGGAGGACTTTTAAAGCAAATACCTGGACTCTTCGCCCAGATACACTATTTTAATTTTAAAAAATTTGGTCAATACAGTTACATTCAAAATGGGTTCTTACATGGGGATGTCCAATCACATTTTGAAAGTATTTGTAAACCCCATCACTTTTTCAAAGCTACACACTAACTATACAAAGCTGAAGCAGCTGCATAGGAAAGTCAAGTCAAATTTCAACCTAACTCTCCGGGGACTGGGGGGCAAGGGTGTGTTTTCATTATTATAACCCATGCAACCAACCCCGGGTAGTGCTAAGCCCAGGAAAAGGGTCGGCTTCAGGGGAAAGCCGTGCCTAAAGGTACCTAACGATACAAACCGGATACAACGCAGAGGAAACAGAATACCCCAGCCAAGCAATTTCCATGTCAAACATCATCTGCGCGGCTGCTCCATCTGTGAACGTGAGTGGTCGCCTGGCTCCCTCCTCCGCGGCGGCCGCTTCCTCATACCTTCACACGGCGCACACCGGCCGGCGCGTCCAGCTGCCTGCCCAGTGGCCGAGGCTCTTCCCCCTCGCCCAGTCTTGAGCTGGAAGTGATTCCTATTGGCCAAGGTGTCCATGTAAATAGGTGTGAAAGAAACCAGAGCTGGCCGGGCTCTCCCTTCTCGCTCAGTCCCCTCCCTCTGCAGCCCCCGCTCCCCCTCCTCTTCCTCCTCCTCCCAAGGCGATTGTCATATGATAGCTAAGAAGTGGCACATTAATGAAGCGCCGCTACAGGGGTCTTTTCTGCTCCTGTCACCGCTTAAAACTATCAGATGGTTCGAGGGAGGACATGGAGGCAGCCACCTAGCTCAGCGGAGACGCGGAGCCCACAGCAGCGCCCTCCGGAGCCCTAACACGTCGCTGCCACCATCCGCGCCGGGACTCCGCAGCCGAGCTCGGCCGCCCGCAGGACGCTCCAGGAGCGTCGCGGACCGGGCGGCACGGGACGCTGCGGGGCTGAGCTCAAGAGCCCAGGTTCGCGCCGAGTCCAACCGGACCCGGACGCTGCGCGCGGAGTGCGCGTCGAGTGCGCGCCGAGAGAGAAGCGGCGCGCAGCGGCGCCCTCCCGGATGCGGACGCGCAACTTGAAGCAACTTTAAGGTGAGCAGCTCTCTGTTCCGTCCCTGCCCCCTGTTCTGGCCCCAGTACCGACTTACTTCCCGGCTATCCTCGCGCCGTTCGCCGGCTTCCCCTCCCGCGCCCACTAAGCCCGCAAAGTTGCTGGCGAAAGAGTCCGGGCGCTGGCTGATCGAGCGCCGCAGGCCCCACCCCCGAGCCCCGAAGTCTGTTACTCGGTCTGGCTGACCCCGCCGGTGTCTCTGTGCATCCATGCTACCTTTCCCTATTACCCCCCTCCCCCTTCCCAGATCCGAGCAGTCCGCCGGCCCGCGCGGACCCAGAGCAAGAAGAGGGCGAGGAAGAAGATGCCTCGGCCCGGCCGCAACACGTACAGCGACCAGAAGCCGCCCTACTCGTACATCTCGCTGACCGCTATGGCCATCCAGAGCTCTCCCGAGAAGATGCTGCCGCTGAGCGAGATCTACAAGTTCATCATGGACCGCTTCCCCTACTACAGGGAGAACACGCAGCGCTGGCAGAACAGTCTGCGCCACAACCTCTCCTTCAACGACTGCTTCATCAAGATCCCGCGGCGGCCGGACCAGCCAGGCAAGGGCAGCTTCTGGGCGCTGCACCCAAGCTGCGGGGACATGTTCGAGAACGGCAGCTTCCTGCGGCGCCGCAAGCGCTTCAAGGTGCTTAAGTCCGACCACCTGGCGCCCAGCAAGCCAGCCGACGCGGCGCAGTACCTGCAGCAGCAGGCCAAGCTGCGGCTCAGCGCGCTGGCGGCCTCGGGCACGCACCTGCCACAGATGCCCGCCGCCGCCTACAACTTGGGCGGCGTGGCGCAGCCCTCGGGCTTCAAGCACCCCTTCGCCATCGAGAACATCATCGCGCGGGAATACAAGATGCCTGGGGGGCTGGCCTTCTCCGCCATGCAGCCGGTGCCCGCTGCCTACCCGCTCCCCAACCAGTTGACTACCATGGGCAGCTCGCTGGGCACCGGCTGGCCACACGTGTATGGCTCCGCCGGCATGATCGACTCGGCCACCCCCATCTCCATGGCGAGTGGCGACTACAGCGCCTACGGCGTGCCGTTGAAGCCGCTGTGCCACGCGGCGGGCCAAACGCTGCCCGCCATCCCCGTGCCCATTAAGCCCACGCCGGCCGCCGTGCCCGCGCTGCCTGCGCTGCCAGCGCCCATCCCCACCTTGCTCTCGAACTCGCCGCCCTCGCTCAGCCCCACGTCCTCGCAAACAGCCACCAGCCAAAGCAGCCCCGCCACCCCCAGCGAAACGCTCACCAGCCCGGCCTCCGCCTTGCACTCGGTGGCGGTGCACTGACCCGCAGGAGCCCACGCCCCCTCTCGTTCTCCTCCCCACCACCTCACTCGCCTTCCCTGGCTCCCAGTCCTGCCGGCCCCAACCTGGGACCGCCACCCTAACTTGTTCATTTCACCTTCGGCCAACCCGCCTTGCCCCAAGAGAACTTTGTTTTGGACCCAGGAGACCAAACACAAACTTGCAGATGGGCCGAGAGGCGCGTGGGAGTTGTCCTCGCCCCCACGTCAAGGAAGGCCGGGGTCACCTGAGCCGAACCATCCCCTCCCTGAGGCCCCGAAACCCCCTCCTATTTGACCGGCGGGGGAAACCCTGTCACCCCCTCTTCGCCGAGAAAAGCGCGTCTTCCCTCCGCCCAGATCGGCGGAGCCCCGAACTCTGCGCAGTTTCAAGACTAGAGAAACTGCCTCAGATGTTTCCAGGAACAGATCCCCCCCACACCCCCTCCCCGCGAGGGCTGCAACAGCGCAGGGGAGGGCCGGATCTCTTTACGTCTTGGAAATCTGCAGCAAAAAGGAGCCACTAATCTTCCTACCCCACTCGCCTCCGCCCATCCGGCAGGGGCTGGGCGGACCACAGCTTCCCGGGGTTGCGGCCCTGCCTCCTGGGCTTCTGCGGAGATTTTGTTGTTGTTTGGGGTTTTGTTTCCTTCCAGAGGCTCCAGGCGCTGGGAGTTAGGAAAGAGGCTGCCAAGCTGAGAAAGCGACGCTCGTCCTCACACAGCAAAACAAAACTAAAAGTAACCTTGTATTGTTTACAAAGCGCCCAGTAATATGTAAACAGTGAACTTGAATCTGTCTTGCTAGGCGGACAAACGGGCAAAGCCCACATTATAAGTACCTGTTGTAATGTGAATGTTGACTCTTCATTTCTGGCCAGGTTTAGAAAGGGAGGGAAGTGGGGATGGGAAAGTTAATTGGGATGTTAACTTTCCGATGACTTAGAGACCTTTTTAGCTATTTATTTTATTGTTGGAAAAAAAAAAAAAAAAAGAAGGAAAGAAAATGAAATAAGCCCAAACCAAGAAAGCATCAAGGGCAACCCGGGAAGAACTTAGATAAGCTGACTGGTAACATGAAGGGATGTCACCGGATAGCTCTCCCACGGACAAGTCTTTCTGTTTGCTACCAGAACTTTTCCAAGAAGCTAAGGGGCTGCAAAGAGATGTAAATACTTGTGAATAGGAATGATTATACACTGTGTAAAATGCACTTTTGTTTGCTGTATTCCTTTAGAATCTTAGATAATTGGCTGGAAAACGAACTGTTGTTCTGGTGTGACCTGCTTAAGTTAAAAAAAAAAAAAAAGTTGTAGTGTCATCAGAGCTGTAAAATTTTTACCTTTCATTTTCCCTCCCTGTACAGAATTAGCATGGCATTTTAAATATTGATGTTCTTGTTCCCAGCATGCCTGTTTTAAAACAAAGGATTTAAAAAAAAAAGGGTGTCTACATTAAATTATGACCTAGTCCAAATAATATTTTCTCATTAAAATATGTAAATTCAAATTTTAGTTTTGTGTGTTTTTGAAGAGTTGCTACAAATAATTTTGCAAAAGATGGATGTAATGCTTCCCTAAACATGCTTTCTGCAATACACTGAGTAATTTGCCTTTTTCATATCATATTGTGAAAACAGTCAAACCTCCTCTTATGCACTTGGAGATTGTGGGAGAAATTATTCAGATAGAATTTTGAAGGTATTTGTGTATAGGGAAAAAGGAAACAGACTATTTCTATTAAAGATCAGGTGCACAGGTGCAGTGGTGAAAGAAAACCTGTTTTTGAAACAATAAGTATTTTATATGTATTTTTGTCTTTATTAAAATGTACATTTTATGAAATATAGCACTTATAAATATAAGGCTTATGTAGAAATCAGGTAGAAAATATGGAGACTTAAAAAGTAAAAACAGACTTGCTTACTCAATGCTTATATTCTGATGCATCTTATTTAGTGTGAGTATTCAGTTCCTTGCTCCTTTAAATTATTGCGGTTGTTAAAATTTTTTAAATAGAAATTACCTAAAGGTTCACCTTCATGTCCAGATACCTGTTCACTTTGAACTGAACAGATTTCTTTCACTCCTTCCTCTGAGAAGATAATGCTTGATGCACTTATTTTAAAGATATGAATGAAGTTACTCCAAATGCCTGACTTTAAGTACTTGCTTTTCTTCATATTTTTGCAGAGAATTAAAATTTGCCAAGAATTTATGGCGCAAGGCTAACTGACACTTTATTGAAAGGGTCACAATATTTCCAGAATGAGATGTGTATTCACCTAATGAAGTTACAAGGCAAAGAGTAACTTAAATGGTGATTAACACTTTACTGTGTAAAATGATTAAACAAGAGACCCTTGTGCAACACAGAGGGAGCCACATAGAAACCACAATCACTGTATTTCATAGGAGGATCCTTAGCACCTGCAACCATTATATATTTAGAGGACTACCTGAAAAACAACTTAGGATTAATGCAAAGGGTAATTAATCCTGTTCTGACCATTTTTTAAAAAGAAGGATCCCACACACAGCCAAAAAAAAAAAAAAAAGTGAAAAATAAATGAATCATTGGACTGATTAAAATGCATGAAGCTACTAAAGCTCGTCAGACAGGGGACAACAAAACTCATTCATCAAGCCCAATTCACAATTATATCAACAAGATCAGCTAAAGAAAGCCTGGAAAACTTAACCACCCTGGGCTAGGACACTCTTAAAACTTTGTTCTCAACAAGAAATCATATACATTTTTTTAAAAAAAATAAATATGTTTTCACAGTTTCCTGCAAAAGAAAATTAAGGCCATCTCTGGAATATGCTAATCTCATCGAATTTGGTAACACTGAATTCAAGCTGGGGATGAAAGAAGTATAAAGGGCTAACACGGGCCTCAAACATTTTATAAATCATCAGCTTAAATAAATGTTCCTCTTATAATAGGCACTAGAATTCAGAGATGAGTGATGTGTACATCTGCACATTTAATACCTAGAGGTAAATAAGATACAGATCCTATTTCTGATTTTTAGCAAAGGAGAGATTTCAACTCAGTATTTGAAAATGCTCTTTTCAGCTGGTAAGTTAGTCATGGTGTATTGCAAAGAATGAAATAACTTGGGCATTGTGAGCCCTCCTTTCACAAATGCAGGCATCTTTTCTCAGACAAAGTTGAATGAGTAAAGTAAAAAAAAAAATCCATTGATGATATTTTGACCTTGATCAGAAATCCAAAGGCAGTCCAAACACACATGCCTCCACCCCACTCCATCCCCGCCTCACCCCCCAGCTTTGAGACTTATGCCCTGTTTAGCTGAAGTGCCCCACAAATAAGGAAGTTTATAACTATGATACCTTCAATGGCTCTCTTTGTCATGTTAAATCTTTTCACCTGGCTCAAGTCCAAAGTCAATACACACAGCTTTAAAATAAAACTGGAAGAGACAACACCATGGAGTGGGAAGGTGTCTGTGTGGTATTTGTCCTGAGAACTGAGATAAGTGATATTCTTTTCTATTTTGTAAATTCAAGTAGTATTGATTTCTTAGATTTCGGGTTTTTTATTTGGAAACTTGGCTATTCTATTACTTTTGGTTTTTTACATGATTCTGCATTTGACTGAGTTTTTAAACAGGATTCTCTGTGATTTGAGGAAGCGCTGACACAATGAATGAATTTCATGCACTTTCTCAAGAGAGAAGCTGCAGAAATTCTCACTGTTTCTATTATCTGATTTGGGGGTTTTGAAAAGCCTGAGGAGTGGTGCTAGTAAATGATCATCAAAATGGCCTAAATACTATAGCAGTGAGTTTAATTCCTTTAAAGAGATGAGAACATTGAGGGCCTTGCAAGCATAAATATGGCCAGGTGCTCAAGAAGGATGAGGTGGGAAGTAGGAGGGAGGAAGAGTCCAAGCCGGTGCTGCAGAGAGTAAGATTTACATTCGTTTATGCAAGACTGGGGGAACTGGGGGGTTGCAGAGTGTAGGGGTGAGGAGCGGGTTTATACTTTTACAAATGAAAATTCCCTTTGTAAAAGGTATTCAGCTAAGAAACAGAAAAGATCAGGATCTATTCTTAAATTCTTAATATAAATGTCAATTAATTTTTTTCTCCTAAAAGCCACATATGCACAGAGACACCCAAACAAAAACAAAACAAAAACCACCCAACCCACCGGCTGTGAAGCCTCAAAGGGGATGCATTTGTTTCGTTTAAACTAACAACAAATTATCTAATTAATATGTTTCAATTACAGCATGAAAGGCGCAGCCCCTGGACCGCCCGCCGTGGAGGCACAATAGCCCCAGAGCCCACTCTAGGAATTTACAATAACTTCACATCTGTTTCTTTATTTTCCACTTTTTGAGTCTAAAACTCCTCTCAAGATTACTGCAAACCACGGCCTCAGTTATGAAATATGTCCCAGTGTTAAAGGGGGATGAAACTTTGCCCACGGATGCTTCATTTGCAAGCAAAAAAAAGTGAAAGCCCATTGAAGAGCATTAAACAAATATATTAGAATTCTGTCACTTTATGCAATTGAGTAGATCAAATGAAGGGTCCCGGCCACTTCATTCACTCTCATTCACTCGAATAGAAAATGCAAAGAATAGCAATCCGAGACTGGGCCACCGATGTAGATTTAGCTCCTTTTTACTGGGAGACAAAAAGGCTGAATTTTCACAAACACATTGCTGACTCGGGGACTAGGAAACCGGCACTGGAACCCCTTTGGAATTTAAATTCATTTTATCTTCCTCTCTCTTTGGGGGAATCTGTTTGCACTACAGTGCAAGATGCAGCAGGCATCCTCTGGCTTCTGAAAAAAATGGGGGAGGGGAAGAAAGTGAGTGGGGGCAGGCAATGTGGGACTTGGGATTCTCAAGGAACTCTTGGTGATCAACAGTCAGGTCTGAGATAATAAGTTTAATTTAAACAAATCTTTACCTATGTCAATATAAACATCATTATATCATACACATCTCCAAATCTACCTCTTTGCTAGGCTTGGATTGCATTAACTACTTGTTTTCAAAAACCAGAATCACATCTGGGTCATCAAGTTTTCTTCTTTCAACAAATGTATCTGGTCTTTGGTGTCATAACAGGCTAGATAGCTGAGCTTGCAACCTCACCTGTTCTGTCTCTCTTGTCTGTCTCTGTTAGTCTCTTCTCTTCTCTCTCGCACACCACTTTCTGCTAGCTACCCTATCTGAGCACTGTGATAGTTAAACAGGTTATGTTAAAATCAGGAGAGAGGATACTCTTTGGTTAGAATTTCCAAGTGAGAACTCTCTTACATTTTCATTTTTCATCCCTGGAGTGGAGAAAATAAGCCACATGTGTCAGGGTAACGGAGATAATCTTGTGGGGATACTTTTATCTTTTGCCTGCCATGCTTGACGTTTTTGTTTAGGTAAACTTTGTAGACTTTTATCCACCAATATTGTAGAAAGGTTGCAGTGACTATTAGAGGTATTTCTAGAGACAGTGTAAGAAAAAATAAAGTAGACTTATCAACTTTCAAGATGTGATTGCAGAGGAATAAAGAAATTTTTCTCAAACTTGAAATCAAAATGAGATCTGATCTAAAGGAGAATATATTTGGAGGTTTTCTATTGTGTTTTTAAATTTTGTCTGGTATTATTTCCAGGTACCTTTAACATTTTTCATGTTAGCTTCAATAATTATAAAGTCATATTTGACACTATTCTTCATTTAATTCTTGGGATTGTGCCTGGAGCTAGGAATAGGACTGAGAAGGGGAAGTGGCGCAGACCTCCAGATAAATATATATGTATAAAAAAAAGATGTTGAAAAAATAGTTGGTTGCATATAACCATAGGCTATCAAACTCACTGGAACTAATGATAAACTAATCAGAGATTAACCATGAAAAATTGTCGTTGGCTAACTAAAATCTTCCCTGGAAGATTGTCCTTCTAGAATATCTTCAAGAATATTTGGACAAAGCATTCTTTGGGTGCAGCCTCCTTTTGCCTGTGTCTGCAAATAACCGATGTCAAATCAGTTGCAGTCTTTTGAAGGAACAAACTCTTGGAGCATTAATTAGAGCAGATTAAGCTCAGAGATAAAACACATTCTTTAAGTATCTGTTGTTTGGAGACACTGTGATTCTAATTCATGCTTTGCAGCCTGTATATTTTTATTTACTCAGTTAATTTCTCTCCATGAGTGTTCCCCGTTAACTGGGTTTACTAAGTATACAGTACTGAAAGAGTTGTTGGTTAGCAGAAATAATTGCTTTCAAACTCTGCTTTTGCTACAGATTTCTCTCTTCTTCATGAAATACAACATATTGGTAATTCCAGCACATGACAGCATATAGAGAAACTGTTCAGCAAAGGATTTTAATTTTGTGCTTAGAAGAAGCTTAGTATTTGTTAAGTAATATCTAGTGTTTTGCATTAATTAGAGCAGCTCCTTGTAGAGACATTACAGCCAAGAATGGTTTCACATAACAGGAAAACTCTGAGTATCTGAACTTCCCCACTAAACCTGCTACGGTGAAACCAGAGCTGCAAATGTCTGTCTTGCTTGGAAATATCAACACATATTTTATTTATTTACATATGTTTGATAAACTAAAATTCTATGTATAACAATAAAATGATCATTGACAAGTTCCACATCACTCTGGGTGCCAGGTGAACTACAAAAAAAAAAAAAGGCTGAAATAATGGTTTGTCTGAAGATTCTTAGCTTGATTTCATATTGGAGAAAAACTGCCAAAGACGACCCAGCCCTTCCACGTTGAATGGATTCTTCAGACTGAACCAAGTATTTCTATGACTGCCTAGAAGATGCAAAGTTGTGTTCCCATTCTTGTGTTGTGTGTTGGTAAACAGGGGAAGGGCAGGGGAGAATAAGGGAGAACAGGCAAGGATAACATCTTCTATCAGTTTAGTCCAGATTATGCTTAACACAGCAGTTTCTGGGCCTAACACAGAAAAATTGATGACTGAATGAGCGTTCTGAAAATAGTCCTATTGGTTTAGCTTAGGTAAGAACGCTATGCTTTTGCTCCAGGTGTCAGTAATTGAGAATGTTGACTGAGATTAAGTTTCTGCTGTGATATTAAGTTTGTAAAATTAAAACATGTGAAATGCATTTAAGTTTACTTGTGGATGTTATTGGCTTCAGTAAAAGAGAACCCCTCACATAAAACAAGAAAATGAAAATGATTAACTTTGACATAGAAATATAAACAGCAATTTGATTAATTATAGTGCTAATTATTCTTTGCTGTGTAGCCAAACATTATCCATTTCTTAAAATGACAGATGCTGAATAAATCATGTAAAATAATTACTTGGAATTTCACTGCAATGAGAAATGGTGTAGTTTAGAGACAGATTTATATTGATTTCTAAATATATAATTGGTTCTGTTCTGTTTCATTTAGAAATTTAGTTTTTACTGTAAAAATACTTTGTTACAGAAATATTTTATATATTTTACATTATGCATATTTTTAAATCATTTATTTCTTCTTTCAATATTTTCCATGGTTATTTCAGTATAATACATTTTTACATCTTGCTTTTCTCCAGCATATCATAGACATTTCCCTATCTAGCTATATACTTTTAATAACCATTGATTTTAAAGGTTGTATAATATGCCACTGAGTGAATTCTTTTTGTTTGGGCATTTAGAACGCTTTTAGGTTTTGTTTATTTTTGCTAATACAAAGACTGTTGCAGTGAACATATTTTATACCTAACTAAACACTAGTTCCAATTACATAAAATAAATTAGCTTTTGGCATACTGAATTCCTTAACAGCTTCCTGTAAATTCAATAATGTAATTTAACTTAGGATTTCAGCTTTTGCTCTTATATTTCCATTGCTATTTACCCTGCAACCAGGAACCCAGAGCAATATCGGCTTGACTTAGAATCATGAAAGCACTGAATGTTAGTGTTAGAAAGGTCCTGAGAGATCCAGGTAAACCAATACCTTTATTTTACTTACTTGTGAATCCCTCTGATATATTGTCTTATCTGCAGCCCAGTGATTTAACAATACCAGAGTCAGGTTCTAAAAGTAAAGTAAAGCAGAAAACTTCAGTCCTACCACAGATGCCACACAAATGCAACTAACAATAAAAAATTATGAAGGTATTGAAATTGACAAAATGAAGTCTTTATCTGATAATGTGAGTGTGCATGATTTTAAGGCAGTTCATACTCTATGGCCCGCCGTACCCTTTTGAAGTGGGCATACTGGGCAGTTTGTGCGACTAGAGGGAATGGTCATTGGTTAACCC
Source organism: Pan troglodytes (assembly GCF_028858775.2). Lineage (NCBI taxonomy): Eukaryota > Metazoa > Chordata > Mammalia > Primates > Hominidae > Pan > Pan troglodytes. The sequence goes on from NC_072414.2 coordinate 52,031,251, forward strand.
CAGATCTCAAGAGAAAGAGATCCACCTTGAATTGGAATCATTTCTTAAGTTTCTGATATCTTCCCCCAAATTACAAACAAATAGTCTTCCAGACAGACTGCCTTGAGTCCAGAGGGTTCAGGCCCTCAACAGATGTTGACCAATTTGTTTCTTTGACTGCTTTGAAATGACTAATTCCCAAGAAGGGAGATTGAGGGGAAGGGGATGGAAAAGCAGGCAAGAAATCTGAACTTCAGGCTTTGTCTCCTTGTTGTAGCATTTTGTTTTGACCTTTCTTATGTGACACTTTTGTGTCAGACTTCCCCCACTCCGGGTTCTTGAGACCTTATTTGTTTCTAATATGGTGGCTTCAGCCGGGCACAGTGGCTCACGCCTGTAATCCCAGCACTTTGGGAGGCCAAGGTAGGCAGATCACATGGTCAAGAGTTCGAGACCAGCCTGGCCCAACATGATGAAACCCCGTCTCTACTAAGAATACAAAAATTAGCCGGGTGTGGTGGTGCGTGCCTGTAATCCCAGCTACTGGGGAGGGTGAGGCAGGAGAATCGCTTGAATCCAGGAGGCGGAGGCTGCAGTCAGCCAAGATCGTGCCACTACACTCAGCCTGGGTGACAGAGCAAGACTTCATCTTGAAAAATAATAATAATAAGGTGGCTACACAGTGCATGAGGCATGACACTGGCACCTATCAGTGCTTGTCAGTTGGAACAGATAGAAGAGAATAAAGAAGGATAAGCATGAGGTCCACACCTCATGCTGTAACTAGTCGCTGAGATTGAAATCATTCTCCTGAATTGGGATCAATGTTTTTTGTTGGGGGAAAAAAATCATAAAACCAAAGTAATATTTTCACAACTACTTTTCCATAGTCTTCGAACAATGAGCCACCATCCTCTGAGCTGATCATTCCTACTGTTCTAAGTTCTTTAAAAAATTTTATTCATTTTATCCCAATAACAGCTTTATGAAATATGCACTTTTTTATTATGCCCATTGTACAGATGGGAATATTGAGGCATAGGGCATTTAACTAAGTTGCCCAAGGTTACCCAGCTAATAAGCATTATCTACACCCTATGGATTCTCAGTAAAGGTTGGTTTAATATAAAGACGCTTTCACTAAACTGCATTTTCTTCCTAAACTGTCTTCTATTTAACTTATTTGGGGGAAAGAAAACCTTCTATAGAACTAAACATAGTCCTGTATTCTAGCTTATAGCAAATTTTGATCTTTGATCTCAGTCAGATCATGTACCAAAAAAGTCACATTGAAATATCTCCATCCCATCCTTGAAAATGGACCTCAGTGTATAGCCAACCAACCTGGATCCATACATCAGGATTAACTTAAATCTTCCAGAATTGAGGGCAGCCACATGAAATCTAAGCAGGAATGCATTCTTATAGTTAGAAGAAAATTACCAACCTGAGTGCCCTTTTCTTCCCTGACAGCCTCTATCAGATCATAAAATAAATCAGAAGGAGGAAAAAGTACCATTTTTGCACTTCTTTTTTTGAGACAGAGTCTCACTCTGTCACCCAGGCTGGAGTGCAGTGGCGTGATCTCAGCTCACTGCAACCTCCGCTTCCTGGGTTCAAGTGATTCTCATGCCTCAGCCTCCTGAGTAGCTGGGATTACAGGCGTGCAACACCACGCCTGGCTAATTTTTGTATTTTTAGTAGAGACAGGGTTTCACCATGTTAGTCAGGCTGGTCTCGAACTCCTGACCTCGTGATCCGCCTGTCTCGGCCTCTCAAAGTGCTGGGATTACAGGCATGAACCACCGTGCCCCGCCCATTTTTGCACTTTTGATGTGATTTTAAAAAGAAGAAAAATGGAAAGAAGGAAGAATCAGGATGATGTAACTTTCTAACTCAGTAAATATAGTTTCATCTGTTGTCGATGGAACCAAATACTCAGGAAATCAACATTTGGTGTTTTCTCTTAATGCTCAGCCTTCATTAGTGGTGCTTTCTAAAGTATGCTTGGGCACTCACATAGCTTTTTCAATGCAGCTCTCAAAAGGCTGGCATTTGTCTGTTTTTGGAAGTGTGCATTTTAAGAAGGTTGTATGTCTTTGCGTTTACTATCCCAACTCTAGCCTCCATTTTGACCATTGGTCTCAGTTCTGAGTGACTCCTGAGAAACAGTTTATGCTCCCAACTTGAGTTATGGGCTGCCAGTTTGCTGTGTGTCTGGAAAGTCTGTCAACCTTTCCCTAATAGAGCTGTGCTTTGGTATATGTGTTTCGGCTGGATAAGGCTAGTGAGGCTCACGCAAGCTTCTCATTTGTCTCATGCTGGTTTGATGGCTGAACTTGCCAAATAAGGGTTTATACCTGGTAATGCACATGATCACTCACTATAGGAGGTCCTGGGGCTATTACTCCAGTGGCCAAGCTTAGCCATTGGAGTTATTACAGCCCCCACCCCATCTTTAAAGATGTATATAGTTGCAAAGACTGGGGTCCTTGTTGTCCCTTTCTCCCTATTCTGTTCTGATTTTTTTTTTTTTTTTTTTTTTTGGAAGGCGTTTTCCTGTTGTTGCACAGGCTGGAGTGCAGTGGTGCGATCTCAGCTCATTGCAACCTCTGCCTCCCAGGCTCAAGCAATTCTCCTGCCTCAGCCTCCCAAGGAGCTGGGATTACAGGCGCCCGCCACCATGCCCAACTAATTTTTGTATTTTTAGCAGAGACGGGGTTTCACCATGTTGGTCAGGCTGGTCTCGAACTCCTGACCTCAGGTGTTCCGCCTGCCTTGGCCTCCCAAAGTGCTGGGATTATAAGCATGAGCCACCGTGCCCAGCCTACAAATATAAAAATAGCTGGTCACAGCAGTGCATGCCAGTAGTCCCAGCTACTAGGGAGGCTGAGGTGGGAGAATCACTTGAAGTCCAGGACTTTGAGGCTACAGGGAGCTATGATCATGCTGCTGCACTCTAGCTTGGGCAACAAAGAGACCCTGTCTCTTTATTAGTAAATAAATTTAAAAATAAAACATCTAGTGTTCTGTTTTCCCAACTGAATCCCGACTAATAGAGTGTTTATGAGCCTGGATCACTTAATCCATCAGCACCATAAAAGTCTACTCAACTGATGCTTACTGAACAATGGACACGGATGCTCTACTGTGCTAGGAATTGGCAACAAGGACATAGTTACAAATACATACCCAACAAATCTTGATTTCCAGGAACTTACCATCTAGTAAAGAAGACACACATGGAGAGCATGCCTCAGTGAAAGAATAGGTTCTCTGAAAGTTCTGAGAAGGAAGAAGAGAAAGAGGAGGAACAGAAGGCCTTGAGAGGATTTGGGGTTTAGGACTGGGTGAAGACAAATATTTCAAATTCAAGTTTACTAGCATAAGGACTTTGGGTGGCACATCTGGCAGATAGTGACTTTTCCCACTTGGTGGAAAGAGACCTGATGGTTGAGACCAGAGGGAGGTCAGATTGAGTGTGTTACAGGACCAACAGGTTCATATGCCTGCTGTGTAGCAACAGGCTAATATGCGGAGACAGCAAGGGTTGTAGCAGAGAAAGAATTTAATACTTTCAGGGTGGCCAAGCAAGGAGATAAAAGGGGTAAGAGCAGACACTCAAATCCATCTCCCCAAGGAGCTCTGGGCTGAGTTTTTAAGGGGCTCATGGAGTGCAAGGGGCTGGAAAATTAGGGTTGTTGATTGGACAGGGTAAGTGATAAAATTATCAGGATGTAGAAACCACATTCTTTGGTGAGTCATCTTCTCTTGGGGTGCTTCAGACCAGCTGACATCAGTAGTTTCATTGACATACAGGACTTGAAAGAATATCTCAAATGGAAAACCTAACATTCACAATGCTCAAGTAGTCATCTGTAGAGCAGTTAAGGAGAACTATAATCGAGGCTCTATGTGATTCTAGGGCAGCAGGCAAAGAATTATGAGGAAGCAGGTCAGAGTGCAAGCTGACCTAATGATTAATGTTGAATGTGCTACAAGCATGGTGTATTTTCATTTCTCCCCACTTCTTCCCTGATTAATTTTTATAATGTTTATAGGGATAATTTCAGATGAAGAGAGCAGATGGACTTTCTGGAGGCCAGAGTGAAGAGTCTGTGGAGCCAGTGTAGTCCTTAGGAGATTTATGAGCAATGAGGCTGCATACAGAAATGGCCTCACATAGCAGGAAGATAAGAAGTAATGAGAAGATGGATGGAGAGGGTTGCAAGCCCCAGGAGAAGTACACCTGAATGTTCTTCAAGGATGAGAGTTGGGGCTTTCACAGTTCCTTTCACCCAGTACTAAGAACTCTAATTTCTTAGGTGCCCACTGTGTATGTATATGGTCTGATTCATATGTTATTCTTTTTTAATCCTCATATCAACCCTAAAAGCTACCCTTATTACACACACGAAGCAACTAATACCTAAAGGAGTTAATACATTTCCTGATGAGGGGCTGACTGAGATTCAAACCCAGATTCTACCTGTCTCTAAATCCAGTGCCCTTGCCAGTTTAGTCCACTGCCATTGTAACATACAGCAGCATGTCCTTCAAAAAGTATCTATTGAATAGGATACCATCGAGGCTAACGTGACAAATAGAAAGAGGTAATGGTGAAGTAATTAAGAATCTAAGGAAACGGATACATTTGGAAGACATATCCCACAAATCAGAGGACATGGTAACTGACTAGATAGTGGGAGAAAAGGTGCTGGGCAGGAGAGGTAAAGATCAAAGTAATTGAATGGCAATTCATTTAGTCAGGACTACTTGGGTTGCAAGTAACAGAAACTCAACTCAGCCTGATAGTTCTAGCAAAAGTCCCATGGAGGAGTCTGATTCTTTCTCTTTGGGTCATCACTGTAACTAAAGAGATATAGTTCTCTGATTGGCCACATATGGGTCAAGTTCCATCCCTGGGACCCAGGCAGGCAGCTCTACTACACAGAATTCCTGAGGCTGAGCAGGATTCCTTTGGAATGCTCACTATACAGTAACGCTAAGTTTCAAGCCTGGTTAACTAGAAGTGAGATGCCATGGATGGAAAATATCAATGGTGGGGAGCAAGTGGCTTTGGGAGAAAATGTTGAGTTTGGGTGAGGACCTGCTGAGCTTGCACCAGCTCCAACAAAGATGTAGCCCAATCTTGTAGGTGTCCAGCCGTAACCTGAAATTGCTCTCATCTTTTCTCAAAAACTTTAAATCTTTTTAACTTTTAAGGTAAAAGTGTGAATTCTAGAAATTTTGGACCATCCATTGATTTCAAAAGTAGAGTGAAAGGGACAAAAAATAATGACTGAACTTATAGAACCTACATGCAAAGTAGAGTGAGATTTTTTCTTTGTGAATGCACAAATTATTGGTTCAGGTAATACCATTTTCACCTCCTCTCCATAAACTTTATGGGTTTGTGGCATTGAGCTAAAACAGGAGTTGGCAAATTTCAGCCCATGAGCCAAATTCAGCTTGCTGTACAGCCTGTGTACTAAGAATGGTTTTTATTTTATTTTGAGATGAAGTCTCACCCTGTCGCCCAGGCTGGAGTACAATGGCACTATCTTGGCTCACTGCAACCTCCGCCTCCTGGGTTCAAGCGATTCTCCTGCCTCAGCCTCCTGAGTAGCTGAGATTACAGGCACATACCACCATGCCCAGCTAATTTTTTGTATCTTTAGTAGAGACAGGGTTTCACCACGTTGGCCAGGCTGGTCTCGGTCTCCTGACCTCTTGATCTGCCTGCCTCAGCCTCCCAAAGTATGGGGATTACAGGTGTGAACCACTGTGCCAGGCCTGGTTTTTACATTTCTAAATGCTTGAAATAAGTCAAAGGAATAATAATAGTTTGTGACACATGAAAATTATATGACATTCAAACTTCAGTGACCATAAATAAAGTTTTATTAGAATATAGGCATATTTGTTAATTTACATATTTTCTGTGGCTGTTTTGGGCTACTAAAGCAGAGTTAAGTTGTGCCAGAGACCACATGGCTTGCAAAGACTAAAATATTTATTATCTGACTCTTTAGGGAAAAAGTTTGCCAACATCTGAGCTAAAAATGTGGAGTATGAATTGGCCTATGATAGGCCAACCTATATTTATTGGATGGTTACTGAGCTACAAATATGGTAAAAAGTCAAGATGAAGTCTAGATTTTTATCAAGTAATCCATTTGATTGTAAGTGTGGGAGCTGTCAATAAATTTATTCATAGCCTGTTACAGAACTCGGATCAGAAAGCAAAAGCTAGTCACAACTCTCAGTATATCCTTATATTTCTCTAGTTGCTCATGGGACCATCTCATAGTTTTACAAACTGTGTAGTTTACAAAGTGCTATCAAACACGCCATAGGTTTGAGCCAATATGTAAAACACTACATAGTTAGCTTATGGTAAGACCTGACTTCTCCTGAATGTAACATTTGCTAGGGATTGGTTGATTAAAATATGTCATAGTATGGTAGTATATAAACAAATGAATCAATTTAGGAAACACATTACTTGTTAGATCAAGTAAGCACATTCCAAGTAGAATGAAGATTAGCTGGATGCCTTCCCAGCATCTATTCTCACCTTTCCAAAACCTACAGCTTCACTTTGGGAGTGCATGAAGTAATAAGAAAGCTGCTTCTACCAAGAAACCTATACTAAGACAAGCAGTCCATTCTCAGCCACGGTGACTGGTCAGACAGGCATGTGGTCCTTAGTTGATCCTATCAGAGTGATTCTAAGAAATGTGGCAGGAATGCTTCAAAGTCAGTCGTTCTTTCCTGATAGGATTGAGTGAGAAGTGGATGGGAGTGGCTGGCTGCCCTCGTAGGAACCCCAGAGAAACTGCTAAGATGAAGCTGGCATTGCAGAAGCAAGAGTAGAGAGAAAAAGAAACAGTCCTTGGGACATTATTGAGTCACTCTCTTGGATGCTACCTGATGTACATCAAGTTCTGCCTTTGACATTTGAAGTGTCATGAACCAGTAAATGCCCTTTATTCTCCTAGTTTGAATCGGGTTTTCATTTACATGTGGCTAAAACACATCAGGTAACAAAGATTCTTTGATTTATTCATTCATTCATAAAATGTTATGTGGGGTTTTTTTGTTTGTTCTTTTTCTGACCCCAAATGTTAGTCTTTTCTGAACAACAACCACAGCTGTTACCGGAAATGAGTCCTGATCCAGACCCCAAGAGAGGGTTCTTGGATTCCCTCACAAGAAAGAATTTGGGATGGGTCCATACAGTAAAGTAAAAGCAAGTTTATTAAGAAAGTAAAGAAATGAAAGAATGGCTACTCCATAGGCAGAGCAGCACTGAGGGCTGCTGGTTGGTTATTTTTATGCTTATTTCTTGATTATATGCTAAACAAGGAGTGGATTATTCATGAGTTTTCCAGAAAAGGGGCAGGAATTTCCCAGAACTAAGGGCTCCTGCTCTTTTTAGACCATATATGGTAACTTCCCAAAGCTGCCATGACATTTGTAACTGTCATGGCATTGGTGGGAGTGTCTTTCAGCATGCTAATGCATTATAACTGGCATGTAATGAGCAGTGAGGACGACCAGAGGTCACTTTCGTCATCATCTTGGCTTTGGTGGGTTTGGGCCAGCTTCTTTACCACATCCTGTTTTATCAGCAGGGTCTTTAGAACCTGTATCTTGTGATACCAGTCCTGCCAGTTTCCTGTCTCATCATGTGACTAAGAATGCCTAACCTACTGGGAATGCAGCCCCAGTAGGTCTCAGCCTTATTTTACCCAGCCCCTACTCAAGATGGTGTCGCTCCAATTCAAATGCCTCTGACACAACCAATTCTTACATTTTCCTATACCAACTCTAACACTACCCAGAGTTAGTGTAGAACCCACATGTCAAGGGTTCAATCCCACAAGACTGCCCCACTTCAGACACCAGCCACAAATGAGGTCCTCAGGTTACCTGCACTTCTTACCGGCTGACCACAAATTCAGAGTCTCCTTGCCCCCATTCTGTAATCCACTTGAACAACTGCCCAGTTTATTATAAGGGATACAGCTCAGGACAGCCAAATAGAAAGGATGCACAGGGCAAGGTATTTGGAGGTGGGGGGATGGGGGTGCAGGGCTTTCATGCCTTCTTTGGACATGCCACCTTTGCAGTGCATCCACGAGTTCACCAAACTGAAAGCCACCCAACAGTGTTATTTAGGGGTTTTAATGGAGGCAGTAGGCAAATCATTGATGATTGGTGACTGAATGTGATCTCCAGCCCCTCTTCCTTCCCCAGAGGTCAGGAGGTGAGGCAGAAAGTTCTAACCTTGTAATCACTTGGTTTTCTGGTGATCAGCTCCCATCCAGAAGCTGTGGAGCCCGCCCACCGTACCCTGAGCCACCTCATTAGCATACAAAAGCCAGTAAATTCCAAGTGTTTTAGGAACTCTGTGTCAGGAACCAGGGACAAACCCCAAATATTATTATTATTATCATTATTATTATTGTTCTTTTCACACAACACAGGAAGCTTTATTCATCCACTACTGCTCCGGAGAAAAGCAGGCTCAAAGAGATCGCTTTCTTTAATATGCTGCAATCTTGGGCTTCTGCCAATTCTCAAAATCCATTTCAGTTCATCCAGCCTCTTTTTCTCTTCCACCCCTATCCTCCTGTCCTCTTTGGCTTTTCTCCTCTTTTAGGTAACAGTAGCTTGTGGCTCCATAGGCCATGCTGAGGAACAGGGTATTTTTGAAAGAACAGCCAAACTCAAGGAGGCAGAGAGACCTACACTGGTAGCACTATCTTCTATTTCATATTATACCAAAATTACCTACACTTATCCTGCTCATATATTATGCTCGGCTCTGGAAACTACTCAATCTGTGCCTTCAAATGACTCACTGGGGCCGGGCATGGTGGCTCACGCCTGTAATCCTAGCACTTTGGGAGGCCGAGGCAGACGAATCACTGAGATCAGGAGTTCAAAACCAGCCAGGCCAACATGGTGAAACCCCGTCATTACTAAAAATACAAAAAATTAGCCGGGCGTGGTGGCACACGCCTGTAATCCCAGTTACTTGGGAGGCTGAGGCAGGAGAATCACTTGAGCCTGGGAGGCGGAGGTTGCAGTGAGCCGAGATCAAACCACTGCCCTCCAGCCTTGGCAACACAGTGAGACTCCTTCTCAAAAAATAAACAAAAAAAAAAACAAAAAAAACCACTCACTGGATGGGGAGAGGGAACAGGGTTGGGGAGGGAGAGCAGTGCACAGACACATGGAGTTCAAAGCAATGAGCCGTAAATTGTAGCTGTCAGAATAACTAGTGTCCTAGACACTTTTAGTCATTTCCAATAGTGACTCACAAATACAGGAGAGACTTTAGTTTGCACTTTGTATCCCTTTCCTCACATAATCCTCAGATGTCATTAATTAGTGATAAATTAATCACAACAAATCTGTCCAACAAGATTCTTCTCTTGAGGTTGTAGTGTCTCCCTTCAATACCCAACTCACCACACTGTATATTTTACAGATTTTGAGATAAGCTCAAATTTTATTTCTCCAATGCATCTAGGGATTTCTTTACAGGTATATATTTTTTTTAAGCAAAAAATTTCCCTGTTTTGCAGGGTGCAGTTGCTCACACCTGTAATCCCAGCACTTTGGGAGGTCAAGGCAGGCAGATCATTTGAAGTCAGGAGTTTGAGACCAGCCTGACCAACACAGTGAAACCCCATCTCTACTAAAAATACAAAAAAATTAGCTGGGTGTGGTGGCGCGTGCCTGTAGTCCCAGCTACTTGGGGGGCTGAGGCAGGAGAATCACTTGAACTCGGGAGGTGGAGGTTGCAGTGAGCCAAGATCACACCACTGCACTCCAGCCTGGGCGGCAGGGGGAAATTTTCCCAGTTTTATTACTTTTTAAACTTTTACTAGAGTATCCATTTGCTAGAGTATGCAGCCTTCTGCATCAGAAAGCTGACTTCCAGGAAATCTTCAGCTTTGTCACTTGAAAGAGGTTTTTTTAGTTTCACTTTGCCAATAGCCCCTTGGATGTATGGGATTTTGGGGGATGCAAGTTTCCAGCTGTCATGGCTGGGCCAACTTAGATGCCAAACTGCAAAAGACTCAAATGCTTGGGGTGGGGTGGTGTCAGCTCAGTATTGACTGGGATATCCACGAGACAAAAAAAGGATGGAGTAATAGAAGTTTAACAATGGTAATGGCAAAGGATGTGTGGCTTAGTGAAAGCAGCAGAGTCTTAGAGCCAGACAGGTGCAAGTTCACTTACTGGGTGTGTCACCCTGGCCCAACTACTGAGCATTTTGGAGTCTTAGTTTCTCCCCCAGCAAAATGGGGGTAAGACTTTTCTCTTTGCTGAGATGTATGTAGTAAAGGAGCTAATGTCTGCATGGTGTTTGGCTCCTGATTGGTGCTTGATAAATGATTGCCATATTTATTTATAATAAATGCCACACAATTCTATACTTGGTTATTGCTTTGAAACGTTTCAAAAAGTGATAGCTTATTTAGCATCCTAGACTGCTGAGTGCTAGGCCTTGGCCCTGTTTGAGCACCTACTATATGCAAGTCCTGCAGAGCACACAAATCATGCCAAAATATAGCTCCTGACCTCAAGGCAGGGCCACGGAACACTTAAATAACAGCAAAGGATAAAAATGATCATTCAAGACAGCAGCCGGAAAATTTGAAAAATAGAATCCAGGATGAATTACCAAACACGTTAAACCAAGTGTTATATAACTAAGAAGAAAGAGGAGTTGCAAGTCAAACTTCTTCAGGCAATTTTAGTTTTCACCCCACTTTGGAACTTGTAGAATTCTTCCGTTTTTTTTTTTTAAGGTGGAAAAAGAGCTATTTGGATTTACTGACATCCTGTTTCCTAATGAATGGTCTTTCTGATTCAAAAGTTCTATCAACACTCTGATGTTATGTCTCAGGGATGCAAAATCAAGGGGAAAATTCTCCACACAAAACAAACCTCAGATGTCCTAGAACAACCCTTCTGTTCTAAATCTGGTTCTTATTTTCAATTCCAAAAACAACACACAAGGCCTTAGAAGGCACAAACTATTTCATGTTTATGCATGCAGCCCTGGAGAAGCTAGAATTTCAGATGCCTTTGATTATGAATCGGCTGAAGAAAACATCTACCTAAAGTTACTTATGAAGAATCAGTTCTCCCTGCCCCCACCTCACCTCAACCCTAAAGAACCCCCATCCGGCATCAATTTACAACGGAGCACTTGACACGACTTTATTGGTATATCTTTCTTAGGCATTTGACCAATCAAAATGATAATTTAGACAAACTGGGGATGGCAGAGTGCATTATCCAGCAATATCTCATTATTATGCAAAAAATCAGATATTCACGGCAACTGTCTCATCTATTTATTGTTTGGTTACTCATCTGGAAATTTTAATACTTTCTTCAGGGGCAGGGACTGGCAATAAAAAAATAGACCTATATATCAAACCTTTAACTTCCAGCCATCATTGTGTGCTATAATACAGATGGAGTGACTATCAGCAAGCTTTACTGTGTTGGTTTATTTTCTTTAGCAGAGAATGTGGATTTAAATGGGATAAAGCAACAAAGTCGACTTAGGGCCGGAGAGCCCATCGGAACCTTCCATTTCCTTTGCAAGCAGAGATAACTGGCTACAGTCAGCCTCCCCAGGACCTGATGCCAAAGGATAACTGCAAGATCAGAAAGGTGAGTATGAGGGGGAGGGAATGGGGGGTTGTTTAGGGTGAGGAATGAGGCCTCTGCATCTCAGAAGGGCTGTTCTTCCTCATCCTTTATATTTTTATGGGTCCCTTCTCACAAGCACAAAGCTTGATGTGTGCCAGGCACTGCTCTAATTACTTTACAAACAATTACTTGTTTCATCTTCATCATAGGCCTACATGGTAGGCACTAGTATTATCCCCATTGTATAGACAGGGAAACCGAGGCACAGGGTGGTTACATAATTTGCCCAATTAGCAAGTGATGAAAGCAGGATTTAAAAGCAGGCAAGCTGGCTCCAGAATTTGTGCTCATAACCACTCAACTCTGCATGCCAGTTATACAGAAGGGTTGTAGCTCTCTGCTTCTGCTTTTTATGTTCTGCACCAGAAAAATAAATTGGTGGGGAACAAATTGCAGGCCATCTGAAAGAGAATCATATGAAATACCTGTTAAAGATTGGTTCTTAGACACAGATCAAGTGATTTAGAAACCCTGCCTGTGAGATTCAGGAACCTGCATTTTTAACAAGTTCCCTGAACGATTTTTAATCACATCAAAGTTTGAGAACCATCAAAATAGATTTTCTGGGCTAGGAGTCAGAGATTAATCTGTATTTAGGTGCCAACTCCACTGTTTATGAGCCTTATAATTTTGAAGAAATCTCAGCTTCCTGGGCCAGGGTTTCTCATTTGTAAAATGAGAACAAAAAATAACTGTGCTACATACTACATAGAGTTGTTTATAAGAATGAAATGAGATAAAGTGTGTGAGAGAAATCAGCAAATTGAAAAGTGCTTTCAAGGCCAGGTGCAGTGACTCACACTTGTAATCCCAGCACTTTGGGAGGCCAGTGTGGGAGGATCACTTGAGCCCAGGAATGTGAGACAAGCCTGGGCAACATTGTGATCTCCACAAAAAAATAAAAAGCATTGGCAGGGTGTGGTGGCATGCACTTGTAGTCCCAGCTACTTGGAGGCTGAGGTGGGAGGATCGCCTGAGCCCAGGAAGTCAAGGCTGCAGTGAGCCATGATTGTGCCAGTGTACTCCAACCTGGGTGACACAGCAAGACCCTGTCTCAAACAAAACAAAACAAAAACAAACAAACAAAGTAGAAAAGTGCTTCCAAATATGAACTATTGTTGGTATCTCATTATTTTACATGTACAAGACTTGTCTTCCTGATAAAATTATAACCTCCTGGATTAACTATAGTTTTTTTTCTACCCCATAATAATATGTATCATGTTGTAGCTATCCCATAAATACTGGCTTAAATACATTTTTAAAAATATGTAAGCAGGAAACATAATAAAAAACAACAACATATAAGCAGATCCACAAAGTCAGCCCTATATATTTTTTGCAATTCTAGTGACCAAAGTTTATACACTGGGCTCCAGAGTCCATACAGTGTCATTACACACATTGTCACATTTGATTCTCACAAGTCTTATGATAGATAGGGTAGTTAATGGTGATATCTCTGTTTTGCTGGAAAATATGGAACTCAGATTTAATTACTTGCCCAAAGTAACCTAGTTAGTAATCAAATGACAACTTCCACAGCTTCTTGCAACCCTGTACAACACATTCACATGAATTCCAGAGTTTTGTTGTTGTTGTTGTTGTTTTGTAAACAGAGACAGAACCTAGCTATGTTGCCCAGGCTATCCTCAAACTCCTGGGCTCAAGGGTTCCTCCTGCCTCGGCCTCCTGAAGTGCTGGGAGTATAGTGTGCACCACTACACCCAGCCTTCAGCATCTTTTATTTTGGGAAGTGTTCCCTGGGTTCGGTAACACTCCCTTCAGCATTAAATAGTTTGTCAAAGGCAATCATAAGTCAGTTTCATCTGCTGGATCTAGTCCAAATGTATTTAACATTCTAATATTCTTAAATTTTCTGTAAAATATTCTTTAGGTGACACAGTACATTGAAATTTATTTGAGCACCCTCGCTAATAAGATGACACTTGTTTACTTTTCATTTGACCCACTGGATTGAGATATCCTTATATAATGGATAGTCAAGTGTAGTCTATCCAGTAGCTTTGATATTGAGCAAGTCACAGCCACCAGAGTGATCCTTTTTAAAATGTAAGTCAGTTCATGCTGTTCTTTTACTCAGAACTCTCCAAAGGGTTTTGTTGTAATTGGTAAGCTGGTTATAAAATTGTTGTGGAAATCTGAAAGACCTAAAATACACAAAACAATTTTGGAAAAGAAGAACCCAATTGGAGCACTTACACTATCTGATTTCAAGTCTTACCAGTAAGCCATAATAACCAAGATATGTGGTGTTGGCATAAAGATAGACATAAAGCAGAAATAGGCCCATACATGTATGGTTACTTGCCTTTCAATAAAGATGCCTAGGTAATTCAATGGCTAAAAGAAGTCTGTTCAGCAAAGAATGCTGGAAAAACTGAACACTTATATGACAAAAATCTTAACTGCTATCCTATACCGTTCACAAAACTAACAAATTGGATCACAGACTTAAATCTAAAGGCTAAAACTCTAAAATGTCCAGGAGAAAAAGTAGGAAAAAAATCTTTGTGTCCTTGTGTTCGGTAGAGATTTCTTAGAGAGGATACAACAGCTTGAGCCATTAAAAAAAAAATTAATGGATACACTGGAATTAAGAAAAATGACAAGCCACAAGACTTGTCACTCTGTATACCTGATAAAGGACTTATACCAAAACATATATAAAGAACTTTTACAACTCAATAATAAGAGACTAAAAAAATGAGCAGAAGATTTGAACAGACACTTCATTAAGGAAGATATTGTGAACAGCAAATAAGCACTTAAAAGACATGTGCTAAAAAACATTACTTATTAGGGAAATGCAAATTAGAAATTGCTTGATTTCAAAGACTTACCATTAAGCCACATTAATTAACGTGGCTAAAACCTGGCAATACCAAGTATTGATGAGGATACAGGACTACTGGAACTCTCATACAGTGCTGATGAGAATAGAAAATTGACATCCACTGGTCGGGCGTGGTGGCTCACGCTTGTAATCCCAGCATTTTGGGAGGCTGAGGTGGGCAGATCACCTGGGGTCAGGAGTTCGAGACCAGCCTGACCAACATGGTGAAACCCCGTCTCTACTAAAAATACAGTTAGTTGGGCATGGTGGTGCATGCCTGTAATCCCAGCTACTTGGGAGGCTGAGGCAGGAGAATCACTTGAACCCAGGAGGCAGAGGTTGCAGTGAGCCGTGTTCGTGCCATTGCACTCCAGCCTGGGCAACAAGAGTGAAACTCCGTCTCAAGAAAAAAAAAAAATGGACATCCACTTTGTAAAATAATTGGGTAGTTTTTATGAAGTTTAATATACCCTTACCGAATGATCCAAAATTCCACTCCTTGGGATTTACCCAAGAAAAATAATAATGGCATAAGATCCCATATATAAGTGTTTATAGTAGCTTTATTTATAATGGTCCCAAACTGGAAATAGTCCAAATGTTCTTCAGCTAGTGAATGGTTAAACAAACTGCTACATCCTTTTAACAAAATACTTCTCAGCAATATACATATATAAAAAAAGAATGACTGATATATGCAACACTTGGATGAATCTTAAAAGCTTAGTTCTAAGTAACAGAAACCAGCCACAATAGGTTACATATCTGTGATTTCATTTACATGACATTTCGTGAAAGGCAAAATATAGGAACGGAAATCAGATCAGTGGTTGCCAAGAGCTGGAAGTGGAGACAGGGATGACCTCAAAGGGGTGGTACGGAACTTTGGAACTTTTGAACACCCACTTCTGAGGTGGGTGTTCTATATCTTGATTGTGGTGGTGATGGTTACTCAAGTCTATGCAGTCGTTAAAATCTATCAAATTATACACTTAAAACTGGTGAATTTTACTCTATGTAAATTATACCTCACTAAAGCTGATTTTTAAACAATTCTTGCAATGTTTCGCATTTCCCTCAGCATGAATGACTCTGTAAGCCAACAGGCCCTTCAGGATCTGAACCCACCACCACCCTCTCTCTGACCTTATCCCTGGTCACTCTCCTTACACTTTGCTGCAGCTAACAGAGCCTCCTAGATATGAAGTCTTCTCAGACTGTGCAGGTACAAGTCCTCTCTGAGCATTGCACTAACTCCTTCTACCTCCTTTAAGTCTGTGGTTAATTGCCACCACTTCAGAAAGGCCTAATCTCTTACTGAATGTTCCTTGGATGGGCCTCAGTTTCCCCATCTGTAGATGGAAGAAGCAAAACCACAGGATCTCTCTGAGAGCTTTCTAGTCTGACATCCTACAGTTCTGACATATAGCTTTTAGGTATGTAAGAAGGCATTGAATGACAAACAGCAGGTGAGTGAAACACAGTTCTAGAGTGTTCTAAGGGCAAATGACCACTTCCAGCTGCCAGAATCAGAAGACGCTTAATGGAGGAGTTGGCTCCTAAAGAACACGTAAGATTTCTTGGTTTTTTCTTTTCTTTTCTTTTCTTTTCTTTTTTTTTTTTGTTTTGAGATGGAGTTTTGCCGTTGTTGCCCAGGCTGGAGTGCAGTGTTGCAATCTTGGCTCACCACAACCTCTGCCTCCAAGGTTCAAGCGATTCTCCTGCCTTAGCCACCATAGTAGCTGGGATTACAGGCATCCATCACCACGCCCGGCTAATGTTGTATTTTTAGTAGAGATGGGGTTTCTCCATGTTGGTTAGGCTGGTCTTGAACTCATGATCTCAGGTGATCCGCCTGTCTCGGCCTCCCAAAGTGCTGGGATTACAGGCGTGAGCCACTGTGCCCGGCCCAGGTAGGATTTCTTTATACAAAAACAATTAACTCGACAATTGGGAATATTGTTCCAGTTTCTTTTAGAGTAAAGTTCTGGCTTCTACTTGGCTTGCATAGTTTGAACATTTTGCCCAGCTTTGACAACATCCTTGAATACTGTCATGCTATGCATTCTGAATCTCTCCTGCATGTTTTCTTGCTTGCCATCCTGCTGGGGTCATTGGTAATTAACTGGCCAAGGTGTACATTATGTCAGTGCTGTGCCAGACATAGGAAAATTGACAAGATCGCTACCTTGTTGTAGTATATCTGTTCACACACTTTTTTGTACTAGATTCTGATCTCCCAGGGGGCTAAGTTTATGTCTGTCTCAGCTTTGGATCCACAATGATAAAGCATGGCAAACTCAAAGAATGAATGTTCCTGAGAATTCTGAGCATTCTGCTTGTATTAGTGTGCACATCAGGAAGAACAATTAGCAAGGTCATTAATCACGACTCTCTCTATTTGATTGTCAAAGCTAATTGCCTATTAAGGTAAAGCAGGACTTATTTCTTTAACCAGAAGGGTTACAACCTGAGCATGTTGGCAAATTTTGAGATGCTGCTGTGAAAGACAAAATAGAAGAAGTTCAAGCACAAAGCTAAAATCTGAAGGTCTTTTCATTTACTCTTGTTTACTGGTGACCTACAATCAAGGTTGAATCCTCCCTCTGCAGAAGTAATTAAGGTGAAATGAGATCACAACGGTGGGGCCCTAATCTGATAGGATTAGTGTCCTTATAAAAAGAGACATCAGAGAGCTGGCTCTTTCTCTCACTTTCCAGACACACACATTAAGGAAAGGCCATGTGAGCACACAGAGAGAAGGTGGCTGTCTACAAGCCAGGAAGAGAGCCCTCTGTAACAACTGAATAAGCTATCACCTTGATCACAGGCTTCCAGCTTCCAAAACTGTAAGAAAATAAGTATCTGTTGTTCAAGGCACCCTGCCTGTGGTATTTTGCTCTAGCAGCCTGAGCAGACTAAGACAACGATGGCACCCTTCGTCTCAAATAGGCCCAACTTAAAATTCTCTGCTATATTGATTTACAGCCTCTTCTGTCCCAAGATGTGAATTAGCCTAGGGCTTTCCAGAAATTTCTCATTCCCAAACTGACCTGCTCTCTGTTAATACTTTCCCTGCTACCTTTCAACTAATAAATGACATTGAGAATTTCTCCTTCTGCTGTATACTTTCAGTTGTCAGTGACTTGCATTTTCTGTAGCCATCATTTAGATTTGAAAATAACATTTTCTAGCAATTTTGGATAGAGGCAATTTTTAGAGTAACCCAATGGAGAGTGTAAGCATTACCTCTATATATGCATGCCCAGGAAGGAAAGCTGGAACCAGCAAAAGGCTGTCCACAATCTGCATTTCCTAACATCACATAATACTCTCTGTATTAGAGTTCTCCAAAGAAACAGATTGAACAGGATATACACATACACACACACACATACACATATATATAATCTCCAATCGTATGTGTGTGTGTGTGTGTGTGTGTGTGTGTGTGTGGCAAGAGAGAGAGAGAGAGGGAGAGAGAGAGATTTACAATGAGGAATTAGTTCATGTGATTATGGAGGCTGAGAAATCCCATGATGTGCCACCTGCTATCAGCAAACTGGAGACCCAGGAAGCCTGGTGGTCTAATTCCAGTCAGATAAAGAAGGTCGAAGAACCAGGGGAGCTCATAGTGTAAGTCTCAGCTCAAGGGCAGTAGAAGATCGACATCCCAGCTCATGCAGGTAGATAGAAAAAAAAGGGGGGTACATTCCTTTTTCCTCCACTTTTTTGTTCTACTCAGTCCCTCAATGGATTGGATGATGCCAGCCCAGCTTGGGGAGGGCTATCTACTTTATTGAGTCTACCAATTCAAATGCTAATTTTATTTGGAAACAACCTCACAGACACACTCAGAAATAATGTTGAATCTAAGCACCTTGCGGCACAATCAAGTTGACACTATTAAATTAACCATCACATTCTAAAACAGTGTTTGGGGATATTTATAAATATTGTTATAGAAGACTTTTTGGCTGGGCCTAGTGGCTCATGCCTGTAATCCCAGCACTTTAGGAGGCTGAGGTGGGCAGATCACTTGAGGTCAGGAGTTCGAGACCAGCCTGGCCAACATGGCAAAACTCTGTCTGTACTAAAAAATACAAAAATTAGCCGGGCATGGTGGTGTGCACCTGTAATCCCAGATACTCAGAAGGCTGAGGCAGGAGAATGGCTTGAATCCAGGAGGCAGAGGTTGCAATGAGCCGAAATTGTGCCACTGCACTCCAGCCTGGGTGACAGAGTGAGACTCTATCTCAAAAAAAAAAAAAAAAAAAAAAAGAAAAGAAAAAAGAAGACTTTTTGGCATTGCATAGAATGAATCCAAATTTTAGTTCATGGTATTGAACAACATATGGCTAATACTCATCCTTGCATTCATTCAAAATAGCTAAAATGTTATAAGGCTAATGTCCTCCATCTCCCCAGAATGTGCAAAGCATTTTTATTCTTGATGTTTGTCTTTTATCACAATGCAAATGCCATCTTGAGCCCCAGTGCTCTCAGTTAGAGGCTGGGGATGTTTTCTTTAATCTATTCTGAAGGCTGATTTTTCAGATATTATGACAATGTTCTTTTGCTCTATGCTCTCCTCTTACTTTGGAAGCCAAGGCAATATTATATTGGCAGAAAGAGTATGGATTTTGAAGTTAGATAGTGACATGGTTTGGATCTGTGTCTCCACCCAAATCTCATGTTCAATTGTAATCCCCAGTGTTGGAGGTGGGGCCTGGTGGGAGGTAATTGGGTCATGTGGGTGGATCCTTCACGAATGGTTTAGCACCATCTCTTTGGTGCTGTTCTCATGATAGAGTTCTCAGGAAATCTGGTTGTTTAAAAGTGTGTGGCACCTGTCCTCTTGCTCTGTCTTCCTTCTGCTCGGGCCATGCAAGATATACCCGCTTCCCCTTTGCCTTCTGCTATGACTG
Organism: Pan troglodytes; assembly: GCF_028858775.2. NCBI lineage: Eukaryota > Metazoa > Chordata > Mammalia > Primates > Hominidae > Pan > Pan troglodytes. The sequence continues at coordinate 52,050,766 of NC_072414.2, forward strand.
TATGTTTCGTGAGGCCTCGCCAGAAGCTGAGCAGGAGCTGGCCTGCAGAGCCATGAGCCAATTAAACCTCTTTTCTTTATAAATTACCCAGTCTTAGGTATTTTTTTTATAGCAGTGTGAGAATTGACTAATACAGAGAGATTCTCAGCCTTGATGCTTACTTTCTTTGTGGAACCAACTCTTTTACTTACAAAGTGGAGATACTGATGCCTAGGTATTCTGTGCTCTTAGCAATGGTGAGACTAAGACATGTCTCTGGACGTTTTGGGGAAGCATATCAATCAGAGTTAAACTAGAGAAACGGAAACACTATGAGAGATATAGAATAAAGCGTTTATTATGGGGATTCGACCTCATGCAATTGTAGGAGCAAGTACAGAAGTCTATTCAAGATTGTGACCACTATGTCTGATGTTGGGTCTGAGGTTGACATACTCAGCTAAGTTGGCAATTGGGAAAGAAGTCTTGGTATGAAGTAGAGGAGAAAAGGGCAAATTGGAACCCAGGAAGATGTACTGGAACCTGTATCTGTCTCTCTGGGCCTCCATCCTTCATAATGTGGGTGACTTGCAGGGAAAGCTAGTATATTGTGCCATGGAGCTGCACACATATCTGGCCCAGGACGTGGAAAAACTGAGAGAGGAAATCCGGTGGGAGCCAGAGGAGCTGTGAGCCCAATTACAACCCACACCCATACCCACTAGGTGAGCTAGCAGATCAGTGACAACTTGTGCAAGTCACTATAGTGCATGGCACCCTAAACCAGCCCTCCAAGACTGAAAATTAATGCTGCCTCACTGCTGTCTTCCAAATTTCAGGCAAGTTTCTCTTGTGGCTCATGCAAACCTGGAGCCCTGTGGGGAAAGGAATCATGGGGAAATGAGTTTCGGTTTAGTTACATTTACATAGTGCAATGCCACTACAGTAAATATTTTCATAGTTTCTTAGAGAAGTGGAAATGGATTTATTACAAAAAGCTCTGTGGTTAAATTTCTGTATTTTGTGTGTGTGTGAGAGAGAGAGAGAAAGAGAGAACATGAATATCTGTGATTCTACTAGTTTGTCAATAGCAGCACCTTGGTCATCTTCCTGATGCCCGTGTGTATTGTTAGAAAAACAAAAACAGTTTAACATGCAGGCACCAAATGATATTCTTTCTGGACAAACCAGAGAAGTAAATAATCTGTCAGAAAACTTCCTGAACCAAACCTATTCCTGTCTGGATATACCATGCATTATTCTACACATATAGAGTTCCATACAGTGGAAACTGGATTCTACAGCAAATTGTCAACAGCACATGACACTTGTTCAATAAATGTTAGTTGATTCAATAGAAAAAAGGGCAAATGCTTAATGCTGCCTTCTAGTTATTAACACATAACCACATCCAAACCTGGAATTTGTTAATTAATGCAACTTATATTTATTTTAGTTTCTTAATATAAAAATGCTCAATGTGAAAAAGCAATGTGTGAGTTACTCTATCATATGATAATAAGTTATGGAGAATATTATTAGCAATCAAATGGCTTTAATCATGTGGATAGATGTGCGCAGAAACTAATAAAAATGTATTTCTAAATCTACTAGTATGCAATCTCCCCTGGCTTGTCAATATTTTAGAATGTCACCTTGAAAACTTTTAAACACATTAAAATTTATTTAATTTTAAAAGGGGCAATACATTTTAAAATTAGGTTAAATTATAGTCATGCACAGCATAACAATCTTTTGATCAGTGTTGGATCACGTAGACAGTGGTACCATAAGATTATAATGGAGTTGACAAATTCCTTTTGCCTAGTGATGTAGCCATCATAACGTCATAGCACAACACATTACTCATGTGTTTGTAGTGATACTTGTGTAAACACACCAACTATACTGTCAATTAAATAAACATAGAGCACACACAATTATGTACAATACATAGTACCTTATAGTGCTAATAAATGACTATGTTACAGGTTTATATATTTACTATAGTTTCTATTGTTACTTTAGAGTGCACTGCTTCTACTTATATATTAAAAAGTTTAACTGTAAAACAGCTCAGGCAGGTCCTTTTGGAGGTGTTCCAGAAGAAGTCATTGCTATAATAGGAGAGGACATCTCCATGTGTGTTATTGTCCCTGAAGACCTTCTAGTGTGACAAGATGTAGAGGTGGAAGACAGTGATATTGATGATCCTGAACTTGTGTAGGCCTAATGTGTATGTTTGTGTCTTTGTTTTTACCAAAAAAGTTTACAAAGTAAAAATTAAAACATTTTTAAACATAGTAAAAAAGCTTATAGAACAAGCATATAAAAAAAGAAAATACTTTTGTACAGCTATCCAAAGTGTTTGTGTTTTAAGCTAAATGTTGTTACAAAAGAGTCAGAAAGTTTAAAACAATTAAGTGGTTTGTTTTGCTCTGCTTTTTAGAGATGGGTCTTGCCATGTTGTGCAGGCTGGACTCAAACTCCTGGATTCAAGCAATCCTCCTGCGGACTCAGATGATCCTTCTGCCTCAGCTTCCTGAGTAGCTGGGGTAAAGCTTATAAAGTAAAAACTTTTAGTAAGCTAAAATCAATTTATGATTGAAAATAATATTTTTAAAAAATATAGTGTAGCCTAAGTGTACAGTGTTTATAGAGTCTACAGTAGTGTACAGTAATGTCCTAGGCCTTTACGTTCACCCACTATTCACTCATTGACTCACCCAGAGCAACTTCCACTCTTGAGACAGAGTCTCTGTTGCCCAGGCTGGAGTGCAATGGCATGATCTCAGCTCACTGCAACCTCCGCCTCCCAGGTTCAAGCAATTCTCCTGCCTCAGCCCTACTAGTAGCTGGGACTGCAGGCACGCACCACCACGCCTGGCTAATTTTTGAATTTTTGGTAGAGACAGGGTTTCCCCATATTGGCCAGGATAGTCTTGTGGTTGTGATCCGCCCACCTCGACCTCCCAAAGTGTTGGGATTACAGGCGTGAGCCACCGTGCCTGGCCACAACTTCCACTCTTGCAAGCTTCATTCATGATAAGTGCCCTATCCAGGTGTGCCATTTTTTATCTTTTATACCAACAGTCCCCAACATTTTTGGCATCAGGGACTGATTTCGTGGGAGACAATTTTTCTACGGATGGGGGTGGGAGATGTTTTCATCTGGCATTAGATTCTCATAAGGCGCGCAACCTAGATCCCTGCATGCGCAGTTCACAACAGGGTTCGTGTTCCTATGAAAATTTAAGCCACCGCTGATCTGATAGGAGTTGGAGCTCAGGCGGTAATGCTCACTCGCCCACCATTCACCTCCTGTTGTGCAGCCCAGTTCCTAAGAGGCCATGGACCGGTAGTGGCTATAGAGGTAACATGCTATATATAGAGGTTTGTAGCCTAGGAGCAGTAGGCTATAGTGTATAGCTTAGGTGTGTAGTAGGCTATGCTATCTAGGTTTGTGTAAGTCGCTCTATGATGTTTGCACAACCAAATAACCTAGTGACACATTTCTCAGAAGGTATCTTTGTCATTAAGCGATGCATGACTGTATATAAAAGTATACAGTAAAAATTCCCATGCAATTCCCTATCTGCTCATGTTCTTCCTCTCTTCCCAACATAGATAACCACGGTTATTAGTTTTTCCTATATCCTTCCAGACGCTATTATCCATATATGAGCCAGTACAAACACAACCATCTCACCCCCAACCTTATCAACCTTATTATGCAAATAGTAGAAGAGGTTTATTTATTTATTTCTTCATTTAACCCATTTTGGGGTTCTTTCCATATCAGTATGTAAAGAATTTCCCCAGCCTTTTCTTTAGCTGCCTAGAATTCCGTTGTATGTATATTCAGTGATTTATACATTCAAATTTTATCTTTTAATTTCAACTCTCTGGAGATGGCTTTTGGCGTCCCCCTCCATACCTTCTGGAAATAACTGCCATCCAGCAACTGGTAATTCTTTCTCTGTTCAAAGAGCAACAACATAAATAATGCTGACCCTTGGATTTGAGCAGTTCTGGTGTTCTGCCCATTGAGTAGAGCCAAGAGACACACACACACACACACACACACACACACACACACACACACACTCTCTCATCAGCAAGCTGCCTGTGCTCCCCTCAGCCAGGCTCTGGCTGTCAGTGAGCATGACAATGCTCCAAGCTTCCGTCTAGAGCTGAGCCTTGAGCCTGTGCAATGGGCCACTGCGTTTAGCTGTAAATGAGTGTGCCAGGCCCACTGCCACAGGCACTCCATTTGCCCCAGAGCCCAAGGCTGGCCCGCCCCAAGCAGCTCCTCTCCCAAGGCAGAGCTCCCTTCCTGGTCATAATGGACTCCTGAGTCCATGTGCTTGATTGAGTTCTTCTTAATTACATCCATTGATGTTGAAAAACACTCAGACCAAGAAAGAGACCAAAGAGACTGTGGGCACTTGTAGCTGCCAAACAGGCAGGTTTTCATACCATGGCCACTGGAGAGCTGCATAAAGGCCAGATGGTAAGTCACAGCATATGCTCCTGCAGAGGACAGCCTGAAGACACTCTGTGTGTAGACAGCCTGGAGCAGAAACGCCACCTGGGAAGCCCTGGGAACACAAAAGGATCAAAGCGGAGCACACTGGCGCTGAGTCCTGGAGTCACTCCAGGGGAGTCGGCAGCCCCAGGTGGCTGCCTCCAGAGGGCCTGACTGTGCCTTCCTGGGGCCAGGACCTTTTTCTCCAGTGCTGGTGCTCTTGATACTTGAGATATACCCTCTACTCACGGGCACACCTGAACACAAACATGCACTCACCTTCTGTGTGAAATACACATCATTTCTGAGGAATTTATCAGGGCCAGAAAGGACTGACACTCTCTGCTTTTAAGTAAGTCAATAAAAGTCGCATTTGGTTGTTAAAGGATTCATCCCAGGTCTTTCACATAGGTCCTCGGTAACAGTAATTTGGTTTCCAAACCGAAATAAATGTGTGTGTGTGTGTGTGTGTGTGTGTGTGTGTTCAGCTTTTGCAGTTTCACATGCCCATTTAAATGGAGAAGACTCCTACAGTCATTTCTGGTGGTTTGGCCATAAAACCCTCGGGTTTAGAAATGCTCTTGTTTAGCATTCTAAGATGTAGTTGCCTTACTCATACTAATTATGATAACAGCTAACACTTCCTGATTACTCACTTGGGGCCTATCACTTTGCTAAGCACCTTACATCCATTATCTCATGTAATCCCCATCAACAACCCTGTGATGTAGGTCCTATTATTATCCAAGTTTTACAGATGAAGAAGATGAGAATCAGAGAGGCTACATGACTTATCCAGTGTCACACAGCACATCCAAAGGGGACCTGAGTTGTCTGTCTCAGGAGCCACTATTGTCATCACAAAAAATTCATTCTGGAGCCTAGTTTTTGTCATAGATTGTTTAACAAACTATGGGGCTTCCTGAATTTGCTGAGTGTCAGGGGAGAGAAAAATTTTTCTTTGGGTTTAGCCATCTATCCATTGTAGAATTCTGCCTTTAAATTATATTCTACCTATGCACATCAGCCTTTCTTCTGCTTCTTTCGTCTAAAATAATGAAAACGTCGGTTAAGACTTTGAATAGATTCCATTTTAAAGGTATATTTGCACTGTACTCAGGAGTCTTCAGGCTGAAAAATCTTCCCAGTTTCATAGGGAAGAGTCCTGGTTCCCAGCTCTGTGCTTGGCTTTGGCTAGAGAAATACATTCATTCCTCCGTATTACAGTGGATTGTCTCTGACTCTCTTTTCCCTGTGAGCTATTGGAGAGCAGGAACCATGCAACATCCATCTTTGCATTTTCTGCATCTGGCATACAGCCCTGGCTCAGTAAATAACTGAAAGGTATTGATCATACCAGCGTCAGGGTAGAGATGAGATAAATCACCTTGCCTCTTCCCCTGGTTGTTACATATGCACGAGAGGTCTCTAAGAGGCCTGGAGAGCCAAGCCAAGTTCTACCAAATCCCTCTTTCTAGGACTTTTTGCTCTGTGCTTGGGAGGCTGGGTTCCTTTGCCTGGCTTGGAACCACCCAGCTGATATCAGGGGATCCTTAATAGCTTCATCATAAGGAAATTTGGTGCCCCAAAGAACTCCATCAATGGCAAACTATGGAATTTGAGACCACCATGGTCTTTACTTTCCCTATTCTTCCTCTATTGTGGCTACAAGGTGAAGGCGGGGATACCATTTCCGAATGTAATGAAAGGTTTTAATAGCTAGGCTTTGCTGATTTAAAAAATGCCACATTTTCTTTATCTTTCTCAACAAAATGAAGATCAGTTATATCCTACCTCCAGGTTAGTTGCTTTTGTACAAATTTTAGGTTAAGTTAGGGCTTGGTGAAAATTTTTCAGGAACTTTTGGAAAAACTCTGAAGTTTGGATTTCAGGCATGTCCAATTATTTTCCAGAGTGAACAAATTTTTTTTTTAGATTATCTACAATGTATCACTCCCAATCACCTTGTCAGAAATCAGAATGATTCAAATGCTAGTCTTATTTTTAATTTTTGTGGGTACATAGTAGGTATATATATTTATGGGGTACATGAGATGTTTTGATACAGGCATGCAATGTGAAATAAGTATATCAGAACATCATGGAGAATGGGGTATTTATCCCCTCAAGCATTTATCCATTGAGTTGCAAACAATCCAGTCACACTGTTTAAGTTATTTAAAAATGTAAAGTTACATTATTATTGACCATAGTCACCCTGTTGTGCTATGATATAGTACGCCTTATTCATTCTTTCTAACTTTTTTGTACCCATTCAAACGCTATTTCTACATGTCACCAGGAAAGCCCTAGAGTAGCATATCTACTAACAGGATTTCTAGGAGAGAATAATCTTGGGTGGATGGAATCATCTTATGCTGTCTTCCTCTTCCCATTACTCAATGGCTGAGTCTTAACCTGAAAAACTCTCACACTCATGCTTCAAAACCCAACTTAAATGCCACCTCCTCTAAGGAGTCTTCCCTGACTCCACCAGACACTATTAGATGATCCCACCTCTGTGTCTGTAGAAGAGTTTGTGTGTTCACCTTTCACAGCACTCGCTATTAATATATTACATTGTATGTGCTTTTCTCCCTGAGTGAACTATGAACTCCCTAGTTATTTTTATTGTTTCAAAGTTTTAAATGATAAAGGATTACATGCTCATGATAAAAAAAAAAAAGAGGGAAGAGGAAAAGGAGAAGGATGTAGAATAAGTGCTTTTCTCTCCCAACAAAGACCTTTAATATTTCTCAGAAGCAAACCCTCCCAAAAGTTTTTTGTGCATCTTCCTGAATTCATCTAGGTAAGTACAAATATAAATACAGAAATGCATTCCTTTTTCTTTAAAAAATAACATACATAGAACAATTCTCAATCACCATGATATTCTGGCACAGACACAGGGCTAAAACTACAATAGGTGATCAATTAACATATATTGACTTGAACTGGGGCCTCTGCTCTCCCAGCTGAACTACCCAAGGGATTGAAGTTACCTGGGATCTAGATAGTACCTCAACTGTTTCCTCTCCCCACAACCCCCAATCAGATACCAGGGAGATAAAACTCAAGGCAGTCAATTTTCCTACCTAGAAGCAGGAGCTTAGTAAAAAGACAAGAGAAGATGTATACTCATGGCTAAAATATGCACTGGTTTCAATCTTCTTTACCGCTGTATCCATTAAGTGTTCCAGATAATAGAGAACTGATTGTATCCTTGAAAACTGGACTGATGGTAAGGATTATTTGCTGTAAACTCAGGAATATACAGATTGCAAAGTGAAGTATGTTCTTTGTTTAGTTTACATATTAATAAGAACATTGTTAATTCCTTTTATTATTTATATTTTAAAGACTGCAGTGTTGTGCTGGTTGATTCTGTCATTTCAGTTTTTGTCTTTCTCTTTTCCATCTCAGTATCCCCAGCAGAATCATAACTTTTCACAGAGCCATCTAATTTCTTAACCTTAAAGCAGAAGAGAAACGTCTTTCAAATTTTCCTATGACAGTCAAGGAGTGGGGGTTGTGGAATGTATATACTTAGATGAATTAAACTCAGACCTTCTCCGGTTGGATGTTTGAGCCGCCCAGACAAAGATGAAGGTTAACATAGTTTAAGGATGAAATATAGACCATCCTGTGCAAAACCACTGTGTCGCAGTTTAATTAAAAGAATTCATTAAAGTGGTGCCCCATCCAGGGTAATTAGTATGCGTAATTTATGCGTTGCCTAATGCACAAGGGCAGTAGCCTGAATAATAAACTCAAGTTAACCTTAAGTGAAAGAGATTGAATGGTCAGATGTTTATTTAGCTCAGGTTTGCTCACGAGTTAAGGTTAAAGAGGTGAAATTCAGTTACAGTTAATTAATTAATTTCTCAGATTTTCTTCATGAAAATCTTGCTGGCTCAATTGGGTAAAAGTTTTGTCAAAGGCAGACAGCACTATTTTTATTCATCAGCTATTTTCTACCCTGTCCTCCAGCAAGTTAGTAACCATTTGAAAGAACACATTTAAGGGAACTGCAAAGAGAGAGAAAATACGAACACATCAAACCAACCCAAACAAACCCCAAGATAGGAGCAGATCTGTGATCTGTGCTTGCAGACAAAAAACAAAACCAGGACAGATTTAAGGAGGACATCATTATCAAAATGTTGGGACTGACTAGGATAATGTCCAGGTTTTTTTCAATTGTGAACCACATGTTTGAGAATTCATTTAAGTATTTGAGCTGCATGAGCTTTTGTTGACAACAATGGAAAGCGTCCATGCCTGGCATGTGCATAACATGTCGCAAATATGAACCAGTGGTTATTCAAGTTCCCTCTATTCCTTTGGTTAGAAATACTTTATCATGCCCCAATTCTGTGATGTAATTTTCATGGAATTAAACTTGAAGAGTTCAAAATTATGCAATTAATTGTATTCAGCTTCAATTATAACGACTTATTAATCAAGTCCTTTGGCAAGACACCTGGCACCCTACACAGTGGTTGTGGTGGGAAGCAGCTAGGCCTGAGGAACTTATTGGTTCATGTGAGCAAGCTAATTAGGTGAATTGTTGATTGATTGATTGCTTTATTGGTGGCTGCATGTAGGTAAGAGTGCTGAGGTGTAGAAGCTGGGATAAGTCAGGAAAGATCTAACTTAATTTGTACTGGAAAGACTGAAGGCTGTAATAAAATCATCTGATATTTATTGAGCACCAATTATGGGCAAGGCAGTGGGTTCGTCTCTGGGCTTCCATATTAAATTGAAGTATAAGACAGAGGTGTCTGGCCGGGCGCAGTTGCTCATGCCTGTAATCCCAGCACTTTGGGAGGCCGAGGCAGGTGGATCATGAGGTCAGGAGATCGAGACCATCCTGACTAACATGGTGAAACCCTGTCTCTACTAAAAATACAAAAAATTAGCCAGGCGTGGTGGCGGGCGCCTGTAGTCCCAGGTACTCGGGAGGCTGAGGCAGGAGAATGGTGTGAACCTGGGAGGCGGAGCTTGCAGTGAGCCGAGATGGCGCCACTGCATTCCAGCCGGGGCGACAGAGCCAGACTCCGTCTCAAAAAAACAAAAAAACAAAAAAACAAAAAACCACACACACAGAGGTGTCCTTCCCTCACTCTCACCTTGACCTCCCAGGATGCTAAGACAGAAGCACAAGCAAATACAAAGAGCCACACAGAGTTACATGAGCACTAAGTAATGAACTCCATTTACTGAAGAGCATTTCTACTTTATAGAACTGCCTTTCCTCCATTCCATATCGTTCCAGTGGGCTGCCAATCACCCCCATCCATCTGCCCACATGTTGGGCACCTGACCCAGGTTAGGTCAATCAGATCTTTTGTAAATTTGGATCTTGAGTGGAGACAGACAAGGTGGGGGGAGGCAGTTGGCACTGTCACCCAGTGGCCGCCGCCAAGGAGCTGCTGGGATTCCTGGGGCTGCCACGGTTCCTTCCCAAAAAGTGGTTTTCAGCCCTTCTCTTTTGTGATCTTAACAGTGTCTCGGAAAAATCCTATTTGCTGTTTGTCAGCCAGAGTTAGTTCCTGAGGCACGAAATCGAAGACTCCTGATAAAGACAACGAATGCTCCCGAATTTGAGAGATGAAAGCCCTTCCTTATTAATGTAATAGTTGGAGTGGTGCTGAGGAATAGTGTAGAGAAATGGCCAGATGCACTGGATTCTGGTCTGGGTTGCTGAATACTTGCTGTCTACAAAGTACTGAGCATTCAGAATATGCAACCTTGCAGATACACAACAAATATCCCCATTTTATAGATGGAGGAACTGAGGCTCGGGTAAGCTCTAAAACTTACCCGAGGCCGCAATGCTAGCAAGTAGCAAAGCTGAGATTTGAACCTAGGACTTTCTGACCTCAAAGCCTGTGGTTCTCTAGCTTGTGGCCTTGGGCAAACCATTTAGCCCCTATGGCTGCAGGTTCCTTAGTGGTAAAATTTGGATGACACCAGCTGCCCTGACTCCCCCACAGAGCTGTTGTGAGGATCAAAGGGGAGAATGTCTGTGAAAGCACTTTAAAGCCTGTGACACTCTCCAAATACTTGTAAAGGCTTCTAATTGTTAGGCGGAGCTCCAGCTAGGATGGGCAAGATTCTGAGAGGTGACAAAGGAGAGATGGGTACAGGGTATGATCACAGACACTGGATGCTGGGGGGAACTGGGGACATCTTGGTACATAAAGAGTCACTAGGGAGGTTGGGGCCAGCAGCTGGAGGGCAGCAGAATTTGATTTACCCATCCAGAACAATTAATACTGGAGCCTGGGGAGCTCGAAGTTTGAAATAGATGGTTTGAAGCCCAACAAAAGGAAGTGCTACTTTGCAGATAGTGAGTAAAGGAAAGTTCTCATCTTGAAGAGGTCAAGGCGTTTGCACATAAGTCCGTCATTTCATCAAGTCTTTACCAAAACCTTAGGAAGTTTGTGTCATCCCCATTTCACAGCTGAGATTCTGAAGCTCAGCAGAATGAAGAAACATGCCTAACATCAGAGTAGAAAATACAGGAGCAGACTTTAAACCCTAGCCTTACTGAGCTTTCCACGTAGTCTCTAGCTTCTTCCGATTCTCCCTCCCACCTCCTCTCCTCACCCACAACTCATTAGCTGGAAAGAAAATGTAGACGTCCTAGTCTCACTGAATGAATATGCTGTGTGGCTTTAGATTAATCATGTAAACTCTCTGAACTGTAGGTTTCCCCATTTGTATGACGATCTGGTTGAACTCTAAAATATTCTGCAAGCATTATCTCCCCTGAGGCCTTACTCAGGGGGGAAAAAAAAAAAAAAAAAAAAACAACCTTTCGTATGCATAAATCTCTACCCTTGAAGATCCAGCCCCCGGTGCTCCTCAGCTGCATCCTAAACCACAGGTGGTAGAGTTTTATAGAGCTGGTTGCATCACCCAAAGGAAACTTCCTGTAGCTTTTGCAGTAGCCTGAAAAGAAACCATAGGTCCAATACATTGCTTTCACCGATGATAGTTTTACTGATCACATCAGTACCTTAGTTTGGGGTGATCTGAATGTTTTTCCCTTATTAGGAGACAATAAGTCTCCTAATCCATCTGACATTCTTCATCTGGGGAGACATTGCCCTTCTTGTTTTTTTTTGTTGTTGTTGTTGTTTTTTGAGACAGAGTTTCACTCTTGTCGCCCAGGCCGGAACGCAATTGCAACCTCCACCTCCTAGGTTCAAGTGATTCTCCTGCCTCAGCCTCCTAAGTAGCTGGAATTACAGGCGCCTACCACCATGCCTGGCTAATTTTTGTATTTTTAGTAGAGATGGGGCTTCGCCATGTTGGCCAGGCTGGTCTCAAACTCCTGACCTCAGGCGATCTGCCCACCTTGGCCTCCCAAAATGCTGGGATGACAGGTGTGAGCCACCGTGCCCAGCCTGACATTGCCCTTCTAGTTTTACCATTTGTCCCTTTGCCCTGTTGCCCATTTCTCCTTAGAGACTAGAACATGTTAGCCTCCCAAGGATAATAATGGACAAATGGACAGGAATGAAAATAATTACCCAAAATTGGAGGTGATAACTTCATGTTCAATAGCAAAACTTCCTACTAAGGATCTATTTGCACAACCACCCTTGGCAGAATTACTGTATGCAGAGATGACTTTATCCCATCCTAAAATCACAAAAAGCACTGTCACCTTAAAAAGCATCACTGTAAGCAAGCTCACAGTGTTTAGTTTTGAGAGAAGTATCTCACCGACAGTGTTTTTATTGTCACTTTCTGTTCCTTTTGCGTAAGATTGTAAACCGCGTGAAGGCAGAGGCTCTTGTTTCTCGTTCACTAGAGTAGTGCCTGACCCATAGGAGACAATATATATTTGTTGATTGTTCCAACTTTCACTCATACAAGATTGTTAAAACTAGAGACTTATGAATTTCAAAAGTGATCCAGGCGTGAGGGAGATAAGGGAAAAGCATCCTGTTTTCCGGTTCAGTTATGTCTATGATTACACCAAAGCAAGGGGCCCCACACCATCACAGCACACACAGCATGGGCTTTGGGTTCAGACTACAGCTGCATTCCAGCCCCTTCACTGATTAACTGCATGGCCTTGGACAAGTCACTAAATCTCACTGAGTCTCGATTTTTCATGTACAAGGTGGGTAACAATAGACAGGACTGTTCTGGGGAATAATTGAGATCCTTTCTTTGAGATCCAACTATCTAACAAAATGCCTGGCACTCTAACAATCGGTTCTCACTCTCCTACAGTCCAAGTTGTGGTGTCCAATAAAGTGGCCACTAGACACATGTGGCTATGGAGCACTTGAATGAGACTACCGCGGCTGAGGAATTACCATTTTAATTGTATTTAATTTTAATTAAATTTAAACACTGAAGAATTGTAAAATTTTTTTCCCTCTTCAATACCATTTTATCTTATTTTGATAAGACAGCATTTCACCTTACCCATTGCATTGCATAAGGCATCGTTATGATGCTGTAGTGCATGTATGGGACACTAGTATTTTTTCTAATATTATTCACAAACACATCACTGATCGAATCAGTGGACAGATTGACTCCATTCAAATGATTTTCTTCTATGCACTAATATAACAGTATAATGCATTTATTTGGATATTTCATGCAGACAGCTCCAGTTATAGCAATCCCTATGTAAACTGTAATTGGTAATTAAATCGAAATACTTAGTTTAATTATAATATAATTAAATTATGCTTCTAGTTAGAAAAAATAAGTATGGGCAAATTTTCAAATTTAAAATGAAGGCGTACTACGGATATGGAATTGAGTGGAGATGCAGAAGCTAGTCCCAAGACCCGAACAGTAAAGAATAAAAGAGACTGGAAGAAAGTGTTCCAAATCTCACAACATATGGCAATTGCAGTTGGCTGCCACAGAGTCAAACAAAAAAGCTGTTAAGAAAAAAAAAAAAAAAAAAAAAAGGATAATAACGCGGACAATATTAAAAGCTATTTAAAGCAAACACACATTGAATTTGATAAGAGGTTTCTCTCAATAACTAAATAAGAATTGAAGAAATTAGTCACCTGCAATCAGTATTAAATGTCCAACAAAAATGTCTTAAGCAATTCTTGACAAGATCTGATCTTGTAACGCTGGTCAGGTATACAATGGCTTGAATTCTTTCACAAAAATCCAAACTAAACCAAACCCGAACCCACATGTGTAGATGGAGAGATGGTAAAAGAAATCATTTCGGTTGTGGAAATTTTTTTAGAAAATTAGGAGGAAAAGACTAAAAGATATTTTACAAAAGCAAAATTTCAATTAAGCCATCAAACAAGTGACTGTAGAATGAAAGACTAACAGTGTCAATGATCAACTGACTCAAAATGTGAAAAATGAGAAGGTCCTTTTTTTTAAAGCTTTAGATAAGCCATATAGAATAAGAGACTGTGCCCAGTTAATACGGGACACATTTGGTTACATTTTTGTTTAAAAACACTTCCAAATTTACTTAGAAATGGTGTCTCCGACCTAAAGAAAAAAATCAACTCAATGTGTAGATAGCTTTGAATATTTTAGATATGTCAAAGAAGAGTTTCAACTAGATAAGAAAAAAAATCCAGTTTTATCAACAAGACAGATGATGGCCCTGCTATGTTAGGTCAAAAATCTAGATTTATCAGAATTTTAAAACAAGAGACAGATTTTTCCCTTATTGCTTCACTCCATTGTGTGACACACACTGAAAATATTTGTGCTAAATTTTTTTTAATGAAAAGTATCACGGACACAGCTGTTAAAAATCATTCAGTATGTACATGTTGTAAACCACGAGTATATGGAACTATTGAAAGAAATAGAAAATGATATATTTAATGATTGTGTACTCTTTACTAATGTTGACTGCTTAAGAGTTGTGGAAGAGTTTTATAAAGATTTACAATACTAGTAACCCCAGTTTAAGACTGTCTTGAAACTAAAAGAATAATTAAAGTAAAAAAAAAATGGCAGCATGATTTATGGTTTCTCAACTATATCAGACTGCACACAAATGATCTAAACGTAAGTTCTACAGAAAGCAAAAAGAATTTATATTGAAATATAAATTCTTCATAAAGCAAATTAGTGATGTTTTTACACATTTTTTAAAAGCATGAATTGAGATGCATATTTTAATTGTAATCAACTGTTAGGTAAATTGGCAGCAAAAATTACAAGAAAAACGTGAACATCACTATGTTTATATTGATAAATTTAGAATTGCTTTTCAACTTATGCAATACTCTTTTGAAATCAATGTTAATATTACGAGTTGATATAAGAATTAATTTATTTAACTTGGACAGATGTAGTTTTAAAATTGATATGGTTTTGCTTCAGAGTCAAATTAATTATTTGAAGCAAACACATGAACCGGTTTTAGAAATAAAAATGCAAACACTAAGGGAAAAATGTTTTGGTACAAGATTCAGTTATTGGAAAATTTTTAAGTACATTTGGAACAACTTGAATATGTGAATCCACTTTTTCAATTGTAAATTTTATAAAATCTAAGTATCGTTCAGGTATTTCTGATGAAACTTTAACAATTGAATTGAGATGTATCTAAGTATAAAACACAGTGGAGTTCCAAGACTTACTATGAAGAAAATAATGTAAAATATCTTGTTAATCATTTTTATTTTATATATATATATATTTTATACTTTAAGTTCTAGGGTACATGTGCTTATCAGATGTTGAGATGATCATAGTTAGGATATATTGGGTTAAATCAAATACAATATTAAAATTAAGTTTCTTATTTCCTTTTTACTTACTTTAATGCTGCTTCCAAAAACTAAATTATGTGTGTGACCTGAATTAGATTTAAATTGGACAGTGGGAGTCTGTAGGTACGAACACTACGCCACATATAGGGCTACCTCCCCCCACCACCTCAAAGGCTCCAAGATTTCTTCTTCACAGTGTTCCATCTGAGTCTGCGATTTCCTGTGTGAAAAGGACAAGTCCTGTCCTGCCAATTTAACCTCACTCCATATTTACCCATTTGCTTTTTAAAAATAAGTATACCGTAATTCTGTAATAATTTTCAAGTTTTGTTTTTATTTTCTTCAAAATTAGATTTTCACATAATTTATAGAATCAAACAATTCTATAAGACTTATTCCAAAAAGATTATCCTACTATCCAACCCTCGACCACCACCTATTCTCTTTTTCAATAGCAACCAGTTTCAATTATTTTAGCTGTTTATTTGTTATTTACCTCCACATATAGAAATAACAGCCTTGTGTTTCCTACCTTTTGAATTTTCAATTTTAGGTATCATATAGGGAAAATAAGGATTTAGCTCTTATTCATGATCTCCCATTCCTTTATCACAGACCACCACACCACCATTACTACCACCCACATTCACACAAACTGTCTCATGATCCCTTCAATATAATTATATCACACTT
Source organism: Pan troglodytes (assembly GCF_028858775.2). NCBI lineage: Eukaryota > Metazoa > Chordata > Mammalia > Primates > Hominidae > Pan > Pan troglodytes. Next base: position 52,066,717 of record NC_072414.2, read on the forward strand.
CTGTTTAGGTTAATACTGTGTTTCCATTAGTATGACAATTTCAACGTTATTCATAGCATTGAACCTATAGATATGAACGATATATAGTATAATATCTTTACTTTTCCTTTCTTGCACAATTTTGTTCTTCCTAAAGTAATGCTTTTTTTTTGTTGTTTAGTTTTCTATTTGTTACTAATTCAGCCTCTATTTTCCCCTAATAACCTCAAATCTTTCCTCTCTGTATTCAGACACACCAGCGTGTTCTATCGTTTTCTTTACTTGGATTAATCTCTCCTGGCATCTTCTGACCTGCCCCACTATAGGCCTGTTTCACACTCTATTCCTGGGAATTCATTTCACCAAAGTTTTGAGAATTTCTTTGACTTCTTTCTTCTTGGATCCAGTGTCTTTATGCTTTTATTCTTGTGCAGCACATTACCTACTAGCTAGCTTCCTGGGAAAAGGTACATGAGATGTAATTTTTGTGAGCTCCTGAAAGCCCATATTTTCTTTGGTCTACAGCCTTTCTTTATTGATAGTTTAGTTGGGCATAGAAATCTAATGGGAAAATATATTTGCTCAGGATTTTAAAAGATATTGCTCGATTGTTTTCTAGCATCTGGTGGTGGTGTGAAATCTGATCCTTGATTCTTCATATGTGGCTTGTTTTATTTTTCTCTCTCTTTTTCTCTCTGAAAGCTTATAGATTTTTTTTCTTTATCCTATGATCTGAAATTTCACAATGATATGACGCATTGTCCTCCATTGTTTTCTGGAATTCATATTATTCAAATGTAGGATCTAATAAGGGGGAAGTAACGTAATTATCTTGTATTTTCTCTCATTTATTTGATCTTCATTTTTAAAGGTTTTTTTTGCTTTATTTTAAGAAAGATTTTCTCAACTTTATCTTATGAGCTTTCTATTGAATTTTATTTATATACTATACTTTTAAGTTTCAAAAGGTATGTCATGGTTGGAATGTTTTTGTCGCCTCCAAAACTCATGTTGAAAATTAATTCTTAATGTAACAGTGTTGGGAGATGGGGCCAAATGGGTAGAGCACTCATGAATGGATTAATTACTCTACAAAAAGAGTAAAAAGAGCTTCTGAGAGTGAGTCACCTTTCTTCTGCTCTTCTGCTATTTGAGAAATGGCATTCTTTCCCTCTGGAGGATGAAGACTCCAAGGCACCATCTTGGAATTGGAGACCAGGCCCTCCCAAGACACCAAACCTGTTAGCACCTTGAGCTTGTACTTCCCAGCCGCCAGAACTATGAGAGAATTTATTTCCATTCTTTAGTAAATTACTCAGTCTCATTATTCTATTATAGCAGCACAAACAACCAAAACAAGTGTTCCTTGTTCTTTCTTTTTTTTTTCACAAAACCTCTTCTTATTTCATGAATCCTTTTATATTTCAGAGGCTGTTAATAATAGTTTCTTTTTTCTTTCTGAAGTCTGAAGTTTCATCTTCCTGCTTTGTCTCTACTTCTTCCAAGTTTTCTTGTTTTCTGTTAGTTGTTTTGATTTCAGTCATTCATGTTATAGGCTTCCTTAGGTGTTTACTAGTTCATAGCTGTTTATTCATATTTAAAAATGGGATTAAAAAAAAAAACTGATTGGAAAATTTGTCCAAATGGGTGAGACCTGCTGACTGTGGTATTCTGACTGAGTCATTCATGTGGGACAACCTTGATGCCAGTATCTTTTTTTTTTTTTTTTTTTGAGACAGAGTCTTGCTCTACTCACTGAGGCTGGAGTGCAGTGGCATGATCTCAGCTCACTGCAACCTCTGTCTCCTGGGTTCAAGCGATTCTCCTGCCTTAGCCTCCCAAGTAGCTAGGATTATAGGCGTGTGCTACCACGCCTGGCTAATTTTTGTATTTTTAGTAGAGACAGGGTTTTGCGATGTTGTCCAGGCTGGTCTTGAACTCCTGGCCTCAAGTGATCTGCCCACCTCAGCTTCCCAAAGTGCTGGAGTTACAGGCATGAGCTACTGCACCAGGCCCAATGCCAGTATCTTTAGGACTTTTTCCTCTTAGATTAGTTGGATTTTTTTTTTGTCACAATTCATTTTTATTGATAGAAAATAAACACTTATTCCAGTTTCAAAGTTGTTATACTTGAAGTTGCTATTTTAAAAATATGAATTTTAGGGCTGGGCACGGTGACTCACGCCTGTAATCCCAGCACTTTGGGAGGCCAAGGAGGGCGGATCACAAGGTCAGGAGATCGAGACCATCCCGGCCAACAGGGTGAAACCCCGTCTCTACTAAAAATACATTAAAAAATTAGCCGGGCGTGATGGTGGGCGCCTGTAGTCCTAGCTACTCGGGAGGCTGAGACAGGAGAATGGCGTGAACCTGGGAGGCGGAGCTTGCAGTGAGCCGAGATCGCACCACTGCACTCCAGCCTGGGTGACAGAGCGAGACTCCCTCTCAAAAAAAAAAAAAAAAAGAATTTTAAATAATCACTTAATAATCCTGCTTTCACTAAGACAGTAAAATGTGGCTTTAAAAAAAAGTATTCAGCACCATCTGCTTATAGATCTTTCAGAATTTGTTCTTAATGTTTCTGGAACTTTCCTGTCTGTAAAGTACAGGAATAAATGAGCTACATAAGAAAGCCTCTCTGGCACAGGCAATGGGAAGTTAAGCAGTCATCATAAAGGAATCAATGTACATTCTGCGTGGTGATTTGGACTACAGAACAGTCTCTTCCCTTCTATGGTAGCTCAAGAGAGACATGCTTCTAAGCACTGAGGTATGACGAGTCTCAGATTGTTATTTGCTGCTAGAATTGGTCTTCCCAGCTAGTAATAGTAAATCTCTGGCACAGGTGTTATTGGTCCTTAATGTCCTGTAATTTTAGGAAATTCTGTAAATAGTTTTGATTTAGTTCAATTCATTCAGAAATGAAGCATGTTTAATTAAGTTCACTACTCTGACAGAGTAAGGATATGTTGGTTTAGCATCCTTATAAAATATATGTAATGTGTAGGTAAATCATGGTCCTAAATCATACTTAGAACACTACATTATTTAAACCAATATGTCTTTTAACAAAATGTTTATAATTAAAAACAGCTGATGAAACTATATCCAAAGGTATAACAAAGGAGACTGAGCTCTGTGTTGCTTAAAGAACTTTTAAAAAGCCATTCAAGGAGGGGTAAAGAAACCCACTTCTCATTCTCATTGTAGAATTCCTATTGGGGCTGGACCAGAAATTAGCACTTCTAAATACTTCAGACAAGTCCAAAGTGTTAAAAAGCCTTCTAGGCAAAAGAACGTCTTTCTGCATCAGTGAGTAGCAGTGCTCACCAGAATTTCCTAATAACACAAAAACAAAGGCAAGTCTGTACATTTGATCAGATGTCAAAGAAATGGGAGGCAGACTATTATCTCAGCCTTAGTCAGAGCTCCTGCTGGCTTCTTCCTACATACTGTTCACCAATTTGAGTAAAGTGGACTTTGTGAGAGAATAGTGTTTGATGGCTAGGATGTCTTTTGGGCATTTCTTCCTAAGTGGAATACACAACATATAAGCGAGTAGGGGAAATAATAGAGGGAAGCTACTCTTTCCAGCTCAGAAGGAGTTGGTGATGCCCATATATACATTAGAGAAGCCCATGGGATCCTCTAGCTGTGGATAGTGGCTAATACGGTCATCCAGAATCGACACTGTGGACTGCAGCAGCATTTTCCTGTACAGCTCCAAAAACTCCGGATAGGGATTTACAGGATCCAATGGCCCATAGATACAATGAATGGAGATAGTTTCAGAGGCAAGAGCTCCCACCTAGTGCTTTCTAAACTGCTTCCTCTGATTGATGTACTCTAAGAGACTGTCAGAGATGAATTCCTGTCATTATTGCCGACCCCTTTCCACATGTCCCACAGCTTATTTTCAAAGGGCTGAGTATATGGCCCAAAGACTGGCGTGAGACCTCGAGAGAATACAAAGAAGTTCATCAGCCGCGTGAGGATGGGTGACAGCACACCTCCATGTTTGAGTAGCTTTTGGAGAAGGAGTAGACAGTGAGTCTCAGGAAAGATATCTCCAGTTGACAGACAGATGCCACAAAAGGGCTTCCAGGATGCTGGCCTGCTCAAATATGGAATAGTGATATGGTCTCAGTTTGTTACTGAAGCCAAAGCCTAAGAAATCAAGGACAATCACTCAATGAAATCTCAAGGTCAGACTTTCCCAAATCTTGTACCAATCATAGCTGGATGTTGGAAAGCCATGTAAAAGAACAACTATCTCTGGACTTCCAACCACATCCACAGAGTCTTGGTAGAAGATAGGCCATCCCTTATAAGTGAAAAACTTGCCTGAAGACTTCCATGAGTGAAGGGCAAGGGAGAGCTGAGGGGGTGGGATGTGCAGGTATGTGGCAAGCAGGGGCACTTTCAACAGACCCACCTTGACCTACCATCCCCTCATCCTGATTCAGGTTAAGACCTGGGCTGCAGGACTTCATGTTTGGGGAAATCAGTTGTGCATGCTGGTTAGTTGGATTTCTTAGTGTAGAGTCTTCTAATCTCCTGTCTAGAGGATCTAAAGCTGACTGCCAGCATTCTAGAAACAAAATAAGTGAAAGGGTTGAAGAGGGAGAGGAGAAGTTTAAAAATTCAGCATGTACATTTTCACTAAATCTCTATCCTCAATTGTCCTAATGTCTCATAGCCCTCAGTCCTCTTACTAGAGAGAACAAACCTCAAAAATTCTGCTTAGGTGATACTAAGGCTATCATTCTAATAAATGGAATTGGTAAGGAGATTCAAAATCTAACTGCTTTTTTTTAAGTCTTTCTGTTTTTATCCTTTCTTCACCCCACTTCCAGAAGTATCCAATGTCATTAACTTCTGAGCCCTTTGACATTTCCATGCTACAAGTTTCTTCCTGGATTTTTCCACTGCTGGCATAAGATTCAACTTTTTCAAGTCTGCTGAATCAGTTATTGTCTTGTCTGGATTCCTCGAAAGCAGATCGTGAGACAAAGGCTGATGCGCAAAATGTTTATGTGTGGGTATGATCCTGAAACTTAGGAATGGGGGTGAGTCAAGAAAGGAGAAAGATAGAAGAATGCATTATATTGTTGGCCACAGCTTTGGGGCACTTGTATGTGAGTTGTCAACCAGGTTCCTCCAGGCATCCCGCCACTTGACATCAAAGAAGCCTAAGAGAGGCATTGTCAGTTTAGATTTCTATGAAGGTGTTTGAAGCATGCTGAAAACTGGCCTCTACAGTTATGGCTGGGACAAGAAGTGAGACTTAGAGGATTTGTTGGATTTGTGCTGAATCTACCATCAATCTATAGATTAGGTTAGGGTGAATGAGCATCTAAACAGTACTGAGTTGTGCAAAGCATTAACAAGGTGTGGGTGTGTGTGTATATATACATCTTTATTATTTAGGTCTTTTTTATTTCTCTTGGCAACATTCAGTATGTTTTGCACTTCTACTGGTATTGCGCTTCTATTGACCCACTTTTCCTTTGCCATGTCCAGTTTGCTGTTAAACACATTAAATAAATTCTTTGTTTCCAATATCAATTTTTTTATTTGTAAGATTTTCATTTGGTTCTTTTTAATAGTTTTTGGCTGTCTGCTTACATTCCCTATCTATCCACACATGTTTTTCACTAGACACTTTAACATATTTTTTTCTACTTATTTTAAAGTCCATGTCTGATAATTCCAACATTAAAATCATCTCTGGGTTGGCTTCTACTGACCTCTTTTAACATAAGTCATACCTTCTTACTTCTTCACATATCTCTTTAATTTTATGCTAGTAATTGTATATTAAAGAACAGTAGCTTAAAAAGTGCTAACATCAGCCAGGTGTGGTAGCTTGCACCTATAATCCTAACACTTTGGGAGGCTGAGGTGGGAGGACCATTTGAGCCCAGGAGTTCAAGACCAGCCTGGGCAACATAGTGAGACCCAATCTCTGTGAAAGAAAAAAAAGAAAATTTTAAGTGCTAATATTTACCTCGAGAAAAGGGCACACCTCTTTTGGGTCGGTCCATGAGTGTGGCAGGCTGAGTCAATTTAATCTGTAGTTGGACTTGGTTGCAGCTTTAGCTAGATTCACTCACCCTGGCTGCAAATATTTTGAGGAAGGGATTAGGACTTTCCCTCAAACTGGGCTTGGGATATGAGCACTGGAGAGACTCTAAAGACCTCTTTGTGCTTTATTGCCCAGCCCTCATGTTTTAGCTATGGGAGATTTGTATCTGCTTTAAGCCAGGCTGCCAACCTTTTGGGTTGCTGGACAACTCTCTCTGCTCTCCAGTTCAACTTCCAGCCTTTTGCTTCTCAGAAGACTCCTTTCTGCCTTTCTTTTCTGTCCCCAGGTATTGGAGAGCCTCTGCAGTGCATTCACAGTGCCTCAGATGGGTATCATTCAGCTGTCTTGTCCTGACCAAGGCTGGGAAAATTTGAAATGATGTACGAAAGATATCCAATATATTTACCGCTGCCCTTCTGCTTTTAAGCCTTCAAAACTTTGCTACAATCATCTCCTTTCCTATATGCATTGTCCTTGTGGTTTCTTCTTCTTCTTCTCTTTTTTTTTTTTCTTTCAAACAAGGTCTCGCTCTGTCATCCAGGCTGGAATGCAGTGGTGCAATCTTGGCTCACCACAACCTCCACCCCCCGGGTTCAGGTGATTCTCCTGCCTCAGCCTCCCGAGTAGCTGACATCACAGGCGTGTGCCACCACACCTGGCTAATTTTTGTGTTTTTAGTAGAGACGGGGTTTCGCCATGTTGGCCAGGCTGGTTTATTCTTCTTAAATATGTATTTAATATCATAAATTAAACATATATTTAATAACTATTTTTGGAGGATACACAGTTATATATATGTGTTCAATTTATTCCCATTAATCCAACATCTTTCTATTTGCTGAGTCTTTTGTCGTTGTTCTTGTTGTTAAGCCTTTGCATATTTACTTATAATTATGATGTATATTACTCCAAAACATCAGCCTCACTTCTATACTCTAATTCTTATCAATGCAGGTCCACAGAAATAAACCCAAGCCTTTAAAGTAATTCAGTCAATATATAACCTTTATAGCTATTTTAAGGGGTTTAGTTACCAAGGTGCTTAACCTTTAAAAAAAAAATGCCCTGTTGGATGGAGGAATGCATGCCTTTATTTAAGGTCCCACTCATTTCCTCACGCAACAAATTTCTATTTTCCACCTTCATTCTACCCCAACTTTAAAACAGAAACACAGAAAAACCAGCTATGATTGAGAGGAAACATGCACATTATCAACTATTTTTGCAAAAAACAAACAAACAAACAAACAAAAAATCAGACTCTTTTCCTAAGCAAATGACAAGATCTAAGAGTGTTTTGCCAGAGTTCGGCAGTGCAATCACCAATCCCATATATTACAGCCAGAGACTGCTGGCAAACCCCATAAGCAGGTTAGGGGCAGTGACACTCAGAGGCTGACTCTGGACTTCTCAGCCTCTAACTGCAATTCCTAAAGTGGAAGACTCCTCTCTAACAAGCTCAGTCACTAAAAGTAGCCAATGCTCACAGTTCCTTCCACTCCTAGTGACTAGCACATCTCCACTGTCCCCCAAACTTACCAGCCTGTATTTAGACATCAGTCTCCTGATTCACTTATGTCGTGTAATCTTCGAAACAATCTGCTTTTCCTCCGCTAGACACCGCCATCCCCACAGTCCCCCCACTTCACCCCATGCTAGCTCTGGACACCAGGCCCTTGCACACGTCAAATTACTGATGTGCATTTACCTTAGAAGTGGGAGTGACAGAACAACAGCACCAAGTGTCAATTTGTTAACGGAGACATGCTTGGTTGGCTCATTTTCCAAATGAAATTTGGTTTCACTTTAAAAGTCAAAGCTGTCATAAAAATGCCACAGACAATGAGAATTAATCTTACACTGTAGAAATTTTAGAAACTCTTCTTCAAAATTAGAATTAGGCTGTGTGCAGCTTAAAAAGGAAAAATAGGTCAAGGCACTTGCAAAAGGTTACCTATGAATGCATCCTCCCACGTTAAGTGCCTTTAACTCAATGTCCCTCGTTCAATCTAGTCCAAAGCAGAAGTGCCCATGACTCACCATATTAAGTGCAGCGTTTCTGATGTGTCCATCATTTTTGTGTCACTTCAGTGGAAGCCTTCAATTCCAATTTTACACTCTCAGTCCCCTCTGTATGGGAAGGCTGGTTGCAACAGACTACACCACTGCCTCTGCTCCCTCAAAATGCACCTCCTAAACCATGCTCCAAAGAAAACCTCTGTTACACTTTCTGAATCTTTAAAGAAATGATTCCACACCAATGTAGCAATAGATATTAAAGGACTCACCAGTCCCCTTTCAAGAGGATGAATATTACCCTCCGGGACTTGCCAGAGATTTGATGCAACAAGCAGTGGTAGGCTGGAGGAAAAAGATATGTTTCCTTTTTTTTTTTCTAGGCAAACCTTTTTGTGACACCCTCATATCTCATGGCCATCTTGTCAACCCAAACAACAGCTGGTCGTTTACATCTTTCATTTTATGCAGATTTATTGCATGCCCACTGAGTGTTGATGTGCTCAGTGCTGGGGATCCTGAGACCAATAAGACACATTATTTGACTGCTGGAACTTACCATCTAGTTGGGAAAGACATGAAGAAATTTAGGATGACAGAAGGGATCTTCGTATTTAGAATAATAGACAGACTGAAGAGGTGAGTGTGTGAAGAGAGGCTTCAGCGTTCTGCTGCTAAATCTTTAAGAGCACAACCTGCAGAAAGAGAGAAAAAGCTCTGATTTGTAGTTGCCAATTTCTGTGGTGTAAATATTCCCGTGGGTGCTGATTCCAATGTGCTAACATGTCATCACTGAACAAGGAGTTGAGGAGAGATGCTAACCCTTTGCTCTTCCAAGCACATATAAACTGGCTTTAGCACTCCACAGAGGTTTTTCTGGAGATGACTCTGACTTCAGTCTTAAAAAATAAAAAGGTAGGCCGGGCACAGTGGCTTATGCCTGTAATCCCAGCATGTTGGGAGGCTGAGGCGGGCAGATCACCTGAGGTCAGGAGTTCGAGACCAGCCTGGTCAACATGGTGAAACCCCGTCTCTACTGAAAATGCAAAAATTAGCTGGGCATGGTGGTGGGCGCCTGTAATCCCAGCTACTCGGGAGGCTGAGGCAGGAGAATTGCTTGAATCCAGGAGACGGAGTTTGCAGTGAGCCAAGATCGTGCCATTGCACTCCAGCCTGGGCAACAGAGCAAGACTCTGTCTCAAAAATAAATAAATAAATAAATAAATAAATAAATAAGAAGGTATTAATTGTCTGGGGTGGGGTGTACACAGAAGTGTAAAGAGCTGTCAAATTGGAGGAAAAACACTGGACAAAAGCATGCAGATGAGAAAAGTATGATAAGAGTGTAATTTGTGGGGCTAAAAGCAAATGAATATAGTAGGAGCCTATGTCGTATAATCTTCCAGGTAGGAAATGTCAGGAGACAAGATTGCAGAGCTGATATGGTAAATTGCATTTATGGCTTCAATTCCTTATCCTTCTCTGAATGTATATCCTTTGCCATGGAATTTGACTAAGCCCTCCTTCTCTGGCTCTGGCTTGGCTATGGGACTTGCTTTGACCAACAGAATAAGGCAGAAGTGATAATATGCCAGATCCAAACCTAGATCTCCAGAGGACTTGTATACTTCCCTTTTCCCCACTTGTGTTTCTTCCATTGCCAGGTAAAGGACATGCCTGGGCTAGCCCACAACTTCCAGGAGAAGGATGTGAAACATGTGAAGCAGAGTTGCCCCCGCTACGATGGTCCAGCCAAGCCCAGATTAGAGCCTCCAGCTGACATAGGGACACTTGAGCTATAATAATTAATGGTTGTTGGTTTTAGCTATGATTTTTAAGGTAGTTTGTTAACACAGCAGTAAGTAACCAATACAATTGGGCTGGGGCTAGGATGTGGAAAGCCTTTTATAACTTGCTGTTGACCTAGGACTTCAACCTACGGGCAAGGAATCCACGAAGCAGCATCCAGCAGGGTATTGATACAGCCAGACTTGCAGCAAGATGGAGAATAAATTGATGGTAAGTGGCTTGCAGGAGGCCTGAGCATATGATAAAACACAGTTAAAAGAGTATAACTCTTTGATCTAGCTTTTATAAACTCAGGCAGAGCATAAGAATTCCAGACAGATTAAGAGAAAAAAGCCCTGGGCTGAGAGAGGCAGGAAATCAGGGATCACGAGAGAAGCAAAATTAATAAGAAGGATGAATAGATGTATAGACATAGATAGATAGATAGATAGATAGATAGATAGATAGATAGATAGATAGATAGATAGAGAGATAGAGAGATAGAGAGAGAGAGAGATTTATTACGGGAATTAGCCCATGTGATGATGAAGGCTGAGAAGTCCCACAACATGCTATCTGCAAGCTGGAGAACCAGGGAAGGTAGTGAGGCAATTCAGTCTGAGTTCTAAGGCCTCACAATTTGGGGGGCTGCCAGTCTAATTTCTGGAGTCTGAAGGCCTGAGAACCTTGAGCCCTGGAGGGCAGGAGAAGAGGGATGCTCTAGCTCTAGAAGAGAGAAAGGGAATTCACCTTCCCTCAGCCTTTTTGTTCCATCTGGGCCCTCAACAGATTGGATGGTGCCTACCCACACTGGTGAGGGTGATCTTCTTTACACAGTCCACTGATTCAAGTGCTGATCTCGTCCAGAAACACCCGCACAGACACATCCAGAAATAATGTTACCAACTATCTAGCATCCATTAACACATAAAGTTAACCTTGACTGCAGGAGACTGGGTTACAATTCTTTCTTTGCCACTAACACTTAATGGCTGTAAGTATTATGACACTGGCTCAAAGGGCTAAGTAAATTTAGTGAGGATTAGCAGTGAGGAGGAAGGTGGTGCAGGGGAAAGTGGAAAGAGGACAAATGAGAAAGGCCTATAAGGATCCTGGTTAGAGGGAAGGAGTTCCATTGAGAAATGAAACCACCAGACAAATGAATGTGACAGGTCAATTTAAACACCAGAAACTGGTGTGTGCCCTATAATTTGGGATGGCATTAATGCATCTGAAGAGACACCTGTTCCCTGGGTGTGGGGAGCACTGGACTCTCAGGGGTACAGTGTAGCCACACAGAAATATAAGGATAAATCCTGCTCCTGACAGAGGCAGGGTCACAGAAACTAGGGTGATTTCTTGGAGTTTTATAAAGTTATTGGAGATCAAGCTTAAATACCTTTATAAAAACAAAGTGACATTCTATTATTTACATGATTACTTGGAAATTTCTTTATTGCTTTATTGATCTGGAGATACTGTTAAGTCATATGTGGCTATTTTTGGTTTGCAATAGAAAAATTTGAAATATTTAATCTCTAAAGAAAAAGTTCTCTCAACAACAAAACAAGTGAAGCTCAACTGACAATTTATCATGGGAGCATTCCAATCCCCTGTCTATTTTCTCTCTCCTTCATTTATCCTCACCTCTCCTTGAGTGCCTCCCCTGATCTCACTCCTGAAGTATCTTACTCTCCAATAGCTGTCAGAGTCCTCCATAATATGCACCTCAGATAGAAGCATTTGGCATTAGACAGGTGACGTGACCTTAAGGACCAAAAACTGAAACTGCTTTTGCACAAATTGTAACAGTGAGAGAAACCTAACCTGATTCCATCTTGCTTGAGTCAAGTTGACACATAAAATCAACCTTCATAGCAGAAGACTGGGTTCTAATTCTGTCTCACAAGCTAACTGCCTTTGTTTACTTTAAAACAAAATAGCAACAGTCCCTTCCCGGAACTAACCCCCTCCTTGCTCAGGGACTAAGACTGCCTTTGTAAGACCAGTGAAAGTTCATGAGGTTAGGATTATGGGAGGGGACTGAATTTTGTTAAAATGTAGGTGTAGTTGAATGATAACTATCCATTGTTCTGGAGGTCATAAGATTTGTAACTTTCCTAATTGCTCTTACAGATAACATCATTATTGCCAAAACCTAAGATTGGATGCAAGATATTTTTGGACCTTTGCATTCTGCCTACCAACTGACTCCACCCAGACCCGTGGCTCATACCAAGGAACTGACTCCCACCCAGAAACTGACTGAGCATGTGAAGACAGTTTGGACCCTCCTATGATTTCATCCCCAACCAATCACCAGCACCCATTTCTTAGCCTCCTGCCTGCCAAATTATCCTTTAAACCCTAGCCTACAAGCTTTTGAGGAGGTGGATTTGAGCAACATCTCCCATTCTTCCACTTGGCTGGTCTGGTGACTATTAAACTGTTTCTCTACTGCAACACTGCTATCTCAGTGAATTGGCTTTATCTGTGCAGTGGGCAAGAAGAACTCTTTTAGGTGATTACGAAACTACCCAAGGCTCAAAGGACTGAAATCTTAATGGTGGAATTTCAGACAGTATGACAGACAGTGGGAGAATCAATTCTAGCATCCTACTACCACTATGTTGGCTCCCTGTTTACCTGCATGGCAGATCAACTTTACTCTCTCTTAATCCAAGAGAAAGACTCCAACTCATTCACGACATATAAAATGTGCGTGTATCTATGCAAGCATTTTATTGTTTCCATAGATCTGCTGTTTTTTAGCTGTCTTAACTAGCCAGTCACTATACTTGCTGGGAAGATGGTGGAAAACCTTTGTTAGACTTGCTTTTTCAATTTCAGTGACACAAAACTGTCTTCCTGCCCTTCATCCTCTGGCACATTTGCCAGAAGGTGGCAATTATAGCCACTTTCCCTAATCTCACTACTGCTCACCCATAGTATTTGGAACCTTTGACCAGGATATAAAGTTCTAGACCAGTTTCACCTCTTTCCCCAAAAGAAAGAATATTTTTCAAAATGAAGTATTTCCCCCTATAAACAGTATATATGTTTATTAAAAACATAAAGACAGTATAGGAAAGTATAAAATCTATAATCTCACTGTACCACTTCCATACATTGATTGCTAATATTTTGAGATATGATTTTCCATGTTTTTTCAAAAGTACAATATTTATCTATTGCCATGTAACAAATTACACCAAAACTTAGTGGCTCAAACAATAAATATTTATTATTTCACACAGCTTCTGTGTGTCAGGAATTTGGGAGTGGCTTACCTGGGTGGTTCTTACTCAGGGCTTCTCATGCAGTTACAGTCAAGATGTCATCGGAAGGCTTCACTGGGGCTAGAGGATTTGCTTCCAACATGGTGCACTCTAGCTTGGTGCTGGTTGTTGGCAGGAGGCCTCAGTTCCTTGACACATGGACCTTTCCACATAGTTGCTTGAGTCATGTTTACATGGCAGCTGGCTTTCCCCAGAAAGAGTGATTCAAGATAGCAATTCAGAGGCCAAAATGTTATGCATACTTTGCCTCAGAAGTCACACCCCATCATTTCTGCACATGCTGTTGGTTATACTGGTCAAACTATCCAATGGCAGGGGGCGGGGGGACGTGGGTAGTTGGGAGAAAAGGAAGCAAGGGTCACAGGAGGCCAACTTAGAGGCTGACCATCACACACATATACATCAAAAATTATATAATATTATGCGTACTGTTGGTAACACGTTGTTTTCACTTACTAGTCCATCATTGTTCTGTCAGTCCTGTTTTACGTCACCATTTTTAATGGTTACATGATATTCTATTATATAGTATACTAAAATTTATTTAGTTCCATAATTTTGAACATTTAATTATTTCTAATCTTTTGTTTATAATATATAGTACTGTGATGAGCATCCCCATATATTTATTCACACATGGCCCTTAAAATAAATTTAAAGGAAAGAAATGTTGATACATAAGATAACTTATCCCATTTGTAAATCAACCCATAGAAATGACTGCATATTATTCCAAGATACTTGGCCTTTAAAATTATCATTTTTAAAAAGCTCAAAGTGGATTAAAAAAAAATTAGCTTCTATTAGAGGTTTCAAATTAATTTAAAAATGTTAACAAGAGCTTAAGGCACACTACCAAAACATGCAAAGGTGCTTGTTTTCTGTTTTATGGTGACAATTAATGAGCAACTTTTTGTTAACTATTTATTTGGAGATGTTGTTAGATCTAGTTTGAACCCCCGCTTTTTTTTCATTGCAAATGTATCTCTAAGAGGTAGATTTTTCCAATGCTTTGACTGTTTGCCATGACATTCTAATTCTTTACATGGTGATTGAGAATATCAAGATGTAGACATGGATTATTAAAAGAAGCACTCCTCCAGGCTGTTGTCAGCTTCTTGTCTCACAGATCAGGTGGTAAAGCACTAAGAACCTTTGATTTAGATAAATTTTGAATTTATTACAAACCTGATGAACTTATTTTTTGTCAATTCAAAAGTGTACAAAAGATCTCAAAACTTCAATCAAGTACATTCTCAAAGAGATTTTTGATGCATAAGCCCAGAAAGGAAAAACTGAAGTCTCTATCACACCTCTGCCATATTTATTCATCTAGTTAACATTTTGCCAAGTGGATTTAGGTCGATTTAAGAAACTGTAAATAAATGTTGATACATCATAACAGAAGTTATAACTCACATTCTAAGTAAACCACTGATTCTAATTTACTCACAATTTTGCAGTGGCATCATTCCACGGAGAAAGTTAGATTTTTACATATCATAGCAAATCACAAAGCCAAAATGTCAACTTCATCTGTCAGGCAATTACTTATAGTGTTTATTTTGGGGGGAATTTTCTACATATATTTGCTTAGAAAGCTGCACGGGTCCTCCAAAATAAATAAGAGCTATAATTCTTGCCAAAAAATCCACAGTTCCAGAGAGCTACTCATCAATTTCTAGCAGCATTAATGAGGAAAGGCACTGAGACAGTCATTCATACTGTCTTTATGATAAGAGTAACCTACAGGGCAAATCAAGATTAAGGACAAGGGCAAGATAAATGGTTTGGAAGACTCTCTCTGTGTTTCTTAATCAATCATTTGAATCTGCATTAACCACCTGAAGTCCCCATGGAGCTCTAGAAGCTTCAGGGAGGAGTGAGAATTGGTACTGAAGACATCCCCAAAACATTTTTAAGGTGAGAATAGTCTCTTTGTAGATACAGCAGGATCTCATGTTCCCACACTGAGAGGAAGATTCATTTGGGGTTGGGTAATTCTTTGCTGTGGGGGTGTTCCTATGCACTGTGGGATGCCTAGCAGCATACCTGGCACTCTTCCCAGCTGTGACAACCAAAAATGTCTCTCTATATTGCCAAATATCTCCTGGGGAGCAAAATTGCCCCTAGGTGAAGACATCTGCCTTAATAGAAGGATGAACTTCTCTCTTATACACCTCACTTTTAATGGCCTCATGATGTATCTTTTTTTTTTTTTTTTTTTTTTTTGAGATGGAGTCTCACTCTGTCCCCCCCAGGCTGGAATGCAGTGGCCCAATCTCGGCTCACTGAAAGCTCTGCCTCCCAGGTTCACATCATTCTCCTGCCTCAGCCTCGCGAGTAGCTGGGACTACAGGTGCCCGCCACCATGCCCGGCTAATTTTTGGTATTTTTAGTAGAGACTGGGTTTCACCGTGTTAGCCAGGATGGTCTTGGTCTCCTGACCTGGTGATCCACCGGCCTTGGCCTCCCAAAGTGCTGAAATTACAGTCGTGAGCCACTGCACCCGGCCGTATTATCTTTCAAATGGCATCAAGGCAGGGACCATCCCCCAGGTTGGAAAACATGACAGGGATCTACCTGAGAAGTCTGGAACGCCTTGGTAGGATTTCCCCAGGATGTGTGTTTTTCACTTTGCTGCTACCAGGTTCCACAGGTAGTGGCTGATTTCCAGTCACCAGCTGACAGGATCCTGCCTAGGGAAGGACAGGGTAGGTTCATTTGGGTGGGTCCATCTCAATTAGCCACATAGCAATCATAAGCCTTTGCTCATTTTTCTTATGATCTGAGGCTTCATTTCAAAGAGGTAGATTTCAAAATGATAAATTAAAGGGAATAAAATAACCTTAAATAAAAAGTATTTCTGCCTTGCCAGTGTGCAAGAAATGGCTCATAGTTAGAATCTCCCAAGGTGGCCTCTGTACATGACCTTGGGCAAGAGACGTTAAAAAAAATGTTAGCAGGAGCAAAGATCAGTTTTCCTCTTAAACAACAGAAAATAATTAAAAAGAGACCAAGGGCTTATTAACTTTTCCTCCTGGCAATATGGATTTCTTTCTTATCTGCCCAAACTGCTCTCCTTCTGCCTTCTACAGGCCAGCACAGAAACGATTCCTAACAATTCAGAAAAAAAAGGGGACTAAGCTATTAAAATGCAGCACTAAGCCTTGAAGTTTCTGTTGACCTAGAAGGTGGACGTAATTGATAACATTTCGTAATCCGTTTCCTGTATATTTGACCCAATTGAGAAAAAACTCATTTTAAAAGAGGAAAGTAGATTCAACTGGATTTCGTTTGGAATTCTTGCATCTCTAGCCTTGATGTCACAGCTTGTTCTTTTCCTTTCCTCACTCTTGATACCCACGAGCTGCCACTGATAGCCCAGAGCCTCCAAAAGCCCCATCTGCGCCACTGTGAGCAGGAAATGAGACACGACCTTCCACAAACCATTCTGCAGAGCAGCAGACAGCCTAAAGAGTTCAGGCTTCCCATCATCCCAAATGTAGCCCTCCTAACCGCCTGTTGACCGTGCAGGTTGCCTTTGGGAGGCTGACCAGTCACATCAGGGATGGGTAGAATTCCCTCTACCTGGTTCTAGAAATTTTCCTCTAGGCCCTGGCTTATTCTATCTCTCTGCCAGATTCTCATTAGCCAAAGAAGAAGTAAAAACTTCCTTCCAGACTTCATCTTCTGATCCAGCCAGATGGTAGATAAATAAATAACAGAGCAAAGAGGAAAAACATACCTGCTTTTGCTTAATAAAATACTGATAGTATATGCTGTTGTCACAGTAAATATTCAGATGGCAACAGCAGACGAACAGGCACAATGTGGTGGAAGAAGGCCTGGAAGGCAGGGCTTCCATTCTTAGCCTCTGATTTTCATTGCACAGAAGACTGGAGGGAGTTAGGAGGGCTTTGGGAGTTCAGGAGAAGTCAAGTAAACTTAAGGCATTAAACCCAAGTAAAAGTAGTTCCATCCTCTTGGATGACATTGGTTTGGTATTCTCTAGAGTGACTGCCTGGAAGCGAAATTCAAAATGTGGAAGTTTTGCTTGAATGGAGTCATAGAATCCTAACTCCTGCTGTGCAGATCCTTCTTACAAGAAATACCAAGCCATCCTCTCAGAAATTTCTGCTTGAGTTTGGTACTAGAAAAACATATATGTCTGTTATGAATTTGAATAGTTTCTATGTCAGGAAAAGAAAACCACCTGTGTGAAGAAATGTTTCCTCTTTTGCCTGAGCTGCCAGGAAACATGAAGCCCAAATCAGTACCCAACTGTCAGAACACCATTGTCCCAGGTGTGGGGCAGAGGCGAGACAGGGGAGGGGTAGGAGGGCAGCCACTGGATGTGCTTCCCTTAGATAATCTCTGTTTTGATATTGTTCTTATTTGCATGAGACTTGTAAAAGTCTCAGATAATTTTGGAAGTATCTAGGACTCAAAATCCAACCTAAACAATAAATAACAACTTTGTAAACCCTTTAGAATTTTATTTACATATAAAGAAGCTCCCAGCTAGTCACAAGTCCTTTTCATTGATTCATCCAGGCAAGCCACCTAAAGTAATTTTGCTTGACAGTGTTGTGTCACTTTAGTAGTCAGGATTCTTCAGAGAAACACGATAGATAGAGAAATAGATAGATAAAGTAGGTAGGTAGGTAGGTAGGTAGGTAGGTAGGTAGGTAGGTAGGTAGGTAGGTAGATAGGTAGATAGATAGATAGATAGATAGATAGATAGATAGATAGATAGATAGATAGATAAATTTATTATAAGATATTGGCTCACACATTTAAGGAGGCTAAGTCTCACAATAGGTCCACTGTAAGCTGAAGACCCAGAAAAACTGGTAATATAGTTGGAAGGCCTGAGAGCTGGTAGGCCAATGATGTAGATTCCAGTCCAAGATGGAAGGCATGAAAACCAGGAGCTCTGTGTGCAGGAGAAGAGTGATGTCCCAGCTCAAGAGTTTGACAGAGAAAGAGCAAATCTTCCCTTCCTACATTGTTTTGTTCTATCCAGAGCTTCAACAGATCGGATGAGGCCCACCCACACTGGGGAGGGCCATCTGCTTTACTCAGTCCACCAATCCAAATGCTAATCTCTTCTGGAAACACCCTCACAGACATACCCAGAGAAAATGCTTAACGAGATGCCTGGGCATCCTGTGATCCAGTCGAGTTGACACATAAAATTGCCTATCACAGCCACTCTAGTTCAAGTTACTGAAAACATTTCTATTTTTATTTCTCTTTTTGCTTCTTTTCTCTACTTCCTTCAGTAAATATTGTATGTGTCATATACCTACAGAGTGGCAGGTCTTGTGCTACCCATCAGAGAACAGAGGTGAGCAGAATTAGATGGGGACTTAATCTGGGGAGCTTAGAGCAAAGATGGGAAAAGAACAATAATCAAATAACCTCCCAAATGAAAGAGGAAAAGCACAATGCTAATACATGCTGCAAATAATGGATGTATGGTACCATCAGAGTACATAATAGGGGGCTTTGTCATAGGGTAGACAGTCAAGGAAGGCTTCCCTGGGGAAATGATGACTGAGCTAAAGGATGACTCTTCCAAAGGAAGAGAAAAAGTTCGCTAATAATGAAAAAAAATTATACAGCATTTTCAGACCATAAAATATTCTAAATGCATTATCGTACTTAATCCTCACTCATAATTTAACTCATATTTATTCAGCCTTTATCACATGGCAGAGGAAAGGTGGCATTGAGATCTTCCTTTGAAAGAGAGAGACTGGCAGCATGACAGGGTAAGGGACCCAGCAGAGAATCAGAGTAATTAATAAGGACCGGAATTTTGATATTTCTACAAATGTCTTAGCGGCATTATGGCTAACACTATACTAATGTCACGGAAATATGAAGGAAACAGCCTCTCAGATGTTCATCAATTTCTGCCAGTTCTTTAGGTAATTTGGAGCCATGTTTACTCATGTATGTTCCATTATCAGGATCATTGAAGATTAATACTAGAAGAATCCTTTGAATCCCTTCATCTTACACATGGCGAGGAAACCAAATCACTGCATCACTTTTTAATATGCTACAGGCTGGGCACAGTGGCTCACTCCTATAATCCAGCACTCTGGGAGGCCGAGGTAAGAGGATTGCTTGAGGCTGGGAGCTCGAGACTAGCCTGGGCAAAATAGTGAGACACTGTCTCAAAAAAGAAAGAAAGAAAGAAAGAAATTAAAACAAACAAACAAAAAGCATGCTACCGTTCAGACTTGTCACTAAATCAGCTCTTTTTCCAAGTTTGTCCAAGTTAAGGACTTTTTACTGCACCATGGATCAAAGTTCAAACATCATCCTCAGCAAATCTTAAAGATCAAATTCTACATATTGGCTTACTAATTGGACAAGTGCAACTTCTGCCCACCAAACCAGCACCTTGGAGGAATTCGAGTGTGGCACTTTGGCAACATAAGCAGAAAGCTCAGTAGCAGAGCATTTGGTTCCGTGGCTACTTCCCTGGGATAAAGGGGAACCAGTGCTTGCACGGCAGATAGAGCCAGGCTCTTTTCTAATACAATCCCAACATTTCTCTCACAAGGGAGAAATATGTGTTAGGGTCAAATAACCCAGAGACAGGATTGATTTTTCTGATTGTAATGGAGGCCTCAATGATCACACTATTTATTGGGCTATACCTGATCCCGAGGTACGACCTGTATTTCTGTACTCACCAATCTGAGTCTTAACTTAAATCAGACCAAGTCAAGGAGGAATCATTCATATTTGAGGCAGACTTTTTATTTCTATAAATCTTAAAGGTTATCTTCTTGAGGCTGGGCCCCCAGCTGTCATATAAAAAGATAAAAGATTATGTATCAAAATAATCTGATCTTTGACAAGTAAGATTATCAAAGATTATCAGCCTCAGAACAAGTGCTTGGGTTTATTTTTTATGTGGCCATGTGTGATCTAAAGTTAAAAATAATACAAGTGGATTCAAATTCATGGCTAATTGTACATCAAAATGAACTTACTACAGAGTCATTTAAAGGATAAAAATATAGAACTGTTAAGAATTCAACTTATTGGCCAGGCGCAGTGGCTCCTGCCTGTAATCCCAGCACTTTGGGAGGCCGAGGCGGGCGGATCACGACGTCAGGAGATTGAGACTATCCTGGCTAACATGGTGAAACTCCGTTTCTAATAAAAAATACAAAAAATTAGCCAGGCGTGGTGGTGGGTTCCTGTAGTCCCAGCTACTCGGGAGGCTGAGGCAAGAGAATGGCATGAACCTGGGAGGTGGAGCTTGCAGTGAGCTGAGATTGTGCCACTGCACTCTAGCCTGGGTGACAGAGCGAGATTCGATCTCCAAAAAAAAAAAAAAAAAAAGAATTCAACTTATTAATCTAAGAAATAAGAAGAGGGGAAAATGGGAAAAACAAATAATTATTGAAGTACCTACAACAATCCAATGAAATAGTTACTCTCATTTTCAGTTGAAGAAATTGAGGCTGAGAGAAATTAAGTAATATATTTCCTAGACCCCAAACTTCTTAAAGGTAAGAGCAATAATCTTATTTATTTGTCTATCAGCCAGCTCCACATCTTCACACAGCAATTGCTCCATAAATGTTTCATGGTAGAGTAAACTGGCAGAACTAGGGCTTGGACATGGATCTATGTGACTCCAAATCCCAGGTTCTTGCTGGTCATGCTGCTTCCACAGCTACAGCAGTGAGAAAACACTGTTTAAATTCAGCTACAGAGGCCAGGTGTGGTGGCTCACGCCTATAATCCCAGCAGTTTGGGAGGCCAAGGCGGGCAGAGCACTTGAGGTCAGGAGCTCGAGACCAGCCTGACCAATATGGCGAAACCCCGTCTCTACTAAATATACAAAAATTAGCTGGGCGTGTTGGTGGGCGCCTGTAATCCCAGCTACTCAGGAGGCTGAGGCACGAGAATCACTTGAATCTGGGAGCTGGAGTTTGCAGTGAGCAGAGACTGAGCCACTGCACTCCAGCCTGGGCGACAGAGTGAGACTTGGTCTCAAAAAAAAAAAAAAAAAAACCAGAAAGAAATTCAGCTACACTACAAATAAATCAAAAAACAGCTTTCTGATTTTCTCAATTAGACTTCATAAACATTTATTGAGCATCACTGTGTGCTTAGTGTCGTGCCACACATCATGGGAGGCACACAAAATGTGGAAGGCATGGTGTTTACGTTGGAAGACTTTCCATGCTAGCTGATGAAAAAATTCCTGATGATTTATAGATGAGTCAGAGAAGCACTTAAAGGAAATATACAAGCACATGTAAGGCGGCCAAACTACACAAAGGAATGTTGAGCTAAATAAAAGAAAGAAAGAAACTTTTGTGGGGCTAAGTATGGAACAAGTGGAGTCTTGAACCTGGACCTCTTGGGAAGGGTGGGAAGGACAGAGGGCACTGCAGCTGCAAAAGTGTTTGAGTGATGGTGGGTGAGTGGGAGGGGGAAGCTCTGGTCTGCTGAGGTCAGATTCTTACTTCAGGGCAACAATTCTGAATCAGAAAGGGAGAACCGAAGGTTTGTTGCCGGGGGCCTTGAAGCAGCTTGAGGCAGTTGGGATCAACCTGACAAGTTCTCATATATTGTCAAAGGAGCTTGCAGGCATAGTTGCAGAAGATGGCTGTGGGAGTATCATGCCAAATAGAAATCCAGAAAACGGTAGAGCCAAGAAAACGCAAAGTTTGGGATGACAGCAAAGGGAAAATTGATCCATGACAAATTTCTTCAGAGAACTTCGGTGACTGCCACTCATATAGGTTGGTCTTTCATATATATATATTTATATATATGTGTGTGTGTGTGTGTGTGTTTTTAAATACACGGTCTCACTCTGTCACCCAGGCTGGAGTGCAGTGGCGCAATTCAGCTACTATGGCTCACTGCAGCCTCAACCTCTTGGATTCAGGTGATCCTCATACCTCAGCCTCCTGAGTAGCTGGGACTACAGGCAGGCGCCACCATCCCTGGCTAACTTTTGTATTTTTTGTAGAGGTAGGGTTTTGCCACATTGTCCAGGCTGGTCACAAACTCCTGGGCTTAAGCAATCCACCCACCTCTGCCTCCCAAAGTGCTAGGGTAACAGATGTGAGCTGCCAACCCCAGTATCTTTTAGATATTTTACATTGACTTACAAATGTTTTGGCAACATGAAGACAGTATCATACCTTGTTATCTCAGAAACATAAGGGAAAACAGCTTTCCAAGCAATTCAGTCCATTTCCTCTGCCTTTTGCAGTTCCTGGGAGTATTACATGCATAGCTAGTTCATATTCTCATAATTATAGAATGTTAGAAATAGAAGAGATCTCAGAAACCATCAGTCCAATCCCCATATTTAGAAAATAAGACAACCTTAACCCAGAAAGGTTTTGTGCCCCTCCAAGATCACACAGTTAGTTAGTAGCCACTACATTTTATTCCCCGGGCCAGGGTAACAATTGCTCAGTATTGTTTCATAATCTGAGTTCAGTTTAGTAAATAACATTGGCCCTTAAACAGACATATGGAGCACTGCACCATAACTCTGTTGTCACAAACTTTCTTCCTCTCCTAATGTTTGATCTCCATTTTTCCTTTTTATTAATATTTAGAGGTTGAGGATTACATCTTATTCATTCCTGCACATCAGCACTTAGCATCATGTCTGGCACATAGCAGGTATGCAACACATTTTCGTTGAGTTGACCTGAATTTGAATCACTGATTTTCATTCCCTTGCTCTCAGGGGCTTTGGTGACTTACTTCATTTTTTAAAATAAAAGAATTATCAGATCATTGAACTGGAAGGGACCATAGAGATTAACCCTTGCTCTACAAGTGAAGAAGACAAAGCCCAAGGAAGGTAAAAAGATGTATCCCAAGACAGCACTCATGCTGGGTTCCAGACCCTCTTTTCCAGATTACATGATTTGCTCTTTGGTAGAAAGTATGATTTTTTTCAATATTTCCATGTTGGACAGATTCTAGAATATCAGCTTTTTAAGGGGAACAAAAATCTACAGAGTATCTTGTGCTCTTCTATGAAACTTACTGCCAGTAAGTAGGATAATAAACGTCTTAGATGGCCAAATGATTCTGTGACAAATGATTTCAGGGAAGAATTTCCCACTGAGCATGGGCTTGAGCTCACTTTGAAAACATTCCATTAGTAGGAAAAACTGACTCTCAGAGAGGCAGTGAAATCAAAGCTGGAAAAAGCCAAGACAATTGGGGCCCCAGAGTTAGATGTGGGTCCAATACTGTACAAATCAATTGCTCTAGTCTATCCTTCAGCCAACAATAATAGCCCTACCCTGACCCCCTGCTTACTTCCTGCTAACTTGTGACCTAGGAGAACCAAGTATGAGCATGAGACCAGCGTAGGCCAACCTATCACTGGAACTGGGAAACAACACTCCCCCATGTCTGGCTGCATGTGGCCAGAGCATCCTCTCCTAACACAAAGGGCTGGCCATTAATCCTTCCCGAGTGGAAGGTCAAACAGAGGCTGCCCTGCAACGCTCTGCTGGTTTCATTCAAGCTCTTCATGGCTGTGGCCCTAAAATTCTCTTCTCAGTGACAATGTCTGGTGGGGGAGTCATGGGCTGAAGTGGTTCTAGAAGCCACTTGGTGAATGGCAGGGCACTCACAGGAAGTTTGGCTCTTAACTTGGAGGCTATATTAGTCTGCTAGGGCTGTCATAACAAAATAGCACAGATCGTGTGGTTTTAAACTACAGACATTTATTTTCTCACAGTTCTGGTGGCTGGAAGTCCAAGATCAAGGGGTCGGTAGGTTTGATTTCTCCTGAGGCCTCTCTCCTTGTCTTGCAGATGGCCACCTTTTTGCTATGTCCTCCCATGGCCTTTTCTCTGGGTGTGCGCATCCCTGGTGTCTCTTCCTCTTCTCATGAGCACACTAGTCATATTGGTTTAGGGCTCCACCTTTATGATTTCCTTTCACCTCAATTATCTCCTTCAAGGCCCTATCTCCAAATACCATTACATTGAGAGTTAGGGCTTACCTATGAATTTGGGGGTACAGAATCCAGTCCATAACAGAGGGAAACCAGCCTCTCCACTTTGCAATCACTGGTGTGTCTCTTCTTACTACTACTTAATTTTCATTGGTCTTTTCTCAAAGAGACAATTGTGATTGATTTAGAAAGCAATGGAAAGAAATCATCTGCTAGTTGAGTTCTTAAGTAAAGCTGTTAAAACTGCAATTAAAAGGGAGAAAACATAAAAAAGAAATCACCTTTCCAGAAAGAATAAAACAGTATTTGTGTTACACTCTGCAAGGCCGGGGGGCATAAACACACAAACACGTGAAGGGGAAGAAGCCAGGAAGTTCTCTTAACAGAAGTGAGTAACTTTGCTGGCAGGCTGTTGAGAGCAAGCCTTGTCTGCCTGATTTACACAGGTACAGAGAGAATGGTCTGGAGGCTGCGGGCCTGCTCAGCCAAACGCCCATGTGTGCATGAAATTAGAATGTCAACATTTGATTCATGCTGCCAAGCTGTGACTGTGAAACAAATTATGTCAGTGGGTGGCAACTGCAATATTAGTCTAAGCAGATAACATTTAACTATAAAAAGGGGCCCAGTCTTCCAGCCTTCTCTCTTTTATTATTTTAAGATCAACATTGTTAGACCTAGATGGGATAAAATTTTGAGACAAAGGAAGATGTTTTATGTGGAGGCACGGGTACTTTAGGCCAGAACACATTGCAATTCAAGAGATGTTTGCACCTAACCATCTTGTTGAAATCTAGCAGTCGGGTAATGGCAATGATGATTTTTACAAACAACCACCACCCACTCAAATGAGTTCAAAGTAGATGACTGTGTCATTTGTGGGATAAACAAACCGCAATTAAATAATCTGCTTCTTATAAAGAAAGCCTTTGATTCCTAAGCAGAAGCTAGTAACTTTGTCCTTAAATGCATTTCAGTAAAGGAAGTGGCCGATACCTTGAAAGAGACAGTGAACAAATTCTTCCAACTAATTTCCTGGGTTCCCCGCAAAGTAATTTCTGCAGAGTGAGGTCTGTACAGATGTTTGTGTTGAAACCTGTTATTTTCTACTCAGTTGACTTAAGCTGGTGCCTGTTGAAAATAAATTTTAAATTAATATGCCGTTAAAATTTGCTGAGGGACTTCATGTAAAAAGTAGGGGTTTGGTCGGTGTGTATTTTTTCTTTAAGACTTTCTTGGTGAAGCTACGGCTGCCTACAACTTAAACTTGACCTACGAGATGACGGTTTTCCCGTGAAATGAAGCGCACATCTATCTCCATCTGAGGCCCACTTCTTTAACCAGCAATATGGCAAAACATCAGTTTGAAGTTTTATTCCATTACAAACACCCATGTAGTTAAAGTTAACGCTGTGAAAAATCCAACTTGTAGCAGTGAACTGTTTATAGAAGGAGCATTCACTTAGCAGTTAAGCCAGGCCAAGACAACACCCACAGGATTCATGTGCAGAGAGCCTATGGAGAGGTTTTTGGGGGAAGGGGCACAGCAAGAGATGAGTGTCGCTTAAAAAACTGTTGACTAGTTTAAAACAGTTTTACTTCTGAAAATGAAGATACCCTCGCATCTCCTCATGGTTAAACACGAATACCCCTTTGGACTCACTGCGTAGAATGATGATCTCCATTTTCTCCTGCTATTGTTCTCATATCCCCACTCATAGGTAACTATGTTCAAAACTTTGTAATTGCAATTTTCCTCTTATGAAAGCACAGAGTAAAGGCCCAAGGGTTTCGTCAAAGGGGAAGCATTCGTAGAATATGGTTCTCTTAAACAGCACTCCTATTTGATGAAGAGGACTGTGGAGAGAGAAAACTTTAAAATTCACCAGTAAATCTTTTGGCGCTATCATTTTTTATTCCAGTTCCCTTATAGCAGACAAAAGCAACACCATAGCAAGATCATCAGTAGGTTGATTTTGGAATTGCTTATCTTGTTGAATAGGGCATATTTCTCAAGACATTAATAAGTAGTTCTTCTCTTTAAAGCTGGGTGTAGTAGGCTATAAACTCACAAAGGAGCAAAACAGATTTCTCAAAACTAGACACTGTAGGGCAGCAAGCCCAGAATTTCTATTTTGTCTCCAGTACATGGTTGATGAAGGTGGGCATGTAACCCCACTGATCTGGTTTTTGCCTACATGTAAAATCCCTGAGCTGAAACATTCTCATTGTCTGAGGTGTTTGTGAAAAACTGCATCCGTGGAAGCCCTCTGAAACAGATCATTATAAAAGGGAGAGGTGTGAGGTAAAATGCCTGTTTGACCCACCAGTCTGGTCTATTGCTTCAGCCATGGCTATTGATGCAGAAATGAGCTCTACTGCTGCCTCTCAGGCAAGAATTTCCACTTTGAAATTTCATTCATTCTGAAAACACCCCTTGGTTAGGCCATATTTCCTTTTCATTCAGTTGATGTCAGAGCCTGCCAGCCACTTTAAAGCCTTAACCTCTTCACAACCATATAACACATTCTGCCGTTTATTTCAAAAACAATTCACAGACCGAAGGGAATATTTTCTCTCTATGAGGACATTGCAGGCTTGTAACTTCTCCATCCTCTGAAAACCATAGAAGAAAGTTGGCATTATCATCCGCAGTTAACTGTCAAATGCATTTAATGCTTTATCAGGAGAACTAGGGACAAAACTGTTCTCATCACACCATGTCGGGAAAGTAAATTGGGGTTCTCCACCATGTAGGAAATTTACTTTATTCCTTCAGTCAGAGATGTAAAAATTAGGAGATGAGAGAATGGAATAAACAATATTTTGATGTAAACAGATGATCAACATGAGAGGAATGACCGTCTGGTCACCCGGGGGGTTTATTCAGTTAACACTTCCACCCCTTAAAGACAATGGCGTGCAATCAATGCATATAGGGCCTTTCAGGCCCGTTGCTAAGTGATACGCAGTGTCAACAGAAAAATGCCGGATGTACAGAGGACAGCTCTAGGCCCAGGAGAGATCAACACCCTCTGATGATATTTTAAACTTAATTCAGTTCCCGATGAAGATTGTGACAGGTTCTGTGGCCACAGCAGAAAAGATGTTTGCACTTCAAAATCCGACTTCGTAAAGTTGCTCTGCTGTGTGCAAAGAGTGTTTAATTTGGTAACAAGTGAATCGTGGCCCAAACAGTATTTGGTTCAAATAGGAAAAGGCACCCAGCAGGGGCATCCTGAATATTCATTTCTTGCAAGGCACAGCAGTCATCTTACAATCTCTGCTTCAGTATCAGAGCTGCTCATTTGTCTCAGATTGTATGTGCATTCTCTCATTTTTTCATCTCTAAAATCTATTTTAGGAACAGCCCCTGAAGCCATTTTCAACAGCTTCTTCAGAAATTCTAAAGAAAGGGAAGAAACTTGAATAGGATCACATCATCCCATACAACCATGAAAACCTATTTTGTGGGGCATTCTTGAAACCAGCCCAGAAGCTCTTAAGAGTTTTTGTATTTATTTACCCATTTCTTTCTCTCCCTTCTGTATCCCTCAATAGATTCTTATATTCAAATGCAAAAGATTTCCATGTGCACTGAAGATCCATTTATGTATTGGTTTAGAAGATCAGGCCATGATGTTGAGAAATGCAATTTTTTCATAAACAGATGTTTACAAATTCAGTCTTTGTGCTAGGAAAAGCACACTCACCACAAAGAGTCTGTTTTCCATATTTGAAGGCAAAAATCCTTTTGAAAAAACCCCATATCTCTAAAGTCCAGAAAGCGTTAACATCAGATATATTGCTCCTCAAAGCCACTTCCCAGAGTCATCTTACCAAACCTGTAAAATGTTTTTCTAACAAGGCACTAGCTGATCCTGCATCCCTGGGTTGCTGCTGACAATAAACACTTGGTCACACAGGCTCTGAGAGTCGTGTAGGCAGGAGGTGATGAGGAACCCGCTCAGTGTAGTCAATCCAGGAAGCGCTGTTCCCCTGGCCAAACACGAGCCTTAAAAGAGCCTGAGTCACATAATTTTCAGTGGGCAGGTTTGTCCTTTTTTGTCCCCAAGAGTTTGGTCTGTTCATTAAACCAGTAAGAGCCCAAGAGCATTTTGTCTAGTGGGCTAAAAACTCCTGAAGCCGGGGTGTGTTCACACAGATTGAGAAGAGGGTGGGGAGAGGGACTGCCTTCTTGACATTTTTCTTCCTGTCTCATCCCACGAAGCTAATTTTACCGGGTTGTTCCTGTCATGTTTAAGCTACAGGTAGTAAGGGGGAGACTGAAGCAGATAAGACCACACAAAAGCATTCCCAGGCCTTGTTTCCGTGACTCACGGAGGGTGGTTTTCTCTCACAGAGGCATGAAAGCATTGTGGGGGCAATGAAGAAGCAGCACAGTGAAACAAGCCAGCAACTTATGACGAGGCTTGCACTGAGGCCACCTGCCACCGTCCCCCTGCTGTCTGCATCTCTTGTGGACCAGGATCCACAGTAAAATCCGTGCAAACTTTTTCATCATTTTCCAAGATGGAAAAATAGGTTTTTGAGCCTGTGTCAGCAAAGTGAATGGGCACATTATGAGAAGGCTAAGCAGAGGCCTTCTATATTTTTGGATTAACAATCAGGCCTGGGTCTTGATTGAGCCTCTTTGTCATCCTCGGAGCAAGAACAACGGAATGCTGGATGATAGGTGAAAGAAATTTCCCTTGTCAGACATAGCTGTGGGGCCATAAAGACATATTTGTCTATCAAAAGGTGCAAAATATCAATTGAACTGTTAACTGAAAATTAGCACAATTTTCCTTTTTTTTTTTATTTTTTTTTATTTTTTTATTTTGTTGAGACAGAGTCTCGCTGTGTCGCCCAGGGTGGAGTGCAGCTGCGCGATCTCGGCTCACTGCAAGCTCCGCCTCCCGGGTTCACGCCATTCTCCTGCCTCAGCCTCCCGAGTAGCTGGGACTACAGGAGCCCGCCACCATGCCTGGCTAATTTTTTGTATTTTTAGTAGAGACGGGGTTTCACTGTGTTAGCCAGGATGGTCTCAATCGCCTGACCTCGTGATCCGCCCGCCTCGGCCTCCCAAACTGCAGGGATTACAGGCATGAGCCACCGTTCCTGGCCTAAATTAGCACAATTTTTCTATAGGTATGAAAAAGGCATAACATTTTCCTTAAATTCCAAATAAAATAATTAACAGTTTACACTTTATAGTTATTGCAATAAGCAAATTGCTTTGCGTATGTCTTCCGAACTTACCCGAATCATCCCATGGAAATCCATGAAGACGCTTTCATTGTGTGTAGTTCCAGTGTAATTGATGAGAACTGCAGGCTATTTTAGCAGGAATATTAGGGTTTGGATGACGCTCCAACTCGGGGCATATCCCTGACTTCTCAATTTCTTTGTATGTAAAAGTATTTTCTGTACAATCACTTGAGACATAGATTACACCTTTGTTTATGCTGTACAAAGATGATGGCGCTCTCCCATCCTGGGGGAAGGGTGTGCTTTCTACTTTTTTCTAGTGTTTGTGCAAAGCCATTCACATTGTTTCTCTTTGTCCCTCTTGTGGTCAACAGGCTACACTGATAAACTCAGGCTGTGTAAGTGAAGACGTCTACAGCTACAGAAAGAGAGCAAAGTAACTAGGCCACACTAACAGCAGCCTATGATTTCCAAATCTTTGCTGGCTTGAGTGTTGACCAGAAAACATGTTTGCTTAGGCCAGGCAATTTCAGGAGGTAAAACATTAGAACATGCCATGAAGCAACATAGCTCAAAATAAAATAACCACAGGACAACATAACCCAAAACAGGACTGCTAGATGTTTTCTACGTAGATGTATAGCCACGAGTACATTTTAATTAAACTATGAAGCTAAGCCTGATTGTCTATTTCTAGAATTTCCCACTAATACATTTAACATACATTTGATCGTTGTTGATCTGCTTTCTCTTAGACAAGATCATTGCTGAGCTTGGGGCTCTCATTGCTGAGCTGAACATTAGAATCACTCAGAAGAGGCCGGGCGCGGTGGCTCATGCCTGTAATCCCAGCACTTTGGGAGGCCGAGGCAGGCGGATCACGAAGTCAGGAGATCGAGACCATCCTGGCTAACACGGTGAAACCCCGTCTCTACTAAAAATACAAAAAATTAGCCAGGCGTGGTGGCGGCTGCCTGTAGTCCCAGCTACTCGGGAGGCTGAGGCAGGAGAATGGCGTGAACCCGGGAGGCGGAGCTTGCAGTGAGCCGAGATGGCGCCACTGCACTCCAGCCTGGGCGACAGAGGGAGACTCCATCACAAAAAAAAAAAAAAAAGAACCACTCAGAAGAACTTTAAAAATCTGGATGCCCAGGCCCCACATCCAGAATTTCTGTTTTAATTGGCTAGGGGTAGAGCCCAAGCAATGGTATTTGTTAATGCTCCCCACGTGAGCCATGGTTGAGGGCTGGACTTGTAGATTATGAAGTGGAGGTAGGTCCTGACAGAAAAGGCAGAATTTATAGGAGGAAAATCTGTAAGGGAGAAAAACATCCATTAAATTCTATTTTTCTGTAAATGGAGAACTAAATGTCATTATTTAATCTCAGCAGCAAAACATCTTTGTTTAGCTCTAGGGTCAATATATTCCACAGGAAGGTAGTTGAGATCCACTGACTTAGGTGATTGGAAAGAGACGCCCAGAAACTGGAAAGCAGGTATTGGCCATATTCAGAAGTATTCCATGGCAGGTATCAAAATGCTGTAGAAAATGTGGAGGAGGAAGAGGAGAGGTCAGGCATCAGGGAAGACTTCCCAGAAGAGGTGCTTCTTGAAATGGGCTTGGAGTGAAAAGATTCCTAGAGAGCAATTGTGGGTGAGGTGAAGGGAGCTAGTTAGATATAATTAGAGAATCCCTTTTCTAAAGTTCAAGGACTTTCTAATAAAAGGGAGAAAAAGTATTTCACCTTTTTACCATGCTTTTTCTGCTTCCAGAATAGAAAAGGTAATAAAAGCTAATATTTACTGAGTATTCACTGTGTGCCAGACTTTATTCCAAGAACTTTTTTTAAAATCAGGTTTGTTTGTTTGTTTGTTTGTTTGTTTGTTTTAGACAGAGTTTCGCTCTTGTTGCCCAGGCTGGAGTCTAGTTGTGCGATCTCAGCTCACTGCAACCTCTACCTCCTGGGTTCAAGGGATTCTCCTGCCTCAGCCTTCTGAGTAGCTGGGATTAGCCACCATGCCTGGCTAATTTTTTGTATTTTTAGAAAAGACAAGGTTTCACTATGTTGGCCAGGCTGGTGTCTCAAACTCCTGACCTCCAGCAATCTGCCTGCCTCGGCCTCCCAAACTGCTGGGATTACAGGCGTGAGCCACTGCACCTGGCCCCAAGAACTTTTCACTTAAATCCTTTGCATTTAAAACACCTAATTGTCAAAATATCTTTATGAGGTAGATACTACAATTACCCCCATTTTACAGTGGAGGAAACTGAGTCACAGATGGGTAAAATAACTTGCTCAAGATCACACAGCAACTAAATGGTTAGTGTCTTAACCTCTCTTCTGCCTCTTTTCAGGTATGGTCTTCAGCAGAAGCCACCTCTTCCACCAGCAGCCCACAGCTCACTGGTGATAGATGCTGTTTTCTAGAAGCTGGCCCATCTACCATCTAAACCCAGCAGTTCTCAGGAGCCTAGACCCAACCAACTATGGCCCACGGTCCACCAGAGCTTCAGCAAGAGAAAAGTACCTGTGGCTCAGTCATTTTCTCTAGCCACCTAATCTCATCTTACATAAAAATTGTAGAGTGGTCCCCCCCTGCTTTTTTTAAAATTATTATAGAGCTGTAGATTATACCATTCTTTTTAAAAATTTTCTCTCTAAAGCAGCAAGTTACTACAAATTGTGAATCCTGAGTGGCCTGGCCTAAGGAAGCCAGACAAAGGGCATTTAATACATGTTTTTTAGAATGCCCTAGAGAATTGATATGGCATAGACCAATAAAATTGCTTTTTTTCTTCCTCTCACTCGAATCAGCTAATTCAATTTAACAGATATTTATTGACCACTGGGTATGCCTGGGGTTTCTAATCTGAGAAAAGGGACAACACAGCAACAGAAGTTACTCTAACAGAAGGCAAAGAGGGAGGTATCCCAAGGAAAATATCAAAATGCAGTGGTCATTTGGAGGAGTATGAGAGGGAAGTGGAGATGGGTGGTGGTGGGGCTTCCTGGAGGAGGGCTTAGAATAGTCCCTGAAGTCGAAGAGTTTCAATAGAGAGAGGCTGTGGGAGGGATGAAGGGGCAGTCAGTTCTGTTGAGGTGAGGGATCCAAAGTCACCTTTGGTTGCCTGTCCTGGAGTTGAAGGCCAGCAGGCTGTACATGAAGCCCAGGAAGAACAAAGATGTTTGCTGCCAACTTCCAAATTACACAGGCCACAGAGTTGGGGGCAGGGAAGCTCTAAGGTCATTCGTACAAAGTAACCAATTTACAGTTATGGTTACACTTGAGTCAATTAAAATGTTTTATTAGCAGGAATTTGAATCTCTTACCTTCATTAACATTTAACAGTAAATGGGAGAAAAAAGGTAAATAAAATATTATCTGGCTTTTTAAAGGTCATTTCAGACTGAGCGTTATAAAATGTGAGCTGAGAAGGGCGAGATGGCCCTTTGCGTGGATTTAGTACATGGAGCCCACTCTATGTGTAGATCTATAGAGGTATCTTCCAGCAGGGGCAGGAGGAGACACCTCATGGCAGATGAGGTGCTCAGAAGTGGATTAATTATCATCAGCACATTTGGAGCAGGGCGAGGGAAGAAAGAGATCTGACAAGTGAGAATTTTTTTTTTTTTTTGCTTTAGATCGCAGGTTATAAATCATTTTGGGGTATGCAGCCCTTAGTAATTACTCCTATGATCAACACGTGCTGCTTAACAACCTTAGGCTAGCAGCCCAAATTGATTAAATTTCATACCTAACCATTCCCCCAAAGGAAAGAAGCGTGAAGGGAGCCCTGTGCCTGGGTCCCAGAGAGGACACAGAGGGCCTTGGGGAAGCCCCGTCAGAGTCGGGAGAGGCCATTCTCGTGCTCTAGGCTGTCCGTGGACATTGTACATCAAGACCTACTATTAGTGAAAGCTAGAAGCAAAAGCATAATAATTTGGCAGGAACATAAACAGCCTACTTGAAAAGAAATTCCTCATTTTTCCATTTTTCAAGGTGTAGAGCCAGAAGTGATTAAAAAGTCATCCAAAAGCTGCCAGTGAATATTTCCTCCTAACATGTCACTCCTGTAGATGAGACCTGAAGTGGTGACCTGATCCTGGAAAGGCAGCAGGAAGCCAAGATGTTCCCATTGCAAGGGAAAGGCCTTTCTTGACATTCTTTCATCAAAATGAGTGGACCAGAAGGAGAAGCCCCACGTCTCCCATGATGGAGTTTCAGAGATTTTGAGGTTCAATTGATTACTGTCCTCCTTGCCCCACGTGAAAGATGGAGCAGGGAGAAAGGGTCACTCTAGATCTGAAGAAACAAATCCTAGCAAATGGGAAGTTTCTCTTTTGAAGCAGTGACAGAAAACATAGTCTGACTCAAATTAGTAAGAGCTATTTGGTTAAACCCCCTTCCTGGGAACAGGGAGAAAGGGTCACTCTAGACCTGGAGATACAAATCCTAGCAAGTGGGAAGTTTCCCTTTTCAAACAGTGACAGAAAACATCGTCTTACTCAAATGAGTAAGAGCTATTTGGTTAAACCCCCTTCCCGGGCCTTCCTCATCATGAAGACATTTGACTTTACCACATCTGAAAATAGGGGGGAAATGAATTCACAGCAAAATAAATATTTCCTAATTTTAAATAAACATTGGTAATCACAGTGATTGTGTCCAAAGCACAATGCAGCTATATAAATATAGAGAACAACACTAGAAGGAAAAAAGAGAGTATTTACCTATATAAATATAAATCCAAAATCTGATTTTAACTTGCTAAAAGCATCTGGTCTAGTTCTCTAAATGTCAAAGGTGTCTACTCACTGTCCCTCTAGTGCTACCCTAATTAGCAGCTGAAGACATGGCCTTCCTTTTGTCCAAATCTGAAGATACGTATCACACCTTTCAACAATCGTGAGGACCTTTTCCTGTTCCATTTAACAACTTTATTTTGCATTTGATCTAGCAAAGGAATGAGGAAAAGGTTTCCAGAAGATGGTAAACTAAAACTCCAAATAGCTTCCCTCAGGGATCCTCCAACCTGATTCCATTCCCTTTTCTTGTTGCAGAGTATATGCAAGGAACCTCTCGCCCACTCTAAGAAGTCGGGGGAGATCTTTGAGCCTGAAAAACCTTCATCATCGAGGTGTGCTAAGACAGAGCTGGAGGCAGAGAGATGAGATTGTGCCTACTTTCCATGTCATAGAGAGAAGTCAACATTCTCTATATGATATGTAGGAAACATGATATAACAGATATGATGTATATATGTTATATATACATTTGAGTTCTTGACACATAGATATCTGTGCCATCTGGTGTTTTGTTGGTTTGTTTTTGAGATGGAGTTTTGCTCTTATTGCCCAGGCTGGAGTGCAATGGCGCGATCTTGGCTCACTGCAACCTCCGCCTCCCGGGTTCAAGCGATTCTCCTGCCTCAGCCTCCCAAGTAGCTGGGATTACAGGCACACGCCACCATGCCCAGCTAATTTTGTATTATTAGCAGAGACAGGGTTTTACCATGTTGACCAGGTTGGTCTTGAACTCTTGACCTCACGTGGTCCATCCGCCTCGGCCTCCCCAACTGCTGGGATTACAGGCATGAGCCACCGTGCCTGGCCTGTGCTGTCTGTTATCCAAAAAGGTGTCATATTTGGTTCCTGGTAACCACAGAAACAATTGTCTTTTAAAAAATATATTGAACACACAGCCAAAGTGAAGGTCTATATTTCTCCCTTAGTGAATGTCATCATGGTTCAGTCCTACAAGAACTGTGTGAGGTGAGGTGGTTTTGTCTTAAATGCAGAGAATGAAGTTGGGCTCCCAAAGAGAATTCAGTCTTCCCTGGTCACTGTTACACCAGACTGTATTTTCTTTAAATGAATCTGCCCTCTCTCTCAAAGATAATCTGGAAGTAACATGAAACGATCATTTATCACTACCAATATGACAGTACTTTCTCACCCACTGTTTACTCCTTGAAAACAAGCACTGGAAGAAGCCTTAGAGATCCAGGCACTCACCCCAAGGGGCATGTGGAATGGGGCGACAGGCTGGTTGTGACAATGACTGAGGTGCTGTTGTTTTGCAGTCCTGGATCTGTCCCATGCAGTGAAGAATTGCGTGGCCCCACTGAGAAATGTCAACCCCTGGTGAGGAAACCAAGGCCCATAGTTGAGTCTTAGATTCAAGCTCCCAACTCTCAGTTCATAGATAGTCACGTTTCTGTAGCTGAACTATTAGGGAAGCAACATTTTTTTTAAAAAAAGACTAATATAGATATCTCAATGTTGTCCCTGTTTTCCTGCACAACTGCCTAAGAAGTGGTAGCTCTAAGTAGGTCTATTGTTGTAGCTCTAAGTAGCTCTAAGAAGGTCCATTGTTGTTCCTACATCTCTGCCTTCTTCCTGATGCAAATATAATGAGCCCTTAGCAGCAACTCACACCTGTCTTTTTCTGTCCTTCCATGTAAAGTGCTCTTCCCCTGTACCTAAACATAGCAGGAAATTTCAAACCACTCCACAAAGATGCCCTTATTCAGTCAGCACCTATTGAGCACCATGGATATGCTGGGCACTGAGCTTGTTGCCAGAAAATATATTATTTCATTTAACTGCAACTCAAACCTATGGTGCAGGTACGAAGTCCATTTTATAGGTAAGAAAACTAAGGCTTTGAGTGGCTTATATAAATTGCTCAAGGGCTCATGCCTAGTGACTGACCCAGGTGTCTATATTTCCAGTCACATCTACTGTTACTCAGTTTCCCCACACCCCAGTTTCATTGCATCTTCCCATCAGTTTTCTCTTCCTCAATGACAGGAGAGTCTCCGGAAACACTTTCCAAAGCTTAAGATTCATATGCTCTATCAGGTGGGTGAGGTCTCAGAAGAGATGAGTAAAAAGACTCACTGAGACAGAATTTCTAATAACTCCATCCACATTTCCAGGTGAAAATGGTAGACTTGAGTGTATACACATGTGATTCACTTGCCGTGAAACAAAAACACATCCAAAGTGAACTGAAACCTCCTGAGAGAGAGTTGGTGCAGAGGAAAAAATCAATGATGAAAGCTCATGGCCATTTACAAGAATGCAGTCTCTCTCTCTCTCTCTCTCTCTCTCTCTCTCACACACACACACACACACACACACACACACACACACACACACACACACGGTCTGCAGTAAACACACTGAAATGGTTACCTGTGAGGGCATGCAAGGGAAGAGGAGTGAGGAACAAAGGAACAAATAAGATGACAAGTGTCATTAACTTAACCGTCTGCTCCTGGGGTTAAAAATTTTAAGCTATGTCTATGACAGTTTACAAATAAGTAGTCAGCCAGGCATGGTAGCTCATGCCTGTAATCCCAACACTTTGGGAGGCTAAGGCAGGAGGATCACTTGAGCTCTAGAGTTCAAGACCAGCCTGTGCAACATAACAAAACCCCATCTCTACAAAAATAAAGTAAAATGCAAAAATTGGCTGGGCATGGTAGTGCATACCTGTAGTCTCAACTACTCAAGAGGCTGAGGTGGGAGGCTCACTTGAACCTGAGAGGTGGAGGTTGCAGTAAACCGTGATCATCCCACTGTACTTCAGCCTGGGCCACAGAGCAAGACTCTGCCTTAAAAATAAGAATAAATAAATAAAAATAGTCAATGAAGATGACTCAATAAAAATTATAGAATCCCTAAGCCTGCCAAGTTGTGACTTAGGTAAGGGAATTGGCAAGAGAAGGGAGAGAAGATGAACTCTTCTTTTGCTAAAAGTGGAGGCCTCCTTAGGAATTTCATAATTATGTGCTATTGCTGTTCATTAATTGTAAGGAAACCAGCCTTGCTCTGGCCCTCTTGCCTGCTGGGAGGGCATGACAGAATTACTGACTCACATGAAGGATGGGGACTGGCGGACGGCACCCATCAGCATGCATGATAGCCGGTATGAGACTCCAGGTCAGGGATGGCTGCCCGGATTCAGACTGCATGTAATTAAAAGGTTTACATGGAATAGAAACTGACCCTCACCATCTTAGGCATGTCAGAGGCTGCTCGTTTGAAGCACAATTCGTAGTTCTTTTTCCTTTGCTCTTGGTTTTAAAACAATGTATAGAAATCATGTAGCCTGGCAAAATAAAAAATAAATACTCTATCACGCAGCCAGTGTTTAACATGCAAAGGTTTTTCTTTGGCTGTGCAGCAAGTGCACACATGCATGCACACACACACACACACAGAGGCAGAGCAAATACTCTGATGAGTAAAAATGTGAATCTGAGGGCAAATGAGGCATGAAACATATTGGCCAATAAACAACACAAAAGAAGGTCATACTAAATTTTTTATCTAACCAGACTGGGAAGCATTTGAGCTAAGAATACCCAGCAAGAACAGGCTTTCAAGGAAGTTGCATTTCTAACCAATACAGAGGGCCACTGTTTCTTATTTTGTTATGATGCAGACATAAAGAAGCTTAGGATCTTATTGTCCTATATATTCAAAGGTAAGAATCTGTAAAGATTTAAAATATCTAAAGACACATCCTTGATCTATCATAAGAAAATAAAATATGCTGAAAGTACTTCTGTAATCATAGCTCTTTCGTGAAAATGTCTTGTCCAGGAGGTCTTAACATTCCCAAAGTACTTTTCAGTCCACAAAACTCATTCAAAACCATCTTGTAAAGTGGAAAGGGCAGGTATTATTTGCTCCATTATCCAAATGAGGAAGTCAGCTCAGAAAGTTCAGGAGATTTTTTTGAGCTCTTGTGGTCAGGGAGTAGTAGAGTCCAACTAGGATCTGATTCATCTGACTTTTAATCTAGTATTGCCCTGCCAAGCTGTCAGTCCTGCAGTTTAAAAGAACCACTATATTTTCTGTGCATATAATAGATCAGAACCAAAAGAACAATGAGAATGACTATCTCAGAGAATCTTCCACTCCATCCCCAGCCCACCACATGCACACCCAGAAGCATCATGGATGGAAAGAAAACAGATTCTTTCAAGATTCTCAGACCAGTCAGTGCAAAGTGAATAGGTTTCCAGCACCTGCCACTTCTGAGAATACCTGAGCCTTGCAAGGCTGAGGTCACCTGAAGCTCCTCAGGGGGCTCTCTGTCTGCGCTAATTAGAGAAAGCAATATTGTTTCAAAGCATTCCCTTCATCTGTCTTCTAGCCTCGCTTTGCTCCAGGATTTGGGTATTCGGCAGCTCAAGCCTGGTTCACACAGCCTGCCACCCCTTCAAAGGAGAGGAATAAACATGAGCTCGCCAAACAGGTGGTGATGAGAGACGTGCCTGGACTGTCTTGGTTGTTCCACTCTACACCTTCACTTTCATTATCTTCAGCATTTGTCAAGCAAAGGCAGGCTGATGATCCAGGGCTTCCACACCTTCAAAAGGAAATATTGACTGAACAGTGGTGCCGCTGCTACTCTCTTTACCTGCTGGATACCCACAGGGACTCACATCGTCAAAGGAGGAGTCATCGTTAGACTTTTCTCACTGACATCCAGTGGCCCAAGGGAGAACAAGAGAGATGAAGGGCCAGTCACAGGAAGGGGTATGAACCACACTGAGGAGCTAAAAGATTCAAAATTAACTTTCAAGGGTAGGAACATACAGACAGGACCAATTCACTCAGAACCCGTAAAAAATATACTCCTTGTGATGATGGATAAGTCT
This sequence comes from Pan troglodytes, assembly GCF_028858775.2. NCBI lineage: Eukaryota > Metazoa > Chordata > Mammalia > Primates > Hominidae > Pan > Pan troglodytes. The sequence goes on from NC_072414.2 coordinate 52,105,767, forward strand.
AAAATTCCTCAAGAATGTAGCCACTGACCATCAACTGGTTAATAGTAGTTAGCCTCTTTGGGGGACTCAGCTTTTCCCTGTATCCACACACCCACAAAAGTCCACTTCCTAGAGTTTAGGAAAAGGATCCCTCATTTGAAACAGGGATAACATAATGGTCTCGTGGTACTGGCATAACAATGGGTATAAATGCAGTGACCAGAGACAACCTATCTGTAGGAGAAAAAGAACACGAGTCTGTCCACCTGAAAGCTCAGCAATGCATTTAGTGAACTAGCAAGAAGTACCTGAATGGAGCAGGGAGGAGAGGAGAAGGAAGGGAGCAGGTTGGGATGGGGAGGGAAAGCGTTGTTAGTTTTTTTCTTCTGTTTGGGATAAGGGCCGACCAGAAATTGGAAGGCAGATGTTCCAGTGTCAGAGGAAACAGAAATTCTGCAGCCCTGGGTGTTCCCAAAGAATGTGCATGGAATTGAACCCATGTCCTGAAGTGGATTACAGGGCAGAAGACTAAGATTTGAGCAGCGGTCACTCTTCCCCTTGTCCCCACTCACTCTTCCTTCTGGTGTTCTCCAACTCTCTTCCAGAAACTTCCTGAAGAATCTCTCCCAGGCATTCTCTTAACCATACTAGTTCCATCCTCAAGTCACCTCAGCCTGTGCCCCTTTTTGGGGGACAGAGCTTAATCTGGTTCCAGCTTCATCTGTTTCTGTCCCAAGATGAGACATAAGCGAAGGCAGCAGAATATAAGCTTCCCACAGATGTGAAGGAAGGATGTTCCAGCATGGTGACTGTGGCTGGTCAGTTGTATGTAGGGTATATTTTCTAAAAGCAAAAGCTTTACTTATCTTTAAGGTGATCTTGACAGATGTACTCAAAAAAGGAATTTTTTCCCTCTTGAAAATACATTTCCCAGCAACAACTTTTTAATGGAATGCCGGGACTAATCTGTATAATGCCTCCTCTGAAAAATATACAGGGGGAAAACCCTATCTTTTCTCTACAGTCTTACGTTCAGTAATTGGGGCCTGTAAATTTAACTGACAGAAGACAGATTAACAGAATTTAAAAATCCCAGAGTTTGTTTATATATGCAATGTGCATACATGTGGGAGAACTCAGTGATGTGGGAGATGATTCTCAAAGGAGTAGTTAGAATTGGGGTCTTATATACCATCTTTACAAAAGGTAATAAAGTGTGAAGAAGGGACTAGATAAATAAAAATGGCCTGGGGGGGTTCTGGGAAGGCTCCTATGAAATGTATGGCAAACAAGCATTGTTTAATAAGGTTTGTTATGCAGCTAACAGTTTTCTTCACCTCCTGGCACAGGAGACAGGAACATCTTTACAAATGAAATTTATGTCACCTTTACAAAGGGAGATTCATATCCAGCTTTTAGACAGAAAGAAGGAAGGCAGAGAGCACACTGCTTTCAGCTCAAAACAATCCTTACACTAAAGGGGTGTATTTGGGGAGGTTATAAACTGATCTTCAGTAGCATGATTTTGATGCTTAACCGGAACTGGGAAACCCACAGACTTTTTGCGGGGGGTGGTTGTAAGGGGTGGGCTGGGTGTCTTGTGTTTCTCATGGGTCTGTCTCCAGCCTGAAAACACATTGCAGATGCTCAATGTTTGCATGCCTAGAAACATTGGGGTATTTCTATCCAGCTGGGGCTCAGAGCAGGGCCTAGGGAGCAGAAAAGACATGGGCAGAAAGCTTGGCAGAGTTCACGTCAGGAGGCCCTCTATGCATTTTTCTTCCTGCAGTGGGGAACATTTAAGATATTTAAGTAAGTAAAACATCAGAATGGTATTCTAATCTGCTGATACTGTGTGAAGGTCCTGGAAAGGGGACAAACTAGAGCTAGAAGGACAAACGAGGCAAACACTGAGCATCTGCAATGTGTTTTGCATTCTGCCACGCACTGAGCCTGTGCTGATGAGTGAAGCCAACACAGTTACTACCCTCTTGGAACTTGCAGTCTAATGGAATATGGGGATGACAGTGGATGGTACTGACAGTCCCAGCTGGATTTATGAAGTGCATGGGAAACGTTTTCTCAAGCTCACATGGTGAGATTGAGATGTCTGTGAAATAGCCAAATGGAAAGTTACAAGGAGCCTAGAGTCATATGCAGTCCCACAAGTTTAAATATAAAAATAGAGGTTCTAAAGCTGATTTGATCTGAAGAAAATCTGCTTTCCTAATCATTTTCTGTGAGTTTCTACTCAGAAGAGAACTTTTCCTTTGAAGTTTTTTCTATCTAACTGAAAGGTAAGTAAGTTGCCTAAGTAACAGCGCTATGAAGTGGCAGAGTCCCAGGCTGAAACCTGGGCTTGTGCTGCCAGGATCTGCCCTCTGACTACTGAGTAAAGAATAAAGGGTTTGGAGCACCAACGCTAGGCCTGAATTCCAGTCCTATGACTGGAACTGTGTTGGCTGTAACGCTCCCATTTATCCAGAGAAGCTGATGGTTATTGCCCAACACTGCACAAGAGTCAGGAAGAGAGCTGCCATAGAACTGACCGGAAATGAACCCTCACTGGGTCTCTCTCTTCTGTGAAGGAAAACTTGATCATCAAGCCAGTTCTTTTGCATTCCTTCTGGAGGTCAAAATCCCCTCCCTTGCAAAAACCAGCTCTATTTTATTAACCTTTCTTTAATGACATTTACATATTTTACCTCACCCTCTCTAATTCAGCAAACCCTCCCTCTCACTCCATTCTGTTCTCAAAGAGTTTTCTAGTCCTTAGCAAAAATAACAGATTTGCTGTTTCAGTTCCCATAATGCACACGTGTTTATTAGGTCCTGCCTTAAAGCAAATTCAAACCTTTTCTATGATCATTTTTTCACAAGTGTCAGGGATCTAGCAAGCCAACTTCAGAATGATTCTTAACATATACCGTCCGGAGCCAGGTACCTATAAGTTGTAATATTTCAGTGCCTTCCAGGTACTCTTTGTGACCTGCTAATTATCTGTCAAGATGTAGGCATCAGACACAAATCAAACAGGTGAAAAGAAAATTGATCTAATCTCAGCTTTTTCCAGTTTCTGAGTCTCTGAATACCACATACATCAAGCTTATGTCTTGCTCTGGGACAGCACTGACTTTAATGTATTCCTCAAAGCCCACAATTCTCTGCAAAGAACTGTTTCTTCTGCTGCGGAGATTAATAAGCTAATGCACTTGTCTGAACAGTATGGAGCTGACCTGGCCCCTTCCTTTCCAGAGGGTATATTGTAGGGTCATGATATGAATGTGTCTTGAACTTCATCACAGCACTCTCTACCTACAAGGAGAAAACTCGGGCTTGGAAGGGACTCCTCACAATGCTATCTGATTCAGTTCATCCTCTCCTGTCTGAACAATTATCTAAGAAGAGAAGAGCTACCATGGCATTTAGGTTTCACTTCCCTTCCTGAATTCCAGAAAGAAGACCCAATTTTTGATAAGCAAACCAACTTCAGTTACATTTGACATACCTATTCACCAACCATTCATCCAACCAATATTTGCTAAGCACTTACTGTGGTCCAGGTCCTTTGCTAGATGGAGTATAAAAAAGACAAAGAAAAAGAAAAAGAAAAATCAGGCCTAATATTATATGGTAATTAACATTAATTCCAGAGGATTTTATATGACATCAGTGGCCTTAATTTGATTGGAATATGTGTAGACAACTAATGTTATCAGTTTTAAAAGGTAGTTCACCATTTTTTTAGAAGTATGCTCTTACACTCTCACAAAGTTCTATAAGGACAGAGACATTTGTCTCATTGGGCTGTATCTCTAGCACCTTGAACAGAGTCTGGCAGGGGTAGGTGCTCAATAAAAATTTGTTGAACGAATTGATTATGCCCTTTACCCACAGAGAGGGAGCAACCTTTAACCAAGTAAGTGCTATAGAAATACCTGGCACTTTCTTCTGACCAACAAACTTAGCAGTATGTCTACTTTGCAAATGTTGAAAAAGATATTGTAGATGAATTCTTAATGACACAAACAAATGTCTGTGATATTTAGCTGTGTGGATATGCAGTGTACAAAACAATGTATTCTAGTATAAGCACATTTAGCCAAAATGTAAACAGTAGCTCTTTTTGGTTGATGAACTCTTGGATAGGTTTTACTTTCCTTTTTTGCATTTTCTGTGTTTTCTAAATTCTGTACAATGAGCTTATATTACTTTTCTAACCACATTTTAAAATATTGTTATATAAGAAATACTATCATTCAGGTTTTGACATAATTTTATTTTCAGTTGGCATTTTAATTCTATTCAAGTCCTTTCATTTAGTTGTAGGTAGCATAAACTTATTAAAGGAGAGAGGAGAGGAAGACAATTCATAACAGAGGCTGGTATTTCATACCAGGTCTGGAGAGAAGAGAGGGGCTCCAAGTATCATCAGCTAACGACCAATCAGTGATTAGTGTCAAAGAGCTAATTGTGCCAGTTGTAACTCTGGGAGTCACCTAGACAGGTAGGAAAGGTGTGAGCCCAGGAAAGATGATGAATCTGCAGTAAGAAGGAATCTTCTTGCAACCAAAGAGAATTATGCCACCAAAATGCATATAATGGTAATTAGCTATATTTCAATGGAATGTAAAAACAGAATTCTCCTAAACAAGATCAGGAATGGGAAGTCTTTTTTTTTTTTTTAATGCTATTCTTGCTCTCTTTCTCACCTAGGAGAAATGTTTAACTAAGATTTCAAAGCCTAGCCTGGCTGCACTGCTCCGGAGTTTGGCAGCTGTTGGACTTTGGTGTCTGTGTGCCAGTTATTTGCTCTGCCAGCAATGTGTTAGGATAATCACCCACTGAAGGATTTCAACACATTACATTTCCCCAGAAGCCTTTGTCTAACAAGGTAATTTATGACCTGTTCAGGAATCTGGTCTTTACAAAACAATAAATTCACACTTGTGCTGGACTTCAAAGCTGCCATTATGAGCCTGGTAGCAGAAGGCATCCTGCAGCTGAGAGCCAGATCAACAGATAAGTGAGTTTTTAACGATCTCTTTCAGGCAGGCCAAAAAGGGGGCAAAGCCAATAGCCACTGCAACATTTGGCCATTCTGGTTGCAAAATTCAACCCTGGAAGTGAGTCCTTTTCACTCACTCTCTACAGAAATTGGGATCAGTGGAATTTTGGAAGGGTCGGCAAGGAACCAGTTGTTCCCCATGGGAAGGTCAGTTGCTCCTGTTCCTGGTAGAGTCTTGCTCAGATGCCACAGAAGCCCACTCCCCCAGAGAAGCCCACTTCCCCAGAGAAGCCCACTCCCCCAACCCTGTAACCACCCTAAACCCATAAGTCTCTCTCTGGAAAGTAGGAGGTTGGGGAGTCGGAATAAGCGCTTTGGTGTCTCCAACTATTTCACCAAATTCTTGCAGCCAAGGGCATCTTCCACACATATGAACCCCACATAAATCCTAGACCAGGTTTTCCAGAGTGTGGTCTGTAGCCTGCTTGCATAAGAATCACCTGGGTTGCTTGTTATAAAAACACCACCCCGCCCCCGCCCATCCAGACCTGCCTGCTCTATTAACTCCCAGAAGCTAGACCTAAGAATTAGTATCTTTAACAGACAATCCAGGTGATTCTTACATACACCGAAGTTTGAAAAACCACTGGATAGGATGAAAATAGAAAGGCAAAACCAGGACTTGAAGCCTGAGGTCTTTGGGGATGAGCAAGATCCTGAATGAAATCTAGAAGCCCCCATTTACTAGCTGTGCCTTGGACAAGTGTCTTAAACTCTCAGAATCTTGGTTTACCCATGTGTGAAAAGAAATACCTCCATTTTTGCAGTGAGAAGTAGCTTCCGGTTCTGAAAACTGACCTGCCTGCCTCTTCAGAGTTCTTGCAGCGATTGTTTCTGTGCCTGGGCCTCCACCCACAGCTTCCATGCTGCCATTTTGAGCAGACACAGTAAGCAATGAAGCTGCTTTCTCTCAGCAGCTCCCTGTATTCCTGCCCCCATGAAAACATCTCTGTCTTCTGTTTGAAACTCAGGGTGTGTAGTGTAGCTGTACTGCTGTATTGTTTTTTCTGTTTTTTAAACAGCTGAAATCATTTTTCAAATGAAATCTTTTTTAGATCCTTAATATATTAATTAGTTTTTGTTTCTTTGTGGGGAGACAGTCTCGCTCTGTTGCCCAGGCTGGAGTGCAGTGGCACGATCACAGCTCACTGCAGCCTCAACCTCCCAGGTTCAGGCAATCTTCCTACCTCAGTCTCTGGAGTAGTTGGGACTACAGGCGTGTGCCACAACACCTGGCTAATTTTCTAATTTTTAGTAGAGATGGGGCCTCACTACATTGCCCAGACTGGTCTTGAAACCCTGGGCTCAAGTGATTCTACCACTTAGGCCTCCCAAAGTGCTGGGATTATAGGCATGAGCTACCACCCCTGGCCTAGATACTTAAAAACAAACAAACAAAACAAACAAACAAACAAAACAGCAGTTCTATGTAAAGGTGGGGGAGGCTCCAACTTTGAATCCACTTATTCCCCTCCACTCTACCCTCTGAAGCCTCCCCAAAGCTTTCAAAGGTCCCTCTGTGGTGCATCATGGTCCACAGAATGGACAAAAGAAGTGTCTGTATCTGGGGATGGGGCAGAGTGGGAAACAGGGAGTAAGGTGGTCACAAGATGACCCCCAAGGTGACAGAGAAGCTGAAGGTGCCACTGTGTGTGCTGGGTGCACAGGAGGAGGAGCAAGTTTGCAGGGAGAAAGGAATGAGTTGAGTTTCTGACGCATTCAGTTTAGGTGCCATAGAGGCAACCAGGTATGGACACTTAGCAGGCTGTTGAAAATTCACACCCAGGATTATAGGCAGAGGTCCAAGCACAGATAGAGATATTCGTGCTTTCTCTTCAGTCAGTGGTTCCCACACATGGCTGCACTGTGGGATTACATGGGAGTTTTAAAATGTACAGATGCCTGGATTCTACCTCCAGAGATTCTGATGTAATTGGTTTGGATTGTGGCTGGGTACTGGCATTTTTAATCTCCCCCAGTGATTGCAGAATTCAGCTAAGTCTGGGAACCACTGTTCTTAGTATAGAATAAAAGATTTGTCTCTCATATTGAGTCAAGTTTCCTATGTAGATACAACTGTGCAGATGTAGGAAGCTTTACTTAATATCCACACTATTGGAATTACATGAAAAAGGCAGCAATCCACAAGTTAATTGCCATTATTAGTAATTAGTATTTGTTTCCCATGATTGCTATAACAAATTATTACAAACTTGATGGCTTAAAACAACAGAAATTTATTTTCTCACAGTTCTGAAGGCCAGAATGAAATCAGTATAACTGGACTGAAATTACAGTGTCAGCAGGGCCATGCTCCTTCTGGAGGCTTTAGAAGTGAATCAGTTCCTTGCCCCTTCCAGCTTCTGGTGGCTGCCAGCATTCTTTGGCTTCCCTGTCATCACGTCTTTCCAGTCTCTGCTTCTGTGATCATGTTACTGTCCCCTCCTTATCTGTGTGCAAATCCCCCTCTACCTTTGTCTTAAAATATTATATACAATTGCATTTAGGGCCCACCTGGAGGGCTCGGGATAGTCTCACCATATCAAGATCTTTAGTTTAAGTGTATCTGCAATGTCCTTTTCTTTCCTTTTCTTTTGCCACAAAAAGTAACCTTCACAGCTTCCAGGGATGAAGACTTGATATCTTTGAGGAACTCTTTTCAGTCTACCATAGACATTCCTGAAAGTTCATGTTCATCTCAGATGCAAAATAAATTTATCCCCATCTTGACATCTCCCAGAGTCTTAACCCATTAAATCACCAACTTATGTACAAAACCTCATCCAAACATTATCAGCTCAAAAGTCCCAAAACTCATCATCTAGGTCATCTAAGTTAAGCATGGTTGGAACTCTGGGTATGATTCATCCTGGGGCAAAATTTCTCTCCATGAAGTTGCCTGATTCTAAAATACAGTGGTGAGATAGGCACAGGATAACAGTTACAGATGTTCCATCTCAAAAAAGAAAAAATGAAAGGTGACCCAAGTCTCCACCTTCAAGGTCATTCTTTCTTTTTCTTGAAGGGCAGCACATGTTTTCTGCTGAGTAGTTTTATCAGCCTGTTTCCTGCTTGTAGAATTTTGAAAGTCAGACAGGCTTCCTTCATTTCCTCCTATGTTTTTCAGTCAAACCTGGCAGTGCTTCTGCTGATACAACAGTCTCAAAAACGTTGTGGGTCTCCCATGTATATCATGAGTATTCACGCCATTAGATAAGATAATTCTCCACAAGTCTTTTCTAGATAATTCCATCTCTAGGCCCAGCTTCTCCTAAGATGGTTGTGGGGATCCATGGATGCATAAGTCACACCTTAATCTCTTTAAAGGGTCCTCTCTATAAATAAATATTTTGATATTTTGGGAAGTTCTAAAGCACTAGCAAAAGTTGTCCAGCTACAACCTTGGCTTTATCTGCAGAACACAATTTCCTGAACAGTGGATCTCCAAATTTTAGCATCTTTTGCAATCTGGATAGGCTGAGAATTTCCTAAGCCATCTAATTCTGGGTAGTTTTTGCTTAACAGTTCTACCCTCAATTTATCTCTTCCCTTTCTTATTTTACTATATACAGTGAGAAAAGACCAGGCTGTACTTTCAACACTTTTCTTAGAAGTCTTCTCAGCTAAATGTCTAATTTCATCTTTTATAAGTTTCTGCCACTAACAAGGACTCCTTTCCTCCAGTTTCCAATAACATGTTTCTGTTTTCTTCTTAGCCTTCACCAGTAACACTTTTCTTTTTTGAGACAGAGTCTCACTCTCTTCCCCAGGCTAGAGGGTAGCGGCATAATTAGAGCTCATTGCAGCCTTGACCTCCTGGGCTCAAGTGATCCTCCTGCCTCAGCCACCCAAGTAGCTGGGACTACAGGCATGCACCACCACACTAGGCTAATTTTCCTATTTTTTGTAGAGACAGGGTTCTGCCATGTTGCCCAGGCTGATCTTGAATTCCTGGAGCTGATCAACCCCCCAAAGTGCTGGGATTAAAGGCATAAGCCATTGCACCCAGTACTAGCAATGCATTTAACCTTTATATTCCTACCAACATTCTGTTTAAGATGATATATGTATCCTCTAAGACAACACAGGCTTTCCCTAACTTGCTCCTCATTTCCTTCTGAGACCTCACCAGCAGTTCCTTAACTGTCCATGTTTCTATCCGCAGCCTGTCTAAAGCAACCTGTTTTTTTCTGTCATGTGCCTCAAAATTCTTCCATCCTGTAGCCATGATCCAACTCCAAAATCACTTCTACATTTTTAAGTATTTATTACATGAGCAACTAACTTCCAGTTACCAAATTTCGCATTAAAACATGGATATCTTTGGCGGGGGGCATTCTTCAGCCCTATATATCCTCATAATTATTATTTATAATAATATTAAATTATTCTGTCTATGAAATATTGTTCTATCCATGACTAAATCAAGTTCTGGTTGTTAGCAAAACATCATTTATTCATGCAGCAGACATTTGAGTGTCACTGTACACAAAAGTTAGCTTTAGTTTCTGTGAATGATTCCAGATCATGATGACCAGGGATATTATGTTATTTACACCTAATCACATAGCAAGTTTGTGGCATGTGTGATATTGGCTTAGACTACGAACTACCTACTAGGGAAAATTAATTTTCTTTCCTTTTTAAAAACCACTAAAATCTTGGGCCCACATATTTACCTTTTTGGGAAAAAAAACTGAAGGAAGTTTATAATTTAAGATAGATACATGAAAAATGAAAATGGTTACATACCCTAGTATTCACTCACTCACTTCTAAAATGTTTGTTGGTATCTGTGTGGGATACTCTGCTGGATCCTAGGATCCAAAAATGAGTAATTCAGGTACAATCTCTGCTCCCAAGCCCCAGAGCTAAATATGCTTTCACCACACCACAAAGATCTTCCTCTTGAAGAACTTCCTTCTTCTATATTAAAGCCAAAAATATCTGAGTTCCCCATCATAGCCCACATGTAACCGAGTTAAAAGAAGAGAACAAAAAGGGAGTGCCCAGAAGAACTGATGGAGTTGGAGTTCTTTAACCCCATTTGCCAATGAGGTAATAGACTCAGACAGCTGATGTAGCTTGCCCAAGGTCACACATAATAAGTAGGGGAGCCAAAATTCGGACCCTGAAAGTGCAGCTCCATTTACTTATTTAATGCTCGCACAACCCCTCAAAATGGAGACCATGACCTCCATTTTACAAGGGAGGAACCTGGGGCTTACAGAAGGTGGACTGATAACAGAAGGCCCCACAACTGCTAAGAGCTAGGCTCTCTCAGGCTCTCAGCCTATATTCTTTCCACTGTGCCCCACTGCCTCAGAAGGACAAGGGCTCCTTAGGGCTTATCTTGCTGGTCTCTCTGGTTCTCCTGGAGGTAGATTGGACGCCCGTTTCAGACTTGCAGGGCTTGAGTGAGAAGAAGCTGGTTCATGCTGGGTTCTTTCTGTAGCATAAGCAGCTCCAGCCATCCCTTCCCGAAGAAGTGTGTGCTAGTCATGAAAAAATGTCCCAAGTACAAATGCAGAGCTTGCACAACTTGGGAGTCCTTGGACAACATGACCCAACCTACTGGAGCTCACAATCAGGTAACTGGTCTTCAGGCGTAACTTTGATGCAAGAACTAGTCACCTACATGAGAGAAAGCTGGCTTACATGAGTCAGAAAGCAGAGGGCGGCCGGGCGCGGTGGCTCACACCTGTAATACCAGCACTTTGGGAGACCGAGGCGGGTGGATCACGAGGTCAGGAGACCGAGACCATCCTGGCTAACACAGTGAAACCCCGTGTCTACTAAAAATACAAAAAAAAAATTAGCCAGGCGTGGTGGTGGGCGCCTGTAGTCCCAGCTACTCCGGAGGCTGAGGCAGGAGAATGGCGTGACCCTGGGAGGCAGAGCTTGCAGTGAGGCCAGATTGCACTACTGCACTCAGGCCTGGGCAACAAAGCAGGACTCCGTCTCAAAAAAAAACAAACAACAGAAAGCAGAGGGCTCAAATCTGTGGGCTCCGGAGTCAGAAACACCTGGGTGTGAGTCCAAGCCCTGCTGTTTACCAACTTGTGATGTTGGGCATCATATTCAGCCTGGCTGAGCCTCAGTTTTCTTCTCTGTAGAATAGGGATAATTATAACATCAACTCCATTGGTTTTTATAAAATTTTTAATAAAATTTAAATGAGACAATATGTGTAAAATGTTTATTTAGCACTGGGCCCATAGTAGGCAGACCAAAAATATTATCAGTGATGATCAAGACTGGCAGCATGGCTCATGCATGTAATTTCAGCACTTTGGGAGGCAGAGACAGGAGGATCATTTGAGCCCAGGAGTTCAAGACCAGCCTGGACAACACAGCAAGACCTCATCTCTATAAAAAATACAAAAAATTATCTGGGTGTAGATGGGAGCAGTGGCTCACATCTGTAATCCCAGCACTCTGGAAGGCGGAGGCAGGCGGATCACCTGAGGTTGGGAGTTCAAGACCAGCCTGACCAACATGGAGAAATCCTGTCTCTACAGAAAATACAAAAAATTAGCTGGGCGTGGCAGCACATGCCTGTAATCCCAGCTACTCGGGAGGCTGAGGCAGGAGAATCACTTCAACCCGGGAGGCTGAGGTTGCGGTCAGCCGAGATCGCACCATTGCACTCCAGCCTGAGCAACAAAAGCGAAACTCTGTCTCAAAAAAAAAAAAAAAAAAAAAATTATCTGGGTGTAGCAGCATGGGCCTGTAGTCCCAGCTACCAGGGAGACTGAGCTGGGAGGATCAACTGATTCCAGGAGGTCGAGGCTGCAGTGAGCCGTGATTGCACCACTGCATTCCAGCTTGGGTAACAGAGTGAGACTATGTCTCAAATAATAATAATAATGGTCAACCTTGCAGATGTTATCTCAAGAACTGAGACCCATATCAGGTTATGTGATAAACTGCTAGGTTTGTTACTGTAATACTAACTAAAAAATATACAGCTCCTATTTTGTGTCAGGTGCTGTTCTATGTACTTTACAAATATTAATTCATTTAGTCTTCAAAATAACCCTCTGAGGTATGTACTCTTGTTGTTCCTATTTTACCGATGGAAAAACTGAAGTACAGAGAGAGATCAATACCTCATCTAAGGCCACACTAAGTGAAGGGAGCTAGGGACTCAACCCAGGCAGACTGGCTCCACTGTCCTTGCTTATTCCTACCACATGATTCCAGTTTTCACTGCAAAAGGGTCATTTGTGAAACACCAATAGACAATTCATGCAAACTCTTTGGGCTCACAGGCAACTTCTGCAATTCTGGCTAGCTGATTTCTAAAGTTTATTTCTTCTTCAGCATTTTAAGTGGAAAACAAGGAGAAATTTCTGACTTCCCCATTTATACCTGGATGTGAGAAATTCAGACTTCAGTGTTTCCAGCTGCTGACCTCCTGCAGACTTTGGGCAAAGAAAGACACTTGCGTGTCCATGCGGTCAACACTGGCATTAACCACCTGGTTGCCAGATTAGTGAGAGTTTGTGAACAGAAATCAGGAGAGTCTGGGATTCCCACCAGCCCATCTCTTTGAACAAGCTGCAGCTGCCTCTGAGGTTGTTCTTTAGCCAGGACATGGTTGCAAAGTTCACACTTAAAAGTCCACTTAAGAGGATTTAAAAGAAACAACAACAGAAGCAGGTGGAGTAGAAGTGACCTGGTCACCTTTTGCCCCTTGCGGCTGCTCCAGCAGCTGGGAAGAACAGGGCAAACCAGCAGTACTGAACCATAAACCTCACTGTGACTTCCAGCGGCTACTGCATTGAATAGAATGCCTACCAAGGACTTGCTCCGTAGCAAAGTAACCCGCAATTGGAGAGGGAATTGCTGCTGGAACTCAGAGTAAACATGTAGGGGGGCAAAGGTCTTAATTTGAGAAGTTGGAATTCACCAGCAAGAGTGATTTGGCCACTTTCTTGCCAAATTGAGATCCCTTTAGTGCCTAGTCTAAGCTTGTTGCTTACGGGGTCTCAGGTTTAATGAGGTGCAGCAAGCCTTGCAGAGAATTAAAGACCAACTGCCTATGATGTTGGTTTTCTCGTTCTGTGAACAAAGCAGTTCAAGGACCTGCCCATCTTGGTTACTTTGTTCAGTCTACATCCTGGGGCTATGCCTCATGAGAAATTGAGGTCATGAAAACAACGGCTGGGGGAGGGAGACTCATGGTGGCAGATAAATACAGTGTTGCCCGATTCAAAATCAGGAATATTTAGATTTGAAAAGAAAATGTTATATCATCTATTTTGATATACACCACTAAATTCAAATGACAAATATTTTAGTACCTCTCCCTCACTCAAAAAAAAAAAACAAAAAACAAAAAAACTGCACGTCATTCTTTACAAAAAAAAAAAGTTTTGGGGTAATATTCTAAATGCTTTTAAGGAGGCATTGACTACTTTATTTATTTATTTATTTAGAGACAGGTCTCCCTCTGTTACCCAGGCTAGAGTTCAGCAGCACTATCATAGCTCACTGCATCCTCAGGCTTCTGAGTTCAAACCATCCTCCCACTTCAGCCTCCTGAGTAACTGGGATAACAGGTGCACACCACCATTCTCGGCTAATTTTTCATTTTTTGTAGAGACAGAGTCTCGCTATGTTGCCTAGGCTGCTATCACACTCTGGGCTCAAGCGATCCTCCCTCTTCAGCCTCCCATAGTGCTGGGATTACAGGCATGAGCCACCATGTCCAGCCATTGACTACTTTATATCTAGAGTTATGTATAGGGTGACTAGCCATCCCTATTTGGCTGGGACTGAGGGAAACCTATAGTGTTAAAACCAGGATAGTCCCAGGCCAACCAAAAGCAGTCATCTGATTATAAAGAAAGTAAACTCTAATGATGTAGAAGGAGTGAGATCATAGTGATGTAATAATATATTGACTTTTCTGATTACACTAAAGTTGTTCAACTATAGTTGTTAATATCACAAATAAAGTCAAATTATATCATCCATTTCTGATACCTCCTCTAAATCAATCACTTGTAATAAAATTGCCAGCTTTAGTTTTAGAGAATCTTTCATTAACTCACATCTATTCTCTTATGTCAGGATCATGTCAGTTCATAGAATGGCAACCAAAATATCATGTTACTAACAAGAGCAAGAAAATTAGGCCATTTATCCCATTGCAAACCAAGAATGTCTTTTCACAGAAATCATAATCTACATCTGCTTTTAAAGCTTAAACTTTTGAAAAACACTATTTCTTTTCCTCAAGGTTACTGAATTTCATCTGTTCATAAAAAGAACTATTTTGATTTCGCGGGCTTCCATCCCATTACACAGACACACACACATTTGTGCAGACTTTTGAAACCATTTTTGAAGAGCACTTGTTTAAGCAGATTTAACCTGTGATATATTAGAAAGAGCATGGGCTTTGGAGTCAGACTAATTTGACAGAGGAAATGCCAAATTCTGCCTGGAATTCCTCCACTAAGGAAAAGAATTCTAATCCTCACCATAACCTAAATCATTTGTGATATACTCCAAGATGTTTGCTTATAGTGGATATCAGTGAAAATACTAGAGCTCTCGTTATAAAAATGTTTAAATTTTTGTCTTTTTAAAAAATTGTATCGTTGAGTAGCATCTATTGTTTAATTTGACTTTAGTCATAGGAATTTAAGCTTGTAAAAAGTTCATGCACAAACAGCCAACCCCTTTTTTACTGTGGATTAAAACAGGAACTGATTGCTAAAGATTAAATATTGGTAATAGTTCTCAACTTTATAAATTAAAAGGTTGGAGGCTCTTAAAAGGCACTTATTCTCCTCTTGCCCTGCTAGAAAAGCAATGTCTTCTGCAAAGTTGTCCACCCTTGTGATAAGGATGACATTCGAGATGATGTCACCAAACAAAACTAGTACCAAAGCAAATCAATACAGATTTTTCTCTCTAATCTTAACTATGCAAAGTGCTGGGGAGTTGTGAGGAACCGTGACAAACTATTTTCTGGATAACTGAAAAATAACTGAATTACATTTTTTATCTTAACTCTTAATGTTGACTTCAAAGTCTAACATGCATTTTTATTTTAGTATTCTAATTTGCCCCAAATGTTACTGAGTTGGCCTTTGATTCCATATCTTATATTATCTTTGGCCAACATGTATAATAATTATAAACACTTTTTGTCAAGTAGCATAGTTGTAGGAAATGGAGCTTTGGCTGAAAGCAGGTGTACTGACTGCAGGTCAGTCCACTGGAGTTTAAGTGGCTCTTTAAAATTTTTCTTAAGTAATATTTTTGTTGTGATTTGGAACTTTGAGGGAAAGAAATGTATATTTACTGAGTGACTATATGATTCAAGCACACTCGTAGATTTTCCACTGGGAGGTATCTTAATCACACACCATCCTGAGTGACACCAACCATCAATTCCACTCTTTAATGAGAAATCTGAGCCAGAAGTAGACATTCCCCAAAGTCTATGCTCTTTCTAATGGTCCACAAGGCAAACATGTTCCAACTTGTTCGGTCTGTAACAGGTTCCAAAAGTCTATGGGGTTGGGGGGTTGGGGGAGAATGCATGGCTTCTTATATGAAAAATCTCTTACAAGAACTATAGACGTTTACAATGTTGTTAGCCTCAGTTTTAATTTTAAGATCTTTTATTGTGTATTCAAAAGGTGAGTACCACAAAGATGTCTAAAACTTAAAGTTTGCAAATCCAAGTTCTCTGTCTTCCCCATTGAATCTATTTTTATTCTTTTAGCCAAGGCTCAATTACAGGGGTGGGAACACATGGACAAACTGAAGTGTTGTCTCTGCTCAGTGACAGACATTTCATACCATACCAACCCCCAAGGGAGCTATTGAAATTTTCATTACAGATGGAAAAACTAAGGCGAATGATGCCTGATGTCACATCCTGTCTGATGCCAAAGCTCATCTTTCAAGTACAATGAGTTCCAACATCCCACATACAAGGTAGAAACTTGGAAATCAATCTAGAATTATTCTTCTTCCTTACTTCTCACCTCTACTTGTTCACTAAGTCACATTCATTCTGACTCTCAAACAGCTTGCTCCATCCCCACTGCTATTGCTTTTATTTGAGTCCTCGTGTTTTCTCACCTGGTCTTGAGCAAGAGCCTCCTCACTAAACTCTTGAATGTCTTTCATCCCCCCACCCCATCACATACACCCCATAATATACTACACTGCTGCCAGAATGAACTTTCTAAGCTCCAACCGAATTATATCCCTCGTTTAACATCTCTCAGTAGGCTAAGGGAGTGGCTTGTGCTTGTAATCCCAGCACTTTGGGAGGCCAAGGGAGGATCACTTGAGCCCAGGAGTTCAAGACCAGCCTGGGCAACATAGTGAGACCTTATTTCTACAAAAACTTTTTAAAAAATTAGCTGGGTGTGGTGGTGCGAGCTTGTAGCCCCAGCTACTCCAGAGGCTGATGTGGGAGGATTGCTTGAGCCCATATGTTGAGGCTATGGTGAGCTGGATGACAGAGCCAGAGCCTGTCTCAAAAAAATAAAAATAAAATAAAATATTTCAATGGTTCACCATTCTCTGCTATTTGAAGTCCAAACTCTTTTCATCAAAAAAGGCTCCTCATTATCTCACCCCTAGAGTCTTTTCACTTTCTCAACTCCTCCCTCATGCAACCCCGCCAACCCCCTTATAGTTCTTGATTTAACTACACAAATATGTCTTAAACCCCTGCAATGTGCCAGGCACTGCACTAGGCGTGAGGATACAGCAAGGAACATGGCAGAAATAGTCATTGGCTCCATGAGGTTATGAGTCTGAAACACACATTAGTAAGTAATTACCTCTGTGATGAATGCCACAAAATGGTAACTGCCAGGGCACATGGCAAAATGTGTCAGGGAAAGTGTGACATTGAGCCTGAGATGTGGAGAATGCCATGAGTTGCTCCAATCCAACAAAGATGAGAGGGAAACCGCAAGCAGATAAGCAGTACTTCTTCTGTGCATGCACAATACCTTTGACATACCTTCATGCAAATTCCTATGGTGCATTTGGCTGTTTATCTCTGCCACCCCCACAACACTGAAGACTTCATATGCACAGGGACAGTGCACTGGTCACAGTTTGTAACCTAATCAGTTACTATGTCTGGCACATCTGAGTGTTCAAATGTCTGTTGGTGATGATAGTGATGACACTAGGTACATTTTATGTGATATTACTATGACATATTGATAAATTTTACAACAATACCCCCAAATAGGTAATATACTTATTTTTTACAGATACAGAAACTGATGGCTAGAGAGGCTAAACAAGTTTCCAAAAGTAAACAACTAGTCAAGTGATATGGAGTCAAATTCAAGTCTGGATCTAGTTAATTTCACAGCCTTTCTATTCCATTGTAACACATTGCAGCTAACACTCACAAGGCACATAGTGATAATAATCAAGCTTTGCTGGATGATTTTCCTGCTTAAGACCCGGAAAGAAAGAAATTTTGCCTACCATTGTGTTAAAAATTTGGCTCTTCATGCCATTTGGGAGTTCAATGAGTGCCATCATATACTCAAGATATATAAGTCCATTCTCATGCTGCTATAAAGAAATACCTGAGACTGGGTAATTTATAAAGGAAAGAGGTTTAATTAACTCACAGTTCTGCATGGCTGGGGAGGCCTCAGGAAACTTACAATCATGGTGGAATGGGAAACAGGCACATCTTACATGGTGGCAGGCAAGAGAGAGGAGTGGAAAACACCACCTATAAAACCATCAGATCTTGTGAGAACTCACTATCACAAGAACAGCATGGGAGGAGACCACCCCCATGATCCAATCACTTCCCTCTAAATCCCTCACTTGACACATGGGGATTACAATTTGAGATGAGATTTGGGTGAGGACACAGAGCCAAACCATATCACAAGGGTATTTTCATCTCTGGATGTATGGGAAGACTCCAGTTTCTTGACCTATCAGACTAGGACAAGATCAAGGTAAGTAAACCAAGTCTTCTCCAAGTAGTAGCTATTCTTTACCAAAAACCCACTTCAATTGTCAACAGCTCCTTTGTCAAACTTTGCCTTGTGTTAAAATGCTACAGAGAACAGTTGAAAATAATACAGCTCAAGAAAAGGCCATTGCACTTGGTCCCAGACAATCTGTAAATGAGCAGTCAGGACAGTGGTGAGGATACGAGTCAAACGGCAAAATGCTAAGGAGTGAGAAGATAGTGGGCAAGTTGAAGAAACAGGGAATGTGTGTGGCAGCAATGGGGATCCTGGCAGGAAACAACAGAGAAGCTAAACTATTTTACAGTTCGAGATGCCTGAATGTGTTGAAGACCAGAGGAAAGGAGCTAGCAGAGAAGGAGACATACAAGATACAAGAAAGGCAAGTCTCAGAAGAGGTAGGAGGTAAGATCTCAGGAGAGGTGAGTAGGTAAGGGCTCAAAAACACAGGGGGAGGAACTAGCCTTGGCATGATGAATGACACACTTACCCATAAATGGGACAAAAGAAGGAAAGGGGAGACTTATCATGGAAAGGTTTTGAGATAGAGGAAATTAGAATCCCCAACATTAAAACAGAATTCCAGTGTTTCTCAATTTCTTTACTAAAGATTGCATGAAAGACTTTAGCAACTGCAAAGTCATAAGTCCTAAGAAGTGGGTTTGAGGGTACAATTTTGGGTGAAGAGAGAAACTAGTAAATTCTATGAAGCTGCCAGTGGCCATGACTAGAATGCAAAAACATTCTATGTTACACAGAAAAAAGAACCGGATTGGATATGCTAAGGATCAGGGGCATTTGAAAGGAGAGAGGGGTACATTAGAGGGAGAATGGGTAGAAATACATAAGTTTTCTGTTTATGTCCATTGGGCCTAGGCTACATAAATACGGAATTTTTCTTCCTTCATCCAGTACATTGAGGTGAGACACAATAAAAGCAGTTTGAAAACTATAGAGGACCTTGGGTTGTTATGAAATACATGAGTGAGTAGATAGAGGGATGCATGAATAGATGGATAAATGGAAGGGTAGAGAGATGGGTAGAAAGGCAAATACAATACTGAGATAGAGAAGAAAGAATAAAAACATATTGTATTGACATTTTTCAAATTTGACTCCTGATTGAAAGACTATCAGTGCTGCATCATTAAGTAGGTGAGGAAAGTGGGAAGTACTTCGGTCTTTTCTCTGACTTTCTAATTTGGCCAATATCAGGAAAGAGAATTAGAGAATGGCAAGGGGAGTTTTATCTGAAAGCGTTTATTTAGAGGAAGATAAGAGCAGGAGTTACAGTGCAAATAGTGAGGGAGAAGAACCAAAGGCTTTTTAAACCCCACAGTTGAATCAGGTAGCCTTGGCCACTACAGACCATAGAAAGGGAATTGGCACAAAAACT
Source organism: Pan troglodytes (assembly GCF_028858775.2). NCBI lineage: Eukaryota > Metazoa > Chordata > Mammalia > Primates > Hominidae > Pan > Pan troglodytes. The sequence goes on from NC_072414.2 coordinate 52,125,208, forward strand.
GTGAGTAACTTCCATGAGAGACTGTAAAGGCTCCTCTTGAAGTAAAATAGAAAAGCATCACTGGCCGGATGCAGTGGCTCAGGCCTGTAATCCCAGCACTTTGGGAGGCCGAGGTAGGTGGATCACGATGTCAGGAGATCAAGACCATCCTGGCCAACATGGTGAAACCCCATCTTTACTAAAAATGCAAAAAATTAGCCGGGTGTGGCAGTGCATGCCTGTAGTCTCAGCTACTCGGGAGGCTGAGGCAGGAGAATTGCTTGAATCCAGGAGGCAGAGGCTGCAGTGAGCCGAGATCATGCCACTGCACTCCAGCCTGGGCAACAGAGTGAGACTCCATCTCAAAAAAAAAAAAAAAAAAAAAAAAAAAGAAGAAAAGAAAAGTATCATTTAGGTGGTTTAGCAGAACTTGACATTAAGTTGAAATTAGAGAGATGGCACCAAATAAGCCTAAGGGTTTAGTGTTTCTAACTTACTTGTTCTAGATGTTATTGACTTAAGTTTGTAATGGCTCTGTAGATGATTAACAATTACATGTCTGTCTTGCTATGTTTTACTCTTTAAATTTATATTTCTATTTTTATGGGGAATTTTATTTTTTAAAAAAAATCTGCCGGGCGTAGTGGCTCACGCCTGTGATCCTAGCACTTTGGGAGACCGAGGCGGGCGGATCATGAGATCAGGAGATCAAGACCATCCTGGCTAACACGGTGAAACCCCGTCTCTACTAAAAATACAAAACATTAGCCAGGGGTGGTGGCGGGCACCTGCAGTCCCAGCTGCTAGGGAGGCTGAGGCAGGAGAATGGCGTGAACCCGGGAGGTGGAGCTTGCAGTGAGCCGAGATCGCGCCACTGCACTCCAGCCTGGGCGACAGAGTGAGACTCCGTCTCAAAAAAAAAAAAAAAAAAAAAAAAAAAAAAAATCCTAGTTCAGTGTGAATGTTTGAACTACTTCTTATTAGTCAAAATGGAAGAATTTTATTTTCAGGAGAGCAAAGTCATTCTTATTTAGGATAATTAGAAAAAGGGAAAATTGTGACATAAAGTCAGTGATGAAGAAGGAAAGAATATTTTTCATGATAAAGTCTTACAAAATATCTATATGCTTATAATACCCAAATTAACAATGACAGCCTACCTTGCACCTCAGTTTGCACTTAAATATCCAGTTTCCTCATTTGGCTGCCTTACACACTTCTCAAATTTAATATATCCAATATTGAACTCCCGATCTGCTCTTCCAAACCTGATCTTTCTACATCTTCCCCCCTTTCTATAAATAGCACTTCACTCTTAGTTTTTCAGGCCAAATATTATGGAGCAATCCTGGACCTCATACTTTGCTCCATGTTCCTCATCTGATCCATCAAATCTTCTCCCTTCTCTTTTCAAAACATGTATCTCAGCGGGGCACAGTGACTCACACCTGTGATCTCAGCACTTTGGGGGGCCAAGGTGGGCTTGAGCCCAAGAGTCCAAAACCAGCTTCGGCAATATGGCAAAATCCCATCACTACAAAAAATACAAAAATTAGCCGGGCGTGGTGGCACACACCTGTAGTCTCAGCTACTTGGGAGGCTGAGGTGGGAGGATCGATTGGGCCCTGGGAGGTCGAGGCTTCTGTGAGCTGTGATTGCGCCATTGCATTCCAGCCTGGGTGACAGAGAGAGACCTTGTTTCAAAAACAAAACAAAACAAAACAAAACAAAACAAAAAACTAGGTATGGTGGCTTATACCTGTAATCCCAGCACTTTGGGAAGCCAAGGCTGGCAGATCACTTGAGGGCAGGAGTTTCGGACCAGCCTGGCCAATACGGTAAAACCTCATCTACTAAAATACAAAAATTATCAACACAACAGTCAGAGTAAAACTTTTGGAGGATAAGCCGTATCATGTCACTTGGCTGCTTATAATCTTCCCTTGGCTTCCCATTTTCCTTAAACTAAAAGCTTTACTGTGGCCTACAAGGACTTAGGGCCTGGCATTGGTACTTGTTGTTCTCTTTGCCTGGAATGTTCTTCACCTTGGCCTCCCCAGAGCCTCATGGCTGCTTCCTCATTCTCCTTCAAGTCTTTATTCAAATGTCACCTTCCCAGTGAGATCTTCCTTGGTTACACTATCTAAATTGCAAACTTCCCTAAATTCCATTTTCCACTCCCTGGCACTCTCTGCCCCCTTTACCTGATTTATGTTTCTCCATAGCACTTACTACCATCTGACATTTATATTTTATTTATTTATCTTGGTTACTGTTTGTGTACTCCCACCAGATTTATAAGCCACCTAAGAGCTGGAGTTTTTTTCTGTTTTGTTCATTGCTGTATTCCTTGAACAATGCCTGAAGAGTAAGCAGCAGGCATTGAATAGGTCTTTGTGGGAGGAAAGAAGGAAGAAAGACAGGAAAGAAGAAAGGGAGAAAAGGTGGGCAGGCAGGCAGGAAGGGCTTACAAATGTATTCCAATAATATCTCTGGAGTGATAAATATAAGAACAATTGTTGAAAGGTGAACTCAATAATTCCTGAACATTAAATTCAGAAAAGCTTAGGGCATTAAGAGAAGTATGAGACTCAAGCAAAAAGACTGTTTAGTATGCATACCTGTGAATACACACACACACACACACACACACACACAATGAATTTACAAGTCTTCTACTGAAACTGAAAAGGTTTCTATAGAACAAGAAATGATCACTGGAAACCCATCATACAATTTCACTATTACTAGTTGAAAAATGTAAGACGTCATTGAGATTGCCATTGTTGAAGATGTCGTATCCGTTGTTTTAGTTTAGTGAATACGTGACTATTTAGTGGGATTTTATAGAGGTGTTTTCTCTCTTGGCTCTCTAGTCATATTTTCCCCCTTAAGTCCCAAGTTTCTTAATTCTTAATTTCAAAATTTTCTTACATTAGCAGTTGTCAACAACCAGACTCCTAAACTGTAGTGGGAAAACTGTATTCTGTTCTAAGACTAAAAATAAATGTCATCTGAATTATCCAATGCTGGCACTTATGATTCTTCCATTAGTACAACTTCTAATGAGAGTTCATGCTGGGCAGGACTTCATCTCCTCTCAACCCACAAGAGAACAGATGATGCCACTATTATTTCCTTCTAATAGCCCTAAAAATGTAAAAGAATAGCAAATCAAATTCAAAGAAAGCAACAGGAAGGAATTAATAAAGATAAGTGACAATTTATGAAATAGAAAAGACATATACAATCTAGAAGATTAGCAAAAAACAAGAGTTGTTTGTTTGAAAAGGTTAAAAAAATTGACAGGGCCGGGAGCGGTGCCTCATGCCTGTAATCCCAGCACTTTGGGAGGCCAAGGCGGGTGGATCACCTGAGGTCAGAAGTTCAAGACCAGCCTGGTCAACATGGTGAAACCCCATCTCTACTAAATATGCAAAAATTGCCAGGCATGTTGGCAGGCGCCTGTAGTTCCAGCTACTCAGGAGGCTGAGGCAGGAGAATCGCTTGATCCCGGGAGGTGGAGGTTACAGTGAGCTCAGATCATGCCATTGCACTTCAGCCTGGGCAACAAGAGCAAAACTTCATGTCAAAAAAAAAAAAAAAAAAGTCGACAAGCCACAGCTGAGACTGATCAAGAAAAAGAAAGGCACAAATAAGTAATATGAGGAATGAAAAAAAGAGACATATGGCAGGGTGCAGTGGCTTACGCCTGTAATCCCAGCACTTTGGGAGGCTGAGGTGGGTGGATCGCTTGAGATCAGGAGTTTGAGACCAACCTGGCCAAAATGGCAAAACCTCATCTCTACTAAAAGTACAAAAATTAGCCAGGCATGGTGGCGGGCACCTGTAAGCCCAGCTATTCAAGAGGCTGAGGCAGGAGAATCGCTTGAACCCAGGAGGCAGAGGTTGCAGTGAGCCAAGATTGCACTACTACAGTCCAGCCTGGGAGAAAGAGCAAGACTTTAAAAAAAAAAAAAAAAAAGATTAACAGAGAATGAGGATATTATAAACTCCTTTCTGTCTATATATTTTAATGATTTACATTAAATGGAGACATTCTTGGAAAAGTTGGACTCAAAAAGAAATAGAAAACTTGAATGCTCATAAAATTACAAATTGAATTAATAGTTTAAAAAATCATCCAGTATTGGGAGGCTGAGGCAGAAGAATTGCCTGAACCCAGGAGGCGGAGGTTGCAGTGAGCAGAGAGTGCCCCACTGCACTCCAGCCTGGGCGACAGAGCGAGGCTCCACCAAAAAAAAAAAAAAAATCATCCAATGAAGAAAACACTAGTATCTGATGGCTTCTACAGCAAGTTCTAATAAACATAAGATACAGTTATTTTTATTTTTTACCCAAACCTCCAGAGAATAGGAAAAGAGAGGACATCCCCAGCTCATAAGAAACTAGTATAACTTAGATTCTAAAACTTCACAAGGACCATAGATAAGAAAGGTAAGTCATACGCCAATTTCACACATGATATCAATGCAAAAAATCCTTAAAAAACCATCTGAGAGCAAAATCCAATAATAATTGAAGAGGATAATAATATATTATGATCAAATGGGGATTATACCAGTATATAAGCTTAACATTTAATAATTAAATTTTTAGTAAACCAGAATTAGAAGTGAAATTCCTTAATCTGAAAAGGAATATATATTAAAATCCTACAGCAAATAACATACTTAATGGTAAAATATTAAAAGCATTCCTTTTAAGATTAAGAACTAGATGAGGACGCTTACCAGGACTATTTTCGTTCAACTTTGTACTGGAGGTCTTAGACGATACAGCACCAAAAAATAAATAAAAGTTATAAGAAGTGAAAAGGAAGAAATGAATCTGTCATTATTCATGTATAACATGATTGTATAAACAGAAATTTTAAAAAATCTACATATAAATTGTTAGAATTAACATGAATTTAGGGTGTTTCTAGATCCAAAATCAATGTATAAAAATCAACTGAGAGATATTAATAAAGATTTACATGTTTGGAGGAATATGCCAATTCAATAAATTTCCCCCAAATTTACTTATAGATTTAATGAAATCACAGTTCAAATCTCAATAGTTTGTTTTGGAATGATTCAAGATGATCATAAAATTCAAGTGGAAATGTGAAAAGCTTACAAAACCTGAGACCTTTTTGAAAAAGAAATCTTGGGAGGTCTTGCTATATCAGATTCTAAGACATTATAAAGCTATGACATCAAGATATTGTGGAATTGGTGCAGAGATAAACAAATAGACCACTAGGACAAAACAGAAAGCCCTAAAACAGACTCATATATATATATATATATATATATATATATAAACACGTGATATTTGACAAAGGTAGCAAAGCAGAGTAGTGGGAAAAGGACACATTTTTCAATTAATGATGCTGGAAAAATTGGGAATCATTTGGGAGAAACTGAAATTAAACCCCAATATCATATAATATGCAAATAATAATTGTGGATGGATTTTAAAACTAAATGTAAAAAACAGAGCTATAAAGATTTTAGAATATAGGAAAATATTTATGAGAAGGATTTCTTAAGACAGTAAAAAAAATACTAATCTTAAATTAAAAATTGATAAATTTTACATCTAAACTATATTTACCAAAGATAGCATTTGAAAAGCAAAAAGAAATTTTTGCCATAGAATGGGTGAAGCCAATAGCCAACACATATAATTCATGAGGGCCTAGTGTTCGGAATGTATTTTTTAAAATCTTACACACCAGGAGAAAGATAACTCAAGAAAAAACTTGGCAAAAGACTTGGGCAGGGGCCTCATATAAGGGGAAATCCAAATGATTAATAAACACATGAAAGTGTAAGCAATCTCAGTTGTCGAGGAAATGCAAATTGTATGCCACTATGACAAACCACTCCCTTCCTATTGGCACAAGTAAACAATAAGAACAATACCAAGTATTGATGAGCACAGAAATCTTATCCCTGCTGGTGAAAGTATAAACTGGAAGCAGTACATTTTGGAAGCAGACCACCAACATCTCATAAAGTTGGAGATATGCAGAGTCTTTGATCCAGCAGCTCCACTCCTGAGTTTACACCCTTTAGAATCATGGACTTATGTGCAGCAAGATACATATTCAAGACTTCATAGCAGCATCGTTCTTAATAGCCCACACTGGAACAACTCCATATTAGTTAAGGTGAAGCTGGCTGATTCATTTGACATGATAAAATCGTTTATTTCCTACTCCCATGTTAGGCCAATGTGGATGCTCCCAATCAGGGTGTTCTTCTGGGCAGCTCTCATCCTACTGGTGATTCAGGAACCGAGGTTTTTTCTATCTTGTCGCTTTCCAGTCTTCTACACATGGTTTCCAAGGACACCCAGAGGTCACCTCTAGTCCACACGTGGGGGAGGGGGGTGGGGAAGATAATGGAAAATCATAGGTGGGAGGTGTGTGTGGGCAGACCAGACCCCATGGTCATACCTCACTGAAAGAAGGCTGACAAAGCCATCCAGATGTGCCCAGGAACAAGAGGTGCCCGGCAGAACACAGGGATGGTGATTCACTATTAATCTCTGGCACGAGCCAAAATGCCGAGAAACAAAAGAATGGATACGTTGTGATACATGCGTACAATGGGATGTGATTTGGCAATGGAAGTGAACAAACTACACCTACACCCAACAAGGATGAAAGTAACAAAAATAATGTTGAGAAGAAGCTAGACCTGAAAGAAGACTGTGGCTACATTTCTATCTACAGGTACATAAACATATACAACTCAAAAACAGACAAAACTAAACTATATTGTTTAGAGAAGTATACAGAGATCACAAAAGAATAGGGAAAAGCAAGGGAATTGTTAGAATTAAAGTTGGGATAGTACCTCTGGGGGACGCCAGATTTGTGGTTGGGAAGGATACACCGGGGGGCTGGCAGTCTCCTATTTCTTGGCCTGATGGTGGCAGCTGTTGGGGTATTTATGCACTTTTCCTCACACATATTTTGCATCCACACACACAAATTCAAAATGCCAAATGCGTTTTTGACCTTCACATAAGAAGCCCTGCTATTTGGCACAGAGAAAACCAGTTTCCCTCTAGGTGGAATACCATCGCCCCTTGGAAAACCAAGCTTTCCTCTCTTCCCTACTGGAAACTGAGTGCCCTCCAGACCTAATTTTCTCTGATTTACCATGTTGAAGGGGAAGAAAAATCTGTGCTCCCATTTGACATAATTGCCAAACACCCAATTTTGTTCCTGTAGGTCCCTATGTCAATGCTATTATCTGCTGTTGTCTTCAACAGCAGATAATTACTATCTCTTTCCCCAGCTGATGAACGGTTTCTGCCATCATCTAGTTTTGCAGTTAACGAAATGCCATTTTGCTACTGGCGTTACTACTTCTCTCATGATCTCTTTATCTTTGTTTCCTATAGTAACTTGTAAATTCCAGTGACTCATATCTCTCTTGTTCCAGACACTTAACTTTCAAATCTGTATTTTCCACTCTCCAGTGAACAATTTGTTTTACATTCTATTGCATCTCCCTTTCATCATCCTTGAATTCTACAGCTGGGAAAAGCCTCCGTCCTGTTACCCAGCCCTGAACACCTTTGTTTTTCCATTTCACAGACTCAGGAATCCGTTCTTGGGTAGCGACTCAAACACTCAGCTTTTGAAGGTAGATAATTTGAAGTATTTCCATGTCCCCTCGCATAAAAGGCGTTTGTACTGGTGTCCTTCAGCAGAAACTTCTCTCTGCCTCCTACTGAGATATCCAAAGGGCTGGTTGGCTTCCAGCCCTGGGTCCCAGAAATGGTGGCATTTCAGTGGCAAGATTCCCACTACCTCTTGATTGTGAAATGGATTGGAATAAAATGTGCAATGTGAACGGGAGTAACATGGGGATAAGCAGCTTCGATTCTCCTTGGCTGCCTCCTGAAAAGGTTGGCTGCATCTTCTAGGTTACCTGTCAGACACTGGAGACCCTAAGTCTCCAAGTTCTAGAAGAGCAGAGCTTGGACAGTCTTTTCCCTCTCTCTTTCTTACTGCAGGAGCAACTGCTTTTAGTCACCCTCGGGAGGAATACCTACTTGTGACAGCAGCCTGGGAGAGAAATGTTTTCGGGGTATTTTTCTTGTTCTTGTTTCTTTTTCCTCTCCCTGAGTCAACTTAAGAAGGTCTGAGAGCTAGTTTTCAGGCTGTTTAGGGTTTAACACCTGTTATGTTAGTACAACTTGTAGGCACACCCTCACCCTCTGATTAAATTACCTCTTTAGAGAAAAAGAAGCCAGCTGTAGAACTAACACTCATAAAACTAATGAGTAAATAAATAAGCAAACCCAAAAGTTGTGAAGCAATCCAGAAATCACCAAATCAAATACAATGTATTATTTGTCAGTTTCCACTGGTTTGACCTGAGGCTTGGCTATCATTTATTTTATTGAGTCTCTCCTGCAGATTAAAGCTCCCCATTCAGGACAGATGTTTTTAAAGGTTGTTCTGGGGAGGAGACTCAGGTTGCACCTAAGCGGGATTTTATGCAGAGCTTCCCTCACAGCTGACTTCCTTCCCCTCCCCTTTCTATTGTAAATTACCTTGGACAAGCCTATGGTAAAGAATGTACAGCTATTTTGATTTTTAAATAAAGTCTTTTTTTATATGGCACTTACTACCTTCAAAAACAGATCAGCAAAACTAATGTAGTACGTTACAAAAACCTAATCAATCTAGAATGATTCAGTTTATCACTTCGGGTCTTTCAAAAGATTTAAAATGTCAGAGTTGTAAAAAAAAAAAAAAAAGCAAGATATTAAAAACTGTGCCAACTAAAAAAAAATTCTGTTGTACTTACATATCTCAAGCATTAAAATGATATGATTTTAATACTTCTCATGACAGCATCCTTAGTTATGCATGGGCTAATTGGAAAAACAACTTATTTTTAGGTAGGCCTATAGAAATGTTTCCCACAGAAAAACATTAAAATTTTCAACTGATAAAATGTATTGATCACATAAAGGCTCATCAATCCTATCAGATACTTGGTATTTTAACAGTGTACTGAACCCTGAACGATTGCTTGGAGGCAAAGTAATTAGAAAAGAATTGCATACTATTCACAATATCCATATTTTGAATATTTATTTTCCGTATTAGAGGGGTTTTTTTCAAAGAACTTTTCCCTACCTGAACTAGATAATTTTTAAAATGTGTTTTCTTTATAAAACAGGATAAATAGGATTACTTAAATCATCTTTCATAAATTAGCTACAGTCAGGAAATGATAAATTAAGGTTACTAGCCACCAGGCTCTCAAATTAGGCATGCATGCACACAGGCACACATTAACTGATACGTTAGCAATTTTCACCTTAAATTGTCAGGATTGTCCTGGTTAATCTCACACACTGAATAATAACGTAAAGTGCTTTGGATTGCAGTCACTTAGTTTGTAATAATGGTTGATGCCTCGTACAAATAATGCTTTTTAGGAAGCCTCACAATTTAACGGGGAAAAAAGGTTGAAGGAGGAATGTTTACATTTCCCCCTATGTTTGATACACCCGCCTCTCCTCAAAGTGTCTCCTCTGATCAGAATTTTAAAGGGTTCTTAAAATACATCATAAAATAAAATTTAATGTCAGTATGGCATTCGTGGACTGGGGAAGGGAATGTGTGGGTGGGGAGGTAGGTGGGGGAGGGAAAGGAGTTTAACAGCAGATCTTCCTTCAAAGAAATAAGGCAGGTTAGTGTCTTTTTCATGCTTACCCAGAGCAGCCAGCTTCTGCTCATCGGCACCCCAGAACACACAGAATCTCTCCTCCCTGATCCCAACACTGGCCAGTGTACTCGTTTCCCCCAGCCTGTGTGTTAGTGCAACCAGCTCGGGGTTGTGCCCTAAATACTGGAAAGTCACAAATCACTGGTTCAAATAGACCCGCTTCCTCAAAGGAAAGAATGGGGAGTGGTGAGGGAAGGAGGAGGAGAGATGCTTAAAGTGATTTACGACCCCCTTGGGTGATGGGTTTGGCACCTGGGCCATTATGCTTCGACAAGGACTATCTGGCAAGTAACAAGAGACATTGAAATGTACGAGGGGCCGATTAGGATGGTTCAATCTTCCCTGGATTAGTCAGGCATTTGATATAAATAAGTAAACACCCAAATCACCTCCATCACAGCCCAAAATGTCTTTCTCTCACTCTCTCTTTTTTTCAAAGAGTGAAAGGGACTAGAGATTAGAAAAAGAGGTCTTGTGTATTCAAAGTGCTAATTCAGAACTTCTTTCTCTAATGCACTCATGAAACATTTTAATTGTCTGACTTTGCATTCAAAAGCCTTGTTTGCAACTCCTAATTGCAGGCTGCTTTGAACAAATAATTGAAATGCATGACTTGTGGGGCCTGCTTAAACAATTATAATGTGCTTTGCCGCTAGGTGCCGGTCCCCCTCCCAGCCCCATTCCTTTTTGCATAATGACAAGCAGCCAGCTTGATATTTGCAGCCAAGTTAAAACCTTGCTAATTTGCTGTGCTGCAATCTGGGGCTGTGGCAGTGGCCATACCTGCATTAGTGCTTGCAACAGCAAAAATGGCTCTAATAGTTCAACTGAATGTTAAGAAGACCTTTTCATTTTCTGCTGAGAGAATCCCACTGGGGTTTTGTTTTCAAAATACAAATCTTTCATGTGCCTGTTAGTTTTGTATCTACACACAATTTATGAAGCTATTTCCCAGAAAACTCTCCCCAACCTGATTTTAACAGAGTCCTCAACAAACAGGTTCCTTCCTTTCAGGAGGCTCAGGTTTAGAAATGAAACAAAAGTGTCCAGATCCTGGGAATGCCCCATCACTGACCACAGTGGGCGGCTGAGGACCACACACAGGGATGCTGCCTCTGAAAAGGAGTCTCGCTTTTAGAATCTAGAACACGGTGCCAGATGTGCCTTCATTCTAGCCTCCTTGTCAGGACTCAGAGGCTTGAGGAAACTAAGATTGCATGCATTCACGTTTTGAACATTTAAGGTTTTTTGTTTTTGTTTTTGTTTTAATTGCAGTAAAATACACACAACCTAAAACTTAGCATTTTAAACAGCTTTAAGTGTATAGTTCAATGGCATTAAGTGCATTCACACAGCTGTGCTGCCATCACCACTGTGCATCCATACATCTCTTTTCATTTTGCAAAACTAAAACTCCATAACCATTAAGCCATTACTGCCTATTCCCCTCTCCCATCAGCCCCTGGCAACCACCATTCTACTTTAAGTCTCTATAAATTTGACTACTCTAGATGGATTGTTTTTTGAAAAGATCAATCTTACATGTTTTAGGATTAAAAGGATAAACATTTTACTCTAAGAATAAATTATGCCTTTACTGGAATCATCTAGTTCAGTAATTCACAATGCTCCCGTTATTTTGCTTATTTCTATTTGGGGTTGGCGGGGGGTGGGTGGCATTTAGCAGACTGAAGAAAGTAGATTTTAAAATTCACTGTTTTGAGGTCCCAATTCCACCTGATAAAGACAGCACTAAAGATGACTTCCTTGCCCCCAGATACCTCCCAGATGCTCTCAGTGGTCTTGGCAGGGTGGCCACAGGAGGGAGCCTCCAGTGGTCTAAGCACTGTGTTTCATATATTACTGGTTCTAAGAGCTCACAATGACCCGTGAGATAGGTATTGTCTCTTTTTTTTACAGATGGGAAGTTGAAGCTCAGAAAAGCTGGGTAATTTGCCCAAAGTAACACAGCTCCTCTGTGGGGAGATTGGGATTCAAGCTGGGTCAGTGGGACTTCAAAGCTCTTTTCAAGACACTGAGCTGCACAGCAGGAAGGATCCACAGGAAGTGGTACTTCAAAGACACTTGTTGTTTGGCAGGGAGAGTGGGGATTAACACCAGCTTGTCCCAAGACACAGGTGTAACACGTGTGGGGGAGCTGAGGGAGGGGAATTTCTAGTCATTGTTATGAATACCCCGCATCCCACTAGACTAGGTTGCACCCAGCAGGTGGTATTAGAACCCTCATTGAGAACTCTGGCCCAGTGTTTCTTGGTTTTATTAATCTCCAGAGAAGAGCCCAAAGATTCTCTTCATAACCCACTTTTGAGCTAAGAAAGCCATTCATCCCAATAACAATAGCTGGCCTTTATTGAGTGATTGCCATGCACCAAGCTTTGTGTGTGTCACAAATACAGGCAGCCTTGCTCTCAAGTTCACACACTTAACACTACCCTAGAAAAATTCTCTTAACATAAAATGCAAGTCAATCTGCAGAGCCCCATTCAACTCCATGCCTTCAGTAGAGAACGTGTGTGTGTAACACTGGGCTATACTGCCCCAAGTGAGAGTTCTCCCCTATGATGGGTAGGCCACATTTGGGTCTTCCAAGTCACAGCATATGACAGAAAGCATCAGCTCTGCTTTTCTAGGCAGGTAGTCCCATCTCTCCAGGTACTCCTCACTAGAGATGGTGACTATAGTGCGCACACACACACACACACACACACACACACACTCTCTCTCACACATACACTACACACACAGACATGAATAGCCTCTTTCTTGGATGGAAACATTTGTCGTAGTCATCTTGTTGCCTAAAACATCACCTCCAATGTTTTTCTGCTCTCTAGAAGTCCAAATTAAAAACTCAAATGTGTGCTATGGAAATCAAATGATGTAGACATCTATTACAGATTTCTCCAGGAAGTATTCATTCATGGCAGAATGGTTAAGGACCACAATCTTGGAGATAACTCAGGTTCAAATCCCATGTCTGTCATTTATTAGCTGTGCAATTTTGAGCAAGTTACTTATCTTTTCTGCAGCTCAGCTGCTTCTGTAAAATGGGAATAACACCACTAGCACCTACCTAAAAGAGATAGTTGAAAGCATTATGGATTGCAGCACGTTGAGTGTGTAAAAATCCCTGAATAAATTAAGCACTGAATAAGTATTACCTATTCTTATCATTTTAAGTTGAAAGGTAATTAGGTACCCAAAATATTGTCAAAAATATTTCACCAGAATTTAATCAAGCCTTTGCTCTCACTTCCAGATTTCAGAACATACAAGGGGTAGAAAAACAAGATAAATGAAACTGCGCAGGGCAAACATCAGACAATTCCATAATTGTCATACATTCTACAGGACAACTAGCCAATATACTCCTACCAATTATTATCCAATAATAGTGAATCTTCCAATTACTTTAATGCTTCCACATTAAAGTAATGGTCACCACTGGCAATCACCACAAGCCTCTGCAGGGCAGGCCTCAGGCCCATTGTGTGGATAAGGAGTTGGTGTTTTGCCCACTGAAGATAGCCAGCTGCCTTGCCTTGGCCACACAGCTAATAAGGACTGAGGGAGGATCACAACATTCTTTCCCCAACACCTGTTTTTCTCAAGAGCGGTTCACCTCCACCCCCTGCCCCCCAACTACTGTGCCTCAAATACTCAGATCATTTTGATTTGGCTTCTGTAACTGCAGTTAGGAGACAGCTGAAACAGAACAAACACAGAAAAACTGAAACCCTCCTAACCTCTCAGTTCTAATTTACCTTTTGTCGATTTGAGTCACTGGCTACCATCTGCTGAACTAGCTACCTGGCTGCATCCTTGGGAGGCCACAGCTGACTCACTTTGCCACATTTGCCTGGTGAAGAAGGGCATATTCAAAGGTGAACTGGCACAGTCAGCAGCTTGCGCTTAATTATTCACTAAGACTTTCAGGACTTATTTCTTCAGGGTTAACGGAAGAACCCAAGCCTGTGAATGTAGCCCTCTGCACCCAGCATCTAGCCCAGTACCGGTCACAGCCAAGTTCTTAGACGTGTTTTCGGCTAAGGATATCTTTCCATCATTTTTCACCTGCAAATATTGACCCAACTTGAAGGGACACCCACACAGTTGGGACAATTTCAGCATCAAAATGAATAATTGATGGTAATGGATTGCAGCACATTGAACGTGTAAAAATCCCTGTGTTTAAATGAGAATCAATGAAGAGAAAGCAAGCCAGCAAACAAATCCTCATTTGTTATCTTGGAGAAGGCCATTACACCAACTCCTTACTCTGGAAATTGGTAAATAAAAGGTAAGAATTATGTTCTTTCCAGTTAGAACTCTATTTTAGGTTGACCATTAAGCCCCTGTTGATGAGGCAAGGCCTTTTTTATGGTTGAATACTGGTTACTAAATGTAGAAGGAATTGTCAGGGGTCAGAACATGCTACCCCAAAATATGACACCTTGAAAACTGAGAAAACTGCAGAAGCAGAAAGGTCATTCTCTGACTTTCTCTTGTCTTTCTGTGTAAGAGGTAGCCATAAAATAATTTTCTGACCTACCTCCCTTGAAAGTAGGTCACAGGATCCTCATGTGACAGGTGTCCTTACCTATGCCAGGAGGAAAGAAATGAAGATACAGAGAGGCCAAGAAGAATCCTAACAAACAGGTCGTGCTAAGTTCCCCCCAGTTCGTTACCATTAGGTCATAATGGTACTATGTCCAGCCATACTTCTACATGACTGCCGATTCTTCCTCAACCTTAACATAAAAATATACAGATTCCTCTGGGTCTTTGAGGTCTTCTTTTCTGAAGGTTCCCATGTCACATAAAACTTTAGCTAAATAAATTTGTTACGCTTTTCCCTTGTTCATTTTTCTTTTGTTATAGGGGTGTCAGCCATGAACCTTGCAATGGGCAAGGAAAAGATATTACCTTTTCTCCCCTACAGAATGATGAAATTAGAAAATTACCATTTTGCAATCCCTGAAGAACTAAGAGATTCAAGCAAGAATCCATGGATAATAGGAAAAAGGTTGATAAATAATTAGATTCAGTCCAGACGCAGTGGCTCATGCCTGTAATCCCAGCACTTTGGGAGGCTGATGCAGGAGGATCATTTGAGCCCAGAAGTTCAAGACTAGCTTGGGCAATAAATGGAGACCTTGTCTCTACAAAAATAAATAAATTAATAAATTAATTAAAAATTAGCTGGGCATAGTGGCATGTGCCTTTGGTCCCAGCTACTCAGGAGGCTGAGGCAGCAGGATAGCTTGAGCCCAGAAGGTCGAGGCTGCAGTGAGCTATTATTGCACCACTGCATTCCAGCCTGGGCAACAGAGCAAGACCCTGTCTCAAAAAATAATGAATAAATAAATAAATAAAATAAAAGGATTAGATTCACATGGTATAAATGTGCTAACTCCGCTGCACGTCCCCCTTCCCAAACAGATTTCTTGCTAGTCACAAGTCACTGCTTCTATAGTGGGGCATCTGGCTGTAATGATCTAAACCCATGATTGGTCTTAGCACTTCCAAAGTGGGATAGCCAGGCATTCTGTACCTCTTGATGAGATGCAATACAAAGTACGCAGTACCACGTATAAAACGTTTTCATAAAAAATATTCTAGGCCAGGTGCAGTGGCTCACCCCTGTAATTCTAGCACTCTGGGAGCCCAAGGCAGGTGGATCACCTAAGGTCAGGAGTTTGAGACCAGCCTGGCCAACATAGTGAAACCTCATTTCTACTAAAAATACAAAAATCAGCCAGGCGTGGTTGTGCACACCTGTAGTCTCAGCTATCCAGGAGGCTGAGGCAGGAGAATCGCTTGAACCCAGGAGGCAGAGGTTGCAGTAAGTCGAGACTGCGCCACTGCACTCCAGCCTGGGTGACAGAGTGAGACTCTGTCTCAAAAAAAAAAAAAAAAAAAAAAAAAAAACACACACAAAAATCTACCCAAATCTAGTCAAATTTTCAGATATTACTTCCAGGTTATAGGAGATACAGAAGGTAGAAGAACAGGAGAAATGATATCGCAAAAAGAAAAAGTCAGATGATTGAAGAATTATTCAGTTCTATGGGACAACTGACTTGTATCCTCAATAAATAAATGTCATGGAAATGGAGAGGAAAGAAAGAGATGAATTCTTGCGTGGATAATCCACAAGAATTGGAATTATGAAATTCTATCATCTTCTGGAAGACGAATTTCTTCCTAGAACAGTGCCCAGAGCAAGAACGAGGCCATATTGAACACTCAATACATATCTGGCCTCTCAATACGTATCTATTAAAAGTAAGAATGGATAAGTAAGAGAATTAAATGTATTGATGAGACAAAGAGGCTCAGAGTGCTATGTGCTGTGCTCAGTGGGGACAGCAGGTTGGTGGCAGAGCTTGGACTGATGCTTGATCTATCAATCCCTAACCTGGTGCTTGTTCTGTAGTTCCCTGTTTATTTTTGCTTTTTCATATATAATTTAGTTCTAGATTTTAAAAACCTTAAGAGACATAACAACCAAGTGTAATGGGTGGTTCCTAGTTGGATCCTGGTTTGAATAAGCCCAGCTGAGAAACTGAACAGGAACTGGCTATAAGATAACATTAACACATCTCTGAGAATGCTGTCAGGTGAGACGTGGGTATTGTGGTTACACAGGAAGCAGTCAGTTATTGTTTTCTGGAAATGTATACTAAAATTTTTAGAGGGAAAAATCATGATATTGGCAATTTTCTTTAAAACATTGCAACATAAAGAACTTGGTGAACCATTTCCAGTAACATGTTAGTAACTATTAAATCTAGGAAATGGAGACACGAGCACTGATTAGGTTTCTCTTTGTTCTATGTGAAATGTTCATAATGAGATGGGTGGGTAGGCAGGTAAATGGATAGATAAACACCCAGCTACCCAGCCAGAAAAATTCTGGAATTCTTTCATGTCTCAATGAAATGATCAATTTTGCCTAAGTAGGATGGGAATGATATTAAAAATTTTTTCTCAAACAGCTATTTTCTAAGAATGTTAACTTTAACATTGACTTAATTCTTATTAAGAGAAACAACTTTATTCTTCAACACCTTCAAGGCACATGCATTTACACAGCAAGAGTTGTATTGAATAAAGAGCTTAGAAACAACCAAAGTGCCCTAAAACATTTGGAATGTGTTTCTTAAACAATGTGCAGGAAATGCTATTCCTCATAATGTTTCATTAAGATAAACTAGGGGGAGAAGGTGCCAAGGCCGACTGAGTTTAGTAAATCCCCTGCTAGAGCAGTCTTTAGCTCTGTGCTGATGAAAAATCTGAGAAGACAGAAATGGGGAAGGGTGGATGCTGGGGAGGGAGATGAAGAGAGGTTGGTTGGTAATCCCAGAACTACGGGAGGCCGAGGTGTGTGGATCATTTGAGGTCAGGAGTTTGAGACCAGCCTGACCAACATAGTGAAACCCTGTCTCTACTAAAAATACAAAAATTAGCCAGGCATGGTGTTGTGTGCCTGTAGTCCCAGTTACTCAGGGAGCTGAGGTAGGAGAATCGCTTGAACACGGGAGGTGGAGGATGCAGTGAGCTGAGATCACGCCACTGCCCGCCAGCCTGGGTGACAGAGTGAGACTCTGTCTCAAAAAAAAAGGAGAGACAGAGAGAGGTTGGTTATAGGTACAAAATAGTTAGAAGAAATAAGCTTTAATGTTTGATAGCAGACTAGGGTGACTATACTTAGCAAGAATATTAGGTACATTTCAAAGTAACTAGATGAGAGGACTTGAAATGATACCAACACAAAAATAATGATAAACACTGAGGGTAATGGATACCCCAGATATCCTGGCTTGATCATTACACATTCTATGCATGTAACAAACACGTGTACCCCACACATATGTAAAATATTCTGTATCAATAAAAGAGAAAACAACACATTCTAAACAATCTAGGAGAAGCTGACAGCCCTCAGTTACAGCATTTTGCATCGCATTTGAGTAGTAATTCTAAGAAGGTGCCACAGAGAGGGCTAGCAGCATGGCTTCTGCTTAACGCTGCACTGACCCAGAAGAATCCAGCTATTGGACTACTTGAGAGATGGAGAGAGACAGCTCTTCTTGCCTTCCTGCCTAGTTTACCCTGTGCACACCTCCAAGTTTGCTCACAGAAGGGAAAGCATCTGCTGTGTGGTTGCAGCCATCGCACCCAACCTGCTTAGTGCAGGGTACTCCCTAAATTGTAAGATGTGATCACACATTTGAACATGAGAAAGCATCAAGGGGTTATTGGTTTACAGTTGCATGTGCTTAAGGAACTAAGTTGTACATGAAAAACACAAAAACGAAAGCAGGGAGTAGATTGTAGAATGAGCCCTGTGTGTGAAATTGGCAGACCTGTCAGTCCCAGGTTTGCCTCCAGCTGGCTACCCATCATTAACACGGGACCTAGCCTTCTAGGGCTGTGTGACCTCATCTATTGAATATCTATCTATTTATCTACCCATCTACCTATCTATCTATCTATCTATCAATCTATCTATCTGTCTATCTATCTATCTATCTATCTATCTATCCATCTGTCCGTCTATTCTGTCGGTCCATCCATCCATCCATCCGTCCATCCATCCGTCCGTCTATCCATCCATCCATCCATCCATCCATCCATCCATCCATCCTCTCATTCCATGAATAGTTTTTTTTGAGTGCCCAGTATGTGCCAGGTACTACACTAGGCAGTAGGCAGGGCATGTCTGCCTCCAGAAGATGACAGATTTCCTAAAGCAGTGTACATTACTTCTGGATTATCTTTGTCAGGCTCCACTTCCCCTTTACCTTTTTTTTTTTTTTTTTTTGCACAAGTAATTGTGAGTAACTATAGGCACTTTTGAGAAGGGTGGCTTTCAGCTAAACCTAAAAGAAACTTCTGGGTAAATATAAATGATCAGCATAAAAACAACATAGTCGTTCTCTCGGGATTTTAAAACTGACATGGTGACAAATTGTTGATGGAGGATGGACAGCTTCCAGGGCAGAGAAAGTGAACTGGTGGCCCTGGCCAGGCCAGCCCAGCCCACAGCTGTGCTCAGTTAGGCTTGCATGGTGTACCCACACAGCTGTTTTTCTCCTAATAGAGATTTGTTTCTCTAGACCACCGACTTTATCAAAAGTGGGAAAATCAGAATAGGATTAAGAACAAGAGATCTTTTCAAAAAAATTGTATTGACCATGCAGTGGGCTCTACCCTTTTTTGTTTTCTGTGTTTGTGTGTGTTTGTGTGTGTGTGTGTGTGTGCGTGCACGTTTGTTTGTTTTTGTATACCCCATCTGACCACAACAGCTGTTGGGTTTGTGGCACTTCACTCTAGACTAAAAGATAAGTTTGTCTGTACCTGGCCTCTCAAAAAGGTCATTTGGAAAGTTGTTTCCTAATATGAGGGGTTGGGGGAAGGGAGCAGCGGAAGACGAGGAGAGGGTGCCCCCTTTCTGTAACTTCCTAGCTACAGCAGAGACAGACAAATCTCACACTGTAAGCCGAGACAGGCTGGGGATTATCTGGCTCACTCCTTATTTAATACATGAAGAAATGAAGCCTCAGAGAAGCCCAGAGCTTGCCCTAAGCCAGACAGCTGAACCGAAACAGGACGAACCCGCTCTCCTGACTCTGCCCTATGGTTTTTTCCCTCTCCTTTAAGATGCCTCAACCTCGAGTGAAAGTGAAACTGCAACTTCTATTAAATCATGCTTTTTAATCATCTCTGAGCACCACGACTTTTTACGCGGTTTCCCCTCCTAGGTAATTATCTAAGTGAAATCTTTCATTCTGTCCTGGCATGAGGAGCCCAGAAAAATGAGCCCCAAAGAGTTGGCTCACTGGCAGCATGCTCTGCAAAGCTTCTCTGGTTTGCTAAGAAGCACTTCAGAGCCCCAAACTCATCTTTCTCATGTCACAAGAGAGTGACTGCTCCTGCAGGAATGTCACAAGTACAAAACAAATGAACTCGGGATGATCAGTAGAGTTCAATGTTAAGAACATGAACTTGGAACCAAACTGGAGTTGGGAAAAACTTTTCTTTGGCCCAGTTTCCTCTTCTTTAACACCAAATAAACTATAGTACCTATTTCATACTGTTGTTGTTAAGTGAGATAATAAATAAGAAAATGCCCAAGGTAAGTGCCAAAAAGATATCAGTTACTATAGTTATAACTAGGTAAACAATTGTATTATTCACTTGGACTGCTCTTAGTTCTTTTTGTTTTGGAAAGACCAGAGAATCATAATTCCCTTTCACAAGTTGTTTAGATATTGAAGTCCTAACAGAAATTTTGGACAAAGATTATTAAGAAAGCAGAAAATTTCCCAACACAAATCTTTTTTCTTTTCTTTTTAAAAATCTTACAGACAGCTTCAAGTAAAGTTCAATCCTAGTTAGTCACCTCTGAGGGGCTGTTACTCTGCTCTCCCTGTAGCGTGTCATACTGGATGTGCTTATCTATGTTGCATTCTTTTTCTGCTTTAATCAGCCAACGTGGGGCACTGTGTGAAAAATGTAGCCATCACCTCTGTCCCCAACAGGTATACTAATTGCATCATTTCCATAACAAACTCATCCTTCACCAGCGTGAGTCCTTGGAATTTGTGGATAGTCCCTTCCATAGCCAGCTCTCCTCTCTGAGGGATCTTTGTCTGGAAGGTTAAAGCCTAATGGTCCCAGAATATTGAGGGGGTGCCCAGGATAGGGGAGGACCGGATGACTTTGGAAGCATTTGGTGGTAGAACCAGGAAGTACAACCACCTAATTTAAGCATGTTTACAGCACAGTAGCATTGCAAACCACCTTAGAAATATGAACAGGAGAAACACCTGCAGCTCACAGAGGTAAGCCCTATGCTTAATTCCAGCATATGACTACCTCTGTCACTAAGAGTTGGGACTCGTCTTCATTAAACTACAAATGTATCTTTTTTGGTAAAATGATTTTTTTCTTGCCTTCCTCCAAAATACTGCACTTCTACCACCTACAGTTGAAGTCATTTTTCTGCCTGAGGGCATTGCTAGTTTTCTGGTTCTAAAAACCAAAGAGAAAGGAAGGGAAGCCTGAATGTCACTTTTCTGCACAAATTTGCAAAACTGCCGCCCAACCCCAGCCATCCCCAAGCCTCCACATGAGCAGCTACTTGCATGGCATTGCAACAAGGACCTATTGTGAAGCCCTGAGGTGAACAAACTGCTGAAAAGGGTTGTGAATTGTGGATTATTAGCATAAGTAACTTCTCAAATGAGTTTTCAGGAGGAGTCTTGATTTCTTAGAAGGCTTAAGGCTTACTCTAAAAAGTAAATCATCATTGAAAGTTAAAAGAAGCAACAATCGTAAAAGACTAATTACCAACAATGTGAGGTCAATAAAATCACAAGTTAATTTTTAATTAATTAATCTATTTTTTGAGATGGAGTTTTGCTTTTGTCACCCAGACTGGAATGCAATGGCGCAATCTTGGTTTACTGCAACTTCCACCTCCTGGGTTCAAGTGATTCTCCTGCCTCAGCCTCCCAAGTAGCTGGGATTACAGGTGAGTGCCACCACGCCCAGCTAATTTTTGTATTTTTAGTAGAGACGAAGTTTCACCATGTTGGCCAGGCTGGTCTCGAACTCCTGACCTCATGATCTGCCCACCTCAGCCTCCCAAAGTGCTGGGATTACAGGGGTGAGCCACCACGCTGGGCCACGAATTAATTTTTTAATCCATATCTCTATACAGCTATACCATAAAATGCTTATGGCTGTTAATATTTTCTGCATAGTGACATAATGGCTAATTTTCATTTAACTTTTATCAATCTGTATTTACTACTTTTGTCTGTAACAAATATATATTTCTTGTTGAAAAACTCAACTAAATAAAAATAAACAGATGGAAGCCTACTGAGGATCATAAAGTATGGGGCAGGCTGTGCGACTCTGGGCAGAATGCCTTGTTTTCATTGCTGCCTGCTGATGGCGCCTTCTCTTAGCTGCCCTAGGAAGAAAAACTCCATTAGCACTTGGAGGCCTAATGCGCTGAGTAGTGATCTTTATATGTTACACTAAACATGTCTGCTATAATAGATTTCAAAATCTAACCTTCCTACATTTACAAATTATGAATCCATGCCTACCACATTTGTTCTTTTCTTTGGCAAAGAAAACTCCCACAGGAAGTGGAAACACTCATTTTTTAACAGTGACTTTTTTATAATTAGGAATGGAGACATGGTCTCAGTAGTGCTTTGCAGTATGTAATTCTCTGGGTTCTGTGATCTTTTCTCAAGCCACACTTCAAGTTTCTTTTTTAAGACAGTATCAGCCAATGTGCTGCATCAACT
Source organism: Pan troglodytes (assembly GCF_028858775.2). NCBI lineage: Eukaryota > Metazoa > Chordata > Mammalia > Primates > Hominidae > Pan > Pan troglodytes. The sequence goes on from NC_072414.2 coordinate 52,147,319, forward strand.
AGTGAGGGAGTAAGAAGAGAAACCTACCAGAACTGCACATTCCAGTTGGTTGTTCAGAAACAGAATAAGCAGTAGGGAAGAGATAAGCACCTGGTTTCATAAAAATGTTGAAACTGGGTTTTAGTTCCCCCTTTATATACATACTTAATTTTTAATGATGTTTCAGACCTTGGCTTAAATGTCTGTTCTGCAGGAATGCCCTCCTTGACTCCTCATATTAGCTGGTCCTCCTATTATACTTTATCTTTGCACTTTGTTTTTTGGGTTTTTATTTTATTTTATTTTATTTTATTTTGAGACAGAGTCTTGCTCTGTCATCCAGGTTGGAATGCAGTGGCACAATCTCGGCACGCTGCACTCTCCACCTCCCAAGTTCAAGCAATTCTACTGCCTCAGGCTCCCGAGTAGCTAGGATTACAGGCCACCACACTTGGCTAATTTTTATATTTTCAGTAGAGATGGAATTTCATCATGTTTCCCAGGCTGGTCTCAAACTCCTGACCTCAAGTGATCTGCCCACCTCAGCCTCTCAAAGTGCTGGGATTACAGGCATGAGCTACCACGCCCGGTCTGCACTTTGTATTTTTATGTTGGCATCTATCACTGCTATAATAAAGTAATTATGTGTGTAATTGTTTGTGTAACTGCCTGTTTCTCCCACCAGACTATGAGAGGAAAGACTATATCTGTCTTTTTGCTGTAATATTTTCAACATCTAGTTCTGAGACTAGAATATATATAGTCAAGTATTTATTGAATAAACGAAAGAAAGAGTGAAAGAAATACTTCTCCAGCCCTTTGCTGTAACCTCTTTCTGCTTTTTGGTATTTGGCTTCGCATTAATTGCCTAGCAAACTCATGATAATATAAATAATTATTGTGCAACTGCTATACAGTTATTATTGGATATAAATGGTTCTTCACACTTTTCATGTGCTTTTCAATGTAGAGAAGATGAGGTGGTGGTGTTGTTACATCCATACTAGAGTTGAGGGACAAGAGGTTCAGCAAATGATTTATCCAATCAAAGTTACAAAGAGCTAGAACCACAAACTGCAAACACGTTCTACAGAACATTGACCCTCAGGAACGCAAGGCTCATCTGCTTCCATGAGCAGCAGTCCCCACCCCAAAGTCCTTCTTTGCAGAACTTCTGTTTCTGGGCCTTCTTTATTGTAGAGGTTCAAATGGGTATAATCAATAATGTTTTAATTTCATTCCAGATAAGATTTGTATTTTAATAGAGGCCCTTGAGGTAATTTTAGGTGATACAATAGTCTTTTAAAATATAGTTATAAATTTACTTTGATGTGAATTATTGAAAAATGCAAATAGACACCTAATGTGTAATTTCACAGATGTTATTGCTTTGGATGAGGCTAAGTATAAAGAAAAGTCAATTTTTTTATATGTAAAAAATAGAAGAAAAAGTAGTTCACAGATCTGATGAATACTGGAAAGGTAATATGTAAAGAACTGAAGTTTGGGAAACACAGCTTTAACCCTAAGGATTGAAAAACTAGGAACATAGTAAGTACTCAGTAAGTGTCTATTTATCCATTTATTACAAAAAATGTGTTGAGCTCCTACTATATTTACTACGAGCTAGAGAAACAATAGTGATCAAGACAGCTAGATAGAATCCTTGCCCTAACCAAGCTACAGCCATTCACATGAAGGAACAGATAAATGAATAAATGAATTATGAGGAAGAATGGAAGGGAGGAAGGGAGGAGGAAGGGAGGTAGGGAGGAAGGGAGGGAGGGAGGAAAGAGAGAAGAAAGGAAAAGAGGGAGGAAGAAATGAAGAGAGGGGGAAGGGAGGAAGGGAGGGAAAGAGGGAGGAGAAAAGAAGGAAGGAATAGAGGGAAGAAGGAATAGAGGGAGGAAGAAAGGGAGGGAGAAGGAAAGGAGGGAGGGAAGAAGGAAGAGAGGAAGGAGAAGGGAAGGAAAAGGTGGGGAAGGGAAGAGAAGGGAGGGAGAAGGAAAGGAGGGAGGGAAGAAGGAAGAGAGGAAGGAGAAGGGAAGGAAAAGGTGGGGAAGGGAAGAGAAGGGAGGGAGAAAGGAAGGAAGGAAGAAAAGGAACATCCAAATACAGGAATTGTAATGAATATGTAAGAGCAAGGAGAACTAAGTTTAGAGCTAGGTATTCTCTAGTGGGTCCTCAAATTACCTGCTTATACTTTCCATGGAGAGCAGCCTACACAACATTTGATTTTGCTGACTTTCCTCTGGAGATTCAACAGAGATCTTTCTCCATTGGTGTGTTTTCTTCTAGCAATATCAGGGTTCACTTGTTAGACATTTTGACTGCCATGTTATCCGGATGCCTTAGGCACACAAACGTCCCAGAAAGCCAAAGGTGCCACAGAATGACCATGAATGACACTTATCTAGATTCTAGGCCCTAGAAACTTTGAGGGATGTGGCAAGAGGGGACCCAAGGAAGCTTGGATGCTTTCCCGTCGCACCAAAGGGATGAAATCCACATAAGCAAGAATATGCTCCAGAAGTCTTAGGAGGGTTTCTTATTTATTTTTGAGACAGAATCTTGCTACACTGCCCAGGCTGGAGTGCAGTGGTGCAATCTTGGCTCACTGCAACCTCTGCCTCCTGGGTTCAAGCAATTCTCCTGTCTCAGCCTCCCTAGTAGCTGGGACACAGACATACACCACCACACCTGGCTAATTTTTGTACTTTTAGTAAAGACAGGGTTTCACCATGTTGGCCAGGCTGGTCTCAAACTCTTAACCTCAGGTGATCCACCCACCACAGCCTCCCAAAGTGCTGGAATTACAGGTGTAAGCCACCTCGCCCAGCCCCTTAGGAAAGTTTCTAACATAGACTTTTGATTGTCTATTAAAAGGAAAATAAGTACCTAGACATGCATATTTGAGAAGAAAGCCCCCACAAAGCCGTCACTTCTGATTATGGATGTCAGCTCAAGTTTTTACGTTTGAATCTCTGCCACTCCACAGAAAATCCATCCTCCCTTATACCAACATTCCTTTGCAGTAAGCATTTTCCCCAGTTTACCATTGCTTCTGGATGAAGATGGATGGATCTGCGTCTGGCATTCTAATTAGATTAGAGAATAATGACCAGAAAGATCTTGAGGATGCAAGGGTAATTTATTACTCATATTACTTCCACCCTATCGAAGAAGTGTTCAGAAGTAAAGTGTCTAATTCCCCCAGAATTCACTTATCATACTTGGAGAACAAAACACAAGTTGGAAGCGAGGAGTGCCTCCACACTTTGGCTCTGTCACAGTGGGGTCATGGGGAACACTTAGATATTTCCAACTATTTCTGTAGACTTTCTACTTAGAGGATAATGCTACCTATAGGAAAAGAGGATGGTGGTAGTAGCTATCATGTATTGCAAGCTGTCATGTGCAGGCATATTTAATTCTCCAAATAAACCTTGTGAGGTAGATGGAATTAATTTTATTACACAGAAGGAGCAAATAGAAAATCCAGAAAATGCCGGGCACGGTGGCTCATGCCTATAATACCAGCACTTTGGGAAGCCAAAGCAGGTGGATCACCTGAGGTCAGGAGTTCGAGACCAACCTGACCAACACGGAGAAACCCCATCTCTACTAAAAATACAAAATTAGTCAGGCGTGGTGGTGCATGCCTGTAATCCCAGCTACTCGAAAGCTGAGGCAGGAGAATTGTTTGAACCCGGGAGGTGGACGTTGCGGTGAGCCGAGATTGTGCCATTCCACTCTGGCCTGGGCAACAGGAGTGAAACTCCATCAAAAGAAAGAAAGAAAAGAAAAGAAAAAAGAAAATCCAAAAAATAACTTGCCCAAAGTCACAGTTGATACATAATGGACTAGGAGTTTGAACTGCAGTCTGACTCTAAATCCATGTTCTTTACTGCTCTGCTGCCGCCCAAATGAACACTTGCTGTGTATGCTAATTAACTCACCTGACATCCAGCAACCAAAGCCCAAGCATCACAGTGCCCAGTGGCAATTTGCTAGAGCTCCTTGGCATGCAATAATGGTGCCATGTAAATACAATAACTTGCATGCTATTTTATTCATTTCAGAGCCAAAGCCTGAATTAACAGGTAGAGAAACTATGGTGCTCTGAAGGCAGGGGCTGGGGCCTTAACATGAGGTTGGCACATCTTCTTCTGCCCACCGTTGCTTCTCTCCTCAGAACAGGCCCTCTAGCTCCAGCAGGTGGCACTGCCCCTGGGATTCAAGCAGATGCCCTCTGCCATCCCGAGAGCTCAATTGGCCAGTAGATTCATTTCTTTCCACTTCATCTACCTGCTGTTTGGTGTTGCAGGCAGAGGAAAGAGGTAGCTTTGATGGGATGGAAAGACCATTTGATCATCCAGTGGCTGGACCATTTTCTAGCAGGGGAATTTTGAGCAAATCACTTAGCAGCAATGTCCTAAGTTTCCTCATCTGTAAAATAGGATTGAGGCTGATACCTACGCCATGTGTAGGATTAAGTGTGAATGTGTATGAGATGCAAAATACAGGATGGACTGACACGGAGAACAGAATGGGAAGAAGAAAATTCACATTTAATTAACATCTATATCCTGTGTATATAAACATGCATGACACTTTGTACACATCGCTTCATTTATTTCTCACAAGTTTGTCCAGATGGATATTGTCACCCCCTTTTCAGATGAGGAAACAGGACACAGCAAGATTAATTGACCCAGCCAAGGTCCATAGCCAGTTTGCCACAGATGTGGATTTGAATTAAGGTGAGTTTCATTTGATTGGCACAGTCCCACACTGCCACTCCATAGCAGAAGTGGAGGTGCTGCTTTGTAAACTTGTGAGGAGGAACAGAAAGGAGGCTAGTGCGGCCAGAAGATGTGGAGCACAGGGGAGGAGGAGGTATATGAGGAGCTGGGAGAGGCAGGCAGTAACTGGACCACATGGGGCCTGCAGGCCTTGGTAAGAAGTCTGAATTTTGGCTGGGCGTGGTGGCTTACACCTGTAATCCCAGCACTTTGGGAGGCTGAAGTGGGTAGATCAGGAGTTCAGGAGCAGCCTGGCCAACATGGTGAAACCCCATGTCTACCAAAAATACAAAAATCAGCCAGGTATGGTGGCATACACCTGTAATTCCAGCTACTCAAGAGGCTGAAGCAGGAGAATTGCTTGAACTCAGAGGCAGAGGTTGCAGTGAGCCAAGATTGCGCCACTGCACTCCAATCTGGGTGACAGAGTGAGACTCCATCTCAAAAAAAAAAAAAAGTCTGAATTTTATTGTAGTTTTCATGGGAATGTCTCAAAAGAATCTAGGTGGAGACTCTTGCCTGTGCTGTCCACACCAGATGATTCATACAAGCTCCCTGCATGTTGACATTTGCAGTTTTTCAGTAGAATTAAGGAATTGCAGCACTATGAATTACCTAGGTCTTCATGGATAGTGACTCTATTTGCCATACTGCGTGTCTACCCATTTCCATTTGAGCAAGAATGTGAATTCTCCCTGGCAGGCACTAGCCATCATCACTGAGAAACCACTCGGCCAAAGGCCAGAAGGTTCCTTGTTTATCACAGGCTCAGATGGTTTTGCACAAAAGGCCACTGATCCCAGGCTGTCCCCTCCACTTGTCAGAGGTTGGCACTCACAAGTACCCAAGCCCATGACAACACCCTGTGAGTTCTGATTTATACACAAGCATTTCCTCACCTCCTCCAAATCTTTCGTCCTCAGCAATGGGGAAGAGTGGGCTTCAGAAGCTTGCAGTTGTGATATAAACTGGATTTGGACTTAGACGGACGGATAATTTAGAAGCCTACACTTTGCATCAAGGGAGTAAACCTGTTTGAGCTCAGTTTCCTTATCTACTGATGGTGGTAGAGAAAACAAATCTCACAGGATTGTTGTAGAATAAAAATGTGATGGCATGTATGAAAGCACTCTACACGGCGCTTGTCATGTATTAAGTGCTCAAAAATGTGCATTTAAAAAAATTGGAATAGCTAAACCTTGCCACATAAACCTAGGGTCAAATAAGAAACTCCACCTGGGAATTTCATAAGCCATATGCATCCTATAGATCTCTGGAACAAGAGAAGAAAAGAACAAGAACACGTCCAAATCCAGAAGATTTCTTTGAAATACAAACATCTTCAGTATCTAAAAAATATAAAATGTAAATATTAGAATCAGCTAAACTTGGGAGATAGAAAAATGAATAATAAATGCAGGTGGAAATTTAGAGTTTTGTTTAATGCATAAAAGGGGAATAATTAACAAATCTCAAAACATGTAAATGAGGGCATAGGAGCATTTTCAAAACACTACATCCAATTTCAGTTACATATGTGGAATTTGCTGCATTATAATAATTAGGTATTTTTTACAAAAGATTTATTTATTTTGAATAGAAGTATTAAATATTATACTAATTACTGGTTATTTTACTTTGTACCCAGGGAAAAGAAATGAATATTCATTAGCTTCTTAAGCTACTGATCCTCCACTGACTAGACAGATCCCAACAACACCACGAAGCTGCGGGTGGGTAGAAAATGCTCTCTGCAAAACTGGCCCCATGCTACAAATCACAGCCCAATCTATTCTGCTAATGTGCACATGCTATAACCCCCAAGTGAGTTCCGTTAACATTGTACCGACCAGAGCCCCCGGCTGAGCAGCCAATAAGTGAGAATAACTGTTAAATTGATCACAATAGTATTTTTCTGTCTACACAATCCAATAATCTTGAACAAGACGAGTCTTAAAATTTTAAACATAATTTTATAACATAAAACTAACATCTCCGTCCGTCTAAAACATGGCTTGTTCATTACAAAAGAACATTTTAACATATTTCAATCATTTTCTGACTTGGCTTTTGATCCTACTCTAAGGGAAATATCCAGAACCAGGCTTAATAACTTTAATTTACAAGGCATTTTCACCATAGCTCAAAAGGCAAACACTGTGTTTTGTTTTTGTTTTTTTCCTCCAGTGAAAGGGCAAATGAATTAGGCAACGCATTTTTCAAGACGCGAGTTTAGTTAACTTTTAATCCTTGTTCGGTTTAGGACACTTCTATGTTGGAGTCCAAGAGCTGCTTGAATTTTTATTTTTATTTTTGTTTATTTATTTATTTTTTTTGTTAAATTTTGTGAACCAATTTAGTGCTCGAGCAAGTCACTAACTCAGAGTGGGAAAGGAGCTGATGGCTCTGAGGAGAATGTGGTCTTGCAGGAGAGGCCACCATTTCCCCTCCATGGCTTGGCCCGTGATGCTGGTTTGCAGCCCCAATGGGACATCTCTGCTGGGCAGAAGCTGTTAAATCTGCCAGATTGTGCTGGGAAAGAGTGAGCAGAGCAGGGTGCACACACTGATGTTTTCTACATGGAAAAACAGCCATGGGTTCTGCCTCCATGTGGTAGATTATCGGGAGGGGTGGAAATATGCAAAATACAATCACTTGCTAGAGTTTGCTTTTCAGAAAGCCAGAAAGTTTTTTGGGGTGTTTTTGTGTGTGTTTTTGTTGTTGTTGTTTGTTTTGTTTTTTAATTTCCAAGAAAGTAAAAATTCCTGACAGTCTCACCCAGAGAAGAACAAAGAAGAAGGATGTGACTTCACGGGAGGTTTCAAATTCCTGGGGGTTAGGACAGAAGAGGACTCATTCAACAGATATTTATTAAGTACAAAGCATGTGCTGTACACTCTTGCCACTTGGTGTGATTCCTGACCCAGCCACATCCACATAATCTGGGAGCTTCTTAGAAATGCAACTTCAAGGGTCTACCCCTGACCTACTGAATGGCATCCGGAGGTGATATTTCCATTAAAGTTTGAGAAGAGCTGCTAAACACTGTTAGGTGCTCACCATGTGTTACAAAAATAAAAATCCAGGACACATATTTACCAAAGCTTATTTACGATTTAACTTAAGATATAACTCTAACTGATTGCAAGGGACATGGCCTAGGCATGCACAGTGACAGGAGGTCATCAGGAGCCATTTCCATAGTGACCTTGTGCACCAAGCCAAGGAAGAACCTGGCTTCAAGGCAGACAAGCATACTTGATCTACCTGATACAATTAAACCAACAGCTACCCTATTTCTAAATTCAGGTCAGAAGGGCTTCCTGTGCAACAACTCTAAACGCTAGAGAAACCTAGGAAATACAGGCTGGTGTCATCTGGTATCCAGCAGGCAATGAGAGAAGGATAGAAGGAAAATTACCCAATTCATTTAGCTGGCTTATTTAGGTCCTTCACTAGTCCATGGCCCTTGCATAGGAGAACTCATGAGAGATAGATAAACACCGGGGATGTGTCCACTGATTTCATCGGACAGCTGTGTTACATTTTATCTTCATTTTCTGCTCTAATAGATGCTGGTAATATTCCTTGACAGATTGTGTGGAGCCACAGATTTTCCAAAACCACATGGAAGTGATTTTAAAAATACTTTAGAAATTAACGACCTGTGAGGATTTTCTAGGGACTTATACCTGTTCTCTCTGGAGCTTCCTCCAGGACAATCTTTATCAACTTGTCTATTTCCCAGAAACCTAATTCTACATTAAAAAAATTTAATTACGAAAGCAATGAATAAATTTGTGTCTTAGAAAAAAATTCACAAACAATACAAAAATGTATAGAGTAAAAAAGTGAAAAATTGACTAGGTGTGGTGGCTCACGCCTGTAATCTCAGCAATTTGGGAGACTGAGGTGGGAGGATCACTTGAGACCAGAAGTTCAAGACCAGTTAGGCAATATAGTGAGATCCTGTCTCTACAAAATAAAAATAAATAAATAAATTAGCTGGGCGTGGTGTCACATGCTCATAGTCCTAGCTACTCAAGAGGCTGAGGTAGGAAGATCACTTGAGCCCAGGGGTTCAAGGTTGCAGTGAGCTGTGATCACCACCGTATTCCAGCAGCCTGGGTGACAGGGCAAAACCATGTCTCAAAAAAAAGAAGTGAAAATTCCCCTTTACTCTCCTCTCCAGAGGTAATCACTGTTAACATTGGATTGCATTTCTTCAGGTTTTATCCTGTGAATTTACATTGTATATGCATACATCAACCTGTAGTAGTTTTATATACTTGAATGATACTATATTATTCTGCAACTTTTTAAATTTTACTTCCATTTTCCCACTTAATCTATGTAATTTTAAAATAGCTGCATAATGTTCTATATAGTAGATTTACCCTGTTTGACTTAATCATTCTCTGTTGATGGCTATTTAGATTATGTCCAGTCTATTTTTAAGGAATTATAATAACAGTTCCAAGATAGCCAGATATGAGAGTGACATATGAAAACCAAGAGGTTCCCCATGCATCATCAATAATTAATTTATATAGAGATGTTGTTTTCAAAAAGCTCATTCACAGTAACAAAAGAAGAAATGTACAAGAAAAATATGGGGGAAAAAATCTAATTTTATTGATTGACATAAAAGAAGACCAAATTGTTTAGATATATCCTTTGTTCCTAGATGAGACTATTTAATATTGTAAACATATTAGTTATCTCAATTATCTTTATACAAATCAAAGCAATTCCAAAGACATGCCAGTGGGATAGTTTATGCAACTTGAAAATCAGTATAGAATTCTTCTAGAATAGTGTGAGGAATAGCCAAGTAAATTTGGGGAGGAGAAAGAAAACACAGCCAAGATACCATAAGTTTTGGTGAGTGGATTTGATTTATCTCCAATATCAACACAAGTTAGGAGCCCAGAGCCACCAGTATAAGTCATGTTTTTGGAACGGACACCTGGGATTGTCAGGGGGCAGTGGGGGAGGACATAGGGAGAGAGAATTCAATTTAAGATAAATTTGCAAATCAAAAAATATTACCACTAAGAAAATCAATCAGTCAAGTCAACATATTCTTTGTGATCAATGGTCAGTTATAAAAAATATTACCACTAAGAAAATCAATCAGTCAAGTCAACATATTCTTTGTGATCAATGGTCAGTTATGTAATAGTAAACTTTTAAGGGCTATTTGAAAGAAATGTGGATTCCCTCTTTGTTGGCTATTAGACATATAGATTCATAACCAAGCTTGTTGAGTTCACACATACATACCAAAAAAAAAATCACTTTTTTTGCTTGGTTTGCTTGATGTGTTGACTCCTGATGGATGTGAGCACTTGAGCTTTTCTTCAGTTTAGGAAAAATTTTCTTTTACTATAGCTTTGATTATTTCCCCCTATTTGTTTGTTTCTTTCTTTCTCTTTCTCTCTCTCTCTCTCCTTTTCTCCCTCCTCCCTGTCCTATTTTGTCCTCCTACTCCTTCTCTTTCTCTCCCTCTTTCTTTTTCCTCTATTGTCCTGTAGAAGATCCAATATTGGGGATATGTCTGTTTACTTCCTTGTAGTGTCAATTGCCTGTTCGTTCATCCCTCATATTTCCTCCATATCGAAGTTAGTTTTAAGATTTGTTTAGATTCTGGTTTAACTCCTTGACAATAATACTCTATAGATTTTAGCCAGTACTTTGTAACTGTATCATGTCAGGAGGCACAAAGTCTGATTCTAAGATTGATCAGTGGGTTTAAGAGGTAATATTCTGATTCCTCCTTTGTAAAGTTTCCCACTGAAATTTCATCTAACGGTATTATCATTAATGATTACCTAATCTTATTAGAGATTGAAAATGGTGACTTTCTAATTGCATTATTCCTTACACACTTATATGAAATTTTTACATAATGAAAAACTTTCATGCATCACCTGAGCTATTTGATAACCCCAATATATATTTCATACAGGAAATACAAGTAAATGGTTAATCTTTCCCTATAATCGACAGCTGTTAAAGTAAAGAGCTATTGTCCTACTTCATTCCGATGGTGTCTAATAAGGTGTTTTTGTTTGTTGGCTTTTGGGGCTTTTTTCATTTTTTGCATATCACAGAATCATGTGTTTTTATATATTTAATGTACTTCAATAAACAGAATTCACTAGTATTTTTGGTGCTAAAACTTTCCCATCTCTAGCCAAGGAGCTTCCTTCATGTTGGCTCTTGTGTCCCTTTGATCATGACTCATTAGTTTTTCATAGCTCCCTTGTTTTCAGGCACGAAACATCCCAGAATTGTAGATTTCTTGTCCCAGACCTGGAATAAGTTACTTCTCCAAGGAGACTTGATTTCTTTTGATATTTAGAAACCACAATTCGGGTGCTAGATAGGCTTGTTGTCATTGGACTTCCTAGACTTTTCATATTTTCAGTGGACAAAACTAGGAAAATGTGTATTTTTAAAAAAGAAAAAATAATGAGTTTATGCTGACATTTCTAATTCAAATCTAACATCACAATATTTTAATGTAATTTTTGAGGTTCTATAACTATTTCTTATCTCCTACACTCAAAATATTGGTTCTTAAGAACGTTCATATACTTAAGTACATTATCCTATCCCCTATATATGTGCATATATGTATTGAAATAAAAACACATATTACCACTAGCAATGTAACAGAGTAAAATTTACAATTTCTTTACAGCACTTTTTGTCTTCAGACTATATTCCACTAAGAATGTACAGTGAAAACACTATATTACTTGAAATGACTATGTTCTCCATGAGATTATATCACCAAATTGATATGTTAGTTTCATTAATATCCATTGGTTTTTAATTTCTTAAGCTTCTTTCTTTTGTATTTGATTAATATTTAAAACATTATATGATGCTACAATTGAAAGTTATTTATAATAAGGCATATTCAGAAAAATCTTCTTGCTTCCGTTCCTATTTCCTTTACCTGTTAATGTCCCTTCCCCATAGATTAGTCAAAAACTAATAAAAATGGTTATTTTTCAGTGGGTTTTTTTTTTGCAAATATATTAGTTTTGTATTTTCTACATACATAATCATCCCATTTACAAGTAATGATTTTTTTATTTCTTCTTTTCCAGCTCTGTATTTATTTTCTTTGTTTTATTGCCCTGGCTAGAACACCCAGTATAATGTTGAATAGAAGTGGTGATAGAGGTATTCTGTGGTATTCTTTCTGCTGAGTGAAAGCTTTTAATATTTCATGGTAATGTTTGCTGCAGGTGTTTCATAAATAGTCCTTATCAAATTAAGGACATCTTCCATTTCTAGTTTGCTAAGGGTTTTTAATAAATGAATGAATGTTTATCAAGTGTTTTTGCTGCATCTGTTAAGATGATCATGAGATTTTTCTCCTTAAGGTAATATAATGAATTATATTAATTTTTGAATGCTAAACCAACCTTACATTCTTGGAATAACCAAATTTGGTGGGTAAGGATGGGGTTAAGTTACAAGTAGTCAATGGTAGCTAGTCTTAGTTCTAGGTTCTAGTCTTAGCTCTAAGGAATACAAGAAATCTGGCACCAACCCTTAACCAAGACGTAGATGAAATGCACTAGCTTGTAATGTGTTGCTTAAAGTCCAAAATTTCCCAGAGGCACCTTCTACCAGCTTGTCTATATTGTTTATTGAAAATGTACATATTGATGCTTTACAACTGGTTTACCTCGTTATGCAGGCTGATTTTAACTATGTGACTTGTAGGATATAAAAGCCCCTCAAGCCAATTTGCCTCTTGGAATTCCTGAGACCAAAGCATCCCACATGTATTGGTTGTTGATAAACCAAAGAGGTTGCAGATTCTGTAAGACTGAAAAAGGAAATTGGAAGCTATGTCTAGAAATCTGAGATTTCTCTCATGTTTTCTTCGTGCATTCTTTTTCCTGCTGTATCCTATCCTTCACCTTCATTAAAGCTTTACGTGTTGTGTATATTCCTTTGGAATCTCATAAGTTTTTCAATTAGCCAACACTTTGTAATTGCTGCACTTGGTCATAATGTACCATACTTGTTATTTATCCTTGGATTTGGCTTGCTAATATTTTGGTTAGGATTTTTGAATCTTTACTTATGGGAAAGATTTGGCTGTCATTTTCCTTTCTTATGTTTTTATCATGCCAGGTTTTGGTATCAGATCGTTCTGGCTTTATAAAAATAGTTGGGATGTTCCTTTTTCTATTATTTGAAATATTTTGTGTAAGACTGGTTTTACTTCTTCCTTAAATATTAAGTAGAACCCACTATTGAAGACAGCTGGGCCTGGAGTTTTGTAGGTAGAAAGTTTTTCATTATAAATTTATTTAAATGTTTAGTATTATACAGGTTTTTCTATTTCTTCCTGTATACATTTTTGGAAAGTTGTGTTTTTCTAGGAATTTTTCTACTTCATCTAAATTTTCTAACTTCTTAGCATAAAGTTGGTGGTAATATTCCACTATAATCTTTTTAATGGTGAAAAGATTTTTTTGTAACTTGCTTATTTGTATTCTTCATATTGGTTATTTAAGCAATCTTTATTTTTTCCTTGACCAGACTCACCATGGATTTATCCATTTTCATAGGTTTTCTTAAAAGAAACTTTGGGCTGTGTTGATTTCCTCATGCATTTTGTTCTTATTAATTTTTGCTCTTATGAATAACTTCTTTCCTTTTACACTGTCTAGTTTTAGTTTCTGACCCTTTCTTACTTCTTGAGACAGGTGCTTAGATTACTGGCTTTCATCCTTCCTTCCTTTTTAACATCTGTTTTTAGTACTATACTTTCTAAGAAGGCTGTAGCTGCCTCTCACAAGTTTTGATATGTAGTATTTTCATTATCATTCAGTTCAGAATATTCTCTAATTTCCTGTGTGATTTCTTCTTTAATTCTTATCATATTTAGATATGTATTGCTTAATTTCCAAACATATGATAATTAGCTCACTTTCTTTGTGGTTATTTCTTCCTAGCTTAGTATGACTTGGTCGGAGAACATACTTTACATCATTTTAATACATTGAAATGTATTCATCTTTGCTTTATGGCCAAAAGTCATCAATTTTGGGAAATTCTCACTTGCAATTAAAAAGAATGTCTAGTCTTCAGCATTGAGTTTTGTATAATATCTCTCAATTCAGTCAAGTTTGTTAAACATGTTGCTCTAAACATCTACATTCTTAATGATTTTTGGTCTGCTTGTTCTTTCTGTTACCGAGAGATGTGTTGAGGTCAGCCACCATGACGGTGGATTTATTGGTTTCTTAGACCTTCCAATGTTCTGACAGAGTTCGTATTGTTATGTTTTCCAGGCGAGTTGAAGCTTTTATCATCATAAAACGCTCCTCTTCAGTTTAGGTTGGCATGCTATATTTTTTTCTCAGACTTTTAACATTTTCATATCCTTATATTTGAGATATGCCTTGTTTTAGCAGCATGCAGTTGGGTTTCGTCTTTGTATTGAGTCTGAAAATTTTTGTATTTTAATTGGGATATTTGTTTCATTTTTCTATAATGCAATTTCTGATATATTTGGGATTAAATACACCACCTTTCTATTTTTTTCTATTTGTACCTATTCATCTCTCTTTTTCCCTTTCTTCTTGCCTTCCATTGGATTGATTTTGTTATGATTATTCCATTTTCTCCTCCTTTAGCTTGGGAAAGTTATACATTCTATTACTATTCTTTGTAGTTATAAATTATTTTTATGAATTCTTTTACTATTCTTTCAGTGGTTCTCCTGAGATTATAAAATGCATTCTTAATTTATCAAAGTCTAATATAAATCAGTATTTTTACCACTTCCTTGACTAGGCAAGGCTTTAGAACTTGTATGGTACGGCTATTACGTATTTTACTTCTCTCTATACATAAATTTCATCCAATAGTATTATTGTTATAATTGTTTTATACTATCAATATCTATTTAGATTTAGTTAAATGTTTACCATTTCTGTTCTTCATTCTTTGTCCATTTGCAATCTTCTATTTGGTGTCATTCCTTCCTGCATGAAGAACATCTTTATTATTTCCTTTAGTATAGGCCTAAATTACCAGTTTATTTCCTGGCTGAAAATATTTTTGTTTCACTTTCTTTTTGGAGGGTCTTTTTACTGGGTATAAATGTCTAGGCACTTTCATAATAATATTCATGTATCTTCCAGGTTCTAATTTTTTTTTCTTTTTTTGAGACAGAGTCTTGCTCTATTGCCCAGGCTGGAGTGGAGTAGTACAATTTCGGCTCACTGCAACCTCTGCCCCACGGGTTCAAGCAATTCTTGTGCTTCAGCCTCCACGTAGCTGGGACTACAGGCACATGACACCACGCCCTGCTAATTTTTACGTTTTTTGTAGAGACAGAGTTTTGCCATGTTGGCCAGGCTGGTTTCGAACTCCTGACCTCAGGTGATATGCCCACCTCAGCCTCCTAAAGTGTTGGGATTACAGGCATGAGCCACTGCACCTGGCCTGATTTTGTTCTGTTGAGAGTCTGTCAGTGTTTTTGAAGACTATCTTTTCTTTTGCTCTTAAGTCTTTATCTTTGATTTTATTTATTTGTTTTATGGAGTCTCACTCTGTCACCAAGGCTGGAGTACAATGGCGCAATCTCGACTCACTGCAACCTCCATCTCCCAGGTTCAAGCGATTCTCCTGCCTCAGCCTCCCTAGTAGCTCGGACTACAGGTGCCCATCACAATGGCTGGCTAATTTCTGTATTTTTAGTAGAGATGGGGTTTCACCATGTTGGCCAGGCTGGTCTCAAACTCCTGACCTCAAGTGATCCACCCACCTCAGCCTCCCAAACTGCTGGGATTACAAGTGTGCACCAAGCCCTGCTAATTTTTGTATTTTTAGTAGAGGCAGGGTTTTGCCATGTTGGCCAGACTGGTCTCGAATTCCTGACCCTCAGGTGATCCACCTGCCTTGACCTCCCAAAGTGGTGGGACTGCAGGCATGACCCACCATCCCCGGCCCTTTCCAAATTTTTTAATCTTGCTTTTTAATTTCCTTGAATGTTCTGAGCACAGTTATTTTAAAGTCCTTGTTTTATATTCTGTTGTCTAGAGCCTCTGTTACTATTTTCTGTTATTTCCCTTGGTTTCAGTCTTGTTATCTTGCCTCCTTATGTGTCTGGTTACTTTTTAATCAAATATCAGATATTGTATGTTAAAAATTATAGTGGTAACTTCAGATATGTGGAGACATTATCTTCCTCCAGAGAGAATTTTCATTTGCTTCTGGAAGGCATTTAGGCTAAGGGCACTTGCATTTCCAGATCACGTTAGTTGGAGATTGAGATGCTTCAAAGCAGGGCTTCCATTCTTGTCTGGTCTATTTTTATGTTATAGTCCATTATGATCCTAACTACATGCTTGGAGGTTTTAAAAGTCTGGCCTCTCTTTGTCAAATCCTAAAATCTAGTTCTTGTCCTGTGGACCCTTAAACCTCTCAAGACTCTGCTCAGTTTCCCCCTTGTCACTTGTCTCCTCTAGGCAGGACCAAAGCCTTTTAAAGGAAAGCAGGCCCCAAATTACAGGCCCCATGATTCTTCAGTGCCTTTGTGGCTTCCCGATTTTTATTTTGTCATTTTTATGTGACTTAAGGATGCAAAAGAATTTAGCTTCCTGTAATATGTTTAGTTGACTCTCCAGAATCAGAAGCCAGTTCTAATTTATTTCTATCTAAAACAATATTATTTCAGAAATGTAAACAAACTTATGACTTTGGACACATGATTCTTTTCCATTAAACATATATATGTCATATGTATGTCTATCTGTGTATATACACATTTCCTTTTTACAGGCATGTGTAAAGAGAGAGGGACTGGGATGCGTGAAGTTTTATAAGTTAGTATTTCTCTAAAAAGTTTCCTGGTGGTCTTCTGTAGCTATTGTGGGACTGATTCCTTATTTAAAAGTAGTAAGAGAAGAAAATTGAGTAAAGGGAATTAAGAGATCTCTCCACTCCTGCTAAGACCAGCTGTGCTGCAGGTGAGCTGCTACTGCTGTTTTAAGTTCAGGAGAAAGCAGAGGCTAGAGACTTAATGTCAAGAACTGACATTATGCTTCAAGACCAAGTCTTTAGTTCGGGTCTTGAATGCTTCCTTGACCTTCCAGTGACCATGGCTGAAACAGCGAACAGCTTTGTTTAGAACTTCAAAGACGTTTTTGGCCTTGGTGTTCCAAATACATTCTAATATTTTACAGCCTTTTCTTTTTCCTTCAGTGACTCTCTTCCTATAACACTTTGTGTAAAGAGCAGAATACCAACTGTCTAAGAGAATATCTATTCCAGATTCTCAAATTGGCTATTATTTTGTGTGAAATGGGACAATTCCAAAAGAATGAGATAAACTCAGATCATAGTTGACAAAATCTACATGTGAATTTGCCATATTTAAAATGCAATACTTCCTCAAATTTGAAAAAGGACAATCCAAATCGTTTAGTGTTTATTCATTCAACAAACGTTTTATTGAGCTCCTACTCTGTGCTAGGTACTCAGCATACAACGTTAAATAAGACATACTTTTGTCCCCAAGGAGTTCTATCTAGTAAAGTAGAAGGATATGAGAACACTAACTATAACAAAATATGATAATAAATACATGATGAAGATGAGTATATATTATTCTAGGGAAAGAGATAAAGGAAGATTAAATCCACCCTGGGGGAGCTAGGAAATACTTAAGCTAGTCTTATTCAAATGTAACTTCCTATTTCTCACTTTCCTTGATGTTTTCAGACTGGATTAATTACTTTTTATCCGTGTTTTCACTTTCTATATTCATCAAAATTCATCAACTGTATCAGTTATCACACTTTTGTATAGTTATCATTTTCTCCATCAAGTTGTAAGTTTCTTGAGAACATGATACAGCTCTTATCCATCTTTCTATTTCCAGTACCCAAGAACACAATATAAACTCACTGAATATTTTTTGATACATAAATGTATACATATATGGATGAATGAGGTAAGGCATACATTAAGATTAGTGTATTAATAAAGCTATATTATTTATTAACAGAATAAATTGGATATTAGTTATAAGTATAAAAAGTCTTAATTGAACACATAAATGAACATCAAGGTATTAAGATTCATCCTTACTTGAACACATTTTAGATACTTTTCTGTACATCTTATAGACACATTTGCCCCTATTCAATCAAGTATTTTCATTACTTCCAATAACATTTGAAAATGTTATTTTATACTGAAATTCGTACATAATTCCTTTTGTCTCCTGCCTGAAGTTGGAGGATCGCCTGGTTATCTTTGAGGTAACACAGTCAGTCAAGGTGGCCATTATACCCCAGGAAGAGGAGTTCAGATATGTTTAGAATGACTGCTTTTAGGAACTGTCCCCGAGTTGTGCTTAACTGTAAATTGGAGGGAAACTGAGCAAAGGCTCAAGGGTAAAATTCTGACATTTTAATATTATACTATATAAAATATGTCTCTAAGTATCTTAGTTGCAGCTCTAAGACCTTATTCATAAAACACATCATTTCTATGCTTCTCTTTGGAAATGAAATTGACATTCTTATACTAGTGGAAATGGTAAATGATAAGTTCTTAAATTGTTAATAGCTTCTCCAGGCTTCCGCTCTCTTGCCATGCAATTGCTTTGGCTCCAAAATATAAAAATACTGTGATACGTGCTCATCAGCCTGCAATCCTAGGCTCTTCCTATCCCTGTAAACAACTTTTAGACTGGGGAATAAATGACAGGGGTCCACTTCTGGGAAGGAAGTATTTTAACATGGGAATCCATTGCACATTTTGTACCCATTTTCTTGGATATTGACAGATAATGCATCCAGACTGTGGCTGTATAAAACTTATTTTGCTAAACACAATGTCATACTTAACATATAGTAAATTCTGCCAATTGTCCTGCATTTGATGCTTGTGGGGGTGGGGGTGGGGCTGGGGAGGGAGGGGAAAAAGGCTGTGGCATGTGGCACCTGCTGATAACTAGTAAACATCTTGAAGAGGCATTGAATGGAGGAGATAAAGATAGAGCTCAAAAAATAGCAAAAAAAGGATCTTGTAACAAGAATGTAAAGGTAACAAGCTTCAAGAAATTAAATGATGAAATGCATGCAAAGCCAAAATAAGCTAAGGGACTATTTTAATGAAATAAACAAAATGTCCTTGCAAGGTTCTACAATTAATGAAGGTAGGTGACAAATTGGAGTCCACATTCCCAACCACCACTGCACAGAGAAGTATACCATTTATATGTTCCAGAATGTCCATGAGAAAAATGAATTAGATGTTCAATATAAGATCTAATAAAAGTTTCTCACATCTTCATAAAGAGCCCACTGTGTGTAAAAGGAGATGCACGGTGTGATTCTCAAGTAAACCTTTGAAAACCTTCAAAGCAATATTACATGTTGTTTGTAAACACTTGGGCATGCACTAATAGTATACAAAATGTGGACAGGAAAGATAACATATCAACTCTGGAAAAGTGGTTGCCTCTAGGGAGTGGGAATTGATTGGGGAGGGGCATTAAACTGTATAACATTTTCTTTCCTTTTCAAAAATAAGGCAGATATAGCAAAAAGTAAACTTTTCACAACTACTTTGGGGTCTATTATTTTTTCTTTTTCTTTTTCTTTTTTTTTTTCGATGAATTCTCGCTCTGTTACCCAG
This sequence comes from Pan troglodytes, assembly GCF_028858775.2. Classification (NCBI taxonomy): domain Eukaryota; kingdom Metazoa; phylum Chordata; class Mammalia; order Primates; family Hominidae; genus Pan; species Pan troglodytes. The sequence goes on from NC_072414.2 coordinate 52,166,800, forward strand.
GATGGAATGCAGTGGTGCAATCTCGGCTCACTGCAATGTGTACCTCCTGGGTTCAAGCAATTCTCGTGCCTCAGCCTCCCCAGTAGCTAGGACTACAGACATACGCCACCACACCCAGCTAATTTTTGTATTTTTTGTAGAGATGGGGTTTCAACATGTTGCCCGGGGTAGTATTGAACTCCTGAGCTCAAATGATCTGCCTGCCTCAGACTCTGAAAGTGCTAGGATTATAAGGTGCGAGCCACTGCACCCAGTCATGGTTTATTATTTTCTGTATGTTTGAAATTTTTCATAAAGAAATATTTAGACATTCACATATTGAATGTAATGAGCAATGGATTTCAACATCCTTAAAGTAAATACGAGGTCTTTCAGCCCTCTTTCATTTAAACACTGCTCAGTGCAAGCCAATGGTGAATTCTGGCTGAAAGAAATGCAATTCAGTGTAAGCAATTCAGCAAGACAGGGAGGTTGTCAAAATGACACCAAAGGGGTACCTGGCTCTCCTGTGATCTGTTCAGCTCCTGAGTTGGAATGAACCACATTGGATGAGGGCATGAAGATCTTTTGCTTCAGGAAACCTTCCACAGATATGTGTCTCTCCAGTTGAGCATTTGATAAGCAGCAGCTCTGGGTTCAAAGTTCTATTCCCTGCCAAGTACTATGTCTTCTGTTAAGTGCAGTAGCTTGAATATTCAACCAAGCAGACTTAGAACAGATGCCCTCAAGGGGTGTGGAACTTGACAAATACAAGTGCCTGAATATAAGGCACCCCCAGCAAGCAACGCTGAGGGTCCCAGTGGGCAGATCTTGCCTGAACTCCAGGCAGGTGGGTGGCAAAGCACCAGATTTCAATGCAGAGTCAGATCGCTACTCTTTCATTTTTATTTCAAATAAGCAATTTATTCAATCATAATTGATTAGTATTTTGTGTATGAAGTTTAATAAATGCGTAAAATAAGGGAGCAGTTTGGGCAACTATATTAAATATTAAACAGCAGATCATAATACTGCAATGTCCTTACAGTATTCTTTATTGCTGGGTTTTTTCATCGCAGCCCATCAGCAAGTGAGTAAACAAGTTCACCACAGTCTGGGTTTTGGGTTTTTTTTTTTTTTTTTGGAGACAGAGTCTCTGTTGTCCAAGCTGGAGTATAGTGGCATGATCATGACTCACTGCAGCCTCGACCTCCCCAGGCTCAGGTGATTCTCCCACCTCAGCCTCCCGAGTAGCTGGGACTACAGGCGTAAGCCATTACACTCAGCTAGTTTTTATATTTTTTTGTAGAGACAAAGTTTCACCATGTTGCCCAGGCTGGTCTCAAACTCCTGGACTCAAGTGATCTGCCCACCTCGGCCTCCCAAAGTGCTGGGATTACAGGCATGAGCCACTGCGCTCGGCAGTCTGGGCATTTTTAAGCAGATGTGACCAAACTGCTGCCTTGGTCATTAAAATATACTAATGTTGCTAAACATTTCAGGAAAGCAGCTATAGTCCTGGAGATCTGAATGCATACAGTGCTCCCAGAGGCCATACCCCCACCTCACAATCAAGAAGGCAAAGGGTTGACGCTCCCCTTCAACCATCTTCTCCTCCCAATTCATTTCCAGGTATAATCACTTTAGCTGGTTGCACATGTATATTAATGGAGCAAGGAAAACTGTCCATGGGGATTTTCCTGTCTCCTCATTCCCACCCACAATCCCCGGGAATGGCCTTCACTGTATAAGCTGGTTTTTCTAGAGAAGTCTTTTATAAGCATTCAAACAAGTGGCTTCACTTGGCCACATTGTGGATCCTAGAGGAGTCTTGAGGAAGGAGCCTACTCAGGAGCCCTAGGGTTTCTTTGTTTACCAAGTCAGATAACTACCAACCCTCTTTCATAGGTGAAGAATCCTGAGGTGAACGGTACGTCTGCACCATCAAGATCGTGTGCCTCTGGTCTAGACCATCAGTTCTCAAAATGTGGCCTCCAGGTTATCAGCATCAGCCTGAGAACCCGTTAGGAGTGGCAATTCTCAGCTTCACTCCAGGCCTACTAAATCAAAAGCTCTGGGGCTAGGTCCAGCAAGTCTGTGGTCTAGCAAGCCTACCAGGTGATTGTGATGCTTGCTAAGGTTTGAAAAGTATACATTATTCTCAATTCTGATCCCTCCAGAGGTGGTAGAGAACAGCGTAGAGTGTGGATCCTGCAGCCAGGCTTTCTAACTTCTCACCATAGGTTTCCCACTAATTGGATGATGTTCCACAAGTCACTTCACCCTTCTGTGCCTCAGTTTACTTATCTGTAAATGAAGTTCATGGTAGTGTACCTACTACTCATTGGATGGTTGTGAGAATTCAATGGATTGTTTTAATTTTTGTTAGCTATTTTTATTGGGTTTAAACTACTTGTTGAGGTGACTTCTCCTAAGGGAAGGAAGACCTGATCTGAGTTCTGCCTTGCACAAACACCTTTACCCTTCTGAGCCTCAACAACTCCATCTGTAAAATGGGAAGATTACATCTGAGCTACTTGCATCACTGAGCTGGCATGAAGACAAAGTGAGAAAATGTGGCAGTGCCTTGTAAACCGAAAGAGCTATTCAAGGCAAAGTAGTAAATACATGCCACACCCACCAACTTGGCTACATGACTTTCTCCCTCAACAGCTACAGTGTGAATACAGTGAGCTATCTTTCTCAGTTTCTTCCCACCAGCCGATCACCCTACTCTCTTTTTAGGGCAATTCATATTGAGAACAGCTGCCACAGTCTGCAAGTTCTTTTTCTACTGTCTCTTGTAGTGTTTTAGACATCAGACATTCCGCCCCCTTTTCAATGACATTATTAACTCCATCTGAGTTGAAAATATGCCATAGGTAGGCCGGGTGCGGTGGCTCACACCTGTAATCCCAGCACTTTGGGAGGCCAAGGTGGGCGGATCACGAGGTCAGGAGATCGAGACCATCCTGGCCAATATGGTGAAACACCTTCTCTACTAAAAATAAAAAATATACCCGGGCATGGTGGCGCACGCCTGTAGTCCCAGCTACTCAGGAGCCTGAGGCAGAAGAATTGCTTGAATCCGGGAGGCGGAGGTTGCAGTGAGCTGAGATCACACCATTGTGCTCCAGCCTGCGAATAGAGCAAGACTCCGTCTCAAAAAAAAAAAAAAAAGAAAAAAGAAAAGAAAAAGAAAAACAGAAAATACACCATAGGCAGCAGAATGACTTACTTGTTGATATCTTCCCAAGCTACAGAACAACTATGGCGAAGATGCATTACTAATACATCCTAATGATTGAATAACTATTAGGAACAAGGTACTGTACCAAGGCTCCACATACCTCATTTCACTTAGTTATCAGAACAACCAAGAAAGCAAGAACTTCAAATATTTCTGTTTTAGAAGTAAGAAAACCAAGGCTGAGAGGTTAAGTAACTTGACCAATGTTTTCCAGCTAGGAAGATCTCTTGAATTCCAAGAGTTCTTTCAACAGATCCACACTGTAGAATAAAATCATCTTTTTCTGGAATGCTTTTGGCACTTTGAAAATTCAGCATGCTAAGGTGGGAACAAAGACAAATGAACCAGCTCATATCACATGGCTCTAGATAAGAAAACTTGCATTTGGGTAGAGTTCAAGTGGCATTTCAGAAATGAATGCTCAATAAGCATTTCATCATTCTCCAGGCACTACCTTTTGTCACCACGAAAATCAAGGCTGTGCTGTGGACGGCACCTAACATTCCCTAAGTAAGCCAAAATCAAATTACTGCTCGAATGGCATTTTACAATTATTAAACTCACCATGTAGGTTTACCTGTTTGCCTCCTCCTAGGGTACATCGTTTTTTAGCCAATAATCAAAATGACATGCGACAATATCTTTTATTGACTTTATTTTTTAAATACTTTTTATCAAAGATGCCAATATGTAGAGAGTCGCTTAGAAAAGCTCAAATATCTGTAAAATCTAAAGTTTATTTTAAAATGTGAGCTACATAACAGGATTCTGTTTACTCATAATATTATATTAGGATTTGAGATAAAAATGTTCAAAGATCACCAAATGGGTATATAAAAACCTAGGACTGCAGAAATTTAAATAGAGCCAGACCTTTCAATCAACTTCTTTACTTGAGATGTGATGTCTGACAGCTTCAGTAGACTCACCCATGCTTCTGCAACTAGTGGAAGCAAGGCTCAAAACCTAGGTTTTTAATGGGGTTTTAAGCCTAGCATTGTTATAATGCCTTGAAAAAAAAAATCTATGTAGTCTCCCAAGCATGCAGACCTGAGAATTGCCCTCCAGATATATTTGAATAAATTAATTTGCTAACTCGATTGCAAATGAAATGTAATTCAATGGATCTTTTCATCTCATGCATGAGTTCTGCTGAGGTTCAGAGTGCATTTGCTTCAACTTTTGAAGTAGATTTTGTGAAGTTCCTTAGCTGTTACCCATGGATGGTGTGAATTTATGGAGTGCTAGCCTGGATGAAAACAGCATTATAACATAAAATGCATCATTAATACTTTAAAACCCAGTATGATTTATATTTATATAAATAACATAAAGGAAGCCAATTAAACCAAAGTCACTGGAGTGTAAATAACATAAGAACTTATTGTTCTGTAAGCTACAGAAAATAAACTAATAATGAAAGTATTTATCATATGTCTAAAAACTATGCAGGTACGAGTGGGTTAAGCTGACTGCAAGGGGAAAACGTTTTTGTTTTCCCAACATCTTCTAACGCAGGCCCAGCATTTTATCCAATTTAGATCCATTTAAAACATGACATTATATCTGCAAGTTACCTTTTGTCCATTCAAGTAATTAATAATTTAAGTTAACAAGGATGTCTTGATTCAAACGCTGTAATCTGACTAGGAGGATATTTAAAATTCATTACAGTACATTAAACTTGCAGTGAACAGTTAGCTTCATTGCAAAATAAATAAATAGCCAATTTGCTTTGATCAGCAGAAATTCTGATAAAATCAGCAAAACACCAATTAAAATGTGAAAAATATCACCTACCATAGTTAGTCTAATGGAACATGCTCTTACAGGAAGGAACTGATTCAATGTTTATTTTCATACCAGCTGTGGCTTCCAAATGTAAATCATTTCACTTCTTGCTAGTGTATGCCAATCCTCTGTGGCCCCTGCATTGATCCTATGGTTGAATAATTTGCACGTAGTATTACGTAACAAGGAAGCTCTACTGGGGCTGCAGTTGAATTCCCTTAATTGTCTGGCAAATCATCATTTTCTTTATGTGTTTTACTAGTATTCTCATTTTGGGGATTACTGTTAACTGATGGAGGGCAAAAGCCATCACCAAATAGCCACAGTTCTTCCTGGCACATGTGACAACTGTCCTAGGTTAAGACAATCTCTTTTAAAATAATTCTGACACTTTGATCTTTTTTGTCACATCAGTCACTGGAGTCTGTTAGTACAACGCTATGTATCCACATAATTCAGACTTCTGTTACAGCGCAAGTTCGAGTTCAGTACGGGTTTGCTCATTTCTAGGATTTAACCCAGTACCAGGAGCCTGGCAATGCTAGTAAATGAGTTCTGGATGGACTGAGGAGCCTCTCTTGAATCTCAGAACCCAGGAATCCGTTTTCACGTCCTCAGTGCCTTCGAAGTGAAAGAATAATTAAGGTAAAAGCAGAAAAGGCTACTTAACACTTCTCTGCATGCCCCATTTATGGAATTTTTGTTAAAGAATAAAAATAGAATTGCTTCAAACTGCAAGATGGATTTTCTTTCCTCATCTGCCTTTTCTTCTATGTAGGCAGTTTCTTCTTGACAGAAACCATGAATTCATTTCTAACGAGCACTGTGGAATCTCTGTCAGTTCGGCCACTTCAGAAATTAGTAACAGGAAAGGAATGTGCAAAAATGAAAACAGTTGTGCTGTGTCGTGGGTGCTGTTTTCTTCTTTTGAATTTTCTCAAAATGTTGCTTCATCATCTTTTCAATAATTCGATGCAACAGATATCAAGGAAGAAATGTTTATGATGAGACCCTCATTGTGGCCCATTTGCAGATACACTTGCTCATTATCTAGGAAGGAGATGGAGCCTGAGTTTAATCAAATCCATAATTCGAGAACTCCAAAGTTAGATTTTAAAACCTTAGGGCAATCCATAATGAGTTTACAATGAAATGAAATAGCAGTTTTATGGAGTTTAAAACAACTAATTGTTTGGGAGCTGCTTTCATTCATTTGAAGTTTTGTCCAATTATTGCCATTGCATTTCACTCCTTGAATTTATATTTTTCCCAGAGTTAGGGGGTTCTTTTGAATAGTAAGAGGATGTGCCAGCCCATTTGCCAATAAGATGAATCCTACATGTTTGCCTTAAACCTGTACTATAGCTGCAAAACTCAACCTTGAACCTACCCGTATGAATTTGAGACTGTATTGTATCCTTTAAAAAAAGTAGAGAGACCCATGACCCTACCCGCAACTGGTCATTTCCATGTGATTAGAAAAGCTTAATGGTGATACCTAATGTAAATGACGAGTTAACAGGTGCAGCACACCAACATGGCACATGTATACATATGTAACAAACCTGCACGTTGTGCACATGTACCCTAGAACTTAAAGTATAATAATAATAAATAAATAAATAAGAAAAGCATAATGGCATAGGGGTGAAACCAGAATGGTTTTTATACAGACCCCAGCCACCACCACGTTTGTGTGATCTTAGGCAAACGCCTTAAGCTCTCCAAGCCTCATTTTCCAGTATTTCTACAATGGGATAACAATACACTTAATTGACTGGATTGTTGTGAAGATTGGATGATCATAAATGTAAAGGATGTAGGATAATTCAACAAGGTATTCTGTACCTTATCTGGCAACTCAGTGCTTAAGTTCTGGTATTTACAGACCTTAAAATTTCATGCTTTTCTTCAATTATTTGGGAATCGAGCAAAGAGAAGCTTAGAAGTAAAATATTTAGATGATTGCCCTAATTCTTCACTTTACGCACAGAGGCAGAAAGTTTCCACTGTCACTCTGGATGTCCTTGGGACACCATGACATGCAATCAACATCAGCTGTGCTGCCTGATAATTCAGAGGCTATGATACCCTTGTTTATGGCACCTTCAGTTCCAAAGACATTTTTACTTGACTAATTCACTGTTTCATATCAAGCAGGGGATGAAGAAGAAATCATTCAAACTAAATGCTACTTTGAAGTTCAGTTACTTGGCTGGAAAACGGCAGATAAATTGATAATTGCAAATGGTCTGAAATTTGAATAATTTCATTTCCACTTCAACTAAATCTATTGAGCACACCCAAATAATTTAAAATGCTGAAAATAAGCAGTATTGGGGATTAATGAAGGCAATATATTCACTGTTGCATTTATTATTTCTAAATTATAGCACTACCACTTGAAGGAATGCAATGAAGTTGAAATGAAGCAATTTTGTTGTTAAATATTGTCATTTAGAATAAAACATGTGACTGTAGAACTGAAATCACACAGGCTGTTGCTGTTTACTTTTTATACTTATTTTCAAGTGAATTTTTAGAAAAAGTAATAACAAGAAAGTCCTGTGGTTCAATGACACCACGAAGGATTAACCAGACTTTGCTTAGAATGGGAGGCCCGGCCAGGGGCAGTGGCTCACACCTGTAATCCCAGCACTTTGGGAGGCCGAGGTGGGCAGATCACAAGGTCAGGAGATCGAGACCATCCTGGCCAACATGGTGAAAACCCGTCTCTACTAAAATACAAAAAATTAGCCGGGCATGGTGGTACGCACCTGTAGTCGCAGCTACTCGGGAGGCTGAGGCAGGGGAATCATTTGAAACCAGGAGGCGGAGATTGCAGTGAGCCAATATCACGCCACTGCATTCCAGCCTGGCAACAGAGCAAGACTCCATCTCAAAAAAAAAAAAAAAAAACCCAAAAAAACAATGGGAGGCCCAAGGAGGTAGAGATGGGTACTCAGACCCTGGCAGCTCCTTTGGGGCTTCAGCTAGAAGTGGCTCTTCTTGCTTTTAGATTGGCTCTAACATAGTACCTCAAAGAACATAGTGGGGTCATGTGAAACTTTGCTTTTGAAGTCAGAGGGACCCAGGCATCAGGAGGTTCTTTAGGGGCACAGACCTGTCCTCATAGAGCTTATTTTCTATTGGGGGAGATTAAAAATTAAAATATTTTACGTCAGATGATGACGGGTGTTATGGGAGGAAAATGGGCTTTTTGGCTGTGTGGCTTTGGGCAAATTACTTATCCTCTCTGAGCTTCAAGGCTCTTTTAAGAACTACAGATAACTTATGCAAGGGCACACAGTTCCTGAGGGGCAGAAGTGATAACTGCAATTGTTTTTATTACTCTTATTTTCACTATTATTTTTCCTCCATTTTGTTAGAAATGAAAACCAACAAAATTAGGGTTGCCAGATAAAACACAGGATGCCCAGTTAAATTTAAATTTCAGAAAAACAATGAATAATTTCTTAGCATACATATGTCCCATACAATATGTGGAATATACTTAAACTAAAAAAAACATTTATTATTTATCTGAAATTCAAATTTAACCAGGCATTCTGTATCCTCTCCCCTCCCCAAAATATAGCAATCCTAAGGGAAAAAGCCCCCTCAGAGAAATCTGTTGAAATTAAGATCCTTCTGAGTCAAGTTCTCCTTCCCTGCTAATTTCTCCACAACTTTGATGTTTTCTTTATCTTTTAAAACAAATTATGTGTGGCCAGTTGCGGTGGCTTACGCCTGTAATCCCAGCACTTTGGAAGGGCAAGGTAGGTGGATCACTTGAGACCAATAGTTTGAGACCAGCCTGGCCAACATGGTGAAACACTGTCTCTACTACAAAAAAATAAGTAAATAAATACAAAAATTAGCCAGGTGTGGTGGTGTGCACCTGTAATCCCAGCTACTGGGGAAGCTGAGACATGAGAATCGCTTGAATGCAGGAGGCGGAGGTTGCAGTGCACCAGGATCATGCCACTGCACTCCAGCCTGGGTGACGGAGTGAGACTCTGTCTCAAAGGAAAAGAAAAAATGAAAACAAAAAACAAATTGTGTGTAATAACAAATTCTTTATTAAAGAGAAAGGTGCATAGTGCTAGTATCTTCAGGGCAGCTCTGTATTCCTCAGAGCAGAGTTCTGTGCATGTGGGGCCACCAGGAATACAATTTCATCTGTGAAACGGGATGCAAAGTAACAACAGTGATCTACCTGTCGGGCATCATGGATGGCATGTGCTCAAGTGCGTGGAAACTCAGTGTGGAGCTTGGCTCAAGGAAAGTGCACAAAACAGCAAAATAATTGTTATTATTCACTCATCCATTCCACAAGCATTGACTGAGTTCCTCCTATATGATGGGTACTGTTTGAGGCACAGTGAACAACTTCCATTGTTGGGAGGTTCCACACAGCATAGACCCTACTGTCATAGAACTTACTTTCTAATGTCAGAGACAAATAAAATGTTTTACATCAGATGATATTAAGTGCTATGGAAGGAAAAAAGGGAAGGTGGGGATAGAGAGTGACAGGGAGTTATTCTCAGTTGGGTGGTTGCAGAAGAAAGGCAGCACCGATGAATGACATTCGAGCAGAATCCTCAATGAAGGTAGACAGCAAGCCACACAGATATCTGGGAGAGGAACATTCAAGGAGGCAACAGCACGAGCAAAGGCCCTAATACAGGTAAGTGTTGATATGTTGGAGGGAAATCATTACTGATGAGATGGACGAGGAAATCCGTCACAACAAGCCAGTTTACCTGGAAAGACTAGTCTTATATAGACCTCAGGCTCTCATCTTCAACCCATTTGCAACCCCTGCTTGCAAAGCTTGATGAATCCCTGGTATGTGTCTGAAAAAGTGCCACACTTTTGAAGCCTGTGCTTAGGGGGAGCAAACACTGTCCCAGCTGCTGCCACTGGGTATCTACACAGTAGGCAATGTTCCCACAGCCACCTGGATGTGGTACTACACATAGAACCTTGCAATGGCAAGACAGCTTCCAGCTCATCACACCCACTTCCATTTTTGCTTTCTATTCAGCTATTTTTCTTTTCTCAGCTTTCTAAGCCTTGTTACATTGAATAATCACCACAAAATTCTGTCCCTTCAAGTGGCTAGTATAGAAGCCGACCTCTGGCACCTCTTTTTCCTAGTCATCATGCAGTGCATGTAAGTTGGTGACATCACCTTCAGGAGAAGTCTAGGTTATTTAAAATCTTTGAAAAATGCAGCTTGACTAGTTTTTTAGTACCTTCAAACTGTCCTATCTTTAGAGCTCTTGAAAGTGCTTCCAAGAATAGAGCAGAATTATTTAAAATAATCAAATTCCTTTTAACATGCCAGTCCTATACTAAAGTTGTCCTTGGATTTAGTAATTGTTTCTCACTCTTAAGTAGAATACACATTTCTTTCATTTACATTTCTACTTTTCTCCTATATAAAATATAAAGATACCCAGTAAATTAATGTGATAGGACCTATACATTCAACATTGTAAAAAACTTATTTGTAAAGTTCTTTTTATTCCTCTCAGTAAATATTTTATCACTGTGGTGGTGGGTAAAATAGATACTAGGACATTGTTCCTGCTGCTGCTCCTACCAGAATGAACCCTGATATGTCCAGGATACTGAGACATAAAAAATTGCCTCTGACAGAGCTTCTGAAAATTTGGTAGGTGCAGTTGAAGACCTCGGAACAATGGTTCCTTGAACTTTCTGCACAGGACATGTTTATTCCTTTTTGACTTTTTTTGAGACAAAATCTCACTTGATGCCCAGACTGGGTGTAGTGTAGTGGAGCAATTACAGCTCACTGCAGCCTCAACCTCCCGGGCTCAGGTGATCCTCCCACCTCAGCCTCCTAACTGGGACTACAGGCACACACCGGCATGACCGGCTAATTTTTCGTATTTTTTGTAGGGATGAGGTTTCGTTATATTGTCCAGCCTGGCCTTTTTGACGTTTATCAAAATGTGTGAGCAATTTCCAGTGCTACTGACAACACAGGAACCCATAAAGGGGAAAAAGCCATTCAGGCTAGAAGTTCACTACATTGAATCCTTTAACCTATTAAGAAGTATGTATTGTAAGACAAAGAGTGTACTGTAAGTTATGTTAACTAGCTAAGTCATCCTTTAGGAAGGTGAAACCATTTGCTAAGATCCCTACCCCACGTGCTGACCAAGGATTTCCATTTCCATGACAAATGGCCACCCTCTCTTATCTCCTTGGATGAAGATCCCTGGCTACAGCTTCTATCACCCTTGGATCTGGTTATAACCCTCAGAACGAAAGTCTTTAAAAAAAGCAAAAGATTCTCAGCCTGACACGCTGGTTTTGTCTGAGAGATTTGGCTTACAAAAATAGTGCTATATACTGACTGCATGCCCACTTTATAAAAGTGACTATTGTTAATTAAGCACCAACTTCTCATTGTAATTATCTACCTTAAAAAGAATTCAGCCTGAAGGCGGAAGTGCTCCCCAACATTTTATTTTGTGACATTGAAGATAAATCCCAACCTCCCAAAAGTTCTTTCCTTCCCACAACAAAAAATAGGATGTAGAACATCAAAATGACAACAATAACAATCCCCTTCCACTCCCCAAAATAACCTGGAGAGGAAAACAGCAGCTTCCTATAAACAAACACCATGAAAACTTAATGTATTTATTAGTAAAGAAAAATAAACCTTCCTCTCCATGCTGTTCAGTTATCCTGTTCATTTCTTAATAGTCCTATATTCATAAAAGGCCAAAGGACTCTGCCCTTGACAAGCTAACTGAGCAGGAAAAGGCAATCATGTGTACAAGGCTGTCACCCACCCCACAAATTATGATAAAATATACCTCAGGATTGCAAAAAAGAGTTGCATATCTCCAGTGACATCCACAGTAGTACGTTTAAGGATTTGAATAGAACAGCAATTTATTTTGCACTAACATGTTTTATGGTTATCATCAAGCATTATGTCTTCAGAGACTGAAAGGTGATGTTTTTATGGACTCTGGCTCCTTGTTGCATTATCTTCACAGCTCAGAAATGATCTCTTGCTCTTTTTTTAGTTCCTCCTTCTCACCCACTACCTTTGCCCCTCCTTTAACAAAGCAGCGATTTTTGCAAAGAAAAGGGGAAAAAACAAAATGAATCCGCATTAGACAAAGGGCACAAATGAACAGATTTCCAACCCTGAATAGTTTCAGAATGAATGATTATCTGGCTAATTAGTGAAATAAATAATAATAATTGCCTGTCCCTCCTCATTAGAGCCCTTAATAGCAAATGGAACCCCAGTGCAGAGTGCCAGCAAGCTGGTTTCACAGCTCAGTTCTGAGTTGAGAAAAATAGACAGTCTGTATTGCAGATGTTCACATGCCAACCCTAAAACCAGAAAAGCCAGAAAAACTGGGGACTTCAGGATCTGTAAGGGAGATGGCTTGGGACATAGAGGGAATATTTCTGACTTCCTTCCATGCTTAAGAATTATGCTATGTTCTGGGCATCCAAGAAGTGAGCTAAGACCTACGAACATAGACCATGGACGCCAGAACACAGAAGAAATTATTCTTATTGTTCAAAGTTTATCCAGTAGCAGCTAAGTTCTTAAAGTCTGATCCAATCCAACTGCAGCATTATTTATCTTGCTGCTTGTTAAACCTATGGGTTCTGGGCTCCCTCCCAGACCACCGACTCAGAAGCTCTGGGACTGGGCCCAGGGCCTGCATGCTCGTCAGGATTACCGAGTGCTTCTTATGCCCCTGAAATTTGAGAACCTCTACAAGTCAACGGCTGGTGAAACTGGGCAATGCTGTGAAATAAAGCATGTTTCGCCTGATGGAGAAGATGCTGTAGCAGGAAATCTCATGAGATCTGACCATCCTCTTGCAGAGATTTTTACCCTGGGGTTGAGCCACAACATCCTTATTGCCAGGGCAACTCTCAGTACCATCCTTGCCACAACATCTGAAATTAACATAAGACCTCCTTGCTGTTTTGCTCCCTGGAGCCAGCCCAGCCAAACATATTACTCAACACTGAAGGCATTTGATTGGCTTCTAATGAGGCAGCAGATCAGCTTTTAGGGGTCTGTTCTCAGTGTGATGCATGAGTTAAGCTCCTGGTAATGTTAATCAGTTGGGAGTTCCCACTGCTCAGGCAACTGTCTTGTAAAGCTCTCACTACTTGACCGTCAACTTATCTTAGCCTATTCTTTCTGTTTTGAAGTCCACCAGTGTTCCGATGCCAGCAAGAATGTGAATAAAAAGACTGCCTTTAAACTTCTCCCACGTTCTGAATAAACCTCCTTTCAAGATGTCCTGAGGCTCCATCCACACTGCTCCCCACACCATGATACATTTACCCAGCCAAAGTGAGTAACTAGTAATTGATTCAACTATAATGCACTTAGCACTGAGGAGACAGGGGTGTTTCTTGAATTTGAAGAACTCAGAGTCCATCCTGGGAGGCAATTATAATACCCCCAGACCCACAGAACAGATTGGGTGGAGTCTCAAAGAAGAAGAGACACTCAAGAGGCAGAGGAATGATGCTGACAGAAGATGTCTGGGAGAAGAGCATTTCAGCAAGGGAAGGATAGGCTTACACCTGGGGCCAACTTACCCAACAGGCTGCAACTTGCCTGAGCCTCCACCAGTAAATGCCATGCCCAGGGGCCATGATTCTCTTAGGAGACCACAGAAATATTGTAGTTCTGATTTATTTTAAAGTCAGAAAAAATGAATATATAAAAATGAATCTAGACTCATCTTTATATCAACACAGTCATAAAAAATGTATAGTCCTTTTTTAATAGATGAAGAGATCCATGAAGGCAAAAGTGCCAGGGCCCTCAACAATTGTAATGCATCTGCACTCCCATGCTTACTGCAGCATTATTCACAGCAGCCAAGATTTGGAAGCAACCTAAGTGTCCATCAACAGATGAATGAATAAAGAAAATGTGGTACACATACACAATGGAGTACTATTCAGCCATAAAAAAGAATGAGATCCCGTCATTTGCAACAACATGGATAGAACTGGAGGACATTATGTTAAGTGAAATAAGCCAGACACAGAAAGATAAACTTCACATGTTCTCACTCATTTGTGGGAACTAAAAATTAAAGCAATTAAACTCATGGAAATAGTAGAATGATGATTACCAGACACTAGGAAGGATAGCTGGGGGAAGGGAGAAGGTGAGGATGGTTAATGGATATAAAAACATAGTTAGACAGAAGGAATAAGATCTAGCATTTGATAGCACAACAGGGTGATTACAGTCAACAATAATTTATCGTGCATGTTAAAGTAACCAAAAGTATAATTAGAATGTTTATAACACAATAAATGATAAATGCTTGAGGTGACGGATACCCCACTTACCCTGATATGATTATGCATCGTATGCCTGTAACAAAATATCTTACATACCCCATAAATACATACGCCTACTATGTACACATAAAAAACAAAGTAAAAAATATAATTCCCAATATAAGTTGAAAAAACATATCTTAGATGTCTTTTGCTGTCATGGATAAAAGTCCATTTTCCTCCTACGATTAAACATTTATATTTTAAAAAGTCATAGTGCAGCCCCAGCTTATGCAAAGATACAAGTGAGTGTCTGGAAGTGCAAGTGACAATATTGAAAATATATGGAGCCTCACTCCATAAGAGGTACTTTTCTACAAGTCCTGCAGGTATTAACCTCTTGATTCCTCACAACCCAGTGCAGTAGGCACAATTACCACCACCCCAACTTTACAGATAAATGAAGGCAGAAGAGGATAAAGCTCCCCAAAGCCATTCAGTCCTACAGATAACCAGGGCACATATCTGAGTACTATGGCTCTAAAATCTGCACACTTACACTTCATGTGGGTGTTCCCCAAATTGTCTAATTATTTGTGATGAGGGCCCATTTTCTTTATTTCCTATCAATCACAGACCAATATCTTTGTAAAATAAATAAATAAATAATAAATTGCCAGAAAAAGGAAATGCAAAAAAAGTACAAAAAAACCAAGCCCAATTTTAAAAAATCAATTCAACAGACACAAAATTACATTCCAATAATTGTGCTTGACAATTGCAGCCATGTCAAATTTTTCTAAAATGTTCTCAGGGCTTATTCTCGATGTCTATTTTTACCTCATATCAGATGGGTAACAGCCTGCAGACCAGCCGGGGTCCTGGCCCACATGCTAGGCACACTACCCTGGCCAAAGGAGCTGCAGTTGGCTTTTGCAGTAGTGGAAGCAAGGAAGGGGGAACAGGAAGAAAAATGCCACTTTGCCAAAATGTCAGTGAGAAGAACAAAGAAGGTGAGGATGGCAACTGAGTAAATTAGGATGTGTGCCTTTTCAACCAACTTGAGGTTGTGCTTTTGTGCCAAGCACCTGCCTATCACAGGCAGAGCTGGGGACCGTGGTGTCAGAGCCTCTATCCATGAAAGCCTCAAAATTTAGACTTTTGAGGTGATACATATGAGCACTGATGCAGACTCACGGGATCCAAAGTAGAATGTTCAACAACAAATGTAGAACTGTGACCCACGAACTGTCCACACTCCCAATGGTCCTCAATAAACTAATATTTTTAATTGAATCCTTCATTTGTCTTATAATTCATATAATGGCTACATTATAAAATTTTGTATCAAAAATTATGTATTGAATGTAAACATAACATATACCACAATTTTGCATTTTCTTTCTGTACTTTTCTTTGTATCATAAGTATATTCCTGAACATGTAGGGGAAAGTAGGATTTTGGTAAGCACAATCATATTTTAGACATCCCAGGAGACACACTGTATTAGATTCAAAAAAATCAGATTTTATGGTGAATTCTATTTCCTTGTCTGTAAAAGGAGAGCAATAACCTATAATAACCTGTAAAAGACTCTGAAAACCTTACTGTGATGTTTTTAAACCAGCGGTTGTAAGTAGTATTCTCTTTTGTTAATCCAAGCTTTCACACCAAGGTTTGTGAAAGATGCACCTCTATTTCTTGGTATAGCATTTAAGCCATGTGCTGTCTTCCATGTACATCTCAATCGGGAGATTGTAGGCTGGTAATTGTCCTAATATGAAAAGTAATCACTTCAAGGGCCTAAGGAAAGGAGTTTTGGGGTATTATTTAATTCAATCCCCTGCCTAGAAAATCTTAATATCTGGCTGAGTGCGGTGGCTCAAGCCTGTAATCCCAGCACTTTTGGAGGCTGAGGCAGGTGGGTCACGACGTCAGGAGATCTAGACCATCCTGGCTAACACGGTGAAACCCCGTCTCTACTAAAAATACAAAAAATTAGCCAGGTGTGGTGGCGGGCACCTGTAGCCCCAGCTACTCGGGAGGCTGAGGCAGGAGAATGGCGTGAACCCAGGAGGCAGAGCTTGCAATGAGTCAAGATGGTGCCACTGCACTCCAGCCTGGGTGACACAGCGAGACTCCGTCTCAAAAAACAAAAAAAAAAAACCAACCAAACAAACAAAAACAAAAAAACCCCCAGAAAATCTTAATATCTGATCTTAATTCTACCACATTTTAATTCGTTCACTTACTTTCCATCAGAAATTTCCCCATTTGGTAATGGGGAAAGGAAATGAATCTTGCTCTTTTCCCACCGAAGGAGACGTGACCCCCTGAGATATAGAGGTTTAGAATTTCTTGTTAATGGCAAAATCTTGAACAGTGTTGTAACTCAGGCAGCTAGTCCACGATAGTCACTGTCCTGAGAGAAGAACAGCCTGCTCATAAAGAAGATAGAGCACATGAGCATCCTCCCAGAAATGGACCAACACAACAATTTTGATAATGCCAATATGGCGCCCCTAAGAAAGGAGTGGACCCCGCCCCTGGGAAGAACAGTAGCACCTCCTAAGAAGACAGAAACACGTGTGTTCTCATCCTATCACCATGGAACCTGTGGAGCTTCCCAGGAGACTTGGAGACCTGTTATGCTGAGATAATAACTTCGCAGTGCTCTTCTAAGAGCTTTGCAGGTAACTACCTTATTTGATTCTCACAACAACCCTGAAATAGGTACTGTTGGTTGACAGAGAAACTGACGTGTTGTATTGGTGAGTAACTTTCTTGGAGTCACACAGCTACTTATTGGTGCTGCTGTGGTTTCAATCCGGCTGTTCAAATAAGTGTTGAATACAATGTATTATATTGATTTGACCCATATTCTTCCATGTAGAGGCTTTATTCAGCCCATTGGAGGGCTCTCTTTTTGAAGACTATCATCAGAAATTGAAATATAAGAGGCAGGCAAGCCAGTATTAGCAGTACTAAAAAAAATAGTTATAAAAAGCATGTACACAGTAAGAAACTTTTGCTATTATATTTACTTCTCTAACTGCAGTATTTTATTATACCTATATTAAAGATGAGCAAAGGATCGCTCTGAGAGATTATATAGTTATCATAGTCACACAATTGATTTGGACTTGATTGGAGATCTTAACCCGCCACTTAAAAAGCAACATTGATGCTATTTCTAAGTCTCTGTTTCCTAACCACCATTCTTGTGGGTTGTCAGGGCAAACTATTTCTATCTGGTGCACACACTCTCTATTCCACTCCCTCATGAACAAATACAGTTTCTGTAGGTTTTCTTTATCCATCTCTTCTTTGTAATGCCTTTAGACAGTTTAAAGCTTAGTTGCGGCACAGCGTGTTGGTTCATGCCTGTAATCCCAGCACTTTGGGAGGCCGAGGTGGGCGGATCACTTGAGGTCAGGAGACCAGCCTGGCCATTATGGTGAAACCCCATCTCTACTAAAAATACAGAAAAATTAGCCGGGCATGGTGCTGAGCACCTGTAATCCCAGCTATTTCGGGGGCTGAGGCAGGAGAATTGCTTGAACTCGGGAGGTGGAGGTTGCAGTGAGCCAAGATCACGTTATTGTATGCTAGCCTGGACAACAAGACCGAGACTCCTTCTCAAAAAAAAAAAAAAAAAAAAAAAAGCTTAGTTGGACATTTTAGGGTTGGGAAATACTCCCCTATCCCATGCAGCTCATTTCTCTGTGAATCAGGTAGTGAAAGGAGCTTCCCAAAAGGCACAGATGATTTGTATATGCTAAGCTTAAACCAAGGAACCCAACTCGTAGCACTAATAATTATTGCAATTTGTTGAGAATAACAATAGCTTGGTAAAGCCCAGTGTTTCCCTAAAGGGCAAGTATAATAGGCCTATAACTTCAAACGTGTAAGAATAATTTGTTATTCATGTTAATCCCCTCGCCATTGCCAGCCACATCAATCTTTTTCAAAAGGGGAGCACTGGAAAAACCACTGAAGTCTGAAGGGGAAAAATAGACATGTAAGGTGAACAGGAGCACACAGTAAAGCAACTCTGTGATTCTGCTGGTTGCTGCCAGGGACTCGTAATGTTTCATTAACATTCACCCACCACCCATTTGGCTCCAACTCTCAGTAAGGCAGGGATGTGAGCCAGGGGAAGAATACCACCATCAAGTCATTGCTGGCTATTCCTACGAGGATACTATTTTTCAAAATTTTTTGCCACCTGAGGCCCAGGAAAAATTATTGGCCCTTGTTTAAATCACTGAATTCTTTACTCATGTACAGGTCAGTTTCAACTCAGAAACAGTGCCTACTTTAAAAAAGGTACACACACCCAAATAGCCACACTTGTTTCCGGGACTTAGATTTCAAAGCTACAGAAGTATTTCAAGTAAAAAGGATGCTTAGGAATAAGCAGTAGCTGACAATAAAAGAAAAGAAGATGCAATATGGATGGAGGTGACTGAAAACCAGGAATTCAAATGAACTGAAGGTACAGCCTGTGGACCAACATCCTCCTGGAATAGAAATAAATAGCATTGGTAGTTTCGATTGCATCCCCTCTCCACTTTCACTTAAATCATGAAGCTAGATTTACACAAGATTTATACACTTTTGACCACAAATGGGCCTCCACATACCTTCATTTTCTTGTGCCATGCACATGAAAGAGAAGGGAAAGAAAGATTTTTTTTTTCCCTTTGGTTTGCCTTGACATGGCACGAGAAAACATGAGCATTAGTGATGTCTAGCTTTCTCAGCTCTTGGCCTTTGAGGGCAAACAAGGCTCCTTTCCAGGTAGACACTGACCAAAGGCCTTAAAGCATGAGTGTCTCAGTTTGTTTTGGCTGCTATGACAAAATACCTTAAACTGGGTAATTTACAAATAATAGAAATTAATTGTCACAGTTCTGGAGGCTGGAAAGACCAAGATCAGCATGCTGGCAGATTCAATGTCTGATGAGTCCTCCTCCTTTGCTCCATAGATGGCACCATGTCGCTGCATCCTCACATGGCAGAAAGCATGAACAGCTCCCTGGCACCTCTTTTATAAGGTCACTAATCCCATTTATGTGGGCTCTGACCTCATGACTTAATCACCCCTTAAAGGTCCACCCCTTAATACTATCACATTGGCAAGTAAGTTTCAACGTATGAATTTTGGGGTCACACTCAGACCACAGCAGTGGGAAAATTAATATTTGTTTTCATAAAACAGGGCATTTGATTCTCCTCTCTGCCATTAGCATGCAACAAGCCATGTAACCTTCCAGGTTTACAGGAGGCAAACCTCAACCACTGACTCCTCCTGGGTGCTTTTTGATCCAGTAGTCTGTATGGCCTACAGGTAGACCGCTTCCTTCAATCACTGCTTGAGGAATCACTGGAGGAGGAGTCTTGTTGCGATGAGAGACTGTCTGGGTCCCATGTTGTCAGGGGCAGGCCCAAGAGACAGAGAGTTGTAGGATGGGCATATAGAAGTAGGGCAGTTGCTAATAATTATCTTAATAAGTTATTCTGGATTTGCCAGGCCTGTACCTCAGCAGTTGCAAGCCACTTTTACTTCTGGGGTATATTTTTTCTTTTAATTTTCATAGTTTCTTAAATTAAAAAATTATAAGCTCATTATAAAATAGCAACTGAAGCACACAAATTAAAAGTAAGAATTTTTTTGATTTTTGAGGCAGGGTCTCAGTCTTTCACACAAGATGGAGTGTGCAGTGGCACATTCACAGCTCACTGCAGCCTTCACCTCCCAGGCTCGAGCAACCCTCCCACCTCAGTCTCCTGCATAGCTGGGACTAAAGGCATGTGCCACCACGCCTGGCTAATTTTATTTATTTTTTGGAGAGACAGGGTCTCCCTATGTTGTCCAGGCTGGTCTTGAACTGGGCTTAAGCAATCCTCTGGCCTCAGCCTCCCAAAGTGCTGGGATTATAGCATGAGCCACCATGCCCAGCCTAAAAGTAAGAATGTCTAAGTTTCTTTCCCCATTCATCCCATTCCTTCACAGTTAACACTTTTGCTCCCAGCATTCTTTACAAATTCTGCTTCTGAAACCTGTGTTACTCTGAATTTGTCCATTGTCTTTTACTGCCCTGGCCTCTAACTTTGGATACACCCTTAACTTGATGTCTGCCACAGGACCTTGAGTTAGGTTCCCATTCACAACAGCTTGGCCTTGACAGCTTAAGTTCAGCCACTTGCCATGTTTAAGCTGGGTTTTCTCCAATTTAAATACTTTCATTTTTTAAAGAGCTGCCTGGCCTTCCTCTCCTCAGCTATAGAAGAGATTTGGTGGTGGTGGTTTTACAAGCTAAAATACAATCAACAAGTTGTGAATAAGACATTCTAGCCTAGAAGGAATGAATGGTATTTCCTAAACTCTAAGAAAATATTGATTACAGTATTTAATCATGGACAGTATGGAAGAAAATAACAAAATACTATATTAAGCATATTGATGAACTGTAACATGATTTTATGAACTATAAAACATTAACATCATTTTCTTAATGTACACTTTTGAGTCAAGAGGATATGATACTTTCACTCAATCACTTTTCACATTGTGAACTGAGATCCCTACATACCTCTCCCCCTTCTTTTGACATCGTCTGCCCTAATATGTTATCTTAGATAACTGTGATGTTAAAAGATAAATAGCCTCAAATACTGGATGTCTCATGTGAACATGAGTTGGGACATGAATTAGTCTAAATCATCTTGACATTTTGCACTGGCACACCCACCTTTGCTAACAAAAGGTTGTCTGGGATGATTTTCCCATCAGGAATCCTGCCCATGGCCCTTTAAAAATAAATCATACCTGTAGAAGATCCTTCTTTCCATGGTTATGGCAGAAAGCATGGGTCTTAGTTCCAAGTCTAGAATTAGATGACATGGATAGAATCTAGAAATACCAAGGTTGGGGAAAGAACATAAAACTGAGAGTGATCTCTTGTTTCAGGATGAGGTTCCCAAATGAGGTTATGTGATGAGACAACCACTCATATAGCAACAGGCATCACACAGACCACTTCTTAATATCTCTTCACCAGTCAACTGACATTCCTCCAACAGAGTTGTAAGGGCCGATCTATATGAGATGGTCAAGCAACAAGGCTGGCCTGATGAATGAGTGCAATTTGAGACCTTCCAGGTATCATGAACCCACCCACTCCATTATGACATCTAAAATTCTCCTACTATAAATTAATTTATTTGCATTTACGAGTCCCCGTTGAGTCACTAGGAAAAGCAGTAACTTAAGCTGTCGTCATTTAACTAAAGCATGCTTTGAAAGCTACCAGTACCCAAGGTTGAGGAATATAAAGGAAATACAAAGTAGGTGAAAATGGACATTTAAAGGGAAGTTAAGTTGTCAAAACCAAATTGCAGTCTCTTCTTTATTTTGCTTATGGTTTGCCCTCTTTTGGAAAATTTTCTTCCAAGCAGCGGAAAACCCTCAGAATGAAAAATGATGCACTCTAAGGAACGTGAAAGAGGATTAATTCTAAGCAGATACTTACATACTTTTGAACCAAAAGGAGAAGTATTTATGGATTCTAACCGTCCTGACCCTCTTTTCAACATAGCTGTGAATATCAATGACAGTGTTTAATACATATACATAAAAAAGGTCTACGCAGGGAAACGACAGTTTGGATGGAATTCAACCAAAAGACACCCCCACTTGGTTTCAGGACCCTCCCTTCTAAGGAGCCAATTTCCAATAGAAAGCAACCAAACTTTAAAAAAAAATCATAGAGTAACCCATTAAATATTTCACAGAAACTCATTAAAACATTTTACTATTTGCACTGATTATCATGTGGCTGCTTATACAGCTGCCCATAAATCTGACTGCATTAGGTTCTCAGGCCTTTATTTCAGTTAATTTCTTCTCCCTATGTGGACTTGCCCAGGAAATGAGATTTAATGAGTCACCGTCCTCCCTGATAATCACAGGAGAGCTCATTAGCTTTTTGTCAGATTTGTACCAACTATCTGCCCCCAATATGCCTATGACTTCTTTTGAGTTAAATATGATATTACCAAAAGGGAGAACTGAAAAGAGCATTTCTGTACTGAATGCTGCAGACTTGAAACACTATATAAATATTTTTACATATGTTAAAAGGCATCTGAGAGCAAAAGGTAAGAAAATAACAAAAATACAACATTCCCTATTGATGGCATCACTATTTAGATGACACACATCATTAAAAAGAAATAAAGTTTGACATTTACATGTTTGGAAGTCTTTCTAAATCTGTTTAAATGCCTGAGCTGAGTCAATGCAAACGCAAGTTCAAAGAACAGAAGAAAACAATCTAATGGTTCTTAAAATTCGTGAAGTTTGAGGAGTTCTCCATCCTGTATGTTAGGATACTTCACCAAGGTCTCCCAATCTCCTGACCTTCCATTTTCACTGGAAATAACAAAAGGCTCTCATGTCACTTCATGGGAAAGGGGAAATTTTTACACTTCCCCCAAAGAAAAGCTTGAAGTAAATCTTCCATACTTTCATGGACCACCTTAGTGATAAAGTTGACTTGGCTTTCACTAAAATTGCCCATAAAGGAAGATACGACAGTGATGGTAAAAACATCAGAGTGATTTTCTGAATTCTCATTTGAGTCCCTCAAGAGGTTACCATTTCCCTTCTAGGTACAGACAGAGTTACCTGGGCAAAGGTGTTGCTCCTGCATGGCTGAGTGACCACCACGGACCAGGGCCCAGCTCTTCATCAATATTTATTGAACATTTGCAATATACTTATCTGACAAAGGGCTAATATCCAGAATCTACAATGAACTCAAACAAATTTACAAGAAAAAAACCCCATCAAAAAGTGGGCAAAGGATATGAACAGACACTTCTCAAAAGAAGACATTTATGCAGCCAAAAGACACATGAAAAAATGCTCATCATCACTGGCCATCAGAGAAATGCAAATCAAAACCACAATGAGATACCACCTCACAGCAGTTAGAATGGCGATCATTAAAAAGTCAGGAAACAACAGATGCTGGAGAGGATGTGGAGAAATAGGAACACTTTTACACTGTTGGTGGGACTGTAACCTAGTTCAACCACTGTGGAAGACAGTGTGGCGGTTCCTCAAGGATCTAGAACTAGAAATACCGTTTAACCCAGCCATCCCATTACTGGGTATATACCCAAAGGATTATAAATCATGCCGCTATAAAGACACATGCGCACATATGTTTATTGTGGCACTATTCACAATAGCAAAGACTTGGAACCAACCCAAATGTCCGTCAGTGATAGACTGGATCAAGAAAATGTGGCACATATACACCATGGAATACTATGCAGCCATAAAAAAGGATGAGTTCATGTCCTTTGCAGGGACATGGATGAAGCTGGAAACCATCATTCTCAGCAAACTATCACAGTGTCAAAAAACCAAACACCGCAGGTTCTCACTCATAGGTGGGAATTGAACAACGAGAACACTTGGACACAGGAAGGGGAACATCACACACTGGGGCCTGTTGTGGGGTAGGGGTAGGGGGGAGGGATAGCAATAGGAGAAATACCTAATGTAAATGATGAGTTAATGGGTACAACACACCAACAGGGCACATGTTTACATAGGTAACAAACCTGCACATTGTACACATGTACCCTCGAACTTAAAGTATAATAATAATAATAATAATAATAATAATAAATATTTATTGAACTAACCAGGGGCCATAGAGCCTATTTGGAATGCATAAGATTATGCAGCTCTATAGTCCTTAGATTGAAACAAAGTCCTAGATTCAAACAACAGTGCTTCTGAACACTTTTTGGGTGGCATATCTTTTTCAGAATCTGATGATAAAAATGGACTTTTGCTCAAGAAAAATGCACCACTCCACTACAAATGCACATACACACAAAATTTGGGGGACAGTTTCAGAGAGTTCTCAAACACTGCAATCTTATTTCTAGCCTTGCTTGGGGTT
This sequence comes from Pan troglodytes, assembly GCF_028858775.2. NCBI lineage: Eukaryota > Metazoa > Chordata > Mammalia > Primates > Hominidae > Pan > Pan troglodytes. The sequence goes on from NC_072414.2 coordinate 52,191,143, forward strand.
CCTGGACCTAAGATTAATCCTCTTATACAGATGATAATATCAAGGAATGTAATTAAAACTACTACTCATTGAGAACTTACTACGTATCAGGCAATATTATCTCATTACACTCCCACAACAACCCTAAGAGGTACATCTGTTATTAACCACATTTTACATATGAGGAAACTAGACAAAGATTTAAATTATAACAGCTTCTCAGAGGCAGAGCTGGAGCTTCAAACTCAGTGTGCCTCTGGCGTCTGTGCTCTGAGCCTCTAGAGTCTGCTGCCTGTCCTATAAAATATATTTTTATTCTAAAGCATGTTCACTTCTGCTTTCTCATTTAATCTTTGTAACTACCCTATAGTTACAAAGATTAGATTGTGATCTGATCTACCTAAGCTAATTCTAGGAGTTAGATTAAGTAGATATCTCCACTTTAGTAGGTGTTGAGGGCATTTCCAAAGTAGAGCGAGAGATTTGCTACCCACAGTCTTTTCAGACAACGAAGTCACAGTTAATGAAATTAAAAATTAAAAACCAAAATTCTGACTTGAGCCTTCTTTCTCCATTCACTACAGGTTTAAGCACTCTAGGAACACCATCTAATTTCCTTATTCACAGCCATCCACTGCCTTGAGGACTAAGTCAGCATGGTAAGGTTTTGAAGCCATGTGGTGATTCCTACAAAAACCTGGCTTCCTGTGGTTCACAGAGCACAGTTTTGTTTCTACAAAGGCAAACGCATAGGGAAGAACAGACAGAGGAGAAAAGTTGTCAATCTGCAGAATATAAAAATGTTTAATGTGCATATGATCATGCTGGACATTAGATGCATGGCCTTGTCTTTATATAGAACCCCAAATCTAGTTGAAATGTTAAAATATTTTTAAAACATTTAACCCTTCCCTTACCTGAACTCTACCTAGCATTCCTCAGTGCTCAGCTGTTCCCATTCTTCAGTGAATTTCTCCCTCCTGAAAACCTCTATCAGCTTGTACTGCCCATTCTGCACAAACATTCATTGTCAGTCATTTGTCCTGGCTTTCTGCTCCAGTGAAATGGCAGACTGCAGAAACACAGCTTCAATCTACTTCTAAAAGTGCAGAGAAATACAGGGGGAAATGTAGCAAAAAGCTTCTGAAACAGAACCAAACTTGTAAGAAAAAATGAGAAAGAGAGAATAAAATAGAAATTCCCAGGTACAAGAAATGAGGAGGAACAACAGCCAGAGCTGCCATGGTGTCATCTGTGAACTCACGCTCTGGGGACTCAGCAAGGTGTGGGTCTAGATTTGGGCCATAAAGACCAGGGGCTGGGGTCGAAACACCCATTCAGCAACAGGAGAGGTGGAGAAGGCCTACGCAAGGTGGGGAATTAGAACTGACAACCAGCTATGAAATCAAGATCCTAGAAGGCACAGCAAAAAGGGAAGAGAAAGGAACTTAGTCTTTTCCCAGATCCAAGTGGTAAAGAAAGTCAGTTATGGGAAATCAAACCTCCAAGTCTATTTGACCATGCAGGTGTAGGGTCTAAACTCACATTATCCACGTGTAAGGAAATCTCAGTGAAGAAATTAAAGTAAAAACTGGATGCATACCAATAAAACGACTGAGATGCCCATCATAAGAAATGTAAAACTACTCTGTAGAAACATTTTCACAACCCCAGGAGCATGGAACATCCCCAAGATGGAGAAAACTCCTGCTAAGCTAATACTTAAAAGAAAAAAATTACAAATCACAAAAGAAAATAATTCTCTATAAGAAAGAGTAAGCAGATATAACAAACAGGAAGGTAATACACTAATAACTTAAGATAATAGAACAACCTGAAACCAGCAATAAAAATAAGTATATTTAAAATAAGTAGGCCAGGCATGGTGGCTCACACCTGTAATCGCAGCACTCTGGGAGGCCAAGGTGGGAGGATCACTTGAGTCTAGGAGTTTGAGACCAGCGTGGTCAAAATAGTGAGATCCTGTCTCTACAAAAAATTTTAAAAATTAGTCTGGTGTGGTGACACATGACTGTAGTCCCAGCTACTCGGGAGGATGAGGTGGGAGGATCACTTGAGCCTGGGAGGTTGAGGCTGCAGTGGGCTGTGACTGCACCACTACACTCCAGCCCGGGTGAAAGACCAAGGTCCTATCTCCAAAAAATTAAAAATAAAATAACTAAAGATATTAAAGAAAGATTTGAAGGCACGATACAAGAACAAGACACCCTATAATAAAAAATACATTTGGAAACAAATCATGTCATACTTTTGGAAATTGATAAAACACAGTGAATTTAAAACTAAATAAATAATGTATTAGTTTCTTAGGGCTGCCGTGACAAAGTGCCACAAACTGGGTGGCTTTGAACAACAGAAATGTATTGCCAGAAATGTACTTTTAGATGCTTTTTTAAACCCAAAATCAAGATGTTAGCAGGGTCTTGCTCCCTCCCTCTGAAACTTGAAAGGAGAAGTTCCTTCCTTGTCTCTTGCAGCTTCTTCTAGCCCCCGGTGTTCCTTGGCTTGTTGCAGCAAAGCTCCAATCTTCACATGGCATTCTCCCTATGCCTCCTCACATAGTCCTCCCTCTGGGCATGCCTCTGTGTCCAAATTACCCCTTTTTATAAGGACACAAGTCATAGTAGATTAGGGCCACCTTAACGACCTCATTTTAACTTGATTACCTCTGCAACAATCCTATCTCCAAATAAGGCCACATTCTGAGATACTAAGATTAGGACTTAAATGTAACATTTTTGGAGGACACAATTCAATCCATAACATAACAGATACAACAGAAGAGAATCGATGAAAGGAAAGATAAATCAGGGAATTAACCACAATGCAGCATAGAAAAATTGATAGGAAATATAAAAGCTAAAAGTTATGCAGAATAGAATAAAAAGATTCAATATACGTTTCTTAGGAGTTCCAAAAGGAAGGAGTAAAAAGGATGAAAGAGAAGCAATATTCAGTGAGATCATGGGTGAGATTTTCCAGAATTTATGAAAACAGATCCCTAGATTTAGGAAACACAGAAAGTAAAGCAGGGCAAAGAAAAATCCACAGCTATATACATCCTAATGAAACTGCAGATCTTCACTAATAAAATCCTAAACAAAGACAGATGAACTATAAAGATTAGGTTGGTGACAGATTTTTCTTTTTCTTTTTCTTTTTTTTTGAGACAGAGTCTCACTTTTGTTGCCCAGGTTAGAGTGCAATGGCGCAATCTCGGCTCACTGCAACCTCTGCCTCCCAGGTTCAAGCGATTTTCCTGCCTCAGCCTCCCGAGTAGCTGGGATTACAGGTGCCCGCCACCACACCCAGCTAATTTTGTATTTTTAGTAGAGACGGGGTTTCACCATGTTGGTCAGGCTGGTCTTGAACTCCCGACCTCAGGTAATCTGCCTGCCTCAGCCTCCCAAAGTGCTGGGATTACAGGTGTGAGCCACCGTGCCTGGCTGGCAGATTTGTCATCACCAAAATTAAAAACTAAAACAAAAGTAATCAGTGCTGGTAGAAATCTGGATAGTGTTTAACTGCTGGGGGACTAGCGGCTGGCAGGGGCCATGAGGGAGCTTCTAGGGTGCTGGCCATGTTTAGTTTCTTGACCTAGTTCTGATTACATTTCCTTGTTGATTACATGTGCTCATTACCTGTATCCATGATGGGTGTGCTTTTTCTATATGAATGCCATAATCCAATGAAGATTTTTTTAAAAAGAGAGACCAGAAGACAAAGGAATAATGCCTTCAAAGTGCTGAGGAGAAAATAAGTCAGCAAAATTATCACTCAGGTAGAATGACAAGGTAAAGATATTACAATCAAATAAAGATTGTGAGACATTACTGTTCACCACCTTTGCTGAAAGAACTGCTAAAGGATGTATTGTAGGAGGAAGACAATTGAACCCAGAATGAAGGAATAGCATTGCAAGGAGCAATAGTGAGGCAAGAAATTGTGAGGCAAATCTAAAAAAAATACTCACTGAAAAATAGTAAAGATGACAAAGTTTTAACCAAGGAAGAATCAAAATCCTAGGGGAAAAATATCCAAGATGGTGAGAGAGACCTTTGGGTACAAAGCTTCTTGTATTATTTGAGAGAAGGGAAGAAGTATTGAATTTCAACTCTAAGTATATGTGTTAAAAATTGAATGGCCACTAAAAAGTAAGAAGTAGATATATAACTTTCAAACCAGTACGAGGGGGGTGGGGCATAAAGAAAATTCAGTCTATCTAAGGGAAGCCAGTGAAGGAGGAAAAAAAAAAAAAAGCCAAGAAAAGTTGTTGAATAAAAAGTCCAAAGAAATTATGGCTTAAATCATGAATGGACCAAGCTAGTCAATTAAGAATAGATATTCTTAACTTTTTCTTTTAGAGGCAGGGTCTTGCTCTGTCACCTGGGCTGCAGTGCAAGTGGTACAATCATAGCTTGCTGCAGCCTTCAACTCTTGGGCTCAAGTGATCCTCCCACCTCAGGTTCACAAGTAGTTGGGACCACAGGCACAAGCGCCAGTGGCTGGTTAATTTTTTAAATTTTTTTTTTTTTTCGTAGAAATGAGATCTTACTATATTGCCCAGGCTAGCCATGCTAGCTTTCCTCCATCTGTCTCCCCCTCCTCAAGCCTTCCTATTTCCTGGCTTCAACCAATCCCCCTGCCTTGGACTCCAGAAGTGCTAGGATTACAGGTGTGAGCCACCACACTTGGCCTGTTAAATTTATAATAATTTAGTTATATGCTGTTTATAACAGACAAGTATGAAATACAATGACACAAATAAGTTGAAAAGAAATGATTGAAAAACATGTATGAGTCAAATCTAATCCAAAGAAAGTTTTTAAAGACTAAGATTAGAAAAAAAAAATAAGGGGAAAAATTCTTATTAGAAGAAGAGTCATTAGTATATGAGGAAGAAAAAGGACCAACTCACCAAGAAGATATAACAATCATGAGATTGAACGAACCAAAGAACATTGCCTCAAACTATATGAAGCAAAAAATTTAGCTGAATTACAAGGAGAAATTGATCAATTCTCCACAGTGCTGGGAGATTTTAACATTGGTGCTTTAAATCTGATGCGTCTACATTTCATCTCCACAATCAAACTGTAAGGTTCTTGAGGTCAGAGTGCGTGTCTTATGCCATGTCCCCCAATATATGAGATGCATTTCCCCTCCCTCCCAAAGTATCTGAACATATAAATGTCCCCGCTTATATAAATGGTTAAAAGATAGTGCGCTATAGGCAAGTGCAAAGCACAGAAAGTATGTACTAATAATTTATTACTGATAGTAGACACTTTTTGTAACAAGTAAGACTATTACAAGTAGAATAATTAATGAAGACATAAAATAATGGAGTCAAGAGAGAGAAAAGAAAATTGTCCCTATACTTCTTTTGAAGCATTTATGAGACACCAGGTTCATTTCTTAAATTATTCAAACTACTGTATAAACTAATTGGAAGATCATGTATATTCATTTTAAATGGGAAAAAAATGGACCTAGAAAGAATTTTAAAAGTGTAAACAGAATTTGCATTTGGTGGATATAAGACAGTAGCAATGATACTACCCCCTAGTGGCAGAGCATAGCAACCCCAACAGGATAATGAAGGTATGTGTTGTATATCCCATGGGTCATTTTCCTAACAAAAGTATTAAGCTGTAGGAAGTATTCTGTAGATCATAAAGTTGATTGTAGTAAATGTTCAATCAATGTCTGCTGTTGTTATTGTCATCACTACAGTGTCATCAGCATTTTTGTTATGCTCAGCCTATAGCTAAGTGCCTTTGTGACAGGTATCAATATCCAGGACATCAGCTGTGGCCAGGGCTACAAGGTCACACCACATAGAAAGGGCAATTTATATTAAGGGAACAGCCTTCAGCCACTTTTTTTTTTAGAGCGGAGCAGTGTAACCATCAGACACCAGGAGGCTTCCTGGTCTTCTCAGTACATCATGCAATGGCAGCTTTTTGAAGATCAGTAATATGAAGTCTGTCCTAAAGAACATTGAAGGTATCCCTCCTGGAAAACACTGCTATTTTCTTATGGTCCACAAGGAAAAGAAAGAAGGAATGTAAGTATTCCAGTTACAACTCACTAGGATCCATCCATATGTAAATACATCCCACAAGGTGGATTAAAAGTATATAAATTTGTGTTAAAAAGAAGGTAAAATGGTTATTAGATAAGATGCTGATATTAGGGGAAAATTGGTGAAGGATACATAGGAACTCTCTGTACTATCTCTGCAACTTTTCTGTAAGTCTAAAATTATTCCAAAATTAGAAGTTTCTATTTTTAAAAATTGATGGTCAAAAAGAAAAGAAGAAGGTAAAATTCTTATTGTATTTGTCAAGAGATTCACTGACAGCAAATGCCATAACCTATAGGTAGCAGACAGCAATTTTATTATATTTTAGTTGGAAAAATGTGGGTCCAGAATGGAATTTCTTGAGAATGTCCAGAATTTCTTGAGATGTCCATTAGGCATTCTTCTAAACCAGTGCCCCAGTGCAGGCTTTGAGCAATCTACTTCTACAACAGAAAGGCAGTTTTAGAACCCCTGCATAGCTTGTCCTACAAAGAAAATAATACTCTTTATAATTTGGGCCATTTCCCGTAAGGTTTGGGTCATTTTTGTCATGTGCCTTTTAGACCAGTCAGGTGGAACACTTAACTATGTTAAATCATTTTTTCAAGAGTTATGACTAAATGATGGGCAAAGGAGCTGGAGTTGGAGGTAAACACTGAAGAAATGTGGTCAAAGGCAATTTGAAGTTGACCTGGTAGTCTAAAGTGCAATGACCAAACTATTCAGCTCTCGATGATTGATGTGTGGACTTCACACAAAAGCAAATGTGGAAATTGTGATTCCAATCTCAACACAAATCCAGTCAGTTGCCAGTCTAACCTGTTGGGTTATTTTTAAGTTTTAAAACATTGTTGATAATTAAAACCACAATGGGCTGCCAGGTCAAACCCATGAGAATGGCCAAGATAAAAGAACTGTACAATACTAAGTGTTGGCAAGGGCATGAAATATTTGGAACGCTCACACACTGCTGGTGGGAGTATAAAACGGAGTAACATGCTGAAGAACCATTTGGCAGCTTCTTATGCATCTACCACATGACCCAGTAATCCCACTTCTAGGTACTTACATAAAATAAATGAAAACACAGGTCCACAAAAGCACTTGTACACGAGGGGCAGACTTTTTAATTTTTTTGAAGTACTATTTAAAAATTGTTTATTATAGTTCATGTTTTTGGTGTCTTATCTAAGGAATGTTGTTCATCCCCAGGATTATGAAGACTTCCTTTTCTTCTAGAACTTTTGTAGTTTTAGCATTTATATCTAGTCTATAATCCATTCTGAGTTAATAAAAACAGACTGATACCCAAAAGTTCATGGGAGCTTTATTCATAATGGCCTCAAACTGGAGACAATCAAATGTGCATCAACAAGAGAATGGATAAATACAAAGTGGTATATCCAGACAGCAACAAGGAATAATACACATTGATACAATAGTTGATACACACAATGACATGAATCTCAAAAATATTATGTTCAGCAAAAAAATGTAGACACATGAGAGTATTCTGTATGTTTCCATTTGTCTGAAGTTCAACAACAAGCAAATCTAATCCATGGTGATAGCAGTCAGAAGAGTGGTTGCTGGGGCTGGAGAAGAAGGTGGTAATAACAGGAATGAAGCACTAGGAGACTTTCTAGGGAGATGGCAATGTTCCAAAATTTGTGGGGTTTGTTTGTTTAAGACAGAGTCTCACTCTATCGCACAGGCTGGAGTGCAGTGGTGCGATCCTGGCTTACTGCAACCTCTGCCTCCCGGGTTCAAGCGATTCTCCTGTCTCAGCCTCCTGAGTAACAGGGACTACAGGCACCCATCGCCACGCACAGCTAATTTTTGTATTTTTAGTAGAGACAGGGTTTCAGCATGTTGGCCAGGCTGGTCTCAAACTCCTGACCTCAGGTGATCCACCTGCATCGGCCTCCCAAAGTGCTGGGATTACAAGCGTGAGCCACCATGCCCAGCCCCGAAACTTGTTTTGAGTGGTTCCACAGACATTTTGACAGTTACACAGAAATTCACTCGTCAAAAAATTTCCACCTATCTACACTCAGGAACTGCACATTTCGTTGTATGTAAATTATACCTCAATAAAAAAAAAAGAAAACTGCTGACTTCAATGCTGATATTTGCTCTGCTAAATTTAATCCACTAGAAAAAACCTTCCAAGGCACAGGGCCACTTTCCCAGTAAAAGTATTTTCAGCTTTTGGGGCCTTGTCCTTGTGCAGTATTGTTGCAGAGAGAAGCTACAAGGCAGAAAGGTAAAAATCAAGGTGGTACAGAGTTACATCTCTGAGAGAGCAGCTAACTTTTCCGGTTCCTCTATTCACAAAATGACTAACAGCAGGTTCTCGAATCTCTGCCACTTGCCCTCTCTAGGAATAGTTGAGTGACAATGAACAGAATTCATTTTTTATTAACTTACTACCAAATAGTTTTATTTTCAAAACAGGAACATCCGGCAGAATCTCAGCTTTCATTTTGAATTCAGTGTTCCCGCTTCATCCATTATTCATACACACTGCACTTCCCTGGTTTATGATTTTACTAAATTTCTTCATTTGAATTATGGCCTTGTGGTCAACAGCGGGCAATATATTATTCTTATATAATTTTTAAATACAAAGGCAAATGGCACGGAACAATTAGAATCGATGGCTTGGGAGTCTGGCACTCAGATGTCATAGGCAAATGCTGTTTTCTTGACTTTAACCTATGGGTTCCACTTCATGTGGGTTGTATTTTTCATACATCAGGAGTTTTTATAAATTTCCTATTCAATCCAGCAGCCCTACTTTGTTCGCAAAATATAAGCAAAACAAATATGTCAGGGTAATGATGCCAGGACTCTCCCTTATTGAAAAAAGCAGTTTATTAATACCTTATTGCTACAAGCTAGATCTTATTATCATCTTGGGTCATTTAGAATCTTATTAGGTATTCTGCTGGTGGATGAATAATCCTGTGATACATTCTTTGCCATGTCCTTCACAGTTGTCATAGCAGGATCATAAACAGCATTTATAACAATCTAGCCTAGAGGAAGCGGCTGACAATGGTCTGCTTAGCATGCAGGAAATATTCAGATCGGCAGTGTCTGGTTAGACACAAGCCCACAGGAGAGCTCCCAAAGTTAAATGTAGCATGGGTTTCTCTGAAGATTCCCCTTCAAAAACGGCAGGAGGTCAGGGACGTGGGGACCAAAAACATTTTGGAAGCCACAGATAGTTTCCTTCCATCAGACCTGCCGGGAGGCAGGGGAAGGCCAAAGCACAAGCCATTTTGTTCCTGATGGGCTGTTCAGGTCTTGATTCCCAAACTCCAGATCAAGGTACAAAGTATTTTACGTCAATTGTTCTTTCATTCTCACAGATGAAATTGTGATTTGCCTGTATTACTACTGTGTGTCTAATTAGTACATTTGATGAGAAAATTAATCTGAAGGTGAACGAGATTATGGGTATAATTCCCAGCACAAACTAGGTGTCTTTACTCTATTCCAAAACTATAGATCTCATCACTTATAAAAACCCATGATATATACATACATACATATATTATATATTCCTATTCACATAGCGAGAACCATGACTGGAAATCCGCCATGACTCTTCCTAGAAAAACCCATTCAAGAGGCAAATGAGCCAGTCCAAATTTCTCCAGCTTCATCTCCTATCATTTCCTGCCACTCACAATTAGTTCACAATTAATCTCTTATTATTTGCTAAACAAGTCTGGGCCTTTTATAAAAGCTGTTGTCTTTGTACAGAATGCCCTTGCTTTGTTTTTCTTTGCCAGGCATCCTAAGTTGGTTTCTCCCAGAAGAACCTGAAACAAGGATTTGAGGGAAAGTAATTTATTGTGGAGGTGATCTCAGAAGCAGAGGTGGGGGAGGGGATATGAGACAGGGAAGATAAGGAAACCAGTAATGCGAGCATTACTAAGCAGGTTGTCACTGTGGGCGACTGAGGCACAATCCCCCGGGGGACCTCCCAGTGGGAGGATGGGGTATTTATTGATTTGCTCCCATCAGTCAAGGATTGTGGGCTGCTCTGATGGGATAACTTAACTCCCTAGCCCTGCCAGCCTGCCAGTGAGAGAGAGCCCTCAGACAAGTAGCAGAGTCTGAGAACACCATTATGGTGGATGCCACAGCGGGGAGGGTAGGGCACCGACAACATTCACTCCCCGGCCTAAGTCCTCCTTCCCCTTCAAGTCTTAACCTCAGTGTGACTTTCTCTGGGTAAGCTTCCTTGACTCCGCCACTCTGACTTAGGCAGCCCTTGACTGGATTCTCATAGCAACACTCTGAGTCACGGCACTTGCCTGATCACATTGTGACTTCCCCTCTAAATAATAAGTTCCTCTGGGGATGGAGTCGTACCTAACTCATGTTCATATCACCAGTGTAGTCCCTGGCACATTAAAGAAACTCAGTAGATTGATACATTCCACAAATATTTATTGAGGACTTACCATATGCCAGAAACTATTCTAGAAGCCAGGGGCTAGAGCAGTGAGCAATATATTCTACTCAGGGACCTTATAATGGACAGAGGTAGGAAAAACCCATATAACCAAATTGACATAATATGTTCAGGTATTAGTAAATGCTAGAGAGAAAATAAGAGAGGATAAGGGGTAGAAAATGACTAGGGTGAGGAGAGGTTGCTATTTTAGCCACGCTGCTGAGGATAGGCTTTTCTGAGAAGGAAATATCTGAACAGAGATTTAAAAATTAATGGGCAGGGGCTAGGGAAAGGGAGGGATGATAAGGCAGAGCACAGAGGATCTTGAGTGCAGTCAAACTGTTCTGTATGATACCATTATGGTGGATACATGTCATTATGCACTGGTCAAACCCATAGAACATACAAAACCAAGAGTGAATTGTCATGTAAACTATGGAATTTGGGTGATGATGATGTGTCAATGCAGGTTAATCGATTTTAACAAATGTACCACTCTGTGCAGGATGTTGATTGTGGGGAGGCTCTGCGTGTCTGGGGGCAGAAGATGGATGCGAACTCTCTACACTCTCCCTCAATTTTGCTGTGAACCTAAAACTTCTCTAAAAAATGAAGTCTAAGCCACGTACAGTGACTCATGCCTGTAATCTCAGCACTTTGGGAAGCTGAAGGGAGCACATTATTTGAGACCAGGAGTTCAAGACCATCCTGGGCAACATAGCAAGACCCCATCTCTAAAAAAATTAATAAAGTCTATTTAAAAAATTAGTAATAATGAGAAAGACCTAGTCTTGTAAAGATATGGAAGAAAGACAGTTCCTGGCAGAGGAAATAGCAAGTGCAAAGACCTGGAGGTGGGAACAATCACGGCGTATTCAACAGTCAGAAAAGCTAGACTGTAGGGAAGGAGGAGGAAAAGGTCAGAAGAGCTCTGAAAGGCTGGCGAAATCCAGATCACATAGGGACTTTTGGGTGTTATAAACCAACTCAATCTAATATCCTAAAATCAACTAGAAGAAAACTCGAGACTACATTAAAAACCATTTCCCTCAATTATCCGGATATTTAAGCTCACTTTCACTTCTAAATTTACTTATTATGACAGCTGCCTCATTTTGTGTGGTACACCAGAGGGCTGCAATGTTGACTAGAGTGCTTTCCCAGCTATTCACTCACACATTTGAAATAACACCAAAGGTGCCATCCCTGAAATAGCCAGAGCCATAAAAAATTAAGTCCCTTATGATGGTTGGCTTCTTGCATCAGCTCTGTTACAATTAACTTTTGGAAGTCCTTTACTATCATATCTTCAGTTTCCTCTTCAGCAGAGTACAAGGATAGGGACAAAATGGCCTTCACAGTATTTGGCAGCCCTACAAGTCTATGAATCAAATTGTTCAAGGTGAAAATAGAAGATATGTGGCTGATTATTTTAAGTTTTTAATAGGAACATTTTTAAACATTCACAGACGTGGAAAGAATACATAATGAAACTGCATGTAGCCATTTTCGATCATCAAAATTTATCAGCATTGTGCCATGGCTGGCTTATTTCACACATATCAGAATTTATGCAACTAAATATCCATGCTCCCCTTCAAGGTGGGCATCCTGAGAATCCATCCATGGATAGAATGATGCAACACATTCTTGTGCATATTCCAGCAGGAATGGGCTGACTTGGGAACAACCTTATAATCAAGGCCAGAGAATAAGATAAAGTAGATGACTATTCATGTGGCCAATATTAAACATATTAAAAAAATAGGTTTTGAGCAGGGGTTTATTCACTACTGGAATACATGTTTTCATGTATTTATTCAGTAAATACAGTATACGAAGCCCAGGGATAGACACTATAAGGCAGGGGTCCCTAATCCCCTAGGCTACAGGCTGGTACTGGTCCATGACCTGTTAGGAACTGGACCACATAACAGGAGGTGAGTGGCGGGTGAGCAAGCAAAGCTTCATCTGTATTTATAGCTGCTTCCCATCCCTGACATTACCGCCTGGGCTCCACCTCCTGTCAGGACAGTGAAGGCATTAGATTCATATAGGAAAATGGACCCTATTGTGATCTGCACATGCAAGGGATCTAGGTTGTACAATCCTTATGAGAATCTAATGCCTGATGATCTGTCACTGTCTCTCCCATCGCCCCCACATGGGACCATCTGGTTACAGGAAAATAAGCTCAGGGCTCCCAGATTCTACATTATGGTGAGTTGTATCATTATTTCATTATATATTACAATGTAATAATAATAGAAATAAAGTGCAAAATAAATGTGCTTGAATCATCCTGAAACCATCCCCCCCACAGCCCCTCATCTATGGAAAAATTGTCTTCCATGAAATTGGTCCCTGGAGCTAAAAAGTTTGGGGACTGCTGCTATAAGGGATACAAAAATTGAAGGACACACAGTTCTTTCCTCAAGGAACTCATAGCCCCGTAGATTCAGAATTTGCAGGTCTATGCTGGCTCTGATGCCCACATCCCAGGATGCTTGATCCCACAGCAGTCTCATCGTCACACCTGGGTATTCTGACTTGCCGTTGCCTCCCTTTCCAAGGCAGCCTTTGTTCTAGTTCACAGTCACTTCTGTCTCCATCTTGGTGAGCAACATGTTTAACATGTTTTCCTTCTATAGCACTGGGGACAGGGTGATCTGCTTTTCCTCAAACTCTACACACAGAAAAGCTTGAGCCGCCCGTGCACTTGACCCTCCCTTGATGGAGATTGCCTGCCATGGCCCTTTGGGAAGACGGGAGGTTCTGCTCTGAGTCATTTCTCCTGCAGTGTCTGGTGCCCCCTGGACCAATCGTTCCCACAATTCCCAAGGAGTGAATGTGCAACTCTTTAACTGATTGACTTACCACCAGCCAATTAGAGCTTAAACTGTCTAATTAAGCCAGAGATGGAGCCATCAACTCACTGAATTCTGAGGCCTATTAACTTCACCTAAACAATAGAATGAGGTCAGGTGTGTATTATCATTGGGAATAACTAGTAAAACCAGAGTAAAGCACTTTGCAAATACAACACACTCTGGGAATGTTGGTAAGAATAAACAAAAGATAGGTCTAGACTAAAAAAAAGTCAAAACCTGTGCAAAATTCATATACAACCTCTTTTTAAATAGCCTCTCCTCAAATGCATAAACTTCTGAATTCACTATTTGTCTAAACAGCAGAGTAAAATATGCATCATTACATAGGACTCTACCATAAATGGTCTCCATTCTTATTTATTTTTCATAATTACCTTTGACCAGTGTTGTTTACTACGTTATGACTATCAAGACAGCTCTATTACACTGGTTTAGCCACAATTCACAATTCATATGTGCTTCTTTCTCAAATCTTATATCAATATCATAATTACTCCCCATTTTTCTCTTTTAAGACAATAAAACTGCTCACTTCAGAAACAGGGAAATCATCATTCTCTTGGAGGGCAAATAAGAAGTACTTACTGACTTGCTTTAAAATCAGACAGCTCATTGTTCATGTCCTTTGTAGGGACATGGATGAAGCTGGAAACTATTCTGAGCAAACTATCTCCACGACAGAAAACCAAGCATCCCGTGTTCTCACTTATAGGTGGGAATTGAACAATGAGAACACTTGGACACAGGGCGGGGAACATCACACACTGGGGCCTGTCGTGGGGTGGGGGGAGGGGGGAGGGAGAGCATTAGGAGATATACCTAATGTAAATGACGAGTTAACGGGTGCAGCACACCAACATGGCACATGTATGCATATGTAACAAACCTGCATGTTGTGCACATGTACCCTAGAACTTAAAGTATAATAAAAAAAATCAGACAGCTCATTTATGAAAAGATTAAAATTGTCCACTCAAAACACCTTTTTTCACCATAAAACTAGCAACTGCAAAGAAAAGCAATATACACGGAGAGATTTTTGAACCTGATTTATTTAGCCAAGAACAAATGTTTTGTAAACATCTCCACACAGAGAGAACCCATTCTAGTCTGTTTCTAAAGCTACAGCTGCGTTGGACCCTGAGCTCATATTTAGCAAAGAGACATTTTTAAGAAAGTCAGCATGAGAGAGAGAAAAAAATCTTCTCAGGTATGTGTATGTTATTAATCATAATTAAGGCAGGTTTGACAGCTTCCTGGCAATAGAGATGATAAGTTCCTTTTCTCTGACATCAAAATCCTAAAGGAATACTAGCTATTTCATTATCAACTTCACTGGTCTTTACACCTATGATATCCACTTCGAGAATATGAGGTCTTAGAGAAATCTGAGCTCTGACAATTATTGTTTGCCCACCACTGACACCGGGTAGGGTATAACACAACCTGGGCTCTTACTGAGATCTTACTTTAGTACAGAGATCCACGCTGGGGTTAAAATATGAGTTTCAGGAAAACACATGGCCTGCTTCATAATGCATTTCCACTGAAGGGTCATCCTTCAGAGTTGTTGGTTTTTGTCTGTGCAGGTGGCTCTGCACTTTTGATTTCCCATTAAATTGGAAAGGGAGCACTTGGTCCCCACTGCAATGGCATCCTCTGACAAGATATTGAGAAATGGGAGATGGATCTATTTCAAGAGATAGATTCATTTTCATAAAACCAAACAAGAGAATTGCCTCCATTTAATCACACCCAATTTCATTAACGTGCTTTCTAAAATACCTCCGCTTTGGAAAGATTCTTATGATGGCTACATCTTAAAGGAAGCATCACCAGGATATCAGTTTGGTGCCTTTGCAGGTGATTTCAAGGAATTTATTCTAACCATCTACTGACCATAAACTCCAGCCGACTTTCTCAGGCCCAGCAGGGAAATGTGGTCTGTAGTGTGGAAATCCTCAGCTCGCTTTCTATTTCTTTCACAGAAAACATGAGCTTCACAGACCCTTGCCTATGTTGGCACCTACATAATGGTGTAGGTTGAAATTTGGATGATCCTCAAGCATCCCATGTTCCTCTTTGTGCCTGTCTTTACGTCTTTCGGCACTGAAACGTTTGTGCTTCCCAGGACTTACTCCAGGGAAGGAAGTGTTCACTAGGAGCTCTACTCTTCGGTAATCTATAGATAGTTCCTCATTAAGGGAAGTAGCAGAAAAGGTTTCACTAATTTGTTAGAAAACTATTTTATTGAAAAGAACAAAGAAGAGTCTTTCCCACACATTGATTAGGAAAAAGAGAAGCACGTTGGGGGGAGTTTTTCCAATGGCTTTTAACTCAAGATTATGTTTAAAACCAAAAACCAGAACAAAACAAAATTTAGCAAGAATAGTGAGAACCAAAAGCAAGGAAAACATGAACTAGTATTACCATGAAAAAAATATTGCGAAGATATTCTTCATCCACATCATAACCAAAACCTAGATTTAAAATCAGGGAAACAGCCTGGACAAGATAGCAAGACCCCACCTCAACAAAAAATAATTGCTTAAAAATTAGCTAGGTGATATACCTAATGCTAAATGACGAGTTAATGGGTGCAGCACACCAACATGGCACATGTATACATATGTAACAAACCTGCACGTTGTGCACATGTACCCTAAAACTTAAAGTATAATAATAAAAAAAAATTAACTAGGTGTGGTGGTATGTGCCTGTAGTCCCAGCTACTTAAAAGCCTGAGGCAGGAGGACTGCTTGAGCCTGAGAGTTCAAGATTACAGTGAACCATGATTGTACCTCTGTACTCCAGCCTGATGACAGAGCAAGATCCTGTCTCTAAAAAAATAAATTTTTAAAAAGTAAAGTCAGGGAAAAAGTAGGATGAAAGGCCAAACGAGTGTTGTCTCAGAAGGAAGAACCCAGCACCGTCAAATCTCAACCATGATAGAAACAGTTGTCTCCACCAGCAAAACCATCTAGAGGAGCCAACACATGCTGGGAGGGGTGGGGGTAGGCTAAAGACAAATAATTTCTATTATGTCATGAAAAGAAAGAAAATACATTTCTAAATCTTAATTACTCAATTTTCAGCTTATTTTGCCCATATCAATCTAGAAGTGAAATCTGTGATGTTCTGGAGTTAGAAGAGACCTCAAGGGAAAACAAACAAGTTAATGTCCCTCGTCATGACAGGACTGCCCCCCCCAACCCCCAAATCAGTTACTTATTAATGAAGGGTGTCTGCCTCTGCTAACTTAACATCATGGCTATGATATTAAGTTAACATCATAACATACCTTTAAATATGGTCTTTAAGATGTTAAAATCACCACGTCTGCTGACTAGGCATTTTATTGTCTATTCTTGGCTATATCTCATCTTAGTGAGATCCCATGGGATTTAGCAATTAGTATGGATACAGCAGTTTGATAATCAAAAGTAATTAATGGCATCGAAACACAGGCTTGCCTGTTTCTGAGGACTTGTTACACGCATTTGAGTCTTTTTAAATAAGCCACTTGATTCCTGTTAGAATAAATGCCAACAGATAGCAAACACTGTAGTTTAATATACTGACATGTTCGAAGCGACATTGAAAGGCTGACTCAATGTGCCAGTTGGCAATAAGTTCTTAAGTCACTTATAATTCTTGATTCTAAACACAAAAGAAACACCAATGTTGCTCTTTGCAATGATGTATACCATACATAGTACAGGCATTTACAATCTTCCTTTTAAAAAAAAGTAAAATTATAAAATAGAGACTGTCAACTGTCAAATGGAAATTTAAGAAAAATTATGGTTATTTCTTTCAGCACTGATTTAATTATTGCTGAGGAAAGTAAAAGGAGAGAGAGATACTTTATTGTAAGTGTTCAGTTTGCCATGAATCAAATGAAAAAAATTCAAAAATTTCTCATAGTAAAAGAGAAGCGTATGTGGGTTCAGTTGAAACAGACAAATGAAATTCTTATCCGAGAACTTGGTATTCCTTTTAACAAGCCACCTCCCATCTTGTCATTGATGAAGTTGAATCTGTTTTTATATCAATAGGGTACAAGGAGTGAAGGTTTGGAAAGGGGAGCAGGTTTCCAAAGAGTCAAGCCTCCCTCTTCCCAGGAGAACTGAATTTTCCATTGATTTTCTTTTAAAATGTCCTCAGTTTCAGACAGACTGAAGCCCAACACACATGAGCCCTTTCAGTAGTCCACATCTGTAACTCATTTCCATTTCTTAAAAAATTGATGATGTTTGATTTAATGCCAAAATCTCCCCAAGCACAAGGGACACTAGCTTCAGGCAGCTTGATATCATTATTTATAAAGCTAACACTTGAACCTTTACTGGGAACCCAAAGTGAGAAGACCGAGGTAGCTGGCAGCTGCAGAAGTAAGAAGCTCTTTGGAGGCTCTTCTGGAAGACTCCATGCTTGGCATTTCTCTTTTTAGTATCACTGAAGGTTGAGACAAACATCAAGTGTGGGCAATTTGAACAAACCTTTAATATCATCTGCTAATCTTCAAGAGCAAATGGAGTAAATATAAAGTGTCCTGTCAAGGATTAAAGTCTCTTTGGTGTAGGATTATGCAAATATGCTAACCTGAAACCATACTTATTTTTTAAGGGCATTTTATTTTAAACATATGTGCAACCTGTTCTGTGCTCAAACAATATTTGAGAATAATTTCTGAAACTTTAAACAACTAAGAGAGAGTAACATTGAAAGGCAAAGGGACTCAGATGCCCTTTCTCCAATCTAGGGAAGGGGAAACATAGCAGATAACTTGCTCATCTCTTACAGGCAACTAGATAAATGTGCACCTTCTAGCTCACCCACATTACTTTCTACCAGTATCAATATACTACATTTTGTTTAGGCTGAAGACAATATATATAAGAAATATGGCATTTGTAGGCAAACTCATAACCTCATAACTATACCACCCTTATGGCTGCAATCATAAAATGAGCATTTCTTAAGTTTCTAAGAAATCTCAAAGGTTATTTTTATTATGAAATATCTAGATAGAAAAATCATTTAACAATCACACAAGTAACTAACCATTTATTTTTGTCATAGCTTAACATTTTGCTTCAGATAGCTTAACATTTGTTTCAGATCTTTTTCTTAAGGAAGTGAGTCATTACAGATACAGTTGAGGCCCCTCAAGCATCCCAACCTAATTCAATGCCCATTTCCCCTGCCAAAAAGAAAAATTGAGAATCAGCTCTGGTCAAGACAGCTGTGTTGTATAGATCACACTGGCCCCTGGAGTTGTGCCCCCAGCACCTCAATGCTGGGATTGCATCTTTTTAGTTTTCCTCATTTTTTTTCCATCACAGGTTCATTTCCATTCAAGCAAGGAGATGGGAAACAAATTCTAGAAATGCCTAAACTTTCCTAAAGTGAAGTCATATTCTTAACAGAGGCCAGTCTTTGATAAAACCAGAAGTTAGCTTTTGAAAGGAGGGACTCTAGGTAAAACTGTCCACAAAAAAGGTCTCTTCCTTTTCTGCTTTCTTCACTCTATTTTTTATTTTATTTCGAGGCAAGGTCTCACTCTGTCACCCAGGCTGAAATGCAGTGGCATGATTACCGCTCACTGCAGTCTCAACCTTGTGGGCACAAGCAATCCTCCCACCTCAGGCCCCTGGAGTAGCTGGCACTACAGGTGTGCACCTCCATGCCCAGCTAATTTTTGTATTTTTCGTAAAGACGGGGTTTCCCCATGTTGCCCAGGCTGGTCTCAAACTCCTGAGTTCAAGCAATCCTCCCACCTGGACCTCCCAAAGTGCTGCGATTACAGGCGTGCGCCACCATGCCCAGCCAGAATTTCATTTTTTGATTAAAAAATATTTCCATATTTTCATCCTTACCATTGATGTAAAGTTCTCTACAACACACATTTAATAAGTATTATTTTTGCAATATTTGCCTCAAATTGTTGTGTTTAAGAAAATCAGATGTTACTAATAGAGCTAGTAGAGATAAGGTCACAACAGATTCTTTCTAAAGTGGTTGCACCATATGCTCTATTAGCAGCTTGAAAGAGGACCTAGTACTTCATATTGTAATGCATAATAATGGTTGATCCCCTCCCTTGCATAACACATTAGGGAATCTTTAATATTTCAAACCAAAGGAAGTAAGTTTTAAGCATCAGCAATAGGAAGATGTGGAAAGTTTAGGCAAGGGGTCTTTCAGTATTTCACATCGTGTTGTTACTTTTAGCACACTCCCATCACCTCTCTTGTTCTCCTACTCTGCACCCCATACTTTAACCAGAGTGCTCTTGAAAACCGAATCTGATCATGCCACTCCCAACTTACAACTCTTGGGTGCCTTCCCATGGTGTTAAGGAGAAACTCTAAGCCCCTTTCCCACCACAGGCTACCTGAAGAGGCCCTGTTCCCTCTCCTCTTCCTGTCTGCATTTGCCACTCTGACCTCCTTTCCATTTCTTAAAGGTGCCAAGCTCTTTCCCACCTCAGAGTCTTTGTATGTTTTCTTTGCCTGAAACACTCTTTTCCCTTCTCTGTGGTTGGCCAATTCTAAACCATTTTTCACATCTCAGCTGACAAGTGCCTTTAATAACAAAAAATTTCCCTGGCTTCTCGTATATCTAAATCAGGACTCCCTTATGTAATCTTATTATACCTGTTGTTTTTTAAATTATAATTTACAAATGCATATTTATTTGTATGAGTATTTGTTTAATGCCCGTTTCTCTTGTTAGACTATAAACTTCATAAGGCTAAGCATCATGATCCTTTTTCACTTCTAAATTTACCAGCATAGTGCCTCTTATAGAATCAATCATTATTGCTTGACTAAATGATTGAAAATACCCTGCTCCAGACCTCAATATTTAAAGCTTCCTTTCCCAAACTTGCACAATTGCCCCAAGCCTTCCCTCTTCTTCTCTAACTTAATCTCCACTCCAATCTCTGCCCCCCTCCTTTTCCCTTTCCACACATGTTTGCATGTCTCCACCCACTTGGAAAAAGGAACTAAGGGCTGGTAACAAAAAGTATGCCTTATGATGATTACATGCATTCTAGTCTATTTCTATTACATACTGCAACATAAAATGTCATTATATGGTATACATGCAATGAAAGGTTTATTTCAAATTTTAGAAGTATGTCTTCAAAGACATCATGAGAACACCTCCATGGATTCAAGATGATTTTGGTAAGCACGAATGGTTAAATTAATAAGCCAAATAGCTACTTTGCAAGCATGGACTCAACCAAGAATTCTAAACTATAAGCTGGAAGACAATGTCACCCCATGAAGCAGCTATCAGGTTTTTAAAAGTGGTTTTGAACAGAATTGCAAGTATTATCAACTGTAACAGAATAGTTGTGTTCCCCCAGGTAGTTCTGAAAAATACTGCACATCATCTTGTCACTTAATATTCAGAGACAAATTTGGAGGTTCAAATTTGTATTTTTATCGTGTACATAAACATTTTTCCAGTCACACTAACAAGGAGGGGGAGGAGGAAGACGAGGAGGAGGGGGAGGAGGAAGAGGAGGAGGAAGGGGAGGAGGAGAAGGCAACCAAAAAAGCTGGATCATCATGAAATTAAAGTCCCATGCTGAAAATTAAGTACTCTGAAGAGCACTGGTTTTTTTAACTGATAAATGTTCTTACATACATTTTTCAACCTTCTTTATTCACCATTACACGATTTCATCCAATGATTCCATGTTTCTTTTCCTTTAAGAACTCCGGGTATAACTGATGTAATTTTAGAGTTCATGCCTCTCTCCCTTCAAAACAGACTAGCAATGACTAGCAATACTCTAAAGGTTGAAATAATTGTGCCAAGAAGAGGACACAGCAGAGGCAAATTGTCCCCATTCCAAAAGCAGCTAAAGCTATCAACAGAAAACAGTGTTGAATCCAAAATCCAAGAATTTGACCTGGGGATGTTGCTAGCTGTGTTCTTCTGGGACTTTTTTATTTTGTTGCTCAGCAACCCACAATCCCCATTCTTTGTTCAGAGAGATGCTCCAGACCTCCAGATCCAGAGATGAGCAGGCTTCTAATTTCCTTCTTGAACTTACTTTCAAACTAGTGATTCAAGGTAGAAGGGAGAGAGGCATAAATAAAGAATCTTCCAATGAAATCTTTAAGACATTCATTTATTTACTCAACAAGCATTTATTGAGCTCCTATCATGTACTTAGGAATTGTGGCCACAAGGGATATGATGGTGAACAAGATTTCCCTTCTTCATGAAGCCTGTCTTGGGATGGGAAGCACCATGCATGAAACAATTACACAAATGAACATCAACTATTCATTGTGGTGAGTTCGTGGAAGGAAAAGTATAGGCTCCTGTTCATAATTATAAAAGAGGGAGCACGCTTTGTCTGGATTTTGAAGCTGATTATTTTTTTTTCTCCAAGCTAATTTTGCATATTTATTTAGGAAGATTTTCAAAAATGGGCAAGGTTTAAAAATTTGTTTATTTAAACTTTTAGTATTTTAAGTTCAGGGTACATGTGCAGGTTTGTTACATAGGTAAATGTGTGTCTTGGAGGTTTGTTGTACAGATTATTTCATCACCCAGGCGTTAAGCCTAGTACCCATTAGTTATTTTTCCTGATCCTCTCCTTCCCACCCTTGAGCTGAACTATTAATAAAAGGGAAATGAATAGGAATAAAGGGAAGGAAGGAGGGAACCCTCCTGGCACAGGGAGTGGCAAGCACAAAGGACCTGAAGTAGGACAGCACAAAGGGCGGCACACCTGCTGCATAAAGGGAAGGCGGCAGAAACTCAGCTGAGAGGTAAGCCAGGGCCCAGTCACCAAGGGCCTTTTAGGCCACTGTAAAGATTGGGGTCTTTGTCTAAAGAGAAACTTGAAGTCATTGAAAGGATGTCACTAGTGACATTCATAATCCAACTGAGTCTTCAGATCACTCTGACTGCCACGTTGACATGTATTAAAGGAGGTAAGGACAGCAGCAGGAAGCCCAGTGGCAACACGATTTGACGTGTAATTTTTAAGATCATTGGCTATCATATGGAGGAGGAGTTGGAGGGAAGCCATAGTGTACGTGGGGACATGTATGTGGATCACTTGAGGCTGGAGGGCAGTGGCACAATCTTGGCTCACTTCAACCTCCATCTTCCGAGTTCAATCAACTCTCATGCCCCAGCTTCCTAAGTAGCTGGGATTACAGGCAGGCATCAGCATGCCTGGCTACTTTTTTTGTACTTTTAGTAGCGATGGGGTTTCACCATATTGACCAGGCTGGTCTCGAACTCCTGGCCTTAAGTGATCTGGCCACCTCAGCCTACCAAAGTGCTGGGATTGCAGGCGTGAGTCACTGTACCCCACCATCAACAACACATTTGAGGCCCCACCTTCACCAAGTTACCACACTTCTCAGCCTGCCTCTTTATGGCTAAACTCAGCCTTCTTCTCGGTTTACCTTTCCTATTCTTATTTTCTCTTTAAAAAATTTTTTTGTTTTATTGAGTGGATATATGTAATTTTGAACACATTGCTATTTCTCATTTTATAAGATTCTATAAGAAATTATTTTTAAAAATTATTCATTATATAGTAACTTATTCTCTTGTTTAAAATATGATACACATTCATTGCAGAAACAAGAAGAAAATAAGAATAATCTAGAATCCCACCCTGGGGACATTGCATTAGTTAACATCTTGGTGTATAGTCTTCCAATCTTATTTCTATGCTTATCTATATACCTATATATATCATCTTCCAATTTTTCCATAGAAACAAATGTGTGTATGTGTTTGTGTGTATGCATTTGTATAAGTCTCTTAGATTCATTTTGGAATGAGAGAAATTGATATCAAGAGAAAATAATAAATAGAGCGATGGATAGACCAAAATTTTCTCTACATTTTGAGCCCTAGATGATTTAAATCCTAGGCTGGTTTTTTGACATTATCAAAATTGTTTCTTCCCAACTACTTCTGTCAATAAATAATACTCCTGCTTGCTCAATCAGAAACAATTGCTTGGCCAAGTGATGAATGATGACTTAGAGGTTATGTGATTCCAGTCCTTCCATCTTGAGTCCTAAGAGTATTCAGGTTGATGGAAGACTGACCACAGGTAAAAAGTAAACACTCCCTATGGTCATGTCACATAGTCCCAGACCATACAGCACATTATATTTTAAGTTGTTTATATAGCAAAACTAGATTGCCAGTGGAAATGACAAATCTCTTAGCTTTCTTGCTTCTAGGGGCAATCTATGAAAAGGCAGAAATTTGCTCCCAAGTTTTATCAAGACTAGTTTTGTTTTGTTTTGTTTTTAATTGCAAACCAACCTGAATCCAGTTCCCAAAAGGGAGGCATAATCAAGAACTACAGCCATCTGTACTAGCTGTCTTAGGAAAGCAGTAGCAATAACACCTAGAGTAGGCGCCACTTGGAACTCATGCAGTAGAAAACTGTGAGCAATGTGCACTTTAATCAGATGTTCAACCTTGCCCAGCTCTCTCCTCTGATAATCAGTTGATACTGTCCTAAAATGCAAATACCTAATAGCATAGTCTACATGGTTTCATCTGGGTCACACCTATGTGGCCATTTTGTACTGAAATCCATAGAAATTTGTGGCAGCTATATCATACCCCAACCCCAAACCAGAAGAGAATATTTAAGCGTTTAAACAAGTCTGAACTATATTGACCAGGAGGGACAAACTGTTCACTGCAGGACTTTCCCACCTGAATTCTTCCTCCTTCTCTTCCTCTCATCCTCCCTTCCATCCTGCCTTTATTTATCAAATAAATAGGCTCAACACTTTGAATGTTTTCTATTGAGATGAATACAGTTTTTAAAATTAATTCAGCAGCACATTTGTTTATATGTAAAAATCTTTACATTCTAGACTTACCACAAAATCCCCTTCCAGATGTCTATCCCTAATTAGTCAGGATGTGTTTCAAAAAGGTAACTTTATTGGAATATTAATTCAGTTCAATTTTAAAACTTTTATTGAGCATGAAACATATGCCAGACACTATTCCAGGCGCTGGTGACTTCAAAAAAGAGACATAAACCCATCCTCATGAATTGTCCAGTTTAGTAGGTACCTCATAAACCCTAACTGAGTAAAATATCCTAACTTTAAAAAGACGATATACTTTGATTAACATTTTGAATGTTTACTTAGATTTTAATACATAAGTCCAGTGGGTTCTCCTTTTTAAACTTCATCTTCTTTCTGATTACCCTGAAATGCCTGTTGCTCTCTAATGACGAGTTAATAGAATTCCTACTTTCAGGAATATCTGTATAGTTCATACACTCCTTTTCTACACACACACACACACACACACAGAGAGAGAGAGAGAGAGAGAGAGAGAACATGTTCCTTTAAAGGGACTAATATGTTTAAGAAATTAGATGGTATGATAGGGCATTTCAGGAGATAACTAGAAAGCTAATTTTTAAAATAACATATCAAACAGAAATTGCAAAACCAAAAACATAATAACTGAAATTTAAAATTCAATGAATTAAGAGCAGATTAGACATAGCTAAAGAGAATATTAGAAAACTAGAAACTTGTCTTTAAAAATATATACCCCATCTAAAGTACAGATTAACAAACAAAGATGGAAAATACAAAAAAAAAAATGTGTAAGAATTTTGTGGATAGAAGCGTAGAACTGTTAAAAGACAGAAAATAAAATCTAAATGAGTAAAAAGCTGTGTAATGATTTGTATATATGATGTATAATGATTATGGAGGGAAAAGTCAATATCATAAATATGTCACTTATCACTCAAGTTTCTCTCTAAATACAGTAAAATGTCAAAGCTCCCAATAGGGATGTGGGTGGGTGTGTAATTTGACAAGCTGTCTCTAAAATCCATATGGAAGTAAAAGACTATGAAATAGCTGAAACAGTTTTAAAGAATAAGGACAAGGGGAACTCAGATTACCAGCTTGAAAGAGTTTTATTATAAATTAAGGCTTTAAAGACTTAATATAAGTTAAGACTTCAAAGACTTATAAATCCACAGGAATTAAAAAGCATGCTATGGCTCAGGAATAAAGAGATCAGCAAAACAGAATAGCTAGCCAGAAATTGAGTACACCCTCCACCTCCCCACCCAAGTACATGGGAGCTTGGAGGCATAACCACGCAATGAGGGAAAGGAAGTCATCAAATAGTATGAGGACAACCAGCTGTCTACATGGAAAAAGTAGTATTTATTTATACCGTAATTTAATAGTGTATATAAAATTGATTTTAAGAACATTAAAGACTAAATGTGAAAAAATAAAATTTTAAAACATTTAGTAAAAACACATAAGACAGAATATTTTTAGGACCTAATGGTATAGAAAGAATTTTCAAAGACACAAAATAACTAATCATATTGGAAGAGATTAATAAATTCTAGTACATTAAACTTAAATCTTTTAACAAAAAATCACAAACAAAATTTAAAGGGAAAACCGCAAACCAGAAGAAAAATCTTGCAATGCATAGAACCGATTAAGAAATACCCATAATATATAAAGAACTTCTACAAATCAACAAGAAAAAGACAAACAATGTAAAAGAAAAATAAGCCAAGTCTATGAACAAGTAATTCACAAAAGAGAAACCTCAAATAGCCAAAAACATAGGAAAAGATGTTCAACTTCAGTAAAAATGAGGGAAATGCAAATTAAAACAATGAGATATCATTTCATACCATCAGAATGTCAAAAACTCTAAAAGCCTGACAATACAAATGTAGAGAATGACACAAGATGACAGGAACTCTCATTCATTGTGAGTAGAAGCATAAAGATGTACAATTCTGGAGAGTAATTTGTCAACATCTAATAAAGTTTAATATGTGCATATTTTATAAACCAATGATGTCATTCCTTGGTAAATAAGGAAACAAACCCTCACACAGGTTTATTATGTTCCAAGCCCTGTTCTAAATATTTTATATATTAACTCATTTAATCCTTACAACAATTCCATGAGCAAGGTACTCACAGCACAGAGAGGTTAAGTGATTTAAGGCCACATAACTAGTTAATGGCACAGCTAACAAGGAAACCCAGCAAACTGACGCCAGAATTCATATTCTTAATTCTTATAATATGTGACCTCTCTAGACGTCTTCTTACATATGTGCAAAAGGGGACATGTACTAAGATATTTACTCAGTAAATTATTTGTAGTGGTAAAACACTGGAAATGACCTAAAGGCCATCAAGAGGAAAATGAAAATGAAATGTGGTATCTTCATTAAATGAAATAGTGCATAATATTAAAATGAATAAACTAGACTTAACCTGTATCAATAAAGATGAATCTGAAAAGCTCAATGTGGAGAAATAAAAGAAAGTTGCAGAAACATAAGTACAGTATCTAGAATTTGTCAACATCCTATTGGAGCCAGAATTGCTCTCATCTAATCAAACATAAGCTTCAGGCCCCCTTTCAAGCCCCTGGGAGGGGCTCTGGCAACATGTTCACATGGCCGTATGTTTTGTAATTTTTACAAGTAAAATATTTTAGCCACACTTGGTTAAGACAATTGTCGCTTCTCACACCAACTTCAACAATTTCCTGTCCCTTCATATCATGTAGCATTGGAGTGACCAGGGGCATTTTTTGGATCTGATTGAGGAGAAGTTAATTATGGACACATTTAGTTTAGGTTTTGTGGGACACATCCATGTGCTTTATAACCCATCTAATGCAAGAATTGCCCCCAGAAATATTCCTGCTACCTATCAAAGGTGCATTCCCTAAGGCGTGATCAAGACATAAATGTGTTCTACAGCACCAAGAACCGGAAGTGTGGAGACAATCCAAAAGAGGCCATATTTGAAATGGATGGAATCAGAAGCTGGTCTTTGAAAAACTCAGTCATCAGACACGTAAAATTTCAAACGGGAGATTCGGTTTTCACTGATGCCAATTGAAAACAAAGCTCTCTTGTTAGGAATGGACTCATAATATAGCATATACAATTATAAACACACTGCTTTTATTTTGTTTTGGGGAAAACTTTCCAAAATAGAATTTCTCATTATTCCTATGTTTATAGGGCAAAAACTCATAGCAGCACTACAAAACAAATGAGTATTTCTGTGTACAGACTCATCCTTTACAAATTTCTACTATTAAGAACAACAACAACAAAAAAGCCTGATGCTGCATTGTACACCTATAATCCCAGCTACTCAGGAGGCTGAGGCAGGAGGAATGCTTGAGCTCAGGAGTTTGAGGTCAGCTTGGGCAACATAGTAAGACCACATTTCAAAAATAAAATAAAAGAATATGAACATTCGATCAACAATGCTAAAGGGAAAAAATTATCTTTGTATTTATATTGTTGTTACTTAGGTAATGATATTTGTCTAAACATTCAGGAAACAATATCTATTTAGAAAAAAAATTAAGAAAACTATACAGAAAATATTAAATCATTTCACATAAAGCATGCAGCCAAAAACCTGGAGAAAAAATTTAACAGGGGTATGTCAAATAGTTAATTAACACAAATACTATTATTTTTCCAAATTTTTGTGATATTTGTCAGTTTTTACAATTTGTAATTTATTTTTCTTATTATTTCTCATATTTTTCACCTTAAAATATTGCCAAAATTTTGTAAGTTTCTGTGTGTAAAACTGAAATCTGCCCAAATCACAATATATTATTTCCTTTTAACTTATAAACAGTAAAAGGTGAAAACACACGTGGGAAGAACATGCAGCAACTTTGGGATCCTGTTTACCTTAGGACTGGAAAGCGGGGCCTGAGTGATGGGCACTGGCATCCCCCACTATGTTCAGTGCATTTTACATACTCTGTAATTGCAGTCCCTGAAATCTGGTGTGGATAAGCATCAAGCTAAATCTGAGATATGGTCTCATTCATGGAATTGTTTTGTTAAGTGACTAGGTGGGATGAGATTTGCCTCATTCTATAAAACTGGATATCTGACCTCTATTTTTACAAAATAGATGCAGTTAAATTAAGTGAAATCATAGTAAGAGAGATTTGTACACATTATAAAATAGTGTATAATGTTAGATAGTTTGCAAAATGGCAATCTATATTATATGCAAGTATTACTAATGTCAATATTATCTGACATTTACTGATTGCTCAATATATGTCAGGTACAGTTCTATGTGCCTTATCTATGTTTATCTCATTTAATAATCCCGATAAGACTGAGACAGATATTACTATTTTATTTATCAGATCAAATATGTAACTTCTGATGGAAATGAAAAGTATATTTGATAAACTACAGAATGTTTACCTATATTAATTAATACCTATAAAATATTTAAATAGTAAGACAGTTGCCTTTCTCAATTCATTCAAAAGCTATTAGTCCAGGTATATGATGTAATGTTAAGGGTTGGGGAATGGTCAGTCAAGAATGCTACGAACAATTATTGAATCCATTTTTAGTTTTTCAGTAGTTATTGAATGATACATATCTAATACATGTCGTGAAAGATCTCAGTTTGAATTTTGAGGAATAATATGATGTAATGTATATAGGCTTTCAGTTTCTCACTCACATTTTAATTCAGATTCCACACTATTTCTTCTAAAGTCAAAACTCAGCAAATTCAGATTACTCTCCCATCAAACTCAGAAATTCTGTTTTGGTATTTATCTGTGGACTCTTAAAATGCCACAACTTATAAAAGGAATTTGCAGCATTATGGAATCAAGAGTTCCATTAAATATCACGCATTCAACAACTATATTTGCATCAAGTAGAACCCATGTACCACAAACGGGATGGGAGAGGGGAAAAATCCCCTGCCCTCGCCGAGTTCGCAGATCCCATCTGAACCAATCAATAACATTATCAACTGTAGACAGAGGCACTTACAGAGAATTCTAAAATAAAACCACATGTGCAGATACATAGATGGGGGCCTGAGGACACAAAAACTGAAAGGAAAAAAGAAACCCAGCAGACCGGATTTTTTGTAAATCTCACTGCTTCACTCCTAAATGGATCCAAAGTCCAATAGCTTCATTACAATGGCCTGACTCAGGAGCAGGAGCTTTGAAACATCGCATCATGGTCGCAAATGGAGGGGTGAAGGGAATCTTTGGTGAAGCTAATGAAAAAAAAAAAAGTTGGACAGAACATTTCCTGCTGGAACGTGTTGAGAGTGTGTGGTGTTTCAACCATGGGCTCCTGATGATGGAACTTTAGTTGCTGAACATGAAGATAATTTCAGCACCCTACAATTATGTGCCTAATTAAAATTAAGAAATTAGAACACAGTTAAAAGGAATAATATTTTGCTCACAGCTAATTTCATTAAAGTATTAATGAACAGGACTCTTTTTATGGCCAGAGGGCAACCACTTTCTACAGAGTACTTCCATGCTAGCTAATTTATTCATGCATGAAAAACAATCCAATGAGAAATGAGGGAGCTAAGAACTGCTGGTCCTAATTAAAATATTTAAAACACCATGTCTATTTTCTTCCATCTAGCCAAATACCTAAGCCTGAGCCAGCATGGTGCCAATTAACATGGAAAAAGCAAACACAAACACCCACGGTTTCTGATTAAAGTGCACATTATTGTACCATGCAATATATTGTTCGGCACATATATGTAAATGTTTAATTAACCCATGTCTAAATCTCAGCAACATTCAGAAATCGATACTTTAATCCCTAAACAAGTGGCAATCTGTGTAGGGAGACGCTGGCTTATTTATCACTGTGTTTTATTCAAACCTCATTTGTAGCAGTCGTGTGCTGGCTATGCTAAAACGTTTCTTAAGGGAAACGGGAGGGAGGAGATTCTTTGCTTGGCAGACTTCTTTTCAGATGGCAGCGAGATTGTTAGTCGCCAAAGACTCGTGAAAGGAACTAGGCTAGCCTCAGGTGATATGAAATTTTTCATTAATAATGCAGGAGGAAGTCTGGATCTAAACCCATTTGTCAGCCTGGATAGCAATAACAATAACAACGCCTGCACATGTACACGCACACGCACGCGCGCGCGCGCGCACACACACACACACACACACACACACACACCCCTCTTCTCTTTGTTAACTAAAGACCTATCTGTTGGAACAAACTCCAAGACATCCCTACCACGGC
Source organism: Pan troglodytes (assembly GCF_028858775.2). Lineage (NCBI taxonomy): Eukaryota > Metazoa > Chordata > Mammalia > Primates > Hominidae > Pan > Pan troglodytes. Next base: position 52,221,736 of record NC_072414.2, read on the forward strand.
AGCACGTTGGAGAAAAATGTCTAAAACCCAGAAGTCGAAGATTTGAAAATCTTACAAGTAACCATCAGAATTTTATCATCATGTTAAAAGCAACAATAAAAGGAGAGTTAACATTTTAGCAGCTGCCAGAGTTAACAAGCACTTTCAGTTCAGTTATTTCTACTTCACAATCCTGGGAGGCAGGCTGAACAAGGGACACCAAAGCTGAGGGCAGTAAAACGATTTGGGGAAGCCACACACAGCACACGCCAGAGCCAGAACTTGAACCCACATCTGTGAATTCTATAATCATTCCACTCCACACCACATTGATTAAAACGGCTCTTAATTTTTTACGTAGAAGAGACCAAATCTTCAGAAACCCAATTACTACCTATTTAGTTACGAAAAGTCATTTATCGTTTGCTTTTTAGCATTTCTTAGGAGGTAGGGAAGGTGAGGATATATTAAACACAGTTTCTTCTTTCTGAGGTTTCTCATTGTTTTTAGCAACTAAAACCATGGGATTTTAGACTAAGATCTTAGACATCATTTGCCCAGAGCATTTCAAACTGTTTGTGGCAGCAGAATCCCTTTTTTTCCCCAAATACAATCTTTGTATATACAACCAATATATTGACACAGATAAAAGCAGACCCTTGTGATGGAGGGGGCTGAGGCACTGCCACAGAACCCGTTTTCTGAAAACCACTGTGTTCATCAAAGCATTTATTAAACAGCTGGAGGAACTGAGGTCCAGAGAGGTGAGGACACAAGGGAAGTACTCATGCAACATAATAGCAGACCTGGAATACACCTACAGTAACCTTGACCCTCTGCCCCGTGCTCTTTCCACAGCATCATGGTCCCTAATGAAATCAACCTAGACTATGATGCAGTTAAAGAGCCAAATAGAGGTGAGAGTGTTTGTGCAAAATTACCAGCAACAATACAGGAATGTATGCTCATAAGGCAGGACAGCCTAGTGTACAAAGCAAGAGGTGAGATTCAGAGGCAAAAGACTTAAGAAAAAGATTTGTCTCTGTCCTACAGGCTCTTCATTTCCATTCCCTGGGGCCCAGATTCCTCATTTGAAAATGGTGTTGATATCTCACAGAGTTGTATTAAGAACCAAACAAGAATCAAGGAATGTGCCCTTTCAAAAGTATTTTATCACACTGCATTGCAATTGCTTGTCTGTTTCTGTCACTGGACTCTCAGCATTATTCCGAGATAATGTCAATGTTTTACTATCTATTCATCCTCAGTCTAGAGTTGCTGTTCAAATAGCATTGGATGATGTTTAACTCATAATTATAATGACTAACATATATTGTGCATTTATTTACTATATGTTAAATATAATGCTAAGCATGTGACATTGATCATATATTTCATCTTGACACCCTCATAAGACATACTGTCACTGTCCCCATTGCACAACTGAGAAACAGAGACACAGAAAAGTGACTTACCTGCCCAGTGTTCCAGAACTATTATAATAAGCTGTGGAGCAAAAAACCCACACTGAGACGGTCAAACTTCAGAGCCTAAGCTCTTAGTCACTGTGTTATACAAAAGCAGCAAAATAAGGTAATAAACCAAAAGTTATCAGCTAGGGCATGAGGCAAATGTCTTAGGTGGGAAAGCATGTGAAACACACTGGGCATCCACTGAGAAACATGAAATGCAAATTCCAGGAAGAGTTTTGTTCTTGATGACTGTTCTAACAAGCAGAAATTAGGGAGAATGAGAGAACATTTCTAACCTCTAAGAATGATATTGGGAAAGAGATATTTCCAATGTTAAACTCTCAGAAAACGGTCTGATTCAATGTGTCTAAAAGAGAAAGACTCTCAAATATGCTATCCTTGTGATCAACAGCCTCATCGTTCTCATTTATAAATATACATACACACCCCCAAAAAATCATGCTGTACCGTGAAGTAGATGTTTATGGTCACAGTGCAGGTTGATGAGAGTCAACAGAAAGATGGCACTGGTCCTCTCATATGTAACCATGGAATTATGGCTTACAAATGTAAGCAGACTCAGCAAGTGTTCATGGAAACTCATTAATGATGTAGCCATAGTTGCTCATGAAGGAAAGTTGTGCACACCTGAGACACATCCCAGACATTTTCAGGTGTAATCATAATTAGCATAATGGTCAAAAATTGAATAATGGGCCTGAACGGATCACTGGTCTAACCCTATGTAATAGTCTTCATGAGATCTTGACATTAATTGGAAATTAGTAACTACAGTCGTGTATGTAAATTCTCTCTTTGATGATGAGATGGGTTGCATTTCCTGGGTTCCTAATTTTCAGCTGGCATTGACTAAATCCTTGCTGATTATAGCTTTCCAATTATTGAGAAGACTTCAAGGAGACAGCTCATATTCCATCATTTTACACCTTACAGCCTATCAGCATTCTACTAAATTTCTCAGTTCTTTGGAATCTGAAGTAATCTAATTAAATATATTTTCTTATAACATACCAACATGTAAGTTAATATTTCAAACATTTGATATTTTCTCCAAAACAGCCAGTATGAGATAACTAGATTTTTCAAAAGGTTTGTTTGTTTTTAATTCTCTTCCCATAAGCAAGTTTGGTTTTTGAAATTTTCCCTTTCAAGAAAGAAAAAATAAGCAACAAAGCAGATCACGAAAATAGAGCCTACATTTTTATGCATCTTTAGCCAGATAAACATTAGTCCTTCCCCAGAACTGGCACAGCTGTTCTGAAGAATGTAAACTTGCTGTTTTCTCAATATGCAGATAGCCTGTTGTCATAGATCCTCATAGTAATGAACAACTTCTCAATATTTAATAAGCCTGGCATTCCTGTCCCCAGGCGGAAAGCACAGACAGTTGGTAGCCAGCTACTAACTGACCATTAAAATACAGAATCTGTCTTTAAAATGTGCTTCACAAACAGGTTCCATCACCTGCAGTGGAGAGCAAGTGCTGTCCTCTGCAGTGAGGTGGCCTATTCTGCCTGGAAGAAAAGTGGCAGGAGCAAGCCAAGTTAGCCTGCTCAGTATTCAAACAGGGGCCAGCAAGAACAGAATCTTGTTTACAAAGTGGAGGAAAGCCCATCCACAGCCCTTCTCTTCACAGTGTTGTTAGCTCCAAGAACTGCCAAGCAAGTAGAAATTAGGAAAGCTCACCATGATAGTTTTGTCAATGTACAACAACAAAACCATACTGGAACTCTGTTTTTTTTTTTTTTTTTTTTTTTCATTCTTTCCATGCTTGCTTATACACAGGAGCATTTTCTGCTGTCTCTGGTGTGCTGTGTGAGTATATATTGCAACAATAATGCTCACTAATTGGACCAAGATGCCATTGATTCCAAACAATATTTGAGTATTTCAGCATTGCCTTTTTTAAAATCCAAGGAACAAAAACTAATGTTAATATGATTATATGGAAATTAAGGAAATCATTAATACAATTAGATCATTTTCTGAATAATAGAAAAGCTAACATAATGAGTTCTCTTTGCTCTTATTGACCATTAAGAGAAGATGCTTGGCTGTAACTATAATTTCAGGTTAACACAAATATTCCCATGATCACATTAAGTACAGAGCTTAAAAATTCTTGAGTAGGCCTACCACAACTCTTGTTACCAACACACTTCATAAGACATGATCGTCTTTTCTTCTCTTTCATCAACAGTGATAAGAATTACTGTGGCTTTTTTGGCCCATTTTCCACAGGGAAAAAAGGGAATTTTCTTTCTTAACCATTTCAGGGGAACGGTTGCATGCGTAATGATGCAGGGAAAATAAGAAAGGTGTGGACGGTGGGTGGTTGACTTTCTAGCTGATGACTGGCTCTCATCACCATCTTCCAACAGTGTGTAACCCAAATCCATGCCTCAATAATGCTAAAAATAACAACTTCGTGGCCCTTTTGGACACTTTCCAGGAGCATTCATTCTGTAAGCGTTGACAGTCATATACTGCCAAGCAGCAGAAGAAGCAAACCTGCTCTGTGTTGCTGCATGAGGAGACAATACTAGGATAAGGGGTAAAAAATACAATGGAGCAGATTTAGAGCCTTCATGAGAACTTTCTAGCAGAATTGTTAAGTAATATAATGAATAGGGTAACTTTCATGATAGAGGCACTCAAAGGCTGAAAGACTACCTATTATAGATGCTACTAACAATATTTTTAAATTAGAGTATTTTTCTCAAAAGTTTATGTAAAATCCCAGAATATAACACAAATAAAAATAGCACTGCTCTAGTTCAAGCGGAAGACAGAAGACCTGTGACCTGCAACTCCATTCACTCACATTGTTTTATCCTCCAAGGCTCCTCAGGCAATCCTAGAGGACTCCAGAGAACACAGTTTAAAAACCACCGCTGGCCGGGCACAGTGGCTCACATCTGTAATCACAACACTTTGGGAGGCTGAGGTGGGCAGATCGCTTGAGGTCAGGAATTCGAGACCAGTCTGCCCATGGCAAAACCCCACTCTACTAAAAATACAAACATTAGCTGGGTGTGGTGGTGTGCACCTGTAATCCCAGCTACTCGGGAGGCTAAGGCAGGAGAATCACTTGAACTCAGGAGGCAGAGGTTGCAGTGAGCCGAGATCATGCCACTGCATTCCAGCCTGGGTGACAGAATGAGACTGTCTCAAAACAACAACAACAAAACACTGCTGTAGAAAATATTCCTAAATGACATGGGAGATCATACTAAGCAATTCTCAAGCTTTTCTACACTGGGAAACACATGGCAAGTGTTACCATAATTACTATATAATTACCATATACAATTTGATCTAATGTTCATACCCAGATTCAAATATCCCCTAAAAGTTAGTGAGGAAGTGAAGCACCACAAAAATTCTCAGGCTCTCCAAGTGTTGAAAGTACACACAGGTTTTGGCTATTGTGAATGCTGCTGCAGTAAACAATGGGGGTGCAGATAGATCTTCCAGCTCTTGAAGAGAAATATATATCCAAAAGAAGTGGTATTGCTGGATCATAATTAGTAGCTCTATTTTTAGTTTGGTGAGGAGCATCATACTGTTTTCCATATAAGGCTGTACTAATTTCTATTCCCACCAATAGTGTATAAGAGTTCCAATAATAACTATTCTAACAATATGAGGTAACACTGTGGTTTTGATCTGCATTTTCCTGATGATTAGTGATGTTGAGCAACTTTTCATATACCTGGTGGCCATTTTTATGTCTTTGTTGGAGAAATGTCTATTCAAGTTCTTTGCTGATTTTTTAATCAGGTTGTTTTGATTTTTCTTTTTTGCTGTTGAGTTATACAAGATCGTTATATATTTTGGATATTAGCCTCTTATCAGATAAATGGTTTTCAAATATTTTTTCCTATTCTGTAGGTTACTGATTGTCTTTTTGATTGTTTCCTTTGCTATGCAAAAGCTATTCAGTTAGTATAGCCCCACTTGTCTATATTGAGGTTTTCTTTCTGTTCTTTTGGTGTCAAATCCAAGAAATCATTGCCAAGATCAATGTCAAGAAGCTTTTCCTCTTTGTTTTTTTAAGGGGTTTTACCATTTCATGTCTTATGATTAAGTCTTTAATCCATTTTGAGCTGATTTTTGACTATGGTATAAGATATGAAAACAAAGAAAATTTCCATTGACAGATGAATAAAAATGTGATATAGACATACAACGAAATATTATTCACCTTTTATAAAGAAGAAAATTCTACCATTTGTTACAACATAGATGAACTTAAAGAACATTATGCTAAGTGAAAAGCCAGACACAAAAGGACAAATACTGCATGATTCCACTTATATAAGGTATCTAAAATAGCAAGACTCACAGAAGCAGAGAATAGAATGGTGGTTGAAAGGGGCTGGGGAAAGGGGGGAATGAGGAATTGTTGTTCAGCGGGTATAAAGTTTCAGGTATGCAAGATGAATACATTCTAGAGATCTCCTCTATAACATAGTACCTATAGTTCACAACATGTTGTTGCACACTTTAAAACGTGATAAAAGAACAGATCTCAGATCTCATATTAAGTGTTCTTACCACAAAAGATACTCTCAAAAAGAATACAAGGATATTTTTGTAGGTAATGAATATAGTATCTTGGTTGTGGTGATGGTATCATGGCTGTATGTATATATCTAAACTCATCAAAATGTATACATTAATTATGTGCTTTTTTTTTTTTGAGATAGACTAGCTCTGTCACCCAGTTTGGAGTGCCGTGGCATGATCTTGGCTCACTGTAACCTCCACCTCCCAGGTTCAAGAGATTCTCCTGCCTCAGCCTCTTCAGTAGCTGGGATTACAGGTGCCTACCACTACACTGGGCTAATTTTATATTTTTAGTAGAGATGGGGTTTCAGCCATGTTGGCCAGGCTAGTCTTGAACTCCTGACCTCAAATGATCTGCCTGCCTCGGCCTCCCAAATTGCCAGGATTACAAGGCATGAGCCACCGTGCCCGGCCCGATATGTGCAATTTTTGTGTATTAGTTATACCTCAATATAGGTTTTTAAAAGTTTAAAAAATAATACTTGTACATCTTGGGTAACTAACTATAATTCAGCATACCACATTCCCTCAAGAAACCTTCCAGAATACAAGAGAGTTAGAAAGACATTTTACCTATATAGCCTTGAAACTGCTTGAATTCGTAAAAGCAACATTTTTTTAAAAAAAAATTCTCAACTCTGAGTGCCTTATCAATAATGGTAAGTTCTTCATGACATACCTCACAACTGACCACAAAACATCAGGGGGTTGTAACCCCAGGTTTAAGAATCTGGATGACCGGATGAAGTGACACCCACACCCAAACCAATGCACTGGAACTGCTTCTGCATTCTAGCTAACATTGAAGTCAGGTAGACATTGTAATGTAATTATATAACCATTCCAAAGTAACCAAACGCTTAGAATTTTACGTATGAAAGCAAATTGGTCAATTTCTCTCTATTCAGCCGGAGGTTTGGCATCATAGAAAAACTACCCTGATGAAATTTTACTGCTCCTGGTAATTTTTTCAAAGTACTCAACATCACCATGATCAGCAGCTTAGACCTATCTATGTAGCAGAGTTTAAAACACTGGTGTGTCTTTTAAATAAATAACTTTTTTGAGTATTGATGATGGGCCAAGCATGGTTCCGAATGTTTTACATGTGTTTCATAAGAATCTCATGATATAGGTATTATGGCTACGCCTTCCCCTTTTTTCACTGTGTAAACTGAGGCTTAAGAGAAGCTAAGTAGCTTACCAAGCTCCACACAATAGCTACGTTGTGGAGCGGGGATTTGAACCAAGGCAAATCTGACTCCAATGCTCACAAGCTTAACCTTTACACCCTGCAAGAAGCCAGCAAAGTCCTACTATCCAGAAAGAAGTATAAGAGTTTGATCACCAAATACCTGATTCTCCAATTATTATATGAGCTTCTCATCTCTGCTCCATATCGTCCATGAGCCAAGAAGAAAAAAATAAGATGAAATAAGGGACAGAGTTGAGGAATTGGAGCAAAGGGTATGGCTAAGCTACTTCCACTGCAAAAGACAAGATATGCCAAGAATTCAGATTAGTTCATGAAAAGTCAAAACATGATTTTTTTTTTTTTTTGAGAAGATGAAGATGAACTGTGTTGGCTAGCCACGAGGCTGAAGAATAATTAGAAACACCCCTCCATAGCTCATTGATGAGTCCAGGGGGCGCTGGCTCCATGCTAGACTCAACACAGCGCCAGGAGTCTCTTAGTGAGCCAGCCCCAAGCTGACACACAGAAGGCCTCTTGCTCCCAGCAAAGACTGTTGTCAGCAATGTGAAAACCACAGCAGTGACATCATTGACCAAGGATCCAGAGAATTCTTTAGAATTCCAAAAGCCCCACTATAAAGACACGTGCACACGTATGTTTATTGCAGCAGGATTTACAATAGCAAAGACTTGGAACCAACCCAAATGCCCATCAATGACAGCCTGGATAAAGAAATGTGGCACATATATACCATGGAATACCATGCAGCCATAAAAAGAATGAGTTCATGTCCTTTGCAGGAACATGAAGCTGGAAGCCATCATTCTCAGCAGACTAACACAGGAACAGAAAACCAAACACCTCATGTTCTCACTCGTAAGTGGGAGTTGAATAGTGAGAACACATGGACATAGGGAGGGGAACAGCAAACACCGGGGCCTGTTGGGGGTGGAGGGCAAGGGGAGGGAGAGCATTAAGACAAATACCTAATGCACGTGGGGCTTAAAACCTAGATGACGGGTTGATAGGTGCAATAAACCACCATGGCACATGTACACCTATGCAACAAACCTGCAGGTTCTGCACATGTATCCTAGAACTTAAAGTAAAATTAAAAGAAAAAAGAATTCCAAAAGCTCCTAGCCATGGTAGATTTTAATCTTTACAACCAGCTATGAAGCACACGTTATCACCTGTGGCACAGAGGAGGAAACTGAGATGCAGAGAAGCCAAGTGACTACTCAAAGCTTCTCAGCTGATTGGGGCAGAGTTGAGACACAGGTCTTCTGATGCCCAGGCACCCTCCGCCCCTTGGCACAGACATAACTCATTCACTAGACTGACCATAGAGCCTCAGGGTTAGAGTGAGCAGGCTCTGATCTGAGCTCATGTCCTGGCTCCACTATTGACTGCTTTCCAGATGACTCTTGGCAAGTTACTTACCCTTTTGAAGCCTCTGTTTTCCAAGCTGTAAAATGGGAATCCAAACAGCATATGCCTCACAGGGCTTTTATGGTAATTAACTGAAATGAGATGAGTTAATGTATAGAAAGAATAATAGCAAGCATTCACAAATGGTAGTTTTTATTATTAATCATTCACTCACTGAACAAACTTTGATTAGATGGTTATTCCGTGCCAGGCCTGTGGGCCTGGACCTGATGATATTAACAAACCCTGCCCTGAGGTTACTCAAAGTCCTTCTTGGGTGACCAATAGAAAGAGAGACTTATAAGGCAAGGGGGGGAAGTATAATGATATGGTAAGTTAAGATGCAGGATAGTATAACAGGCACATAGAATGGCTTTCTCTAGAGCAGCGGTCCCAACCTTTTTGGCACTGGGGACTGGTTTCATGGAAGACAATTTTCCCATGGACCTGGGGGTTTGGGGATGGTTTCGGGATGATTCAAGCACATTACATTTATGGTGCACTTTATTTCTATTATTACATTGTAATATGTAATGAAATAATTATAAAACTCGCCATAATGTAGAATCAGTGGGAGCCCTGAGCTTGTTTTCCTCAACTAGATGGTCCCATCAGGGGGTGATGGGAGACAATGATAGATCATCAGGCACTAGATTCTCATAAGGAACACACAACCTAGATCCTTCACATGCACAGTTCATGATAGGATTCACACTCTTGTGAGAATCTGATGCTTCCACTGATCTGACAGGAGGCGGAGCTAAGGTGGTCATGCTCACTCACCTCCTGCTGTGCAGCCCAGTTCCTAACAGGCCACGGACTGGTACTGGTCTGTGGCCTGGGGGTTGGGGACCCCTGCTCTAGAGCAGCAGATGCTCTAAGAGAGTTTATAAAACAAAATCTTTTAGTAACAAAGAAGATACTACAAATGTAAACATTGTTCCAAATTCAGTTTCAATGTCACAAAACTTTAAAAACAAAACAAAACAAAAAACCCTGAGATTTAGAGATGAAGACCCTTCATAGAAATCTCAATTCCATAAACTACCAACTACATGACTTTGAATTAAATAACCTAACTTCTCTGGACCTCAATGTACTCATCTCTAAAACTGGGATACAGTAGTAACACACCTCATGGGCTTGTCAGGAAGATGAAATGATGTAACATATGTGAAAGAGCTTTGTAAATGAGGAGAAGTTTCATTAGAATTATTACTGATTACAGGGAAAGAGGAGAAGGATGAAGAAACAGAGGAAAAGGAAGAGAGAAGGAGGAAGGAGAAAAAGGAGGAAGTGCCCAGCATCTGCTGAGGGGACTGGGCAGCCATGCGGGCAGAAGTTCTTTCTCCCACAGTCTCAGGTGTACACAAGGAGGATGTTTCTAGCTAAATAAGGCAGACAAGGATTTTGCCAAAATTTTACATCTACCCGATTAGCCCCCTCCCACGTGGTCAGCTTGCTCCTGATTCTCAGGCTCTATGGCTCTTCTGAGACTTGGGCGTCTTAACTTGAGGAAACCACGCTACCTGCCTGTGAGCGTGGAACTAGAGGCTGCAATCTGCCAGGGCTGCCATCTGCCTCCAGCTTGGAGTCTGTGTCCCCTGTGGTTCACTCCCTAGTTGCAGAGGATGCCACTACAAGACTTGGGGTCGTGGGTGGGCAATCCATCCCAGCTATGTGCAGAAATGTTTCCCTTTACCACAATCTCTCAGAGGCCCAGTCAATACTGAACTGGGCCTCCAGGGGGGAATCTGAGTTTGCCAGCGGACAAGGACAGTGCGTTGCATCTGCAGGGTGCTCGGCATGGAGAAAGATGCAGTGCCGTAACAGAGCCTGTAGGGGGCGGGTGGGAGAGTAACAAGCAAGGCACAGGGTGTGCAGAGGAGGTGGAGGTGGAAAATGAAGGGCCACAGGTGTCAACCAGGGAACTTCTAGTCTTTATCACAGAGTGTGGGAGACCCACGGGGGTGTAAACAGAGGAGGCATGTGGTCCGTCTAAAGAGGCCACCCTGGCCATAGAGTAGTAGAGAACAGACCAGAAACTGGGGGCATGCATGGCAGAGAGGTCATTATCTAAAAGGCTCATATGGAGGGCATGGACTCCATCCCAGTGTGCCTGACGAGAAAGGCGGAGTCAAGAGCTACTTAAAGGCAAAATCAACAAGACTCGAAAACTGGTTTGACACAGGGGAGTGAAGCAAAGAGCGAAAGCAACAATGAGTCTACTGTGGGTGGCTGGATTAATGAACTATGGTTTTACTAAACATTAGTCCATTTCAGTAAAAATAATATCTCCTTAGATTGAAAATGAGGCTTATTTTTATTATATAAATCTCATTTTATATGCATATGAATTTGGTCTAGCTCGTGGGTTAGGTAATACCTCTTAGTAGATGATGGTCAAGGCTCAGAGAGACTAATGCCTGCCTAAGTTCACATAGACAGCTACAACAAAGAAGAGTCACTGTTCGCCCATTAACCCAGGCTTGACAAATAGGTCCCAAATTGTATGCCAACTCTGATGAATTGGTAATAACTACTGAAGCACAAAGTTTAGACTCTGGTATTGAGTCTGGCCTTGGAAAGCTAGGAACTGTAACAAATTGGCAATGCCTGCCCTGACACCTGGAAAGAAGAATGGCAAGACGACAGCTTTTTGCCAGCCCTGCACCAGAAATAGTGACTCATTAGAAATTGATAGAACAAGATGACAGATTTGATTTGATCCAGCATATGGCTCCTAAAAATATCATTGGATCAAACTTTGTGTCAATTAATAAAATAAATAGCAGAAGATTGTGAAGTGACCAAAACATGCCTAAGTGCCCTTGACCTCAGGTCTTCATTTCACTACTTCCAAATGGGAGGTTCCATTTCTTCCAGATGACTAGAATCTTGTTGCAGTTCTTCAGGTGTCAAAGTGCCCCACACACCACACCTTCCCTGAATTTTCGGGCAATGCAACATTATATTTTTGCCCCACTGGAAACCCTTTTCCTGGAAAGCAGAAAAGAAGAGAAGAAAGAACAGGACTGGGTTTGAGAACTTCTATTCTTTATCTATAAAAGAGAGATTAATACCCCAATCTCAGTTGTCATGTAGCAGGCATTCTATAAATACTTTAATTTTTTTGTTTTTATTATTTTTATTTATACAATAAACTGAAGAGTCAAAGGGTGGGGATATTTTAGACAAGATTTGGACAGGATCTTAAAGTCCTGCCTCTTCCTGCCTCTAATGACAAGTATTTCCAAAATCTGATTTCTGCATGGTCTATTTAAGACAAAAAGAATTCACACCTATTTTTACTGCTATTTAATGTTCAAAGTCAAAGATAAAAATAAAAATTGTTCCTAAGTCCAACTGTCATACCCTAAGGCAACTCAATCAACTTAACAAAATCGATGATAAAAGTTCTAAGCTGAAATTCCATGAGTCTATGAGTTGGAATTTTTGTTCTCTCAAAGAAGCAAATCCTTCTCTTGAGCAACGTGCAGAAGTAGGAGACTGAGTCTAACAGTGGTTTAGAGTGCACACTTTGGAATCAAACAGACCTGAGTTTGAATTCCAGCTCTGCCATTTACTAGCTATGTGGACTTGAGAAAGATACTCAATTGCTCCCAGCCTCAGCTGTGTGTAAATTGAGCACACTAATATCTACTTCAGAGGGTTTGATCAAACTAAAATGAAATAATGTGTGTAAAACCCTTAGCAAAGTGCCTGGCACATAGTAAATGTATTTCTTATTATGTAGATAGATTACAAGTTGCACTTCTTATTATGTAGACAAAGCAATATGAAAATAACATTGAAATGTTTGAACACATTGTCTATATGGTCTTGCCTCCCCAAAGCAGTTGCCTAATTATAACAGTCTGTCTTCCCAGGGTGGAGAATATCAACTATAGACTTCTCGGGAATAAATTCCATCGAGCCAATCTATATATTTGATAATATATATAATAAACCTTAAAGTGATGGGCAGAAATTTGGACTGTGTTGGTGCAAACATCTTGGTATCATGTAATTATCATTAAGGGTGCTTCATAATTGTTTTAAAAATTGTTTTACAGGACCAACATTTTCTGTGTAACACAGTAAATTTAAGTTCTCATTTGACACTGAAAAACCCACTCAGTCACAGGGTTAAAAAACTAATAAAATTACTATTTTTCAAGTCCTTAGTACATATTTAGCATGATTCTAGGCATGGCACGGGCAGAAGAAAAGTATAAAATATGGCTTCTACATATAACTTACGGTTTTACTAAGGAGATGATTGGGTAAAGACAGTCCATTCAAATGCCATAATCAACAGTGCATAGTCAAGGGCCAGCCACCAAGCAGCTGGGAGAGAGAACATTGAGCTAATATTTGGAATAAACCAGGTTTGCCAGTCAATTATCAGAAGTACCTGGTTGGTAAGGAGTCCTGCAGAGAAGAGAAGTTGTTTTCTGACAGCATTAAGCAGTTGATCATGCCTAAAGACAACATTATCAATGTCCACTAGGCTCTTTATCTTTACTGGCGCCATTTTTACAGACTTTTTTTTATGGGAGGAAATATTTATTCTCATATAGAACCCCATTATAAAATCTTTCAGAAACCCCTTTCCTCCCACTATTGCAGTCACCACACAAAAAAAGAAAAAAATTGCAGATCTGGGATTCTTTTAAATTAATGTTGATTTCTACTGCTCAGTAGTACCATATGTGGAATTCTTGTTACAACTTGCACCAACTTTTTCTTGAGAGTCTATTGCTCAACTCCTAAGTAGGCAGCGTTTTCCCTTACCCCACCTCCATTCAGCTCTCACAAAATCCATTAGACAACTTTCTGCCTCAGAACAAAAGGGCTTCCAGGATGTTTCACACGCTCTTCTTTGTGGGTTTGAAATTACACACAGCAGTGCCAAAGGTAAGGCATTTCTAGAGGTTTTTTTTTTTTTTAACCTTTTCTATTTTTTTATTACAGTTCTGGGTGTTTTGTTGTTTCTGTTTTTCTCTTTTTTTTCCCCCCCAACTCCCTCTGCCTCTTGTGGTATATATTTGTGGCCTACAGCAATTACTTTAGACTTTTTAGACACGTCCGGATAGAGATAGATGACACAAGTGATCTACTTATCTTCCTTTCCCATCACCAATAAAAGTGACAGCCCGCCTAATTAGGCCTAATAAAGCAGCCGCAGAAAGAGTGGCGCAGCAGCGATCTAAAGCGAGATGGCATTGACCCGAAGATACAGGTGCTGCCTTAAGGCGTTGCTGCTATTACTCTCTCTCCAATACATTACATCTCTGCTCATGCCATATTCAAATGCAAGTAGCATGTTTTTCTCCTCAATTCTTAGATCAAGAACAAAAAAAAATCCCATCTAATCAAAAAAGGCACTGACAATTTTTCAGCCCCACATTAAAAGCAAAGAGTCATTCAGAACAGTGCACTCCATATTCTATTTTATAATATCACTTTAAGCTATTGCTTTGAATCTCAGACATTTCTTTGTTAAGAAGGAAAATCAAAAATTCATCAGAAGAAGTTCTTTCTTCCCCCCTCTCTTTTTTTTTTCTTCCAGGGCTAGCATGGGGTTTGGAGCCGGAACCAACATTTGTAGAAGTTAGGGGTCCTTAAGCAATTATTAGCGATGAGAGCTTGACACGCTTGAGAGTTGTCAACAACTGACTTTAAACAAAGTGGAAGGAAAGAGAAATAAACGGTGCTCTCAGCAAAATTAATATACAGGCCTGCAAATTAATGATGTCGTGTATTTTTTAAACAAGGGGAAAAAATCTGAACTTTGCATGAAACAGCATTTTAAGTACATCTTTGCAAAAATTATCAGATTGTCAAAGGGCATGAAAGCGAATTGAGTCTGCAACTATTCATAATATTTCCACATATGCTAAATACAAAATTTATCTTACTTTATTCACCTGTTCTGTAGCAATTATTTAAAGCTATTAGAAAGGGGGACATGTCCTTGATCTGAAGTGCCAGTGACTGCTCCACAGCATTTATTATAAGAAACATAACCTTCCCAGCCTTGCCTGCATACACACACACACACACACACACACACACACACACACACACACACAAACGCATTCTTCTCTTCTTACTACTGGCTAAATTCTACTTAGCCCTGTGCATCCTATCTCACATTTTTTAAACTTATTTCTGCAAATAATCCCTCCATTCACATTGTTTTAATTGCTGCCTGTATCCAAATAAGTTTCTAAGATATTACTTCTAACCCTCTTCTTCTGTGTCCAAAATGAAACCCATTATCTTCTTCTCACCCTTGCCCAATCTGGGCCCTCTTAAAACATTCCTCCTCTGCAATGTTCCCCTATGACCAAGAGTAGTTACAGTTCCCTTGCTGAGAACCATTAATCCATCTCAACTTCCTCTCTCTCTCTGCTGGTCTTTCCAGAATGAGAATGATTTGCATAATAGTCATAGCTATCATCTATGGAAGACCTCCCTGGTGTTACACATGATAACATGTATGTCGCGTACAGTAGTTAAGTGACCTAACAATATTGAATAGGCCATTTTTTGGTCCACATGTTTTAACCAGTAAGGGAACTTTAAGAAGTAATTTGCACAAGGCTACATAGCCAGTAAGTGGCAGAATTGGAATTTGTGCTTGCTGGCTATTCTAACAAATCTGTAAATAATAAAAATTTTTAAAGGAGCAGGGCTTTGGAATTAGTGAACAAGTTGTCTCATTTCATCATGTGCATCCTCACAATTATAATTATGTCCCCTAACCACTTCTCCTTGAATAATGGAATAAGTCATTCGCTGAGTTTTCCCTCTCTGGTACCCACCCTAATCCATTATGTCAGAAGACCAATCCCCATTTCCTTCCACACAAAATTTCCGGCTCTGCCCTCTATCATCTAGGTCATACTGGGAGGCTTACCTACCTTCCCTGAGTCACAGTTTCCTCTTACTGCCACTTACTGTCTGACTTCACCTTTATGAGTCTCAGGGTTGCCCTTGGAAAAATGGAGGTGATAATGATACCTGCCTCTTAAAAGGCTATTGAGAAGATTTAGTGAGATAATGTTTCTGAAATTCATAGCAGTGCCTGTCACATAGTAAGTGTTCAACAATATAAACTACTGTTATTAACAGCTGAATAACAGTTCAAGATAAAGGAGCCAGCACGCAATGGGGATGGACTTCAGTTTCACATAAAACAGAAATGGCAACAACATTGGGATTATCAATCTTATTGCTTTATTTGTGCCATCTTATGTAAGACCAATAGGAGAATTTCTATTCCTTATCGTGAGAGCTGGTTTATCTCACATTCTAACAGTAGGAAATTCTATCTACGATATTTCCGAATTTACCAGAATTCGTGTCCATAATGATAGCTTCGTGCCTTAGAAAATTCTGATGTGCCTGATTCTGAACAGAATTTCCTACAGTATATCTTGATGCAATCTTATTATTATTTGTGAATTGACCATACATTTTGGTATAAAAATAATGAGAACCCCATTCCCTGATCATTCACCATAACTCAGTTCACCACCTTATGGAGCTAACACAAGACCAAATGGTTTAAACTTTCAGCGTTAGTTGATAACTATTCTAATATGAATTGGTTCATCAGCTCTCATTTCTTTCTACTAAAAGATCCTGAGGAAGATGGAAAGCCAAGATTGGGTATATAGAATACAATAAAACTTTGTTTTACTTGGGATGATGATGTTGTTTCAGGTGGTCCATTCCCAAAATATATTCATTCATAAACCCCAGATTAGACATTGGTGGCCACTCAGTCCTTCTTAATAGCAATGAATGGAAATGGGTTTTAGCAAAAGATTTCAACATTTTCTTGCTTCCACATAAAGACCTTTTGATGTATTTTCTAACATTTCACAACTAGATTAAAACATAACAAGTAAGGTGTCTGTTGTCTCTCCTAAGTCCTTCTCCATTAAGAAACAATATATATATATATAAAAAAGAAATGTCAGGCTACACAACAAAGGGACCCCTTACATGAATGCACAAAGCTGTGCATGTTCTCTCATACATTCATGGTAGCTAATGCTCTGCACACAAGGGAGGTCAGTAAAAGTGATCCAGTGGGCCAGGCATGGTAGCTCATGCCTGTAATCCCAGCAGTTCGGGAGGCCGAGGTTGGAGGATCACCTGAGATCAGAAGTTTGAGACCAGCCTGGCCAACATGGCAATTACCCCGTTGCTACTAAAAATACAAAAATTAGCCGGGTGTGGTGGCACTTGCCTGTAATCCCAGCTACTGAGGAAGCTGAGGCAGGAGAGAATTGCTTGAACCTGGGAAGCAGAAGTTGCAGTAAGCCAAGATTGTGCCACTGCACTCCAACCTGGGCAACAGAGTGAGACTCTGTTTCAAAAAAAAAAAAAAAAAAAGTGGTCAAATGACAAAAATAGTAGATTGTATAACAAAAGCAGCACACACTAAAATGATAATTCTCATATTCACAAAAGCAGAGGCAGGCCTTCTCTTGCGACTATTAGAAGTCCTGTATGGATAAATGCTAGGTCAATATCAGAACTGTTTCCCCATCTGTTTTGCCACCCACTCCCTGCTATTGGTTTAGCATGTTTTCAATACCTCAGTGACTCAAAGGTCCAATGTTTCCTTCCCAGGTATATTTCCAGCCTCCATAGTAAAGTTTTTAAGCTCACATGTCTCATGAGGAGTTTAATAAATTCATTGTTTTGTTTAGTCTGATTATCTTAGCCAGAAGCAACTAGGGGGCTGTATTAGTATTTGGTTTATTTCAAAATTAGTGGGCATGCTTTGCATTTTGAAAATCCCTATGTGATAATTCTTAGGAAGAGCCCTCCTGGCCACTCAGAGGCTTATCTGCAAATGGGTGGGTGTCGTCCTCCTATACCCTTGGCTACTAGAGCAATGGCCTGACCCACAGTTATGTTAAATACATGACCAATCTTTTTGAAGGACTGTGTACAGTAAATAGTACTGCCTTTCTTTTCTCCATAATTCACTGGCATCTGTTGTAATTGGCAACTGGCTTTTGCATTGCCCCCCCCTTGGCTTTCTGCTGTCTTTTGAATACACCTATTTAAGTAACTGATCAGCAAACTAAATGCAAAGAAATACTCTTGCTCAAAACACTTACGGACATTGCTCACTCAGCATGGCTCAGTATTAACTGGTAATAAACTAAAGCTCTTAACCCTCAACAAAATTAAATAAAGTTAATGTGCTTTTCTCTATAGGCCTGTATCTGTCCTTCCAAGGAAGGAACACCTACACACACACACACACACACACACACACACACACACACACACACACAGAGAGAGAGAGCAATTACATTTTTCATCTTCCCTTTTCAAAGAGAAAAATTACAATCATCCCTTTTCAGTTAAAGAGAAATAATAAAAGCTATTACATGAAAACAAAACAAAAACAACCTCACCTGTAAAGCAGCACAAGATATTCCATAGTAAGGCTGAGTCTTTCCCAATGATGAAGGCCATGTGTTCAGAAATCCCAAGTTCCAGAGCTATCAGTGAGCTCCAGAGCAAAATCAGAAATAGGCAGTCGTGGGGTTTAATCACAAAATCATCAAGCGATTTCACATCGAGAACATCTCACATATCACAAAAGCAGGTTCCAACCAGCCTGTCATGCCTCCCTCCTTCCAACACTGACATCACTTCTTGCCAGAGGGGAAAAAATTGCTTTTTAAATATTGACTTTCTCAGTCACTGCCAAGGCCAACCAGTCAGCCGTGAACCACATTTGTTGCTGCCATCTTATACAGATCTTGAGCACTGCTGCTTGCCAAGAAGCATCTCCAGGGCAATGGCAAAGCCGCAATAACTATCCCGAGCTGAGATTCCAGCCATTGAGCCAGGAATGCAGGGGATAATTCCCGTACTTCAGATTAGGAGTCAGCATTCAACCTCCTAGTGACACCCCTAATGACCCTCAACCCTCTGCATTCTGGGTCCTTACTTTTCACTGCAAGTCTCCTGATCCAACCTTCCTATGGAGCTAGTAATAATCACTAGCATTTATTTAACGGTTACTACAGTATGTGCCAGGCACTGTTCTAACTTATTTTAAATTTATTACTACTACCACCACTACTAATAGTAATAGCTAACACTTGTAGAGCATGTAGTATTTGTCAGGCACTGTTTCAAGAATTTTACATATTCAATCCTTACAACACACCTAGGAGATAGGTACCATTATTATACCTGTTTTATAGAAGAGGAAACTGCAGCAGAGCGCTTACCTGAGGATACATCTAGCATGTGGAGGAGCTGAACTTCCAACACAAGCCGCCTGACTCTAGAGCCTGCTGTCTACACATCCTCTCTATAGGAGAGGCACGCCTTTAACAAGTAATCATAATTCCAGGTTCCTTTAGAGAGGGACCTCAGAAGAAGTTTCTGAGATCTGGGCCAGATCTGGTCTCCACTTCCTGGAGAAAGTGACTATTAAGTTTTGAAGAACCAGGAGGAATAAGCCAGGGAGCAAAGAAAAAGTTTCCTAACATGCCTGTGCAGACACAGACCCAGCGAAGAGATGGGTGAGGGTGTGTAGAGAAGGGTTTACTCAGAAGATTTCAGGGAGCTCTATAAAGTTAAAGCAAAGGATGCAGAGGGAAAGGACTGAGAGATAACAGTGAAGGGATCCCGAAGCCAGTCCATGAGGGGCCTTGATTGTTCTAAGGAGTTAGATTGTGCCCTGAGAGTAAAGGCGAGCCTTTAAAGGACAGGAAGCCAAAAGACTGTCTGTCGTACATGAATTTCCTTTCCAGAAGTACCCCTCAGCAGCCCTGTAGTCATCCCACTACACACAAAAAAAGACTAGTTAGGAAGCTATGAGCATAATCTAGATGAGAAATTATGAGAGTCTGAACTAACACAATGGCAATCATTATAAGCATAGGAGAAAATACCCACTGTTGAACATTTTGATATTAATAAAGAATGCTTGTCTAGAAATGGGATCCTCAAAGTTATTTCCCCTAGAGGACTTGACTATAGTCGACCTATTCTCCACAGACATCCTAGGTGTAGCACCATACCTTGTAATCAAACATGAATGAGCTCACCTTTTCAAGTTGAATTCAAGCATACTAGAACTCATTTTCACTGCATAATAAAAGATTTAATTAGCCAAAATATTAAAAGCCTGGGTCTAATTAAAAAATCTTTCCCATCATCCTCCTCCTCTTTACATTAAGCCATTTCACCATAGTAACTTAAAGAACATCTCTACTATGTCTCCCATTGGGCCGTGGTTCCTAAAGTAACGTCCATAACCCACCAGGAACCCACAGGTTAGCTGGCCTCTTGTAACATATGTGCAGATAACTGACACCACATCTGGCTCACAATAGATGCTCAAAAAGCTTTATGTTAAAAAAAATCGATGAGTTTGTGAAACCTATGATTTGAACTTGGGCACAAACAATTTTCATTTAATATTTCACAAATGTATGTCTTATCACATTCTCATGAAACTCTGCCATTTTGCTTTTTTTCTCTGGCAAAGTCTCTTATGGGATATCTTGCTATAAAAACAGTGGTGTTGGTGATTCTATGGATTGTCATCCATTGACCACAACAGTTTGAGAATCACTGCCAAGGGACTTATGGAGACTTATGGAGATTTCACAGAAACCACTCCTAGTTAGCTTTATAATCACAAGGAGCTGAACTAGCAGTCATCTAAAGCAGTAGCTAACTAAAAAATATTCTATGGCTCACTAGGATTTTAGAGCTGGAGGGAACCAGCACCCAAAAGAGAAGTGATTACGTGAAAGTCACATAACCAATCAGTGCCAAGTTCAGACCAGGACCTATGACTCTTAATTCCTAGATCTGTATTCTTTTCACTAACCCATGCTGCTGCTTGCTCATTTAGTTTTCAAATATTACTAAAATATGCTTGAAGTTTAATGATCTACAAGCCAACGATGAGCATGTCATGTTAAGATGGAAAACAAGCTTCAGAAATCCTAGTGTTTAGTCCTAATGTGCCACTTGCTAGTTGGGCAGTTGCTTAATTTCTTTGAATCTCAGCTTTCTTGTTAGTCAATGGCAATAAACTCACCTGTCCTCCTTCTCACTATCCATGAAGATCAGCAGTTCCTTCTCCCCGACTGCTCCCCCTCTTCCTAGAAGCCTATTTATGGCTTCTTGGTCTCAAGGGCCTGTTTCCACCTCAAAACCTACTACCTGGTTTCCTCTTCTTTCATAACCAAAAAGAATCACAGTCATAGCCACCACACACTCTGGATCAGAAGTGGCCCCACCAATTGTTAGCTGTGTGACTTGTGTCAAGTCACTGAATCCCTCCAAGCCTTGATTTTCTCATGTGTAAAATGGAGCTATTATTAGTTCCCATTTCCAGATTGCTGCAAGACTTAAATGAGATATTTGAAGTAAAGCACCAGGAGTATTCATTCAACAAATATTTATTCAGCACCTGTTATTCACCAGTGAACCCAAAGCAATTCAAGCTCTCGTTCTCCACAAGGCCTGGGTGTTTCACCTCTGAGAGTTTTCCTGCATCTCCTTATTTCAGTTTGGAGGCTCACAATAAAGCCTGTTACTTTGAGGTCAACAGAGCATGTCTCTTTGCCTTAAAACTTGCAGAAGCAAAGCACTATAACATTGGTAAAACTACTACAAAAACTTTAAAAACACAATTGGAAGGGATTTTTATGAGTACTTCCAAGCATAAGGAAAGATTTGGCAAGTGAAGCCCAACATTGCCTTTCCTTCCTTGAGAAGCTGGAAACTGAGGAATTGGAATCTTCCTCAGGTGTCTCACTAAGAAACCCAGGTGCTATCCCAGTCAATTATTTGTACTTCCTTGAGAACAAATTTGAATTTGCAAATCTGTTGGGAATGAAGTCTGTCTCAGGGGAATTTCCTTAACACTCTTTGGATCTGTCTTCTCACACTTACCTTTTCCCATTTTGTGCTGTTTTTATACATATCTCATCACTCTCAGGAGGCTATAAGCCCCTGGAAGGCAAGATTAGTGGGTGGTTACCCATGATATCATGTTTCTCTCCCAGAAACCCAAGCCTTGTGCCTGACACAGAGTAGACCCTCAATAAGGTTTATTGCTAACTGTTGAAACAGACACTGGGAGCGATCCGAGGGGCTAAGCCCTCCAGAGAGCACTGCATTTTGGTGGCCATTCCTTCTGCAATACTCCCTACATTTTTCTTTTAAGTCCACCCGTGTGCTTTATAAGTAAATAGAAAATGCTAACCTTAGCATATTCAAAAGAACGTTTAAGCATGCAGCAATTAGGTTATCTCTTGGTTATTTATTTCTTCGGCTTGTTATTAGCTGTGTGCGGAATATTATTCTAATTATGTCAGCCCAATCAGCAGTATTGCATGTCCAGGCTCATTTCCATTAGTTTGAGCTTTGTCTTTCACACTGTGATACTAATTCAATGAGACATCAAACATTTAAATCGACCCGGGATGCCGAGGTCAGGCAGTTTTGCCCTTCCACTCTATTAGCACTCGGGTGTAATTGTGTTTGTCACTCCCCACATGACGAATAGTATCAGGGTGACTATTGAAGCACAAATGAGCAATGCACTAATATATTATTTTGTTCTATAATATCAATATGTGTTTATTCAGTGCTCATGTTAGCCAACTTGAAACAGTCATTTTAACACAGTCATACAAAGTGCTCTATTCTCACCGAAGCATTTCTTTAGAACATTTGCTGGACTTGCAATGCAATTGGGTCAAAGGGAGGAAAATAAAAATGGTTGCTGGAGATAAAAGGAACCATGAAGTTCTTAAAAATCAGAGCTTCCAGTCACACCAGCAAGAACTTAGAAACCACAAAAACAAAAGGTAGAATGCAACTACCAGCTTTTCTGTGCGCTTTGTAAAACTCTTCGACTCTCTGGTTAACAGTTTAAAAATCAAGGTGCAACATATAGTATTTAAACAAATATAAATCTACCTTGCAGTTAGCTGAAGTTTCTCCTTCTGACTCTTTTTGAGAGCAAATAAATTGGTAAGCAGAAACAATAAAAGATTTTGGGTGTTTTTCCCTCAGTTTGTTTGCTTGATTTTGTTTCCACAATAGCGTAGATACACGACAATAAATTTTACCCGAGGTTTCAACAAACCCCATCTCTGCTACTGTCATATGATTTACCCTTGTTATTATAAGACTTAAATCTGAATATTAGTATAAGAGTGTTACCCGTAGTCTTTTAGTTTCTTATTTCACATTTTAACATCTAAAAAATCACTACAAAAACTGAATCAGTGAGAAGCCTAAGCTAAGATGGTGTACTCTCATAAGTAGGCACTGTCGGTTCTAATAGGAATTCTATTTCTGGGTCTCATTGCCTTTTCACAATTTCCATAGCACAGGCTTTGTGATTCCCATGGTGCACACGAAAAACTCGCCCTGGAGAAGTAGATGTTCTAGCTCAAGATTCCACAGCTCGTCAATAATGAAGCCAGAACCAGAGTCTGGGTTTCTAGATTGCTACATGGTCATCACCTGCTCCAAAACCTCAAACTACCCACCCACATCTTTAAACTGCTGGCCCAGAGTTTGGGTCACTCCTACTGTGGTATCATCCCTTATCCAGGCTCTACTTCAATCTTGGCTCCCAGAACATTCCATATAGCCTGTGCTTGGCAATCTGCCCAGGTTGTCTTATCTATTTTCTCCAAATCATAAACTCCTCAACTAATGCTTGCATGTGCAAAGATATGCGTTGGAAGAAAGTAGGAGGATAAATCATCCCTAACCACTGCCAACAGGTTCAACGAATTAAACCAATGTATGTTAATTGAAAAATCGTTCTTTATAAATATAAACTTTAAAAGTCACGATTAAGTACTTTTTAATAGCTTTTTTAAAAATCGCCTTTACTTTAAATGACCTTTAGATATATTTTTTGTTCTATTGATTTTACTATTTTAACTGCAGATACAACTTTTAATTTACTCCAAGGGAATTAACCAACAACCTTCCATTTTCTGTTTGGGTCTCATTTTAAATGCCAGAACTACCCTTAATGTAGCTATCATCAAAACTTAAAACTCCACAGTTTGAGAAACAAAGTTCTGACAACTGGTTCCACTGTAGGGGGAAATGGAACTTTTTATTCTGATACTATAATTAGACCAAGAAACTGAAAGCACCCTCCAAAATAAGAATTTGCTGCTATGACTAGTCAATGTCATTTATGCTTAGGGAAGAGAGAGAGGTGTAATAAACTTTGACAACTTATTTGCAACATTTTATATTTGACATCATTATATCTGTATTTTGAAAGCAGCACATCAGACTTTTGTTCTCTAAAATCGAAGCTGAGCAGAATTGCAAGTAGAAATAAGTGACCAACTCCAAAGCTGAGGACCAGTCCCTGTGATGTGGATGTAACCCTTTGAGAGCACAGCATTCTGGAAACGTGACAGGCACGATGTAGGGAAGCCAGAGATCACCTCCAGTCCTCCTTTCAGCTCTTGGTGGGATATTCAGCTGGATCTGTATACTGACACTAGGAAGATGAATGAACAAGAGAGAAGTACACACATTTCATTCATGTTGCATGTCCATGGGGATCTGCATAAGAAAGTAAAGTCTGAAGAAGTGGCCAAAGCAAGATGGAGACAGAGAGCAATTTATTTGAGAAAAAAATGGCAGGGCAAAAAAAAAAAAAAGAAAGAAAGAAAATCTGGCTAAGGGTAGCAGATTTTCTAGGCGAATCACTAGGAGATATAGCAGGGGTGAAACAGATGGAAGATAGGGTTGCTTCAGGAAGTATGTTAATTCAGGTCCATTGCAGCCTCCAATCACCAGTCTGTGGATGATAGGAATATTTTCTCACCATGGTATAGTGAGGACTCCCCTCCTAGAGGAATCTTTGTCCTTTGCTGCATGCAGGAAGAGACAGCTCAGCTCACCCTTTCTGAAACAATTTCTCCAATGTTTTCAACTTGAAATAATCAATATACTAATCTGGCATATTTGGGATGGCACATCCTTCAATCCTTCAGTGGTAAATAAACCACTGGATGAAATCAGGGCTGGCAACCTTCTGAAAGGGGGGTACTGAAGAGCCGACCCCTCTCCTCTCCCTCTGGCATGCTGTTCCCTTGCCGACCACATCTTTGTGAAGTAGAAGAGGCCTATATCCACCTGCCAATTGTCACGTGGGAAGGGCCACTGACCCTCATGGGCATGGTGGCCCAGCCACCCAAGTGTGTGTTGAAGAGCCGTGGCTTATGCACCATCTCAGGCAGTGACCAGACAGGCTCACTCTCACCAACTCTGCAACCATTGATCAAAGAAGTGGGATTCATCAGGTATCCTTCAAGATAATTCTGATGACATAAGTAGTATTGGTAGAATAAAATAATGAGATCAAAAGAAAGAGAAAAAGCTAACAGACCAGACACCCGAGAAATTAATGATTATGTGCTTCCCTTTCTTCCCCTCCTATTAAGAAAAAAAAAATTTAAAAACCAGACAGGGGAAATAGTGAGCAAATTTTCTAATTGGGAGTGGAGGTGAGGAAGTGGGGGAGACATGGAATCATAGCAGACGAGGAAAGAAAGGGAAGAAAAAGAAAAACCATATTTAATGTAATGTGCAGAAGTAGCCATTTATTTACACACCCTTTCCATTTATAAAAGATGTGTTTCGGCCTCTGGCTGAATGTACATAATAATTAGCGCTAATGAATATAAATGATACTCACAACTCAACCTGTTTACAAAGTCCCCCCATGTCATTCAGGGAAGAATTGAGTTTGGAAATGAGATATATGTTGTGTTCTTGGGCTTGACGATGACCTAGAGGTTACCGAAGCTAAGGACAATGAAATCAATTAGCAATTAACAAGGCAAGAAAGAGTCAAACCCACAGAATTCAGTACCTCCAGCGGTAGGCACTGTTACAGAGGAAGACACTCTTCCCGTAGGGTAACATGTTTAGCTCGGCACAACCAGCAGCTGTTGAGGGTTCAGGGAACAACTTTAAAATCATGAGAGGTCTACGGAGAAAAAAAAAAAAAAGAAAGTAAAATAAGATGAAAAGAAGTATGCTTTATTAAGCTTAGGGAGACATTACCCTACAGGAAAAGGAATAAACAACAGGGCTGTTTGGTGTTTCTTATGCCAAGCTGAAGAAGTATCACCCATATTGAGGTCATATCACTCTTCAGAGAGGGCGTGGAAGCTCTGCACCCTGCCGCCCCAGCCCCCATGCGTCTCTTCCATTTGGCTGCCCCTGAGTCATTGCCTTCATAAGAAACTAGCAATAGTAAGTAAAATACATTTCTGGAGTTTTCTGAATTGTTCTAGCAAGTTATCAAACTTGAGAAGGGGGGGCCTGAGAAGTCTCAAAAGTGCAGTGGCTCGGCAGAGGTGTGGTAGCCTGGACACCTCATTTTCAGCTGACATCTGACATGGGGCCGTCTTCTGGAACTAAGCCCTTAACCTGTGGGGTCTGCATGAACTCCAGGAGTTAGCGTCAAAAGTGAACTGAATTCCTGAACACCCAGTTGGCGTCAGATAGTTGGAGAAATATCAAGGGGCCATGTAGTACAAAGGAAAGCATCTTTATATAAGCTCAATAAATGTACCGAGAATTTTACAAGACAAAAATGAGCTGGATTAGAAATGAAAAGATCATAACTGGTATGCTCTGTTTAATAAGATAAGAAAGAAAAAGTGCAACATGTGAATAAGATCTCTGTTTTTAGTTCTATGAAATAAAATGTGACGTTTTCAAAAGGCAAGCCTCAGATATTTGGAAAATTCACTTACGGGATGCCTCAGTACCCTGTGGGCCCAGGATCCGATGCCTGGTGTTCTGACATTCTTGGAAAACATTACTCCCTTACCATTAGATGCAGCTCCTGCCTTTGAAGACATTGCAGTCTAGTATATTTTACAAGTGCCAGAGTCCTAAAAGAGCAGCGACTTTCTCCATCTGCAGAGGCAAAACCTGAGCAGAGGCAAGGAAAGTGACTTTCTCAAGGTCTCACAATAATCAGGGGCAGAGACAGACCCCACCGACAGCCCCTGATTCTAGGCCTCCTGTTGTTTCTGGGAAATTAAGCCCAGTCCCAGAGAATAATAATAAATTTGGCCCCTGCAAACTGCCTGTCTACCTAGCTCACCCTTGTGAATAGAGGAGAAAAGCCAAGACCGTTGGCAAAAAGGACCTAGGGAATTTGGGAGTGTGCCTAATAAGAGGAAGCTGAACTCACCTTGCTTGCTAGATCCCACAGCACTCTCTTTCACTAAAACCATGCCTGCCTCATCCAGGAAGCCCACCAGGCTAGTTTCACCTACTTCTGACCACTCACAGCATCCCAATTCTTCCACCGACTAGCCAGGTGATATTTCCCTGATAACTCTAGCCTCAGTCTCCTCATCAGAAAAATCAAGATACTAAGACCTATTTCCTTGGATAGTTGTGAAGATTCAATGAGATAATGTGTATAAAGGGGCCACCCACAACATCTGGCAAAAAGTAAGTACTTAAAGGAAGGTCTTCGCACATTATTGCAACAGTAACCTCGAGGCCTTGAGCAAATAACTCTCAGCCAGCCAAGTTGCTGGGTGCCTCTCTGTGGTCACTTTAGTATATATTGCATTTAATTTTGTGACTTGGGTGCCACGGCAGCCTTACCCACCACGAGCTCCTGGAGTTCAGGGCTGATGCATACACATGTATACATGTGCTCGCCTCTTTTGCCTCCCTTCTCTTCCTAGATTGGAATCTTCTTCAGAACAGGGACATCTGTGGTCTCTCAGGAGTGTGGTTGGCACAGACCAGCTCCCCTGCAGCTGACTATGTCTGAGCTGATAAATAGTAACTAACACTTTAAAGGTTGTTAGAATCGTTTAAAGGCAATTTCACATATAGAATTTCATTTGATCCCTGCAATTACCCTGGAAGGTGAGCAGGACACTTATTTTTATCCCCATCTTAGAGGAGAAAACAGTGGCTCAGAGAGGTAAAATGACTTGCCTCTCACCTCAAGTGGAGCTGATCCATTTTTGGAATCAATAGGATCCTTGTCTGGTTCATCAGCTTTCAACGGAGGATATCAATCCTTCCCCCAGATGACCATTAAAACATGAACATTGCTGTACAGTGTCCACTCAATGAAGACTCGCTAAACACATTTTTCTATGATTTTAGCATCTACGGCTTTTGTGTCTCCCTAAAGCAACTTGTTTTGAACTTATTGAAAGTGAACATCTATCCAACACAGGTCAGTAAGCTATGGTCAAATCTGGCCCATAACTTGTTTTTGTATGGTCCACAAGCTAAGAATTTTAAAGAGCTGTGAAGAACAAAATAAAGCAAAACAAGCAAAATAGAAAATGCAGCGGAGATGGATGTGGCCTGCAAAGCCTAAATTATCTGTGGGCCGAGTGCACTGGCTCACGCCTATAATCCTAGCACTTTGGGAGGCCGAGGCGGGTGGATTGCCTGAGCTCAGGAGTTCGAGACAAGCCTGGGCCACATAGTGAAACCCCGTCTCTACTAAAAATACAAAAGAAATTAGCCGGGTGTGGTGGCGGGCACCTGTAATCCCAGCTACTCGAGAGGCTGAGGCAGGAGAATTGCTTGAACTCCGGAGGCGGAGATTGCAGTGAGCTGAGATCGCACCACTGCACTCCAGCACTCTAGCCTGGGTGACAGAGCAAGACTCCGTCTCTACAAAATAAATAAATAAATAAATAAATAAATATTATATATGATCTGGTCTATTAAAGAAAAGGTTTACTGGTGCCCGAATTAGACTGTGGTTCCCTTTTGCATTGTCAGCTCAGAAGCTGACAGCCCAGCATGTGACCCTTCTTCAGCAAGTGGATAGGACTTCATGCAGTGTATTTCAGGAACCCCACTCTGAGCTCTGTTTTGCTTTCAAAATAAAAATTTGGCTGGGTGCAGTGGCTCACGCCTGTAATCCCAATACTTTGTGAAGCCAAGGCAGGTGGATCATTTGAGGTCAGGAGTTCCAGACCAGCTTGGCCAACATGGTGAGACCCTGTCTCCACTAAAAATACAAAAATTAGCTGGGCATGGTGGTGTATGCCTGTAATCCCAGCTACTTAGGAGGCTGAGTTAGGAGAATCGCTTGAACCTGGGAGGCAGAGGTTGCAATGAGCCGAAATTGTACCATCGCACTCCTGCCTGGGCAACAGAGGGAGACTGTCTCAGGAAAAAAAAAAAGAAAAGAAATAAATATTTGATGTGACTCTTTTGATGCTGAAGAAATTGGGACTACCACTGATGATCCTAAAATACAGACTATTAAATACTCTGGTTCCTTTATTACCAAGCAGTATGTGTAACTGACATCCACACTTTATCCTTTATCCAAATGTCCTTGAACCTTTTCCCTTTCATGATTCTTTCTTAAGGTTGCCTCCAAGTGTCCTAACTAATGTTTCCTTCAATTTTTAAACTTATTTTTAGTGTTTTGTCTTGCATGGTAATAGTTTATCTTGCACCGTAGTCATTTCTGAAAATTATTAAATCTTTTTGGGAACAAGAATTTGCAGACCATGCATTAAATAACTTCCTTAATGTTATCTAGGTACACAAAGCTGGCTTGAACCCAATTCACCTTATTCCACATCCAGGGCTTTCCCCCGCCAGACACTATGCCTAAAAGTCAAAATTCATGTTTCTAAATGGAAACAGTTGTAGGTGAAACCCTGTGACTTTGTGATGCCCCCCAGCTGTATCCCACTCTCCCAGAAGGACCATCCTGAAGTAGCCACTTGGGCTTTCTCTTATGTTACCATAGGAGGCATACACAGAGATCAGGAATACTCCTGATTGTTTTGAATCCAGCTACCTACCATTCCAAAGGAAGAGGTGTGGGCCAAAAATCCTGTCCCAATAATATAGAAGGAATCACTGGGAATCATGTGGGACCA
Source organism: Pan troglodytes (assembly GCF_028858775.2). Classification (NCBI taxonomy): domain Eukaryota; kingdom Metazoa; phylum Chordata; class Mammalia; order Primates; family Hominidae; genus Pan; species Pan troglodytes. The sequence continues at coordinate 52,251,384 of NC_072414.2, forward strand.
AATGGCAGGGTTTGGGTCCTGCCCTCCCCAACCATCAGTTACGTGACTTTGAACCAGTTGTCTACTCTCTCTGAATCTGTTTCTGTATCTGTAAAAGGGGACCCATACCTGACTTAATATCCTCCGGGAGTTGTCAGGAATTGCATAGGCAAGAGTGAATAATAAAACACCTAGCAACTTCTGGAAGCCCTGTACAATTCTAAGATTATTACAGTGGCAGCTCTTCTACAAACCAGGCTAAGAGGCTCGGAGTTGATCAGTCCCCTCCCTACCCCCACCATCAGCTCAACTGCTCTAAGAATTTGGGCAAACGGATTTTTGGGGGAAAGCAAGGGAGTTTTGCTTTTTCCGTCACTTAGTGCCATAAGCTACATGGCCCTCCAGAGGCTAGAAGGACCCCTTATTTACAGAGGAAACAGAAGACAATGCATGCACCCCCAATAGGCTTTAAATGACACTCTATACACTTCCATGGAGAATCTTCAACTTAAAAAATCAATGGCAAAAGAACCCTAACCCATGCTGCCAATTAGACGAGACGGAGGAGTCTGGAATACAAAGCAACAGTGACCCCAGTCTGGCTCCAGGGAATGGCTAGGCTAACCCTACGCATTACCCACTTCAAATTTTCATGATTCTGTCATGCATATATTATACAACCCCACACAGAATAAACATATTATTTTCGTGTTTTATTTTCCCTCCCCAAGATGAGTAATTAAGCCCCTGTGTATTGCATCTATTCACTTGAGAACATGCTTTTCATTTGACAGATCAAAAGATTAAGCATATATTTTTCCTCTTCTTTCAAACCACCCACTGCCTCTGTGAAATGCTGGATTCCTTCCTTCCTTGAAAATGCTGTTCTTTCAAGTGGTTTTCACCTTGAGACTAAGGAACACCTTTCACCCTCAGTCTTGATCATAGCATAGGCTGGTCCAGGAGAGATGTGGCTTGAAACCAGCGGGGCCAACATTTTTTGCAAGTAGAAGAGGCCACACGAATCCATTTCAAGACTGCTCATGGGGTAAGAGGGAAACCTTCTAGCTACCAACAAAGGCTTTTCCAAGACCTCTACCGGCTCCATGCACTCTTAAGTTTTTTGGAAGCCTTACCTTACCCACATTGTATCAAATATCCTACATCCCACTTTATAGGAGATGCACATAAAATCATATGAGTTGAAATGAGTTGCAGTTGATTGGGAAACATGTTTCATTTTGTAAAAGCTTAAACATTTATTAATATGAATTTTATAGTTTCAGATTTTTCATTAGTAATTTCCTTCCAGGATCCCAACATTTTATTAGGCTCTTGCAAAGTCCAAGTCCCAGGCTCTGTGTTTATGGATCCAACGGTTAAATGACCCTGTTGCCAACTATCGCCCCTTAGGCTGTAAGAGAAAAGTTACACTGACAGTGTATGGCATTCTTACCTGGGGCAGTTCCTGTCCCTTCCACACCACAGTTCCATGACCAGTAAGGTATTACCAGGGCTGAGTTAGCCAAGAGAACCAGCAGACTGCTGTCAGCAGGTGGGGTTTAGAGGTTCAGGAAGTGGCTGGATTTGAAAAGGAAGTAGAAAATCTACTCAAGGCAGTGAGACAGAGCACGGACCTCCTCTTAGGGCCTGCGGGGGCCCCCTGCAAGCCTGGAAATAAAGGAAAACCCTGAGTTCCTGCAAGGGAAATTCGAGAGACAAAGCTATCCCGGAGAAGTAAATTCTCACTTGCTAATCAAGAAGATAATAGCCTCAAACAACAGCCAAGGAAACTGGAATCACCGGATGTTTAGTTCTCTTATAGAAACTAAAGATAATAACTTGTATCTCCAAGTTGTTTTCAGGAACCTGGATTCCAACTCAACAGACTCGTCATAGGCCTCAGAGAAGGGGGAACTGGAGACTGACCTCTGACCACCATTCTTTATTTTAAATATTTTCCTGAGGGGCCTGGAGAAAGTCATACCCATCAGCCAAAGCTAACATTATTTCCTGCTAACCCAAATTAAGGAAGCTTCTCTTCCTTAACCAACTGCAAATCAGAAAATCTTTGAATGTGCCTATGTTCAGTAAGCCCCCACTTAAAGAACATCCTGCCCTCTTAGGCCAAAATCAATTTGTAATCTCTATGTATTGATTTACAATTTTGCCTGTAACTTCTGCTTTTCCAAAATTTACTTCTGTCTTTAAAAACCATTACCTGTAAGCCATCAGGGAGGTCAGGATTTCAATGTTAGCTGCCTGTTTCTCCTTGCTTGGTGGCCTGAAAAATAAACAACTTCCTTTCTCCTGCAGCACACTTGGTATAGACATCTGGTGTCACTGCACCAGGCGAGCAGACTCCAGTTCGATTTGATAGCAGCAGTGAATGGGGAATGCTAGCATCTCTCCTAGTCTTAGGTTATGGTCCCAGTTGGAGAAAGCAGCAAACTACAGGAAGGGACAGAAATGTAACAGACAGATCCTTGATAAGCTTCCCACACAGCCTAGGCTGCCTGACTGGCTGTGCTCCACACAAAGAAGACCACACGAGGCCTGAAAAAGAGTGAACACTGGGGTCGCTTCCAAGATGGACGAATAGGAAGAGCTCGGTCTGCAGCTCCCAGCGAGATTTATACAGAAGATGGGTGATTTCTGCATTTCCAACTGAGGTACCTGGTTCATCTCACTGGAACTGGTTGGACAGTGGGTATAGCACATGGAGGGTGAGCCGAAGCAGGGCAGGGCATCGCCTCACCCAGGAAGCACAAGTGGTTGGGGGATTTCCCTTTCCTAGCCAAGGGAAGCTGTGACAGAATGTATCTGGAGAAAAGGTACACTCCTGACCAAATACTGCGCTATTCCCAGTCTTAGCAACCGACAGACCAGGAGATACCCTCCTGTGCCTGGCTCGGCAGGTCCCATGCCCACGGAGCCTTACTCACTGCTAGCCCAGCAGTGTGAGATCGACCTGTGATGCTGCAGCTGGATGGGGGATGGAGCATCCACCATTGCTGAGGCTTGAGTAGCTCACAGTATAAACAAAGAGGCCTGGAAGCATGAAATGGGCGGAGCCCACCACTGCTCAGCAAGGCCTACGGCCTCTATAGATTATACCTCTTGGGGCAGGGCATAGTAAAACAAAAGGCAGCAGACAGCTTCTGCAGACTTAAACGTCCCTGTCTGACAGCTCTGAAGAAAGCAGTGGTTCTCTCAGCACAGCATTCAAGCTCCAAGAACAGACTGCCTCCTCAAGTGGGTCCCTGACCCTCGTGTAGTGGGACTGGGAAACACCTCCCAGTAGGGGCCAACAGACATGTCAAACGGGTGGATGCCTCTCTGGGAGGAAGCTTCCAGAGGAAGGATCAGGCAGCAATATTTGCTGTTCTGCAGTCTCTGCTGGTGATACCCAGGCAAACAGGGTCTGGACTGGACCTCTAGCAAACTCCAACAGACCAGCAGCTGAGGGGTCTGACTGTTAGAAGGAAAACTAACCAACAGAAAGGAATAGAATCAACATCAACAAAAAGGACATCCACACCAAAACCCCATCTGTAGGTCACACACATCAAAGACCAAAGATAGATAAAACCACAAAATGGGGAGAAACCAGAGCAGAAAAGCTGAAGATTCCAAAAAACACAGCACCTCTTCTCCTCCAAAGGATTGCAACTCCTCACCAGCAAGGAACAAAACTGGATGGAGAATGAGTTTGACGAGTTGACAGAAGTAGGCTTCAGAGGGTCGGTAATAACAAACTTCTCCAAGCTAAAGGAGCATGTTCTAACCTATCACAAGGAAGCTAAAAACCTTGAAAAAAGATTAGACAAATGGCTAACTAGGATAAACAGTGTACAGAAGACCTTAAATGACCTGATGGAGCTGAAAACCATGGCACAAGAACTTCGTGACCTATGCACAAGCTTCAATAACTGATTTGATCAAGTGGAAGAAAGGATATCAGTGACTGAAGATCAAACTAATGAAATAAAGTGAGAAGACAAGATTAGAGAAAAAAGAGTGAAAGGAAATGAACAAAACCTCCAAGAAATATGGGACTATGTGAAAAGACCAAATCTACGTTTGATTGGTGTACCTGAAAGTGATGGGGAGAATGGAACCAAGTTAGGAAACACTCTTCAGGATATTATCCAGGAGAACTTCCCCAACCTACCAAAGCAGGCCAACATTCAAATTCAGGAAATACAGAGAACACCACAAAGACACTCCTCGAGAAGAGCAACCCCAAGACACATAATTGTCAGATTCACCAAGGTTAAAATGAAGGAAAAAAATATTAAGGGCAGCCAGAGAGAAAGATCTGGTTACCCACAAAGGGAAGCCCATCAGACTAACAGCAGATCTCTCAGCAGAAACCCTACAAGCCAGAAGAGAGTGGGGGCCAATATTCAACATTCTTAAAGAATTTTCAACCCAGAATCTCATATCCAGCCAAACTAAGTTTCATAAGTGAAGCAGAAATAAAATCCTTTACAGACAAGCAAATGCTGAGAGATTTTGTCACTACCAGGCCTGCTTTACAAGAGCTCCTGAAGGAAGCACCAAACATGGAAAGGAACTACCGGTACCAGCTATGGCAAAAATATGCCAAATGGTAAAGACCATCAGTACTATGAAGAAACTGCATCAATTAACAGGCAAAATAACTAGCTAACATCATAATGACAGGATCAAATTCAAACATAACAATATTAACCTTAAATGTAAATTGGCTAAATGTCCCAATTAAAAGACATAGACTGGCAAACTGGATAAAGAGTCAAGACCCATCTGTGTGCTGTATTCAGGGGACCCATCTCACATGCAAAGACACACATAGGCTCAAAATAAAGGGATGGAGGAAGATCTACCAAGCAAATGGAAAGCAAAAATGAAAGCAGGGGTTGCAATCCTAGTCTTTGATAAAACAGACTTTAAACCAACAAAGATCAAAAGGGACAAAGAAGGCTACTACATAATGGTAAAAGGATCAATTCAACAAGAAGAGCTAACTATCCTAAATATATATGCACCCAATACGGGAACACCCAGATTTATAAAGCAAGTCCTTAGAGACAAACAAAGAGACTTAGACTCCCACACAATAATAATGGGAGATTTTAACACCCCACTGTCACTATTAAACAGATAAATGAGACAGAAGGTTAACAAGGATATCCAGGACTTGAACTCAGCTCTGGACCAAGTGGACCTAATAGACATCTACAGAACTCTACACCCCAAATCAACAGAATATACATTCTCTCAGCACCGCATTGTAGTTATTCTAAATTTGACCGCATATTTGGCAGTAAAACACTCCTCAGCAAAAGAACAGAAATCACAGCAAACTGTCTCTCAGACCACAGTGCAATCAAATTAGAACTCAGGATTAAGAAACTCACTCAAAACTGCACAACTACATGGAAACTGAATGACTTGCTCCTGAATGACTACTGGGTAAATAACAAAATGAAGGCAGAAATAAAGATGTTTTTTGAAACCAATGAGAACAAAGACACAATGGACCAGAATCTCTGGGACACATTTAAAGCGGTGTGTAGAGGGAAATTTATAGCACTAAATACCCACAAGAGAAAGCAGAAAAGATCTAAAATTGACACCCTAACATCACAACTAAAAGAAGTAGAGAAGAGCAAACAAATTCAAAAGCTAGCAGAAGGCAAGAAATAGCTAAGATCAGAGCAGAACTGAAGGAGATAGAGACACAAAAAACCCTTCAAAAAAAAAAAAAAAATCAATGAATCCAGGAGCTGCTTTTTTTTAAAGATCAACAAAATAGACCACTACCAAGACTAATAAATTAGAAAAGAGAGGAATCAAACAGACGCAATACAAAATGATAAACAGGATATCACCACCAATCCCACAGAATACAAACTACCATCAGAGAATACTATAAACATCTCTTTGCAAATAAACTAGAAAATCTAGAAGAAATGGATAAATTCCTGGACACATACACCCTCCCAAGACTAAACCAGGAAGAAGTTGAATCTCTGAATAGACCAAAAACAGGTTCTGAAATTGAGGCAATAATAGCCTACCAACCAAAAAAAAGTCCAGGACCACATGGATTCACAGCTGAATTCTACCAGAGGTACATAGAGGAGCTGATACCATTCCTTCTGAAATTATTTCAATCAACAGAAAAAGAGGGAATCCTCCCTAACTCATTTTATGAGGCTAGCATCATCCTGTTACCAAAGCCTGGTTGAGACACAACAAAAAAAGAGAATTTTAGACTAATATCTGTGATGAACATCGATGAAAAAATCGTCAATAAAATACTGGCAGACCAAATCCAGCAGCACATCAAAAAGCTTATCTACCACAATCAAATGGGCTTCACCCCTGGGATGCAAGGCTGGTTCAACATATGTAAATCAGTAAACATAATCCATCACATAAACAGAACCAACGACAAAAACCACATGATTATCTTAATAGATGCAGAAAAGGCCTTTGACAAACTTCAACAGCCCTTCATGCTAAAAACTCTCAATAAACTAGGTATTGATGGAACGTATCTCAAAATAATAAGAACTACTTATGACAAACCCACAACCAACATCATACTCAATGGGCAAAAACTGGAAGCATTCCCTCTGAAAACCGGCACAAGACAGTGATGCCCTCTCTCACCACTGCTATTCAATATAGTGTTGGAAGTTCTGGCCAGGGCAATCAAGCAAGAGAAAGAAATAAAGGGTATTCAATTAGGAAAAGAGGAAGTCAAATTGTCCCTGTTTGCAGATGACATGATTGTATATCTAGAAAACCCCATCATCTCAGCCCAAAATCTCCTGAAGCTGATAAGCAACTTCAGCTAAGTCTCAGGATACAAAATCAATGTGTAAAATCACAAGCATTCCTATACACCAATAATAGACGAACAGAGAGCCAAATCATGAGTCAACTCCCATTCACAATTACTACAAATAGAATAAAATACCTAGGAATCCAACTTACAAGGGATGAGAAGGACCTCTTCAAGGAGAACTACAAACCACTGCTCAATGAAATAAAAGAGGACAAAAACAAATAGAAGAACATTCCATGCTCATGGATGGGAAGAATCAGTATGGTGAAAATGGCCATACTGCCCAAAGTAATTTATAGATTCAATGCTATCCCCTTCAAGCTACCAATGACTTTCTTCACAGAACTGGAAAAAACTACTTTAAAGTTCATATGGAACCAAAAAAGAGCCTGCATAGCCAAGACTATCCTAAGCAAAAAGAACAAACCTGGAGGTATCACACTACCTGACTTCAAACTATACTACAAGGCTACAGTAACCAAAACAGCATGGTACTAGTATCAAAACAGATATATAGACCAATGGAATAGAACAGAGGCCTCAGAAATAACACCACAGATCTACAACCATCTGATCTTTGACAAACCTGACAATAACAAGCAATAGGGAAAGGATTTCCTATTTAATAAATGGTGCTGGGAAAACTGGCTAGCCATATGTAGAAAGCTGAAAATGGATCCTTTCCTTACACCCTATACAAAAATCAATTCAAGATGGATTAAAGACTTAAATGTTAGACCTAACACCATAAAAACCCTAGAAGAAAACCTAGGCAATACCATTCAGGACATAGGCATGGGCAAAGACTTCATAACTAAAACACCAAAAGCAATGGCAACAAAAGCCAAATTTGACAAATGGAACCTAATTAAACAAAAAAGCCTTGGTACAGCAAAAGAAACTATCATCAGAGTGAACAGGCAACCTACAGAATGGGAGAAAATTTTTGTAATCTACCCATCTGACAAAGGGCTAATATCCAGAATCTACAAAGAACTTAAACACATTTACAAGAAAAAAAAAACCCATGAAAAAGTGGGCAAAGGATATGAACAGACACTTCTCAAAAGAAGACATCTGTGCAGCCAACAGACACAAAAAAATGCTCATCATCACTGGTCACAGAAATGCAAATCAAAACCACCATGAGATACCATCTCACGCCAGTTAGAATGGCAATCATTAAAAAGTCAGGAAACAACAGATGCTGGTGAGGAGGTGGAGAAATAGGAACACTTTTACACTGTTGGTGGGAGTGTAAATTAGTTCAACCATTGTGGAAGACAGTGTGGTGATTCCTCAAGGATCTAGAACTAGAAATACCATTTGATCCAGTAATCCCATTACTGGGCATATACCCAAAGGATTATAAATCATTCTACAATAAAGACACATGCACACATGTTTATTGTGGCACTATTTACAATAGCAAAGACTTGGAACCAATCCAAATGTCCATCAATGATAGACCAGATTCAGAAAACGTGGCACATATACACCATGGAATACTATGCAGCCATAAAAAACGATGAGTTCATGTCCTTTGCAGGGACATGGATAAAGCTGGAAACCATCATTCTAAGCAAACTATCACAAGGACAGAAAACCAAACACTGCATGTTCTCACTCATAGGTGGGAGTTGAACAATGAGAACACATGGACATAGGGTGGGGAACATCACACACCAGGGCTAGTTGTGGGGTGGGGGGCTGGGGGAGGGATCGCTTTAGGAGAAATACCTAATGTAAATGATGAGTTACTGGGTGCAACACACCAACATGGCACAGGTATACCTGTGTAACATACCTGCACTTTGTGCACACGTACCCTAGAACTTAAAGTATAATAAAAAAAGAAAAAGAAAAACAGTGAACACTGAGGCCAACCTGGAAACAGCATTAACATTGAATGTGCTCCCCATCCCATGCATGGATCAACTGGCAGGGAAAGGAAGCCTAGGTTTTGCGCAGATTTTCTGACCAATCACTGGTTAGCCATATACAGACCCATAGGCACCCTCTAGGAGGCCAGACTTAAAAATAAGAAGGATTGAAAGAAATCAAAGCATAGCTATCACTGGCAGCATGCATACCACAAGGAGAGAGATTCCACAGATTAAGTCCAGGAAAGGTGGTTTTTGGTTGTTTTTTGGGTTTTGTTGTTGTTGTTGTTTTCTCAAAAGACAGTTTTCCACTCCAACATTTAAAGAACTCAGAAATCACCACTCTGTCCTCACAAGAGAAAAGCCGAACACTCTGAATGTCAAAACTCTTTTGATCCATCACAGAATTGAGCAAAGAGGGCAAACCACCATCCCCAAAACTGGAGAAACAGGAGAATATAGGGAATCACAGATGACCAGAAACAGAGGTCAAAGGAAGTAGTAACTGGGAAGAACACTTGGATGCTAATAGACGAATTGCTGGAGGTGGAGCAAGATCTGGCTTTAGAGTTAAAAACTCCTGGGGGCCCACTCATAGGGAGACTCCAACACTTTCATGAGTTTCACCTCCAAAAGCCCCATCAGATTCTCACACTGAAGATGCGAGAAAAATGTCTGGCATCCAGCAGGGAGATAAGGAAAGTAACAATTTTGAAATAAACCTGGGGTTGGAGGAGTAACCATTATAATTTCTTAACTGAGCATTCCTTTCTCTGTAATAAAATCCTGCCCTCAAGAGAAATTTCTTTACCAGACTCTTATCCGACCTAGGAGAATGGCAATTAGACAACTTGAGCCCTTTCTGTCCTATTTCACATCAGGGGACAAAAAAAAAGACTAAGACACTCTCCTGAAAAGACTCAGACCCACTTTAAAAAACCCTGAAATTTAATCATATTATAGAATGCTTTGAGATTTAAAAGCATTCTTTCATGCTTTCTTCTTTAATTCAATGTATTCATTTATTTATATTAAAATTTTTCTCCATTTGGATTTTTCTTTGTATACAGTGCGAAGTATGAATTCAACTTAATTTTTTCCAGGCTGCCCTTTGTCTCACATCACCAGTTTTTAAATAGTTCATTTTTCCCACTGATTTGCATTGCTACCCTTTCATATATTAAAATTGTGCGTATTTTAGATTTCTGGACTTTTTGTTCTTTCATTTCTCTGACATGTACTAACAATATACTAACAATAGCTAATGCTGTATAACATACAATAGCTGCAACATCTATTTCTCTGAATTTTTGTTCTTCTTCAAAGATCTTCCTAGCTCTTAGAGAAAAAATTTTCCTATATGTTGCATATAACTACATACAACTAATTTTGCCTGGTTTTGAAGAGAAATAAATAATCTTTCTGGTATTTTTGAGGTCCTGTCTTAATGTATAAATTAACTTAGAAAAGACTGACATCTTTATGATGTCGAGTCATTTTTGTCAAGAACAGGATAGGCCTTTTCCCATTTTTTTCAATTATTTTAAGTTCTTCGGGAATGTTTTCAAGTTTTCTTTATATATGGACTTTTACATTTATTAAATTTATTCCCATGTATTTTATCTTTTGGTTGCTACTGCAGATAGTTTTTTATTTTGTCTTCTGTTTTCCTTTTACCCTTTTATCTGATTCCAGATCAGTGGGAAAAATGAACTGTTCAAAAACCGGTGATGAGAAAACAGGGCAGCCTGGAAAAAATTAAGTTGAATCTATACTTCACTTTGTACCAGAGAAAAATCCAAATAGGGAATTTTTTTTTTTTTTTTTTTTAAGATAGTCTCGCTCTGTCACCAGGCTGGAGTGCAGTGGCGTGATCTCGGCTCAATGCAACCCCTGCCTCCCAGGTCTAAGTGATTCTCCTGCCTCAGCCTCCCAAGTAGCTGGGACTACAGGCATATGCCAACACACCTGGCTAATTTTTGTACTTTTAGTAGAGACGGGGTTTCACCATGTTGGCCAGGATGGTCTCAATCTCTTGACCTTGTGATCCACCCACCTCGGCCTCCCAAAGTGCTGGGATTACAGGCGTGAGCCACCATGCCTGGCCCCAAATGGAGAAAATTTTAAGGGCTGTTTAAGTCATAGTTAGACTCCCAGATCCAGGCATGGCACAACCCCTACTCCAACACAGGATTGAAAGGTTTTTGTTTTGTTTTTTGTCTCATGAAGGTAAAACGAAGAGTATTTCAACTAAAAACTCCTAGGTACAGTTGACGGTGGAGGTACCATTCACAAACAGGGAGAACATGTGAAACTGAGTCCCTCCCCCTAGCCTTGCCCCATTTAGCTTAGGGAACCCTAGCAGCCAGGCAGTCTTACCTATGCAGAAGACTGAAAGATTCTTTCATGGAGGTCTTATCAGTCCAAGAGCAAAAACTAATGCACACTGTATTGAGGGGTTCCTCACTGAAGTCTCAGCCTGATTACTGTAAAATAAAACACTCAACAAGTCCCACTCATGTGCTCCCATATTCCAAACAGATTTTTAATCTCTTAGTCTGCTCAAGTTGTCATAACAAAATACTACAGATTGGGTGGCTTAAACAGATATTTATTTTCTCACAGCTCTGGAAGCTGGGAAGTTCATGATCAAAGTGCCAGGAAATTCAGTTTCTGGCTTGCAGATGGTCGCCATCTCACCATGGGCACACATGTCCTTTCCTTGGTGCTTGTGGGTAGCGAGGGGGAGAGAGAGTGACAGCATGCATGAGCTCTGATACCTCTTCTTCTAAGGATCAGTCCCCTCCCCTTGACCTTATTTAATCTTAACTACTTCCTTATAGGCTCCATCTCCAAACACAGTCGCATTATGGGGTTAGGGCTTCAACATGTGAATTTGGGCTTGATAGAAGCTTTCAGTCCCTCTGACATTGTCAAACCAAACTGTTGTCTACAGGATTTCAACCTATGGACAGTGATTAGCAAGCATCAGCTCTGCCCTTCTTATTTGACTGTTGCGCCTCTGGGTGTGCCCACTGACTTTCCATGCCAAGGTATAACTAAATGGCAAAGTACTTCCTGTTTCAGAATCAAGATATTTAGATCCATTGGATCTACAGTAGATAGGATCTGGTGTTACCTTCTGTGGACACTACCACACCTTTCTAAGTCTGTTAGAGGCTTCTAAAACTGGTACAGATGGAGAACTGAAGAATCCTGATTTTTTCTTTTCATCGACTTTAAACATGTTCCATTATAAGGCCTTGTTTGAAAATATCTATTGACTGGTATATGGAAATGTACATCTCTGTAATAACTGTGCTTTTTTGATATATAAACTCTTCACCCCCTAATAATCCTTAAGCAAACACAGGTGGGATTCCCATCACCAGCAGAGGCTGATAGCAGCTTCTTATTGGAATGGGTGAGCATTGCAAATGAGCATTGCAAAACAGCCCAGACTGGGACATCCACATACCACTCTGTCGCCAAGACATCCCTTCCAAGCACTGCCACCTCTACTTCTGTGAACTCTTTGCCTCCCTCCCATCTGCCTATAGGGCCACGAAGGAAACTCTTATCCTTCATCAAACCCAGCTCTGAACAGTGAGTTTATGTGAGATATGTTGTCCCTTTGTTTGCTCCTGACAAGCGTAAAGAAACACTTTCACTGCTGATAATAATGGTTAATTTATCACATCCAGCCGAGGCTGACCTCTGGGCGTCCCAGACCCTCCATCACCTTCACACCTGCTCAAGCTAATTGTTAGAGCCAAGTGTAAATGAAAATCAACTGGGCTAATAATGAATGGAGCCCATTACTTCCAAAAGCACATTGCTTTACGAAGGTTTATCAAGAAACATTATAACCAGTTCCCCCCACCCCCTGCGCCCCCCCATCCCCCGTCACAGTTCCCTGTTTTATAGATGAGAAAAAAGTGAGCAAACAAGGAGGGACCAGCCTATGAAAACAGGCATAAGCACAGAGACTGGAAACACATTTGACTTTAGCTTCCTGAGCTCTACAACAGCTATTCCTATGTGTTACCAAAATTCACTCAATGTATCGAAAGAGTGAGGTTTACAATATTTATCCCAATGTTGTTGTCATCTGTTTATATAAGTAAATGAGATCATTACTGGCTGTGAAGACCTTAATTAATATGCTAAGCTCATTCCTCCACCAAAACCATTTTTTAAGGTGGCCATCTTCATGTCTTCCCCAGTCACTGTCACCTCCCCTAGAACTGCCTTGCCATTCTCATCTGAAAGCACAGACCCAGTTCCCAAATCACTGATATGACATAACCAGAACTCCTGTTAAAGACAACTGAGTGTCTTCAAGGGGCAGCTATTAGATTGTCAGGAATTATCAGCTGTAGTTAGAAGATATAGCCCTAAGGGGGTTTGAGAAATCCCTTCCCATCACCAAATTGGGGGTTTAATTGGTCTGGGAACATTTTTAAACTTTTTTGTATTGTAATATATTTGTTCATTTTTAATTTATTTACAGTACAAGCGGTTCACATTCCCATCTCAAGCCATAAATCAAAAGGATTATTGATCTCCCAGCACATTCACTGATAAAAGGAAATACCAGCAACTCCATGCATCTGAGCATACAACTTATATGGACTTCTAGCAAGTGATCCCCTGGACTTAAAAACATGTAAGACCTCCAGATCACCAGTTTGAACTTAATTTGGACCAAATATTGAGTCATTCTGTGTTAGATTTGAATCAATTGTTCATAGGATGCAAATAACCAGTTTACAATATGAACAAGTGCGACTGATTACCCCAAATTTTGACTTCCTTGCCTAACTACCCAGAAAATTACTCTCAAACCCGGTAGAGGATTCCATAGCCTTGCATTGACAAGGCCTTTATTAACTACCTTAATCTGGGCATCTTACTTACCCAGGTTTTTTAATACTTCCTAGAGAGACATACTAATCAGTGACTTCTGCAGTATCTGCCTAATAGCCTTAGATTTTGAGGGCACCAATAAAAACATATGCTGCACAGCATCTGCTTGTAATGTGGAAAGGCCAGTTAGGTGAGCACAAAGCCTCTGAATAGCAGTATCAACTTGCTTCAGAGGAACAAGATATGAATTAGTATTCTACAAGAAAAGAGGATAGGATCTATGGTTGTAGTAGTCCGTTTTCATACTGCTGTAAAGAACTTCCCAAGATTGAGTAATTTATAAAGGAGAGGTTTAATTGACTCACAGTTCAGCAGGGCTGGGGAGGCCTCAGGAAACTTACAATCATGGAGTGACGCGAAAGGGAAGCAAAGCACCTTCTTCAAAAGGCGGCAAGAAGAAGTGCCGAGTGACGAAGGGAAGAGCTCCTTATAAAACCATCAGATCTCGTGAGAACTCACTGTCACGAGAACAGCATGGGGAAACTGGCCCCAGGATTCAATTACCTACACCTGGTCTCTCCCTTGACACGTGGGGATTATGGGGGTTGTGGGTATTACAACTCAAGATGTGATTTGGGTGTGGACACAAAGCCTAACCATATCAATGGTCAAATAAGAATGGAAAAAATATTGGGTTTAATTACATTCAATAGACTCCTTTTTTTCAAGGCAGGGATTCTCAGAACTAATACATATGTCAGTCTACTTTTCATTGACATGAATATAAAATCCTCATTTCACAGAACACCTGTGAATATATTGAATAACATTAGTATTCAACAGAACAGGATCAGGAAACTTCCTCTAGAAGGCGCTTTCCAAATAAAGACCAAATACACTGCTGCAGGAGGGAAGAATAAATTCATTTACATATATTTCTGTGGTAAGGGATAAAATCTTAAATTTTTGCTGGCTTCACTTATATGAAAGAATTCAGTGATTTTGGATTTTGTGTTAGTTAGCTCTTGTTGCAATAAGTCTACATAACAAACAATTTCCATATCTCAGATATTTATAACATTAACTTCTCATTCACAGGTCTGAATCCTGGCTGGGACAGTTTGGCTTTAAGTAGTACATCAAATTCAGGTGTGTTCCATGTGTTTTTCATTCAGGAATCCAGGCGAAAAAGCTGTGGCTACTTCAGTGTGCTTTTCTCGTGGTGTAGAACAGGTGCACAAAATTGCTGGCAGACATTTACCAAACCTCTTAAGCCTCAGCCTAGAACTGATCACCTATCACTTTACCACATTCCATTGGTCAAAGAAAGTCATACGGCCACACCCAAAACTAGTGGGGCAGGGTGGTATATTCTACCCACAGAGAAGACAGGCAAGGGCAGGGAGAGAAGGAAGAATGGTAAGTAAATAATAATATTCACTACATTGACCATAAATTCAAGATTTAACCATGTGTGGGAATTCAATCATATTTTTATTTCCTTTAAACACAAATGTCCTGGTCAATAATTCAAACGTGCACATTATTAGACTTAATAATAGGAATATAGAGCCCACTTCTTTTCTTTCTTCTTGTTCTTCCTTGCTTTGGAAAAGTCAGCATTCAATGTGTATGTGTGCCAATCCAGGGAAGTCAGAAGACTATGGCATCTTCCATCCAGATTCCTGGGTGGATGTCCTGAACACCAACACCATAGTCAAATGTTTATTTAAGAACACTAGTGTATGCTTCTTTAATACAGTGTAACAAGTTACCACAAATTTAGCATCTTAGAACAATACACGTTTATTGTCTCATGGTTTCTGTGAGTCAGGAATCCAGACACAGCTTTGGCTGAGTCCTGTGCAAGGCTGCAGTCAAGGTCAGCCAGGACTGACTTCTCATCTGAAAGCTCATATGGAGAAAGATTCACTTCCAGGCTCACTGGGGTGTTGGCAAAATTCATCTTCTTGCAGGCATAGGACTCATGGCATCTTGTGTCTCCAAAGCCAGAAAGGAGAGAAAAACTGTAGAGCAATTCTGCTAGCAAGGCAGAGTCTTCTAAAAGGAAATATAATCACAAGAGTATTATTGCATCACCGTCTCCATACTCTGTGGCCTAGAAATAAGTCAGGGGTCCTGCCCACACCCAAGGGGAGTGAATATACAAAAGCATAAACACCAAGGGGCAGGAATCATGGAGACCACCTTAAAGTTTGTCCACCACAACTAGAAACCTAAAAAATATGTTTATGTCTATTAAGAACACATGGGCACAGGGAGGGGCACATCACACACCAGGGCCTGTCAGGGGGTGGGGGGGCAAGGGGTGGGATAGCATTAGGAGAAGTACCTAACATAGATGACACATTGATAGGTGCAGCAAACCACCATGGCACATGTATACCTATGTAACAAACCTGCACATTCTCCACATGTATCCCAGAACTTAAAGTAAAATTTATATATATATATCCTGCTTTTCCCAAATTTTACGAGTGGGGAATCACTCTCCATCATGTTCTAGAATTGCATTCACACTTAGGAGAACTCACATTCACTGGCTAATTCTATATTGCATGCTATTTTAAGATCTTTTCAGGAAGGAAACTTCTGCCATCAGTTGGCCAATGCTGTTCCATCAGTGAGTGTTCAGTGTCACTAACCAACAGAATGACCAAGAAATCATTCCAGTCAGAAAAGGCCCAAGTACCAATGATTGGACAGTCGTGATTTATATTTGTGCCTAATATGACCAACATAAGTCACACTGGTTATGCATGGAAATGCAACCATCAGCTGACAAGAACTGAAACTTATGACTCATGCTGTGTCAACTCTGAGCCAAAGCAGTCAGTCAACTCAAAGGGAGTAAACATCAGTCAAACAGATGATTTGGCAGCCTAACTATTTAACAACTGATGATGACTGGAATTTTCACTTTTCAATCAGTCACATAGACATGGTCTCAGGAAGAGAAATAACTGAAGTTTAGAGTAGTTTTCTTTTGCTTTTTCATAAAAGTCATTCATCCCAAAACATTTGCTGAATGCCTGCTGTGTTCTAGGTACTCTATTTAGTGCTTGGAATATAGAGATGAAAGACTGAAGTAGTGTTAGAAATGAAAAATCATTGTTTAAATTCTTTCTCTTCTAATACGATTATCTATGCTGCTAAGCAATTTTCTCAGTGATTATCAGCCATCAGCCATCAAAACCCGGGACCTTCCCCACAGCTCCTCTTTTAACCCTAATATTTAACCAAAAATTGCTCTGCTGTGGCAAAACCTCAATACATATACATTGCCTTGGTTCCAAAGAGTAACTGGAATGGGCTTACTGCTTTCTAGTGGATTTATAGAAAAAGCCATCTGATAAAAATGTATTTACTATGATGCCCATTATAACATCTGAGGTTAAGAATACTTTGTATTCTACAAACATTTGAAAGCCAGAGGTCACTTAAAACAAATGCAGGTTTAATACAAATGCACAAAATTACACATAAACAGAGAACGCTACAGAGAGAGAGATAACCTTGGATAACTTGGCTCTTTCCTTCCCTATTCTCTTTCTGGAGGTAATCGTATACATTCCCATGGCTTTTATATACTAAAGCTTTTAGACAGCAAGTAGATGACAAACTCACTTTAATAATCATTTATCATAAGCTTGGTATTGGGGTTAAAAATAAACTCTTGACAAACACCAAGGACTCCTTTATTCTTAAATCCCTTTTATTGTCAAGGACTCCTTTATTCTAATGCAGTGGCTCCTGAAAAACTTTCCTTTTCAAGGATACTTTTTCAAACACAATCAATAATCTACAATCAACTTTGTAATCTCTTTAGAAGCCAGGACCTTCTCAGCTTTGGAGTTTTGATGATAAAATGCATAGCTGGATTTCTACAAGCCCAAGATTTAAAAATTGTATTTGTTGGTTATTAATCAGATTATTAATAATCTGGTGTTTGAGACATACTGTGAAGTCAACAGTTATAAAAATTATTAATTTTAGAAATTCAGAGTTATAATGGGTCTAAAAATATAGTTAGAATGAATGAATAAGGCCTAGCATTTGATAGCATAAAAGGGTGACTGTAGTCAATAATAATTCAATTGTATATTTTAAAATAACTGGAAGAATATAGCTGGATTGTTTGTAACACAAATGATAAATGCTTGACAGGATGGATACTTCATCTTCCATGATGTGATTATTACACGCTGCAGAACATCTCATGTAACCCATTAATATATACGCCTATTATGTACCCACAAAAATTAAAAATTAAAAAAAGAAATTCAGAGTTGAAATGAAGTTTTGTTTTGTTTTGTTTTGGCTGAGACAGAATCTCGCTCTGTTGTCCAGGCTGGAGTGCAGTGGCGTGATCTTGGCTCACTGCAACCTCCGCCTCCCTGCAACCTCCACCTCCTGGGCTCAAGTGATTCTCCTGCCTCAGCCTCCCCAGTAACTGGGATTACAGGTGCACATCACCATGCCCGGCTAATTTTTGTATTTGTAGTAGAGATGGAGTTTCACCAGGTTGGCTAGGCTGGTCTCGAACTCCTGACCTCAAGTGATCTTCCAGCCTCGGCCTACCCCAAAGTGCTGGGATTACAGGCATACAGCCACTGCGCCTGTCCTGAAATGAGTTGTAGCCTGAAAACCAGATGGTTTCACATCTGGTCTATCCCCTCTCCAGAGCTCAATTCTCCACAGCAACATCTGTAGCAGGTAGTTTGTCCAGCTCTTACTCAAACAGCCCCAGCCAAATCGCCCCACCTTTCCAGCGGGGAGCTCACACCTTCCGAGAGTTTATTTCATCTTCTCACATCACCTTAGCATATATTCCTTATTTTAGTCAGTGTTTTTGTCATGTAGCTTTAATCCACGATCTTGGCTATACCCCCTGGAAAAAAATCTTTGAAAAAAACATTAGTTTTTTTACATTGTATGTAATGCCTTCATACAATGGTTCTCCAAATATTGGAAATCCCCTGCCATGTCCTGAATACTCTCTTCCAAAAATGCCTTGAGTCATTCCTCGTTGAACATTGTAAAATCAAATTTAGCCCAAAGCTGCCTTCTTACGAATTTTAAGTTCAGCCTAAAGGTTTCTCTGTACATAGTGAACTATAACCTAAATGGGGGTGTAAACAGACTGTAACCTACTCTTGTGCAATCACCAAGTTTAAGCCAATCAGGGAGGCCAACTGTTCATAAAAGCAAACTCCGAGCTGTCAGCAATCTAGCTATTTCTCTACCTCACTTCCATTTTCTGTACATCACTTTTCTTTCTTTCTTTTTTCTTTTTTTCTTTTTCTTTTTTTTTTTTTTTTTTTTTTGAGACAGTTTTTTTCTGTCACCCAGGCTGGAGTGCAGTGGTGCGATCTCGGCTCATTGCAACCTCTACCTCCTGGGTCAAGCCATTCCCCTGCCTCAGCCTCCCTGAGTACCTGAGTAGCTGTGACTACAGGTGTATGCCACCACGCCTGGCTAATTTTTTGTATTTTAGTAGAGATGGGATTTTACCATGTTGCCCAGGCCGGTCTCAAGCTCCCTAGCTCAGGCAATCTACCCACCTCAGCCTCCCAAAGTGTTAGGATTACAGGCATGAGCCACCACCCCTAGCCTTTCTTTTCCTGTCTATAAATCTTCTTCCACAACATGGTTGTCCTAGAGTCTCTGAGCCTACTCTGGCTAGGAGGCTGCCTGATTCACGAATCGTTCTTTGCTCAATTAAACTCTGTTAAATTTAATTTGACTAAGGTTTTTCTTTTTTAACAACATGATTTTGGTTTTACTACCATCCTGGTTTCTAATCTCGTATCTGTAGATTTTATCCATGATTTTGTAACACAATCATTCTTTTGATCGACAAAGGGTAAATTACTACAGCAACTGCACCTAGAATTAAGGATAACTTACTTTCTGCATTATTTTATGCCATACTCTGAAAAGCAATACAAAGTTCCCAGGTAGAATACATTGCTCTGGAAATGTAATCAATCACAGGATCCATGGTGGATTAAAGGCTGAGAACCATTGCTTTAAATAATCCCCAGTTTGTTTATATTCTTTGAAAAATATAGTAGCCAGAATTGAATGCAAAAACCAAGAGGTGGGTTAGCAAAGGCAATCCAGACTTGTTCACTAAATCAAAACTTTCTTCTCTTCCCACTCCTACCTGCCCTTCAGGGTTCAGCTAAACTTTGCCTCATATATGAAACCCTTCAACTGGAAGAACAAAATTTTTAATTCCCAAAGTGCTCCCATTGGATGCAGACCTAGGCTGGACTCTGAGATCCTCCACTTCCAGCCATGTGTCCTTGGGCAGCCTTCCTGATCCTCCCTGAACTCAACTTCCTGAGGTGTAAAATAGGGGTTGTTTGACCTCACCAGATAGCTTGGAATTTCTAGCACCATACTTTGTGATGTTATTTCATTGCCTTTCTTCTATTCCACTCTAAACTGTGCTCAGAACATAGAACTGCTAAGTTTCAAATACAGGGCATACCCGCATACCCAGAATTATCATACCAGGAAAGAAGATAGAGTGCTAAGAAATTGAAATTAATAAAAGTCAACACAGAATTATTGCACTGGCCATCAGTGGAAATCATCCTAGAATGCTACCCACAATTAGAGATGACTTGTAACATAAGACTAAGGTGCCACCCAAAAATGTTCTCTGCAATGGGTCAATCTAAACAAGAACTCTTGCCAGATGATCTATAAACTAACCACAACAAATTGCCTTACATAAATGTAACAACACTTCTGCTAATCTGCACAAGTCTAGAAAAAGAGGAATTTACAGTAATTTGATTGTCCACAAGACTGTTACTCTAGGTCTAGGTAATCAGTGCTGACTCCTACCACAGACACTAAAGAAGAGTGATTAATCAAGTTATCACTCAAGAATATTAAACTCCTCCACTGAAACGCGGGACTCACTGGGAACCTTCGAACCTATGACACAATCTCCTGAGTGAATAAACATAAAGAAGAGTGTGTCTGGTGTGGAGAATTGACACCAGTCACATTCTCCCATTGCCAATTAATACATCATCACTCCAGCTTATGCACTGGTCCCTTGTGGGATTTCTGCATGTCAATTGGTTTCTCAGCCTAATCCCCCCTGGGGAAATAAACTGAGTTCTCTTCTTAAGCTGAGCAATACAAGCTGCACTATGAAGAAGATTCTCACGCTGACTCTAACATGGCCTGGTTCCTCTAACAGCAACACAGCCTCATCAAACATGTGGGGGTTGGGGACTCTACAGCCCCTTTTCCCTCATAAGATCCTCCTCTGCCCAACTTTCCAGCCCTGCTCCCTCCAAGAAAGAAGGAGTTGCAGCTCTGGTCAGATTGAAAGACATTCATAAGGCCACAAACAGGAAAGGACAAGACAGCTATTGTTAGAGGCCCAATCGATGCTCCCTTTCCTCCATGGTCTGGGTCTCAGCTATGGCCTTCTCCTCTTCACCTTTTCTGAGATAGGAATATAGCTGGGACTACAGACCCAGTTGCCTTCGTCTCTTTTCCCACAGGCTCAGCTGAACATACTATTTTCAATATTCAATTTGGTGGTAGGATAGAGGGTTTTCAGTGGAATAAGATGTACCATTGGACCCCAAGCCTAAGCCACATTCTTCTTTCTAATTTTTGCCATAGAGCTCTAGCAAAAGCCCCACCCACTTAAGCCCTATAAACGCCAACTGGTTTTCTTTATTAGTCTAATTTTCTCAAATAGAATGCAAGCACCCTGAAAGTATGATTGATATTCTAGATTCTTCCTGTACCATTTTCTCCCCTAGCACCTAGTACTAAATATTTGCAAAGTGAGGTTATTTGCATTTCACTTGGTGTATGGATTTACTATTTACATCCTGAGCCTCTGAGCTTTTCTTATTAACCCAAACCAATCAACATATTTGTATTCTTTGTGCCGACACAATTATAAATATTAAGATGTTCTAAGATTTTCTTAAAATCAAAATAAATGGGAAATTTAAATTTCTGGAGAAAGGGCATAGCTCCCCTAAAATTTATTTGAAAATTCTAGTCTGAAAAACATTGACTACTACACAGAGTAACTCGCAGAGACAATGAATAGTACAGACAATGGAAAAGGGGTGTCAGGTATTCACACGCTCAAAACACACGCACTATTTGACCTTCAAGGACCAAAGTGTATTAACTTTAATGATGTAGAGATAGCCAGCTTGGGGAGGGGGTCAGAAGGAGCAAGAAAGGAGCCCTGAGTCAGACTTCTTGCCGTAGCTTCCTGAAGCTTCCTAGTTCTCACCTCAGTCACTAGCCTTGCCTCCCTGATGCAGCAGAGGGTGTGGGTGAGAGAGCAGGTGCTGCAGCATGGCTTTCTGTGTTCGAATCCCAGCCCTGCCACTGCCAGCTGTGGGTTTGGGAAACTTACTTGGCATCTTCAAGCCTCCCTTTCCTCATCTGCAGTATGAGGATTGCAACATTTTGTCTATGTATGTGAGTAGCCATGCCTGGCACCTACTTAGCACACAGCAAATCATCCTGGGGTCTTGATTCTTGCTTCCCATCCTGTTCTTGAGCCATTCTTCAGTCTTCCCTCCCAGCCAAAAGGGAAGAGGATTCATCCTCTTACTTGGGCTGATCCTCCCATCTCTGCCCTGGACTACGCCACTCCTGCCTTGCCTTGGAGACTTGCTCGGCTGAATGCAGCCTCCCTTTCTAGTGGACACACCCAATCAGCATCCTAATGCCCTCTTAAACCTTAAAACCTCCTCCCTCAACCCCAAGTCCCTACCAACTATTTCCCTACATCCATCCCCTTCTTCAGAAAAAGTCAGCTATTTTTCAAAGGCCAGCTCCTAAAAGGTGATCTGTAACTCTTACCCTTTCATTCACTTCATGACCCCTGCAGTTGAGAGTCTGACCACACCCCAACAAGGCTGATAATGCTTCCTCCATGCTAAATCCAATAGACATGCATCACTGAAACTTATATGCTTAACAGCAACATTAGACCACATTGTGCTCTCTTTCCTTCTTGAAATGTTCTGCTCCCTAGGGTTTCAGGACACCACATTCCCCTTATTTTTCTCCTGCCTCTTTGGCGAGTCTTTTTTAGGTTGTTTGTGTGTTTTTTTGAGACAGTCTCTCTCTGTCGTCCAGAGTGGAATATAATGGGGTGATCTCAGCTCACTGCAACTCTGCCTCTCAGGTTCAAGAGATCCTCGTGCCTCAGCCTCCTGAGTAGCTGGTATTATAGGCGTGTGCCACCATGCCTGGCTAATTTTTGTATTTTTAGTAGAGACGGGGTTTCACCATGTTGTCCAGGCTAGTCTTGAACTCCTAGACTCAAGTTATCCACCCACCACAGCCTCCCAAAATGCTGGGATTACAGGCGTGAACCACCATCCCGGGCTCTTAGTCTTTTTTGAGAATGCCTTCTTTCTGCTGGTCATCCAAATATTGGTATTTTTCAGGGCTCAAATTTTGGCCATCATCTCTTCTATCACTTTACATGCTGCCTTCACTCTCCTGGATGCTGATGATTCCAGCCCAGGTTTCTCTCCCGAACTCGAGACCGCCAGCACCCCACCCCACTCTAGCCAAATGCCTACTATATATCTCCATTCAAACTTCCTATAAACATCTCAATTCAATAACACAAAACTAAATGCGTAAGAGCCCTCCTCAAATCTGCTACTCCCGCTGTCTTCCCTATGCTCACATCTGGTAAAACAAAAGTGTGTTTTTGCACAAAATTGAATAATATGGACTTTTGAACCCTAAGCACACACAAATATACATTCATCAAAGTCTTTGGCAGACTTAATCAAAAGTATTTGAAGTGTTTTTTCAAGGGCCTAGGAAAGGAAAAAAAATCTCTTTCTCCCTTTCCCTTTGCCCAAAAGCAGGCATTCAGCTCCTTGTCAGTGAGACTCACCTTTTGTTTTTGTTTTTGGTTTTGGTTTTTTGAGACAGGGTCTCCCTCGCCCAGGCTGGAGTGCTCACTGTACCTTGACCTCCCAGACTCAGGTGATTCTCCCACCTCAGTCTCCTGAGTACGAGGACTACAGCCGCATGCCACCATACCCAGCTAAACTTTTAAAAATTATTTGTAGAGATAAGGTCTCACTATGTTGCCGAGGCTGGCCTCGAACTCTTAGACTCAAACAATTCTTTTGCCTCAGCCTCCCAAAGTGCTAGGATTACAGGTGTGAGCCACCATACAGAGACCCACTTTTTCATCATGGCTAACTCAAAGCTCATACCCTCATACCACGTCTTCCCAGAAGCTTTCCTCATATTACTTCTTCCCAGAAGCCTTCCCTAAGTCCTTGAAAGCAAGTTAAATGTCTCTTCTCCGTGCCCTCAAAGTTTCCTGTTTCAACCCTTGCACTGAATACTTAATACCACCACCATCAGGGCTGGGTTAAAAGCAGGGCTTTCTCCTCCACCAGGATCTGAGCACCTTAGAATTCTGCTTTAGTTATCTTGGTAATTTCAGTATATGACACAAAATAAATGCTCAATAATGTTGGTGGAATGAAAATGGCAAATATTGCTAATAAACATCAACTAGGTGGGAGAGTAAATGGCTTGAATTAGAAACCCAGCATTTTAGCCCAGATTCTAACCCTGACTCCATCATGTGACCCTGGGCAAGTTCCTTCACTTCTTGAGTCTAGATTTTTGTATCTTTCAAGGAAATCAGAACAGCAATATCACTTTCTTCATAAGGCTATTGAGACATTTAAATGAGATGAGGTTCATCAAGTGTCTTAGCATGTAAAAGGTTTTATAACACTATTCTGCAAATCTATTGGGAATGGATAGAAGATAATGGAGCTGGGGAGAGGGAAAGCAGAGGAAATTTGCAAAGTTTTACTCAAGTGATATAAATTCAAGTTTGCATGTATCCCCATTTTGAAAATGGAAATAGTGTCAAGATAAGATAAATAATCTAAAGAGGACAGTTTGCTAATAATATGACCAGGGATTAGTAGGATGCAGGTGGGGTCGGCTGTGTCATTAGCAGACATATGGAATACTGGTGTCTTTTCAAATGTGTGGAGACTGGGCTCTCTCAAGAGTTGGAAAGAAGGGTACTATCATTTATTTTCCCCTTGAAAAACATCATGATGCTATAAGTAATCCAAATGGAACTAAAATGGTTAAAGTCACAAAGCAGCTCAGCATTCATTAGCAATTCAGGCTCAGGCAACGCACAAGCACTAATATTAACTATGGATCTTAGCCCTTGGAGTTGGAGAGCTGAACCCGGCTTCCTACAGACCAAACACTTATGCTAATAGAAGAGAAACTTTCTGAAAAAAAGGCAGCCAAATCTAAGAGACCTGTCAACACCAGGGTCATCAGCGTAGAGCTAACCAGGAAAGAGCTGAAATCAAAGGCTGTCTCTGCCTCCCCTACACACCCTGTTCAGTGGGAGCCCATGGTGGCCACAGCTCCTTTAACAATATTTATAATGAAGGAACAACGCCGGAGATGTCAACCCTGATTATTCATAAAGCTTCCTCCTGCTCAGATCCACCCTGGGGCTAACAGTAAAAGTACCTGATTCCCAATTCTCAAACACAAAATCATACAGAGCTTGAAAGAGGAGCTGACTAATAAAGTTTGCATATCCCTAAGAAAAAGAGCATACAAGGAAGAAGAAAAGGAATGGCAAGATTAAACAAAAACAGTAAGCTTGGATGGGAAATGATAAAAATTTTAAAAGGCAAGAACGTAAATCTATTTTTTTTCTTTTTTTTTAAATGTCCTTCTTCATTTACATTTCAGTATAAGCCATTCGGAGGGAACAGCTGTTTTATCTCCTGACTAGAACACAGAGGTGCTTTGAACATTTACTGTGGGAGTGTAATGTTGCTGAACTCTGTTCTGGAGAGCGGTCTAGTGGCTTTAAACTGTAAGGAGAGGCAGAGGGAGGGCTTCATCTCTGGTTCTATTAGATAAAAAGGTCGCCAAAGCTAAGGCTTTGAGAACTCACTGAGGCGGGTTGTGTGGGAGTAATGGTTCCAACCAGCTCCAAAGTCGAAGCCCGGGCTCTGTGACCCCCTTATTTCATGGCCAATTTATTCACTGGAGCTTTTCTTCTTAGTTTTCTCACTTGGGAAACAAGAATTATAATACTACTTTCCATCTAGGATTGCTGAGAAGATTTAATCAAATAAGGAAAATAAAGTCCAGGGCCTGGATTAAGCGAGCACTTAACAAATGTCACTTATTTGGTGTTATTGTCAATCTTGACAAAATTTGTCAAATAGAAATCAAACTTTTTTTAATTTGGTGATTGTAATCAAGGAATGGCTTGAAATTATGGTGTTTACTAATGTTGTTTGCCAAATATCCCAACTCTTCTTTCCTCCCTGGCAATGCTAGGCTAGGACAATACTTCCTAATCCCTTGTGTTTGGGTGGAGTCATGTGACTAGCTCTGGCCAATAGTTGTGAGAGAAAGTGCCCCTCCCTGTATCCCTCCTAGGCCAGAGCATTTAATTGTCAGAGCAAGACCCTCCCAGGGCTCTCTTCCCATTGCCATGATACCTGCAAATGTTCAAAATGATGACTGTTCCCAACCTGGGATCTGAGGTTAAGAGAAAGAGAACAAAGATCCTCTTTCCCACCTGCAATGGACTTGAAGAATTGGGGGGAAATAAGCCATTGTTGTTTTAAGCCATTGAGGTATGATATGGGAGTTTGTTGCTGTAGTATAGCCTAGCCAGTGCTGACTGGAGCAGAGCTGTTCTAATTTTGGTTGTTTCAGAATTAAAGAAATTTTGGCAAGCATGTACCATAAACTAATCCCTATGCTACATGTTTTCATATGTATTATCTACTTTAGTTTTTTACAAAAAAAAAAAGTTTTAAAGGCCCTGAAATGGAAATCATCTCCATTTCACAGATACATATAAAGGAGACAAGAATGATTAATGAGTGCGTGTTCGTCTGCCTCCCTCCTCCTAATCTCCTTTTCTTACTCTCCTAGGTGTTCTGGCTTTGCCAGCTTATTCTCCCATCTTCTAATTCAGAATCGTGCACACACACTCACTCACACAAATGATGTTTAAGAATGGGTGGTGGCCGGGCACAGTGACCCACATCTGTAATCCCAGCACTTTGGGAGGCAGAGGCAGTTGGACCACCTGAGGTCAGGAGTTCGAGACCAGCCTGGACAACATGGTGAAACCCCATGTGTACTAAAAATACAAAAAAGTAGCCAAGCTTCGTGGTGGGTGCATGTAATTCCAGCTCCTCAGGAGGCTGAGGCAGGAGAATCGCTTGAACCCGGGAGGCAGAGGTTGCAGTGAGCCAAGATCAGGCCACCGCACTCCAGCCTAGGTAACAGAGTAAGACTCCATCTCAAAAACAAAACAAAACAAACAAAAAAAACCCAGAATGCGTGAAGATGCTTGTACAACAATGTGCAATGCCATTTCATGTATTTAATATACTTAATGCTAGTAAATTGCATACTTAAAAATTGTTAAAATGGTAAATTTTTGTATATATATTTTACCATAATAAAAAAATATAAGATGAATGGGTAGACAGAGAGATGGACAGATGAGTAAATATGTGACAAGGATACATAACAACATGTTAATTATAAAAAAAACCAGATAGTGGACATCTGGGTGTTCACAGCACAATTTTTTCAATTTGTTGTATTTTTGAAACTACTTATAATAACATATTAGAAAAAAAGGAATGGGTAGAGAAGAGCAAGACTAGAGGGGCAAAATTAAATGTGGAAGAACATAGATGCTGAAAGCTAGATCCACCTACATAATAAAATGTGAGGAGAAAAGGAGGGGAAACTGCAGACTGGTTGTGAGGGGAGTTGGGTGCTGGGGTGAAAGTTGCGGGGTGAAGGTTGAGGAGTGAGATGCTCCAGAGCAGCTTCAATGCGGAGAAGACAGAAAGGAGGGAGATAGGAGTTAAGGAAGTGCTAGGGGCTTTGAATTGTATCCCTTTTAACATTCGTTGAGCCATGAAAGTAAGTATTGGAGTCCTTTTTCGTTACTTTTGGATCCTGGACTATTCTTTATATGTAACTCCACAGTGGAGCTGAAACCATACAGAGTGCTGATTTTCTGAGTGTTTCACAGTGAAACTAATACAGAAAGATTGGATAGTGTGCCAAAAAGAATTCCCAGCCAGGTAAGGTGGCTCCCGCCTGTAAGCCCAGCACTTTGGGAAGCCGAGGCAGGAGGATCACTTGAGCCAAGGAGTTTGAGACAGCCCAGGCAACATAGTGAGATATCAACAAAAAAAATTTTTTAATTAGCCAGGTGTGGTCATTCATACCTGTGGTCCCAGCTACTCAAGAGGCTGAGGCAAGAGGAATGGTTGAGCCCAGGAGTTCTTGCACCACTGCACTCCAGCCTGGGTGACAGAGCAAGATCCTGCCTCAAAGAAAAGAAGAAGAAGGAGGAGGAGGAGGAGGAGAAGCAGAAGCAGGAGAAGGAGAAGCAGAAGCAGAAGAAGCAGAATCAGAAGAAGCAGAAGAAGAAGAAGCAGAAGCAGAAGCAGGAGCAGCAGCAGCAAAAGCAGAAAAAGAATACCCACTATAAAACAGCAGATATCTCATCCCTGGGTTGGCTGCCCTGCAATCTTCCCCATACTCCCTTGTTGATACTTTTTTCTTTTAGAATCCCACAACATCTGAGCAGTGCCTTCCAGAGCACACAGCACTCAACTGGATTGGATCCTCATTTCTGAAATGAAGAAACTGCCGCTCAGTGAATATAAGCAACTTGCACAAGGGTCTAGCCTGCAGTAAGTGGCAGAGCTAAAGCCTATGGTCTTTTCGCCACCCCATGCTACCACATCTCTCAAACCCTGTCTCCCAGGAAAACTGTTGCCTATCATTTAAGGCTTAAATGAAGTCAAAATCTTTCACAAAACCTTCATGGAGTACCTTAGCCTTAAACAAATCCCTTTCTCCCTTCCCAAATTCTATAGGTCTGTACACACAGTACAATGCCATTTATATTGTCCTAGATATTTCACTGTTATTTTGTCGGTTCAAATTTTATCTCTCTGACAAGATTACAGGGTCGTTACATAGAAATTTGTGTTTTTTCTTTATTGCTGCAAAATCCACTTAAGTTCCAAGCATAGATGAGGCACTCAACAAAGGCTGGACAATTGATTGTAATTTCTTTTGGGTTGTCACCAAAGTTAAGGATCTAAAAAGTTTGACTCGTAAGGACTGTTGCTTTGGGATCAGCCTTAGGACAAGTCTTAACTTAAGACTTGTGGCTTTGATATTTAGTGGTCCAGAAAATCATAATACGGAGTTAACCAAAAGGAGGAAGACAGTACAGACTATAGCTTATGTACTTCACTGATCAAAACTTACCAAAGCTATTTCCATTACTGATTCACCAACTTTCAGATGTTTGCTAAATAGATCTGATTCTTGTCTATAAGTAGTTAAAGAGTTGTGAAAAAATATAAACAAACATTTAAAAGAATTGGGTAGACACATTATCTTAAACTTATTGAGGAAAGTATGTTTATGAGACTAAAGTTAAAGGAATATTGGACATTGATAAGTATCAAATTACATTTAATAACCAAACTACTCTTATTTTTTAAACATGTAAACATTGTTAAGTTCACATAACTGAGCAAAATATGAAATTTGAGTGTTTGAGTTTCTGTTTTTCGAGGTAATATGTCACTCACTTAGAAACAAACATATTCAATTTGTGGTAGCTTTTTGGATGAATCTTTAGGGTTTTCTAGGTAAACAATCAATCAGTGAACAGCAAAAGTTTGACTTCCTCTTTACTGATTTGGATACTCTTTATTTCTATCTCTTGTCTGATTGCTCTGGCTAGGACTTCCTGTACTATATTGAATAGAAGTGGTAAAAGTGGGCCTCCTTGTCTTATTCCAGTTCTCAGGGGGAATTCTTTCAACTTTTCCCCATTCAGTATAATGTTGGCTGTGAGTTTGTCATATATGGCTTTTATTACCTTAAAAGGTTTTTCTTCTATGCCAATTTTGCTGAGGGTTTTAATCATACAGGGATGCTGGATTTTGTCAAACGCATTTTCTGCATCTATTGAGATGATCATGTGATGTTTGCTTTTAATTCTGTTTATGTGGTGTATCACATTTATTGACTTCCAAATGTTAAACCGTCTCTGCATCCCTGGTATGAAACCCACTTGAGCATGGTGGATTACCTTTTGGATATGCTGTTGGATTCATTTAGCTAGAATTTTGTTAATGATTTTTGCATCTGTGATCATCAGGGATATTGGTCTATAGTTTTCCTTTTTTGTTATGCTCTTTCCTAGTTTTGGTATTAGGGTGATACTGGCTTCATGGAGTGATTTAGGAAGGATTCCCTCTTTCTCTATCTTTTGGAATAGTGTCAACAGGATTGGTACCAATTCTTCTTTGAATGTCTGATAGAATTCAGCTGTGAATCCATCTGGTCCTGGACTTTTTTGGAGACAATTTTTAAATTACCATTTCAATCTCGCTGCTTGTTATTTGTTCAGGATTTCTATTTCTTCCTGCTTTAATTTAGGATGGTTGAATATTTCCAGGAGTTTGTCCATCTCCTCTAGGTTTTCAAGCTTGTGCACATAAAATTGTTCATAGCAGTCTTGAATAATCTTTCATGTTCCTGTGGTATCAGTTGTAATAGCTCTCACTTCGTTTCTAATTGAGCTTATTTGGATCTCCTCTCTTCTTTTCTTGATTAATGTCGCTAACAGTCTATCAGTTTTATCTTTTCAAAGAACCAGCTTTTATTTTCATTTATCTTTCGTAACTTTTTTTGTTTCAATTTCATTTAATTCTGTTCTGATCTTTGTTATTTTTTTTTCTTCTGCTGGGTTTGGGTTTGGTTTGTTCTCATTTCTCTAGTTCCTTGACGTGTGACCTTAGATTGTCTATTTGTGCTCTCTGAGACTTTTTGATGTAGGCATTTAATGCTATGAACTTTCCTCTTAGCACCACTTTTGCTGAATCCAAGAGGTTTTGATAGGTTGTGTCACTATCATAGTTCAGTTCAAAACTTTTTTAAATTTCCATCTTGATTTCATTGTTGACCCAATAATAACTCAGGAGCAGATTATTTAATTTCCATGAATTTTCATGGTTTTGAGGGTTCCTTTTGGAGTTGATTTCCAATTTTATTCCACTGTGGTCTGACAGAGTACTTGATGTAATTTGGTTTTCTTAAATTTATTGAGACTTGTTTTGTGGCCTATCATGTGGTCTATCTTGGAGAATGTTTCATGTGCTGATTAATAGAATGTATATTGTACAGTTGTTGGGTAGAATGTTCTGTAAATATCTGTAAAGTCCATTTGCTCTAGGATATAGTTTAAATCCATTTTTTCTTTGTTGACTTTCTGTTTTGATGACCTAGTGCTATCAGTGGAG
Source organism: Pan troglodytes (assembly GCF_028858775.2). NCBI lineage: Eukaryota > Metazoa > Chordata > Mammalia > Primates > Hominidae > Pan > Pan troglodytes. The sequence goes on from NC_072414.2 coordinate 52,282,403, forward strand.
TATTGAAGTCCCTCACTATTATTATGCTTCCATCTATCTCATTTCTTAGGTCTAGTAATAATTGTTTTATAAATTTGGGACCTCCAGTATTAAGTGCATATATATTTAAGATTGTGATATTTTCCCATTGGACTAGTCCTTTCATCATTATATAATGTCCCTCTTTGTCTTTTTTAACTGTTGTTGCTTTAAAGTCTGTTTTGTCTGATATAAGAATAGCTATTCCTACTCGCTTTTGGTGTTCATTTGCATGGGATATTTTTTCTACCCCTTTACCATAAGTTTATATGAGTCTTTATGTGTTGGGTGAGTCTCTTGAACACAGCACTTATTGGTTGGTGAATTCTTATCCAATCTGCCATTCTGTACCTTCTAAGTGGAGCACTTAGGCCATTAACATTATGCATTAGTTTTGAGATGTGAGGTACTATTCTATTCATCATGCTAGTTGTTGCCTGAATGCCTTGGTGTTTTTTTTTTTTCTCTCACTGTGTTATTGTTTTATAGGTCCTGTGAGACTTATGCTTTAAGGAGGTTCTGTTTTGGTGTATTTCGAGGTTTTGTTTCATGATTCCTGCTGCTCCTTTCAGCAGTTCTGGTAGTGCCGGCTTAGTAGTGGCAAATTCTCTTAGCATTTGTTTGTCTGAAAAAGACTATATCTCCCCCTCATTTATAAAGCTCAGTTTTGCTGGATACAAAATTCTTGGCTGATAATTGTTTTGTTTAAGGAGGCTAAAGATATGACCTCAATTCTTTCTAGCGTGTAGGATTTCTTCTGAGAAATCTGCTGTTAATCTGATAGGTTTTCCTTTATAGGTTACTTGATACTGCCTCACAACTATTAAGATTCTTTCCTTTGTCTTTACTTTAGATAACCTAATGACTATGTGCCTAAGCAAAGATCTTTTTCCAAGGTATGTCCCGGGTATTCTTTGAGCTTCTTGGATTTGGATGTCAAGATCTCTAGAGAGGCCAGGGAAGTTTTCCTCAATTACTCCTTCAAATAAGTTTTCCGAACTTTTAGATTGCCCTTCTTTCTCAGGAACACTATTTATTCTTCTGTTTGGTCATTTAATTTTATCCCAAATTTCTTAGAGGCTTTGTTCTTTTTTTTTTTTTTTGAGACGGAATATCACTCTTGTTGCCCGGGCTGGAGAGCAATGGTGTGATCTCAGCTCACCACAACCTCCATCTCCTGGGTTCAAGTGATTCTCCTGCCTCAGCCTCCCAAGTAGCTGGGATTACAGGCATGCACTGCCACTCCCAGCTAATTTTGTATTTTCAGTAGAGAGGAGGTTTCTCCATGTTGGTCAGGCTGGTCTTGAACTCCTGACTTCAGGTGATCCACCCACCTCAGCCTCCCAAAGTGCTGGGATTACAGGTGTGAGCCACTGTGCCCGGCCTTCATTTTTTTTTTTTTTTTTTTTTGAGACAGTCTGGCTCTGTCACCCAGGCTGGAGTGCAATGGCGCAGTCTCTGCTCACTGCAACCTCCCCCTCCCAGGTCCAGGTGATTCTCCTGCCTCAGCCTCCTGGGTAGCTGAGATTACAAGCACGTGCCACCATGCCTGGCTAATGTTTGTATTTTTAGTAGAGACGGGGTTTCACCATGTTGGTCAGGCTGGTCTCGAACTCCTGACATTGTGGTCCACCTGCTTCAGCCTCCCAAAGTGGTGGGATTACAGGCGTGAGCCACCACGCCCAGCCCTGGCCTTCATTTTTTAATTCTTCTTTCTTTGTCTGTCAGATAGGTTAATTTGAAAGCCTTGTCTTAGAGCTCTGAAGTTCTTTCTTCTGCTTGTTTGATTCTATTGTTGGAATTTGCCAGTGTATTTTGCATTTCCCCAATAGTGTCCTTAATCTCCAAAAGTTGTGATTGTTTTTTATTTATGCTCTCTATTTCTCTGGAGATTTTTCCATCCATATCCTGTATCATTTTTAAATTTCTTTAAGTTGATATTCACCTTTCTCTGGTGCCTCCTTGAGTAGCTTAATAATCGACCTTCTGAATTCTTTTTCTGGCAATTCAGAGATTTCTTCTTTGGTTGTATCCATTGCTGGTGAACTAGTCTGATCTTCTGGGGATGTTAATGAACCTTGTTTTATCATATTATCAGAATTGTTTTTCTGGTTTCTCTCATTTGGGTAGACTATGTCAGAGGAAAGATCCAGGGCTCAAGGCTGCTGTTCAGATTCTTTTCTCCCACAGGGTGCTCCGTTGATGTGGTGCTCTCTCCCTTCCCCTAGGGATGGGGCTTCCTGAGAGCCGGACTGCAGTGATTATTATTTCTCTTCTGGGTCTAGCCTCCCAGTGGAGCTACCAGGCTCTGGGATGGTACTGGGGAGTATCTGCAAGGAGCCCAGTGATGTGATCCATCTTCAAGTCTCTCAGTCATGGATACCAGCACCTGCTCCAGTGGAGGTAGCAGAGTAGTGAAGTGGACTCTGTGAGGGTCTTTGGTTGAAGTTTTGTTTAGCGTGCTAGTTTTCTTGGATGCTGGTTGTGTTGGTAGTAAAGGTGTCACGTAGACAGAATTAGGACCTCTGGTGGTAGCCAGGATGTTACAGGTGGTGGAGTTAGCTGCTGCTTTCTCCTTTCTTGGGACAGGGTTGTTCTTTCATGGGTTGCTGTAATGGTTTGTGTTAGTTGGCCTCCAGCTAGGAGGTGGCACTTTCAAGAGAGCATCAGCTGTGGTAGTATAGGGAGGATACAAGCTTGCTCTAGAGTCACCCAGTTATGTATTCCCAGGCAGTGGGCAGGGTCATAGAGCTTTCAAGAGATTATGTCTTTTTTCTTCAGCTACCAAGGCAATAGAGAAAGATCGTCAGGTGGGTATAGGGTTATGGGGATCTGAGCTCAGGCTTTCCTTGGGCAGGGCTTGCAGTGGCCACTGTGGGGGATGGGGATGTGGTTCTCAGGCCAATGGAGTTATGCTCCTATGGGGATTGTGGCTGCCTCTGCTGCATCACACAGGTTGCCAGGGAAGTGATGGAAAGCCAGCAGCGACAGGCCTCACTCAACTCCCACACAGACAGAAAGGCCAGTCTCACTCCCACTGTGTTCTCCAATAGCACTGAGTTTATATCCAGGCAGCTGGTGAGCAGGGCTGAGATCTTGACCCAGGCTTCAAGCCTCCTCATTGAGAAAGCAAGCACGGCTTTCAGGCTTCGCCCTTCCCCACCACTGCTTCTGCGCTTGTATCTGCACTTCCCATTCGCCCCCCAACTTCCAGATTCTGCCCTGGAAAATTCACACACGGTCAAAATTATTACAAATTTCAGCTGGAAGTTTCCTTCTCCCTGTGGTCTTTCCGCAGTTCCACTGACAACCCTCCCCAAGGGTCCCAGTGAGATAAAGTCAGAAATGGATTCCCTGGGCTTCCTTAGGGGCTGGGAGTGCCAAAGGCCTGAGAGCCCCTGGCAAACCACTGGTGTAAGTCCAAGAGTCCAAAAGCTGAAGAATTTGGAGTCTGATGTTCAAGGTCACGGAGCATCCAGCATGGGAGAAAAATGAAGGCCAGAAGACTCAACGAGTCTGCTCTTTCCATTTTCTTCCGCCTGCTTTATTCTAGCTGTGCTGTGCTGGCAGCTGATTAGATGGTACCCACCCAGATTGAGAGTAGGTCTGCATCGCCCAGTCCACGGACTCAACTGTTAATCTTGTTTGGCAACACCCTCACAGACACACCCAGGAACAATACTTTGCATCCTTCATTCCAATCACGTTGACACTCAATACTAACCATCACAAAAATCAAAGATGTTCCTAGATACTGCATGCTCCCCTGTGAAGAAGTAAATGCCATTAATTCGATGGAAGGGAAATCACAAGACAATTATGATCTTGGCAACAATACTTATTTAACATTTTAAAAACACCATTCCCATTACATGTTTATTATTTCATATAATTCTCACACTGAAAAAAAATTTTCCCATTTTGGTGGGGAAGAATTGGCTTTAAGATGCACCTTGCCAATAATCACATGGCCAATAATTAATGGCAAAGACAGGATTACAACCCCTGTTCTAACTCCAAAGCTGGAATCCTTAAACACTCATAGAACTGTATTTTGACTAATCATGGTATTAGTAAAATAGAACCATAAAAAAAATATTAAAATTCAGACTTAAGACTCAGTCCAGGCCAGGCACGGTGGCTCACACCTGTATTCCCAGCACTTTGGGAGGCCGAGGCGGGCAGATCACTTGAAGTTGGAGTTTGAGACCAGCCTGGCCAACATGGTGAAACCCCGTCTCTACTAAAAATAAAAAATTAGCCAGGCATGGTGGCAGGCATCTGTAATCCCAGCTACTTGGGAGGCTAAGGCAGGAGAATCGCTTGAGCCCAGGAGGTGGAGGTTACAGTGAGCCAAGTTCACACCACCACACTCCAGCCTGGGTGACAGAGCGAAACTCCATCCTCAACCCTTGATATACAGGCCCCACTGCAGACCAATTAAATAAAATTCTCTGGGAGTGGAACCCAGGTACTGGTGCAGCCTAAAAGTTCTGCAAATGATTCTAACTAATGTCCACCCAGGGTTAAGAGCCATACCAGTGTTTTATTTTCTCCTCAGCCTTTTCCAGTGCTTCTGACAAAAAGCACAACTGTCTGGTTTTGCAAGCTTGTGCTCTATTTAGGTATTGCTGCCAAGGTGAAAAAGGTAAAACAGTTAAAGACAGGCAGTTTGCAGAGGAGATAAAAGCAAAAGGCCCTAAAATTCAGAATTAAATTGAGGTGATAAGTTATGAAGTACTAGAAAGGGCCTTAAATTGCTAGTGTTCAAATTCATTAAGCTTTCTGAAGATTACATGGACTCTTTTAGAAAATATCAGCTGGTAATCTGTTGTACCTGATCATATCAATAAATAGGTGCCTTTTGGATTCTGTCTCTACACACAAATCATTTGAGGTAGAAGACAACAAATTACTTCAAAGTGCACGATATTTTTAATGTAACCAACCACTTAACTCATTTTTTGCCTGATTTTAATTCATCCCATCCTTACGCCTCCAAAATTGGTACATGTATGCAGATACGATCAGAGTCATTTTAATAAATGTCTGGCATTGATCAAAGGAACTATCTGGTGACTTTTTTTAATTAACTGAAGTCCGTAGTTTAAGATTCACACCTTGTGTTGTATAGTTTTATGAGTTTTGACAAATGCATAATGTCATGTATCCACCATTACAGTATCACATAGAATATTTCCACCACCCTAAAATTCCTCTCTGTTTTACCTATGTATCCCCGCTCCTCTGACATTTTCCCCTCAAACCCTCTGGCAAAACTGATATTTTTACTGTCTCTGCAATTTTATCTTTGCTAGAATGTCATGTAGTTGGAATCATACAGTTTGTTGCCTTTTCACGCTGTTTTGTTTCACTTAGGAATATGCACTTAAGATTCTTCTATGTCTTTTCATAGCTTGATAGCTCATTTATTTTCTTGTTCCTCAATATATAATTCCGGAATGCTCCTATTTCCTTTCAGTACTTTAAAGACCTCATTCCATTAACTCCTGACTTTCATTATTCATGCTGAAAAGTTAGCTGTATGTCTTATTGTTGTTTGTTGAAATAATTTCTTTCTGTAGTTGCTTTTAAGATTTTTCTCTTTGCATTTGGTTTCTACAGTTGTATTAAGAGGGGCCTAGATGAATTTCATTTAAATTTATTCTATTTGGGGATTCATAAACCTTTTTAATTTTAGCTGATTTCATATCTTTTCTCATTTTTGGAAACTGTGGTTGGTAGCTCTTCAAACATTGGTTCTACCACATTATCTCCCTCTTTTCATTCATAAATTTTAACTGAAAATATTTCACTTTGTTCCATATGTCTCTTAAATTTATGCTTTATTTTATACATTTTTTCTCCATGTTCTTGTCTGAATATTTTCTATTGACCTGTCTTCCAGTTCATTGCTCATCTCTTTCACAGTCTAATGTGCTGTTAAATCCATATATGAAGCTTTTAATTTCACTTACTATATTTTTATTTTTATAATTTCCACTTAATTATGTTTTATAAACTCTCATTTTCTGGTAAAATTTTCCATTTTGATATCTGTTCTTTAACATACTAATCACAGTAATTTTTAAATAAACTTTTTAATTTTAAAAGTTTTAGATTTACAGAAAAATTACAAAGATAGTACAAAAAGCCTCCATATACCTCACACTATAATTAACATCCAACATGGCCTTGGGGTATAGAAACATTTCTTAAACAAGATTCAACAAGCAGAAATTATTAAGAAAAAGTGGTCCATAAATTTGACTATACTAAATTTTATATTTTGCATAGCAAAAAAATACCAGGAGATAAAAACATAAGATAAAAATAAGGAGAAAACATTTTCAAATATAACTAACAAGGAATTAATAAATTATCTTTCTTTAAAACTTCCTCAAGAATGCTTATACACTATACTGCTCAGGTGATGGGTGCACCAAAATCTCAGAAATCACCACAAAAGAATTTGTTTATGTGACCAGACACCACCTGTTCCCGAAAACCTATGGAAATAAAAAGTTCCAAACATTATAAAAAATACTTATACACCGTTGGTAGGAATGTAAATTTGTTCAGCCACTGTAGAAAACAGTTTGGAGATTTCTCAAAGAACTTAAAACAGAACTACCATTCAACCCATCAATCTCATTACTAGGTATATATCCAAAAGAAAAGCCATTCTACCAAAAACATGCATGTGTGTGTATGTTTATGATAGCACTATTCACAATAGCAAAGACATGGAACCAACCTAGGTACCCATCAATGATGGACTGGATAAAGAAAATGTGGTATATATACACCATGGAATACTAAACAGTCACAAAAAAGAAAAAATCATATCCTTTACAACAACACGGATGCAGGTTAGAGGCTATTGTCCTAAGTGAATTAATGCAGGAAAAGAAAATAAAATATCATATGTTCTCACTTCTAAGAGAGCTAAACACTGGATGCTCATGGACATAAAGATGGCAACAAGAGACACTTGGGATTACTAGGTGGGAAAGGATGGGAGAGGGGCAAGTGTTGCAAAACTAACTATTGGTACTATACTCACTACTTGGGTGACAGGATTAATCATACCCCAAATATCAGCATCATGCAACATACCCATGTAACAAACGTACACATGTACCCCCAAATCTAAAATAAAAGTGGTAATTATAAATTAAATAAAATAAATCTCCCTTAAATTAATAATAAAAATTAATTCAGTTCACAGTTGAGGGGAACAGAATGGTCAAGAAACAAAATGATGCTTAACTTCGGTAGTAATCAAAAAATGTAAATTTTTAAAACTCATCAAATAGACAAAAAATTTAAAGCCCAGCAATATCACACATTGGCAGAGATGTAGAACAATAGGAGCTCTGATATAATGCTCATTTTTATCTTTTAACAAAAAGGCTTTGGAGAGTAATTTAGCAAAATTCTGTAAAAGTGGAGCTGTGTATATTCTAAAACCCAAGAGTCTCTAGGTTTCTGTTCTACTGAAAATCTTGCATGTAAGCACAAGAGACATGTACAAGGGTTATACAGCAATTATTTATAATAGTTAAAAATTAGAAACAACCTCAAGATGCCTCAATAAGAGGATCACTGAATCCTGTTATTTAAGTGGAATTATATTCTATATAAAATTGAATTCTATTCATTCAGTGAAATGGTACATAGTAGTTAAAATATTGATCCCACCATATGTAAATCAACTGACAAATCTCAAAAACCAAATAGTGACAGGAAAAAGTATGCTGTTTTTTGTAAATGTTTTTTCTGTTTAAAACACACAAAAATGTTACAAACATAACATGTTATTTATTTTAAAATGGAAAGTGAAAAGAAATGGAAAAGAAAATATATGAAGTACATATCACAAAAAATATCAAAATTGTGTGTGCTTGAAATGCTTCATGATTTTTTAACATAAGTGTTTAGGTACAGTCTCTGCAGAGATCTGAAACTACTATGGGTCAGACGAGGAAACTTTCCTTCCATGTTCACAGTCAATGGGCTGGTGGGGCAGTTCTGCCATGTGCAACTCAGTGTTTCCATCTCTAACACCTACCACTACATCTACAGAATATGCAATGTAGAGCAGGAAAATGTCCAGGAGGGAGTGCGTTATGCCTTTTAAGGGCACAACCTGAAATTGCCACACATTTCTTCCTCTCACTTCCCATTGGCCAGAACTTTGCCACTTGACCATATCTTGTAAGAGAATGTGAGAGATGTTGCCTCTGGCTGGGAAACCGCATGCCCAGCTAAACTCTCCAGTTCAATTATTAAAGGAAGAAGAGAAGAAGGAATACAGCTGGACCATTAGCTTCCTCCACCACAGGGTGAATAGGGTGGAACCACGACATAGGTGCAGCACTGGCATTTATAGAGAGGTAACTTGTCCTTTTGCCTTAATCTCAGGATGCAGCCCCACAGCGTCCCTGCTCATCTTTCTTCTCATAGCTTCCTTGTCCCTAGTCTTACTCAGCTCCCCCTCATTCCAAAAGCACCTTCCACAAACAAGACACTCTGAGGGACTGGTGGTTCAAAGATGGTATGACATGGACCCTGGCATCAAAAGAAAATCACTTTTATGATAACCATGTTCACCACAAAAATGGCAGCATACGTGGTTTAAGCATTGGGAGGTCCCGTGAGCCAGCCATGGGAGTCTGTGAAAGCTGCCCTGTGATGCCTTTCCAGGCTTCACAGAGAAAGTAGCCCAGGAACTGAGGCTAGGAAACTGAATAGGGGGCTGTCAGGGAGATGAATGGGGTTCTGACCTAAAGAAATAAAATATGAAAAGGTAAGAGAATGAGAAGCATAACACGTTCAGAAAAACAAAGAAGTTCAGTGTGGATGTAAATTAACAAGGCAGTGAACCGGAGACAAGGCTAGCCAAGTTAGGTGGAGGTCAGATCATGGAGTTTTTCATTCATGCAGAGAAGCTCAGACTTTCTCCTGCATATGTGGAGGGAACCATTAACAAATTTAGAACGAGGGAGGGACAAAATTAGATTTGTTGGAAAGATCACTCTCATTGCAATGTGGAGAATGAACCAGAATAGAGACAAAGGCAGAGGAGACCATTCCAGGGATGCAGAAAGATGAGTTCAATTTGTGACTTGTCTGGTTTGAGGTCCCTGTGGGACACCCAGTGGGGATGGCAGTAAATATAGTGTTGGACATCCAGGCCTGGAGCTCGAGAAAGAAGTTCTGGCTTCCACAGTGTGCCATTCCTTCAGTTTGTAGTTTCTGGCACAGATAAAGAGTTTTTAAGCCCTAGCACTCTCTGCTTCCTCAGTTCATGGTGGCTGCTCTGCCACTCCATGACAGTCAGAATCCTGGTATTGGGGCCTGTCTACCACTCTAGTTAACTGTCCCTACATTATACAGCATTGATGACAGCATAGTGCTGGGAATTCATACCTAGTTAAACACCTTACTAATGGAGCAAAGTCAGCCAAAGGGAGACCTCTGGAGTGCATACCAATCTCTGTGTTTGGCCCTGTCATGTTTAGCAATTTTATTAGACAACGTGAAGACAGACAAGCCATCTTTAACCAATTTCCTGGTGATGCAAAGATAGAAGAAGCAAGTTTGTGGGTGCCAGAATAAGAATTCAGAGAGAACTATGCTAAAATCAACAAGATAAAATATAATGGGAAAACATGAAAAAGCCTGTCAAATTTATTCAAATAAATGAATTGCAAAGTAAACTCAGGAGGAAATCCAACTAAAGATATTTGGTACCCAGAAAACCTAATTCTTATAAAAGTCCCTGGAAAACTTTATCGTGAGCATGAGGACCACCATTTCCAAGAGGTTGATAAGCAAAACAGATCTGAATACATTTTAGAGTGTGATGGCTACCACGTTAAATAAAGTAGGTGGCATAATCTTCCCTCCAAGTTACTATTCTGTTCTTCAGGGACTTCCACATGCACTCACCCTGTATTCTCTGGACACTCAGCTACATTTCCCTCTGCAAATATATTTCTAGACATGCTATTTCAAAGTACATGTTAATCTATCTATTTTTATAGCTACTAAACAAGACTAAATGCAGCTTCCAGACAATAATCCGATCATCCTTATTCTTAATAGGTCTCCCCTGAGTAATGTTCACACAGCACCACTGTGCTTATCCCTCAGATTTCCATCACCATTGTAATTCATTATTTTAATAATTTTCAATGGTTGTAAGCTCCATGTCTGATGGCTTCACCGCTCTATCTCCAGTGCCTCATACAGAGCTGGCCCTTAGTGCAGACAGAATAAATATTTATAGAAGGAGTAAATAAATGAATGAAAAAATAAACCATAGACACCCAGCAAGAAAGATAACCCATTTTAGTAATGCAAGATCATTTCAAAGATCTTTCTTGTGCAACTGTTACATGCTGGGAAAATAGATTCTTTTAGCCACTGTTTCACTAATTAATCAGAATAATTGCTAGTGTCTGTATCATTAGTTGTTTCTAGTCAAATAACCTATATACCTGTAGTCATCTGCAGCAAAGGGCTTGCCTGGTAGAGAAAAGTAGCAAAAAATGAAATAATATTGTCACATTTCTTCCTACATCATCAAGTTTCCTAGTATAAGATAGATACTCTAGGTGAGAAAACATTTAGTCTTTTCTCCCCTTTACCTTCTCTCACATCCATTTTCATTTTTTAGCTGGAAACAAATTATATTGTTAAAATCCCAAGCAAAGTCTCGATGCATAAGGCATGAAAAAATGATGATTTGTTATAAAAGGACTGATTTGGCTATGAATAGGAGAAAGATGGAAAGAGAGAGGGTTAGGAGGTAATTCAGAGAATGCCAGCAGAATATGGGTGAAGCTAATTGCGTCAATTCTCTTTGAAGCAGCACCTCCTCATTTTATTACAATTCCACAGGCAGCTAGTGATTTGGCTCTGCCGTTACACTCAACTACAGCAAATCAAAAATTCTCTCTGCTGAACTTTCGTTGAGGATTCCATATCATGTAAGTGCACGCCATTTCATTTTTGCAGTGGCTTAATTAAGGTGTTTCAGTTCACATTTGTACTGTAAACCATACCATAAAAAGCTACCATTAAAAAATTTTGCAAGCAATCAATTCCACTGCTTTAATAGGGGGAAAAATGTCATTTTGAAATTACTGTCATGCAGGATTATTGAACTAGTTGTCAGCAACCCACTTCAAAATTCATTTAGGAGAGACCAATCTAGACGTTTGCCCATGTAAGGAGAACTTCACACATTAATTGAATTTCTTAATTTTCAAAATGCCAAAAATTTGGCCCTCACCCCTAATCAACAGATCAAACAAATGGTTTCAGAAGATAACCAATTCCACTACTACCAACAGATGTAGGCAGTGGGAGAGGAATCCTCCCACCCTTAAGAGGATGCACCTGAGAATTGAGCAGTCAAAGCTTCGTATCACAAAGGGAGAGCTTCTTTGCTCTCACTGTATAATTAGCTTAGCACACCTTTAATGTTTTGTTGCTTTACACATCTGGAAGGTAATATCACCCTATTCCACAAAGTTTCTAAAAAATCCATCTCACTTCCAGATAATTCTAATTCTTAATTTGTGGGAAAAGAGAACTTTCAATGTAGTTGCAATAAACAATTTATTTCTGATTTCAAAAACTCTCCCTCCTCCACTCCCTTTGAACTTGTCTAAAATAAGGGTTGGTTTTTTTGTTTGTTTGTTTGTTTGTTTTTGTTTTTGTTATAAACTTTCTGGCCAGGCATGGTGGCTCACACCTGTAATCCTAGCACTTTAGGAAGCTGAGGCAAGAGGATCACTTGAGGCTAGGAGTTTGAGACCAGCTGGGCAACACAGCAAGACCCCATCTCTACAACAAATATTTTTAAAATTGCATAAAACTTTTCTTATGTTGTGAAGTAGGAACAGTGTTCCAGAACTGACATCAGGTAAAGCAAGTACATCTTCCTCCACTGTGTGAGGGCTGTGGGGCAAAATTTTCAACTGCTTCACTGGAAGCATAGATTACAAAGCCACTCAAGAGATACAAAGAAGAGCCTGATTTTCTTACAAAAACATCTCAGGCGGTAATGCAAAATTAGGAAATTCTGCTAAGATCCCAGTGACTGCTCAAAAATAAAGTACCACATTCGCAACCCAAAATGGGAGACTTGTTTCCTTAAGGAAACACATCACATGAACATTGTAAATAGTCTAACAAATATTTCAGATGAGCTTTCCAGAACTTTGACCTGCTGATTAAGAGGTTTGACAGTTATATTTAAGTTTTATGTCCACTCTACATAAATGACCATTCTGAAGGCAAAAAACAACAGCAACAAAAAAAATACGGTGGCAAACACAAAATTTGTTGGTTGCTAGCTTTAAAAATTGGTTTTTTGGCCAGGGCGTGGGTGGCTCATGCCTATAATCCCAACTCTTTGGGAAACCAAGGCAGATGGATCACCTGAGGTCAGGAGTTTGAGACTAGCCTGGTCAACATAGTGAAACCCTGTCTCTACTAAAAATACAAAAATTAGCTGGGCCAGAATCGCTTGAGCCCGGGAGGCGGAGCTTGCAGTAAGCAAGATCGCATCACTGCACTCCAGCCTGGGCGACAGATCAAGACTCCATCTCAAAAAAAAAAAAAAAAAAGATTAATTTTCCCACTTGGGAGGCTGAGGTAGGAGGACAGCTTAAGCCTAGGAGCTCAAGGCTGCAGTGAGCCATGATCAAGCCACTGTACTTTAGCCTGGACAACAGAGATAGATCCTGGTTCAAAAAAACAACAAAAAAAATGTTTATAGTGCCTTGTGAAAGGCATATGTACACTTAAGGGACTTTCTCCACTGTTTCTCACCTCCTCTGATTCCCTAAATGTCAACAACCCAGGAAATAAAATGCTTAAGTTATCACATATTAGAATCATTCCAATTCATTCTTCAACCCTTTGTTGATCATAAGGTGTTTATTACTACTGAAGATTGCATACATTTTCATAACCATAGTTTCCAATCTGTAACTGCATCTAAATGGAACATAAAATATATTGGGATTGAAGAAAACAGTACAAATTTTGATTTCTTTTTATATGCATTATGGCCAAGATATGTGAATGATATCCTTTGACATTTTAAATCCCAGTTCTCTAGAAGCCAAATGTGTATTTATAGCCGGAACAAAGAAAGCAAATAAAAAGAATCATTTCACACCACAACTATTATTAAAAGCGATAAACTGACTAGTCAGGAGGCAATGTACACTTTAACCACTTTTGGAAACAGATGGTTCTAAATGTGACTAATTTTCCTCAACATTTAACAGCAACATCAGAAATTAAACATGTTATAGAAACCATTAGGTTCAGTCCCATCCCTGTTCCTATAGTGTTGTCTATTAGGGAAATCATATCCTATTAACATACTTACATTAATTGAGGAAGGAAGCTTGAAGGAAAGAAAAGAACTGGCTATCACTGAACATTGGTATCTACTTGCTGGCCCCATTGCCCTTTTGACCAAGAAAGTTGGTGGATGAAGTTGAGGTTTTTTAAAATAAGTTTTCTTAGCTAGAATCCTTGATCCATTCCCAGAAGCTGTAGTACATTTCTACTTCAAATGAAATATCCTACTTGTAAATGTCTTAGACTATTGAATAATAAGAAAGCTTGGAGCAGCTATCCAACTCCACTCCTGGTTTTGTCTGAACCTACAACAAATAGCCAAGGAAGAATACAGAATTACACAAAGAACTTCTCCTGATGGCTTGCTCAGGCAAGGTTCAAGGTACAAGACTAGACAAGTACTGACTTTATCAACCATTCTCAACTAGACAGTTGGGTGAAAATCCTTTCCCCAAACCTCTTTGTTCTGATGTCTGACTTAGATGCTACAAGAATGTGAAGTGTTTACCAATGCTTTTTCTGAAACCTTTGCTCCAAAGATATGATGATCATTAATATGTCCTGTCCTGCCTTCTTGAGGAATGCATTACCAGTGCTTAAATATGAATATTGTGCTTGTACCTCAAAATGACAACTCAAGAAATGCAAGGGGACTATGGTGTCAACTGCCAATCCCAACAAGTCATCCTTCCATAACTGGCAGCAAATCTGTAGTGGTACAGGTCTGCAGCAACCTCAAGTCTTGCCTCCTCAGAAGAAAGAATTTGTTTGAGGGGCATAAGGGAGAAGGAGAGACTGAAGCAAGTTTTATAGCAGAAATGAAAGTTTATTAAAGAGCATTAGAGGAGCAGGAACAGAAGGAAATTAAGTACACCTAGAAGAGGGCCAAACAAGTGCATGGTTTGACATTTTGACTTGGGGTTTTATATGTTGGCATATTTCTGGGGTCTTACATCTACCTCTTTTCCCCTGATTCTTCCCTTGGTGTGGGCTGTCCGCATGTGCAGTGGCCTGCCAGCACTTGGGAGGCCATGTACAGTGTGTCTACTGGAGTTGTATGAATGCTCACTTGAGGCATTCTTCCCTTACCTGTTGAATGTCCTGGGAGGTCATATACCAGTTAAACTCTGCCATTTTGCCTCTGAATGTGCATGCTTGAGCCCCCTAGACCAACTCCTGAGATCTTATCAGGAGGCTGCTGATCACCAGATTCAGATGTTTCTATCTATTGGAAGACTGCCTTTCCCTGGCACCAGCTGTGACCAATTATTATTTTAGAGAGACAGTATGACAACTGCCTCACCATCACCTGATGGTTTCTTGACATTCCTGGTGGGGTGGAGGGGAGCCGTTTCCTGCCCTGCTCATGCCTGACGAGTGACCTACTATAACACTTCAAGATAGGCAGAAAGTCGGGGAAAGTTCTAAAAAGGTTGATTAGAGTAAGGGAGAGGATGGGGAGCCTGATACACTAAAAATCTTAGGGTGCTTTAGTCTGAGAAGATGGAGAATGAAAGGAGAAATAACCAAAGAAAGACTTTTTAAAATCATAAGAGTAGAGGTAACATAAACATAAGTTTTTTCACAAAATGCTGGAATAGGGAGGGTGTAGACATGAATAGAGGGGCAATTTCAACATTACAAATGAATATATTTAGAATAAGAAACTGCTTTCCATTGTAAATTGATGCAACCAATTTACTCAATCTCCCCATTGCATGTCTCTGTCACTTTAGGTGTAACCCATTCTTCTCCCAAAATGTGGCTAAAATTACAAGCACAGTCATAGGAAATAAAACCATATCAAGGATAGTTGTGGTATTTTTCTGTTGTTCTCATCAACAAAATGACTCAAACTCTGTAAAATATTTGAAGAGATTTATCTGAGCCATATATAAGTGACCAATGGCCCGTGACACATCCCTCTGGAGATCCTTAGAACATTGCCCAAGGTGGTCAGGCTATAAGTTGGTTTTATACAATTTAAGGGGACATAAAACATCAATCAATGCATGTAAAATGTACATTGGTTTGGTCTGGAAAGGTGGGACAACTGGAAATGGTGGGTGGGGGTAGTGGGGGGAGGCTTCCAGGTCTTAGGTAGATTCAAAGATTTTCTGATTAGCAATTGGTCGAGTTATTGACTGAAGACTTAGAATCAATACAAAGGAATCTCTGGGTTAAGATAAGGGGTTGTGGAGGCCAAGGTTTTATCATGCAGATCAGCCTCCAGGTAGCAGGCTTTAGAGAATAGATTGTAAATGTTTCTTATCAGATGTAAAAAGTTGGTTCTATCTGTCTTAAGATCTCTGTGCTGATGTTAATGCTGGTCAACTGTGAGACATGTCTGACACCCACCCCCTTCCTATCATGGCCTCAACTAATTTTTCAGGTTAACTTTGGAATGCCCTTGGCTGAAAGGAGGGGTCCATTCAGATAGTTGAGAGGCTTAGAATGTTATTCTTGGTTTATATTATTTAATTTGAATGTCTCCTGAGACACAAGCACTCATTCTGCTACCTACAGCATGCTGTCTCTTTCAGTCCTTCCTGGTGAATATCTTTCCTCATGAAACAAGGGGGCAAGTTCTACAAAGAATATGTTCAGGTTGCAAGTTTCGGTGACTACAGGTGTATTATTATAAAACATGTTGAGAAGGAAGAGCAGGTATTGGAAGGCTCCTCCCAAAACTTGGGAGGACTTGTAAGATATTCAGCAGGTGATATCAGGGGCAATGATCTTAGAATTGTGGCAAGCCCTTTGAGTACCATAGATATGTACCATCCACTCCCTTAGTTTGAAGTAGTCCAAGTAAATCACATACATTTGTACCCACATTTTCTCGCTGTTGCAACTTGGGAAGGAACTTAAGGAATTCCCAGGATCCGGAAATGATTAAACACATTCTCTGGTGATTTTTGTGATTTGGTATAGGTTATAAGCAATTATAGATTGGACTACCTATCCCTACTGCCACATGGAGACTGATGCACCCAAAGTGGTCAGGATAGGTAACAAGAGGGACACCAAAATGTCACTTATTTTAAATCAAGAGTCTTACACAGACTAGGAAAGTGCCTACTACATGTTGTCTATTGTTCAGTGGTAAGAACAGTAGAAGAGAAGAAATCACAATATTTAATCACAGAAAATCCACTCATTTATTAATTCAGTCACACCGACTGGAGGCTTAGCACCCAGAAAGTGAATCATTAGTGTTCTTACCTAAGGTAAAAAAGTGTTGAGGACAGTGTGGCCTTAAGGTGGTGCTGAAGTCAAATCTAGGAAAGTCCAGTAGTCCAGCTAAGACACCATCAATCAGGACACCCACAGAACCAAGCTGGAGGAGATGGGGGTGGCACTGAGGAATCAGGAAAGCCAAGTGCCAGGTGAGGCAGGAGCAGATGAACCTGAGGTTGTCTGGATCTACTCCCCAAGACCGACCAGGCAGAGGGACGGAAGAGACATTAAGTGTTTGAACCAGGTGGTTTTCAAAACTTTTCAGTCTGAGTCCCTGTTGCTTAGCAAAAGAACAAATTATCTGCCTCAACTCCTCCTGACTGCTATGGCTAGGAAGAAACCCCAAAAATACATAAATAAATGAGAAATCTGGTTTTTAAAAAAAATTTTAACATATTATTAATTATACCAGAACCAAAATTGTGGACACTAGCATTTTTAGGGTACAACCCATGAAGCATAAAGAGACACCATGAATGTTCATGGCAATGAATATTTATTGAAAACCCAGATTGACCAGAAACTGCCAGGTATTAAAATGACAATGAGGCCGGGCCCGGTGGCTCATGCCTGTAATCCCAGCAGGCCGAGGCAGGCGGATCATGAGGTCAGGAGGTTGAGGCCATCCTGGCTAACATGGTGAAACCCCGTCTCTACTAAAAATACAAAAAAAATTAGCCGGGCATGTTGGCGGGTGCCTGTAGTCCCAGCTACTCAGGAGGCTGAGGCAGGAGAATGGTGTGAACCCAGGAGGCGGAGCTTGCAGTGAGCTGAAATAGCGCCACTGCACTCCAGCCTGGGCAACAGAGTGAGACTCCGTCTCAAAAAAAAAAAAAAAAGACAATGAAAAATGAGACAAACATGGTTTCTACCTCCAGGGAATTTAGATTCTAACAATTTACAGATCACACTGGATAGCAGCCACTCTAACCAATACAGACTATCAAGGCACATCGGACAACAGTGTGCACTAGACCTCCATTGATGAGCGTACCTGTGGCACCAAAGGATTCCTTGAGCCTGCAGGAATTTATAAACCCAGCTACCTTGCATGAGATTCATTGGCTATGAGCTGTAATCAGGTTGTTAGAATATATAATAAGGACAATGAGATGATCTCCACCAGCCATTTGGAGAAATGCCCTTTAAACACTTCAGAGCTGAAAAAAATCGACCGGATTTCGTAAAATTGAGTGCTGTATTATCACATTGATATGGACTGAAATACATCTTAATTTTTGATCATTGGTATACAGTCTGGACTAGTTTACCTCAGCTTAATTGACCTGTTGAAAAGACACCAAATAAAGCTTATGTGCCTTAGCCTGACTTTCAGCCCCTCATAACATGGTGAAACCCCATCTCAACTAAAAATACAAAGATTAGCCAGGCCTGGTGGCAGACACTTGTAATACTAGCTACTCGGGAGGCTGAGCCAGGCAAATCCCTTGAACCCGGGAGGCAGAGGTTGCAGTGAGCCAGGATCGTGCCGTTACACTCCAGCCTGGGTGACAAGAATGAAACTCAGCCACGAAAAAAAAAAAAAAAATAGAGAATTAAAGGCCCCCACCTCATAGGATTTTTTGTAATGATTAAGCAAGCTAACATCTGTAAAGTTCTAACACAGTAAGTGATCAATAGGTACTCATTATTATTATTATCCCCATCATCATCATCAGTAATTCCTGCTACCAAATTATAAGATCCCTAAAGACCAGAATGTATCCCACTCACATTTTAATTCCCCTACAGTGCCTAGCTCAGTAACCTTTTGCTTAGGTGTGTATGTCCTGGCAAACCTTTAACAACCAGCTCTCTGGGGATGGAGAAAACCCTGATTTATAGTAATTGCCAGTTTCTATGGTGTAAATACTCCCATCATGGCCAATGTCAAGCACACGAGATGATATTACTGAAAGTGGCATTAGGAAGAGACGCATATAATCAGTTCTTGGAAGTTGTAAAAACCACTTCAGCCCACACTGGATGCACTTGGTAAATAACAATGGAATTGAAAATGGGACCAAACCTTAAGTAATTTTATACCACGGCCAGCAAAGAGCCAGGTGCATGGCCACTATGAGTAGTAGGATCTGTTCCCCATCACCTGCATTTTGAGTAAAATAATCAGGCTTCTCTCCCAACAAAGAATTTTACCTCGTCATCTCTCAGATTTCACTATTGCCAAAAAAATTCCAAGTGTAACTTTAACAGAAAACTGTGTCACTTCAGGATACATGTAAACTATGTATCAATTTTAAAAAAATGAGAGTCAGCCAGGTGCTCATGCCTGTAATCCCAGCATTTTGGGAGACAGAGGTGGGCGGATCGCTTGAGCGCAGGAGTCCAAGAAGAGCCTGGGCAACATGGCAAAACCCAATCTCTACCAAAATAATAATAATGGTACAAAAATTTGCCAGGCATGGTGGTGCATACCTGCAGCCTAGCTACTCGGGAGGCAAAGGTGGGAGGATCGCTTGAGCCTGGAAGGTTGAAGCTGCAGTGAGTCATGATCACACCACTGTCCTCCAGCCTGGGCAACAGAACAAGACCGTATCTCAAAAAAAGAAAGAAAAAAGAGTCACAGTATTTATCATTACCAATAAAATGTATACTGTTGATTAATAAGCCAATAATACTAAGAAACTAATAAATGAAATAAATGTGAATCACTTGAGAGAAGAAATCACAAAGCATTAGAACACTTATTGGATTCTCAATTAGTGTAACCTGTTATCTTGAAGGAGCATTTCTTTCATATAGGCCCATAGCCTGGTCGGCCCTGACTTGTCCAGCATTGACTACTTCCTCAGCCAAGTCCTGCTTCAGGCCCCTCCCAAGACGAGCTGCCCTCAGCCATTTCAGCCACCCGAGGGAACAGATAGCTGCGGTGGTTCTCTCCCCTGCCTCTCTCACTGAGCTCTTCCTCTCCCTTTCCGTCAGTATTCAGAAGCATAACTTAAATACTTCTAAACTCTTTTCGACTGAGTAAAATTAAGCCTCTGAACTAAAATCTTTATTTTATCTTCGTTTTCTCTCAAAATCAGCCTCAACTCTAGATGCCCTCATCTGAGAGGATGTTTTTTCTCATCTCCATTTCAAATTGCTGTCTTTCACTGTACATATCTCTCAGCCTTCAATACCTCCGTGTCTCTCAAATCTGTGAGTGTGGAAGGAGTGTGTGTATCTTCTTAATAAAAATGTCTCTTTTGACATGAGCTGTACTTGTCAGAAAAACTTCTCTCAGTAAATGCCTAATTTACTCAACTCTTTCCTCCTAAAAATCTCCATACTTTGGGGAGAAATAGTCACTGCATGCCGTATGTCTCTCATAGTTCTAACCATAACCTCTAGACACCTCTGTCTGAACACCTCTCCCCTCTCAGTAGCAGTCAGAATGGCCCAGACCTCTGTTAAAGAAAACACATAGCTTTTCTGGGTATCATAAACAAACAACTAAGACTGCAAAAAACAAATCTGCCAACTTAAGCAAGTGCAATAAAATGTTCACATAGCTGGATTTGGATCAGAAGCATTCAATGAGCGTTATCTTCAGCGTCCTTATTATTCTAACACCAGGTGCTAATCATCAGTAGATCAGTCTACAAATGATTAAATCTCATCAAGGAAACTTCTACACTTACTTTCCTCGGCAGAAGAGAATCCATTCTTTAATATATGTGTGGAGACAAATTAATTCTTCTCCTTCTAGATAATTCCTACCTGGGAGAGCTCTATCATAACATACATCATACAGATGGTCTAAAAGTGATGTCTTCTATTTAGCAGTTACTAAGAGCATTATTTAAATTGATTAATCCTGAAGTCTGCACCAAACTAGGAGGAATCATGGAACAATCTGATGAAGAGGGTTTGACAAGGGAAAACCCAGGCTTTACCATATAATTTGGGAGGCCCTATTTATGAAAACACAACAACAATGAATACAAAATTAACTACAAAAGGGGATGGTTTTTTAAAAAGAGGTGTGTGCAAGTGAGGAGTCCTGAAATTTAAGTTTCATAAATTTCACAGTAAATCTGCCTTTCACCTTGGAGGTTTTCCTAAGAAGTGCTTTCTACGTGGGCAGCCCACTTAATCCTCACACTGGCCTAAGAAAGTAACGAGTTCCAGCTTCATTTTGTGATTGAGAACACTGAGACTGAGAAAGGTTGAGCAACTTGCCAAGGTCACACCACCTTGAAGAGTAGAGCCAGGACCCAACTCCTGCACCCCCTGTATTGTGTATGCTGCCTGCTGAGATCAAGAGAATATTTATAAGTCTTACTTCTATCATTTCTCTCCTAAATTTCCTAAGAAAAAGAGGCAAAAGTAAGTGTGTTTATTTTAAAGTGAACATAAATTTGGGCCTTGAAGTTGCACAGAGAATACGCCATCATTAGGTCTTATGTTTTCATCCCCAATTGCTCACATCCAATCCTCCCAAACAAAATGACCTTCTTCATCAGTCGTGACCAAATGGGTTTTGAGTGGATGAAAGTTATTGCTGCTGGTTAATTTTGGGTTCTCCAAATCACAAAGTTCAGATCATTTCGAATGTCAAACTGGCACTTAACAAGCAACAGCTGAGAATCTGACTTGATTTTATTTTGGAGTAAAATCCTTTCCAAGCTAAAGTATTATTCTATAATTCCTCACATTACCTAGAAGTGTCATCAAATAGAAAATAAAGATATTTTTCACATCCTTAAGTAACTCAAAAAAATTGGGGATGATCCTTCTAATATGGAAGGCTCAGGAATAAAGTTGCTCATTTTCAAAGAGGGCATTAACTTCCGTAGGACCCAAAGGCCATTAGGTGTAGTGAAATAGGTAATTTGACAAATAGATCCCTAAGAGGCAAAAAGAGTTAATGTACCTAACATATTCACCACCAATGTCATTCAAAACTTTGAAATTTAAAGCCACAAAGGACTGCACAACCATGAATTAAGCTAATCAAGAGTATTTATCAAATAAATACACAGTACTTCACTTACACACACACACACACGGACTACAATGGTAGTACTGCCATATACCAACTAAGAAGAGATAGCTCCAAGACTAATGTGTTGACTAACATCCACATTTTCAAAGCAGTTTGAAAAGAGCTAATTTGTTTAACAAATTAAGATCCGTTTGTTAGCAGTCAGTAATTAGGAAAAATAGAAATTGAAAGAGAGAAGCCTTGTCTTCCTATGGGCTGGCTGGCACTTACATTTGGAAAAATTGTCCAGGAAAACCAAGAACTCTACTACCTTAGCCTCTTCTTTTCTATACACACTTTTCTAGCTTTGGTCTAGACATTAGCTCCATGGAACACTATAGCACACCAAGAAATTTGAAGGGACTAATGAGGGACGAACCCAAAGTCAAGCTCATGTAAGATTGTTTGAACTGGATAGGCCCCAAATGCAAAAGAATCTCAGAGCTATGTCACTCATCAAGGAGCTGGATCAGGTATGGAGTTGGGTGTATTTGGGGACCCATACAAAGGTATTATTTATTTCTAGGATCCAGAAGACCTTCTTGGAGGTCACTGAAACTCTGAGCATCACTTTTCTCCCTTCAAATGTTTATTGAACACCTACTTTGTGTCAGGCACTGAGATAGGAGTTCTACGTAGACTGTCTGTAATCTATGACTGACTTGTTCATCTTTTTGTTCTCAGGACCTAGTACAGGACCTGGCACATAGTAGGTGGCTCAATAATAGAAGTCATTATCATCATCATCATCATCATCACTTTTGTTACTGGTATATAGGTTCATTGGTGACATAGAGATGAACATTTTCAGAGGTGTGTTCCTGTAAGATTTGTGGAACCCATAAGTCCTGGTCCTGGAAGCTGTCAGCCACCAAAGTGATGGTTTGCAGGGGAGTGGGACAGAATGACTGCTTCAACAGGGCTTCCTCTCACACAATTCATCACGCACATGATAAGCTCCCATGAGGCTAGAAGGGGTTAACCCATTAGCGGTTAGAAAAATCATTTTTGTATTCCTCATCAGAAATCTACAGGGTGAACTTTTCAAAGAGGCTTGCATATTCCACACGAATTGCTTCTAAGTCAAACTACAAAAAGAGACTTAATGAGATTGTTTTAACCATGACACCTTTGAGCGCCTCTGTGCAAGGCAATACTTTAGGCGACTCATATTCATCTACACGCTTAAAGCTCATCTAGTTCTCTTGCGGCATTATTGACTTCATGTGCCATTTTAGACATGAAGAAACTAAGTCTCAGACAACCAGGAGGACAGGGAGCCTAGGGTGACACCTGCCAAGCCTTACAAGAAGTCCTCCTTCAAGAAAAGCAGAGAGCTAGGAAAAGTCTAGAGAAGGGCATTGGAGTGAGGGAGGAGACAGGGAGTTTGCTGGCCTAAATCTTAGGACCTTCAGTCTGGGAAGATGGAGAACAAAAGGCAGAACTATCAAAGGCTGTGAAATCACAATGAATAGGGAGAGCATAAACATGATTTTGTTCACGAAAAGATATGTTAGACATGAGAAATGTGAGAAGTGAAGAGTGCTAAAGGACTGCATGCAATTACCTACGAGAATAAAAAGAAAAAGATGAAGCCCAAAGTCAAGATACAGAGATAGGCCAAGAAGAAGGCATTCCTACGAGACATGTTTTTATTGATTCCCTACTAAGTTTCTAGCTTCATGCTAAGATCTTTCTCATATATGATCTCATTTGATCTTGTAACAGCCCCTCGGAGAGGGTATTAAGTTTCACATAACTGCTCTAATGCTTGGCAATTTAAATTCAGTGCTTGTGACTGTGTTCTATGTTTTGAATAGCCAGACTGTTTTCAAGTTTTCATGATGTCTTCAAATTCATAGTCACAGTTGCTCAGTCGTTGTGTTTACCTGTTTCTCTTTTCCCATTTCACTCTGTTGTTAAATTGGGAGTAACTCTGCCATTTGAACAAGTGTGCTCACTCAGACTCTTTCTTCTCCTTTCTAATGAACCCTCCATTAGTCTCCTCATCTTGCAGAAATCTAGGATTTCCCTCACAAAAAAAGCTCAAACCATTAAACAAAGAAGGTCATTTCCATGGGCCCAACAACAAAGCACAATATGGATGAAACACAAAAGGGGAACTTGAAAGCTAGAATAATAAGCTGCAGGTATTAAATAAGATGTAAATTAGCCATGATAAACATAAATGTCTTTACTTTGTGTATTACTCCATGTTCACGCTGCTGATAAAGACATACTCAAGACTGGGAAGAAAAAGAGGTTTAATTGGATTTACAGTTCCACACAGCTGGGGAGACCTCAGGATCATGGCGGGAGGCAAAAGGCACTTCTTATATGGTGGCAGCAAGAGAAAATGAGAGTGAAACAAAAGCAGAAACCTCTGATAAACCCATCAGATCTCATGAGACTTATTCACTATCACAAGAATAGCACTGGAAAGACTGGCCCCCATGATTCAATTACCTCCCCCTAGGTCCTTCCCACAACACATGGGAATTCTGGGAGATACAATTCAGTTGAGATTTGAATGAGGACACAGCCAAACCATATCATTTGCTCCTGGCCCCTCCAAATCTCATGTCTTCACATTTCAAAACCAATCATGCCTTCCCAATGGTCCCCCAAAGTCTTAACTCATTTCAGAATTAAGCCAAGTGTTCACAGTCCAAAGTCTCATCTGAGACAAGGCAAGTCCCTTCTGCCTATAAGCCTGTAAAATCAAAAACAAGCCAGTTACTTCCTAGATACAATAGGGGTACAGGTATTGGGTAAATGTAGCCATTCAAAATGGGAGAAATTGCCCAAAACAAAGGGGTTATCGGGCCTACACAAGTCTGAAATCCAGCGGGGCAATCAAATTTCAAAGCTCCAAAATGATCTTCTTTGACCCCAAGTCTCATATCCAGGTCATGCTGATGCAAGAGGTGGGTTCCCATGGTCTTAGACAGCTCTGCCCCTGTGTCTTTGCAGGGTATAGCCTCCCTCCCAGCTGCTTTCATGGGCTGGTGTCAAGTGTCTGCAGCTTTTCCAAGTGCACAGTGCAAGCTGTTGATGGATCTACCATTCTGGGGTCTGGAGGATGGTGGCCCTCTTCTCACAGCTCCACTAGGCAGTGCCCCAGCAGGGGCACTGTGTGGGGGCTCCAACCCCACATTTCCCTTCCATA
Organism: Pan troglodytes; assembly: GCF_028858775.2. Lineage (NCBI taxonomy): Eukaryota > Metazoa > Chordata > Mammalia > Primates > Hominidae > Pan > Pan troglodytes. Next base: position 52,307,215 of record NC_072414.2, read on the forward strand.
CTGCCCTAGCAGAGGTTCTCCATGAGGGCCCTACCCTTGCATCAAACTTTTGCCTGGGCATCCAGGCGTTTCCATACATCTTCTGAAATCTAGCAGAGGTTCCCAAACCTCAGTTCTTGACTTCTGTGCACCCACAGGCTCAACACCACATGGAAGCTGCCAAGGCTTGGGGCTTACACCCTCTAAAGCCACAGCCAGAGCTATACATTAGCCCCTTTCAGCCAAGGCTGGAGCAGCTGGGACACAGGGCACCAAGTCCCTATGCTTCACACAGCATGGGGACCTTGCACCCAGCCCACAGAACCACTTTTTCCTCCTGGGCCTCTGGGCCTGTGATGGGAGGGGCTGCAGTGAAGGTCTCTGACAGGAACTGGAGACATTTTCCCCATGGTCTTGGGGATTAACATTAGTAGTTCCTTGCTACTTATGTAATTTTCTGCAGCTGCCTTGAATTTCTCCTTTAAAAATGGGTTTTTCTTTTCTACTGCATCACCAAGTTCCAATTTTCTGAACTTATTATGCTCTGTTTCCCTTTTAAAATTGGAATGCTTTTAACAGTACCCAAGTCAGCTCTTGAATGCTATGCTGCTTAGAAATTTCTTCCACTAGATACCCTAAATTATCTCTCTCAAGTTCAAAGTACCACAAATCTCTAGGGCAGGGGCAAAACGCCACCAGCCTCTGCTAAAACATAAGAAGAGTCACCTTTGCTCCAGTTCCCAACAAGTTCCTCATCTCCACCTGAGACCACCTCAGCCTGGACCCTATTGTTCATATCACTATCAGCATTGTTGTCAAAGCCCCTGAACAAATCTCTAGGAGGTTCCAAACTTTCCCACATTTTCCTGTCTTCTTCTGAGCCCTCCAAACTGGTCCAACCTCTGCCTGTTACCAGTTCCGAAGTCGCTCCACATTTTTGGGTATCTTTTCAGCAACATCCCACTCCTGGCACCAATGTACTGTATTAGTCCAGTTTCACACTGCTGATAAAGACATACCCGAGACTGGGAAGAAAAAGAGGTTTAATTGGACTTACAGTTCCACATGGCTAGGGAGGACTCAGATCCATGGCGGGAGGCGAAAAGCACTTCTTACATGGCGGTGGCAAGAGAAAATGAGAGCAAAGGAAAAGCGGAAACCCCTGATAAACCCATCAGATCTCGTGAGACTTATTCACTATCATGAGAATAGCACTGGAAAGACTGGCCTGCATGATTCGATTACCTCCCTCTAGTCCCCTCCCACAACACATGGGAATTCTGGGAGATATAATTCAGTTGAGATTTGAATGGCAACACAGCCAAACCATATCGCTTTGGTAGAAAAAAATTATAGAAGTATACGTTTATCCTATTAAAAAAGAAACAGAGGACTGGGTGCAGTGGCTCATGCCTGTAATCCCAGCACTTTGGGAGGCTGAGGGGGGCAGATCACCTGATGTTGGGAGTTTGAGACCAGCCTAGCCAATGTGGTGTAACCTCATCTCCACTAAAAATATAAAAATCAACCAAGGGTAGTGGCATGCGCCTGTAGTCCCAGCTATTCGGGAGGCTAAGCCAGGAGAAGTGCTTGAACCTGGGAGACAGAGCTTGCAGTGAGCCAAGATCATGCCACTGCACTCCAGTCTGGGTGACAGAGGGAGACTCCGTCTCAAAATAAATAAATAAAATAAAAAATAGGCAGAAATTGGCCGGGCACAGTGACTCACGCCTGTAATCTCAGCACTTTGGGAGGCCAAGGCAGGCGGATCATGAGGTCAGGAGATCAAGGCCATCCTGGCTAGCATGGTGAAACCCCATCTCTACTAAAAATACAAAAATTAGCTTGGCATGGTGGCACGTGCTTGTTATCCCATCTACTTTGGAGGCTGAGGCAGGAGAATCGCTTGAACCTGGGAGGCAGAGGTTGCAGTGAACCAACGTTGTGTCACTGCACTCCAGCCTGGCGACAGAGCGAGATTCCCCCTCAACAAAAAAGAGGTTTAGTCAACAATAAACCCAGTATTACTCACCAGTGCAATGTAGGTAATGTGACTTAGATCTCAATAACAGCTACTATGCTCTACACAAATCAGAACCCACTCCACACTCACTGTTGCTTGGATCCTACTTTCACTTCTAGGACCTGTGGCTAGAAGAACAAGCTATAACTTGTTTGAAGCAAGTGACCACAATAGTGAAGAGACTCAAGCCACGTCATGTGAGGAATGATTCAAGTTAATGAGAATATTTAGCTTAAAACATTGGGAGAGCTATTGGAGGTCAAGGAGAGACAACAGTAGTGTGCAATTATGCAAAAGGCTTCCATGCGGAAGACACCTTCAATGACAGACCAAATTCTCATCTTTATGGAATAATTTACTTATTTACTTTATTTTTTTTTCAGACAGGGTCTTACTCTGTTGTCCAGGCCAAGTGCAGTGGTGTGATCATGGCTCACTACAGCCTCAACCTCCCTGGCTCAAGTGATCCTCCCACCTCAGCCTCCCAAGTAGCTGGGCTACAGGTGAGTACCACCACACCCAGCTGATTTTTTATTTTTAGTAGAGATGAGGTCTTGCTATGTTGCCCAGGCTGGTCTCAAACTCCCAGACGCCAGGAATCCTCCCATCGCAGCCTCCCAAAGTGCTAGGATTGCAGGTGTGAGCCATCAAACCCAGTCAATTTCTTTCTTGGTCCCTTATAATGGAAAAAGTGATGAGCCCTTGAGGCCATGTGCATTCTCCCAGTTTTGTGGAAGAACTTCAGGTGAGGTGCTGACTTCTCTGGATTCTCTCAAAACTTGATACCTCACAAATTCTAGAACTCAGCAAAAGGGAAGCCTCCAGATCCCCATGGGTTCTAACTACTTCAAGCTGCTATTTCTCTCATCATTGTAACTACTAAAATTTGTGTATGTCAAAAAGGCCTCCATTAATTTGCTAGTAAACAACCTCATGTACTCCAAAAGGGCTTAATCCAAAAAATCGTACCAGCAGCAAGAAGAGCTTTGGGAAAATGAATAAACTGAAACTCTTAAAAATAGTAGTCAAATATTTTGAATATTTATGGCAAGATCTGTGATCACATCAAGCTTTCAAAAACCACCTCCAATGCCTATCTTTGTGCTTCTTCCTGCTTTTGGTGTGCTCTTTGGTTCAAGGTAGCAATTGGATATATTCTCAAAGATGTATTTTCTATAGGAAAGGAGGAAGAAGGAAACGAGAAGGAAATAGGGAATGGGAAGGCAGGAGAGGATGAGGAACTAAGTGGAATATGGAGGGGAAGGAGGGAGAAAAGAGAAGAAAGATACAATCACAGACAAATACAACAAGCATGGGGTTGCACTTCCTTAAACACAATAAGGGGCTAATGGAATGATTACAGTTGAGCAACTGGAATGTGGAAGTCAGTTCTACATGAAGCAGCTCAGAAGGCAAGCGAAGGGCAAATGTCAACCATCATCAAACACTGCTTCCTAATTCTTTCCTCGAAAAAATACAAAGAGAGTAAGGGAAATTAACATCAAAAGTTAACATCAGGCCAGGCGCAGTGGCTCACACCTTGTAGTCTCAGCACTTTGGGAGGTCAAGGTGGGAGGATCACTTGAATCCAGGGAGACCAGCCTGGGCAACATGGCGAAACCTCGTCTCCACAAAAAAGTAGAAAAAATTAGCCAGGTGTGATGGGGCATGCCTATAATCCCAGCTACTTGGGAGGCTGAGGTGGGAGGATCACTTGAACCCGGGAGGCAGAGGTTGCAGTGAGCTGAGAGAGTGCCAGTGCACTCTAGCCTGAGTGATAGACCAAGACCCTGTCTCACACACACAAAAAAGTTAACATCAAAAAGCCTCCTAGACCAACTTGTTCCCATTCGACTACTCCAGCATGTCAGCATGTCAGCTACCATTTGTGCACAAGGAAATGAGCTGGCCTGGCCTGTAGATTTGTCCTAGGAAGGCCGGATTCCCATCTGCTAAATGATGTTTCCAGAAGAAACCCTGGCTCTTGAGTAGTAGCAAAGGGTACATGGAAATTCAGTACAAGCACCGATCCTCTCAAAGCAGTTTTTCCAAGTTCCCTTGCCTAAAGCAGGTTTTTTTCTCCACTTAAACAACAACAATTTGTTTTACTTTGATAGGTCCTCCTGAATAATGGTTTCATCATTAAACATCTGGCTTCTTCTTAGCAGATTAGGCCTCCAATGAGGAAAGTGTGTTTATAATTCTAATTTGAAACAGCACATTAATACGCTGATTCTCATAATGTTTGCCTTAACCTGTTTGGAGAAATTATGACTACAAATATCTTGTATACAACACCTCTAACTACCAGCTTGTACAAACAACATAAGAGCTGGAGCCGCCTCATCCAGACGATTGGAACCACTTCAGAGGCAATCATGATTAGTGCTTTGGCTGGAAGCCATATTTTACACATAAACTCAGCATCTGCCTCCGAGATGCTGTCCCAGGCTAACAGACCCACCTTCCCTGTTACTAATAAGCACATTCACGAGAGCCAGATGGTCTGACGGGAAGAGCTCTGCCTTTTCCTGAGCTAGGCACACTGGAGGGAGGCAGCCTGAGCCGGCTCCAAGTCATATTTCCTCGGGCTCTAGGTTCCTGCAATGCTGCGTGCAAACAGGCGCCACTAAAAAAGAATGTAAATGAGGGTGCTATTCATTATTTACGGCTGGCACCTTGCCATCCCCTCCTCCTCTGGGCGATGCCTGCCTGTAGGAACAGGAAAAGCATCTGATGAGAGCAGGGCCATCGTGGAGGAGTCAAGCCATTGCGAAGCAGTTTCTTACATTTCGCTGAGGATCCTGCAGGCTCAGCATTTCTGGCCCACGGGAGAGCTGAGCTTTTCACTTTCTTCCTAACAAAGCACTAGAGTTCCTTGGCCTCATGTCTGTACCAAGGGTGTTCATTTACAGTCTAACCTGAAAAAGCTGGCTAGCTGCTCTAATCCCATTCATTGCTGAGGTCCTTGGCCCCATGCCTGGGTTTGAGCCCAGGCAAAGAAGAAAGAAAAAGAGGGGTTGGGGGGAATGATGGTCTACACAGAGGAGACTTACAAGAAAGTTCTAGACTAAACCGGCCAGAAGTTGCACCCAAAGAATAGCTCACTTCTTTGGGTGAGTGCCTACAGATCTTATGCTATATAATGAAATGTTTCACAAGTTTATATCATCTCTCCCTAACTGATCTTGAGCTACAGGAGAGCATAAACTATACATTATACTTATTCTGAATTTCTTCAAGTGCCAAACTAACACAGTGTCCAGAAGATCATCACTAAACCCTAAACGTGGTTTTTAACTCTTTAAGTATAATTTTTTATTGACTCTAAAATGCATAACTTGGCATTTTGAATTGAATCAAAGTTAGCTGGGCACAAACAGCAAAAACTGACCATTCTTACTTCTGGGGTTGACACAGTGTAGCTCCGTATCCAGCATCAAACCATCAGGTTACTTTTTAGTCTCATCTGAGAGATATTTCCTTTCAATACTGTAATCCCTATTGTTTAAAAAAACTTAAGATTTGATCATTAGACATTGTATTTATGTATCAAATAACACATGTACCCCATAGATATAATTATGTCTGTATGCCATCTTCTCGAATGTGGAAAACTTTTTCTTGCCTAATACAAAACATGATGGCTACTAGGATTGGTTTGAACCCTTTGATTGCAAGTGACAAAACTCCAACTCCAGCTTTGTCAGAAAAGGGGGGATGGATTTGTTGGTTTCTGAATTCAAACTACGAAAAGGGGAGAGATGAAGCGAGACTCAGGGTGAGCTGAGGCCATTCTCCCTGCAATCCATTCTCTTCTTTCTATCTATCTAAATATTTGCTTCAACTTATCTAAACAATTGACCTCACACAATGGAAATATGGCTACAGGTGGTCTAGGCTTTTATCTTTCTAGCCACATGGACAAGAGTTCAAAACAAAACAAAACGAAACGAAACAAAAACCCTGCTCTTCTCCAGCAGTTTCAGTTGGAAAAAAGAGGGATCCTAATTGGCCTTATGTGAGTCATGTGCCCATTCCTGCGCTAGTCATGTGACCAGGGGAGCCTAAATGATGATTGGCTCAGACTCAGTCATGTGTCCATCTCTGTGGCCCAGGAAAGAGAACCATGAAGCATCAATCAGTATTGGCTGAAATCTAAATAAAGCCATTTCCAAAAGATAAGATGTGCTGCTGTTACCGGGAGAAGGCAAGAAAGGGGCCTAGGTAAACTAAACATATATTCTCCACATTACTTTTGGGGGGAAAAAAAGCTATGCAAGGCCATAGGAATTTTTATTATTTCAGATATTCGCAGCAACAAACTAGTTTACTTCTTTATTATTATTATACTTTAAGTTTTAGGGCACATGTGCATAATGTGCAGGTTAGTTACATATGTATACATGTACCATGCTGGTGTGCTGCACCCATTAACTCATCATTTAGCATTAGGTATATCTCCTAATGATATCCCTCCCCCCTTCCCCCCCACCCCACAACAGTCCCCAGAGTGTGATGTTACCCTTCCTGTGTCCATGTGTTCTCATTGTTCAATTCCCACCTATGAGTGAGAACATGCAGTGTTTGGATTTTTGTCCTTGCGATAGTTTACTGAGAATGATGATTTCCAATTTCATCCATGTCCCTACAAAGGACATGAACTCATCATTTTTTATGGCTGCATAGTATTCCATGGTGTATATGTGCCACATTTTCTTAATCCAGTCTATCATTGTTGGACATCTGGGTTGGTTCCAAGTCTTTGCTATTGTGAATAGTGCTGCAATAAACATACGTGTGCATGTGTCTTTATAGCAGCATGATTTATAGTCCTTTGGGTATATACCCAGTAATGGGATGGCTGGGTCAAATGGTATGTCAAGCTCTGGATCCCTGAGGAATCGCCACACTGACTTCCACAATGGTTGAACTAGTTTGCGGTCCCACCAACAGTGTAAAAGTGTTCCTATTTCTCCACATCCTCTCCAGCACCTGTTGTTTCCTGACTTTTTAATGATTGTCATTCTAACTGGTGTGAGATGGTATCTCATTGTGGTTTTGATTTGCATTTCTCTGATGGCCAGTGATGGTGAGCATTTTTTCATGTGTTTTTTGGCTGCATAAATGTCTTCTTTTGAGAAGTGTCTGTTCATGTCCTTCGTCCACTTTTTGATGGGGTTGTTTGGTTTTTTCTTGTAAATTTGTTTGAGTTCATTGTAGATTCTGGATATTAGCCCTTTGTCAGATGAGTAGGTTGCGAAAATTTTCGCAAACTAGTTTACTTCTACCAGCTCAGAAAAGTGAAGGCAAGAATTTGTCTTCCGAAAGTATGGTTTTTTTTTTTTTGAGACGGAGTCTCGCTCTGTTGCCCAGGCTGGAGTGCAGTGGCGCTATCTCCGCTCACTGCAAGCTCCGCCGCCTCCCGGGTTCATGCCATTCTCTTGCCTCAGCCTCCCAGGTAGCTGGCACTACAAGCGCCCGCCACCACGCCTGGCTAATTTTTTTGTATTTTTAGTAGAGACGAGGTTTCACTGTATTAGCCAGGATGGTCACGATCTCCTGACCTCATGATCCACCCACCTTGGCCTCCCAAAATGTTGGGATTACAGGCATAAGCCACCGCGCTCGGCCCTGAAAGTATTTTTAATCTTTCCCCAAACAACTTTTCAGAAGTTGAGAAAGCTTGCCGTCCCAATTAATGATACCTCATTTCTATTGTATTTTGATTGTTGTGTTTGTTTTTACCTTAATTGAAATTATATATGCAAACAGTTTAAAAAGCCATATAGTTCTATAAGGGCTATTTATAATGGAAAACAGTTGTTCTCCCGCAACCTTCCCTCCACTCCAGTAAAGACTTACAGCTATTTATTTTGGTATTTACTTCTTGTAGTGAATTTTTACAATTTTATGTTGCCTCAGCATACATTTTGCTTTCTATTTTTTTGTTTTTTTTATTTTGATTTTTGATTTTTGATACGGAGTCTCACTCTGTCACCCCGGCTGGAGTACAATGGCATGATCTTGGCTCACTGCAACCTCTGCCTCCCAGGTTCGAGTGATTCTCCTGCCTCAGCCTCCCAAGTAGCTGGGATTACAGGCGTGAGCCACCATGCCCAACTTCAGCATCCTTTTGAATATAAGTTGGACATTCTCACACCAGAGGCAGGGCTTAGACACCCTTGACAAAGTTTCCTGTTCTCTACCTCTTCCCAATTCCTCAATGTGGTTGATCCAAATATCTCCCTTATACCACCACCTCCTGGTGACCACCTCCCTATGGGACAGCCAGATACAACCTACTTGACTTGTTCCACTGACCCTCTCACCCCACATGACTGCAAAAATATGCCACAGTGACCAGTTTTAAGTCATAATGTGACCCCAGGGAATTTGTGCTGGTTGCTCTAAACACACGAATTAGAACTCCCCAAGAGAAACCAACCCGGGTAATACCTTGAACCCCGGTACCAGCTTTGGCCCACAGATCTCTTGCTCTTTCTCTTTTGCTCCCCATCTGCTAGTTGAGTTTGAGTGTCCTGGATGCCTCCCCACTTCTCCCACTACCCATTGGCCCCACTAGGCATGCTTCCATCTTCTTTCTGGGATCTGTAAGTAATGAACTGCCTGTTATTTCATGTGTTTTGTTCTGCTTCCTCTTCCGTGTCTCACCTGAGCTTCTTTCCCAGTTAGGGCTCTTCTAGGGAATGGCTATCTTGGTAGGAATAAACTGGACATAGGTCAAAAAGCCACCAGGTTGTTTACACTGGTGTCTGCCAGTGTAAAGAAGTTTTCTATGAGAGGGACACCTGGTCATGGGTCAGACACTTGGGCATTAGGTCATTGCCAGGATAAAGAAGTATCCCTTAAAAGGAACATTGTAACCATCCATGACCAAATCCCTAGAGCCCCATCAGGGCAGGGCTAGAGTTTATTGCCACTCTCATGAGAGAGACCTCAGGACCAAATTAGAAAAAATAATAATAATACAACACCTTCATATTTCTAATAGCAAGTAAAAATTTCTCTTTTGAGTTTTTATTTTTAGGCATTACCTATTGGTTTTCCCTACTGAAAATATGCATTTAGCTCTCTCACTGCCCCTATTTCCCAACACACACACACACACAGACCATACATGGGTATACATGCCATGCCTCTATTCCCCCAACATTTTTATCATAATTTTGATTTTATCATTATTCAGTGTTTACATTATGATTATATGAATATTTGGCTTAGCAATGCAATATATCAGAATAATTTTTTATTTCTCATGTTTTTGTTTTCTCTAGAGTTCATACTTATCTGGTTTTCTTGTTTTGCTTTTTTTCTGGTTTGCTTTGTTTTTTATGAAGTCTTGCTACATCATCTTCAGACTCTTTCCTGATTTCCTAATTTTCCTTTCAGTATACTCAGATATTGCCAGTTCTCTATTTTGGAATTATCTCTTTCTAAACTCTCTGACCTGCTCCAATCTTCTGGCTGCTCTCTTGGTCTATTACACAGCCTCATCTAGAAGTCTCCCTTTACCATCATCCTGAAAATTGTCTTCACACCCCTATTATAATAAATTCCCTTTTTCTGACATGCAATATCTTCATAATTGTGTTGGTCAGGGTTCTCTAGAGGAACAGAACTAATAGGATATATATGTACATCCTATAATATAGGGGAGTTTATTAAGTATTAACTCACATGATTGCAAGATCCCACAATAGGCTGTTGGTAAGCTGAGGAGGAAGGAAAGCCAGTCCGAGTCCCAAAACTGAAGAACTTGGAGTCTGATGTTGGAGGGCAGGAAGGGTCCAGCACAGGAGAAAGATATAGGCTGGGAGGCTAGGCCAGTCTAGTCCTTTCACGTTTTTCTGCCTGCTTTGTATTCTAGCTGTGCTGGCAGCTGATTAGATGGTACCCACTCAGATTAAGGGTGGGTCTGCCTTTCCCAGCCCACTGACTCAAATGTTAATCCCCTTTGGCAACACCCTCACAGACACACCCAGGATTAATACTTTGCATCCTTCAATCCAATCAAGTTGACAGTATTAACTATCACAATAATCATTTATTTACTTCTTTGTTTTGATAGAACATTTCTTTCAATTTTTTATGAGAAAAAGCTGTAGGAGAGGTAAAATATTTGAGGCCATTCATGTCTGAAAAAAGTTATTCAACCCTTACACTTACTTGATATTGCGGCTGGGTATCACATTCTAGGTTGGAGAGCACATACAATAACCAAAGTGACTCAGATTTCTGATTCTTTGAATACAACCTTCCCTTCAGCTCTCTGGAAGCTTCTAGGACCTCTCCTTTGTCCTTACTGTTCATAAATATTATCATCAGGTAATGTATTAGTCTATTCTCACATTGCTACAAAGAAATACCTGAGACTGGGTAATTTATGAAGAAAAGAGGTTTAATTGGCTCATGGTTCCACAGGCTGTACAAGAAGTATGGCAACATCTGTTTCTGGGGAGGCCTCATGAAACTTACAGTCATGGCAGAAGGCGAAGGGGAAGCAGGCCCATCTTACATGGTGAGAGCAGGAGAAAGAGAAGGGGGAGGTATCACATACTTTTAAACAACCAGATCTCATGATAACTCCATCACAAGAACAGAACCAGGGTGATGGTGCTAAACCATGAGAAACTGCCCCCATGATTCAATTATCTCCCACTAGGTTCCACCTCCAACATTGGAGATTACATTTCCACGTGATATTTGGGTAAGGACACAGATCCAAACCGTATCAGGTGAGTTGATATGGATCTATTTTCATCCATTTTGCTAGGCACTTGGTGGTTTTCATTCTGAAAACTCATGTCCTTCAAGTCTAAGAAATGTTCTTGAATTATTTATCTGATAATTTTCTCAATTCTCTATTTCAGGAATTTGTGTTATTCAGGTGTTAGACTTCTTAATCTGACCTAATTTTCTTATATTTTTATCCTAGTTTACATTTCTTTGCCATCTGATTCTATCTAGTTTCTAGAAGATTCCCTCAATCTTATTTTCCAAATTTTATATGGAGCTTCTGATTTGTGTCACTTTTTCCCAAGACCCTTCTAGTTTTTGTCCTTCTGTTTTTTTGTTGTTTTTTTTTTGAGACGGAGTCTTGCTCTGTTGCCCAAGCTGGAGTGCAGTGGCGTGATCTTGGCTCACTGCAAGCTCCACCTCCCGGGTTCATGCCATTCTCCTGCCTCAGCCTCCCGAGTTGCTGGAACTACAGGTGCCTGCCACCATGCCTGGCTAATTTTTTTATATTTTTAGTAGAGATGGGGTTTCACCGTGTTAGCCAGGATGGTCTCAATCTCCTGACCTCATGATCTGCCTGCCTCAGCCTCACGAAGTGCGGGATTACAGGTGTGAGCCTCCGCACCTGGCCTTCTGATTATTTCTTTATTATAGCAGTCTATTCTTGCTTTGCGGATGCAAAATCATCTCTTATCTTACTTTAATTTTTTTCTTCTCTCTGAATTGTCTCTATTTTCTCAAATTTATTTTTTTGTTTCTTTTCTTAGGTGTTTGTATTTCCTTTCAGAGTGAAGATATCCTCAAATGTCTAGTGATCCTTAACTGTCTGTTCACATTTAAGACTACAGCACTAAAAATCTGACTGGAAGTTCTGATATATGAGTTGGGTTGCCAACTCTGGGTCTTACCCCAGGTAATCTGGCTGGATTGTTTCATAGGACAACTCCCAATGTTAACACAGGGTCTTTTCTTCTGGACTAGTCAGATTTATCAGATACTAAATTCCTAATCTCATACCTGGAAGTAGAAACTGGCTGCCAGCATTTCGGAAGTCAATTGGGAGAAGAGCAGGTTCTCAAATTCAGGTAATGCCCCTCTTTTCAATATGATATCCCCATCCTCTTACCTTCATGGTGCCCCTTAGTTCAGAGAATAAACCGCACAACTCTGTTACACTGAGGGAGGGATAATCATCCAGCCATTCCAAGTGGGGGAAGGAACAGAGGATGTAACTCTGTGCTCTCTGATACAGTAACCACTAGCCACTGTAGCTATGTACTTTACATAAATTTACATAAATTAAGTAAAATTTAAAATTCAGTTCCTCAGTTGCACTAAGGAAATAGCCACGTTTCAAGTGCTCAATAACCACATGTGGCTGCTAGCTATTGTATTGGACAGTGCAGAAATAGAGTGTCTTCATCATTGCCAAAAGTTCTATTCAACTATGCAGGTCGAATTGCTTCTCAAATAGTCTTTTCAACCAATGCTTATGTTTCAGTCCTACATTCACTGCCACTTCCAGAAATATCTGGTATCGCCAATTCATGAGCCCACTGGAGGTTTTGAGGTGCAAGTCTGGATGATGTATTGGTTTTTCCTGCCAGAATAGAAACTCCACAAAAACAGTGATCTTGGTTTTGTTCATTGATGAAATCCAAGGACTTAGAAGAGTGCCTGGCACATGGTAGGTACTCCATAAATGTTTGTGGAATGTTGAATGAATGGCTTATTTGAGAACCAAATGAAATCTACAGCTTAAGGGATTCCAGCCGTAAGGGGTCTGTAGTGAATAACTGTCATTCATGTCAGCTGCCCATATATGAACCCTTTTACTATTCCTGGGGAGCTCCACGCCTGGGGAGTCAGAGCCTTCTCCACCATAGGAGGAGATACTCACTTTCTCAGCTTCCCTTGCAGTCAGGGTGCAGGAACAGGTCAAGCTTTATACCTGACCTAGATCTGGAATTAGAAGCTAGTGACCCAAAGAACTAGGGATGGCCCAGGATCCATCTGGCTGAAGCATCAGCATTGCTGTGTTTTCATTGATCAGTTCTGCAGCCAAACTGGAGGAAACATTTCTGGCTGCATAGATGGCTCCAAGCCCATTCTCTAATCGTACCCAATATCCTTTTAACTGATTCCTTTTTTGGGTTCAAAGAAGCAAAGTTAGTTTCTGTGACTAGCAAATAAGAACTCAGATTGATAAGGAATTCAGACAACCCATGTTAGGAACCTCTGATTTAGACACAGACTAGAATAAGAAACGTAAAACCCAACATTTTAAACAAAGAAAACTAATTTTCTAAAATTTACCTAATGGTTTTCTAGGAAATTTTGGCAAAAATTCTATAAGATTGTTTTAACAGAACTTTTCCTCAACATTGATCCTGGGAGTTGGTATAGACTCACAAGCTCATAGTGTAAAGGCTTTTTTTTTATAGCAGGAAACCCTTAAAAGAGTTTGCATTGTAAGTTGGAGGTATTCTTGGCCATTTTCTTCGTTTAGAAAAAATATGGACAAATTTCAGTGTCCCAAATAAGAAAAATAAAATTGTGAATAGATATCATCAATGCTTATTAAATAAGAGAAGGAAACCATCACTGGAGGTTATTCACAGAACTTGGTTATGAGGGAAGCTTACTTCAACTGCTCAACTTCTGAGCGAAGAGAAAGGCCTGAAAATAAACAGTAATTACTTTATCACTATAATAATGTTATTACCTTCAGTAAAAAATAAAATAAACTACTTTTATCAAAAATTTATTTTGACTAATTTCTGTTCTTGGGGTTCTGAATGTTCTATCTTCTCTCTTATATTTAAAAAAACAACTTGGAGAAAAGGGACATATCCATAGCCTGAAAATATCTCCCCTAAATATTTATTAATTGCTGTAGTGATTTTAATATATGTCCACAAATTCTCTGATACCCCTCACTTCAGGAAGTGGAGTTTAATTCCCTTCTGCCTGAATGTAGGCTGGTCTTAGAGACTCAAATCTAATGAATAAAGTACAGAAAGGGAAAAAATGTAATTTTATAGTGGAGAGATCAGGCAGACACCATCTTAACCAAGTGATCAAGGGTAACATCACAGTGATCAGTCATTTTATTTTGTATCCCCTCGCATGATATGATAAGGGAAGCTCACATCTGTGGTTTTCTTTCCAAACCAGTATAATTATGGGAAAACATCAGACAAACCCAAATTGAGAGACATTCTACAAAATACCCGAAAAACATCATTTAAAGGGACCAAGGTCATGAAAAACAAGGAGACTGAGAAACTGTCACCAACTGGAGGAGCCTATGGAGACAAAACAACTATGTCTATGCAGCGTGGTATTCTGGTTTGCATTCTGGAAAGAAAAAGGACGTTGGTATAAAAATTGGTGATATCAGAATAAAGTCTATAGTTGAAATAGTGTTGCATCAATGGGAATTGCTTAGTTTTGGTAAGTGTACCATGGTTATGTAAGATGTTAACATTAGTGAAAGGTGGCCGGGCGTGGTGGCTCACGCCTGTAATCCCAGCACTTTGGGAGGCCAAGGCGGGAGGATCACCTGAGGTCAGGAGTTGGAGACCAGCCTGACTAACATGGAGAAACCCGTCTCTACTAAAAATACAAAATTAGCCGGGCATGGTGGTACATGCTTGTAATCCCAGCTACTCAGTAGGCTGAGGCAGGAGAATCACTTGAACCCAGGAGGCAGAAGTTGCAGTGAGCTGAGATTGCACCATTGCACTCCAGCCTGGACAACAAGAGCGAAACCCTGTCTCCAAAAAAAAAAAAAAAAAAAAATTAGTGAAAGTTGAGTGAAGGGTATACAGAAATTCCCCATAGTATCTTTGCAACTCTTCTGTGAGTATAAAATTATTTCAAAATAAACACGTATTCTAAAGAGCCAGTTTATTAAATAAGGCTTGGATAACAGAGGGAATACCTAAAGTACTGGTTCATGGAGAGGTATTTCAAAGAACATGATTAAATTCATGTCTTATCTAAATTTATAACCTGCATTTGAACAGGGCTTAGCAGTGCTAGGCTACACAGAAGGTCCATCTCTGTCTCTCTCCCACAGTAGCATTGTAAATTTGTGATCTTTCACAACCATTCTAGCAGCATTAGGCTCTCCTCTGTTAAAGACCTATATACTCCAAGCTCCAGAAGAAGATGACAAAGAACTCACATTCCAAGGCAGCTTAGCTCCCCAAGATCTAGCCCCTCAGCAATCTATAATTACAACTCAATGGCTCCTTTGGGATCAGAATATCAATTTCTAAAGGATAGTTGGGACCCATTTTGCTCAGCAGGTTCTACCTGCTTCAGCCATAATTCTAACCGGGTCTTCCAAGAATCCTTAAGTGGTATAAGACATTACCATTGTATCACTCCTGTCATTATTATTATTAAAATTCATCTTTTGATGTCAAGCCTACAGGCCCATTCTACAGGCTACAGTTGGGGTGGAAAGAGTGCTTGCTTTGACTTTATTGCCCAGAACAATTTATAGACAAAGGCTGTCACAACATGCTGTTTGTGGTTCTACCTTCATTCAATAAGTATCTATGGAGCAACTGTGCTTGGCCATTCATTGTTCTAGGTGCTAGCGATACCAGGATAACAAAAAAGATACGACCCCTGGTACAACTACTTTAGGAAACATTTAGAAATGCCTCATAAAGGGGAATCTGCTGATACATTCTACCTGGATGTCTCACTTCCAGCTTTATCTAGTCTATTGCCAATCTTGCATGTGTGGCAGGAGTTATGGGTAAGAATGTTCATAGGAGCATTGTTGATAATTGCAAAAACTAGAAACAAGTCAACAACAATAGATTCAGTAAATAAAATATAATGTATTCACAAAATGGGATTTATACAACCATGAAAAAATGAATGAACCATAGCAATACATATCAACAGAATAAATCTCATAAACATAATAATGAAAAAAGAAGCAAGTCAGAAATGAATACAAACAGAACAATTCCATTTATATAAAGTTCAGACCCAGACCAAATTAAACAATTTATTGCCATGGGATATATACTTAGGTGGCATTTTTTAAAACTATAAGGAAAAGTAGGTTAATAATTAACATGAAATTCAGGATAATAGTTATTACCTATAGGAGGTAGAGAGGCAGAAGAGATCAGAAAAGAACACAGGGAATATCTGGGGAATTAACAAAGTCCTGTGTCTAAGACCTGGCTAATGAATGCATATGTGCTTCACTTTGAGGTCATGGTTTTTTAAACTGCACATATACATTTAAACAATCTCTTGTATATGTCTGTATTCTTTAAGATATGTTTAACATAGGTTTAAAGTGTGCTAAAGTGAAAATCAAAACACAAATATTGCAATAATAATAATGGTATGTGGGAGCCTTTCCTCCAAGCACCTGTTAAAAATAGGTGCAATACATATACACCATGGAATACTATGCAGCCATAAAAAAGAATGGGTTCATGTCCTTTGCAGGGACATGGATGAAGCTGGAAACCATCATTCTAAATGAACTATCACAAGAACAGAAAACCAAACACCGCATGTTCTCACTCATAGCTGGGAGTTGAACAATGAGAACACATGGACACAGGGCAGGGAACATCACACACCAGGGCCTGTTGGGCAGAGGGGGGCTGGGGGAGGGATAGCATTAGGAGAAATGACTAATGTAAATGACGAGTTGACGAGTGCAGCAAACCAACATGGCACATGTATGCCTATGTAACAAACCTGTACATTGTGCACATGTACCCTAGAACTTAAAGAAGAAGAAGAATAGGTTCAATAAGGCCAGGCACAGTGGCTCAAGTCTGTAATCCCAGCACTGTGGGAGGCCAAGGTGGGTGGATCACCTGAGGTCAGGAGTTCGAGACCAGCCTGACCAACATGGAGAAACCCCATCACTACTAAAAATACAAAATTAGCTGGGCGTGGTGGCACATTCCTGTATCCCAGCTAGTCGGGACGCTGAGGCAGAAGAATCACTTGAATTCGGGAGGCGGAGGTTGTGGTGAGCCGAGATCGCCCCATTGCACTCCAGCCTGGGCAAGAAGAGCGAAACTCTGTCTCAAAAAAAAAAAAAAAAAAAAAAAATAGGTGCAATATAGTGTCGCCAGTGCTATGACATTTTTATATACAAGGTCAAAAGGAGGGAGCATTCAGGGAAGAATCCAAAAAGGAGGTGACCCTTGAGGTGAGAATAGTCATCCAGACAAAGCACAGTAAAAAGAAAATGAGGAAATGGTTTGCACAAAGGCCCAGAAAGTTAAGGGAATATATCAAATTTGGGGAAATTAAAATAATGTTTTCTAACTTGTTTGTAGCTAGAGGTAGGCAAGGGAAGATTAGTAAAAATATTGTATTCCTTCCTAAAAGAAGACTTTGGACTTGATTCTGGGAAGCAATAAAGTTGATCCATCATAGCAATGTTTGATCTGTTCTAGGAGTTTTGGGCAGGACTGATGATCCAGAGTGAGACCAGAGACAAAAAGAACTGACAGAAAACCACTGCAATCCACATAAGAAATGCGGTAGCTTGAACCAGGACAGAGACTGTGGGGACGAGGAAGGGAGAGAGTCTAGAGAGACTTGAGATACAATCAACAATATTTAGTGAGTGGTTGGGTGTGGAGGTAAGGAGGAGAAAAGGGTCTAGGATGATTTTCAAGAATCTGGTTTGGATCAATAGTCTTCCTTCAGAGGGAGGAGCAGGGATGTTGGTAAAGAGGGTTTTTCCTCCATCCTGAAGAAGTAGGAGAGAGATAATGAGTCCAAGTTCATATCTAATGACTCAGTTGGCATTGAAGCTGTACAGATGTTTCTAGCTTTCTGATGCTCATTGGCCTATACCTACAGTGGAGAGAAGGAAAATTAAAGGGGAAAACACCAGCTGGTTTAGCTCTGTATGTACACTGTGGAAAGAGACAGAATCCCATAGCAACAATGCAGTTCTTAGGTTGTTTCTGGTCTTAGGTATTGATGTCATACTTGATCACCGGGGTCAACCAGAGCATAGGGAAGCAAACCACAGAAGAGATAGCACAAGCCTCTTCATTACCAGGAGAGAAGTGGTGCTCTCACTGGGTACAACAATGCAATTGTTTTTCTCATGAAGTTGTCAAATTACATTGACCAAATTATGGTCTTGATTTCAGGTATTATTTTTTCTTTTCTTTTCTTTTTTTTTTTTTTTTTTTTTTTTTTTTTTTTTTTTTTTGAGACGGAGTCTCGCTCTGTCCCCCAGGCTGGAGTGCAGTGGTGCGACCTTGGCTCACTGTAAGCTCCGCCTCCTGGGTTCACGCCATTCTCCTGCCTCAGCCTCCCGAGTAGCTGGGACTACAGAAGCCCGCCCCCACGCCCGGCTAATTTTTTGTATTTTTTAGTAGAGACGGGGTTTCACCGTGTTAGCCAGGATGGTCTCGATCTGCTGACCTCGTGATCCGCCTGCCTCGGCCTCCCAAAGTGCTGGGATTACAGGCTTGAGCCACAGCGCCTGGCCTCAGGCATCTTTAATACATGCGAAAGTATGGAGAATTCGTAGGCACTTTGAGCGAGTAAATCCTTCAGTTAATCTTTGATGGATGATTTCAATTTGGGACTTGCAATGTAGCTATTATCATTCAACCTCACCCCCCTTCAAAAAGTAAAGCATCTCATCCCTATTATAAGGACTCGGAATGGTTTCCATGCCCTGTGGGTTGTTTTTTGGTGGGAAGATGGGCAGGGAGGGGGAGGGCTACAGCACCGGCTGCATGGGGACAGCAAGGTCAGAAGGGAGGGAGCAAGCAGGTGCTAACATGGTACCTAAGGCTCAAGGATCCTGAGCCTGCATTTCCCCCACTAGCATCAGGACAAAGCAGCTGGAATTAGACATGCCTATCTTCCTGTCATTTTTTGATGTTTAACATATTAGCTGTATAAAAATAATTTGGGGTGTAATATAGTTTAGATGTATGTCCCTGTTCAAATCACATATTAAAATGTAATCCTCAGTGTGGGAGGTGGGGCCTGGTAGGAGGTGATTGGATCATGGGGGCGGATTTCTCATGAATGGCTTAACACCATGAATTGGTTTAGCACTGTCCTTGTAATAGTGAGTGAGTTCTCGTGAGATTTGGTAATTTAAATGTATGTGGCACCTCGCCCCTCCCTCTCTTTTGTTCCTGCTTTCGCCATGTGTATTAGTCCATTCTTGCATTACTATAAAGAACTGCCTGAGACTAGGTAATTATAAAGAAAAGAGGTTTAATTGGCTCATGGTTCTGCAGGCTGTACAGCAGGCATGGCTGGGGAAGCCTTAGGAAACTTACAATCATGGCGGAAGGTGAAGAGGAAAGAGGCATGTCGTACGTGGCTAGAGCACGAGGAAAAGAGAGATGGGAGAGGTACTACACAATTTTAAACCACCGGATCTCATGAGAACTCACTCACTAGCATGAGAACAGCAAAGGGGGAGTCCGCCCCCATGATCTAATCACCTCCCACCAGGCCCCTGGTCCAACACTGGGGCCTACAATTTGACACAAAATTTGGGCAGACACATAAATCCAAACCATATCACCATGTGAGATGTATCTGCTCCTGCTTTGCCTTCCCCCTTGAGTAAAAGCTCCCTGAGGCCTCCCAGAAGCAGATGTCACCATGCTTTCTATACAGCCTGCACAACTGTGAGCCAATTAAACCTCTTTTCTTATAAATTACCCAGTCTCAGGTATTTCTTTATAGCAGTATGGGAATGGACTAATACAGGGTGTGAAAAAAAGATATTGAGACCTTGGGTGAAGAAACGTTTGCATTTACTCTAAATACTGGGAACTAATAAAAGAAACTGAGAAGTTCAGAAGCTATAGTGAGCAGATCAAAGTAAAATGATTTTCCCCAATCCCCATCCAGCCATAGATTCAATAAAATCTTTGAAGAATTGGGGTGCAGAAAGATTGAGGATGTTGGGGAGGAAGGAAGGTTCTAACGATAAGGCCCATGACTTCTTTACACACTTGCATACACACACAGTTGCACACATATTCATTTCCCCATGCTATCAGGACACATGGCCATCTATCTACAAGAGAATTTTCTTTTTACCAGGCACCCCACTCCCTCAAAGAAAGCCTGCATCGAAACATCTCCCACTTCTGCCAATTGTGGAAAGACTATTTTTTTATTGTTGTTTGTTTCAGTTCTTGAATGTACTACAGTGCTGGTGTAGTTCAGGAAAAAGGAACATGCCAGCATTTATGGGGCAGGGGGAGGAGAGGGTATTAAACAAGCATGGAACAATAAACCAGATAAATTTCACCCATGACCTAGTTGTGCCTGGGGCCAGCCCAGAACACAGTAATGCTGTTACCAAAGAACTCTGCATAAGTCATGTCCTTTAATGATTGCAGTAAACCTCTGTTAACTGCATTATTCCTATTTTACAGACCAGGAAACAAGTTCAAGTGTGGTTAAGTCCAGAACTTGGCCATGATCAGCAAGTAAGAGGAAGAAGCAGGACTCAAACCCAGACAGCCTGTCAACTGGCCACCAAGCATAATTATCATGCCTGCTTGGTTTCACATCCTCAGAGGTCAAGATGTTCATACCCACAGAGAACGGGAGAGAACACCAGGTGCATCCAGATAAATCAAGACAATGGGGAACAGAAGATATTTCCAGTGCTCTAGGAAATAAATATTTTCACCTAACCTAAACACTGAGTCGCAATGCAGAAGAATGTTGGGAGTGAGGGATTAACTCAGAGGAAAACTTCCAAGCCATCAGTAGTCAAACTTTAGGAGCCAGACTCTCCTGGGAACAGGGCATATTTGAGAAGCCATCTGTTCTCAGAACTAAAGAGCATACAGGGACAGAAATAGGTCAAGCGTCAACTAGATTTACTGGAAGCAATACTAAGCTTTGGAGCTCAAAAATATCAGTCAATAGAATCAATGACCTTCCCTGTCATTGGTCCATTTTTCACACTGCTGATAAAGACATACCAGAGACTGGGCATCACAAAAGTGAGAGGTTTATTGGATTTACAGTTCCATGTGGCTGGGGAGGCCCCACAATCATGGTGGAAGATGAAAGGCACGTCTCACATGGTGGCAGACAAGAGAAGAGAATGAGAGCCAAGCAGGGGTTTCCCCTGATAAAACCATCTGATCTCATGAGATTTATTCATTACCACGAGAACGGTATGGGGGAAACCGCCCCCATGATTCAATTTTCTCCCACCAGGTCCCTCCCACAACACATGGGAATTATGGGCATACAATTCAAGATGAGATTTGGGTGGGGACACAGCTAAACCATATCATTCCCCAAACCTGCTTTCTTCCATGACTGGGAATAGAAAGAATGTTCAAGTAGGATCTAGAAGATTGAGTTCAAATTCTTGTTCAATGTTTTCTGGCTGTGTGTTTTTAAGCATGTAGCTAAACCTCTCTGAGACACAAATGTGGCAACTAAAAATCAAAAGTTTTTTAAAGTACTAGACATCAGAATACTGGTCCAAATCACTATAGTCAAGTCACAGCTGAGCCGTGTGCCAAATGGGGATCATAATGCCCACCTTCCAGGGATGCTGCAAATGGGCAAACACATGCAGAGGTGCCAGGTTAACTATGAAGGCTATTTAAAATGATCACACTTGCCTCCACCAAAAAAAGAGGGAATCTAACCAGGAGGTCCTTCAAAATTCCTCTTGGTTAAGCTTTGGTCAATGATCCTTTGGTGAAAAGAGCTAATAAACTGCTTACTAGGTAACAAGAAGGGCCAGCTTCATGGGGCACAACCTGTGCGGTCACACAGGGCCCTGCTGTCTCTATCTTCAGACTCATACTAATGTTTGAACAAGGAGCCCCACATTTTCATCTTGCACTGAGTCCTGCAAATCATGTAGCAGGGCCCAGTGCATGGCACTGTGCTTAGCATCCAGAACACAGCAATAAAACAGATTGGCATCCTTGAGGAGCTCCAAGCAAGTAGATTACTTTGGGAGCAAATCCTACAAAGCAAACAGGACACTTATGGAAATAAATTAACTTGCATATTTTATTCCTCAGTCCAATCTTAGACTGAAAGCTCCAAAGACTAAAGCAGTTATTTATCCTTAGGACAAGCCCTGGCTTGTTTGCACATGAAACACACCTGAATACCTACAGACTCACCCAGCCCCACCCTTCTGAGCTGAGAAGATGTTTTCCAGGACTCCTGCATCACCCTGGGGCACGTCCACCCACCTATGACGTAGGTAAATGAGTACCTAGAGCAGTGGTCCTCAAAGCACAATCTCTAGACAAGCAGCACAGCATCACCTGGGAGCTTGTTAGAAATGCAAACTCAGGGCCAGGCACAGTGGCTCACGCCTGTAATCCCAGCACTTTGGGAGTCCAAGCAGAAGGATCACTTGAGGCCAGGAGTTTGAAACCAGCCTGGACAAGAGTAAGACCCCATCTCTACAAAAAATACAGAAAACTTATTCTGGCCTGGTGGCTTGCGCCTGTAGTCTTAGCTGCTTGGGAGGCTGAAGCAGGAGAGATCACTTGAGCTCAGGAGCTCTAGATTGCAGTGAGACATGATCGCACCACTACACTCCAGCCTGGATGACAGAGCGAGACCCTGTCTTAAAACAAATGCAAACTGTATTAGTTCATTTTCACCCTGCTGATAAAGACATACCCAAAACTGGTAACAAAAAGAGGTTTAATTGGTCTTACGTTCCACATGGCTGGGGAGGCCTCAGAATCATGGCAGGAGATGAAAGGCACATCTTATATGGCGGCGGCAAGCAAAAATGAGGAATAAGCAAAAGCAGAAACCCCTAATAAACCCATCACATCTGATGAGACTTATTCTCTATCACAACAATAGCACAGAAAAGACTGGCCCCATGATTCAATTACCTCCCCCTCGGTCCCTCCCATCATAACACATGAGAATTCTGGGAGATATGATTCAAGTTGAGATTTCAGTGGGGACACAGTCAAACCATATCACAAACTCTCAAGCCCCACCCAAGACCTGCTGAATCAGAAATCCTGGAAATGGGCCCAGAAATCTGGGTTTTAACCGGTGCTCCAAGGGGCTTCCTCTGTGTGCTAAGGTTTGAGAACCACGGGCCTACGTTATCAAATCTAATCACTTTGAAATTTATTATCTTTCTTTCCTTTTTTTTTTTTTTAATGCTATGAAGGGTGTGTTGAGGAGAAATTAGCAAGGCTGGGCCTTCCCAGCATCGTCCTCTACAACACAGTCACTGGCAATTCCCAAAGACCAGGGTCTCTTTGTGTGTTTCCTGCAAAATTCAATATAACTCACATACTTTGTTTTTGCCTGTCCATTCAAGACACAATGTAACCCCACAGTCCCTTGTGAACACACATCCCATTTGCACATGTCAAGTATCTGATTCATTTAGACTTATCCCAATCGCTTAATGTGCGCAACAGAAGCCTCCTGGTATTCTTGCTCTAAACAGTTGAGTTAATACCCTCGGACAAAGGGGGCCTGGTGTTTGGGTGAGCTCCCATGGGTCTGACAGCCACAAAGAGAAGCTTGTTGAATGCACACATAAAAAGAGAAGAGATAGGAGGCAGATACTCTGATCTTTATGACCTCTGATTATTCTATCAGTTAGTTAAAACATAAATCCATCCCCTGACCTAACAAAATACTATTTTACTTCCTTTTACCCCATATTTTATCTTTTATAGGCAATAAAACATAAAAACCTTACAAAGGTTATGTTCTCATCAATTTTTGCACTAAATGACAATAAATTAAGTGTAGGTTACCGCAGCAGCAACATAGATGTCAGCTTAAAACTTCCTTGAAAGACAACCTCCCACCATTAGAGTTGAAAGCTGCTAATCAAAGATTTCTTGATTAAAATTAACACCCGATTTTAAAATGGCAATGCTGTTCTATTTCTTTAAGTAGTTAGGGAGTCTCTAGCCCTTTCTCTTGTTTCTTAAAATCTGTTTTAGGAGTCCACAAATAAAAAAGAATGTAAAAAAGTGAAAAATTTATTTATTGGGCACACACAAGAAACACTTTGTGGAATCACTTTGAGTTTAATGTCTTTCAGCTTTTATTATAATAAACAGCCTCCCAAACCTTCACAGCACTAAACAGGTACCAGATGTATAAACTCAAAATGTATTTTTTATTTATATGAAAGTCATTCAACCAATATTTGTCAAGAGGTTACATTAAATTAAGGTTAATTAAACGAGCTGGTAAACATAAAGCATCTAGAACAAAACCTGGCACATAGCAAAAGCCCAGCAAGAATTAGTTATCCCTAGTGCATTATTATTGTCATTGCTGTTATTATGATATGTGCTACTATGTGCTATGTATTAGAAATACAATGACAAGCTAAACAGATATGGCTCTCCCACTCTCCTGAATTTCAAGTGCAAGTGGCAAAGACAGACATCAATCAAATAATCACACAAATAAATGTAAGTTACAAATTGTTACAATGAAAACATAACCCATTTCAGGGAGGGGGCACTAAAAACTCGGAGTAGTTTCATATCGTTTTGATTTTGAAATCTCTTGGATATTAGGGAGGCTGAAGTGGGAGGATCCCTTGAGCCCAGGAATTTGAGGCTGCACTGAGCTATGATCATCCCACTGCAGTACAGCCCGGGTGACAGAGCAAGGCCCTGTCTGGAAAGAAGGAAGGAAGGAAAGGAGGGGAGGGGAGGGGAGGGGAGGGGAGGGAGGGGAGGGGAGGGGAGGGAGAAAGAAAGAAAGAGAGAAATCTCTTAGCTAGTAATTTGGACCAAATAATGATTCTTCCTCCATTGCTTTTCAAGATCCTTCTATATTACTATGCAAATTCCAAATGGAAAACAGCAAAAAAGATATGCAAACAAATATTCACATTACATTACTGTATCACTCAACTCCAGAAATGTTTTCCACAAATTTGTAGATTAAAACTTACATTTTTTATACTGTTAACATTTTCAAATACAGAAACTGGGGTATCCCAAGAAACAAGCCAGTGGTCAGATACACATATTCAATGAAACTTTCATGAATTTTTCAGAACTTTATGAATAAATCCCAAATTAAAGCTAGGGTTTACCTCTTAGTTTGCAATCCACTTGCTTGAATCTTATGACTATTTCTAGATTGTAAGTTACTTTGTTAAAAATATTTTTTATTCCCTTCATATGTTTTTTAAGCCTTAAGATAGGTTTTCTGGTGACTTCACTTAGAGCCAAAAGCAGGAAAGAAAATATGTGATCACAGAATGTGGAGGACCCATTTTTTAATAGACCCTATTTGACAAGAGAACTGGGAAGATTCAGAAAGGCCCAGGGACGTGTTGACTGGCAGAGTCACACCACAGAGGGTGGAGCCGGAAGGAAACCCTCAGACCATCCCCTCAACTTCTGTAGCACATGGTGGAAGGGCCAGGATCGGGGTCCAGGGGTCTACATCTGGATCCCAGCTCCACTGCATCGTGTCTGAACTTGGGAGGGGTAGCTTTACCTTTTTCAGGCTCCTGCTCTATGAAGTGGGTAGCCACCTCATTAGGAAGCAGTGAGGATGAGGTGACAGAATGCATGCCAGTGCTTCTCAGCAGAAACCGAAACAGCGAGTACTAGTTGGCATCAGTGCAAGCCTTTCAAAACCCTGCCTCCTGATGAGATAAGATCCAAAATTACAACTACAAAAACACAAACAAACTGAGACCTGCAAAGCCAGTTTCCACTGTCCATGAACTGAGGCAGAAGAACAGACCCCTGTGCTTCCCATGAGCTGACCATTACCTGTTCCAGCCAGGCTGACTTCTTTCCCCTAGGGCCACCTGGAGAAGTCAGTGTAGTGGTCAGCTCATAGGGAAGCACATTTCCTCTGAGCCTTGAGAGGCCTCTATGCCCTGACCTCTCAATTCATTCTACCCTGACCCACACCTCATAGGGTTACTTATTACTAGACTAGAAATTGTAGCTAAACCAATAGCTCAATTAGAACTTTGCAATCAATTTCTGTGTGCCTAGGAGTTTAATTCCATAGGCTAGTCACACGAAGCAAAAAAGACAGTCATCCAAAACTCTTTCATTCATCCATTTAAAACATTTATTAAGTACATGCTGTGTGCCAAGCTCCAGGCTAAACCCTAGATATAAAGGTGCATAAGAGAGTCTTTGTTGTTAAGGTGTTCACCATCTTGGGGGAGGAAGGCACTTAATAGATAATGATAACATGGTATAATGACAAAGTTATACACAAAATGTTAAAATGTTTTTAGTTTTAGGAATTTGGTCTGGAAAGTAAAATATTCAGGACTTAAAGAAAAAAATACCATTAATCGATAACTTTTATCTTCTTTATTAGCTAATTAATACATCAGTTGTAATAGAACCATAAAATGAAGATAAGCAAAAAGAAAAATATTACCTATGTTCTTACCTATATTATTTATTTACATTCTAAATAGCTACTGTTAACACTTAGCTGCATGGCCTTCTGCACCTTTAAATATATATCTTTTCCTAAACAAGAAATAAGACCATTTTATGCATGGTATGATAATATGAGTTTTTCACTTATCGGTTGATATGGTTTGTCTGTGTCCCTACCCATTATCCTAGGTGAAGTAACTCAGAAACAGAAAGTCAAACACCAGGGTCTTGCTTATAAGTGGGAGCTAAAAGCATATACACATGGACATACAGAGTGGAATAAGAGACATTGGAGATTACAAAAGGTGGGAGGGTAGGAGCGGGGGAACAGTTGAAAATTACCTCTTGGGTACAACGCTCATCATTTGGGTGATGGGTACAGTAAAAGCCCAGACTTTATTAATGTGTAATATATGCATGTAAGAAATCCACACTTGTATCCTCTAAATATATAAAAATTAAAAAAAAATAACTTGTCTGTGTGGGGAAAGTGGTGTGGAGAAGGTCTCTCTCTGTTGCCCTGTTGCCCAGGTTACAGTGCAGTGATACAATCATAGCTCACAGCAGTCTCAACCTCCTGGACTCAAGCAATCCTCCCATCTCAGCCTCCAGAATAGGTGGGACTACAGGCACCCGCCACCATGCCCAGCTAATTTTAATTATTCTTTTTCTTTTTCTTTTTTTTTAGAAACAGGGTCTCACTATGCTGCCCAGACTGGTCCTGAATTCCTGGTCTCAAGCGATCCACCTGCCTTATCTTCCAAAAGTGCTGGAAGGACTTGGGGCAGAGCAAGGTGGCAGATAGAAGGCTCCACTGACCATCCACTCAGCAAGCCCACCAATTTAACATCTACACCAGCAGCATTGGCGTCAGTCACTGCACCTGGCTGGGATTACAGGTGTGAGTCACTGCACCTGGCCAATTTATCATTTTAAATGATTGCCCAGCATTCTACTATTGATACCAGCATTTCTTTAGCTACTCTCTACTGTTGGATATTTAGACTGCTTTCAATCTTTTGGCTATCATAAATATTACAATATTCTATTCACAAAGCTCTTCAACCTAGTCCAGTTATTTTTCCAGAATAATTTCCTAGACGTGGAATTGTTGGATCAAAGGGTGTGCATCTTTAAGACTTTGATAACTATTACAAAATTGCCCTCCAGAAAGGTTGTACCGTTAAATACCACCATTTCCCCACATCATCACCCTCACTGCATAGCAGCACTCTTTTTCCTCTTCGCATTTAGTATTTTTACATTTCAATGGGCCTACTGTAGCTAAAAATATCGTTTATGGCAGCATCTTTTTTAGAAGTAATGACACTTGCTGAAATTAGGCAGTTTTGAGCTGTGCCATAATCCTAGTTTGGGTGTGGGGCATCAGCGCTTCTCAGACTCTACCATGCATTGAGGATCTTGTTAAAGTGCAGATTGATTCATTAGGTCTGGGTTAGAGATTGAGTTGCTGCATTTCTAACAAGCTCCAGGGAACACCAATGCTGCTGGTCCAAAAACTACACTTTGAGGAGCTTGAGCAATTCACTGAACTGCAAAGGGCCTCTGTTTACCCATCTGTGAAAAGAAAAGCTTGGAGTAGCCGGTCTTTCAGTGCCTTCTTTTTCCACTCCACCCCCCGCCCCCGAGACGGAGTCTCACTATGTTGCCCAGGCTGGAGTGCAATGGCGTGATCTCGGCTCACTGAAACTTCCACCCCCCGGGTTCAAGAAATTCTCCTGTCTCAGCCTCTGGAGTAGCTAGGATTACAGGCGCCTGCCACCACGCCTGGCTAATTTTTGTATTTTTTAGTAGAGATGGGGTTTCTCCACGTTGGTGAGGCTGGTCTTGAACTCCTGACCTCGGGTGATCCACCTGCTTCAGCCTCCCAAAGTGCTGGGATTACAGGCGTAAGCCGCCGCACCGGCCTAAGTTCCTTATCTCCAACAGTGAAAGCAGTTGTCCCTTGAGCAAATATAACTAGGTGCATCCTGAATTTCTTTTCACTAGGACAGTTGTGAATATCTTCTTCCCTTCATCCCGCAGGACTGCACGCAGGTCCACAATGAGGAAACAAAGTGTGAGGCCAACCAAGCAGCTGACATTCAAGCAGACACTTCTCAAGGGAAAAAACACCCCTGAAACAGAACACTCTGCTCCAACTGGCATTTCTCCTGGTAGTGCATGATTATAACGATGAACATCATTTTCTCTTCCCAAAAGGAATAGATTTAGCAAGAACCTAAGGCTAATTCGCCCATTAAGGGAACAAAGAGTGAAATAAGGGAGGAGAATTGACAGAAATATTGCATCTGTAAATACCTTGCCAAAGAGTCTGCAGAAGTCAGCTCTCGGCACAGGGAATCTCAGTGTCTTCGACAGAATTTGACTTGTCCTGGCTACTCCCTTCTGTTTGTTTCTCCCGCATGCTTTTCCGCAACACTAAAAGGTAGGCAGAAGGACAATCTTAAAAGATGGGCAGAAGCAGCTCAGAATACCTGAGCTGACTCCAGTGGCCGCCTAAAATAATGGGGAATCTATAGACATCTTTTCTTGTTTACCAGTGGTGGGCAAATGCTGCCATGCTAGTTCTGTAAGAACATGAAACATGTATTATTCACCCTGATAGAAGAAAAACTGTAAATGCGCTCTAGTTCAGTTAGGGTATCAGATAAGACCGTGAGTGGCTGTTGGATTCAATTCTCTATTTTTGCAAAACTGGGCTGGAATTATTTATTTTTAGTAACAATGCATTCGCCCCACCTTCAAACATTTTTCTCCTTCTTTCCTTTTACTGGAAGAGAGTTTCATTTGTTCACAAAACTCTTTTTCTCACTTTAATTTCCTTTAAATTCAGTCCGTTTTGACTCCTAAGGAAACTTTTATTTTTAAAAAAGGACCAAACTCCTTTGTTTTTCTCTTAGATGGATGATGCCCTGCCCTGCTCTCCAGCAGCCCCCACAAAGTTAGGAGGTTTTGTTTCTTAAATTAGGCCAGAACTAGTCATTCTGATGAACTCCAACTCCAATCAAGGACATTGGCCAATCTGTCAGAACCTAAAATAAAATAAAAATAAATCCACTAGCAGTGTCTTCCACTTCTAATGTTTATCCTGCTGGGTGCCCCCCTTCCTTTCTGCAATGGAAGAACCCGCTTCCATTTTGCAAGTCTGTGTGTGCCCCCTCGTTTGGAGCCATTTGCAATCTCTTGCACTCCCGTTTCAAGGTGGAGCCCCAGCCAAGATGAGTTTCTCTGAAGAGCTGCTACCCTAATTCCTCCCCCTCACTTCGAAGCTTGTCAGGGGGACCCAAGCAATAAGAAGGTCAATAGGAAAACAAATCCCACCTTATTAAGTCTTGTTTGATCTTAAAACCACATCATCCGAGATTTCAGCGACATTATGCTGGCTCCGCACGAGAGGAACAGAGTTTTCTTATGAAAATAAATTAGACAAGCACACAGAAGAAAAAGAATATGATGTGCAACGGTTAAAATGTTTGAGAGCCTTACATGTGGCCAGCGAGCTCAGCAAAGGACACTGGTTTCTTTTTCTCTCTTCTTTAGTCTTTTATTCCCTACTCTCTGTTCTCCTTGAAGCAAAACAAATATTTTTCCTACCACAAATATTTTTAAGGTGCTACTTTTCAATTAAGGATGCTTTATTTCTTTTGTGTGATGGGGTTTTTGTTTTTCGCACTGAAATGATGAAGACACTGAAGATGGCAAAGGGAAGCCCTAGGAATAGCCTTGCTACAATCCATCAGCTGCGATAATATCAAGATGAATATATTGTCAGGAATCTGTATGTAGCATTTCATTTATCCTACCCGCTCTCCTAAGAGCGGCTCCCCCGGGGATTACATTATTATTCAAGCTTCCTGGACTCACTCCAAATGCATATTGCAACTACAATTCAAAGGGAAACTTATAAAAGGTGATAGGAAATAGACCTTCTACAGAACATTTTTTAAAAATTAACCTTTTCAGAGTTTAATTCCATCCTATATACCTATAAATAGACCAGCTTTCAGGAACTAAAAACTAATCCTATAGTAATAACACAAAGCTCAATTTCTCATTCCATACGATCATTAATATTGCTTTACAAATCACGAGAAATCTCTTCAACTTCTTAAGCATTGTAATTCATTTCTGTACACCAATTCAAGAAACCTCATTAGTTTAGGTGGCCTTTTTGCAATACCATCCAAGGCACGCAAATATTTGGAATTTTTACCTTAGGTCAGAGTTTAAGAAAAAAAATGATTTCTCATTTCCAGAAAGGATTTATGAATGTAGAAAAATGCTTTTGTGACAGTGACATGTTTGTGTTACCTAATTCACAAATAAAATAAGCTATATAGAATATATGAAGTAAAAATCAAAAAAAAGAGAAAGGATTTTATATAAATGGTGGAGAATTTTTAAGTAAAAAAAATCTTGTTACATCCTTAACATTTTTAAATCTTGTTACATCCTTAACACTTTTTTCTATAACCCAGTTTCAATACTCCAATCAAATGTAAGATGGAAGAGCTTTGATTTGAGAGAAAAAAAATCCTTTGAACGTTGATCGACATGTGATTTGTGCAATTATTTAACCTGGATTTAACTCCCTCTACTCTATGCTCAAATCACTTGATTGCCTGAGATGCTGTTTCCATTGAGCTGGGTTTACAATTATCTTTAAACAAGCGAAACTTCAAAGGCTGCTCAATGGGTATTTTCCGTTCTTCATGAGAACTCGTAAATGTATAACCTGCATATAAACAAGTCACTCTACCTAATTAAATGGAATCTCTTCCTCTCTATTAAAAATTTAGAAGTGCTGCCTGGGTATAAACATGTCATCTCAGAAGGTGGGAGGCGAGACCCTCTTAACGTCCGTGAACAACCAGCTGAATCTCCTTTAAGCAAAGCCACGTTAATAATAGCACAGACACACATAAATTATTCTAATTATTTTATTATCAGTAAAGATTGGTTAAACGGAAAGGGTGTTCATTGTTGGCAATTATGCCCTCAAGTTTTATCTGACTACTAGGGAAATGCAGTCCCGGGCTTTAATTTACTTCAGAGACCATCACATAGCTTCTTGCCCACTTTCTTTTTCAAACATCTGTATCCTAGAAGAGGTAACAGGTAATGGAGCATTTTCGCTGATGGCCGCGTCTAGACTGGAAAATGTTTTTTTGTTTGTGTTTGTTTGTTTGTTTGTTTTTGTTTTTTTAAATCATATTTCTAGACTTAGAACTCTTAGGAAAATGATCCATAAAAGGTCTAGTTTGGAAATTGAAATGTTCTTAAACCGTTTTGAGTTTGTGTTGTTTCGTTTGATTGTTAAAGGAAGAAAAGGTTCTTAAAGTCCTTGTCCCTTTTTTGAAAACTGATGGAGAAATTATAAAGCACCTCCAGCTAATCAAAATAGTTTACCTTGAGCTCAGGATTCACTGCTATAGCTCCCAATCTTCTTTTTTTTAAAAAAAGAAAAACTATTTTCATAAAGTTTGAAACAATATTTGTGGCGTTAAGCTTTATATCATAAGACCAGGCAGAAATTGCAGCATGTAAATGTTTGAAAAGCAGATGTAGACTTTTGAGCTGTGAGGTGCTTTGTTGGAGCGTCCTCTTGTGGACAAATGTCATCAATACAACTTTAGAGTCACTTTTTTTTAAAGGACGGTTTTGACAAACCCACAGTAGCGCAATTTTGACACAAGTTGCAATTCAGGATTGAAAGTTTGGTATCTTGTTGGATTTTGTATCCTCTCCTATTCTCCAGAAACACCTTAAAATGCATTCACTCAAGCAAACAGGAATTCATGAGAGCTCTTAAATATACAAGAACTCTTAAAATACACAAAAATTATGCACAAATGTAAGGCAATGCTCCTTACTGATCTGGGAACAGAGAAAGTCTACCTCATGAGGTGGCATCTCTCCCCAGGTGTCCTTCAACTGGCCATGGGAGGGACAGTTTTTTCCCATCAGCACCACTGTCAGAGGCCAATAGCATGAGATGTAGTGGCTGCAGGCTGGGTGGATCATGTCACCCATTACTGCCCCTGTGACGTTGAGTGCACCCATCTGCAAGGAGAAGGTATATCCCCAGTGGAGCAAGGCTCCCAGAGGCCTCAGTTCTTAGATGGAAGTGAGTATGGCTTTTCTCTGATACCTGTTCCAATAGGGAATTCAAAGTGAGGGGAAAATATTAAAGGGAGTTATTATATTCAAGTATTTCCATAATTTGTTAACTGTAAAATATATATCATTTTTATGGCTTCAAAATAATCTACTTAGAAGCCTCACTAAAGATAAGGATCTTTGTGAAAATTCCTGCCTTTGACCAGAAATCTGGGTTAAAACAGATTGAGAAATGAGAGCTTCTCTTTGATACCTCACATTTTTAGGTCTTGAAGGGACTCTGCGCATTATAGATTTCAAACTTCTCATTTTACAGATTAGAAAGAAAACAAAGAGGCTGGGCACAGTGGCTTATGCCTGTAATCCCAGCACTTTGGGAGGTCAAGGTGAGCAGATCACTTGAGGCCAGGAGTTCAAGACCAGCCCGGCCAACATGGTGAAATCCCGACTCTACTAAAAATACAAAAATTAGCTGGGTTTGGTGGCAGATGTCTGCAATCCCAGCTACTCAGGAGGCTGAGGCAGGAGAGTTGCTTAGACCCAGGAGGTGGAGGTTGCAGTGAGCCAAGATCACACCACTGCACTCCAGCCTGGCTGACAGAGTGAGAGAAAGAGAGAAAGAAGGAAAGAAGGAAAGAAGGAAAGGAAGGAAGGAAGGAAGGAAGGCAGGCAGGAAGGCGGGTGGGCGGGAGGGGGAGGGAGGAGGGGGGAGGAAGGGATAGGGGATGCGGGGAGAGAGAGAGAAGAAAAGAAAAGAGAAAGAAAGAAAAGAAGGCACAATGAGGGATATGGACCTGCCCAAGGTCTCCTGGTAGAAAGCAGCAAACTTGGGATAGGAAGGGAGAGTCTCAGCTGTAGTTAACATGGCCCACCCTCCTTGGCTCCATCTTGCCAAAGAGCTTTCTGGCATCCAATTCCTAACACTAGCCTGAAGTTCCCAATTTGCCTCAATTGCCCCTACGCTTCACCTAAAACTTCTGTCCTGCCACTGATTGGTCCATCCTGGCTCTTTCTTCATAATGATAAATAAATGATCACCGTATTCTTTAAGATAAGACTAGCCACATTTGAAAATCACATAATATAAAGCATCCTCTCTGAAAATTTCTGGAATTCTCATTCCTTGTTTATGTACCTGGATTTAACTCCCTCTACTCTATGCTCAAATCACTTGATTGACTGAGATGCTGTCACTCTTGTCACTCAAGAGTCTTATACAAAATAGAGTATGGAAAGAAACTAATAATGTGCATTTTTATTATAAATGCCAATTTTAGCACATCTCAATGACTGATTTTATAGATCATTAGGAAGTAGCTTTTAGTCATTTATGAAAATAAAAGCCCATAGAATTATTCATCGTAGGTAAAAGAAAAAACTGAAGAAAGGTCTTTGATCAGCTGCCCTAAGGTTTTCAGCTAATATATGACATAGAAATGTGTAAGGGTTCTGGGAGATTGATGGACCGCCAAGATCTGAGATGGTTACGGTTGCCGCAGACATCCCCACAAGATGGCGCTCTTCTTTATTTTCCATTCATCTTAATTTTAAAAAGTGATTTTTACAGTTTCAGAATAAAACAGAATCATGAAATATGTAGATGGTTTCATATATTATCCTGTTTAATGTTGCAACATACATCGCAGTTATAAAAATCAGCGTCCCCCTCCCCCACCCTGTCAGGAGGGGATCCCTGCCTGGATCCCCAAGGGTAGGGTGAGGGGTGTTGATGGTGCTCTTAGGAAATGCCAGGACTTGGCAGAAAGGGAGTGTGTGGGGTGTGGATGTGTGTTGCAAGATTCTGTTTTTCCTAAAAGGTAAATTTCGTCTTAAAAGTATGTTAATAAGATTTTCTCATATATTAAGAGTTTTCTATCATCAAGGCTAAAGCAGAGGCTTCCCAATCACAGCCCCTTCCTCCACAAATTCCCCTCCTGAAGGGACTTTGCTGTCTATATCCTCTCCCTCCCACAGCAGTTCCTCTCCTGGGCTATTGAAATAACAATGGATTCATAACTCTCTTTAGAAAGCAGCAGACAGCAACTGATTTGGCAGGAAAACGAGTAAAAAGAAAATAATATGTTGAAGTTATTTTAAAACCTCATGGATTTGGGCTAGAGTTCTCAATGATTGCCTCCACCATACTCTGGTTCCAAAAACTAGACTGAAATATTTTGCTAATAAAGAAATTGATGCTGGCTTTTCAACAATTGAGGCTGGAACAACTGAATGTCCATATGTAAAAAGAATAGCCTAGAGAAAGACCTTATACCTTACATAAAAATTAATTCAGAATGGGCCAGGTGCAGAGGCTCATGCCTGTAATACCAGCACTTTGGGAGGCCAAGGCAGGCGGATAACTTAAGGTCAGGAGTTTGAGACCAGCCTGGCCAACACCCTGTCTCTACCAAAAAATATAAAAATTGGCCAGGCATGGTGGTCCACACCTGTAATCCCAGCTACTTGGTTGAGACAGGAGCTGAGACAGGACAATCGCTTGAACCCAGGAGATAGAAGTTTCAGTGAGCCAAGATTGCACCACTGCAGTCCAGCCTGGGTGACAGAGTGAAACCCTATTTCAAAAAAGAGAAAAGAAAAAAAAAAAAGTCAATTCAGAATGAATGGCCTAAACATAAACTGCAAAACCATGAAAACTTCTTGAATACAACGTAGGAGAAAATCTACATGACCTTGGGTTTGGTGATGAGTTTTAAAATACAATACCAATAGCAATCTCCAAGAAAGAAAAAATTGGTAAGTTGGACTTTACTAAAATTTAAAACTTCTGCTCTGTGAAAGACACCGTTAGAAGAATGAAAAGACAAGCCACAGGCTGGAAGAAAATATTTGCAGAACACATATCTGACAAAGGACTCGTATTTAAAATCTGAAAGAATTCTTAAAACTCAACAATTGAAAAACAAGTAACAGAATAAAGAAGGTGCAAAAGATCTGAAAAGACACCTCAATAAAGAAGATATATTATGGCACAGAAGTATACAAAAAGGTGTTTGACATCATTTGTCATTAGAAAATTGCAAATGAAAATAATGAAACACTACTGGGGCTGGGCGCGGTAGCTCATGCCTATAATCCCAAAACTTTGGGAGGCCAAGACGGGTGGATCACCTGAGGTCAGGAGTTCGAGACCAGCCTGGCCAACAGGGTGAAACCCTGTCTCTACAAAGAATACAAAAATTACCTGGGTGTGGGGGTACGTGCCTGTAATCCCAGCTACTCCAGAGGCTGAGGCAGGAGAATCGCTTGAAGCCAGGAGGCAGAGGTTGCAGTGAGCTGAGAACGCACCACTGTACTTCAGCCTGGGTGACAGACCAAGACCCCGTCTCAAAAAACAAAAAAAAGAAAAAAGAAAAGAAACACTATTACACAACTATTAGATACTACACAACTATTAGAGTGGCCACACCCCAAAAATCTGACAATACCAACTGCTGGCAAGGATGTAGAGTAACAGAAACTCCCATTCTTTGCCAGTGGGAATGCAAAATGGCATAGCCACTTTGGAAGACAGTTTAACAGGTTCTTACAAAATGAAACAATCTTTTATCATGGGACCCAGCAATTGTGCTCCTAGGTATTTGTCCAAATGAGCTGAAACTTATGTCCCCACAAAAATTTGCACAGCAATGTTTATAATAGCTTTATTCAAAATCACCAAAAACTGAAAGCAGCCAACATGTCCTTTAATAGGTGAATGGAAAAGCAAACTGTGATGCATTTATACAATGAAATATCATCTAGCAATAAAAAAAAAAGATACCAAACCACTAAAAGACATAGATGGCCAGATGTAGTGGCTCATGCCTATAATCCCAACATATTGAAAGACCAAGGCGGGAGGATCACTTGAGGTCAGGAGTTTGAGACCAGCCTCACCAACATGGTGAAACCCCGTCTCTACTAAAAATACAAAACTTAGCTGGGCGTGGTGGCACACACCTGTAATCCCAGCTACTCTGGAGGCTGAGGCAGGAGAATCACTTGAACCAGGAAGGTGGAGGTGGCAGTGAGCCAAGATCTCACCACTGCACTCCAGCTTGAGTGACAGAGTGAGACTCCATCTCACCAATATTCAACGTTCTTAAATAAAAGAATTTTCAAACCAGAATCTCATATCCAGCCAAACTAAGCTTCATAAGTGAAGGAGAAATAAAATCCTTTACAGACAAGCAAATGCTGAGAGATTTTGTCACCACTAGGCCTGCCTTACAAGAGTTCCTGAAGGAAGCACTAAACACAGAAACGAACAACTGGTACCAGCCACTGCAAAAACATGGCAAATCATAAAGACCATCAACACTATGAAGAAACTGCATCAATTAACAGGCAAAATTACCAGCTAACATCGTAATGACAGGATCAAATTCAAGCATAACAATATTAACCTTCAATGTAAATGGGCTAAATGCTCCAATTAAAAGACAGACTGGTAAATTGGACAAAGAGTCAAGACCCATCTGTGTGCTGTATTGAGGAGACCCATCTCACAATGCAAAGACACACATAGGCTCAAAATAAAGGGATGGAGGAAGATCTACCAAACAAATGGAAAGCAACAAAAAAGCAGGAGTTGGAATCCTAGTCTCTGATAAAACAGACTTTAAACCAACAAAGATCAAAAGAGACAAAGAAGGCCACTACATAATGGTAAAGGGATCAATTCAACAAGAAGGGCTAACTATCCTAAATATATATGCACCCAATACAGGAGCACCCAGATTCATAAAGCAAGTCCTTAGAGACCTACAAAGACACTTAGACTCACACACAATGATAGGAGACTTTAACACCCCACTGTCAATATTAGACAGATCAATGAGACACAAGGTTAACAAGGATATCCAGGACCTGAACTCAGCTCTGCAACAGGCAGACCTAATAGACATCTACAGAACTCTCCACCCCAAATCAATAAAATATACATTATTCTCACCACCACATCGCACTTATTCCAAAACTGACCACATTGTTGGAAGTAAAGCACTCCTCAGCAAATGTAAAAGAACAGAAATTATAACAAACTGTCTCTCAGACCACAGTGCAATCAAACTAGAACTCAGGATTAAGAAACTCACTCAAAACCACTCAACTACATGGAAACTGAACAACCTGCTCCTGAATGACTGCTGGGTACATAATGAAATGAAGGCAGAAATAAAGATGTTCTTTGAAACCAATGAGAACAAAGACACAATGTACCAGAATCTTGGGGACACATTTAAAGCAGTGTGTAGAGGGAAATTTATAGCACTAAATGCCCACAAGAGAAAGCAGGAAAGATCTAAAATCGTCACCCTAACATCACAGTTAAAAGAATTGGAGAAGCAAGAGCAAACACATTTAAAAGCTAGCAGAAGGCAAGAAATAACTAAGATCAGAGCAGAACTGAAGGAGATAGACACACAAAAAACCCTTCAAAAAAATCAGTGAATCTGAGAGCTGGTTTTTGAAAAGATCAACAAAACTGATAGACTGCTAGCAAGATTAATAAAGAAGAAAAGAGAGAAGAATCAAATAGACGCAATAAAAAGCGATAAAGGGGATATCACCACGGATCCCACAGAAATACAAACTACCATCAGAGAATACTATAAACACCTCTACGCAAATAAACTAGAAAATCTAGAAGAAATGGATAAATTTCTGGACACATACACCCTTCCAAGACTAAACCAGGAAGAAGTTGAATCTCTGAATAGACCAACAACAGGCTCTGAAATTGAGGCAATAATTAATAGCCTAACAACCAAAAAAAGTCCAGGACCAGACGGATTCACAGCCAAATTCTACCAGAGGTACAAAGATGAGCTGGTACCATTCCTTCAGAAACTATTCCAATCATCATTTTATGAGGCCAGCATCCTCCTGATCCCAAAGCCTGGCAGACAAAAAAAGAGAATTTTAGACCAATATCCCTGATAAACATTCATGCAAAAGTCATCAATAAAATACTGGCAAACCAAATCCAGCAGCACATCAAAAAGCTTATCCACCACGATTAAGTTGGCTTCAACCCTGGAATGCAAGGCTGGTTCAACATACACAAATCAATAAACATAATCCATCACATAAACAGAACCAATGACAAAAACTACACAATTATCTCAATAGATGCAGAAAAGGCCTTTGACAAAATTCAACAGCCCTTCATGCTGAAAACTCTCAATAAACAAGGAATTGATGGAACGTATCTCAAAATAATAAGAGCTATTTATGATAAACCCACACCCAATATCATACTGAATGGGCAAAAACTGGAAGAATTTCCTTTGAAAACTGGCACAAGAAAGGGATGCCCTCTCTCACCACTCCTATTCAACATAGTGTTGGAAGTTCTGGCCAGGGTAATCAGGCAAGAGAAAGAAATAAAGGGTATTCGATTAGGAAAAGAGGAAGTCAAATTGTCCCTGTTTGCAGATGACATGATTGTATATTTAGAAAACCCTATCATCTCAGCCCAAAATCTCCTGAAGCTGATAAGCAACTTTGGCAAAGTCTCAGGATACAAAATCAATGTGCAAAAGTCACAAGCATTCCTATACACCAATAACAGAAAAACAGAGAACCAAATCATGAGTGAACTCCCACTCACAATTGCTTCAAAGAGAATAAAATACCTAGGAATCCAACTTACAAGGGATGTGAAGGACCTCTTCAAGGAAAAACTACAAACTGCTGCTCAATGAAATAAAAGAGGACACAAACAAATGTAAGAACATTCCATGCTCATGGATAGGAAGAATCAATATCGTAAAAATGGCCATACTGCCCAAGGTAATTTATAGATTCAATGCCATCCCCATCAAGCTACCAATGACTTTCTTCACAGAATTGGAAAAAACTACTTTAAAGTTCATATTGAACCAAAAAAGAGCCCGCATTGCCAAGACAATCCCAAACAAAAAGAACAAAGCCAGAGGCATCATGCTACCTGACTTCAAACTATACTACAAGGTTACAGTAACCACAACAGCATGTTACTGGTACCAGAACAGAGATATAGACCAATGGAATAGAACAGAGGTCTCAGAAATAGCACCACACATCTACAACC
This sequence comes from Pan troglodytes, assembly GCF_028858775.2. NCBI lineage: Eukaryota > Metazoa > Chordata > Mammalia > Primates > Hominidae > Pan > Pan troglodytes. Next base: position 52,346,630 of record NC_072414.2, read on the forward strand.
ATCTGATCTTTGACAAACCTGATAAAAATAAGAAATGGGGAAAGGATTCCCTATTTAATCAATGGTGCTGGGAAAACTGGCTAGCCATATGTAGAAAGCTGAAACTGGATCCCTTCCTTACACCTTATACAAAAATCAATTCAAGATGGATTAAAGACTTAAATGTTAGATCTAACACCATAAAAGCCCTAGAAGAAAACCTAGGCAATACCATTCAGGACATAAGCCTGGGCAAGGACTTCATGACTGAAACACAAAAAGCAATGGCAACAAAAGCCAAAATTGACAAATGGGATCTAATTAAACTAAAGAGCTTCTGCACAGCAAAAGAAACTACCATCAGAGTGAACAGGCAACCCACAGAATGGGAGAAGATTTTTGCAATCTACCCATGTGACAAAGGGCTAATATCCAGAAGCTACAGAGAACGTAAACAAATTTACAAGAAAAAAACAAACAACCCCATTAAAAAGTGGGCAAAGGATATGAACAGACACTTCTCAAAAGAAGCCATTTATGCAGCCAACAGACACATGAAAAAAAGCTCATCATCACTGGTCATCAGAGAAATGCAAGTCAAAACCACAATGAGATACCATCTCACGCCAGTTAGAATGGTGATCATTAAAAAGTCAGAAAACAACAGACGCTGGAGAGGATGTGGAGAAATAGAAATGCTTTTACACTGTTGGTGGGAGTGTAAACTAGTTCCACCATTGTGGAAGACAGTGTGGCGATTCTTCAAGGATCCAGAACTAGAAATACCATTTGACCCAGTGATCCCATTACTGGGTATATATCCAAAGGATAATAAATCATGCTACTATAAAGACACATGCACACATATATTTACTGCAGCACTCTTCACAATAGCGAAGACTTGGAGTCAACCCAAATGTCCATCAATAATAGACTGGATTAAGAAAATGTGGCACATATACACCATGGAATACTATGCAGCCATAAAAAAGGATGAGTTCATGTCCTTTGCAGAGAAATGGGTGCAGCTGGAAACCATCATTCTGAGGAAACTATCACAAGGGCAGAAAACCAAACAGTGCATGTTCTCACTTATAGGTGGGAATTGAACAATGAGAACACTTGGACACAGGGCGGGGAACATCACACCCTGGAGCCTGTCATGGGGTCGGGGGCAGGGGGAGGGATAGCATTACGAGAAATACCTAATGTAAATGACGAGTTAATGGCTGCAGCAAACCAACATGGCACATGTATACCTATGTAACAAACCTGCACATTGTGCACATGTACCCTAGAACTTAAAAAAAAAAAAAAAAAAAGGAAAGAAAGAAAAAAATATACAAGATAAGCCTGGGGCATCTTGCAGTGTCAGGAAAGCATGGAAGTTCTCATTCTCTCTCTGTCTGTCTCTCTCTCTCTCTGTAAGCCTGGGGCATCTTGCAGTGTTGGGAAAGTAAGGAAGTTCTCATTCTCTTTCTCTCTCTCTCTCACACACACACACACACACACACACACACACACCCCTAAATTGATGTGTCAAAGAGACACAGGAACCAGCTTAAAGAACTCCCAATGGCCAAAGCTGGAACAATTTGAGCAGCAAAAAAAGTAGTATTGGATTATAACCCAAGGTATAAAATAAATATCCAAAATATCCAAAGTCCATAGTGACATAACTGAATAAATAAATAAGAAAGAGAGAAATCTCTTGCTCAGAATTCCAATAATTTGTGTAGCTACTTCACCTCCAAAGAGGTGGATCATAACTCCCTTCTCCTTAAGTGTGGGCCGTACAGTGGCTTCCTTCCAAAAGGTACAGCGTGGAAGAGGGACAGGGTTCCCCTGCAGTGGAGACACATGACAAACACTGCCTCAGCCAGATGACCAACATTAACTTCGCTAATGACAAATCATGTCAATAGGATGCCCCTTGATATAAGAGGATGAAAATGGCATTTTACCTCTGTGGTTTTCTTCCAAAAAACATATTACCCCAAGCTAATCATGAGATAAATGTCAGACAATTCTCAACTGAGAGAAATTCTACAAAACAGATCAGTAATCTTCAAAATGTCAATGTCATTACAAACAAGGCAAGCCTGAGAAACTGTCACAGACACAAGGGGCCTAAGAGACGTGACATCTAAATGTAGTGTGATGTCCTGGATATGATCCTCGATCAGGAGAAGGACACAAGGGAAAAACCAAGGACATTAGAATAAACCACGGGCTTCAGTTAATAATAGTGCATCAATGTTAGGGTATAAATTGTGACAAATGTATTATACTAATATACCATATTAACAGGGAAAACTCGGTATAGGGAATATAGGTATTCTGTATTATCTTCACAATAATTTTGTGAATCTGAAACTTTTCTAAAATTCAAAGTTTAGTTTAAAAAATGATGCCGGGCATGGTGGTTCATACCTGTAATGCCAAGGCTCTAGGAGGCTGAGGCAGGAGGATCGTTCGAGCCCAGGGGTTTGAGGTTGCAATGAGCTGTGATTGCGTTGCTGCACTCCAGCCTAGGTAACAGAGCAAGACCCTGTCTCTGACATTTTCCAATTTGTGCATACAAAGCTAATGGGTAAATTTTCTTCCATTTTTATTAAAATCCTGGTGCATCCACTCTTGCAGAGATGTTGAAGTAGGTTTGGATCCCGCCTCTTACTAGCCATGTGACTCTGGGAAAGTCACTGAGCCTCAGGCCTCACACCAGTCAAATGGGAATTCAATACCATGAACTATATCAAGCATCAGTGCCTGGCACCTCAGAACATGTAACCTCAGAACGTTGCTTTTATTAGCTAGCTCATGTGGATTGGACAACAAAACAAATGTCTGGGTAGTAAATCAATTTAAATAGAAAACTCAGAATGTACAAAATTCCTACACTGAGTTCTTCATCGTGGATGAGAGAATAAAAAATTCTTATCTTAACCCATCAAGCTCCAACATCAGCTCCAGAAAAATATTCAAACCATTATTTACTCCAAGTCCAAACAGTATCTTTCAATGAACAGAAAATCCTTCTAGTGGAAGAGATTTGAGAGTTTCTTCTCAATCTGCTCAATCTGACTCCTGGGCTGTCCATACAATTGGGGTCTTTAGAGCCTGGCTCTAACTTTGCCCTGAGGCCAGCCCTTGGAGAAGGCACTTCTCTTCCTTTCTCTCCATCCTTGCCCTTGTGCCTTTTTTTTCTTTGAGACAGAGCCTCTCTCTGTCACCCAGGCTGGAGTGCAGTGGCATGATCTCGGCTCACCGCAACCTCCACCTCCCAGGTTCAAGGGATTCTCATGCCTCAGCCTCCTAAGTAGCTGGAATTACAGGCACCCGCCACCATGCCCAGCTGATTTTTGTATTTTTAGTAGAGACGTGTTTCACCATGTTGGCCAGGCTGGTCTTGAACTTTTGACCTCAAGTGATCCACCGGCCTAGGCCTCCCAAAGTGCTGGGATTACAGGCGTGAGCCACTGCGCCCAGCCTCTTGTACCTTTTTCGCTCTGACTTTCTTTTTTTTTTTTTTTTGAGACGGAGTCTTGCTCTGTCACCCAGGCTGAAGTGCAATGGTGCCATCTTGGCTCACTGCAACCTCTGCTTCCTAGGTTCGAACAATTCTCTTGCCTCAGCCTCCCGAGTAGCTGGGATTACAGGCACGCACCACCACGCCCAGCTAATTTTTGTATTCTTTTAGTAGAGACAGGGTTTCACTATGTTGGCCAGACTGGTCTCAAACTCCTGACCTCATGATCCACCTGCCTCGGCCTCCCAAAGTGCTGGGATTACAGGCAGGAGCCACCACACCCGGCCTCACTCTGCCTTTCCTATGGCTCCTTCACGCCTCCTCTTCCTGAATCCCCTCTATATCTCTCTCTTCTGATATAGATGGATCGGGCATTCCCTGTTTCATCTCTGCTCCAGATTCAGGTTCTGAGGAGGCGAAAATGAAGTAGACTCAAAGACAATCAAACTCTATCCCCTGAGAAGATTAATGTCCACTAGCAAGCCTTCTTCTTACTTGCTGTTAGGCTAAGAGGGTATGTGTGCCCATCTGTGCCTTGAGGCCAGATTCCAGGAAAAGAGGAAAGCAGAGATACAAGGAGGGAGAAAAACCCATCACTGTACATGTCACATCCCGAAAATATTTTATGCATAAAATTGAGGCATAATACCTGCACACATATGATTAAAATTTCCCACTAGCAAAACTGCTGGTTTATATAATAAATATAAAATGGATCATTATTCTGTGATGTCCCCAGAAGTGATTGGCAGGGACTTAGTCACAGAAACAAGTGTGAGAAGAACTGCCTGGACCTGTTGGGTGAACATGTCCACGTGGAAGAGAAACTATACAGCCCAGGCTTCCTGACCTTCCTAGTATCTTCTAATATTGTGGGGCCAAAACTCCCCTGAATGTAGCTGGCTCAATGTTTCCTACAGTTTTTGTTACCGTTGTTTAATCACAGTCATAGTTACATGGCTCCAGGAAGTGAACTTTTATCCTCTCCCTCAAGGAACTGCCCTGTGTTAGGTAACCAAATTAATTGATTTTCAGGAACAAGAGGCACTGGACATCATGAATATTATTTCTCACCCATCATCAGACTACATACAGTCATCAACTTCATAAGGTCCAAAATTGATGGAAACAAAAAAACCTGCCTCACTGCCAAGAAAATAAATGATGTTGCTGTATAGGCAACTCATTAACACCTCCCCTCACATCACCTAAGGTCGAAACACTCTGTACTCTTCCCAGAGGGCTTGCAGAGTCAGGTCTTGTGGTTCACTGACAGAGAGAAAGGCGGCAGGAGGCACATCCGAGGCTATTAGACAAGAGAACCAAGGAGGTTGAATCCCCAAATGGAAACAGGCCCGAGAAGGAGATAAGCCACAAGGCATCCCTGGAATGATTGTCCAGTGTCCTGCTGGATTCTGCCAAGGCCAAGCAGCACATAGCAGGAAGAGTCTTTCCTAGGTCCACGGGGCCCAGTCTCTAATCGTACACTACGATATGACATATATTATAGATGTGGTAATATATTACATGTATTTATTTGTTTTAGTAAATGCTTCCTTTATACTAAGAACTATACCAGTGACATTACATGTATTGCCTCATTTAATCCTCACAACAACCCTACAGGGTAGATACTATTATTCCCAGGGGAGCAAAGCCATAAGGAACACTAAGTGGGGAGACCCTAGGGAAAAGATTCAGCTTAAGAGAACTCCCAGGCTTCCACTGGGGTTCAAGGGTAACAGCCTTTGTTGCAGGTGAATCCAACCCAGAGACAATCATCCTGACTGTCCTATGGCCTCTCACTGGGGACTTATAGCCCCACAGGTGGTCCCAGACCCTGTGGGGACCCTGCTGGTCTTCGACCCAGCAGGCTAACCACTGAGCACCTTTAACCCTATAGACTTTATTTGGTGGAGATAGGAATTGATTGATTTATGTATCCCTCAGAGATTTATGTATCTCTGAGGGAGAGTCCCTCAAAACTTCTAGTATCGAACCCAGAATTACATTATAAAATACATCCAAAGTACATTAATGACCCACCTTATCTGGCTCTTCCAGTTAAATGCTTACTTACATTCAGCCTCCGGTTATGCTACACACTTTCTCATACCCTGTTCAATAGTCCCCGCCCCACGTTCCCTTCTTTAAGAGCCATATTCTCTGTTGAAGAAATGATAAATGAATATAAAATCAAGTATGCTAAAGGATTGATGGATCACCCCTTCCAATTATTTTTTTTTTCCTGAAGACAAATCTTAATGCCAAGACCAATGTCAAGGGGGGAGTTTCCGGCAGATATGGATGGATGGGGGAAGAGAGGACAAGGTTGTTATCTGGTCTTTGGACTTGCGTAGCACATTCTTTGTGCCAAACAAACAACTTGTGTCATCATCTCTGAATTCATCAGTGGCAGGCAGGTTATTTATAATAAGGTGAGGCAGGCAAGGGGTTGCAGCAAATGTTCTAAGTAGGAGCAAAGAGTCACCAGCAATGATGGAAAGACAGCAGAGGTCCTTGGATAAAGTGATGGGATAGTCCAAGCACCGGGGCAGGGCCCACCCTTTAAGAAATTGCTGTCCCTATTGTGCAAACACTCCTCCAAGAGGGAACTGAGCAGAGCAGGACAGGGAATGACAGGAGGGGTTCTGGGGCATGGGGAGAAGGGTGATGCAAGAACAGGGCTTCCAAGTAGCTGGGAGATGAGGTCAGCTCCTGGGGCATAGCAGTCTCAGCCCCAACATGACCGGGGTTATGAGAGGGGGAAAAAGCATGAGCCCCAGGCACAGCTCACCCCTTCCCCGAGGGGTAAGGAGGCCAACAGAGTCTCGGGAGCAGCAGGAGGCACAGCTGAGTCAACATTCCATGCCCAGGCCGGGATGAAATGAGGGAGGGCCAGGACTGAATTTCTATGTGGAGTTCTGGAGGCCTTGGCCAAAGGAAGAAATAAACAATACACAGGCTAGGAAGAAGGCTAACATACCTTACCTTACTCTGTGTCTGTCACTATGAGAAGCCAGGTGTCAATTACATGGAAACCTCATATTACAACAGAAATGGCTGCCCCCCCCCCACTCACGCTAGTGCACACCTGTAGTCCCAGCGACTCAGGAGGCTGAGTGGGGAGGATCATTTGGGACCAGGAGTTTGAGGCTGCAGTGCACTGTGATCATGCCTGTGAGTAGCCACTGCACTCCCTCCTGGGCAATACAGCAAGACTGTGTCTCTAAGGAAGAAGAAAAACAGAACTGGCAATTATGTCACTAAAGAGCTGAAAAGTTTTGATTCTACTACCTCTTTCTTTGCTTCATCTATGCTCTGAAATCATTTTCTGTGATTTCTTTGTTTTCACAGCAGTTCAAAATACAATATCTGGGTGCAAACTTCATTTTCCTTTCCTCGTTTTATGACTCTGATGGGAACCTGTGTTCCCTACTGATATATAAAATTGCATTAACTTAGGCTCTTCAAAGCACAAAGTTAGCTCTAAATTATGGGGCCCTGAGGTGTCTGAAATACTTACTATGATTTGTCTGGGAAACATATTGTAGGTATAAAAAGTCAAAAAGAAAACAAAGTAAGGGGGTACCCATAAAAAGATTCCCTTCCAGCTTCCCATCGTGGGATGTGGGCTGTTCTGGTAATGCGAGAAGAAATGGTGTCAAATCAGACTGAGACTGGAAAATAGGCTTTGACATTGAGCAGGACCTCATTCCCCATTCTCAGGCCCAGTCAAGAAGACTTTTCCAGGGGTACCCAATACTGCTGTGGTCAGTTTTTGATCTCCTGCAAACACTCGACTTCCCAATCAGCGGTCAGACACTCCGGGTGATATGTAGGGGCTGGGCACCATTTCCCATCACCTGGGAACTTCCTCTTTCCATCTCTGGAAACCCAGCTCTCCCAGGGAAAGGCTGTTTGCTTCTCTCTTTCACCCCAGAGCCCACTCCTTTGAGATAATCCAGGTATATATCCTGGATTGAACTAGACATTGAAAAACCAAAAGCCACCTTAACTCTCCCATGGGGCGAGGAAGGCCTGACTGTGGCTGCCTAAACACCAACTCCTCTTTGAGAAGGGGGAGGAAAAACTGCCTCTTGTTCTTTCTGATGAGCTTTCTGTCAAGGAAACAAGAGCTGATTCCCAAATGGGTCATCTTGCCAATTATATTAATAGCAATCCGTTCCAACTGGGGTTTCAGGTGATTTCCGTTTTCTTCTTCACACTTTTCTGTGTTTTCCAACTTTCTGCAATGATTATATAATCCTCTTTTAAGAAAACCATACCAAAAAAACAACAACAAAAAAATCCAGCTTTATGGATTGCCTTCTCATGCCTGTAATCCCAGCACTTTGGGAGGCCAAGGTGGGTGGATCACTTGAACTCTGGAGTTCGACACCAGTCTGGGCAACATGGCAAAACTCCATCTCCACGAAGAAATACAAAAATTATCTAGGTGTGGTGGTATGCACCTGTAGTCCCAGCAACTCAGGGGACTGAGGCAGGGACAGCTTGAGCCTAGGAGGTCAAGGCTGCAGTGAGCCATGTCCACACCACTGCACTCCAGCCTGGGTGACAAAGCAAGGATTTGTCAAAAAAAAAAAAAGAACAAAACAAAAAAGGATTGCCGCCCCTAGAAACTTTCCAGGTGCTTCTCTTGGATGCAATCAGCTACTCTCAACCCCCAAGTGCCTGTGCTTTTCCCAATCACAGCCCTTGTCATTCTGCTTGGCTGGCTTTGCCTTGTTCTTACTCTCTCTTATCTCCATATCCCTAGTGCTTTGTTCAGGGACCAGCACATAGGAGGTGTGTCTACTGAATAAATGAAGACAATGAATGAATACATGGATTACTGAGGACCAATATTACCTGCAGAACTATAGACTTTAACAAATCTTCATAGTCATATATCCACTCATGTCTATTCAGACAAAGGCAATTCATTGAGACCAAGATGGTTCTCCAAAACCCAAGACTCCATGGTAAAATTTGAAATCTGGCGATCTCGGAGTAACAAAGACTTGTTTCAAACATTTCTCTGTTCCTAATCCAAACTCCTTGTTATTTCTTGGATTAATTAATCTTTAGACATTTACTTGAAAGCATAATTGCCTTGGGCTATATATTAGTTCATTCTCACACTGCTATAAAGATACTACCCGAGACTGGGTAATTTATAAAGAAAAGAGATTTAATTGACTCACTGTTCTACATGGCTGGGTAGGCCTCAGGAAGCTACAATCACGGCAGAAGGTGAAGGGGAAGCATGGACCCTCTTCACATGGCAGTAGGAGAGAGACGTGCAAGCAGGGGAAATGCCAGACAGTTGTAAAACCATCAGATCTCATGAGAACTCAGTCACAGGAACAGCATGGGGGAAACCCACCCCTGTGATCCAATCACCTCCCTCCCCCAACACGTGGCGATTACAATTGGAGATGAGATCTGGCTGAGGACACAGAGCCAAGCTGTATCAGGCTGTAATGGATTACAGCTGAGAAAGTTCCAATTTGACCTCACCTACTGTTTAAAAACATCAGCCACCCTCACAGCCAGGTTCCAGTGGCATTACATGTTCTTTCTGGTTTGTTTCTTATTAGTAGAGACCTGATGGTTCAACTACAGGTCAGCAAGGGGGTCAGGGGTGCGTTGGAGGAGGGCCACGATCATCCCTAAATATTTAGCTCATTTCCTTCACTGATTTTAGGGGCACAAGAAAGTCCTCTTGTACCCCAACCATTCATTTCCTAACTCTTCTCATGCCTGTACTAGGAGGACAAAACTTCCATTCCAAGATGGAAGATAGGGTGGGTCCTGCAGACTCATCCCAGGGAAAAGGACATGGGCTAACAGCCATACCAAGGAGTAGCTGGGAGATGCCCTTCCCAGAGCAGTAAGGAGGCCACCAGAGTCCTGGGAGCAGCAGGAGGCACAGCTGTCCTACAGACCCCGTAAGGAGACCAGGAAGACTTAAGTCTACCTTTGACTCCCTCCCAATTTTGCCCAGAGCTTGCCTAGCTTTTGCACCGAATGCAGGCTATTTAAAGCTGGAATTGTTGGGTTTGGATTTCTATCAGAGATTTCTATCTGGTTCCCTCTCCTCTAACACTCTACTGCGAGGAACAAGACCGAGAGGCCTGATTAGCGACACAGAGCTGGGAACAGCACAAATGCAAAAGAGGACTGGCAAAGTGTTTTTGTTTCAGGAAACCTGCTGACATAGGGAATGCTCCTGTTTTTCTGCAGAAATGCTGCCTTCAGTGGACAAAATTCAGCCGCAATCAAGCTAATTGAGTGCACAAATGTAATATTTTTCCAGGGCACCTCCAATTTAATGCTTGATGAAATTGTGTCTTTCGCATATATTTACAAAAGCTTTTCTTCATCCAGAAATGTCTGTTAAAATTGCTTATAGATGCTGAGATAGCAAATCACTCTTCTAATGTAATGAGATAAGTCATCTCTATAAACTTTGCTTGCTCAAATGTACTCGCATAAAAGAAATCAGGCTACAAGCTTTTTTCAGTAAATAGAATGAACAACTAAAACTTGATGGCTGTAGCATGTTCTGCCTCATTGCTAAGGGATGTTTAAAATTGCTCGCACTCTCTCTCCTCGCTCTCGCAGCAGAGTTTTCATTTTGGTAGTTGATGGAAAAAGGAGGTCAAATAAACCGATGTGGATAAGAAGCCAAAGCCGTTTGTCAAAACACAGGGAGAGGACTGGAGGCGGGAGTCATTTAAAAACTAAAAATTGATTTAAAAGATTTCTGTCCTCAAATCATTTGTCTTGCTAAATGTAGCCATTTTGTGAGCCTGGTTTTCCCCGCTGTAGCTATATTTACTAATAGTTTATACCATGGGAACTTCACATACTGGGGAAGATTCATATATACAGCCATTTGTGCATAGCCCAGTAAAACTGGTCTGAAGATCAAGTCCATGGAGAAGTCAAGACCTTTCGAGGTTCACCCATTTGTTTCTCAATAAGATTTGCCTTCTAACTTTTTTAACTGGAAAGGCAACTCTGTAGCAAAAGGCGGAATAGACCATCTCACACACACCTAGGTCACAATACAGGGCTGTCATGTATGGCTGCACAGGTTGTGCACTGCACAACACCAAGGGAGATATCATTCACATAGACTACAACAGGATGAGTGTTCTCTGGGGTTGTGCAACATGATGGCTCTGCCCAGCCCCACCAAGGCAGGGAGAAAAAAATCATGTTCTTGATCACAGTGTTATAGTACAATAAGTTTTCATAGCTACATTGCATCAATTACCTTTTATTCCTCAAAGAATAAAATCAAAGTTCTTGTTACCAACTCACAGCCTGCCAGGTACCCTTTTCCTTCTCTTTGCAAAGTAAAATTTCTGGGGAGAATAAGTCAAACCTCCAGATGGTTCTCTTTATTCATGAAACAGTTTGGACAGCTTGACTGAAGAGGACAGGCTGAAATCCAGAAGAAAATGGGACCAAAATTCAAGTGCCCTGGCTGTGAGTTTTGGAAAACACTGGACTGCCATTGCTTTGTATAGAGGAAAGACAGTAGACAGTGTTTGAAACAGTTCTCCAAGCGCCTGTCCTACGTTGGCCTGCCCTTTCGACTTTCCCACATACCTGTTGGCCACACCAGTGGCCAGACTGTCCTGGGCACAGTGGGAGCATAAGTTTCCCCACATTCACCCCATGGCCTTGTCTGCTCCACACCACTGCTCCCTTTGCAGCCTGAAACACACGTATGATTGAGAGGTAACAATGCCTAAATGTTCACTGATCTGAAACATTGCTCCTGACAGCCTCTGCCCAGCCCTATCAATTCTGAGTTCAATATAATTTGGGGTTAATGAGAAAGGTCCTGCTTCTTAGGCAGTTCCTTGAACTCTGCCCCAAGCACACAGAACAGTATATTCTGTGATTTGGGGCATCCATTTTAATATGTATAGGCAGGACACATTTGATAAAATACCTGATTTTTGCATAACCTGCTTTTTAAGGACTATCTCAGGGGCCTTTCACGTACGTTATGGGCCACTAGTGACCCAAGAGCCATGCTCCATCCAAATTTCCATCTAAAGTTTGCCAAAGGGCCAAAATAGCAGCCAATCAGCTCACGGATGTATTTGGTTTGGTCAATGCCATGTTGTTACGACTGTTGTTTGAATTGAATTTGAATGCCTCAAGCAAAGCAGGCATTCCCCATTTTCCCCAGATTCCCCACTTCTGTCCAACCTGCCCATTTCATACATTCATTTCCATTACCTACCTAGTCCCTGCAGATGACTGAGTGGGCCCTGCATCAGCCAGGTGCCAAAAATGAGTAGTTGACACACCCTCCACTAAGGAGAAGGGTTAGGAGGAGGAGTCAACTTCCCCTCACTCCCAGCCCTCTACCCTGCTTAGGGGGAGCACTTGTATAAAAAGGAATCTGCAGAACCCAGTACCAGCAGCCTGGGGACAGCACCTTCACATTTATGAACACAGATAGATACATATATATACATGCGTATGCAGTCTATCCATGAAAATGTACTGGAAACCAGGCGACTCCAGGGAAGGCCACTGGCTAGTAAGGGAGAGACATAACTTTCACTGTACAGAAAGAAGTCTCTGAACTTTTTGACATGTGTACCATTGTATCAGCGACCTGTCATTCATTCCCAGACCCCTAAGAACCTGCATGGAGTGCTTTCTCCCAGCTGTAAAACCTCACCTTAGATTTTAGTGTGCAGCTCAAATGGTTCCTTTTCTCTATCATCTTTCTCAATCCTCCCAGTCAAAAGAAATCCCTTCTCCGTGCTCCCCATCGGCTTGTGTTGGATCTCCTTTGCCAGAATGCTGTAGCCTGCCCCACCCTGCCCCACTGCTCTCTCCAGTTTGTGGCTGCCCCTGATGCTTATTTTCACCTAATTAACCTGTAGAAAGATAAGCAGATGAGGGGTCCCTCTGGGATCCGTTTTCTCCCCCATAGGTCCTCTCATGCCCTGGGCATGTACTGCTGCCCAACAGAACTTTCTATCGAAATGTTCCCTACCTGCGCTGTCCAGATATACTAGCTGCTGACCACATGTGAAAGCTGAGCATTTGAAATGTGGATTGTGTGACTCAGGAACTGATTTTATTTTATTTTATTTCATTTAAATTTAACTTAAATAGCGACGCTTGGATAGGGGCAACCATACTGTACAGCTCAGTCCCAGAGCTTTCTTCCTACAGGGACAGCCTCACCAGCTGAACCCCAAGCACGTTTAATTTTCAAACAATTCAGTTGAAAGCAGGGCCACAAAGTACGTGTTTCTAAAGTACAAATTCAGTTTATTCATCTGTTTATGACACAGTACACAGGAGGCAAAGTGTTTCACATCATAGACTTCACTTCCAACTCCTTGGAATGTTCATTTCTTTGGCTTACAGGAGAGACTAGACAGGAAGGCCAGGCAATGCTTAGGCAACTAAAATGAGGTTGGGGGTAATGCTAACGTCACCCTCACAGGGATGGCCACAGGGACTGTTATTCGCAAGCTGGTTTTGTAGACCTGTTAGCTGGAAGCATGGTGAGCACCATTTCTGGACGCTCAGGCCGTGTCGGGCTTCAGTCGTCTCCACCACACAGGTACAGCAGCGCTTTCTGGTAGTCGCCCTTAGTGTCTTGCTACAATGGCCCAGGAAAGAAAAGAAACGCGGTATCAGAAAAAAGCCCAGACTCCTCAATAACACAGAAGTAGCCTCAACGCACAATGAAGCTTCTCCCATGACAAAGAGAAGACTCTGCAGGAGACCCGCCCTGACACAAAGGCCTGGAAGGCCACACCCAAACCATTGCCAGGGAAGCCTCTAGGAGTGTGGTCGGAGGAGGTGCTGGGGAAGACACTCAAGGCTCCTTAGGACTGTGGGGTGGAGGGAGTGCTGAGGATTGACATAGGTTAGTGACCAGGGCTGTTCTTACTGCAGCAAGGTCCTACAAACACCCCAACTTTCCTCTCTCGTCCTCGTCTTTCCACAGAAAACAGGGTACTTTCCTAGCTCACTCTCCTATTTCCTGCATTATTAAGGTCAAGTGGAAATAAGCTGGTGAGGTGAGGAACAATTACTAAGAGTCTAACTGGTCCTTTGACTTTAAACATGTGCCCTAATAAACCTGGCTACAAAAAATCCAGCTCTAACTTCATCCTTGCTAACCATGGGCATGCCTTTGGACATCTGAGGAACTTCTAGAAATGGGAGTTGCAAGGGCTGTCTGAAATCTACATAGTGGTACCACAGTGAATGCGATCACTTCCTTACTGCAAATGCGACATCACATCAAAACAGACAGATGCTAAACTGATTGGAGAGATGGGAGTTCTGAGTAACTGAAAGTTGTTAGGCCTATCCCAGAGGATTTTTCAAGGAATCAATGCATAATAAAAGTAAAATGTGGCCGGGCGCGGTGGCTCACACCTGTAATCCCAGCACTTTGGGAGGCCGAGGTGGGCGGATCACGAGGTCAGGAGATCGAGACCATCCTGGCTAACACGGTGAAACCCCGTCTCTACTAAAAATACAAAAAAATTAGCCGGGTGTGGTGGCGGGCGCCTGTAGTCCTAGCTACTTGGGAGGCTGAGGCAGGAGAATGGTGTGAACCCAGAAGTTGGAGGTTGCAGTGAGCCGAGATTGTGGCCACTGCACTCCAGCCTGGGCGAGAGAGCAAGACTCCGTCTCAAAAAAAAAAAAAAAAAGTAAAATGTAACTGATCTTCCAAGCCTCTTCAGGATGTCAGCAAGCCTTGCAGGATCATCGTCATGAACACCGATGATCATTGTAGAGTAACAGATGTGAAAAATATAAAACATCTGCCTGATTCTACAAAGTCCAGGACAAATCACAAATGGTGCTTTCAAAATAAATCCCTGATAGTTGATGACTAGCATCTCTTCCCCAGAGAGTCAGAAAACAGAAAATCGCCATTCTGTCATCATTCTGCCAGGCCACCTGCCGGGGCCCGGGGTGCTCTGGACGGCAGGGCAGGCTGACACTGCACCTCGGGCTTACCTGGATATAATAGTACAGGGACTTGCCGTACTTTCTCTTGAATTCAGACCTAATTTTCAACATGTCCACTTCACTGCGGGAGACCATGATTCTGATCAGGACCTTATCTCGCGTCCCCTTGCCCTGAAAATCAAGTTGATATTTGTTACATTCGCTGAGAATGTTATCGTTAAAGAAAGCGTCTACAGGTTGAGCATCCCTGATCTGAAAATCTGAAATCTAAAATGCTCCAAAATCCAAAACTTTTTCAGTGCCGACATGATGCCACAATGAAAAATTCCACATACAGCACTTAACACAAACTGTTTCATGCACAAAATTATCAAAAGCGTTGTATAAAATTACCTTTAGGCTATGTGTGTAAGGTCTATATAAAACATAAATGAATCTCAAGTTTAGACTTGGGTCCCATCCCTAAAATATTTCATTATATATATGCAAATATTCCAAAATCAAAAATAAATCTGAAATATAAAACATTCCTGGTCCCAAGCATTTTGGATAAGGGATATTAGGGCACAGTGTACACTGCCTGGGTGATAAGTACACCAAAATCTCAAAAATCACCACAAAAGAAATTATTCATGTAACCGAACACTACTTGTTTCCCAAAAACCTATAAGAAAGGAAAGACATAGAGAGAGAGGGAAAGACAGAGAGAGAGAGAGAAAGAAAGAGAGAAAGAAAGAAAAAGGGAAGGAAGGAAGGAGAGAGAAAGAGAGAAGAAAGGGAAAGGGAAAGGAAGGAAAGGGAGGGAGGGGAAGGAAAGGGAGGTAGGGGAAGGCAGGGAGGTAGGAGAAGGCAGGGAGGCAGGGGAAGGCAGGGAGGGAGGGGAAGGCAGGGAGGGAGGGGAAGGCAGGGAGGGAGGGGAAGGCAGGGAGGCAGGAGAAGGCAGGGAGGCAGGGGAAGGCAGGGAGGGAGGGGAAGGCAGGGAGGCAGGAGAAGGCAGGGAGGCAGGGGAAGGCAGGGAGGGAGGGGAAGGCAGGGAGGGAGGGGAAGGCAGGGAGGCAGGAGAAGGCAGGGAGGCAGGGGAAGGCAGGGAGGGGAAGGCAGAGAGGGAGGGGAAGGCAGGGAGGCAGGGGAAGGCAGGGAGGGAGGGGAAGGCAGGGAGGCAGGGGAAGGCAGGGAGGCAGGAGAAGGCAGGGAGGCAGGAGAAGGCAGGGAGGCAGGAGAAGGCAGGGAGGCAGGAGAAGGCAGGGAGGGAGGGGAAGGCAGGGAGGGAGGGGAAGGCAGGGAGGCAGGAGAAGGCAGGGAGGGAGGGGAAGGCAGGGAGGTAGGGGAAGGCAGGGAGGGAGGGGAAGGCAGGGAGGGAGGGGAAGGCAGGGAGGTAGGGGAAGGCAGGGAGGGAGGGGAAGGCAGGGAGGGAGGGGAAGGCAGGGAGGGAGGGGAAGGCAGGGAGGGAGGGGAAGGCAGGGAGGCAGGGGGAGGCAGGGAGGGAGGGGGAGGCAGGGAGGGAGGGGAAGGCAAAGAGGGAGGGGAAGGCAGGGAGGAAGGGAGGAAAAAAGAAAGAAAAAAAAAGACAAGACAAGAAAAGAAAAGAAAGAAGAGCATCTGGGAATTCCAAACACAGCAGGCTGTAGTCAGCACAGACTCCCACTCTATGCCACCATTCAATAAATATATACTGAGCACCTACTACTGCAAGGCTCAGTTCAAGCAGTCTGAGTTTCCATATGTAACAAGAGGTTCCTGACTCTTGCAGGCTTAGAGGGGAAATGCCAACACATTTCTATCATCGCTCTGTGCCATTTCTAATGATATGTGCAATAAAGACCACTGAGTTTACTTCCAGAGCATCAGACCGAAGGCACCAAGGGGTGCTATTTGATATGGAACTCAAAGACAGATGGCAGAGGCAGTGCAGACAAGGGAGATGTTCCAGAAGGAAAATGCAAAAGCCTAGAAGCCAGAAAACACATGGCACATTTGAGGTGTAGAAAATGGGATGGGTCTACGGGAAGAGGTGGTTCGTTTAGGGAAGGGTTGTGGGGCTGTCTTTGGGGTCTGATAGACCCAGGCTCAAATCTGTCTGTGTAACTTCAAGCAGGCTGAGGTATTCTGAGCTCCATCTCTGCATTTATAAAGAAGATAATCATATAAGCCTCAGAGGTTGTTTTGCAATGATTTAAGGTAAAATAGTAGCACATGTCCACTGTATAGTGGGTGCTTAATAATCGCTCCCTTCCTCGCTTGTCTTGACTCTGGCAGTAACAGGAAGAAATCACTGAGAAACCTGAGCAGGGATCAGACACGACTACCATGTCGCATTTTCTCTCTCCCATGGCACTTTACTTTCTGTCTGTACGCAAATACGTGTTCAAGCAGCTGAGAGAGAGAAGACAGATTTGTGGTTCTCTCAGCTGTCAAATACAACCACAGCTGACTAGTGTGTTCCTGCAACCACACAGTGGGGTCCCCTTCCTCCGTCCATGAATCAAGGAGACTCAATTTGGGACCCAAAAGAAGAAAAGCTGAGTGTGGAAACACAGCTCTCTCAGCCAGCTGCCCTTACCTTCATGGAGTCGTACAGCCGATCAGCAAAATACAGGGGCTTGTTCTGAATGCACTGAACTGTGGAGAGAAGAAAGGGAGTCAGGGCTGTAGCTACTCTGGTCTCTCCTCTACCAATGAGAGACGATGCCCTGGCCCTGGGCCACAAACCAGAAGTGACCTAATGCAATGGAAAAGGGCTGCAAAATAGGACAGGCTAAGGGAAATGTAGAAATCCTCTGCAATACTAAGTTCCACCACGGTTTTAAACCAGGGGTCTCTGAGGCCTGCAGAACCCAAGTGCATACGTGAGTTTCCACAACACACCCCTCTCTCCTCCTGTTCTCTTACTCCTCCCTGGCAGCAATCTGTTACCAAGTTAGGCCTTTCTTCAGTTTTATATTCTTAAATCTATACAATTAAGACTGTAAAACTATCCAAAGCATGCATAGAAGCCACACCTCCCAAACACATTTGGATTAAGAGGATGGCCATCTGTCACTTCTGCTCTGGTAGCTGATGTCTACCAGGAATGGGGGCCACATTCACTTACCCAGGTTCAGGAAAGCATTTTCCAGGTCTCCTTTAACCTCTTTCCTGATGCTTTCCAACATGTCATAAGGGCTGTAACTCTTGTACCTATCAAATACTGAGGAAAAACAACAAAGAGTTATCAGATCAGAGCCACTAGTCAAAGCTGTCAATGATCACCCACCTAATTTTATGCACCATAATTTTTTTAAAAATTGAGGATGATCATAGCATCCTAGGAGCTTAGAGGTTGCCATGGTGACGAGAGCCAACATTGGCCAAGTTTGTCGTGGAACAGCCATACCACCTGTCCTGAATGGCACTGCCCAGGCCACATATTTGGACCATCTCTATCTCCCCTCAGTGGAACCCATTCCATCCGAAAACCACAGGAAACAGTACAGAGCATGCACCAAAGTCCACTACTTCAACAAATAATAGCAAGACAAAATGATCATCAAACAAGAAGGAGCTGCAGAATAAAGCACCAAATGCAGAAACTATTTGCAAGAGAAAAGAATCCAGAATGGGAGAGAAAGGTGAGGGAAAATGGGTGAGCCTATGAGAGTGCCAAGCGGAGACAGAACCTCATTCTGGCAGACTCCATCCCAACATGGACATCCACCCAGCCGCCCCAGCCAGGGCCCCAAGGCACTGAGACTCCCTCAGCACAGTGCCCACCTTTCTGGAGGTGGGGCACGCTCCGCTCGGTCATGATGCTGATCCACTTGGGAACATCAGTTCCTTTCCTCTTCACTCCAGCGTCATAGAGATCCTACGAGTACAACCAACCAGGAAAAGTTAACTACACATCCAATGTAACGTCAAAAAAAATGTCATGCTTAAAAAACAAAAAAAGCTACACATTCAAAATGCCAAACGAGGAAAGATGATTATACTGCAGACATGGGCAGAGACCTACTATGTAGGTCAAAAGTCTTAATCACAAGCAGTCTTCCTTAGGCACAGATGGATACCACATGAGACTGCAGATAGTTCGTGAGGTCTGCTGTACAATCTCCTTCCTTGAATAAGAAAGGAGGGACCAAGAGCTTGTATTCATATAAAGAAGGACAAGTAAATGTTCATTAACACATCTGGCCCTCCTCCCTTTGGGCACATTTAGGGGCAGATAAGCTAGCAGATGTTTACTGGACAGCTACAGACCAGGCTCTCATTCCCAAGCTTCTCAGAGACTCAGGGAGTGATGGAGCTGGAAAAGGAGCCCATCTCATCTCATTTTCAGTTTCTGGAAAATTTAGGGGCTACAAGTAGCCCTAACAATGGCAGGGAGGGCAAGAGGAAGAAAGGCTTATGCAAGGGTAGATATTCATTCCGTGATCTTCCACCATCTAGGAATTGCAAAACCCAACTTCTATTACTTTATTTAAACCCTTCTCTACTACCTGCTAGAAGTGCCGTGTGGAATATACTGAATTTTAAAACTAACATTAATTTAAATTAATTTTTTTCTGCAGCTTTTATGACTTACTTTGAGATAATCGTTGTCCCTCTGAGTAAAGAATATAGTTCGTTGCAGTCTGAATAAGCTTAACAAATAGTTCTCAGAGATAATGGAACTAGAACTGGCAAAAGTCTTATTCAGCCAGAAAAGGACAGGTCTCTGCTGGCCTCCCTTTCTCCCCCACCACAACAGAGCAGTATGCCATCCTGTCCCTGGCTGTGTCTTCTCCACCTTCTTCTGCTTCCCACCTGCCTGCCTGATTGTTATGCACAGCCACATTACACTCTGCAGAAACTGAAGCTTCCATACAAGCAAAGCCTGAGTGAGCATATGTGAGTCACGTATTGATTCTGTAAGTAACACCAGCATTATAAGAGAATGTCTTCTAATAAACATTGCTGTCAGACTACGGTGGGTTTAAAATATGGCCAGAAATTCTTTGAGGTTCCTCCCTTCCAAAGGAAGAGCCTAATCCCCTCCCACTGAGTGTGGGCTAGACTCAGTGACTCACTTTTAATGAAAAGAGTATGACAGCAGTGCAAGGTGGGACTCCTGAGGTTAGGTCATAAAAGACACTGTGGCTTCCTCTTTGCAGATTGCTTGCTCTGGGGAAAGCCGGCTGCCATGTCGTGAGGATGCTCAAACAACCCCATGGAGAGGCATATGTGGAGCAATTCTAAGGTCTCCTACCAACAGTCATGTGAAGTGCACCATCTTGGAAGCAGATTCCCTTGACTCAGTCAAGCCCTCAGGTGACTGCAGCCTTGCAACATTTTGTCTGCAACCTCAGAAAAGACCCTGAGCCAGAACCATTGGGCTAATCTACTCCTCAATTCCTGACACACAGAAACTGAGAAATAATACATGTTTGTTGTTTTAAGCCACAGAGTTTGAGAGTCATTTGTCACACAGAGTTAAATTACTATATAGACTATCCAGAGACTTACCAGAAAACAAAAACTCAAACCAAAAAGCTCAGCACTTACCCGGGCATCTTGGTCAATCAGTTCATAATCAATGACAGAGCCATCCTCTGCTCTTCTACCCTATGGGGGAAAGAAAAAGAACTTCAAATCCATTTCTTTGTGTATTTTAAAACTGAAAATGTTTTCTCCCCAGTCCATGTACGCCATTATTTAATTTCCTAAATACGTATCCACGTAAGATTTTTCTTACTTTGAAACCTAGATGGGGCCGGGCGCGGTGGCTCATGCCTGTAATCCTAGCACTTTGGGAAGCCAAGGCGGGCAGATCACGAGGTCAGGAGATGGAGACCATCCTGGCTAACAAGGTGAAACCCTGTCTCTACTAAATTAGCCAGGCATGGTGGCACATGCCTGTAGTCCCAGCTACTCGGGAGGCTGAGGCGGGAGAATCGCTTGAACCAGGTTGCTGTGATCTGAGATCATGCCACTGCACTCCAGCCCTGGTGACAGAGTGAGACTCTGTCTCAAAAAAAAAAAAAAAAAGAAAGAAAGAAAAGAAAAAGAAAAAGAAACCTAGACCAGTCAAGGAGTGGTAAAATCATTGAGCAAGGAAGTGGGGGCTGTGCCTTGCCATCAACAATCCCCCGCTTGGTACCCAGTCCTGGCCTACACACCTTATAGAATCCCTCTCCCCATCCCCCACAAAAAGCTGATGAGATTTAGCTCTTTCTCACAGAGAGCTTGCGATGCAGATGGAGGAATATGTGGAAACAAATGTAAAGCAGCCCGGGAACCCACGGCACTAGAAAGACACAAAATGCGGGAAGAGGAAGAACTCTCAGAGGGCAGAGTCAGCAAAGAGTGTGAACGATGGGCCCGGGCTTAAGCTGAAACTTCAAGGGTCAGTCAGATGCAGCTAGCCAAGCAGAGCGGGAGAGCCAGCTGGCACACGAGGGATGGCACAGCACACTCTCGGGTAAGTAAGGAGCTGCCCTGTCAGAGCAGAGCCGAGCAGGAAAGATGAGCAAAGAAGATGCAGGGAGGGTTTTGAGGACCTTTCACAGCAGTTAGGAGTTTAAATTTGATGCAGCAGAAATGGGGTTTGAACAGGGGAGTAAAATGGTGAAAGTGTATTTCACAGAGATCCGTGGATGGTGGTACATGGGGCAGGTGGTAGCGAAGAGAGGAGAGCCAGGGAGAATGGCACAGGAGTTGTTGCAGTAATGGAGATGTGAGTGGGCCGGACGCACTATCTGTCATTTGTCATCAGGGTTCCCAGGGTCTCTCATCCCTCCCCTGGCACATAAGTGTTAAGCTGCACGCTGGCCAGAACTAGGGATTCACAGGGGAAATGCCCCTTCCTCCATGTTAATGTGTTAATATTAGCAATCAGCTCCACAAAGACAACTCCACCCCAGACAAAGGACTATATGGGCAAATTCTTCCATGAGAAGTAAACGCAGTGAAAAAGAAACCAGAAGGTCACTTCCCACCGGGTCCTGCATGACCACAGATAGAGGCAAAGTGACCTTCCCTAAGTCACACGGCCAAGGCTCTCGCACATAAATCCAGGCCAGGACTTGAGAGCCGCCCATCCCTTCTCTGGCTCCCAAAGTCCCCTTGTCCATGAGGTTTTGCAGGATAAGAAATCCTATTATACAAAATTGACAACTCTGCAGCGACAGTGCAAACCCACTTTCAAAAATGCAGCTGAATTTCTGATGCAGGCACAGGGGATTTAGTTAATTCACTCCAAGTATAAAATGAGGTATGTGACTTGCCTTCGGAGGAAGCAAGGGCAAAGAAAGAAACTGGGAAACCAACCTTTGCCAGGGCAACCATCAGCTTGCGGAAGTCACCAGATGTGTCCGAAATAATGTCTTTCTCCAGATCAGTCTTGTACACTTGGAGGAAAATACATCTGGTTTTATGCTTTCTGCCTGTGTAGCCAACCATCCACCCCAATCTCCCCATTTCCCACTAAGACTCTGAGAAGCAGAACAGCTACGTCAGCTGGACATAGCTATTCTCCTTAACCCCAAACAGAGGAAGGATTCACTAGAATGATTTTCGCCCTCATGAAATCAGAGCCAGAGTTATTATCCATGACAGGGGGCAGCAGGGCTAGATCAAATCAGGGATCCTCAGGCTCACCTTTGATTGGTGACCTCTCGTGTAGTTTAAATACTGGCTCCCAGCCCTCCTGACTGTGAATACTTGTTCTGAACATCAAAAAAATTGGAGGTCTACACACGCACACACACACACACAATTGTGCTTTACTGTCCACTGAGAAAATGCACAATGGCAAAAACCACTAAGAATTAAACAATGCTTTTGAATGAAATTATATTTCAATATTCAAAATAGCATCTATATTGAAATACAGTAGCTAGAGAAGAACCGTAATGTTCCTAATACAAAAAAAGATAAACGTGTGAGGTGATGGATATCTCAATTACCCTGACTTGATAATTACATATTATATATAATACATGTACCAAAATATCACATGTACCCCCAAAATATGTAAAACTATGATAATATCAACTTTAAAAAGTAAAACAAAAAAGAAATGCAGTAGTGATGTAAGTTGCATTGTTTATTCCCCTCATAGCCTTCTATGCTGCTAAGTGTGCACCAGTCCACAGGGGTCTCTTGCTGTAATTCTTCAATTATCCACAGTCCAGCGTTGGCAACCTCTTGAGCAGAGACTGAACAGCGCCCAATAAGTGGAATCCATATATAATACTTGCTACTTCTCCTCATCCGATCTTTTTTAAAAACAAGTTTTGTTTTCTCTCCTTTCCCTCCTGTCTTCTACCCTTCTTCTAACACAGAAGTTCTAGTGGAATGTAATAATCAAAATGCAGGCAATGAGGAGGTGAAGGAGAGAAACTTGGACCACAGCCAACCTTGCCTGCATAGTCAAGGTGGCAGGCACTTCTGCACATCACTAATGCAGGCATCTTAGCCCGAACTCTAACCCTAGTGGCCATGATAGAGTCACATAAATTGGGCTGAGAGGATGAATCACAGGAATCAAGCTACTCACTTTCCTTGTAGACTCTGTTAATTTCCTGCAGCTCCTGGTTGGTTCTGGAGCAGATGATCTCAATGAGAGAGTCCTCGTCGGTTCCCAGTCCCTGTGAACCAGGAAGCATGAACATCAGCAGGGAAATGCTTCCCCACCATTAGCCTACTTCTCTGATCTCCATCAAGTAAATTGCAAACATGGATTGGGTCTGTTAGCATCCTGCTTTCTACATTCCTTCTGAAGACTATACTCTATCCCTTAGCACAAAGTAATGGTATTTTCTATTCCTTTAAAAAATGCTTCACCAGAGCACAAGATGTTGGAACTGGCATGTTTGAGTTCAACTGTTAATATGTTTTTTTTTTTAAGTAGTGAATAGGGGCTGGGCACAGTGGCTCATGCCTGTAATCCCAGCACTTTGGGAGGCCAAGGCAGGCAGATCACGAGGTCAGCAGATCAAGACCATTCTGGCTAACACAGTGAAACCCCATCTCTACTAAAAATACAAAAAATTAGCTGGGCACGGTAGCGGGCGCCTGTAGTCTCAGCTACACTGGGAGGCTGAGGCAGGAGAATGGCGTGAACCCGGGAGGTGGAGCTTGCAGTGAGCCGAGATGGCGCCACTGCACTCCAGCCTGGACGACAGAGTAAGACCCCATCTCAAAAAAAAAAAAAAAAAAAAAAGTAGTGAATAGGAAGAGGCAGCAATAGAATATGCCAAAATGTTAAAACTGGCAATTGCCTTTTGCTGTGGGTATATAAAGTAACTTTTTCTTATTATTATTTTTCACTTTCTACAATAACCACTCACTATTTTAACAGATGAGAAATTTCTTTGTTAAACAATTCTCGCTAAAATAAAGGAATACAGAAATTTTATGTTGTCACTTGCAGCCAGCATTGTTAGAGTAAGTCTTTTTACCAGGTAAAGGTATAGTTAAGAAAAAATTTTTAGCTTCACCTCTTTGAAATGTAAAATTGGGTTAATGTTAAAAATTTCATTCTTGTCCTTCCATTTTTGCTTGATAATTATGCACTCTTCAGGCACTTTAGGGAAGCAAAAAGAAATAATGAAGTGCCAAATAAACCTAGACACCAACACTTTATTAAGGAATAAGAATTTGATGGGTGATGTATTCAAATTTAATATATACACTTTTGAGCATGTCAGATAGCTTGAAAGGACTCAATGAAACATGTATTTCAAAGCTGGCTTCATGATCAAAGTCAAGATTTAATAGTCAGGATTCTTTAATACTTGTCTTTCCGAATATGGAACTATCACTTTGAACTAAGTAGAATTACAACTGTTTAAAATGTAAATCAATTATAAGGTGTTAATACACTAAGAAACTTACTTACCCACATGGAAAGTGTGTCAGCTATTAATTAAACTTATTAGAGGTTATATGCCCCTGAAAAAGTAGTTTGTATAATATAAGCTAAGCCTCAGGTTAATGGTTAATTTTGAATTTTATTCTTCATCTAACCTTTGAGCCAATGGCTCTTCTTTCTGAGTTTTTAATCATGATTTGTAGAGGTTCCAACAAAGCCAAAAATTCTCCTCTTGTTAGCAAAAGGTCCATACAGCATTCTACACAAATGTTATTAAATGACTACCGAGTATCTTTGAATATTTTGAGAGGCAGTTGTTCAATCTCAAGGATGATAGAAATATAGTCTAAAAATAACACACATTGGGAGAAATGTTATATCCTGATATTGTAGAATTGCAAGACAGGCAGAATAATGTAAGATGTGTTTCCTTCCATCACTGATATACCAGTGGTAATATCTGAGAATTCCAATAGTGTTTTTATGTCTACATTCAAAGGTGACCTTGGCAATGTCCAAAGCCCGGCCCAAACTCTCCACAGACTGTCCACAATTCCTATCACAAGGGCAAATTCTACTGTAACATATGGCAGATACTGCCACCAGTACTGCCAGAAGTCAAAACAGATTTTTTTTTTAAGCATAGTTCAGTTAATGTCACTTCAAGCTTTATGGATTTTGGACGGGTATTCAACTGTGATAGCTAATGGAATAGCTGGCACAGGGTCAAAGCTTCAGCATTTGAAGCACCTTCAATTGGGCCCAATTACATAGATTACAACAGTGACTGAAAGCTCAAAAAGGTCTGTTTCAAGTCACTAATACCTAGTAATAGATACCAGTAAAGCCACACGAATCACAACTAAATAGATTCTTGATGAAAATAAGATAAACTGATCTGAAGTGTTGATGGTCAGAAGAAACCTAGGAGAGGCTGACTCATTCCTGCCTCCAAAGGTCCACAGACTCGGTTTTCAGGAGCGCTATTTTTATCAACCAGGATCATGAAATGTTGTCGACATTTTATCATTCTTAATGACGTCTTTTCTGCAGTACAGCCTACTTAGGAAACTCAGACAAGTCCGCTAAAATAAATTGAGCATAGCTTGGGCTAAGCTGAAGAACTAAAGGAAGAAAGACACTTAACAACAAATCTTACAGCAGCCCTGAGCTATCAAATTCCAGGCTTTGGAGATGCCCAGTGTCCGAAGCAGCCTCACTCTTGTGTTCTCTGGGAAAAGGATGACAACTGAACTGTGACATTAGCTCTGGTGACAGGCTTACAGCTCAGACTGTTCATAATTCAGGAACAGTGGCATCAGAGAAAACACACTCAGACTCAGAACAAAAAATCAAGACCAATGGTTTCCCTCATCTACAGCACAGACTTTACCCATGTATATCAGCAGAGGGCAGTGTCGGACTGTTCAAATGCTGCAGACCCACACTAAGAAAAGGGTCCAAATGTGTTGCAGTACAACATACATTAATGTGTGTGCATCTATTGCATTTATATAAAACTTGATGTTGGCCAGGCGCGGTGGCTCACGCCTGTAATCCTAGCACTTTGGGAGGCCAAGGTGGGCAGATCACCTGAGGTCGGGAGTTTGAGACCAGCCTGACCAACATGGAGAAATCCCGTCTCTACTAAAAATACAAAATTAGCTGGGCGTAGTGGCGCATGCCTGTAATCCCAGCTACTCGGGATGCTGAGGCAGGAGAATCTCTTGAACCCGGGAGGCAGAGGTTGCAGTGAACTGAGATCGCGCCATTGCACTCCAGCCTGGGCAACAAGAGCAAAATCCATCTCAAAAAACAAAACAAAACAAAACACAACAAAAAACTTGATATTTTAAGGATGCACAAAGTTCAGGAGGTTTCCAATCTACAGTTTTTACTTAATTTAACCTAAAATTCCAGGTTCAAAAGAACTTTACAAAAGAAAAACATAAAAGATAACGTGCATTGAGACTTCACAGTTACTTTCTCACAGGTACGATTCAGGTACGATTCATCATCCAGAATTACCCCTTATATGCATTATGATGTTCTGATTCTGCCCGAATTTGAAACAAATGGTACTGACAGAGAGAGTATGGGAGGAAGAAACACCCACAAAAGGATGGGCAGAATTTGCAAGCTTCACTTAACAAAAGCTATGAGTTTTTTTTTCTTGCCTTAATATCACAACATATCTTTTTAAAGGAGGAAGTGTAATCAAGGAAGTAGTTTTCCCAAATGGTATTCCAATTGCCCAGGTGCTGAGTAGTAGCAGCTGGTAACCGACTTCTCAGCATCATGAAATTTCTTTACAGTCTTAAAACAAGTAATTGAAATATTTTTGGTACAAATCCTGAGACATATAACTTCAGTTCATTTTTAAAAAATGGTTCCAAATGAGAATTCAACAAAACTGAAAATCACCAAATTACACTCAGAAAGCTGTAATTCACAAAATTAATAGCAGATTTGACAGAGATGACATCTCACACGCATTTACCTTCATGGAAGCTTTTAGCTCAGAAGCGTCATACTGAGCAGGTGTCTTCAATAGGCCCAAAATCACCGTCTCCAGGTGGCCAGATAAGGCTGACTTCAGTGCTGATGCAAGTTCCTTCAAGATAACAGGCAATCATAAGGAAAATATTTATTTTACTTTAAAACTAGTGAGTAAAACAAAAGTAAGAGGGATCTTTTTGTGAAGCAGGTTGTGAGTCTTTGACCACTCTGGAGTCTTGGGTCAAACGCCCTCAACTGCATTCCCTTCAACAGACCCACATCTCAGAAACATAAACATCAGGCTTTGCTTCAACGAAATTCCTTAAAATCCAAGTTAATTTTGCCGTCTTCCCCGGTCAATAAAAGGAAACTGGAGTCGTATGTGACTCCTAAGAAAGCTGTGAGAGTGCAGGCACTTTGCAATATGCTTGAAAGCAGTAACACTCCGTGGAAGGCAGGACGCTTTCCGAGATCAAGGCCCCTGCTAAGAAGGAGATGTTTGAGCAGACAGCCTCCTGGCAAGCAGATCTTGGGGCCTCCCGATATACTGTAAAAGACGTGGGGGCAGCCATTCCAGCGGCAGCTCCTCAAAGTCACCAGAAGGAACCAGAGGCCCCAACACAGCTGGAAGTGAGGTCATGAAACTTTCCTATGCAAAACACTTCATCTAATACTGAGAAAATATCTCCTTGTCCACACCAAACTCCGACGGTGTTTAATGGAAGTGATAGGAAACTAACACCCCCGAATCGGCCCCCTTGAATTCCCTGCTGCATGTAATTTCTTAAGGGTTGGATCCACTGTCACCATGAACACAAAAATTTGTCAGACGTCTGGTCAGCACCCATGTATGTAGACAGACACCCCAACTCAATGTGGCTTTTAGCGATGCTTCCTCGAGCTAATCTTCCTACAAATCATGGCTGATGACGGAAGCCTCCTACAGAAATAATGTTCTTCTTTTTGCTTCTTTCTTTTTCTTCTCTCTCTTCTTTCTTTCCTTGCTTTCTAAGAGCACCTGTGGCATCTACAAAGCTTAGCCCCTACAGGTACTTGCAGGCTACGAGAGGTGATTTGCAGCCTGCTTCAGAGACAACCATCCTGAATCATTCGTAGATGTCAAAAGTGTTAGAACTGACATGGATCTTAGAAGCCACCTGGCTTTCACCACCCATTTTCTCCTGCTTCCCAATGTCCCGGGAACACACGGCACTTAGGAGGGGACTGTAAAAGCAATAGCTCCCAATTATAACACCAGTCTCCCAGTTTGGAACTTTGAGGTTAGGTAACTCCAAACTTAGCCTACCCTTGACACTCCCCTCTACCCATTCTCTATTCAAACCTCAAATAGCATTTGGGCACCTACTGACTTCTTCCATTTCTATTCTAAACTCCTTATGGGCGTTCAACTTCCTGTTTCTCACAATGTCCAGCACAGAGCTTTGCATTTAACAAAAACTAAACAAAAACTCCAGAAATGTATGATAAATAAAACATAACCCTTCCCTGTAAGGAGAAGCCTCGCATCTGGCGTCTGCTAGAACATGAAAGAATCGTAAAAGCAGCTGTCTCTCCCAGCTCCTCTCCACTCTGCCAGCCGGGCCTAGGTTCTTCAAGCTCATCACCTGGGCAGCCGCAGCCCGTATCCCTAAAGAACTCTGCAGCACAAATCTTCCTTATTTCACAAATTTTCTTCTTTATTTCACAAACAGCCGATTGTTTCACTTGAAACTATCTCAAGTAGTTTACATATCTTTTATAAAAGATACATAATTCTCCTTGGCCTAAGGCTGAGAGTCAAGAATTAGTAGGATGGTGAGCTGTCCCCAGCACACAGCAAAGCCTGTGAGATCTTGGGACCTCATCATAATTCTGGTAATATCTTCCCTCCTAGAGGGTACGTGGGAGCTTTGTTCTCCATATATCTAATCTAAAACCAAGATCTAGGTTTTGGGTGTGGTGGCTTATGACTGTAATCCCAGCAGTTTGGGAGGCTGAGATGAATCATTTGAGTCCACATGGCAGAAGTTGCAGTAAGCCGAATCACACCACTGCAATCAAGCCTGGGTGACAGAGCAAGACCCTGTCTCAAAAAAAAAAAAAAGTTTCAGGCTTCTATGTGTGTGTGTACACACCCAAATGTATTCCAAGACCATACTCTGTGACAGCTGAAAGATCAAATTTTTTGCATGCTGTCCAGAGATGAGCCTTCTGCTCCACTGGGAACTTGGCTCTACCAGCTCACAGACCCCTTTGGGAAGCTGGAGAAATAAAACACTCCCCTCTATGCCTCACTACACAAGATTAATACACGTCTAGTGAAAGAAGAATTTTAATGCACTTGAGATGAAAGAAGCCAAATGCTTTCCTATTTATGTCCTTTCCAACCGTTTAGAGTGCGGGGGATGGAAGTGTAGCAAGGCTTGACCTGCAACTCCCAGGACCCTGCTGGTCATGTCAATCCCAAGGGCAAAAATGTCTCTTCTAGAATCCTTCCAGCTCACCTCCACTGTGGCTACGAGTGAAAGCCATAAGTCAAACGGGAGCTGCAGGAAGCCACACTTACTGCACTGTCCAAGAATAAATCAAAAGCTTTTAATAGCAAGAAGTTAAAAATAAAGCAGCACGTCCTTAAAAATAAAATTTCCTACAACTGACAAAATAAAGGACGAACACGCACTGGTTGTTTCTTAACCACTAGTGGACAAGCAAAGGGAAAAAGCACACAAAGACCCTTTAAATAGTAGGAGCATGGCATGTTGAAGATAGCTTTGCAGACCAAATGAACTAACAACTAAGCCCACTCGTTGCAAAACGCTTAAGAATTCAAGCGTATATTTTTAAAATGAGAGGAGCTTGTTAGGATCAACACTCAGTAGAGGCTAGTATCCTAAAGTTAAATTAGAAACATCTTATCAAGAACCAGCAGAAGTCATAAAGATGAAATGAGTTGCTACATGTACAAAACTGAGCACAGTGCCCGGCCCAAAGTAAGCACTCAATAAATGGTGCCTGTTGTTGTTATTGTTGCTGTTCCCTATTCCTAACTTTCTATTCCCAGAAGCTCTCCCTCCAGGTAGCCTGGGTTGGGGGAGGGTACTGTCCTTACACAGGAGCTCCCAAGCACTCTAAAGCAAGCGTGACCATCTGCGCTCTGCCTCCTCTCAGATCAACGGTGGCATTGGATTCTCACAGAAGCGCGAACCCTACCGTGAACTGCACACGCGAGGGATCTATGTTGTACACTCCTTATGAGAACCTAATGCCTGATGACCTGAGGTGCACGCGTGCGTGCACACATGCACACACACATGTGCAGTGACTCTTACAAGGATTTAAGAAGAAAATCTTAGATATCCAAGAGTCCCAGAAGTCTTTTGCGCATGAGAGCCACAATTCATGAAAAGAAAAAGCAATGTCTGAGGAAACAAAAATTCAACAAGAAATGCCCTCCATCCCTGGAATTGCCTGTACCTTTTTGGTCCTTCTCTGGTAGGCGAAGGCAATATCCTGTCTCTGCGCATTGCTGCGGTTGGTCAAAATGTTGACAATGGTGACCTCATCCACACCTATGGAAATACAAGTTGTTAATCGTTACTCAGTATACTCTAGTATTTTGGGCTTACATAGAAGGTGTCAAGCAGAGTTTTTCAAACTGAAGTTTATATACTGTTCTCCAAACTGAAATACCCAGACACCAAGATTTGTTCTATCTCTTTCGTCAGCAGCCTCTACCCAATGTGTACACTCTCTTTCCTTTTTTCTTGAGAGCCTCAAACCTCAAGCTTAAATGGACCTTTTAAATATTTGTGGTTTAAAAACTATTTTATTCATAAATGGGTTTCTGGAATCAACAGTAGGAGGTGCATATGTGGGGCTTTGGCAGTCAGATGGAACAACAGAGATTTAGTAGGATTTTAAATGAAGGTCCCCAAATTGCCATTTAACTCGGGATTTAATAGAGAGTAACTGCAAACTGAATTAATAGAGATAATTATTTATACTTATTGCAGGATTATGGCTATATAAGCAGCTAGGTATAATTTCTATAATTATAAAAACTGTCATGACAAATGAGTCAGATTTAATATGGCAGTTGTATTTTAATAGCATAATTGATTAATACAATCATACTTATTGAAGACAAAATTGTTTTGTAAGGAAAATAAACGTTCCACTGCCTTTAATCTTCAATAGGCAATTTTAATAATCAATTTTATAACTTTATTAAAAAGAGTAAGTGTTTTAATCTAAATTAAATCTAAATTGGGAGTTTTGAGGTGCCACCAAAATATTTTAGTACCTATTTTAATTGGAACATGTGTATTTACAAAGATAAGCAATGCCTTCTGGTGTCTGCAAGTTTCCAATTTCATATCAGAAATACTCCTAACATGCCATTTAACTTAAGAAAGCACAGTTTGTAAATTCAGAATGTGAAAAGTCTCTCTCCTGACTGATTATTAACTTTGTTTAATAAAAGAAACAGTCTTTGCCATAACTGGATAGGTAACTCTTGGGTGAGAGAGTAGAGTTGCTAAACCTACAAAGTCACTTGCAAACTACAAATGGCTTGGCCTGAAGAAAATCAGAGCAGTCCTGAAGAAACAGAAAGGTCAAAACTGTAACGCTTGAGACAAAGACAAACAGCAGATTGACAGAGGAAATATTTTGAATTCTCAAGTGTGTTAGATCAAAAAGTATAAAGTTAGAATTTCTGGGTATAAAAATAAATAACTTTTTAAAATGTATATGCTCATTTCAAAGCAAGTCCATGCCAATATGCTTGCTGTCTTAACTGTAGCATCTATAACTTTAGCTCTCATTTTTAGAGTAGCCAAGGTAAACATAGAAATCCAATTGCTGGATATGAGATTCAGCTTCAAAGATGCTTATTTCAGCATTGTATACAATATTGAAAAGTAAAGTAGGAAAAACACCTGTGTCCAATAAGAGGCTGATTAAATGTTCTTTTTTCCATATAATGGGATACTATGCAGTCATTTAAAATGATGGCATAGAAGTATTAATTAATGTTGGAAAATATCCACAATATAGGTACTGTTAAGTTAAAAAAAAGGTTGCAAAGCAGTATGCTCTGTATACTCTCATTTTTGTAAAATGTGTATGCACGTATAAGAAAATACCTAGAAGTCTCTATATCAAAATTTTAATAGTGATCATGTGAGTGATGGGATTATGTATAATCTTTCTTTTAATTATCTGTACTTTCAAAGTTCACCATAATGACCAGAAATGGGTTTTTTTAAATACCCAGTGAGTGGCAGGCAGTCATTGCTCCAGAATCGACTAGTGACTTCACTTCAAGAGAGTCCCTGTATAACTCTAAATACTTCAGTTAGAAAACACAGTATGCATGGTAATTAGGAATTACATCTATATAATTCTCTTCAGTTTCCAAACATCGTAAGACAAGCTATGTTATTTAATCCTCATAACAACCAAGAGGGGATAGCTATTTCTCTTTCTATTTCATAAGTGGAGGCTCTAAAGCTCAGAGGGACTGCAGCCCATCCCTGTATGTGTTATGTGTGTAAACATTTGCCCTACTGGGGTCTCAGCTTCTATATCTGCACAAGAAGGGGGCTTGAACAATGACCCCCCACTTCTGCTTCCACAAAACACTAATGGATATAATTAAGCTTTAACTTATATTTTGTTTCATTTAGGAACGGGCAGAAGAGATTGATTCAAAGACTCTAAAATACCCACAAAGTGGACGTGTGCCTGGGCTGCTGTGTATGCATGCCTACCCACACATGCGTGTTCGCTTGCTCCTTTGCTCCCTTGCTCTGTCTCTCAAAATTCTATGGCTCTAGCTTTCTATTAGGACAACCACTTGTTTATTAACGTGTTTTGCCTTGTACTTAATTTTATTACCCACAACTGAAAATACTGAAGAACCATCACAAAATACAATTCTATCCTCTAACCTCAATTCTAATACTTCCAGAAGTCAACCTAGGGGCCGCTGGCCTGAAGGCATACCAAGAACAGTGACCCATAAAAAAGTATTCTCTCTTAAAAACAAATGCAAAGTCTGTGTTTGCATTTAAAATCACATGAAGCACTTATTAAAAACACAGTCCCTTAGGCTGCACCTGAGAACTACTAAGGAAGGCTCTCTAGAACTTGGGACCGAGGAAGCAGCACTTCAACAAACTCCCTAGTAATTCCTTATTTGAGAATCACCAACAGAAATGGATAACCATGGTGGGAAATGGAAATGTCTCTAGAAATCTACCTATCTAAAAGACTTCTATGTCACTTCTACCAACTGCTTTTGTGAGGTACAGGATCGACTACAATTTTAGGAAAAGAAGTGCTTACTTTTGTCCAAACAACCCAGGTAAGAAGTAACATCTAAAGAGTTCACTCTACAAGCCGCAATGCAGTCCCACATCTTAGCCAACGACACAGCTTTTTGCCCTTCTTTCCATAGCAGCTAAGTGTCCAGCCAGCACAGATAGAATTTAATCCAATTATCGGAAATCCCCACAAAGAGCCTGGGTGGTTAACCTGAATCTTACCTAGGAGGCAGCAACAACCATAGTCTAAAGGAATCAAAATGTATTTTACCTAAATTATTTACCAAGCAAACAGCCAGCTGAGATGCAGTATCTAACATGCTGGGACTTCACAAGTGAACAGCCGTAATGCATTGCACAAGTGCTAATGCCACCAACTACAAAGAAATGAAATGGAGGCTGTTTCTGCAAGCAGAAGATTCCCCTCCTACCGCCCTGCCCAAGAACCTCACCTGCATCAGCTATTTCTCCCTTACCACTGTCTGCATGTTTCAAATTGAACTGGAAAGAGGAAAAAATCATGGAGCCAGGATCAACTGCCTAGTCAAAGCCACTTAAGTCATGTCCTATATTGTAATACCAAATACATGCATCTGCAAATGGGATTGAACCATCTTATCTTTAGAACACTGCTGCTTCCTCTTGCCCTGCTATTGTAATTGGTGAGGCCATTTATTCCTGTGAAAAATTGTTCAGTACAGGTTGAGGCTGCAAGGGTCATCCGGTTACTCACCATTTCTACCCAGGATGCAACTGAAGGACTCGGACAGAACCTCGAATACCTATGTCAGCACAATCACCATCAACAATGCACAACCAGTGCCAGGACACCAGAAAAGCTCTAAATTGAATACAGTGCCAGAGGCCCAGGAGATGGGGCTCTGCCTCCCTTGATTTATACTCTCTGACCTCTCGTGTTCCAGTGCTTAAGGAAGTGTTTGCTGGGCGGACGGGCACAGGGTCTAAAGAAACTGTGTGGGTGGGGCGAGGGCATAAAGAAGAAACAGAAAACCTGAATATCACTTTCTTTTCCATCCTCTTCCTCGTGTGTCTGATATGAGTGATCACAAAGTCATCTAAGCAAAGGCTCTCCCCAAAGAAGAGTGATGTGGATAGGGTGATCCCACAGAATATGGGTGAGAACATGAATTCTGTGATCCAGGCAGATTTTTTACAATTTTTTTTCAAAACTAACAGAAGTTACAGTTTTCCAACATTGGTGAGGAACCAAGACACAAATGTATTTGGCTCCTGATAAGAAACAGCACAAGGAAATCTTTAAGCATTTACTCGTTGAACGAAAATAGCCAACTAATCTAATTAGCTAACTACAACAATATTTTCAACACCTGGATCGTGGGCACCCCCCCCCCAGAGGTCAGTCACTGTTCCAAATGCCAGTCAATCCGAAGCAACAGCTTTGCCAAGGGAATGCCACGGGGAGGTGTTGCTGACAGCAAGGTGCCAGTAGAAACCTGGGGGTCCTGGGTCCCATAAATCATTCACCGTATTTTTCAAGCACAGAGAATATTTGCAGTTTAAAATGATGGCTGGATCCAAAACCACAAAATCAGCCTCCTGGAGTTTCCTCCTCCTCTCTGCGGGTGGAAACCCCAAGTCAGCTCAAGCGCCTGGCATTCCATGGAAAATGTGTGTCTTTATTGTCCATGGCAAGGCACCAACAGCCGTTCTGAACAGGATGCTGACTCACATCTGCCGAGACACACTGACTGCACAAAGAAAATGGATTTCATTTGTGTTTGATGAAGGTCTCGGGAGAGTGGGGGTTGACTTGGAAAACAAAGGAAAACTGTCCAGATCCTCTCCTTACCTAGATTATGGGGAAGACCACGACTTGACTAAGATTACTGAGCATACCAGTATCAAAGCTGAGAAGAAATCATCTTCTCAGATGGTCAGAGGCATGCCACAAAGAGAGGACAATGCCACAGAGCTATGGGTGTGTACACGTGGACTTAGTTCATTTATTATAATAATAGTAACCTTTTGCCGGGTGCGGTAGCTCACGCCTGTAATCCCAGCACTTTGGGAGGCCAAGGTGGGCGGACCACGAGGTCAGGAGTTTGAGATCAGCCTCACTAACATGGAGAAACCCCGTCTCTACTAAAAATACAAAATTAGCCAGGCTTGGTGGCACATGCCTGTAATCCCAGCTACTCGGGAGGCTGAGGCTGGAGAATCACTTGAACCTGGGAGACAGAGGTTGAGGTGAGCCAAGACTGAGCCATTGCACTCCAGCCTGGGCAACAAGAGCGAAACTCTATCTCAAAATAATAATAATAATAATAATAATAGTAACCTTTTACTGAGTACCTACTATGTGCCAGGCATTTTTATCAGATGCCCATATTCTATCACGTACTTCTCACCACACCCATCTGAGGTGGGTGCCGTTGTCATCCCGGTTGTACTAATGAGGAAACCAATGCTCATAGAAGGCAGAGACTCACTCAAGGTCACACAAGCAAGACACTTGCAGGGCTGAGATTCAAACCAGGACTAAAGACCCTGGCTCACTGCACTGGGCAACTCTGCCTCCTGTGATAGAAAATTATGCAAAACTTGAAAATAAAGCAAGAGGAAGACAGCATATCCTCCAGGTATGTGCTGGAGCACTATCTCACAGGCCCAAAGACTCCTGCTCAAGGGACCTGCTCTTACCTGACGTG
This sequence comes from Pan troglodytes, assembly GCF_028858775.2. Classification (NCBI taxonomy): domain Eukaryota; kingdom Metazoa; phylum Chordata; class Mammalia; order Primates; family Hominidae; genus Pan; species Pan troglodytes. The sequence continues at coordinate 52,382,477 of NC_072414.2, forward strand.
CTACTTACTACTGATTTGGGCCTACACTCTGTGGGGTTACATGTTAACTTGTAGATTTTGGTCCAGTAGAAAAGATAACCCCAAAGGTTGTGGCTTCACTGCCCTATAGGACATTAATGGTCTTGTATTCAGCTCAACAATCTTTCCTTTTTTTTTTTTTTTTTTTTTTTTTAAACAGGGTCTCACTCTGTTGACCAGGCTGGAGTACAGTGGTACAACCATGGCTCACTGTAGCCTCGACCTCCTGGGCCCAAATGATCCTCCTGCCTCAACCTCCTGAGTAGCTGGAAGCACAGGCACTCACCACCAACACCCAGCTAATTATTAAAAATGTTTTTTAGAGATGAGGTCTCCCTCTGTTGCCCAGGCCCTCCCAAAGTGCTGGGATTACAGACAAGAGCCACCACACCTAGCCTGGCCCAACAATCTCATTCCAACATTCTTTTCTCAACACTTACCAACATCCAGTATCTCAAATTCCCTCTGAACCAGCCTTACCTCAATGCATTAAATGTTTAATATATGTTTATCCTATGAGTCAAGTTTGTACCTTTTTAAAATTATACTTTGATACTTTTTCATACCACACTCCACCATCTAGCTCCTACAAAGGATATGGGACAATAATGTGTCAACACGTGTAGAGAACTGGGCTGAAATTTTTACATACAAATGCACTTACATTTGGTAATCTGTAGATAATGATTTGCCACCTGGTAATAATGTATGGCCACTAAAGGGATAACTCAGTTGAGGTTTTTTCCAGCAGAAAGAGCTAGAAGACTCTCTTCTGAGGAGAGACATGAATAACTCAGCAAAGGGAGGAAGTCCTTCCCAACAAGCCTGTTAGGCCAGCCAGTCATCCATCTACTGAGAGAGATTTTTAGGGAGAGAAAAGCTCCCCTCTAGCCATAGGACTACCCAAAAGCACCTTCAGCCATGGTGCTGGCTGGCCCGGAACCCCTGCTGTCAAAGTTGCCCCTCTGGGTCATCCAGCACAAGCGAGCACTGTGTCTCCAGAGCGTCTCTCATCAAGACAGGACACCCAGCAGGCTGACAGATGCCAGGGGAGGCCTCTGGATAAGTAGCAGCCACAATATAGTGCTTTGGAAACTCCATGGGACTCAGACCTGTGAGATCCTGGGGCACATTAGTTCCCTTCCTAGGCCTAGGTATCTCACCCCTATAGAACAGAGATAATGATAATACTTATTTTACCAGGATGCAGAAAACACTGGCTGAGTTAACGACTAGAAACACATCTACTGCCTTCATTCAGCTTCTCTGTCACAAGCCTGGCCCCTGCCTGCATTTGAATTTCTGCCTGTGAAATATGGGGCAAAGAAAGATAGAGAACATTTTTGCCATTGGCACACATGGATGAGTAGTCCAGTTACATGACAAACTCTGGCAGCTGCCAAGAGATGGGAGAGAAAGTAGGCATTGCACAGGGTGAAATGAGGCAGGGGAGTTTGGTGCCTCTCCCAAGTCTGGCACAGCTGGGGCACACAGTCTCAACTCGGGGAAAGTGTAGTTTAGCTAAGTGCCTAAGAAGTGGTTTTGGTCCAAAAATCAGATTTCTTCTATTTCCATTCTGCTTTGATCTCACTTCAGCTGAGTTCCTTAGAAAGGATTTAAGGTATAATCGACTTGGTAATCTCACCGGCTGCTTTAATAATCTAGAACCTTGTCTGCCTTCCATGCAGAATTATATTTCTGAAACAAGCTACAAGACCAGCAGGAAAACACAAAGTACACCACTGCTCAAGATTCAAATCAAATCGTCAGTGAAGGAACATGCATAAAATGCAAGCCCTGTATTGTGCTCTGCTACTCTGTCAGCCTCATGGGACAGAAAATTTAAAAATGTGAACAGATGCGAGAGAAACCAACGCAGCCACCCTTAACTCACTTGATAGTGGAGAACTTTCTTGGCGTTGCTGACACCAGATTAGAATCTGGTTACTGCCATTGTCCCTGGGTGAAACTGGTATTTGGATTTCCTCAGGGAAAAGAGCTAACCGTTTTTTAAAAAAAGAAAGAGCTGAAGAGAGGCAGGTGATGAAAGCTGATGCTTACAATTAGAAAGGCACCAGGGACTCCTTTTCAAGTGTTTGATAGCTACGTGGCTCAGGTCTGGCACCTACATAGCTACATAGACAAATATCACTACAAAGAAAATCTGTGCTGGCAGAGTCACAGGGTGGCTGTGACTCAGCACTGGCCTCTTTGTTCCCAGCACTGCTGTAAGATGAGAAGTCAGTCTAAAGTAAACTTGAACACAGAGAGAAAGGCCTCAGCAACTGGGAAGGGTCCGTTCCCTCCCGTTCCCTTCCAGGAGGGTGAGAAGGCCCTAGGCTACATGAGTCACAGAAGAGCTCACACTCAGACCTGCTCTTGTTGGTTTAGCTCCTCACTTGCAGCCCTCTGTTAGAGGAGAGAGGCTACTTTTCCCAGCCAGTCTGCCTCCTGGCACCCTCAAGAGAATATATTTCTAATTGTTCTGCTCAGCCAAATGAATATACCTGGTGTGCAGGTGAAACCAAAAATATCCATCCTGGCTTGTTCTGCAGTGGCATGGGATGTTAGTCTTTTGGCCACAGAAATCTTAAGCAGTTCTATTTTTAAAGTATAAGAAAAAAATAAGTGCAAAACTTCGTGCAGTTATGCTTCTATACTTGCGCTTCTGAGAAAGGGGGAAAAAAATCACCCACTTTTGCATCCCTTCCGGAGAACACAAATACTGCTAAAATCAAAACTGGCAATAATAATAGGGTAATTCATTACCCTCCCCTTCCAGAGAGAGACCAAAGCTGTACCAGTTTATTGGCACTTACACTAACTCTGGGGTTGTGCTGCTGCTAATTACAATCTATTTTCTGGAGTCTAGATTCATCCTTTTCTAATTTAGCTGACTTTCCTTTCTAGTTATTTGGACCCATATGGTAAACCATTCACAGCTGTGTTGTACACGCCACAGTATATATTTAACCCAAGGCCAATCTAAACCAAGAGACTCCTACAGATTAAGTCTCAGCAACCTCTTGTTAATTAAGCAGTATTACTACTTTTGCATGACTTTACTCAGTTTCTAACCAGACATAAATTAAGGTAAGTCATTGCATAGTCTACCTCAGGACGGAGCATACATAAAACAATCCTGCATTTGGTTTAGGCAGCACAGGCAAAAAATACTGAGATCCCTTCAAACTAGAAACAAAGCAGACTTATTTTGATTTTGGCAGTATTGTGCTTCTCCCCGCTTCTCATAAGCACAATAAACGAGTATGTAGAGTATGATGAGAACACAGACCAAGAAATAGCTGGTTCTGCCTTCTCAGAGAAAGCTTGTTGATGCTGTGCACTGGCCCAGGCTGAGAGGTGAATGGGAACTGCGCGGATGTTTGAGGTGGGGAGGAAGGAGGCTACACGTTCCTCAAAGAACAAAGGCAGAGGCATGCTCTGTAGAGGGCCGTGAACAGAGCCAGAGATGAGGCTAGAAAGATACTCTGTAAAGGCTGAAGCAGGGAGGTCCCTTAGAAGACAGATGCCATAGGCCAGGCGCAGTGGCTCACACCCGTAATCCCAGCACTTTGGGAGGCTGAGGCAGGCGGATCACCTGAAGTCAGGAGCTCAAGACCAGCCTGACCAACATGGAGAAACCCCATCTCTACTAAAAATGCAAAAAAAAAAATTAGCCGGGCATGGTGGCACATGCCTGTAATCCCAGCTACTCGGGAGGCTGAGGTAGGAGAATCTCTTGAACCCGGGAGGTGGAGGTTGCAGTGAGCCGACATTGTGCATTGCACTCCAGCCTGGGCAACAAGAGCAAAACTCTGTCTCAAAAAAAAAAAAAAGAAGAAGACGACAGATGCCATAACAGCTCACAGGAGAGGGGTGACAAGAGTTAGGGGAAGGGGTGAATAAGAGCTGCCTCCCAAGCACTGGAAAGTGAGCCAGACAGGTATTTTTGGTTTTGTCTGCACACCTGGAGGTATATTCATTCAGTTGAGCATAGCAATTAGAAATATATTCTCTCGAGGGGGCCAGGAGGCAGACTGGCCGGGAAAAGTAGCCTCTCTCCTCTAACAGAGGGCTGCAAGTGAGGAGCTAAACCAAGAAGAGCAGGTGTGACTGACAGTTCATCTGTGAGAACAGCCTTCGTGACTCCTGCAGCCATGCCCTGGCCATGGCAGGCAGTGCCCCCAAACAGGTCTCTGACCAGCTCTACCCTCCTCGCCATCATCCCACTCCAGGCCTGCTCCTGTGCACCATCCATGTACTCGACAGCAGCTGATTAAGCCTCCTCCAAGGTGGCCTGCTCCCAGCTCTTCTTCCTGAGAGCACACAGACCACAGGGAAATCAATGGAACATTACATGGAGTGGGTAACGTCCCGGCACACTCACACACACGTGTGTACACACGGCTACCCCCGTCTAGGAGAGAAAGAGGGCCAGTCATCGTCACATGGTCCTTTGGCTTTTGTTTCTATCAATACTTGAGGTTTATACCGTGTCCTTTGATGTCAAGGAAACACCAACTACTTAGTATTGTCTCTTCCCGATGAAGGGTTAGAGGTGGGAGTGGGGCCAAGGTGTGGTGTAAGCTTCTTAATTACACTTAAGGTAAAAGGCATTCTAAAAAAAGAAGGTAAGATCTTAATTAGCTCATTTTTAAGTGGTTTTAGTTATCCGGTATCTAATAATATCAAGGAGAAGGAGGAAGGAACAAAAGGGTTGTTATCCTTTCCAACTAATGACTTCATTTTTGTTTTTAATTAAGTTTACTGCCGTCCACTATGAAAGTAATACAAGTCATCATAGAAAATTTGCAAAATACAGAAATACAGAATATACTGAAAGCCCAAGAAAGGAAAAGGAGCAATTGCCCACAATTCCATATACAGGCATACCTCAGAGATACTACTGGTTCGGTTCCAGACCATCACAATAAAGCAAATATAGCAATAATGCAAGTCACACAATTTGGTTTCCCAATGCATATGAAAGTGTGATTATACTATATTAAGTGTGTAATAGCATTATGTCTAAAAAACACATATCTAAATTTAAAAAATACTTTTATTTCTAAAAAATGCTGGCACAGAGACAAAGTGAATAGCATTGCCACAAATCTTCAATTTGCAAAAACCACAATATCTACAAAGTGCAGTAAAGGAAGGACCATGAAGTGACGTACGACTGTTTCCATTGCTAATGCCTTTTATTTTTTCTTTTTTGATTAAAAGAAATCATAGGCCAAGCCTATGCTTTCACACCTGTAATCCCAGCACTTTGGGAGGCCAAGACAGGTGGATCACATGAGGTCAGGAGTTCGAGACGAGCCTGGCCAACATGGTGAAACCCTGTCTCTACTAAAAATACAAAAATTAGCCAGGTGTGGTGGTGCATGCCTGTGGTCCCAGCTACTCAAGAGGCTGAAACAGGAGAATTGCTTGAACCCAGGAGGGTTCTGCCAGGAGGCAGAGGTTGCAGTGAGTCAAGATCATGCCACTGCACTCCAGCCTGGGCAACAGAGTGAGACTCCGCCTCAAAAAGAAAAAAAAATGGTTGTGGTTGTGATCACATAGCATATACCATCCCATTTCTATTTCTTGATGCAACTGACACATTTAAGGTGAATGGATGTTAAAATGAGTGTTAGGGAAGTTACTGTGGTGATGACTGCACAACTCTGCAAATACACTACTAAACACACTGAACTGTACACTTTATATAGGCAAATCGTATGGCAGATTAACTGTATCTCAATAAAGATGTTGAAAATTATTGACAAACTTTATTTTTCCTATCTACATTCTGCAGACATTCTATGTAATACAGAGAGTTACACATTATCTATGTAATATAGTTTTACTTATTTACTTAATGATTATAAGGAAGTATACCTCAAGACATACTTCCCAACTAAAAGATTTATCTGGTCTTTCACTACCATAACCAATGCTAATATTAGCACTGAGCTCTTATGAATATCATATTCTTTCTTCGCAATAGTTCCTAAAAGGATTTAGGGTTTTAATAATGCCAACAATCTAGAAATTATTTTAAAGGACCAATGCACTTGCAAAACCTACTTACTCTCTAAAATCACTAAGCATCAAAAATAAATAAGTAGGCTGGGTGCGGTGTCTCATACCTGTAATCCCAGCACTTTGGGAGGCTGAGGTCAGCGGATCACTTGAGGCCAGGAGTTCGAGATCAGCCTGGCCAAGATGGCAAAACCCCGTCTCTACTAAAAATACAAAAATTAGCCAGGCATGGTGGCACATGCCTATAGTCCCAGCTACTTGGGAGGCTGAGGCATGAGAATAGCTTGAACCCAGGAAGCAGAGGTTGCAGTGAGCCGAGATTGTGCCACTGCACTCCAGCCTGGTGACACAGCAAGACTCTGTCTTAAAATATATATATAAATAAGTAAATAAATAAATAGGCCAGGCGCGGTGGCTCACGCCTATAATCCCAGCACTTTGGGAGGCCAAAGCGGGTGGATCACGAGGTCAGGAGTTCAAGACCAGCCTGCCCAAGATGGTGAAACCCCGTCTCTACTAAAAATACAAAAATTAGCCAGGTGTGGTGGCGCACACCTGTAATCCCAGCTACTCGGGAGGCTGAGGCAGAGAACTGCTTGAACCCAGGAGGCAGAGGTTGCAGTGAGCCAAGATCACGCCACTGCACTCCAGCCTGGGTGACACAGTGAAACTCCATCTCAAAAAAATAAACGAATAAAAATAAAATAAATAAAAAGTGAACCTAAGTGAAACTCACTGAACATTAAGTCTGAGGGAAAAAAAAGGAGATGGAGAATCTAAAGCTAGACCACAAATATGAGACTTAACAGAAGTCAGTAAGACCACAGATGAACAATGTTTTTCATACCTGAAAATAATTCAAGGCAATGAAAAAATCCATTCCTCACAGGTGGGTGCTACAACATTATGGTGCCTAAGAACACAGGCCTAGGGGTGGACAGAGGTGTGTTCAAATCCCAGTTTGATCCAAGGCCAAAAGACCTCAGGCATACTAATCCTGACTTGTATCACCCAAGACCTGGGGATGACAGAACACTACATCAGAGGTTACTTTGAAGTTCATCTAAGACGAATGTTCCTGAAGTGCCTGGTGCAATATCTGCCCACAATGAGCGTTTTATAAATAGTTGCAATGATTATAATGTCAGCTGCTTTTGATCAAACTGGAATGTCGGAATCTAAATCTTAGCCCTCCAGACATTTCTGTCTAAAAACTACAGTATTTTTCTACTAACTCCAAAAGGCCTGAAGGTATTTTTATTACCATGAGAGTTTCAGCTGTGACCAGAGTTCATTTGCGCAATCTTTACATTCCAGTGCACTAAGTGCTTTCTCACGCAGGGACAAAAGAAGTCTTTGTCCCATGCTTGTGAAAAGCACCATCTTTGCTAGATGAGTTAACTGCTAAACTTAGGGCTGCTGCAATGACATGCTCGGAAACCACATGAATCTAGGCACATCCAAATAGTGAAATAGGATGGGTTTTAGGAAAGCAAACCACATGGATGTGTATGTGCATGTGTGTGTGCATGTGCTTGTACGTGTGTGTATTTTAAGGTAACATATTTTGAGTACCATCTATATGCCAGGCATCGTGCTAAATGCTTCATACTTTACAAGAATCCCGTGAGGTGGGAACTTTCATTAGCACCCCTTTATAGGCAAGGAAACTCAATCTTAGCAAAGTTCCGTGTTTTCCCCGAGTCGGGTGGCTAATGAGTGAGTTGTGGAGCCAGCATTTGAACCTGGGCTCACACACGCTCTCATCCACTATGCTCCACTGACTGGAACTGGCTGTAGTGAAATAAGCCCTGCAGATTTTAGTTTAATTTTCTGATTAGTAACTTTTGGCAAGAATGGTCATTTAAATGCACCAAAAAAAAAAGAAAGAAAGAAAAAAGATTGGGCTGGGTGAGATGGCTCATACCTGTACTCCCAGCACTTTGGGAGGCCAAGGCGGGCGGATCACCAGAGGTGAGGGAGTTCGAGACCAGGCTGACCAACATGGAGAAACCCTGTCTCTACTAAAAGCAGAAAATTAGCTGGGCATGGTGGTGTGTGCCTGTAATTCCAGCTATTAGGGAGGCTGAGGCAGGAGAATCGCTTGAACCTGGGAGGTGGAGGTTGTAGCGAGCCGAGATGATGCCCTTGCACTCCAGCCTGGGCAACAAGAGTGAAACTCCATCTCAAAAAAAAAAAAAAAAAAAAAGATTTTTTTTTTTAAAGGTCTAATTTGGATGCTTCATTATTCTGCCCTCAGCTGTGCAGACAATCATCTGGGGGGTGGTCCACAGCAACTGCAGAACATAAGGCTTCCCCAAGGCAGATGATGCAAATAAATCCTCACATCTTGTTAGAACCATAGAACGTTAAGTGGATTTTTCTACTCTACTTCCTGTCTCTGGAAACAAGGTCACCAGATTCTACAAGGTTTTAGGAAAGGTGACCATGTAATGTATCCTCCAAAATAAGACAGTTCTGAGAGTGAAAGGTGCACTATTAGTAAATACGCAGGCATAAACCAGGACGTCATCCTAGTTATAGGTTCCCAGGTCACCCTGGTTGAGGTTTCTCAGTCTTTCAACGAACCGTATGTGAACTATATAAGTGTGTCAGTAAGTTAAAACGCTGTACATAGAAGAGAAAAATGTGACATGGCTCTTCACCAGGGGCACGAACCAGCAGCAGCTCTAATTGTGCTGGGTCACGTCTGCATCCCAATCTGGCCTCATGGTGAAAGGAAGTGCTTTATCCAAGGGGGGAAAAGTGGAGAATCACAAAAGTCACCACAAGAGCTGCAATATTTTTCAGGGATTCAGGGGATGGGACAACCCCAAGGATTGCTTAATTAATATAAGCCCAGAAAGTCTGAACATCCTATTTTGTAGACCCAGAAAACAATATAATGACCATAAGAAGCTCTTGCTCAACCCTAACCAATTAGCACTTTATTTGCTTTATTTCAAGAGGAAGGCTTTTACGCCTCCTGGTCTCCTCTTACTCATCCTAGAACTTGAGGAAATACACTCATTCTGACAGCTCTTCTAATTCCAGCTCCAGGCCTAAGGAGCAGCAGAACTTACAGGGATTTAAAAACAAAACAAAACAAAAAAAGTCTGAATTTTTCACTCTCTAGATCAATCTAAGAGCTATGCAGTAAGATTTTCCCAGCATTTTTCCAGCAAATGTAATTAAATTAAAGGGGACTTGGAACAAAAAATGCCCTTAGGGACCACTATGACCAACTTCTTCCTTGCAGAAGAGGGACTGAAGCCTCAAAGTGAAGAGCTGCACCCAAAAGCATACCCATAGGACCAGATCTGGCTCCCAGACTGATTCCTTTTAACCATTACTTGGTTAAAATACTATCTCATGTTGTACATCTCTCCAAAGAGAAGAAACGGGGGGTGGGGGAGGAAAGAATGGAAGGGAGGGAGGAAAGGAAAGAAGGGAGGGAAGGGAGGGAGGGAGGGAGGAAGGAAGGAAGAGCAGGAAGAAGGGAGAAAGAGAAAGAGGGAGAGAAGGAAGAAAGGGAGAAGGGAGGGAAGGAGAAAAGGAAAAAGAAAGGAGGGAGGGAAGGAAGGAAAGGAGGCATGGGTTGAGCTAGGTCTGGATCCACTCCATTAAAGCTCGATGACAATTTCAAATCGCCAATGTATGGCGATTTGAGGGAGAATAAAGAGACAACCAAAAATGTCTCAGTAAGACCCTGACAAGAAGAGAACAAATGTATCACCTACCTTTGGTCTTGATGGCTGTTTCAATGTTCAAAGCATCCCGCTCAGCATCAAAGTTAGTATAGGCTTTGACAGACCCATATGCGCTTGGGGGTGTAGAGTGCTGAGGTTAAAAGATAAACATATTCAAATGACACACATTTAAAATCCTCTTGTTGAAATAACAATTCCTAATATGTTTTCCTATTGTTTCTTTTAACAATTCAGATCATTCTCATACCAGGTAACTACGTAGGTATTAACACACCATCACACTTCACGCAAGCAATTTCATTTTTTCTAATAAGAATTCTTCAAAGGCTCAGCTAGTTTAGAATATGCTGTCTCAATTTCAACTTTTCATCCTACTTTTAGTGAGAGATCAAAAGTAGACAATGCAAAGCTGGAGACCTGAAGCCAGCATTTACTCAGGACGGCTCTGAAGACCATTAAACTGGGCTGGCAACAATTCGAAATAAGCTGAAAATGTGGAAATGCCTCAATGACAAGGGTGTTTAGCCAAGTTTCTGCTACAGGTACATGAATTTCTACTGGGCCAGTGTTGCTGAGCTTACAATTCAGATAAATGAGGGAAGCAGCTTCTCCCACCTCTTTACTTTGGTCACCACTGTGGCACCAAGGTGGTCTGGCCAGACGGCCCACATCCTCCTTGTGTTTCCCCCCCTCTCCTCTGTATCCTTCCCTCTGCCTTTAACACCATCCCTTGTGCCTACCACGCTCCACTCTTCCTAAGATTTCTTATTGCCTTTTAAACCATACCCTCTTCCTTTCCCAATGCTTTTCTTTTCTTTTCTTTCTTTTCTTAGGTAGGGTCTCACTCTGTTGCCCATGCTGGAATGCAATGGTGTGATCATGGCTCAGTGCAGCCTCAACCTCCTGGGCTCAGATGATCCTCCCACATCAGCCTCCTGAGTATCTGGGATTACAGGCACCTGCCACCACACCGGGCTAATTTTTTCTTATTTTTTGTAGAGACAGGATTTCGCCGTGTTGCCCAGGCTGCTCTTGAACTCCTGGGCTCTAGTGATCCTCCCATCTTGGCCTCCCAAAGTGCTGGGATTACAGGCGTGAGCCACCACGCCCGGCCTTTCAGTGCTTTTCAAAGCTCATTATCCTTCCTGATCTGACAGATGGGAATCTCCCATTCCAGACTGAGGTAAGGACAATGGCGTGCTTCTACGTCAGTTCTCCTTTCAAGGTATTAACTTCCCTCCTTCTTTGAAATGCTCTTATAGTTTTCCCTCTCCCTGCTACCCAGTCCCAAAGCTAAGGGCAGACAAAGAGGATGTACATTGTGGTTGTGGTTGGCTGATGGCTGGTGGAGGCAGCATCACTGCCCATCCTCAACATCAAGGCTCCCATCCTGCAACCCACCCCAACCCCCCCAGCACATAATGCCCATATAATGTGATGACTTGGCCTTGGCGCAGTTTCTGTGAAGAGTGAAAAGGCCAAGATCCATGAGTTACTTCTCCACCCACAGGCATCACATTATAAACCACCCAGCACCCACGCCATTCCATTTTATTAGCACAGAGACTGTATAGGTGAGCATCTAAGATGCCTTCCTGTATCTGGACGACTCCCAGGAGAGGCCAGAAATCTAAGTTCAGCATTTGACAAATGTTTCCAAATGCACTTGTGAGGACTATCTTGGCCAAATATTAAATCCAGTTCATATTTATAACCTGACATGCAATGCATTATCAAAGTATGTTCCATCTAATTTTACCACTTAAACTTTCCAGTAAGATGAACTTGATGACACGGAGCACACATTCAGGAAAAAGGCAAAGTGCTATTTTGAAATACTCAGTGTGTTTGCTATGGTAGCTATAAAATGTGGATGAAATCTAAGGAAAAACATTTTCCCATTTATTAAGAGTGCCATCAGTTATTTACAAGGCAGGCAGTCCAGGCATTGAGCCATATCATGTATGACTGCATTTACCAGGAGATATGTCGTCTTGTTCCAAAAACAACAGTGAGGGGGAAAAGTTTTGTGTCATTTTATAGTGTCTCTGGAAATGAAATTAAATCGAGAATTGAACCTATTACCTATAAAATCCACTTGTCTGAAATGAAATTAGTGAGACAAAGTTATCTTTTCTTTCCTTAAAATAATGGGGAACATGTGACATTTTCTATTTCTGCCCCACCTCTCCACACATAACAAATATACTAGAGTAACTTCAGAGGCTACACAAAAAGCCCTCTTATAAAACCTGATAGCAAATACAATCTAAGTCCATTAGAGAAACAAATTATTTAGCACCTGAATTTGTCTGACCTCAACATGCAGTTTGTATTGTTCCCAAAAACAGCATGCACACGTTTCAAGAAGAAAAAAGATTTTTAAAAAACTCTATAGGCTTTATACTCCATACAACCTGCGCTTTCACAGGCTCCATTAATTTGAACATTTTGATGGCAAGTACCATGAACAATACAAAGGGTCTTGCACCATGTGACCCAAGTCACTGTCAACCCTCTGTTGAGTGATTCATTGCATTTTAATTTCAATCAAAAAATATTTTGAAAGATCTGTCGGATATGGCTACAAACCAGTATCAGTGCTGAGTTTGCGTAAAAGCCATTTCTGCCAAGATGACCTGGAAGATGTATAGTATCATTAGCTATTTTACATATTCATAATTTATATTCCACTTGATTCTAAAAGTATTTGAAATAATTTTAACTTCACATATAGCTTAAATTTTTTAATTGTAAAAAAAAGAAACAAATGCAACAGAATTTCTAGGTTCACATATTTCCTATGAAAGAAAATTCAGTTTAGTTCTAAATTCCCTAATAGCCACAGAAAAAAAGGAAACAGATGAATTATAATAATTTCATTATATTCTTGGTTTTTTAAAAGAAATATCCTAGCTTTTTTAGAGAAAATATTTTCCAGGTGTGAAATTTTTTAAAGTATAGGTCCTCGAGCCAGGCATGGTGGCTCCCACCTGTAATCCCAGCACTTTGGGAGGCCAAGGCAGGCAGATCACGAAGTCAAGAGATCAAAACCATCCTGGCCAACATGGTGAAACCCGGTCTCAAATAAAAATACAAAAATTAGCTGGGTGTAGTGGTGCATGCCTGTAGTCCCAGCTACTCGGGAGGCTGAGGCAGGAGAATCGCTTGAACCCAGGAGGCGGAGGTTGCAGTGAGCCGAGATCACGCCACTGCACTCCAGCCTGGCAACAGAGTGAGACTCCATCTCAAAAAATAAATAAATGAATAAATAAAATAAAAGTATAAGTCTTCATCTGGAATAACTTCCTGGACACTGTAAGAAACCCAAAAGATGCAGAATTATTTTTGATATGGCTGTGGCTTATGCCAACCAGTAATAAAATCCCAGGACATGACATTAAAAGTCATGTACCATCATAACAATTATTACCAATGACATGCTAAGTATGGCAGAATAAAATCCCAGCCATTCCAGTGTCACTAATTCTGTCCAATTTTAATGTGAGGACAAGAAAAGTTTCCAGTGCCATGATATTTCCTTCAAATTGAACTACTAGGAACAGCTGAAGTATTGAGAAAGAGGAGAACCAAATGATGACTGTCTGAATTGTCCCCATCTTCCTTAGATGTACAAGGATAGAGAGTAACATGGTTATCCAGAGAGATGTCCAAGTTGCAAAAATTATATAAAGTGAAAGTGATATACTTACATCACCCTCCAAGCTGAGCTTGCACAGGATTTCGTGAACAGTAGACATTTTGAAGGAAGCTGGAAAAAAAAGTACAACAAAAAGTCTTTATGAAGAGGCTTTCCTTTACTCTGAAGCACAGCGATTCATTATGCTAATTTCTACTCCTCGGACCATTTCCTCTGACGGTATTAGAGTAGTTTCTGCAAACAGATGCAATTCCCATCTTACGACTGTAAAAACTAAACCTCAGAGATGGTCTGCCTTGGGTTGGGATGGACTACTAAACTAGCCAGTCTTTCTCTTCCTCTGTGTAAACAGAACCTGGGGAGACTGATTTGTGAATGCAAAAACAAAATGTTCCCCATGGCTAATGCAACCTGTTCAGACCGGATAAAACTGAGTCTTCTACTTCTCATAAAAGGTGATGGGCTTGCCAAACCAGCCACTACTTCTGTATTTCTCACGAGTAATTAAACATATTGAGAAGGACCTGAAAGCTACGATGTGAATCGAAATTAGTAGCATTTTCATGTTGCCCTAATTCTTAATTGGAACCTTTATTATTACCCATAATTACTTTCTTAGTCCAATGATACTTGGAAGATATTAAAGTATTTATGAGAAAGACGATGGACAGATTTTCTGACCTTAACTCATTCCATAAAGGACTGAATCTGTTGTATTTAAGATTTGAAATGGTTGAAATGAAGTCATCTTCCAGTTAATATACTTAATGGGGCGGCAAAACAATAGCCTGATGAATTGGCTTTCCAGCTTTGCAATCATACAGTTCTCGGAATTGATACACCCAATCCCTGCCAATAAGGAGTGCTCAATTGGTGGTAAATTTATCTCAACAGAGACAAGACAGGTCATCAACATAATCACCCCAAGAATAAAGAAAATAGAGTAGAGCTGCGTCCTGAAATAGACAGGAACGACATTTAAGTTGCAGCGACTCCTGCTTTGGTCTCTTTTTGCTTAATATTCTTTGATCAAGGAAACTGCACACATGCAAATTCAGCTTTCTATTCTCTTCACTTTGTTTAGTCTAAATATTTTCATAAAACTGGTTTGGCGAGAGTATGCAACATAGATATTTGCTAACTTATAGGAACATTTTGGACTAAGCAGATCCCAGGCCTGGTGTGGGAAGAAAGTGGGGAAATGTAAGAGGAAAGGATTCGCCTTTAGTTGTGGTGAAGGATGTATTTTTGCAAGATTCTCATCCTGGGCTCTCCCCCAGACCACTACTCTCTTCTTGATGTTCACAGAAGCTTTTTATGCACAGCGAAAAGTCAGTCAAAGACCTTCCACTTCCCCCACACTCACAACTCTCAAACAGCCTCCCCACCCCAATTTGTCCCACCGTTGGGGTATAATTCTGGTTTGTAAAAAGTATTGCTCTAGAAATAAACTGTGGTACATTCAGACATGGAATATTATCAGCACTGAAAAGAAATGAGCCATCAAGCCATGAAAAGACACAGAGGAACCTAAATTGCACATTGCTGAGTAAAAGAAGCCAACTGAAAAGGTAACATAGTGTATAGTTCCAACTTCATACCATTCTGGAAAAGGCAAAATTATGGGGACAGCAAAAAGATCAGGGATTCAGGGGAGGGGATTATTAAGGCAGTGAAATGATTCTATATGATATTGTAAGGGTGGATGCATCCATGTACAACACTAACAGTGAATGCTAATGTAAACGATGGACTTTGAGTGATAACGATGTGTCAATGTAGGTTCATCAGTTCTAACAAATGTACCACGCTGATACAGGATGTTGACAGTGGAAGCTATGCGTATGTGGGAACAGGGGAACATGGGCATTCTTCGTATTTTCCGTTCAACTTTGCCATGAACCTAAAACTTTCCTAAAAATGAAGACAATCGGCCAGGTGCAGTGGCTCACACCTGTAATCCCAGCACTTTGGGAGGCCGAGGCAGGCGGATCACGAGGTCAGGAGATAGAGACTAGCCTGGCCAACATGGTGAAACCCCATCTCTACTAAAAATACAAAAATTAGCCGGGCGTGGGGGCGGGCGCCTGTAATCCCAACTACTCAGGGGGCTGAGACACGAGAATAGCTTGAAACCAGAAGGCAGAGGTAGCAGTGAGCTGAGATCACACCACTGCACTCCAGCCTGGGCAACAAGAGCAAAACTCCGTCTCAAAAAAAAAAAAAAGACAATTTAAAATAGTCTTGCTCTGTAGCAGAACCATCCAATACAGTAGCCACCAGCCTCATGTGGCTGCAAAGCATCTGAAATGTGGTCAATTCAAACTGAGATGTGCTACAAGTGTAAAGGACATATTGAATTTTGAAGACATAGTATGAAAAAAATACATAAAATCTCTCATTTATAATTTCTTTCTTGGTAAAGGCAGGGTCTTGCTATGTTGCCCAGGCTGGTCTCGAACTCCTAGGCTCAAGTGATCCAAGCACTGAGATTATGGGCATAAACCACTGTGTCCAGCCCAATAATTTATATATTGATCATATATTACAGTTACAACTATGATATGTTGAATATATCTTATTTCCATTTAATTTCCTTTTTCCTTTTTCCATTTTTTTTCCTTTTTTTTTTTTTAATGTTTCAGTAGAGACAAGGTCCCACTGTGTTGCCCAGGCTGGTCTTGAATTCCTGGGCTCAAGCAATCCCTCCGCCTTAGCCTACCAAAGCACTGAGATTACAGGGGTGAGCCACCACACCTAGCCCTTTTTTTTTTTTTTTTTTTTTTTGTCTGAGACAGGGTTTCTCTCTCTGTTACCCAGGCTGGAGTCCAGTGGTGCAATCATAGCTCACTGCAGCCTTGATCTCCAGGACTCAAGAGATCCTCCTGCCTCAGCCTCCCAAGTAGCTGGGACTACAGGCGTGTGCCACTACACCTGGCTTTTTTTTTTCAGTAGAGATAATGTCGCGTTACGTTGCCCAGGCTGACAGTCTTCTTGACAGAGCAAGAAATCTCCAACTTCAACATGGACCAAGAAACATTCTAGAGGGTCTCATCAGTATCCCTCAGCCCGAGAATTACCGAAGCAGAGATGAAACTCCTAGGATGGACATCAAACCACCCAAGCCCTGGCCTCAACTATCACCCCTGGACTCAGTCAGAACTGGACCAGGTCTGCAGCAGGGGATAAACTGTTGTCATCTGCTGTGCAGAATTCTAGTCTCTACCATAAACAGGCAAGAAATAAAAAATGCCAAACATAAAACAAAAGCAATACCAGGGAACTAGCAAGTCAGAGTTGCAAACAGAGTTGTTTCCACTTAGAGAGTATAGATTAAATTCCACTTGTTTATGAAATCAGGTACCTCACATCGGTTCCGATGTTTAGAAAATCTCAACTAGAGGCACGGTAACTTTTCATTGTGTTGTTCTTTCAAGTTGTCTTTCCAGCTCTGAGCTTTGTAGACTGCTGCCTACCCGTGTCCCACATGGGACTCCCCAGTACTGTGCAGATCAAAGACAATCTGATAGGCTTCTTTACACTCTCCATTCATGTTAATTCTTCTCCCACAGCCACAACACCTTGAGGAGACTGTTAAAAGCCCCACAAATCTTCCTTTCGGTTTCACCATTCATAACTGTGCTGCTCTTTCATCAAATCAGTCCTGCATGCCACCACCAACTAAATCTCCCCATTTAATCTTGTCAAAATCATTTGACATCATTCAAAATCAGTCCTCCAGCAGAGCCCAGCCTTCAAAGATGAGCATCAGAATCCTGTAAACAGTAAACGGTTCCCTCTGTTTACTCCCCAGCTAAAGTAGACTAGGGCCAAAATGTGACTTGCCTCTCCGCACTCACCACTACTTCAGTATCTGCTCCAACAGGGTCACCACGACCCCTACTCTACAGAACTCTATCTTGCCTTTCACTGCCAGGGCACTTTTTGATACTTCATTCATCCATTCGGCAGAATGTTTTAAGTGCCCTACAAGTGCCAAGTATTCAAATGGTGAATGCATAGGTACAATTCAAAGCAGTAGAGAGTATATGGTTGACCTCATCTTCCCTACATAGTCCCAGTCCCCCTACAGATTTCAGATTATCTTTACATAATGCAGGTGCTAAATCAACTTGAAAACAATGAGTTGCTATTTTGCATAACATTTATATTATTTATAACCATTTTGCAGAAAAAAAAAACAAAACACAAACATCACAATAACCACAAAGTCACACTTACCACAAAGCAGTATCTATGAAATTTGACATTATCCCATGCAGGTGCCTTTTGTATCCATATAAATATTTCCTACTTCATGCGAGTTTAATGGCAAACATTTTCACCCTAGAAATAAAATATGGCCTCTTTCCTCCCATGCCGATAGCATTCCGGAAAACATGGTGAACATTCCTAAAACCCACTGGGCTTTCTGTAAGAAGTGTGGCAAGCACCAACCCCACAAAACAGCACAATACCAGGACTCCCTGTATGCCCAGGGAAAGCAGCGTTATGACAAGAAGCAGAGTGACTATGGTGGGTAGACTAAGGCAATTTTCTGGAAAACGGGTAAAATTACAAAGGAGGTTGTGCTGAGGCTTGAGTGTGCTGACCCCATCTGCAGATCTAAGAAAATGCTGGCTGTTAAGACATGCAAACATTTTCAACTGGGAGGAGATAACAAAAGAAAGGGCCAAGTGATCCAGTTCTAAGCATCATCTTTTGATTTATTATGAGGACAAAAAAATCTTGAGGTTATGTCCAAAAAACAAAACAAAATAAAAAGAAATAAAATACAGTGCTTGCTTCTTCACTCCATCAAATCCCCTAGCAACGCAAAGTCATTTTGCATATGATCTATTATTCGCTGCAAGGAACAATTGGCTTTGCGATTCACTGTTTGTTAAAACATTAGTTTAATATAGCATATTTGACTAATGAGAATGTGTCAGTGTGCTGCTATCCTTGAAAGCAGGAAAAGGAAGTCTTGGCAGTGCTACTGTAGGTTACAAACACTGGTAATACGCAAGGAATTAATCAACGAACCCATACCAAGCATACGCTGAGCCTGCACTATATTAAAGGACATAAAAGACACTTATAAAACTGTGAAATGCAGACTTCCACCCTGCAGGACCTTTGAGCTCTCTTCCCTTCGTGCCTCTGTGACACACTGAGAGTCTAGTCCAGGGTCACCCA
Source organism: Pan troglodytes (assembly GCF_028858775.2). Lineage (NCBI taxonomy): Eukaryota > Metazoa > Chordata > Mammalia > Primates > Hominidae > Pan > Pan troglodytes. The sequence goes on from NC_072414.2 coordinate 52,401,101, forward strand.
GTGAATTAAGTAGCTGAGGCAGGGCCAAAACCCAGATCCCCAGACTCCTGGGCCAATGCCCTTTCAACCTCACCACAATGGTTCTTTATTCCAAGTGATTAAGACACAGAGAAAGATCAGTCATCAGAGCGGGATTAGTTAAGGGCTTAACAGGGAGGTGCTGTCTGCCTAGGCTGAGAAGGGTGAATCACCACGGGAGGTTCCAGCCAAGAAGCAAGGGGGAAGGCCTGGGGAGAGGCGAAGAGGAATAATGCCCCAGGGTGGCAGAAGAACAAGACTACAGGCTGGAAAATGAGCCACGTCCAGTGGGGTGCCCTGTGGGGAACCTAAAATATAAGTCTCTGAATGGTGCAAAGTTAAGCTTGCCTATGGAAATACTGGGGAACCTATGAGCCAAAATGATTGGGACTCAGTACTCATATTTATCTATTCACCAAAACATTTACTCTGGAGGCAGAATTTTCTTACTGAAAACAACTACTCTGACTTCAGTGTACTTACTGTTTTGAATGAAAATAAAAAATAAAGCCTACATGCTGTATGAGACAATTTCACCTCTACTCACTCCTCATCACCGTATAAAACTCATAAACCCATTAAAAACAGAACCACTACTCCTTTTCTGGCAGACTTCTCTAAAGAACATGAAAATGGCAGTTTGCACCACTCTTTCCAACACTTCAACCTCACCCAGCTTGCCGACTGGTTTCAACTCGCCAACAAGAAAAAAAAAAAAAATCAGCAAATTCAATCTGTTGATGAGCACATCTACATACACATCAGTGCCGTGCCTTCCATTCCCAGGGAGGGCAGGGTCACTAGACAACATCATTAAAATGACCCTTTATCAGAGAACGTTTTTCTGTTTAAGGAAATAAACTAGAGGTACAGGGAGACTCACTGATAAGAGCCATACCCACCTCAAACTGGTTTAAAATCATTCACCACTTGGGTAGGAAAACAGGTCACTTGGCCCCACCCTAATGAAAAGAACAGTTTCTTCTGCCTTGAAAAGGCTGATAAATGAGACTGTGAATGCCTGGCTAAAAAAGCTCACAGTGCAAGGCTGATCATTAATGAAATCAGTGCAGTTATTGAGAAACAAGTCATTTACATTTAACATAAGGACTATATTATTTAGGTTGGTGCAAAAATAACTGCCATTACTTTTAATGGCAAAAACCACAATTAACTTTTGTACCAACCTAATAATTTAAGGGTTTGTCCTTATTAAAAAAAAAAAAAAAACTCTATAGATTTTATTGTATTCTATTGCTTCACTACGAAAGTGCAGTTACAAACAAAAAAAGGACAAGTGAAGCAGTTTTAACTTCACTCCCAAAAAGAAGAGCAAAAGTTTACAAAAAGGTTAAAACAAACAAACAAAAGAAAACTTAAAAGTCAACACTTCAAATAGTAAAAACACATTCTACTGAACTGAATTAAGAACCAGTTCCAAAAAGCCCAAATGTTAATCTGAACAAACAAAAACATACTGCAACAGGGCTGGTCTGCACAGGCAAATCTGAGTCTAATCCAGAAGTTTTGTGGACACACCCACTTCACAGTTTAAACGTGGAGTGTTGATGTGTTACCACAAAACAGATTCTTAGCAACCATGGTGAATCAATCAGGGACTGATGATTCAAATGAAGATTTTAAAGCAAAAATGGGTAGAGGCGGGAGTGTGGAGAGTTGGGTTTCTCCATCAAAACTCTTACTGTACACAGTCCTGGACACACAGTCTACAGGCCACACTGGAATTTTAAACTAAAAAAAAAAAAAAAAAAAAAGCATGTACTGGGTGAGGAGAGGGGTTCCCACTGTACTCCATCCTCCACCCACCTACTGCATCTTTATTTAACAGAACCTTTTTGAAAGCAGATATTCTTCTCCTTGGTTTTATGGTCTTGATTAATGACTGAGTCACAGGGCCAACTCATTCCCCAGAATTCCTGGAATTCGGCCCAGTGACCTTGATCAAACTGAGCAGGAGGGACACACAGCACTTGCTCCAGCTTGTCTCTTCTGTGGCCTGATCTGAATCAATATTTGTTTGCTCCCTACTGACTTAATGCAGCTTCATGCTCTCACACAGCCTCTCTCTGCTGGTATCCTGATCTGGGGTTGGAGTGGGTGGAAAGAGACCGGCAGGAAGAATGATGTCACTTGGCGTGAAGCACTTTCAGGGTTGGGAAATCCAGGCCTTCAAGTCTACAACTCAATTTCAGTGTTTTATGGCCCACATATTGTATTTTCAACAGGGCCTGGCCGCCTACAGAAAAAAGTCTAATGTCAGCATTCAAGACCTTCCACACTGTGGACTTACCTACCTTTCCTTAAATATCTTCTATACACACATACATGCATACACGCATCCTGCACAGAAGAGTTAACTGGACTGTTAACTCTTCTCCAAACACGCTCAGCACTTTCTAAGTTCCCTCCACCAGGAACCTCAATCTTAATTAGCTGACATCTGAATGAGTCTTTAGGATACAGGAAATCATAAATGCCGCCTTTCTCACACACCCCTCCTTGCCCTGTGCTTCTGCAGCTTTTTGTGTGTCTGTGCAACATTAGGGTTACATGTGTAAAGTCTGTCTTCTGAATTATCCGCCCACAGGGTTTCCAACTTAACTCCCTCCTGTTTCCTCATAGGTCTGAGCACAGTGCCTGGCACACGATAGGCATTCAATTTCATCTTGGGATGGTTTACACACACTGGGTCTTTCTATATTAGAAAGTCTTTTTTTCTTCTTTTCCAACACACTCTCCTTCCTCAATTTTCTCTCTCCCTCAGACTGGACATTTCAAATGCAGTTCCAGTTCCATGCATTCAGAGCTGGAGGCTTAAATCACCAACTTCTGCAAATCTTAGCAAAGCCCAGCAGGTCGCTTCAGGGCAGCCTCTTATCAACATATAGCCATGCCCCCCACCTCTGTACTGTCAGGGATACTTGGGTCCTAGCTCTGTCCATAGGACCACATGGGAACGTAACCTACAACTCCTAGCAAGAAGGCAGCAAAGAGGCAGGATGTATGAGTGGCCTTAGGACTCTGATTTCCTCTGAGCTGTGAGTGTATAGCCTGGGTGTGGCAGGGAGACAAAGGACATGGACAAAGGGCTCCATAACACAGTCACTTCCTAGAATAAGAAATTTCTACACCACACCTGGGGTAAAACTCAGGCCACTTTGGTGCTACCGACTTGTCCTCTAACAAGGTTGAGCTCAGCTGGATTAAAAGCTTCAGGGTGGGCCAGGCATAGTGGCTCACGCCTGTAATCCCAGCAGTTTGGGAAGCCGAGACAGGCGGATCACTTGAGCTCAACAGTTCCAGACCAGCCTGGCCAACATGATGAAACCCTGTCTCTACTAAAAATACAAAGATTAGCCCGGCATGGTGGTAGGCACCTGTAATCCCAGCTACTCGGGAGGGTGAGGCTGGAGAATCACTTGAACCTGGGAGGCGGAGGCTACAGTGAGGAGAGATCGTGCGACTACACTCCAGGCTGGGTGACAGAGCCAGGCTCCATCTCAAAAGAAAAAAAAAGAAAAAAAAAAACAGCTTCAGGGTGTACCCTAGAAGGGAGATTTGGAAGTCATCTGGTAGAACCACCCAGAAGGACAAATATGGGCATCTCCTGACCCCTACTGCTGACCTGTCCCTCGAGAAAGTAGATGAGGACTGCCTCTGGCAACAGCAGAAGAAAAAAGATACCAGGCAGTGAATGGGTGGAAAGAATTTTTTTGAAGGACTGGAATTTCCTCTGGTGTGGCCTACAACTAGAATAGGGTGTGGCACCAGGGAAAGTGAAGAGGATTCTCATGTGAAAAAAAGAGGAACATTCCATTTCTATTTAATTCTCACAACTGAATCTGGAAGGCAGCTTAAGACACCATAATTTTAAGCAAAACTTCCCCGAGGTAGGTAAAATATGAAGTTTAGGTCTGTGGAACAGCTGGATTAAAGGGGAAATGAACTCCCACCAAGTTTAGAAACTAGTATTAATTTGGGAAAATATAAAGTTTAAAATCCAACAATTCACTTATTTTGTCTCTTTTCTTTCTCTCTCCGCCAGATTTAAGGTCTAAAGAGCAGGGATTTTCTTTTTGGCGGGGGTCTGTTTTGTTCAGTGCTGTATCCCTAGTGCCCATAACTATGAGTGGAACACAGTAGGTAATTAATATTTTGTGGAATAAATGGTTGTTTAAAGCAGCCCACTAGAGCCTGAGACTCCTTTTGTGACAATCCTGCTCTCCTTTAAGGAAAAATGTCTCCGCAGGCTCCAGGCTCTGCACAAGCAAAGGGTGAGAACAAAGCCTCCAGACAATGCATTAGTGCCAGATTCTAGGCCCAATGGTGTAGGAAGAGCCTACAGCCCTCAAAATCAATAGCAATTATAGAAGCACATCTACTTTGCCAGGAAAACTACTTAAATCAGAAATTAGCCAGGAAACTAACGGCCATGACTGCGAGCCTAATGTCAATCAATACCATAGTTTAATAGCTCAAAGACACAAGATGCTAAATATTGAGACTCCAGTGCAAGACTGAGCTCCTAATCAAAGTCAGTGAGTCAGCAATATTTCCTGGGCATTTACCACAGGCAGTCTAGTTGGCACTGCGGGAAATTACAAAATCTAAACGGTCTCCAAATCACAAACCTCCAATTGTAAAAATGCACATAGATGTCACATCCTCCCACTGCAGATGCAAGGGACACTTTTGGAGAAACCCTTGACCTTTAGATAATCGACAGACTTGGAAGAACGGAAGAAATTACTAAGCAGGACTCTGTTAACACTCCTGGCCCTTGCCCATCAAGGGCACCTCTGCTGCCCCAGTCTTACCAAAAATCTTCCTTAATATTGCCTGAATATTACTGCTTTACGTTCTATAAATTATAGATCTGTTTAGGTGAACGAGGGTTCTTTATTATTATTATTTTATGTATTTATTTTTTGAGACTGGGTCTTGCTATGTTCCTCACATTGGCCTTGGACTCAAGAGATCCACTAGCTAGAGCAGCTGGGACTACAGGCCCACGACCACGCCCAGTATCGTTGTTTTTTAAATAACAAGACTCCTCTCGGTTGCTGAGGCTCTTAGGACCATCAACCATTCCTAACTTAATGAATATCGATTCAATCTGCTAGTCTCTAGCTGGATGCACGTCCGCCGAAATGGGAAGGAGGAAGGAATGCAGCGTAACTGGACCGGCCTGGATGGCTGTTGTAATGCGTCACGGAAGAGCCAGAAGAGCGTCTCTAAGGAGGTGGAAGGTGGAAAAAAGAAAGTGGAACAGGGGCAAAGGCATAATTTTCCAATTGAAATAATTTACTCAGCGTCAACCTTAAAGCTAAAAAAAGTTCCAGAAAAATATTTCAGTGATTTAGTCTTCCTACACACACATTGCCCCTCACTACCCTCCACCTCCCCACCACCAATCCCATAATTAGGCAGTGCATGTTAAAAAGGTCTTTCAGGGCTAGCCTGGGAACGTCAGCACCTTCTGCAACACTGTTTCAGTGGGAAAGTGCATTCTGCATTCCAAGTCACCAAGTTCCAGACAGGCACAGTAGCACACACGTGTGAACAGAATCCATCAGTATAGTCTGGGGCCCAGGCCTTTGCACACCAACAACTTAAGGTTCTTGGTAATGGCCCAGTGTGCACCCATGAGGCCACTGCTCTTTTACACACGCACTCAGAACACCCACAGCTTTAAAACGGCAATGTTACTACAAAAATAACACTTTGCATTTGCACAGCACTTTGTTTTTTGTGTACTTTACACATTTATTACCTAACGACTGTGTTTTTTGAAATCTCCAATAACTCTGGGTGGTGGTAAGAATAGGCATCCTTAAGCCACCTTCCCAGATAAGGAAACTTATCTGTGTTCCCCTCCTTCTTCTCAACAGCCGGCTGATGGAACCCAACCAAGCCCTCCACACCAGCACTGGGGCCAGCTGCACAGAGCGGCCAGAAGGGAGAGGCCCCGGGGCCACGCCCTTCTCTCTCAGTTCCTGACTCATTGTCACATCATGGCGAGTAACAGGACAACCCTCCCCACAGAATCATGGGGGACACTACCTTCCTGAGGCCAATGTGTTCAACCAAGCGGGAAACTCTCCGGGCAGAGTGAAATCCGAAGTTGCTATGCTACAAGATAACCTAGACCAAGGGGAATAACTGACGTTTTAATGTCTTCTTTTATGCGGGGCTGAGGGGTGCCTACTCACACTCCCCCCTCTCATCTTCCCCCGCTACTTCCCTCCTGCTGGTCGGTTCAACTCCACAAGCGCGCGTTTGTTTCGAGTACAGTAACTTAGAGCAGATGGGGGGCACTTTCTAGAGGGCGGTGGAAAGCCCACTTGCTACTGCTGCGCCGGGGACCTGCGGCTCCCTGGGCGGCCACGCCCTGCCTCGGCGGCGCCTGGCGCGTCTGGAATGCGGGGCCTCCCTCCGCCCCCCTCCCCACGCCGCCTCGCCCCGCTCCCGCTAGGGCTTCTTGGGGAAGCCCGACCCCCCACCACCTCTGCCCTGCACCCTCCCGGCCCGAGCGCCGGTGGCCCCTCACCCCTGCCCCAAACACCTTGTCCCTGAGCCCCCTCCCCAAAGACTCTCCAGTGCCGGCCGTCCCTTCAGCCCCCTGCCCCCGACGGCCTCCGGGGCCAGTTGCCGGGGCCTCCCTGCCAGGCCGTGCCCTTCTTCCCAGCGTCTCCGCACCCCGCTAGCTGGCGGCCCATCGCGGGCGGGCAGGGCGCGCCCCGCTTACCTGGGCCGTGCGCCGAGAGCTGAGAGCGTCCCCAAATGCTGAGCAGAGCCGGCTGGCCTGGGTGGGGCTTTTATACCCGCCACATCCTCCCTAGGCGAGGCGAGGCCCGCCCCGCCCCGCCCCGCCTCCCCCTTACACGGCCCGCTCCCACCCCAAGTCAGGGGTGACTCACCCCGGCCCGCCGGCCCGCAGGGACCGCGCCCTGGAACGCTCCCGAGCCGCGCCACGCGGGAGCGGCCCCAGCGCCCCTGGCCCTGCCCTCCGAGAAAGCCCGGCCGAGGCTGCCCCGAGGCCCACAGGGACCCCGTTTCTTCCTCCTTTCCTCATTTTACTTCTTAAGTGCCACGTCGAGCTCTCAGCCTCGGCTTGGGTTAATAAATTAACAAGACTTTAGTAGTAGACTCTGGGCTTGATTAAGTGGCTTTTTTTTTTTTTTGGCGTTAATGCAATGGAGGAAAGAATTGTTCCAAGAAACATAAATCTGGACTCCCCTGAGCTGGGGCTGTTGGCATCCAGCGCCCCATTACCGTCTGCAAACATGTCAGCTTAACCTCTGGCCGCCAGTTCCCGGGGGACGCCCGGGGAGGGAGGGAGATTCGCCCTGTGCTGCAAAGCCTGGCCCGCCCCGGCCTCCGAGCGCCAGGAAGCCCCGAGCCTGGGCTGGGAGGCCAAAGCCGGGAGCCAGGATCCCACCTCAGTCCCGCCCAGGGTGGCGCCCCTGTCCCTAGCACGGCTGTGCTCCGCTTCTCTCCGCGCCTGGGGCATCTCTGCGCGGCCTCGTGGCAGGCAGTCCTGAGCGGGGTGGGGCCCATAGCTTTGAACCCGGAGTGTGTGTGTGTGTGTGTGTGTGTGTGTGTGTGTGTTTCTTGCAGCATAGCTTTGAACCCGGAGTTTCAACAAAGAACTTTCCTCTCGTCCTTCTTTCATGACTGCTGGGGTGTGTGTGTGTATGTGGTGTGTGTGTGTGTGTGTGTGTGTGTGTGTGTGTTTCTGGCAGCCGTTTAGCCAACTCCCTTGCTCGGTGTTGCTGTTACTCGCTCTTCTTCCGAGAGAGAGAGAGAGAGAGAGAGAGAGAGAGAGAGAGAGAGAGAGAGAGAGTTTCTTGCCGCCAGTTAGCCAACTCCCTTGCTCGGTTTTGCTGTTTCTCACTTTTCTTCCAAGTGTGTGTGTGTGTGTGTGTGTGTGTGTGTGTGTGTGTGTGTGTGTTTCTTGCAGCCGTTTAGCCAACTCCCTTGCTCGGTTTTGCTGCTTCTCGCTTTTCTTCCAAGAGTCACGTTGGCAACGTGCAGGCAGACACCTATTTGTTGTATGTGAGACGACGCAAATACTGTATTCGAACCTCAAACTAACAGGAAAGCGACTTTGAGAATCCCGAGGATTTCTGGCTGCGTTTTTTAAACCCCTCCTTGCACACTACTTCCTGCAGCTCTTTTTCCTGGTTTTGATGATTCTGTGTTTCAATCTCCCATTTATCTTAACATCCATTTTTACTTTCCAGTTGAGCGTCAATTCACTCCTGGGAATCAGAGAATGATAGCAAGGCCAACAGACATTCAGTGCTCTGCCCACTCACATAGAGTGACACAGGCAAAGTCGGCCACAGCTGGGGTCTTTTAACCCGCCCAAAGCTTTCTGTTACCCAGCGCTTTCACGAGGAATTATACGCGATGGGCCCTACCACAGGGCCAAATAGAAAATCAAGCAACACTTTGGGTACAATTGCTGATTTACATTTATAGCTCTTCAATTTAGCCTGAAAGCTTCAAAGTCAGAAACAATGTTTATCTGCTTACTTTGTGTGAACATTTTGGAAGGTTAGGGGAACACAGGCAGACAGTAATAATGGGCACGATTCAGCCTCCCTTCTGTGTATCTCAAGATAGGTTCCACAGTCTCTTACTCCTAATCCTGCTGTGATAGGCCCTTTACAGAAGATAAAATTTAATTCAAATCATGTGGAATATATAAAAGCCATCAAATGTCCAAAAGAGTTTTGTGCTCATCTTGGGCATGCCACAAATTCTAACTTCTACAGATTTGTACAATCACCAGGCTTTGCATCATGCTAAAGAAATGTGCACTGATGTTATCATAAAAATGAAGCTATTAGACGTCATAGTTTGCTATTTCTGAGGAATGTGAGGCCAGTTCTTCCAGTATAAAAGATCTTTTATTAGTCAGAAGACTCTATTTTCCCCCCTGGTTGAGGAGAATGTTTACATCAGCCCTCAGATTGTCTGCTGTTGTCCATATTGTTCTCTAAGTGCTTGACTTTGTTTTGTTCACACTTCATCTGCTGCACTCAACACCTCCTAGCGCCTAGCTAGCAATGATAGGCACTCACTAAATGTGATAGAATGATAGAATACAATTATTCACTGAATAATAGAATGTTAAAGCAGGGAGGGGTCCTAGAGATTAAATTGCCCTATCCTTGATTTTTACTATTATTATTCTTATATCTTTTAGTTGAGATCTCACACTGTCACCCAGGCTGGAACGCGTGGCATGATTAGGGCTCACTGCAGCCTTGACTGCGGAGGCTCAAGAAATCCTCTCCTCTCAGCCTCTTGAGTAGCTGGGACCACAGTCCCATGCCACCAAGCCTGGCTAATTTTTCTATTATTTGTAGAGACGACAGGGTCTTGCTATGCTGCTCAGGCTGGTCCCGAACTTCTGGGCTCAAGTGATCTGCCTACCTTAGCCTCCCAAAGTTCTGGGATTACAGGCGTCAACTACTATACCCGGCTCTTGATTTTTATATATGAAGAAATTGGAGTCCAAATAAAATCTCCTGCCCAGTCCAGGGATTAAATAATGCACCCAAGGCCCTCGTATCAGTTACTTTTGCAGTATAATAAATTATCCCCATAAACTTAGTGGTTAAACATAACCATTTACTTGCTTGTAACTCTGCAATTTAAGCAGGACACCCAGTGGGGATAGCTTGGTGCTCCTCCAGAGCATGTTGGGTTGGGTAGCTTAGTTGGGGTTGGAAGATTGAAAGCAGCTTCATTCATTTGTCTGGCGCCTGAGCTGGGATTGCTAGAATGACAAAGAGTAGGCTGGGCCTTTCTCTTCCTTGGTCTTACATCCTCCAGGTTCTCCTCTTTTGCTACACCACGGTAGTCATGGCAGCCAGCCTTCTAGAAGCAAAAGCTGAAGCTGCCAGGCCTCTTGGCTCACAGGCTGTGCAAAAACAAGCAATAGGCTGGATTTGCCCTATGGGCTGTAGTTTGCTGATCCTTGTTTTAATCCATTGCCCTACTCAAGTTTTTGGTTTTGCCCTCTGATATCTAGGCTCCTCCCTTTAAGATGTATTTCCTTTTCTTAAGAATGGCCCAGGCCAGGCATGGTGGCTCACACCTGTAATCCCAGCACTTTGGGAGGCTGAGGAGGGCGGGTCATGAGGTCAGGAGATCAAGACCAGCCTGACCAACATGGTGAAACCTCATTTCTACTAAAAATACAAAAAATTAAGCTGGGCGTGGTGGCGGGCGCCTGTAGTCCCAGCTACTTGGGAGGCTGAGGCAGGAGAATGGCTTGAACCCAGGAGGTGGAGGTTGCAGTGAGCTGAGATCACACCACTGCACTCCAGCCTGGGTGACAGAGCGAGACTCCGTCTCAAGAAAAAAAAAAAAAAAAGAATGGCCCATATTTGTAGCTGAGCAGCTCTCTCAGTCTGTTTCATTCATGCCAGGAGAAACTGAAAGGTCTAGAAACCTCTTTTCATTTTGCACTTTTTCTGGTTTAAGCTGGCAGTTGTTTCATTAATACAAGTATCTTAAAAACCATGTAGATTTTCTATATCTTATTAAGGTTCACACCATGCTCCAAGATTTATATATAATTTTCTCAAAAACTTTATTTATATAAATCTTGCTGAGATTTAATTCCATGTTCCAAGATTCACATTCCTTTTTTTTTTTTTTTAAATAGATCTCTCTCTACTTTACATGTCAGGCTGCAGTGGGACAATGCACTTAAGATTCTTAGAAGCCCTGAGATGGTCTTTGAAGTACCACGTTAAATCTTTCTTGGAGTCTTTAAAAAGAAGTTTTTGCTGGGCGTGGTGGCTCACACCTGTAATCCCAGCACTTCGGGAGGCCAAGGCGGGTGGATCACAAGGTCAAGAGATTGAGACCATCCTGGCCAACATGGTGAAACCCTGTCTCTACTGAAAATACAAAAATTAGCTGGGCTTGGTAGCGCGTGCCTGTAATCTCAGCTACTCAGAAGGCTGAGGGAGGAGAATCGCTTGAACCTGGGAGGCGGAGGTTGCAGTGAGCCAGGATTATGCCACTGCATTCCAGCCTGGCAACAGAGTGAGACTCCATCTCAAAAAAAAAAAAAGATTAAAAAATGTATAAAGAATGTCTGGTATACTGTAGGTGCTGAAAAAAGCCATAGTTATTTCATTGGCTTTTTTAGTCTTTGCAGCAGCTGGCCTTGCTGAACTCATAGTAAGACCTCAATAAATCCTTGTTGAATTCACGGGTCATGACCCAAACCACACAGAGTACTCTTGGTATGGACAAACCACAATGTCTATTTTGTTTGGAGGCATTTCCAGGGAAAAATCTGCAGTGACTTCAATGTCTCTTTCTCAGCTGTAACAGACATTTTTGACCTCAGTTCATTCTCTGTGAGACAGCCAGAATTCTCTTTCTGAGACAGAATTCTGATTATATGACCCCTCTCCAGAAACTCTTCCCAGCAGGGCTCTGACCTACCTGGGCAGCCTCATTCCCCCACATCTTCACTCTTCACCGCTCCATGTGCCACTGCTGGACAGGCCAGGCTCATTCATGCTCTGTACCTTCCTCCATCCTGTTTTCCTGCTGGAATGCCCTTTCCTGCTTTCCTCAGTGGTGAACTTTGCCTCATCCATCAAGCCTCAGAGTAAATATTATTTTCTACTGCAGAGCAAAGGCTTTCCCAAGCCCTTCAGGCAGATTTGACTACTTCTCTTGGCATTTTAAAAATATACCTCTCCTCTTGCAATTGTCACCTCGCATTGTTATTTTTTAATTTGTTGGTCTCAGCAACTAGGCAGGAGCTTCTTGGGGACAGGTATTTGGATGTTTCCTCTTTGCATTGACATTATCTTACCCAGTACCTGTTACTATCAGATTTTTCTCCATAAACGCATTACCTTGCCTTTGTTCATACTTAAACTCACCTGGCAAAAATTAAAATGTATAGTATTCAGTGTGGTGAAAATGGGCAAAATGGGAATTCTCAGACATTATCAGTGGGAGGGCAATTTGTCAGTATCTATCAATACTTAAAATACTCATGCCCTTTGATGCAGTGATGTTGCTTCAAGAAAGCTATCTTGAAGAGAGAGCTCTACATGACCATAACAATATATGTATAAGGACATTTAGAGCAGCATTTTAAGATTGAAACACCCTAAGTGGCCATCAATGAGGCTAAATTAAATTAATTTTAGAGTATGTGTTCAGTGGAATGAAATTGCTGAAAGGAATGGAGTAGATCAATATGTTCTGACATGGACAGATTTCCAAAATATAGTGCTAAATGAAAGAACAAGCAGAATGTAAGTGCAAAACTGTGTCTTGCTGGATTGCTAAGTTACAATATGATGTATAAAACATTATGAAAACTGATTTGGCTACAGATGCCCACTCTGTCAAGATCATTCCTATATTAACCCACTGGAATATTGGGATGCTTCCTGAGGTGTAAGCATCTTATTCTTAACTCAGCACATTTTACTGCATTTATACATTGGCATGTCAGAGAATGAATATTTCAAACCCTATCAGCCTCTATTGTTTCTTCCAACAGCATTTTTCCATCTAATTTTGTAGAAAATACAAATATTTAGCTGCTAAGTGTCTGTTATCAATAGAAAAAAAACCCTAATTCTGCAATACAATACGTATTTCTTAGCCATAGAGTCTATTCAAAATAGGACAGTATTTTTCATGAAATAAAATATTTTGAGTGAACATGAAAACACACAAAAACATAGCTGCATTTTGAATGTTTTTATCTTCATTAAGTGTCTATTGAAAGTATTTTGGGTGTTTTGAATTTTTTTTAACTTTGAATTAGTCTTCAAAGTTAAAAAATTGAATTAGTCTTCAAAGTTAAAAAATTCAAAACACCCAAAATACATTCAATAGACCCTTAATAAAGATAAAAGCATTCAAAATGCAGCTATGTTTTTGTGTGTTTTCATATTCACTCAAAATATTTTATTCCATGAAAAATACTGTCCTAACTGCTTGGGAGACTGAGGCAGGAGAATCGCTTGAACCCGGGAGGCGGAGGTTGCGGTGAGCCGAGATTGCGCCACTGCACTCCAGCCTGGGCAACAAGAGCGAAAAACTCCGTCTCAAAAAAAAAAAAAAAAGTCTCCTTTTTTTCCAGCCCCGGCCCCAGACGCTACAGCCGCCGAAATGTTGATGCCTAAGAAGAACCGGATTGCCATTTATGAACTCCTTTTTAAGGAGGGAGCCATGGTGGCCAAGAAGGATGTCCACACGCCTAAGCAGCCGGAGTTGGCAGACAAGAATGTGCCCAACCTTCATGTCATGAAGGCCATGCAGTCTCTGAAGTCCCGAGGCTACATGAAGGAACAGTTTGCCTGGAGACATTTCTACTGGTACCTTACCAATGAGGGTATCCACCATCTCCGTGATTACCTTCATCTGCCCCCGGAGATTGTGCCTGCCACCCTATGCCACAGCCGTCCAGAGACTGGCAGGCCTGGGCCTAAAGGTCTGGAGGGTGAGTGACCTGCAAGACTCACAAGAGGGGAAGCCAACAGAGATACCTACAGATGGAATGCTGTGCTTCCTGGTGCTGACAAGAAAGCCGATGCTGGGAGTGGGTCAGCAACCGAATTCCAGTTTAGAGGCAGATTTGGTCGTGGACATGGTCAGCCATCTCAGTAAAATTGGAGAGGATTATTTTGCATTGAATAAACTTACAGCCAAAAAAAAAAAAAGTCAAACAGAATAATATGACTAAATTGATTCTATTTATGTTAATATTTATGTGTATTCACACACTTATGTGTATATTCACATATGTCTGCATAAGTAGGTTCATGTAAGCACATATGTAAATGTATGGAAGTATGTACACCAAAGTGATATTGGTCAGCTTTGGGAAAAGTATTTGTTCAGGAGAGTGTTCACCTTTACTACATATGCTTGTTTGCATTGTTTGATTTTTGTTAACAGTTAACAGAGACACCTTCTATAGTTTTAAAAAGAGTTGAAAAAAAAAGACATATAGCCAGCGAAAAGAAGGGCTGTCTTCTTACACTTAAGATTATGACAGGTCATGCCAGGCTTTGGGGAAAACTTGAATCTTTTTTATGGTATTTTTCATGTATGTTTAAGAAAACAATAATTTAAAAATCTATAAATAGAGGAAAAGATGGACATCATAGCACTCTCTGCTGACAAAGAAAACACTCAATATTGTAACATCTCATGTGATTTTGTTTCTTCTAGTTATAATCTATGAGAATACAACTTAGGCAGAGCCAATGCTTATATATTTCATACAATGCATGAAGAAAAAAAGCTTGCTAAGCAAATTAATATAATAAATAAGATAACTTGTGGCATGAAGTTTATGGGAATGGTAGAGCACATTTCTTTGTTCATATAAGCTTTGTATTGTTTGTATTACATCTTTTATCTCTTGGTACTATGACTGTTTATGTTTCAGGTTGCACCATCAAACTAGGAGCTCCTTGTTCATCTTTGTAACCCCAGTGTGGGGCTCATAACATGCTCTCCATGTTGAGAGACCTGACGATGTTGGAGTGGACTCTATTACTGGACACTCTGATATTCATCATAGAACTCAGGAGGCTTGGGCTCCGGTCCTAGCTCCTATATAAATTGGGTGTACTTGTACATGTCACTTAAGCTCTCTGGTCCTGTTCCTCACCTGGAAAATAAGGGTCTTTGACTAAAAAATTATCAAATTCTGTTTTAGCTCAAAAACTTGATCCTTAATATGCAAATGTAATAATTTAAGCACATTAATCATATACATGCACATCTATATTGCCAAACAGAGACAAGATTTATCTGTTCACTGAAAAGGCCCAATAGGATTTCTAAATGGAAGTACTTTGAATAATAAAATTATACCTTTTTACAAGTAGATCAATAGATCATTTTTACCAAATATGATTGGCCTTCTTTCTCTGAATTCCTTTTTTGTTCAAATTAGGAGGGCTATCCCTGTGTAATTGAATACATGCATATAAAGTTGTTGCTTTCATTCAGACTCTTTGGATTGTGGGGCCCCAGCATATATTTAGCTCCTAGATTATTTAAACATATAGCTGCAATTGAGAAATATCACTTTAAAGTAAAATAAAGCTGTGTCGAATATCATTAAGATAATTATAACAGGCAACTGTTAAATGTCCATATGTTGCAAAGGAACTTAGGTTTCTAATAAAGTGAACCTGTGATAACATACTTAGGTGACTAAATATGGGTATATACACTAAGGACACACTTAAAGCTATCACTAGCAATAGAGTGCAAATATTCCTCCCCACTCTTCAGGGAGTGTTGGCAAGCAGCAAGCAGAATGGAACCCAGTTTTGTAACCCAAGAGGCCAGAGCTGGTACATGGTTGCTTTGGGAGAACATGAGAAGTTGGAGTACAGCTAAGCTAGATACCAAGGGAGAAGCCAAGGGCACTATGATCTGTTAAAAAGTCTGAAATACAAGAGCAGAATTCAAACAGAGGGGGAAGCCAAGTTCTATGGCTGGAAGAACACAAATGCAAGTAGGAGGGAAGCAAGGAGGGAGGGGACAGGCTGCAGCTGGGGCTGGGGTGGCATCCATTGCCTCTGTGACCATGATGCTGGGAGATTGGGTGAGGTTGGAATGAATCGCTGGCATGCATACTAAATCATCTCTGCCATTTCTTCAAACAATGCAAAAAAGAGAAGAATAGGAAGGAGAAGGAGGAGGAAAGGAAGAAGACAGTGGAAGAGAACATTGTGAGGGAGGATACCGTGACATTGTGATACAGAGAGCAGTGAAGGGAGAGGTTTACACTCCTGACTACAGCATAATGACATTTTTTCACATCTAAATTTTAGTTTTTACTTTCTGAGCCAGTTAATATAAAAATACATACATAAATAAATTTTAGTTTCTTAGCATCTGGAGAACAGAATATTTTGGCCCAGATCATCTATAAGTTCCTTGCTAGCTCTTACATTTGTAAGACCCTGCTAAAACAGTCTCAAATTCTGTAAGACTCAGTTAAAACAATCACTGAGAGATTCATAAACCAACTTTATTACTCTGGTAGTAGAATTTTAGTTCAACTACTTAACATTTTGGCATCTGGTTTTCCTGGGGTTTTTGGTAAGAAGGCCTGATTGCTTTCTAATAGGGTGGGGTCTCAGAATTGTGTTAGAAGCAAAAGGCAAACAGATGGGTAAGCTGCTCTAATCAGCTCAAGCTGGAAAAACAAACAAACAAAAAAAACAAAAAAACCTCTTTTCTCTTAAAATGAGAGGTTGGTCTTCCCCAAATTCCAATGCTCCACTCCCTGATTTGGAGATGAATCAGATGACTTCACTGGTCTTCCCCTTCTCTGATTTCTATGATTCATCAGCTAAAGCAACTAGGGAGGGGGAAAAAGAACCCTTCCAGTATTCAGGTTATATTGCAGCTTAAAAGGAAGGAATCTAAGGAAAAACTGTTAGAATTGTAAAATAATGAAGAAAGCAAACTTATAATACTCCTAACTCAGACATATTTTTAAAGAGGACTCCCTATTCTGGTAATTATCAATTACATGGACTTTGCTGTTTATCAATTGTTTTATAAATATTTTTCTATGAAATCAGTAAAAAAGAAAAAAGAACGCGTCGTACAGATAAAAACCTCGTTTCAGGCTGGACGTGGTGGCTCACGCCTGTAATCCCAACACTTTGGAAGGCCAAGGTGGGAGAATTGCTTGAGGCCAGGAGTTTGAGCCCAGCCTGGGCAAAAAGGCAAGATCCCATTGTTACCCAAAAAAAAAAAAAATTTGTTGGGTATGGCGGTGCACATCTGTAGTCCCAGCTACTCAGGAGGCTGAAGCAGGAGGATAGCTTGAGCCTATGAGTTTGAGGCTGCGGTGAACTATGATTCCCACCACTGCACTCCCCCATGGATGACAGAGTAAGATCCTGTCTCTAAGAAGAAAAAAAAAAAAAGATAAAAAGAAATCTAATTGGTTTTGACCATCTGAAAAAGCTGCCAGTATCTACCTGATTATAATAATCAAGGAACCCCCAAGAGTCATTCAATTTAACAAACATTGAGTATCCACTAAATGCCAAGCCAGGCAGGGCTACACAGCACATATAATAGGAAGAAACATCAAACTCCACCTTAAGGACTAGTGGAAGTTAATATGTAATGATAATTTGACAAATGCATCAGATATGAAATCTAAGTGCCAGGAGAATACAATAAGAGAATGACTAATTCTGTCAAGGAACAGTTCACCATTAGAGAAAGGAAGTAAGCCATTCCATCTTGGCCAATGCATTAAAGTTGTTCATAGTTAGTTGAAGCCATTGCACAACCATGAAAGAGGAAATGTAACATAAACCAATGTATTCTCTATCAGCAGGAAGTGGCAATGTAGAGAGGTGTGACTGTTTATTTTTAAACAAACCATCCAGTATAAAAACAGGTGAAGAGAATTAGTCATTAGAGAAGGTAGGTATTTGATTAATGCCATCATTGTGAAGATAGTTTTGGAAACCCTCTGCTTAAGTATTTCCCTCAAAGCTGAAGGCAAATTCTGGTCACTTGAGAGGAGTTTTGAGGAAGAGCTAGCAGTCATTCTGGACCAGGGCTGGTGATTAAGAGGGGAAAAGATAGTAGCAGAAGAGGATACTGATTTGATCAGGCCCTCATTTGATAACATTGTTCAGTGAACTCAGCAAGATTTATTTTCTGGTTGTAAAAAATATTTAATCATTCTGATATGAGGGCTGAAGTGGATATCTATCAGTCCAATCAAGATTTTGGACTTCCTGAAATACTCAATATTCAAAATCATGTAATATTATTTTTAATAATTTGGTGAGGGTAAAAATGTTCAAAAATGTAGTGAACTGAAATGGAATATTCAATGATAACATGAATAATGTACTTACACAGCAAAAAAGAGTTTAAAAATCCAGTATTCCCACAAGCAAGGGAATAGCTAAGTGTGATGTGGTTTCCAATGAATGACATCAGCCCTATGTAAGTCTCCACAGAAATAGGCTAACATCTGCCATCCCATTCCTCTTCCAAAACCTGTGGTATTCTTGTGGGCATTCTGGATACCTGGAACAAGCTGAAACATGAACCCAGACAACAAAAGAGTTAAGAAGGTACAGACAGGCCGGGCGCGGTGGCTCACGCCTGTAATCCCAGCACTTTGGGAGGCCGAGGCGGGCGGATCACAAGTCAAGAGATCGAGACCATCCTGGCCAACATGGTGAAACCCCATCTCTATTAAAAGTATAAAAATTAGCTGGGAGTGGTGACAGGCGCTGTAGTCCCAGCTACTAGGGGGGCTGAGGCAGGAGAATAGCTTGAACCTGGGAGGCGGAGGTTGCAGTGAGCTGAGATCACGCCATTGCACTCCAGCCTGGGCAACAGAGCAAGACGCCGTCTCAAAAAAAAAAAAAAAAAAAGGAAGGTACAGAGTTAGTGGATGCAGGGTTGGACCTGAGACATCTGCCACTCACCCAAGCCAGTCCTCAAAGATGTTGACCCCTCTCCTAGGGCTGCAGCTACTCTTCCTTCATAAACAGAAATCATATCTTGGAATAGTCAACATTGCTTCTGTTAGTCTACTAATAAATTATGTATATTATAAAATTATCTGCCCTGTTTTGTTAAAAAAAACATGAAGCCCTTATACCCTTAATATCTAATTGAAAAGGAATGGCAGAGAGGTAGGGGAGAATGGCCTGGGACCCACATGGGCTGACAGTATAGGTCTCCATATTACCATTTTGTTTTAACTGTTTTTTTTTTTTTTTTGGTGTTTTTCGTGTTTTTTGAGATGGAGTCTCACTCCGTTGCCCAGGTTGGAGTGCAGTGGCGTGATCTCAGCTCACTGTAACCTCTGCCTCCCGGGTTCAAACAATTCTCCTGCCTCAGCCTTCCAAGTTGCTGGGATTAGAAGTGCCCGCCACCATGGCTGGCTAATTTTTGTATTTTGAGTAGAGATGAGGTTTCACCATGTTGGCTATGGCTGGTCTCAAACTCCTAACCTTAAGTGATCCACCCGCCTTGGCCTCCCAAGGTGTTGGGATAACAGGCGTGAGCCACTGCGCTGGGTTTGTTTTAACGTTTAAGCCCAATTTTCTCTTTCAAGGCTGCAGCATCTTTTTTTTTTTTTTTTTTTTTTTTTTAAGACAGAGTTTCGCTCTTGTTGCCCAGGCTGGAGTACAGTGGCATGATCTCAGCTCACCACAACCTCTGCTTCCTGGATTCATTCAAGCGATTCTCCTGCCTCAGCCTCCTAAGTAGCCCACCACCACGCCCAGCTAATTTTGTATTTTTAGTAGAGATGGGGTTTCTCCATGTTGGTCAAGCTGGTCTCGAACTCCCAACCTCAGGTGATCTGCCCACCTCAGCCTCCCAAAGTGCTGGGATTACAGGTGTGAGCCACCGAGCCTGGCCTTTTTTTTTTTTTTTTTTTTTTGAGACAGAGTCGCACTCTGTTGCCCAGGCTGGAGTGCAGTGGCGCCATCTCAGCTCACTGCAACCTCTGTCTCCCGGGTTCAAGCAATTCACCTGCTTCAGCCTCCTGAGTAGCTGGGATTACAGGCACGTGCCACCATGCCCAGCTAACTTTTTGTATTTTTTGTAGAGATGGGGTTTCACCATCTCTACAGGCTGGTCTCGAGCTCCTGGCCTTAAGTGATCTGCCCACCTTGGCCTCCCAAAGTGCTGGGATTACAGGCGTGAGCCACCAACCCCGGCCCAACATCTTTTTTTATTTTATTTTAATTTTTATTAGAGATGGGGGGGGGGGTCTCACTATGTTGCCTAAACTGGTCTCGAACTTCTGGGCTCAAATGATCCTTCAGGAATAATTAAAAATTTGTTTTTGTAAAGCCAGGGTCTCCCTGTTGCTCAGGCTGGTCTTGAACTTTTGCTCAAGTGATCCTCCTGCCTCAGTCTCCCAACATGTTGGGGTTATAGGCGTGAGCTACTCCTGGCCAGAGCCACTGTACCTGGTTCGACTTTAAAAAGGTTAGGAGAAAAACCAGCTAGATAAAAAGTAGCATTTAAAGAGTTATCCGGCCAGGCGTGGTGGTTCATGCCTGTAATCCCAGCACTTTGGAAGGGCTAGGCGGGCGGATCACAAGGTCAGGAGATCGAGACCATCCTGGCTAACACGGTGAAACCCTGTCTCTACCAAAAAAATACAAAGAAATTAGCTGGTCATGGTGGCGGGTGCCTGTAGTCCCAGCTACTAGGGAGGCTGAGGCAGGAGAATGGCGTGAACCTGGGAGGTGGTGCTTGCAGTGAGCCGAGATCACGCCACTGCGCTCCAGCCTGGGTGACAGAGCGAGATTCCATCTCAAAAACAAATTTAAAAAGGGTTAACCATTATTTCTTTAAGTGACTTTCTTGGAAGGTTACCACACTTTTTTCCACATTCAAAGTTCACTTCCAAATGATATAATTCAAATGTAATTCTCCAAAGAAAAATTTTGAAAGGAACCCCTATCCCATTTAGCTTTGGAGCCTAGAAGAAGGAGAGGCACCTGCCCCACTGTGTGTGAGGGTCTGTAGTTCTTACCCCCTTATTACTTATTTGTTCCACTCCAGTAGATTTAAAATCTGCACCTTCCATCTCCTTGGCTTGGTTGCATTCTCACCATATGTCAGGCATATTTAGTACACAGAAACAAGAGTGAACAGCTTGCCAAGTAGGACTGATCACTGTAAACTTAGGGGTGTTTTTGTTTTTGTTTTTTGGAGACAGGGTCTCACGCTGTTACCCAGACTGGAGTGCAGTGGTGCAGTCATGGCTCACCTCAGACTCGACATCCTGGGCTCAAGTGATCCTCCCACATCAGCCTCCTGAGTAGCCAGGATGACAGGCACATGCCACCATACCCGGATAACTTTTTAAAATTTTTTGCAGAGGCGAGGTATTTTCATGTTGTCTAGGATGTTCTCGAATTCCTAGGGTCAAGCAATTCTCCTGTCTCGGCGTCCCAAAGTGCTGGGATTACAGGTGCGAGCCATTGCACCTGGACAGCCTTAGGTTTAGATTGAAAAATAAGGTCTCCTGAGCTCCATGTCCTCAGACTTCCGTAGTTTCCAACCTGCCCCCTCAATTTATCCTAACTATTGTAGTCATACTTTCCATTCTAGAAGTTTAACCATCTTGCCTATCCCAACTCCCACCCACCCCCCCATTAAAAAGCTTTTGATTATTTCCCATCTCAAGATAACTTCCACAGTCTTTTTTTTTTTTTTTTTTTTTGAGATGGATTCTCTGTCCCCCAGGCTGGAGGGCAGTGGTGCGATCTCGGCTCACTGCAACCTCTGCCACCCAGGTTGAACTGATTCTCCTGCCTCAGCCTCCTGAGTAGTTGAGATTACAGGCGTGTGCCACTACAATACTTCACATTTATACAGTGGGTTGCATTTTTAAAAGAACTTTCATGTTCATTATTTATTAGATGGGTACTACAGCCAGTAGGATATGCTAGAAAGGCATTAATATCCAGGTTTTGTTTTGTTTTCTTTTTTGAGACGGAGTCTTGTTCTGTCACCCAAGCTGGAGTGCAGTGGCACGATCTCTGCTCACTGCAAGCTCCGCCTCCCGGGTTCGCGCCATTCTACTGCCTCAGCCTCCCCAGCAGATGGGACTACAGGCGCACGCCGCCTCGCCCGGCTAATTTTTTTGTATTTTTAGTAGAGACGGGGTTTCAGCGTGTTAGCCAGGATGGTCTCAATCTTCTGACCTGGTGATCCGCCCGCCTCGGCCTCCCACAGTGCTGGAATTACAGGCGTGAGCCACCGCGCCCGGCCAATATCCAGGTTTGACCGATGAAAATACCAGGACTTGAAGAGGGAAGAGATAGGGCCTTCGCAAATGGCAGAGTTGAGACTATGTTTCAGTGCTCTTTCCCCTTTCCTCCCCTAACTGCTTCTTCCAACAAAATCCAACCCTGAGCTGGCTACTTCTAAGACTCAACCTCTCATACTTTTCTTCCTCTGAAAGTTGCAGCTGACAGTCTTAACATTCCGAAGACTTCCTCACTGCTGGATGTGAATTAACTCTAGCACTGGGCTCCTGGGAGGCAGAAGGCTTGGCTGACAGCCTTGTATGCAAAATGACATTTAGGCCTTAGGCACTTAGTCAGTTACAGAGTCCTGCTCCTTAAAAGTTTTCAGATGCTAGAGTGTAATATCAAAAAAGCCAAACCGAATTAGGAACGGACCTATCACTTTATTAGCCTCCCAACATGCACACATAGACAGAGCTATGCAAGCCTGCTGCACTGTGACTTCACACGCTCCCCCACCCCACTTTCCGAACTCAGAAGAAACTCATTGCGCAATTCTACGAGACTGCAGATTGGTGCTGGACAGAAACTATTTCCAGTTCCCATTGTGGCACTTGGGAGTTATAATTTGCATCACTTTTGATGGGGCAGAGGGGAGACATTATACCTGCAAAAAGTGTTCAATTATTTATTTTTCACAATAGTAAAACTCTTGTTTGGGTATTGTTGGGACCCATGACTAGATATTAGTTAAAAATAAGACACCAATTCCCTAAAATACAGACCAGACATAAAATACATTCTATTTCTTAGTTGTATAGAAATGTTAACTCTTTCATTCAATTAAACAGGTGGATCTTAATCCCTTGATCATTTATTCTGGATCCCTTTCTGACTTTCAGTTGAAAACTTCAGGGACAAATGTAAATATTGTCTCATGAAGGATTATGTAGTCAGTGAGACTGTTCCCAGACATGATACTCTCATTATTTATTTGGAGTTCCATCTGAGAGGTTAAACCAAAAAAGCTTTTTTTTTTTTTCAGTTTCAGCGGCTTAAGTTGGACAGATGTCTGCTGAAAAACCAGTTTGCAAAACTGTGTATGACTCATGTTTACTTGGCGTTGGAGAACATTATCTATGGATGGTGAGGCGTAGGAAAGAGTGGGCATATTTTCAGCACACCAGTGATTGGGTACAGGTCTCTCCCTGTGAGAAGAGGTAAGTTTTTGTTGTTGTTGTTGCCCCAGGAAGAAGAACAGACTACATACTTAGGTGGAGACAAGTTTTGGCTGAAGGGTAGAATGGTTTTGTTTGTTTTTTGAGACAGGGCCTTGCTCTATTGCCCAGGTTAAGAGTACCGTAGCGCGATCACAGCTCACTGCAGCCTTGATCTCCGTGGCTCAAGCAATCCTCTCACCTCAGCCTCCCCAGTAGCTGAGACTACAGGTGTGTGCCACCACGTCCAGCTAATTTTTTAATTTTTATTTTTGTAGAGACAGGGTCTCACTGTGTTGCCCTGACTGTCCTCAAACTCCTGGGCTCAAGCGAGTCTCCTGCCTCAGCCTCCTGCGTAGCTGAGATTACAGGCACATGCCACCATGCCTGGCTAATTTTTGTATTTTCAGTAGAGACGGGGTTTCACCATGTTGATCGGGCTGGTTTTTTTTTTTTTTTTTTTTAAGACAGGGTCTCACCCTGTTGTCCAGGCTAGAGTGTAGTGGTATGATTATAGCTCACTGCAGACTTAACCTCTTGGGCTCAAGGAATCCTCCCACCTCAGCCTCCCAAGTAGCTGGGACCATAGTCATATGCCATCACGCCCAGTGAACACTTTCTTTCTGGTGCAACGTGATGTTCCAGATTCATCTTCCATTGTCCCTGACTCAGACTTACAATCAGTAATTTCTTCAAAGAGCCCTGGTTTCTTTTAGTGAAGAACGGGATATAGAAACCAAGATCTGGATGTTACATGTGCCATTGCTACTAAATTGTCACTGCATCTAGACCCTCTCAGCAGAATAAGGAAATATGGGACGGGCACAGTAGCTCATGCCTGTAATCACAGCACTTTGGGAGGCCAAGGCGGGTGGATCACTTGAGGTCGGGAGTTTGAGACCAGCCTAGCCAACATGGTGAAACCCCATCTCTACTAAAATACAAAAATTAGCCAGGCGTGGTGGTGGGCGCCTGTAATCCTAGCTACTCGGGAGGCTGAGGCAGGGGAATTGCTTGAACCCAGGAGGTGGAGGTTGTGGTAAACTGAGATCGTGCCACTGCATTCCAGCCTGGCTGGAATTCCGCCTCCCGGGTTCACACCATTCTCCTGCCTCAGCCTCCCGAGTAGCTGGGACTACAGGAGCCCACCACCACACCCGGCTAAGTTTCTGTATTTTCAGTAGAGATGGGGTTTCACCGTGTTAGCCAGGATGGTCTCGATCTCCTGATGTCATGATCCACCCACCTCGGCCTCCCAAAGTGCTGGGATTACAGGCGTGAGCCACCGCACCCGGCCTCCAGTGCTGTATATTTCTAAATAAGCAAAATCTAGGATAGGGAGAATAGAAAATATTCCTTCTCCCCACACCCACAAGAAACAGATTTTGAAGAAAAGGGAAGAAAGTCAACCCACTAATCACAGAATCTTTATAAGGGTTCTTCACTTTCAAAACAGCAATAAATTTATACTCAGGCTTTCCTCCTACTTTCTTAAAGAATCAACCAGGCTATAGCTCATATATTGAAAGCAAACACATCTGCCAAGGCAAACTCTTGACTGTTTAAATCTGTTTGATGAAGTAATCTAGAGATCCACCATCTTAGAAACACAGGTCTGGTTCTTGACTCTTTCAGTAATTTTTGCCTGGCAGGGCAGATCCAAATCCCAGATAGATGCCTTGTAAATGTGTCTGCCATTATATACCTTGATAAGTAGTCTGGACATGAGTGAAGGGGGCATGGCAACAGTAGATGGATAAATGAAATGGATCCCCTTTATTTCTACATCTCAACAAGAAACTCAATAAATCTTAATATCAAATACGTTAAGGTTTGATTAAATACTACATACCAAACAACAAAACAGAACAAAACAAAATACTACTATATACCTATAATGCATAGAAAACATCTTAACATCTTTACAACATGCCCATTAGGAACTACAGATGCAGTATGCTAATGAAAAGTTAAAGTTTTCTTTCCTCTCCCTCCCCTAAACCTGTTCATAGCATATGTGATTTAAAAATACGTTCACAAATTCTTTCCAAACTTCTCCCTTCAAGGGTGGAGCTTAAGTGTGGGCTTAGCGACTTACTAATCCTTCAGATGACTGCAGCCCTAGCCAAGAGCCTGACTGCAACTTCATGAGAGACCTGGACTTTTGACTTACAGAAACTGTGAGATAATGTTTGTTGTTTTAAGTAGCTAAGTTTTGGGATAATTTATTATTCAGCAAATTGGTTATAACCAATATAGCACACAAACCTAGAATCCAAAAGTAGAAATGACTAAAAAAAAAATAAACATTTTAAATTAACTTTCTTCCCACTCTAACCACACTATTTTCTCAATGGGCTAACACCATCATTTACTCAGTATCTCAAATGAGAAACCCAGAAGCCATACTTTACTCTCCTTACCAACAACAAAACTGAGTTGTCATTTTTTTTTTTTTTTCCCTATACATCACTTGAGCCCACTCCTATTCTTGCTGCTTTAATTCTGGGCCATTGCCATTTTTCAGTTACTACAACACAGGCTCCCAACATTTCTTCTTTCGCTTCCCAGCTCCATCGCATTCTCTAGACTAATGCCAACAAGAGCCCTTTTCAAATACATATCTGATCATGTCAATTAATTAACCTTCACTACTGGTTCCCACATTGCACAGGACAAAGTTCAAATGTCTTAGCACAGTGTTTCTGTCCCTATCCTGCAGTTTTCTCTCTCATCTCCCATGTTCATAGCCTACAATCTCTCCAACTTTCACCTTTTCATAGGCTGCTTAGTTTCACTTAGTTTCTTTGTGGAAGACCTTTAATTTTCCCTTATAAATCCTACTATTTTTAAAAGACTCAGCTCAAGTTCTATCTCAGGAAACCTTAACTACCAAGATCTGGTTAGATGACTTGCTTACTTTATCAAAGCACTTATCACATAAAGCAGTATAGTGTCTTCCACTAGAATGTGATCTCCTGAAAAAAAAAAATCTTTGATACCTACACATTCATGCATCTAACTAATATCTGCTAAGCAACTACATGACAGGCACTGTATTAGGTGTTTATTACTTAATGGTGAACAAAACAAATATGCCCCTGTCCTTGCAGAGCTTGTAATCTATAAGAAAAGAAAATCAAAGAAACAAATAAATATGGTGAGATCTGAAAAAACAAGGCTATGAGAGAGTAACTGTGGGGACCTACTTTGGAGTGCATGGCACATAGTTGCACTCACTTACTGAATTAAACTGTTTTCAAAGAGGTGTGTATAAATTACACCTTCACTGCTGAGGTATAAATGGGCCAGGGTGATCACATCCTTGCTAGCCCTAAGTCTGATTTTCAAAAAAAAAACTTGCTCATTTTTTGAGATAGGGTCTTGATCTCTCACCCAGGATGGAGTGCAGTGGCACCATCATAGCTCACTGCAGCCTCGAACTCCTAGACTCAAGCGATCCTCCCACCTCAGCTTCCCAAGTAGCTGGGATTACATCCTGCTAAACATATTGTCAGTTACTTCTTGGCTTATAAATTCTCAGTACTAAAAATCAAGAAAAAGAACATAAAGCATATCAAATGTATGTTAAAAAAGGAGGCTTCACTAAGCACAAGCAAAAAACTACCTTTATATATGATCAGTGTTATTCAAATACATGGATAAGATAACACATTTTATGATGTAAAAAGTAATATTTAAAAATTAAAAGGCAAGTCTTTCTGGTATTCAGAAGTCTGAAGCAACCACTGTCCAGCTCTTTAAAAAGAGCACATTCCATTCTGGTGCACACAAATGTGCATTAAAAATAAAATAAAGTGTAAGAGTACATTTCAAGGGAATCCCTGCCTCTCCCTTGGCTCGCTGGCAAATGATTCACAACCAAAACATTTCTGGGATATGTGACTTAAGGAATAAAAAAACTCAGTGTTTTATAAAAGGGAATGGCAGGATGAGGAAATGATTTATCAAGATACAATTTTACTAATAATTACTTCTCAAATAACTTAAAAATGTTTTATAACAAAAAATCAAAATGAAACAAAACTTGGTAGTTGAATATAAGTATTTTCAACTGTTACAACACTTGAGGAGATTTTTCGGTCTAATTTCTCAGAAATTAGGCCAAAAGAATAGCTATTCTTTAACACAGAATAGCTAAAAAATTTCAATGTGAAGCAATTATCTAGGATTACAAAACTTATATTTTACAAATGACATACATAATTTCTGAAAATTTTAGTGTAAGGGTTCTAAAGATTAAACAAGCCTGTCCTGTTTTTTTTTGTTTGTTTGAGACAGGGTCACACTCTGATACTCAAGCTGAGTTCTGTGGTGCGATCACGACTCACTGTAGCCTTGACTTCTTGGGCTCAAGCAATTCTTCTGCCTCAGCCTTTTGAGTAGCTGGGACTACAGGCACACCCCACCATACCCGGCTAACTTTTTTATTTGTAGAGATGAGGTCTATGTTGCCCAGACTGGTCTCCAACCCCTGGACTCAAGTGATTCTCCCGCCTCGGCCTTGCGAAGTGCTGGAATTACAGGTGTGAGCCACCACGCCCAGCCCTGTCTGTAGTTTCTTAAGTCCAAATTTGCTACAGCAACATCAGTTGATTATGCCCTTTTCCAATCATCTGCAGGCCCGGAAAATTTAAATCAATCAGTATAGATGAGGATAAAAATAGCTTATGCTGGCCAGGCACGGTGGCTTACCCCTGTAATCCCAGCACTTTGGGAGGCCAAGACAGGCGGATCACAAGGTCAGGAGTTTGAGACCAGCCCGGCCAATATGGTAACACCCTGTCTCTACTAAAAATACAAAAAAAAATTAGCCAAGCCTGGTGGTAGGTGCCTGTAGTCCCAGCTACTCGGGAGGATGAGGCAGGAGAATCGCTTTAATCCAGGAGGTGGATGTTGTGGTGAGCTGAGATCATGCCACTGCACTCCAGCCTGGGCAACAGAGCGAGACTCCATCTCAAAAAAAAAAAAAAAAAAAAAAAAGCTTATGCTTTACCACATTAACCTTGTCATTTGGAGCAATGACACTGACTTTTTTTCTGGAAAACATACCTATCTCTTTGCTTTCAGCAGTGTATTTCAACACTCAGCTTGAATCTAGAGATAGAGGCACCTGTCATCAAACATGTTATACCACCAAATTTTTTCTTTTATTAAACAAACTGATGGTTGCCAAACAAGAAGTCAGTAATCTGACTTTTCAGAGGCAGGGAGTTTTTATTTTTGGCTTCTGTAATGGAATTTCAC
Organism: Pan troglodytes; assembly: GCF_028858775.2. NCBI lineage: Eukaryota > Metazoa > Chordata > Mammalia > Primates > Hominidae > Pan > Pan troglodytes. Next base: position 52,429,431 of record NC_072414.2, read on the forward strand.
CAAGTTTTTAAAGGTATTAACTTTATTAACCTGTAACATTCATCATTTTAAAGGAGTATATAAAAACTGTCAAAAGGGGTCAGAAATAAGGTTTGCGATGCTCATAATCATCTTCAGCAGTGGCAACATTTAACTTTTTGAGTCAGTCGCAACAGACTGGCAATATAACTAACACAATACATAATGATAAATGTTGTTCTTGATAAAAAAACCGAATTATTTTTCTATTTACAATTTTTAGAAAAGGTTTAATGTAAAAATATTTTTCTTCTTTATATATTTCCCTGCCATGATAATGTTAAAACATATCAAGATCCTCCTCAAACTTTAAGGGTGAAAAGCATACCATTCCATTTTAGTTGAAATATTCCTTCACATAGCCAACACATTTTTTAAAGGCACTCTAGCTACTATAGGAAAAATGTTCCTCTTGCCTACTGATTATTTTCCCTCAAACTTATCTAAATTAAACACTGTTATAACTGTTTTTTTAAATTTAGTTTTCCATGGTACAGTCCTCAAGTTATTTTTCTTTTATGTGGAGCCCCTCCTTCAGTTTCAACTTGCTGAGCAGGCAAGCAACTGCTTTTGGTTTCCATGGAAACTGGATTCCTGTGGCTGCGTGTAGGCATTCTCGTTCCACCAATCTAAGAGATGAAGCAGAAAACAGAATAGCTTAATGTATCTACAACATACCTATATACAGTCAACTCTGTAGTATTTATACATGTATTAACCACCTTGCAAATAAGCTCTTATATATTTTTCATCTCCAGCTAGCTGGCTGTTTCTAAACAAGTTTTAATCTGACACATTTTTAAGTACTAAACTTTCAAATAACCATCAGAGAAGTTGATAGATCTGAGTAGATGGGGAGAGAAGTGAATGGGGAAACTATTCTCTGTGTTAAATTTATTAGAGGTTGAAAAGATAAATTAGAAATCAAGGGAATGACAGGCCTTATGTGTGATGTGTTTGAAATTATTAAACTGAAGGACAAGAAAAAGGAAGGAGTAATAGGGAGGAAGCGAAAGGAAATACAAGAAGGTCAGAGGTGGTAAACAGGGAGAAGAAATTACATGGACAAACAAGAAAGATAATAAGAAGGGTAGGGAAGATAAGGAAAGAAAATGAGGAAAGAGATGAAGATTAAGAAAAAGGGAAGTAAAAAAAAAAAAGACAGTAAAAGTGTAAGGAAGTTTCAAGACAAGAACCCAAGTAGCAGGGAAATCCTGAAGGGCTGAAAGAGGAGAGCAAGAAAGAAAGAAAAGGGGAAGAAAAAACTGGAAGGGGGAATACAGAGGATGGGCAAAGGGGAAGAGGGGGATTAGAGTGGGGGAAGGAACTTTGCTGTGGTTCTACCTTCAAGTCTACCCTTCCTTACCCTCACTTTCTAGCTCACACAGTCAAAGAGAGGTGGTCTATTTTTTTTCTTTTGAGACAGAGTCTCGCTCTGTCACCCAGGCTGGAGGACAGTTGGTGCGATCTCTGCTCACTGCAACCTCCACCTCCTGGGTTCAAGCGATTCTCCTGACTCAGACTCCTGAGCAGCTGGGATTACAGGTGTGTGTCACCACGCCTGGCTAACTTTTGTATTATTAGTAGAGATGGGGTTTCACCACGTTTAGGCTGGTCTGGAATTCCTGACCTCAAGTGATCTGCCCGCCTCAGCCTCCCACAGTGCTGGGATTATGGGCATGAGCCACCGCGCCCAGCCAAGGTGGTCTATTCTTAAGACAGAATCCCTTGCTATGTAGTCATGTTAAAGATGTGATCTATAAAAACAGCAATGGAGAAGGCCAATCTCACAGAGAAGGACCAAAGCTGTATAGCCTGAAACTATTTCCACAGAACCTGCCCATATCTGCCTTTATTTTCCCTGGCCACCTTGTTCTCCTCTATTTCTTCATATCCCGTCCAGTCAATTTCAGGCCTGGGACTGAAGGGTGATAGTGTAACTCCAAGCACTCTCTCTCATAATGCTAGCCCAACAGAAATACTATTGGCATTTGCTCCAAGGGGTTACAGACTCACTGAAAAAGCTCGGACTCTGGCTTCCTTTATTTAATATCTACTGTCCCTTTACAAAGCATTTTTTTAATTTACATTTACCTGACCAGAAAGGACAAATTGAGTACAGATTTGTCTGTGTGAATCTGATGAACTTTTGTAATATACTGATTAGAAAAGTGCTGCGACTTTTGGATGATCTATACCACTCCTCACTCAGCTGGTATTTCCTATAAAGGTATATTGACCACACTAAATCTATCTGTTAAAATTTTTGAGAAAAGCAAGCATTTTGAAAACCTCCACTGCAAGACTGTGTGTGTCTGAATGTGTAAAATAAATGTTTATTACAGAAGATGTAGAAAGAAAAAAGGGATAAGTGTGAAGCTGCTGCAAGAAGACTGGAAGCAGAACTCAAAAGTAGCCCAGGAAGCAAATGGGACCCTTAAATACAATCTCTACTTGATGCAGTAGGGAGGCAGATGCAGGCTCTACTGGCATATCTCTCAGGGTTAGTACCAAAGGCACTATACAAGGATGAGATCAGAGTTCAAGTGGACTTGTGACTATGGGATCACATTAGAGGCAGAAACGTTTGAACAAATTTTTACACCATGAAAATATGCAGATGATTTCTATTTCATATAGGTCTTACTTCCCTGGTTTCCTGAAAGCTGTCATCTTACCATTGCTGCTAAAACTAGAATCCATATTTGCACTTAGATTGGTTGGGACTAGAAGGCCCATTCCCATGGCCTAGCTAGGAGGTAGGGAAGAAGATGGGGTAATTCCTATCAAACACAGGGCTAGATTGTGGGGAGGTGAGTAGATCACCAAAAACTTTCCACTGGCTTTCAAAAATATATCAAACCAACTATTAGTTATCTAATTGCCCACTGTACCTAATGCTGGGCTCTACAACAACCTGGGCCTGGATAATCTCGTTAAGTATTTGTTCCTGGACTGAATGCATGAAGCACACTCCGTGATACACATGTAATTGAACTGTTGTAATTATGTGGCCAAATTGTGAACATATGGAATTTCTCCTTTTCCAAATACAGTCACATTTTGGTCAAAATGAACTACATATACAACAGTGGTCCCAAAAGATTATAATGGAGCTGAAAAATTTCTATCATCTAGTGATGTCGCAGCTGTTACAACATAACAGTGCAATGTATTACCTTGTCTACGTTTAGATATCCAAATACCAGTGTATTACAACGGCATACAGTATTCAGTACAGCAACATGCTGTACAGGTCTGTAGACTACCTAACAGCAATAGGCTATACCATACGGCCTAAGTGTGTAGTAGACTACACCCTCTAGGTTTGTGTAAGTAAGCTTATGGTATTTAAACAAAGACAAAATTGCCTAGTGCTGCATTTCTCAGAATGTATCCCTGTCGTTAAGTGATACATGACTACAAATTGTGTTATTGTACTAAAGCACATTCTAGACATTATTTAAAAAAAACAAATCATTAAAGTATTTCCAAAGCATAAAGCATTCAACACTATTTTAGTGTCAGTCTATATCAATAAGGAAAGTATATTACTCATTTTTTTAGAAACACCTTGCACACACATAATACATTTTTCCTTTCACTTAAAGTTGTTCAATTCCAAGGTATTAAACTGTTCATTTTCACTAAAAAGGAATAAACCACTCCCACACAGAATTACATGTTATAGGTGAGAGACTATAATCAGTGTTTCTAAATTAAAAGGAAATCATTCTCCTAGAAAAACACAGATCCTTCAAAAATAGTTCTTCAATTATTTTTGAGTTACTTAAGAAAATTTTTCCTTAGGTTATAAAAGTTACTACTTCTAGTAAACTGGAAACAGACAACCAAAACTGAAGATAAAATAGCTTAAAATGCTAACAAGTAACTTTCTCCATTCTTTCACTTGTCCCAACTTAACATTTATATTTTCTTGGCCAAAGCTAAGTAGGAATGTACAAGGAGTTCTCATTTCTAAAAGGATACTCCCAAATAGTAACTTAGGGTGGAGAACTGAAAGACATAAACAAACAACACTGTTTACTTTAAATTATTTAAAAATCCTCAGTATTTGCATTCCAGCTGTTTCTCATAAGGATTTGAGGACATTTACAGATTAATTCAGTATAGTACAGACAGTGAAAAGGAAGAATACACAAGTGATAGATGCTCTGGGGCAACCACAATGAGAAGATAATGACTCAGACAATAATTCTGACTCAAAGACTTTTGGCAGTAAGTAAGGAAAATATACTGGATCGCGTCCTGAACACATTCAGAGTCATTTGTAGAGAGCAAAACTTTTTTCTTTCCTTTTCTTTTTTTGAGACAGAGTCTCGTTCTGTAGCCCAGGCTGGAGTGCAGTAGAGTGATCTTGGGTCACTGAAACCTCTGCCTCCCAGGTTCAAGCGATTCTCCTGCCTCAGCCTCTCCAGTAGCTGGAAATGATTACAGGTGTGCACCATGATGCCCAGCTAATTTTTGGTAGAGATGGGGTTTCACCATGTTGGTCAGGCTGGTCTCAAACTGCTGACATCAAATGATCCACCCGCCTTGGCCTCCCAAAGTCCTGGGATTATAGGTGTGAGCCACTGCGCCCAGCCCAGTGCAAAACTTTTCTAACAACTAAACTCGAATTGGAATTTCCTACACAATATACAGAATGAGTGACATAGCAGAGAATAACTCTAGCTATGGGTTTATAAGCTTCAGATAATGTCATTCAACTGTTACTTTTGGCAAGGATTCTATAAAGAGAGTAATGTTAATTGTAATTCAGTAAATACTGAGTTACATAATACCTAGAAAGACACAATTTAGTCCTTGATACTTTAGGTATATTTTTAATTAGGCACTCTGTTCACAAACTACTATTACTTCTTTTTCCTCATCCTAATTAACAATGTTTAATTATATCATAATTTTATTACATGTACTCTTCCGCAAATTGCCTAAAATACTTAATGAAATGAAACCCAGTATATATAAATAAAAATTACAAAAAACCCCACAACTTTGCTTTTCATAGGAATATAAGGATTTAACTACATGGATGCCTTACCCATACACCCACTGAGCAAGCTAAGAGAGTTTTCTTTAGTTGACTTATAAATCTTGCAAAAATAAAAAAGTTCCACTACCACGAAGACTGGACTCACCATGGCATACAACTTTATCCTTCCTATGGATATAGCTTTTAGAATGGTGCTGTGATTAATATGACAATGAGAACATCAGGGTGAAATATGGTAAAGTCAGTGAAATAGACAAATAATAAACAACCTAATGAACCTTTAATTTCAAAAAAGATCTTACCTTTTGTTGTGTTGTGGTATCCAGTGATTTAGGTGGAAAAGTACAAGGTATTCTTCCATGATGGATATGATATGGTAATAACAGGCTGGGATCTAACGGGACCCAGGGAACTGAGAGACTGGAAGGTACACCAGGAAGGCCGCAATGTGTTTTATACAAATTGTATGCTGTCCTAGTAACTTTTCCATCAGAGGCCTTATAAATCAGGAGTGAAGAATCTTCTGCTGCATGAGATAACAAGTAGGAACCCTCCTGCAAGCTAAATTCACACAATGAAACTCAACCCACTGGCTCACTGTGTCAATTTCAACATCACTTTCTTAATCATAATCTATTAGTAAAATTGAAAATTATGAGAAGATCACACCACCTCTAAAAATACTTTTATGACAAAATAAGATTTAAGAAATCTTTAAAACTATTTTTATGCTTTTTAGGCAACTAATTTTAATTCTTATTCCAAAGTTCAGAATAGTTGATCATTTTCTTTTTACTTTTATAGCAATTCGTAAGTTTTCATTTAATGGGAAACAAACAGTGTGCCTAATTCTCTAATCCATAGATTAGATATTTATAGGTATCTATACTGAAAAGCATTCCTACAGCATTTTCATTCATTTAACACTGCAACTATTTTGTACCTAATAATAGATAGATGACTAGATACAAAAGTGAAGGTGATATGTTTGCTACACTGAGTAGTTTAAAATAAAGTGGAAGAAACAGTCAATGGAACAATCACAGTACAACATGAGGTGCTATGAGGATAACAGAAACAATAGCAGCTAGCAGGTATTAAATGTTTATTATGAGCTAACTACTGTATTATGGCTTCAAATTTATTTTCTATTAGATCTTCCACAATAAACCTTCAAGGCATATTAATTTAGGGTGATAAATAAACAAATTAGAGATGCTAAGCAATTTGCCCAAAGTTGTGAGTGTAGGCTTAGATATAAACCCAGGCATTTGAACTCCATAGGCCATACCCTTAATCACGATCCTCTACTGTAGCAATAACAAACTATGTTGAACATCACATCCACATTTTTCCTTTCTCCTTATAAAGTTTTAAATAATTCAATGTATCATCTTAAAGAACTAAAGGGATATGAATAAATATATTGTGCTTTCTTAGGATTACACAGTCCTCTGGATCAAAGATGTTAAGGAGAACATCCGTTCTTTACAATATATTATGAAAAAATAAAGATTTATCATACTTTAGCTATACAGATTTGCCTATAAACCAAATCGGTTACATTTTCATCAATTTTTAAACTGAAAATAGGTGTTGACAATTGCTCTTATCCTCTGGAAATTTTTTTTCCCAATCATTTTCATATTTCCATATAAAGAAATGAATAATTATTTGATAGTAGGAATAAATAACATTTCAAAGATTGAGTTTTAATCAATGAAAATCATATATCTTAACCACTTCCACTAAAAATGGAGAAAGCTTTCATTTACAGAAGAATATATTAATATTTAATTCATGGAGAATGAGAGATACTCTAAGGAGGAGTACCTTACAAGTGCTGTACATGTCTAATGTACATAGATGAATATAAGCTATGGTAGACAGAATAATGGCCTCCTAGAAATGTTTATGTTCCAAACCTGGAACCTATGAATATGTTACATGGCCAAAGGGAATTAAGGTAGCAGATGGAATTAAGGTTGCTAATCAACTGATTTTAAAATGATCATATTTTACTAATCACAAGAGCCCTTAAATACAGAAGAAGAAGGCAGAAGAGACTCAGAGGGAGATGCGACTGTACAAGTCCAGAGAGATGCGACTTAACTTGGCTTTGTAACTTTGAAGATGGAGGAAGGGAGCTACAAGCCAAGGGATGCAGGTGGCCTCTAGAAGCTACAAAAGGCAAGGACTAGATCCTTCCCAGAGCCTACAGAAAGGAATGTAGCTTTGCCAATGCCCTGATTTTAACTCAGTGAACCCTGTTAGACCTCTGACTTGAGAACTGTAAAATAATAAATTTGTGTTGTCTTATAATCTTAATTTGTGGTAATTTGTTACAGCCACAATATAAAGCTAACACACAAACTAAATAAAATATTGATAATAAAATTTCAAAAAATAGCTGGCAAATTTCATGCATAAGCTTTGTATATAGCATGAAGAACAGAATATATAAAATAAAAATCCTGTCACATAATCACAGAATATCAGAACTGAAAAGTACCTAGGAAGTTATTGCACTTGACACCATCATTTTACAAATAAGGAAAATGACATCAAGTTAGATAATAGAATTCTTCAGAACTAGAGCTTTGAGATTTTGACTGTAAGTTCGTTTTCAAGTTTAACATTTGGTAAGGGCATAAGAGAAGGAATGCAAACATTCATATAACAAAACAGTTTGGCGAATCATCAGGGGTAAAATCCATATCCTAAGACTTGCCATGGATCTAAATGACTGTTCATTTAGCTCTATGTTTTTTTTTTTTCTAGAGGAAGTCTCACTCTGTCGCCCAGGCTGGAGTGCAGTGGCACATCTCAGCTTTGCAATCTCTGCCTCCCGGGTTCAAGCGATTCTGCTGCCTCAGCCTCCTGAGTAGGTGGGATTACAGGTGCACACCACAAAACCCAGCTAATTTTTTTGTATTTTTAGTAGAGATGGGGTTTCACCATGTTGGCCAGGATGGTCTCCATCTCCTGACCTCATGATCTGCCTACCTCGGCCTCCCAAAGTGCTGGGATTACAGGCGTGAGCCACTGCGCCCGGCCTCTATGTTCTTTTTTTTTTTTTTTTTAATCTTGAAAGTGAAAATAATATAGCTATGGTGGGCTGAATAATGGTCCCCCACCATGATGTCCTTATGCTAATCACCAGAACCTGTGACTGTATTATATTTAATCGTTTTGCAGGTGTGATTAAATTAAGGATTTTGAGATGAGGGGATTATCCCAAATTATGTGAGAAGGCCCAAAGTAATCACCAGGAACCTTATAAAAGGGAGGCAGAGGAAGATATTACCACAAAAGGAGAGAAGGCAATGTGATGCGACACATAGATCCAAGTGACATGCCCTGAGAATGGAGGAAAGAGCCACAAGTCAAGGAATACAGGTGGTCACTAGAAACTGACAAAGGTAAAGAAATGATTCTTTCCTTAGTCTCCAGAAAGGACCACTCCTGCTGACACCTTGACTTTTACCCAGTGAAACTGATTTTGGATTTCTGAACTCCAGAACTAAAAAGAGAATCAATCTGTTTTGTTTTAAGCCACCAAGTTAGTGGCAATGTGTTACAGCTGCAATAGAAAAATAACATAATAATAGACTTACAGGAAAATGTACTTGCAAGCTCATTAAAGCCAGATACTAAATTACTTTATATTTTTACAATATAAATGTTTACATTTGACATAATAATTTTTGCATTTCTAGGTTATTTTGTCTCTAATCCTAACAGTACATTTTCAAAGTTTCTAAGAATTTTCATCTAAGAAAATCAGAAGTATCAAAGCAAAATGCCTAAAAAATACTTACCTACTTAATTTCTTTAGAATGTGTTGGAGGATGTTAAATAAATTGGAAATCCTGATAAACAAAAGAAATTCATGTAAAATTAAACTGCAAAAAACTTACTTTTAGCAATTATAGCTCCTCAGGCAGAGAAATGCCCTCAAGTAACAAAAACAGCGGATGAGATAATGTAATACAAAAAATACTGAAACTTATTTCTATTTGGATTAAATTATGATATTTACTTAATTTTTTTAAAAAAAATTTCTTTTTTTTTTTTTTTGAGATGGAGTTCTGCTCTGTTGCCCAGGCTGGAGTGAGTGCAGTGGCGCAATCTCTGCTCGCTGCAACCTCCACCTCCCGGATTCAAGTGATTCTCTTGCCTCAGCCTCTCAAATAGCTGGGACTACAGGCATGCGCCACCACACCAGGCTGATTTTTTTGTATTTTTAGTAGAGACGGGGTTTCACCATGTTGGCCAGGCTGGTCTTGAATTCCTGACCTCAGGTGATCCACCCGCCTCGGCCTCCCAAAGTGCTGGGATTACAGGCATGAGCCATGGGGTCGGGCCAATTTTTGCCATTTCATGATTTCCTTTCATTATCATAATGTATTTGGCTTTTTGTGAGTCAGAGCAGTTGTAAAGAGATCACTATTTTATGTTCAAATTATATACTTAAAAAAAAACGCTGGCCGGGTGCAGTGGCTCACACCTGTAATCCCAGCACTCTGGGAGGCCAAGACGGGCAGATCACAAGGTCAGGAGATGGAGACCATCCTGGCTAACACGGTGAAACCTCATCTCTACTAAAAATACAAAAAATTAGCCAGGCGTGGTGGCGGGCGTCTGTAGTCCCAGCTACTGGGGAGGCTGAGGCAGGAGAATGGCACGAGCCCGGGAGGCGGAGCTTGCAGTGAGCCGAGATGGCGTTACTGCACTCCGGCCTGGGCAACAGACCAAGAATCCGCCTCAAAAAACCAAAACCAAAACCAAAACCAAAACCAAAACCAAAACCAAACAAACAAAATGCTAAGAGGTCTTTAGTAAAGCTAATATGCCGAAGAGTTTGTCTTTCAGAGATGGTGGTGAATTAGCTTCCAAAAAAATTGATAGGTACGTTAAACCTGTGATGACAGAGAAGCCACTCACTCGGGACAGGATAGCTAAAGGGAAATAAAACACAGGTTTTTTTTTTTTTTTTCTCGCTCTGTCGCCCAGGCTGGAGTGCCAGGCTGGAGCGATCTTGGCTCACTGCAAGCTCTGCCTCCCGGGTTCACGCCATTCTCCTGCCTCAGCCTCCAGAGTAGCTGTGACTACAGGTGCCCGCCACCACGCCCGACTAAGTTTTTGTAATTTTAGTAGAGATGGGGTTTCACCGTGTTAGCCAGGATGGTCTCATCTCCTGACCTCATGATCCACCCGCCTCAGCTTCCCAAAGTGCTGGGATTACAGGCATGAGCCACCGCACCCAGCCAAATACAGGTATTTTAAAAATTTCTTTAGTAGTTCTTCTAGACCTAAAGTCCGTCTGTTCATCCTTCCTTTCTTCCTTTTCTTCTCTCTCTCTCTCTCTCCCTCCCTCTCTTTATTTTTATTTTTTTGAGACGAGTCTTGCTCTTTTTGCCCAGGTTGAAGTGCAGTGGCACGATCTCGGCTCACTGCAACCTCCGCTCCTGGGTTCAAGCGATTCTCCTGCCTCAGCCACCCGAGTAACTGGAATTGCAGGTGCCCACCACCACACTTGACTAATTTTTGTATTTTTAGTAGAGATGGGGTTTCACCATGTTGGCCAGGCTGGTCTCGAACTCCTGACCTCAAGTGATCCACCTGCCACAGCCTCCCAAAGTGTGGGGATTACAGGCATGAGCCACTGCGCCTGACCTCCTTTTTTTTTTTAAAAAAAAATGTTTTTCATTGAGAAAAGCGAGGCAGGTGGAGAGTAGGGTATGGAAAAGCTTTTCTATTCACATATGTAAAAAAAAAGTTACTGTTCAAGAGAAGCAGTCCTTGTAACAGAAGCAGACATACTGAAGTACAAGCAGAGAGTTCAAATTTAGATCTGGGACCCTTAAAAAACAATGTCAAGCCTGTGAAAGCTGGAACTATGCGGCTAGTAGAAGTCAGAACCATTTCTTATCCTAAGTAGGAATCAAACATATTAACTACCAAGACTGCAACTAGCTTAGCTGTGTGCTCTAGGGCATACCACTCTAATATTTCCTCATATAAAAAATGGAGATAATACTACTACCAGCCTTTCCTAGAAGTTGTGAGATGAAAATGGGATAATAATATTCATAAATTATTTTGCTTTGCATTTAGACATTTAGAGTTCTGAGTACGATAAATTCATTTCAGTCACGTGTATAATGATGCTTGGTAGAAGGGCAAACTTTGAGAAGTTAGACTCTCAGAGTTTTTGACTGTACTATCCTTTCCCTTTCCTGTAATGGAGTAAAACGTTTGCTTCCCATGCACGGTGGCCACTTTGGCTCTAGCCTCCCTTAAGTAAAAAGGCTGGTGCCACTGGCATTATATTTAATTTGCAGATGGAGATAATATAAACGGATCACAAATTGGGTCTGTGCTCCATCAATGGATGAATGAATAAAATGTGATTACACACACACACACACACACACACACACACACACACACACACACACAATGGAATATATTCAGCCATAAAAGAAATGAAATTCTGTTATTTGCATCGTGGATAGAACTGGAAGTCATTATGTTAAATAAATCAGGCACAGAAAGACAAATATTGCATGCTTTCAATCATATGTAGAAGCTAAAAAAGTGGATCTCATGGAGCATGGAGATACAGAATAGCGGTTACAAGAGGCTGGGAAGGAAATGGATGGGAGAAATGAGAAGCTGGTTAAGGGATTAGACAGGAGGAATAACTTCTAGTATTCAATACCATAGTAGAGACATTACAGTTCATCATAATTTACTGTATATGTCCAAATAGCTAGAAGGGAAGAATTATAATGTTCCTAACACAAAGATAAATGTTTGAGGTGAAGGATATTTCATTTATCTTGATTTGGTCATTACACATTGTATATGGGTATTAAAATATCACATGTAGGAGCCGGGTGCGGTGGCTCACGCCTGTAATCTCAGCACTTGGGAGGCCGAGGCGGGTGGATCACGAGGTCAGGAGATGAGACCATCCTGGCTAACATGGTGAAACCCCATCTCTACTAAAAATACAAAAACTTAGCCGGGTGTGGTGGCGGGCACCTGTAGTCCCAGCTACTCTGGAGGCTGAGGCAGGAGAATGGCATGAACCCGGGAGGCAGAACTTGCAGTGAGCCGAGATCACGCCACTGCACTCCAGCCTGGGCAAAAGAGCGAGACTCCGTCTCAAAAAAACAAAACAAAACAAAACAAAAATCACATGTAGGGCCAGGCGCAGTGGCTCACACCTGTAATCCCAGCACTTTGGGAGGCCGAGGCAGGAGGATCACCCGAGGTCGGGAGTTTGAGACCAGCCTAACCAATATGGAGAAACCCTGTCTCTATTAAAAATACAAAATTAGCCAGGCGTGGTGGTGCATGCCTGTAATCCCAGCTACTCAGGAGGCTGAGGCAGGAGAATCGCTTGAACCCAGGAGGTGGAGGCTGCAGTGAGCTGAGATCACACCACTGTACTCTAGCCTGGGCAAAAAGAGCAAAACTCTGTCTCAAAAAAAAAAAAAAAATCACATGTACCCCAAAATACGTATAACCGTCATCTACCACTAAACAAAGAAAAACAAAACAAACAGTACATACTGCTGGCCAGGCATGGTGGTTCATGCCTGTAATCCCAGCATTTTGGGAGGCTGAGGCAGGCACATTGCTTGAGTCCAGGGGTTTGAGACCAGCCCAGGCAACATAGTGAAACCCCGTCTCCACAAAAAATACAAAAATGAGCTGGGCATGCTGGTGCACACCTGTAGTCCCTACTTGGGAGGCTGAGGTGGGAGGATCCCTTGAACCGGGGAGGCAGAGGTTGCGGTGAGCCGAGATCACACCACTGCATTCCAGCCTGGGTGACAGAACGAGACTCTGTCTCAAACACACAAAGAACAAAAAAAAAGACAAAACAAAACTGAGTCCAATGAGACCTCTATACATAAAAAGACTAAAAGTCTTGAAAATAATTTAAGCTTAAACAATATTTAAAGAAAAATTAATGATCACATTAACAAATTTTTCAATTCTCACCACAAAGTAAACTTTCTTACTTGAGTGCTGAAAGCTTTTCTTTTAATTCTTCTGAGGTAATTTCTTCCAGTAGAAAAAGTTTTGAAGTAAATGCATCGATATGCCCTAAAATAAAATATCAAACTTAGAAAGAACAAGCAATTGCAGTATATAGAAAAAAAAACAAACCAAGTTATCCTGTCTCCTTAAAGATTACAAATTTTAATAACTGTGAAGAAATTTTACATTTTAAAAGGAGAAATACACATTTTATTAAGTCTTAAGTAAAGCTATATTTTAAAATGACATAATTCGGATTATAAAACATTTATATTCATTCTAAAATATTTGCTAAATATATGTTTACACATGTCCACACATACGAAATCATTTCAAAGCCTACAATTTATGAACAACAACTATTAAAATACTGGTGTTTCTAATTCCTATTAAAGTTACATTTAATTAGCCAGGCGCAGTGGCGGGCGCCTGTAGTCCCAGCTACTCGGAAGGCTGAGGCAGGAGAATGGCGTTAACCCGGGAGGCAGAGCTTGCAGCAGTGAGCTGGGACTGCACCACTGTACTCCAGCCTGGGTGACAGAGCCAGACTCTGTCTCAAAAAAAAAAAAAAAAAAAAGAAAGTTACATTTGCATGGCGTTTATGAGGAGAATTACGTTTGTATTATCAAAATAAGCAGATAAAATCAAATGTACGGGGCTAAGACACACTTGGTTCTTAAGGTAAAAATTAGATTATGAAAATCTGGCTTAATATTTTTTAATTAGACTGGGTGTGGTGGCTCACGCCTGAAATCCCAGCACTTTGGGAGGCCGAGGCGGGCAGATCACCTGAGGTCAGGAGTTCAAGACCAGCCTGGCCAACATGGTGAAACCTCGTCTCTACTAAAAACATAAAAAAATTAGCCAGGCATGGTGGTGGGCACCTGTAATCCCAGCTACTTGGGAGGCTGAGGCAGGACAATTGTTTGAACCCAGGAGATGGAGGTTGCAGTGAGCCGATACAGTGCTACAGCACTCCAGCCTGGGTGACAGAGTAAGACTCTGTCTCAAAATATATATATATATATATTTATTAAAGCACACCATAAGATTTCCCAAAGTTAAAAAAAAAATCAAAGCAGTCAGTTCCAAGTTTTACTTTTTTTTTGAGACAAAGTTTCGCTCTTGTTGCCCAGGCTGGAGTGCAGTAGCATGATCTTGGCTCACTGCAACTTCTGCCTCCTCAGTTCAAGTGATCCTGCCTCAGCCTGCCGAGTAGATGGGATTACAGGTGCCCACCACCAGGCCTGGCTAATTTTTTGTATTTTTAGTAGAGACTGGGTTTCATCATGTTGGCGAGGCTGGTCTCGAACTCCTGACGTCAGGTGATCCACCTGCCTCAGCCTCCCAAAGTGCTGAGATTACAGGCGTGAGACACTGAGCCCGGCTGAAGTCTTATTTTTATTTATTTATTTTTATTTTTTTTTAAGACAGAGTCTTGCTCTGTCTCCTGGGCTGGAGTGCAGCAGCGAGATCCTGGCTCACTGTAACCTCCACCTCCGGGGTTCAAGCTATTCTTGTGCCTTAGCCTCCTGAGTAGCTAAGACTATAGTTGTGTGCCACCACTCCCAGCTATCTTTTTTTTTTTTGGTATTTTTGGTAGAGATGGAGTTTCATCATGTTGGCCAGGCTGGTCTCGAACTACTGGCCTCAAGCAATCCACCTGCCTTGGACTCCCAAAGTGCTAAGATTACAGGTGTGAGCAACGGCACCCGGCTCCGATTCTTACTTTTTTTACAAACACAATATGAAACTAGAATTCCAAAAAACAAAACAGCAAATTCTCAATATGATGCTTTTGTTATAACAAGTAATGCGTATGTTCTAAAACAAAACAGGTTGAGAGCTAACACCAAGGTCCTGAAATATACCAAGGAAGAGTGACATAAAAGAGTCCTGGGTTAAATGTTATATAAGCAAGTCAACACAAAAATCGTATGTATTGTACCATAGTTAAAAACATCAACTAGCATGATGAGAATATAACACGTATCAATGTTGAAGACAAATTGTTTTTATTTTTTTAACTCCTAATATTTAGGTATCAAAACAAATTACCTGGAAAGCTGATGTCAATCACTGGGACAATTAAAAATGCACATAATTTAATGTTTCGTTTTCTTACCAAGCCCCCTTTCATTTGCTTTATATGCTCATACAAATAATTAGAAACATTTTTACCAAATGGCTTCCTTCTAAGACACCAAATTCATTTGTTCCCATACCTACTTATTATATGTAACACTCATTACACAGTGGCATTTCTAATAACAAAGACACATTGTAATGATTTAAAAACCATAGAAAGGAAATACTAAGCATAATAACTTTTAGATGTTTACTAATTATGTCTTTGAGAAGACTAATAGTTCGTACCTTTTGAAAGAAATTCATTTAAAAAAGTTTTATAGTACATGTCAAATATGGTCTGTCAAAAGTAACTATACAGAGAATACCATACTAAGTGCTCTAAGGATCTACCTCCTCAAGGAGTTCACAACTCTCTCAACATTGGAGCTTTCTAACCTGTGGGCCTCAAATAAGATATATATGTGCTTAAGATACTCATCACTTCAGCCCTTCACGCAGCTCAGCAATGCTTGGGATGGCAAAAGCTTCCTGGCTATTGCCCTTCAGCCACAAACAATCTCTCTTATATATCACAGTGTGCTGTACAAATATTTATGTGCATCAAGGTTGGAAAGCACTGATTTATAGAGGACAAATAAAATCTATACATAATAAAAATAAAGCTTTTATATACAAGCGTTCATTCATATATATATGCACATAAACATATACATGCATACATGCATTCATATGTGTATAGGTAGGTACTCCTTGCTTTGCATGCAGTGTGACCATAAAAATGCCCATACAGGCTGAAACCCTACAATTGTAACAATCAATAGGGAAAATTACAACTGTTTGGTTACCTTTAAAATTTTTATCAAAACACTATAAATTCTCTATCAATCATAAATGTATAGGAAAACGAAAAGAACAGTAAAATATTTTAGTATACTGTAATTCAAAAAATTAAAGTGTTTTCTTCATGAAATGTTAATGAAGAGCAGTTTGAACAGTGCTTGTTACCTTCTTGCACAACTTGTCATAGGAAGGATGCATCTTTTCTTTTTCTTTTTTTTCTTTTTTTTTGAGACAAGGTCTCTCTCTGTCGGCCAGGCTGGAGTGCAGTGCTGCGATCTTGGCTCACTGCAACCTCCGCCTCCCAGGCTCTTGCGATTCTCCTGCCTCAGTCTCCTGAGTAGCTGGGACTACAGGCGCATGCGACTACTGCCCAGCTAATTTTTTACATTTTAAGTAGAGACAGGGTTTCACCATGTTGGCCAGGCTGGTCCTGAACTCCTGACCTCAAATGATCCACCCACCTCGGCCTCCCAAAGTGCTGGGATTAGAAGCTTGAGGCACCGTACCTGGCCGGATACATCTTTTCTATGCCATGGTGAACCGTTATATTCCTAAGGATCAGCTTCTGACACTGTATCCTTGGTGCCTTCAATGTCATGAAATTATCTTCAGGATTTGTTTACTGTAAAATCTTATGCCAGTGTCACTTGTTCATCCTTTATGTCACAATGCTTTCACTAAGTTTGTCTGGCAGCAAATCTAGAGTCACTGGAACAATAGCAGTGCCAACATTCCCACTCTTTGCTATTTCCTCTGTAATTCCATTTATGTTCCATTCAAATTTCACTTCTGGCAGTATCGCCTTTTGTTTCTTTGCTTTGCTTTAATATTGTTTGGTCAATTCTTTTGATTATCTACTTTGGTAAAATATCACATGGGTTTATCACTGGGAGACAAAGAGTCAACACAACTGCACATTCTGCTTTCTGTGCATGAACTCAATGGGTACACAATAAACAATTATAAACAGACTTTGAAAGAAGTGACATGACTGGTCACTGATCATGATTTGCCTGTTACTTATGTAGTGATCTGTGGACTGAAGAGCCAGCAGTGAAGCTTATACTTTATACAATTACTCACTGTTAATACACGGTCATAACTAAAACTTGTGCTTATTGAAACTGTGTGCTAAGTGAGGACTGCCTATATACCAACTATATAGAATTGATAAATATTATAGGGTTGGAGGGTGAATACAGAAGTTGCAGTGAGACTATGTGGGAAACTGTCTTGAAGGAGTAAATCTTCAAGTTTTTATGGGGAAAAGATAAAAAGAGTACTGCAACTAGGGAAAGCGGGGAACATGTTTATAGCAAAGCAGAGCAAACAAACAAATCACAAGTGTGTTGATTCTACTGCAAAAAGAGACTATAAGCTATAGAATTGATTCTCAAAGTGTGGTCCCTAAACTAGCAGCATCAGTACCACCTGAGAAAGTCTTAGGTCCCAATACAGACCTAGTGAATCAGACACTCCAGGGTGGGGCCAGCAATCTCCACTTTTAAAAGCACTTCAAGTGATTTTCTTGAACATCTTCCTTAAATTAAAAGAGTATTATAACATTTTTAAAAACTCAAAAACTCAGATGTTATCCCCCCATACCTACACCCCACCAAAAAACCCCGAATAAACCAAAATCCCACAACCATACAATATATGCTTTTCACCAAACACTTGTCACAGAAGCCAAAAATACTATCCCAGTACATTGAAATGAAAGGCTCACAAGAGGATAGGATTCACAGAGAATAATCAGCAGTTAGGATTACTTAGGATTTTACAAAATAATTAAAATGAAGTAATCCATACAGTTGATGTTAAACTGTACATTTAAAAACTGAAAACTTAATTTTTTTTTGTCATGAATCTCCATTCTCTGTCAGTACTTTAAACAAAATTTCACTCGTAAGTTTTTAACTAGGCCTTTTCTAAAATGGATGTGGCTGGCAAATTGCATTCAAGTAGCTAATGTTGAGATTGTTGGTGTGAGGTCTTTGGAGGAACATTGAAATTTTGGTTACAGAATGAAAATTACTACAAAAACTTCGAGTATGTGTATGAAGGAGGAGGAGGCAGGCAGTACATCACCAATTAGTGCATTTAGCTACTTCCTTTTTTGAGTTAAGCAGAAAGAATCAATTATCTACTTAATACTCTCATAAAACATGAAAACAAAATGCTGATTAACCAAAACAGGAAAAAACATTTTAAGTGAATAACCTTTCTTTAAGAAACACACCCTCATAGGATTTATTACATACAAGCGATCAAGCTATGCAGTATAACACAAAATTTTATTAGACTCAACACAGAATTTTATCAGACTCTGACCTTAAGCTGTTTATTGTCTAACAGGAAGAAGGGATAGGTGTTAAGAGAGAATAAAGTACAAAGTAACAAGTCAGAGAAGTAAAAGACTGCACTAAGAGATCAAAGAAAGCGAAAGACTACACAGAGGAGCAGTCTGAGATGATTAGAAGGGATTGAGATTTATGGGATGCATTGAGATGTTCGATATTGGACATTCCAGTGGGAGGAAATACTACCAATAATGACTAGCAAGTAATCTATTATATGAGGATGTTAACTGTACATGAAATGAGCCAATGCAAATTGAACTTCAGCCTAATCCCCATACCCCAGCAGAACAACAAAAACAAAGGAAAAAGTCATTTCATCAAAATATTTGAGGTTTTAAAAGTAGTGTCATTGTAAGAAAATTTCAAAATAAATATATAGGTCAATAAATAGTTAACCAATTAAACAGTACTCTAAGAAGCTAGAAAACAAATGTGTATTTTTGATTATACTATTAAATAAGTGTTTCTAAAATAGGTCAGCATGGTAGGTCATCCCTGTAATACCAGAGCTTTTGGAGGCTAAGGTAGGAGGATTGCTTGAGGCTAAAAGTTCAAGACCAGTCTGGCAATATAATGAGACCCCATCTCAAGAAAAAACAAAAAAATTAGCTGGGCATGGTAGCACATGCCTGCAGCCCCAGCTACTTGGAAGGCTGCAGTGGGAGGATCACTTGAGGCCAGGAGTTTGAGGTTACAGTGAGCTATGATCACATGACTATACTCCAGCCTGGGCAACAGAATGAGACCCTAAAACTAATAAATACATAAATAAAAACGAAAGTAAAAAAGGGCAGAATAGAAGTATTCACAATTGAATTTACAAGTATGTAATTACAAGAAAATTAAAAAGGAGAATAAAGACTTTTGTATAACTTACCAACATAAAATGAGCTGTTGGAATGCAATAAACTTTCAGTCCATAAGCGACAAAGTTCACTTTCAGTCAGAGCTTCAACTCCATAACAAGCTTGATACTCTACTTTTGGTAGTACATAAACTGGAAATTGCTGCAATGCAAAATTATACTTTTTCAAAGCTCTATTAATTTACTATTAATAGCAAATACATTTGCCTATACAGCTTTGCCACTTTCAAAATGCTTTCAGGTAATCTTATTTCATCCTTTCAATTACAGCAGGAGTCACACTGTAAGGTGGATACATTCAGGCCTGATGAACAGAAGAATGTTTGGTGCCAAAAGGTGGATGGATGAAAGAGATCTCTCCTCACCATTCCCATTTGTGACCAAAATCAACATACCTCCCCACATAGGCAAGGTTTGATTTTGGTCAGGGAATGTGACTGACAGCAGACTCCTTGCAACAAAGCCTGTCATACATAGTTGCCCAAAGGCTCAAAGCCAGATGCTGGGAAGCACTGACTTTTTTATATACTAGTCATTTTCAAGAGGATAAAAAAGGTAGAATTTTTTTCTCCTTTAAAGCATGAGTCACATCGTCTTAGGCTCAAATACTCTGAGCAGCTCGTTTCATTCTACAAATGAAAGAGCACTAATGCCTACATTAACACCTGTTTGTCATTATCTTCAATTTAACGGCTTTATTTCAGACACGAAGTATCTGACAAATTATCCATCCAAATTCAATGGTCAGGACACTACATAAGTAAAATGACTGTACCTATTACTGGCCTAAGGGAGCGTAAGCAAAGAAATACATGTTGTTCACTGTGCTTATGCTATCTCATTATCTTCAAAGAAAACTCTACTCTTAACAGGAGTCTATTTCCAGTTGCAGAAAGAGAAACACATGATTTAAGGTACTTAACTTGAACTTATAAGGCTAATTAGTACTTCTGACATTATACTGTGTCACCATTTACAGATTTGAAAATATTTCATCAGTATTTCTTAATTCTTGATTTTTACAAAGTGGCAGAGTGGCCTTGGTACAATGGTGGTGTAAGAACAATTCAAATCCACTAATATTTTTGTTATCAACAGTAAGTGCTGTTTCATGTGATTTGCCCTTGAACTACGTGCATGTGAGAAATCTGGTGATCTTGTTAAAATGTAGAATCTGGGGTGGAGCCCAAGATTTTACATTAATAACAAGCTATTGTTCCAGGGACCATACTTTCAGTAGGTAAGGCCTCCAGTGTGTCTTCTCAATTAAAAACAAAATTAAATGTGATTAAGATTTTACCAATAAAGCATTTTACTATGTAATTTTGCAAATGGTTATCTGCATATGATTTAGTCTCTCGTAACTTCAGAGCAAATAGGAGGTCGAGATAAATTTGCTCAGGCTGGGTGCAGTGGCTCATGCCTATAATCCCAGCATTTTGGGAGGCTGAGGTGGGAAGATTACTTAAGGCCAGGAGTTCAGGATTAGCCTGGATGAAACAGCAAGACACTGCCTCTACAAAAAATTAAAAAAAAAAAATTAGCTGGGCATGTGGCACATGCTTACAGTTCTAGTTACTCAGGAGGCTGAGGTGGGAGGATCACTTGAGCCCAGAAGTTCAAGGAAGCAGTAAGCTATGATCGTGCTACTGCACTCCTGCCTGGGCAACACAGCAAGACTCTTGTCTCTTTTAAAAAAAGAATGAATGAAATTTGCTCAAGGACACATAGCTAGTTTACAGCAGAACTGAAAAAAGTTGACTGAGAAAAAGGATCACATTTCTGGATTAGAAATGGGTAAGAGTTAATTCCATATATTTTAAAAAAATTTTAAATATGTATTATTTCTAAAAAGCAAATACTTTGGGAGATTTTCTTTGATAAAACTACTCTATCTATAAAACCAAGTCCTAAAACCAGTTTAATTTCTGTATGTATTCTACTGCCATCTCCAGGAAGCCAGGGGAAAAAAACAGGCCTGAACATTTCATCTTTCCTTAGTATCCCAAAATTGAAGTAAAAATTTAAGGATAATCAAAATTTTCATACTGTAAAGTTTACTATTTTTTTCCCTTGATAAATGGCTCCCCAAGTAAAAGCTTTTCTTGGTTCTGTTCCAATTTTTCACATAAAGCACTTAGGATACTTGGTTCATTGAGACAGACAGTAATAGATATTATGAAATCATCCAAAGTTCCTGGGTATGGATTTCATAATCATGTATTGAACTCAGTAAATTCTGTTTTATATCTTGTGGTCCAAATTAGCCTCTTTATTATTATTGTTTTTTTGAGATGGAGTTTCACTCTTGTTGTCTAGGCTGGAGTACAATGACGCAATCTCAGCTCACTGCAACTTCCACCTCCTGGGTTCAAGCCATTCTCCTGCCTCAGCCTCCCGAGCAGCCAGGTTTATATGTGCACCACCAGGCCTAGCTAAGTTTTGTATTTTTTTAGTAGAGATGGGGTTTCACCACGTGGGCCAGGCTGGTCTCGAACTCCTGAGCTCAGGTGATCTACCTGCCTTGGCCTCCAAAAGAGTTGGGATTACAGGCGTGAGCCACCGTGCCTGGCCTAGCCTCTTTATTTTATCCCATCACTTGAGACTGGCTGATGTTTTAGGTTCTCCTTTAAAGTGCAACTCTTATTAAGCAGAGTTTTGGTAAGGAAACATAAATGATACTGGAAACTAAAATGACAACTAAAATAATTGAAGAACTGAGGAAAAATAAAGAAGAGATGAGGTTCTTGGACAGCAGAGGTTGAAGACACTTCTAAGTATTTCAAAGCTCTAAGCAAGTTGGTTTTTAGGTAGGAAATACTAATGGGGGATGTAATTTTGCTGAATTAGTTTAAATAGTACCACTTACAACATTTTCAAACTGGTGCCTCAACCTCCCTAAAGTTCCCTTAGTCAACAATATCACCCCCTCACCATTTTCCTCATTTACTCGGTGCCTATTTACTGAATTTCCATAGGATAAAATATTTTGGAGAAACAGAGATGAATAGGACATAATTCCAAGGGCCATACATTTTACTAAGAGATTTAAACCATAAACTACTACATATAATAACGGGGGCAATGTAAGCATTCATTGAAAATTTTAAAATTTTATTCTGAGTTTGACACAATCAAAAATATAAGGCTTCTATTTAGACAGTCTTTAGGGTGTGACTATTTTGATATATTTTGATGAAGAATGAATTTTCTTCTATAAGGTTATGTCTTGAAATTTACAAATTTCACCTTAGTCAAGTGAATTACAATGTCCTTACCAAGCTGTCTTGTTCAAGAATTAAACTGGTATCCAAAATTTCCCTAGGCTATTCTTACTTAAGAGATACCGGCCATCAACAATTTCTAAGTGCTGTAAGCTGAAAAAGAAATACAAAGTGGTATGGGTTCACAGAGTAGGAAGTTAAAGAAATGAGGTTAGCCTCAAAATAAATCAGAGAGATAGCAAGAATCAAAAAAATAAAACCTTGAAAATACAATCTATAGGACTGATACTATATGTATTCAAGATGTTCAAGCTTATGGTTATTAAGTTTATTAGTTAACACAGATGAGGCAGGAAAAATTAGCAAATAAAGTCAAATCTTTTAATTCACGGGATGTTATAGCATTTATCTAGGAGGAGACTATCAAACCTACAGAATTTTGTCATTCCTTGAGTTTCTCTTGTAAAGAGCACTAAAACCAAACAGTTTTCAATTAAAGCCATTTGGTTTCTAAAATTTCAAGTTTGAATCAATGATAAAAACTAAATTATGTGAATTAGAAGTTTAATAATTTAGGACTTTATAATCTTCCTTCTATTTAACAAAAGATAAAAACATTATCAAGCACAAGTTCCACCAAGTCCACTGGATTTGGGTGGACAAAGTGTACATCCTGGATCTGGATGGGTTGGCCTTAGTTTATCATAGTAGTCAAACCCTCATGCCGCTGTTATTAGCAATGTGGAAAAGTTGGCACTTCTTAAAAATTTTTTTTGAGATAGAGTCTCACTCTGTTGCCCAGGCTGGAGTGCAGTGGTGCGATCTCGGCTCACTGCAAGCTCCGCCTCCCAGGTTCACGCCATTCTCCAGCCTCAGCCTCCCATGTAGCTGGGACTACAGGCGCCTGCCACCATACCCGGCTATTTTTTTGTATTCTTAGTAGAGAGGGGGTTTCACTATGTTAGCCAGGATGGTCTCAATCTCCTGACCTCGTGATCTGCCCACCTCAGCCTCCCAAAGTGCTGGGATTACAGGCGTGAGGCATCACACCTGGCCCAGTTATTCTTTAATATGATACAGTAGTCAGGAAGTACTCCACAATGATCAATAGTAGAACATCACTAGTCTGGATTCACCTGATCCCTACCTCAAAACACAGACATTCAAAGTGGTCAGTGATGATTCTTATTGGGCAGTGGGTTAGATAACAAGAGACAGAGACACCAAAACTTGTTTTTTTAAATGTGTACTGTGACAAATACATACAACAGAAAAAGTCCTCAAGAAAAATTAAAGGAAACACACTTTAATATTACATACTCAATTATAATATAGAAGATTCCCTTTATTTACCAGAACTCAGTAGTCATACACACAAAAAAATGCAAACTAATCTGAAAGAGAATTTCAAATATGAAAAATTTTTAAAAGAAGTAATTATTCAAATTGCAGCAATACATTTTTTTTCCTGAGGAAAATATTTATAAACCCAAAAGAAACAACAGGGGAAAAAAGAAAGGAAGAGATTTGGTCTTCTAACAGTCCTGAAAAGACCTTACATATGTGTGAAAGGCCATCTTTCAAAAGTTCTACTTGGACTTCTAAAGTAAGTCAACAAGAGCCCCAAAGTGAAAAGAACTCGAGTTCACATGTAATAATGGAAATCCAAATTCCCAGAGAAAACAGGCATATATGTGCCAATCTAGATGTAATCTATGATGATGCCATTTTTAAAAAAGTTTATAAAGGTGGAGTACCCCTTATCTGAAATGCTTGGGACCAGAAGTGTTTCAGATTTTGGATTTTTTTCTGGATTTTCGAATATTTACATATACATAATGAGGTATCTTGGGGACAGGACTCAAGTCTAAACACAAAACCCTTTTATGTTTCATATCCACCATATACATAGAGCCTGACAGTAATTTTATACAATATTTTATATACTTTTACACATGAAACAAAGTTTTGACTGGAGTTTGGACTGTGACCCATCATACGAGGTCATGTGTGGAATTTTCCACTTGTGATACCATGCCGGAGCTTAAAAGTTTTCAAACTTTGGAGCATTTTGAATTTTGGATTAGGGCTGCTCAATCTGTATATTCCAAGCATGAATGTTACCGGCATTTATGGCTACTATATACAAACACTTTCCCTTATTAAAATCGATCTCAGCATTTTAGTAAAAACAAAACACAAAAAACAAAACTCAACCTGAAGATACTACTATGAGTGCTCAACAATTTAAACTTCACAGTAATGGCATGTTAAGTATCTATTGATTATTTATGTGATCATATTCTAACTCCGCAAATAACAACTTACTCTTCTGATTTTCTTCCGTTTTTTAGAACGTGGTCTTGTCTCTATCCTCTGGACACTGCAGCGTACGAGTAACAACAGGTCTTGCAGGCTAAATAACTTATAAACAAAATTTCCTTCCTGAGGAGCTAGGTATTCCGATGTATCTTCAACATAGTCCTGAAGTTCATATGGCAATCCTTTAAAAATAGTATTTCTCATTTTTAAAATACATTAGCTCTTACCCATCATAAGCAAGGATACAACAATTCAATTAACTATTTTTAAACTTCTATCATCTTTAATTTTCTACTTCTCTGCCTAAGGGACCCTCACACTATTACCATTTCTGTTTACTTTTACTGGAACTGCAGTAAGAGCTGAAATCCTAGCTTTAAGGTTCTTCTCCTTTTAACCTTCACTAACTCTAGGCAAAGTATAAATTCGTGAGACAGCATACCATGTGAGAAAAATAAAGTTTAAAAAGTAATGTTATTCGTAATCTAGGCAGAGCTGAGGAGCAGATTTATTTCACAAAACCAAAAAGTATAAAACTGCAGTCCAACACCAAGTATAAATAAATTTTAAATCAATCAATGTTTATGATTATTCTGGATGCACTTACCCTTCACCAATTTGACAAATCACATTACCTATAGCTTAGCAGTCACTGTACATGTTAGATAAACACAAGTTGCAAGACCCATACGCCTTTGTATACATATCTAGAGAGGATTATTTTGGAAGCTGAAATACTGATCAATAGATTGAAAAAATGAAATATCAGTGACTATATGACAATTACAAAACAGGTTATGACAAAGTAAAGGAACGAGGGAGAAAAACCTAAGGAAAAAGAACAAGTAAAACACTGTAAGCTCTTTGTAAATATTTACTTACGTCCTTTTGGCTTCTGAAATGCAGAAGGCCATCCAGATTTCGGCCAACTAGAGGAGTCTGAAGGACCAGACAATTGCTCAGAAACAGAAGGCTGTTTAGAATTTTCTAAATTCATTAAGGGCAATTCGGGTACTTTTCTGGAAATTGGCTTTAAGAGCTCATCCTGCATTTTTAAAATCTCTCCAACTGGATCAAATTTTTTATATACTCGTTTGATAGGTTTTTTTAAAACACATGACTCTTCAGGACTACAAGCAGTATTAGCCTGGTTTCCTACAGAAGCCTGTCCTGAGGAAGAATTTGGACTAGCTGGTCTAGAACTTAAGTTAGAACCCACAACAGCTGTCTTTCCATCACTATTATTTTTACACTCTGTATCAATGATTAAACACTCCTCATCTGTATCACTGCTGCAGAGAACTGTATCTTCGGTTTTTGCTGCTTCTGATCCAACAGTCTTTTCCTTTGAGTTGTCTAGGTTTTCCAGAACATTAGGTCTTTCACCATCAGCATGTACCATATCTATAGTCATATCATTTTTATTAGAAGTTTCAATTTCCTGAGAATTTTCTAACTGTAAGGCATCAGATATTTTCAAGTCACTATCTTGTATCAAAGGCTTGTCAGAATTTGATACCTTTTCACATGATTCAAATCCCTGATCATCTTTATTTTTGCATTCCTCAGGGCCACCATCCATACCAGTGACCAGCTGTTTCTCCTTTTGCAATTGTTCCATCAGAATCTGAGATAAACTTCTAGAATTAGCAGAAATGTCTGGTGCACTTGGTGCCACAGTTGTAGTTCCTGCTTTGGGGGCTGTAGGAGCATCTGTCATGTTAGGTACTGTGGAAGTACTTGCTGGACTTGGTGATTTTGATGCTTTGGTGGTGGTTACTCCAAAAGTTTCAAGTTCTGTGACATCATCATCAAAATCCAGATACAAGTTTTCAAGACTCTCAATTTTTCGGCACTCGTTGACTTCACAGGACATCTTATGTAAATAAATTGGTAAAGTATTAGTAAAAATTTCAAGCCACCCTACCTATCTCTTAATGTCCCTATCCCTGTCATACATACTTCCTGCTCTTTTAAAGTAGAAAGAAAAGTCTAATGGTTGTAAAAGGTTCTTGTTTAAGATGACAACAAACTACTACCAGCTATTATTAACCTTATCTTCCCACTGAAATGTTCATGATAACAGGCAAATTTGCCAAGTTATAATAGCACAAGAAATGGAATATTTACAAACTACCACATCTCAAGAGGAATTTCAACAAATCAAAAAATAGACAAGACCACAAAGAAGAAATGTAGGGCCAAATGGGAGGCAGATTTTCATTTATGTCTACTCTATAGGCTCCTGCAGAGACACTTGGTCTTAGCTGACCAGGAGGAAAGTCCCTCTGCCACTGTGAGGACGCTGCTTTCTAATGCGTCCAGAGAAGTGTCGCCAGCTTCTGGTGCACCCTTAATATCAACCAGTGACTTTCTTTCCACAACTACTCAGGGAAAACAACTCTCAGCAATAAAAGATGGGGCAAAAATTGACAGAAGGTGGTTTATTGTATTCTGAGACATGAAGTCATAAATGTTGTTTTTCATGTACTGTTTTGGTAATGGAAAAACTACACACAGCTTTAACTTATTCAGGACTACACTGTCCCCTCTACAAGGAGACAAGCACCAGAAGACCTCTCTTCAATCTGACAGAGCACTTTAAATACCATAGAAATTTCGTAACTGGTTATGTACATCCACTAGCCTTACAGTTGAGGATTTAAGAGAAAGGTTCTAACAGTCAACAGTAGTGAGTAAGAAAGATCAACTCATGTAAGTTACTTAACCTCTCTGAACCTCAACGGCCTCATCTCTAAAACAGGTACAGCAGGGGCATCTTCTTGGATTTGTTCTAAAGATTAAGTGAGAAATTATATATAGAAAATCTCTTGGCATAGTGCCTGTCACATAATAAGTAGCCTCTCAGTAAATGGTAGCTAGTGAATGGTAATTCCTACTAAAAGACTACCAAATTTAGTAAAAAAGTATAATTAAACTATATGCTGCTTATGTGAGGCATTCCTACACAAAAAGGTTAAAAACAAAACAACTACAGATGCCATCAAGAGATAAAAAGAGGAAGAATAGCAATGAAAGTGTTAGACAAAGCAGAATTCAAAGCAAGAAGCGTTATATAGAAAAGGGAGAAATGCTAGTTTGAAAAAAGAAAATCCATGATAAACAGATAGTGGTCATAAATTTTTATTGTACAAACTGAAAAATAAAAGAAAAATTTGACAGAGACACAATTATACTAAGTCAATGAGATACTGTCTCTAAGTAAAAAATAAAAAGGAATACAGAAAGTATGAATAATATTAAATGATGAGAATATATATGAAAGATTGAAAATACATATATAAACAGACTACAAAGATATACTTTTTCCCTTTCCAAGAATCCAAAGGGCATTTCAAAAAATGAACTATAAATTAATATACAAAGAAAATCTCAATATAGACCAAAGCAGAATCTGATACTCTTATTCTATGTTCAGAAGGAAATAAAATTAGGTATCATTAAGAAAAATGTAAACAAACAATAAACTCAAGCACTTGAAAATTTAAAAACATTCCAAATTGTTGGACTACAGAAATCAAAATAATTCCAGAACACTTAGCAACATAAATTAGACTAATAGACATTAAGAAGTATAATAATTTGAGGCAAAAAAGGCATTATCATCCTCTCATTTTTACTTACTTTTGCTAGTAAGCAAAAAAAGCATTATCATCCTCTCATTTTTACTTACTTTTACCTGCACAATCCAGAAAAAGCATTTTACTCCAAGTTCAGGGCCTGAAAACTCAGGCTGTAATTTCAGAGAAAGCTCATTTACTTCTGGTTCACCCTGACTCCTGAGGTGCAGCCCCTTTGGGGTCCAGGCCCTTGGTGGAAAACTGAAGTTTTCCTTTTATCCCCCTAGTCCTATGATGCTGCCAAAAGCACAGTTCATTTTCTTAGTTGCCTCTTCAGAACTGGCACATATAATCCAAGGAAAAAATGACCCTAAGTAATAGGCTTACCTTCTGGGAATCCTGTTTTCTTCAGTATCTCAGCCCTACAATTCCTCACTATCTTGTTAGCTTTTTGATACTTCTAAGAAAGACATTTTAATATTTGTCCAGCTTTTTTAGATGTCATCAATAAAAGGAGGGTCCAAATTACCTGGTCTACCATTACTGAAAGAAGCCACTGTCAATTTTCATCCCTCTTAACCTACCTCATGTTTCTTCTTGTTACTGCCTGACATTCACCTCAATATAAGTTTTAGGCAGATTTTTAAAAGTAAAATGTGTAAGAAGAAAACATAAGTTAAAAATGCTTTATGACATATGTATCATAAAAATATTAAAAGGCAAATGGCAAAGAGACAAACATAAACAAATATAAAAACCAAAAGGCCAATATCCTTAAAATTGTATGAGCTCTTAAGTACAAGAAAAACATTTTTATATTTTAAAATTTTGTTTGCTTCCTCATTTTACTCAAGTTTCTGTTCACATTTCCTATCCTCAGAAAAACCTTCTTAATCGTGAATATAAAATGACCCCTTCCCCACCCATCTCTCTATTTCCCCTTAACGTACTCTATTTTTCTCCATAGCATTTACCACTACCCGCTTTTTTACTGTATCTGGGCCCTCTGCCACTTATTTAAGGTCTGAGGGAAAACAGGTTTTGTTTTTATTCACTGCTGCTTCCTCCCTGCATAGAATAGTATCTGCTTAATAAAAACTTATGGAATGAATGAATCAAGTTCTCTATAAACAATGTATTTAAAAATAATGGGAAAAATATTTTAAAATACAGAATAATAAAAGCTAATATTTACAGAGTGCCAAGTGTTACTCTAAATGCTTTATATGTACAAATTCATTTAAACCTAAACAATCCTATGAGTTAGGTAATATCATGATGCCCATTTTACAGATAAGCAAACTAGACACAGAGATATTATGTAATCTGCCCGAGGTCACATAGCTACTAAGTATACTGAAGATTAACAATCTGGCAAAATACTTTCTGTAACAATCAAATTAAGCTCACCTGTTCCTTTTCACACTTAAAAACTCTTAGATATGGGTCAGGTGCAGTGGCTGACGCCTGTAATCCCAGCACTTAGGGTGGCTGAGATGGGTGGATCACCTGAAGTCAGGAGTTTGAGACCAGCCAGGCCAACATGGCGAAATCTCATCTCTACTAAAACTACAAAAAATTAGCTGGGTATGGTGGTGCACACCTGTAATCTCAGCTACTCGGGAGTCTGAGGCAGGAGCATCGCTTGAACCCGGGAGGCGGAGGTTGCAGTGAGCAGAGATCGCACCACTGCACTCCAGCCTGGGTGGCAGGGTGAGGTTCCATCTCAAAAAAATAAAACTCTTGAATATGAATGAGACCAATTAAACAAAACCTCATATTAACCACCACCATCAAGGAGTTTTCACTACATACATAACTAAAAACCGTGCTCAGCCTTTAACATAAAATATCAAACTTAACCCTCATAATAACCTCGTCAAGTAGGTACTACTTCCTTTCATGTATGAAAGGAGAAAACTTAGGCTGAGGGAGGTTAAGTTAGTTGCCTAAAGTCTAGCTAGACTCAAAATTCAATTTCAGTTTGAATCTAAAGCCTGTATTTTTAACTACTAGGTTTAGGGATTTGCAATAAAACTTTATGCTTCAAAAGGATAAACAAGTACATTCCCCTTAGGGGAAAAAAAAAGCATTACATACGTCCATTTCAGATATAAACTCTTCAGGTTTGTCCATAAAGACTGCAGAGACTGGAACAGATGTGTTTTTGGACATCATAAATTTTAACGGAACTTCATGAAAGATTTGATTTCTCTCTCTCATAGTCATTTTCTTTTGGGGAAGTGGTGAATTAATATATATTACTTTAACTGGTTTTGAACCTTAAAACAGAAACCAAAGAAAAGAGGTGATTAGTAGCTAATTGTGATATATTTTTTAAAAACAGGATGTATGACATGAGGATCACCAAACAAAGAGACACAGGAGAATGGCAGCACATGTCCCATATATTTGCTACCCTTAGACTAGCAGATATTAAAGTCCTTTAGAAATATAAGGGCAAGAAAATCCAACTGGCAGGAGAAAAATGTCTTTCTAGCAATGTTTAAAAAGGATTTTCTGGTTTTTACTATTATATTCTTACTGTCATTATTACTCAGTTTCTTATAGGAACTTGCAAAAAGTGATGAAATATTTACCACATAGAATATATTACATTTAACTCTAATTTGTAGTTTTGTTTCAATAGACATAGTCTTTCATTTATTGTATTTATGCTGTGACATATATTAACTCTGAAAGATATTTAAAAAATTAAATATCAAAACAGTATGGACATAATTTCTTATATACAGGAATATGCAAATATTAATTTTATTGTCAAAAGAAAGACTACCCTATTGCTTATATGTATAGCCTTACTGTTATTCCAAATTCCGATAATGAACAAGTAAATAAGTCATAAAAACTCACCCATTTGAGGTTGTCTACTAAAGTACTACGTTCCTTTCATTTCAGTGAAAGACAGAACAACCTGACCATTTCATGTATTTCTTGGCCACCCTATGCCATCATTTTGTCTCTAACTCTCACCCTTAAACATGACTACAGGTGCTATAGACCTAATTAATTCATTTAGTAGTGCTGAGCCTAAAGTAGCTTTACACATAAAAAAGTTTTACTGAATGTGTCAAACTTACATCCTCCTTAAATCAGTACTTTGATATCTGACAACTGACCATCTATATTTAGACAGCTGAAATGAAATGGTTCCAACCTCTTTTTTCTTTTTTTAAAATTTTACTTTAAGTTCGGGGATACATGTGGAGAATGGGCAGGTTTGTTACATAGCTATACATGTGCCATGGTGGTTTGCTGCACCTATCAACCTGTCATCTAGGTTTTAAGCCCTGCACGAATTAGGTATTTGTCCTAATGCTCTCTCTCACCTTGCCCCCCATCCCCTGACAGGCCCCGGTGTGTGTTGTTTCACTCTGTGGGTCCATGTGTTCTCATTGTTCAACTCCTATTTATGAGTGAGAACATGCAGTCCAACTTCTCTTTTTTGAGAGCATTATTTGACATAGCAAATTACAAACCTGCAACAGGTATTACTTGAATACACACTGGAATTTCCCACTGTTCCTTGTACGTTGGTCCATGATTATTTAATAAGGTAAATAATGACTGACTAGTTAGAGCTATCTGAGGGTGATATCTGGAAACAAGCTTCTCTGCATTTGGATCTTTACTAATATCCTGAAAAACAACAAGTAATTTGTTACTTGGTTATACTTATTGAAAATTTCTTCAATAAAGAACAAAAAAAGTCAGAAAGGGGACTTTGGGACAATCGGGTTAGATATATTTTGTGAGATATAAAAGATTATTTAGGAAGATCCAACGTTGCCTTGGTACTTACATAATGCATAGCTTCAGCTGTTTGTTCTGACGTTTCGATGGTAGTTATATCGTCCTTTGAGAGCTGCAACTTTATAGGCATTGAGGGAAATACTGTTTTCACATATTTTACACTGCCCTAAATATGAAAAAAAAATCATTTTATTGCAAAAATCGCAATGCATTTTTTTCTAAGAAAAGTATCTTTCATCATATGAAACTCTTAACTTGAACTTTATAATTCTACTAAATGTAAACATCAGATTTAGAAACTTTATGCCAAGATATTCATGTTTTTGCTTAACAACCACTACCTGTGGGTTTTTTTTTTTTTTTTTTTTTTTGAGACTAAGTCTCACTCTGTTGCCCAGGCTGAAGTGCAGTTGTATGATCTCAGATCACTGCAACCTCTGCCTCCTGGGTTCAAGCAATTCTCTCACTTCAGCCTCACGAATAGCTGGGATAACAGGTGTGTGCCAGCACGCCCAGCTAATTTTTGTATTTTTAGTAGGAACGCGGTTTCGTCATATTGGCCAGGCTGGTCTCAAACTCCTGACCTCAAGTGATCCGCCTGCCTCGGCCTCCCAAAGTGCTGGGATTATAGGTGTGAGCCATCATACCAGGCCAGTTTCATAGAATTTTTCCTGCCACTTTAAAGTCTATCCTCTCCTTTCAGGAGATACAAATCATAACAGGGGATGGTAGAAACTCCAAAATATCCTCTCCACACACTTATTTCCAATATGTTTGTCAATAAAATCCCATTAAAAAAAGGGGCTTTCTGCTTGTATTCAGGGGCATTCAGATGGGTGGTAAGAAAAGAAAATCAAGGAACAAAGTAGTGACATTCTTAAAAACATCAAGTATTTCTATCCACAGAATAAAAAGAAAGGGAAACAGATTGGTATTACATATTTTAAAAGTTATCTAATTATTGCTTAAAATTTAAATACAATGTCTATATAAAATATACATGAGCCAGGTGCAGTGGCTCACTCCTGTAATCCCAGCACTTTGGGAGGCTGAGGCAGGTGGATCACCTGAGGTCAGGAGTTCGAGACCAGCCTGGCCAACATGGTGAAATCCCCACTTCTACTAAATATACAAAAATTAGCCGGGCTTGGTGGCAGGCGCCTGTAATTCCAGCTACTCGGGAGGCTAAGGCAGGAGAATCACCTGAACCTGGAAGGTGAAGGCTGCAGTGAGCCGAGATCATGCCATTACACGCCAGGCGACGAAAGAGAGACTCTGTCTCCAAAAAAAAAAAAAAAAAAAAATATATATATATACACACACACACACACACAATATTTCAGACAAAAAAAAAGCTTATATCCTCTGATAATAAACCTTACCAATGCAAGAAGAGTTTTTTCTAACTTTAATCCCATCTCTACTCTGAATGGGAAGAATCCCATTAAGCTGGTGACCTCGTGGAGAGTATAGAATTCTGAATACTTTTTCACTTGTTCAATGCAAGCTCTTAAAATTTTCTGAGAAATAGAAATTAAGAAAAATTCATTTGTATTGTATTTCTCTAATAATGCAAAAAGAAAATTTTTAGTTACATGTGACTATGTAATTATTCATTGCAAAAATTAGCCCGATTTCATTAATCAAGCTACTAATACACACATTGTATATTCTTTATTTTCATATTTTTAACCCAGTTACTTACAATATTGATGTTTAATACTAAAATTAGCAGTCTCATTAAAATTTAAAATTAGAGAAGACACATATTTTCCATGTTATTTAAGAAACTGTTAAAGGCACATAAAAATTTCAACACACTTTTCTGCAATCAAAGCAGTTATATGAATAATTAGAAATTAAGTAGTATACTCTAAAAACATTCCCAAGCACAATCAATTAATGAAGTAGTTATCTTACAGGTCACTCTAACCTATAATCTAAAAAAAATCAATGAGAAATGTTATAACTAATCCAAATGATGGAGTACTTAGTATTTTCTTTCCTCCAAACTGTTTTCAAAATATTAATGACTTATCAGGAAACGTAATCAGTAAGTTAATAAAATTCACAGCTTTCTGTGAGAATAATATGTGCCACTTCTGATAATATAGAAACAATTCAGAGATGCACAGCTGTTGGGGGTGGGGAAGAGTTGTTTGATTAAAACACACACACACATTATCTTCTAAGATACATATTTTTTCTTCTTCTGTCAATGAACCTTATCTGAAATGTCTTAGAAAACATTTTAGGTCACAAAAGCTCTTGACATCTTCTTTATGTATTATCTTTATCCTATATATCTACATCCCCTCTCCCTTCACATATTTGTAAAATATGTCACGTTACAAATCAGTAACTTTACTCCAGTATATCTTTTCATCTATAGTTTCAGAACCCCTTCCGCCCTTTTCTAATCTCTACTGCCTGCTATCTTTCACATTTTCTCTTCATCTATGCTTTTCATGGAAGATCTATTTAATTCATGGTATCATTTGTAACTAACACAGATGTGGACTAATATGGAAAAGTTTTAAAAAATCTGAGTCAACTGCAAACTCGTATCTGCAAAATATCTTTGCTCCTTATTTGTACTATTAGTTAACTTTCACTTGCAACATTCCCTTCCTATGGTAGTTATTACAAGAATTTGAATATGCAAAGGAAGGTGATAAATAAGAACTACGTGAAATAGAGACCATTCTTGTTAGATATTCATTGGCACATCATTCCTGGTAAAACTGTGGTGGATGTTAGTGTCTTTAACTGAATTTACTTAATTCAGTAACTACAGCAAGAGAGTCAAAGGAAAATCTAAGACAGTTTTACACCTATACTCTGATACATTATACAATTATCAACGTATTTTACAACTGGTATGTATTCGATTAACTAAACGATCATTATTTAGCTTATGTAGCAAAAAAAGTTTTATATTAATAATTTATCTTTCTTTGAAAAATAACTAACTGAACACAGGAAGTTAAAAGATTCAGGCTGTTCCCCATCACTCACCCACTGAGTGCTATTAGTATTTAATACTCAAAATATCTTTGAGAATTAAATACACCAAAAGCAAATGCATTTATACAATACAGATCTATCATTATAAAAAAATGCCCCCTAAATTTTATTTTGGGCTGGAAAGGAAAAATATTTCTGGGCTTGGTGAAAAGTGAGGAAAATATGCAAAAACCATAAATCAACACATAGAGGAGAAACTAGAGCAGTGAGCAGTAAGAAAACCTACGAAAGGTGAGGTGGCTTGAGGGCTAATTCTTCAACCAGTTCTAAGATCAGGTGGGAAGCGAAACATAAGACTTCTACATTTAAGCAGGGATTTGAACAGATATATGTACATTTATGTTCATAACAGCATTATTCATAACAGCCAAAAGGTGGAAGCAACTCCAGTGTTTATCAATGGATGAACAGATAAACTAAATGTAATACACACGCACACACACAAACACACACACACACAATGGGATATTAATCAGCCTTAAAAAGGAAAGAAATTCTGACACATGCTACTACTTGGACAAATCTTGAGGACATTATGCTAAGTGAAATAAGCCAGTCACAAAAAGACAGATACTGTATGTTTCCTCTTATATGGGGAACCTAGAATAATGAAACTCAAACAGACAGAAACAGAATGTGGTTGCCAGGAACTGAGGGGAAGAGGAAACAGGGAGCTACTGTTTAATGGGTACTCAGTTTCAGTTCGGGAAGACGAAAAGTTCTGGAGATGGATGGTGGTGATACTTGCATAACAATGTAAATGTATTTAACGTTATTGAACTGTACACTTAAATGGTGAAAACGGTAAATTTTGTTATGTATACTTTACCAAAATGAAGGAGAAGCAATCACTGAAAATGGTTGAGAATTCTCCAGAACTAATGGAGGCTATAAATCCATAGACACAATAAACACAATCAGCCAGCAGGATTTTATTAAAAAGCATATTTTTATGAAACTCTAAAACACCAAAATTAAAGTACAGTAAGAAAAGACAGAAGCCCTAAAAGAAATGACAATTAGACAACACATTTTTCAACAATAACATGAAGAAGTAGGATTATCTTTAAATATTGTGGAAAAAAGGTAACTGCCAACTTTGAATTGCGTATGAAATACAATGATCTTACTAAAATGAGAACAAGAGAGATAAAAGATTTCCAAATAAACAAAAATGGAGATTGTTCACCATTAAGAGACCCTCATCAAAGGCACATCTAGAATACACAGGTTTTCAAGAGGAATGAAAGAATCTCAGAATGTAGGTTTGAGAAGAAACGGTGGGCCAAAATCTAGCAAACCTGTAGATAAATTAAAACAAATATAGTCCATATAAAACAATAATGTGGGTAAGTTTAAAAAAGAAACAGCATTACAACAAAAATAGCATACAAGTCAAGAGGGATGTAATGAGAGTCAATATGCTCTATGATTTCTATATTGTTTGGGAGGCTAGTTGATATTGAATAATGGAAGTATTGACTATAAAAATTCAAGAGTAACCACTAAGAGAACACAAAGTAGACATGTAAATTCCAAACCAACAGAGAGGGGGAAACTAGGAAAAATGTCAATCCCCTCAAAAGGAGTTAAAAAAAAAAACACACAGAAAAAGTAAAAGAAGCAAAAACAAATCAATATATACCGTCATCATAATGGATGTAAATCACTAAACTTTCTAATTAAAAGAGATTATCAGATTTTATTTTTAAAACAAAGGAAAGCAATCTAGCTGAACAGTTTTAATCCCACCTAGATTTTTGTAGAAATGGACAAGCTGATTCCAAAATTTACATAAGAATGTAAAGAACCCATGATCTCAGGACTACAAAACTACAGTTATCAAGACCATATGGTTTTGGCATCAAGACAGACATACAGATTAATGGAACAAAATAGAGTCAAAAAATTGATCCAGGCTGGGTGCGGTGGCTCACACCTGTAATCCCAACACTTTGAGAGGCCAAGGAGGCAGGTGGATCACCTGAGGTCAGGAGTTCGAGGCCAGCCTGGCCAACATGGTGAAATCCATCTCCACTAAAAATACAAAAAAATTAGCTGGGTGTGGTAGCAGGCGCCTGTAATCTCAGCTACTCGGGAGGCCGAGGCAGGAGAGTCGCTGGAACCTGCGAGGGAGAGGATGCAGTGAGCAGAGATCACGCCACTGTACTGCAGCCTGTGCGAGAGAGGGAGACTCCGTCTCCAAAAAAAAATTGATCCACATGATGGTGACGAGGTAACTCAGTAAGGGAAAAAATACCCTTCTCAACCAAACTCTGTGCTAAAGCAGAGTTTCTCAACATTGGCATTACTGACATTTTGGACCACATAATTCTTTGTAGTGTTAGGCTGTCCAGTACACTGTAGGATATTTAGTAGCACCTCTGGCTCTACCCACTAGACGCCATCAGCACCCCTACCAAGCTCTAGACATTGCCAAATGTCCATTAGGAGGCAAAGTCACTCTCAGTTGAAAATGACTATGCTAGAACAACTAGATATTCATACGGGAAAAAATGAACTTTGATCCTTACCTTGTATCTTACACAAAAATTAACTTGAAATCAACATAGACTTATTTTCATGTATAAGTTAAAACTGTAAGCCCTTTAGATTAGGGTTTCTCAATGCAAGCACCCCTGACACTTCCAGCTGGATAACTCCTTGTTGCGGGGGACATCACTCACATGCATTTAGTATGTTTAGCAGCATCCTTGGCCTCTACGCAGTAGATACTAGTAGCATTCCACCAGTTGTAACAACCAAAAATGTCTCACCGTCAAAGTCCTAGGGATGGGTGGGGTGGGGGGGCGGGTCAGGAAGGATTAAAACTGACTCCAGTCTGAGAATCACTTGGGATAGGCAAATATTTCTATGCTAGAACACATGAAATCACTAACCACAAAAATTTTTGATAAATTAGACCATTAAAATTCTGTTCTTTGAAACACTGTTTAAAAAATTTAAAAATACATCACAAACTGGAAGAAAACTATATATAATGGAGTTGTATTCAGACTATATAAAGAAACTTTATGGCTTAATAAAAATAAAAGCAAATAAAAAAATCAGCAAAATACTTCAACAGACATTTCACAAAAGAAATGCACTTAAAATGAGTAATTTTTATACGTAAATTATACCTTAATAAAATTGTTTTAAAAATTAAATGTGGATTTAAAAGGGAGGCTTTAGTATTTAATGGCTATATGATGCTCTAACAATAAAAACACAGTGCAATCTTTTAAAAAATGTGGGGGAGAATGAGAAGAGCATAAGAAAAATAATTTCAACTGTTTTCAGTAATCGTATTGATCACTAGTATTAATATTGTTATTTTGAGGCTGTTGTGAGTGTAATGTGGGATAAAGCAAATGAGACATATGAGGTATTTTTCCTTTAAATCTATTTCCTAGTTCTATCCACTGAATTATTCTCAAAACAATGATCAACCCAGGAGCATCCGTAGTGCCCAGATTGTAGTCTTGAAATAT
The DNA here is from genome assembly GCF_028858775.2 of Pan troglodytes. NCBI lineage: Eukaryota > Metazoa > Chordata > Mammalia > Primates > Hominidae > Pan > Pan troglodytes. The sequence goes on from NC_072414.2 coordinate 52,468,108, forward strand.
CATTTCACACTAAAAGAAACAAGGGCTCTTGAAAATGGCTGATTCCAGGGCCAGGGCAGGAAGTGTACAAAATGAGCCTCAAAGACTACCAGACTGACTGAAAAGCCAGTAGGAAGAGCCTCTCAGTGAGTTAATACTATTTGAGGCTTACAAAGGATAATAATCGTAGTGGACAGAAACACATATATATTTAACTCCATGATTTAATAATAACATTTAAAAAAAAGAAAAGACACCAACATTGGAGAATAAGAAGGAACTATTTTTTTTAAAAGTGGTATTTAAAAGGAAAGAATCTAGTATTTATTCTGCTACATGGTAAGCTACATGAACTGGGAAACCAAATAGTAAGTAAGGGAAAGCATATCTTTTAAAAAGTATTCCAATGAATAAATGATGCAATCAGAATATTACAACTGTGCAAACCACAGTGAATGAATCCATCTAGGCAGTGAGCATTAACAGCTGGGGTGGTGGGGAAAATGTTAGTTAACATAAAATTTCAGTCAGGAGGAAAAATTCAAGAGATCAATTATAAAACATGGTGATGATAGTTAATTACAATGTATTGTGTTCTTGAAAACTGCTAAGAGAGTAGATTTTAAGTGTTCTCACAACAAAAAAACAGGTTTGTGAGGTAATGCATATGTTAATTAGTCCGGTTTGGCCTTTCCACAATGTATACATATTTAAAAAACATACAGTACAAAATAAATATATACAATTTTAACTTGTCAATAGAAAAAGATAAAATTCAAAACAGAAAAAGAAGAAAAACTGCAACATACATAGCCCATAAAGTTTTTGTATTTGGAATATACAAAGAAATCTTACATATCAATTAGAAAAAATGAACAGTCATTCTGCAAGAAAAAGTGAGCAGGAACATATGAAAACATGCGCTCTCTCTGGCTCTCGCTCTCTCTCTCTCTCTCTCTCTATATATATACATATATATATATGTCTGAGATGTGGAGCAACAGAACTCTTAAATACTGCTGGTTAGAATGTAAATTGATATAACCTGGTATAGCCACTTTGGAAAACCATTTGCAAATCTACTCAAGTTGAAGATACGCATACTCTATGACCCAATAATTCCACTTATAGGTATACAAACAGTTCCCAACTTATGAAGGTTCCACTAAATGATTTTTCAAATTTATGATGGTGCCAAACCATTGCAATTTTGTCACAACGTACAGCATTCAATAAAAGACACTCAATAATTTATTATAAAATAGGCTTTGTGTTAGATGATTATGCCTAATTGTAAGTAAATATAAGTATTGTGAGCATATGTAGAGTAGGATAAAATACACTATGATATTTGGTAGATGAGGTGTATGCATCTTTAATTCATTACAGGTTTACTGAGATGTAACTCTATCGTGAGTCAAGAAGCAACTGTATATCCAACAGAAACGTGTGCATATGTGTACCAAAAGAAATGTATGAGAATCTTCTTAAGAGTACTGCTTAGAATAAGCTCCCAACTGGAAACAACCCAAGTTCTGATCAACAGGATAAATTGTAGTTTATTAATATAATGGAAAAATGGACAGAAATGAAAATGAATGAACTACAACTCACACAACCTAAGAATCAAAAAGCACAAAACTGAATGAAAGATGGAAGGCCCAAAAGGATTCTGTTCCCATAAAATTCAAAATCAGGCAAAAAGGGCCAAGCACGGTGGCTCACACCTATAAACCAGCACTTTGGGAGGCCGAGGCAGGTAAATCGCCTGAGGTCAGGAGTTCGAGACCAGCCTGGCCAATACGGTGAAATCCCATTTCTACTAAAAATACAAAAATTAGCTGGGCATGGTGGCAGGAGCCTGTAATCCCAGCTACTTGGAAGGCGGAAGCAGAACAGCTTGAACCCTGGAGGCAGAGGTTGCAGTGGGCTGAGATCGTGCCATTGCACTCTAGCCTGGGCGACAAGAGCGAAGCTCCGTCTCTTAAAAAAAGAAAAAAAAATCCCAACAAAATCAGGCAAAAGAGAAGTATAACTACCACCCTCCATACACACACAAAAAGCACAGAACTTATCACCACCAAAGCTGGAACACTGATTATTCATTCAAGTAAGGAGAATGTTATTTATTATACAAGAGGACTACACAGGGGGCTTCTGAATTACTGGCATTATTTTATTTCTTGACCTGGATAAGAGTTACGTAGATGTTTACTATATAATTATCTGTTAAGCTGCATCTATTTTTTCTTTCGTTCTATATACTTTTCCATATGTACGTGACATTGTACAACATAAAATTTTAAAACTAAAAGATCTCAGAAAAATATCAGTGAATCTTTGGGATGGGGATGTAAAATACAACTTAGAGAAAATGTGCTGCCACATCAATATGGAAAAAAACATGATGATGTTTATCATTTATCATTAGCTACCAAGTAATGTACTTTGTTAATAAAGTACAGTTTTATATTCACCTAAGAAATATCTACATTGAGCACCTGAGCACTTAAGCGTGCCAGACACTATTCTAGTCATTGCAAGACCACGAGTGAATAAAACAGCACTTACAAAAAGGCACTGTTTTACAAAAACAGTGAGGGGAAGGACAATAAGCAAAAATAAAATGTGGTAAAGGGAAAAGTGAGGGTCATACTACATTCCATAGGGTAATCAGGGACACCCTCATTGATAGGTGACATCTGAACAGACAGAGACCTAAAAGAATCAAGACACTACTACACGCAGAAATCCGGGGAATAGATTGAGAAAAATAGAAACCCCAAATGCCAAAGGACTTAAGGCAGGACTATGCTTGCAGTATTGAAGAAATGTAAAGGCCAGTCCGCAGGTGGGGGAAGAATAACTGATAGGGCAATTTGTAGAAAGTGAGGATGGGGGATGGGAGGGAGGGGAGAGATCACGCAGGCCGCTGTAGAACTTTGTAAAGACTCTTCCTAAGAAAGATGGGCTGTAATCCCAGCACTCTGAGAGGCTGACGCAGGAGGATTGTTTGAGGTCAGGAGTTTGAGACCAGCCTGGTGAACACAGGAGGCCCTGTATCTAAAAAAAGTTAGCTGCAGTGGCATATGCCCATGTCCTTGTTATTCAGGAGGCTGAGCTGGGGAGGATCACTTGAACCCAGGAATTCAAGGCTGCAGTGAGCTAGGATTGTGCCACTGCACTCCAGCCTGGACTATGACTTATGTATTAAAAACATCATTCTGGTCTTTTAAAAGGCACTATCAAAACAAGAATAGCTGCCAGCTCCTTTTCCACATAGAAAATTATGACATTCCCTTTGGATATATTTAGGTTCACAGAAAATAAAAATCAAATTCGTTTATTTAGAAGAACCATTCTTCTGGTTCGTATTAACAACAAAATTCTTCCTTACAGTGTTTTTTTTTTCCTTCCTTTTTCTGAGACAGGGTCACGTTCTGTCATCCAAGCTGGAGTGCAGCAGCACAATCAAGGCTCACTGCAGCCTCCACCTCCTGGGCTTAAGTGATCTTCCCACCTAAGCCTCCCAAGTAGCTGTGACTAGGACTACAGGCACATGCCACCATGCCAGCTAATTCTTTTTGTATAGATGGGATTTTATTATGTTGCCCAGGTTAGTTTCAAATTACTGGGCTCAATCCTTCTGCCTCGGCCTCCCAAAGGGCTGAAAAAATCGGTGTGAGTCACCGTGTCCGGACTTTTTAAAAAAACAGTGAAAGTGTAACACTCCTGCTGTCCTTCAACTTAGACTGGCTAGTTTTGTTTTTTTAAACTATGGTAAAATTTACCATCTTATCCCTTTTTAAGTGTAGAGTTCAGTAGTGTTAAATATATTAACACTATTGTTCACAGTGACCAGCTTTAAAGGCTTAAACAAATTTAGAATGATATTTGTAAACTCTACTACAAATATATGTGTGTGTGTATATATATATATAGTTATTATTTAAGTAGTATACTTTATTCTTTTTTTTTTTTTTTTGAGACAGGGTATCGCTCTGTCACCTAGGCTGGACTGCAATGGCACAATCTTAGCTCACTGCAAACCTCCACCTCCCGGGTTCAAGAGATTCTCCTGCCTCAGTCTCCTGAGTAGCTGGGATTACAAGCGCCCACCACCACGACTGGCTAATTTTGCTATTTTTAGTAGCGATGGGGTTTCGCTATGCTGACCAAGCTGGTCTCGAACTCCTGACCTCAGGTGATCCACCCACCTCGGACTCCCAAAGCGCTGGGATTAGAGGTGTGAGCCACCACGCCTGGCCTGTTTAAGTAGTATGCTTTAATTTTCTGGTAGGCTCAATGAATGATGGTAGGGTACAAGCTGGGATGATATACAGGTCTTACTAATAAATTTGCATGAATGAGTGAAGTATCCAAAAATGAACTCAGAGTTGAAATTTATCATTTTATGGCTGGTTACCACAAACATAATGAGCACAAGTTCACTTGACCGAGTTTTAAAAGGCCATTCAGACTTTTAGGGACCAGGATAACGCTTTAAACGCTATTCTCTCACAAGGGAAGTCAGTGGGTCAGTTCAAACTATTATGTGAATAAAATGTAATGATACAATACAGTAGTTGGATTGTTAAAGAATATAAATATACATAAAAATATACTATAGTACACAATTTTGAGATGTTAGTTTTTCTACTATTTTAATGCATGATGAAGAAAAGACCTGTGGTTTTTAAATTGGTAACACTGACAGTTCCGAATGCTTTTGGTGGAATCATCACACATTTCAGAATGCTGCTATTGCCTATCACTTCGCAATTTACACAAATGTGAGTTGTTTTTTTACCTCTGTGAAGAGACGGGCATCATCAGAAAGCATATTATAATCCTGCGCACATTTCTTTGCAGAATTCTGCAAAAACTTTAGGAACTCAGTAACTTCTTCGTTCACATGTTTTTTCATATCCTGATTTTTAAAAAAGTAGACATGTCTTGGGATAAAAAGTTTCATTAAAAAGAATCACATTCTTAATCATTGCTATAATAATTTGGACTTAAAGAATAATTAAAGTATCAAATCCAAAGCAGAAATCAAAGAAGTCAGTAAAAATTATTATGTAGTAATGATAAACTGTTATTAAAAACTCCACAAAATAGAAAAGCAAATGACTAAGACTATACAATACATGCTCAGGAATTGAGAAGTTGATTTTATAAAATGCTGTCAAAAAAAATTTTTTTTTTAATTTATTTTTTTGAGACAGAATCTCGCTTTGTTGCCCAGGCTGGAGTGCAGTGGCACGATTTCGGCTCACTGCAACCTCCGCCTCCTGAGTAGCTGGGGCTGGCTATATAGGCGCCTGCCACCTCACCTGGCTAATTTTTTGTATTTTTAGTAGAGATGGGGTTTCGCCATGTTGGCCAAGCTGGTCTTGAACTCCTGATCTCAGGTGATCCACCTGCCTCAGCCTCCCAAAGTGTTGGGATTACAGGCATGAGCCACTGGGCCTGGCCTCAATTTTTTTTAAAAAGACATACATCCGAATAGAAAAACGAGCAAATAATATAAATAGGCAAGTTACCAAAGAAAAAATAAAAATGGCTTATACACATATGGAAAATGCTTACTGTCATTAGTAATCATAAATTAAATTAATGTAAAGCAAGAGATCATTTTTCCCATTTTAAATTAAAGGCAAAAAAGGTAATGTCCAATATTAGTGAAGACAGTTTTTTCTTTTTTTAAATTTCATTTCGATTTTCTTTTACCTTACCCCTGTAGGATTAGAGAAGATAGTTTTTTCAAAACCTGTCATACAACAGAGGTACAAGCAAACTGGTTTACTTTTTGCAGAACAATTTATGCATGTGTAACTGCAGATCAAAGCTTTGAAAACATGCATAGGTTTTGATCTGGCAGTTTTAAGAATTTATCTTATGGAAACTATCATTGATATGAACAAAGATTTTGCTACAAAGATGTTCAGCACAGCATCATTTATATAATTGAGAATTTGGAAATGTCTTAATTGAAATAATTAAGCAATAATTTAAAATTGGTATAATCTATGTAAAATTCTACTGCTAGTACTTAAGATGAACTGGAGCGAGTCATGCTCAGAAGTAGAGCAAAATGCTTGAACTACAATGGAACCAACAAAAGAATTAAAGCACCATTGCTCTCTCAATCTCCTTACGTTTTCCATTTTAAAAAAGATGACGGGACCTAAAAACATAAATGTAAATTTAAGATAAAAATATTTCCTAATTTTTATTATTTTTTCCTGAAACTGAAGAACACAATACATACCAAGTACTGCAAGTAGTCATTTTTATTTATTCCAACAGCTTTGGAATTTGCAGGAATCTTTGCGTATTTAACCAACAAGTCCACATAACTCCTCTGCTCTCTCTGTGAGAAACGAGAGAAACGAGGATAAGGAACTCTTGGTTTTGGAAGAAGAACCATTCCAATTGTGGTTTTAACTTTTTCCTTTGCTTGAGTTGCTGAACTAACTGCCGGCTCATTTTCTACAGAACTTGCTGAGGCATTCAAATTTTCTCCTATACGTCTGGAAAACAAAATATAATTTACAAATATGTGCTTTTCACATGAAGATTACTATCATGGAACTTCATGATTCTCAATCACCAGGGAGAATATAGCGTGATTAACAGAGTAAACTCTGGATTATTATCTAACTCTGCCACCTGCATTTTGATGTTTAGCCATTTAAAGTAGATTAAGTATTCTGTGGCATATGATCACAATGCAAACTTACCTTCAATTACCTGATGGAGAGGAAGAGGTATACTTATTCAATTTAGAAGTTTTTTTCCCATTAATAAAGAGGGGAAAATCGTTCTTGCCAATTACACATGCAGGTACTTTATGTTTACATTTTATTAAATTTGAGTTTTTAATACTTAAATTCATCACTAAGATTTATCAGTTAATATGGTGAATAAAAGCTACTAAGAACAGAATGTAAAGGAATCACAAATTTGAGATTAACAAAATTCATTGAGATTCTAAATGTTCTGATTTCCTCTGCTTATCTCAAAAATTAAGAAAATTCTAACATTATGCACGATATTTTTTGAAAGCAGTATTGGTTTTGGAAAAGTTGTACAATCCTCTATCACTCTGGTACATGGCTGAGTTCATGGAAATCACTTTATGCTTTTCATGGATGCCAAAGAAAAATCCTGGCGTATCGTTAATGAAATGTACCAGAAGAGAAAGTAGTGAGTAGCTTCAGAACCTGTTACCATATGTGTTTATGGAATGTGTGAAGGTTGTTAGAATCACAATGGAGTCACCAATGTTTAAAAATCCCTTAATATCATGGAATACTATGCAGCCATAAAAAGGAATGAGATCATGTCCTTTGCAGGAGCACGAATGGAGCTGGAGGCCATTATCCTCAGCAAACTAACGCATGAACAGAAAACCAAACACCACATGTTCTCACTTATAAGTGGGAGCTGAAAAATGAGAACACAGGGACACAGGGAAGGGAATACACATGGGCGTGTTGCGGGGTGGGGTTGGGGTAGGAGAACATTAGGAAAAATAGCTAATGCATGCTGGGCTTAATACCTAGGTGATGGGTTGGTAAGTACAACAAACAACCATGGCACACGTTTACCTACGTAACAAACCAGCGCATCCTGCCCATGCACCCTGGAACTTAAAAAAAACCAAAAAACAAAAAACACAAAACCCCTGATAATAAGAGCTAGTGAAGGCCATGAAGACAGAGTTCTCATGTTTGAATTCCTCATAAAATATTTCTGCAAGGGTATTTGTTCAGGAACTGCCGGTCCTTGGATTGGTGTCACCTTTGTTATTCATCTTTCAAAGATCAAGTATAACTATTTCAAAACAATCAGATAATCCTAATTTTTTACTTTAAAAATCTTTGTCCTCCTTTACCTCCCTGAATACGCACATAGTTTACCATGGCATACATACTCCCATTGCAATGCTTTACTCCCAAATAAATTTCTTTTATTTTAGAGAGTTTCTCTGTTACTTAGATTCACAAATGCTACCCCTGCTTTTAAGAAGTCACCTTATCCAAATTAAAGTATATGAACACAACTTCCTTATCTTATTCATAATCCATCTCTATTTTTGCTATTCAGTTATTGTAATCTACATTTTAAATAAGAGACTTTAGAAGTGCATCAAAAACTATACTTCTTGGCCTGTACACTATAACTTCCACCACAGTAACTGCTCCTATAACCTGGTTCCAAATTACACAACAATCCACAGAGGAAGGGAAACTAAAGAGAAAGATGGACATCTGCTGACTCATTCTTCATTCCTCCATTTGTTAATATTTATTAACTACCATGTGCCAGCCTATGCCAGGTACTGGAAATACAACACTAAGTACAGTACCATCTCCAATCTCCAGGACATTATAATCAAGTGCATTAGACAAGTCAATGAAGAAGAAAGAAAAGTAGATATGTACATCAACACAATGGGACTATGGAGAACTTAGGTTTCCAAAGTGAACATACCAAATACATGACTGAAGAGAATCCTAAGAACATAATGATCAGGGATTAAGGGAAAGAAAGAGAAGAAAGAGAAAATATCCATAGCAGTGGTTCTCAATCATGACAGTTTTAATGTCCCCAGGGCATTCTGGAAGCCTGTAGGTGTATTTGGATTGTCACAAAAGGGGGGAATTAAAGGCATTCAGAAGGGGGGAATACTAAATGCCTGCAATATGCAGTACTATCCTGCATATTTTAACAGTCCCCTTCAGGCTTTCTCTTACCAGGTACAAATAAGTCTAGTCCGCTATTATCTCTTACCAGGTACAAATAAGTCTAGTCTGTTATTATTTATCCTAACAGTACATTTTATTTTTCCTATGATGATTTTATGGTATGCTTCAATGTCTCTTAAATACTTTAAATGAACTTAAAATAAATGAACTATATTCATTTTAACTGATGCATCTCACTACCTCATTATATCTCATAATGCAGTAGCCTATGAGTTTAAATACTAAAAAATAAATTATTTCACACTTATAGGTATAGGATATATTTATTGTTTTTTAAAATTATATCTATTAATTTCATTTTAAGCTAGTAAAGGAGGTATCTTATTTCTTATAAATACACGTCATAAAAAGTGGGAGGGTATCAGTCTGATACGGCTGAGAACTACTAATTTAGATCTGCATCTGGACAAAGGGTGAGTTACATTCCATCCAAAACTACTACTGATTAGTTTTAAATTAACTTTATAATACTAGAATAAATATGGCAAAAATTCCAAAAGATGACAACACTATTTTAGAAATATGTAGGTCCCCAAATAAAGCAAAAATATTTAAGACCACTCTCTCAGAGCTAAACAATGGATAAAAAACTACTCAAAGAGCTGATAAGGGGATGAGAGAAGAATTTTGGAAATTAAAATTAGGATGCTTAGGTTGGCTCTGAAAATAACACAGGTAAAAAAAAGACACAGCTACTAAAGTTTCTCAAATAATTGTATAAAAATAAGCATATTTTAAGTAAACAAAATGAACATTAACTGCTGATCTTGGGAGAAATGTATTACAGCAAATTGACTTCTCACTAGAAAACGTCTTGAGAGCTCTTCAAACCTAACAGTATAGTGTCTTCACTCTTAACAGTACTGCTTCACAGCTGTCGCTCTGAATATGAGAACATGTCCGTCCTTGTGCCACAAACTGGCAAATTTAATTAAGCTGCTGCAGCAACAAGATGCTGACTCAGATACGCCAGACTAGGAATGTCAAGAAATTCTAGCAGTTTAAATTGGCTACATTCAGCAAAGAATGAAATGGTAGCACATCAAGATCATTTCCTTTTGCAGTGCTGTCAAGAACTTCATCAGGGTGTAAACCAAAAGCATCTGACAGGGTTTCTCTATTCACGTATACAGCATTATATTTTATTTTGGTTGATGGTTTGAAGTTTTGCCCCTGCATTGTGTCAACTACCCATTCTCCTTTCTCAAAGTTTTTATGGAAAAAAAAAAAAAAAACAGGGTAGAATCCAAAACTTTGAGTTTCCTATACTTTAAGTACTGGTTTGGTAGCTTGTTTAAAAGTAGCATTTGGAAATGGTGCTTCTAGTCTCCATTTCAAGTCTACTAGTATCTTCTGAGTTTGATTTATTTTCCTAAGTTAAACGTGTTAAAGCTTTATATATATATATATTTCCATTTAAAGCTATTTCCCCGCTTGTTTGCTTAAAACTCAGTTACGAGTATCTGCAAACAGAAACTTTAATTAAAAAAAAAAAGGTAATTGTTTACAGTGGCTATTTCTACATGAACGGCTCACGGGTCATTTTAATATCCTCTTTTATTTTCTTGGGGGACTTTCCAAATATTCTATAATTTTTTTTCATGCTTCAAAGAAAAGTAACACAATATTAACTTTTTATATTATTCATTTGTAAAAACACTATTCGAGTTGTTCTTTCATTTTACAAACACTTATGGAGCACAGAGAGTAAAAGGAAATTTTTTTTTATCTTGAAATTAACAGAATAAAAGGCCTTGTTTTTCAACAAGAAAACAGTTGTAAACAATAAAGCCTGAAATAATTGTAATAATTATTACAGCAATTAAGAATTATTACAGTAATTACTGTAACAATGACTGTAATAATTCTTAATAAAACAAAGTTAGGAAAAAAGACTAGAAACATCATATCAATAACTTGTGTATTTTTTCTATAGTACAAAGTAAATTATACTAATAGATTATTTTGTGCTCTATAGAAATCTAAAGAAAACAAGGATATTCTAAGAAAAAAATATTTTAGGAGTTAGGTATGCCCAACTTCCAGCAAAATGCCTTTTTCCTTGTACAAAGCCAGGCTATAACCCACACCTGGGATATGCTGAACAGAAGTGGACTTGAAAAGAACCGTAAAAATAAACTTGGCACACTGGCGTGCACCTATAATCCCATCTATTCAGGTGGCTGAGGTAGGAGGATCACCTGAGCCCAGGAATTTGAGTCTAGTCTGGGCAACATGGCAAGACACCAACTCTAAAATTAAAAATAAAATGAGAAGCAGTGGCAAGATGAAGATTAATACCTGAAATTTTTAGTATGAAAAGAGAAAGGCTGAGAGAAAAGTTCAAATAAGTTGTTTTTTTGTTTTTTTTAAATTTGAGATAAGGTCTCAAATTTTGAGATGGGGTCTTGCTCTGTTGTCCAGAAGTGCAGTGGTGTGATCATGGCTCACTGTAGCCTTGACCTCCCAGGGTCAAGTGATCCTCCTACCTCAGTTTCCCAAGCAGCTGGGACCACATGTGCATGCCACCACACCAGCTAATTTTTAAATTATGTGTAGAGACAAGGTTTCGATATGTTGCCCGGGCTGGTCTTGAACTCCTGGCCTCAAGTGATCCTCTTGCCCCTAGCCTCCCAAAGTGTTGTTATTATAGGCATGAGCTACTGTGCCCAGCCAAGATTATTTGTGTGTGTGTGTGTGTGTGTGTGTGTGTGTGTGTGTGTGTGAGTCAGTGAGAGAGAGAGACACACAGAGACAGAGACAGAGAGGGTCCCACTCTGTTGCCCAGGCTGGAGTGCAGTGGCGTCATCCTCGCTCACTGCAGCCTCAACCTCCCTGGACTCAGGTGATCCTCACACCTCAGCCTCCCCAGTAGCTGAGACTGCAGGCACACAACCACCACACCTGGCTATTTTTTGTATTTTTGTAGAGACAGGGTCTCACCATGTTGCTCAGGCTTGTCTTGAACTCCTGGACTCAAGTGATCCAGCTGCTCTGGCCTCCTAAAGGGCTGGTATTACAGGTGTGAGCCACCTACGCCTGACCTGAGATGATTCTTTTTTTTAAAGATAGACATATGTTCTCTAAATCCCAGGACAACAGAATTTATAGGCATTTTTTGATCCAAATAAACAATGGCAATTCTTTAATTGGTAGTAAGTTTTAAGAAATTAGTTATCCTCAAAAAACTTTACAAGTTGAATAACAAATAGTTTTTAAAAATATCCATAAATGTACATACATAGGGAGTCTATTGCTTTAACTTTGTATATCTGACATTAGCACAGACATTATAATTATGCACTTTGGCAAGAGGAAAGTTGCTTCTGAAACTGCCTCTTTAAAACGTTTATTTTTAAAAAATTGTCTCTTTTTTTTGTAGACAGGATCTCACTCTGATGCCCAGGCAGGAATACAGTGGCACAATCACAACTCACTGCAGTCTCAAACTCCTGGGCTCAAGTGATCCTCGTGCCTCGGCCTCCTAAGTAAGACTATAGGTATGTGCCACTACACACAGCAAATTATTTTTGGAGAGACGGGGTCTCAATTTGTTGCCCAAGCTGGTCTCAGACTCAGGCCTCAAGTCATCTTCCTGCCTTACCCTTGCAAAATGCTGGGATTACAGGTGTGAGCCACTGAGCCTGGACTAAAATTGTCTCTTTAATATAACTTCTGCTTGTTTTTATGTAAACTTACGCATTCATTTGATGGAATCAAAAAAGCACTTTTTTCTTTAATGCTTTTTAATGGCAATCTGGCAATATCTATCAAAATAAATATATATACGTACCCTCCACTGACAGGAGTTTATCCTACTTATACAAACACATGTAAAAAGGCTGCTCACTGTTTCTAACAGTAAAGGAATGGAAACAAGCTAAATATCAACAGAGGTCAATTTAAAAATTATATACACCCAACTATAGAATACAATACACCTGTAGGCCGTGCATGGTGGCTCATGCCTGTAATCCCAGCAAGTGTAGTAGGATGTGCGGTAAATGGAAAGTTGTTAGTCCTGTTTTTAAATCCATTCTGCCAATCCATCCTTTGATTGGGGAGTTTAATTAATTTACATTTAAGTTATTGATAGGGAAGGACTTACTACTACTGTTTTCTGTATGTCTTACAGCTTTTTTGTTCCTTATTTCTTCCCAGTGAGTATATGTAAGTCTTTAAAGAAGTCTAAATATAAATGAGAGAAAAGGTAAGAAAGTAATTAGGAGAATATGTGGAGTCCAGGGATTATTTAAAACAGGAAAACTTGAGCATGTTCAAATACTGATTAAGTTGGCCAGGCAGAGTGGCTCCTGGCTGTAACCCCAGCACTTTGGGAGGCCAAGTTGGAGAATCACTTGAAGCCAGGAGTTCAAGATCAGCCGGGGCAACACAGCAAGACCATGTCTCTTCAAAAACAAAACAAAAACGACAAAGTAATCAAGATGACTGAAAATGGGAGAGAACAAAGATAGAGGAGTAAGAGGGGACAACGGACAGAAAAGATAAGTGAGAAAGCAGGAAAAGATGGGGAGATATGCTTCCTCCACTGTAAAAGGAGAAACGAAGAAAGTAAATGTTGAGCTTCCCTGGGGGAGTTTCCTAATTCCTCATTTGGTGTATTTATACATTTTTCTAGTAAACTCAATTAATTGGTTTCCGGATTCATCAACAACAGAGTAGAAATAGTCGATCAAAAAGCAAAGAAGAGCTACTACAGGCAAGTTGGCAGTAAGAAGTAAAAATTATCAGTTAATAGTCATTAAATATCAGAGAGGAAAAAAACCTTTAGCAATTTGGCAATATCTATTAAAATATAAACTGTACATATTGTCTGACCAAACAATTCAATTTCCGTGAGTATATCTTACAGAAATAACTATAAAAATTCACCAATATATTGTTTTTAATTACCAAAAAAAAAAAAAAGGGGAACACAATGTTTTGCAACACAAGACTAGTTAAATGAATTAAAAGTACATCTATAAGCTATATAGTGAGGTAATACGCAACCACTAAGATTGAACTAAATGCTGGGACATGAAAAGATATTCAAAAAATCACTTAAAATGACAGATAACTGCAAAACAGTTTTATAGTATATTTTTAGTATGATCCCATTTTGTATTATATACCTGTATATGTATGTGTGTGTGTACACGTTATAAACAGTATACTGCTTAGTACTATACTAAACAATTATTAGTATAATATTGGTACTATACTAAAACATTTATTGGTATAAATGTTTCCATAGTATTATACTATATTGGTATAGTATTATAAAAATATTGGGATAGTTTAGCATAGTATTATAAAATACTATAAAACTGTTTTGCAGTTTATGTGTGGAGAAAGGAATGAAGGTCTGAAAAGATAAATACCAGTGTTAAAAGTTGTTTTACTTTAAACATTTCTATAATTTGAATGTTTAATACTAGAGATACACATAAAACTTCAACTATCAGAAAAACGACAATCAAATATGGAAATAAATAACCAAATAAACATATTACCTGTTGGATAAAACACGTAGTTCTTTTAAACTTGGAGCCATGGAATGATCTTTATAATTTTCTCGAGAGAAAAATGTCTTAAGGCCATTTTTGGGGGAAATATCCCTGTGAAACAAAGTAATTTACTTACATTTGACAATTCAAAATCTCATGCTAGACTACGACACATAATGGCACAATTGTAACTTACAATTTCATACCTTCTTACCCCCCCCCATCCCCAGACAATCTCTTCTTACTATGTTTAATTTCATATACCAGATCTGTGGGCTGAGAAGTGTTACTTCTTGGATAGCTTTAAACCCAGGCCCATTATGGAATTCTCCAGCTCCAATAATCAGCTCTACATTTTCTGTAGTACACAATTAAATAAATGTCACAGAGACTGGAAAGTTAAAGATAGAAAAGTCTGAAGTATAATCAAGGGTCTGTCAAAGGCTGGCCTCACTTCTGGCTCTAGGACATAACTTTAAGATATTTGGTTGCTGAAAACACTTCTCAACTTATTTTTGTTTCATGCGCTACTGTGCTGAGCCAAAAGACACTACAAAGACTAAATAGCCTAGCTATTTTGTTTACTTTGGCAAATGGGGTAACTGGTTTGCTAAAACCACCTCAAAGGTGATATGATTTTTCATAACACCATAATTAATTTAGAGACTAACATATTATATTCAATGCTTTCCATATAGTTAGGCATCCAAAAATGCTGTTTGAATGAAGGAATTAAAAATTTGAAAACACTGAATCCATTAACGTTACTAGGGAGGACAAAGGTCAGTAAAATTCCGTGGAAAAGGGTAATTCCAAGGGCTACAATATTGTGCAAAGGTTCTAAACCACAACTAGTTCCACAATGCCGGTGGTATACAAGAGCATCTGTGCTACATCTGAATGCATACTTTATACACTGGCAAGGAATGCAAATGTGCATACCTCTTACCTAATCAAATGGTAACTTCTGGGTGTCCTAGTGCCCAGATAGCAAATTCTAGCATATTTGCTCCATACTGTTCTCCTTTTTAAACTGTTCTTAAAGGCATTTATCCAAAAAACTATATTAAGGTATTAATGGTAAAATTAGAAAGTCTTATTTGCTATGTATCAGTATAGTTTCTTATTACCTTGTCGTGGTATTGTATCTGTGACATCTCAATAAATTCTGAAGTTTCTGCACATCATATAAAAACAAAGTAAAGGGTCTCAGGGATTGTGAGCTCCCTGGGGATGGGAGTGTTGTTAGCAATAAACAAATACTCACTGAACATACTGACTTAATAGTCTGAGTCAGGTACTATTTTAATACTCTTTGTAACCATTTATAACATTTGATCCTCCTTGGCTGGCTTAGTAAATGTGTGTTAAAATGAACTAAAGCAGCACATGTATTAGCTAGATGGCTACAAAACCACTATATTATTTAACCAGGCTCTCTATTTGCAAAGTTCTCATACACTTTTAAAATACAGTCTATGCATTTATATCATTTGATATAGATTTCAACATAACAAAAAGCATGTCTATTCTTAAAGAGGGTCTTTTTTATTACTTGTATGGAAATGGGCCAAGGTTCTTGGACTCAAGAAAATTCCAGTATCTCTCCTTCACAGGAGACCAACAATAAATACCTGAGGGAATTATACCTAAAAATAATTTGAGTGCTGAACTGTGTTGTTCCACTATAGGAGTGGAAGTACAGTCAGCCATAACTCTAGCATTCCGTATGTGAAGATGAGGATAGGGTAAATTCTGAGACCCTAAACTTGTATTTTGTTTCCTCCAAATCTCTCTATGCCAGAAATCTATTTTCTTATGTCAACCATCAGCCCCACTACACTCCTCTTCAGTGGATTACAAAGTGGCTACAACTCACCAATTCAGTCCTGGTTCACTTATGACCATCTTGGAGCTCATCTTCCTAGATTTCTGCTTCACTCTAGCTCACAGTTCACAGCTGCCTGGCTGCGAAGGCTCCAAGAGGCAGGATCCCTCCAGAACTTACTCAGCTGAGTAAAAACAAAAGGCCAAGATCAAAAACAAGTGATTGGCTAGGCCAGGTGCTATTAGGTGAGGAAGAATCTCTCCCTAAACATCTACCCTCAACAGACTGTGGCACCTTAAACAGAATACAGCAGACCCAAGGTTCTTTGTAGCAGAGCAGCAATGACGATACAGGACGAGCCCTTTTCCATTTAATCTACGCCGGGAGTGTTACTCTTAGGACACTCACTATGGAAATAAGAGCTGAAACAGAACGGTGTTCTCATTGCTTACATACTAGGCCACTTGATGGCATGGAACGGGAAGTCAACTCAGTTTTCCATTCCCTTACTGCCAAAATAAATCTTTTGTTTTCCCGACCATGCTTTGTTATGGGGCAGATTCTGGCAGGCACTGCATGACAAAAGCTACCTCGATATCAGGAATCTTAGGCCTTTCACAAAGAACCTCACATTTGAGGAGACTTGAGGTCAACTTAAGTGACATTTCACAAGATCACTTACAGACATCATCAGGACTACATATCAGGCTTCATCTCTCATGTTCAGTACTTCTCCTGTGACCCCAGGCAGACTGATAAAGTGACGTGCGAGAACCTAATCAAATTTAGGAGTCGGTCTCTCGGCACCGAACGGGCCCGACCGGCTCCCACTTAATCTACCTCTCACACTTCGACCCAGTGTGGAGCTGGGGGGGAATAGTCGAGGAAGGCAAAAGAAACGGCTGAGGGAAAGGGGACGGAAAGAGAGGGGAAACAAGGTTCCAGAAAAGCAGGTAAAAGGACAAGCAAAGCAGGGGTAGGAGCCGCGCAGAGCCAGGAGCAAAGGGTCCTGGCCCAGCCGCCATGTTCCCTCCTCCCGCCCCTGCATGAGCACGCCCGCTGGCCCGGCAGCGCCCTCCCGTCCGCGTCTGGGCTGCAACACAGCCTTTCCGCCCACCTCATGGTCCGCGGCGGCTCTTGCCCAGGCCGCAGCCACACACCACACACGCTCCACCCCACTCCTCACATTGTCGCGCGCGCCCAAGAAAGACCATATTTAAAGGATGTGGCCGCGCCGACTCGGCCCTGCGTGATGACGTCATCAACGACATAGTGGGCGGGGCCTTGCGTCTTGACGGCTGCTCCCCTCCTTTCCTCCCGCCACAAGCGCTCGCTGTGGTTCTGGCAGCGAAGGGCGAGACTGGGCTCGCCAGGCGGAAGTGGTTGGAGACTGCGTGTTTTCCTAGAAAGTCCTCGACCTTCGTCGGGGAGAGGAGGGGAGTGATAAATTGGAAGGCGGACAAGCGACAAGTGCAGTACTGGAAAGACCCAAACATACTTGGTTGTGACCTCAGGCAAGTTTCCTGACTTCCCTAACCCAAACTCCTCATATGTAAAATGGAGATGAAATTGTTACTGCTGCATCATACGGTTTTTTGGAAAGGATTAAATGAAACAAAGGAAGAAGCTGTGCTCTGCACAGTACCTGGCACATAGTAGGGCCTCATTAAGTGCTCCTTTACCTCCGCTCCACTCCCCATCCAGTTTTAGCTGTGAGTTCAAACACTAGTTTTGTTCTCATCCATTACGGAAAGATTTATTGACCATAAACAGAGTACTTTGTGCTTGGTGCTGGGTACACATGGACTAAGACTGAATACTGATTTTTCCAGTGCTTTGGATCTCTGGCAATCTAAGACATTTACATTAAATACAATAGAAAGTAATAAACTACATAAGAAAGGTGTATAGATTGAGGTTAGAGGGAGAGGAATAGCTAGTGTGAGGGGCAAAACGCAGCTTTGAATAGTATTGAGTACTTACATGTCAGTTACTGCACTGAGCACCTGCCATGTGAGCTCATTTGAAGAATGTGGGTATGTGGAATGAAGAGAAAGGGCGTTCTAGACAGACCAGCACAAGTGTCAAAAGACAAAAATTTGACACATCTAAAGATCTCAGTTGGCCTTATTGCGATTCTGGAATCAGGCAACACTTCATTCCATAAAATGGAATGAGTGTCCCAATGAGTGGAACAGAGGAGGTTGGCATTACGGACAGAAAAAAGGGCTGTAGAAAGTAGAAACAAAGAACAAAAAGCAGATTGATCATTTCAAAGTTACTTTCCTGGTAAGGTGGAGACAGACAGTACAATAGAAAGATAACTGATTGGTTAACATCAGGTTACTTCAAGTTACTCTTTGCTGTAGGGACTAAAACAGAGGAAATTCATTATCTTGCTGATTGAAAATTGAAACTGGCCTGTTACCTCTGTCTCCTGATTTCTTGGAGGGCCAGATAACTCAGTTTCGGTGTGGTGAGCATGAGTGATTCCATTTTTATTTTAGTCTGGTCTCTTGGGGTCTAGTGCAGAAGTTCAAAACAATGGCCTCCTATAATTTTTTTTAATACAAGGAACTGCATAAACTTATTGCATAAACAGAATCTAGTGTGTGCTATTAGGGAAGCATGTTCTACATTTTATTTTAAGACAGAGTCTCCCAGACTAGAGTGCAGTGGTGCGATCTCAGCTCACTGCAACTTCTGCCACCTGGGTTCAAGCGATTCTCCTGCGTCAGTCTCCCTAGTAGCTGGGACTACAAGTGCATTCCACCACACTTGGCTAATTTTTGTATTTTTTTTTAGTAGAGATGGGGTTTGCCAGGGTGATCTTTAACTCCTGACCTCAAGTGATCTGCCCACCTTGGCCTCCCTAAGTGCTGGGATTACAGGTGTGAGTCACTACACCTGGCTGACATTTTAGACTGATTTAGAATATTGTTAGAAATTATGTTAATGTAAAAAATATGCTACAGGATACCATAGGTAGTTTATTTTGCCTGGAATGCAAGGTCTCTGAAGAGTAGTAGAGGAAAAGGGGTTGGAAAAACTGGTTGAAGCTAGAACACGTAAGATTTTATAAGCCAGACTAAGGAAGTTTGACTTTATTGTATAAGAAATAAAATGCTAGGAAACAAACAAACAAAAAAGCTTACATAATGACACAATCAGAACTGGCTGGCTGTGCTTCAGGAAAGTTCACCTGGCAACCTACGGAATTCATTGAAGGGAGGAGGCCAGTTAGGAGACAGTGTTTGTGAATGCTTAAAAAAATCAACCACTACAATGCCTGGCACTGTGCAGATAGCATTTCTTTTTTTCTTTTTCTTTTTTCTTTCCTTTTTTTTTTTTTTTTTTTGAGATGGAGTCTCCGTCTGTCGCCCAGGCTGGAGTATAGTGGGGCGATCTTGGCTCACTGCAACCTCTGCCTCTCGGGTTCAAGCGATTCTCCTGCCTCAGCCTCCTGAGTAGCTGGGATAACAGGTGCATACCACCATGCCCGGCTAATTTTTGTATTTTTAGTAGAGACAGGGTTTCACCATGTTGGTTAGGCTGGTCTTGAACTCCTGATCTCGTGATCCGCCCACCTCGGCCTCCCAAAATGCTGGGATTACAGGCGTGAGCCACCATGCCTGGCCGCAGATAGTATTTCTTATTAGGTAAGTGATGTGGATGGCTTGCGTAGGACAAAGGCAGTGTAAAAGTTCATGTGTTGGGTACTGTCTCACAAAGCATGCAGTCAGGAAGAGTTGGGGACACCTGACCTGGCCTGAAGGAACTGCTCTAATTGTTTAAGAGCTCATGCTGCTGGGAGGTACCTGCCCATGGTAGTGTGATATGGTAGCATTACCATACAGCTCTGTGTTGAGATTTCAGATCATCACCAAACAGTATGCTCTGAACTGGTATATCTGAGTTTCAATGGTTGCAAGATAGCACACAGAATCAGAATTTTTAGAATCAGAACACGATTTGGAGATTATGTAGTCCAACCCTCTTGTTTTCCTTACAAGGAAATGGGCTCGTTTCAAGATTGTCAAGTGACTTTTCCAACATCACATGATCAGTGATAAAACTGATACTAAAACTCAGGTCTCATAATTCTTGCCAACGTGTGCATTGTGCATCTTCCCAAAATGCATATCTTATATGAATATGTAATTCATATGTCATATTATAGGAGCCTAATGGCCTCCTATAATTTTTGTTTACTACAAGGAATCCTAATGGTATTTGGAGGTGGTATCTTTAGGAGGTAAGTAGGTTTAGATTAAGACACAAGGGTGCAGCCCCAATGATGGAGTTCATGCCCTTGTCAGAAGAAGAGAAACCACAGCTCATTCTCTCCCCCAAGTGAAGACACAGCAAAAAGGTAGCCATCTGCAAGCTAGAAACAGAGTTCTCACCAGGAACCAAATTGGCTGGCAGCTGGATCTGGACTTCCAAGCCTCCAGAACTGTAAGAAAATAAATGTCTCTTGTTTAAGCCTCCCAGGCTATGGAATTGTCATAGCAGCCCCAGGGGAGTAACATACAATACAATAAATATATGCATCCTTTCTTTTCTGTTTTGTGAACCACAAGAAGCTTAGTGGCAAGAACATGGACTTCTGGATTCCAGTAATCTATCTCAGGTTGGCATCTCAGTTTTTCTGTCTACTGGCACTGTGATCCTAGGCATGTCGTGTGTCCTCTTGAGTCTCAGTTTCTTCATCTGGATAATGGAGGCAGTGATACCTCACCTACAGAATTGTTGTGAGGACTAGAAGTAATATATATAAAAAGTGCATTGCAAAGAGTAAATGTTCAACAAATACTAGCTCTTAGTATATAATTTTTCTGAAAGAAAAATCAAAGATGAACAAAACACAGTGGAGATGGCACTGTACAAAGACCTATAATGCAAAGAAGAAATGGTGGGCCGGCCGCGGTGCCTCACGCCTGTAATCCCAGCACTTTGGGAGGCTGAGGTGGGTGGATCACCTGAGGTTGGGAGTTCGAGACCAGCCTGACCAACATGGAGAAACCCCGTCTCTACTAAAAATACAAAATTAGTCTGACGTGGTGGTGCATGCCTGTAATCCCAGCTACTTGGGAGGCTGAGGCAGGAGAATCGCTTGAACCCGGGAGGCACTGGTTGCACTGAGCCGAGATTGCGCCATTGCACTCCAGCCTGGGCAACAAGAGTGAAATCAGTCTCAAAAAAAAAAAAAAAAAAAAAAAAGGAAATGGTATACATATATATATAGAAGATTCCATGGGACCACAAATGAGTAAGAAATTCATTCTGATGGAGATAATTTAGAGATTACTTCAGAGGAGTTTAATTTATTTTGGGTCTTGAAGGATGCGTAGGAGTTCACTGGGTAGAAAAGGGGTTGTGGGTTTTAACTGTGGAAAAAAAAATCACAGAAGTGTGAACAGCTCCACATATTCTGGGGAAGAGGAAAAGCTATTGCATCACTGTGTTGGGGAAATGAAGGTTGTTGGACTGGAAATGGTGAAGCGGACTAGAGATGGTCTTCATTGCCATGCTAGAGATTTTGGACTTTATTCTCTGCATTATGGGGAATCTGTGTGTGTATATGTTTGTGTATCTGTGTTTTAAATAGCTTGAGTTATAAGCTACATACCATAAAATTCATTCATTTTAATTGTACCATTAGGTGACTTTTAGTAAATGTGTGAAGTTTCACAACCCTCAACATGATAAAGTTTTGGAACATTTCCATTAACCCCCAAATCCTGTGTGCCCATTTGTAATCAGTCCCTCTTTCCAGCCCCAGGCAACCATTAATCTACTTTCTGTCTCTATAGGTTTGCCTTTTCTGGACATTTCATTTAATGAAATCATACAATATGTTGTCTTTTGTGTCTGGATTCTTAGCATAATGTTTTAAGGATCATCCATGTTGTAGCATGTATTAGTATTTTTTCCTTTCTGTTGCTCAATAGTAACTCATTTATGGATATGCCCATTTTGTTTATCCCTTCAACATTTGATGAACATTTAGATGGTATCTACTTTTTGGCTTTTCTGAATAATGTTGCTGAGGGCATCATTTATGTGTACAACATTTATGTGAACATTTTATATGTACAAGTCTTTGTGTGAACTTTGCATTTTTATTTCCTTGAGTAGATAACTAGGAGTGGAATTGTTGTATGGTAAATTTGTGTTTAACTTTTTTTTCTATGTTGCTGACACTGGTTTCAAACTCCTGGCCTCAGGTGATCCTCCCCTTGGCCTCCCAAAGTGCTGGGATTACAGGTGTAAGCCATCATGCCCAGCCTATGTTTAACTTTTTAGAAAACTGTCAGATTGTTTCCCACAGCAATTGCACCATTTTATTCTGGGATTTTTAAGCAGAAGAAAGATGTGGTTTTCCATTTCTGGTAAACTGGGGAACAAACAAACCCAGAAGTTGAATGAGAAGCCAATTTAATTTTGAAAGAGTTTATAACAGTGTGTACTTCTTTGAGTTTACAAAATGTTTAATTGGACCAGAATTTAAAAAAAGAACTCTAAAAACTGCAAACATTAACTAAGCAATTACTAGGTGTTCATTTCTTCTTGGGGACCAAATCAAGACAGAGAAATGTGCAAGATCATCTTTTTTTTTTTTTAATCAGTAATAAGTCATTTTCCTACCCCTCAGCTAATGAGCTGCCTTTGCTTGATTTGGGGTGAACTTGGCCTTGGAATAGTTTACAGCTTGGTAACTGCTTCACTCAGGGAATTGCCTCATGAATTTACAATCCTCCATAAGGTATTTTCAAAATGAGAATCCAGAAATAGTCCTCTAGCAACAAGGTTTCAATCTAGTAATTGATTCAGAAACTTTTGGGGAAAATATTGTCGCTAATTGCAGTTTGTTCAAATCAGGCCTTTCAGCAATAAATGGTGTTTCAAGTGGAGAGGGAATCATCAATGCCAAAAACCAGCAAAATACTCTGGCCTAGGATATGCTATGTAAGAATAAGAATGGCTAAAGTTTTCGATTTTTTTCTACTCAGAAGATAATATTTTCTAAAATATATTTAGATATGTTCTGTATTATGTGGCCCCTGGGCTGAAAAAAACCCCAGAAATCATTGTTCACTTGAAAGATGGTCTTTTATAGCGCGTAAGTGTTCTACAGAGAGAAGTTGATAACAGAGATAATTCCAAGCAGAATAATTTAAAAATTGTATTTGTCTTTAGAATGCAGTGTGTGTTTTATCAGAGGAGTAGAGAGAGAATGGTAGAAGGGGTGGGTATGGGGCTTGTTAGGAAGTCATTATAATAGATTTTGGGCGAGGCTAATATTAAAGTTAATTTTTGTCCTTCAAGCAAAGAACAATTGATAGATGATATAGCTTCTTCCCCACAAAAGGGAAGTTATCCTGGAATTAAAAATATTGTTTGAGAAGTCTATCAAGTGGTTAAATAACAAATGGATTACTGAGATGACTGTATTATACTGGAGTAGACAGTTCCCCTCCCAAGGAGAAAAAAATCTAGAATCAAATTAAATACAGGAAGACTGGTTTCTCTCTTTCCAACATGAGAGATAAATGACATTAGAAAAAAACCAAGAGTTTTCTTTAGCTCACCACCGGTGGCAAAGTGAAAGGAGAGAGCTCCTGTTAATCTCCTAGAGTGACGCTTCTGCCACCACTGGGAGTCCAGGCTTGCTTCAAAAGCTGGGGGCGAGGAGTAGAAGCAGTAGGGGAGCCATCAGTGTGAATCTGCTGGAATCTAGGGGGGTTCTCTTGACCAGACATTCCCTTCTCATCCTCAAGTTCCCGAAATCCCTTAAGCACGGAAGTATCTTTTTTTCTTCCTGTCTCTGATGACTTACATTACATTAATAATCTCTTTTGGACCATGGTTTTGAACACCACTGGGCCCTATCTTCAATTTCTTATTCAAAAGGGGAAGCCAAGGTGCTTAACTGCATCTCAGCACAGCAGCAGCTATCTTTCCTACCACCATGCATGTGGCTCGGTGTTTTCACAGACCTGTTAGAAGCTGAGGCCTCTGCACCTGCCCATTTGGTACAAATGCACGTTAGATGTGAAGTCTGCTTTTGAGGGGCTAGACTTGCCCCTTGCTTCCTCTTGCCTCATGAAGAAAAGTTTAGTAGTAACAGTAGCAACTAAGACATTCTTGAGGTCATGTCTTACTGACCAGTCTATGGTTATTACTTTTGCTTTCTTTCCTAGACTTTATTAATAACCTGACATTTGTTATCCCTTCTGCTTTTCCTGTGAGATCATCAGGAACAGAATTTTAAGAAGTCTCTTCTATATTCCCGTTTACCCTTTTTGAAACTGAACAAGCTAATCCAGGATAAAGAGGTGGCTGAAAATCATTATTTTTGGCAAAAGGAGTTTAGGCATGAGTTTGGGCAGAGATCTAGAGGTGACAGATTTCATATTTTAAACTCTGTTTTCATTAACTCTCAATTTCTGCAGACACCGGAAAGTGTAGTGTTTATAATTATGTAGAACTTGATGGTCTACAAAGATTTCACATGCATAATATTTCATTCTTTTTTTCTGAGGTAGTTGAAAATAAAAGCAGGATTAGGGATTGTTTACTACTTGCAGCAACTTTGGGGAATAATTCAGATATTTATTGAATGCTGCTGAGTGCAGGGGATGCTTAGGCATTATGGTATGTGGAGGAAAATGCCAGCTCAGTTGCCTTTATTCTGACTTCAGAGTATTTTATAATTTGAATGTCCTTGATATTACATTGAAAATAATTGATGATGAGGTTTTTGCACCATTAAAATGGTGTAATACTAAGCTGATGCTAAATTTATGGTTCACCCCTAAGTAATTTACTCAAAAGAAAGGGTGGGAGTGGGGCCATGACACTGCAGGTAGTCAGAGACTCTATTAAAAGTCTTTGGCAACATTTCTACAATTCAATTTTAATGACTTCTAAAGCAAAAATGACAATCTATGCATTCAGGATTTCTCTCCTTCTGCACTCAGGGAAGATAGGACTAATCAGTCATGGCATCCTTTTCCTATGAGACAGGAAGCAACTTCAGAATTCTCAGTTCTGCATTTCCAAGAGTGACTGTCAATCAGTGGGTGTTATCTCACAAGTTAATACCTTTTTCTTTGCCTTCTCTGATCAAAAGGGTTGCTTGATCCTTTTAAACATTATTTTCCCTGCAAAATGGCAGCAAATAATTTTTTTTTTTTTTTTTGAGGCAGAGTCTTGCTCTGTTGCCAGGCTGGAGTGCAGTGGTGCGATCTTGGCTCACCGCAACCTCTGCCTCCCAGGTCCAAGCGATTCTCCTGTCTCAGCCTCCTGAGTAGCTGGGACTACAGGCACGTGCCACCAGCCTGGCTAAATTTTGTATTGTTAGTAGAGACAGGGTTTCACCATGTTGGTCAGGCTGGTCTCGAACTCCCGACCTCGTGATTTGCCCATCTTGGCCTCCCAAAGTGCTGGGATTACAGGTGTGAGCTACTGCGCCCAGCCAGTAATTTTTTAAAAAGTGCCTGGCCAATAATTTTTTAAAAAGTGCTACACCGGCCAGGCGCAGTGGCTCATGCCTGTAGTCCCAGCACTTTTGGAAAGACGAGGTGGGCGGATCATGAAGTTAGGAGTTTGAGACCAGCCTGACCAACATGGTGAAACCCCGTCTCTACTAAAAGTACAAAACTTAGCCGGGTGTGGTGGTGTGTGTCTGTATTCCCAGCTACTTGGGAGGCTGAGGCAGGAGAATCTCTTGGACCTGGGAGGCAGGGGTTGCAGTGAGCCAAGATCGCACCACTGCACTCCAGCCTGGCGACAGGGCGAGACTCCATCTCCAAAAAAAAAAAAAAAAAAAGCCAGGCACGGTGGCTCACACCTGTAATCCCAGCACTTTGGGAGGCCGAGGCTGGCAGATCACCTGAGGTCAGGAGTTCAAGACCAGCCTCAACATGGAGAAACCCCGTCTCTACTAAAAATACAAAATGAGCCGGGCGTGGTGGTGCATGTCTGTAATCCCAGCTACTCAGGAGGCTGAGGCAGGAGAATTGCTTGAACCTGGGAGGGGGAGGTTGCGGTGAGCCGAGATCTCCCGCCATTGCGCTCCAGCCTGGGCAACAAGAGCGAAACTCTGTCTCAAAAAAAAAAAAAAAAAAAGGTGCTGTGGTATACACCGGTGCTTCTCACACTTTAATGTGCATACGGATCACCTGGGATCCTATAAAAAGGCAGATTGATTTAGTAGGTCTGGGTGGTGCTGGGATTCTCCAGTTCCAACAAAGTCGCAGGAGATGCCGTGCTGCTAGTCTGGACCACACTTACCTACTCTCTCCTAGACCCTTCACTAGAGACAGGATGTAAGCTAGGAAACTATGTACAGTCCAATTCAATAACCAAGAAAAAAGAAGAAAAACAAGGCAAGTATTCCATTAGAAGCTGAAGTTTTATTATAGGATAACAGTACATAAAGCACATCTAAAATTGATGTGTTCAATGCACTTTTAATAAAGGTAATGTAATATTAAAGGTACAGTTTCTAAGTACAATATAACAACATTCATATTAGAATGAAAATTGGAGTATTTAAAAGACAACATTAAATCTCTCTTTTTTGTACAGCTTGTATTTACAAAATGAATCAAAATATTTTTTTTTTTAAATTCAGGACTCAATAAAATAAACAGCTGGAAATAAGCAGACTACTGTAAGAGTGAATTGGAAAGAAAACCCAAGGTAAGTGAAAAGTTGGACGATCCTCTAATAAAGATCATTAGCAAAGTTTTAGTTCAATACTAGTTTTAGGATTCCCATAAATGGCTTGCATTTTTAGTGTGGCAGAAAAGGAGTTTTTACATACTGTACACAAAACAGACAGCATATATTTATAGGTACAGTATTACTGTTTCCAAACTTGCATGTATATTTACAGAAGGCTGAGTTTGTTTACTCAAACAGAGGTTTGTGAAATTTGTGTGCTTAATCCTCAAGACCTACACACAATTAGAATCAGCATTTCATGTGGTCTTTTTAAATGTGGCTTTAATACTTGGTTGTAGAGGAGAATGTTAACCGTAAGGCTTGGCTTACTTTGTAAATTTAACAAAACAACCCAGGAAAAACGTTTTAACTGGGGCACACTTGTTATCATTTAACAATTGTCAAATGCTGACATGTGCTAGCCATTGTGCAGACGCAAAAAGATACATACAATCTCTACCCTCAGGAAGCTTAGGATGCTAAATGGTGCTTTAAAAAAAAGGTTTCAATCTCTTTCCAAGAGAGGCAGTTAAGGAATGATGTGATTTATATTAAAAGAGATTTCTCCCTCAACTGTAGCCAATCCACTTTAAAAGGTTAACTACTAGCATTAGCTCTCATTAACCACACAATTGCATTTATAATTAAGGTAACAGCAACTCTTCCACAAAAATGGAAAATGTCTAGAATTGTGGGTAAATATTGCAGTGCATGGAAGCCAATAATCATGGCTTGAGAATTTATCACCTTCAATTACAAAAAGTGCAGTAAACAGAAACATTTGCTCTACATTTATAAATTGCTCAAAAATCTTTGCTAAAGATCTTACAAATTCAGTAATATTACAGAACAATTCTAATCAATATTTAATAAGGTTAACTACATCCTTAGTTAGATATTTGATAAACTTTGCTTTTCAATAATGCCAATAGATCTTGGGAGAATGGGTAGAAAGGCTTAATTAAGCTACTTATTAAATAACTTTAAAAATGAAGGTCCTTCACTCAGTTCATGGAACTGGTTGAGGTCATACTGAAACAGAACATCCCGTGTCGAATTTGCTTTATGGCCCATGTTATGGCAGAGGACGTCTCCATCCTTCTCATGACTCAGGTAGGAGGGGAAAGGTTTATTCTGCCATCAAGCCATCTAGGATATTTTATGTAAATGCCTATTATCTATAATAGGAGCTAAGAATACAACTGTGTTAGGTGCCAATAAGACAATTCCTTAATAAGAAAAAAAAGTATGTTACTCCATTAAACAAGTTTCTTTAGGATCTTGAAGGCCTGGCAAATTATTTTTCAGCGTAGGAGATATGCTGTAAAGCCAAGTAGCAAACATAAAGTAAATGCTAATAAGTTTCCATATAGCCATATTTATAAACAAATTCACCCTATAGATGTCAAATATCCATACTAAGGAAGTAATTTTATCCTAATTAAATACACTCTAGAATAATTTATATAATGATATTATGTATTTAAAGAGAAAAGCATGTCCCAAATCCAGCACTCTGATACAGCTGCCAGTTGGGCATAGGTAGATATATATATATATGTATATATATACAAATATATAGTTATACTCAGTGAAATTAACAAGACCCAAAGGTGGTATTGTCTAGGAATAAAAGGGATAATTTTTGTTGTTCACAAAAGTAACTTGTCTAGCACCACACATCAGAAAAACACAAAAATAGCACACTCTAGTTCTAAACAGCTATGTCTAAAATAGATTATATAGTAAAACCAGTATTATACAGCATATTGTGGATTTGATAAACAGATAAATATTTGCACTGAGTAGGCTGTTTATAATATAACATTTTCTTATCTATACAGAATGAAAGCCAAAAAGTTAACTGTATAGAGATGTGCAGAACAACATTAAATATTATGACTCAAAAGCAGGGACAGGTAAATTTGAAAGAAGAGTAAGAGAGAAAATGTTTACAGGCCATTACAAGTTCTTAAGTTAATAGTAAATAAGGAATCGATTGCTCAAGTTGAAGAAAGCAGTAAACAAGAGATTGCATTTACATGCAGATGTCTAAAATTTGTATTTTTTAAGTCTATGCACAAAAGTCATTTGTTTTATTGCTTGACATTCAGTTATGGCTAGATTATTTAACCTATTTTTTTTGTACTTTGGAAACAAGAATATTGTTAAAGGTGCCATAAAAATGGACAACATTGAAAACGGTTTGCAAATAAACCACCTAACACTGCAGTTCTTTATACATATTAAAAGCCTTGTCTGGGGTTTGTCATATGTTAAATATTATTTAAAGTGGGAAAATATGTTGTAGCTTGAAGCCTCCCATTGGCCCAAACATCCAATACAAAAACACATCTCCACAAAAGGAGCAGGCAGACAATACAGGTACATTTATAGAAGCAGCCAGCTAATGTCCTGATGTTTAAAAATTTACCACTGTTTAATATGAGATTTCAAACTGTGTGGATAACAGGAGAATTTTGGATTCAGGAAGATGTATACAGTACATATGGATTTTTTTTGTGAAATCATTTTCACTATATTGCTCAAGAATTATCTGCATTTACATATGCAATCTGTTCAGTGATAATCAAGTTCCTAGAAATAGTATTCATCCACATTAAAGTAATAATGATGAAAAAGGAATCACACATGAACACTGGAGAGAATTTAGTTGTTCTTAGAGAACAACATAATGGCATGTGCAACATGTCAAAGCTAATAGCAAGCTATCTTTCATTAGTTCTTAGAAGGATGAAAGTAAAAGAAGTGTGGTACTGCTAATGTGGCAAAGTACATTAAATGTAAACAGCAAACACAGATTTCCTAGGCATCTATTTAAAATATTCATATTCACTTTCTCAATATAAGACTCCATGTTATGTTGCATCACTGACAAAAGGTTGTTTCTATTTGGATTGAATATTCTGTCATTCATTTATAAATAAATGACTGAATGTATTTATTGCTCTAAGTTCTGAGGGTTTGGTTGAACATGGAGATCCCCCCCTGCCCATCTAGGATGGCTACTTGGTATGAAGTCAGGCTTCTGGATTCTTCTAAAAATTATTCTGAGAGCCTGACAACACTGATCTCACCTACACAGACAGACAGACAGACCCAGAAGTGAAACCAATTGCACTGTGGAGACATTGCTAGTCAGTCTTCTCATCTCTTAAAAATAAATAGCAATAGGAAGGTCTCTATAATACAATCTGATGGAACCTCTTTACTAACATTATGTTTAGGGATAGAATGAAGACCTGTATCATAGACTATTACCAATAGATCAAGATTTACTGTTGCAATTGCGTTTCTGGGCACATTATTTGATCTATAATATAAAGTTGTTTTCATGGGGTTCTATATCATAACTTTATAAGAAGTGGCAATCACATGTTATGTAAAAATGTCAATAACGTGTGTGTGTATACACACATGTACAAATATACATAGAGAGGAGAGATTTCTACCATTTTCCATATTCTTTATTATCAAAAACAACATGGTAAAGGTATCCTTTTCATCTTATAGACATGGGAAGTTTTCCCAGATTATGTTCCTCTGTCATAGTAAGAAAATATATAAATCTTCTTGTGAATGTGTATCCCAAGGTGGAAGAATCAGAGCCAACAATTACATTGAACTTCTCTGACTTTATGGAAAGTAATATGTGGAATATGATAACAAAACTGTATTTCAAAAATATAACATGTAACACTAAATGTTGGCTCGAGTTGCTGCTGTCATACAGGCAGGTTTTGTTTTGTCTTTAAACATTAGCTCTTGTAATGCCTCAGATATAAACTACACATGTAGAAGTAAGAATTGTTTTCCATGAAGGAATTTTTGGTTTGCTCCTAGAGGAGAACACATGAAAACAATAGTTAATTGCTGGTATTTTAAAAACATATTTCATCTTTTACCTATATCACTGTACTGATAGGCAGGTCTCTCCTCTTATTACTGGATTTTAAAATTTTCATCCTTAATATGTAGAATTTGAAATAGTTTTTAACATATGATGCTATATATATATTTATCATGAATATTTTAATTATTAGAGAAATGGTAACTGGAATATGCAAGGACTATACTTTGAATGATGCTCTTTGCTGGTACATTATTAATTTATCTTTTGAACACACTGGCATAACTTTGCTTTGGAAGTTATTCAGTGTTTTGAAACACAAGACTGACGAGCACATCAAGTTCTAAACTCAACAAAATGAGACGAGAGTAGAGTTTACACACACGCAGTTCTATATAGTTCACTTGTGCCTTGGAGGGATAGTATTATTATCATTATTATTGATAATAAAAAACACAATTTGTCCCAGTAGTACTGGCCACCCTGTTTTAAGAGTTTTAGGAGATCCCTGAGCACATTGTTTCTGACTCTTAACCCCAACTCCAAAATGATAGGGCTTCTATCGTTGATACCAAGATGGATTGTCATTCACAGTAAGTCAATTATAAGGTGCTTATTTACCCTTGTTTTTCACCAATCAGCACAAAGAACTGCCAGAAAATAACTTTTTATTATTATCTTAAAATAATAGCATTGGAAGGAGATATGATTTAAACAATCAATGTTTGAAACAGTGGCTTTAGGATTATTATCTGGCTGCCCCTCAACAATAACAAGTGATTCGATCGACATTCCTTAGCCAAAAACAAAAGGCAAAACAAAAAAAACCAAAAAACAAAAAAACCCCAAAAAACTGTACAAATATGTATTTTTCCCTGAGGGATCAAGGTACACCCGCAAGTGCTCTATGTACATATTGCACTAGAGAGGAATGAAGAACATGTGCAAAAAAGCAACAATGAGAGAAGCTTACATACTACTTAAACCTTTTCATGAAAGATACTACTAGGTTGTTTTGCATTTTGGAATGTCGGAACACAACAACTAGCTATTCCTTAGTCTAAAACTAAAAACACACATTTCTACTATGGCACATTCAATGAAATAAAAAGTTTTCCAAAGACAGATAGACAAATTCCATCAAGAAAATAATACAAAAAGTTTGTTTGTATTTTTTTTTTTAGAAAATTACATTACTTTCTTTCTTTGTTTCACATTACAAAATCTTTTTTTCTTTACACAAATCACATTTTATTGCAGGAATATTTCAAGTGCCATCAAATATTTATAGAAGGGTTAAAAAAATAGAAGTCTCTCTAAAGTGGTCCAGACAAGGCTTTGTATAGAATAAATCTTTTTTTCCCCATCTTCTAGTTTTGATTTAAGTATTTTGAATACATTTTCTTTTCCATTGACACTTAGTAGCCTAGAAGCGGTCCGACGCACACACATCATACACATGCAAATCACACACACACACACACACACACACACACACACTCCTTCCTCACCTGACCCTCAGCCCACCCCCATACGCTCACAGATAACTGGGTATCCACACTATAAAGAACAACCAAACTTAGAAGCAGTGTCTTAAGTCATGTTTTTCTTAAGTTAGAAAGGGTGAATTAGGATGCTGAAGACTTTTTAAAAAATCCATAGCTTTAATACACGTTAAGATGCTGAACACTTTAAAAAAAATCCGTAGCTTTAACACAATTTGCAAATGTCCAAAAAGCACTTTCATCTGTACTTTTGTTTGCATTGTGACCAAGGCCAGGTTTTTCACAATATAATAACCATTTGGACACCATTGGAACAGAAGGTATTCAGGCTTTGTACAAAAGCCTTATTTGCCTTATGTAAAAAAATTGTATAAAGGCATTGTAGCAGCGGGGCTGACAGTGATGTGGTTCCAATCCTTAAAAGACTATTTGGAGATTGAAGTTTAGGAAACTTTAATTATAAAAACTATTAAGGATAATTGTTCTGATATCACCCAAGTATTTTATG
Organism: Pan troglodytes; assembly: GCF_028858775.2. Classification (NCBI taxonomy): domain Eukaryota; kingdom Metazoa; phylum Chordata; class Mammalia; order Primates; family Hominidae; genus Pan; species Pan troglodytes. Next base: position 52,500,823 of record NC_072414.2, read on the forward strand.
TCATCACATAGGTGTTTTTATAATAATGAAGAAAGGAAAATGCAGTTTTTCACATCCTTTTCTGAGCTCCATATTTTTTTTAAACTGAATTTATTGTTTAACATCAGATCCCAACTTAGATCCAAATAGTAGTCAGTTGTTTCCTTGTTTCATGGAGCATGTCTCTGTCTACAATTCCATCCTATTATGTCAATCAGTGGACTTGGCTCTTAAGCTCCACCGCTGCTTTTCTTTCAGAAACACCTGGGAAGAAGCATCATATTACCTATCTTGGTTTACCGTAAAAGCAATGTCACCATGGCATGACTATTACTGTGGTTAGAGCATGATTGTTTTTAGGTACATGCAGAATCCCTTCTGGGAAAAGGAATTTCTTTTTAAGTTCATCATTATGTTCTCTCTCACCCTTAGAGAAATTCAATTAGCTTTTATTATTTCACAAATCGACACTGGAATTAGGTTTAGTTGCTCTTTAATGCGCTAGCACCTGAGGCTGGTCATATTCAGAAAGCTTTGGTTAAAAAGAAGTTAATATACTTTAATAAAACCATCCCCAAATTTAGTGAATCTGAATGACAAAAAAACAAACCAAAACCAAAAAACTAAAACACAAAACTCAAACAAAAACAAAACACCATTTCCCCCCAGAGGAGAAACAATAGAAAAAAAATGGATGAATAAATAACTGAACTAAGCTTGGTACTCTTTTCAGAGTATAAATACTATTGATCTTTAAAGGAACTATGCTTACTTAAATTAAAGATTTGATTTAACCCTTCTTGCCCCAATATAAATACTATATGCTGACAGTTAGCATCTCTCTATAAACACATAAAATTTTACATGCCTGTAAGAAATTTAAAGGAATATTACTCTTCTATTTATGGTTAAACTCTTACTATGTTTTTGGAAAAAAAGTTGGATGTTATTTAGGCTTCATACACACATCTGTGTGAATAATACCTTCCCCTTTTCCAAGTCCCTCAAGAAACAAGTCAGAAAAGTCAGTGGAGTTAGAAACAGAGTGAAGTGCTCTGGGAAGCCCATGCTGGTAACCTAGCATGACGTGAAGAGCTGCAATTCCTGTAGAAGATTCCGCAGGGACCCCAATGGCAGAGGAGACTATTTCTCAGACATAAAGGGCTGCATGGAAACTCCTACCTTAACACCCATCGGAGATGTTCCCTTTTCTGTACAAAATGGTCTTTGACCAGTAGTTTGAATCCCACCCCTAGTGCGACTAAAATCATCGTCTAAATGCCTACATTCCCAAAAGGTCACTTGTTTTTAAAATATGCACATCTGTTTATCAGACTATTCCTTTCCCCTTCCCCCACTAGGGATTATTAAAAAAAAAACCATGAAATTAAACAAAAACAACTCAGTATTTCTCACCTGAACACACAAGCCAAATAATCTTCTAAATATTTAATAAAATAAATTACAGTCCACAGTTTCCTAGTGAAGATAAATACAAGAGTAAATGTTTGCAGCTAGCATCAACTTCACTTTAAAGGCTTAAAGTATTTAATATTTAAATAAGAGAAACTGGTTCAACATTGTATGCTTCCCTCACCCTCCTATCCATCGTTTTTCAAATATGGAGAGCAACATTCTTGAATTATAGCATCTATTGACAACAAATCTAGAATTAGTTCACTCTGAGATAAACTCATAGGGTTCCTAGATTATACCAAGAACATAAACATTCACAAAGTAAATGCTTCATGTCCTCACATGGGGAGTGTGCATTTGCTCAGGATATAATCTTTGGGTCCTTCTTATAATAAAAGCTAGATTCCAATAAATATTCTGGTTATTGATTTGTTCTCAAAGCATAAGAATTCCAAGTTGAGACCGAGTCCATATTTAACTACTGAATTGTGTAAAATGAGATTCTCCTCCCCCTCGCCTCCATGAGGTGGCATTTTAAAAAGCTTTAAAAAAAAAAAATGAGCATGATGGTATATGTCCACCATGCCAATCAATCATTCAACTTTGTATGAAGCATAAACACATCTATCATTAAACTTACCAAAAAGCAAAGTATAATTTAGGGAGAGTTCCATTTCTAATTCCAAATTCACATGTTAAAAAAAAAAAATCCAACGTGGTGATTTCTAGATATGACCAGCCAGTCTCTTAAAAGTAATTTTGTAAACAGCAGCATAAATACCTCCCAACGTACCTTCCAAGCCTTCTCAGTTAAACTTGTGTTTCTGGTGCACATGCGACACGACAGTGAACACGCTAGCATTTAATTTAAAGAAAAAGGTGCAAAATGAAAGTGCCTTATCAATTCAACAGGAAAAGCTACACCAGTAACTACATTTTATATTACTTAAAACAATATATAAACAATATCTCTTTTAGCTATATATAGTCTTCATGCCCATTTACCCTGTAATATATTATAATGCTATTGTTGCTACTGCTATGGACCCTTTTCATGCCATCCTGCGGACTGGCAATAATCGGTGAAAAAATAAAAACTTCCTTCATGAAACAAAGAGCTAGTTGTGCAAAGTAATGCCGCAACCTCCGCTATGCACACCAGTCACCGATTATTGCTGGACTCTCTGTTGTTACTGACAGATTGGTGACTCTGTAGAAAGTCTGTGGGCAGTGAGCTACAAGAAAAGGAAATCCTCCGACTTTAGTACCCTCCTTCTGTTGTAAACAGAGGTCAATGATCAAGAAGTCAAGACAGAAAAAGGGTCCATATCTGTAGGCATAATGGAAATCATATGCATGAGAAAAACAAGTTCAACTTTTATTTGTTTTCATTGTTTCCCCTCCTTTGCCTGACCCCGATCACCAAAAGATGTGCAGTGTGTGGCGCTCCAGGTCTGTGCAGGGCCATATAAAGTGTCTCGGTTAATTTTTTTGTTTGTTTTTCATGTTTGTACTTCAGACATTCTAGAAGTGCTTAGGTGATAACATTTACCCATCAATTTGCATTGCTGGCTCAAATTCTGAAGTGAACAACTCCTTGTATAATGGAGGAAAATGAAGTCGCACAATGTCTGGGTATATTGCTTTAAATGCCATTAGCTTTTCTGTATGTCGTCCACATAAGGCTCTTAATGTAGACACCTTGCATATTAACTGTAAGTGAAAGAAAGGACACACCGTCAGGCAAGAACAGGCATAAGCATCAAAGATCAGGGAACCTGAATGATCTTTATGACATTGTTTATAATGGTGAAACACACTTAAAGCAACTTAAACATCCAGTAGCAGAGGATTGGTAAAAATAAATGATGGCTGGGCACGGTGGCTCATGCCTGTAATTCTAGCACTTTGGGAGGCCGAGGCGGTTGGATTGCCTGAGCTCAGGAGTTCCAGACCAGCCTGGGAAACACGGTGAAACCCTGTCTCTACCTAAAAAAAAAAATTAGCTAGGCATGGCAGCGTGCGCCTGTAATCCCAGCTACTCGGGAGGCTGAGGCAGGAGAATTGCTAGAACCTGGGAGGTGGAAGTTTCAGTGAGCCGTGATCACGCCACTGCACTCCAGCTTGGGTGACAGAGCAAGACTCTGTCTCTTAAAATAAATAAATAAATAAATAAATAAATGATGATATAGTCATGTCATAGAATGCCAAGTATACATTAAATATGATTTTCAAGGTGAATAATTCAATAACTAGAAAAGATGTTCATAAGCAAAAGTTGGCACAGCTTGTCAGCAGCAGACTCATACAGAACCCAAGGCTCTTGACTTCTAGTCCAAGATGCCTTCTGCTCTACTTCCTGGAATCCTGCCTTCTACCACTGTGCAAAAAGATGTCTAGTGATAGAGAAGCGGGTGAGGGTCAGTGGTGGGTGGGTAGTGAAGGCACTGCAACTGGAGGTGATGGCATCCTCTACACATTTTATCCAGAACTGGCACTAGTCAACTCCGATAACTACACGTTTCTTTTCGATAAGGAGTTTTGCCTGTAATAAAGCACTGCTGGGTCTGAGCAAAATAATAGAGTCAGAAGGCCTGGATGGAGGTCCTAGCATTGACCATTTACCAGCTGAGGGTAATGACACAATTTGCAAAATTACTTTTAGATTCCAAAGCACCTCACAAAGGCAAACTGCTTATTATTTTAACCCAGAATAACCTTCTCTAGGAAATGTTTTCACCAGATCTTGTCCACATGTTAAGTGCTGTTTATAATCAGAGATCCTAATGGTACTCTTGCATTTGGGCAAAGAGATGGAGAGTGAAGCTCCTGACAGGGCTCCTCCCTTCTACTTCCCATTCCTGCCCCGTTTGCTCATTTAACAGGTGCAAAACCAAAAAGCAAAACAGCAATTAACCCCCAGTTACCCCTTTCTGACCTAACAGGTGCGAAATCAAAAGCAAAACCAGCAGTTAACCCCCAGTTACCCCTTTCTGGTCTAACATAGCTATAAAGGAGAAAAAAAAAACAAGCAAACAAATAAACAAGAAAACAAAACCAAAAACTTCTCACATCATCTCACACAATAAAATACATAAAATAAGAAAGAACAGGGCTGATTGTTCTAAGACCAAATACATACTACTAGCAATGGTACTGAAGGATATTAGCACATTTAAAAAATTGACATTATAATCATTTTTATTGTGAAAGATAATGATTGGTAAAAATGAAACCTTATGCTTTGAATACAGAGTAGTGATGGGAAATTGACAAAAATGCAAAAGTCATTTACTGTTGATGACTAATAAATTTAATGGAAGTAGAACTAATATTAGTATATATGGTCATCCTGATTAAGTCTTTTAGTCCTTTATAACTTCTTCCTAAATTCAAAGATTATAGGCTGGGCACAGTGGCTCACTCCTATAATCTCAGCTCTATGGGAGGTGGAGGAGGGAGGATTGCTTGAAGCCAGGAGTTCGAGACCAGCCTGGGCAACATAGCAAGATACCCATCTCTACAAAAAATAATAAATAAATTAGCCAAGTGTGGTAGCACATATACCTGTAGTCTCAGCTACTCAGGAGGCTGAGACGGGAGGATCTTTTGAGCCCAGAAGTTCAGGGTTGCATAGAGCTATGATTGTGCCACTTCACTCCAGCCTGAGAAACGGAGTGAGACCCTGTCTCTAAAAAATAAATAAATTCAAAGATTATTTTTCCAGTTTATGTCAGTGCAGAATATTAACTCTGCTTTATGCCTAACTTTGATGGAAGAGAATTTCTAGAATGTAATTTTTTTTCCTACATTGCCTTATTGTTGCAGGACACTTTGTAATCAACGATAATAAGTATAATTTAGACTGAATAATGAGCTGTGGCTCAACAGAATTTTTTTGAAATGGAAATTTATTTCTTTTTAGTAGCCTGCTGCCTTCTGATACTTTTGGGAATTGGTCATATGACTTACATGACCATATTGGCAGCATGATTTGTGCCAGGGGATAGTCAGGCCACGCCAACTAGAAGCCTTTGGCACTCACCTTTGTTAGTATTCCATCTTCTCGGTGATTCTTCTGTAGGACGTGTTGAAGAGCTAGCTGAATTTTCTGTTGCAGTTTTTCAATTTTTACCTTTTCTTGCAGCCATGAGCGATCTAAACATAAAAAAATGATATTCTTTAGCATTCCTCTGACATGGTGTCAGGATCCTTCTTCTCCGAATTCTTTTGATACGGATAATTATATCACAATGAATATTTAGAGACTCAGAGGCCAGTTTCACTCCTCTTTCAAAATTTCTCCTAATGGAATGAAAAGTGATCTAAGGAAGTTATAAAACAGGGTGTTAAACCTTTCCATTTTTACCAATACTTAAAGGAAGGATCCTCCCTTTCCAAAGGATAAACAATTAAATATGAGGCCATACTCATATGAGTGCAAATGAAACCATCATAGCCCCTCGAGACGTTCTAATAATTATACTTTGGAATGAAATATTCATTATCGATCCTGCTAGCTTTTTTGAAAAATAGGAAAGTTTTCTTGTAATCCTTGTCAACTAAAATTGTCAATACAATTCCAACTGACTTAAGGGTTGTTAATTTAGGATAAAGTCTTTATGTCTAAGTCTTCCAAATAGAAGGTAGTAACTTAGCAAAAGTGATTATCCCCAAACATGCACTACTGGTTGAAAACACAGATTAAATTCAGATAATCTAGTGGATGACATCTAAATGGATTTTAACAAAAAATAGGATGTCTTAAAAATCACGTTATCCTGGAGACTGGTGTTAAGACAGGCAACCCTATTCTACCACAGCATTTCTCTTGGTATCAGGAGGTTAATTCTGGACTGGATTTTGTTCAATTCTCATTTCTTTACATTTTGTCTGAAAGGCATGAGGTTTTCTCAAAAGAATATATGTTTGTGTTGGATGGGTGGAAAAGAGAGGGTGTTATTTGAAGACTTAAAATCCAATTTAATAAGGCTGGAGACCTCTCTTAGTAGCTCCCAAATATTTTATAGCTATTAAACGCATGGGCCTTGTAAAAATTCTTTATCTTAGACAATTCTAAAACCATTTTTATTTTTATTTGGTTGTCTTACCTGCTGACATCAGTACAAATGCAGAAAATAATGCAATTTCATCTTCAGTCAGGTGCATAGAACATAAACTCTTTCCAAATTCAAACACAAAGCTAATAAAGTCTTCACAACCTGCCAAAATGAAAACAAAGACAGTTTAGAATTTTGATTATTGTCTTAGGAGAAAAACCTAGGTCTTAGGTTTTCCTAAGGTTCTCCTAAGTCCAATAGAAGGTCTTAGGAGAAAAACATGGGGAAGGTGAAGAGAGATCAAGTGGTTGAAGATCAGAAGGAATAGTAGTAACATTTCTACAGTATAATAGTTTAAAATCTTAAAAGAAAAATCTGTTTAGCCATCACCACCACTTCCATCACATCACCGTTGCCACTGTCATCCTCATTGAAAATAATGAGACTGAACTTTTGTTGTGTGATTACTGTGGCAAGTACTGCTCTAAGATATTTCTTTGGGTTTCTTCTTATTTTAAAACAGCTCTATGAAGGAGGGATTATTATTATCCCAATTTTAGAGGTAAGGAAACTGAGACTTGGAGAGGAAAGTAATGCACCTGTGGTCACACAAGTAGAAAGTACAGCCTAAGAAGAAGCAAAGCTAGGCTGACTGATTTCAGAGCCTACACTTTTAACCTATAGAGTCTAATAGCCATATTCTAACTGATATGTTAAATTAACTCATTTTTGTTTTCAACTCTATTTCATCTGAAACATCCTTAAAAATGTTAACAAATGACACATTCTGGTGGTAAAACTATTATAACTATTTACCAGCCTGAAAACACAGAATGTGAAAGTCCCCTAGAATAATAATCCGTTTTCCAAAAGACTGGTTAAGTTTGGTGTCTATTCCTTCAGATTTGCATATTTTACATATAAATGTATATATTTAAATGACAATGTGCTACATGACAGTTCATTATATATATCATCTGTCATATAACTTTAAAAAAAATCACTCATTTTAGATACTTATCCATTCTTCTTAATAACTATGTTCATTTTATTTAAATTATAGAAATCCAAAATTTATTATTAATTATTCTGAGACAGAGTCTCAATCTGTCACCCAGGCTGGGGTGCAGTGGCATGATCTCAGCTCACTTAAACCTCCACCTCCCGGTTTCAAGTGATTCTCCTGCCTCAGCTTCCTGAGTAGCTGAGACTACAGGCATGTGCCACCATGCCCAGCTAATTTTTGTATTTTTAGTAGAGATGGGGCTTTGCCATGTTGGCCAGACTGGTCTCAAAACTCCTGACCTCAGGTGATCCGCCTGCCTTGGCCTCCCAAAGTGCTGGGATTACAGGCATGAGTCACCGCGCCTGGCCCAAAATTATTTATTATACAAAATTATTTATTATAAATTATATATCATGGTTTCACTTAACTGTAACTTTTTTATTTCTTTGATATCTGCATTTCAGTCTCATTAATGGTTACTGTTTGAGGGGGATGGAAGGGCAAAGCTTTTGCCCTTTGCTTAATTTTATGTATCAACTCACATCCTAAAGGTCATCTGAATAATATATCACCAGCAAATCTGGTTTCTTAAAATCTGGAAGGGAACTGGAAGGACACGTCATATAAATCCCTTTGATTACCAACTAGATAAAATGCAACTCTACATCTTTACATGTAATGTAGACAAAAAACTTTTGAGCTATATGACTTTTCTACAGTGACTAACTAGAAAGTAAAATAGGTATAAAACCCCTTAATTTTTGTTTCTAAATAAACAGTTTTCATTTTGTCCAAGCAGAGCTTTCACTCAACCCGCATCTTTTCCTATAGCCCCGATTTGAAGAAAAGGCACCTTGATATCCTCTTACCTAAGGATTTGAAGACGTCGGGGCTGGCATACTTCCCATCAAAGTACACGGTGTTGTTCTGAGAGTCAAAGGCACGGCACATTCTGATAAACACCACCTCTAGAGAACCTAAGCAGAGGCAGAAATGGTTGGGGTCATTTGGGTCATCTGATGTTAGTGAGTTTGTTTCTAAGGTGCTCATGTAGAGACTCCTTCTGAAACAGCATGGTGGGTGTCGTGTGCAGTTTAGCTAGCGGGTTCTCAGTCACATCAGCTGTCTATCCAAAAGGGCAGAGTTTTCTATGTAATTAAAAGACTGTTGTGCTGAAGCTAAGCCCTGTTTAACTGAAGTGAGGGTTGATTTATAAATTACTTCCTTAGCACTCTTCTGCCTCGCAATGCAGAGTCTCAGAGTTGCTAGGAAAGCATTTATTCATATGTACTAAAACCAAGAATCAAAAACAAGTATATCTTTCTGAGTTCTACTTCCTTCTTCCTAACATCATAAACTCGGAGGACTTGGAGGGTAGAAACAAAACACACGTGATGGGAAAATTTGGGAATGTAGGTGACCTTCAAATTAATCTTTTCACCCAGAAGAGAAGTGGGGGGAATGTTTCCTGAATATATCTTAAAACCTTTGAAAAGAACTCCATTTCTGCTAAGAAAAACCTGAGCTATTATCATTGGAGAAAAACTGTTCCCGACACCTTCCTTACCAAGCATTTCTTTAATAAGCGGGTGAAAGCAGGTTAGGAAGAGATCTCAAAATTCACTTGCAAAGCACATACCTGCTTTTAGAAGCACAATTTGATCATTTTGACACAATTCCATAAATCCATCAATGCGTTTGGCAAACTCCACCACATACTGTATAGCTTCTGTAATTTTGATGGCACACAATTGCCACATCACCTCCCGCTGCTGTTAAAGAGGGAAACACATTAACATCCTCCAGGAAGATGTTAGGTTTTGTAGCAGAAGCTGCAGAGTTATGAAAGCAAAGCATGCCACTGCTTTAGCCCTGGGCCACGAAGAGTGGCAAAGTGGGATCTTATTTTATTTTATTTTATTTTTGAGATGGAGTCTCGCTCTGTCACCCAGGCTGGAGTGCAGTGGAACGATCTCAGCTCACTGCAACCTCTGCCTCCTGGGTTCAAGTGATTGTCCTGCCTCAGCCTCCTGAGTAGCTGGGATTAGAGGCACCTGCCACCACACCCAGCTAATTTCTGTATTTTTAATAGAGACAGAGTTTCACCATGTTGGCCAGGCTGGTCTTGAACTCTGGACCTCAAGTGTTGTCTGCCTGGGCCTCCCAAAGTGCTGGGATTACAGGGATGAGCCACCATGCCCGGTCTGGATCTTCTTTTAAGTAATTATTTTGCCTTGGGAAATTTAACACCACTTTACTTTGGGGGAAGGGAGAAAAGGAGGAATCAGCTGAATTTATTGTGTACCTACTGTGAGCTAGGTGCTTTATGACATCCTTGTTTTAATTCACTTTCATAAGAATATTTTTTTCTGGCTGGGCATGGTGGTTCACGCCTGTAAACCCAGCACTTTGGGAGGCCGAGGCAGGGAGATCACTTGAGGTCAGGAGTTCAAGACCAGCCTGGCTAACATGGTGAAACCCTGTTCCTACCAAAAATACAAAAATTAGCCAGGCGTGGTGGTACACACCGGTAGTCCCAGCTACTCGGGAAGCTGAGGCAGAAGAATTACTTGAACCCGGGAGGCGGAGGTTGCAGTGAGCCGAGATTGCGCCAGTGCAACTGTCAGCTTGGCGACAGAGTGAGACTGTCTCAAAACAAAACAAAACAAAAAACTGGTGGATATGGGAGCCAGGATTCAAATCCAAGCATCTCTGACTCTAAAATCCTATTTCATATACTTTGTTGCTTCTTACTGTTTTCTTGCTTCTCCTTTGTAGCTTTGGCTGCTGGCATTACCTGCTACCTCAAAGGCAAACAAAGCAATGTGTTGCTATTCCCCAACATGTCCTGTTAAATTCCTTTTATATTCGCACTCTCCATTTCAGTTACAGAATGATCTGGATCTTTTTCGTTGCTAACTTGTTTCCCCAATCTTAGTTTCAGACTGTTCCCACCGATATGATGGGGTGGAAGAAACACTGAATTAGGAGCCAGGAGTCAAGGTCTGGTCTTGATGTTTCACTCTCCAGACATGCCAACGGATGTTAGTTTTCCTCAAATGTAAGATGGATTCACCTAGATAATCTTGTTGATCTGGGTGTTTTATAGAAAAAGGCAAGTAGGGTACTATTTGTCAGCCTCATATTGCTAGGTTCAGACTGGAGTTATGATCACAGCTTCTAAATTTTTTTTGTATATACTCCCTAATACAACTTCCAGAAACATGAGGCTTCCTTGTCAACTTCCAGAAACATTAGGCTGAGATTATTTTACATGAACTTCCAGACCTTAAAATCTTGATTGTGATATTGAGACAATTCTCAATTCATTTAGACTTTTGGAAGCTGCTTAATCTATTCTCCTGTTGACAAATGGAAGGAGGTATGTGTATACCTAGAAAGCACAATAGAAATTATTTGCTATTGCTGAAATTTTGCATCTCAGTTAAATGGCAAAGCTTCAAGTACATTAGTAGCTTCAGAAAAAAGATATTTAAACAGAAACCTGATGACATTCATTCTTTAGTCTGTGTGAACTCTTGACCAACTTTCCTATACCAACACCCTTCCCAATATTGCCCCAATCCTAGGAGGAAAAATTCCTCAGATCATACCTTGTTTTGATAGTTCTCAATTTCTTCCTGTAAAAAGGTCTGCCACGTTATCTGCTGGAGCTCTTCTCTCAAGTATTGGCAGGTTTCCAGATGCGATTTAGATATATTCTGTGCAAGGTGTTCTAAGGAGAAAACGGGAGATCACAAACATGAAAAGCGAAGTTCTTTGAATAATTGGTGATTTAATATTTGCTTTAAGAAATAACAAGTAGAAAACAATGTGCTGTGCGAGTTTTGACTGTCTTTACACATTTAAACAAGTAATTTGGAACTGTTTTGTATTTGGGAACGTGAAGGAGGACAGGGACTTTGCAAAGCCAGCATTTGAAGATAAGACCTGGTGACTTCAAAGACCCTCGTGACTTTGCCCTTGTTCTGTGCCTTTATACCAATGTCTAGGAATGAAAAAATATTGACCTAGATAGACATAGGAAATGATTGACGTGGTGCTTCTTCTTGGCATTTTTATGAAGACACATCTGCCATATAACATTGACCTGGGAAGGATTATTCTTATTCTTGAAAAACTAGAAAATGATATTCTTTTATGGTGACAACTAGGTATTTCTTTTGTTTTTCCTGCAAATTGCAGAACAAGCATTACTGAGGGCCTACCATGTGGCTATGCATAGTGTAGTTGTGAAGCCACATACTCTGGAGCTAGACCATTTGAGTCTGTATCTCAGCTCTGCTGCTTACTAGCTGTGTGATCTCGGGTATGTTATTTAACCTCTTTGTGCTTGGTTTCCTCATTTGTAAAATGAGGGAAATGGTACCTATTTCACAGGGCTGCCATGAGAATTAAAAGAGTTGAGCCCTTAGAATGGGGAGGATTACTTAGAATGTGCTACAGAATATTAGTTATTATTATACTTGAGCATAAGGAGTTTGAAGATATGAAAGACCTAGAGGCCAAAGTTGTTTTCTCTAGGAGCTTGTAATCTGGTGAACACGTATGAACACACTGGAAGGACAATTCAAGTCTAGATAATAAGGTATAAAGTTGAATTACAGAAGAAGAGAATGAAAAAAGTAATTGAAGCTGTCAGAAAAGGAAGAGATTGGCTGGGCGTGGTGGCTCACGCCTGTAATCCCAGCACTTTGGGAGGCTGAGCTGGGCAGACCACTTGAGGTCAGGAGTTCAAGACCAGCCTGGCCAACATGGTGAAACCCTGTCTCTATTAAAAATACAAAAAAAACTGGCGTGGTGTTGGCTGTCTGTGATCCCAGCTACTTGAGAGGCTGAGGCAGGTGGATCACCTGAGGTCAAGAGTTCAAGACCAGCCTGGCCAACATCATGAAACCCTGTCTCTACTGAAAATACAAAAATTCGCTGGGCGTGGTGGCGGGTGCTTGTAATCCCAGCTACTTGGGAGGCTGAAGCAGGAGAATCGCTTGAACCTGAAAGCTGGAGGTTGCAGTGAGCCGAGATCACACCACTGCACTCCAGCCTGGGCAACAGAGCGAGACTCCCTCTTAAAAAAAAAAAGAAAATTATATCTGGGGAAGTGGAACAAGCAGTTTTGTGCTTGGTGGATTGGAGCACAGAGAAGCTCAGGCAGGAGGACCACATAGAAGGCTGCTAGAATCTAGATGCCAGGAACTAACAATTTGGAGCAGCTTGATAATAATTGTTCTGGAAGGGAAGGATGATTAAAGAAGTATTTTTTAAAAGAATTGACAAAATCCCATGAATATAAAACCATATCAAAAAATGATCCCTCTCCCTAGGGTTTTGAGTATAGAATAGGCAAGTCATTTTAAAAGAACGGTGCTGAATGCAAACTTGGCAACACTAGGGAGAATATCTACTTGTTTGGAAATTTGTTACTGCTTTTGTCAAACAGAAGCAGACTTGTTTGTGTGAAAACAGAGCAGGTTCACCTAAATGGAACTGGAAACCAGAATCTCCTTAGAGACACTGAAACATAATAAACCTGAATGGCCCTACTTGGCAACACATAGACACTAAAACAGCATGAATAAATAACATAAAAAATAAAACACAAATAAAAGAACAAATGTAAAGGAAAGAATGAGAAACTGAGAGTGAGAGGGAGAAGCCAGTAAATTACATGTCTTAGAATCAGTGACGCTGGAGAATAGGTGAGTAAAGACAAAAATAATGGGGAGTAAGAAACAAGAAAATACATAAATAAGGTAGTGAACTACCTCTTTTGGAAAGAACTCTCACTATATAAGATCATTTCTAGAATGTAAACCAATTTTTGCCGATAAAAAAATGATGAAGAGTCTTCGCAGGGAAGTAGGGGGGGATGCTGTGGAGTGAAGGATGAGAAGAGGCTCATATCATTTCCTTCCAGGTTATGTTTCATTTCTAGTTAATAAGATACTTAGCATCTTGTGGTTTCACTTTGTCTTAAGAAACTGTGGCCACTTATCCCTACCTATTTAAAACAGCCAATAAAAAGTGAGACAACAAATCATGCAGTGCACATGACATACCAGTAGAGGGCAGTGGTTGCATTCACACCATCTGCTCACCAACAGCCTTTCATTCCAATTCATAGTCGCTTTGGCAAGTGTAAGGTTTTAGACACTTTGCTATTTTTAAATCTCCATTTCAGCAAAGGCGAGTATGGTCAGGCTGAATAAAATTCGAGAATTTAAGCGTGGTCTCTCAGATAAAGTCTGGAATAGTGAAATACCTTGGGCTAGGAGTTAGGAGACCTGGCTTCTGTCTGAGCTCAGCAGATAATCTATAGTCTACCTCACTTTGTGACTGGGGCAAGTCATGTGCCCCAACCATGACTGCTTCAGCAATACAGCCAGCGCCTCGATACTTCAGATGGGAAGTCCTCGCTTCTGAGTTAGTCACAGATTTTCGTAGTGGGAAGGAACTTTAGACAGCATCTGGTCCAAACTGTCCTTGTTTAACAAATAATAATGACATTAATAATTATGATAGCAGTTAACACATATAGCATTCACTATATGCCAGTCCCACATAATTTGTGTCTATCCTGAATATGTATGTTTTCTCACTTAATCCTTATAACAACCCCAAGAGAAAGGTACTAGTATTATCTCCATTTTACAGAGGAGGAAACTGAACCACAGTGAAGTGACTTCTTCAAGGTGTCACAGCTGGCAAGTAGCAGAGCTATGATTCAGACACAGACCTTTATATTTTAGGAGTAGAGAAACTACAGCTCGCAGATGTTATGTGATGTATACTGGGTTGTATAACTTATATTAATGCCAGGACCACAACCCATATAAGCGGATTTCTTGTCTCATGCTTTGCCCAATATATCAGTTGTTTCTCCTGCGCAAAGCTTTAGATATCAATTATAGTAACAAACATAATTTGCACTTAAAACCTAGGTCGTTTATCTGGAATGTATAATTCAGGTACTAATTGTACACCAAGGGCAAAATTTCCTAGCCAAGGATGAAGACATATTTTTCACTAAAAGTAATAGGTTGTGCATACTACACTTGAAAGAGAGAATTGGACTTAGGATGTGTTGGTTTATAATTTATTTTCCTATTATACAATTGGTTTCACTTGTTTAAAATCTGATGACAAAGTTTAGCCTAAAATGAAGTCAAGAGTCTTAGTTAAAGAGATAGCAGGCTTTAAGCCCCAAAAGAAATACCAGGGAAATTTAAGTAGCTTTGGAGAAGCAGCAACAAGACTTGGGCCACTTTCATGATACTCTTAGCTCCCTGAAACACTTTGCATGTATAAATGGGATAAGAGAATTAGAGCCCAATTATATACTTTCCAGATAAATGCTAGTTTAGTTTTGGGTTTGGGAATTCTCCTAGTGATGATCTCATTTAATTTATCCTGGTAAATGCCACAACACCTGTGAAAAATCCCTAATTTAAAAGCACATAGAGCAAGCACGAGGGGCAGGGCTCCCAGACTGCACTGGAAAGTGAGACCATGGAAGAGGAAGCTGACTTGTCCGGGAGCCTCAGGGAATCGGCTCAGCCATTTCTGGCCCCACTTCAGTATGAGTGCATTTTTTAGCCAAAGTGCCATGTTCAAGGTCACGCTTTGCCTAAGGCCTATGGATTTATTTCAGGATTGAATATTTGACAAGCAAACAGGACAGAGTCACTAGTATTTATGGTAAGGTGGAGGCAAACCTAAAGTGAGTCAGGTCATTTTTCATGGTATCATGTCAGCTTTCAATCAAATCCTTATTCATATCTGAAAATTGTACTTTCATTACAGTTCTGCTTAAGGCTCAGCCAACCAAGATTTCATGACAAAAATGGAAGGTTTTTGTTCTAGTTCAAGAAAAAAAAAAAATCAAACCTACCTCTGCTCAGCTTGGCTTCTAGTTCAGAGGTTTCTCTGTTAATCAAAAGAGCTGCAATACACCTTTTAATGCTGTTCAGTGGTTAAAGACCAGGCTTAAAATGTCCCTGCTCTTGAGGATTTAAATTTAGACCCATAAAGAGATGCTTGTGTAAAAACCGTAAAGAACATTCAATTTGTTCTATTTGGAGAAAGATTTTACTGGAAATATAAATTTTCACTTAAAAGATGTTTTATGGGGTGCAGAGGCAGAGAAACCGTCTAAAGAACACAGCCATTATTTCTGTGAACTGAGGATTTCTGTGCTCAAGTCTGAACCTGCTGTTTCTTTTCCGTCTGAAGTCTTCATTCTCTCCTCGTATTAACTTAGTCATCTCCACAGCAACTAATTGAAATATCCCAAAGGATTATAACCTTGTGTGAGGAACCACCAGGAGGAGCAGATCAAATTTAAAAACTACAAAGGTTCTTATCAAAGTTTTTCTAATAATAGTGCTGTACTTAAAAATCGATTAAATATAGCAGCGGATGTTAACACAACTTCCTCGAAATGGAAAGTTGCCCATTGTCTGTGTTATCAACATTTCTAGGTCACATCTCCCAAGAAGCAGTAATGTTCCAGCAATAAGAAAAGGACAGTTTTTTGTCTTTTGCATGGTGAGCCTTATATGAATTACATCAATTTTGTCACCAATATCCATCATCAGAACATTTTGGTAAGTAAAGAAGCTGATTTCTGTTGAACATTTATACTATATATCAGAGTTGCAAAAATGAGATGCCTACAGGGGCTGTGCATATGATATAAATGGCGGGAGTCAGGTGGGCCCATTGAAAGGTGTAATCCCCTGGCTGTTGCCAGTTGGCTGTTGACATTCACAAATGTTGGCCCAGTGTAAATAGATCATTTTTTCCCCTCCCACAAGAAGCTAAAAAAGCTGAACTTTTGGGTATAATTATCCAAATTTAAATAGTAGCAACTGATTCAAAAATTTTAAAACTCTGCCCTGGGCAAAAAAATATGTCTGTGGGCCAAGTTCAGTTTGTGGACTGCCATTTTTTTTTTTTTTTTTGTCACCTTAGGTATAAAGCAATCCTTGGAATATAACTAAAGTAAACCACTAATGAAGTTAATGTAGCCATTTCCTGAACTTACAGTTTTCTGCAGAATTCAAAGACTGCTTCCGTTGGTTTTGCCCCATTTCTAATGCTGAGAGGTCAATGCATGTATTGGATAAACCATGGGAAACAGCAGAGGGTCAAAAGCAAGGGGGCAGGGCAGAAAATTAAGTGGCCCAAATGGTAAAGGTGAATTGCATCATTTAGCAGAACTCATTAGAGGAAAGTCAGACATACCCCTTTTACTTCAAAGGGCATGAATAGAGCATCCCAGGAGAAGCATGCATGCCATTACCTAATTCTGCCATGGACACAGTTGGGGAAGTCTCGCCGTTGGTGAACGAACAGTAGGGAAAGAAGCCTGATGCTGGTGTGTAGTCACATATTGGTTCTGGTTTGATTCCATTGATATCAAGACCTGACTGGTCTGGGGAAGGCTGTATGTCCAGGTAGAAGCTGCTGACGGCGGAGTCTGCCTTACTCCCCTCAGGGGTGTGCCCGTCAATGTAGTTACTGAGGTCGTCGTGAAGTTCCGTCAGCCCGTTGGCCGAGATGTTGTAGGTGGGCGTCAGCGGCTCAGCCTCTCCAGGCTGCTGCTGGTGGTCGCGCTGCTGCTGCTGCATCCGGTGTTTCTGTACTTCTGCATACAAGCTGTCTCTCTGCTTTTTTGACATTCGGCCAAATTTTACAGCTGGAAGAAAAAAGCCAAACCATACTACATACAATGTGCTTTTCTTCAATATTCTCTCCTGCGAGCTTTGGGGTTTCCTTTGAAGTCTCACACAATCTCAATCCAAAACTGCATGACCACAAAATAAGGACATATTCAGAAGTGAAAACAGTTCCAACCCACACAGACTCGCTCCAGCTCCCCAACAGCAAACACACATCCCAGAGAAACTCATGTTTCAGAAAGAGGCCTGGTGCAGGTAGGAGGGGCCCAGAGAGATGCCACTTCTGTTTCCCTGCTGTCACATCCCCCCTGTTTCCACTGCGCCCCACTGATAACTTAATGGGCTTGTTCACTCTCCCCCCGTGCAGCTGGCTTAGGCTACCTCTTTCTCTCCCACGTTCAGACCAAGGCACAGGGAAGCAAAGACTCACAGGGTTCATCAAGGAATAAGCAGTCAAACCTCAGCGTTCATTCAGTTCACCGTCTTGTACGCTCCGACAGTTCTCCCTGATCAAATGGCCACTTCTGCAGCTTCATTGTGAGGTCTGAATGAACTGGATGAGGCCTCTGTAATTCTTTGAATTACATCAGAGTACCTGACCTAAGAAGCCCCCTCCTCCAGTCATGGGTCATGGGTCATGGCAGCCCCTGTGGAACCCTGAGACCCATCTTTATTTATTTAGTTAGTTATTTTGAGACAGAGTCTTGCTCTCTGTCACCCAGGCTGAAGTGCAGAGATGTGAACATGGCTCACTGCAGCCTCAACCTCCTAAGGTTCAAGCGATCCTCCCGCCTTGGCCTCCTACGTAGCTGGGACCACGTGTGTACACCACCACACCCAGCTAATTTTTTCACTTTATGTAGAGATGGAGTTTCGCTATGTTGCCCTGGCTTGAGGTCTGGAACTCCAGGGCTCAAGCAATCCTCCAGCCTCATCCTCCCAAAGTGCTGGGATTACAAGTGTGAGCTACCACTCCCAGTAGGACCCATCTTTAAACACTTTCTGCTGTTCCCATTTAGCCTCAAGTAATCACAGCATCAGGATTTGGAAAGGACAAATATGGTATTATAATATAAGATCCTTATAATGTATGATCCTTGTTGGGCAGATTTCTGTTTGTAATGCTTCTCTTTGGGATGTGTCCCCATATTTAAAGTGGAGCAGTCACTATAATGAATAACTTTCCAATTCATTCAGAATATCAAATGAATTCTTGTGAAACACCAAGATAACTGAAAACAAAAACACACTAACAAAAAACCCTATGATTTCCTGGTCTGAATTCTTGCATGAACTCATTTATTTTTCAGCTAGACTCAGTCTTTGCTGGAGGGACTTAGTTCTCCTAATTGATTGTGGTTAAATTTATAGCTGATGGGGTGGATGCATTCATCCATTTGACTATGATCGTAGTTATAAGAGTCTAGGGCAGGAGGCAGGATAGATGGACACGAAGTTGGGAACCAAGGCCCTCACAGTGGCCAGGTGGTGAATTCTTTTCTTGCCAAAGAGGACGCGCTGTCCTTGTTCACAGAGGAAACAGGTGAGCTGGAATACTGGTCACTTTCCAGTTTCCACAACTCAGATAAGAAACTTGGGTGGGGCTGCTCAGGCAGCAACCAGGCTGATGTGGGCTCTGAATTTCAGAACCATAATTTCTTAACCTCCAGAATTCTTTCTATGCCTACAACAACTTGTGCTATTTCTTATATGCAAAATTTTCAGAAGGCATACTGAAGGTGCTTAATTTTTTTGAAAAAAATTTTCTAGGACACTCAAGGGGCCTAATACCCACAGGTGAAACTTTCTGCTGTGACTCCGCAATTATGATTTAACTTTTGTATTAATATTAACGACAGTAATTATATCCTGTAAGTGAAATAAAGGGACCAGCTCTTGAGAAAATGCACACACAACTTGTGATTTAAACTTACAAATTGATGAGATATACCTAACTTTGTCAGTTTAGTACCATCGGAAGATGAAATCTGCAGAGTTGCATGTCACAGGAATTTCTGAGAATATGGTGGAAGTTCTGTGATTTGTATCTTCCAATGTCAAAAGCTTCACTTTTGTAGTGGTGCACAGAGTGCCTCTTAGAATACGCAGGAACAAAAGTGAACTCGTGCCTATGTAGATCTACAGGCGCTAAGAACATCAGATTATGGGGAAGGCAGACTGTTGGAAAGCCTGCTCCGCATTCTGAAGTATTTTTCCACAGGCTGAAATTCCACTGGAGGAGACATTTTCCTTCAAAGGGATCTCTTAAGAGAGCCAGCTGGTATATTTGGAAAAATCCTTAAAATGGACCCGCTGTGCTTTCTGCCCAGTTTCCACGTATAAGCATAACTGTCTTGAAATCTGGTGTTGATTATTCAGTGCACTTAAGATAGTTTTCCAGGAAGATCTTGAAATGTTTTGTACTTGAATGGTAGACGGTCTCTATTCCTTAAAGTAGCTTCATTTAATGAAAAGAACACTTGTCATTGAGCTATGCTTTGCACTATTTTCACACATTCTGTATGTACAAATATTTGGCTTTGGCATGTGATTCAAAATATCCAGTTAGCATAAAAGCGGCTTCATCCCAACCTCCAATAGACTTACTAGTGTAAAGCAAGTAACAGTTGTGGTTCACATTTCCTGCAGGGGAAAATGCCTAGAGGAGACATCTTTATTAAGGCCTTCAGATGACACTTACCGTCAGTCAATCGACCCACCTATAATGGCTGAAATATCAAAAATCTGAAGGTGTTCTGAGCACAAGACACTTCTCCTCCACACCACCCCCACCCATCAGCCAGCCGGCTGACTCTGAGGATGAGGAGGAGGAGGAAGCAGCTGCTGTGAGTTCCATGTAGCTGCCAGAGGAGCATGGGGGGCGGGGCGTAAGGTGGAATAATGAGGAGGGGGCAGGCGGGGCAGATATTGGCAGATCTGAGTCCAGGTTTCAGAAGGCACTTTCACAACCCCGTGCAACTGTACAACTCAAGCTGTGAGAGCTCACCATCTCGAGACATCCCTACGGCAAGGCATTTCTGTAATCGACAGTGTTGGCAGCGGTTTCTACTGGTTCGATCAATCAAACAGTTCTTCTGACGAGGACAGGAGTAGGTGGCATTGCTTTGCTGACTTCTCCTGAAAAAGCCCTGTGATATGGTTGTAAAATATAAAACAGGTTAGTGTCAGAATGAGTGGTATGATACTAAAGGCAGGATGCTAAGCACTGAGTGGCATTAATATTTAATGGAGAATTAAACTTGTAGCAGAATCATCCAGGAGACCATTAATGAAATTAAAGTCACTTCTTTTTCCTTGAGTAAAATTGATCCCCAGAGCCTAATCCTCCATCCCTTATACCTGCAAAACTTTCTTTAACTTCAACAGACAGTTGCCCATGTAAAAGGCACAGGACCAGGTCCTTGTTCTTGGCTTCTGATGATCAAAAGCAATGTGCCTGATGGAATGATACAAAAGGACTTACCTTTAGCCTTTATGGCTAAGAGATTTTTTGTAAAATAAATACAAAACACTTCCCTGGAATATCCAAGTTAAGGAAAATGCAGCCACACCACAACCTAGGGCACTGTGAACCTGGTGAACCATGGTAATCTTCACTAGCCCACTTCAACACACGGCCCTTTAGGCGTTTCTCACTCCCCAAGTCTGAATCTGCTATTGCAAGCATTAGATAACACTTGGATGGATTATTTTGGCAGATCAGATTGGGAATATTCCCTCATCCCTGGCAGTTTAGAAATACCACATGTTCAGAACCATGGCCTTTAAAGATGGAACAAATCCAGTCCAATGCTCATCAAGTTCCTCTCATGTCAAGTGCTGTTTGGGAAATGAGAGGGGATACAAAGATGTATAAGGAGCTACTGACCTCAATAACTTTATTTTTGTTTGTTTTTGCTAACTTCCTGAGCTGTATTCTTAGCTGATTTTCACTGTTTATTCTTAGAGTGTCAAGTTTTCCTTTTAGTGATGTTTTAACAGCAACCCAAAAGCTTTACTACGTAGTATTTTCATTCTCATTTAGTGAAAAACATGTTCTAACTTTCAATAGATTTCTTCTTTAATCCAGATATGATTTAGAAGCATATTTCTTAATTTCCAAACATATGGGGGCTTTTTTTCGGGGGAGGGGGCAGGGTCTTGCTCTGTCACCCAGGCCAGACTCCTCGGCTCAAGCCATCCTCTTGCCTCAGCCTCCTGAGTAGCTGGGACTGTAGGTGCACACCACCATGCCTGGCTAATTATACATACATACATACATATATATATATATTTATATATATTTATATATTTATATATACATTTATGTATACATTTATATATATTTATATATTTATATATTTTTTATATATTTATATATATTTATATTTATATATATATTTTTGGTCGAGATGGGGGTCTCGCTGTGTTGTCCAGGCCTGTCTTGAACTCCTGGCCTTAAGTGATTCTCCCACCTTGGAGTCCCAAAGTGTTGGGATTACAGGCATGATCCACCTTTTTATCTTTTTATTGCTGATTTATCTTTCAGTGATTTTGCAAGCTAGGGATGTATGCAGAAAAAAAATAAGGTAAGTAGAGTCATTTCCATGAAGCAAAGCCATGAAGGGTACAAAAGAGAATTATTACCTTCAAAGCTTTAGTTGTGAAGATAGATGACCCCAATGAGGGCGACACTAGTGGGGAGAGGTAAAATCCTAAAGAATTAACAGAGTGGTAGGCAAACTGATAAGGGTGCTCTCCCACCGAACGATTTTTCTGGAGGTCAATTTGGCAGTTGTATCAAAAATTTTTAAAAAGCCTACCCACTGAGCTAGGCTTTTAAGGAATACACCTTAAAGAAATATTTAGAATGGTAGAAAGATTTTCCTACAAGGGTGTTCTTCACAGTACTATCTATAATATAGAGAATGTAGAAAGATCCTAACTGTCCAACATTACTGAATTAAAAGAGTCATATTGTATACTCATACAATGGGATTCAACCACTACAAATGGTATTTCAGAAATATAAGTATTGATATAAAAGGTGATAAAAATATACCATTGAATGTTTAAAAAAGGAACTAAAGAGCTAAACATAGTATAATCCAAGTTTTGGGGAAAAAAAGGACACCCATATATTTACTATAAAAGAAGATTTGGAAAATTATGCCCCAAATTGTTGGCAATAGTTGGTGGGGCCAATCAGATTTTAATTTTCTTTTGTTCATCTGTGCTTTTTTTTTTTTTTTTTTTCCTACAATAGGCAGATGGGAAGGTATGTGGGCAGCTTGAGAAGAAGTGCACCTGCCTTCCTTTGTAATGGCTGGGGGCCTTTGTCGACCAAGTTGATGTATATGACCTCAGTTTCCAGTTCTTTGGAAAATCCATCCTGGGATGGGACAGGGCAGGACCCTGACTTCTCACTCCTCTTGCTTTCAGCCAAGCTGCTTGCTAACCTTGACATGGGCAAGGCTGGGGGCCTCATGTCTCAGACTGTCTCTCTGTTGTACTTTAACTCTACCCTTGATCAAGTCCCGCCTCTTCTGTAAAGCAATCTCTCTCTTCTGAAAAATATCTAAAGCTATGTTTTTTATTTTATTTTATCGTTTGTGTGTGTCTGTTTCCCCTGTGAAAAGGAAGTAGGAAGAAGTAAGGCTTTCTTTGGGGGCTTACTAGAGAGAATTCAAGAAAATATAAATGGTCACAGAGGCATATAATCCTTAGAAAGAGATACCAAGAGGTCAGCTGTCTAGGTATTCATTTTCCCCTGAGACACATAATCTCTGTCCAAGCTGAAAGGTGTTTATCTCTTTCTTGAGACTCTCTCACCGTTCATAACCTTGTGTAAAGGCATCACTGTGGATGCTTAAAATCAGGAATGTATTTGTTTTTCCTTTAGCTGAAGTTGGGTTTTGTTTGCTTCACATTAAGCCTGTTACAGTTTCTTGTATGATCACCGAATATGAGGAATGTCTGAATGATCTCTTCTTTTTTTCTTTAAGTGGAGCTAGTACTTGAGGGCTGCCATGGTATTTCCTAGATATCTCTTATGAAGACCAAATCCCAGCATCTGTCACCTTTCTTTCTAGGCTCTTTTCCACCTTGCATATTTCTTCTCAGAATCCTTTCCAATTTCTTCACTACTTCTTTTTTTCTTTTTTAAAACTGAGGCAGGGTTTCGCTATGTTGCCCAGGCTGGTCTCGAACTCCTGGGCTCAAGCGGTCCTCCCACCTCGGTCCCCCAAGTAGCTGGGATTCCAAGTGCGAGCCCATGTATCTGGCATTATTTCTTCATTTCTTTCAAAAGTCTGAAATCCCTAACTAGACATAGCTCTTGAATAATGGTTGGGTCATTAATGAAAAGGATGCCACTTTTTAGTTTGCACACACACATTAAGTTAACTTCCACCCACCATTAATAAAGTCCAAGACTGCTAACATAGAAGCCATATATTAATCATCAGTTAGCTCTGCTTTAAGGGCATGAGGATGATGATGACAGATTATCAGTCTTACTGAGTACTTGTAGTAACCATATCTTTTTATTCTGTATTTTGGATGCAGACATCTTCGGGCTTTGCAGACACTGGAGGGACTGCCCTTGCAGGGCTGGATAACTCCTACATACAGCAGACAACCTGCTGTCAGCCACCTCTCACACAAAACCAAGTGGGCTAGAGCCCACACCCAGGACACCTTCTTCATCAGGCCCTTACGCTTCTCGCCATGATTCCCCTGCCCTGGTCATCCTACGGCTAGGTACCAGACAATTAGGGACAGCCCCTACCTCCTAGCGCCGTCTGTAATGATTCAGACTAGCCACTTATCCTAATCCTGCTCATCCTGCTGCGCCTTCCTTCCTGTGGAAAACACCATGGAGGCTCTTGGCAGTGTTTCCCCACATCCCTCTCCCCTTCACTGACCCTGGCGCTTCCCCATGTGTCCCCTGTATGGCGTGGCATGGGCCCTGTCTCTAGGGATTTGTGAGTCCAGCACTCCCTCCTTAATCGTCGTTTTGCTTTCCTCGTTTCAGTTACTTGCGTCAACTGCAGTACAAGAATATTAAGATATTTTGAGAGCGAGAAGGGAAGCAAAGAGAGAGAGACCACATTCACATAACTTTTAATACAGTATATTTTAATAATTGTTCTACATTATCATTATTGTTGTTAATCTCTCATTGTGCCTAATTTATAAGTTCAACTTTATCACAGGTCTGGATGTATGGGAGAAAACAGTATCTAAAAGGTTCGCAGTTTCAGGCATCCCCATGAGGCTAAGGGGGGACTACTGTGTAACAAACTTCTTCCTTCATGACAGTCATTTCCAGATCTGTGTGTCTTATGGTACCTGATTAAAACAAATCCCAAATACCATTAAAACAGCACTGACTTCATACTCTATGCTTTATGCGGATTGTGACATTTACTTGTGACAAGGGCAATATTGGGCAAATCTTATCATTTCCCTGGTTTTAAGGCTGAAAAAACGGAGGCTTAGAGAGGTGTAGTGACTTGCTCACAGTCCTCGCTGTAGCATGGGGTAAAGCCAGGATATGACTTCACATAGTTTAACTCCAGAACTTACACTGTCATCTTGTTTTGTTTTTCTGCTTCTCTTGTGTGTCAAAAGAATTCCTCCTTAGTTGTTCTCATATGGGGCAACCATTAAATTAGGCAGTGTAAAAAACAAGTTATGCAGAATAAAGTAGCAAGAGCAATCTACTCTGAAATTAGTGTTTTCCCTCACTTTAGCACCTTTAGCTGACCCAGCTTCCTACCGCCCAGACATTTTACAAAATCTCTCTCTGCAGTTGCCTCCTGATCTGGATTAGGAGTCACATAAGAAAATCAGTCTCATGAGTCCATCATTTTTCCTCATTTCTGACCAGAAGTATTCTGCCCCATTTGCTTCACCTTACTTATTTCTAAATCACTCTAGCTCATTTAAACAAACAAACAAACAATGAAACTTACTGCAAGGGCACAGAATAACTATCATTAAAGATGTCTGTGTAATTAGGCCATAAGTTGCAAGGCAAACTCATGAAGCATTCCGTATGTTCTTTGAACAGTGGCACTGTGGCTCGAACCAATGTCCAGCTTCCACACTATCTGCTTGGAAGAGGATTACCCTTATTTGGAAGTCTCAGTTTTGAGGATTTGGGGAAAGCAGGCACGCAAGCAGACACACCTTATTCTCTACAGCATCATTTATACCTCAACTAAGTCAGCTGAGCAAATGCCTGCTGAAAAGTTCTGGGAGTGGCATAGCTAAGAACCAGAAAGGCGATCTTTCTTTTGGATTAAGTCAACAGAGTCATACCCACAAGGAGAACTATCAAATATCAGATGCGAGAGGTGAAGTGGGGTTATAAGGTGAGAGCTGAGAAGGGAGAAACAGGGTGAGTAAACCTCCATCACTCAGACGAATACTGAACTTTGCATTTCAGGAAGAATGAGGGTTTGGGTTGCTTCTTTTTCTTTTTAAAAACCTCTTCTTTTCAGTATTCCTTGGGGGGCGGGGTTCTCAGAGGATTAAGGGTTTGGAAAATTAAACAGATAAGATACTAAGAGTTAAATAACACATAAGAGGAAGGATTAGAAAGAGGAAGAAGAAGAAAAGTAGAAAGTGTGGTAGGTACCTTCCTACCTCAAGGTAGAAGTAGTGTGTTTCTAAGTACAGAGATAGATTTTGTCTGACTGGGGAGAAATCCTGCAAAAGGATTAGGAAGTGAGTGAGCTGAGAGACGAATTCCAGGGATTGGAAGTCATACAGAGAGCAGGGGAAGCACAAAACTAGGGCATGGAGTTTTGGGTGGAACTGAGGAGGCATAAAAAAAAAAGTGCTGAAGTTGTGAGCTGGGAAAGGTATCAAGTACATAATTTGGCAATTTTGTTATTTCTAAAAGATGAGCTAACAAATTACTTGGCTGTCATAAAAGTTCACTTTTTATGGATGTTAAAAATACATGGAGATGTTCATTTACAAACATGGTGGGCTTGAGCCAGAGAGCCACCATGATACATTTCAGGTAGTATATGTTTAGTGTGACTGTGGCGCACTACCACCACCTAGTGGCAGCAGATTACCATGCAGCTATTGCAAATAGAAAATTAGAATAAAACAAACAGGCCTTTGGTGCTGAAAGACTTTGAGAGATTATCAGGTACAGCAGTTGACATATAGGTGATGCATCAGAAACACCCACAGAGCTTTTAAAAGATACACCTTAGATATATCAAACCAGAACTATATATCAAACCAGAACTTTTGGCGATGTCGTCCAGGCATACATAATAGTTTGAAAAATGAGAAATTGCCATTTTTGTAAGTCAAAAAGGAAAAAAATTGTCATTTTTTTTTTGAGACGGAGTCTTGGTCCGTCACCAGGCTGGAGTGCAGTGGCATTACCTCGGGTCACTGCAACCTCTGCCTCCCGGGTTCAAGTCATTCTCCTGCCTCAGCCTCCCGAGTAGCTGGGACTACAGGCGCGCACCACCACGCCGAGCTAATTTTTGTATTTTTAGTAGAGACAGGGTTTCACCATGTTGGCTAGCATAGTCTAGATCTCTTGACCGCGTGATTCGCCGGCCTCGGCCTCCCAAAGTGCTCGGATTTACAGGCATGAGCCACCGCACCTGGCCACAATTGTTATTTTTATAGTAAATATTTTTTAAAAGCTCCCCGAAGACTTTGATTTCCTCTTGTTAAGAACCAGAGATTGATTCTAGTTTTCTGATTTGCCAAAAACAAAAATGAAGTTTAGAATGTTAAATGACTTGTCCAAGGTCCCATGGCTGGGACTCAATCTCTTGTCCTGATTGTAAGTCCAGTGCCCTCTCACTTATGTGTATCTTCTTCATTGTGGGACAAACAAAACAATGTCACACATTCTCGATTTCCTGACACAGAGTCCCTACATATCCACCTTTTGTTTCAATTCCTACTGTCTCAAAGACATCTCTCCAGTGTTCCTCCCTTATTTCACCTAGCTTTTCAAAACGCCTTGTGCTTTTATTTCTGATACGTGTCTTACCTTCTCTGGAAATTCTATTCCCTAATACTTTTTCTTTAAAAAAAAAATGACTGCACACTATGAATTTTTCACTGACCCCATTAGATGGGCGCTTGGCAAACTGGGACAGAGGCCATGGTGTTTAGGAGAAGGCTCATACCAGGTTGCAAGAGCTGAGTGCTAAAATGTCAGGAATTTTGTTATTAAGGCTAGTTATTAAATCTGTTATTACACATTAACTGACGCATTCCTGACATAAAAAATTAACTACTTTTTAATGATTATTTTACTATTATCATTGTTCTTCAGGTTGTCTACATCAATTATCCTTATATCTGAAGGTGGAAATACTATACCATGCTGTGCTGCTGTGCATCCCTTCCCTACTCTGCATTCTGTGAAAGAGCGGGTCGGGTGGCTTGAAAATGGCCATTGGTGGGATTATTTACACCACAGAAATTGGCAAATGTTACAGATCAGGGTTTGATTTATTATTTTGCTTTATTGTCTAGATTTAAAAAGTGATGGCCCAATGCAGTGGCTCATGCCTGTAATCCCAATACTTTGAGAGGCTGAGGCAGGAGGATCACTTGAGGCCAGGTGTTCAAGACCAGCCTGGGCAACACAGACCCTGTCTCTACAGGAAATAAAACAATTAGCCAGGTGTAGTGGCATGTGCTTGTAGTCCCAGCTACTTGGGAAGGTGAGGTGGGAAGATTGTTGGAGCCAGGAGTTTGAGGGTGCAGTGAGCTATGATTGTACCACTGCATTCCAGCCTGGACAACAGAGTGAGACCCTGTGTCTTAAAAAAAAAAAAAAAAAAAGACCGGGTGTGGTGGCTCACACCTGTAATCCCAGTGCTTTGGGAGGCCAAGGTGGGCAGATCACGAGGTCAGGAGTTCGAGACCAGCCTGACCAACATGGTGAAACCCTGTCTCTACTAAAAACACAAAAATTAGCCAAGCTTGGTGACAGGTGCCTGTAATCCTAGCTACTCAGGAGGCTGAGGCAGGAGAATTGCTTGAACCCAGGAGGCGGAGGTTGCAGTGAGCCGAGCTCGCACCACTGCACTCCAGCCTGGGCAACAGGGCGAGACTCTGCCTCAAAAAAAAAAAAAAAAACTGATGAAAATTATAATAATGCAGATTAAACTTAACAGTACATCATATCCAGTGCTCCCATTGTGAATAACATAAAAAGTGGAAGAAATGTTCCTCTAGTATTTGAAAACTATTAACTGAGTCAGCAAGGAAGTGGTTCATGTCATTGTTGGCGAATGAATGAAGTTCCAAAATGTCTTCGTTGTTTCACTCTCTTCTTATTCATTAATGTAAACAAAATATCACCCAACATTCATGTTGGAACTAGTCTTTCCTCAGTTGTAACCATGCAGATAGATGTAGGAGTTCAGCAAAAATCATGAGAGCATTCAGTGAGAATCATTTGTCTATATGAAATTTAAAATAAAGAATATTGTATATTTTATTATTGTTTGAAAATTATGTGAAATTATATCAGTGAGATAGATACCAAAGTTATCTACATACAGATAGACACTTTTTGCTTTCCAGAGAGCCAGTTGTTCACAGCTTACCAGCATGTGGCTGGCCTGAGCCTCATCCTTGCTGTGTCACCAGCTCTCCATCACGTTGTTTCAATGCGTCCCCCTGACTTTGGATAGGCATTCACCCAAAGTTGTGGTTTGGCCTTCTAGAGCCCCCATTGACTTTCTGGAACAGAATATATATATTTAGAGATAGGGTCTCTGTCACTCAGGCTGGAGTGCAATGGCGTGACCACGGCTCACTGCAGCCTCAACTTCCTGGACTCAAGTGATCCTCCCACTTCAGCCTTCTCAGCAGCTGGGACCACAGGTGTATGCCATCATGCCTGGCTAATTTTTAAATTTTTTGTAGAGGAGACAGGGTCTCGCTTTGTTGCCCAGACTTGTCTTGAACTCTTGGCTTTCAGTGATCCTTCTGCCTAGGCCTCCCACAATGCCGGGATTACGGGCATGAGCCATTGCACCCGACCTAGAAGAGAATGACCCACAGCCTGTTTCCCAGCTGTCCTCTCCAGTGTTTGCTTGCTCAGTGACAGGCATCATCTTTCCCTCAGTTACTCAAGGCAGAAAGATGGGCTTCACTTAATCTCTGCCTCCTCCCCACCCATAGTCAAGCATCACCAAGTTAGGCTGCTTCTTGGCACCTTCCTATTTCTCAGATCCATCTACTTGTCTCCATCTTTACTGCAGTTTTCTTAAGTTTCCATGTCTTTCACTTCTTGAGTTGGTTATTATACAACCTTCCAATTGGGACTCCTGCTTCCATTCTCATTCCCTCCAATCCATTTCACACAGTTACTAAAGATATCTTTCTAAAACATCAAACTGATCAAGTCACTTCTCTGCTTATGAGCCCTTAATGGCTCCCTGCTGATGACCAGGCAGTGACCACATGTCCGGGCAGCTCTTCTCAAAGTCATAGAATGACCAAGCCTAAACTTCTATGTTCACAGTTCCCCAAAGAAACTCTCTCCTTCCCTTCAGGATTCACTGAGAAGACATTCGGTTGCTCTGGGAACCTCTCTGACCTGGGCCCTCTCAAAGCTGGTTGAGGGGCCCCTCCCATGTGTACCTTTAAGAGTCCTCTATTTATCCCCCTCCTAGCCCTTACCTTGTTGTATTATTAATGTCTACCTTTTCCAGGGCCTGACTGCCTTGTTTCTTTGTTTCCAGTAGCTAACCCAATACTTAGAGAAGTCAACAAATACTTGTTGAATGAACAACCAGAGGAAAAAATGGTGGCAGTGATAAAAACAGTGGTGATGATATGCTGCGCACCTGCTCCCTACTAGGCACCATGTCGGACACTTTGCCATCATTATTTGCAATCCACAACAACCTACAATTGGCAAAGTAGGGATATGTATATCTGCTTTACAAATGAGAAAGTTAAACTTAAGAGAGGTTAAGCCGTGTGCCCAAAGTCACAGAGCAGGTAAGGGGAGGGCCCAGGATTTGAATTCCTGAATCCTAGGTGTATCTTATTCCAAAGGCCATAGACTTCTTAATACACCACCTAAAAAGCACCAAGACAAACATGTAGGGCCGACTAAATAACAACAACAACAAAAGATGAACAAACAACAAAACAAACACGCAAAAAAACACTTTTCAATTTCTGTAGTCCGAGTTCCCTCCAATGGTTCAGATGAGGGAGACGGCATTTTATAGGGTATCAAATACCAGGTTTCCATACAGGTAGGAAAGCACTCATTTGTCAGATAAATTTTAAAAGCCTGGAAATATGCCTGGCACTTCCTACTGGAGTTTTAATAGTTTTGTCTAAGTTCATGGGCTGGCTGGACGCTGCACTGTGGGTGTGGCTGGGAAGGTGAACGGGGGTCTGATTCTGAGTTGTCCCCTCCTGTGTGGGGCTCCTTCTCAGTGAAACAGAGGCTGAAATGCTGATCTGATGTTTGGTCTTTTGACAATTTTCACTTAATGAATTGATTCCTACAGTTCATTAACATACCCACTTCCACTTCTGTATACACATATGTCTTAATTAGCTGCTCATTGGCTGTTTAATTACAAGAAAACAGCTGACAGCTGCCTTGCTGAATTCTAATGGCAGACGCTTTGGAACGGCTACACACTTGCTTTTGACAACCAAGATTTATTCATAACTCTGTGATTTATTGTGAATGCTCATATGCCTGCCCAAATTATTGTATTTTCCAGTACAACTAAAAATTTGGAATTTGGGGTGTATGTCTACCTTTCATTTTACGTCTGAGACTAAGAAAAGCAGAGATGAGAAAAGCAGAGAATCTTCTATGTAGAAGCATGTACTGTGTTGCAATTTTATTTATCTTGGCAACTTTCTGTTGAGAATGTTCAGAAGCATGGGGGTGAGAAGGAAGAAATATCTCTGGATCAGTGTGGGCCAAAAGTTAATTATCTGGCTAGAGGGGGAAAAAGAGGATAACTTCATTTTATTGAGGGGTAAACATAAAGGGCGTGCATGGATTAAAATCAAGCAGATGAAATTATAAAATTAAAGTTGGGTGGGGGTCAGAAATAAGAGTCCTCAAAGAAGCATATGAGGAAAAAAAGTTGTTCTTTAGAAAGAGCAGGCAGCCTCATTCACGAAAGTTAGCTGGTCCAGCCCTATACTCATACATCTGGCAGCAATAAATCACAGAAATTCAGATTTCCTGAGCTACGTTTTTGTTCAATAGTGACTGGCCTCCCTGTAGAATTGTATGCGCAAGTGGTCTCTGATTAAAGCTGCCCACGTGTCATATTTGGTAAGTGTCGATATCTGCTTTTGACTGTGCTTTGCCACACTCAGATCCAATCCAAGTGAAGACATTCAGCAATGGTTATTCCCAAGCACACACGAGGGACCTGCCCCAAACCAGGTGCTGTGTCAGGGCCCTATCTACAACATGGCTTCGAGCCTGGCGTTTTCTGTGAGCTGAGGAAGGGCAGCAGTTACTGAGACATGATTAAGATCTAAACAAACAAATAAAAAAAAAATCTGAATCATCTTGATGCAAATTGGGTTTTAACACAGCCCTACCACTTGCGCATTTCATCACAGGACTGGAAGATTTAGCTAAACAAAAATTTTCGCTTACTGCCTGTGTATAACAGAACCGAAACTCAGGCATCGTAAGGATGCAATAACAGCTTGTCCTCCCCCAAGTGGAATTTTCATTTTAAATGCCCAGCTCTAATACTGGGGCCACGTATTAAAAAGCATTAAAATAAAAATGTTGAGCATGAATGTATCAATGGTGAAAAGTGGACAGAATTAGTTCACGACTAGCGACATTTCACAACTGAGATAATAATATTAGAATCCTCTAAAAGACAATTTGAGCCTAAAAGGAACATTCATATAAAGCTTCTTTTTAACCTAAACATAAAAAGCTCCAGAAATGGCTTTAACTACTTCAGTGGGGGAAGGTGTCACTTATACACACCAGATATTTTTGAAAAGCCTTTTTTATTGTTTAAGAAAATATATTTGTTAACGCAGAGACATTGTCTCAAATTATCTTTAGTGGGTAGAAGAGGAAGCTTTGAATAAGACATCATCTTAAATGTATTGATTGGTAAGTGTATATTGGACAAATGAATGCCAGTTTGTTCTTAGTGTTATCAAGAGGAAAAGGTTTTAAATGTAATCAGAAACCAATTCACTAACCCCAATACTGGATCGTGCATTATCATTAAAAAACTTGCAGTTAAAATTGTATAGCCAAAATATCTAAAAGGATATGGATTAAAAAATGTATGTGTGTCTATGTATGTGTGTCTTGAGATCAAATGTTCATCCTCATCATCTGAGCAGCCACTGTATCTCATGATGAAATTAGGAACAGAAGTTGAATGGCAAACAAGATGATTTCTCAAAAGCAAACCTTAACCAATGATTATTTTCCTCCTAACACTTCATATTTTTATTCACTTTGAAGATTGAACTTTAACATCTATAGCCTCTAGTGTTACCATGGCCTTTTCCTGTGCTGGCATGGGGCACGACCTGCCCCTCCTCCCTGGCAGGCCTGCCCCAGCTCACGTTATGCCCCCTCATCATGCTCACCCAAGGCTGAAACTAAATTCTTTTCCAAGAGCTCAGAAATGTCTGTATGAACAGAACTAAAAACCTTGCAGGCCTGGATTCTAACATATGTTCTTCCGAAATGCAATATTCAGGCTGAAGCAGTGCCAATACATTGTTCCCTGATTCTTTCCAGAGAACAAGTAAAATACGTTTATAATAAAAACCTTGGCATAATGGAGTCCTTAAAAATTTGAGGATGGTGTGCCTGTCTACCCTCATCTTCCACTAGCCACAGAAAGTGACCCTTTGCTTCAATCAAACTGAGTTATGTGCTGTCCTCTAAATACAACCAAGACTGCCCTTTTTCTGGGCTTTTGCCTCTGCCATTCCTTGTTCTCCTTCTTCCTCAGCACAGAATGCCCTCCCAGCCACCTTGACTGGGAAAATCCTTCCTCAGCTCCAGCCCGCGGTTGGTTCCTCCTCAATGAAACCTTGCTGGGCCAACTCTCCTTTAGACCACCTAGCTATGCTGTCTAGTGGATATGTGCTTCTTTTTTCTTTTTTTTTTTGAGACAGGGGTCTTGCTCTGTTGCCAGGCTGGAATGCAGTGGCGCCATCATAGCTCACCAGGAGCCTTGAACTCCTGGGCTCAAGCAATCCTCCTGCTTCAGCCTTCCGAGTAGTTGGGACTTCAGGCAAACACCACCATGCCTAGCCAGTTTTTTTTATTTTTAATTTTTTTGTAGAGACAGAGTCTTGCTGTGTTGCTCAGGCTGGTCTTGAACTCTTGTGCTCACATCTTCCTCTCAACTCAGCCTCCCAAACTGCTGGGACTACAGGTGTGAGCCACTGTGCCCAGCCTATATGTGCTTCTTATGTATATCATAGATTGTGGCCTTACTCTATATTAGTTCTTGCATTGCTATTTAGCTTTCCCTACACAGGCCTCATCTCTACAACTAGACCATAAACTGCTTGAGGGAAAGATGTGGTCTATGTCTTTGGATCCCTTACAGTGCTTACATAGTGCTTGGTCCCAAGGGAGTGCTCATAGTATTCTTTTTTATTGGCAGATTCTACATAACACATTGCAAATGGTCACAACAATCAAGACTATATCCATAGATGTCCCAGAAATAATACCTGACTATACAGAGCAGCATTACCAAGCCACCAAGAAGTCTGCCTAGTAATGACAATGATAACAACAGCTAACACTTAGTAAGTGCTTGTGATGCATCTGGCATTCTTCCAGGTACTTTCCTTAAATGCATGTGACAACCCTATGAAGTTATTACAATTACAGTCCTCATTTTACAGATGGGGGAACTGAGGCACAGAGCAGTGGTATAGGTGCTCAAGCTGGTAAATAGCAGAGCTGGGATTTCAACTCGGGCAGTCTGGTTCCAGAGTCAGAGCAGAAGCATGACACCTGCTGTCTCTCTACAGACAGCAAAGGGGTTGGGGAGAGGATGAACTAGGAACAGCCAGAAATGACAGAAAGAGCTACTAAAGCTTCTACCATTTTTGCTGTTCATGTGCAATGCTTAGCAACTATGTGCCAAAATCATTATTTCAGCAATTAAACAGGTCCTCTAGTTTCTTATGGTGTCAGCTTGTTAATTTAAAAATGCAATTTAAAATACGTTCACAAAATGATTAGCTCAGAAGATGACTGATCACCTTCTTCTCTCATTAGATATCTATTTGATATGTCTAATGTGAAATTTTTCTTATGTTTAATTACACTATCTCAGCAAAGTTATTTACAATTGATCATGATAGAACCACCTTTACCTGGTTAGAACATGATAAATAATTAACATAAAATGGCAAAAATAGAAGTCTTTTGACTTCTATTTTTATAACTAGGAATAAAAGTGTTAGTTATAGCAGAGAGAAATTATAATGGAGAACAAAGAGTATATGTATCAAATATAAACAGGTAACATTGTTCAAGTCCCTGGCTAGGCATAGGCCCAATCTGTTAATAAAATTATGTTTTATTTATTTTGTGGTTTTCATTGGATAAAGTCAACAGAGCAGAGGAACAGAGCCACAGATAACTGAAAACCACTTTGGCACTGAGGAGGTATGCAGACAAGATCTGGAAGGGAATCTAGAAAAATGGCAACTTTGGAATCATAGATACCTTTTGTTTTCTTATCGCTTTAATTTTTGTCATGATAAATATTAAGAATAAAAAGAAAATTCACGTTGTTTGTGCCATGGTACTCAGTCAACTTAGGTTTTACTCAATAGCATGTTGTTAATTAATCTTCCAAATTGTTGGGGTATTTCATATGAAGTAGCCCCTACCCCCACCTTGTCCTTTCCCCAGACTCCATTCCTAGATAATCACTTCTGTCAACTCCTAGATAATCACTTGCCTTACTGACAGATTCAGAGGAAGCCATCAGTTTTTTGGGCAGAATGAAGGGACAAATGGTGAACTGGTATCCGGGATGCTGCCTAGAACCCTGTCCATTTAAGAAGACACCCAGGTGATACGCAATGCACAAAAAGCACTGGAACTCCCAGCAGGCAAGCACTGCAGTCTATAAACCCTCTATTGAGAAAGGCCATGACATGTCTACCAGGGACACAGATTTGGGAGGCAGAACACAAGACAGGGTGAGGGTGAAAAGCAATGGCTACCTGGCCACGTCAGCCAAACCAGCTCCAAAAATCAATGCGATGACAGTGGTCACAGGCAGATCACTCTAACCTGGGATGGCACAGACCAGACAGATTATTTCATTTTGTTTTGTTTTTCATTATTTTTATTTACTT
The DNA here is from genome assembly GCF_028858775.2 of Pan troglodytes. Classification (NCBI taxonomy): domain Eukaryota; kingdom Metazoa; phylum Chordata; class Mammalia; order Primates; family Hominidae; genus Pan; species Pan troglodytes. The sequence goes on from NC_072414.2 coordinate 52,536,381, forward strand.
TTTTGGAGAGAGGGTCTCACTCCATTGCCCAGGCTGGAGTCCAGTGGTGTGATCATAGCTCACTGTAACCTTGAACTCCTGGACTCAAGTGATAAACCTGCAGCTGTCTTCCCTGAGTAGCTGGGACTACAGGTACACACCACTATACCGGGCCTCTCATTTTGCTTAATTTATTTAATTAGTCAACTAATTTTGAGGGAGGGCAGATTTTGGAAGTAAAGGGCATAGATGGTTCTGTAGTATGCGGAAATCTGAAGCTTTGCTAAGATGGGATCAACATGAAGCATCTGTACATGTACAAATTAGCAAATGTTACCATGACTAACAGTAAAATGAAGAATTAAGGAAATTATAAGGTTAATTTCCTTGAAGTCTCTCAGTAGTCATTTGTGTCTATAGGTGATTTTGTATTTTACAACATTGTATTTTCTAATTTCATGAAAGGAAAGCTAACCAAATTCGTGGATTTTATTTTTTGCCTCAGCCTCAAAAAGCCTTAGGGCTGATTCAGGCCTGGTTGTAGCAATCGGCTGTCTCAAAGGCCTCCTGCATGTTTAAATAGCTTCTCTCCTGTTTATTTTGCACTGTTTTATCCTGTAAGCTGTCTCGAGGCCCTTCCAATATAAGCATGAGGATTTAAATCTTAATAAATTGAGATTTGAATAACAGAGGTAATCTGGGCTTGGGGGGTCTTGAATTATTGGGATAAACATCTCTGTTTCTCATCTGCACATTATGCATGTGCTGTACACATTGCCCCATGACCAAGGTCAGAAATAATAAAATAGTCATAGCAGAAATAATACTGATAATATTTAGACTTAAATAGCACTTTTCTGTTTGTAAGGACTTTTTTATGTACAGATTCTCCTTCTATTCTTGGAATAGTCCTAAACAGTAGAAAGATCAGGTGTTATACCCACTTTAAAAATGAAGCAACTGAGTGACAAAGAGATTAAGACACATTCAAAACAATATGGACAAGTGGAGGCAGTAGGACTGGAACTCAGGTCTTCCTGATAGCTTTCCCACAATTTTGCCAGATGTGTTAACATTATGTGTGCTAACAATAAGACTCAACTCAATGACATTCCAATTAAACTTACTGGAGATGTCTTTTTATAAGCTTATGACAGGGACATTGTAGAAGTCTGGAGTTAGCTCTTTTTTAAAAAAGATTGCCACAGAGATTGCTCATGAGTTCAACTCTGGGGTTGAAAGTAATAAACAAGCAATGCTCAAATACCTTTTTGTAATCTATTATTTTGAAGGAAGGAGTAAAAATATATATAACTTCTTTAATTGTAATTTAACACCAAAATATTTCTTCTATCCTGTAATTTCTTATCATTCAAAATTCTAAGGAGTTGAATTTTAAGACATAAGTAGAGACATACAAATCACAAAGATATATTCTAACAAACATTAATAGAAACAACAACAATTAAAAAGGCTTACCTTGCAGCCTTCACATGTAATGACACCATAATGGATTCCTGATGATTTGTCTCCACAGATCTTGCATGGAATAATTTCAATTTGAGCTGCAACAGAAGCACGCAACCAGTTAATTACATTTTCTTTTAAACACCTTATAAAAGCGTTCCCTGATCAGCATTTGTATAGTGAAAACTAATAACCTGCTAAACATTATACTGCATTAACTATTCATTGCTGAACTGTGAGGGTCCCCCTAGAGCCCTGGACTAAATTATGGCTGCTCCTTATATAATAGCTTTCGGGTTATTAAAATGGGTCATTTGAGAAGGTGTTTAAGAACCCACAAGAAGACTGGAATCAGCATTTCAAAGCCTTCAAGAACTGGAGAGTTCGCAGTTTAGGCCTCAGAGCAAAGCAGATACTGAAATGTTTCCTCCAATCTCATTTTCTATCATTAGTTTTAAAAGATCATAAATCTGTCTTGGCTGAGCATTATAGCTTGACTGCTAGAGAAAAATACACTCTAAAAAGTCAGGTCTAGTTAGGAAAATGATTCAATTCAAAATATTAATCAGTTACATATGATGGTAAGAATTCCTTATCTTTTAAAAAATTAACGCAGTTGCCATGTGTTAAAAATTAGTCCATTTGTGTACAATCAGAACCTTTCAACCATAGAGTTAATATCTTGTTTGAATTTAATAATGATGAATCCTGACAAATAGGATGTGTTGCTTCTGAGTTCTTTACACTGGAAATTTAGTTCCTGGTACAGAGGGCATGTGTTTCTACCCAACTGATTACTTAAAGATGCCTCATGCTGGAAGACCCGCAAATAACATGTATCACACCAAAGTTCTCAAATAAGGCAAAGCACATTTCTAAGCAAACACATTATACCTCAGAGTTAAAAAGAGCATAATTAAGGATAAAAAATAAGGAATAATTAGGCAAAAGAAAATTCTTAGATCAACTATTAAATAGAATTTATATGTGAAATAAAGACCAATGCTGAGCTGTATAGACAGGATGGGAACAGTCACCAGTTTACCTGGAATGTGTCATTACGCTAAATTCATTTTCCATGGTTTTCACTACTGGGTATCATGTTAGATTACCTACTGAGTTACACACACAAACACAACTGCAAGTGCCCAAGTCTATTTCATTTCTGTACAGCCCTTACCTAGCCCCAGACCTTACACAGAGTAATTTCTTTGTCCAAAGAATATGTCACATAGTGTAAGTACCACACAGAGACACACAGCCCACTCTTTCTTCTAATGTAATCCCATATCCTGGGATGATTTCACAACCACTTACTTTGGATTTAAGGTGATGTTGCATTCGATACTTAGAGCGCACATGAAACTATTGGATTTAACCTCATTATAAACCATGTGTACTGCTAACTCCCTTTCTCAGGGCCTAATACAAGTACTGTGGTGACTTTTAGGGAGTGCAAGCTATTCTAAAAGCTATCCATCATTTTTTTAGTGCTTGCATACTGAGTTTCTTTGCTGTCCAAATTTAGAGATTGTTCCAGATCTCACATCCAGTGTATTTTCTATACTCTGGAGGCTTTCTAATACCCCAATAATGGTGACTTTGGACACTAATAGGTATAGTTTGAGTTAAGCAACTTAAGCAAGTTAATGTTTAAGGTTGCATTCAACAAAAGTTGTCATTTGCAAGTCTGCCTCATGTTAACACTTGGCTTGATTTCTTCAAGAAAAATTCTTTATGAAATATGATATCTAATAATGTCTCATACTGCACAGTCCTTCCAATATGTTTAATATAGTCAAGGCAAAGGTTTGTGCCACAGATCTGCAACTCTAGAGAAAGCAAGTTACGCCTAACATTTTTCAGAGACGTGGAAAAGCCAAGTGGAAGTAGAGAAATCCTGAAAGGTGCTATCAGCTGAGAGTTATTGCCTGCTTTTCCCTACATGAATTGAGTAGGCTAGAACGAGAACCAGCCTCCTTACCCTGATTCCTAGGAATGTAATAATTAGGCAACATGAAGTCCTTGAACCACCTGTTAAACAGAATTTATACATGAAATGAAGAAGACCTACTTGGAGCTGCTTCTGTCCATGTCTCACCTCAAGGTGTAATGACAGAAATTAGGGATGAACAAAAACCTCTTTAGGTCCTAGCATTTAAGTCAGCATCAAAACTACCTGACGCTAAACTTGGGCCTTTCAAGAGTTATCTTCATTCCATCTTAACAATGAGGGAGATCAAGCATGTCTATTTAGTCCTTTACAAGAATATGAAGGCCCTGGGCAGGGCATATTGAGAACAATGAGTAGAACTGCATCTGGACAAACTGAAAATGATATGCAGTATTCCTGTACAGTCGGCCTGGACTCACAGTGGATTACTAATTAGAAGTGAAGCAACGATGTTTAAGGCTGTGACCAAGATGCCTGCCTGGCATGGAGGTCTGCTCATGATGGGGGTGGCCTTGGGAGTACTATACTGGCCCCAGCACTTCCACCCTTGGAATGGCTCATGTCCTGGCAGGGGTGAGGGTAGGAGTGCGGGTGGGGAGCAGTTGTAGTACAGACCCCAGAGTTTGGTGCCACTGTGACACAGGACTGATGGCCTGAGTCAGGCTTCAGCTTGCAAGGGTTTTCAGATCTGGAGGATATTTGAGCGGAGACAGTCACGAGATCTGTGGAGGCCAAGACGCTTAGGATAAATGGACTCACTGTAGATTGACTTGTATTTCCAAACAGGGGGGCCATTCACTTAGATCTTTGTCCCCATGTGTCTGTGCTTAGTTCCAGTGGGCTAAAGAATCAGATTTAATTGAAACAGGCTTCACCGGGAATCTCTCGGTAAGGTGGTAGAAGGGTTTCTGGATAGCAAGTTGAGGTATTCTGATTGGTTAAACTATTCTCCTAGGCTTCCTCCTGCTTGGTTCTCTTATCTCAGATGACAATTTCAGTTGCAAATGCACTTTAGGAAATGACTAAAATCCTCCTACTCCAAAAGCAAACCCTCTGAATGTGATCTGATCACACGTGTTGATATTCCCAGAAAGCGAGCATTTGCAGATTGGAGCAGGGCACTTGCTCAGCCCTTCATTTAACCCAACAATGCACAAAAGCCCTCCCCATCCCCCATTTTAGTCAATTTCCAGAATTCAAATGAATCCATGAGAAAAAAATGCAGTCAATGCCTTGCAAATTTTTCAAAAGGAGGCAGTTTAGTTTTGTGAATTTGAGTTTTCAGTCCAACAAGAAGGAGGAAGACAAAAATCCCTCTGCCCTTTGCCTTTCATCGTGTAGGCTTTTCAGTTTCCCACCAGGTAGTGTGGTGTCTTCTCAAAACAATCTTTTAACACAAATTATGAATCTTGGCCCATATATATACTGCACACATTAACTCAGCCAGCATTTCAAAGGATGAGTTCTGTCAGACAGCACTACTGTCAACGTTCACAAGTATATTGATTAAATTAGCCCACATACATATTCATCCCAGCAAAGAGGTTTATTGTGTAGTGGAATATCTGGAGCAAGATGCGCACATATAATCATGAATTGGCTTCACAATGAACAATCTTGCTATGAAAAATTCTAATTTGCCCACATTTTCAGCTCTATTGCCTAAATAATTTGCTCTCTCATGCACCCTGTGTAATTCAAGCAGGCTCTCCACACCTGCAGAGGCAAATGCAGTTTCAAGGAGCTGACAACAAGTGGCAGCGGGCATCAGGAAATCCTGGAATGCAAGGGTGCTAATTAACCAAGTGGTCCTTGGGGCTAGGCTGTCATTTAGCACTGCACTTCTAGAAGAAGTTTGCTTTGAATTTTTAATTATAAAAGGAACAAGAACTTGGGCACTAGCATTCTTAAGATGACATTTATTCCTCAGGACCTACCTTAGGAGATAACATGGTCCAGAGAACAATGCCCATTTTCCCAAAGAATTAAAAAAATAAAAATTGTTATTCAGAGAAGGACTGTGTGGTAGATAGAGCTCCCTCTCCCCTCCCCCCTCCCCCCTCTCCCCTCTCCCCTCTCCCCTCTTTCCACGGTCTCCCTCTGATGCCGAGCCGAAGCTGGACGGTACTGCTGCCATCTCAGCTCACTGCAACCTCCCTGCCCGATTCTCCTGCCTCAGCCTGCCGAGTGCCTGCGATTGCAGGCGTGCGCCGCCACGCCTGACTGGTTTTCATATTTTTTTGGTGGAGACGGGGTTTCGATGTGTCGGCTGGGCTGGTCTCCAGCTCCTAACCGCGAGTGATCCGCCAGCCTCGGCCTCCCGAGGTGCCGGGATTGCAGACGGAGTCTCGTTAACTCAGTGCTCAATGGCGCCCAGGCTGGAGTGCAGTGGCGTGATCTCGGCTCGCTACAACCACCTCCCAGCCGCCTGCCTTGGCCTCCCTAAGTGCCGAGATTGCAGCCTCTGCCTGGCAGCCACCCCGTCTGGGAAGTGAGGAGCGTCTCCGCCTGACTGCCCATCGTCTGGGATGTGAGGAGCCCCTCTGCCTGGCTGCCCAGTCTGGAAAGTGAGGAGCGTCTCTGCCCGGCCGCCATCCCATCTAGGAAGTGAGGAGCGCCTCTTCCCGGCAGCCATCACATCTGGGAAGGGAGGAGCGTCTCTGCCCGGCCGCCCATCGTCTGAGATGTGGGGAGCACCTCTGCCCTGCCGCCCCGTCCGGGATGTGAGGAGTGTCTCTGCCCGGCCGCCCTGTCTGAGAAGTGAGGAGACCCTCTGCCTGGCAACCGCCCCGTCTGAGAAGTGAGGAGCCCCTCCGCCCGGCAGCCACCCCGTCTGAGAAGTGAGGAGCGTCCTCCCTCCTCGTCTGGGAGGGAGGTGGGGGGGTCAGCCCCCCACCCGGCCAGCCGCCCCGTCCGGGAGGTGAGGGGCACCTCTGCCCGGCCGCCCCTACCGGGAAGTGAGGAGCCCCTCTGCCCGGCCAGCCGCCTCGTCCGGGAGGGAGGTGGGGGGGTCAGCCCCCCGCCTGGCCAGCTGCCCCGTCCGGGAGGCGAGGGGCGCCTCTGCCCGGCCGCCCCTACTGGGAAGTGAGGAGCCCCTCTGCCCGGCCAGCCGCCCCGTCCGGGAGGGAGGTGGGGGGGTCAGCCCCCGCCCGGCCAGCCGCCCCGTCCGGGAGGGAGGTGGGCGGATCAGCCCCCCGCCTGGCCAGCCGCCCCATCCGGGAGGGAGGTGGGGGGGTCAGCCCCCCGCCCGGCCAGCCGCCCCATCCGGGAGGTGAGGGGCGCCTCTGCCCGGCCACCCCTTCTGGGAAGTGAGGAGCCCCTCTGCCCGGCCAGCCGCCCCGTCCGGGAGGGAGGTGGGGGGGTCAGCCCCCTGCCAGGCCAGCTGTCCCGTCCGGGAGGGAGGTGGGGGGTCAGCCCCCCGCCCGGCCAGCCGCCCCGCCCGGGAGGGAGGTGGGGGGGGTCAGCCCCCCGCCCGGCCAGCCGCCCCGTCGGGGAGGTGAGGGGCGCCTCTGCCCGGCCGCCCCTACTGGGAAGTGAGGAGCCCCTCTGCCCGGCCACCACCCCATCTGGGAGGTGTACTCAACAGCTCATTGAGAACGGGCCATGAAGACAATGGCGGTTTTGTGGAATAGAAAGGGGGGAAAGGTGGGGAAAAGATTGAGAAATCGGATGGTTGCTGTGTCTGTGTAGAAAGAGGTAGACATGGGAGACTTTTCATTTTGTTCTGTACTACGAAAAATTCTTCTGCCTTGGGATCCTGTTGATCTGTGACCTTACCCCCAACCCTGTGCTCTCTGAAACATGTGCTGTATCCACTCAGGGTTGAATGGATTAAGGGCGGTGCAAGATGTGCTTTGTTAAACAGATGCTTGAAGGCAGCATGTTCGTTAAGAGTCATCACCACTCCTTAATCTCAAGTACCCAGGGACACAAACACTGCGGAAGGCCGCAGGGTCCTCTGCCTAGGAAAACCAGAGAACTTTGTTCACTTGTTTATCTGCTGACCTTCCCTCCACTATTGTCCTGTGACCCTGCCAAATCCCCCTCTGCGAGAAACACCCAAGAATGATCAATAAAAAAGAAAAAATAAAATAAAATAAAATAAAATAAAAATAAAAATTGTATGACAGGCACCCAGTACTTCATTCTGTGGGTGAGTAGTGATCTCTCAATAATAATCTAATTTATAATAATAATATCTACATGTATTTGTGCTAATAATGTGTCACGCATTATATCTCACTCACTCCTCCAATACCCTATGCGGTAGGCATCACTTACTTAATTGTTACTGTCATCATTGTCATCATCATCATTGCACTCTTATTAAGCAATCACTAACCAGGGCTCAAAAGACATCCCCTAAGTAGTTTGTTTAAACTTAACACACTACTCAGGAATTGATGTCAACATCTCTTGCTGGGAGTTATCCCCTTAGTTAAAATAACCATCAACCTTCTAGGCCACTGATCTCAGTTCCACAAAATTCTGGTTAGAATTTTAACCCTAAAATGACCAATGTCAACGTTTGACAGTTCTTAAGGCCGGGCAGATTACTTAACCTCTCTGAGCCTCAGTTTCATACTTGAAGATTCAAGGATGTGATACATAAATGACATTACCATATATATGATATCTGTATGAGCATTTTATATATGTATTCTCTATATATGCCCATCACATAGTTCTTAGAAATAGTTGGCACTCAATAAATAGTAGTTATTATTATTGTTGTTGTTGATAAGAAATCCTGCCTTATAGTGAAATGAAATTCTTTCCTCCAGACTTTAAGCTCTTTCCGAGGTGGGGATACAGAAAAGCTGCTTATCCTCCAAATAACATGACAGGCAGTTCCTACCAGCTACCACAGCAATCCTTCACAACATTGCTGCTTAACTGTTTGCCACAACACAGTGGTATGTTGCAATAAGTTGCAGGAGTGTCCCAGGGAATTGGTTACTAATAAAAGTTTTACAAAATTAAAGTTTTTTATTGGTTCACATAAAAACTAAACTAATATAGACCCAAGGTTACCCCAATAATATCGTTCACTCTAGCTCAATTGCACAACCAAATATTTTCTTGATTTGGACTGAATGGGGTGGGGTTACTGCTGGCTTGCCAGGAAACGGCCAATGGCCGAACCTTGGGTACACCTATGAGAACATGTCTGTCATACTTATGAATGTCAACCAATTTTGTGTGTCTTGCAAAAACGGTCAAAAACTAGTGCTTTAAAAAGCCTATCTTTTACACAGATCTGTTGATGGTGTTTTTTTCTGGAGTGCAGAGAATATGGAGGACTTTTCACTTGCTATGTTACATATTTCTCTAATGTTTGAATTTTTTACAACCAGCATGTATTACTTTTCTAAGCAGAAAAACCAATAAAGATTAAAAAGAAAAACCCTAAGGCATTTGATTTTATTTTCAGTAAAATGGCTTGAGTCCTTTATGGATTAGTCACTTTATTTTATCCCCTGTTTAAAACTGCCAGGGTATTAAAGGCTTCTGCAGCTGCCTGAATGGCGGTCTGGCTTGCGTGTCAAGGTTAGCCGGGGGAGAGCTGCAGAGTCTTCACCTTATTCCCTGGAGGGACTTCAGGAGCACCAGGCTTCTAGAATTTTGTGGCCCCCTTGTTTCAGGGCTTCTAAAGATGGTCATGCAGGTTGTGCTCTGCCCAGTGTGGCCTAGCTGAGGGGTCAAAAGTAGAGGTTGAAATGCACCTGGCTGTGAGCCTTGCTGCAGAGTGACTGCAACAGCCTGGATAGAGGAAACCTTTCTTCAATCTGTCTACCCAGACAAGCTCCCTTTTTTCAAACCCTCCTTCCAGGGGTAGTGCCCCTTCTCTATAGTGCTAGGAGTGGACAGTTCAGGGAGCAACATGCTTTCTCTCCACTCTGCCATGGGAGGCCCCAGGACACCATAAGGGTTTGCAGAGAGCTCTCATTACATCTCCATGTGGAAGGGGAACAGACCATCGACCTGGACCTGTGGCTTGGAATAGAGTATGGGTATGTTCCATAGCACAGGCATGTTCAATGGCCATCAGGGATGAGTAGAGCCGAGTTATAGCTGCATCCTATGCAAACTAACGATGAACTTGTTTGGCCACTTGGTCTACTAAGTTCATTTTAAATATAACACTAATATGTTTCCCTAGTACATTATTTTCTTTTCTTGATTTTGGATTCTTTCATGACAGTATTTCATCCTTGCTGAACATCACCAAAACAATTAGATCTCCAAATAGAAAGCCCTACTCCTTCAGTAAGCAGTCTCGCAGTCATTTTTGGCAAAAATAGTAATGCCTGAGTTTTTGCAGAATTCTATATAGTTTTCAAAGTTTTTATCCTTGTTAGCTTGCTTTGATTTTGGTGCTTTCAACATCCCTAAAGGAGGCAGATAGGCATTATCATCCCCATTTTACAGATACGGAAAATGAGCCTCAGGAGGGTTAAATGGCTTCTTCTCTATGTCCAGATTTCCCAGGGTTTTGATGTAGACATAGCCACAAGAAAGACAGACTTGGTGTCTCTTTCCTATTCAGGATTATTTGATGTGTTTAGATTTATGCCATCACTGATCTGGGGCTCTCAAGAGGACATGACACCAAAAAGAAAGCACTGGGAGTCAATTCAGCTAAGAGGTGGAGTTGGCCCTTCCAGGTCTCCTTCTGAGACTGAACTCCCTGGGTGGCCTCAAGCAATTCACTTACACCTCCACTTCCTCCATCCATAAAATGGGAATAATTCTTACCTCCCAGGCAGGTGGTGGTAAATGAGTGCTCACAAAGCTCTTTGAAGATGAAAAACCTATATAAATGGGAAGCTTCAGGAAGCTTGCCACATCATTCATGGCAAAGATTGCGATGCTGTGTCCTATTACCCATATCCAGCTATGCCACAAAGAGAATAAAAATTACACAGTACCATAATTCTCATCTGCTAGCTAGACTTACTTAAATGTTTTTTAATCATTGGTTTCCAAGATGCTTTCCCAAGGGACTGATGGGTCCAGATGTTACTATCTTATTCACAACTTAGAAGAAAAAGAGCACTTAGATGGAGAGGTCGCCTCTCTATGCAAAGTCCTTGACCTAGCTTTATCTAGGGCTTGTACAGTCTTGTCGGGGCATCATGGAAATGGCACGATTCCCACTTGTTAACATAATAAACATATATGTCACCCTCTGACATCCCAAGCCTTATTATTAAGTTGACATCTGACTCAAATGAGTCTATCAAATTATAGCCATTTAAAAAAATGTTCTGCATCTTACTAAACAAGCCACTTCTCAAAAACTTCAGTTGGATTGCAATTTCTCCGGAAAACTTAATGGCTTAAAAAAAACCATTTTTCAATAAAAAGTGTTGAGTATACCTGCCAAATGCACACACACACACACACTCCTCAAACCATCAAGAGATCAAACATTTGTGAACTAAATTTAAAATAAGACAAAATTGAAGTTTTGGAACTTTGACGATTTTTCTTCAGTCTTTTAAAGACTTAGGTGTGTAAGAGTTAAAATACTGCGCCAGAATGCCCCATCTGAATTAAGAGAAAGCTGAGCTGTGTGTGCAGGAAATCTCTGAAGAATAAGGAAGCCAGGCACATCTTCTCATGTGGCTTTCTGTGAATATGCAGGTGGTTCTGACAATGGGAACTGAATATTAATCCTTTGTAATATATTTCCATCCCTACTAGATTAAGCTTTCTAGAGAAACTGACTCACATTCCCTGATGCATATGTATCTCTGCTAAAAGCCAAATCCAAATGAGCACTTTTATCCCTAGACAGGGAAATTCTGTCAAATCAGAGAGGAAACAGATTTTTCATATAGAAGAACAGTGGGTGGCTTTTTTAGATCCAGTTCTCTCTAGAATTCTCCTATCACATAGTAGTGCACAAACTGTTTAACTTTAAGGCAATTGACTCTATACCTTTTTTGGTATCTACCTGGTAACCAATTTAAACCTTGAGTGAAAGACCTGAACAGCAAAATAAGCTTCCTAATACTTCATCCTACTCATCCAGTGGGTCAGATACTAAATAAGTAAGTTCTCACCCAATAAATGATGCCACCATGATCAGCAATACAATCCTTTTTTTTCTTTTTGTTTTTCCTCTCTTTTGCCTTTGTAAACAACAGAACGTATTTGTTGTTAAGGATTTGTGGGGTTATGTGATATCAAGGGCTAAGATAAAGGTAATTGGCTATTTAATCAATGGTTCTCAGTTGGCATAAGGTCCCTCTAAGATTCTAGAATTAACTACATTTTAAAATATAAAGTCCTTGAAGATTTTCTAGGACCCTGGGATCAGTAACATTTAACAAAAGTCCTCTTTCTCTAGAATCTCTCGGGGTGGGTTAAATGTCATTTCATATCAGCAGGAAAGAGAACCCATTTATTTTGCTAAGTGATTAGACTATGCTCAAGGGAAATTCCTAATAACGTTGTTTCCAACAATGGTGTCCCTTACATAATTCTGGATAATCCTAGACAAAAAAAGTCATCTGACTCACAGAACTGCATACGTATTTTCTTGCGATCAACCTCACTCTAGATACCAATTCCTTTTTTTCTCCTTAACAGGAACAATTACGCTACATTTAGGTGAAATCTTCCTTACAGCTGAGAGCACTGGGGTCAACTCTTTGCTTTCATTGCTCAAGGTCTGTTTTTCACAACAGAAAAGAACATCTTTAAAACCATACCAAATCTGGTGATCTAGTTTCTGCTCAACCAAAAACATCAGAATTACACTTACTGCATTTTATGAAACAATCTTACTTTAACCAATTACCCCCAACATTCTCACACCCAAGCCTACGAGAAAACCACTCCACTTTGCAGCTGTCTTAACTTCACACCAAATTTCACATAACCCCACAAATTCTTAACAACCATTGATTACTAATTCCACCTGCACAATTTCCATGACCCCCCCCCCCCCTCCTATAACTGTGCGGTCACAAAACCCAGCTGCATGAAGTAAGATGTGCAGAAATGGGTCAAAATAACAAGAATCCAGATTAAGTCATAAAAGCTTACCAGGTAAAGGAACCCATCATTTCTTTCCATGAGCTCTGATGGCATTCTGAAGATCTGCTACTGCTCACTGAATAGATGTCACTCAAGAAATATTCCCCAACTAAATAAACTGGACTCATGGTAAAAGATTGGAAATAACTTAGAACATTAAACCTTGAAAATGCATTTACATCCCTCTATAGCAAGCCCAGAACACTAAAAAGACAACACGTTTATAGTCACAGGAACATGGTGTCATGACACCAAAACTTTCTTGGTCCACAGATCATTTTAGTGGGTGAGGACTGTTAAGAGAATTAGCCCACAGCCTGTATTTCTGCTCTACCTCTGTGCTGTTTTCCATTTCAATAAAGTGTCCTTAGAATTAATAAGAGGATGAAGCTTTGGGTGAGAGATGAGGGAAGGGTCCGGTTTTTATTAAAAATCACAGGCAAATTATTTAGGCTTGCCAGAAGCGGAAGTGTAAATGTTTTCATATTAACCACTTTAAGATTGTAAGATCTTGAAGAATTAGTGACCAACTCCTAGAAATTCAACTAGTTCCTTCACCTCCAGTTTCCAGGACATGGTCATTAACATCTAAACAAAAAATATGGCAAGTTCTAAGCCTTTCAAATACATCACAGATATATTTCTGAACTGTGGCTCAATGGTATTTCAAAAAATTCTCTTTTGTAAGGCTTTTCTAAGACAACCAGTTCAGCCAGGCATACTAATGACCAAACAACCTGAGGACTTGTTTCTGACTTTCCCTAAATGCATGGTCTTTAAACTTGCTGATTAAAGAAACATTTCCATTCTTAATTACAACATATAAGCTCAGCCTGAGAATGGATAGCAATATTTGTGGATAGCTGAAGCACAGTTATTTCTGTGCCTATTCCCAAGGGGAAGTGGCAGGAGCTGGTGGCTATTTCTTAGTAGGAAAGGGAAATACAGAAAGAGGCAGCAGAGCTTTGGGGATTTAAGTAGTTGCGAGACATAAGGAGAAGAAATGCTCTGGACCAAGCTAAGAGATTGTCAGATTTATTTTAAGAAGGTCTGACATCTGAGCATCAATGCACACACTATAACACCTCATAAATGTCATTTTTTCCCCCAAGAAAACGAAATGTATAGCCTGTGTATTTATCTTGAAGCCACTTATTTTTATGTAAGTCATGCACTAGACGCAAAGTAAGAACACAACAGCCATGTAAAGATATCAAAACGAGGCCCGCACCACTGTCCTTCCTATTCCATTTTCAGTTTCTGCTCCTCTAGTCCAAGGTGCTTCTTTTGCCTGCAGAGACAAACATTTCAGATGACATTCTATGACTGTCCTGAAAACACTGCTATCAGCTATCCACTGTTTGGCAATGTGTGTCTCTGTCACTTAAGATAGCTTGAGTGAGTGAGTGTGACATTATCACTGCAATAAGTGAATCTTTCTAATTTGCAGTAAAAGTATACCATTCACACACTTTGGTACTTCACTACGGCAAGGTTTTGAAATCCATTTCACAAGTGGTGGCAGCACATTTCACATCGGATGGAAACACACTCTGATTGCTAACAGCTGCTGTGGGCACAGCTTACTGTCAAAGCCAGAGCTCAGAATAGCAGGTCCTTTTTAATGCCAATAGCTGCTACCATCTTAAATGGTAACACAGGCACACACACACCACACACACACACACACACACACACCACACATGCACACCGTATGCTCACATGTACCACACATACGTACACTACACACACATACCATGCTCACACACACCACAGATGCACACCTCACAGCACAGCACACATGCACACCTCACACACACGGCACACAGGCACACCTCACACACACATGGCACACAGGCACACCTCACACACATGACACACATGCACACCTCACACGGCACACAGGCACACCTCACACACGGCACACATGCACACCAACACATACACACGGCACACATGCACACCTCACACGGCACACAGGCACACCTCACAGACGGCACACATGCACACCTCACACACGGCACACATGCACACCTCACACACATGACACACATGCACACCTCACACGGCACACAGGCACACCTCACACACGGCACACATGCACACCAACACACACACGGCACACATGCACACCTCACACACACGGCACACATGCACACCTCACACACAGCACACAGGCACACCTCACACACGGCACACAGGCACACCTCACACACAGACGGCACACATGCACACCTCACACACGGCACACACGCACACCTCACGGCACACACGCACACCTCACACATGGCACACACGCACACCTCACACATGGCACACAGGCACACCTCACACATGGCACACAGGCACACCTCACAGACGGCACACAGGCGCACCTCACACACGGCACACATGCACACCTCACACACACGGCACACGGGCACACCTCACACACACGGCACACGGGCACACCTCACACACACGGCACACATGCACACCTCACACACGGCACACATGCACACCTCACACACACGGCACACGCACACCTCACACACGGCACACATGCACACCTCACACACGGCACACATGCACACCTCAGACACACGGCACACGGGCACACCTCAGACACACGGCACACGGGCACACCTCACACACATGGCACACGGGCACACCTCACACACACGGCACACATGCACACCTCACACACACGGCACACGGGCACACCTCACACACACGGCACACGGGCACACCTCCCACACACGGCACACGGGCACACCTCAAACGACACACAGGCACACCTCACACACAAGTCTATTCAGCTGCAAGTCCTGCCTCCACTTGCTGAGAACCTGCATGACTGGGCACCAAGGATACGGCACACACACACACCCACCCCACATACATACAGTCCACACACACACAACACATATACACCACACGCACCACAGATGCACACCACACATGCCACACACACATACACTGCACACGCACCCTACACACACACCCCACATGCTTACACATACACCTCACCCCCCACCCCCAACATATGGGCCTACACACGAGTCCATCCAGCTGCATGTCCTGCCACCACTTGCTGAGAACCTGCGTGACTGGGCACCAAGGACACAAAAAGGATGCACAGAACCCACCAGTGCAGCTCATCTTGTTACATTAGCTTCACTGCATAGGAATTAAGGATGAAAGTGAACTTTTTTTTTTTTTTTAAGGAAAAAGAAGAGTTGATTATGACCTTGAAGACAAAGTGTAGAGATTTGATTTGCAAAATCTAGAGTCTGGGGTTGAATCTCTACCCTGACATTTGTTAGCTATGAGAACTTGGACACTTTCTTAATCTCTCTGTGCCTCAGTTTCCTCACCTTTAAAACGAGCCCTATCTCATTATTACAGGGTACACAAGTAAAGTGCCTGTAGCATCAGTGCCCACCACATAGTAAGTGCTCCATAAATGTTAGCTATAATCATCATCACTGTCTTTTTTTTTCTTTAGACAGGGTCTCACTCTGTCACCCAGGCTGGAGTGCAGTGGTGCGATCACAGCTCACTGCAACCTCCACTTCCTGGCCTGAAGCAATCCTACCACCTCAGCCTCCTGAGTAGCTGGGACTACAGGCACACACCACCACACCTGGCTTTTTTAATATTTTTTTCAGTAGAGATGGGGTTTCACCATGTTGCCCAGGCTGGTCTTGAACTCCCGGACTCAAGTGATCTAGCTGCCTTGGCCTCCCACAGTGCTGGGATCACTGTCTATCTTTTAAGGATGATAGTATTTGGCAGGGGCTGCAGCTGGAGTTGAGGGAACTATCAGAAGAATGAAGGATAGGTCACTGTATTCCTTTTGTTGTATAACGACATGGAGTTTAGCAGCTTTATTTCTAACACAGAGGCCTAATGTGAGAAACAACATTAACCAGGGCACGATAGAAAGAAACCAGTGTTTCTTTCTAGGGAAAGCCCACAGTGAGGCTGGCATCTTGGAGAGGTGGTAAGTGGAGGAAGTGGGAGAGAGGCCTCACACACTGGTAAAGTGGGGAAAAGACTGAACTACAGGGTTCGGAGGCTCTCACAACTGCCTGTGCAGTGAGCAAAATTCACCAAATGCCTGTAACGCTTTGTGACCCTCTTTCTCCAGAGCTCAGCCTCCTCTTCTGTTCTTAGGCATAGTGCTGCACTACATAATCTTCCAGAGCCAGTCCTGCTGTATTACACTGTGATGTGAAGAGTGAGCTGAACTCTCATTTCCCCAACAGGGACCTCTTTTTATGGCAAAACCCAGCAGGTTTCATCTCGTCAGGGAAAAGGGATAGAAAGTGGAAAAGAATTCTACCTAGTAACTAATTTTTCATTTTCATTGGTTTAGGAAAGGAAATACAATGAACTGTTCTCTTCGAGATCCAGAAGAAAAGTTCTGGCAGCTAGAACACCGTTTTTATACACCGAACCCCTCGTGCTCTCCCTGCTTTGTTGTTGTTGTTGTTGTTGTTGTGCTTAATGTTAGAAAATAACATTACTACTATGAAACGAAGAGAATTTTTTTTCAAAACCATGTCTTGCCATTACAGATGAGACAAGGCAACACCATGCTAATACGCTGTTGATGTAAAAATAAAAGTTTTTTTTCCCTTCAAAGTAAACAAGTTAATTGAACGTGCTAGGACAGAGTTAGGTTATTTTTTTTTTCCCCTCTCTTTGAAGGCCACTAATTGTGCCCTTTTGCTTTAAATCAATAGAGGCAAAGCCCACAGCAGATAGTGTCAGTAATGCAAATCCATTTCCTATTGTAATTCACTTTTCAGAACAAAACCTTTTCCATCAGCAAAGCATTTTAGAACCTCAAGCTACACTGTTCCCACCTGCAACTGTCTAAGGTATTGGAGGTCAAGGACAGTCCAAGGCCAAGTCAAGGACCATCAGGACACAGAGGAGTAACTTCTGAGGCAGCCCCCGGTGGTAACATAAAAGCGTAATATGCATCAGACAAGTGCCTTCGCTGTGAGATGTTGGGGAACCAAGCCCAGTGGGGTGGCTGGCGTCAGCTCAGTGTTCCAGAAAAGCCAAACTGTTCACCACGACTTGCCCTGATTTTGCCTTCACTGCTATTCAAAGAGGCCTGAAGCAGTTACTGAAAGCAATTCCAAGAAATTGAGTTAAAAAAAGAAAATTAAAGTTTAGAAAAAAATCATTTGAATAAGTGCGTAGACTTACAAATAAATTCTGAATGGAACAGAATATTTGGGGGGTTCATAACCTTTGGTATATTTGTTTTAAAAACCAGCCGCACCTCAAACACACCCACCAACAATGAGACGAATGGCTAGCACTTATGAGGAATTATTATTCATTTAAAATACCCTTTAAACTATGTCACAAAGATAAATTTGTTTAGTCCTTACCTGTCCCCACGCTTCAAAATAAACCATAATATTTCTATTGAAGCCAGTTTCTTGTTCTTGGAATCAGCTTTTTGAGTTGTCAGTTAGGCTAGATGAGCTGATTAGTATGGAACTTAACACTGTCAGTAGCAAAACAGGTGCTCTATCAGAGAAATATCAATCCATTTTAGGAATGTTTTTGAGAGTGAACTGTGGTATCTATGAGAGAAAAATCAAGCCTTTTCCCTCTTCTGGTCTGCTACGGTAAATGGTGTGACACAAGGATGTTTCACTGCCCAATTAGCGTGGTCCATTTTAAAGTGAATCTGTTATTTTCCTTTCCTTCCTCATTCTTGACTTTTAGACACTGCAAGTTAACCTCAAAGAATGTCTTCTTTGGGCATAATTTTACAAATATTCTTTAAGATCCTTTATCACATTTCAAAGCACTTTGCGAAAACAAAATGTCCTCAGTGGGGCAGGTGAGATCTCAGGAATAGTGATAGAATTCATTTTAAATAAGTCTGTGTGATTTTTCTACTGTATCATTTCAGGGACTTTGCTTAAAGAGGCTTTAAGGAAGAACTTAAAATGGAGAAAGCCAACTTTTGAACGTGGTGATCAGGTTGCCTTCAGTCTCTTCTACGTCAGGGAGTCAAGGGGCTGTGGAACCATCCGTTCCACCTGCTACATGCTTTCTCACCCTTCTCCTAAACTGACAAATACTATGTGGCATCTCCATCATGGTTGACATTGCTAGGCCCTACCTTATTCAACTCTAACTGAAAAATGGGGAGCAAGACGGGATTATGTAAGAAAAAATGAAAAACTTTGAGGGCCAACTAACAGATTTCCTAAACTAATGATGTATTTTAATATTCCAGGGATTTGATTTAGGACAAATTGTTATTTGGATGGATGCTTGTCTATTGAGAGAGTAATTGTTAAACTAAAGGAAACTGGTCACAAATACTTTAGCAATGGCTATAAATGACCAGTGGGCCAAGGATTTTGAGATCGTGAGAGACTTCTCCAGGAATGTTGTCATTCATTTCACTCCAGTGTGGCTCTTTTCCTCCATCTGCGGTAAGCCAAAAACAGTTCCCAGGAGAAACAGATAGAGACAGGAAAATAGGTAGCAGTTCTGTATAGTCTTCACTAACAGCTCATAAACCTTAAAAAAATGGGATTTTAATAAAGCCCATTTTTATATTTTTAAACATAAAATGGAATAAAATGCTGATAGTTCCAAAGGACTTCCTGTGGGGAAAGCTTCAATGTCACAACTAAAATTTACATCAAATTCCCCAGCACACCCTTGTCTTCAACCGGAGTTTGCGTAACGGAGGTTTGCTGAGCCTGGAAACAGGGAATTCTGTGTGACTGCAGTAAAAGCACCAAGCGGCCTCATGACCAAACTCTCCTGCCTCTTAGTGATTTCTGAACTGGTGGCTGAAGTCAGAATTGTCCGTGATTACTATCAGATTATGACAATGAAAGTCACCATTCTGTGTTCTTTTGAGCAGGATTTTCCCTTGTGTTGTCCCTCCCTTCAGCTTCCCACACTCACTGCTTGCGTAGAATTTTGTTAGGGGAGTAGCAGTTCTGACACAACCAAAGATGTGTACGATCAACAGTGGGGTAATGTGGATAACTGACACGTACTGTGGGCGTGGAGATGCTCCTATGTTGTGGTGGATGATAGCCTTCGAAAGTTCTTTGTTGTCTTCATTGTCATCCACTCTATTAATGTTCTAGAAGAAAGCTAGTGGCCAATATTTTCTTCCAACAAATTCACTGGCTCCAACCTTGACACCAAAATGAGGATGGGCGTCAAAGTTCTTATGTTGTCATTGCCCCAAACTACTTGGAGCTACTTCTTATGCAGCTGCTCTCAGTGCCAATGAGATAAGACACAGCTGTACTTTATAGTCCCTCTCCTCCTTTTTTTTTTTTTTTTTTAAAGATAGGGTCTCGCTCTGTCACCCAGGCTGGAGTGCAGTGGCGTGATCTCGGCTCACTGCAACCTCCACCTCCCCCAGGGTTCAAAGGATTCTCCTGCCTCAGCCTCCCGAGTAGCTGGGATTATAGGCGCCCACCACCACGTCTGGGTAATTTTTGTATTTTTAGTGGAGACGGGTTTCTCCATGTTGGCCAGGCTGGTCTTGATCTCCTGACCTCAGGTGATCCACCCACTTTGGCCTCCCAAAGTGCTGGGATTACAGGTGTAAGCCACCATGACTGGCCTTTTTTTTTTTTTTTTTTTTTTTTTTTTTTTTTTAAGGAAAATGGCCTGGTTTGGTTTCTTCACTTACCTTTTTCAGCATATTAACTATTGGTTGTTTTCAAATATCAAGCTCACTTTTCTAGGAGAACTATGGCCACTATGGAGAATATGAAAACATTGCTGAAGGAGGTGAAAGCCATTTCAGAAGAAGAGTTATATATTAGCTTTTGGCAGTGACAGCGTTATGGGCACGGACATTCAGCCTTTCCAGTTGACTGCTTTGAAGGGGCAATGTTCACGTGGAAGTATACCTCCTAGTACGTTTGCTAAAATAAAATCAGCTTCATTACCTAATAACATAAATGACTTTGGGAGAAAACTCTGAGTCTCATGTTTTATTTTTCCTGATAATGCTGTTCAATTAGGGCAGACTTTGTGGAAATTCTGATTTCATTACCCATCACTGCTGCATGAAAATACGCTTTCTGAAGTCACGCTCTGAAAGAAACTAAGTTGTTTGCTACAACTACCCCTACACAGAAATTAGAAAATTATATGACAAGAAGTTTACTTCAGCCTGCAGTTGGGACATAGGTTATTACTGAAAGTAGTCGTCGGCATGGTTTCTGGTTTCACAGTAAAAGAAGACGACTTGAAAGGACCCAGTGGTTTTGATGCTCTTCTGAAATGAAAACACTCAGTGAGCACATAGCATTGGGTTGTCATTAATGTCAGCCAAGCGAAAACACTGTCTCCATGAACACTGCAGTCATTTCCCCGCCGAGACCATGACTTTCCACTCCCTGGCATTTCGGGCACTGTGCTAGTACTTTTCCAAAAGAGACTCTTAAGGCAATTCATTCTAGATAATCAAACACACACAACAGTCTTAAATGAATAGGTGGCCTGAATTTGCTAAAGTCAGCCAACAATTTCCAGGGGAGAATGTGTTATTTTCTGAGAAATACTGTAAGGCAATGATGAAACCCTCAAGCGCTGGGAGGCACGAAGTATAACTACTACACTTCATGGTAAATAGCATTAGTTTATTTATTTATTTATTTATTTATTTATTTATTTATTTATTTATTTGAGACAGAGTCTCGCTCTGTTCCCCAGGCTGGAGTGCAGTGGCACGATCTCGGCTCACTGCAACCTCCACCTCCCAGGTTCACACCATTCTCCTGCCTCAGCCTCCCGAGTAGCTGGGACTACAGGTGCCCACCACCATGCCTGGCTAATTTTTTGTATTTTTAGTAGAGACAGGGTTTCACCGTGGTCTCGATCTCCTGACCTCATGATCCGCCCGCCTCGGCCTCCCAAAGTGCTGGGATTACAGGCATGAGCCACCGCGCCTGGCCAATAGCATTAGTTTTAAATCATGTTGTGGATAAAAATGTAATCAAGTAGCTTTACATTGCTCCTATTAAACTTGATACACACAGTTTAACATGGTCTTGTGGAAGAAAACAGGAAAAATCTCTGGCATTCTCAATATGTTCTATGATATGTAGCAGCTCTTATGTTCTGTGTCTGTCGCCTATTTTGTAAACAGGCAACAAAACACCATACTTCATGCCAAAGTTACGAGAAACAAGGAATTAAGCATGTTGTGTTGGATGGAGTTAATGATATAACGTTAAAAAATAACCCCACAGTTTCCATCTACTCTCTTGCTCTCTGCAATCAAGCTGGGCATGAGAGAAGAAAATAAAGTGATTTTCTTAGGTAGCGAGCAAGTGTTGGAAAGTGGCATTTACTGTATCACCAGGGCATATTTGTTGTTGTTATTTTTCCTCCCCCACTCATTGCCCATGAATTAATTTCAGAAACAAGGCATCAGGGAATAGGCTAAATATAAAACAGTATTTGCTATGTTTTTTAGTGTCAAACACTATAAGACCAAGGTACTAAACTTCGAATGAGAAAATATTCTGCAGTTTCTCAGGATCTCACATGTTTGTCATACTTCTTACAGTGGTAGTATACTATTTTTAATATCACTTTTACATTGCCGTGATTTTTAAACACCAAGGTAAATTCTCACAGAAAGATTGCCTGGGGATAGGTATGTGTGTGTGGGAGGGAGGATCTGGCGATACTCATATGGTAATCTTTTTATTTCATCCATTTTCTCTGCTTTCAAATTATAAATTCAAACTATAATGTCACTCTCCACCCCCTCCCATCTCCTTCCCAATCAACAAAACAAACAATAAAATTCATATTTTACTATGTGTATTGTGAAACAGCCTACAATAGGACACCAGTGCTTTTTAAAGTCCTACTTTTTATAAAGGGTCTGATTTTCTTCTGGCCATCAACTGGATTGTAAGGACAACATAGCTCATTTTATGAAACGAAAGTGATATTCGAAAACTAAGTGGCTGAAGATGTAATTGTCTATATGTGAGCTGCTTCTGACCTTGAAAAAAGTGTAGAAGAGGGGCCGGGCGCGGTGGCTCACGCCTGTAATCCCAGCACTTTGAAAGACCGTGGTAGGTGGATCATGAGATCAGGAGTTCAAGACCAGCCTGGCCAAGATGGTGAAACCCCATTTCTACTAAAAATACAAAAATTAGCCGGGTGTGATGGCACACGCCTATAATCCCAGCTACTCGGGAGGCTGAGGCAGAGAATTTCTTGAACCTGGGGGATGGAGGTTGCAGTGAACCAAGATCGTGCCATTGCACTCCAGCCTGGGCAGCAGAGTGAGACTCTGTCTCAAAACAAAACAAAACAAAACAAAACAAAACAAAACAAAACCAAGAGGCACATTTAAGACTTGAAATTTAGATGGAAATTTTAAAGTTTTAAGTTGTTCATATTCTACCCCAAACACATTCATCTCAAAAAATAATATTTAAAGCCATAGAATTTATAATTTATGCATCAATAGTTTCTCCTTTAAGTGGTCACCAAAAAGATATCAAACTTTTTTTGCTATAAGAGCATATTTAAAAAATATCAATGAAAGTGTTACCAGTTTTCAATCCTCCTCACTTGGACATTAAAGGGATTAAAGTTATTGTCAGCACACACATGGATCAGCTTTCAATGGAAAAAAATTAATGTTTTTTGATGTTGTTTCTTTTCCTTAAGGCTCAAGGACACTAGGAGAAAGACATAAATAGAAGTATATATTATCATCTAGATGGTGACTCTCCAAGGGGTTGATGAGGGAACAGAAGTAATGCTACCCTAATTCTGAAATAATAAAAGCTCAAGCAATGAATGGCTGAATTCACACCTCAAAATTTCATGGAAGACAGGCATACAAAAATAAGCTTTCAAAATTGAATGAACTCATTACCACAATTAAAGAAAACAAAAAGAAACATTTTGCATAACTGCTGGTTTTGCTGCTCCTTCTGCTAATTTAGTTTGTCTGGAAGAGCCACTGTGTGGACCACCCATGCTTCAATGCACTTAACCAACACCTTTAGAAGAAAACAGGATAGCTACAAAGTCAGTGGTATCTTTTTATGTTTCAGATTTCCATAAGGCGATTTCACAGTATTGCAGAGTGAAATCAATTAAGAAATAACTATAGCTATATAGGGAATATGCAACACATTAATATATTTATGGAGACTATATCTAGGCACATTTATTTTCAGCATTTGAAAATTACTGGTGAGAGTGAGTAACGTCCCTTCCCTGTTGTTTTGATAATCTCATGTCTTTTAAGCAAAAGGAAATGTATACTGCAAAATAGCTTTACCACTCTGACCTCAATATGGAGTAAAATGACAGATAACAAGCAGAAGCCAGTCAGTTTCACAAGTAAGTGATTCTGATGCTTTGGCTCATCCTGGTCCCTGCTCGGTTCCCACATCCTGATCTGGCTGACTTAGTTAAAACCTGCCATTTCTAAAGTTTAAGAAATTAAACATAGTTTGGGAGTACAAAGAGCCATCTTTGCTCTGATCTCATTAACAACCTCATAAGAGTTCATTTCCCTCACTAACTGTCCTCAGGAATGAAAGTTAAAAGACCTTGAATAATTTTTCCTACCGCCCCACAATGATACTGTACTACTGTCCTCTTTCCTGGTCTGAAACTCCTCTGGAAAGAGATGCACAGCCTCTAGTAAATCATAGTTTTTGTTTTGTTTAGTGTACTCTAAAGAGCTACATGGAACCTTTTAAATCATTCAATGCCAGGTCCATAAAGACCTCTGTGATTAACAAATCAAACCCCTTTCTTTTCAGTCAAGGCACCTGAGACTGAGAGGTAAAGTGACTGTCCTAAGGTTACCAAGCTGGGGCAAGACCAAGGTGATACTGCCACCATCTGTTCATTCTCCTGCCACCTTTACAACTGGGGTTTATCCCAACCTCCTCATTTCACAGAGAAAAACAGAACCAGTGTGAACAGAAACAATTCACTTGGGAAGAGTGAGCCGAGGCTCTTTTATCAGTGTAGGTGGTTGAACTTCGGTAGCCACAGGGGACCTGACTTTGAGGACACAAAACACAGGATCCTTCGTGGTTCACAGTGGTGGTGTTAGGGAGAGGCAGTGAGCCTTGCATCATAGGTAGAACACGATGCAGCTGCAGGTGCAGACAGTTATCAGGGAGAGAAGGGCCCAGAAGACTGGGAAAATGATAGTGGTGTCAAACAGGAAAATTACACTGAAATTACACCATGTCTTTTTACATTTTCCTCAGTCTCCGTCCGAGCCACAAGTGCACTGCAGTCATTTCAGAGATACAGAAGCTTATCTTGCTTTTTGAAAAGTTTTTCTTAAAATTTGTCCTAGGGTCCACAGGAAATGAAAAACCCAAGGCATCCCTCGCCCTCTCCCCGCAAGTCACCTGCTATGAATACCTGCATTCATTCTTCAAAGCCTTTATCACTCCCTGGAATGCCACGTATTTATTAGCTGTCTCCACACATTAAGAATAAGATGTATAGAGCAGGAACCTGTCATTCTTCTCCATCCTATCTTCCCAGTGCCTGCCTCAGTGCCTGACACATAGCAGGTGCTCCAAAGGAATAAATAAATTAGGAAATCCTACCACCTGCTTCTAGCATGTAATATCTACTACCCTGGAGTGGAATGAAAGGGTTATTAAAATACCCAATGACAGCCTCAGGTCTTTCCTTCTAGTGTGGAAACTCTACAGCAAGAACCAACACAAATTAAAGTGTCTAAAAAAATCAATTGGGGCAGGCATCTTCTTCTGAACTACATTTACTAGAGCCTGCCACCCACAGATGTCGAAGGAATTCACAGGATTAAAAGAAAAGGCTGGAGGTGAGAAAGTTAATAACTACTCTTGCGACATCTAGGGCTGGGCTACAAGTGGTCAGCACATGGACCTCTCCATATATGTTGTTAGATGTCAAGGAGTGGCTTTACAGATAGACAGCCTTGGACCCCAATGCTAAATCTTCCACTTATTAGCACTGTGATCATGGGCAAGTTATTTAACCTCTCCAAACCTCTATTTCCTAATCTCTACCACAGAGATAACAGTACCTACTTCACAGGGCTGTTATGAGGCTCAAATGCAAGAATATATGTAAGCAACTAGCTCAATGCCTGGCATACAATGGTAACTGCTATTACTATTGTTATATGAGCTATTGATATTTTTATCTGATCCCAGATAATACTCAATAATCAAAGTTAATCTCCATCTGCTTTTCTGAACCAGGAATTACTGCTTTATCCTGGGATTACTATAAGGTCAAGATGGCAAGTGAGTTTCAGCTCATATTCCGAGTCACATGGATTTCAAGTGAATGCTTGGGGGCTGGTTGAGATGCACTGTGCTGTGATTGATTGTGACATGTGCCAAGGGTGTGGAGCCAGGCTTGTTGGTTGGTTCTAATATTAGAATTGGTAAGCCTCTTGTCGTAGTATCACAGAGACTAACAGCTATTTTAATATTATATAATAAAGCATAGAGAAATCAAAAGAATGGGCTAAGAGTCAGATGGTCTAAGTTCTAATTTTAGCTCTGCAACTAACTGATGAGAAGATCAGAATATGCCACCCCAAATTATGACACTTTGGCATGAAGATTATTTTGAGCTGAAAGCAACTGAGAAACAGCAGAAAAAGCTCTCTACCCTACCCCTATCTGCCTATAGGCAGGGCATACATTTCCCCTTGTAAAGGTGCCCTCTGCCCCAACCCCATACCAGGAAGAGGAGACAACCCTTATCACTACAGATGGGCACTGACTTAAATCTGCTAAAACAAACCTTATTGAAGTAACCCTTGTCTTCCATTAGTTCCCACATATATTTACCTTCCCACAATATATGGCCCCTAGAAGCCTCAAACCATTTTCCTTTATCTTGTCACTTCTCCATAAGTTTATTGCCCTTTGTTAAAATGGTATATAAGCCTCCAGATCTGATGACCTTCTTGGGGGTATTCACTTAACTTCTGTGAGGCTCCCTCACATGCATATAAAATAATCCTTTTTCTCCCGTTAACCTGTCTTTTGTAAGTTTATTTTGTGGGGCCCCAGACACTGAATATAAGCGGGTAGAGGAAGAAGTTGGGTTTTTTCCTCTCTAACACTGAGTAAGTGATTTTAATCCAGTCACTTCTCTTTCTCTGTAAAGTTATTTCCCATTGAAGTACTGTGATTTGCTGACAATTGATTTTTTTAAATGTAAGTAAAGTGAAACACATATAGCTATGACAGGGCCTGGGGTACAGGATGGGTATTTGTTATGATTATTTGAAAGAAAAATAAAAGCACAAGGCTATTATATGGAAGTGTAACAGTTAAATATTTTCTGTCCTCATTCAAAAAGATTGACTCTTCCTATCAATGAGGAATATATTCACAATGAGATAAAATTGCAATATTTTTGGCACTAAAAAAAAATCAGCAAATGCTTAGTAATTCTCCAAGAAAGACAAGACTGTTGTGAATATGGGGGCTCTTTAATAACCAAGGCACCATTTAAAAATAGCTAGAATTAATTACAGGGCTAATGACCCATTGAAAGGCTTATTGAAATACCAAAGCCAGCACTGAACAATCATGGAAAATATGACTTAAAAGGGCTTTAGAGAGCAGAAACCAGGAACCGCAGTTCAAACAAAAAACACATTATCCTAGAACTCTAGCTACTTTGGTGAGAAACATTCAGGATGCGAAAAATCTCAGGGGAGTTCTCAGGCTGGGTAAGAGAAGCCACTAGGATCAACAGAAAGACAAGAAGATGACACATACGGTCACCTGTTTGGAAAAGAAGGACTGCCATTTAGCATTCACCCAAAGAGAAGAGAGAAGAGCCCTTCAAAAACCATTCTCCCCCAATCATCAAGGCTTTCTTTCCCCCACGCTCACCCCCTGGTTTTCTGATGTACCCATCCATTTTTAATGTACCATAGGATAAAATTAAAATTTCCACAGAGAGGAAAACATATATTTTAATAAGTCTCTGTGGCCACTTTAGAGCTGCATTATCTCCAAGAGCTTTCTGTGTCTTGGTCCTCTGTGCCCTGCATCCCTGCCATCATAAGCCAAAGAAGAGGTGATAATCTTCAGCGTGCCCTACTTGCCAGGCAAAAATGATGCCACTGCAGTTCTTAGCTTCTCTCTGTACCAAAATGGCCTTTCTGTACGTCAGTATCCTGGGAGCACACCAGGTGGCCAGAGCTGAAACAGTTTCATTACTTCATTCATGCCCATTGATTAAATGCATTACTCTTACCCTTATTTACTGTGGCCTAGACATGCCTTGTAGTTGCCTTGCTAAGTTAAAAGTGTCATAAAATCAAAAGGTTCCAAAGCCCTTGAGAGCTCAAGGTGGGGAGGTAGGAGAGGGAGTGAGGCACTCTCGACATATATTGGTTTCAAGGAGCAAATATAAATTTTAGTATAAATTGCTGTTCACAATAACGCTTTTAAACCAGCAATTATTTACACTGTACTACTCGAGAAACCCTATAATTATTCTGAAAGCACTTGCCAACGTCTACCCTGTTTCATAATTGCCAACACAGCCTTGTTCAAAAGAATTAGTGGCAATGTTAAAATTCTGTTTGGTACTAGGTTACTGTTTGAAACAATTAGTGATTGCACGATGTTGGGATATGCAAGCAGAATGGGGCCAATAAAGTACCCTAAGAATGAAATGGTCTTGTGTTCATATTCACAGGTGGGAAGAAAAGGAAGGTGGTGGCTGAAAGGGAAGAAAAATTGCTTGAATTTTTTTTTCCTTTTTTTTTTTTACTACTTTCCCAAGAAATACTGTCATCTGTTGAGCAAAATGACTTTAAGAAAATGTTTTTTCAAATGCTGGAAATGGTAGTGATTTGAAGGAAAGAAGATAACCCACTTCTCCCTCTTCCCCACTCCTTCTTGCCTGGAAAATATGTTTCTATTTCCGGCCTTTACTCCTGATATTTGTAAGTGAATCTGGGTAGTGATTGTGGAACCTCGGCTTACACATCTCAAAACACCCATCTGTGCAGGTCACTTGACTTTGCTGACCTATTTTCTGCTGTTTCTTTCTGTTACACAAATCTCCCCCACTTGAAAGAGCAATAGTCCCTCTACTTTCCAATGAAGCACAGACAGTAGAGAGATTTCTCACTCTCTGTAAATGCAAAAGCTTTTGGAATGTCTGGCATTTCAGGTGAGTGTTTAGGAAAAAACGGATCTCATCCTGGGTGTCTCTCTCATCTTTATTTCATGCTTTCTCTTCTTATAAACCCACAGCTGTGGACAAGGGGATCTGTGTTCCCCATCGCCAAGTGAAAATACATTCTAAATCGACCCTCAAAATTGAGGGTGCTGTGCAAAGTTTCATAAATAGAAACAGGGAGGAGAAAAATCTGGCATGACAGCTTCTGAATTTAAGCCATTTATTCTCACCTCCACCCCACTTCTATCCCGCCTTTTCTCTTTTATGAACAGGTGATATAAAAGCAGAGAACTAAGGCAGTTACCTAAATAAATTTTGTATTACTTGTCTAAATATTTTAGGGCAGTGTTTTTTCTATTCTGAGTGTCCAGGCTATTTTCTTAGTTCTCGTGTTCACTCTGCAGGTGAAGATATTGTCACTGACTGGGGAATGTGCCTGTGGACCATAACCCAAAGGTGGCATCTTTTGTGATAAAACAGGTATAACCCTGTTTCATGAGTCTATTGGCCACGAAAGAGATCCTCTATGCCTGGAAGTTCACGGCTTCCCCTTTCTCTTCATCATTTTCTGGTTCTGCGGGAGGCTCCATCTTTGATTCAAACCTCACTTCTTCCTAAAAGCCTTCGTAAATGAAGAAACCTTGCAAATTACAGTGGATGTTTCCCCTCACCATTCATGTATCCAGTTTGTACTTCCTTATCTTCCTTTTGTGAATATGGTGGCTTGCCATTTTGCCTCCAGGAACACTTGTTTGTCCACCCCAATCCAATGATAAAGGACAAAGAAAAGATTTATCAGAGCTTGTATTTATGCATAGCACATCCCCAAATGCTTGAACAGCAATAAGTACCCAAAAAAGTACTGTTTAGGTAGCCAACTCCCACTGTCTAATTTAATCCCACTGAAACTGGATGTGTCTTTTTCTCCTTTTGTTCTAAAGAAACTTGTTCTACTACTATTTGCTGGCAGGAATAATTTTCTGCCACCTGTAGTACTCTCTGCTTCTGTGAAGGCTGAACTTCAAGTTGCTGTGAAAGAATTTGCATTATCCCTCTATAGTCATACCTAAAATTAACCCACTGTCTTAAGTTAAATAAGATATAGAATGCTCACAACTGTTATGGTTATCGGAGAACTAGAGAGTGAGGCTTTCTGGCACTACGAGAGGATGTAGAAGATGACACATGTGGTTTGGCCTTTATTTGGAAGCAGCAAAAATCACAGAGGTGGTGGTTACAAGACAAAAAAGGCCAGGTGAGTGAACACAAAGTTTTGGCTGAGTTACTTTGTACTATTATGTAATGAGATACAAGCTCAGCCTTGCTTGAGTTTAAATAACCATAATGAACTGTTATAAACTCTGGGATGGAGGCATTATAAACATAGGAAATTCTGTACTTGGTCCTCCAGTTGGTCAAGTCTACTTGTATTCATAAGGAACACATTCCCTTGGGCTACAAGAGAAACATTCTGCAAACTGGAAATAGCAGTTACTTTCTGGATAGTTCTCTCAAAGAATATAATGAAGTAAACCCGAACTTCAGAAATCTCTGTGATCATGTATTTTAGAACATCACCAGAGCAAATAGCAATGAATCTCAGCTGATTAGAGCTTTAGTAAGTAATTGGGATAGCTGAATATCCAAATAACTGGAGTGTTATCCAAGTAAACACATGAAAACAAAGAGGGCAGTTATCATAAATATTTTTAAAGAAATATTTCTAAATTATGACCTATTTCTTTTCTTTGTAGAGAATTTTGAATCGAATTTACTTTCTTGATGATAAACAGTCATCAGAAATTTTATTTTAAAATTTATTAGAAATTTGGAGAGCAGGATGTTTGGCCTCTGAATGGGAACCTTAGTAGTGCCAATGACGAAAGAGAGAATTAAATATGGGTGATGTTGAGAAAACCAAGATTTTTGTCTAGAAGTATGCCCAGTGCCACACCGGGGGAAAGGGAGGCAAACACAAGACTGGGCCACATCTCCATGGTCTCTGGACGGAGGACAGGTCAGGCCTTTGGATTCACTTACACAGACGCCAGTAAGAACAAAAGCATCACCTGAAGACAGGATACACTGATGGAGTATTTGGAGAATCCCAAAAAGTTCATCCCTGGAACGAAAATGATAGCCTATCTCAAAAAAGCTACTAATGGGCATTAATTAGTTGGCCACTGCCTTGTTTATTACAAAACAGGAACATCTCATGACTTTTTTGTGTGTACCATAATTTAATAGATCTCATACACCAGAATTCAGATCATTAATGTCTGACCGAAGATTTTTGTTGGGCAGTCCTGTTAACTAAGACTGGATTGTGGTTAAATGTGTATGTTTGATGTTTCTTTGAATTTTAATAGTAATTTCGATTCAGTAAATGCTATCACTGTTTCCCCCTTCTAAAGATATGGTTGGACTTCATTAGTAATGTTCAACTCTTCATAAAGATGGTGAATACCACCTTAAAACCTATTGGAGATTGGTTTTATGTTTAGATTTATATAACTGGTTATGTGAATATATTTAAATACTTGGGAATTTCCTTCACTGTCTCAGAACCAAGCAAGAGTCACCTGTATTTTGTGTTCTGTTGCCTCTTAAAGGCAAGGTCTGAAGATCAGGTAGCAATGTCTACTTTATATTTTTGGCTTTGACTATGCCAATCTAATCAGAATTCCCTGTATCTAAAACGGTTCCCTTTACTTACAGAAAGGCATTTTAGTGTAGGCTTTAGAAAAGTGTGCAATATTTAGAGTGATATTATACACTAAAGTGTAGTAGTTGAGGAGAGTTAAATATTTTTTATTTGATATTACACTTTGGTGTGTAGTGTAATATCAAATATACTTTATAAATAATAAAATCTTATAAATAACAAAATCTAATAAAAATCAAATAAAGAATATTTAATATTACACACCAAAGTGTAATACCAAATAAAGAGTATTTTACTCTTCTCAAAAAAATTTATTAGACACTTATGAAAAAAGTATAAAATTATTGTATATGCTGTAATGCTCTGAAGGCCTTCTAAGATTTATATGACATTTTGCCCCAACACTAAATGGCCCTGGTTTTTATCCTTTTTATGTTTTTTCTTCCTCCTTCATCCGTAGTTTTCCTTCCTTCTGTAGTCATATGCTAGATCTTATGAGGCCCTCCCTCTACTTGTAATTAATATTTTGTCTTAGAATTAGCTATGTCTTGGAACCCAACCAGATAACTAAGCTTGTGTAAAAACCAATTATAAATAGGATGTACTGGGTCTAAAGAGATTTCCTCTGAAATCAAGTGCATTCACTGTAGTGCTTGAACTTTGGGACTCCGTTTTGGCAACCTAAAGGCCTATTTGCTTACTTCCTAACTTCTCAGATGGTTTGTGACAGAGAAGGTTGCCAGAGGACAGATTCATCACAGGTGAGGTATTGCTGTAGTAGGAAGGCGAAAAAGGTAATTGAAAGACCCTGTTCTTCCAATTACCAAGAGAAAGATGTCGTGCAAGGAATAGGACAATGACCTTTCTGTTATTTGCATTACGGCTTGATAATTATCACAAGTACATTCAGTTTGAGAGTTTCTCGATCTCTTCTCAATGCCTTCAAATAGATATGTTATAAGACATGGCAAATTGATTCTTTACCTAAGTGAGGCCAGTTTCACATTCCAAAAATATTTCAAAGCCAAATACACATAACTTTATAAATTTAGCCACTGTTTTTTTTCCCCTTGACTGTTTTATTCTTGACTGCAATAGCCAAGAGTTAATATAGTTGCGTTTTCTTAAGGAAGCAACATAAGTTCTAACAATAAATCTGTGAAAATGAATTTGTGATTTTTAGTTCATTTTTGGATGATTTCAACCAATCATTGTAGCCCATACCTGGCAAAGCAAAAAGTTTATCACAGCAACTCCTTATTTTGCTCCGTATGAGACTGTATTAAATTTAGATCTCTCCAGAACATTTGACTCCCTTCTTAAGGAGATTTATGTTGAAAATTATCATATAGCCACAAAACGCAGTCCATTTTATATTAAAATGTGAGTGTATTTCTAAAATTTTTTCTTTTGTTTTGTTTGTGTTCTCAAGAATGCTTTCTAAAACAAACTCATGTGACATAAACAGGGCCAGCTTGCCCTAGTTACACCCTTACTATTTCATTAACATAGGAACTGGGCTGCCATTCTGTTTTTGTTACGCTTATGCTGAATAACTGTACTCAGCCAGCTGCCATGACTTGTCTGTAATCCCAGCACTTTGGGAAGCGAAGGTGAGAGGATCACTTGAGCTCAGGAGTTCAAGACCAGCCTGGACAATATAGTGAGACCCTGCCTCAAAAAAAAAAAAAAATTAGCCGAGTGTGGTGGTGCCAGTCTGTGCCTGCCTGTAGTCTCGGCTACTGGTGGGGGAGAGGGGCCTGAGGTGGGAGGGATCACTTGAGCCTGGGTCACGGCTGCAGTAAGCTGTGGCAACAGAGCAAAACCCTGGGTGACACAGCGAGATGTGTCTCAATAAAAATAAGTATATAACTGTATTCAAATGACTTTCTTCTTCTAATGTGGCTGCCTGGGCAATTTGTCCATTTTTTCCCGGCAGCAGCTGCTAATGTTTAAGTGTAATTTTACGCTAAATTTTTTTTAATTAAAAAAATTAAAAGTTACACCAGCTTATTGAAGCAAATATAGAAAATACAGAAAAGTATACGGAATAAAAAATAAAACATATC
Organism: Pan troglodytes; assembly: GCF_028858775.2. Lineage (NCBI taxonomy): Eukaryota > Metazoa > Chordata > Mammalia > Primates > Hominidae > Pan > Pan troglodytes. The sequence continues at coordinate 52,569,793 of NC_072414.2, forward strand.
GTCTTCACTGCAGAGACCACCAAGTCTTTAAAAATGTACATGTCTGTATATACACATCTGTACTCACACATGAGCACACACACATGTTGGCAGTGATGTTTTAAAATGTAAGTGTTTTTATACATGGGAAGTTTTAACTTGTGTTTTTTTAAATATGGAGAATGCAAAATAATGAGGCATAATTGTAATTGTGATGACAAGAAAGTAATAAAAAAATGTTAAACTCTTTAACTCTGAAACTAACGTTAAGAATTTTATCCCATGTTGTAGATCCAGGAACACGAGGAAGATGCTTTAACAACATGGCTCTCAAGGTTTTTGGACCCCCTTCCATAATGTAATAGATTCTGAATTGCAAAATACCAATACATTTTGTTAAAGGGTCAAGAACTATAGAAGGAAAGTACATCTCAATCCAAAACTATATCCATTGAGAAAAGAAAAATAGCTCAGAACCGTATGAGCTATATGAGTGATGCAAAATTTATCACGCCCTGAGAGACATAATATAGGACTTCAGTCACACTCCCCCCATGCAGGGGTGGTGGTGGGGTACTATTTAAAGCCATTTTGTTCCTGACTAGATGCCGCCTCCATTATCTTCATGTTACTGGAATCTGTGATACACAGAACAATAGCTTATGGGTTTAACAAAAAAAAAATTTTTTTTCTTTTTTTTGAGATGGAGTTTTGCTCTTGATGCCCAGGCTGGAGTACAGTGGCGTGATCTCGGATCACCGCAACCTCTGCCTCCCAGGTTCAAGCGATTCTCCTGCCTCAGCCTCCTGAGTAGCTGGGATTACAGGCCTGCACCACCACATCCGGCTAATTTTGTATTTTTAGTTTCACCATGTTGGTCAGGCTGGTCTCGAACTCCCGACCTCAGGTGATCTGCCCGCCTTGACCTCCCAAAGTGCTGGGATTATAGGCATGAGCCACTGCGCCCTGCCAGTTTACAAAAATTTTGTTGAGACAGAGTCTGACTCTGTCACCCAGGCTGGAGTGCGATGGCACGATCATAGCTAACTGCAGCGTTGACCTCCTGGGCTCACACAATCCTGTTGCCTCAGCTTCCTGAGTAACTGGGATGACAGGCATGTGCCAATATGCCCAGCTAGTTTTTACATTTTTTTTTGAGGTGGGGTTCGGGGGGGGGTTGTTTTTGTTTTGAGACAGAGTCTTGCTCTGTCGCCCAGGCTGGAGTGCAGTGGCTCTATCTCGGCCCACTGCAACCTCTGCCTCCCGGGTTCAGGCGGTTCTCCTGCCTCAGCGTCCCAAGTAGCTGGGACTACAGGCCCATGCTATTATGCCCAGCTAACTTTCTGTATTTTTTTTTTTTTTAGTAGAGATGGGGTTTCACCATGTTAGCCAGGATGGTCTCGATCTCCTGACCTCGTGATCCACCCGCCTTGACCTCCCAATGTGCTGGGATTACATGCATGAGCCACTGTGCCTGGCTTTGAATTTTTTGTAGAGATAGGGGTCTTGCTATGTTGCCCAGGCTGCTCTCAAACTCTTGGGCTTAAGTAATTGTCCTGCCTCAGACTCCCAAAGTGCTGAGATTACAGGCATGAGCCACCATGCCTGGCCAATAGCTTATGTTATTTAAATATAAATTCTTGGTAAACAATTTAGAAACTGCCTCTTATTTCTTCCTTTAAAAATTCACTTGTAACTGCTGTTAATCCGAGTGTACAAGGCAACTTGAATCTATACTCCCAGGTGGCTATCCTCAAGTTTGGGCTCAAATAAATGCTATACTTAATCATATTTTCTGAATCTTGTTACTTAAGGCTGACACGTATAAGTTGAAATTCTCCCAAAGTGAACATGGAGTCAGTCTACCAAAGTAAAACCAAACTAAGGTGAATATTTAAATATTCAGACAAACATCCCTGCTATTGAAAAAATCACAAATATTTGCTTAGCATCCACTAAGTGCAAGATGCTGATGGTGCAAATACCAGGTGTGCCAGACAACTGCTCAGCCTTTTATACCTCTTGGCCTAACTAGACACACCTGCAGTTTTCCACATGGAATTCCTCTTCTTGCACTTTGGCTTAAGCATGCATTTTTTCTAATGGTGGAAAATATTAAACAGACTTTTGCGTTAGAAGGTATCTCACTTCACTTCAAAGCAAAGTCTACCTTGTGAATTTAATTAGGGAACCTTCATGAGATTTTAGCCCTTATGTATATTTCCAACTATTTTAGTCATCAAGAACACTTACTGTTCCAATTCTGCCACTGATGTGGTCAATCTTAGGGAAATTTCTTTGAGCCTCAGTTTCTTCATTTGTAGCATGGGGATCTTACCCACCTAAAACCAAACTGAGATAGCACAGTGCTTGGGGGACAGGAGACTCTCAGTAAACAGCAGCTCTTATTGTTGTGCCCCGGAGAGTCTCTTAGGAAACGGGCTCCCCAGAGCTTCAAACCATGGCTTTTCCTGTGTGGCTACATCACAGACATTGTTTATCAGAGGACACATCTTCTAGTTCACTGTGGTTCTTTCTTGGTGGTCATTGGAAGTTTGCTCCATTACAGCAAGTACACACACAGGTAGCGATGGCCTACATATTTATTTTCAAGCAATGTTTTCCAGCAGACATGGCATTCAGTGTTGTATGAAACATCCCCATACTATTCCACAGACCTGCATGGGGCTTTCACTTTGCCCTCTATTGTACAGCCTTTCATGGGCTGCTTGACTTGAGCACACTTCTCACTACATACTTCATTTTATTAGGATATGAATTTTATATCCAGATAATGAATCCAAAGTCTGAGAAAGATGCATGCTTACAATTGGTATACAGCACGGCTGTGGAGACATGTTGAGAAGCTCTGGGATGAGACACCTAAATTCAAATCCCAGCTCACACTTCTGTGTGAACTTATGCAAAAATTTTAACCTTTTTGATTCTCAGTTCCCCTCATCTGTAGAATGGTTATCCCCATTATGGGTTATCCCCAGAGTTGTTGAAAGTTAAAAGTGATCATGCTTGTTCAGTGTTTAGCCCAGTGTTTGGCATAGAGAAAAAAATGCAATAAATGGCATCTTATAATGCAATTGTTACTGATTTTATCTTAACATAATGCTCTTTACATTTGGCCTACCAAATAAGATCATCTTTTGGAACCATTTTTTACTGCCAGTGAGAGCCATTTGGTGAGAATGATCCACACTCTCATCTAGTTGCTTTTACCTTCACTTATGAGAGAGCTGACTAGGGATAGGGGTAAACTGAGGGTGACAAAAGACTATTTTCCTGTGTTCTAAGTCTGCTGGGCTATATTAAATCTGATCTTTTGGTCTCATCAGGACAATCCTTTAACCAGGAAAGGGGGGGGGCCTGGGAAGACTACAGCTTGCTAGAGCAAGTCATCCTTGACATGTTGAACTTTCAACAAGTTTATCACTCAAATATATTTGGGGGATAGGGAATCTGAGAAAATCCTTGATTTAAAGTATTTTATCAGCGCAAAACAGTGATTATTCTAAGACAATTATATGACAGCATAAAAGTATTGATATTTAAATATCTCAATACCCCAATGACACCCGAACGCAAACCCTGCAACCAGTACAATAATAGCATTATTATACATTTTTGCTTCACTTTGTGGGACTTTAAATTTAATGCCAGAACCAACAGCTTACAAACTGCTGTGGACAAGCAGTGACCCCCTTGTGAGCTCGGTAAATGTTATCTATTGTATTCTACCAATATCTCAGCAAAAAGACAGAGTGTTCCTGAAACAGTCTCTAAAGTCGTCCATCAGAGCTTTGAAGAAGAACACTGTCTTCTTTTCATGTGGGCTGATTTTAAGGGACAATAGAGGTTTAACAGAGGACAACACAATTGGATTGAGATAAAACTGCTATATTCCCAAGAATTCTCCCATAAAGGTAAATTCCACAGATAAGACATTTACTTTTTTCTTTTTACATTTTTTGGTTTTAATTTTTTAAAGTTGCTTTTTCTTGCAACTAGAAGCTCAAGTACTATTGCTATTCAGTGTTGGTTTCAGATAGTGCTAGAGGTGGCAAAAATAATTCTGCAAATGCGACTCACAGTGTGCACATTATATGTAATCTATTTTCATGTATTCATTAGCAGAGACATTTGGAATACCTTGTTGCTGAATAATGAAATAAATTGCATTTGTCCAATATCGTCCCATCTATATCACATTTATTCCAGACTTGAGCCTACACCAATGTTATTCAACAGCCAACTCTGTCTCATTCATAATGGATTTTTCTCCAAATGGATCTGTTTCATGTTAAAATTAGTGATAAAGTTAGTTTTTAATGGAATAGGCAGCAGGCAACAGCAGCTTCCGAAAGTATAACCTAATGGGGATAACTTAATTATTAGCCATATCACCCTCAGAGAACCAGGATTATAATAAAACTCAATTTGGTACAAACATATATAGATACCACCCCTGTTTTTTTTTTTAAATTAGCTAATTATGATGTGGCCTGAATTGATAAAGTCAACACATCCTCTCAAAGAACCACTTAAACACTTAAGGAAAATGAATAGTCCTTGGATGCAAGGCCAGGTATTTGACGGATTTATGAATGTCACTCACCTCCTGGCTTGAACAGAAGTGAATTCTGATACAAGTTTCTTGCCCACCTACACTCTTGATGCTGGTAAACTGTTAATTAAGCATTTCGGTAATATAATGCAAAGTTAATAACAGAGACCTATAATTAACATACACTCATATGTGCACTCTAAAAATAGGGTATCAAGGAAAGTCTTCCTATTAGGTGATGTGATCAAGGATTAATTGGTTAATGTCTATATAGCCCACCTATACATAAATAAGCTTATGATTATTATAATTATGGAGAGCAGAGTTCAAAATCCACTTCAAGTTCAAAGAATAGTAATTTATACATCTAAGTATAGACGCAAATATTTAACTGTAAAAATACTTATTTTAATGCTATTCCAAATGTTTAATAAGTATTACTCGTCACTCAAGTTTTACTTTTTCTTAGTAAAAAAATCATAGATGTTTCAAAAAATAATTCCCTTTTGCCGTTAATAACATTTTAATGTTATTTTAATTTTTTTTGAAAACTTGGTCATAGGCAGGGAAGAGGGAAAGTTTGGTGTTAATGCAGAAACTGCCTTGTTAATCACAGTGCATACTGGTGGATGGATAAGCAGAAGGTGATTTAAATTTATTGAAAGCTAGGTTTATATGAAAAATAGAGCAATAAAGTTGGCTTCCCAATAAAGTTGGGTTCCTAGCCTCCAAGTCTTACATATTACTTGAGGTTGGGGAGATGACTAGATGAATACATGGTAGCAACTTATAAAGATCATAATAACAGAATATACCAAACCAGATTTTTTTTTAGGGAATTCGGGAAGATTATTTGTCATTTGATTTGGGCCACAGAGAATGAATATCACACTTCCCTAGGCAGTGAAAGTTGCGATGGGAGTGAAGAAAAGCCAAGGAGAGGTCCCAGCATGAACATGCGTGATGTGTTCAAAGAGAGGCTCACTGTGTCTCAAGGGCAGGGTAGAGTGGAGCAAATGGCTCAATATAAGGATGGAAAGTGGGTAGCCAGGTTGGCGGGACCTAATCCTAAAGGGCCTTGAATACTCTGTTAAGGAGTTTGGACTTATTTTCTAGGTGACTTAAGCCTTCAGAACAGAAAGGAGTCTGTTTAGATTACGTGTGAGAGCTCATCTGTCCAATGTTCAACCACACAATCTCAATAATGATAAAGATACTAACAAAGATGAACTAGCCAAAACCATTAATCTGCTTCCATAACGAGCTAGCCTATGAGTTTTTAAAATATGTTTCTAGCCATAAATAACCAGGGGATTTCACATTAAAGTTCAGATTTATAGATTCTCTTAAAAAAAAAAAAAAAAAAAAGACCTGGTGATGACAGACCAGTTATTCCAAACGGCGACAGAGCCAAGGGAGGTGCTCCCTTTCCAAAGCATATGTGCCATCCAGCGGTCCAAGTGCCTCCTCTACCTGCCACACTCACACCACCTGCCTAGGGGCACTAAATGTTTGGGTTTGCACCTTTTCTTTTAGAGAGATGCCCTCTTTTTTTTTTATTATTATTATTATTATTATTATTTTTTTTTTTTTCTGAGACTGAGTCTTGGTCTGTTACCCAGGCTGGCGTGCAGTGGTGTGATCTCAGCTCACTGCAACCTCCATCTCCCAGGTTCAAGTGATTCTCCTGCCTCAGCCTCCCGAATAGCTGGGACTACAGGCATGCACCACCACACCCAACTCATTTTTGTATTTTTAGTGGAGACAGGGTTTTACCATGTTGGCCAGGCTGGTCTCGAACTCTTGGCCTTAAGTGATCCGCCTGCCTTGGCCTCTCAAAGTGCAGGGATTACAGGTGTGAGCCACCAGGCCCAGCCGATACCCTCTTTTATTAGCAAGAATAATTCTACCATTGCATGAGTTCATACATACTGATTATCTCCAGCTTCTTTTGGTAATGCATTACTTTCCCTTTTTTTCTTTCTCATGCCAATAAAGTTTTCCATTTATTCCTTTACTTAAAATTGAAGTTATACGGTGTTAAATAAAATGTGTTTGGGTTGAAAATGAAAATGAAGATGTCATATGTAAGGGGCCTAGAAAGCATGCTCTGTGGCAGGGTTTCTCAGCCTTGGCACTACTGACATTTTGTGTGAGATAATTCTTTGTTGTGGGGGCTGTCATGGGCACTGTAGAATGTTTAGCAGCATCCCTGGCCTCTACCCACTAGATGCTAATAGCACTCTCGAATTGTATTAATCAAAAAATCTCTCTAGACACTGATAAACGTTCCCTGGCGGTCAAAATTGCCCGCAGTTGAGAACCACTGTTTTATGGAGAGAATGGTTTCCAGGAAAATAAGCTCTGGATAGGACAGTGGTGCTCTGCTGGAAAATGGATAGGACAATGCTTATGTCTCCTGCTGTTACCTCTGCCCCTGTGCACCTTTCTGTTCTGCCAGAGACAAGGGTTGCCCCACCCACAGAAAGGTGGAACAGCCAGGCATCCTGAGGGTAGTGATGCCAAAAGAAGCCCAAAGTCCTCTCCTACCTGGGAGAAACTTCAGCACCTCCATGAGGCAGCATGGCAGTGAAGGCTTTCTCTGCTCTCTACTGCTGATGTAGTTAAGGGAAACAAGAAAGAAATTTGCATGATCTACTCTCAAGACCCAAACCTCCCTGTTTGCATACCCCGGCTCAGTGTGGTGTCAGAATGCTTCTAAGGAAGGAAGAAGCCTCTTTTCTCTGACAAGGCACTGGGGAAGTCTAGTCTAGATCTCACTGGGGAAAGCAGGACTTGCTGCTGCTATGGGAGGCAGGAAGCAGGCCAGGCACAGATCCTGGAACACATCAGACCAAAGTTCAGGACCTCCTCTCCTTTGGCTCGAAGGGCCTTGACCCAGAGCTCACTCACCTGAGAGCTTCTTTCACTTTTCTTGTAATATACATTTATCTTGAATCTAAGCACTGTTGTTGTATTATCAAACTGTCAGGATGGTTTTATATGTTTTCCTAGTACAAGTAAAAAAGATTAGTTGCTTTGCAAGGACGGAACAGGGAGTTGTTGATGACAAAGTGAAGTAGGTAAAAGTTGACTGAATAGTTTTGATATTTTTCATATGGATTTCAGTTTAGATGGTTTTGCGCTAAAAAAAAAAAAAAATCTCAAGATTATGGCATTTCCTGGAGTTTAAAATAGGCTGACAATACAATTTACAAAAGGCCTTTTTGTGGTTAGTGTCTTTTCACACCTCTATCTTCTGGCATTTAGAATCTAATCATTTCTTTGTGGTAAGAGGTATTATATATAGAAAATTGGTTGAATTAAATTAATCAACGAAAGTGGCTTGTTCATTTTGCACTCCTTCTCAAAAGAAACCACTGAGGTGGGAGGACTGCTTGAACCTAAGAGTTCGAGACTAGCCTAGGCCACATGGAGAGACTCCATCTCTTTAAAAAATTAACAACAAAAAAAAGCCATGTGTGGTGTCACATGCCTGTAGCCCCAGCTACTGGCGAGGCTGAGGCAGAAGGATCACTTGAGCCTAGGAGTTCCAGGTTACAGTGAGCTATGATGGCAACACTGCACTCCAGCCTGTGAGACCCTGTCTCTTTAAAAAGAAAAAGAACAGAAAAAACCCAAAGGATTCATTTTTACAAAATTCAAGTCTTCTGAATGATGCTTAGTAAATATGTAGTAGATGCTCAATACAGGCTAGCTAATGACAACAGTGATTTTGGTCCTCACCGTAATGGGGCGGAAGGGTGGTGGTTAAAAGGGGAAACAGGGCAACAGCAAAGAAAAATGACAATTAGTCTCCTCATTCAGTAAATAATGAGTAAATGAAATCGCAGTCACTCCCTTACAGTAACGACAGCTCAAAAGGGTGAATGGCTTGAACAGGGAAGGATGAACAATACAAGGGTAAAAGAGGGATGCAGACAAGGAAGGTTTTGAGTAAGTTAAACCTACTGGCGACAAAGAACGTACAGAGAGCAGGGCCAGGCAGCTGAAGCATTCTTTTATTCACAAATCAATGGAAGCTATTCAAGCCAATATGGTTTGATTTAGCAGATATTAACTGCAGCTAAAGTGATGCAAATACGTCAGCAAAAGGAGAGCAAGATAAACATGAGAAACCCACACTCGTTAAAAAGGGAGATGAGAACAGAGACTGACATTTAAAGATCAGATTAAAAGGATAGGAAAAACGAGAGAAAAGTAAGACAATGTGAGTATGAGATCCTTCGACAGAAGGGAGGTGAAGGGGACAGATCCAACAATCCCCCTGCTTATTTGACTCCGAGACAAGAGAGAAGATAGCCGATCACGGGCCGTCAGTAACACAAACACAGCCCGGGCACTTCATAAATATTTGTTGAGTAACTAAATGTGCATGAAAAATGCCTTCCTTTCTGGATGTGAAGATAAACTGAGATTTTATATGGTACCATATTAACAAGTTTTTGTCTTCAGGAGAATGCTTAAAACCATGGACAGTATTATTTTTGTTTTGTGTGGGTGTATGTGTTTGTTTTTCAGACGAGGTCTTGCTCTGTCACCCAGGCTGGAGGGTAGTGGTATGATCACAGCTCACTGCAGACTTGACTTCCCCAGGCTTGGGTTATCCTCCTACCTCAGTCTCCTGAGTAGCTGGGACTATAATGCGTGCCACCATACCCAGTTTATTATTATTATTATTATCATTATTTTGCGTTTTTTGTAGAGACAGTGTTTCACCATGTTGCCCATGATGGTCTTGAACTCCTGGGCTTAGGAAATCTGCCCACCTTGGCCTCCCAAAGTGCTGCGATTACAGGTGTGAGCTACTGCGCCTGGCCCATGGACAGTTTTAATGATGATTTTAAAACAGCTATTCATTTGGATAAATTTCCATGAGCCTCATCTTGTACCCCTGACACAGGTGCCATCATAGATTCAATTAGAGGGTCACGGTACAGTAGTTGGAGCACTAGACTGAGACTCAAGAGACTAAGGTTCCAAAATTGGCTTTGCTGCTAAGTGTGTGATGCTGGGCCAGCCACTTAACCTTTCCGAGTTTCTGTTTTCTCTGGGGTAACAGGAGTGGCTTGGACCAGGTAACTCTCAGGCCTCTCTCATGATCCTACATGTGCAATGAAGTACATTACCATATTAATCAGCTATTTCGCCCTGTCTGTATCCTGCCTTGTATGCCCAGTGTTGAATGGCAGATAAAAGTTCTTTTTTTTTCTCTCCTCATTTTGCCTGCTAGTGGCTTGTCAACAGTAGTTTCTATAATCAATTCTGGAAATGTTTACCCATCTGTATTATCTGAAGGCTGTTATTTACTGTTCTTGGTATTTTTTTTTTTCCCCGGGGGGTGTAGTAATTTCGATGTGCCTCCCACAGGAGACCACAGCAAACAACAAGGATACATTTTCACAATACTCAGCATGAAGGGACACTGTTTTGCTGATGTCCCTGACACAGTTTGAATTCATCGTAATGGTATATTTGAAGTGGTTTCCTGTGTTTTTGTGTGTGTGTGTGCCTGTAAAGACTAAATTAAAGCTCCAGTGCATATGAGTCCTACTGTGTGCTGTTACTCTTAACTAGAATTAGTTTTTTCTCTTTTCTGTGAAAACACAAATAATTGTGCAGGCCAATTAAACCTTTTGATAGAAATGAATAGCCTAGTTTTTAAAAGAGTTAAAGAGGCCTAAGACATCACTTACAGCACTTTTTGGTATCATAATATTACATTTGAGCTCTCTGTGGCACTCTTAGATGAAGCATGAACTATGGAAAGATCATGAAGAGGCATGAGGGGTCCCTGATTTTAGTCCCTGCCACTAACTTATCCTGGCATGGTGTTTAATCTCCCAACTACCCGATTATAAAGTTAGCAGATTGGACTAGATGACTGCTAAGGTCTCTTGCAGGTCTAATAGTCTATAAAATGCCCAGCTAGCTATGAGACTGTTGTATTTAGCTATGTCACCTTCTACGATGAAAATTTTCTTCCCTGCTGGGAAGTTATCAAAATTCGCTTTTTAGAATGTTATGCCAACACATAAATTGACCTCACTGCATTTGTTACCTCATTAAAAAAGTAATAATCCATGAAAAAGTACAAGGTGTGAGGGTGATTTATGTAAACAGAATAATACCTTACCTTAAACACACCAGAACGTACTGCAGAGCACATAGGAGTAGCTCATGAATCCCAGCACTCCCAGATGAGGACAGGGAGGCCTGATATCTAAATTCCATGCATGAGATTCCATAAGTCTATGGAAAAAATACTAGGTATACCCTCATCCATTGCTCACTAGCCATGCTTTGAATTTGGGAGCCTTACAATTACATAGCAAAGTTGAGTAGCTTTAAATGTAGAAAGCAGGTCAGTGAGTGGCTTTAATGTGGATTCATCTGTTGGAGAAGATGTGGTCCTGCATTTCACATGGCCAGCAAAGGGCAAAGAGGGGACAATCACTCAGAAATGTGTATGTTGGGGGAAAGAACCCCATAAGAAACCTACCAGAAAATGGGCATCATCCCTCATATTTGCAAAGCCTTTCACAACTTTACTAAACACTTGAATGCTCTGGGCATAGTGAACCATAAGAAACAGAGGGTTTATAACCCACAGGGTTTAATAAATGCATGGCTATTATAGACAACTGGATCATCCGGCTTTTACCATTGGTAGCAAGAAAAAAAAAAAGAGGGGCTTTTTAGTCATACTCCCTCCTACCATTTAAAAACAAATCTATACATAATATAGATAACAAAACTATATTTATGAAGAAGCGCTTATTGATGGGCCAACCACCTGAAATGTATTACCTCATTTAACAACCTCAAAATAATCCAATGTGGTTGATGCTGTTTTCATCCTGGGTAGGAGATGAGAGCTGAGTGAGTTAAGCCACTGGCCCTGTGGCAAGGAAGTCAGATCACCACTATTCTGGATCAATTTGTCAAGTTTCAAGTGTTTACCTTGAATACAAAAACAACCTGAGAGGCAGCTGGCAACGAATACTTCTTCACAGTTTGGGCATGAGTCCTGACTAACGTGTACTAAATTACCAAGCATATCTTTAAATAAATGTGTACCACAGCAACTCTAATTCAAACAACAATCTTTAATGTAATAATTACACTGGCTGTGACACGAGCTCAGCCGAGAGTGTATTTTTATTTTAACAAGGCTGAGTAAGTACATGAGTGTGGGCTGAGCTTTTTGCTCGATAGTCAATACTTGAAAGCTGGCTCCAACCTTTAATTTAAGCATTCGCTTGTAGCACCAACAGGGCTACAGGGTTTCTAGTATCAAAGACACAATCCTCCGTCCTTTCATGGCCCTACTTCTGTAAGCAGCATGATTGAACCGCGGCACCACAGAAACTTGTTTTCCCTCCTTCTGGCAGCGTTAAGCCAAAACACTACTGCCCCATTCATCTTAGCGACATCATAATGAAGTCCCTGAATCAATTTATATCAAGCAAAGTGCAGAAATCCATTGAAGACTCGTGGCGGATGCCTTTCATACATCTCTCAACACCATACAAGAGGCAGAGCGGCCGCACAGAAACCCAAATCATACCACAGAAGAGACCTTTGCCGCATCCAAAAAGCTTTTTTATCTCTTGAAATAATTAAGGGAAAGGAAGACACTGAGAATATCTGATTGTTTCTCGTGTTTCTTCACGTGCCTTAAAAATATCTGGCAGCCTCCCTCCGTGGCCTCCCGGCACCTTCAGTAGAAAGAACAACTCCCGTAGAATGAGGGTGAGAGCCTGTCATAGTTCAGACCCCACCGGTCTCCTCTACATGCCTTGTCTCCTGCAGTCCCCGACTTGCCTTGCTCGCTGTCTAGCTTTCAAGGATTTTCACAAACTACCATTTGTTGGCAATAACCTTCCTTTGCTTCAAAGCTCAGCTAAGCCTTCACTTCTTCCAAAAAGCTGTTCCTAACCCCTCAGTCTGATTTGTGCTCCTCCTCTGTGCTCCTATCATCTCCTGCATTCCTCTGCTCTAGCATTTACACTATGTCATGATTTTATTTCCACCTTGGGCCCTCCCTGGCCTGTGAGCTCCTTGAAGGCAGGGACCACTTCTTTTCATCTTTCTGGTTCCAGCACTTTTTATAGTGCCTGGCACACATCAGATGCTCAATCCATTTCTATGTGTATTTTGTCTACTTCCATTCTACTGCAGTGTTCAGAAAAAGCCCCTAACCTCAATTTGCATGATGACCTAATCTCGGAATCTGGAACAATGCGAGTTTCTGAGACTCCGGTGGTGCTGGGGCTGTTGGGTCAGAACAGAGCAGGGTTAGCCCAGCCCTGCGAGTCTGGCAGACTCAGCCCCCAATTGGAGCTATGTGCTAGCCCTGTGATCCTAGACAGGTTGCTCTGCGTCTCTGAGTCTCCGCTTCCTCCTCTGTAAAAAGGAGGATGAAAGGCTAATGTAAGTATTAAATGTGGTAATCCATTTCATGGTGCTTGGCACACAGGAAGCGCTTTATAAATGATAGGCTTAGAACATATATTACTGGTTACAAATAGCAGGGCTTGGAAAATGCAGAATTAGAAGCCTCTTATGTTATATGATGAGAAATTTCATGCAAGTTCTTCTTCCATCAGCCCCCATCTGACCAGACCACATAACTCATATGCTTGGGCACTGGCAAAGGCCCCTGTTAAAATGCAATGTGTACCGGCTAAGACTGGATGAACTCATTACCCTAACTTCAAACTTGAATGCGTGATGTGTACCATTTACCACGTGTACAAGAGGATGAGAGGATGGGGATGTTAATAACAACACTTCTTCAGTGCCTGCCATATGCTAAGTGCTTGTCACATGTGAGACACTGCATTAAGTACCTTCCATGTGTTACTTCCTTCTTCCCAAAAATCCCTATGAGGTAGATGTTATTATCATCTTTATTTGATAGATGATAAAACTGAGGTTTAGTGAGGTTACATGACTTGCCCAAGATCCATCAGCTAATCCGTGGCATTTCTGGGACTTAAGCCTTATATTTGGAAAAATTTCCAGATCCATGCTTGCTCTTATGCCTATGCCAACTTTCTGAGAGTCTTTCTTATTTCTGTATCTTGTGTCACCCGGAAGAGCCAGGAGAGAACGGGACAGAAGATCAAACTACTGAGTCAGGGGCAGGAGAAGAGGAGGAGGTCTGGAGATTGTACTACTCGATTTTTTACGTGGTGATTAGGCAACTCTGCCCTCAGCTAAACCAGAAGGCCACCGAGAGCCCTAAGAGAGGAGATGATAAAGTTTGAAAACATAACTCCGTTTGTCTAATGCCAGCCTTAACCTAGGGCCAGAACCTTCAGCAAAGAGCTAGAATGTACACAGACAGCATTAAGTCTTAGAATACCTTCCTATTCCTATAGCAACGTCACCACATCTTCTGATTCACTTTTTCCTTCCCATTTGACTAGCAGGTCATTCAAAAGCCAATGGTTATAAAGCAAGAGAACAATCCTGTAAAGGTTGATACTTGGCCTTCATGATACGGAGTTACAGCTTTGTACATGTACCTGAAGTATAAATGCCTTCAGTTTCCCTACTGTAAGGTCGTAGGTCCAGTTTACCTCTGTGAAGTGGTGGTACAAAGGAACTGAGAATAAACAAAATGTTTAGTAAATGACAGAGTGAAAAATTCCAAAGTCGAGTCTAGAGAATATTTTCAGTACTGAGAGTATATTATTTACAAAAAAAAAATTACTGGAATCCTCCTGCCCTTTGGTAAGCTTTTTATTGAAGTGCAACATGCAAACAGAAACAGACACAAATGATAAATGTAAGCTTTATGAATTTTCACAGGCAATACTCCCAGATCAAGAAAAAAAAATGTCCCTTTGGTTTTTTAAAATAGTTTTCCATGCCTGGGTCAAAATCACCGAATAATGCAAAACTTAGCTTACAAAATTTATGTTTAAAGTTCAGTTAGCCAGGAAATGCTAAAAGTTTAATAAAATACAATGCCTAAACATGAGCCATTTTATTTTACTTCAAAGAGAGTAATTATCTTACACTTGTATTTCCCAAATTGGAAAGTTAGAAGTTTTGTTTTCTTTTTAACCACGAATGGGCATGTAGTTATTTCTCTCACCCTTTAAACGGCCAGGGTTTCCTCAGCTGCACCTTCCCAACACCCTCTCCAAGAATAGAGCATGGCTTGCCTTGCTTTCCTTCCTCTTCACTCCCATCCTTCCCCCACATCACCACTGTGAGTTGTTCTGAAACGGGGCCATCTCATTCTCCTCAGCCCTCCTAATTTTGGGTAGATCCACAGAAGACAGGAGGTGCTTTTTCTCATGGGCAGCGTGGCTGTGGGCCATTGCACAACCTCTGTTTATACAGTGAGTATGCTTCAGCCTATCCCTTTAACTGGCTAATAAAACTATGCTGGGAGCAACGTATCCCAATATTCTGAGACTGATTTGGCTCTGGGGGCACCAACTTCTCTCTTAGTTATAACAGTCAGAAGCAAGACCCTGGAAATGCAGAATGTGCCAAAACACATTTGCTCCCACTCAATGGACAGCCTTTTGATAGGAAACCAAATGGAATGCAAGACCTGAATGCCCCCTATTTGATAATAACAAAGAGGCAGATGGCCCAGCCACAAAGGGCAATGTGAATGTCTATATGTTAGATGCCAACAAAGTGATTATAAAATTAAGGACAAGTATTTGGGCATTGCTTTCTAACTGCATGTTACTTTTCACAAGAAATTTCAGGGAAGGTTGGGCTTTCACATATTTAATTAGTATAATGGAACTGATTCTGCCAAGTGTATCTGTTAGTCGAGGGCTTAGACTCCTTGTCACACTCAGGTGCTGACAGCTATCTGGGCAGAACTCTTCCCCCTTGGAGAAGGTCTGAGGGGGAGTGAATGGTGTATGTGTTAAGGTGCCCATCACTTGCATGGTCGCAGGCCTGCAAGGGCTTTCCATCTCTACACACAGTGATAAAATTCTCCAAGGTGCCTACATTCATGACAAAAGTTTCACATCTTTCAGGAGCTGGGATAGCTCTGGAAGTGGTACTAATTGTATAAAAGCTTTTTCCTCCACACCAGCCCAAACTAAAAAGAAAAACAGCCATCATTTACTAGTACTATTTTTGCTAATATAGGTTGCAGATGATTAAAGATAAACTGTAAAGCCTCTGTAAACCACAAATTTTATGCCCAGATCTTTGCTATATTAATAAAAAAAAAAAAAAAAAAAACCAAAATCTCTGAAAATAGAATATCACCAAAGATTCTGGTCTTCCACTGTTATGAAAGATGAAGACATTATAAAGAAAATGAGGATTACAAAATTTGCTCTTGAATTCATGTTTGAAAGTGCTTTCTTTAATATAATTTATAGCTCATCTGATAAATCTGTCTGAATTTAAAGCCCCTTCTATTGCTACCTTGTGGTTTGTCATACAATTTTCAGACTATGTCTCCTACAGTAAATTGTAGAGCAAGAGCTCTCAAACTTTTTGGTCTCTGTATACTTTTATGCTTCTAAAAACTGCAAAGAGGCCTGGTGTGGTGGCTCACGCCTGTAATCCCAGTACTTTGGGAGTCTGAGACAGGCGGATCACCTGAGGTCAGGAGTTCGAGACCAGCCTGGCCAACATG
The DNA here is from genome assembly GCF_028858775.2 of Pan troglodytes. NCBI lineage: Eukaryota > Metazoa > Chordata > Mammalia > Primates > Hominidae > Pan > Pan troglodytes. The sequence continues at coordinate 52,586,007 of NC_072414.2, forward strand.
GTGAAACCCTGTCTCTACTAAAAATACAAAAATTAGCTGGGTGTGGTGGTGCGTGTCTGTAATGTCAGCTACTCGGGAGGCTGAGGCAGGAGAATCACTTGAACCTGGGAGGTGGAGGTTGCAGCAAGCCGAGATCGCGCCACTGTTCTCCAGCCTGGGTGACAGAGTGAGACTCTGTTTCCAAAAAAAAAAAAAAAAAAAGCTGCAAACAGCTTTTGTTTTTGTAGGTTATACATCAGTCATTGCCATATTAGAAGTTAAAACTGGGAACATTTACACAATTTACTTATAATTCAACTTAAAATAATAGTAATAAACACATTGCATATTAACATATAAAAATAAGTATATTTTATAAGACAAAAAGTTAGCATGAAGAATACCATTATTTTACATTTTTGCGAATCTTTTTATATCTGGCTATTAAAAGAAGACAAGTAGATTCTCATAGCTGCTTCTGCATTCAATCTGTTGTGTTATGCTCTTATGGTTGATGTATGTGAAGAAAATCTGGCCTCACAAAGATATGTAGCTAGAAAAAGGAGAGGTATTATAATAGCCTTTTCAGATAATTTTGGATATTCTTCTGTGGTACTACACTAAAACTCAACAAGTGGTAGTTTCTTAAAGATTAGTTAGAATATGGAACCTGAAGCCATATCACTGACTTTTTGTACTTTGTTAAATTAAAATACACCGGTATATTTTGCACTTTGAGTGGATCATTTACCTACATATATTTTTATAATATCATCCGTGGGTCACTTGGAAACTACTGGTTCACTGGGTTTTGTATATCTTCCAGATTTTGGCACATTTCATTATTAGATGTGGTTATATCAAGGAATTATGTTGATTAATATCACTACCCATACCATCAGAAAAGTTTTTAAGTATTGGGAAGCTGTCAGATTCCTGGGGTTGGATACAAGTTTTCCAAAATTCAGATTTTTGCCTGAATGTATGGGCAGTAAATACTGTGAACTGTTTTTCAGGAGATAACAGACTCAAAGTTCATTTTTGAGAAAATATATGAAACATATCCACATCTGAATAATTATAGTCCGTTATTCTATTAAGTGGCACTCCATTCAAAAAACAGCTAGTTCAGCTCTTAACTCAAACAATGACACAAGTACTTTTCCCTGGAGACAAACATCGTACTTAGTAGTATAAAGCAGAAGTGCTTTATGCAAACTTCCAATTTTGTCATAAATAACATTAAAAAGGTATGGACTCGAGGGTCAAAATTTAATAAAGTTAATAAATTTTTCTGCTTCATCAAGCACATTCTTAAATGAAACTTTTTTTTTTTTTTTTTTGAGACAGAGTCTAGCTCTGTTGCCCAGGCTGGAGTTAAGTGGCACAATCTCGGCTCACTGCAAGCTCCACCTCCCAGGTTCAAGCCATTCTCCTGCCTCAGCCTCCTGAGTAGCTGGGACTACAGGCGCCCACCACCACGCCCAGCTAATTTTTTGTATTTTCAGTAGGGATGGGGTTTCACCATGTTAGCCAAGATGGTCTCGATCTCCTGACCTTGTGATCGATCCGCCTGCCTCGGCCTCCCAAAGTGCTGGGATTACAGGTGTGTGCCACCGCGCCCGTTTTTTTTTTTTGTTTGTTTGTTTTTTAACAGCAACTGCACAGTAATGAAGAATACCATGACTGCTGGTACAGCTTGGCATTACTGTCCTGCTTCCTGCTAAGGTGCCAGCAGTTTTACCCACCAATGCTTTGCACCATTAATACAAATGGTCACCGTAGTAAAAAGGGGAAACAATGCCTCAGTATTGTTATGGAACTGGTTTTTATCTCTTGGAGCTTCTGAGAGGGCCTTGGGGCCCCGCAGGGGGTCCCTGGATCACACATTGAAGACCACTACTGTAGAGGATATTATCTATAAATCCAAACGCTCTCTAATCTGCTAAATGCTTATGTCCTTGTGGGGTTCACGTAAAGAAGATTTAAAAGGTTTATTTCTGTCTCCACTCTCCTGCCCTTCCTGCTTAAAAAAAAAATTCCATTGTGGTAGTTCATCATAAACTGTGTGTATAGAACAAAGAAATTACAGTACTGTTGATTTCATCAGCATTTTCTCCTAACAAAGAAAACTAGCTATTCTAACATGCTATTGAGAAAACTATTGAACTACCATGAGTTATAGGAAATATGACATGCTCAGTCCCCCCTCCATCTCACCTAAGTCCCAACTCTCTCCCAAACCTTTCACTTTGGGGGTATTTTGGATGAGCTCTTAGTAGTGTCCTCAGAAATAATTGGTTGTCCTAATTCAGCCCCATGCAAATTAATGCTCCCCTAAAGAGGCCTTATTATAATTTTCAACCCTTGATGTCTACATAATCCCCTATAGTTCTTTAACTTCTTGCTTTCTAACTTCTGTTTACCGATGCACTACTTTTGTCAGCTCAGTATAGCATCAATTAGTAACACAGTTGTGTTTATTAGGTCTCCCTAGAGCCTTGAGAAAGCTGCTTTGTATTTATTAATGACTACACAGAGCACTACTATTTTTCAATAGCACTTAAAAATGAGTAAATTACTGAAGATGAACTATAAAAGAACTTTAAATTTCAAAGGCAAGCAAAAAAAAAAGCACATTATTTAAAACCACTCATAATACTTGCATGGTTAATTTTATTTTCAATGTAATATCAAGAGAGAGGGAAGAAAGTCAAACCCAGACTCTTCTTCCTGTTCTACTTTTGGCATTTTGGAGTACACATGATTCGAGTTAGAGAACTGAAGCACAGATCTGGTGATTAATTAAGAGCTGGTTTAACAGGTCTAAATTTCATTATCTCACACACCTGTTAAGTAATGCACACCTGATTCAGCAGACATCCACCCACAAGGTTAATCTCAAAAAATTAAGCAATCAACAGGAAAGAAAAAAGAGGCATACTGCACTAACTTAGGTCCAGTTTTATGTTCTCAAGCATAATTCCAATCCACCAATTTGAAATGTATCCACTTTGTTTTCTCTTATTTTGTGAATAATTCCCTGTACTACATTAGGTGAAGTTAAGAGTTGCCCACACTGGTATAGAATTCACTACTCAAGGAAACCAGAGAGACCAATCGCTCCTGTGATGAATCTTTCCGAACCAAACTTAAAGTGATGCGAGCAATTATGGCGTTCATTTGCCCTGCTTTTATATTCCTGGTCATTTATGAAATGAAGACGCTGATCTGCAAAAATCACTATGCATTCATGAAAGGAGCTCTGGGAGCTCCCCCTGAGGATCTGGCTATGAGGCAGAAACATACCTCAGTGCACTTCCTTTGTCTTGTGCTCCCTCTTTGATGTGCAAGTCACTGGTGGAGTAAGCTGTGATCGCTTTGATGTTGAACTTCTAGACTTTATTGTTACTAGCATGCCTACAAAGAGAGCTGTCAGTCATTTCTTACATCTGAACAACCATGTTTCTTTACAGCACCTCTTTTACAAGCATCAATCCTTAAATACATGTTTTCACATTCCTGCTGATTACCACACTATCTTTGTTGGGGGAGGGCTGTGCTCAAATATAACTACAGCACCCACATTTTCTGTAAACACCCTGAGGCATCATCAGATGGCTGGTAACCAACCTTCTTCAACAAGAGAAGCCCCAGTGCAAAACATATTTCTAGCAAACGAAAACATTCTGAAAACGCTCGATCCATCTTAACAGTCGAAATGAGTAGTTTAGCCAATATTTCCCCTAAGCAGCCACTGAAATTGCATAGAAACTTCCAAGCCACTTCAAAAGGGATTCTGAACGCAACAGCAGCAGGGGGCTTAGAAAGACTGCCAAAACTCTGAGACATCTTAACTCATCTTAAACAACTTTGTTTCTCTGCAATAGTGGAAACAAAATGCTTCTGTTTTACAGGATTTTGCTTGTGGTAGAAACATGGCTTTTGAAATGGATTTCTATCAAACCAATTGTTTTGTTACACAATATCATTTTCAAAAGTTGCTTGATGTTACGGATGCAACTTAAGAGGAGGATGATTTTTCATAATCTTGTGTCTAGGGCAAACGTGGCTGTGAATGCAATGTAGGTACAATTTCTTAGATATATACAAAATAGGCGGTATGCAAATCTTTAAAGATCTCTGTTGAAAAAGATATGGCTCTAATTTCATTTACCAGCTCCCATCAGATTTTCTTTTCAAACTCCTTTATCGCTTCTGAAACTGCTGAATATTATCAAACCCCACTGGGAAATTCCACACAAGGAAATAAACTTAAGGTGCTTACATCACACCATGCTGGTTTATAATGAACTGCTGTCTTTTCGAATAAATGTTTCAATGAAATCCAAGTTTTTAAAGATGCCAGGTCTCAAATTAGGAAGTTAAATGATATTTTTTCATGCTGGAGCTTAGTTCTGTTTTTCTTTTTTATAAAATAAGATGGCATCACAAGAGATACATTGTTTCTGCTTGCTAATAAACTGCAGACGATACATTGGGAGAGACTCAATTTCTTTGGGTCCCTGGCCTGGAATATTTGGTAAAGAATAAAATTACTGTGGTATGCAATGGTTAAGGCTACTCCATGGTTTCCATTTTTAAACAACTGCCCCCGCCCCTTGGTTTTAAATCAACCATCAAAAACGGAAAAAGCTTTAGGCTACAATTTGATAAATAAGGTATGACTGTAATTTACTAGAACTAAATCTGGGCATATTTATTATTAATATTAATGAAAACTTGCTTGTTCTTAAATTTATTTAAATAGCATAAAGTAATTACCTCTTTCTATCTTAAATTTTCACTTCCAAAAGGAACTGATTAGCTGATCGAAGGACCTATAGCAATTAAGGGTAGAGACAGGGAATAAGGAAAGTAGGAGGCATTTGTTTGCCTCTCCCAAGTCTCAAACAAGAAACTAGACCATGTTTCTGTTTTAATAGAAACACTTTCATAGAACGGTAGAGATGGAAAAGATCTTGGTGACTACCAAGTCCAACCCTTTAACTTTAAAAACAGGGAAAGTGAACAATTGAGGTTTAACCTGACAATTATTGCACCGCAGATCTGGGACAATAACCCATATCTTCATCTTCCCCCACCCTATGTAGGGGGGTTTCCACTACTCAACATTGTTTTGCTACACTGCGGACAGGGTGACTCATGTACAAAGTGAGGGTGTTGGGCTTCAGAGGTTTCTCAACCAGAATTATCTGAGTTCTTTAAAAATGTAGCAATACTTGAGCTCTACACCTTGGGACCAATAAAATCAGAAATCTGTAAGAGCACAGCCTGGGCTTATATATCTTTTAAAAACTCTCTAGATAGATTAATATGCAGACCAGGTTGGGAGCAGATGACCTGTGAGGTCTATTGCAAAATGTTCACCATCAGTTGGGAAAATTTTTTGATTCAGTTCCCTGATGTTGACCCATGAGGCCATAAGCATTTCTAAACCATTATACTGTTTTTACATTGGCCTAGCTGTTGTTATTATCTGCATTTATCTAGTTCATTGATATGTTTACTTAAGTATTACCTACCTCTCCCACCAGAATGTACACTCACAGAGACCAGAGACTGACATGATCACGGCTGTCCCCTCGGCCGCCAGCATCACATTTGCCACAATAATGAGATACTACACCAGCATTTTCAAAAGAAAAAGGGGGCTGGTGTCGCAGTGTGGAAGCAGGCAGGTAGTCCTTCTCCACACCAGCCAGAGGAAGTCTACTTTCATCTATCCCACCAGACTAGAATCTAAGCTGCACGAAGGCAGCATTTGGTCTCCCCTGTTTGGATGTCACCTTCAGAGCCTGGACACTGGCAGATACACACCAGATGCTCAGTGCCTGAGAAAGGCCACGTGCTAAACAGGAAGCACTGATCAGCTTCCAGGGCACTGAAACCTTTACTTTGTGGCTGAATAAAGCAACCTTGAAAAGACATCACTGTTTCCACTGAGTTGGCCTTGACTTCTGCAGTAAGACTCCTAGCCTGCTCCTGCTAAGTGGTCACAGTATTGGCAAGACCCAACCCAGGCACACACTGAAGGCTAAAATACATTGTGTCTATGTCACATGCAGAGGCTGGGGCTTCTGGACAAGGCTTTATGCCGAAAAGGAGTACAGTATTTGAAAAGTCTCACAGCAGCCTCCAGCACCAAAACAGCCTCAGGGTTCTCTCCTGTTTGGGCCACTTGGGGTAAGAGATTTGAGGGAACAGTCTGCCCACTTGCTTCTGCATGCTGGTTGATAGCAAGGCCAAAGTTAACAGAAAAATATTTCAAGTGTGTTAATAACAATGCCAGAAATTGCTCACATCTGGCACCTCTTCCATGCTGAAGGGAGTGAACTAAAGAGAAGTGAATGGTTACCTTAATATAATTTACCTTTCTGAGATTCCCTTTCCTCGTGAGTAAGAGGAAAGGGTTAGCCCCGAGCAGTGGTTCGCAAACCTGTCTTATCCTCACAAGAGGATCTTTTACAAAAGAAGATTCCTTGGCCTCCCCCCCTAGGCTTTTGGAAGCAGGATCTGTGCAGGTGTTGCTGGAGAACGGCATTTATTTTTTAAATGCTTCTCAGATGACTGTGAAGATCAATGACATTTGGGAACCACTAGAGGACTGGAGGACTCTGCGGTCCACCTGGCCCTGACAGGCTAGAACAGAGAGCTTCACAAAGTGAGGCCTAAGGACCAGCTGCATCAGAAACATCTGAGATGCTGTGTAAATACACGCCTTCGTGGGCCTCACCCCAGACTGACAGAATCAAACTCTGTGTGAGACCCAGGGATCCGCCTTCTTAAGACTCTCTGGAGTATGGGTTGTACTCTACAGTTTCAGAACCACTGTTTCAGGCAGGATTTTAGAGCTAACTTATGGCTTATGTGGAAGCAAATCATGTTCATCCATAAGTATAGGGTTTGACTTTATCCGGTTACATTAACATTTCATTGCATTGTTTGGCATGTCACAGAAATCTCCTTTGTTTTAAATGGCATGTAGCTTATAGCAAATGCAAATGTGTAAGTCCAGCAGCCATAAAGCAGCCTTCTCTGACTAAGTGTGGCTGCCAACTTCTCAGTGCATTTTTTAAATGCTGATTCATGGCTTAAGACACTTGATTGGGAGGAAGGTGTCTCAGCTCCTATTATAAAAGCACAAAGGTGGTACCTGAATTACCTAGCACACAACAGGCACTTAAGTATTTGCTGAAACAAATTTATTTACTTATTTTCACCCACTGTTCTACAGAAGATTTGAAGTGAGATGAACAAATAAAAAGAAGGAGAAAAAAAACCTTTCCAACAACCGAAAAATGAAAATAACATTCTGTGAAAAAGAGAATACTTCTCGTGTGGTGAAAAAAAATCACACTTCTGGGTGGCGCAGTTTGTAAAACGGTTGGCTTCAATAACTGATCTGAAACTTAACCACAAGTCTTCACTTCTGAACCACTGCCTTATTTCTATGATAGAAAGGTTTAAAACAGCAGGTTTTCCTTGCTTTTTATTTTTTTTCTTCTTTTTCATGAAACGCTGCAATTTCATCTTTCTAATAGGAACACGTAAGCACTATTATCCTTTACAAGCCTGGTGATTATTTGTCATTATTATTACCCTGGTTATTCTAGCTCAGATCAGCTTTGACTTCTTCAGCAATGCAAAATTCATATAAACGTGCATTCTTATACCTCTATGTAGCACCAGGAACAAATAACATTTAAGCAAATAGGAAGATCTATATTCATTCCTCAGATTCCGACACAGAAATCAGATTGTTTTACCATTGTTTCACACTTGTTATAACACCAAAATCCAAATCCACGATCCACTTGTATTATCTATTTATCCTAAAAAATATGCAAATGAATGCTTGTCGCTACCTCATGCAGAGTTTCTGACATATCCTCTATCTTATTTTTTAGGCAAACTGTATATACTTAAGTGAACCAAATGATCTAACCATAAATCTTCAGAAACCAAGGGGTTAATAGTTTTTTTCATCCATGTTTAAAATTGTTTTATTACCCCCCAAAAGCTACTGTAGTTTACTTTTTTCCTAAATGTTTATCATTTTTGAAAAAGAAAAGCTCTAGATTTAAAAAGGGGAAACGCTGAATTTAGCTCATCAAATGACCTCTTTTTAAAAGATATTCAAGGGTTGGGAAATAGAATGGAGTTTGAAACTTAAAAAAATGCGAGGATTACTAAAAATGTCATAACAATTGTTGACTCACAAACCAAATTTCACTTAAATTTAATATTGAGCCAAACAGCAAATAAATCAGCTTTAAGTTAAAAATTTTTTTTCCTTTACTTCCTGCCAAGCAAACTTTTAAAATTCAGTATCTCTTCCACAGTTACATTTCTGATAACCATGAAAAACAACGAGTTAAACTTTTGAATCTGGAATAGAATGTCTCATTCCAATTAAGAAAATAACTACAACCTTTGACCTTCCCACTAGCCTGATGGGAAATTCACTGGCACCATTATGGGTTTAGCCGTCCATGTGCAAGTAACCACTAGAGGGCAGCCTTATCTCATATCTGACATGCGGCAGAAAAATACCTGAAATGCTTCTAGTGTTCCTTTAATTATTTTTGTAGTATCTTTGATTTTCCTGGATACTTAATAATCAACTTCAAATGGAACTAAAAGTATTCCTAAACAGTTCAAAAGTCCACTTTCACAAACAATGATATCACAAAGACTGGTGGTGAGAGGTGCTAGAGATACAGCTAGCTGATGTTATCTTTAAAATTTTAAAACAAAAGTTTTTCATCTTTAAGTCATGGCTGCCTCTTTACTATGTGCTGGGTTAAGTGCCAAGTCAATTATATCACAACTGGCACTTGGGGTCCATCTTTGGCATCAAAATTTCAAGTGGTTCTAGGCAAACTGAAGTGTGTTTGAGGAAGAAACTGACCAAGATTGTGGGAAGGCAGAACCACACTTACAGCAAAAAGGACTGGAGAGGGACAGCAGATATTACGTATTAGAGGGGTGTGTGTGTGTGTGTGTGTGTGCGCGCGCGTGGGTGTGCGTGTTACAGTACTAGTCTTCAAATGACTTACAGTCTTTCATTTGAAAGATGGATTAAATGTGTTCTGCACAGCCCCAAAGGAAAGGATCAGAATTAAGGGATTAAAAGTACAAAGGAGAGAGTTATGCTTGATATAAGAAGACTTTTCTAATTCAAGATGGAGTAACCTACCTTTAAAGATAGTGAGTTACCCATCGTTGGAGGTGTTCCAGCATAACCAGATAACTACTTGGCAGAAATATTGTGGGCAGGGTCCAAATCCCAGTGAGACATTCATCTGAGTGACTTTAAAGGTTTCGTCTGAGACTGAAATAATCCTTATCTGCTTTCAGACAAACACACCTTAATCCAGCAGTCATTAAGGCCATTCCCCACTAAGTGAGAAATGAGCTTTTTCAGATCTACTTGAAAACTTTTAGACTTCACGTGATTTTCTAAAAGACAAACGATTTCTCAAGAATAGATCTACAATCATGCCCCTAAGCTGTCATGAAAACAAACAGGACAGCACTCACAAGCATGAGAATTTGTAAGCTTTATACTACACAAAGTCATATTAAAATTAGAAGATGCATTTGTGAATGTTCCCTTTGCCTAAGGATAAGTGGAACATATAGATATATCTCTCAATTCTATCATAATGGCGATTGGTTATACAGGTTAGCTGTACTTCATGGTATTCTGTATTCTTGGGGAAAATAATGCTTATATTTCACTCATATCCTCTTAAAACAAGCAGACTTAATGAAAATCATGGATGAAGAGAGCTAATGATAAGCAAATAAGAATAACCCCATTTGTACCAAACTGATTTTATTAAATAGTAATTTAAAGATATTAGGCTCAGCAAAGCATTACATAATTGGATCTATTTTTTTCCCATATAAATGCCAGAGTTATAATTTCCACTAACTAGAGACAAAGTTATATCCAGGACGTTTTTCACAGCTTCCTCCAGGGGAGGCATGAAGATAGAAATTAGGGTTGTAGTTCTTGTTTCACGTTATCAGATGGAAAAGCTAGGCTATAACGCAACCTCTGTGAGCCTCAGTTTCTTCATCAGTCACTGATGGGACTATCAGTGACTCTCTATGGAGGATTAAATGATGTAAGAGTGTTTGTAAACCATAAAGCACAAAATAAATATAGATTAGCATCATCTCCCTATTTGTTTATGAAATGCCTAGTAAACTTCAGAAGCAGTAACATTTTAAAAAATGAAATAACTGGAAAACCTAGGGAATAATCTTGACATTATTTTTTATACCCACAGGAGCAAAGATTTTTAAAGTTATCGTATTATTTCCTGAAAATATGAGATGAGGGCTAACAAATTTCATTCCAAAAAGAAAATCCAGAAACAAAAGATTTCAGCTGCTTCCTTGCATTTTGCCCATTGGATAGTATAGGCTATTATCCATCTATTTAGACCTCCTATCTCTTGACATAGCACTCTTGACAATTAACAGAAAAATCATGTTCTATCATGTCACACAAAATACTGACGGATAGAAAAAGCTCTGACTACGACTCTCTCAGTTCATGAATCAAAAGGTTGGGATGGAAGGGAGTTACCTTCAGTAGAATAGCTAGATGGGGGAGACAGAACTTGTAAATCATTCCTCAGAGGGTCTGTATGTGGTCTTTGAGATACTATCAAATGTCAATTCACACCTGACTTGTCACTGGTGGATGGCTCCAAAAAAACTGTTTTTTAAGTAGAGAAACATAAAAGTGGTGTAGCTGCTGACTCTGAGTGTCTAATTATGGCTTTAAAATTATTAAATATGAAATATATAAAGGCAGCCTTGATTTCTTACTAATAAATGCTATAAATAGTAAAAATGAATGCAGAAAACATTTCCATGACAGAGTATTCTTAGGAAATTTGTTCCACATAAGGGGTTTTGTTGATCCCTATAATAATTTAAGAGATTTTTAAGAAAACTGAACCCTACGTCTACCTCTGCAAATCTATTCATCCATCCATCCATCCATCCATCCATCCATCTATCCATCCAGTAACTTCTTTTCTCCAGTAAATGGTCATTTATAAATATTATTTTCCTAGGTACCCCAGAGCAAATAACAAAGTGGCTGGGTGCTATTGTAGGTGCTTTGCAATTATCACCTTGCTGATCTCATCCACTTTTATTGGGTTTCACTTGAGTGGGAGGGAAAGATAGGAGAAAAAGGAGACTAATGAGAATTATTAATATATTTACAAGTGTATCTACTACATATTAAAGAGCTAAGGTTTAGATGACATACTGTATATTTTTAAATGACTATTTCTGTTTAGAAATTACATTATTTCATGACTGGGCAGCATTAAATAAATTATATGGTTCTCAATTCAAATCGTGGGCAAAAGGGTTTACTTGTGCATGCTACTGCTTTGTATCTCAAGTAACGTGATTGAAATATATAAAATCAAGAGGCTGCCCATGAAAATGGTGCTTTTAAAATACTCTCTACTTCATGGAGGGTCCAGGCTTCTCCCTCCTCCCATGGATAAATGGATTCAGAAATCCTCTTTGTCTTTAAAAGAACTGATCCCTTCTTGCCAGATAAGCATTCTGCTCAGTAGTGGCAACCATTTGGGTTTTCTCTTTTCAAGATCCAGCCATCACCTTCTCCCAATCCTTCCCATCACAGGTAACAAAAATGGTACAAAAATCCCAGTGAAGGGATACCAGGCAATGGGTCCTTACAGTGAGATCAGAGATCGAATTCTAGTTTCATTTCGTAGAAAGAAAGGCCAAGTTCTTCAAAACTACAGAATCGTATTTATTAAGAGTTGGACATACTACCAACACATACAGTATTTTCAAAGTGGTGAGGAGTCTTGCATTTGCACATGAATCAGGCCGGACGAAGAATCTATGGGCCAGAAATTCCCTTTAAGCCTCCCTGTGCTCTTATAACTCCATTTACACGAACACAGGCTGAGCACTCATATGAAGCAAAGGGGTATATCATCTACTGAAACTGATCAACGTCTTACATTTCCTTTCAGTACTCCGCTGCCGCGTGACATCTGGCCAATGCACTTTTATGACGAGCAGAACAAGTGCTCCCCCGATTATAAATGTTATAGCTGGCTCTCTCCCTTTGCCCAAGAAGCAATCCAAATGGTATTGGAATTTTGTTGTTAATTAAACAAAAGCAAAATTGAAGGATGAGACTAGAGTTACTCAAATGAAGATTTATTACATTTGAGCATGAAACTAAGCCTAAACTTATTTGACAACTAATGCAGAGGAAGGATTTTCTTCTTTGGTGAGTTCAAAGGGCCTGATTTACTGATGTTTAAAAAACATCAGTAAATCAGCCAACAAAGAGAATCTTTCTTTTATGGTGGCTTGTTCTCTCCTCCCTTGTCCACATGCATCCACATACCAAAAAGCTATATTGTAAACAGTATTTCTGTTTTGCACGAAAAATCTAGTTATACAAACTGTCTTACACATGGAACCAATTTAACTATTAAAACTGAGAAGCAATAGGGAAGTATTTAATAAGATTCTAAGCCAGTTTTTTCCTCTAAATCTGATATGGAAACATTTACAACATTCCTCACTTCCCCACAAACTATTTTCTCTTTCAGCTTAAGTTTGCACCAAAGCAAGATAATCCCATTAAAATTCAGGATATTATGATATTGGGAGTGAAATATTCTAATTGTTCAGATGCATTCTCTCTCCCTCTTCCTCTACCTATCTCTCTCTCTCTCTCTTTCAGGCAGCTGAGTTTATAGAAAAATTGCATTGCCAGTACTTCTAAGGCACTTTTTTCAAAGCACAATACTATGAAACTATTATTTTATGGCAGACAGAGGTCACTCCAAGTGTGGGGGTAGCGTGTGTGATTCTCATTATTCTATTAGCAAGGGATAGTACGGAACTTCACTTTGTAGAATTACAAAAGCAAAAGCCTATGTACTAGGAAACATCAACTTTAAATCAAAATATTAAAACGTACTTTCCTTTTTTTTGGTGGGTCGTTACTGTTCATTAGGGGAGAAAGCAGCTTAAAATGTCTCAGCCTCTCGCCTTTCCTCCGATCAACACAAATTATATTAGACGAAGTGGATAAAGACTGGCATTGACATCTTCCAAATAGCAAAATCTATTTTATAATTTAAAGACAAAAAATGCTTTAACTGCAGAGGGCATTTAAGACGTTTCACACTTACAGGGCTAATGAAATGCAGGACTAGCATAAAAGTTTTTTTGGGGGGTGGGGGAGAATAGATTTTTTAACATAAGAAGTCGATAAGAAATCTTAATAATTTTTCCTCCCAAATAATTTTAAGTGCTTAAGAGCGTGGATCACGGGAGGTTTCCTCTCTTTTACTTATATGAATTACATATTCTAAAAATGATTAAATCCCATTCCTCTCAAGCCACAGGGGAAAAGAGAAAATTTGCTGTGGGCACATTATATAGAAAGATTTCATCTCAAGCAGCTCATCTTAACGTCCAGTACGTTTCGGCCTGTTAATAATTAATAAAAGAGATGCCACCCAATCTCTAGTGAAGAAAGGCAAAGCTCGGTGATCCGAAAGTAAACCCAGCGCAGATACCGAACTGGTGTCCTTCATTCCAGATTGCAACAAAACCCCAAACTAGCAAACGTTTAACAAGCGCTTGGCACCCGCACGGGTGGCTAGGACCCGCAAGACAGTCTGGGTCTGCACAATTGCTGCGCATTAGGGAAGCCGCGTCCGCCGCAAACAGATGGGGCTCTAAATCCCCAAGCCTGGCGGCCGGGCCTGCGAAGCAGCTCGGGCAGATTATCCACGGCGAGGAACCTGCGGGCGCACAAGCGGGCGGCGGGCGGCGGGCGGCGTGCTGCGGGCTGAGTTTTTCCGGAGCTGTTTGCAACCGTCCCAAGAGCGAGTCTCGGTTTCTCCGGCAGCACGGGCGACTTCCTGCACACCTCCAAACTTTAGCTTTCCCATCAGAAAGTTCCCTGACTTGCCACGGTTTCTCTCCTTCCCACCTGAGAGGACCTAGAGCCAGTCCTCCCTCCAACCAGATCCCCCTCCCCTCCCGCCCCCGGCCGGGCTACGGAGTCCTGATGAGGGCGGAAGGCCGGGCCGCCCGGCAGGATTGGCCGCGACTAACCCGCGCCCGTCGGCCCTCACCACGGTCTAACCTCCCCCCCTGCCCGCGGATCCCGTGGGCTGCCGAGTTCCTCCCCACCTCCATCCACCAGCCAAAGTGTCAAGCGGGGTGCGCCGCGGCTCCCTGGGCCGCCGAGAGCGTCTTGGCACGCTCGAGGCGCCCGTCTCGCTCCGGCCCGCGCGCTTTCGGAAGTGGCCGCGGCGGGACACAGCGCGGGACACAGCGCGGACCTGCGGCACTTGCCCGGCCGGCGGCCGCTGAGGCGCTCGGGGACGCAGGGGGAGGGCGCAAGGCCTGGGGCGCTGACCAGTCCCCGGGGATGACATCGCGACAACGCGCACGCACGGCCCTGCCCGGCCGCGGCGCCTCCCCGACCTAGGCCGGAGCTGTCCCGGGTGCGGGCCCTGGGGACCGGCCGCGGGCGTCCCCGGCTTCCTCTGAACTCCGCAGACCCTCCCCTTCCTTTCCGAAGCGCGGCGACTCCCGGCAAACTTTCTTTTGGGAGACCCGCCGGGTGCCAAGCGGACCCAAGAGACTGACAGGAGCCGGAGGGGGCAGCAGAGGGGGATCCACCCCGTGCGCCTTTGCCCCCCAATCGGAGGCAGGCCGATCCCGTGGCCGGGCTCAGGTGGCGCCGCGGCGGTGGCCCAGAAGGCCCTGGCGGGGCCCCCGCGCCGAGCCCCGGGCAGTACGTGCGTTCGGGCAGGCGCGCCCACCCCTCCCCCTGCGCGCCCTCCTCCCCGCCCCCCGGAGCCGCCAGCCCACCCGGCCCCGGCGGGGCGCCCGGGCTCACCTTTCATCGCTGCGATCACAAAATACATCATTTAAACCACGGTGCGGAGAGCGCAGGGAGAGCGGATGGTCCGACCCCGGAGCCCCCTCTGCCGCCGCCGCGCCGCCGCCGCCCGAGCCACAGCAGCAGCTGCCGCAGCTGCCCGCCCGCCGAGAGCCATCCCGAGCCATAAGAGGCTCCATGTGACCGGCTGACATCACGGCCGCCGCTCTGTTTACACCGCGCCCCTCCGCTTCCTCCCGGGGCGGGAGGCGGGAGGCGGGAGGCGGGAGGCAGGCGCGCCCCAGCGCCGCGCCCCGCCCCGCCCCCGCGGGCAGGTGAGTAGCAGCGGCGGCTCTGCTGGCCCACCCCGGCCGGGCCTGCCCTCCCGCGCCCCGGGCCCTCGCCCGGGCGCCCGCCTTCCCCTCGCCTTCGGGATCACCTGTGGCCGCCGGTCGCTTTTCTGCACGCAGCGCCCCGCGGAACGCGCCTCTGACCACTTTCTCCCCCGACTCGGTGGGGCAAGAGGCTCGCAACCCGACGCCACTCTCCCGCTGGCTCGCCGGAGCACTCGGGGGCGATAAATGCGCCAGCTCGTTGGTGGAAAAGACAGGTTTGGTCTGGGGAGCTACGGTCACCCGCATTTCCTAGAGCGCCCCAGCTCTAATCGGAAGGTACGGCCCCCTTCTGGGCCGTGGAGAACGAAGCCACTGGGACCGTCCGGGGAGTGGAGTAAGCTCCTCCGAAGTCTTTCTGGAGAGACTCGGCCTGGGCGGGGGAACTCCGCCCACCCAACCCTTGGCAACCCTTGGATATTGGCAGTTATACCAATAACCAAGGTCCTGGTCTACACCTGTCCCCCCCAACCCCCTTCCCCGCGTCCAAGACCACTGATACCTGCAAGGAAAGCCGGAAATTGTATGTGAATCACCTAAATGAACTCCAGTTGCCAGCTGATTTGAGCCGCTAAATTCCCAGGCTCTTCCATATCTCTCCAGAGAACCCATCTACAAGTAGGAAAAGCTATCGTTTTCATACCCTAAAAATGAAACACTGTGGTAATTCTGACAGAAAATAAAGACCTCTGAAGGTGAACTTTGTACATTTTAACATGCGACTAAGACTTAATTCCCTCTAAACTTTGAAGCTTAATTCTTTTTACTGTCCTTATGGAACTGTAAATCATGACGTTATTATTTTACAGGTCAATCTCTTTACAATGAATTTCAGATGCTACATACCCAGAGTCTGCATTGTTTAAAACTTTGGTCAGGGTGTCTATAGTACCGAGCATAACAGAAAAAAATTCTGAAAAGCCAAGTTTGCGTACCTATTGCGGTTCCTTCACGAAATTTCATTCTGCTTGCTTTTCTGTTGGTCTGTTGCCACGCACAACTTAAAATATCAGATGGCTATTAGCTGTTGCATTCATGATGATTAAGCAAGGATAATTCTAGCATATTTTTTTCTCCATGTAAGTGAGTTGCTCTTGCCCCTGAGTTGGGCCACAATTTAAAACACAAGCAAATAATCAGCACTGTAGAAAACAAGGATTCATACACTCCCTCCCCAGCCCCCTTTCAAGGCAAAATTGAGTCTTCCAAACATTTATACAGCGCTCTGATTTAGAAGGTCAATAAAGTTCGTTGTCCTTCAGTCAAGCCATGGCTTTATAAAAGTTTGATTTCAGATAAATTCATTCTAATACAGCTTTTTTTCTTAAAGATTTTTCCCCCCAAAAAAACTACAAAGAAAAGAAATTATAAAAATGTGAACCCAAGACCTACCCATGTTAACTCAGCTGTCCAGCCATAGCAAAGTGGACAAGAGTTTCAAATGAATCAGCCATACCCACTGTAATGTTTACAATTATGAAATTAAATCACACCACGTTCCTATGATGCAACTATATCTCCCAATGAGGCAACGCCCCTCAGTTACACTGACACCATCATTCACATTTGGTTATTGATTTCCCTTGTGCTAACGACTAATGCCAAGCTATCCTATAAGCAGGTCCCAGGTACAATTTTCTTTCTTTTGTATCGTTACAGGGTGGAAAACCATCGGAGACTGCATCCTCCTAAGTATGTTCTTCCCTACTCAATGCAAGTGAACCCAGATATACAACTCGGATGATTCACAATGCTACTTTAAAACAGTATCCTGCTTTAGAAAACAATGTTTTCAAAAGAACCAAATCTATTAGCTCTAGCGTGCCTGTGAGACATCTGACTCCAAGGTGAATAATCTGACATCACTAGTAATCAGTATTTATTTCCAGATCATTTCAAATGAAATCAGTCATTGGGAACAACATGTAACATGACATCTGCTCCTGCAGTTATAAGTAGAATCATTCATTCTATAGATATGTCCCCAATAGAAATATAATCTCAAGTACTTATCTGAAATATTTACACATTTATTCAACAAAGACATTTCCAGAATAATGTAAAACTGACCTTGCCCTTTAGAGATGTACTTCATTCACTTCCTACAACTAATGAGCAACAGAATTTCAGATATGAAGCCCTAACCTTCCAATGTAGCTAGATGCTATTTGTAATACATGCCTCTATTAAATGTCTTCAGCTTTTAACCCAGGTTATATTACTGTTCTTTATATTAACACAAAGCTCTTTGAGAGTAAAAACTATGGGCTGTTTTTTTTTTTAACCACTCAAAATGCACATTTTCTATGACATTATCAGGCCCCAACCAAACAAATCAGTCAGGAGTAAAAGGGAACATCTCCCATATTGAAGGGACATCTCCCTTCAATAATACCAAATTGGAGCCATAAATGATACATTTTAGCACAAACTTTTACCCACCGTATATTAAAATACAATCATGTAAAAGCCGGGCATGGTGGCTCATGCCTGTAATCCCAGCACTTTGAGAGGTCAAGGCGGGTGGATCACTTGAGGTCAGGAGTTCAAGACCAACCTGGGCAACATGGTGAAATCCCATCTCTATAAAAATAAAAAAATTAGCCAGGCGTGGTGGTGCATGCCTGTAATCCCAGCTACTACTCGCGAGGCTGAGGCATAAGAATTACTTGAACCCAGGAAGTTGAGGTTGCAGTGAGCCGAGATCACACCACTGCACTCCAGCCTGGGCGACAGAGCAATAATCTGACTCAAGGAGAAAAAAAAAATACAATCATGTAGAAATACAATAAAATATTAAAATGCAATAAATATGTAGGAATAATCGTTTGGATTTTATTAAATAAATGCTTATGAGTGCCGACTGTGAGAGAGAACACAGTGCTAAGGAACATATTCTTTCTTTTTCTTTTTACCAAGTGTTCTGAAAAAAAAAAAAAAAGTAAAGTAATATTGCTTACATGAAGATAATTAAACAGAATGGGACTTCTTTACCAGGAATGGGAGTTTGTTATATATTAATTTGCAGCTCAAAGGTTTCTGTTGACTAATCTCAGAAAAAGAAGGCACACGACATACTTATAAACACATGTAACTCATCTCAGAGTCTCCCAGGATGGTCACAGCCCCACGTGGTGTTCCTGTGTGCTGGGTTCCACACTGAGTCTGCCACTTAGTGAGAAAGTAGAGAGACACTTCTAATGCCAAGTTGTTCCCAAAACCACCTAGGGGAAAAGATGGGTGCATTTTTGCAGGAGTCTAGACGGTAGTATCACTAGTAAATTGGTGCCAGTCTTCCTATGTTACAGTTTAAATAAATGATACTTGACTTTATGAGAGTATATTTTGTTTTTCACCACACAAGTTCTGATCTCATAATTTGCCACCCCAAATCACAGATATAATGCTATTGGGGAGAATGACAAACCAGTGGACTGGCAAACTTATCCCGAATCTGCACGTGGCTCCTAGGACAAAGGTGATTTCAAAGTTTGCTGATGCATGTGAGGCACAGCATTTTGATTTTGTCTCACCCAGGCCCTGCGTCTCTCTCTCCAGTGTGCGTCTGCTTGCTAATTCAATTAATTTTGTTATAGCTGAACAAGAAAGGGATCAGTGAAAGGTTAATGTGGTCCTAGGCAGCTTGATTCAATGGAATCCTTAGCCACCACTGCACTGTGACCTTTAGGAGTTGAGCCATCCTGGTTGAAATAGAGCCAGGGGACCAAGTTTCCTATAAACACAATAGGGTCAGACCCAGAGAGCTCTAAAGCAAGGATACTTGGGAAGCTATGGACACGTCACAAACTAACCTAGAAGAGATCACAGCCTTGCTTAAATATGAGTCCAGAAGGAGCCAGTTTCTCATAAAGGAACACTTACAAATGGAGTAATACTGGTGAGACCCAGAAGCCAACAGTAAGACAAGGAGCTCTGCTGTTTATGAGTATAAAGGGGGACGGGACAAGTGGATTAATGTGGTTTATCTGCCTTATTCAAGATTTTAAAATGAATATAGATGTACATTGAAATATGCATGTATGTATACATATGCATAGTTCATGAAATATGGTGAAATAGACTACATTTGGGTGGCAAGAGACACCTACAATTTTACACACTCACACCCACCCACACACACATACACATATTTCTCATAGTCAGCCACACTTACTGAGTAGGTATTATACTGACCACACTGTGATGGATAATCAAACAAGAATAAGACAGTAGCCCTGACTTTGAGAAGGTCACAAATCAGCTGACCTGTGCTCTGAAAACTGTAGAGTTCCATGAGTCGGTCCAAACATTCCTAAAGGTGTAACATGTTTGGTTGCCCATTGAAAAGATGTTTGCGCAGCACTCTGCCACTCACTAACAGTCGATAGATGACTGCAAATCATTAGTGTGGCTATTAGTGTAATGGGATGTTGGAGGTGAAAGATTTGACTAAATGGAGACAATGGTGCAGGGCTTCTGGGATTTCTGGAACCATATATTTCATACACCTATTAGGAAATTCAGAGGACTGGCTTATGTTTTGTAATCATCACAATAAGGAAAAGGGTAAAGTTCACAGGCATACAGAGCTGAGCAACCTCCACAGAATAGGTGGGTGGCAGGTGCCTCACTACACACACACCAGTCAAGGCAGGAAGGGGAGAAATGCAAACCAAGGCCAAGAGGGACCTCCATTCCTTTATGTCCTCATGCTGTGTCCTCACCCCATTCCTATACCTGGCAGTGGTACAGGAGATACACACACACACACACACACACACACACACACACAACACATATATATACGTAAGCGAACACAAGAAATACAAGTGAACTCAGAATCTGGAATCCTGGGTCCAGGATAGTTTCACACTTGTCATTAGCTTTCTACATCACATCGGGCAAGCCATTTTACGTTTCAGGACACCAGGCCCCTCAACTGTAGCCTGATGGAGTAGGAACTGACTGCAACGGGCCACTACCACTGGAACATCCTGTGACTGCTTTCAGAATCATTCCCCATCCACTTTTCAGGAACACTTTCTTCCCTTTCTCTATGCTGTGCCATATCTGCTTACTTCTCCAAGAAGCCTTCTTTGTTTGCTTGAACTCCATGGTATGGTGGAATGGGCTTTGGCATTAGATGAAGTTGGGCTCAAAACCAACCTACATCCCACTCACTAGCTGTATGAGCTTGAGCAAACCTTTGTTTCACCATACGTCAAATAAGGAGAGTAGAGCCTTGTAGGGCCACTAGGAGGATTAAACAGTATACAGAAAGGAAAAAGTGATATCTCTCAGTAGAGCTTACAAGTGGAACTGCCATCACCGCCCCATCAGCCCTTACATTGTTACACACACAGCACCTGTGCCTGACATAAAATGTTAACCCTTAATCAAAATTTGTTGAAATGTTTCTCCGCATGCACTTTTGCTGAGCGTTCTACAATTTTGAAACTCGTGTGTGTGTGTCGTGTATATAAAACAAGTATAGTTGACCCTTGAACAACACAGATTTGACGTGTGTAGGTTCACTTATATGAGAATTTTCTTCCGCTTCTGCCACCCCTGAGACAGTAAGACTAACCCTTTTTTCCTCCTCAGCCTACTCACTGTGAAGACAATAAGGATGAAGACCTTTATGACAATCCACTTCCACTTAATGAATAGTAAGCATAATTTCTCTTCCTTATGATTTTCTTCATAACATTTTATTTTTTCTACGTTACTTTATTGTAAGAATACAATATATAATACATATAACATACAAAATATATGTTAATTGATTGCCTATTTTATTGGCAAGGCTTCTAGTCAACAGTAGGCTATTAGTAGTTAAGTTATGGGGGATTCAAAAGTTATATGCAGATTTTTTACTACAAGGGGGTCAGCACTTTTAAACCCTACATTGTTCAGGGATCAACTGTATTTATTAAGCACCTGCTAAGTATTGAGGACACAAAGATGGATAAGAATTAAATTGTCCATTGGCCTAAGAGGCCCCGTGGTCTAGCAGGCTTTTTATGTCTTATTTCCTATAGGAGAGAAAGTTCCCATCCAATGAGCAATGACTAAACACCTTCTGTGTGCATTACACTGTGCTAGTACGTCGAGAGGAAAGGACAAAAATCAAGGTATCAGTCTATCCTCCAAGGAGCTTGCAATCTAGTAGGAAAATAAACGCAATGCTTATAATGTAAGGCAGAATGTGTGGCACATACTCGAAGTGTTCCAGAAATAAAGTACCATGTAAGTCAAGAATAAGAGTGGTTACTGTGTGCGGGGTTCATCTGAAACTTTAAGAGAAGGAGGACTTCATGAAGGAGATTTGAGCTAGACCTTGAAGGCCAAATCACATCTTGGTGGACAGAAGTAAAAATGAAGAGCCTCTTAGAAGGACGATAGAACACAGTTGTAAAAGTACAGGCTCGGTGCTGTGGCTCACGCCTGTAATCCCAGCACTTTGGGAGGCCAAGGTGGGCAGATCACCTGAGGTCAGGAGATTGAGACCAGCCTGGCCAACATGGCGAAACCCCATCTCTACTAAAAATACAAAAATTAGCCAGCTGTGGTGGCAGGTGCCTGTAATCTCAGCTACTCGGGAGGCTGAGGCAGGAGAATCACTTGAATCCGGGAGGCGGAGGCTGCAGTGAGCTGAGATCGTGCCACTGCACTCCAGCCTGGGCGACAGAGCAAGACTCTGTCTTAGTAAAGAAAATAAAAGAACACAGTTGTAAAAGTACAGAGACAGAAAATGCATTTCTCACTCGAGGAAACTAATAATGAGCATTTACCAGAGATAAAATACACACAGATAAGAAGGGGAGAAAGCCCAAAATGTAGGTGGTAGCTATTTCTTCTGCCTTCCCTCACAGTGCCCAGGACAGAGCTCTGCAAACTATACACTTTCAGAGAATGATTTTTGAAAAAATAATTGGAGGTAGAAGAAGGGAATCGTGCTTCAGAAAATAAATCTCTTTGCAGCTTGCCTATTTCATAGTCTTATTGCAAGGATTAATCGTTGGTTTGATAGTCATAAAGTTAAATTACACTTAATAAAACACATAGAGCAAAAGAGTTCCACATCACAGCACACCAAGGAAGAATAAAACTGGAAATGGATGTTATTTCATCAGAGTGAAAAGCTAAGCAGAGCATTTTAGGATGAACAAGATAAATGGAATGTTATTTGATTTTGTATCTCATCCATTTCAGTTCTGAAAATTATCTGAGACAGTTCTATTAATATAGATGCTTCATATATAGGCCATATTTTATTTTTTAAAGAACGATCTTAAAAATATATTTTCAAATAATGGAGAAAAGATAAGCGGTTACAGATGGTTTTCCCTATTTTTGTCATGCATGATCAAGGACTGCAGAGTAACGTGGGCTTCATTGGGAAATCCAAATCTTGCAGCTAGGAGCGTTCCAGGAGCAAATGCTGGCATTATTTTGCTTTCACAGGGAAAATATGTTCCTGTTCAGTCAAGCAAAGTAATCAATTATTCTGCATTATGAAATACTCATTTTATAACTATTGACATTTCAGACAGTTGTGCCACATGTCAATAGTGGTTTTGATGCTCACATTTAAGCTCCAGCTTATAGGATGGGATTCATCTGGGCTGACAGTGTCTGACCAGAAGTCTATTCTCTGCTCTCAGAAGTCCATCTATTATTTATGTCCAGTCCTACACTGTGGAAGTCTGTTGTGAGCGCTAAAACAAGAATAGATTTGGGTATTTTTTGTTTTAATAAAAAGGTTAAAATTTTCTCAATATGTTAGGTCCACATTTTAAAAAATCACTCTTCTCTTAAAATCTCTTCCTACATTTTGTAAGATGGAGGTAGATTAAATTAGGCATTCCAGTCAGAAGTTCCAAAATTCCTGTTAGATTTTTAGTATCTAGTGAAGCCTTGTGTCCTCAAAAATAATTTTGTGAAATCAAAATGGCTTTCCAATCATTATATAATACTGTTACTGTTGCTGCTACTACCTCTCCTACTGGTTAACTATTCCTTGGAACTTCCTGTGTGGCAAGCATTGATTTTATGCTCTTTTTAAAAATCATTTCATTTATGGAAAAACATTCTGTACTTTTATTACATTCATTTTACAGATGAGGAAACTGGGGCACAGAGAAATTAAGTGACTTGTCCAGGAGGACAGGGCCAATAACCGGTGGAACCATAAGAAAAAAATCCAGGTACACTGATTTTAGCATGTGCACTCCTAAACATTATGCTGCAACTCTCAAAAATTGAATTAATTTTTCCTTCGATTCAGCATTACTTAGTATTTCAAAAATAGCAAGCTGACTTCTCCAGAAATCAAGAAGTACTACCCTCATAACATCTAGGCATGTGTGCGAGAAATTCTTTTATCACTGGCTTCTATAATTGAGCAAGGTTTAGCATGTGTCATTATGAATTATTGCACAATTTAGTAAATTATTTAATTACTACTAATGAGGAAACATACTGTACATGGTTGTAATTATCCTGTTGGAAAACAATGTTGCCATTTGTACATTTAAGAAACACTTGCTACATACCAAATTAACTCTTGAGGGAAGTTTATTTTGTATTTTGGAATAATCAAACAACTCTAAATGTTGTTAATGGGTGTTAGATAGGATTACAAGGAAACTAAAAAATACACAAATCAAAGCTGACATTCCTAAAAGACTCCAAACCAAAAACATCTGTTAAAAAGGTAAAAAAATAATGATTTCATAGTTCATGATATTCTACAGAAAAAGCACAAGATATATTTACTGTTTTTACTTTTCCAAATTGTTTCACTGCTGCTCTTTTCATAGTTTTTGCAACATATATAATATAGCAATTTGTTCACCTACTTTAATCACCCAACAAATGGCTTTGATAGCTTAATAATCTTAAGCAGAGCCATTTATTTTCAATGTACTTTGAGTAAACTGTTATCTACGTTTATTAAGTGACTGTAGTTATGCATAGTCTTGTTATTTATAAAAGAACACAGTACATACATAGCCTTGGGATGTTTTGACAACACATCTTAAGTAAAATATTGGTAAAATAATTTTCAAAATATAATAAAAGTGAGAAAGAGTGACTTGTTTGTGTTAGCTACAGTATACATTATTGAGAAACTACTGATATGCATTATTGAATTTGTTGTAGAGCCTTAAGTACGTAATAGTCTCGGAAAGCCCAACTCGCCCATTATTTCAAAGGTTAGGTACATGTTATATGGTGAAACTGACTTTCATAGACCAGAATGTAACGGTGATTTGATTTACAACATCTTTGCTCCTTGAAATATAACAGAGGTAATGTAGCAAAGCCATTATAAACAAGGAAGAATAAAAAAGGGAAATACCAGAGTTCAAGACACTCAAAGAGGGCATATGGTAAGTCTCTCTGCTTCCAAGGACACGAACAGTTAACTGTCTGTTTCTGACAGTTGCCTATCATTAAATAATCATATTCAAGCAAGATAAGTGATATTATCATATTTGCTCTGTTGTCTTGTTTGTTATATTATCCCAAGGTCAGCTGCCATTAAACTGGGTAATCCAAATCAAACAAAAGTTTTGTCCTCTTATGAATAATGCATATACTGGAATCATATTATGATTTGCAGATTTCAGCACTTGTCAAAAAACTAGTAAGAAACTGTTTCCTGTCACCATGTTAGATTTAGGCATAACAAAACAAGAGAAAAGAAAACATGTTTTATATGTTCAGAGAGGTCGCTGCTCAATTTGCAGTATAACATAAACTACTACATAGTGGTTATTTTACACTAACAGTATTTTATCAACTAGAACTACTGTAAAACATATAGAGTGCTCTCTATTTTAATGGTATTTTCTGATGTCACCGTGTCAAACTAGAAGAATTGCACTTTGATTCGTCTTTCAGATCTCAGTTTTTTAATCTTATTAAAATATAATTTACATGTTGGAAAACTCACCCTTTTTAGGATACAGTTCTCTGAGTTGTGACTAAGGCATTTAATTGTTTAACCACAATTAAATTAAAAGACAAAGAACAGTTCTATTCCCCTCTCCCCCAATATTCCTCTGTGCCCCTTTATAGCCAACCCTCCACCCCAAATCCTGGCAACCAGAGATGTTTTGTGTCCCTACAGCTTTGCCTTTAAAGAATATTATTTCAGTGGAATAGTATATTATGCAGCCTGTTGACTGGTTTCTTCTACTTAGCATAAAGCATTTGAGATTCATCCCGTGTTGTTGAGTACAATAATTTGCTCTGTTTTATTGTTGAGTAATATTCCATTCCACAGTTTGTTTATTCATTCCTCAATTGAAGGACAGTTGGGTTGTTTCCATTTTATGGCAATCAAAAATAAAGCTGGTATAAATATTCATGGTACAGGCTGTGGTGTGAACCTAAATTTACATTTATATTGGTAAATACCTAGGAATGGGACTGTTAGATCATATGGGATGGATATATACATTTAATTATAAGAAACGCTTGATGGTTTCCAGAGTAGCTGTGCCATTTTGCATTCCTATCAGCAATGTATGAGAGTTCCAGTTGCTCCATATCCTCTCCAGCACATGGTGTTGTTGAATATTTATCCATTCATTGCTGATTTTAGTTCTTCAAAGTAGTTAAGTTCTATAAAGTTCCCAGGAACACTGAATTTTAAAAGACAAAATTATTCCTCCTAGAGGAAATAGAGGGTTAAGTTTCTGTGAGTCTGTGCTCATAACTTTTTTGTCAACTGATCAATACCTAACTTTGTTTTATGTGTGTTTCTATTTAAAGACATCTTATTTAGTATGTATTGTTGATTCAATAACACTGCACTGGCAGCCAACAGCAGTATAACTCATGGCTAGAGACAGCTTATGTAACACATTGTATTTTCTCCATTAAGACATATCACAATCTTCTCGCGCTTGAACACTAGACAGCACTTCAGCAAGCCCTGTGCTTGGGGATCATTTTAAACAGTGAGACTTATCAACAAAAAGCACAAACAGGGCGGGGCATGGTGGCTCACGCCTGTAATCCCAGCACTTTGGGAGGCTGAGGTGGGTGGATCACCTGAGGTCGGGAGTTTGAGACCAGCCTGGCCAACATGGTGAAACCCCGTCTCTACTGAAAATACAAAAGAAATTAGCCGGGCATGGTGGTGCGTGCCTGTAATCTACGCAGGAGGCTGAGGCAGGAGAATCGCTTGACCCTGGGAGGCGTAGGTTGCAGAGAGCCGAGATCGCACCACTGCACTCCAGCATGGGTGACAGAGCGAGACTCTGTCTCAAAAAAAAAAAAAAAAAGCACGAACATTAGAAAAAGATGGCATTGAATAGACTTTAAAAAGGACACCTGTTTATAATATGACAGCTGAAACAAGAGGGCAGAACATCACCTCAATGGACCTCAGTGGGGAACTTGTTCTAGGGCGCTGTGTGCACATACTTGTCTGCCAATGACCGCATACCCAGTGTTGATTTTGGGGTTATAAATAAATTTTAGTGAGTATGCAAATTTGTAAACACAAAATCCTCCAGTAATGCGAATGGACTGACCTTGTTTATCTGCTTTTTTTTGCCATTCTATGGTCTAAGTTTAAATGTCACTGCCCTATAGACATCTTGTTCTTCTCTTTTTTGTAAACCTGATTCGTCACCCTCTTTTCAAATCATTTATTATCTTTTCTGCCTTCTTCTTTAGACTCTCCACACTAGAGTCAGGAAACATACCTGTCTTATTCGCCATTGTATTCCTTATATCATTAAGGCTTACCATAGTGCCTGGCATACATAGATGTTGAGTAAGTATTTGTTGAATCAGTGAATACTTCTTTGAAAGTAGCATGTATGGAAGAAAAAGCACTGGAATTGGAGTTGGAAAATCTGGTTTTCCATTCTAGTTCCAACAGTGGCTTTGTGATTGGTGACAAGTTACTTATATTCTTTGAGCTTCAATTTCCTCTCCTGTACAACTGAAAAACTAACACCTATCTTCAGAGATGTTTTTAAGATCTTAAAAGTCAGGCAATAAACATGAAAACCGTTAGTATCTGGCACACTGTTGATACCCAATAATCACTGGATTGGAGTGGTTTATGACCTACCACTAGACATTTATAACTGTATGAGCAATATAAAATATACTAACAAACAGTGTGAACAGTAAGTTTATTTGGAGATACAGATAGTGCTAACTCTCCATGTATTTGGCATTATATACTCAGAGCTCCCAAATAATTAAGAGAATTTTTCACGTTAGAAGTGGATCTTTTGTTATTCTGTCAACCTAGCTATGTTCTTCAGAGTCAAAGGTTCTACACACGATATACTATGTACATGTCACCATGAAAACTGATAATTTGTCTAC
This sequence comes from Pan troglodytes, assembly GCF_028858775.2. NCBI lineage: Eukaryota > Metazoa > Chordata > Mammalia > Primates > Hominidae > Pan > Pan troglodytes. The sequence goes on from NC_072414.2 coordinate 52,613,703, forward strand.
TCCATTTCAAAAAAAAAATTCCTGAATGTTTAAAAGCAATTCTTCAATAATGTAGTTAGAGTTTGTACTCTCTGGAAACAAGATTTTTTTTTTCTTTCAAACACTCCTAGACAAACAAGGACATTTAGTTAAGAAGCTTAGTATGATTCTGTCTGAAATGCTTTCTTACAAAAACCTATTGTATCCCTTAGGATTTCAAGGCAATAAAAACCAATAATTTTAATAAAATTATGTCAATCTTCCCGCATATAACTAAGGCTAACAACATAATCTAAACGTTAAACTATAGTGGAAAAGAAACTACGTAAACAATGCATAAGGTTACTTCACTCAAAATTTATACAGATGGTTTTCTTACAAAATTACGATGATCAGATATGATTAATGATACGATTTAAGATTATTGGTCTTTAATAGAGGCAAAACATGATGACTCACTGACAAAGCAAGCTAATAGCAGGGAGGGAGAGAAGGTAAGTTTGTATATTTGATTACAAAGCAAAACAGATAAGTAGAACCACAGAGTCAATAATGATGATATTATATGAAACTTTCATTGTTTCCTAACTTACATTTCTATGAACTTTTCTGGAGATGACGTTTTTTAAACATATAAATCGTCATTAGGAACCTGACAACAGTTCTAAATCAAACCTAGGGTTTAAAACATCATTTGCCGACAGGCATCCTCCAAGTGTTTTCCGCAGAGGCACATCACTTCTGATTATTCCCAGGCTATTTTAAATGATCTTGGACAGGGCTACTGAATGACTTGTCAGCGAACAGGAAAACATTATGACACCACTTCTCCAGATTTCTTCCCAGAACACGAAATATTTGGGATCGTTCTAATTGAATCAAGGCTAGCTTGAAAAAACAAGTTAAGCTTCACTCTAAAGCTTTCAGTTTTAACTGGAGGAATGCTTCTAACATATGGCAGCTGGGCTCTGACTCACAGCAACCTTCAAATTCTGGCCAAAATGTCTGTTTCCTGAGATTGTGTCTGATATGCCTGTGCATCCCTGGTGGGGCCCAGCAAGCATTCAGTAAATGCTATTGTTGGAACGAATGAATGAATTAAAGGGCTCCTAATTAGGAGCTACAAATTCTTCCAGCAACAAAATAATCCCATAGGAAAGCTGCAATGTACTTGGAATTGGTATCTACGAAGAGTTCTATTTTCAGCTCCTTTACAAATTATTTTTATCATTTATGCTCAACTTGGTCTTTCTTGTTGTTTTTTTTTTTTTAAACCAAGATGTGAAAAGCACAGAAGCATTTTCTAGAACATGAAAGACCAGTATACTTTGTAGAAAGTTTCATTTGTATGTAGCTTGTGTGTGATAATTATTTTTAAATCTCAGTTAATCATCATATATTTTCTCGGAGCAGACTTTGGGTGAGGCACTACGTGAAATGTTTGAAAAAGATAGTTAAAAGGAAAAAGTCCTATACTTGACTATGCACCAAAAATTGTAACTAACACTAGTAGAAGGTATGCAGTTTCCAGTAAGGCAAGTGGTTATCTAAAGAAATACTAAATTAGAACTGCTATCTCAGAAGTATAAACAATTGCTATAATACTTTTCAATCAGACATCTCTCACATGAAAGCCTTGTGAAATGGAAGACAGAAGCCGAAAAAACAGAAAAGAAAAAAGAAAAGAAAGAAACAAAGATCAGCAGAGATACCACTAAAACTCCAAGAACCAAAAGTTTGTATATGTGCTTTAAAAAGCATCCCTTTGATATTTACTCCGAGGCTTTTTTCTCTTATGTAAGATATAATTCTGACAACCTTGATGTCTGAACTTCCAGTATACCGGAGATATTTTGGAAGCACAACAGAGACTTGTGCTCATAGGCGCAAAGAGAAACAATAAATATTGAAGGAAGAGATTTAAAAAATGACAAAAAGTTAGACATAGGAACTCAAAAAGTATGGCAGCATGGAGCCATTTAGCATAGGGGCAAAGAGCCAACCACACCTGCCGAGTTTCTGAGTGCATCCTGTATTACAGCATACTGTACACACCATAATAATTAATGGTTATAATGACTTTGAATCACTAAGGATGTATTAACCCATGAACTCTAAGAAGACAGGGACTTACATAATATATTTTGAAAGCTCCCCTTCCTCCTATAAAGTGATTTAGTTTAGGCACTTATAGAAATACACTGCAGAAAATTAATTTTTTATGATGTACCTCATTTTCTGATAATGCCTTGAATGTGACATGGTATACATACCTAAAATAATAACCCTAACTATTTAAGACCTTACACTCAAGGACTTAAATAGTTCCTGTTTCAGTAAGCTGTGTTCTGAAGCATACTGGAAAAATAAAGCGTGTTCTATAGGAAGCTACCTGCATTATACACAGGTATTTTATTTAATTCTAATATTAGCCAAATATCAATAAAGTAAAAACTCTTCAAACACAACCCTTTCCCCCTATTTAAAGCTAGAACGTTTTTGTAAATATTTACTGGAGTGATGAGTGTTCAGGGCTCAAGTTTATTTATACATCATTCTGTGAAGGTATTTGTTGCAATTGCTATTTATATAATAATGTTTAACCTGCCAGAATTCTGGAGAAAGAAAGGTTAGCAGTTAAAGCAAGTTCAATGGGAAAAAAAGAAGAAAGCCATAGACACAACTTGGCGTTGTTTCCATTCAGTGCAGGTGAAGTGACAGGTTTCTAAAAGTATGCTTTATCCACGCACACACATGATACCGATACCTTCTTCTTGGCTGCAACGATTCTTTTTCAAAACTGCTAGCCTGTTTCCAAGGCAGCTGCAAAACGTCCGTGAAAACTAGTTAATTTGTAAGAGGCATGGAAACTGCTGCCTCTCCACCTGCCAGGCTAGATCCACATCGTACAGACTCTACAATGGCAGGAGCTGAGGGTCCTGAGATAAATTTTCTCGGCTCCTGTATAGACGGAGGAAAGGGAAGTGATTGCTGAGAATGTCCTAGACATGGACGCGGAGCTCAGATGCTTTTGGGTGTTCTGTCTCTTTGACTCCACATATTGTCCTGGATGCAGAATAATACTTTTTGGATTAAAGTCACCGTGGCCACCTCCAAATTGCTTTCACATTTTATTGTTATTATCATTATGTTGTTGTTAATGAGAATACAGCTGAAAGGCTACGTTTGACACTTAAAAACAACCAAAAATCCAGCAGGCAGGAATCATCCCCACTCACAGATAGGGTAAGTGAAGCTCAAAGAGGCCTCTGGTTCAGCAGATCACACCGCTGATGGTAGAGCTGGGACTCTACCATCTGACTCCCACTCTAGTGCTCACTACATGTTGCAAGATGCTAAGTATTGAAAACTGATTTCCTGTTCCTGAAGAGTTTATATTTTGAGAAACACAGGTTGGCAAGTGTAAGGAAAGTTTTCCATGGTAGGACTTTGAAAAGGAAACAGGAGGCTGTTTTTTATTTCTTCTTCAGAAGATTTTTTGTCACCACTTCTATCTTTCTTTCTGTTCATACATTTTTATATTATCTAATCACTCCTGCCACGAGAGATAATTTACATGGCTCTTCAACAACATGTCACCAATAAATCACCAAACACATTTTAATAAATCAGGCCTCATAACAATCTACAGTAAACCGGATCATATGATGTTGAGCATATACCAAGCCTGGCCATCTCATGGGGGTTTTACAGTCTCTGGTCCTTTCTGTGTGACCGAGAAACACACACAGTTTACAAAGGGCCCCCGTGTCTATCATGACATTGGCCTTAGAAGTTAAGAATATACTTGCAGTTGTGTCTCTTCATTTTTATGGCCCTGTATTTCATTAATTTCATTAAGTCTTCCTTGTACATTTTAATGTTTCATCCATTCACATGGTCAGGAGGTCTAGGCAGGCTGATTCATATTTGCTTACCAATAGCAGAAAGGAAGGGTTCCTATGATTAAGTCAAAAACTGACCTCCTTTCCACATTTAAGGGATTATCATTTGGCATCTCTGCTCCACAGACCTTTGCTCTTAACACCATTTGCTTGGTATGAAATACTGAATTAATTTAGAAAAGAACCATGATTAGGTACTAGGGCTTTTGAATTAAAACGTGAAATACTTAATTAGGCAAAATAACATGGAACATTAATGGGAGGGATTTTAGAGGAAACAAAAATGTGGCAGCCTTAGGGTTAAATGACTTTTAAAAGTCTCAGGTATAGGGAGTGACAGACCCAGAAATAAAATCCTCAACATCTCATACCTGCTCAATGTTCTGATCATTTGTCACACTCTAGGAAGAGACAATAAATATATATCTGTGGAAAGTCCATAAGATGGAAATGAGGTGGCCTACCTTTCATCATTTGCAATGATCACAGACAAAGCCATTTATAAAAATACCTGCCATAACAGAAGCCGCCGCATCTCAACCCAAAATGGGAAGACACAGAAGAGGATGATAAAAATGAAATCATGATACACGAATCCTCATCCTATCACCAAAGTGGTTGCCCAAAGAGGGGTCTCCACGGTTGCCTGATGAAAAGCACAAATCATGGACTACCCACTGGGAAAGTGGGGACAGAGAAGTGAGGGAATGGCCTCTTCTTCAGAAGGCTGAATGGCTGGACTCTGTCGAATGAATAGATAACACCATTGCAGAACAGACAGTGGAGATGAAAGTAGGAGCCAATGAAAACAGAAGCAGGGAGGAAAACCATCAAAGGCGTGAAAAAATAACAAAAGTCCAGGGACTGATGTGATCAGCACCCACATGCTAAAATTGCAGCTCGAGAGAGCCGTTTGAAGCTGCTAAAGAGATTTAATACAATCTGGAATGAACAGAAATTGCCATCAAATAGAACAGAAGGGCCACCAAGAGACCTTAAGGAAGGGCAACCTAATGGAATGTGAGCCCTGCAAAGAGCTCACGTGGCAATGTCCTTTTGAACATCTCAATCATTCTAAAGTGTCGTGTAAGTCACACACACACACACACACACACACATACACACACACAATCCAGGGTCTGTGGGGAATTTTGATGGGAGGTGCTCATCAAAAGTCTTAAATAATGCAAGGCAATGGCAATCCATCCGATCTTCCACTCTGAGGACCAGGAGCAAAGAACAGACGCAGGTTTCATCAAAGCAGCCTCTCATCTTTCTAGCACATCTGCAATGTCCATCTCACCAGGGGTGACCTTCTGAGTGAACTTTGGGAGAGACGTGCTCTTTGGTTTTGTCTGGGTTGCAGTTTAATTCAGCAGGAAGCGGGCTGTGGCTGGGAACCACAGCACAAAGAAAATCACGGTAAGGAGGTGAAAAATGCGGGACTGATCGACAATAAGTGAGATGAAATAAATGACTGGTAGTTTTTTATGAGACCAGCAGAAGAAAAATATATATGTATATATGATAGGTGATCACTTTTAAGGCTTGTTCCCCATTGCTGTTACTAAGTAGGCAGTGATAGAAACAGCACAATTGAGCAATAACACTGAGATCAGAGAGAGAGAGAGAGAAGGAAAAAAAACCCCAAAAACCAAAAGGATCAGAGAGGCTCTTTAGGACTGTGTCCAATCCAGGGCGACCATCCAAATACAAACTTTGAATTTCATTCAAGTGCCATGTGGATAAATTGCATTGTGGAGATAAAATATAGAGACTTTAGAAAATGATTCTGTTTTCATGCAGATCATTGTCGATAACTCCTCAGGACTGAGAGTGTTTTGGTTTGTGCAAGGTAGAAAAATCAGAAGATAATAAAAAGTTCGTAGTAGATAAAGCTAAGAAGTCATGTCACCTAAAGTGTATGGGCCAGTGGTCTTTCCTAATTTCAAACAAAGGGAAAAAGAACGTATTCTAAGTAGTGACAAGTTAAAGGGAATCTGCATTTGGTGGTAAATAAAATTTCTATTGCCGCTCAATTATCTTCACTCTGCCAGGCTGGGTATTATTATATAGACAGTGGGGAATGGAAAATTCTTTCCTCTTGAATGGGTTCAATCTCTCAGACCTCAGAAGATCTCCAAGGGAATCTCCATAGCAGGAGTGGCTAGACCCTTGTTTCAATATCTTCTGTCTCTAACCCTTGGTTGTTCATTTCATATCCTACCATGTTTCCAGCACTGAATCAGCCCCAGAATAGGACATGAGTAGAATGAAAAAGGGATTCGATTTGCCATAGCTTTAACCTTCCTTAAAGTCTTCTGTGTTTATGTACTACGAGTTTTCTAGCGATATGAAAATGCATCTTTTTAATAATTCTGTTCTGCATTTTCTTTGTCTTGGTAGAAAGCAAAATCAACATGTATCTTTACCTCAAACAATCTTGAGTTTTGCAAAAAAAAAAAAAAAAAAGTGGAGTCTTCTTTGCACGAGGAGTCTAGAGAACTCTTAGCACCTAGTAGGTGCTCAATAAATACCAGCCAATAGGCAGGGCTCCTTTCCTCTGACAGCTGGCCATAGACACAAGCTGCTTTGGGAAACCTGATGGAGAGACCCGCCTTTCTGGCAGAGCCATCCTCACTCTTTCATCACTGCACTCAAAGATATTACTGATGTTGGTCCTCTGGTTTTGCTGCTTTTTTCCTCTGACTGGACTAACTGAGTCTACTCTGCTCACTAGCTGCCACTTCAGAATCCTGTCACGCAGCGGAAGGCCAAAGGACATTTTCCCCTAAGTCCTTTTAACTTCCTGGCATTCCGTTTTTCAACCCCACATTAAAGGTGCTGATGTTTCATCCTAGTCCTACCAGCCAATGGGTGGCCTCAAGTTAGACTAGGCAGGGCTTCTATCGGCTCTTTCCCTGTTGGGCACAGGGAGAAGGAACCCAGAGAAATGTTTCCTCAAGCTCATTTTCTAATTTTTCCTTGGATGCTATCACTGAAGTTCTGAGATCATGTATTAAGAAACAGACACATTTGAAACTAACATACAACAGATGTCAACCTAGGGCCAGGATTGGCCAGCAAGACTGATTTTTTGCAAGTTCTCAAAAATAATTTTTTTCTTTTTGCTTGCCTTTTTTCCCCTGTGCCCTTGTCCAATGCCCAGTCATCTTATAATCCATTAAAGCTGGTATACCAATTCTGTTTCCTTTCCAAGACAGGACCTGCCAACTTGAAAAACAAAAATGAACCTCCCCTCTTTTTGGCATGTTCCTCCAAGCCTCAACTAACCCCGGGCAGAAACTAGTGGATGTATGCCCAGTTGAAGCCTGAGGTTAGAGTCATAATTTTTACCTCCTTTAGCGAACAATTCCCTGGTATGTTCCTGAATTGTCATTCTTAGTATATTGCTAGACCAGGCATTAGCAAACCCAGCAGACTGGCATTCTCTGCAGTTTGGTAGAACAAGCCTGCTGTCATACGGAAGCTGAAATCTGAGACACCTCTGTACCTAGAAGAATCTCTCTCTCTCTCTCTGTTTTTTTTTTTTTTTTTTTTTCTCTCTCTCTCTGTTTTACTCTGTCCCCAGGGGTAAAGTATTTTCTGCAAACATGAAATTAGTTTATATTTTAAGGGCTTTGGATTTACTAATTTTGACTAAGTTAAAAAGGGCAGAGCAGTCTCCTAGTACTCTCCTGAGTGACTCAATCTGTGATCCTTGGGAAGGGTTTAATGGACATATTTTATTTTCGTTCAGGGTGACCTCACTGATCATTGTGCAGAATGCCTTTTCTTTTTTTTCCTCCTTAAAACAAAATAACTGCAATTTTCTAGGCATTTCCTAGAGAAGAAAACTGTATTTTTTTTTTTAACTTATCTTTAAGGCCACTGTTCAGGAATTTTTTTTTTTATTCTATTTAAAGTGTAGGTGAAGGTGATTATATCTTTCCAAAGTCAGTAAAACAAATGTGTTGCATAAGTCATTTCAATTCAATTAAGAGAAACAGGTCAGATGCTAAAATATTAGTAAAATCAATTATGAGTAATAGGTCTCCTGTTAACATGTATCACTACAACCGCCTCTCTCATAATATTTGAATAAATTACATTTGTTTCGTATCTCTGTGTGCCTGTAACATACAGGGGTGTCACTTGACCATAAAACCTTCTCTATTTCCTTCTCTTTGTTACATTTTCTCTGGTGTGCCTTGGAAATGACATATAGACTAACCCTTTAGAGTGAAGGTTTTTCTAAGGAGAGAAAGCCCGGTAACAAATTAAAAAGAGCTTTAGAGTCAGATCCAGCTTTGAATCTTGTCCTGTCACTTGTCAGTTAGGCAGGGAACTTCATCCTTGGGAGCCTTGGTTTCCTCACCTGTGAGGGTAATAGTACCTTTCCACGGGGTTGTTCTACGATTTAAATACAACAACTTGCTGTAACATGCCCACCAGATTGTCAGGCACGTCTGGCATTCATTTAATGAATGTCTCTTTGTGAACTTTTTTGAAAATCCTAAAAATTGCTAATATATAAGAGAAAATAATAATCACAAAATCTCAATTTGATATCTGTTTGTGTGTGTGTGTGTGTGTGTGTGTGTGTGTGTGTGTTAGGATTACAGCCACAAAGTCACCTGAAAAAAAAAAAAAGGTGTCAAAGAGAAAGACTTTCTTCTTATTATTTGGTAAAAGGGCACCCTCAAAATCTCAGGTAGACAGTTCATGGGAAGGCCTTATGGGACAATAAATTTCTGCTGCAACCTCAGTAGCCTTTCTTTCAGACAAACAACTGATATCTGATATGGGGAAATTACGTGAAAAAAAAAAAAGAATACAACATTGAGTCTATGCCATAATTGGAAAAACATGAAAATGACATACATATATGATAAAAAATGAAAAAGGAAAACTGGAAATTTTTTGGTAGGTTAGTAAAAAAAATGGTCATTTTTTTCCTTTGTAAAATCCTTTATTCTTACAGGACTTTTGAACATTTAAGTGAAAAATAGAGAATTGTGTGATTAGAAATTCATCCTTTTAGGCTGACAGGCTACAATGCCTGTCGGTTGAGAAAGATAATATCTCAGGAAGTTAAGTACAGTTTGGCTTAATGGAGTACTTTCCTCCTAATCGCACAGAGGAAATGCAAGCATTGGCATTGACTGCTGAGGAGGAGGAAGGAAGGACAATTTTGGAGCATGGGCCATCCGCTGAGGGGAGCAGACCTGGAGATAGTAGACCCTAAATCGAAATAAAAAAATGGGAGCAGCAAGGCAAATCAGTACAAATGCAACCTCTGGAAGGTTCTAGTTGTGTAGGAAAGAGCATTAAGGTTGATTCTTTTGGAGCGTTTCTGTGTATTTTTGAGGAAAAGAGGCATTCATAGGGCGCATTGATGAGAAAGTCCCAAGAAAAGCATTCAAGGGTTTGGAATGCAGTTCACGGACAATCTGGCTTATAAAGACATGGCTTCTGTGTCGGTTCTATGACCCTTTGTGGGGAGGGGGCAGCATGGCACAGGAGAAAGAACAAGGTCTTCAGGGCTTGACAGAATAAGGTTCAAGCCCATCTCTGCCACCCACTAGCCATGTGTGCTGGGCAAATGGCTTAACATCTAAAACTCAGTTTTCTCAAGAAATAGGATACTTAATATTTATAGTAATCATAAGGTTTAAATGAGATTATACACACGCACATGCAGACAGACACTGACATGCTTACATACATATAGCTGCCTGGAGCATAGTAAGCTCTCAAATAACGCACCTTTTCTCAATGCAGGGAGCAGAAAAGAGAAGAACTCCCTTAAATTAATAAAGTTCTTGGCTGTGGCTCCATCCCAGTTTATGTGCTCAAGTTGAGACCAGAACAGCCTGCTCAGGGAGCTACAGGTTGAAGAGCTGTCAGGGAAAACAGAACAGCGTCAACCCACACACAGCCCCCTTTCTGCTTCCTAGAACCTGGTGGTGGATCAGCTGCCACTATCCACAGCCACCCAAGTCCTAATGCTCTCTCATGTTTCCTCATCTTAGTGCTAGTGCACTTGGCAGAGCTGATGGCTCTGATTCCTGTATTTTGAATCCTGTAATAGCCCATGCTGACCACACTTGGGGTCAGGGGATATAGATAAAGGGGCACCGGGTGGCTTCTCTTCTCCACGGAGCCCTGAGATCGAGTGCTTCTAAGTCCTGAAGGTTTGCCTATCTTATCTGGGAAACCAGTAATAGGAAAGAATAACACCCCAGCCGGTATCTCTAACCCTCACCTTGCAACAAGTGTAAAATGAGAAGGGGAGGGAAGATTCGCCCCAAAGTCTCACGAGATGGGGCCTCCAAGGACTTATCAGGAGCTTGCTAAGCAGGTAACTCTGTACCGGGGGCTCCAGCAGCAGCCGAGGAGGAGAAGGCTGATAATGGGATTTGCGTTTACCCAGCAAAACCAACAGGGAGCAATCTTCAGTGGGTGGAGGAAGAATGTGAGCTCACGATAGCCCAGGTCCGGGGAAGCTGCTCCCTGCCAGCCTAGCTCATAAGGAAGTTGTTTATGTTTTCTGTTTGCCAAAAAACCTTCGTGCGCTGCTGAAACCTGTTTATCCTGAACTCCTAACAATCAACGCATGGCAACCAGTTCTTCAGATGACAAGTCCTTTTGTTAATGAGCAAGGAATGACTGACGTGGCCCTGCTGCCTGAAACCCCTTAGCTGCATGGAGTTCTGTGGATGGAGGTTGAGAGGGCTGCTTCGAAAATAACTCTGTTTTCTCACTCTCCATTCACCCATGTGCCCCAGCTCTTGACATGTGAGCAACCTATAAGCATGATTGTTATGAGCATGTCTCATTTGGGGGGTGCTGAATTTAGTTCCTCTAAAAAGTGCCATTGCTCCAGGAGAAGCAAATGCACCCCTATTGGACTCTTATAAAACTCAATGTGAAGAGCATTATAAAATACCTCAAATTTTGTCCACATATATACACTCACACGCATAAAACACTTTATGTCCTGTTTAATGTATGCATGCACAAACTTAGGCACACATATGTATTTGTGGTCTGGGGATCAACCGAGAGCAAGGTAAATTAGGGAACATGTGAATTGGCAGTGCTAAACAATTTGATAAAAGTGTTGATCAAATCCCATAAGGGTGTGTGTGCTCAGGGTGGTGCTATGACGCGTCTTCAGTGTGTGTGAGACTAATGCCAGCGCATGCGTCTGCCCTCTCATCTCTCACCTTGTTGTCTGTTAAAATCTCGTCTCCCACACCTGCCAGGCAACCTCCCAGTTGCACGAGGGCTGTCACTGGTTGGTGAGGATTGAGAAATTTTGATTTGTTTGTTGTTTTACTGGTATCTGTTGTGAACCAAAAGTTAGAAAATATTCCTTGAGTCCTTGTGAAGGCTCAGAAAGAAACAAGAGCCGGGAAGAGCAGCAGAGGGGTGTTTGGGGGAAGTTGTGAAGAATTCCAGGGGTCATGGGGTTTAAGAAATTCTGATCTTGGAACTGAAACAGACCCCAAACATGTCAGAACTGCATTTCAGGAAAAGAGCTTAGGAAAGAAAGTTTCTCAGGTACAAATGAACTGATTTTCCCTGAGTAATCTTGTGCGTTGCACAAATAAGAATGACCATACCTGCGTTCTGTGGTTGAGGTACATCCAGGTTCAGCTCGACTAGCTGCAAGGTTTGCTGAGTCAGGGGAAAGGCTGTAGGAAACCCCCTGGTCCTCAAAACCCCCCTTGTTCTCAGACCAGCCTCACGTCTACCTCTATAAGTAACAGGTTGAGTTCTCAGAGAAAATACATTGAAGAAGACTTGACGTACATGCTTTTACTGTGATGGGCAAGATTCATATAAAAGACAATGCATTTGGGGGAAGACCTGCACAATATAGAATTGCTTCTGAAATCAATCAAACAAAAAAGCCCACAACAACACAATAGCCCCAAGCTTTCTCTCCTTTCTGTCCTAGCACAACTTATCAGAGGCAGGGGTGATATGATGATATGTATTCTTTACTAGTGAGTACAGTAGGACAGGGAGTGTATCTGTCTGGCTCAGTGTTATAGTCACAGAACCCATCACAGTGCCTGGTATACAGTAGGTGCCATTTTATTGCTCATATTTGTTGAATCAATCAATCACTCATACAAGGGAGAGAACCCAGCCCCAGTCTTCATTAAGTGCTTGTCCACTAATTGAGGCAAAGAAATCGTACCTGGTCCATTGAAATTTGGGGGCCCTATTTTTACCACAGAAACACAGGAGCAAAGGGTGAACTCTGTACTGAGTTTTGAAGGCAGCAAGGTCTGAGGAAGCAACTGCGCAAAAGGCAGAACGTGACAGTGAGAATTCCTCTTGGAGAACATCCTATCCATAGAGTCCCCCGGAGGGACCTGCCTGCAGAACTGTCATTGGCCAATTTCAATGCGTGTTACAGATTCATAGCACAGTGGATGATGAGCTATATTAATCAGGAAGGAAGGAAGAAAGAGTAAAGAAAAAATACACACACACACACACACGCACACACACATACAGACAGAGAGAGAGAGAGAGAGAGAGAAACCTAAAACTGTGAGCTTCTTCACAGCCTGGTCTTCATTAAGAACTTCAAACCTGGCGATGGGCAGATTTGCCCTGTGGTGGGAAGGAGGCCTCAGTTCATCCAGTTCTTGATAACAGTTGCTAAGCCCAAGTTTGGGCAGGACTGTTCCAGAGGCTGGGCCTGGCTATGTCAGGGTGTTGCTGTGGGTATGGGGGAAAGATAGAGAGGCAGCTAGGGATAAGAGGTGCTCAAGAAGTCTGCTGTACTCTTGGCAAGCCAAACTCTGGTTCTTAAAACTAAGAAGTCATAGAGAAGTGAATGGGGCTTGTAACCGAGGGCAATTTTTAATTATCAGTTAGGAATAGACTACTACGGGCCACAGATAAGGTGTTAAACAGATGTTCTTTTAATAGTTATCCATATCTTTCTTTTCTTGGCCAGTAACACTTAGCTTGGCTGGTTTTCTTCTCCTGTGTTCCTGGAGGTGGGGCAGAGGTGACTGGGGACTCTAAGAATCTGACAGTAACACCATCCTCAGAAACAGTGACGGAGTAATGCTTGGGTACCAGCATTCAAGACTCAATCAACTTTGGCCAAGGCCAAGGGCAACCTCTGCTACATTGCCCTCTGCTCTGACCCCTGCCTACCCACACAGCCCCTACAGATACATGTAGCAGGTGGTGACACAGATCCCATACACGCACATCTTGAAGCCCGTCCTTTGTGTTCAGTATTGCACCCCAGGCACCTGGCACACAGCAGTGCCCCAAAAATGTGTCAAATGTTGGATGACTGGATTAAAATATTAGGAGGCAGGATACCTACTTTATGTTATAGTTGCCCCTACCAAATTTCAACTCACTAGAAAATATGTGAACACAACTTAAAAAAAAAGTATTTATTCTCCAGGAGCTTTATAAGAGGCAGGATACATAGGTAACATGTTCTTTATACTTTGATGACAAAAAGAAAAATGAACGTATTTTCTCATTTCAGGATAGGAGAAAGTCATCCTTCTTTTGAGTTTTACCTCTTAAAGATAATCCCCTTCTCACTCTCCAAATGTCACTTTCCAACATTTCTATGTTATGGGAATAGGTGATTTCTTTGTAACTTTTCCTGCCTTGCCATTTCTCCAAATCTTGCTAATCTGCTGGGTTTGAAGCTCATGCATTTGTTTTTCCCATCTGCCTTAACACCTCCTTGCTGACACATGCCCAAAGGTGCTCAGCATAAAAAGGGAGTGGTCTTCAAAAACATAAACTAGGTGTTCCCTGTTCAAATGCAAACTTGACAGGTATTCTCACAGGGAATACTGGCACCTTTCCCTCAACAGCTGTACAAAAGGTTAAAACTTGTTCCTGGCAAACACAGTTACACTAATGCATCCTACATGGATTGTCCCTTCTTGTGCTTCACTAAGCTCTAATTGCAATCATGTTGGACATCAACTGCTTACTGTAATGTTTCATAATGTAAAGTGCACTCCAGGATTCAGTGGTGCTTTCTTCGAGTTAAAGCATGATCGTGGTAACGAAATGACTACAAAAATTGACACACATTCTTCAACAGATCATCTTTCTTTGGAGACAAAGACAAGTTGTGACTCCTCCTATTATTGAGGATTGAATTTAGTTTTATGCACTGTCAGCAGCCACCTCAGCTGCATTTGAACAATTTGGGGACAAACTATCTTGGGGCTACAAATATGGCAACCCATATTCACAGATGATGTATCGTGATGATGCCTTTTACGTCAGTTCATAATCATCAGGGCTGAGGAAATTTTGTTTTGCTTTGTTTCCTAAAATCTTTTAAAATTTTATTGCATAAGAATATCATAACATATAAGTCAACTGAGAAATTTAGTAGTAATCCTGTAACACTAAACACATTAGCTGCTTCCCTCCTTCCCCTCATCTCATAGCATTGAAATCTGTCTGCATACAAGCGGGAGTTCTGCCTACAAGTTGGTCCCCACATTTTCTGTATCGCCACTTTATCATAATGAGTCATAATGTATTACCACACAAGGATCATCCATCTTGACCACTTCACTGTGGCTCAGGAGCTGTCAGGTCCACCAAACCACTCACGATTTCAGGGCTTTATGCTTTTAAGATCCAGAACCACGGGCATTGTTTGAGGCACTTTCTGCAGAAGGTGTACCGCATCTTTGCCTGCTTTTGCAGGCCTCAAAGGACAGACAGCCGTAGTCCACTAGGCTGATTCTGTTCATTTATTCAGGTTTCCAAGAGCTCCATCCACCTTCTCTGACATCTTCCCCAATCATTCCTGCCCCTAAGATTCTTCCTGTCCCTTCAACTCCTGAAGGTCCCACGGTCAGCATCTCTCACTATCTCCTTTTGTAGCTAAAGTATAGATGCTTCATTACCCTAACCAAACTCTGTTGTTTTTGGAGTGAGGAATCTACTTTAGACTTCTTTGGAGTCCCAGGATATCTGGTGCACAGTAAGTATTAATGCATATTTGCAGATGGATCTGAATAATATTTTTGAGATAAGCATCAAATGGAAAGTAAGTGAAAATAACATAGAAAATGTGAAAGGGAAAAAGACATCATGGTATTAGCTCAAATAAGGACAGGGACCACATCTCATCCCTTAAGTGACTTAATCTCTCTGTGCTTCAGTTTCCACATCCAAAAAATTGAAATCATAATAGAACCTACTTCATAGGCCGTCATGAGGATCAAATGAGTTCTTATGTGTAAAGTGGTTAGAACAGTGTCTGGCATGCAGCAAATGGTACGTATTTTTAAATGAAAATAAAAATTAAGTAACATGGTAATGTCCAAATCTAGGGTAGTACCTGCCACAGAGTAGCTGCTCAATAAAGGCTGAACTCAATTACTGTCTGTTTTGTGACACTTGCACCAGCATGGCCCTGGGAGGGAGCAGCAGCTGGGACCAAGGGGCTGGCTGGTGACAGTATCTTCCAGGAGAAGTGTTTGGGAAAGCAGTAAGCTCCACACTCCAGTTCAAAGGCTCTGGAAGTTACCAGGTTCTGCCACAAACTCGTTTGGCTGGAGTGCTCCCAGGTCTGGGATGTGTGGCTTTTCGGGTTAGTCCAAGGCACAGTTGCCGGGCACCCTGGCGCTGATGGCTGCTGGGGAGAGGGGGACAGCCCGGAGCTCCGCCTCCCACTAGCAGCTCAGAGCCGGCACGGAAAGTTACTGCATGTGAACGTGGCAGGAATGATGGAAAGCCCAGGGCTGCCAAGTGCTGCAATCCCGGGCTGCGTTTCTTATGCTCACAGGCACCGGCTCTTCAGGGAGTCTAGTCTATACACGCTTCCTGCGCATAACTGTATTCTTTCAGCAGTTACTATGCTTTGGCGTAGAGGGAGGAGACAAAAGTTTGAGGGAGTGGCAGTGAGGCATGAGCCAAGATCCCATACACAATGTCTTCCTTGCCCTAAGATGTTCCTAAGAAGAACTTATAATTTCACCCACTGTATTGTGTATCTCTGAACTTTCATCGAATATATATATATATATTTTTAAGAAAATACCTCTTTATCAGGTTCAACCCACCAGAGGCTTCCATTTGTCTATTTGCCCATCCATTTTTTAACAAACATCTCCTAAGCATCAATTATCTGTCAGCTACCCAACTAGGCCCTGGAAACCCAGAGAAGCTCATAGTCCACTGCGGAGCCAGAGAGTAAATTGTTGCTATATGACATGAAGGGCTATAACCGGGGCACACACAGAGAGCTGCCTGGCAGAGAATTATTTCTGCCAGGTGGGGACAGCAGCCTGCACAGGCTTGCAGGGGTGCCTTGTTAGAGCTGGGCTTTGAAGAATGACTCCAGTGGGGAGGTCACCAGGTGAACAAGTGGCCTAATTAGGCTGTGATGTACATTTATCATCTTTGTCCCACACCTGCTTTTTAAGCGAGGCTTTAAAAATACAAAAACAGATTGTGGGTTGGAGAACAGTATTGTATCAATGTTACATTCCCTGATTATGATCACTGTACTGTGGTCATGGAAGAGAAAGACTATGTTCCTAGGAAATCTACACTGAAAAAGAGTAAAGGGTGGGGGCCGGGCGCAGTAACTCACACCTGTAATCCCAGCACTTTGGGAGGCCGAGGCAAGCGGATCACCTGAGGTCAGGAGTTCGAGACCAGCCTGGCCAATATGGTGAAACCTCATCTCTACTAAAAATACAAAAATTAGCCGGGCGTGGTGGCAGGCACCTGTAATCCCAGCTACTCGGGAGGCTGAGGCAGGAGAATTGCTTGAATCCGGGAGGCGGAGGTCATGGTGAGCCAAGGTTGCACCGCTGCACTCCAGCCTGGGCAACAGGAGTGAAACCGTGACTCAAAAAAAAGGAAAGTGGAATGTTCCCTCCATGTAGTACCCATAGTATGTGTATACTCCCTCTATAATAGTATATATAACAGTATTTATACATGGGGGTGAGAATGATAAAGCAAGTAGAGCACAATGTTAATAATTAGTGAATCTGGATAAAGGGTGGGTGGGAGTTAGTTATGCTACACTTGCAACTTTTCTATAAGTTTGAAATTATACTAACACAAAATGTTAACAAAAATGTATAAAATACAAAAGATACTAAATCAGCTTCTAAAATACCAAGATGCAGGCTAGGCGTGATGGCTAACACCTGTAATCCCAGCACTTTAGGAGGCTGAGGTGGGCGGATCGCTTGAGCTCGGGAATTTGAGACCAGCCTGGGGAACATGTGAAACCCTGTCTTTACTAAAAATACAAAAATTAGCTGGGCATGGTGATGTGTGCCTGTGGTCCCAGCTACTCAGGAGGCTGAGATAGGAGAACCACCTGAGCCTGGGAGGTGGAGGTTGCAGTGAGGCAGAGGTTTCAGGGAGACAAGACTGCATCACTGCACTCCAGCCTGGGTGATGAGCCAGACCCTGTCTCAAACAAACAGAAAGAAATACAATACCAAGATACCAATGCCTTTTATTACCATCATTCTGAAAAGGATCAGCAATACTCAGGACATAATTTTAAAACAATTGTTTTTTGAGATGCAGTCTCGCTCTGTCACCCAGGCTGGGGTGCAGTGGCAAAATCTCGGCTCACTGCAACCTCCACCTCCTGGGCTCAGGCGATTCTCCCATCTCAGCCTCCTGAGTAGCTGGGACTACAGGCATGCGCCACCACACCTGGCTAATTTTTGTATTTTTAGTAGAGATGGGGTTTCACCATATTGGCCAGGCTGGTCTCAAACTCCTGACCTCAGGTGATCCACCCGCCTCAGTCTCCCAAAGTGCTGGGATTACAGGCATGAGCCACTATGCCCGGCCAGGACATAATCTTTGCAAGGTTGCAGCTACCCAGTGAGACCCTGGAAACCCTGAGGAATGCCGTGTCTTCCCTGTGTCTTGCCTCACTTATTCACTCCCTTCTTTTTTTCCCTGAAACCTTGAAATTTACAGTATAAAAGAGCCAGGATAGCAGTGAAGCCCACCACAGGTGTGCTCTGCAAAGTCCCTGAAAGAGGAGGGCCCAAAAGATGTTGCTTGCCTCTCTGCAGTGTAGGGACCCCCAGGAATCTAGAGAGGGGTCAGTCTAAAATATTTAAAATTCTTTAGTAATGCCCAGGAGGGGGCAGTCAGCTTAGCAAGGATTTGGGATCTATCAGCAACTACAATTCTATTGCACTTGCTTGTGATACATTTTTAAAAGCAGAAAGCAAAAATTAAAAATAATAACAGCAGCAGCTAATATTTACCAAGGGCTGATATACCCTAGGCACTTGTCTAACTACTTAACATGGACATCTCATTGATTCCCCCATGAAAGCACCATGAGGTAGGTACTGCTAATGTTCCCATTTAACAGACAAGGGAACTAAGGCCCAGCTAGTCAATGGTGGAATTGGATATAAGCACAAGTGGCCTGGCTCCAGAGCCAGGCTGTTGCCCATAACATTATGTTGCTGTAGGCTCTGGTTACCGCTTTATGCAAATAGGGACAAAGGATACAGAGGGGGATGAAAGCAGTATGATTAGTTGGGGTGGCAGGACCGCAGTAAGTTTACTTTTATTTTGATGTTCAGTGTTATTTATGTATTAAATAATTTTTTAAAATCAAAACTATTGGTTGATCATTTTTGACCCAGGAGATGCAGTTTGAGATATGTGTGCCTAACATAGAATTTTTTTCACTAAATAAGTTATAGCTTCTCTGTGACTTGTTTTCTGTATCTGAAATATGAGATGATAGTTGCCAATATTTTCCCACTAAAATTCTTGCTTGAAGGTTGAAATTCTGTGTATGGTATGTGTAGGATACGGAGCAGGTGGAGAGTAGGGGGTGGGAAAGGGTGGGGAGGCCTATGGTGGGGTGACTACAGAAATACTCTATAGGACAATTACTCACTGGTGGAATCAAACATTATGCATGAGGCCAGGCTGTGCTTTCTATTTATAAGGTATTGTTCAACATTGGAAAGAAACATCAGATCTGAATTAGGGTTTTTATTTTTTCCACCTTTCCTTCCTTCTTTTTTTCTCTACATCCCTCTCTTCTTCCCTTCCTTTCTTCCTTCTTTCTTTTCCTGGGCCACTGGAAGCAATGTTTGGTCATAGTTATATATTTTATCTGATAGAAGAGACTAGCAGAGACTTAGACCATAGAGAGTCAAGATGCCTAAAGACCTTAGCATATCTTCCTTTGAATCCAGGGACACGACCCGCTGATATAATTCAACCTCATTACCACATGAATGGAAGAGGTCCTCTTCCATTTGCTGCATATATATATATATATATATATTTGCTGTATGTGTGTGTATATATATATAGTATATATATATTTGCTGTATATATATATTTGCTGTATATATATATATATTTGCTGCACATATATATTATATATACACACACACACACAAACACACACAATTATTCATTGGAAATGTATCTACAAAAGGTAAATTGTTTGAGGTAAATAAAGGGACATGCTACTATGGCTAGAAACTATGTTGGTTAGTTGGTATTTTCTTCCTGGTCACCTTTCAGGCAATCTGGATAGAAAGCACAGCTTTCATTTCTGTGTAACATCCATCTGTGTTCAAAGATGCTTTTGAGAGGGCCAAGGGAACAATGATTTAATGCTGTCAAGTGCTTTGAGATCTCAGACAAAGAAGCTCTGTAAATACTGAGCATTAGCAACCCCAGTATCATTCCCCTCAGTATTATCAAGGCTTTGGAAAAATTAACCAAGAAATGGGCCCTGGCATATTGAGAGCAGCAATCGCTTCTGGAAAGCTTTAAAGACCCTCTACATTGGGAAATGTAGGGCTTAGTGAAAACACTTGCCCAAGAACTACTTTTCTTCGTTTGCAAATTAAAACCACCAAAGACTAAAACCTGCTACAATGTGGGAAAGAAATAATTAGATTAAAGCTTTTCAACCAAGCTCCAATGGAGAGAGGGCAAGGGATTGTGGGTGTGCATGTGCTTAAGAGACACAGACATACAGAAAGACACAGACCGGGCTTCAGAAAAAAAACAACAACAACAGAAAAAAGGCTTTTGTCCATGTTTAGATTTACCACAAAAACAAATCTTTTGTTTTGTTAAGTAAAAAACTTATTCATTATGTTTGGTGAGGTTGTAGGGCAACAGGCACTCACATACATTATTGGTGGCCACATAAACTGGCAAAGTCTCCATGAAGGACCACTTTGGAACGTCCATTAATATTATAAATGCATTTACCATTGTCCTACCATTCCGCATCTAGGAATTTATCCTGTACCTCTATTTGCATATGTACAAAATGATTCATGTTTGAGGATATTCACTGTAGCTTTGTTTGTATTTGCAAAGCCTGAAAACAAATTAAAAATTTATTAGGGGATTAAATAACGTCTGGTGTATCATTAAAATGGAATATCATACAGTTGTTAAAAAGAACAAGGAAATTCTGTACGAAATTGCTATGGAATTATCTCTAAAGATGTGGTGTGAATTGAAAAAATCAAGATGCAGACAGTGTGTACAAACAGATATATTTGAATATGTATGTTTGAATTCATCATGCTAACATATTTATAGAATGGATTTTCGGAAGGCTGCATAAGAAATTGGTAACTGTGGCTAAGGCATAAGGCTTACACCTCTAACTTTACATCCTTTCGTACCTTTTGAATATTGTATCATGTACCTATGTGTCCTATTCAGAAAACAAATTAATGCTAATGATGTATGAAACCACTGATTAAACAACAAAGAGAAAATATGAGCTTTGAAACATTTTCTAGGGATGGGGGTCGACAAGTTGTGTCTTCAGAGCTCCCATGTTCTTCCTTCCTCAGCAGGGACAGGCTTCTCAGCACGCTGCTGCCTCAGGGAGCCCAAAGGGACACCAGGAATGCTCAGCCTGTGTTAGCTCACGACTATTTCCCTGCCTCTAACTTCTCTACTTCCCCACAGTTCAACCCAGGGTGGGTAGCCTGGTGTCTGTTTGAGCTCAACCTCCCCAAACCAGGAAGCCCACAAGCTGTACCAGTCACTGTCAAACATCTAGCTGAGCATACAGGGAATTCCCCTCTCGGGACTGACAGGGAAAATGATCCCTAGAGATTAGGGCCTTCACTGGGCTGTGTCAAACATACTTCATAGTTCCTGCAACTCTGACCAGGGATCGTTTTGAAATTCGGGTTTTGTTGTTGTTGTTGTTGTCGTTGTTGTTGTTGCAAGGAACAAAGACTCACCAAACTAAAGGGTGATTCTTGCAAGAATGCACATGGAGTAATATGAGTAGCCGCGTTCTCATGGAATTTAACAAGAATTATAAAACAACAACCTCAAAAATGTCATTGATGAACTACTTAGCTGCCCAGCATGGTGCTCAGTGCTTTGCGTGGATTGTCTCCTTTCAACCCCATCATAAACCCATGAGGCTGTCGCTGTTATTACCCCCATTTGATAGGACATTTGGGCTTGTAGAGGTCACTGTCACCAGAGTGGGTGGGCCGCACAGAAACAGGATCGGGAAAATCTGCTGCTCTCTTGCTGTCCCTCTCGTGGGCAGAACAGTTTCTCTGCCTTAAGGTTACTGCCTTTCCCTGGATGTTTGCCTCTCAGTTCTGATAGTAACTGACTCACTCACTCACCACCATTGGGCTCATTCATAGACTTTGCTTCCTTATAACAGCAGCTTCTACAGAGGGATTCACGACCTTCTCCACCTCAAATCTCTGTGCTTCAGCTGCTGCCTACCTGCCTCCTCCTGTTCAGATTTCCCCAAGAGAGGACTTGAGAGATCACCCTTCTGTTGGAGGCCAGCCACTTCACTGGTCACCTCCTGACCTTTGGCTTGGGCATCCCACCTCGGGTTCCCATTTTGATTCATTCCTCTGTGGCTGAAGGATAACAGTCCTCATGGGCTTCATCTTTTCCTTCACTCGTCAGATATTCTTGGAGAACTGACTTTAAGCCAGACATTGGGTTGTGGGTGGTGGGGGGAGGGTACACAGTGATCAGCAGAGCAAAGAACTTGCTCTCAGTGGCTCTTACCTTCTGGCTCCTTCACCTGCAGGTGTGGGTGTGGCAGACATTCTGGCCTGTCCAGTTCAAAGACAATGACCCATGATTGACCACAGCACTCTTGCCTCAGTCTCTAAGTCACTGTCTCCTGGGGCCCCCTCATTCATGCCTTTTCCTGGTTACCCATCTGCCTCCAGAAACTGGGGCTGTGCTTTGCCCCAGTCTACTATGGAGTCCAAGGTGATCAAACAGATGGCTCCAACAGGTGGGTGGAGAATGATGGGGAGGAGTCTGGGGGATAATGCTCAGAGGCCCTGTGAATCTGCTGCCATGGGCAGTGGAATCCCAGCCACAAAGAATGAGGTACTTACAATTCTGCCATAATTGTTGACTAAATTCCAAAGCTGGGCTCCTCTCTTTTCTTTTCTTTCTTCCCTTTTTTCAATACCAAATAGTTTGAAAAAATTCCATGCTTTGTCAAATGCCCTTTCCTAGGCTCAAATTCACCTTTTCCAAGCGTCTTTCACATTCTTCAAACTCTTATTAATCCCTCAAAACCCAGCTCCAGGCATTGCCCTCCTCAGTGATTTCTTCTCTAAATTTGAGATAATCATGCCTTCATATGGACTACTTTTGTACTTGGCATACATTTTTATTGTCACCCTTATCATACTGAGTTGCAAATATTTGTTTAGATGTGTGTCTCCTCTCTTGGAGTATAAGCTTATAGAGAGCAGGGAACATGTCTTAATTATTTATTTATTTTTTAATTTAAATAAACTATTTTAGGATAGTTTTAGAGCTACAGAAATTTGTAAAAATAGTACAGACAATGCCTGTGTACTTTATTATCTGGTTAACATATTGCTTTACTATGGTATGTTTGTTACAACTAAGGAATCAACATTGGTATGTTACTGATTATTTCGCTAGTTTTTACCTGGTGTCCTCTTCCTGTTGCGGGATCCCATCCGATCTCACATTATGTTTAGCTGTCATGTCTCTTTCGCCTCCTCTCGTCTGTGACAGTTTCTCGAACTGTCCTTGTTTTTGATGATCTTGCCAGTTTTGAGGAGTACTGGTCAGCAGTGTTGTAGAATATCCCTTAATGGGTTTGTGTGATGTTTTTCTCATGGTTAGACTGGGGTTTGTTTATTTTATTTATTTATTCTTTTGGAGATAGGGTCTTGCTTTGTCACCCAGGCTGCAGCGCTGTGGCACTGTCATAAATCGCTGCTGCCTCAAACTCCTGGGCTCAAGGGATCCTCCTGCCTCAGCCTCTGAAGTAGCTAGGACCATAGGTATGTTTACTGCACCCAGCTAATTTTTACATTTTTAAAATACAGACAGGGTCTTGCCATCTTGCCAGGCTTGGTTATTTTTAAACACCAGCACTGAATTAAATACCCAGCATGTACCACCTAGCACAGACCAGGCATTTAATTAATGTTTATTGAACTGAATAGAATTCAAGTATTTCTTCAGCATCTTCTACATAAATAGAAGCCTGACTGATGCCCTTGGAGAG
The DNA here is from genome assembly GCF_028858775.2 of Pan troglodytes. Classification (NCBI taxonomy): domain Eukaryota; kingdom Metazoa; phylum Chordata; class Mammalia; order Primates; family Hominidae; genus Pan; species Pan troglodytes. Next base: position 52,637,175 of record NC_072414.2, read on the forward strand.
GTGAAGAAAGGAACTCAAGTCCTGTAAAGCTCTTCCACACAGCTGAATAATAAAAGACACTATGCACCCAAATGTCAAGTAAGGAGAACCCAGAGAATGACCAATTGCAGCTCAAGAGATGAATTAATCAGAATGAGCAGGTGAAGTCAGCATCTGTGTGAAAGAGGTGTCTGGAAAGGGGGTGGGTTTAGAGAGGCCCTTTTTAGTTCTCAAGCACAAGGAGCTTTTCCCTGAGGTAGGGTCTGCTCACATGCTGAGCCTGAAGTCCAGAGGTATTTCTACCCCTCTTCTCTCATGGCTGGCAGGCTTCTCATTCTTGAGGCCTTGGCTTAAATGTGACCTCTGCAGACCTACACTATCTAAGATAGGCTCCACCTGCCACTCTGTCTCACAGCACCCCGATTGTTTTCTTCATAGCTTTTCGATGTTTTTAAGGATTGACTGTTTATTCTTTTTTTTTTTTTTTTTTTTGAAACAGAGTCTTGCTCTGTTGCCAGGCTGGAGTGCAGTGGTGTGATCTCGGCTCACTGCAACCTCCGCCTCCTGGGTTCAAGCGATTCTCCTGCCTCAGTCTCCCAAGTAGCTGGGATTATAGGCATGCACCACCACGCCCAGCTAATTTTTGTATTTTTAGTAGATACGAGGTTTTGCCATGTTGGCCAGGATGACTGTTTATTCTTTATTGTCTGTCTTTCTCATTAGAGTCTAAGCTCCTTGAGGGCAAGTACTGCATTTTGTTATTCACTCTGGCAGAGCACATAGTGGTTCTCAAATTGTCTTGCTATATCAATGAATGGGCTGATGTTAGCTGAGACTGAGAAGGCATGAGACAGTGACAAGAAGATATGTGAGGAGTTGCTGTAAGAGGCCCTGAAATGGAGCAAGAGTGAACTGGATAGGCAGATGGGATGCTGCCAGGTCATCAGACTGATCACAATGGTGTCAGGTCATACCAAATGGGGTGGCATAATTTGGGCAAAGGCCAGCAATGTACTAGGTGTGGGCTGCACAGATGTACGGGTCATCCAGTGATTTTCCATCTTGGAAAGGCCAGCCAGCATTCACAGGACAAAGATGGGGGGATTAGGAATAACTGAGGTCAAGGGAGGGGCAAGGGCTATAGGAGCGTCTACATAAATCAACACTGAGAATGTATTCCATGAATGAAAGTAACACAAAAGCTGTTGGCAGGCAAGGGTGGAACCCAGCCTAACTTCCATGGTGTTGTCACAAGCCCAAGAAGAAAAAGGGAACTCTGGTGAATACTTCTGAATGACAAAGATAAAATGGAAGACCTATGATTTGGCTATTGGGCTATAAAAATGGACAGCCATCACATGAGGAAACCTAGAAAAATGAGATAATGAGCTTCAGGGCTCAGAATGGAAAGAACCCCATAGAAATCTTTGATCTTTTCCACCATGAGTTCTACACTGATGCAAAGGACAGAATCAGAACATACATTCTCTGATTTGGAAAGTATATATTTTCCCATCCAAGTTCATTGTGAACTGCTGACCAAAAGGGCAGTGTTTTATACAGATTCTGTCTAGAACTAGCCCAGTGGGAAAAGCCTCGGAAAGCATACGGCAAAGAAACTCAGACTCCAGAGTATGATTTAGTAACAGAAAGAGTGGTGTGTCTTGTCTTTGTATGCCCGTATAAATAATCACGATGGCTGAACTCTGCTATTTTTCATCCAACCTAAGTAACAGCTTTGAAAAAGAAAGATAACAATGACCTGTGTGTACAGCGTCCAAGGGAACCATTAGCAGTGGAGCTCCCCAGGCTCCTGGGACGACCAAGCACATGGTCCAACCAACCATCTTCTGACAAGGTAGGGGTGGGCAGTGGAAGGCAAAAAGAATGGCTGCACTTGTGTTTCTGAAGGTCAGACCAAGAAACCAAGGAGCGTGTCTTTGTTATTTCAAATCTATAGCCTTTGAAGTCCCAGCAGGTAAGTGGGTGAGTCTCATATACAGCTCAGGAACTCCTTTCTCCTCTGTACCTCCTTAGAGATATAGGGCTAAGACAGCCCAGGTGTTAGCCTGTCCAAGCCCTTCATTGGCAAAGGAGGAAACTGATGGGCAGAGGACAACACAAACCGCCCAAAGTCACACTGGTAGATGGCATTTGGGCCAGGATGAGACTTTCTTTTTTTTTTTTTTTTTTGAGACGGAGTCTCGCTCTGTCACCAAGCTGGAGTACAGTGGCACAATCTCGGCTTGCTCACTGCAACCTCCTCCACCTCCTGGGTTCAAGCGATTCTCCTGCCTCAGCCTCCCGAGTAGCTGGGATTACAGGCACCCACCACCACACCCAGCTAATTTTTGTATTTTTAGTAGAGACGGGGTTTTACCATGTTGGCCAGGATGGTCTCTATCTCCTGACCTCAGGTGATCCACCCGCCTCGGCCTCCCAAAGTTTGGGATTACAGGCGTGAGCCATTGCACCCGGCCAGCAGCATGAGACTTTCTAACCCAGCTTTCTTTTCCCAATCCTAAGCAGCCCATCTGGGGCTATGTGACTGACCACTAAAACTGCCTCTGATTCCACATTTTGATTTTTGCTCCCATAAGCACTGTTCACAGTTTTCCCCCTCATATTACTTCTGTAACAACCTTGAGGTGGTCAAGGAAAAGAAAAAACACCATCCACATTCCTAGAAATGCACACCAGGTATCTGACCCAGACTCCTACTTCCCTGCCAATCTCCAGCTCATATCAATTCATTTCCCTAAAAGAAAATAGGTGTCAACTTTGTAGATGGAAAGTAATTTCCCTGCAAATATTACCAGAGAGGTTACTGGCACTACTTGACAGTTTTATTATTACTTTTGTTTTGCAGTAAGCTGGGGGAACTCTACCTTTGCCAGGTAGAATACTGAAAAAAAAAAAAAAGTAGAGCTTTTAACTTTGTATTAGTTTTAACATCGGAGGGGAAAACAAGAAACAAAGAATATGTGTGCTGTCCGCATGCCCAGTACGGCTAAGGGCAACCTCACAGGATCCTGGCTTTCCTCACTTCTCACCCACAAACTTTCAGATCCTGGAGCTTCAGTGTGGGTTAGAGGGAATTACTCTGCAGCAGCTGAAAAGCCAGCTCACAGGTAGGCCGCTGGGGCGATTTGGCAGGGCCTGCTTGTAAACACTGGCTATCAACTCCTTCACAAGGTAAGCCAACCAGGGGCAAGTTAACTCGCTTTACTCTTCTCCGGGTTTAATAGAAGGTGGGTATACTTTTATAAGAACCCAATAATCTAAATATTTCACACGTAGACAAGAGAACTAGAAAGCCCCAAGAGAACCGAAAGAGTATTTTATTAATAACTATTTATGTGTAGTAGCTACTTAAATTCATGTTTCACTACCTATTTTTTTTTTTTAGATGGAGTCTCACTCTGTTGTCCAGGCTGGAGTGCAGTGGCGCATCTTGGCTCACTGCAAGCTCCACCTCCCGGGTTCACGCCATTCTCCTGCCTCAGCCTCCCAAGTAGCTGCGACTACAGGAAGCTGCCACTACACCCAGGTAATTTTTTCTATTTTTAGTAGAGACGGGGTTTCACCGTGTTAGCCAGGATGGTCTCGATCTCCTGACCTCGTGATCTGCCCGCCTCGGCCTCCCAAAGTGCTGGGATTACAGGCATGAGCCACTGCACCCGGCCTCACTACCTATGTATTTTCTAAAGGGTCAGATAGACTTAGGTGTAGGTTGGCCCGAGAAAATGCAGGGTTCCCAGTTAAATTTGAATTTCAAATACACAATGAATAATTTTTTAGTATATTCCAAATAATGATAGGGCATACTTTTATTCATTGTTCATCGACACTGAGTCCATTAACCAGCTGGTTTATTTATTATTATTATTTTTCCCCTTGCTTCATTCTTTTCTGACCTTCTGTGGCTTAATTTTAGGACTCCTATTAGAGGGTGGAGGGAGAAATACAACTCACACGCATCGGGTGTCCTACTTATCATTAGCTGAGGCACAAGTTTTGGGAGGGGAGGGATTTGCTACTTTGAGCTAAAAATGGTGATTATCTGCATTCTCTCTATTACCATATGGACAGAATTAGCCATAGACTGATATTTTCCAGAGACTGGATTTTGCAGGCCAGTAAAATCCAAAAAGAAAAGAAAAGGAAATTGGGAAATTGTGAGAAGATCAATATACTGTTGCCAAGTTTAAATTTGATCAAAAAAGGGTGTTTAAAAGAACCCCACAGCTACCATCTTCAATTACCATTAATTCATAAAAGAAAGCAACATTTCAATACCCCAAAAGTAGGAAGGACACACTCTTCTTTATTTCTTAAATAAAGTTGGCAGCTTTACAATGGATTGCCCTCATTTTTGTGGAAACTTCATCACAATCTGGTGCTGGCTCTGAGATCTGAGAATATGCAGACCAGGTCATGCCACAGCAGCACCTATAAAGGGACAGCAGCAATGCTGCACTTTTCACAGGTTTGTGTTGGTAGCAGATAACCACAGAGCACCTTGCAGTAAAGGAAGGAGAAGGTGAACATGTGCCAGTTCGAATTCTGATGATCTTAAATTAATATTTAATTTAAGCATTTTATTTCTGAGATGTATGTTATTTGTGTGGAAGCATAGTGTGATTTTTCTCAAACCACAAAGCATTTCTTTAACTTATAATATATAGAAAACGTTTTTCCAAACTTCCTTTGGAGCACAGCTCAATCTCTGAACTTTTCCTCCCTATCTCTATAAAATGAATGCTTCAGGAACTGGATAATGTGACGCTGAACTTAAATAGCCCCCTTCCTAAGAGAGTTCAGAGGTCTTTGAAAATACAGGTAATTAAGCCTCCTGGTTCCTGAGAGCTGGCAGAATGTGTGACCTCAGCTGAGAAGAGTTGGGTATTTGCCAAAAGGCAGGTGTAGTTGGTAGCAGTGCTCAGAGACCAAGTCCCCAAGTTCAGATTTTCTATCCCTCTTCCCACTGTATACAAGGGAAAACTATGGTGTGAAAGTGGATGATTGCCTGAAATTGCTGAGTAGTTAAAAGGAACCATGATTAAAATAAACTGCCCAGCCCAAATCTCATATGTAGTTTCTTTTATCTTCCTCCAACCTGAGAAATGTATATAAAGGTATTTTTACCAGGGAACTCCTTCTTTAAATAGGGTTGAAACTCAATTTCATATGCTGCAGAGAGATGCAAGGTATTATGTACCAATGATCCCTAAATATTCTTTTCTTCTTCACATGGCTGTGAAGTTGCAAACCGAGTATCCTTTTCAACGGCTTGTTGAAGCAAAGAATTAAATATACATATACAGACTAAAATATATGTTAGTATATTCTTTAGAAATATGAAGAATACCCCCAGCTTTTCACAGTGATAATCTCTGGGTGGGGTCTTTTTAATATTATGTTTTTCTGTAATGATGGAGTTTTAAAATAATTGTAATTGTCTATTACTTTTAGAATACGTAAAAAAGACACACAGCATGCACGTTCTCATTAAAAATCACTTCAACCTGGACTTTTGGGATGTCCTTTAAAGTCACCTAGTACTTGCACTTTCCCACAGTCCTCTGTCCAGCCTCTCTCAGTGACCTGAGACATTCAGTGCCACTTGTGTATTCCAGACATTTGTCTTTCTGAGAGAAGCAGTGCTACCAGTTTTTTTTTTCTTTTTTTTGAGCCAGAGTCTCGCTCTGTTGCCAGGCTGGAGCACAGAGGCACAATCTCGGCTCACTGCAACCTCCCCCTCCCGGGTTCAAGCGATTCTCCTGCCTCAGCCTCGGGAGTAGCTGGGACTACAGGCGCCCGCCACCACGCCCGGCTAATTTTTGTGTTTTTAGTAGAGACAGGGTTTCACCATGTTGGCCAGGCTGGTCTCAATCTCTTGAGCTCGTGATCCACCTGCCTTGGCGTTCCAAAGTGCTGGGATTACAAGCTTGAGCCACCGCACCTGGCCCACTTTTTTACCTTCTCAAAACCCCAACTCTTCTGTAATTACTGAAGCCCAGGTAATTTTCCCCCTAGCCCCATTGAATACTGGCTTGTTTTCATTTCTCTCTCTTTGTCTTTTGCCTTACTAATTCTGATGTGATTGTTTTTTCAGCCTCAACTGAATAGCAGGGAGATTTTGGCTTTCATTCCAGAATGATGTTTCACAGAAAGTCAACTCTTGTTCCAGGTATGTGATAAACATCTCACTAGTGAACTTCTTGCTGTTTCTAAGCGATTAACGGTTTGGTTAGCAAGCCCAGAGCCCTGCAGATACCTTTTGCCTCCTACACAAGAAGTAAGCTAATGAAACCCACGGAGCATGGCCTGCCCCTCTGCTTCCCTTTAATGGTTTCTGTCACCCAGGCCAGGCTGCCGCCACCATGACTCTGCACATCGATGTGCCGCCTCAGGGCAAGCAGAATGCAAATGACGGTGGCCCTCAAATTGCAATTTAAGGATAGCTGTTATATCTTCCCATATATTTCTCTTCCTAACCCCCAAATTTGAGGATAATGTGCTGTTTTAACTTATTCTTAGTAGGAAGAATGTTAAACCTTAGGGTGATGGTAGTGTATTGCTGAATTCTGTGTTTTGGAATAAATTAGATTTTTTTGATGTGGAGAAGGGAGAAAGGGGGAGAACTAAATGCAAAGATAATTTGATTTTTAAAAGCTAGGGTTTCCTGGTTCCTGGGTTCTAGATATTTAAAAAATAGCCACAATTAATTATGTAATAAATTGTAGGAGGTTGTCAAGTTGTCATCTTTATTAAGGTGTTTCTTGCCAGACATATTCAAAATCTGTGTACTCAGATGTTAACTGCATTTGACTCTATTGATTAAAATATACTTTCTGCCATCAAAATGGAACTCCAAGATGTAAAGGGAAAGAACACTTTAAAAGGCGTTTCCAAAGTCGTCTTGGATAGAGGAGCTTTCATCCAAGGGTGCTATGTGGCATTCCGGAAATGAATCAGAGACTTGGGCCCTCCATTTCCTTAGAAACAGAGACACGCTGAAGATCGTTAGGGTAAATGAGTGGGACAAAGTACACTCCGCATTTTCTTTTTAATTTCAACTAAAAAAAATGCTGCACTCTCGTCTTGGCTGGAGAAATATCCTCAGCCTGTTCATCTCCTATCCTCTGCCCAAATCAACTCCAAAATTGACTGACTGAATTTTCAGTTCCTGTATTTTCAGATCAGTTCCTGTATTTTCAGATCTGGCTCTCTCTGTCGTTGTGGTGGTAGCAGTGGTAGTGGTTATGGAGTCTGTAAGACTTACCATTTTAAAATGCCAAAAGCTCTCTTCAGGTTAAATAGTCTGTCTGATTCTCAAATGAACTCCGTGAGGAAGAATGTTCTGTGTGTATCTAGAAACCTTAGTTCTACAAGAATGAGAGCTAAAGAAGCTCACCCATGTCCCACAGAAACCACTTCTTCCCTTTCCTGAACAAGAAACCCATGTTCTTCATCTACTGTCTGTCCACCCAGGCTTGGAAGACAGGTGAAAACAATCCCATCTTTCTATTCCTAGAAAGAGGTAGGGATGTGATGCTTACATTCCCCTGGCTTTTACTTGCATCAAATGTGGGAGGAAGGAATGAAAGAGAAGAGGAAACTAAAGCCTGAGAAAGGGGAAGAAGAGAAAGTATTAGGTTGATGCAAAAGTAATTGTGGTTTTTGCAATTACTTTTAATAGCGAACCCCCGCCCCCCAAAATCATCTAGCAATCTGCCCTCTGGAGTGAACTTGAATAAAAGTAGGTAATAGTACCACTCTTGGCTTAGAAGTATCTGATTATTCCCTACTAACCAGTACAAGACATAGATTTCTGAAGGAAAAGGATGCCTACCATTGGCTCTTTTTTGTTTTTGTAGTTTGATTTTTCTTATTTTTTAAAAGGTTCTAAAAATAATACATATATACCTGGTAGAAAATTTGAAACTTAGAAAGAAGTTAAAAGAAGCATACAAAATATCACCACATCATATTATCTTATTAGCCAAATGCAACCACCACTACCATCCAGGGAGGGTTCTTACCAGTATTTTTTCTATTTTTTCCTATGCTTTTAAAAAATCTTCACAGCTAAAATCATTCTGTGCACAGAATTTCACATACTACTTTTTATTCAATCAAAAATATTTTCTCATGTGTTTATTCTTTAAATATTATTTTAATGGCAGTATAATTTGCCATCATATGACTATATTATAATTTATTAATAATTTTCCTAATAAAGGACATTCAGAGTGTTTAGAATTTTAGCCATTATAAATAGTATTAAATAAACATGGTTTTTGTGTGCATTAATCTTTACTTTTTAAATTATTTCCTTAGAATAATCTACTGGAAGTAGGATTACCAAATCAAAGAGTATCATCATTTTCAAGACTTTAGTACCTATCACCAAGAAAGCTGTATCAATTTATATTCACAGTATATTAATGTCTTTCTGAAACTGACTGAATTGATTAATGTCATTTAAAAATCATGCTATCTTGTTAGGCCTCTGATACTTTGTATTTACTGGTAAGGCTGAAAATTGTTTACAGACTAATTAAACACATTATTTATTAAGGTTATTTATTTTGTGCCTTAATATTTGAAAAAATACATCTTATCAGTTTGCTTTTTGTCCTTTTTGCTGATTGTTTATGATCATTTTTGACATATAAAAATTTTATTTTTCTCTATATTTCAATGTATTGACCTTTGTATTCTGTAATTTCTTCTATTACTGTAAAGTACAGAAAATCTGCCTATATCTAGATAAATATGCAGAAATACATTCTCATTATTTAATTAATTTTTCAAAAATATTTCTTTAATTTATCTAGGATTTAATTTGTTATACGGCGTGAAAAAAATTTATTTTTCTCTGATAAGCTAAAAATCATCACGCACAATTTATTACTTTTTCCCCACAGCTTATATATGTATTCTATTGACACATATACAAGATTCTTTTTACATATGCGAGATTATGTTTTGGGGTTTTCTTTCAGCACTTTACTGATCTCTTTGCCTATTCATTTATCAGTAGTTTCTCCATCCCTAGTCCTTTTCTTTCTTTTTTTCTTTCTTTTTTTTCTAAAGTTCTTTTAACTATTCTTATTTCTTTCAACTTAAAAGGTGGCCAAGATGACATACCAGAAGGCTGTCTAAAATTATTGGAGAAAGAGAATCTTTGCCTTTAAAGTTTTAGGTCTTAGGTGAAAACGATGCAGTGTTAGCTCTTGTGTCTATAAAGGGTGGGGTTCATGCTATGACACAGAAAATCAGAAAGGACTTTCTTGACATTTGTAGAAACAGTAATATAAAGAAGAATTAGGTACCTTTGGGTTCATCTTAAGAAAAGAAAATTTCCAGTGAGGAGATTGAGACATTTAATGTTAAAAAGATCCTCTCTCTTCTAGGGCACGAGTAAAGATATCAACCCATCTATCTGTAGAAAATTGCCAGAAACTGTCACAAAATAAAAAATGAGAGAAGGCCTGAATTACGACAGTCCTGGTGGGGTTCTACAAGGTGTGTGCCAAATAATTTTGTTTTCTTTTTAAGGCTTGTTAACAGTGGATAGCTTAAGGTGATGGGGTTATAGGTGATTTTTTTCTTGTCCTTATTTAACTGTATTTTCTTTTTTTTTTTTTTGTCAAATTGTATAAAAGCTTTTTTTCTTAATAATGGCCTGTTAATTAACATCTAGAACCCAGTACTGGAAGCATTAGTCCCAAGAAGTGCAAAGTTACAAAAAGTGGATTTTCTATTTCTTCACCTCTTACCTTAATAGACACAGAAACACTAGAACTCATCTCATTAGAAGAGGTTTTGTGAAAATGAGACAGGACATATCTAAACCAAGTGCTTTTCCTCCGAATAAGATTTAACCCAAAATCAGGTTGGGGACTGGATGAAGTTATGAAAAAACTACTCCTTAAAACTGCTATTTCTAAAGCTAATAGGAATTCTTTTGTAGTGGGCTTTTTTCCCTTGACTACCAACGATTGATACATCTTGCATGTTAAAACGCAGAGGGCTATAAGTAAGTTTTCAATGGAAATACTTTTTTTTCCCTGCACCTTCCCTTTTTGTGATACAGTTGGCACTATTTTACTGTCTTAAAGATTCCCATTTTACTTTAATGGTCTCTACTTTCCCCTTTTCTTAGCTCTTCTTAATTTTTATGCTTTTCATTAGTAGATAATTCTCTCTGGCTGACCAACGGGGATGAGGGTCAGAGTCACGGGCAATATACTATATCTGCGTTAGTCTGGCTTGAGAACAGCGAAACCGTGCCTCCTTCTCGAATTAGTCACTTTAAGTATAAGTGATGGGCAGTCTCTGTGACAATGATTTTGTCATAGTAAGCACTTGAAATACCTGCTGCAATTTTTTCACCACCCCCCTCCTCCCCGTTTCAATCAGGCAAGTTTATCTTTGTTCTTTAAACCATAAGCAGGTTTTTATATATATATTTTTTTGCATGCCACATTGAAAAGAAATAAAAACCAAGCACCATACATGTCAATTAAAGGCATAAACAATTAAGGGATAGTCCATTTCCCCCTTGAATCTTTCATGCTTATTTTCCCTTCTTAGAATAACACTTAAAAGCCATCGAAGCTTCAACGGGACCAGTGTCTCCCCGTTTCGTGGGGTGTAGAGCAAGGTGTGGGAGGAGCGTTTGGCATGTCAAGTCTCTGCTGTACAGTGGATCTCCACGTCCCGGCTTCCAGTGGACAGCCCTGTGAGATGGAGAAAATTTCCTTCCGCTCAGATACTGTCAAGGCCAATGTGCCTTTCAGGAGATTGTCTGAGAGATTTCGAACATTGAAACTGTAAAAACAATTGAGCTGGACAGATCCTTGCCACCACTTTTTCTGCTAAATATAGAAAAGTTGTCATCGGGTTGCACAAGCAATTTCCAGCTACAGCACCTCAGGAGGGGAGGCGGGCTCCTGTCTCTCATAGTTAAAGTGCATAGAGCTGAGCCGACCCTGACTCATGGGTTGTGAGGAACATGGGAAGGTGGTAGAAGAGTAATGAGAGAAAGGCGTCCTTGTTTTGGTTAAATATAATGACATGGGAAGATGTGCAGTTGATGATGGTATTTGCTTACAATGTCATAAAGCATCAATACTTTGCAAGAAAGGGGTAGAAGGAGCCCTACCCCAGGAGTCTGTGCTCAGAGTTTCTCCTCTATCATTGCTTTGGAAAACACTGTTGTATAGTGGAGGGAGACTGTGAGATATGGAGCCAAACGGGCATGGGTTGGCATCCCAGCTTTATCACTTACCCTTTGTTTGATTTGGAGTTAATTACTTAACTTCTCTGAGCCTGAGAGTCCTCATATAGAAGATGTGGGTAAAATAATATTCCTCTCGCAGCATCACTAGGATTCATGTGAGGAGTAAAGTACATGGCACTACTAAGTGCTCAGCATTTGTTGGCGCCCTTCCCCTTCTCCCCTTTTAGGCAAATCATTTAAGCCCCCTGGACATCAGTTGCATCTCTCTTAGCAAGTCCTATTGGTTCTACCTCCGGAATATATTTAGAATTTATCCACTTCTCTCTATGGTCATTGCTGCCATGTCAGTCCAACGTGTAGGCCGTTGCGATGCCTTCCTAACTGGTTTTCCTCCTTCTGTTTTTAAACCCAGTGCAATCCATCTCCACATAGCAGGCAGAGAGGGCATTTTAAAAATGTAAATCACATCATGCCCCTACCCTGCCTAAAACCCTCCCGTGGCTGAACTTAGAGTAAAATCCAAGCTCCTCACCACAGCCTTCAAAGGCCCATGTGATCAAGCCCCTGCCTACCGCTTTCCTTTTAGACTCCACTTGCTACTGCTTTTTTCTTCTATAAATTTTTTTTTTTCCGGTTGTACTGGCCCTTTTCAGTTTCCAGAACACTCCAACTTTATTTCTACCGCAGGGCCTTTTAATTTGCTGTTTCCATGGCTTGGAAGATGCTTCTTCTAGATTCTCCTGTGGTTGAAACCTTCTCCTAGGTCAAATGTTCCCTCCTAAAATTTGTCATCCTTGACCTAGTCACACTCTATCACAGCCCTAATTTATTTTCTTCATAGTACTTGTCACTATGTGAAAGTATCTTAAATACTGTTTATCTGTTTATTTTCTGTTTTCCCCCATGAGAATGTGAGCTCCAGGAAAAAAGGGGACTATGCTTTTCTCTTCTTTTAATTTTTTTTGAGACAGAATCTCGCTCTATTGCCCAGGTGGTAGTTCAGTGGCGTGATCTCAGCTCACTGTAGCCTTGACCTCCTGGGCTCAAGCCATCCTCCCACCTTAACCTCCTGAGTAGCTGGACTACAGGTGTGTACAACCATGCCCAGTTAATTTTTTGTATTTTTGTAGAGATGGGGTCTCGCCACATTGCCCAGGATGGTCTCGAACTCTTGGCCTCAAGTGACTCGTCTGCCTCAGCCTCCCAAAGTGCTGGGATTACAGGCAAGAGCCACCACACCTCGTGTGGGACTATGCTTTTCATTGCTGAATAAACCTAGAACAATGCCTGTACCTAGGAGGCCCTTGGGAAGCATGTGAAGAATGGATTCTGAATAAATACGTATAATGGGATAAAAATATCGTCCTGAAAGTTGGTGACTGGATTTGAAAAATCTATGTCCTTTCCATTTCTTTTTTTCTGAGATGGAGTCTTGCTCTGTTGCCTAGACTGGAGTGCAATGGCACAATCTCAGCTCCCTGCAACCTCCGCATCCTGGGTTCAAGTGATTCTCCTGCCTCAGCCTCTCGAGTAGCTGGGATTACAGGCATGTGCCAACCATGCCTGGCTAATTTTTTGTATTTTTAGTAGAGATGGGGTTTCACCATGTTGGCCAGGCTGGTCTCGAACTCCTGACCTCAGGTGATCCGCCCGCCTCAGCCTCCCAAAGTGCTGGGATTACAGGCATGAACCACCACGCCCAGCTTCCTTTCCATTTCTAAAGATTCTATGATTCCTTGGACAGAAAGACTAAATCCTGGGATAATTTTAAAGAAACACAATTAGAAAATTTTCAAACACTCAACATATAGTAACTCATATTAAGTTTACCAAGTAGAGGCACTTCGGGTATCTGCTTTAATAAAAAAAAAATAAGGACTTACATTTTGCATGTCAAGTATTTGTATGTCAAAGGATCCTTCTAACCCATTTAAAAATTTTGTACCTTTAAGTAGCATTGCGATTCTCTGAGCAAACCTATTTAGAGTTTGCTTAGCATGCCCTTTCTTCACAGATCTTGAAAAGGAAAGTGACCCCACAATATAACACATCTGCTGAAAGAAGTGGCTCAGGTGAGCTCAGGCTGTGTGAATAGTATGTCCTTTAGCTCAGGGAGTCATTCTTTCCACTGTGCTCTGTGCACGTGAGACCACTGCTGGGGCCGTGCTTTAAGAGGGACACGGTAAAGTGGATCACATCCCAGGGAAGTAAGTAGAAACCAAGTGAGGAGAAAAAAAAAAGAAGAAAATGGGAATGCCTAACTTAAAAAGGAGGGGATGGTAGAGACCTGATAGTTGTCAATTATTGGGACCAAATCTGAAAAGACAGATTTGGTGCCATTCCATGGGACAAATTTGGAACCGGTGAGTAGAAGCTACTGAAAGGCAGAGTTGGTCCAGTCAGTGTAGGACATTTCCAACAGTCTGGCCTCATACCTAAGTAAAGCCCTGCTTAGAAATATAATGAGCAGATGCCTTTTCTGGATGTTAAAATTTCAGGCAAGTAAACTGCTAGTCAGCTATGTCCTTCCTACAAGGATTCCTCTTATTGTAGATGGGTAACATGCACACTTCCGGGAAGCTCTCAGTGAAATCTCTTCACACTGCTCGGCATAGTGGTCCACACCTGTAGTCCCAGTGCTTTGGGAGGCTGAGGTAGGAGAATCACTTGAGCCCGGAAGTTCAAGACCAGCCTAGGCAACAAAAAATTTACAAAAAAAATTTAAAAATTAGCCAAGTGTGGTAGTGGCATGCCAGTAGTCCTTGCTACTGTAGGTGCTGAGGTGAGAGGATTGCTTAAGCCTAGGCGTTCAGTGAGCTATGATCACGCCATTGCACTCCAGCCTGGGCAACAGAGTGAGACACTGTCTTTAAAAAATAAATACAGGCTGGGCCTGGTGGCAGCCATTTGGGAGGTTGAGGTCAGTGGATTGCTTGAGCCCAGGAGTTTGAGACCAGCCTGGGCAACATGGCGAAACCCCACCTCTATTAAAAACGCAAAAATTAGTTGGGCCTGGTGAAGTGTACCTGTAATCCCAGCTACTCGGGAGTCTGAGGCATAAGAATTGCTTGAATCCGGGAGGCGAAGATTGCAGTGAGCCAAGATTGCGCCACTGCACTCCATCAGCCTGGGCGACAGAGCGAAACTTGGTCTCAAAACAAATAAATACATATATACATGCACACATTAAGTTAAATTAAAAAGAAATCTTTTTACATATTCTATGTTGCTTAATATTCTTTGGTTTGCATCAATAGTGTTATTTCTACTCTGTCATGTGTGGAATATGATAAGTCTGCTATTGCTAATGACCTAGGCCCAGAGAACTTTGAATTTCAAAAGTTAACCTAGAATCTCAGAGATCCATGGTTTTATATTCTGACTTGGAAGCAAGTCACTGGCTATTTCCTATTCAAGAGATTTCTAATCTGGAAGGCTGAAGGAGGCTACCACTCTTCTTGGTGAACAATAGTTTGTGTTCCAAGAATAACCCTGGGTTTGAGGATAGAAGATAAGAAGATAAGGCTGGAGAGTTTAAGAGTTGTATTAGATCTCCTTTTAATCTGCAGCCTAGGCACTATGTTATTTTCTACCTATGCCTTCCAGCAGGGGTGGCTTATAACTCCAGGCAGAAGCTGAACCTCCTTGGCGACACCCCCTAGCCTGACCCCTCTTTTCTCCTTCTTTCCTTCCTTTGCCTTTCATTAGAATTCCTATGAGCCTTTGAATGCTTAGCATGAAAATGAGCCCATTTTATTTTTGGAACCCACAGAGGCAGCCCTGAGGGGAGTTATTGTGTTGCTTTTAGCAGCTAAACAAAAAGGTGTGAAATCATTTGCTGGCTGTTCTAGAATGGGAAAAAATAAATAAAAAACTGAGAAGGAAGGTTCAGGACAGTGTGTGGCAGCTTGGACAGAACCTCGTGATGAGGGCTTCTCTGAGACTTATTAGTAACCAAAGTGACTTTGGGAATGTCTGTGCATTTCTCTCACCTTCCCAGGAAGTTACTAGAATAGCACAGGACGCCACTGGGATTAAAAAAAAAAGATTGATTTTGCAATACTATTTCCATGTTGCCTTGAAAAAGACTTGAGGAGGGGACTAATTTGAGAAAATTCCTTAAAGCTCTTTGTAACATTTCTTATACAGGCAGCATGAGGGAGAGGAGAGAGGACTATTTTACCAAGATTTTAAGACTTTCAAACAACCAGGGAAGGCTTCTGTGGACAGGTATGTGAGTCTTTGACACAGGCCCCTAATTATTTAAACACATTAACAGTGGTAAGAGACAAAGGCCTCAAAGAACTCAAGCAACAAGAACTTCTTGTGAAACTTGAGGTTTTTGCCCCATGCTAATAACATTCATTGAAAGTCGTCTCCTGTTTTGGGGGGCTGACGGCCCCAGATACGTCTCTTCTTGGAAGAAGATTATATTTTGAAATGTCTCTTCATTAGAAGGGCAACTTCATTTTCAATTGGAATCTTTGACCTGGGATTTCTTTTTTTAAAAATTATGGTAAATATTTTTAAAACGGCAAAGTATTAACATGTAAACATGCAGAGACATGGTAAACTCATGTCCTTATTCCCAAATTTTCACATCTGTTTTACATTTAGACCAATCTATTTGAGCTCATTTTAAAAGAAATGAAAGGTTATGGTTGTATCCTTCACATTTCCATGCCTCCTTCTCTCTCTTCCCAAAGAGACAAACCGTGTTCTGTGGCTGGTGTGTGTCCTCCTTCCTGGACTTTTAGGCAGTCCTGACCAAGTAGCCACTTGGCCTAATGAACATGACCTTTGGAGTATTTAGGGAGCCTGATTTCAGTGGCTGGAGGATCTCTCCTTGCGGGGGCCAATCACTGGGTCCGTCTTATGAAGGTGGCTAAGCCTTCTTTTTTTCAGTATTCAAGGCCAGAATTACAGTATAGTAAAACAACAGGAAAAGGCAATCCTCCTCAAAGTACTGTTTCGTTAACCGAGTCATCTATAGAATAAATAGTATTGATTTTCCCTTTACTGCCAGGAAGTATGCCATGTGCTGAGATATAATGAGTCACAGATAAACCAGTAGAAATTAAAAACACTGTAATTCCAAAATCTCTCTTAGGGAAGGAACTGTCCCGGTTTACAAAAATTCCATGATAAGCTATGACCTTGAGGATATGAGTGGCAGGAATCAAGAGACTGTTGGGCGAAGAGGATCGTGGCATGAGGGAGGGGGAAGGAGAGAAGGAAGGAGGAGAGGAGGAGAGGAGGAAGTAGGAATCTCAGGGTGGGAGAGACAGAAGATGGATGAGAGTGGCAAAAAGGACAAAGGAGGGAGATGAAAGGGCATGTGGCAAAATGGCTATGATGAAAAAAAAAAATCTACAGGGGCTCAGCTGCTAGAAGATTCTAACAACAAGGTCCTGACAGATAAAATTTTTTTTTTTTTTTTTTGAGTCAAGAGTCTCACTCTGTTGGCTCACTGCAACCTCTGCCTCCTGGGTTCAAGCAATTCTCCTGCTTCTGCCTCCTGAATAGCTGGGACTACAGGCATGTGCCATCATGCCTGGCTAATTTTTGTATTTTTTGGTAAAGATGGGGTTTCACCGTGTTGCCCAGGCTGGTCTCGAACTCCTGGCCTCAAGTGATCCACCCGCCTCAGCCTCCCAAAGTGCTGGGATTATAGGCATCAGCCAAGGTGACCAATTTCCTTACAGATCAATTAGAAGTCATTTGTGTTAATGTGAAGGAAGCCCATTATTTACTACCCATCCTCTTCTTCCCACTGCAGTAAAATGTTCAGTGAAATAGGGTTTTTTTTTTTAAATTAAGGGCTGATTTCGTTATATGTTATCATACATATATACAGCATATACCTATACGTGCCATGTACACACAGACGCATATACACACTTCTCTATGTAAAAGATATCTGGATAAACTGAAACAAATCAGTAAAAAGCAGAAATTCCGCACCATATGTGAGCATGAAAACACAACTTCGGGGCCTCCCCCGTATGCTCTCAAAGCTAGGAATTCTCAGACACCCTGGCAAAGTCTTGACCTTCATTTGGCATTGGAAAAGTACATTGAGGGACATCTCAAAGGACAGGGAGAGTTTATTTGTCACCAGAGTTGAGGGCCAAGCTTATTGTTTCATAGTTTTACACTGTAAGTTATAGGGAACATGATTTGAATATGGGGGTAGACTCTGAAGTCATAATTTATCAAACCTCTACCATAGCTGCCCAAATGCTCTTTTTCCTTGCTTCCAACTCGCAAACTCTTAATTCATCTTTTCAGATTCTATTTAAATGTCACCTTATCTATGGAACCTTCCCTGATTCCCCAGGGAGGGTAATTTCCTCTCCTGAACTTCTATATTTCTCCAGATATCTCTCTATTACAGCCTGTATCACATAGGATCACATGACTTTGAACCTTAATACAAGGTGGACCTCATGGTATCACTTTTGAATTCCCATTGCCTAGTGAGACGTGTCACTTTTGCTGAATAAAACCCGGGTATGTGAGCAATAAAGAGAAACTTAAAAGTGAATGCACTGCTTCAGAAAGACCAGACTTCCAAGCCCCCGAATGGTGGCACCACTGTCCCCCAATAATTTTGTTACTACTTGCCATTTGTTTTGCCCCTTGTTCCTATTTTGAATAAGAACCCATTGCTCTCCAGAAGTAAAAGCAATGTGATCATTTGTTTGTTTATTTACTCCCTGCACCAAGACCCAGGGTGACGAGGCTGGATTGCACATGGGGCGTGGGCATCAGAAACTGGAAAGTCTCACCCTGCCCGGCCTGTCTGGCTCGTATGCTTGGGCAAGTCACATAGCTCCTGTGGGACTCCGTTTCCTCACCCAGTGATAATGACCGGCTTCACAGGGTGGCTGCGGAGCTTAATTAAGGATTGAGAAGGAGGCAGAAAATACAAAGTGCAGCATACACGCAAATTTCCCATATTTATTTTTGGGCTCAGTAACCTGTTGGTAGGAGGTGTTTATGACCTGGAAGAGGAGTCTAGCAAGAGATGTAACTAGCTATTCTCATTCCAAAATGGTTCACTTGGTATTGACTGGGAAATGGGCCATGTCATTCTTGCTTTTGTTCGAGTACATTCTGTGGCCCTTCCTGCTAACTTTCTGGGTATAGCTTGCCAACTCTAGGCCTCAGTTTTCTTGTACAAGGACTTTATCTATCTTTCCTTTATGCTCAGATATGCTGTGATGGCTTAAGCTTTTTCCTTAGTGCTTATACCCTTAAGCCGCACTCAGATAGAAGACAGAGGGAAGGCATACACGTTTGTGAGTGACCCCATGGGGTAGTTCCCCGAGCCAGAAAAGACAGAGACTTATGAAGCCCTGCATAGGTGACACCCGAAATCTGCCTGGCTTTGCGGATCCCGGCCTTTCTTCTAAGTGCTTGGAAGACCTCGGCAGATTCAGCCAGCGTTTTGATCACTACCAGAGCCTGCAGCTTTGTTGCTAATTGTTTGCTGAATGAATTGAGCAAAAGCACAACTGGTCCCAAGGCAGGAGTGAGGAGGTGAGGGAAAGACAGAAAAACAAACCAGAAGAGAGGACTGGGTGACTGCCTTGGAAAATCTTATTATTACTAGTACATTTTTTTGTCTTTTAATTACAAAGGCTGTCTCTGCACTAGGACTAAAGAACCAGAACTGTTCAGAAAGAGAGAAGAGCCCAGCGCCTTATACTCAGGAGATACTGAAAAACATCATATAAAGTGTTTACTGTTGAGAGAAAAGTACACATCAGAGGATGCCCATTATTGATATAGAGCCTTCTCTGTATCTGGATGAACGTGACCAGGAAGTCACCCTCAGCCTGCTGCAGCTGTTTTCAGAATCTGTGGGATCACACCCCAGAGGCAGTTGGGTCAGCCGCAGGCATCAGGTGAGGAGGAGGAAGAGTGAGACAGCTATTACAGGCTGCCGGACCAGGTGGCTGTGAAGAGGTGTGGGGCCACCAAGGCTTATATAAGGAGGATGGAGAACGCAGGCCAAAGGGGAGGCTGTAACGCTGACTTCGATTGGCTAACTTAATATAAGGCAGACTGAGGGAGGAGGAGGAGGGCAGGAGAGAACACGCTTTAGAAAGCATGACGGTGTCTCATTCTGTTTGCAAGTGAGCAGGTAGGTGCCTTCCAAATATGATCCTGAAGAAGGTGCAGATAAATGAAAAATTGGATATACAATAAACCACATACCTCTTTATGTTTATATATGAACATATTAAAGAAGGTTGGCTTTAGTAGAGTATGATGCATATTCTAATTATATCAATATTGGATGCATTGTTAGTACCATTTCTCAACTTCATTTAAAAATCACTTTCAGAAAATACAAAAAATAATTCTGAAGATTTTAACCTTAGGTGCCCGTAGATCATTTTCTTAGGAAACTGCAGCTTTTAGAAATGCTGGACATACTTTATCCAAAGCATTATAACTGGTCTTCCACAAGCCTAGGATAAAGTTTTCCACAGAAACACTACTACAGAAAAATGCCACATGCCATGGATTAAACACTGAAACCAGCTAATCACAACACATGAGAACAAATGTAGCATGTTCAGAGAAGTACAAATATGTTGAAACATGTCTGTCATGAAATCTGATCTTAACAATCCTCTGAAGACTAGCCTTTTTGCAAAGAGAACTTATGACTAATATACCTCACGGAGGGGGTCTCAGTTTCTAATAGAGTTAATTTTATCTGCTTTGATGATGGAAACGAAAGACACCCTGGAAACATCCTCTTAATTCTAAGCACCATCCACTCTTTTTGAGGGGGGAGAGGGAAGCTTTCAGTAATTCCCAGTGTGTCTTATACTGAATATATAGAAGATGGTAAAGCAGGGCCAGGTAATTCCAACACTTAAACTGCTACTTAACCATCCACATATTAAAGGAGTTTACATGGATTGTCAGCTACGAAAGAGGTTTCTCAATCTATATCCCACTCCACAGTCAACTCTCCTCACAGGTGCACTTGGCTGTGGGGCACTCATAATCTCAGAAGCCGATAAGGCTGCCAAGTTCAAGTTGCCGTGACTCTGAACATAGTATAATATTCCCATTCCAAGCCAGGGCCCGTCACTTTTGTGGCTATTCAGATGAGGGCCCTTCTTGGTACCACTCTGACTCACATACACTGGCTGCAGTCATGTAGCAGGTGAAGGACTTAAGTGTCACTAAGTTGGTTTCCAGTTGCTTCCAGGAAAAAAAAAAATCCCCAGCATATAAGATTCTTGCTCCTGACACCTGGCACTTTCTCCTTGTGTTCATGGCTGCAGAGAGAAGATCCGGCCATTACTGTTTTGGCTTCAAGTGCTGCCTCCCACACACATATTGAGGGGCTCTGCAACAAACAGAAACCTAGGGACACTGACATTTTGGAGGCAGGGTGTAGAAAAAAACACTGTATGTGTATCTGAAAACTCTGCCATGCACGTCAGCCCTGACACGCCACTTCCTAGCTCTTCTAACGTCAGAACATTCTGTGTTAGGAGTTGCTAATCAGTCCAATATCATATGTAGTTTAACGGTGTTGAAACACATTTGCCAGAAAGGAGGCCAAAAGGAAGGGCCCCTCTATTGCTATCTTCTGCAAAAGATCTGATCACTTGTGACTGCAGCCCCTCACTTTGCCCCCAGGTGTTTTCTCCCTGTGTTGTTCTTGGGCGTGTTTAATTTGGATTGAGCATCCATGGAGCTGTGTAAACACTGAGGTCCCATGAATATTACAATATTAAACAGCAGTGGTAATTACCAATAGACCCCTCAAAAAGCAATCGAATAGCAAACTCACCTTAACTTGGCCTTTGTATCTCTGGCAACGGAAAGCTCAAAATGCAGTTCTGTCATTTTTGCACAGTCATTTACCTTGACACCCTCCCTCTGCCGTGGAATCAAATCTCCATGTATAAAAATAAACCTAGAAACTTTCTGTTCACACGTTTTGAGGTATGTGCACCAAATGACACACTTTGGGAGGTAAGCACGAGTCATGGTAACTGACCACATCCTTTATCTTTTCATCCTAAGACTTAGCAGAACTTTATCTTTACAATAAAATGGCCTTTAGAAGTGGGTATCACCAACTTCAGAATGTGAACATCGTTACTGAGAAAAAGCATTTTCCTTTTAAACAGAAACCAACAACAGCCATGCATTAAAAGGCCTGAGAAAAAAAAAAAAAGTTGAGCTACCACAAAACAAACAAATATTCAGCTTGGTTTCAGGAAGCTTAGAGAGGATCAAACAAGGCTTTCTCTATTGAAGTTGTTCGAGAACATTTATGGTTATTTCAGCTTCAGTTTCTATTTACGCTGCTGGCTTTTATGCCTCGACCTCAGGAGGGCATTCCAACTTCAGGTTAACTCACAAGTAGCTTCAGAAAAGTTGGCCTGAAAATCCCACCCCCAGAGTGGGGGAGGGGAAAGCACGATGGTTCACATTGGTTTCCAAACACCTTTCAAACCACTGCTTTGGCCTTGAGTCGAGGATATCTCAAAAACTGGGGAGAGAAATTCCACGGAGAGAGGGTGAGAAAGGTTTCTCATGGTGTGAACATTCATATAGGGAGACTCTCTCTTCCTGCGGGATGAAACCAGGAGAAGAGAGCACCAATTTGCGGAGCCCTCGTGAAGGTTTCCACTCAGGAGTTTGCAATTTTCTGTTGGTCCCTAGGGAGGAAGATTTAGTACATGGTTGAATTTCCAAGCAAATTAACTTCCAGAATAAAGGAGGAACTATGCCTACTCTTTGCAAACAATATTTTTGTTTTATAAATCTATTTAGTTTTCAATTCTTCGTGCCATTTATCCTCATAACCACGTTTTGGTTGGTATTTTTAATCCCCTTTTGATGGATTAGGAAATTGAGGTTTAGAGATTAAGAAACAAGCCCAAAGTTATACAATAAATACATAGAAAAGCTAAGATTCAAACCCGGGTCCTTTTGCCTCTAATGTCCGAGTCCCTTCCAATATGCCACACAGCCCCTGACCACTCCCTTCCGTTAACAATGCATATTGTCAGTGGTGGAAAGAGGAAGAAACTTTTGGAGTAGAATACTGAATGGTTTTGATTAGGGAGCGGATATGAGGCAGAGGAAATATTATCACTTTGGTGGTTGTTACTATGTCCCCATCCTTTCATGGAAACATATGGAAGTTTTCTCTTAAACGTACATGTCCGAACTTGCCGGTGAAATTTAAGTCACACCCTGCATATGGTGCAAGTTCATCTCCGAGAAGCAAGAGATGAAAAAGCCGCTGTTTCCAGATGTATCAAATCTCATATAAATACCACACGTTGCTTGCCTCTGGAGAAGGTCTCAGTAAGGTTTGTCCAGATTTCAACATAGAGTATTCCTATTTACATATGTCCCGCTGCATACATACTTAGCTATGTCAATATCCACTTGGCATACTCTGGAGCTTAGAAAAAGTTTCCTGCCGAAGCTGAACAGCTTCCCTTGATTGCTCCTTTGCAAACCTTCATGGTTTTTTCATTATAACAGATTTTTGATTACACAAAACATGCCACTATTCTATGGTACAAAATCAAGCTACATCCCTTTACCCAACCGCCCTTCCCCCATAACATCAATACCAAAAAGGCTTCCACTCCAGGGGGCTTCTGGGAGCATTCCCACAAACCACACAGCTTTCTGCACCCTCCTTCAGCCCCAGTCTTTTTAAAAGTTAGTACAACATGTCCATAAAGGCCACTCTCCCTTGCAGAGTTTTGAACAGCCACTTTAGCCACCTAAATCTGAGAGAGATAAATTTACAATCCACTTTAGGTTTATGTGGGGAACCATAAATATCAGGCTTGAGCCCTGAGGGCTAGAATTTCATGGGCCGTTAAGCATGTCACCAGGTGGAAAGCTGTCAATAGCTGGATGTGAGTTACACTGAGATAACCACAGGGGCCTGGCTTAAGAAAGTGTAGCCCTGATCAAAGAGGGGTGTCCTTTTACCTTGTTCCATCACTCCACTCACCAATTCTCCCTTCCCGCCTCTGATCTCAACCTCTCCTTCACTTCCTGTTAGGTGTCTTATGTGCTAGGTAGCAGACTGCCTTTTTTTATTTTTTTTCCTCTAGAGTGAAAGGTTGGGTGACATATGGAAAGAACAAGAGATGTGCAGTTCTGGCAGACCTTGATTTAAATCCTCGCCCTGCTATTTAGTAGCTATGTAATAATGCACAAGTTACTTAACCCAACTTAGCTCATTTTTCCAACTGTGAAATTATTAAAGATAATTAAAAGCATAAGAAAGGCATAAGTAGGGCCAATGGGTAGAGACTGTAAAAAGACAGATTGCCTACTTAGTAGACAGAAGAACTTTCTAAAAGCCAGATTGGCTCGAAAATAGAATGGGCTGCCTTGAAAAGAAATGAAGAAGTGAATATTCTCTGTGACAGGTTTTGCGCATAAGCCGGATGCAGGGTGGTAGATCCCGAGAATAGATAGGAGTTTAGACTGGCCACTGCAAAGGATTTCTAATCTTGAAATTCCATGGTTCTATGATTTGCATATGTGTCCTTCCAGAAAAGCTAAGATAAATCTTCTCAAATCCCCTATGCGGAAGAAAAGTAAATTGGCATCATATTTTTTCATTTTCATTTTCCTTCTAGAAAACTAATCCCTTCCATGTTTTCCCCCTTCCCTCAATTAGTTGGTAGAGAATCCCATTTCCATCAAGTGCACAGAACACATTTAACCATTTTGAAACACTTAACATTTAACACAAACCACATGGCCGTAAGTTGTAATTAGTTCCCGCTATACAAATAGGTCCATTTTTAGAAAAATCAAAATGCTCAATGCTGGTGCTTGCTCTCTTCCTCTCCATTGTTTCTCTGTTTGACTAGCTCAGTGGCACTTTCCCATCCTGCCCTCTTGCTGTCTGAGCCCATGGCACCTGCCAATAAAAGTGATGACAGGCTTTGATGCTCACACAGGTTTGCAACAACAGAGTTCACTTCATAATCACCAGACTTCAGCCCGTAAGCGTGATCTGAGTGACACTGGATTTTTTACCTGAGATGTTACGCTGTGGGCTTTCGTTTCTACAGGTTATGAACCACTTTGAAAGTGATTTTTTTAGCTTGCTAGGGGGAATGACCTATGAGCCTGCAGACAAATCTCAACTGATTGGGCAAAGCCCAAACCCTTATTAGAGTGCTTGAGTTTGCTGGGAAAACTGGCTGCCACATATGAGCCACAGATACAAGGTCGTCCTTTGGCATAATGTGTACAGGTGCATGCGTGTGTGTGTGTGTGTGTGTGTGTGTGTGTGTGTGTGTGTGTGCGTATTTGAACAAGTTCAGGTCATGAAGCAAATCAGAAGTACAAACCAGTGTCTTCTGTTTGGCCAAAGTGAATATCAAGGGAAACCACAGAAGATAAAGTGCACTCGTACAACAAGGAGTGATGGGAGGGCTAAGCCTAGGGCTCCCGTCCTCACCCTCATCACAAAGTGACTGCTATGAATGACTGCATGTTGATTGGCCAGGCATGGAGGAAGCACATACTTATACCAACATGTTATTTATTCGGCCAGATATTATTGTCTTACTTTTACGGATAAGACTCAAAAAGATTAAATAACCTGCCCACAGCCACATTACTTGTAGGTGGTTGTGATGGAAGTTGAGCCCATGGTAATGGACTTTTCATGGCACTGTCCACTTTCAGAGGCTTTCTCAGCTCAGAGTCCGACTGTATCTGCCTCTCAAGCCCTGTTTCAGCCACCTTGTCTCATTTTTTTTTTTACTCTGATATCATATTTCCTACAAATAGTGGCCAAATTCTTCCTTCTCCATGTTGGCTGTCTTATTTGCCTAATGTTATGATTTGTGTTTCAGATACCCTAGGGTATCATGTTTTTCATCTTTTGAGTGTCCAAAACTACAAACAGCTTTAGGGACAATTAAAATCTCAACAGGAGCAAGGATTCTATCAGGAGACCCTGACCTTTACAGCCAACACTTTACATGAAGAAGCAGCTTCTCTTCTTCTCCCGTGAAGGCCGCCTCTTTAGATAGCTGGGATTTAGCATGCCTGTCATTTTAGTCAAAGGAGCTGCTGAATAAAGACTTGTTGACCAAAGCTTCTCACCGGCTAAGGACAGAGAAGTCTTATTTCTTCTCTTTGCAAATGAAGATTCCAATCTTCTCATCCTGAGACAGGGGTAATGCAACTGTTTTGATTTGTACCCTAAAATGTTCCATGGTACACTGAACTGTTTTCAAGGTAGAGTTTTAGAAGAGGCCGATTTATTTTTGACCTTGACACAATTTGAATTTAACAAACATTTTTTTCCATATTTCACTTTACACATTTGTTTGCACTGAAACTGCATGACTAGAATAAAGCATTCAAAACAAAGCAGGCAAGCAAGCAAGCAAACAGAAACCCATCCCACTTCTCCCTTGCTATGCAACTAGGCAAGTAGACCCGAGGCTCTCTGAGATTTGAAATGCTGTGTTCCTTAACGCAGTAAACTGAGTAATGTGTCCCCACCCCCACTCCCCAATGTCCACATCTTAATTCCCAGAACCTACAAATATGTTATTTTAGGCAAAAGGGGCTTTGCAGCTGTGATTAAATTAAGGATCTGGAGATGGGGAGATTATTCTGGCTTATCTGGGTGGGCTCAATGTAAATACAGGGTCCTTATAAGAAGTAGACAAGAGGGTAAAACACAGAAGGTGATGTGACCATGGAAGCAGAGGGACAGAAGGAGACTGGATGATGCTACGTCGCTGGCTTTGGAGACAGAGGAAGGAGCCATGAGACAAGGAATCCAGGTAGCCTCTAAAACTGGAAGTCGGGAAGCAGATATTCCCCTAGAGCCTCCTGAAAGAACTGGCTGAGTGTTAGCTCAATAAAACTGGGTTTGTACTTCTGATCTCTGGAACTTTAAGAGAATAGTTTTGCATTGTTTTAAGTCCCAAGTTTGTGGTATTTTGTTATAAAAGCCATAGGAAACGAATACACTTGTTTACCACTTACTGCATCTCTTATGTCTAGTATTGGGCTTGGTATATGAGATGGACTCGTAAAGTAATATTTGTTGGATGCACTGAAAATATAAGGGAAAGATGTCATGAGAATGGAATGTACCAAATTCATGGCAACTTTTTAAATTTTTATTTATTTATTTATTTATTTATTTTTGAGACAGAGTCTCACTCTGTCGCCCTCATGGAAACTTTTCTGATTTAAAAAATTCTCTCTTTCTTAGGATGAAAGAAACATTCCTTTAAGGCTCAGAAGGGTGTACAGTTACCCAGATATCCATGGCAAGGCGCCAGCGGTTACAGAGTTGTGTTTTAGCCCTTCAGGCCTAGCAAGCTCTTTCCTGGGAGCAAGTAAAGGAGACATAGGCCATGATAAACAGCACTTAGTGGCCAATTGCTTTAAGAATACCTGTTTAGTGTTTCCAGGGACTCAAAGCTCCAGGGGGACAAGCAGGAAGGAGAGGCAGTGTCAATTACTGTACAATACAATTAGCAAATTCCAGCACCTTGAGGAATGTTTGGTATATGGTAGGCAGTCAGGAAGCAAATGCTAGAATGAATGACATTCAGAGCATGTGACCCCTTTCTCCTAAAGCTTCCTACAGTAGAAGTCAGTCTCCTACTACTTCTACCTTCTCTGTCTCTTTGGATGTTCATTTTCGTCGGATTTTACTCATATCTGCTGAAGAAGAGCAAAGGGGAGTACCTTTCAACCTCAGACACAGACACATGTATTTGTCAACAGGCCACACATATTCTGGGCACAGGGACTGCAGACCATAGCAACGTCCCTCACCTTTTCTGAGACCCTCACCCTTGTTCAGTATTTGTAAGCCTTTTAATTTAAAGAAAAATAAATTAAGCCATGCTAGCTGATTAAAGAATAATTCCAAGGAATTTAACACTTAGTGATTATATTAGTGATGTACAATAACTTCTCACTTTGGATTCTTTTTGATGTATTATGGAGGTAAAAATCAATATTTTCTACCAAACTGGAGAAATTTAGATGATCTATTTTTGAGATATAGGTTCAGAGAAAAATTAATGATAAAGACTGGAATAACTCTAGTTCCCCCAAGTCAACATCTGGTTGGCCCTTAGAATCAGAATTTAGGAAGAGAGAGGTTTGGGAGACCATGCAGTCCTGCTTCCTCACTTCGCAGATACGGAAACCAGGCCTAGCTGGAATTTCCCCAGATCACACAGCCAGGAAACAGCAGGCTCAAAACTAGGGCCTTCTGAGTCCCCAATGCAGCATGCATATGTGTTTGCCTTGTTTCATTATGTAATGGTACAGCGAGTTTGGAGGCATACAAAAACAGACAGACACCAATCTTGCCTTCAAGGCGTTTACAATTTGGCAGGGGAGATAACACATATATATAAAAAACTTACTAGACAAAGTAAACAGCAGTATGCTCTATAAGACAGGTATGGATTAAAAAGGAATCTTTAAGTCATTGAACCTGAGATTCTTTTTTTCATTTTTTAAAACAATAGTAATCAAACTTGTGAAATAGTGAACTTCCTCCATTTTGCAAGATTCCTCGAAACCAAGTACTTGGAATATAACTTAGTTAAGGATTGCACAACACACACCATTTGAGTATCTGATTTGGAAAACTAAGCCACAGAGCCAGACCACACAATGCACACTGGTTGGAATCTGCTGGGCAGGTATCTCCCCGTCTGTCCAGGCAAGCCAAATCAAATAAGGCCCTGAGTTAAAAAGGAAGGAAAAGTAACGGATAAATCTGTTGACCACCACTCTAGGAGGCCAAGGCCTCTTTCCTCCCCATAAGAGGTGGCTTGCTCTAAAATAAAAATACCACACTTAAGCTGTGATAGAGGAAAGCCCGTGGTTTGGGACCCAACTACAAAGTAACAGCAAAAGAGAGATTATTACTCCCTAGTGACTCTCTTTTTGGTATAATTAGAAGAATAGAAAGACCACTGAAGAGTGGGATTTGTGAGAAATATGGGTCATGTGTCTGCAGCACTAGTTGCTTGCAGAATTGGCTATGTGGGTTGGCACACAGCACCGTGAATATTAGAAACCACAAATCTCCAGGGTTTCTTGAACAAAGTAAAAGGCCTTGTCTTCAGATTGCCAGGTTGGAGGCTGGCTTCTGAAAGAAGCCCCTGGGTGAGCTCCAAAGCTACCTATGCGTTTCTGCCTTCTCCGTCTCTTTCTTCTCCTCTTCCTCTCCCTCTCCCCATCCCTCTCCTCTTATTTTCGATATTGCATCTTGGTGGGTCTAACTGTAGCTTTGCTTATGCCAATACCCCCCTGCCCCACCCCCTGGGGAAGCAGGCCCTCTCCATGACAACTGCCGACGCAGAATCCACAGAGCTCTGGACAATGGGACAAACCATATTTCTATGAACAAAACCAAGGTAAGTGGATTCCTTTGCCCTTGGAGGACTAAAGGAGTTACTCCCCAGTCAGATTATGCTGTAATTGAGGGCCCAGAAAAGGAATGAACTTCCCTGTGTAGACAACAGAGCCAGTTCTTGAAAAGCTATGCCAGTGTGCAGACCCTTTAGAATCTCCTCCTTGGGAGCCTGAAATGGAAACAAAGTACTTCCCTGTGTTCACCTGTCCAGTCGTTGACTCCTCTGCAGAATTATTCTCTTGGGTTGTAAGTAAGCTAAGTCTTCTATAAGGCATACTTCAAGAAAAAAAGGAAAACATAAAATGAGTTTATAAAATCCTAAGGATTAACTATGCCTTGGACACAGATAAATTGCCACGTTTATCACTGCACTTCCCTTTATCTCCTCCTGAGATGCTTTCTCGGTTCCTCCTTCACTGCTCTTCAGGTTCTGGAATATTTCTTAGCCAACACTTCATCCACGGTGACTTCCAGGACCCCCAGTGAGGGGTGGGGTTTCCTATTTTGTCTCTTTTCTTGGCCTCTCCATCCAAAATATTTAGATGGTGCATTCGTGGCCTTTCTCTCTCTCTACCACTGCCTCCACCAAAAAAAAGGAAAAGCGGGGAGTGGCGGGTGGAAGGAGATTACATTTTTGTTTCTTTTTTTCTTTTTTTTTTTGGAGATGGAGTCTTGCTCTGTTGTCCAGGCTGGAGTGCAGTGGCGTGATCTCGGATCACTGCAGCCTCTGCCTCCTGGGTTCCAGTGATTCTCCTGCCTCAGCCTCCTGAGTAGGTGGGATTACAGGTGTGCACCATCACGCCCAGCTAGTTTCATCATGTTGGCCAGGCTGGTCTCAAACTCCTGACCTCAAGTGATCCGCCCACCTCAGCCTCTGAAAGTGCTGGGATTACAGGCATGAGCCACTGTGCCTGGCCCATTTTTTTCTCTTATCCTTGGTGCTTTCCATATAGTAGGAGGTCAGGGAGATCAAGGGGATTCCTGGATGCATAAATAAAATCTGCATTTCTTAGGAATCTGATGGACAAGAGAATCCAGAATCTCTGCAATGGGCAGAAGAGAGGACCAGACTTTATGGTTGATCTCCCCACAGACCATAACAACAGGGCAAAGCCCTTCTGTATGTATTTCTGTTTTCACATGTATCTGCACAACCACGTGTTTAGAAATCAGAGGGTTGCTATTTGTAAAACTCTTGAAAACCCCTCTTTTAAATTGTGAAAATTATTTAATAAATGCCAACCCAATCTACTTTATCTCAGTGAGCTGCTATTAAGTGCAAAGAAGATAACATGTTACAGGTAAGTCTGTGCTTAAAGAGCTTTGGCCACAAAGACTAAACAGGGTCCATTCTCCCATGTGAAGAAAAATGTTTCTATTTCAATTGTGATGTTTGGAATTTCACCTTAAAGTCCAAAAAAGGCACTGTTTCTATAGTGCCTTTTGGAAAGGCACTGTAGAAGTGGCTGATGGTCCTTGTGGAATCAGCTGGCCAAGTGTTTCCTCCTTTCTACCTAGACTGTCACTGGAGTATATTGACCCATCCCTGACAGAAAGTCTGTGTAAGCCCGAGGAGGAGGGACATGCCGCAAACCTGCTGCAGAGCATTAACAAGAACAGAATTAAAAAGGATCACTTCTGGGACTCATCACACAACTTGGAAATCATGTTCAATAAAAGAAAAGATAATTTGGGGCCACACTACCTGAAATGAACATCTGACACTCAGTCACTGGTCTGGATTTAGAAAACTGCTTTGATCCCCGGAGGGAAGATTGTTAATGAGTATTTTAAAGGACAAGATTGACGAAGCATGATAGAGTTGAAAAGGGTACTGGTTTTGAAGGGTCCCAGTCTTGCTTCCACTTCTGTAAGCAAGTAGAACTGACTTTGAACAAGACACATTACACTGCCCTGAGAAAACGTCCTCATCTCTAACGTGGGAGGTGAAGTTAACCCTCTAGTCCATCCAACAATCAAATCTAGGCCTTAATGACTATGAAAACATGGAAAAAAATTTAAAACAAGAGCAGGTAATGCTTGCACCTTTTCGCTACCTGAAAGGAAGGTCAGACAACCTTATTATAAAAGGTAACTTTTCTTACTTGCATGCTAACAATCAATGCATAATTTACATAGCAATGCATACACTTTATATAGTTCAAGAGATCATCGTTGACTGCCTGAACTTGATATGCTTCATCCTTGTCATGTCCTCCTCACTAAATACTAACTACCCAAAGTGATCAAACCCCAAATGTAAAAATAATCATCAGATAAATCACAGACAACAAGGAGGTGAAAAAAAGAACTCAGTCAAACATTTTTGAGTTCATAAAAAAATTGAATAGCATAATCTACCACTATGTTCCCATCCCCCTGCTAAAACAATATTTTATCACTCTGGCTTTATTTATTCCCAGTCCTCCCCAACATACTTATTTTCTGGAGCATTTTAAAGTAAATCTTGGATATCTTGTCATTTCATCCACAACTACTTCAGTCTTCATCTCAACTAATAAGGATTTTTTAAAAACTACTACCACGACAGTATTATGCCTGACAATATTAAAAAATTATTTACTATCATCTAAAGAACCAATCAATATTCAAATTTCATCAATCATCTAAACATTTTTTTTTCTTTCAGTTTTTGGCTTGAATCAGCATCTAAACAAGCTAAGAGGTGAAACTGATTTCACCCAATTCACAATCCTTTTGTCTTTTAAATATTTCTTTTAGATGCTGACATTACTTAGACACAATGTATCTGGAACACAGATAATGTGAAGGTCAGCTTCATCGCAATATTATTTGAAATGTCTTATTCTATGAATCAGATATAAATGTAGTTAAAGGCTCAGAACTGGAAAAATATCAAGTAATTCTCAGTTTTCCCAAATGCATAAATGATTCAGGCAACCTTAATGGAATGCTTTAAAGATATTTTGCTAAATCTTACACCATTCCTAGGAAGAATGCCTCTGACAGACTTTAGCAGCTTTTATTTTGCCCATATAAAAGCTGGATTTCTTAGACCGTGGAGCAGCCTAACATCACAGATAGTATTTTCAGTTGTAGTTTCACCTGCACCTTAAAAAGAAATCTACCTGCATATGCTGGCAACGAGGACATCTTTGAAAACAGAGCTAAGAGCCTCAAACTGTCAACTCCGACTTTTGGGAAGAAGGGAGGTGAACAGTTTCTCCATTCAGCTTCCATGAGGCCTCTCTGGTAACACACAGGCACTGCTGTGACTCATAACCAGAAATACTGTTTTATAACACCAGTCTGTGTTTTGTAACACACACTGAAAGAAAAAAAAAACTATTTAGAAACCAAAACCAAGCCCTACATCTGGGCATTGGTATCAAGATCTCAAGATGTCAGAGTGGCTATTTAATTCAGATAAAGTAGGCAAGTCCTTATCCCTTTCCTTGGCAAGAAAGTGGAGGCTTCCTGCCTGCTGCACATGCCCACAGGAGGAGCAACCATGAATTTAATTTTCTTAAAACAGAAGCATTTTCAGACTTGTGTTTTCCTGGACAGCTGCCTAGTGGCTGTAATCCATAATAAGGGCGTGTAATTGACAGTAATGTGAATCACTCACTGAAATTCTGGCAAAAAAAAAAAAAAAATAGAGGAGTTATTTTTTTTTTTCAGGAAAAAATTAAAGAGCAGATTCATCCTGTCCATTGAAAATAGCAATTACTTTACATTTCAGCTCATTAGCTACCTTTATATAAAAAAATCACTGTAATTTGTACTAACTATCAGCAAGTGTTGTAAAGAAGTGGTGCAGTTGCACGAGGCATGCAATCGGATGTGCTGGGCCAGGCACAATCTGTAAAATGGCAAATGTAGATGAGTTACTTGATATAGCATACATGCGATTCCTGGCCCAAGAGTGAGTTACAGGACACTGTCCTAACAGTGATTTTGCCACTTAAAAAGCTGCTATCTGCCTGGGACCTTGTAATTATTATGGTAATACCCAGGGCAGACTGATCAAGCTGCCACTGATGTCTATGGGCAGTTTCAGAATTCCTTTCACTCAGACACAGGGATCTCCAAAAGAATGGTTGGGGATTTTCCCAGGTAGAAGCTGTTGGAACCATGGAAACTTTGAGACCAGGTAAAGGGTTTCTCCCATCTATTAATTCTCTTTGAATAAGGGGAAGAATAATCTCAATTAACTTCACTATCAACCTGAAAGGGCCCCCTCTTTTCCAAGGCAGAGGCACGGGAACTAAACACTGGAAAGCTACGGAAGATTTAATTCCATTTAGATAAACCCTGACTCCATCAGAACCCGAGAGGTTCAGATATTTTTCTGAAACTTCAGCACCTGTGAAACTAGCAGCCCTTGTCCAGAACTACCTGGTATCTCGAGCTTCTGGTCCCAGAGGGAACAGGGGTATTTTGACTTGTGAAAATCCCACGAATGCATGAAGAAAAACTTGGGACTTTAGAATGCTGAGGTCTGTGTTAGGAAGATGTATATTGAACCAAAGAGTGGAAACACTTAACCTCTTTTTCTCAGTCAACCACACTCTATGAAGAAGGCTTGGATTTATTTTCTCCTATTGGGATCTCCCATTCTTAGAAGAAAAATGGAAGTCAGATTTCATTAAAATAGAGGTAATGTTGGGATTTTGATGAATGAAACTAAAATTCATTTTGTGCTTTATCATTAATTATTTCTGAGAAGCTTTTTCTCATATGACAACAGTTGGGGGATGGTATTATTAGCTTATGATGGTTCCCATCTTTGACAGCCACCACTAATCTCCTACTTAATTCTGGCTTAATTTGCAAGTAGTTGCTAACAGGCAAAATGAGGGTGGAGTCTCATAAACCACTAAAAAGAGAGACTTGCTATGCATATAAATAGGCCCTGCAAAAATATTTCAGATACTGTATCTCAATTATTAGACAGTAGCAAACTGTCAAAATCTAAAAAGTAACATGGAATATGTATAACTAGTTCTTTGCAGGCATTCTTTTTGTTCCTATATGAATACATTTTATGTGAGCCCAAATGGTTGGAAATGTGTTATTCATATTTATAATTGAGAAAAATGTGTTAACGCTCTGGAATGTCCATGTGTGGAAAAATAAAACGTTATATGGAATTGCACACACATATGATTTATAATGCATGCTTCCAGGACCAGAAATCCTAACGAAGAACCTTATTCAACAGAAAAAAAATTTTTTTTTCTTCAGTATGTGCAATTCTGGTATACTGTAATGCTGAGGCCAAGCATATATTTTATTAAAATCCTAGCTAAGCAATAAAATATGTGTCATTTTAAATAAAAGAAAACATGTTTTTCACTAAAGCTAAATTTCTTGTCCATTTTTGTCCCCCTGTAGTGGATGCTGTGGTGTGCTGCACAGGTCCCTCCCTTTAGGATGGAGGCCCTCATTCCCCTGGGGCCCTGAGTGTTGACTGCCAGTGGCTCATAGCTGAATTGCTTCCTGAGATTTGTCCTTAGGTAAAGTGGAGCTGCCTTGCCCAAGGTTATGCCCTTAGGTGCAGCTGGCACCCAATGGCTGCCTGATGCAGAGTAAAAGATGCAGCCCCCTTGCTTCAATTTGGTACATCACTGAAGGGCCACCCCCACTCTGATCTCCCTGTGGCATCTGCTGAAGCCTATATTGCAACTGTTCAAGTTTTCCTTCTGCCCAGTCCAGCTTCCCTCACTCCCTATAGGCATTGTCCCTATAAGCACACTCCCATAAACTTTCTGTATGCCAGTTTCAGAATCTGAGCACCTATTCTTTGGGGAATTCAATCTAAGATACCTTCGTTTATTTAAGGATACTTTAGTGGAGTGATTAGCTGGGCATAATGATGAATTTTAGATCAGAATATGGTAGAACTTCACTTTCTTCAATGTGAGATAGACCCAACTTAGCCTTTATGCCAAGAGGGTTAGTTCCAGAAGTTTTAAAAAAAACTCTAGCATTGCAAGGTGAGCTAAATTAATGGTAATGGTACAAAATGAGACTTTTTTTGTTGTTGCTGTTGCGGAGTTTCACTCTTGTTGCCCAGGCTGGAGTGCAATGATGCGATGTTGGCTCACTGCAACCTCTGCCTCCCAGGTTCGAGTGATTATCTTGCCTCAGCCCCCCAAGTAGTTGGGATCACAGGCATACGCCACCATACCCGGCTAATTTTGTGTTTTTAGTAGAGATGGGGTTTCACCATGTTGGTCAGGCTGATCTTGACCTCCTGACCTCAGGTGATTCACCCACCTCAGCCTCCCAAATTGCTGGGATTACAGACATGAGCCACCACACCTGGCCACAATATGAGAAATTTTATAATGAGGCTTTGCTATTGAAAATAATAGAAGAATCATGTACGATATGTAGATGATTGGTCACACACAGAATGTGAGAAGTTGGCTCTTCTACATTTCAGTGGCATAATTAACCCAACTCTCCAGAATTCTTGTAAGTAAGACTCTGGGATAGAATGAGGAAGAACTCACTGACCACTAAAGAGTAGGTAAAGCACTAGGAAAATCTGTGAGAATGAGACCCATATTGGTCATTTTGTTCATTAGAAATCTAACCTAAGAGAAACGTATCAACAGAATCTCAGGTGAAGCAATTTAGGGCAATAAAAACATATTCTCCTAAATGATACTGTCCCTGAGTGGCTCCCCTAGTGAAAATGAGAACATCTTCCTGTCTCTCAAATCACCCCAATTATACACAGGATTAGGTAACTTCCACAAATCAGGCCATGGAAAGTTCTTTGATTTAGAGATACCAGGCAGGACTCTTTTTTGAGGGGTGTGGGAGCAGGAGGACAGGAGGATGGTGGTGAGGATGTGTGTGTGATAGTAACAGTTTTTCCTTTTCCAACATCAAAAACCATAGGCCTTCTAGGACAGCTTCTACTTTGATTGCACTTGGCTGTGTGAAAGAGCAGCACAAAATGAAGATAGCTCCTCTCACTGTGCTATTAAAGACTCCCATCTGAGAAAGAAAATGGGTGAAGGAGGCTATAAGAGATGGCCTTTCTATCAAAAAATCAACTTCAGAAGCCTAAAAGATCTTCTTCCTTCATCCTGTTCTCATTTAGCTTGCTAATAGACGCCTCATGAGAAAAGAATTATTGTGAAGCTGAGAAAGTAAGATTTAAATTTCCTAAGAAGAGACGGACTTTACGTTACAGGCAAGGGACATTTTTTTCTCTTTTTACAATAATTCCAAAGTGCTTTTTGACCTTGGAAGAAGAAAATCAGTGTTAAGATAGAATTGGTTAGGTCATCGCCTAAGGAGGCATAAAAGGCCACCAGGAAATAAATTAAAATTAAAATAGATTCTTTTATTGGGTCACATCTCATCCTCTCATTTATGAGCAAGGCTTCCACTCAAGCAATTGATACTGCAGGGGATAATTTTGCTCCTCTTGTTTTGACTCAAGAAAAAGTTACAAACAAAAGTAGGGAGGGAGCTGCATATGAAGCCTAAAGGACATTTTTAAAAGAATTCCAAGGAAAAGAGCACAGAAACTGTGGTTGTGTGCAGCCACTGATGAGGTGGACAATACTTTTGAAATTATTGGTTCCTGCTAAACTAAGGAAACATACTTACATTCTAGACCAGACAAACATAGCAAGTCACGTGTTCTGACCTTGAACAAATAAATGTCATTTCTTTCCAGAATTTACCTTAAAATTCAATAAGTAATCTGGGATTATCAGGACATCTACTTCAGAAACTGTTAAACATTTTAGGATTACTTTTTCTTCTCTAGACTGGACAAATACAGGATATTTCCCTTGATAGGATACACCCTTCATTCTTGGAAAGGTCAGCCAATTCTCTTTTCTAGTAGGTAGTTTCCTACTTTGCATAAAGGTAGATGCCAATGGTAACTGAAAATGGTCCCTTTACCTTTTACTCTATAGATTCGATCATCTGATTTACATGGATAATGCAAACAAATGGTGTTCAAGAGGTCACTCAGAAAATTAACACATTCTTCATATCTAGAAAGATAGGCAAGTATTTTTAAACCTCTCGATAAGATTCTGACTTAAATCTTACAAACTGCAGAAAGAAACTTTAAAGCTATCAGCCCTAAAATTTAGCCCTAATACTGAGACTCAAAATGCATATGGTAAATTGCCAGATGTCAAGCAGCCCTTTGAATTATAGTATCAGTTTCCAAACTATTATAATGCAAATCTCACAATATAATTTCAAGTAATAAATACCTATTCTTTCTTTCTTTTCTTTTTTTTGAGACTGAGTCTCGCTGTGCAGTGGTGTGATCTCAGCTCACTGCAACCTCCATCTCCTGGGTTCAAGCAGTTCTCGTGCCTCAGCCTCCCTAGTAGCTGAGATTACAGGCGCCTGTCACCATGCCCGGCTAATTTTTGTATTTTTAGTAAAGACGGGGTTTCCCCATGTTGGCCGGGCTGGTCTCGAACTCCTGACCTCCGGTGATCTGTCTGCCTTGGCCTCACCAAGTGCTAGGATTACAGGTGTGAGCCACTGTACCCAGCCTATTCTTTCTTATAGCTGTTAACAATGAAAAGATCATTATTTTTGGCCAAACTGAAATGAGCGACAAGAGTGGTCATAAAATTGTGTATGTATACACACACATACAGACACACTTATTTAAAATCTACAGGTATTAATTGAGCACATAGTAGATACTGATCACTCTGTTAAGCCCAAGGGATACAAAGATAATTTTTTTTTTTTTTTGAAACAGGGTCTTGCTCTGTAGTCTAGTCTAGAGTGCAGTGGTGCACTCTCTACTAACTGTAGTCTTGACTTCCTGGGCTCAAGCAATCCTCCCAGCTCAGTCTCCCAAGTAGCTGGAACTATAGGTGTGTGCCAGCATGCATGGCTACTTAATTTCTTTTTTTTTTTTTTTGTAGATACCTGGTCTCCCTATGTTTTCCAGGCTGTTCTTGAACTCCTGGACTCAGCAATCCCCCCTCCTCAGCCTCCCAAAGTGCTGGGACTACAGGCATGAGCCACCACACCCGGCCAAAAAAATTAAAGAATATCTAGTAGGACAAAGCTACATAAACAGCAACTATTCTGCAATACATTTTATACTGTCACCTTAAGAATGTACTGTGGGGGCTGCAGCAATTAACAAGGTGGAATTGGAGAAGGCTTTGCACGGCAGATGCTACTTGTGTTGGCCTTTGATGGAGCAATAAGACTTTATAGGTGCAGAAGATGATGAAGGACATTCCAGGACAAACAAGATACTACAGATACAAAGGCACCGAGGTATGCCCATGCATGGAATCTCCTGGGAACAGATCATTGAGGATGGCAAACACTGCCTGCATGGGAGAAGTCATGAAAAGAGCAGTGGAAAGATTAAGACCAGATTGTAAAAGGCCTTGAATGCCATACTTAGAATTTAGACTCCTCAGGTGACAGAAAACCTTACAGGAGGTTGAATGAGAAGATTCCACCTTGTTTCTAAGGAGGTAGAATCAGAAGATTCTAGAGAAGGCCACAGTCAAGTTCTAGAGAAAGCCACAGTTTTTCTTTTTCCTTACTTTTCTTTTTTATTGTGCAGGAGCAAGAATTACCGAATGTAAGGCTGGTGTTTTCTAATATACCTCATCTCAGAGAATAGAATTTAGCCAAGACAGATTTTTATCACACTCTTAGCACACAGTGAGTCTTGGTACCACTAGACAAGACTGGGCTCTCTTCCCTAAAAGATTCACAATCGTCCCTCTTACTGTTGGTGTTCTGTTGTATTCACACTGCAAAGCAAAACAAGTGCCAAGCCACACCTTGAGTTCTCTGCTCTGCAGGTTTACTGCCTGACAAGCCTTAAAGTTAGAAAAATATTTCAAGCTGAATCTGTCACTAACAACTTTATATGGTTTGTTGTTTCCTGTGTTGCTTGTTGAGAATGCCTGGCCACTGAGAAACGAAATCGGAGGCAGATATTTCTGACAGCGAGCCTCCCTGCCGGGTGCTTTATCATTCTTTATGTTAAATACATCACCACACTTAAGCCCTTGCAAGCCAAGAAGTTAAGGTTATGGTGTGGACAATAAAAAACCGATTTTTCTCCTAATTGCCTACATGTATTAGAAGTTTTTGAATTTATACAGGCCATGGGTAGCAGAGAGTATAGTTCGTTTTTTGTTTCTTTTTGTTTTTGTTTTTGAGACAGGGTCTCACTCTGTCACCCAGGCTGGAGTGCAGTGGTGTGATCATAGCTCGCGGCAGCTTTAAACTCCTGGGCTCAAGCAATCTTTCCACCTCAGCATCCTGAGTAGCTGGGACTATAGGCATGCACCCCCATACCCAGCTAATTTTCTTTTTATTTTTTGGTGGAGATGGGGTTTTGCCACGTGCCCAGGCTGGTTTTGAACTCTGTGGCTCAAGTGCTCTACCTGCCTCAGCCTCCCAAAGTGCTGGGTTTACAGGCATGAGCCACTGCACCCAGCCCAAAGAGTATGATTCTATTTTTTTTTTTTTTTAATTTAATTCCTCTTCATGACAGTCTCTTGTGGCAGGAAAGTGGTTAGTTTATAGATAGAAGAAATCTAGGACCAAAGAGATGAAATAATTGGAAATCATTGTTTTGATAGAGTCAGGGGCAGAGTTTGTGACAGCATGACAGCAGCATTCCTTGGCTGCTGCTCTCAGGGGGAAGCCCGACAGCCTTGTTTCCGCTGCAGACTTAACTGTCCTCACTCCACGTAGATCAGTTCGATTCCTGAGCCCGAATGACAAGTTGAACTACCAATAATGCCTTGCACAATGTTTGAAGCGACATAATCAGCCGGAGAGGGACTTGTGTCAGTTAGACTTTGTCTCCTTAAAAATCAAGAGCAAGAGTGGTAAGAGAGAAGTTTTTAACAAGGAGGAAAACCCTAGACAGTTGTCTCTAAGGTTCTTCACCACAGCTTCAAGGACAACCAGGAAAAGAGCTGCTATTTGAGGCAACTTCATTATAAAATCATTTTTAATAAGCAATCTTAACAAAGAGAGGGAATACTCTTGTGGAGAAACCCTCCAGGGACCCAGAGGCTGCCCAGTTAAGTTATTAGGAAGTTTCACACAAGGGACCAAACAGCTATTTCATTGGCCTCGGGGGACAGAGTTTAGTTTTCACCTGTTCTCTAGAGGCACTGGTGTTATCCTGTCTACTAACAGCAGAGACTGGTAACAATCAATTATCCCGACGCCCCAACCTGGTGAGGGAAAGTGAATTTTCAGTTTTGTCGACACAAAAAGACATGGTGTAAGAGAAAGAGAGATAAATTAACTCAATATGATTCATTATACTGGAGACTAAGAACGCGCAGCCAATGAAAATGCCTCATCAGGACCTTGGTATTCTTTAAGTAAAACGACAGAAACATATTCTAAGGAAATTAAGAAATATCCATAATGAGAAAAGGATGCTTAGTTGTCCTCTTACCATAATTGTCCAGCTACATGAGGGAAATAATTCTTTGTGCTGATGAAAAAGTAATAGTCACTGCAGTTGACTTTGCCTACCTAAGGAGTGAGCAAGGTTTGG
Source organism: Pan troglodytes (assembly GCF_028858775.2). Taxonomy (NCBI): domain Eukaryota; kingdom Metazoa; phylum Chordata; class Mammalia; order Primates; family Hominidae; genus Pan; species Pan troglodytes. The sequence continues at coordinate 52,677,417 of NC_072414.2, forward strand.
AATTTGGGGTTTAAATTTTTATAAAGCTATTTGTAGCTGAGTTTAAAAGGGTTGGAAAGACAGAGGCTCCCAGGGTAGCAGAGTAGCCTGCAGCCAATTAGCAGCTCGAATGAAAGAAAGCAAGGAGAACCATTAGCTACAAAATTCAAAGTGCTTATGTATTTTTCAAGTTTCACTGCACATTCCATGCCTCTGATTTTAATGAAATGGCAAGAACGGGTCTTACAATTAGACCTTAACACCGTGGAGTTAGAGAAAAAGTGAACATCCTTTTTCTTTAATAATCAGAAGAGCCTTCTCTTTTCGGACCAGATCTCTCCTTCTCAATAAGCATTTTTTTGTTTGTTTGTTGTTGTTGTTGTTGTTTAATGTAGTTGGTCACAGGAGCACACACAGAAGTAGTTCTAACCAAGGATAAAGATGTCACCTGGGTTCAGAGAAGGGACTGGAGCAGGGAACATCTGATTCACATAACCCTAACTAAATGACTGTGGCAGAAAAACACTGTTTATAGGTCACTGCGTTTTTTCACACACCTTCTGTGGCTCCACATTGGTTATGAGAGAAAGCCAAAACCTGCTCTCTGTTCTTACTGGTCTCCCTTTTCCTTGTTAATACTCTACTCCAGTCAGACCGATCTACACAATCATCCCTGATCACACCTAATTCTTGCTACCCTTCCAGAGCAAGCTCAGCTCACCACACATGTTCCCAACTCATACAGCATTTAAACACATATTCTATCAGGTCGGTGCAAAAGTAATTGTGGTTTTTGCCATTGAAATGGCAAAATTTCATAGCCCTGCATTTTCCTGCAATTCTTTCATACTGAAAGTTCCTCAAATGTGTGTGTCCTTTCTCCTAGATACAGACTAAACTATTAGACAGGGAGGAATATAAGTTAGATTACCTATACTGCAATATGCCTTACACAATGTTAGGCACAGAGCAGGGGTTAAGAAATATCAAGCTAAGAAAATCTGCCTGGCTCCCTGCCCTATCTTTCCGTAGGCATGAACTGCAGTCTACTTTCCAGCCTCTGTTCCTCAGACCCCGATATTGCAGGTGTCTGGATTGCCCACCATATAATTTCCTTCCCCTTTCCTCTAAGAAAAAAATGTAAAATAAAAGATTTATAGATTAAGGCCTTTCCACTGAATCCAAACCTTAATCTAGCATATCCTACCTCTTTTTTTTTTTTTTTTTTTTTTTTTTTTGAGATGGAGTCCTACTACATGGCCCAGGCTGGAGTGCAGTGCTGTGATCTCAGCTTACTGCCGCTTCAGCATCCCAGGTTCAAGCGATTATCCTGCCTCAGCCTCCCTAGTAGCTGGGATTACAGGTGCACACTACCACACTCAGCTACTTTTTGTATTTTTAGTTAAGATGGGGTTTCACCATGTTGGCCAGGCTAGTCTCAAACTCTTGACCTTCAGTGATCCGCCCGTCTCGGCCTCCCAAAATGCTGGGATTACAAGCGTGAGCCACCATGCCCGGCCACTCCTCAATATGCCTTCTAATCAGTATCCTTGGCTATTAACTATTTAAGACATTAAGAGCTGGAGTTGATGCCTAGGAGACATACAAAATCAAGAAGGGAAAGAGCTATCACTCCTACATAGAAAAACATGTTTTCCCAGAAGTGGAAGTGGATTGGGTGGAGAACATTCCATTGCAAGGGATTTTGGCAGTCAAAGGAAAACAATAATTGAATAGCTTAAAAATCTTCATCATTATAATGTATAGATGTGGATGTCAGTTATAATCCAAAGGGCCATGTGACTACAAATGCACTAACTTCCTGGCCACAGAATTGATAAAGAAATCAGTGTAAAAAATGTAGTGTCACCAATGAAAGTTAATGTAGAGTGATCACTCTCTTCTTGTTTTAAACACATTGGCATCTCTGTTTCTTCTACGTTTTTATTCCTTTGCATACAGATTGCAATAAAAAGAGAAGCTGATATAAGTGTAAATCCAGTCCTAAGTTCAGATATGCTTAAACATCCTCAAAATCTAGATGTTAATTTTCTTATATATCCCATTGAGATATATATATATCTGTTTCCTGAGCATTCTGTTAGCTTCCAGGGTTTTTTTGGGTTTGGATAGGTTTCAAAGAAACCACTGTGTCCTGAATCATAGTACTGCTTTGTGGCAATGAAAGTTATAAATGAATTACTAAGTTGGTCTAACAAAAAATTATAAATTTATTATAAATGTCATTAATGTCCGTTAAAGGCTTTGTTTCAGAGGAAGATGGGTTTGTGCTGTACGAAATATATATTATTACTAGTGTGGGGTACATAGCTGTCCTAGAAGCAGAAGTAACCACTTTGAACAATTGTTTTATTATGGAATCAGTTGTGTTGTATGACATTAAGTAGACATCAGTTCTTTGATGAACTAAGTTAAATTGTTAAAAAGATAAGTAATGGTCATTTAAAGTAAGAAGGTTGGCTAGGCACAGTGGCTCATGCCTGTAATCCCAGCACTTTGGGAGGCTGAGGCAGGAGGATCTCTTGAGCTAAAGAGTTCAGAGACCAGCCTGGTCAACATAGCAAGACTCTGTCTCTCTCTTTTTTTTCTTTTTGAGACAGACTCTCACTCCATCGCCCAGGCTGGAGTGCAGTGGCGTGATCTCAGCTCACTGCAACCTCTGCCTCCCGGGTTCAAGTGATTCTCATGCCTCAGCCTCCCAAGTAGCTGAGATTACAGGCGTGTGCCACCACACCTGACTAATTTTTGTATTTTTAGTAGCGATGGAGTTTCACCATGTTGGTCAGGCTGGTCTCAAACTCCTGACCTCAGGTGATCTGCCTGCCTCGGCCTCCCAAAGTGCTGGGATTACAGGGGTGAGCCACCAAGCCCAGCCAGCAAGACCCTGTCGCTACAAAAAACTAAAAATAAAAAACAAATTAGCTGAGCATGTCCCAGCTACTTGGGAAGCTGAGGCAGGAGGATCTCCTGAGACCAAGAGGTTGAGGCTGCAGTGAGCCACGCGCATGCCACTACACTCCAGCTTGGCCAACAGAGCGAGTCCCCTTCTAAAAAAAATAATAAAGTAAGAACGCTGTACAGTTTCCAGTAGACTACTTCGTTTAAATACTTTTTTTTCACATAGTGGGAATAACATTCCCCTTTCTTATAATCAGTTTGTTCTTCAAGCTTAGGAGCCTATGGAGGTAGCATAGTTGTAAGGTAAAAGGAAACCTTGGTCAATTGTAAGAATGACTATGTTGCACTTGGCTTTCTTCCTATACTTTAGAGTGGAAGAACCACTCTGAAAAATGAAGCTCTTCATTTTAAAAGCATTTAAACTGGGGATTGCCTTCACATCCTGGCTCCACCACATACTAGCTAGTTGTAGGACCCTGGACCTCGGTTTTCATCTGTAAAGTGGGGATAGTAGCAACACCTACCTCACAAAGTTGCAGTAAAGATAAATAAATGAACACTTAGAAAGTGCTTAGAGAAGTGCCTAGCACTCAGTGCCCCACAAGTATTAGTTAATGTTGATACTGGAGATAACAGTGTGGCTCTTATGTGTGCACAAGGGGGCAATCTACTCTGTTTTGACTCCAGGCTTTGCCCAGCTGGCTGAGTTAACAAGGTTTTTCACTTCTCTAAGCTACTTGTCTCTCATGTACATTTTCTTATTTAAAATGCGGGTGCAAGCAGTACAAAGCTCATAAAGCTGATGAGCAGATTAAATGAGATAATGTACGTAAAGCATTAAACACAATGCTTCGAATATTCAAATTGCTTGGTAGGTGGTGTTCCTGCTATTGCTGCTGCTGCTACTACAAGTAATGGTACTACTGCTATTACTTCTGCCATTATTACTGTCAATATTAAACTAAGCATACTGCAAACTTCTGTCATAGACATCTAGCGCTTTTTAAAAAATCAATCTAATCATGTCTAACTAAGCATTTATCAAGTATGTAATAAGTCTATCAAGTCCACACCAATCCCTCGTGGGCTAGGCATGTTTGTTTTCTCCCTGGTAGTGATTATGGATTTTAAAGAGCCAATCACCATCTCAACACACCCTTTGGAACCTATGTTATGAAGTGGGAATACAAATACTTTTTGTCCAAATGCAATTCATGAACCTCAAGTCTACTAACTGGGCAAACTTGAATCAACTGGATGTTGGGATGGAAATGCTCAGGTAACTATTCAGTTTTTCTATGGAGTTCACAGGTCCTCGCCATGAACTGTGGGCTTTAAGACTATGCAAATCTTCTACTTTGGAAGAACTGACTGGCAGGGCCAAGTGCAGTCCATTTATTTTTAATATGATGAGACAGAGAAATCCTGTTAAGCTTAGGAGGGCTTGGCTCTAGCTGAGCAGGCTGACTCTAAACAAGGCAAACGCTTCCAGACAGTACAGAGGGATTTTTACTTTCTCAGACTGGCTGATTTGAAGAAACTAAATAGATGTTACTCTGTAAGAATGGGTGGAGATGAGCAGCGGGGATAGGTTTTAGCACCCAGGGTTAAATTTTTGCCTTTTGCTTTATTGCTATTTTATGCTTGGATCACAATATGAGAATCCTCGATGTTTTCTCTAGTTTTCTTTTCCTCTCCCATACTTCCAGCTTAGTTTGTTTTCCAGTTATGAGCTGACTTATGGAACTGGTACACTTGGCATTTGTGTTTTCAGATTGTTTTATGTGATTATGCACTTCTATCCCACCCTATCCCCTATCTTGTCTCCCTCTAGTCTTTACTTACAACTAGTCTGTAAACGCCTGGAAGGTAAAAAGCCTATCAGTGCAGAGTAGGTCCTCAATGAATAGTTGTCCCTTAATTAGCCCTTTAAGAGGCCAGCACCTGTATTTTAGTCAAGACCCACTGCCAACAAGCTTACTGTCTGAGATAGCTGGTAGCCTTGGTAAGCTAAGCAATGAATCTTCCAGTTACTTTGTGAGTACTAGGTTATCCCTTTTCCTGACTGTTTGTCAATGGGCAGACAGGATCTGGATGAAGGCCTACTAAAAGAACTTCAGCGTGGCTTCTTCTCACATCTGTCCTAATGGAACACCCTGCCAGCAACAGAAACTATAACTGCCGTGAGTCACTGTGAGTCACATGGGTTGCCACGGAAACCTACTAACTATATCACCAAAGCACCTTCCATTAGCTTTGCCAAGAATGGTTCCTGAGTTTTCCTGGACTGTGAAAACAATGTGGGTGAGCCCCAAGTTTGGGGTTGCTAAGAGTCTACAATAAAAAAGTATGGCCTCAAGGAAAGGAAAAAAAATGAGAAAATAAGGTTATTCTAGTTTTTGGATCTCCTGAGTAAATGGCAACAATTGTGACAACTTGTTGGGTTCATTTTGTGATATCAACAAATGCCTATGGAGAGGAGGTTGAGGCCTCAAAACTAATTTTCTCTAAGTCAAATTCAAAGCCAAGTCTCTGGTGTGAAAAGTGAATACATTAACCTATTCCATTTTCAATGATTGCAATAAACACTTTTTAAAATGGATGCAAAAGATTAGTTCTCAGAGAAATATTTTGATTTGTGCTAAAATATTTTACTATTGAGAACTAAATCTTTTTATAAATAACACAGTGCTTTAATTTTATATTGTAGGTATTAGCCTGCTACAATCAAACATTTGAAAATGTACTAGATTACCTTTTAATGGCTATTCATGTTAAATGAAAATATTTCAGAAGGTTCAGAGGCATATCTTGTTTGGGTTTTTATTGGGGAAAATTAACAACTCAAGTTGGGAGTAAACTGACACATTTTCCTGACTGCTTCCACTGAGTAACCTGCACCTTTCAGAAGCTTGTATCTGTCCCTCAGTGTGGGAGAAAGCAGGCAGGGCAGGCTAGGACAAGAGGTACAAGGACTGTAAACAAGGATGAGAACAGAAGGAAGCAGCAATGGTCTGATGCCTCTGGAAACGGTTCAGGGGCCTACCAGATATCTTTTGGGTCTGTGTTGTGGTGGCTGTCTGATATATGTCCTCTGAGGTTAGGACTCCATGATGCTGAACTTTCCAGTAGCTGGAAAGAGCTAGGATGACGATTTGTTGCATCTTTTCACCTCCATATTTATCCTCTTGTAACGTTGTAGCAAATGCAGAACTATCCAAGAAGAATTAGACTAAGAATTCAGGAGTGAATGACTCGTTGTCCTTGGCAAATAATAAAAACCAACACAGCAGCTGATTCCGAAAATGATACTTATCTGCATGGTGGCTATTTCAGCAGGAAAGAGACCAGAACAAACTTGTGAAACACCAAAGCAAAGCAATCTTGAAGGGGTCCAACCAAATACATGTGCTATATAATCCCCAGGAAAATTAAATTGCAATTCCACACCACAGTGTAAAATTGATCTAATATTAAAAACTCTCTTTTATGTTTGCACACCAAAAACCAACAGCAACATTTCCTATCAACAATTGAAGAACATCACAAATATAAGAATTCCTTGAACAATTTGGGCACGAGAAACACTAGAAATTCCAAAGCTTGTCTTCTCCCACTGGCCAACTAAACAGAAAACAAACACTTAAGGTACCCTTCTCAGGAGCTTAGGAGAAACTGAGTTCTCCAAAGACTATGTCCATGGGCTCCTCTGAAGCTTAACAATCAAATTTCCTTTCATGGGAATTTCTGGCTCAAGTCACCCAAAACATTTATTTTTTTTTTAAAGAAACAATACCTGTGCTTTCCAGATAACAAGGTGGACTAAAATACTATCTGGTGTCACAACTATTCAGGCTCATTTTGCAGTATGTGCACCTCTGTCTTGTGTACCTGTGAGCTGACACTCTGGTCTGATAATATATTCTGCAGCTGTACATATTAATTTGTAAGTTGAACAATCTCTCCGTGAGGGCAGTTAGGAAACCAAGATTGAAATTGCTAATGTCGGGTGACTTCAGCTGTCGATGATTATGTAGTCAAGTCTTGACTAAGGTTTCCAGAACCCTGGCTAAAAATGGAAGTTTTGAGATGGTACAAAAATGAATTCATACACTTCACTGATAGTGAAACTTTTTGAAGAACAGATGTCAAGATGATTTAAGAGGAGCTGGAATTTAACATCTTAAAAAAAAAAAACGTATAGGCAAGTTAGGACAGTTCAGTTTTCAAGAAAAATTCAACAAATGCTAAAGAAGAAGTAATTTGGGTGACTGTTATTAGAGAAAAAACTGGCTGATTGTCTTTCTCCTCACAAGCTGTGGGCCCTGTGGAGATGCTAAGATCAGAAATACGATGGGCTGTCTGCTGAGCTGGGTGACAAAAACAATCTCCATGTTCAAGTGGCATGGAGGACTTCCACTAACATGTAACTTGGACAATTCAATTTCTCCTTGGCATATGTAAAGTTTTGTGTCAACTGTGTTTTCAGGTGCTATTCTTTCCAATTTTGTCATTTGGCCATTTTTATTCTGGGCCCTCTCCCCCAAATCATGAAAGTAAACATCAACCAAAACAATATCATTTCTGATCCAAATCTTTCTGTCCATTATATAAAAGGAGCTTTAAGTCTTTCTACATTGACTTCAAGCTTAATGCCTAAGAATTTTCTTGCTGATTTTCATAGTTAGAAAGGCACTCAAAGTCCACCCTGTGTGGCTATATCTTGATTTTGCATTAAAGCCAGTATAGCTGATGAAATTCTTTAAGCCTTTGTGGAAAGACCCACCTGGTTCAAGTGTCTGTTATTAGAACACCAATTTTTCCTCTCTAGCCACCACTCTCATGCTGTCATCTAAGTCCCTCCATGAATTTAAACTCAACCACAGGTTATTGTTTCTGCAATAGCCCAAGAAAATTATTCTCAGGGATGACAGTTCCTCAAATGTCTCTTTATATGGACTGTCTGTATACTAGGTAACATCTAGATTTCTGTCTATGTTATCTTATTAGTTGAGATGTACTCTTCATGTCCAGTGGAGCTGAAGTAGTGGTTTTGTCCACTTATCTAAGAGCCAAGTCATAATGCAAACAGTCAGTAGCTTTCTGTACATTGCCAGGTGGCCAGGAGTCCATACCCCAAACCACCATAAACAGTAGGCACAATCATCAGCCCCTGTTGGGGAGAGGCCCAGGACTGAGCTAGCAGAAAGACTGAATTACTTACCACCTCTAGAGTGGGTCCCTCCGGGCCAGGGACGAGCTCATGGGCAAGGCTGTGCAAGGAAGCGCTCTGTACCATGCCTGCCCTGCGGATATACAGAGGACTTCAGTCTCCTGCACTGTCAATCTCTCAGTCATCATGAGCTCAATTATGCACCGACAACAGCAAGAACAAGAACAACAACAACGACAAAACAACCCCCAAAAAGCTAAGGGTCACAGACTACCCTGATGGAGGGACAGCCAACTGGAACTGTGCATTGAGAGATGGAGGTGCCATCCGGATCATGTGTCTAGTACGGGCCTGACCTTTTCATTGTTCCTCAAGCAAACATTCCATTGAAGGCCATGAGAGAGCCACGTGGAGAGACTGCAGGACAGGGCCCTCAGAGTCAGGCAACTTCTCATCCAATTTGACGTTTTTTGGTTTTTTCTTTTTTTTTTTTTTTTCATTTTTGTTTTCTACAAATACAGATAGACAGACAGACAAACCCAAGAGCAGATTTCAAGAATCAACTGAGGCACAAGATAAACTACTTTGATGTAATACAGATGTTTTCCCCCAAACATTTCACATGAAATAAAAAAATTTAAAGTGTAATTAGGAAAAATTGGGGGATACATCCTTGTTGTCCCTGTATTGTGCCATAAATATCTCCACTGCTTGCCTTAGAAGAATGCCCAAACATATCTCATAGGTAGCACGTATCCGTGGTCTAAAATAGTCATCAAATTCTAATGACACCATTAATTCAAAGCCTAAATAATATGCTGGTCAATTACAGTGAAAGTTGACTGCCTGCATCAATGATGTCTTGTTTCATCCTGAGGTTCAAGGCACAGTCAAACATCATTGCTCAGATTGCAAATCACAACACCTTACATTGACGTGAGTTTGTAACTTATGGTGTAGTTCAAATGAAGGCAATTGATGAAAGCAGTTGAACCTGAGAAGTGGGATGAATACAGAGCATAAATCCAGCACACGTTTCCACATCAAACTACCGATGCCATTTATCAGGGCCCTCGCAGGCCATGCCCGTGGTCGAGCGACAGCGCCTCTATTCCCAGTCAGCATCTCTGCTCCACAGACATGAGTACGAAACGGCCTAATTTGTGAACTAGTGGTGAGGAAAAGGAGACCAAAGTTTAAAAGAAATCAAGGTGATGTTTCCTAGAAACATACCAGCTCTTCTAAGAAGGATCTAGGATAAGGGTGATCAGTAAGTAATTGATCCTCCTGGCTAGATTTCATGATTTTTCTAAAGCTTCATGGCTGGAAACACTGGAATTCATCAGAATATGTCTCTAGCCTCTCTCTTCAACACACACTCAGTACAAACAGGTGGAGATGTGCCACTTCCGACCACTACAGATTGAAAAAAAATGACCTCTGTTGACCATGGATCACAGCTGAAACATTAGTATATACTTGAAGGGTCACAGCAGCCAGACATATGCGAATTCCAACTCTTCAGAAAACTTTGGACAGAAAAAAAATGCATTACTTACATGTATGTGTCTTCTTCGTTACTGAGATACCTGGAAGAGAAGAAACAATAACATAGGTTAGAAAGTGCCCTGTGTGTGCTGCTTTGAATGTCCGTCATTCCCAGTGTGCTCAGGAAGGCGTTTAGTTCAGATGGGGAAGTGGAAGCAAGACCAGTTTTAACATTGCACAGGAGTGTCACTAGACCTACCCCAAAGGCATGCAACCGTGACTGATGAGGCAGCGACCATCACCTCCTGGTTTAAGAGGTTCTGTGGTAAAAGTGGGGAGCACGGACAATAACTAAAGAGGGTTAAACAGGACGCGAGGAGACTCTTATTTTTTATTTTAAGTAGGGGAGACAATCATGTTTATAGGCAGAGTGGGAAAGATTTAAGGCACAAGAGAGCAATGCCAGCCTACTCAGACGAGGGTAAGATGAGCAACACGGCAATTAATTTGCTATGGCCATTGGTTCTGTGTTTACTCTTTAATGAAAACGACCCTTCCTCCTCCCATGAAGCACAACTTTTAATGGTGAGGGGGAAATACATCCACCAAATGTACCTATGTGTCTGTACTCATTAAGGTCAGAAAGGGAATCACTGCTACTTCTCTAAAAATGGTCCCCAAATGTTTCATACAGTTGAAACACAACTGAATGAAATGCATGAACACAAACTACGAAAACACGAGCGATTCATGAGTCAGCACCCTTGATATTTCAGGATGATTTATAGGTAACAGGTGACAAATAGAACTAAGCAACATTTGGCACAGAAGTCCTGATAAAGATAGCATAAATGTATGCTTTGATGCAAACAACACTATCTCCATTTCAGAATTACTACATTTTGAATCCTTTATGCTGCATTGTTCTTGGGAGACGTTCTTGAGACTAAGTAGGCTCAAAGTCATAAAACTGTTGAAAACATTTAGCCTGTGACTAAGAACTGTGGTAAACCTTGAAATTTTTTTTTCTTTCAAGTTATTAAGGGAACTATTTAACCCTCCTTTGGAAAGTAAAAGTTGTTGAAAAATTTGGCAGCCACATCAGACCTGTTACTTAGCTAGGGAACATGTCGTACGGGGAAGAAATCTGTTGTGAAAATCCACGGCAGATATTTTTTAAAAAGTTCGTTCCGAAGTTGTGAGCCAAGACCAAAATCACACACTTGCTCCCCGCAACACTTTCCAAAGGACTTATTTAGGGAAGCTGAAATTACATAGCCCAACTCAAATTCTTCTCCCCGACCCCCGCAACTTTTATTGAGGAAAACTATTGTTTTGTTTGTTTGTTTGTTTGTTTTAAATCATGTTTGAGTTGGCTTCACAAAGTGAAGTTAGAACCTTCTAAAAAAATCCTTGAAGACTGTCTCACGTGAAAACTACAAAAGTGTTCCAGAATTTTTTGAAATAACCTTTATCGTGGGAAGGGAACTTCCCCCAGCAGCAGCAGGGAGTAAAGTTTAAAATCTGAATACAATTTGCAACTCCAGCTCATGACACCAGCACCAATAAATTGATACATTAGTGCACTTTCAGCATTATGAGAGATATATGTGTATTTTCCTTAGGAAATAGTGCTTTCTGTAAAATCACTTTGAAGAGAAAGTGCTTAGGCTGTCTCTCCTGATTATTCAAAACCTCCACACAATTGGATTTAATACAGCCCAAAACGACCTATCTATATTCGCTGAGTGTGGAACTATTTTCTCTTGACATCCAAAGGCCTGATGAAAATACCACTGCTTAGACTTTTCTACTTAAATTTATTATACAGTGTGATGCAGTGTTCTCATCAAATATTTTCATGACGATTACATTGATAATAGATTTTTGAAAATCTTCCCAAGAAAGCTGCTTGATCTCGGAGGTCGCAGTAGCTGGCATGGAGCTAAAACTTTTCATTATCTGTCTCCAGGAAGAAGCATGACTTTGGCAACAACACAATCTCTCGGTCCCTCAGTTTTGTTTAACTGTCAATTAATAATCAATATAAATAACTGGGAGCTACGTTTATATTGGAGTTGCCAGATTTAGTAGATAAAATACAGGCTACCCAGTGAAATTTGAATTTCTGATACTAATTTGTAGTTTATCTTACATTCAAATTTAACTGTGCATTCTGTATTTTATATGGCAGCCTTAACCTATACAAGAAGAATGTAAATTATATTTATTATAGCCAATGAAGATATAACAATCAATTAATAAACACATTTTTATGAAGAAAAGCTTAGAAGACACACTCCTGACACAAGAGCAATATTTGTTAAAATTGCATTACAACTGCTTAATTATGGAGATATGACTGTGCATGATATTTAATTTTTTTTAACCTAGCCATTCTGAAGACAGAAGTCTATTTCCCTAGAGAAAGTGAACAAACAAAAACAATACAAACACACAAAAGGCAAATTTAATGAAAAAAATCAGAAAATGTATTGGAATTCTCTTTGATCCTCTGAAACCTAATTTCTCCATAGAAGCTCTAGTACTTCATAGTAAATGATTCCATAGAAGTACCAAAAAAAGCAGAAAACATCCTTTTCATTTCACAGATGGGGAAACTGAGGCTCAGGAAAGTTTAATTGGCATAATAAGACATTTCTCTGTGGAAAGTTATATTAAACTGGAAGTACACTCATGGCAAATCTTTAAAAACGCTAGTGTAGATGTACCCTCAAAAGAGTAAATACTCAAAAAAGTTTTACTCCTTGGAGCATACCACTCAGCAGTCAGCTCTGTAAATAATTTAAACCTATGGGAGTGCCCTCAGCCATATTTAAACCAGGAAGACTCATCCTGAGTTTGGGTGAAAGATGTACTCAGATGCTGATGCAAACACACAGAAACCACAGTCCCTACTACTAGAAGAGCATATTGAATTGAATCTAGAATGTTCCGGAATATTCTAGAACATAGTATTCTGCCAGGAATCCAGCTGACCGAATTACCCACACTTGCCCACCTTAGGCCTTCATTCGCAGCAGGCATGTGTGCCTGGGTTTGTTACCAGCAGCCATTTTCTCACCCTTAAATGACGGATGGGTCTCCCCTTTTCTTTTTCTCATTTTCCTAGAGGTTACAAGATTCCTGTTTTTCTCACCAGGAAGAGAGGTCAGCCTCAGTGAGCTCATAGCAGTCATACATTGCCAGTGTTTTTCCTCAAGTGGAAGGAGAAAGGCCTTCAGAAAAAAAATCGTATGCAAACCTAGTGCTACCACCAGCAGCAGCTCTGAATCGAGATTTTTGGGACAATTCGGCTTACTGAAGATAAACTACAATAAGTCTCAAGGAGGCAAATAATTCTGATTCCAATGAGGAATCCAAGAATAAAGGCAGCTCTTAAGGTAACTAGATCTGGAGTCAAGCTGACCTGAGCTTGCGTGTATAGCCCATTTTCCTGCTTCTAGGTTGAGAGACCTTGAACAAGTTACTTAACTTTTCTAGTCCTGAATTTCTTGGCTTTTAAAATTGTATACAATCATGATGACACTTAAAAGACTGTTGTGAAAATTAAAGGAAATAAGGATGTATGAAGAGCTTTACAAATTGGGAAGTGTGACACAAATGACTTTGGTAAGGGGTGAGCAACTCACATAGTATTAGTTTAACCAAACTGAATTACCATGTGATACTGAAAGCTATGCCATTGCTACTCATGATGTCCCTCAGTTTCATACTGACCCATGGCCTAGGACTCTGGTTTTCAGACCAAGTACTCTGACTAGAAAATATCCTCATATTTGATGTAAGAGAGCATGAGACGGAGAACCAAGTTCCTTAAAGTAAGTGTACTCTATTCTAGATCCCAAGCTCCATTGGCTTTACTCTCTAAAGTCTAGAGAAAGAGCCTGGTATGGTGGTGGGTACCCGTAGTCCCAGCTACTCGGGTGACTGAGGCAGGAGGATAGCTTGAGCCCAAGAGTTCAAGTCCAGCCTGGGCAACACAGTGACACCCAGTCTTAAATTTAAAAAAATAAACAAAAGGAAGCTGCCTACTCACTAGCAAGTGGCTGCATTATCCAAGTGGGCTGCTGATCAACACAGGCAAGGACTTTGGTCCCCACTACCGAAGGGCATCGAACCAAGTCCAGCTGTTGTGCAGGTTTTGATTCACTTCCAAATGACTGGGAAGAACACCAAGATCCTTCCCCAGAGATTCACAAACAGACCACGAGCAGGGTAATGCTCTCTACAGAGATAGGGACTTGATAGAGTTGTGGTGAATGACGGGGTGGAACCAAGTTTCTAAACCTAAAATACACATACACCCTGAGCCCAAAGTGAACACAGTGGATGACTTGGGCAAATAATTTAGCTTCTCTGGGTCTTAGTTTTCTTATATGCAGAATGAGGTAGTCAGTGACTTTTTTTTTTCTTCCAGACAGGTTCTCAGTGTGTTGCCTGAACTGGAGTGCAGTGGCACCATCATAGCTCGCTGCAGCCTTGACCTCCCAGGCTCAAGCCATCCTCTCACCTCAGCCTCCCTAGTAGCTGGAACTACAGGCATGTGGCACCATGCCCAGAGAATTTTTACTTTTTTTGTAGAGATGGGGGTCTTGCCATGTTGTTCAGGCTGATCTTGAATGCCTGGCCTCAAGCAATCCTCCTGCATCAGCCTCTCAAAGTGCTGGATTAAAGGCGTAAGCCACCTTGCCCAGCCAACATGATTTCTTAATTTCCCTTCCAGTTCATCAACCAATGGCTCCTTGCCCTGCTTCTAAGCTATCAAGCCAAACCACATCTTTCCAAGCAACAGGCTGTCAGATCTATTTCTCACTGTAAGAAATCCAATGTGGCTCATAATCAAAGGTAACCCCCTGAAACTTTTTTCTTCTTGCCTTTAACAACCAAAGAAGAAAAAAGACAGTGCCCACAAAAGGTTATATAAGTAAAAGATGCACTTTTCTTGGGAGATCTTTAAAAATTATCTGGGCTAGAGAAAAATGGCACCTTTTGATAAAGCTGTAAGACTCCTATTTTACCCAGATACACACACACACACACACACACACACACACACGGCAGGTGTATTTCCAGATTTCCAGGTAATGCTTGAGCACAATTTCTAACTTAACAATATGACAGAAGTTTTAAATTGCCAATTAAACCCCTAAAACTAAGAGGGCTAAAAGGCCCCAAAATATTCGGTCCAAAGCAAAGTTGAGCTTCTAATACAGCAAAAATGCTTGACTCTCTTTAACTGGCCATGCTTCAAAGTAAAGCAAAGGAAATGTCATGAAAATATCACACATTTAGCCCTGCCATGGTTATCAGTAGGGAAGTTTCATTGTGGTCATCCCAGAACAGAGCACTTCAGGAATGTAAGCTGGTATTTCCCATCAGTGCCAAATCTTGGACCAGTTAACTTTCTTGACGGACTTCTAATTGTCTCTTGGTTTGTAGGAAATTGTCTGGGTATCCAGTTAATTTTACTTTTTTTTCTTTTTTTTTAGTAAGAGGTGGCATTTTTCCTCTTCCCAAATTTTGCAATTACCAAACCAGCATTTCCAGAGGCCTTGTATCCTGGACAAGGCCCTAGACTTGATGCCACTCTGCCACTTTGCCAGTATTCAGCCTGTGTGTCTTCTTTTGTCCTCTTTTGCAACGAGAAAACAACTTTTGAGATAGAGATATTATAAACATGAAAAAATTCTGTGTTAGCATTAAAAAACGAACAGGCTGGTCACGGTGGCTCACGCCTGTAATCCCAGAACTTTGGGAGGCCGAGATGGGTGGATCATGACGTCAGGCATTTGAGACCAGCCTGGCCAACATAGTGAAACCCACAGTCTCTATTAAAAATACAAAAAATTAGCCAAGTGTGGTGGTGGGTGCCTGTAATCCCAGCTACTCGGGAGACTGAGGCAGGAGAATCACTTGAACCTGGAAGGTGGAGGTTGCAGTGAGTTGAGATCACGCCACTGCACTCCAGCCTGGGCGACAGTGCGAGACTCCATCTCAAACAAACAAACAAACCACTCAAAACCATGCCATGTAGGTTTCCTTTTATTTTAAAAATATGTCAATATTTTTACATTGCAGGTGAATGTGGCAGGGAGGAAGAGATGTGTTGAGTGATAATGAACAAAGTCTTGAATTGGCCCAACTCATGTCTCTACACCAGGCTTGCACGTTGACTCCTCCTTTAATTCCTAGAAAAGGAGGGCTCCAAATCTGAAGGCTTTCACAAGATTTATTCTCCCTCCCTGCAAGATGTCTGAGTTAAAGAAGACACCTATTATTTAAGCTATGAGAGCTTGGGCAAATAGCTTAACTTCTCTGAGCCTTTCTTTTCTTATTCCATAAAATGGGAATAAAATTCTTAGGACTAGGTTTATAGTAAATGTAAGATAATTCACATGGGGCACAGGATATAGTACCTCTTTCCTACTAAAGTATGTTTCTTATTGCATACCCCTTGTCAGTCCACTTTATATTAGACAAACAGAGAGACAACCCTTGACTGGACATAGGCAAAACCCATTAATCCTGTTATTAAACGGGATAATCTGGGAAGGCAGCATTGGAGAGCTAAGGAAATAATTTTCCAAATAAAACCCAAACACTTAACCCACTCCCTGCCACATTCTCAACAAGCATGCTGCAAAGGCTGTGGTCTCCTGGATCCGCTGTGCTCTCCTTACTTCTTTTTGACTTCCTCATTGTGAGGCGCTAGCAGTTAAAACAGCAAATTTACACGCAGTGCATGAACACTAGCTAAGAAACGAGGCCTAGAATTTAGGCTTCTTTTTTGAATAGCTAATAATTGTTTTCTAAAGAAAAAATATCACTTTGTGCTGGCCTAATGTCCCCCTCCTCCTCAATCCTGAGTTGTCCCAGAAGACTGCTCCATTCTACACATAGTCAAAAAGAAAATCTATGCACGAGGCGGATCCGGAACACAGCCCGAGTAGGGCCTCGCCAAACAAAATGATGTTACAAAACAATGTCCTTGTCTAGGACAAAAGAACTATTAATGATAATCAGTACATATTACTGAAAGTGCTCCAAGTAATCTTTGGACTTTGTTTCAAAAATTCTTAATGGACACTAATGCTTAGAGTTCACTCAAAAGAGAAATAAATTATGTGCCAGGGTTGCAGGGACCAAGGACAACACGTGGAAGGCATCAAAGCATTAGCAATGTTACGACAATCAAACATTTTGTAATTGCATAAAAAGCCTTTAAAAATCATTTAGATATACTAATTATGAACATTAATAATACTGTAATGGGAGGTTTCTTTTATGTTCGATTTGAGCCTAGGTTGAGCTGTTTCGGCAATAATATTTCAGCTCCTTTACCAACCAAGGTGCTTTTGACGCCATGAAGAATATTCCATTTTAGTTTGAAAAATGGTTATGGGAATGGATAAGAGGAATTTTTCCTGTTTTTTGAATTCGAAAAAAAAATCTGTGATTGCTCTCCATCTCTAGGTCATATTTCCTGACATTAGTGCCCAGAAATATCTTTTAATTTTGGACAGGCAGACCAGAAGTATGCCCTCTTTCAAGTCCTGCCTTTATCTTTAACAAAACAGTTCCAAGGACAAAGCCTCATTCCGGGTTCCCCAGCAAAGGCAACATAAAGAGACCATCAGTCTATCTGAGAAAGAAATCTTCAGACAAAACTTATTTGGGAAACATCCCTCTTCTCAGAGATTACTATTCAATGCACTACGAAAAGTCCATATGTAAGGAGGGTAATTTCTCTTGTTATTTACTCGTCCCAAAGTATGATTAGTACTTATGTATATTAAGAATCATAAGAAGCCTTATTTTTTCAAATTGATTTCCTTTTATTGAGTGTCTGTATGGAAGATGATGCTATCCATTAGATATTACCTGGTTGATTTAAATTTGATCTTGGAGCTCTGAGGGCAGAGGTGTGAACTGATATCAACACTTTCAGCTTAGCCTTCTAGAATTGAGCAGTTTTATCTTCTAAGTGAATAATTCAGCTCAGGTAAACAGCAGCAGCTTTCACCATGCTTTTCCAGAAATGCTTTACTTTATGTGCCTCTGCAATCTGTTAAATCTGTTTATCTTTGTCACTCATATGGGCAGGTACGGACGTGAACTGTCTGTGGGTGACTTGCCTGGATGCCGGCTATAGCTGCAGCCCCCAAAGTCGAAGCTACCAGAACAGATTGGATGAGGATGGCCCAAAGATTATGGAGTTGCTGGCCCCAAAGCAAGTCAGACACTATGGGAAGTTTGCATGAATCATGCCCTTGGATAGACAACCTAAATCATACCTCA
This sequence comes from Pan troglodytes, assembly GCF_028858775.2. NCBI lineage: Eukaryota > Metazoa > Chordata > Mammalia > Primates > Hominidae > Pan > Pan troglodytes. The sequence continues at coordinate 52,695,298 of NC_072414.2, forward strand.
TCGAGCATGGATCCTGGTCAGCATACCAAGTCAAGGCAAGTAAAGACTGAAGAAATATCACCTGGTCTGCAGCTCCCCCCAAAACGAAGTCTGCTACTGATGGCAGAAGCATAGATAGACCAAGGGTATCACTATGTAATGATGGAAGAAGGAAAAACCCCATGCATTCACTCATGTCTTGAATCACCTAGAGAAGAGAGGGAATCTGCCAAAGTGGACACAATAGAAATTCAGTTCTAAATTTGGAGGAAATGAGACCCACTCTCAGATAAGATGAAAAGTAAAAGCCCTAGGATCCAATGGGGTATTAAACAAATATTTAAAAGTAGAGAGGTGGTGACCAGTTATTTCCTGATATATAGAATACCATGGGTCCATAACGAATTTTTTAGAGTATCAAATATTATTAACACTTTGAAGAAGACACATGAAAAACTGATTAAATTATAAATTAGGAAATCATAGATCATTACTATTTGTAGCCTCTCTACTCCCCTCTGATTACAGAACTTTAGGCAGTTTGTCTGGATTGGTGATTGCTGGATAAAAGCTCAAGAAAAGAAAGTAGCCATCAAGATACTTCTCTTGGGAGGCCGAGGCGGGCAGATCACTTGAGGTCAGGAGTTTGAGACCAGCCTGGCCAACATGGTGAAACCCCATCTCTGCCAAAAAATACCAAAAACATTAGCCAGGCATGGTGGCGCATGCCTGAAGTCCCAGCTGCTCAGGAGGCTGAGGCACAAGAATCACTTGAACCCAGGAAGTAGAGGTTGCAGTGAGCAGAGATTGTGCCACTGAACTCCAGCCTGTGTGACAGAATGAGACTCCGTCTCCAAAACAACAACAACAAAATACTTACCTTGCATTCATAGATTTTATGAAGAAAAGTTTGGTATTGTTAGATTAGATGTACAAGCTATGTTCCCATATGGGATTTTAGACTCAGGAAATCTGGATTCTTTTCCCAGCTCTGCCACTTACCAGCTATATAATTTGGGGCAAGATACTCTCTCCGATCCTCAGTTTCCTCATCACTAAAAGGAGAGGAAAAAGATTTCTTCTTTCATTCTAAAATTCCACCACTAGAAATTTTAGGAATTAATCATGAATATACACAAGAGTTATCATAATATTATTTATATCAGCAAAACATTCAAGGGAACACCCAAATATTAGCAGTAGAGGATGGCAAATAAAGCATGATATGTTTACCAAATGGAAGACGCTACCATCATTAAAATAAAGAAAAATAAATCAGAGACAATGATGTTCCAGCTGCATTATGAGAAACAAAAAAATTCAAAGTCCCAAAGCATAGTATATCATTTTGTCAAAAAAGGAAAAAAAAATGTATAGCAAAAAGACAAAAAATACATACACCAAATTAATGAGAGTGATTATCTTTGGGTGGAGGAATTATGACTGATTTTTCTTTGTCTATGTTTTCTAAAATTTCTATAAAACACCTGTACAAATAAAATTATAATAATAAGAAAGAAAAGTTAATATTAAATAACTATTCCACAAGGTTACTGTGAAGATAAAATGAAATAAAGCAAGGCAATGTTGACCTAATATTAGTTTTTAATATTGCAAACATCTCTCTGTGACTGTTAGGAGACCCAGTTTCCTATGGCAAGTACTAATTGCATTATCCTTTCTAGAGAACCCTATGTGAAGTCTGAAGTGAAAGTGTGATAGCATAGCTGGCTACTTTCAGGAGTGCCCTATGGTGATGGATAATCTGATAATACTTGCCAAAATGGTAATCATAACCAATATGCTGATAAAGTTCTGAAAAATAAGGCTTGCTTAGTGCTTAGTACCATGTATTTTACGCAGTGCTCGAGAATGCAGCGAGAGACCTAGGGGCTGACGTGGGACAACTTTTGACTCCTAGGAAAACCACCACCCTTTAGCTACCACACAGGTGTTTGCCTAAGCCAATGACTATAGGGCATATGACTACAGTGTCAACACATACCAGCAACCAAAGGCCTGTGGAGACCTCTGCAGTACAGGTGCTACCTCAGAGACTGATCACAAAATCCTCAAGGCAGGAGTGAGCCCTTTCATCAGGACCTCCTGATAAATCTCCAGGAGTTAGTGCCCTGTAATACAAAGAGGATGACCTCTGGAGTCAGAAAGACCCAGGTTGCAAGCCCAGTTTCACTTACCAACTAGTCGTTTCACTTGAGGCAAGCTACTTAGCTTGAGCCTCAGTTTCAATATCTGTAGGATGGAAGTAAGGACACCTTTTTCATGAGGCTGTTGTGATTATCAAAAGGTATAGGCAGTGCAAAGCTGAAAGCAGTCAGCTGTCAGTGAATTCTATTATCTAAGCAATGTTATCTGATGGCAATGCATCTTACAGGAATGCATTGGAATGTTCCATAGAGAAGGGAAGGAAAAAAGGCCCATATGTCCTTGGGATGTGACACTAAGGTGGCCCTGAGCTTCAGAATAAACTATGGGTTCTTTCTGAGATTGACATACCTTGTTATATTTTGATTGATTTCAACTAGCACAGTTCTTCTCTTTTAAATTATTCTTTTTCCATTTGTCTTTTTTTAAATTTTAGTTTTAAAAAGGTTGTAACGGGTTGAGTTGCATCCCCCAAAAAGACACATTCAAGTCCTAACTCCTGATACCTGCGAATGTGACCTTATTTGGAAAGCATATCTTTATAGATATAATTAAGATGAAGCAATACTGGTCCAGGGGCCAGTCATCTGAATACTTAGACTAAGTATTTAGATTTAGTCTAAATTTAATTACTACTATCTGTGTAAGAGGAAGGAGAGGGAGATGTGCATTTAGGGACACAGACAACACATAGAGAAAAAGGCCACATGCAGATGGAGGAGGGATTGGAGTGACATAGCTATAAGCTCAAGAATGCCAAGGATTTCTAGCAACTACCAGAAGCTAGGAGAGAGGCTTCAGGAACTTCTTCCCTAAAGCCTTCAGAGGGAGCAAGGCTCTGCTGCCACCTTGATTTTGGGACTTCTAGCATCCAGAACTGTGAGAGAACGCCACCATCCTTTAGCTACCACACAGGTGTTTGCCTATGCCAATGACAATTGGCGTAAAACAATTTCTGTTGTTTTAAGCCACCCAGGTTGTGGCACTTTGTTACCACAGTTCCATGAAATTAATACAAAGGTCCAGGAAATGTTATGAGTGTAAGGTGTCTGGCAATAATACTCTGGGGTCCTCCAAAAACAGAGTGTAGCTGTTTTCTTGCTGCCCCACCAAATCCATTCTCCCATTCCTCCAGGGCAGTCAAGTTTTAGATGGACACATAGCCATCCAGTTAGAGGCTGTAATTCCCAGAGTCCCTTGCAGCTGGGTATGGCCGAAAGACTAGATTCTTACCAAGACATGTGACCAGGAGGGGCGTGTGTAACTTCCATGTCACTTAAAAGGAAGCTGTTCACTCTGGATATCCTTTCTCTCTCTCTTTCCATGGACTGGAACTTGCATAAGGCCATGACCCAGCTCCAGCCATGTGGGCAAGGCCACCTTTGGAGACAGGAGAGAGCACCCAGACAGGACCTGTGAGCAGAGCTTCCTTGGCAGCCTCCACTGGCTTCAATACCACAGGAGAGAGAAGCCAGCTTCTACCTCATGTAAGTCACTGTGTTCTTGAGTCTCTTTGCTACAATAGTTTTCAACCTTTACCCTAACAAATACACAGGGTTAGGAAATAACTAGTTTATAGATTAAAATCCCCAAATGTTAGATCTGGAATAAAGAAATTGTACCTCTCCCTGAAAAAGGACAGCAAACTGGGACTCAGAGGGATTAGGCAACTGTTTTCAAGTCAGCCAGCCGATTAGGAGCACAGCAAAAAGTAGCACCCTACACAGGAGTGGCTCTGTGGGCTCTGAGGCCTGGACGCGTTGAAGTCTTCCTGTTACCATACAGGACACCTCAACTGGACCCAGGAACAATTTCACTAGCCTTACTTAGAAGCTCCATGGAAGCCAGAGTGACTTTTTGAACTATAAATCCGATCACATCAGTCCCCTGCTCAAACTCCTTCCACAGTTAAGAGGGTCCTACATGATCTGGCTGCCTGGTTCTCCAACCTAGTGTCTCCCTCTCTCTCTGTCTCACCCATCTCAGTCTTCCACACTAGCCATCTTAAATTTTCTCTAAAGCTCTAAGCTTGCTCCAGACTCACATCCTTTCTGTTTGTAGTTCCCTCTGCCTGTCTCACTTTCCCTCCACTTCTCCGCAGGTCTCCTTCACATCCATTCAGATCTTTGCTCAGCTCTCATCTCCTGCTAGAATGCTTCCCAGCCAGCTTATCCACATTCGCTCTCCCTGCCCCCCTCTCCATTTTGCTTTACTTTGTATCTTCACAATGGTTCCCTCCTCCTGACATTCTATGATATAGTTGCATGTCTTCCCAACAATTTCAATTCTTGAAGCAGGGACTTCCCATCCTTGGTATACCACTGTATTTGTGATGCCTAGAATGGTGCCTGGCACATAGATACTCACAAAAAATTGTTAACTGAGGATCAGAAAAACTTGTTAAGTGAATGAAGTTGACTCCCCAAAGCCACACATCTAGTTTACCAATAGTGACTCCAAAGCTCCTGGAAGTGTGTAGAGAAGACAAGAGGAGCATAGAGGGTGAGACAAGTGCTAACTGAGAAGGTCGGGGACATCTAAAGAGAGGTTTGCACAGCTGAAGAGAAACTGGAAGGCTACATACAAAGAGTGAGAGGGGAGAGAACACACGCTAACCCCAGGACCCAAAGCAAAGGTCAGGCAATCAATAGAAAAGTTAAAATGGCACTTTTAAACACTTGTGATAAAATTGATTTGGTCATTACCAGGGCTGAACACAGGGCATGCATGCTTCATCTGTTAGAAAGATCTTTATGATCTTGTTAGCAGATCCCCAACCCAGAAGCTGTAAAGGTTATAACCCAACTTGTAAAACTAATCTCATATTGGCTCTGGGATAATAAAGAATCTGCAGAAAACTTTTTAGTTAACCATATGCTACATACAGCAAGAAGCCAGGCTTGTGTGGCTGGCTTCTCCTACATGGCAATTCAGGATAACTCTCTCATTTCTGAGATTGAGAAAACTATTTTGGAAACAGTGATTTCAATATGCATAGTTCTTAGATACAACAGCTTAGAGGTTAACTTGAGTTTAGCAATTTCTCTCCTATTCAAAGTGATTTTATAATAAAAAGTCAGCATGCCATTCCCATTGAATTAAGCTGGGATCAGTTGGAATAGTAGTTTGGCAAAACTGTTTTTGCCAGATTTTAAAAAAAATACACTTTATTTTTAAAGATAGCTCTGTTTTATATTTGCATAATCCCAATTGTAAATATTTAGTTTATTATTATTATTACTTAATCTGTGAATTTTGGGTCATTCTTCCTAAATAAAACAATGCAGCATCATTTCTTGACTAATACTCTTTTGGACCACATGGCAGGTCTATGGGGTAGTACAGAAAGGAAAAATGAGTTCACGCTACATAGCAGGTCCAGAAAACAGAACACAATAACAATCACAAAACATTTCTAAGCAGCCCTGTAAAGGAAACAAGGGAGAATGTGAGAGCACTGGGCATTTACTTTTGAGCAGGATGCATGCTAAAATATGTAAAGATGAATTGATATGATGTCTGGGGTTTGCTTTAAAATGCTTTAGCAAAGGGAAACAGGGATAGATAAAGCAAGTGTGACAAAATGTTGGTAAGGCTGAATCTGGGTGTTGGGTATAGGGCAGTTCATTCCACTGTTGCCCCTCTTTGCATTCATGTTTGAAATTTTCATAATAAAAAATTCAAGCCAGTAAGGGCTGGCTGGAAAACTTTAAAAAGAGGTTCAATCTCTCTAAAACCGTGTGAGTGATCCCAACCAAAAGAAAGCCCAGGACCAGACGGATTTACAGCTGAATTCTACCAGAGCTACAAAGAGGAGCTGGTACTATTTCTTCTGAAACTATTTTAAACAATTGAAAAAGAGGGACTCCTCCCTAACACATTCTATGAGGCCAGCATCATCCTGATACCGAAACCTGGCAAAAATACAACAAAAAAAGAAAACTTCAGGCCAATATCCCTGATGAACATTGATGCAAAAATCCTCAATAAAATACCAGCAAACTGAATCCAGCAGCACATCAAAAAACAAATCCACCATGATCAAATTGGCTTCATCCCCGGGATGCAAGGCTGGTTCAACATGTGCAAATCAATAAATGTAATTCATCACATAAACAGAACTAAAGACAAAACCACATGATTATCTCAGCAGATGCAGAAAAGGCCTTCAATAAAAGTCAACATCCCTTCAGGTTAAAAACTCTCAATTAACTAGGTATTGATGGGACATACCTCAAAATAATAAGAGCCATTTATGACAAACCCACAGCCAATATCATGCTGAATGGGCAAAAGCTGGAAGCATTCCCCTTGAAAACTGGCACAAGACAAGGATGCCCTCTCTCACCACTCCTATTCAACATAGTATTGGAAATTCTGGCCAAGGCAATCAGGCAAGAGAAAGAAAGAAATATTCTTTCAAACAGGAAGAGAGGAAGTCAAACTGTTTGCAGATGATATGATCCTATATCTAGAAAACCCCACTGTGTTAGCCCAAAAGCTTCTTAAGCTGATAAGCAACCTCAGCAGTCTCAGGATACAAAATCAATATGCAAAAATCACAAACATTCCTATTCACCAACAGTAGACAAGCAGAGAGCCAAATCGTGAATGAACTCCCATGCAGAAGTGCTACAAAGAGAATAAAATACCTAGGAATACATCTAAGAAGGGGAGTGAAGGGCCTCTTCAAGGAGAACTACAAACCACTGCCCAAGGAAATAAGAGAGGACACAAACAAATGGAGAAACATTCCATCCTCATGGATAGGAAGAATCAATATCATGAAAATGGCCATACTACCCAAAGTAATTTATAGATTCAATGCTATTCCCATTAAACTACCATTGATTTTTTTTTCACAGAATTAGAAAAAACTACTTTAAAATTCATATGGAACCTAAAAAGAGCCCGTATAGCCAAGACAATCCTAAGCAAAAAGAACAAAGCAGGAGGCATCATGCTGCCTGACTTCAAATTATACTACAAGGCTGCAGTAACCAAAACAGTTGGCAGCATGTTTTCAATCTACTTTCTGATTTCCTCATCTCCCTCTGTGAAGTAAGTAGTGAAGATACTGTTGGATCCATTTTGCAGTGAGGAAATTGAGTGTCAGAAAGGTGGAGGGGCATGTTTAAGGTCAAATGGTCCCTGTAAGGCAGAGCTGGGCCAGAGCTCAGTCAAAGGTTTTTGTTTCAGTGGCCATTAAACTTATTTCCTCCTCCTCCTGACACTGGCCCAGTGATTTAAATGCTCCTCCCATGCCCACATCAAAAGTCAAAGGTACCCGGCAAAAAGCACAGAAGACGAGCATCTGAACTCTGGCTCAAGAGCTCCCTGTGGTCTCCGTGCCTTGCAGCGTTAACTCTTTCACCAATAGGCTCTCCTAGCTTTACATTCTGGTTGTCCCTTCTCATTTCGTACAGTTTGGATTTGACAAATGAGAGTTTCGATGGTGTATTGTTGTGCACATAACTGCCCCTCCGTTCTACCCACCTTGTATTTGTGAGCAAGAGATATATCCAGGACTGGAGGGGCCTCGCCCAAACCTCGAGGACACTCCTCACTGCCAGGGTGAGAGACTGGACCCTTATGATATTGTATTATCCAAATGCACGTGGATCAATCCTGCCACACACAGCCAAGTGTTCCCTTGTCTTTGCTTTTCCCCACATAATGTAAAACCAGCACTCTCAAGGCCTTTACAAATTGGTAAATCAACCCATATGCAGTGAGGTCACTTTAGTTACCTCTAATTTCAGAGCTGTCACTAATTGGTCCCAGAATCTCTTTAAATTCAGGTCTACAGGGCCAGAAAGAAGCTTGAAATTATTTGAATACCTCATTAATGGACAATGTATGAACAATTTGATCTTTCAGCGCAAAGTGGGATTTATTTGTCTATGAAATCTCAGGCTTGCCATCTACCCCCGGTTGACTGCATAATTGTTCTTGCCCTGCCCCATGTTAGTCAGGTACTATGTTAGGTGATGGGGAACAATGGCAGACAAGATAGTAATGATCCCTGCGCTCATGGTGCTTAGGAGGAAAGGCCTATGTATGTATTCTAGTACCAGCCAAAGCCTCTGCTAGTGACCCAAATTCCACCCTGCCCATACATGTTGCATCAGCCCCACCCACGTTCCTAGAAGCCATCTCTTCTCCCTAGGGAAGCCCCAACACTGCTCTTCATATCCACAACTTTAAGGAGCAAAAAGTATTTTAGGGACACTGAAAAAATTCAGGCTATACTAACTTAGCCCAACCCTTAGCATGTTCTCTTTTCATCTTTGTCACTTGAGACCCTGTTGACTTTTTTGTGAGGGTGCCAATATCCATCCGAGTATGTACATGACAGGGACCTCTTCTTGGCTTATACATTTCCTCCTACAAACATCTTGATTTTTTTTTTCACTTGCATTTCACCAGATCCTGTTACAGGATCTAAATATTCCAAATAATTCTTACAATTGCTATATGATGAAGAGAACGGATCCTGTTACTCTTTATTTACGTACATAAAACCCGTGCCTCAGTTTCCAAGGTAACAGAACAAAGAAAACAAGTCATCACCCTGATGCCAATACGGACGAAGGTCAGACAGCTTTGATCTCAGACACCAGGCACTTTTCAGCCAGCGCAACATTCTCATTTTTCATGATTCCTGCCCCGCGCCCCCATGTCTCCACAGCTATGCTTCCTGTGGCTTACTGAAGGGTGCTTTAAATATGGCTCGAGAAAGTACACGGAGGAAGCAAGTAAACTTTCAGGATTTTAATTCCAGCAAATGAAGGCAAAAGTGACTAATCAGAGTGAAGAGGACTCAGTCAGGAGCATCAGTCGCAGAATGAATCAGCCTCAGCCAGCAAGTATGGCACAAAGCACTGTTCCTGCGACCACCAAGCCACAGATAAACCACCGGCGCTGCAAAGAACTCCTACATCACTTATAAGCTGACAGAAGTCTTATTATTATTATATATTATGCTGAAACTCTGAGCCTTACTGTAAGTCATCATTTTATATAGTTTTCACAATGACAGTAAAATCCTGCCACAAGTGGCACTGTCAACTTTTCTATGAGCACTTTCTTTTCCTCACGGTGACATTCAAAGTTCAGAGTCTCCTTCATCTAAAGGAGCTGTCCTATCAGCTCGCAAATGGGAACAATTCATTTAACCTGCACTCCAAGTACAGCCACGGAGCCGAGTAAAATATGTATAGGATCCAGGGGGAATCGGTCCTCCCAGCTGGCCCCTCCTGCCATTTGATTCATTGACGAGAGTCCCACTTTCTTTCCACTTAGGCTGATTTACAGAAAAAAAAAAAGACATTCCAGAAAAATTAAGTTAACTATTAGCCAAATCCCCTCTAGCTGCTGGCTTGGATTATATAACAACTCCCTAATTCCAGAAGCTAAGGAACAGAAGGCCAGCATTTTCTCTGATTTCCTATAGTTTTAAAGCCTTTCCACTCTACCCTCCTTTTCTCCCAGCCCACTGCACCACCACATCACCACATACGCCTTTGACAGCCTACATGGCTCATATTCCTCATTTATTTTAATTATATTGGGTGCTTCTGCTTACACACTGCAATGTATCCTGGCTTCATAAAATACTCACTTTATATGACCCTTGCTTGCTGCCTTTGACCCACTCACCGTGAAACACTTGCGGAGCCAAAATTCTAGGAAAAGCACCTGCAGTTATTAATGCATTAAACCAGTGTTCTGAAACGACTAAATGCATTATTTCTGCTGTAGAAGAAAATGCTGAGGTGAAGCCAGAGCAAAGGTAAAAGACCTGGTTTTCCTAAAATGGATATAGCCTTAGAGGCATTTATATTCTCGGAGGACACAGTCCTGATTCTTCTGATCATTTTTCAAATCGACTTAATGAGTGGGAGATGGCCTGCTCATTAAACTGATATAATAGGTAAATATCACCTGCATTTAGGGTGGGCAACAGAAAGAGGGCAACTGTTTTCTGGGATTGTAAAGGATTTGCAAAGGGAGCAAAAATGCGGGCCTGGTTTCTGAACGAGATTTGTGTTCTGCTCTCACTTTTGACTGGCTGCCACAATACACAGGGCGAGAGATTTTTAAGCTTTCATGAACTAAAAGCAACGCCAATTGCTATGGATTGCTTTTTATAGAATTTCGAGTAACTTCACATTACAAATGTTACCTCTGCTTATGACTTCCTTAAAAGATAACCAAATGCCAAGCCCATTGGAATAAACATCTAGAGCAAAGAGCTACATGTACCCCAACAAACTGTTTTTTCAAAAGCCACAAGCCTAGGTTAGATGCTTTGTCTACCACACTGCCGCTCAAGTGAAGCCTCCCTTCTTCCATCTTCCAAGTACAGCCAAAACCCTAAATACAACCTTTTTAAGGATCCTTTACAAAGTGGATGTTAAAAGTGAACAAAACCTCATTGAACCATCTATTCTTCTTGCTTTAACCTGCAGAGTCATCTACATTTGCTATTTCCTTCAAGTCTACTTTTTTTTTTTTTTTTCCAAACACTGGAAACTTCAGAGCCACTCACACATTGCAGTAATTCTGCCTGCTTGCTCTACATAAAATAAGGCCTGCTCTTGGGTTCACACAATCAGGCCGGTTACTCAGTAGAATCCGTGGTCTAGGGTAACTCTGAAGAGACGTAAATTTCTAATTTTTATACTTTCCTCAAATTTCGTATGTTATTTTTGTTATTTCAAAATCCAGTGCTTTATAATAAATTTATAGGGTGCCTAAGGGGGTCTCCATTCATATTATATGGTATCTCATTCACGGCTCCTCTGGGAGAGAAACACAGAGTTATACCTCTCAGTCAGCCAACAACACTTCCGCTTGTGAAGTTCCTATATAATAATGAGAAACAAGGCTCCTGTGGGTATCCCACACATGTGTGTAAAATAAACGCCTACAAAGTGAAAATGATGCCATGCTACACTTAAAGCAGGATCATGTGGGTAAGCTGGAAAAAACACTTCCGTGTCTGTAGTCGTGAAGTGATTCTGTATTTTATTGTAGACATTGTATCAAGTCTCAGTTTCAAGTGATTTTTATATATACTCCATGCTTCAGCTGAGATGTCTTCTGTTCCTCCTTCTTTCCAGGAGCGTCAGCAGCTATAGTCAAGTTTCGAGAATGGGGAATGCTGTGGGAGTGTGCAGACAATGGCCTAAAAACAATAAAAAAGCCCCACTAAAAGCTGGCTTGCTTTTGATTATTACTCTGTGCTGACAATTCTTAGTAATGTCAGTGATAAAATAAATTACTGGGCCGACCACTCCCTAGCCTGCCCCTCGTTGACATGGCACTGTGAAAGCACGCCAATATCTTTCTTAAGAAGGATACATTATGATTTAAATACTGAAAATACTATATATTCACTGTAGGACATGTAGAAAAAAATTTTAAATGTTTTAAAGGAGAATTAAAATTTACATTAACTCTACCACTTATTGATAATCATAGCCCTTTATGTCATAATTACTTTTTTGGTTATTAAAAGTAATTCTACTATAAATATCCTTGTTACATAGATTTCTTTTGGCATTTGTGTTTTTTTGTTTTTGGAAGTACATTCTTGAAAGTTTAACTTTTAAAAAGCATTGAATAGATATCATCGTGTCCTGTAAAAAGTGTTTACCAATTTATAATTCCTAGATTAGTGTACACCTGTCCCAATGCAGAACTTTATCATGAAAAATAAATCCTGATAATTTAACTGGCTAAAAAGGTGTCCCTTTAAAATTGACATTTCTTTGTTTAATTATGATGTTGTTTTGTCTGCATTTTTAAAAAATTTTGTTTTTGTTGTCTAAGTTTCTTGACTTTTGTATTTCCTCTTTTGTTAATCGCCTGTTCATAATCTTTGCTCACTTTTGTATTGTGGTATTAGTCCTTTACTACTTACTAATTTATAAGACTTCTGTATAGTTAATCATATGTTGCTTGTCTCCCCAGTTTTTCTTTTAACTTTTGTTTAGTTTGTTTCTTGTATATGTAAACTAGCTCTACCACTTATTGATAATGATAGCCCTTTATGTAATTTCTACCTTTTTGGTTATTAAAAATAATTCTACTATAAATATCCTCTTTAAAATATCCAACCTAGTAATCTTTTATTTATGGTTTCTGCCTTTCCTTGCATGCCTATAAGGACTTTATTTATTGCAAAAATATATTCACCTATACTTAAAATATTTTTATGATTTTACTTTTTATATTTAATTTAAAAATTCAAATAAAATTATCTAAATATACTTTTTTCTTGCTCTAGTTTAGCTTGCACAGAAATTGTTTCACTCCACTTCTCAAGATTTGAATCTAAACAACACACCAACTATCTTATGTCTTTCTTTGTTCTCCCGAGAGGTATGTCACTGTGTCTGTTGTGTCAGAAAAAAAATCAGGATATCAAAAAGGCTTAGAGCCAAATTCTAGCCCCAAAAATTTACATGTAGAATCTGAGTTAGCTCACCTCTTCTTTAGAAAATAAGGCCAACCATTGAGATTTGGGGCATCTATTTCTTAAATTTGTTTTTACTGAGTAAACCTCGGCAAGTTTCCTGACTTCTTTGTAAAATGGGGATTCTAATAAGAGAAGCACAGTACTGTAGCATCTATATTTAACACTTTCTGTAACAGATTACTGGTATAACAGGAAGTTTCACTTTTATCTTTATTGTATTTAGTTTTTGCCTGCCACAACAACTACTTAGGATATTTTAATATTTACCAAGAGTTTTCCAAATAGGGCTAATTCTATTTAAAAAAAAAAAGAGCCCTTGTGCTATTTATACAAGCTTGTTTAGATTAGGATTATATTCCTGAAGCTAAGAGGGCTTCATTTGCTGATTTCAGACGAAGTACACATAAAGAACATGAAATGACACTGCTGAGACTGTTCCACTAGTTTTCTGTTTTTTGTCCGGAAGGAAAGCCAGGGAGGTCAGAGAGACAGTAAGTTCTTTGCAGAGAGGTCCACCCTGCCCAGATATGGGAACTGTGCTCATTAGGAGAAGTAGTGGGGGAGAGGATGCACATATTTTCTGAAAAAACTGGAGCATGGGAAGAATAATGTGCACACTGGCCATCAAATGAGATTTGAATAACAATTTACCACTCTATTCAAAAGTGTCTAAAATATAACAACCCCTCTTTATTACTCCCTTTTGCCAGGACATTTGCCATCCCAGAGGTACTAAGGGACAAAATTTTCAGCAGCAATGCATTCCTTAAAGAGAAGGACAGCAGGGTAGTTCACCTTTGATCCTGTCTGACCATACCCCAAATCCTTGACATCCTTAGCTTTGCAGAAACTGGAGGAAGCAGAGCCAATGTGATGATGCTTAAGGGAAATCTTTCATGCCACTGATAGGAAACAGGAATCCAAAGGACATTTTAAACTCATTCCTCAAAGATATGGGGATGAGTATAATTTACATTCATCCTCTACTTCATGATGGGGAAAGAACAGCCCAGTAGTCACAGCAAGAAAAAAGTCAGGAATCTTTTCACTGGTGTATTTCATCAGCAATAAATGTTTCCCCAACAAAATGCTGTATTCAAGGCATCAAGGAAGTTACTTAATGAAGAAAGGCACCTGGCTTCTCAGCCTTTATAGCTCTCCAAATGTTCCATGTTTTTAAAGACCTCCAAGCTTTTTTCTGTTCCTTCTTCTAGGGATGCTCTTTCCTTTTTCTTGACTGGGCTAATTCCCATTTATCCTTCAAATCCAAAGCAGGGCTTCACTTTGTCATCACACCCAGAGTATATTGGTTGTCTCTCCCTAGCACATCCTTAATCCACCCTGCTGTGGTCTGTTGTGCAGGTTGGTCACAGTCCAAGGTCATGGGTGAAGGGATGGGTGGGGACATGTTTCATTCGCCGATTGCCAAGCCATGTGCCCTGGTTTGGGTTTGCCTCCACCCCGAGGAAGGAGGCACCTTTTAAAAATCACCCAAAGGTGGCCTACTCTTCTCTGCACTTACCATTCTCTTGTTTACTTGTCTGTCTGTTCACTACTCCCACCACGTACATTCATCCCTCACTATCTTCCCTCTCAAAGAATATAGAACATCACTCCTTCCAATTAAGTACACGGACAATATCTTTTATCTCTTGATCCTAAGCCCCTGCCATTGTGTCTGGCACATAATAGCTTCTTGGAAAATATCTCTTGAATATTTGCTGAATGAATCAAATGTGCCTTCAGGAAAGGTACAGCTTTATGCAAACGCCTTAGCTTCCTAGAAGTACTGTAAAAAAAGCTTCACATGGGCAAGAACCACCATGGATCAAAGGGGACTGAAGAAGTTAGGAGAAGTTTATGGAGGAAGTGAGTCAGTATCTCACAGGATCTCACAGAGAAACTTCTAACTGGGGATTCAGTTTCTCTCAATTTAGTGTCTGGTGAACAAAGGATTTGGAACTCACCGACGTACTGCCTCTGCTCTCCCCTGTAACTGTGAGAATGCATTCACTAGCTCAATCACTCACCGCAATATTTATCCATCACCTACCACATGCAGAACTCTGACAATGCCCAGGCCCTCCACCCGCAGCACAGGCTCTGGGGAGTGCCCTGTCCCTGACTCGGTCTGCTGTGATTTTTCCTGCTCTTGTCCTTGCGGGCCCATGCTGTTTCTATAGGAGAGAGAGGAACGGTGCTCCTCTCCTTCCGTGTCGCAAACATGCTCACCAGTGACCTCAGAAGTCTGGAGGGAAGAGTGATGAGGCAGTGTTTTAAAAGGGCTGTGAGGTTATCAGGGACTGTTACATCAGTCTTTGACTCTTCAAAGGCCTGGAATACTGTAAGACAAAGCAACTTCTCATAAAGGTCACATTTCTGTAATTCCCTCTGAGACCCTCCCGAGGAACGCTTAATTGATCAACTAACATGCAGGAAATGCTCTAAAAGGCAGTTTTCACAAACTGGTGGAGGATAAAGACAAGATCTTTCTGAGAGAGGTAGTTTAGGATTATAGCTGAGAGCACAGGCAGATGATGGAGTTTGAGGCTGGGATCAGTGCTTACCAGCGGTGGAACATTGGGCAAGTCACTTACCCTCTCAAAGCCTTGGCTTTCTCTTCTGTGAAACTGAAATAATGATGGTACTCTTCTCATAGGGTTGTAATTCGGCTTCAATGATCTTTTTTTTTTTTTTTTGAGACAGAGTCTCGCTCTGTCACCCAGGCTGGAGTGCAGTGGTGCGATCTAGGCTCTCTGCAACCTCAACCTCTGCCTCCTGGGTTGATGCGATTCTCCTGCCTCAGCCTCCCGAGTAGCTGGGATTACAGGCACGAGCCACCATGCCTGGCTAATTTTTGTATTTTCAGTAGAGATGGGGTTTTGCCATGTTGGCCAGGCTGGTCTTGAACTCCTGACCTCAAGTGATCCGCCCGCCTCGGCCTCCCAAAGTGCTGGGATTACAGGCGTGAGCCACCGCACCTGGCCAGTTTCAAGGATCTTATGTCTGCAAACCATCAAGCAATGACCAGTGTGGAATGAACTCCTTCAAGGGTATGTGAATAACCTTAGGAAGTCACATCACTTATAAGCCAGTATTAATATTAATGTTACCTAGCTTGGAAAATTTTACAAGGATTAACTGAAACAATGCATGTGCAAGTGGTTGTCACATGGTAGGTCCTAAAAACGGTAGTTCCTTAAGATTATTGGCATGAGATTTTTCTATGATGCTATGTTTAAAACTTCATTCTTGAAGGCTGACTTTAACTCGGTTTGTTTGGGAGGAAGCCCTCTCCTTCCATGGTCACCTTGTGTGGAATGGTGGAATGGGCCTTTTCCCTCTTGCCATTTTCATTCAAAATATCTGTGGCAGTGCTGCGGAATATTCCAATACGTCCTCTTGACCTCTATCCATAAACAGCCTTTCTCACAATGAGATGTTCCGAGTTTAGGAGCCTTGCTATTTTCAACAAAGAATTAATTGCAAAGTAATTAAGTTTAGAGCAAGGGAATAGATGAACCCTGTCTATCATAAAGGAACAGTGTGGATGGTGACATAATGGAGCAAGGAGACGATGCTTCAGATTAACACACACACACACACACACACACACACACAATCTCTTTTCTAAAGCACACAAAGAAACCTCCCATCACATATATTGACAAGATAAATCTAAGCTGCTTAAAGAAGCACTTAATTTTGTTCTCATTAAGTCGCAGGGTTAAGGGCTTTACCCTCAACGCCCATGGAAGCAATGTTAGGTTTTCACCTTGGAAAGTTCTCTGAGGCCCTAAGTCCATTGACAAATATAGCACTAAGATGTGTTACAGAAAATTGCATCTGAAAGCCAGTTGCTTTGCTGGCCTCATTCCCACTTGGCTCTGTGTTCTTCAATGAACATAGAACGCACAGAGAGCACCAGAGGGGCACACGTGTTCATCCCTCTGCCTTAACGCACACAAATTCACGACTGATCAGCAGTGGATCTAAGGTGGGAGGGTGTGCAGCTTAGATGGGGACAGTCACAAGCCGGTTTTACTACTAGAGCTAGGAGGCTTAATCTTCTTAATAGCGATTAGGTTGATGCCACCCTAACATTTTCTCTGGTTATTTCAGGGACTGAGAAGGTGCCAGCTCACATCACACATCCTTTCTGATGATATGAATGGAGAAGTCTATGTCATAATTTAAGGTGCATTCTTACACATCCTGTGTTCTGATTAGAGCAATATATTGCCAGATACCTCAACTTTGCACCTGAAAACACAGTACCTGGGATTTAAGAAATATTTGAGCACTTGAAAGGAAGAAAGAAAAAAAAAAAAAGGAAAGAAGGGAAGGAAGAAGGTCTAGAAGGACACATACCAAAATTTTAACTGTGATCGTATCTAGTAATTTTCTTCCTTTCTACTTTTATGTCTTTTCCATAATTGTTATAGTGAGTATTGTTTTACTTTTATGACGGGTACAATAAAATGAACTTGATTTTGATCATTTACTAAAACTGCTTTCAAAAAACATCAATTCTAATACAACGTGCTTTAAAAGTCTTCATTACCCTCAAGGAATTTTACCTCTGACTCTAGGCAACACAGCCGTGACAAAAATGCGCCACTCCAAGCTGCAATAGACAAAGTCTAAAGTTAAGGTTTTTCCCGAGGTGTTTACATCTCGGCTCTTCTCTGGTGCTTTTTCATGGTTTGGTTTGGAGGTGAGTTGTAGGAGGGGCCACACCGGCATGCGGTTGCAAGGAGAGAAGGGTGTTGCTGCCCTCCCGGCATCACACCCATCCTAAGAGCAAACACAACCCACAAACTTGGGTGTCATGCTGCCTGGGTGGCTCCCCAAAGGTGCCGGAGGCACACTCCTAGAGGGTGGGGCCGAGGAAGCTGAGAGGCAAAAAAATAAAAACAATGGCCAGGGCTCTGTTGGGCAAGGTTTTCTGTTGTCTTCTTTCTTCTTGCCCCTACTGTCCACAGTATTTGGCTAGGTTTTGCTTAAATCTTTCAGAGAGGAGTGTTAACCTCCCAAAATGAAATAAAATATAAAAGGAAATAAAATAAAAGCTTGAAACAGATGACCAGGAATGCCATAGAAAGAACGTAGAGATAGAACTAAAGTTTAGGGTACTTCAAATGTGTAATCTAGGTCGGACGGGCACTGATTCACAGAATACTGTATTAGAGACCCTCACAGCAAGCCTTGTTGGTTATTGATTCAGTTCCAGACCATGGTTACCTTTCGGTATTGTACAATATTGGCTTGAAGTGCTCCACGTTTGCACCCCTGACTCATATTGCTCTGGATGGTGAATGAGCTTGCACACGACATCACATTGCTCCCCACTCTGACCTACATTATGTTTTGCTGTGAATGACTTTAATGGATTAAGATCTGATTGGCATGAGCTTCCACGTCTGACTGCCGAGGGTTGGTAATGCTTTTCGTGAGCCCACAGAGGCACTGCAGACGTTTGCTCTGAGTTTTCTTCTCGAAAATTTTGCTTTGTGTTTTGTTTTGCTTTCCTCCTAGTAAGAGTATCGTTCTCATTATGACATTTTTGTGCCAGAAAAAAAAAAAAGAAAGAAAAAGTGAGCAGTTCCCTACCTACACAGTGAAAAAACCTAGGTGGTTTTTATTGTTATCCAAAACACAGGGCATGCTGAACTGGTTTCATTTGAAGGCAGGGCTTGTATTAAATGCCAAATAAGGAATTTTTACACAATGTGGAAAATGAGGCAAATATAAAATGAATATTGGGTTGAGCTTTCCCTGAAATTTCTGTGGACTGGAGTTTGGATTTAAAATTTTCCACTCATAACTTACATTATCAATTTGTGGACTATCACCACAAGTATGTGCATAATGATGACCCTGTGATTTCTGAACAGTTACTTAACTACAATGGGATTTAATCAAAGGATTCAACAATTGTAGGGGCAAAAGGCCGTAAAATGAACAAACTTAGAACTGTAGAGCTGTCTTTACTATGCAATTATGATAACGGTCGAGACAAGGCCATTTTCTAAAAGCAGAGAGGTGATTGTAGTGTCTATTTTCTTTGGTAACTAAGACCTTAAAAACAAGCTTCTGAAGTTATGGTTAGAATTAGAAATCCATCCCATCCCCTTCACCAACCAACCAACTGACATTTTTTTATTATTAAAATTTTTTAAAATATATATTCTGTTCTATAGACTGTAAGAATTAGGAAAACTGGGAGATAATTTCTCTAAAGGGAAGTATAATCTATTTGCTTAATGATCCTACAAGGAGCTAATAAGTATCATCTCTCTTAGAAATAATAATACTTTGCTTTTATATAGAATCTTTCTCCAAGGACTGCAAAGTATATTACAGATAATATCTAATTAATCCTCTTAGGGTCCCCAGGTGAAAGGGAAGTGGCAGGTATTATGAAGGTTCATTGGCACCATCAACATGTCTCAGGTGAGGAAATGGAGCTATAGAAAGCACGGTAAAAAGGGCACACGCATAGTTATTTAGGCTAGATCTGCGTGACCTCAAAGCACCGAATCCACCCATTGACAAGAAGAATCAATTGAGTTTGAGCAAAAAAACAGGATCGTTTGACTGAATGCTTTGCCTTTTCCACCAGCTGGGTTCATGTAGCATGAGTTTTAGTAGATTTGCCAGTGAAAGAACCCACATTACCTGACTTCCAGCCTGGTGGCTTCTTCAGAAGGACAGCATGGGTAGTACGGATTGCTTCAATTTCCCATTTGCTGCTTGACACAGCACCCTCAAGCAGCACATCAGCCATGTGGCTGTGGTTTGGTTTCTCATTGTCCTTTTAAGTTTAGTTGCCTGGAGTCTGTCCATTGTTCTCTGCAAAGTGGGTTTGTGTGGGGTATTTTGGGGGTGGGGCATGAAGGAAAGTAGTATGGTAAGAAAGGGGCAGGGGATTGAATAATCTGTTTTGGTAGCTTCTATCTGTTGAAGCAATAGGAGATACACTACAAGTCTACATCTTTTGTATCAAGATAAATCACAACCTGAGTCTTGAGAGAGGGAAGTATTTGCCCTGCTGCAAGTGCTGCTCCATTTCACTTTTAAACATTCCATGGGCCGAATTCAGCTTCCCATTGTCACAAATCCTCTCTGGAGACAGAAGCCCATACCAGTGTCTTGATCAATACCTGATGAACGGGAAGAGAGTGCTTCTGCAAAGAGGGAGCAAACCTTAAAATAAAAGCCGAAGTAGCACTTCCTAAGCTTGAAACTCTTTCACTGACAAGCTCTCTGCGGAGTTGGGGCTCAGCTAAAATCACCTCCCAAAAAGGAAAAAGCCTCCAAGAGAAAATTCAGTCAAATTAACAAACTAGTTGCCTCTGATGTGAACTACATTTTTGACAGGTTGAGATAATAAATAGTTTCTGATTCTTACTTACCTAGCTCAGGAGAAGTTGATAGTGGTTTTACAAGAGAAAGACACTAATAATGTCACTTGTTTTGCAAATGGAGGCATACAACATGCTCTAAGGGAAGATACCACTTTTTTCAATGTTGGAACTCAACAAGTCCATCCGATGGCCCTCAATTGGCCACTGGAATCTGTAACCGTTGGTTTGCCACTAGACAGGTGAGCATCTACTGAAGCTTCTCAGAATGGAAAAGCTTCCATTCCGGCTGTTGCGAAGAGAAGAAATCTCACCCAGTCCCCTGAATTCACTCTAGCCTGCTCTCTGACTCTAGCTTGCCCCTCATACAAGTACGAATATTTCCCTTTAAGCATCCATGGTCATCTATTTCTTTATTTTATTTATTTATTTGAGATGGAGTCTTGCTCTGTCACCCAGGCTGGAGTGCAGTGGCGTGATCTCGGCTCACTGCAAGCTCCGCCTCCTGGGTTCACGCCATTCTCCTGCCTCAGCCTCCCGAGTAGCTGGGTCTACAGGTGCCCGCCACCACGCCCGGCTAATTTTTTGTATTTTTAGTAGAGATGGGGTTTCACCGGGTTAGCCAGGATGGTCTCGATCTCCTGACCTCGTGATGTGCCCGCCTCGGCCTCCCAAAGTGCTGGGATTACAGGCGTGAGCCACTGCACCTGGCCCACGGTCATCTATTTCTTGAAGCCACTCAACTGGTCCTTAAGTCCACCCACTGACATAAATCCTCTTTTAATAACCTCGTTGACCTCTTCTTCTCCCACAGCTCTTCTCTGTTTCCATGAAGTTCCCATTTGTGTCCAGTTGTTGGCTGGTACACTGGCCATCCTCCAGCCTGGAATATCACCCTACTCTCTAAGTTTAGCCTCTCCCCTTATTTAATACTGGGGCACCATAGTAAGTTCTTCCAGATCTGCTTCTCATCCTGTTCCTCTCAGCCACCCTGTAGGATTTGTATAGAACACATTGTATACATACTTGAGTTCATGTTTACCACCCATTTGCAGGCCTTTTTTGTGGATGTATGCTCAGCCTCTCCTTCCAAACTAACTGTCACCTCCTTGGACTGAGACTTAGAGTTTAGGGTTTTCAGGATAGAGAGCTTATCTGTTAGGTCCTTTGAACCACTCCCTAGCATTCTGGCAATAGAGGAGCCCTCTGTATTATTCGTGTTGATAGCCCAACTAGGACTTTCCTAGGTACCTATCTTCTTTTTTAAAACAAAATGTAGCCTGACCAACATGGTGAAACCCTGTCTCTACTAAAAATACAAAAATTAGCTGGGCTTGGTGGTGTGTGCCTGTCGTCCCACCTACTTGGGAGGCTGAGACAGAAGAATCGCTTGAATCCAGGAGGCGGAGGTTGCAATGAGCCGAGATGGCATCACCGCACTTCAGCCTGGGCAACAGAGACTCCGTCTCAAAAAAAAAAAAAAAAAAGGAAAAAAAAATGTCACCAACATCACATCCAAGTGGCATTCAACTCTGCCTTGCATTAGAAGTTGAGTTCTTTGTCATTTTATGCCTGTGTGTGTGTCCCAGGGTGGGTGGGAGAAACACTTACAAATAGCTTCTATTGAATAAAGGGCTATGAAGGAATTTTCCGTAACACTTGCACAAAAATTATTGCATTTAACTCCCCAGGCTCTTCATAGAAATCCTAACATCTTCCCCTCCCTCCCAAGCCTTTTCAGTTCCCTACACTTTCCCCTCAACCCTGTTTCCAGGGTATAGCGGCAATAGAGCAGCTAAGTCTGTTTGGTATTCAGTTAGAATTATTTATATATCAGAGCTCAGGCTTGTTTATGCAGTAGAATGCTGAAAAGGAAGTGAATCAGATCTATTCCCTAACAGAGCATCCAGGGGTCAGGGTGAAAACAAATACTGATGATAAGGTAAAATCCATGTTCTACAGTCAGCTTTATTATGAACCTCAAATACCACAGCCACGCAGGACCAAGGCCTTGATGTAGTGCCTGCATAGCTAGCAAAGAATACGTGAGCAGCTAGTCATTCCTATCCTAGGGAAGCTCCTGAGCCCATGAGCATGGGGAAAATCCCAGATGCCTTCAGGAAACCATTGATTTTCCATCCCTTCCTCCAGGCCTACACATCCCAAAACTTATATCAGAAAGATCCGTGGTGGGATTCTACAATATAACACACCCTAGCTTGATTAACTTTATGTAAACATATCTTTGAAGTGACTACATTTAAGTTTTTCAGCAGCAGTAATTAACAGCTACTACCATTCACTGAGTTTCTACTATGTGCCTGGTATTATTATACAGCTCTCATGTAATTCTACAACAACTCTGAGAAACCATTAGCATTACTCTCATTTTATTGATTAAGAAACTCAAAGATGCAAAATCTGATATCTATGAAGTAACAGACTGAGGATTAACACTCGGGCTCCTTTGATTCTAAAGCCCATTGTTTTCCTTTAGATCGGGGTCCTTAACCCCTGGTACTGGTCCCGTTAGGAACTGGACCGCACAGCAGGAGGTGAGCCGAGGGTGAACCAGCATTACCACCTGAGCTCCAGATTCTGGCAGATCAGCATCAGCATGAGATTCTCACAGAAGCATGAACCCTGTTGTGAAGTGCACACGTGAGGGATCTAGGTTGTGCGCTCGTTATGAGAATCTAATGCTTGATGATCTGTCACTGTCTCCCATCACCCCCATATGGGACCATCTAGTTGCAGGAAAACAAGCTTAGGGCTCCCACTGAGTCTACAATGTGGTGAATTGTATAATTATTTCATTATACATTACAATGTAATAATAATAGCAATAAAGTACACAATAAATGTAATGTGCTTGAATTGTCCTGAAACCATCCCCCAACACTCCTGCCCCACTCTGTGGAAAAATTGTCTTCCATGAAACCGGTCTCTGGTGCCAAAAAGGTTGGGGACCGTTGCTTTAGACCACCCTGCCTCTGTATGCCACATGTGAGGCAGTGGCTGCATTTAGAAGGTGGGGGCTGAAAGTTCTGCTGAGGAGGGAAGAAGTAACTTGAATATCATGTGTCTGGTCTGTCAGGAGTTTTTACCTTGGTTTCACTGTCTCAGAAACACTCAGGGCTGGAGGCCCGATAGGAGAGAGACTGGATTCTTATCCAGTTTATGCCACTCTGGACAAAGCCCTATCTTGCCTTGCACTTAGACTTGGGAAGACAGGTTTCTCCTTATGTTAAAAATTAGTTGGCCAGGTGCAGTGGCTCACGCTTGTAATTCCAGCACTTTGGGAGGCCGAGGTGGGTGGATCACCTGAGGTCAGGAGTTCGAGACCAGCCTGACCAACATGGAGAAACCCCATCTCTACTAAAAATACAAAATTAGTTGGGCCTGGTGGTGCATGACTGTAATCTCAGCTACTTGGGCAGCTGAGGCAGGAGAATTGCTTGAACCCGAGAGGCGGAGGTTGCAGTGAGCCGAGATGGCGCCATTGCACTCCAGCCTGGGCAACAAGAGCGAAACTCCATCTCAAAAAAATAAAAAACAGAATTAGTTATATTAAAAAATAGAACAGACAATGCTGCCACTGTAAGTCTTCAATAAGAGTGCAGATAAGTAACCCGTCTAAGATGTGGTGCAGGATATGTTCAAGTCTCAACCCAGGCAAGAGCTCTGTGATGAGAAGTTGACTATTAATGGCTGGGTGGCCTTCACCTGGCATGCATTTACTCACATTCTCACGGCTGCAACCCAATTTCCTTCCTGAGCAGTGGGATGATGTTGGTGGGCTTTCTGGACAGCTCCTGTGGTGCCTCTGAAAAGCAGGGCTCTGCTTACTACACTGGTCCCAGGGCACAGAAGAGGGAGGGAGGGCCCCGCATGAAGAATCCCAGGCAAACCTCCAATCCTCTATGCTCCAGAGCACACAAACAATCAGGACCTGTAGGCCTTTCAGCAGAAGGGGCCTCAGAGATGATCCCTCCAACTCCAGCACTTAGAGGTGGGCAGACAAGGCAATGAGAAAGGAAGCTCCATGCTTAACACTGCTGGGAAGTGGTGTGCTGAGACTAGAATTCTGGGCTTTTTAAACTCCACATCATCAGAGCTTCTCCAGCCTTGCTCTGCCCCTGCAGCCCAATTTGGGCACATTTATCCCAAAAGAGGTTTTGCCTCTGTACGGCCTCATAAGGACGGGTCACTCCTGTCCCTGCTTTGAGTAACTCCCAACACAGTCTCCGTGCCCTCAAGGCTATGTGTATTTCTCACTTTCCCTGGAACTAGTCACTCATGGACACTCTGCACTCCTACTTCTAAACTGCATACTTCTGCAGGCCCAGGCCTACATATCTTTCTTTCTTAGCTGCCAACTTCTTTTTGTCCAAGTAGCTGCCAGCATAGAACAGGTAATCAATACATATTTATTAAATAAATGAATGTATAATGAATAAATATCAAAAAGCTGCCTATAGTACTCAAGAAGATGGACAGTTTCAGGCAGCAGTTAATTAGAAGACAACTTCAATAAGGGGTAATATAAGGTGGCTCTTCTTCCCCATTTTTGCATCCTTCCTTCCTCGCACTCACACTGTGAACCAGAAGGGTTTACCTTTAGAGTGCTATTCTATGGTTGAAGAGGAGGCTAGGCTGAGGGTCTCCTTCCTCTGTCTTGTCAGAAGCACCCCTAATGGTGGCTAATAAATTCGATTGCATCTATCCTTCAGTTTTCTAACCTTCTGTCTCTTTTGGTCCTACCTTCAGCTCAAGGGCTTAGGAAAGAAGATATTTCTTTTGGGGAAGATGATTTAACCTTTGATTGGACCTCCAGGTTTCTCAAACCCTGTCAGCAACCCACCTTTGCATCCAAGACTTACTAGGAAGATCCAACATTTAAAATACCACTACTGAAACAAATTATATGATAATAAAACAGCAAATTCCTTAGCCTTCCCACAGTCACCCTCAAGATGTTATAAATTATAATAGAAGTGGTTTCAATTCTTTTTTTCTGCAACAGTACAATAAAACTATTTTGTGATACGTAGTCTAATAATACACAGATTTTTTTAAACAAATGAAATCTGAAATGTCAGTGACAGTCTATTTTTCTTCTATGAATATTAGAAATCTTAGCAAGTGTGGCTGATACTTTCAAATGGGACTCATATCCTACATAGGACATGTTGATAATATCATTGCATTAATTTGGGGATGATTAAGACTTATTCCAGAGGTGGTATACCAGTTGTTCCCTAAATATTCTATTTGGATTACAAGTGATTGTCTAACATTTTTAAAAAAATTGAAGTATATTCCAACATTTAAACATCTAGATGTTTTCTTTAAAAAGGTGTGTTTTGTTGAATATAGAAAATAGGCAATACAAGGTCTTTGTTCCTGCATTATACAATTAAATTTGGTCTAAATGAGTGACTGCCATCTTTAGCCAGGACACAAACTCTCTGGTCAACATAACCCACAGCACTCTCTATTGTCTAGTGGAACTGAGGTCATGTGTCAGTTGCCATTTATCACTGGGTTTGCATGATGGTTTGGATTTATTTTGGCTTATCCTTTTGATATGTACCCAGACAGCTTAAGGTATCCACCTAACTTCGGCAGTCATCTGCGATAGGACCCAGTGTATTGCAAGGCATTACATGACGGACTGGACCCAATTCAAGCTCTGGTACTTGTTCCCGAGGCCAGAAGGCAAGCCTTTCTTGCAAACTGCACAAGACTCAACACAGTCCTACTGCTTCCAGGAAGGCTTTTGTGACTGCTGGTGCTCAGCTTTTCTTTATTTCCCTGACGCGGGGTTCCCCAGCAGCCAGAACCAATGACACCACTTGGTGAGAATTCACATTGTCGTTCAGTTGCTTGACTTAGAACAGATTTGTCTTTCTACGGGAGAAAAACCCCGAAGATGAAAATACTATCTCTTGGACAAGAAAGCCTGACCTCTCTCTGCTCACAGCTATTGGACACATGTCCTATTCAATAGAGCGAATACTTTGAACCTGGGTTAAGCAGGGGAAAAAAAACAACAATTTAGGTTACCTTAATCAGCAAGGCAAACAGACTTTTCATTTCCTTTACTTTTTTTCAGACTGTGGCCAGGGCTTCCCTGGCAATAAAAGATCATACCAAATTGTTCTAAATTATGTAGATGATAGTTATTAATATAATCATCTTCCATAAGAAAACAAATGTCATAAAGCCAGCAATCCATGCCAGAGAAGCCCAGGAATGTTCCCCCTTAGTAGGGTGTCCGGCTAACCCGGGCGCTGGCAAGTCATTCCTCCCCTCACAGTCTGAGGCTGAAGAGGTCACTTGGTTTGAGGAAATGGCTCCTCAGCTCCTCCTACCCCCACTTTACCCACTAAGAAAACCAATGGCGCCTTTTATCAGTTTGGCAAAAAGACAAAGGGAATGTTTAATTCTGTACTTAAAATTCTTGGTTCCTACTGTCAGCATTCCCAGTTCTCAGAGAACACTGAATGGATATTTGAAGAGTTTTGTGAAACTGAGACTGAACAGTGGCAACGAGGAGGAAAAGATCCAAAATTAAAAGAACATTTAAAAATACACGCCCCCGTACATTCCACTCTCCTCACTTTTCTCTCCTCCTCAACCAAGTCATATTCAGCCCTTAGGAATATTCCCACAGGAGGGAGGTGATGTAATATCCTCAGACTGTCTGTGTTCCAGTCCCAATTCACCCTACCTAGCCATGAGGACTTGGGTAAGGAAGTGAACATCTCCATGCCACAGTCCCCATGACAGTAAAGTGAAGTTAACAACAGTGCCAAGTTCTGGAACCTGTCATCTATGAAGGGCTCAATACATATAAACTACTATTATCATTTTAATTTTCTAAGGAAAGCACCTGATTACAACAGGATTTGCAATACAGAGTAACAGCTGCCAACTGGCAGACTGCTGACCCTAGCCTTTCAAGCTAAGACTTTGCAGGGTAATAAAGTGAAGCTCTCTAGTCATTTCAAATGAGTGAACTGTTCTCACTTGGCAAAACCGGGGCCTCTAGAAATCCAGAAGAAATTGAATTAGCACCTTCTTCATTATCTCTCTCTCTCTCTCTTTATTTTTTCGAGACAGAGTCTCACTCCGTCGCCCAGGATGGAGTGCAATGGCGTGGTCTCAGCTCACTGCAACCTCCGCCTCCCGGATTCAAGCAATTCTCCTGCCTCAGCCTCCCAAGTAGCTGAGATTACAGGTGCATGCCACCATGCCCAGCAAATTTCTTTTTTGTATTTTTAGTAGAGATGGGGTTTCGCCACATTGACCAGCCTGGTCTCCAACTCCTGACCCCAGGTGATCCACTGGCCTCGGCCTCCCAAACTGCTGGGATTATAGGCATGAGCCACCGCATCTGGCCAATTCTTTTTATTTATTTATTTTTTGAGATGGAGTCTTGCTCTGTCCCCCAGGCTAGAGTCAATGGTGCAATCTTGGCTCACTGCAACCTCAACCTCCTGGGCTCAAGCGATTCTCCTGCCTCAGCCTCCCTAGTAGCTGGGATTACAGGCACCTGCCAACACACGTAGCTAATTTTTGTATTTTTAGTAGAGATGGGGTTTCACCATATTGGCCAGGCTGGTCTCGAACTCCTGACCTCAGGTGATCCACCCGCCTCAGCCACCCAAAGTGCTGGGATTACAGTTGTGAGCCACCGTGCCTGGCCAATTATCTCTTTTAAAGAAGGATTTTTCTTCTTACATAGAAGATTTGTGTTTAAGGGGGATCTTGGGATGTCAAAATGGGCTCTGCCTTTTCAATCTGAAAATATACTGATGTGATGTGTGACCATCTAAGAACATTGCTGCACTTGAAATGTGGTCTATAAATTATTTTATAGACTGAATAATGTAATCATGCTCAGATTAGAAGGCCAGAAGAGGCTGTATGAGGCCCTCTTTTCACAGAAGAGTCATCCAATCCCTGAGAGTTGAGAGACTATGACCAAAATCAAGTGAGGGGTAAAGATGGGGCTGGAATTCAAGTCTTTTGGCTTCCCATCAAATGAATTTTTCATCTCACCAAGCTAACTCTGATAGCTAGGTTGGATGACTATGCTGTTGGAAAGTGCTGGGCCTTGTAAGACTTTCTGATTCTAGCTCTTTTTGTGAGAGAGGATGAGTTTTAATAACTACACAAACACCCTATTTATTCTCAAGCAGCCTGTGATGCAGGGCCTTGGCCATACCTCCCAATGTGTCATCATTTCCATGGGAAGACCTACAAGGAGCACGAATCCAACATACAAGGACATAGTGAGAAGCAAAGAGGCATGAAAGTGGATAAGAATCTTAGTGGTGGAAGTTCGAAACCACTGAATAATGAGAAACTTTTTTGAACACAATGATGTGGCACAGTCAGCTGTAAAACATCTTCTTCCTTTGTTAGCTTTCTTCCAAAGTGTCCCAGCGACAGGCTGGTGGTCAACTTTCATGGTGTTTCTCCAAAGACCTTCACGTGGTGCCTCATGGCAGACGTTCCTTGGAGATTGTCTAAGGAGAAGAGAAGAAGCCTGGGCAAACACAGCTATGAAAACCACAACTTCATTCATTCCTGAAGGTTTGCATTCACAAAAATTGCACAAATTGTTCTGCACATTGAAAAATAACACCAAAATCTTATTTTTAGAAAGGGAATATAATGACACAATTGGGGTTCCTTTAGCTTTCCAAACAGTGCCCAACAGTGTTTCCAAGAAAGTCATGAGCTAGCTTTTTTCTAATTGTGTACACAGTTGTGTTTGTGTAAATGTACACAACTGTATGCATGTACACAAACACACTCAACATTTAATAGCCAAAAAGCCCTCTAAAATGTTAGGGGAAGGAAAGATTCATTTTCTAGTTCAAGTCATCAGTCTTAAAATTCACAGTTGGGAGAAATTCTGCTACAATGAATTATGTAAAAAAATTATGATTCTTCCTCTCAACCTAATGTAGGAGAATTGCCTTCACCCACAAATGATCTTACGCTACACTAGAACTACTCAGTCAGCATCTTTAATTATCATTTCCCACCAGCCTCTAGGCCAGTGCTTTTCAAAGTTTAATGTGCATACGAATTGCCTGGAGATCTTATTAAATATGCTAATTCTGATTCAGTAGGTCTGGGGTGGGCCCTGAGATTCTACACTTCTTATAGTTGCCGAGTGATGCCACAACTTCCAGCCCATGGACTAAACTTTGAGTAGCAAGATTCTAGACCAAGCCCACTTAACACTGTTGTCTCACTAGGGCAAGAAGCGGGCTACAGCCAATTTTATGGCTAGGATGGTAGACTTCTGTGAGGTGCCATATTCCCTGTGAATCTTCCCCTTCTTCAGAGATACCACCTTCTGTATCATCTTTCTTCCTTCTCTTCTGAATGCACTTGCAGTTGCAAACCTAAAGGAGACAGCCTGTTGCACTGGTCCAGGGAGAAAAGCATGCAAACTTGGGTTTGAATTTCATCAATACCACTTACAGGCCAGGTAATTCTCTCTGAGCCACATCTGTAATATGGAGCTAAGATACTGTGGTGTGATCGTATATATTGGTTTTCATCCACAGTCCCTGGCTCATAACTCCCATATCCTTTGTTACAGTCTTTTGTTATAATGTTGATTGTGTGAGGCCTCAGGGACAGGTCTCTGATCTTCTCCTGCCCTACGGTCACCTGCCCCAAAGCAGGACTCTACTCTTTCCCCACCTTTCTGATTGTAGGTTTTAAGACCCTCCTCAGAGAGAGTCCCACCCTATACTCTGAAGAGAGATAATGCTGAAATCATGACGCTTCCATAAAAACCCAGGAGGGCTGGGTTCAGAGCTGAATATGTGGAGGTTCCTGGAGAATGGTGCCCCAGGGAGGGCATGGAAGCTCCGTTCCCCTTCCCCCATACTTAACCCTAAACATCTCCTCATCTGTATCTTTTGCAATATCCTCTATAATAAACTGGTAAACATGTTTTCCTGAGTTCTTTAGACTACTTCAGCAAATTAATTGAATCCAAAGAGAGGGTGGTGGGACCCTCAACTTAAAGCTGGTTGGCCAGACGTTCTGGAGGCCTGGACTTGCAACTGGTGTCTGAAAGCATGGGGGGCAGTTGTGGGAACTGAGCCTTCAACCTGTGGGATCTGAAAATATCTCCAGGTAAACAGTGTTAGAATTGAATGGAAGGGTACCCAGATGGTGTCTGCTACTTGGTGTGTGGGAAAAACTCCCACGCATGTGGTCACAGA
The DNA here is from genome assembly GCF_028858775.2 of Pan troglodytes. Lineage (NCBI taxonomy): Eukaryota > Metazoa > Chordata > Mammalia > Primates > Hominidae > Pan > Pan troglodytes. The sequence continues at coordinate 52,725,564 of NC_072414.2, forward strand.
AGTCTTCTGTGTTGATTATTGTTGTGGTGGTATGTATGCAGAGGGAAAACTCAGTTTGTGAGAATTTTTCCCAAAGTGGAAATCCACCCGAGCTTGTTATGGTAGATAAATGAGAGAATGTACAGCACCCAGAACAGTGCCTTGTATGCAACCATTCAACAAACAGCAGCACCCTTTTCTCTTTCTTTTCAAGTATCATGCCCCAAGTCAGTTCTTCATCCATGGTCCCAGCAGGAAAGACTTGAGGGCATAGCTTGTAATACCTATAGCATGTAATAAAAGTCCTATGGCACTGGCAGTTAGAAGGCAAGGTACAATCTTCCTTTCTTGGCAGTAAGTTATAAAACCTTTATCATGTTTTTTTTGTCTTCTGTCATCACTCCTAAATTGGTATATTTGGCATTGTCATTAATTAACTAACACATTTTACTGAGCCCCTATTATGTGCCAGACAATAAATCAAAAATACAGATGAAATCTCCAAATGCAACCAGCTCCCAGATTAGCTAGAGTTTAGGTAGAAAAACTCTGGATAATTGATTAAAAGGTCGCATCTTCTTCTTTCTTTTTTCTTTTTCTTTTCTTTTTTTTTTTTTTGAGACATTGTCTTGTTCTGTCACCAGGCTGGAATGCAAAGATGTGAACTCTGCTCACTGCAACCTCCACCCTCAGGGTTCAAGCGATTGTCCTGCCTCAGCCTCCTGAGTAGCTGGAATTACAGGCATGCAGCACCATGCCAGCTAATTTTTGTATTTTTAGTAAAGACAGGGTTTCACCATGTTGGCCAGGCTAGTCTCGAACTCCCGACCTCAAGTGATCCACCCACCTTGGCCTCGCACTGGGATTACAGGCACATTGCATTTTCATTCTAAGATTTGGTGTTCTACAGATAGGACCTTCGTAACAGCAAAGTTATGTCACTATGGTACAGTTGGCATAATAAAATTAGTTCAACATATAGGCAAAAGAAATGATGGTCTGGACATCACTGGGCAGAGTTTTTATTCTTCTAAGTTCATCAGTTACTGGTAGAAGGATCGTGCTAGAATGCTCAAGTTTCCCATCTCATCCCTGATGCTGCATTCAGAAGCAAACACCACACCTGCCAACATTCTAAAGGTGGTTTTCTTGTTGGGGAATTCAAAGTGAAGGTGACAGCAGAGAATAAAAGACATTCACTTAGAAAATGGTCACTCCTCACTTTTAAAAACGAGTCCGGTAAATGAAAAAATGTTAGATTTACAAATTGAATAGAAAAAACACTCTATAAGAAGGTTTTCTGGCTAAATGAATGAAAGGTATCCGTCTGTGGTTTAATCACGTTCGATTGAATAACGGTTGTTAGCTAAATTTGACTTTCCTGTCAAAATTGTCACCATGTTGCAAACTGACTTTAAAAGACTAACTAGAGCCAGAGTGGAGTAGTGAGAAATTAATACACAAAGCTCGGGTAACAAGGAATTCATCTAACCATCCATGTCTTGACCTCTTTCTAACCCAAAGTACAAAACTTGGCAGGAAGCAGATGAGGAAGTCATTAATATGTGGAAAAGGATCTCTCAAAGGCACACCAAGACCCTGTGCCTTTCACTGATGAAAATCAAAAGGAATTGTACAAATATTTACCACAAGAAAATAATTCTAAAAGGTGAAGGATTTCCACAATTGACACAGAGCTCTGTATTACTACCTAGGCAAAGTTTCTGGTTAGTACAGGCTCCCGTGCCGCTCTGAAAGTGAGGTGTAGAGGTCAGAGTTCAAGGACTGGCCTTGAGCTCTTTAAAAAGATAATCAATCAGCTTTGTGTGTGTGTGTGTGGGTGTGTGTGTGTGTGGCATTTCTAGTTAAAGATGCAAAAGGCCTGATGAAAACTGTTTGGTTATGATTCAATGTTTTTCCTCCTTATTTGGGTCTTTACTTGATCAAATCAACTGTAAATTTGAATATGGACTCAATATTGTATAACATTAAAGAATTATTAATTTTCTTTTTGTTTGATCATGGCATTATAGTTATATAAACATATTTAAAAATATATACATTGAAGTATTTAGTGTTGAGATGACATGATGTCTGAGATTTTCATTAAAATACTTCGGCAAAATAAAAAAATGTGTGTGTGTGTGTTAGCAGGAGGGGTAGGTGAAACAACGATGGTAAAATGTTGATGGTCATTGAAGCTGAATGATGGGTTCACTGGAGCACTGCACTTTCTCTCAACTTGAGTATTTTTGGAAATTTTCACAATAAAAGATTAAAAATCCAAAACCACAAAATATAGGGTTTCTTAAAAAGCACTACAAATAGTTTACACAACAATACTGACTCTTGCCGTGAAATGCAGAGAATAGGTGCAAAAACCCAAGAGCAGTAATTAATGGCCAATCTTATGTGCATTCCTTTAAGCACAAGCAGCTGTCATAAACATCTTAATTTAAAGAGTTGGGGTTTAGGGAATCATGGCACTGCAAAAAGCTACGTCCTGCTGCTGCTCCACAGAACTGGTACATATCAGACCCTTAAATTTTTAAACACAGCTTTCATGTTTTTGAGAGCTGAAAAACCTTTGAAAAGTCAGCTTGTTAGGAAATTCACCTTGCAGACTCCTACTTCAAGGGTTGGTGGAGGTGCTTGGGTACCGGAAAAATTGATTTTGGGGTGGGGGGGGGAGGTTCACAGGTAAAATAAACATGTTGTGTGCTTCAGAAGAAGCTAGCTTGCTCTAAATATACGGGGCGTAGCTACATTGCAGTGTTGCCTTTCAGCAATGCAAAATATACCACCTGGCTAGAGAGGTATTTCAAGTCTACAAAGCCCCACCTCCCAGCCTTTATTGTTCCTTTTCCAGTCTTTGTCATAAAATAGAAAGAGGCGGCATTTTGAAGACGGAAGAAGCACTAAACAGGAAGCAGGAGCCTAAAATCGAGTTTCTCATACTGCTGTGTGTTACTGTAAACACTAGGCCATGACCTGCCCTAGGTGCTTCTTCTGTGACATAGGATCAGCATCTCACACCCATAAAGGTCTCTTGAATCCCTTAGGGCCTAACACACCTGAATACATGGGCTGTGATATGGGAGCTAGTCTGATGCCTCCATCACCCCACAAGATGTAGTCCTCTCCCTGACGGCAAGACGGCATGCGAGAGTCGTATTTGGGTTGTAAAGTTGAATGCGAGCAGAAAGAGGCAGACGATAGCTAATATAATCTAAGTCAACCATTGAAAAACCCAAACTGTCCAATAAAAATACTGGAATGGACCCAGTCACCTTTTATCAAGGGTACATTTAACCATCCTCATTGGTGGCTACTTCCATTCATGGTCACGCCCTTCCCTCTTCCCTCAGGAACTCAGGATTTGTGTGTAAATAAGGACGTGTTGTGGTATTCTGGGTGCTGATGGTTCCCCAGGAACTTAGGGACACCTGTGTGCAGGGCTGCACTTGACAAGAAACAAAGTTGCCGGCAGCACAGGACAAGGCCTCCTATTAATTTCTCGAATCGATCCTGGCAGTGATTATCTGGTCCAGGAAAGAACAGGTCTTTGTTCATAGCACCAGATTTGAATTTTTTAAAACAACACTCTCTATTGCCCGTAAGAATGACTAATAACGGGCGGCTGTAATTTCCCAGAGTTTGTGGGTATGACTTCTTCAGCTTTCCTTGCATTTGAATTTGCCATATTTCGACTGGGGGCTTCCTAGGGCTTTCAAGCACAATGTAACCAAAACCCCCAGCCAGCTCTCGGTTCAGCCTGGAGAACTTTGTGGTACTCTCGAACTTACTACTTCCTGCCCCCACACCTGAGAGTCTCCCCGCACACTGTTTTCCCTGCATCATCCACCATCAATCAAACAAACAGAGAAACACAGAAACCTCAGTTCTCAACTGCAATCAATACAACCTCCTTTCCTGGGGTAACGCTGCCTTCGTTTTAAAGGTCATGGAATGAGTCAGGGGCACAAGAGAGAAACAGAGGCCGTGGGTTCTTTGACTCCACATCTCGCAGAGAGATCGGTGGATCCAGAAAAATGACCTCATTAAGCTGCACCAATTGCCAGGCGGGGAGAGCAGTCCAAATTAACAAAAAATCAGAGTGATCAGAAAACAGTTTTGTTATTTTACACATGGTCTCAAGAGCTAGACAAATAAATTTGCCTAGTGTATGTTCTAAGTCACAAATAGATAAGAGGAAATTGAAACCACAATAGCCAAGCACCTCCCTGAGGAGACCAAGGCTGGGCTTCCATTACAATAATATTCTTATTTATGTTTTCTCATGCACATTATTTAAGTATATATTTATTTACTCATACAGACCAGATTTGTTGAGTACTGCTATGTGGAATTCACAGTATGAAGTGCCGTGGGGCAGGCAGACCTGGGTATCCTCAAAGAACTTGGTAAATAGCTATTTCTTAACTGCTAGTAAACAAGTTTCTCTTCTAGTAAGAAAAAATAATGGCTGGAAAACTTATTGACACCTTCAATACACAAGGCTATTTTGCACAAACCAGATATAGGAAACATTTATATATGGAGCTTTTCTAAAACAGATAAAATCAGGGCTCAGTCTTCTTTATGAAAACAAAAAGTAAAACACTTTGCAATTTGAGCAAAGATTATTTCTGCAGAGGGTCATCTCTAGTAAGAGGTGCCTGCTCCTCAGACCAAGTCTGTCTCTTTCAGGGCCATTCCTTACTGGATGGTGACTCATTTTACTCAAGGACTCGCCCTAGACAGCGTGCAACCAACCCTTTAGAAACACATCAATTGTTTAAACAAACTATGCCTGTATGCATTTGCTTAGCAAATCATTTTGTCACCGATTTAGCCCAGCCAGAGTTTAAATGATCACAATTACTGAAACGATACCAATACCTTTTCTACTGAAAACCTATCAAAGAAATAACATCGGTTCACATTATCATTATTGATGCTTGCCCTTTTCTCCCTTAACTCCATTCTCTTCCCTTTCAGTTTGTTATTTATTTTCTTACGTTCTGAATTTCAAGAAGACTTCCATGTGTTATCAACATATGGTACATCATTCACATAAGTACATAAAATTCTCTATATGTCATTAAAGAACTGAGCTTGTGTTCCAGTGAGTGAAACTGAAGAGGAAATAAAAACACAAAGATAACCCCACAAACTAAGGTGCAGCGAAAATAGCAGTACCCTTCCCCCATCACTCACTGCACTATTTCTTAGAACTTTTATCTTTACATATGTACAAATAAACAGAGTGTTTCTGTTCTGCCTTATTTGTGTAGAGGCCTTACGTGCAGCTCTCTGACCTTCCTCTGGCTCTGATTGGCCCCTGAGGGACGTGGATCACCCACATGCAACAGGCTGCTGACACCAGCAGAAAGCTGTCTTTCAGAAGAATCAAGAGTCCCACCTAAGGACATCATGTCCACCTGCTCTTCCCTGGTTCAGCTGACTTCCCTGGACTTGCTTTCTTGTTGCCCTGACCTGTGCTCCGTGCCAGATCTCACAAACAAGGCTGGACTCTGCTTATTCCTGGCCAGTCTTGTCCTGTAGTCATCCAAGAAAAATACTGGAAAGGAGGACCACAACCTTGGCCAATGGAGACCCTGTCATTCTGATGAACATTTCTAACACAAGATGTGAAGACCCTCCTTCCCATTTCTCATCCTTCCCTCTCCATGTCTCACAAACACCAAGTCTATTCCCCAGAGAAGTGGTCAGGGTGCAGTGAGTCAGGCAGCCAAAGTAATCCTGCAGGTGAGCATGTTGCCACTGACCCTTGAGTTTAACTTCTTACCAGATCTCTGCAAAGATAGAAAAAAACTAGCTTGCAAGAAACCCCAGCTCTCTGGATGATCTGTCCTTAGGCTGCTGAGATTTTCAAGGGTGTGCAGACAGTTGAACTTCACTTATTTTCAATAATTATAAAAATACATAAGAATTTTATGTATTATTTAAATGATACATAGGGACTCCTTATCCAAGAAAGATATTGTCAAAACTAGATTTTATAAAAAGGCTAACCATTATACATAAATAAATGGCTTAACATATAAAGTTTTATTTTAGCAATAGCAGCTACCCTTAGTTTCGATGCGCATATAGGTTGAAAAAGGTTTGCTGAAAGAGAAACATAGACTGTTTATTATCTCAAAACTGGTTGAGATTGACAAATGTGATCCTATCAAAACCATTCCCCCCCCCTACTCACATAAAATGGCCATGTTCCTTCTTTGAAAATCTGTGGAAAATTGCTTTTTTTTTGAAAATTATTCCCCTCAGGGCACATAAGGCGCAGGGAAAAAGCAAAGGAGAAACTAAGTTAAACTAGTTGAGTACTTTCTCAGTGAAATGATTTGAAACATCAAATCCCCCTAAATAAAATAAACAATAGATTATCTGCAAATAATCCTTCCTGGAGGTTTTCACACCAAAACAAATATGGAATAAACTCATGAGACTTTATCAGAGTCAGAGTTATGACTCTAGCCAGGAGTACACACAACTCCATCCATCCATCCTGCCATCCACTCATCCATTTATTCATCTATTCAAATAACAAATCAAGAAGTATTTATTGAGTGCTTACTACATGCAAGATCTTGCTCTTGGGGCTTGGAGGCTACAAGAAGGACCAAGGCAAGCTCTCAATCCACAAGGAGGGTGAGAGAAAGGAAAAAGTTTGGAGTATGTGCAGTTGTGTAGAGGTTTCTTCAGTGCACCAGAGACCAGATGGATCTGTGTGGCATGGTCAACACTGTAGCCCTTGACCTTATCTTAGAGAAACTAAGTGCTTGAGGTAAAGATGTTAATTCCCTTAAGGCTTAGCAAATGTACCAAATCTGATAGTGTGCCATCTGTATACTGACTTTACCTCTGGCTTCATGTTATGATTCCTACCTTTGTTTTCTTTCCACCCGGATTTATTCATGAATTTTTATCTTGGATACTCTATGTGGTATTATAAGCCACCTCAAATCCTCTTGGGAAATAAAGGGGTCTAAATTCTTAAAGGAGAAATACAATTACCCTGCTAGATCACTAACAATGAAAGCAAGGATGGTAATTCTTATTATCACAGGTAACTTTCATTGAGGGCTCCTATGTGTTGAGTACTGTTCCAAGCACTTTACATGTATTTTCTTGTTTATTCTTTACAATAATCTTTTGAGATTGTTACAATTATTATCCCTATCATAGTAAAGGAAAACGAAGCACAGAGAGCTTATGTAATATGCTAGCATGTGGTAGAACCAAGATTTGAACCCATACACTTTGAGTGTGGAGCGGCTCCTTGTGTTTTATCCAGGTGTTTGGGCTCTCCAGGTCTCCTGATGGGACAGAAGCCCATTGCTTCCTGCTCGGACTCAGTAGCTTTCCCTATTGTTTGACTTTAGGACTCCGATGCTGTGTCCTACCTAGTCTTAGGGAACTTCTTGAATATTGGCCCCATCTTCTCTGATGCTGTGGCCGGTTTAACAGGAGCTCCCATATCTGAGTACTGTGTCTCTGGAGGGCGAGCTCCTTAAGAAAAGAGTGGGTCTTGCTCACTTTCTAATTTTGAGTACCTGGAGGCATACATGAGCCATAGCAGGTGTTTAAGAAAGGCTGCTGTGGGTTGACTGAATGAATGAGGGTCCCACCACTTTCCGGTGAATACTGTGCCTGAGATCTTCTGGCCACCCTCCCAGAGAGGCGCTCCCAGGTCCTGGCTCCCTCCTCCCCGCTCCTCACACTGGGCCCTTCATGATAGCTCTGTAGCTTCATCTGCCTATGTTTGGTGACTTCTACCTGTCTAAGTGATGCTTCTAAAATTAAACAACTATTAATCTGTGAATGGTAAAGCATATGCATTCAGATTTTATCAAAGCAGAAAGCACATTTTACAAGGAAAAAGGTCTTTCTGATTAGCGATTATAAAATTGACTTAATTTCAATCTAGTTTACCATATTCAGAAGTGCCACATTCAGAATTGGAATGGGCACTTTTAATTATCTCACGAGTTCAGGCATTTCAATGTCTTCCTTTCCCCCGATTCAGCTTAGCAAAATGCCAGCACCCCTCTCTTTCCCACTCTCACATGGGTCTTTCTCCGTATTTTCTGCGCTCTTATTACCTGGACTATTTGCTTGCTGATTAATCATGTGTAACTTAGTGATACGCATCATGGTGCTCAATTGTTATTTAATTCCTGCTTTGTTAGTTCATGGCACGCATGTTTCTATCGCCCATGGAAATTTTTTTTAATTTTTAATTTTTATGAGTACATAGTAGGTGTTTATATTTAGGGGGTAGATGAGATGCTTTGATACAGGCATGCAATAAGTAATAATCACATCATGGAAAATGGGGTCTCCACCCCCCCAAGCATGTATCAATTTGTGTTACAAACAATCCAATTATAATCTTAGTTCTTTTAAAATATACAATTAAATTATTTTGACCTGAGTCACTCTGCTGTGCTGTGAAATACTGTTTTATTCTTTTTGTTCTTTTTTGTACCCCCTCCCATGGAAATTTCTTGACAAGAGATCATTGTGACTTGTGCCTTTCGGGATCTAGTCACTTGAGAACTGGTTCCATGGTGCTTCAGTAAAGGCCATGAAATTTCATCAAAGACTATGTCCCTCAAATAAATCTAATTAAATGTCCTCCACTGGGTCATTCATACGAGTGAAGTGGAAGGGAGGCCATATAGAGCAGTCTTCAGGCAGAACTCTGGTCAGAATTGTAGAAATTCTGGTCACAAGGCAAAGGCAAGAAAGGCAAGGGGTGAATGGTAGTGGTGGTGGTTTGGGGGGCACACTTTTTGAATCACCACATCAACTAGGTACCAGGCTAAATGATTTACACACCTGATTTCACTTAATCATCTGCATAACCCTCAGATGTTGACATAATGCTGCCTCCCCTTCTGCCCATAATTAAGGCCATGTAGCTATTAGGTGATGAGGTTGGGGTGTGACTCCGGGTTTACCTGACTCCAAAATGATACTGTTTCCCCTATATTGCTTTCAGAGTCACCTTCACTTTTCACTGCATGCACTGTCCAGAATCCCCCTTTAAGCTCAGAATGAAGGAAATGAAGGTTAATGAGAGGTCATGCTGGCAAGTCTAAGAAATGAATGGGGTCAGGACCAATGGAGAAGGAAAGTGGAAATGTCTGCGTTCTTTGTTGTCTCGGGATTGCAAAAACAAAGGAGGCAAATGGTTCTAAGCAGGTCAGTAAAGGCCAGTATTGAGCACCTACTGTGTGCAAGGCAGTTTGCCACAGCACAGGGCACAAACAGAACTGGGACAAGGTCGTATTACCCAGGCTCCAGCTTATGTGAAAGCCGGCTGGGCCAGCAGGACTCATTTCCCTTTCGTTGCTGCTGGAAAATCAGCATCCAATCATCTCTTGAAAGACCAAACCAAGGTAGTTCCTCAGCCTTGCTTTGCGTAGGCCCCGCCTACAGCCTCGTCTGCATGTGTCTCCCGTGGGGCTGCAGACGCGCCACTGCGTCTAGGGGCCGGTGGGTATGCGGGGAGACTAAACCAGACTTCAGGCAAGCAGGGGGTTAATAGCTCATAAAATAAAACCCTCTAACAGAAAAATGTTATTTTAATTGTATTACACTGAGGAGCCCTGAGGGTCGTGGGGTAGATAATCAAAAAGGACAAGGAGGAAATTAAAAAAGGGAAGAAGGCAATCAAAAAGGCCATTTAGGAGAGGCCCTTAATCCTCAATAGAAAGAACACTAATTATACTACAGAATCTCCTTATAATTAACCCTGATATAAAGTGTTTTTTGAGCAGTAATAACTTTCACATTCACAATCATTTTGATCGCAAACTCCTGTGAACACCTCACAAACAGCAGCTCACACAGGTTTGCTGGTTTTTGTCCCCAGCAAGCCCAGGGATTACACTGCTGTTCATAACCAAAAAGACAAATATTTCTGCCCTCAGCTAAGTCCACTGCTTCATTGAACTCACCCATTGCTTTCATTTTTTTTGTTGTTGTTGTTTTGTTTTGTTTTTTGGCAAGAATAGCTCAAAAGTCAACCATTCTTGTACCTCCTTCCCCTTCTTTGCAATTGCTTCCCTGTGCTCGTTTTTAACTTTTAATATGACTTGGAATATCCCACGGTTGCAAAACTCACTGAATTCCCAACATACCTTCCTTAGTGAACAGACCCCTGCTTAGATTTACCTACACTCCTAGGGCACACATTGCTGTAATAGTTCTTAACGTTTCCAGACAAAAGCAAGGATTCAGACGGACTCTGCTCAAATCCCATCCAAAATAAGAGCCTCACATTCCTCTCGCTGACAGCTGATCCCTTATGAACCAAAGCTCTAAACTGTCAACTAGAAAATTTTAAGCACAGAACAGAACAAGGAAAGAACGCAGACAGTTATAGATTTCAGGGGTCTCAGGGTATCTGGAGGCAAAGCAACTGGGACCAGTGCATGAAGAGAGAAGGTCCTGGAACAGGTTGTTTGGGACTTTAAAAAAAAATGGCGTGAAAGTGAAAAGAATCTGTCCCTGTCCTTACATGAACCGGCCATCGCTCTTATCCCACCTAGTAAGAGAAGGAGCAGGATCTCAGATCCCATGAGATCTCTGGGGAGATAGTTTCAATGGGGCACCTGCCTGCCAAGTGAAACTCTAGGAGAGGTTCACGGGCACTCACTCCTGACATTCACAGCGCTCTGAAGGTATTCGTCTCCTCTGAATGCACTCCTGGACCTGGCTTCACCTCCTCCTGGCAAATACACAGCGGACGTATCTGAAAGGTCTACCTGCTCACAATGGGCTACATCCCCACTTTAACTCGGAGACTGGGACACCAAGGTTTGTGAAACACTGAGCCTAGTATTTTTCCTCTGTATCAAAAGAACGAATGCCAAAGGATTTTTTCCATTTTTCCTTGAATGTTATTGGAACTAAAAACCTTACTTCTACTTCCCATCCGGGTGACTATTCTTCATGTAGAATTTAACAAGATAAGAAGATGCTTCCTTTTTGCTTTTTTATTTATTTACCTTTTTAGAATCAGGTCTCATTATGTCACCCAGGCTAAAATACTTTTTTGCTTTGTAAACAGAATCCATAACCAAGAGACAAATATTCTCTTACCATTCAACAATATTAAGTATCTGCAATATACCCATCCTCCCAACTCACCCTTGGACCTAGACAATACAGGATAGGAATTATATTGACCCTGCTTGTGTAGGGACAAGGTTGCTCCTCTTCAGTTACCTATTCAGTTGAATAGCAAGTTACAGCTCATTAACACAGAAAAACATAGGACATTAGTTCATTTCCACTTAAAAATATCCCTACTAAGTAAATCATCATTCGTTTCATCCAAAATACCTACAGAGACACACAATTCACTTATAAAGTTGAATGAGTGGATTAAAAATGAAGAAAAGATTATAAGTCTCCCATTTAAAAAATATTATAAGTAAAATGCATTTACCAGTAAAACACACTAAAAGGATCTGCAGAAACATCCCTGCTCCATTCATTAATGCAACAAGTATATGCCAAGTGCTATTCATTTCTCAACACCTAAAGGTGAGCCAGGCACAGATCCTGCCCTAAAAAAACTTCAAGTGTAGTAGGGGAGGTAACTCACATTTACATATAATTCAACTGTAAGTCAGAGTGCGAAAAGTCATATAAGAAAGGTGCAGATTTTTAAAAACTTTATACAATAATAAAATTATAATATAAATGTAAGATATTATTAATTGCATCTGGTAGAGGTCTCCCCTTGAGTTATCCCATCTGAACACAGAGCTAATACATTGTTATATCCATAGGTGGGATATTTACAACTCCCTTTGTTGGGGTTTTATTCTAGGTGTAATTACCACTAGCAGGACAGGAGCTGGAAGCCAATAGGAAAGGCCGAAGCTGATGCTGATCTTTACCTCCCCGTTTTTGGTGTCCCTTGCTTTGAGAAGGCAGGCCCCAACACTGGGTTCCCTCTCACATCCCCCCACCCCACCCCATATTCTGAGTTCCTCCCACCTCTGTTCTGCTCCATCAAAACTTCATTGACAAAGAGCCTCATGGATGCCACTAAAGAGGACAACACATTAACTGGAAATGCTCAGTCTCTCGATCACTTTCCTTACTCCAACCTCCAGTGATACATATTTTAAAAGAGTGTCCTGGAGATGAGTCTTTAGCCAAAAGAAACTCCACCTTAGGAGAAGTGGGGACAACAGAGTCAGGAGTCCTGGATTCTAGTCCCAGATTAGTCACTCAATGTAGTACCCTAGGACAAATCCATTTATGTACCTGAGCCTCCATTTTCTCCATTGTTAGAATTCACCAACAGCAGACTCCCAATGTCCTGAGTACGTAATATGCAATATAAAGCTCTCATGAATTATGCAAATAAATTTAAATACAATCATGAGAGGGAATTTTAGTGAGGTGCAAGGGATCTTTTTGACAGGAACCCTGTCTGTATTACCTTGGGTAGGGTAGGTTTGTCCTGAGGCAAGACCTGTGCCAACAAATGGCATTGAATCCAACCCAACTGGATTGTAATCATTTATACAGTTGTTAGTTGATTTCTTCTTCTGTGTATTAAATCTAAAATATGAAGTCTAATCCAACTTATACTTTGTGTAGTCAGGGTTAGGGATGGTATTTTCTATGTAATATCTTACCTCTCTGCTTTAAGGCTAGTTGTGGACAATAGATTTAGTTTTTTAAAAAATTGCTAGATTCCTTCTTTTCTGGTTCCATTTCTGGAAATAGCAACATTAGCAGCACTGAATCAAAGTGGTTCTTCTCACGACTTGTCCCTTGTCCCTTTTTACATTTATCTCCTGTTACGCCAGCACAAATAAAACCATGAACAAGAGTAAACAGCGAATGTTGGGGAAGGAGTTTTCAAAAGCAGACCTTGGTATCACTTTTAAATAGTCCACAGTTCTAAATGAGGCTGCAAGCATCTTGTCTTCCTTCAGTTGACTGCAGGAGAAGATCTGTACTAGATGATGCTGGAAGGTCTTCCTCTATACAGGAAGACGGCTTTCCTCCCACACGGTTTCAGGTGTGCACACATGACACTCGGATGTGACTGTTAGCAGCTGGAAACTTTGAGGTTACCAAGGACCGTAGGAAATGCCATTCTTCTCATTCTGAAGAACTGAATTTGGCCAAATGGTCTTAACCTTTCATAGCCTGATTTCTTTTGTGGTTGTCATATCGTTCAATTAATTTAAACTAACCATTCCTTCTTTAAAATATAGAAATAATACATGCTGGCTGGAAAAATCTTAAAAAATGCAGTAGTATGTAGAACACAAATCAAAGGAGCTTTTCACTTCCCCTGCATTCCTTAATCCTTCTCTTCTGAGGTCAAACTTTTAAATATAACATTTTCTAGGCTACTTTCTGTGCTTTAAATATATGCTTAAATACAGATGTATGTATGTGTGTGCTCACTTGTATTTCTCTTTGCATGTTTTCCTGTGATCATTTCATTTTACTTAATACTATATCATGCATTCATTTCCAAGTCAATATATCTATATTTGGTTACTTTCTAACACTGTTTAGTATTTACAAGGAATAAATAGAAAGGTATGTTACAATATGAAAACTTTATGTCTCAACAAAATCTCAGTGAGCTATTCATATAGGAAAAGAATTTTTTTTTTTGACAGACAGGACAGTATTTTCATTGCTTCTTTTTAAACATACTTTTCTTTTAAGTCCAGGGGTACACCTGGTTTGTTACATACGTAAACATGTGTCGGGGGATTGTTGTACGGAATATTTCATCACTCAGGTATTAAGCCTGATACCCATTAGTTATTCTTCCTAATCTTCTCCTTCCTCCCACCTTCACTGCCTCTTAATAATAATCTGTCATATATTGAGGCTAACCCAGTAAGCAGGAAAGCAGCCCAGCATCTTTAACTCAAGAAACCTGTGAACTTTGGTGAGCCATATGGAGTAAACAACTGTCAGTGATGGTGGATAAGGTCATTTAAGCAGTTGTGTCTAGAAAAGAATGATGCCCCAAAACCCCAAACAATACACTTGAATTTCACCAATAAAAATTCATTCCTTTGGTCTAAACATGGCCAATACTAAGCCTTCTCTTTAAACATGCGTATGTGTTTGGGATAAGCAACCATTTAGTTTGTGGGATGCTTTCCTTTCCAGAAACCATGCTTCAATCTGAAAACACTGAGTGTTTCTGGTGAAAGAAGATTCTGACACTGGGGAGAGGCAGACACAAAATAGAGAAGATGTACTGAAGGAAGAACACAGGAAAAAGTCAAAACAGCAAGGATTCCAAATTAGCCGAAGAATCAGTCCCCTGTCTAGAGATGGCCCCAACTGCTAAGAGGAAAAGTTAACTTCAGGTGAATAACATTAGATTTTTTAGAAAGGTAAGTGGTTTCTTTGGTGAACTAGAACAGAAGAGGCAAGTAGAGCAAGCACACCAACACTCCCACTCCTTGTTTACAGCAGACATCACTAATCTATTGTGGCATTCTTGGTACTCCAGGCAGCCACTACCAATTGACTGCTGTTAGTGCCCAAAATGAAATACAGTTTGTCATTCAGTCATGGGAGTCATCATCTCCATTATTAGCAGCCATGAGTTTGAATTTCACAAGTAGACATGAATTGCATAAGCTTAAAGTTGCTGTCAGGGTTCTTTTTCAGCCAAGTATCTGCAGAGAAGGACACGTCCCAGGGAAAATAGGAGGTCTCTATTAGCTAATGAATTAGGATCCTGCCATACCAGGCTAGAAGCTCCGAATAGGCAAAGGGAGAGCATTGAGTAACCAGCCTCTCAGAGGCTGAGTTGAATGGTCATCTAAATCAACTGTGCTATGGAATAGGATGCATCTCTAGCAGATGCTGGGTACACAGAGTTTTCAAGAATTTAAAAAAGACGTTGCCTTAAAATGTCTTGTTTGGATAGGGCCATTTCTGCATATACACCCCCAAATTAGATTATTTTTAAAAGGTTCTATTATCTAAAAATACTATGTAACATTTTAAAATATAGTAACCATCAAGGAAAACAGAGACTGAATCTAACAGGAAGAGGATGTGAGTGTCAAATTGTTGGATTATATAAGATGGAAAGGTAGGTGCGGGTGAGCCAGCACCTTTCAGATTCCTGAGAGGCAGCAAAGTCAGGGTGCCTGTGCAGAAGTCAAGCCAAAGCTTTTCTCTCTGTGGGAAATCTTCAGCAAACAGCCAGTTCCCTGAGCTCAGGACACACCACATCTACCACCACATTTCAGGAGGCTTACTTGGAGTTTCAGTGTAGAAGTTGTCCTCAAAAAAATTAAGCAAATTAATCTAGAAAGCCTTAACCTGATTTGGCCAGCTTAGTTCAACTGTGTCAGAGGGAGGTTGAGCAAGCCCTTCCAGCTTGTCTGAGATGTGATAATCATTCTCATTCTCTCTCTCTCTTAATCACTCGTACATATCCACCCCTGGACACACACACGTGTACACACACCCCCCTTTACATAACCAACACATGAACACTTACACAACCCTACATACCCTGACATGTGAACAGTTAAACATACTTACAATCACACACACACCCACATACACTCACATACTTACAGCTACGCACACACATGTGCACTTACACGCTTCCATAAAGACTATCCTGTTATCACCCTTCAGAGATGCAGATTCAAATATTGCCCCATCCCCCATCATAGTATTTTCTTTCAAAACAAAAACTACTTTCTTTTGACAGAAATCTCCGTCTTCGAAAGGGACACTCTCATAAACATTAGGCCTTGGGGACTGTGTGGAAAATAAGCACACACCTGCTCTGCGGCCAGCCCCTTTATTGCCAAGATGGCATTGGCTTGCTCCTCTGGAGGAATTCTGGCTCAGAACTTTTATAAGTTGGAGACTCAATTATGCTTCTTATGAGTTCCCTAAATCTGGAAATGGAGGTAAATAAGGAAATGCATTAGTCAATGTCCTTCTCAACCTCCTCCCCTACTCATATTTCAATCTTTTCCCCCTGCTTTCTTGGGGTGATTTCTTTGAATTAGTAAAAACTACCGACTGTAGAGGCCAAAAATGAGGCACAATATTGAGATGGGACTAAGGACAGTGGAGGACACAAATGCCAATCTTACATATGAGTATGACCAGTCTGTGTGGGTAAATCCCCAGGGCATGCAGTTTTTGCGTGGGCTGAGCCAACTCATGTCATGCCAGACACCACTGAAGAGTGAGCAGTGTTACTGTGAGATACCAAGGAAATAACACACTTTGACATGAGATCTTTAGATTTTAATTAAAATGCAAATATTAATGTTGTCAATATTGGGGGATTAGAGAGGATATTCCCCATGAATAAGTACTGAGGAAGAAAAAAGACCATGATCTGAAAGTTAAACTGTATGATCTCCCATAAAAGGGGATGGCAGAGATATGCAAAGTCACTTTACGGAGCTTCTGGAAGGCAAAATTTGACTGGAAGCTGCCTGAATTTACAAATCCATCAGAAGGAGGTATGATAATCAAGCATGGCCATGGAAGCAGAGAGAAAAGAGAGTTATGGAAACAAACATGGGCAATGGCCTGCTAGGATTTTTCAGGCCTAAGGACCCAATCAGTTGTTCCCAGTGGATGGGAAGTTGAGTTGCCCAACTTATGTGTATCCAACTATCTGCACACAGGTGAGCAGTTAGAATAGGGGCAGAGAGAGAGAGAGAGAGAGAGAGAGAGAGAGAGAGAGAGAGAGAAAGAGAAAGGAATGAGATGGGAATGAGGAAAGGAATAAGAAATGAAAAGAGGGCAACAGAGTGGGAGGAGAGAGACAGAGTGAGATGGAGATGAGAGAGGTGACTCTTAATCCTTCATCAGCCTCTTGAGCTTCTCAGAAGATGAACATCTCTCTGTGCTCAGCAGGATTTTTAGTGTTAATTACAGCTGCTGTTCATTCAACGTGACCCCTAAATCAGTGTTCTCCAACTGAGGTCTTTGAACCAACAGCATCAGCATCACCTGGAAATTTATTAAAATACAAACTTGAGTCTCTCCCCAGTCCTACTGAATCAGAAACTCTGGAGGTGGGGCCTCTCAGTGATTCTGATGCACGATGAAGTTTGGGGACCACTACCCTAAACACAAGCCAACTACCACATCTGGAGCTCCACTGAAAAAACAGCTGGAGAAATCTCTCTTCTTAAACACTGTAATATTCTGATTTTAACACAGGAATGATTATTTTATATATCAGTTTTGAGAGCTTGAGAGATTTGAGTCTGCTCTCTCATCTCTGAACACTGCAAAGACAAGACAAGTTTTTGAGTCAGTGGAGCTGAAAGTTTGTCTTTGTAAATAGGAGACAGGCACCAACATAATGGCCCACCGTTAGATTTCTTGGGACCCCTGACCTCTCCATGTCCTGTGTGGGTACTTCTCCGTTTTCACACACTTAACAGAAAAGTAGGTTTCCCTGATTTGAGAGGGATCCACACCTTGATAACATGCTGCAGAAAGATACAGTATACTCTTCCAAAAGACTATTCAGCATGGTGTAAATGTAATGGCAATCATGTAGAGACTTTGAAGTGACAGATGGGGCTAGAAATCTCTGTGATACTTTTGGCAATGGCTAACTAAACTGTTTTCCTGCATTTCTAATACATCAATCTGGTATTTGTTTCTAGCCTGCTTTTATTGTTTCATTTTATCTGCTATTTGCACTCAGACTTGACTTGCAGACAACCATGGGCAGCACAGTTGGGTATAAAAGAGAGTTATTTAATGGTGTTATTTAAGGTGTGCACCTTAGCCACGCAGTTTACAAAAGCAAATCTCTGTGAAGTACAAAGCATCAGAGAGCAAAACAACAGTCACTGACATCTCTTCAGAGGAGAGAAAGAAGCTGAGTCACTGAGCCTGCAATTCAAGAGAAGGCAAATATATCACAGAACAAAGAATAAACCTCCACCCTGGGTCACAGGACATCTGCCTCAGAGATGTTCACCAACACAGAAAGATTTGTTGCTTATGATAAAAGACATCTGTGACAAGACATACTGAACAAAGGATTATTTGACCCCTAACTAAACATAGCTGCTGTATAAAAGGTTGTTTTTTTATATAATATTGCCAAACACTATTTCTGTAGCTCTTTTAAGAAGAGGGAGAACAGCAAGTGTTATTAAATCTGTGGTAGACATCATTCTAAGCTGTACCTGGGAAAGCATATGACACCTCCATCGTAACTGCCTAATTTGCTACTTAGGGATAGAAACTAATGCTACTTAATTGAAATAAAACCAGATGCGCTGCTGAGAGCCTACCACCTTTAGAATTATGCTAAGCATCACAGGGAAAAAAGGAAAAAAAACAAAAACAAAAAAAACCAAGTTGCACTTCGGCCTCCAGAAGAGACAAGGTAAACAGAAGGTGAGTTCAAAGATGTTTGTATTTAGAGAACTCCATGTGAATTGGAATGTGGCAGGAGAAGCTTTCATAGAAGAGATGAACTTTGCTCAGTGGGTACAATTTCACAAGGCAGTTTGGCAGGAAACACAAGCAAAGTAGCACAATGGATTCAAGGCTCAGTGGTTTTGAAGATAAAATTCAATCCCTCACTTCCACTTGGGATGAAATATTGGGAAGCAGCAAAAGTGTCACCAGCAGGAAGGTCAACTCACCATTGGAGACAGACTTATTGACTTGACTGGCCAAGCCCAATTTAATCCTCCATCCCCAATTCTAAACACACAGTAGATTACATGTACCCATGCCCTTCACAACACACATTTCAGCTGTTACCTCTCCCAATTATCTTGCTTACCTGTCAATTTTAAGGCATCATCTAGGGATCAAGCAGATGCCTTCAGAAGCCAGGACTGAGTCTAGGGGAGGGGCTGAACAGGTTACAGGGCTGGGGGATTCTCACTAGGGATGTCAGTTCACTGCTGGCTAAGAGTGGGGCCCAGATTCAGTCTTCTCCTTTTTTTTCCCCGGGTCCCAAAGTATCCTGGAACAGTGTTTTCTGGTTGGGCTATGAGTTTTCATGGTGGCAATCTCAGTTGGTACAGGAACCTAAGGTAGACGGCAGAGGTGCTAGCAGCATGGCGGGAAGTCGGAGTTATTAAGGAAAATATCCGAAATACAACCCATTCTGTCTCCCTCTTCCAACTAGCAATAATCAGGAAGGCCCTTCAGCTTCAGTAATATTTGAGAAAGGACTCCTGCACCCAAAGGAAAACCTTTGCATAGGCCAGCATTCGGTTTAAGACTTTTGGCCTTGTTCTCTCAGTTCATGAACTCTGATTTGATATTCTGTTACCTGAACAAACTCTGATCTGATATATATTTTTTTCTTCCTGAAAAAGAAGTGCATTGGAGGTATGGTGATTTCCAGAGCATCTCTGAGGAAGTGTAAGTCTGTTTGTGTGGCCCCTGTCTACCATGTATTATAATGATTTATGGGTCTGCCTCGCTGTCCCCTACTAGATTATCAGCCTCAACATTCTCTACCTTGCTCAGTCTAAAAACTTATACTGGGGAAACATTCAATAAACAGTTACAGGCATCTACGGCCATACCTCCCTGAAGGTGCTCGATCTTGTCTGATCTTGGAAGCTAGGCAGAGCCGGGCCTGGTTAGTACTTCGATAGGAGAATAAATAGATACACCTTGGCTAAAGGAACATAGCAGTGAGAATTCAAGTTCTTGCCACCTTCCCAATGCCTCGAAGACAGAAAACTGAGGTCTTGCTAGACCTTTATTTACCACCGCTCCTTACCACTATGTCCTTTCCTAGAGCCCACCTGTGCAGCTCTTCCTAAATGCCTCAGCATCCAAGTGTACTTTCAGACCTGAACCCTTGCAGCGCCTTTATCCTGGACCATCCTGCTACAACCATTTCATAGCTGTGCATCACTAGAGGGGATGCCAGTGGGTGGGTAGGGAAGGTATCAAATTGCATGGAACAGGAGAGGGTACAATCAGGTGGATCATGTTGTCACTGCTGCTGGACGGTCTCGTGGTCCAACTGCACACAGCCCTTCTGGAAAAGTGATGGTGTCTACTTCTACCTATTTCCAGGAAAGGAAGTTCTATAACTTCAGGCAGACAATTCCTATGTCTAAAATTCATTACGTCCCCTAGTAATTGCAGGATGGTGCTCTTGGAAGAGCACCACCTATTGGCAAAAAGACCAATGGAAGGTTAACCTCTAGACTAGTGCTTCTCAGGGTGTGGCCTCTGGACCAGCGGCAATGGGCAGTACCTGGGAACTAGGTTAGAAATGCCAGTTCTTGGGTCCCATCCCAGACTGACTGAATCAGAAACTCTGGGCATGGGCTCAGCAATCTGTTTTTAACAAGTCCTCCAAGTTATTCTGATGCTCACTCGTTTCAGAACCCCTGGTCTATAGAATGGGGGCTATAAGCGTCATGTGTATATATCAGTTGTCAATTTAGAATTACCTGTTTGTTTGGCTCAGGTTTCTTCTGTTTATTGCTGCTTGTTAGGAAGAGATATCCCCTGCATTCCATAGATTGTGTGAACTGTCAACTGGAGAGGATGGGATACAATTTTCACAGGCCACTGGGCTCCTGGAAGCTCAGGCTATTTGACTTCGAAGAACTACACACAAGACCCTGATTAATAAATTTGTCAAGAGCTGCTCCTTTTTGTGACAATTCTAGCAGAGACTTCGGTGACAGCCGTCCACTTTTATGGATTTTAACTGAGTAATTAATAGGATAACAGTTACAAGTGCAAGTTAAGTGCGTATTATTTCTCCTGGATTGGGTCATAAATAAGTAATATAGCTTTTGAAAGTGAATGGGAAGAGACGCTTGAAAAGAAAGACCTATTGGGAGCTGAATGAGGGAGCCCAGACTTAATTTGAAGCTCTACCTTCTCATTTTAGTGAAGCAAGCAGTTCCACAAGGGATAAGCCGAGACCGTAGCAGCTTCTGTTTCACTTTGTGCTTCAGCTATAGCCAAACATCGACAATGTACCAAATGGAGACATTTTTGAAACTGTCCTCCTCTTACAGATATTAAAAGCAAAAACAACTCTTCAATATGCCAGAGGCAAGAAGAAAGGAGGAGCATCAGCAAAGACTGAGGAATATTTTACAACACAGCTACACAGACTATTACACTTTTATCTTTTCCCAGATCCCCGGCTGACTCCTGCCCCAACCACAAATTCCTGGGCTGCTCTAGGATGTAGGGGCCACTCACCTGTTCCAAATCAATTCAGGGCCTCAGGGCCACATCACATCTTTTGTGGGCCCTGGGTGCTTTTGGCTTCACAAGACCCTTTCTCCATAATCAAAAAATAAGTAAAAACTACATTTTATGATTTCATTGGTATTAAGACAAATATAATCCAGGCTGGATTTCATCATTATGTATTCATTATTCTTACATTCATTTTGTCCTTCTGATTTGAAAAGAAATGAAAATTAAAATAGTTTTGTTGGTCCCTAAAAGTCCTGTGGGCCTGTGGTCGTTTCCTACGACTGCTGGAACAAAGTTCCACTCACTGGTGGCTTACACAGAGGAAGCGCACTGTCTCACAGATCTGGAGGCTGGAAGGCCAAGATCAGGTTGCTGGCAGGGCCATGCTTCCTTTGAAGGTGCTGGGGGAAAATCCATTCCAGTCCTCTGTCCTAGCTTCTCAAAATCCTCTGTCTTGTGGCAACATAACTCTGATCTTCACAAAGCATTCTCCCTGTGTGCATCTGTCTTCAAATTTCCCCCTTTTATAAGGACACCAGTCATGTCCGATTAGGGGCCCACCCTACTCCATGATGACCTCATTTTAACTTAACTAATTGCTCGGAACAGCCTTATTTTTCAAATAAGGTCACATTCCAAGGTACTGGGGATTATGATTTCAAAATATAAGTTTTGAGGAGGGGGACACAGTCCAACCCATAACACAGGGCTGTGGCCTTGTATCTAATGAAAAAGTCACTTCTTTCAAGGACGTTCTCTGAGATTCTGAAGGCAACATAGAAACCCGGGGTCTTCAGTAGCATCAGAAATGTGATAAACACCCAGGGGTGGGGAGAGATACATTTTTGGTTTGGGGCTGGGCGCAGTGGCTCACATCTGTAATCCCAGCACTTTGGGAGGCCCAGGTGGGTGGATCACTTGAATTCAGGCTTGAGACCAGCCTAGGCAACATGGCAAAATCCCATCTCTACAAGAAAACACAAAAATTAGCCAGGCGTGGTGGTGTACACCTGTGGTCCTGCTACTCGAGGGGCTGAGTAGGGAAGATCACTTGATCCCAGGAGGCAGAGGCTACGATGAGCCCTGATCGCACCACTGCACTCCAGGCTGAGTAACACAGCAAGACCTTGTCTCAAAAAAAAAATGTGTTTTTTTTTTAAAGGAAATACTTCACCACACTTCCAGGAAGATTTTGTGTGGACCAACTCAGTCTGGGGGAAGGTGAACTTCTCTTAATGCCCCACTTCATACAAGTGCCCTGCCTCGGGGACCTCCCAGTCTCTGATTTAGGAGCAAACCTTCCTCCACCTTGAGCTTTTCATCCTGCACATTTACCGCTTGTCTCTGGGAGCTGAGCACCACTAGGTATTGAGGAAGGAAACGATTTCTTTTTTTAAAGAGATCTGATTTTCATGGAGGCCATGTACTTCTCGTGCTCTTTTTCCCATGTTAACTTTAGCTTTTTTCCTCTCCTGAAAGAAACATTCAGCTTGCCCCTGGGTCTTAACTGACAATCCAAAACAGAGGAGGAAGAAAGAGAGGTTCCATCCAAAGAAAGAGATTTGTCCATCTCCCCTGGACACCAAACTCTCTTCTCCTCACCTGACTCCTCTCTTCTATTAGAAAGGAGAGAAAGGGAGCGGGGGAAACTGGAAAGGGGACTTGAGATTATCACTCCCTTTTTTTTGGCTTCAGTTTTTTTAAAGTTACTATCAGTCCATGGCAACAAAGGCCTCTGAATTCTTTCTGTCTGTGGCTCAATGGTTTAATTATCAAAGGATTCTATAAACCCCAACAATGTGTGGGCTACCCAGCTCGTTACCCCCCGCACTTCAGAAGAAAAATCACCTCACACAAAAACAGCCAAATAAAGTTGCACAGTCCGAGAAGGCCCATCAAGCGAGAACCGAAACAGTACATGAACTCTGCCTGTCCATTTAAATTGCAAAAGCTCCAGCTCAGACACACAATTCGGTCTGGCAAAACCATTCACAGTCCTGGATGTGAACTGGAGCCTACGACATTAAAGGCACCAAGGACAATGCCAGTGAGGCTGTGTCCAAAGCTGGACTATCTCCATGAAATGGTTCTCTCTGAGCAGGCAGAGGTAAATAACAGTAATTCCCTTGAGAGTGTGCATGCCAGAAATGAAGAGCTTGAAGTTTATGTGCGGGAGCTGTTGAAACCACCCCAGGAAGACTTTTTCTGTCAGCACAAATTATAATAAAAAAATCTCAGTGGCACTCTGAGCTGTAAATCTCTTAGGTTAACTTTTTAAAAAATCTGACATTGTTAGGTACATACGCAGGACCAAATGAGGTATTTCTTTTAACTGTTCTGCTCTTCATAGAGCCTCTCTCTCTCTCTCTCTCACAGCTTTGGTGGTTTTATGACCATACTGAAGGAGCTAGCAGAATCCTGTTGCTACCAATAGAGGGTGGGTTGGTTAACCTAACAGACTGACCCGAAAGGTTGGGCAAACCCCAGTGAGAAAGCAGCTGTGGCACTTTTTGAGGCTGTGCAATTGGTTCACCTGTATTTCCTGCGTGGTGTTGAAACAATTGCAAAATATAAGCCTAGGCATTCTTCTTGGGCAGTGGCAATGGTGTGGTTTAGAGTGAATGGACATCCCATGCTCCAGGTCAGTGATAAACCGCTTGAGTTATCCCCAAATCCTCTCCAAATGCTTCAAGCAGCTAATCTTACAACACTGACCATTAACAAATAATGTGGGACAGGAAGAGAAAGTTCAGTGAACCAATGACTCAAATTCAATTCCCAGCCAGAAACTTCATGGTGCACAGAGGACAGTGTCCTAAGGAACAGTGGCTCTTGCTTAATATGACCTTCAGGCTTTCTTTACCTTGCAGGGGCTGCGTGCACTCCCAGGTTTCTCCTTCCCTCAAAGGAGAAAGACTGTTTACTCTGTTCATATGATCTCTGATGATAAGAGACTCAACAGGCCATGGGCTTCAGGGGTTCTTTCTTGATGCTATGAAAACCAAGATCAGGGGAAAGTGAGATGGGTCTATGCCTCCTTGGGTAAGAGCTTCTAGAGAATGGAATAAAGCAGAGGATAGGGTCAGACAGACTGAAAATTCTCAGAGGGTTGTGTTCCAGGGCAGAGACTGCTGTTGGTTCCTCCCTGTCTGGCCCTGGAAATGTAGAGGTTTACAACTGGGCCATTAGTAAATGCCCCATAATTCCTGATAGCAGATCTAGTTCCCCAACCTTACTGCAGAGGCATGGGAGCCGCGCCTCATTGGCCTAATGGACTCCAGGGAGTTGGTCAAGGAGGTGCAGCCCTCTCCCTGGAAATTTAGAGTCTCAGGGACCTTCTCACTGTCTTCATCTCTTCATTATTCAAGTGGGAGGCCTCAACAACCTTGTCTTCTTTCCACACTTCCTGCATGGCCGCATGGCCACAGCTGATCCCCTCACTCGCCTCAGACCAACTGTGCAAATCTCCTTGGGAAGCAACATGCCACTCCCTGCCAAGCCTCCTCTGGACAGCGCCTGCGAGTTCCTTCCCTCTCCACTGGACAAAAGTTTCTCTCACAGCATTTCTGTGACTTCTGAAACCCAACCTCCTCCAAGAAGCCATTCTAGATTGATTAGAGAGAAATGCAAATAATTCCTGTGACTACAACTGGAGATATATCTATATCTATCTATATGTATAGATAGATAGATAGATATGTGTATGTATTGGGAGTTATTATCTTCAACAGCCACCAAGTTTCTTGGTGTCTCCTCACTGTCATCCACATTGAATGCTGTTATTCTTTTAAAAAGTGAAAATAACTTCAATGTTTGAGTGACTATAAAAACGTTATATGCTCACTTAAACAGGTAGATATGTAAGTGCAGAAATCTATTCAGAAGAATGTGAAAATCACACAAACCCCACTACACACAGAGTAAACTTTTCTTTTTATCTGACAGGTAAAAATGGTATGTGTCTATGGTGTACAACATATTTTGATATATGTATACACAGTCGAATGGCAAAATCAAAGCAAGCTGTTTAATATGCATTACCTCACAGACATCATTTTTGTGATGAGAATTCTTAAAATTTCTGATGGCAATTTGTAAGTATTTATTATTATTAATTGTAGTCACTACGATGTTCAATAGATCTCTTGAACTTAATCCTCCCGTCTAATTGAAATTCTGTGTCCTTTGATCAATGTCTCCTTGATCCCCCCAATCCTCAGTCTTTGCTAACACTATTCTCCTCTTTGCTTCTATGAGTTTGACTTTTTAAGATTCCACAGATAAGTGAGATCATGTAGTATTTGTCTTTCTGTGCCTGGCTCATTATTTCACTAATGTAATGTCCTCTAGGTCCATCCATGTTGTTGCAAATGACCAGGACTTCCTTCTTTTTAAAGTGGAATAAAAAGCATTCCATTGTGTATTGTGTATATATACCACCTTATCTTTCTCCAGTCATTATTTGATGGACACTTAGGTTGATTTCATATCTTGACTATTGTGAATAATTCTGCAATGAAAATGGGGAGGCAGATACACAGAAACAAGTTATATGATATCCCTGTTTATGTAAATGCATTTATTCTATTTTTTTTTTTTTTTTTAGTCTCACTTTGTCACCCAGGCTGGAGTACAGTGGCGCAATCTCAGCTCACTGCAACCTCCGCCCCCTGGGTTCAAGTGATTCTTGTGCCTCAGCCTCCTGAGTAGCTGGGACTACAGATATGTACCACCATGCCCGGCTAATTTTTGTATTTTTAGTAGAGACAGCGTTTTGCCATGTTGACCAGGCTGGTCTTGAACTCCTGACCTCAAGTGATCCGACGGCCTCGGCCTCCTAAAGTGCTGGGATTACAGGCGTGAGCCACCGCACCCGGCTGTGAATGCATTGACTCATGACTGATACTGGTTCTATGATGCTGGCAAAAATTAAACTTAGGCTAATTTCCATAGCAAAGGTTAAGTAGCTACTTATTAATTGGTCTTGTTTACACGCCTACCATGAAAGAATTATTTTTAGGCTTAAGTGGAAACCTTAAGCTTGACTAAGACCATCATAAGAAAACAGTGACTAGCATATCTACTTGAAGTGGAAGATGAGTGAGCTTCAATCCCATTGTCACTCTGCTATAGACACTGATAAGTCTTATAAAGGCAGGAAACACTAGTTTGAGTGAAAGAATGACTGAGGTTGACAAAAGAAGTATCCACAAGGCATGGTGAGTGGATCTGCCAATCTCTCTGCCCATCTCCAGACAGTATGACTCTGATTCTAAGCCCAAATTTAGTGGGAGGCTCTGCTGCCACATCTTATGTGCTGCTGGACTTGGTGAAGGTTAGCAGTCACTGTCTCTGTTACATGCATATGTGACAAGGAAAAAGTGATTTACAGCTTCTCTTTCCCTCTTGTCCTCTAGGGAGAAGAGAACCTCCGTCCAATTTTATCCTGGGCCTTATTTTTCCAATCAGAGTCATGGAATGGGGATGAAGGAGAAGAATAAAAAGAAGCCAAGACCATTTGGTTGGTTTCCATTGGAGAAACCAGACTCACAGGAGGGGAAATGCTAGATCTGTAAGATAAGCGGTGGGTGAGAAAAACATAAGAATCAGAAAGCACTAGGGTTGAAAAAAAAAAGTTCTGGGAAACTTACTTTTTTTTTTTTGAGAAGGAGGAGTGGTTAAGGCAGCTGTCATATTGTGATAGGTGGAATTTTGAGGAGATAGATAGATAAAGAGATTTTTCAGAAAATCTGCCGTAAGCTGTGGATGGAACTCTTCCTTTAGCATTTTCTGAAAGACTGTAATAAAGATATACGTTGCTTTTAAATTATTTTTGAAAACCAATGTGTGCTTCTTTGGGAATGACACTGTGCTGACACGGGGGACACGAGGCAGCTCCATTTCATGCAAATTAGGTAGAAACAGCTGTGTCGTTTGCTTAGGGCTCTCAGTTTCTAGAGGACAGACTCCCATACCCATGTAGCTGATTCGGTTATATCCAGGGAGGCATCTTGCCATAGTTACAAAAGCTCTGAAGTAGGAATCTGAAGACCTGCATTTGAGTCCTGGTTCTCCCTCTTACCAGCTGTGTGGCCCAGGACATGTCACTTACGCTCCCTAAGTTCAGTGTCCTCACCAGTAAACTAGGGGGCAAGAATGGTGCTATGTGCCTGCACCCTGGACTTCCATGAGAATCAAGTAAGATAAGGGTATGCCAGCTTGCTCTGAGGACTGTGAAGAGCCACCCAAATCATTACTGAGGAAGGCCCCTTGGACAGCACGATATTCAGCAACTTACTGTCCTGGTGATAACAATGGTGGCTGCGCTGGTTCTGAGACTGATTCTGCCCAGGGCCATTAACAATTCTTCTCTACTCCTTCCTGGTATCTTCTCTGAGTCGGGAGCCAGGGAGGAATAAACTCAGTCCTAGGAAACCTACTGGGAACTGGACAATTTCCCCACCTCATTTCACCCGGGGCCTCCACCACTGATTAAATGGAAATGCTGGAGGGCATGATGGGCCCAGGCCAGGATTCTCTTGAATCCAGCCTATGCCTGGCCACCGCGCCCTGTGCTGATGGTGACTTCACCCGCTGGCTCCCATCTCAATGGACGGCTCTTTCTGAAAGGCCATTTTGTGACTCGTCTTGGGAGTGCTTCATTCATGCTGGCTGAAGTTCTTTGCTCAAAATTAACTCTACTCAGCCCAAAGCAGCCAAAAAGAAACCGAATGAGACAGCAGGGAGTGAAGACCTCGCACACTCTAAATTTGCTTCCAGGGGAGTTTTCTCTGCTTTCCAGGATTCCAGCAGAATCTCATCCAACCTCAGAGGCAACTGCTAGGCTGAAGCCAAGAGCCCACCTTCTGTGAAGTCCTCTCCCCATACGTTCCCGTCACTCCCAGGATCTGCATCTTCCTGTGCAAAAGTCATCAGACACATGTCCAGGTAGCTACCTGCTGCCTCAGAAGCAGATCTTTTCTTTTTGTTTTTAGTTGCTGAGACCAAAAACTTGGCCAATTCTGTCTCTGGTCTGAGGCAAGAGTCCTTGCATCTGATTTTCCTAAGAGGCAGCCCAGAGGCTGGTCAATAAGGAGCTGGCCTGCTTTCCTTGGCCTCGGCATGGCCAGAGAGGCCAGGGCCCAAAGCAGCACCAGGATCTTGAACTAAGACACAGGCAACTCATTTCACTTTCCTGGCCGCCTCAACACATCTGTCTTGTTGGCCTGTGTCTAAACCTCTTGAGCGATTCCAGCTGCTGAGCCATGCCTGTAGACATGGCGACATTTGGTTTCTGTTAAAACAGAACAGGTCAGTGTGTTCACCTGCTTCATTTTTTCCCTCCTGCACAAGGACAGGGACAGAGGCAGCCAAAAACTGATGCTGCTGATTTGGAGATCTCCCATTCTGTTTCAGTGACTTCATGCCTTGGACTGGCTGCTGCTAGGTCTTTTAAAGCCGCTTTATTTCCTGTGTATTTCCAGCACTCAGCCAAAAAGAATGTACACTATGAAAAAAATGTCTACTACCCTCAATTGCAGACCCTCTGGAAAAAAATATCTGGAAGGCTTTTAAATAAAAGAAATAATTACAACCTGCTGAGTGCCTTACAGAATCCATGAAACTCGACCTTTTCCAAAATATCATAGTATTTCCTGTGGCTTCTGTAGGCTAAGCCTTCGTGGATTTATAAGTATGTGTCCAACACAGTCTCTGGGCTCCATTTTTTAAAATCCAAAAGTCAGAGTTGAAAAGCACAAATCCATACTCTTGGAAGACAGCATCCCAAAAGGTGTTAAGTTAAAACCCAGCTGTAAAAATATAGGCTGCCAGCTGTCAGGGGTGGTGGGCCATGTGCATTTTTTTTTTTTTTTAATTTAATGAATGGAGGTTTGATCTTCTAGCTTGCTGCCCAGTTGCAGCTTTTCAGATGCTGAACATGTCAGGTATGCCCTGCAGGTGTGTATAGTTACCGCTTACAACTACATGGTGGGTGGAGAGTGGTTTATGAGCCTTGAGATTCATAAATTCTAGTCTTTAGAACTCGCAATATAAGGATGGTTAAAAATTGGAAAGGGAGAGAAAAAAAAAACATTCTGACCTTAAACTACCTGTGATCAATGATGCAGACTCCTGGTAGCCGGTCCCAAGAGAAAACTGAAACCTTTGAAAGACAAACCCAAGGAGACAGAAGTTTCTATTAACTTTCCAGAAGAGGTAAAGATTCTAAGCCTGGGTTCACTGTACATGTCTGTGTCTTGCTATGACTGTGTGTGGACAGACAAGATGAACTAGAGGGTGCACAATTACATGGATACTTCGTCTTGCATAGACCACCTCAAATATGTGGTCATAAAAAATATCTTTCCCTAGGTGTTTTTGAAAAATAATTCAGATTATTATTTCAACTTCATGCTGTAGGTTGCCTGCCTTAGTTAAACCCGAGGAACTAGGGACTTCATTTCCAGTGGGGAAGAGTCGAATTCCATATCAAATTACTCTGAATAAAATAGCGAGTAGAAACTCACCGATCGACTCTAGTTAGTGTCAGCCTCAGGCTGAATTGGGAACTGATTACCATTTGTGTTCACAGTCTTCTGCCCTCCCCTTTTGTTCCTCTTAACCCTCAATGTTAGAGACCCTCTATTAAAGCTTGGCAGCACCCCAGGCTGGGGAATATCCCCCTGCTCAATCTCTTCTCTAAGAAACCAATAAAGTGATTTTGGTTAAGGTGAGAACAGCTAAGTATGGCCCACCTCCCAGATAACAGCAATGTTTTAATCCTTAAGGGAGAGTTCAAAAAAAGTCAAAATCCTTAGAAACAAGGCAAGCTGGTGAGGAAGATCTTTTTAACTGGGAGATGGGCATGTTCAATGCTTCTTATCCACCAGCTTCAAGGGAGTATGAGAACACTGCCTGAGAGATGGGAGTGTACAGATGAACTTGATTTACTCTATAAATCAAGGGTAGGGTTCGAGTGACTGGAAGTAGAGCAAAGATATCGAAACAGATTTTTAAAAATTGGCATCACTTTACTTAGCCTCGATCTATTAAATAGAAGAATACATACAAATATTTTTATACAGAAACAAAAATTCTAACATGCTCCAATCACCTGCCAGAGACACTTTATAAACTTCCTACCATTTGGACTTGCTTCCACCATTTCAGAATTTCAGAATAGGTGAGGCTTTCCCATGTGGACCACAAGAATGACTACTGTGCACAAGGAGAGGCGGTTTTGAGATGCACAGTATGTGATTGCTGGAAGACACAAGCAAGGCAAGGAGTAGAATATGCAAACAGGCCATGGTAAGCTCTCAGATGAATTGCCTTGGGCTCCCAGTTAAGCTACAAATCTAGTAGGTAGAACCTTTCTTATTTCTACGCCTCTTCTTTAGGGATCTAATTCTTAGTAAAGCAACTCAGAAAGAAAAAAAATAATAATGCTTCTTTGTTTCTAGGACTTGGCCTTTTGTTTTATAATTAATATAGATTCCCACCCAATGCATAAATGTTTAAAGCATCATTTATATTGCATTGCCCACTTGTTAAAGTTTAAAATGTTGCAAATGGCCAAGAGTCTGTGCTTCAGTTACAAGCAAACTTGCTCACCCCATGGTCTTAATCTCCAGCAAACAGTGGCAAAAATGAACCTCTGGGTCAACTTTGTGTTTGCTGCACATCCTTTGCCATTATAAAATAAGATGAAAAGATTTGCTTTTAAGTCAAAGCCTAATTTAAAATATTTTAAGTATGGACATAAATGCGCTGGCCTAAAATGTGTGTGTTTGCACATGTGTGCACATCTATATCACATAGTTTATATAGAAATGGATGAAAAAAGTAGTCCTAAGCCAATACTGATATAATTAGCGAAAAAAAAAAAAAAACCACACATAAGGAGACATAAATTAGTGCCTTCAGACATAGGGATTATTTTGTTAACAAGGGAATGGGTCCAGAGATTGAACCATCTGTATTCAAATAAAGTAAGAGGTTCCTCCTCACGTGGTTCTTACATATGTTAATGTTTCACAC
Organism: Pan troglodytes; assembly: GCF_028858775.2. Classification (NCBI taxonomy): domain Eukaryota; kingdom Metazoa; phylum Chordata; class Mammalia; order Primates; family Hominidae; genus Pan; species Pan troglodytes. Next base: position 52,756,851 of record NC_072414.2, read on the forward strand.
TTCTTTGACTTATATGTCAACTCACAGGTGGATTGTGCAGTGGCTTCAAATTAAGGCGGCCTCTTAGTCAACTTGTCCTGAGCTGGGTTCTTAACTAGGTTCCTGACCTTATGACCTTATGACCAACATAGCTCCTGGTTCAGTAACTGAGTCCTTGTTCAGTTCTATCCTGGTTCTCCTTCTAGGCCTCCCAGGTCTCAGCCTGGTTTCTTTGAATCCCACTCTTACCACCCTAATTTTTAGGCAGTATGGATTTCCATTACAGGGTTATAATGCAGGAAGCACGGCATTGATAACGGGAAGTTGGGGTATGTTTCAGCAACACCTCCCTATTTAAGGGGGAGATCAGTCTGCACTAGTGGGAGTGTTTGTATTCTAGAATATTTTTAAAAGAGGAAGCTCGAGTGTTTTCCAGTACACGGAGGAACTCTAGATAGCTGTGAAGGAGTTTCCCGGTTACCTTAATCAATGTATAAGTGATTGTCAATATTTTGTATAATAGATAATCATAAATTTTAGTAAATATAAGAATCACCCCGGGAGCTTGTTAAAATGCACATTCCTAGAGTCCATCCCCAGGGATCCTGATTCAGAAGTCGTGGGGTGTAGTTTATGAGCTGTGGTCTTTCCCCCTATTCTCTCTTGGATGGAATTCTGAGAAACATGGCTCTATGCCTTCATTGAACAACATCCACCTACAAATTACAAATTTTAATTTCATACAGACTATTATTGTTATACAAATATTTACTGTCTTTAAAACTTTAGTACATCCCTTACAATCTCACTTGCACCATTAACTCTTCCAGTAAATTATTTCTCTAAAACAGAGATGTAAAACTTAACGTAGCCTGATCCAGATTGAATTACCGCAAATTGCTCTAAGCGGGGATGAAATATAAATTAATGAGATTTCTGTAAATGCTTATTTTTTTCTAACTAATATTCTATGGTGGTGAGTTATGATATGTAGTCAAATATTGAACTGTCTTAGCTATTTTAGGAGATTAATTTAAAGGCTATTTTTACACTAGCTAAGAGAGGGAGAATAAGTTGATGATCAATTTAAGTAACCCTTACATTAATGGACTAAACTTTGTGGGAAAAAGTAAATGCAAACCAGAATTGCCCAGGTAAATGTTGCAGGCTGTCTGTTAGCACACTTAGACACTGTCTCCTTTTACCAGGGGATATGATGGAGAGAAAATCTGTTCCCTGATTTTAGGCACCTAAAGATCTAAATCTAAATAACAAAAACAATAATGATAATAGCTAATATTAGGGCTGGGTGCGGTGGCTCATACCTGTAATCCCAACATTTTGGAAGGCCGAGGCAGGAGGATTGCTTGAGCCCAGGAGTTCAAGATCAGCCTGGGCAACATAGTGAGACCCCGTCTCTACTAAAAATTACAAAAAATTAGTCTGACGTGGTAGTGTGCGCCTGTAGTCCCAGCTACTCAGGAGGCTGAGGTGGAAGAATTGCTTGAGTCTGGAATGTCGAGGCTGCAGTGAGCCATGAGTACACCAGTGCACGCCAGCCTGGGAAACAGAGCAAGACTCTGTCTTAAAAACAATATAGCTAATATTAATCAAAACCTTTCTATGTGCCAAGTATTTTTCATTTATTATTTCATATTATCTTCACTACATCCCTACAGATGGATACTATTATCAGCTCCAATTTACAGTTGAGGAAATAGAGGTGCAAAAAGGTTAAGTAATTTGCCCAAAGCCATACAGCCAGAAAGTGGCATAGCCAAGTCTGACTCCAAAGCCTAGGAGACCCAGATCATGTCTACAGCTGAGAAAGGACTCACTCTCCACAATGCCACTGGTCTCCTCAATCAGTATTTCCTTTGTTTTAGGCATAAACTAGCTAGCTAAAACCTGCAGTTTGAAGTTCATGTCAAATGAAGTGACATACAGAGAACAATTGTGCAGATAATTTTCTTTAGAAAACAGAAGCAGAGAAAGAATCCCTTTTAAAATTTCAGTTTCAATATATTTTTGCAAGCATATTTTTGTCCCAGATGCTACCGTGTTCAACCTTGTCTGAGTCTGGTGACCAAACCTCAGTGAGCGTTCTGTCCAGGTATAGCAGCTTTTTTGAGCAGCCTAATAATTAGGCTCTCTATGTATATAATATTTCAAGGAGAGAGGACATCAAACTGAGATTAGATTAGAGGAAAAAGAGTGAAAGAGGACCATGGATAGTAATCTATACCCTTTTGTGATCAGCATGTAGAGAACAGTTTCAGAAATGTATTTTCATTTTTCACTTAAAAAATATTTGTATTTTACCTTCAGGGAAGGTATTCAGTATTCTAGCAGTTGCTTCAGAAAGAGGGAATTGGCTGGCACTGCGCCATGCATGCTTCATAGACAAAGCCACCTAGGTCCATAAACACAGTCATCTGAGGGGCGAAGGGCAGGGAAGGATTCAAGCACCTTAGTTCCAACTCCAGGTTGGATGTCCCTCTCGTTACCCCACGGTAAAGGGATTATTTCACTCCACTGTGAGGACTTGGCTGGAAGAAGGCATTTTCAGGCAGGCAGTGAGGAGAGAAGGGAAGAAAGGCAGGTGGGAAGCAGAATCCAAGGCAGTGCAGAGGGCCTGGGAGACCAGGAGAACAGGGACAGCCCACAATCAGAGGCCCTAAGGAGTATGTCTCCTAAGAGCCTTCAGCTGAATGTCCTTTCCCTCCCCATGGCGGGGCATCTCTCTCTACAACCTGTCCATGGTTCACTTTGTTCTGCCTCCTTCAACAGTGATTCCAACCCTGTTGTCATGTATTGATTACTTATGGCAAATAACATCAGGAGGAATTGGCAGTTGCGTGAAGATCAGTGGTGGGAATAAGAAGTGGGACTAGCAGGAAACAGATCACCATCATTAGTATCATTATTATTTAATTAAGCTTTGCTATTACAACAATAAATAATAACTGAGAATAATAATAATGACGATAAGCTAGCATTTAGTAGATCAGGCGCTATGCCAATCATTGAAAATATGCATGCTTATTTAACCCTCAGGCTATTTTGATCAGTATTTTCTTTATCCCACTTTACAAATGATGTTGAGGTGTAAAGAGATAAGTACCTCGACCAAGGTCCTGGGCAGGTGAGTGGTAGTGCTGGGGCCCAGATCCCAAATTCTGACTGCAGACTCTGACTCCAGCACCTGCTTTCTTGACCACTGCGGGCCTGGCTTTCACAGGTGTTACCTTCCTGCATCCTCACGGCACCAGGTTGAGCTTGGTGTCGCTATCCCTTCTTATAGATGAAGAAACTGAGGCTCAGAAACAGTAAACAATCTGCCCAGGGAGGAGGAACAGAGCTGAGGAACAAAAACAGGCCTCTAAGCTCCTCTACCAAAACTGCATAGACCACTCTGTAAAACACTCCAAGTAAGGATGGGACTTTATTTCTCACCCCTATGACTCCATGTCTAGGTAGAAGCAGAAGAGTTTGGGAAGAGATCCGACAACATGTGTGACGAGATAGGGAAGCTGTATGCATTTAACCTATCTCCAGGGTCCCCATCACTTGAGAGAAGGGCCATCAATAAGGAGGTGGAGAAGGATCATCCGAGCTAGGCTGAGTCTTCTTTGACTTGCTAAAAAAAAATGGGGAGGGAGAAGGCAATGGGCTAGTATGGGAAAGAATACAGAAGAGAGAGGGCAGACATCAGGAAAGAACATCAGGCAGAGAGAAGCGTCTTAGAGCAGTAATCACAACCAAAATTTTGGGCACCAACAAAAGCCCATTGACGCTCAGATACCTCTGACTTTCCCCATTTCCTTCCCGATGGCACAAATGGAAGCTCTGATTTCCTCTTTCCTTTTCCTTCTGGCTGATGCATCCTGACAAATACAGTATGTAAAGCGCAGGGACGTGTGAAAGGAAAGTGTGGCGACGGTTGTTTTCCATCTCCCAATAATAGCGTTTCAATTTGGTACCTAAATAAACAATCTATTTTAGTGGCTCCCCTTTGATATCTCCAATGTTCCCTTCTGTTATTTCTGGCAGTTCCCAATCCTGTGATGTGATTAGAGAGGATGATTACACTTACATAACAGCATCAAATTAATTTGCCGCCGAGAACAACAGCGGTAGGAAATCATTGGAGTTCTCAAATTGCTCCCCCCACCCCCACCCGCCTCGAGTTTATTTAAGTGACATCAAGGGATTAGAGCGAAGTCGGTCAGTAGAGCACTGCTGGGAAAACAACCAAAACATCGACTCTGACCTTGTAAACGAAAGAGGAACAGAGCAAATAATGAATAGCGCTGGTCCCAGGCCTGGTGCAGGGGCCATTGGATGAATCAGCCTCCCAAACACACATTTCCGTCTGTCTGCGGGAGAAAGAAACAAACTGTACCTTTCAGTGCAGATTAGATCCATTTTCCTGGGGCTATGTCCAGCCAACCAGGGACTGTCAAAACCAAAGATATTTGAGATTTTGCTTATGTTTCTTTGCTTTGCTTTTTGGCCCCTTTTCAAAACAACAAGAAGAATGTAAAAGTTGACTTGAATTTTTTTACTCTGTGAGCCCTGAACAAAAATCCAGAAAAATAAAGCAGAGGCAAATATTATTGCTTCTGGTTTTCTAAAAGATATGACAATAACAGCTCAGAAAACTGTAGCCCATGATTCCACCAAAGGTTAGAGGTTCAGAACAGGGAGCAGCACGTGGATGGCGTAGAAAAGGGACCCCTTTAAGTCCTACTCGCAGTTTAGTTCTGACACGAACCTTCAACAGTTACTTCAACTCTCTGAGCCTTGGTTTTCTTACCCAAGATAGCAGATATTACCGTCTTTCATCTCTGTTACAGGGTTGGTGTTCACCCATCCGTTCATTCTGTTAATCCATCCATTCAACAAGTATTTATCGAACACCAATTCTGTCTCAGGAACTCTGCTGGTAACTGGGAATACCAATGGACGTGGTCAGCCCTAGGAGCTTATGTCCTAGCGGAACAGGGAAATAAAAACAGCCAGTGTGCTCTGAGGGCCTGCATGGGCAGGCACTGACCTCTCCACCCTTCATCCCTTATCACATGTGAATTTCACAACCACCATGCATGCGTAGGTATCTCTATGTCTATTTTACAGATGAGGAAATTGAGCCCAGATGTGGTAAATAACACTACGCCAAATCACACTAGGAAGCAATGAGATTGAAATCCAAACCTAGGTTTTCAGAATTTAAAGCCATGCTATATCCCTTTATATTTTTTGGAACCTGACAAGCTCTGAAGCACTCTGCAAATACAAGGAACTACTTTAAGTGTGTTTGCACAAGCTGTTCATATACTAGACAGACATCACAAATGCATGAATTTCTATTGCTTTAGTCCAGTGATTACAGCACTTGATTCTTTTTAAAGCAAATCCACTTCTATTATCCCATTTGATCCTTGTAACAGCATCATGATACATGTGGAGCAAGTATTATTACTCCCACTGGACAGATGAAGAGACCAACATTAAGCAACTGGCCAAGGCCCTTGACCCAGACCTGGAACACTGGCCCGTGGCTACTCACTTGCTCTTCTTCCTCAACCTCCTCTCAATGAGTCTGAATAAGGATGATGTTTTCAGTTTTGGCCTCAATAGAATTATGGTTACTTCCTATATTGTGTTAGTCTTTTGAGTCCTAACGGCATCCCTTTTTGGGTAGAAATCCATATTTACAATATAGCATGAGGTATTTTTATATTTGTCTGCTTTGAAAATCATCAGCTGCTTTTCCACCTTAGGAGAACGTGTCACATTTTCCCATCATCTTTTGTTTACATCATTGTTTCACTACCATGGAGGTTTCGTTGTGCATTCCTCTCACTTAGCTCTTTTAGAAGACTGCTCTTAACACCAATATATGGGGTTTCCAAAGTTGGGATTACTCCAGTTAGGTGAATTTGACCCTTTGTTCCAAACAAACTCTTGCTAATTCCAGCTGTACTGTAGAATCCATATCATCTGAGTCTGCTTGTTCATACTTCTCTTACTTCATAAAATGGACATCAAAAAATTATTAGGGCTGTTTTAGTCTCATGGCTTAGTTCCTTGCTAGTTCTTCTACCTGAAATGCTTGACCCCCAACTTTGACGCCCTTCCCTCATTCTTCAGGGACAACTCAACTTCCACATCCTTGAGGATACATGTCCACAATACCTCTGCCAACATTGACATCCACCTCCTCTGAATTTCCAAATCCCATAGACTGTCAGAGGTTTGCTGCACAGGCACATTGGAGGAGCTCTGGTCCTAGTCCTTTCTTATACAGATGAGGAAACTAGGACCCAGAGAGGGCAAATGACTTTCCAGTTGGTGGCAAAGCTGGAAATAGGGCTCCATTCTCTTGCTTCTTGAAGCTAGCACTTCCCTTAGACTCCTTTTTCTTTCCTTCTAATGTCTGTGGAATGTGGGTTGTGTATGCTCAGTCTGGAATGGATATCTCTCTTATTATCCCCATAAACTCAGTGCACTTCTTGAAGATGAGAGCTGAGTCTTTTTTTTTTTTTATACTTTAAGTTTTAGGGCACATGTGCACAGCGTGCAGGTTTGTTACATATGTATACATGTGCCATGTTGGTGTGCTGCACCCATTAACTCATCATTTAGCATTAGGTATATCTCCTAATGCTATCCCTCCCCCCTCCCCCCACCCCACAACAGGCCCCGGTGTGTGATGTTCCCCTTCCTGTGTCCTTGTGTTCTCATTGTTCAATTCCCACCTATGAATAAGAACATGTGGTGTTTGGTTTTTTGTCCTTGCTATAGTTTGCTGAGAATGATGGTTTCCAGCTTCATCCATGTCCCTACAAAGGACATGAACTCATCCTTTTTTATGGCTGCATAGTATTCTATGGAGTATATGTGCCACATTTTCTTAATCCAGTCTATCATTGTTGGACATTTGGGTTGGTTCCAAGTCCTTGCTATTGTGAATAGTGCCGCAATAAACATACATGTGCATGTGTCTTTATAGCAGCATGATTTATAATCCTTTGGGTATATACCCAGTAATGGGATGGCTGGGTCAAATGGTATTTCTAGTTCTAGATCCCTGAGGAATCGCCACGCCGACTTCCACAATGGTTGAACTAGTTTACAGTCCCACCAACAGTGTAAAAGTGTTCCTATTTCTCCACATCCTCTCCAGCAGAGAGCTGAGTCTTTTTCATCTCTGAATCCCATAGCATTTTTCACAAACCCAACACATAGAAGCCGTTCAAGAAATGGTTGTGGGATAAATGATTGTTCTTCATGGAAATGATCTGCCTTTTCACCTACAAGGTTGTTTGCTAACTCATCTCCTGTTTGTTCCCTCTCTTGTTCTTGCAGCAGTTTCTCTCCTCCATGCAAATCATGTCCACTCCATTCCATACCTCTGCAGAAAACCCTGACTTCGGCTTAACCTGCATTCATTCATTCACTCATTCATTTATTCACTGAATATCTGCAAAGTGTCTGTGCTGTGCCAGGCACCGTCCTGGTACAGGGGATGTAGCAGTGAACAAAACGAAATCCTTGCCTTTGTGGGGCTTATCATCCCTCAATATCTCCACTTTCTCCTAAGTGACAGCTCCCAAACTGAGGGAAACCCAGGGTTTCACAAAAAACTTTCTGCAATGTTCATATCATTAAAGGTGATAATAGCAGATATTTTAATTTCTACTTAAATAACTGGATGAATGTAGTGAATAATTACATATGGTTTTCATTTAAAAGAGCAGAGTTTGGCATCACCTACCTGTGCTCATGACTTCGTCACCCTCCACCATTGGGTGAGGAGCTGAATGTTACCAGTTATTGTGGCAACTGAACCACGAGGCAATTGAAAGTGTTTATTTTTGGTTAATTGTTTAATTGATTAAGTTGTCTGATTCTCACCCACAGCGGGTTTTTGGTAATGACAAATAGTAGAAGAATTCTGAAGTAAAATTTGAAAAGTTTATAAAGACTGTGCATCTGATGATAACTTTATAAATATATGTCAAGGTATTCTTCACCGGATTTCAGAATTGCATTTACCTGTCACATAACCCATTAAGATCTCTCCGTTAAGTTCAAAAATCAATGTTAATAATGGAAAGTTTGGTGTTGCTTATATCCAGTTTGGCTTTTAATATTTTGTATAGATGTGTTTACTAATAGCAGCCAGAAATCCTCTTTTATTTCACTAGAAATAAAGAATAAAAATAAATCACGTTTTTACCCAAAATGTAAGCTTTTCTAGCATTAGTTGCAAAGGCAGATTTTGTCTGTTTTTGACTACTTTTGATACTGTGAGACACAGTTAAATTTCAACACACAGTTCAATGTTTATTTAGTTGCCAAACTAAGCACACTAATAGATGTCATTTTAATGTATGTTTCATAAATGGTCATTTCTTACATAATTAAAGCAAATTAAACCATGGGCATCACTTTTTAGATGGAACTCATTCAGAATTTATTATTATAATCCAGGAATATTAGTAAATACTATATTCAATTAATTTTGTAATAAAATCTTTAATATACACTTATCTAAAATGACGCATACATTCTAAAACATTAACTCACTTCATTTTGCATTACATGCAAAAAGATTAGATGTTTAAAAAAATGTTCAAATTATATATATTACTATGAAATGAGTGCAGAAGTTTAGAAATGGTTGGGGAACGCTGTTCTAGACTCTTTATATCTGCCCTTGCCCTTACCATCTTTGCACCTTCTCTAAGACAACCGTCCTTCTCAGCACTGTTGATCATCTTTTCTCTCCCTTGCATCATCAGTCTTTCCTTTTCTACTTTCTTCTTTCCCTCAAATCCATAAACATTATCAGGTCTCTCTATTCTACACAGCCAGCCAACCAGCTATACACAGGTTCAGGAAACCTCCTTCCCAGTCCTGTCTTCCCCTCAAGCTGCCACCTTACACAGTCAAACTTCTGGAAAGAGTATTTTTCTGCCATTTTCTCTGCCTCAGGGCCTTTGCACTAGCTGTTCTTCTGCCTAGAATGTTCTTCTCACAATTCTTTGCATCACTGGCTAAGTCCTGCCATACAGGTTTCAGCTCCTGTAAGAGCTGACCAACCATGCTACAGTGCCCAAACAATCCGTCTTCTGATTCTGAGTATTTATTACTATCTGACACTTTCCTTGTCCCAAAAACAGAGCACATCCCTGGATGTGACTCCAGGGTGTAAAATAGTGCCTGGCACATAGAAAGTGCCCATGCTTACTTGTTGAATAAAGGAACAGACAAGTAAATGATGAACCCTTTCAGCCTCCCTTGCTGGTTTCTTCCCTCTCTCCCGACCCCCAAATGCTTGCTTTGTGCAGGAGTCTGCCTTTTAACCTCTTCCCTTCTTCCTTTTCACACTCTCACTGGGTTATCACAGCCAGCCGTCACCCTCAGAATTCCAACATTCACCCACATGGAGATGGCAAACACAGAGCATGGTACAGCCCAGCAATGCAGACATTGCTAGCAGATCTCCGCTCTCTTTTCAGGATAGTCTAGTGTGCATGGTGATCCAAGACAGGATCTTCCAATCAATGGGACCGGCACCTCTAGGTGAAGGCTATTTGCTTTCTTTGACCTATATGTCAATGACTTCCCAAATCTATGTTTGCAGCACTGGAGTTTTCAGACCCCTTTGTCAAACAGCCTTCTGGACACTTTCATTTGTTCACCTCTACCATCCAGCACAATGCCTGGCACAGGGTGAATGCTCAGTAATTCTCCATGCTACAATAAGCATGTATTCAGTGACACTACCCACTCAGATAGTCTCTACCAGCTTGCTAGGTATAAAAGGGAGGCTCACCTATTTGTGCTTCTCTTCTTTCAGAGTTGTGGTGGCAATTTGCCAGGTCTCGAGCACAGTACCCATTTGTAACAAGTTATACGTTTTGGCCAATAGTTCCACAATTTCACCCTTGAGTTCCTTCAAAACTCTTGGGTGGCTGCCATCAGTTCCGGTGATTTATTTACACCTAGGATGTCATTCTAGGACATCCTGTCCATTTGCCACAACTTGTTCCAAGGCTGGAGACCTCTCTGTTTTCAAATACAGTTGGGGAGTGGGAATTTTCCTCTTCACCTCCATGGTAACAGCTAATGCCAAGGATTTGCCACGACTCTCTCAACTAGTTTTTGCTCATTTTTAAAGTGGTGATGATCAAGTGAGTCCAACTGATATAATGGTCTCTCTCATTTTTTCACTGCCATCGGTACATAAGAAAAGAATACTTTCTGATTGGCATAGAAATTCCCTGCAAAGTCATCCTCAAATTATCTCCTGAAGCACTGTGCCAACTAACTCTATAAAGTTCCAGCTGATAACTCAGATGGATTCAAAAGCTTTCACACCCACCAGATCATTTAATCTGAATTAAGAATTCTGAAAGATTGATAAGAGAGGCCAGATGGTTACCACTTTACAGACGAAGAAACTGAAGTCCAGAGTGATCCAGAGATCTGAATGCCACATAGCAAGTTAGCACCTGAGCTGAGGCTCAAACCATTCTTCAGATTTACAATCCAGTGGGTTTTCTCCTTGCTACACCTTGATTCAGTTGAACTGCATCAACCTATTCTAATCCAATCAAATGCTGAATGAATAGTCATTAGGACAACTGGAAAGAACTAACTGACGTCAAAATGGTTGATTCAGTAGCCACATGCATCTACGGCCTCATGTAACAAAAATGCACTCTGCTAAGAAATATTCCCCAAGGAGAGCCTGAGAGAACACACTGAAGAGTCCTGCCTTACAGAGGCCAGCCTGGACTATGTTTGAGGGTGGACAACACAACACACATAAATACATACATAGCTTTGTGCATTTCAAGGCTTAAAAGTTCTTGTTGCTGGATTTTATCTTGAGATTAATTGAATTCTCACTATAGGATCCTCAACTGGAATCCAGGTTGAGGGGGACATGGGGGCCAACTCTAGCAATGAATACATCATCAAACGGGGGGCAACTTTGAGTCAGTAGCAACCACAATTCCCACAAGAGAATAATGAGGAAGCTGAGTAGTTGGAAGAATTAAATACTGGCATTTCATTTTTAGGATCACATTTTGCGTGCAACCACAGCTCCAGACCTGAGAGACTGGCCGTCTCAGATTTGCCCATACACATAGAGAAATCTGCCTCTAATGTAATCTGACATCGTCCCTACTCTCTGATTAACCACTTTTGGGTAGGCCTCAAAGAAGTGCGTGCCAAATGATGCCCTGTGGATCTCAGGAGCTGCCAGTTTCATTTTCCCTTCTACCTACTCTTTTCCCAAGTATTATCTTGCCAGTTGGGAAGATATGATGGAATGGAAAGAAATATTTAACCATCTTTGATACAAAGATAGGAGGGGGAAATATGATTTGCTATCCTATTTTCCCCCATTGAGGAGATAAAAAGTACTTTGTTAGATTTAATTTCTTTGGTACAAAGATTAGTCTGAGAGTATTTTGAACTTGTCAGTCATTCAACTCAGTATTTTAAATTTTTTAAAAGCATAACCTTGAAGTATATGTGGGCTTTTTAAAATAGTTTTAAATTTGAAGCCCCTGAATATTTTATAAAAAGTTCAATTTGTATGTGTGTTTTTTTAAAAGGTTTTAATTTACTTCATTAGAAGCTCTCTGAGCTTTAAAATATTTTTTTTTTCTAATGTTTCTGAGCCTTCCTTTGGAAGAATAAAATGCTCTTCTAAGAAATGTCAATTGATCGTTGGGGTCGAGGAACTGTGCAGAGGATGAATGTGGGCTAAACATTCTCTGGCACCTAGTTGATCTCTCTTCCACATGAAGCGTATTTGCTAATGAAGGGAGCATTGGTATGGGACCGAAGAAAGGATTCCCTTAGTCTGTTAATTTACTTGGAATAATTCATTAGCTGACACTTTTAGCTATGAATTTAGCTGGTAAATCCCAGATCACCCCAATATTATGTGTAAAGAGGATAGTTCAGTCTTTTTGTGAGAACTTTGGGAGGATGGATTAAAGCCCTTTCTCCCATAGTTACCCTGACATAAGGGAGCTTGTTAATAAAGAGCTCTTTGGATCCTTTCCTTTGTACAGGCACTGTATGAATATTTATGGAATATTTCATCTGTAAACAGCATTAAAATATAAACAGAGCATACCAAGAAATAGGAAGGCCATTTTCACCTAATGCATAGCAGTGCTGTGAAAATGCTAGGGTTCCATTCCTGGTTATCAGCTAAGGAACAGCAAAGAAGGAAAAAGTTATTTGTTTAACAAATCAGGGGGCAGCAAGTCGTGTGATCCAGTGGAGCTTTGGTATTCTTGTTAATCAAGTCTTCTGGGTAATTGAATGACGATGCATGTCTATACATGCAGACAGACACACACACACACAGACACACATACAGGTGCCTGATATTTGTAACCACTGTGACTGGTCATATGAGATTGTTGCTTTTGTAGATAAAAAGTGGTCAAATATCAGAGTTTTTGTATGACGCTGCCTAATTAGTGCCACCCTAAGTTTCCGGCCTTTCTCCTTTTGGGCACAGGGAGGGGTGGGAATATGAAATTGCTGTTCACACGTGGGCTCCTACTAGCAAGATGAGCAGGAAAGGGAGGAGAGGGAGGAGTTGAATGAAACCTTCACAGAGACCAACTTCTGCAGATTCCATGGGCGACATTGCCTCTTCGAAGCAGCAGGATGGAGGATGTGGGGGTGCCACCCAGCCTGTACACCAAAGACACTTCCCACTCACCAGTTGTGGCTGTGTGCTCTTGATTGCAAACCTCTGGTACCCATCACAGATGTATTATCAATTTTCAAAGGGATTCGTATACAATAAAATACACTCAACAAGAAAACCACCCAGAACGCAATGAATCATTCTTTGATGATTCAGAAGGCACTTTAGGATCCTGTAGTGCCTTAGGGGCAGCATTACAAACATCAATTATCTTATGGTAAATGTGTAGAACAGCTAGTTCACAAGTTAAGAAAGAGCTGGGCAACTCTCTTTTATGATATGTTTTTTTAAAAAATTATGTTTTATCCCAGGCCTTTTCTACTTTCAAGCTCTTGCCCAGAATGTTGCTTCTATTTTTGCAAAAATGGCTCACTTACCAGCTTGGAGAAGTACCTCTCCTATGGTGTGCCTGAGTAAGTAAAACTGAAATTGTCTCATTTTCCTATGAGCCATTTCTGGGGGGAGACTTCTGTCCTTCTCCCCTAACCATTTAGGTATGCCTCTAATTAAATTCAAAACACTATATGAGAATTTTGGTCTGACAAAGATGACAAATATTTGTTTAGAAAGCTCAGTCAGGTGGCACACTTATGCATGGTTCAGTTTCAAATGTTCCTTAAAACCAGGAGGGTGTGTGATTCTATTGAATTCAGGCCAATTGCAAGCTAAGTTTCTCCCTCTTTGCAAACTACAGTAGTTGGTAATGAAAAAAAAGAAAAGTCTAGTCCTTGGAAATAAAGCTCTTGAGCACTTTTGAAAACAGACTAATCCAAAACATCTGCAAGAATTTTATCTTTAAAAACCCAGGTGTCTAAAACATAAGGGGAAAAATATACAAATGAGACTCTGTCAACCAAGTTTTTGAAAAACAGGTTTCTAGCAGAAAAAGAAGCATCTAGAATAAAATGCAGCTGGCTTTATGAATCTTTATTTTCCATGGTGATTCTTCCTTTTTGGTCTTCAACAAAGAATGGAATTTCTAGGTGTCTTGTCAGATTTTCCAAAAGTACTATTAAACTAAAACGAGGGGATTCCAGGCAAGATAACATCTCTGGGAGGCTCAACTCTGGCTTGAATTTATTAAAAACTTCTGGTTCTTAATTTAAATTTTAATGGTGGTAGACCCAAAGCAGCCAGACACGAAGGTTATGGTATCAGATGTGAATAAGTGAAGACAGATGTGCTGTATTTCTATCAAACCAGAGGCCTGGGCCTTGCCCCATCTATGGTGAAAGGTCACCAGAATTCAGAGAAAGGAGGACATATTACAGCCAACTGTGTGCCTTTAAAGAAGTGCATGAAACACACACAGTACACACACACACACACACACACACACGCACACACACACCACACACACAGGGAATAAAGGAGCATCTCCAGGTTGCTTATACACATATTTCCTCCTACTATTACAAGGTGAGCCTACACATGATCTAAAGAAATGTCATTTTGCTTGAAGCTACTGTGGCTTTGTAGCTACATTTTGTTACAAGTTCAATATCATCTAACCGCTACCCTAAAATTATGTCTGCAAGGGGGACTATTGGTATTTCGTAAACTGCTGCTGCTTCTCCTCTTTCTCTGTTAGACATGGTCTAATGGGTTTAGAAAATGACATTCAAGATGCTGCTTTGCCAATTAGAACTTCCGCTACCTGATTCTTGAAGGACATAGCATGCCTAATTGTGTGCTCAGACATTGTATTAAGTTGTTTTGAGTGCTGAAAGTCTTTTAACCTTCATATAGACCCATATTCATAAACAAAAATGTTTGCAGGGAAAAAATAACAGGGAAAAAGGCATTTAATTACAAATAAAAGTACTGTTTCCAATATGCACAGATTTTTTTTTTTTTTTTTTTTTTTTTTTTTTTTTAACCAACCTACCAAAGCAAAGGCAGGCTGCAGATGGTGAAAACTGAGTTGGGAAAACTGCACAGATATTTTCCCAAAACGTTCTCAGCGATGCTGCAAATGCCTTTCTGGGTAGCTGAGAGGAAAAGACAGCAAGCATCATCTTGCCAGGGGCAGAACCTATTCTCAAGCCACTTTGAGAGCAGGAGTTGAACAAATATGATTTAGATGTTTCCCCCGCCCTGGAAACATGGTCTTGGGTTAAGCGGTCCTTGGACAAATTTAAGAACAGTGTCTCCTACCAGGGAAATTATCTCATGCAAGAAAAGAAGTTCCCTTAAGCATCAAATTATTTTTCCTTAACTTTCTTTTAGAAAGTTTCCTTTTCAAAGTTTAGGAGGTTACACAGCATGTTAAACTCTTGACGAGATCTAAGGCAGAGGAGCGAGGAGGTTCGCTGCGGCCAGCCTTCCAAGGGAACCCAGTCATTAAGGAGCCCCAACTGTCACCAATCATACGGATCCCCATGTGGGACACACTTTAGCATGAACACAACCTTGCCTCGGAAAGCATACGTGGGAAAATATGCCAGGGGGGTAGCTCCCCAATTCTCCTGCCCAAAGATGTTTGCCATAGACTACGCTGACTGGCCCATTCAGGAGCCCCTCGGGTTTCCGCTGGACCTACCCTTCTGATTTGAGATCATCCACGTGTTTTCCCACCTCTGGAGGCTTTTATTTTCTGCTTCCTCCCTTCTTAGTACAGTGCCAATCACTGCTCTCCCCCGCCGCCCCCCTCCCCAAAGGCTCTCTGAGGCTGCTCCCTTTGTGATTGGCATCTCATTAATGAAGAAGGGCTGGTGTCTCTCATTACAGTTAGAGTGAGTGAGAGGACCTCAGAACTAATTTACTTGCTCTCACTAGGGAAGACACTTGCCTCCATCAAGAACTTCACTTTCCTGCTGCCTGTGGCAATAAAAGAACCCGTTTTGTTTTAACATTAATAAGGTGAGAGAATAGAGAATTTCCAAAAGAAATTAAGAAAGGCAAGAGGGTAGGTGTTGGCCCATGGAAGTTTCCCTAAAGCAGGTCTGATGGTGGAGTTCAGTGAGAGGCCTTTGATGCGGCAACATCTGGACCACATAAAAAAAAGCCTAGCAGGCAAATAAGAGACTGGCCAAGCAGAGAGGCTGGGGTGGGAAGCGGGAGGCATGGGTTCTAATCCTAGGTCCTAAGTCCCTGAGTGACCTTGGGCGAGTCTTTGATTTTTCTCTGGTCCTCAGTTTTATTATCAGTAAAATAAACGAATGGAATAAAATGGTCTTTTAGGGTTCTCTCAGCTCGAAAATTTTAATATTCTGTAAATGGGGCTCTGGACTATTTAAAACTTTTTTCATGTTTGGAGTGAGTGTTTTTATCTCTGGCAACAAATTAGAAATTCCTCCAGAATTAAAGAGCATGGAATGGAAATCATTTGGCTTCTCCAGCTGAAAAGGTCAACTAGATTCAGAAATGTACTCCAAGGCTGCACTGTCTGCATGGAAACCTAATTAGAGATGATACTTCATTGGCTAAAAGGGATCAAACTTATCTGAGCTTTCACCTGGATATGTATTTTTAAAAAATTACTCTGAGTTACTAATTCATTTATCTTTCTACTTACAGGAAATTCCACTCATTGATAAAGCTCGGCTTCGACACCCCTGCTCACAACGAAATACCTTCCTTGCCAACCACATTGCTTTATGATCGTGCCCCTTTACCACATTGTACTTGAAACGCCTTGTCATTTAAGAAACCATAAAAACGACGTCTTTAAAAATGGGTTCATCATTTAGCTGGAGATGGCTTCTGTGCCTGGAACCAGAAGCCTGTCCTCTCGGTGGTATGCCTCCACAAAAGGAAGCGAGCTACCACAAAGGACAGCATCATGTGTTGCCTTCATTGCTATTGAATCGGGAAGTTGGTGCCCAGTTTCAATATGGATGACAAAGTAGTGGGAATCTGAAATGCCTACAGTAGAAGTAAGGGTGTCTTTATATTGGGAATATCCTTGATCCCAGGGCCCATTTCTAATTCCCCCTTCTCTCTTTCCCTGATACAGGCTATTTTTGAACGAGAAGGACTTTGGCTCAAATCAACAGTTTGGTTTCTTACCGTTTACATCTATGAGTCAAAGTAGCTTGCTCCCAGGATCCCCCACCAAACCGAATGAAAATAAATTCAATGTGTGCCCACTGAGCCTGGCCTGGGAGTTCTTGAGATCAACTCAGAATCATGGTCTTTCTGTCACTCCCAAAACAATCCTACCTAATTCTACTTGTTCCTAAGTATTGCCTTAGGATACTGACAGTCTTTTCTCCTACTTACAGCTTTTGAATGAAATTAAAGCTAATCCTCTCTGGCTTGGTCGGGTCTTGTGTAAGATTCCCACACCCCACAATCAAGGCCTTGCAATGTGGTGTTAGAAGAGATAGCCAAGTTACCACACCTGCATCACGATTCGGATAAGGATAGTATTTTTTGCCTTCCATGAGACAGCTTTGAAAACCTGAGTCACAGAAGCTGCTTCATGCAAATCCTTCCACTCTCCTCCTCACTGCCAGTACATTGGCACCTCCTTCTTAAAATGAGAAGAGAAGCATAAACAAGACCTCTGTGGACCTCAGAATAAAATGTAAGATCTTCAGATTTCCATCGCATGATTTCACCAGGCCAAGGCAGCCCAGCTTCATTTTTACGTGCACTGTGGTTCTAAGTATGTACAGTGGTGTAACCCGCTCCCCCACCTAACCCCCCAATATCGGTACTTTACTCACTCAGCTTCTGGTAAGAAGAACAAACAAAAAGAATCAAAGAGAAGAAGGCAAGAAACCGGGGACCAATTTTCAGGTCATCCTTTCCTTCTTAAAAGAAGGAATTCGCCTGCAGTGTCTGTAATTTAGAAGGTTTTAATGAATGGCTTCTAAATTATTTATTACACATAGAAAGCTGTAAACATCCCTCTCTAAACCATTATGATATTATCTGGGCAGGAGTCAAAAGGTTCAAACATCTGGCACTTTTCACTGGACTGTTGTTGAAAATAGTTCTGCTCTGTGAATGTAACTTCTCTCCTTCCTTGTTATATGGAATTGTGTGTGAGCCTGTGAGCCTGCGAGCCTGTGTCTGTACCATTCACTTGAGATCGTCAAAAGGCATCCTGGCTTTGTAATTTGCTCTTTTGCAGACTTTCGACTAAATAAGAGATTCCAAAATTAGCAAAAAAAAATATAATAAAGTAAAATAAAGCCAATTTAAAAAGCCATCGACAGAATATACAAACTGGATATTCAAGCAGAAGTGTTTGAAATGCCTCAGCCTCATTTCAAAGAGCTTCCTGCTGTCAAGCCCAAACACCCAGACAGGTAGACTGCTGTGAAATATGTAGGCGATGCCTGCTGCCTGATTTTCAGATGGCGAGGAGGCATTTGAAAGCATCAAAGTTCCCTGTATAGATGTGTGTACATTAATCCCTGCCTCTGTGATCTCTGCACTCGCCTATTGTAACTTGCTGTTTAATAGATTGCCAAACTTTGCCCTTCACAGACTGCACATTTTTTTTTTTTCCCAAGGATCTGCTCCTCTCCCAGGAGCTTCTTGCTGGGGCCGAGTTTTAAAAGTTTTCATTCCTGGGCTTGTGCTATGGCATTGGGTCACTCTTTGAATTCTGCACTTTTGAACACCTCACTTGTTGGCTTGCTTTTCCTCGCCCCTGGTGTCGATGTCTGTATGTGGCTAAAGTCAGTGCCCTCCAACCACGAAGCATCTGCCATAAGCCAGCCCTGATACGAATCATTAACAACCACAGCACTAGCCTTGTAAGAGCCTGTAATGTAGTGGGAGAGAAGATAGAGATCAAAGGCTGTCAACTGGCAGCCCACAGGTTGTGTATGGCCCAAAGACATGTACTGTTTTGCCTACACTGTGTTTTAAATTCAGATTAGTAACTAACACAGAAAAGATGGGAAATTTCACTTAGAAATCTGTGCTTCAAGCTTCTCTTGGAAAATTGGAAGGTGTGATTAAACAGGGCTTCCTGCCTGCATGGGTCCTGTTTTAGTTGGGATATATATTTTTTTCTAGACTGAGGTGGTGGAACAGTTACCATTAAGGACCTCAGCCTTGGCTTTCTTGATATCTTGATGTTACCTGCTGGGACATTGGCCTTTTGAACCTGTGGTCCATGATAAGGACACACACAAAGGCAAATACTAACTGGAAAATTTGGGGGATACCAGCAGGTACTCTAAATATGTCATCTCATTTGATCTTCTAAACACACTACAAATCTGCCATTATAATATCCACTTCACACATGAAAAGTTGAGGCTGTTTTTAAGTACCTTGCCCTATTTCACACAGCTGACGATAGAGGAGTTGGGTGTTGGAACTAGAGCTATTAGCTTTGAAGCATCCTTCTTTTCAATTAGAAAGGCAAGAAAGTCCCCAGGAAGGGTGCAATATGGGCTGCCAGATCTCACATTGTCTTCTCCCACTGAAACTCAACTCTGCTCTAGTCTAACCACACCACACTTCTCACTGTACCCGAGGTATTCTTGGCCATTTGACCACTTCTTGTGTTTGTGTATTCTATTCCCTGTCCTCACCTTCTCTTTCGTACCTGCAAACTCCCTTCTTGCTTTGCAAAACCAAGAATAATTGTTAGTTCCTTTATGAAGATTTTCATGACCCCTGGGTCAGTTTGTCTAACACTGGGGCTCCTAGAGCCTCCATTTCTACTCAAGTGTCTCGTGGTAAAAGGTCCGTATACTGGTGGCTTTTCATTGGACTGTCAGTTCCTTAAGGGCAGGGCCACATCTCGTTCATCACTCTACATCACCATGCCCAGCACAGATGCCTGATATGCAGGAAGTACTACTCCATGCAGGGTGGCCTATGGGTGGGGTTTTCCGGGCTGAATCACACACTTATCAAGGTCTCCTTGGGGGAAGTGAAATTGAATTGGAAGGGTCAACAGTAAATTCCATCCGTGTTTTCATTTGTTTTCTCATCCCCCATCATGACACCCTCGCTTATCCTCCAAACTTTCTGCTTAACAAGACTTTGCCGCTGCCTCCTCTTTTGCCAGATGGCAATGCACTCACTACTTCCAATACCCAGATACATCCATCAAGCAACTTCAAATTTGAAACACATCAGAAACTTGCTGGGCATGGAACAGGTAATGAGGAAATGGCATATGTGCACTGTGGGATCGTGAAGGGGCTGTAAAGTTAATCAAGGAAGAAACAATTCCACCAAGAGCTTCTGAATGTACCTGAAAGGATGGGCAGGTTTGTCCAGGTGTGAGCCGTAGGCTGGCTGAATGTCTCTTTCTCATGTGGGTTATGGGAAACCAATATGCCTCCAAATCACTGGCTGGACCTCAACTGAACTTTCAGTTTTTATTTTCCACTCCCATACTATTTTTGAAAGCGTTAAATAATTGCCTCTACAGCTAACCACTAAAGGCCTCATTTAACAAAAATCAATATGGAGCAGTACAAGCATGGAATAAACCAAACCAGAGGCCAAAGCTTAAAATCCATCTCACAACTGAATCATAAGTGGTAAAATTAAGAGCAGGTGCACTGACAGACAGAGGTGAAGGCTGGCCTGATAAAATGGATTTTTGTTATTTCTAATGAACTCATCACATGCAGACAATGAGAAAGGACTGACCAGGTGGGAGGGAGGAGCTGACTTTGGCAACGATGTGTCTTCTCCACAAAATGATTATTTCAAGAAAGGATGCAGAGTAGAGGCTGTAGTACATTTAGGGGAGTTTCAATCGGCATTATTTCGTTTCTCCTCCCTAACAAATCTTCACTGAATGTGTACTGCATGTGTGGTTATTTTTAAAACGTGCACAGTGAACACAGCTTGTGAAACTTCGGTCATCATCCTAATCAGGCAACTAATGCCCTATTCAAGATTGGTGTATGCTAGCGACCACATTTTAGAACGATTTTACCTGGTGTGAACAGAGAGTAAAGAAGGGCCACCCCTTTCCCTTAATAACAGGTTCTTAACTGTTAGTCCCAGGAAGTAAAGCAAAGGCAAATGAACTTCCATGATAAATATTTAAGAAAAATAATCTTTAATTGAGTTAGAATGAAAGTAAATGTGCAAACTGCTATTTGAGATAACTGTCTCGATAAGCCTCTTGCAAATATAATATGAAGCAGAAAACCTGTTAACTCTTTTTGTCTCGTCTTTATTCACCAGGGTTAGGTGCTCTTACATGGCAGGGGGAATCTGGACTGGTAATATCTTGATGAAGTTGCAAAAAGAACAAAAAAAAAAACCCATTTGGTTGAGCACTGTGAGCTGACATATGCACCTGTAAGCCAAGATAATTACAGAGCTGCTCTGCAAATTTGGTTAGGGTTTAGGGGATAATCTTAGACTAATAAAATAAACCATCCTTGAATGTTCTAGTCACCAGGTAGCAGAAGCCTGCTTAGGTCTCAGTGGATTCCTTCTTTCTGGTCTCATCGGCAGTTAGATATTGATGTTATAAACTCTTATGCCACGAGCGTGCCTCTCTGATGTCTGATATCCATTTGGAATCACCTCGGAAAACTCACTATTACCAGCAGTTTCTTCAAGCAGACCACCCTCTATGCTCCTGAATGTTCTCTGACCAGGCTGGGCCTTTCTTTTCCTCTAATAATTAGCCACCCATTGTCCCCCTCCAATTTCTTCCAACCCTGTTTCCTACCCCTTGCATTTTTCTTGCTTCTTTCATTTTCCCTGTGTATGCTGACTGCCTAGTTCCTCTTCTACTAAATTATGCTCTATTATTTCCACTGCCTGAAGAACTCACAGCTGAAGCATTATTTCTAACCTTATTTTGTATTCCTAGCATGTGCTATAACCTGTTTTGAGTTTTATTTGCAGCCAAGATGCTGACACAGCTCCAATTTTGTTTTCATATTTTGATTGGGTAGGAGTGTTCATTACTGTGGGTACTAGGGTAGGGAAGAAAAGTCATTTTAAAAAGGCACAATTTACACCTTCGTTAAAGGGCTTTTTGTTTCTGAATGCTGCCCATTTAAATTCTAAAAACTACAAATGTTCAAAAAACATATTCCTTTTTTTTCTTGGAGAAAAGAGATTTTAATGAAAATTATAGAAGTCCAATGTAATTTTCCTATTATGTTTTTAATGTTGTGCCTATTATGTCTGATCTCCTTTTGTGTTTCTTAACTGACCAGCACATACAGGCAGGTGTGGAAAGCCTAGAAGTCAGGGGTTTGTAAGAAATTATGTTTTCAAAGCCCAATTCAGCTCTACACTAACCAGCCTTCCCAGGGACAACTGCCTCATTTGTGACATTATTGAATTCATGGTTCATATTAAGCTTATATCTCATAACCAGGTAATTCATGAGTTTCAGCTACAGGGAACCCCTTAGATGGGGCATAAAATTTCCAGTGAGCTTTCCCATAAAGGAAAGTGTAGGATGCATGAGGTTTCATGCTCCTTTATGTTTGTTTGTTTTTTAGAGACCCAGTCTCATTTTGTTGCCCAGGCTGGAGCTCAGTGGCTACTCACAGGCCCAATCATAGTGCACTGCAGCCTCAAACTCCTGGGCACAAGAGATCCTCCTGCCTCAGCCTCCTGAGTAGCTGAGACTACAGGAGTGCTTCACCACGCCTGGCTAGTTTTCACGGCTCTTGATGTATGATTCTCAGGCTCCTTTTTGGAAGAGATTTAATTTCATGGGACTCCTCTACTCCAAAATCTTCAAGAACTCCACAGTTAAGGTTGTCAGGTAAAATGCTAGATACCCAGGTACATTTCAATTTCAGATAAGCACCAAATAATATTTTTGTATGTCACATGCAATATTTGGAACATAATTATATCAAAAATTATTCTTTGTTTATCTGAAATTCAAACCTCTCTGGGCATGTTGTATTTTTATTTGCTAAATCTGGCAACCCTATCCACAGCGCATAAGGGAACAAGCTTTAACTCTTAAGGTAGGACTTCTGAGTCCCCCATAGACTGACTCTCTTTTCTTTCTGCCTTATTTTCTGCTATATCCAACTCCCCCTATCCTCCCACCCTCTATTCCACTGAGTTTGAGTTACTTTCCCATCTGGAATGCCTCCTTTCCTTCTCTCGCCCTGGATTATTCAAGACTGCCTCCTCAGGGAAGCCTTCCCTGAACACTCAGCCAAAAGTAATCTCTTGGTCTTTTTAGACCAGTGAGCTCGTTCTGTGTGGCCCATTCATTGGTACATCTCACACACTTGCCTGGGAGCTTAGCTATCATTTCATCTCTATACTGTATTCTTTCCAAGAGGACACGAGCTCTTGGGTAGCAGTGACCTTGCCTTATGTTTCCTTGTGCACTTTGCAGTGTCCAGGACTAGGCCTTTCATATAGTTGGTGCTCAAGGGATACCTAGTGATAGAAAAGGCCACTATTGATTGTCACCGAGCTGCTCTCTTTTGCAGCTTCATGTTTCTCACACTTCTTTCCCTGCATTGAGGGAAGGCTCAACCTGTTATCCAGAATGTTAGCACGAACCCCATACGTGAACTTCATCATATACCTCATTAAAAACTTGACAGCCAGGTTCATTTCCCATGGACAAGTGAATAATAAGTAATGCAAAACACAGTCTTATGTGGGCAAGCCACTTGTTCTCTCTGTAGATCAGTTGTCTCATCTGGGAGAAGGGCCTGGTTCCTCCCCTACCTCTCAGGATCATGAGGATACATGAGATCTTGGAAAAACATAGGTAGCACGGTGCTGCAGTGCATTTAGTGATGAGGCCAAGAACATGGAATAAACTTCTCTAAGTATATTCTGTTTAAACCGGATCCTTCAGTTGCTCATGAGAATTTCAGGGTACATGCCAGCAACAAATTTTCAAATCACGGCTGACAAGGTGGGATTTTTATTTTATTTTATTATGTATTTTTATTTTTATTTATTTATATTATACTTTAAGTTCTAGGATACAAGTGCACAACGTGCAGGTTTGACACATAGGTATACGTGTGCCATGTTGGTTTGCTGCACCCATCAACTCGTCATTTACATGAGATATTTCTCCTAACGCTATCCCTCCCCCAGGCCCCCACCCCCCTGACAGGCCGCGGTGTGTGATGTTCCCCGCTTTGTGTCCAAGTGTTCTCATTGTTCAATTCAAGGTGGGATTTTTAAAATGACACAATTGGAGACAAAAGTAGCTGGCAAGCAGGTGGCAGGATTCTCTTGCTAACCTAGGGTACTAAGTCTTGGTCACTGGAAATTTATATTTACAAACTACCTCACATGATTGCCTGGATTTTAGAAATATGCAAAAAATAAATTTCTAGGGAAAAATACCACAGAGTAATAATGTCAGCTTTAACTTTCTTTAAAAACTGTTTTAAATGTTTCTCTTTTAAAAAACTATTTTGCTTTTCCTCGTATGGGTCCCCACACCTACCTTGTGTGAGTCATCATCTCATGCACCAGGGCTTTCGAAACGTGATAAGTAAAGCAAGACGTCTACTGTATATCTTGTTAGGAACTTGCTTTGCCTTTTTGCTCCTGTTGCTCTACAGAAAAGATGGAGCGTTCATGAATGGCAAGGTGAGCCACACGTAGGGGCCGTCCTAGCCCAGACGGCCCAACACTCCTGCAAAACCTCATTTCACTGCTGGATCTACAGGCAACCCCTGCACTGCGATTCCTCCTCCTCACACCCACATTCCAGGCTCAATTAGTGGAATCCTAGTCTTATATCCACACCATGGCAGCACATTAAAATGTCTCCGATTAAGCCCTGGATTAGCATGTGCCCAGACTTTATCTTAATTGCCGATTAAGATTAATCCCGCCAGGGAGTTTTCCAGGGCTGCTTTATTACCATGGGGTGAATCATTACATATTTTGAGTTGCAAGTTCCATTTAGCTTTCTTTGACTAAAATGGGAGACCCAGACTCTCTTGGCCTCTAAGGAAGGGGCTCTTTATTGCTTTCTGAAAAGCTCCCTTGACAGCTCATTTGCACCTGAAGGTTGTGGGGATGAAGCCTTGATCCGTCTTGACAAGTCTATGAAAACTGGAACACAGGGAGTCACAGGCTTTCCGGCGGGCTCTTGGCTTTAAAAATCTACAGTGAACTTTGACTTGAAGAATGATCTTTATATACTCGGTGCTGGCTTTATCATTCATAGTGATTTACTGAAAACCTTTTTTTTCTCTCTTTCTCTTGCTCTACATGGATGTACATAGTTGTTTTCTGAACCGTTTGAGGATATAGTATATACATGGTCCTTTAGCTCTACATACTTCAGTGTGTGTTTCCCGAGAATGGGAATAATTTCTTACACAATCACAACTGAGTTATGAACTTCAAAAATTTACATTGGTACTTTTTACCAATCCTGATTTTACCAATACTTTTACTAATATTGATTTACTCCAAAATCTACTTCACTAAGTGATACCCCGATAACTATTAAGTCTGGCTACAAAAGAGAGAATTGAAAGCAAGAGAACTCTCCATGTTAGAGGTAAAGTGATGAGACCTAGAAAAGAGAAGTAACTTAGTGAAGGTCACACAGTGGCCGAAGAGTCCAGACAAACTCAAGAACTCAGGGGCAACTTCTAGCCACTGAATTGATACGCACATAAAGACTCAAGAAAGGTCAGGTCAGTATCGACTCTGGAAACATCCAGAGCTACCGGGCCAAGCAGACTTGACACTACCCTACCCAGATATGGAAATTTCCCAAGGGCAGAGGCCAAGAACTCTGTTTTTGAAAAGGTGTGCTTCACATTTATGTAATACATAAGAAAGACTTGAGGATAGCTATACCTGTTTCACCGAAATACTTCTTTTCTCCCAGCTTTAAGAGGCTAATTGTTCATGCAATTCTGTTTGGCTGTCTGGGGAGGCATAAGTCAGGAGCATTCAGCAGCAGTGTAGAGATCACTAACGTGGCACAGCTGTGAGACCCTTTGATAACAGTACGTGCCTTTGGCCTGACTCAGACTGCAGGACCTGGCGGACACCCACAGCCATGGCTTCTGGGGATTCCTAATAGGGCAGTTCCCTGCTTTCTACCTCAGGGAAGCTGATCATGTTATCGCTCTGAATGGGTTGGTTTTTGTCAGAGCATCTGGGTCAGGTGAGTCTGCGTAGTACTTTTCAATGTCAAGGCTAGTCATGATATTCATCGTCAAATCTCTGGCGCCATTCTGTGATGTCTCCATCTCAGAATCTGTCCTAATCCAAGAGCCAACAACGGAAATGGCTTCATCCTGAGAGGCCATCAACAGAGACTTCAGAAGGATCACAGAGGCCCAATCTCCTTCACAGATCCTCCACCAGACATCCCTTCCTAAGGACTCTTCCTCACATGGCTGTGGGTATTCCCGCTTCTGCCAGTAGAGTGTATGCCAAGAAAAGAGAAAGCCCGTCTCTGGTTTCCCTACCCTGCTTACTGCCCTGGGCGGCTACCAGTCTTAGTGGTATTTGGGAGTCCTAACGGATGCACCCATATCTAGGTAACACAAATACCCACAGTCTTTATCTTCCTTTACACTAAACTCATGAGATACACCACATTGGCCACTAGTATTTCTGAATGGACAGAAGTCATTTGCTGGTCTCTTTCTAAAGGCTGTAGTCTGCCACTTCCATGGTAATTTCATCCTAAAGCAGAGCCTAAGAATTGAGGACGAAAGCTTTCTCTTTTGTTGAACCCACAGCATAACCATGTTCCTTAGATTCTATTACAAAACAACCATTGGCTTTAACTGGAAACTTGAAAATTTAGGGTAATTATAGTATCAATTCATGATTACTCAACACATTTCCTCAACTTCCTTTGTGACTGATATTTTGAGTATGTTACTGTAACATTCGTTGAAGAAAGTGTGTTGTCCTGAAACAAGTGAGGCCTGAGACACCCCACACGTCTAAGATTTCTTACCTATGATTCATGTGGCTGCCAGAATATCTTTTACCTTCTTTCTTCTTTCAACCCTTCTCTCTTAAGTTCCGTAAACTTGTGTCGGGCTTCCTGAATTTGCCTTCAGCACTAGTAGTAACATGACTATAAATCGATGGGTTTTCCATGTTATTCTGGTCCAAGCTGCAAAAGATTAGATTCCCCACCGAGCCCTGATGGTGGTATTACTAGGCTTTAACTTGATGGGACTGACTTCGTTAATAGAATTCTCTCTTCAGTTGTTTGACTATGTTAATGTTGCTAGAAGGAAAAAAACCCCTGATTTTCCTATATGTAAGCTGTTTTCAAATTTGCGTGGGGGTTCTCTTGAACAGATCTGCAGTTTTCTTCCTATGGAGACACTACAATTACATGTTCCTTTTTCTCTTTATAAAAACTAATATCTTGCTAGGCACTCCGCCAGGAGTACTGAAATTTAGTTCTGATAAAAATCCTTCTTGGATATTTCGGGTCTAAGCTTTAAGATCTCTTTTCCTTCTTTCCCTCTTTGCTCTTTTCCCCTCCCTGATTACCCCCTACTCAAGGCACGAGCACACACACGCACAATTCATTTATGCCTACCTTGGAACAGATCTGAGCCAACATATTCCCTGGGGGGAAACAACGGTCTCTTTTCCTATTAATGAACAGTATGTTGTTGCAGATTCATGGAGGGCTTAATTTAATAAACATGGAAAGATGAATATGCTTATGGGACATCAAACCTCTTTAGGTTTAAAATTACTGACATAGAAGAATTGTCTCGTGAAGCACCCAGTCCTTTCATGGCTGGGTCATTATGGAATACAATGCCGCAGGGGAAAAACATCCCCTACCTGGGGCTTCGACTCCTTCTACCCTTTGACTCCATCTCCTCCATCCCTAAGTGCCAGAGGAGGCGTCAGATGTGCAGAAGTCAGCAATAACTGTGTGTGAACTAGTTCAACCTCCAATTCTGTGGCTTAGTCCTTATCGGTAATTCGATGGGAACCTGAAACTTTGTTGAAGGGAAGGTATTTTGCTGGCTCGGCTAGAATTGAGTTTAGACAGCACCCACGATATTGTGATAATCAACCAGCTTGAGATGAAGGCACTCATGACCAGCTTGCAGGAGCAGGCCTCGTCCCAACTCCTACTCCCTTTCTCTCCCCGCCACTCTTATTAGACACACTTCAGACTGAATCTTCTGTGGTCCCCACCTCACTCTTCCCACTCTTGAGCCCCTTCCCCTTCATCTTGGATTAGTCTGTCAGATGGCTAGGTAATCTGGCAAGGTCTTCAGGAGAGGAGGGAAATAAAACAGGGGGAACTCTGTCCAGGCATTTAAAGATGCAAAAGGCTGCCTGGTGGGGAGCAAAGGGCTGGGAAGCTAGTGAGCACCTACAGAGAGCTGGGTGCTGGGGAGAAAGAAAGGAAGGAGCATCAAAGACTTCACAACCAGGCTTTCTTTAAGTACATGTGCTCTTCTGCTCCTTTTAAATTATGCAAACCAAACTGAGATAGGCACAGCAGAGTGTAGATCCTGCACTAAAAGGGTAAGAAGCTTGCAATTGAGCCATGGCTGTAAAAGGTAAAGACAAGGTATGGGGTCCCCAGGGTTTGGGGTCCAGCTCTGGTTAGGGGAGTGGAGTTCTTGTAAAGAGTCCTTAAATCTTTCTCTAAACCAAGGACTGTCTAGACACGGCATCAGTAACAGTGCAATTACCGTCTTTGGATTTATGCAGTCCTATCCTTACCATTCTGTTTAAACCTGCAACCTGCCTGCCTTTTTCCTTGCCCTATTTTTCCTTCTTCCCTTAGCACTTATCACCTTGTACCACTATACAATTTATTTATTTCTTGTATTTACTGCTAATTGTCTGTCTTCTCTCTGCAGAAATATATGCTCCTCCAAGACATGAGTATTTGTCTGTTTATCTTCATTGATATATCTCTAGCACCTGGAGTAGTGCCTAGTTAATAATAGGTGCTGAATAAATATTTACTAAATAAATGAATGAATGTTATTACTCCTTACAAGCTGTCCCATACTCTAAAACACCAGGAGCCCTTTAAGACGGGCAAAAACAGAGCCAAAATAACTATGCAGAAACAAAGCATAAGAATGTTCACAATTTAGTCTTCTCTAACAAAGTATATTCCAACTAGTTAAGTGAAAAGCTGAATACAAAACAAAATAAGACCCGGAACATTAGCTCAGGAAGAAACACGGATACGGAGAAATCACAACGAGCAGCCTCATGGTATCATGGAAAATTGATAGCCTAGACATCACGAGACCCTGGTTACAGTCCCAGCTTTGCATAAATCTGTGTGACCTTAGGCAAATCACCTTGCCTCTCTGGGCCTCAGTTTTTCCAGTTAAGTTTGATTCAACTCAAATATTTAATGTGTGCTCATTTCATCACTTCTATCTCTAAAACGGCATAATCTTACCTAGTCCCACCTGATATTAAGATGCTAAAATAGCCTACTACCTAAATGTGATCATTTCTGCGAGAGAAATTAAGATTGCATGCCCGGCCCCCTATCACTGTGGGCTGCAGTCCCCAGATGGATTACACCTTCATTTTAACGTCCTTATTCAGCACGGTAGGCATTTACTCTAAGAGGTGAAGTCGAAAGAGTCCCCTCATGCAGCAGAGTCCAGGTGCTCACCTCTAGTAACCACTTTGGAGAACCGAGAATCAAACCGCAATCTCGGCAGCACAGGGAATGAGTAAAATACCCATAGTCGAGGAGCGTATTGAACTGCTGAGCAAGGGGTGTGCAAATACTATTTCAAATGGCTTATAAAGCATCACAGCAATGTAAGTGGGTTACGGTTGCCTCACAAAAGCACATCTGGAGGATCTCTTTGCTCTCTTGCATCCTTGAATATTGAACCCAGAGAAATAAATTGACTTGCTGTTTAATCCAATAGTCAATATGAGCTTCTAGTGTATAGACTCAATTGACTTAAAACTCAAGCTATAGCCTCCGGCAAGAAAAATGTAACACAACTGCGCAGGCTTGGCATTGATACATATCACAGGTAGCTGTTTCTTCAGCAAGAAACAATTATCGAATGCTCAGTGCTGAGGGATCAATGTGCTTCATAATTTCTGATGTGGCTTACTGAACAGCTGGGCACAGGTTTTGGTTTTTGTTTGTTTGTTTGTTTGTTTGTTTTTTAATCTTTACGGGTCTGATGGCTCTCTAAAGGGATTAGGTTATTGTGATTTTTTTTTTCCCATGCAAAAGGACCTGCCTTTCTTTCCCTGTTCTAACGAAAGGGCACCCCCCACTGAGTTCCAAAGAGCCGTTGCCCCTTAAAGTGCCCTCTGCCATGCATTACCTTAGGTTATGTGGCAAACCTAACCCCATACTACAGCCCAGTTACCTCGGTGCAGACAACTGGCTGTATTGGATTGTTTTGCTGTTGACAACAGGATGGATTAGCAGGGCTAGAAATTAAATTATATTGAGTATTCTTTAATGCCTTATGTACAAATTTTTCTGGCTGTCAGATTCTCTGTTTGGCTTTCTCAGGGCCTTGAAGGTAGGGGGTCAGGAACTAAGTGTTTTGAGAACTGACAGCTCCCTTTAGCGAAAAACAGAATTCTCCCACCCTTACCCCTTCCCAGTTCAAAGAACTGCTTCCTGCTTCTTTGCATGGAAGACAGTTACTATTTTTTTCTTTCCCTTTTGAGTCAGGATCCCTGGAGAGCCTTATAAGAGCACAGTGTCTACTGGTTAAAGGGTAACCATTTTCAGGGAATTTGCATTAATCTTATTACATTTTATCTTCCTTCAGGGTGAGGGAGTGGGACGGACTATGAGGTTTCCTTTGAGTTTCAGGTTTAGACACACCCCAGAACCCAAAGTAAAAATGATATAGGCTTAATAATAACTTCCCAAGAAGCCTTTTCAAGTTCAAAGTGGATTGTAAACATTAATTAATCAATTCCTCCTCCCAACACTGTGTGAGGTATGAATTACTCCCATTTTATAGATGAGAATGTTTAGGTAGCGAGCATAAATAACTCGTTTCAAGCCTAGATTGGACTTCTAGTCAGTAAGGGACAAGCAATTTGGATTGCTGTGCAAAGTGAAGGCTCATCAGACTTTTCTCATTCACAAAAATTAATGAAAACCCGTCCTAGGAACCCAAGCCTCGTTGTCTCCCTGGATTGATCCAAGTGGCCTCTCCCAGGTTGGCCCAACTCTTATCTTTTTGCATCCTCAGTTTTCTGGCCAGAAAGAATTGCCTTCCTCCAACACAATCACAAGGAGTTCAGATCAAAGGCTCACCAATGGTCCATTTAAATGCCCAAGGCTGTCTAATGCATCTCTCCATAAGACTCCCTGAATGGAGGCTTGGGTTTTACCAGGCCAGCCCTGCCATCGAAGTCATTTGCAATCCAGGCTGCTCACTGCACCTGCTGCTGTGGAAGATGTAATAGGAGCAGGAAGCACCATAGAAGGGGAAATGCTGTTTGGCACAAGTAAGTAAACACATAGGTTAACAGGCCAACACATCTTGCAACCTTTCACTATATGAACCTGTTGGCTAATGTTAGTAATCCACACTTCTTTTACAAAAGTCAAGCTGGTGGTCACTTTGCAGGAAACTCTACAAGGTTTTTCTCAAGACAGTCCTAGCAATGAAGCTTCCAACAAACTTAACATGGTTCTACATTTCCCCAGGAATTGCTGTAAACTGATAAGCACTGATATTCTTTCCACTGACTAAAACATCATGATCAGTCAACAGGCCTGGGAGGAATGATCTTTGTGGCTCATATGCACCAAGGAGGTTTGCCTCAACTCGAAGGGTGGAGACACTCAGATTTCAGCCTTCCCTCATCAGAAACACATTTCCTCATTTGGATATGTGTTTTCCAAAGCACTTGGGGGTTTTCAGCAAATCTTTATACAACTCATGGAAGTAAGAAGAAAAAATACTCATACTTCACAGAATACATGTGACATGTGTCTGTTAGGTGGGGAGAGGGTGCGGGAGGAGGAGTTTTAGCTGAGCTGTAATGAATATGAGAAATTAAAGATAAATAGAGGGAGAGAATTTTCTTTCTTTTTTGCCACGCTGGGAGTGGAAAAGTTTGGCCTAGTGGATCTCTACCCTGGCTGCTTATCAAAACCATCTGGAGAACTTTTGGAAACTCTTATGTCCAATTCAGTTCTACTGCATTTGCTTCTCTGGAACTAGGGCCTATGCGGGAGTATTTTTTTAAAAAGTTCCACATGGACTGGTGATGTGCAGACAGGCCTGGGAACCACTGGGCTGGTCTAGAGAGCCCAGTGTAGACAGTGAACATCCGCATGTAAGATACATGACCTGTCAAAGAACATTCAAGAGGGAAGTTCCTTTAAAAAGAATCAGGCGAGCTTCTCCTCGCCTAATAGCTTCCAACTAGCATCAGTGTTCAATTAATAATGTAGTTTTATTTGATGTTTCATGTGAGAAACTATTTAAAAACAAGAACTCTTTCATTCTTTTTTTCATTTAAATGGACTCAAAAGAAACAATTTGCTTGATAGATGAGCACAATGAGGGATTCTATGACCGTAAAATAACTGAAAATGAAAAATGATTAAAACAACAAAACAAAAACCACACTTCTCCATCTGCAATCCACATCCGTGTAGCCATGTAGTTGGAAAATTTATTGAGGGTCTATTGTGTTTCAGGAACTATGCATGAATCTAGCAGTGCCAGGGTGAGGCAGACACGGTCCCTACATGCTAGTGTCACCCATTCTAGCAAGGGAAGGGACAACCAAAGAGAAAAAGCACTCTGATAAAAGCTGATTTTTACTTGCCTCTTACCAGAGGTCATGCAATCTTCCAAGTGCTTTTTGTTCCATATCTCATTTTGTCTTCACAGTAACCTTAGTAGGTGGATTCTATTATTATCCCCATTTCACAGATGGGGAACTAAGACTTAGAGGACTTCAGTAACTTCTTGAAGGTAACAAAACCTGTAAAAAGGAGAGCTGCATCTTTTGGACTCAGTAGATCAAACATGTACATCCGCCTCCTTCTGCTTCTTAAGTGCATAGAAGGTATGCTGAGGCTGGCTGGTCGTGCTAGGGTGGAGTGGGGGCGACTGAGCATATCCTTGTCTCTTGTTAAGTCACTGCTGCTCCAGGTGAGAACAAACTCATCTCTGGTGCCTGCAGCTTTCAGGGTTGGTGTTGAGGAATCCCCTTCCCCTTGAACTTGCATGCTTTATGGTTAGCAGTGCCTTTGAGGCCACACACATAAGCGAGGAAGGAAAACATAACCAGCCCAG
Source organism: Pan troglodytes (assembly GCF_028858775.2). Lineage (NCBI taxonomy): Eukaryota > Metazoa > Chordata > Mammalia > Primates > Hominidae > Pan > Pan troglodytes. The sequence goes on from NC_072414.2 coordinate 52,789,752, forward strand.
AGTCCTCGTGCTGGGGCTTAATTTGGTACCTGAGAGTCATTCATTCCAGTTCCCGGGGCAGGACTCTGCCTGGCCTGCTTACCAGTGTTTCAGCAGCACGGAGGGGACCCAGCCAGCCCACAGAGTTAAGCGCAGCTGATCTGTAACTCCAAGTCATCTCTTTATCCCCTAACCGTGCTGCTCCACGGGCAAGTGCAGGGACGGAGAATGCACGCTTTGCCACAGTTCAGTGAGCCGAGTGCAAGCTCCCTTAACTTGGCTGTGGTGTCAAGTCACAGTTATATAACCCCTGGGCTGAGTGCCTCCCTGGGGTGGGGGGGGTAGGGGGCGGGCAACGGGGGAGCAGGAAAGGCACTATTAGTATAATGTTAAGAAAACAGACTCTGACATCCTCCAGAGTTTGAGAGTCTGGAACTGTTTGTTTCCCATTTAGTTTGTTTCCCACTTTGTTCTACAATCTTCAAATCCCAGATTTTGGAGTCTGGGCAGCTGTCGGTGGGGAGCCCAGCAGCGTGAACTGGACTCAGCCCCTTTCAGGCAGTGGGCTTATTTAGCTTTAAGAAATGTCCCAGGCCGGGTACGGTGGTTCACGCCTGTAATCTCAGCACTCTGGGAGACCGACGAGGGCGGATCACGAGGTCAAGAGATAGAGACCATCCTGGCCAAAATGGTGAAACCCCGTCTCTACTAAAAATACAAAAATTAGTCAGGCATGGTGGCAGGCACCTGTAGTCCCAGCTACTTGGGAGGCTGAGGCAGAAGAATTGCTTGAACCTGGGAGGCGGAGGTTGCAGTGAGCTGAGATCGCGCCACTGCACTCCAGACTGGCGACAGGGTGAGACTCCAACTCAGCAAAAAAAAAAAAAAAAAAAAAAAAGAAAAAAAAGAAATGCCCGTTGCACGACTGTTTTCAGAAGACCAATGATTAAGAGCACGTGAAAATTAATGCACAAATACAGCTAAGGAAGTGTACCATATAGCTTTTGCAACCACTCTTTTGCTTTGAAAGTGTTAAAGTACACAACTGGAAAGATGGAAAGACCTGAGATTGACGGCATTGTAGATACTTCTGGAAACTTTTCAATAAGGACGGCAGAATAAACAAATGTGTTCTCCTTTCACGATCTTTATTTTGGTAAGTCCGTTTCTCTTGGCCACAAGAATTACAACCATCTTTTCATTTTTTTAACTGCAAAGGCGGTCATATGATATGAAGTCACTCCATATCACAGAAATCAATTGAAGTTTTATTCATGGAGACTCTTCCACAGCTGCCATCTGCCCCTCCCGCTATGAGAAGCAAAGTTTCCCGAAGACAACCCCTCTCTCAAATGTGGCCCTAAAACATTTTTAATGAGTAGTAAGAGACAAGTGAACATGTGGGAAAATGTTCATCCCTGCTAGTAATAAAAAATGCAAATTAAAGCAACTTTGAAAAGGTAACATTTCAGTTTTCGGAAATAATACCCTAATGCTGGCCAAGCTGCATGGAAACTGATAGACTCAAATGCTATAGGCATTGAGTTAAACCAGCATAATTCTTCTTGGAAGAAATATGGCAATTGGTAACCAAAATTATAAAGATGTGCATATCCCGACCCAGCAGCCTTCTCTGGGACTATAGGCTAAGGAAATAATCTGACAGAAGCAAAATGCTACACAAATTGTACTACTGCCTTTAATGATCAAATCTAATCACAGACATACACACAAAATTCCAGAAGGAGCCTAATGTTCAATAATGGGGGATGGCTTAGCAAATTCTGGTATATTGATAATGGAATAGTAAAAAAAAGAAATCAAGCTGCAAATACAAAGGGGGTACATGTAAGATCTAATGTCACTGGAATCAGAGGATTTACTTGAATGTTTTTATCTTTTTTTTTAATATACCAAAGAAATAAAGGCTTTTGTACAGACTGTACTAGGAGGCCCTTAAAACAGCTGTTTTCTTGTCCACCTCATCTCTGCAAAGGGGTGTTTATTTCTTTTCTATTTAAAAATTAATTAAATTTTATTGACAAAAATTATATATATTTATTGTGTGCTACACAATGTTTTGCAATATGTAAACATTATGAAATGGCTAAATTGAGCTAATTCACATATGCATTACCTCCCAAACAGTATTTTTTGTGGTGAGAACACTTAAAACACAAAGGGGCTTTTATTAAGGATTTTGAAAATGAAAATAATGAAATACAGAGGGTCACCAAGATCACGCTGGATACAGGAAGAAGGCTTAAAACATCGCATCCTTGAGTCTCTGGTCTAAGTCAGGTCCTTGGCCTTTGAGTCTCACCTTTGCAGAGGGCCTCTTCCATTTTCCCACATGGGATGACTTTGAAAGGTGCTAAAATGCGGCCCCACTCTCCTCATACCAGCCATATGAGCTCACATCCATTCAGGTCCCGGAAGTACCTCCAGTAAGGGCCTGAGAAAACTTTAAATGCCAGGGTTTCAGAACCTTTCAGATCAACAACCTGTCTGTTAGCCACCCTGAAATGAAGGAAACCCAGATCCATGAGTCTAATCATCTTTTCAAGACTAGCAAAGAAGGGAATTTCTACGCATGATAATAAACCATTCCCACAATTAGTTTAACACAGTGATTTCTGGTCAAACCTAGGGGAGCCATCCCTCCTTTATATCAACAGCTTCCACATGCTGGTCAGTAAACAGTATGAGCAGGCCCATGCTTTGGTTCTCACTGGTCTGTATCTAATTGGGGAAAATAAGGATAACATCATAAGTTTTCATGAAGCTAAATATATTCAAAGGAGAGAATTATTCCTTACTCTAAGATAATGTCCTTTCTATTTTTTCAGTCCCCAAAGTCCACTTTTTAGGGGAAAGATGACAAAAAATAGATGGAGTGATTTTGTTGTTGTTGTTCATGTTATTCCTTTGCAGTAAAATATAGGGACCCTGTATTGGCCTCCCCAAACGTTACTGAAATCATACTGCTTCATTAAGCACATTAACCTTGGATCTTCCATTCAATGGGGAAGATGGAGATTCTGGACATTCCAATTGGGTCACTCCAAACTGTTTGGCAAAAAGTTCTGGTCCTGCTGGCATTTCAAACTGTGCTGCACAACCATTACAGAGCTTTGATTCCATCACTGTGTCTGTCTGTCTACCCTACCTGGCTGTGAGCGTCTTTGCCCAGGAACCAGTGCCTGATTCACCCTTCTGTTTCTGGTGACTAGCCCAGCACTGAGTGTACTGTTGTTAGACTGAATCCATAGTTGGATGTACAATATGGGTGAAATGCAAAGAACAGCTGTAAAATTGAAGAGAAAGCTTTCAGTGTTGGTTCAGAAGACCTAATTAGCATCCTGGTTCTGCTATTTAACAGCTGTATGACTTGAGCAGTGACTCTCTCTCATACTAATTTCTTTTCTTTAAAGTAGAAATCCAACCTAACCTCTATAAAGTAGAAATGTCGCCTATGCCCTTCACCAGTATCCTAGCTGTGTCCTTGTGTGAAGGGTCATGTGAAAGTGCCTATACATATATGTTAATTTCATTCATTTCTCTCCATTTTATTCCCTGACCAGATGCTTCTCATATTTAGATGTCACCCCTGTCCCAGCCCTGGCGAGAGGAAATTACAAAGCAAAAAGCCAGATCCCCCAACCCAAGGATGTGGAAGTCCAGAGGCAGCTGTCAGCATGCTTCAATTAAAGACAAAATCAAATACAAGCAGCATCCGTTTGCATTTACTCACGATTATTGTGTTTGACAAGATAACCTGTACCCACTTGTACATTCATTACAGAGCTTCTGAAATGATTTTTCTTTGTCTGTGAACATAGGAATTTTTAATGAACAGTTTCAGTGTCTGGTTTCATGCACTCGAAAAGTAAACATCAGTGAGCATCTTTCTAACAGGCTTGATCCATGCCCTCAGATGGTCTACCAGGAGGCAAACTTGTGTGGGTTTGAAACTTTCTTCCTGAGGTCACTGATGGAAACAAAGAAGGAGAAACTTTCAGCCTCCCCTTTCCAGTGATAAACATTTTAAATAAATGAATAGGTAAACAGAGAAGGGATCTCAATTTTAATTGCTAGTAAGTGAGGCATAAAAAGGAAAAGAGAGAGTTGTAACTGCCAGGACAATCTCACGCATTCTTTTGAACAGATTCATCTACAAATGAATGTGGCACAAGGAAATGTCAGGTGTTCTGCATGCAGTAGCTCAGGAAGCTCAAGTCAGGTCTCTCGTCTGTCCCTCCAGCTAGCTATATCTCACATCATGCTTCCTCACGTTTCAGGGCTGCAGCCTCGGTAGCCTTCACCCAGTTCCTCAAATATATCATCCTTCCTCTATCCACAGGACCTTTGCATATCACACTCCCTTTGTCTGGTTCAGTCCTATTCATGTTTCCGATCATCTCTTCCTCGGGGAAGCATTCCTCCCCTCCATATTGAGGCTAAAGTATTTCCAGGGGACAAATCCTTCATTGCGTTTGTCACTGTTGTTGTTTTACATTGATTTGGTGGCAATCTGACAAGCTCTGTCTCCTGCAGAAGACTGTATGCTCCACACAACAGGGCCTGTGTCTCTGTTCTCCATCTCATCTCTGGCACCTCACATGGTTGGTACTCAGTAACTATTTGTTAGGCACTAAATGAATGGAATGAATGGATCCCTGACAAATAACTTCACCAAAATCTTTTATTAAAGACTTGCCTTTGCAAGGAACCCTGTGGAATACGCCAAAAGACATGGTTCCATGCCTCTGGGGGCTTCATCAGCTGTAGATGTCACGTTTATACATACACAACATCACTACAGTTGAGAGTTGGGCTGTATCAGTGTACAGGAGTGCTCTGGATAGGATGTTCTACCTCGGACAAGCCACTAAATACATCTGTCCCTCCATTTCCCCATTGATCAAATGGTGACAATATCAGTGTGCTCCTTGTTAAAAGGTCAGGGGATAAAACAAGATAACAGAAACAAAAATGCCTCAAAAAGATAAATATTACTAATACCTTTTACCTAAAAGTATCCACCTCCTTAACCAACTCTACAAAGAGTCTTGAGCCTCGCTAGAGAAACACGATGGAAGCTACTCTCTTTGTGAGACGCACCTTGCACAGCAGGAGTGGGCTGGGCCAAGTTGGGGGCACAGTCCAGGCAGATGGGAAGACAGAGATGGGGCTACTCTAGAGAGCTAAAGGACACCAACCTTCTGCCACCAGGGCCAGCCAGGGTTGACAGTGGATCACGTGGCCTCCCTGAAATAGGGCTACTGAGCAGCTTCGTGATGCACAGAGACCCAGGGGAAAGGAGCAAAGGGCCAGATCCTGCTGCAAAACACACTGCCCATCTGCCCTGAGGTCTGTCATTCCTCCAGTGGTCCTTGGGCCCTGTCTTGCCTGGGACTGGCAAACAAACAGGAGGCCTCCTCCCTCCCTGATGCTCACCCGACTGGATCCACACCTCACTCAGCAACAGCTGTGCGAGTGCAGGTAAAGTCTTTCTGGAGTCTCAGCTCGTGATAAGCATTTAGCAACCTTCCCAGCGGAGGTGTGGAGCAGACAAATCATCACAGAGTGAGAACCATGGCTTTTCTCAGGGTCAGTGTCTCAGGAACCATGGGGTGGTGTGCGAGTGGAATCTTGTCAGTGTTTTGTGAAGATACCTAAGACTTTCAGTCTATAGCTCTGAGAATGTCATCCCATTTTACAAATGAGAAACAGAGAGGTTAATAAGCAAATCTACAGCAAGTCATTTAATGCTGCAAAGGTGTAGTCCATGGAAAGAGATCTAACAGGAAAACTCAAGAGAAATGCTGGGGAGCGCCATGGGGCCAACAGAACAGAAGGCCCTGTTACTGCTCAAGCAGCTGCCACCAAGCCTGCGAGCTCAAGGATGCTGGGCTGGCTGAGGGACAGATGTGGCAGGCATGCATGCGATTCAACAATGCAACAGTCCCTTTCTTGTTTGTTTGGAAAGGTTATACCCGCCTCGAATGCTAACAGCAATCACGAAGGAGCCACTAACTGTGGCATTTCTTCACAACATTTCCCCTGCAACTGCGGTCAAGGCGGAGGGACGGCCACAACCAGTCATCTTTTCTGAGTGTTCCTCTGCAAGGGGTGGAGTGGGGACAGCATACGTTAGTGGGCTAAGAATTTGCTTATCTAACAGAAATACAGCTTAACTAACCAAGGGATACATACAATTGTTCTTACAAATTCTGCAACCCATACTGAGCACTTATAAAGGCCAGGCCCTGTGAGAAATACTGAAAATGCAAAGCTGAATAAGGCACCTTGACTGCTTTCAAGGAGCTCTTTCCTAATTGGCTAGGAGAGGATATAACCCAAAATTTACAGCTGCCTTTTGGCAAGCCTATCACTGCAATCTACAAGGTGCTATGGGAACTTCAGGGAAGGAGAAACTCTGTGGGAAGAGCCTAGGAAACCTTCCCCAAACAAGGCATTGATGAAAGAGTGGAAGTTCATCAGGCATCAGAAAAACCATTCATTCATGTATTAACATTCAACAAATACTTAAGAAGTATTGATTGTGCTGGGCACCCTTGTGGCTGCTGGGGATACTGCAGTGGGTGAAGTAGCCCAGTTCCTACCCTCATGGAGCTAAGTCTGGCGGCAGTGATAGGCATACAAATAGTGAATCACAAACTAGGAGAGGTCTATGAAGGAGAAGTACAAGGTGTCTCAAGAGTATCTATCTGGGGAGCTGATCATGTCTGAGAGGCAGAAGAAGCTTCGGTGGGGATGTGACATTTGAGCTGAGACAGGAAGGATGCTGAAAGCAGGGGTAGGCTGAAATTTCCGGGCTGAGCAAGCATCATGTGCATTCATCCACTCCACTGACATTTATGAAGAACATGTTGTTGCACCAGGGTCCCTGATGATGCACAAGACACATCTCTGACCTCAAGGAGCACACAGTCGAGTGGGGAGACAGATGATTGCAATAGAATGTGCTAAGTTCATGGCTGGTGGGGTGGGGAATGCTTTCCCATTAGAGGGAACAGTGTGTGCAAAGGCCAGGAAGGCACAGCTCAAGACATTTTAGTGGGAAGTTAAGGGTTCCAAACTCCCCTCAATTGACTGCTATGTGAGGTGTGCTTGACCTATCATCTTTCTTTTTCTTGCTTAAGAACGAAACTCCTTTCTCTACTAATCACGGTATTGCTGCACCAAGAAGAAGCCGCCTCAGCAAATGCTGACGCACGCATTTTGCAGTGAGCTGGAAGTGCCTGGCCTAGCTTGGCCTGTGCCTCCCTCCTTTCCTCCCCAGGCAGGATCCACACAGTCATCAGCACCACAGGGCTGATTGCCTAAAGAAGGCACCCTCCCTGCCTCATTGCTCCAAGCTGGCCTCAGCCCAGGTACCTCGGCCACACCCAAGGCCCATCCAAACCTGCTGTCTGAGGGTCAGAGCCCCCTTCCATGAGAAAGCCCCTGTCCCGCTTAATAACATTTTCTCTCTGCCTGTCTAATTAACTCCGTCACTGTATCTGCAGTCAGATAAAATGCTCATTTCACACCACATTAATTTTTATCAGCTGAACATTAAGCAACACAAAGCTATCTATGCTTGGTTTAATTTACATACTGACAGACCTACAAAGCGTTACCCACAGTGGCTGCGAAGCAAATAAGCAGAACTGGCATCAAGCAAGGCTCTTCAAAATGAAATATTGATTTGCAAAGCTGACAGTAAAGAAGGGTTGGAGGGCTATGGGAGAAGAAGCAAGGAATAGAAGAGTGATTTTTCCTTGAAGAACAATTATTGATGTTGTCACCAGTAGGCCTCCCAAAGGCCAAACAGAGGAGCCAGCTGAGGCCAGGATCCCAAGGATCAGGTGTTCCCAAGGAACACAGCCCCACAGTCCATACTGCTCCCTGGAGAAGGACTCTCTTCATCCTGGCATCAGAGGCCATCCCAGCCTGAAAGAAAATGCCCTCAAACAGCAAAGTTTTTTAATCACATACACAAACACATAATATATCTTGCTTCTGTAACTTTGCTCAAGCTGTTTCTCTAGAAGAGTCTTCCTTCTATTCCATGGCCAAACTCAAGCACTACCTCTTCCAGGAAGACTTCCCTGGACACCCTGCTTCCTTACAAATGTGTTGCCAGAATTCCCAGCACTGGGTCTGCATTGCACCGGCTATCCATACCGTTTCTTGATAATCTATATGTATGTTTCTTTATCCCACTGGTTGTGAGCTCTTTCAGGGACAGATCTAGGTTTGGGGCAGCTGAAGTTTAAGCAAGTTAGGGGATTTTCTTTAAGAAGAAAGAATTTTAAAATATCTAACTTTTGCAAATATTACAGAAACTTATAACCATGAAAATAAATTACTAGGGGCATTCTCAGGGCTTTAGGAGAGGCCGGTGCAAATGAAGGGTCCTGAAGTTTAAGTTTTATCAGCTTTGAAGTGGGTCTACTTCTGGTCTCTTGAGTGCAATTCCTTGCTTGTAACAAGCATTCAATAAATATAGGCAGCATGAATTAAATGAATAAAGGAAAAGGAACTACTTTGGGGTGCCCAGTCTGTGATAGGCACAGCCAAATAACTTTGGGAAGGATATTCTCCTCTAAGCAGCACAGCAGCCTATAGATGATACAACCGATAAGTGTTGAAGCCAGAATTGATTTCCGAGAATCACCTTCCTCCATCTGAGAACCTATGACCTAAGAGAAAAAGAAGCAATACCCCAAGTGAAAAGACAAGTGGCTCACACAGGTTAAGTCTTTAGACTTTAGAGGTCTTAGCACTCATAATTTCACCCAGACCGGTGGTTCTTCCACTTTTGTGAGCATCTAAATCACCTGACTCACTTACTCCACGGCAGATTCTCTGACCTGCAAACCAGAGAGTCGAATTTCTCATGTCTGTATAATTGGAGTGGAGCCTGAGAATTTGTATTTTAAATGTGTCCACTCACAATCTTGGTGCAGGTTTTCGAAGACTACACTTTGAGAAACCTTGACTCAACTACAAATGTTGATGTTGAAGGGAAGTGCACCAGGAGAATTAATTGGGTGAGTGCTGATGGAGAGGCTAGTGGAAAGCTGTATTTCCTTCAAGAAGCTGGGATGTGACTTTAACATGATGTGGCACCATGGCCTCAGGAAGACTGGGGACTGACAGAGAATGGAAACCGCAAGTCTAGAACCTGATGAGTAAGAAGGCTGTAGACATATTTTAAAGTGCCTAGGCAAGCCACCAGTTTGAGAACATCCCTCGTCTTTGTGTGACTTTCAACCTGCAGATGTTTTCAACTGAGTCCCCCATGAAGGAGAGGAGCTGAAGACCTTCTCCTACCACAGGGGCCAATGCTGGCTGAGTATTCTGCTTTGCTATATTAAGAATTTCAAGAGGTAGCTCCTGGATATGTAATGCACAGCGCTCTTGTCCTGGTTATATATGGCTTCTCATGAAGGAAACTTCTGGCCTAGCTTCAATTTCACAATTATGCATGCTGGGGCTTGTAGGTACCAGATGGTTCCAGGGTTACCACAGGTATTTTCCTTTCAACACCATCATGGTAACGTTTTTCTCTTCAGAAATGTCTATGACCTTCAGAGGCCCTAGAAACCCCCCACCCCCGCCCCACTGTCCCCCAAAAAAGCTTCAGAATCCAGGACTGTCTATTGTTTCATTGTCTTTTGCTTGTTTGGTGGTGTTTATTGGGAAGAAAATGCAATAGATGCTTTGGTATCGAAAAGTGTGGCTCTTTTAGAATCAAACGTACATAAAACTGATTGTAGAACGAGCCCAGGCTGATGTCATGGGCTCTGAGTTCAGGCCTGATTCAGTTACTACTTGGGCAAGTCACTTAACTTCCCTAGGTGATCTCATCTGTGATATAGACTTGATAATATTAGTTCTGCCTCCCAGAGCTGTGATATGGAGACAAAGTGCTTTGAAATATCTAAATATAAATGTAAGGGCTATTGGCTTTTGGTCATAATCTACTAACCCCTTACAGATAACAACTAAGTTATCTACACACAATAATTTTTAAAAACCATTTTCAAGGCAATGGAATGCAGTCAAAAGTCCAACAGGAACTGGAAGGGAGTCTGTCCCCTGAAACATGAACCTTCACCAAGTAAAATTTATGAATTTGTGGGGTTTTGTCTGGGAGCACTCCCAAGTTAGCTTTCAGCTCTGGAGAGCTTGAACTGTCAGAGAAATAAGTCAGGAAAGGAAAAAGAACATAAGGGGAGAAATTCTGGAAAGGTGGGAACTGCAGAGGCAGCGAGCTGCAAAATCTATGTACAAAATCTGCCCAATCCTTGGCTGGCTGCAAAAATAGATGTGCATGAGGGAGACTCCAAGGGACCCAATACAAAGAAGCAGCTGGAAGCTAAAAGAACAGAAAAGTGACTTTATCTGCTGTCGACCGCAGGAACAACAGAGCTGGAATTTGAGTCCAGGCAAGTCGAGTGGTTGCTAAAGCAAAAATTATTTTCAGAGAAACAAACAGAATCTAGGGTCTCTGCAACAATCATTTGTTTTGTCTATTACCCAATCCAAAGTCACCATACATGCAAATAAAGAGTAAAATGTAACACATAAGAAAAAAGCAAAGCAGTAATAAAAACCAACCCCAAGAATACTCAGATAATGCCCTTAGCTGATAAGTACTTTAAAGAAGCCATTATAAATATGTTCAACAAATTGAAGGAAATATATACATAATAAATGAACAGATATGGGACTTCAGTGAGAAACAGAAACTATAAAAATGAACCAGATAGAAATCCTGGAGTTGAAAAGTAGAATGAATATAATGAAAAAAAATACTACTGTATGGGCTTAACAGCAGACTGGAGATGGCAGGAAAGAGTCAATGGACTTGAAGATGAACTAATAGAAAGTATTCAATCTTAAGAACAAAGAGAAAATAATGAAGAAGAGTGAACAGAGCCTCAGTGACTTGAGCATTATAAACCATCAAACAGTATACATATATGAAATAGCAAGTCCCAGAAGAACAGTAGAGAGAGAATGAAGCAGAAAAAGTATATTTGAAGGAACGGCTGAAAATTTAACAAGTATGGTTAAAGACATCAACTTATAGATTCAAGAAACTCCGCACATCCTAAGCAAGACAAATACAAAGAAAACAATATCTAGACAAACCACAGTCAATTTTCTGAAGTCGAAAGATAAAGAGAACATCAAAAAAGCAGCCAGAGACCTACAGCAGAAACAACAATATGAATGATAGCTATTTCTCTCACAAATAGCAAAGGCCAGAAGACAATGGAATAATATCTTTAAGGTACAGACTGAAAAACATTGTCAACCCAGAATTTTATCTTCAGGAATAAAGAGAAAATAAAGTCCTTTTTGGATAAACTGAGAGATTCATTGCCAAGAGATCTGTACTAAAAGAACTGGAAAAGAAAGTTCTGCAGTCTTAAGGGAAATGACACCAAATGGTAACTCAGATCTACAGGGAGGAGTGAGGATCACTGGAAATGTTTTCTCAAAGATGTAAGAAGTTATTAATTTTTCCAGTGGGTAGCAAATTTATACCATATAATCATACTTTGCCCTATAGTAAATGACACATTGCCTCTTTGTCACAAAACCCCTAAATTCTACAAATACTGTTTTTCCTGCTCCCTTCCTCCCCATCCCCACCACTCCCTCAAAAGAGAGAGAGAGAGAGAAAAAAAAAAAAAAGAGAAAGAAAACTTGATTTTATTTTCTAGCTGTGTGACCTTGGGTGAAAAGTTAACTTCTTGGTGTTTTAGTTTCTTCATTTATAACAAGAAAAAGTGGAGTAAATGATCTCAAAAGTTCCTTTTGGCCTGAACATACTGTGATTCAGACCAAACTGGTGCAGTATGTTAGGAGTAGTCTTCATTTAATTTTTACTATTATTATGGTTACAGTAACTAAGTCTTAGTCTTCATGATCAGACAAACTCATAAAATTCATTCAAGAACTAATAAGGCTTAGAAGTGTCTTACACACCAACATCCTGTGGAGTCTCACCACTTAAAAACAACAAAAAAATATGCTGCCATGGCTGAAGTAATCAAATGAGGTAAGCCACAATACATGTGCTCTGCAAACTGCAATGCCCAATGCAGACAGAGGTAAGGTGGTTTGATTATCCCAACTGTCAGATTCCCTTTCACATTTTCAATATATTGATGCTGGATGCCAGTTTCTTAAGTCATCTCAAACACCAAGGAACTACATTAAACCATATCGGAATGTGCTTAGTCAAGTGCGAAAGTTCACTGCACAAGTCTTGCCTGTGTGAGAAGCAGAGAGTAAGGAAGCCTTGAGCCCCCAAGGACTGGGAACAGTTAATTAAATATTCAGTGTGTCCATGTTTCACTTGGGGGAGAATTTATGAAACTTCAAAGAGCTTTCTGGTGATTTGCCACAGAGATGGACTTAAGCCAGGCTAGACTCCAAGGCTTACTGGCCACCAAATCCTGGGAGGCTGCCCTGGGGTAGCCTTCCTCAGTCCTGATGCTCTGTGACATTTGAGCCGTGCAGGCTTTCTCTCCCGCCTCAGTGCCTCTGTGATTCTGCCGGATTAAGCAAGCAGTGGGAAGTTCCTGACTCAGACAGTGCACTCTAGAACGGGTTCTTTGAGGACCTGGGTCCCAGCTGGCTCTCCAAGGTGACAGGGAAAAGGTAGAAAAATACAGTCCCTTCTTTGGCAGCCTTTTTACAATTCTGCTGAGTGCCGTGTGTTCAACTGTTTCTTTTCTTCCCCAGAAAACAGTCACTGCAAATAACATGCTGTTTGGAAACAGGTCTACTTAAAATGCCACATTCATATAATTATTTACAAATACTGGCATAAATGAAATAAAGGTCTGACTAAAACAGAAAATCTCAAAGCCCAACACTATTGCTTTAATGAAGAGAGTAGAGAAAGGCTGAATAATCTGCTGTTTCACCGCATTCTTGAGAAACCTTTTCTCCCTCCTGCACACATATTCCATGTTTAATCTTCCTTTTTTAATTTGCTCCCATTACCCAACTTATAGCACATAATGAAGTATACATATCACCTGTGTTTTCAAATGGCTTTTCGATAGATTTGAACATGGTCACCAGAGAACCATTACACCTGTGTGTATGCTGCCCTTTGGAAGAAAAACGACTATAAAGTCCTAGGGAAAAATACTGGGTGCATACCACTGAGCCACAGCTTGCTTTTAGATATCCAAAGCTTGCTTTTAGATATCCAAACCTCCACTGACGTCACCAGCTAACTGAGTCTCCAATATCCCTATGAGCTGCCTGCAGGTTTCCGACAGCAAAATCCAATACATGTTCAAAATGGCAATCATTAATTTCTAAACGATTGGCCACTGTTTGTTGAATAACAGTACTTCCATTCTGACAGGGTGGAGTTATCATTCAACCAGAGGCAGAGAAAAAGCACCTGGCTTCCTTACTTGCTTTCCGTTTAGAAGGGTGCTGTGCCTCATGCGCCCATATCCTAGGGCTCACTGCTCACAAGCACCGTAGGCCTGGAGTTCTGCCTGTCCACTTTCTGTCCTTCAACCACACAAATGTGGAAAATGGGTGGTGCTGAGATTCTGCTCTCAGAGGGGTTCATTTCAAAACAAATCCTGGACCTTAGCTGCTAAAATGTGACACCCCTTCCCACTGCTTCTCAACTACATAAAAACCTCAAGAAACCTACCATAAGCACTGGCATTTATAATCTATCACCATTTTGCTATGCATATAGGGTGATATCAGGTATCCAAAATCCCCACACACTAGATGTATGCCACCTCAGGAACCGGGAAAAAAGAGTCCTTACCTCTGAAGAACCAACCTGAATTTTGTGGTTGGTGGTGGAGACAGCCATAGAGAGAATTCAAAATGGTAACCCGAAGTCAATGTTTCAAATGGGCTATTCACCTTCTGTAGGCTGGCAGGAACTCTTCACCTTTACTCCTGTGCTCACCACGAAACAAGAGCAGCAGCAGCAAATAAAACCCCAACTCAAAATGGGCTGCTTGAGATATAGAATTTGCTTTTATATTCTTCTTCTCTGAACTGTGTTGGAAGGGCAGCCAAACCCCGGGAGGGTATTTTTGAGCTAAGAATTTGACAACTGTTTAGACTGGAAGCTCCCTGAGGGAAGGCTCAGTCTTTAAACTGTATTTCGCTGAGGCACAGTTTGATACCATGGTGGTATATGGTAGCTAATATGATGCAATGATGAAGGAGGGATCTGGAACAGCCACTGATCTCCTAATATCACAACTTCAAACAGCTTCCTGCCCTCCCTCCCTCCATGGTGAGTAAGGCAGAAACAATAGGTTGATTTGTCAACCGCAGACAATCAGAGGAGGCCTTCCTTATGGCGCCTCCCTATATATGGCAACTCCCCTCACCTAGCCCACCATTCTCCCCTCACCTCCATCCCTACCAGATGTGACATGCCTTGTAGACTGTAAGGCACTGCACTACCATAAAACATTACATAAGACGAAGTAATGTAATGGAGATAACTCTGGGAAATTACCCAAAAGGCCTCATGCCTCGGTTTCTTCCGCTTTCAAATGGGGATCATACTACCTGATGTCTTGCCTACATTACAGGATCATTGTGGGTATCAAAATGTGTAAAGCCTATGCAAATATAACCATCAACATTATAACATTTTCTTAACCTTTGCATCCTCAAAAAAGGGAAGTGCAAAGTGAATGTGTGGTTCTTGACAGAACTGAAAGAAGCCTGAAGTAGGAGTGAGACAGGCCTTAGCTGTGGTTCTGCTACGTCTCCTCCTGGGTGCGGGAACCAGGCTCTCTGCTCTCAGTGCCTCTCTGTATCACAGTGAGGGTGGTATTCTAGCTCTGCTGGGAGACACAGAATGTACGCTGGAACAGGCTTGAGCTCAAGAGCTTCCCCATGCACACGACTCTCCAGGCACTCACCCTTTTGACTTCCCCACATGGAGAAGCCTGATTCTAAACTTGGAGAGGTAATGAGACCTAGCAGGTCAGGCTGGGCCAGCCCATGGCAGTGACCAGGTCAGTATAAGCTTTTCACCTCTGAAAATCTTTAAACTATTTGGGAAAACAAATTACTCTGAAAGAAAGTCAGACAGATACCACTTTATACCCACTAGGATGGCTATCCACCCCCCACCAAAAAAAAAAAAGAAATAAAATAACAAGTGTTGATAAGGAAACTGGAAACCTTATGTGTACATGCTGGTTGGAATATAATGTTGTCACTATGTAAAGCAATTTGGTAGCCCCTCAATAAATCAAACATAGAATTATCATATAATCCAGCAATTTCACTCCTAGGTATATACCCAAAAGAACTCAAAGAAAGTGTTCAAAGAAAAACTTGTATGCAAATCTTCATAACAGCACTGTTCACAATTGGAAAAAGGTAGAAACAACCTCAATTTCTCATCAACTGATGAGTCGATAGACAAAATGTGGTACATTCATACAAAAGAATATTATTCAGCCACAAAAAAAAGAATAAAGGACCCATACAGGCTACATCCTGGATGACCCTTGAAAATATTATGCTCAGTGAAAGAAGCCAGTCACAAAAGGCCACATAATATATTATTCCATTTATACAAATACCATGAGTAGGTTTATTATTATTTATGTCTAAATATATTTTATTTATATATTTATATAATATATAATTAGATTGTCTATATATTTATTAATTATATTTATTATTATTATTATTATTTCTGCACAGAGGCAGAAAGCAGATTAGTGGTTGCCAGTGGCAGAAGGGAATGGGAAATGGGATTTCCTTTTGGGATAATTAAAATGTCCTGGAACTAGATAGTGTCATGGTTGCATAACTTTGTGATTGTCCTAAATGCTACTGAATTGCACACTTAAAAATGATTAAAATGGTAAGTTGTACATTATGTGTATTATACCATTAAAAAAAAGATAGCCATACATAGGTGGGAATGAGGTGGCTGGGAGAAGGGACAATTCTGGAGCTCCTGTCGACGACAGCCTTCCAAAGCCATCTTTGCTGCACTGTGTGTGCCTTTCCAAGGGCCTGGGTTGTACATTAATTGAGAAATGATTCCTAATAAGTCCCAAGAAGCCACAGGTCTTTTCCTTACAAACAGGAAACAATCACATCTCATGGCAGCTCATTACACATTCTTTGGGTACCATGAGTTGTTTTAAAACCGTGAAATTAGTTCTGGCAGAGTTTACAGAAAAACACCCATGAGATGAGACTGAATGAGTTATGTAAGACTTCTCGCACTCTGCTTATGAGATATTAACTCCTTACGGGCCCAGCCAAGGACACCGGTGTCATTTATAAAGTAGTGAGCACACCCTGGTTCCCACCAAGACCAGCACGCGGTTGACAAGAAGCAGCAGTGGAGCCCTAGATCTGGATGGGCTCATCGAGCAATTGCCAGCTTCAGCAGCTAGGTACTTCCTTCTCCACAAGAGGCCGGTGAGGCTGCTAGCCAGGTGAAGGGACTTGCTCACACAAACTGGCTCAACTAAAAGTTCCAGTCTTTTCCCAGGAGTTAGGTTGACCTTTTGGTGTGGTGTACGGAAAGCTTTAAAATCAACCAGATGTGTAGAAGATTAATACGATCATCGCTGGCCTACAGCTATGCCACAAGACCAGCCCCACCCCACCAGGAAGATAAGTAATCTGATCCATTGAGCTTGAACTCTGGCATTAAGGAGACACATATTTCAAAAGTTTCCGTCTGGCAATAGTCAATAAATTAATTATTATACATGAGAAAAAAAAACTTATTTAATGTGTGAGCCCCAAACAATGAAATGAGCTCAGGAGCTTTCCTCCACCCCTTCCCCTTCATTTCCCCAACAGACACACACACACACACACACCACCTGTAGTGTACTTACAAAATATGTATGGAATATTTTACCTATGAAATATACTTCATAATTTATTTAGAAAGTAGCAAAGCATTCAAAAATGAGTTTAAAAAGCTTGTTCAAGATTTGTCTCAGGAATCAAGTACTGAACTTGGAGAAACCTTAGGACTCTACTTAGAATCCATGGACTCTTATTTTAGAAATAACATGCTTAGTTGTCTGGTTCCTGAGCACTAGCTCATTGGAAGAGGAGACAGGGAGCACTGCAGCAAGGTACCCTAAGCAAGAAGTGAGTATTCACCACCAGAGTGGGAAGAACAGAGAGGACTAAAGGCAAGCAGAAGTCACCAAAAAAATGGCACCATCCCAAGCCTGGAGCCATGGGAAGTGCCAGCAAACCCTCTCACCCTAACAGGCAGCATGGTAGCGGAGAGGGGACACAGGCTTAAGAATCAGACAGATCCAGGTCTGAAAGCCAGACCTTGCTACTTATTAGCTGTGCAATATTGGGTAAGTTACTTCCCCTCTCTGACCCCTAATTTCCTTCTAAAAAGGAATGATATATCCCCACTCTAAAGTGGAGGCAAGCATGTGTACCTTACAGGGCCTTTGTGAAAATGGGATAAGTTATATAATGAGCTAACAAAGGCATCTAGTTATTGCTCAATAAAGGACTTTTTTAAAAAAAAAAAAAACTCAAGGACAGTGTATTATGGCGTGGGCTGATTATTCATGCTCACAATGAGAACCTTGAGTCATGCCGAGAGGGCTGACATATAGCTGTGTCCTCAGTGAGAGGGCAGGGACCTTCCCTTTAACCTACCCCAGGACCCCAATACCTCAGGCCTCCGTGCCCTCGTGCTGGTCTCTGGAACTATACTCAGACTCTCTATCTCTCTTTGAAAGCTACTTGCAGCTAACTATTCTTCTGTAAGTTATCCAATAAACTAATTTATCTTAAGGTGTCAGTGTTCAATAATAGCAAAGTTTTCATGGGAATCAGTTAGCAAGGGGGAACCGCTATAAACCAACAGTGATGTTTCAGCGAAGGTGACAGACTGATGAGGAATTCACTTGGGGTCTGGGGGCCTTCTTGGCGTCCTCTCAATTAGACTTTGTAAGCAGTTTCCTTTTTATGTCTAGCCTGAAACATTACAATATGGAGTCGAGACACTTCATGGGGCCCAAGCACTGGCTGCTGCTGTCTGGCACGTCTTTATAAGAGTTAGATGTTGATACACATCCACTCAAAACACAATAGCTCCTCTTCTGATCGATTCATATTTATTTATTTAATTAATTTATAAACTGCATTGGTCCAAAAACATTGCGGGGGAGAGGAGTCACTAAGGTAAACAAGTTCAGATGCCGAAAAATCCCACCACCAAGATACTAAGTATATCACATGCTTCATGCCAAGATGCACTGAAAAATCAAAATCATTTATTTTTCTTTGTCTTACTTTCCCCTGCAATCTGATGTTCTTCTAAACACCCATGTCCCAGAGACTGCAATAGCAGAGAGGTAGATAACGAGGGAGGGGCACAGGAAGAGACAAATGGCTGAAGCATTTCAGAATTTATCAAGATATGTAGATAGGAATGGATCAGTCTTTGTCTTGCTCTCTGTTTCTGTCTCTCAGTGCCTCTATCTCTTCAAAATAATAACAGAAATATTGCTAAGATCAAATTAAAAAATTGTCTCTGGCTCTATTTCCTATAGAGGGCTGCAGCCAGGGCTGTGTTATTCACTTGTCTATCTCCTGGGCCTGCAGCCATGTGCTACACCAAGTCTGCCTCTCCTCCCAACCTCGTATTCAGCCACCCTCACGTTGGTTGCCCAAAATTGGCTACGGTGAGAGTATTTACACCACAGAAATTGGCAAACATTAGACATCAGGGCTTTTTTTTTTTCTTCCTTGCTCAGTAGAACAACTTCTGTAGAGTTAAACATTTCCCAGCACACTACTGATACAAATACTTGTTAAATGAACAAAAGAAGAATGACACGCTGTTCCACTTAATTCAATCATTTCCAACACCTCTCTGGCCCTAATCATGACAAACCCCTCTGTAAGTTCTTCTCCACAACAGGATGACATGCCCTGGGATTCAGTTATGAAGCAGAGAAGGAAATGCCAGGAAGACTAATTTAAAACAAAATTTCGTTTTGGTAACAGCGTCTCTGACTCAGCTCTGGTGGAAAGTATCAACCTTATAAACCCACAAGGAAGAGGTGAAGATTTCACATCGTTTCTTCCTTTGATGTTAAAAAGAGAACCTTCTTGAAGGCTGGGACAGCACTGTGAGAGGAGGGCCGCCAGGCGTGCAGAGAGCAGTCCCTTATAGCAGCCTCCTCTTGGTGAACTCAGGGGGCGAGAGACTTTCCCTGAGCCCGAGTGTCCTGGCTATAGACCAGTAACTATTATAGTTATAGCACCTCCTCTGTCTACCCCACACAGCATCTACCTCCCAGCCCCCCAAACTCCTATTTATCCGCCAGGACCCAGTTCATATGCCGCCCCCACCTCTTTGGGAAGAGGCCTGGTCCCTCAGCATGCAGGTCTTTCCCCAGGTCCTTCCTGTCTCAACTCCAGCATTTACTATGTTGGGCTGCAGTTAGTTCTTATCGATTTGGTCACTCCTCTGTCCCTCTGTGACGCTCTCAAGGGCAGGGGCGACGTTGAGCCCGCATTCCCAGTACTTTCTGCAGTGCTTGGCACACAGCAGTTGATTGCTGCATGCCTATTAAAGTGAACCACTGAAAAACTAGACGTGGAGGGACTTTTAAACTGGAAATGTAATCTATAAAGTATAAAGAGTTATTACCAAAGGCAGACCACAAAATAGAGTGGCACACTACTGCCAACCCTTAGGAACAGCCCTTACTTGGCGCGGACCCTATTGAAGCATTTAATCACCTCACCACTAGGTAAAATTTGTGAAAACACCTGGTGAACTTGGGTGGAAAGGCTCAATTAGGAATTACAGAGAACATTCTCTAAGTAGTGGCCTCCCCCTCCCCTTCCTTCGACAGCTTTATCCCAGGTTTCCACACCCTCCCTGCCCACAGGGCTCAGAGGTAACAATATTACATAAGGAACGAATGCTGCCTTCATTTGTTTTAATAAAGAAACAGCCCATTTAAAGAAACACAGACTTTAGTGGCTTAGATATTTCTGAATGTGAATATGACCCAGAGGCTCAGGAATACAGAACGGCTGTCTTGAGAATGAGCATTTTTTTCCTATTTAAAACATTCTGGAAAATTGCTCTGTATCCCCGTGCCAAGATGAAAAAATAAAAAACATAAGGGCTATTTGGAATGTCTCTGCATTTTACAGATGACTTTAATGCATAATGTTATAAAGACATGAAGCTCTCTGGCCTCAAATGCCCCCAGCGCAGCCGCCTGAAAGCCCAGGAGAGGCACGCCACGGTGTGGAATCTGTGAGCAGACCCCACAAAGAAAACTCACGGTTTCAGATGAGCTTTGTGGTTGTTCGTGGGCTTTTTAGCTTACAGAAGTCTCCTAAGAGGATGCAAGCAGGCTTGTGTGGAATAATCCCTTAACTGTATGGTATAAAATTTGTTAATATAAAATGATAATGATGATGATGGTGGTGTATCTCAGTGTAAGAAGCTGTTTTCACATATATTTCATCTTGTTTTATTTGATATTGCAACCACGTTAGCTAGGTAGGAAATGAATTACTGATGTTATAGATGTGGAAAATGATGGCTGAGAGAGGGTTGTGGCTGGCTCCAGATCTAATTGCTAGGCAATGAATGGTCTGGCACCAGAGCCCAGAGCTACTGTACAATGCTTGGTGGGAGTGGGAAGCTGAGTAAAAACAGGCACCACTGTTAAGTAGGGAAGATTTGAGAGCACACAAGTGCTGGATCCTTACAGACCCAATTCTGCACCTGGGCCCTGACAAGGACAGGCTACATGATCATGGGTCAACTGTTACAACCTTCTGGTCAATTTCCTCATCTGCATATGTGAATAGCAATTCCCAACTCATGGGTTAATACGCAGACCAAGTGTTTGGGCTCCATTACAGCACAGGTAGGAACCAAAGAAGTGGTAGCCATTAGTATTTTGTCATTATTTCTAGCTTTACAGAGGGCTATTGGTCCTGTAAAGGGGCTCATTTCATTTGTTCATTGCGACTCTGTCTGGGTGGGAATTCTCCTAAATACTTCATGAGGCCCATCTCTCTCTTCCCCTGTAGAAGCTTTGCCAAGGACAAATAGCTCAAGTATCTGGCTTCCATGTTCCGAAGGAAGAACCTTGCCTTTTAAGGCATAATGTGTGTGTGTGTGTGTTTATGTGCGTGTATGTGGCATGTGTGTGTATGTGTATACGTGGGGTGTATGTGTGTATGTGCATGTCACGAGCCTGGTGGCTTATGTCTTTTACTCCTCTTTACTTTCGAAATAATATTCACCTGTTGTTGTCTTTTTCAAATATTTCTATGTCTACAGAGATGAAAATCTTAGCCCAGATTCAATAAGGCAAGAAATCAATTAAGGTTTTCATTTACTGCTTAGCCTCAAAAGATAAGACACTGAGAGAGGACCTAAGAAAGTATGTACAGTTTCCTGGAGGTTTCATTCTGGGTTCTGTGTTCTAGAAAAAATAAAACAGGAAGGAAAACCCTTACATGTCCTATTTAAAACCTAAATGTTTTGTTTCTTTTTTTAAAAAAAAAATTTAAAGCCACACCACTTTATTTTGATTAATATGGACAACTCCAACAAAAGAAAGATGCCTCAATTTTTTGAAGACAGTCCTAAACCTAACAGCTTGGTTTTTAAATGGTTACATTTAAATATTTCTTTCTCTATTCATTTCCAAACCTGGGCCATAAATCACCCTTATGAACACAATGGCCTGTGCCTATAGCAATTTATCATTTGGATAATGTCACTTGTTCAGGTGTGCACTAATTTATGCCTCAAATTAGAACTCCTGTTGGCTGAAACCTTGCCTTTCACGTGCACATCCTGAGCTTCGGCCCCTTCGGACCAGCTGGGAATGGTCCAGGCAAGGAAGAACCTACGCAATTCTTCACTCAGGGGAGGGGGATGGAGGTGATGAAAACAGAGCTGGGGCTTAACAGTTCTCTTGAGTTCACTTGTTTAGACTCTTAATGTTTGTGGCCCAAGGATGCAACCTATTAGGAAATACTCAACAAGTCCAGACTAAAGAGGAGGTCCCTGCATGCAACGTGCATGTCAGCTTTTGCTGCTCCAAGAAAAGGCAAGGAATTGAACAGCAGTGGGTTCAGAGCCCACAAGGCAGCATTGCAGAGCGGGAGGGATGCCAGAGTGGCTGTCCCAAGTTGGAGGCCTAGCGTTGCTGCTAATTCCCTGTCAAATCATCTTTCTGGGCCTCAGTTTCCCCAGCAGTAAAAGAATTCTAAGATCTTCCTTCTCTGCCATTCTGTGACTCTCTCTCAGGAGGAAGTAGTTGTTTCTTACTATAGCCAGCTGTTATTACTACCTACAACCCCCAGGATATCCCTATTTTCTCCAGTTACCCAAAAAGAGACGGCACAGAAACAACTCTTAAGTTTCTGACCCACAATATGGAGAATCGGTACTTACACATTCGGCAGGGAAATCTCTATTTGGAATTCTCCCCTTCTATCTCCACTCTATATTTTCTCTCTTTCACTGTCTCTCTCTTCCAAATATGTCAGGAAGAGACAAAGCACTTTCTAGCACCAGCATTAAAATGAACTACCAGGGCCAGGTGCAGTGGCTCATGCCTGTAATCCCAACACTTTGAGAGGCCAAGGTGGCAGATCACCTGAGGTCGGGAGTTCGAGACCAGCCTGACCAATATGGAGAAACCTTGTCTCTACTAAAAATACAAAATTAGCCAGGCGTGGTGGTGGGTGCCTCTAATCCCAGCTACTTGGGAGGCGGAGGCAGGAGAATTGCTTGAACCCGGGAGGCGGAGGTTGCAGTTAGCCGAGATCACACCATTGGACTCCAGCCTGGGCAACAAGAGCAAACTCCATCTCAAAAAAAAAAAAAAAAAAAAAAAGAACTACTAGTTAACACATGTTTGCTCTGTGTTAGCTGTTATGTCATAGTTCTTTAATAAAATAAATTCATTTAGTGCTCCCAACAACTTCTGGAGGCCCACACGAATCCTCTTCATTTGACAAATTAGGAAACTGAGGCTCAGGGAGGTAACTTGTCCAAGATTGCACAGGGAATGACAGCATCTGAATCTGAAGCCAGGGCCGTCTGAATCCCAAATGAGTACTATTTCCACAGTGCTGAAATGAGCAAGTTCGTGAATCAGGGCCATTTAAAATGTGGCTAAGTGAGTTTGATTGCTTAAGCTCCATTGGTAATTAAGATCAACGGTAGCCAAGAAGGACTACAAATATTTTTGAATTTCCACAAACGAGGGGTGTGACTATAGAATTACATATGTATGAGATTAAAGAACCGATTTCAAGAGCCACACACAAAAATTAGTCTCATTGCATTTTAGCCAGGGTTTATATATTTGAATTGTAAATTCAGAGATCCTTTCTCAGTTAATATCTCTTTACAACTCTGTGATAATAGCTCTTAAATTATAATAGGCTCTCTCTTTCAATAGAAGAAACCAGAAACCTAAAATTCACATTTGTTCATTGTTCTTTTGTAATGCAGTCATTGACTTTCTTATATGTGTAGCTTTAAACACAATTTCCTCATCGCCCAAGTAAATCAAGGGAAAATGGCTTCCCAGACACAGTTTTTAAATGCACCAGTTTTGTTTAAGGCGTGAAAATTGTGAGAATCCCATGGATCCAGGGTGATGAATCACTGCTTCCGCCAGTCACTTCCCCAACCTGCAGCTGGAGTTGTCCCAAGCTCCTCTCTCCCACACCCCATAGGCAGCCATCCCCTCTCACCATGACGCCACTCTCCTCTGACACGCAAGGGAACACCTGCCAGAGGGTGACTTCACCATACCCAGTCACTCTGACAACAGCCCAAATAAAACCATGTCAGTCATTTAAACCAGAAACAACAGTCCAACAGGGCTGGGGAATTCAAAGTCATAGGAAAGACAGAGAGAAAGAGGGAAGAGAACTGTTGCCACAAACAATTAAAACCCAGGCACAAATACCTTAATGTAGGAAATGCAGGGAGAAGGAGGCAGCAAGAAGGGAGGAGTCAGGAGTCAGAAGGGACTGGGTTTGAGCCCAGCACTTACCGGATGTGCAACCTTGGGAAACTTACCTACCTTCTCTGATCTTGTTGTCCTATATGTAGGATAGAATAACAGGACCCAACACATAGAGTAGTTGGGATTCTGAGTATTTATGTAAAACGCTTAACACCTAGTTAGCACTCAATCCATGTTAGCTGATAATATATTGTATCATTGATACAGGATTACATGGTAGGTCTATGAACACTCTAGAGCCCAGTAGGCTCCTCTCTCTGGCAAACTGAGCAGAAAGAGCCTTGGATTCCAGTCCTGGTTTTGCCACTGGCCAGATGAGGCAAATCACATTACTTGGTGTCAGTTTCCAATTCTGCCAACTAAGAGGGTCATTTCAATGCCTTCCAAAGACCCTTTTATAGCTCTATAATATGGTATCTTTTCCTTTACACAATGTTCAATACCAAATTGGCAACACAAGTCACAGAAGTTTAAATCTCAGGTGTTCAGGAGCCTCTTCGGAGGACCAATTCTTCTCTCTGTCCCAGGAATCTGTAGGGGGTAGATTGGGCAGGCTTTGGGGCCTAGCAATGGTTTGTAAAGCCTCCCTCTTGATTGCTTGGCCAATCTGACTGCATCTCTCATAAGCATTTTAGGCAGTGACATGCTGCCTTGAAATTCTTCCTTTCAGTAGAAAAGTCAGATCTGTCAGGAGGAGAATAACTCCCTGCTTTTGATTTCTTGTTAAGAACCCAAGGCGGGAAAAAAATGCAAGGAGATTAAAAAAACAAAAACAAAAACTTTGGGGCAAAGGAAAATACATACTCTAGCAGCTGGCTGGCCCAGGTGCCCGAGTGAAAAGCACCCACAATTCTGCACACTCTGACTATAAGTTTATCTCTGTATTAAGGTGTCTATAGCTCCACCCATGAACAGCAGCCACATGCAGACTAAATCAGGCCAGACCAGAATGGAATAGTTAAAACATCTCTTGCCATGCCTTCCGGAATGCCACTCTTTTAATATCGCAGAACTCTCATCAGTATTACTAACGGAAACTTCTAGATTGCCTGTACTGATTTCTCTCCCAGGGAGTTGCAGTGGTAATGAGAAAAATGGCAATGCCTGGGATCTATAAGACTTGGTAGTTTCATAAAGGACCTTATCTATATACTCTCTTTTGATTACCTGCAACAATGCTACAAAGTAGGCACTGTGGGTATTATTATTCCCATTTTACAGATGGAGAAACAACCAACATGCTGAGTGAGTTAAGGACCAGTAGGTTAGGAGTAGAGTTAGAACTGGAGTCATGGCTTTCTTGCTTCCCATCACATACCCTCTCCCTTTTTGGAACACCTTTTATGGACAAAAAGGAGAAAAAGGCAGGCTTGAAGGTGTCAAAGGAAGAAAATTGGGCCAGTTTTCTTTGTAGTGAGGCTCCTGTCTATTTAGAAAAAGTCATTCAATGTACCTTAAGGTAAGAAAAACCATCTATGACAAACCAACAGCCAACATTATACTGAATGGGGAAAAGTTTAAAGCATTCCCCCTGAGAACTGAAACAAGACAAGGATGCCCACTTTCACCACTTCTATTCAACATAGTACTGGAAGTCCTAGTCAGAGCAATCAGAAAAGAGAAAGAAAGAAAGGGCATCCAAATCGGTAAAGAGGAAGTCAAACTGTTGCTGTTTGCTGATGATATGATCCTGTACCTAGAAAAACCTAAAGGTTCATCCAAAAAGCTTCTAGGTCTGATACATGAATTCACCAAAGTTTCAGGGTACAAAATTAATGTACACATATCAGTAGCTCTGCTATACACCAACAACGACCAAGCTGAGAATCAAATCAAGAACTCAACTCCTTTCACAATAGCTGCAAACAAAACAAAACAAAACAAAAACTTAGGAATATACCTAACCAAGAAGGTGAAAGACCTCTACAAGAAAACTACAAAACACTGCTGAAAGAAATCATAGATGACACAAACAAATGAAAACATATCCCATGCTCATGGATGGGTAGAATCAACATTGTGAAAATGACCATACTGCCAAAAGCAAGCTACAAATTCAATGCAATTCTCATCAAAATATCACCATCATTCTTCACAGAACTAGAAAAAACAATCTTAAAATTCATATGGAGCCAAAAAAGAGCCCACATAGCCAAAGCAAGCCTAAGCAAAAAGAAAAATCTGGAGGCATCACATTATCTGACTTCAAACTATACTATAAGGCCATAGTCACCAAAACAGCACGATCTTGGTATAAAAATAGGCACATAGACCAATGGAACAGAATAGAGAACCCAGAAATAAAGCCAAATACTTACAGCCAACTGATCTTCAACAAAGCAAACAAAAGCAGAAAGTGGAGAAAGTACACCCTGTTCAACAAATGGTGCTGGGATAATTGGCAAGCCACATGTAGGAGAATGAAACTGGATCCTCATCTCTCACCTTATACAAATATCCACTCAAGATGGATCAAAGACTTAAATCTAAGACCTGAAACCTAAAGATTCTAGAAGATAACATCAGAAAAACCCTTCTAGACATTGGCTTAGGCAAAGACTTCATGACCAAGAACCCAAAAGCAAATGCAACAAAAACAAAGATAAATAGACGGGACTTAATAAAATTAAAAAGCTTCTGCACAGCAAAATAAATAATCAGCAGAATTTACAGACAATCTACAGAGTGAGAGAAAATCTTCACAGTGTATACTTCTGACAAAGGACTAATATCCAGAATCTCAAACAAATGAGCAAGAAAAAAACAATCCCATCAAAAAGTGGGCTAAGGACATGAATAGACAATTCTCAAAAGAAGATACACAAATGGCCAACAAGCATATGGAAAAATGCTCATCATCACTAATTATCAGGAAAATGCAAATCAAAACCACAGTGCAATACCACTTCACTCCTGCAAGAATGGACATAATAAAAACAATTTAAAAAATAGATGTTAGTGTTGATGTGGTGAAAAGGGAACACTTTTACAGTGCTGGTGGGAATGTAAACTAGTACAACCACTATGGAAAACTGGGTGGAGTTTTCTTAAAGAACTAAAGGTAGATCTAGCATTTGATCCAGCAATCCTACTACTAGGTATCTACGCAGAGGAAAATAAGTCATTAGATGAAAAAGATACTTGCACACACACGTTTATAGCGGCACATTTTACAATTGCAAAAATATGGAACCAGCCCAAATGCCCATCAATATATAAACATATATATGTTATATATATGTTTATAATATATAAAACATAATTTATATATATGTTTATAATATACATTATAAACATATATACAAATTTATGTGTATATACACACACACACCATGGAATACTACTCAGCCATAAAAGGAATGAAATAATGGTGTTTGCAGCAACGTGGAAGGAACTGGTATTTGCAGCAACCTGGAAGGAATTGGAGATTATCATTCTAAGTGAAGTAACTCAGGAATGGAAAACCAAACATCGTATGTTCTCATTCATATGTGGCAGCTAAGCTATGAGGACACAAAGGCATAAGAATGACACACTGGACTTTGGAGACTCAGAGGAAATGTTGGGGGGTGGCAACGGATAAAAGACTACACACTGGGTACAGGGTACACTGCTCGGGTGATGGGTGCACCAAAATCTCAGAAATCACCACTAAAGAACTTACTCACTTAACCAAACGCCACTTGTTCCCCCAAAACCCATTGAAAAAATAAATTAAAAAATGTAAAAAGTCCTTCAGCTCTAAATTCTGTAAATAAATATTCCAAACATCCTAAAAATGGCCAGGTGGATATCAAACTTGAATTGGTAAATTGTGTGGTACCAGTGGCCTGAACTACAACAATTGATAGCAATGTGCACAGTTAATCCCAATTCTGTGTTTTTCAAAATTCATTTATTTAAAGTTGTACCTGCATGTTAAAGAGACAAATAATTCTACAAAGCTTTATAGAAAAACCAACAGTCCCTGCCCATATTTCTTATCGCCAAGGGCAACCACTTTCAACTTCTTTAGCTGATTCTTTTGATATTTACCTCCATATCTCGAAATAACAGGTTTATGTAACTACTTTTTGATGTTTCTGTTTTAGGCTTTATCTATTGACCTTCCACGACGGAAGATGAGGTTTTTGCTTTCTTTCAAGAACTCCCACCCCCACCACACACATGCACATTTCCTGTTCCCCATCCTGCCAATTGCAATTTATCACAGTTTTGGTTGGATCAATATTCTGTGCTTCTGGTTTTATGACAATGTAAATGCTATTCACCAATGGGGCATGTTATATACAATGAATATTCTTTCTTTTCTGTATAATATTATGTTTTTTTTTCTGGCATTAATAATTAACTTTTTTGCTTGCTTAATTTTCTCTCTACTTATTTCTTACTCAACTCCAAACTCTCCAAATGTAAGTTTCAATGCATTCAGACAAATCAGGTGTTCTTGAAGCTATTTCCCCAGGATCCTGCTGACCTGCTCCAGTCTAGATTGTTTTGTTTCTGGGCTGTTGTAAGGCTGTTGTGTTGTGATTTCTCTTTCTCATGATCCTGAGGACTCTCTTCACTCTCTATTTTGTTGGCTTCCTTGTTTTTTAGAGCCTCCTGTCTTTCTTGGTTTATGCCCTCAAGTTTGATGGTGCATCTTTCAGTAGTCTCCTGAAAGAGTGTGTGTAAGCTAACATTTTGGAGACCACACATATCTAAAAATGTTTTTGTTCTAACCTCACATTAATTAATAGTTTGGTTAGATAGAGAATTCTACACTGGAAACAATTTTCCTTTGGGACTTTGAAAACCTTGCTTCATCACCCTCTGGTTTCCATGTTGCTGTTGAGACATCTAACATGGGTCTAATTCTTGATCTTTTATACAAAAGCTGCTATTTTTCTTTGGAAACCAAGGGCCTTCTTGTGTTTGGTGTTCTGAAATCTCATGATCCTGTCTTAGTGTAGATCTAACCTCACCCCTTACACTGGGCATTTGAGAGATTCAAGGAGAAACTTCAGTGTTGGGAAATTTTCCTGAATCACCTTTTGAATTATTTTACCCTTCCCATCCCCTGCTTATTTTTCTCTCGTTTTTTGCTTCTACTCTTCAATTTTTAATTTATTACAGCTCATTATTATTTTTGAGTATTCCTTTTTTTAGAACATTGTTCTTTGCTCATGAATGCAATATCTCTACTTATCTTTCTGTGTTTTTTAAAGTCAAGGGTATTCCACCCTTTCCCCTCCAGTTTTTTTTTTTTCCTCCCTTTGTAGTTTCTGTTTCCTCTAACTTGCTGCTTTCTCTGTATCTCACATTATATGCTTTCCTTAAATGACTGGTAATTCTGATTTATCTGCTCTAATTTAAGAGTGGGGCATTAAAAAGCTGAGTGTGATTTCTGGGTACACGAAAGGGGTTCATCCACTGTTAGAATAATGGATTAGGCCATTTCCTTGGGGAGCCACAATGCCAGCTTCTTTGGTCTTTTATTCCTCTTAGACTAGTCAGATACCACAGAGAAAATTCCAGTTGCTGCTTAGAGATAAACATCTGGCTGCTATTGTGTGGGAGACAAGTCCGAAAGAGAAAGCAGGGAGTCTTCAATTAAATACATGAACCTATGTCTTCACCCCACTGTTTGCACACTGTCCTGAGTCCAGAGACACTCAGTTTCACACTACCCAAAGGATAATTGTCTAGCTCAGGGGAGGGATGGTACCATTTCCTAGAGTGAATCTAGGATAAAATTGCTATTTCAACAGACTTTTCATCCAACTTATTTTTAGCCCATCGATTTCATTTTCAGAGATACCTGGTGCCATCAGTTCTTAAACCTGCGTGGCACTGGGTTCTGTGATAATCTGGGTTTTCCCCCTTGCTGGCTTGGGATTCGGCTTTCCTGTATCTGATAAGTCAGTTACCTCTATTCCATCTGCTTTCCAGCTCCCAAAATATTGTTGCCAATCTATTCTCCACTGTTCTTTTTGGTCTGTGGGTTATTCTTGAAAAAGACTCTTTACAAATCATTTTAGTGGATTTTGAGGAGAGAAAAGAATTACACATGTGTATTTAATCTGCTATCTCTAACCATTCTGTCTAAGCTCCTTCATTCTGTGTTTAACACAGTAAAACAGTCAAATATACTTTGGACCAATGATATAATACAGAAACATTGTTTGAAAAGAAATCTTAATCCACTGGAAAACTGACAGTTTCTTTATGGCATTTATTATTACCCACATCTCAATTCTCATTTCTGACTAGTCCATCTCTGCAGAACCGGTCCTGCCCAATGGATTTATAATCTGCACCTTTCAAATACCTATTTGATCATTAATCCACAGTAAGCAATGTGGGTGCAAGGCCAGCCAAGGACCAAGGTGTGTTAATTTCATTTACTGTCTCTTGGGTGGCTAACAACTTTCCATCTCAGGTTATTTATGCAAGTTGAATCATTTTCATATTCATTATTTTAATGGTGAAATGGCAAAGTTTTCTAATTATTAAAAATCCCAAAGTTGAATCAAGCAGTAGCATTCTTTAGTTTTTAAGAACTGTGCACATTGTGGGGAAGCATCACGTGTTTATAAGCATGGCATCTCTGATCACACTACCTAGATTTGAATCTCTGCTTCCCTTTGTTTGACCCCAGAAAATCTGCTTAACCACTCTGTGCCTTAATTTCTCCATCTATAAAATGGAAACAACAATAGTACTTAACCTGTAAGTTTATTGTGAAAATTAAATGAAAGCAAGGTGCGGTGCCTCACACCTGTAATCCCATTACTTTGGGAGGATGAGGCGGGAGGAATGCTTGAGCCCAGGAGTTTGAGACCAGCCTGAGCAACATACTGAGACCCCATCTCTACAAATATATATATTTTTAAAATTAGACAGGCACAGTGGCATGTATCTGTAGTCCTAGCTACTCAGGAGGCTGAGGTGGAAGAATTGCTACAGCCTAGGAGTTCAAGGCTGCAGTCAGCCATGATCATGCCACTGCACTCCAGCCTGGGCAACAGAGTGAGGCCCTGTGTCTAAAAATAAATAAATCGATAAATAAAGAAGAGTAAATGAAATAATATGTGGAGAAAGCAAATTCCCCAGTGACTGGCACAAAGAAAGAGCTCAGTAGATGTTGTCATCTCGTATTTTTAAGGACTTAGGAATAACATCAATAAATATGTATTAAGTGGCTTAAGGAGACCAGAGACACTCCCTCCTTGTCCACTGTGATAGAAGAGAAGTAGCAGTGTCGTCTGAGAGTTCAACTGTAAATTCAGCACCTAGCAGGTTTGAGCAGAAATACAGAAAGTCAGGTTGAAGGAGGTATCAGGTCAGAGAGCTCTAATGCAGTGTAAGTGATGGAATCTGGACATTGGATAGGTGAACATCATCCAGAAGGGGCATGTCCTATCATTGTAATAAAAAAGGACACTGCCAGTTGCTGAACTATAGTGACACCACCAAGGCAACGGGACTGTGCTGGTCAGAAGAGGCTGTGCCCTATGATAACAAATCTCTACCTCTCAGTAGCTTACAGAAAAAGCTTTATTTCTTGATTCCATCAGGTCTGATGCAGATCGGTGGTCTTTCTCTATCTTGTTTCTCTGCCACCTGCAACATCCTGCCTCCAAAGGCACCATAGGAGAGAAAGAGAGACAGAAGAACTAGAACTTGTATCCTGTCCATTTACATTCCATTTGCCAGGACTCAGCCTCACGGCCCCAACCCAAGAATGAGGGGACTGGGAAATACCATATCTTCTCTGCCCAGGAAGAGCAGACAGGTTGGTGAGGGCAGAGACCATTGCAGGCCACTCGCTTTGTGGAGTTCTATCTGGACGCCCAGCTGCTTTCTCCAGGGAACACCTTTCTGTATCTTCATTGAGTGCTCACGGTTGTGCATGACGGGCTGTGTTTGCTCACGTCCCACGAAGTGTATGGGTGGCAAAGCCTTGAAATCTGTGTGCTTAGCTCTCTTAGGCTTCAAAATAGTGAGAATCTAGGCAGGTAATGTGTTAGGAGCTCCACCCCAGTGCTGAACGGGGTCTGGAATCTGTTGACTAAAATCTAGTCTTCAAAATGAGCCCCACTTAATTGTAACCTTTGCCCATCTTCCCATCAGCCTGCCATTGAAATCTTAGCATACATTGTGTGGCTGAACTTAGACAGTCTAACTGGCCACAGTTGAGGGAGTAAAAACTACTACAGAATATTATATCTTTATTATAATTACCTATCAGATCAAATGTAATAAGAGCAATATTATAGTATAGTTTACAAAGTACTTTTACCTGTGTTGCCTTATTTTATCTTTGAAATAATCCTGAGAAATAGCATAATTATCATAATTTTATATAATAGAAAATCAAGGCTCAGAGAACTGAAGCATCACATTTAAGATCAAAACTTGTGTTAATTTCACCTTTTTCTTTGTCTTTTAGGTAAATGTCGGATACTCAGTCCTGCTTAGTTCCATGTTATGGGGGAGAACAAGGTCTTAGAACTTGAATAGCATATAATCTATTTGGATAAAAAGGCACACTACATATCATAAAACAATCTATGAAGATTATGAAAGAATATATTATTAGGGACTAATTTAGCTCTTCTAGTCCAAAGGAACAATGTCACATAATGAAGACTTAACTTTTTATATGGTTTCCAAGCCTCCTACAGTGTCATGTCTCCATGCCCTTACTCAGGCTGTTCCTTTTGCCCAGAAGGACTTTCTCTTAGTTCTCAGACCAACCTTGGCTCCTCCCCAAAACTTTCTCCAACTCCCCAGGTAGAATTAGCCAGCGTTCTTCAAGGCATCCTGCATGTGACTCTCCTGTACTGAAGCATGGATCGTATGCTAAGGATGCTGATTTTGGGTGGAAGCGGACGAGGCTAAGGGGATCTATGGTATCTTTTTCTCTTTCCAGATGGAGCTTCCTGAGGGTAGGAATTAAGCCTTATTCTACTGTATCTCCAGTGTCTAGTGCAGTTCCTAATATGAGTTAAATATTCATGGAATAAAATAATAAATGAAGAGAGAGCACAGCTTCCTAAGATGCCCAACATAGTCCCAGAGATGTCTTTTCCAAGCTTGAATCCAAGCCGAAGAAAATGGATGGAAGAGAGGAAAGGGGCTGCACAAGTGGATGCTGAGGAATTGCTGGGCTTCAAACTCCTGCCATCAGAAGAGGAAGCTCCTGAAAATAGTGGCCTCTCTGTCCTTCCATTTCCCTCCCCACCTTACCTGGCTTTGTTTGCCATTTTCAACCGGTGCTGTGATTTTCCTCCAAAGCACTGTCCTTGGCATCATTACGAATCAGCTTCTCTCTGTGCATAAAGGCCCATGAGAGTATGGAGAAATAAAGGGCACATGTATTAGGATTGCTTCTGGGTGCTTCTCCTCTCCAGCCCATCCTCAACCCTGGGGTGAGGAAGGTAGGACCAGGGTCTCTAGGGTTTGTCAACCCTGTAGGTTTATTCTTTGCCTAGGCACTAGGTGAATCTGAATCCATGTTCACAAGTAGGACACATGAGGCGAAAGGGTTGATCAAACATAAAAATCCCCAGGTTTTTTTTCCCACGGTTTGACCTTAAGGAAGTCAACTAATCCAACTGTGTTTCAGTTTGACTCCTCTATAAAAACGAGTCTAATGATGCTTCACCCAGCTTGTGGAGGAGTGGCCAGGCTTAATTAACCAATGCTCATTTCTCTCAGCACTTTGGATGTCCTCCATGGGCACAAAATTATGTTATTACTTGGAATAATAATAATAGTTTCCCCTAATAATTCTGTGTTATTATTGCATTTAAGGAACTGTATTAGAGGCCTTCTGGAACTAGTTTAATACCTATAAATGTCTCTCCCTGGCAAAA
This sequence comes from Pan troglodytes, assembly GCF_028858775.2. Classification (NCBI taxonomy): domain Eukaryota; kingdom Metazoa; phylum Chordata; class Mammalia; order Primates; family Hominidae; genus Pan; species Pan troglodytes. The sequence continues at coordinate 52,823,698 of NC_072414.2, forward strand.
CAAGGGAGCATTGCCTGGTGATTATGGTTTGTCTTACATTTCAAAACTAGTCCGTTTAAACCCTCAGCAGAGTCCTTAAAACAGCGCCTGGCCAAGGGGGACCTCTTTCAATCTCAATTTGCTGGACCACTGACAGCACTGAACTTGAACAAAGTGGCTTGTTTTCACAGCCGAGGACTTGGCAACTCTAAGGGCCCAACTTACAAACGTGGAAAGATAGGCACAGAGAAAAGATAAGCAGACCCAGCTTCCCCCACTGCAGCCAGAGCCAGGTGCCGAAATCACAGATCTGACCACCATTGCCCACCCTCCCTGCCCCGCCACCACTTACTTCCACCGGCTCCCCTTGGCTCTTCATTAGAGTCCAGTCAACACCCCCCGAGGTGTGCAGAGCCCTCCAGCTCATCTTTAGATGCCCCCTCCCTTGCACTCTGTTCCTCCATTCTGATCTTTTAAAAAAAATTTTATATTTCATTGACAATAATAGTATATATTTATACTATTTATATACGATAAACTATATAAACTATATTTATACTATTTATATACTATAAATAGTATATATACTATAAATAGTGTATTTATATACTATAAATAGTGTGTATATATACTATAAATAGTATATATTTACTATAAATAGTATATATATTTACTATAAATAGTATATATATACACACTATAAATAGTATATATTTTATATGTTAAATGACGAGTTAATGGGTGCAGCACACCAACATGGCACATGTATACATATGTAACAAACCTGCACGTTGTGCACATGTACCCTAAAACTTAAAGTATAATAAAAAAATAAAATAAAATAAAATAAAGTGTAGTGTTGAAGTCTCCAACTATCTTCCTGCATTTGGAAGCTCTGTTATTAGGTGCTATATGTTTATAATTGTTATGTTTTTCTAATGGGTTAACATTTTTATTGTTTTAAAATGTCTCCTTTTATATGTAGTCACATTTTCTGTTTTAAATGATACTTTTTTCTGTTAGTAGTGTACGCATTCTAGCTTTGTTATGATTGCCATTTGCAAAATATATTATTTTCCACCCTTAAAAAAGTTTTCTATTTCATTGACAAATAATAATAGTATATATTTACGGTGTACAATGTGGTGGTTATGATACACGTATGCATTGTGAAATGAACATATCATCACCTCACAGACTTATCATTTCTTTGCAGTGAGAACATTTAAAATCTAATTTTTTAGCAATTTGGAAGTACAGGCAACTGTCGGAGAGATTGTGGGTTCGGTCTCTAGACCACGGCCATAAAGCAAATATCGCCATCAAGTCACACAATTTTTTTGGTTTCTCAGCGCATCAAAAAGTTATGTTTAGACTATACTGCATTCTATTAAGTGTGCAATAGCATTATGTCTAAAATACTTTATTGCTAAAAAGCTGACACAGAAACATGAAGTGAGCACATGCTTTGGGAAAAATGGTGCTGACAGACTTCATCGAGGCAGGCTTGCCACAAACCTTCAATGTGTAAAAATATGCAGTATCTGTAAAGCGGTGCAATAAGATGATGTATGTCTGTATATAATACATTATTATTAACTATAGTCCCCAGGCTGTGCACCTGTGCAATACAACACCAGAACTTATTCCTCCTGTCTCCATCCTGGTCTTTTGTTTCTTCAGTAACACCAGGTCCAATCTCTCCTTGGTGCCCTGACACACCTTGCTCCTAGCCTGGCCAGCCCTTTCTCCCGTATCTTTACCTCTAGTTCCCAAGTACACGTTACTGCCTTCCCATGTGTGGGCTGAGGCCCCTCTAGGGTGCACCCACAACACCCTGTGTTTGTCCCCTGTGCCAAATCACTTGACAGAGAGAATCGTACCTACCTGTTTACTTCCAGGTTTGCTCATATACTCTGTGCGGGCATGAAATATGTCAGTCTTGGGCCCTGGATCTGCACACAGTAGGTGCTTCATCAATATTCATTGAATGAATAAAAGGATACAGTTTTCTTTTCTCTCTTATATACTATTTTCTTTTACTCAATGCCCTGATTTTAATGCTAATCCTTCCCTACCCTCTTTTATGCCAGTCACAGGTGAGTAATACGGATGAAAAAATGAAAAAGAAAAGGAAGTAGATTCTTTGAAAGGAGAGAGAGAAATACTGTGAGTGAGAGGGATTAGGAACAAGGCAAAGTGAGAGAGAAAGAGGGATATTTGGATGGGGAGAGACTAAAATGAAATCAAGGAACAAGTACAGGATTCTATTTGGGTTGGTGCAAAAGTTATTGCAGTTTTTGCTATTACCTTTAATGGCAAAAACTGCAATTACTTTTGCGCCAACCTAATAATAATATGTTAAAATGCAAAAAATAAAATCATCCTTAAATTTTATTTTTCAGGAATTTTCCACATAAGAGAAGTGAAGAGGGAAGGAGAAACCCGTTAGAATTATTTGCATATATGATTTCCTTTTATTCCTCATACCTTATTAGACAGGAATTCAAGGTACATTTAACAGAGGAACACAAACAAGCTCAGAGAGGTGGAGTACCTTGCACAAAGTCACACAGCAAAGTGGCAAAGCCCAATGCAGAACCAGCAAGTGTTTGAATCCCACCTTGCCCATTTATAAGCAGGATGAAGTGTTCTTCCTTTGGGACTCTAGAGCCTTCAAAGGTCCCTTCTCTTTGGGATGCAGAAGAGAAAGGCAGTAATTAATAACTAAGAGGAAAAAGAAACTTAGCACACAGCTAAATGCTGCACTTTGAAGAGTGGATTCTTGCTTTTGCATGAAAGATTAAAAAACAAGGATTTCTATCTTTCATCAGTAGGACAATGAATTGAACTGGTTTTCTTTGGCTCTTGGTTTGTCTTTCCTATGATTAGGTACATGTTTCTGAGCCCTGTGTACATAAGCCCAGCACGAAACTTGCTATTTCCTTGTCACAGCAATATTTGCCACGATGGTTTGGGGCAGGCAGAGAGAATAGTGCTGCTGGACTTTTGCAAAATCAGCCAAAGGAAGGCCAAGAGGCATGTTGAAGAACAAACTCTAGGCCACTGTTTGCCTATCTTAAAGCCTCCCTGACGATAATGAATAGATTCCAGCAGCCCAGACCATTACTGACAGCTAAATAACTTGGTCTCACTCTCTGGTTTTCTACATCTAAATATCCCCTCCCTCTGGGGCATGAGATTAAAAACAAAAATCTTGAGCAGAGCAAGCAACAGTCTTGTCTTTGATTTATGCTATTACTGGAACTGTAGTCCTTGAAAGAAATTCCTTCACCACCATAATGAGGATGAAGATTCCGTTAACTAATAAATCCTTCAGGAGTATGCTCTGATGCTGTTGAACTTTTCATGAAACCATGATGTACAAGAAAAGAAGAAAGATTTTTAAATAACACTATACAGACACACATCCGCTATGGAATTAGTCAAGGCTTCGAAACACCATGTGTAAGAGAACCAGGTTGACAATCAGTGATAATACATCTCTCCTGAAAATACTAGGTAACTTAGCCTTTTCTTCATTCCTGGGCCTGCCTTTGTAAAGGGAAGGGAGAGAACTAAAAACCTATCAGTGATTCAATCAGAAAATGCAAATGAGGTCAAGTTTCTTACAGGCTTCTGTGAGATTTCTCTAGAGAAATTTCCACAGCATCTCTGCTGCTGGCGCCCTTCGGAGGCTGGGGCTCGTCTGTGGGGTGGGAGGAATGCAGTACGAGCTTCCTCCTTTTTCCTCGGACCTGAGTGGATGGTTGAATTCCAGTAAGGGGCTCCCTAGTGCTTTGGGAATATCACTCCTGGACTGAAGTCAAACCCAGACACACACACACACACACACACACACACACACACACACACACGGGTTGCTTTTTCATGGGTGGAACTCATGGCCAGCCCCTCTGCCCTGTCTCAGAGTGAGGACCCTGCATCCCAATCAGGCAAGAGGGAGGCTCCTTAAGTGAATCCCTGTATTCTGAACCGATCCTGCCTGCTTCCCTGCCTGCTTCCAGGGCCAGCATCTCCACCCCTGCAGATGCCCCAGGGCAGTCTGGAAGGAGCTGTCTCTCACACAACCACGCCTCTCCCTAACATCCCAAACTAAAAGTGTTCGTGCGTGTGCACGCGGTCCTCCCCTGGGCCACAGAAGTTTGAAAAGCCTTCCCTGCTATCTTTGATTGGGAAACTAGTCGATTGGGACAGGCTGACGAGTGAGGCTGCAAGTCAGGACGCTGCACTCCACCTCCCATCACGTGAGGGTGGTTCAGGGAATTTACAGGGTTTCTCTTTGTTCAGCACAGGTTCTAGCACGTGTTTTGAAAGTTGCCTATTTTTTTTAACCCAAAGGTAGGTAAACACCACCAATCAAAGCTCTAAGCCAGTTCCCTTAAGTTTTAAGATTGGACAGTATCAGGTGTTGTCTTTCAAGGGGTTGAAAGGAAGGAAGAGACAGGAAAATCCCCCTCACCCTAGCTTTAAGGGTGTTGGAGGTCTTGAAGAAATGGACAGACCCTTGATTAAACCTTCTATATTTTTATGTAAAACATATGAAAAGGGCTGGTGAAAATGAGGCCTGCATTGTGTGAAGAAGGTTTAAGATTTGAGGGGAAAAAAGGCGCATTCTCTTTTCTGTAAAATTTTTAAACATTTTAAAGCTAAATGCTACCCTCTTGGCCTATAGCTTTCACACTGGGAGTAAAGGCAGAGGGGTGGGGGTGGAGGTGGCTGGTGAATGGGTCCTTCAGGAAACTTTGAGGAAAACAACACAGGTTTCCCCTAAACTGTAAAAACAGCACATCTGGAGGTCCCAACTTCTAATTTTCAATCCGTCAGCTTAGTCTTGGTTTTTCATTACTGAAGTTCCCTTGACTATATAGTATCTCACGATGTCTCTCAAAGTGCAGTCACAGACTACAGATGAGAGAACCATGAGTGAAGCTGCTTAAAATGCAGATTCCAAAGTCCTTCCCTGAAGGATTCTGGTTGTGGTACAGGGATCTGTATATGGGGTGGTTGATCTCTAACCCCCACCCCCCACCCCAGCTCTGCGATTCTATGCTTCTAGACTCTCTGGAAGGGAACACCACCAGGAACTGTGGCTGTCCCACTGCCAGAGTATACCTCACCTATGCCAGGTGTCACCAATTGCCTATTTCCAGCTGTAGGGCCTAGGACCTTGGCCAACATTGGCTCCTTCCACCAGCTAACAGGGCCAGTTGGCTGTACAAGGGATCCATCTTCCACTGGAGATGCCTCCAGTGCCTCCAGGTTCACTGATCATTGGCTGCAGTGTGTGCTCTACTTAGCCAACTCCCCCTTGCCATAGCCTCTTTCCGTCTCCCTGCTGTCTGCTGTTCCCTTTCAGTGCTGACTCTTGTCCCCTTGGCTGTTTGGATCCGGGGCTCCTAGCCCCTACGCTCTGCACTGGGTCCGCTCCATCTGCTGCCCGTGTCCTGGCGCCTGTGGTCCCCTTAAGTCCTCCAGAAGGTAGGGCTCGAATTAAGAGCCTGCTCCTTCTTCCTTTCACCACCCAAAGTGGCTCAAAGGCTTCCACGTGACTAGTAACTCACCACTTTTATCCCCTATCTCTCCTCTGTATTCCTCAAAGGCTGGGAACACACTTTTGTCATTTCACATCATATTCTAGTGATTTGTATCTCTTTCTCCTCCCTGCCTAGGTTGTAAGCTCTATGATGCCAAGGACTGTGTCTTACTCATCTTTGCATCCCTAGCAACTAGTGTGGGGCCTGATGGTACTGATAAAAACATTTACTGAGTGCTTACTATGTGGCAGGCATTGCACTAGGTGCAAGATACTCCTTTGTGCAATACTTGCTATGCCACTCTATCCTCACAATCACTCTACAAGAGCCCCAGTTTTATTAATCCCATGTGAATAAGTGAGAGCAATGAGGCCAAAGGGTTTAGGTAATTCGATCAAAGTCACACAGCTAGCATGTGGTCAGCTGAGGACTGGAATCCAGGCAGTCTGACTCCTGAGCCTCATACTAAAAACTCAAAGTTTGCTGAATAAATAAAGGAAATCTGAATAAAGCAATGAGTAGCAGTATTCACAGAAGCACTGAATTTTAGAACTAAAAAAAATATACACACTATGTAGTCCAAACCCTGATTGTATTGCTAGAGAAACTGAGGGTGAGAGCAATGAAACAAGGTGTGGTGGTAAATGGTAAGACTCTTATTTTATCAAAGGGAAAATTGGGGTTCAATTTCACTCTTACTTCCACAACTAAAATTGCCAGAATTTGATCATTTAAAAGAAGCATAGTTATCTCCTAGTTCAAGAGCCTCATTTTGCAAAGGAAGAAGTTGTAGCCCAAGGAGTGCTATGACTTGCCAAGGTCTCTACTTCACCAGAGCAGAACTGGAAATGAACCTGGCTCTCCTAACTCCAGCTACACTAACACAGACCCGTGAGCCAGCCCATTCCCCACCACTCTCCCATCCCAGCTTCCCAGGTCAGGTACAGACAGTCCAACCGTCCATGATTTAACCTCAGTGGAAACGCTCCACACTGGAGCTCAAATGCAAGGCAAGCAGGTCCATCCAGATCCAGTTCTTTCATATGACAGGTGGGTAGAGTTACAGGCTCACATTGCAACTGGGGATTTGTGAGATCCACCTCAGAAGAAGGCAATGCTCCCCACAACGAGGCTGACTGTTGAGTGTGTGAATCAGCATCTGGGTGGTGAAGCACCCCAGGATGTATACACTAGCCAGTGCTCAGCAATCAGCACCACGCTTTCTGGCACCACCTAGCATGCGCATTAGCTGCCTTTAAAAATGCTGATGCCCAGGGTCAGGCCCGGACAAATGCTAACAGAATCTCTGGGAGTGGGGTCAGGCATCAGTATTTCGTTTAAAGGCACCACCCCCTGGCTCCAGGTGATTCTAATATATGCTAAGCTAATTCATAAGGCAAGTGAAATGTCTTCCATCCAAATTAGCAGTGTCACCTGGAAACGTGTTAGAATCCAAATTCTACATTAGGTACCCTTCATTATTTTCTTTCTTTCTTTCCCATCTTTCCTTCCTTTCTTCTTTCCTTCCATCCTTTCTTCCCTCCCCTTTCCTTCCTTCCTTCCCTCTCTTTCTCTCTCCCTCCCCTCCCCTCCCTCCCTCCTTTCCTTCCTTCCTTCTTTCCTTCCTTCTTTCTTCTCTTTCTTTCTTTCTCTTTCTCTCTCTCTTTTTTTTTCTCCCTTCCTTTCTTTCATTTTCTCCCTTCCTTTCCTCCTCTTCCTTCCTTCCTCCCTTCCTTTCTGAGACAGGGTTTCAAACTGTCACCAAGGCTGGAGTGCAATGGTGCAGTCATAGTTCACTGCAATCTCAAACTCCTGGGCTCAAGCAATCCTCCTACCTCAAGCCACCTGAAGTGCTGGGAGTACAGGTGTAAGCCACCACAGGCCTTCCCTGTTATTTTCTCTCATAGCACTCTATTGTTAGTTTTCATAACACTTAGCAGGATGTGAAATTATACACTTGTTTATTTTATATCCTTTGCCTCCTCCCAACCTCAGATGGTAGGCTTCATGGATAAAGGCCACACATGTTGTGTTACTCAGCACACCTCATGCCTGGCACACAGTGGGCACTCAATACACATAATCAACAAATGGATGGATAGACATTAGGTGCATATAGGCAAGACAGATGTCTGAATTTTTCATTTTTTGGAATTCATTGCTGTAGCCTTATAGAGACAGAACACAAGCATATGTAATAGGCACTTTATCTTCCCCAGAAATAAGGAAGTTTAGCTTACTGGAGTAGGTAACTAGGAATTTTTTTTAGACAAGTTACCAGAAAAAAGAAAACACCAAAAATAAATAAATAAAAACAGCAGGTGCTGATAAGAAATTAAAAAAAAAATCAATGTAACAACTTTGGCCATAAGTGTGGCTTCGCCTAAAATCCTACTGCTTCTTTAGGTCAAGTCCCTAAATATTTATTAAATACATCTTGGGGGTGGCCAGCATATTAATACATTTTTTTGGAGAAATAATAAAGTTTAAAACATGGTTTATGGCCTTCAAGTTTGTTGGGAAAGTGGAGCTTATTGAAGTAGAATTATAAGAAGGATAACCTAAGTTAATAAGTAGTGAAGTGTTATTCCCAACACACAGGCCGGTGGAATGCATACATATATGTGAGCTGGCAGATCCCCTTTCCTAATTTAGGTTCAGGGGAGCTCCAAGGAAGAGATCTGCATGAGGAGAGCACACTATGGGCTGCCATCATCAGGAGGATCTTTGTGAATGAGGAAGAGGTTTGGGACTTGCAAACATTCTTGATTCAACCAGGCTCTTGGAAGTTAATGTAGTCAGCATTTTCCCCTAGTCCTTGTGTGGAGAAGAGGTCTAATCTATGAAGTCAAAACAAACTTTGTTCTTGGATATGATTTGGGGGTTCAAATGAGGAGACACAATTGTCTCTTTGAGCTTTAAATATCGTTTTGCTGACAGAAGACAACTGGCTCTTTTCATAGACATCTTCCCTTATTAAAAAAAAAAAAAACTCCTAAAGTGCCAGGAACTGGGGTGTTACATTCAGTAATAAAATCCATGTTTCAAAACTTGGTGTGCTCATGGCCATATGCTGTAGTGATTAAATCAGACTAGCTGGATTCAAATCTCATCTTCTGCCATTTAACAGCTGTGCGACTATGGACAAATTATATAACCTTCCTTTGTCTCAGTTTCCCCATCTATAAAATGGGGCTAATAATAATTCCTCACTCGTACGATTGTTGCTGTGAAGATTAAGTGAGGTGATTTTTGTAAAGTTTCATAAGAAATGCTATAGAAGAGTTAGCTCTCATTGGAAACCAAACCTAATCTCAACTCACACCCATGCAATCTCCCATTAAGATCTATTTACTTATCCAAAAGACCACCTAAAATGAACTGCAAATCTGCTAGAGGACAGAATAACAGCTGGCCAAGGACAAAATAACCTAATGGTTGTGGAAAAGGTCACAGCAGTGACTTCATAATGGAATATAAAATATCATAAAGACAGTCCAAATGGGCTAACATAGGACTGTATGGCTAGGAACTTCCAGAGCTGCCTGCTGCTGATACCTGGGACTTACCTCAAGTGATGAGAGCATTGTTTGTAGGAGAAAAGTATAGGGTTCATCCTAATTTGAATCAGTTGCTATCTTTCCTGTGCCATGGCATCAGAGGTGTCTGTTGTCAACCAGGGCACCTTCTAAATTCTTGTGCCACTGTTACTGAGCAGAACCAGAAGAAAGTGTAGTGGAGATGGCTTGCCACAATCCATCACTGCTTCTAGAACCACACCTCAGAGCACTTGCTAAGTACTTCTATGTTCACACCACCCAAGCACAGAGAAGGCATTAATGCAATTATCATACAGGAAAGTCAGGTTTGATAGGCAGAGCAGTAAAAATGATGTAGTGATTCTGTGGAAGTCACTGTGACATTAATAACTATATTCACTATTCATCAGAGACCAGAATTTGAACTATGGCAAAGCTATCTTAGAGTCTCATTCAGGAGGTTGGTTTGAATCACTGAAGTTCCATAGAGGGTTTGATTCAAGATGGCCTCATTTATAAGTCCCAAGGTCAAGAACCAGAGGCATTATAGTGAAATCCTAGCACATACACAGTCAGCACCAAGTAGGCCTGCTTCTCCACCTTCCATCTCCATCCTTCACGTGCTGTGATGCCGCTTTCCCCTTCACACAAAGCATGGCCCCGAAGAACAGCGAACTGGTACCCCAGCAGCCTGACTCTCCCAGAACCTCCTCTTCTGTGACATACAGGAATTGGGTTAGCTAATTTCTAACATCTTTCCACTTCTAACATTTGAATCTAAGATTGTCTTTAGTAGGTAAAATTTAGATGTACCTTGTCTGATTATTGGGCAGAACAAGCAGCGGCCATCCAGAATAACATGAAGAGTATCCTTACTGAAAAACTCTCTCCCCTTCTTCCTATCACAGTTCCTGAAATTCTAGCATTATAAATATATTCCTTTGGGCCTCAAAGCCCTTTTAAATTCTTAAAAGGCTTTAAGTTCTATGAAAAGGCAGGTAACTCTGAAAACAATTTAAGCCTTCACTAGTTCTCACCTTAGGCAGGGCCAATTGGTCAGACCGCTTTCCAAATATGAGGAAGCCACAGGCCCTATGGGAAAGGAACACTGGATGGGGATGGAGTGGATCCCAGTCTACCCAACAGTAGGAACTATGTCTCATTCATGGCCATAAATCATGTCCTAGTACTGGCACATGCTTGGCACTTTTTACATTTTCTTTTCTTTTAGAAGGAAGGAAAGAAAAAAGGAAAAAAGAAGAAAGGCAAGATTAATGAATGAACAAACCAGAAATTACTACTGAGAGTATTTTCCACACCTGACCTGGTCAGCATATCCCCAAGGGCACCTTTTCAACTTGGGTCCCGGGTGCTAAAAACAACCCCTGTTCTCAAGGGGCAATTTCCAGCCTGGCTGCTGACTTCCCTTAGCTCAGAGAGGGCCCTTGCTATCACTGAGGACTATTCAGGGACTGAGGCAGCCCAGGCCATTGCAATGCTGAGTCCTGCACCAGTTCTAGGCGCTACACTTTTTTTAAGCACTTGATTTAAATGAAGAAAGAAATTGGCTTATATTTTTAGCAGCTCCTGCTACTAAAACTCATTTGACAAAAGTGCCAAAGGGACAGTTAAGTCTGAGTATGATTTTTTTTTTTCCCATGGAGGAGGAGGAGGAGGGTATAATTTATCTGAAAATGACTGGTACTTTCCTGGCCTGGGGACATTATTCTACCTGCTCTCTCTCTCTCTCCCTCTCTCTCTCTCTCTCTCTCTCTTTTTTAAAGACACACCTGTTCTTTTCCTTCCCATCAAATTCCAAGCTTAAGATATTTACTGTCTTCAGGTTTAGTTCCTAAACCCTAAGACAACCTCAGAAAGGGAAAGGTATATAATTGGAGTCTGGAAACTCCATAACTTTCAGTAACATTTTAGAATTAGCAGCATCTAAGTGGGTATACCAAAGCCCTCCGTAATGTGAGTATAATATCAAGTTCTTGTAGGAGTATAACATTAAGCCCAGTTGAAAAACAATATTAACGCCATTTCTACATGTACTGGGTATCAGATTCAAAGTGTATGACTTCAGAGTGCCCCAAGCCCCTCTTCCCAATGTTTCTATTACTGACTTGCTTAGTATCTACCTGAGGTCCCCTCCATTACAGCTATGGGGAGAAATTCTTTTTTCTTTTTCAGGGCTGAGGCACTGTTCTGTCAGAAGGCTCTGCTAAAATACACATATATTACTTTTGAAAGTCACATATTAACCCAATGCTTTCTAAACGTAAATGACTTCAAACAATGCGTTAGCTCGTGGAAACTGAGTCTTGAAAGAACAGGAGTTTTAGGGCTGCTAAGAAAATGTCTGGCACGTAAAAAAATCCAAAATGAACTCATTTGTTTATTTGTTATTTGGAAACTTTTCCCCAGAAACACAAAGTTATGAAGAATGGTTATGTTCCCAGAGGACAGTCTGAAAAAATATGTTTTATAACCATAATGTAATTGAAGTGTACTCCTAAAGGGTATCCCTGAACCACGCTGCATGGCCAGGCTTCCAAGGGAAACTGTGTTCAGACAACCAGCTTGGAAGGCCAGGACCCCAGATTCCTGCTGCTGGGACATGGGGGGTGTTGGAGCTGCCTCCTGGGAGAGAGGGGGCTCCTGAGGAATCTGGGTTGGGTGAGCAGCTGCCTGTGCGGGTCCCTGGGAAGAGGCCAGCTGCATGTATGGATGTTTGCTCCCCGTGAGCCTGGGGCTGCTGATTATTGCTGCTTCCAGTTCCAATCCTATAAAGGATTCTTGAAGACTCCTTTATAGCAGTCAGGACCATTACAGCTGTCAAAAAACGATGACAACTACTGTTTGAGATGTTTTATAGACAGCCAGATATAACCGCTCATTCATGTTAGTAACCCCTGGTATAGTGGTTGGCATGTATTTGGTGCTCAATTAGTACTGGATGAAGTAAGACAGATTCGTGTACATATCAGAGAAAAACTAGTACCAACTATGTTGGACATTTCATTGAAGAGGGTCACTAGGGTGAAGAACAGGCAATGCCAGGAGTGGTGGGCACTGCACCTGGAAAAGGTATAAGGCAGGAGGCGGGCAGGGAGCTGACACTTGAGGAGACAGCTATGAGGGAGTGGCGGTAGCTGTGAGGAGCAGGAGGGAGTGCTGCTGGTGGGAAAGTCAGGGTCAGGAGAGGCAGCACCCTTCCCTATCCTTTCAGCCTTGACTCAGTGTCTCAGCCTGGCGCAGGCAAGTAAAGAGACATGGTAGGTGAAGAAGGTGGCCCTGCCAATCTAGTAATCAGTTCCAGGTAGAGAAAGTCTTGGGTTGGGCCCAAAGTACTTCAAAGGGCTCCAGAAGTAAAGAGAATCTATGAGGAGGACAAGGGAAGGGAAGGGGAAGTGAAGACACTCTAGTGCATGTAAAGTCTGGATTTAGCTACAGTGTGAGGGTCTGTTCATTTCCAGCATCTCTGGGCGGCTAGTGACTGAGGCCGCTGAGTGTGGAGAGGACACACCCTCTGAAAGCCCCCACGTAGGGGAGAGTGCACCACTCTGCCTGGTCCAGGCGCATGGGGGCTCTGTGACCCTCAAAGAGAAAGCTCTTGGGAGGCACTGGGGCAGAAACCATACGGGATATTTCTTTATAACCTTAGGAAGAAAGTAATAAAAGTCAAGTCTTCGTTAATAGCTTCTCTAAGGACCACCTCTTTACATTTTCCTTCTCTCTCTTCTTCCTGATTCCCATTGATTTTGATTCTCTCTCATGATCAGACAACGGCTCTCCACCAGTAGTTCTCTAGTCTCTCTCAAACCTGTGTAAAGGTGCAGAATTCATTTGCATTCATTATGGTCTCAGGGCAACTCATTTACTTTCATCTTGCAATATCCAAAGAGTTGCTCATTTACTTAGATCATTTAAGGGTTTCCAGAAATCCTGCAAAGAAGACATTAGGTGTCCCTCTCCCCCTAAAACTTTCAGAAGAAGTTTTGCACACCCCATGGGTCGGGGGGACTGATGCCTTGGAGCCAGTGAGAGAACCAGTCAGACAGAGCATTCAGTAAGAACCTATCAGGGAGGAGATGCCTTTCTTCTGGCCCACTCTGGTTCAAGCCTCACCTTCGCTTACCTGGATTGCTGCCAGCCTGGAGACAGGAGATGCCTCCAGGAGTTTTGCAGCAGGAAGTCTTCATCCCCCCTGGCATTTATTTATACCTTAGGGCTAATGGAATTCAGCAGGTCACTGCTGCCCGGAGCACTGGCCTGTTCAACTCTACGTGTCACCGGGATGGACGATGCCCTCCTCAGTCCCTGTATCAGTGAGCAGGGGGCAGTGAGGGTGACAGAGGGCCTTTTCAGGACCTTTAAGGTCACGTCTTGGAGGTTTTAACTTCCACCTCCACATGGGCCCGATTCTGCCAACAAATAGTTGTCTGGCCACATCTCTAGCTTGAGTTCTAGTCCCACAGGATCCCCACATTGACTAGGAAGAAACTTCACACATCTGGAGGCCTCCACCAGTGACTCCTTCCAGAGTCATCTGTTCCTTACATGGTATAAGCTCGCCAGGACAGCACATGGAAAGAGTTTGTCAGTTCTTCCATGAGCCATTGTCATTTTATGAAGCAATCCGCTGAAAGGGTAGGGCCCAGACACTTGAGATTCCTACCAGGAGATGGAAGAAATCTCACAGAGCACCAGAAAACTCCGGAATAAAAGGCCAGTGCTGGTGATGAACTCTTGCTTCCGTTCATTGGTAAATTCACACATTTATTAATGTCTTCAGTGAACACATACTTTATTCACAACACCAGAAGACAATTAACATATACTGTCTTAGCAGTAGTTAATGTCTCCCTACTGTACTGTAGTCTTCTCATGGTGACCTAGGCTTTACTTAGTTTAGCACTGTGCTTGGCATACAGTGGGAGCACAACAAATAGCTCTGAGTAATGAATGAATAAACAAATAAATGAACAAACAACTTTAAAGATATCCCACTGAGCACATGACTTTGTGTTAGAACTCACTCAAAGGTGAGGAGTCATACCATTTGTCTTGGATTTTTGTAGAAAATATCTACTTCCATCCATACCTTCACCCATTTTTTAAATAGTAGTTTTGTGCTTATTCTTTTTAAAAATAAAAAACTTTATTTATAAAGGTAATATGTATTGGCATTCAAATAGAAGAAAGAATTATTTATTTAGAAAATGTGGGAAAATACAGATCAGCTTAAGGAATAAACCAAAACTTGTCCACAATCTCACAAACTCTGTTAACATTTTGGATAATTTTCTGGCACTGTTTTTTTCTGTATATAACAATTTACAAAATTGGGATCATGCTGCAGATGCAGTTTTAGATATTGATTTTTCCACTTAACATTATATCGTGAGCATTTTACCACATCATTAAAGATTCTTTGAAAATGTTACACTTAATGGCTGCATAATATTATATTATAGCTCTTCGATTCTTAACTAAGGCAGATTTGTTGTCCTTAATAAATCCCTAAATCACTACACAATTGAAATTGTTCCCTGGCTTCTGTAACTGTCTTAGTGGCTGATGCAGATTGAAAACTTTTACAACATGACAAGTACTTCCAGGCAAGAAAAGCTGTTTCAAGTATGGCTGGATCTCATCTCCAGCTTTTTCCTCCTCAAAGCTACTAATTCATACAAGCATACTAATGGCTTTGGAATGTTTATTCTCTTAAAATTGGAGGCTCTAGGGTACACAAGAAAACAGGCACAGAACGTGATGAGAAACACATGGCAAGTGTCTAGTTGATTCACAAAACACTCAAGATTTTCTTGGGCATGAGGGACCACACCTCAATTTAATGGAACAGAAATATTTTAGTTCTCTACAGTAAAGTGTTGTTGCTAAAAATATATGTGTGTGCATGCACGTGTGTGTGTGTATGTGTGTGGATCCATCAAAAAGAGAAACCCCAATTCAACATAGACACACAGCTATGCACTTGTATAGTCAGCGAGGAGACTGAGAATACCTGGAGAGGCGATAGTAAAAGAGAAGCAGATGAAGGGCCTTTACAGTTTGGGGAACAGTAAATAAGCTGTGTCTTCGGCTCTCTTCTAATGAACAACTAGTTTCCAAATGTTACTGTATTCTCTTTCACTCTCTGGGTCTCATCCTTTTCCAATCCAGTCTTCTTTGCCTTGAAGCTGGATCATTTGACAGGGTCTATTGAAACTTCTAATGAGGGGAGGTTACATAGAGAGCTCACTCCAGCACAGCCAGGACAAAGATGGGATGGTATGCCTGGCAGGGGTCACCCTCACGACTCAGTGGTCACACCTGTGTCCTCTGGCTCATTCTCTCCTGACATCCCAGCTTGAGAGTGGATACTACCTCCTAATAGCAAAGGACACACAACAGACATCTCTCCTAGAAAGCTATTTCTGGGCTGCTCATTGGCCACTTCAATGGAAAATCTTCCCTGGAGGTCAGGTCTGAGGCAGGTCCTTACATTTGCTATAGGTGAGTCTCCCAGAAGCTCACAGTTATATATCTCTGATAATATTTTAATACAAAACACCATATCCATGCATTTGTCCCCACCTCATTTGGGTATTTTGAGTTGAGGGAGAGAGACACCACACTCTCCAGATGAATCTTTCTCAAGTGCTTTTTCATCACGTCATTTCATGACTCTTGAACTCAAAACCATTCCGGTGACCTACTGGAATGCACCCTAGTGTCTGTGTCTGGCCATAATGGTATGTTGCAATCATTTCTGAGGATGTCAGAAGAAACACTTGTGGCTGATTAATACTTTTAAAAACAAGCGAGTAAGGTTCAAGGTTGCCCCTATACAACATCACTCTCAGATATGCCTCCTACATTGGGAAAAAGGTGAAGTGGCAGCTAATATGGTAGGAGGTACACAAAGCCTACAACCTGACCTTCTGGGACAGTGTCTGCTGAGCTGCATTTACGGATACAGCATCATCAGCCACACGAATGCCTGCTAACTATTCTCTCGACCAACAAAAAAATTTGTATGTTATCGCAAAGACAGCTAGCTGTGGCTCAATATCTATTATCCCCTTCTTCCATAGCCAGAATAAAGACCATATTTTCCATCCTTTCTTGCAGCTTAGTGCAACTTGGTGACAAAGTTCTAGAAAATGAGATGTAACTACAAATGAAGCACACAACTTTCAGGTGGGGCCCTAGAATGAGGCTGACAATCTGCACTCCCAAGCCTATCCCACACCACCCCTCCAGTTTGCCAGGAATTTTCCTGGTTTTAGCATTAAGAGTCCTGTGTCCTGGGAAATCCTGTAGTCTGGACAAAACTGGGATATTAGTCACCTACCTCCCCATTTCGCTCTTTCCTCAGCCTATTTCCTGGAGTATGGACTTGGTGGTGAGCCACCTTGAACATGCAAATAAAGGCAGACCCCAAGAAAGACAGGAGAAGCCTGGGACCCTGCCAGCTTCATGGAGCACAACTGTTACTCCAGCTCAGACTTCGATGTAAAGGACAAATCAATTTCCATGTTGTTTAAACTACTAATTTTTGAGGTTTGTAGCATACTCTTAGACATCTATACCCAAACTAATGTATCTAATTTCATAGTTTACCTTGCTGATGAAAAAAAAAATGGAGGTGGGGTGGAAAGTCGATTCACCAAAATTTAAATATGCCAGAGGAAAAGTGTCATTCCCAAAAACATCATCTGTCACATTTTGTTAAGGAAAAAATGTTGGGCAATTTTATAGGACTGAAGTCCGAGGCTTTACCTGGCATTTCTCTCCTGCTGTTACCATGCCTACACTGTGTCTCCCGCCATCCAGCCTTCTCCTCGTCCCATCTAGCCTTCTGTTCCATCCCAACTGAGTGTTCTTTTTTTTTTTTGAGACGGAGTCTCACTCTGTCGCCCAGGCTGGAGTGCAGTGGTGTGATCTTGGCTCACTGCACGCTCCGCCTCCCAGGTTCATGCCATTCTCCTGCCTCAGCCTCCTGAATAGCTGGGACTACAGGCGCCCGCCACCATGCCCGGCTAATTTTTTGTGTTTTAAGTAGAGACGGGGTTTCACCGTGTTAGCCAGGATGGTCTCGATCTCCTGACATCATGATCCGCCCGCCTCGGCCTCTCAAAGTGCTGGGATTACAGGCGTGAGCCACTGTGCCCGGCCGAGTCTTCTTTTTTTATTTGTATTTTTTATTAAGACGGAGTCTCACTCTGCTGCCCAGGCTGGAGTGCAGTGGTGCTGTCTTCACTTACTGCAACCTCCACCTCCCAGCTTTAAGTGATTCTCCTGCCTCAGCCTCCTCAGTAGCTGGGATTACAGGCATGCACCACCATGCCTGGCTAATTTTTGTATTTTTAGTAGAGATGGGGTTTCACCATGTTGACCAGGCTGATAACTCAAACTCCTGACCCCAAGTGATCCACCTGCCTCAGCCTCCCAAAGTGCTGGGATTACAGATGTGAGACATCCCACCCGACTCCAAATGAGTCTTCTTCCTGGGTCCTTCCTTTCTATGTCCCTTTCTCATTTGCTACTCTCCAGTTAAAAAACTCTTCTCTTTTCCCTTAAGTTCACCAAACCCACCAAGCCCAATCTCCTTTACCATTTTTCGTTACCATGATTTCATCCTTTTCTGGAATCTGGCAACACCTCTATGAATTTGGCATATACTTACTAATATCTTTGTACTGTCTTTTTCATGTATTTAAGTCTTGTATCTCTGGAAAGGTTCTAAGATCCAGGGAGGAAGAGTGGTTGAGAGAACATAGCTTAGGAGTTAGAAGATCTGGACTGACGTCTGGTTTCCAAGACTTGCCTCTTGGGTGGCCTTGGATGTCAGTTTCCTCATTTATAATGTGACGGTGATTATAACTCCTCTGCCTTTGCACCATGAGGTTGTGAGAATTGGACACCATAGGAATACATCATCAACCAGTAAGCACCTTAGCCATGCTAATTGTTCTTCAGAAGCTATCCTTTCTCTAATGTCCCACTGGACAGCCCTAGCATGCTTACCACAGTGCTGGGAATGTAGTGAATGACAGCCCCATAAATCTTTGTACAATGGATGAGGAAAAAAGGTAAAAATAACAGTTCCTCAAATATTATAAAACTGCATAGAAAAGTCTCTGCCTGGACATCTCCTTCAAATGCAAAGAAGGCACAAAATAGCGGTACATGTCAAACTGAGGTCTCAAACCCCAGTTCAGGGGCAACCTTGAACCTTACTCTCATGTTTTCATTTCTGAGTGGTTTTAAAAGCTAAATGACTCCTTAATTCATGGTAATAAAGTCTAAGTCAATAATGCTACAGATCCAAGGTTAGTTCCTGTGAACAGCGGCACCACCCTTCTCAGCCTCAAGTCCGTGTGCTCCATACCTTGACATGAACACGAGTAAAAATCAAAATGGCCCCAGATATGTCCTAGGATGCCAAGAAAGAAGTGGCTTCTGCTCAGCAAGCTGCAAAGAGAGTTGCTATTTTCAGGTGCTCTCTAGTTTGGCAGATTACCAAGGTGATGATATTAAGCTTAAGACTGCCTGTTAATGGAATGATAAATGTGAGAAATTCAGTGAGGCCACTTAAGCAAACACCAACTGAAGGATAAAAAGCATCATAAAGCCCATGGGGGAAGAATTCAGATGCAGATTTGCCCAGCAGCCCAATGGACCTACTTCCATCCCCCGATGAGGGGCTGCGCATTTGTTGAGGGGAAGTCATTTTGTTCGCATCTGAGAGTGACACAGCGACCCCTCGACAATGCTGAGACCTAGGCCCAATGCCTCGAGTTTTCCTTGCTTGTTCCCCTTTTCCCCTCTCACACTGCAATAGTATATTTTCCTTCAGGACCCTCATCTTCGCAGGATTTTTTTTTTCCCTCCAAAAAAAAACTATCTTTGTTTTCAGAATAGGAGTCGACAAGCTCGGCATCACTGAACTATAAATGATTAGTAGTTATGTTTCCTAGATATATTTAGAGCTTTAAAGGGACTGGAGGTTCTTAAACACAGAACGTGGACTTGTAATTGTGAAGCTCAAGTGTCTACTAGACCGGGTAGGAGTGGTATTGTAAGGGAAAGTGGTTTTGAAGGGAGAGACACCCCAGTCACTTCAGAATAACATCATTTGGCTGCTGTCTTGGCTGCATCTGCACAAAGTGGGACCAGAACACTGCACACAAATTGCTCTGATCAAATCAAGGGGCCCTAAAGGAGATCAGGCTTGGCTTAAAAGCTCTTGGGCTATGAGTTAATAAGAATTTTAATAAAAATGGAAAGTATAGCCTGGGGCCATGGTACAATATCTCTCTAGGTTGCTGGTGTTCTATCAGTCAATCATATAATCTTTCTGACGTTACTAAAATGAAGAGGGTAAGCAAAAACTGTGTGGACCAAAGATTTCAAAAACAGAACCTACAGAAACAACATCAGCTCTCTGATTGGCCTTCCAGAGCCAGGAGATATACCTAAAAGTGAAGTCTTCCCCCGAATGTGAGACACCAGTGAAAACAACCTGTGCCCAACTCACTTCACATCACAAAGCAGTTTCCATACACATATAACTCTCATGGCAATCGTGATTTCAGGTTACGACCATCTCTATTTTACAGGTGAGGAGTCTGAGGATGGGGTGTGGGAGCCTTGATCCAGGTCTTTGACTCTTACTTCCCTCTCCAAACTCCTCAGTAGCTTATTTGTACATTTGAACTCAAGCTATTGAATCGTTACGATCCTCTGCTTTGGTTTACTATTCTGACATGCAACCAAGTAGATGACTGGCCTCTGTCATTTGATTCAACTCTAAAGCCAGAAAATATTATTAATTCACCTTACCTCCAGGAATTGGCATTGATATGAAAACTTATTACTGATTTAGAAACAAATAGCTTCCCTGGTATTTGTTTTTGTCTGCAAAACTCAAGTTCTGTGATACTCAAGGCATACATGAATACCTAGAGTGTTGCCTGATCACTTACTTACTTCATTACACTGACCTCTTTTAGGGTGTCCAGCAGTGACAGGCATATTTCTGATGGTTAAGCATTGGTCACAACAGTTTACATGCAAACTTGGTTTGTTTTTGAAATAGATGGCATTTAGCCGAAAGTCTAGTCTATGTGGTGTACCGTTAGTCAGCATGTGCTGGCATAAATGCCATTCCGTGGGAAAAGAGCACCCCCAGGCAGGACTATGATGTGGCTTGAAACATCCCTCAAAGATCTGGGCTGGCCACATTGCTTTATGTGCAGATGGAGAGAGGAGACAAAAAAAAGGAACTTCCTTCTTGCTCTGGATTTTTTAAAACATGTACAATGACATAAGCAGAAGAGATGTAAATTCAAGGACACTGGTTGTCCTTGAATTTCTCGGACCATTCTTTATCCTTGCCACAGGCTCCTCCCTCTCTGCCTGTCCAGAAGTGAAGGTCCCACAGGCTTCCTTGAGCAGTAGGCTGGTCATCCCATGCTCCACACTTTCCCTGGACACTAAGAAAATCCGCAGCATCAATCTCTAAGCAGAGCTCTCCCTGGGTCTAAGCTCCCTCTCCTATGGCTCCCTGAACACTTCCACCCACACGTTCAGCGGGGACTCCAGACATAGCATTGTCAGAATCAAACTCAGCCTTCTTGCCTAACCTACTGTTTCCCAGGTTTTCCGTCTTAGCTGGAGACGCCTCCATTTAACCCCTGCAGGAAAGCTGAGAATCTCTACCATCAGTCCTCTTCATCATAGCTCATGTCCATTAGTCACTGAATCCTCCATGAGCTGTCTCCTAAAATATCCTCCAATCAGCTCCCTCCTCTGCCCTCCCACCTTTACTCTCCTAGGTCAGGCTGTCCATGTCTCTTGCTTTACTCTTAGGCACCAGCCCACATTCTTGTGTACACTGCAGCCAGCAATGCTTCTACATAGCAAATCTGACCAGGGCCTTTCCCTGTTGAAAAATCCTTCAGTGGCTCCCTAAACTCATGCTCACGTACAAAATTCATATTCATACCTTGACCTTTTTTTTTTTTATTTTTTTGTAGATATGGGGTCTTGCTAAGTTGCCCAGGCTGATCTCAAACTCCTGGGCTCAAGAGATCCTCCCACCTCAGCCTCCCAAAGTGCTGGGATTATAGGCATGAGCCATCATGCCGCACCCCCTCGTTGACTTTTAAGGCCCTCTTGAACTTTGTCTTTGGCCCTTCCTTCCTGTCACTGAAACTCTTTCTTTCTTATTCATTTTCTTTCCCACATTTCCTATGTTTGTGTCAATATATCAAATTAGAAAAAGCAACTGACTAGGAAAAAAATGAAGCCTATTTGATTGAGGTGATTCCAGATGTGAAATGAAGCTTGGCGAACACCAGCTCCTCTACAGGTGGGGCTTTAATAATTACGAAGCAAGAAGGATGCACATATATCAATCAATGCGCACGCAGCACACTGCCAACCTCACCCCTCCTTGCACACGTCAATACAGGCTCAGGCTTGGTAGCAGGTACTACAAGTTCCACATGTGAAAAACACAAAGCAAGAAAATCGCCACCTCCTGCCCTGCCTTCCACGGGGAGCCTGTTTGGAGCGTAGGGGCGCACCCACTCTAAGTCATGTCTCAGGCTGGCCTGTAGCCTTGCCCTTGGTTTCCCTGTCGAACACAGCCTTGTGCACCATTTCCCCCTCTAAAGAGCTCACCGGGGACACAGTCCTTATTGTCTTCATCCGCTGTGAAATCATAAACGGCTCCATTAAACAAGTTAGCATCTGATTGTTTCTTCTCAGGTTGCCAGAAAAAAAAACAAAAACCTGGATATTTGGACACCTCTGGGAGCAACTGAGTTGTCTGCTTTGCATGCAGGCATTTGGCATGTGAAGGTACAGCCTGAAGGACAAGAGCTGCCTCCTTCATGTCTGTGTCCTTGTTGCCTAGCATGGGAGCTGGCAGAGAAAACATCTGAAAATACTTGAGAAGGGGCTTTTAGAAATGAACAACCCAGCTCTACCCCATGAAGAGGAGCGTAGTGGACCATCCAGATCCTTCAAGGCTTGGCTTCCAAGTCCTTCTCTGAATACAGACTCTGTTCTTACTGCCTCTGAGATCCACTCGAGCCATCCCAAGTGGTGGGATGAGCTGTGTTCCCTACCCTCTTAGACCTCTATCCTATTGTTTCTGCCACCCCTACTCTCCAGCATGCTGTTCCATACCAGACCTTAGAGTCCGCTTTATCTACCAACAACCCTAGAAAACAGGTGTAATTTGTTGACCCAGACATGGCCTGGGCTGGGGATTTTACTCTATGACCACATAGCACCAAACATCTGGAACAGAAAGGGAAAAAGCTCTCCAGCTGTTTCCAGACATCCAGATGTCTGGCATGGGAAAGAGGAACATCCCGCCACCTGCCCCATTGAGGGTGTGCTGTCCAAGCAGACAGGCAGCAGGTCACCGGGCCATGGGGCCAGCCTCTGTGGTGCAGGGCTGCCACTCTGTCTCTGTGCAAGATGAGACTTGACCTCAAACCTCCAGACTGAAAGACCCCTCTTTCTGAAGTTTTCTTTAGAAAAAAAAGTGGCAGAAGCCACAGTAGGTTCATGGGGAACCCCACTCACACCAGATGTAATGGCGTCTTTTATTTGTAGGTATCAAAAAGTGTGGCCAGTTCAAGATTTCCCTCCCTGCTTTCAGTTTCCAGGGCACATGGTTTAACCAAAATCATGTTAAAAACTTCAGTGTCTTCTGGCTTTAACTCAGTTCCCCCAGACAATTTTCTTCTTTTCCTTTCAAGGGAGCATTTGGCTTTCCACCTGGTCATCCTTCAAAACATTCATTCAACACACACACACACACACACACACACACACACACACACACACACATATATACTTTTTTTTTTTTCAGAGGGTGTCTCACTCTGTCACTCAGGCTGGAGTGCAGTGGCGCAATCTCTCCTCACTGCAAGCTCCGCCTCCAGGGTTCACGCCATTCTCCTGCCTCAGCCTCCTGAATAGCTGGGACTACAGGCGCCTGCCACCACACCCACCCGGCTAAATTTTTTTTTTGTATTTTTTAGTAGAGACAGGGTTTCACCGTGTTAGCCAGGATAGTCTTGATCTCCTGGCCTCGTGATCCACCTGCCTCGGCCTCCCAAAGTGCTGGGATTACAGGCGTGAGCCACCGCGCCTGGCCTCAACATATATTTTTTAAGTGCTTACATGTCAGGCATTGTAAGAATAGTATTAATATATTGTACCCTTAATGAATATAATGACAATTTTGACTAAACAATAATCACATTAAAGATGATGATAATAATTGAAATTACATATTGACCATTTATGTACCTACTGAATAATCTCATTTGTATTTCTTTACTTAATTTATCAAACCACCCTAAAAATAAATGCATTACTTTTAATGGCAAAAAACGAAATTACTTTTACACCAACCTAATATCTCCTAGGAAGCTCAGAGAGATTAAATACCTCACAGAAAGCCACACAGCATATTGATAGTCTAGCTCGAACTTGAATGCAAGTCTGCCTGGAGTTCAGCAATCACACCCTTACTCACTGCATTATATCAATGCACATCTGCATAGTGCACGTGGCAGAGAGGAACCAGGGTAGGTATAATGAGTTTGTAACTCCAGAGAGCACCATTGTATTCCATGAGACTGGCACTGGCTAGAGCACAGTGTACAGCCTACACGGTGAATGACTCCCCATGGAGTTGTGAGACACAGTGGCCCTGTCCTGTGTTCACTTACAGGCACCAGAAGCATGGGAGGAAATAAAATCCCGTGCCTATGTATATGTGCATATATCATATATGTCTATGTGCAGGTATGGAGTGTCTAGTATGAAGGCTGGCATCTAGTAGGTGCTCTTAGATCTTTGCTGTTTGCCTATTTAAATAAAAACATTTTAAAATGTAAATAGAGAAGGCAGATGCCGAGACTGGAGGAGGAAGTAAGAGTTACGCCCTGTTGTGGGTAGCAGGCAGGGGCTGGAGGGAGAGTCTGGGAACAGCCAAGGGATAAGAGCTGTGATGATGGGTGGGGTCTGAGTGTGTAGAATTGGGCCTAAGATGGCTCTCAGAGGGAGGAAGAGACCTGGGTCTGCAGCAGCAGAAACAGGGTCTGTTTCTGGGGTTCACCTCACTTGCTGCCTTAGTATGAGAACTAGGTTTCCTTTGACAGCCTGTTTCTTGGGTGGTCCACTTTTGACTCGGAAGGCTCATCAGAGGGAAAGGAAGGATGCCTATTCCTCTGGTGCCTGGTCCTCTCAGCCAGTGTCCTCTGCACCTGCCCCAGAGGGCTCTGACACAGGCCTGGTGGAGATTGAGAGCTCAACATGGGGCCAGGTGAAGGCAAAATTCCCCAGGTTCTTAGGCAAGATTTGATTCAGATCTGTGGCTGTGAAGCCAGGCCTTTTGCCCTTAACCAGAAGTCTCCAGACAATGGATTTGCAGCCATGACTCATAGAACCCTGTCCCCACTCTCACCAGCAGAGGCTTGGCTCTGGGAAAGATGGTTCAGGACTCTGGACCTCAGGAGTCCCATTTAGAAAAGGATCAAGAGAGTGAGATGTTTGCTCAGCTGCCTTTTCCCTCCAGAGAGGGACACTGCATGTGCCCCGCCACTGCTAGGCTAGAGGAGGAGAAGAGCGAATGAGCTCTGTGTTCACAGCACATCTTCTTACCCAGCCTCTCTGGACATCCCAGGAATGGGGGGCTTAGCTTCTGGTTTGTGACAAGGGGAGGATGCCTTCATTATCCCCTAATCCTGTCTCTGTGGCCTGGCAGCCTGACTGACAAAGGAACCTGCCTGGCACTGTGGCAACTGCCATCGAAGCCTGACCAGCTGGAGCCCAGGCGATAGTTTTTCGAAAGCTGTTACCCAAAAAAAGCAACACTGAGTTGGGTGTAGAGATAACTATCTCTGCTGTCACACCACACGGGGAGGGAGGGTAGCGACAATACCACCTCCTTCCTCGACAACGATACCTTACGGAAGCCAGAGAAATTTAGGCATTGAAAGTAAAAACATTCAGCGTACTTACCAAATGTTGACTGACTCCCCGTGAGCATTTTTTCAGCAGAGAGCTGAGGGAAACAACTTTTTCTTGTTTTCTCTCCACGCCATCCCACAGCTGACACAGCTTGGAGAAAGACCACACACCCATAGACTGCAAACACTTCTCAGGTGGCTGTGAACCCTCTCGGGGCCTCAGGCACTACAAGGTGCCCTCCCTGACCTCCTGGGTATGAAACACAGAGGAATCTAGGGCTGAGTGATTGTGTGCTACCAAAGAGAAAGAGAGAGGAAGCAAAGCCACAATTTGGATCGTCCTGTGGCTGCCGCGGCCGCAGCCATCCAACCAGCAGCTCGCCTGGCAGTGCCTACTGGCAGTGGGCTCTCTCTGTCTCTCTCTCCCTTTCTGTGGCTCTTTCTTGTTTTCTCTCTCCCTCTCTCTCTCTCCTTTCTTGGGGGTTGTATTGGTTCTGGAGAAGGAGGCCCCTGCCATTGCTTCTGACATTGCACAGGAAAGGAAGAGTAAAAATGCTATTGAGAAAGACCTGGTTTTTCTGTTTTTCCTGGAGGGATTCCTCCCTCGCAAAGGGAGTGGATTAGAAATGATGGAATAATTCGAAGGCCACAAGTGGACAGGTGGAGCCAACACCCCTCCACACACCTGGTCAGTCCATTTTCTGCCCTCGTTCTCTCCTCCCCATCATGATGTTGTGCTCCGCCCTTTATCTCCTTTTTTTTGGTTGTCACAGTTTCAGCTCATTGTCACTTGTGAGGAAAGGAGAAACCAACCACTGTATCTGGTGTAAAACAGCCTCAAACCTTTTTGAGAAAAGCAGGATACAAATGAATCAATGTGCCAAGCAGTGCCCTTGGGGGTGTGGGACCTGGGTCCAGTGATCCCAGATGGTGGCCTTCCCCCAGGAGAGAGAACAGCGCTGTCTCTCCTCCCCTCGCACTGCAGTTTGGGTCACTGCCATCACGGATGCCTTCTCAAAACATATCTTTGACCCCTTCTTCCTTCTCTGTGGTTGCCAAGCTGACCCATCCCTTGCTCCTCAGCCATCTTCCTTTCTAAAGTTCACGAATTTGTGTTTTCCACCCCCTTCCCTTCTCTACCACCCCAGGGCCGTCATCCACTTTGCTTGGATACTGACAGAGCCTCCTTGCCAACATTCCTCCTTTCTCCCCAAACTGATGACAGGTGAAGATTTCCCCAAACAGCAATTGATTTAATATCATCCCTGCAGGAATATCTTCCTTGGCTGCCCA
Source organism: Pan troglodytes (assembly GCF_028858775.2). Lineage (NCBI taxonomy): Eukaryota > Metazoa > Chordata > Mammalia > Primates > Hominidae > Pan > Pan troglodytes. The sequence goes on from NC_072414.2 coordinate 52,850,083, forward strand.
TGGGCTGCAGGATAAAGTCCAAATACCTAGTCTCGGCAAACAGAAACTTCTACATCTTGACCCTAACTTACTTTTCAAAGCATTAATCATAATAGATATTTTTAAAGCTACCATTTATGATTTATGGGCCACTTCGTACACATCAGATACAGTGTTAAGCATTGCTTCCTGAGTTAGTTCTCACAAGAGTCCTACATGAAGTTTCATTACTTGCACTTTCCATTTTCAGGCCTGTAGAGATGAAGCAGCTTCAGAAGGCTGACAGTGAGTCAGTGGTCAGTGGTGAGCATTGGACTGCAGATCTTATGATGTCAAAACCCATGCTCTTGACCCCTTCACTGCCCCTTCTACCCGAACGGATGCCCTGTGCTGCTGTCACACCCCTCCCCCGACCCTCCACACAGGTCCTGGGCTGTCATGGTCACCCCCTCCCAAACCCAAACTGGTGCCTGGGGCAGAGGAGCTCTAAGAAGTCCTCAATCCATATGAGCTGAAAGTTCTCAGCCTTCAAAGTAGAAGATCGGGTGGATAAAGAAGACATGCAGCCCAGGAAGCTTCAAGTAGATGGGCAGTGAGTGCCGGCCCGCCACATCTGCTGAGTGAGAGTGGGTGGTGGAAGAGCTGGGGCTGGCTGTACTCATTTGAAACGTGGGCTCTTTCTCTGCATCCTGCAGCAGCCTCTTTCTCTGTCCACCCTTCTTGTTCACCACCACACCCCTCACGAAACTCCATTCCTAAGGTAATTCTCCAAATGTCCAAACCCAAGATCTACTCAGCCAAGAAGCTGGGTTCTGCCTCTCTCCCTCCCCCTGCTGTTCTGCTGCAAGGAAATGGAAGAAGGAACAACCTCGCTGGGCCACTTGGTGATTTGTTTTTTCCTTGCTCAAAGCACAAACATGCACAAATCTCAGAGTCCCCATGTTAAGCAGAGACGCTCCCTGGTCAGTCTCCTGCACTCTAACTTCTGAAAAATTAAAGAGTCAAGGCAGAATCAGACAGGGTAGAAGGGAGAAAAGGCCTCTTAGTAGCCATAAAGTCCAGGTATCTCATTTTACAGATGAGGACATTGGAGCCTGGAGAGAAATAACTTGTCCAAGGTCATTCAGTATCAGAGTGCTAGAGCCCACACGGTTCCCAAGGCCTTTTCTCCCAGGCGGAGAGCTCTTTCCCTCTCCCTGTGATGTGGCTGCTGCAGCCACACAAACCAACTGTTCTTGTAACACGTGTCATGGTCAAATGTCCACTAGCTGCCCAAGGGCCAGATGAGTTACAAGAGCAATTCTTCCCATGACTTTACAGTTGTCAGGAAGGGTCAAGGACGCTTTCAAGATTCACACTCTGACCGTGGCAAGCCAGGTTCTCGGAGGGTTAAATGACTGATGAAAAGAAAGCCAAAGGCCGAGTCAGAACCAGGGACAGAACGGCTGGCACAGCCCTGTCTTGCTGGGGAAGGCAAAGTTCTCCATTTTGGCAAGGTCCATGAATGTCTCTTTTTGCTTTTCCTGGGTCTCTGGTGCACTTGTTGGATTGAATCTTAAAGCATACCCTGAATGCTAAACATCTCAGGATAACGCACTAAGTCCTTCCTCAGCTGGGCTGGCCCATCTTTCTACAGCCTCACCCTAATATACCTACTCTGCTCAGGGCACAGGAAACATAGCCCACACTTTCACATCTTCATTTACTTTTTTTTTTGTTATTCTCTCCACCAGGAATATCTTCCCTTCTTTAACTGGCAAACCTGCACTTGACTTTGAGGATGGAGTTTAGATGCCTGCTCCTTTTCATAGCCTCCTCTGGCTCTTCTCTCCTAGTCCCCTCACTTGTCTTCCCAGAGAACTCTGTTCCTGGCACCTCTCTGCCCTTCCTGAGTTGAATTCTAGCTATTTGTTAACATGTTTTCTCCTATGGCTGTCCTGAGGCTCTCTCAAGGACAGTGACTCAGTCATATTCACCTTTGTACCCTGGGTTGTCAGCTCAGTTACTGGGACACAGAGGGAACAAAAGAATTACTACTTTAAACTACACAGAAATGCATCTACTTAAGGAAAACTTTGCTCCAAGTTCCCAAATGGAAAAGCCAATGAAGGAGTTGTTGTTGTTGTTGTTGTTTGCCCCTAAGAGTATAGCAAAGGCCCCCAACCAGCCAGTTTTCATTCTGAATGGTAAAGTGTCATTTTACAAGCTGCTGCCACGAGCAAGCCTCCACGCATGTCGAATGCACACTTGTGTGCATGCACGCACACATAGGAGCTAGAAGGAGCTGGTTGCTCTATGGCAAGAAGCAGCAAAGAAGATAAGATCACCATACTGCAAAGGAAGGTAAGCCACGTGATGATGTGGGTAACCCCAGGCACAGATGATACCCTCAGCGAGGCCCAGCTTAAATCTAACCACATCATCTTTTCATGAAACAGACATGAAAAAGTAAGACTAAGACAATTACAAAAAAGGTGGTTTAATGCCTTCTTGCCTCGATGGTATCAAAGCTATTGGCTCCAAGGCTACACTTGGGGAAACAATTCTCTGAGATAAGGAGATGAACTATCTGCTCAAAAGAATGTGCAGGAAGCCAAGGTAACTGGGCAACACATAATGAAACGGTTTGTGGCCAATGAGCCATCTAAACAAAAGTATCCCTGGTAGGCATCAGTTGTATAAGCGAAGGAAACCAAACCCACCCTTGTTTCAAAGTGAAGACTTTGTGGGTGCCAGCGTGTGTGTGTGTGTGTGTGTGTGTGTGTGTGTGTGTGTGTCCTCACTAAATATTATAGTTAAAGTGAAATTCACAGCTCCTCCAGCTGTGGCTGACACTGGTATAAAATGAAAAGGTTGAGAAGGTGAGACTAGTTGTCATACAGCAACCTTGAAGTGCCTTTCCGGGTGGCACTGCCTGCTATGTGAAGGCTCATTTGCTGAATGACCATCACTACGTCAACACAAATTGAGATCTCAGCATTGATTTATCGGTGTGTGTCCCAGAAAGAGACACTGCATTTCAGCATCACGGTATTCTGATGTAGTTAGGCTCTGAATTCTCTGAGCCACAGACGATGGTATGTTTCTCCTCTCTGACGCTCTGCTAATGCCTCGTCCCTATTTCCCTGAAATATGGTTTCCCCCATCAGTTTTCAACCTTTTCATTTCCCCAAGCAATCTTCTGATGATTCTTTAAGGTCCCCAGATCCACAGAATGTGACAGCTGGGATGAGCTTCCGGGGGTGCCGATTGGAAGCTTTACAGGCTCTAAAACTTGCTACTGAATCTCAGCTCTGGCATTAGTCGGTGTTCTTTGATTTCAGGTAAGTCACACAACCTAAATCTCAGCTTTCTCATTTATAAATTGGGACTAACAGAACCCATCTTCTAGTTGAGTTTGCTTTAGAAATATATAAGTTAATTCGCATAAAGTACTTAGCACAATTATACACCTCAGTATGTGAAGCTATTTTTTGTTTGTTTGTTTGAGATGGAGTCTCGCTCTGTCGCCCAGGCTGCAGTGCAGTGGTGCGATCTCGGCTCACTGCAACCTCCGCCTCCCGGGTTCACACCATTCTCCTACCTCAGCTTCCTGAGTAGCTGGGACTACAGGTGCCCGCCACCACACCCGGCTAATTTTTGTATTTTTAGTAGAGACGGGGTTTCACCGTGTTAGCCAGGATGGTCTCAATCTCCTGACCTCGTGATCTGCTCCCCTCGGGCTCCCAAAGTGCTGGGATTACAGGCGTGAGCCACCGCGCCCGGCTGTGAAGCTATTTTTATTACCACCACCAGCGTGATCCCTTCAGACCCTCTTAATCTTGAGGTCCAGAGAGATAAAGTAACTTGTCCTAGGGAAATGAATCTTGGTTGAGACAATAGCTATTGTCTCTGCTATACAATGATTAAACCAAAGATAGCAGCAATCGTAAGTGGCTGGCAGGGTTCAGGTCTACTCGCTCCCAGGTCAGAACCACATTGGTGCCCGTACTGTGATTTATCATTGCATACTTATTTTTTTCAGAGTGTAGCACTTGATAGGTACTGTATAAATATTTATTAATCAGCTGATTGCAAAGATCACTGCTGATTTTCAAAGCAACAGGTTTCTCCATCGTAACTGCTTCTCCTCCACACTATCACGTCCTTATAATTTCAGAACACTCATCTAGGAAGGACTCATACTAATGTGTTATCAGAGGGAAACACTCCACCCCTTTTTGGAATGCAGATATAGATTGCTCCAGATTTCAGGAACACTAATTAGAGCCACTGGTAATTTGACTGAAGCGCTAAAGCCCCAAAGCACTCACAGAAGGCACCTTTGTACTCACACATTAGAGCTTTTGTCACTACATATCAAAAATGGTCAAGCTGCCTTTTGATGGTACCCACAGGCTGGATGACAGGGTCAAGATGCCAGCCCACCAAATCCATCATCAGAAAGAAACTCGGGGCCAGCCCATCTCCTAAAAGCTGAGTATGTTGCACAGATTGCTGGTTCTAAATAGGATATTCTAATAAACATTGCTATTGTTTTTATTGTCTTGTGCAGTATTGAATATGCTTCTCACACACTAGACTTTATGCAAAACCACCATGACCTAAATGTTTAATTCAGATCTTTATTTTCTGTTTCATAACCCCTTTCAATAGCACTGTAAAAATCTAAATGGATATACATGATGCTCTTTTGGTACCAAGCTTTTTGGGCTATACTTTTATGGTTAATATCAGGGTCACAGCAAGAGCTCAAGAGAGCATGGGTATAGCTTAAAAGTGCCTGGAATATACTTCTTGTCCTAGCAATTGATACCCTCTCATTGCTTCATTGAATTTTTCCTGTTCTTAACCTCTGCCCTTGTTTTCAGTAATATTAGTATAATGAGTTGAATAAATGGCCCTATCTATAAAGAAATGGGAAAAAAATCGGGCTTTGGCTGAAACTCCCTTGAGGATTAAAGGTATAAGGGTGAACGCAGAGGTGAACTTAGATATCTATGAAATAAACAGAGACAGGGTGTTTCTCGGAGGTTGCAGCCAGGCAAGAGTCTAATCAGAGTCTGTGGCTGAACCTCATCAGCTTCACCAGAGGACACATCCTTTCTAGAATCTCCTGTTCCATCCCCTACTTGCTGTGGCCTACTCAGAACCTCTGGAATTGGGGATGGCTGATGGGAGTGACAGGTGGCCCATATGTTCTGTGACATTGCACTGTTCATTGCTTTTCTGAACACCTTTGAATAGACTTTGCACAGGATTCTGAGAACAGTGCCTAGACATGTACTATCCAAAAGTAGCCACCAACCATATGTAGCTGTCGAGCACTTGAAATATGGCCAGTCCAAATTGAGGTATGCTTCAAGCATAAAACCCACACTAGATATTGAAGATGTGGTACAAGAATGAATACAAAATATCGTATTAATAAGTTTTCCATATTGATACCACGTTGAAATAATAATACTTTGGATATATTGGGTAAAGATAAAATGTTTTATTAAGGTTAATTTCAGCTGTTTCCTTTTACTTCTTAACATGTGGCTACTAGAACATCTAAACTGACAAATGTGATTACACTGTATTTCTACCAGACAGCATTGCTCTAAACAACTGCCAGAGAAACTGTCTTCATCCATGTACAAGTTAGCCCAGTGAGAACACAACTTTCCAGCCCTCTGCCCACGTTCCACTGCACTCAGAATGAAATCTGCGCTCCTTCTCTGGCTCCTGCAATGCGGAGGGACCTGGGCCCTGCCTCCCCCTCCAGCCTCCCCTTGCTGCTCACTTCAGTCATGCTGGCATTTTCCTCAGAATCTGCAGGCTTGTGCCAGGTCCAGGATCTTTGCAGCCTGTCCTCCTCATCTGTTTTTGTCGTGTGGGTCTCCTCTCAAGTGGCAGCTCCTGGGAGAAGCCTTCCCTCACCTCCTGTGGTAGGAAGAATGATGGCCCCCAAAGATGTCACCTCCTAATCCCTGGAACCTGTGAATATGCTACCTTACATGGCAAAAGAGACTCAAATGAGGAAGAATTTTGAGATGGGGAGATGATCCTGGGTTATCCATGTGGGCCCCATATGATCACAAGAGTCCTCATAAGGGAAAAAGAGGGAGGAAGGGGAGTCAGAGTCAGAGGGGGAGGTGTGATGACAGAAGCAGAAATCGGAGAGATGGAGAGCCATGAGCCAAGGAATGCAGGTGGCTTCCAGGAGCTGGAAAAGCCCAAGATACGATTCTTCCCTGAAGCCTTCAGAAGGAATGCAGGCCTCCAACCTGTGTTAGTCCATTCTCACATTGCTACAAAGAACTACCTGAGACTGGGTAATTTATAAAGAAAGGGGGTTTAATTGGCTCATGGTTCCACAGGCTGTACATGAAGCATGGCTGGGGAGGCCTCAGGAAACTTACGATCATGGCAAAAGGTGAAGGGGAAGCAGGTACGTCTTACGTGGTGGAGCAGGAGAGAGAAAGAGCGAAGGGGGAGATGCCACACACTTTTAAACAACCAGATCTCATGAGAACTCACTCACTATCATAAGAATAGCAAGAGGGAAATCCACTCATAATCTGTTCACCTCCCACTAGGCCCCTCCTCCAACACTGGGGGTTATCATTCAGCATGAGATTTGGACCGGGACATAAATCCAAACCATATCACAACCAATTTTAGACTTGTGACCTCTAGGACAATGACAGAATACATTCATATTGTTCTAAGCCAAAACATTTGTGGTTATTTGTTATAGCAGCAATAGGAAATCAATATACCTCCCAACCTGAGACTGTGCCCCACCCATGCCCCAGCTCCTCTATTCCATCCTTCTGGGTTCTTCTTTTTGTATCCTTTGCTGCTATCAGACTGTTTCTAATTTCTTTGTGGATTTGTTTACTTGTGTATTTTCTGTCTCTCCTGACTAGAATGTGAGCTCCCCTAGGGCAGAGACCTCCTATGTTATGATTACCTCTGAGTACTCTTGCCTTTGAACTAATGCCTGACACACAGCAAATGCTCACTGGTATAAATAAATGGTTGAATGAAGAAAGGAATGACAGACAAGTAGTTATTTGAAACATTCACTTATAGCCAATTGGATATCATCTGAAAACTTTTAGGGAAAAAGTACACCCCAAATATTAATAGATGAAATGGACAACATTGACAGATACAGATATCGGACAATACTTGCTATTTACGAGGTACCATGATGATGCTGTGGAGATACAAATAATTTGATGATCCTCCTACAGTCTCCACTGAGAGACAAGCATGGGCACATCATAAAACATGGCCAAAGTATGGTTTTAATTGTTGGGGCCAAACGAGTGGTGGCGCTTTAGGTATGAACAGTGATGTGCTGATAAACCAGCCTGCAAAACAACAGCAAAGATAAGGGTCTGATTTGCAATGTTTGCCAATTTCTGTGGTGTAAATATTCCTACAGTGATTGATTTCAAGCTACCATTGTGATGTCTCTGAATGTGGAGCTGGGAAGAAACATGTACACAAGGATGGTTTTGTTGAGGAGGTGGGATTTCAGTTGGACCTATCAGGGTTGGTGGGATGTGGATGGCCTGGGAATAGAGGAGGAGGCATCTTGCACACAAAGGGAAGAATCTCTTCAGGGCTAGTGAGGTGCGTCTCAAAGGCCCCTGTGGCTCCAGCGGGTTTCCTGTCATTGAGAGAAACAGAAATGAGCAACTAATGAGACGTCATCATGAAGAGGACTCCCTGGAAAGATGCAGGAGCAGGGAAGACATAGATAATTTTCCAGCCCTGTGGTCATTTTAACAAGCATGGCGGTATAGCTAACGCACAGGCTGCCAAATCCCAGGGAGGAGAATCAACAGTCCGTGTTCATGGAGCTGGTCCCAGGAAATCCAGACCTGAATCCAGGCTGATGCCCTCACTCATTCTGCCTCTCACACGTTTAGGGTCGATATAACATGCAGCTCCTCCAGCCCAAAGATGAGCCAGCAAGGGAACTTAGAACAACCCTCTTTGGAACAGTTCTCAAAGTATACCTCCCTGAAATTCCCCTCCGCATCCATGACTCATCCCCTCTAATTTGCAGGCATGGGAGGTTTGATTCTGAGGATATTAAGACAGTGTTTAAGATGCTGGTGTGATGTTTAAGCGGGGGGTCAGATGGTACCCGATTCAAATCCTGACTCCACATGACTCCTGGGGAGGTTACTTGACCTCTCTAGACTTTGGGATCCTCATCTCTAAAATGGGGATAATAATGATATCCTCCTGAGAGGGTTTGGAGCAGATTATATGATGCCTAAGAGACACCCTCTCCTGTGCCTGGTGCATGGTAAGTGCCCAATTCATGTGCACATTGATGGTGATGATCATGTTTTCCCCCTCTTAAGGCCTTGCCAGACAGAGCAGAGCTGGTTTCCAGCAAGCCCCTTTCCCATCCATAGTCACCTGCCCATCAACTTGCTCTGAGCAGGGAGCCCTGTAAACAACTGGTCCAGCATCCTCCCAGCCCATGTCTTCCCTGCTGATCACTTTAAGAGCATGCATTCTTCTGTGTTCAGGGTGAGATGTTTTCCTTGCTTTGGGAATGTGTCAATGAAAGACAAGGATAAGGCCATTATGTGAACACAGGGACAACAACGAAAACAAGACTGCATTCTGAAAAGCACCAAAAAGCCTTATTTTGCCTGAATGGCCATTATTTTCATTCTTTTTCCCCCACACAAAGCACCGGAGCACATTTCATTCAGTCTGTTGCTGAGTGAGTGGGTGTGAAGATGCAGTACAAACAAAAGTGGTAACATATTGCTGTTGTCAGGACTCTTGTTAAGCGCTTTGCGAGGTGGACCAAGCTTCCCTGCTAGCACCACCGCTTGAGTCATCAGGAGCAACAATGTACATATACACACATAAATAGAAAAACCCTCCATAATCCTTGACATGGCTACACGGCAATTTACGAGCAGGAGCTGGATTTCAAAAGTCTGCAGAACATAAAAGCACAATTTTCTTCTAAGATGACAGCACCTTGTCGGCCCCTTCCACAGTCTTATGTGTGGATCCTGCCACCTTGGAGATGCAGTTCCTTCTGTGCAAGAAGGCAAAACTGCTCCATTCCTCTGACACATTAGGGCCCCTGGGTGTGAGCGTGAAAGGCCTCAACGGGGTTGCATGTGTTGGCAGCCAGGTGCCTGGAGAGTGGGGAGGACATGTGAGGTCCCAGGGTGCTAGGGTGTTCTAGGTCCCAGGCTATCCAAATCATACCACTCGAAGTAGGAGAAAACCTGCTACCTCCTACTCTGAGTTTGCTGAAAATAAAAAGCAATTTTGAACAGGGGAAGGAGGTAAATCTTGGCACTTGCTTCCTTTTGCCATGTAAATCTTGGCATTTACCACAAATTGTCCTTTCTTAAAGACAATTCTGTGGCTTTGGTTTATGGCAATATTATATGTGTGTGTGTGTGTGAGTGTGTGTGTGTGTGTGTGTGTGTGTGTACGAGTGAGTGGGTGGGTGAGAGAGAGAGAGAGATTTTTTTTTTTCCCCACAGTAGTTTTCTTCCTCCAGCTTTTGTCAAAAAGCTTACTCTACCAATGATGTAAGTTCTGAGAACTTTTCTTCCGGATCACTGGATGGTTCTGAGGAAGTAGGAAGTGTGTGCTGATAATGTCTCAGCTCCCTGAAGGGCAGGATTCCCCGGCCATGTTCCCCATCAAGTCTCCAAGGTACCCATGTGTGCCCACATTGTAAAGTATTTACTGAGTGAGCTGGGGAACAAGCAACACTATTGTGACTTTTTCCAATTTCACAATCCCTGACAGGCCCTGTCAGAGGGATCCCTGCCCCGATGGCACACCAGCGCTTGAACCTCAGTGCAGGGCCTGTCCCTATGTGATTCAGCCAGAAAAGCATCATGTTTAAGGACACCATCATGGGTGTTCTTACTGAATACCAACGATGTGTCTGGCGTGGTGGGGTGGGTGACACAAGGGTAAGGTAGTCCATGTTTGGAGGCTTATAGGAGCTAACATCATACATGCTTTGAGCCTCTTCCCACCTTTCCCCAACCCATGTCCAGGGGCTGGCAACCTGCCTTGGTATGGGCCAGCTGCACAGCTGTGCGTGATGCTTGGCAAGTTTGTGATGTTCACAGTGCCTATAAGCTCCAGTCCCGTGTCTATAAAGTGAGGATAACAACTCCTAAGTTGCAGGTTTGTTGTAAGGATTAAATGAAACTATATACATAAAATACCTACCATAGGTCCTGGCACACAGTAGGTGCTTATGAAATTTTCATAGTCAGCTTCGCTTTGATAAGTAGTGAAAAAAAGCTATCTGAGGAAACAAGATGAACATACAGAAAGCGACTTGGGAATATTTTATAGTTAGCAAATAATAAAGAACTAAGTAGAATAAATAATGAGACCTTTAGAATAGGCTCAAGCTGTCTGCAGCCTGGAAGGGAAATGAAGGATGCGGGGTGAGTCTGCAGCAAACAGTATCATCAAGGACAAGGACTGGAGATGGAGCTTGAAGAGATGGCCTAAATGGCTGTGGTTCCTCTTGGATGACAAGATTTCTGGTGTAATAAATAACGTCATTTGAAAAAAAAAAATTCAAGTGCCTGATTCATCTCATGGGATCATGGGAGTGAAATGAATATGAGAAGGAAACATGGGCTGGTCCAGGTGGGACAAAGGCCCTCTTCTGCTGACAGCATCTCCCCCTGAAAGATTGCCGGTAATATCCTTTGTGTCTGTCGCTGTGGCAATTAGTAATGACCCCCAGCTTGGCATTGAGAGCATTCCTTTATAACGAGAGCCAGCCAGACACAATCTCTCTGCTCAGAGTTCAGAGCGGAGGGGGAGAACCAGGCAGATCCACACGGTACACGCTTCCAATTAAAAATACAAACAGAAGCAAAGCAAAATGAATGTCACAGAAAAGAAAGTGCTGCCACCCACTCTTGGCCTAAAGGTCACTGTGCCACAGCCTTGGCCATTATCTGCAGCCGCAAAGGTCAGGGGGGCTGTCTGCATTGCTGGGGAGTATGTAGGCTTTCATAAGGTCTCAAAATGACTGTTGCTCTGACACCAAAATTGGTGATAAGCTCTCAGCAGAAGACGATAATAGAGAAATGGAGTGACTGTAACCTTTTCCGCCATCTCTCTTGTCGGTTCCATGAAGCAGAGTCACAAGGCATAAAACGAGAAGTTTCCACATTCTACAAAAGACTACAAGATTGCTGACTTAATTGGGTGCGTAACAAATGGCTATACCACTGCCAACAAGAAGACATCAAAAAGGAAGGAGAAAATAGCGATTAAAACATCTCATGACAACCCTTTGAATTTGGAAACTGGCTCCAGATATACCTGGACAGGCCTTGATACAAGTGCAGGGAGCTAGCCATGTGGTTCCATTAATATTCCAATCATTGTGGCCCAGCAGGGTCAACCATGCCACTAACTAATTTGTTGAATTTCAGGAGAATTTAAATATAGGAAGAACTGGAAGAACACTGGACTTGGAGTCAGATAGACCTGCATTCAAATCTCAATTGTTGTCCCTATTTGATGGACAATATTATAAAATCTTTTACCATCCTTGTACTGTAATTCCACAATGTTTTCATCTGGAAATTTAATGACTTTAATACCTACTGCACAAGGTCCCAGTAAAGATTAAATGTGAGGAAAAACACCAGAAAAGTTCTTAGTAAATGATCAGGTACAGTGGGGCGTGGTGGCTTACTCCTGTAATCCCAGAACTTTGGGAGGCCAAGGCAGGTGGATCACGAGGTCAAGAGATCGAGACCATCCTGACCAACATGGTGAAACTCCATCTCCACTAAAAATACAAAAATTAGCTGGGCATGGTGGTGCGCATCTGTAGGCCCAGCTACTTGGGAGGCTGAGGCAGGAGAATCACTTGAACCCAGGAGGCAGAGATTGCAGTGAGCCAAGATTGCACCACTGCACTCCAGCCTGGCGACAGCGAGACTCCATCTCAAATAAATAAATAAATAAATAAATAAAAATAAATGATCAGGTACAATACAAATACAAACATAGTTCGAATTCAAATACAAAAATAACTTGAATCATTATTATTATTAGCTAGTAATATCATCCATTATCCCTGAGAAAATCTCTACTCCTATCCGCTCTGAGGTAACGTTGTTTTTCTGTATTTAGGCCATCCAGGGAGAAAAATTTTTGCTGTTGATGATAAACAGAATCTGCAAAATGCTACATGCAAAACTATTTCGTTGGGTTGATATATAAAACACTAAAGGAAATAAACCAAGGCACACGGCACACACATGAACATATGGCTGAATATGGCCTTTAGTAGGTATCAGAAACAAAATTAGCAACTTGTAGCACTTCAGCTAAGCTTCCTAGCAACAGAAATACATAAATAACAAATACTTATGATGATTATCCCTAAAAGTCACTGGAATATTAGCATGTGATATTGGTCCCTCCAAGTGTTCTCTAGCTCAAGGCAATTGGCATTTTTCAATTACTTAGGTAATAAAGTATTTGATGTTTAAACCTGCCAAACATCGAGGACGAGGCATGAATGATACTTTGGCAGTTTAAAGTATTGGCCTCCTTCCTTTCCAGAAGGAAATCAATCATTGAATCACCACTACTTCAAACTCAGAATCGCCCAACATAGCAACGTGGGTTTTCCTTCTAAAGTTCTGTGCCTGTCCCTGTTAAACAGGTCTGGAGAAGATGCTGGTAGTCATTTTGAGCATCGCACAGTAACTGAAAGGAGCTGACAGGCTCAGGCTGGGCAGAGCTTACGATTGTGCTTGTCTGTGTGGCTGACCACATGGGGGATGCTCTCGGCATATAACTTCTTGGGAGACACAGCCAATTTGGTAAGATGTGGGAGAAATCTGTACTTTAAAGTTTCCTGGAACACTGGGTATCAAAGGAATGAGATGTCTCCTGGCCTTTCATGTTGCAAACTAGAGGGAGAGACACAGCTTAGCAGAACAGCTAAAGCTTAGGATCAACTTTTACAGTAACATGGACACCACACGACAGATTGTATAGGCGCCTGCATAACTTCTGACTCATTCCCCAGGTGCTTCTGTTCTTTATAGCTACACGGAGCCATGTTGAGGAGACAAGACCAGAGCAGTATTATTCCACTTGATGAAACTGGTCATATTTGGTCATACACTTATGAGGGAGGACAACAGCAGAATTAGAGGCAGTGTCTGAGTTTACTCTGCCTTTGTGCAGGTAAAATGTGACTCAGATACCAGAGGGTGAATGTGTGGATCCTTACACTTTATTATTTATTCTCTTGCAGTGTTTGCTTTTATTTATTTATTTATTTAATGAAACTAAGTCTCGCTCTGTCGCCCAGGCTGGATTTTGTGGTGGTGCAATCTCAGCTCACTGCAGCCTCCGCCTCCCGGATTTAAGCGATTCTCCTGCCTCAGCCTCCTGAGTAGCTGCGATCACAGGCGCCCGCCACCACTCCCGGCTAATTTTTGTATTTTCAGTAGAGACGGGGTTTCACCACGTTAGCCAGGCTGGTCTCGAACTCCTGACAACGTGATCCATCCACCTCGGCCTCCCAAAGTGCTGGGATTACAGGTGTGAGCCATCGCACCCAGCCCTGTTTGCTTATTTTTTTAAAAAGCATTTATGCATTAAATTGAACTAATATTAACTACAGTGTAGATTTCTGGGCTAACCTCACATATACTGAATCAGGAATTGTGATGAAAGGCCTGGGAATCTAAACTTTCAGCAATCTCAAGGGATCCTTAAACCCACTCAAGTTAAATATGGTGGCCCTGCTGATCCATCCTCAACAACCACATCCCTGAACAGATCTGAAGATCATCCCTACCAACTGGGGAAACTGATGAAGTGGAGAAGGAAAAGTTAAAAGACAATGAAAAGAGCTCAGGTAAAACTATCTTCTTGGCATATTTGAGGCCACTATTAAGTGGCATAGAACGTTTTGCTTCTGAAGGAGGAAACCATTCAGATGCCTTCCACAACTCAATATTTTCTTTTCCTCTCAACCCTCTCCCCAGTAATAACACTGAATAGAGTTCACCTTTCCAGGTCTCTTCCTGTCCAACCACTCACCTGTTAAGATTTAAAGCATGGTAGCGGATCTCCTGAATAGAATCTCTTGGGGTGAAGAGGTGAGATCCATCACTGATTTTAAAGAATCACTGACCTTTTTTTTTTTTTCTTAGAACTGGAAGAGTCCTTAGATATTATCAAAATATTTACAAGACAAAGATAAGTCATCGATGCAAATGAATTAATACTTTTACAACTTGAAAAAAAAATGTATAACATTTTACATCATGCTTGTATCAAGGGGGAAGAAACAGTATGCTGTAGAGTGTGAATTCAGGTGACTCCTGGCAACTGCATGTTTAATTCAAATAGAGCAAGAGAGAAAGTGCTGCCTCTTTTCTGGACAGGGAACACTGCCTGAATGAGAAGAGTTTTAGCTGACATTTCAGAGGTGGAACCTGCACTGTCAGAAGCATGTGTTGGTAAGGACAGAGAGGGAGAAGGGGTGCTATTCTGGGGACAAATTAGTTTAGGAGAAGGCTCAGAAGAGAGATTCACCAATTGGGTAAACCTTGAGTCTATCAAGAGAGGAAGGATGAGGAATAATGGGAGAATGTCAGAAAGACAAAGGAAACTCTTGTTCCTAATCTGTGCGTAGAACACTGGAAGGATGAGCACAGAGAAAGCCATCGTTGCTTCATTCATTCCTCCACTCTTCATTCAATAAACGTCTAGTGGGAGAGCATCCAGGGATGAATGATACATAGTTGGCGCCTATAAGGACCTTGCAGGCTTGTGGGCCAGCCAGAAAAATAATGAGAGACATTTTCATTATGGTGGGACAAGGGCTATGATGAATAGTTGAGGGGCACATGGGTGAAGTATAAATGCAGACAGAACATGTTAGGGAAAGCTTTCCAGATAACATGGCACTTCCCAGGGCTTGAAGAGAAACAATGAACAGAGATCTGAACCCAGGGGGAGCTACCCGGCAAGTCAAGTTCCCATGAAGAAGCCCGAGACTGAAATGATCTTTGCTCATGCACCCCAAATGGAAGTAAATGTATCAGATGTGAGTCTTTGCCCTCTCCACCTTGAACACCCCATCCACACAACACAACATGCCAGGCTTTGGAATGAAACCAGCAGTGTACACTCAGCCAAAGTGACTGATGTTGCTTTCCGGGTATTTGTAGCTGAAGGTATGCCTACTCCTTTCCCATACAAACAGAGGAACTCAGCTGGCATCAAGACTCAGCCTCAAAGCATCCAGCCAAGCAGAAGGCCTACCTGGCTGCCGCACACGCCCTGCAAAATGGCACACAGGTGCTATCATCCAGCTAGCAGCTTCAGCCGTGTAACCAACTCCAGAGTGTTGACAGCTGCAGTAAAACTCACTTGGAGTTCAACATAATTAAGCAAAATGATTAGTACTGAAGAGAAGCTGGCAACAAAGAACTTTGGTTTCTGAGGCAAAATTATAGGATCCCAGGATATTAGAGCTGGAAGGAGGTCTTACAGATCACAGCCAGCCACCTCCATTTCACAGATGAGAAAGTCAGGCCAAGAGAGGTGAATTGAAGGGCTGAGGATGACAGAAGAAGCTACACAGTATCAGGGTAAGAGTGAGGACTCTGAGATCGGTCACACTGGGGTTTGCAACCCAAGTTTGGAACTCACTGACTTCAGGACAGCACCTTGGTTTCTCTAAGCCTCAGTTTCCTTTCTGAAGTTTGTGTTGCTATGAGGATTAATTGAAGGTTATTGCAGGGCCTGTTGCCCATGGCCAGTATATAACGTTACTATGGAGAGTCAGAACACTGGGTCCATGGCTTTGCTTCACCATGTATGAGCTATGCTTCCCTGGGTCTCAGTTCTTGTACTTACGAAATGGAAATAAAGATGCTAGTACCTGCCCTAATTATTTGCCAGGATAGGTGGAAGGCTTGTGGGTGAGAGCTGTGTACACTTCTAAGCAAGTTTTTGTTATTACTATTCCCATTATAGCAAAAACATGTTCTGGGTCTTTCTACTGGTAAGTGGCAGGGCCAAGACAGGACACATGCAGTGAAAAAAAAAGACCAGGGACATTTTCTCCCGGGCAACTGATGGACCGCAATGTTTGGACTCACCCAGTATGGTTCAGAAGGTCTGATGGGTCAGTGATGAGCTCAGGCGGGAGAAGAAATCTGCAGTGTATTCAATGCCAAAGGGTCTCATTTCTGGGTGGGAAGGACAGTGGGGATGGGGTGAAGCAGGGGTGGGCAGCAGGAAGGAGAGGAAAGAACCTGGGGAAATCAAACCACCTGCCTGGGTTTCACTCTGAGTTTTCAGATTCATTAAAAAGAAAGAAAATACACACACACACACACACACACACACACACACACACACACACACAAAAGCACAAAGCAAAACCTCAGTTTGGTCAATCCACAAAAAATGAAAGACAGGGCTGCAAAAAGTGCTGAGAATGGGATTGCTCGACTTTTCACAGCTTCAGCTGGCTTACAATACCCTCAGCTTGGTGCTTCTCCCGAATCCACATCTCAAACGCTCTAATTAGATTGTGCAGCCGAAAGAAGGCCCGGTGCCCTTGGAAATAAGTGATTGCTTACTTGCCACAGGAATGTTCTGTGCTTTCATAGGCTTCATCTTTTTTTTTTTTTCCTGGGGGCTTGGGAATGAATTGGGCAATTTCTTAGGTGTCTGCTCCACAGAAAGATGTTGAGCTTACATTTGGTTTCTCTTTTTACCTAGGTTCTTGCCTCTGCCTGAAATACTCTTGGTCTGGCTTCCTTACTTGCTCACCTGCTCACCTCTAAGACCCAGTTCAGGGCTCCCACAGGATCCATCCACCTAAATCCTTACCAGGGGTGCCTGTGGAATGGTTACTGTTTACCTGTCTTCCCACCAAGAGATGATCCCCTAAGGACAATGGCTTTGTCGTCTTCATCTGTTCAACTTTGTGTTCCCTATATTTGGCATGGCGCTTCACACCTGGGGCCTTGCAACTCAAAGTGTGGCTTATGGCTTAGCAGCATCAGCCCCACCTGGGACCTTGGGACCTTGTGAGAAGTGCAGAGATCTCGAGCTCCACCCCAGACTTACTGAATCTGAATTTTCTTTGCCTTTTTTTTTTTTTTTTTTTTGAGACAGGGTCTTGCTCTGTCATCCAGGCTGGAGTGCAGTGGCGCAATCATAGCTCATTGCAGTCTCTTCATGGGACTGCCCAAGAGATTGTCCCATCTCAGCCTGGTGAGACTATAGCAACACCACACCCAGGTTTTTTTTTCTTTCTTCCTTTTTTTTTTTTTTTTTAGAGATGGGGGGTCTCACTTTCTTGTCTAGACTGTAAATTTTCAGTTTAACAAGTTTCTTATGTGATTTGTGGCCACATTGAAGACTCACCAGAACAGGGTGGGGTGGGGAATACTTAATCAATATTTGTGGAATTTACCCGATGAAATCCAGTTATTCCTGCTGAATTTCTCTCTCCTCCAGGAGGACATAGCAAACGACCTGAGGAAGGTGAATGCTGCAACCCTCTCTCCTCAGCCCTGCAGCCGATCCCTGACATAAACTCCTTGAAGTTCAGTGGCCTCTTTCCATGCACCTACCACCTACACCTGCTACTTTCAAAGAAACCACAACCTGGACCGGGAACACAACTGGACGTGCCAAAATGCCTGAGGACACTTCATCGAATGTGGCTGGCTTGATGGGAAGCTGGCATGACTAGAAATGTCAGGAGTCTTCCCTCTCGAGGTTTCAAGCTTTGTGTTTCTGATTCAATGGTCCGGATTGAGATCAGATGAGTCAAGTTCAGATGACCATGCAAACCTTTAGATGGGGCCTAAAACCAAATCTGTGTTCTCAAACCATTCCAAATGTGTTCATCACCAGTTTTAGTTTACCATACCACCCAATCCAAGAGAGTGCAGTCATTTCTCTAATAGCAGATGCATAATTTTCTCATCAATGGAAAATCTAAGTGTACATCGCAAGGTCAAAAGTTGCGAGAAACTTGACACCTTTGAGATTGTGCCAAACCTCAAGCTTGCAGTAATAAGGGCTCTCAGTCAAACCTTCTGAGAATGAAGTGTATTTGACCCAACGTTTAGCATAAGCAAGCACGTACTATGCTGTCCCTTTACAATGGCTGAATTCTTGGCTAGACTATGAAGGAACACAACAGCCTAAGCAAAGCCTATATAAAACATCAACCCACGGTCATGGCCCAATGAGATATAGAGATATTGTTGAAATCCAAGAAAGTGAAACAAAAGTCCTGAGCCTTATTGGCTAAATTCCCTTAATTGTGACACACTAAACAAGTAACAGTCATTAGTTCTAGTATCATGTAAGTACAACATTCTAAAATGTCTACTACAGATATCAAAAGCATTAATTCAATGTACACTTACTGGGCACCCACTGTGTGCTAGGGGAAGTGTGCTAGGGTAATGGAGATTCACCATGGAACTACCTTTTATTTTCCCTCACTGCCTTTCTCTTTTCAAATATTTAATGACCATCCACTGCGTCCCAGAAGTTGCCAGGCCTGGGGCAGGAGATTCTCTCTCCTTAAGGCCCCTGTGTCCCAGCTGGGAGTGACAGATACATCAACCAATAAATAACATGGTGGGAAAAGTTCATTAATAATGATGTGCACACAGTCCTTAGGGGTATCCTTGACCATCATGCTCCAGCTTAGATCTCTGAAAACGACCTTTTGGCTGTTACTGAGGATGTCAGCAATAAAACTGGATCCTAAAGAAACCATTCATGATGAAATATCCTTATTGGAATTGAAAATGCATGAGGAAATCACACATGTAGGTCCCAACTGATAAAGCATTAACCATCCATTAAGTTAGACAGGAGAGGTGGCTTAATGTCAATAACATATCTCAGAAAAAAAAGTGCTTATCTCTTGATTTTTGTAGATCAAATCCCACTAGAGGAATTGGGTATGTTTGTAGACCCAACCACTTACATTGATAAGGCAGTTTTCAAAGTGCTTTTATAAGTATTTGCTCATTGGGTCCTCAGAGTAACCCTGGAGGTAGCTGGTGGCTCACCAGTGTGGCATGGTTGTGATGAGGACTACTGTACCATGCTCTTCGTCAAGCAAAAGGCAGACAGTCACTCTCCACCTTTTTATAGATAGATTGACTGATTGATTGAGATGAGTCTCACTATGTTGCCCAGGCTGGTCTTCAACTCCTGGGCTCAAGTGATCTCCCTGCCTTAGCCTCACGAGTAGCTGAGACTACAGGTGCGAGCCACCATGCCTGGCTCATTCTTCATTTTAAAAGCATAATAAATACTCTTTAAAAATTCCAAGGAACAAGATGTCCCTCTAAACTGCCTTCTTCCTCTTCACGTAATTTGACATTAAGTGTCCTGGTGTGTTAAGCTTGCCTCTATTTAAATAGCCCTGCAGAAGGCCATACCACTCAGGCTTAAGGGGACAGAAGGTACTCTGTCCTTGAAGCATCATGACACTAAAAGTTCATTAAGATCTCTATCCCAGCTATTACACTCCTAAGGTCACTGGGCTCTCCTCAATAGGTATCTTAAGCAGCAGCCTCAAGAACGGTCCTCAGTTTTAGGATGCAAGGAAAATAATTCATGAAGGTGATCAACTTTAAGTTCAAATTATATTCACTCCAGATTTTACCATGGCTCCTGCCCATGAATATACCATCTTCCATTCACATCTAAGGCAACTAGTTCAGGGTGAGAGGAAATGGGCACTTTATGAACAACTGCTATATACAAATCTTTACCCACCTTTTTCCTCCTTTAGAATTTTTCTAACTCAGTGGACTCTCCATGATTCAAAGGAAGTCCTTGATTTTCACTCCTTCTCACAAGGTTACCTCTTACAGGTAACAGTACCCTCTTGCCTGCAAAGGTCAGGACAAGAGGATAGAGGAAAAAGCTAAGGGAATCTCAGAACTGTTTATGTGCTAAAATTCTTAGCTTAGATGTATAGATGGACAAGGAAAAGTGGGCAAGAGAAAGTAAAACTAAAATTTAGGCAAGGAAGCCAATTACCCAATAAGGAGGGAGCCTAGCATGAGAGTATCAGACCAGACTATCTCAGACCCTTCATCTTGTGGATCAAGGCACTGATGGAGGGCATTGTAGAAAAGTGTTGAAAGCAATATGGCAGACACTACTGGATTGGCAAATTGCATCCACTCCTACCAAAGGATCACACTCCCAGAAGCTAAAGGAAAGAAATGGAGAGTGGGAGGTGTATTTTGGGTAAAAAAGAAAAAGAAGCGCTTGTATGAATTTTCATGTTATTTCAGTGAAGTCATAATAGAACAGCTTCCCTTCCCAGAGCTTGCCCAGAACAGCTATTTAAAGGGGGAGTGAGAACTGTACAAGCTTTGACTAGATTCTGAGGTCGGAGCCTTAATTAGAGTCACAATTGTATTGTACATCTATTTGTGTAACTGTTCAATTAGGAGTGTAATAGCTGGGACAGAGATCTTAATGAGCTTTTAGTGTCATGATGCTTCAAGACTGCCCTTTTTTGGTTGTTGTTATTATTAAGCTTTCATATAGGGGCTTTTCCTCTCTGCTGTCCAACTGTGTGGTTGTCCCTTCAGGCAGGTTGAAATGCAAGACTGAGTCTTGGTATATCTAAACTTGGGCATTAAAAATGGGCTGTCTTCCCCTTATCATCTTCATGATTAGCTTGTGAACAGTTTCTTGGATCTATCCTGTTATCAACATAAACTCTAGGAATATTGGAATATTAGGGCCAATCTTTTACAATTGAGATAACTGAGATTCAGAAAGATGAAGTGAACTACTGGACACAGCACAGATAGTGACAGAGCCTGGGCTTGCACATTAGTGTTCTGACCTTTCAGGAACAAAACAATCACAATGCCTGTACATGTCATAATAAGGTCATTCTAACACTACAATGTACACCAGTACCCAAACTGGATCATTCATTTAAAAAAAATTCATTCCCGAAGACATAGTTTTTGTGGTCTTAATAGGTATTTTACTTAATTTTCCTCTGCCTTTCACTACTTAGACTTGGGTACAATTAAAGATGATATTTATATTTTGTGTTATATAGAATGAACAGCACTCAAACACATTCTTATTTAAGCAAATCTGGCCTACAAAAAGCTGTATTCATGAACCCTCACCAAATAAATGGTGAGGATGGTTTTTTGTTTTGGCTTTAGAAAATGATTCTCTGCCTTAATTCCCTCACATGTAAAATAGGCATAATACTGCCATCTACCTTACAGGATTGTTGGGAAGATTAAATGAAGTAATGCAGTTAAACTGTTTAGTAGACTGTTTGGCAGAGCTTCTAACTCAATCAATGCTAGCTGCTTTTGTTCTTATTCTTTTCATTATCACAAAAGGGTGGCCAGAAGATTATGCACGCCAACTGTCAGAATCTTTTTTTTTTTTTTTTGAGACAGAGTCTCGCTCTGTCGCCCAGGCTGGAGTGCAGTGGCACCATCTCAGCTCACTGCAACCTCCGCCTCCCAGGTTCAAGCAATTCTTCTTCCTCAGCCTCCCAAGGAGCTAAGACTACAGGTGCGTGCCACCGTGCCCAGCTAGTTTTTGTATTTTTAGTAGAGACGGAATTTCACCATATTGGCCAGGCTGGTCTTGAACTCCTGACCTCGTGATCCGCTGCCACAGTCTCCCAAAGTGCTGGGATTATAGGCATAAGCCACCGTGCCCAGCCCTCAGAATCATTTTTTATATTTTGTAGGAGGAGGCGGACAACTGGGGTGGCATGGTGGGGGTGGTTTAAGTGTTAATATTTTGAGATGATTAAAAAGGAAGAGAAAATGAATGTCAGAGCTTGTGAAAATGACTGTTGAGACAAAACAATTACTCTGTTATAAATTAATAATGCAATTAACTTATGATATGTTATTGAGTGCTTGAAGAATGGATAGCCCTCAAATATTCTCTTTAAAACCCATTTATTGCCCAAGATAAACTTAAGGGTAGTGTCACATTTTGAAAAATGTTATTTTATTGGCCATAATTTTTCACAGTTCCCATGGGGACTTAGTGACAGCCCAACACAGCAAATGTCCTTCATGTTACCATCCTTGTTTTGTTTTTTTTTTCTTCTAAAGCTAAATTGTCCTGGGACACTCCAAATGTGATTTATTTGTCCCAAGGCCAGTAGAAGGTTCCATGTAGGTGAAAATGGATGTTTGGCTAGTTGAAGAGAAATGGAAATGAGTTCTGCAAGCTGACTTACTCAGTGGAAATGGGTAAGTAACTCAGGAACATTATATCACTGTACATTCTGACTATAAGGAATTCTGGATAATTCATGTCCCTTATAGATACATATGAACTTACACATGATCTATCAGGAAGGAAGAAGACAGGAGCCCCATGAAGAGGGTGGGCATCTCAGTGCCAGGCCTTTGTGCTATGTGCTTTATTTACTCACTTAGTAATTGCAACGGCCTAGTGAAGCTTTAGGTTCCAAAGTCACAGAGCACCAAGTGACACTACCACTGGGATTTGTTCCACATTTGGTATTGCTAGTATTGTGGAGACTTTGTTTTACCTTGCCTCTTCCTTTGGGGAACAGTAGTAGGCATCCACTTTTACAAGAAAGTTGATGCTGTGAAGAGGAAATAAGAGGCCAGATAAATTCAAGGTAAAATTAATGAAGATATGTTTAGATCCTGGTTCTCCCATTGCCTGGTCCAACGTTCTTTCCACCACATTCCAGTCCTTAGGGATGAGGTAGAAAGAGAAAGATGTTTGATAGACCTGATAAACCCTGAACAGGGCTCCCTGTCAGAGAACTTGGGTTCCAGTCTAGTCTGTGAATTTCACTGCCTGAAACCTGGCTCTTTACTTCCTCACACCTGTTTCCTCATCTATCAAATGGAGAAGTTGGTCTAGAAGATCTCCAAGGTCCATTTCAGATCTAACACTCTATTATTCTATTATCTTTGTGCTCTGGTAAGTAGAAGCATATAGCCCTGGGCTTATTAATATTAACTGGGGCAAACAAGTGAAATTAGTTTATGAAAATAGAGCTGTGGTTTTTGCTTGGAGCCAAATCTGCCTTATGAGACTCACTTTAAGCATTGGTAATGGGATTGCTGATGGCTCCTTGGCCAGAACCTGAATGCCCTGCTGTTACACTTTCCAGGTGGTGCCAAGGGTGAGCGTCCTCTGTAGACACATGAAACTGAGGCACCACACAGTTTAAGTGAAAGGAATAAATCAAATCAGTCACAGTCAGCCTGACTCATCTTTTGTCTATCTTTCCTCAATGCTCGTTCAGTCCAGCTCAGTACGAAGGCCAACCCTTCCTGGAAACAGCCCCTTCCAGTCCCAGCCTGCATTGAATGGGTTGCTTCACCCAACCACAGAGAGTTCCTACTCTCTACACTCATATCATTTAT
This sequence comes from Pan troglodytes, assembly GCF_028858775.2. Taxonomy (NCBI): domain Eukaryota; kingdom Metazoa; phylum Chordata; class Mammalia; order Primates; family Hominidae; genus Pan; species Pan troglodytes. The sequence goes on from NC_072414.2 coordinate 52,873,560, forward strand.
ATTTTGGGACTCAGGCCTGTCTGTATGTCTCAATATCTGAGAGCTATAATGAAGATCGTTGTGTCAGGGGTAATGCTTTATGCCTTTGTTCAGGGGAGAGATGGGATATTAAAATTTTTTGGCCTAGACAACTTATCTTCATTTATTTATATATTTTTACAAGTGATATTTTGATACAAACATACAATATATAGTGATCAAAGGGCAAAATGCATCACCCCAAGCATTTACCATTTTTCTGTGTTAGGAACATTCCATTTCTCCTCTTTTAGTTATTTTGAAATAGACAATAAATTATTATTAACTATAGTCACCCCTATTGTGCCAATGAACATTAGATCCTATTCCTTCTATCTAACTGTATTTTTGTACCCACTAACCATCTCCTCTTTATATCCACCTCCCTACTATTCTTCCCAGCCTCTGGTAGCCATTATTCTACTTTCCATCTGCATGAGTTCAAGATTTGTTTTAGCTCCCACATATTAAATATTTGTCTTTCTGCGCCTGGCTTAGTTCACTCAACATAATGTCCTCCAGTTCCAAGTGATTTTGTGATTTATAACAAGAAATATATATTTGGTCTTCATCCATTTCTGATACTGAGTTCCTAAAATTCCAAGTCCCTTGGAATTTCCAAAGGGCTAAGAGAATGAAGGCAAAATAATCATCTTTTATTGTTCATAACATACCCTTTTCAATCACACCTGCATTTATATTAATGACTGCCCTTTAGGAAGCTCCTAAGGATGGGGGGCTGGTTGCCAGAGGAACAAACTGTGTGATTGGGACTGTCAGCCCCACTCTCCAGACCTCTAGGGAGGAGAGAGGGGCTGGAGTTTAAATTAGTCACCAGTGGCCAATCATGCCTACATGACAAAGCTGCCATACAACCCAAAAGGACAGGGTTCAGGGAGATTCCAGGTTGCTGAAGACATAGAGGTGCTGGGAGGGTGGCATGCCCATCCCCTATATCTTGTCTTATGCATCTTTTCCATCTGGGTGTTCCTGAGTTGTATCTTATCTCATCTATCTATCTATCTATCTATCTATCTATCTATCTATCTATCATCTATCTATCTATCTATCTATCTATCTACCTACCTACCTACCTACCTACCTACCTATCTAGTTTCGAGTCAGAATCTTGCTGTCATCCACGCTGGAGTGCAGTGGTGCGATCTTGGCTCACTGTAACCACTGCCTCCAGGGCTCAAGCGATTCTCATGCCTCAGCCTCCCGAGTAGCTGGGACTACAGCTGTGAGCCACCATGCCCGGCTAATTTTTGTATTTTTAGTAGAGATGGGGTTTCGCCATGTTTCCCAGGATGGTCTTGAACTCCTGGGCTCAAGTGATCTGCCTGCCTAGACCTCCCAAAGTGCTACCACACTCAGCCCTTTTGTATAAAATTTTTTGTATCTATCTTTTAATATAAACCAGTAATTTAGTAAGAAAACTGTTGTCCTGAGCTCTTTGATCTGTTCTAGCAAGTGATTGAGCCTGAGGAGGGGTACTGGCAACTTCGAAATTATAGCTGATGGGTCAGAAATCACAGGTGACAACATGTAGATTGACATCTTAAGTGGGGGCAGTATTGTGCGACTGAGCCCTTAACTGTGGGATCTGATGCTATTTCCAGGTAGATAGTGTCAGAATTGAGTTTAATTGTAGAACACCCAGTTCGTGTGTGCCACAGAACTGAATTGTTATAGGAAAAGAAACGCACACATCAGGTGTCATATGTGAAGTACTGAGAGCAGTAGTAGAGAATCTTTCCTCTTAGGGTATATAGATGGGAGGTCATAGGCTATATATTTGACCTACATTGCCCTTTTTGCCAAGTTTATTTTAATGTTCTGCTCTTGGGTTCTAACAAAAGATTCATTAGAGCCTAAGTGTATCAACGTGCTAAATAATTAATATGTACTCTATAGAAATTTTGTTGAGGCTACAGCTACCAAGATCTCTTGATATTCTCTATATGAGATCCTATGAGAGAGTTTTCTCACAATTTAATTTCAAGAAAATGGCTACCCCGTTTTAATGATCATTTGATTAATAAGAACTGTGAATTGACAATGTCTCCCATTTTATTTTGGTTGCCAGGAAGTCCAGGTGAAATACGAAATAAATTGATGCACTCTTTCTTGTTCTATATAATATGTATAGTATATTTTTAATTTGGTCATGATAGTTTTCAATTTTACTTACACGTTCCCTGATCCTGCTTCTCTAATCTTATTTATATTTTGCCATTGTTATATATCAGAAGTTTCCTTTTATTTTCCCCATATAGCTCTTAAAATAAGGTGAAATACATATAAATATACAAATAACACCCATAATTTGTTTAAATCTAAAATGCCTAGCATGGTGCCAGAATTTTAGCAGTTAATAACTACTGCTTGATTTATAGGGAGGCACATTACACCTTATAGAGAAGCAGTTTCTGAGAGTCAGAGCTGGCTGGAGAAGAACTGCATGGTCCCTGTCACTGGAGGTATCTGTGAATAAACTAGATAAGCACTTTGGCTCACTTAGTTAAGCCTTGGTTTCTTTAACTGGAAAATGGTAGTAATAGTATCTCCCTTGGAGGTCACTGTGAATAGTATAAGTTGGTACATGTCAAGCTCTCAAGCTCTTAGCACAGGGATGCACATTTGAAAAAAGTAGCCTTTATTATTAATGAGGACTTGTGCATTGAAAGCTGTTTTATTAGCTTAAGTACACTTCCAAACCTGATGGTTCTGTTGGGTTAGCAAGCCCTCAGTCATCAGAAGAATCATAGACTTAGAGTCTTGGACCAACCCTGCCTGTGTGGCTACTGTGAGAGGGATATAAAAGCAAATGAAGGACTGGATGGAGTGGCCTTTAGGCTTCCTTCCACCCCAAAGTGCGTGGTACTTCAGTTTCAAACCCATTCAATCAGAGATGGCATAAGGGTGTCTGGGAGAAAAAAAGGATTCTAATGTCATTTTATTAGAAGTTCTCCCTTCTTTCATGTGTAAATTTCACTTGGGACCTTATCAATTGGATATTAAAGCATTTTCCAGGGGGAAAAAAACACTCAGAAAGAGGAAAATTGAGAAAATGTCTGAGAGCACTTCATGCCTTCCTGTCTATCTGTACATAAAGAGCTGCTTTCTTCACAGCTTTCCAAACACAGGTTGGCAACCTGATTATTTCCACTAGGCACAGACACCACACTTCAAACAAGGAAGCTGACCAGAACCCATGCCAAACATGATGGATGTTCCAGTTTTATTACCATCAACCTCGGACCAAATCACTCCATTGTGCACCCCCCATTATTTTACAGTATTTTGATGGTGGTATCCTTCAGAAAATGGGCCACATCTAGAAAAAAAAGAACACATCAGTTCCTTATATTTTGGCTGAAATGACCATAAAATTGCAGGTCCTCAATGCAGCCAAGGTAACCATTTTTTCCCACTGACCTTTGTGTAAGGAGTTGTCAGGCATCGGAATGTGGCTGAATTAATAGGTAGGACCTTTCCCAGAGATATAGAGGGCACAGGCTGATTTCGTGATTTTATAAACAGATTTTTCTTTTCCATGAAAATCCCAGGAGAGGCATCTATTACAGAGGTTGGGACTATAGGTGTCACCCAGGATAGGCCACAATATAGATTATCCAGGTGCACCTAACAGGAGAAGGAAAGGTGGTCTCAATAATGCAGGGCATGTTTCAGCTTAATACTCCTGAGTTCAGCCAATACTTTGGTTAGAAACATGATTGGAAATCTCTTGTTGATAGAGTCTCTCCAAATAGACTCTATCAACAGGAGATTGCCAGTGGGCAGGTCTGACGGCACGCAATGTCTGGCATGTGGCTGGTCACATAACAGGTATTATAAATATTTGTTAAAAGTTTCAATTTGCCCCAGCTGCTCTCAAGTAATGGCTTTTACAAGTCCCAGACTTCTAGGAGCGAAAAATGCATAAGCAAGTGAGCACTCCTCCCTCTCCCCTTGGAAAACCATAAAATGGACAAGAAAGTACATAAGCGATGCTAGCCCTAAGGGGAACCCTGGCCCTGACACGTTGTGCCAACCTCCTCTTGTTCCCTCTGGCTTGGTAGTGCACCACTGTTCTTGCTTCCTCCACACTTATGTCCCAGAGGAGGCAACTTGACTAGGATACATTGCACCACTCAGAATTCATAATAAGATCAAGAAGAAGTGACTTGAGGACTCTTTGTGTTCCTTGGTTGCCTGCTTATCTTTTCTCATTGTGGTTGACTGGGCCAAGGAAACTATCTCCATGAAGTAGTCTTTGCAACAATGGTATAAGAATTCAATCAGACATGTGACTAGGCCTTCCTATTATTCATGATTTCAGTCATAAGGTAATGAGCAAAGCAAAGGTTATTCTGTTACCAGCTGCAACTGGCTACAGAAACCAGGTGCTATTTATTCAGAGAGTTATTGAACTGCTGGTATGTACCAAGTAGCATGCTAAGCACTGTGGGGCTAAATAAAGGTAAATTAAACAAACATCCTATGCACAAATTAATTATCCTATGAGGGGGAATTAGACACCTACTTACATGACCAGAGAGTGAAAAGTGCACCTAAGAGCTATAGACAGCGATTTTTGTGGATTTTAGAGGAGAAATGATGTCTTCTGTTTACAGGTATCTACCAGGTTGTACGGAAGAAACAGTTCATATGCTGGTCCTTAATGGATAAAAGGCATCTGGACCTGAGGAGGTGGTGGAAGTGTAGTGAGAGTGGCAACAACCATAGAGCAGAGGGGCGTCTTTAGCTAGCAAATCTCTGTGGGAGGATACATTAGACTAAGAAGGCACTTGGCCATTAGATTACGTAGTCAGTTTATAACTGTATATGTGTGGTGACGCTCAAACACTTTTGCACAGAAACCTACTTGGCGTCACAAAAGCATAAGACCTCCTGGACAATGGCCTGCATTTTCCCCTCCCCACTAGGCATTCTGGTTGTCAGTGGTCACAGGCATTTTATGCTAGGCCAATATGGGTCACTTGTAGAGTTGTTTAACTGTCCCTGTGACATAAGCATAGGCTTGCCTTTGGCAATTGTACAAGACAAGTCCTAATCCTATTGTTCTTTTCCAAGACAATCAATGTGATCTCTTGCCAAGAAGTATTTTTTAAACAACTTCTTAACTCTCTCAGTTACTCTACTAGTCCTGTTAGGAAGATACATCTGGTTTGCTAGACAATCAATGCAAGTTGGAGAGGTTTGATACTCATGCAAACACAGCCAGATCCTCTTTTCTCTAAAGTGAGAACTTTTAGAAATGCCTTCTTGAGCACATCGGAACAAGCATAGGAAACAGTAATTAGAATGGACTTCAATGCATAATAGATCAAGTCTACAAAAGGAGATGGGTTGGAGATATCCAGGCAACAGTAGTTTTGCACGTTTCCCCAAATTACATTCCTGTTGCAGATCAAAGATGTGTTTTTTTTTTTCAAACCACACCAAAGCACACATTTGGAAGCCAAACTCCTCAAGGGCACTTAAGATTTATTTGGTAACCTTCCTGTTAAATTTGGAGTTCAGCTTACAAGCTTAAGGTACACCAAATAATGGCCTTCACTGAATCGCTGCCCTAGCAAACAAAGCATTGTTTATGGGATTGGAGAATGACATCTACATGAGGTTTGAAGTATTTTATGTGCATAATGTGTTTCAAGGGCCATGGCCAGCCAGACTACCTGTAATGCCATTCATCAAATAAATACTAATATCACCAACTCAGATTTTGACTCTCTTCTTCCTTGTGGGAGCCATTCGACCTAGGAGAGTTGATGAGGGAAATATTGCCCCTATATTCCAAAGCTGAATGGTTTTTCCACTTAAGAAAGGAAGACTTTTCCCTTTTACAGAACTGGCTCTCTCTTGTCCAGTCTAGCCAGTTCAAAGCCTCTTATGTGAAGCAGTCAGCTTCCATACACCACAACCATGCATAATTAAAAACTTTAAGGATGTTAAATGCAATGCAGTATCCTGGATTGGATCCTGGAAACAGAAAAAGGACATTAGTGGAAAAAACTGGTAAAATCCAAATAAAGTCTGGACTTTAGTTAATAGTAATGTGCCAATGTTAACTTCTGAGTTTTGGCAAATGAATCACAGTTATGTAAGATGTTAACATTGGGAGACACTGGGTAAAAGGTATGCAGAAACTCTCTGCGTTATCTTTACAACTCCATGCAAATCTAAAAGTATTCCAAAGTAAACAGTTTATTGAAAGCTTTGCGGATGAACTTATGCTTTGGAGAGTAACTCACTGGCAGCACTATGAGGGAATCTCTATCATAAAGCAAGTGTGCCATAGCAGAGTAAGCACTAGTCTAAGAGATAGGAGCCCCATGTCGGAGGCCCAGGTCTGTACATACTTTAAGCTGTGATCTTGCATTGGCCATTTAACCTCCTATAGAATGAATACCTACATCTGTGAGATGCTCTGCATCTCTCACAGGGGTATTAGGAAGATCATATGCAAAGATGCTCTGGAGAATGCGATGAAAACCTAAAAGGATAACAAATTCAAAATGCGGTCTGAGCAAGACGTTGGGTATCTTGAGAAGGTACTGAGCCATGATCCTCAGGCAAACACAAAGGCAGCTATTGTTTGGTCTTAACTCTGGAAGTGGGACAGCAAGAGAAACTTTTCGAATGGTACCTGAAAGACCACAGCAGGGTCTCTCACGGTGCACAGAATTTAGCAACCAAGTATAAAGTAGGGCAGTGAGAACAGCAAAGGTTTTGCTTGGCATCTCCCGGAATCTCTGAAACTGCAGAGTGGAATCACTTCTCTATTTAGTGACTGAAGAGGTGGTTCATACACAAGTAGGGGAATCTTGTGGTCCCAAATGCTAGCACCACCACTTGTTGATTTGTCATTCCAATTAATTAGTTCTTTCCTATGGCAGTACATCTGGTCTTTCTTGCACAATTCCCCAGCACCAACAATATCAAAGTCAACTCCTTAGCATGGTGCACAAGCTCCTTCACATCTGCCCCCCTGGCTCATCTCCTGCCTTCTCCTCCTTACCTCCAGCCATGCGCCCCTATGTGCTGTTCCCCAAGTGCACATATTGTTTAGTGCTATGTGCTCTTCACCTGCTCTTCCTCCTCTCTGGGGTGCCCTTCCATATCTTCCTCACCAGCGCAATCCCTACTCAACTTTTCTTTTCATAATTCCTTTATTTATGGGCTCCCTCTTTCCTCTTTTCCTTCTTCTTAGTTTTCGTTTTTCACATCAAGTGCCGAGTCTTTAAAGATTCTTCCTTGATCTTTTGTCTCTCCCAGTCTCAGCTGGTGCCCAGAGCCTCTTGTGCCCAGAATTTCCCCTCACTCATGATTAAAGTGTTCATCTCAGATTCTGACTCTCTCCCTAACACATCCTCCACACCAGATTGTGGTCTTCTATGGGTAAAGGTCGTGTGTGTGTGTGTGTGTGTGTGTGTATGTGTGTGCAAGTTATCTTAATCATTTAGCCAAATATTCAGTACAAAGTAGGTTTTTGGAATAAATGAATGAATGAAGAAATGGTCATGCCCCTTAGATCTATTCCAGAAGTATGCAGGTACTTCTAAAAGGCCAGGAAAACTTGGTATTACATGTTAAAAGTTACTTCTATTAGAATAATTTCCAAATACATTCATATAACTTGAGGTGAGCTCACACAGTTCGGTATTATTAACAATATGTACAGAGGATTTTGCAGAATGACATAATGAGAATGACAACATTTTATGACTAAGTACCAGATAATGAAAGAAAATTAATTAATTTGCTGCTAAGATAAATGACTATACAAACTTAGGGGGGAAAGCTGCCACAGCTATTATGTTTCTAAGTTTGTTCTGGAATATAAAGTACCTTCCACTGAACAACTCCCACCTCCAATTAGCTGTATTAGCTCTATTAAGTTGAAATGCAGCTAGAGATATCCAGTTGCTGGTTTAAACATTCCCAAATAATACATTCTGGAGCAAAAAGCAAATTTTGTAGGTAATAGGTGTAAAATATCAGGGAATTTATCTTTCACATAGGAATTCACAAAAGAAAGGGCAAATACAGAATGCAAAGCAGTCTGTCTATCCTTCCATAAATATTCGCCAATTAGCTTATAGGGAAGTCACTTAAAACAAATAACCTATTTATTTCAATGTTAATATTAATTTTACCAAGCCAAGGCATGAAGTCCTGAAAAGGGAAAAAGAAAAACCTACAACAGCTGTTTATCTTAAATCTGGCATCCCTTCTTTGGCTCAAGAAAATTGATAAAAATCTCATTTTATAAGTTCACTGCTACATAAAATTTATACATTTGAACATTAAATTGTATGGGTTTTGTTTTTTTAGGGGAGTAGATTATTCTAAAATTCTGCTTATTTGCAGACAAAGCTGTGTCCTTGAGGGTACAGTTGAAGTTAGAAACAAAATGTTTTATCTTATTTTTTTCAAAAATATGCATTAAGCATCAACTGTGTACCAGGCACTGTTCTAGGTGCTGGGAATACAGCAGTAAACAGAATAAACTTTCCAACTTTGTAGGGTTACATTCCAGCTTAGGGGTCAGTAAACTTCCATAAAGCATCAGCAGAGTAAATACTTTTAGTTTTGTGCCAAGACTGTCTTTTGTAAGACTCAACTCCGCCATTGTGGTACAAAAGCAGCCACAGACAATACATGAAGGAATGAGTGTAGCTGTGTTCCAATTCAACTTTATTAATATAGACAGGCATGGGGCCTGATTTAGCATGTAGGCCATTGTTTGCTAACTCCTATTCCAGCGTAGAAAATTTCTTCTTAATCACCAAAACTAAGTAGGGGTATTACAGAATTTATGGAATGATTTACAGAATTATGGAAATTTAGAATTGAAAAAGGACATCCACTTATTTTAACCTTATTTTGCCCTGAGGAAGTAGGATCATGGTTAAAAGTGTGGCCTCTGGGGTCAGCCTGCTAGTGTACAAATTCTGCTTTTTCACTAACTATAGGTGATTTGGGGCAAGTTATTTAATCTTTCACTTTTTCTCATTGATAAAGGGAAGTGAATAATACTATCTACACCTCAGGAGACTCTTAAGATAATCCAGGTAAACATTTATCAGGGCATATGGCTCACAGGAAACTCACAACAAAATTCTAGCTATTCATCAGAACAACAACATCATCAATAACAACAACAATAATGGTAACAACAAAAACACTGAGACTCAGAGAGGTGACAGGACTTGCAGAAGGTCCCCTAGCTAGACCCCTAGCTTACTGACCCCTAAGTTTACTGACCCCTAAGCTGGAATGTAATCCTACAAAGTTGGAAAGTTTATTCTGTTTACTGCTGTATTCCCAGCACCTAGAACAGTGCCTGGTACATAGTTGATGCTTAATGCATATTTTTGGAAAAAAAAAAAAAAAAGATAAAACATTTTGTTTGTAACTTCAACTATGCCCTCAAGGACACAGCTTTGTCTGCAAATAAGCAGAATTTTAGCATAATCTACCCCCCTTAAAAAACAAAACCTATACAATTTAATGTTCAAATGTATAAATTTTATGTAGCAGTGAACTTATAAAATGTCCAGTGTCCAAGTCAGGATAGGAACTCAGGCTCTGTGCCTCCAAACTCAGGATCTCGTCTGATCACTTGCTGTCCTTCCTGGATCTCGGTAAATCATGTGATCCATGAGTAATAAATGTTGGGTATGTCTACAAATGGTAGCAGGACTCACTCAGTTCAATAACCCAGGGAATTCTAGAGCTGGGCTGTGCTGTATGGAGAGGCACTTCAGGGAAACAGACCTTTGAGAGTTAACCGAATCTTTCTGTTAGAAATGTGTCTGCTGTTGTCTCACCAGTATGTCCAACGGTGAGGATACCAGTGGAAATCACCCAGGAGAAGAATATGGTCATTCTGGGAATAAATTCTGCAGCCACGGTGGATGAGAGAACCCAATCCCTCTAGATATGAATGAAGCCAGGCCTTCAGTAGTAGATTCACTGTGAACCAGAACGCCTGCAGGAGGTTAAACATTTTGGCTTTTTTCACCTGATGGCAGGCTCCAGTGGACCACCCAAGGAGCCCTTTGAAATACTACTTTTCATGGTAATTATTTTCAAACTTTTGCTTGTTTCACTTAAGGATCAGGTTCTCTAAAACCTTCTTTGAAGACCACAGTTGTTCAGCGTATTTAATGTCAGTTATCCTCAGGGAAAGAGAAAAACCAGCTGTGAAAGCCAAGGGTTTTATATACCACCACACCCTCCTGAAGTCCCACAGATTTCTACTATTTCAAGCAAATCAAGCCACAATAGCATAAATGTTCTTTCAAGGAACTTTAAGCTAATTAATTGTGAATGTGACAGCTAGAGTACAGAGAATTAATTTCCTGAGGTTGGTCTCCCCCCACCAAAAAATGTGTTTTTTCTGAAGTTGGCTTTCTGGGATCTGTCATTTGTGGGCTCTTACAGGAAGTGGTGGGGGCTAGGAGACCACCACACTTGTTGGAGGCACTCGGAATTCTTTTGACATATGGTTTTGCTGACTTGAGACATCTGGGCCATATTGGGCTTAAATTTGATTTTAAAATCTTTCTTCTTAGGCCAAAGATAATGTTCTCTTTGGAAATCCTGGACATTACTGCACTGATGCCCATACACATCAACCTTTACACATTTTTTTAAAACCTTCGTTATCACATCAAGGCGATGTGATAAGAGTCACACAACTTCAGTCTGCTTGTGACACCATGGAGCACACTTGTTGGGATTTTTGCTGAATTTTTTTTTCTGAAATAATTTTTACATAGTACTGTTTCCAGGTAATTTTCAAAGAGAAACTTCATCTAGTGTTTGTGCTTCAATCATTCATATGTTTAATACATATGTATGGGACATCTTCTATGCCTGAGAGATACCAGGTATCTGATATCATGAAAACATGGCTCTTTCCTCAAGGATTAGTGAGACAGACACCTAGTCACAATTCAAGATGCTAAGTGCTATTAAATTTTGTGGATATTGGACATATTTTCACTTGCGAGTGGGAGCTAAATGATGAGAACACATGGACACATAGATGGGAACAACACACACTGGGGCCTTTCAGATGGTGGAGGGTGGGAAGAGGGAGAGGATCAGGAAAAATAACTAATGGGTACTGGGCTTAATACTTGGGTGATGAAATAATCTGTACATCAAACCCTATGACTTAATGTAACAAACCTGTACTTGTACACCTGAACTTAAAATAAAAGTTAAAAAAATACTTTGCAGATATTGGGGAAGACTTTTTAGAAGAAAGGACATCTCAACACAAGGCTGAGAAGTAGTTCACCAAGGCAAGTAAATGAGAAGCACACACCAGGCTAAGCATGTATGAAATCCAAATGCAGATACAAGGACCTCTTAAGACCTAATGTAGTATTACTGAACAATGAGAGCCTGGGTTTCTTTCACCTGCTTGGTGTGGTACACTCTTAACCTTCTCATCTACCTCTCTCTCCCCAGGACTTAGCATAGTGCCCGCTATTTTATAAGAATACAGTAATAATGTCAAATGAATGAATGAGTGTTCTTATGACTTTTTTTGGACACAAATGTTCTTCCCCTGAGATAGTAAGTTCTCTTAAGATAGGGTGTGAGGCTGTTTTGATGTAATCCAAAGATAACTTAACTGATTTAGTCTGTGAGTAAAAATGGCTGTTGTTATTTTTAAAATCCAGGTAGATGTTATCACTCTCATTGTTATTATAACACTGTTATCATATCCAAGCATTTTGAATGAAAACACCAAAGTTTATCTTATAAATAACAAATCCATTACAAATCTAAGACTCTGTTAACAATCAAGATCCATATTAATGGAGTTCCTGACACTTTACTACTTCAGAAACACTAGTAAAATAAATTAATAAAATAAAGCAGTCAAAGCAATAAAAGAAAGATTTCACTTTCATGCTACGGAATTATGTCTGAATATACCCATAATTTCTTCCCTTTGCGGATAATGGTAAAATTGCCTAAATCATAGATCAGTGGTGCTCTAATGAGACCCGATTTGGATTCACTTCTATTCAAGGCAAACTAACTGTATATAAATGCCTTGCTTTAAACATTCACAATATTATACAAACTATCCCACTGAAGTGAGTTTGGGCTGGGAAGAATAAGGTGTGGAGCCTAAATTAAGAATTTTCCAGCGTTGGCCAGGTGCGGTGGCTCACACCTGTAATCACTTTGGGAGGCCGAGGTGGGCAGATCACGAGGTCAGGAGATCGATGCCATCCTGGCTAACAAGGTGAAACCCTGCTTCTACTAAAAATACAAAAAAAAAAAAAAAAAAAAAAAATTAGCCAGGCGTAGTGGCGGGTGCCTGTAGTCCCAGCTACTCAGGAGGCTGAGGCAAGAGAATGGTGTGAACCTGGGAGGCGGAGCTTGCAGTGGGCCGAGATCCCGCCATTGCACTCCAGCCTGGGCGAAAGAGCAAGACTCTGTACCAAAAAAAAAAAAAAAAAAAAAAAAAAGAATTTTCCAGTGTTGAAGACGACAGAGTGACTTTCTCCTCACCAGCCTCACCCTCTGGGGACACAGAGAGAGCTGCAAATTTGGCATTACCCAGTTGGTGGCTGGTGTGACTCAGAAGGAGGGAAAATCATGGCTCAGAAACTGAAGATGTGTTGAAACCACCTTGATCTTCTGAGGCTCTGCCTGCTCGCCCTGCAGTGGCTGAGTCCTGACCATCCTCGGAGGTCACTCCTGCTCCCTGAAAGCTTTGCTCCTCTGCTAGTACTTTTTAGCCTTCTTAGCTAAATCTTAACTTATTATTATTATTGCTCAGACCTCTGTCTGAAAACCTGGGCCCTGCAGAAACAGCAGCTATTGGAAGCAATACTCCTGTAATGACCTACTGTGCTTATTTTTCTAGATGAAGTAAATTATGTCTGAGGTAATGTCTTGCAGGGCGTTAGTTAAGGAAAAATTCCCATTAGGTAGGCCTCCCTATAGGTATCCAGAATTGGTGTCTTATCCTAGAATGTTTATTTTAATTTTCTTAATTTAAGCTCCTTGGATTCCAGACCTCCAGACCAATGGTGGATCTGCTCATCAAGCCCCAACTCAGCCACTCATCTGTCAGCTTGTGCAGGTTTTGGGACAGGATCTGAAGACCTCCATGACCTTTCTAGTTCTTGGAGTCATGATTTCTAAAATCTGGCTGGCCTTGGTCTTCTTGGCTCCCAAGGTCCTCTACTGCCCAAGTTCCTGTGTCACAAAATCAACTGTTTCCATGTGTTAGAAGCATACACTTCATCTCCACTAGCAGCAGCAAAGAATGATCACCTATCTTTGTAGGGGAGCAGGGGTTTACTGCAATAGAGAACCAGGGTAGTGGGGCCCACAGTGCTGAGTTTCAATCTGTTGCTAGTTGCTAACCAGGTGGCCTTGGAGAAGTTTTTTTTTTCTTTTTTTAACCTTTCCAAACCTCAGTTTGTTCATCAGTAACATGAGAATAATTATGGTACCCATACATCATAGGACTGTTGGGTAGAGTATATGAGATAATATATTTAAAGCCTTTTACAGAGTCAGGCACACAATCAATGCTAGAAATATTAGCTGTTCGTGTTAGTGTTACTTAGAGAAGGGAAAGCAAATAACTATCAAAAGTCAATAAAATGATACTCTAAACATCTAATTAAATGCAACTTGATAATCATATAACTGTACATTTATATGATTTGAAGCATTTTTTCCTAAAAAGAACAGTTAGTTTCTATGATTAATTATTTAGATTACAGAAACAAATTTGAGGACTCACTTTGAGAGGACATGAAGTGGCACCAAAGGAGATCAGACATCAGAGGATATCAATGAAATTTATGTCTAACAGGCTAATAGCACTGAGGGTTAGGGTCAGGGTTCTGGAAATTCGTCTATATTAAAAGGAAATGCTTTTAAATGTTACTTAGCGGAAACAAATCATTTCCTTTTTCACCACTTGTAAAATAAGTCACAAACATAAACCTTCCACATCTATGTGCCATTTTAGAATGCTGTTTCCTTTAAAAGCAGACATACAAGCCATCCCCATGAATGTGGGATTGTCACTGGGTCACCAGATAAAGGAGATTTATAAAATCTGTGACTGCATTTCCTGTAAGCATGCTTTGAAGAAGTAATCTACTCCTTCACCCATGGGTCCTAGAATATGGCCTGCACACAGACAAATGTGTAAGTTGTAAGGAGCAGTTCTGCCTCCCTCAGAGGCTGAAATTCTTTCTTCTGACCAATCACATCTCACCTTACTCTTTGGTTTCCAGGAACATTTAAGGATTAACTACTGGAAATCCTGTAGGTCTATAAGCCCATGTATTTCTATTCCCTCACCCACTCCTCACCCTGGCATTGGTTTGGCATCCACCTCTTCACTCTATCTTACTTTTGGTCCTAATTTCTAAACAATGATTTCTATTAGGTCAACCCTACTGTCATTTATGTAGGTCAAAAACCTTTGAATTTCACCAGGCACAGTGGCTCATGCCTATAATCCCAGCACTTTGGGAGGCCGAGGCGGGCAGATCACGAGGTCAGGAGATCGAGACCGTCCGGGCCAACATGGTGAAACCCCATCTCTACTAAAAATACAAAAATTAGCTGGGCGTGGTGGTGGGCACCTGTAATCCTAGCTACTCGGGAGGCTGAGGCAGGAGAATGGCTTGAACCCAGGAGGCGGAGGTTGCAGTGAGCCAAGATCATGCCACTGCACTCCAGCCTGGTGACAGAGCAAGACTGTCAAAAAAAAAAACCAATGAATTTCAACAACTTCATTTGATTCAACCTATTTTTCCCATTGTTAGTTTATGGATTTGTTGTAGGCCAGCTCAAAGCCTCCGGAAAAGGAGAAAATATATGCATATAGCAATAATCAGCAACAGACTGGTTTTTATAGATATTCAACATAACACAAAGAAATTAAATTTAATACGTGTCTGACCTGAGAAAGCCAGAAATAAAAAAATCCGCCGATGCATTTAACTTTTTTTCTTAGGGTATGCCTTGCTTTAAAGGTGAGGCAGGTACTAATCTACAAAACAAATCTTGCCACCTGACACCTCAGCCTCTATCTCTCACCCCTATTTTAACCTCAAGGCCTCTTCTGTAGACCCCATTATGGACTCCTCAATGGTTAGACAAATGCTGATCTAAACAAGGATTAATTAGAAGTGAGATGAAAACAATGCTCTGTACTCTGCCTTTTCCACACTGAGTCTTATGACTCCAAACTTCATCATGATCTTTGGACCCTTGCTGCACTTTTCCTATTGTCAGCCTCTGCTTTTGGACTGCACTTGTCTTTCTTCCCACTGCCACACCACACCCCTATGGCCTCCTAAGCTGCATGGCTCCTGCCATTCCCACATCTGGACACACTCAGCATGACTGTCTCTGCTGTTTCCAGCCCCACTAGAGAGACACCCTCATCAGGCCAGGAGGCCCCAGACAGGCACCTCTGACGAGCCCTGCTGGGACCCAGTGCTGGGCCACCATTTCTCCCAAAGGGAGATTCAATATATTCAACTGTCCCGAAGTCTCTACTCTACATTGGATGAAACACGATTTTACCATGACTTAGAAAATCAGGATACGGCTTAAACTACGAGGTTGGCCATTAGACCTGAGGCTCAAAGCACATTTCAAAACCCAAAATGGCCACTCTGTCACTGTCATTTCATTTTTAGTAAACCTCTAGCCTTTCTTTTACCACCAAAAAACAAGAAGAGAGAGAGAGAGACAGAGACAGAGAGAAAAGAGAGTGGGAGTACAAGGGAAAGAGTTAGAAAACAGGGTGACTTCTTCTGAACAATGGTTGCATTAAAAAGTGTCCTTGAAGCAGAGAGACCACTCAAGAAGGAAATAACACCTCAAACCAGGGGGCCATTCACCAAAAAAGAGTTCACATTTGAAGCTGTTTGCAAAATGTTTTCCTGTGTCTGCTTTCCCTTGTTCACTACAAAACTGATGAAAAATACAGATGATAAATATGTTTATACAAAAAGAACCCATTCAATAATTCATCACCTTGTTGGCTTACAATATAACTACTCCAAAAGAAATGTGTTTTCCTACCCACTGACCATGAATGGATACCTGAGACTTAAATACGGCTCAGAGCATTGTCTTCCTGTGCACGTGTTGCGGAACTGTCCCCAGTATGCTGCCTGTGCTAGTTAACCCAGGTGGGGCTTCAGCCTTGATTTGCCCCACTGTTCTGTATCTTCCATCTCTTATGTCTCCCACTACAAAGCATGCTGGCGAACACCCAAAGTTTTGTTTCGTTGCAACCACTAAAATTCACTAGACACGGAATTATAGTATTTTTCAGCCTAGAACAGCATTCTCAATTAGGGGCAATTTTGTCCCCTAGGGTATATTTGGCAATGTTTGAAGACATTTTTGATTACGACAACTAGGAGGGGAGTATGCACAGACCTCTAATGGGCAGAGGTCAGGGATACTGCTAAAAACATCCTACAACGCACCAGACAACCCTTCATGATAAAGAATTTTCTGGACCAAAATGTCAGTAGTGCTGAGATTGAGAAACTCTGGCCTAAGTGGAACACAGTAGCAAGCATCTGCTAGGCCAAAGCCTAGGGAGGGAAGGGATGACAGGATTTGCCTAGAACTACCCAGTTTGGAGGTGGTAGAGCTACATGTGGCACTCAGGTTAGGTAGTGCTATATATTTCCTCTATAGCATGTTTATTCTAAAAGGACTTACCCTTTAGATGGAGCTTAACTACACACACACACACACACACACACAAACACACACACACGGTCTAGAAGGATACACACCTAGACGTAATTGGTGATTACTGCTGGACATAGGATTGTACTGATTTTCCCTCCTTGTTCTGATACGTTCAGCCAAGATTTGTTTGGTTTGTTACTTTTGTTTTGCTTTACAATAAGTACTTACTGATTTTATAAGCAGAAAGAATAAGAAACTATTTTTATTTTGAAAAACTATATAGGGAGGCCGAAGTGGGAGAATCACCTGAGGGTATGGGTTAGGAGTTCGAGACCAGCCTGGCCAACATGGTGAAAGCCCATCTCTACTAAAAATACAAAAATTAGCTGGTCTTGGTGGCAGGCGCCTGTAATCCCAGTTTCTCGGGAGGCTGAGGCAGGGGAATCACTTGAACCTGGGAGGTGGAAGCTGCAGTGAGCCGAGATCAAGCCATTGCATTCCCGCCTGGGCGTCAGAGAGAGACATCGTCTCAAAAAAAAAAAAAAAAAAAGAAAGAAAGAAAGAAAGAAAGAAAACCTATATAAAATGCAGTTGAATTTAGCTTGATTAATATTTATTGCCGGTGTGAGCACAGCAAGAACAGCATTACGAGTCATAGGAAAAGGATGGATACGTGGTACAAATAGGGACTCTTTTGGAAAACTGACAACATGGATTCAGAGTATTAAATATCTAAAATATGGCTTAATAAATTATAGTTTGAACAAAATATATAAATTATATTAAAAAGTGTTGGTTTAACCCCAAATATATGCAAATGATGGAATGGTATGCAGCTGTCAAAGATCATGTTTTCCATTATTTCAGTGTTGATCTCCCCATTAAACTGAAGTCCATGAGGCCAGGGATCTTGCCTTTTCAATTCCTTCTGCATCCCTTCTGCATCCCTGGTATCCAAAGAAGTTCACACAGTAGGTATGTAATAATTATTGTTGAATGATTAAAATGAATAAATGAATATAGTTATCAGTGACAGTATTACAGATAATTAGAATCTTTTTATTTTTCTGTTAATATGTTTCTAAGATTCTCCAATAAGCATGTGCTACTTTTATAAATAGAAGATAGATTGTGTTGTTTGTGCAAAAAGTAAAGGAACAGAGAACTTAAGTAAAAAAGAAAAATGGAGTACAAAAGAGTATACGAAAGGGTGTTGAGTACTTGGAAAGCCCATTCCACGATGCAACTGAGGGATACCACGATGTGGCTACCATGGATTCCAAGTGTGGGTGTTATATTTAGCCAATTGACGGCCAGCACTCCTTTGTCAAACTGGTTTTCTCTTCCAGCATTCTTCTCTGATTTGAGCTTTTCTCCCACTGGTAACACCAAGAGCTAAAACAATGGAGAAGCTACAAATCAGATTCGTTGGTTATAGCCTCCAGTGGCCCCCACAGTATTGGAGGCATTGTGGCAGCCGTAGAGGCTGGAGGTGCTTTTCAACTGGATTGCGTCCGTGGCTGACAAATGGAATAAAAGAGCTATGCTGTGGTGCTCAAAATAGAACAGAAAAAAAAAAAAAAAAAGGATCCCAAAGAGAGAAAGAGAGAAAGAGAGAGAGAGAGAGAGAGAGAGACAAGAAGAAGAAGAAAATGGCACAGACATGAGAGGCTAGCTTCTGGAACAACCTAAAAAGACCAATGTTAACCCAGACCCATGAATATGATTCTCACATCCTTTGTAGAATTTTTTTTTTTTTCAAAAGTGCCTCTTTGGGACTGCAACCCTGAAAAATGTCATCTGCCCCTTTGCTGGAATGACTGGATACTTATGTCACCCAGTAGAAAAAAATGCCTGGTGATTTTATGTATATTTGACTACTTGTGGTTATCTGGGTGAGGTGATTGAAGAAACAAACAAATCTAAAAATATAAATCCACATTTGTGTATGCAGAGAGAGCAAAAGAATCTGAGTGAAAAAAATGAAAGAGGGATACAGGGAGAGAGACAGGGAGATGTGGACAGCCTGTAAAACAGGGTGGGCCCCACAGTAACTGTCATGGGGTAGAGTTAGCAGTTACTGAAGTGGTCTGGAGTTTATTGACTCTATTAAGGGCCTATGTCAAAACCCATTCTCTCTTGCCTTCTTCATCCTCCCAAAATTTTGAGACAGTATGTCTTTACGAAGAGAAAAATCCTTTCCTCCTTCAATTAGAGCTATAGCTCAAGATGAAAACAGCCCCCAAAAGAGCACGGGAGTCATGAGTGTCTCATTGTTTTTGAGCACAGGTTTTAGGGACATAGAGCAAGGATGATTGGGAATCCAGGGGTGAGAGGAAGGTGGGAGTCACTGAAGAAATAACAGGCCCCCAAAACAAATGTTGTTTTCCTTATAGTTTGGACCATAGCAAGCCCTGTCTTTAAAAGCAGCCTTTTCATTTCATTCTATGAAAACAGCGTATATGACTGTAGTAGATTAAAGATGGCTATATATTTTTAACGCTCCCTTCAGTGAGAAGTGGGTTTGATTTCCACTGGCCTTGAATCTGGACTGGTCTATAATACTTTGACAAATAGAGTACAGTGGAAGTGATGCCATGCCCATTTGGGGCTCAGCCTATAAGAGAACTTCATAGCTTCCATCATGTTCTCTTGTAGCCCTGATCTTCCACATGAGAAGTCCAAGTACTCTGTAGTAGAACCATGTAGAGATAACCTCAGAAAACATGGAGTGTGCAGTTGAACCCCAGACTTCCAGCTATCCCCGCCAGGTTACCAGATATACAAGTATTGCCATCTTGGACCCTTCAGTGCAGCCTGGCTGCCGTTGAATACCAACAAGTGACTAACTGATGCTAGGCAGAACAGAAGAATTGCCCGGCCTAGCCCTGTCTGAATTTCTGACCCAAGAAACACTGTGAGATATAACAAAATGGTTGTGGCTTTGGCTACAGAATTCTGGAGTAGTGTGTTTTACAGTGATAGACAGTCTGGTCCAGGCAAGGGGATGACAATGTCTGTCTACTTTCAATGTTGGCTTTGAATCAAAAATATATATATTTCAGATAGATTGATCGACAGAACACAATTTGTAGTCTTTATGGAAGGCAGTACAATGCAAATGCTATCTGTTTGTCTCAGCTCAAATCTTAGCCTTGCCATTTGCTCTGCAGTATATAACTTTGGCAAACTACTAACTTCTTTGAGCCTCAACTTCCTCATGTGTAAAACAAGGATAACAACATCGCCTTGATGGAACGGTTGGAATTGTTATATGAGAAAGCGAATGTGAAGCACGGAGCTCAGGAAGAGGTGTGCACAGCCTGTGCTCCCTGAGCCATCCTGTCTGTGTTAACGTCCAATTTTCAAATCTCAGGCAGCTTCTCTGCTGCCTCATTTCCTGGTCACTCTGACTTTTCCTAGGGAATCACTTCCCCACTGTTTGTCTTGTTGACATTTCCACCTGACTGACTGTTAGACCTTCAGCAAATAGAGGGAATCTTTAAAAGAACCATATCTGGTATCCAAAAAGTCCTTCAGTAGCCGAGAAATTGTTATATGTGGAGATTACATTTCCCCCCAAAAAATCAAAGAACATGGTTTGTTGTAAGGCGGATGATCTAAACACCCATAATATGAACATTAAAAAAAGATCAAAAAGGAGTTCTAAGAATTGAGATGGTAAAAATAAGAAGAAGGTTCTAACTTGGGATTTCATTGAAGTGACTGGACAAAGGTGAGCAGGTGGGGGCCCCTGGATATGTTTCCCATCTCCTGGTCCTACAGCTCACGAGGGCTGAGGCAGTAACTAGGTCTCAAAGGCTATACACTGCAACGTCTTTTGCCTACAACCAAGTGCAGAAATATCCCACATGAAAGGCCCGAATTCCATGCCCGGGTGGTTCCTGTGGAACCTTTCCTCGCACTTGCTTATGTTAAACTCCTTATAGAGTCAGCCTGCCAAGGGCCACCCAGTGACAACCATGGATTTCAATTCCTCCTGCAAAATATGTCAACCCATTTGTTTACTCAATATAGACAGCTTTGATCTCCATCTGAGGTGGGTCTAACAGTAATGAAAAAAGCAACTTTTCTTGCATAAACAATTGTAAGGATGATGAAAGAATCAAAACTCTGAAAGAACAACTTAAGACATCACTAAAAGGACTGTGTCCTCATCCAGGTTTTGCAATGGGGATATTTTATAGTTACAACTTCTTCCTAGACAACTGAGTCTCTTTCTGAAATGGTTTGGCACACCTGCTAAGAGTTTGTGGCATAGACTTGGAAGACGACTGAGAACTTTGAAATCCCTACCCTTTGCAAGGACCAGAGGACACTCACAGTTGCCACATTTAAACCCAACAGCCCACTAGAACAACATCATCTGTGACTATCTCTCTTGTGCTCCTCGGCTACAAGATCGTCTTCCTTGACAGTTTTTATTGCTTCTGGAAGTAATTTGCTCTTCATCAGGTTATCACAAATGAAAACCAAGACAGGTCAGAAGAAAGCTGGCTTCTTTGTCAGCAAGATACTTCCCTTTGCCAGAGCTGAGAGAGAGAGAGAGAAAGAGAGTTGGAATTAGAAAAAAAAAAGGTTTCAAGTCCCTTTCTGACATCTGTGATCTTTTAACAGAGATGTAAAGCATATGAGATTTGCAACCTTTCGTGGCCTGAAGGGATCCAGTTATTTGGCCAGTTGTGAAGACATACTCTTGTTCCTACTCGCACTGTCATGCTGTCATGGGGGGTGCATGCCTGTTTCATGATAAAAGGAAGCTAAACGGGGTTTTTACAGGAATTTCAGAAGTCTCAGAATTATTGAAGACTCATACCAGGATGAAACCCAAGTTCTTCAAACCAAAGTGAAGCAAATGTGACATATTATAGACAAGAGCAGAGGAGCAGGAAAAAAGAGAAAGAAATGACAAAGAAGCAGGAGGACAAAATGAATAGAAAAAAATGGCATCTTTTCATGCATGTTGGATGTAACTCCTGGGACATCAATTTCTTTCTATGCGGTTATACGTTTGTGGTTATCAGGCATTTGGACGGGCAGAATGGAGGGAAGGGGTTTTTAAAAATAACACACTCTCTTTGGCACAGGACAGTACTAGCATGAAAGGCTGGTTGTTTCAAAGGACTAATCCAGGCTGTGGGGCTGTCCTGCAAACACTGAATCATGACCTTGCCGGCACCTTGCTGCGGGCATCAGCAGGAGAAGATGTGGAGGTTCCAGCAATGGTATTTTGTTCCACGTAAGACCGACCACATTCCCTCACATCTTACTTCACATAGTCTAGCACTCCGTGTAGTCCAATATGGGCATCTAAGAAGCAGCAGGCTAATAAGAACCCAAAATGAAGAAAATCTAAAAATTAGCCCGACTTAGCCAATAAAAAGTAGCTCCAGCTAACCCAGCCAGACCTTTAGGAAAGAGCCCAGGAATGTCTTTCTCCATCCTTGCCCTGCTCCTCAACCTCCCCTTTGTTCACCAGGCTCCCAACTTCTCTTCTTGCCTCATACATACCCGGCCACAGATGCTGTCTCATCGGCTGGATGCACAACACTTCAATGGAGCAAGGGCTTTCTGTTGTTGTTGTACCTGCCCTCTTGCTCCATCAACTCCAGGTGAGTATTTCAGGGTCCCAGCTGGGCGGTCCCAAACCTGTCAGGTCTGACCACCCCACCTCAGGGGACACTGGCCTGACCTGAAGCAAGGGCAGCAGGCCGGTGGGCCTGGTCACCAGTCCCTGGAGAAGGTGTTTCTACCACGTTCTTTCAGTGTGGTGAAAAGGACATGTGTGACTGCTAAGGAAGAGTTACACGGGGCGAAAAGGGAGAGGAAGATGACGTGTGCACATGCACACACACACATGCACATATACATATGCAAACACACACATGCACACACACTCACACTGGCAGTCTTCTCAGGGAAAGCAGCTGATGATTATGTTTCCGCAACTGAATAAAATCAAACCCAAACCACAAGGTAACAGCAGCCGTCTGGCCCGCCCTACACATGGCATTTCTGGGCACAGTGTGGCCGATTATATCCTTCACCCCACGGCTCTTTCAGCCCTGCTGTTTCTGGCTCTCCTCAAGATTCTCTTTCCCTTTAAGACATCAGGCGGGTGCTTGTCAATTAGGGTGAGCCACAGAGAAAAGCTGTCTGTGCCCTGGGAGAGGTGAACCTGCTTCTTGATGAGCCCTTCCTGAGCCAGCAGCAGGCCTCCTGCCCAGAGAGGATGGGGCAGAGAGATCTGACCAGGGGATGGGCAGAGGGAGCCTCACACATTCCTGCTCCGAGGAGTGGGAGGGTGGGTGGGGGCAGAGAAGGAGCCTTCACCACAGAAAAACAATGCATCTTCAATTGTACAGAAAGCCACTGGGATCAGAAGCTGCTCACGCTGTTTAAGAGATGCTTAAGGAAAATGGGGCCACCTCAGAGGCACCTCTCCTGACCCTTCTCTGCCACCCCTAGCCCCGTGCTCAGGGTCAGAGTTGCCTCCCGTGTCGCACACTTATCCTGTGTTTACCCCACCATTATCCTGGCTGCAGCTGACTACTTCCCACTTGATGAACTCCTCGAGGCAGGAACTAGATTCTCCAGTGCTGTGCTTCCAGCACCACGCCCAGCACAGACAGGGGGTTCACTCAATGCTTGTGCAGGGACTGACATCTAGGCAAGCTTCCTTTTGCAGAAGAGGAAACTGGTGCTTAGAGAGAAAGACAGGGAAGGGAGTGGGGCGGGGGGGAAAGAAATCCCCCCTTCTGGAATACCAGGGAGCATGTTAGGCATCTGGCACTCATTTGTTCATTTTCCTCTCAGAACCCTGGTGAATTAGGCTTCACTGCCTTGCAGACTTCCTAGTGAGTGCTGGGACATCCATTTATTTGGGAGAGAACAAAATGCACAGTTGTACGAAGGCAAAGGCTGAACAGTTGGGGAGAACGGCAGTTGGAGAGAAGAGCATCAGAGGCCTCGTGGTAAACCGAAATGAGAGCTGCGCTGTGCGGGAGGATGCCTGGGAGGCACCAACGCCCCTGGAACTTAGATCTGGACTGCCTTGCAGGCAAAGATACACAATCCCCCAAGTTAAAATGTTGAAGGGCAACAGACCAAAACCAGAACAACACAGTTTCCACCTCCTCCCCTTCACCTTTGCCCATTAGCAGAGTTAAATTTATACCAGAGTTAAATTTCTATGTATGAACTCACACGCAGAAACCAATATACACTACTACTGGAAACGTCAATCATGACAACTCTTTTGGATGGCAACGGACGTAAAAATAACTTAAAAATATAAAATTACTTGTGACACATTTCCCATCTTTCAGCCATAATTTCAGAAATAATTAAGAGATTATTAAACAGCATCAAGTAATTTACCAACTTTGAAAATAGAGGAAAATGTATCATACCTGTATTCATGTACCCTGGAAGGTTCCCTACTGAAGACAGGCCCTATTGGGATTCTCGGAGTCTATCTTTCCACAGTAAGCCCTTGAGAGGTCAGTCTTATTTTCCAATTGTCTGTGCTATGCACATACGCATCCCTGCATTATATCAGTACTTGTTTAAAGTCACCTGATGTTAGAGCTGAAGGCACTTTCACGTTCATTTATTCTAACCCCCTTATTTTACATTTGGGAAAATTGAGAGCTCAATGAGTTTTCTCAAAGTTAATAGTGGAGGTGGGCCTGGAACACTGTATATTTCTAAAATACCCCATTTAATGCCACTCTTTAACTACAGACCACACCAACTCCCCTCAGAAGAATGCAGGGTACACAAATTTTAAATAAGGAAGAAATTACATGCTGGCCATCAAGAGGTGTACCGCTTGTCCACACCATCTCTGCTTTTCTCTTGCCCTGGAGGCCCCAGCAGCAGAATCGTGAGCACATAAGCCATGGAGGATGACGCTGCAGAGGAGAACATGTGTTCCTGTGGTCAGGGCATCAGCCACCATCGCCCTGCTCGGGGCCCCTTCACAGGGACCAGAGAGAGTAGTGGTGATAAGGTGTGGCCGAGGGCTGTTCTTTTTGAGCCATTTTAGTGATGCTGGGATGTTATGCAAGGAAATCTTTGGCATTGCAGTAATCCTGGATTATAAATAATTTAGCATATTTCTTTGTAAACTACAGGCCAGAATCCTTGCAAATAAGAAAGGATTAACTTTTTTAGAAGTACTTGCTCTTGAGACTTTAAGTTCAAGGCAGAACAATGCTTGCCGTGGTAATTCCATCTATTTTAAGATCACAAAACCATACCAAGTTGAAACCAGAGCAGAAGATATTAATGCAGTGCTCTCTCTGAAGTGCCCAATAGTGGGACGAGAAAGCTTTCAAAGGGAATTAAGTAGACAGAGAAAGCTCCCTGTTCATGTCCAAATCACAAGGAGGCGGCTGAATAGGATTCACAGTTCTCCGTGGGAAGGACCCACACCACAGCTAATGTTCAAAACAGGGGGGAGATGTCTCGGGAAGATCAAGGACCCAGAATTCTGCTGTTAGAATCAGCTGCCTGCCCATTAGAGCCTCAAAAGGACCCTCTACCATGTGTGAGCCAATATGATCCTGCAAATGAGCCCATTTTTCTTTTTGTAACTGGCCCAAACTTTATCTGAAGGAAGCTATCATTATGTAATATCTCCAAAGCACCCTTGATGTAAACTTCAGATCTGATATGTGGGTGTATGTATGTGCACGTGTGTGTGCACATTGTGTGTGTGCATGTGTGCAGTGGGAGAGGGTGAAAGGACAGTGAAGAGTCAGATGCACATACAAAGTAGAAAAACTGATGGGCAGCTGCTCTGAATATGCAGGAACAGAGAAGCATCCAGGGAGACCCTCAGGTCAAGGCTCAGCACCTGGTACATCACACAGACAACAGACATGAGAGGAACAAGATTAGCTCCAGAGAAAGTCAGAGCCAGGAACAGTAGAAAAGTCAAATGGGCAGCAAGAGGCGGAGACTCAGAAACCATCAGCCAGTAAGTAGGTGGCAAGGCAGGAGCATGAAGGACTAGGACAGTCAGTGAACTGCACCTCCAAAGCCTGTCCTCCAGTGCCCACTCTGCTCTGGCCTCTGCCTGTCTTTCCAGCCTCATTTCCTGCTATTCTGCAAGTGACTCCTTTACTCCACCAAATTATAAATGCGGCCTACTCTGCATGCTGTTTTCTAGCTTCTTGCCTTTGGTTTTTCTATTCTTTGTGCTAAGAAAATCCTTTCTCCCTTCTCCTAAAAATGTATCTCATTTTCCAAGATTTAGCTTTACGGTCACCACCTCCTGGATGCCTTCGTGGCTTCCCAAACCTTCAGGGTGGGTTTAGTACCACTCCTACAAGCTCTGATGACATCCTGCCAATTTCCAAGCTTCCTCCAGAGGAAGATGACAAAGAAGTCTCATCTTTGAAAAAAGCTCTAAAAGAATTATGGCTGTTTGGGGCAGGCGCTGTGTTGAGAATGATTCCGAGGCCTCATCCAGAATCCATTGGAAAGACTGCTGCAGTCAGTTACGGATGCCTGCCATTTAAGGGTGTGGGTTGAAGTTTAGCCATTCCTGATGAGGCCAACATCTTCATTAGGCAGATGAGGAACCTGAGGCTGAAAGATGGGAAATGTCTTGCCCAGTGTTACAAGGCTGGGTAACAGCACACTCAGATGGGAATTCCAGGTCTTGGGATTCCTAAGCAAGTACTCCTTTTAAATAAGATTCCCAAAGATTCTAAATCAGGAATATTGAAACTCTTAACATATTTTTAACTTTTTTCCAGGGGAGGAGGGTAATTATATAGTGAAGGAGCCAGTGAAGAAAAGCTTGAAGCTTTTGCAATTTTGCTTGGACACCCACTCACCTGAACCCGTGTCTTATGATGTTTTCTCCTGCCCAATCCTCCAAAAGTCCCTGCCTTTATGCTTTTTTTAAGTGAGCACTGTTGGTACCACCAGTGTCTATTACCCAGGTTAAAATGAAGACTTCCAGCTGACTCTCCTGGTATCACGAATATACAATCAAAATGGATGCCTACACCTCTGTGTCAGGGAGGAAAAGTAGAGGAAGTTGAAGCCACATTTTCCAACTTCATCCTTCACTCCTCTCACTCTAGAAGCTGAAACTTTCCTGACAAAGAAATATACTTAGAACGGTTTCATTAGATAAACTCTTTCCCTATCTTACTGTGAAAGAAATTTTCCAGTGAGTTCCAGTTTCAGGAGGTTACAAGGTAAAAGGGAAGGAAAGTTGGCATGCTCCCAGCCTGACAAGAAGTTGTCGCATTACCATCAACGTCACATAAATTTAGCTGGAACATTGTATCGGATTCTATAATGCACTTACCTGAGCCATTAAATGGTGAGAAACACATAACATTTGCCTGCCCACCCCCTCTCCCATTGCCCTCTGCTTCTGTGAGAGTTTGGGATTCCAGATGAATTCTCCCAGCATAGCCTCAGCTTGCAAAGGGTCATCTAACCTTTAAACTTCAGTCCAGCAAAGCAGGCTGAAGAGAATCACCAGGGTGTCTCCTGTTATGTGCTTCAACATCAAATGACCTGCTTCACCAGGTTACCCAAGGACACAGCTTTAACCAAAGACGTGAGAATTCCCAGAACTGGAAGCAAATGCGAGCTGATGATAGGACATTCCCTAAACCCCCTATCCCAGGATGCTCGACAGCAATTAGCAGCCATGTCCTTTGTCTCACCTCTGCTGTGTTTTTAGCAGCTCAGTTTCTTCAGAGGACAAGGCAAGAGGGAATGGGATTAGGCTGGGAGCCCTGATTTTCTGAGGGAAGAGGGTATTAAACATTTTCACTTGGAGTTTCTCTGAAGGGTTTCTGGACAACCAAACCCCCACTCCGCGCCCCTGCGAAACTCCTCCTGGCACCGCCCCTGACTCTCTATTTTCTTTAGGTGCCCACCTTACCCCTCCACAAGAAATCAAAGCAGCCGATATGCAGTTGAATTTCCAAGTGGATTCCCTTGTATCCGTTTGTCTGGGTGTGTGTGTGTGTGTTTAAAAATTTTTAAATTTTGGATAAGCCCTCTAAGAAAGAGGCTCCTAAGGGAAGCGGGGGCTGAAGGAAGGAAGAAGTGGGTGACAAAGCCTCTAGGGGATCAATAAATTCAGCTGCTCCTGTGTACAAGGGAAAGGACAGTGCAGGAAGTCAGATGGGAGAAGAAATCCCAGAATCATAACGTTTAAAGCTGAAAGGATCTTTAGAGGTCACCTGGCATAACCTCCTCTATTTTATAAATGAGGAAACTAAAAGTCAGACATGCTAATGGACCTGCCCAAGGTTATGTAACTTGGCGATGAGAAAAGGAGGACCCAAACCCAGACTTCTCAAGTCCCCCGTCTGGGTCCCTTCATCTTCTTCACAGCCCACAGCAGCTGCCACCTCGGCCGAGCAGCCATTTTGATCGCTAAAGTGCCTGCGGGAAGACCCCATGGCCACCCCCAGACACTTCCCATGATGCTCCTCTCCTCAGAAGCCATGTCATGGCTGCCCACTCTCTCCAAAGACTCCCTCCACCAGCCACGCGGCCCGCAGCCAGAGTTCTTCCTGTGAAGAGCCCTCACCGCTTCACTTTTTATGTGAAGCTGGCAAAGCCGCTTCAGCGATCATTTTTTAACACGGCAGCTCCCTGACAAGAGGATTAAAGCAGGCGGCTTTCAAAAAAGTATCAAGAATAATTTAAAACGCAATATGTTAATGCTTGTCTAGAGTTTTGTACACTTTCGTGAAAAGTCATCAATCTCTCCCGCCACACCCTAACGACAATCCTGTAACTGGCACGGTTTTCCGACATTAAGAAAAAAAATTAGTGAACACAGTCATAAATTAGGACCAGAAATCTAACTGCAGATGAGGCTTCCGAAGTCACAAAGCAAAATTGGGCGTGGAGTCACAAACTGAGGATTTTTGAGGGAGTAGGTGGTGGTTATTTTGGAGGATGGTTCCTTTGCAGTCTTCCTGGAGGATGAGCCAGGGGATCAGAAAACTGCCGCTCAAACGCTAGTGTGCATCAGAATCACCTGGAGAGCTTGTGAAAACAGATTGCTGGGCTCCCTCCCTAGACTTTCGGATTCTGCAGGTCTGGGGCAAGGCCTGAGAATATGCATTTCTAGCACGTTCCCAGGAGCTGCTGCTGCTGGCCTGGGGAACCATGCTTTGGGAAGCTCTGGGCTGAAAAGACACTTTCAGGCCTCCCCTGGTGTTAGGACTTCATTAAAATATAGACGCAAGAATGTGAGGTGCAACTTAAACATCCCTGCATGGGGACAGCAGGCAAGGCGGGAAATAAAATCGCACAGACACCAGGGCTCGTCGTCACAGCATCAAGCAGTGCCTTAAACAGGGAGGTAAGCAGTGTCCTCCAGCTGCTACAGTCACCTCTAAAAAGATAATGCCTTGTCTGAGCAAAAGCAAACACCAGAAGGCTTAAAAACCTGGGGTCCCCATGCTCATTCCTCAAGCAGTTGAAAATGTCTTTATGTAGAGAAAGTACAGTGTAAATAGAAAGTAGGGCTCGACTTCCACAAGCTCAAGTCAAAGAATCTGCTGAGAAGGCCACATGACACACGAAATGAAATCCAGGTCCTTGATACCCGGAGGCAAGAAAGCGAACGGAAGATCCAAGACAATCCAAAGGTTCCTGAATTTTTACAGTAAACAGTTCTGATCGGATTCACTTGCTATTTTGGAACATACATGAAGTTCATTAACTGGCATATATTAAAAAAGAAAAAAATTAGAAAAAGAAGGAGCTGGAGGACAAATCAGTAATTGCTCCTTTAGAGCAAACCAAAGTTACTGAGAAAATCTCCTATAAAGGCTCTGTCAAAACAAGTCACTTAAGGATTAGTGAGAGCTAAATCCTCCGTCAGAGAGATTTTTCTCAACAGTCGTAAATGGGTTTTAGTATCGGAAAATCTTAGAAAATATACTTCTCCTGCCTCCACCCCCCTCTCAGAATGGCTCTTTCAATAGCTCGGCATCTTGTGGGAGCACAGTATTTCCTTAGGCTGAGGCTTTTTATTTAAAAAATAAAATAAAATAAACTCTGTCATTCATGGCAAAGTCAGTGGCTGGAAATAACTCTTTACAGGCATGGAGTGCATGTTTCAGAGGCTTGCCCATACAACACACATGGTCAAGTACAGCCTCAGCAATTTCCCTCCTAACAATTAGTATAAGCTAGGGCTCTTACTTCGACTTTTTACCTTGTTCCATTTTTGGTCTCATTTTCTTAAGGCTTCACTGCTCACTTTGCTCATTTTGTGAGGCAAGAGCTTAAAGTTCATCCTTAAAAATGCGTAGGTGATTCAGTTTTTTAATTAGAAAAAAGCAAACACTGCTAATCCCAAACCTTTTCAATGGCAGCCTTCTAGGGGCACACATTTTAATTCCATCAGTAAAGGGTCATCTTATTCATTCTCTTATAATCATCGTGGGGGCCCATGCTGTATTTCTGGGCACTCTCTGGAGTCTATGACACTGGATTACAGAGGTCTGTCTCTGTTCATTAAGTGAGTGTTCAGAGAAGACCCCCTCATCCTGTAAGCACTTAGAGACACTCTGGAGTTTGATCCTCATGAGAGGGTGACCTGGCAAGGCCATTTTCCTGTCTGCTTCCCAGATGGTCACACTCTTCTTTGTCTGCCCAAGCCTTTTTTATCTTATCAGTACTCAAAGCTAACACATCTTAGACATCATTGGTACCAATCAATGGAAAGCTAACACACTTGCACAACAGTCCATATGTGAATAAGCATTGATTTTACCCCCCTTGGTTATAGACTGCATTTCTAAACTTTCCATTTCCTCCATTAGACCCTTTAAAAACATCCATTTGTCAGACATAAATATTTCTCCTGATACCCACACAGCAAGTCTTAGTTACAGGCCTGGTTTTAGGCATTACTATACTAGGCCATTCCTTAGCATGTGTGACATGAGTGAGTAATCAGAAATCCCAACCCCAAAATATTTCCCTTCCCAATCTACCTTACGCCCAAAATTTCACCACTGCAAAATCCTTAAGACACTTTCAAGTCCAGAAATACCCTTTTAATATTAAATTACTCTGAGAGGCAACCCATTAAGTCTGTTTAATTAGCAAGACTCTGGAGAATTTAGCTTTTTTTTTTGGCTGCATAGCCAAGGGAATTTAGGGTTGGAATGACACAGGCCTGAGTGGAAATTCAAGAGCTGTCATTTCCTAGCACCATGAAGTTGGGCAAGTCACTTAACCTCTAAGAGGCTCAGCTCTATCACTTTATCTAAGTGGGGCCTGACACTTGGGTAGTACTCAATAAGAAAATTTCCTTTCTCATGAGCTGGCTGCTCAGGGAGAGGAGGTCAGGACAGAATATCTACCCAAGGTTGAGAAGACAGAGGAGAAACCAGGGCACATCCTGGAGAAGGCAGCTTCAGGAGTGGGTCCTGGGGTCTGGGGTGGGGTGGGAGATGTTTTCGATGTTGTTTAATGGGCGGTAGTGGGACCAAGGAGAGTTCCAGTCACTTGGAAAACAGGACTGCAGAGTGGAGGCAAGAGCCATAGAAAAGAGAGAAAGCCCTAGAAGGGGCTAGGAGGGCCATCTTCTGCCACTTCACTCATCTGTGGATCACCAGGTCTACCCACAGTTTTACAAATTTCACTCCAGTTCTGCCCTAACTTATTACATATCAGGGCCTTTCACTCATTATCTCAAAAATGACATATAGAGATCTTTGCCTGTGGGGTTAATGAGTAATCAGGAGGTATCACATTAATCTCCATTTCACTCCAGAATAAGTTAAACAGTTGCCTCAAATCCTTCTCCTGTAGAGGAAGAGGGGTATAAATACTAGGTAAATATGTAAAGAAAAGCATGAACCAATGACCTCAGTAATGGTTCCAGAGACCAGGAGTCCCTATTCTGGGGGTGAGGATAAACGTTTCCATGTCTGATTTACCCTTGCTCAGGGATGAACCCATGTTTCTGTATTCCACATCCACTGGATAGACGCCCTGCAGCTAAAGACATCTTTTTGAGCCCCCAAATTGAAGCCTTTGGATTTCCCTATGACTTGTGAATTGTATTTATGTAGGTATTCTGATGAAATTGCACTTCCCTCAAAAAGATGAAACTTAAATGAAAGAGGATGAACCTGGAACATGTGCAGTGTGAAAATTTACACAGCAAAGGAGCTAAGTCTCAGCCATGATCAGTCTATTTTGAGCTTCCTGTTAAGCACCAAAGTGATGGAATAGGACAAAGAAAAATTGTCCCCACAATAAATAGAGGATGACCCCTGTGAAAAGTAAAGATAGAGCCCATATTGGATTAGAAAAAGACTTGATATTTCCCTCCACCTTTACCTCCTTCTATGTCTATCCAGGAGTAACAAAAATGGTGAACATGGGATCTTAAGTAGTCAAAAACCTGTAAGATTAGGAAAGGAAGCTGTAATTGTTTAGAATCTACTATGTGCTAGGGATTTTATGTGTACTGACTCATGTAATAGATGAGATGAGAGCACAATGAAGCAGAATACTTTTCTCCACTTTACAGGCCAAAGAAGCAGAGGCTCAGCTTGGCTCAACTGCATATCAGCAAATGACAGGAATAAGATTCAAACTGAGTTCTGATGACTCCAAAGAATGTGTGGGGCAGGGTCAGGATGGTCTTTAGGCTTTGGAGGCCTTCTCTTTACTGGAGGCACAGGCTTTGTTCTAGGTTGTAGGAAGAGAAGTAAATAAACTGGTCAATCTTTGTGTATAATTTTCTCAGGGTTGAAATGGTGGCAGGGGAGCTGGCCCTGGTGGCTCACAAATGCA
Source organism: Pan troglodytes (assembly GCF_028858775.2). Classification (NCBI taxonomy): domain Eukaryota; kingdom Metazoa; phylum Chordata; class Mammalia; order Primates; family Hominidae; genus Pan; species Pan troglodytes. Next base: position 52,906,182 of record NC_072414.2, read on the forward strand.
ATCCCAGAAACTCAGAAGGCTAAGGCAGGAAGATCGCTTTGAGAATAGCCTAGGCAACACAGTGAGACACTGTCTCTAAAAAAAAAAAAAAAAAAAAAAAAAAAAAATTTAAATTAGTCAGGACTGGTGGTACACACCTATGGTCCCAGCTACCCTGGAGGCTGAGGCGGGAAGATCACTTGAGCCCAGGAGTTTGAGGCTGCAGTGAGCTATGATCATGCCACTGTACTCAGCCTGGGTGACAGAGTGATACTCTAACTCTTAAAAAAAAAAAGAGAGAAATGGAGGCAGGAAAGGCAGAACTCTTTAGAAAACAAGACAATGCATTCTGGCTTTTTTGGTTTTTGAGAAACATCACATAGGCTGGATGGTGAAGTGCTCTAAGAATATCTATTCAAAATGACTATGAAAAGGTTCTATCTAGCATACAGTTTTCAGGAAGCGGATATGAGGGCACAGCGGATGGGTTTGGGGTCAATGAATACATGTTCTCAGGCTTACTAATAGATGAGACCATGGTAGATATTCCCTTGAGCTTCCAGAAAGCACCCAGCAAGTTAATGCATTCATGCCACTGTAAACTAGCATTTGAGTACGGGGTGGTCCAAACACCCTACTTATGGAGGCAAAGAGCAGCAGCTCATCTGTGGACCACTAGGGGTTGTTCGCAATGCAACAGAAACCACGTCTTAACCTTGACAGGGCAGCCAGTATGTAATCATGTTTTACACATGTCATTTTCCAACTTCATCTTCTTTCATCCTTCTGTAGTATCTCCCAGGGAAGATCTCAGAGAAGTAACTGCATATACCAGTTTCAAACACCCTCAATATGAAGAGCATGGAACTCTGCATTCAGCTACCTAGGCATGTCAAAAGCACATCATGCAATAAGCCAATGTTTAGTATATGGTCCAACATGGACATGGTACCTTCACAGCTCTTATCTGATTGAAATGCATAGATGTGGATAGGAAATGACATGATTACTAATTTTCTGAGAGGAAAAAGGGGAAATCCAGTATAGTGACTGAGTGAAAAGTTAGTAATAAAAGGTAAGTGACCCAGACAGGGAGTTTCCTGAGCAAGCATAACCCAGCAGTTTTTAGCCACACTTCTTTCATGGCTTTCTCTTCAAGTTAGGTTGACAGATATCTGATCCAATGCTTGGCCATCTACTGAAACCACCTCTTATCATTCCACCAGGTAAGGACGTCAGCAAAAAGCCTTTTCACCACAAGTAGCAACCTACTTTCCAAAACAACTCCCCGCACTTCAAACTAAACCAACGACTAAGTAAACCCAGATTAAATAGAGCTTTATCAGGATGGAGTTTGAGTAATCTCTAAATCAACAAATTCTAGGGAATGTGTGTACAGAATATCCATTATACAAATGTCAGACCACAAAGTCAAACTCTTTGTTGAGATGCTGTTAAGGCCTTCCCTAATACAGCCAATATAGCAGAGTGGGAGAAGTAGGGTCATGCTAGCTTCTATTCCAGAGCCTGTTTTTCCTTATGCAAAGGCCAGTAAAGCAAATTTTCTGCAGAATTATTTTAGTTGTTCCTAAAAAGAACAAGATAGCCTTTCCTCATTAGTCTGAATAGACAGCTCCTTTACTGAGTTGCTTTAATTGCTGTGGGTTAAGCTTCACTATCACACATCCTCACAACCATAATACAACTGGCATCATTTGGCGCTTTTTGACTTGGTTAACTACAAACTACAAAGTCCAAGATGGGAAAGGTCATTTATTGTCTGCCAGATGGGATGTTTCAAAATGAAATGATTTAGTCACATCATTAGGAGAAAAGGGAAGAATTAAAATGTATGCTCACATACAGATTTCAGTACGCACACAAAATGATCAGCACAGGAAAACATAAACAGCAGCCCAACAGCACACAAGTTACAGCACACAAGTTACACAGACTTCCTTAAATGGTATCTTCTACATTGATGTTGAAAAATGTGGATTGCTATTTTAATACTGCTGTCATAACACTCTAGTACAACTGGTGGCATGAGGCTGAATATGCCTCAGAGTCAGATAGAGCTGGGTCCAATACGGGACTCTTCACCTACTACTCATGTGTGTTTGGGGCATATATCTTATTTCCAAAACTGCCTTATAATCTATAAAATGAGGACCATATGGGCCGGGTGTAGTGGCTCACCCCTGTAATTCCAGCACTCTGGGAGGCCGAGGCGGGTGGATCATGAGGTCAAGAGATCGAGACCATCCTCGCCAACATGGTGAAACCCCGTCTCTACTAAAAATACAAAAATTAGCTGGGAGTGGTGGTGTGCGCCTGTAGTCCCAGCTACTCGGGAGGCTGAGACAGGAGAATTGCTTGAACCAGGGAGGCAGAGGCTGCAGTTAGCTGAGATCGTGCCACTGCACTCCAGCTTGGGTGACAGAGGAAGACTCCATCTCAAAAAAAAAAAAAAAAAAAATAGGACCATATGGCCTTCCTCCTAGGTTTTTGCATAGATATAATAAGGTTACATGTAAAGTATCTGCCCCTGACACATACTACTTCCTGAATATTATTCCTTTCCACCTCTCCTTATGTGTGTGTGCATGTGTGTGCATATGTGTTTAGAATTGAAATTATGCCTATATGTAGAAGGCACACAATAAATACTTCTTGTCATTTACTCAATAATGGACATTGATCATTTACCTTTTACGCTAAGTGAGAAAGTCTTAAATGATCTTGATTCATGATTTTTTTTTTTTTTTTTTTGAAATGGAATCTCATTCTTGTCGCCCAGGATGTAGTGCAGTGGTGCGATCTCAGCTCATTGCAACCACTGCCTCCCAGGTTCAAGCAATTCTCCTGCCTCAACCTCCTGAGTAGCTGGGATTAAAAACGCCAGCCACCACATCCAGCTAATTTTTGTACTTTTAGTAGAGATGGGGTTTCGCCATGTTGGCCAGGCCAGTCTCGAACTCCTGACCTCAGGTGATCTGCCCACCTCAGCCGCCCAAAGTGTTGGGATTACAGGTGTGAGCCACCACGCCCGGCGATTCACGATGTTCCTAATGGTTCTGTCCATTTTTACAGCCCATCTCAGCTGAAAGAAATACCTAACAGTTCTGTTTATTTGTAAATTACACCCAAATAACTTAACAAGTATTTATGTCCTAACAACTTGATTTCTGAAAAAAAGAATACACATAAACTAAAAGAAAAATGAGTCCCATTCGCTGTTAAATAATCCTAAGTGCTTAATAGTGAGATGCATGCGCCTGTTGGGCACTACGCAACTTCTCAAACTCTGGCATCAGGTTGGATGCCCTCACCCTTGTTTCCTGCTCCACATTGATTTTCACATGGTCCTGTTTTATATTACAGCAACTGACAAGAACTTAGCTTCTCAAAGGTATGACATCACTGAAAGAAAGTTATGCATTCCAGTAGTGAAACTGTGAACTACCTTGAGCTAGTAGTTCACACGGTGCCTGACAGATGTCAAGAATTGCTGTATTTTCCTCAACTATTTAAAATATTTCCTGGCACCCCTTTGAGGCCACTGCAATGTCCAGGGTGCCTCAGCTCACACCTTGGGAACCCGGAGGCTAATTAACCATAGTGAATCAGATTCATTTTCTATGCTACTACTGAAATATGAATTAGACAATATTATAGATAAAGCTGAATAATAACATGACTTGTTTTAATACAGTTCTAACTCGATTTTCTACTTCGATTCCATTCTTCAGCCATTGATATTTGGCTTTTTAAAAGCTGTCCTTGTAGTGTCATATGGTCACCAGATAAACTCTGCAGTGAAGGCTCTTTAGATTCAAATCTATGTTGAACTATTTCAATTTTATGATTTTTTTTAAAAAAAAAAAAAAAACACAGAGTAACCCAAAGCTTACCAGGTGATCCTTCTTAGTAAAAGGGATTTGTGGGCTGTGGATCAGCTTCCCACTGATTCATCTGAGATGAAGACAGGACCCTCCATCCTGCAAAAATGGGTTTGAAAAAAGAAAGGAACTCTCCTTTTACACGTGAGAATGGCTCAGCCCTAAGAATGCTGCTTGCAGGTTCACTGTTCTGCATTTAGAATCCAGGCCTAGAGAAGCAGCACGGCTTGCCTCTGCTGTGAATCAGACTCTATCTTGTGTTTTTTAGAGTCATGTCTACATAGCTGAAAGATGATTTGGATCTTTTTCAAGAAGAGAGTGGTAAGGTGAGGTACAGTGAGGCAGAAGACAATGCTGGTCAATGCTTTAAAATGACTCTCTGAGAGGAAAACCCTTGGTTTCTACTCTCTGCTGATTTCTGTGTTAAAAATACTCCCACCGTGGTTGAACGAGGTCACTGAATTCAGAGTTAGGGAAAGAGGCACACAATCAGCTCTCACGAGCTGACTCTAGCCCTTCACTGGGCAGAACGCTTTTCTCCTCTTCTACAGCTGCCCGCGGAATGCTCTGAATCTAGGGGCGTACTCCGCTGAAAGGAAGATTTATAAATGCTCACGTTTATTAGCTCCTAATTGAGGATATCTGCCAGACACAATAAATAAAGTTGAAAAAAAGAGTGCTTTGGAGAGAAAGTAGGCTAATCCGAAGCTTTTTATTCAGGGGATGAATTCTGGTCTTCCTCTCTGTATATGGGACACTATCTTGACCTTTCTGGCTGAGTCTATTAGCTCAGAGGTGGCACTCCAGTGGTCAAGTCAACTGGCATTCATCAAGCACCAACCACAGGCTTGAAATTTATATTAGTTGTTTTGGAAGGTTCCAGGAGAAGACAATGTAGACTCCTGAGGAGGGGAAGACGTAGGTGAGGAGAGAGGCTAACGGCACATGAATCCTGCAAAACTGGGCTCTAGACTCTTCTCATTGCAGCTTCAGAGTAAATCAAGTAACACTGTCTGTCTTCCCAGAGGTACCCTTGGCAGAGACCAGCAGGATCTGTTGTTTCTACTGTTGGACGCGTTTATGGGCCCTACTGGCCGATTTGGCAAGCAGCTTTATATAAAATGTCTTCCGGAACCATCCTTTCCCCTGTGAGTCAGTCATCCTCAGAGTCCTAATTCTGTCCAGTTTGCATCAGGCCTCCTCAGTCTCTGTAGCCCAAAGCACACGATACGGTACCAATGTTCAAGGCTCTGCTTTATTTTGAAATTCAACTGGTGAAGCTATTATATTCTACCTACTATTTCTCCAAGTAGTATGCAATGCAAAGCGGCAATTTTACACCGTGCTAGCCCAACATAAATTCACAGATGAGTGCACACCTTATTTGGAATAAAGAGAAACACAATAGTTATTAAAGGGGTGATTACCTTCCCAGGGACCATGAATTTAAAATTATGCAAAATCAGAGGTCGGTCTCTACAAGTTCACATAGTGATTTAAATGGGGGTAACAATGAATATAATATCTTCTAACATGTTAAAACTTCCACAGCAAACCTCTTATATAATGCTTTGTTGCTTCATTGATTTGATAAGCTTGTGGGGGTACATTTTGCATTCATATACGACGTATAAAGTACCTTGTTTGCTTTACAAAAATGAAACGTCAATAATAACAATCCTCAGGTTGCTATGATTTCTCTGTCATACATACTGAGTGCTCAGTGTCGGGAACAGCATTTGTTTTGCCCTTGAGGAATTTGCAGAGCAGTTAGTAGGTATCGGTGTCCTTTGTAGTGGTTCAAATAACATATAACTATCGTAATATATTTGAAACAAGCCAATTATTATGCCATTTGAACATTTTTCCTCCTTAAGATATATCCTCCTTAAGATATATCCTTTTACTGAAGGACTTCTCTCTTAATAACGTTTTTCTTTATGATATGAGCGTCCTGGCTGGAAGAGAGCTGAGCTTCAGATACATGGTGTTGGAGTAAGGAGAGAGTCTTTTCCCTCAATGGTTATTTGCATGGGGGCTAAGGAGCCTCCTAGTTGGGGAGGTGAACTTGAACTGTAGCAACAATCAAGATTCAAACATGTATAGACAAGTATGATGGCTTGAAGAGGAGACTGCAGGCAGAAGTCAGGAGGCAGGGATGGAAAAGAAGGGTCACTGTGAGAGAATCCGGCAGGGCCAACAGACTCAGCCACAAGTCAGCAAGTAAATGGGGAGATGCTGAAATGGGTGAAATGTTCTCCTTCAGTATGGTGGCTGGTGTTTGAACTCATTTTACCCTCTCTTCCAGGGGCTGTGCACACCTTAGGTAGAAAGAGCTATACATGTGAACTGAAACAACTCCCTCACCAAATTCTAAGACACTTTGGGGCTCAAACTACTCTATTCAAACTACCCATCTAAATGAGCACAGAGACAGAAAACTTTTTCCTCACTTCAACACGGGCTGCTATCCTGTCACGGTAATGAACAACGGAAGAAGGCTGGTGGCTGGGGCCTTCTCATAACCATGAGAAGAAACAATAAAGAAAAATAGGGGTGGTGTGGTTTGGGGTGGTCAAGGCCAATGTTGAAGACATTGATACAGCTCAGAATAGCAGGCAGCATCCAATGGTGAGTGGAAGCCCAGGTTAATTCCAAAACACACATAAAACATGTCTACCTCTTTGGGAACTCAAAAAATGTGAGGTTGGGATGAGCTGCATGAAGGACTGCATTACCTGAACAAACGGGTGAGGGCTTGAGGCTCTGGGGGCGCTTGTCTTTAATGTTAATGAGACTCATTCATACCATGGGCTGGGGAGGCTTGGAAATATTTTAGTTACATAAACTGACATCAACCCCTCTTCTTCTTTTAATTGATATGCAGTCTTAGCCCTGTTATCATCTCTGATCTTGACCATTTCCCTTAGCCACTGGGCAACAAATGTCTCCTTCTGAACAGTTGGGAGAAATGTAAATTCACTGTTTTTTCTCCAGAGCAGCCAGAGGTTCCTTAATTTGCATCGTTATATGAGTGCAAAGCATGATGATAAAATATGCAATTCTTAAGAAATGTCAAAGACAGCTCATTAGATCAACTTTTTTTTTCTGTGTATTTTTTTTTAAACAGGGACCACTGTGCTTCCTTTCAAGTGACAAGAGTTGTGACAGCTGCTCTATAAGGTATTCAATGGTTAATTAAGACACGAGTGTCATTGCTGAGCTCTTTTGTGTTTCATAGAAAGCAGTTGCTAAACAGATGAAAGTAGGTCTGAGGCAAGGGGTAGCATAACTATTATTTCAATTAATAAATAGCTCTAAAAGTGAAGGAAGTGATAAAGGCCTCAAGAGCGTCTGTATCTGCCCCGGTTCCGTCAGGAAAATTAAACAGAGCACTTGTGATTGCCATTGCTTCTGTTTAAGAGATCCAAGCAAGTAGGGTCACCTGTGCTGAGCAGGTTAGAGCCTGCCTGGTTCTTGGGGCACCCCCTAGTGACATGTTCCTATACCCTAGCATATCCCTTTCCTTGCTACTGAAAGAAACGGTGCTGAATTCACCTTGTTCTTCCACCCTTATCATCCTTTATTCTCCCCCTCTCTTCTACCAAAGAAGCCCTAAAATGTATTTTCAGATAAATATCAGGAAAGCATTTATAAATATTTCAGAGGTGTTTCATAAATAAATCAGCAAATCTACAAAAAGACTTCTCTCTTTTAATGAGATCTTGTCTGTGGTATATCCCTTTTATTTGAGCATCATTAAAACCAGTTGGGAAGATTTTTATACTGGACTCTCTTTTGGGGGGCTTCATAATATATGAACAAGCCTGCTATGCGTCTGTAAAACATGTAGCCTCTTCTTCTGACAGATTAGGCAGCCCTGGCGCGAGGGAATAGCTTTTACTCTTTTTAAAGTAAATACTAATCAATAGCAACTGTACCGACAAAAACCTTCTTGCTGCCTAATTGCACCACAGCTACTCATAGACCCCAACAGAATTTTCCCCTAGATGTAACAAAATTAACTACCAGGGGCTGAGCCAGTGAATTATCACCATCTCTCTATTCAAATGTAATTAACACAACCCCCCAACTACCACATGTACCATTAAAGTACCATTTGTATGTGTAATTTTCAAACAGGGTCTAAAGGTCGTGCCCACATCAATCTTTTCAACACACACATCTGCACAGGAAATCAAACTGGCAGGGAGGTGGTCGCAGCCATTCTAGGAAATCTCTCCCTCTCTCAAATATTGTTTGTAGTTTCTCTTCTGCAGCTTAATGCCCTCTGTGATCTCTTTGGCCGTGTCAGAAATAGCCAGACTGTATCAGAGGCAAACAAGTGATTTAAGGAATTTTAGCAAGCCAATCTAGTACCCAGCCCTGGCCAATCCAGGGGCTAGCTATGCAGGAATCTTACTGATAGTTTGGGATGGATACTACGGCCATGGTGGTTAATAATAACTAAGATTTTTATTGTACATTCAGATTATAAAAAAACTTGTACCTGCATTTTTCAAACTCATTATTATTATTGGCAATTGTAGTAATACCAGGGGCTATATATTGAGCATTTGAGCTAAGAGCTTTACATCTATAGTTTGTCAATTAATCCTCATAACAACTTTATGAGTTAGGAAATATTTCCTCTATTTTAAAACCAAGGAAACTGAGGCTCAGAGTGAGTGTGTGACTCAAAATGCTCCAAGCAGCTAGAAGGAGGGAGCACCAGGGTTTGAACCCAATTTTCTGACTCTGAGGCTCATTCTGACACATAATCACTTTGGGAGGGAGGTATCATCATCCTCCTCAGCCCCCCACCAACATTATCATCATCACCACCATCATCATCAACATCATCTGCCTTTCATACATGAGGTAAACAAGGTACAGAGAGGTGAAGCAACTTGTTCAGGGCTACACGGCACAGAAGAGTATAGAAGAAGAGGCTTGGAGGCAAGATAAAGGGAAGGGGCAGTCATTGGGGATTCATGGAATAGATGTCTCTCTAAATGTCTCTCACGTCCTGGTGGCCATTCCATCTGTCACTTTCAACAGTCAGTGGAAAGAGCAATGGAAGAAGAGTCAGGAGACAGGGGCCATCCACTCAGACCAGACACCAGCTGGGTGACCTTGACCTTGACATTCCCTCTCTGGGCTCAGTGCTCTTGATTACATAACAAGCTAGATTAGAAGATCTCTCAAGTCACTTCCAGATGTAACATTTTAGGCTCTTCATTTGTGAATTATTCGTGCTAGAAGAGGCCATATGTGGAAATTTAACACAGCAATAGTTTCTCAAAACTTCACCTGTAATGTGCCTGTTAGGACTCAGACACCCATGTTGTCACAAAGCCATCTCTTGATAAAAGGAGGAGCCCTGGGCTGAGGATGCCCACATTTAGTGTTTTTTTTCCTCAGAAATACTCTGCCACTCCCAGAGCCAACACGTACAAATAGCATTTGCTGCACACCCTCCACTTCCCATGTGTCATTTGGCAAGGCTGCCCCGCTTGTCAAGAGGGCTATGCAAAGTCACCAAGGTCTGTAACTCCAGTTAGAACTCAAACACTGTAATTTTTCAGCAGCAGAGTCTGTTGTGAGAAACCTTGCTCCCAGGTGCACAGTGAACACAGAGGGTCCTTCTCTAATGGGACTCCCTTGACTTCTTCCACTCAAAGACGCCTGGTTCCAGCCTGTGAGGCTGTGCATGGGGTCAGCTCCAAGGCTCGGAACGTCCCGCCTCCACCCAGATACACACTGGCCACATGTGTCTGGGGCTCCTGAGTTTTTCTCCGGCCCATAGCTCACCCAGGGCATGAGTGCCTTCTGCAGTTTAGTTTATAGTTGATCCATGCTGGTGAGGCCTGCCTCTGAGTCAGGGCCACCATTAGCCTGGCCTTGAGGGGACACGCACCTTCATGCCTGAGCTGACCGTGGGGTGTGTGTGGAGGGGGCGCTTTTGGTGTCCAGAGGCACTTGGCATCACATTATATCCATTTAAATATGTTTTCCCTTGATTCTGAATGAACTGAGAGAAACAAAAAATACTAATCAAAATGGAATGCAAATATCCAAGGCTCCTTTCTCTCAGAAAATGCCCTATTTTCCCCCCTCCATGGTACTAATGTTTTAGAAATAGAAGGCACCTCTGGAGAGACAGGATAATACCAAATTTTCAAATCTGTAGAAAATGAGTACAGGGGTAGGCGGCACTATTAGCGCTACTAAAAATAAGCTTTGGGAAGCTACAATAAATGGAAAAACCAGAAGAGTCATTCCTTTTTTAAACTGTACTGAAAATCCTGTATGTTCAGGAGCCATTTTCTCCAGAGATTCCAACAATAATACTTTGAATTCAATATCCATTTCTACAGTGGTCTCTCTTCCATTTTATCCCCCTCCCTTCACCACTGCCCCAGTAATGCAGGCTAAATATTAAGCTTATTACCCCCACAGAAAGCGTGGTTCTGCCAACTGAACATTGTGCCAGATACCAAGAATTGAGGCGATTATGCCCTGCATGCTGCTTGGTATACTGAAGATGGGCGTTCTTTTACTTTATTTTTATTTCATTTCATTTTTTTTTTTTTTTTAATTAAAGAGAGTTCTAAGGTTACTGTAGACAAACAACCCAGGGATTGTTTGAAGAAAAGGGATATCCCCTCAGACTTGGGGATTCATTTCTCCCTCAGTGGCTAAACCTCTTTGTCATTATTACCTCCAGAGAGAGACACCCAGGGATCTGCTCACACCACCCATCTCCAGGCAAGTTGAAGCATGTCCTGGAAAGCCACCTGAACCCTGGACAGCTCCGCCTGACTAGAGAAATGGTGGCAAAGGAATTCTTGCTGTGGTCCCAGCGGTGAGCATAACAGAGTTACCTCTCTCCACCCCAAATATTCAGACTGCAAGGACACTGGCTCCCAAGCTTCGATCTGCTTGGAGTTCCATTCCAGGTACTCTGCTGATGTCTCGGCCAGCCTCAGCCACAGACGCCCAGCTGAGCTGAGCTGTTCTGAGGAGTCAGGAAATTTGGGGGATTTTAACAGAGAAACAAAGCCTGGCTCCCCACGTGTCAAAGCTCTGGAGACTAGCTCCTTAGAACCTAGGTGGGCTAACGGGAAAAGTCAATGTTAGCAGTAAACTCAAGATCAAAACGTATTCCATGCCTTTCCATCTTCTCTCAAACATAGCCTTTATCGAACGATTGAACCCTCACGCACATAAATAAATGGAGAAAGATATACTCTGAAAAAAAACTATAGAAAATAGAGTCACAAGTTATTTATAAAGGGGGGATTTGTTAAAGTAGCCAATCTACTTCCCTCATTTTATAGGCAGAGAGACAGAGGAACAGCAGGTTGAAGGTTCTGAACAGGATCCCCACTAAGCGTGTGTCACATTAGGGGACAGAACACTAGCATGGGCTTTTGCCTCCTAATTCAGCGTTCTCACCACCCTTGTTGTTCCATAGAGCCTCTGGAAAGAGAGTGGCCTCAAGTGGGACTGCAGTGAAAGGCCAAGATTGAGAACGCCTCCCTAGTTTTTACAAGGTGGTCTGGAATGTATTATTATGTTTTTTCCTTCTTTAATTCAGTCTGGGCATTTTTGCCTCTTAAAAGCAGCTAACCCTTTACCACGGAGGTGATGCAGAAATCTACTCATCAAGTAAGCCTGAAAGCCCTTTGCTTCCTGCAGAAAAATCTATATGTGCCCTTCAGCCTCATAATTGAGTTGCAAAGGGGAAAAATAAAATTGTTTCCTAGCTGTGTGGAGCCATTCTACCCAACATGCCAATAAAAAGCAAGTGGTGTTTTTGTCCATAGGATGTCCAGGTTCAGAGTCAGATCCATGAGGCTAAACAAGGGCTAGGTTATTACCAACAAATGATTACACTCCAGGTTGTATTGAACAGAGTGAGATATGTGAACTCTTGAGACTAATTGGAAGGGGAAATGTCAATGTTGACATCCTCTGACTGGATTCCCTAAACCACAGTGGAAACTAACCCAGAATCTTAAAAATGCTGGCTTCCAGAAAGCCCTATTCTTATCAGGAAATGTGAATATTAATCCTAGGCAAGTCACTTAGCCACTACTGTGTTTCTTTGCCATCAGATAGTAATAGCCATCTGCGGTATCTTTTTTCAGAAAATTATTTGGAAGATCAAGTAAATAGGGTAGAGCATTTTAACTAGTGAAATACTCCTCTTATTCAATCACAGTTATTCTCTGCAGTATGTGGAAGCAGGTTAACACCATCTACCTCAAAACAACTTTGTGAAGTTGGGGGTCCCGTTTTAGACATGGGAGGACTGAGACTCAGAGAGTTTAGGTGGCTCATCTAAATTCACAAAGAACTTAGAGAGCAACAGACAAGGTACAAACCCAGATTGGCTAGTTCCATCTCATTTTCTCCATGGAATCACATGGCTTCTCTCTTGATACATGCAAAATGCTTTTAAAGGTTAAAAGAGTGATACTGTAACAACTAATTGAATTCATCCCCACACTGTCAGTCATGTCAATATTTAGGAGTTCACACTTCTCTCCATGGACATAAATCATCTTTATGAAGCTCTGGCTGTTGTTTTTTTGTTTTTTGTTTTTTTTTTTGAGATGGAGTTTTGCTATTGTTGCCCAAGCTAGAGTGCAATGGCGCGATCCTGGCTCACTGCAACCTCCGCCTTCCAGGTTCAACGATTCTCCTGCTTTAGCTTCCTGAGTAGCTGGGATTACAGGCGCCCACCACCATGCCCAGCTAATTTATTTATTTATTTATTTATTTATTTATTTTGTATTTTTAGTAGAAACAGGGTTTCACCATGTTGGCCAGGCTGGTCTCGAATTCCTGACCTCAGGTGATTCACCTGCCTCAGCCTCCCAAAGTGCTGGGATTACAGGCATGAGCCACTGTGCCCGGCTGACTCTGGCTGTTTTTGTAACTACAGTAAGCTCCTCTGTGACGGAAGCTCCTAGTTGTATCTGATTCACTGGTGGGCTGATGGAATGCCTGGACTAGTCTTCAACACACCTTCTGCTCTCAAGGCCATTTCCACGGCCATGTTTGAGAACATCAGATCAACCCAATTTTCTGTCATACTCAGTCAGTTGACTTTACTGGCGGACAAAATAGATAGTTGCCTTCCTGTTGTGATTTCTAGGATCTTAGGGGAAAGCCCTTCTTCTTCACTACCCTTCTATCCCTTCCCTTAAGGTTTTAAATCCTTGAATGAGGATTTTAAAAATCATTCTAGAATGAAAGACAGGTTTAAAGTGCAAATATATTAAAAAGCCAAGGACGCATTCTTTAATGAGTGAGTAAAATACTAAGCAATTCTTTTTGGGAGAAAGAAGGGCTAAAAGAGAAAAGTGTCAGGTAACGGATTTTTGATTTTTTTTTTTGAAACAGTCTCGCACTGTCCCCCAGGCTGGAGTGCAATGGTGCAATTTCGGTTCGCTGCAATTGCCAACTTCTGTGTCCAAGTGATTCTCGTGCCTCAGCCTCCCAAATAGCTGGGATTACAGACGTGCACCTGGCTAAGTTTTTTTTTTTTTTTTTTTGTATTTTTACAAAATACAAAAAAGACAGGGTTTTGCCATGTTGGCCAGGCTGATCTCGAACTCCTGACCTCAAGTGATCTGCCCCCATTGGCCTCCCAAAGTGCTGGGATTACGGACATTAGCCACCACAACCTGCCCAGTAACTGATTTGAGGGAAGGTCACAGAGGTGGAGAAAGGGCACAACAGGCATATTAGAAACTCCTCAGTTTGTCCAATATTTTGCTTAAGGCAATGCCTGTTAAACTCTCTGAACCAGGCCAGGTGCAGTGGCTCACGCCTATAATCCCAGTACTTTGGGAGACCCACGTGGGAGGATTGCTTGAGGCCAGGAGTTTCAGACCAGTCTGGGCAACATGGCAAAACCCTGCCTCTACAAAAAAAGAAAGAAAGAGAAAAAAATAGCCAGATGTGGGGGGGCTGCATCTGTCGTTCTAGCTACTTGGGAGGCTGAGATGACAGGATCGCTTGAGCCCACGAGTTCAAGGCTACAGTGAGCTATGATTGCACCACTCTATTCCATCCAGCCTGGGCAATAGAGGGAGACCATGCCTCAAAAAACAAAACAAAACAAAACAAAAAAACAAAAAAATCACCACCTCGCCGGGCATGGTGGCTCACACCTGCAATCCCAGCACTTTGGGAGGCCGAGGCATGTGGATAACGAGGTCAGGAGATCGACACCATCTTGGCTAACATGGCGAAACCCCATTTCTACTAAAAATACAAAAAATTAGCCAGGCATGGTGGCAGGCGCCTGTAGTCCCAGCTCCTCAGGAGGCTGAGGCAGGAGAATGGCATGAACCCGGGCGGCGGAGCTTGCAGTGAGCCAAGATCGTGCCACTGCACTCCAGCCTGGGTGACAGAGCAAGACTCCATCTCAAAACAAACAAACAAACAAAACAAAACAAAACACAACACAACAAAAAAAATCACCACCTCTAGGTGCTAGAGAAACAGTGTTTGGGGAATCCATTAACAGGTGTGATTTAAAAATTTTTTACAACTGCTTTACTGAGGCATAGTTTATATACCACAAAATCCACACATTATAAGCATCCAATTTAATGATATTTAATGATTTTTAGTAAATGTATAGAGTAGTACAACCATTACCATAATTTAGTTTTAGAAACAAGCTCAATTTGAAAAAAATAGTGCTTTGAAAAGGTATCACTGCTTGCCCATTATAGCACTATAGGGTTTATTCTTACTGATAATCTGCCTAAAGTAGGCTCCACAAAACACTGGGTAAGGGCAGCCACGCTTTGGAGGACTTCCTCTTTCCCTGGCTTCTGAGTGATTATGTGCTGGGATTCAGGAGTTAGCTCAGAGCTCACCACCTCGTGCTCAGGCTCAGGGAGGGGCCCTTGGTGTGGACATGGAAATCCCTGCCATGTCCATAGCCTCTATGCTCGCCACCTGGAAAGTTACAGAGAGCTCCCAGTTACACCTCTGGTTTCTAGAGCCAGTAGAGCAAGCCTGTGATCAGCCCCTCCACCCCAGCCTCCTACAGCCACCTCTCCTAGGAAAGCCTAGAGGAAATTGGCCAACGTCTTGGTATTCCATTCTGGTTGCCAAGTCCCCTTATTGTTTTTGCATTTCTAAGAGACTGTCAGTACAACTTCCCCCGTGACTGCCACGTGACAGGCTGTGCTGTCCTTTATCTCAGGGCACCAAATGACTTACTTCATTCCAGGTCTTTCTGTTTCACTGTGAGTCAGGTGGAAAACAGAAAGGTGGCCCTATTTTAAGGGAAATGTTAAAACAAAGACAATGCTGTGCTTTGCTGGCATTTGTTAGCAGCAGACACGGTTAAAGAATGGCTATGGGCAAATATTTGGATGACTATAGAATCTGCTTAAGTGCTATGGATTTACTGTATAGGGTGTCAAAGTAACAACTGTAGAGTTGGAGTCTATTAAAGGGGGTCTCAACAAAAAATATTTATGCCTTTATATGCATGCTGCTTTGTCTTTTGAAAATTATCTTTCCTCTTTTTTCCATCTCATAGTTCCCTCCAAACAATTGACCACTCCTTTTGCCATGTCACTGCTTCCTATGGAACTCAGTCCGGTGGATTAAGTGTTTCTGTTAATGTCTGTCTCCCTTTCACACTGAGTTTTGCAGGAAAAGGACCATGCCTCTTCACCTCTGTAACTCTAGTGTATACCACGGTGTCTGGCAATAGATGATCTGCACTCCATTGACTGGGAAGAGGCTGTGAAAACAAAGACGGGTGCACATTCAGAGCAAATATTTCCTGCTTTGGCTGTGCTAATTTGCTGTACTTTACACAGTCAGGGAATGATGTGTGATCATTTGTTGAATTAAGAAATTGTTTTGGACTCAAGAAGCACCAAATGTAAACTGCAATGTCAGACTGCGAGAGAAAGGGCGGGAGGCTTTGGGGAAAGGGCTTTCCCAAAGTGCTTGCCAATGGGGAGGTGAGGGGGAATGCAGGCTCCTAGCCACAGAGAATGAATTCACTAAGTCCACCACCATGCTTTGTGAGAACCAGGCAGCCACTCCTCCTTACATACAACCCCAGTCAGATCTATAGCCATGACAAGAAATACAAAGGTGTGCTTTCTATTTGTGGTTTATGGAATTGCCTTCGGGATTTGAATTTTATCTACCATGTCCACTGTTCTGCCTCCAAGACCTATCACGGTACCTGGGCACACAGAACGCAGTAAATATTTGTGATGCAAATGAATATTTCATAGTCCAGCTGGCTTCTTTCCCATGTTTTTTTTCTTTAACTGTGCACTAAAACCACAGTGTCCTGGAATAAATTTTCTATTGAACATCTCACTTGACTGGGAAGTAATCTGTGAATGTGATAAAGAAATGGATAGCAAATCCTTGGAAACCAAGGCTTGGGAGTTCCATCATTTAGGAAACAAAAGCAGTCAAGACTAAAAATCTCAGACATCGTAAAGTGATTACTCACCTTCTGAGAGACCCCAGAAATATCAGAGGACACCGGGGGTCAGTGGGCCATCCAGGAAGAAGCTTTGGTGAAGGGGAGGGCACTAATGTTTCTTTGGCACTTATTGGGTATTGGGCCAAATGCTTCCATCTTTCATTTCGGTACTCACAAGAAATCCTACCAGATGGTCATGGTGATCATGCCTTTCCGAATGAGGAGGGGAGATCAGAGAGACTATCTATCATACCCAAGATTGCCCAGCTAGAAAGTAGCCACACCAGAACTTGAACACTAGCCTATCTAATTCTAAAAACGCAGCTTTTCCCAGCCCAATATGTTCCTCTGGATTTTAAGTCCCAGGAGGGCAGAAACAAGGCTCTGGGCAGTTATCTCTGTAGCCTGCTCTCCCCAGCATGGGCCAGAAGAAGCATCAAGACATGCTTTCTGAGCTGCATTTCAGATCATGAGCATTGGGACTTCTTTCCCCAGTAAGTGGTCTGACTGAATCCTGGCCACTGCCTCCACAGGCACTCACCTACAGAGTGCTGGCCCTGGAGGAAGTTCTCAGGCAGCACTGATTCCACTGGGGGGGCACAGGCCCCAGTGCAGAGGAGGGGCTCATTCTTAGGCACATCACTTCTCCTCTCTGGACCTCAGTTCCTCATCTAAATTGAGATGATTTGCCAGATTGTTTCTCGGCATTGTCAAAGTTTCCATGGTGGCGCGAATACTCTATTTCTGCACAGTACAGTACATTCACCACTAGCCACATATGCCTACTGAGTACTTGAAATGCGGTATGACTTAAGAACTGAATTTTTAATTTTATATCATTTTAATTAATTTAGATTTACATTTAAATAGCCACATGTGGCTATTGGCTCCATTATTGGGCAGTGAAATGAGGAAGCTTCGGCTTGAAGAAGTGGAAGAGGAAGCAGCATAAGATCAGAATTCTAGCTCGCTCGAATGTGGGTTCAAATCCCAACAGGCTGTGGGGCCAAGAACAACATATTTACACTCTTCAAGTCTCAGTTTCTTCTTCTATAAAATGGAGATAATAATGGCTTCCGCATGAATTTGCTGGGAAAATTAAATGAGATAAAGCACTTAGCACATTGCGCTTCACATAATAAGGGCTCCTACAGGAAGGCTATTAGAAAAAGTTCATAAAACAGCAGAGACATGGGGGTGTTTCTTTCCCTGATTAACCCATTATTTCACTCACCAACATGTCACATCTCAAATTGAATGGAAGGAAAGAAAGGTTTAAAATCCACTGGGTGGTGCACTGGAGGGGGAGGTGAGGAGTGATGGAGACAAGGCAGTTCTGCCGACTTTACACTTTTCCCAGGGCTGTTCCTGTATGTGTCATTTGACTGATTGGGTCAAATTACACAAGATCTAGCTAGATATTCAGATTCCCTCCAATGCGTCTGTGTTGTGTAATCCTCCCCGCCTTGTAAAGGAACAGATCTGATTGGCCAGGGATTGTACAGGTGGCAACTTCACTGAGATTCACAATGCATTGGAAACAAGGGAAGAGACCCTGGTATGCTATGACAAACGTGCAGACAGTCTAAAACATCAGGACAACATTTTCTATGTGATTTAGGTGGTATTTCTGAGCTGGAATAATTAAACAGAGATCTATCCACTTGACTAAAAGAGGAAGCAGTCGATGAGGAAGTCAGTCCCTAGCTCCCTTTGCCCCGAAATATGCCAATTCTGAATATTTCGCATCAGCTTCCTCTTAATAAATAGCTTACCACTCATCCATCCCTCGAAAATATCATTAGAATTGCCTGGATATATATATTTTTAAATACCAATGCCCAGGCCACATCACATTCAATTAAATCAGAAAAGGTGATAGGTGAGTATGACACTCAGGCATCAGGCATCAGTATTTTTTAAAGCCCCCCCTGACCCCCAGGTGATTCTGACGTGCAGCTAAGTTTAAGGCCAAGTGTTAGAGATCAGGGTAGAAACTCAGGAGTTAACTGCACGGTGAGCCCTGATCTGTATCACACACTCAGGGCCTAATCAGAACATGCTGATGTTTCGCTTAGCATACATTGCTTATTGCAACTAGAATATTTCTCAACCAACATCCTTCTTAATAAAGTCTAATTTGGGCCAGTTCTACACTGTTAGTGTTGACAGGGAAATTCCCCATCGCACTGGTGATGGGAGGGGGTGGTGCTTTCAAATCAAGCCTTGAAGAAGTATCCGGCTTCCAGAGCCCAAAACCCTCAACAGAGGAGCTGCTTCAACAACTTCTGCATACTGCCACCTGGTGGGGCCTGGACCCAACTTCATCACAGCTCTTCAGCCTTGGGCACCTACCCGCCTCCCCAAACAGATGTAATTTAGGAAAATGTCATGCATTTTCAATCCAATTTACTGGTGCCTTCCACATTGATCAGACTTCCTTCTCCTTTTTCCTCCCATCTGGTTAATATAATTATTGCTTTTACGTGGCAAAGCCATTTTATGTAATAGCTTTGTTTGTTACTATGGTTACAAGTTTAGTAGCCCTTTGGAATATAAATCTATCATCCCTGAAAGTAGCTTTCTATGTGTCAAGGTGCAGCCCTTATGTAAGGAGAGTAACGGTGTTAGTTTTCTGTCGTAAGGAAAGTGGCCTTTCTTGGTCTTATTTTTGAAAGTTCTACGAGCCTAGCCTAGACACTCCCGGGAAATTGCTGGGTGCTGTCCCACTTTTTCCCTCTGGAATTTTCCTAACTGACGAGGCACCCACGAGTAGCTCCATCTGGGAGAAAGGAGGGAAACGTCGGCCGAGGGGCAGCTGTGTCTGCTGGGCCAGAGCCCTGGCATTGCATAACTGGTGTTTTTCCTGGTCAGTTTACTCTTGGCTGATTTATTTACCAGTTAAAGGCAAGGGCTGAGAATATAATCTCTCAGGAGTTAAGTTTCTTTGCGTGTAATCCCTTTCCCTCACGCATCTGAAGCATCGGCCCTTATTTCCTGATGGAAGTGGAGTTATAATCTCCCTTTGGAAAGTGGTAAGAGTTCAGTGCTGGGTTCAATCTGCCACCCTCAAGTGACAAAGCGTGACAGCGTCTCTGCTATAGTGTTTCACACCCAACTGAATCAGACGCAGCCCTCTGAGCACAAAAGTGGGATGGCCTGTGAAGCTGGGCTTTCTTCCCATTCTCAGCCAGTAACAGCAAACCTTGGAGAGTTTATACCATGCGTCCCTGTACGTAACCTCATCTAATCCTTACGACAACTCCAGGAGGTATGCGTTGCCATCGAGTTGGCATCACTCCCATTTTACAGAGAAGGAATTTGAGGCTCAGAAGGATTAAGCACCGTCCCCAAGTCATATAACTAGTGTGTGGGACTTAATGTCTTTGGAAAGTCCTGGTTGCTAACTTAACAGAGCCTCACTTTCCAGATTCAAGGAACCATGAGAAAAGAAAGAGCAGGCAGTATCAATGCCTTCACTAAAGCCTTGATTAAGCCAAACTGAACAAACATCAACAATCTTCTTCCCTCTTCAGGAGAAAGTTACTGGTTTGGTAGGCCATTAGTGAATTTCCAGTGGCTACTAATTAACTAACCATGTCATTCATGTTTATTATCACAGAGCAGGTACGTATTTATTTACACCACTCACACGGCAGGATAATTTGCAGTTATATAATTTCATGGTAATTACGATTGGAATTGCCATGTAGAAACTGGGCACTTTGGAGATGCATGATTACCAACAACTAGCTACCTTGGAATTACCCATTAATGACATGATTAGTTGTGGCTTTGTAAGAAAATGTTGTTATGAAAGGGACTTTATCTTTTCATTCCCAATTGACAGAAAAGCAGGAACCTTGGAGATATCAGAAATATTTTTTTTCTTCTTCTGGCAGGTGAAGAATGTAGTTGTGCAGGTTTGTCCTGTTTCTGGGCATGTCTGGGGTGCCTTGGTGACAGGGAGGGAGCAGAAAGAGATGTGTGAGCTTGAGCAAAGGGTGCAGGCCCTAAGCAGTACCAGGCTAGTCTTCAGGTCTGTTGAGCCAGGGTACAGCCAGGAATTACCAACTTGTTAGGCAGGGAGTAAGGAAGCTCAGAAAGCCCGTGCTTGGGCTAAGGGGTACGAAACCCAGGAGACTGAATGACTGCCTGTCCTCTGCTCTGTGGGGACCAAGAGAATATAAGGAAGGCAGAAGCAGAGGAGATGGTAGGTTCCATCTACTTATGATGCTATGAAAAGACATGCGGCTTATATAATATGCACTAGGCATGAACCACCCTGCCCCCAAATACAAAACTGGTCTCCAGACTGTATTTCTTGGCAACAGTGGCCTCCTTGGCTTTTCCTCCACATCCCCTTGAGTTGACTGTCCTCTGAGGTTGCTCTTGCTATTGATTCTCACTGGATATCACTGGGCATGGGGAGGAGAAACCCACACAACGGGGTGCCTGGCATATGAAGAATAAGAGAAACTTTAGCTCTTAGAACTGCAGGAGACCCCTCGTTTAATAGAGGAGAAGCCCAGGGCCCAGCAGGGGTGAAGGAAGGTATGGTCCAATGTCACAAAGCAGATAAATGGCAGAGCCAGGCCTGGAGCCCACACAGGCCACCTCCGAGTGATTTTCCATAATGCAATTCCTTCATGAGGGAGGAGTTGTTGATGCTTCAAAATTGAGACTAGGCTAATATAGATAATACCTATATAGGGAGTGCCTCTGCATCCATTATAGAGGCTACTCTGGGATATTTAAATACATGTTTTTTACCTGATTACGGCACCTATACAAAGACTCCTGTATCACATTCCTTTCACTGATCAAGAGCAGGCAGACATTTGCACCTCCTGACCTGCAATGCCCACCTACTAATAGATAATGAGAAATTTGAAGTCCACACTGATTCCCTTTTCCTCTAGCTGCTAGGAAGCTGAAAAATCCATCTTTTCCTTAGGTAGGAATTTTCATATGGTTTTCTTTTCCTCTCTTTTGCCTGATATCTGCCTTTGTTTTATATATTGTTTTGATCTTTTTGTACCTGTGTTTTTAGTATAAAATTTCTGGATGCAGGTAGGGCTGTCAACTAATCAATAACAAATAAACAAATAATAATCTTCATGCTTGGTGTTCAACCATGCAGGAAATAAAATCTTATAGAATGTACAGAAGAGCCAGGAAGGATCACACACTCCACTGTGCTAACTACACACGAAGGAGAAGGGGAAGAAGGCTCAGTTTTAGTGGAAAGGAATAGGAAAGAGAAGACGCCTCTTCCTTTA
This sequence comes from Pan troglodytes, assembly GCF_028858775.2. Classification (NCBI taxonomy): domain Eukaryota; kingdom Metazoa; phylum Chordata; class Mammalia; order Primates; family Hominidae; genus Pan; species Pan troglodytes. The sequence continues at coordinate 52,927,841 of NC_072414.2, forward strand.
TCAGCTCCATCACAGCTTCAGCAGCACTATCTCACCCCACTAACCAAACATCCAAAGGACTTGGAGGCAGAAAAGAAAGCTTCTGGAGACCTTGGAATTATGTATGCATCTATCTATGTATCTATCTATATATCTAAGTATCTATGTTTCTATCTACGAATCAGTCATTTTATCTTCCACCTCTATCATCTAAGTTAACCTTTCTCTAATATTTCTCTAAGGCTAATCTCATCATCTTTGTCTTAAAGAAGCAGACTCAGAATTAAGTAATGTTTTCAACGTCAAAGAATAAGTAGATCTGGGATTTGAACCTATGCCCATTTGTATCTGAAGCCCACATTTTTTCCTGTCATATCACCCACATCCTCAGACCATGGCTGTCACCTGGAACTGTCAGTAGGCCACCCATTTTAGGTCTCTCTTAGGCCTAAAGTCACCAAGCTTTACCAGTACCCAAACTGGGTGCTAGGAACAACAGGTTGGGCACTAAGATATGACAGATGTGGATTACCACATACCCCAGGGAGAAGCCTACATACCATGGGTTCATAGTTAACAGCGAGCTATTACAATAGATATTGTTCATCCTCAAAGATGAAACTGTGATGAGACCATTGCTATAATATTGACAAATCTTCAGGTACACCAAATGTGAATATGAATTTTATTGAAATCTTCATAACATTTTTCCGTTTGCTGATAGTTTAAACAATTACGTTCATGCTTCTCTCTGTGAGATGACTTTTGGTGTCCTGAAATGACATGCTATTGTGTAAAACTACAGATGCAGGACACCTCAATGGAGTTCTTTTCTTGCATTAAACTTACTTCAAGGAAGATTTATGAAGCCTTGAAGGTCTGGATTGGGCCTTGGGGCTCATCATCAACCCAGGACCAGAATATCAAGGCCTAAATTGCAGTCTTGGTTCTACCTCATAGCCTTCTAACTGTGCTATTCTCCAGTCTTATAGAACTAATCACATAAAGTGGTTAATTTCTTAACCTATTTGTAGAGACAAATGGGTGATAGAAAGAAAACTGGAGCTCCTGGTTCACATATGCCTACCCCATGCCCCTGCAATTCCACTGCCAGGATATATCCAACAGAAATCCATACTTATATCCACCTGAGGACATGTATAAGAATATTCACAGAGCCACTATTCATAAAAACCCCAAAATGGAAATACCACTAATTCCATCCCTAACAGAATGGATCAATCATGGCACATTTCTACCGTGGAATACTACACAGCAATGAAAAGGAAAGACCCATTACAGGCATCAACATGGACAAATTCTATGCACAGAATGTTAGGCAGAAGAAGCCATCCATAAAAGAGTACATAGCACATGATTCAATTTAAATGAGGTTCAAAATATATGCAAAAGTCATCTAAGGTGCTAGAAGTCAAGACAGTGGTTACCTCTGAGGAAGGGTAGTGACTGGCAAGGTCATGAGGTGGTTTCGGAGATGCTGATCCTATTCCATTTCTTTATGTGGGTATAGGTGATGTGTTCACCTACAAATTCATTGAGCTGCACAAATATGATCTGTGCACATTTCTTTGTATGTGTTATGCTCCAATACAATTAAAGAAAAAACAGGGTTCAATTCCCATCTCTGCCACTCACCATGTGGCTTTTGGAATTCACTTTACCTTTACGCTCCATCTTCCTCATCTGCGAAACCAGCATAATACAATTCACTAACAGGGCTGCTGTGAAGATCTAATAAGAAGCTGTGTATAAAACACCTGGCACTGAACCTCACACATGGTAGGTGCTCAATACATGGTCATTCATTATTAAAATTTTAAAAATGTGATGGACAATACTGAATATATACAAAACTAAAGAGAATACTATAACAGACCCCCATGGACCCCGTCACTGAGCTTCAATAATTATCAGCCTATGGCCAATTTTGTTTTATCTGCATCTGTCTCCCCAACCGTTAAAAAATATATGCACAGTCTACAGATATATGCTTGTTTTTGCATATATACATCAGTTTGCATCTCTGAGAAATAACTCTTTTAGAAAACATAATTTAAAAAGATCAGTGGTTGTTGGGGCTTGGGGGAGGGAGGGATGAATAGGTGGAGCACAGAGGATTTTGAGGGCAGTGAAACTGTTCTGTATAATACTATCATGGTAGATACATGTGTTTATAAATTTGTCCAGACCTGTAGAAGGCACAACACCAAGAGTGAACCCTAACACAAACTATGCAATTTGGGTGATAATGATGTTGGTTCATTGATTGTAACAAATGTGCCACTCTGGTGGGGGATATTCATAGTGGGAGAGTGGGGGGAAGGGGTATGTGGAAGCTCTTTGTAATTTCTGTTCAATCTTTCTGTGAAACTCAAACTGCTCTAAAAATAAAGTCTCTTTAAGAAAATACTCACATCCATGATCATTAAAGACTACTGCTACTATCCTATTTCTTGTCCAGTTTTCCTAACTCATAAATATATTTTCACAACTGTTTTGCTCAAATCAAGATCCAAACAAGGTATACTTAGTATGCATTTCTTCATTCTTAATTAATTCAATGTCTTAACAAATCACAAAGGCAATAGATAGGAAAGCTGTTTATGACTTTGGCCACCAATCACATAATACTTTGTGAGGAGAGAAAAAAGGGTATTGTCATGAAGCCTCCTAAAAACATCCAGAGTTTCTGTCTGTAACACTCTTCTGAATTCTTTAGAACCATGGATGGTTGCTGTCACTGTCAAAACTACATCTAATACTATAAAGGAAAGACCCTTTAACACAAGGCTGTGAATACAAATGGCAGAGCAGATACTATTGTCACACATATATGCAGAAGAAATTCTGTAAGGGGTATTTCCGGGAAGACAGACAAGGTGTGATATCTGGTGTCAATGTGTGTATGAAAGAAGCGTTTTAAGATCCTCAAATAAACATACCGCCCAAATTAAGGTGAAAGTAAAGCAGACAGGACCCACTTTTTGCACTTTGTATCTTTTCTCTCTGCTCTTTCAGCATTGCCCAAAGAAGCTGTCGTTTTCATCTTGCACACTGGATGCCGTCCTCTGAAGTCTGAATAAAGGCCGGATCACATGCCTAAGCAGTATTTTACCTTGTGCTGATTCCTTAAAAAAACAGATTGTCTCCTGGATTGCATGCATCTAGAAGTTCTTACCACGTTTTATTAAATAACCAGCTAATGCTTCTGCTTCCTCTAAGGAGATCATGAGTCCCCCACTCCCGAACAAAGGGCCTTCATTTTATTCATCTGTGTATTCCACATCCCAGCACAGCACCTGGCACATAGTGGGCCCTCAAACAAATGTATGTGGGATAAATGAACAGAAGAGAGTGAAAAGAGGCTGTGAGGAAAGCACTGGACGGGAAGCTGGAGACCTGAGGTCATCTCAGCCCCTGACACTCAGAGTCACTTGAGTCAAGGCACCAACTTCCGTGGGCTTCCGATGATTTCTAGGGTCTCTCCCAAGTCTTTTTAAAAAAGGCACATAATCCTAAAATGTGCTTACTTACTGCTTTGCTGTGTTGATCCACCTAGTGACTTATATCTAAAGACTAATTGCTAAACAAATTACTGAGGCCTTTCCGAACGCTCCACAGCAACAAAACTTTGTTTTTCCAGTTGCCCCATACCTTCTGTGTCATTTATGTTCCCACTACAGATCACAGTGGCAACAACCCCACCCAGAAGAGCCAGGAAAAAACCCTCCCCTCTAACTCACCATAGGGCTTGCCATGTGCTAGCTGTGGTTCTGCTAAGTTGTGCTGGAAGCTGGAGTGGGCAAGGGCTCAGAAGCCTTCTCTTTCCCCCTTAGTCCATGCCTGGCCCTGCTGTGGGCAGAGCTATGATGACTGACCATGATCATGTGTGAGCACGGGGCAGTGTGATTTAAGGGGTGAGCACTGGCAGAGGTGGGTCCAGAAAGGGCCAGCCCACTGAAAACTTCCCAAGTGGGTGAAACTCACCTTGGCACTCGCTCTCCTCTCTCCTGCCCTCTATCCCATACCCCATGTGTAGCATTCCATTCCAGAAAAGAACTCTGACTTTCAGCTTGTTGACAACTTATCTCCTGAAGGTGTTAGCTGACAACTTTTCTGAGGCAGAAGATGTGACCAATATAGGTGCTGGGAGAACGGAAGAAAGGGGTTGAGTTACATTTATTCTGTACTTTTTCACTCATTTAAAACTAAGCACACAACTGAGAGAAGTACTCTTCTACTTTTAAGAAATGTTCTTATTGTATCACTGCCGCTAATATACACTTATAGTCTAAAAATATAAAAACAGATTTGAACAAAGAAGAAAACTAAAGTTACACATACTATAGTCCTTTAAAATTGTAGAGCCTTCTAGATCTTTTCATATATTTATAAGTGAATATATTTCTTACGTGCCCGTAATCATACTTCTGCTCATCCGATTTAATGGAATTCTATTGTATCTGTAATGGAATAGAAATTCTTGTCCTTGGATAAGTCACTGGCCCTTTCTATCCTCAGATTCCTCATTAATCAGTAAAGCACGAATACACGGGAAAATTAAGTCGTGAAGCACTAAACCACAGGGCGGTGCGTGGAGGCAGCCAGGCCATGTGGTGGAAATACTGTGAACTATAACAACCATAGAGATATGAGGAGTGATCATTGATAGGACACATTACCATTTTCAAGGATTTAAAGGTAATCAGGCCAGGCACAGTGGCTCATGCCTGTAATCCCAGCACTTTGGGAGGCCGAGGTGGCAAGATCACTTGAGGTCAGGAGTTCGAGACCAGCCTGGCCAACGTGGTGAAACCCCATCTCTACTAAAAATACAAAAATTAGCTGGGCGTGGTGGCACATGTCTGTAGTTCCAGCTACTTGGGAGGCTGAAGCAAGAGAATCCCTTGAACCCGGGAGGCAGAGGTTGCAGTGAGCTGAGATTGGGTCACTGCATTCCAGCCTGGGTGACAGAGCAAGCTTCTGTCTCAAAAATAAATAAATTAATAAAATAAAATAAAATAAAATAAAATAAAATAAAAGTACTCCAACAATTGAGGAAGTGCCTCCTTATCACATCCTGACAGGCGGACCCTTGCTGCAGCCACAGGTGTAGACTGCTCTCTCAATGGCATTTTTTGAAAGTTGTCAGTTTCTTGGTGCTGGAACCTCTCCCAGCTCAGAAGTTGTCACCTTCAGACTATCTATCTTCTCTAAATGGGACTGGCTTCGAAGAGAATATTTGAAATGTCCCCATATTCAAACTGAAAGGAGACAGGCTGGACCAGTAAGACCAGCCAAGAGATGTTGAGTTACACATAGTTTGGGGCCACAGAGCCCTACTCTGTTTCTCCTCCACCTGTCTGATCCCACAGTACTAACAATACATTGTCTGTAGGCCCAGTTGTAAAGACTCTCGCCCCTGTGGACTGGCTGTCCTCAGAGGGGAGTCAGGGAATCCCCAGCGGGGCTGTCATGGAGCTTTGGCCCAGCAGCCCCACAGCTCACTCAGAAATGCACTGCATGCCTGATAGAGTGAATGATCATCAGACCGGCCATTGGCGGCTGAGCACTTTGCCTTTCTGGGCTTCCGTTTCTTCACTGGAAGCATGAGGGTGTGGAATCCAAGGACTATCAGAATTCCTTCCTGCCCAGATGCCACGAACCTGTACGTTTCTGTTCATTTTTGTGTTCTGCTGATACTCAGGACAGTGCCTGTAATAATGCAGGTACTTTGAAGTATCTGTTGAAGGAATGGGTGATGAATAAACGGGTGGAAATTCTGTGCTTACGATGAGTGGAAACACAACGGTTGGTGGGAATTAAACTCTTAACACATCACATGGTGACCAAAAATGCTGAGGCCATATGTGGCCTGCATGGTCTGACATGATTGGAGGCACCCCTGACGGTGGGAGGATAGAGTAGATTGAATGAGAACTGCTCTTGAACACCTAGGATACAAGGCTGCTATATGAGGGGCCAGAAAAGATTGCATGAGGGCCTGGAGATGGTAACATTCATGACAGGTATACATCTATGGTTTTGGAGGCATCTCCATATCTGCATTTCTTATAAGCTTGTGCATATAGTGACACACAGCTATTCGAAAGCCAAAAGTCCCTCAATCCAGTGACATTTGGAACAGAACCTGGAGCATAACCTGGAAGGCACCTGCAGCAGAACCTGGAAGGCACCCTATCTGACCTGGCATCAGCTGACACCTGGCTGTCTACAGCTTTCCATAAGCCCTTGCCAAAGTCGCACACTCCCCAACAGGCCCATGGACTCAGCAGTACTTGGAGACCGAGTCACTGGGTAGATTATAGAGTTATCCCAGCCCCCATCTTGCTCAACCCCAACCTGGGGTGCATTGACTTCCCAGTGAAACAGAACATCGAATGACATTTTAAGCACAGTGTACATCTTCTCAGAGAGGGTATTTGGCTATAATATGCTGCAAACTTTAAAATGTGCATATACTTTGCCTCTGCAGCTTCATGTCTAGGAGATCATTTGAGAAATGCACAAATATATATGCACATGGATGCTCCTTAGTCTCGTTTATAAGAGAAAAGCTGGGAACAAACTAAATGTCTATTACCACATATCAGCTGAATACATTATGATTTACTGATGAATGAAATATCCCGCATCATAAACATGACGCATAAAAATATCACAAAAGATGTCCACAAGCTACTATATCATTGACTAAATAAAACTGTCTATATGATGTAATCAATCCATGTATGTAAGTACATCCAGATAGACTGTACAGAGAGAGATGACTGGAAGGATCCTCATGGAAGTTTTAATTTACTACCTGGCTCTTGAGATTTGGGGTAAATTTTCCTCTGTGCTTCCTGTTTTTCTTTACAGTTGGAACACTTCATGATAAGTGTGTTGTTGATATCAGGAAAAAATTATTATCATTTTGAAATAAAAAATAATTTTATTGGAAGCCTTGGAAGGGAAAAAGAGTGGAGATCTCTCCAAACAGTTGAAATGAATTTCTAAGCAGGTGCGCGCTAGTCACACACATCCTTCCCACCTCTCTGACCAGATAGGAAGTGCTCAACACATGTGGACCAGTTCCCTACTAGCTGCCAGGTAACCAATACGTGAAGCAAAATGGGGATTCTACAAAGTGAGAGTCCTAAGGAAGCTCTATCCTATGCGATATGGAATGGAGGCAAAGGATGTGTCCTACTGTCATCTGTAATGTTCACTTCCCAGGACCCAGCCATATACTTGGCAGTAAGTAGCTGATGAACATTCCAACCATTATTAAATAACACTTCTTTCAATTTCGAATATAGTCCTTGCAGCTTCCTCTTCCTTCCTACTTCTAACTACAGGGGAACATAAAAACCTGAAAACCGTCTGAGTGTGGCGGCTCATGCCTGTAGTCCCAGCACTTTGGGAGGTAGAGGTGGGTGGATCACTTGAGGTCAGGAGTTCAAGTCCAGCCTAGCCAACATGGTGAAACCCCATCTCTACTAAAAATACAAAAAGTTAGCTGGGTGTGGTGGTGCACATCTGTAATCCCAGCTACTGGGAAGGCTGAGGCATGAGAATCGCTTGAACCTGAGAGGTGGAGGTTGCAATGAGCCAAGATCACACCACTGCACTCCAGCCTGGGTGACAGAGGAAGACTCTGTCTCAAAACAAACAAACAAACAAACAAAAAACACTGAAAAACCTAATCCCTGCAGAATGCAAGCGTCAGATTTTGAGACCATTCAGTCCGATGTTCTCATTTTATAGAGCAGGATACTCATTCTGGAGAAAATAATTCAAGTTGGCTATTGACAGTGTCTGGATTAGAACCACAGTCTTCCAGCCCTGTTTTCTCCTCACCTTCCTCACAGCCATGCCCTTGTTTGGGGCCCATGCTTTCTCTTGTTTGGACTACTGCAACAGTCATCAAGCAAGATTTTCCTCCCATCCTCCCATCTTCTCCAGGTCACATTCCCTGGCACTAGAGAATCTCTCTAGAACACTGAACTGCCCTGCCCATATCTTTTCCCTGAATAAATCCCTTTAAATGTTCCTCATAGACTCCAGGACAAAATTCAGACTCCCCTGCATCTCACATGAGCCTTTTGCAACATATTCATGGACCACAGTGGCACCCTGAAGAAATAATCTTTCACACACAACAGCTGGAAATACTTCATGTTCCTTTATTGTCAAGTAAATGAGGGTTTCTTCCAAGGGACTATCCTGTAACTACTTAATTTAAGGATTAACTAAAACAGGAAGTGCTAATCAGCTCCTGAAAACACAACCAACATTCTAGGCAGGAAGCTCGTGGAAGCCAACAACAAAAGCATTCGCGCTCAGTATGCCTGCCTTCCCCTTGGAACCTAATATATGGTAGGACCTCAGTAAACACTACTTGCCAAATGAATAGACTAAGTAATAATCAGAAGTGGAGAGGTTAAACTAATACAATGGGCAGTGAAAAGAAAAGCTGTTTTTCGTTTTCTTAGACCCCTTAGAACTGAAAAAGACTCTGAGTTTGTCCAATTCGACTCCCTCATTTCACAAGGAAGGCATCTGAAGCTCAGAGAGACCAAGTGACTGCCCTAAAGTCCCACAGCATGTTCATGGGAGAGTTAGGACTGTGCTGGGAGCTTCTGATGGTTTCCACTGTGCCATGCTGACTCTCCAGGCAAGTCTAAAGTAATGCTGGCAATAATGCACAGAGCTCTAGGCACAGGCTCCTCTGGAAGGTGCCAGACAGCATACAGGCTGGGGCACCAGGTGTACAGCTAATCATCCCCAGAGAGGTTTACCTGAGCTTCCAAAGGGTTTTTTTCTTTTCTTTCTTTCTTCTTCTTCTTTTTTTAATCTTGAATTGTTTGGTGAAGAGTGTCTGAAGCCAAGGAGCAGACACACTTGTGTGCCCCGCTCCCCCTCTTCCCTCCTTTGTTCTTTTCTTTGAGCTGGGTCCATTGGAGGAGCATTGTATGGTGCCCCTGCTGGGTCTACAAGGCCCTTTTTTGGTTCAATTAATGAGCCATAAATAACCCAATGAAGGTGTCAACAAAGAGGGTAATTTATCATACCTTGTCAAGACGGCAAGCTTTGTGAGGCAAGCGCTCATTCACAGTCTGGTGCAACATGTTAAGATTTATTCCTGGCCAGGTCCCTCCTCCTCCAGCCCTCCCTCCCCCCATCAAAATTTATCTTCCACAGGAATCCTCACAGGTGTGCTGCTTTGACAAATAAGCTATGAAGTCTGGTATTCATCACTGGCTGGTCTTTGTTGAGAGGAAGGCAGCGGGAAATAAATTTATGTTAGAGGGAAGGTACTTGTGATTCAAACACACTCAAGGGGAGCAACGAGGTTATTTCCATCCTCCTGGTTCTGCAAAAGGAGAGAAGGAGATAATGCTAGGACAGCCACTTTCTTCAGTTTTTACTACTTGATGGAAGAACAGCCAGGACTTTACTGAGATGCGCGCTTAGCTGTCAGTCTGGAGGCTCCAGTCGCATTCTCTTGAAAATGTTGGGTTGGGAAATCTTACAGTGGAGTAGAAAGTGCTACAAGACATCTGATATGCCCAGAATCGCCATACCAGGAGGTTTTCCCGCTTCGCTCTTCAACTTCTGGCTTCCCTTGGAGTGCTCATCCTGAAGTGTGAGTTTGCATAATAGCCATCTGGGAGTGCTTGCTAAAATACTGATTCCCAGGCCTCCCCTCCAGCCCCCAGAGATGCGGACCTGGGAAGTCTAGGGAGGAGCCCAGGAATGTGTATTTTGACAAGCTCGCCTCTGTTCTTGCCTTCAGACGCATATGGTTTATGGAGCACATTTTGGATCAACACGTGCTGCTTAGAGTCTCTGGTGCATGCATCTGAACTTTCTGCAATGATGGAAATGCTCTCTATTTGTGTTACTTAATACTGCAGCCACTAGTCTCTTGTGGCTGTTGGGCCCTTGAAATGTGGCTAGTGTGAGAGAGGAATGGAATTTCTTAATAGTATTTAATTTTAATTTATTGAAATTTATATAGCCATGTGGCTAGTGGCTACCATTTTAGATGGTAGAGCTCTAGCCCATCATTCTGCATAGTAGATACAGACGAAAAAGCTCAACATAAGACCTGATATGCCAGTCTCCTCCTACTCTACCCTATTTTCCAGCTAAGAAATACTCCAAGTCCCTGGGGTGTGCCCTATTTAGTCATTTCTAAACAGGAAGAGGGAGGAGCATATCCTCCCACCTCCATTCTCAAGGTCTATATAAGCCGAGAGACAGAAAGATCCAATTTCTTAAGTGCCTTCCATGTGGGACGGTGGGAGGCATCTTTGAGAATTACATATGGTCTCCCAGTACAGGGAGGGAAGACAAATATACAAGTGACCCAACACCAGGTGGCCCACTATGAAGCTGTAGAAAACACCTATAGATGCAAAGTGCCAGTAGTCCTCAGCCTCCCCTAGCAGATGTGAACACTTCCGGACACCAGCCATTCCCTCCCCATTTTGGAATTAATGCAACAGCCTTGTAGCTCATTATGCCCAATTCACTGAAGGAAGTTAGACTTCTGAATTCCTTCCTTGAAGTGTCCAAGGTAGGTTTCCCACTGTCTGCCCTGTTGAGATGGGACCCACCTCTGTGGTTACACTTTGTATGTGGTGACTGTCATCACTTGCTCATCTGCTCACCTGTAGACTTTGAGGTCCGTGAGCAGAGATTCCCAATCATTTATCTCTGAGCCAAGAGACCGACCCTGGTGGGGCAAAACCAGTATGTTCTAAAATGAAATGGCCTCACATCTGCCTATATGAGGCCTCTTACGTCTTGCTTAAGGATAAAAGTGGCCCTTGAAAAACAGAAAGTGGTCTGTTCTCTGAGGGTAAAAGGGTGTAGGTGTTCCCTTTCTACAGTGTTATGAGAGGGACTTAACCCTTAAATGTGTATTTTAAATGGCAGGGGGAAGAGGGGGAAGACCACATGGAAGAGTGACTGGTCCAGGGTCTGGGGAAGAACTCCCTGTCTGTGAGAAAATTCCACCTGGGAAAGAGAAGGTGAGTCTGCCTAGAGCAGCAGATAGGCTCCAGGTCCATAAGTGGGGCCAGGCAGGCTTACAGGAGTAGGAGGCACGGAGGCACATTGGGAGGTAGGCTGTTCACTGCCCAGAGGCACAAAGCCCCTGTCCCAGAAGTGAAGGGCAGCCTACAGGCCTCCACTGGATGCCCTGCCACCCACGGACAGCCCCTCCCTGCCCGAGCACTCTTCCTTACTCACTCCTCTGGCTCCATGGGGAAGCAGAATCCCAACTCATAGCTGCAGGAGGAATAGCTGAAGAGAGAAGAGGCCTGGCTTCAGCTTCCAGAGCTAAGCCCTGCCAATCTCCCAGACTCCTGCAGTCTTTCAAGTCTCCGACATTTGATTCCTCCTTTCTTCTCATGAAGTGTCCTTATTTTGCCTCTAGAAAACAGGCACTGGTATCAAGAGTTGCATGGCTGATGCCAAGACTTAATGCTCCAGAGTGTCTTGCACAGGGCCAAAGCTGCCTCTTCTGGCGCACACAGAGTTCTACAGAAGGGCCCCCTTATAGGCCACCAGCCACTGTGAGGACCTCATAAGCAAATGTAAGGGCAGGAAGAGATAGGACATGGTCTGGCAAAAACCTCAGCCTTCTCCCTAAGCTCTTCTGCCTTATGATGCTAATAGCTCAGACTCAAAACAGTTGGCTGAGTTCTCCAGCTAAATATTCGTTTCTCCAGCTAAATATTCATTCCTTCAATATTAACACCATGTCAGGGAGCCATGTTAAGCCATTGCCTCAACTTGGCACTGCAGCTAAACATAATGAAATGCCAGAAATTAGGGTCTAGAATTGATTATGGTACCAATTCTAAGCCTGAATTCTCAAAGCAATATCTAGAAAAATATTGAATCAAGAGATTTTTTTTTTTTTAAATGAAGATCCTATACTGGAGGGAGATGGGCAACTTCTATTTGGAATAACAAGCAGTATCAATGTCTTTGAATTCACCTTGAAAACCAATCCTTTGGAGTAGAAAGAATTCACGGTATTTGAAATGTCCAAGATTACTAATGAGGGGAAAATCTGAGGGACCTGAGAAGGTGGGGTTGCTTGAGAAGCAGTAAAGCTTCTCAATGAAGAAATGGAGATGCCATGAGCAGCTGCCTTGGACCAGATTCCAAGGCAGTGTCTTGTAAACTCGGCCACGATTAGGGCTGGGTCATTCTGGACCGTCCTAAAGAGAAACCATTAAAAACCATTAATTCCTTCAGATATCACAGCTGCTTACTCATAGTAGCTCATTCATAGGTAAGGAAACTGAGATCTCCCTAAGATCAAATAACTAACAGGTATGTTAAAAAGTTTCATTTGTTTACGTGTTACTACCAAGGGCCAAGTTTCTCCATGTAGTGCAAGGAAATAATTTCCGTGCAACAGCTCGAGATATGCAGCTTGAGTTTGCCTGAAGCCCTGGCACTGTGAATTGCGGCTCCTTCAGATCTTGCAAGCTACCAGCGATTTGGCGGGGTGGGTAACTGGTTGGGAAACCTCCCAGGAAACCACAGCTCCTGCAAATGACTCAGTAGGTGGTTCCGACTTCTCTGAGTCAGAACCAAGCCCATGGCCCAGCCCCATGCCAAGACTCCCTGGCATTGTTGAGATGCTCTGAGCTTGGCTGGCATGTGACACTGAGGACCTCTGGTGTTTGTCTGCAAAGGGATGAATGCTCTTTCTGATAAGGAACCAAGGAGTGTGGAACAGAAAAGCAGCTGAATTCTCTCAGTGGCCTGGCTCTCTCTTGCCCCCTCAATCCCTGAAGAGTGTTGATGGCTTCCTACATCAGACAACCTTTCACTTAAAAACGTACTCCTCTTCCTTACCCAGGAGTTTCCAGGTTGCCTCCCACAGTCATGAACTTGCAGACACAGAATGCTTAGTTCTAGTATTGATTCTGCCGCTTCCCAGGGCTGTGACCCTGAGCAAGTCTCCTACTGTGGGCCTCAAGTATTACCCATCCTAATTTCATCATCAGCCCAATTGTCCTCTAGTGCCATGATGATCATACTAATCTTCCAACCCAAATTCTCCACTGGCTCCCACTGCCTATGGAATCATGTCCAGACTTCTTAGCCTGGTATTCAAATCCCAATCTCTCTTTTAAGCCTCAGCTTCCTCTATTATTCTCCCCATAGCCTACGTTCTCAGCAAATTGGACCACTCACTCTCCCTAAATGTACTGTGCATTTCCCATTCCCTGTGCCCTTGCAGTGCCCTTTTCTTGAGATGCCCTCTCCTTGCCTCTGGAAATTTTGCCTACGCTTCCAGGCTCAGATCAAATGTGACCTCTTCCTCCAAGCAGCTTCCGCAGCTCATCTCTTGTGAAGCCCCCTTGATCTCTCACATCACAGTTTGTCGGCACCTTCCTATTGACATAGAACACATTATTCTGAATTGCAGGCATTTGTGTGGATGACTTCTCTCTCCTCCTGGATGGCATAATCCTAAAGGAAGAGGGGTGGGGGAGGATGTCTCATTCCCCTTTCAATTTCCCATCATGCCAGGGTACACAAATCTGTACTAATGAACAAATGAATGAATTTAGAAAATCTAGATGGATGTTCTAAAATTATCTACAGCTGTGGTATTTCATACCAGAGGTGGCTGCACATCAGTAATAAAAACCAGCCCAGACACAAGCTTTTCATATGGGAAAAAGCAGAGGCACTGGTGCGATCCATTCTGTTGGCCATGAAATGTCTTTGGGTGTGTGCACACAGACTCCCACAAACCAGATGCAACATCTGCTTTTGAAGGGCCCAGAGAGGCTGGGCTCCCTCATTTCTCAAAGTGATGAGAAGCGCATTGGAGTCTTGCAGCTGACAGTCGTTCGGTAAAGAAACACCTACTTAGCATAGCCCCAGCTCCAGCTCCACACCATATGCATCAATAGGGGTGGGTCACAGTGCCCTCTTGGCAGTAAGCCAGGAGGAGATTTGAGGTTTGGTTTTGCTGTGCTCAACAGGCAGTCCTGATCTACATTAACAAGTCTCCTGCTTCCGTGTGACTAGCTAACAAGGAGACTGCTGCCTGCCTCATGCAGGGAGACCTTTCCCAAAGCTTGGCACCTGCCCTATGCTGGCTCAGTGGAGGCCAAATGGGGGAGCAGAAAGGAAGACATTGCTAAAGTTCTCTTTTCCACTTTCCTTCAAGAGACTAGACCAGTATTCTCAAACTTTAGCAAGGGTCAGAGTCCTCTGGAGGGCTTGTAAAAAGAAAAAAAAACAAAAACACAGATTGCTGGGCCATAACTCCAGAGTATTTGACTTAGTAGCTCTGGGATAAGGCCCAAGAGTTTGTTGTTGTTGTTGTTGTTGTTGTTGTTGTTGTTTGTTTGTTTTTTTCTGATATGAGGTCTCACTATGTGACCCAGGCTGGTCTGGTCTTGAACTACTGGCCTCAAGCAGTCCTCTTGCTTCAGCCTCCTGAGTTGCTGGGATTACAGGTATGAGTCAAAGAGTCATCACACTGGCTCAAGAATTTGCATTTCTAACAAATTTCCAGGTGATGCTGATGTTGCCTGTCTGGGAGCCACACTTTGAGAACCACTGTATTGGCTACTCCAAAGAAAGGCAAATGAAAGCCCTCAAGCCATCACTGGCTGGACAAGAGGTGTGACTGTCTCCCTGTCTCCAGGCTCTGCTCCATTACAATCTGTCCTCTACTTTGCCACAGAAAGCACCTTTCTAAAGCACACATCCACCTATGCCATTGGCTGCACTGCCTGTTCCTTGCCTATAAAATACAAACTCCACAGCCAAGCTTATGTTGTCTAAGCCGTTAACTGTGTGCCAAGCACTGTTCTAAAACCTCTACACATTATTAGCTCATTTAATCCACATAATTCTATGCAGTAGGTACTATTATTATCCCCATTTTAGAAGTAATGAATCCCACAGGGGGCCCTCAGGAAATATTTTCTGAATGAATGAATAAAAAGATGCTCACAAGCATTTACACTGTGTACTACAGAGGACTATTTCCATGCCAAAGGAAACCATCAGAAAGTGAAGAATTGGCTTGCCAACCAGTCATTTGTTCCTGCACTACACCAAATAACCCGTTTGCCTGTAATTGGCTGGATATTCTGGCTTTGTGTAGACATCTCCTCGCTGGGAGAAAAGCCAGAGTTAATCCTTCACAAAGGGTTGTTTAATAATAACCAGAAACTGGAGGAGAACAGAAAAGAACACAATGATCCCACACAAGCTGAGGAAAATGGACTGTTCAAACTCACAGTGTCCATGCTGCCAGTAAGGGCCCTTGGTGTGGCCTGAGGTTTCTTAATTTTTATTATAAAAATAGAACATGAATATGTCTCTCCTGATTATCACCACCAAATGCACCAGTGAAAACATCTATGGCTACACATTACTCTAATGCAACACTAATGCTTACGTTGGAACAGAAAATCAGGTCATCGTCGAGAGTCTATAAATGGACAGCCCTCTCCATCCATTACTTATTTATGTTTCCCGCCCTTTGCTTAACCAGCCTTGAGGCCCAAACAGAGAAACACACCATACATAAAGTTACCAGTCCAGATAAATAAAACATCAGACTCAAATTGGCAGCTTCATCCTTCATTGCTTTGGAGGAGGTGGACTTCAACAGCCAGATGCTGCACAAATGATCAGCAAAATGTGACCCTTTGAGACCGCAGCAGACTAGTCATTCCTAAGACGTGTATCTTCCCAAAAGTTAGCTTTGCCCTTTTTAGAGAACATTCTTGTTTACTGCAGACAGAAGACAATGATCCCAAAATAAGTTTGAGCCCAAATCTCTTTGAGTTGGGCAAACTGAGACTGACATTGTTGAATTCATCACCAGTTGAAGTCAAGGGTTTCCCCATGTGGCCGGCCCTACAGTTACTCAGCCTGAAGGCTCATCATGGTAATATTACCCATGGGAAGGTCTGCATATTAACGAAACCATCAGAGTCCCTGTGCAAAGTTCCAGCAGAAAAACAATGATGCTAGGACCCAATCCTATCTGATGGCCCAGAGGTATCTATGGCCCTGGGGGAAGCCCTTCTTAGTAAAAGGAAGACCCATCTCCGGGAACAAAATGACTTGCCTTGCTCCTTACAGTCTTTTGTCTGTCTACTCACAGCAGCCGTCTCTTAGATTGAACAAAGTAGGATGCTTTTACCTAGTTTTCAGCTTAGCCTTGTGCTAGGCAACCTGTGAAGTGGCTCTGATGGAGAGAGCTGGTGTAATTAGCAGCACAGGGCACGTTTCCAGAAACAGCCTGGATGGAGAAACAGAGGGCACCCTTGCACACCTGTCACACCTTCAGCCTCTGCTCAAAAGTGTCCACCTTCTTTGTCCACAGTAGCTACAGAAGTGAAAATGTTTGCCTCGGCATCCTCTCCATCACCGTCACCATCACCTAGCCCCCAAACGGGGATCACAGTGCTCTATCCACCCCTGAGAGCAACTGTGTGCAGTCACCAGCAAGGATGGTTCTGCCAGAGTGACGGGCACTGCCTGTGACCATACAGTGGCAGCGGTCAAAAAAAAAAACCCTTCTGCTCAATACTTCATCTTTTCCTGTGTGCTGAGAATTAAGTACCTCTTAGCTAGTTAGAAAAACTAGCAGTTACTATTGATGAAATGTGTAAGACAGACATTTTGTTAGGGGCAGAGGAGAAAATAGTAGAAATCTCCAGTCGTTGAGGACTGTCTCTAAAACCATTCAAATCAAACCACTTCAACAAGGATAAAGCACTGTGCTGATGTAAGGGATGGTCATTAGATAAGAGGAGTATTACATCTTATGCTCTGTGAAGGAAAGGGTATAGGTCTTATATATTTTTTAATCCAATGATAACAACTGCAAACATTTACTTCATGTGTGCTAGGCACCATATGGAGTGCTCTATGTTGGATTATCTCATTTCATCCTCACAATTTTATGAGGAATATATCATTATTATCAACCCATTCAATGGATGAGGAAACCGAGGCATACAGCTGGCAAGTGGCAAAGCCAAAGTTAGAACCCAAAAGTCTGACACCAAAACTCAAACTGCCCCCTCTGACACAGAAACTTTCATGGAGCTCAGTGAGAACTCTAGGACCAGTGTAGGCACTCTCTGAATTCTTCTAGATAGCACTGAGCTTGAGTATGGTTGTTGTTTAAGAGTATTTACTGTCTGGGTGATTATTCTGGCTCATTTCATAAGGCTTTTATCTTGGTGAGAAAGCACTCACCATCTTCTAGTTGGAAAGCCAAGGTCTTCCAACCTTGGGAAAATCCTGCCTCATTATGCCAAGAGTTACCAAACAGCACAGGAAAATATTATCACAGATTTCCTGAAACTGGGTGAGATCATTCAGTTCAAAGCCTGCACAATTCTGTTTCATATGCACTGGGGGCAGAAAAATGTATGATTGGTCCTTAGAGCTCATTCTCATGGGTGATTCCACCAGTTTCCCAGACTCCAACTTGGGTCTTCCCAGTAGTGTCTGCTACCACCAAAGACAGTAAGGTGCAGTGGAGGGAGTTCTGAACCAGAACACCTGGTTCACGTTTCAGCTCCAACTACTGTTACAGTTTGTGTGACCTTGAGCAAATCACCCAGCCACTCTGGCCATCTGAAATATTATCAGTCAAATGGGGATGCTGATATTTGTGATAATGTTACATAAACTTGCCTACCTCAGAGGCTCACAGTTAGGACCAATGAAGATTCTATATGTGAAAACACAGGTTAATATAGAGCACAATAACAGTGATAATAGCTAATATTTCTTTTCTTTTTTTGCTTATGATGTGCCAGGAACCTCATGAGGTGGATCATATTATCTGCAATTGCTGGTGAGGGAGAGGAAGGAGAGACTCAGAGAACGAAAATTAGCAGAAGTAGAATTTGAACCTAGGTTTTTAGGTTCAAGATAGGTTTTTCTAGCTTGTGTACACGAGCTAATGTTGCCCTAAAGGGAGTGAAAATTGATTTTTGAGGGCCAAAAAGTTGCTGTTTTTATATATAAAGTACAGATATACACATCGTACATAAACAAACACATAGTGTATCTGTATCTGTGGTATTACAATCTCGTGGGGAGAGTGATTAGAAAAAACAATGTCTAAAACAGGTCCGTAGGAGGCAATAATGAAGAAAAATTTGAGAAATACTGGTCTATCTTCACTCTATCATTCCATTTCCCATAATTAATAAAGATGATCATTGTTACCATGACAATTAAGTTTCTGCAGTGGAAGGTTGCATGCTGTATTCAAATATAGTATCTGTGAAGGTGGTGGCCAGTTTAGTTGCCACTGTAGATGATCTAGCTTAGAGGCCGTGTGCAAAGAATTCAAATATTTTCACATTTAAATTCTAAAGTGTAAAACTTCTGCCAATCAAAATTAAAAGGTAATGTGTCATTAATGCTACTCACTCTACACCCTGGATACAGGTACATGGTTAGATCAGTTCATACAAACTAGAGGAGGGAAACACTCACTTAAACATTTTAAATAAGAGGGAGGCAAGGAGGATTTCTTGAGGCCAGGAGTTTGACACCAGCCTAGGCAACACAGTGAGACCTCATCTCAAAAAAAAATTTTTTTTAATACTGGGAAAAATAAAAATGATAATTGGTGCATTTAGAACATTAATACAAATCTGCCTAGATCTGCCACTGGGGATACAGATTGCTTCTTTTCTTTCAGCTACTGCAAAAACTGGAGATTTGTGTGTAAATTCCAAGTAATATCTGTGGATTAAATAAAAAGGCACTGGCCCATGCCCGCTTTCTTAAACAAATCAGGCTTATTCATGCAACATGCTTCCAGAAATGTGTTCAAGTCCTGCCACCAGTGATGGCTCGATCAAAGTTATTTGCTCAGGCCATTGCTCGTTGGTCCATTTCAACTTGCTACGTCCTGTAGCCATCTTCCTCTCTCGGACCTCTTCCCTCGGCATCGCAGCTCCTGACCTCCACTTTGGCCTTAGCGCTCCCTTGGAGACTTCTTGTCATTCCAATCATGGATTCACTCACTCATTCACTCACTCATTCATTCATTCCATTCATTGTATTATATTCAACAAGCTGTGACCTTGTTCCCACCATGAACCAGGCATTCTTTCAGCATGGTAGCCCTGCCTCTCAGGTCTGAGAGGTCCAACTGTCTGGGCCAGCCTTGTCCAGATTCTCTACTGGACAAAGGGGGCTGGAGAGGAGGGGCACGCAGTCATCAGAGGCTTCATTTTGTACAAATTGCCTTTGAGGTGTTCTTCTGACTGCAGCACAGCAGGGACGCACGTGCTCACTTGCAACTCTGGGCCAGGCTGGTCCTGAGGTACCTGTGATAATCAATCCAGTTGCCATAGCGGCCTTAAGTGTTCATTTACCACTATGCGACCTGGAGCAATAATATATTATGCCTTTCGCCAGAGGGAGCCGTGCCAGCCTCAGCACAGGGCGGCCGTGTCGGCCATCAGTCACCAATCCCCTTCACAACCTTTTGTTCCCCGCTCATTATGGTGAATTATAACAGGGGGACAGCACATTTTTCAGGAGAGTTTCTCCTGTTAAGTCTGAGAGCTAACTCTTCCCGGGTTGTTCCAAGTCGGCTGTGCTAGCCCTGTACCCCTGCAATGTTTAAGCACGGGACAGTGCCGTTCACTGGACTTCCCTCTTTTCCCTCCTCTTGCACTTAGAATGGCTGAAAAGCAGTGTGTGTGCACGTTTGTACAAGGCAAGATAAAAAACCACTC
Organism: Pan troglodytes; assembly: GCF_028858775.2. Taxonomy (NCBI): domain Eukaryota; kingdom Metazoa; phylum Chordata; class Mammalia; order Primates; family Hominidae; genus Pan; species Pan troglodytes. The sequence goes on from NC_072414.2 coordinate 52,947,637, forward strand.
CAGCGTATTTACTATAAATATTGGATACTGCATTTTGTTGCACTCTGTCATGTGCCCGAAGGCCTATCCTGGTGGTAAATTACATTACAGAACACTAAATAGGCCATCATGTCAGCTTTGAGCCTTGGCATTGCTACTTCAAGATGAGTAGAAGATCACTTCCAAAGTCACACATGGGAGGATCAGGGGCCAACACCTCCAACCCTATCAGCATTTTTTGAAAATGTTTCACTCTAATAGTGATGGTGAACATTCTAAGATCCTAAAAATTAGAAGCTGGGTCACAAGATTAGATCACTGAAAGAAATTAAAGATAAAATTGTTGGCTAAGATGATTTCTAATAGCCCCAAACCAGAAACAACCCCAAAGGCCATCAATTGGTAAGGAATAAACAAACTGTACGTCCATACGATGGAATACTATTCCAGTAATAAAAAGAAATTATAATACAACAACATGGATGAATCTCAAAAACATCCGCTAGGTGAAAGATGTTGAACAAAAAAGAATGTGTATTATATTATTGTATTTAGATAAAACTCTAGAAAAGGCAAAACACAGAGACAGAAAGCTGATCTGTGGAAGCCAGAGGCCAGGTTGCAGGGGGACGGGATTGAGAGCCAAGAGGCCCGAGGGAACATTTTAGGTGAGGGAACTGTTCTATGTATTGTTTCTGATGGTGGTTATGGTTGTAAACAATAACCAAAATTCATCTAACTGTATGCTTATAACTGGATTACATTGTATGTAAATAATATTGTAGTCAGCCTGTAATCCCAGCAGTTTGGGAGTCCGAGGCAGGTGGATCACGAGGTCAGAAGATTGAGACCATCCTGGCCAACATGGTGAAACCCTGTCTCTACTAAAATACAAAAAAATTAGCCGGCATGGTGGCGCGTGCCTGTAGTCCCAGCTACTTGGGAGGCTGAGGCAAGGGAATTGCTTGAACTCGGGAGGCAAAGCTTGCAGTGAGCCAAGATCGCGCCACTGCACTCCAGCCTGGCAGCAGAGTGAGACTCTGTCTCTAAATAAATAAATAAATAATCATAATATTTTAGTCAGTGGAAGAAAAGGAAAACAAATGTTGACCAAGGCAAATGGCCATGATTTTTCTCCTATGTGATAGCAGACCTGCAAGAAAGAAGTGGTATTGTATAGAAAAACAAGTTATACTCATTAGACAAAATCAAATGAGCCAACTTTGTGAACCTAAGCTTGGAGACACCAAACACTTCATAATTTTTATGGCATAGTGATAAGCTATTACATATACCACCCCTGGGATGGAAAAGCCTTGTCAGTTGCAGTTCAACCTCTGGTTAATTCAAGCTGGGTCTAAAAGGCACTAAATTGAGTGTGGTTTCACTTCCTTGGACTTCAGGTTCCTTGTCCTTGAAGTGGAAGGGTTGGATGAAATGGTTGTTAAAGCTTCAAAATGATACAACTGTGCCAGTCTTTGCTCAACTCCAAGCTCTTTAATGTGTTGGCATCTTGCGATTCCATTTAGCTATTAGGATCCCAGGGCCAAATCTGGCTTGTCCCAATGTCATTGTTCTACAGAACAGGGTGAAGGGGCCTAAGATACTTGGAGAAAAGTCTACCAGTGCCATGGTCAACAGTGGGCCCTCCCAATGAGACAGCCTCGGGCTGAGTTCCCTGTCTGGAGACAGCAGCCAGTTTCTATGATGCTTTCACCCAGAGGTGTTCTTGGAAGATCTCCAGTGTACTTTATTTTTAGTTCCTTGGTGAGTGCTCACTTTGTATTCTAAGAAAACTTTTAGATCTCAAGACAAGGAATTTTTGATCTCACTTTTTTACGCAATTATGAGTCATTCCACATGTTAGCATTAGCAACCCAAGACCTCCCTCTCCTCACTGATCTATCTTTTTCATCTCTTCAAAGATCCTGGAGGTAAGGAAGGGTTTGAAATGTTTGCCCTTGAAAAGAAAAGACGTACAAACCGGAAACTGGTGACTAGCACTGCTGTTGTTACCAAGAAATAGTTTTTAAAAGCAGACCTTTTAGGAAGATAATTGTTGATCTTTGCATTACCCACCAGTCCAGTGAGCAGGCAAATCTCCTATGCATAAAATCTGCTAAGTCTTCAAGCAAACTCACCTTTCCTAAAGGATTGAATTAAAACTTAATCCATAATATCTTGGGAAGACTCCCCCTAATTTTTTAAAAACATGGAATTTTTTTTTCATGTGATAGATCTGGTTGAAAACTAAAATATCAGCAAAAGCCATAGCTAATCATAAACGTAACTATTTATGGAGCCCTTACATAATGGTCAGCTACTGTGCACACAGTAGATCTTTCAGACCTTACAACTAGATGTGGAAACTGAGTCTTAGTGAGTTTATGTCTCAAGGCCAAGGCTGCCTCGCCTGTAAACAGCAGAGCTGGGATATACACCCTTATCAGACCAAATCCCAAATCAGTGCTCTTCCCCCTAGTGCTTATTGTCAAATTCTGGTTTTTCAAATTGTCAAACCAGAACCAGGTTTCCGTTTTACGTTTCTATTCATAAGGTGAATTATGTGTGTTAAGCAAGATGTTCGGCAATTATTTGTCCATGGATGAAAAGGTGTATGTTTAGGTTTCTTGTATCTTATACTTTGCTTCACATTAGGGATGTAGCCTCAGGCACACATTCATGTGAGCAGTGACCTGTAATCAGTTTATAAGATTATCACTTAAAAGAATTTTCCTGTTACTGATGATACTTAGAGATTGGCTGTTAGAATGCTGTGTGAATGTTATATGCATATACATACAAACATGTTTTCTCTTTATCCTTGATCTTCCTATCCTCCTTCAAAACAAACACCGTCTTTAATCTTTAGGTTTATGTGCAAAAGTGATAATGCAGACATACCCTGGGATGGAGGTGGGGAGGACACAGGCAACTGGGCATAAGGAGAGATAACAAGACACAATTCCAAGACTGGCCTTTGCTGGCCTTACACATTCTGGAACAAATAAAGCTAACAATATTATCAAGCCCACGAAGCCCTGTTAGAGTTGAAATTGCAGCTCACTGAAGGTCAAATTTATTAGATTTTCTTTTCTGCCTTCACAGAATGGTTGAATAACAACTTCCTATTTTTAGCATGAACTCTCCTTTGTAATTGCTTCACCCAAACCAAGAAAGCTGGAGTCAGGGTACCTGTATCCATCTTTGCTGGCATCATGTTCTAAATCAAGTCCAAGTAGCTATGCATAGCAGCATCTTCTTATTTTGAGACTTGGCCCTTCAACTAGTGGTTTAGAAAGAAAGGTGACTTTGCTAGGATGCTGGGGCAAAAACCAGGGTGCTGAGGAAGACTGCCAGGTTCTGCAGGACATTTTAAAAGTACACTGTCAGGTTTGGGGTTTAACCTCTCACATGTCTTTCTTAATTTTTTTTTTTTTTTCACTTTTAAAGTTAGCTTAGGAACGTCAATTCTGATTCTATTCAATCTTGTTCTGGCTCTTGTAGTCTCTCTTCTGAGGCACTCTTGTTCTTTGCTGTAATCAAGGTCATACTTAAAAAGAGATGTTATTTCTTGATCGGGGTTTTGAGAGGATTACATTTTCAATGTGAAGGTTCAGCCACTGTTTTAGAGGACTGTACTAATGAGCATAAGACAGAAGGTCTGGGCCCAGTGTGGACCCGCATTCAGTTCTATTCTCCAAGGATGACATCTTTAACCTCAGCCAGCTATTTCGCCAAAGTGAGTAATGGGTCGGCTGGGCATGATGGCTCATGCCTGTAATCCCAGCACTTTGGGAGGCCGAGGTGGGGGGATTGCCTGAGCTCCGGAGTTCAAGACCAGCCTGGGCAACACGGTGAAACCCCATCACTACTAAAATACAACAAATTAGCCGGGCGTGGTAGCGTGTGCCTGTAGTCCCAGCTACTCGGGAGGTGGAGGCAGGAGAATTGCTTGAACCTGGGAGGCAGAGGTTGCAGTGACCCGAGATCATGCCACTGCACTCCAGCATGGGTGACAGAGCCAGACTCCATCTCCAAAAAAAAAAAAAAAAAAAAAAAAAAAAAAAAAAAAAAAAAGTGAGTAATGGGTCAAAGGGGACCAGATGAGAGCATAAATGAGCATAAATATATCACTTCTATTAACTAAACAAACCATAAAATGGAGGCCTTTTGCCATAGTCAGTCAGTCGTCCATTATCATGACAGGAAAAATCACACATATGCTCTCATATGAGTTGTCCATCTGTCAAAGAATTTGTATAAACCGAAGAACAGTAACATGCACTGAACATGACAAGCACCTGGAGAGCTTTAAAAATTCCTGAGGCCCAGGCCACCCTGGTCCCACCCGGGAAGTCTGACGTAACTGGTCTGAGATGGAGCATGGGCATCAGTATAATTTAAAAGCCCCAGGAAGATCCTCCCATGCAACTAGAGCTAAAACCACTGGTCTAGACCCAGTTGGCCACAGTGAAGACTGTACTAAGGGCCAGGGACTCTGCACAAACTGCCTTAATGGGTGGAATTACAGGTGGTAAAAAACAGAAAACCGTATACAATAAGCAGCACGGAGCGAGGTGCGGTGGCTCAAGCCTGTAATCCCAGCACTTTGGGAGGCTAAGGCAAGTGGATCACCTGAGCTCAGGAGTTCAAGACCAGCTTGGGCAACATGGTGAAACCCCATCTCTACCACAAATACAAAAAAGAAAAAATGGCCAGGTGTGGTGGCAAGCATCTGTGATCTCAGCTACTTGGGAGGCTGAGGTGAGAGGACTGCTTGAGCCCGAGGGGCAGAGGTTGCAGTGAGCTGAGATCATACCACTGTACTCCAAAAAAAAAAAAAAAAAAAAAAAAAAAAAAGCAGCATGGCCCAGAATTCCTGTCTGATGCTTCCCATATTCCCAGAGGGCAATACACCATTTCCAATAATCGTCCCTGCAGAAGGATAGAAAAATGTCAGCAACAAGAGTGACACTTAAAACTGCACGCCAGACCCCTGTGGTTGAGATGCTGCATGCCCAACATGGTCTGACTTCCCACTGACTGACCTAGGCATAGCACCAGGTGGAGCATGCAGACATATCAAGGTTTCCATAGGGTCCACAGCTCAGAGATATAACAGATGCCCGATAGGAGCAAAATGAAAGATTGAAACAAAAACAAACAGCCCACTTTGGTTTTAGAGCAGAGAAAGCTAGGAGCTGATTGGCTTAAGAGCAGAGAGGAGGAAGCCTATAGTTTAATATACCCAGCAAATCCAGCAATATGGGGCTGGACCACCCCATATAGATAACCTATAAAATATAATTTCCCTCCCCACCCTCTCTCTGAAAATCCAAACTCACGATCAAATAAACTGCACAAATCATGGGAAAGAACAGGAACTCTCATCTCTCTTTTTAAAGGAAAATATGTATTCCAAGGTTCCTGTTGGCACGAGCTGGACATTACAGGGCTGATATCTCTGGGGACAAGGCACAGTGCTGGCTTCTTGCATGGAGGCAAGTGGTGCCAACTGGCCAGCATACCAGGTTGGCTCTCTTCCAGGACACAGTGGCTTGCCTGAGCTCCCGTCAGGGGAAACATTGTTATATCATGGCTGCTGCAGACAAGAAGATGATGGAAAGGATAAGGCTCTCCAGGCTACAACTACCGAGAACAGTGCTTGTTAGAAAAAATACTTTTCACCATTAGGGGAGGAAAACGGCTCTTTCTCCAAATTCCTCCCATTTGCTCCCCATCCCTGCCATGCATAACAATATGTTCCATTCAGAAGTAGTGTTAGAAATAAAGGATTGCAGACGAAACTGTACTTTGGAAAAGGGAAAATAATTGGTTCAGTCAAGGGGCACTTTTTTGGCAAACCCAAGGCAACTCACCTTGGTACATATGCTTGTCTATCCCAGTGCACATGATGAGAACTGAAATCGAGAGGTCACTTCTGTTTGTGGGAAAGCCAGGATCACTTAATTGGCCAGAAGAGCCAGAAGCAAGCTAACCTATCAACCTAGTTTTTAATCTATGAGGCAGAATCTATTCCCTGACTTTTTCACACAGGTGATGATGCTCATAAGTTCCCCCAGCAGCTGGGCAGACTGACGAGTCAGGAATGTACCAGGTTCCCCACCCTGAGTTCAGGCTGGGCTCACTCTAGCACTCAGGTGGGTTATATGCAGGAGAAACCAAGGAACCTCCAGGAAGAAGATGCATTCCAAGGGGAGAGTGAAGCCAAGTGCACCTTTCTGAATCAAAGATAATGAGCCAGGATCAGCGGGTGTGCTGAGGGTGATTCCGCACAGCGTCCCCCACTCCGACTGTCCTATGTCCCATGGGAGAGCAGCTGCAATTGCATGGATGAATAAAACCAAAACGAAACAAAAAAGGGCCGTTTTCCAGAAGTCATGGGTAGCACCTGGCTAGTGCAAAGTGCAGTCTTGGGTGCTGTGCTGCCTGCAGCCTCCGCAGTGGGAGATGGTACCTAAACAAGGTATTGGGAACAGTTGCAGCAGTAATGGCATCATTAACAGGCAGGACATGGGGCCTTGGGGCCTCAGGGGCAGCTATTTGTGGGCATCAGAAGTGTCATTAGTGCTATCCACAGACAGCAACACCACCCCTATGGCCACCTGTGGGCATCTACAGTGGTGGATGATGCCTTGATGATTTCCTTGGATGTCATGGCTAAGCCATTGTTTTCTGGCAGCTGCAGCTTCTGAAGATGTTACTGAGAGCCACAGAGAAAGTGAAGACGGCTAAGACAACCAGGTCATGTGAGACATGCCCAAGATGCCCAGATTGCTTAAAAGACATTTGGGAAAGGGAGCATTTAAAGTTCTTTCCAGAGGATGGATGGGGACAAAACTACCTGGAGAGCCTATTTTTTATTCCCAGGCAAATATGACTGAAAAAAAAAAATCACAGGTGTTAAAGAAGAAAAATAAAATTGGATGAAAAAATGTCTCTGATTTTTCTGGTGATGCAAATACAAGGCATCATCCATTTAGAAGAAATAAATCCATTTTTTCTTTCCACTCCAAAATGCCAACATTTACAAATGAGTTATAGAAGTCACTTCTGGAAGGCAAAATACTCTCCATGGTTCATTTCCTCAGTCACTCAACAAATAGTAACTAAAAATAGATGAAGTTCCCAGCTAGTGCAAATGTCTGTCAGGGATAAGTAACAACAGAAACAACAATATATAATTTATGCCAGACTTTTTTACATGAGCAACCTCATCTAACACTTATGACCCTACTGTGACAAGTATCATTTTCTCCTATTTTAAAGATGAAAAAACTGAGGCTTAGACAAGTTATGTGACTTGGTGAAGATAATAGAAATATTAAGGGAAAGAACAAGGTCACACATTTGCATCTTCCAATTCTAGCCCTAGATTCTTCCCATCCCCCACAACAAATATAAGATACGGTCCTATTCTCTGCTTTCAAGAAACAGACACAAACCCATTAAAGAACTAGAAACTAGAACCTGTTTCTATTCTCTCCTGGTTCTAAAGGATGGATGCAGAAGAGACTGATAATTCAGGCAGAGAGGAATCAATGGAAGCTGGAATTGTCAAGGAGTTGTTCCAGAGCAGGAGAGATATAAGGATCTGAACAGGCAAACAGGAAACAGGCAGAGTTGAGTAGAAGTATATTCTGAGCGGTGGACAAGATGAAGAAATATGAGCTTTCTTCCTAAGGTGTGCTAGAGTGATGAGATACAGCACAGTAGTGGTGTCCAGTCCTGCATTCTTTCCTTCCCCAACATCTCTGAAGCACGTAGCATGCACCAGGCACCTTGTTACACCCAGGAGCACAAACCCCCTGAGACACAGTCCCTTCCCCGTGAAGCTCACAGCCTAACGTGTTGAGACAGCTGAACCCCACGTGATTCCCAGGCCAGCCAAACTGCCTCCTACTATCCATGATGAAAACATCAGAAGTTGCCAGCCCAAATCTTGCTTGGCTTCTCAAATCAGGCTGTTTATCAGCACTGCTTCACACAGATAAAACCTCTCAATATGGAGCTAAAGTGGAAAAAAACTCAGCACGTAAAAATAAACTGCCCCAAATCGTGTTCCCTCCCCACTCCATTCAGCGCCCAGTATCACTACACACGTGAAAATGCCACGCAGCCCTGGACCTGAGCAGCAGAGCAGCTGCTGTGTGTGGACACAAAGTACAACTCAGAGCCCTCTCCACTTCTGCTCCAATTGTCGTAGCCTCGTCTGAACTCTGAGCTGGACGCTCCACTGCAGGATACAGAGCTTGAATTGAGAGAAAGCTTCCTAACCTTCATATTGTCAACTGGTGTCTTGCTGCATTTGCCACAGATCCCACAGTGTGGTGTTAGAAATGGTGTTGACACACTCCCACATATCTTTAGCATTACATTTCCCATGTTGCTCCTCCTTATATCTTTATCTGCACTTGGTTTATGAGTGAAATCAACTGATAAGGCTTCCATTTCATACCATCTGTTATGTGTCACCAACGCTGGTTTTGTAAAAGAGATGAGAAGGATCTAAGACTATTGAAACTTTCACAACCATTTCCAGCTCGGTAGGCTAGAAACGGAATCTTAAAGAGTCACTGGACACACTCAAAGAAGAACTTCCCACTCCAAGACACATAATTGTCAGATTCACCAAAGTTGAAATGAAGGAAAAAATGTTAAGGGCAGCCAGAGAGAAAGGTCGGGTTACCCTCAAAGGGAAGCCCATCAGACTAACAGCGGATCTCTCGGCAGAAACCCTACAAGCCAGAAGACAGTGGAGGCCAATATTCAACATTCTTAAAGAAAATAATTTTCAACCCAGAATTTCATATCCAGCCAAACTAAGCTTCATAAGTGAAGGAGAAATAAAATACTTTACAGACAAGCAAATGCTGAGAGATTTTTGTCACCACCAGGCCTGTCCTAAAAGAGCTCCTGAAGGAAGCGCTAAACATGGAAAGGAACAACCGGTACCAGCCGCTGCAAAATCATGCCAAAATGTAAAGACCATCGAGACTAGGAAGAAACTGCACCAACTAACGAGCAAAATCACCAGCTAACATCATAATGACAGGATCAAATTCACACATAACAATATTAACTTTAAATGTAAATGGACTAAATGCTCCAATTAAAAGACACAGACTGGCAAATTGGATAAAGAGTCAAGACCCATCAGTGTGCTGTATTCAGGAAACCCATCTCACGTGCAGAGACACACATAGGCTCAAAATAAAAGGATGGAGGAAGATCTACCAAGCAAATGGAAAACAAAAAAAGGCAGGGGTTGCAATCCTAGTCTCTGATAAAACAGACTTTAAACCAACAAAGATCAAAAGGGACAAAGAAGGCCATTACATAATGGTAAAGGGATCAATTCAACAAGAAGAGCTAACTATCCTAAATATATATGCACCCAATACAGGAGTACCCACATTCATAAAGCAAGTCCTGAGTGACCTACAAAGAGACTTAGACTCGCACACATTAATAATGGGAGACTTTAACACCCCACTGTCAACATTAGACAGATCAGCGAGACGGAAAGTCAACAAGGATACCCAGGAATTGAACTCAGCTCTGCACCAAGCGGACCTAATAGACATCTACAGAACTCTCCACCCCAAATCAACAGAATATACATTTTTTTCAGCACCACACCACATCTATTCCAAAACTGACCACATACTTGGAAGTAAAGCTCTCCTCAGCAAATGTAAAAGAACAGAGATTATAACAAACTATCTCTCAGATCACAGTGCAATCAAACTAGAACTCGGGATTAAGAATCTCACTCAAAACCGCTCAACTACATGGAAACTGAACAACCTGCTCCTGAATGACTACCGGATACATAACGAAATGAAGGCAGAAATAAACATGTTCTTTGAAACCAATGAGAACACAGACACAACATACCAGAATCTCTGGGACGCATTCAAAGCAGTGTGTAGAGGGAAATTTATAGCACTAAATGCCCACAAGAGAAAGCAGGAAAGATCCAAAATTGACACCCTAACATCACAATTAAAAGAACTAGAAAAGCAAGAGCAAACACATTCAAAAGCTAGCAGAAGGCAAGAAATAACTAAAATCAGAGCAGAACTGAAGGAAATAGAGACACAAAAAACCCTTCAAAAAATTAATGAATCCAGGAGCTGGTTTTTTGAAAGGATCAACAAAATTGATAGACCGCTAGCAAGACTAATAAAGAAAAAAAGAGAGAAGAATCAAATAGACACAATAAAAAAATGATAAAGGGGATATCACCACCGATCCCACAGAAATACAAACTACCATCAGAGAATACTACAAACACCTCTACGCAAATAAACTAGAAAATCTAGAAGAAATGGATAAATTCCTCGACACATACACTCTCCCAAGACTAAACCAGGAAGAAGTTGAATCTCTGAAGAGACCAATAACAGGAGCTGAAATTGTGGCAATAATCAATAGTTTACCAACCAAAAAGAGTCCAGGACCAGATGGATTCACAGCCGAATTCTATCAGAGGTACAAGGAGGAACTGGTACCATTCCTTCTGAAACTATTCCAATCAATAGAAAAAGAGGGAATCCTCCCTAACTCATTTTATGAGGCCAGCATCATTCTGGTACCAAAGCCGGGCAGAGACACAACCAAAAAAGAGAATTTTAGACCAATATCCTTGATGAACATTGATGCAAAAATCCTCAATAAAATACTGGCAAAACGAATCCAGCAGCACATCAAAAAGCTTATCCACCATGATCAAGTGGGCTTCATCCCTGGGATGCAAGGCTGGTTCAATATACGCAAATCAATAAATGTAATCCAGCATATAAACAGAACCAAAGACAAAAACCACATGATTATCTCAATAGATGCAGAAAAAGCCTTTGACAAAATTCAACAATCCTTCATGCTAAAAACTCTCAATAAATTAGGTATTGATGGGACGCATTTCAAAACAATAAGAGCTATCTATGACAAACCCACAGCCAATATCATACTGAATGGGCAAAAACTGGAAGCATTCCCTTTGAAAACCGGCACAAGACAGGGATGCCCTCTCTCACCACTCCTATTCAACATAGTGTTGGAAGTTCTGGCCAGGGCAATCAGGCAGGAGAAGGGAATAAAGGGTATTCAATTAGGAAAAGAGGAAGTCAAATTGTCCCTGTTTGCAGACGACATGATTGTATATCTAGAAAACCCCATTGTCTCAGCCCAAAATCTGCTTAAGCTGATAAGCAACTTCAGCAAAGTCTCAGGATACAAAATCAATGTACAAAAATCAGAAGCATTCCTATACACCAATAACAGACAAACAGAGAGCCAAATCATGAGTGAACTCCCATTCACAATTGCTTCAAAGAGAATAAAATACCTAGGAATCCAACTTACAAGGAATGTGAAGGACCTCTTCAAGGAGAACTACAAACCACTGCTCAAGGAAATAAAAGAGGACACAAACAAATGGAAGAACATTCCATGCTCATGGGTAGGAAGAATCAATATCGTGAAAATGGCCATACTGCCCAAGGTAATTTACAGATTCAATGCCATCCCCATCAAGCTCCCAATGACTTTCTTCACAGAATTGGAAAAAACTACTTTAAAGTTCATATGGAACCAAAAAAGAGCCCGCATCGCCAAGTCAGTCCTAAGCCAAAAGAACAAAGCTGGAGGCATCACACTACCTGACTTCAAACTATACTACAAGGCTACAGTAACCAAAACAGCATGGTACTGGTACCAAAACAGAGATATAGATCAATGGAACAGAACAGAGCCCTCAGAAATAACGCTGCATATCTACAGCTATCTGATCTTTGACAAACCTGACAAAAACAAGCAATGGGGAAAGGATTCCCTATTTAATAAATGGTGCTGGGAAAACTGGCTAGCCATATGTAGAAAGCTGAAACTGGATCCCTTCCTTACACCTTATACAAAAATCAATTCAAGATGGATTAAAGACTTAAACGTTAGACCTAAAACCATAAAAACCCTAGAAGAAAACCTAGGCATTACCATTCAGGACATAGGCATGGGCAAGGACTTCATGTCCAAAACACCAAAAGCAATGGCAACAAAAGACAAAATTGACAAATGGGATCTAATTAAACTAAAGAGCTTCTGCACAGCAAAAGAAACTACCATCAGAGTGAACAGGCAACCCAGAAAATGGGAGAAAATTTTTGCAACCTACTCATCTGACAAAGGGCTAATATCCAGAATCTACAATGAACTCAAACAAATTTACAAGAAAAAAGCAAACAACCCCATCAAAAAGTGGGTGAAGGACATGAACAGACACTTCTCAAAAGAAGACATTTATGCAGCCAAAAAACACATGAAAAAATGCTCATCATCACTGGCCATCAGAGAAATGCAAATCAAAACCACAATGAGATACCATCTCACACCAGTTAGAATGGCGATCATTAAAAAGTCAGGAAACAACAGGTGCTGGAGAGGATGTGGAGAAACAGGAACACTTTTACACTGTTGGTGGGACTGTAAACTAGTTCAACCATTGTGGAAGTCAGTGTGGCGATTCCTCAGGGATCTAGAACTAGAAATACCATTTGACCCAGCCATCCCATTACTGGGTATATACCCAAAGGACTATAAATCATGCTGCTATAAAGACACATGCACACGTATGTTTATTGCGGCATTATTCACAATAGCAAAGACTTGGACCCAACCCAAATGTCCAACAATGATAGACTGGATTAAGAAAATGTGGCACATATACACCATGGAATACTATGCAGCCATAAAAAATGATGAGTTCATGTCCTTTGTAGGGACATGGATGAAATTGGAAATCATCATTCTCAGTAAACTATCGCAAGAACAAAAAACCAAACACCGCATATTCTCACTCATAGGTGGGAACTGAACAATGAGATCACATGGACACAGGAAGGGGAATATCACACTCTGGGGACTGTGGTGGGGTTGGGGGAGGGGGGAGGGATAGCACTGGGAGATATACCTAATGCTAGATGACGAGTTAGTGGGTGCAGCGCACCAGCATGGCACATGTATACATATGTAACTAACCTGCACAATGTGCACATGTACCCTAAAACTTAAAGTATAATAAAAAATAAAAATAAAAAAATAATAATTGTAATGTGTATGTGTTATTCAAGATTGCTGGCATTCTCTCGTTTTAAAGTACTCATGAACATTAGGAAATATGATAATACATATAAAACATATAGTATATTTCATTATATAGTAAGTACTCAATAAATATCAGACAGACCTCCATAAGACCTCCACTTGTTGTCATACATAAGGTTACCCTGGCATTGACTTCATGTCTTTAAAAATTCCTGGTCCTAAATGCAACACAAATATTTTTCAAAAGATGCTAAATATTCTTGGGAATTCAACACAATAAGAACTCACATTTATACACTGCAAAAGATTTTGTGAGTCGATTTTTACAAAGTTACAACTGCTGTCTTTTGCTGGAGAAGAAATGGAGACTTGGCCCCCATATATGCTCTATTCAAGGTCACAGAGCCAGGGTGGAGCAAGAGGAGTCAGGCCCAAACAAGAATGCTGACTTCCAATCCTGACAGTCCCAATGCCTCTCTAGTTCTTCCTTGCTGCTTTCCAACATTTTTTTAGTTTATCCATTTTGTGTATTCCACTGAGAAAAGGACACTTTATAGACGTATATTCTGCAAAGAGGTCAGATGACATCTGAAATTGCAAAGCGGTAGACAAAGCTTTTGAGCAGGATGGTATATTATTGAAAACAGTTAGAAAATAATGAACAACATTGTAATCGCTGGCACAATTTTAAAAAAGATTGCTTTACCTGGTTTTGTTTCCTTTCTGGTTAGATAATTTCACCAGCAGGTTTGTAACAAAAAGAAGCAGGGCAAGCAGATTCTCTTGCTGGAAATTTAATAGCATGAAGTTCAGTGATGAATAGAATTATTTCTCTTATTTTGATCATGCTTTGCCCACAGTATGAACTCAATAAACACTTGTTCAATCAAATTATTATTACAATGACTTGTTGTTTTTTTTTTCCCACTGGGCAGTAATAACTTTAATTTGTATAATGCTTTATAGTTTATAAAACATATTCTTCATGTATTACCATTTAATTCTCACAGCAATTCCAAAAGGTAGATACTAATTTCTTCATTTTACAAATCAGGAAGCAGAGGCCCAGGTAAGACAGGTAGTTTGTCCAAGGTCAAAACTGCTCACAGAGCAAGACCTGCTAGAAAACAATGACAATTTAAAAGAAAACTGGCCTTTTAGGGGAGGAAGTATAGCAGAATGGGAAAGTATAGGAGCTTTGAACCAAACCACCCAGGTTCAAACCATGTCTGTACGATGCACTAGCTCTGTGATGAGGCACAGGTTTCATAAATATTCTGTGTCTTGGTTTCTTCATGTATAAAATGCAAGTAACGGTAATAGCTGCTTAGCAGTATATTAGTTTGTTAGGATGACTTATATGAAGTGTTTGGCATTTATTGAGTACTCATCTTAAGGACTCAATAAATAGCTATTACTGTTACAATGATTACTCTTTCTGTCCTCAGAAAAGTATCTTAGTAGGCCCCCTCATCCTTTCAATTATCAGTACATACCAGTCTATTATAAATTGTAGAGGAAGCTGTGAGTTAGGGACATAGCTCAAGCACTGGAGGTCCTCCGTGTGAGTCTTGGTCCCACCTTTATCAGCTGTGAGATCAGGAGCAAGTTTTCGAATCTTTCTGATGGCCAGATTCTGCATCTATGAAATGGTATCACTCTTGTCCTATCAGCCTCACAGTGCTGCTGTATAAGTCAGGTGAGATCTGAAGGGAAGGCACTCGGTAGTCCATTCATTCACTCATTCATTCATAGCCTGTTGGCAGTGTGCCTCCTAAGTGCCAGGCACTGTGCTAAACAGTGGTGATTCAAAAATGAGTCAAGACGATGGAGGAGACAGACGGGTAGAATGATAAGTAACTGTATTAGAATATGCGTTCAAGTAAGGTATTATTACAATGCACTTATACTGAAATAGACACTTTGCAGGCTATAAGAGTGCTTTAAAAATGTGAATTCAGCCCACATTCTCACTGCAGAGAAAAGACTAAAATCCTCTCAGCAACCACATTCAGGAACTTTGCCAAGAAAGGCAGGTGAGGACTCCATTGTGCCTGTCATCCTTCAGCATGGAAGAACTAGTAACTGCAAGGGCTATGATTGTAGCTGTCGTTCCAACAGTTCTGTGACAACACGTACCTCCTCAAACACAATGCAATAGTGAGGCCTAATGTCCCAGGATTTATTTTCATTAAGTCGATGCTTATGGAAGACCTAATATGTGACAATCACTGTGCCTGGTAAATAATGTTGGAAAGAACACTTTGCTCAGTCCCTGAGGGGGCTATAGTTCAGTGAGGCAGAGATGCACATATACTAGTTATTTTGAAATAGCCTGACTGGAGGTCAGGAAGGCTTCCTGGAGGAGGTTACACCTAATCTTAAAGGGTAAGAGCTAGTTAGCTAGAGAAAGGGGGGGACAGTATGACAGAAAAGAGAAGAACATAAAGAAGATAGAGACTGTTCTAAAAGAGTTAATTATCCTAGTGAACTGCTACATTTTCCTCTCAAATATAAATACTTGGTCCCCAAATATAATCATATTATGTCCCATACTTTTCATGATTTATCCAGAAGGAGCTTTGTAAACATAACTAATACTCAAAATGACCTATGAGGCGTGTTTGATTTCAGAGTCTTTTTTTTTTCCCCTAATCCAGGATACCTTGAAATGAGAATAATTAGCCATCTGCTTTGATTCAATGTCTCCTTTGAAATTGTTCGTCTACTTTATTTCTTCAATTGGATAAATAAATTATTCAGAAACCTGACTATGGGAGCACACAAATCTAAAATCTGAGCTAGAATTTTGGTGGGCAAAAGTTCATATCTCATTACAGAAGATGTTTGATATAAATATTAATTTTCCTAAAGTGGTGATGGCAGAGATTTTATACAAAGGATGTTCATATGGATTAAACACCAGATTCAAATTACCTGAGCCTTTGCGTGCATGGAGCATCAAATTCCATTTCATCTTGATAAGAAGCTGCCCTGGAGAGTCATTAGGGATTTAGCAGGCTAATGTGGTCCACTGCCCCCTTACCAAAACATATGACTGTCTAAAATATTATTTATGCCTTAATTGCCTTGGCTAGAGGTGGAGAGGAAAGTGGGATTTTATAATATCCCATATAATATAAATCTTGCCCCTGAAAGTGAACAACTGTATATTAATTGCCTAGCGTAGATGCTCATTCGATTATACCCAATCTTTCCAACCACTCTGGGAGGCTGGAATTTTATCCCTGTTTTAAAGATGAGGAAACTGGAGCACAGAGAAATTAAGTATCTTATTCAAGGTCAAATAATTGAGACTTAGCAACCATTGTTGTGAATAATAAAGGAAATAAAACGCATGGAAAATGCCTAATCTGGTGACTGACAGCTAAGAAATAACGGCAGCCGTGGCTGTCATTAAGAAAATCTACCATCCACAAAAATGTATGGAAAGTACATTTGGAATGTGTCCTGTGGGAAGATGATTCTTGATTGTGGGTCAGGATATGGCACAATCTGAGACGTCCACTCAGTAGGTTTGCACAGCAACTTGGCTCAGGCACATTCTTAAGTGGCTGGCAAGGACGACCTCACAGAGGCAATGGCCCATACTCTCTGCACCAGAAGAGCAAGAGTCCCAGCAACCAACTCTCTGCCAACAAGCCAGACATCGAAACTCTTCAAACACCATCCAAGTCTGAAAACTGCACACGTATTAAAGTTGTACCTGCAAAGAGATCCTTATGGACATATTCCAAGGCTGTAGAATTCTGGAAATTTCAAAAGCTAGAACTACCAGCTTGCTTGGTACAGCCATTGCCATTAGGTACTTTCGTGTAAGAGGAATAGAAATTGTTTCTTTTCCTTGCTTTTATGTCTACTGGACAGAGGACTATGGCTGCTTGACTCAGTGTAATAGAGTGACAAGTAGGAAACTGACCCAAAGAGATCTAACAAAATATACATTAAAAAATCATTTTCCTGAAACATTCAAATAATTTCAAGTATGTGGCATTTTAGCCTGACTAATCTAAATTCTAGCACTCTGAAGGAAGGGCTTTCTGGAGTCCTAGTTCAACCACGTACCTGATAGTGACTTTGTTCCAATGTCTTTATCTTTAAACTAAGGTATTAGGCAAAATCAGTGTGTCCTGAAACACGCAAATGTTGAAAGATGTTTCCAGGAGCCTTAAAATAAAAGGGTTCTTTACAAAAATAAACAACAACAACAACAAATCCTTTAGATATGGCTCATGTTTGTATCCTTTCTTGGAGAGTCACCGTGCTAATGGGAGCATATTAAAGAGCCTGAAACTCCAGATGCAGACATATTAGTGTCCTTTAAGTCATCATTTCCACATTTAGTGGACCATGAAGTGTGACACCTTTAAACACCCTGGGAAACTGGTAGAACACATTTGAAAAAACACCGGATTAAATGGTCCTGAAGGTTCTTCTACTGCTGCATCCCATGATGCTCCAGAGAAGGCTTTTTTTTGTTTTTTTTTTTTTTTTGCCATAAAGGTTTATGGTAGAGACATATCTGTGAAAAATCTCTCAATTCCTCTCCCATCTAGCACTTGTGGCCTCCTTCTCATCTCTCTTTCCTGGCCTTGGGGTAAGGGTGTGGGCTTGCCATGCAAGAGGAGGTATCCTCTATACTTCCCTATAGCCAGTATAGATTGTAAAACTTTCCTTTGAAAACCCCTAAATAAATGAAAACAGGATTTTTTTTTTTTTTGTGGAATGAGGAAAAAATTGACTGAAACTAGGATATGAGGTTCTGGACACTTCCTGGTTTACACAGACACCTGGCTTTACCTCCCTCTCATTGCTACAAAGACTAGATTGATTTTGTGGTCCCTTCCCACTCCAAAATTACATGATGCCATAGAGACATGTTAAAGAAGAATCTTTATCATAAAATCATTAGCTTACGGCTGGCACATTTAACAAGCATGGTGCTCTCATGCAATTCCTGTAGCAAAGACAACCTCTACAAGCAAATGAGCCAGCCATTTTTACTTGTCCTCCTGAAACCAGCCTCAAAGCTGGGGGACTCTCTTAGGAAGTAGCAGCTGAGATGGCACTTGAGATAGACACAGATTTAGGCAATACAATTGTCCATCTGATTAAAAAGAAAATACCTGCTCAAAAAATAGTCGTGTTGATGATTTGGCCTACTGGAATGGCTAATTAGGAGTCTGCGCAGCTGATCTACTGAATGGGGCAGCGACTAGAGAGTTACACGATCAGGAGAGATGAATTGCAGACACACCAGTTTCTCCTTAAAATCCATTTTCATCATGTTACACTTTGGCACACAAATCTTTTTTTTTTTTTTTTTCTAAAAACAGTTTTCCCTGTTTCCTACTGCACGAAGTCCAAATTCCTCCAAATGACTTCTACGGGCCTCCAAAGGCTGGCTTCACTTGATCGCCTCTGGATTTTAACACGTTCGCTTCACTCTAGACTGTTTCGCTTTTTGGTCTCCCTGCATCACCACCATCATTCCTCCTTTTTAGCTGTTTGCTTTACAGGTATTATTTCAAATAACCTCAAAGCAACCCAAGAGACAGACACCATTGTTATCATTCCCATGTCATAACTGGGAAACTGAGGTTAAGTAACTTGCCCAAGGTCACACAGATAGCAAGCAGCAGAACTGCGATTTAAGCCAAAGCCATCTGTCTCCAGAGTCTTCACTCTTAACTCTCAGTTTATATAGGCTTTATTCATCTTCTTTCCCAAGTCTGACCACTCCATCAAGGTCAAGGGCAAATCTCACCTCCTTCAGGACATTCTTAGATCTCTCTGGCCTCTCACCTGGCCATTCCATTTGCTACACTTCCCCACATAACATTTCTTTTCTCATGTTGTGTCATGCTGATCTCTGTGTGCATGGATTCTGATTGGACTGTTAGTCACCTGAAGCTGGGGACCAAATAAAGCATAACTCCTATATCTGCTACGATGCCCTGCATGATGTAAAAGGTACATCATGCACAACAGAAATCTGTTCACAGAAGAGTTCTCTGATGGTCCTATAAAGGCATTGCTCCAGCCTCAATCTTCCCACCTGAGATACAGGTACACCTGGTCCTTGAAGCCAAGATTCACAAAGATAAAAAAAGGTAACAAGAAGAAAATGTTTATCACCCATTGATATACGTGACAGAGACTTAAAAGTCAAGTGCCGATAATATGAAGTAACCACACTTGTGTTGCCATAAAGCGTCTCAGCTGCTACTTTAAATTTGGCCTAAGATATGAATGGGCAGGAGCCTCTTTCCTTTGAAAGACTTTCCTGGCTCTGAATGGGCCAAAGGAAAGGAGGAGGGAGGAAGAGGGGAAAGAAGCCATTATGGCTTTAATAGTTTAATCCACCGATATATGTTGTCGACCTGGCCGGCCTCCAGGAGCACTGAGAACCGCCAGCTCAAGCCAACACAAGCACATGCTAACTTGATGGGCAGTGTAATGAGACACAGATTGTATAGCTGAATGTAGGCACAAAGCCCTCATCAGGTTTATGGTTCCTGGGGTCCCAGCCTGAAAACAGTAACTGACACAGGCACCACATGTGCTGGGTTTAGACATATAAACACGGAAGGCCTGCGAATATATATGTGAAAGGTGCTGGGGTTTGTATTTGTTTGGCCCAGTGCATGAGCTGCAGATGGGCAGATTCTGCTGGAACATTGAAAGGTGCCCCGGTCCTGACCGAGTGCTGTTTTCTTCTTACTGTGACCACGAGGCAAGAGAGTGAGAGTGAGCTGCTTTGAATTCTGAGTATCTTTGCTTTTCTGGAAGTTTTAAAGTTGAGCTTTCTTCTTCAATGCCTTCAATTATCACAGTGCAAATGATTATATTCCCAGCACCTCCACCCAATAGCTACAGAAATTTGGCATTTCCTGTCCTGACTAGAAAATGACCTGGCACAGACCGAGCGTAAGCCTGGCTCTTCAGCTTTTTTTCCTGATGCAGACTTTAATTCATTTCCCCTCCCCACTTTCTAACTGCTAGAGAAACAAGAGATTAGTGCAGATGGATGGAAATATTTTTTCCGCTTCAGCACTTGCTGTCAGAACCAAGTACTAAGAAGGTTCTCAGACAGTGTCTCAGGCAACCTGGAAATTCCCAAACTCATCTTAAACAATAATTACCTGGTCCCAAAAGGAATGCACAGACCAAAGAAGCTGTTTTCTTCTGAGAGCAGCCCCTCGACATGCCACTTAGAGTTCTAGTCGAGGCTGGACTGCTTCCCCCTCTCCTCCACTTTACCCTAGCTGTTTCAGAGCTGTCCTTGAAACATTAGCACACCATTTTAGAGACCATAAAATGAACACTTGGCAGCCTGAACACGTCCACCTGCCCAAACATGAATGTTGCTCTTCACTGATAATCATGGTCCCCAGGAGCCAAGGGTTGTAACACTCTGTTGAGAGTGGTGGCATGGTCTTTGTCTGAAAGGGCTGACAATCAAACTAGGAAAACACAAGCCTTGCTCAGAAGAATTGGTAGCAAGAGATAAAGGCCAAGGAAGTCATAGAAAATAGGTGCACCTTATGTTCAAAGTAAGTGGTTGCAGGAGATTGGGAAGACAACATGGAGGTGGTACCATTTGTGGTCATGAAAAATAGGTAGGGTTTTAAAAGGTAGGAAGAGAGTATTCCTTTCAAGGGAAATAGCTTAAGTAAATGTATCTAATCACCTCTATGTTCCTACTACCATGATGCCTAAAAGCAGCAATCATACTATGTACCAGACACTCAGATGCTCTACATGCATATGCATGGTACATAGCGTAATTCTCAAGCTTATGAGGCAGATATGACTATCCCCATTTACACTTCGAAGAAATTGAACTTTTCAGAGGGTAAATGACTTGCCCCCAAGCTGAATAGCCAATGGGTAAGATCAGCTCTGATTCTAAAGTGTGTGCTCTTAACTGCTCAAAGGCATAGAAGTTAGAATGTGCGGATGGTGCAGGGGAGCCCCTGTTGCAGAGCACAGGCCTGAGGCATGGGTCATAAGGCACTGTTGACTAAGCAGAGGTCTTAGGCCTGAATAGCAGAGATGAGGAATGATGGAGGTGGATGATGGGAGCAATGGTTGAAAAGGGCCAAGTCTGCAGGGAACCTACAGAGGTTTATGTTAATTTCTCTTGGGCCTAGAGCAATTATCTGGGTGGTGGTGGAAAGGATGCTGGCATTATCTAGGTTGTGGCCCCTTGGCCTCCTGGAGGGGGTAAGCCAATAAAGAAATTGCACTTATTTGTGAGGTTTCCCTTGCATTCCTCTGCTCCTGTGCACCTGACTGCTGAAGGTATCCCCCTCAGCTTCATCTGAAGCCCTTTTTGAGCACTATATGTTGATGAAAGTGTTCTACTAAATGCTATAGAACTCAGCGGGAATGGCCCAGTTAGCTCTGCTAGCACATTCCAGGAGACTCTGGCAGACAGGTGTGGATTTCAGCCCTGGCTAACATGAACAAGCTCAGGTTCCTCTGCAGTATCCTAGCCACAGTAGGAACCCTTCACAAGCTTTCTGGCTGGGATATTCGAGGGGAGGTTCATCAGTAGGTGGTTTAAAGCCAAAGATTTATATCAAATTATTCCTTATGTCTAACTTAAGGGAATGGAGAGACATGAGAAGCAAGGTGGATTTAGCATCTCTTATTTGCAGGTGGCAGTGTACCTTCATTTCACATTTTCTCTCACATAAAACCCCTGTTGTCCTGTAAGATAGGAATCATCTCATTTAATAGACTGGGAAACCATAGCCTAGAAAGTCTTAATAATTTGACCATGGTCACATAGCTGGTAAGTGGTATAGTCTGGTTTCAAGTAGAAGTTCATCTGATTCCTACCCCTGAATGGTTTTCCCTTTCTGTTGAAGCCATGTTGGGGCTCTATGGAATATTTTTAGTGCCTGAGGCATTAATATGCCTATCTGTATAAGATGAGGTGTGGTGTCCAGATGAAGAGGATACCCCTGGGTAGCCCATTTCTTTATGAAGCAGGGATCCCAGTTTGAGCCTTACTGCTACTCACCCTAGGATTCAGGTATGGCTGGTGGAAGGTTGGGGAGGCTCTAGGGAGCTTCCTGGGAAAGCCCTCCTCTGAAAAGAATGAGTCTTGAGAGGAATAGTGGGAGGGTGGGGATGGAGCAGAGGGGAGAGGGTCATGCTAAGATTTCATTCTGCTCCTTTCCTTGTAGCCATATAGCTGAGTCCTGGGGAGAGATAGAATAAGATGGCTAGTAAAGACTCCAGGGCCCTGGGGAGTGTAGGGAGGGCAGTGCTGCCTTGTGGCAAATGCAGGTGAGTACAGCCAGCAAGGCTTGGGGTGAGATGTCCTGCTGGCACAGCACACCATGGCCTGAGCAGTTGCCAAGGGAGCTTATGAATGCACTGGGAGGAACTAGTTGAGAACACTGCTGTCTGTCTTCAATCACTGCAGCCCTTTGGCAAAGAGCGCCACAGTTGCTGATGTGGGAGGAAAGGGAAATGGTGGCTGGAGTGGCCACTGAGAGGATGGCTTCAGAAGCATATGCAAGTGACCCTTCTGGGAGAAGCAGTGGTACAGGGGCAGTGGGTAAGGAGAGCTCTTGTTTGAGACTCTTGGGAACCATAAGTTGCACTGAATTACGCCATACTAATTATGCTATGGGGATGTTCCCTGGGCCAAAGAGAAGCTTCTCTTCCTCTCTCCCTCCCTGTAGCAAACATTTATTGAGTGCCAACGATGAACCAGGCATAGATTAGGTTCTAGAGATTCTGAGATAACTATAGGATGAAGTTATCCCTCAATGAAGATACCTTCTTAGTCCAACAGGACTAGGGTATTATGGGCCTTGGGTACTGCGGTGATCTTTAAGCCCATCAGCACCTGTGGAAGCCCCATGTCCCGCCACCAGTTTTTGACATCTTGGAGCTCATGATCCACCCTTGCTTCCCAGCATCATTTTTCAATACCCTGTCATAGAGCATCCCAGCAATAGAACACAAATGGCAAAATATCACCCTCTTCTCAGTCCTATTGCTTCTCTCACCACCTAGTTAGTGTCCTGGTGTTGTCCCAAGGCGCAGTAGTCAGGGCCTAAATCCAAATGTAGAATTAGCAATGGTCTCTGTACACTGGGCTTAAAACTAAATTCCAGCATTAAGGAAATGCCTAACTGTATAATTACATGAGACACAGAGAGTCTCACATTGGAAGAACTTAATATATCTGAGCAGAAGAAGAAACTAGCCCAACGCAAAGCCATTTTACATCTTTGTAAAACAAGACAATTCAATAAACATGACATCAAGGGGAATGAGTCCTCTGGAGAGGGCAGAAGCCTCTTTCACATTGATGAAGCTATTAAGATGCAAAGAAGGTTGCAACTTGATTTCTCTGTTTGCAAGCGCTATTTTTCTCCCCAAGCACTGGTTTCTTTGCTTTTCTTTTTTCCCTGAAACACTAATTATGCCAACCTCTTTCTCTACTCAAAACCTGACCAAACCTTCACCCTGTCTCACACTTACGACCCTACTACGAACCCTCCCCAATCAGGCCAGTCCATTCCCTGTCCATGTGTTAGAATTTTAATATATATGTATTAGTTTGCTAAGGCTACCATAATAGAGTATGGCAGCCATAACCAAGTAACCATAACAAAGTAACCACCCAGTCTGAGTGGTTAACATGACAGAGATTTACTGCCTCACAAGGCTACAAGTCTGATATCAAGAAGTCCACAGAGCTGGTTCCTTCTGAGGATGGTGAGGGAAGGGTCTGTTCCAAGCCTTTCTCCTTGGCCACTCAATGGTCATCTTCTCCCTCTTTCTTCATATCACCTTCTCTCTGTTTCCACATTTCCTCTTCTTATCAGTCCTGCTGGATTAGCACCTACCCTAGTCACTTCTTTTCACTGAATTACCTCTTTAAAGACCCTATCTATAATATGGTCACATGCTGAGTATGGGGATTAGGACTTCAACATATGAATTTTGTGGTGAGGGGACACAATTCAACTCATAATAATACTCTCTAGACATGGCTTTCTGATTGGTTTCTGGAAGATGAGTCTTATTTCCCAGCTGGCTCGCACATTCCACCAATGTGATTCATTTCTGTTTTCACAAAACTTAATGGCTAGTTGACTTAATATTTAAAATTTGTAAGCTCCAAGAAAGAAGGGACTGTACCTTTCTTGGGAGCCAGTGCTAATCCTAGAACAATATCTGGCACATGGTAGGAATGTATTAGATGAATGAATAAGTAACCAGAATGTTACACATTGGGATTACATCCCTCTGACCTTCCAGAGACTGGCCTTGTTTCTAGAGAACAACCTGATCTTGGCTTTCACTATAAGAGAGAATGCTTCTACATTTCTGATAAACCTGGTATGTTGTAAATATGTTGCATCAGCCACAGAAGTAAACACATGCTAGCAACAACAGGCAGTCAAAATACTCTTTAAGTGTGATTGAATAGAATTCTGATTATACAGTTTAGCCAAGGAAGTCGGTCCAGCTCAGCACCAATTTTCACAGTCAAAGCCAATTTGAGCAACTTGGGACTGAGGTTTAAACTCTCAACTGCCATGATGTTTCTGCAGGGCCATGAATTGGTGTCATAGCTTTAGGATATTCCACTCTTCTGCCACCTCAGCAGAATGATCCTGGAAATACCCTAAAGCAGTGCATTACCCAAAATGATTATCCATGAGTCCAACTGGGACCAACTCCCTATCTTCTACAGGGCATGGAGATAGATTCTAATTAGTAGCAGAACCTGAAGTTAAGAGTTGCTCAAGACACATCATGACTTTAAGTCCTTGCTATTTGTGTATGTATATAGATACTTAAATATTTTTTGTAGATTTTTTAAAGCATATGACATATAATTTTTGTTATACATTGGCATATATATTTATGCATCGACAGATGTACCATATTTATATGCATGTTTACAAATATATGTTTTCACGTATCATGTGTTCTTTTTAGCCTCTATTTCATTACCCCTACCCCCAAATATTACCAATTAACAGAGAATTTGAATTGGGAATCAGCATCAACAAAATGTGACAACATCGAATGGAGCTAGGAGGGACAGAAGCAGTTAAAGCAAAGAAGTGCCTATGTCCCTGGTTATGTCTATCATTATGACATGCTCCTCTCCATCCAAAATGACTGACGGGCCTGTAATTTGTTGTTGCTGTTGTTTTGGCACATATTTGCAGAAACAAACTTGTTCATGGTCCCCCTGCTGATAGCTCAACCATGCAAGTGCCACAGGAAACAGACGTTGGCATTTGAGCTGCTCACAGTCTGGGTCGTTCATAAAAGTTTAATTTTCTAAAAATATTCAGTGAGGTGCTTTTCCTGAATGAGATGACTTCTGGTTCATCAACGTATTTATGTGAGTAAATAGAAGGCAGATCAGTAAGTCAGGAATCTAATCAGCTATCATCCAGTCCATCTGGTTTAATTAGAAAGCCCAGCCGCTCACAGGCACCTTTTAGTAAAAGGCTTCAGTACTGGTTCCAGAAAGGCGGGGGTGCTTCTGAATGTGGTTACAAAGGCTTGCCATCTCCCCTGCCTCCACAGAGCCCCTTATCAAACTCCCATCACAGAACACACTTGAAACATATCAGTGCATGCCTCTTAAGGGCATGCAAATGAAGCTAAAATGTGGCACAGGGGAAACACCACTGAACATCACGGCCAGTCCCTTAATTCATTCGATAAGCATCAACTTAAGCACCAACAATAAATATGTACTGGTGCTTACGCTATTCCAGAGACTGTGTGAATGAGCCTTGGACTAACCCTGGTTGGGGAGATCAGGACGTAAACAGATAATTCCCAAACTCTGAGATGCACTCTAAGGTATTGAGGGAGCCCCAGGACTGGAAACCTGCTGAGCTGACTCTGGAAGGGCACTTGGGAGCAAGTATGGACAGAAGGGGAGCAAGGAAGGTTATAGCCAATAGTTCTTAAACATACGCATGCACCAAAACCTTGGTACATTACAAATCGTGGGTCCCACCCTCAGAGTTTCTGATTCAGGAAATCTGGGGTGGGGCCAGAACATTTTCGTTTCTAACAAGTTTCCTGCTGATTCTAATTCTGCTGGTTTGGGGACCATACTTTGAAAATGGGCTAATAGGGCCAACCCAGGCTCACACTGGAATCAACTGGGAGCTCCAACAGCTACTCAAGCCTGGGTCTCCTCTCTGGAGTTTGTGATTTAATTGGTTTTGTATACAAACTGGATATCAGGGATTTTGTCTGTGTGTTTGTATTTTAAAAATCTCAAACTTACAGAAAGGTTGCAAGCACAACATAAATCTTTTTTTTTTTATTATTAACTGAGCCATTTGAGAGTAATTTGTTGTCTTGATGTCCCATCTTTCTTTGTAGTGTATTTTCTTACAAATAAGAACATTCTCCTACATAACTAAAATATAAACATCAAAATCAGTAAATTCGCATCAGTACATTACAACCACTCAAGTTTTGGCAAATGTACCCATCATGTTTTTGATAGCAAAATGATCTAGTTCAGGATCACAAGCTGCCTTTAGTTGTCATGTCTCTTCTTCCTCAATCTGAAACAGTTTATCAGGCCTCCCTTGACATTCATAACCTTAACACTTTTGAAGATTACAAGACTGTTATTTTAAAATATGTCCCTCAATTTGGATTTGTCTAATGTTTCCTCATGATTAGATGCAGCTGTACATCTTTGGCAGGACTATCTCAGTAGCAACTTCTTACTGTACCCTATGAAGTGGCCCATGGTTTCTGTGTGTCCCATTACTAATGATGTTTACTTGGTTCACTTGATCAAGGTGGAGACTGTCAAGCTTCTCCACTGTAAATGTACTCATTTTCCTTTTGTAATTAATAAGTCCTTTTTGCAGAGTTCTTTGAAATTATGTAAATACTTTGTCATCAAACTATCAATTCATTAGGTAATAATCTGTATCACAGGAAATCATGGTTTCCTATTTTGTATATTAGGTTATAATCTGTTACTATCATTATTTCTTTGAGACCAGTGTGGGCCCTTCAATCTGGCTCTGACTTCTGGGTTTTTAAAAGCTTTTTGGGTGATTCTAATGTGCAGCCATGCTTAAGAACCACTTCTCTAGGTAGATCAAAGCACCTATATTCAAAGGATATTCAAAGGATTGCAGGCAACATGCAGCAGCCTCAGGGAACTGCAAGGTTTTCAGTGTGGCTGGTGGACAGGATGGAGAAGGAGATGAAGACAGGGAGAGATTCAGTCTTTAGATTCATCTGAGCCCAGACAGCCTCATCATCATTATCTCCGATGACAGCATCCTATCCCTCTCTACACACCAAGCTATCACTCCATACACCATGGTGGTACTGCCTCACAGTTAGGTACATGGTTTTCAGCATAAGGGAGGGGGTTTGAGTTCCTGCTCCAACACTTCTTAACTCTGCAACCTTGCACTAGTTTCCTGTTATGGGCTGAATGTTTGTGTTCCCTTCCAAATTTATATTTGGAAGCCCCATTGTGGCTGTATTTAGTCATGGGGCCTTGAAGGAAGTAATTAAGGTTAAACGTGGTCCTGTGGGTGACGCCTGAATCTGATAGGATTAGTGTTTTCGTAAGAGATACCAGAGAGCTCATGTATGTGCACTCTTGCACACGCACTCTCTTTCTTTCCCTCTCTCTCCAAAAAGAAGCGGGGAAAGAAGAGCTCCTGTGAGCACACAGCCAGACGGCAGCCGCCTACCAGCCAAAAGAGGCCTCAGAATGAAACCTACCTTGCTAGCACCTTGATCTTGCACTTCTCAGCCTCCAGAACTGTAAGAAATAAATGGCTGTTGTTTAAGCCACTCAGTCTATGGTATTTCCCATCTGTAAAATGGATACTAATGGTCCTATCTCATGGAGGTCTTGTGAGGTTTAAATGAGAAGGAAACAAAGTACTCAGCATGCTCTCTGGTTCTCAGTAAAGGCTTAACAAGTGTCAGCTATTGCTTCACTTGTCCTCAAACACACCCTGTACATTCCCACTTCTCCGCCTTTGTTCATCATCAGTTCAATTCCGCAAACATTATTTGAGCAAGTCCCCACTGCGTGCCAGGCATTGTATGAGGTCCTGGGGATATAGAATGCAACAAGGCCTCGCTTCAAGTCCAAAGCCTAGAGTGAAGATGCTCCCCACTGCTGGCCTTGGTGAAGCTGTTTCAGATTCCATTTGGAATAAAGGGACTGATTCACAAGAGGAAATAGGAACTTGGTTTGAAACCTGTTTCACAGCATTGGGCTGCTGAGAAAATGAGTAAATCATAGGATTAGATCCAACAATTTCTCATAGTATCCCTTGGTTTTACGATATTCATATGGTAATAAAGTCCTCTCCCCAGCTTATCAGTAATTATCTGAGGCCCTCCAAACTAATAAGGGTGTGTATTTTTTCCTTGACGATCACAGAGATTTTTTTTCCCTTTGTGTTGGTCTCAGGTATAAGAAAATCACACTCTAAAATGAAAAGAACTGTGAAGCAATTAAGCAAAAATGGAAGGGCCTTCCTATGCTCCAGGGTAATTCAGATAGGAGAGAGACAGAAACATTCCTGAGCCACGTGCAATCATCACTTACAGCAGGGGTTCAACTGACTCATGTTGGAAGAAAGCATAGTCATAATTTTATACTTCCTTTGGGGGCATAAACAGAAAAGTACTTTCTTGGTTTTTGGATGAGAACTAAGTTAGGATGAGGGAGTCAAAATGAGTTTGAGAAGATAAAATATGAAGAGTCCAAAATGTCACCCAAAGTCCATATTGAAGCATGGAAAGGGACATCATGCCATGTGTTAGAGGAAACTCAGCTTTGGCTTGGACACTTTTACAGAAGCCGCCCTCCTCTGGACTCCCCTAACACTCCATTTGTATCTCCACTACTGCCTTTCCCGATTTCCTCTTTGCTTTAGAGTGTTTGAGTATGTTCCCTCCTAGACAGTGAGTTCCTTAAGGGAGAAATTCCTCTCTCATGGGTCCTTGCTGGTGTCTCCCATGGCCTAGCACAAAGCAGGTGCACACTCCCCACTCCCAGGCCCGCATGTCCCTAACTGCAGTGGGTGGCTGGGCACACGGAGGACGCGGATGTCCAACATTTGGCCTCGGATCCAGACATACCGTGCTTTTCCCTGCTGCTGGAAATTCCCACTCTGTATGGTTTTTCTTAATATCTTTGTGATTCTTCTCCTCACTCCATTGCAATCCTTAAATTTTTTTCCTCTTCCCCTGTATCATTCTCGACCTCAGAACTAACCTTTCTGTTTATAGCCACCAAGCTCCCTTTTCTTCCTTTCTTAAAGCATTTCTGCAAACCTCTTAAAAGCTCTTTTACAGACATGAATGGTGGATGAAAGACCCTGCGGAGGTGTTCACTAAAGAGTCACATTCTCCTTCCTTTTGGCCAGTAAGAATGTTTAGGAGAGATGTGGATGTTCCTTCAGTTCACAGGCAGAACTTGCTCACATTGGGCCAGAGAGAGGGTGTGGAGCTCCTGACACTGGCCCTCCCACCATCGGGCTGTCTGGGCCAGGGCAGTGGTTCCCAAGCTGCATTCCCTGAAACCTGAAGCTTCCTTGGCCCTCCAGGCCTAAGGAGAGAACAAGAATGGGAGAGGAGAGTGGATGGGGTCATGCCTCCCGAATTCATGCTTCAAACACAGCCACTCTGCCTTCATCTGTCGTACAGATTAGGCTTCTCTAAGAGATCCGGGAAGAAAATAAAAATGGTGCCACTGCTCAAATATTTTGTAAGCCACTGGAGTAGTGGGAAAAAACAGCCAGTCAGATCAATTGAATGTTGGCAAATCCTTCCTTTAAGGGTAGATTGGATTTGCATATTGGAAACCATCAAGAGCCACTTGGAGTCAAGCCTGGTGAAAAAATAATGTGAGCACAAGGAATAATAATACCACTGGAAGGCAAAACAACAAGGACAACAACTGCATAAAGAGCAGGCTGCAGCTATGATATAAAAATACGCATGTGTATGTGTGTAGCTCATGAAGCACTCCCAGGAGAAACTCCCCAACCAAGCATCTGTGATACTGTTGGAACAAGCACATAAACTGACCTTACAAGGTGATGACACTGAAGCTTGGAACTCACTGGTATGCATAAATTCTCCTGTTCGTTATGAGTATGGCTGAGTGTTCGTTATGAGTATGGCTGAGTGTGTGTATGCATGTCTCACTGCACGTTTCACTGTTTTAAAATAAAGTCCAAAATTTCTCTAGTCTTTGGAGAAAAAAAATGCCTCGTGGTGTTTAGTCTGGATTTAAATGCTGCTCCAATGCTTACTGGCTGTGTGATCCCAGGAAAATCATTTCAACTTTTCTAAGCTCAGTTTCATCATCTATCAAATGGAAATAATAATATTACTTACTACATAGGGATTTTGAGAAGTTTAAATGTGGTAAAGCATGTTAATTCCTCAGCATAAGGACTGGCAAAGAATAAGTTCTCTTAATAGTTGTGGCTCTTAGTATTATAATTGCTATTATCATTATCCTCTGACCTGAGTATACCTGACTCCAGCACACCTGGCCAGAATGCATTCAAGATCCCCTTCTCTCTTCAGTTAACAGATGAGGTCTTTAATTGACTGAGAAGCATTTGGGAGGAAAAAAAAAAAAAACAGTGAGGGGCAACTTTGCTAAGTCATCCGATGACTCATGGGAAATCCGGAATTAGAACAAAAAGTAGAGGCAGTTTGGTCAGCAGGGCATGGGGAGGACACGCATTAAAGCCCCATGTATTTTGGTGTGTGGAGACATTGAAAAAAGAGGTAGGGAGGGTCCTGGAAAGGAACATGAAAGATGCTGAAACCTGAGGGCATCTTAAAATCACAGGTTCACTCAGTGTCAGAGTGAGATCTGTGAGAACCCTCATTCTAGTCCACACACAGTGAGGCCCAGAGAGGTGAAGTTTCCTGCCCAAGGTGGCCCAGCTCCTGGGTGGATGAGCAGTATTTAAGCACTTGCTTATCTCCTGATTCAAGAGCCACTGACTTTTTCCTGCCACCTACCCAATTTCTCTGCCACCCAGAGGGCTCTGTCTGAGCTAAAAGGGTTTATGAGGGTCGGGCGGGGTGGCTGAGCAGCCTTCGCCCAGTGCTCTGAAAATGCTCTGGTTTTTCAAGTCTGCAGCCTCAAAGCGTAGCCTGCAGTAGTTCTCCTGTCTCACCTTCTACTAAAAATGTTCACTCTGAAACTTGTAACAGTGGTGACCTCTGACAAACGGCACGTCCCAGCTGTTAACATTATTCGGCTTACAACAGAAGTTGCCCTCACGACCCTTGTAGCCAGGCCCAGGGAGGAGGTGACACCGTCAGGGCCAGGCCTCAAGAAGAACAAAGAGAAAAGTCACCTTGGCACTCAAGGTCTGGGAACGGCTGGTGGCTCGATCAGGCTCCCTGCAATCACTCCCTTCTGTAACCGTGGGTCGGAGACATGAATGCTGCCTCTGGACTCGCCAATTAGGCCCAGCCATGGGGCTGCGGAGCCCCACACAAGGAATCCCTATTAGCAATTAGCTGATGGAGGATCACTTTATACCAGGGCTTATTTTTAGCACACTGTCACCTTTTCACTGGGGCCAAACCTTTTGTATCCAATCCATACCTGAGTTGCAAGACATTGCATTTCAAACCTCTGTTAATTGACTTCATTAGTTAATGTGCTGCTCCTTGAGTCCCGGGGGTAAATGAGCAGATGAAGAAGACTAATTTAAAGAAAGTCTGCAGACAACAGAGGAGGAGGGATGCCCCTGCCCCCACCCTGGCCCCCGTGGAGCCCACGTCAAGGAGCATCAAATTCTCCCCAGGCTTAACTCCATTAGTCATCCCTGAGTCCTCTAATGAGCTTAGGTTATTTCCTGTTTTTCCAGGTTTTGATGAAGGGAGCTGTCATAGGAAATATGAAGACTGTGTCTGTATCTGAACCCCAAAGCAGCTCTCTTCACCAGCACCCCCTTGCCAGCTCATTTCAGTTCAGTTGTTTCACCTCTCAGGCTCCTTGTCTATACATTGGGAAAAATTGCTGCCTCACCCATTTCTCCCCTTTACACAGCCAGCCAGGTAGTTCTGAGGAGCAAAGCCCTGCTAAGGAGAGTGTGATTAGCTCCCTGGGGTGATAATGGAAGTCATTCACTCTGCTTTTTCTTTGTGGCTCCTGAGTTATCAGGACCCTTAAGAGCCAAAATATATGAAAAATTTGTTCTGGAGTTTTAGCCCTCTAAAGGCCTCATTCATTCCACGTGCACTGAGTCTGTGCCAGGTTCCTTGTAAGCGGACAGGTATAGAGAAATCCCAAACAAGGCCCCCCAAAGCCACAGATGAGTGGCAGCATCATACAACTTAAATGCCAGGGCCTGGCCTCATCCTAGAACAGCCTCCACCCCAGCGTGGGGCAAGGGGACCACCGTTATCAGGTACCTTTTCCTGAAGGAGGGGCCCTCACAGCTTACAGAACCTTTGCAAACAAAGATTCAGCCAGTGAAGAAAGGGAGGTGGCTTTCCTAGGCGTTGAAAAGAGGATGGGGAAAGGCTGGCACATCTGGGGAAGGGCAAGCAACACTGTTCGGCTGGACATGGTGAACAAGTGTGGACCTGAAGAGGTGGGATCTGGGCAGGTGGGCCAAGGCCAGACTGCAGAGAGCCCGGAATCTTTCCCGAATGGGAGGGGAGCTGAGAGGCTACTGGGATTTCAACAAGGGAAGAAGCGTGACGAGGCACACGTCTTAAAAAGATAACTGTGGAGAGAGGCAAGGGCGGAAGGGGCCTGGGCAGGGTGAGCACAGATGCCCTTGGAAGCTGCTGCATCTAGCAGGGCTTGGGGAGCAAGTCGCCTGGGCAGGGAGTAATGGGGGCCTAAACAATTTCAATCCGTCATAACATACATTGTGAAGATATGCAAAGCTTTAGAAGTGAGATCCGAAAAGAGAAAGCAAGCAAATCGAGTACTGGGTGCCTGATTCCAGGAAGGTGTCCCAGTCTGCCAAGTTCCTTCCCAGGCTGAGTCCTGTCACTGTCAAGGCATCTTCCTGGATTTGTCAAGTAAGGCTTGAGCTCTGACAGACCTTCTGGAAGAAGTCCATTTTCAGTTTGCCAGACTTAAAAAAACAGTAAGAAAATTGGATCCTAGAACTCACTCTGGAGAGCACTGAAATGAACATGTGGGGTCCTATTCAGAATATGTTTGCCTTGAGTGTATGGAATCTGGGTCACCTTCACTGAAAGCCCCTCTCCCTCGCAGGCTAAGCTGGATTCTGGGGCCCTCCACTTCTCTCCAGGAAGTGAAGGTAATCATGCGTATGTGTGAGGAGTCAGAGGATGAAGAGTGAATGAATGGAAAATAACTGATACAGTATTAGGCTGGGCACAGGAAACGGGAGACCCCTAACAGAGTTCCCTGATTCTTACATGCTTGACATGTGTCCTCTCTTACTTCACAGCCACCAACACTAAACACATGCACACGTGCATACATACATGTGCATACACCCACATCTCAGTTCCAACTCTCAGCTAAGAGTTGGCATTTGCATTTTGTGAGGTTTTCTTGGGAGGGGACCTTTCCAGAGAGCCACAGATCCCCCTACACTCATCTCTTCTCCTCACCTACCAGCAGGGACTGGCTTGGGCCATATAAGCTGGAGGACTCATGTAACTTCTCTTGCTTTAAGGTACTTGCTGGAGGTGGAGCAATTAATCCACAACTCAGCCCAGGGAAGCAGACAGCAGATCATCATTTCACTAATGAGATTGCTGAGCCGTGGCTCGGAGTGCGTGGGCCTGGCCAGGTGGAGACTTGATGCTGGCAGGAGGGGCGTTAGAATCCTCAGCTACCTAAGCCTGTGGTGGAGCAAACAGCCCTGTGGGACTCAATGCGTTTAACCCTTGGATTTTCACCCAACACTTCTGCAAGTCTCTTTCCTCAAATAAACCATCCCCCATCTGCATAATATGGAAGCTAAGTAGATCGCCCACAAAGAAAAGAGAACAATCCTGTATAAAATGAGGAAGCCAGACTAAATAATTCCAAAGTGTCTTTAGGCAAATGCAGACCAGAATACAGCATACTGAAGATGGATCCTTTTAGACTCACTCCTTCTGCTTGTCTGGAAAGCCCAGGCCTGCCAGCATCAGTGGCGACATTTCAATTCTGCCAGTTTGATCAGACCACGTGGATTTTCTCTCTCCAATACACCAGTTGATAATGAAGAGACAAATGTTAGCTAAGGCAGCCCTGGTCAATCCCAAAGTCCTTAGATGCAAAAGACAGGGAAGGTGCTAATCATCTCAGGAGGAGACCCCAGACGGGCTCATTAAAACCACTAGAAGAAATCCCTATCTCCCCCACCACACCTCCACAGAAACCCTGACCCTGGTGAGTGAGCAGGGATTACAGGGGCTTCCCTTGCACCAGTTCTTTTGGCTTAGGAGGGAGGACATGGCCCAGCTCACCCACCACCTGCAGCAGCAACAGCAGCAGCAATTACCTTTGAAATAATCCTCGCTGGCACACCAAGTATTTGTTATGAGTCTGTGCCTGGAAGTAAATATCACTTTTGTTTAGGTGACCATGTATCCTGGGTTTCCCAGGACAGTCTGGTTTATGCCTGTTGTGCTGACACACATATGATTAGTACCTACTGCCACGCTGAAAAGCGTCTTGTTTGGGCAATAATGTATGTGGTTACCTAAGCTCTACCAAGTTGTTTCAAAATTGATTGGAGGGAAAAAAAAAAAAAAAAAAAAAAAACCTATAGCGCCACCAACAATTAAATTATAAGATTATTTTTCCAAGATCACAGTGACTCAAAGTTTTCCCTCATAGGTGTTATATATTTAGTTTGAGGTACTGGTGGGGAGGGGGTCGTAAATGCAATTTAGTGTTATAAGATTAGACAAGCAAGAATGGTATTCTGTAGCCTTACGAAATCACGAACACATATCAGTTGTCAGTTTAACAAAGCATCCTCTGTTTAAAAATAAAATATTATGCTAAAAACAAATTATATTTAAATAAGTATATAATTATACTTATTTTTAAATGCTTTCCTATGAAAAGAAAGGTTTTCCTGTTTTTTTAATGAGATAACATTTGATAATATAAAATTAACCATTTTAAGGTATACAATTCAATCGTTTTTAGTGTATTCACAGTTGTGTATGACCATCAAGACTATCTAATTCCAGAACATGACCCCAAAAAGAAACCCCATAGCTGTTACCAGACAAGCCAATTCCCTCTCCTTCATCCCCTGGCAACCACTAATATATTTTCTATCTTGATGGAGAACATTTCCTATGAATGGAAGCACACTGTATGTGTCATTTCATGTCTAGCTTCTTTCTCTTAGCATAATGCTTTGAAGGTTAATCCATGAGGTAGCATGTATCAGTATTCCCCTCCTTTTTATAGCTGAATAATATTCCTCTGCATGGAGATACCAGATTTTGCATGCCCATTGATCAGCTAATGGACATGTGGTTTGTTTCCACTTTTTTGCTATTACAAATAATACTGCTATAAATATTCAATGTACAAGTTTTCATGTGAACATATGTTTTCAATTCTTGGATATATACCTAGGAATGGAACTGCTGGGTCAAACGGTAACTCTATGTTTAATTTTTTGAGGTACTGCCAAACTGTTTTCCACAGAGGCTGGATCATTATACATTCCCACAAACAATGATTACGAGTTCTAATTACTTTACATCTTCTTCAATCTTTCTTATTTTCTTCATCATCATCATCATCACGATCACCAACATCGCCAGCCTAGTGGGTATAAAGTAGTACCTTACTGTGGTTTTGATTTGCATTTTCCTAATGAATAATTTTCATGTGTTCTTTCATGAACATCTTTTTGCAGTGGCTTTTTGTATATCTTCTTTGAAGAAATGTCTATTCACACCCTTTGCCTATTTTATTTTAATTTAATGATTCAGTTGTCTTTTTGTAGTTGAGCTTCAAGAGTTCTTACATATTTTGGATACTAATCTCTCACAAAATATCCTATATACAAATATGTTATCCTATTCTGTGGGTTGCTTTTCACTTTCTTGGTAGTGTCCATTGATTCACAAAAGTTTTTAGTTTTGTTGAAATCCAATTTACCAATTTTTTTCTTTTATTGTTTATGTTTTTGGTGTGACACTTAAGAAACTATTGCCTAATCCAAAGTCCTGAAGATTTATACCTATGTTTCCTTCTAAGAGATTTATAACTTTAGATTTTACATTTAAATCTTTCCTCTATTTTGAATTCCTTTTTTGTACATAGTATGAGGTAAGGGTCCAACATTATTCTTTTGCAGGTGGCTATCCAATTGTCCTGGCAACATTTATTGAGAAATTATTTCTTTCCCATTTGACACCCTTGTTGAAAATCAATTGACCATACATGTATGTATTTCTGTGTGGACTCTCAATTCTATTCCATCGGTCCATATGTCTATCCTTATATCAGCACTACACTGTATTGATAACTGTGGCTTTGTAATAAGTTTTGAAATCAGGAAGTGTGAGTCCTCCAACTTTGCTCTTTTTTTTTTTTTTTGAGATGGAGTCTTGCTCAGTAGCCCAGGCTGGGGTGCAGTGGCGCGATCTCGGCTTACTGCAAGCTCTGCCTCCCAGGTTCACACCATTCTCCTGCCTCAGCCTCCTGAGTAGCTGGGACTACAGGCACCCACCACCACGCCTGGCTAATTTTTTTTTGTATTTTTAGTAGAGACGGGGTTTCACCATGCTAGCCAGGATGGTCTTGATCTCCCGACCTCGTGATGCACCCGCCTCAGCCTCCCAAAGTGCTGGGATTAAAGGCGTGAGCCACCGCACCTGGCCCTTGCCTTTTTTTTTTTTTTTTTCAAGAATATTTTGGCTATCCAATGTCCCTTTCATTTTCATTTGAATTTTAGGGTCAGCTTGAATTTTAGGATCAGCTTGAATTTTAGGGTCAACTGCAAAAAAGCAGCTGGAATTTGACAGGGATTGCATTGAATCTGTATATCAATCAGGGGAGTATTGCTATTTTAATAATATTAAGTCTTCCAATCCATAAACACAGAAGATGATTTCTTTCAAAACTCTTTTGTAGTTTTCAATGTATAGGACTTTCACTTCCTTGGTTAAATTTATTCATAACTATTTTATAATTTTTGATGCCATTTCAAGTGGCATCACTTTCTTAATTTCATGTTTGGATTTTTCATTGTAAGTGTATAGAAAGACAACTGATTTTTGGATATTGATCTTATATCCTACAACTTTGTTGAACTCATTAACTCTAATAATGTGTGTATATGTATGTATATGTGTGTGCATGTGTGCGTTTCTTTAGGATTTTTTAGAAAATCATGTCATCCACTAATAGAGGTAGTTTTAACTTCCTTCTTCTAATCTGGATTCTCTCTTTCTCTCTTCCACTTCTCTCATTTTTCACTCTCTTTCTCACCTAATTGCCCTGGCTAAAATTTCTAGTAAAATGTTGAATAGAAGTGGTGAGAGAAAACATCCATATCATGTTTCTGATATTACAGGGAAAGCTTCCAGTCTTTCACAGCTAAGTATGATGTTAGCTGTGGGTTTTTCATAGATGCCTTTTATTAGGTTAAGGAAGTTCCCTTCTATTTCTAGTTTGTTGAATGTTTTTTATCACGAAAGGATGTGAGATTTGGTTAAACCCTTTTTCTATATCTATTGAGATGATCACATGGGTTTTCCCCTCTTCATTGTATTAATATGGTATATTGCATTGACTGACTTTCATATGTTGAACAAACTTTGCATTCCTGGGATAAATTCCCATTAGCTATAATGTCCAGCCCTTCTAATATGCTATTGGATTCTGTTTGCTAGTATTTTGTTGATAATTTTTGCATTTATATTCATAAGAGATATTAGCCTGTAGCTTTCCTTTCTTGGGATACCTTTTTCTGGTTTAAGTATCAGGGTAATACTGACCTCACAGCATGAGTTAGAAAGTGTTCCCTCTGCTATTTTTTTGGAAAGATTTTGAGAAGGATTGGTGCTAACTTTTCTTTAAATGTTTGGTAGAATCCATTGATGGAGTCATCTGGTCCTGAGCTTTTCTTTGTTAGAAGTTTTTTCTTGTTAACTCAATATTTACTTTTATAAGTCTATTCATGTATTCTATTTTATCTTGAGTGTCAGTTTTGGTAGTTTTTATATTTCTAGGACTTTGTCCATTTTATGTAGGTTATCCAGTTTGCTGGTATATAGTTGCTCATTATATTCTCTTAAAATCCTTTTGTATTTCTGTAAAATTGGTGGTAATGCCCTTCTCTCACTTTTTAATAACTTTACTACTTTCTTTTATTTCTCTTCATCAGACTAGCTAAAGGTTTGTCAATTTTGTTAATCTTTCCAAATAACCAACTTTTGGTTTTGATGATTTTTTTTCTATTATCTATTCCATTGATCACAACTCTAATCTTTATTATTCTTTTCTTCTGTTTGCTTTAGGCTTAGTTTGCTTCTCTTTTTCTAGTAACTTAAGGTAGAGTTTAGGTTATTGAGTTCAGATTTTTTTTATGTAGGTCAGGTGTCATAGTGACAAACTATCTCAATTTTTATTTATTTGGAAGTTTCTTAATTTCTCATTCACTTTTGAAGGATAATTTTGCAAGATACAAAATTCTTGGTTTACAGTATTTTTTTTTTTTTTTCAGCACTTTGAATGTCATCACACTGCCTTTGGCCTCCATGGTTTGTGATGAGAAATCAGTTGATAATTTTACTGAGGATTTCTTCTATATAATAAGTTGCTTCTCTCTTACTGCTTTTGAGATTCTCTATTTGTCTTTGATTTTCAACAGTTTGATTATGATGTATCTCAGTGCAGATCTATTCTAGTTTATCTTACTTGGAGTTCATTGAGCTTTTTGTATGTATAGATTGATATTTTTAATCAAATTTGCAAAGTTTCACCATTATTTCTTCAAACCATGGTTCTACCCCTTTCTCTCTCTTCTCTGAGACGCTCTTTATGGGTGTATTGATGGGCTTAATGTCCTCCGGTCTCCTAGGCTCTGTTAATTTTTCTTCATCTTTTTTTTTTCTTGTTCCTCTGACTGGATACTCTCAATTTACCTGTTTCAAGTCTTCTCATTCTTTCTTTGGTCTGTTCAAATCTTCTGTTAAGCCCCTCTAGTAATTTTTTCTTTTAGTTATTCTACTTTTCAATTCCAAAATTTCTATTTGGTCCCATTTTATAATTTATATCTCTTTACTGATATTCACTATTTGGTGAGGTATTGCTCTCATAACTTACCTTAACTCTTTAGACATAGTTTCAGCTTTTTGAATATATTTACAATAGCTGATTTAAAGTCTTTGTCTAGTAATGAACTCATTTTCACTTTCTCACTTTCTCAAAGACAGTTACTGTTGATTGCTTTTTTTTTTTTTTCTCCTGGTATGTGCCACTGATGTTTCTTTGCATGCTTTGTAATTTTCTAATTGAAAATTGAAGATTTTGAATATCATAACCCGGGAATCAGATTCTCCCTCCTCTCCATGGTTTGCTATTATTGCTGTTATTTTATTTGTTGTTTATTGACTTTTCTGAATTACTTCCATAAAATCTGTATTCTATGTCATGTGTAGCCACTGAATGCTTAGTTAGCTTAGTGGCCAATTAATATTTGAATAGAAATATCCTTCAACACTTGGAACTAATAAATCATCCACTCCTAGCCAAGGGGCTCTGTGTCCATTGTGTGGGGGTGGGAGGATACCTTCAACACTCAGCCAGGCAGTTTACTACTCAGCCTTTGCCTTCACTTCCTGATTATGCGTAGCCTAATGGCCAGCCAGAGTTAAGAGACTGGGGCCTGCCTGCATTTTTCCTGAGTGTGTGCACAGCCCTGGACATGTGAATGTTCTTCTAAAATCTTAAGAACATGTAGGACCTTTTCAAAGACCTTATTCCCTACAGCATGTCATTCCCTAGACTTTGCTTCCAAGTTTTTTGGCTAGTCTATTGTTTCCCCCAAT
Organism: Pan troglodytes; assembly: GCF_028858775.2. Lineage (NCBI taxonomy): Eukaryota > Metazoa > Chordata > Mammalia > Primates > Hominidae > Pan > Pan troglodytes. The sequence goes on from NC_072414.2 coordinate 52,987,831, forward strand.
TGTTATCCATTGCCTTAGACAGTAGAGAAGAATGTTTAGACCATGCTCCCTTGGGAGCAGCTTAGTATAAAGCAAGTTCCCAGTCAGGAGAGAGAAAAACATGTGTCTAGTAGCATGTCTTCAAGGCAGCCACCAGATAGATCAAATTAGAATTTTCTGTAAATAAGGTCCATTCTGCTCCCTCATATGCCTGCACTGGGAATGTGGGTTGTTATTTCAAGGCTGCTGCTGAGCTGGGGATTGGAGTACGGGATTAAGATAAGTTAAGACACCACAGTTTTGCTTTTTTCATTAAGAATTGACTAAGGTTTTTTGTTTTTGTTTTTAAATAAATGCTTCCCAGAGTACTTCAAGTATTTGGTTACATTCCAGAGTTCTGAAAAAGCACATTCTGATGGTTATTGCCACTTTTTTCCTAGCTTTTATAGAAGGGTGAACTTTTGGGATTCCTTATTCCACCATTTTCTCTGACATTACTTGTTGTTTTGTTTTGTATTTTCATAAAGGCGAGGCACCTCCTGCTTCTCCTGGATGTCATGGGAAGCCAGCAACCTTTATAGTCCTTGAAGAAGACTGGAGGGTGGGGAGTGGGGGTTGGGGGTTTCTAGGTGTAAACCAAAAATTAAATTCTTAGTGCCACCCCCTACTACAACCAACTGAATGGCCCCTCCTCTCAGCCAAAGGGATTTCAAAGAAACCTGCAAAACTAGTTCAGGCCATGATAGGAAGGAACCAGGAAAGAGTGGTTGGACATGTTTCATTATACTCTGTTCCCTTTGGCATCCAGGCACAACTGACCAGCATTAACAATAAAACAGAGATCTTAAGACTAACAAAATAGACTCTTTGTAGCAATAAGATACCAAATTCCAGCCTGATTCTAGTATAGCATCACATGACATAGCAGGTGCTGAAAGTATCAAAGTGTTTTACCCCAAAATATATTTCTTTGTCACATTTTGAAATAGCCCTGCAAAGCTGTCTCTGGTGGGGAAAATTTACATTCTATAGAGAATCCTCTTCCCTTTCTAGTTTTTTCCTGATCTGGGAGAGATTTTAACTAAGAGTCTGGCACCTTTTAAGGTCTGATGAGAGACATACACCCTCTATTCTGTCTGAAGCCTGCTACCCAGAGGCTTCATCTACATAATAAGAACCTTGGTCTCCATAAACCTTTATCTTAACCCAGACACTCCTTTCTATTGATTCCAGGTCTTTAGATAAGAACTCTTTCAACCAATTGCCAGTCAGAAAATCTTTGAATCCACCCATGACCCATAAGCTCCCACTTTGAGTTGTCCCGCCTTTCCAGACTAAACGAATGAATACATACCTCAAATGCACTGATTGATGTCTTATGTCTCCCTAAAATGTCTAAAACCAAGCTGCAACCCAACCACCTTGAGCACATGTTCTCAGGACCTCTTGAGACTGTACCTTGGGCCACGGTCATTCATATTTGATTCAGAATAAATCTCTTCAAATATTTTACAGAATTTGGCACTTTTTGTAAACGTAGAGAAGAGGCAGAATTTATAATTTTTGATTTGTATATTTCATAGCAAAATTGTAACTCTGCTGTGTTTTTAACTCCTAAATACTCCTGGATTGGTAATATACTGGGGATAATACCAAAAACTGTTTCTGAGAATATGTTAGTAGGATAAGAACCAAGATGTGAAGAACAATTACAGAGTTTCTCATATACAATTATTTTCTGATTCACTTTATAAGAACATATAGCACCCCAATTGAGTAATGATAATTAACAAGATGCTTTTGTTCCTTTAGGTTTTAAAAATTACACTTTCCCTATGAAACTAGATTTAAGCAATGGAATATCTTCAGGATAATACTAACAAAGAGAGGTTGGAGAAGGGTGCATTCTACGTATATTTTTGTTGTTTTTAAAAAAGAATCGTGACAATAGTAATAGCAATTAATTGCTTTTACCAATAATGCTACTAATTATTTTAATTATTTAATATTAGTATAATAATAATAGTTATTATTATAATTACTACTGACAGTTACCTACTTACAAGTCTTATTGGAGAGAGTGGGGGAATGTGGACACATAAATACACACTATCTAATGTCTACAAACAATTTACACAATATAGGAGGTAACATACACAAATACTAAGGCACTGTCTGTAATAACCAGTGCTACTCAAAGTTCATTTGGAGCAGAGCTGATTTGCAAGCTTGTTGTTATTGGTTTGAGACAAGATAAATACAGAAATTGAGAGTAGTGTTTAGAAACTTACAGCACTTTGACAATGGGGCACATCCCCTCCAAAGTGAAATGTGTTGTCTGTGACGTTTAATAATAATAAGCCTGGGCTTGGACTACATATGTCTTTTTTTTTTTTTTCCTGTTTCATTCTTCTGGTAACTCATTTTGATTATTCCCTTCTTTAACAAAAGTATTGGTCTGCAATAAATTGGGAGGGAGAGGGGAGGAACTAGTTCTTCACTATAGATAAATGTCAGTTTAGAAGATCTATGCTGTTTGGTTTGGGAAATGAAAGGTTTGGGCTACATTTATTGTTTGAATTTGGAGGGACAGAGAGATTACTAGGGACTAGAGTGGTTTGAGCAGGATTTATGGAACAAGTGTGACTTCACATTGTTACAAATTATAGGTGAAGAATGAAGGAACATTCCAGGATCAAGTTTCCTAAAATTTGGAAATAAACTGTGGAAATTCTCCTAAGGTTTGTATCTTTCTTGTCTGAATATAAGAATCTTTTTCTATTATGATGAGTGAGATCAGGAAATGAATTAAAATATTTTAATTTCCTCCTTGGTTTTGAAGTTCTTTAAAGAAGGGATTTAGAATTTAAATAGTATGGTTATTAGTATCTTTGAGTGAAGGAGAAAGCGTAAATTAAATGTCTTCTCATTTTTTAAATTAGGTAGAAAAGCTTACTCCCACTTAAGAAAAAGAAGAACTAAATTAAAATTCGTTTCGCCCTGAGAGCAATCAGTATATCTAATCCAAATTGAGAAAAATGAAATCCTTTTTAAATTTTAGTACCTGTATGTTCAAAAGCCATAATTCTGTTTGGAAATCTATGAAGGTACATTTTTCTCATATACGAAAAATTAATCTTGTGCTAGGTAAGAAACTCATCCTCTTTTTTTTTTTTTTTTTTTTTTTTTTTGAGATGGGGTCTCACTCTGTCGCGAGGCTGGAGTGCAGTGGCACGATCTTGGCTCACTGCAAGCTCTGGCTTCCGGGTTCAAGCAATTCTCCTGCCTCAGCCTCCTGAGTAGCTGAGACTACAGGTGCGCGCCACCATGCCCAGCTAATTTTTGTAATTTTAGTAGAAACGGGGTTTCACCATGTTGGCCAGGCTGATCTCAATCTCTTGACCTCATCCGCCCACTTCGGCCTCCCAAAATGCTGGGATTACAGGTGTGAGCCAACGCGCCCAGCCGACATGCTTTATTTAAATCAAGGAGTTCTCAAAAATTAAGAGTTCATCTGAAGATTTAAATTAAAACTTCCACAGTATTTGAAGGCAGTGGGAACCACGACTGATCCGAATCAAGTTACTTAAACTTAGCAGTGAAAAGTCCCTGGGCCCTAAGAAGCTAAGACTTCCTGGTGGTCCCACAGCAAGACATAAGTAGGTGGGACTAGAATATTGGACCCTGGATTGAGAGTAAAGGTAGTACAGTCAACTGATTTCTTCTTTTTTTTTTTCCTGGAGACGGAGTCTTGCTCTGTCACCCAGGCTGGAGTGCAGTGGTGAGATCTCGGCTCACTGCAACCTCCGCCTTCCAGGTTCAAGCGATTCTCCTGCCTCAGCCTCCCGAGTAGCTGGGACTACAGGTGCACACCACCACACCCAGCTAATTTTTGTATGTTTAGTAGAGATGGAGTTTTACCATGTTGGCCAGGCTGGTCTTGATCTCCTGATGATCAGCTAACTTCTAATCCAACATCCTTACTTTTATAGTTTCCTATCACTACAATTAGCCCCTTCAGACATGTGCTTTTCAAGTTCCTGAACAATTTGAGGCCACCTCTTCATTAATTGGCCAAAGTTGTCAGTGATCATACCAAGTTAGACAGAGGTGACCGGCTAGGTGAGAAGCTGGTAACTCTTTGGCCATGGGAGCTTTAGACATGGGCTCATCTGAGACAACACAAGGTTATCAGGGACAGGGTGAAGGCTTTCTTTCAAGTTCACAGTGCCCAGACACACAGACCCTGAGTTTTTGAAAGGCTCTGAAAGTGCTTAGATCATAAAGCACACATCACATGCTGTAGTTGTTGTCATTGACCTGTGTTTGTCTCTAACTGCATGAAAACTCTCAAAGCTGTCACATGGGGGTCAGGCTGAGCCAGCAGGATTGTAGAAGTACGGACCAACTTCCACGTGTTCCTGAAGTATCTGCTCTGTCTCAGTTTAGGGGGAGACAGAAAGACCTAGAATCACTGACACCTTGATTCAACACAATCCGCAGACTGGGTGATTAAATAAAGCACTTTGGTTTTTTCATATGTTTGTTTGTTCATTTTCTTTGCCTGTCCTCCACTCAAAGCACTTTGGATTCAGCTACTTTGGATGTCCAGTAATGCCAAACATTCCTGGAATAAGACTAAACTTGCCTCTCCATGGAAAGACTGGTAATCACATAACAAGGGATATGATGATATTGGTTGCATGCTGAGGTCAGCTGGGTAGACTGATGCTCAGAACAGATTTCAGGACTAAAGACATGGGGTTATAATGTCTCATTATTTCTTCCCATGCCACATGGATGGTGTCTCCTTATTGTTGGGCACGTCATTCTCACCTCCGTGCCTTGGTCCCAGCTGTTCCTTCTTTCCTGGAGGATGGTCTGTCTAATCATAATTATCCAAGACAGACTCCAGATTATCCAAGTCTGCTTATTCTTCAAAGCTCAACTCAAATCCTACCAAAACAGTACTGCATGATGGGAAAACCATGGACTTCGAGGTTGACCAGATCTGAGATGGGCAAACAACCTCTCTGAATCACAGATTCTTTATCATAAAATTCTGGGTCATAGTGAGGATTAGGGGTGCTCAAAAACGGTAAGTATTACAACTTTCATTATTCCAGCCAATTACTGATGCCCTTCTCTCATTAATACCAAAAACCTGAGACTTATAACCACATCCTTCAGGATGTGTATGATTTGTACAACATTTTGGGGATTTCATCGTCTCCCCAGACATTCTTGAGGGCAGTGAAGGCACCTCACTTCTCTGAAACAGAGATTCAGTTACACTGAGTATCCACTTAGGGAGCCCTTGCTTTGTGATAAGTACTGGGCTGCCTTCATTTAACTCTCCAAAGAGTCCTGAGGAAGCAATTTTTATCTCAGTTACAGACAGGAAAACTGAGGCTCAGATTTATTGGTTGCATGTCCAAAGCTGCACAGCTAGCAACTGGCACTCTGATCTTGAAGGCAAGCCCTCTTTACCTACAAGTGCTCTCCACACAGAAGGGGCTCAAGTGCAAATACTGATTGATGGGCTGGATCCCACTCATATCGCTGGTCTAATTGCATCCTTTTCTTCGTGGCAGCTTGGCCTGCTGTCCCCTGGCTGCCAAGATGTTCTTACTCACACTGCTCTGCCTTCACTCTTGCCATTGTGTTGAGAATCCATCAATACAAAGCTGTACAATTCTAAGTACCCAGGAAGTGAGCAGACCATATTGCACAGGGCAACTAAGTGGTAAGAGTGAAAACAGCGTAGCAGACGGAAGCCCTAAGCAGGTCCTCCGGGCCAGAAGGAGGGTTGGGAGAGGGAAGACACTGGGGGCAAGTGACAGGTTACCTAATTCTAGAAACAGGTAGAAATATTAATTCCCTTTGGGGTAGAAAGTCAGAAGCAAATGTAGCTACAATCAGTCATAGCATGCTAATAGCCAGGGAGTCACATTTGATGCTTCTGGAAATAGACTGCTCACCTCGTAGGTCAGAAGGCAATTACCTCCATTCAGCTCAGGAAATGCCTATTTTTCAACCAGTGAGCATAACGTCTGGGGATTTTTGTTCATCTGTTGTTCCGCCTCCATTGGAAAGAATATATAAAAGTCATAGCCAAAGGCAAAACACTTGCCCCGCTGACAAACAGCCCATTGACCATAGCAAATCCTCTGCTGCTAAACTATTAGAATTATGACTCGCTGCTTCCTTGGCAAAGACCTGCCCTAGATGAAGTGCTCCTAACGCTGTAGCTGTCTCTGTCTATTCCCACACCTCCAAAGACTCTATGATGTTTAAAGGCCACCTGAAACATTCTCAATAAGGTACACAATGCAGTTTAACAGACACTAACATCTTAAAGGGCTGACCTAGATTTATCTACTCCAGGTGCACAGATATTGGTATGTGCACCCCACTCCCCATTTCCACTTACTTTTCAGTTGAAACTACTATGATCTCACTGTCTTTTCTTTTACACCGAAGGAAAGAAGGAATCATCCAGAAAGGGTGCGGGTTGTGGGGCGGGCACAGTGATAAAGGCAGAATAAAGAAAGAAAAGGGTATTTTTTGAATGTCCACCATGTATACATCATCCTGATTTAAACCTAATCACCTTCAGGGAAAAGTATTCTTATTTTATTTCTATTCAGGTGAAAGGTCCATCAGATGCAGTTAGCCATTTTAAAGTGCACAATTCAGTGGTATTTGGTGCACTCACGATAATCTGCAACCACTACCTCTTTCTAGTTTCAAAACAGTCTCATCGCCCCTGAAAAACAACCCATATTTATTAAGTAATTGCTCCCCATCCCCTTCTCCTCTCATCTCCTCTTAATGACTAATCTGCTTTTTGTCTCTATGGATTTGCCTATTATGGATATACCATATAAAAGAAATCATGTAATATCTGAACTTTTGTGTATGGTCTTTCTTTTAGCTTAATATTCTCAAACTTCATCTAAGTTGTAGCATATATCAGTACTTCATTCCTTTTTATGGCTGAATAATATTCCATTGTATGTAAAAACCACTATGTATGTATCCATTAATCAGTTGATGGATATTTGGATGGTTTCTGCTTTTTGTCTATTATGAATAATGCTGCTCTAAATATTCAAATTTCTGTGTGAACATATGTTTTTCTTGGGTATATACTCAAGAGTGGAATTGCTGCTTTACGTCTGCTTTAAGATGGGGAAACTGAGGCAGGGTTGGTAGAGTCAGGATTGGAATCTAGTCCAGACCACTCCAAAACCACTTTTTTAATTTTTGTTTTTATAAGAAAAGTAGTCCATTCACAGGTCCATCGACTATACTTAGAACTTCTCTGGCTAAAAATTCAGTGAATAATTATTTTTGTCAGAAATTACTAACTTTTACTCTCCACTCAAACACCCTGAGGTCGAGTCAGGATTGGAATCTAGTCCAGACCACTCCAAAACCACTTCTTTTACTTTTGTTTTTATAAGAAAAGTAGTCCATTCACAGGTCCACCCACTATACTTAGAACTTCTTTGGCTAAAAATTCTGTGATTAATTATTTTTGTCAGAGATTACTAACTTTCCACTCAAACACCCTGAGGTCATATGATTAATACCACTAATTTGAACTCATGGATCCAATAGTTTCATTTGGTTCATGCTGAGATCTGAGCTTTTTGTTTCCCAGGAAAATCAATAGCAGCAGACTTTATCTTGTTAGATCAAATATAACTTTTATTTTTAAAAGCTCCAATTATGCCCTAATGCACTGTTTATGTACTCAGAGGGCTTAATGAGATAATAAATGAAATTTTAATTTGACAATTAATAGTGTAAAAGTGTTAGGATATTTTGGAATTAGGAAGGCTTTTGTGTGATTTTCTTTTCTTATTAGCCCTTGTTTTAGGATATAATTATACTTGTGTCACATTATGACTGGGCAGCAACTCAATTATTAAGAAGTAGAAAAATGAGTAAATTTCCTACTCCTGTGCCTTTTGTAGCAAGTTATGAAAACAAAATAAAAAGTAAAATGTAATCAGAAATGCTAAGAAATGGTGTAATTCTTTCATTTCCAATCATTCCCGGGTAAGAAATGGCTGATCAAACAGCCAATACCTTTATCATGAATATTCTTCAGGAATGTAAACTGATAAGACAGCAGATCCTGGAAGAACTTGGGTTCTCGGAATGAGACAACGGAAAATTTAAAATGTGTGAAATGTGTTACATATACAATTACAAAGTCATTTCCTCACACACCTGTGTATGCACACACACACACATCCAAGCCCAAACACCTACACCTACAGCATGAGTTTTCCAGGGTTCCAAAAAAGCAAAAATACTTGGACCATTATTTAATACACATTTACTCAATACTTGAGGGTGCCAAGCATGAAACATTATAAAGGAGTTAAAGTAAATGGAATCTCAAAATACAAGGCAAGCAAAAATCAAATTATAAACCTTAGGTTTAGCTAAAGTGAGTTACTGACAACTAAGTAAAATGTTCTTCATGTCATCAAATCCCAAGTAATCTTTATCTATATGTCATGTCTATTAAAAAAGCAAACAACTGTTTTTCAAACTAGCAAGAGCCAAATCTCTTTCATTTTTCATTTATTCAATAATTACTGGATGCTCACTATAAAAGTAAAATTTTAAAAAATGAATGGAAAACCCAGTCCCTGTTGAGAAGACATGGACTATACCCAGGAAATAATAAAACTTCACTCTTCTTCTCAGAACCAGGTGGCAAGAGAACAGAACTTCCTGTATCAAGCTGACTTCTAGCCAAAGACCAAAGAACAAATATCAGTAAAGCAAGTAGAAACTGTTTGTTGAGTGAGTGAATGAATGAATGAATGAATTAAATACCACAGACAGAATAAAGACCGTCAGATTTACTTGGAAACTACAGACTGGGTAAGGGGAGACTCAAATGTGGGTTTTCAAGGAGGTAATAGGCTTCAGTTAGAGAGGTCAGTAGAGGATATTTCTGGACCACTTTAGACATGCAAAAATTAACTTGACAGGCAATACATATCAAAAGTCCTAAAAGCTTTAAGAGTGTTTGTGTCTTAATAACAATAATTCTAAGAGTTTTTGTTAAAAAATGGCTCAAAAGATGAAAAAAGTTTAAAAGTAGTAAAGTTTTAAAAAATATAAAATGGTATTTAAAAGTTAAGACGGTGTGGCAGCTCACACCTGTAATCCCAGCACTTTCGGAGGCTGAGGCGAGAGGATTGCTTGAGCCCAGCAGTTCAAGGCTAGCTTGGGCAACATAGCAAAACCCCATCTCAGCCAAAAAACAAAAAACAGAAAACAAAAAACAAACAAACATTATCTGGGCTTGACGCTGCAAGCACCTGTGCTACTCAGGAGGTTGATGAGGAGGGAAGATTGCTTGATCCCAGGAGGTCAAGGCTATAGCAAGCCATGATGGCATCACTGTACTCCAGCCTGGGTGACAGACCTGGGTGACGGTCTTCGTGGCTCAAAAATAAAATAAAATAAAATAAAATAAAATGGTAAAAAGTTAGAAACAACCTCAATGTCTAACAATAAGAAATAAGAACATTATGGTAAATGAATAAATAAAATCAAGTCTTTGGATTTAAGGAGAAGCAGATGTGAAATAGTGTTAAGTAAAAAAGATCCATATGAAAATGTTGTTAGTACTATAATGTATGCTTTTACACATTATTGTATTAATAAACACCAGAGTTTCAAACAAGGAAGAAAAATGGATTCCTGCTGGAGGAAATGGCACAAAGAAGGCCCATGGGTTTGGAATGACGGAGAGAAGAGGAAAAAATGGAAGACCTGATTAAAACAATTTCAACTAGTTTCCAGGATTTAGGCCACATTCATTTCTGGTTAAGCACCGAGCTATGATGAAGTTAACCTAAGATTTTAAGAAACACTGGCACTTACGGAGGGAAATCTAGGTACTTGTATTTCCTATGCTTGTCATAGGATAAAGGGCCTACACAACCCATACATTACAAATTTGCCATTACAACCCACGTAGGGTAGGTCCTACAGACACAACATATATAAGAATGGGAACAAAGAATAGTCAAGACTAGATCTTCCTATCCCCCACGAGTGGGTATCCAGGCCTAGATATAGATGGCAAGCTACCGTGGGATCACTTCCTTCTCCTCATTGCCACTACAGTTCTGAGAGGGAAGCTTTACCTCCACGATCATCTACTCATCTGTCGTCATCCCTTGTCCCACAGTCAGAGCCTCTGACACCGTGGATGTTTTCAGAGAGCCATTCACAGAGGTTACAAAGATACAAGAGAAGGATGTATATCTGGAAATCAGAATGCACCTGTAGACATTCAGTAAGTCAAAAGTCAATCTGTGCTTTAAAAATAAAGTCTACTTCGGTCTGGTTTGAGTACTTAACTGATACTTAAAACACTGATACTTAAAAGAGAAAGCCATATAGAAAAATGGCTTTCCTGGATCCGCATACCAAAAAACTTCAAGTGCTTCAGCATGAAACTACTGATCCATAAATTGCAGAGGTCCCACCACCCACCCCCTCTCCCAAAGTGCTGGACTATTTTGAAATGGAAAGCATGAGCTTCTGATCAAGCTCTTCTGCCATACTTACTTGTCCTTGGCATTGGTTACTTAACAGTGTAGGTAATAGCTGTCTATTTACAATATTCTTATTATGTTAAGCTCAGCTCTTTCTTGGATAGTGGTAACATTTCCAAGTTGAAAAAGTACCCTGCAGGTCTCTGAGAAATGGCTAAATCTGTGCATTCTTCTAGCATGTAAAATGTCCCAAGTATTCTTCCTCAGGCACTTCATATATGGGATCTCACTGACCTTCATAACATTATTGTGGGGAAGGTATTACTGTTCCCCTTTTATAGACTGGTTAAGAAACTTACAAAGCAAGTTAACAACCTGGGATCGGCTGGGCACAGCGGCTCACTCCTGTAATCCCAGCACTTTGAGAGGCCAAGGTCGGTGGATTACCTGAGGTCAGGAGTTCAAGACCAGCCTGGCCAACATGGTGAAACCCCATCTCTACTGAGAATACAAAAATTAGCCAGGCATGCATGGTGGCAGATGCCTGTAATCCTGGCTACTCTGGAGGCTGAGGCAGGAGAATTGCTTGAACCCAGGGGGCGGAGGTTGCAGTGAGCTAAGATCGCGCCACTGCACTCCAACCTCGGTGACAGAGCAAGACTCTCCATCTCAAAAAAAAAAAAAAAAAAAGACCTGGGATCTACCTTAAATGTTGTAGATATGTTGTTACGATCAGTACCGCATTTAATTCTCATTCAACCAGTCCAACTCCTTTTTCTAAGGAACCTAACTGCAATCTTTTAAACCATCAGAAAAAGCATTTGGTATTCTTAGACACCCACAAACAGTGCTACTAGTAGCTTGGATAAAGACAATTTAGGGGGTGGATCCCTGTACACCAAAGGTAAATTGATAAAACATTTTCCCTATAATATTTACCTAGATACATAATTTTCAAAGGAAAATAAAATATAATCTCTATCTAAAAATTCTAAGACCTATAAAAGGGGCAAAAAACCTGTGTTACCCTCATCTGGTATAAATGCACTAAGTAACTTGGTAAAACTTTGGGTTCATCATGAAATGAGTCTGGGCATATTAAAAATTCAATGTTTTGTCCAAGTTTGAACTGGACAAACAGGTTTATCTCTGAAAGCTACCTCAGATAAACAGAGGTCACTAAGAGTGGTTATCTAAGCCGTGTGGCATTTATTTATTTTTGCATTACAGATTTCAAAACAGAGAACAGAAGTGAGTGGCACTAATCCTGATGGGAAAAGCCCTCATAATTTCTTCTTTATATCCCAAGAACTTCAGTGATTACAACACTTAGAGGCTTCCATGGCGAATCTCCTCAAATGTAGTAGCTGTAATTGTAAATATTCTGCTACCGATTTTCTTTAAAAGAAACTGAATGGAATGTAACCAATTGTTTGTGTAAATAACCAGACCTACATCTCCATTCTCAAGCCTATTCAAAACCCCTCCCTTCTCCTTTGACTACCATTTCATGAGCCCCAGGAAAAAGGGGTCTAGGCCCATTAGCCTGGCTTCCTGTTGCCATCTCTGCCTTTCCCTGCTTCTTTGGGTACCAGATCTTTCTGTCCTTGTAGGAGGATTTGAGAAGGAGAAATCCTATCCTCCTGCCCTGAAGCCTACATGATTATAGCCCAGGAATAGCGGAATGCAAAAACTGTGACCAGAAATCAAGTGGTCCAAGAGCGGGGAACAGGATGCTGAGAGAGCGCTGTAGGTGAGATTGAAACCAGAATGAAGGCATCTCAACACACGTCTTCTTTCAGGTCCTTCCATGCCCTAGCCCATTGTAACCACAGGCCTGAATGAACTCACAGGCCTCCTTGAGAAAGCCAACTTTATCAACCTTTCGAAGACCCTTCGTTTTAACAAGTGTGGATATTCTATTGGGGCATTGGGGTGTCAAGGGCCAGAAACTTTAAAAGGGAAAGAAAGAGAAGAAAATCAGGAAGTGGTGTAACAAAGGCCTAATTACAAGGGAGGAGTGTCTCTCTACAGACAGGTCACTGGAAGGATGCCAATGGCTCTCGCTGCATAAAGGAAAAGATTGTTATAAAAAGATTTTTAAAAAAAGAAGAAGAAGAAGAAAGAGGCATGGCAGTGGAGACTGGGAGGGTGGGGCAGAGAATAGGGAAATGAATAAGAATAATGACTTAAAAGCTTTCTTTTTTTTCTGGTTCTCTTCTTTCCTTTCCGCAGATGCTCAGCTGAGCCAGTGCAGCTGGCTCCCTGACAAATGTGGAAAAATCAGCCAATTTGAGCTGGTTGTTAGCAGTCCGGGTACAGAGGCTCAGAAAAATGAGGGCCTGCCTCAGGTGTGGCAGCTGAGCTTCCCGAGTGTTCTCAAATGATTCTCGGCCAGCGCGAGGCCTCCTGGCCTTCAGGGCCTCATGGGTGCTCCCTTCTATTTCCTGGCTCCACATACTGATAGGCGTGACCTTGGAAGAAGCATCTTCCTCCATTTGTTCCTCCTCCCCTCCCCTTCCTCCCCCTGACCAGGTCTCCTTCCTTCAAACTGGTGGGGCTTCCTCCCGCTCACTTAGTAAAAAGCCTATAGCACAAGGTCTCTTGTCCCCAGATGTTTGAGCACAGATCCGATAGCCCAACTCAAGACCCCCTCAAAAATGCCTGATGTGTATTCCTTTTCAAATCACTGCATTGGTCCACAGAGTCTGTTGATATGCTGGCAGAATACCCTGGGGTTTCCCTACAAGACAGTGAAGGCTTCTTGGTAAATGTTCACTAACACCAAATAGTACGCCCCACATATTTATGTCCTCATTGTTATGTCCACACACAGAGTATGAATATGAAAAAAGAATGCACATCTGACCATTCTGTTCAAGAAAAGCAGTCAATATTTTGAGTCAAGTTCAAGGGGAAAATCATTTTCTTGCAAGTAGCTGTGAAAGTTCCTTGCTTATCAGATTGTCCCCTTTCCAATGATTCTTGTTTATGCATTGATAAATAAAAATAACAAAAATGAGGAACTAAGATATTTAAGAGCTTATGTAAGGGAAGCTTCTAGAGGGATGGAAATGATCTAGATCTTGTTTTTTGTTTTTTGTTTTTTTTTGAGATGGAGTCTCACTCTGTTGCCCAGGCTGCAGTATAGTGGTGAGATCTCAGCTCACTGCAACCTCCGCCTCCCGGGTTCAAGTGATTCTCCAGCCTCAGCCTCCCAAGCAGCTGGGATTATAGGCATGTGCCACCATGCCCAGCTAATTTTTGTATTTTTAGTAGGGACGGGGTTTGCACCATGTTAGCCAGGCTGGAATCGAACTCCTGACCTCAAGTGTTCTGCCTGCCTCGGCCTCCCAAAGTGCTAGGATTACAGGCATGAGCCACCACGCCCAGCCCTACATCTTGTTTTAATTGGTGGTTACATGGTTATACACGATTGTCAAAACTCACTGAACTGAACACAAGATCTGTATACTTTGTTGTATCTCCATTATATCTGATTCAACATTAAAGAATTTCAGGTCTTTTGTTTCAGTAACACATTGAGGTCTACACCAGCACAATGAAGTGGCAGCTACAGTAAAAAAGCACAGGGAATACATACATTGTGTCATATCATCAGTTACCCTTTAAATACAATATAATATCTTCAGGCCGGGCACGATGGCTCACACCTGTAATCCCAGCACTTTAGGAGGCTGAGGTGGGTGGGTCACGAGGTCAGGAGATCGAGACCATCCTGGCTAACATGGTGAAACCCCATCTCTACTAAAGATACAAACAATTAGCCGGGAGTGGTGGCGGGCGCCTGTAGTCCCAGCTACTCGGGAGGCTGAGGCAGGAGAATGGTGTTAACCCAGGAGGCGGAGCTTGCAGTGAGTGGAGATCACGCCACTGCACTCCAGCCTGGGAGACAGGGAGACTACGTCTTAAAAAAAAAAAAAAAAGAATATCTTCAAAAGAATCTAACGTAATTTTTATACCATGCTCAAATACATTTTAGGAGCCTATAAAGTCCACAGTGGGTCAAAAAGTTTTTTATGGAAGAAGAGATGATATTGGAGTGTGTGTGTGTGTGTGTGTGTGTGTGTGTGTGTGTGTGTGTGTGTTTGATTACTGCTATTCTTATAAACTGAAAACAAAATATGATAGGTGATTGAATTGGTTGTTCTCAGACGTTTTGATGTGGGAAGTACTAGCTGGGAGCTTGGAGGGGAGGGTCAACATAATTGGTTTGTTTGAATTATACTGATTTACAGATTAAGTAAGAATGTTTGTGTGATTTAGGAAGAGAATGATAGCACTTCAGAGGTGAAAAGGTATCGGATTTATAGGGTCTATTCTCTCATTAAATCAATATAAAAATAGAGGCTCAGAGAAGGAAAACAATTTGTCTACGAACATACAGCTGTCTCGTGCCAAACATGAATCTTCCGAGAGTCAAGTCTGTTCTCCTTCCAGTTTTTCATTAGTTTTATTTTACATGACATTCTCTACAATATTTTGAAGAAAAGATATATTTATATGTCATCAACTTTCTAGAAAGTAATATTTTTATTAATATTAAAAACATCTTCAAAAATTGTTTTTCCCCTGAGAATGGCTGCTTCTCAAATAGTGTGTTTTAAAAAATTAAGATAGTCTACTGATATACTCAAATACTCACATTTATCTTCTTAGAAAGCACCCATGTATATCTTCCACGTGATAGTTATGGCTTAAAAAAAATTCAAATTTATGTTGCTGCTGTCCCATCCACCCATCTCTACAATAGAAGATTCTAAAAAGTGATTTTGTCACCAGAAACCCACATTTTCTCCCATCTGGACCTTGAAGTTTCCTTTAACTTTGCTTTAGTGATTGGGCAAGTCATCTTTCTTTCTGTGGCTTTAAGAATTGCCCATGATAAAGTAAAAGAGCCATAATCTCAAGGAAACCATTTATTAGGCTTAATCAAAACATAATACTCTTGTTTATGTCTTCAACACATTGTTTATGGAGAGAGTGAGCCACAATGCACAGACACTATCACGATGCTCCGGTGAAGATGGGTAATTTAATGCCCAAGAGCACAACTGAATCCACTCTAGAGACCAATAGGTGTGGCTCAACCATAGCTTCAAAATTTCAGAGGAAGTTCAGAAACCCCATATGGGTTTGCTTTGCTTTTTCTATTCCTTTTAACCAAAGCTGCCTTCATCATGTATAATTCTTTCTTTTTTTCTGAGACAGGTTCTTGCTATGCCTCCCAGGCTGGAGTACAGTGGCCCGATCACAGCTCACTGTAGCCTCAAACTCCTGGACTCAGGTGATCCTCCCACCTTAGCCCCCTGAGTAGCTGCGACTACAGGCATGTAATACCACACCTGGCTGACTTTTTTAAAAAAACATTATAGAGATGGGGTCTCACCATGTTGCCTAGGCTTCACCATGTGTATTTCTTTCTTTTTTTTTTTTTGAGACGGCGTCTGGCTCCTTTGCCCAGGCTGGAGTGCAGTGGTGTGATCTCAGCTCACTGCAACTTCTGCATCCCAGGTTCAAGCAATTCTCCTGCCTCAGCCTCCCAAGTAGCTGGGATTACAGTCACATGCCACCACGCCCAGATAATTTTTTTGTATTTTAGTAGAGACAGGGTTTCACCATGTTAGCTAGGCCGGTCTCGAACTCCTGACCTCAGGTGATCTGCCAGCCTCAGTCTCCCAAAGTGCTGGGATTACAGGCGTGAGCCACCGCACCCACCCCACCATGTATATTTCTGACAGCCTCTTCACAAGGCTGATAACTTTGTGATATTCTTGACAGGTCCCCAATGTCTCTCTCAGCTTGGCCAGGGCCCACCCACCTACCCCTTTGTAGAATCTCGAAACAACACCTCAGCATCCTGGGAGACTGGCATGATAATATTCGTTTTTCAGAGCAAGAACCAAACTGACAAGGAACAGCCATAGGAGGCTCAGATCAGGGCTATCTCCGCTCAGTGACAGGGAGGTCTGTCTCTTTGGGAGAGGTTGAAGACAGCTAAACTGGAGTGGCTGCCAGGGGGAGAGGGGGATCCAGAACACAATAAACAACCACACTGGATTCTGCTACAGTCGGGGGAGAGGGGGATCCAGAACACAATAAACAACCACACTGGATTCTGCTACAGTCACAGCATCCCAGAGCTAGAAGAGAGCCTGAAAATCATCAAGCATGGTGGTTATCAAGCAGTTGTTGCTGATGTGTTCAAGCAGTGGAATTCTTTTTGAAATTAAATCTTCTGTGGACTCCTGGCATAGAAAACAATTAAAATTGAGGAAGAGGTTGCTGAGCAGTGAAAACATCCTCACCGTTTGATAGAAAGATTCCTCTCACGGCATACGGAGCCCTGAAACACTGCTGTGGGAAGTTTCCCAGGCTCCATTTGAACGTGGGGTTCTCAAAAGAACAGTGACAGGGAGCTCACTCCCACTAAGGCTCACTCCACCATAGGTAGCCCAGACTAGCAGAGGGTATCTTCCTGGCACAGACCTGGAATCTGACTCCTGCTAGCTTATATTCATGGATGTTAGCTTACCTTTGAGGCCAAATAAATTAGCTTGTATCCCCATTTCACATGGGAAAATCTTCATATATTCAAAACTAGCAGGTTGTCTTTTAGACATGCCCTTCATTACATGGCAGGCTGTGTCCACGCCCCATCTCTCCCACACATGTGCCCAAGCTCACCCCACCTCTGCCCCTGCCGCGGCCTTATCAAGACTTCCTGTACATCTGTCTGTGTGTGCTGGGGGCTCAGCCTTCACCAGGACCCAGAGGCTCCTTAGGGAAATCCACAGGCCCTTGTGCATGTGAACAATAAGGAAAGCAAAAGATTTTGCTTTTGGGTTCTTCATCCCCCCCCCACCAGCTTCAAAGTTGACCCCACCCGTTCTGAATTGAGGGCCATGAAAACTGGCTTGTGGCCATTTAGAAGAGGATCAGATTCTGGGGGCAAATTCTAAACAGACTTTGCATGTGAAAAGAAAATAAAAACAGCTGAATTACAGACAAGAAATTAATCTGCCCCTTTCCCCCTCAAAAAAAGGCATCCTAACAGAACTACTTCAAGATTGCCAGGGAGACTTCCTGCACGTAACATTAAATGTTTCCAGCAGATCAACAGCTGGAAAAGCAAAGTTTTCTTTTTTTAAGTGTTAACATTTCACAGTTCCAATCGTTTAACAGATGTAAAATTATAGGATAAACTTAGCGTTTAGCTTTTAAAAAATTAGTAGCTAAATATCTTTTTGGAAAATACAGTTGATGGTGAGTTCTTCTTGATGATGATGGCAAGAATATTTTAAATGTTCATTATACTAAAGAAAAATGTTCATTATACTAAACCATACTTTAATCAGCTTAACATGTAGCTTACACAGGTTTACCTAAGATTAACTGGACATTTTAAGGCCTGGGAACAGATTGTTCTACTGACCAGCCAACTAATGTAAAAGATGAGAAGAACCAAGACTGGGAATGATATCAGATGCAAAGTGAACATCCCATAATCGAAACGGATGATGACTCCCGCTGGTGAGTGAAGGGACATCAGGATCACAGGTTCAAAGGCAAGGAGACCCTTGTCCAGGGAGCATGCCTGGGAGAGCAGGGAGAGGTGGTGTCCAGCCACTGCCCTTCAAGCAGGGGGAAAGTGAGTGCAGAGGATTGAACCAGAGAACAGAAGCTGCTAACCTGACGGAAAATAGACCTGGTGAGGGAAGGTTAGTGGAATTGGGGTGGTTTTGACCTCAGAAGTAAGAAAAAGGGCAATTTGATTACTATTGTCCAGTACATGACTGACCCTTATAAGAGGCTTTACGGAAATTAAATGAAAGCAGGAGAAATTCAGGTGGCCATTTCCAGAGGGAGGCCAGGCAAGCCAAGCGGGAAGTGATCAGCCAGGGAATTAGAGGACCTGGGTGGACCCAGTTTGTCACTTTCATGTAGGGACACCTGAGATAAGCATCTTACCCTCTTGGGCCTCAGTTTCTTCATCTTTAAGATAAGAAGACTGTAGCAAATGACTATGAAGATTCCTCCAGCTCATGACGATCTTTTAATTAAAAATAAATGGAAAAAAAAGACCTCTCTTAACTGAGGTTAGTAAAAGTATCAAGCAGGTTTCTGAGGACACTCCATTTTAAATTACCTTATTATTGGGCAAATGTCTAACCCGCTGGTTTCTTGTAAGTCCTTCCAACATTCTGGCCCTGGCCTGCTTTGTCCCATCCCAAGTTGCAGTCCCATCACTCTGTCCCTCACCACTGCGATAAACACAATAGTTACCAATCCACGGTCTGCTGGAGGAAACGACGCTTTTGAAAAATGAACTATAAATCCCTGTGAGAGCCCAAGAGTGTGCTATAAAAAGGTCATTAATAACTCAACTTAGTGCTCAGATTTCCATTGGAACTATCAACCACAAAACAATCTGCTTCCTGGCTGAGTAAGGTAAGGGCTCCAAGAGGAGCACAAAGCCTTTGAAGCTGAAATGTTAGAGTCAGAGGAAGAAAACTAACGTGATGTGCTGGGCTAGTTTCCTTGAAATAGATTTAAGCTTTACAGTGCCCCTGGGAGATGGGCATTTATTATATCTACCACTATAAGCAAGCAATCAAAATTCAGAGAAGTCAAGACGGCTGCCCAAGGCCACATGGGTAGATTGTGGAGTCACTCTTTCAACAAGTGTCTCCTGAGTGCCGGCTCTGTCCTAGACACTAGGGATACAGTAGGGGAAGCCAACATGGTAACTGTGCTGGCAGAGTTCACTTTCTAGTGGGAGGAGTGAACAGTTGTAAAAGCACCAGTTAACAGGAAAGAAATATTTGCTAGTGTGAAATATGACAAAAATTAAATCAAGGAATAGGACAGAGAGTGACTGAGGGGTTACTTCTATGTGGCCAAGGAAAAAAGAACTCTCTGAGGAAGGGGCATTTAAACCAAGAACAGAATGACAAGAAAGGCACAGTCATACAAAGATCCAGGCAAGAGTCGGCTGAGGTGGGCAGGAGGAAAGAAGACAGTCCTAGAGTGGAGACGGCCAACTTCAAACAGAGCGTGGCCCACAGGGGCAGCCATGAACAGGCAGGGCAGCTGGGGAGCTGGTGGCCACCAAATGAGCTCCTTTCTCTGCCAGGCTGTTGAGGCGGGCTGACTGGTTTCATGTCTGTCTTTCCATAGAATGAATGGGAGGGAAATAGAAACCATGTCCACATGACATTAGTACCTGCATCTAGGAAGGAGGAGTTAGTCCCAGGAAGGCTGGCCCTCCCATCTGGCCACCCTGAGACGTTTCAGTTCCCTTCTGATTCATGTGCCAAGCTTACCTGTCAGCTTTCACCTCCCAAGGGATGCAGCGTCAGTGTGTTGAAGCTGCAGCATATGAACCAATAAAGCTACCTCTGAGTAACATGGAAGCAAGGTAGGAAGGCAAAAACCACATCCCACGGTGATATCAGCCATATTTCTTCCACATGGCAAGTTTTATTTTGTTTAATTTAACAATAAACTCATTATATTAACTCGATTCAATAGAAGCAGCAGGGGGATTTCTCCTAATTTAATCTTGGGCTTTGGGGCGTCTTGCTCAGTGTTAAAACAATACCATATAAAAAGATTAAAGGGATTGTATTATATTGAAAAAAATATGTTAGCGTCTCCGAATGCAGCCTACCTTTAATTTAGAAACTAGTCAGCCTACTTCTTACTTTATCCGAAGTGTCATCTAGTCAAGAGGGCCAATCTCTGCAAGCAAATCATGCCGCTTTAGGGTTTAAACTCCGCAAAGTGAGCATTTCATCCATGGAGGTGATGCTCCAATTTGAAGAGTTATTAGATACACCCAGCCAGGGAATATAAATAACTTGAGCTTACCAGTGTCACAGAACTGGTTTTCTGTAAGTCACTTGAAAATACAAGGACATAGGGCCGGGCATGGTGGCTCACGCCTGTAATCCCAGCACTTTGGGAAGAAGAGGCGGGCAGATTACGAGGTCAGGAGTTCGAGACCATCTTGCCTAACACAGTGAAACCCCGTCTCTACTAAAAATACAAAAAAAAAAAAAATTAGCCAGGTGTGGTGGCGGGCACCTGTAGTCCCAGCTACTCGGGAGGCTGAGGCAGGAGAATGGTGTGAACCTGGGAGGCGGAAGTTGCAGTGAGCCGAGATGGTGCCACTGCACTCCAGACAGAATGAGACTCAGTCTCAAAAAAAAAAAAAAAAGGAAAAAAAAGAAAAGAAAATACAAAGACATAACCAACAATCTGTATCAATCTATGTATCCATTATATAGGCTATATAGTATGCAGTTTAAAACGAAAAGTAGTGCCTAACAATTAACCGTTATAAGAAATAATCTCCAAGCCTTTTAGAAGTCTTGAAGGATTGAAGAGACTATATAATCTGCTGATTTAGTGATTTGAAATCTGGGGATTCCAAATTCACACACACATATACACACACACAATGGCTAGAGACCAAACAATGTTTTTTGTTCTCAGCTGGCAAAATGAATTAACAAATTCATTAATTGGGATGCTGTTTATGCTTGTACTGAATATATATGAATGCAGGCCCACTCAAGGATTCCAGCTGGGAGATGCCAACTTTTGAAATTCAAAGACAAACTAGATTTATCTTTGGTGCCTTCATAAGCTTATTGTAGTCACACTGACCATGTGGGTTTGTGTGTCTAAGTGAGGCCTGTGAATATTTATTTAACCAAGCAAGTTTTAAAGTCTATTTCATGTCCTTTCAACTACAAAATGCAAAACAAAGCTAGCCATGGGTGGTGGGAAGACAGAAGAAATTATCTTTATACAGGACTGCTTTTAGAAGAAGAAAGAAGTGGCTGAAATCTGGGGAAAGGTACAGATAATAGCTGTGATTCACTCCAGCCGTAGCTAACAAGGCCATGTGCTTTTCCTGGTGGGAAGCAGATGGGAAGGATCTGGAACAGGGAGAACAAGTAGGGAAAGGAATAAGCCTTGGATACACCGCTGTTTCCCTGTCTCTCTCTCACATGGTCTTTCTCTCCCTCTCTATGAGAAATCTTTTTTCATGGCCCCAAAAAAAAAAAAAAAGTTTGAGGAACAAAACAAGATCCCATTGTGGAGGGACTAAAGACACGCCACAGGGAGCTTCTGTCACACGGTTCAGATCCCAGAGTGAAGGGGAGTCAGACAGGAGGTTTCAACTCTTGAAATCTTTGTCATGCATTTGCTTTCTTTATTGACAGTACTTCCTTCTTGTCATGGAAAAGTGTAATTTGCCAAAAAGGGGGCAGTGGGGAGTGGGGAGGAGTAGAAAGAAATGGGGAGAGAGAGGAGAGAGAAGAGAGAGGGAGAGAGAAAGAGAGAGAGAGAGAGACTAATACGTACAATACATATAATACAGCAAGAGGAAGCATCCTATTATAGAATTCTTTATGCTTAAAATGGAGTCTGAATGTTTTTTTTTTTTTTTCATCTAAAAATAAGCCTGCGACCTTTTGCATTTTTCAGGCCATAAGTATTTCTGCAAGGTCCAGAGTCCCAAGGCACATGGGGGCAGAGTGAGGGCTGTCTGGTCCAGGTCCCCGGAGCTAAGAAGTATACCTGTCAGAGAAGCAGCAGCCAGGTTGAAAGAGAAGGAATCCACAGAGGCCTGGGAGGGTACTCTGAACCCCCACTTCCTCTGTCAGTTATTGATTAAACCTCTTACACATACACACCCGTTCTAGGGAAGCTGAACTTTAATTTTATGCCTCCTGCAGAAAACAGAGATGGATACAGACATGGGTCTGGGAGGAAATAACACTCAGCAACATAAGAAGAACACACACCTGCAAACGTTGCCACGGTTAGATTTTTTAAAGTGTAAAGAAACGAAAAAAAAAGTCGAACCTCACTTAGAATCAAAGCTATGCAAACTAAAATGTGTTACACTTTTTAAAACTTATCCAATTAGCAAAGATGAAAAAGAAAGATAATACCAATGTTGATGAAGGTTTATGCAGACAGGCGCTCTTATGTCTATTCAAAGTTGGAATAGAAATGAGTAGTCTTTCTGGAGTTAAATTAGGCAACATGTTGCAGATGCCTTAAATGTGCAGATTCTAGTGCAGCAATTCCACTTTTAGCAGCATATTGTATCAGACATATGCAGTAGGATGTTCATCATAGCATTGTTTAGCAAATTGATGGAGACAATCTGAGGGTTCAACAATAGGATGATTGGTTAAGTCAATTGTGTTACATTCATACGACAGATGTGATTAAAAGTTATGCTTGGCCAGGCGTGGTGGCTCATGTCTGTAATCTCAGCACTTTGGGAGGCTGAGGCAGGCTGATCATTTGAGGTCAGGAGTTCGAGATCAGCCTGGCCAACATGGTGAAACACCGCCTTTACTAAAAATACAAAAAATAGCCAGTCGTGGTGGCAGGCGCCTGTAATCCCAGCTACTCAGGAGGCTGAGGCAGGAGAATTGCTTGAACCTGGAAGGTGGAGGCTGCAGTGAGCTGAGACCGTGCCACTGTACTCCAGCCTGGGCAACAGAGCGAGACTCTGTCTCAAAAAATAAAAACAAAAGTTATGCTTACAACAAATACATAACTAATGAAATGCTGAGGAAATGTTGCTAACCTAAAAATGAAATCTGAAAGCTTTCTCTCTCTCTCTTTCTCTATAATATGTATATATACATACACACACATATATGTATTATCCATATCCATACAATGCTTATGTTCTAAGCGTATAGCTAAATGTACTTGCATTACTTAACACTCACAACAACACAATAAAGTATACACTATTATTGTGGCCTTTTCACAAATGAAGAAACTGGAAAATGAGAGAATGAAAACCTAAACTCAGGTGTAGTCCAGTCTAAACTATATAAACTTCCTCTCTTGGCCATGAGTAGGAGTGTGCGTATGTCTGTGTATGTGTGTACATGTGCCTTCCTCATGAATACAGATACTCTGAAATGTTCATAGTCACCTCTTAGTGGTAGGCTTAGAGCCATATATATATGTTTTTTGTTTGTTTTGTTTTGTTTTGTTTTTTTGAGAAGGAGTCTCGCTCTGTCACCAGGCTGGAGTGCAGTGGCGCGATCTTGGCTCACTGCAACCTCCACCTCCTGGGTTCAAGCGGTTCTCCTGCCTCAGCTTCCCGAGTAGCTGGGATTACAGGCAGGCGCCACCATGCCCAGTTAATTTTTGTATTTTTAGTAGAGATGGGATTTCACCGTGTTGGCCAGGATGGTCTCAATCTCTTGACTTCATGATCTGCCCACCTCAGCCTCCCAAAGTGCTGGGATTACAGGCATGAGCCACCGTGCCCGGCCGTAATATTTTTTTTTTATTGCTTTGTGCTGTGTGTTTCATGATTTCTACAGTGACCATGTATTTCCTTTGCAACTAAGAAAAAACTGCAATTAGCTTCTCTTTTGAGATGTTCTTCTGATTATGATTATCTTCTGACTCGTTGGAACTCAGAAGGTGTCAAGAAGAGGGAGAAAGTAACTAACAGATAATTTTCCCCTGGGTGTACTCTGAAGCCCAGGAACAGCCACTGGGAAAAGTCTGCCCGTGTGCCCTGGGAAAGGTCACTTGACTCCATGAGGTGACAAATAAAAGTGATAATGCATGTGTTAATAAAAACACCTGCTGCACACAATCCATGCTGTTGCTCCTTCCTCTGCCAGCCTCTGAAAGACACCAATTCCAGCAGTGGTATTCTCCAGACTCCCCATCAGACACAGTTGGAATTTTCTCAGGAAAGACCATGAACTTACAATCAAAGGGAAATACATTCTGCCTGAAGAATGCATTATCAGTGCTCACTAGATGCAACTGACTGTCCCTACTCTCGTAAGTTCTAACTCCCTTTGAATTATTGTCCTTGGTTTTGGAGCTTATTTTATCTCTATTACAGGGGTTTTCAAACTAGAAAATGTATCCTCTTGAAATGTCACAAAAATCCTTCCTAGAATTATATGGACATAGATAATTCTAAGGAAATTAAATTCCAGAATCTCAATTTCCCGGAGTCTTTCCTAAATGTGTCTGATAATGCATTTGTGGTTAAGAGGTCATGCCAGTTTACTCACCTCTCCATTTACAAGCTTGCTTCTCTTACCTTCAAGCAGAAAGACATAATTTTCACCTATGGCAAATCTATTATAACTCCCTGTCCAGGGCTATGAACACCATTGGAGTTCTTGCCCCAGAAAGGACCAATTTGATATAGGGGTTAAAAGTAAGCCTTCTATAATCAAGACATTATAAATCCAAGGTAGGTGGTTGGTTGTTTTGGGTGTATAATTCAGAGGTTCAAAATGGAAATGACCTTGCTCTAATGAAACTCTGTTCCCATCACATAATTGATAGGCAATGTTTCTCACCATTTATATGATACGGACTAAAACAAGGAATGGAATTGATATTGAACCCTTGGCAAAAATAACATTCATCCATAGGTAAAAAAACTAATTGGAAATAAAGAACCATCCATCTCATTAAGAAATATATTTCTAATAGACATTAACTTCTATATTTAATAATTGTTTATTGAAATGTTCAATACATTTGTGTTGTTTTGATCAAATTTGTTCTAAAAATCACTGTAATGATAAATCAATCTAGAAGATTTAAAAAATTACCTATACCTTTACGGTCATAGGATTTAAAAAATTTATTTACACATATTTTTATTACAAAGGATTATGACAGCATGATCAATGAAAGATTTTTAAGCATAAAAATATGTAACATTAGGCTAATGTTATATAGGCTAATGTTATATATTTTATATAACATTAGCCTAATGTTATATATTATATATAACATTAGGCTATTATATATTTAACATTAGGCTGTTACATATATAAAAAGTATTACATATTTATATATATAACATTAGCCTAATGTTATATAAAATATATAACATTAGGATAAAATTAGGATAATAGAAATTATCCTAATAGAAAATTAGGATAAAAGAAAAAAGATGTAGAAGTTTTGGGTATCAAAAAAGAGCTTGTTCGTGTATTTCTTTAAAAAATGAATGACAGCAAACATTTACACCAAAATAGTATTTAGATTTCACTAGATACATTTCAAAAGTGACAAGTTTTATTTTTAAATGTAAATATTGATAAAATGCCAGAAATTCAATCCTCTGCTATTGAAGTATTTAAACTTATGATAAAAAAAATTTAAATGTCAAATTTTGGATAAACGTGGAGGTATAAAGAATTTCAAAATTCTGTGTGTGTGTGTGTGTGTGTGTGTGTGTGTGTGTGTAGTAAATGAACGACAAAAAATGAAACCCACTGTCTAATGCATCTCATGACTATTCTTTTTCCTCCATGGGACCCAAGAATTTACTTTATTGGGTTTAAGGGGGCTAATGAAAATATTTGATTTAGTTCTCTAAAGAGATCTGGCCATATTCCAGCTGCACTCAGAAGCCAGGTATATCAGCTGGGTCTCTCCAGCAGGTGATCAAGAACGCATGAACAGGAATGAGCACAGGTCAGCCCTGAGGAAGAGGGTCATGTCTGATACTGGGCTGTTCCCTGATGGGTGGAATCAATTTGACTCACAGAAGGAAAGGAAAACTAAACTTTCCACCTGTGACTTATAACTACCATCAGGTCATTTATGCTATCATTTCCAAGAATGGAAGAAATCCTATGGAAAAAATGCGCATGTAGATGGAATTCTTTTCCTTTGTACACATTTGACTTACCCCTTTTTAATGCCTTTTACTTGATTCCATTAGAAAAAAAAAATCCACAACTGAGTACACTATGCTTTAGAAAAGCTGCGTACATATACCCACTCTCAAACGATGAAAATGACTTGGAAATTAATGATGTTGATGTAGAAAAATTGCAGGAACAGGCATACTGCTTTTCTTCCTCTCTGCTGACTCTGACCAAGGGCAACTCCAAGGATAGAAAGTTATCCATTTGATGAAATTAGAAAGACACGGGGCATAGAAAGGGTCAGGTCCAGCCACTTACCACCTCTGATAGGATAAACATCCTATCAGAGTCTCGGTTTCCTTATCTTTAAGGTGGACTTTAAAACAGACACCTTGCCTACTGCTTCACAAGACTGCTGTGAGTAGCAAATACAAATGTGAATCTGAAAGAATGTCATATGCCATTAGTGATTCATCACTTTGAGTATTAACAGCTCTTCAATGCCATCGCTGTTAGAAGAAGAAACTTGGTGTTCTCCATCCCCTTCTCGGTCCTGATGCTGCCTTTCTTTCCCTATAAAAGTAGCCCATTCCGGGGGAGGGATGGGTAGGAAAGTTGCCATTGATTTTATTAAGATAGAGTAAAAATTTATTATAGGAAGGATGCACATTCCAACAAAAGCTTAGGGCCTGCAGCCCTGGTTTCACTCTTAATGAAAGAAACTGCCACAACTCTGGGCATAGTCCTATGCTTAAACAACTGTGTTTAGCTTGGTGGAAATACACCAAGATGAAAGATGTCCACCTTGATTCATCCGTATGATACAGGAAAGAAAATCTGGCAAATTAGAAAGACATGGGGCATAGACTGTCTATTTATACCTATAAGGTCAAGACTAATCTTTAATTTTAATTCAGATAGATCGTCTTAATGAAGCTGTTAACAACAGTGAGAAATGGAAACATCTGATTTGTCTTGACTACGCTTAGACCTCACAAATCTTGAACTACAATCCACAGAATCAAGATCACTCAACGCTTACTTAAACTGATTTCTGTAAGTAATGTCAAAGCTCTATCCTGAGGTAAAATATTATTAGTCCTGACATGATTAACCTGGGCAATTGACACATAAAAAGGATCTTAATCCATTAATTTGCTAATTGGTGTTCATTACTTTGGACATGGGCTTCGACATGTCAGCCTAGTGTTCATCTGTAGGAAATAAAGACCCAAACAGGGTATGCAACTGTGCAGATCTGACTGCAGCTTGGAAAAAAAATTGGAGTCTTCAAATTCTCTGAACATGAAAATGAAAAACACAACTAATAAACAGTTGTGTTGCCTTTTCGTCTTTGCCCCCAACTGTACTGCTTCATTTTTAACATATGTTTAACCGCTATTTTTTATTAAACTCATATTTAGGCAGGGAGGAACAAGCTTACCACATATGCTTTGGGTTATATGCTAACTATTCCTTGTCAGATGGTGAGTTAAAAAGAAAGACACTGGAAGAGTAGAATTAAATGTAAATCTGCCTTATGAAAATCCCTAGCCTTTGAGAGGAAACACTTCTATTTGAGAGAATTTGGGACAGGTAATTTTTCAGGGCCCCCTGGGACTTGAATCTAATACTATCATACAGAGCTTCTGTTTCAGGTAGAGTCATCTTGAGTCCCATCTGAGATGTCCCTGAAGTGCTAAAATCATCCCTTTAAGAATCCATATCTAAGACGGTCCATATCCTGGACCCTATTCTTGGCTTATAAAGTTGTAGTGAAAATTAGTGACCTTGGTCATATTAGGACTTAGTTGCAAGTACTCTCTATCAAAGAAACAAAGGGCTGAGAGATCGATCACCTGGTCTGGCCAATTGCATGAATGCACAGGCATACAATCCAAACATCCCAGGGGTGTGGAGCTTCCATTCACCAGAACTGACCAGGAAGGGGAGTGTTCACTAGCAGATTATAGAAAACATGATTTTAATGTGCCCTCTCTTCAATATTTACTGTGAGCCCTTGTGCCTCAGTTTTCCTACCTCTGAAATGGAAATAAAAACATCAATGAAGTCATATTAGGACTTAGTTGCAAGGGGGTGCTGTGTAATGCCCAGTGGACAATAAGAACATTGCATGACTTTAGAACCTGGAGATGAGGACTGTTGGCTGGGAGTACTCAAATAAATTTACTCCCTCAGGTTCTTCCCTCCTATTTCTACTTACATCAATGAGCCTGGTTCCTTGGTTCTGTTCTGCTGTTATTCCAAAACTCTCAGATTCCATGCATATATATTGATTAAGCCAAGCACATTTCAACTACATCATGTCACCTAAACATTGTGTAAGGCTTATATGATTACTACTTGATGATATAAAAAGATTCTGATGAAGTCAAATGCGAAGGCAAAGGTCATTTAAGCAAAGGCAGAGGTAGGAACTGAACCCATATCTTCTGATTCCAAATCCAGCTTTCCTCCCACCCCCCTCATTCAACTGCACACACTTCTGGCTTCTTGTCATTTCCTTCCTCTCTCCATTTTGTATTTCTTTCCTTTTCCTCCACCATCTGCATCTTCTGCATTCTCTTCCTTGATCCATTCTCTCATGAGATCCATTATCTCATCACTCAATCTGTTTCTCTTCTATAGAACTGCTATTAAAGTTCCTGAATTCTAAGATAATTTTCTTAGAAGGATAGAAATGTGGGAAGGAACTCTAATAATGATATCCTAAAACTAATGATGTTAGGACTAATAAAATGACAAAAGTTTTGCTTTTGTTGTTTGATTTTAAATGTATAAATCTCACTTTAAGTATCTGTGAGCATAGTTGGCTTGAAAAAAAAAAAAAACAACAACAACCTGTAATCCAAAGAGGAAACACAGTGCCGTTTCCTTTGATTTTCTCAAGGGAGATATTGGGAAAATACTCTCACGGAAAGCGTATCTGCAAAAGCTTTCCTACGCATTAAAAAAAAAGGAACATAAAAAGTATTAGCTATTTGACACTCATAAAGCAGACTGAATTACTCTAGGCATTGCTGGGTACCTGGCATTTACTACAGTCACTTGAGCTATTTTGATTTATGAGGGTTTAGCCCTCAAGCAGGTTAGGTTTAACTAAACTTGCTACCAAGTGCCCACTTAAGGATTCTTTCAGCAAACAAGAAGAAATATTCTTCACTTAGAGTTCATGCCACCAAGCCTCAAGCTTCACTAGTAATGAGGCATTCATTTCCAGAGAGCTTGCCCTCTGTTTTCTCCACAGCTTCCCTCAATTTACATCTCTATCAAAGAAACAAAGAGCTGAGAGATCACCTGGTCTGGCCAATTGCATGAAATGCACCGGCATGCAATCCAAACATCTCAGGGGTGTGGAGCTTCCATTCACCAGAACTGACCAGGAAGGGGAGTGTTCACTAGCAGATTATAGAAAACATGATTTTGATGTGCCCTCTCTCCAATATTTACTGTGAGGCTTTGTGCCTCAGTTTTCCTACCTCTGAAATGGAAATAAAAACATCACCTATCTCATAAGATTGTTTGGAGGATTAAATGAATTATTTCAAGCATAGCATGTAAAACAGGTGCTAGAAGATGATATTAAGTATGCAGTAAATTTAGCTAATACTATCAATGCTTTCCCAATTTGTTCCTATAGGGCACCCAAATTGGTACAGTAATCTTTGCTGACAACCTTCCTCCCCATCACAAGTCTCACAAACACTAACTTGTTCCTCTTGCCTTATTCTCTCTCAATCCTACCCTTTGCTAGTCAAAATTAAGTTCTAACAAGACAACTGGACAGATGAATTTGTAAGCCACCTAAGGTATTTTCTCTCCCAGGGAAAGGAAAACTATAATTCAAACAAAATTCATGTCTCAGAAAGATTCTTAAGCAATCACTTTAATAATAGACTTGTAGGTTAGCAGATAAATGTTTTTTTGATCAAATATCCTTTCTCAAGTGCCTGGCAAACACTGTTTCACTAAACCAAGTTATCACTTTTTTTTTTTTTTTTTTTGAGACAAGGTCTCATTCTGTCACCGAGGCTAGAGTACAGTGGTGTGATCTCAGCTTACTGCAGCCCAGACCTCCAGGGCTCAAGTAATCCTTCCACCTCAGCCTCCTGAGTATCTGGGATTACAGGCACACACCACCACACCTGTCTAATTTTTGTAATTTTTGTAGAGATGGGGTTTCACCATGTTGCCCAGGCTGGTCTTGAACTCCTCAGCTCAAGTGATCCGCCTGCCTTGGCCTCCCAAAGTGCTGGGATTATAGGTGTGAGCCACCGCGCTCCCAGCCTCATCTAACTTCTTGATTCATCTGCTCCCAATTTTAATTACAATCACAGGCAAATGGTATCTTGGGATGACAAACTTCCCTGAAATCTTTCTGGGTACATGTCTTCAATTTAGTTCATGGAGCACCAAACTATAACCACAGAAAGTGAATTCTCGTTCCAGACACATTGTTTATTCATTCAGTTGCATAGGATAAGTCACTTTACTTTTCTGAGCCTCAATTTTCTCATCTGAATAATGGAAACAATAATATGTATTCACATAACCACAGCTTGAGAACCAAATCCAGCTCGTCACATCTTTTTGTAAATAGAGTTTTATTGGATCACAGTCATGCCCATTTGTTTATGAACTGCCTCTGGCTGTTTTTGTTGCGGAGTTGTGACAGAGACCGCATGGCCCATAAAGCCAAACATATTTAACTATCTAGCCCTTTACAGAAAAGTTTGCTGACTTCTGCTCCGGATGACTGCTGTGAGAAACCAGTAAGATAACTGACAGGGAAGTGCTTTGTTACCTGCAAATACTGATGTAAAATGTGAATCTTTATTATTGCCTTTTAGATGTCTACAGGATTAGTGTGTCGCTCACCCTGTAGCTGCATTCTTCCTAGCTAAGCAATCCCAAACACCTTGAGCCTGTTACCTATTAGGCCAATTTAAAAAATTTCTCTTGTTGCCTTTGTTGTTGGGTGGGGTATTTTTGGACTTGCTCCAGTTTCTCCTATTCATTTTTCTTTTAAATTTTAATTAATGTATAGTATACTGGAAAAGTTATTATCTGGTTCTCAAGTAAAATCTCAGTTACTATAGCCAAGAACTGGGTTGGCTTTTTTTTTTTTTTTTTTTTTTTTTTTTTTGGAGGGTGTCTCGCTCGGTCGCCCAGGCTGGAGTGCAGTGGCGCGATTTCGGCTCACTGCAAGCTCTGCCTCCCGGGTTCACGCCATTCTCCTGCCTCAGCCTCCCAAGTAGCTGCGTCTACAGGCGCCCGCCACCACGCCCGGCTAATTTTTTGTGTTTTTAGTAGAGACAGGGCGTCATCATATTAGCCAGGATGGTCTCGATCTCCTGACATCGTGATCTGCCCGCCTCGGCCTCCCAAAGTGCTGGGATCACAGGCGTGAGCCACCGCACCCGGCCGGGTTGGCTTTTTAAATAACAGCTCTGTAATGAAGTACTCTTGGTCAAGTAGATACAGCAGGATCCAAAACCAGTTAAATCACCAACTGTGAACATTTGAGCAAATTATTTACCCTCTCTCGGCCTCAGCTTCCACATCTATAAAATGAGAGCACAAATTATACACAGCTTTGAGAGTTACTGTTGAGATTATTACGGTGTATTTGTAAGCAAGCTGACTTATGCAAAATGCCTGGCACATAGTAGGTCCTTAGACAAGGCTGCGGATGTGGCTTCCTCATGTCCTTGACAGAGAGACACTTTTCCATCACAATCATGCCCAGATGATTTTAAAATTGTGAGTCCATCTATTGGGCATAAGTATCCTACCTTACATTTGTCCCTATTGAACTTCAACTTGCTTTTGATTTATTGAGGTCACTTTGACTTCTATTCCTGTCTTCTAAGGAGTTAGAATTTATGCTCTTCTGAATTTGTATTCTGTGAACCTCATTTCCAAAGGATGAAAGAATAAGAGAAAATACAGGTTAACTAGGGTCATAAGGCTAGCTGTCTAAGGCAAAATTAAGTGTAGATTTGACACAATTATTCAAAACCCAATACGACAAAATGTTTTGGCTGTAACTATCTAAGCCTTAAGAAAAAAAATACATTTTCCTATCAATTTTTCACTTCACACTGCTAACACAGACGAAGCCAAAGGGGTAGAAAGATAAATGGGTGGTCAAAATTAACAGCATGCTTAGGGAACAAGGAATAGGGAACCTGCGACTTTCCTCCCCGGCAAGCTCTCCCTGATTTTTAAATGATTCTGCCTTACCAAGGTTTGTTTTGAGAGTGTTTTTAATCTGAGATATTTTATCTGCTAAAACCTTATTTTTTCTGCTCCATTTTCTGCATTTTCCTCCAGCATCTTTGATTCTCAGCATTTACAGCAAGCACCGGATCTCTCCTATAGCCCGAAGCTCGTTAAACTACCGCAAAATAAGATATAAGCACCTCATTAATTACCATCATCAAGAGAATTAGCGTGCCTATCAATAAATATTAAAGTTGCACATTCTATCTCTAAAGAATGAACTTGCCATGCACAGGTACTGGATGCCTTCCCACCTGAGACAGATCTCAATCACAGAAGACAAGGAAAGCCCTGGCGGCAGATTCTATTTTAATCCAAGGATTTGGGGAGGGACTTTCCTGCCAACTAAGGATTAGTTCTTTTCCTTAGAGCCTTGTGACTTTGAAAACCAGCTAAAAATGCATATCAAAATGTAAAATGCCTAAATCAGCATTGTGGGAATCATTTAAAATGTACTGACAAAGCTGC
This sequence comes from Pan troglodytes, assembly GCF_028858775.2. Classification (NCBI taxonomy): domain Eukaryota; kingdom Metazoa; phylum Chordata; class Mammalia; order Primates; family Hominidae; genus Pan; species Pan troglodytes. The sequence continues at coordinate 53,020,841 of NC_072414.2, forward strand.
TCTGATAAGTTGAGATATTAATTCAAAATTTTTAAGTAAAAAAATTAATTACATTGAAATACACTCAAAAAAATGTTTGGAAGAAAGGCTTTTTGCTCACCTGCAATTTCTAATTTTCCAATAACACAATAATTATACTAGTTCATATTTATTGAAGTTATTATGTAGAAGACGCTGTATTGAGAAGCGTAGGTGCTCATCTGTTCACCACCACAATGCCATGAAGTCTGTGCTATTATTATTTTACTCACCAAAAATGTGGGGCTTAAAGATTAAGCAACTTGCTATAGATCACAGATCTGTTTTTAAAAATCAGCTGCATACATGGGGGAAAGAATACCAAACAATTCTAAGAATATGCTCCAAATGATACAAAATTATATACCTGTAAAAGAGCTTATTGCAGTCTTAGGTTGCATTAATTGAAGAAGATGGTCCAGGAAAAAGGAGGTAATGACCTTGCCCAAATCCTTGGACCTCAGAATTCCTCCAGGGGTCTGTTTTCAGTATGATGAACACAGTTTACGTGGAATATGGATAAACCAGGGGGAACGTGGCCAAGACGACCGGAGGGCTTGAGTCATGATATCGGAGAGATGACTGCAGGAACTAGCAGTGGCAGCCTGGAAACAGAAGACTATCAGGCTTTGTGAGAGACTGTAGACGGTGTGAAAACAAGAACATTAGCTGGGCTCCAGTTTCCCCTTTTTCTCTCATTAGTACCACAATGTAGAGTGAGTTATTTAACCTCTCTACCTCTCAGTCTTCTCATCTCTAAGACGGTGCTAATAATGGCACTCTGCTTCATACAGTTCTTGAGGGAATTTAGATGAGATAATACAAATAAAGCACTGACCATTGCACCTGGCATTCGAGAAGCTCCTAGCAAATGCTAGCCACTAATATTATGGTTGCTGTCATCATTGCTTCTGTGGTTCTTAAAATAGAATGGTGATTTCCAAAATCACTGCAGAAAATGGTCTCCCAGGATAAACAGGTGGCATGCCAACAAAGACTTCACGGTTCCAAAGGTTTGGGAAATACCAACTTAGAGAAAGTTAAGCAAGATTTGTACTCTGTGCATGTGGCTCTCCAAGAAGAGGTAAAGTATATAACAATTCCCAGCTGTGTTTGGTTAGGATCATTTTTAAAGAACACTCCTTGGAAGGAGTGTGTTCTACGAGCTTTGGGTCCCATGACCACAGAAGAGTCTACATCGTCATAAGCTACGCCCATCATCTGACGTTGATGAAGCACACCCCAGAGAATCTGCCGGGAGGTTTTGGGACCCATAAGGAGTAAAGAATAGCTGAATGTGGTGAAATGGGGAGACAGGTCACTGGGCAATTAGAAGTGTGAAAATGTGCCTCGTTGGACACAGGGTATGAGGCAAGCAGAGAAAACTGGTGGAGTAGTGCCCCTGGTAAAAGCTTACTTTTAAAGTAAAATGGCCCAGATAAACCTGATTTCATTAAGTGAGACCTGGAAATAAGGTTGCCCCATATATACTCAGCCGAAGACGTATGAATGAATAAAGAAATGAATGAATATTTTTATTCCAAAGTTACCCTCTTTCCTATAAAACATATCATAAAAGTCACACCATTATTATTATCATTGATTACCATTATAGTTAAAATTATAAACAACATCCAAACAAGTATCACCTGAGCCTTTCTTTTCCAAGTTGAGTATATCACATAAAGCAGGCTCTTTTGATTCCTACGTTTTTATTAATTGGCTTAACCTTCAGGGCTCCATTGGAATAAGTAACACTACACGTAAACAAGTTCCAAATGTGAGAGATTCAACAGAATCCAGGACAGGCTTTGTGTAGACATGGATTTTCACATGCTTATTCAAAATATTTGCTGTCAACGGTACTTGGTGAAAGTGACTGTTACATACAGCATGGCTAACTTTTTTATGTAAATGAAATGCAAATGTATGCAATGTTATCTTTAATGCAGATGTAGCAGAAAGTATTAAGATATGCTGAGAGCCTAATTAGGTCCTACATCAAAAACTATATATAAACTTGACTCCAATATCTCAAGAACACAAATTGAGTCTAGAAATCCCAGTCTGCAAGCTTAAAAAAAAGATGTACATATATATTTTAAATCACAGTTCTTTTTCTTTTCCCTTCTCTAAGTCTGAACACTTGAAAGGATGATCTTGGACAGATATTTCAGCATGGGGGAGGGGGTGTGGAGTGGGTGGGAAATGAACAAGTTTCTTTCTAACAAAAACCAGGAAGCAAGAAAAGAAAATCAGCCACGAGCCCCCCAAAAAGGCAAAACAAAGCTGTCTTGTGCTTTCCATTTTCATATGAAAAATGATGACGTGCCACAAAGCATATTTTTGCTTTTATTTCCATTTCTAACCTTCCTGGAGACAAACACATGTGCATTCCTTCCTAATCGCTGTTACAGTAAAACCTTATGAACTCCAGTTCCACTAATTCTCCATGTTGATCCTTCTGACGGGGTGAGCAGAAGTTTACCTTTATTTAAGGAGTGAAAGGGTTGACAAAACAAATAAATATCATAAAAAGCATTGCAGCATGCCTGCTCAACCTGCATGATATAAGCTCTTCTTAAGCACTTAGAAGCATTGTTCATATACGAAACTATTCAACTGTCTTTTCTATTTACTACAATAGATCCTCCGAAAGAATGCTCCTATGTGATACTTTGTTAGCCCCTTATAATTTACTATGCATAGTAGAAAAGTGATAAAATGGAACATCTTCGTAATTGTCCATAATCCAGGCTCCTTACTAATTCTGAGGAGTCTTGCCTTCTGATTCCTCAGCAAAGTGTAGTAGGCTTAGAGTGGCAAGTACCGGGGGCCTCTCCTGGGCTCTAGCTGTGACTTGCTCTGTGTCCTTGGACAGCTCAGTGGCTTCTTTCCTGCTAGTTTTATGGGGCTTTTCTTTCCCCATTCACATTCTAAAATTGCTTTGGGAATCAAAATAGAAAAAAAAGGATGCAGAAACAATCAGAAAAGTATGGAAAGTACTTTATAAATGTAAGGTGTCACTGGTCTCTAAATTGTGAGGGCGTGTGGGAGCGTATGTGTATGTGTAGTGTATAGCGTAGTGAAAAACTGCACATGCACACGCATATATATATTTGGATTCATAAATATTTACAGGTGTATATACATCTGCATGCATGTATATACGGAGCATGCATGTATATACTGCATGCATGTATATTGTACTGTGCTCATATATAACATGTGCATAGGTACTCATGGATAAGTACAGATGTATATATGACTATACTGACCTCAGAGCAATCATACATATAACACATATGAGTACATATGTATATGATGATATACTCAAATATACACACATATATTGACACATAACAGACACACATCCTCATAAATGGTAAGGATGTATATGTCTATCTCTGCCAAGGCACACATTAAATGTGCATATATCTGAGCTAATTAACCTGTGCACCTTGCCACAGAGAGTACCTGAAATGGCCCAAGACAAAATCTAGACCTATGTATCCAGGCTGAAGGGCTTAAAGCAAACAGAGCTTATCCAGCTCTATTCCCCTCTGAGTTTTCTTCCATCTTATCTAATACACCCTCTGAAAAGAAGGATCTTTTTTAGTTCTGCTAAGATCCCCAAATGCTCTTAACATCTCCAAAGCTCTCTAATACAAAAGGACCCAGTTGCTGCAAGGCACAAGAATTGCACTGGCTTCACAGCACCACAGAACATGCCCAGCGGAATACGTTACACACCGCTCCACGCAGCTCCTCTGAAATTGATATTGCTGGCATCACTCGCCCCAAATTTCTAACATTGTCATGATAACCCCATTTGTTCTCAGGAACTGCTTCCCACATTTTAAAGGAACAGAATTTTCCTCACGTCTGTCCTTCATCAGGCCCTTTCCTTAAAGAAAAAAGAAAGTCTTCCCCTGGGTTCTTCCTCCATTTTGTGTAGTAATTCCTAGTGTTGTCAGTCGATGATTATCAAGTATATACCAAACATTATTTCCTGCTAATATACAATCTGTGCAATTTTAACCAGGCTTGCACCCCAAGCTGAGGACAATGGAAGGTTTTGTCTTCGTGCTAAATAGTTTGGTTCAGAGGATAATCGTTAGAGATGCTCAAAAGAGGTGGGGTTGTTCCGGGCTGGAAAAGTTAGTGAACGGGGGGAAACCTGTCCTGCCCCACTCTCACCTTTTCCAGCACTCCCCTCAAAAGAGGAAACCATTCAGCTACTTCAAGTCTCTCACATCTGTACTTATCCATGGGTACCGTACCTTCATGCACCTTGCTTCTCCTCTGTGCCACTCTCCTAATGACCATCTTCCCTCCTGATGGGGTTCCTGATGTCGGCCTGACCACCTCTCCAATGGCTGGTCACTGACGGGGCCTGCCTGCCCCCAGAATTCACCTCCAAAGTACAGCATGCTCCTGGTTCCTTTGCCACTTCTCAAAAAGCTTCTTCTGATTTCTGCTCCGACACCAACTTCCCGTCCTCTGACCTCCACTCTTCTCTCTCTGTATCCTTCACCACCACCCTTCAGCATTAACCACTGAAGGAATCGCTAACCTCTCTCAGAGGCTCCAGATTCACATTTACAAGTGTCTGCTGGACATCACCACAGAACGTCCCTTGTAGAGTATCAATGAAACCAGCTCTGAATGCTGCATCTTCCTTCCCAATCCTAATGTGGCTGCCACTGTCTGAATTTTGCAAGTTTGAAATGCTTCATATATGTCTTTCTGTTCCCTTCTCTTTAGGACTCCACATTAAGTCAGCATCTCAGTATCACCTCCACTTAGCTTCCCACCTCTGTCACTTACATTCCATCCTCTCTCCTACTACTCAAGTTCAGACCATCCCACCTGCAGCCCAGGATGAAAGCACTCTCTTTGCCCCAGAAGTAGCTAGCATCTTACCATGGAAAGCATGCACACACTGGGGAAGGAAGAGCCAGGATTCTAGTTCGGAATTGCTGCTTCTTCACAAATAGACTTTGGGCAGTGACTCAATACTTTTCAGGCCCAATATTCACATCTCTAAAATGTGAATGAGGCTCTTTTCTTATTGTTTATTGAAGATAATGATGTCTGGCTATTGTTACAACAACCAAGGCTTCCCTTCTCCAATCCAGATGCTTCCAAAACCTTCACCCTCAGAGAGACTGATCAAGGAATATCAACAAAAGGCCCTTCACATCTTTATTTTGAAAAGTTTCCCAGGCAATCTTGGTGCACTATTAGATTTTGTAGTCTCTGCTCTAATCCATCATTGAACTTGAAGCTGGAATTCCCTTCCTAAAGCATAACTCAAATCACATTATTCCCAAACTGAGAAAACTTCAAGGGCCCCGTATAATTTCCTGAGGACATTTTAGGCCCCTCATCTATCTTTTCTCCTTCCCAAATGGTAACAGACCTTTGTGCTAAATTAGGCTATTTCTTGCTGCCTCTCAGTTATGATGAGTTCAATTGTATCAGAAACTCAACTGACAGTGGCCTAAACAACTAAGCATTATTTTTTTCCACATAACGTGAATTCTGGGGGCAGATGGCTTTGTGCTTTGCTTCACTGGTTGTACAAGGTCAGGGATCCGGGCCACAGTTGGTAATTCTCTTGGTCCTCCCCTCAAGGTGGGGAGATGACAGTAGCAGCTGCGGCAAGCACCAAGTCCACACCTGTGTTCCAACGCTGGGGACCGGAGAGGCCTGCAAAAGAGAGGTCCTCCTCAACGCCCCCTCTCTAGTCTATTGGCCATAAATGGGTCACATGGCTACAGGGGAGGCTGGAAAAGTGACTGCGATGTTTCAGCCTCTGTAGTGGGAGACTAGAAAGGCAGAGGCTCCGTGAATGACTATGAGTAACCAATTATTAGAAACCCCTAAATACACCGTCAGTATCACTGCCTAAACTTAGAATTGTCCTTTTCCAAACCTGTGTCTGTTTAAATGATTATAGCTAACATTCAGTAAGTGCTTGCTATAGGCCAGGCAGTGCTTCAAATGCTTTATGAGTATTAGTTCTTAATATTTACAATAACTCTGAGGCAAGAAGATTATTCTAGCAATCGTACAAGTGAGGACATTGAGGCTGATCAAGGTTCAAACACAGGGAACCTGACCCTGGATCCCACACTCCTGGCCACAGAACAACACTGCCTCTCAAGGAACAGCTTAAGCATAAATCTTCTCCATGAAGAGGATCTTGCCTGCAATCCCCGGACCAGATGCACAATTCTCTTCCTTAAAATCCTCTGATGTACTTCTCCTATGGTGAGGGCAATGATATAATCCAAAGTAGGGCATGTCTGAGATGCACGGAAGCACTATCAATAATTACAACAGGAAAACACACTGTCCTATGCAAACAGGGATGTATGAACATCCTACCTGCGGTTCTAGCCTCCAGGAGAGTGCTTGTGTACACATCCAATTTCTTCTTACTGGTGCACTGGGATTTTGAGGGCGGGCACTATACATGAATGGTATATCACCTGGATGGGCTTCATATGGTGCTCTGCTCAGAATAAGTGCCCTTGGTCAATTAGCTATGTGCTGACCCGAGGGAGCCTTGAAAGGCTGACAGGATGTACTTACACAAGGGACTACAGGGTGGCATCTGTAAAGAGTGGGAAAGGTGAAGGCTCTAAATCAGATTTTGCCTGAATTCAAATGCAAGGTCAACCATTTGCAGGCTCTATGATTTGGGACATTTTACTTCACTACTATGTTGACTGAGTTCTCCTGTCTATAAAATCACGATAACAAAATAAATTTCCCTACAGGGTGTTTGGGACCACTGAGTGAGCTAATTGCATGTAAAATGCTTGACACAGAAAGACTCCAAATTTAGGCAGCTATTAATTAATACAAACATGCTCATTAATTTGTGGGAAAAAATGTAGATGAGTAGAACGGGGCACGGCAATTGTGTTACATGCTAAGGTACCGCAGGAAGATAAGTTTGGATTGTGTGTGTCGCTGCTGGGCTTGACCTGACAGGCACCATCTTTTTCCCAATGCTTTTAAGAACAGAGCTCAAAGTTCAGACTGCCATCTTTGTTTTCATGCCAGTATTTTCAATGGTGCACACACAGACACACATTCTGTTGATGCAAAATCTGCTATGGACTGGGATGGGGTCATATTCAGAGCCCCGCCATGATAAATAAGACTCCTTTCTGTACTTTTGTGCTTTCTTATTTCAAAAGTGGGTAAAAATGTGACCCCCTAGATACATTGTGGCAAAGAGTGTACAGATTTAAGTAAAATGGTTAACTGAGAGTTAACTGGTTAATTCTATTCTAAAACATGTTTGTGGTTTTGCTGTCTGGAGGTAGAAGAAAATGGTAGGTTGAACATAAATGCAGGTTTGCATCTTGTCTTTGGCTCCTCAGGTAAGAGATGCAGGGAGGCAGCAGTATCCCTAGTGGTAATCAATGTTTAAGAACTGACAGGCCGGGCACGGTGGCCCACACCTGCAATCCCAGCAATTTGAGAGGCCAAGGCGGGCAGATCACTTGAGGTCAAGAGTTCATGACCAGCCTGGCCAACAAGGTGAAACCCCGTCTCTACGAAAAATACAAAAAAAATTAGCCGGGCGTGGTGGCGGGCACCTGTAATCCCAGCTACTTGGAAGGCTGAGGCAGGAGAATCGCTTGAACCCGGGAGGCAGAGGTTGCAGTGAGCTAAGATCGTGCCACTGCACTCCAGCCTGGGCAACAGAGTGAGACTCTGCCTCAAAAAAAAAAAAAAAAAAAAAACTGACAAAACTTGTATTAGTCCATTTTCACACTCCTGATAAAGACATACCTGAGACTTGGGGACAAAAGAGGTTTAATTGGACTTACAGTTCCACATGGCTGGGAGGCCTCAGAATCATGGCAGGAGGCAAAAGGCACTTCTTACACAGTGAGAGTAAGAGAAAAATGAGGAAGATGCCAAAGCAGAAAGTCCTGATAAACCCATCAGATCTCATGAGACTTATTCACTACCATGGCAATGGTATGGGGGAAACCACCCCCATGATTCAAATTATTTCCTACTGGGTCCCTCCCACAACACGTGAGAATTATGGGAGTACAGTTCCAGATGAGATTTGGGTGGGGACACAGAGCCAAACTATACCACTCAGCTTTTGCAGGGATATGGAAAGGTGGGACAATCTCAGGATCAGTTAGAAACCTTTAAGACAGCAAACCTGTTGCTGGTGTTGCTGCAGTGTTCCAGGTAAGAGCTTTGGATATTTTTGTCTAAGCATATTTGGGTTTCCTCTCATGTGAGTGGACACTGAAACAAATGAACTAGCTATGAAAGATGCACCTTTATTCATTGTAATCTCAACCCCAACTTCTTCCTTTTCATTATTTCACATGGGATGAGAGACCTTATCACACTGTCTTCATCAGTAGATAACTCCCACTAACTCAAGAATAAGCAGAAGTATCCAGTTTGTATACACGGATATATAAAACCATGGTATTCTCCTACTTACTTTGATCAACCCCAATTTGGCATGTCCAGTTACTGCCCTGGGGACCCATTAAGAGTCTATGGAAACAAAAAAATGCATGAACGAGTGTTGGGACTTGATTACAAGTCCAACCCTCTATAAAGGCCACGGCATACTTCTGTTTATTTAGTATGCACAACTCTAAGAGAGAGAGGTAGTAATTCAGTCTGTTGGGTTTCTCCACAAAACCTACCCTAAGGACACCAGCATAACAGGGGAACAAGTCAAACTGGGGTGGAAATCAGTTGGTATTTAAAAAAATTATACAAGTAGCATTCATCCTAGGAAAAAGCAGAACTTTCTTGGATCTCTTTTTTTTTTTTTTTTTTTTTTTTTTTTGAGACAGAATCTTGCTCTGGTGCCAAGTGCCCATGCTGGAGTGCAGTGGTTCAATCATAGTTCGGTGAGGCTTTCACCTCCTACACTCAGGTGATCCTCTCACCTCAGTCTCCCAAGTAGCTGGGACTGCAGGTGCAAGCTACCATGCCCGGTAATGTTTTTTGTTTTTTTTTTTTGAGATGGAGTCTCCCTCTGTCACCCAGGCTGGAGGGGGCAGTGGCACGATCTTGGTTCACTGTAACCTCCACCTCCTGAGTTCAAGTGATTCTCCTGCCTCAGCCTCCCGAGTAGCTGGGACCACAGGCATGCACCACCACGCCCAGCTAATTATTGTATTTTTTGTGGAGACAGGGTTTCACCGTGTTGGTCAGGCTGGTCTTGAACTCCTGACATCACATGACCTGCCCACCTCAGCCTCCAAAGTGCTGGGATTACAGGCATGAGCCACTGCACCTGGTCCTGGCTACATTTTGTATTTTTTGTAGAGATGGGAGTCTCCCAATGTTGCCCAGGCTGGTCTTGAGCTCTTGAGCTCAAGCAATCTGCCTGCCTCAGCCTCCCAAAGTGCTGGGATTAAAGGTGTGAGCCACCGCACCCAGCTGGAAATTTGTTAGACCCCTTTCCGCACTTGATGTTAGCCAACAGACCAATAAGCAGTTTTATATCTTCTGGCTTACTTTTTGTTTGTTTTGCTTTGGTTTTTGTATTTCATGTTTGGGAGCAAGGCAAAAGTGCCCTAAGGTTTTCGGTGTTTAAGATCTCCGAAGTTTTAGGCCCAGATCACATATCTAATGAATCAAACAGCCAGGATGCAAACCCATGCCTCCGTGACCCAAAGCCCCTTCATGTATAAAATGATGAGCCCGGGTCAAGCTCCAGGATGCCCCGGAAAGTTCTAGCCATTCTTATGGCATAGCACTGTACACTGGGACATGACTTAATTTCTCCACAGGCTTCTCAAATCCTAAAACACGTCTCTGTCCACACCTGAGGCTCGGTATCACAAAGCCTTGTGAAAACACCTCTCCTGAGAGAACTTTCAGCCCCCAGACAGCCGCTCATTCCCTTCAAGGGCTGTGGTCCCAGGTCCCGGGCCCTAGCTGTGCTTCAGTGACATGATTCAGGAGCACCTCCTCCAAAGCAGCAGGGCAAACCCTGTTATTTTCTGGGAGCTGTTGTCCTTGAGTCATTACCTCACACTCTTAGAACTTCTTCCAGTTTCTAGAGATGAAAATGCGACTCAGACAGTCTTTGTGACTAAGGATAGAAGAGAATATAAGGGTGAACACAGGACACCTTGTGGACTGAGGACATAAGTTTGTAAAAGCTCCCTGGCCTGATGATTTTAATACAAAAGAGCCACCAGACACGGTTCTGAGTTTAAAAGTAGAAGAAATCTAGTCCAGTGTAAATCAAGCTTATTAAGGTAAAGAATCAGTGCAGAAAAATTAAATGAGTGGATGAAGAAAAAAGTTTGGAAGGAAAAAATAATCCTCCTCACTACCTTTTACCAAATGAGTGTTGGCAACATGGGTTGGAGTTGCCTTTATGCACATAATTTGCCATGCCTACATTCTTTCAGGGCCTACAATAATGTTCCTAGCCGTGTATTTGAATTAACCAGGCCCAGAGGATAAAACTTTCAAATTAAACACATTCCTAAAGGATTTCAGGCTCATTGTGTATGCACCAAGGAAACATAACATCCTAAAAATAATACGTACACAGAGAGAAGCACATTTTCCATGAACATTAAAGTGGAATATGAATTATGACCCAGCTCATGGGAATAGACATCTGATTACATGCAAAATGGAGCTTTTGTAAATAACATCAGTCTTTGTGAGCTACCACAATTATTATCAACCATTTAATTTTATTCCCTAGCAACTCATCCATCGTTGTTAAAACTGTCCACTTTTGTTTTTTACCTTCTGAAGCATGAGGCTCCGAATTTTATAAAGTTCACCGTTAAAGCTATGTAGATTACCAGCCCAACAGCGAATGAGTTCACGAAATTATTAGATTCACCAAAGCATATGCTGCATTGCATATCTGCTATTTTGGGATGTATTTTGCTGGTGAATTGCTAGAAGCAGCAAAATTACAACGGTAGCCATTCTGTTCACTTTTTATACAAAGGAATCATGAAAATATGTTTAAACTTTTGGTATTTGGGTATTTAAGTGCAAAGTGACTCTCAAGAAAATCAAGTATACTTCTTTCTGTCTCCCTGGCCTGCAATCTTTGACACTATTCTATGAAATACCATCCATAATTCCAGTTGGTCTATGTCATATATAATACGCCTGCCTCATAAGTAGTAAAATAAGCCACTTTGTGCCTTCACCAATTCTATTTCACAACAAAGTCAAGAGACATGTTTATTAATAGAACTAAACTTTTATTGATAGAAGTTTAAACAGGAATAGATGAAGGATGCTGCCAAATGCATCCTTTGCCTGTTCCTATTTTAAATTCAAAAACCAGACACAAGAAGTACCTATGGCTAATCTTTTGTTCTGGGAGAAGTTGCTAGGTGGCACCTCTGAACAATGCCTTTAACACCTTATGGGAGACCTGACCTCATAAAATACGTTGTATTTTCTTTCCCTTGAAATTCCATTTCAGTCAGAGGTGAGGATTTTCATTGGCTTCCAGAAACCTTTGAGTTTTAACTGCATCAGGAGTAAGCTTAGAAAGCCTCCTGGCCTGCAAAAAAAAAAAAGCTGTTGAATTTCCCCATGCAGCTTCAACAGCATTTATCATTGTAACTGAGCTGTATTTGGTTGAATTATAAAAGCCTGTTTGTTTATGTCTCTTCTAATGGAATATGAGCCCAGTGTGGGCGAGGGTCCATTACTACCATATTCATTTGCATGCGCCAATAGTATTAGTTGAATTGATATTCACTGAAATGAAGAGAGGACTATTTAAGGTGGGAATGCAAGTCTATATTTCTAGTAAACATTTTAACATTTTAGTCCCAATTTCTTTTTAGTCTTGGCCTGAAAACGTATTAACTGGGAGGGCTAGCCATACCTTTGTATTGGAGCCATTCATTTGCCCATTAACACAGAAGAAGTAGAAGAAATGAAAGGGCAGAGGTAGCTTACTCTGTTTTTAGCATCTACTTTGTGTCAGACTTTGGCTCGGCGTTTTGTTTATTTTGTGTCATTTGATCCATAACTATACTACTGAGATTGACTGAATTATCCCCATCTTTAAAATTAGGAAACTGGGACTCAGGGAAAGTAAATAACATGCTCAACTAATAAATGGTGGAATCCAGATCTATCCAGCTCCCAAGCTTGGGCCACGTCCTCTGCTCTGTTACAACAAGTACGCTTTTACTCAGGCATCATCTCTAACTTTCTTCTTTAATTCTCTACTTTAAATCTTGCAATTAATAGGAGATCCTAGATCTGCCAAAATGGATAGATAGTACCTAAAACTATGGTGGTTAACATGTGATTTGAAGTTAGAAAAACTATGGGATAAGGGCCAAATTACATTTTCTCTCAAAGTCTCAGTTTACCAACCTGCAAAATGGTAACAGGCAATGTCTATCTCCCAAGGTGGCTAGGAGAAATAAATGACCTTACAAACCTAAAGCCCATCGCACTGTGAGTACCTAACCCACAGTAAGTGTTCCACGAAGGGTAGCTACTGCCATTATAGCTAACCACTTGTTCAAGCAAAAATATTTCTACCATAAATTATTTCCTATACTTTAACAACAAAGAGAAAGTTTGCTTAAAAATATTTTTTTTCCCCAAATACTGACAAAAGCTTGCCCTGGGAATCCCATTCCTCTTCACATCTGACAGTAACCTGGATTTTGACAGCTCTGCTTCTGGCTCACAATGTATTCACATCAGGACCTGCTCTGCTTTTGCCCATCATGGTTACTTCTACATTTTTGCAACTTAATTCCAATAAATATATAAAATAAATGCTGAATTCTATTAATAAATACACAAACGGGTAAAGGCATGCTGGGGGCATGAGGAGGAGTTGAGTGGTTTATGGAGGGCCCTTCCTATCTCCAGCACAATAGAGGCTATGCCAAGGAAATTCATACAAATGGTCTAGATAAGTAGACTGCCATAAACAATCTGGTTTTAATGAACTAAATTAGGATTCATTCATTCAACAAGTATCTAATGAGCTCCTACTATGTGCGGGGCCCTTTGTTAGGTGTTAGAATATCATGGTGAGTCAAAGCAGATACAGTACCTGCCCCCTCTAGTTTACAGTCTGTTAGAAAAGACCAGCATTAAATTAGGCCAAGAATCAAGCAAACAAAAGTAGAATTGCAACCATGACAAATGCTAGCAAGGTGACAGACACAGTGCAGTAACCCTATCTAGCAGGATCTGGCCTAGTCATGCAGGTCAGGAAAGTTCACTGAGGAAGTGATGCTGAATTCAATATTTAAAGGCTGGCCCAAATGTCTATCAACTGATGTGTGGGCAAATAAAATATAGTCTGTCCATACAATGAAATATATTCCACCATAAAAAGAAATGAAGTACTGATTCAAGCTAAAATGCAGAGGAACCTCAAAAACATTATGTTAAGGGAAAGATGCCACAGTATTGTATGATTCTACTTACATAAATTGTCCAGAACAGGAGGGATGGTGGTGGTGAGGGTGGTGGTGGCTGAAGAGTGACTGCTAGTGGGTATGATGGGGAGTGAGTGCTAGAGGATACAGGTTTCTTTTTGGGGTGATGAATATATTCTGAAATAAGATAGTAGTGATGGTCTGAAGTAAGATAGTGGTGATGGTTGCACACCTCTGTGAATATATTAAAAACACCGAATTATACACTCTAGATGGGTGAATAGTGAGGTCTGTGAATTAAAAAAAAACATCTAAACACCAACCCGAACCAGATGGTCTGTGAATTATATCCCAATAAATCTATGTGAAAATACTGCAAGCCTAGGGAAATGACAAGCTGAGGAGCAAAGCTCCTGTGTGTGGTTGGAGGACACATGATGAGCACCATTGGAAAGACAGAAAAAAAAGGCCAGGGAGGATCAGGCCTGAGATGAGACTGAGGAGGGAAGCAGGAGCAAATCCACACAGGGCCCTGCCAGCCATGTTGATGTTCTGTTTATCCTAAACGCAATGGGTGGCACTGGAGGGCTTTAAGCAGGAAAGAGGTGGAGGGAAGAGGAAAGGACACAATGGAATTTACATTGTGAAAAGATCATTCTGGCTAAAGTAAGGAGTACAGACGGCAGGGAGTTGGAAAGCTTATGTGTAGGCCAGTTGAGAGGCTGCAAAAGTCCAAGGCAAAGGTGGTGGTAGCATGGATGGGCCGAAGTGAAGAGATTAGAAAGATGTGTAAGATGTTAAATCAACAGGACAGGGTGACAGACTGGACCTGAGGGTAAAGAAGGGAAAGAATTCTTGTTTTCATGTTTTATAACAAGATGGATAGTGGTGGCACCCATGGGAGACAGGACACTGTAAGAGGCCCAAGATGTCAGAGGGAGAGAATGAGTCTGGTTTTAAACATGGAGATCAAAGCCTTTGGTATCCAAAAGGAGCCACGAGGAAGACAGTGGGTGCAATGATTCCAGAGCTCACTGGAGAGGCCTGGGCTTGAGATGGGGATCTGTGGCTCACCTAAAGAGAGACAAGTGGAGGCACAAGTACGCATGATCCTGCCCCAGTGAGATGACAGGAAGGCTTGAGACTGAGCTCTGAGGAGCCCTGACACTTCATAGCCTGAAACTGCATAATTGGAATCTCATCATAAGACAAACCCAAAGTGATGGTCATTCCATGAAGTAACTGACCTAGAGTCATCATCTGTGTCAAAGTTACGGAAGTCAAGGAAACGCTAAGGAAGTGTTCACATTAAAGGAAACTAAAGAGACCTGACAACTAGATGTAATAGGTGATTCTGAACTAGTACCTTTGGCTATAAAGGACGTGATTGAGACAATGGGTGAAATTTGAACGGGGTCAAAGGATTTGAAGGTTATAATGTGTCAGTGCTAATTTGCTGATTTTGATGGTTGTATTATGTATATGCAGGAGAATATCCTTGTATACAGGGATTACACACTAAAGTATTCCAGGTATTGGGGCATGAGGTTGGCAACTTATTCTCAGATGATTGAGAAGAAAATTAAGTTTATCTGTACTAGTCTTGTTACTTTTCTGTAAGCCAGTGGGCATGACCCATGTGAGAGGTAGAGTGGGTTGTAGAAGAGAAGGAATAATCCATGGTGCACAGGTCCTGAGAAGGAAGAGTTGAAGCAAGAAGTTTGAGAAGAAATTTAAAACAGTTGTCATGTTGTGTGAGAAAATGAGTCAATCAGAGAATTAGAAGATTGCCAAGCATATTTGGGGCCCATAACAGGATGGTGATTATGAACAAAACAATGCCGTGACTTTTAAGCACATTCGAGAACTGAAAAAAATGTAGCATCTAAAACAGATTTTTAAGGTTGCGTGTATATCCAACTTACTAAGCAAGTTTATTTCTAATAAAAGATAAGCTATACTTTATAGTATCTCTTCCCCATTAATTTTGAGAAAAACGCAAATGATTGTGAAGGATATTAGAAAAATATAGTTTAAAACTCACAAAACTATGAAAGTCAGTTTATGTATATGTATATGTGTGTATAAAAAATATGCATATGCACACATACACATGTATATTTCATTTTAATTTAAAAACCCAGGTTATTTAAAATATCATTATTCAAGTACTTCAAGACCAAAACAGTTGACATCAGTAACTGTTTAACTGAACTAAACTGAATTTATTTACAAATTGTCACTCTCTTGACAAGATTTGAGCAGTGGAAAGGGGTAAGAGAAACAACGGCATAAAAATATCAAATCCAAAAGTATTATTAGCTAGCTGAAACTCAATTATGATATAAAGAAAAATTCCTTTTGAATACCAAATTTTGTGAAACAATGGGATACTTAAGAAAGTGTAATTTATATTTATTTTCTTTTCAGATCTCTAGGTGAAGGATGCCTTTATTTCACACATCTTCATCTGGGATCTATAATGCTCAAAAGAGATTATGCCTCCAGTTTATTTATTTGCATTATTTCTTTTCTATTATATACCAAGTGGTAACACTCTTGGTCTGGTTTTCCTGAGATGCATATTTGAACCAGGACTTGACTTAGCTCAGCAAGCAACTAACTTCCTGGGATATTGTTGCTGAAGTTTTGTACTATGTGGTTGTGTGTATGTTCTAGACATACATGTATGAAGTAGTTAAAGTTCTTCTTGGCAAATTGGTGGTTGGGGGAGGATAAGGGTTACAACTATATCTACTGACTTTTAGAGGTATGCCAGATGTACTGTTCAGTGGAAAAAAATATGCATGGTATGATGCTATTTCCACACCAAAAAGAGAGGAACTCCCTATAAATGTGTATCCATGCATATGTACATCTGTATTAGCAAAGAGAAAGACGTGGAAGGATAAATCTGTTATTACTTGTTCCACGACGATGGGCAAATGGAGAGGATGACAGAAGAACCACAGGAATGGTTAGAGACTCTTCTTATGCAAAAGACTATATATAGAAGTTCATGTGTACTATGTAAAACTGTTCCTAATTTTGTTTTCATTATCACTTACTTCTCTTCTGAAGAGTTGGAAGATATTTGTTCCTCCTACCTAATCTGCCAAGGATGGTCATTTTATCGCTGATTACCTGATAGGGTTTGTCTCAAAACAGTGTCTTTTTGTGTCACAAGGGAAGTACACTGTGAAAGGGACTTATTGCACGTAAGCATGTATGTCAAATTCAGCACATGCTCTACCCATGAAGAACACTACAGTTAATTGACTGGCTAGCAAAATTACATGCAGAGTACTTGAAATTACGTAGGATTCCAAAGAAAACCCTTCCAAGTAGCTTACATCACATTTTACCAGTTGTGGTTACCATTTGTACAGATCCCTTAAAAAGCTATAAAATGTGACCCAAATGTAATTTAAAGCCAGAAGTGTTGAACTGAAGAAGAATGGTATATCTCCCCCAATACACAAATCAAGTAGAATCCTGCAAATAGTGCCCTTCTGGGCATGAGACTGAGTCATATGAAATTTGGCTAAACTCACAACCTTGAAAGTGAATTACAGAAGAGAAAAAATTAAAAGTTGGTTTTCAAACTATAAGCCACTAAAAGGTAAAAACCAAGAACTTCTATATTTGATCAACGGAGTAGACCAAAATTGCCCTCTTCACCTTTTCACATGACAATCATATGGAGTGTAATCACACACCCAGGTTGGACCAAGGGTAGATATTAGAAACATTTTACATTCACAACTAAAGTCATTTTGAAAACAATGAAAAGAGGCCAAAGTTAAGTCTAACAAATGCTTAAGAGTTTTCTAACACAGCCCAGACATCTACCTATTCCTGCCCTGGCTTCAGCAAGAATTATCTTCATACAAGATCATAAACTAGGAAACTAGTTTTCATTTATGGGTCAAAGAGCAGTACAGGGGATCCTTCTGCATAAGGCCACAGCAGCAATTTGGAACAATAATAAAATAAGGAATCCTTTCTTATTACCTATGTCTATATAAATATTACATGCGTAAACATTTATATTATGATAATAGCTATAATTTATTGACTGCCTACTATGTGTCAGGCACTTTGCCAGGTGCTTTAAATACTTTATGACACTTACTCCTCAAACAACTCTGCGAGGTAGGCATTGCCTTTCCTGTTTTACAGAGCGGGGAACAGATTCAGATCTGTAATTTGCTCCAAGTCACCCAGCTGTTCAAACCGAAGGCTATCAGATTATAAAAGTCCACGCTCTCTTGGCTATACCCCAAGGAGTTTGTGCATGTTGATCACTGAGCTTGGAACAAATTTAGGCTCCAGTCTATGGCTACAAAACAAACAGGAGAGGCAAAGCGGGTCTTCCATGAGGCAAGAGCTGCCTCAGGCAATCGGGGGAGAGTGCTGCTGAGTTTTCCTTTAGTCCAAATGTTCCTTCTGTTCTCAGATTGTTCAGAGAGGACTAATTCTCCCCAACAATGCTTCCAGTTCAGTCCTCACTTGCAAGCAAAACTCAAGAGCCCCAAATTTATAGCTTTATTCTGAAAAAAACAAACAAACAAACAAAAAAAACCCAGTTTTGCTCTCAGTGGGACCCTTCAAATTTGTTAAGACCTCCTGCCATTTTCTTTCTCCAAATCCATCACCAACCAAGTGAGAGACAGAGGGTGATTCATTCTTTATCTCCAAATTGACCTAGATAGTAGCTCCATATAAATAAGACACTCAAGCCTACAGATTTTATTAACTTAATAGTGGGTCTTATTCAAGTATTATTTACTTGCTATGGTGTCCAATTTGGTCGCCACCAACCCACATGGCTTTTGCACATATGAAATGTGGCCAGTCTGAATTGAGATGTGCTGTAAGAGGATACATACATCAGATTTTCCAGAATTATTATGAAAAAAGGGATGTAAAATATCTTATCAATAAGCCAGGCATGGTGGTGCATGCCTATAGTCCTGACTACTTGGGAGATTGAGGCGGGAAGATTCCTTGAGCCCAGAACTTTGAGACCAGCCTGGGCAACATAGTGAGACCATGTCTCAAAAAAAAAAAAAATCTTATTAACTATTATTTTATATTGGTTACATGTTGAAACTAAAATATTTTGGATATGTTACATTAAATAAGCTGCATTATCAAACTTAATTTCACCTATTTATTTTTATTCTTTTTAAGGTAGTTACTAGGAAATTTAAAATTACATATGCCACTTCCGTTATAGTTCAATTGGACAGTCCTGGTCTAGAATGAAGGCTTGCCAAAGCTATTTAAAGACTGTTAAAGTTCTGTATCATACACAGGCTCTTTTTGTTTCAGTTTAATCCTAGAAGGAAGAAATGTGTTGAAATTGCAGCTATATAAAATCCTTGATGGACTGAAACTAAGGGGGAAAAAGAGGAAGCAGGTGGGTTTGAAAGAAGGAAAAAAGGAGTATCTAGCATTTTCTTTTAAAAATGTCATTCTTGATTTATTTGGTGGCACAAAGTGATTTTCTTACGTTTCTCAGACTGCTTGAGTCAAACAGTCTATATGGAGGCTATTCCCGGATCTTAGTTGAAAGCTGTTGCCTTTCTAATTGTTTAACTGATCACTTCTGAACAACAATTATAGCTCATTGTTATTCCCTCTTAAAAAACCATTGACATCCATCCAAAAGTTATAGCTTACAGGTCAGGGAATATTTATGTGATATTTATAGTCTGTGAAGAAAACCCTGGGGAACTGCCAGTAGGGAGGATTATTTACCAATTTCTTTTTCTTCAAGTTTGAATTTATTTGAGATTTATATCCAAAAGACATTTTGTAATCCTGTGTAACTCTGATGTGTGACTATAATTGTGCATGTTGGTCAAGTTCAAGGAAAAAAAAAAAATCTCTTTTCTTTTTAATAGTGGGGGCCGGGAACCCTGGTTGATTCCACTAAAAACATCACAGACCAGAAAAAAAAAAAAAAAAAAAATCCACTCAAGGAAGTAGTGTTACATACTTGAAGAATTTTCTGAAGTTAGCCAAGAAAAATAAGCTACGATCAAGGAGGAAAAGCTGGAGTTTCAGTTTTCTGGAGATTGTACTTCCTGGTAACATAAAAACAAAAGTTAAATTCAGAAAAATTCAACTATGAAGTTAGCATCACATAAAAAACAATGGAAAATATTTAACTATGCGCATATGTTTGTACACAAACAGAAATAGATATAAACAGACCTTAATTAGCATTGTAGACTTTAATTATCTTTGTACAGTAATTGGGAATGGTTTTGTTCTGATTTATTCCATAACGCTTACTGTGTTCTGTTAACAACT
Organism: Pan troglodytes; assembly: GCF_028858775.2. Classification (NCBI taxonomy): domain Eukaryota; kingdom Metazoa; phylum Chordata; class Mammalia; order Primates; family Hominidae; genus Pan; species Pan troglodytes. Next base: position 53,040,610 of record NC_072414.2, read on the forward strand.
CATTTTTTTCCCCTTCCAGCCCATAATAGAAGGCTTTTACTGCATACTTTATTACATCTGCTTCTCATTTAATGACCATTGTTCTGGTCTGTCAGAGCGAGTGGCTATACAACTTCCCAAATCTGCAAGATTAAGCAAATATTTTGACAATGTCTAGTTTCTTTTTTCCTTTTTTTAAAAACATACCAGATAAAAATAAAAAGATTTTTACTTACCCACACAACGTTAGGAGAGTTTTTAATCTAACGACAATAAAGAACTAAGCGGCAGCGAAATGTACTTCATGTGGCAAAATACATCAAGCAATTTTCTGTCCCATTTCACTTAAAAAGTCCTAAGAATCTGGCCTGAATCACACAGCTGGGGTTAATGGGAGCACTCCTGGACTGCAGGGAGGTTGTGGGCCCCTGGGCAAACCACGTGGAGACCTCCAAGCTTCTAGAATGAGACAGAGGCCTTCTGCTCATTTTGGAGGGCCCCGGCAGGTAAGCTGAATGATAGGTGTCTGAATCACTCACTATGAAATGTCATTTTTAAAAATGGTCATGCTACATACAAAATTGCAATACCACTGATGGCATAAGGACCAGGGTCATAACTCTCCCCAAAGAAGGTGGATACAAATACACAAACAGAAGCATTTCTAAGCAACTGGGCAGAGAGATACAGAGAAAACAGGATACAGCAAAAAATCTATTAACCCATAGGCATTCATTAATTCTACAAATGATCTAATGGTGGGAAGCAGAAAATACACAAATAAACCAACAAAAGCATGACATGGACATAAATGCTAAGAGGGAATGGTATGTGGAAGATGCTGCAGTCAGTGGAATGAGGGAAAGGGGTTAAGAACAGATGAGCTTTCAAGAGACAGTCTATGCCTTTCAGAGTAGTTTAGGAAAAAAGTTACCAAAAGATAACTAGGAACAGAAAACAAGGTGACAGAAAGGACCGCATTAACCCCAGAAGCATAAGCCTCTTAAAACTTTCTGGTGGGGAGCCTCTCCTTGGAGGCAGCAACCAGGGAAAATTCCTGCAAGTAGGTCCTACGGGAGCAGCCAGAATTCTACTAGAAAGACAGGAAAGACATGACAGGGATGGGTCTGTAGGAGAGCATCGGCAAAGACAGCAAGAGGATGCAACCCTCTTTAGAGGAAGCAGAGGTTTGCCTTGTTGCTATTAGATTGCCTCACATCTCCATTGGTTTGCGTTTACTATAGGGAGGAAAGTACAAAGCAGGATATGTATGTGCTTCAGGAAGCTTAAGTGCAAGGCAATGGGGTTCATTTGTGAGCTACTGGCAAACCATTTGTATTTGGGGTGGGCGTCCCGTGCAGCACGCCTCTGGAACAGTCCCTTCACTGTTAACACCACTGACTGGGCCCTTAATTGGAGCAGGTCTGAGCGTTTTAATAAACATCTTTGATGAGTTCTCTGGACTGTTCCATTAAACACTCATTCTACCAAAAATGCCTGGTAATTCTCTCTAAAAATGTTTTCATGTTACCGCTTCCAGTTCTTTCTAAAGTTAGGCAGTACAAAGAAACAAAAATCCAAAAGACTTGACTTTAATTTAGAAGTCTCAAAGAGAGTGTTCACCCTAGAGCAGAGATTTCTAAAGTTGTAGTATTGGACTCGCTTGCCTCCACCCCCACCCCTGCCCTTCTCTCAAAACAAGAAAACAAAGCAGCATCAAAGCTTGAGGTACAGAACAGAATAAAACATGTTGGTGCAGATTTGCTGGCCTCGGTGAAAACAACCTGAATCAGTAGGTCTTGGGGTATCTTCACTTTTAACAAACACTACAGGGGATTTTGATGCAGTCAGTTCAGGAATTAAATTTTGAAACACACTTTTGTCAGGAGGCAACAGGGTAGATAGCTTAAGAATGGGGTAGGAAGCTAGACTATAGGAATTCAAATCCTAGCTCCTCCACTTCCTAGCTGTGTGACCTTAGGAAATAAACACTCTGTGCTTCAGTCTCCTTATCTTCAAAATGGGATAATGGGAGCAATGTGTAAGAATTGAAAAATATGTAAAGTACTTAGTACTGTGCCAGACATGTCGTAAGTGCATGAAAAATGTTAGCCACTATTAACAGTGGATTCATCCCAAAGTGATTTCAGCTAATGAGCCAAATTTGGGTAGAGGAAGTACGCTGAAGCAGATTCCAACCAAACCAATGAATGAATACAGCTAAGCATAAAATAGAATCCTTATTAGGTATCCTCCCACCATCATTTCAGTATGGTCAACACCAGTCTATAAGCTGTACGGACATCCTATACAATATCAATCTCCTGTAGCACAATATATCCTAACAATTCTCTTGGGCACAGACGCAGCCACAGGGCAGGAGACAAAGCAACAGAACCAGCAAGCATACACTCTGCTGCCTCACTTCATGGGAATCCCATTCAACACCAGTCTAGGAAGAGATGACCTTGGAATGCAGATCCAGTTAATTCAATTCAATGAGCATTTATTGAACCCTTGTGATGTATCAGAGATTCACCTAGATGCTGAGGATAATACAAAGAGCAACAAGAAAATCACCCTGTCCTCAAGGAGGTCATAATCTAGTGGGAAAAAGAGATACAAGTAATTGTAAGGCAAGGTGGCCTGAGATGAATGCTATAATAGAAGATGGAAGAAGGCCATGCGAACACAGAGTAAGTAGTAATTAACTCTGATGGGGGCAGTCAGGAAAGGCTTTGCTGAAGAGCAGACATAGCATGCCATTGTGAGAGATCAATAAGGCAAGCCTATGAAATTGTTTAATGACTTTATCATTCATGGAAACAACCCAGAAAAAGCCTGAGGGACCATCTCTGTCTCTGCATTAACATGGGTGTGCTTAAGATTTGATTAAATGTTTGTTGTTTCTGTAACATCGCATTTAAAAAAAAACCAAGTATGAACATTCGTCTATTATTCTGATCTTCTTCAAAGAGAAAAAGAGTCCTAGAATACTTTTCTTTTTTCCAAAGCAAACCCTCTGCATTAATAGCAAAAGAAGAATGGCAAGTTATCGAACGTATTATGAACTAGTTAGCCAAAGCGCAAGTCTGGGAAGGCCCACATTTGTTTTATGTAGCAATAAGACAAAATATGAGAGTTTTTTTCTTCTTATATATGGTTGCCTCTTTCTACTTGACTATAATCATTAATAATTTCTTTGGACCAGCAGAGGAAACAGGTATTGATCACAATAAAACATTGCATCCACAAACACTTGCTATAGCAGGTAATGGTCTCCATGGAAACCCTCCAACAGAACCAATCTGAATTCAATTTCAGAAGTAATGAGAACAGATAATTTTACACTCAATCAATCACTGTCAGCTGCCGTTATCAGCCAATCAGTCATTATGTCAGTCAGTCACACTCTCAACAAACTTCTTCTGTGGCATGGTCAGATGAGAATGTTTTGACATCCAGAAGCAACACGAGAAAATTGGCTCATCTTTCCTGGCAAGATGCCAAAGACACAGCACTGCATTGTGTTTGCTAAGGCAATAAACAATCCAATCAAAATACACTGTGGTAGCGGAAGATTCTAGGCAGCAATTTCAATAATTGTTATGATACTGATGGCAGAGACGTACTTTCGACCCAAAAGTCATATAGTTTAATCCTCTCATTTAAACATGAAGAAACAGAGCACCAGAGAAGTTCAAGTATCTGCCCAAAGCTGCACAGCTAACTGGTGGAAAGCCCACGACTAAAACATGAGCATTCTCCCCTTCCAGTGCTCATCCAGGATGCCTTGCTGCTGCTATTCACTGCCTTCCTTTTTGAGGCAAGAGGGTAAAGGGATATTTGAAGATTAGGTTCTAATTCTAAACAGAGAGCCCCAAGCCTGTGGGAGACTCACGGGATATTTGTGAGGCTTGTGCTTTGGAGCCAACTCAAACCTCTTGCTGTTTGGGGTTAGCTCGTCCTTGGCCAAGTACAACTTCTGGTTTCTAAGGAGGAACAAAAGATTTTGAAACACTACAGGGCAACCAAATCACTGTTACAAAATGACATTTTCGATAAGTTTAGTGCAGGACTATCAAGAACACATGGACTGAATTCCCTAAAAATGCTTGGGAGAGGGAGGTAAAATTTGAGGGGAAAAATCTGCTTCTGGCAAAATACAGTTGGGCTCTTGTCAACCTCAAACGTTAGAAATGCTGGCATTTGGGAATTGTGAAGAATCTGAAAGGTGTCTGGTTTCTTTCTTTTTTCTTTTTACTGCATTATTGCTTTGTCCATTTCTCAGAGACAGTTCTCTGAGGCTGAGGTTCACATTCTTCCTTGGTAAAACAGATGGTTGGGAGGCCAAGGCAGGCAGATCACGAGGTCAGGAGTTCGAGGCAGACAGATCACGAGGTCAGGAGTTCGAGACCAGCCTGACCAACATGGTGAAACCTGTCTCTACTAAGAAAATACAAAAATTAGCTGGGTGTGGTGGTGCACACCTGTAATCGCAGCTACTCAGGAAGCTGAGGCAGGCGAATCACTTGAACCTGGGAGGTGGACGTTACAGTGAGCCAAGATTGCACCACTGTACTCCAGCCTGGGCGACAGAGTGAGACTCTGTCTCAAAAAAAAAAAAAAAAAAATAGATGGACCAGCTTGATAGTTTGCAAACTTCAATGTGCATGGGAACTTACAAAATCTGTTAAAAATGCAAATCCCCAGATGCCACCTCCAGAAATTTTCATTCAGCAGATGAGGCTGGGCCCAGGAATCTGCCTTTTTAACAAGGGACCCAGGTAATTCTGATGCACTTTCTTTGCCAATCAGTGTTAGAAAACATTGGTTAACTAATGCTATTTGGTAAAGAATTTGGGCCATTTTGTTGATGGTAGTTTTCCAATTACATTCCTCCCCAAACATTCCAACTTCGTAAGTTGTGTGTATCACCCATATTACAAGAACATAATTCTAATGGTTATGATCACAAGCTTTTATATATATATATATATAAAATATATGAAATATACATTTCAAATATATGAAATATACATTATAGTGCCACTTTCTATTAGCTGTAAGTAGGCTTTATCTTAAATAGGTAGGTGGTATATGGGACACTAATACATCCCATCAGAATTTGTCTAAGGCAAATGAGGTGAAAAAGCAAAGCAAGAATATGGGTTCCGGCTTGAGCTAAAACTAGTAATTGCAAAAAGAACAGTTTGGAAGCTTTCACATGAAATGCTTGCTTCATTTCTCTAGTCTGCTTGCCTGACCTCAGCTCACGATACCTATTTTATCTTCTCACAAAACACTGATATAAAGCTTTTTGCCTGTTTCTACATGTAATACTGATCTTTTCCCTCCATTTCCTTCCGGGCTTTATTTTTTTTTCTTTTTCTGATGCATTTCAGGACATTTGATGAGTCTTGGAGTGTGTTTAAACGATGACAAGCATGTGATGTGTACACTAGGTAGACCGTACACCCTATGAGGACAAATACAGTTCTTTTTTTGCCATTTCATCCCCTGAACATGTCACAGTACCTGGCACAAAGCACTTAAAAATATTCATCGAATAAATAAAATGAATGAAAGGATGGATGGATGGATGACAGACAAGTAAAAACTCATCCATCTGGAGGCTGAATGAATGCAGATACTTCAAAAGATCTATACTTTATAGTCATAATCAACAATCACTCATTTTTTCAAAGGTTGTTTTTATTGATAAAACTCTTGGTTAGGTGTTGTTGACCCCACAGAAACCAAAAGCAACTATAGTATTTTGTAATTATGCCTTCCTTTGTAAAACCAGCTATCATATAGATTTTTCTTTGCAGTATTCAGGCTTATTTCATTTTTGTTTTGACTGAAATGGAAATATTACTGGAAGCTAAAATAACTCATAGACATTGGGTGAACCATAGGGGAGACAGTCAGGAATGGGGAGATGGAAAAAAAACCCAAAACTCACCAGTGCAATCAGCAACAGATCCTCTAGAAGCCTGTAAAAATTAAGACAACTTTTAAAACTCTCTTTGCCTGTCATCACTACACACATCCCAGGCTCACAGTCTTTCTGCATCATGCAGATGACAGAGGTAACCCTTAGGAAGCTTAACTTATCTCACTGGTAGGTTTCACAGCCTCATGCCAGTGACGTCACAGAAAATAACTTTAAATCTTCCATGAAACAAGCAAACTGGAGGAGAGATGAATTCAATGAGCTATCAGAGGTGCTTTCCATCCTATTAGAAAAAAGGAGGAAAGCAGGAAGGAAGGCAGTAAGAAAAGGAGGAGAAATTATCATTTGTCGAGCATCCATTGACAACCAGGCGCCACACTAAACTCTTCATATTTTATCTCATTTGAAGCTTATTATATTTCCAGGGGGTGGAAATTCATTGGTTCATTTTATTTTATTCATTTATTTACTTTATTTATTTTAGAGACAGCTCTCACTTTGTCATCCAGGCTGGAGTGCACTGGCACAATCATAGCTCACTGCAGCCTCGAACTCCTGGGCTTAAGGGATCTTCCTGCCTCACATTCCCAAAGTGCTGGAATTACAGGCGCGAGGCACCATGCCCAGCTAGTATGTTCATTTTATAGATGAGGGAAATAGGGCTCAGAGAGGTTCATCCCCATGCCCCAACAGCTAATGAACAATAAAGCTGGGACTAAAGTAATAGCAAATATTTACTAAGGACTTAACGTCAGTCAGTTTCATGTGTGTTAACTATTAATTCATTGAATCCTCCTTTTAATCTTATGGGGTAGGTACCTCTATGCCCTTTTCAGAGGTCACAGAACAAACACAGAGAGGTTAAATAACTTGCCCAAGGAGTCACAGCTGATACATAGCAGAGCTGGGGCTGGAACCTGCGTGATCAGCATCAGACCCTCGTCTCTTAACTACCACACTCAGCCATTCTGTACAATAGGGTCTAGGTTGGCCTTTTTCCAAAGGCTAAATCCTTTCAGGAATACAACTTTGATTTTATGTTTCTAGAGAAAACAAAAAAGGCATACCTCAACAATAGCCTATTAGACTTTTCCAAGCATGACAAATCATGTGTATTTGTTATATATACAGATAGGCTATGTGGTCTTAATTAAGGTGACCATATAATTTATTGTCCAAACCATGAAAGAAGGTGCTATCAATAATTATCCAGGGACAACAGTGGTAACCTGGAACAGTTCCAAGATGGCAAGGGTGCCTGGTCACCCTAGTCCTAATGAATAAATACACACACACACACACACACACAAACACACAAACACACAATTAGATATCGTTACTTTCAGACACATTCTGATACTACCCGCTGGAGTACGGATGTGGAGTTAAATGCTTTCTAACACTGTGTGAGCCCACCCTCCTCCCACCTCAAGAGCTGCTAGCCCTTTCTTTACCTAATGCATTTCTTTTAACTTGTTTTCTCACAAAAGACTGTACGTAATTGGTCAGCCACGAGAGATTAATTTGTGCTTAGCTGGCTGAGCGGACACAAGATAACTCAATAGCGGATGATGCCAGTGCATGAACCAGCAGCTCCTCTCGATAAGCCTTCCTACCTACTCGGGACCTCGTCCCTCCCTAGCCTGCTTCTTTGGGAATTGCCAGCCAAGTCCTTTACTTTATTTACCTCATTTTTGCCTGCCTGGAGAAATTCAAACTTGCAGTTTTTAAGTTTCTTCATGGGCTATTTTTCTTACGGAAATAGAAACAGTAGCAAAGACACCCAGACTCTCCCCTTCTAAAGCAATGCATCAAAGAGTGCTCTGGGGTATGTGGATAGCAGAGAAACTGAGCAAGGGCAAGTTTATGCATATCCTTCATCCTGCTCACATTGTTTATAACTGCAGTCAGACACAGACAGCAGGCTGAGAGTGATGGACATGGCGATGACAATGGCGATGATGGTGATGGGAAGACTTCTAAGAACTTACAAAGCGTTTTACACAGATGATCTCATCTAATGCTATCTCAGCCCTAGGTGGTGGGTGCAATTATCATTCCCATTTTAGAGATGGAAAAACAGATATTTACAGAGGGCAAACATTCTGCCCCACGTCCAATCTAGGTAACTTAACCTCAGAGCTAACACTCTAACCCACAGGGCCTGGACATTCAAATGCACAAGTCAACCACAGATGACAGAGTACAGGACAAATTGGACTGGAGAGATCCATGCCTCCCAACTCCTCATCTCACAGATGAGAACTCCAGTTCAGTCCTTTTGCCTCCTCCAAAAAATACTTACCTGTCAAGAACTTTGTAAAAATGAAATGAGAGAAGGTTAAAAACATAACCAAGAAGTGCTACATAAATGTTTTCTGCTGTCACTAGACCAGCCCTTAAACGCTATTTCAGAATGTATTACTCTAATAGAGTAATTTTTAAATACCTGGACATCAGAGCTAATTGGACATCAGACATTGGAGCTAATTCCACCTAACCATAGAAATGCACTGTGGCCTGGGTTTATGCCTGTCATACAGTTCCCTCCCACGGCAGGTACATTTGCCACATCCCAATACACTGCCAGTAAAGATAAAGTACCTTCTAATATACTTATAAAAGCACAGAGTGCAGGGGCTAGGGACTATAGAAGAAGGCAGGAGGCAAGGAAGCAAAGGGTTTTATTTTTTTTTAATGTCCCCAACTCCTCTAACCTGGTCCCTTTGCTTTGTTTGGCTGGTACGACAGGTGGTGACTCTTAAGCACTGTGTAGCCTGCTCTTGTGTCCAGATTATCCCAAGCAGCCTGAAACTTCAAGAGAATTTGCAGTAATGCACAAGTCAGGATTTGGTTCCCAGAGCAAAGCTGTGCTCAAAGGATTGGACATCAGAAACAAACCTAAAAAGAGCCACAAACACAGACCCCAGGCTCCTCCCACCCCCTCCCTAACTCACCTGTAGGGTTTAAAGAGATTCCATTTTAATGAAGCAGGATGGGCATAACACTTGGGAAGGAAAGGAAATCTGGCCTACCCCAAAGCAATTAGCTTCCTCTGCTAGGAAGAGACTGTGCTTGTGTCCTGAGGTTTTTATTTCATTTTTCCTCAAGGGGATGGGAAGTTCGCTGGTCTAAGATTCATGCCTTTGAGGCTGCTCCTCAAGTGAGGAGACCACGCGGCCCTGTAACCCAAATGCCAGGCCCTTGGTATCACCTTCCGCTCCTCTCAGAGACACCTTGATGTCACCTTCCGCTCCTCTCAGAGTCACTCTGCCGAGTCGCCCTGTGATGAGGACATTATCTGGACCTGTGCTAATACAGGTGGCTACCAGCCACCTGTGGCCACCGAGCACTTGAACCTGGCCAGTCCCAACTGAAATGTGCTGTCAGTGCAAAATCCACACCTGAGTTGGAAGTGAATAAAAATATCTCAGTTTTTTTTACATGAATTACACATTAAAATTGTACTATTTTGGATATATTGAGTTAAAATATGTACCTCCAAAATTAATTCCACCTTTTTCTTTTCAATTCTTAAAAAACATGGTCACACAAATATTTAACACTGCGTCTGTGGTTATCATATACATGCTATATTTCCACTGGACAGCACTGTTCTAGACACTCATCAGGTATGATGTGCTCCATTTCCCAGCAGCATGTGTATCAACCAGGAGCCTGCTAGAAATACAGAATCTCAGGCCCCATCCCAGACCTACTGAATCATAATCTGCATTTTCAGAGATCCCCAGGTAATTTGCATGCACATTAAAGTCTGTGAAGCACTGCCCTGGGGCCTAAAACATTACTTGGCACACAAGAGGCACTTGAGAAATATTTGTTGAATGAATAAATGAGTTATGTCTAGGAAGCTGCTGTACTTGGGGGCACTTGGGAAAATGTGAAGGGCTGTCCCTGGCTTTCTCCTTAGCTCAATTAACATTGATATACTCATCAGATTAATCACCTTTCATTTTAGTAGCTGATAGGGCTTGGCTGTGTCTCCACCCACATCTCATCTTGAATTGTAGCTCCCATAATTCCCACATGTCCAGGGAGGCACCAGGTGGGAGGTAATTGAATCATGGGGGTGGGTCTTTCCCATGCTGTTCTCATGATAGTGAATAAGTCTCACCAGATCTGATGGTTTTCTAAAGGGGAGTTCCCCTGCATATGCTTGTCTGCCGCCATGTAAGATGTGACTTTGCTCCTCATTCACCTTCCGCCATGGTTGTGAGTCCTCCCCAGCCATGTGGAACTGTGAGTCAATTAAACCTCTTTCCTTTATAAAGCACTCAGTCTCAGGAATACCTGGGTTATAAACAGACCTCCAGCTGAATGTTAAGCACTCTAATGACTGAGAAGCTGGGGAGTATGGGGCAACATCTTTCAATTGCTGCGCTGAAGTAAAAAGGCTGAGACAAGGACAGAAGGTGGGGAAGGTGAGTACTCTGAGGCACCCAAGCTGCATAGCACTGCTTGTGCTGGGATCACAAGGTGCCCAGATCATCCAAGGGGAGTACCAGGTATAGAGGGGAGAAGAAGACCCTAGAACAGGTCAGACAGTGCAGAGAATGAGGGCAGGCCCTGGCCAGGAGTCAGGGAGAGGCTGGGCCTCAAGGCATACTGCAGTGTCCAGCAAATCAAAAATCTGACAAGGGACTGGCCTACATCCCTACTCCCCATTCCATTCCTTTCTAGACCTAAAATCTCAACACAAACGGAATGTCTGATCACTTTAGCTATAAAAACATATAAAGCCGTATTTTTCCCCCTTAAATCAGAAGCAAATGCTAAGGGAAAAGGACTTCGTGGCATGCAGAGAACAACAGGCACAACTATTGTCTCTGTCTCCTGGCAGTCTCCCCCAGACATCTGCAACCCCCACCGGAACAACCTCAGACCAGAACAAGAGAGGGCTGGAAGGTTGGTGGGGAGCAGAGAGAAAAGAAAGCAAGGACTGAGAAATCCGGGGACAGGGTAGATCAACGGAGAAAAGGGGAGGAAGTGAGAGGAAGCAGTTAGGTCTCAGAAGTTCCACCAGAAGCTACATGTGTGCATGGGAGAGGGAAAGGAGGGCAGGGGAGGTAGTGGAGAGAAATATGAAGGTATGTCTTACATAAATTTCCCTTTTAATTAGCATGAGGAAAAAGAGGAATCTACGTCTGGCTGGAGGCACTGTACAAACAGGACGGCCCTTGTGCAAACTCAACTTCCTTCACCCCATTCTGGCAAAACATGGCCAGCTCTTTCTCAGCTTTGATAATTGTCCTAGGGAATAGTCTCCGCCAGGAGAGGTGGTGGGGAGACAGCCAGCAGGTTTCTATTAGCCAATAAGCCTCTCACAAAGGGGAAGGTGGTCGTGGGCACATGGAACTGAGTGTCGCAATCATCCTGCTGCCACCATGCTGGAGCAGCTTAGAGATCCACCTGAGTGAGCCAGAGGCGAGCCGCAGGAAGGGTACTGCAGAGATGTTCATGCAAATGCAGGGTGATCCCCAGGTCCCTATACCAAGCAGCAAGGTGCCTCTGACAAATGTTGCTTAATATTTTTTAAGCAAATCAACAAACCCCAGCTGGACTGGGTGGAATATTACACAGCAGGATCCAGGACTGAACTGAGGAAAGGGAGCTAGAATTGATAACAGATGCCAACAGGCCTTCAACAGAGAGGGAAAAAACAGCCTTCAACAGAGAGGGAAGAAACAGCCTCCTCTGGTGTCAACCTGAAGTAAGGTTCTTTTGACTTCGAGGCTGCTCTGATGAAAAACGAGGACATTTGGAGGTATTCAGAGCCAGCCTCCTGCCAAACAGCATACTTTGTCAAAGTGGAATTGATATTTGCAAGCTCAAGGCCCTTCTTGGAGAGCATCTTTTGCTCGAAATGGCTGCCTCGGAGTTCTCAACCGCTGAGGCAGCTCTACCTAGTCCTTCATTTCTTACCTTGACTGGGGCAACCAGCCGTTCCATAGCCACCTCTGGTGTGAAACCTATAAGGATTCTCTCTTTTTATTCTAGAAGGGGTCTGGGTCTCTGGCATGCTGAGCGGCCTTCAAAACCACAGAGGGCCTTCTTTGATGCCGTGGATGAGTGGGTTCTGACCATCCTTATGCCCAGCATCCAGGGATTTGCACTAGCTCTCTTCAGGTCACCTGGCACATGGCCTGGGCCCCCTGCAGAAGCCCTTGCCACACAGGATTAGGAAATAAGACAGACTGACCAGGGGACTGATTTGTGTTCCCTTACTCTCAAAGGATTTCAAAAGGAAGACCAGTTTTCTCATTCTATACTCACATTTTTCCTGAAGAGGAAAGCAACAGGACTTGGGTTTTTGCAAGTGGGAGGGCATAAAATGCATTAACACCATAGAAGTGCCTCTAGAGGGCTTGGTAATTGCAGCCTCAATGTGTTCTCTACCTTCTTACAAGGGCAAATGGAACTTCTCCTTGGAGTGTCTCTTCCCTTGTTCTTGAGACATAAATCAGGATAAAGGTGTCGAGAATGGTAAAACAAAAACAAAAACAAAATTCAATGAAAAATCTGAAGCATCACTCATTTTGCGGTATTGTTCCATTTTTAAAATGACTGTTTAACATTTTTCCCCTTTTTTGGCATCTGATAGTACACATAAAATTCCAATCCTTTATTGCCCCCAAATTATTTATATTTGCAATAGACCCAGAAAGAGAAGTGGAGGAAGTGAAGCGTGGTCCTCCAGCCATGACTTTTTGCCTTGGTTTTCCCAGCTATTAAAAGGGAGATATCATCATTCATTCAACAAGCATTTCTTGCGGACCCATTTTCCACGACGGAACCATCCAAACCAAGACACTTCTTCCTATTGTGGCAAAAATGAGCAACGTTAAAACTCCCCAGAATGCAGAGGTGACTCACGTGTTTATGTAAGTAAGCATTTAGATATGGCTTTGGAAAAGAAAACACACACCTAAAAGAGGCTACCAGCATTTGAATAAAGTGTGTAACCTGGGTGTTCAAAACTGTACAACAGTTTCTGTGTACTTTAAGTCACTATCCTTCATACTTCTTCCCTTTAAATTCTATTTGAAACTAAATAATATCAACAATACTTTAAGTAAGATTATGCTGGTATTACCGATGAAATTATACGCAGGTCTGCTTGGCCTGTTCTCATGCGTAAGCCTTTGATAACTTGTTCCTAGGTTATCCAGTTCTGCTTACCTGAGTACCCACTTTATCCCAGGAAACGAGACCTGAACACTGTGTCCTGGTTTCATCTTTCCAGTGAGCCAGGCCTTCTGAGGCATTAGCGGCTCAGCAAGACCATGGAGGTGAGAGAGGCACAGGCACACTCCAGATGCAGGGTCTCTGCCCTCTGTCAAGAGTCACACAGCAGAGAGGACAAGACTCCTGTCCCGGGGGGAACTGTTTTTCCTTTTGCCCCACACCCCAGATATCTTCGTGACAGCCCCTGCCCTGAAAGCCCGGTGAGCGTCATGGCGGAGGAGCCAGCCTGTTTCCGATTATTCTGCCTGACAGGGACTATCTGCTGCTGTGTGCAGTTGTAGAAATGTCATAAGCTCAGGACTCAGGACACTTTGACGTCGAGTCCAACAGGACCCATAGAGTCCCCTTGAACAATTCTCATCTGTGTGGGAAGCCTAAGGGGTGGTTTTAAGTAGGGGCTGGCAGGAGAGTGAGGTCTGGGCTGCTTCTTTACGGCTCTTCAAGCACCGGCCATTTCCTGGAGTTTCATGGGAGTCAAGACCTACTTTTGGCCTCAGACACAGTCAAGGATCATCCTGATGCAAAAAACAAAATCACCTTTGAACCTCTTCCTCCACACCATCTTCCACTTTGGTTTTCCGCTATGCCTTTGTACTGGGGACAAAGACTATCCACGAATCCTTACTTTAAAAAAAAAATGCCACTGAGTTAGTGGCTCTGAATCATTCCCCCTTGGACACCCCCACACATCTGAACACCCTCGTGTCCCAACACCACATCTGCTGAAGTTGACTGGACCTGAAATGCTGGCGGCTCAGTGTTTTCGGAAACTGCGGAGAGTTCTCCTGCCACAATTCTCTTGTTGTCGTCAAAAGCAATTACATGTTTCAGATGATGAAAAGCACTGTCATGAAAAGCTGGCACAGCAGCCAAGGAGACAGATGTATTAAACCACACGGCTTCTCAGAACTCCCACTTATGTTGGAGCTCAGCACAGAGATGAGCATGGTGATATCCCCTCCTCTAACATCCCCCCATTTGGATTTAATGCATGAGGCTCGTTTCTGATGAGGTGCCAAATTCTTTCAGTGGACAAACACAAAGTTGCAGAATTCAGTGATCATACAAGTCCATGTCCTCAAACGAAAATAATAATACTATATATGCAAAGATGCTACCATAAAAAATACAGTAGGTGGACTTTTGTGAGTCAACATAAAAAAATCCAGCATTTCTAACTGGTAGCATGAGGAGTACCAGTCTGCAGGATGTTAACGCACTGATAGGCTATGGACAATATATTCCACACTTACGGAAGTGGGGAAACTATAGGTCAGACAAAGCTACAGGTACTTCTTTCTTTCTTTTTTCTTTTTTTCTTTCTGAGATGGAGTCTCCCTCTGTCGCCTAGGCTGGAGTGCAATGGCATGATCTCAGCTCACTGCAACCTCCGCCTCCCGGGTTCAAGTGATTCTCCTGCCTCAGCCTCCTGAGTCGCTGGGATTATAGGCGCACACCACCACACCCGGCTAATTTTTCATATTTTTAGTAGAAACGAGGTTTCACTGTGTTAGCCAGAATGGTCTCGAACTCCTGACCTAGTGATCTGCCTGCCTCAGCCTCCCAAAGTGCTGGGATTACAGGTGTGAGCCACGGCACTCGGCCCAAGTACTTCTTAACTGCAGGACTTCTCAGAGGCTTTTAATATGGTAATGAGTGCTGTGCAGTGGGATGACTCAAATCAATATATAGCCAACACATCTGATATGACCACAGAACCCATTTCCCTGAACACTTTTGATCACCTCCTAGAGCAGGGGTCAGAAAACTACTGCCCATGTGGTCTGATCTGGCCACTGGTTGTTTTCGTAAATTTTCACTGCCCACAGCCAAGCTCATTTGTGTACATGCCGTCCACGGCTGCTTTCACACTGCAGCCGCAGCGATGAGTCATGAGACACGCACCCGTGGCTCACAAAGTCTAAAATATTTACCCTTTGGCCCTTTACGGAAAACGTGTACAAACTTTGTCCTCTGAAATATAGTTTGGGAACCTACTTCACTCATGATATCAATAATTCTAACAAATTTCAAACAATTTTTAAAGTCAACATTGAGAAGCTTTCCATGGTTAGAATTTAATAATTACAGTCAATAACTCTCTTAAAGCATCGTGTCAATAAAGTAGAAGGACACTGTGTAATTCTATATGGTCTCTGTCTTCAGGGAGCTCCCAAGCTAGTTTGTGAAAAAGAGAACTCAAGGCACAAACAACTGGGGGGCAAGAGATGTTCTAAACACTAAGAGGAGGCAATATGGCATAGTAGAAAGAATGCAAGCATGTGTAAGAGTAAAACATACACAGGGCGCAGAGTCACAAGAGTCAGGGGTTGGTCTTGGCTGTGATACCTTCTCCTGCGATAAGAGTAAGACCTGCTTTATTGAGCACTTACTATGTGTCAGGCACCATCCCAGTTGCTTTCCATGAAGGATTGCTCTTTAATTCTTACCATAATGAATAGGTACTATTATTATCCCAGTTTATGGGTGAGGAAACCAAGTCTTAGGTTGACTAACTTATTAAAATAAAGCACATACCTAGTAGGTGGTGAACAAGAGCCAAAACAAGTCTCTTGGTCAGGTAACCACCACGTTATAGTGGCTGCTGCTTAGGGGCAGCATGTATCCTCTGCATTTCCCCAGAGGTGACAGAAGTAGTGGAGAGGGTAGTGCTCTCTAGGCTCTGACACACAGCCCATGTTTGCTGACTCAACAACCACACAACGTAATGCTACGGCACCTCAGGTGGCAGGGAGGGTATCGTGGGCTGGACTGATCTTCAGAAGGCTGCATCTGAGCAGGGTGTGGAAGGATGGCAGAAGGAAGAGGGGAGTGAGGCACTCAGGGTAGACAGAAGGTGATACTACCACATCCTCCACTCAGAAGGAATCTGGAAGGTTTTGACAAATATGTACATTTTGGAGTGGGAACAGCAGAAAGTAGGGGCTGGCTACCCACTTTCCACTACCCCTATCCCCACTCCCCCTAGGGGGTGAGGCAGAGATAAGCACGCTTTGTGGGGCACACTGATCCACAAACTTGAAAGCCTGAGCTCCACTCAGCAGCAGCCTGGGCAGGATGAATGGTGGTGTGCAGGTGTTTGCGGCATGCATAGCTTCTCTTTCTCCTAGAGTCAATCCAGTGATCCCCTGCGAAAAGAATCCTCCACTTGACCTGAATGCTCTGTATTGGCACCTTCTGGACAGGAATCCTATCGGGTATTTCATCAAAGCATCCCACAGCAGTTTTAAGTGTGGCTCCATGAGAGTAAGACACCAGGACAGCTGTGCCACCTAGTGATGCTTGCCTGTACTGTCTGCATCCCAGAGAGTGGGAGAGGCTTCGGAAAGGACTGGTATTTGCTATTTTTGGCCAACACTTCTACATGCAAAGGAATCTGAAGTCTCCGCCTGGGCTTCAAAACATTTCTTGTGGCCTCACTGACCATTCCCGTGAGCCTCAGGGGACATGAGTGTCTTCAAGCTAAGAGGGAGCAGTCCAACTCTGCAGCACGAATTACCAAGGAACAGACAACAGACACTTCCCCTCCTCCATTTCTGCCTTTCAGCAGAAAGGGAGGGTGCACCTCCTCTTACATCCTATTGTGGCTGCCATAACCTGCTTGCTTTCTTGTGCAGCCTGGAAGTCTTATGCACACAGCACCTGCTGCTTTCTAAACTAAATAGAAATGCTATCGTCTGCAGTCAGAAACAGAAAAGACAGAGGATGCCTGGTGAGGATCTGTCCTACATCCCAGAGTGCAAGAGTTAAAGGTGCTAACCATTAGTGTTATGTGGGTGCAGCTTATGCACACAGAGAATGATCAGTGTTTTCATTTAATAGGAACTCTCCTTCACTCCCAAACACAGCAGTGGAGGGAAAGGCCTTTTAAGCCTTATTAAGGTTGAGGAAAAACTCTGGTGAAATTATACTACATATTTTTGTTTCTGTCTCTACTTCAGATTCCTTGCAAGAGGTCCACTGGAAAGCTAGAATTCTAGAAGTCAGGATGGGAAAGCCTCATACGTAATGCTTTTGCTCCTTTGAATTACAGTTAACTCCAGTGGTGCCACTGACACTGCTTTCGTGTAGTCGTTCTAGTATCGTACGATGCTAATACAAGTAAGCTATGGCTATGTGTTTTCCGTAAGAAAGGAAAACATCAGTCCAGGAGAGAAATGGAGGATGAATGATATTTATCAGATTGTAGCTTCTGAAAATGGATTTGCTTTACCAGATCAAAGACAGCCTGTTTCTACACATCACCAATTCTGTGGGAAACATTCCAGATATTCTGAGAGCGCATTTTGAGACTGAGTAGTCGGTTCCCTCACTGACTGTTTCTACTGTAAGTAATAGTATATTTCCATGCACTCTTGATTGGTATTATACAGTTCATCAATAAGACAAAAGCAGAAAAGAGGTACAAAGAGACCAACAGGGAAGAAAGACGTGAAGATGAAAACTTCAGCAGCATGCCACGTACAGTTGGCTTGGATGTGCCCTGCACAAAAGTGTCCAGCCTGTACCTCGCTGACCTAGCTGTTCACCGGTACAAGATTAAGGAAGTGACAGCTTTTCCTAATTCACTGAAAGTGCTTTGGGACTAAATTGTAGCACAGTATAAGTAAAGTATCCTAAGGGGAAAAGAAAACTCCATATTCATGATCCTTAATCTATTTTATTGATTAAAGATTTAGCCAAATACATCACTCCTGCTTTTGTCCCTGTAACAACCAATGCTGTGTTATCAGGAACAGATAAAACCAGACCTGATCGGAGCTACTCAATCACTTGGTCCTGAATCACTCGCTTTTCACCCAAAGTCAACAGTCTTGATTCCTCATATTTTAAGATGCTCATTGTATTGTACTGTTACTGTTTGCATACAGCTGTCAGCTGCAAAAACTTTTTTTTTTTTAAACACAAAAATCTGGCTTTTGCCCCCCAACACCCACCCCCTTCCCGGGAGACTCCATGGTAGCCTACTGACTCACACTGACAAAAAGGACAAAGGCCCTGGGTTGTCTCTGCCGCCTGCCTGTCCAGATGTAATTAGGCCTCACACAGGTAACCCCTTGGGCAGCAGAGAAAGCTCAGCGAGAAGGCACGGGGTTGTGAATACAGTTTCACGATGATTTCCATGGCTGCCATGAAGGCTCTGATCAGTTACAAATGGGCAGATGCCAGGATGACCCTCCTGATTCCCTGGTCCCTGCTGGACCTGGATCTGGATCTGGATCTGGTGTCCAGGGAAGAGCAAAGACCAGGAGAAAGAGGCAGAATCCCAGCAACAAAGCCTGGGTATGCGGTCTTTGAGAATGCCTCAAGAAAACAAATTCTTGCTTCTCCCTTTTCAAGGGGCTACAGGGAGACGACACAGCTGATGGTTATTTTTGTAGCCAGATAACAAGTAGTGTTAACATTGGGCATAGGTTCAAACAAATGTGCTCCGTTAAGAATCTACACAGCGTGAAGAGTGTTTAGACTTCATGTATTCCTTTAGCACTCCCAAAGCATTAGATATATATGTATTATACATATATGTGTATTATATGTTCATACATATATATAAACATTCTTCAGGGAGGGTTTCCTTCAGAAAATTCAATACTCAAGGAAAAGGAGTTAAGGAGAGTTTATTTTGGTTATTTTCTTTGTTTGTTTTCTCCAAAGCTATTTCTTGAAAAAGGAATCCTTTCAAAGTACATAAAGGAATCCTTTCAAAGTAAAATAGACTACATTACATTTTTATCCCAAAGCTGCCGGGTGGTAGGTGTGACTTCGAAAACTGTAGTTTGTTTCAAGCAAATCCACTTGGATTGAGCATGAAGGAAAATAAAATTAAAGGATGATGACGAATAAATGGAAATGTTTAAGGATCACTTTAGCCAGCATCTTCATACTTAATTGTTGCTTTTACATGCATGTAGTTTTTCCTGAACACAAGAGGAAACATATGGTAATGTGAGGAACAGAAAGAATAAGATGGGAAACTAAACATTTGAAGAGAACTTTCATTTTCTGAAAAAAAAAAAAAAAAAAGTTCTCCCATAGACGCAACAGAATTAATCTTCATTAGTTAGCACAGCTATACTCTTCTTCTTAAATGTCTCAAATGATACTGTGACTTCCCTTAGAGAGGAGGAAATCAGGGGACAGCAGGAATAATTAAGACAGTAGGGCTAGGGGCATAGCAACAGGATTGGAACCCAAAGCCCCTGGATTTCTCATCCTCACTGAGGCACAAGAAACATCAGGCCTTTTGATTTAGGCTCCAAGCAATAATTAGCATCTAATAAGGTCCCTTCAATGAGGATTTTTACATATATTTCCTATCACTAGTATATTATTTTAGATACTCTAATTACTTTTGAGGTGCTGGTGGTATATGAATAATATAGGTAAATGACACTACGAGACAAGGCACTGTTTGTAAATGGCCAAATTCTCTGGGCTGTACTAATCAAACAATGGTTGACTCTCCCGTTAACTTTCATCATGCATTTAAAACAGTTTTTTTGTTTTTGTTTTTGTTTTTGTTTTTTTTTTGGTGGGGGAGCAGTGAGACAGCGTCTCGCTCTGTTGCCCAGGCTGGAGTGCAGGGGTGAGATCACGGCTCCGTGTAGCTTCCACCTCCTGAGCTCAATCAATCCTCCCACCTCAGCTTCCTGAATAGCTGGGACTACAGGTGCACACCACCACATCTGGCTAATTTTTGTATTTTTAGTAGAGACAGGGTTTCACTATGTTGCCCAGGCTGGTCTCGAACTCCTGGGCTCAAAGGATCCACCTGCCTTGGCTTCCCAAAGTGCTGGGATTATAGGTGTGAGCCACCGTGCCCGGCCTAAAACACAGTCTTGAACTTATCTGGATAAGTGCAAGGTTCTAAAGGTGCCACCTTGACCATCCTAAGCCTCCTCTTCTTTTCCCCATTTCTCGCTTTTTAAAAATTTG
Source organism: Pan troglodytes (assembly GCF_028858775.2). Lineage (NCBI taxonomy): Eukaryota > Metazoa > Chordata > Mammalia > Primates > Hominidae > Pan > Pan troglodytes. The sequence continues at coordinate 53,060,771 of NC_072414.2, forward strand.
AATTTATTTTTTGGTGTAAAGCTTAATAGCATGGGTTTTAACGTGTTTTGAGGGCTGCTTTTCATTCAGACTTTTCACCACTCTTCATCGCAGCAGTTCCTGGAGTAAGCATGGCTTCACTAAGGGACCGAGGCCACAGTGAGAATTAATATTTATTTTTTGGCTAATGTTTGCAGAGTGCCTTAAGCTGTTCAGCAAAAATCACTTATTTTCCCAAAGAAAACACACTCGTCTCACTTCTCTACCATCTCTCCCGCCGCTACAATGCCTTGCAGGTGTGTCAGGTTCTTCAGGTGTTTTCAATGTTCAGGTCCTGGGCCAGGCCATTATTAGGCCCACCCTACAAAATGACTTTAGAAAAACGGAGGCTGCTTCAAAAATTCCAACTGGTTTTTGAAAGTAATACTAAGCAAAAGTACACAGGCAGAAAAATGTGATCATCCTGAACTTCTATCACACATCAAAATTTCCCTCCTATATTTTTAGAACCATTTCAGTGAAAAGTGTAGAATGGCATCGCTAAAGTTTATAGGCAAAGAACAGAATCATTAGGATTTGAGACATGTTTTCAGAAAAGTGCCTTTAAATAATTAACGTCATGACACTCTTCCTCAATTCTTCATCCAGCAGAGTAAATGTCTCTTGACAGGTAATAGTCCTTTATGTGAAGCAGTAACTCCAGTTTGGTCAAGGTAACTAGTGTTATTGAAAAGCATGCTTTAATTAAATGCAATGTCTTAGAAAACCATGCTGTTTACAAGTAATAAATAACTCTTAAATATTCAATTAATCAGCTATCAACCCAAATTCATAAAAGACCCACATACTACTTCTATGCTTTAAAAAGGAAAAGGGACATATTAAGAGTGAAAGCAGGTTAAAGAAAAGAACTAATCAAAAAATAAGAAACCAGGAAATGACATTGTCAATAGTGAGCACCCGTTTTGGAGTGTGCGCTATGAATTTGCTGGCTCCGACAGTAAGTATTCTTACATGGGCTTTCTCATTTAGCACTACCCTAAATCCTGTGAGGTGGTTATTAGCATCCTTCCATTAGATGAAGAAGCTGAGGTTCAGAGACGTTAAGCATCTTGTCCAAAGGCAGTCGCTCTTAAATGGAAAAACTAAAATTCCTATCTGGAACTCTCTGAATCCCATGCTCCTTCCACTATTCACAGTGCCTCTCAAACAGAAGAAAGTAAAAAGGGGAGAAACTGAAGAAGTCAAAACCCAGGATTATTCAGAAGTACGGAATTAACCATATTTTGGGTAAATATGTGTTTTCCAGCCATTGGATCAACCATGATGTGATTCAAACTGGCTTTTATGAAAGCCAAAGATACCAGATGGACCATCCTTCAATCTGGTGTTTTTGTCATCTAAACATGGTTCTAGAAATCAAAACAAATAGAAACATGAAAAGCATTTTTTTAAAATATGGGCAATCTCTATTCTAGAATAAAGGCAAAGAATGAAAAAATAATTATCAAAACCATTCCTAGAATAGATAGGGCCTATTTTAACATTTAAAAAGGCAGACACCCGTCCAGTTTCCTTCTGCAAATAGTCACCAATCACTACTTCTGCTGAGTACAGATAAAAATACCTGATGTGGTTTTCCAAAGGGCTTCTCACAGTATTTGGCCTATTCAACCTTTGCATCTGCCTTCCCTCTTGGCTCCTGACTTTTTTCAGGTGTACCATGAAAAGGCAATGCCTTTAATGATCTACATTTGACAAGACTGGAAATTAACCTTTTAGTGAATCTTTCACATTCAATGTGAAACAACAGAACCGATGGTGATGTGACATTTTTGGTAGGTGCGTACCTCAAAGGCGCCTGCCTTCAAGATCTCCCTGAACACCCAAGGGTATCTCAGGCTACCAGGTCTCCTTAGACTCGACAGGCGAAGGGAGAGAGAGGAAGGGAGAGAGAGGAAGCCTGGGCAAGCTCTTGGAACATCTACATAAAATGAAGGTATTCAAAGCTGCTTCTATTTAGGTCCTATGCACTTCATTACGCCTGGCTTTTTAATATTCTAGTATAAAAGAGAAATACAGGAAAGAGTCAGAATATTGTTTCTTATTGTCAAGCCCCCCAGTGCAGAAATACACAAACATTTGACTTCTATGCCCCACACTCACACGTGATCTTTCTGCCAGCATTTCTGGGAATGATCATGTTTAGAATTTCTGCTGGGAAGGCAAGCGCCTTCAGCATTTCTTTAGATGTCATGAAGCATTTTTAAACTGAAAGCACATGAAATTTGGAGTCAGCTCATAACACTGACATGTCATAGTGAAAGTAACAACAAATACTTACTCGTCTCTAAGGTACCATCTTTCTTGCACCCCCACACTCAGTGTGTAATGACCACCTCTGAGACACAGACATCTATAGAAACTTCTTGTTTCTTTGTCTCTTTCGTTTCTCCTCAACACAGGGAAGCAAGGGGAGGAGAAACCATGGAAAAGTACTAGCCTTTGTACAGGGCCACCATCAAGATCCAGCACTTAACCCTGAGCACCCCACCCATACTTACTGGAGAGCAATGATAAATCTAAGTAGATGGCTTGAAACTCTAGGACTTCTAAAATCTCTCTCTTCATTCAGGAATCCATCCTCCTGGAAAAAAGACCACTATGGATGGGGAAGCTTGAAGGACAGGCATTTAGATCTGAAAGGCATTTAAGAGGAGATTCAGCAAAAGACCCTGTGGGACTAAGGATTTTGCGAGTCATTCTTACATGAGTGTGGCTTGCTGCTGACTGAGTAGGATGTTTTCTGCTGCTCAGTCCTCGCCCCTTACAGGCTGGAGTAGTTGGGGAGGCCTCCTGAAAGAGGAAGGACTTTAATCAGACTGTGATGAGGGCAGGGGGTCCCCTGGTAGGGAGGGGAGCAAGAGCAAAGGAGGAGATAAGAACCCGCAAGGTGTTGTGAGATTGTGAGGAAAAAGCACTAGTAGAAAGGTGACTTTTAGATGAGGGAAATATAGATCAGAAAGGCAGGGTGTCGCCAGGCAGAAGAAAGCTAGAGTTTTGGAGTTCTTCCATGGGGAGCTTCTGAGCCACTCTTGGCACCCTTAACCATTGGATGAGTGAATGTGCAGGCGGTGCCAGTTCAGGAGGAAGAAGGAAATGTTTTAGGGAACATTAATCTTACTACAGGGTCCTGGATAACTTTGAAGGAAGTCAGCTCAGGGGTGAAGAAATCAGCTTAGAAAGCAAGGAACTTAGCCCAAGTAGGAGGTATTAAGGCCCTGGGTTCAGGTCTGTGATAGAAGTAAGCAAAAGGGGTAATGTGAAGAATGTCAGGAAAGTTACAGACTAATTGAATATCAAAGGGTGAGTTGGGGAAGACAGAACAAAATTGCTGATAACTAAGCCTTTGTGCTGGAATGAGAAGAAGAATGATGCCAGTGTTCACAGAGCCAGGGGATTCAGGAGACCCTCTGTCTAGGGCCTAGCACTTTGTATCTTAACCAGATAGAACACACTGTATCATCACACTGTATCATAATGTGGCAGTGCTGCTCATTCCACTGTAAACTAGGCAAGGACAATGTCCCTATGTTATCGGCCTTTCTATGTTTAAGCATCCGAAGCCCAACGCCTAACACAAAAGGGGTGGTCAGTAAATACCTGTTGTACAAGGCAGGTTTCATTTTGGAGGAAGATGAGGTAGTCATCTGGAAAATATAGTGAATTTACGGTGAGAAAGCATTTCCACAGGCATGATAAATGTTGAAATTTTGGAGAGTGAGGTCATCTTTGATTTCTTCCTTAATTACTAACTACCTCTGCCGTTCCTCTAATAGTGTACAAATACTCCTGCATCTTCCTCCTAATGTCTATCAGTCATGGCCTTTCCTTTCCAATGGGCAGAGGGATGTTACAGCTCTGCAGACAGATTATAGTCTCCTACAGAGAGTGCAGAGGGAAGATAAGAAAGCCAGTGACTGAGCCTCAGGGGATGCCCCTATGTAGGCAGAGGAGGAAAAAGAGGAATGTCATTCCCAGTTGCTGTAATAGAGTCAAAACAACCAAGATCCTTGCCTACTGAGAGAAACATAAGATGTAGGCCAATGGGGCCATGTGCAGATGATCTCAGGTATCAGATGTTCACTGCACATCTTAGAGTGATGTTTATTCAACTGTAGATAATAATATTTAATTGTCACTCTTTGAAAGATAGTTCACTTTAAGTTCCCTGAGTAGCATAGAGTTATTCAAATGTACCTATTTATTACAAGATCATTGTATAAGGAATTATGAATGTTTCTGGAAGAATAGGGATTTGTAGAAATCTTCCTTGCTCCATACAAAATCTGCTTTGAGATACGCTATTGCCATTTGTATCAACAGAATCTTTCCTCCCACTAGGAAATTAGAGCCCAGGATTTCCTGCTATTTATGAGATATAATAAAAGATTCTTCTTCTCAATTTTTTTTAAAATGTGTCCTGTCCCTAAATAGGGCTCAGCCTGAAAGCTGGGAAAAGGACAGATGGTATCAAGGAGAAAAATGACAGTGAATTCAAAGTTCCCATTTTGGCAGCCAATCACTCTAATCAAGAAAAAGGGATTTGGTTACTTTCAATAATAAAATAATTCTTAAAATGTAAAGGATGAAAAAAATGTAAAGGATGAATTAAAACAGTTCCACATTGAAGAAGAAGAAGAAGAAGAAGAAGAAGAGGAGGAGGAAGGAAAAAGCCTTTCTGACAAGCACCACCCAACTACTAGTTCCATGGAGGTGGAGGGGTTTCCGTATTATTTGATTTATCTTCATTGCCTAGAGCACAATGTGGTTCCAGATCTCAGTCAAACCCAGGAAATGAATAGATTGTAAACTAACTCCTTTCAGGGAGAGACAGAGTTCACACTTCTCAGGATCTCCACCATGCCTAGTATCCTGCTGGGCCAAAGTGCGTGCCTGGCAAACATGTCCCTGGTACTTGGACATCTCTTTCCCGCGTTCCTCTTGGCTCTCCTTCCTTCCACTACTCATTCTGCTCCTGGGAGAGTTAATGCATTGCAGGAACCCTTCTTCCAGGCCTGGTTTCAGGTGGCTGTCATGACAGCACCCCCTGAGAGCAGGCACTTGCCATGGGTGCCTTTCAGGTACACCTCAGGGTAGGGGTCGGGGGCAAGGGTGACCGTGAGGTTCACAGCAGGGGATGAAGTGAGGAGACCCCATCCAGGTAAATAACACCTCTCCTGACTCCCAACCAATGTGAGCTGCTCAGGGAAACTGTGGACCCCCTCACTGGGGTGACGTTCTAGCTTTCTCATGCCAAGGACTCTTGGGGAAGGCAGTTTGGGATGCGCTTCAGTGATCCAGCCACCTCACTCTTTCTAGTGAAAGGAGAAAAATGGCTGGAATCTTACATCAAGACAATGGAAAACAGGGGTGTCCAATCTTTCAGCTTCCCTGTACCCCACTGGAAGAAGAATTGTCTTGGGCCACACATAAAATACACTAACTATAGCTGATGAGCCAAAAAAAAAATTACAAAAATACCTGATAATGTTTTAAGAAAGTTTACGAATTTGCACTGGGCCACGTTCAAAGCCATCCTGGGCAGCGTGCGGCCGATGGGCCATGGGTTGGACAAGCTTGATATAAAATGTCAAGCCTGAATCTAAAAGCAGGTATCCTCAAAGTCCTCACGGCTGAAGAAGGAGCTGCTGTTCTTCCTCCCTGGAATTTGGCATTAAAGGGCATTGCAAGGGCTGGGCGCGGTGGCTCGTGCCTGTAATCCCAGCGCTTTGGGAGGCCGAGGCGGGCGGATCACAAGATCAGGAGATCGAGACCATCCTGGCTAACATGGTGAAACCCCGTCTCTACTAAAAACACAAAACATTAGCCAGGCATGGTGGCAGGCGCCTGTGATCCCAGCTACTCGGGAGGCTGAGGCAGGAGAATGGCATGAGCTCGGGAGGCAGAGCTTGCAGTGAGCCGAGGTTGTGCCACTGCAGGCGTGCAGGGAGACAGAGCGAGGCTCTATCTTAAAAAATAAATAAATAAATAAATAAATAAATAAATAAATAAATAAAAGGGCATCGCAGGAAGTCCTGATGTCAAGGTAATGCGGCCAGGCATATCTGTTGTTGCTGACCTGAGAGCTATGGATGCTGTGAGCAGGGGCTTGGTAGGCCAGGATAGACAAACTTCTGACCTCGCCCCTCATTCTAAAGTGTAATTCCCAGATTTTCAGTAACTTACGTACCAACCTCTAAGCCCCTTTATGGTTTATTCATTCCTAGGTATATTAAAAATAATTCAGGTTTACATAATCTTTCTCTAATTTCAAGAGTTAAGAGGAAATTTAAACTACTGCTTTAGTTGTTGGGCATATGGGTCTCTAGAGACAGGGTGTTAAGCATCACTGCATCACCACTTTGCATATAGGAAGCACTCAATAAATGTTAGTAAGGCCGGGCACGGTGGTTCATGCCTGTAACCCCAGAACTTTGGGAGGCCAAGGCAGGTGGATCACTTGAGGTCAGGAGTTCGAGACCAGCCTGGCCAACATGGTGAAACCCTACCTCAACTAAAAGTACAAAAATTAGCCAGGTGTGGTGGTGGGTGCCTGTAATGCCAGCTACTCGGGAGGGTGAGGCAGGAGAATCCCTTGAACCTAGGAGACGGAGGTTGCAGTGAGCTGGGATTGTGCCACTGCACTCCAGCCTGGGCCAGAGAACAAGACTCCGTCTCAAAAAAAAGTTAATTGGAGGAATAGAAATACTATAGGTAAAGACAGTACCCCCACCCTACGGAGCACTGCCACCTCTTCACCAAGTCTTCTTGGCTCTGAAGTCCTGACAGTGCTTTCAATGTGGACACAGGCCTTGTCCCCACACAGGGTTTTTGCTGTTCTGTTTGATCAAGCCACAGAACTGGGGAGACGGCTTTGGGCCCAGCTTCCCAAGTCTGTCTTTTTCTTAGTCCTTTCCCTGAGATGCAGCTCCTGTCTTGCTCCCCTAGCCCCTAGCCTCAGCCACCCTCTACTCTCTGCAGTGCTGCATGGTTGATTCTTTATTTCCTCTGCAGCCTGCCTCTCTGTGCCACTCTCCTTGGAGAATGAGCAGAGCAGAGCCAGACGCCAGGCCTGGATGGAGTCAGGGAAGAGGTCTCAGAGGAGGGAACCTTTAGGGGAGTGTTGAGAGACAGGAGGAGCGAGCCAAGTAGAGAAGAGCAGGGCGAGTGATTCAGGCAGAGGAAACAGCTTGGGTAAAAGCATAGCATGTCTGTGACCCCTGCTTCTCAGATGGGCGGCCTTCAGGAATCTCTGGGAGCATTTGCATATCATGTGTATATTAATTTATGTATTCAATGTATGCTCAGCATTCCTATCTGGAGTGATGAGAGTGATTACGCTCCCTCCTCTCCCAACTGCACAGGGATGCAACAGGAATGCCTTATCCAATTGAAAAAGCAGTCTCCATCCCCGAGTGAGGGTATTTCCATGCTCACTACCAAGGTTCAGGGACATGCTCCCCAGAAATAGTCTGTGATGAAGCACGTGGTAGAATAAGGCATCCCACTTCACATGAACTCTGTTTTCTATACTTGTTTTTTTTTTCTAAGTTATGATAATCTGAAAATGACAGAATTTACACAGTTGGAGTATATTTCCTGAGATCCCACCACATAAAGAAAAGATCATAATATAAGGCATGAAAAGTGGGAACTCACAGACCCGGCGTATTCACCAGTGTGCTCCCTGACCTGGAGAACACAACTGCAGTTTCCAGGCTGGCCCTGTGAAGCCCACAAATCAGGACACGCCACTTAATGGCACCACCAGCAACATAGCCTTCCCTTGGAGACTCAATAATATCTGATCCCTTCACAGCGTGGAGCTGCTGATGTTCCTAACTACAAATTCAGGCTCCACAGAAAACATGGCTTCTCTTTATTTTAGATTATCTTATTTTATAAAAAGCAAGAATATATAAAAGATATAGAGAAAAAAGGCAGACAGAAGCCACTGCCCAGTGAGAACCTGCTAGAATATAAAAATGTAACTTGATAAAAGAAACAGTTACCTAGAACCTGGTATACAGTAAATGTATAAAACATTTTATCTTTCATTATCTAAATGTGAAAAGGAATTAAGTTAAGATCACTTGACCTTGCAACTGTACAAAATGAATTTTTGTACATTAGCATGATCAGCCAACAGTGCAATAAAATGTAAAATAATATCTTAGAATCAGATTAGCCTGGGTGAAATCCTTGTCCTCCTAAATTGTATATCCTTGGAAACACCCTTGAAAGTTTCTAAAGGCTGAGTCTCTTCATCTTTGAAATGGAGATATCTGCCTGCTGAGGAGATTAGATGGTTCATGGGTATAAAGTATTTAGAGTGCTGCCTGGCACATGTGTGTGGTCAATATTAACTATTGTTTTTAGAAAAGAAAAAGAACACTAAATGACAGTTTTTCCATTTAAAATTCCCAAATCAGGTTTCCTGTGAAAATGGTAAAACATGAGCCAGCATTGCAGAATAGAGAGCACGTTTGGCCTAGCTACTGAAACTGGGAAAATGCTGGGAAAGCCAAGTTCTTGTCCTGGTGCTGAACTGCCTTCCGTCTGGTGTGGGCAGGTCAGATCACCTTGCCGGGGCTCTTTCTCGCTTCAGAATAAAGTGTGAATGGAGTTAGTGCTGGATAATGTATCAAGCCCATTCCAGCCACAACATTCCAGAGTCAACCTCGAGGGCAGCTGTGATGGCAAAAGTCAACACAGTACATTTTATAAACCATAATTAGAGGACAGAGTGATCAGGCCTATTGCCCACATTATGTAATTAGCCCTCTGCCTCCAGGGAGGGAGTGCCTGTGTGCAATTATGCAATCACATTTTGAAGGGAAAGACACCAACTCACATCACATCATCAAGAACAATTATGATTCACTTGAGTCACAGTTTCCATCCGCGAAGGTTGTCCAGGTAATTTTAGTCTGTACCTTTGTAGTGCCAAATATTTAAATAGTTCCTTATTTTTGCAATGCCTTGCAATACAAAGGCACATTTACATGACCCACTCTTACTGGCTTTATATTAGACCGGCAAGTTACATCCCATTATACCTGGACCATAACCTACTACTCCCACACATGCAAACTGCAGGGATCTCAAACTTTAGAACCAAGAGAGTCATCAGGGAGCTTGTTAAAAATGCTGACACTCCTCGCTCTATATTGATTCTGCAGGTCTATTGTGGAGCCCAGGGATGTGCTCTTTTTAACAGCCTCTCCAAATTCCTCTGGTGTCAGTGGTCCACAACATGAAAAAAAACTAAGATTTACCACGGATAGCTTTGGTGGAGACAATGCAGATGGTTGCAGGACCAGCATTACATGAATTGAGGCTTCTGTGCCTCCCCCAGTCATCGGGAAGCATGAAAAGCTACTGCCCAATCCCCCCATCCCCTTTCCTGGCACAGAAGCAGAATTCTAGAATTTCTAGGCTATAAGCCAACTTGGGAGCAATAAACATTCCCCAAGTTCCCCACTCCACCCTGTCCCTTCACACGTAATGAAGCTGCTTCATTACCTGCCCTGAGCTACTTAACTCACTCTTCACCATCTCCCCGCAACAGAGACTAACATCAATCACTAAGTGTTCCCAGTACATCAAGCAAGGAGAATCTTGAGTCCAAAGCAACTGAGAAAGCAATGTATCTAAGGCTCCAGAATGTATCACAAATCAACAATAGTGTTATCATTTGAAACTCAGCTCAAATGTCACTTCTTCCAGGAAGACTTCCTTAAAGGTAACCGCTCCCCACAGAATCTGTTTAAGATTTTCCTCCTAGGTAATAACATGACATGCCCACAAAAATCTTCACCACAGGTAGCAAATATCAAATGTACTATAACTGTTTATAACTGTTTTATTTAGACTACGTGCTCCTTGAAGGTGGGGGCCATATCTGTATCATCTTTACATCTGCAGCTCCCCTCTGTTTCACCTAGTTAACTCTTACTACTCTAAGTTAAACTGCCATTTTCCCATGAGAGCCTTCCCTAACGTAAGTCAATCCTTACTATAAATGCTCATTCCACCCTTTTCTTCTCTTTTCCAACACTTCATGATGCTTCTATTTTCCACATTGACTGGTTAAACCATGTCTCTGCAATCCCACTGGCTCCATGAGGACATCAAAGGGGAATAAAACAAAAAAAAAGGTATTCAAATAATATCTCTTTAATAAATAAATAGATTCAGATGACAATAATACTAGCCTGGGAGAGGCTGGTCAGAGAATATGGGGCAGAGTGGGATACCTGGATGTTCTACCTTTAAGGTGCTGTTTGATCTTGGTTGCTTCCTACTCTTGCATTCAAAGAATCCAGTATAAAGCTCATGCTGGTAAAAGTTTGACTGCAACACTGGGAGAGAAAGGACCGTTTAGAGCACAAAAATTATCTGCCAAGACCTTGTTTCCATTGCATAACTCCTAACTTTCATGCAAGACTCTGATCTTACTCCTTTAATCTGACTACATTTCACATTCTCCAATAACTTCTCCATTCTACCCCAAAAGCAGGCAATTTCTCTTTCTACCATGGCCAGTGTTCCCTTCAAGGTTGGTTGCAACTTGGGTGAAATATCTCAGTGGAAAGCCAACAACTGAATCCCATGCTCAATTTTCCTCTTCTGGGCTAGGGTTTGGGCCTTTTACTTATGTCTATTTGTCCGAGAAATTTACTAATGCGTCTAGTGGTTTTTATGATTGTAAAGACCCAGTTTGCAACGGTATATTGGCACTCGTCTACATTCCACATGCATCAGGAGCTTCCCATTTTCACCTATCACTCATCAACTTTTAACAAACACAGCCTAATGATTCCATGGTGGTAGACAGGCATTGTGGAACCAGAAAGGAACATGACTCTGCTATGTGTTCATTAGCCGTAATAACACTTCAGAAAAGAAACTTAAGAATGTTACATGTGTACTATAAAATTTCTTTCATCTGGGAAACTTTTTTAGGACCAAAGTGACAAAGATGTGAGTAGTCTACAACTTCTACAATTGTGGGAAGACAGGGCATATTCCTTTTTTTTTTTTTTTTTTTTTTGAGATGGAGTTTCACTCTTGTTGCCCAGGCTGGAGTGCAATGGCGCGATCTCAGCTCACTGCAACCTCCACCTCCCAGGTTCAAGCAATTCTCCTGCCTCAGCCTCCCGAGTAGCTGGGATTACAGGCATGCGCCACCATGCCTGGCTAATTTTTTTGTATTTTTGTGGAGACAGGGTTTCTGCATGTTGGACAGGCTGGTCTCGAACTCCTGACCTCAGGTGATCCACCCACCTTGGCCTCCCAAAGTGCTGGGATTACAAGCGCGAGCCACTATGCCCCGCTGGCATATTCCTTAAGAACACAGAACACCCTTTCAAGAAGTTCCAGCTCTTTTTGGAACCAAGTAGGTAAAAATGTCATTTCTCAAGTCCAAAGAGTCCAAATCTTCCTTCTTCTAGATCCACATGCTATGAAAGGAAAGGGTTCATAAGACAAAAAAAAAAAAAAAAAACCCAAAAAGGTGGATAGCTTAGGCCTTGGTCCACCGAGCACTGTCATTTTTGGCAGCTGCATTAAAGGTACGATTGTGGAAAAGAATGGCTGCAACCCTGATTTCAATGTCAGAGGTTAAAGATTTAGCCCAAGTGCTCTAGCTCTCCCAAGTTAACCATTATTGACATATTATCTATGTATCTATGCATTAGTCTAAACTTTTTTTTCTTTTTTTTTTTTTTTGAGACAGAGTCTCACTCTGTCACCCTGACTGGAGTGCAGTGGCGTGATCTCGGTTCACTGCAACCTCTGCCTCCCGGGTTCAAGCGATTCTCCTGCCTCAGCCTCCTGAGTAGCTATGATTACAGGCCCATGTCACCATGCCTGGCTAATTTTTGTATTTTTAGTAGAGACGGGGTTCTACTATGTCAGTCAGGCTTGACTCCTGACCTTGTGATCCGCCCGCCTCGGCCTCCCAAAGTGCTGGGATTACAGGTGTGAACTACTGTACCTGGCCTAAACTTTTAAACTCTCATTAATTTTCAACTTGTGCAATTTGACTTAAAACTGCCTCTAATGATGTTGTTGACAACGAGGGTAATGGTAGCCATTTGTTAAATACTTTTATAAATTTCAAAATTTATGGCAGGTGGACATGCATCTCTCATTTAATGATTTTAAAAACAATTTTAAGATTGTTATTTCTTTCCTCTTCAGATAAGAAAATCAAGAATCAGAATGATTAGGTGAAATGCGCAAGACCAGACAAATAAATGGTGGAACAAGGATTTAAACACTGGTGTTCTCATCCGGTACACCATGCTGTCACCCTCAAAATATATACATATGTACTGCTGCCAGGTTCAAGGAACAAGTCCAAGTTTATGCAGTCCTGCTCTATAATGTTCATCCCATCCATTCTCAGCTTCGTACATAAAAGATACTAAATGCATTTGCCCTTCCAAGGTAATATCTGAAATCCCTTGGCTACTTTAGCCCTGTCAGACCCTTCCTTGGTTTTGTTAGGTTGTTCTTGAGGAGTATTGGTCTAGCTGTAGATGATATTGTGAACGGCCAGAGGGTCAGAGATATGCTTTTGGTCTTTGATTCCAGCATCCTCCATGATTATACCCAGCACTAGGTCTCTGAATCAAAGCCATATTTTGGTCAAAATATTTGGAGAAATGTCTGAAATGATTTATAAGCCCATTTTCTAGGTTATCACCTATAATTCTGGCTGCTCACCTCCAGTTGTAATCTGACGTGTTTCTTTTTCCATAGGTTTGGTTCATATGGATGCTCTTCAGTCTCTTTTTAACACACTTGGCCCATGATAGCTTTGTATTTCTCTGTTAGAAAGATTCAGAAGTTTCACTACACAAAACGTATAGAGAAGTGTTAAACTGGATTAGCTCTAACCAATGCTTAACGGTGTGTACTGTTTATAGTTCTCCATTCAGAGAAATAACATTGTATATCTAACCACTGTTTCCTCTCTTGAAGATAGCCTCCACCCATGAGAGTGTTTCCTCTGATATTACGGTCATTAACAATTTTAATGGAAGGAAATAGCTGGAAAAATTCACTATGTCAGTTGCATTTATTTGTCAGAGTCTCATGATAATGGTTCAACTGTTCCATGTTCCTTGACATCCTGGACTCAACTTCAGAATACTTCATTGCTCTGGGCATCTAAATGTATACAAGCAAAGCAGAGTAGGTGGGTGCACAATTGTTCTATAAAGCTGAGCCATCCATTTAGTCAATATAAACCATTCTGGGAAGAACAGGATTTCTTTGCTCACATCAGGAGTCTCAGGTACTGGAAATGACCACGTTCACCCATGTATAAGCTTTAGCTTAGCTCATTTAGCTCAAGACCTGCAACAAGTCACCCAATAAAATAGCAAAAATTTTCTTGGGCACACAAGCGGTTAAAACCATTTCTCCACTCAGTGAGATGCAGAAACAAGTACTCTTGAAAAAACAAAGAGAAATTAGTCTGATAATGGAAAACCACTGAAAGCAATTTATGAACCATTCCCCCTGACAATATAGAAACTCTTAATATACTGTACATAATTCAGGGTCGGTCTTCTTTTGATTCCTTCCTTCTAATCATCCACCTTTCTAGCAGTAATACTGACATCTGAATCTCTTTTTCTCACTGTTTCAAAGGGATATACGATAGCAAAAATGGCTATGCAGTGGATGAAGCTAAAAGCTTGTATTGTTTATTCAATGGTACACCTCTGATAATTTAAAAAGAAGATTAATCAACCAGCTGTGAAACCAAGTATTTGCAGAATCTAAGCACTTATGTAAAAATCTACATTTGTAGCTGTGTGCCCTTAAATAAATAAACTAGTTGATCACTGCAAATTAAAAGAACTTAAATGGTAAAAACTGCCATTTCTTTAAAAACGATGACAGTGAAGAAAACACTTTTGCAAATAAAATTGGGTGGAGAATCTAATAAACAGGGAGCTATGGCATCCCAAAGGAGAAAAAAGCAAAAAGAAATTTCAGAAAAGATAACAAATTAGTTTAGCAAAGTCACAAAAAGAGAGGGCAGACAAAAATAAAGGCATAGGATGCAGCGTCCAGGGAAAGAGGAAGGGGCGAGTGGAAACAGCTGGAATTGTTCAGCTGTGTCAACATTCGGCTGTTTCACAGATTGACTAGCAAAGTGTCATCTGAAACCAATTACATTCCCAAAACCCCACGGACCCAGTTCATAACATTGATTAATCCACATTGTGAAAATGTCCCCAAGCAAAACTAGAACAGCTGTCAGCCCTTGGAGCTCAAAAAACAGCAATTGCTTGAGGAAAAAAAAAAAAAAAGAAAGAAAGAAAAAAGAAAAGAAAAGAAAATCTCCTCTTGAAATTTTAGGGATTTTCAGGAGGTATGTCTACTGAAACCGAAGATAGATTTAAAACAAACTCCTCCACCTCCTGTCTGTTTGAGCACAACTGGCTATAATTAGAAAAGCAGGGGTCATGTTAGAATAAACCCAAAGTCCATTCCCAAAGTCAGAACAGAACTGCCTCACAGTCTCTAATACCTTGTATCTTTTTGCTCCTTTCTGGAGAAAACACCATCGTTTGATGTTTTTAAAAGTATGTTTATTTTTTCTTCTCATTATTTTAAATGCATTAATCTACTCCCTTTGGGCCCATAAAAATGTAGTTATATGTTATACGTTTTCTATTAAAAGCTGTTTTTATACCGTTTGTTCTATTTCACAGAGGTAGAAGAATACATAAAGTCCTCGATTTGCAAGCATCCAACTTGTGCATGACTCAAATACAAAAATGGCGACCACACCTCTCTGATGTGCAAAACTACTGGTATAGGAGCCTGTAAAGGTTTTCACACACACCCGTATGCCCCCATGGGATCCTAGATACCTCGTACCTTCTAGCAAAGCCACTCATCCGAAGATGACTCACTCATGGCAAATGCCTTGGCCTTGACTCTGAAGCTACTGCAGCTAGAAATCCACCACCAGGTACGGTAGAAGAGACCCCAACACCATATAAGCAGCCACGAACATCTCCTTAAGAAGTCTCAATTTCTGTAGACCCTGGCCTAAACTCACCACTGTGAGGATGCAGAAGTTGTAGGCATCTGATCCTTTGGACAGATTTTTTCCACGGAAATAAAATACATGCTTATTCATTTGCTCATTCATTCAGCAAACATTTATTGAATGTCTATTCTATCTCAAACACTGGGTTGTACCCCAAAAAGCAATGTTAGCTTACAAAATGTTTGCACATGCTGAATTTTGTAGATGGGTAAACTGAAGCTCCAAAAGGTTTAGTGACCTGCCCAGGGCCATCTAACTAGTAGGTGTTGGAGTTTGTACTCAAACTGAAGGCTATCTGATAACATTTCATACTCTTTTCAAAAACCATATTTACTACATTATGCTTGACACAGGCTTTCATAAGCTAGCAGGGGAGCCCAAAAGCATGCAAAATATAGTTTCTACCTGGAAATGCATTCCAAGTTACAAAAAACTGGGTGTAAATTGGACTTTAAGAACATAAGCAGTTTACATATTCAGATTACATTCTACTTTTGCTCTCTCCTCTGTAAATACCCCATTAGTAATCTAATGGACTCCTCTGCTGAAAAGCCATAGTGTAATTGCAAGTTTTATGAATTGAAGTATGTCTTTGATACTCTTATCCTTTTTCTTCTGCATGCTTATGCATATGTAGCACTAACCAATATTACCAATATGAGGTTGTTTCTAAGTCAAAGCATTCAGAGAAACACAAACCTTGACTTCACTGGTACATCCTTGGATTTGAAAAAGGGGAGGGGAAGGGAAGGGAGGGGAGGGGAGGGGAAGGGAGGGGAGGGGAAGGGAAGGGAGGGGAGGGGAAGGGAGGGGAGGGGAGGGGAGGAGAGGGGAGGAGAGGGGAGGGGAAGGGAGGGGAGGGAGGGGAGGGGAGGGAAGGGGAGGGGAGGAGAGGGGAGGGGAAGGGAGGGGAGGGGAAGGGAGGGGAGGGGAGGGAAACGGAGGGGAGGGGAGGGAAACGGAGGGGAGGGGAGGGGAGGGAAACGGAGGGGAGGGGAGGGAAGGGGACGGGAGGGGAGGGGAGGGAAGGGGAGGGGAGGGGAGGAAAGGGGAGGGGATGGGAGGGGAGGGGAGGGGAGGAGAGGGGATAAGAAGGGAGAGGGGAGGAGAGAGGGGAGGGAAGGGGTGGGGATAAGAAGGGAGAGGGGAGGAGAGAGGGGAAGGGAGGGGACAGGGAAGGGGTGGGGATGGAAGGGGAGGGGAAAGGGGAGGGGTAGGGAGGGGAGAGGGGAGGGGTGGGGATGGAAGGGGAGGGGAGGGGGAGGGGTGGGGAGGGGAGGGGAGAGGGGAGGGGTGGGGAGGGGTGGGGAGGGAAGAGGGGGGAGAGGGGAGGGGTGGGGAGGGGTGGGGAGGGGAGAGGGGGGAGAGGGGAGGGGTGGGGAGGGGTGGGGAGGGGAGAGGGGGGAGAGGGGAGGGGAAGGGAGGACCCACAATTCACTGAGCCATACAAAGGAACAGGCTTATTCTTTGGATTTCAGAACTGAGATGAAGGTTACCAAAAGCAACAAATTATTTTAGATGTAAAGACAAAGTGTTACTAAATACAGTTCTCCAAATAGTAATAACATTCCTGGAGATTTGCAATAGGTACCCTCCCTGCTGAGTTTTGAAGGATGTGTTGGGTGGGACAGGGTATAGTGAATGAGTAGAGATGGGGTAGAGGGAGGATACTCAAAGACAGGACAATAAGAAACAACCACTAAAGTCTCTAGACAGATCCTCTGATTCTTTTTACTATTTTTCACCCTGGAGGATATTTATAATTATTGTTTTTTAAATGCTCATGATGTCACAGATAAAGAACACCAATTGCTCCCAATAGAACTCTAACTACAGTATGTGTTTACAAGAGCAAATTACTGTTTATACACGGACAGGATTGCGAATGAGGCAAAGAACATTACAAATTATATGTTACTAAAGAAAAGCCAAAACATTTCCTTTCTTTTTTTTTCTTTTTATGAGAAGACATCATTACCTGTATATGCCTCCCCTTCTCAGTTCCCTCAATGGACATTGGCATTGATGAGCCCATAAGTACATGATAAGCCTACAAGGACAACAGTGAGTTTATATTTTTATGTAATGATTTTAGAACATGGGATAATATCCAGAGTGATGGAGGTAAAACTATTCACATTTCCATATTCCAAACTACTTCAAGAATCACTAGAGTGCAGAAGTTATAACTCTAAATGCTGAATGGAGAGATCATCTGTCCCAAGAACTACACCCATATGACTTTCAAATAAATCTATCTCAAAAGGCCTACTATTTAACAACAACAGCAACAACAAAACTTTAAAAGAACCCAAATGAAGTTTTGTGTAAGTTGGTGTCTTTTTTTCTATACATTTTGAATGACAAAAAGCTGCTGTGAGCTACACTGTTTTTATTTTATTATAAACCATTCTTATTTTATAAAACACAGCCCTACTCCCAGAAAAAATATTTTTGTGAGCTAATGGGGGTCAAGACATATATCTGAGGCTACCATATGACCCTAAGAAGAACCCAAGGAATGCAGTATTAGGACTGCCTCATTGTTTGAAATATTGTTTTAAGGATTAAATGAGTAAAGCCCATGTACAGTGCTCAGAACAGGGCATGGCCCATAATAAAAGTGTTGGAAGCATGTTAGGTGTTCAAAATCAGTGTTTGCATTCCATTGGAGTTCCAGGAAAAGTGAATTCCAGGAATTTATGTTTGGGTAGACCTAAGGTAGTTTTGCACCAAAAGAAGACTTTGAAAATGGAGGGTTTCCTGTCCACTTTTCGCCACCATCAATTGCATCTTTTCTTAACTCTCTGTAGAAAAGAAGCTGAGAAAGAGCAGACAGTGCATGTCTGCACTGAAGTACAACTGGCCAAGGGCCGGACATGGTCTCTCTTCTCTTGCTTCTGTGCTGTAAACGGCTCCTCTGAGCAGTTCCTTGAGATTCGTAAGCCAAAGGCTTTTGTTAGATTGTGAGGCAAGGTAGAGGGCAGGGCGCAGGTATACCATTTGTCACAACAAGCTTCCTTACCACTCCTGTTTTATTTAAAACTCCGCTCCTGTTTTATTTAAAACCAAAACACTCAATCCACCATGTGGGATCCTTAGTAGCACACATCTCAAAAGCTTGCACTCATTCAGGGTTGGAATGGGCAGTGAAGCTTATCTAGGCACATTTCTTCACAGCCCTGTCATCGGGGTTCAAATTCTCAAATGGCATGAACTGCCTAGCAATAGTGCCACTGTTTTTACTGTAGGGCTGTGACTTGCCTCCACCTAAGGGAGTTTCAATGATATGGGCTTAGGGAATACAGGGAAATAGACTTGTGCAGAGTTGAGAAAACCTCAGAATTCAAATTCGCATCTCAATGAATCACGTACCCGACTTAAAGTAAGGTAACCATTAAATAGGAATGCATATCTTGCCTTCCCAAGCTACTTCCTACATCAATGTAATTATGCTTCATCCATCTTTAGATGAGAGGCAGGCAATCCATGTTAGATCTACTTTAAAAGAAAAAAAGATGTTGGGGTTTTCTGGAGTTACTCAATTTCTCCACAATGTTTTGGCACCCTAAATGCCAAGCATCGCTGAATCAATTGCTAAATTTCAAAAGGCATGCCCTGGCTTTAGATACATTAATTTTCTGGAATAACAAGCAGTCCATTTTAATGAACATAAGACACTATTTCCTTCATCTTACCACTCACAACTGAGCTTAATGATAAAACGTGGGGTGGCTCAGAACCATTGCTGGGCTTCAGTGGTTTTCTACTCAAGAACAATGTCAACTACAGAATGGGGGCTAGATACAAATCCACAGGGTGTGCTTGCATTATCATGAAGAGCAAAAAAGCTCCTCCAGGCCCCCCACCATCATGCCAACACACTTTGATCTCACTTCCCCTTGTGAACGCTTGAGAGGATAAGCCTGTCCCTGTATATGAAGCCTTAGCTGCAGTGCTGGATATATTTATGTTACCCTTTGCAAGCCTAAAAGAACAAGATCAAAGGAAAATAAGACTGGTGCCCATTAGAGAAGCCATTTGAGAACCCATAAGTCATCCATAAAGGAGTTATATAATTTAAAAACATACAAGCACCTACTCTGTCCCAGACCCTGCCCCGCAGTAGCCAACAATCCACTCAGTGATACAGACACAGACATAGATACTGGATATGGCAATTATTCTGTTACTTCAGAAAGAAACCATTTCTTCTTAACTAAGCCACAGGCAGTATATCTACAAATGGGTTTAGAGTTGGCTTGAAATTGATTCCGACTTTGAAATGCTGGTAAGGGAATAAGTCATATCTGTCAATGCTTATCCTTCCTTCTTATAGGAATAATTTTTAAAAAATCATTATTCTACTGGACTATTCCAAGGGAAAGTTCATGAGGGTGGTAGACTCCTGGGAATATTTCTCAATGTTCTAGCTCCCATCTTTTGCTTCAGGTGAGGTACAGGCCAAACTGTGGACTGCAACTAACTCACAGGAAAGCCATGGGATGTTTTAAAGTTTCCTTGGAGAAGTCGGGTGTGGTGGCTAGCGCCTGTAATCCCAGCAATTTGGGAGGCTGAGGCAGGTGTATCACTTGGGGTCACGAGTTTGAGTCCAGCCTGGCCAACATGATGAAATCCCGTCTCTACTAAAAATACAAAAATTAGCCAGGTGTGGTGGTGCACACCTGTAATACCAGCTACTTGGGAGGCTGAGGCATGAGAATCACTTGAACCCGGGAGGCGGAGCTTGCAGTGAGCAGGGATCGTGGCACTGCACTCCAGCCTGGGTGACAGAGTGAGACTCTATCTCAAAAAAAAAAAAAAAGTTTCCAGAGAGTAACAGCGGCACATTCAGATTCAGCATGGACTACTACTATTATTTGAAACTACTAACAAATGGAGCTAGCAGGTATTTCTCTTGTTACAGGGGCACTGTGAAAAAGTTCCCAGACACAAAAGCACCATGAATTGAGAAAGTCCGGGAGCTTTAGGAATCTGGAGGGAGGAGGCTCTCTCCATCAGACTTCAATGTCCTCAAGCAACAGGCAAAAGGGCATCCCTGCTCTCCAAGGTCACCTTGAAGGGAGTTGCCATGACTCAGCCTTGTGTTCGACCATGCCTTCCTAGGGAAGGCCTGCAGTGGGTGTGCATCTGTGCAGATGCATCAGCTTAATTAATCAGTAAAGAACTTTGCTCCCCCCATTAGTCTGTGCTTCTCATTGGTAGGGCACCTTCAGTCAGGAATCTGTTTGAGTGGAGAAGTAAGGGTTTGGGTTGAGCAAAGTCCCATCCCAACCCCTATCTCAACTGAGCAGAACATCCTATGAAAGAGACAGGGCAGGTATAATTATCCCAGTTTTTGAGATGAGAAAACTCAGGTCCATCTGAGTCTAATGAGGTTAATGGATTTTCCCAGAGTCTCAAAGCTACTAGAGCAGAGCTGTGCCTTGACCTAAGTCTTCCATGTCTAAACCTCCTCGCGTTATACCACAGCTGCTTAGATTTTGAGCAAGAATTAGTGCCCTTCCCTGCTTCAACACACACACGCAGTGGAGAAGCAGGGAGTCATTCCCCTCAAGGCAAGAATTGTCCTATATCACACCCTCCCCATACGGGCTTGTGGAATTACTTGGCTCCTGGAGCTGCCAGGCAGCCCTAAAGCATGCAAAGGAGAGAAGCTGCCACATTGTTACCCTGCTGAGGCAGCTGGGAGGCTGTCTCAAAGCCAGCCTTCACTTCCTGAAAGCTTAGTCCCCGCCCTCTAGCCCTGCTTCTACCCTAGGTCATCTCTCTCCTCTTTGCAGGAAAAATGTCTGTGGAGGGGCTCAAGGACCTGCAGGGATGCAGACCCGTGATTCTCTGACAGGAGCATGCGTCAGATGTGCCAGGGAAGGTGTGTTAAAGCAGAGGTCGCAGGGCCTGATCCCCAGAGTTGCCGAGGGTAGGGCCAAAGAATATGCATGTCTAACACATTCCCAGGTGATGCTGACGCTGCTGGTTCAGGGACCACACTCGGCGATCCACCAACATAAAGTGACTTGTCTCTTCCCAGGATCTCACTTATTGCTCCACGCAGAGCAGAGATACTTATTGAGCAAACATTAAGGAGGGCATCTCTTGATCATCTCAAAAAAAAAAAAAACGTTTCAACAACTTCTATCATCAGCTCTGTTTTGGACCCAGTGGTAAAAGTTAAAGTCCCTGCCTTCCAGGAACATGCAAGCTAAAGATAGACTTAATTCATGTAGACATGCATAGAAAGATAAGACTACCATATTCAGATTATAAGAAATCCCACTGAATAAAACAAAAGGCTTACAATAGAAACTGCAAAGTTCCTTGGGAAGTCTCCAAAGTTTGCACTTTTTAATTTTCAGTGATACCATCATCATGCCGTGGATCACTGTGCAGATGTTACAACTGTATTTAATCACAATTCTAAAGCCAGATTGGGCTGCTCCAACCTAATGGCATGTGAGTCCTTGAACTGCCATCAACTGGATCTGACAGCAGGCATGGCTGCAGCAGGCAGTTACAGAAATGGGTTTAAATGTGGGTGACTCTTGGTATCAAAGAACTGTGAACTGTTCAGCTAAGCAGAGGAATCATCAGAATAATGATCATTTTTCACTCTACCCCCTCTCCCTTGCTTGTTCAAAGTAAAAAAAAAAAAGCCCTTAATTGCTTCTTGAACTACACACAAGTGGGCCGTTGACTGTGACTGTAATTCAGCATGGAGAAGCAAGGGAAACACTAAAACAGATTTTGTTGCGGTAATGCCTTAAACGGAGAAAACACTGCAGTGGGATCAGCAGGCACAGGACACTGTTAAGTAGAATGATACCTCCTTAAAGCACGGCTTGAGATATTGTCAGCTGTTAAAGTAATATTTAATTGTAGATGATACCAGGTGTGATCAAGGGGGAATATATTAATACAGGGGGTGTGGTGGGGGCAAGGAAAGGGTAGTGAGGGGAGAAAAATAAGGAGGGAGAACAAACAAATGATTTTAGAAGGACAGCACATTACGGGTGCCCTACCGGATTCAGGCTCCTAATGAAGAAGACATGTTTAGGGGAACTGAAGAATTGTGGATTCAGTCATTTGCCGTTTATCTTGAAAGACACGTCCAGATAAATGATTACATCTTCAGAAACTTGAACCATTTCCTTCATTCTAGACTATGGGTACCTAGATAGGGTTATGAACGTGAAAGGCAGAAACTGTTTTGCCCATACTGCCCTTCCATCCAAAGCCATGACCCTCTGTCTAGGTGGCACTGGCTACAGGGAACAGAAAACAGATGCCTGCAACTGAGAAGCCTACTGCCAACTACAAGCCGTTTGTAAACACTTCTCTCCATGTTTACCTAAGAAAGATGCAGGCTTTCCAAGGAAAGCCCCCTTTTGAAAAATGTGCCTTTTTATTTCTCTGTGCTGTTAGGTCCCTAAAATAAAAACTAATGCCCACAATTCTTTATAAGTCTCCCATCTCACTCCATCCAGAAGCATCTCTTCTTCCCTTAGATGTTTTTTCAACTATCTTACAAAGGTAGTGCTTCCATTTCTGTACCCTCACATGCAGGCCTGCCCTCTTGCCTGAATATTCTACTTCTGTAACAGCAGAGAATAGGGTGAAGGCCCACCACTTTTGTTTTCTGTTCTCCACATAGTGGCTATGTTACATCCTCAATGACACTGAACTGTAATCTTGCTTGCAAAACAAACCTCGGTGAAGAGAGCAAGCACTCTTGTACTGGAAAAAGCCTGACACCTACTTCTTAGTGAAGTAACCACTGGATAATAAGAAAAAAGTAGCTGGTAGTAATTAACATCTATTAATACTTACTATGTGCCAAGTCCACACTAAAGGCTTTATTTTTAAATTAAAAACAATTTTTATTTTAAGACGGAGTCTCGCTCTCCCCAGGCTGCAGTGCAGTGGTGCAATGTCGGTTCACTGCAACCTCTGCCTCTCAGGTTCAAGTGATTCTCCTGCCTCAGCCTCCTGAGTAGCTGAGATTACAGGCACGTGCCACCACACCTGGCTCTGTGTGTGTGTGTGTGTGTGTGTGTGTGTCTGTGTGTAGTTTTAGTAGAGATGGGGTTTCACCATGTTGGCCAGGCTGGTCTCGAACTTCTGACGTCAAGTGATCCGCCTGCCTTGGCCTCCCAAAGTGTTGGGATTACAGGCATGAGCTACTGCACCTGGCCCAAACTAAAGGCTTTAAACAGATTCTGTCATTCAGTACCAACAGTAACTATTCTAGGCAGATACTATTATGATCCTTTCACAGAGAGGAAAACCAATGCTCAGAGAGGATAAGGAGATTGCAAAAGTCATAGTGACAGTGGTAAAGTCATGCTTTGAATCCACATTTCTCTGACTTTGGTGTAAAAGCTCTTATACTCTATTAATGGCCAGAAACTGTACCACAACCAGGGCACAGCCTACACAGGGACAATTTGAAGGAGGGTATGGCTATCTATCTATCTATCTATCTATCTATCCATCCATCCACCCACCCACCCACCTACCTACCTACCTGCCTACCTATCTCATGGAATCAGGAGCTTAAATGTCTACCACATATTGGACAATGATCTGATTGTTCTAATATACTATTTCTAAACTTTATAACAGCTCTACAAGGTCAACTCTTTAATCCTCATTTAAGAAATAAGAAAACCCAGAGTCCATACGAATGAATAACTTATCTACCTTTCCACAAGTGGTAGGTACAAGTGATTAAATGACTAAGTCCACATGCTTCCCACTCTGCCTTCTTAGCTTCACGTGCCCAAAACTCCCTTACTAACCAATTACAGACTTATTACCATCCTCCTCCTAATTTCCCAAAAGAAAAAAAAAAGTACTAGCTCTAATCTAGGACTATTACAAGACCATCCTCTTGCATATCTTATCTTTGTGAGCATCAGAAATGATGCCACCAATTCATTTAGACGGTGCCTTCAAATTCTCATATAAAAGGTACTTACTATTTAAAAAATGGAAATGTATAACGGTGATACTATTAATAGATCAATTAAGGAGATTTAAATCACTTATTTCATTGCCAGATCGTAGATGCAGTACTATACTGTTCATCGAGTTTATAAAGCTTTCTCCATGACATAAGCCTGACTTTATTCCCCTGATGGCATGATATGCTCTCTCACTCTTAACCAGTCACAGTCCCACTCCCATCACCAAGTATCGTGCAAGGATTTCAAGGGTCTCTTAATAGTAGCTACGTCGACTAGTTCATCTCCTACTGATTTACCTACTCAGTTTCAGAGGAATTAGGTAAAAAATGCATAACTCCATTGGCATTGTTGAATTTCTTTCTAAACTCTTGTGATAGGGATGGAAAAAAAGGACAGAGATAGAGCATCAGTTAGCAAATATTTACTGAGAAGGTATAATGTGCTCTGCTCTGAGGCACTGGATACCCAGCAGAATAACCCTTGCCCTTATCCACAAAGAGCTGGCTAGGGAGTTTTACACGAGCTTTACATTTGCTCGCCTGGGCGCTCTTGGATGGTGGTGGTGAAGAGCTCGTGTTTTGAATTAGACCTGGTTTGAAACCTGGTTTTGTGGCTTTATTTCCTGTGCGACCATGAGCAAGTTACTTAAGCTCTTAAGGGCTCAGTTTCTGTCTTTGTAATGGAGATCATAATACTCATAATAGGATGGGAAGAAGTAGCAAATCCTGTATATAAAGAGGCCAGCATGTGCCCAGCACACAGTAAGGATTATGGGAATCAAGGACCTAGCACACAGTTGAACAGAAGAGAGCTGGTTCATGGGAGCTGCTTCTCAGGCAGCTCAGGAAGCTGTGAGTTATTCAGAGCTTCCCTCTCTTATTTATTCAGGGCTTCGCGCTCTTTTCCTTGGTTGCAACTCCCCACTTCCCTACCTCCAAACCCCATGCAAATTTCACCTGGTTAACCTTTATTCATCCTTTAGTCTAATCTAAACCTCCATTCCCTTTTCGTCCTGAAATTCCCACCTGATCACAAAAGCACCTAAGCTTACCCATATCTTTGCACCTGTCACTCGCCTTTGAGAGTCCCTATTTTCTTGCCTATACCCCCTGCCAGAGTGAGAAACTAGAGGGCAGGACCATGTGTCAGCACTATGTCCCCAGCTCCTGGTACAATAATGGACAGTAGCAGGTGTTCAATAATCATTTGTTTAGAAGGCGAATGGATGAATGCAAATAGATACCATGTCCAAACCTGCATAGATCTGGCCTTAATAAAAAGGGCATGGCTCAAATGCGGCATCAAATTCTGCTGCCCCGTCTTGTGCCTGGTATCATTAAATCTCCAGATAAGAAGCAGGAATGGCTGCAGTGTCACTTTGAGGCCTTTCTACCGTGACGTCAGCTGCTCGTCCTGCACACAGTGGGTATAGAGTACATTACATGGCTTAGCTGGCTCTTTCTTAATAAGATCATTGTTGCTAGATATGGGTGTGAATGTGGATGCAGTTCAGATGTTTATACCAACGACTGGCATAAATAAACGAGGAAAGAATTCAGGTCGGTCCAATCATTAGTAACAATATCTTCTTGCTCTCCTGGGAGCTGTTTCAGATTTTGGCTTCATCCTCACCCCTACATAAAGAGACAAGGATGGGATTGCAGCTTCTAGAATTACAACCATTTTGTCAACTTGTCATTTGACTCACTGTCTGGCCGGTGCCTCTCCCTCTGGGTCCAGAGACATTTTGCACAGGAAGAAAGCAATAAAGTGAAGTCACAGGGCCGACGAATTCTCCAATCTTCAAAGCACCTCGTTCTGCCCCACAGAACATACATATTTCTGGTAAGCACCATGGAGAGCCTCACATCTGTTACCTCCTGCACCGCTGGGAATCAAAGCATTTATCCCCATGAGATGTTTTCTAAAGGCCTGAGGGCACTGGGCCATTTTATCCTCACTCCCTTGGAGAGAGCTTCTCTGACTACATGAAAATACCTGAAAAGGCTAACTTTGTCTGTTCCTTATTGCCTTAAAAATAAGAGTACTCTTAACCTTTAGGGATTTATATTTGGAAGAGGGAAATGAACTAGATACAGCTTATAAAAAGGCAGGAAAGTGAGTCATTTTTTAAATTGTTTACAAGCTTGGGACCAAAAAATATACATATTTACAGATCTCTGAATATACACTGGTCTTATTTCCCCGTGTATATTATACCTTTTCTCTATTATCTTTATGCTTTTCAAAGAAAACTAAGTGGGGCCAGGCATGGTGGCTCACACCTGTAATCCCAGCACTTTGGGAGGCCGACGTGGGTGGATCACGGGGTCAGGAGATCGAGACCATCCTGGCTAACATGGTGAAACCCCATCTCTACTAAAAATTCAAAAAAATTAGCCGGGTGTGGTGGCGGGCGCCTGTAGTCCCAGCTACTGGGGAGAGTGAGGCAGAAGGATGGCGTGAACCTGGGAGGCGGAGCTTGCAGTGAGCCGAGATCACGCCACCGCACTCCAGCCTAGGCAACAGAGCAAGACTCTGTCTCAAAAAAAAAAAAAGAAAGAAAGAAAGCTAAGTGGAACCTATACAGCAAGTGCTAGACACCTAGTTGATTATTCGAATAACTAGGATTTACAACCATTAATTAGTAAAAATTAGCCCTGGGAATAATAACTAGAATTCTAGAAAGCTGGGAAACAGCCCATATTTAGGGTTTCGGCTTTACTACTTACTAATCATTTCCAAAACATGGGGATACTACACAGTCACCTCACAGGTTTACTGTGACAATCATATGTAAAAATAATTTTGTAAAGTGCTGTACTTCTTAGTAGTGACAGGTCTTTCTACAGTTGCCCCTTAAATGACATAGGTTTGACTGCCGAGGTCCACTTACACACGGCAGCCAACCAAACGCAGATCAAAAATACGGTATTTGGCCGGGCGCAGTGGCTCACACCTGTAATCCCAGCACTTTGGGAGGCCGCGGCGGGCGGATCACCTGAGGTCAGCAGTTGGAGATCAGCCTGGCCAACATGGTGAAACTCCGTCTCTACTAACAGTACAAGAATTAGCTGGGCATGGTGGTGGGCGCATGTAATCCCAGTGACTCAGGAGGCTGAGGCAGGAGAATTGCTTGAACCTGGGAGTTGGAGATTGCAGTGAGCTGAGATCACACCATTGCACTCTAGCCTGGGTGACAAGAGCAAAACTCCATCTCAAACAAACAAACAAACAAAAAAAACACATACACAATAATACAGCATTTGCAGGATGCAAAACCTGCCCCTACAGAGGAGTGACATTTTGTAAACGTGGGTTCTGCAGCACCAACTTCATCACTTGAGTATGTGTGGACA
Source organism: Pan troglodytes (assembly GCF_028858775.2). Classification (NCBI taxonomy): domain Eukaryota; kingdom Metazoa; phylum Chordata; class Mammalia; order Primates; family Hominidae; genus Pan; species Pan troglodytes. Next base: position 53,088,244 of record NC_072414.2, read on the forward strand.
GGCAGTCGAAGCAATCCCCATGAACACCGAAAGATGGCTGCAGTTCTTCATTGGGACTGAAGGAGAAAGGCCAATGGGGTTGCTCTTTCACAGAAAGACTTATATCAACATGTTTTTTTAGATGCTAGATCATGTTTATAATTAAATTGGTTATTTCTTTAGATTTCTTTTCTCTAGGACATTCTAGGATTCTAAGAGAAGAGATAAAATACGAATAATTTATTTGATCTGTTTAATACTGAGAAAGAATTGGAGAGTGTTGTCCTCAGTAGAAGCTTAGAAAGCATCTAAAGAAGGAGAGGCTGGATGAATTCCCCAAGATGACATACTGAAAAATAGAACCAGGCTGGGATGGAAGGGCTCCTGACTCCTCCTTCAGTGCTCTATGCTAAACAAAACCTTCCTTTTTGCCTTTCCACATGAAGCCCACATCTGAGACCACAAAAGCGTCCCTCTCAAAAAGGTGTGGAATTGTTGTGAAAGCTGTGCCTGGAGGACGAGGGCTGCGCCTGACTGTTCGCTGCAGGATTCTTTCTCTTGTGCCTCCACAGTAGGCAAGCAGGACTGATGTTCCGTCGTCCCGAGGCTGACACGGCTTCCCTCTCCCAGCCTGAAAGCGTCCAAATGGGTCACACTGGCTTCACTAATAGTGACCATGTTATTAAAATTCCAGGCAGAATCCAAAGTGCAAGATTAAGATTACAAAACGCCTAGTTCCGGTAGGGATCAGAGAAAAGAGGAGACCCATTCCTTTAGATGATCTGGGCCAAGAGGTAGCAGTTCCTTCATACAAAGCCATCTATACCTATGGACTTTTTGGAATGGGGTAATTAATTCCTTAGTCCCTCTGAATCTGAGGCTGAAATCTCTCCATGTTCAGAAGCCTAACATATTTCACAAAATCCTCTGGTGCAGGAAAAGCCCAATTTAAACAGACCCAAATAACCCCAGAATACACTGTTGCCGACTCCACATCTGTTGCTGTGTTTGTTCATCTGGAAAGGATTCTGTAGTTCTCAGGCGCTAAAGGGGAAAATTAGGAAAGGGAAAAAAAAAGCCCCCTCAGCTCACACTTCCACCCACTTCTCCAAGCACCTTCTCCCTTACGGAAAATTGCTCTTCCCAGAAAAAATCAAATAGAGTCAGCCTCCTCAAGCAAAACAAACAGAAGATGGAATACGTAGGCTTCTCTTGTTTATCAAGTCTAAAAGCATGAGGAAAACAGAGGGAGAATATAAAAGGAGGGGATAAAAGGAGTCCTTTCTGGTTGGCTTCAGAATAATATGAAGAAAGCACAAACAAACCCTGAGCCATTCATGCACAGAAAGCTCTGTCTCCACCCCTTTAGGGTTGAACCAACATTTAAGGCCCAAGAGTTAGCTGGGTAAGAGGTTGGTAAGGGACTTCCTACCATGGAGATTATTCCCTTACAGGTAACGTGAAGTGAGAGACATAAGAATATTGAAGGGAGCTCTCTCACCTCAGACTGGCTCCAAGAGGGGCTATCGATGCCACTCCCCTAACTCGAATTTTCTGTCAAGCTTCTCAGAGAAGGTGAACAAATCATTTCCTCTCTCTGTTTGAGAGTGCTCTCGTCTGTTTGGTTCTTTGGGAAAGCACAAGATTCTTCTAGATCCCATTAACCATGCTTGATGAGAAGTCCACCCGCCTGGACATTCACCCACCATGTCAGGAAAATAAAAACCTAGGTAGCAACTGTACAGATTCTAAGTCAAAAAAGAGAGAGAACATTGCATACCCTCTCTAGGAAAAGCAAACCACTGACTTTCTGAGGTCTTTTGTTTAAGCCCAAAGATAATTACAAGAGATGGATGATTTATTTGACCTTTTTCAGAGGTACCTAAATATAGGAAATAGTTAACACTTTCCTGTGGGACTTGCTATATCTTCTTAGAAGCGAAGGAATATCTGTGTATGTCTCTGTCTCATTTCCTAAATTTCAACTATTCTATTGCCAGTTTGAGTTCTCTTGGCAGAATCTTCAAGCGTTCTCAGTAACAGATGCCTGGAGGAGAGGGATGCTATGAGTTCTGAAACAGAGCAATGCACAGAACCGGGGAAGCAGCTGCTCCGCTCTAGTCACTGTGTATACAACTTCACCAAAAGTGTTTAGGAAACAGATCATTCTGGAACCTATACCACCTATTCAAAATTCAGGCCCTTTCAGTTCTACCCATCCTTTTTTTTTTTTTTTTTTTTTTTTCCTATGCTGTTTGTTTTCTGCCATGAGCTTTAGCAATCTGTTTATGTTGTGAGTGTGTGTGTATTTGTGTGTGTTTCCCTCTCCAGCCTGGCTGAATTATCCCCAAGTGACTCTTAATCCTCAACCATAATTCCCAGTGATTGCACTGACATGATAACGGGGGAGCCCATTTTCCTCCCACCCCTCCTCACTCCCTCCCCCCTTGTTGCTAAGCTCAGCCAAGGATGCTCTAGGGAGCTGTTCATTTAAAAGAGGAAGTTCACAGCAGGGTCACCAGGCTTTTAAACAGAGAGAGAGGTTGCCCAGGGTAAGAAGAGAGCTCAAAGTCACAAACCCTTTCCTTTGTCCTGTGACCCCAGCATGTGGGGACATCAGTCCCAAGTCGTCGCTCTTTCCGAGGCCCCTGACATCCCCACAGCGTACCTGGCTGGGCACTGTGACTAGCAGAGGTCTGGACTGGGAATCAGAAGGCCAGCACCTACCCTGAGCTAGCTGTTTCATGGTGGGAAAGTGACCTGCCCACTCTTGCCCTCAATTTCCACAATCACAAAAATGGGCTGGACAGATCTGGCTGGATGATGAATCAAGCGGTACTTCTCACATTTCACTATGCACAGTCATCATCCGAAGACCTTGTTATAACAGACTCGTGGGCCCGCCTGAAAAGGTTTTAATTCAGTAGGTTGGGGCCAGGGCCTGAGGATCTGCATTTCTAACATGCTCCCTGGTGATGCTGATGCTGCAGGTCTGAGGACCACACTTTGAGAACCACTGATCCATGGCCCCTTTCACTCCTTACATCCCACTGCTCTATTCCCAGGATGGCACAAGAGCAGTCAGAACTATTTGGCCCTGGTCATGTGAAAAATTCCCCAAAGGACTACAAAAGTCACAGGCCTCTCCCACACTTAAATAGTTTTGTTTTTCCATGCCCCCAGCATCCACTCACTTATATGCAAAGACAAGCAGCAAAGATATGGAGTGAGGAGAACTACTGGCTTAACTTTAAGTTGCCAACAGTTGCTACCCCTGGGAGGCCATTTGCAGTTATAAAACAGAAACAAGTTGAAATAGCAAAATAGGAATAAGAATGAATTATATAGGCTCCTCTTGCCTAGGTTGCTATGCTGGGTCATAGTTTGTCAACTGCACAAGTCACCTGGAACAGTGCAATGTAAATTTGGTAGTCTCACACATTGTGTAAAGAGGTATAAAAAATAACTCCAAAGCAATAGGAAAAGAAGTACTATCATGCAGACCTTCAGATATTTACCTTGTTCTTCGCTCTATAATCCTTTTCAAACTGCAAAACCAGAAACCTTTCTGCCATTTGGCAATCTGACTGTCATCCATCAAATATTTACAAATTCCTGCAGACGTCCATGATCACAGAGTTATCTGGCCTTGTGCGAAAGAGCAAAAGCACTGGGCTGGGGATGCTGGGATTATGTCTGAGAAGGAATTCTGGTTCTAAGCTCCTGCTTTCAGATGCCGAAGTATTTTGACCGATCTGAAATTCTAATTATTTAACTGCAATAGTTTATGCTAAGGCATAGTTGTAAATGAGAACTTAATGAACTCAGAGTAATGTCACTAGGCCAGAGTTCTCAGCCCTTCTACCTGTTTGAAAATCTTTGCTATATTGAGTTACTGCTACTAAGAATATTATATGCATCAGAGGAACTAAAATCAAATAAATATTAAGAACCACTGCACTGGGACAAATAAAATTTTGAGTCAACATTTTATTCTTTAACTTAAAATTTGATTTGGCCGCTTTAGAGACTGCCAAATGGAATGGGAGCCAGATAAGGGATCCTTTCCCAAAAGTTCTAAAAAAGTCTTTTTTTTTCTCTAAATTTCCCAATAGCTTTTAAAAAATCTGTATTTGTTTGAATTGGAGGCTAGCAAACTATGGCCCACTGCCTATTTTTTTTAAATAAAGTTTTATTGGAAAACAGCCAAACTCATTTGTTTACGTGTTATCTATGGCACTTCTATTGTACAACAGCAGAGCTGAGGAGTTGCTACAAAAAGCATATGGGCAGGGTGCGGTGGTTCACGCCTGGAATCTCAATGCTTTTATAGGCCAAGGCGGAAGGATGGCTTGAGTCCAGGAGTTTGAGACCAGCTTGGGCAACACAGCAAGTCCCATCTCTACAAAAAATTTAAAAATTGGCCAGCCATGGTGGTGTGGCCTGTAGTCCTAGCTACTCAAGAGGCTGAGGTAGCAGGCTTGCTTGAGCCCAGGATTTTGAGGTCACAGTGAGCTATGATTGCACCTGGGTGATAGAATAAGACCCTGTCTCCAAAACAAAAACAAAACAAAACAAAAAGCGAGCATATGACTTGCTTAAAATATTTACTATCTAGCCCTACACAGAAAAAATACTGGTTTAAATAACAGAAAGGAAATAATGACAACACTTACACTTAAAGATGTGATGTATAACATGTATACTCCAACCAATTACCAGATAAATTAATTACAAACCTGTTGGATCAATCCTATCAAGCCAATGTCAGAACCCACTCCTTTTTCCTGGCTCTCAGCAGTGTCTTCAAATGCAAAGTCATAATGCTTTGAAATTCACTCAGCTGTTTTAACAAACTTTTGAGAGCCTATTCTATTCAAAGTGCTAAAATCAATTTAAGTACTGAAAATTTATACATACCCATATCCACCAAAAACTAAAAGCAGAGCCATACTAATCACAAATTTCTGCATGTGATTTCAGTCATATAAAAACAACATATGAGGAAGGGGACAAATGAGGTCTTTAGAAGCCATAAGTCTGCAGTTGGCAGATAAAATGCCATCTCAGATAATCACATTCAATTGTCACTAATGTTAATATATGTTGGTAACAGTCGAGCTTGCACACCAGAGGTTAGCTTTACTGCCCATGTGCAGATGTTTGCAATACTGAATCTCTGCCATAACCCTGTGGGAATGGCATTTTTTATGTGTTCTGCAGTGAATTTATGGCCAGGGAGCCATAAATGTTATAGTTCTTTAAACCTTTTGCTTTTGGAGATTGTCACAGTGCTTGAAAAGCAGAGAGACACAGATGTCTTCTGTTAGCAAGCCATTTCTCGATGTGCTCAGGGATACGGCCTACGCCAGCTCCTAAAGTTCCAGTCATCTGTGTTATCAATGCTACGCAGTTTGAAACCCCACTCTCGAATTGGTTCATTTTGGATCTACAGAGGGTTATCAAGGCCTGAATGTGCCAGGTGCTGGGCTAGGCTCTGAGACAAGGCCCTTGACCTCAAGGCACTCACATGTTGGCCAGAGTGACAGGTCATCTATGAAATATGACATGGTTAGTGTCAAAACAGAGCTCGAGAACAGACCCATCAGAGAGGGCGAAATGACAACCTGTGGAAGTCTGCTCGCAGGAGAGGCCATATGCCTGTATGAAGTCTTGAAGGGCCAGTGCAAGATATGTAAGCAAAGAAAAGTGTGTGCATGTGTGTGTCTCTGTGTTTGTGTTTGCCTCTAAGTGTGTGTGCATGTGTTGTTCATGCAAGAAAAACTGCACAAAGCCACAGCTGCAAGAAACGGGATGATTTGTTCCAGAATGCACATGTAGTTTGGTACTAAAGAAGCAAAAAGCGGTGGGGGATGGGGCGACAGGAGACATACAGCTGTAGAGACTGGAAAGACTGTGGGCTTAGCAGAGAGGTAGGTAGATCTTGATTCAAATTCTGGCTCTATCACCTACAGGTAGTGTAACCTCAAGTAACTTGCCAAATCCCATAAACCTCATGTCCTCATTAGTAAACAGAACCTCAGAGGATTAATACGAAGGTGAAGGGAGGCATGGCTGGGTCTGAGAGCAAAATGGGCTAGTAAACTAGTAAACTAACAACGAAGCCACCAGGGAAGAAAAACACTCATTCTGTACAGCAAGAAAAGGTCTTCCATTTTCTTTAAAGAATTCTATCTAAAGTCTCCTCCATCATCACTGAATAATGATGGAAGAAGCCATTTAAAAGAGGAACTGAAAAGCACAGCCAAACCTCTAAAATCTCCCAATCACCCATGTCATCATCATGCAGGTGAGAAACACTGCTAGGGAGACTGTGAATCACAAATACGATTGACACTGTTCAAAACGGTAGCCTCCTAAACATCTTCCCCAGTGTCTACGCCCAACTCCAGCTCTGTTTGCTACATGTGCCCCCAGAACCATTGGGAGTGTGAAACAGACCCCCTGAAGTAACACAAAACCCACTTCTGACATACCAGGAGCCATACAACACATGCAAAGTTTCTTTCAAGATAAATGAATCAGCACCTCAAGCATAACGAAAGGAATGAATTTTCTGTTAACTGGGCTTTTCCAGTTTCTCTTAGAGATAATAAAAAGCTCCCAGTGAATATGAGTAAATCCCCCTACTGTAGAAAAAAGTCCAAGATAAGTGGCCACCCTTCCTCAAAGCCTGCCTTAGTTTTATGTGAGAGGGAATTCCACAGAAGAACAGAGACCTTGCTAACTTGGGAAAACATCCTGTTTCTCACAGATGTAGCTTTGTTCATTGCTTTTTCTTGCATGAACAATACACATATACACATGTGCACATACATGCACACAAACATGCATATATATACACAGAAAATGGCTGAGACCTGCATGGCTGAGACCTGCATCTTTCAGGAACTTGGTGCAAGGTGAAAAGGATGCCTTTCACTTGCTTGAATACACAGGCCATCCTTGGAGATCACTTCTAAAAGGTCTCTAGACAGAAGATCCTGAACCCAGAAAGGCAGTCCTGGTGTAGCCCCAAATGAAAAAGATCACCTTGATCAAGAAATTCTCCTTTAAAGGTTTCAGAGCCACATTTTTGTGTGCGTGGTGGAGAACAGACCTATCCAGCTGCAGCAAAAACCATCACCGTAGGCTCTGAAGTCCTGGGATTGGTTTCCTGAGTTCCTCTGTAGCCCACCGAGCAGTGACAAGCAGCAGGCTCCAAGGATGCCCTGACCTCATCAAGCTGTTGGCAAATACAGCTTTCCAAAGATGGAGGGTAGAACATTCCCAATTACCAGGCCAATGACCATTCTGAGGGTAGATAAAACTAAGCAAATGAATCATCCAAGGGCAACCTTTAACTATAAGACCTGGGGGCTGGAATTCACTCTATCTCTAGCCCCCACTTCAACTTTCAAAGCACCAAATGGGGCAAGCCCAGGGTTTTTGCCCAGAAGACTTTTCCTTCAGAGAAGTTTCTCCATTCATAATATTCAGTAAGCAGAGAAGGATGCAAGAGTTTTTCTCTAGCGTGGGGTAAAGTGAGGATAGTGCCCGTCTAGGAACCCTGGTCTGGGTTCTGAGGATCAACCGTTTCACCAATTCCTGGGTCAGGCTGAGTGAATCACTTTCAAGACCTTGTATTTTTTATTCTGTTTACTAAGAGATCTGAATCAACTAGATGATCCCAAAGCTTCCTTCCAGTTCTCAGTTTTATGATTCTAAGTGAAAATAACCCAAATCAAGGTGTCCCTCTGTGAATATGAATGAGGCAGTTGCCAACACACTGTCATTTGGGGGCTCTAAAAAAAGAAATATCCCAGCCTCTATTGGAGATCCCTGAGAATCTTGCCACCTAGTGATTCTTGGATCAAGCATTAAGGCTGCTAAAATGTACTCATTGTGTAATTTGGGAATGCTTGCCCATTAACTCATTATCAGCCATTTAGTCACCCATGTAAAGAAAGCTATACAATAAAGTCAGCCAAAGGTTATGTAATTTTTGCTGAGGCAGAACAGGTCTTAAATCTCTAGCCCAGGAAGATGACAGCAGCCAAAATCCATCTATACTGAAATGATTATGGAGCTCTAGACAAGATGAGACAAGAGACAAGCTGTTTAGTTAATGAGAATCCCAAATCTCTCCCGGTGAAACAGGAATCAGTGGTCTCCAGCTATCATGTCACACAGCCACACTCATTGTGATCTGCCACTGTTATTCACCCCTGCCTGGTAGCTTTTGTCACCCCCAAAACGCCCCCCAAAATTCACCACCTCGACACACGCAGTCATTTATGAGTCTCAGAAGAGCTGAAAACAGTGTCTGAAAACCTCATGATCTCACTCTGTCCCTGCTAATACCTAAAACAGTCCACTGTTCCATTTACACAGGCTTTTCTTCAGCAGATTTACAAGGTAACATCTGCTTCAGAAACAGATGTTTATGCCAGAATTCTCTTCTGCTCATTAATGCTTTTCCGGTTAACATCTAACTATCTCACTCATTAGTTCTTAATAATACTTTTCGTATCCGAGCCATGCCAAATACGCACTCTTTAGAGCTCTGCATTATTGTTGCTTCTGTTGCTGTTGAATTACGCTGCTGAATAAAGGAAAAGTAAAAATAAGCCCCTCTAAGAAGGCTGCTATGTGTCAGAGCTCTATCTTTGTGAACTGAACAAGCTGAAATCAATTAAAAGTGTGTGTTTGGAGAATGCATCTCAGCTGTCTAATTGCACCACCTCTGCTTTAGGGCCAAAGTTTGACTCCCTGCCAAATTGCCATCAAAATGGGCGTCCGTAAGCGCTGCTGTACTCCCTCCGCCACTGCCTGGGCCTGATGCAAGCGCTTGTGTAACGAAGGAAGCCCAGTGCACCCCAGGGCTTGGCACATACACTCCCACTTCCCAGGGGCAATCCTCAGCTGTGGGGCTCCGGCAGAAGATGCCATGAAACCTCTGGGATGAAGGTCCTGGGACTAGATAAATTATTCCACCCGACTTCCTCAGTCAGCCAGCCTTAATAGATTGACTACAGGAAGCATTCGCACGATGCTCTTTATTTATCCACAAGCAACTTCACATAACAAGAATTAATTCAGGAAAGGTAGACTCGACATACCTTTGCTGAGTGCCTAGTAGTGTGTTGGGCTGCTAAGTATTTTATACCCATCCATTGTTAGAAATGTAAGTACTGCTTGTGTGTATTCATAGGCAAGGGAAAAGATAAAGTAAGGTTCATTTTTTCCTGATTTGTTCCTACAAGGGTATATGTTAAAGTGGTCTTTTAAACTTGTTTCTACAATGGCATATGTTAAAATGGTCTTTAAACACTTTGAAACACTTGATGGTGGCCCCCAAGACTAGCTTTTATGTTTCCAGAAGCCAACACCGTAGTCAAACAACTGAACAAACCAAGATATAAATAAAGCTAAAGTTGGTCTATGCAATAATGGAAAAGCCAGTCCTCTAGGGAACTTGGGCCAACACAATGTATTGTTTGGGATCAGGAGAAAGGATGCTTAATAAATCATCAACAATAGTTTCCATGGTTACAATAAAATGTATAGTCACCTATATTGTTTCGTTTTATAACCATTCTTACAGGGAAGAAATAACGAAGGGTGCTGGTGATAAGCAAATATGAAACTCACTTAAAGGCTGGCAGTATGTTCAAAAAAATATGAAATAAAACTGAAACTAAGTCTAATCAAGTAAACTTTTAGTTTTTAGGTCTCTCGGTAACCAACATTTCTTGGTCCCAATGAACGACATTGCAGCTCCATAATCTGCTCTGTTCTTTTTATAGTAGGTTCTTCCCTTTCTGCCTAAGTGGCTGCTTTTCAGCAAAATTACTTGGCAAACACTGCTTTATCAAGTATAAATCAGATATGCTACTCTGGAATCTAAACCCACAAAGAATATGCCCCATAACACTACATGAAAATGAAAAGGAGAAACACTGCATTCTTGCTGCCAAAAGAAATGTAAAAATATGAATGAAAATGATTGCTGGGTGTGCCTTCCATGAGATTCCATTTAAACAACATTCCCCATTTACTTACATCTCTACAATCTGATGGGCTTACATATTGCAAAATGAAATAAAAGCACATTTTGTGAGGAAATTAAAATGTTATGAACTGCCCTGGGTGGTGTTGGCATTATACACAGAATGGTGAGTCCTAACCACAGTCAAAACCTTGTTCCCCTCCAGTCAACAGATATCATCTGAGGCTTTGAAGCAAGTGCTAAGGGAATTCAAGCTGGAGATTTAGGGGCTCTCCACAGTGCCTCTCTCCAGATAAACTCCAGGGGATTCCAGGGTGACAGAGTAGGTGAATGCTGAAGTAGGTATAAATAAAGTATGACATTGCACCTCCCAGCCCTCTTGTTTAAACACTCCCCACTTCCAGACCTACTCTGCTGCTTCTTCCTGTATCTGCTGTCAATACTGCTGCCTCGTTCTCCTGGACTTCTGAAGTGTTTCCTTAGATCCTCTAGTTAGACTGATGGCTAATACCTATCTCATGTGACTGCAGTCACAGTATTTACTCATTTATTCCACAAAGAGATAAGCAAACAAAAAAAAAAGGTAATATTCTTCCATCTTTTAAGAGTTTTCTTAAATCCCAACTAGAAAGATAAACTTCCTTTCCTATTACTGTGTTCCTACCAATATGAACGCATTAGGTGCCACAAGAAACCATGCTAGACCCAAAGTTTCCCTAAGACAGAGCTCAAGGGCTTGCACTAAGCAGCTGTCAGGTGTGGGTCTGCCAAGGGCACCAGCCAAACAAATGATATAGGCATGAGGCCACATGGTGGACTATCTGGGGATTATCCCAGATCCTATACCTGGAGATACAGACCAACAATGCTGCGGCTACAGAGCTGGTGACTTTCTCATCCCTGTACTCAGAAGTTACTTCGGTCACAGGGGACATGCAGAAAACCATGCAGGAGAGTAATCTATACCCCGATATGGTAGTAACTAAAGATGATGGGTCAACAATAAGTAGGCACGCTCATCTGGACTTTTATAGAATTGCTCTTTGCTTGAGGAAAGCACCTTTCACATCAACCCTTTGGAAGTGGTGGTGTGGCAAAGCTGTTCTCATGACCCATAACTCGATGGCCACCTCTGAAGCTAATCAACTGAGAAGGTCAAAAAGGAGCAGGCCCATTTTCTCTTGTTCCACAAGGTCTACAAGTAGTTGTTACCCACTGACAGAGTTTCCAGAACTCCATGAAACGGGGTTTGGGCAGGCACATACTGCACGAAAAGGAAACAATGTCTGCCATGTCAATGACCTGAAGAAGACAGAGATGACCTCAGGTGAGGATTACAAACTTCTCTGCTTCCATCGCCAAGTCCTTCAAGGCACGTGATGGCCAGAGATATTTTCCAAGGTTCAACATGGCCTAGGGCTTTGTCTCAGTTGTAGGACTTAGGCACAGGAGAGAGCCTCATGCTGGTGAACCTGGCAGGTCAAGATGTTGATATTCATTAGAAAGACTTAGCCTTTTCTCCTAAGCATAGAGCATCAGGAGGTATCCATTCCTGGGGTAACTACTCCTTTATGTGAGTGAACAAAAATAATGAGATTTCCATAGATTCCAAGGAGATATCAGAATAGCGAGAAGTCTTGCCCCCAGAAAGACCTATAGATTTAGGAGGCAGAGATTCACCTTCCAGTTTTAGGAAGGAAGATCTAGACCATTAAATTGACCTTGGAATGGTATTTTTCCTTACCCATTCTAAGTAATCAAATATGACCGCATGATCTAATCAAGCAGATCCAGGTAGTAGGTATCTCAGCTGTTGCTGTCTGGTGTGTTTTAAGAGACACCAGTACAGAGCTCAGCCCTGCTCCAGCCGTAGGTGATGCCCATCCAATGAATATAGAACACACCATGGGAAAGAGTTGCATCAGCATTGGTCCCACTTCTCTCAAACAAGATGTGGTAAGGTCCAAAAAATGCACCCAGCATGTCTTATGCTCATTGTTCTGTGGGGAAGACAAAATTAAGAAGGAATTAGTTATTTCCAGCACAGATAGGAAAGATCAGGAAGGAAACAGAAAACATTATTTGAGCCACTACTGGGTATCCAGGGCTGAGCCAGATGCTGGAGATACAACGACAAAGAAGACCCAGTTACTGCCCTTCAGGGGTTTGGTGCACCCAGCAGACAACTACTTGCCCCAAACCTTAGGTAGAAGAACAACAGATACATGTGCATATGCCTCAGGAATGAGAAAGAGGCGTTCCTCTGCCTAAGGAAGAATTCAGAAAAGATGCTACTGGAGCTGGTTTCACCAGGCAGAGAAAAGGGGAAGAGGATTCCAGGAAAAAAGCACTGCATCTTCTTGAGAGCCCATAGTCTTTCTGCATCAACCTGGTTTCTTCAGTGTTCAGGACAGTGCCTGGAATATCATGGGGACTCAATAAAGGTTACTGGATGAATCAGAGAATTCAGGGCATGGATGAACAGAATGTCCTTTGGGTGTAAAGGTGTAAAGCTGTAATCAGGGAAGGCCCTGGTCAGTCCTTGGTTTTGAAAGATTTTTTTGGTGTTCTGGAGGCTGAGCTGACTTGCCCAGGGATAAGCAAGAATGCTCAGGTAGGCGGCTGCTGCAATGGTCTGAAGGGTATATGCCGAGATGATCATAGGGGGTAGTTTTCAGCAGTATTTTAGATACTTACAGTAGGAATTTATTTACCAAAAATATATTTTTTAAAATACCTATCTTTAAAAAAGACAATGCCTTTTAAAAGGCTTATTTCCTGGAAAGAAAGAGCTTTTAATAATATGTACTAATAATTGAAAAGGAAGTTACATATAAAACCAGTAATGAAAAGACTGCATTCAACTAAACAAGGTTAATGCCTACCCATCTGAGGAATCTTGGCTACTTTGTAAATATCAACTCAGTCTGCGGGCTGGGCCCTGGTGACAAATGCCTTCTCCAATCTTATGGAGAATGAGGTTGTGCAAGGACACAAAATCTAAAAGTACGCAAACTAGAGGTTTTGAGCACTTTTTAAAAAGCAGCAGAACCCTTCGCTTAAGCAAAATCTTATGCAGGATCCTATAGGCAAATCAGATTACAAATAAGGATGGATGCTTGTTCGAGGTGGAGTGCTGGGGACTGGAGGACCCCAAGGTCCATGATTTTCCATCACCTCCTGGCCTTTTGAGGCAGCCCATACAGGCCCTGAACAAACACCCAGGGGCCCCTTGGGACACAAACTACTTTCTAAAAGTCAGGACAACTTCCAAACTGGCCCATCTTTTATACTAAAGGCCTGGTCCTCAGAATGATGAGATGGCCCCTGAAGGATCTGGACTGCTACTTCCTGCTGCTTATTTGATCATTGATAGGGGGTTTGGAATTACGAATCACAAGCCAAAGGGCAGACTCCAAAAGCTTGTCTGCAAGTGGAAGAAGTGAGAGGAGCAGGAGATTGGCTCTTCTTGGTGAATCCCAGAGCTGAGGCTTTGCAGATGAGGAAGGCAAGACCCCATGCGGACAGCACCTCACCAGGACCACACCCACATTGGAGGAGTGTGAGGCAGAGCCAGGTGTGAAGGCTCCTGAAGTTTCTAGGTGGCTTTGGGGAACGGCTGTGTATACTACTGTCCCTTATAGAGCTGCAGCCTTCTCGGACTCGGGTACATGCTTTATCCAGCGTGCTCTGGTATAAGTTCACAAGCAGTGCAGCATGGGGCAAATCCAATGACAGTTCGTTCCTTCGCAGAGACTGATAAGCTCATTTAGTAGCGACAATTCACAGTCCAAAAGAAAATGCTGAATCTCACTTACAGACATAGTAAAATTCAGGCAAAGACAGCCAGATAGCACTGGAAGCTATTTTAGACATGCATACATATTTTAATACCATAAATCTTTATTTTTCTTAACAAAATAGTCCGCAAGATTATCTGTTACAACCAAGTCCCCGTGAGAGAGGTTATAATCCCCATTTCAGAGATGGGGAAACTGACTTGTCCAAGCTTCCAGGGATGAGACAAGAGCTGGATCCTCCTTGCACACAGCTGCCCGTGGAGCTCACACAAAGAGCTTCCACAGTCAGCAAAATGTAGGCTCCTAGTGCCTAGGGAAGGCAGCTCAGAGTCATTAAAAACCGGTCCTGTCCCATCCCAAAAGGACATCTGGATAAATACACACTGGGGAACCATTTTGTGAGTGTTCGTGATACATTTCCCATCGTGCCCCTCAGATCAGCTTCTCTCTGGTGCAGCGCTTTGGGAAACACTTCTCTGCTAGCCTGATATACAGATTTGAGTTATTTCAAGTCGATAAATATTTACTGGGCATCGCCCACGTAGAAGGCACATGTGCACGGCAATGGATACAAAAAATAAAAAATAGTGAGTAACACAAGGTCTTGGCATCCCAGAGGCTCTTCCTCTACTAAGGGTGAAGAACATGAAGAATTTTAAAACAAGGCAGAATGTGAGAAGTACTATAAAGAGGAAAAAGCAAACAAGAGGGGGAGTGTTTCCGATGGGGCAGACTGTGGAAGAGCTTGTGGAGGAAGCGGGATTTGAGCAGGGTCCAGAAAGTCGGGAAAGACTGACTCGCAAATAAACAGGAGTGAAAGGAGGGAGGAGCCTGTCTTGACTGGTCTGCTTTCCAGCACATAGGGCTGGTTAAATATCTAAATTGTAATAGGCTTTCTGCATGCAAAATAAATAAAAGAAATTGCTACATACCTGGAATTTGCTACAAACTTTCCCCAGGATTTACCAAGGTCCCACATTTTCTGGCCTTGCCTCTTTCTCTGACCTCAGTTCTGTCATCCCTCTCCTCCCTCCCTTCACAGTAGCCACCCTGTTCTCCAAGGGGGCTCCAGGACTTTCTGCTTGTCATCTTCCCTCTGCCTGGAAGGTAAACTCCATCAGAGCAGGGACTTTTGTGTTACTTATAATTTTATCCTCAGTACCTGGCACAGAGTAGGAGTTCAATTAGTATCTTTGGAATAAATAAGTGGATAAAATAAAGTTCTCAAGTACAGTACAAAGGAGGTGACAAATGTAGAATTTCTTCTTGGATAATTTCTCTGGCTGTTTTTAATTTTTAAAATACATCTATCTGGGCGGTAAATCGTGATTTCACCTGCCCTAAACCACAAGGACTAACTAGTGTTAATTAAGTCTGATACACCATTACTCTTCATTCCCAATGTACCATTGCAGCTTTTGAATACACGATCATTTCAGTCTGCACACGAATGCTTCGCCTTTTAATTCCAACTTCGCAGTTGAGAAAACTGATACTCAAGGCCAAGAATCTTCTCAGTAGTCAGAGTCAATAACTGCAGGAACTAAGACTGGAACCCAAGTTTTCTGCCTGGTATGTTGGGCCTAGAAGGGAACTGCTATTCCTATCTTTCCATCTTTCCTTCCACCTTTCCTTCCTTCCTTCCTGCCTTAATCCTTCCTTCCTTCCCTCCTTCTCCCCCTCCTTCCTCCCTCCCTCCCTCCTTCCTTCTCTCCCTCCCTCCCTTCCTTCCCTTCCTCCTTCCCTGCCTCCCTCCCTGTCTCCTTCCTTCCTTCCTTCTTCCCTCCCTCCTTCCTTCCCTCTCTCCCTTCTTTTCTCCCTCCCTTCTTTTCTCCCTCGCTCCCTCCTTTCCTGCCTCCCTCACTGCCTCCCTCCGTCTCCTTCCTTCCTTCCTTCTTCCCTCCCTCCTTCCTTCCCTCTCTGCCTTCTTTTCTCCCTCCCCCCTTTTTTCTCCCTCCCTCCCTCCTTCCCTTCCTCCTTCCCTGCCTCCCTCACTGTCTCCCTCCCTCTCTGTCTCCCTCCTTCCTTTCTTCATTCCTTCTTTTCTACTTTTTTAAGAAACAAGGTCTGGCTTTGTCACCCAGGCTGGAGTGCAGTGGCATGATCACAGCTCACTACAGCCTCAAAATCCTGAGCTCAAGTGACCTCCCACTCCTGCCTCCTGAGTAGCTAAGCCTACAGGCACATGCCATCATGCCCAGCTAATATTTTGTATTTTTTGTAGAGACAGGAGTCTCACTATGTTGCCCAGGCTGGTCTCGAGCTCCTGGGTTCAAGCAGTCCTTCCAACTTGGCCTCCTCAAATGCTAGGGTTACAGGTGTGCACACCCAGCCTGCTACTCCTATTCTTAACATCAAGCTGTAAAGGGCTTCCATGTATCAACAAGGGAATGTGGTGTGATCTGAGGAAAATCTCACCCTACAAACAGGAAATATTAAGCAAGTTTTGACAGTTACTCCTCCTTTGCTTTGCTTTAAAGTGAACTTAACCCCTCTTGATTACTGTTATTGGAATGTCTAAACTTAAAAATAATAAGTACTGCTCAGGAGCAATCGTTATTTTAACTGTGAATTAAGAGCATAAGTCTTTTGTTTAAAATTCTCTTGCGTGTTCTACTGAATACTTCCAAAGGTTCCGGGCTGTAATTCCCTTGCAGGCAACGTACGCTTCACTGAAATTTTTCATTTGCAAATTAGGTTCGTTTATGGCAGAAAATGAAAAGTCATCATCAGACAGACCAAGAAATGGGGCCAATCTTTACCTAGAAGGAGTAATTAGCTGAAATATCTGTGGGGAAATTTTTATCTTTCACGTATTGTCAATTTTACAAAGGTACGAAAGAATCACTCTAAAAACCTCAAGAACATATCTAATTACGGTTTACCCCAGTGACTGTTCATATCTGACTGTTTACTCAGATTGGAATGGGAATTGCAGACATTCCTTGGATGAGACCACACTCCACAATATGGAATTCAGTAATGAAGTTCCGGTTCACAACCTCCCAGTGCAAAGTTTGGGCAAGATTCAGATGGTTCTGTAGATGTCAGTTCTAATTATCTCCTAAAGGACAGTCTATATTGTCCCCCACTAAATCCCCAGTGAGGGAAGGGAAACCTTTCCTTGGAACATTACCTCCCTATTTATTTAATTTTCTAGATAAATCAGGAAAGATACAAGGAGAATGGAAAGGTAAGCTCACACATCACAGGCATCCTTGACAGTAGTGGGACATTAGACTGCTGATCAGACACAGGTTGGTGGTTATCTATAAAACGTTACTTATTACTTCAAAACCAACACACGCAGCACATACCTCCTACCAAAAAAACAAGCTCTTTTCATCACGATTGTGTACCATGTTCAGCTCTGGCCATTTTTATTTCCAGCAAATTGGATTCATTCCATTTTTAATGGCAACTCCTTGAGGAAACGCTCTTTTTAAACCTGTGTTTTGAGAAATGAAGTTAATGGGCCAGAACTGGTTTATCATGAAATACTCATCAAGTCAGGAAATAAAGTTCAAATCCTTCTACCCTTAGGTGAATGAAATTCGTTTGTAGGACACTCCTGGAGTAACTATCTAAAGGTCATCTTTCTAGTTAGTGAAGACAGTTCTAAAATAGTAAACTTGGGTTCACTGCTATTACCTTTTGTCAAACTTAATTTAAAAAGAAGGAAACAAGTCTGATACTAAATCTAATAAAGTAGTCAATCATCTTAAATTATAGGAATAGAATTCAAAAGAGCCAGAAATTGTCTCCTTTCCTCTCCCCACCAACATCTGGGAATGAATGGTCAATTTTCTTTTTTTTTTTTTTTTTTTTTTTTCTTTTGAGATGGAGTCTCACTCTGTCACCCAGGCTGGAGTGCAGTGACACGATCTCGGCTCACTGCAGCCTCCGCCTCCGGGTTCCAGCGATTCTCCTGCCTCAGCCTCCTGGGTAGCTGGGATTACAGGCACGTGTCACCATGTCCAGCTAATTTTTTGTATTTTTAGTAGAGATGGGGTTTTGCCATGTTGGCCAGGCTGGTCTTGAACTCCTGACCTCAGATGATCTACCCTCTTTGGCCTCCCAAAGTACGAGGATTACAGGCATGACCAGCGGTGCCCGGCCTGAGCGGTCAATTTTTAAAGTGTTCTCCTAATTTATCAGAGCATTTTGCAAAGCTGGAAGAACAGGCTGTACATGGAAGAAGCAGAACAGTGTGCCCTTCTCCACTTCAGGGCTCCAGGGCTATCTGTGGCTAGAGAGGTCTCACTATGTTGTCCAGGGGTGTCTGTGGCTAGAAATCTTCAGGGCCACCTGTGGCTAGAGAGCTGGGACCATTCATTTGGCATGGGGCTGCACTCCCCCTAATGGAAAGGGGCCATGACACATTCCCGTGGCTCTGGTTTTCAATATTCCTTATCAGCCATCACATTATCTATCACCAGCACATGCCCTCAGTTACAATTAACTAGAGCACGGCTTATCTTACACTCCTTACAGTTTAGGCTAATGTCTTTCTGAGATTTGGGAATGGTTAATCACATCCCCGGTATGTTGATTCTTACCAGCTTTAATTTCAGAAAATTATACTACCTGGAACACCAGCATGAGAAACTATGTACTCAGACCACCCTGTATATAACTCTGTTATAACACTTATTCTACTGTGTGGATTGATAGTTTATGACTGTCTCTTTCACCAGAATCTCCTTGAAGATAGACAATGTGCCTTAGCTTGCACATATTAACTGCTCATCAAATGTTTGTAGAGAGAACAAATTAAGTTAACAGTGACTAGCTGCTTAAATTCTTCTCCATGAAAGTACAGAGTCACAGCAACCTGCTACAAATCACTCATTCATTCACTGTTCTAGTCAACCAATATTTAAAATACACGGAAGACATCCAGATGAACAAAACAGACATGGCCCCTCCTCTTAGGGTAGGGATGGTTAATAGAGAAGACAGACAATGAACAAGTAATCACATAAATGAATATCCATTTGGAAATTGTAACAAAGTAAATGGAAGCAAAGTAGGGTCATGAGAGACTGAAAAAAAGGCTTGTTTATTTTGAGACTGGAAGGATCAGTAGGGGTCAGCTGTGGAGAGAATAAGATAAAAATTTCGAGGCACTGGGAACAAGATGTGCAAGGGCCCCGAGGTAGGGAAGAGCATGATACATTCACGAAACTGATAGATCAGTATGGCTAGAATTCAGCAACAGGAAGGGTAAACCAGAATGATCCTAGAAATTGAATCTCTCTAAAATCGAATCTCCCCTTCTTTTCTCTGAGTATCCTTCCTTTAAAATAAGAAAATAACGTCACACAAGGCCTTGTAAACCTGGTAAAGGGCTTTTAATTTTGTCCTCAGGGGAAAAGAAAGCCTTTCAAGCAGGAGAGTGACAGAACCAGATGTGCATTTCCGAAAGGACATTCTCCCTGCTGTGTGTGGTGGAGGAAAAGGAGGTGGACAGCAGAGGGCAAAAGTGGGAGATGGTACAGAGGGCCACTGGGAGTCAGGGTCAGGACCTGGACCGGGTGGGGACAGCAGACAGGTTTGCTATGAATGCTGGAAGTAATTCTCAGGGTCTTGGTGATAGAATCCATATGAGACAGAGGTGCAATGTGTGCCTGGGTTTGTGTGTGCTCGGAGCTAACCTGGAATACCTAGCCTGCCCAGCTCCCAAACCATCTCCCAAGGCACACAGGGAAGGCGGGGCTTTGGTTAAGAACGCACCCTAACAAACCCCAGCTCATCCCCCGGATCCTAGTTCTGGCACAAGCTACACATACATTTCTCCCAGCCCTCAGCACAAGGTTCTGCACCCCGGCCCGTGTCATTGCCCCACTGAGGAAAGTGGATGCTTGAGAGAATCTGTGCTTTCCTCCTTGTCAGCAGTTGTCAGTAGGGTGCAGACACCCACTCTTGGGGTCTCCATATGAGAAGCCCCTCCTCAACCCGACTGACTTGACAAGCTCAGGGGTGCCAATGAGTGGACTACAAAACGTCACACAGGCAGTGAAATCTAATGTCTCTGTCTCTTCCTTGAGTGGCCTATAAACATCCCTCCCTTAAAAGAACAAAAGAAAAGCCCTGCTTCCCGTTGTGAGTTCTGGCCTTGGCTGCCCCAACTGTCAGAGCCACAGCTGAGGACCTCTGGCCTCCCAAGCCTTTCGTTTTTGCTCTGTATTCCCTCTGCTCCAGGCCCCTGACATCCAAAGCTCTTCTTAAAACACCCTTTGATATCCAATTTCCTTTTGATATGGCCCCTACTGTCAGAAGCACATTTTTGTTTTCTTGCCGGAGAACTGATCCAAATTCCTCTTCTGTGTACCCACAACTTCCTGGTTCTGCTCATGGATCCCCGGGCTGGTGCGCTTAATCCTCACAATCACTCAACCTGCTCTTTTCCAGGGATGCCTCCTACACTGAAGCATGCACCTACTTTTTCTTTCTTTAACATCCAACATTCTAATCTAGCTTTTCTTGCTTGACCCTTCTTTTCCCTACATGACAGCGTGTTACACATTCAGATTCCTCCCAGTTAATAGACTGGATGCTTTTTTAAAGAGGACCAACAGAGGCTTTTCAAAGCCCCAGCAAGAAACTCCAGTACTTTGTTTAAGAATCATTCTATATTTTGAATATGAATGTCTCTTAATTTTGAATGCCCAGTGAGGTTAAAGACAGACAAAAATTATTGAGTGCCTACTATATGCTTGGCAGAGAGATATCTGTTTAATAAATGTCTTTATTCAGACACCTTCCTATCTCCCTTATTCCCTAACTCCTTTCACTTATTCTAGGTGGGTAACTCAAGCGCAGTGTGCTCTGGAGTATGAGAGAAAGCGATGTTGTAAGCAACCATGGAGAAGGCATGGTGAGATGTGGGCTGCCCTCCTCTCCTGGGCGGGGCTGAGGAACTTGGCAGTGGAGGATGGGCTGTGAGCATCAGCAGGCTGCTTTGGGGCAGGCAGGAGGGAGCCTTCACCATGACTGCATGGGTAACCAGTCCCCAGACAATTAAGAGTTAACTGGATAAATTTGGGGTTCTCCAGGACCTCATTGCTCCTACTACTCCTTTGATTCCGGTAAACTCAGTGTAATGACTTCCACTTTCCAGAAATAATCCATGGGGTTAAGAACTTTCTCCAAGAACTCACACGGAGGGTGGGGTGCCCCCTGCAGCAGAACCCTCCCCACATGGAGCTGACTTTGCAGCCCACCACCAACACACACACCATGACCTTGTCCCTGGCGCCCACAGAGTGTCTGGCTCCATGACCACTAAGGAGGCTCTGCCTGCCACTGCTAGGAGACCTCAATGACTCAAAGTCAGAGTGTGCATAGGTTTGGGGCTCCATTCTAATTCTCAGGGCATTCACACTGTCCCGGCAACTCACCCCCAGAACAGATCCAGATATGGCAGCCAGCAGATAAAGACCTTTATGTGTGGGCAACACCAGGATCATTTGCATGTAGGAAAGAGGCCATCCCCCACCCCGTCCATTTACACAGGCAGAATGTGCCCTGCCGCTTGGACCTAAAAAGACCTCTGCAAGCACCACAAGGTTTATGAAACCAAAGAGAACCAGCAACAAACTCACTGAATCAGAGGGAAGTAGCAGGGGCTTCTTCCCCTCCCCTGATGTTCACACTTGGCCAATTTGTTTAATTTCCTTGGCAACTATGGACACGCTAAACTCACAAAAGTTAATTCTCTGAGAGAAGAAAGATGAATCTTAGATAAACAAGGCTGCATTTGGGGAGGTGGGAAAAGCCACATGATGCATGTTCTAATCTCCCCTTCCACCCAACTCACCTGTCATCTTCCTGTGCTTCCTCACTGCAAAATCAGCATTCCTCTCACGGTCAGCTATGCACAAAATATCCTTCTGTTCTCCTGGTCACATCAAAGCACCTTCACGCTATGCAGACAGGTCATTGAGGGAACGGAGAAAATTAACAAACGCACCTAGGTTATTTCTATTAAAATTAGCCCCTCAGCCGGTAGGCTCTGTCAGTTTCCATTGAACACAAACTCTGACAAGTCTGGTGAAAACTTTTAACCTTTCCAGGTTGTGTCAACAGCTTGCAAACACAACAGGAGGATGGTGCCTCTGAGTTCTGCCTTTCCTTTTGGAATAGAGGAGGTATCAGGATTTGTTACCAGCAGCTTTCATGTTTATCTTCACTGCTCTGCTCACTCCCCGCTGCCACTTAAGGAGCATACAAACACCTTACTGGATAAAGACAAACATCTGTCAATTGTCTATAAGGTCCTGATGAGATTTAGCTTTTTGCCTATTTCTCCCCTCATGTCTTAGCCCACTCTCCCCCGCTCTCTACTCAGCTCCACTGAAGGCCACCTTATGGAATTCTTCAAAAAAGCAGGTAGAATTCCTCCTGCCACAGGGTCTTTGCATATCCTGTTCCTTAGCATGGAGCCCTCTTCTTACCTAGTGATATGGTTTGGCTGTGTCCCACCCAAATCTCATCTTGAATTATAGCTCCCATAATTCCCACATACTGTGGGAGGGACCCATTGGGAGGTAATTGAATCATGGAGGCAGTTTCCCCCATACTGAACCATCTGATGGTTTTATAAGGGGAAATCCCTTTCACTTGGTCCTCACTCTCTCTTGTCTGCTGCCATGTAAGATGTGCCTTTCGTTTTCTGCCATGATTATGAGGCCCCCCACCCCCGCCCAGCCACGTGGAACTGTGAGTCCACTAAACCTCTTTTTCTTTATAAATTACCCAGTCTTGGGTATGTCTTTGTCAGCAGCATGAAAATGGACTAATACAGCTAGTTAACCCTTACTCATCTCTTGGGATCTCAACTCAAAAGTAACTTTCTCAGGAGAGGGATGGTCTAAAATTTATACTCTCACAGACCTTTTACATTTATAATGAAGCATGTTCCATACTTGGGCATTATATATAGTATTTATGAAATTATTTATCTAAGGTCTGTTTGCCCACTAGAATAAAAGTTTCATGAGAGCAGGAAGAATGTGTGATTTGTTCCAACACGGAACATGATATATACTCACTAAGTGTGTTTAATTATTAGATTAATTAATAATTTTATCATGTCATACCTCTAGTTAAACATTTTCCAGTGGTTCCCATGATATTTCATAAAGTCTGAAGTCTTCCAAAACCATCTGTAATGGAATCTCACCCAATCATAGGAATTCAAGATTATTTATTATTAATCCCCTCAAAGGTACTCTCCTCTTCTGCCAAGGTCATTGGTTGACTGTGCCTCAACCATTGCCCCTCATCTAAAATAGCTTCTTTTATCTCCCCTCTGATTATTCAAATCTAGTAATGCATGAAAATGCAGGGGCATGTGGACACCATAACACAATGTAAGGAATGCAGCTCTAGCTCAGAGTCCTAGGTTCAAATTCATCTATCATGACATATTATGTGACCTTGACCAAGCCACTTACATGCTCTGAGCTTCTCTCTTTTAAAAGAACAAAAGTGATATCTACAAGGCTACTGCGGAAGTTAAAGCACATGGTAGATACTAGGTAATTATTAGCTCCACTTCCATTCTTCAGGTGAGACCATCAAAAACCTATATGGTGAAAAGTTGACATAATGGAGAAGCAGCATGGACCAAGTTCATCTACAAAATTAGTTGCCAGGAAAACACAGGTTTATCTTCATAAGCTGGCAAGGAGATTCTCAAAAGTGGTATATGGGTTCATTCCCACCGGTGTCAGGCAGACCCTGGAGGTAGGTCTGCTCTTCCTGGTAGCAAAGCAATCTATGGTCACAATGATTTGTTTCTTAAAGGGCCCTACAAAAACACTAGTTCTTATCAAAGCTTAGCATCCTGTGTCTTTGACCATCTTGTTCAATGAGAAAGAGTTTAGGCAGCATCTGCTACATGTTCAACATTCTAGTTATTACTGGAGAGGATGAAAAATATTACACATGGGCCTTTCCCACAAGGTATTAATAGTATAGCCAGACAGGAAAGAATTGCCTTGATGAGGTGAGACCATACAGAATTGAGTTTTAATTGTGTGCTATAGACTAAGTTCAGAGGAGAAAAAACAATCAAAATAATTACTCATTCATTTAATAACCATCTGTTAAGTATTTACCAAACACAGGACAATGAACTAAAAAACTAAAACACAACCAGCTTTTTAGGAGCTTGTAACTCTCTCCACCTGTGATCCCCTTTGTTCCAGCCATCCAAATCCTACTCACCCATGAAGGCCTTGGTCAAATCACACAACCCCCACGAAGCCTTCCTTAACCATTCTGGACCAGCTCCCCCTCCTCCCATCCATACTTCTCAAACATTGTCTATTTTTCACACTGATTTTACCACTCACCTCACATTTGCATGGCCTGTGCTGTCAAATACAGTCATCTCTACTTGCATAACTCTCATTTCACTTTTTTTCTCAGTATATACATCTTTCCATCTATTTATAAACCCTGGGAGGCCAAGGGCCCTTGAATCTTCTGCCGCAGGTTTAAAACAAATGCATTTTTATTTGAATTAAAGTAGGTCTTCCTACGAGCAGTTCAAAGTAGAAAGAAGGGATAAGGATGGAAAGTGCCCTTTATGGAACACGTGCTATGTGCTGGGTCCTTCCCTCAGGCCTATTTAAATCCTTATAATCCTAGAAGAAGGTACTGAGTCTTCTTGGAATCCTTCCTCTCCTCCTACACACATCATCCTGAACATGGTCACTGAGCAGCCAGCATCTGCCCACCTTGGCCCTGGCTACATTCATTGCTGGAGTGGGAGTATATTTAACTGTTTCCAAAAGCAGGGAGGTAATTACTTGCTGTATCCAATGAGCTGGAATCACCCGTGCTCTGCTTGTTTCTAATGCGCCCATCAACCAAAGCTAAACACACAGGAGACCACCATTAGAAAACGCAGGCTCTTTTTGCATGACTGCCTATTTGAACAAACTCACAAAGGTCTTAAATCCAAGTAAGACCATCTAAGAATGCAAAAGTTTAAAAATGATAGGTGGCAGTTTTGCCAGGATGTACGAAACTGCAGTACTTTTTTTATTTTTAAAGGAAGTCCACTATTCTCCACTTCCCAAAAAGTTCTTTGTTCTTTTGCTCTAACAGAGTAAATTATTCCTCACCTTGGGCAAGTTGGTAGGAACGTGAGAAAATTACATTAAATCAGACATCCTTGAGATCAAAATAGATTGGAACAGGGGTTCTCTTTGTTTAAAATAGATCTTCAAAGAGAAAGTAAAAGAGCTTAAGGGAAGAAAAAGTTGTCAAACACCCTCAAGCACTTTGGAAGCACCTAAGATCTACAAACTATTGATATGTTAATTAAAATTTACTTTTATCTAGTATAGGTGTTTGCTGGTCATGGTCTCATTACCCTGTGGCTCTTTTGGCCCTTGAATAAAATTTCATTTCTTGAAAGACATTAGAAAATGCTTCTTTTTCTCTCTTTCAGATGGTTTCCTCTCCCTTATTGCAATTTAACAAGACTTCACTCTGGCTTAAAGCTGGACACCGAATCCCAGAGAGAATACACTATCCATTCACTCCATCCACCAGTAGCCTTCTGACCAGATCAAAAACAAGCCATATTGGACAAGATACAGAAAAAGTAGAAAATTTTAATCAGTGAGTAATTAATAACTCTGTATTGACCAGTTGCCAGAGTAGGACTTCTCCGGAATTTAAAATGTCAAGAGAAAGAAAATCCTGTTCAGCGATAACCCTTCTATTTCAATTCTGCAAAGCCTTCACTGCTGAAAATTCCTTCAGGGCCCAATACAAATGTCCATGGGATAGTTTATCTCCCCTGGTTCTATTCCAGAGAAGATGTCCCTCCCAGGTTCTTGAAATTTCTTCCTTAAGTGATCCCTAGTACCGATCCTGATCTTGAACCAGTCAGAAAATAAGGTCATGCAAAATAGTAAACTTAAACCATCAGGAGTCAAATTCAGATTCTTAAGTGTCTAAGGAGTCTTGTGACTTTGCAGTGAGCCAATGATTTTTTTTTTAATATTAGTTCATGTTTTCTTTTAAAAAGCTGATCCCCTTCACAATGTTACTGCTAACAGAATTTTTACTTTCTTCTGGAACAGAGGTTGGCAAACTGACCTGTGGGCTGAATGCCTGTTTATATAAATAAAACTTTATTGGAAACACAGCTATACCGATTTGTTGACATATTATCTATGGCTGCTTTCTCCTTACAGCAGCAGGCAGAGTTGAGTAGTTGTAAGAAAGACCACATTGCCTGCAAATCCTAAAACATTTACTGTATGGCCATTTACGGAAAAGTCTGTAGACCTTTGTTACTACTAAACCATTACCACTAAAATGCACAGTATCAAAATTACTCCTCTAAGGTTTGAGGAAAACATGCTGGCTATCTTAAAACCTAAAGCCAATTTTTATTGTATGATTAATTCAACAGTGGTCATTCTGGAGACCTTCAAAGAACGATAATCACCTTTTATGATCCAATTTGCCATCACCATCTACAAACCCTGTTTTGCTATCTCATTTGACACACCCTACCAAAAAATTAGGAATGTGCCAATACTGTCTGTAAAAAGCACTAACCAGCAGCACCATATGATAATAACAGGCCAGGCACAGTGGCTCACACCTGTAATCCCAGCGCTTTGGGAGGCCGAGGCAGGCAGATCATGAGGTCAGGAGATTGAGACTTCCTGGCCAACATGGTAAAACTCTGTCTCTACTAAAAGTGCAAAAATTAACTGGGTGTGGTGGTGCACGCCTGTAATCCCATCTACTTGGGAGGCTGAGGCACGAGAATCGCTTGAACCCAGGAGGCGGAGGTTGCAGTGAGCCTAGATCGCGCCACTACACTCCAGCCTGGTGACAGAGCAAGACTTCGTCTCAAAAAAATAAATAATATTAACCAGTACCATAAGCACTGTGCTAAGCATGTTACGTGTATTGTTATGTAACCAAGATGTAAGATACACAAGGGTAGGGTTTTGTAGTCCTTGGAACTTAGAACAGTGGCTAGCACATTGTAGCCACTCAACAAAAATTTGATAAATGAATGAAAGTTAGTTCTCCCATAAAGGCCACGGGATTTATCCTGGTATTGGCAAAGTGACACGCAGAGATTTGAAACCAGGTGGTTTCAGTCAACACCTCACTGCCTCTGTTATCACATGGTTCAGCCAGCACACCCTCATCCAGCCCATCTTGTTTTCAATTAAATAAACACCCTTTGGCAATGGAATAACTAAATCTAACCTGATTAAATAGTAAGCATTTATTGGGAGTTGATTTACTTAGCACTGTATTAGAAACTACAAACCTAAAAAGAAATCTAAGATGCTTTTGCCTGTGGCACATGCAGAATAGTACGCTTGTTAAAAGCATGAGCTCTGAAAGACTGCCTAATGTTCACATCCTAACTCCATTATTTCCTTGCTATGTTACCTTGGCAAGTTATTTACCTTCCCAGTGCCTCAGTTTCCCCATCTGTAAATGGGTGTGATTATAGTATCTGAGAGCTTGATCCACAGTAACAGTGCCTATGGCATTCTAAGTACTAATATGTACCTGTGAGTGATTTCTTATTACAGTCACGTGTCCCATAAAGACATTTTGGTCAATAAAGGACCAAATATGACAGTGGTCCCACAGGATTATAATGAAACTAACAAATTCCTATTGCCTAGTGATGTAGCCATCAAAATGTCTTATGGCAATGAGTTAATCACATTTGTGGTGATGCTGGTGTAAACAAACCTACTGCACTGCCAGTTGTATAAGAGTACACACAGACTGGCAAGGCATGGCGGCTCACGCCTGTAATCCCACCACTTTGGGAGGCCAAGGCGGGCGGATCACGAGGTCAAGAGATCATGACCATCCTGGCCAACATGGTGAAACCCACCTCTACTAAAAATACAAAAATTAGCTGGGCGTGGTGGTGCGCACCTGTAGTCCCAGCTACTCGGGAGGCTGAGGTGGAGAATCACTTGAACCCAGGAGACAGAGGTTGCAGTGAGCTGAGATCACACCTCTATACTCCAGCCTGGCAACAGAGCGAGACTCAGTCTCAAAAAAAAAAAAGTACACATAGAATTATGTACAGCATATAATACAGGATAATGATAATAAATGACCATGTTACTGGTTTGTGTATTTATTATAATATGCTTTATATTGTTATTTTAGAGTGTACTCTGATTTTTTTTAAATGATAACTGTAAAACAGCCTCAGGCAGGTCCTTCCAGAGATATTCCAGAAGGAGGCATTGCTGTTACAGGCGAGGACAGCTCAATGCCTGTTATTGCCCTTGAAGACCTGCCAGTGGGACAAGATGTGGATGTGGAAGAGAGTGATACCGATGATCCTGATGGTCATAGAGTCATCCATAAGGCCTAGAACTCTCTTCCACTACTTCCTCTGGTAAATTTCTACTCATCCTTCTTGTTGGACCTTAAATGTCACTTCCCTGCACTAACCTTCCCTGAGCTCCTTGTCGTCCAACTGGATCAGTATTCACAACGCAATCCTCATACACCGCACGCCCTGCACTTCTCTCCCCATGGATATGGCGCTCCTGGACTTGTGCAATAACTGTCAGCTACATGTGTGGAGTTGTTTGTTTCCTTGTGTCTTGTTTCCTTCTGTATTCCTGCTCCACACATAGGAGACTTCCATAAATGTTCCTGGCCTGAATGACTGTGCAGTGTAGACCTCCCCCAAAAAAGGAGAGATTGTTGTCAGTTTGAAAGTCTGCAGAAAAGTGAGACCAGAGATAGTGAGACAATAAAATGAAGGAGGCTGAATGGTTTGCAGGTCTCGATTTTATTTTATTTTCTCTTTTTAAGGTGAAGGAACAATAGCAGTATGTGATTTCCAGAGAAGAATGTGTATAGCTTATCCTCAAATCTCAAAACCTCCGTTAAGTAGTTCTAGAGGAGGTAGGGCTGGGTTTTGTCTTCTGTTGAGACAGATGCAGTGATTATTGGAAGGCATGCTTACTGGTGCACTGGTTCCTTTACCACAAGTCTGGGAATTACCACTGTATTCCCCAAGGAGGAAGAAAACCTGGGTAGGGAGATTTTCTTTTCAAATAACATTGATTTGGTGATTGATGGCAACACTACAAAATAAACTTTTACTTTTGTTAATTCAGTACGGTTCTTGAGTGGTAACTGTTCAAGTTTATATACATATAAGTATATAATATCTTTCTTCTGCTCTCTAATTTGCAATTATTCAATTCAGAAATCCTGATTCTTACTAAAGCATAAGGTATGGGTTCTCTTAAGATTCTCACCTATCTTATTTCTGAAGATATTACCAAGTATGCCCTTATTTTTGTGAAATTATAAACCTTATCTCCATTTAGCTATCACAGACGGAAAATAAAAAATGTTTTAAAAACTAAGGAAAAAGAATTGGTCTTAATATGCAATGCAAATGAGTGAATTTTATAAAAGGCAAAGATAAAAAAATTATAATCCCTTTGGCATGCTATTCATTAAGAAAATTCTTCCTAAGGACTATGAGTTTTAAATATGCTCAGCAAGTCAATCATCTATTCATTCATTCAATATTTATTGTGCATTCATTTATTCACTCATTCATTCAATTCAACTAATTTATCGAGCAACCCTGTGTATAAGCCTCCTGCCAGGTGTGGGAGGT
This sequence comes from Pan troglodytes, assembly GCF_028858775.2. Taxonomy (NCBI): domain Eukaryota; kingdom Metazoa; phylum Chordata; class Mammalia; order Primates; family Hominidae; genus Pan; species Pan troglodytes. The sequence goes on from NC_072414.2 coordinate 53,117,714, forward strand.
TGGGTTCACTGAATTAGACATGTACCTGAGTAACTGTGCCAGTGCAGATGGGAATAACGTAAACTCCACAATATTCAAAGTGTGCTCCATGAACTGCTGCTGGTCCTCAAATTGGTCATTGTTGGTCTGGGGCAAGAGAAGTACAGAAACTGAGAGCAAGCCTTTTAAATCTTGCCCATATATGTGATTGTGTAATTTTGTGTCTGTTAACTCTAATAATAAAAAATGGAGCTTGCATTTTTAACTGCCTTTTTCTTTTACATTGTACTTTATACAAGTATTGATCCATCATGGACTGGGGGGCATGGGGCCAGTTCTTGACCACAGAAAGTCTGAGAAGCCTTGCTCCAGGAAAGGAAAGTAGCACAGTGCCAGGAAAGAGGGAGAGTAGGAGAGTGTGCGCGTTTCCAGCCTGGGAAAGGGAAGCGGGAAGCAATCTGAAAAGCCTCCCCCAGGGGGAGTGGCATTTGAGCAAAGCCTACCAGGATGGGGACGGTTTGGAGGCAAAGACAGGAGAAAGGACGTTTTGAGGCAAAGAGAAAGGTTGAGGCCAGGAAGTAAAGGGTTTATGCAGGGTGCCACGCGTATTTAACGCTCTGTAAAGCACAGAGCAGGCGAGTAATGACGATAATAATAGCAGCTAACATTTATTGAACACTTACCGCAAGCCAGGCTCTGTGCTAAGAACATGGTGGGAATTATCTCATTTGTTCCTTCCAACTACCTGCAGGGACACTGATTTGTGAAAATCGTTCCCAGACAGACGAAGGATATTAAATAGGAGGTGAGAGTGCCCCTCGGGGCAATGGGCTTCAAGAGCACAGGCAGACGGGAGTCAGATGCCGTTCAGGGACAGCTGGGCACCAACTCTATTGTCTGTCTCCTCCTAGACGAGGATGTTGCCTTACTGGGCCTGAGTCAGGCTTGTCAATGTCCTCTTTAAGTGGTGGGCATAATATTGTCCTGCAAGTTCTTTTGGAATGGTGATGTGAGCCCAAGGACAAGAATGAATGGGCAGGTAAACAGAAAGCATTGGCTTGCCAGGTCTAGCACAGCCCAGGCTTGCTGCAGACCTTCTTCACAACCCTGGGGACAGCTCTGCTGGGCTGTGCTGCATCTGGCTCCTGCTATGGGTTGCCCCCTGGAATAGGTAAGATTTTGTGCCTTTGGCTCATTAAATGCAGACCTTAATCTAACCTTACAAGGTAAGTGTTCTGCTCTTTCTAGTTAGTACAGAAATGCTGCATTTGCTTTTAAGTAAGTGTGAAGTGATTTGTAAAGATGTTTCGAACTCAGGCCTAACTGCCTCCAGAGATGCAGGAAGTAAGACCAGAACAGTAGGTGGGGGCCAAGACATAGATGGAGGCCCTGATTCCCAGGTTTAGGACCTGAACTTTGATTCTGAGGACAGCAGGGAACATAAAAATCATATGGGAGCTTCTTTACCTCCACAAAGAACATTCTTTGGCTCAGCAGGACAATATGGTGGGAAATGACAAAGTAACTCCTGTGGCCCTAGGTCAGGTTCTCTTGAGGAAAACAAAAAGGCTGGAATGATATAGCTCTTCGTAAACCAGGTGCCTCCAGTGCCTGCGGTTATTCCCAAGTCCACATTTTGCAGACGGGGCCCTAAAATGTCTAGCTAGGAAGTTCCTGAGCCTGTTTTTTTAAAATTCTACACACACACACGCAGACACACGCGCACGTGTGCACGCATGCGGATATATACATCCTCACCTTTTCTTGAGATTACTGCTCAGAAGAAGGCACATTTGGTTTGGTCTGCTTACCAGTTTGTGAAGCACTTCAGCACCTTTTAAGATGTCAAGTGCCATAAAATCAACGTCCTTGTTATCGTGGTAAATTGACCTTCGTTGCCAAGGCAAAGTCAGAGACAGAGTTAACCATGACAGCCACGAATAGCTGTTCTTTGAGGGCCAAAATCATGATTTTCAATGTTTTTCCATCTGAAATAGGGGAACATTACTCACTACAGCCTATAACTGTTTCCTGTCCCATGAAGCTAAATTCCTACACCAGCAATATGGTCTCAACAGAAGCCCTGAAAACAGAAATGTCACTCCGCAAAGTTCTTATTTCAGCCAACAAAGCTTTAAGTTTAGACTTAACTGTGAAACTGAAAATTTGGCTCACCACAGAGGGAACTGGAGAGACTTTTTTTTTAAACACCAGGAGACTGATGTCACTGCTTTGCCTATCCAATGTCATCTCATCCCTCTCCCCCAAACCCAAGCAAACTCTGCAGTGAGTGACAAACGGCTGAAATTTCAGCTTTACCCCTCAGCTAGCAGGCACTTCCAAACTCATTTAATGCTCAGGTAAGTTTTAGCTTTAAAAAACTTGGTGGGGAAAAAGACCAGGTAATTTATCCCCTATTCCATGAAAAACAGGGGAGTGGGGACCTATGTTAATATGATCTTTAGCAGAAAAATGCAGTGTTGTTAGGCCTGGTTTCTCATACAGATTTGTTTACTGTATCCATATTTACTAAAATGTTTGTTGCTGTGACTACAAGAAATCAGGGATTAATATTTACCTCTGTTACATGAAAGAACTTACTGTCCCTTTTCTGCAAGTATTTGGAGTCAGAGATTCCTTAAGTAAAAACGCTATAGGCGAATGCTACACCTGAAAAGTGGCTTAGCAAGATGCTGAGTTCTAACCCACTCTGATGAAATTGGTTATATAACTGGCCTTGCATCACGGATGGTTATCCCTATACTTTGTTCTTGTCATTTCAATCAGCCCAAGCAAGTGCACCCCTTCTGATTTAGAGACCCAACCAATATTTGCCCACACAGACATGGTCAGGACAACCCCCAGGGCCTTCGTATGTTGGCTCTTGGCCCAGACGGTATAAGAGTCCATTTATGACATCAAAATATTACGTAAACTCCCACATCATTAGAGTTATGCTTTTAACCTATTCATTTAAAACGCTGACTAGTTATTTAGCAGTGCTTTAGAAAATATTTCTAAATCCCAGAAGCATCTACATTTATGTGAAAGATAGAGCAGAACATGTTGCGTGTACAGTAGGCACTATTTGGTGGCAGGAGTCTGTGGCTTCCTCTACCCCCAGTGAAGCCTAGAGGACTGCAGGGATCCAGCACCCACGGGTTTAGAGTCCTGGGTCTGGTCCAATGAAGACACTGCTCTCTTTCATATCTCCAGAGTCCATCAAGGAGCTGGCTTTCGCATCCTTTAATTTGGCTGCCTTTACTGGGAGGTGCTTCACCATGAAGGCTTGGTAATGGATATTCCAAAAAAAAAAAAAAAATGTAAATAGGAGCCACATTCAAGAGCACCATTTAAAATGAAAACCCACATGAGGTCTCCCAGCAAACCACTAACTTTAAAGGGAGCCTGGCTGACTAAGAAGACAGGACACTGGATCCTGGACATGCTGCACCACACAGCCTGCCGGCCACAGCCCTGCTTCTTCTGACCATGGAATTTCCAAAACAGACTCCCTCAAGGAAAGCCAAGAGCACATTTTTGTGGCATTAGAGTGAAGTAAGGTTTCTCTTTATTAGAGAGAGAGATGGCATTGTAAATAGGCTCATTTTCCCTCATAAGGTACCAGTCTCCAAAAGACTGCCTTCCCGGAGAAGTACCCTGGGAAGGAAAACGCCTCAGTTACGGTACCACATGGTTTGGGGGACTCAAGCTGTCTCCAAAAAGCCCTGAGAAGGAAGGATCCATTTCAGCATCACAATTTTTCTGAACCAAGCGGGGATCAACAATGTGGGCACCAGAACTAAATGATCCAGTAATTATTCTACAAGGAGGTCCCAAAGGGCCCAAAAGCCATGATGTAATGAACAAGAGGAGGCTCAGCTCCAGAGGGCTTCCTTTAGGAGGTGAGTCATGAGCTGTGTTTCGCACTGGCAGAGAGGAAAGCTACGTGGGTAGGGCAGAAAAAAGTGAGCTGTGTCTAGGGGACAAGATGAATTGGATAGGTGACTCAGTGTCAAAGATCCACCATTAGTGAAACACTGTAGACCAGGCAATGTAAAGGTGTCCCATAGGAACCCACTGTTGATCCTTCAGCACTTAAAAAAAAAACAAAAAACAAAAACCACTGTTCTTGATGCAGGATGAACCATTTTAGCAGTGAGGGGCAAGATGAATTGGGACAGCAGGGAAACTAGCTATGAAAATGGAGTAATCATTCAGGTGTGGTATAGATGGCATTGGAATGAAGACGGTGAATATAGGAATACAAATTAATAAATTAGGCTCAACCAAGAGATGACTCCTGAGCAAATTATCAGACCTACTGCCCAACCGTCAGCCCAGTTTTAGGATTTTAGGGTTTTAGACAAAACAGTATAGGGCTTGGCTATGTATACCACTGGCCTACAGTACAACCTATTGCTACCCTACAAATAAGAGAACAGCAGTTAAAGACCTTCACATTTCCTCTTCCCCTAAGCACCTCACAACATATTCACCTATCACCGGATACCCCATTCCTGGACCAAGCGGCCATTCCTTTGAGGTCACTGATTCAACAAGGTAGTGAAATAAAGAACTTACCCAGATGATTACAAATGCCATTGAAATGTGACACTTTCAAATTGGAGAGGGCATGAAGCTCAAATGATATGCTCATTTTACGGAGGAAGAAGCAAAGACTGAAAGCATTGACGAGGTTTCCTCAGGCTCTGAGAGAGGTGAACTGGGTGCTGGGTGAGTTCTGTTCCTGGCTCTACCCCTGAAATACTGGAAGAAGCTGAGAGAATTTTTTTTTCTTTTTTCTGAGCCTCAGATTCCACATTTGTAAATAGAAAAAATATAACTAAATGGCTCCTAGGTCCCTGCTAGCGCTAACTTCTCTTGTGATCAGTGCTTCTAAAATTGCAATGTGTCCAGGTGGGGAAGTTCATTTACCCCCTATCTGGTTTACGCTCACTTAAGGGAGTGATTTCTTTCCTCTGAGGCTCTCATCTTGCCCATTATTCAGAGTGAGCTGCCTCCTGGTGTGCTGTCAAAATACATCAGCTTCAAAGACAAACACACACCTTTCAATCCCAGTCCAAGAGAGTTTACTGTATAATTTATGATAATGTTAAGTCTGTTTCTCATAAATGTTAATGGTGCTACATTTTTTTTCATAGATGGGTAATTCTCAGAAAAGCAGCTGGATGTTAAAAGTTACTTTTTTATTTATTTATTTTTAACATAAACTGCCTCAGCCAACAAATCTGATTAAAACAAAACTCTCCAGGATGGCAAGGCACAAAGATTCTGTTAACGGTAGTAAGTAAATCCAAACAAAAATCATTCAGAGATTCTGTTCTTATAATTGTTTATCTACCATGATTTGATTAAGTTCACATTCACAGACTTTTCTCCATTTTAATGTGTAGATATTAAGAACTTTTTACCTTAATCCAATTCTTTCCACTCCTATAAATTGCTGAACTTGTACATTAGTATTAATATAACATGCCTAAGTACCTCCCAAAGTAAATTCTTTCCTGCTAAAAATATTTTGCTAGCAAATATTCGGCCTTTTCTCATTTATAGAAACTGTAACCTTTACTTCGAAGTGCCATGCTTCATCTTTTATACTCTATAGAATTGTTTTGACTGCTAAATGTGTTTGAGGAATTCTCTCCCAGACATTAGAAAGTTGGATTTTGAAGTCATTTGAATCTTTCAAAGTTATTCCCTGACGAAAGAAAATGCATCAATAATTTCAGATTAGTTACTGTACTGGAGCTTCTGAAATTCCAAATTTTCTATTTTGAAGCATCAATTTATAGGAGAATGTAAGTATTCTTAATTTTTGATGCTGTAAAATGCAATAACAATAGACATATTTTAACACAGAAAGATAAAGACTTCAAAAGTACATAAACAGCCAGAAAAACATACAAAAGAATTAGTTTAAACACCTTCAAATTGCTTGGGCTCAAGATACCTGGGTTCTAATCCCTCCTCCACTTGATAACTCTGCAACCTCATTCATTGATTCATACATTTATTCAACAAAGGCGTATTCGGTTTGACACCAAGGTACTGTGCTGGGCATTAGTGACAGAGAAATGCTAGATATGGTCTCTATTCTCAAAGAGCCCATAGTGTAGGGGAAGAAACAGCCATGCAAACAGATATTCCTACAGTGTGGTGGGAACATTAATACAGATATACAGAGAGTATTGGAAAGGAAAGAGGGTAGGGGTGGGGGAATGTCAGGGTTTCAAGTTTTCTTAAGGAAGGTGATTCCTCAACTGAGCCTTCAGGCCTGCCCTGTCTCTCGGCTTCACAGGGCGCTTGCGAGGCTCTCGTAAGATAAAGCCCGGTAAAGGCCCTGTGAACTAAAGCACAAAAGAGCTGTACTGGGATTATTTTCCATGGTGAGAAATAGAAAAGCTACAGCATAATGAGTGAGTTCTTTTGCATCTCTGGCTATTAAGGAAAACAACCGAACATGATTTGGAAGAGGGTTTTTAAAAATCCAGTTTCGGCAGATTTTCTCACTCTTATTTGTATGTATAGAGGACTTAAAATGAAAGGACTATATATCTCCATTTCACAGATCAGGTCATTTAGGCACGGGGCCCCGAGAGTTAAGAAAGATGGCTAGGAGAAGGAGAAAAAAAGGTCTCAGCCAGAGGTCAGAGAGAGCAGCTCAGGAACCTGGAGCCGGACGGCAATGGTGGGGGATCGCGTTTTCCTTCTGTGACACTCTCCTCAAGGGTGACGCTACCCCTGCCAAAATAGGGAGGAGGAATGATTTTTTTTTCCTTCATAAAAACAAGTCAGAAAGGAAATAAAATCCACATTTAAAACTCCCAAATGTTTTTTGAAATAAGTATTTTCTTCATTTCTTTTCCAAGGCAGACAGAGCAGGCGTTAAGGCTGAGTTCCTCTTGTCATGTGAAACAAAGATGGCCCTGACTACCATGTACTGGGAGACCCATAATACTCACATCAAGCGCAAAAAGGAAACAAAAAATAAAAAAGGAATTCGTGAGGGTCGGAGTTTTTGGAAGATGAACATGGGATGACAGCATGAGCTGGGTGTTGAAGTCGGGAAGATGCAGTCAACAGAGGAGGAGGAGGAGGGGTGGGCGCCATGGAGCAGTCGTGTGAGCCAAGGTGCAGGAACAAGCACTCAGCTTACCCAGAGGGAGGACCGCTTCCCAGAGATATTCTCAGGGGCAACTTTCGTTTTTTGGTTTGTTTTGTTTCTTGAGGCAGGGTCTCGCTTTGTCACCCAGGCTGGAGTACAGTGGTGCCATCTTGGCTCACCGCAACCTCCACTTCTGGGCTCAAGCAATTCTCCCACATCAGCCTCCTGAGTAGCTGGGACCACAGGCATGTACCACCATGCCTGCCTAATGTTTTAATTTTTTTTTTGTATATATATATACATATATATATACAAAATATATATATATACACACACACAAAATATATACATATACAATATATATATATACACAAAATATATATATTCCCCCCCCCCCCCCCCCCGGAGACAGGGTTTTGTCATGTTGCCTAGGCTGGTCTGGAACACCTGTACTCAAGCCATCTGCCTGCCATGGCCCCCCAAAATGCTGGGATTGCAGGCCACCACACCCAGTCATCGGGGCAACTATCCTTCAGGGCTTCCTCCAGTAGGGCTCCCCAGGTTGGCCTTGAGGGCCACAATAAAAAATCTGACTTAGCTCTACTCCTTCCCTGTCCCCAATCACAGTTATTCTTGTGGATGAGGCAAATGGCAGCAGGACAGCTGGAGTATACCAGAGTTGACTCATTTATTTTATGCATGCTTAGTGTGGCAGTCCTGGGGACATGAAGTTCCAGTGAAATCCAGTCTTTGTGCTGGAGAAGCTCATAGATCTGTGGAGGAGGCAGATGCCGACCCACTCACTGTACAGTACAAGGGGTTGAGGGCAACAAAAGAGAGGTGTGCAAATGCTAGCAGCAACAGGTGAGGCAGGGAGGAGTTTTGTGAAACAGAGATGATGGTAAAGGAGAACATGAGTGCACAGGGATAAAAACACACAGTACGTTTTGAAGACAAAGGAAAAGCCAGTGTCAGATCTAATGTGGATGACCGTCTGCTTGGGCTGTGGTTCTCAGCCCTGGCTGCCCATTAGAATCATCTGGAGAGTAAATACAGATGCCACATGTCCTATATTTTGATATGGGTGGTGGCTAGACAGATGTATTTCTATGTAAAAATTTATTAGGCCATATACTTAAGATTTGCATCCTTTACTGGCTTAAATCACACCTCAATGAAATTAAAATACTAATCCTTACGCTTCAACCCAGACCAATCAAATCAGAATCTGATATGCAAGCAGAGCTGAAGACCATTGTTCCAAAGGAGGAATTTTAAAAAAACATACCTGGCCGGGCACGGTGGCTCATGCCTGTAATCCCAGCACTTTGGGAGGCCGAGGTGGGTGGATCACAACGTCAGGAGATCGAGACCACCCTGGCTAACACGATGAAACCCCGTCTCTACTAAAAATGCAAAAAAATTAGCCAGGTTTGGTGGCAGGTGCCTGTAGTCCCAGCTACTCGGGAGGCTGAGGCAGGAGAACGGCGTTAACCCGGGAGGCGGAGCTTGCAGTGAGCCCAGATTGCACCACTGCACTCCAACCTGAGTGATAGAGCAAGACTCTGTCTCAAAAAAAAAGAAAAAAAAGAAAAAAGAAAAAAAAAACCATACCCTACTTCAAAGGCCACATATTTTTAAACATGAATCAAAGCCTTAGATTCCACTATCTACTATGGAGAAATTAACAAAAACAACTAAAATTTATTGAGGTTAAAAATCAAGCCTTATTTCTTTTTTTATTTTTATTTTTTGAGATGGAGTCTCGCTTTGTCTCCCAGGATGGAGTGCAGTGGTGTGATCTTGGCTCACTGCAACCTCCGCCTCCCAGGTTCAAGCGATTCTCCTGTCTCAGCTTCCCCAGTAGCTGGGATTACAGGCGCCTGCCACCACACCCGGCTAATTTTTTTGTATTTTTGGTAGAGACGGGGTTTCACCATGTTGGCCAGGCTGGTCTCAAACTCCTGACCTCAGGTGATCCACCCGCCTCAGCCTCCCAAAGTGCTGGGGTTACAGACGTGGGCCACCATGCCCAGCCAATTAAGCCTTACTTCTGATCCTTGCCACCACTCCATAACGCAGACTAAGTTATAGCCATACTATTTTACAGATGAGGACATTAAGGCTCAGAGAGGTCACTGTCTTGCTCAAGGGCACAGAGCTAGCAGGAAGTGGAACTGGGTGGCTGTCTGCAGTGGAGGGATGCATATGTCTCCGAAGAGATCCAAGTATCTTTCCTTAAGGGAATTACTAAATATCATCAAATGACTTTTGTAGCCCACCACCATATCTAACTCAAGCTCTAACAACTTCTTTAAAAAGAAGCTTTTGCTGCTACAGAAAGAATTTCTGCAAAGCAGGAAGCCTGAAGTCAGCAATGATTAAACTGCCCCTTGAAACCCTTAGCTACTTGCACATCTCTTTGTCTTTGTGGTCTCATCTCAGCAATTCGTTTCAGCTTCAGTCTGCACCAGGATCTCAAATCTGTCATGCTGAGGGCAAGAAGAAATGCCCTCCTAACAAGACTCTGGGCATCGCTGGAGCTGCCTGCAATCCAGACTTCCAAAGACTCATATTCTTCATGAGCAGGTAACGAAGCTCATAGGAACAGGAGAAACTGCACAAAAGCAGAAAATGACAATTCAGAACACACACCCATCCAGTGATGGCATTAAGGAAATCCTCAAAGCCCTTAGCAATGTAACTGCCAAAAGAAAAAAAAAAAACGACTTCTTATATAAAAAAAAAAGGGCCCAAGTAGAAGTTATAATAAGGATCCGTATACATACTGCAGGTTATGAAAATTACTGCAGCATTAAAAGTGATAGTAGAATAATGTCATCTAGTGTATATGAAATCCTGGACAACATAAGATGGGTTGCTTAGCATAAAGGCTAATACTGCTTAGAAACACCAGGGAAATAAGAACTGTATGTAAGAGGAAAAATATTCACTTGGTATTTCTGGATCACCTCTCTGCTCTTTGCAGGAGAGTAAACAGCATTTCCGGATGGCATCTCAGCAGTTCTTTACATTGAGAGAACTTCTTTCTTTCTTAAGCCAGGCTCTGCTGTTTGAGCCGAAAAGTTCGGGAAGACATTTTTCCACATTATTTCTTCACTCCCCGTTCTATTTCTAAAATCTCACAATGGATAACAGAGAGGGCTCTCTTCTATTGTGGAGAAGACTGAGAACCAAGGGAAGCATTTGAAAAGGGGCAGTTTTGGAAAACTGCACACCAACGGTCTTTTCTAAGAATCCAGACACAAGACCTATGGAGCTGGAATATATTTTAAAGTGTCTCCTCCAAATTCTCAATTTTAAAAATGAGGAAAAGAAGACTCAGGGCAGTGAAGTGACTTGCCTGAGGTTACACTGACTTCATGGCAGAACTGGGTCTAGTAAAGCCGTAATTTACATTTTATATATGGCTGCATAACGTTTAAAGCCCTTTCTCAGATATGATCTCATAAATACCCTATGGAGGATATCACTTTTTTTCAGATGAAAAAATTGAGGCTAAGAGAATCAGTAATTTTTTTTCCCCTAAGCTTACACAGCTAGTAAGGGGTGGATCTTTTTAAGACAGGTGTCTGGAATCCCTCTCTGGTATCCAGAAATTGCCTGTGCCAAGTGTGTGGCTAGCATGCAAACATCCACATCTGTACCAGGCTCCATTTGTCCTGATTTGCTCTAAATGTAAGCTACGCCATCCTCTCTGCCCACACCCCAGATAAGGCTTCTTGCCTGTGCATTACTGAGTAAAATATGTTCGGGCAGCTTCAGGCACACGCTGTACTGAGAAAATTGAGACAAAAGGCTAAGGATGTTTGGGCACAGGCAAGAAGCTAGATTACAAAGGTACATCACTTTCATATTCATTTGTACATTTTTCCTCATAAGAAAATTAGGCTTTAATGTAACCTCAATTTCAACCTTGTTGCTTTATCGCCCAGAGCCCATTAGAGAGCTATTTCCCAGGGCCAGGAACTTATGATTGGAGGTCAGGAGGCTGGGGTTTTAATCGACTCATGATGAAGCTGCTTTCCCGGGGTGTCACTCACTCTTCTGTCTCAGCTCTGCCCTGTTCTCAGGGTGGTGGGTAGGGGGTGCACCCTACATGAGCAGTGAGGATTTTTCTTAATACACCAGAGGCTGAGTTAACTGCCAATGAGGCGAGGGGGGAGCAGGGAAGGGGATGGGAAACGGCTTCGTTCATTCACTCACAGACCAACATATATCAAAACTGAGCAGCTAAAGCTTGCAAATACACTGCCCAAAATAATGTAAGGGCAGGACGTGTTCCCTGCCCTGGGCTAAACCAGGTGTCTAATCCATATTAGGGGGCACATGAAGAGCCCCTGAGGAGTTTCACGTGTCCCATAACAAACAATCCTCAAAAAATTCTTCATATAAAACTATCTGCAAATTGGGAATGTTCTCACCCACTGGTTCTAGATCCACACTGGAAACACCGAGGTAGGCTTAAAAAATGTTGATGCTTGGGCTCCACAACCCTTTGGAGATTCTAATATAATTGGTCTGGGGTGTGGCATGGCCACTGGGATTTTTTAACTGTCCCTTCCCTGTCTTCCAGGAGATTCTAACATGCAGGCAAGTTTGAGAAGCACAGCTCCAGCAGAGGCCTAAGCCAGATTTCCCAGCCTGCCTCTGACCTGAAATGTCTCCCTAACCTCCATGTCCATACCTGGGAAATAAGAGGGAAGGGCATGACCCTACTGTCTACTTCCTACATGCTGGGGCCAACCATTCCAGGTACTTGACACCTCTGGGTAGGATGCTGGTGAGAACACCGGAGCAATTCACTTCAGCCTGCTGCAAAATCCTCGAAGTCTCGCTTATCCTACTAAATAAAATGTTTATCAGGCCTCAGACTTCAAAACATACATGCGAACAGCCACTGGAGGCCTGTGAGAAGGTTCCTTACCCGCCAGCACCTAGCACCATGCCAGCTCTGCTGATTCCCTTCAAAGCAGATTTCCCTCGCTGCTTCCTGAGGTCAGCCTCCTACCTCTTAGCCCATTATGCAGCCTGGCACCCCTGCCATTTAGGTGTTGGCTGCTTTTCCTTTAAGCAATTCCCTTATCGGGGCTCAGGGATAATGCAAACACCAGGAAAATACTATTTTTATATTCTAGTGGGTACAGCTTATAATAATTCATGCTGGTAGGTTTTGTTTCCTATATATTTGGATCCTGACTGCGGTCTACCTCCAGGCAGGAACAAAATGGATGCAGTTGGAGGCAGCGGGGGAGGCTCCCGAAGCGTTTGATGCCGATTCAGCACCCTCTCTGCCCCCCCGGAGAGCAGAGTGTGGAGTCTCACAAGTGTTGCTTCTCATCAGGAAGCTCAGGAGACCAACAGCAAGAGGGACACACTGGAACATGGCTTTCTAGCCAGAGAATCCCAAGAGAAGAATAACCCTTTAGTTTCCGATGTAGGTCATTCTTTAAAAGCAATGCCTTGTCTATATTTATTTAACTATTTTTTAACCTTGTTTTATTTTTTTCCCAGCATAACTTTTCCTCAATTCCTTTGCTTTTCAAATCCTGCCTGGGAGCAATAAAACCTCTATCAATAAGACTTTAAAACCCAGGCTCTGTTACTAAGGAGGCTTGTAACTCTGAGTACTCAAAGACTGAACCCCTCTCTGAGCCTCAGTTTCTCCATCTGATAAGAAGATCACACTTCACTAGCTGATTGCTAACCTTCCACTCTGACCTCACATGACTCTATCACTGTAATCCCCTTTTTATTCCATTATAATCTTTGGGTCTTACTTCCAGCATCTAATCCATGGCAGGCATTCACATGATCTTTCCTTATACAACCCATTCTTATTCCACCCCTGCAAAAATGCAAAAGAAAAAGTGTGTGTTTGGAAAGGGAGGGGATCAATTGGATTTTTTCAAATTTAAAAATTTTTATCATCAACCCTTTCTGTTATTGCAATGTTGGTGGTGATGAAAATAAATTGCCTATAAAATATAAAACTATACCTTTTTGGTCCACTAAATGTCATATTTTACATCTATTAACACTAGTATTCATACCAAAAGCCAACTATCGTATTATTGTAAAAAGTGCATCTTGTGAGGGCAAAAGGGATAAGGATACTAAAAAACGTGACACTGAATGCCCTACACATGTTTATGGAATCTTACGGTGTTTGGGTATTATCCTTGTTATCTCAGGTAGAAAGGTGTTATCAAATTATAAACTTGGGGGCTGTTGCTATCAAGAGCAGTTAATTTCTTTATTGATACTATTAGATTACAAAATATGTCTATTCCACTAACCCGACAAAAAGAGCACAGTGGTGTTAAACAAGTGGGCACAAAGGGCCAACAAATTTCGTGGAATTCATGCTTATTTCAATTATACAGTATATCAGATTGTTAGTTAGATCACAATGAATATGTTATTATTTGATCCCAAATATTCCTTTTTGCAAAAATTGGATTACAAAAGTAACTTTATTATACCATTTCAATTATTTCCCTATGAACTAATTCTTTTTAAAAATTGACAATGCTTCTGATTCCTCTATTTAGCAAGAATTTTCCTGTTCTGTCCTTTCTCTTTTCTCCTCCCAGTTCCAAATCAGAAGGGTCAACAGGAATACACTTAAAAGTCCTATTTTCCACCAAAGTCCTAATATCAAATGCTTTTGATTTGAATAAAATCAGTTCCATTAGCACATTTTAAAAAATCAATTGGCTAAAAGGTAGAGAAAAACCATCACATTTCCTGTGAGCAGGATTGTATTGCCACAGGAATGGTGGCATAGGATCCAGAAAAGCAAAATTTCATGTTGGGAAGCTGTGCTATGATACCAATTGACATAAGTATTAATGTTGTGATCTTTTTGAAACCTTGTATTACATTAAATTATAGTTTTGCAGCTGTGTAAGGAGTAATGGGAAGAATTCTGGTCACTTCTCTTTAAAAAGCTCCTCCTCTGGGGCTACAAGGAACCAGGCTTGGCTAACATAAGCAGCCCTCCAGTTGACAGCCAGACATAGAGTCTCCACACCCTAAAATCATCAAAGGCTCTCAGATGTCTTTTCCCCTCCAGCTTTATTACAGTCTAACTGACACACAAAAATTGTATGTGTTTACGATATATGCACAATGTGTATACAACCTGATATTTTGATATATGTACACATGGTGAGATGATTAAATCCAGCTAATCAACATATCCATCAACTTACACACCTTTTTTTGTACTGAGAACATTTAAAATCTACTGTCTCAGCAATTTTCAAGTTTATAATAAATTATTTACTATAGTCACTTCATTGTATGACATCCAGAACTTATTCATCCTAATTAAAATTCTATACCCTTTGACCAACATCACTTCATTCCCCGTCCTTGCTTTTTAAAAAATGACTACTGTATAGGGACAGTGAAGAGTATGAAATAAGGAAACTATCTATTTTCAAAGAGTTGTAATTAACAAGTTACTAGTTTTTTCACCTCCTATTGTAGATGCCAGATAGAATATTCACGTCTTATCTTGTTTGAACATCAAAACACTCTCCCACATACACCTGATAAATATCACTATCTCCATTTTACAGAAGAGAAAATGGAAATTTAAAGTGTTTAAGTAACTTACACAGGACCTCCCTATTGGAACTCCATGAGCCTGCGATCAGCCCACGCTCTCTCCACCATTCCATGCCACTGGAGTGCACCACAAAGCAAGATAAAACACCAAAGAGGAAAGCAACTTAGGTTGTTAAGTCAATAAACTAAGGCAAACAACACTGCATGCATTTTATTCTTCCAATATATTTTTGGCGGAGAACAAATTGCCCTGGGAGAGGTATTGCATAATTTCATTTGGAGCCTCATCCTTCTGGTAGCAGCAAACTGAAACACACACACACTAAAATCAGATTGCAATTAAAATCCAATTATAAATATATTACTATATTAGACACCTACCCAGGAAAGATCCAGCAGGGGACCTTCTCTGAAAGGCAGTGTGTCACAGTCTTCAAACTGCTTCCATGTGTACTTCTGACTGTGCCCCCTGACCTTGAGTGTGTGTTAAACAATGCTTGGCAGTTTTTCTCTGAGTGGAAAGGACTCAATTTATGTCTCATCATGGAGTAAGTTTAATAATACTATTACCAATTTGCTTTGGAGAATGACATGCAAGGAATATTAAATCTTCCTCATGCAGACTATTAAACAAATTAAACACAGCATTTAAACTGGTGGGATTCAAGAGATGGAATCTGTGTGAGGTTAGGAAACGGAGTCACAAAAAAAGGTCCACATGTGACGTTCACACCTTTTCGGCTCTTTGTTCAAACTGTATGTTATATCTCTGACTTGAAATGTCTGGCAAACAGATCTCCAAAGCAATGGGCAGTCACATCCCCTCTACCCAAAGCTTTGTTTTCTTACAACACGATGCACAAACGAAATGAATGGCAATCAACACCAAGTATGCATCATGTCTGACGATTCTGGAGTTTCCTTTCAGTGGTCTTCTAGAAGATTTGTGCTGCTGGCATTTAAGTTGATTTTCTTTAATTTGACAGAACATTTCAACAGCAGAACTCAGGCTTCCAATATTTTTCAATAGTTGTCCTTGAGCTCATTTGTCATCATTAACACGGGCCATCCAGACAGATCACCCAGCACAACTCCATTCACCCGTCCAGTTCTCCGGTGAGGGTGCAGTACCTGGGCTGGCTCTCAATATTTTTAATTTATGAAAATGTCTAAAGGCCAGCCACCGGACCCCTACAGTTTCTTTTTAAGTGGTCTGGCATAGACTATGAGGCCACACTGTATGCATCAGCTTCTTACAGCCATAGGACAGGTGCTAATTAATCTACCTAATTATGCAGTCCAGTAGAAGAGGCTTACCCATAGGATTTTAAATCTGGAGGAAAAAAACAAGGGAAGGAGAAAGGGAGGGAAAATGCTTTTGGTTTCACACTGAAACATAATTTCAAGAGTCAGCTTATTTATCATTTCTACTTAAGTTGGCATGATTTGTATATTTTCCCTATATCATAATTGCTGTGTGTGTGTATGCACACGTGTGTGTGTGTGTGTGTGTCTGTGTGTGAGTGTGTTTCTGCAAGGGTATACTTTTAAAGCACTAGAAAAAAACAGCAAATTGACCTGAGAATTATTAGCTTACCTTTATTTTTTAAACTGCAAATACAGAGAGAAAAAAAAAAAATCTAAACAGTATATAAACTTAAAATCAGTCACATGAAACATGCAGGATCTCAAATGATGCTGTAATTCCAGCAGGCTCCTGTTTGCAGTTAACCACTTACAGGGCCAGTCACTGGAATTCCCTGGGCATCCATACAAATGAATATAATTACAGATACCATGAGCACAGACCTATGACGCTGTTGATTATGTTAGATAACTCAGGGATACGGGGAGAGAGAAATCCTGGGGTGTGCAATCGATGTTGTCACATATATTCCCATGGTTTTTCCAGCTTTACGGAAGGGTTGAAATGTTCTTTCTCTGGTTCCAACTGCCAGGGACACATATGAATGCTGTGATATCTGTCAGGGAAGGGGAAATAACTCCTGAATTTCCTCCAGGGGAGTAAAAGCAGATCACAAAGGATCTAGTGTCTCAGAACACAACCAAATATCGGCAATGCATCCTGAGAGAAGAGTCAAGTGCTAAGCAAAGTCAATCAGCACACGATGGCCCCAGGAATGAGAGCAACCAACCTGGTCCTGCACGCTCATTTACATGGGACCCAAGAAGAGACACTGGCCGTGGCACCACGCGCCTGCCTTGGGCCAACTCCCTTCTACGAGTGCCCTTAACCCTTTACAAAATAATAACTAGTGTCGTGAATTAAAATAGCTGAAAATAATTTTTAAAAATGAATAATTTAAGAATTCACATGTCTCGTTAACACTAAATGACTTTCCAGCTGGGCAGAAAATCAAACTCTGCATTTGGCAGTTTTACAAGTCATTATGGAAATATGTCTACTCTTCATTTGATCTCCTATTTCTAGATATCTTCCCCACTTCTAGATATTTTCCTTCTCTATATGTTACAGAAGGTATTTCAAAAGGCTAAAAAATTGGGTGCCATTTGTGATTCGAGAGGGAAAAAAAAAAAAGAAATAGTAAAATACCTGGCGATTTAAAATGGCAAAGTTTTCTTGAAAACATTGTGTTAAGTGAAAGAAGCCAGACATAACAGGCCACATATTGTAATGATTCCATTTATATGGAATATCTAGAAAAGGCAAATATACAGAGACAGAAAGTAGATTAGTGGTTTCCAGGGACTAAGGAGAGGAGGTTATGGTGGATGATCGCTTAATGGGTACAGGGTTTCTGCTCGGGGGGATGAAAAGGTTCTGGAACTAGATAGTGGTGATGGTTGCACACTGTGAATGTACTTAAAGCCAATGCCTGGTACCTTTTTAAATGGTAAATGTTATGTTATGTATAATTTGCGATTAAAAATGTGATACTGTTTTAAATGGTAGAGTTTAAAGCTTGGGTTCTAATGAATGACAGTTCAGTCAAAGGATCAGAAATTCCGGGCACTCTGCTAACCCTACCAGGGCTTCACAAGGAATTTCAAAAGAGAAGGACAATGCTTCCATCTCCCTGGTTTCCTGTCTTAATCTTCTGATCTTGAGATCTGCCTGCAACTGAAAGAGAGGCAGAACTGGGAAAAGAGGAACAAGGAGGCAGATCCCCACTTTCCCCCACCTTTCTTAATCAAAAAGACCAACACACATTCAATAAACAGGGTTTCCAATGTATTCCATTTCCTCAGAGTGTTTACAAACAACAAGAAATGAAAGGTGTATAAGATTACTGCTTATAAACTCCAAACTGCTCTGCATGGCTGCACCCTGATAGTGTCTCCTTTCTTTATCAAAAAGGAAGAAGAAAAACAGGAAGAAAGCAGAAAGGGAATGGAGAGAAGGAGAGATGACAGTATCATTAGACACCTCTTGGGTCATGAGTGCCTAATGAATATCTTTCCATTGCTCTGAAAAGAAATAATATATTAGTTATAATATTAGCATAATAATTTACTGGTTATTTCATCTATAAAATGGACACAACTCATATTTGTTTTGGAAGGGATGAGATAAATGTACACATCTGATTTCTGATGCTGGGAGTTGGCTCTACATGATCTCAGAGCCAAAGACTTCAAAATCTTCCACAACCCTCTCATTTCACACGTGGAAAAAAACAAAGGCTCAGGAAAGAAAATATCTGAAAAGATGATATTTTATGGTGGGCTTTATAGGTTTTGATTCTATGAAAATGGAAGAACCAAGTGAATGCTTTGTGGACACATTGCCTTTCGCAGTGTGAGATGTTTTGGCAGGAAGGTCTGCTTAGAATTCAGAATTTATAGATATGAGTTCAAACTGTGTTTCGCCATTTGATAGCTAAAGTATTGAGTAAGTAATTAATATATTTGGGGCTTAATTTCCTCATCCATAAAATGGAGATAAGTATATCTAGATATAAGGTCACTTAAAGGATTAAATGAGAAAAATACAGGTAAATGATTTGGCACAGTACTTGGAGCAGAAGTACCTGGTACATGGTAGTTGTTGGTAGCATTACTACTATTAAAATCCACTCTAGAATGGGTGTTCCCTAAACAGTTCTTTCAACTTTTCTGCACATTTCAAAATGTTCATAATAAAATGGGAATCACATTTGAAAAACACAGGGCTTCAAGAAGAAATAAAGAAGAGAAGGTGAGCATCTATCTTCACAATTACTCCTGGTATCACTGAGACCCAGCCAAGTTTTAAAAACAATTCATCAATAGTGGTGAAGCCCAGGTCTCCTGACTCCAAATATAAGTCTAACCAATATTATATGCATATAAATAACTTCAGTACACGTGTACAGTTCAGACGATGCACCTACTACTCAGCCCTCTGTAATATCCAGTGAGGCAAAACCCAAGTCACTCAAGAGTGGGAAGGATTAGCGTGCTATGGTCGGCCAACCAGGTCACACCACTTTTGAACACTGGGTGTAAACTTGATGGTCACTAACATTCCTGACCACGTGCTTTTACCAGGATCTATGTCACTAACTCTCTAGGTGGCCTCATCCCACTTGAGATTCAGCAAAATGCTTTCACTCTTTGTGTATTTATCTGTTAATAAATAAATCCATGTTTTAAAAGTTTTGAATTATCTGTAGAAAATAAATCTAGACTCTTTCATCAGAGACTTCTAGCAGATTTCAGCAGCATTTGCTGGAGCAAGGTGACTCCAGCATTTCTCTAGAGGACACAGCTGCAGGCTCTTTGGAGCTACTCCTGGGTTGGGTTGAGTGGGGACTGAGGACTTCCTGGGGAAAGACTGAGGGAAATTATAGGGGACTTTGGCCATCCACTGGAAAACTGGAGGAACTGGGATCTAGTTACTCATGCTATAGAAGTAATAATGTTATTAATAGAACATGTGCTACACTACTGACTATCCGTTAGACAGTGCTTTAAGCACTTTTAATGTATTCACTCATTTAATATGAAATGAAAGGCAATGTGCCAACATCGGAGCTCAATTTGGTACAGTGGAAAAACATACTGAGCAGAAATTCCAACGTGGGCAGGGCTGGGGAAGGAGTAGGGCAGGAGTGAGAAAAATGAAACTGGACTCCAGTTCTGCCACCAAACGGATGTGTAACTCTAAGCAAGTCATTTCTCCTTTTTTTGGTAAAATTTCATACTTGGCAAATAGGAAAAACTTCACTTGGAAAAAATAGCACTGAATTGGAACTGGGGGTAGATGCTGTAACCCTGATTACTAGTGGAGATGGAACTTATGGGTAGAATTCATGCCCCTTGGGGCATTCTCCATTGCCTCCCTCACTTTCTCCTTCCCTCCCTCCCTCTCTCTTTTTAAAATAGAAATCAGATTTGCATTCAAGTCTTTTAAAAAAGGAGGAATTTGCTCACTAATCTATCTATTCCTGGTATAAAATGGAAGTAGAAATTCATTGAAATGCATGTAATCTAGGGGTTTACAGAAACAGTATCATTCCAGAAAAATGAATTCAATTTGTTTTAATTTCCTCAAAGTTTAACCACATTAAATGCTAGCATATATACGTGTCAACAGGAAAATTATTAGTTTTTTTTTTTTTATCTTAACGGATGTTTGAATGATTGATAAACCATGACCTCCATCAAGACAAAACAAAGACAATTCAACAAAGTGTCTTACAGCTAGATTGTTCTTGCTGTTTACAAAGTTTTTTCACGGTAAAGTATAATTACCCTCGACCCGATTTTATAGGCATTACATATCCCAGTTCCGGATAAAAGGATAAAAGACTTTTATCCTTCTTTTCAATATTATTTTTATAGTAATCACAAGATACTTTAATAAGTAAGGTCATAAGATAAATAATGAAAATGTAGATTTCAATATGCTATAATTCCAGTTGTAAAAAAAATGAAGTGCAATAACTTAGGGTTTGTTCTTTAGCAATTATAAACATAAATAGAATTTCCTTCAGCTTTTACACAGATTCTAAGTCTGCTGTAACAGTCCTGCTGTCAGAAATGCAAACAGCTGAAAGAACAAACACCAACTTTACCTACTGTTCTATAAATAAGGTTAAACTATACTGCTGGCAGGGGAAACGCAGCCCATAAATTTGGTACCACCATTTGCTTGGTACATTTATATGATTGACCTGTATAAATGTATGCTGTTTTCACTGTTGACACTTTTATAAATATAAAGAACTGCTGAATAAATCCGGCTATATATCTCTTTGTATCAAAATGGAACACTCGACTGTTGTGAAATCTGGCGGTTAATAAAAATAGCCTGCTTTTTTATTAGCTTCATCCAACTATGAGAACAGAATAGTTTAACAGTAACTAAGTATGCTTCAAAAGGTAAACTCTCTAAAAGTAAAATTGTAAATACTAGAAAATGTATCATACTAGAAAAGGTATAAAGGGAAACATTTTGTTCATTATCCCCCCACCAAAAAAAAAAACTTGCCCTGTTTTTTAAGGAAATACTTTTAAAATTATGCATATAAAGTAATATCGATCAGGTAATATATATAATGTTCTGCATGGTAACTGCTAATGCCCTCTGGGGGTGTAAAGACAAAGCCATTCTTCTTTGCATCTTCCTGAGCCTTGTAACCATGGAATAGTCACAATGTGCATGGCAGAACTCTCAGAAGACTTAAGGTAATGATTGGAGTAACAGTAAAATAAATTACATTTACCCTTTCCGCAAGGTTACATAACCACCTTATGAAAACAAAACAAACGAAACCAAAAATGACCCAAAGTAAAAAGAATCTGGAGAAGCATCTATGAGGATAAAGAAACCCGGAGAGTTGAGGGCTGATGGCTGATCAGAGAATGAGGTCCGCTGACTCTAATGTCAGGCAAGCCCAGGGGAAAGGGTGAGTCACAAGTCGGGATGGCCAAGGAGGGCCCAGACAGACAAAAGTTTTGTTGGCTCGAATGGAGGTACTCTGGGGCCACGACTACATTCACCCCATGAACTTACCTTCTCTGTTCTCCTCCAACCTGAGATAAACCAGTCCTTTCTTGAAATTGACTGGGTGCTGTGGCATTATACTTAAGGTTTCTTTTTAGTTCCAGGAATCTGGGAACATTTGCTATGATACCACCCCCTTACCTTTTCTAACGCCTACCCTTCTTCCTACTGCATCATCAGGCTCAATGAAAATAAATCTTTAACTGTAGCAAAATACACTTAAATTCTTCCACAGGAAGGCAAAGGCTCATGAACATCTTGCCAAAACACAACTGAAAGGAGAGGCCAAGTTTGTTTGTTGAAATCACTGTCTGGTTTCTTTTACTATATGTCTGATTTCTTGCAGACTCAAGCAGGTAGGTCACTGATTTCTGGAACCACAATTTACTATGTGAACAGCCCTGGGTTTCCTTCCTTTGCCCTCAGAACTGTTATTTGGGACTCAGGATGAGCACCCTGATTTAGCCATTTATGGCTCAATGAAACTTTATGTCCCTCCCTCAGAGTCTAAGAATTGGCTTGGCCAAGCCAGCCTGAAAGTGCAGAATGGTCTGCCGGCTTATTGATGATCTAGAGTGTTCATACACTAAGGAAAGTTTCCTCATCAGTTTGATTTTAAAAAGATTCCCTTTCCCACTTAAGAACATCTAGTCCAGTAACAACAAAGAGCATGGGCTCTGCAGACTGCTGCTGGGCTGTGAATACCAGCTCCCTATGTAAGGTTCTGTGCCTCGGTGCCTCATTTACAAGGCCAGAGGTTCTAACAGTATCTCATAAACTCTGCAAGGCAGCAGCAAAGAATCCCTGGAAAACATTGAGGAGGGTGCCAGGAACAGAGGAGGCACTCAATAAGTATTAGCCTTTACTATTAACCCATTAAAAATGCACCAAGAATTCCTATTCTCAACCCCTTGGGTAGGAATAATAATACAAAACTATGCAATGGCCCAATGTTGATTTATTCAAACACAAATGTGCTTACAAAATCACATTCTAGATGATGAAATGCACACCACAATGTTCAAACCTTAGACCTTGTTCTGGTTGTCCTTGGCGCAGTATACATGACACAAGCAAGCATCTGACAGGTGTGACCACACTTTGAGACTCTTCAGAGTTCTATGGGCCTTTGGAAGGGTGGGCAGTTTCCTTCTTCAGTGGATCACTCACTCACTCCCCAATCTTCTACTTACTACCGCCTATAGAATCATAGACCCTGTCCAATATACCACTAACCTGAGAGATTTCAAGCAAAAAAATACCCTTCCAGGCCACTTCCATGCCACTATCCTCAGAGATTTCAAGCAAACCCCTGTCCAACATACCACTGTCCTGAGAGATTTCAAGCAAAAAAATAGCAGCGGCTCATGCCTGTAATCCCAGCATTCTGGGAGGCTAAGGCAGGCAGATCGCTTGGGGCCAGGAGTTCAAAACCAGCCTAGCCAACATGGCGAAACCCCATCTCCTACTAAAAAAAAAAAAGCCATAAAACTTAGCCAAGCGTGCTGGTACGTGCCTGTAGTCCCAACTATCTGGGAGGCTGAGGCATGAGAAACACTTGAACACAGGAGGTAGAGGCTGCAGTGAGCCATGATTATGCCACCACACTCCAGCCTGCGCTACAGAGAGAGACTCTGTCTCAAAATAATAATAATAAATAAATTTAAAAATAAATGTTTGCTTTAACAAAACTTTTGTATTATGTGTTCCTATCATAACTTTGGAAGACTAATAGTATCTATTCTACTTACAGCAAGTGCAGACACAAACTACCAATAAAGCCTATTTTGTTTCCCAAAGTGTTAGAATAATATCTAAGTGTGATAGTTTTCCTCACACTTTGATGCTATTCTCACATTTGTAATGTTAGAAACTTGTATTTCCACATTAAAAAAAAAAAAAAACACACAACTATCGCCAAATCCTAAAACCATGTGGCTACAAAATTCCAGTACATCCTTATCCCCCTGCAGAGCTGCTTTTGCCGGGTACCAGGGAAGCAGAGAGCAGGACTGCTAGAAGCAGGGGTGGTGAACTAAGAGGTAGGTAGATATGATAAGCTAGCCCATTGGAAAATCTAACAGACACCGAGCATCACTGACAGCCAAACCACACATGGTCTCAGATTAAACAAGAGAGAGCCAAATAAGTGCCTAACATCTTGACCCAACTAGCCAACTTGCTGCCACCTTTGAAACACTAGTAAAACTAACCCATAGCTGTATATAGGCTAAGATGAAGAAAATGAAAATGGAAAGCTGTGAGGGAAAATAAAAGCTTCCAGCTCATCAAACGTTCAAGATAATAGGTTACCAAGATGTCCAGGTGGTATTTGTTTGAACATATTTGTTTATCACTTGTCTTCCTTTTTAGGTATCGACCCTGGTTTAAATTTAGTGTGCCACTTCCAGATTTATTTTCCACTCTTCTTGAAAGGGGGTGGAAGAGTTCCTGGCCATAGAAGCACAGAAGCTGGCCTTCCCTCCCCCACCCAAATATTACCACCCACCCTCCCATCTGAAAGATTTGTCCACAAGACCATATGAGAATTTCTTCTTATACTATCTAAATTATCCTCCTATATACCATTTCCCCCCATTTTGTTTCTTAAACAGTTATGTAATGCTGACAGGCACTGTTATCCAGTTGTTACGTGTGATGCTAGCGTTGGGTCCATTTTAGTGGTGCTGAAGTTCATAGTTAAACAAATTTGTAGCCAGTATCAAATGTTTGGGGTCTCATCTACAGTTATTATCAACAATTCAAGCAAAATCATTTAAGTCCTTTTTTTCTTTTAAAGGGTAGTTACTATTTTTTTCATTAAAGAAAGAAATGCAATAGACTACAATGAGACAAAACACATGAGCACATGTTACCACAAGACAGAACTGGGGAAGAAAAGGGATTTTATTTCTTGTAAAGAAACAAGAAGTGGACACGCAGTCGAAAGAGCTGTCCTTCAGAACGAAGGGTTTCAATCAGTATAATTCAGAGTTACAGGGACTCATGAACCAACTCAAGGCTTGAAGTGAGGATGCTAATCATAATGATGGCAATTATAACACATTCCACGGCAAAGCATTTGAAACTTTGTTCACAGTGCCTTCCTCTACAGGACACCATCTCTTCCTAACATTTATGGTCTTAAAATAAGGCTCATGAATATCACCTTTATTTTGAGTCCAAAGTCAAGATGGCCTCGGCTTTACATAAGATATTTCCTGGAATTTGCTCTTTTGGCATCCACTCATTCCAAGAAGAGAAGGTCCAGCATCCAATGACTGGAGACCAAAGCTGGTAAGAGTCCCCTCTAAAAAATAAATAAAAAAGAAAGAAAGAAAGAAAGAAAGAAAAAAGCAAGGGTGTCCAGGGTGGCAGAGTTCTCTCTCCAGACCAAAATAAACATGACCAACATGTAAATGAAAAATAAGATCCTAACCAAATCTAGCTCTGTTTATTCTAAAGTTATCCTTTGAAGACTACAAACTCCAACATGTTTTATTTCTCTCCAGGCTCTTCATCATTCACTCCCTCTGTAGCTCATACAATACAGACAATATCAGCAACAGCAGTTATAGCTCTAACTTTCATTTTCTCTCTGGCGCCCAAAGTGGCCCAAACCTGGAGACTGTGGCTCAATTGCCTTTTGTGTTTTTGAACATTAACTTTCTTAAAGGAACAGACCTTAAGTTCTTCCTACAAAATTAGTATAATGCACACACTTATCCCCATTTGTAAAATGCCCTCTTTCCTGGCAGCACGTGCCCATGGCCTCACTGAACCTGCAGTTAAAAGTGGCATCAGCTTGCAGCAGCAAGTCACAGAGCTGTGCCACTGTGCTGGGCCGTTCCTAACACAGATGTTCTCCAGAGCCACAAACACACCTCCTCGGGCTCAGAACACAGCTAAAGTGCATTTAGCATTTTGAAATTTAAAACATGTGCTTAGATGAGTGCCACTCTTGCTGAACAATCAATTTGCATTACATTAAATTAACAGTAATGGACGGCTATAAAATTACACATTTTATGCATTAAATTTAATGATGAAATAATAGGTAATAACAGGTTACCAATTCTGACATAACTATCACACAATCAGTAAATTCACTCAACAATAATGAATAACTTCAAACATCCCATTTCCTGGGTAACAATCTTGAAAGAGAAACATATAAATTGGAAAGTTATTGTCCACCAGGAAAACATAATTACCCTGGAAAGAGACATACAGGGGGCCATTAACCTATAGCATATGGTTACCAGAGACTTTTCCATGCTTTCTTTATATTGAGTCATTTGGGAAGAATAAATACAAAATCACCTCTATTTTGACATGCTGTTTCCATATCATTCATTTTTATGGTAAAAAACACTAACTCACATGCTTGGAATAGGATGAGAACAAAGGTGGTAGCTCTTGGTAATCCAAGAAAGTGAGAAACATATGTATTTGGTTCTTAAGATTCATTTGGGTTTTTAAATTAAACAACATGATTTATTTTTACTTGTTTTTTTCTCTAATTATCTATGAGCATGAGACACTTTTCAAAAAAGAAGTACTTAAAAAAAGTGACTCACATAGACGTGGGATGGAGCTAGATGGTTTCGTGTATGCTGAATGATGTATGAACAAAAATATTCGGAGAGCAGACTTCATACAATATAAAAACCTAAGTGCTTCAGGTTGGCCGTCATTACTCTCCCAGGGTTACGAAGACCACTCTGAAAATGCTCCAGTTGCAATGTTTGCCTGTTTTGAGCACCGATCTTTGGATGCCCTTTGACAAAAATGTGTGAGTCTTTATACGGCAAGAAATCCAAGTCCCTCCATGTCTCCAGATCAAACTGCTACCCCCCAGCAAAAAGCTTGTAACCCCATAGATAGAGAAGCTCCTAGAGATACAGGGAGGGCCTTTTCCTGCACAGTCTAGGCTGCATTCTGTGGAACGTCTGTGCCCCTCGGGACATCAAGAGGTGCTCTGAGGGGGAAAAAAGCCATTCTAAGCAAAAACAAATGTTCTGCAAATGCTGTCCTAAACAGAGATAAATGCCATGACAGGGACACTGCATAAAATAAAAAAAAATTTTAATTTAATTTAAAAAAAAACCAGGCCAGGCACAGTGGCTCAAGCCTGTAATCCCAGCACTTTGGGAGGCCGAGGCGGGTGGACCACGAGGTCAGGAGATCGAGACCATCCTGGCTAACAGGGTGAAACCCCGTCTCTACTAGAAATACAAAAATTAGCCAGGCGTGGTGGCAGGCACTTGTAGTCCCAGCTACTCGGGAGGCTGAGGCAGGAGAATGGCACGAACCCTGGAGGCAGAGCTTGCAGTGAGCCAAGATCGCGCCACTGCACTCCAGCCTGGGTGACAGAGCGAGACTCCGTCTAAAAAAAAAAAAAAAGTTAAAAACTTTTCTTTTTAAACTGCAAAACTCTCTATCTTTAATGCTAATATGCACTGAGAAGCAACAAGGGGGGGACAGGGCAGGCAGTGCTCCCCAAACTAAACTGACCACAGAAATATTTTCCACAGAACAACTACAGCTACCTCACCAGTCACCATCGTTCCACGGAGCACAGTCTGGGAAACACTTGTCTAAATAGATTAGAAGAATCAGGACATTTTGCCCCAAAAGACCCAAAGTCTTGCTTACTTTCTTAGAAAACAAAAACAAACCAACAAAGTAATGAAAGAATAAAAAGTAATTCACAAAAAGACTGGGACATAAAAAAGGAGGGCGAGTCTTAATACATCAACTTTTGGATTGGCAGGTGAGAAAATGTGACCAAGTTAAACCAGAGGCCACCTAAACTGGCAGTCCAACAGTACTTCTGTGGCTTTAAGGGACTTCGTTCTCACTGTGGGGAGCAGAGCACTTCAGAGAAGCTGATGTGCTCGATTCTGCAGGGAGAGCTTCAGTGGAACCCCTTGCTCACCAACCTCTTAATGAAATCGAGAGAGTCGACTACTCCTGCCTCCGTGGCTGGCACCAGGGCAGGAGAGACAGAGTGAGTTTAAGATCTGATAGGAGAAAAGAACCTAAAAATAAATCACAAGAAAAAATAAAAAGATGTCCACCCCTAAAAGCTTGTAGCTTCGTTTTCTGAAAATTCTAGCCCCTTGCCCTAGGTTTTCTTTAAAAATATAGTTAAATGAATTGGATTGAAAGGAACTGTTACCTGATTGGAAGTTCCTCTCACACCAGAAAAGTTCTGTGAGATGCTGGAGGACACCATTTGGCACTTCCCAGACTTCATTTGCACATTCTCAGTTGTACTGCTATAAATGTCACCACTGGTGTGCATATACATTCACAGTACACTGAATGTACAATGTTGAACTTATTTTTCGAGAGAGAAAAATTTCTCTTCAACATGTCAATGGTCTCATTTTACCAGTGTCTGCTCACTTCCAAAAATGCAAAGACAGAGGAAGAAAAGTTCGTTCTGTCTTCACTCGCCTTATGTATACGCAGAAGGCCCAACACGGTACCTAAAATTTTCAGCAATACCATGATTCCATTAAGAGCTCTGGATACAGGTGCTTTTAAAGTAGGTTAAGGAATTATGTTGCCTGGTAGGGATACTTAACATACCAGCACCTGTAGGTGTGCTTGATTAGTAACCCCCGCCAAAATTCTACTCATCCTTAAAGACTCAGTTTAAATGCCATCTCCTTCAACATATATTCTATGATGTTGCCACCCGGATGTGACTTCTTCCTCACTTTTTAATTGTTATCTGCTTGAACTCCAAAACAATGCCCCGATCCAGAGCAATGGAACCAGGGAAGATACGTTCCAATGGCAGACAGAAGTGATGAGGAATGATCTGATCCCTATGGGAGCCACTGGTGAACTAGAGATCTACAAGGGGACCCCAAAACTTTAGCAAGGAATAGCAATGTGGAGTTATGGATGGGAGAAAAAAAACCTCATAGCAGAGGCGCAGAGCTGACCTTACAGCAGTTTTATCAGGGGTCAGCCCTTTGCCTAGGGTTTAACGCTGGTACTCTGGGCAGTGGCGAGGGGTCAGGGGGAAAAGAAGAAACTATTGTACATTCATATTTGGAGAATATTTTTAGTCTTGTGTTGACGTGTGAGCTGCCAGCACAAAATACACCAAACACCTTCCTAACTCCCTCAAACCAAATAAATAAATGAAAAGAGAGGCTGTTGAAAACCTTGACAAGCAGCTTGTCAAGAAAAGCTGTTTTTTCACACAAGAAACCTCCTTTCAGAACCCTAAATCCTACCAACTTCCATTCTATTTGCAGTACCCTTATCTGTTAGTATCACAACGGAAAAGTGTAAATTGGACCCAAAAAAATCCTCTTTATTTTTAAAGCCAAAAACTGATCAAGGAGTTCTGTCTACATTTCAAAACACTGTATTCATATTTCAGAGATATATTTATAGACTATACAAAGAGGTGCAATATTGACTTCTGGGGTTAATGCAATATCCCATAGATTTATCTTATACATTAGGTTCTTCAACCTATGTTACTGAGAATAAATTTTTCATGATCAGTTAAGCTTGTAATCGATGTAGAATTTGGAATGAAGTATTTATCAGAACAATTTGTGACTGGAATGATTTAAAACCAATACACATGTTATGTAATCTTCTGCCCTGTTATAAAATCCAACACAATTGCTTAGGACTAGCGAGAGATACCCAGAGAGCAAAAGAAAATCTAGAAAAGTGGCAAAATGATCCATTTTAATCCCACTGACCAGCATGAGAAAGGAAAAAAGAAACCAGAATAATGCATTTAAAAAAAACTTTTAGAAATCTATTGGAGAAGAAACCTCAGAAAGACTTTAGAAAAGGCGTCAACAGCTTCAGAGATACAAGACTGCTGAGGCTCAAATAGTACTACGGCTTGATTTCATAAGGACAAGATTGACCCTACCCAGAACAGCCAGAATGAGAAATAGGGAGTGTGGCTTTATCAGGCACACAGCAAGGTCCTGCAAGCCTGCCTGGCAGGCCCCGATCTACTGCTTTGGGTTTAAATATCCTCAAATCGCCCTGCAAAATACAAACAGGTCGACTGCAGGAGGCACAGAGACAAACCTTCACGTGAGCTTGGATTGGACTAACACCTCATTAGCAAAGAGCTGCCTCACTCAGGGTAGGTTCAGGAGGGGGAAAGACAGCCTGATGCCTGAGCAGGTGAGTGCTTCCAGGTGGCCCCTGGGCTAAGTGGAAAAGGGGAGGGACAGGAGGGTAAATATGGGGAAAGCCTCTGAACAAAGTACAAAGAAGGGAACAGAAGGAACTAAGACAGCAGTTACCCCTTTCACATTTTGTCAGAGGATCACTCTGTGAATATAACAGTAACAATCTTAATTTCAAACTACATGCAATATAGACCATTTATAAAGTTTTTTTTTGTTATTGTTGTTACCCTGAATATCTCCAGGATTTTTCTGTGGATTCCCAGCATGTTTCAGCTGAATTCTCTAGCTCCCCACCTCCTCTGAGCACTTGCTGGCATATTTCCAAGCTCCTCTGGCATCTCTCAATTCCTCAGGAAGATACCTATTAGCCCCTTCATCTTCCTTTTCCATTTTGAATAAGACAGTCCAATCTTGACAATTATTAACTATAACTCATCAAATATGTTCCTCTAAAAAGACATATTTAGGGAAGCACTGACAAAGACACTAACAGACAAGCTGCTTCATGCTGGTTCCCATTAAAATATTTAAATATGTTTTCAGGAAAGAAAACTTTTAAGTTATTTTTCCAAAACAGCTATAACACTGATTTCAAACCTGACAAAAATAACCCAAAAAGAAAAGTCAGATCACTCTAATTTATAAATAATAATGTAAAAATATGAACTCAAACATGAGCAGACAGAATCCACCAGTGCAATAATAGAATAAGATACCACCACCAAATAGAGCTTATTAAAGGGATACCAGGATCATTCAAGAACAGAACTTTTACCTCTGTCATTCATAATATCAATACATTATAGCAGAAAGATCCTATAATCATCTTCACGGGTGCTAAAAAAGCATTCGACAAAATCAAAATCCATTCTGATTTAATAGGCCCTTAATAAAATAGAAATCCATGAATATTTTTTGATATGGGAAAGAGAGATATAGATACAAATGCATCAGCTCAAAAGCCTAAATCATACTAAATGATACCCTAAGAGGCATTCCTATTAAGACAAGAATGGTCATTGCCAATACCCTATAATTTTACACTTTCTAATTAGTACTAGCGCAATGAGGAGAAAGTCATGAATAATAAAAATTAGAAACAGACAAAATTATTATTTTTGCAGATGATACATGTATGTACCTAGAACGCCAAAGAGGATCAACTGAAAATGGATGGATACATTAAGAGAAAAGGTAGATGCTTATAAAGCTAGTACACATAAATAGCTTATATAAACAAAAGCCAATTAAATATACAGAAGAAAGGTATCATTTTTAAGAGCAAAATGGGCATACATTTAAAAAAAATAAATTTAGAAAAGTATAGAATTCACAAGAAAAAAATTTTAAATCCTACAGAGAGATGTAAAAGCTGGCAAAATAATGGAAAGACAGACTTTGTACTTAGATGGAAAGACTCATTGTAAAGATGTATTCTCCCCTAAATTTAATGTGAATCCAATAAAAATGTCAATAAGAGTATTTTGAAACTTGGAATGTTAATTCTAAATTGCACCTGAAAAATTAACCTGTGAGCATTGCCAGTAAAATTCTGAAATATAAGGTTATTAACTCTATTGGCTATTAAGACATACAGTAAAGCTAAGGAATTAGAACAGTTTGTTATTAGCAAACCAACAATCTTCTGAGGGAAAAAATAGTTCAGAAATAAACACAATGCACATAGAAACATTTGTTATATAATAAAGTTGACATTTCAGATGTGGGAAAATGGTGGATTGTCTAATAAATATGTTGGTACAATTGGCCAGTTAGTAGGGAGAAAATAATGCTGGTTCCACTCTCACTTCTTACATAAAAATAAATCTCAGGTGGCTCAAATACTTAAATGTAAAAAATAAAGATCTTAGCAGAAACAAAGGAACATTAGAAAAACAATAATCTTAGCATAAGGGAGGCTCTATTAGGCAAGGGACAAAAACCAAATGCTATCAATCAAAAGAGAAAGAAAAAAATGATAAATTTACATTGCATTCGAAACTTCTGAAAGGCAAAGAAAACCAACAACAAGGTGAAAAGCAAATGACAAAGAGGCAAAAGTATCTGCAACTAATATGTTAGATAAAAGGCTAATTTCTCCTAAACAGAATCCCTTCAAGTCTCTAAGGAAAGAACAAGAACCCTGTGTAAAAATGGGTATGGTTATTGTCCTCTACTGGGCTCCCTGGGAAGCAGATTTAGGAGGTGGAGAGTCATGTGCAGGTTTACTGGGGAGTATTCTCAGGATCAACACCCACAGAGGAAGGAAAGGAGCCAGGACTGTTCAGAGACGTTAGGCAGTGATGAAATCACAACAGAGACCTCAGCTGATTCCACAGGCAGCTCGAGCTGCGATGGCCATTCAGAGTTGTCCCAAACTGGTAAAAAAGGAGCTGAGCCTTTTAGTTTTTGGATGTAGGGTATTCCGAGGAAAGGGGCGTGACTTGGCCAGGGGAGTGTGTTCAGCGAAGGCTGAGTTCCTTCTGCTACCCATATGCACAGCAGCTAAGGACTGAGAACTTGGGTCCTACAGAGGGATCTGGGCAGCTCAGCACAGCTGCCATGACTGTTAGTAGGAGGCAGTTCATAGAAACAGAAAAGCAAATAATGGCTAGTCCATATACAAAAAGATGCTCACTCCGTTCATAACAAAATGTAAATCAAAACGAGTATCATCTCTCTTATCAGATAAGCAAAGATAACATGGTTGGCAACAGAGTTGTTAATACTGATATTCTTAATACTGTTGAGTGGAATGTGAAACTCTAGGATCTCTTGGAGGAAAATTTGGCAGATCTTTCTAAATTTGAAATACACCCTTTGACCCAGCACCACATTTCTAGGAATTGTTCCTATAGACAGAGTCACATGTATATCCAAAGTATGCACTAAAGTTATTAACATTGGCTACTTTGGGGGAGTATGTCTGGAAGCGAAAGAAGGATAGGAAACTATAAGTTTCGCTGTATATCCTCTTACAGTATATTGAATTTTTTATTCTGTATGTGTTATTTTTAAAAATATTAATGGTCAAAAAGGAAATCTGAACATGAATTTGAGATACCTATCTATAAAGATATCTTGATGGTATACGCCTCTATCTAAAAGAAGCCTTTTTTTGTTTCCATACTACTACATCTAAAATATCTTCTAGATTCTCTTACACTCAATGTCATAAACTTACTTCTCTATACAGGATATCTGTACAAAGATTTTAGAAATCTAGATGTATTTATCTTATGCATAGCAAACTACACCAATTCAACTCAAATCCTGGCAGTTGTTAACACTTTTGGAAAGGGAACTGAGCTACTGATATACTACTGTGTGCCTACTATACTAATAGGCACTTTAATACATTATCTAATGTAATCCCAACAATCCTGCAAGTTACGTCTTATCATTCCCAATTTACAGATATGGACACAGAATGCACACAGGTTAAGTATCCAGTGCTCTGTCATACAACTGAATGTGGGGGAGTCCAGGCTACATCTAGATGTGTACTTCCTTCGATAACATGCTCCTACCTCCCAGGGTATTTTCCTTTTGGCTTCCAAAACATTTTGTAAGCAACCACTGGTAACCTCAAATAAGTGGTATGATTTCCATTATAAAGAAGAAAAGACTGAGAAAGAGTAACAGAGAAATGTCTTTCTCTAGCTCAGAAAGCTACAATTTCACATAGTCCTAAAATGCCTGTCTTCATCTTTCTGTTATCTCCTTTTGAATACACTTTAATCCACTCATAACCCTTTTCCTAAAAGAGAATTCAAAAGACTGAGGTGGAATCTCTGCCTCAGTCTTCCTCTTTGAATTGCCATCAGAAAAAGGATCAGGGGAAATATGTTCAGCCAAGAGAAGGGGGCAGTATCCCAGCACCATCATTTTCCTTTTAAACACTAAACTCCAGGCTATATACTGGAAACCTATCTTAGGGCCCATTATATGAATCCCACAGAAAGAGACCCACAAAATTTGGAGACAAAAAAGCAATAGGGAGACAAAGTGAAGGATGCTTCTCTCAAACATCAGGACAATTTACTTAACTAATGGGTTATGAGATAGCAGGTAGCTTGAGTTTCCCAATATCCAACGGAATTGTTTCCCAAATGAAAACAACCAATGCCACCAAAAATTAGACTTGAGCCAATGGCAGAAATCCTTTTTACAATATTTTAATCGTAAGTAATCAGAATGCATGATGGGTTGGTTTAAAAATATGTCGAGGATTTTTCCCCTAGATAGTGTTGCTGTTATCCAAAGGAAAGATGCTATTGCTTCTGCTCCACTGACACTGTTTATCACTTCGCCCAGACCCTTCAATAGAAATTGCTGTTTCTCACTGCCGACCATCTGTTGTCATCTACATGAAAGATCTACATAAATCCCTACTAGTTGCTGTATTTCAGAAATGCCCCCCACCAAAGAAAATCACAGATTAATTGTTGCTGCTTTAAAACTCTAAGAAAGGGAAATGAATCTAAATATACCTTCCTCCCCCCAACACACATACACATACACACACACACACACACACACGCACACACAGCAACTTTCATCTATAATTTAGAAAATGGATGCAGTTCAGCAACAGTTAAAGACTAATTTCTTATGCTTTTTGTGCATTTACATAATTGATTCGCTAGATAATGCACTCTGCTTCCTTATTTAATAAACATGTTAATGATTTCAGACAATTACTCAAAGCTGCCTACAAGTGTCTGCCTAAGAAAAGCAACAAAAAATAATTAAAATGAAAATACACACCAAAAGGCACATCCTTCATATCACATTACACAAGATATTAAGTCAATATGTCACCCTGTCACCAGTCACTTGCTACCTGCTGTTATACATTTATTCAAATTCTAATGTATTAGCTGAGGCTGATACATTGGTTAGACACCCAAGCGGGCAGACACACAGAGCTAGAAAATAAACCTGGTGCTTTGTCAGGGTAGAGGCAGTAAAATAGCAGCAGCAAAGGAGGGGAGACAATAAAACACGGGACAGAAACAGAAGGTTGAAGCAGACGCTTTCACAAGAAAACCCTCTTCAGGCTATTCATGGTGGGGGGCAGTCACGGGGGAACTAAATGGATTCCATTTCCTCTGCCACCTCTGAGTGCTTGGAGAGCACCAAGCGGGCCAGACATCACAATAGGTTAGATTTTGGCAGATGCCTCATGCATTCTGGCCATTTTCGGGCTTATTTTATTCCCCAGAACCTTTGCATGCGTCAACCACTAGTCATGCCTTGAACCACACAGCACCGTGGTCATTTCCACCACCCAAGAGAACCGTAAAGGTGGAAAGGGGCATTAAAGGAGCTCAGATGCCAGACAGCCACGACTTTGGCCCTCTGTGGTGCCTGGCCAGTCCCACTAGGCTTGGCTCTTCCAGTTCCTGCTGGAAGCCATGTTGCTTGGGCACCATGAGGCTCACCCTCCCTCCCCAGCCCTCCAGGAAGAGAGAGGTGGGTAACCCGACAGGTGCAATAGGACTCTGAAGAAGGAATATGAGAGCTTCCGGCCCTTGCTAGAAGCTAGCTGATTCTGGCTGGGGAAGTCCTGGTTCCAAACCTCATAGAAGATAGGTTGGAAGCAGGAAAAAAAGATGAAATTATTTGAGGAGAAAGTTAGCTGTCCATCAGTAACTTCTTCCGCTAGAAAAGGAGTGTAGGAAGAAGAGTAAGTAAACAAGAGGCTTGCTTGACCAGGTGACACTCTTCACATTTCTAAGCCCAAGTGTCCTAGCTGGAGTTAACCCATGACTTCAGTCCTAAAAGAAAGGTTGATGGTCAGTAGGCACGTGCACACACGCGCGTGTGTGTGTGTGTGTGTGTGTGTGTGTGTGAAATCTTTAGGTTTTTTTACCTGCCTCCTTCACTGTATAAGCCCAACCTGTTCACTGTGTATCATGCAGAGGAAACAGGCAGAAACTTGGCAGGGCAGGAACAAGGATAGTTCATCCAGAATTACCTTAAGAAATAGGCATTTTATCAGGAAGGTTACGGAGAGCCACTAGGGGACTTGAAACAAAGGGTGACAGAAACTGTTTTGCTTCCAGAAGGATCATTCTGGCAGTAAGGTGGAAAATGGCATGAAGGGAACAAAGAGACCAATGAGGAGGCTGTCACATCAATCCATCGATGCCGAAGGCGTGAGCCAAGGGACTGGCAGTGGAATCTGAGTGACATCAGCGGCAACATGGGGCTAAAAGAGGAGCCACTGAGGTTTTGAGGATCAGGCCACAGCAGTGATGTGGAAGGAGATGCTGGTCTCAGAGTGGAAGGGAAACAGGAAGTGGGCAGGAGGTAGGTGGGTATCAGGGTGGAAGAGGAGGTATGGTCCTTAACACAGCTTTGTGTCAGTTGGATGCTGGCATTCAGGTGCCTAAAGTACATCCAAATGAAGTATTCAGAAGATGGTGCCAGAATTCTGCCTGTAGTTTCACTCTCCCACATATTAAATGGTCCACTAGACTACAAAGGCAGCGAAAGGGATCTTTTACCCGGGTTATGGCATCACCCCGCTCACCATCAGAAAGACTCTCTCTAGTCTCTGGAAACAACAAGGCATGAAACAGTAGATCCACTCCTATCAGGTAGCAATAAAATACCTAATCAATAAATTAATTTAAACCACCCCTCCCTTGAAAAATAAAGAACAACATAAATAGAATGGGAAGGAATTGCTTAATGACATTAATTGCACTCCTGCAATTTCATGGCCAATTCATTCATGTTAGAAAGTGGAGCAGATAATTCTCTAACCAAATGTCCAATATTATTATGAAATTCTTATAAATCTACTCAGCAGTTAATTTAAAATTAGATTAGAATGGGATCATGAAGCCTGACTAGGCCGAGGGGAAAGGTAACCTAGGTGACCTTTTACAGAGGAAAAATCTACCCAGGTATGAAAGTTGATTAACCAAAGGGAGTGCACACACCCTGCCTAAAAAGCGTGTGGACTGCAGAAGGGAGGGGCAGCTGCATCTACGGATAGACCCATGATGGGGGCTCCCTCTGCAGCTCTGTTGGGGCTTCACATCAGACAATGTGCTCGGTCTTCTTGATGATGCCTTCTACAAATGAACAAAAGCTACATTCCAGGATTCCAAATGCTGAGGTGTGGCTTACGTAATCAAATGTGAGCCAGGTGTTAGAGACTTCATCCATTCAGCTGACTCTGTTCCTGTGCTATCTCCTACAGAAAAGGCAGCCTCCTCGCCAGCTTCCACCAGAAATCCAACAATCCCAGACCTATTGTGATTGTTCGTGTTACTGAAGGTCTGCAGAGCCATGGCGGGGGAGTTCCCATCAGAGAGTCTCTTTCCATGTCTCTATGCCTAGCAGCTCCATCTCTGGTCTTTCTCGTCTCTCTTCATCTACAGAGAAACCTCATCTTGAAATCTGGATACCCAAGGACTTCACTCTATCCTACAATGAACTCATCAGACAAGTTTCTCATCAAAAGAACCCCACCACCACTACTAGAAAAGAAGTTACTTCAGCGGCTAAGAAGACATTATTCTCTCTAAATCATTTCCTTCTTATTTATTTATTTATTGCCTTTCCTATCTCCCTCCAGAAAGGATCTGAAGAAACTTACAGCAAAGGAGTGATGTGCCATAATTCAGCTATGAGGAAGGGAGGGAGAAAATACCCTGACCCCATGATGATTAGAACTGTTGAGATTCCATATGAACTCCAGCCAGGAGCTCCAGGTAGCCACAACAGAACGGAAAGCACTATTCTGGAATAGCTATTTATTTCATATTGTCATAATGATAAAACATCCTGATACCCCAGAGGAGAAAACTTCAGGGCAGCTTTCAAAGCATCAACTTGGAAGGCCAAATTATTGGATAAGAAGTCCCATTTTGTCTCGTTCATAGCCATGTGACTTCAGACAGTTTTCCATTTTCTTTATTATTGACTTAAGGAAAGAACAGATATCGGACTGGGAGTCAAGAATTACTGGTGTGATGATGAACTCTGAGTCCAATGGCAAACAGCTTCACCTTTCCAGTGAAACAGGAGGCAAGAACCAAACACAGAGCTTTCCATCTCCAATGTCATATGGTTTTTAAGATAAGTATCATTGGTTTTCAAAGAGTACTACACATGGTTAAACTCCTTCTAAGTGGAGAGACAGGACTAACACCCTCTTATAAATTAACTCCCAAGCTTATATAGTATCTTCAACAGCCTGTGGTTCTGTGTAACAATAAGCCACACATGACAAGGGGTGTTCCACCATATTTCTTAGAAGTAGAAGAAATACGCAATCAGAAAACCACACGTGAAGCATTTATTGGCCTCCTTCAGTTAATCCTCTTTGGGCTTATAAAGCTCTACATCAATTGCCATTCTTTAAAATACAGTGTACAGTTTAAAAATAAGCACTGTAGAGCCATCATTTGCACACACATGAACATTCACAAATAATATGTACATACAAACAGACAATCTCATACATTTGGTCTATATTTAATGACCTTGTTCAGCCCTCCCTATGCTAACACTAGTATGTATAACAATCTTAATTTAAACCCATACTCAAAAGATAACATTCCTAATGAAACAAAATTTCAAACTGGAGTTAAATCTGTCTCCTAGACCAAAATATACAAAAAGGCTCTTGCTTATATTTTTAAACTTCATGTGACTTATTTAAAGATTCAAGGTTTTCGCTGAAATGAGGCATAGATGACTAAACTCATTTCGGCTAAGTAGTAACTCAGGCAGAATTCTACCTGTGGATTTGGATTAATACTCCTCATCAAAACATATGGAAAGCAGTTTGACCAGGGGAAACTATACTTTTCTCTTGTTCTGTTTAAGGCAATGGTCTGAAAAAAAAATGTGCTGGGAGGAAAATTGCCATTTCTCTACTTATAAGTGGGCATTTGTAATCATTACATTGTGTCAGCTGCCCTTTGGTGCTTTCATTTTTTAAATTAATTTAAATAGAACTATGCATATCTGCAGAGCTTTTAAATTATTAGAAGGCAAAGACTTACCTTACCAAGCAAGAGAATACAGGTATTGGAACTTCATGGATTACCTGACGCAAGATAGCAAGTAAGTTGCACACATGCTGTAATTCCTACCCATCATCCATAGCAGACATCACCAATAGATCATGAATAGCACTCTTTTACTCTATGCCCAATGTAGCCTTAGATTTCTTTTCATTGATACCAATTGATAGTACATGAGATGAAAGCTTTTTGTATTCTGTGATGTCATCCAAGCCTGATGTTATGAGAAAGACACCAAACAAACTCCAAGTTGGGTAAGATACACAGTAGTTAGGCAATAGAGCCAGGCCTACACCCTGAACTCTAAGCTCTAAATACAGTGCTCTTCCACTAGACATTAAGCACAATGTTGTACACTTAATATGTAATCCTAAATAGGCTGAGTGAATAGATGAAACTTTCCCCTTTGTTCTTCAGTACCTTCTCCTTTTCTTTTGGAAAGATATGTCTAGAACAAAGCCCCTAATCATTATTAAGTCATAATTTTTGGGTACCAAATGAAGCTTACTAGGCAAATAAGAAATATTGCAACTCATCCATCTGTTCAAAATACTGGAGTGTCCCATTATAAATCATCTCATGATATCAATCTAAATATCCTGCATGTTAAATCCCACAGGATAAGAACTGCACACCTCTGATTTTGCTACTATTGATCTGTGACACCTTGAACTGAATATTCCCTTCTCTGGCCACCATTGTCTTTACCTGTAAAACGAAAAGTTTCAAAGATCTGACCTCTAATATACTTTTTGAATACGAAGCTTATCAAGCATGTACTTTAAATTCAGCAGCTATTTATTAAATGTCTCCTGGAAGCAGAGCACTATGACAAATGCAAGGCAAAGCCAATGGAAAAAAAACCTAAATTCTGGATTCTGCCCTCCCTCTAGTTCCTGCATTCACTATTAGCACATGGTTTGTCTTGCCACTCGCCAGGCCCATATCACAAAGAGGGCCCACTGTGCTCTAGAGTTGTGGAAAATCGTTGTTGCCCTTTCTCCATGAAGCTGTCAGTCAGAGTAGTTTGGGAAAAATTCCAGTGCGATTTCATTCTCCGCAGCTCAACAGCTTCTCTATATGCAAACTAAAAACAAAAAACAAACAAATACAAATTCCACCAAATATCCTGGTGGAGAATGATAAACCCGGAAAGGCAGTGGCAGGAAAGCAAATGTTATAAACACATATTTTAAATGAACGTTTTTCTGAAGTCAACACCTAAAACTCACATTCTCTTAAAGCTTCCCCAACTCCTAAACTGGAGAAATAGTTGAGTTCCTGCCCAGCTATCAATAAAAAGAAGCTACTAGAAGGAAGTGGAATAAGCAAGCAGTCCCGAGGAATATGAAAAAACATGTCCATTCACTGTGAGGAAAAGAGTCATTACAGATCTAATAGATGTTTCCTTCCAAATCAAACATGTTTATGAGCAAAAGTAATATTTATAGTTAAATATCATATATTTACATTTAAATGTTATATAATCATATATAAAATATTATATGTAAATATTATATTGTTAAATATAGTTCAAATCTAGAAAAAATATTCTATTGTGTTTCACTTATTCATTCAACAAATATGTACTGAATCCTTTTGTGCGCTAAGTACCATTCTAGGTGCCGGGGCATTTAGTGAACAAGAGATCTTTCTGCCCTTATAGAGCTCACATTTATATAAAAATGAAGCCTGGAAAGCAACTTTTTAGGACATCTCTCTAAGCATCCATCCATCCACAGACTCAAAGATATTTATTAGGTAACTACATCATGCCAGGCTTTAGGTTAAGCTGGGAGAAAATCAAGAACCTAAGATGCAAACACTTGTAGATAAATAAGCAACTCCCTACAGAATAATGGAGCTCTGGACAAAGCACTGTGGACAGGCTGCTACTCCTTTAAATGTAGCTCACTGAAGAGCTACTTTCATGGAGGTACGGACAAAGCATTGTGGACAGAGGGGTGATCAATGTTCTTCACATTTTAGAGGAAGACAAGTCACAATTGAACTGGCCTTTGAAGGGTGGGTAGGTGTGTACCAGGTCAACTAAGGGGGAAAAGGTGTCCTGATTGATAATCCTATCAGAAAAGAAGTCATGAGAGTACACAGAGGGTTGGACATCCACAAGAAGCCCTGGAGCCTGCAGCACTAGGTAGGGATTGGAAGCAGAGGATTCCGGAAAGGCAGGTTGGAGCCCCAAGGAGCTGGTCTCAATGTCATGTCCAGGAGTTCGCCCTTAACCTGCAGGAATGGCAAGATGAACCCATTTTTAGTAAATATCTGGTTCAATTAAGGCTACACCATGTATACCTAAGTGGGGTGGGATGGTTTATCCCTCAATGTTTTGATTCTCCTCCAACTCCAAAACCAGTGAGGGAAATTTTACTAATTATTACTAAGAAAGGACATGGGGGTGTGAATGGCACAGGCTGGACAGAGCCCAACACATTCAGAGAGAGAGAATTTTCTTCCTTTCAACAGCTGCATCCAGTGAGCAGCTGCTAACCCACTCATAGTGCCAGAGAGACTCAGTGGGTCTGATGGCTGTTAACGGGCTTTATTACCTTGTTGAGTACCTCAAACTCCAGTTACTAATTACAGGGCATCGACTTGAATGTTTGGCTATATAATTTTTGTTAATTGATTTGCATGAGGGGATTTGGGCACGATCAGCTGTAAATGTTCTTCCGGCTCTAAAACTCCATGACTCTTCTCTATTGCTACGTGCATCAATAATGACCTTGTGTATTTTGGATTGTGGGTTTCATGCATGGGCTCCCCCTTCAATTGCTAAGAACCCTCAGGAGGAAAGTTGTTATGCAAGGGCACACAATGACATGGAGGCCCAGGCCGGAACAGGACGCAGCCATTATCATTCATGCTAGCTAGCATTTATTGATCTCCTATCGAGAAACAGATTTTGTAAGGCCAAGCCACTTCTAGCCATTTAGACACCTTGCCTGCAGTGGGCTCACACAGCTTATAGACACGAAGCAGGTGGTTCTGCTTGATTAGTGAATCTCAAACCCTTATATCCCGCACTTCCTAGCCAAATCCTTTCTATATTTCCCCTTCACTTTCCAATACCAGGTCTTTAACTCACCCCTTTTCTCATGCCCAGTTCACCCTTTCACCTCCCCAAATCCACAGCTCATTTTGAAGGCATTCCTCCCCATCAACAACATTACTCTTTGGGGTCTTTGACTGACATTCTTTTTCTTGGCATTTCCTATTTGTGGGACGAAAAGGGGTACAAAAGTAAAGCCCAAGATAGAAAGGACCCACAGGTAGGCTGATTCAATATTTACATACCAGACTTCCCTGAGACCATCAGCGAACTGCTGATAGACCAAGCAGTTCACACTAACTCTCAGAGCCATAAGCCTTTCTAATGCCCTGGCTTTCAAGGTGAAAAATACAATTACTAAGAACTGTGAGCCACAGCACTCCATTACCAACTGAGCTTCCGGGCAAGAGATCCTCGGAAAAATCTCTGTGGTGGAAACAAGTGATTCTCAGTCACAGACAGGTCACAGATCTACGTGACCTGTCATCCAGACGGGTCATGAGCCATTTGTCGCTAAGAGTAGTACAAATTTTAAAGTTTCAAAATAATTAAACTTTACTTCATAAATTACAGGAGATTCAAGGTTATCATACAGTAAAGTCCTTCTCCCAGCCCTGCATTCTGGTATGTTTCATCAAGTGGGAAGGAAAATGGTGGTCTTAGAGCTAGGGTACCCATTGTGTCTTTGCCTCAGTGTTTGAGTGTGTGTTCCACATGGAAATGTTATTATGGCAGTTGTGGCAAAAAATACACATTGACACCTTCGGCTGGCTCAAGAATAGAGAGTGGGCTGAGAAATGGGAAAAACAATGGTTCTGCCTCTCGCATTGTGAAAGGGAGGTCACCCGGGCAAGGAGTATTTCTTTGGGCACAGATGCAGAGATTATCAGGTTCCCGGATCCAGATGTTCGAAGAAAGTTACAGTTAGACAGGACAAATGCATTGTGGAGTTCTATATACAGTATGGTGACTGTAGTGAATAACAATGCGACTGGCACTTGGTATATTTCA
The DNA here is from genome assembly GCF_028858775.2 of Pan troglodytes. NCBI lineage: Eukaryota > Metazoa > Chordata > Mammalia > Primates > Hominidae > Pan > Pan troglodytes. Next base: position 53,160,720 of record NC_072414.2, read on the forward strand.
AGACAGCAAGAAGATTTTAAATGTTGTCACCGCAAAGAAATGACAAATGTTTAAGGTGATGGACATGGTAATTATCCCAGCTTGATCATTATACAATGTATACATGCATTAAAACATCACACTGTGTCCCATAAATATGTACATTATGTGTCACCTATTAAAAATTAATTTAAAAAGATGAATATCAGCATGTTACTTCAAAAATAATTAAAAATAAAATTCCATTAACCTTCAAATAAATACTAAATAAATAAAATTAAGGTGATTTTCTATAGCTAAAGAAAAGATAGAAGAAATATATCTTCGGGCATATAAATCTTAAATCTTGAAACTAGCCAAATCCAACTCAAGAGAAGGCACCAAAGGGGCTTATATTTTGAGAAGGAAAAAACAGTGTGAGGAAAAGAGAAGGTTAATGAACAAAGCTAGAAGAGTTGCCCTGTTTTCCCTTTTTAAATACACCCTAGCTGTTTGGGAAGTTGTGGCCACAGGCATGGGAAGATCTTTGGAAGATTCCTTGGGCTATTAGGCAACAGAGACCGATCAATGGGAAAGATTAAGCAAAATAATATACTTGTCTATGATGCCTGACAAATTCTGTCTCATCTTCAGCTGTGAGGGGAAAAAAAATAATAGTTTCCTCCAATAACATTAATTACCCAACCACAGAAGAAACTTGACAAAGGCTGATGATGTGTTTACAAACAGCAAAGGTGGTGAATCACCAGGCCCCGATCCAAGGATTCAGACACCTCAGAACCACAGCTTTCTCCTTGCCACACTCCAGGTGGAAGGAGACCCCGCGTTTCAACCCAGCCAAGGCAGGAATGCACACACGGGCACTCTGGACTTTGTGTTCTGGAAAACGGGATTATACAGAGAAGACACGGTTGACGTCTCAGAACCCAACAGGCTGGGTGTTAATCCAGCTGTAACCATTCACTCTCCTTGCACGTGACTTTTCTGGAAGATATTCCCCGAAATTTTGCAGAAGAAAAAAAAATCTCATGATCTGCTCAAAAGCCAAAGGACTGTTCCTACTCTTTACTGGGTGAGAAGCCAGTTCCTTGTCACTTCTCTTTCTTTTTTTAAAGAGCATAAAGCAGAGGAAAAGAGGGGAAAACAAGGGGGGAAAGTTTGAAGATATGTATTAAGATATGTTTAAATCTGTTCCTGTTGCCATTTTAGTATGATTCTAGATTTTTTGTTTGTGTTATAATTTTTGCAAATGGTCCAATAAGTGTGGAAAAGGAGGCTGCCTGAGATAGTCGGTTCCTTGAGTTGTTTCTTTTAATCAGAAAAGAAGAAACAAGCAGTTTCCTTTCTGCCCCCACAGGCCGGCACCCCTACAGTACATGAGTCATAAAATAGCTCCTGGAAGAGCCAGTTCCATCAAGTCTTCTCAGCAACTCTCCATTACCTTCCCCAGAGACCTGGAGAGATGGCGCCAGAGAACAGCCCAGCAGGAATCTGTGGGAATGAAAAGCAAACAGGAAGCCTGAGACCCTAGGAGGTAGAAGCACTCTGAGAAGGAGGAAAGTTCTGGAAGCTACAGCATTATAAGGGCCATCGTTTAGGGTATAAAGATGAAATACAGCAAAGGCTTGGAAACAGAAAGACCCTTAAAACTTGACGTCTTCTCCAGACTCCCCCATGTTATAAGAGATGTTAAATCTGAGGTGAAAAGAGGTTAATAAATTTGTCAAAGTCACACTTTTATAACTCAGTACTGGCCCATATCAAGGATTTGCTTTTTCAAAGGATTTTCCAGGTTGCAAAATATGGCCAGTGCAGATTCAGCCCAATACCATCTATCTTTTGTAATGAATGGTGAGAAGGATGTTCATCTTGAAGAACCTGGGTACTGCCAGAGCCTCCAGTTCCTTCTAAATCAGCCAAACAATAGTTTGATCAACATATTTTCAAGGTAGAGTATAATTTATCCTTTTCCAAGCTTCAGAAAACCAAACAACCCTGCATGGTACATGTAGTAAATCTGAAACAGAATATTTAATTAAGGTAGCACATGGCACATGGTAGGTACTTAGTAAATGTTCGCAGGATGAAAAAAGAATGACCAAAACCAAGTATTTTGACCAAGTGAGAATAGATTATATCCTCTGAACCATTAAGTTTTGACACCTCTTAGGGAAATAAAAATAGCCCTTTTGGCATAAATGTAGGCAACATCATGAACACTGAAAGGAACTTTCAATCCAGAGACCTCTGTGTTGGGCATGACACCCAACTAGCTGTGTGATGGTAGGGAGGTAGGTTAACTCTTCTGTGTTTCAGCTAAAAATAAAATGTTAAAAAATACCTTTTAAGGTTAATGGGTTATTTGTGTAAACTAAGTGATATAGTGAATATGAAACTACATTTATAAAGTTTAAAATACTGGACTCAGCTAGGTATTTGCACTACACAGACACAATATATTTGATCCTCACAGCCGTTTGTACCCAGCTTACTTACCCCATTGTTCTTCAGGAGCCAAGATTTAAGGGACAGCCCTCCTCACCATGTGCTGGCACAATGAAAGGCACTGGGCACACACAGATAAGACAAAGAAAAAAATCTTTGCGATTGATTTTAAGCAGCTCTCTCCCATTAGTGTATACGTTTTAAAGGAATCTGATTCTCTTTACATCTAGCTGAGTGACTGGCCCTAGTTTCGTGACTGCCACACAGTAGGCTGTTATTAAATGACTGTTAAATAAATCGATAAATAAATGTGTTCATGGTGGAAGGAATGAAAACAAACCCAGCATTGGGATAATCGCCCCATCCCTCAGACCCAGATTAGTAAAATTCCATAATATGCAAAGCTGAAGAGAGCAACAGAGTCGGGCCTCTGAGGTATGTGTATGTTCCTCAGCTGGAGCCAAATCCCAGACCCTGGAGAGCATGGAAAGCCACAGTTCAATTCATGAGAGGACGTGCCAAAGCCCAACCCCAGCTGCACACTGACTTGTCGGAAAACTTACCAAATTCCCTTTCAGAAGGGTTTGCTGTGACCACTATCCCAAATGGAGTGTTGGTCACATGTCAGACTTGGACGCCAAGTCCTTGTCCACAGAGTGTGGGATGAGCAATTCCATCCTGACAGATGTGATCCCTGGAGTGCTCGAAGTGACAGTGTGGAGTTTTCCACTCCTCCAGACAGCGGGCAAATATGTGCTGATCTGACTTGGCTTAAACGAAGACCTGACAGCCTTCTCCTCTCTGGAAGTGTCATCTCAACTGGAGATCAGCCAGGATGTCTTTGCAAGTTGTGGGTTCTCAACTTTCTAGAACTGGCGGGGGCTGGGAAATCTGCAGCATTAATTGGATATTAACTTTTCATTCCTCCTCCAAGCTGGCTAATGTTGGTCAAAGGCATATGATTTTTAACCTATTTTATGTCTAAATGGCTACATAGCTCATTACTTCCTAGGTGGCTGCCAATCTTTGCCTTTATTGAATAAACAATTTTTGAGCACTTGCTATATGCCAACCACTCTTCTAGATTCTTTGCAAGTGTCCACTTATTTACTGCTCACCCACTCCTCCGAGGTAAGTACTATTATTTCCCTCAGTTCGCAGATGTGGTAATAGAGACCCAAAGAGGCTCAGAAACTGTTCTTGGTCTGGATTGTTGCGGGAGCTGTCGTGTCAGCTGAAACAATGTTTGATGAAAGACTGTGCACTTTGGAGAATAAAATGGCTCTGTTCCTCTTCAGGAGTGAGTCATTCTGAAGCACGTTCTATGGCATTTAAAGGATGAAGGCAAGGATGGAGTGGGGAGGTCCGCAAGGAAAAGTACATTGGGAATATTGCATTCACATCTGCACCTTTAACCAAGGACAGAGGATATCAAGGGAAGTACACATTCATGATGTGGTAGGATCTTTTCTCAGATTCAATCTTAGTCATTTTACGACTAGACCTCAATAAATCGCAAGCATGGTGTAACATATATAAATATACAGCTAGACATAGGTAGATATAAATAGATAGATATAACTAGACAAATCAGACTCTGATTTAAGAACAACTTCCTACCCTTTGTTAATTGGAAAATAATCAGCTCTCATAGATCCTCCTACACAGAATGAAAGGGGGTTACTTAGCCTATATCAAGAGTCCCATTTATCAGCCTTTTTGAAGGAAATGCCACACCCCTTCGAGACACATCTCTCCCTATAAAGAAGCAGCTTTGCCTTTCCTATTTACCCATCTACCCTTGCTGAACATCATTAAAACATTAAGCCATCATTTAACCTGAGAGATAAAATTTAACCCTGAAAATGTACTTCCAGTTTTTTTTACTTACCAGCTTGTCACCTACAGCTAATCCCTTTCTTCCATCAGAAACCCTTGTCAAAAACTGATGGTTATTGCATGCTAATTTCACCACAAATACCTGATCTGAATTCTAAGTAATTAGCAAATCAGGTAACCTGTGAGATGCTGATCTTTTTTTATAACTACAAAAAAGCTTGTCACGGAGGATATTTTAGTTCAAGAACATTTCCAATCAGGAAACCTAACATCGTGTTCCAAAATACCACACTGTATTGCATTCATACATTTAGGTGACATATTGACTGTGGATAATAATGTACCTTTGCGGCAATCACACTGCATTTTGAATGTGCAATGGCAACGAGGTGTGCATTATGTATGTTTTACCAGTTTGGGCAGCTGCCCATAAATAGGGATTAGCTATTACCAAATTCATTTTGTGAGGTTCAGTTTCCTATTGTGAATGAAAAGCATTTGTTTGCTCAACTAGAAATATGTATGTGTACTGATAATTTTCATTTTGTGAGGATCTGAAGATGGGTACACTCAGATGATAAAAGATAAAATTCCCACATAATTCTGAAAATCAAATGATTGGGTAGTGGACCCTGGGATAGAAGATGACTCATTCCAGTTCCTTCTCTGCGATCACCAGGTGCGTGACCTCAGTTTCCTTACCTATAAAACAGGAAGGCAAATAAACACCTACATCAAAAGGTTGTTGAGAAGAATAAAAGAAATGATGTGACAATGTTATACAAACTTAAATCAACACTCCACATAAGCTCTCATGTTCCTGGCATGGAGCACTCATCCAAGAACTGACAGGACCTACTTCAAACAAACAAAAAATAACAGCAAAGTTGCATAAACCTGCTTCCATTACTGATGCTCATAAAGCGGTTCCCTGTTTATAGATACTAGCTTATTAGGTCTATAGCCTACAGTAGTATACGTAAAGTAACTACGAGGTGAGAAAGATAACTTTTTTATAATTTACAAGTTCATATTACATTACACATTTTCACAGCATTGCTGTTTTAATGTTGAACCACATTTCACACTATAGCTATCTTATTGAGCTTTAATATTCAGTAAATATGTTTATTCTTATTAGAATTTCAAACAAATATAAAAATCTCTCGAAAAACAGAATTCTGCAAATGTTAAGCATGAAACAGCGGCGAAGAAGGGGACTTTGCTGAGAATGCCATGAGAATCTGATGCTTGCCCGTAGCTGGTGCTCAGTGCCTGCTTGATGAAGAAATGGATGAGTGAATAAACTATAGAGGTGATAAGAAACATAGTGGCAAGTGGAGAATTTCAGAACTGCATGCTATTTTAGAGCTATCATAATTGATCACAGAAAAGATGGAGAATTCTCTGGGAAATATTAGGGGGTTATGAAGAGAGCTGTCTTCACAAACGAAGACATAAAAGTCACAATGCAGAGTGAACACAAAGAAAATTATTTTTATTTCTTCACTGAGACCCAACCAATCATTTGCCCAATGAATGAAGGTTTCCCATGGAAATCTGGGAAGGATGTTTCTGGGGCAAGTACCAATCTATCAAACCCACTTTGCACTGGGGCAAGCACGGATGTTTGGAGACGAGCTCCCATTGAAAGCCAATTGTATTTCACTGAAGCAAAAGGACAGGGGATTGGGTGCATTTGGGAGGCGGGGGGGGTCTGACAAAATAGGGGTCATCTTTTTACTCAGAAGCCCAATATGTAAAACAGGAAAAGGCTGAGTTGCTCTGACTGAAGCAATGGGAGGAGAGATGATGCCGGAGCCAGAAGGATTGTGGATCCCATATGAAGTCTCAACTCCATGGTCCCCCAAGCAGTGGGAACACTGCTCTTGTGGACTATCTTTCTGAATTTTTTTGAGAGCTTTACAGTAATATAGGGCAGAAAAGCAGCAGCAGTCACTTTGATCCAGGGTTTGATTTTATTTAGGCAGTATGATATAAAATCGGAAGAATTTGCGTTTTGGATTTGAGAGACCTGGGTTCAAATGCTGGCTCTGCCATTTTTCAGCTACCTGGGCAAGTGCTGAACCTCTCTGAGCTCAGTTTTGTCTTCTGCAGAACAAGAATAAGTAACATCTATCTCACAGACTGGCTGGGAGAACGTAATGAAATAATGTATGCGCATTCACATAGCATGTGCTCCATAAATGTCAGTTTTCTCCTCTTCCCATCTTTTCTTAATGTTTTATTGTTTTGACTGTTCTTATCTCTACTACCGGGCTTGGGTGCACATAACTACAAAAATAGAATCTCAAAAAAAAAAGTCCTTATCTAGTATTTGAATCTTTAAACAGTAAGCAACTTAGATTGTAGATAATTTGAAGATGCTAATTACAGGCAATTTCTTCTCATAGCCAATATGAAGTGCAAATCTATTAGTCTGAAGACATATTTATCTTCCCCCCGTGAAGGCCACTTAAAAACAGAAACTCATGGGGTCCAAATAAAAATACAATGATATATTGTGGCAATAGTTCAATAAATTATGGTATAATCACTATGAACTGCATATGCAGCCACTGAAAATCACGTTTTTGAGCCATTTTTAATCACGTGGCAAATGCATAAGATATTTGATGCAAAAGGCAGAATGCAAATATCCAAAAATAGAAATGTAGATATATACACATATATGTTAAAAGTAGTCCTAAAAGTGAATATTTTATTGTTATTGTTTTCTATTCCAAAATAAGCATCTACTTTTGCCTATAGTCAGAAAAAAATGAAAAATGGCCTTAAAAATATTACACAGTAAAGAAATGACATAGCTGTTATGAACTGTAACGAATGCTCTTTGCAGTGTAATGTGTAACTTTCCCCTGCTGTAGGCATCCATATAAAAGTGTCTTGGATCATCACTATTCCCACAGAAAGATGATCTGGTCCTCGGTCCTGGGTCATTACAGTGGTCATGGTTTCAAATGAACTAAAACGTTTTCAAAAGCAAAAGAAGAAATATCTTAGTCCATATTTTAATAGACTTTAGCCTTGACAAAAGGCCACACACGAAAGCACCCACAAGGGCTCCTGTTCATGCAGGAGATGCTGCCAGTAGGGGCATTTCTGGTGCTAACAGTGGTCTTGGTGAGGGACTCTACCAACTGTGAGTAACATAAGGGGGAAAGGTGACAGCCGTCCATGGCCCTCTCTTTTAGCCCTGACATTTAAAAATAATTTTTATAAATTAATAGAATTCTAGATCTGGCTCAACCCAAACCAGCTGCCTCTTATTATGGCTAAAGAAACCAAGGTAGGAAAAGGTTAAGAGTTTTATTAAATATCTATGCACCCACAGTTAGCAAAAGAGCCGAGACCATAAACGAAGTTTCCCAACACACAATCCAATCCTCCTTCACTTACCTAATAACTACTTTGGCCAGCTCAATAAATGGGCTGTCTGTGACCAGTTTCCAGCTTCTTACAAGTCTTCAACATAAAACTGGAAACAAGGCCACTATTACTGGGGAATTTGGCAGAACACAGAATTGTTGTATGCTACATTTAATAGGGTCAGAGCAGGTCTTGCCACCTATGCGTCACTCACCGCACTCAGCAGAACGATTCATAAGGTGCAAGGACCTGATTTATGTTGGGTGATAAGTCAATGAATGAATCAATCAATGCCAATGGCTCCAAGTGGCAAGAGAAACACACTTAACTTAGTAACACATCATGATTTCCTTCCATCTATTTTAGTGGGGTTTTTAAACATTCTACTTGCTGTTTTCCAGTTAACTATCTATTTCTCTGTTTATCTGTGTGTGGATATGTTTGCATCCACCAGTTACTTTAGTATCAATATGCCAAATCATGGAAGGCCACATAGAAATTAAATGGACAAGGGGTCTGGGTCCCAGAGCAGAGCCTAAGAGGATCCGTGTTCCAGGAGACACCAGTTGGTCAGGGCAAATAGAACACTAGCGATCAGCGTCATGATGAGACGGGGCACCTAGCAATATCTATTCAGAGGCAAGTCAGTTTTCCAGAAGACATAAATTCTGCCAGGTAAAGGCCTCCTCTAGAGGGCAGGACATGTATAAGGTTCTGGAATCTGACAAATTAGACAAAGCAAGAAACCACCACCAGCAGCCAACACATAGACCTGAGTCTAATTGTCAGATAAAAACAATTCAAGATTTGTACTTCCTACTAAAGAAGGGGAGCCGATGAGGGAAGAGATGAAATTGAGACCAGATATGTGTCAAGCGGGGCACACAGGTGACATCGAAGCAGTGGTAGCTGGTCAGAGAGGAGTCACAGCTGCTGATCTGCTCAGGGGCAATGACAAATTCCACAGAGTTTGTCACAGGAAATCTGGTGTCATCTTCTCATCTCAAAACCATCACACAGCTCACACACAATCACACACCATTCACTGAGAGCCTTTTACACACAAAGGACCACACTGAGCTCTTAACATGTCATTTATTTCTCCAAAGAGATTGTTGCCCGCATGATTCACATAGAGAAACTTAAGCTTGGCTTAGATGAAACCACTTACCCAAGGTAACACAGCAAGTGATATAGAGGGATTTAATCCAAATTAGTCAGATCACTGAGTCTGGGCTCAATAAACTGTTAGATAGTTTAAACACCTATGCAACCAAAAAACCCCAAAGCATACACAAGATCTTACAACTGGAGGTTTCATCTCTCAAGAGAGTGTAGGTGTCTGTGCATCAATGGTACAGCCAATAGGTGAGCCCAGGTGGCTCAGTGGCCTGTATCAAAACAAAAACATGTGGAGCCTGTAGTCTTAACTACGTATTAATGGGTACTTTTTCTGACTTTGAGTATAAGGTTTCATCAGCACTTTAGAGATATTTTCCACATTTGCTGTCTCTCTGTAGTGTCCAAACCCATAAATTACCAGCAGCGGCTGGCAGGCTGAAAATTTTCATATGTGGTAAGACCACTCTACTCCAGGCTGATTAGAAAGATTGGGAGTGAAGGATCTGTGGAATCTTTAAAAAGTAAAAAGCTTGTTTTTCCTGAACAATCAGGTGTCATTGCTTTTTTATCAAGAATAGTAACACAAACCTAAGCAATGCAACCATTGCCGTATACAGGTCCTGCTTGTATGAAAAGGCTAGAACGGTTTGCAATTAGGACAGCAGCTGTATGCTCTTAAATACCTACAAGCCCTTTGTTCCTGTTGGGTAGATCATATGAGCTCTGGATGAACTTGCTCCAGCAAAGCCCTTTCCTCCTGAGCAATGCTAGTTACATCTTTTTTTTTCTCAACCTCTGACACAGTTATCACAAATTCTGCATCAGTAAGGTCTAAATTAACACTATGTTCTGTACCAGATCTGCAGATTATATAGAAGGCTACTGTTAAGGGCTAAAGAGATCTGGAAGCTGAAAGACTGATTTTTGAAAAATTAAGAGAGGTATGGAGGGATAACAGAAAAAATATAAATGTTCCAGGTAATTAGAGAGCACTTTCCAAGAAGCACCACAAAATTGCAAGTGCCCATCAATACTAAAGAATACCATGCTGTTGACAGTACAGCAGAGAACCTTTTCAAAGACAGATCGGCAGCTTTACCCAAAGCACCCTTCACCCTGCACCACCTACCCCTCTCCTGTGGCTCCATCACACCCTCCAAAGCTCCTACTGAGAAGAAGGCATCCTGCTTCTCTCTGTAGGTTCCCCAGCAAACCCCAAAGAATAAACTGCGTAATTGTGAAATACAGAATCTGTGTGTGAAAAAACACTTGTTTCATTCTTTTCACCTTCCTGCTGCCTCAACATAGGGACTATCTTCCCCACGTCAACACCACACCAGGCATCTGGGGGCATAAGCCAGTTTTCCACAAGATTTGGGCTAGAAATATTTATTGTGGCTGCAACTCCAACTGTCATCCATTCGGATTATTTCTTGCAGGAATCATAGCCCCATCTTCTCAACAGTTCAAAAGTGGCTGTGTGTATCCAGCTCCCCTCTTTATTTCCAGGGCATTTCTGTGATTTTAGAGCTGCTAAGCCTCACCAAAGTCAAGTCCTTTATCTAATTCCTTCTTTTGATCCAGTGTCTTTATCCTAGACCACGGCCAGTGGTTGGTGGGTTTCAAAACTCTTTGTCTTTTTCCTGCAGAACTTTTACCCTAAAGAAATTCCATTCTAAATGCCAATATGTAAAATAGATCAAAGGCTTGATTAGAAGAGAGTTGGAGACCTGGGGTCCCACCAATCCCCAAGGCTGGGGAACCTGAGGGTTCTGTGGATCACTTGAGAGTGGAAACACAGAAACATGACTAGGGAGAGGAGGGGTTCACAGAAATGAAAGAGGGGCAAACAACACCCCACTTTAAACATGAAAGCTGAAAATCTTCAACCCATTCTTAGTTGCACAGGGCATGTGGAAATCTCGAACTCAGAGGCCTGCCTCACAAACATTAATAATATCTACCCCTTACTCCAGACACTTGCAGAGACCTCATTTAATCCCCACAACTACTATCTGTGGTTTATAGATTTTCAGCTTACAGATACAAAATGTGAAGCCCAGGATGATGAAGTAACTTGTCCAAGGCCACATAGACCTAAGTGGCAGAAGTCTGACCTGAGCTCGATGTGGGACTCTGAAACCTTTACTCTTAATGCATGCAGGGCTGCCATCAGGTGCAAGTTTTTCAAACTCTTCTGAGTGGGGCGCATCAGCCCAATGAAAGGATATTCCAGTATGTGGAAGAGAAATGTAGCAAACGTAAAGACTGATGCCATCTTTCTTTCACTTTTTTTTTAAAAGACTGAAACATTTCAAGAACTCTTTCCTTAAGAGGTTACTGAGGACCTTGATGAAGATGCAAGAAAGACACTGACAGTATTCACGATCTATTAAACTGACCAGTTTCTACTAAATACCTACAACATGCCCAAGCACCAGAAAGACACAGATGAACATGTCTCTTGGAATACCAGAATAATTTCCCCATGTCAGCCTTGTGAATCTGTTTAGAGAGGAGGGCCCAGGGACAGCAATAGGAATAAAAACATGAACAGACACAGAACAGAAGCAGGCAGAAGAACAGAAGAAAAGGGATGAGGCAGGAGAGGAGTAGTTAATCTTACACAACATTTGGACTTTTCAAACGTAATTGCACATCCATTGACAACTGTTAGATCACCTTATATTTACCCAGTGCTTTTTGTTTGAATCTCACAGCAGCATGATATTATAGGAAGGGGAAATATAAAACCAAGTTTTACAGCTAAAGAATATGTGGCCTCAGAGAGGTCATCTTGCCAAAAGTCACAGACGGAGACTCCCTCTGTTAGAGGGAGAGCCAGAGCTAGGATCTGGACCTCAAGACTCCTAGCACAGTGCTCATCCGACCACACAGAGCGCTACTTGTGAAGCAGAACATACCCTTTACATGTCATCCACAGCTACAATGCTTGCCAGTGGCCAGCATGGTAATAAAGACTCCATTCTCATGTACATCTGCATAATTAGATTACTTTTCCCCATCCTCATCCCCACAACCTCCTCACCAACAATTCTCTGAGCCCAGCTATGCTCACCCCTTCTTAAGACCTGCCCTCTCTGGAATTACAATAGACAATGACAAAGAAGTTGTAGTTGCCAGATGTCTGAAACTGCAGTGACACACATACACAAAATCACAGAATCGGCTGCACCCCCAATGCTTCTCTGTTCAAAATCCAGTTCTTCTTGTAATGACATCTAATCAGGCCCTGGAATCAGCTGAAACGAGAGCTTCTGTAAAAATCACTCTTCACTCGGTACTCAGCAGTTAAGTCTCTTAAATGTCAACCTGCTAGGAATTACTTTAAAAGACTTTTTTTTCCTTCATTACAAATCTCAAAGCTATTGAGTCTTTTCAACTTCCAGATGGATCCTGATATTCATATTGTCCAGAAAATGACAATGTTCTTTGTCTGCTAGGTTTGAACAATTTTGAGTTACTTAAAGAATGTGTCCACATTATTACAGACACTGAGGTTAATAATAAACATTGAGATCCTTATCCAGATATTTATAAGCCTTTAGAACTCTTTAAAGGATGCAAATAATTTGACCAGGATTTTTTTTTTATGAAGAAATTTCTCTACAACCAGGACTCTGGCTAAATCCATTAGCCCTACAATTTGGCTATGTGACCACCAGGTGGTGACAGTGTGCCACAATTCAGGACCAGCAAGGTTGGCATCAGGGAGGTTTCCCCACACTTATGTTGAAAACCAGCCTTTCAAATTTAGATCTCACTTAATCCCCTGCCACATTTAAGGTGTTACTTTTAATACAGCATCTCAACCACCACCTCTGGGTTAGGTCCTTCATAATCTGTGGAACTGAAATCTTTTAATGTGGCATTCAGGACCCTCCAAGGTGGTCCCACCCCACCCACCACTCTCCTACACAGTCCCTGTATTACAGCCACACTTCAATGCATGTTTCCTGCACATTCACACAGATGCAAAGATGGTTCTAACATTTCTTGCTTCTGTATATTTGCTCTTGTGGATATCCCCTGATGTTCACCCACCTTTTCAGGCACCTATAAAACATATGGAAACTTGCTCAGACAAAACTCCACCAAACAGTTGTAAAAGCCCAGAGTTCTACTAGTATTTAGGAATATGCTGAGTGTTGTTTCCTGTAGAAAACTTGTAATGTATATATATAATATATATTAAAAACATACATATATACACATATATACACGCGCACGCGCGCGTGTGTGTGTGTATATGTATTTTGAGACGGAGTCTTGCTCTGTTGTCCAGGCTGGAGTGCCGTGGCGTGATCTTGGCTCACTGCAACCTCCACCTCCTGGGTTCAAGCGATTCTCTTGCCTCACCCTCCCTACTAGGTGAGACTACAGGTATGCACCACCATGCCCAACTAATTTTTGTATTTTTACAAAATCACAAAATAGTAATTTTGTAATTAGTAGAGACAGGGTTTCGCCATGTTAGCCAGGCTGGTCCCGAACTCCTGAGCTCAAGTTATCTGCCCACCTCGGCCTCCCAAAGTGCTGGGATTACAGGTGTGAGCCACTGTGCCTGGCCCTTGTATTATATATTAATCTTGATATTTTTAGGATAAATAAAAACGTGTGTCTTAATGAGAGCTAGATCACATAACCTGCCTTATCTACTTAGCTATTTCTCTTGAACATCTTTCCGTGTCATTAAATGATACATGAAGCGTTTTATGGTTCCCCTCACCAGGAGTCTGCTCAGTCTGGTGGACAGTATGCTGGGCTTGAAATCAAAACACCGAGATTCAGTCCTAGTTCTAGCAGGTGCTAGCTGTGTTTGGGCGAGTTATTTAACCTCTCTGAGGCCAAGCTGCACGGGTGTAATGCTTACCTCCCAAAGTCTCTGACAGCCTAAATGAGATCACTCATCTGATCATTTCTAGCTTGGAACCTGCCTTGGAGTGACCTCTCAATTATTACCCATTTCTATCCACTCAGTTGATGTGATTTCTTTCTCCCTCCAAGCCACACCACTCTTTGTACCTTCCTGTGCCTCCATCCTGCTGGATCTCACCTTAAAGGAGCTTGGGAACTTGCTGTATTCCCCCTGCCAGAGCATAAGAACACTCCTGAAGGCAGGGCTGGCCTGACTCCTCTGACTGGCCCCAGGGATCCCCTAGCATATGCCAAGTCCCCTGCAGACGCCAGGCATCTGTGGAACTGAATGGGGAATCCAGCCTCCCTTCGCCTTAACCCTTGCCATTCTGGGCCTTGCACTCTTGCAGCCCTGTACACAGCTTGAAAAAAAAAAAAAAAAAAAAAAAATCTGGCGTCTTTTAAGGCCCTGGCTTGACGTTGATGCTAAAAAATACTTTCAATCTGGAGCTTGGCTCTTTGGGGTCCCGATGATACCTCTCTGCCTGGTATCCTCTGCCTACAGCTTCTCTCTTGGTGGCCAGCTCTGCCTCCTCTTCTGCAGGTTCCTCTTCTGTGGCAGCAGAGGATAACCTTGTTAAGTGAGAGGAAGAGTGGTATCCCCTCTCTGCCTCTTCCTCACACGGGACGTAAACACCACGGCTTCAGCAGGGAGCTAGTCCATGCTGAGGCCTTCTCCAGCCTTTCTAGCCTTGACGTTTCTTTATTGTTGTCTGTGGCTTGGTTTCGTTTTTCCATTTTCATGAAAAAAAAAAAAGCTTTCTTTTCTTGGCTCTTCTTCCAGCAGTTGATTGATTTGCATTGGATGCTGAAGCCACTTCCTGTTTTTCCTTCAAACCCCCCAGCAATTGTCTTCCTTACAAACGGCCTCAGAAAAAAAGAAACAGCTCACATTCATGGTACAGGGCACCTGGGAAGAAAAATTCATTGGATTTCATCAGGAAGTATGATGTTCCTTGGGCAGCATCCCAGGGTGGACCTTTCTGTTGACCCTATCAGGATGGTAAAATTGAAAAGAACCCCCAGAAGGCAGTCCTCACTCTGCAGGACACCTACTCCCAGAGGCACCGTGTCCATCATAATAGTTCTAAGCGTGTGTACTAGAATTGGATGTGGGTGTGTTTACTTCTGCACTGCCTCCTAGCTGTGTGACCCAAGGTGAGCTGCTGTGCCTTGCTGATCCCCAGTTTCCTCATTTGTCAAGTCGGTTGAGTCATAAGACTTCCTGTATTGGTTTCCTGTGGCTGCAGTGATCAATTACAATAAATGCAGTGGCTTAAATCAACACAAATCTACTAACTGTTCTGAAAGTCAGAAGTCTTCAAATCAAGGAGTTGGCAGGCTTGTATTTCTTCTGAAAGCTGTAGGGAGAAATCTGTTTTCTTGCGTTTTCTACTTTCTGCAGGCCACCTGCATTCTCTTTGCCCTTTCTTCCACTTTCAAAGCCAGCAGTGTAGCGTCTTCAAATCTTTCTCTTCCTGTTTGTGTGTCCTGTGCTTTTGTCATTAAATCTCCTTCTTTCACTCTGACTCTCCTGCCCGCCTCTTATAAGGACCTGTAATTACACTGAGCTCGCCTAGTTAATCCAGGATCATCTCCCATCTCAAGGTCCTAACTGAATCGCATGTGCAAGGTCGCTTTCCATGCAAGGTAACAGATTGCCAGGCTCTAGGGATTGGGGTATGGACTTCGCTATTTTGCCTGCCATACTTCTCTCATAAAACCATTATGAAAATATAAAAAGAGCATATGTGTATTTTTCAGCACAATCCTGGCACATTGTAAGTGCTCCAAATATATAGCCATGATTATATCAATATACCAATACCAGCACTAGCAGTCAAAAGAGAAGTGGTTGTTAATGCTTAGTTAGATAAAGCAGAGCCATTTGGATCAACCTTGAATGAAAGCAAATGGAAGCGTAATTGGGGCTGGATAGTGCACAGACACATCCTTTTACAGTTTCATATCCTCACTCTTCGTTTTAAAAACAAATGTTTACTGGGCACCCTCTAGATACCATACTTTCCATTCCCCACAATAGTCATTTCTGGTAGATGTTACCGCCTTACTTTACAGGTGACGACAGTAAGACTTAGGTTACACAATTTGGTCAGATTGTTCAGCTGGTCACTAGCAAAGGCAGGATTTGAATTTGCTTTTGTCTGATTTAAGCCCGCCCTCTTTCCAGGCTCCAGGACTCGGCGACATGCTGGCTCATACTCCCTCTGATCATCAAAACTACACCAGACCTGCCCCACAGGCAGCTGGCACACTTGGCTTTCAGGGCAGAAATCAAGTTCTTGCTTCTCCGGTGTCCTCCACAGCCGTACACCCATCCAGGGGCACACGGTGGGTGGGCTATGCCATCCTTGTGATCTTCCTAGGAACAGGAGAGCCCAATGAGAGGCCTAAGTGCTTCTGGGGCAATGGTTCTCAGCCCTGGCATGTGTCACGATGACCTGCAGAGCCTGCTAAGCCAGACTGTTGGCCCCACCCCCAGAGTTCAGTAGGTCTGTATTTGCATTTCAAATAAGAACCCAGGTGACGCTGATTCTGCTAATCCAGGCCCACACCCTAAGAACCACCCCTCTGCAGGGATCTGGAAGTAAATTTATTAAAGGAGAATACACTGCTCAGATGTGGGGTATTAACACTCACTGGTCCCCACCCACTCCACTTCTGGACTTCTGCAGAGCTGCTAGCCCTACTTGACTAATACTTCCCAGCAGAGGGGCAGTCTCCCCATAACCTATGACACATCGCTCACTTTCCTCCACTGCTCCTGGAGGTGGCCCCCATTGGGAATCTTAGCTTTACTGGCCACATCTTTAGCAGAGAGGCCTGGGTCATCTGTCCTCCCTGTATCTTCAGCTCAGCCAAACAATAAAATACAAGACACAAAACGTTGCCTTTGAAAATGAGGCAGCTGGGGAGAGGAACGATGCCTTTAAAAGGGCAAAGGTTCTTTGGGACACCGATCCTCAACATCTCACCCTGCAGCTCAAAGTCAAGGCTTGCCAGGGTTCAAGTTCTCAAGTGTGCTTCAGTGGTGTTATTTAGATGTGACCCTATAGGCTGAAGGGCATGCACATTAGCATATTTTGTAACAGCTGTTGATGAAGATTTTAAGTCTTGCTCAGGGGACCAGTTGCAGTGAGAAGCATTTTATGAGAACAATACATATTGTAGACATCTGAATATATTTCCATGAGAAAATAAGGATGAAGAAACAAAAAAAAAAATGGTATAGTGTTCTTACACAGCAGATGAATATTTAATACACTGGAGCTTATCTTTAAGAGAAAAAAATATCCTTTGCAATTTTACACGCTTCCTACAATAGCAATCCATATACGAAATGACAAACACTATAGCCACCCATATAAATACCACGTATTTCATTATTCCTTTCTTACGGTGGCACAAAGACCAGCTGCTACATGAAGTATCATGAAAACATAAATTAGTGGTTATAAATAGCATATTTAAAGGATGAGGCCATCTAAAATCGGTTGGTTTAACAGAGGCCAAGAACAAGTCTGAGGAATTGATAAGACAGGAGGGAAACTCAGGTAGTATATGCAGATCCCAGGACAGCAGCCCACAGATGCTCCACGAGGGGCTCTCAAAACAGAGTTCAAGGGGGATAAGTCTCAGGGCCCCGGAGGAATGATCCTACTTTCAAGTTGACCCTTGCCACCTCAGGAGGGACCAATTCAGAGACTGCTTATCACCACTATTTTTAACTTCTTGGCAATATAACCAGTACAATGGGAAAATCGCCCAAAGTAAACACATACTCTCCTTTGACTCTTCTCCTGGAAAGCAGTTTTCTACTATTTTCCGTTAGAATCATTTCCAGGATAAATCACACTTCAGAGGCAGAGCTTAAGTCTAAGGGTCCTCTAAGGAGCATGTATCCTGGGCTGGGAGGAGCTAAAAGAAGGCATGTCTTTGCTCTCTGCTGTAGATGCTGTGTCCAAGCAAGTCCTTTGAGAAGCCTCTGCAAGTTTTTCACCTTCAAGCCTCCTGCGTTATTACTATTTCCTGAGTTTTGCTACCAAACAAAATTACCTGTAGTCATATATAATTATTTTTCCATGAGACAGCTTAATATTGATAACATTTTTGTGGTTTTTAAATTTTATTTTTCCTTTTCCATCTCTCTTTCCTGGTATTAATAACATTTTTGAACATTTTCTTTATACTAGGCACTGTACAAGGATCCTCTCACGTAATCCTCATCTCAATCCTATGAGCTGGGTACCACTATTACCCCCACTTTATATATAGGAAAACCGGATCACAGCAGTGCAGTAACTTGCTCAAGATCTTGCAGCTTGAAAGTGGTGGTACGAATCTAAAATCCAGATCTGGCTTCAAAGTCCATGCTTTTAACCACTGCACTGTGCAGCCTGAATTCATCCATTCACCATATTATGTTAATACAGTTCCATATTAAAGAGAAAACTGTTTAAACTATTTTAAAACTTAGGAAGGATAAATGCATAACTTGTGTTGGAATTTTTTAAGCACATAAAATAGTTTCAGGCATCCCATTCAGGTCTTCATGGACCCCTAGCTGTCCTGGACCTCACATTAGAAATCACTGACCTAGACCCACCTGAACATCATTTGCCATGTGAATCTTCTAGGTCTGCACAAAACACCTAGTTAAAAATATTGTCTGATGCTCTGGAATAACAAGTCAAATAAAATCAAAATACGGAATGACATTCAAGCCTCTTTTTTTGAGTGTGTGAGATGGGGTCCTGCTCTGCCACCCAGGCTGGAGTGCAGTGGCGTGACCACGGCTCACTGCGACCTCAACCTCCCAGATTCAAGAGATCCTCACACCTCAGCCTCCCGAGTAGCTGGGACTATAGGCATGTGGGGCCTGTGCCACCGCGCCTGGATGATTTTTTGTAGAAAGGTCTACGTTGCCCAGGCTGGTCTCCATCAAGGCTCTTATTAAAATGGTCCTTCCTATCTTTTCAGATCCATCTTCCAGATCTGTGGTATGCACACTGGGTCTGAATCAACAGGTGAGGGGCCTGGGAATCTGTGCTTTTAGCAAACTCCCCAGGAGACCTTTATTGGCAGAAATTTTGGAAAACATTTCCATCCTGTTCATGGCCATTCACAAACATGGTAACTCTGACCTCCTGGGGCAACTCACCATTTACAAGGCACATTACCTACTCTCTCCGCTTTCTGCCAGGGCTCATGCCCATTCTCCGGCCTGAAATGTATGTCTCATGCTTTCCTCCCAGGTCTGGCTCAAAGGTCTCCTCTGGAAAGCCTTCTCTGCTGGCTTCTGTTAGAATCTGTCACGTCCCCCCTGCCCCCACACCACCCAGCTTACATTCTGCCTTCTTCCATAGGGAGCCATTTCCTAGTTTCACCCAGTAAGCTCTTTAAGAGTTAGGCTGGTTCTTACTAACCTTGGCTTCCCCAGCTCTTAGCCAACCACTGGCCATAGAAAATTCTTAATAAGGATCAGCAGATTTAATTTGTCACTGGCAACCGCAAGTAGCCACTGTTCTGGAAACAGACTTCTCCCTTCTCACGCAGCTTATGCCACTGGCAAAAGAGGGGCGGGAAATGTGATCCAGGATTAATAATGCACAGATGTTTCTCAGGAAGTAGTATATCACTGTGTCAAAACTTCCTGTCATAAATTCTGACAAAATATTTTAGTATTTGCATTTGTCATCCTTATCAACCACTCTCATACATGAAATGGAGCAAATGACTCCTGAGCCTGACTACACCTTCCCAGGCTCCAGTGTAAACCTCAGCCATACAACCCTACATTTTAATCCTGCATCTGTTCCGTAGGGAAAGAGAATTTTACTGATTGCCAGCTAATGTTTATTGCATACTTACTATGTTCCAGAGACTAAAGCCTCCATTCTTATGCATATCTGACCCGCATAATGGCTCTCTAAGGTGGTATTACCATCATTTTCTACATGAGAGCACTGAGCCCAGAGAGGTTAAATAACTTGCCCACAGTTGCACAGCTAGTGAATTTGGGGTTTGAACCCAAATCTGCTTGACTGCAAAGCCCATGTTCTTAACTATTCTGCTAGTTTTTAAATAACAAGAGCCTCATGATTTCACAGGGTATAAACAATGACATCAAAATATAAGTGGAAGAAGGAAAGTCTCTGGGTCTATACTATGGCTAGCTGGAAAACACTATTTCAGCAGTAATGGGTTTGCATCACATAAGCTCACTCTGTCTAGAGCACAGGGATCATCAGGCAAAAGTCCTGGTGGGCAAGGACAGCACTTCAGGATGCCACGAGGGCTGTGTCCGTGGTCCTGAAAATTTAGGAAAATTTAGGATTCAAATTTAGGAAATAGTACAAGGCTGCCCAGCCCAGTCCTCAATGAGCACAAATGCCAAGCTGCCTCAAGGGCAGAGAGTCTCATGAGATTTTACAAAACACAAGGGCCAAGGAGACTAGGGAGTTCTCTCACCTCATTTTCTCATTTTAAAGATAGGGGCCAGGCACGGTGGCTCATACCTATAATCCCAGCACTCTGGGTGGCTGAGGTAGAAGAATTGCTTGAGTCTATGAGTTCAAGACCAGCCTGAGCAACATAGTGAGATCTCGTTTCTACAAAAAAGAAAAAAAAAAATTGCCAAGCATGGTGGCATGTGCCTGTGGTCCCAGCTACTTGGAAGGGCTGACGTGGGGGGATTGCTTGAGTCCGGGAGGGTGAGGCTGCAATGAGCCATAATTGTGTCACTGCACTCCAACCTGGGACACAGAGCAAAACCCAGTCTCGAATAAAATCGAAAGGAAGATGTTGAAACTGAGGCTCACCAAAGTTATGTGTTTGCTCAGGCCACAGAGCTAATGAGCCACAAAGCTAAGTCTCAGACCCATATTTCTTGCTCTGAGTTGGGCTTGTCTTCTTTCCTTAAGTTTTATTTTTTAATCTCATAAGAAAATGTCACAAGTTATTGTAGCGGTGAAACAATAAGGGCATACACAATGAAAAAAACCTCTCCTATCTCACGCCAACCACAGGCTTCTGCCCTGCAAAGATCACCAATGTCAATGGTTTGGTAATACACCATCACACAGGTTCCTAAATTCATCTATATATCTACAAACACACACACACATTCTTTCTTTAACAATTTGGAGTACACAGACATTTATTTACTTTGAATCTTTTAGCACTTAACATGTGTCGAATACATTCCCAGATCAAGCAGATTTAGCTCTTTCTTATTATATGCTGCCCCACACACCACAGTCAAGAGGTTGCACATGTGTTCAAACACTCTCTTCTTGGTAGATAGTCAGACTATTTGGTGTTCCTTCTGCGGACCGCCCTACTGTCAGTTAAGTAATAAACTCTGTTGATACAGGAGTGGCCTCTAACTCATTTAGTTTCCTGTGGATCAAAATAAAATCCTGGTCTCCTAAATGGGTGCGGCTGGGAGATCACTTGCTTTTCAGAGAGTAGTTTCCATTTCCTGTACATCAGATGGTCAGCCCTTTAAGCAAGCCAATCTGCAAAAAGAAAATATTTCTTTTTACTTTCATGTTTCAGAGATGGGATCTTGCTATGCTGCCCAGATTGATCATGAACTCCTGGGCTCAAGTAATCCTCCTACCTCAGTCTCCCAAAATGCTTGGGGATTACAGGCATTGGCCACCATGACTGGCTAAAAATGAATTATTCTTATCAACTGCTTAAAAACATGCTTACTAAGCCATATGAACATGGGCAAGCTGCAGTTTCTTCATCTATAAAATGGGAAAATAATAACCCTTACAGAGTTGTGTAATTCATAGTTAAATGAGATGACACAGATAATGTGTCTAATATGATGTCAGGAACACAGTAGGCATTTAGTAAAAATGACTACTATTATTATTGTTGTTAAAATTACGGCATTTATACACTAACAAAAGAGGTATGCAGGTTTTAACATAGATGTTCATGCTTTATATGTCCTGACTTCAAATTAACATGTAACTGGCCTCTGGAACATTCACAGCCCTACCCACATTTATTGAATGCCTGCTCTCATAGGTCGGGGGAAGGGGATGGCGAAGAGGAAGCAAACAGGATTGGTTGGCCTTAAATGGATATCGATGATTGAAGATTTAAAAGACATTGAAGACAAAATCCCTACACAGCCATTCAGCGTTTATAACGCACCTTCTGTGAAGTGATGGAAGGAGTTCAGATGTTTAATTCTAGAACTTTTCAACATCCACAAATAATGCTACTTCCAGCAGAGAAGAGGAAGATTTGCTGCTCTGAGTTAAAGCTAGAGAATCCAAGTGAGCACAAAGGCACTTCAAGGAAAATGCAATTAGAAAAACAGGTGAGTGGGGACTTGGGTTTCCAGAAATGCGTGCTTAGAAATACTGACAGGCTTGGGCTTTTCACCCGAGACGTTTTACATCTTTAAATATGTTTGTAATTTGAGTGGTCTGCACACTCCAGATTTTGTTTTGAAAGGGAAACTTTATAAATCACTGTATTATTGTTACAAATAATTGAACTAAAAACTAAGATGTGGTTGCACACGTTTACAACGATGTGAAAAATACGGCTGTCAGCACCAGGGCCCAGCTTCCATCACATAACTGTGCGTTTTAATGGACATTTGAGTGTTACAAATCTGGCCAGGGTGGGAGTCAAAGGGAGGCATAAAATTATATAATAAGAATAAAAATAAAAATAAAAAACAAGAAAGGAATTGGAGCCCGGTGCAGTTGCTCACGCCTATAATCCCGTATAACCCGAGCCCTTTGGGAGGCTGAGGCAGGCAGATCTCTTGAGGTCAGAAGTTCGAGACCAGCCTGATCAAGATGGTGAGATCTCGTCTCTACTAAAAATACAAAAAATTAGCCAAGTGTGGTGGCATGTGCCTGTAATCTCAGCTGCTCAGGAGGCTGAGCCAGGAGAATCCCTTGAACTCAGGAAGCGGAGGCTGCTGTGAGCCGAGATTGCACCACTGCACTCCACCCTGGGCAACAGAGCAAGACTCCATCTCAACAAAAAAAAAAAAAAGAAAAAGAAAAAAGAAAATGAAGGAAAGAAGGCCAAAGGGGAAGAAATGAGGAAGGGAGGCAGACAAAAACCTTCCTTCCATCATTTTCTTATTCTTAGCATTAAAAAAGACTCCAGGTGTTACACTGGAAAGTGTGTTTAAAATACTCGGATTCTAAAAAAGAGCAAAGAACCTAATGTGTGTTTTTCAAAATGCTTTG
Organism: Pan troglodytes; assembly: GCF_028858775.2. Taxonomy (NCBI): domain Eukaryota; kingdom Metazoa; phylum Chordata; class Mammalia; order Primates; family Hominidae; genus Pan; species Pan troglodytes. Next base: position 53,183,690 of record NC_072414.2, read on the forward strand.
ATTCTAAATCCATTCAACTATAAATCTGAGTTATTACTTTGAAAGCTAGCTACATCCTGACTTTCCTAAAGTGATACAAAATATTCAATCCCAGGCCAAGAAAAATCCCAAACCAACCAACAGAAGGCAAGGAAAATTGAATACAGAAGCTTGCAATTTGAATTATTCGGATCCAAGGAAATTAAAACTCTTTCATCCTTTTTCCCCAGTTAATTTTTAAAACATTTCAAATACATTGCCCTAAATATTTGAAAATATAATCTGAAAGTGCTCAAATTCTATTTTATGAGCAGAAAAATATGGATTAAATATATCAATTTTATCTAGAATGCTCACAGCCATTTCTTTCAAGGATATTGGAAAATACTGGTAGTGCTGTGTCTACTAAAACACTTCTAAGGCATCAGAGGAAAAGCTTTTTGATATTTTGATTGATTTAACTCTAAAATAAACCATCACCCCAAGATTCTTTTTAAAAATAAAAGATACTCTATGTGAAGAAACAAAAAATCACGCAATTCTTTCAATATCTACACAAATACTAAAAAGGAATAAACAGGTTGTGAGTTAGTTAACAAAAAAGAAAATAAGCTTACATATAAATGACAAACAACCTAGCAGGAGACAACTGTTAAATGGAAACATGACACCCATGGCAAGTCCTTGAATAGCTAACCATATAGACTATACCCGCTTTTGAAAATATCTTTTGATGGGGTAAAATGTATTGCTATATCTAACCCATTATTTAATGTTTTAACATGACCCATCTACATACTTTTTCCTTTGGTACAAAGAAAATCTAAACACATGCATTCTTTTCTCTTTTGTGGATTCAAACCAAAATAACCATGGTCACATGAAGGATGCGTGATCTCCTCTGCCAGGATGTAATACGGACCCGAGGGCCTCAGCCCACAGCTCTGCCTCCTCAGGTTCTTTTCAAGGCACCTCCAGGATTCAGTATTTCCACTCTATAGAGGGAAGCAGCATGATTTAGCACAGCAGTTCCCACAAGTGTGGTCCGTGGTCCCTTGCAGGGGTCGACTCTTCCAAGGAAACCCATGAGGTCAAAACAATTTTCATAGTACTTTGACAAATAGTAGAGTTTTCCAGGGGTGACATGATGTGTGATACCACCACACACTGAATGCAGAAGCAGAGCTGGGAATCCAGCTGTTTTCTATTAAGCCAGACATAAAAGAGATATGCAAAAATAAAAAAGAATGCCACTCTTCTAACTGGTTTTTGTTTTGGAAGATTTTTGTTTAATTACAATATGTTATTTATGTTAGGATGCAATGGGTTTATAATATTTTAAAACACATGTATTTTAAATTATTTTCTCTATTTTCAGTTCTTGGATGGTAAGTATCAATAAATGTAATTCACATAAACAAAAAGCTCTTTAAGATCCTCAATAATTTTTAAGAGTATAAAGGGGTCACGAGATCAAAAAGTTTGCCAACCAGTGATTTAGCATAATGCCTGACATATAGTAAATGGGTAGCAAATGGACAAACTGATGGATTAAAGGGTTTTAATAATTGCTTTCAAATGTTCAGAGTTCAATAAATGAACATGGCCAGTAAAGATCTTTGGATAACCATCTTCAGGTCCTCCACACCTGCTTACACATGATTTAAAAGCAAATGATGGTAAGAAGACAAAACCGTAGGCTGGGCGTGGAGGCTCACGCCTGTAATCCCAGCACTTTGGGAGGCCGAGGTGGGCAGATCACCTGAGGTCAGGAGTTCGAGACCAGCCTAGTCAACCCAGTGAAACCCATTTCTACTAAAAAAAAACAAAAAACAAAAACAAAATAGCTGGGTGTGCTGGTGCATGCCTGTAGTCCCAACTACCGAGGAGGCTGTGGCACGAGAATCACTTGAACCCTGGAGGCAGAGGCTGCAGTGAGCCAAGATCGCGCCACTGCACTCGAGCCTGGGCAACAGAGCAAGACTCCATCTCAAAAAAAAAAAAAAAAAAAAAAGACAAAACTGTAGAGCAACAATTACTACACTAAAGATACCAGGTAAGTATGGCTTAAAGCCAAGTAAAGGGAGGATCCAGGTAGGTAGCAGTACAAATACGTTTTCTTCATCAATGACTTCATTTATCCATCCCATCACTACTTATTTCTCATTTCAGAGAAATAATATCTTCTACGAATTTGGAGAGGATGTTGTTCTAAAGGGTTGTATGAGATTTAATACAACTAAACTATGCAACACCTTACATGGGTCAGTGCTTATAACCCTACAAGGTTATAGGGTCATTTGTGTGGACCAATTAGTTACCTTGCTGTGTTCTGTGTCCACAGTGTTCACAACTTTCTACCAGTTTTCTTCCTGGCAATATCTTACTCATCTTGCAAAATCCAGTTTGGACAACACCTCTTCCAAAAAGCTTTCCCTGAATTCTTCTTTTAAAGAGACAGTTAAAAATTCCTTCCTCTCTTACCTCTGTATGTTGTGCCTATGTCTATGGTAACACATTCTATTGAAATTCTGTCTTTTTTGCTGTCTTCCTTACTAGACCATGAGCACCTTGAAGGTAGGGCCTGTGGGTTGCCCACTTTTGAGTTCCAGCACCTAGCACACTGCCAAATATGGCAGACACTTTAAAAATCCACATAAAGAAAGGCCAGGCGTGGTGGCTCACACCTGTAATCCCAGAACTTTGGGAGCCCGAAGCAGGTCTCCTGGATCACCTGAGGTCAGGAGTTTGAGACCAGTCTGGCCAATGTGGCGAAACCTCTTCTCTACTAAAAATATAAAAATTATCTGGGTGTGGTGGTGTGCACCTATAATCCCAGCTACTCAGGAGGCTGAGGTAGGAGAATCATTTGAACCTGGGAGGCGGAGCTTGCAGTGAGCCGAGATCATGCCACTGCATTCCAGCCAGGGAGACAGAGCGAGATTCCATCTCAAAAAAAAAAAAAAAATCTAGTCAGTCACCTTACAGGCCAATAGGACTAGTATTAGAATTAAGTAAAATGCTAAGGAATACTAAGACAATAGTAACATTCCATATGTTTCCGGCCCAGTCAGAAATCCAGCATGTGTGTCTTAGTGAGTTGGTCTTAACATGTTTGAGAATGAAGGGTAGCCATTCTACCATTAAAGAGCCATTAAAGAGAGCCCTTTCCTAAAAACATTATCTCCTGGAAGAACACTGAGCCCTTTTCATCCTTCTGAAACGATGCAAATTGCAAATGGTAAGGCAAGAATTTCAACTGATAAATTAAACCAAGGTAAAAACTCACAAAGCAAAAAGCAGTACTAAAGTGAAAAAGGGTCAATTAGCAGAAAATGACCAGAAAGGGGGAAAATGTGACAATCTGGAATGCTTATGGGACGTCAAAGAGGGTTTGAAATTCATGCTCTGAAATTAATCAGACTTTGTTGCCACCTTTTCAGTGACATGCCCATCAGCAAAGAACAAGCATTTTCATTAGCAGAACAAAGAAAAAAAAGTGTATGCCTAGGATTAGCTTTGGCAAAAAAAAAAAAAAAAAAAAGTATAAAGTAGGTCATTTCCATGTTCAGCTTTAAGAATACGGCCATATGGTAAGAATTAAGATGTTGCCCAGAATCTAATATGGGAGAGATGTCTGCATACTCCAAAAGAAGAGAGAAATACCAAATACCAGTAGCACTAGAGTGGAAATCTGAGATTGGGTAACTAAAGGCAATCTAATCTTGTGAAAAGCTACAGAGAGGAAAGGTCTTGAACATAAAGAGCTTGTCCTTTCTTACAGCCATCCACTATAATTGGATGTATACCCTTTTGTGAGACTTTGAAAATAGCAATTTATTTCTCATTCATTAATCTGATTTCAAAATACCCTTAATGGATGTCTCAATTACAGAGACTCCAAGGTCATATAACACCCAGACACCCTTCATATCTGTTTTCTTTACTGTATTGTAACTCAGTTTTCCTTATTAGAGGTAGAGTTTTAGCCAAGAAGGAAATCTCACCATGGAACTACAGAATGTTACCAGTGAAAGTCTCTCTAGGAATTGACTAATCTAACCTCAGCCACTTTAGGAAAACTGAAGCCCAGAGAACTCAAGTTCCTCGCCTGAGGTCACACAGCTCAGTATCATCAGGAACAGACCAGTCCTCAGGGTTTCCTTCCTCCACTTCAGTGTTGTTTCCATGATAGCAAAACAAAGTAGTGCAGATACTCTTTTGGAAATGTGCGTTTGGAAAAATTGCTAGCCCTGAGCACCATTTCCTCTCTACATAAATAAAAGCAATGCTTTACACCTGCTACCATCACCCTGGGAACATCCATGGTGTGTGAGTTTATTCCCTGGAGCCAACTGCAGGAAGATGGAAGACAGAGCATCGCATGAAGCCACAGTGCTGTTTCCGGCAGGAGAAAGGTTAGAATGAACCATGAGAAAGGCTTGAAAAGGAGCTTGTGGTAAGTTTAAGGAGAAGTAGAATATTTCCTAGCCCCAAAGTATTTGTTGGTTACAAAGGGAAACATAGTGACTTTATAGTGGAGATGGCTGGCAGACACCACCTTAACTAGGGAATCAGATCGAGGTTCACATCACCAGAAATGGGACAGCTCGATGTCATGACACAATATACTGATGATATGATATGTTATGGAGAGCCCTTCACCTCTGTGTGGTGCTCTTCCCCTAAATCCACAGGCTCCCTTTAACCAGGAGAAAATGCCAGAGAACCCAAATTGGGGGGCCTTCTATAACGTTCCTAACCAATGCTCTTCACAGGGATCAAGATCAAGATCATAAACAACAAGGAAAACCAAGGAATCATCACAGGTTGGGGGAGACTAAGTAGACAACACAACTCAATGTAATGTGGAATCCTAGAACAGAGAAAGGACGCTGGCAGAAGAATGAGTCAATCCAATAAGGTCTGTAGGTGGTGGCATTGTGCCAATACTAAGTTTTTAGTTGATAACTTGTACCATGGTTACAGAGGTTAACTTTGGGGCAAGCTGGGTGAGGAGTATGCAGGAGTTGCCTGTACTATCTTTACAACTGTTCTGCAAGTCTAAAAGTTATTTCAATTTTTTTAAAAAATGTGGCCGGACATGGTGGCTCACGCTTGTAATCCAGCACTTTGGGAGGGCAAAGTGGGCAGATCACCTGAGGTCAGGCGTTCCAGGCCAGCCTGGCCAACATGGTGAAACCCCATCTCTACTAAAAATACAAAAATTAACTGGGTGTGGTGGCAGACACCTGTAATCCCACCTACTTGGGAGGCTGAGGCAGGAGAATCGCTTGAACCCGGGAGGGAGATCCAATGCAGTGAGCCTGGATCACACCATTGCACTCCAGCCTGGGCAACAAGAGTGAGACTGTTTCAAAAAAAAAAAAAAAAAAAAAAAGGAAAAAAACTGGCTCATGGATGGACAGAGAACAGAGCTGAAGCTTTTCCCTCCTCTCAAACCCTTGTTAGAATCATTCATATATCACTCTTTCAAAAGCAGTTTGCACTAGTTCTTCTTATCCTCATTTATTCTGATTTTTTGTGTACCCATCTCTTAAAAATGGTAATGTTTTAATGACAAAGACCAGGGAAGAATCTTTATCACTGCTAAGAGCACCTTGTCCTGTGTTTTTCCACAAAGCAAATGCTCAATAAACAACTCTGCTACATGAATGAATGGGTTACAATCAATAGTCTCATGTCCTCCTTTCATACCTCTCTTCCCAGCAATTTTGTCAGACAGACACGCCTTGTCTAACCTTTCCCATCCTTGGAATGGGAAGGCAAAGTTTCCTGGCTGCTCCCACACACCTCTGCCCTAACCCAATGATCCTCTCCTCATCTGTTAATTCAGAGGGCTGAACTGACACAGAGCCATCTCCTATCAAAGCCCAGTTCCCATGTCCACAGAACTCAAAAACACATCTCTGAACAGCTGATGTGAGAATGTACTTGCTTCCCACAGATGAGTTCCACGCATTGCGCTGCATTTCACAATTTTGCCCCATCTTCCCATTCCATAAGTTAAAACATAAAATTTGCATTTGCAACCATGTGTCTATCCCTTCACAACACACTCCCCTTACACACTGAACGCTGAGAAGCAATAGCTATTCACATTTCCCTGTGCTCTTTGCCTAGACTGCTCTTCACCTCCTTTTCAGTCCAGAAAAATGGCCAGTTATCTTCCCAAACTTCACACATTACATCATCTCCTCCAGGAAGCCCTCCCCAGACACCCCTCAATTTCCCCCCTAAGATAAGTCTCTTTCTCCTTAGAATTAAGGAGAGTCTCTCTTTCCTTAGAATTAATCACTTCCTGCTCTGTGGTACCTATGTACCTGGTATGAAATTCTGTTTCGGTAGTTGTAACACTTAATCTTAATTATCTATACACATCCATCTCCTCAACTATCACAGGAGCTCCTTGAGAGAAGTAACTTTGCTTTATTTATTGTATATACTTCGCCCCCTAGGGGAGTACTTGGCATACAGTCAGCCATACAGTAAAGGTTTGCTGAATCGAAGGACTGTTAGGAGACTGTTAGGCTGGGAGTGATGGCTCAAACCTGTAATCCCAGTGCTTTGAAAAAAGCCAAGGTGGGAGAATTACTTGAGGCCAGATTGTTCAAGACCAGCCTGGGCAACATAGTGAGACCCCTACAAAAAATAAAAATAAAAATTGGCTGGGCATGGTGGCATGTGTCTGTAGTTGTTGCTACTTGGAAGGCTGAGGTAGGAAGATACCTCGAGCTCAGCAGTTCAAGGCTGCACTGAGCTATGATTGTCCCACTGCACTCCAGCCTGGGCAAAGGAGCGAGACCCTGTCTCTCAAAAAAAAAAAAAAAAGAAGAAGAAGAAGAAGGACTGTTACTTCTATTCTTTGGCTCCTACCACCCAGGAACTTATCAAGGTGGCAGACACATGGAACATGCAGGCGTTACCTGGAACAAATGAACCCAGACTGCAAAGCTGTTTCGCAGGTCCTTCTGCTTGTTGCAGAGAGCTCATGGTTTGGATGTGTCCCTCTGTAAATGAGGTTTCAGCACACTGATGAAGCATGAAGTGATTACTGCTGACACTCTGATTTCTCTGAGCCTCTGCAGCAAACTAAATGATATTTAGCCTCCAGACCTGTTGATCCCATCTTTTTTTTTTCCTATGAGCATTAATGTTCAATAAGAGGACAAGAAATGAATTTAGGCAACCAGACTGGCAGGATCTCTAGTGACACCACGGCTACTCAGGTATAAAGAAAAAGTGAAATCTTCCCAGAATGTTCTCATCAGAAACTTCATCTCTGCCAACTCTGTAATCAGAGTGGTTTTCCTTGATTGCCCCGACGTTGGCAAAACCTTAGGATAGCTCCTAAACTTCTGGCCAGCTACACTGCTATCTCACTGGTCCTCCAAACTAGAAATCTTAGATTTGTCAGTCACTGAATTTTCTCTCTTTTGGCTCCCACATTCAAGTGAAAATCTCATGCTATTGATCATGCAACAACTGAAATAACCTAAACTACCACTCTGCTCCATTCTGCGGCAGGACTCAAGTTCCAGCCTTTGATGCCTTAATTCTAGAACATCCCTATCTGCACCTCAGGCCCAGCCTAATCTCATCTCTTCCCCATGGCTCTGAGGGTCTCCTCAGGAGAAGGTGGTCTGCAGTCACACACCCTTCTCTCTGATCTCTTATCACACAGGCACCATGAAATGCCCAGACCGAGACCTGCATTGCTGCCATTCTTTTTCCCTGGAATGCCCCACCCTGTTTCTCTACTGGATAAACTCCTATACATCCTTCACCACCCAGCTCTAAAGCCACAGTGGTTAACCTTCACTCTAAGAAAACACATCTGATTATTCAGTACTCAATACTAAAGTTCTCTCTGTGGCTGGCTCCTCCTAAAACGTGAAAAATTAACCATCTATGATTTGTCTGCAAAATACAATCTGTTTGTTGAATTTACCTATTTAACTGCTATCATTTAAGCCTTCATATGCATCTGTCATGTCTTTGATTAGACTACAATTTCTTCCTTGCTCAGCACACTGCAACCTAGGGTCATCTAAAAAGACATGCTGGTTAAGTGACTAAAAAGCAAACATCATCCTGTATCAGCCCCAGGATTATCCCTGTAATTCTCAGACCCTGATGTGCATCAGAACCACCTGAAAAGCTTGTTAAGAATCCAGATGCCCTGGCCAGGCACGGTGGCTCATGCCTGTAATCCCAGCACTTCGGGAGGCCAAGGTGGGCAGATCACTTGAAGTCAGGAGTTCGAGACCAGCCTGGCTAACATGGTGGAACCCTGTCTCTACTAAAAATACAAAAATTAGCCTGGCATGGTGGTCCATGCTTGTAATCCCAGCTACTCAGGAGGCTGAGGCAGGAGAATTGCCTGAACCCGGGAGGTGGAGGTTTGCAGTGAGCCAAGATCATGCCACTGCACTCCAGCCTGGACAATGATGTGAGACCCTGACTCAAAAAAAAAAAAAGGGTGGGGGGAAAGAAAAAGAATCCAGATGCCATGGCACTGTCCCCTGGGAGGGTCTACCAAAATCTGCATTTTCCAAGAAGCCCCCACTCCTCCCAGTTAACTGTGCTGCTCCTCAAACATGAAAACTACTCCTTCCTACTGTGGGTTTGGTGAGCTCCAGTGCCCTGCTTGCCCTTCGGGCTCACTCTGTCTGGAGTCAGAGGTCAGAGGTAAAATCAGGAGGAGTCACTAAAGAAGAAAAAGTTCAGAGCCCTCTGTGCTGGCTTCTCTTGGGAAATGGCTCCCAATCTTGGAGGCAGCTGAGAGGTGATTGTATCTGGAGAGCACACAGACTACTTATCTGCTCTCTCTGAAATGCCAGTGAGTTTGAAAGGCACTTTGTCCAATTAGAAGTGTGGAGAAATATTCATCCTGTCCATGACAAAGATGAAGTGCTTCTTTCAAAAGAGGCGGTGGCAGGCTGCCAGGTTTAAGAAGTCCAACTATTCCACATCGAGCCAGCAGTTATTAATTAGTTTTATTAGTGGCAGGTCCTTAATGCAAAATGACAGAGGGAGACAGAGAATATCCCCGTTACTACTAAAATACAAATTGTCCAGATTTAGGTTGTGTTGTTCCCCAACATGTACAGGCGGCCCGCCAGGCCCAAGTGGGGAACGGAGAAGGCAGCCAGATGCCTTTCTGCAGAGTTCCGGACTATTAATGGCATGACAAAGAGACTCGGATCCTTACCTCAGGTAGCTCTCGAGAGGAAAATCCACCAATTTTAATTATCAAGGAGGAAGAGCCTCCAGGGGGAGGATAGGGAGATCTGAGGGAAAAACCAAGAGGAGGAGGAGGGGTGGCGGTAGGGATGGGAAGTGGGCCCGTGTTATTCACGCTGTTCAACACGGCCTCTGCATAACAGCCTCTTCCACAGGGAACAGCGCAGGGCTACTTTGCTGAGAATTAGTCTTACACTGTCAACCAGGTTTTTATGACCATTAATCACATTTGTATTTATACGCGTTAAGACAGGAAAATCAAATCTCATGCTTCAAAGCATATGTTTATCACCACAGGCATAAAAGGGAAAGAAAAAGTTTACAAGCCCGCACTGTTGGCAAGAGCTGCTGCGTGTCTGGTGACTTCCCCAGAAGCACCCTGGGGGCTCTGAAGAACGTTTTGTAAGGGAGAAGACAGAACTGCCCAGTGCCTCACTTTGGTAATGTTTCTCCTTCTTTCTGCACCAGAAATTCCTAAGGCAGAAATTTAAAGAAGTTCCCCAACATCCTCTCCCTCAACCCTCCCCTAACACACCCCTGAACTCCCTGCCTCAGGCCTGCCAGGCCTTCTTCCTCTGCCCCACAAGACAGAAGATCCCGACAGGCTTTGAGTGATGTTGTTCTCACCACAGCTTTTCTTTTAGCAGCTGGCATATTCCCTGTCGTTCCCCCCAAATACCCAATGACCCAAGCCCAAGCTGTCTGGGCTTCAAAGAGGTTTCCCCACCCCACACACCTCAGGGCCACCTTCCTCCAGATGGGAGCGGGGATGGGGAAACTCTGCAAAAGGTCAGAAAGTGAATCGTCTTTGCGGGCCAAAAGGTCTCTGTGGCAACTACTCAACTCTGCCATTGTGGCCCCAAAGCAGACCCAGGCAATGTGTCAACAAGTAGGTGTGGCTGTGTTCGAATAAAACTTTATTTACAAAACCAGGCTGTGGGTGGGCCGGGTTTGACCCACCAACGGGGCCTAGTTTGCTGACCCTTATTCTGGAGCAGCAGTGCCCAATCTAAGAACCCAGGTACCAGTGAGTTCTGCAAAACTGGAGGGAATATTTTAAAAATTCTAATGGAAAACATGCAACTGTCTTCATCACAACAGCACAGGCTAACCCAGATCTCTTGGCTGGAACCATATGGGCAACCTGTTTTAAGAGCACCTACCTCACATTGTCTGAGTAACAACTAGGAAATAATCATTAATGATTTAAAAATAATAATTTAAATAAATAATTAAAAAATCAACATACAGCTGGATGATCAAAGTCTTTCAAAACATGGGTCCACAATGGAAAGAGGGCAGGTGATAAAAGTGGCCCCACTGGTCCTCTTCTTCCTTTGATAGCAAAGAGGGGTCTCAAAAACGTCTAACGTCACGTTTCCTAAGAGATTTCCTCAAGGAGCTCAACACACTTTTAATGAAGTAGAACATCATCTCCTAACCTACGAGTGACCAAGGTCAAGGTGAAAAAGCCTTACTCCCACTTTCAATATTAAGAACTAATATTGCAAGTACTCACTGAGGAAGAAAAAATTGTGTAAGCTCATCAGAACCAAAGGCATTACCAACCCACTCTCAGATTTTCTAGAACAGTATGAAAAAATACACAGCACTGGGGAAAGAAAATAAGAGCAAGGGGGATGCAAGAGCAAGGAGCCCCTGCTTCTCTTGCTGAGTTGCCAGGTAAGAAACAGCAACCCACGAGCCTAAAAGCCATGTCGTCTTCATCTTTGACTCCTTAGTGTTTAACACAGTCCTTAAATGTCCCTTGAATAAACGCATTTTTACATTCATGATAGATATTATAAAAGATTTAAAAATGAACATGAGATGATCTTTGCCTTCTTAAGGTTAATGGTAAAATAATGGAGTACGTCAAAGGAGAAAGACATAAATAACATCCAGTGCCTGTATCCAGGCACTCTATTTGCCGGCTCCCACTCGGCAGCTATGGGCTCTTGTTTTTGAGAGGATCTTCTCCAGCCTGTCTATCTGGTTTCCCACCTCCTAGCTGCTCTGCAGTAGATGATTCAAAGGATGGCTGGAGAAGGAGCCCTGTGGGGCCAGCACAATGTCAATATCCCAGCAAGAAGGAGGGCTGCAGCTTCCACAGGGCCCCAGGTGCTGAAGATAGAACAGATATCTGGCCAGGTGTGGTGGCTCATGCCTGTAATCCCAAAATTTTGGGAGGCCGAGGTAGGCAGATCACGAGGTCAGGAGATCAAGACCATCCTGGCTAACACGGTGAAACCCTATCTCTACTAAAAATACAAAAAATTAGCCAGGAATGGTGGCGGGCACCTGTTGTCCCAGCTGCTCAGGAGGCTGAGGCAGGAGAATGGCATGAACCCAGGAGGCGGAGCTTGCAGTGAGCCGAGATTGCACCACCACACTCCAGCCTGGGTGACAGAGCGAGACTCTGTCAAAAAAAAAAAAAAAAAAAAAACCACAGATATCCATCATTATTCCAGCATTATTTATCATGGAAAAAAAACAATACCAAACTGCAAACAACCTACATGTTTGTCAATAGGGATGAATAAATTAATACATGTCTACACCAGGTGAAATTTTGCAATTCTTAATAAAAAGAATAAATGAGATTTATATCTATTGGCCTGAAGTGAAGCTCATTATATCTTTTAAAGTTTATCTGTTCCTCAAACTCCAAAAGCCTGGTGAGGCTAATTCCCATGCTTATCAATAAAAATTACTTTTCTCCGTCAATTAGTATTTGGTCCAGAAAAAAAAAATCAGTGTGTCTTGCTTTAAGAACATCAGTGTGCTCAGAGCTAAAATTAGGAAACACACACAAAAATAAAACCTGACTTTACAAGGGGCATTTTCCTATTAACAAAAGGGACACCAATAAGTTCTATAAAATTGATTGTTTTACACGGTGCATGGAAAGCATGATGTTGCATAGAAACTAAAGTGATATATGTCCTGCATAAAGTGAGGCCTACCTTTAAATATCAGAAGATGCTTTCCTAAAAAATAAAATCATGAGATAGATTACATAAAGAGTTCAAAGGACGCTGGGCATGGTGGGTGGCTCAGGCCAATAACTCCAGCACTTTGGGAGGGCAAGGTGGGCAAATCGCTTGAGCCCAGGAGCTTGAGACCAGCCTGGGCAACATTGCGAAACCCCATCTCTACCAAAAATACAATGGGAGGCTAAGGCAGGCTATGGGAGGCTAAGGGAGGCTCAGGTAAGGAGGATCTCTTGAGCCTGGGAGGCAGAAGTTGCAGTGAGCCAAAATGGCACCACTGCACTCCAGCCTGGGTAACAGAGTAAGACTCTGTCTCAAAAAAAGAAAAGAAAAGAAAAAAAGAATTCAAAGGAGAACTGACATATCACCCAATGGGTATATTACAGAATGCTTGCATGTATGTGTGTGTGTGTATGGTTTTATATATATTTATATAAAGAATAAATGCTTTTGCTTATATATATGAATCTCATTTTCCCACTGGCTTTCCTTAAAAACTAAACAAAACACAAACACCTTACTGATCTTTAGTAGCTCGTAAGCTGATTTTTAGTCTTTCAGCTGAGAGGAAATGGTCCAAAAAAAAAAAAAATACTAAATACATCAGGGAGATTTTTCATACATTCACATTTCCATGTGGGAAGCAGCATTATATAGTGGAAACAACATAGTCTTTAAAATAGAAGAGATTTGTATTGAAAGGCTGGCTCCACCGTTACGGATTTGGGCAAAGCTCTGAACCTCTGTTTGCTCATCTAAAGATAGGAATAGCTGCACTTCCCTTGCACCATCATCATGCGGAATGGAAACACTACACATGAAGCCTCTGGTACAACTCTTGGCAGAGTACACACTCAGGAATTGTCATCTGTATTATTATTTCACAAGCTGACATTTTTTAAAGGAAAGCACATCTAGGCTGCCATCTCCTTGTAGCAAAAAAAAAAAAAAAAAAAAGAAAGAAATCAGTTCTGATCAAGGGCACATCTAATAGTTGAGAGTGAAATGTGAAATGGGAAGATGACACCACCACACAACCAGCCCCTTCCTCATTCATTTAGATGTGTCCCAGGACACCACAAGGCTGGCTATTGTACTTCTTAGGCTGTGTCAAAACCATTTTAGTCAAGCCCAGTGCTTTGCAGATAAACACATTGCCAACCTTTAAAATATTCATCTTCCCCTCTATCGTTCCTTCCAATGGAATTGAGACACTGACTGCTTATCGGTTCTCCCTTTCCAAACAATAAGAACAGTAAAGTGGTACTCATGCAGACGCAGCGCACATAGTAATCCAAGGACAACTCTGTCCATCAAGGAAGCTTCAGCAAGACCCAAGGTACCAATAGGCTCATTTATGATTCTGTGTCCTCACATTCTGTAGTCTTGCATCTGTTCTGAAAATCTGATGGTTTATAAAATAACAGGAATATTTAAAAATTAGGTCTGTAGAGTGGGATAGGTCTGAATGTCAAATACTATTGCCACTCAAGTTTCACCTCTCTAAGAAAAGCCTGCCTAGAATGAAGATACAACTGCTGTCCAGGCTTAATCTAAACCTTGCTTAATGGTGCACAAGGTACTTGGGTTGATAGAGCTACGTGCAGATTTTAGGCGGTAGCTCTCCATAGAGCATGTTGCATGCAAACAGAGGTCGTGTCAGCACATGTCACCCTTAACCAACACGGTGCTATTTAAGTAAGTGCCAACCTGCAGTTTCAGCAATTGTGATTTATTGAGAAGGGTGGTGTGAATAATGCGGAGGACTTGACCATTGGCCTTTAATTCCTCTCATTTAGACAGGCTGCTCTTCGCTATAAAATAGTCATTCTGTAAATTAATGTGTTTTATTTTAAAAGTGACATGTTGTACTGGCTTATGCTTAAAGGCAAATTACTCTGGATTGCCAGTTTCCTAACCAGGCTACAAGGGATCCAGCATACTCTACCCAGAGTAGAGGAAAAATCTATACAATCAGTAAAAGATGACAATATCTACCATCCCCACCCAAGACCCAGGTACCCCATTCACCAACAAGGACATACCTGCTACAAAATAAGGGGTACAGTGCTCAGTAACTGAGGACCTCTCTGCAGCTCAGCACTGGGCTCTGCCTCATCTACCTGGAAGCACCCCAAAGACAGTGCCTGCCACAATTCACTGTGGTCTACACTGCCCTGAGACCCAAAGCCAGTCAGGCAGTGAGTGAGTCTATTGCTTTCCCTTGGTTAGCAACGAATAATGATTTATGGAAGAGATTATAATGCACACTGCTACCAGTACACATCCCAACCTACCATGCTCCTCACTGAGTATGTGATTTGTTTCCTAGAGACTTGAGTTCACCTCCCAGCTCTGAGACTCTGGTTGTCAGAGAGTTCCAATGAGTCCCTTAACATCTCAGTCTACATTTTCTAATCTGTGAAACGGAGCTAACACTTGCCTTACACGGCTGTTGTGAGGTCAGACAAGGTACCTATGGCAGTGATTGGTCAACAGAACAGTGTTTGCACATACTAGTTGTTGCTATTCCTATTATCTTATAACTCCTCGGCACGAAACCTTCAACGACTCTCTATTATCAAGTGAATAACAATGAAACTCTAGCCCAACAATCAAGGCCCTCGCCAGCCCCTATTCTCTCTCCTATCTTATATCTTTCAAACTCCCAATAGGAACCATCTATTCCAAATATACGTCATTTTACTTATCCCCGAACACATGATGCCAATTCCTACCCCTTACACTTTGTTTCTACCATCCTGAAATACTTGTACTTCTGTCTTCAGCAAAGCTTAGCCTATCTAAATTCTATACTTTCATAAAACGATAATATATTTTTAGAATCTATATGTGTTCCACAAGAATAGGCACAAGACCCAGTCCTACCACTGGGTATACTACCTCCCAGCCCCGCACAAAGTTATACTGCTGCAGGGTGGAGAAGGAGGTGTCACATGAACCAGCCTAAGCTAGTGAGTATTTTTTTAAGGATTCATTATAGAAAAAGTTAGACTTTTTCCCTTAGGTCTCTTGCTGTAGAGGAACTGCCTGTGAATAGAGAAAAGCCAACACAGGAACACTTTGACTCCCTGGATCCAGCCCTCCCTGAAGTTTGATCTCCTCCTTAAACTTTCTAGTTATATGAGCCCATTAATTCTCATCTTTACTTAAGATAGTTTGAGTCTGTTTTTCTCATTTGAACTCAAAAGAGCTATGACCAATACCAATAATAATAATAGCAGCTCCATTTGCTTATGAAGAAACATTATGTTAATTGCTTTACATATGCAATATCCTATAATTCTGTAATTTTACAGTTGTGGAAATTGAGACCCAGAGAGGCTCAATCATTTTCTCAAGGTCACACAAATAGTGACAGTGTCAAGTGTCACCAGTCCCAGCTTAATGCTTCATTTCCACCATATGCCACCTTGAGACACTAACCTTAGCAGATGGCTCCAGGGGCACGTAGGAAGGGTTGTTGCTCTTAACGCGGCCCCTTTTTCAAGAATTGCTGTAGTTGGAAGCAGCTCCACAGTAATTTCCTATAGCCCTGGGGAGTATGCTTTTACCAATGGCACCTCTAGCTGCCCTTCACTCTCTCTTGCAGCAGGGCCAAGACTGATAATGAATGGCCCGTGGGAAGCGCACAAAGTCCAACGTGAATCAACGATAGCACTAATGAAATTGCTTCAAGTTCTAGAGCAGAAGGTAAACTGAATGCCTTTCAGAGACATTTGAACTTGTGCCCTTCCAAGTTCCCAGAGAAGAAAGAAAATGCACACGGGGTGCAAGCCAAGAGTAGGAACAAGCCATCACATATTTCTTATTTTTACTTAAAATCTGTAACACAGGCCGGGCGCGGTGGCTCATGCCTGTAATCCCAGCACTTTGGGAGGCAGAGGCAGGAGGATCATGAGGTCAGGAGTTTGAGACCAGCCTGGCCAACTTGTTGAAACCCTGTCTCTACTAAAAATACAAAAAATTAGCCGGGCGTAGTGGTGGGCGCCTGTAATCCCAGCTACTCGGGAGGCTGAGGCAGGAGAATCACTTGAACCCAGGAGGTGGAGGCTGCAGTGAGCTAAGACTGTGCCACTGCACTCCAGCCTAGGAGGAAAAAAAAAAAAAAAAAAAAGCTGTAACACTTCCTTACTTCGACCATATTGGTGGAGAAGGCAGTATTCCACATACATCATTCCACAGACAATGGCCATTTGTCTATTTTTTCATGGTTCATATTTTTGAATGCAACATTGTACATTTCAGCGTGGCAGTAAAAGGGCTTCCTGAACCTTATTTCACCATGGCCTAAGGCTTGGAGGTTATTAGGTGGTATAGAGGATTTCTAAAACACAGGTAGAGCCACACGGCCTGGGTTTGTATTCCAGTCATATACTTTTCCAACCACGTGACCTTGGGCAAGTTAATTAACCTTTCTAAGCTGGCGTTTTCACCTTGTAATATAGAGATAATTGCGGTACCATTCTCATTGAAGTGCTGTGAGAATTAAGTCAATGCAAGTAAAATGATTAATATAGCACCAGAACAAAAAAAAAGCCCTTTAGTTGCTGTTGTTGTTAATAATAATAATATTGTTAATGTTGTTATTTCAACATCACCAATTATGATTTTTTTGTGACACAGTGATGTCTTTAGGATCTAAAGAGGTATACAGGTGGATTTACCTTATCCCAAAATAGCCCCGGTCTCTTTTTTAAAAAATGCATTCTGTAGTTCTTTTGACTCTGTAAGATTTTAGGTTGTCAGCTATTACTGCTGTCAGGCTGGATGTTACTTACATTCAGCTTCCAATGTATAATACAGTGCAGCCAAGCTCGTGAAAGTTAGGCATTAAACAAGATTCATACCATTAAGGGTTGCAGTAACTCTCTCAGCCACTAGAGGTCTACTCCACATTCATGGGTTCGCTCTTCCCAGAGGTCTGCAGGTCTAGCCAGAGCTCCATGCTTCAACAAACCAAACCACACTAGATACGGCAAGGACTTCCTTAACCTGGCATTCACAGTTCTCCACAGAGGGGTTCCGATCTACAGTTCTAATCAATCCCACTATGTATTACACACAAACCATGACTCCCAGAACAAATGCATATTCTCATTGTTTTCCATATGGACCTCAGCCTCTTCATCTCTGTGCTTTGGCCCTACTATTGACCCCATTGATAAGCAGTTGCCGGCCTTCTCCACACACAACCCCCAACAGTCTTTCCACCTGTCCAAATTTTCATCCTTCCAAAACTGGTCAGATCCACATTTATAAGAAGCTTACCTAGTGATCTATCTTCTCCTTTGAATTCATTGAATTTTGGGTCTATACCACTCACTAGTCAATGAGTCACAGCCTATTTGTGACATTTCTCGTATTACCCTGTGCCTTTATTTAACTCAGGGCCTACTGACACTGTGCCTCTTCATCTAGATGGTAATCTCCTGAGGCCACATCCCACATGAGTGTCAAAAGGGACGAAATGTCTGACCACTTACTGAGCACCTAATATGTATGTGCCAAGCACAATGTTGGTCATTTCATAATCTTGATCAGTAAGCCTACTTGACAGATATGTCTATTCCTTTTGCAGAAACTGAGCCTTAAAGAGACAAAATGACTTGGCCCCTAAGGCCTCACTGCTATTTTAGTGGCAAAACCCACAATTGCTTTTGCACCAACCTAGTAGTAAACCAAGGGTCGCAATTCAAATCCAGATCTGACCCCAAAAGTTATGTAATTTTGCCCCATTATATCACATCTATATCACATCTATCCAATATTGCAGGCAGTAACTACTCAATAAATATTTCGGGGTAACTTGAAGAGCTGGGTAGCAGCTTATGCTGAATAGCTGCAATATCAGACTATCATCAACCAGTAGCTTGCATCACCAATCCTCAGACCCCCTGAGTCCGTGTGACAACTTAGCAGCTCAGCAGTTTACCTGATAAGCCAGGACTATTTAGGGATGGAAAAGCCTCCTTCTCCAGCATTCCAGCAGTTCTGAAGGTCCTGTGCCTGGCCTCACGAGCCCATTACAGGTTGCAAAGATCTAAAGATCTTCTCAGAAGGAAACTGAGGAGACAGGAGGCACTGAGAAGCTGCACAAGCAGCACTTGCGTGATTCTCAGAGAGTACATGAGGCTAACGCACACGCTTTCCCTGCTAGCAGCTTTGTAATTCCAGTAGCACGACGACTCAGTTAGCCACAATATTATGAAATATGTCGCAAACAACTGGATTTCATTTCAAACAGCATAAATTAACAAATTGCACATGTGCACAGAGCATCTGCTAACCTAATAATCAAGATATTTAAAAAGTCACCTAATGGCACCAAAGTCAGAATAATGGAATAATTGTTACAGTGTTTTAAAAAAATTTAAAGACACATAATCCAGTCACCCGTGCAGCGCACCAAACGGAGGGCTGCTTTCTCCTGATCTCTTTGAGCACCGTGTTTGGATTAGCATGATGTGAAAAGCAGCAACTGCTGTTATGTAACTAAACCCTGCATATACAGTTGT
Source organism: Pan troglodytes (assembly GCF_028858775.2). Taxonomy (NCBI): domain Eukaryota; kingdom Metazoa; phylum Chordata; class Mammalia; order Primates; family Hominidae; genus Pan; species Pan troglodytes. Next base: position 53,202,468 of record NC_072414.2, read on the forward strand.
CAGTCTGGGTAAATTTAACTCTGCAGGTTTAAGGCAGAGCTTGCTTGCCAGAGCAGAACTTAGGAAACAACAAAAATTTAAAGACATATTGCCCCATGGACCACAGGGGAAAGCCGATGAGGGAGCTGTTCAGGCAGCAAGGTGCAGAAAGCCAGCGTTACTTCCCGATGCCACACCCGGGCCTTAGCCCCCTGTAATAGCTGGTTTGAAAACAATGACTACTGACAAGAGCATGGTTGTTCAATTACAAAGCTGTCTGCATTTTCCCTCTCCCTACATGGCAATAAAGGCACTTAGGGGGCCTAATGTAGTTAGGAAAGAAAGGCACTGAAACCCAGAATCAGGGGGAGACTTTAATAACAGGTTGCCTTACAGGGAGAACAAAGTGGATCCCGTCTCCAGGCAAGGGCTCCCCCGTTCCCATGGTGTGGAGAAGCCTGCCAAGAGCCGAACCGCGGCCTGAGTTCTCAGCAGCGCCGGTCATGTGGCTCACGAGGAGCCCATCCACCTTCCTGCACCTCAGGTTTGCCAGATGGAAAATAAGGGTTGAGGGTTAACTCTCTGGTGGTCCCTTCCAAATCTCTCATTTCTCCCTCTGGTTTCATTGGCAGATCTATATTCACTATAGACAAGGAATAACTCTGTAGGTAACCTCTCATTCTAAACCGGGCTCTGTCAGGTGAGGCTGAGAGAAGGACATTCACTGGGAACCGTCAAGATGTTAAAAGATATCAATCCCATGGGCCATGTTTCCAATCCTCCTCGCTACCCAGACGAACTCATTACGAAACAGGTTTGTCCTGGATCCCATCCAAAAAGACCTGGTGAAGTCAAGCACAACGAGGAGGTTCCCACTTCTCAGGTGTCTCTCCATGCACATCTCAATGCCTTAGGGAGAGGGTATAACCAGGGAAGAGCCCACCACCACACGCTGAAGGGAAGATCCCTCCCAGGGGGTTCAAGGGAGGCTGGAGAGTGGTACTGCTTTGGCTGCTGCTTGTTTTGTGTGGTATCAGGGACATATTCCACAAGGATGTGAGTAGACTCGAAGAGATGCTCAAATGACTCAGAGCATTTGAAAGATTTTCCACTCTGTTTTATAAACGCAACAGGGCCAGACTAGAGGAAGCAAGTGAGACGCTCATCTCAGGCGCAGGATTTAAGGGGATCCCAAACAACTCAGCCATCTAGATAAATAACATTTTAGTGCAAATTTAAAAAAATTGATATGGATGCAAACAATCCATGATGAGCAAAATACCAAAATGTTAAATAAAGAGAGCAGCAGTCTAGGAATAAGCAGACAGCCAGGTTCTTTTAAAAGAGTGGGTCTGGCTCGTGTAAAATAAACCATTGTAACATCTTCCAATCCCACTTTAAATTTAGATCTAGGAAGATAACCTAGATCTAGGAGACTTGAGTGCTGATGATTTACCCACATTCTCATCTTTGTCATATCCACATCTGCATTTGCTAAACATTCTCATCATGGATGTTCGGGAATGAGCAATACCAGCCGCAGAATCGTACTAGGAGGATATGCCAACAAAAGGTACGCAGCTTCCATCCTTTGAAACTAGACTGAACAGAAATTTTCAAGGACGACTGTAGGAAAATTCATGTCCTGGAAAGAAGTATTATCCAAAAATGTTCAATTCTAAAATGATATTTCTTTGAAATAATTATTATTTGAGTAGAGATAAAGCTTTGGCCTGCATTATATTCTCTCAAAAAAAAAAAAAAAAAAAGACAACTACTATATGTACTGATACCCTATTTATTTTCTGGAAGTGTAGTTCAGCTGATGCCACCCCCAACTCAAAAACCTCAGAGGGCTCCCGACTGCCTGTAAACTTAAATTCAAATTCCAGAGCCCAGTAATCAAGAGGCTTACTCTCCATACTAATTCCTATGATTTCCCTTAACTCCTCCTTCTTTCACTCACCCGCCAGCAGCCCTGTCCATTCTCCTGACCCAGGCTTTCCAGCCTTCCTGCCTTTGCTGAGGCTCTTCCCTCCTAGGAGCAGGAAGGCCCTTCTCTCACCACCTGCTAGCCCATCTCTCCTCTTCTAAATCTTATTCATTCTTCCCATCTCAATTCTAAAACTGCCTTCTCTGCGAAGCCTTAGAACTCTGTTAGGTGCTGAATTATCAGACAAAGAAAAGTTAGCAAGTGATGGCCCCAAGTAGCTTTTGCATTTTAATTTAACCCTAAATTAACCCAAATGCTTAATTTACCAAAAATGCCTCATTTTCAAAGCATACTGATTATTCCTTCTCTGCCCTCGGGAGCAGTGCCAATAGGGGCAGGAAAGAAAGCGAAAAAAAAATGAGAAAAAAATAAAGCTTCTTTTCCTCATGGACTCCTGGAACAAAGCAGATATTCAATAAATGAATAAACAAACAAATCCAATTTTTTATGGACAAGAGGTTAGTCCAATGGCCCCAGGAATCAGTTACAGATATACAAGATAAATATTCTCTGTATCCCAAAAAACCCACACAAAGAAACACACACTACTCTCGGCCCAAGCAGGGAAAGAAAGAAAAATCCCGTTTTGACTCCTGAGGCTTAACTGGGATTCCCAGCTCTCCCAGACCTGTGCTGCCTGCCCTGGGTGATTTGTTTCCGAAACTAAGGGCCTGGTGCTCAAAGCCTGATTTTCTCCATGCAAAGCAATTCAAAACCATCTTAGTCACACAGATAGAAGGTGAAAATATATTGCAAGCAAACTACTGGACTGAGGTCTAGTTTATCAAACCAATTACACCGAGATGTTATGGGAAGGGGGGGAAATGTAATCACATATGACAAGGATTATCAAAACTGCTTACACAGTAAATCAGGAAACTGATAACAGGCTGACAACGGCATATACCTGACTGAGGAATTTCAGGATTCCCCAGGCTTGTAAAACAGAAATAACAACGCAGAACGAGCTGTGCCGTGCTGTCGGGCACTGGGATACACCTGGGTGAAGGGTGGAGGGTGAGAAAGGCCTGGGACAGGTGAAGCAAGAGTCTGTCTCAAGGACCCTTCTCCAAGACCTTGTTTTGCAGGGTGCCCTTTCTTGTTACACTCTTCAGAAACATCTTAATGGGTCCTGACCTTGGTCAACACAGAATTAGAGCAGTAAGTCAGGGGTGACATGAGGAAACTCCTTGGGGAACAGAAAGAGACACAGAGAAATCAAAGTTGTGGTAAGGACTGGGGTCTATCAGAGCTCCACCTTGACAGGAGAGTCGGGAAAAGAGTCATTCTGCTTTGTTTCTGGCATCAACTGACTTTCTGAGGAATGGCCTAGAAAGCTATATGGGGCTTCACGAGTAGGGACGTGCAGGCACACTGAGAAGCTCTCGCTCCTTTTTGGACCCTGCCTTTCAGGGTGTTGAGAGGCCATCCAGGGTAGGCAAAGGCATGCAGAGTGGTGTCATGTTGTACCCCAAATAAAAGGGCAATAAATTAACTTTCTGGAACGTAGAGTCACCGCAGGATCCATCGGGGCCCAGAGCAAAAGCAAACTGCAGGAGATACCAAATGAATCACTGACAGACAAGACACCAAAATAGAGGCCCTAAATAAAGCAACTGACCTGGAAAAGGAAATAAATACCTACATTTTAAAGGAGGGCCCTCCTAGTCTTCCCTGTGCCTCACTAGGTTTGGGGTTTTGTTCACAATTGTGGCACCCTGAAACACTCTAAGAAGTTTGGCTGACTCAGGAGGGCACAGGCTTAAACTTTATCAACATCGGAGACGGCCGTGATTTGCATCAAGTTCAATGCTGTCCTTTTGGCAGTTGTTGCACTTAATTGAGTGAAAAAAGCTGTCAGTCTAAAGCCCCAATCCCAAGGTAGATTCACTCTGAACTAACCATCTGCCAGGGCTTCTCCCAGGGTAGTCAACACTTATCATCCAGAGGACTGGATTCACTTTCTCATAATTAGATCATTCCTGAATTAAATTGACGGTCCCAGGGAAAAAAAAATGCAAAGTGTGTTTTGAGACCAGAAAGCGGAAGCCGACTTGTTTTAACAAATGCAGAAGACTACATATTTTTCCACAGCAACAGAGTGGCAAATAAATGACTTTTCCTAAATTAGGCTGCACAACAATTATTATTTTTCATGCCATTCTTTGAATTATATTCAGGTTTTTATTTGGAAAGTTAAGGCATTTCTTGGAAGCTCCACACACAAACCCAAAGAATGGGTAGCTAGCTGTTCAAAGTCCCAGGTACCCAAGCAAAGTCAGGCCAGGTTGACCAATCTTATCAAATGCTGTGAATGTCAAAGTCTCTGTGCATTTGTTGGCACACCCATGAACCTGCTCCTCACTCAAAATAAAGGGAAAGAATTACACGCAGTTTCTTGTATCCCAAGGTAGCCATTTGTTGGAAAGGCCTGGGTTAGGGGAGTCAGGTCAAACAAACCACTAAGAGATAAACCTGGAACCAGGTCCCAAAAGCAACATAATCATGCTCTAAGCAAAAACAGGTGAAGATATGAAACAGGAGGAGAGTCTGAAGGTTTCTCTGTAAACATGATTTCATTCCCTGACAGTAATTGGGGGATTTGCCTCGAGTCAGATTCAGTATCGTGGGCACTTAACTGCGCAAGGTTTTTCAAACGTTGCACATTAACTCAAATTTTTCCAGGAAATATTTCTGAATTAACTAAAGTGCTTAGTAATTTTTTTCTATTGTTCTTCAGAAGTTTTCACACCACTTGGTTATCACTATTTTTCTGATGAAACACAGAGACAGAAACCAGTGAAACACTGTCTCATAGGGCCTTCTCCAACCATAGGTTAGGAAAGATTAATTTAACTCAAAATAGAATGAGACCAACACATTTTTTCCTGAATATTCAGATTAGACATTTCCATGCTTACTTTTGCAAGGGTATGATATTAGAGGTAAGATAATGGAAAACACAAAGAACAAATTAGTTCCTCATAACATTACAAGCGAAATCGAACTATTAGATTCGATGTAATATCTATATATGTAATATAATATTTCTATTTCTCAAACTTTTAATATTTATCAACCCTGCTTGATCTTTTTTTTTTTTTTTTTTTTTTTTTGAGATGGAGTCTCACTCTGTTGCCCAGGCTGGAGTGCAGTGGTGCAATCTCAGCTTATTGCAACCTCCGCCTCCCAGGTTCAAGCGATTCTCCTGCCTTAGCCTCCCAAGTTGCTGGGATTACAGGTGCGCACCACCATGCCCAGCTAATTTGTTTTGTATTCTTAGTAGAGACGGGGTTTCACCATGTTCATCAGGCTGGTCTCAAACTCCTGGCCTCGTGATCCGCCTGCCTCAGCCTCCCACAGTGCTGGGATTACAGGCATGAGCCACTGCTCCCGGCCCAACCCTACTTGATAGTTACCTGCAGCATTTATTAAAAACATAAGGTTTTGGGGTCCTTCTTCTAGAGGTTTAAATTCAGTAGGTCTGGGCCGCAATAACCTTTTACACAAACTTACCAGATGCAAAAACTTAAGAGTGGAACACAGAGGCTAGAATCAAAGCAAAAAGAATAAGAAGAAACGTACAGATGATGCAATGCTGGCCTGGGTCAGGGGCACTCACCTTCATTTACACATACCCTAGGCGGGTAGGGCCTGGGGTGCTAACAACCTCATAGGAGCAGGAGATGAGATCTCGCAGCCTCGCTTGGCCAGAAGCTAGAATTCAGATGCCTATTTTAAGAGTATCCTTGAAAAACAAACCCCTTCATGAAAGAAAGACTAGAAAAACTCTACCCCTTGCCCAAGGAAGTAAAAAAGGAACTTGCCATCTACCTGGAATTCCAGGTAGAAAAAACAAAAACAAACAAACAAACAAACAAAAGTAGGCCCATATGAGAAGCTGAAATCCTAAACCTATGGAATATGCAAACGTATTTAGGCTCTGAATTTCCACTACCCTGTGTTGCAGGATAGAGACACTTGTATGACCCAAGAAACACAGTACTCAGTGAGAAAAATAATTTCTGATGAAGATGATTTTACAGTCAAAAATTACAATCATATAAGGAACAAGTTCACTATACGTAAGATACAAATAACAGAAATTAGTATACCTTAAGTACTTGACATAATTGACTAGTATTAATATAAAACAAGCAAGTCTGAATATTTTTAAGAAGTTTTAAAGAAGAAGATATAGAAAACATAATGAAGGAACAGAATACTATGACCAAAAAATAGGCAAGTTTTAAAAAATTCTAGAAAGGACAGACAAACATAGTCACTTAAAATTACACAAAAGACATGACACAAAAGAACGCATTTGGCATGTTTCCATTTATGTGAAATTCAATAAGAGGCAAAACTAATCTATGATGATGGAAGTCAGAAAAGCATCTAGCTTTGGGAGGATATTGCCTCAGAGGGGCTTTTAGGGGAGCTAGAAATGTTCTCTGTCTTGATCTGAGTGATGGTTTCATGAGTGTTTTCCCATGTAAAACCATCATCACTTCATGTATATTAAACTACCATTTAGGAATTTCAATAGGCAGTTTAAACAGCAGAGTAGATAGAATGAGTGAACCATTCATTCTGAAAGAACCAAGGAAACTGCCTGAAACATGAGACAGACAGAAAAGGAGATAAAAGATATAAAAGAAGTGAAATGGGATAAAATGAGTAGATCACTCATATATCCAACAGAAGCTTCAGAAAAAAAGATTAAGAAAAGACAAAAGTGTCCACGAACATTCTAGAATTAAAGGAAAGCATGAGTCTTCACAATGAACAAGCACAAGTCTTGAGCAGAATAAATAAATAGATCCATGCTTAAACATATCATAGTGACCCTGCAGAACACCAAAGAAAGAGAAAACCTTAAAAGCAACCAGGAAGACAAATTACCTGCAAAGGAACAACAATATGACTGACAGCAAACTTATCATCCGCAACATTAGATGCCTCCTACTGGTCAAAGGCCACTGCCAAGCCGTTGACAATGCGGAGAATGAGTTTTGTTCAAAATGTTTGCAGAGAGTACCTATTTTTTCACTGAGGCTGTTTAGTGTTAAATGCATCCTTCCTTCATTCCTTCAACAGACTGAGTACCCACTATGTGCCAGCCTGGGCAAGGAACGTTTCTGCTTTCAAGGAGCTCAACACTGTGAATTCAGGTGAGTTGTGAGTGCTGTAATGCAGAAAATACAGGTGCTCTAGAGGGCAAAGGAATGATGTCAAATCCAGAGGAGAGAAGTCAAGGATAGCTTCTTGGAAGTGGGAGATCCAAGCTGAGACTCACAAGATGGGTGGGAATTAGCAAGTGACGACTGTGAACTCCATGAGAGCAGGACCCCTGTCCGTCTTCACACGAATGTATCCCCAAGATTCAGAACAATAACTGGCACTTAGGAGGTGCTGCATAAATGCTTATTAAATGAATGAATGAGTGGATAAATCGATTGTAATGGCAATCAATGAGTGGATAAATCAGAGCAGATAAATCAACACAGGTATAAGGGAAAGCACATGGAGGTGAGAATGCAGAGCATGTTGGAGGACCAAAGTTCAGTATGGCTACAAAGGCGAGCATGTATGTGAGTAGGGGAAGGACAGATGAAAGATGAGTCTGGAAGGCTGGACAGGGGACACTTGAGGCCAGGTTAGAAGGTTTGAATTATATTCTATGAGCAACCGGAATCCAATGTAGGGTTTTAAGCAAGAACATGAGATATGAGATTTGCATTTCCAAAAATCCACTTTGGTCCCAGTGTCCATCTCAGAAAAGTGAGCACTGTTCCATAAGGGAAAAGAGCACTTCCTCACTGGTATTATGACATGCAGCTTTCAGACTTCCACCCAAAAAGTATGCGCAAGAGAGAGCGAGCAAGAGAAATTGAGACTGTGCGTGAACAGGTCTAAGAAATAAACATAAAATCCTGGCTATCCAAATCCTGCAGTGGGTGTATTTTCCAATCAGCCCTGAGGCTTATGGAAGAGATAAAATAGGAAAGGAATATGTCCCCAGCTCCAGCCGAACATTCTGTTCAGGCTTTTCAATCTAAAAACTTCAATGTGCTGGTCGGCACCATTGCTGTTCTCGTGTTTGGCCTACGCTGGGCCAAATCCTGCCCCAAAATATCAACGTGTCATATGTGGGCCCAGACAAGGCTTTCTAACTCTTCTGAAGTTTGAGTTTTTTCCCCTTCTTATAAAAGCAGTGAGCCAGAGAAGAGTCCATGGTAATAATTATGGCTTTTCTTGTGTGGACAGCATCCAGAAAGGGGCAGCAAGCCCACAGAGCCTGGCTGAATAAAGCCATTCCTCAGCCAATGCCAACTTCAGCAACTTCTCTGTTAGCAGCTCTTGTTAGAGCTGCAAAGCACCGGTAGAGCTGGCGAGGGTGGGGGGCAATTCTGAGGATATGTCTACCTTGCGTTCAAGGGTCCTGCCATGTCATAAACTCTGCATCTTTCGTATTCATAGTACACAGCACACGCCTCTGCCAAGCCACAGTCGCAGGTTGTTCTCAACAATTGGTTAAAGTTACTTGTCAGAATTGCACGCAGGAATTCCTCCAGCAAGATCAGAGTTTCGCTTTGTCTAGTCAGCCGGAAGTCAGCTAAGACAGTGAGGAAGAGAGTAAAATCTCAAGGAGTTCTCTAGCACATCCGTCTCGGGCCTAGGAAGGGCAACAGGATACCTAAGGAATGAAAGGAAAACCTGCAACCGGAAGAGTGAAGGAGCTGGCACAGGAAAAGCCAGAGGGCAAGAGAAAGTAGAAAAACAATCTCTAGGGGCGGCTGTGGTCAGCTGACTTGGCTGAACACTGCACAACTCCAAGGAGCTCCATTTGCTTAGGCTGCTTGCTACCTCCCACCTCCACACATGGAGAAGGGCACACACACAGATGAAAAGGGAAGCCAGGGTGCTGGGGCTGTTACGGAGACACATTTAATGCAGTTAGGGGAAGGGGTTGGGGACCTGGGGTTGGTGGTATGGTAGGAGGCACGAGCCATGGTCGAGAGCAACCTTCTGGACTCAGACTAAGCAACTCTTCTAGGCCTCGGTCCTCTCATCTGCAACATGGGGATCATAATTCTTGCTTCCTAAAGACGCAGTGAGAATTTTAAGGACTGAGCCCAGTGTGTTCAGTACCTAGAGCAGATTAAGCTATCGATAAGAGCTCCTAACTATTGTGAACCACTATCAAATCACATACCAAACTCTAGGATAACATTCTTATTAACTCACTGAGGATGCAGATGATGCTTTATTTAATCTTTGTAACCTCAGCCCCTAGTGCAGTGCCTGGTGAATATAAGAACTGATTATTGCAGAAGGAAGGGAGGGAGGGAGGAAGGAAGAAATTCTTATGTCTATATCATGGCCACCCAGCAAGCGTCAGGCATTATTTTGAACACTAGCATATTCACAAATACTGTTTGTTGAATGGAAAGTATTCATTCATCAGCTACTTACAAAACAATAGCTGAGGACTTGCTGTATGCAAAGCACTGTGTTAAAAACCCTGGGAAACACGTGGATAACCCCACGACATCCCTGTTCTCAAGGATCTCATAACTTAGCCAGAGACTCCTACATAAATCATCCTAGCAATAATCAACTATGATAATACTATAATATAGGCCCAAATAAAAGAGGATGCTGACCATCCCGCCCTTCACCCCCAACACCAAACAAAAGATATGGCATTTTTTTCCTAGTTCCTTCCTGATGGAGAGAAGAAAACTTTCACCACTTTAAAGCTGTGGGAGAAAAGGAGAAGAATGTGATCACACCTGGATGCAGTTTGCTCATCCTCCAGCCTGGCAGCACACAGCTCTCAGCAGCCCTCTCTGCCCAGTTGCCAGATCTCAGGCTCAGCACACAGGAGGGTCTGATGTTTACTAAACAATGGCCTGGCTTATCTTTCTCCACAAGAATCCTACCATATGGATTCAACAAAGGCAAAGCTTTCGCAGGACCCAAGAGGCAGGGTGTGATGCTCTAAAGGATCACTTCCACCAGTGGGAACAGTCTAACGCCTAAATTCCAAAAGATATTACTGATACTGTTTATAATTAGCATGCTAAATAAAAATGAGGCAAGCTGCTGGCTTTCGTAGGCCTCATCCCATTATGCAGTTAGAAGAATATGTGTCTGTGTATACGTTTGTGTGTATATATATGTATGCATATACACACATGTATACCTATATACACACACACATGCATACATACACACATGCACACACACACATACTACTTGTTGGGCCCAACCTTTCTGAAATTTATAATAGAGAAAGCCTACAAAACATATTTACCACACATATGAAGATGAGAAAGGCAAATGGAATAGACTTTCTCCTTCATCCTACAGGACGTGCTAGCCAAGGATGGATTCCAGGAAGTTAAATGGACCTAAGAACAGCTGAGACTCAAAACATACTACAGATTAACCACATTTCCAGAGCTAGGTTTTAAATGAGAGAATCATTTGAGGAGCATCCAGAATACTGACTTGCTACCCTCCATTAGCTAGAAGCTCAGCAAATGGAAATGCACATCGTGGCTTCACTCACAACATGAAAAGAACGACACACATTAATACATTAGAGTTGTCTTCTCTATGGTTTCTTTTTAAAGAAATCAACAGCCCGAAGACTTAGCTCAGTCCTCTTCTCATCACATCTACCTTTTCATCACAATTATATTTGGCAGTCTTTGTGATTCCGAGCTGAAAAGCAAAGTATGAGGCTGTTTCCCTCTGTGGGTTTGTTATTGTTCATGATAATTCTGATGACTTCCACAGAAAAATCCTGAAAGTGACATTACTAAGTTAGATTAACAGCCAGTGTCCTTAACTCTTGCTTCCAAATACTTCATCCAATGTGTAAAACAAATGCAAAACAACAAACAGGCTGTCATTGGCAAAGCTTGAGTCAAGTTCCCTAATGCAGAAACCTTACATTCATATTAATCACATAGCAAGGAAAAGTACCTACAGCTAGTGCTTTCACATTACTGATAGTTACTACATAGCTGCTTAATCACATTTTCAGTGACCCAGCCAGCTCAATCTACTGACTTGGAAGGGTTTAAAACACAAAGCTCTGGCCTCTTCTGCAAGGGAAGGCCTGAAATAAAGACCTCGCATTTCTCTAAGAGAGACCTGTTTTTTCCCAGTATGGGGGTAGGCAACAGGAGGGGAAGCGCTCCAAGGGTAGGAAAGGAAGAGAAAGGAGACTATCAGTTGATGAATGAATAAACAAAATGTGATACATCCACATAATGGAAGATTATTCAGCAATATAAAGGACCAAGGTACTGATCCATTTTATGACATAGATAAACCCCCAAAACACAATGCTAAGTGAAAGGAGGCAGACACAGAAGAACACATAGTATATGATTCCACTTAAATGAAATGTCCAGAAAAGGAAAATCTATATATAGAGAAAACAGATTAATGGCTGTCTTAGACTAGGGCTAGGAAGGAGGAGTAACAGCAAACGGGCATGTGGATCTTCTGGGGCTGATGGAAATGTTCAAGTAGACTGTGGTGGTGGTTGTACAACTCTATAAATTTACTAAAAATTATTGAATTGTATACTTAAGATGGGTGAATTTAATGGTAAGTAAATTATGCTTCAATAATAATTTTTTTAAAGTTGGAATGAATAAAGAAGTATATTTTTTGGTGGTTCCTTTAAAAATCACAGGATTATAGAATATCAGAGCTGGCAGGAAGCTGTAGTTCAGTGCCTCTCTGTACTAAGGAGAAGGTGAGGTCTCAGGGTGGAAGCCATTTGCCCAGAGCCACTTACATAATTAATGGTGGGCTGGGATCAGAACCGAGGCCTCCTGGTTACTTGTCCAGTGTATTCTTCACAATTTGTCTTCATTATTTTGCTTCACATAAACACTCAGGGCATTAACCATAAAGATAATAAAATATCCTCACAAACAGATGTGCCTGATTCAATGACCAGAATGTGTTTGTGGTATATATCACACTGGATAACCCATGATTTGGTTATTCTCCACTTGCGTTAGTACTTATATTTTTCGTTTTCTTGTCTTCTCAGTATTTGTTTTTAGGTAAAATCCACGGCTGTTTATAAGCTTTAAACTGAAGGTTCTTTCCTTACCCTAAAGATTCACAGATGAGTTTTTCAGAAGCTGAATCGGCTCTAAAAGCCTCACTGCTTCAGTACTTCTAACGGCAAACATCCTAATTCAGAGCTCGCCACAGGGGCTTGTCTTTCTAATAGAAATGTAAAATAGATCTTTATTTGCCACAAAATTAAAATGTGATCCAATTATGCACAATATGAAGGAACTTGTTGTTGAATTACAAAAAAAAAAAAAAAAATTCACACACTCTAATTTAAAACAATGATACCCCAGCCTTAATTACCTTGGGTTTCACTACTGTGATTTCAAACAGTACAGGAATAGGAAGAGAGGCGACCATGCCTAGGATAAAATACACATAGGAAAATACGACTCTGTTGAAACAAACAAATGACAAAGCTAAAAAATTTTAACTTTTTAGAGACAAATCAACCACCCTGTAAATTATCAGTATGCTTTAGGCATCAACCCATGTTATGAAATGAATGTTTGTGTCCCCATAAAATTTACATGTTAAAGCACTAATCCTCAGTGTGATGGTATTAGAAGGTGGGGCCTCTAGAAATGTGAGAAAATAAATGTCTGTTGTTTAAGCCACCCAGTTACGGTGTTTTGTTATAGCAGCCTGAGCTAACTAAGACAGCCAAATACTTTACTTTTGTACAGTTGTGCAGACCTCTGTATAACTCATTACAGTGATCAAGGTCAAATGGTTACACAACATCCCTTTCTCAGGAACTCGATCAGGGGTTATTCATGTGCATTAAAGTATGTGAGAAAATATTTAGCCTCCCTAAATCTGCATTTTGCAAGGGGCTATTCTTGCACTGACTTACTTATACATTTATAGTCTATCTCCCAATGCTTTTGCCTTGGCATAAAGTGAAAATTAAAATAGAACTGCATATTTAGCTCAACTTCCCCGCCACAGAACCAGTCCCTAACTTTCTAAAATGTACTTCAGCCTTAAAGTGATGCCTGTCTCGAAACTGCTTCACTTTTCAGGTCTCTGTGCGTACAGGGGCCAGCTGGACAGATGCTCCCGGGATGCTGAGGGTTCCCCCAAGAGGCAGGTGTCTCCTCTAGAAACATAGATGTTAAAATGTATAGTTAACAAGGAAGGGCAGAGCTTCACTAACCAGCAAGTGCAGAAGCTCAGAATTGAAGTATACTGATGATCTTACACTTAAGAAGACTCCAAACTGCCCACAGGGATCAGAACTTTTCTAGCCAGTCTTTCTCTGACAATGCCCAGTACTGTTTCCTATTCCATCTAAATGACCCAGCTGATACCTAAAATGGAAAGAAAAATTCCAAAACTGAAGGCTGTACTTATAGGCAATAAGGCGAGGCTAAGACCTAAACTAGATAATTTGAGGACAGGGAACAAAGATTCCATTTCGATTCCTGAAGGTTACCCCCATACCTATTATAACAGAATAAAATAAAATAATTCGAAGCTGCACAACCTCTAACTTATCAAATCCTATATATATGCCTCATTTTCTCAAATGACTCCTAATTTGTGTAAAGAAAAAGGCAAAAAGAGAAAGGACAGAAGTATGTCAAGGTGGGCTAAAGCTATGAATACCCTTTTATGTAAAATAAGAAAAAAATAGATATACACGCATTTTTTAAAAGGGAACTTTTTGAAACCTTGAGCCGCAAAGAGGAAAAATTCTTGGCTAAATTGCACCACTCAAAGACAACTAGACTTACGGTCATAAATTTCTTCTCCAACCCATTTCTTTCAGGATTCTTACAGATCCACGGCATTTTGCAAACTGACATAGGACCCTTTCAAACAATGCAACCTAACCTTCACCAACAGCTGATTCTCTTCCTACTCTTCTGCACAGAGAGGCCCTGACCCTCAGCTGTCGCTGGAGCTCGAGATGGTGGCCAAAGCGAAAGCAGTCAAGCCGGAGAACTCCCGAAGGTGGTTCTCAGGTAACCAGCTGGTTAGATTTCATCTTGTGTGAGTTTAGCTTTGCCTAGCTAGGCCAAGGAGGCACTTGGCCTGGGTTTAGAATGCTTTCTGTTTTTCTTCAGGGCTCAATTATAAACAGCCCAAAGAAAGGCTCTGCTGTCCTGAAGGGCACCTTTCAAGAGAAACAAAAATGGGACGCTCGCTTAACAAAAGGGGACTGTTTGGCCACCAACGTCCTGAACAGGGTCTGAGTGTATAACTGGAAGGGCTTTCTGCAAAGTTAAAAAGACAGAGAAGAAAACAACAGCAAAAAAAATAAGGATCATCACAGAATCTCCCACTCCAAACCTTCCTTCCGCTCAGAAGTGCCAACAGATAAAATATAAACCCCTTTGAAGAAAACTCCAGCCGGAGCTCAGCTTTCAGGTTTTAGAAGACACTGGCATCCCAAGGCCTTCCCACTGTCAGATCAAACACACACAAAATATTTCCCTGATATTTTCCTGGTTTCGCCCACACCATAAAAAACAGGCTTTCCTTTTAATCTACTTACCACACTGTGGGTGAAGGCCTCTAATTTCACAGCACAGAGATAACACAAATAATTCATATGACACATTAGTGAAATATTGACAGGGAAAACATTTAGTCAGAGCTCACCGAAAACAACAGGGAGCTCAGTGATGGCCACAGAGGGCAGAGGGATGCCTTTCCAACAGGGCAGAGCCCCCTCCCGCCACACTACTTGAGTTGAAGATAAAGTCAGCCTATTTGGATCCGAATTGTTTTAAGGCAACAGGTCTTCATAATTACACAACATTTTTCTGGTCCCTCGATGGGCTGCAACATTATCAACCTCCTTCCAAGACTTCCAGGGGCTGCCGCATATGTGAAAGTCCCTAGAAAACTGTTAAGTGCCATCAACTTGCAGCAATGGCAATCCCACCCAATCATAACCAAGGTCAGCATCCGCCTGGCCAAACACTTGTGCATTTCTTTTTCTCTTCCTGATCAACTTAAAAAAAAATTCTTTCACTTAGTTTCCCATGGCTAGACCCAGCCTTTGAAGATCTCACCCCCTTTCTCAACACCCTCTTTCAACTTCCTCTCCTACGAAGTCTTCCTCCCAGGGCAATAAGACCTATCCACAGCTACTATTCATTCCATTTCTCCCACCCTTAAGGTTCTGCCAAGTGTGGGGCAGATTGCCTTTAGAGACAGGGCAACTCAATGCTGTCTGTGTAGAAAGGTTTGTTTGTTTGTTTGTTTAAAAAAAAAAAAAAGGCTGCAACACTTCAATCATCAGTTGGGCATGTTGGGAGAGCACCATCAAAGCAGAGAAAAGTGAAATGCAACCCGAAACAGCAAAGGGTCTAAAACCTGACTCTGGGCTTACAAACGTTCTGACTTTATTTTTACTTATTTATTTTTTGGGACGGAGTCTCACTCTGTCGCCCAGGCTGGAGTGCAATGGCGCAATCTCAGCTCCCTGCAACCTCTGCCTCCCAGGTTCGGGTGATTCTCCTGCCTCAGCCTCCCAAGTAGCTGGGATTACAAGTGCACACCTGGCTAATTTTTGTATTTTTAGTAGAGAAAGGGTTTCACCATATTGGCCAGGGTGGTCTTGAACTCCTGACCTCAGGTGATCCACCCACCTCAGCCTCCCAAAGTGCTGGGATTACAGGCGTAAGCCACCATGCCAGGCCCATTCTTACTTTTTTACACCTTATGTAGATGTAGGGTCTCCAAGTCCCAATCCACTTTTGTGAGAGACTTTTCTTTGTCATCATACCAATCCAAGCCCTTCAGTTTCCCAACCACACCCACTTAGACCTTAGATTTATTTTCTGCTGATATCATTTCAAAATCCAAGAACATCACCTCATAGATGTAAAAATTCACCTTCTAATCCTCTATCAAGAGTGCTGCTCAGAGTTAGGACTCCAGCTCTCTAGCCTGGCCCTCCTAAGTGCCAGATACTTGCTATTGCTATTTTTTTGTTTTCTTGCCTAATGCCACATGTAACATATTGTCACCTGCTCCCTGCTAGACCCCCATTCCCCGCTGCCCATCAGATATGTCCCTGGAACTTCCAACTCAGCCCATCCCAAATTGAACCCATGCCTTCTCTCCTCTTCACACTCTACCCCACTACACTGTCCCAGCCAATAATCCCGGCCCACACTCTGCGCTTGACTCCTGCCATTCCCTCCATCGTGGTCTCCCAATTCCACTTCCTGGGGAATCCTGCCGCAGAGTCAACTCTTCTTCGCCTTCCACTCCCAACCCTCACCCCAGTCTTGGCCTTCAATATCAGTCACTAGAATTATTACAGAATCTCCTAACTTGGTTCCTTGTCTCCCTCCCTAACTCCACATAAGTATATTTAAGTACCTTACCAAAAAGAAATCAGGTATTTTTCATTTGTTCAAAATTTTGCTATAAGACAAGGTCCGAAATGCTTAGGCTCGCCCCTGCCTACTTTCTCCAACCTCATCTCCTACTCCTCACCAACAACCTCAGGCCAAGCTACATCTCACTTATGTTACCTGAATGTGGCATGAACTCTCCCCTTGGGTGCCTCAGCCTGGAATGCCCTGTCACTTTTTGCCAAAAGAATCTCCTCATTTTTCTAAAACCCAGGCAGGCATAATCACCTCAGTGAGCTTTCCCTAACTCCTCTTGGGGCATTTTCTCCTTCTTCTCTATGTTACAGGTTTCCTAAGTATCTCTACTATAGCATGCTACATCTTTTTAAAGTAATGTCTTTCTTGCCCATCAATTCACTTAATTCAGCTTTGTCGCTCCATTGACTAACATGGGACCTGACACATAGTAAGTGCACAAGAATACTTGATGGATCAGTGCAAGGAGGCGATATATTCTATTATACTGCCCTTAAACATTTGAAACTTTTGAGGAATAGATTTTCTTGCTTCATCCCAGTCCTCCCTCAGCTGGCTCATCTTTCACATATTGATTCTAAACTGCACGTCACTAGCATCCTGAGGGCATTCACCGAATGCTCATGTAAAAGGCAGAGAGATATGGGACAGAACACTGAAGACAATCTATAACCTTGCTCCCAAGGAACTGAGACCAATGAGAAGATAAACACAGCTGAAGTCGCAAAATGTGAATCCAATGAGGACTATAACTAATGAGAGCTAAAACCAGAGTGTGTTTGCTACTAAGAAAATAATAATGGAAAAGACCAATTAATAAAGAGATGTTGTCAAACGCCATGACAATTTTCATTAAAACATTTTATTAGGCTGAATATGATATTGATGCTTTTTCATTAAGGTTTGTATTAAAACTTCTCCACTAAATATATTCTTAATTCAGATGCCAGGCATTGATACTGTCTACTATCTCCTTAAATCCTTGTGGGGTTTAAAACTTACATTGTTGATTTCAAAGACAGGGAGTGAACAGTGGCTTACGAAGCAAATTGGCTTTCAATATATTGATCATCAGAGCAAGCATTATATATACGAAAGTTAAAGGTATTCTAAACTACATACAATCTCATCTCTATGGACAAGTCTTTCTGAGGTTCTAGATTACCAGATGGTGGTGTTGGCAATGCCACAGAAGCAAAATCCAAAAGCGGGGGCAGGTGAGAGATGGGAGGCCATCAGTATAACCCCTTCTAGATGCTGTGGTGGCAGAATGCAGAGAGGGGGCCTTGGAGGCAGCAATCCAGACTGGAGATGGACCAGGTAAGTTTTCAGGACCTCCCTGGCCATACCACCCTAACGGTTGAAAACTCCTGGACAATTACTGCCAAACTATCCCCTGAAGCCAGTCCTCTTGTGGGCGAAGGGATAATGTCACTGGAATGTCATCAAAGTTTAACACCTTCTTGGACTTTTTTTTTTTTTTTTTTTGAGACAGAGTCTTGCTGTGTCCCCAGGCTGGAGTGCAGTGGCACGATCTCGGCTCACTGTAAGCTCCACCTCCTGGGTTCATGCCATTCTCCTGCCTCAGCCTCCCGAGTAGCTGGGACTACAGGTGCCCGCCACCACGCCCAGCTAATTTTTTTTTTTTTTTTTTTTGTATTTTAGGTAGATATGGGGTTTCACCGTGTTAGCCAGGATGGTCTCGAACTCATGACCTCGTGATCCGCCCGCCTCAGCCTCCCAAACTGCTGGGATTACAGGTGTGAGCCACCGCGCCTGGCCCTTCTTGGACTTTTTAATCTACCTGTCCCACTGGCAGCAGCCATGTTGGACACCGCCGTCTCAGGTCCTATTTCTGCTCTTAGGGTTCATGTGTGACTTAAGGCATAGAAATGTGCCTCTATCTTTCTGCTGTGGAAAGAAAATTGTTTGACAAATGTCCTTCCTTAGGAGATAAATGACAAAATAAAATGATCATTCCCGGGCCCTTAATACTTCTTTCCAAAACTTGAGAAATACCAGTTAATAGGGGTTCTCAGGCATGGTAATAAGGATGAAGAGGTTGAAACAAATGTAGAAAGCCTTGTTTTCAAAGCCTGGCATTGATGCCATCATTGACTTGACTTGTCATAATTAATATGTGTCCCCATTCATAATCAACTTGTTAAAAGGCAACATAAGCCAAGCATTTTTTTATGCCAAAGTCATATATCTTCTTGATCTGCCTGACACAATATATATGTGTGCATGTGTGTGTATATTTATATATGTGGCTGTGTATATATATGTATAAATAAATTCACTTTGCACAGAACCAATTATTTTTGTTCACTGACTGTTCAATATTACAGGACTGGGGTTTCTCTTCTCAGCTAGAGTCTATTTCTTAAAGACCAGCTCCTCTACGTCTGCATGTGTGTGTATCACTCACACTATCACAATACAAATTAGACAAAATAGATGCTTAATGGTGTAATTCACTTTACAATGGCACTATTATTACAGCATTACTCTATTTTCATTACTACCGCATATTAGAATCGGCTTCCAACATGTTTGAGTGAAGAAATAAAACAACCTAATCACAATGCCAATTAATTCTGTAAAAGTCATGCAGTATATCAAAACTAAAACATTTCACAGCCATCTCAGAAAGACAGGATTCCATACTTGCTTCACTATTTTTAGCCAGCTATGCCCCTACTCCTTGAATACTTTGACCTATCCTAGTCCAGTTATAAGCCAAAATCGATAAAAGACCCTAAGCAAGTTTAATTGATTCTCTAAGAAAGGATATTATAATCCATCAGCACACCCTCACCTTGTGCTAACATTATTTTCCTGGGTTTACCTAATACCATTGTGGTACCAAAAACTACTCTTTCTCACGCTGTTCTCTCATCAGCTCAAATACTGTAACAGCAGAGCAATTTCAAACAGGTTGCGAGTCTTTTAGAGTATTGCTTGCAAAGTGCATGTAAATTATTAGATTACATTACAAGTGAAAGACTCAGCAGTGGGTCACCATAGTGGAGCATTAATGTACAGCAAGTTGAATGGAACCCTTGCAGACAAGCTTCTCCAATGTGATTTTTTTTTGGCAGAAAGGAGAAAGTGAGTAAAGGGAAGGGAGGGCAAGGAATGATGGGTTGGTGAAAAGTGAAGTCTCTGAGAGCACCAGGGCAAGGTGGGAATAAGGTAGCAACCCCAGCCTCAGTGCCTGGATGGGGCAGCCAGAGGGCAGTACAAGAATAGTGGGAGCAGGGAGACAGGGAAAAGGGAAGGAAGAAGCCAGACAGGTATGGGAGGTAACGTCAGGAAAGCTCAACAAGTGGCTGATGGGGCTGAATTTCAGTGATTTGTCCTCTTTTAATTGGATCCAGCCCATGGTGGCTGAACTGAGGGATTAATGAATTTACCTAAGGTCACACGGCTAGCACAGCACACACCTGGGTCTTGGCCCAGGTCTGTCTCACTCCTCCCAGCAGGCTTGTAAAAACCACATACACATATTGTCTCCCAACACGTCCAGCTTTGGTCTGAGTTGCTCAAGACTAGAGTAGGCCTGATCGTGCAATTGAGGGGATCAGTGGATTCAAGAGAGGCAGAAGTCACACAAACAAGTGCAGCCGAGTCCAAACCGAAGGCCCCATTGGAAATATAAGACAGCAGGAGATGTGCCTGCAGAGTTGGGAAGTGCCTAGCTGGTGTACTGAGAAGGCAAACACCTCTGCAGGACAATGTGGAAGAGAGTATCTGCATGGTTAATGGGCACCTATTTTATGCAAGGTATCGTGCAGGGAGTAAAAACATAAACTGTGGTCTTGATCTCCTTAAGGCTAGGCTCATACCCGGAAAATAACTATCAGACAGCATAAAAGAGGCCTGGCAGAGGAAGAGGTTACATGTTCACTAAATGAGCAAAGCCCATATGACTGACTGCTGTAACAAACAGGAGTCTGGGAGCTTCAAGAGGGAGAAGGTGGATCTTATCTGGAGTGAAAATGATGGTAGGATTTCAATGAGCAGAGAGAGAGATGGGGACTAGGTGAGACAGAGGACGAGGGGAAAGGTGAAGGCACATACAAGGTAGAGAGATGAAAAGGCCAAGTTCAAAACATATTTAGAAGACAACCACCATAAATGCCTGGTCTGAGGTGACCCAGGTATTTCAGTGAGCTTCTTAGAGAAATGCCACCACTCAAATATAAGATCCAGAAAGGCAGGGAGCTCGCCTCTCTTGTTTGCTGCTTTATCCCCAGGCCCTAGCACATAGAAAGCACTCAGTAAATATATGTTGAATGAAAGAACGCCACCCTTGGGCTCTTACACACTGATGTCAGCTCCAAGCCAAAGAGGGATCCCAGAATTTATATTCTAAGCCAGTCTAGGCAGATGTGCCTCTAAATCTACTAGCATATTAATGAGCATGTGCTAAAAGTGGCATAAAGATACTGTATGATTATAAATAATAAGTATTTACATTATTTTCCCTCCCCCTCCTCCTCCCTGAAGTCATAATGAGTAACACCTGGAGCTTAACATCAGTTACTGTGGAAACACTTCCTTCCTCCCCCACTGCTGGGCCATGGTCCCCCAGAAAGGCTGCTTCTACTTCATGCCCAGGACAAGGTTTTTAAATAGTGAGGAGTGGCTCATAAATAGATCATGAAACCAATGTGGTGGCTCGTAACCTGTATTTTAAATAATAGAGCAAACACAATCACACATCACAAGTGAAGGGTAAATATTTTACATGAAAAGTTTGTGTGTGTGTGTGTGTGTGTGTGTGTGTGTACTAGTTCACAATGTAATATGTTTTTCTCATTGTGGATCACGGTATTAATGTCTCAAAGATATCGCCCTGAGAGGCAAGCGGTTCCAGTGTTAGGACCTGTAATATTCAAGCTGAATGACCCTTGTTTTACCGGCTAAATGTGCCTGTCAAATGGTATTTCTCTTTGGCCCGGTAAACTTGACCCATCCTGAAACACTGAGATGTTCTGTGTAACATACTAAGTTCAGAATCAGTTCCTTCAAAGGATCCCGAGTTTCACAACACACAGTCTTTTGTGGAAGAAAAAATGATTTATTTTTTCTAATTACAAAAGTAACATATACATAATGCAAGAACTTCAAAAAATACAGAAAAGCACAAAGAAAAAGAAACTCACAGGTAATCCCAGCATCCACAGATGACCACTTTATCATTTCATCATTTTGGTATTCGTGGGTCCAAGTTAATTTACTAATATAACACACACACACACACACACACACACACACACACACACACTATAATTTCCTTCTACAAAAAAGATGGCATTCCGTGCACACTGCTATGAAAGCTGTTACTTTTCACTTAGCAACGGCTGATAAACATTTTTTCTTGATAAGAAATACTTTTCTAGTGCAACATGATTTTTAATGGCTACATAATATTCCATTCACAGACTTGATCCTGAGCATCTCTAGACAAGGCACAGCCTTAAATCCTCTACTCTGAGAAAACAAGCTTGCTGCGGAGACACACATCTTTGCTGTGGGCCCCCTGGCTGTGTCTAGCTCTGGTGAGCACTAAGCATGAGATGCTCAACTCTATACCTATTAATAGAAAGTAAAAATAGTTTTGCTTTCCACTAAATCCGAGCATGAGACTTGGACACTATTTTCACTATGTTTTAGAATGGCTTTACTGACATAGCCACAAGCTCACTGGTGGATTTTTAATTAATAATAAAAATGCCCAGTGGGGTTAAAAAATAACAATTACTGACAATGTTCCACTAATAATGCATGGCCAAAATAACCCATGCTTAATTTTGTACATAATCTACTGCCTAATGCTAGATCAACTTGCACACATCTTAATAGCCTCGTTAGGCTGGGCGCGGTGGCTCATGCCTGTAATCCCAGCACTTTCGGAGGCCGAGGCGGGAGGATCACGAGGTCAGGAGATCGAGACCAACCTGGCGAACACGGTGAAACCCTGTCTCTACTAAAAATACAAAAAAATTATCTGGGCGCGGTGGCTGGCGCCTATTGTTCCAGCTATTTGGGAGGCTGAGGCAGGAGAATGGCGTGAACCCAGGAGGCGGAGCTTGCAGTGAGCAGACATCACGCCACTGCACTCCAGCCTGGGCGACAGAGCAAGACTCCGTCTCAAAATTAAAAATAAAAATCCTCATTATTCGAACTTTGGAGGATCCTGGCACAGCACACAAGTGACAGGAACATGAGGTAAGAAAGTACAAGACTTGGGTTCTAGTCACAGTCTTGCTGCTTACTAGGAATGTGATCTCGAACACGTTACCTTTGTCAGCATCAGTTCAAATAGGGTGGGCTAGGCTCGCTGATTCATAAAGCCCTTTCTGGCTTTAACACACTTTAGTCTAATAAAATACGACCAAGTGGTAGCATCATGAGTAAGTATCACATATTTAACATACAACCCCAAGTTCAAGACTAAAAAGTCAGCTTTAGAGGGTTCAAGAGTCCTTTCAGTGTAGCTTCAGTTCTTCTTCTGATTCCCTGTGAGTCCTCAAGAATGCTAGGGAACCTCACCAATCCTTGACTGTCATCCTTCACACTGTGAAATTTTACAGCTTGCAGGTTAACAGCCTGGTCTATAGAAATTGCCCGGGTTCCCACTTTCTGCACACATGTGCTCATCCAAAGCGCGTGATGAGTGCCAGAAATGGTAAAATACAACTCTGGCAATTTCACACTTGTCATCATCAGTCAACTAATAAGAGCACTAAAAGAGGAATCATTTTTTGATGATCAGGTTATTTCATTTGCCTTTGCTTTCCCAATGCTTCATTACCTGGACAATGGAGAGTTATGAGCAGTTCACCCTCCCAGTTGCCCTGTCCTTTCAGATATAATATCCCTGTCACACAAACATTCCTGAGAGTACATGCTGTATTGTCACATGGCCTTTTCATCATCCACTGGTTTTATAACTGGAAAGTGAAAATGAAAAGCAATGCAGTTTATTTAAGAGGTTTTAGACTTGCTAAATATACATGTGTGTCCTCTGTGACTGGATGTTGAAAATCCATTAATTTCCACACAGCCACTCCTCCCCATGACTGGCATTGATCATATGGGATGAGATAAGCCTCTTTGCTTCTGGAAGGGCAGAATCACATCTGGTTGCCTTTTCTCTGTCTTTGTCCATTTCTTCAGGTTTCTTTAAAATTAATTGGAAGAGTCAATAAACACGCCTGCCAATTCCCTTTACACCCTAGGAAAGCAGCTCACCGTGCCCTTCAGACCTATTCTTGCTGTTTTTCCAAGTACTCCCTTACCTGCCTTTGTCAATTGGCATTCTCGACAAGTTCGTCATAACTTCTCAAAGTGTCAACTTTTCCTCTTTTCATTGCCCTTGTTAAAGATAATTTAAAATTAGAAAGTCACATTCCCAGACATTTCAGAGTCAATGCTAATGTCATTTTCCTTTGCACAGAAGTCTCTTTTCCCTCTAGAGGCTCCCTGCCTTCATCCACAGCCCCCACTCCCCAGCCCCAAACAGGCATTGTTAATCTCTGCAGGCACTAGTCCATTCCCCTATTTCATCCTTCTTATCTTTCCCCCAAAATACTTCACCCAGTGAAACACACTTTAGCTTGTGGTTCTCCTTCCTTCACTCCACTTCAGAGAGAAATGTCTGGGTCTAGAGATTGTAAAGTCACCTTCAGGAAAGAAGCATACAGTTGGCTGTCAATTAATCAGGATAAGACAGAAAAAATTACACCATGTGCAGCTCGGCTTCTCAGTACATGCATTTATGTTTTGGGATCAAGAGGATTTCTTCCGTACAACCTAAAATTCATATTTATGGCTTTTGTTTGGCTATAACTAATTCCCTACCTAACTGCACAGTAGTTAATAGTCTGGAATTCTTAAAACAGTGATTACCATACTTCATAGTAGATTCAAACGATGGTCCCTCATTTCCCCCTCATTCTATTTCACCTCTATTCTTGCCTGTTTATTCTTGGTAGCATTCTTTGCTTATACAAAAAAGTCAGACGATTTTATATTCTATAATTTTTATTCTCGTGGCTAGTTTGACATAGATTTTAAGCCCGTTTACTTTCCCCCATTAAGCACAGACCTAAACATCACCATTCTTATCACGTGTACAATCCCATCAAGTTTCAGAGTGTCATTTATATACAATTTTATTTCTTCTTACTTCTTTCACACACGCCTACCACTTACGTACAGCAACTTCACTACATTCATATTTCATAAACTTCATCAGTATTCAGCCAAACCCTCCCCCGAAGTAAGCTAGGTATTTTTAACACTGCACTGCCTCTTTCAGTGGCTTGAGGATCCTATACTAAGTGGCACCCTTCGTTGCATCCCAGAAGAGTTTATCTATTATGGTCTGTGCATGGATGAAGAAACTTCCTAATTGTTTCAGGAAACTTTAAGATGTTCATAATCAAGCCAGGTGCAGTAGTACATGTCTGTAGTCTCAGTTGCCAAGAAGCCTGAGGCGGGAGGATCCCTTGAGCCCATCTCTTTAAGGAAAAAAAAAAAAAAAAAAAAAACTAAAAAAATAGTTCATAATCAAAATTTAAACACCCAATAACATTGTTAAGATGATTCTAGGCTAGGAGATTATAAATCCTCTATACCATAATATTTCCCACTCATTTCCATCCTCTGACACAGAGTTTCAGAGAAAACATCTATGGTATAGAACTCTACCTGGGGCAGCCTGGAGTCCTCCACCACCTACAAGGGTGTGTGAAACCTGTACTCTCAGCTGTCAGTGGGTGCTGTACAGGGCTCCCTAGCTCACCACCAGGGCCCCAGTTCTGTGGACAAAACCATCACCAGGAAACCACAGCGCCATGCCATTGTTAATGTGCCATACTATGTAACGTGATAAGACAGTCTGTAATAATGACGTGTCAGTTAAGGCCATAAAAATATGTTAGGAAAAAAAAATTGTTCTTGCACCAACACAGGGGAATTGTTACCTATAATTCCTTTTAGCATTAGCATGTAAGAGCTGGTGCAAAAAGCCGGCCTGACTAAACTGTGAGCTATGGTACATTTATTCCTCATCATGCCCTATTCCTCTCTTCTAAGGATTTCTTTAGACAATCTCCTTGATGTCTTTGCTCCAAAATCAAGAGAGAAATAATAATAACTGGGCTGTCACAAAAGAACATCAAGACTCCCAAGCTGAATTTCCAACATTACAATATCAAAGATAATCACAAGACAACTGCAGACTATATCATTAAGTCAAGTGGGACATCCCTGAGAAAGTCAGCTTCTGATGGTGTGGTTCCGGGGATGCTTTCCATATTCGTCCAGTGAAAACAACCTGTGCTTGGAAAGAGGGTTTCCTTTGGGGCAATCGAAATGTTCTTTGTTGACATTCTTGGAATTATTCCTTCTAACCCTAGAGTTTCCTAACTTTCAGGATTTAAGAGCCTCATGCCAAAGATACCCCTTCAATATATCTATGGAAGAGTTAGGACTACCTGGAGTTTCTGTCTACCATTAGATGGGAGAAAACTTATATTATGTTATCATAATACAGTAAATAACTTATTTGAAAATATAATATCCTTCCTGAATATTCAAGAATGACTTTACCGCCAGGCATGGTGATTCACACCTGTAATCCTAGCACTTTGGGAGGCCGAGGCGGGTGGATTGCCTAAGCTCAGGAGTTTGAAACCAGCCTGGGCAACACGGTGAAACCCCGTCTCTACTAAAACACAAAAAATTAGCTGGGCATGGCGGTGCGCACCTGTAGTCCCAGCTCCCCGGGAGGTTGAGGCACAAGAATTGCTTGAACCCGGGAGGCAGAGGTTGTAGTGAGCTGAGATCGTGCCACTGCACTCCAGCCTGGGAGACACAGCGAAGACTCTGTCTCAAAAAAAGAAAAAGACTTTACATCCTCTTTAACTCCAAAGAAAGAATTAAGAAGAGCCTAAGCTCTGGATGAAATTTTCCTATAAAGTAAAAATCTCAATTAACTAAAATCAACTAATTGAATTTCTATTTTGCTACTTGCAACTTAGACAACAAGGGAGGAAATAACAAAACATACTGATATTGAGGATTTAACAAAAAAAGAAAGAAAGAAAACAATTTCCAAGTGGGGATCAAGATAGATTTAGTCCAATCTCTGACACTGTGTCCATTTACAGTTCTATAATGTACAATTGGAATTCATACTCAGAACAGTGACCTTGTGGCACCATAAGATTCTCAAACCTCAAAGAAAGATTCAATTACATTCTCAGTGTTCTTTCTAGAGTAGGAAACGGGACTAGTACGTTTAGAAAACATATTCAACAAGTAAAGGACAAAAAATACTTTGGGTTAATCTACTGTTAGTCAGAAAAACCAATTCATCAGTAATGTCCTGGCACCCTTAGAGAAAAATCATGGTTTACTGTGTATTAATCAACAGTTAAACACTGATTATCAGTTTTTTTAAAGCATTAATTTAAAAAATACAATTTTATTTTAACATACAGCCTAAAAAGATGGGTGAAAAATTTAACAGCTCATTTCTAAACCAACACTTCCTGCGTGAATTAGATATCAAAAAAAAAAAAACCGCTAAAAAATGATAGAAGAGAAAATGAGAGACAGAGAGTACTATTCCTAAATTTTGAGTAAGGAAGATAATCTTCATATTCAGAAAAGTATTCCAAATTCTGGATGAGTATTCACTCCAACACTTGAAGGCCTTTCAAAAATACTCTCCTTGTTTCTGCACACTTTATCACTAATCTGGGATGAATGGGACAGGAATCTGTGAGCGAGCAGATGAGGTCTACCTCAAAGTCCCTGTATATTGGCTCATGGGAGACAATGAATGTGAACAGCCAGATATGTCATAATAGGAGAGGTGCGTTTCCTATAAATTTTTTTATTTTTGTTTGTTTTTGCACACATGGCAATCACATTACAGCTCTTTCCCCAGATACCTGGGAAATGTAGTTATGCATCTGGCTTCCACAGAAGTGTAA
The DNA here is from genome assembly GCF_028858775.2 of Pan troglodytes. Taxonomy (NCBI): domain Eukaryota; kingdom Metazoa; phylum Chordata; class Mammalia; order Primates; family Hominidae; genus Pan; species Pan troglodytes. The sequence continues at coordinate 53,229,932 of NC_072414.2, forward strand.
GCTAAGAAGCTCAATTCATCAAGTAGCCTGGGAAGATGAAGGGGGAAAGGAAGAGTAAACTCAGAACACATGGCACATGCTTAAGATACCATACCATATGAACCTCTAATAACCTCCAACTCCATCTGTCCTGTCAACATGGTACCGCAAGCTCCTAAACACAAAAATGGGAGAAGCTGGATCTTAATTCAGAAGTGACATGTCCAAGGAAAAGAACCCATGGGCTTGTCTCACTCGAATTCCAAAGGTTAGCTCTGGACAGAGGGCAGTTTGCTTCCAAAAGTGATTCAGCTGTCACTAAAAATCCTCAGAACATTTTTATCCGGAGGCACATCTATTACAATTAACATTCTCACACCTCCCTGTGTCCCACTTCAGGAGTCTAGTCAGAAGTGTGTGCTACAGCCCCCACCTCTGCTACCTTGAAAACAAGCTGAAGGGTCTCATCATTAGGGGCTTCAATGCAGGCTCCATACTTCAGTTTCAGACGTAGAGGCATTTTCTAAAGCCAAGGGCTCCTCACCATGCCAGTAGGTATTGGAAAATTCCAGCAGGTGACTAACATTAGAAGAGTCTCCTATAGATGTTTTGAACCACTCAGGACTTGAATTCTAGATTAATAATTCAATTTTTTTTAAGAAATAAGGGGGAAGCAACAGAAAAGGTTATCATAACTATCATCAAATGCCTTTTCTATAATTATTATATTACATTTTTAAAGGGTATTATTATAAATGTTTTTATGAGCAATTTACCGGAAAATTAAAGTCCTTTAGTTTAAAAAATAATTATTTTATCCCTCTGGCAAAGGCTTTTCTCCCAGCCAGCAGCTCTTTCAAACTATGGGGCATCATTTGTTCACTGTGGCGAGCCGGGTCCATGTGAGGAAAGCTGATCTGAGAATCAATCTCTAGAAAGGGCGCTAAATTGCTAGGTAAGAGCACCTACTAGAAAGTGAATCAGCCAAAACTGAAGGGGGCAAGAGAGACCACGCACTTTCAAAGTCAAATATGTGGTTCTAGAAGTCCTCAGGGCTACACATAAACTACAGGCCCTGTTAACTGATTTTAAGTCAATCTAAGCTGAGCTTCCAGGGGGTTCGATCTCAACCCAACTGAGCTTTTCACTGTTAATCCCATCTTTTGGTTTCGATTTTTCCCTTAGGTCTGCCGGCCCTAAAAGCCTTCAACCTTCAGCACTGGTGTTCCAAACCAACTGTGTGGTGGTACACAGCCCTGTGTGGATAACTTCACTGAACTAAAATATGTAAGCTTCTGGCAAGCACATATAATAACGAGATTCTGAAAAAGCGTTTTTAACAACAGTTATGTCACGAGGCTCATGGCTCCCTGAAGTCCCTGAAAGCCTTGTTAAATTAAAGATTCGCTGTGGTTTTTTTTCCGCTTCATTCCTACTTCCCATGTTGCTTCCTGCCTTTCTTTTTTCTCTTTCATTGTGTTGTAAAGATGGAACTGAGTGACACCAGCTATCATTAATATCACCTAGAAAATGGAAGAGTTTCATTAAAACTGCTAACATTCCCAGCAGTTTTATGGACAGGGGAAGGTCATCTTTCAGATTATAAAGCCACACACCTGATTTTGTAAGCTCAGGCAATAAAGGTACACAGTGCATCCACACTTGGATTCCCAAGAGGGAGGAATTCAACAGTAGCCTCAAGTCTACCTAGGTAATGTCTCATGAGGTCACTGCAATGTCATGAGAATCCAGACCACAATTTCTGTGGACTTCAAACACTGACTGGGTAGAAGCTAAACCTGCTACCCTTTGGAAAGTATCTCCCAAATCAGAAAGCTTCCCATTTCACCCAACGCCAAGAACTCCACTCCACCCTCCTGGAGGTTGAAAATGCTAATCATAAGGTGATGACGTTTGCTTTTCCTTTCTAGTTGTGTGCCTTTATGTTTTAAGTATTTAAAAGGCGTAATCACCTAGTGTGTAGGTTAATTTCTTTCCGATATTGTAATTTATGCAACATTAATACTGGATGCCAGCTCCAATTTTCTTACTGCTTACACTCTGGGAGCCGGCTTGCATATTCTGCCAACTCCATTACATCATCTGAAAACCCAAACATTTCCCATTTTCAAATCACTCTCAACTACCAGGCATACTTACACATTCTCTCTTTTTCTCCCTAGCTCACACACACAAAGATTGGTACCCCTGAGGAGCAGATGCTACATCTGAGGTTAAAGTCTGCAAATGCACATAATTTCTGGAAGCTATTACTACTGCTGTGTTAGCTAAAGGATGCCTCCATCTCTGACCTTCCTTTTTCCATTCAGACTGTTATATAACCTAGTGCCTGCGTGCAGGATGTGAGTTGAGTGTTTGGGCCTTACCACCCCCCTCCCATTAAATCTTCCAGGAGGGACAGACAGGGGCTGGTTCAAAGAATGAGTTGGGGTGGGGGCAGAGGGTGGGGGGAAGGGGATATGGGTCAGCAGGTCAGCTGTGCAAGATGTATCCCACTCCTACTATGCCCCTCTCCCCTTTTTGCTGAGCCTAAGGGGGCTGGTGGCACTGAATGCTCCAGCGTTACATAATTTGCAAGAACAGCAAGTTACGGATTTGCTAGTCGGTTCTGCAGCCTGCCACCCTGATCGCTTGCAAGAACACCTTCTGGCAAGAATGACACCTGAAGATGTTAATAACACAGGGTGTGGGGGGGTCAAGAAGGAGAAGGGTGGCAGCACAAACCAAAAATCAGTGCAGCTTCCTAAATACTATGTCCCCCCCATTCCAAAAAAAAAAAAAAAGCCCCAGAAACACATGAAGGGGATTTTCTCCAGTGTTTCTGATTAACCCTGTTACATAACCCGCTCGCATTCCAAATCCACCGTCTCAGGGTCTAAATATACTCTTTGCAGCCAAAAGCTCCCCGCACACAAACTCACCGAGCTAGCGGCAGGTCCGGGCCCCCAGCCCTCATCCCCTTCCCTTTTGTCCCAGCCCTCGCCGCCCCCCTCCCGCTGAAACCGCGGTTCGCCGCGGTCACCCTTTGGAAATCGCCTTTAATTAAATGTTTTTCGCGTGTGTCATCCTGATGGCTTTTACTGTACTCGAATTCCGTGAATGGGAAAGCGCCTGGACAGGGGGTGTGGCTAAGGTGGGGGGGGGGATACTGTAAAACAGCCAGCACATGATCAGCCATATTCCTACCTCCAACTACAACATCGAGAGGAAGGGAGCAGTTCCTGGGGCCCCCATTCGCCTCTACCGAGCCCTCCCCAACCGCCGCCAGAAGCCGAGTGCAAGAGGAGGGGGCGCGCTGGGCCGGTACCCAAGCCGGGGCTGGAGAAATCCTCTCCGTCCCCAGCTCCAGGCGGCTCGCGCGAGCACGCTTCCTCCGGAGTGACAGGCGTGATTTATACATTATTTACAACAGTAATTAAAGCTGTAGCTTCCTCCTGTTCTTTGCAAACTCCAGGCGCATTCAAATAAATAATCCCCCACTCTCGAGAAAAACACACATCAGTTTCCAATACCTTTAAGAAAGAGTGAGCTTTCCTCAACAGCTTACTTTAGGAAAGGAGGGAGCAACTGAGTCCCCCCGCCATCCCCCCCAACACACGCAGACACAGACCAAACACCAAAATGAAGAGTAAAAATCGCCAGGGGAGGAGAAAACATTGCTTGCACTATCCAACCAGCATACAACTTGCACTGACCATCCCCAGGTTCCTGCAGAAACGCTTGGAACCTCCGAGAGGGAAGGATTCCCAGAGCTGAAATAAGTTTGGGTGCTTGCTTTTGTAGACGCTCCCTCCGAATGCGCGTAGAGCGCCCCACAGGACCGCCGCCCTCTGCGCGTTGGCGCGCACACGCCCCCCGCCAGCCTGGGCGCCGGGCTCCGAACCCCCGGTCTGCAAACTTGCGCATCTCCCCTCGCCGCGCCCGCCAGACAACTTGGCGAACAGCTCGCTCGCCCGCACCCCGCTTCCTTCGGCCCTTCCTTCAAATCCCAAACGCACCGCCGTGCTCCAGAGAAGGTGTCCACGTCGCCCCCAGACCCCGGAGCGCCCCCTCTCCACCCCCGGGGCTTCCCACGTCGAGCACTCCTCCCGCCCCCCGCCCAGATCTGAGAGGGACCGAAAACACACCCCCGACTCGGGCAGCCAGGGCCGAAACTGTCAAGAGGAGAAAAGGTAAAGCGGAAGGAGGGTGGCCATAAACAGATTTTTTTGCCCCTTCTTAAAAGGACACTGCCGCTTTAAAAGTTTCTTTCCCGGGCCCCCACTCCCCGCATCTCCGTATTTTGGGGGAGCGTATTTAATTGAGGCAACGCAGCTTTCCTCCTGTGTTTGCAGAAAAATCAAAGCCAGGGGGGTGAGCCCGCCGGCTGTCAACCTTCCCGCCGCCTCCCCCGCCCCACTCTGCTCCCGCAAGCCGAGAACGGGCTGCAAAAGTTTGCAACATTTCTGGGGGGCGGAGGGGGGAGGGGAGGGGGGTCCTCCGGGCTCGGGGCGCCGCCGCAGGCTCGCGCGCGGCCGCCGGACCCCGCGCCCCGGGCGCCCGCTCCCGGCCGCCCCCCGCTCCGCGCCCGGGCTCCCGCCGCCCCCTCCCCAGCCCCTCTCCAGCCTCCTACCTCTGCTGGTGCTGGAATAGCTCTGTCTGCGCACCGGGGCAGGCGGCTCGCTCTTGCGGGCGGATTCCTGGTTCAGCGGGGTCTCCCTGGAGCCGGCGGCCGCGTCCGCGCCGCTGCTGCCTGGCTCGCTGGCGGCGGGGTCGGGGGCTGCCGGAGCTGACTCCATGTTTTTTCCCAATGTAGAGATCGCTGGAGATGGCGAGCTCCGAGACTCCCTCTATCTTCTGTTTTCAGAGCAACTCTATGGTACCAAAAAAAAAAAAAAAAAAAAAAAAAAAGGAGAAGGCGACCGGCGAGAGCAGGAGGGAGAGAGCAGGCGGCGGCGGGCGGGCGGGCGGGCGGGCGAGCGAGAGCGCGAGGGAGCGCGCGGAGTGTCTGGGTGGACGTGTGTGTGCGCCCGAGAGGGGACAAGAGGCGGGTCTGGCCACAGGCAGCGCTAGCGAGAGCTTCTCCAGCCGGCCCCCACACCCACATTCCCCACCCTCCAGACCCCAGACCGAGAGCCACAGACTGGCTGCCAATTTTGGGAGGTGGGGAAAAGAGGGGAGGAGGAGAGCAGAGCCTCCCGCGCCCCAATCCTCCCCTCTCCCCAGCCCAGGGACAGAAATTAAAATCGGTGAGATGATTCCGTGCCTACTTCTGAGACTCTCTCGGGAACAGAACTCGTCCCCATCCGCTGCCAGCTTGGGAAGAGACAAATCCGATTGCCCACGTCCACGTTGGGAAATCGCAGGTAGCCCCCTGCCAGCCCTGCCGAGGGCTGAGGAGAAACTAAAAAGGAATTAGAACGGGGCTGACATCCCAAGGAAGGCGGAGGATGGGAGGACGTGGCACTTTTTACTTTGGGATGGGACGGCCAGTGGGTTTCCAATCTTGGTTAAAGACATCTGTGTCTAAAACAGATTTTGTGAATCTAGAAGCGCCATGGACAGTTTCTGGCATGGTTGAAAGAGGTCGCTTTCAGCTCCTTTGCTGTTTGTCCGCGAAGGATCCAGAAACCATTTGGCAGGGCATTTTCTACTGAAGAAAACTTTGGCCTGTTTGGTCGATGACTATCTAAGCTGGATAAAACATGCCACGCTGCATCTAGCTCAAGCGTGGCTGCTAATTGTCAATTCCCACTGGTACTTTTCCTATTAAATGTACAGTCTCATCCATAAAAGGTAGATATACTGGAGAGGCATTACTAATGCCCGGATAACATTCAGATAATTAACAGCTCCTAATAATTCGTATTATTATAGGCATCATTCTACACCCTTCTCCCATTGAAATACATTCATCCCCTAGTAGGTACCTAAAACTCCAGGAAAGCAGATAATTGCATCATCGTTACCTTGACCGCAAACTCCAGGATGAAGGAACAATACAAATTGAAAGAATGGAAAATATTCCAATGGTAGTAGCCTGATTTCTCTGCCTTCATACTCAATCTACCACTTTCTTTTGCCTGCGAAGACACTGTGGAAATACGCCCCACCTTCCTTTCAAAAGGATCCAAAATTTTGACAATAAATAATATTATTAGAGGCCAGAAGGTGGCATAAATATGTGTGCTTCAGAACGTGGGGTAGGCGGAGGGAATTGGGGGACATTTTTCTTTTGCTAACTTCCTGGTTTGGAAAAATGCTTTAAAAAATAATAAGTGCGGGAAACCCAGTTAGCTAATCCTTCAGAGGAACCGCCATATGCCAAATTTCACACATAGTTTCTGTTACTGTTACTGATCTTGATCTTATTTCAAATACACAATGCCCTTTGCCATGGTCTGTGTACTAATCAGCAAAACCTGTGGTCCACTCTTCGGGGTGATGTAAATGAGATGTGAACAGTCCTGATACCTTAATCCTGTCTCTGCAAGGATCCCTGGCTTTAGCCTGTCTGTTGGCGCCTACAAACAATGCACAATTGTCTCCTCCATCCCAAATCAGATGTGTGGGTTTCCCCATACATCAAAGCACAGATTTCCAGAGCAGCCTTCACACCATTTACCATTGGTTAGCCTGTTAGTAATGTTCTTGATGCAATTGACCTAGCTTGTTACACTTGACTTTTCTAAGGAAACAAATATATCAAAGTGTACAGTTTAAGAAACAACTTCCTCTGGGACAGTGAGCATCTCAGAATACATTGGCTGCCTCATGTTTATTTTAGAATACTTTAAAAAATACTCGTCACATTAAATTTCACCAATAATTCTATTTGGGACGCAAGTGACTTAAAAAGTATCCCTGGTTTCCTTTTAGGTACCAGTAGCAACTTGTTAACATTTTTTATTAAGTCTGTTCCCCTTGGACCTTTAATGAGTTTCTTACTGTTCTCCTTTAACTAAGGTGATATTTAGTCACCCTGAAAAGACCATCTAGAAAATAGTCATAATGACCTGAATCAATTAAAATAGACTCTATATTCCCTTCAGAAAAAGATCGCAGCTCCAAAAAGCCATTTCTCCTAACTCTCTAAGACAATTACTGCTTCTGCAATTTAAAACAATTGGGAACTCAAGTGCTTTCCCCAAGGGAAAAAATAAAAGTGAGTGAGATACATTCCTTGACTGTCAATCACTTTGACTAAAGTGTAAATTACCTGGATTGGGGAAGCATTTGAAACCTGAAAAGCACAGTGATTAGGTTTATATTTCTTTCCTTCCGTCATGCTCCCTTTCGGATTACTAATTAAGGCTTTCCAATTTTCCAAATATTTGAAGAGATGGGAGCCTTCCTTAGATTCTGCTCATTGACAAAGGGCAACAGTGTTTGCTTAAAAATGGTTATTTTACTTTGCACCGAGTTCCCTGAAAATGGCTTAGAAAAGCTATGCTTGTGGAAGAGATCAGCCTAATTTCAGTTTTTTTGTAACTCCTCTTTGCAACACCACAGCCATCGCCCCCTACCTCCTTGCCAATCCCAGGCTCCTCTCCTGATGGTAACATTACTTTTCTCCTGCTCTAAGGTAATTCCTGGGAACCTCAAAGTTAACTTTGACTCCTCTCTTTTGCTCCTGCCCCTGGTTCTCCACATCCTAACATGCTTGCCAAGTGCTACAAATTCTACCTACATGACATATGCCCCTCCTTTCTGCAGCCATCCATGCAGTTCCAGACATTATTGCTCACCTAAACCATCTCAGTAACCTCTTAAATAACTGGCCTTCAGTCTTATAACCATTCTAATCCATTCCAGATAGTACTGCCAAGTTAATTACCCTGAACTACAGCTCTCATTTCCCACCATGTCACTCCCCTACTTACAAGACTTTAATGGCTCCCCATTGCCCATGCAATTAACAGCTAACTAGTCAACGCGGTATTGAAGGCTCTATCTCCCTATCTCTGCACTCCTATACCAAGGATGGCAAGTCAATCTCGTCATGTGGAAAGGTGTGGGCTGTGATTGATTTATGTTATCTCCCATGGGTGGAGGATAGGGAGTGTGACACTCCTGGCAGGAGTTTGTCAAACTGTCTTACATCCTTATGTAATCTCCACAATCCATGTGCAGTACTCAGGCCAGGCCACATGCTGCTGCCTGCTCCCCCTCCTACTTCTAGTCCATGATACATAGATAGTTGCCTCTGCCTCTTCTCCCTAAAGGCCCTCCCTGCCTTCTCTGTTTACTGAAATCTACCTTCCTTTCAAAGTTAATTCTAAATGACAGCTCCTCTGTGGAGCCTTCCCTGATTTACCCCAAACCAAATATTTTAACTATCTTAGTGCTGTGCACCCCTCCTAAGGCATTTGGTCTGCTCAATCTACCTTGTATTGTGGTTGTTTGAACATTTGCTTTATCCTCCCTGGTGGAAGACATGCTCCTTAAAAGCAGGGACTGTGCCTTTGCACACAGTAGGCATTCATTAGAGTTACTGGATTTGGGGAATGCAGTTGATGAAGTCATCAAAAAGTAGCATGTCCACACGGTAATTCCATTACCCAACAAGAATGAAAACCTAAGCATTTCAACTTTCAATCACTTGAAATAAGCCTTTCCTTCTTGGATAAAAGATTCATCAGCATGTATATGCTGTTAAAATTTATATATGCAAAAAAAGTTGACAGTTATTTTCTTGCATTTCTTGAGAGGGAGAGAAGGGAAATGATGGAAATATATAGTAGAATTTCCTTGGGAGTATGGCGCTTTCTACAACATGCACAAGAACAAAGAAGACAGAAAATTAAAACTGAGTGCCCAGACAACAAGTTTTCCTTCTTTCAAGAAAGCATCCAGAAGCTGAAGCTGGGCTATGTGCTGAAAATAGAAGACACACCAATGAAAATGCAGCACTGCTCTTGGGCATGGGAGGGGCTCCATCTCACTGCTTGTCATTAAGTTGTCCCCCAGCTGGTAAAGTCCAGGGTAAGAAGGAGCCAGAGAATCAATGATGTAAACCTGATATCCTCCTGGGTGGTAACAGGAGAGCCAGACTTGCCAGACATGAGGAAATAAAGACGAAGATTGAAACATGCAGTGTCCACCCTGGATGATCCACTCCACCCATGCCCATTTTATAGGTGAGGAAATGAAAATATAGAGAAGAAAAGTGACTCGCCCAAGGCCACACAACTAATTGGTGGCATGATGTGACTGACGGCTTCAGACTGCCTGAAGTCAACGCCCAGCTCTGCCACGTGCTGGCAATGTGGCCAAGGGAAAGTCACTAACCATTTCTATGCCTATATTTCCTCATCCATAGATGAACATTGTTGGGGTTAGATGAGATGATCCTTCTGAAATCTTGGCACTCAAAATTCTGCTCTTATCATTATGCATCTTACAAGTTGTTATAAAATTCTGTATAAAACAGCACTGTCCAATACTAGCCATTAGCCAAATGTGTCTATTGATTTCTTAAAATATGGTGAGTTCAAATTGAGATGTGTGATAACTGTTAAAATCCACATTGAATTTCAAAGACTTAGTACAAAAATGTAACGTGTCTCATTAATACTTTTTTATTGATTGCATGTCAAAATGATCAGAGTTTGGATATATTGGGTTAAGTGAAATATTTAAATTAATTTCATCTCTTTTAACTTTTTAAAATCTGACTACTAGAAAATTTAAAATTACTGTGTGGTTGATAGCATTGTCTATTGGAAAGTGCTGGTATGGACCATCTCCAGCTCATAGTAGGTATTATAACAATTTAATAAGAGTAATTTCTAGGGCTCAGCTGGGGCTCAAAAGGTAGCATCCAGCCGGGCACTGTGCCTCACACCTATAATCCCAGCACTTTGGGAGGCCAAGGCAAGCAGATCGCTTGAACCCAGGAGTTTGAGACCAGCCTGGGCAACATGGTAAAACCCCTTCTCTACCAAAAAATACAAAAATTTAGCCAGGTGTGGTGGCACACACCTGTAGTCCCAGCTACTAGGAAGGCTAAGGTGGGAGGATCACTAGAGCCTGAGAAGTCAAGGTTGCAGTGAGCCATGATGATTGTGCCACTATATTTCAGCCTGCGCAACAAAGTGAGACCTGTCTCAAAAAAAAAAAAAAGTTAGCATCTGTCTTGTCACTTCACAAAATTTTAATTGTGCTGCTGCTATTTGCAGGGCATTACGCTGGATGCTAAGGAAAACAGAGACAAAGGTATTGGGTCTTGTAGGAAAGGTAAAGATGTGCACATCAAAACTAAGTGTAATTGTATGCCTCTGTTAAAATCCTTTAGGGATGAGGCTTACGCTGCCCTAGAGACCTCCATAAAGCAACTAATAATCTTTCCAGGGCATGAAGCAAGAAAGACCCGGTCTTGGGCAGCAAATGTTCCTTTTGATAACTTCTAGAACTAGGGCTGAGGAATTGGAGAAGAGAAAAGCATTTAACAAGCGGCAAATGCCAGGGGACATGAGGAACAGTTCTTCTGTAGCCCAGTGTTTTCCAGCAGCTTCACCTGAACTTCACCTGGGTGAGATGAAGGGATGTTGCATTGGCCTTAGTATCCTTCATAGACCCATTATGACCCCACCGAGATTGAGTTCACTAGTATCTCTGGCTGGCTTTGGGACACACGAGGGAAAAGAAGGCTGGATTGTAAGCTCCTTGAGGGCAGGGACCTTGTCTCACTTGTTCATCTGTGCATCCCCAGTGCCAAACACTGTATCTAATACGTGATAAATGCAATATTTGTTGACAGATTGATTGAATAATGAGGTAGGGTCAAAATAAAAAAGAAAACTTAATAAATCAACAAATAATGGAGTACGATTGATTGCATACCCACTAAGTTCTAGAAACTTTCACATGTCTGATACGTATTTTATAGATTATATTCTTCCACTTGGCCATAAAGCAATTTATTTTCTCTAAGATTGCATTTTTTCCAGCTATAAAATGGACATGATGACTTTTTAAACCACTTATATCACAGTGGTGTTGGTGAGGGGCAGGTAAGATAACATAGATGAAAGTGATTTGGAAATTCTAGAGTAGTCCACCCAATAGAACCATGTATGTGTTCAATGTGATTATCACGCCAACGTGGCTATTGAGTACTTGAGACACAACTAGTATGAGGGAGGAACTGGAATTTTTCCCCTTTAAATAGACTATTTTTAGAGCAGAAAAAGTGAGCAGAAAGTAGAGAAATATCCCATATATTGCCTATCCCAACACAGGCACAGGCCCTGTCACTGTCAATATCTGGCATCAAAGGGTACATTTATTACAATGGATGAACCTACATTGACACGTCATAATCACTTAAAGTCCATAGTTTACATTGGGGTTCACTCTTGGTGTTGTTCATTCTCTGGATTTTGACAAATGTAAAATGACATGCATCCACCATGATAGTATCATAGAAGGTAGTTTCACTGCCCTGAACGTCCTCTGTACTCTGCCTATTCATCTCTCCCTTCCCCCAACCCTGGGCAACCATTGATCTTTTTACTGTCTCCAAAGTTTTGCCTTTTCCAAAATGGCATGTAGTTGGACTCATACAGTATATAGTCTTTTCAGATTGGCTTCTTCACTTAGTAATGTGCGTTTAAGGTTTCTCCGTGTCTTTTCGTGGCTTGGTAGCTCATTTCCTTTTAGCACTAAATAATATTCCATTATTTGGATGTACCGTGGTTTATACATTCAGCTGCTGAAGGACATCTTGGTTGCTTCCAAGTCTTGGCAATAATAAATGAGGCTGCTATAAACATGCATGTGCAGGTTTTTGTTTGAACATAAGTTTTCAACTCCTTTGGGTCATTAACAAGGGGCACAATTGCTGGACTATGTGTAAGAGTATGTTTAGTTTTGCAGGAAACAGCCAAACTGTCCTACAAGGTGGCTGTACCATTCTGCAGTCCCACTAGCAGTGAATGAGATTTACTGCTGCTCCATATCCTCACCAGCATTTAGTGTTGTCAATGTTCTGGACTTTCGCCATTCTAATATTCATGTGACTGGTAGCTCATTTTTGTTTTAATTTGCTTTTCCCTAATGACATAAGATGTGCAGCATCTTTTCATATGCTTATTTGCCATCTGTATATCTTCTTTGGTGAGGTGTTTGTTCAAATCTTTGGCCTTTTATTCATGGGGGTTTTTTTTTTATTGTTGAGTTTTAAGAGGTCTTTGGCTATTTTGGAGAGCAGTCTTTATCAGATGTATCTTTCCAAATATTTTCTCCCAGTCAGTGCTTGGCTTCTCACTCTCTTGACACTCTTTCACAGAAGAGAAGTTTTTTAATTTTAATGAAGACCAGCTTATCAACTATTCCTTTCATCAGTTGTGCCTTTGGTGTATGTATGTGAAGGCATCTAGATTTTCTCCTATGCTGTCTTTTTTTTTTTTTTTTTTTTTTTTGAGACAGAGTTTTGTTCTTGTTGCCCAGTCTGGAGTGCAGTGGCTTGATCTCAGCTCACCTCAACTTCTGCCTCCTGGGTTCAAGCAATTCTCCTGCCTCAGCCTCCAGAGTAGCTGGGATTACAGGTGCCTGCCACCACACCCAGCTAATTTTGTATTTTTACTAGAGATGGGGTTTCTCCATGTTGGTCAGGCTGGTCTCAAACTCCCAACCTCAGGTGATCTGCCTGCCTCGACCTCCCAAAGTGCTGTGATTATAGGCGTGAGCCACCGCACTCGGCCTCCTATGCTGTCTTTTAAGAGTTTTATAGTTTTACATTTTAAAGTATACAATCCATTTTGGGTTAATTTTTGTGAAAGGTATAAGGGCTGTGTCTAGATGCACTACTTTGCATTGGGATGTCCAGTTGTTCCAGCACCATTTGTTGAAATGACTATATTTTCACCAATGTATTGCCTTTGTTCTTTTGTCAAAGATCTGTTGACTACATTTATGGGTATCCATTTTGGAGCTGTCTATTCTGTTCCATCGATCTATTTGTCTGTTCTTTGAGAAATACCATACTGTCTTGATTAGTATAGCTTGGAACTGGATTTTTAATTTCATTTAACTTCAATTAACTTAGCATCAAATAGCCACACGTGGCCACTGGTCACTGCATTTGACAATGCAGACTGTTAATGTTAAGTTTTACTCTTTTGACTTTCTAATCCCATCCTCACATGGTTACTCATTCATAGATTTTAGGATCTATAAATATTTATTTTGTATCTGCCTTGTGAAAGACCTGTAGGAAATTCTAAGATGAATCAGATAGATTGTACATCCTTTATGAAAAGCTAAGACAAGTTCATAAGCACCTGTACTTTGCCATAGAATGGGTTCAGGGTCTCAGAAGAAGAAGCCAATATTTCTTGTTGGAGAAATCAGAGAAGGCTTCCTTGCAAAGGAGGCATTTCATGAGTTGTTTTTGCTGGATTCAGGACTACTGATACAAATTTGGGAAGTGGGTATGGGAGTAGATGAACTTTTTGCAAAGAAAGTTGAGGTTGCTGACTCCATTTGTATTCTCCAGGTGGACCTATTCTTAGTGTTGCACACAAACATGTTTTCATTAAGGAAATGCATAAGAATCTTCTCTGTCAAGGCAATGTGCCACATGGAATCTATCTCACACATACATAATTTTTCACCTTATATTGGTGGTTTTCAAAGTGTGGTCTGCAGACCAGCAGCATCAGCGTCCCCTGATGGACTTAATAGAGATACAGATTCTCAGGCCTCAGCCAGACTTAGCTGAGTTACAAACTCTGGGGGTGGGGTCCAGCAATCTGTGCTGTCACGAGTCACCCTGATGATTCTGATGCACACTCAAGTTTAAGAATAACTGTCCTATATTCAAGACCACCTGATTAATAAATGCACTTATGGGAATGCCATAAATCCTAAAAGAGGGCTTTTCTGGGAGATGAGACCTATACTTCTGTGGGCCTATCATTTGACTTATTATTTCAGCACAATCACAAAATTCCCAGCACCATGTAAGAAACCCTATCATAACTAAGGATATGTATGTCTGATCATTTTGGTAGTAGTTATATAGAGAGGGCTTTTTCTCTGTTTTTCCACAAAAACTTGGAGAGAGCTTAAAGTTGAAATTTTAAAAAAGAAAAAAAAAAGGAAAGGAAAAGGAAAAAAAAAAGCTGTCAAACTAGCCTGGGGCACTGATGATTCAGAATGCCAGCTCTGCCCTGGTGAGGATAGATATTTAGATGGCAGCCCTGTGTGAAACTGAGTAAGAAATCAGCAGGAAATATTTTCTGCTTAACAGATCAGAAGGGTGACAAAGACAATAGCACTGTTCCAAAAAGCTACATCATGGCAGGCATGATGGGTCAAACCTTCCTTTAGAAAAAGTTATAAGTTGTCTTTTTCTCTCACGAAAGAAGAAATGTTCAATTATCCAAAATGTTGGCCATCTCACTAAATAATCTTTTTCTTATTTTAGGTATGTCAGTTACCTCTTACACAAAAATGCTGCCTAGCAAACCACCCCCAAACTCAGTGGCTTACAGCAATAACACTTCCTTCCCATTCTTATGTCTATGGGCAGGCTAGGGTTCAGCTACATTTGGCTCCAGGCTGGTGATTGGGTTTGGTTCTGCTGTATGTGTCTCTTCCTAGGACAGTGGTTGACTGAAGCATGCTCTTCTCCTGGCAAAAAAACAGGTGCACATAAGAGCAAGCCCATTTGCCAAGCAGCTGTCAAATCTTAGCACACATCACATTTATGAATTCTCCATTGGCCAAAACAAACCACATGGCCAAATCCACAGTCAAAAGGTGGGGAAATATCTTCTGCCCACCAAGAGGTTATAGCAAGGGTGTTACTGCATAACCCTACTACAGGGGAGTGAACGACTGAGGACAATCATTCAGTCACCCAGGATGGCTTATCGCTAAATCAGAAGTTCTCAAGCTTGGCTGCACATTGTAATCACTGGGGGAGCTTTACAAAGTCATGATGCCTGGGTCCCACCCCCAGAGATTGTGGCTTAATTGGTTTGGGGTGCAGCCCAGGCTGAGAGTAGTAAAAGCTCCCCAGGTAATTCGAATGAGCAGCCAAGTCTAAGAACCATTGGTGTTAAACCAAATGCTGTTGATTAAACAAATGTAATTTTGACTACTGCTTTGGGGAGGACCCTTTCCCATTCATTTTGGGAACTCCCCATCTTTTAAAACCTTTTGCAATTAAAGCACATTACTGTGTCAGATGCAATTTCAGTTCCCTCCAGTAAGCAGCCTCGGGTCAGGTTCATAAAAAGGTATCATCAGAGATTTTCTTAGTGTTGAATTCTAATGAATTGTTGGTGATTCTGTGTGTTACTTATCTATCGTTAAAGTGAAAATGCTGGTGTGGGTGCTAATTGCTGTCTACATTTCCAAAGAATCCTTGTATGGGAGTGGAGCATCTTGCTGTATCATTAGAAGTTAGGATCTATCTTCCCAAGGCATAGGACAGTAGCTCAGATAATGTACATTTTATTTTGCTTTTTGTTTATTTTTGTATTTTCTATATGTAAATACATTGAGAAAGATTTCCTTTTTCGGGTGACTTCTGGCACTCAAAATTCTATAAATACACAGAAGTTGTAAAGGAGCTTATAAAGGTTTTGAGGACCTTATAAAGATATCTTCTAAGGTTTTGTTTATTTTATTTTATTTTTGCCATACATTTTGGAAAGCGATGCATGGAGCTGATTCCAACTGGCACCCTCATCGTTTATAAGAAATGTTTCTTCCCATAGGAGATTTTGCCACTTAAGGGTCTCTGTATATTTTTAGTCTTAAAATGTTTCATGTTATTTATTCCATCACTAATTTTATTTCACAGTTTTCAGTTTGGGATATTTTTAAACTTGTTTATGACACTGTAAAAATAAAAATATTGCATCATACCCCCTTTTCTGACTTTTTTTTCTGTGTGTAAGGAAAACAATATTTTAAGGACCAATCTATGTTTTAGAAAATCCTTCATATCTTTCATGGATCTTCTAGACATAGTGATCAAGCAAAAAAACATCCTCCCACAATGTCCCAATATGATGTCTGGCTCATAGAGAGCTCATTTGTTGGAAAAAGAAGAAGATAAATAATCAGTCTGCATATTATTTCACCCCTCAATTGATTGCTGGCTGTCAGGATGCTTGAGATTTTGAATAACCAATCAAATTATTAATTTTTGGATGAAATTCCATAACGCTTTGGCTAATTATTGATGCATATGCAGATTAGGGGGAGCTCTGTGTAGAGCAACAAAAATGTCAGTGTCTAAGAAGAAGAAAGAAAGATACATCTGCCCTGCGCATGAGTCACTGGGAACATATTGGATACATTTATCAGAGTAGGAAGCACTATAGAGTCAATAACATTTCACTTTGACACTTCACATCCAAAAGTTAGATCCACAAATATTTTCTTCCGGGGGACATGTTGTCATAATAAAGAAAATAAAGCTTTGGGACTACACAGCTGTTACCCTTCATATTTATTCCTTGATGACATGCCCCACCAAAAAATGCATAATCAGGCACCAACTACCTTTTTATTGCAGGGGGCTGAAGGCAGGTGTCCTAGAACTGCTGCCAAAAAGCTGTGTGACTTTGGAGAAGTTGCTGAACATCTCTGAGTTTCAGTTTTTTTTTTCATCTGATAGATTAAATGGTTTCCAAACCACCCCCTGCAATTCATTTTAATTGCCTAGAGAATACTTGGCACTACAGAAGACACAGCGTTGGAGGGAGCTGTGTTTCAAGAGATGGATAAAAGCAGATGTTCAACATGAAAGATGTTATGGGTGGAATGTTCTGGTGCTGAAGACATTCATTAAACCGATACATAACACTAGACACTTGGAAAATAGACAGGGTCCTTAAGTGACAGGAGGAAACCAGTGAGGTCAGTGAGGAATTGGCCAAAGTCACTCACAGAGTTGGTAACTGAATGGAAGAAGGACCTGGAACTCAAAACTCCCCATTAGTGCCCTTTCCTCTGCCCCAGGCTGCTTCTTTGGCCCAAGTTCAGCAGCCTTGAGATTTACTGGCAGCTCTCACTGTTTGGCTGCTGAAAGGGCACTTTAACTTACCCTTTGTTTTAGTGTGAGCAAAGGGATCTTTGAGGGCAGACACAGCCTACCAGATTGGAGACAAAATCATCCCATTGAATGTGGACCGAAGTATGGCCAGTCTTTCAAGTTCACTGTCAGCTGCACTGTAACCAAATGATCGTACAAGGTCAGCAATCAGTCCTGGTCTTAACCAAGTGTTCAGGCTGGATTTGAGTTTATTTGACTGTACTTCCTTGATCCATTTGGGCAAATGGTGCCACTTTTCAATCTCAGGGGTGCCCCAACACTGCCTCCAGAGAAGATGTGGTTAAGACTCGGAACCCCTGCCTTCACTCTTGGGCTTGGGCCTCAGGGGGAAATATCAGCATGCCTTGAAACATACTAGGGTTGTTACTTGCATTATCACGTGGAATCCTCAGTGCTAGGAACTGAGTGGTGGAATCCTTGCTTGGCAAAGAAACAGCCCAGATGTATTAAGGGGTTTGACCAAAGCTCTGTGGTTAATATTCAATAAACATAGCCTGTCAACCTAGGTCTGTCTAGTTCCAGTGCCCATGTTCTTCCCACAACACATTTTCTCTCTAATGCAAAAATAATAAAATGAAAATAAAAGATTAGGCTGAAATCTCAGGCTACGGAAAAGAAAAGGGAAAAAAAAAGATGAGTTAGTGAAAATAAGTAAGAATTTTAAAACCAGGGTCCAAATTCCAGGTCCTTCTTCTTGATCATCATCCCATCCTCTTCAGCACACACTAGATATTGCTATACAACTAATGACTACTGACCACTCACCCTTCAAGTGCTTTATACTTATTTCCTGTACGTTACAAATATTTCCCACATGGCAATGCAATGAGGCAGCTACTGTTATCACTCGTTGTGTGGTCGAGGAAACTGGAACACAGGGAGAAGATAAATAGCATGACCAAAATTATGCAACTCATGGTGTCAGAGATGACGTGTGCCATCGCCCCCTCCCCATTTCAGACTGACACCAGGTTTGCCCTTGACCACTCAATGTACCTGCCAAATTGTTTAAAGTTCCCAGATAAATCACTTTCCTACTGGGGGAACCTGCCCCCAATAGTCACATAGTTTCTTTTCTATTTTCCCTAAGTGTCAGCCGGTCTGAGAAGTAAAGGGACAGAGTACAAAAGGAGAAATTTTAAAGCTGTGTGTCTGGGAAAGGCTTCACGTATCGGCAGATTCCATGATACCCCCCAAGCTGCAAAACCAGCAAGTTTTTATTAGTGATTTTCAAAAGGGGGGAGTGTATGAATAGGGTGTGGGTCACAGAGATCACATGCTTCACAAGGTAATAGAATATCACAAAGGAAATGGAGGCAGGGTGAGACCACAGGACCAGGGTGAAATTAAAATTGCTAATGAAGTTTTGGGCATGCATTGTCATTGATAACATCTTATCAGGAGACAGGGTTTGAGAGCAGACAACCAGTCTGACCAAAATTTATTAGGCGGGAATTTCTTCGTCCTAATAAGCCTGGGGGCACTACAGGAAACTGGGGCTTATTTCATCCCTACAGCTGCAACCGTAAAAGACAGCCACCCCCAAAGCGGCCATTTCAGAGGCCTACCCTCAGGGATGCATTCTCTTTCTCAGGGATGTTCATTGCTAAGCAAAAGAATTCAGCGATATTTCTCCCATTTGCTTTTGAAAGAAGAGAAATATGGCTCTGTTCTGTCTGGCTCACCAGCAGTCAGAGTTTAAGGTTATCTCTCTTGTTCCCTGAACATTGCTGTTATCCTGTTCTTTTTTCAAGGTGCCCAGATTTCATATTGTTCAAACACACATGCTCTACAAACAATTTGTGCAGTTAACGCAATCATCGCAGGGTCCTGAGGCGACATACATCCTCCTCAGCTTACGAAGATGATGGGATTAAGAGATTAAAGTAAAGACAGGCATAGGAAATCACAAGGGTATTGATTAGGGAAGTGATAAGTGTCCATGTCCATGAAATCTTCACAATTTATGTTCAGAGATTGCAGTAAAGACAGGCGTAAGAAATTATAAAAGTATTAATTTGGGGAACTAATAAATGTCCACGAAATCTTCACAATTTATGTTCTTCTGCCATGGCTTCAGCCAGTCCCTCCGTTTGGGGTCCCTGACTTCCTGCAACACTTTCCCTCCCGGACATCAGCTTCCTTGTCAATCAAACAAGGAGGCTAGACTAGATTCATAAGGTCCTTTGCAAACCTATCATTTGTTAAATTTGTGTAGGACAAAAAGACTAAGAAAGATATATGATTAAGAAGAAACTAGAGTAAGAAGAGAAGGAGGAGGAAAAGCAGTGGACCAGGGCAGTGGGGGTGTGCCTCTTTCCCCACATTGCCTATTTTATTGCAACCCTAAAGGAATCCTTCCACATTCTGGTCAGCAGAATTTTTTTAAGGCAAAGGGCCCTGGCTTTTCAGGTTTTGAGAGATCTTAAAGAGCCAGAAATTCAAGTCCTGTGTTCTAGGGACAGAAAAACCTGGATTCAAGTTTAGGTTTTTCTCTGATCAGCTCTGTGACATCAGGTGAGTCATTGCTTCTCCTGGGCCTTAGATCCCTCATTACTAAGATGATGGCCTCAGTAACCACAAAGTCCTTTTCTGTTTTTATAGATAGTGATTCTGTGGAAAGTATGAGTACTTCCCCCACAGAACTCTGAAGTGTTTACAGCATGGGCTTCTCTGGGTTAAGGCACAGAAGACTATAACTAAACTGTGACTTTTATGCAAAAGGAAGTACATTAAATCTATATGTACCATTAACCCCTCACTAGTCATTTGTTTTGCTTATTCATATGATTATATCATCATTCCCTCCACTGACAAATTAGTTACCATTTATTGTGGGGCACATAAGTGTGAGGCATTTTACCAGGTAATGACGATGAAGCTATGACAGCCTAGAGTCTCAGCTCAAGATGCTAGTTGAGGGGGCAGAGGTGGGCATGATGTGGGAATGTGATAAGAGGTATGCATGAGAATTCGTGTATTTGTTTGACCCCATTCATCAGAGATCAGAGTCATCATCATCCATTAGCAAGTTTTGCTATGCAAAGAGCAGGGGTTTAGAATCTCAGGACATGTGTTGAGATGGCAAGCTCTTTTACCCTGATAAGTCTTTCTCCATGCTAGACTGTATCAAATTATGTTCCATTTCAAGGAACAAAAAACTCAACTCAAAATGTCATAAGCAAAAGGAAAATATGTCATAATGTAAGAGTTACTCTGTTAAGATGGACCTGGGCTGGGCTAATTTTGTAGCTCAGTGATATCAACAAGGGTTTTTCCATCTCTGTTCTCTGCATCCTCTGAATGTCACCTGAATCCCTCATGCTGACAAAATAGCTGCCACTGCTCTAGGTATTACATCCAGCAGAAGAGGGCTATCTTGTCCTTGTGCCTTTTTTTTTTTTTTTTGAGACAGAGTTTTGCTCTTCCCTCTTGTTGCCCAGGCTGGAGTGCAATGGCATGATCTCAGATCACCACAACCTCTGCCTCCTGGGTTCAACTGATTCTTCTGCCTCAGCCTCCCGAGTAGCTGGGATTATAGGCCTGTGCAACCACACTGAACTAATTTTGTATTTTTAGTAGAAACAGGGTTTCTTCTCCATGTTGGTCAGCCTGGTCTTAAACTTCCAACCTCATTTTTCTTTAAGAGAGAAGACAATTCCAAGTAGCCCCTCAACAGACTTTCAGTCTTGTCTGTTGGCAAGAACTTATTCACAAGCCTACTTGTAAACCAGCCACTTAAAAAGGAACTGGGAGTACCAGAATTGGCTTAGGCTAATTGAGATTTATTCCTGAATAGTTGGAAGGTCACCTTTGCTGGAGGAGTGGGTGCCTGAACACAAGTGCAGTCCTATTAGTAAGCCAGGACCTTCAGCTCCTCAGTTGAAAGGGAAATAACTATTCTACTTTTGCAAGACCGTTGTGAGTATTAAAATCATGTAGCAACATTTTGAACATTTTAAAGCACTCACAGATATAAGGCACTATTATCCCTCTACTATAAAGCAGAGATTCTCAAATTGAGTGAGGATCAGAGTCCCTTAGATGGCTTGTTAAAACAGATTTCTGGGCCCCAGAGTTTCTCATTCAGTATGTCTGGGTGAAGTCAGAGAATTCCTTTGTCCAAAAAGGTCCCAGGTGCTGCTGCTGATGGTGGCTCAGGATCATGCTTTGAGAATCCGTGTTCCAGACTATGAGTTTCTTGTGCGTAGGGACCATGTCTTATTTCTGTTTACATCTCTAGCACTTCAGTGCCTGGTGTGCACAGTAGATAGTGAGTAATAATAGCTAATATTTATTCTATACTGAGCACATTATTAATTCTTTTACATGGATTTAATGTGGGGAAAGAGGCACACCCCCACTGCCCTGGTCCACTGCTTTTCCTTTTCTTCCTCCTCCTTCTCTTCTTACTCTAGTTTCTTCCTAATCATGTATCTTTCCTTGTCTTTTTGTCCTACACAAATTTAACAAAGTAAGGACTTTTAATCCTTACTGTAACATCACGAAGGAGGTACCATTATTACCCCTATTTTACAGATGGATAAAGTGAGGCATAGATGCAGAAGACTAGTAAATGTGAAGCCAAGATTCGAACTCAGATTTATGTCATTCAAGAACCTGTGCAATTAACTAAAACTTTATTCTGAATGTAAGTGGTTGCTGATTGTTTGTTGAATGAATGCATATAAGATTCTAAAGGAAGGACAAATAACACAGTTGTATGCCAATGAGTTAAAAAAGACAAGGCAGAGCTAAAGCATGGGCCAACTCCTTGGGAATGTAGTCCAGGAAAAGCCCTTGACACTGGGGATCCTGGGCAGAAAAGTAGCAGGCAGCACAGCAGGCCCCCTAGGGAGGGAAGATCCTCAGGGAGGTGACTCTAACCAAGGGGAAACAGCTTACACTCAGGAGCTCCAGTTCACCTCCCTTACTCATTGGCCTTGGCTTATCTTTCACTGACACAGCAGCCCTGCATGAGATGTGATGAAAACATAAGAGCACCAAGGGGCCTCATTCTCCCCATTTTCCACCCTCGGCTGTCCATGCATTGCAGGGAGAATTCTGAGCATGCATCCCTTGATGTGAAGGAAGCCTCTTTACAGATGTGCATTCACTCTCTAAGTCACCAGGGTACCATTTGGTAAATTGCTGCTGCAAAGCAGTGAATGGTACCATGGTGGCCTCACAGACTGATTGTATCCCTAAAAGTGTTTAATTTATCTCTGGGGGGAATTTACACCCTGGGAAAATCTGCTTAAATGTACAAATGAATCTTCTAACCAGCCAAGATTGAAGATATCATAAAATAATAAAGCCAGAAGGCTCCCTGAAAGCAACAGGTTCATCCCTCTCCTGGTACACACTCACTACACAGTCTCAGGCAGGTGGATGTCCCTGGTGATTTCAGAAGAGCAGAGGAAGGAGGTTCCAGGATGTCATTCCACCTCTCTGATCCTCAGAATATTTTTGCTCACCTCACTTAAATCCCTTCAGCAGTAGCTTCGGCTCATTTCAGTCTTCTCAGCCCCCAGTGAAGATGGAGGACAGATGATCAGCAGCACCCTCTGAGTAAGAATGTTCTTAAGCATGATGACAGCCAGTAAACTTCTAGTAGGTCTAAACCTTTTAGGGTTAAGCCCGAGTTTAATGACTTTTCTTTCCATTCCTTGATGTAAAATTAAAATGCCAAGAATCACTCTCTCATTGGACAATTTCAATAGCATCTCAATCAGGATAGACTTCGTCACAAGGTTGTAGTCACCAACCACCAACTCTTAATAGCTTATAGCAACCAAAGTTTGGGTCTTACTCACACCAGTGTTCGCTGCAGGTCAGCAGTGTGGGCTCTGCTCTTCACAGTCATATTTCAAACATTATTGGTCACTGGACCAGTGGGAAATCATGCATGGACTCTTGCAGCTTTCACCTGGAGGTGACAGTTGTCACTTCTATTCACATTGCATTAGCCAAAGCAAGTCACATGGGCTCACCTAACTCAAGAAGGCAGGAAAGGGAAATCCTAACATGTTCCCAGAAGGGAGCATGGGAAATACTTGGTAAATCAGCACTAATGACAACCACAAGGAACATTCCTGTGTGGGAACTTCTTTGAAAAGGTATTTTACATCACATACCTGGAAATACCTGGAAAAAAGTTCAATGAAGTTGTGAGCATGTATATGCAACAGGAAGATGAATCTCCAGTTCTGTATTTTTACTAGCACATGCACTTTTGGGGGGAGCTATGTCTATTACAAAAAATTAATATTTCCATCTCATGTAATAGGAACACATTCAAGGGGCAGTAGAGGAGGAGAGAGATGTAAATTCAAATGAGCTAGTGTCTGATTCTATACTACACATTGAGAGTAAAAAATGAATTAAGAAACTGTCCCTAGTCTTAAAGAACATAGAGTCCATCAAGGAGATAGTCAAATTAATACTTAAATTCACTATAATGCATTATACCATAATGGGTAAATATACAAGTTTTGGGATCAAAAAGACCTGAATAGGCATCCCAGTTTCTATCTACTCAAGTGTCTTCCTCACAGATTGTCCATAATCAGAGTGGCCTTCTTCAGAGGGCTTCTGAGAATTAAAGTAGGCAATCTATGTAAAACATTTATAGCACATACTATAGAAATGCTCAAAAGAACATTTTATTGGAATGAAGTTTCAGTCCATTACAGGAGCACAAAGGGGCCTTAGTCTAGCACACTAGGGATGGTTTCCTGAAGAAAAGTGGCTCCTGCATTGTGTTTCGAAAGGTGAATAGGGTTTAGTTAAGGAAAAAAGGAAGTTAGAGGCCTTCATAGCAGTAAAGATAATGCAGCCATGGTCCGGGACCTAAATCAGAACCAAGACATAGCTGGGTTCAAACCCTTGTTTTGCTATTTGTTAGCTATGTGACCATGGGTAAGTAATGTCAACCCTCCAAGGCTCCGTTTTCTGATATATTCCTCATGGGGTTGTTATGAGTATTACAGTTCCAGCTAGCATTTGATTAACTGAATATGCAATAAATAAAGGCTTGAACTTGTGCAAGAATGGAAACATGAGATGCCAGTGCTTTTGCCTACACTACATTTTTACCAGTGCCTGGGATTTATAACAAAGAGCATGAGCTCACTGCCATTATTCCATGCACAGAAAATGTACGAGAAAGGCAGTTTCATTGGCCAGGGTTGAGGGCAAGAGCGAGGAATAGAGCTTTGTGTTTGTTTTTTGTTACAAGTGGTAGGGTTCTTGTTAGCAAAGGAAGATAATTGACTTATAGTTTCCACCAAACTTAAGCCGCTTCAGTTTGTGCCAGATGAAAATTAAATAATTAGCAACGAATGCTCAACTCCAACATCCTCAGCCAACAGCCTGTTTCTCTATAAAGATGGGCCCCCAGGGAATGGAGATGGATGTAACTGCAATTAAATAGGTGCATAAACCTTGCAGAGAGCTGTCACCGCAGTGCCAGAGCTTGGCTGGGATCTATTCTAGAGCATTCATCACCCCCATTCATGGTTTGCTCCAAGGGAAAGTGCATCAAAATGGTGGTGAGCATTCCCAGATCTGCCCATTCTTAAAAAAATAAAAGTCCAACAAAAATGTCATTCTAAAATGTTGTCCATGAAAGATGATTGTTTCAGAAACTATAGTAGAGAGGGTCTGATGTTTCTTTTAAGGTTTCAAAGTCATAGGCCCCAACCAAAGATGTGAAAAGATATATATTTTATCACCTTACCTGAAATTCTCACAGTCACTACTATCTTGCCTGTAAATAGAAATGTATGCCTCCTATGCACACTTATTGAGTATTTACTGTGTTCTATACCCAGTGTCAAGTTCCGTGCATGTAATACTGAGTAAAATATAAGCCCTCCCTGTGGCTTCACATAATTCAAGACTAGGTTCAGCTCTATATAAAAGAAATCTATTCAAAACAATGTTTTAAACTACCTAGAAGTTAATTCTGTTTCTTGGATAAAAGAAGAGGAGCATGAAGTTGAGGACTGATATCCCAGCTCCATGAAGTCAGGGGCCCTGACTACTCCTGTCTTGTTGCTCTGGCCTGTTTTACATGATACCATACAGTACAATATGGCTGCTTTAGCTCCAGCCATCACATTCACATCTCAGTAATCAAAAAAGAAGTAAAGGCAAGGATATTAATGCTTCTTCCCTTTAAAGACATTTCACAAAACCCAGATACTTCCGAGTTTCAAGGAAAGCTAGTAATTATATAGTTTTTATTCTGGGTTGTCATGTACTCAGCTAATAATTGGGAGTTCTGTTACTAAGGAAGAAGGCAAAAACTGATATTGAAGGACAATTAACAGCTTTGCCACAGGATTAAAAATCTTGCTTGCTTTCTTTTCTGCATTGTCTTATTTATAACCAAACCACTGAAGTAGCACCATTCTTTCAGATTAATAACAGCCGAAAGTTTTGTATGAAAACCAGAATGGGAAAATATAAAAATATCAGAGATATTTTAAGGATGTCCCTTCAGGAGATCATTGTTTAACCTCTTGGGGAAAAATAAGTGTAGATGTTTACTTCATGCTGCAAATAAAAACAAAATCCCTGAAGATAAAAAATTCAAATACGAAAAACATGAAGTATTCCACAATTAAATTTAGGGTGTTATATATTTAATCTTGTGGTGAGTAGGGTCATAAACAGATCACACACACATATATCACACACACACACATATACACACAAATATATACATGCAACACCATGCACAGAGATGACGTACTAGGTAACGTATTTGAAATGGTAATATAATAATAGCCTTAATGTAAGAAAATGATGAAAACTCCAAGTGTAAAAACGACAAAGGCAATTCACAAAATAATTACATTTAATTTACATGAGTTTAAACATAATTTTGCTAAAAACAAATAAAAAGGAGATAAAAATCCCAAGGAAAATAATTGGAGTTATTCTACCCACTATTCCACTCAATAAGCCTAAACTCTAGATTGCACTTGTAATAAGAGATGAGGACCTATCTCTTGTCTCTGTACTTCATGGACAACGTAAGGGATCTTTGAGAGTCATTTGAACTGTATCTGATCTTTTGCTTTAAGGGCTGTTTTTAAAATCTAAACGTCATGTGGAATGCAACATCTCTTTACCCAGAACTGGTGAGGAATGGGGGAGATGGACTTTCTCACTCACAGCTGGTGGGAAATAGAAGCTGATAGAAGCTTTCTTGATGATAATTTGGCAATGCAATGCGTGAAGTTCAACAGCCTGGGAGGTGTTTGAGAACTGTAGCTTGTTCAACAGGCATGGGGACAGACTGTTGGCAGAGCTGAATAACAACTTAGTGAAGCATTTCAAGAAATTAGGCTTGCTAGTTGGCCACATTTAACCATTTTTTTTATTATGCATCTCAATAGAGATATAGGTCTATAAACCAGCGTTTCTTCAGGGAGTCCTGAGAATCTGGGTGGACTTTGATAGTCTTTAAAGGGTTCTCCAGGTCTTTTCATGGTTTCAGAGGAAAAAAGGCTTAAAGAAATTCTGTTTATATATGTTTGAAATGTGAACTTCATTATGATCTTCTAGAAATCTAGTTATAGTGCTAATAACCATTACATTCTTAAATGTTGGTTATGCACTAGTAAAATTGCATTTGTTACTCTGTCTTGACTAATTTCAGAGAATCAGTGTACTTAACATTGGTTAAAACCTTTTTCTGTCCTTTTGGGTTATTATTTCATTTCTTAAATTTGAATTTATTGTTGTTACTATATTGTTGTATCATATTCTCAATGAACTGAAAGGATCAATAATTCAGAAGTCACTGACTGAAGTATGTGAGTAGTGATAACACAATTCAAAATAATGTGTAAAACATGAATTGTGGGCTGCTCCAGGGGACTGCTCCAGTGCAAATTGTGGGCTGCTCTGTGAATTCACATTCAAAAAGATGTGAATCTCTGTGTGCTGGGACACCTGTATTTGCAAGTGTGATGGCTTTTCATACACAGTCAAGAAAGAAAAAAGGGAGTAGGAAGAACTACGATGAGTCTGAAAATTAGATTTTATTGAGCCAGCCAGCTATTCATTCTCAATTCTAAGTGTTTTGTCTGATATGGAACTGCCAAATCGTGGCATGAAACCACCACATTAAAAAAAAAATTCTCTCTAAACACAGCCACTTCTCTAGTAAATAAATTTATATTTTCCATAATAAGCACAAAATAATGTTTTCTAGCATGAAATTGATGAACATTGTTGCTAAAGGCAAACAAGGGACCAAAACTACAGAAGCATCCTTCAAAGTCACACTCCTTATAGCATAAAAAGGAAAGAGTGTTACTCCTGAGAAGCTTAGGAAATGATAACCAATATAACATATATTACACTTAGAGAAAGAAGACAAGCTATTGGTGAAATTCCTTTATCAAATGAGACAGATGGACATAGCATAACAACAGTGGCTTACAATGTGGGAGAGCAATTACTCTCCCATATACAGGCTCACGATTGGAAGAAACCAATGATACAGAGTGCATAAATCAGGTCCTGGAATATTATGGTGCTTGTATAAGGCAGAAATGATGATTAGCTTTTGTTTTGTTGATCACAGAAAAAAATTCATGTACAGGAATTTAGGTAATGGCATTTTGTGAACTAAGATAAAACTGAAAAAGGCATATTTTGCTACATATTGATGAAACACCAGGCAGGTATTCAACAAGAAAAGGAATTTCCACGTACACACTAAGAAGTCTTATCTGAACACCAATCTACAGACTGATTTATTCAAAAAGGGCAATTGGGAGTGAACACTGTTCTTTCTGGTCATGACTTAGTGCTGAAGAAAATATTGACCTCTGTGAATATAAGCAAATTACACCATGTATGTATTTTTTCACTTTGGTATGCTAACAAGGCAGTAAGGTACAAGAATGCTTTAATACACTGGTATATGCTTCCTGTGAAAAAGAAATTATGCACCGAAGTTTTCGAAGTCCAGGGGTATAACTTAAAATATTCAAAGCTATGTTAAAAAAGAAGAGAGCAGCCAGAAGACTTATTCTACCTTACTTTGAAGCTTACAATAAAGCTTCAGTAATCAAGACAGTGTGGTGCTGGTATAAGAAAGAAATACATCAGTGGGACAGACTAGAAAGCTCAGAAATAGATCCAAACTTATGCCATCAATTAATTGTTTAACTTAATTGTATTGTAATAAAAAGTCTCATTACATAAAGTCACCATTGTAAAGTGTGCAATTTTACAAAGCATATGGTTTTTGTAGTATACTGGCAATGTTGTGCCATCATCACCATTACCTAATTCCAGAACATTGTGAACACTCCAAAACGAAACCCATAACTGTTAGCAGTCACTCCTCTACTCCTTACACCCCATCCCCTGGCAACCACTAATCTAGTTCTTAATCTCTATGGATTTGCCTATTCTGCATACTTCACATCAACCAAATCATATAATATGTAGACTTTTGTGTCTGGCTTCTTTTATTAGTGTAATGTTTACAACGTTCATTCATGTTGTACATGTATCAGTGTTTCTTCTTTCCCTTTTCATGGCTGAATACTATTCCATTGAATGGGTATATTACACTATATTTTGTTAATCCATTCATCTAGTGATGAACATTTGGGTGGTTTCCATTGTTTCAGTATTATGAATAATGACGCTATGAACATTTGTGTACAAGTTCTATGTCAACATATGTTTTCAATTATCTTGGGTATATAACTAGGAGAGGAATTTCTAGGTCATACGGTAACACAGTGTTTAACTTTTGAGGAACTGACAAACTGTTTTCCACAGCAGCTGCACCATTCTACATTCCCAGTGACAATGTATGAGCGTTCCAATTTCTCCATATCCTTGCCCATAATTATTATTGGTAATTCCTCAAAGATCTAGAGTCAGAAATACCACTTGACCCAGCGATTCTATTACTGGGTATATACCCAAATAAATATAAACAATTCTATTATAAAGATACCTGCACACATATGTTCATTGCAGCATTATTCACAACAGCATAGACATGGAATCAACCCAAATGCCCACCAATGATAGACTGGATAAAGAAAATGTGGTACAGGTACACCATGTAATACTATGCAACCATAAAAATGAATGAGATCATGTTCTTTGCAGGGACATGGATGGAGCTGGAAGCTGTTATCCTCAGCAAACTAATTCAGGAATAGATAAGCAAACACCTTGTGTTCTCACTTGTGAGTGAGAGCTGAACGATGAGAACACATGGATACATGGGGGTGAACAACACACTGGGGCCTGTTGGGGGCTGGGGTGGGGGTAGGGGTGGAGAGAGGGAGAGCATTAAGAATAGCTAAGGAATGCTGTGCTTATACCTAGGTGTTGGATTGATCTGTGCAGCAAACCACCAAGGCACATGTTTACCTATGTAACAAACCTGCACATCTGCACATGTACCCCAGAACTTAAAAGAAAATTTGAAGGAAAAAAAATCTCAAGGAAAAAAATATTATTGCTATAGCAATCGTAGTGGGTGTGAAGTAGTAGCATGGTTTTAATATGCATGTCCCTAATGGCTAACGATGTTGAGCATCTTTTCATCTGCCTATTGGCAATGTTTGTTGATCTATTCAAAGAACCAACTTTTGGTTTTATTGATTTTCTCTATTGTTTTTCTATTCTCTATTTTTTTTACCTTTAATCTTTCATTTCTTTCTCTTGCTTTGGGTGTAGTTTGCTCTTCTTTTTCTATTTCCTTAAGGCAGAAGATTGGATTATTGATTTGAGATTTTTCTAATTTTAATGTAGGTTTTTATAGCTACAAATTTCCCTCTAAGCACTGTTTTCACTGTGTCCTGTATGTTTTGGTATGCTGTGATTTTGTTTTCATTTATCCCAAAGTGTTCTCTAACTTTTCTTGTGGTTTCTCTTCTGATCCATTACTTATTTAGAACAATGTTGTTTAATTTCTGCATTTGTGAATTCTCTAATTTTTCTAACTTTATTCCATTATAATTGGAGAGCATACTTCGTATGATTTCAATGATTTAAATCTATTAAGACTAGTTTTGTGGCCTAACATATGTTCTACTCTGGAAAATGATTCTCGTGCACTAGAGAAAACTGTGGGTTCTGCTCTTGTTGGATAAAGTGTTTTATAGATGTTCAATTGATTTTTGATCCAATAGAGAGAGCAAAGTCTTTTCAACAAATGGTTGTGGAACCACTATATATATCCATATGAGAAAAAAATGAACTTTTACTTCTCCCTTATACAATGCACAAAAATTAATTCTAGGTGGATCATAGCCTTAATATAAAAACTAAGACATCCAGCTATGTAGTAGATAATATTTTTGCAAATTGGAGGTAGAAAAATTTTTCTAAGGTAAGACAGTACACAATAAACACAAAAGAAAATGATATATTAGAATTCATTGCAATCAGGAACTTTTGCACATCAATAGACACTGATAAGAAAATGAACAGACAAGACATGGACTAGGAGGAAATATTTATAAAATATATATCTAACAGAAAATGCATATTCAAGACACATAAACAATTCCTATGACCCAATACTAAAAGGACAAATAACTCAATATAAATCAAGTAAAATATTTGACAAATATTCTTCATAAGACATATACAAATAGCTATTGAACGCATGCAAATATGCTCAACATCAACAGGTAAATGCAAACTAGAGCCATAATGACATTTTCATAGAACACTACATACCCACTACAATGGCTAAAATTTTTTTTGTCTTTTTTAAAAATTTTATTATTATTAAAGTTTTAGGGTACATGTGCACAATGTGCAGGTTAGTTACATATGTATACATGTGCCATGTTGGTGTGCTGCACCCATTAACTCGTCATTTAGCATTAGGTATATCTCCTAATGCCATCTGTCCCCCCTCCTCCCACCCCACAACAGTCCCCGGAGTGTGATGTTCCCCTTTCTGTGTCCATGTGTTCTCATTGTTCAATTCCCAACAGTGAGTGAGAATATGCGGTGTTTGGTTTTTTTGTCCTTGCGATAGTTTGCTGAGAATGATGGTTTCCACTTTCATCCATGTCCCTACAAAGGACATGACCTCATCATTTTTTATGGCTTCATAGTATTCCATGGTGTATATGTGCCACATTTTCTTAATCCAGTCTATCGTTGTTGGACATTTGGGTTGGTTCCAAGTCTTTGCTATTGTGAATAGTGCTGCAATAAACATACGTGTGCATGTGTCTTTATAGCAGCATGATTTATAATCCTTTGGGTATATACCCAGTAATGGGATGGCTGGGTCAAATGGCATTTCTAGTTCTAGATCCCTGAGGAATCGCCACACTGACTTCCACAATGGTTGAACTAGTTTACAGTCTCACCAACAGTGTAAAAGTGTTCCTATTTCTCCACATCCTCTCCAGCACCTGTTGTTTCCTGACTTTTTAATGATCGCCATTCTAACTGGTGTGAGATGGTATCTCATTGTGGTTTTGATTTGCATTTCTCTGATGGCCAGTGATGCTGAGCATTTTTTCCATGTGTTTTTTGGCTGCATAAATGTCTTCTTTGGAGAAGTGTATGTTCATATCCTTCACCCAGTTTTTGATGGGGTTGTTTGTTTTTTTCTTGTAAATTTGTTTAAATAGACAACACCAAATGTTAGCAAACATGTGAAGCCATTGAAACTCTCATATTGCTGATGACCTTTAAAGTGCTTCAATCATTTAGGGGAAAAGGTCTAGCAGTTTCTTATAAAAGTAAACATATGCTGACCTTATGACTCAGAAATTCCAATCATAGGTATTCAACCAGGAAAAAAAACATATCCACAAAAATACTTACACAAGAATGTTCATAACAGGATTATTTATAATAGCTACAAACTGGAAATGGCTCAGATATCCACCAACAGGAGAGTAATTAAGTAAACTATGGTATATCTATACAAAGTAATACAGAACAGAAATGTAAAAGAATGGACTACTGACACAGCCAATGGGTTGGGCAAATCTTTAAAATGTTATGCTGTGTGAAAAAGGCCTTACAGAAAATAATGCATACTGCATACTCTATGATTTCATTTATATGAAGTTCTAGAACAGGCAAAATTAATCTTTGGTTAAAAAAAAAGTCAGAACCTGATTGTCTCTGGGAGACAGATGTTGTGCGGATTGTCTGGGAAAAAGTATGAGAGATATTCCTGGAATGATGGTACTTCTCTCTATATTAGTAGGAGTTTGGGTAACATAAGTGTTTGTTTAGATCTGTCAAAACTCATAGAACAGTACATTTGAGATTTATGCATTCATTGTGTGTACATTCTATTTTTCACAAGGAACTATAAAAAATTTTGAACTCTAGTTAATGCATGCTTCAATTTACTTTAAAATGTATCAAAATAAAATGAATTGGTGGATGGATAGGAGTATGGAAAGAGTGATAAATGTATAAGGCAAATGTAGTAAATATTAACTGTAGAATCTAGGTAGTTATGAGTGTTCACAGTACAATTCTTTCAACTTTTCTGTGTGTTAGAAAATTTCATAAAAGCATGTTAAAAAACAAGGGTCTGATAAAAATAATAGAATCATGGCTCTCATAATTCTTGTGAAGACCATTTCCATGATTTTAGGAGTCTAACCATCTGTTGTTTCTTAGTGTAAGTGTTTTAAATAATATAAGACTATTATTTCAGTTTAAAAAATTTTTTTTAGTGCTGAGGATAAAGTGTTAGGATCCCTTACAAAGACCAAAGTGTGGTGCAAATAACATAACTACGAAGAATATTATGTTTTCCATCACTTGATTTTATACACTCGTCAGAAAATGAGAACTATAAGGACATGCAGAAATACTTTCCAAAATCAAATGCGATAATGTAATAAGAGCAAAATTGAGAATCCATTTGCTGCTATCTCTCAAGTTGAAATATTCAACCTTCCGGCTTTCGAATACGATATGCTCATTGATTTAGCATCTGACTGAATGATGAAAGTAGTCTTCACCGGAAAATCCCTTCATAATTTCTATGTCCATATTCAATCTAGAAACATTTGTCAGAGTCACCAAAAACTTGCTGCCATTCCTGACAAGCCGTGACTGTAAATTTGTATTTTCTAATATAGTGACTATAAAGAGCAAAGAGAGAAATCGACTGGATACAGAACACGGCCTGTGGCTCAACTTATCTGTCAGATAGTAAAACAGTCTTAGCCCAGGTTCCCTAGAAGACAGAGCCTAAGGCAAAGATTACCTGTTAACACTTTATTGGTAGGTGCAATCTCAGGAAAGGAAGAGTTAGGGAAAAGGAGAATTGATTAAGGGAAGGGGGGAGATCAAATGCAAGATAGTGCATTATTGAGGTGGTCAAATTCCATACCAAATACAGCTCAGTCACTTATTCTTACAGAGATGTCATCATTGAGACCATACGTTACGTGTTCCAGAATAACCCTTGGGAAGGGGTGAGTTGGGGAGAGGGATGGAAGTGGGACACAGGTTGACACATTTATCTTCTGGTTCCCTTTGCCTCTCCTCTTCCAGTGTTTGAAGTCCACCTGAGGCCCTGCTCTCTGTTCATCACCCGGCCCTTCTGGACACCCATGGAGACTCCAGAATACCGAAGGGTCCACTCCAGCCAGTGCACAGGTGTGGAGTCCTCTCCTTGTCAGCTGACACCACAGACAGCTGCTGCTTAATGCAGACTTGGTGGCAGTAGCTAACTTTTAGAATCTTGGGAATAGAGTGAGCTGTAGTTAGAGCATCTTTGGCCAGGAGGTAAGACATATGGCCATGATGAGAGGGACTGAGTAGAGCTGGGGAAAGTTCACAGTGGGCCTGGTATGGATAAGTTGATGAAAGATTACAAACAATAAAAACTTAACATAAAGTTGACGCATGAAATTATCATTAATGCTTTAGTTTAAATTTTAAATATTCTTTTCTTCTAGATTTTCTAGTTTATTTGCGTAGAGGTGTTAGTAGTATTCTCTGATGGTAGTTTGTATTTCTGTGGGATCGGTGGTGATATGCCCTTTATCATTTTTTATCGCGTCTATTTGATTCTTCTCTCTTTTCTTCTTTATTAGTCTTGTTAGCGGTCTATCAATTTTGTTGATCCTTTAAACCAGCTCCTGGATTCCTTAATTTTTTGAAGGGTTTTTCGTGTCTCTATTTCCTTCAGTTCTGCTCTGATTTCAGTTATTTCTTGCCTTCTGCTAGCTTTTGAATGTGTTTGCTCTTGCTTTTCTAGTTCTTTTAATTGTGATGTTCGGGTGTCAATTTTGGATCTTTCCTGCTTTCTCTTGTGGGCATTTAGTGCTATAAATTTCCCTCTACACACTGCTTTGAATGTGTCCGAGAGATTCTGGTATGTTGTGTCTTTGTTCTCGTTGGTTTCAAAGAACATCTTTATTTCTGCCTTCATTTCATTATGTACCCAGTAGTCATTCAGGAGCAGGCTGTTCAGTTTCCATGCAGTTGAGCAGTTTTGAGTGAGTTTCTTAATCCTGAGTTCTAGTTTGATTGCACTGTGGTCTGAGAGACAGTTTGTTATAATTTCTGATCTTTTACACTTGCTGAGGAGAGCTTTACTTCCAAGTATGTGGTCAATTTTGGAATAGGTGTGGTGTGGTGCTGAAAAAAATGTATATTCTGTTAATTTGGGGTGGAGAGTTCTGTAGATGTCTATTAGGTCCGCCTGGTGCAGAGCTGAGTTCAATTCCTGGGTATCCTTGTTGACTTTCTGTCTCATTGATCTGTCTAATGTTGACAGTGGGGTGTTAAAGTCTCCCATTATTAATGTGTGCGAGTCTAAGTCTCTTTGTAGGTCACTCAGGACTTGCTTTATGAATCTGGGTGCTCCTGTATTGGGTGCATACATATTTAGGATAGTTAGCTCTTCTTGTTGAATTGATCCCTTTACCATTATGTAATGGCCTTCTTTGTCTCTTTTGATCTTTGTTGGTTTAAAGTCTGTTTTATCGGAGACTAGGATTGCAACCCTTGCCTTTTTTTGTTTTCCATTTGCTTGGTAGATCTTCCTCCATCCTTTTATTTTGAGCCCATGTGTGTCTCTGCACGTGAGATGGGTTTCCTGAACACAGCACACTGATGGGTCTTGACTCTTTATCCAATTTGCCAGTCTGTGTCTTTTAATTGGAGCGTTTAGTCCATTTACATTTAAAGTTAATATTTTATTTATTTATTTATTTATTTATTTATTTATTATTATACTTTAAGTTTTAGGGTACATGTGGACAATGTGCAGGTTAGTTACATATGTATACATGTGCCATGCTGGTGCGCTGCACCCACTAACTCGTCCTCTAGCATTAGGTATATCTCCCAATGCTATCCCTCCCCTCTCCCCCAGCCCCACAACAGTCCCCAGAGTGTGATGTTCCCCTTCCTGTGTCCATGTGTTCTCATTCTTCAATTCCCACCTATGAGTGAGAATATGTAGTGTTTGGGTTTTTGTTCTTGCGATAGTTTACTGAGAATGATGATTTCCAATTTCATCCATGTCCCTACAAAGGACATGAACTCATCATTTTTTATGGCTGCATAGTATTCCATGGTGTATATGTGCCACATTTTCTTAATCCAGTCTATCACTGTTGGACATTTGGGTTGGTTCCAAGTCTTTGCTATTGTGAATAATGCCGCAATAAACATACGTGTGCATGTGTCTTTATGGCAGTATGATTTATAGTCCTTTGGGTATATACCCAGCAATGGGATGGCTGGGTCAAATGGTATTTCTAGTTCTAGATCCCTGAGGAATCGCCACACTGACTTCCACAATGGTTGAACTAGTTTACAGTCCCACCAAAAGTGTAAAAGTGTTCCTATTTCTCCACATCCTCTCCAGCACCTGTTGTTTCCTGACTTTTTAATGATTGCCATTCTAACTGGTGTGAAATGGTATCACGCTGTGGTTTTGATTTTGCATTTCTCTGATGGCCAGTGATGGTGAGCATTTTTTCATGTGTTTTTCGGCTGCATAAATGTCTTCTTTTGATAAGTGTCTGTTCATGTCCTTTGCCCAGTTTTTAATGGGGTTGTTTGTTTTTTATTGTTATGTGTGAATTTGATCCTGTCATTATGGTGTTAGCTGGTTATTTTGCTCGTTAGTTGATGCAGTTTCTTCCTAATGTCCAACAATGATAGACTAGATTAAGAAAATGTGGCACATATACACCATGGAATACTATGAAGCCATAAAAAACGATGAGTTCATGTCCTTTGCAGGGACATGGATGAAATTGGAAATCATCATTCTCAGTAAACTATCGCAAGAACAAAAAACCAAACACCGCATATTCTCACTCATAGGTGGGAATTGAACAATGAGAACACAGGAAGGGGAACATCACACTCTGGGGACTGTTGTGGGGTGGGGGGAGGGGGGAGGGATAGCTTTAGGAGATATACCTAATGCTAAATGACGAGTTAATGGGTGCAGCACACCAGCATGGCACATGTATACATATGTAACTAACCTGCACATTGTGCACATGTACCCTAAAACTTAAAGTATAATAAAAAAATTTTTAATATTCTATTATAAATTGTTTATAAATCTTTAAAAATTTAACCTACAATTGTTGTCTTTATGTATGAAGAATATCATATAAGTGGTACTTGGTGGCCAAAAATTAGAGAAATGTAGGTATATATTGAAGTCCTTGTAGGTTCAGGTGAAAAAATTCATTAATTCATATAATTTATTATATTGTGAGCAAGACAAGGCATTGTTCCATTATTTAGCCATATGTATTTTAGAATTGTATCAAGAAGGACAAAGCCAATAATAGTGACCAAAGTATTAAAACAAAGCATGTAATCTCGTCAATGTACCGTAATAGGAAACTTCGTATCCATCAGTTTCACTCTGATACGTCCAGGGGTTAATTTTTACTTATCCTGAGTGCAATTCAGTGGTTGTTTTTGGTTTCTTTGTTTGTTTGTTTCTCTTTGGTAAATGAAGTCTTTCTTTAGTTGCGTTAACATCTCAGCTAACATCTTTTCAACACTGCCTTTCTGCCATTCCAAATCTTATTTCTTGAACTTTACACCTATATTTCCCAGTCTGTTACCTGTGACTTCTAAATTCCTCCTTCCTATTTTCCTTCTTTTAATCTCTCATTCTGCAATTTAGATTCATTTTTTAGTATTATCTTTCTAGCCATTAATTCTCTTTTCAACTGTGTCAGTCTGGTGTTTATTCTGCCTTGTGGGTTCTTCCATTCTTGAAAAGAATATATCTGTCATTTTCAGGATTTCTAGCTGGTGGCTTTACTAGTCCTCTAGAACTTCTTTACTATTTTTATAGTTGTTCTTGCTTCCTTTAACTATTTAAAGATGATTAATATATTTAGTTTGAAATGTTTTTCAGAATCCTCTATCATATCTATTTCCTCAAAGTTAAATTCTTTTGGACAGGAAGGCATCTTTCATATCTCAGTTTTCCTCATGAACTTTGACATTTTCCATGCAAGTTCATTCTGTGTGGGAGTTTTGTTATGTTTTTCTCTTTGCACTCAATCTTCTCTATCTAGATGTCATTTGGTTGATTTCATCAGGGCCCCCATGTTTAGGTCCCTAGTTCAGAAATGGGTCTTGTATTTGGAGTTCCTGAGCTCTTGTTCCATGGGACTATATCTTTAATCACCCAACCATTCAGCTTGATGCCATCCACAGACTCGGGCAGTAATTGAAACTTTTTTCAGCCTCTGTTCACTGAAAAACCTTATCCCAGAATGTTTCCCACAGTGTGAATCATGAGTCGGTATGTCTGATCCCTTTTTCTTGGGAATGAACCCTTTGCTTCTATTCTGGAAGTCCAGTAGGACCAAAGTTTTAGGTCTCATTTGTCCTTGGATGTTTCTGGTCTACAGAAATATTTGCCATATCTTCAGTGATAAATGTTTTAAAATTATTTTAATGGAAATATGTTATTAATCTTTTTTTGCATTTAAAATATGAGTGTGTATATTTGCACAGAGTTCTGTGACCAAACATCTCAACATATTGAGTGAAGTTCAAAAATATAATAAATGACATTATTCTGATATATGAATATGCTAGATTAATAGAAATGTAATTTTTAAAACTCTTTTCTTTTATTTTTAGATGGAGTCTCACTCTGTTGCCTAGGCTGGAGTGCAGTGGCGCGATCTCAGCTCACTGCAATCTCTGCCTCCTGGGTTGAAGCAATTCTCCTGCCTCAGCCTCCTGAGTAGCTGGGGTTACAGGCGCCCACCACCACACCTAGCTAATTTTTGTATTTTTAGTAAAGACAGGGTTTCACCATGTTGGCCAGGCTGGTCTTGAACTCCTGATCTCAAGTGATCTGCCTGCCTTGGCCTCCCAAAGTGCTGTAATTATAGGCATGAGCCACCGCTCCAGGCCATTAACTCTTTTAAAATATGCATATTTTAAAAATAAGACATTAACTTTTAAAATTAAACCCAAAGGCAGTTATTAAGGCATGTGAAAAAAAATTGGCCTTTGGGAAATGCATCACAGCGTTACTTAAAAACAAACAAACAAAAAAGAAACAACTAAATGATCAAAAATAGAGGATTAATTAAATAGATTGCGCTACATGCACACAAGGAATCTTCATAGTCATTAAATATAATTATATGGACGTATTTTTGACAAGAAAATATTTTTACCATCTATTAAGTGAAAAAACAGTTTATAAAACAATTTATTCAGCATAATCTCATGTGTATTTACTGAAAGGGGATGGAGTAAAATATTGACAGTAGTAACCACAAGATGGTGGATATGTAGGTGATTTAAAATTTTTCTTTTCTTTATTTGCCTGTATCGCTTTCTTGTTATTTTCTGTTTAGCTAACTTTGAAGTTTCCCTTGTTAGATATTTTAATCTCTAAATTTTGATTTTCTTATCTCATAAATGGGAATAACCACAGTAAGTTCCCCATATGATTATTGTGGGAATTAAATGAGATAATTTATACACATCAAGCCTTCTAGCACATCATCCAACCAAAAGATAAATGAGAAAGCTTTGTAAAAGGACTGATGATAAATATTTCATACGTTTAACTATAGATATAAGACAAGAATAGAGTACATAAGGGGTTAAAAATATTACATATTCTGATACAGT
The DNA here is from genome assembly GCF_028858775.2 of Pan troglodytes. Lineage (NCBI taxonomy): Eukaryota > Metazoa > Chordata > Mammalia > Primates > Hominidae > Pan > Pan troglodytes. Next base: position 53,269,149 of record NC_072414.2, read on the forward strand.
AAAAAGAATGCAACTAAAAAGTGACAGAAGAGAAGAAAAAGGGAGACTGTAGAATAAGATCACTGACTGTTCTATAGGTAATAGAGGGGAATGAAATGGTTCCTTTAAACTGAGGGAGAGATTAAGCAAGTAAAGAAGGAATTAAGGATGCTATAAAAATATTAATATAAATGTAACCACTAGAACAAAAAAAGTACCTTCTAAAATACTAAATTTTTTGAAAAGCAAAGAGGACACCCCAAACTGAGAAACAAAATCAGTAAATACAACATAACACACAGTACTTTCAGTATAAGCTAGGTCAAGTGGATAAAATATAGATAATGACATAAAATATCTAAACTACATGATCAATAGCATAGATCTTTTGGAGATATATGTAATATTGTACCCTGATGAGGATATGCTTTCTTCTCAAGTGTGGATGGAAATTTCAATACAGGTAATTGTATATACTAGGGCACAAAGTAGATTCCATAAAATAGAAATATTGCAAACAACACTTACTAATCATAATGCAATTAAGTAAGATATTAAAAAAAATTCCTTTGGCTACAAACATAAATTACAGAAATACTAAAAAAAAATTGAAAACACTACATATCATAATATCGTATACATTTAAAGCAGTGATCAGAGGAAAATTCACAGCCCTAAACATGTATATCAATGAAAATGTGAAAAAATAAAAATACGTATTAAATTCCCAATTCTAAAAACCAGAAACAACAACAAAAGCAAACACAAGAAAGGAGATCATAATGATAAAAGCAGAGCAGAACATCAGAACAGAAAATCAGTAAGTCAAATTAAGAAATCAAAATCCTGATTCTTTGAAAAAAATCAACAAAATAGCAAAACGAATAGACAATCAGCTCAAGGGAAAAGGGAGAAAATGAAAATATATTAAGAAATGACAAGATGACTTAACTACTGATATAGAGGCCATTTAAAAAAATCACAAAAATGCTCTGCACACCTTTATGCAAGTAAATGTGAAAAACTAGAGGAAATATATACTAGGCAAGTATAATTTAGCAAACTGACCTCAGTGATCATAGAAAGCTTAAAAAGACCAATTTCCACAGAAGCAAGCAAGAAAAAGTTATCAAGGAACTATCCCCCAAAGAAGCACAAGCCCAGATATTTTTTGTAGGTAATTCTCCCAAACTTTTAGAAACTGGATAGCCTCAAAGCCCCATAGATTGTTTCAGATTGTAGAAAATGAAGAACACTTTCAAATGGTTTTTGTGAAGCAAGTACAATATTGATAGCTAAATGTGATAAAGATAGCACAAATAAATTACAGACAGTATCACTTGTAAATATTGATTAAAAACTTTTGAACAAAATATGCAAAAGACTCCTACACTCCATTAAGAAAATAATATATCATAACTTATTGTGGTTTATACCAGGAATGCAAGGATGGTTCAATACTAGAAAAGTTGTTAATATAATTCACCATATTAATAGCTCTAAAAAGAAAAACAATATAATTATCTCCATAGTTTTTTTTTTTTTTTATTTTAGAGACAGGGTCTCACTGTGTTGCCCCAGCTGGAGTGCAGTGGCTATTCACAGACATGATCATTGTACATTACAACCTTAAACTCTTGGCCTTAAGTGATACTACTGCCCCAGCCTTCTGAGTAGCTGAGATTCCAGGCATGTACTACTGCACCTTCCATAGATTTCAAAAAACATTTGATATAATTAAACACTTATTTCTAATAAAAAAAATCTTGAGAAAATAAGAATGAGTAGTTCCTCAACATGTGTGTGTGTGTGTGTGTGTGTGTGTGTGTGTTGTACTTAAGACTATTTGCACATTTCACTACTGAAATATCACTGGGGTTGATTATAAGGTATTGCTTCAGACACTGCTGAGAGTTTTGCCTGATAAATAGCATATTTATCATATGACCTTTCTAAGATCAAAATTCCAAGATATAATTGGTCCAAGAGTTCTGGATAATGGATAGTGGATTTCTTCTGCTGCTGCTATCAACATTACTACTAGTTCTACCATGTAACCCCCCAAATAGGGCCAGGCAGAGAAAGGGAGAATAATACATTGCAACATACTTGATAATAAAGAATTGGAGACAACAAAAATTTGCAATACAAAATAGATGGAATAAATGAAATATTTGTCATCATTTGTGATGACTCTGTAGCAACATGAAAAAAATTACTTCCACCATACTGTTAAACAGAGGAAAAAAATAGAATATAAAAATTTTAATTAGGTTAGAATTTAAAACATAGTACTATTTTTAGTAATACGAATGATATGGACTGAGGTGGCATATAGAAAAGTAAAAATGAGTGACTTGCAGAAATGGTAAAATTTTAGGTAATTATTTTCCTAATTCAATTTTCTGCATGTTATAAAACTGTTTAGGAATTAGTTAGAATGATACTGAATTCAAGTTTGTCTAAGTATCGCCAAGGACATTGTCCTTGATTTGTTCTTTACACATGATATGAATGTATCCAATTATTACATGTACCCCCAAAATATGTACATCTATTATGTATCAATAAAAATAATACATATTTTTTAGTTATATATAATTTAGCAATCTGAGAACCTTGTCCATTTGATACATAGAAGACTGATTCTATGTAAAATCATAAAAGAAGAGATTACCATGTCAAAACCTCCCTGTCTTCCTGGTCAGTCTTATACTTGCCCTCTCAGAAAAACGGGTTCGAGCACCAGGATTAGGCCCACTCCCACCTTTGTTGGACCTGGGGCAAGAATGTAAATAGAAGTCCGTATATAACACATCTAAATATTTAAAGAGATTAATTATTTCACAAACAGTTAAATATGTTTTGACAGATAATGACAGAACTTAGAAACATGGAAATTCATGGTTTTTATACGACTGATAACAAGAAAATTATTGAAGACACCTAAATTTAATTATTGCACATGTCTGGGTGATCTGTTGATGGGCTTTCAGTGCTTGGAAGAGTAACAAAATACTGACACATGTATATGTTTTACAAATTTTTATATATCAATTCCACAAAATTTATTTTTCTGGCTTGTATTTACCCCAAATCATTAATTATGGATTATAATCAAGATTTTGATTTAAATTGTGTTCTATGACAGTGATGATCTAAATGATTAAGAAATAAACTTATGTTCAATCATACAAAATGTGAAAACCTTTTATCAAAACAAAAATGAAATTGATGTAAAAATGGAAAAAACTAGCATCCAAACAAATCCTTCCCTAAAGTAGACCTCAGAATGGCAGTGCCTGTGTTGGTGGGCATCCTGATCTGCAGTGACTGGATAACATGTGCTTGCTCCTCTCAGTCTGTCAGAGGCACTGGGAGCCCAGTAATGTGGGCTGTAGACTTCCCTACTTAGTTTACATCAGCTGTCTTTGAAGTGTTTCTTACCAGCCCAAGAAAAGCATGAAATCAGTTTAGCAGAGAGAAATAAACAGATGGACAGAGTCATTTATTTTGAGGGGAACTCTGTGCTGTTTGAATTAAAGTAATGAGCACTTTAAGATGCAGTGAAGCTGTTTTTACATTTCATTTGAGTAATTCAAGATGTAAACAGAGCCTCATGGCGGATGAGCAATACCACACTTCTTCAGCTTCTGAATATTCTAATAAAGGATTGGGAAAGGAAACATCCTTCCTCTGAGAGGAGGTAATAATAATGATGGTGATGCTGTCACCAACAGCATCTTCTTTTTGAGCACTGTCACGTGCAGGCCCTATGCAAGGCACTTTTATCTACATCATCTTTAATCCTCACCACTATTCTACAAATGCCTGCTCAAAGATGAGGAAACTGAGTCTGACAAGTTAAGAAACTTATCAAGGGTACAGAGCTTGTAAGTGATGGAACTCGGATCTGAACCCACTCCCCTATGATTCTAAAACTCTTTGTCACTCTTTCTGCTACTCCACGGACTGAGGAAGGTCTGCTCTCTTCCATTCATCCACCGAAGCATGGTTGCTTTGCTTGTATTTGAATTTAATTGCTTTCTTACTGATGCTCTGTAGCTAAAGTAAGAAGCATAGCAGTGGTCTGCATTCTGGCCCAGACTCCAACAGCTATTAGTTTGGGATATTCAGCAGGTTACTTGATGTCTCTGAGTTTCACTTTCTCCATACTTAAAAGGGGGATAATGATACATTACCTACCAAGGGTAGTGAATGAAAAGGCATTTTTGGGGGGTAGGCTGGTTGCGAGGACAAAAGTATAGCAACGATGTAACAAGCTATTCACATAGTAGTAATTATAGCATAGCATAGTTTAGAATAGTACAATATAGTATACCATAGAATAGAATACAGTAGTACAGTTTTTCATTGAATAGACTAACATAGTATAGTATAGTACAGTATAGTATAGTATAGTATAAATAATAACAAGGTGACCTGTGTGCAATGCTTTTTGATTGTTAACATTAAATTGCTGGGAAGGAAGTTGTTTTAAAATGTATATTTTAAAAAACAGATTCATATATCAAATAACAATTGTCATTCAATCTCTAAGAATTTGTATACATAATAGGCATCAGACTCTATAGTAAGAACAGGATCAGAAAGCAAGAGGAGAGGAGATATGAGAAAGTATCATATTCTCTAAAAACCAGTTCTAAAGATCTCCTTGCTGTAAGTAACTGTATCCTTGGACTACCATCACAGCATTTTGGGTGCTAGCTATCACCCCTGCTACATAGGCCTAAAAGTTCAACCTTCAGAACCTTGACTGGTGCCATGATACAACTCCATGAGGTTATATCACTGGGCTGCTGATTGCCTTATTCACCTCTGTGTCCCTGGTACCTGAGGGCAAAGCAGTCACTCAATAAATGTTTGCTAAATGAATTGAATGCATAATAAAATGCTCTGCATCCATCAAACAGGCTACCAAAGTGCATTTCTTGACATGAGAATATATTTATTATTTATAATTGAACAATTATTAAACAAAATGTAATACTACCTTTTTTTGGTAAGAGAATTATGCTTAAGTACAGGGAAACACACATACCCATATATTATCTATAGTAAAATACCTAAGAAGAGAGACAAAATATTGCCAGTGATTATCTCTGGATGGTGAGATTTTAGATGTCTTTACATTTTATTTCATTATCCTCATTTTCTTATTTTAGACAATAAACATGTCTGACTTCTAATAAAATGTATGGTATTAGAAGGAAAAAACCTCTTCTTTCCCTTATCAATGTCATACATTTCAATAGCCTCGGATGCCTGGCAATGGGAGAGTCTGCACTATTACAAACTGGTGAAGTGTTGCTGCTGCTGTCCCCAGTATTCAGTAATGAGGGGAAAGAGGGCAACTCTGTTCAGTAGCAAGAAAATGGTACTCAACCTTTGAGTCTGTTAGTTGGATTTTCAAATCTGCATAGGAGTGTGTATAGGGGATTCATAGTTTTAGATTCTTGCTCAGGGTGAGGCTCCAATAAAGAATAACTGGGTTTCAAGACTCAAATTTGCTTGGCTCCCCAGTTACCATTGCCTTAATAAGAGAATCCAGTTAGCAGACTAGTATGGAGAACAGAATGCAGATTAGGTTTAAGGCTAACTGGTTATGTGAATTTGAGCATGGTTTTTAACTTCTCTGAGCCTGTTTCTTCACTGGCATAATGAGGGGATTGGAGTATGTGATCAAATATTTTCTGGGAATATATATTTTGGGATTCTCTTTCCACCATGATATCCCGTTGGGGCCTGACTGCTTAAAACAAGAAAGTCAAAAGTGATTGTTTTTGAGGACATGTGACTGTTTTCACCCAAAGTCATTAGCTTTCTAGGATCAGAAAGTTGCTCCTGCCTTGGGAACAGGCTTCTATACCTCTAGCCTGGGCTCAGCCAGAGGCCCAGCACCTTCACATGAAAATTCATGATATGAAAAGATGCTCAATATAAACTGTCATAAAGGAAAAGAAAAATACAAAGGAAATGGTAACAGAGATCCACTCTGGGAGGTGGGATGATAAAGATACCCACAGCAAGGGGCTGTTGAAAGTTGATTTCTTAAGACTCAAAGACCTCTACTCTGTTAATAGCTGCTAATGTAGACCTCAGGGACAGTGGGGCAAAATGGGCATTATGCAACTTCTCCAAATACTTTGTGTGTATGTGTGAGTACTAAATAAGCTAACACATATAAAGCGCTTAGCATGGGGGCAGGTAGCTAAAAGGTACCAGCTAATGGTGGCTATGATTATTGTAACTTGTAAATGTGGTCTGCACTCTTCTTTCTTCCCTCATCACTTTGACCATTTCATTTCTGCTTCCTGTGTTGCTGTGCAGACTTTCAAGTTTTCCCCTATTATTTTCCTATATCAAATACCTTACCTTCATCTTTGTATGTAGTTTTTGTTCCAGAGGTAGCATTATACTTGCAGGCCAGTGGGATCTAACTGGTTAACCTGGAGCAGAAAGTATACAGTGTCAATATTTAGAGTGGCACTATTTGACTGACGGTGGTTTTCCCTTCTCAGAGTAATTACTCTTTGTTTGGATTCTCGGTTTTCATAAAAGAAACTTGGCTTGCTAGCTATTACATATACCAAATGAAGCCTAAGCTTGTGTAAATGTTGAATAATGAATTAAAATAAAATTGCTGCTAGTGACAGGCTTTCCATGACTCAGTGTGGTTTTGGAGGCAAAAAGTCCCCTATGTCAGCTTCCATGAAGGAGAACATTAGAGTGGCCACATAGTACAACCTCATCGCAGTTCCATTTGGCTGAATGATACAGACAGCTTTAGAGATAAGCAGGGGCTTTTGAGTCCTCCCTTCCTGAAAACACAAGCGGTCCAAATGTTGACTTGGGTACCAGTAACTTTCATGAAGACAGAGGCCTTGGAGTTATACTCCACCCTGTGAAGCTTAACTGCTGAATGTTGAAAGCACATTTGGAAATGATTACATCTTTCAGGACACAATCAAAGACTCTTTAGTATTTAGCAAAGAAGCAATCAAACATACATTTGTGGAGGGATTGGTGAAAGCCACTTTGGCCAATATCCATCAGGAGACATTTTAAGACCCAATATCCTTAAATTTAGTTCTATTCTGTAAGACCCACCGAATCTCCATTGCGGATCACTGAGGAAGAAAAAGTAAGTGCCACATGATGTTAATCTAAGTGAATGTGATTTTAGTCCTCAGGCAAGTAAAGAGAAAGGTAGGAGATGAACCTTTAGAAGAAAAGTCATATGGAGAGGTGGGGCAATTTATTTTGGGCATGGTAGAGTATGTACTTATTCTAGTTGAAATTAAGAGAGAGTTTGATGCTAATATGTAGACAAATATTCCTTGATTGGATTAATTAGTTTTTTTTAAAGAACAAAGATCTTTGCTGAAAAGATTAACATGTTTCTTTTTGACCCCAGACCTACCCCTGTTTCCAAAGCCTCAAGGTCCTTCAACCTCTGCCAAAGCCGTTTTCTACCATCAACCAAAGCAGCCGAATCAGGATCTGAGCTAATTCAGCTCAGTTCAACTTGGCAAATATTTACTGTGCATATTTTACTCTGCTAGAAACAGGGGAGACACAGGTGAAGATGTAGTCCTTACTCCCAAGTAGCTCACAGTCCAACAGGAAAAAGACCTGTCATCAACAATGAGCTTATCTCTGTGAAGTTACTGAAAAGTTAGAAGTAGCCCCAGGTTACCACAGTTACATAAACAAGGACCTGTGAGGCAGTGCCTGCCCTGGAATTTCTGGTTAAAAGAGGTTCAGGGACAGCAATCTAATTGTATGTGCTGGGAATGGGGCAGGATGGGTGGGTAGCAGGTAGGGTTGCCAGACTTAGCAAATAAAACTACAGAACACCAAGGTAAATTTGCAGTTCAGATAAACAACAGATAGATTTTTAGCATAAGTATATCCCATGCAATAGTCTAAGTTGTTTTGTTTTTTTTTTTTTCTGAAACTCAAATTTAACTGGGAATCTTGTATTTTATATGGTGGGCCTAGGAGTTGCCTTGCAGTTTTAGCTTAGCATTTTTACTGAAGACTGAGACAGTGTCGAGGTTAGGAAAGTCTTCCTGGAGGGAAGAACCCAGGGGCTGGGTTTTGAAGACTGAAAATGAGAACCTAGGCCCTTTGAATCAAAGTGTGATCTACAGACAAGCAACACCAGCATCACCTGAGAGCTTGCTGGAAACGCAGACTCTCAGGCACCACCCCAGACCTACAGACCCAGAATCCGCATTTTAACAAGATGTCCAGATGATTCATATGCACATTAGTGTTTGAGACGCCCTGGTCTAGGTGAACAAGAACAAGGAGCAAATAAAAGAAATGGCATGCCCATATGTACACCTACCCAAAACAGCACAGTCGTCTCGTGAAAAATCAATCACTTATCCTCTATCACACACAGCACAGCCAGCAATATCTTGCACTTTGTTATTATTATTTCTTGCATAGCTATTCTTCTTCTTTCCATTATAGGAAGCAAGAAGGCCAATATTACTCTTATTTAGCAAGAGTTATATCCTGGTGAATGGTCAGAAATTTAAAGACATAAAACTTAGTTACAACCTACTAGGTTATTTTCATTCATGTTCAATTAAGGGTTTAGTGTACAGTGGGCTACACTTTCCGTGTATGTAATTCTGACATGCATTAGTGATTCCTCCACATTTTTATGGTTCCTCATGTGCATAATTCTACCATGCATTAATGCTTCCTCTACATTCTACAAATGGGGAAATGAATGCCTTGAGGGTTGAGTGACTTGTAAGTTTCAAACGCAGAATTCTAACCCACAAATGTCTGACCCAAACTCTACATTTTTTGCCCATTGCTTTTAAGAGGTGACCGTGAACAAAGTGAGAAATGTTTAACATTCTAAAAATCTTTTAGAAAATTCAGGTTAAACAAACATTGCTACAGACTTCTAGACATTTTAGGCAGCATTTTTTTTGTTTTGTTTTGGTTTTATGGGGGGGGCAGCATTAACTTGCTAATTGCCTCAATTGTACATTCTTGCATGTATATAAAATCGTGGGCCTTGTTATTGGCCTACCATTTTCTCTTCTCTTCATTTATCTAATCTCAAGGCTCACCTGATATTGTTTCTCTTTGTTGTTCCTTAAAATGGTTTCCCACAGTGCCTTAACTCACAGGGATCCCATTCCTGGCCCTTCTTCCAATTCTTTGTTCTTATTGATTCTGCTTGTGGTTCTCAATTTTCCCCCGAGAAGTGGGCTCTTAAACAAACAAACAAAAAACTGAAATAATGAATAAGCCAAATTTGAAAAGAGAAGTAGAGCTCTGGAATGCCCTATCTACCCCAGACTCACCTCTTCCCTCCTCCAGTGTTCCCCATGTACCTCCCAAAGATCCCTTAGGCACGTGGAGAACATTGGGAGGAGATTGATGTGTGCCACTTGTATTGCCGTCTCAATTTGTTCTTGTACCTGTGTCTATTTTCCTAAATAAATGAAAGCACCTTGAGGGTGGAGAATATTGATTATCATGGCTGCCACCTCATCCAAATCCCAAAATGGGGCTCTGGTACTTCTGCGCATAAGAGGGCAGAATATTTGAAGGCTAACCCTGAAAAACCTAGAAATATGGTCATTTTCTACTTTCGTGTCTCTCCTCATGATTCCTAGCACAGTGCGTTCCACGTAAAATATGTTTAATCAATTCCGTACATGCTGATTAATTGACTGCTCTTGGAGTTAAGTGGATCATTTTAATTGTGTTGGCTGAAATATATTTATTTAAATTGTATAAATTGACTGCACTCTTTATGAGAGCGTGTTAGTGAATAGTGTTCTCAAAATTTAGAAATAGTGGAAATAAGAACAACGTACATCCGGACAGCAAATAGCTAAATAGCTACCATCTGATTTACAGGTTGTCATGCTTCTTCAGAAATAAAAATATGTAGTCAGATAAAATGTATTATAAAGAGCTAAACTCTAGGAGGAACTTTTTGTTTGGATATTCTCCTTCCTTAAGCATTCAAAAGTTTCTTCTACTACCTTGAGGATTAAATCCATAAAGCAGGTAATCATTTAAATTAAAACATTGCTGAAAATTCAGATGGGCATATGGAATGGTTTCCTAGTTGCAAATGGAATCTCTGTCACATAAAAAATTGTGGCTTCTTCAAAGTCTAAGTGAATGACTAGAACGCTCATTCCATCATTCGTCTATTCATTCATTCACCAAATATCTATTGAGCAACTTATACATGCCAGGCACTCTGTTAATACAAGTGGTTATACACTAAAACACTGTATGCACTCCTCCAAAACCTCATGTTCTGCAAAATCATGCACTTAAAAAATAACAGGACTTGGAAGAAAAATAAAGTTGGAACAGACCACTCAAAACCTAGGCTGTTTTGTAACCAGAGCACTAACATGAGTAACAAAAAACAATAACAGTTCTAAAAGTTTTAACATAGTTAAAAAGACATGTTAAATTTCTAAATAATAAATACTGTGGTAAATATTTACCAACTACTGTAAATATTTATTAAATAAAGAGTTGTTAAAAGGTGATTGGTTGCTTGGTAGAAGTGGGTGTGAGGTGTAAGGGAGGGTGGAGGCCAGAGGTCACTGAGATATGGAAGCGGGGCCATGGACGGGGAGGACCGTGTTCCAGCACTTCCAAGACAGCGTGGAGATGCAGTCAAGAGGAAGAGTGAGGTGTATCAGCTCAGATTTCCCTCAAATCAACCTTAAGAGCAGGATTTTGGTGCAAGTAGTTTATTGGGAGGTGATCTAGAGGAAGCACAGTAAGAGAGTGGAATAATGAGCAGGCCAGGGAGGAAAGTCTCTTCATTTTATGACATGACATCAGTGAACAGATTACTACTGTGGGCAACTGGGACTCAGCCCAAGTGGGACGTGTCTGGCTGCAGATCACCACTGGGTCATTAATTCCTTAGCAGTTCTTGCCCTATGTACAGCCCAGGCAATCTCTCTTGGCTGTCAAGGAAACATACTCAGAGAGATGCAGATAGTGACTTGCAGGTCCTAGAACCTTCTGCAAGTGACCTTGGAGAAGTATGTAGGCTGGGAGGATCCAGGAGGGAAACTTAGAAGGTCTGCTAGTGGGCAAATGAGGATGGATACAGTGAGGCAAATGGGCACTGGGTTCAGTATTGTATTCATTAGTGGCTTGCTGGGATCAGCTTTGTTTGATTGCATCAGTTACTGTTTGGTGGAACAAAACTGTGGAGTGTTAGCACATATTACCTAGGAATCAGGGAAACTTCCAAGTTATGCTTATATCATATCCCTATTTATGAATTGTGTATGGGAATATCATCTTTTTTTCTCTTTTTCGTTTTCTTTTAGAGACAGGGTTTCATTCTGTCACCCAGACTAAAGTGCAGTGGCACACTCACAGCTCACTGCAGTCTTGAAATCTTAGGCTCAAGCAATCCTCCTGCTTTAGCCTCCAGAGAAGCTGGAACTACAGGCATGCACCACCATGCCCATCCATTTTTAAAAAAATTATTTGTAGAGACAAGGTCTCACTCCATTGCCCAGGTGGGTCTTGAACTTCTGGCCTCAAGCGATCCTTCTTACTTGGCCTCCCAAAGTGCTAGGATTATAGATGCGAGCCACCATGCCCAGCAGGGATACTACTGTTGAATAAACTACTGAACTGCCCCTGATTGCCAAGAAACTTCCAGGCTAGTGGGAGAAACAGGAGTTTAGATTTCAGTGAGGCGCTATGGGAGAATATGTTACAAAATTCAACACATCCCCAAAGGTAGTTCCCCCCTCCAGTCCTGGGGCATCACGGAAGAGACACTGAAATTCTGAAGGATGAGCAACAGGTAGGTAGGTAGGCGAGAGGAGAAGCCTAGGGAAATAAACATGTAAGAATACAGGGTGAACTTCTGATGATGAAGTTATTGCCCACTCCCTACAAATCAGCAAAGACCCCTGGATTCCAAGAGTTTAGTGTAAGAAAAGGGGGAACAGGAGGACTCAAATTTGGGTCCTCGAAGAAAAAATTTAAACCCTAAGGTAGATGCTCAAATTGATCCCTGCCTCATGCAGAGCCTGGCTGGCTGCAAGGATTGGATAAATAATAAATACCAGCCCCTTCTGTCTCTAGGATCAGTGTCCTGCCTTGACCTTGCTTATCAGATCAGGTAGGAAACCGAGGGCCTCCTTACCACATGTGGTCATTACATTTCCCATGGCATTTTTCACAAGAGGCTCGGGCTGCTTCCCTGGCTGTTCTCCAGGTAGGTAATTATCTTGCCTCCTGTTCTAACTCCCTTGTGGTTTCAGTTGTAGGAGAGAGCCTTCTTCATTCCCACGTGATTGGCTGCTGGTACTGAAAGGCTTCATTCCGGAAATCTGTTACCTTCTGCCCTGGAGCTTGGCTGGCATTCAGGGGTGGGAGAGGATGTTTGAGGACAACTTGGCTGGGTCTATCCTTACTAAGAGAAGTAGAGAATTGGGACTAATTTCCTAATACATTGAGCACCAAATGTAATTATTTATCGTATGACCTCATTTTCAAAAAATATGAAAACCTGGAGTGTTCAGGGAAATGAAAAAGTTTCTTATTCAAGATTACCAACATAAAAAGCGTATTCTTTAGCTTCACCATAAGGTATGCTGTTTTGGCAAAGTGGTGGGTAATCACGATGGTCAAATTTGCTGAAGATGACACACCTGAGGACAGAATATCTGCACTAAGACTCTACCAGAAAATCTGTCTATCTGAATCTATCTATCTATCTATCTATCTATCTATCTATCTATCTATCTACCTACCTACCTACCTACCTACCTACCTGTCTATCATAATCATTTCCTTCCTTCTTCATGCATTATTAGTGAATAGCTGTCAGCACGCAAACCTTGGTGATGATGTTCCAGGCAGTTTCACCAGGCAACCAGTAGTTTCTGAGTTGGTTTTGCAGTTGCACGGCCCTGGCACAGGAGATATACACAATGACAGTCCCTCCCCTCCTCCCTCAGTTCACTTCCAAGCTGTAACGCAGCTTAAGAGGACCAGTCCTTAAAACAGGCCTGACTTTAAATTCTGGCACCACTACTGCTGCATTCCTAAGCAAGTTAAACTTGAGAACCCACAGATTCTTCATCTATAAAATGGGGGTAATAATATTGGTACCTAACTATTATTAATTTAATAGAATAATAGATTCCATGAGATATTGAAATCAAAGTGCACAGTGTCTGATGCCTAACAGGTTCAATATGGTTCAATACGTGTTTGTAATCATTAATAAAACACCAAAAACAGATACAAAACATGACTGCACTGCTAAGGGAAGAAACGCCCAGTCCTCCTGTTCTGTTCTCCCCAGCAGCTCAGAGAAGAGCTGGTGCTTGGTAGAAATATAAGATGGTTGTTAAGAATATTGGCTTTGTGGTCAGCCAAACCTGGTTAGAATCTCAAGTTTGTTACTTATCGGCTCTGTGATACCAGGTAAGTTAAATGACCTCTCCAAGCCTTGTTTCCTCATGGTAAAAATAGGATAGTTGTAGGATAAAATGCAGTCGCTATAGGATCACATAGAACTTGCCACATAGAAAGCACCAAACAAATAATAGTCATTACTATTAGAGACAATGAAGAGGAAGCATTTGATGATTTGACCATAGGAGCCACTCAAAATGCAGCTATTTTTTAATCTTTATCAATCACTTGAAAATGTCTGTTATTCAATATTTATCAAAGGCCCAGTTGAAAGATACTGTCCATGGAGGTCTCATGAAGGGTAATAGTCCCTCCCTCTCAGCCATGGAACAAGCCAGTTCATCTTAATGCAGAAGTAGGCTTTTACTGACTTTATCTTTGGCCCTCCGCTCCTGGTGAGCATTGGAGCTCACCCAAGTTATCACATGCATGAAAATCACTGTAGTTTTTTCTTTCTTTCTTTCCTTTTTTTTTTTTTTTTTTTGAGACGGAGTTTCACTCTTGTTGCCCAGGCTGCTGCTGGAGTGCAATGGCACAATCTCGGCTCACTGCAACCCCCACCTCTCAGGTTCAAAAGATTCTCCTGCCTCAGCCTACTGAGTAGCTGGGATTACAGGTGCATGCCACCACGCCCGGATAATTTTTTTATTTTTAGTAGAGATGGGGTTTCACCATGTTGGACCAGGCTGGTCTTAAACTCCTGACCTCAGGTGACCCACCTACCTCGGCCTCCCAAAATGTTGAGATTACAGGCCTGAGCCACCGCGCCCGGCTTACCATTGGGTTTAAGCAGGGAAATTGTTGAAATCAAGACCACTCCTTCAAACAGTATTACTGTTTGAGGACCTGCAGACAGAAAGTCCCTCAGACTTCAGTTCCTTGAAAACCCAGACCACTTCAAGTTCAACTTGTAATGTAAAAACTTTTAATTTTGAAATAATTATAGATTCACAGTAAGTTGCAAAGATTGAACAGAGAGGTCCCATGTACCTGTCACCCTTTCCCCCAGTGGTTATACCTTAGATAACTATAGCACAATATCAGAACCAGAAAATTTAAATTATCTTTAGGGGCTTTAATGAAATGTATAGCATACCTAACTGATATTAACCCTGAGTTTTTTTTTACTATCTTCTCTTCATTTTTCTCTTTATTTTGTTTTCTCTTTCCGTTTATTTTATTATATTTTTACATCAAATCCTTTTAGGAACAAGATTGGGAATAAATTAATAAATTTAATGAAATATCCTTGTATACTAACACTATGCTTTATAGAGTTTGGAATATTGTTCAAGTTAGGTGAATCCATAACCAGAAAGAAGTATAAATTCATAATGTCTTTTCTCTGTACTGTAGACTCTTACCAGAGCATTTCAGCATAAAGACATTGGGTAGCCCAAGGACAGTTACTTAATTGACTAAAACTTGGTTTTTTTAATGATCAAGTTAGAATACTACTATGACTGTACTATAATAATAATAGGTAACAGCTTTTGAACATCTATCACCTGCCAGACACTATGCAGAGCAATTCACATGCATATTTAATTCAATCTGTTACAATTCAATCCTATCATTAAATACTTTCCAGGAATATTTAAGTTACAGATGAGGAGACTGAGGCTCAGAGAGGCTATGTGCCCAGAACTTACACAGTTAATAGACGACAGGTTGGCCAGGAGACCTCTACTATGGCACTTGGAACCATATTCACATTTATATCGGTGATTTAGTTTAAATGACATCATCTGTCATAATTAACTTCAGCAAAATGACATTATCTGTGACATGCCGTGAACTTGATTTTGGTTATGAGGATTTATTTAATCTATAACTTTTATATGAAATAAAACTGCTAAGGATCTGTACTTTATTTTATGTTTGTATATTTTAGGTATCATTCTGAAAATAGTTGGAGTCAATATTAGGGAGAATTTTTTTTCCACTGGCAAGGTTGATACGTTTCTCAGATTTGGGAAATATTGATACAGGGAAGTTTCATCTTTTATCTGTTTTATCTGTTAAATCTTAAGTCTACAAGATTTATAAACACTGAGAGGAAAAAGAGATCCCATTGGGATGGGCTAGAAAAAGTGGGATTTGAACTAGCTTTGAAAGAAGTATGAAATTCAGAATGACATCCAGCTGCAACACCCACCACCCAGGTAATTTTTGGTAGGTTTGTCTGACGTGGATGGCTAGAAGGGTATTCTTCTTTCCTCAAGATTCCAAGTGGAGCCCTTCAAAAGCTGAGAACTTGGTTAAAAGAGGACAGCTTTCCAAATAAAGGGGGATCTGTCTTCAGTCAGAAAACAAGTTTCAGATAAGTGGAGATGAGAGAGAAACCCCTCTTGCTAGAAGAGTCCCAGGCATGCAAGGGGAAATGAGTAGAACACATCGAGGTCCTATATAAACCAGGCTGATGGAGCCAGGGACCACAGTGAAAGTTAATTAAGATGAATTAGAATCAGAACCAAAACCAGAACCACACAGTGGAAGGCTCTGAACATGGAATAAGGAGTAAAAAGCTAAACAGTGGGGAGCCATTGTATATCTTTGAGTAGGAGATTGGTATGAAATACAAATGCAGAAAATGACTAGAAGAAGGGAAAGCTTGCTGGACTAAAAAGAATATGGGTTGTATTCACCAGAGTGGGGCTTAAACAAGTGGAATAAGGCATGTGGGAACAACCCTCCTTCACTCCCAGGGAATGGGGACTCTGACATCAAGGAGTACTGAAGGGCACTAGTGAACTCAGACCGGTTATGGCTAGAGTCTCAACTTCCCTGACGGCTTCCTATATTTTGGTTAGATCTACACACATAATGGAGAAACCTTAATATTTTTCCCTTGTCCTGCTGGCAAAGCTTGTGACTACGCTATCCCACTGGGACCAAAAACCACATTGAGATTCCACAAGTACATTTTTTACAATACTGGGCAATAGCACATTCAGAAAGACTCTTCCCAGGGTAGCTACTGCAATCAACGTTCTCACTTTGGATTTCTATAGTAAAGAACTTGTCTGAAGGTTTCATGCAGAGAATTCAATTTATATCATCCAAATAGGTGAAACATGAAGTGTACCTCCCTAGCTCCTGGAGTTGGTAGCAGTCCCCATGTTTACCTTCACTATTTTCTGGTTTCTGGGAGCAAATGAATTGAAATTCATGTTACAATTAAAAACCATTAACAAACATCAGGAATAAGAAGCAATTAGTTAATGTATTATTTAAGGCTTTACTACACTTCAGCTATCAAGGGCAATCATTCATTTGCAGTAAAATTCATTTTACCCATTGTTAAATGCTTAAGTGTCTACTGATAACTGAAAATATGTTTGGATTTGCTTGAATCCTACTCTAGGGAACAATACCTTGACAATATTTCCTGATCAAATACCTAAAATTATGGCATGGGGTCTAAAGCTAAATATATTAACTTTCCAACCCCCCTAAATGCTAGTCTATATATTTTGCTATAGATTCTTTATGTTAATCCATCCATAATTTTTAAATATCTGTTCTGTTCAGGGCACTATGTTCAAAGCTACAGGGTAGTTGAAATGTAGTTATTATCCTCCATGAGCTTCACTTCTTCTCAATGGATGTAGTTAACTAGACATTAATAATGACAACAATATGGCTAGACATTTATTCCAGCACCATTTATTGAATAGGGAATCCTTTCCCCATTATTTGTTTTTGTGAGGGTTGTCAAAGATCAGAGTGTTGTAGGTGTGCAGCTTTATTTCTGGATTCTCTATTCTGTTCTATTGGCCTATGTGTCTCTTTTTGTACCAGTACCATGCTGTTTTGGTTACTGTAGCCCTGTAGTATAGTTTGAAGTCAAGTAGTGTGATTTCTCCAGCTTTGTTCTTTTTGCTTAGTATTACTTTGGCTATTTGGACTATTTCTTGGTTCCATATGAATTTTTAAAAAGTTTTATCTAGTTCTGTGAAGAATATCAGTGGTAGTTTAATAGGAATAGCATTGAATCTATAAATTGCTTTGGGCAATATAGCCATTTTAATGATATCGATTCCTCCTATCCATGAGCATGGAATGTTTTTCTAATTGTTTGTGTCATCTTTGATTTCTTTGAGCAGTGGTTTGTAGTTCTCCTTGTAGAAATCTTTCACCTCCCTAGTTAGCTGTATTCCTAGGTATTTTATTCTTTTTGTGGCAGTTGTGAATGGGAGTTCATTCCTGACCTGGCTCTCAGCTTGACTGTTGTCCTTTGCAGGGACATAGATTGAGTTGGAGGCCATTAACCTTAGCAAACTGACACAGGAACAGACAAGCAAAATCCCACTTATAAGTGGGATCTACATGATAAGAACACATGGACATATAGAGGGGAACAACACACACTGGGGCATTTTGAAGGGTGGATGGTGGGAGGACAGAGAGGATCAGGAAAAATAACTAATGGGTACTAGGCTTAATACCTGGGTGATTAAATAATCTGTACAACAAATTCTCATGACACAAGTTTACCTATATAACAAACCTGCACTTGTACCCCTAAACTTAAAATAAAAGTTAAAATACATGACAATAGTAACAATAACTGTCTATAGATAATTTTTTTAACAAAATTAAGAGCTGGCTGGGTGCGGTGGCTCATGATCCTAGCACGTGGGAGGCCAAGGAGGGCGGATCGCCTGAGCTCAGGAGTTAGAGACCAGACTGGACAACATGGTGAAACCCCATCTCTACCAAAATACAAAAGAAATTAGACGGGCATGGCAGCATGTGCCTGTAATCCCAGTTACTCAGGAGGCTGAGGCAGGAGAATTGCTTGAACCTGGGAAGCGGAGGCTGCAGTGAGCTGAGATCACACCACTGCACTCCAGCCTGGGTGACAGAGCGGGGCTCCATCTCTACAAAAAAAAAAAAAAAAAAAAAAAAAAAGAGCTTTCATTCATACAATTTTATCTTTTAATTTTCCATTTAATATTCAAGGGGATTCTTTGAGATAAGAGGTAGGGAGAGGCATGACTAGCTACATTAAATAAGAAAAAAGAGTTTAGCTAGAGACATTTAATAACTTACTCAAAGTCACAAAGTTGGTGATGGGAATAGAACTAATATTGAATTTCCAGACATGTGATGAAGTACTCCATTTACCTACCGACTGAATTTTTAGTTATATGACACTAACATGTCTCCCATATACTGTGGAAGAAGTACTCTGTAATGGTAAGGCAATTTGGATGTAGGGATCTTCAAAGTAGAAATAGCAAATTTCTGTTTTAGAAAATTTCTGGCTTTATACCAAATTCAGAGGGGTAAATTGAGCTAACCCTGGATACTACCTTTCCATTCCAAACAAGATAAATTATGGATAGACTGTTTAAAACTTTAAACAATATGTACCTAACCATGAAAGCAAGAAATGAAAATGCCCAGATGCCAGAAATGAAGAGGAAACTAAAAACTAAAGTCATGAAAAGTTGAAGATAGAGAGGCATGAGATAACAGGAACTGCTAGGTGCCCTGGGACGGGGAGAAAAACACCTGATGAGGAAGGAGTCTGGAACTCAGGCAGCTGGCACTGGGCAACTGGTTCCTGGCCTGAGAAACTCAGCTCTGTGGCCTGAGAACTGGCACGGTGGCACACAGTCATCCCAGACTGCGAATGAGAAGCATTTGCTCCAGAAAGAAACTGGAATCCCATGCTCAATTTTAAAAGAATCATGAGAAGAATAAAGAACATAATATTTTCCAACCAGTAGAGGGAAAAGTGGGAGAGAAAAAACCTTTCAAAACCTAAAAATAAAAATTAAAAAAAATCTTAAAAGGAGACAAAAGACCTTAAAAGTTAACTAGAAAACATAAAATAGTATAAATAAGTCTAAATATATGAGTTATAAGTGGCCTAAATACAGTGGTTAAACATACAGATTGTCAAATTAGTTAAAAAATAAAAATTGAGTACATCTAAAATCTAAGGGCATGAAAAGATTGAAAATAAAAGAATAAATGAACAAACATGAATACATAATTATATGTTACATATATCATGCATACATATATGTGTATATCTCAAGAAAATACTCAATAAAATTTAGATAGCTTTATTAAAAACTGACAGAAGAGATTTTAAGACCATAAGCAATATTAGTGATAAATATGTTATCCATATGATAAAAATATAATTTACTAGAGAGCTATAACAATTTTAATTTAAACACCAAAAATAACAAAGTAAAAATTAACATGAGTACATGAAGAAATTGAAATTTTCATAATTTAATAGATTTCAATATGTAACTTACTATAGTGATACCTCTAGAACTTAGAATTTAGTAAGAATATGGAATATTTGAATAATACTCAACATGCTGGATATAATGGATAGAAATAGAATGTTATACCCAACAATTGAAGAATATATATTCTTCTAATAAATTCCAGTAAATTCCTAATAAATTCCAATAAATTCCTAATAAATCCCAAAGAAATGATATTATACAGATCACATTTCTGAACAAAGTGAAAATAACTTAAAAATCATTAAGAAAAAGAAAAATTAATCCCAAATAATTTAGAAATGAAAAGTTCGTTTCTAAATAACTCATAGGTCAAGGAATAAATCATAGTAAGCAACTGAAAATATTTAGAACCCAATACTAACGGAACCATAATATATAAAAACCCATGGGATGCAGCTACAGGGGTGTAAGCACAAGATATCTTAAATATCTTAAATGCTTTTATTAAAAAAATTGAAAATCAGTAAGCCAAGACTCACCCTCAATGCAATTAGAATATAGAATGAAATAAAATAATGTGTAACATGATTTCCATTCTTGTCTATGATATAAAAGATTATATAACGTTACCCCTACCACTAAGAATAACTAAGCAATCTGGGTAAAACTTAAAAATGAAGCGTTTGAGGGCAGTAGAGATCAACCAAGGTTGACAGGACTTGAGAGTCTAAGATCCTAAAGAGAAGGGAAGCACATTGGGGGGAACCTCACATTTGTCCCCATTTGTTCCTCTGAGGGGATTTGCTGATTTGTGGAATAAGGAAAAGAAGTAGAAATCATCAGCATGAGGCTTATGACAGTCTCATTGAGGTGAAGAGACAGAAGTTAAGAGTTTGGATCGCCAACATGGGCAGAACTTGAGAAGCCCAGATCTCAAAGAGGTAGGAACTGCAGAGGAGTCAGCATGAAATTCTACATGCAATTTTCGCTATAGCTGTTTGTCAAGTCTTCAGTTGCATATGCACAGGGTAAGGTGTCAAGAAACTAAGCAGAAAGAAGCTACTGTAAAGCGAAAGAACTTGAATAGAGTCTTTGGTTGGAGAAAAAGAGGTTGGAGTCGGGCAGCTACCAAAGTGGAGAAGCCCCAGTAAACACCCCAGGCTTTCAGTTGAGACACCTGAAGGGTACACTCTAGGAATCAGAGCTTGCCCTAGAAGCAAAAGCAAGTTGAAATTAAAGACTCCTTTCTGCCAAAAATATCTGAAATCCAGCCTCACCTGGATCAAGGTGACCTCCCTATATGCTATTCACCTGCCAGAAAAAGAATTAAGTATTCTCTGTAGAAAGATAACGTCATCTAGATCCTTCACAATTTTTATTGTTACATACAGTGTCTAACATTCAATTAAAAATCACCATGCAAGTATAGAAATAAGACCACATGACAATGTTAAAAATAAACAGGCAATAGCAATAGTCCCACAGGTGGTTACAATATGATTTCATGCTCCAGAAAATAGAGGAAAAGACAAAGCATTTTATCAGAGAATGCATTGGAGTTTATAAAAAAAGGGATCAAATAGAAATTTTAGAAATAAAAGTATAATAACTGATATTAACAATTTAATATTGGCTTAATAGTGGGTTGGACACAGTAGAAGAAAGGATTAGTGAAGATCAGTAAAACAAATCTCATAGAAGTTCAATATACAAAAATCAACTGCATTCCTATATACCTGTAATACCTAGAGGATATAAAGTGTATCACTGATAATGGCAAAAAAGTATCTAGCAAGAAATCTAAAACAAATAAGTACGTGACCTTTATGGGGATATTTATAAAGACTTAAATAATTGGAGAGATTTTGCATAATTACAGATTACATCAGGGTTCCCCAAACTATAATATGCATATGAAACACATAACATCTTGTTCAAATGCAGATTTTAACTCAGTAGGTCTGGGGTGAAGCTCAAGATTTTACATTTCTAACAAACTTTCAGCTGATGTCCACGTTGCTAGTCTATAAACCAACTTTGAGTATCAAGAATTTAGGATGCTCAATATCATAAAGATGTAGGTTCTGCATAATTTACACAAATATTTCAATGAGATTTGAATGAAAATTGACAAATTCTTTCAAAGAATTTTACAAGCTGGTTTTAAAATTTGTATGATAGAGGCTCAGTGCAGTGGCTCATGCCTGTAATCCCTGCACTTTGGGAGACTGAGGGAGGCGGATCACTTGAGGCCAGGAGTTCGAGACCAGCCTGGCCAACATGGTGAAACACCGTCTCTACTAAAAATACAAAAACTAGCTTGGCATTGTAGCACATGCCTGTAATCCCAGCTACTCGGGAAGCTGAGGCATAATAACAATTGCCTGAACCTGGGAGGTGGAGGTGGCAGTGAACCAAGATGGCACCACTGCACTCCAGCCTGGGCAACAGAGCAAGACTCTGTCTCCCAAAAAAACCAAATAATAAATAAGTAAATAAGTAAATAATAATAAAATAAAATTTATATGGTAAAGTGTCACAAATAGCCAAGGCAATTTTGAAGCAGACATTTAATGGAGTTTATTTTT
Source organism: Pan troglodytes (assembly GCF_028858775.2). Lineage (NCBI taxonomy): Eukaryota > Metazoa > Chordata > Mammalia > Primates > Hominidae > Pan > Pan troglodytes. The sequence continues at coordinate 53,291,425 of NC_072414.2, forward strand.
AATCAAATAATAAATCTATTCATAAAGCTAGAGTAAATAAAATTGTGTGGAATTGGTACAGAAAAGACAGATAAACCAATGTAACAGAATAAAAGGAAGGAGCAGGCCTATACATGAATACAAACTTGACATATGAAAGAGGTGGAACTGTAGAGCACTTAGAAAAAAAATTTAATGTTATTGGTATGATTAATTATTTATATGCAAAATAAAAATAAAATTGAAGCCCCATCTCATACCATACACAAAATAAATTCCAGGTAGGTGTAAGCACTAAATTTCAATAACAGGACTTTTAAATTAAAGAAGAATAAGGTGAGGAGGGGTTCAAGACGGCTTACTAGAGGCATCTGGTACTTGCCTTCTCTATAAGGAAGAACCAAAATAGTGAGTAGATAATCACACTTTGATTAGATTATTTAAAAAAGAATATTGGAATTAAACAGAGAAGTGACAAGAAACACCTAAATCAAGGAAGGAAAGAAAGCAAGGCTGCCTGCTCAGCTAGGATCAGCTGGAAGCCTGGAGAGGCTTCCCAGCATGGGGAAAGGATAAGTGAGAGACCCCCAGTGGTCCACATTTTCACTATGAACTCCTCACCTATAGACAGAAAATATAGGGATGGAAACAGACATTCCATGCAATGGTCTCCAAAGAAAGCAGAAGCAGCTCAGTCAAAAACAGTAAAGAGAGACAAAGAAGGTCATTATGTAATGATAAGGGGATCAATTCACCAAGAGGGTATAACAATTCTGAACATGTGTATGCATCCAACACTTGAGCACCCATATATATAAAGCAAATATTATTATATCGTAGGGGAGAGACAGACTCCAATACAATAGTGAATGGGGACTTCAACACTCTACTCTTAGCATTAGACAGATCATCTAGACAGAAAATTTACAGTGAACATTGGATTTAAACAGCACTTTAGTCCAAAAGGATTTAATAGACACTTCCAGAACATTTCATCCAACAGCTACAGAATATACATTCTTCTCATCACCACATGGAACATTTTCCAGGATAGATTATCTGTGAAGACACAAAAGTCTCAAATTTTATTTATTTATTTTTAATTTTTGTGGGCACATAGTAGGTGTATATATTTATGGGTTACATATGATATTTTGATACAGACATGCAGTGCATAATAATCACATCAGGGTAAATGGGGTATTCATCACCTCAAGCATTTATCCTTTGTGTTAGAAACAATTCAATTATACATTTTAATTATTTTAAAATGTATAATTACATTGTTTTTTAGTATGGGCACTCTGTTGTGTCAGCAAATACTAGGTCTTATTCTAACTATTTTTTGTACCCATTAACCATCTTCACTCTCACCTTTCCCACACTCCTTTTCCCAGCCTCTGGTAACCATCCTTCTACTCTCTGTCTCCAGTTCAATTATTTTAATATTTAGCTCCTACAGATAAGTGAGAACATGTCGACATGGTTTGGCTGTGTCCCCACCCAAATCTCATCTTGAATTGTAACTCTCACAATTCCCACATGTCATGGTAGGAACCCAGTGGGAGGTGATTGAATTATGGGGGCAGGTCTTTCCAGGGCTGTTCTCATGACAGTGAATGAGCCTCACAAGTATTGATGATTTTAAAAATGGGAGTTTTTCTGCACAAGCTCTCTTTGTCTGCCACCATCCATGTAAGATGTGACTTGCTCCTCCTTGCCTTCCTCTATGATTGTGAAGCCTCCCCAGCCATGTGGAACTGTAAGTCCAGTTAAACTTCTTTCCTTTGCAAATTGCCCAGTCTCAGATATGTCCTTATCAGCAGCGTGAAAACAGACTAATACACATGTGAAGTTTGTCTTTCTGTGCCTGGCTTATTTCTTTTAACATAATGACCTCCAGTTCCATCCATGTTGTTACGAATGACAGGATTTCATTCTTTTATATGGATGAATAGTACTCCATTGTGTATACGTGCCACATCTTTTAAATCTAATTATCTGATGATGGACACTTAGGTTCTTCCAAATACTAGGTATTGTGAATAGTGCTGCAATAAATGTGGGAATGCAGATGTCTCTTCAATATATTGATTTCCTTTCTTTTAGGTATATACCTCCTAGGAGTTGTATTTCTGGATCAGAACCTCCAAACTGTTCTCCATAGTGGCTGTACTAATTTACATTCCCATCCACAGTGTACAAGGTCTCCCTTTTCTCCACATCGTCACCAGCATTTTTATTGTCTGTTTTTTGGATAAAAGCCATTTTAGCTGGAGTGAGATAATGTTTCATTGTAGTTTTGATTTGCAATTCTCTGATGATCAATGATGTTGAACACCTTTTCGTATATCTGTTTGCCATTTGTATGTCTTCTTTTGAGAAATGTCTATTTAGATCTTTTGCCCATTTTAAAATTGGATTGTTAGATTTTTTTTTCCTATAGTATTGTTTCAGCTCCTTATGTATTCTGGTTATTAATTTCCTGTCAAACAGGCAGTTTGCAAATATTTTCTCCCATTCTGTGGTTTGTGTCTTTACTTTGTTGACAGTTTCCTTTGCTGTGCAGTAGCTTTTTCAACAAATTTTAAAAACTAAAATCATATCAAGTATATTCTCAGACTACAGTGGAATAAAACTAGAAATTAATAATGAAGAAGTTCAGAAACTATATAAATACATGGAAATTAAACAATATGCTCTAACATGACCATTGGGTCAAGGAAGACATCAATAAATATGATACATAACAAAGGACAAAATTATATAATCATCTCAATAGATGCAGAAAAATCATTTACTAAAATTCAACAACTCTTCATGATAAAAACTCTCAACAAAATAGGCATAGAAGGAAATATCTCAACACAATAAAGGTCATATATGATAAACCCACAGTTAACATCATACTGAATGGGGAAAAGCTGAAAGCCTTTTTTTCAAGAACTGGAACAAGACAAAGATATTCACTATCATCACTTCTATTCAACATAGTACTGAATGTCTTAGCCAGAGTAATCAGGTAAGAGAAAGAAATAAAAGACAGCTAAATTGGAAAAGAGGAAGTCAAATTGTCCCTCTTTTCAAACTATATAATATTATATCTAGAAAAATATACAGATGCTACCAAGAAACTCTGAGGTCTGAAAAATAAATTCAGTAAAGTTGCAGGATACCAAAGCAACATATAAAATTTCGTAGCATTTCTATAATGAAAGAGCTGAGAAAGAAATCAAGAAGGCATCTCATTTAAAATAGCTACAAAATACATAGGAATAAATTCAACAAAGGAGAAAGACCTCTATAAGGAAACAACCATACTACCCAGAGCAATCTACAGATTCAATATAATTCCTATCAAAACACCAAGTCATTTTTTACAGAAATAGAAAAAAAAATCCTAATTTTTTTGTGGAACCAAGAAAGAGCTTGGATAGCCAAAGTAATCCTGAGCAAAAAGAACAAAGTTGGAGGCATCACACTACCTGACTTCAAAATATACTACATGGCTATAGTAACCAAAACAGCATGGTATTGGTATTAAAAATAGACACATAAACCAATGAAATAGAATACAGAAACTCAAAATAAATTCATGCATTGACAACCAACTAAATTTTTACAAAGATGTCAAGAAAATACACTAGGGAAAGGACACCCTCTTCAATAAATTGTGCTGGGAAATTGGATATCTATATGCAGAAGAATGAAACTGAACCTCTGTCTCTCACCATATATGAAAATCAACTCAAGATGATTTAAGAGTTAAATGTGAGACCTGGTACTATAAAACTACTAAAAGAAAACAGGGGAAATGCTTCAGGACATTGACAAGGATTTTATGGCTAAGACCTTCAAAGCACAAGCAACAAAATTAAAAATAAATTAGACTATATTTAAAAGGCTTCTGCACAGCAAAGGAACCAGTCAACAGGGTGAAGAGAAAATCTGTTGAATGGAAGAGTATGTTTGCAAACTGGTCATCGGATAAAGAACTAATTTCCAGATTATACAAGGAGTTCAAACAACAGAAAAAAAATACAAATAATCCCATTAAAAGTGGACAAAGGACATTAATATACATTTCTCATTCAGATCACCAACAAGTATATGAAAAAATGCTCAATATCACTAATCATCAGAGAAATGCAAATCAAAATCACAACAAGATATCATCTTACCCCAGTTAGAATGGCTATTATCAAAAAGACAAAAAATAACAGATGCTGACAAGGTTGTAGAGAAAAGAGACTCATATATGGCTAGTGGGATTATTAATTAGTACAGCCACTATGGAAAAAGTGTGAAGTTTTCTCAAAAACCTAAAAATGGAACTACCACACGATCTAGGAATCTCATTACTATTCATTCAAAGGAAAAGAAATCTGTACATCAAAGAGATACCTGCAGTCCCATGTTTATTGCAGCACTATTCACAATAGCAAAGATATGGAATTGACCTAAGCGTCCATCAGCAGATGAATGGATAAAAAACATGTGGTACATATACATGATGGAATAATATTTGGCCATGAAAAATAATGAAATAGTGTCATTTGCAGCAACATGAATGGAACTAGGGGTCCTAATGTTAAGTGAAATAAGCCCGGCACAGAAAGACAAATTTTGCATGTTCTTACTAATATGTGGGAGCTACAGCATTTTATCTCATGGAGGTAGAGAGTTAAATGAGAGATACTGAATGGTGGGAAGAATGTGTGGGTGTTGGGGGAGGGATGAAGAGAGGTTGATTAATGGTACCAAACATACAGTTTGATAGAAGGAACATGTTCTAATGTTTGATGGCAGAGGAGGGTAACTATAGTTAACAACAATGCATTGTTTTTTAAAAATATTGTATGTTTTGGCTGGGCGCGGTGGCTCACGCCTGTAATCCCAGTACTTTGGGAGGCTGAGGCGGGTGGATCACGAGGTCAGGAGATGGAGACCATCCTGGCTAACATGGTGAAACCCCGTCTCTACTAAAAATACAAAAAAAAAAAAAAAAAAATTAGCCGGGCGTGGTGGCGGGCGCCTGTAGTCCCAGCTACTCGGGAGGCTGAGGAAGGAGAATGGCGTGAACCCGGGAGGCGGAGCTTGCAGTGAGTCGGAGATCGCGCCACTGTACTCCAGCCCGGGGACAGAGCAAGACTCCGTCTCAAAAAAAGAAAAAAAGTGTACGTTTTAAAATAGCCAGAAGAGTATAGATTTAGTACAGGTAATCATCTGTGAAAAACGTCAACATACATCTACCATGATTCTTATTGTATGTTGTTCAGCCTGAGTTGGCAACTGTAGCACTGCTGTCTTTTTCTTTCATTTTCACACTTTATGTCCTGCTTTTTACACTTATGAATATGTTATGTTTATCACTTCATTTTGCCAATGTAAGAGCTACCTCAAAATTTTGAGTGGCTGCAGAATACTGTGCTTATATTCAGAGTTTGGGTTGCTTAAGATTTTTCACAAATACAGACAACGCTGCCATAGGTATCATTTTATACCTTTATTCGCACGCTTATCTGGTTTTTTTTTTTAGAAGAAATTCCTAGACACAGTATTGCCAGGTCCAAAGTTGTGTGTGTGTGTGTGTGTGTGTGTGAGAGAGAGAGAGAGAGAGTGTGTGTGTGTGTGTGTGTAGTTTTTCTTTGCTTGCTTCTAATTTTGTGGGGTTTTCTTTAGTCCTTTTAGTTTCTTTCCTTGCTGGTAGGTATAAAATTCTGCGCTGTTTTAATTAACATTTCTTTAATTATAAAGGACATTAAATATTGTTTACTTCTCCATTGGCCATTGTATTTTTTTAACTGCCAAAAAAATGCTACTGGAAGTATTCCCAACACATAGAAATGATAAATACTCAAGGCGATGTATACCCCAAATACCCCGACTTGATCATTATGCATTCCATGCATGCAATAAAATATCACATGTGCTCCATTAAATATGTACAAATATAACATACCAATAAAAATTTTTAAAAATCTACAAAAAGGAAATATGACAGTGTTTTTATGACTCAATGTATGGAGGGATTTCTTAACAATGCGAATAAGCATAAATGTTAAATTAATAGATTGAGAGCTTTGACTAAATTAAGGTAAAAATTTCTGTAAACCGAAAGTCACCAATAAAAAAAGTGAACGATAAGTCTCAGACTGGGAGAAGACATTTTCAGTGCATACTACTGGAAATTAATTAGCATCCTGCTAATTGTAAAGCATCCTATAAATCAAGAAGAGAAGGAATTTAAAAAATAACAGGAATAACAAGCAGAAACTCAAATGGCAAAAGTAAAGGCATAAAAAGATGCTACATCTTGCTGGGGACTAGAGAAGTAAAACACAAATGAAAATCACAAGGAGATATAATGTCCAGCCCACCAGAATGGCAAATATGAACATGCTGATAATTCCTGGAATTGACAATGAGGAGCAAGGCGAAGTGATCTTATAACAGGTGGGAGGATATTTTTAACTTTGGAGAGCAGTTTGACAAAATCTGTTAAACTGACACTAGCAAGTTCCTGTTATTCAACAATTCCTTTCCTAGGTATTTGCACTAAAAGTTTTTATGCACATGTGTGCAAGTTGGTATGTACTGGAAAGTTGATAGCATTATTCTGGTAATTGCAAAAAGTTAGGAGAAACCAAAATATATATAAACAGTAGATTGAATAACCGTATGACAGAATATTATGCCATGGAATATAATATAGAATTAAAACTAGATAAACTAGAAATCTATGTAACAACATGACAAATTAAATTTTTGACTAAAAAATGAAAGTAGCAACAGGATACCATATAATACCATTTTATAAAGTTTAAAAATATATTAAGCAAAACTGAATATTATTTGGAGGAATATATGCACATGTAAGGGTCCAAAAACTACACAATTCAGCAGTGCTTATCTCTGGAGGTGAGGCGGAGAGGTGATAGCAATTGAAAAGAACTACATGGGGCTGCAAAAGTATTTGTAATATTTTATGTCTTAAGCTGGCTAATGGCTACACAGGTTTACGTTATACTATTTTTATACCTTTTCATATGTCTGAAATATTTTATTACAGAACAATTTTTAAAAATGGTCCAGAAAGATTAAATCTGCAGGACCTTGTCAGAAGCAAATGCTAAACTGCTAGATGAGATCATTTCCACAATCCAGGCACTACTGAGAAAGTGGAAGACAACTGTTGAAAATAAGCTAACAGTAAAAAAGATATGAAGTACATCAAAAAATCCGCCCCCGTAAGAGAGACCCAGCAGACACAACAAATGAAAGAATTCACAGTTGAGAAACTAAAGAAAATAGAGCAGTTTCTAAAGGACTTCAAAATAAGTATGTTTAAAAATGTTCAAAGAGATAAAAGAATCAACTGATCTCATAATGTTAGAAGACGTTATGGAAACAGAATAAGCAGACTTGAAAATAAACACATACTCTAGAATGGAAAATATTGCTATCATAATTGTAAGACTCCACAGAACATGTCAAAGCAGACCAAAGCAAAAATTAATAAGTTGGAAGATGAATCTAAGAATGCAACTTAAAGACTCTAAAGATTCATGATAAGAAGGAAGCAATGAGAGAAGTGAATAATAGACTACAAAACTCCAATACATGCATCCACAAGAGTTCCAGAAGGGGAGTGAAGTAATGGGGAATAGTAACACACAAATATGGTTATGTAGAGAATTTCCTAGTAAGACATGAGTTCTCAGATGGAAAAGTCACACACCAGGTTCCAAACTGAAGAAAACTGAGAGAGAGAAAGCTGGAGAGAGAGAGAGAGAGAGGGAGAGGGAGAGAGAGAGAGAGAGAAAGAGAGAAAGAGAGAGAGAGAAAGTCCGAGAGTCAGAAACTGCAGTACATCAAAAATAAAGAAGAAACCTTTAAAACTACCAGAAGAGATAAAACAGATAACCTATGAGGAACAACATCCAGGTTGACAGAAGATTTTTCATGAGCCACAAGGTAATCTGGAAGAAAATGGAATAGTGCCTTCAAAGTGTCTAAGCAATAATATAGCAGCCAATCTAGAAGCCTGCACTTACCTAAACTATAACTCAAGAATGAATGTGAAATAAGGATATTTTAACACATACTAAGAGAATTTATTAATCATTGAAATAAATTTTGAGGACAGAAATAGAATTTAGAAGAAAGGAATAGAACGGAAGTGGTAATGGTGATTAAAAACATTAGTAGGCATGCACATAAAAATAAAGGCTGGTCATAAAAAATAATGAATGTTAGAATTTAAAAATAAAACTTTATAAAACATGAAATATTTTTGGGGGGAAGTTCAGGTGGATTAGAATGTTCTCTTTTGCATCTTTATTCAAGATGTTGATTAACTTTAGACTTTGATAGAAAAATACAAAGACATACGCCTTAAAAAATTCAAGAGCAATCACATGGGAATAAAGCAGAAATTTACATCTTGCAAAGTAGTACATAGCAAAAAGGTAATTGAAAATCTCTCTGTTCAACAGAAGGCAGGAAATTAAGAAAGTAGGGGAGGATGAGAGGAAGGAGAAGAGAGTCAGGAGGAAGGGAAGGGGAAGGGGAGAAGGAGCAGCACTAAAATATGTGGTAAATAAAAATCCAAATAAGATAACAGGAATTAGTCCAAATACAGATGCTCCTCAACTTATGATGGACTTATGTCTCAATAAACCCATAATAAGTTGAAAATGCATTTAATATACCTAACCTACCAAATATCATAGCTTAGCCTAGCCTACCTTAAATATGCTTAGAACACTTACATTAGCCACAGCTGGGCAAAATCCTCTAACACAAAGCCTATTTTATAATAAAGTGTTGAAAATCTCATGTAATTTATTAAATGCTATGCTGAAAGTGAAAACCAGAATGATTGCATGAACACTTGAAGTATGGTTTCCACTGAATGCATATCCTTTGCATACCATCCTAAAATGGAAAGATCATGAGTAGAACCACTGTAAGTCAGGGACCAACTGTATATTAATGTAACAATATACTACTTGCGATAGTTGTACTTATTAAATTCACTAACCTAGAGTCCTTATTTATTCAAACACTAATCTAGATATTGTTGTAGAGGTATTTTGGAGATGCGATTAAAGTCCATACTCAGTTGACTTTAAGTCAGTTGACTTTAAGCCTGGAAGGCCTTGGTTCATCAATTGAAAGGCCTTAAGAGCAGAGTTAAGGCTTCCTCGAAGGAGAAGGTATTTAGTTTGTGCGCTGCAGCTTCAGCCTATTCCTGAGAGTCCAGCCAGCCCTTTCTGACAGCCTGCTCTACAATTTCAGACTTGCCTAACCAGCCCCACAACTGTATGATCCAATCCCTTGCAATAAATTTCCTACTGGTTTTGTTTCTCTAGTTGAACCCTGACTGATACACTCTGTATATTAATAAAACTCACATCTTTACATGCAAAGATTCTCAAATTGCACTAAAAATAAATAAAAATGTTCTTGAAGAGAAACACACCTAAAGCATAAAGAAGGTCGAAAATTAAGGATCAAGAGAATGTGTACAGTAGGCCAATTCATACTAAAGGAAAGCAGTGACAGGGTAAAGAGTGACATTACATGAGGATAAGAGTGCCTCTGATGAGCAGTGACATTAGGACCAACAAAAGAGTCTCCCAGAAGTCACCCGTACTTCCAGTGAAATCCCAGCCCTTGTGAGTTTCTGGGGTACTTGATCATTCCCTTCAACATCTCATACAAGCCCAGACCACTTCCTAAGTTAAACCTGTACATTTTAAAACTTTAAATTTTGAAATAATTATAGATTCACCTCAAGTTGCAGAGATTGTACACAGAGGTCTTGTGTCCCTGACACCCAGTTTCCCCCAATCCTTCTTCCCTCAACATCTTTAGCTCCTGGCAACCACGAATCTGTTCCTCATCTCTATAAATTTGGGAATGTTATATGAATGGAATCACAGCACGCTACCTTTTGAGAGTGGCTTTTTCACGCAGCATAATGCCTTTGACAGCCATTCACGTTGCTGCGTGTATCATTAGTTCATGCCTCTGTACTACTGAGTAGTATTCCGTAAACCTGTACCTGTTTTTAAATTCTAATGAAAGCTAGGAATTTTGTTAAATGCTGCAGTGAGCTGAGATCATACCACTGGACTCCAGCCTGGGTGAAAAGAAAAGAAAAAAACTAGGATTAAGAAGGAGCATCTAAATATTGTAGATATTAGACATGGGAAAACTGGTAACATCCGTGCAGGTAAGAACTAAGAGGGCAACTGTGAGAATGAAGATGATGGGGTTGTTGAGAGATGGTATGAAGATGGACAATTTAGGACACGGCACCTGGCGGAAATGACTGGGGGTTGTTGGTGAACAGGGAGGGAAGCATTCAAGGTGGCTTAGACGTTTCTTGTCTGCATACCTGGTTAGATAACAGTGGAATTGGAAAAGGAGGAATATGTTTCAAGGGGAAAAAGAAACTTCAGCTTCAGATACTTTGGATGAGGGATTCCAGGAGCACTTTTAGGTTGCAGGTGAAAATGTGGAAAGACTGAAACTCTGCAAAGAGTCTGGAGGGGCTGCAAAATTAGCCCTGAGAATGGATGAGCTTACTTCATACAAGATTTTCTAAATACTCAGTTTTTAAAGGATTTCTAACTAGTAAAGAGACCTCAGACTGAATAAACCAAGTTGGTCTTTAATCATGAAGTTCACATACCACTGAACCAAGATTTTGCTCAGTGTGTTACTTGCTTATTTATTTATTTTGAAGGGATTAACATTTAAGAGTTACACACAAAAAAAAAGAAAAAAGAAATGTTTAAATTCAAGGCTTAAAGGAATGGCTGTGGGAATTTATACCTGTTGTGGGGAAAAACCATAACTATAGTGCATTCTAAACTTGTCATGATTTCAATTTACAAACATGAGAATAAACTATTCTTGTTAGCAGTTGATGATCTTTTAAATTATAAGCTAATACTTCCTGGAGCAAAAAGTTTTGAAAATTTCAATATTTTGCATTCAGATTTCCTATCTGCCATTACTTAGGTAAAATCTTAGGTGTGGGGAGAAAGAGTGATTAAAATTGCAGAAATGGTAGTAATAATAAAAATAATAATAGTAATGGCAGCAACAAGTCCTAAAATCAATAACCCATGGGGTCTACTTGAAGTCTTTAAAAAAATTGTCTCTGTATCTTTAAAGTTTTGGCAGTTTTGGAAGAGGCTGCTTAGATTAATGTCTACCTTTTATTCTTCTGTTTCCATACTCAGTTCCTTTTTGAAGCATGAGTTAGTTGAGGTACTGTTTGTGGAGGAAAAAACCAAAATGACTCCATTATGTCTCGGCTATCCCCTAAACAGTCCGTAATATTTTGCCTGTTTGTTTAGAATGCACCTCTAAGTATATCCTAGGAGAGAGATTCTTAACCCCCAATCCATAAATTGGCTTGAAGCAGGCCCTTGAACTTGTATATATAATTGTGAGTGAGGTGCATGCATTTTTCTGGAAGCTGGTCTTAGCTTTCCAAGTTGTCTATGAAGACTCAAGAAGCTCAGACCTCATCTCCTGGGATCTTTTTACGATCTGGGACTGTGGTCCTACGGTATACTCACTCTTGCTTGATTCTGAGCAGTGTGTGTGCATTGGAAAATACTTCAGGCTAGTATTTAGGAGACATTTATTTTAGAGCTGTCTGTACTCTAAGCTTGCATTAACTTCCAACAAGTCACTTTTTCTCTTTTGGCCTCAGTTTGTTCATCATTCAAATGGGAACAGAACGTCTATCCTACTCAGATAGACTAGACCAGCTATTGTGAGATTAAAATAAGGGAGTAAATATACTCCGAATAATGCAAAGTATCCTAATGAAGCCAGATATTACCTGCGGCTTGGAGCCTTTGCTTTGTACTCATGCTTCCTTCATATTCTTTCTCTGCTTCTTTCTTTTCCTGAAGGCTGTTGGTCCCCTCAATTCTGCATTCTCTACATTTTTACCCATGTTTTTTAGGTGCTGCAGTAGAGACAGACAAAAGGAAAAGATGTTGATTGGGCAAGGGGTCACTTGAAGAACTTGCTACTGGCCAGGTGCGGTGGCTCACACCTGTAATCCCAGCACTTTGGAAGGCCAAGGGGGGCAGATCACCTGAGGTAAGGAGTTTGAGACTAGCCTGGCCAACATGGCGAAACCCCATCTCTACTAAAAATACAAAAATTAGCTGGGCATGGTGGTGCGTGCCTGTAATACCAGCTACTCGGTAGGATTAGGTAGGAGAATTGCTTGAACTCGGGAGGTGGAGATTGCAGTGAGCAGAGATCACACCACTGCACACTCCAACTTGGAGACAGAATGGACTCCATTTCAAAAAAAGAACTTGCTTCTAAGAGGAAAATATTAATACTTTGCTCTCATAGAGTGTGTCAGCTTTTCAAGGCATTTCATATTAGCTGCCATGCTTCTTCACCATAGCAGACCAGGAAGAAGTTTTCACCACACTCATTTAATTTGGAAACTGAGGCAGAGACCAGGAGTCCAAGGTCACTCAAGTTATCAAGGGTGGTGCTAGGGCTGGAAACTGAGTTCTGTGACTCTGGGTGCCAGGGTTTTGTCAGCATTTCCTCGAGACCGATCTTGGGTGGCAGACACAGAATCAATCATGAGAGTATTTTGTAGTCAAACAGCGAGCAGATATGCATCAGCAATCCCTGTCTTGATCCATCCCTTTTCTTTATACGATGATCCAGGAGGAACTGTCTGTCTTCCATCGTGTCTGTTTTCTGACGGATTTTGAACTTGCAGCTAAGTCTTTCTCTCACTGCTGACTCTGCTCACTCTCCTTCAACTTGATTCATTTGGGCCCAGTGGTTCCTGCTTGGGAAAGGCCCATCTGGGAGTGCTCAATACATTCCCCTGTCAAGCAGGGGAAAGAGCTGCACTTGCAAAATGAGGAAACTTCCAAGAGGGCTCTGGCCAGAAGTCAATTTGCAATTTTGAGAGCAGCACTTGATCTGGAAACTGACATAACATGCCTGTTGCTTATTACTTCAGAATGCTGCTACATAGCTTTTTACTCTTGCCAATAGTGATGAATGATCTAAACCAGTATACTGCTTAAGTTTTCAGCCAGTCTTTTAATGTGCAGGCATCTCACATACATTTTTTGGGCATCTACCAATGCCAAGTTCTCTGGGTAATAAGAAAATGAAAGTTGAAGGGGCCCACTCCAGTGCCTCCAGCATTCAGGAGATAGCAGTGGTGTATAGTGACTCACAGGTGCTTCTGGAGAAAGCTGTGCTCAGTGGCTCAGGGTTACAGAAAGAGAAGAGACTAAATTGTCAGGCTTAAAACATTAGCTTCAATAAAAAGATGTTCCACATTGTATGTCATCAGGCAAATGCAAATTAAAACAACAATGAGATAACACCACACATTCATTACAATGGCCAAAATCCAGAACACTGACACCAACAAATGCTGGTGAGGATACAGAGCAACAGGAACTCTTATTCCTTGCTGGTGGGAAAGCAAAATGCTAATGCCACTTTGGAGAACATTTGGCTATTTGTTACAAAACTACACATACTCTTACTATATGATCCAGTGACCACACTCCTTGGAGTTACCCGAAGGAGTTGAAAACTATATCCACAGAAAAACCTGCACACATCTTTCTATAGCAGTTTTATGCATAATTGCCAAAAACTCAGAGGCAACTAAGATGTCCTGATATCCTTCAGTAGGTAAATGCATAAATAAACTGTGGTACATCAGACAATGGAATATTATTCAGTGATAAAAAGAAATGAATTATCAAGCCAAAAGACATGGAGGAAACAAATGAATATTAGTAAGTGAAAGAAACTCATCTGAAAGGGCAACATATAGTATGATTCAAATTCTATGACATTCTGGAAAAGGCAACACTGTGGATACAGTGAAAAGATGAGTGGTTGCCCAGGCACGGTGGCTCACGCCTGCAATCCCAGCAGTTTGGGAGGCCAACATGGGCAGATCACCAGGTCAGTAAATCAAGACCATCCTGGCCAACATGGTGAAACCCTGTCTCTACTAAAAATACAAAAAATTAGCCGGGTGTGGTGGTGGGTGCCTGTAATCCCAGCTACTCGGGAGGCTAAGGCAGGAGAATCGCTTGAACCTGGGAGGTAGATGTTGCAGTGAACCGAGATCGTGCCACTGCACTCCAGCCTGGGTGACAAAGCGAGACGCCATCTAAAAAAAAAAAAAGAAGAAGAAGATCAGTGGTCACCAGGGGTTAGGGGACAGAGAGGGATGAATAGGTAGGGCAAAGAAAATTTTTAGGGCCATAAAACTACTCTGTATGATACTATCATGGTGGATACATGTCATTATATATTTGCCTAAACCCACAGAATGTGCAGCACCGAGAGTGAACCCTAATGTAAACTATGAACTTTGTGAGATTATGATGGTGTCAATGTAGGTTCATCAGTTGCAACAAATATACCTCCCCGGTGGGGGATGTTACTAATGGGGGAGGCTGTGCATGTATGGGAGAGGGTGGGATTCACACATAGTGAATCTCTGTACCTTCTGCTAAATTTTGCTGTGAACCCAAAACTGCACCAAAAAATAAAGTCTATTTTAAAAAGTTTGAAAGCTCCATAAGAGCAAGGATCTCGTCTATCTTGTTCACTGCTAGATTCCCAGCTCCTAGCCTAGTGTGATGCTCAATAAATATTTCTTGATTGAATGACTAAATAACCTCTGTCTGAATTAAGGAGAAGGTTTCCTGGAGAATGTGAGATTTGAGTAAGCTTGATGATGAGTTGTGCCTCCCTGGGCGTGGAAGTACAGGCACAGTGTGAAAATTACAGGCAAAGAGAATAATTCAGTAAAAGCACAAAAGCATGGAAATGAATGAACTGCTTGGGGAACTTCAAATGATCCACCATCGCTGGAGTTTCGGAAGAAAAGTGGAAGGAGATAAGGACAAAAACATTGACTGGTGTCAGGATATAAAGTCATCATTATGACCCTCATGTTACAGAGGAAGAACCTGAGGCTCAAAGACGATAGGTGACTTATCAAAGGTTATGCATTAATCATATCTCTATCCTTTCTATGTATGGGTATCATGCTAAGCACTTTTTGTGCACTGTCTCATTTAAATCCATATAGCAAGTTTATGAGATGGTTACTATTGTTTTTCTAATTTTATAGATAAAAATAATAAGACATAGGGAAGATAAATAACTTTTCCTGGGACATACTGTCCAAGATGGCAGATCGAGTACACAGGATGGCCTCTTCTTCCTGACCTAAATCCCTAGAAATGAATGAAAACAACTTTTTTTCAAAGAGAAAAAGAAATCACAGCAACAATGGAAAATAAGGAGAGAAATCCTGGTAGACTAGAAGAAATTTTAAGACAGTTCTGAAAATAAGCATCAGGATATAGACTGAAGAATAAGCCTCTTTTGGTAGAGTTCTTTGATGAAGGCTGGGAATAACACTAAGAGTGCTCCACTCTTGGGAGTGGTGGGTGCCCCAAGTAGGGGACCAGGGATGATGACAGGCTGATGAGTGGGAGCAGCTGGGCTGCTGAGCCCCTGCACAGGCTTCCTCTCTCCTGGCAGGCAGCCATGGCTGAGGATGAGGGGCAGGCGGGGTCTGCCTCCAGACTGGAGCATGGGCTTGGGGGGAATGCAATCAGAGACCCACAGGAAGGGACACGTCATGGCAGGGAGAAAACTCTTCACTCATCGATAGCTTCACAGGTTCCATGCCCAGAGGTGTGCTGTCTCACTCCACCATAATTTCACCAAAAAAATCTGGAATTTGAGCCTCAGCAGCACATCCTAGCCCTCCCCTTGCCCAAGAGTCACGAATTCTATTTGTGCACACAGATAGAGCCAACAGGTAATAAGGGATCTGAGCACAGAGATGGGCCCCCGATTAAGAATTACCAGCCAGGGTGAAAGTTACTTGCCCTCAGTCATCCCTAATTTGTTTGAAAACCCTAGTTGGTAGCAACGGCTTGGGTTCTCCATCTTAGGTCTCCACAGTGACATCTCTTTCCATTGTGCCCAACTATTTCCTAAATTGAACGTGTGTTATAGGAGGGGTCCCCAACCCCCAGGCCATGGACCCCTATCCATGGCCTGTTAGGAACTGGGGCATGCAGCAGGAGGTGAGTGGCAGTGGGCATTACTGCCTGAGCTCTGCCTCCTGTCAGATTAGCAGTGGCATTAGATTCTCATAGGAGCAAAGACCCTATTGTGAACTGTACATATGAGGGATCTAGGTTTTGTGCTCCTCATGAGAATCTAATTCCTGATGATCTGTCACTGTCTCCCATCATTCCCAAATGGAACCATCTAGTTGCAGGAAAACAAGCTCAGGGGTCCCACTGATTCTACATTATGGTGAGTTGTTAAATGTAAATGTAATGTTTTTTTTTTCTTTTTTTTTTTTTTTTTGAGATAGAGTCTCGCTCTGTCACCCAGGCTGAAGTGCAGTGGCGCGATCTCAGCTCACTGCAAACTCCGCCTACCGGGTTCATGCCATTCTCCTGCCTCGGTGTTCTGAGTAGCTGGGACTACAGGTGCCCGCCACCATGCCCAGCTAATTTTTTGTATTTTTAGTAGAGACAGGGTTTCACTGTATTAGCCAGGATGGTCTCGATTTCCTGACCTCGTGATCCGCCCACCTCGGCCTCCCAAAGTGTTGGGATTACAGGCGTGAGCCACCTCGCCCATCCAAATGTAATGCTCTTGAATCATTCCAAACATGCCCCCTACCCCTACCCCCAGCTCTGTCCATGGAAAAATTGTCTTCTATGAAACCAGTTCCTGGTGCCTAAAAGGTTGGGGACCGCTGTGTTATAGCATTGTTATAGCATTGTGTGGATCTGCATCCCAGCACTGGGGCAAGCCCTGGACGCTACATGAAAAGCTGTACAATTTTTGTTGGGATATTGACCCACCCGGCATGAAACACACACTCAACACAAATTCAGTGAGTGTCTCTTGTGGGTGCAGAGCCTTCCCCAGGGCTGGGGGAGCAGGTGCCGTAAGGAGGAAAGGCAGGAGCATGGACTTCGGAGGGAGTTCAAAGCTGACAGTCATGGGCCCAACAAATGGGTCTCCACAAATAATGGAGAAATGAAAGGACACCCAAAACTACTTAGTTTGAGCCTCATGAAAGTGGAGACCTTGAAGGAACTATGCTTCATGGAGGGTAAGGAAAACAGCAATGCCAAGAGTCTGAACCCGAGCCTGAATATGGGAATATTCAGAGAAGGCACTTACGTGACTCAAGGGAGCATCTTTGTCTGGGGCAGTAGCAAGACAGCCTGGGTTTTCCCACTTGTGAAAATAGGTAGTGTGGTATACTACCTTCCTAGGGCTGCTGTCACAAATGATCAGAAACTCAGGAACTTAAAACAACAGAGGTTTATTGTCTCACACTTCTGGAGGCCAAAAGTCCAAGATCAAGGTGTCAGCAGGGCCATGCTCCCTCTGCAGGCTCTAGGGAAGAATCCTTCCTTGCCCCTGCCAGAAACCCTTGGTGTTCCTTGGTGGGTAGCTGCATCTCTCCAATCTCTGCCTCCATCATCACATGGCCTTCTTCTAAGGACATCAGTCATTGGATTTAGGGCCTATCCTGATCCAGCATGACCTCATCTTAACTCATGACATCTGCAAGGATCCCTTCCAAATAAGGTCACATGCTAAGGTTCCAGGTGGCCATGAATTTTGAGGGGACATCATCCAACCCCGTACAGATGGTATCACCTAATCCTTCCTATAGGTGGTATGATTTATAAAGTGACTGCCAAGACTCTGCTTCTGGACACAGGTTCAGATTTTCTTGACTCAAAAATAGCTTGGCCACTCAAGGTGATGGAAACCCTTCCTGTAACTTCTGAAACTCTCCTAAATGATGGTTATCTACCATCCTTTCTCCCAAGTCATTCTGAGATGCCCAACAGTGCAGCTATTCCCTCGCCTTATTTGTTAATTTCATATTTGTGGATAAATGAGAATGTTATTCTCCCTCAAATAGTTTGCTTCTGCAGACAATGTACCGCTTTCCCGTTTCTATTTTAAAGCTGCGCACGCATCTGTAAGAAGACGGGAGTGTTATGTAATACCTACCATTTTTGTCAAAACCTCATCTCACCCCATTGCCTGATACAGGAGGAAGCTACTGGTGTGAAATTTGCTGCTTTTTTTTTTTTTTTTTTTTTAAGGTGAAGAGTATATTCAGATGGATTTCATACCTCACATTCATAAGCAGGTCCATTTTTAAGAGACTATAGGTACTGTGTTAATGAAAGATGAAATTCACATCCATTTCCTGTATAGCACACCAGCAATGATGGTACAAATATAGCTGAATACTCTGCCTTTGCCTTTATAGGTATTTTAAAGAGGTGCCCTAAAGGGAAGCATGCAGACTGATCAACAGAAAACGTCTTAAAGAGAGGAAGACGACCAAGAATATTTTCCCTTCTGAAAGGTTATGATGTTAAAGTCTTAGTCCATTTGGAGCTTGTCATCTGGACTATTGCAGTTTATAAACGAGAGCTACAGCAGCCCCAGGGGGCCTCAGAAAGGAAAAAGTTACTTCAGGAAAATGATATTTCTTTGTTAGAATCAGGGCTTTGTGAGAGGTGAGATGGGCCAGCTCAGGGAGAGTCAGGACTTGGAATCCAGTCGGAGCTGCAGGCTTGGGCCAGGTGTCAGCACATAGGAGCCAAGGCAGGGCTTGGGAAGCACAGACACGGGGTGGGTGTGAGTCTGAAGTTGCTCTGAATGTAGGGGCCAATCTGTGAGAGGGACATTAGCAGGATGCAAAGTTCTATTAGACCAAAGTCCAGAGTGAGGCCACTCTAGTTTAGAGTATTAGCCATTGTAGGGAGTGGGAAGATGACTGGGGTCCAGAAAAAGGGGGTCAATAACGTAAAGGTCTGGCATTGGTATTATGATCCTGGTCATGGGAAAACTGGACGTTCAAGGGGAAGACATCCAGTCCAGCTAAGTTCTCAGACATTCCAACCTGGGATTGGGAAGGGGGTAAAGAAGGCCTTGGCAGCCACTTTGTAAATTGTACTATCAATAGAATGGATTGAGTGATATCATCTCTTCTGGATTGAGTGGTATTTCTTCCAAATTCATGTCTTCTGGAACTTCAGAGTGTGACTTTATTTGGAAATAGTGTTATTGCCGATGTAATTAATTAAGATGAGGTCACACGAGGTTAGGGTAGGCCCTAAATCCAATGACTGACGTCCTTATAAGAAGAAGGCCATGTGATGATGGAGGCAGAGACTGGAAAGACACAGCTACAAGCCAAGGAGCACCAAGGATAGCTGGAGTCCAAAAGAAGCTAGAAAGAGGCAAGGGAAGGATTATTCTCTAGCGCCTTCAGTGGGAGTGGTGCTGCAAGGAACCCTGGAGCACTTCATGCAGCACCATTTGGTGCTATTCTCTGCTAGTTCTGGGTCTGTGTGTCCCATGCCCATTGGGTCTGTGAGCACCATGAGCTCACAGCTTGGGGAAACTTGGGGAGCTTGCTATTTTTTGAGGCCTGGGAGCTTTCTATCCCGCATTGGTCAGCTTTGGTATTGAAAACAGAACTAGACTTAAATTTAAGAGCCCTGGGCTGTGTTTTATTACTTATTTAGGTATGCATTTATCCACTTAGCGAATATTTATGGATCACCTAATGTAGATCAGGCACTGAGCTACGTCCTGGGGAGATATAGATACATAACAGAGTCTCTCACATCACGGAACCACTGACTGGTGACATGTCCAGTCAGTTACATTCCTGTGAAATAATGCATAAAGGTGATAACAGAGGATTATAAAAGCCCTGGGGGAGGCACAGCAAAGGTAGCTGAGGGGAGATGGGAGATGGTGGAAGGCAGGAAACGGTCCACGAAATGAAACCCAAACAGAATTTGTAAAGAGTAAACAGGAGTGAGCTAGGTGAAGAGGGCGGGGAAGGCATTTTAGAGAGAAGAGACAGCATGGGCAAGTGAGTGGAGGTGGCATATGTAGCATTTGCAGAGACCCCCAATCAGATTGTGTGGCTGGAATTAAAACCTCTGAAGCAGGGAGGAGTGAAAAGAAGAGTAGAGACATATATAAAGATGCAGATGATGAAGAGTCTTGAATACATGCTACAGAACTTGAACTTTATCTACTGGTAATGAGAAGCCACTGACGACTTTGAGCAGACGGTGGTAGGGTCAGATTTGTGAAGGATGGATTGGAACAAGGCTGGAGGTAGAGGCAGGAAGAGGAGGTTGTTGCAATAATTGAGGTGAGAGATGCTACTGAGCTGAACCAGGGAAGTGGGAGAAGAAGCGGGGAACAGTTTATCTTAAGAAACATTTAGGAGATCAATCAAGAATTACAGCCTTGTGAGCTTGTATAAATTAAGGCTCAGTTTCTGAGCCTTAATTTTCTCATCAGTAGAATGGGAAAGAATGATAGCCAGTCCATAGAGTTGTGGAAGGATTAAATTAGGTCACCAATGACCAAATGGCTTGCAACTTCTCTAATGCTTTGCAACTTCAACTCAGCCTCCAGGGTGTGGCAATTAGTAGATTTTCCATAATATTTGTGGAATGGCCTACCTTGTGCCTAAATGATGGCCAACCTGGAGAAATACGTAAATACTGAATAGTTTCATAAGCTAACTTAGAAATTTAAAATGTGATTTTTAAAGCCCAGGTTTATAAGTACATACTTACTTCTATGCGCTTTCTAAAATATATAATTATGTTCTCTGCTCACATAATTTTATCCATTATAAAAACTGAGCATATCACTGTCACTTTTATTGCAGGATACTGGCAGAATTTGCTTTACCTAGCAGATGTGTTTCTGAAAATTTTACTTGTAAATTGATTTTAAAATGAGTCAAATCATACTTTATTTACACTAGGGAGATGCATTTCAAAGAACCCTCTGGTTGTGTCTCCTTTGGTAAAATTAATAATTATCTTGAATTTTTGCAGGGATTAAATATGAGCCTCTACATACTTAAATTGGTGGTAGTGGTCTATATAAAATATATTTAATATACAGAAAATGTACAATATCTGTTCAAATAAATGAAGCAAAGTTTCTCAGCCTGTTGCTGTGTGGTTGGACTTTTTAATACCCATCCATTGTAATTTAAGACATTCTCCCACCAAACGTGTCAAATTAACATCTACATTAATCTTCTTCATACTTGACACAAACCCAGTCCCAACCCTGCCATTACTGACATGAGATCAATTCACTTTCACAATATGATCTTCTAAGAGACAATAAATTACACACTTTCTATTTAGTATCTAGTCAGCATCTAATTGCATTTTGATTTGTTTCTTGATGTGCGGCTGGAGTGCTGAGAATTGGACATAGAAAGTCGGATGAGTCATATGGCCTAATTATAACTTGTAATTGTTAAACATAACAATATTAATATGATAAGTGCTGCAAATCAATACTAAAAATGTTCAGACAGGAAAGATTTATGGCAACACGGATTTATAATAATGGTCATTTATGAAGCACCTACTATGCTCCAGGAACTGCACTTGTTACTTTATTTCTACCTCTCCCCTAGCCCTAGCAGATATTATTATTTCTCATTTTGCAAATGAGAAAATGGAAGCCTAGCTATATGCAGTCATTTACACTAAGTGACCCAGCTAGGACCTAGCAGAGCTGAAATGTAAATCCTCAACTAATATCCTGTCAGGTCCTCTCACTTGGAGACCTGCGTTCCAGCGCGGTGTGGGCTTCTAACTTACCTTTGTACCTGGGTTCCTCATCTGTCACAGAGGAGTTTGTTCATTTTTATCTCTGAGACCCATTCTGCTTCCTGACGTTTTCAATGAAGTTTCAAGAAGGCCTTGAGCTACTTTTAAACAGCCTGGCATTCCACCACACCTCCCCATAGTCAATGAATTCCAACTTGAAATCCAAGAATAGCTGAACCTCTACTTCAGTCCCAAGAGCCGTTTCACTTACTGAAATACCTACCACACTACCATCCAATTACTATGTAAAACACCTTGGGATACCATTAATACAAAAGGTTATATATTCTAAAACCCAAATGTCATTTTGTATTAGACATTTTCTTAAGGGCTACTTATCTCAGGATGAATTCCAAGAATGAGTGCTTAATAATTATTTTGCATTTAAACAACCTACTTATGAATTCCAGGGATACATTGTGCCACAGTACGGCTTCTGCAGGATACAGCAATTATTATAAATGCTGGTGGATTAACTACTACAGTATTGCAGCCTGACAAAATGACACATCTGTATTAGATCACTGGTAGGTCATCAGGCAAAATCCTTCCTTCTTCTCCACCCCCAGTCCTCATTCCAGAAAATAGGGCTGTAAGGAATATTTCTCAACCCAGTAAGAAATAGTATCAACCCTCAGCAGCTTATACAATATATGTAGAACTCCAAATACTGGACCTGGTCATAGACATTTTTATTATTCGGTGAATTGCAGTACAAACACATCCCTCTTAAAAGATGCTGGGAAGAAGATTTTTAAAAGCCAAGATATTTTTACATAGACTCCTGATGAATTTGACTTAAAAGCCAACTCAGCCACAGAAATCTGGGGCTTAGGTCTGTTTGGATTTATAAAATTTTTATTAAAAGAATAGGATATAATTTTGGAGAAAACAGGGCTTGGATCAAAACATGTGGATTCGTTCTTGTGTGCATATATGTGTGAGTGTGTGTGGTGGAGGGGGAGGGCTGGGATAGGGAAAAAAGTTCAGTTAACCTCTTATGAACTCAAACAGCCAAGCTCCATGCAGCTTTAATAAGTAATCACTTGGTGATGAACATTTAACAGTCTCATTAAATCATAATTTAAAAGATTGCTTTTTTTTTTTTTTTGCCCCAAACAAATAAAACTCTGTTAAATTCTAATAAGGATCTTTGGAACAGCTGTTTTGTGCTACAGAATGTGTAATGACCTTATAATTGTATTAGATGTGGCATGCAAATGTTTATGTTTCTGCTCTAGTATGAAATGTGCTAAATAACAGAAGCCAAAGAAAAGGGATCCGTTATGAATTCCAACGGCACAAGGGCTGCATTTCCAGAGATGGTGGGGCGGTGGGGGGTCCTCAGTCAATTTCTGACGTTGTTGCTGGGCTGGGCTGGATCAGACTGAGGCAGGCTAGCTGGTTGCCATACAGTTGGATTCCCTTCTCTACCTGCCACCGCATCCTTCACTTCACCTCAAATACCTACCACGACTCTTAGATCTTAGAAAAACCTACTCTCTGATCAGACTCTCAGGTTGCAAGGGCTCAGAATTTTCAGGGCCAGCTCCTGTTTTCTTTGGATTTTTTTTACATTAGAAAAATAAATCTGATTGTATATGTTTGAGGTTTACAACATGATGTTATATTGTGAATTTCCCCCAGCATGGGCGTTGCACGACTGCTGTTGGTGCCGTAGGTCTGCTGTCCAGCACTACCCTTCAGGCCTGGCAGGCTAACCCGTGTGAACTTGAACTCTATCTACTGGCTTCTTGGCCTTCTGCTCTCCTTGGGTGTGGCCAGTGGGGAGCCCAGCAGGAGGGGGCAGAGTGAAGTTCAGTAAATAGTTCCCTGGCTCATTCCCTGTGGGGTTACCATGGATTGTGTCTCTTTATATATATCTCCTTTTGTACTGTTTATTTTAGAATTGAGGGTACATGTGCAAGTTTATTACAAAGGCATATTACCTGATGTTGAAGTCTGGGGTATAACTGAACCCGGCACCTAGGTGGTAATCATAGTACCCAATAGGTAGTTTTCAGCCCTTGCTCCCTTTTGTCTCTCCTGGCTCTAGTAATCCCCAGTGTCTATTGTTTCCATCTTTGTGTGCATGTGGACCCAATGTTTAGTTCCCACTTATAAGTGCAAACATTCAGTATTTGGTTTTCTGTTTCTGCATTTGTTTGCTTGGGATGATGGCCTCCAGCTGCATATACATTGCTTGATGAATATAAAGCATTCTTGTAAAGACATGATTTCACTCTTTTTAATAGCTGCATGGTATTCTATGGTATATATGTACCATATTTTCTTTATCCAGTCCACTGCTGATAGGCTCCTGGGTTGACTCCATGTTTTTGCTATTGTGAATAGTGCCATGATAAACATACAGGTGCACATGTCCTTTTGGTGGAATGATTTATTTTCCTTTGGGGCTATCCATATGCAGAAGATTGAAACTGGATCTCTACCTATCACCATATAGAAAAATTAATTCAAGATGGATAAAAGACATAAGTGTCTGTTTCTCTACCAGGGCCTCAGCTCCTATCAGGAGGCCTTGCTCCAAAGGCTCTTTGCCTGGAGGTTCTGGTAACTTGCTGCCTCCTTTAGCTCCTTCAAGCCTCAGAGTGGAAACAGATCCTACCTGGTAATAGCCCTGGGGTGCTCCTTAAAGAGATGTCCTGGCAAACTAGTTCTCCAAAAGCAAAAATGAAAATCAAAAAAACAAAAACAAAAGCCAGATGTGTAGTGTTTGCTGATTTCCAGGATGTAAGCGTTCCCACCATGGCTGATTTCAGACTATCAACATGGCGTCACTCAAGGCAGAGATGGGAAGGATCTCCCACAATCGACTGTCCCAGCCTTGGTGAGCTGGCTGCAGCACCCAGCCGCTTCCCCACAGCCTGCTTACACCTTTCTAGTCTCTTCATTAGGCTCTGCACATATTACCCATTTTGACCTCACCGTCTGTTACCCGAGTGACACAACCTTCTTCTGAAATGGTGGGCCTTGTGTGCTCATACATATGTAGTGATGCAGAAGCATCTCTGAAGCGGCACGATTTCTCTTGGGCCAGTTCCTACTGTTAGAAGTTCTTCCACCAGCTACAGGGGGATTTGCTCCCCTGGGTCCCCTACTCGGAGTATCATGATGCTCCCAGTCTGTTTCCAAAGTGCAGGTACTGGAGCTCTTCTCTCTCCCATTAGGGGTCTACATACAAGTGAACGAGGGTGCTGTGGCTGGGTTCACACTGCTATTGAACCAGGGGTTGACAAATCCCATCCCATGACATGGAGGCAGCTGCCCTGAGAAACCTTGCTTGCCTGGGTCTGAGATGGCTCCTCTCAGGCAGCCACTGCTCGTTTTTGTGAGGGTCTCTCCAGCAACCTTGAATCCACCCTTTAGTTTCAGCATTTGCTGGGCCTCGTGCTGCTGATGGACTCCATGTCAGGGCAGGTGCTCCTGTCTGAGGCTTCCTACTCTGAGCTGTCCTTTCTTTTCCCTTCCGGATCAGCTCCCTCTTTTTTTCTAGCCCTTTCAAGTCAAATAAGTGCTTCCAGCTAATTTGCTCCCACAAGAGATCTCAGTGGTTCATCGGGCAGAGTGTAGTGCCCTGGGATATCTCAGACAATGGAAATTAAAAAAAAAAAAAGAGCTTATTTACTTCCCTTGGGGCTAATTCAACTGTTATTACCATTGCTAGTGCTGCTGTTGGTCATAATACTCTGTAACATTTATTAAGCACTTACTACGAGTCAGGTGCTGTCTAAGCACATTAACTTATTTAAAAACTTGTATCAATCAGAGTTCCTGCCAGAAACAGATGGCACACTCATATAATTGAAGAGGGTTTAATGAAGGAGTTATTTATCCCTGTAAATGTATAGTCAGGATTAAGAGAACCAAGTAGGAATAGTGTAGCACCATAGACTACCAACAATGGGAAACATTACTACTCATCATGACAGGGAAGGAACAAGGGGAGATAACAGTGTTCACAGAATTTAGAGGTGCAAGCTGTGAAGAGAAGCAGGTTCCCTACAGGAGCTGTGGTGACAGAAGTCAGCATCCACCTCCAAAATTAAGAGCTCAGTGAGTATGGAGTGGATGGACATATTGGGAGGTGATGAAGATCCTGACCCATTTCTTTCCACCTGATGTTGGCTAAGCCTCATGGAAGTGAGAGGGCCCAAGAGCCAGGTGATACAATCCATAAACCTTAGCCTCTTGGATATTGAGCACAGCAGAGAGGGCTGAAAATGAACCTCAGTGGGAACTGATATATACAGAACAAGCACTATCAACCCCAATAAATAAGTATGACCATCCATCAACCTTAATATGCAAAGCAGCTGGATTTGAACCTAGGGAATTCAGTGGCAGAGCTTTTATACTGCATTCCAAGGCTCATGATGGAGTTTGCAGAAAAGGAAAGTGCTTCCATTTGCTCCAAATTAGTGTTCTCTTCCCCATTCCATTTCCAATGCCCAGAGATGTCATAGCCATGAAAATATGAATGCAAATTGACTTTTCAGAAGGTCACCCAAGAGGTCCATCCTGGGCAGGATAACTGCTGTGTATGTTGTGATAAAATCAGTCTGTCACCACTCATTTGGTACAAATGGTAGTTTCCATTTGTTCATCTTAGTTCTGTTCCTTGGGGCTACAGAAACCAAGCCTGTTTCTCTTCTACCCGAATCCCTTTGCATGCGGACGTGCAGCCACTCTGCTTCCTTGCAAGCTCCTCTGCCTCATTGAGCCTTACTTCCCTCAGTTGTCTCTCTGCTGAAGTTTTGGTTGCCTTCACTGAACAGAGCCCTTTCCCTGGCACGTGGTTTGATATGCACCTCTCTTAAAGAAGACAATCCCTTGTAGAAGTCCTCCTTTATTTGCAGACAGGGAGGCAGAAGGAAGAATAGTTTTAGAGAAATTTTGGACCCATATTTTCAAAGGAAAAGGCTCTATATTTAAAACCCTTCCATGTTGCTGCGAGCAAATATAAACTCTTCCTCAAATAGATTTCATTTCTCTATTAAGGTAGCAGAAAGCTACACATACATTGACTGAATTATTTTAACATCAAAACACCTTCCTAAAATGAAAAGGAAGCTCTCAACTATTATTTATTTATTGAGACAGAGTCTCTCTCTGTCTTCCAGACTGGAGAGCAGTGGAGCCACAATGGCTCACTGCAGCCTCAACCTCCCAGACTCAAGTGATCCTCCCCCTTCAGCCTCTTAAGTAGCTAGGACCACAGGCATTCTCCACCACGCCTGGCTAATTTTTTAAATTTTTGTAGAGATGGGGTCTTCCTATGTTACCCAGGCTAGTTTTGAACTCTTGGGATCGAACGATCCTCCTGCCTCGGCCTCCCAAAGTGCTGGGATTACAGGTGTGGGCCACCACGTCTGGCTTCTCTCAACTTTTATAAGAAAGATCACTCAAAAACTTTCTGCAAAATTTTGTACAACCACCACCATAGGCAACCTCTATGGTGTGATCTTTCCTGATAATGTGTCATTTCTCCTTTGATAAGCTAGTGAGAGCTGTAAAGATATCCTCTCTTTTTGACTTGACTTACAGGAAGTTCCTTGTTAATTTGTTCATGCAACGGTTGTAGTAACTTACTTTACCTCAGGCCTTCTGGTACTAGTCTTGTTGCTGCATCCTGACTTTAATTGCTCTACAAAAATTGTGTCCTTCATTCTTTGATTAAGTAAGCTAGTGATAACAGTAATTAGTTCTATGTCTAGTAAGTTGACATAGTGATTTTTATATTCTTTTCTGATCCTTACATCAACCCTATGAGGCCTACTGAACTACTGCCATTTTGATGGTTTTAGATAGCATTCAGGGAGGTGAACTAATTTGGCCCAATTCACTCAGCTTGTGAGGAGTGGCCCCTGTAGAGAGAATAGCAGAGTGAGAAAAATGATTTTTGAGCTCTGCAGTCTGTGTGGTGCATGTATCGGTTCATGCCAAGTCCACTTGACCTTGAGCAAATCACTTACCTGAGCCTCCCCTATGTAAGCTTCACTGTTCTCATCTTTAAAGTGGGAATAATGCTTGTACCTACTTGACAGGACTCTTTGAAAAACAGAAATGAGGTAATCCATGAAAGCACTCAGCATACCTGATGCTTAGTAAGAACCCAGGAAATGCTAATTATGATGATGATGATGAATATTATTTAATCTAATTCCAGGCTGTCTTCATTTTGCCTAAGGCTAGCCTTCTTTATACCACCATGCTACCTTTCAGAGGTTATAAACAAATGGTAAGCATACTGCATTCAAAAGTTTCTTTTTTCTGAATGTATATATATATGTTCCTCCCCAGACCTGATGTCAACTTGCAATCCAGCAGACCCTTGAGTTACACAATATAATTGGAGAAAGCTGCTGGCCAGGAGCAAGTTTTAGTCATGGACTGATGCCACAGAGGAATGGGCTGCATCAGCACCCAGGGGAGGGATGGGGCTGATGGTACTGCTGGGATAGGTGCTCTTGCCTTACACTAGCACCTCCTCCAAGAACAGCTCCCTCTGTCATTTTGGCAGCTGCTGCTCTCACAGTGCCTTCTGCAGGGCCCATTACTTTACTGGAAGACACCCCAGTTCAGAATTTACAAATAAAGAAATAGGCTACTTGGATGGGCCACTTCCCTTTCTGGGCTCTGTTTCCTGATAAGTAAAGAGGATGGGTGGTGGTGAGAATGGACACCAGGATTTCCAAGTGCCACTGTCTGACCCCAAAACCAATGTGACCTCTCTGTAGGGAAACTGGCTAAAAGGCCCCCAGGACTGAAACATCTCCTCCACCTACTGGCCTGTCCCAGCTCTCTCTAGCACGTTCTATGTAAGGACATGGGGTCACCTGGGAGGCACAAGAGAATACGAAGATTCATTGATAAGATTAACACCCATTGTCAATTGCTGACTCTAGAGAGAGGGGAAATTTGAAGGATCAAGTCACGTATTTGTAGAGTTTGAAGGCTGAGCGTGGGGGAGTGGAATTAAAATAATAACATATGATGTTACATTTTACAAAGGATCGCCTCATGCATTATCTTTCATTCCCCTGACAAATTCAGGACATAGGTGTTGTTATGTGAGTTTCTTAAGACCACACAAGTAATAGTCTGAGAATTAAACCAGAATTTACAGCTCAAAAACCAAGAGATGCTCCATTACACCGCCCACATTTTTATAGCTCAGCCCAGAGTTCAGGTTTTTCTGAACTATATATGTGTTATATATTTAAAAATTTGACAGATCTACTTCCCCCATTTTCCAAGACAGTCTACAGACATGACAAAACACAAAGTTCAGGGCAGACAACCATGTTCAACAATAGATACTGCAGAGGTGGCCTGGAGGTGGGGTGATGTTGGAACCAGCTGGTTAAAGTTTCAATACTGTTGCCTTGACTTTCAAACTGGCTATCATCACATCTACTCACTCCTCACCCATGGGATCCCATCAGTCCTTCTGAGGTTTGGGCTTATATCTCATTTCACAGCTGTGTGACTGAATTTTGTGTCTCTGCAGGTTTTGCTTGTTCAGACACCTCAAGCTGTCAAGTGGCATGTCATCTCCCCGGCAATGAGTCACAGACCCATAAAACCTGAGTGCTGTGCGGGCTTTCTGAGAGGCACCGTAGTGTCGATCAATGGTCCTCAAAGTTTAGTGTGCATCAGAATCCTCCGGAAGGCCTATTAAAGCACAGATGCTGCCCCCCTCACCTCCCGGAGTTTCTGGCTCAGGTGGTCTGGAAGGGGACTGAGCGTTTGCGTCTCTAACAAGTTCCCAGGTGAGGCCGATGCCACTGGCCCAAGAACCATTAATACCAAGGTGGAGTAAGGTGGAGCTTTAGCATTACCAAGATTTTGGTGCAGTCTTGGCTCAGCTTCTTAGACAAATTGCCAGACCTCCTGGAGGTTCAGGCTCCTCATTTTGCAAGTGATGATAATAGCATCTACTCCACAAAATTACTGAAAATGTTAAATGAGATGGCCCATGTGTAACCCAGGGGGCAGATGTTCCCTGAATCATCAGGCTGTGACCATGCAAATGGCAGAACTCGGCACACCCAATAATAGAGGACACCCAATAATAATTCACTTGTAGAAAAGCATCCATAAGCACCTAGAGTCTGAAGACGATTTGAAGAGGAAGTTTACATCACACCCCACAACCAACAACTGGAAGTCCCTCCTTCAACATTCTTGTTCTCCCAACCTCCTTCCTTGGCCTGTTAGCCATGACCTTTTATCCCTGACCCAGACTGATGGAGGTCCCCAGTGACACTGGATGTCTTCTCTCCATTGTTCACAACCTTAATTTCTTTCACATTGAAGGAGACAGAGTAATTTACCTCTCTGCTAGCCTTTCCCCTCCCACTCTTGTCATGACATTTGTACAACAAGTCGCCTCCAGTTAGGAGCACGCACCTTCCTGCAGGAAGCTCTTGGCCATCTTTTGTGACTTGAGTGTGCCTTTTTCTTAGTAGAGCATCTACCCCTTCCTCATCTCCCCTACATTGGTCTCCACCCAATTAAAAGAATAAAGTATCTTCCCTGTCCCTGCAAGTTATTATACAGCTGTTTTCTCAAGGAAGAAATAGTTTAGGGGAGAGGCAAAACAAACAATACCTGGTGGCACTTGGGCCTCCTTAGACACACTCCCAGCCTCCCGCATCTCCTCCTAAGGGGTCTGAAAGGACTTGCTTCTGACATGCCATTAGAAGATTCTTCCCTGGATCTGATGGCTCATAGGGCAGGGGTTGTCCTCACCCTCTGTCTGCTGGCTGATGCTTCCAGCCCCTCCAAGCATTTATCTGTCAGCAGGATCTCTCAGAGTGCACTGGAACTGTGTGGCATTACAGCTCCCTAGGCTGATTAAACCCACAGCCTGAGGCTGCCCTCTTCCTCTGCCATGGAGCCAGGGCCCACCCTTCGGCCTCTCACTCTCACAGCCAGATGATACTGGCACTTCTCTCTGGTGTCTCAGCCACCATCAAGAAAATGAGTCTCCTGTCTCTCAAGCCATTCCCCTCCCTTTGAAAATCTCGCTCTGCATCCTCTCATGTATTTCCGATTGGAAGCTCTGGTTCCAATACACCTGCTCTTGTCCTCCATGGGCTTTAATTATCACCCCCCTCCCATTTCTCTCTAATTTAAAACTAGCTTCATGAAAAGCAAGACCTAGGAAATCCCAATCCCTGCCTCGCTGGGAAGCGAGCTATGTCTTCCAATCATGATTGCCCTAAATGGCTCTCACTCTGACTTACTCCAGCAAGCCTCATTTTTCAAACCGTATCCCAAATCTCCACATCTCTTAGTTTGTTGCCACTGTCTCATAAATCCAAAAATGAAAGCAACAGTGTTTTTATTTTTCCCTCTTGGGGCACATTGGCCACTAAGGTCTAGAGGGTCTCCACATATCAAGTACCCCTATGAGCACTCAGCCATAGTAATTGAGGAGCTGTTGACTTTGGGGCCATGTTTGTTGCCTGAGGTTGGATCCAGTGAGCTTTGCATTAATCTTCTTTGATTATACACCCAGGTGTCCCTTGACCGCTCCCAAAGAGGCGAATTTATTTAATTATCTTACTCTTGCGGTTGGAGGAGCTTAGGATCTGATTTCAGAAAAATATATGAGTTCACATGTGATAAGCTGCTAACCAGTTTGTTTTTGTTTTTGTTTTGAGACAGGATCTCCCTCTGTCGCTCAGGCTGGAGTGCAGCGGCATGATCTCGGCTCACTGCAACCTCCGCCTCCCGGGTTCAAGTGATTCTCATGCCTCAGCCTCCTGAGCGGCTGGGATTACAGGTGCCTGCTACGACACCCGGCTAATTTTTAAGTTTTTAGTAGAGATGGGGTTTCACCATGTTGGTCAGGCTGGTCTTGAACTCCTGACCTCAAGTGATCAGCCCATCTCGGCTTCCCAAAATCCTCATATTACAGGCATAAGCCACCGTGCCTGGCCGCTGCTAACCAGTTTGTTTGGAAAGACTGTTTCACCACTCAGCCTATGTCCTTGTCAAAAAGGGATCATAAAATAGGGCTCATGCTAACATCTACTTTAGAAAAAGATTGAGAGAATTAAGGTATATGTGAAGCCTTTTGCAAATATTTGGTACTTTTAACAGATGCTTCTTTTATTTCTAGGTGCACTCACCTATTCTTTCTTCCGAGGTTTCTTCTCCAGCCAATACATAACTGAGCATTTGGGCATATGAATAAAGTAGGATATTCTTTTGTCATTTTTACTCCAGGTGACTAGGCTGCCCTGCTCCCATGGAGGGAAACACGTCCAAGTTGTTGTCACGTTAATCACAAGCCAACTGGGAGCAGGCTATTTACACTGTGTCACTTCCTCCAAGATTCGATTACTGTAATTGCCTATTGACTATGTGGTCTGCCAGCTTCCACACCAGCTCCAGCTGTCAGGGTTGGGAGCAGGGGGCAGTTTGTATCATGGCGAAAGAGGACGCTTCCACACCTACACCAAACCAGCTTCTGAGCCTGCCTGTCCATCATTCCCAAGCCCTTGTTTAATGTGCTGGTCCTCAAATTGCTCCTTTTCCCTTTGTTGGTCTGGTATAATGCATCCCTGGCCACGGATATCTCTCTGCATTTTGCCTTGGATTCTGTGATCAAATCCTGCCTAATAGAATTATCCAAGGTTATACAGAATCTTGTTTAAAGATATGTCTTTTCATTTGGAATTGTCTGATGCCCTCACTGTATTCTTTTTTTAATTTAAGCTTTCTGCTTATCTCATGCTGCTTAAATTGATTTTTATGAATCATTTGGCTTCTCTACTGATTTTTCCATTTTATTTCATTAGTGTTTTTTTTGTGGGGAGGGTGCTAGTGACCGTTCATTGTTGCTTTTTCAGTCAACCAAGTTATGGGCTATCAGACTTCACCCTCAGCTGGGGAGCCAGGTGCAAACTTTCATTTTCTTCAATATATAAATTGGTTCGAAAGAGGATTCATGAATGAATTTAATTCCTGCCATTTCAGGCATGAGTGCACTGTTCAACCTCCCTGCTGATGCCTCAGCCTAACTTTACACAAGTTGTCCCATGTTCAGTTGTCATCCAGAACGGAATTTGGCTTAAATCACTGCCATCTACTGCGATTGCCGCAGACAAATCTTTCCAGTCATCTAGCTCCCAAATGAAAAGTGATTCCTCACTGCCCATTTGATGGAGGGTAATGAGGTGCTGTTTCTACAAGATTACTTACCCAATGAGACAGGAGGGCTTGTTTGGAAAGACCTAGACAGGACCCCAGATGGCTCTGGCTGAATACTTCTGGAGAATTGAGCTAGCATTTTGGCAGAGAGAAGTCAATGCATTTTCTCCTCCCTTTAAGCCCCAATAAATTAATGCAGCTGTTTGTCTTTATAAAATCCTCTTCAGCATTTTCATTCTCCCCAGTGCCTAGAGCAGTGATTCTCTAACTTGAACACCCATCAGAACCACTAGCGCATCTCACCAAAACACAGATCCCTGGGTCCCACCCCCTGAGTTATTAATTCAATAGGTCTGCCTTGGGACCTGATGGTTTGCATTTCTAACAATTTCCCACGTGCTGCTGCTGCTGCTGCTGCTGCTGCTGCTGCTGCTGCTGCTGCTGGTCTAGATACCGCACTTTAAGAACCATTGGCCTGGAGTATGTAAAGCCAGCAAGCCATTGTTGCAGCCCTCAATCATTTGGCTGCTTTCTCCTGTTCCAGTCTTGTCTTCCATTGCTACCACACACTGACCATTCACTGGATCTTTCATTCATTCACTCACTTAGCATATATGTATCTGTGGATAATAAATCCCTTATAGTTCTTGAAAGCAGCAAAGTACTACCCATTTCTTGCCTTTGCTGGTTGTTGTCAACTATCCTTCATCCCCACCTCACCTGTCTGGCTCATCCCAACTCATCCAAGTTTTATGTCAAACACTAACTTCTCTGTGAATCCGTTCCTTTCCCAGTGAGTCAGCACTTTCATTTTGTCACTACTGGACTTTGCATGATTCCCCATCATAGCACTTGTTACATTGTATTTTGGCTGTTTCTTTATACATTTTTGCCCTTGCTACACTGACTTTCTGACGGCAGAGTTTGTAATTTAATTATCTTAACTCCAGACCTCATACAATGCCTACCTCATGTTTGCTGCTCTGTATATGTTTGTGGGTGTATTAGTTGGTTTTCATGCTGCTGATAAACACATACCCAAGACTGGGAAGAAAAAGAGGTTTAATGGACTTACAGTTCCACATGGCTGGGGAGGCCTCACAACCATGGCGGAAGGCAAGGAGGAGCAAGTCATGTCTTACATGGATGGCAGCAAGCAAAGAGAGAGAGCTTGTGCAGGGGGATCTCCCCTTTTTAAAACCATCAGATCTTGTAAGACTTATTCACTATCATGAGAAGAGCATGGGAAAGATCTGCCCCCATGATTTAATTACCTCCCACCAGGTCCCTCCCACAACTCATGGGAATTCCAGATGAGATTTTGGTGGGGACCCAGCCAAACCATATCAGTGGGATTGATTATTTCATGTCAGGGACATCCACTTGATTTAATTAACTAGGAACTTGGGATTGAATGTGATTCCGTTTGATAGACGGGCACACTGTTTGTTTTGTCAGTTGGAGTCCCATGTAAGTGAAGCTCAAGGAAGAGTGCTTGTCCCCTCATAGGTCTGGTTGCTTCACCTTATTCCATGATCTCAATCTACATCTCTAATAATCAGTAAGGAGCTGAGCCAGAAAGCAGAGATGTTTGAGATTGTTGTATGTTTGAATAGTATTCTATAACATTAAAACATGTTCACATCCATTATCTTAGTAAATCCTGAAAAATGGTCCTATGATGTACTATGATGCTCAGGTAGACACAACTCATCATTTGGTTTGGAAAAATTACTCTATGCAAAGAGCCTTCAATACAGTGATCAGGAGGTGAATAGCAGTCCAGGTCAGGGATGGAGAGCACAGGAGGAGAGTGGGCACTGCTTTGGGCAAAGAAAGTGTCCAGGACTGGACTTAGGAGGCATGAGTTCCTTGGTCATGATCCACTTATGGATCTCTCAGCCTCAGTTTCTTCATCTGTAAAATGACCTAGCTGACTTCTCAGGTCTCTTCCAGCCTTAAAAATCCTGTGATAAGATCTTTAGACTAAAAAAGAGGTTCATTTACAAATTCCCAAATGAACCCTTCAAAGGCAATGCTGGCTTCAGATTGACATTCTCCAGAACTATCACAGCTTATTCTCCAGTGTGCATCAGGCCACTCCTCTGAGGGAAGGGGCTAAGAGAATACAGGTTAGTTCCTAGGTGGAATGCTCACTGAGGATGTTTTTAAAAATAGACTTTGGAATGGAACTGAGCTCAGATTCATCCCAGACTTTGTTCTGCGCATTGCCGGTATTGGTCTTGGTTTTCCAAAGGCCAAGAATTTTATAGCGTATTTTCCTCTTTGGGGACCTCCATACATGAACACAAAGCTCAAATGCTCACTGGAAGTTTCTCCTAACTCATGGCTTCAGTGAATAACTCAGTGCTTATGACTGTCCAAGCAAGATTTCCAGCCCTGATCCCTGCTGGAGCTGCTCAGCATTCATGCTGTGTGCTCTACCTGTTACTGCAGAAGCAACATCTCCAAGGTAAACCTATCTCACCTGCCTAATAAGCTCTACTTTCTAGGGTTCTCCAAATATTTCAATAGAATCCTGTTACCTATGTTTAAAATGATGGATTCCTCTTTGACTCCCACTTCTCCTCACTCTATATTCTAAAGGTCCCATCCATTTGTTTCTGGGTTATTTCTGCTCCCCTTTCCGGCCTTTATCTCACTCCACTGTCCTAGTACAGGTCTCTACATCTTGCCTGGAGTTGTGTAGCTGGCTTCCTTTAACATCTATTTCTCTGGCTACAACCTGTCTGTCCTTTGGAAGTCGACTCTGAGGATCCATGAACAGGTAATATATTACAGAAGGGCTTCTGAGAGAAACTGGTAAGGAAGTGCAAGAAGCAAGACAGGTAATGCAAAGAAACTACGCAGGATGGATTTCACGCAAAGTCTCAACCTCAGCCTGGTCCTGTGGGGGAGTTCTGGAGTGTAAATTACACTTCAGAGTTTGTGCCAACTGAAGGGAAGAAAGCCGGGCCTTCATATCTCCACACTGTCAGTCATTGGCTAAGGGCCGCCCCAAGGGATGTTAAGTCCCAACATATTCAGCACTCTGCTTGTTTTGTCAAAGTACCTCCTGTAACCCAAGGCAGGCATCCGAATAAAGTCAAAGGTGTGAGCTGTTAGAAGCAAAAATACAAATCTTGGGGTGGGCCTGTGGTGGGGTTGGGGGAGGGGTCAGAGAGAGCAAAAGCAGTCTGAGGGGACCTGGGCACTTGGCAGAGCATTGACAGTGTCCACTATACTGACCTTCACGATATGGCCAGCTTAACATTGCCATATTACTGCTCAGTCATTGCTTTACTTAGCAACCATTAATGCCTCCCTAAACTTTCTAAGCTCCTTAACTACATCGAAGCTTCAATAATTTAGCACCAACAAGTTATCCATGCTTGCCTTTTTTTCTTCACAAATCTTACATTTCTGACAGATTGGTTTAGTATTTTACATACAGATGAGAGCTTTGCAGCCTCTATACCTTAGCCCACTCAGTTCCCTCTGCCTGGAATGGTCTTTAATCCACATCTGCAAATCTTACTCATCCTTCAAAGACCAGGAAAACTTTTCTGATTATCTCCCAAGAGATGAGGTCTTTCCCTTTTTGGCTCTTCCCTAGCACTCTGTCTGTTCCTCGACACATGTATTATGCATGTAAGCGGTTGTCTCATCTCTCCTCTGCACCAGTGGCCAGACTCACCATCTCATTTCTCTTTGCAGCCTTCCAGCACCAATCACAGTGCTCAGGGCTTGGAAAACAAAGGATGTTATAAATGCTTGTTGAATAAATGGTTGAAACTCCTCATGTGCCTATGTCAGACAAGAGGGTGAATTGGGAAGTGACAGCCCCCTACCTCCAACTGAGTTCTTGAAATCCAGTTTTTTAGATGAGATGTTTAAGTCTTTGGAAAAAAATGGATCTCTTCTGCACCTTTTTCATGCCTACTTTGTCACCCCCTGCTGTGGAGGGGATGCAATGGTGAAGCTGGTGTTAAAAAAGAATTCCAATTCACCATGCCCTAAAACAACTCTTTCTTTCAAGGAAATTATAGTAAATAGCTTAATAAACCACTTAATATGTGTAGCATATGTAACACTCAGGAGTTTTTTGGTTTCTTTTTTGAGATAGAGTCTCGCTCTGTCGCCCAGGCTGCAGTGCAGTGGCGTGATCTTGGCTCACTGCAACCTCCACCTCCTGGGTTCAAGCAATTCTCCTGCCTCAGCCTCCTGAGTAACTGGGATTAAAAGCACTCACCACCATGTCTGGCTAATTTTTTTCATATTTTTAGTAGAGACACTGTCTCACCATTTTGCCCAGGCTGGTCTTAAACCCCTGACCTCAAGTGATCCACTTGCCTCGGCCTCCCAAAGTGCTGGGATTATAGGCGTGAGTCACTGTGCCCGGCCTCAAGAGTATTTTTATGACCATAAATGTGAAGTGGTTTCCTATTGGGAATACTGCTGGGACAGCATTTAAAGACCTGGGGTCTAGTACTGTCCCCACCATTTTGTACTGTGAGGCATTGATCAACTCAGTTAACCTTTTTTGGGTTCCTTTTTCTCATAAGTTAGTGGTGTGGTTGGGTGAGATGGTATCAAAGAGCCTCATTAGCACTGTGTTTTATGATTTCACCAGGAGACTTTACATGCTAGCCACTGCACTAAGTACTGCAGATATGAAGACCAATGTCATAGTTCCCTTGACCACAAAACTCTTGGAAATGTGGCTGTCTAGGATGCCCTTGAATATCATCAAGGTACCCCAGAAGAAAGCTTGTTCTGGTGTTTAAATTTTCCTTCCTGCATCTTTTTCCCTTTCGTTCCAATCAAACCTTTTATTGAAAAGCATTGAAGATAAGCCTTCTTCTTCCATTGGGCAAGTCTTTAATCACAGGCAACTCTCAGGAACTTTGAGACTTCAAATTTGTTCACACAGTTTATCCCATAAAACACATACATAGAGATAAGTAGAGGAGAAAAAAAGCCATGTCAAGTATGGATCCCAGCAGTCAGCTAGGTTCACTCAGTAGCCATTTGATGGGATTACACACAATTACTCACTATCACATGCAATTCAAATTAATGGCAGAGTCTAATGAAAATTCCCTACACCATGGACCACTGGGTTCCCTCTTACATACTTGAAACTGACCTATCAAATCATGAATACTACCGGTCTTCTCTCCTATAGACTAAACAAACATAATCATAGCCCCATTGACCCTCTTGATTCTTCCGCCTCTCACTCTTCTGATTGACTCTGTTAAGATTGTCTGAGATGTCAGTGTATGGTTTTGTTCACTTATTAAATACTTGTCTTTACCAAGTACTGCATAAGTCTTTACAGGTACTAAAATATTGACAAATGTCCAAGGACTGGAGGAGATTCCAGCCTAGTACTCTTCAGGTGCTCTAACCAGTTCAGAATTATTTCTCTTGGTTTGCCCCTTCTTCCTGCATGTGTAGTCTAAGACCATGTTTGTATTTTGCTTCACCTTGCATATAAAACTCTTTGGCCTGTAATAAAAAAGGCTAAAAGTGTCTTCATTTTTGTTGTTGGCTTGACTGTGTTTTCTTTCTGGACCAATTACCAGTGCATTATATGATATCACTGGATTCCCAAGCATGAGGCAGCAGGTGCCATGCATTTGTGCAGAATGATTTTGTTCTGACTTAAAAGCCTCTTGTCAGAATCTGGCATTTTGGAGGGGGAAGGAACATTGCTTAAAAGATACCCTTTTGGAAAGTTAAGAGCTTTGGTTTTGGACAGAAAATCTCCCCTCCTAGAGAGTTTCTTCTCTTCCCCATACCCCTTGCTATAAAGCATGGAAGCTGTAGACCAGTTTGGAAGGAAGATATTTTATGGTGAACTAGCTCTGGAAGTGCAATCCACCTGAGTTGGCTGGAGAGCAAGTTTACTCAGAGGCCTCACTGTTGGTGAGGTTGACAAGGCTCAAGATTTGTGATTCAACTGGAAATGCTACAGGGCAATGCTATGCACGTGCTGCAAAGCTCCATTGGGAGGTGAAGAATCTCTCCCTGGTTTACCGTAAAGCAAACCTCTGGCTTCTTTAGGGCACCAATAGGAGAAGTCTTCCCCTCCTTTGTTGTACCATTTCCTCTCCTTGCATGCTTCTAGGTGTTTTTTGTTTTCACTCAAGATCCTTAATCAATATGACATTTTCCATTAAAGGAAAGTAGTGGGGGTAGTAAACTTTGAAGAAAACTCAGATTATTTTGTTTGGGCATTTATTTTCAGGGGGGAGAAAGTTTTCTCTTAGATAATTTCTTTATCTTTTACCTGGAGATAACGGTGAAGAGATTGTAAAACAATGCTAAGAATAATTTTATGAGGGAATATAAGATTGCTTCTAAGCAATACCTGGCCCATATCTTCAGGTAAAGGATGACAAGGATTTTAGATAGGTTCATGTGAAAATGTGCATTCTCTAAGCAGCTGACAATGAATGGGTATCACTGATTAACACGTGTCTATTCCCTGTATGTTCCTCGGGGTCAAATCTAAGAGAAGCACCATCCTGGGGAATGGTTACGAGGGGCCGTGTTAAGGTGGGAGGGGCTTTTGCAAGAATGTCCAGAGTTGCTCAGCTAGAGAAAGATTCCTATGGTACTTATGAGGGGGAAACGTCAGTTCTGTTGAGTAAAAGAAAAGTCATAAGTAAGGGAAGAAGTAACATGGACAGAAACTGGGGCATTTAGTAGTTGGTTGGAAAAGCAAGGAACAAAGTCATTGCAGGTGCATACTCCAGAAGCAATGCCACAAAGAATGAGAGGTACCCAAATCCCATTTTTAAGGGTTGCCTTACTGTTTCCTACCTCGCCAAGTTTACACCATCTGTCTCTTCCCTCACATGGTTCTTCTAAAATGGTCTTGCCATGTCACTGTTCTCCTTGTCTATATTTTGCTGAACCTTCAAGGCCTAGTTGAAGTTCTACCTTCTCTGTGAGGCTTTCTTCTTATTCCCATTGCTCTCAGGTCTAGTCACTCTGTTAACTCTTTGAGAACCACATGACTTAAATGGCAGGGCAGATGCAATCCTTTTTCCTAATCATCTGCATCATTCTGTCTAGGAGTTTACCTCAGCATATGCTGCTGAAAAAGAACATGTTTTGTGCACTAATTATCTCAGATAGATGCTACTTGTCTCTTTCAATTAAATACCTTTCAGGGAAGCAGCAGTGTAGGATAACTTCTTTTATCCCCAAATGTGTGGCAGAGTGCTAAGTAATCATAGTAGCCAACATGTATTGTACACTGACCATGTGCTTGCCATTGTACTAAGTACTTTGCAAGTATTAACTTATTTAGTTATCACAACAACCCTATGAGGTAGCTACTAGTATTATCCTCATTTTACAGGTAAAGAAACTGAGACTTAGAGGAGTTTTGTAAATTGCCCAAGACCACACAGCTAGGAAGTGGGAGAGGTAAGGTTCAAATGCAGGCTGTCCACACCATTGGTCGTTTATTGTAATGGTTGCTGCTAGGTAATCTGTAAATGTTTAATACTTGTTAGTGGATCAATTTTGGCTAAAGAGGGAAAAAATCAACTCTAAAGCATCCTTTGTACAGAAAGGGGGCTCATGCTTCATAGTGAGTATTCCTAATTTCCTGTTACTTGAATTTGATTTGAAAATTGAATAGAAAAAAATCAGTCTTTTCAGGCTGCCCTTGGGCTTTTATTAAAAACTACAGGAAACACAGAGTCTGATCAGGGCTTTCAACTGGGTTCCTCCTCATCTAAAGGTGAAGTGGAAACTGGGCAAGTATCCAAACGCTTTACCAAACCAGCTCATGCTACTGGAAGCTCCCTAGAAACCATTTAGGGGCTCACAAAGCCCATAGTACACAGGGAAACCTGGGCTGCTCATGAAAAGAGGAAACAGGAAACAAGCATCAAAGAACAAGCTCTTTGGATGATACGTTCACGTTACATATATGAATCATCTCTCAATAGAAAGGACAAAGGCTGCTCTTTGCTTCCAGGCTTGTTACGTCCACGCTGCATCCAAAGTGGTAATGTGGTGTTTGTTAAGGCTGCCCTTTGAAAAGCTCTCCTGGTCTTCCAGAAATGCAAGCCAGCAGCAGAGTTGACAGGGAGTGGTATGAGCAGTCCCTTGTGGAGCATGAGGATTACCTCCCCTCCCCCTATCATCTATTTGGATGCTTATAAATGAGTAACGAGGTCAATTTGGGACAGGCAGGTTTTGTGCCACAATTTGGACAGATGTTCAGAGGCTCTGGAAAGCACAGCTGCCTGGTCCAAGTGGTGGTTCTTGCCAAAAGTACTAAGTGTTCAAAGGCGATGGGTCACCAGGGACGCTTGGAGGAGTCCACTGATTATCAGGGAGTCTGCTGGTATTGATGCTTTCCAACCAGATTTATACTTGTAGAGTCTGTAGCTTTCACAAAGTACAAACACATAAAATCAAAAGACATTTTTAGAATTCATAAATATTCTGTTAACATAGTTGTCAATCTTTGTTTGCTTATATCCAAAAAGATTACATTTGTATTCTCTTCAATTGGTTGAAATTCAGCTTTGAACCAGTCACTACTAAGGTGTCTGAGTGCCATTCTAATTGATGATATGATTTGGTCATTTTGGTAACAGGCACAGAACTATGAAATGGAATAGGAAGATATTTTTTAGGGTACATGTACTTTACATGATAGTGAATGTGAAATGGCTATAAAATGCCAGAGCTGCTGTGGAGATATCTAATGAAGCCAAACAGGATATGCCATGGGATTAGATGTTTCTGCCCAAAGGGCATTGTATCCATTGTTAGGTAAGATCATATATCTGTTTTTTTTTTTTTTTTTTGCTATTACAAACCATGCTAGCATGTACATTTTCTGCATGGCTCTTTGTGCACATTTGTTGTTTCCCTAGGGCTCATACTAAAAGTGGAAGACCTGGTCTGTAAAGCAGACACATTTTCAACCATTCTAGTTATGTTCAAATTGCCCTCTAAAAAGGCAGTACCAATTTGAACTATTACCAGCAGTTCTTGAGAGTCCTCACTTCTCTACATCTTTGCTAACATTTAATGTCAGGTCCTTTTATGTTTGCCCAGCTGGTTGGTATGATATATTTTTTGTGTTTTTTGTTTGTTTGTTTGTTTGTTTTCTTCTTTTGAGACAGACCTCTGTTGCCCAGGCTGGAGTGCAGTGGTGCAATCTCAGCTCAGTGCAACCTCTGCCTCCCGGGTTCAAGCGATTCTCCTGCCTCAGCCTCCTGAGTAGCTGGGATCACAGGCATGCAAGACCACACCCAGCTAATTTTTTGTATTTTTAGTAGAGACA
The DNA here is from genome assembly GCF_028858775.2 of Pan troglodytes. Taxonomy (NCBI): domain Eukaryota; kingdom Metazoa; phylum Chordata; class Mammalia; order Primates; family Hominidae; genus Pan; species Pan troglodytes. The sequence continues at coordinate 53,333,722 of NC_072414.2, forward strand.
GGGTTTCACCATGTTGGTCAGGCTGGTCTCCAACCCCTGACCTCATGATCGGCCCACGTGGGCCTCCCAAAGTGCTGGGATTACAGGCGTGAGCCACCGTGCCTGGCCAGTATGATATGTTTTTTAATCGTCTTGTTTTCATTGCTCTGATTTCTAGTAGGGCTAAACATTGTTACATTTTTTTTGGGCAAAGGATTACTCTTCTCTGGAAGGTCTGTTATTTCCATTGCCATTTTCCCTATTGGGTTGTTTCTCTTATTATTTCAAGAATTCTTTATAGACTCTGGATATCAGTTCTTTGTAAGTTACATGCATTGTAAACTGTCTCCCAGCCTGAAATTTGTTTTCTTCATTTTCTTTCTTGGGTCTATTTTTAAAAAGAATTGTAAAATGTTTGTGCAGTCACACTTAACAACGTTTTCCCCTTCAAAGATTATGCATTTGTGTCTTGTTTATATACTCTTTCCCTAACCCAGTTCACAATGATGTTCTTCTATGTTTTATTATAGAAGATAGTTTTGCTTTCCACATATAAGTTTTTAATCCACCTGGATTTTATTTATAAAATATGATGTAAGATAGGAATCCAATTTTGTCTTTTTCCATAGATGGCCAATTGTCCTCACATCCTATTCTTTAACAGTTTATTTGTTTTCCTGTGATTTATAATGCTATTTCTGTTGTGTATCAATTTTCCATTTTTGGTACCTCTATTTCTGGTGGCTATTTTTTGTTGCTCTATTGTCTCATTTGTCGATCTGCCTGTCTTTCTGTCAGTAGATGCATCATCTTCTTTAGGACAGCTCTATAAAGCATCTTAATATCTGATAGGGCTAGCAGAACTGTCAACCAATCTTGTTCTTTTTTCCAAAATTATATTAGCTACTTTGGGCCTTTTTCTCATCTAAATCAACTTTAGGATGAGTTTGTAAAGTTCTAAGAACTTTCTTTGTATGTGTATTGACAATCTTTGCAGCTACAGGTTAATTTGGTGATAACTGACATATAACAGTTTGTTTCCCAACCAATGAACATGGTATAACTTTCCATTAATTCAGACAATCTTTTATGTGCTTCAATAAACTTTTGTATTTTTTTCCAGAGAGATCATAGACATATTTGTTGATTTTAGGAGTAATTGTCTTAGAGATTTGTTACTATTGTGAATAAAATATTTCCATTTCATTTTAAAATGTTTTATTCTTGGCATATATAAAAATATTGGGTTTTGATTAGTAAAAAATATCTAGCTACCATGTTGAACTTTCTTATTAATTAGGAAAGGTTTTTGTAAATTTTGACGGACCTTCCACATAAATAATCACTATAAGTAAAAACGTTTCTCCTTCCTCTCCAATTCTTTTACTTATTTGTTTTTATTTTTTATTTTTTTGAGATGGAGTCTCACTCTGTCGCCTAGGCTGGAGGGCAGTGGCGCAATCTCGGCTGACTGCAAGCTCCGCCTCCCGGGTTCACGCCATTCTTCCGCCTCAGCCTCCAGAGTAGCTGGGACTACAGGTGCCCGCCACCATGCCCGGCTAAGTATTTTTTGTATTTTTAGTAGAGACGGGGTTTCACCGTGTTATCCGGGATGGTCTCAATCTCCTGACCTCGTGATCCGCCCGCCTCCGCCTCCCAAAGTGCTGGGATTACAGGCGTGATCCCCCGTGCCCGGCCCAATTCTTATACTTAAAAAAAAATCTTAATTCAATAGCTAGAAACCTAGAAGTGGTGATAGTGAGTATTCTTGCTATGCTTTTCAATTTAATGAAATTGCTTTTAAAGTGTCGCATTAAGTATAATGTATGATGTGAGTTTTGAATATATATCATCAGATTAAGGAAATTGTCTCCAAAATTTAGTTTGCTAAGGGTCTATTTCCTGAATAAATATTGAATTTTGTCAAATGATTTTCCTAAACCTATTAAAATGGTCACATTTTTCTACTTTAATTTGTTAATTTGCTGTGTTACATTATTAATGTTTATTCTTTAATTTCTAGGGCTAAACATATTTGGGTGCCATTTAAGAAAATACTGCTAAATCAGATATGCTAATATTTTATATAAAATTTCTGCATCTATATTCATAGTTGAGGTTGATCAATAAATTCATTTTCAAATATGTCAAGATTATAACAACCTTATGATATGAGCTGTAAAACTTTTCCTCATTTTTCTTTTTGTTAATTTTCTTTAGAGTTTTTGTTTTGAATCAAAGTTGTAAATGCACAAACTTTAAAGAGTAAAATAGTTTCTCTAAGGTTTTCTACAATAACAAAAAGCTTCCTTCAACACCTAACACTCCTGTCCCTCACTACAATTTTTCTTCCTCCAGGGACAAAAAACTTTTAGCTGATTATTTTGAAATTTACCTCAAGATTACTGGAAAATATGCTTGCATTGTTCTTGATTTTGCAATTTAATAAGTATTGATTTCCTACTATAAAGAAGGAGGATTTATCTTTCTTTCCTTCCCTTGTTCCTGCACACGCATATACTTTACCTGCCTCTCCACCCTCCCGATAGAGTCATCTTATAATGCTGGTTAGATATGACTACATCAGTGTTTAATTATAAAGACTATGTAACTGCTATTCAAAATGAAGACAGTTTTTGCTCCCTGCACCTTATTTGCCTTTTTGGCTTAAAGTAAATAATAATGGTGTTTTTATTTGTTTTGTTTCATTTTGCTTAGTTTCTATGTTTTATCACTAATTCAATCCCAAACTAAACTCCTCACCAATTGTCTAATAACCTCCTCTTGGACATTCAGATATCATAGGTATTCTAGTCAATTTTATCTTCTGCAAAAGTCTCTGACCTGCTCCAAAATAGACTGGCTGCTGTCTATACTGAGTGGAGAGCTGCCATTCTGAGATTTTCCTTCATTACCATCTTGGAGATTCCCTTGGCTCCTTTCCTGTATGGATGTTTCCTGAATTCCATGTTTTCCACTGTCTTTGGATGGGTACATGTTTTGAGATGTTACATGGCTGAAAGTGTTTATTATAACCCTCCTTGAATGCTAATTTGGCTGATTATAGAATTCTATATTGGAGACAGCATTCCTGTAGAATTTTGAAGGAAGGTATTGCTCAATAGCCCCATACTTTCCAGTGTTAATTCCGAGGAGTCCGAAGCCATTCTGATTCCTGATCCTTGCTATGTGACCTATTTTCACCCTCCTGGAAATTCGTATGTTTTCCTCTCTGAGCTGAGCGTTCTGGCATTTCAGAATTATATTCTTTGTGTAGTTCTATTTCTACCCACTTTTCTGGGCACTCAGTAAGCTTTCTCAATCTGGGAACTAAGATTCATTTCTGAGAAATTTTCTTGAATTATTTTTATTACGTTTTCTTTCAATGCATTTTTACTATTCTTCTAGAATTTTCAGAGGTTCGACCTCTTGGACAGGCTGTCTGATTTTCTTATTTTTTCTCTCTGTTTTTGTTTTTGTCTTTCTTTCTAGCAATTTTCCTTCACTTATCTTTGACAAATTCTATCAATTATTGTGTTCCTTCAATTTAATTCTAATTTTCAAGAGGAGATGATGGTCGTTGTTCTTTAGGTAATCCTTTTTATGGTAGAATGTTCTGGTTTTATGGTCAAAATATTTTCTAATCTTTCTCTGTTATGACCTTGACAATGATGTTTTGAAGTTTTCTCCTCTCTGCTCAGTCTCTGTTTCTTCTAAGTTGCTTATTCCTGTTGATTTTGGTCTTTAACTTTCATTTTATAGGCTTTCCCTCAATGTCTTGTGTCTAAGTTGTCACCTTGCTTTTCTGTTTAGATCTTTCCTCTTGGACAGTTTAGATCCCAAGAATAGACTTTTCCAATCATACGTGCCTGAGTGCCCTGCTACTGTTTTGGGAAAATAAAAAAGACTGGCATAGACCTGTGGGAACTGGAGATCTCAGCATTAAATATGCCCATGTTTTCTTAATAGCCTCTGTTTCAGTGTGGTGCCCCCACCCTCAGTTGTGCCAGCCTCCTCCAAATCACAGCCTCTGTTGACCCTTTTTGGTCTTTTGTTGGGGGTGAGGGAGGGGAGTTTCTGGGCTGTCAGGAGTAGGGAAGAGGATGTGAAGAGCTAAATGCTCTTTAGACTTTCGACCCAACATTTCTTCACCCCATTTCCTGAGGTAACTGGTGTGGACAATTCCTGAGTCTTTTGGGGATTCTGGGAAATCTAATGAGTTTTTGGCAATTTCCTTTGCAAGTTTAAAATTAGTTTTCTCAAGTCTGCTAAGTTCTTTATGCCTTACCCCAATGCTTTCCAGCTTCCAGAGTTCTATTGCTTTCTGATTATTCCTGTATTTGTCTCCAGTTTACTTCTGATCTCAATTCCACTTTATTCTGACCATTCTTTTTTTTTAGATATCTCAATATTCTTCAAGTATTAATATATTTCCTCAAAGTTATTTTCAAATTATTTTGTATGTGATAAGGTAGTTTTTTTCTTCCAATTTGACTATAAGCCCCCAAAGTGTTCTCATTTTTACTCCGATCATTTTCCCAGAGTATCTACTGGAGTGGTCCCCTCTTATCCATGGAGGTACATTCCAAGACCCCTAGTGGATAGTATGGAACTCTATACATACTATATTTTTCCTATACATGCATAACATGATAAGGTTTAATTTATAAATTCTGAACAATAATAGGGTTAACAACAACAATGATAAAATAGAGCAATTATAACAATATAGTATAATAAAAGTTACGTGAATGTGGTCTCTCTCCCTGTCTCAAAATATCTTAGTGTACTATACTCACTTATTTTTTTTGGCTGCATTTGGCCACAGTTAACTGCAGTTAACTGAAACCGCAAAACCATGGATAAGGGGGACTATTGAACACTCCGCATTTGTAGGACTTGATGCCTGTGGGTAACTACTGTCATATTCAAGCAACACATTCAATGTATCACCATAAGCCGCTCCATGTCTAGATACAATATTTGTGTAGAATTGCATCAATTTTTTCTGATCACCAATGTGTTGTAACCAGCAGCCAACTGGACATATATTAAATAATGGTTGTGATAATGTTGAGAAAGATGGAGATAGGACATTATGGATGTCTTTAACTTTTTAAAAGTAGTTCCGTGTAACTCCAGTACTATGGTATATATGAACAGGTGTTAATAAACAAAGGAGTGCTGGTCAAATTCATGTGGCAAATACTGGGTTAGGCAAACTTAAATAGGCTTCTTTATCATAGGATTTCTCAGAGCCTTTAATATGTTTTCATGCATGATACAGCATTTTCCACATTTTCTGTCCACAAAATACTTTTGTTTACAGGACACATTTTCACATATTTTTTGGTTTACTTTACATGTAATGAACTTAGAACAAAGTGTTCTAAGTTTTATTCAGGAATTTTTGGTTTTGTTTTCTGGTTTGCCTTGCTTTTAGGTTGTTGTTGTTGCCTATGTTTTAAAAATCTAGCCTCCAAGTTAGGGCAGCTGTGAAATATTAAATGTAATTTTTCCTTAATTTTTTTTCTGACCACACTTTAAAGAATAAGATTAAATAGAATATTTCTTCATCAGCAAGAAAAGAAGAAACAAGGCCACATCCTGTGTTATACCAACATGCTTTCTAACTAAAGGCGGAGGTCTGAATGAAATCACTGAGCACTAAGAAATCATAGTGCAGTTCTCACTGATAGAGCCAGGAAAATACCGTAAAAACAGCGTCCCAGGGAGAGTTTGGTGAGCCAGACTATTATAATGGGTGAGTCGAGAAGAAGGCCAAGTCCAAGAGGACAATGTTTGGGGAAGGGGCAGACAGTGGTCTGATCTTAGGCTTCTTCTCCAAGGGGCTCATCTCATCATTCATGAGAGCCAAGGTGGTAGGAGCCAAGAAGATCGGAGCTGTGAGCAGCTAGGAAGCAAGCCTAAACAGGATGAAATAAGGGGCTCAGGGGCTCATTACTATTGAGTTCTGGCTGGGGAACCTAGGATGGGTTGGTTGGTTTAAAGTAACAGGGCTGGCCAGCCACGGTGGCTCACACCTGTAATCCTAGCACTTTGGGAGGCAGAGATGAGTGGATTGCCTGAGCTCCGGAGTTCGAGACCAGCCTGGGCAACACGGTGAAACCCCATCTCTACTAAAATACAAAAAAAAGTACCTGGGCATGGTGGCATACGCCTGTAATCCCAAATACTTGGGAGGCTGAGGCAGGAGAATTGCTTGAACCCAGGAGGCGGTGGTTGCAGTGAGCTGAGATCGCACCATTGCACTCCAGCCTGGCCGACAGAGCGAGATTCTGTCTCTAAATAAATAAATAAATAAATAAATAAATAAATAAATAAAGTAACAGGGCTGCACCCAGAGTATAAACTTTGACTAAGATGGCCTTAACTTGATTAAACTTTAGACAGGCTTCTTCCTAAGTCTAGGCTCTTCCCATTCTCTTTTTTAGAGCATTTACTTTAGAAAATTTTCTATTGTAAATTATTTCTCTGCCCCTTTAAGATGTAAACCTTTTCACAGCCTCTAGCCAGTTATGCCACCCAGGAATGTCTTTTTCAAGAACTTCGGGACTATCCTTTTGGAATGTAGTCACGAAGAAAGATAGTGCCCCTGTTTCCCAGTCTCTGCAGGGGGGCAGAAGCCTAACTTTGATTTTTAAGTACCAATTATCAAATATAGATGCCCTAATTGCATTGATCAATATCCCCACCATTTGTTTCAGCAAAGTTGAGTTCAATCTCTCTCCCCTATTGCAATAGATTTGAATAAAATCTTCCTTACTGATTTTTAAAAAGTAAAGTAAAGTTTTTTAAAGTAATAGGGCTGAATCGGGTGATAAGTCACATAACTTAAAACAAGTTTCAAGTAATTCTGTTCCCATATGAAAGAGGAGGAACTCGGATCCTTTCAGGCTTGTATGACTTGCAGAAGGTACATGAGTGAGCTGCAGAACTGCTTAGAGAATAGTTCCTGGACTTTTAGTTCATCATCATTGCCAATCTACCATCTTGCTTTTCATACATGCTTCTTTAGCATCCTTGGGGCAATTGAACTCACTCAGATATGCTAACACCATCATCCTAAGAGCCTCTCTAGCTGCCAAAGCAAGGGGGTTACAGTCAAAGGCCAGAATCCTCTACCTGAAATCCATGATAATGCAAACATGTTTCCTGGGATTATGACACATGGGCTTCATCAACAGAAGGCCTGCCTACTTGGAAAATCTAAGGTCACTTTACATATACATATACATATACATATACATATACATATACATATACATATACACATACACATACATATACAGAGAAAGAGAGAGACTAAGTTTAGCATGCAGCACAGAAACAAATATATTTTCCTTGTGTTAACTGCTGTTCAGAGTAATGCAGCCAGACCACAGGAAGCCTTAGCACCCTGCTAGAAAGATGATGTTCAGAGATGATTCCAGTAATGAGGCTTGAGGCGATTAACCCTGGTGCCCAACACAGCTGGCTGAGTCTAGTTTAATAACTCCGATAGCTGGATAGGCATTAGCTCAAAAGGGCTGAATTCCCTACCCCAACTGCCCACCATCACTTAGTCATCTGGGCTCTGCAATCTTGGCTAACATGCAGATCTCTGGACTCCAAACACATCACCCTGGGAGGTTGTCTGCTTCATCCTGTTGGTGCTTCCTGCCTGAAAATGCCCAGAATGCTTATATATCTTAAATCCAAGCCCCCAATCCAGCCATGACCCTTCAAGTAGGCTGACTCACCCCCACCCCTGTCGCTATCCCAAGTCCATGCTTCTGGCTAGCCCTCTGTACCCTTTATATCATTAGTTTGACAAAGCAGACTTGAAAGTTAATGATTACTTTTGGTAAAGCACCTTGAAACATTTCTGTTGCTATTCAAGAGGAAGCTGTGGGGTGACTTTGCCTGTCTAACAATACCTGGCTAATTAGAAACAACTTCCTTCTCTCTCCATTGCTTGTTCTTTAGGCTAATGCTATTTTCACTTCCCATCTCCAACTTTTTTTTTTTTTAACGAAATGTAAAAACAATATAGCAACCAAAATTTTAATTTAAGAATTAAAGAAAAAATAAAACTGCAGAGCAAATACCCAGGTCTCACACCTCAGAACAATTCTTTTCTCTTTAAATTTATTCCTTGTCTCTCCTAAATATCTCATATTTCACCTGGTAATATCCATTGTGTAAGAATAATTCCATGTGTTTTTATTTAATACTCTATCTTAGAATTTTTCTGCACATATAATTTTTCTTAATGCTCATGACTACTTGATATTCCACAAAGTTGCTGTCACAATCCCATTATTTCTAGAAGACCCCATTTATTTTTATGAGCATCATTTCACTAACTATCCTTGTGCTAACTGCCCATTATTAAAGCAGACACTTTAGCATCTTATCTTGTGTTAAATTTTCAAAATGAGAAAACGAAAGGGAAAACAAGTTATATAAGAAAGCAAGCATCAGAGCCTAGGAATTACAGATCACAACTCTATCACCAAGAATTCTGGGCTGATTTCTGTGAAGTCAGAGGTAAAGATTAATCTAAGCAAAGAAGGTGAAGCCTGAGCATTATGAAGTCAGGAAGACATAGACCTTGAGGGTCAAAACAGAGAGGGGCTTGGAGTCCCCAGGTGATTCAGCCAAGGCAGTATTGTAAAAGAGGAGGTGTCCTTCCATAGAGCTTTGCTGTCTGCCCTCCCATTCATTCTTCTTGCTGTTTTGGTTGTTTCTCAGATTACCAGGGATGGGGGCATTTAACAGGTATTATTTGTGGCTGAAGTAACTTGATGCATATTTGCTTTGCCTCCAACTAAAGCAGCATTCAGAAAACTGGAATTCCAAGGGTGTGCCCTAGAATGGCAAGTTCATGCCCTGCCCATGATGTCTCCCAAGAGGATCTGCTCCACTCATGGTCCTTACTGAAGGGGGAAGACAAGGGAGCTGTCCTCGGTTGGATCGGGGTGGGCACCCAACTCAAAAGCAGCCTAATGCCTGATCTGTGAAAACAAACTGGGCCAATCTGGTTTTGTTTTAAGGAGTTTTGCTGTTTGGAGACTGAGGGATCGTTGCCAGTTAGTGACAGTATAAAAGAATACGCATGGAGTAGAGGAGCCTGTCAGTCACAATGCAGCACATGGGATGAAGTTAGGAGGAAATGGCAATCGAGTGAGGTGGAAATGAAAACAAAGCGAGCATCCTCGTGCAAGAATAATCAACAGAGAAGAAAAGCAGTTCCCCAAAGATATTCCAGTTCGTGCCTTTGCTAGTGCCTGTTTCTTCATTTCCTGGGTGTAGCATACACATGCATCTTTTCATTAAATCTTTTCTTTTTCCCTCCCAGAGGCATCTGAGTGAATCTCCGTTCCAACTAAAAGATCACTGTGTCAAGGACTCTAACAATGAAGTCTCAATAAAGAAGAAATTCCCCAGAAATCCCCAAATGAGGTTGCCTTAAAGTCACATTTCCAACATACAGGAGATTTGGCAAGAAAAACCAAAAGAGCTCATTGCCTACCTTTACAGGCAGACAATTAAACTAATTAAAAAGTGAGGTACTGTATGCCTTTTGCCTTCAAGGTCAGGGCTTGACTTACTAGAACCTTGGCAAAGTCTTGCAGTCTGAAGAGAGTAAGAAATCATCCCTGCCGATGACAGACTTCTGAGTAGATGGTTAGTAAATCAAGGTCCTGATGTGAAATGTTGATGCTATTTAGCCCAGGACGATGCAGGTGAAATATTACCAAGTTAATCACAGAGGGAGGACTCCAGGAAGTCACTGGTCACTGTCCTTAAGGAAAAGTGTGAGATGAGATCCTGGTTGCAAGGAGCAGGACTATAAAACCAATTTAGAGCCCCAAGCCCATTGGGATAGGAGGGAGTTATCATTAAGAAGATATCATTTGTATTTGAAAAAGTGAACAAGAGCCTCCTTATTTGGCAAACAGACTATGTATTCTGAATGGGTAAGAAAGAGGAGGGTAGCCTACTCCAGGATTGGTATAATAGGATTGGTAATATTAAACTCCCAATTGCAATGATGGGTTCCTCAATATAGTCAGAATAATCATAATAATAAGCACATAGTAGAAAAAGCACAGGGCTGAAACAGCTGTGTCCAAACACCAAATCTGTGGATTTTAGCTTTGGGCTGTGGGTCCATCAATTTCTCTTCTTTTATTAAAAGGGATTCATATTCCTATTCTTTAAGGTGGGCTATTCTTGCTTAGGTGGTTCTCCCTTGGGGTAGAATCAAGTAAGAAGTTCCTGGCTGACTTTTGCTTGGAAAGACAAAGGGCAGATGCCCAGAGTCCAGACTCCCACAGAAAATGCCTGTGGGAACCCCAGCACCCAGTGTATGAATATTCACTTTCTGGGTGCTGTAGCCTACAGATGCCCCGCAACACCCACTGTCCTTAGGTGAAAACTGCAGTCAGGCTCCAAAGGGACTTGTTTAGAGACTGTCATACTTTTCAATTTTCTTGTGGGGCTTTTTAACATGAATTATTACATACCATCCTCACAGCTATCTTGCAAGGGAAGTGTTATTATTTCTATTTAACAGATGATATTGATGCTCTGAGAAGTGAAGCAAATTGTCCAAGGTTGCACAACATGCAGGCAATAGAACTAGGATCTGAACCACTCATCACATCACAGTGTGTGTGCTCGTTCCATATCCTATGGAAACTCTGTTTAGTGGGTTGTCATCATGGCACTTCATCAGCTAATTGCAGGCTGCTACCACTGCCTTTCTCACAGTTTGTCCTAGTTCAGTGCTTCTCAACACAAATGTGCATGTAAATCACCTGGGCTCTTGTTAAACTGAGCCCAGTGTAATTTGAATTAATATGAATTCAATAGGTCTGGAGTGGGGCCTGAGATGCAAGTGCCCAGGTAGCACCGATATTATTGGTTTGCTGACCACACACTGAGTAACAAAATGCTAGCTAACACCCAACACTTGCAAACTATTTGCTGGGTTATGAATAGAACCCCCTTTTGAAGCTCAGTATCTTCTCTCTCACTAAATAGTTAGTGGCCAGATCTGTGAAGCAGTCTCAAATAGCTCTTAATGAAATTAAAACCAGACTGACATCCCTAATACTCTCCAGCTGTTATCCAGTATGTGTCATTAGGGTAATTGTGTGGGAGAGCTGAGAGTTGAAGCTAAAACAATAATCTAACCAAAATCTATTTAAAGCTGCAGGCAACACTTGATTGGTAAGGTAAGGAAATTTAAGATGGAAATCATGGATGGAAGGCAGTAGTAGTAGCTGTACCAGTATCATTAATTGAATGCCTTCTATATTTTAAATTAGGCATATATTTTATGGGTAATTCTTATAGCAGTTCAGCAATATAGACATTATTATTACTTTTTAGTTACTCATAGTCTACTTTCATTGATAAAGTAATCTAGCGCAACATCCAAGAATATTTAATATTTAAATTTGTTAATATTTAACATAGGACAAGAGAATACAAATTTAAATGTGGAAACAAGAAATAATCTGGGTACAAACAAAATAGTGCCAAGAAGGTGGCCCTCAGTGACTGCAGAGGGATTGAACACATTCTTGGCTCTCAGTGAGCCATACTTGGTTCTCAACTTTCCAGCAGCCAACAAGAAAAGAGGAATCTAGCCAGTTGAACATTCTATAGTGATCATGCAATTAAAAAAAAAACAACAAAAAAAACAAACCATTTTCAAAGACAGCAAACTGTTCTTCAGACCAGATCATAAAAGATATCTTCTCTCCTACCGGGGATATCGTGTGCTGTAATGAATGACTTTCTCAACAGCTACTTATAACAGTCTCAAGGATGGCTTTCATTAGGTTATGTTTACCGTGATCCTCAATGGAGGCTGATGCATTGAAACCAGGCACGATTCAGAAACGCAGTCCTTCTGGGACAAATGTAACACAGCCTAGCATCTCACATTTGGTGGCGCTGGTTTGATTCAGAACTACATCTTGGACAATCTGAAGAAATGGAAAGGTTGTGTGTCCTTCCAGGAATCTCCCTTTCCGTTGTCATCCCCCCAGTGCCATTTTCTTCAAGATGATAATGAAGGACCCACAAATAAATTAACTAAATAAGGTGCTAAATGCTAGAAGGAAAATAACAGAGTATATTCCTGATAGAGATTAAGAGTGGTGGGCTGGGATGGTGTACAAGGGGGTAGTCAGGGAAGGTGTCTCTAAGGAGGTGGTGCTCAAATGAGATCTGCGGAATGAGAAGCATCAGGGGAAAAGCATTCTGGATGCAAAACTCCTGATGCGGAAAGAGCATGCTAGTTAGAGGAACAAGCAGAAAGCAACTAAATGGTCACATCTTATTGGGTGTTTACCATGCAGCTATGACTGGAGATGTCAACCAAAATAATTTATTTTAGAATAGTTGATCAATTTCTCTTCCTCTTTGCAATAATTATTCAGCAAGGACAGTCAGACACTCATTGTTTAATGTAAGAAGCCCTATCATTTACGTGTAAGGATGTATGACTTTCTTTTCTCTATAGTGGGACACATACATTTTGCTTATTCAAAATAGGCATCAGATCTTTAGGAATCACATTAAATACAGGGGATATCTCTCATGTCCAGGCAATTATGAGGCCTCCTTGAAGCCTCATAGCACCAGAATTTAAAACACAAATTTGTCCAGAGCGTAGACCTTTGCTTCTACACAATCGAGGGTACTAAAGCTTGAAGAGACATAATCAACCTTAGGATAGTCCTCATTTAAGGACATTATCTGCCTTGGGGCTCTGAAGAAGGAACGCAGTAGCTCACAAGTTCGCCCTTGTAGCCCTACCCTGGAATATCAGCCTTAAGAAAAGCCAGCTAGGTGGGATGGCTCACACCTATAATCCCAGGACTTTGGGAGACTGAGGTGGATGGATTACTTGAGGCCAGGAGTTCGAGATCAGCCTGGCCAATGAGGAGAAACCCCATGTCTACTAAAAAGAACATACAAAAATTAGCTGGGTGTGGTGGCAAGTGCCTGTAATCCCGGCTACTCAGGAGGTTGAGACACGAGAATCGCTTGAACTCGGGAGGCGGAGGTTGCAGTGAGCTGTGATCATGCCACTGTACTCCAGCCTGGGCGACAGAGCAAGACTCTATCTGGAGAATTAAAAAAAAAAAAAAAAAAAAAATGCCCTGCAGGTTCTCTTCACAAGTATGTGACCCTATTCTCCTAAATTCCACCAGCAAAAGTAATACTATTGCACCAAAACATACTATTCAAATGCCCACTTTTCCTGGGGTTTGCTAAGCCCTGGGGTGGAGAGGTTTCCTGTCTATGGATACAACTGCTTTTTTACTTGGCTGGTCTTTTTCCTCTGGACGCAGTGTAGATTCCAGCATTCCATCACCATTGTTTTGCTTTTGCAGAAACCTCTGCTTCTTACTTTCTTCATCTTATTTATCAGACAAGACCCCAGTTCTGGGTGAGCTCTCCCTTTCTTCTCTGAGCTTATACCCAACCTGCTCACTGTGGATAGAAAAGATGAAAGATAGCTGTCTAATTCACTTTAAATTCATGATCTCCAGCGTCAAATGGGCACTCAAAACTGCCCAGCAGGTCTTTTATTTTTCTCTTGTTGGTTTACTTTCCTATTCCCTGAGAAGACTGTTTTCTATCTTCTCTTCTCTCCTGAAACCTCCTACATTCCTTTCTCTACACTCAGATGATGACTTCTCATTTCATGGAGAAAATTGAAAAATCATCTTCCCTTCACCAAACCTGCAATCTTCATCAGGGCCCATTTTCTCCTTCTTTGCTCTGGTTAAAATGGAAAATGTACCCTTTAGCCTATCAAAGTCTAATTTCTGCATGTACACCCTGGATTTTATCCACTCAAATACTGTCCTACTTTAGTTATTCCTTGTTTTTACATTATTAATCCCTCTCTCTCTTACTGAATCAGCCCCACCAATAAATAAACATGCTCTCTTATCTCCTGTATTTATTTGAAGCAAAACAAAACAAACAGTCTCTACTGACCCCACATCGCTCCATGTACCACCCCATTTCTTGAGTTTGTAACCCAAGTCTACATACTGCTGTCTACATACTGGCTTCACACTCAGTCCGCCTTTTGCCCCCTCCCTCCCTCCCATCCAATGACCTCAATATGCAGCGCAAAGTTTCCAAAGACCTTCAGGATGCCAGGTCAAATGGACAACTTTTAATCCCCACCTTATTCAACATCTCAGCAGCAGACAACTCCCCTTCCCTTAGGCTCACTTCTGACTCCCATGACACCTGTTTTTCTCTTTTATGTGACTTCCAAATTAGAATGTTCTCAGGACTCAGTGTGAGCTGCTTTTCTCTCTCCCTGAGCAACCTCATCCAGTCCACTGGCTTATGTGTTTTCAGAAAAATTGATTTTCATTTTTATCGGAGAAGCACGTGTACAGAGCTTAAAAGACAGACAATATTGGTAGAAAGTCTATTCATATTTTCCAAACATCAAACACACTAGATAATCTGACAGCATCATTTCTTTTCCTGGTTTCTTTACTCTGATAGGCTGCCACCCTCTTCCTCATTCAACCTGGCTCTCCTGCACAGCTGACATCCTGAGACGTCCCTTCACCACTCTTCTGTGTTAAGTAAAATATCTCCTGGATCTCTTTCTCTTTCTTGGTTTACAACTTTATTTTGCTGAAGAACATCCTTCAGTAGCTTCTTAAGAAAGAGTATATACATTTGAATTCTTGAAATTATTAAAATATTGTTATTTTCTTTTTTTGGTTAGTAATTTATCTAAAAATATAATTCTATGTTAAAAATAATGACGACTAAGAATTTTGAAGCACTGTTCTGTTTTCTTCTAATTTTCAGTGTTACTGTTGAGAAGTCCAGTGTCATCCTGATTCCTTTTACTTTATATGTGGTTATTTTCTTTCTGTCTAAAAGCTCTAGTAAGATCTATCTCTGGGTTCTAAAATTTCTCAATGGAATGTTTCACATTGTGTGTCTTCCTTCACTCATTGTGCTTGGCACTTAGTGGTCCCTTTTCAATGGGATAAATGTGTTTTTTAATTTGGAATATTTGTATTAAATCAAATTAGTTGGCTGTTGGGCTTCTTGTATCAATCTTCTAATTATCTTCTGTCTTTCTTGCTTATTATATATTCTTTTTAAGTTCTTGTTCTATGATTTATGAAACTGCTTCTATTTCATCTTTTGACCTTTCTATTGATTTTAAAAATTTAATTGTCAGATTATAATCTTCAAGAATTCTTATTCTCTGTTCCTTTTTCATAGTATCTTATTCTCGTTTGGTAGACATCATGTCATCCCTCACCCATTCTAACAATAATAATTTTTATTCACTTGCAACTTTTTTGTCTGCTCTCTTCTAAAAATTGTTTGCTGTGGTTTCTCTTTTATTTTGAAGATGTTCCTAAAATGTCTATTCTTCTTGTATGTTTATTTGTATTTAAAAGAGAATTAATAAAAGCTGCTTGCAAGCTCTGTGAGCTTAGTGGGGCTTGACAGCTGGTATATTATATTGTAGATTGTACCAGCCAAACTGGGGATTTTTAAATTCCTGAAACCTGGCTTTGGACATTATGATCTATCCAGAATCTACCTTTCATCTCTCTCTCTCTCTCTCTTGCCTGAAGCCTATTATCCTTTTAGACTTGTGCGTAAACATCACTACTCCAGTGGAGCTTTGTCTAGCCATTCTGTCTAAATAAAATAGCTCCCATTATTTTCTCTCTCTTTCCTTACTCTAGAATATTTACCACAATCTAATTTATGTAATTGATGGACTTATGTATTATGCAATTGAGTACTTTCCTGTGTACATTCCATCATCCAACAACAAACTTTGTGTGGACAAGAATCATTTCTATTTTGCTTAGTGCTCTAACTTCAGGACTTTGCACTGAAACACAGCATGCTCAACAAATATTTATTCAATAAATGAATGAATGGATGGATGAATGAATGTATGGATGAGTGAACGGATGAACAGTAATTCTAAATGTTTAATCAGTCTCAACTATAAGTATGTCTATAACATTAGGCAAGTCAATTAACCTTCCCAAACTCTGTTTTATTTAGTCTCTTCAGATATAGAGAAACACTGCTTATTCTACTGTAGAGGTATTTATGAGGCACAAATGAAATAATAGATGTAAAAGTGTTGGGTAAAGAGGTTTCATATAAATATGAGATTACAAAGACTCATATGAAAGAATATGGATCATTCCTTTTCCTTTTTTCTTCTAATTTTGAAACCACAAGTTAACACTTCAAAGATGATACCTTGGTAGCATTTCTTAAGTGGTGTTAAGAGTTCTTTTTAGAACAAAATTAACTAACTCTTCAAAGTGATTTAAATCAGATATACCTTGTTTGGACTCTTGAGCAAATAATGTCATAAGAAGGTTTTGGTTTCTGGTTCTACTCAATGAAGGGAATTGGCAATGTCAACTCTTGTTCTACTCTCGATTACAAAAATAAAAAAGAGTATAGAAATTCTGGTTCAGGCCTTTTCTGGATCTATTGAGATAATCATGTGGCTTTTGTCATTGGTCTTGTTTATGTGACGGATTATGTTTATTGATTTGCATATGTTGAACCAGCCTTGCATCCTAGGGATGAAGCTGACTTGATTATGATGGATAAGCTTTTTGATGTGCTGCTAGATTCGGTTTGCCAGTATTTTATTGAGTATTTTTGCATCAATGTTCATCAGGGATATTGGCCCAAAATTCAACAGCCCTTCATGCTAAAAGCTCTCAATAAACTAGGTATTGATGGAACGCATCTCAAAATAATAAGAACTATTTATGACAAACCCACAGCCAATATTATACTGAATGGGCAAAAACTGGAAGCCTTCCCTTTGAAAACCGGCACAAGACAAGGATACCCTCTCTCACCACTCCTATTAACATACTGTTGGAAGTTCTGGCTAGGGCAATCAGGCAAGAGAAAGAAATAAAGGGTATTCAATTAGAGAAAGAGGAAGTTAAATTGTCTTTGTTTGCAGATGACATAATTGTATATTTAGAAAACCCCATCGTCTCAGCCCAAAATCTCCTTAAGCTGACAAGCCATTCAGCAAAGTCTCAGGATACAAAATCAATGTGCAAAAATCACAAGCATTCCTATATACCAATAATAGACAAACAGAGAGCCAAATCATGAGTGAACGCCTGTTCAGAATTACTACAAAGAGAATAAAATACCTAGGAATCCAACTTCCAAGGGACGTGAAGGACCTCTTCAAGGAGAACTACAAATCACTGCTCAACTAAATAAAAGAGGACACAAATAAATGGAACAACATTCCATGCTCATGGATAGGAAGAATCACTATTGTGAAAATTTATAGATTCAATGCTATCACCACCAAGCTACCAGTGACTTTCTTCACAGAATTGGAAACAACTACTTTAATGTTCATATGGAACCAAAAAAGAGCCTGCATAGCTAAGACAATCCTAAGCAAAAAGAACAAAGCTGGAGGCATCACGCTACCTGACTTCAAACTATACTACAAGGCTACAGTAACCAAAACAGCATGGTACTGGTACCAAAACAGAGATATAGACCAATGGAACAGAACAGAGCCCTCAGAAATAACACCACACATCTACAACCATCTGATCTTCGACAAACCTGACAAAAACAAGCAATGGGGAAAGGATTCCCTATTTAATAAATTGTGCTGGGAAAACTGGCTAGCCATATGTAGAAAGCTGAAACTGGATCCATTCCTTACACCATATACAAAAATTAACTCAGAATGGATTAAAGACTTAAATGTAAGACCTAACACCATAAAAACCCTAGAAGAAAACCTAGGCAATACCCTTCAGAACATAGGCATGGGCAAAGACTTCATGACTAAAACACCAAAAGCAATGGCAACAAAAGCCAAAACAGACAAATGGGATCTAATTAAACTAAAGCGCTTCTGCACAGCAAAAGAAACTATCATCTGAGTGAACAGGCAACCTACAGAATGGGAAGAAATCTTTGCAATCCACCCATCTGGCAAAGGGCTAATATTCAGAATCTACAAAGAACTTAAAGAAATTTACAAGAAAAAAACCAACAACCCCATCAAAAAGTGGGCAAGGCTATGAACAGACACTTCTCAAAAGAAGATATTTATGCAGCCAAT
Source organism: Pan troglodytes (assembly GCF_028858775.2). Classification (NCBI taxonomy): domain Eukaryota; kingdom Metazoa; phylum Chordata; class Mammalia; order Primates; family Hominidae; genus Pan; species Pan troglodytes. The sequence goes on from NC_072414.2 coordinate 53,351,888, forward strand.
AGACATATGAAAAAATGCTCATCATTACTGGTCATCAGAGAAATGAAAATCAAAACCACAGTGAGATACCATCTCACACCAGTTAGAATGGCGATCATTAAAAAGTCAGGAAACAACAGATGCTGGAGAGGATGTGGAGAAATAGGAATGCTTTTACACTGTTGGTGGGAGTGTAAATTAGTTCAACCATTGTGGAAGACAGTGTGGTGATTCCTCAAGGATCTAGAACTAGAAATACCACTTGACCCAGCAATCTCATTACTGGGTATATACCCAAAGGATTATAAATCGTGCTACTATAAAGACACATGCACACGTATATTTATTGTGTCACTATTCACAATAGCAAAGACTTGGAACCAACCCAAATGTCCATCAGTGATAGACTGGATTAAGAAAATGTGGCACATATACACCATGGAATACTATGCAGCCATAAAAAAGGATGAGTTCATGTCCTTTGCAGGGACATGGATGAAGCTGGAAACCATCATTCTCAGCAAACTATCACAAGGACAGAAAACTAAACACCGCATGTTCTCACTCATAGGTGGGGGTTGAACAATGAGAACACATGGACACAGGGCAGGGAACATCACACATTGGGGCCTGTTGGCGGGCAGGGGGCTGGGGGAGGGATAGCATGAGGAGAAATACCTAATGTAAATGATGAGTTGGTGGTGCAGCAAACCAACATGGCACATGTATACCTATGTAACAAACCTGCACATTGTGCACATGTAACCTACAACTTAAAGTATAATAAGAAAAAAAAAGAAATTCTGGTTCAGCAATGAAAATTAAGCTATCCCTATATTTGTGGCATTATTGTCCTTTAATATTTGCCCCAAACTCACCAAAAATAGTGATTCCCAATTCTGGTAAGTGTGTGGTTGAACTAGCACATTTATTCATTGTTGATAGAAATGTAAATTGATAAAATTCTTCTAGAAAGCAATTTAGAAATATCTATAAGATGGTTTAAAGGTATTTATATCTTTTGGTACCATAACTATTTTGAGAAATTATCCTAAGGAAATAGTCCAAAATATAGAAAAAACTATATATTAAAAATGATTATTTCAGGTATTTAAACATTTTAACTATTATATTATTAATTCATACATTTCTAATAATATATTTTATAATATATATTTCTAATAATATATTAAAGCTTCAGTAAATTTAAGGAGTATATTTGGTGGAATATTATGCAGCCACAAAAGTCAGGATTATGAAAGCTACACAGCCACCTGGAGAAATGTTTATGAGATATATATACCCTATATATATATATCTCATTATATATTATATACCAAATAATATATAATGATATATATCATTTGATTTATAAATGTTTGATATGTATTTATATATCAAATGATTATCTATATAAATATATCAAATGATATATCATTATCAAATTGTATATACACTATTATTACTGATTTTAAAATGCTTAAATTTTTAAAAAGTTTAAATAATCATGACCAAACACATCCTGTTTAAATGGTAAAATAATGGAAAAATTACTTTTCCACAGGGGCCTGGGGATTGGCCAATTGGTTAACTGCATGGTGTGTTTAAACTTTAGGAAAAGGATATAAAGAAAAACCATGAAGGGGAAGGGAAAATCACCTTCCACCAGATGTTGAGCTTCTTCAAATTGAGACATTGCTCTCACTTTTAAAATACTCCCTGCATGGGTATACATGTGCCGTGGTGGTTTGCTTGTATATCTATGCAGGGAGTATTTTAAAAGTGAGAGCAACGTCTCAATTTAAAGAAGCTCAACATCTGGTTAAAGGTGATTTTCCCTTCCCCTTCATGGTTTATCTTTCTTACATGTATCGCAGAACTTAAAGTATAATAAAAGAAAGATATATGAAAAAAAAGAGGCTTCATGCCGTAGTGTTTGTCTCTTGCCCTTCCAGCTTCTGCCATGTCCACCATGTGAGGACACAGCTAGAAGATCCTCACCAGACACCAAATGCCAGTGCCTTAATTTTGGACTTCCCAGACCCTCCAGAACTGTGAAAAATAAATTTCTTTTCTTTATTTAAAAAAAATACTCCCTGCAGAGCTTAACTTGTATCTTGGCACATATTAAACAGAAGCATGATTATCAAATGCACAGACTATTGGTCTTTGGCTCTAGTTCCAGTTCTGAGTCTCTTTCTGATTCTTACTGCAAGATTGAACACTAATAAGGAAGCAGACAGGCCTCCTTTTAAGAGTATCTCATACTACAGGGGAGTTGGGCAGATATCTCTAGCTCAGGTGCTACCAAACTTTTCCTATAAAAGGCCAGATAGTAAATATTTTAAACTTTGCAGATCATGTGATTTCCATTGCAGCTACTCAGTGTTGACATAGTAGAGTGAACATAGCCATAGACAATTCATAAATGAGTAAGCATGGCTGTGTTCCAATAAAATTTTATTTACCAAAACCAAAGGATGGGCCATAGCTTGTGGATCCTTGAAAAAGCTAATGTTTTTGTCTTCATGTGATTTTTTTTTTTTTATGATTAGAATATTTTAATAAAATGTTGCCACATTGCACAAAGATGTGTTAACTTATTATTTGGGTTAAAATAAGGCTTTTCACTTTAGCTGCTAATCTTGAGACTTTTAAAGTAATCGAAATGCCTCAGGAGGTAAACTGCCTTCCTTTATTCTATTATCTTCTTTTTTTTTTTTTTTTTCTTTTTTTTTTTTATTATACTTTAAGTTTTAGGGTACATGTGCACATTGTGCAGGTTGATGCTCCCATTTGTCATAAACGCTCAGTTAGTTCCAGGATTTCCTTATCTCTTTAAACAGCTTCTATTTCCACCGGGCAGTAAACCCATTTAGTTTCATATCCTCAATATGTCCTCTGGAGCCTTGCTTTTGAAAGTACAGTCGACTGACTTGCAACATTGGCATCATCCAGAAGCTGGTTAGAAATAAGAATTTGGGGTCTACCCCAGATCTGCTAAATCAGAATCTGCATTTTAGCAAAGTTTGAGGTGATTCATATGCACAGCACAGTCTGAGAGGCACCACTCTAGAGGAAAAAAAATCACAGTTGTCCCTGTAGAGCTGCCTATAACACTATGATACTATGTGGTTCTTTAAAGAAATTAGGGGAGCAGCCGGCTGCGGTGGCTCACGCCTGTAATCCCAGCACTTTGGGAGGCTGAGGTGGGTGGATCACCTGAGGTAGGAAGTTCAAGACCAGCCTGACCAACACAGAGAAACTCCCATCTCTACTAAAAATACAAAATTAGCCAGGAGTGGTGGTGCATGCCTGTAATCCTAGCTACTCGGGAAGCTGAGGCAGAAGAATTCTGCCTTGAACCCAGGAGGCGGAGATTGCAGTGAGCCGAGATCACACCATTGCACTCCAGCCTGGGCAACAAGAGCAAAACTCTGTCTCAAAAAAAAAAAAAAAAAAAAATTTAGAGGAGCAAATCAGTGTGTTATCACCTGGTCTCCCTCCTGGATGACTCCTCAATGCCTCTTTGCCTCTGTTAAGGTTGGCCAAGGGACTACTGACAGATGACAGCGTTAGGGCTTTTCCTTTCTTCCCCAGTATAGGGTCCATCCTTCCATCTAGTCAGGGTTTAAACTCAGCTAAATAACAGTACTTTCACATTTCTCTTTACATGGCTCTCCTATAAGGCACTGGGTCCCCAAAGTAATCTAAGAACCTAGAGTATCCAATAATTCCATGAGGCAAAGGTACAAATCCACTAGCCACAATCCTGTTCGTGAGGCCATTAGGTAGTTTTTAGAGAGATGTACTACAGCTTACTATGCTTGCGCCCAAACTGTGAGTAGAGACATATTAGGTTGAACCACATAAAAACAGCATCTTGGTAGGTCAATAATTAGTTGGACATCATTCATTTCACGTGGTTCAACCTAATGATAATACAAATAACTCACATTATGGCTTAACTGCTGTCATTTGTTCTTACTTACTATTTGCCTTGTTGGGCAAATTTCACATACCATTATTCTAGCTAGCTCTCAAAATGACCATGTAAAATAAATGTTTGTGTTTCCTATGTTACAGATAGAGAAATAGAAGCTCATAGAAATTGCATACATGACCCAAGATTAAGCTGCAAACTGAGGTTTCAGTTTCAGAATCTAGGTTCATTCCATTGAATCACACTGCTTTTCTAAATATCACTTTTTAAAGTTCAAGTCCAAACTCTAGGCCTATAAAAACAATCATGGCTTACATTTGAGCCAGATATTGAGGAAGGCAAAAGCACCTTAGGTATTCTGTGTCCCTGGCTCCCCCTTTCCCCCTGACATCTGTCTAGGTTACCAGTGCCATCATGTTGCTTAGGGGCGTCCACTAAAGAGCCTTGTTGATCCCTGACCTTCCTTTGCTCCAGACCACTGGCTCTTGGTGGTTTACAACCCTTAGGATGCATCAGAATCATCTGGAGGACTTGTTAAACACAGATTGTTGACTTCAATCTCTAGAATTTCTAATTCAGTAGGTTTGGAGCTAGGCCCAATAATTTGCATTTCTACTACTTCTCAGGTGTACTGGTGCTTCTGGCCCAGGTGACCATAGTTTGAGAACCACTGTTCTAGACCTTGACCTTTCAATCTTCTAGCCCCTTGTTGGAGTTAGGCTCTCCTGGACCTCTGACCCTCCCATTCTTGTTCACTGCTAAACAAATGTGAGTAGCTATTCTGACTTGATAAATTCATGGGATGATAATGATAGGTAATAGTAGAGTGCTTGCTAGATGCCAAGAACATTTGGCACACATTTAGATACATACAAATGCTGTGTTGTTTCATATGCAACCCACTGCGAGAGTAGATTATACCCCACTCAGGGGTGCAATTCTTATGTCGGAGGTGCCCTGGTTATGTTTTTCACTTTTTGGTGGGAGGGTCTTAAGTTTTCCTTAATCTTTATCTTGAGTCCCCTTCCAGTGTTCAACATTCTTTCTCTTGCTGCCCTGGCTTTACTCATGGAAGTCCTCAGGATAGTGTTTGAGCAGGGGGCTGAATGAAAAGAAAACAATGGTCTGCATACACAATAAGTTAAATGTGTGTACAGTGACCGAAAGTCTTTCACTATGTGAGTAACTTGGAGTCCTCCAATGGGTAATGACTGCACTCATGCATCACCAGAGAGAGGCTAGGTATTTTCTGTTTCAGTCCCCTGGGGCCTTTGGAGTGGTTATCTGCCATATGCCTCTCTCCTAGATCCTTCTCCCTTGGAACTCTCTCTTGATTTCTTACAAGTGGGAGATCTTCAAGTTGGTGACACTTAACTTGGACAGCCCTCATCTCAGTACCTCTAGAAATTCCTGATCACACCCTTGGCTTTAGCCTGTCCACTCCTCCTTTTTGCTGCTTTGATGCCGTAAGCTTGTGTCTTATGTAGGCTTCTATGCCTCTGCACAATAGATACAAATCCTGCCAAAGCGTGATTTTTTTTCTCTAGTTTCTTGTTTCTCAGGTATATCTGTACATCACACCTTCAAACCACATTTTGTGTCCTAGGATGGCAAAAGTTTTCATTCACTCAACACACATGTGTTGAATGACTTTTAGATGCCAGACACTGTGTTAAGAATTGGGAGGGCAGATGTATTCAACATGCAATATTTGCCCTAAATAACATCTTGTATTTTATGAAAATCCTGAGTATACTGACACTGAATATCAGGCCATTGAAAACACTTGGATGTTTTTGGTATGTGATAAAAAGAGAAGCTAAATGACTACACTTATTACTGTCCGACTCAAGGTAGCCCCACCCATAAATGAAGTAGGAATGCCTTAGGTGGCATGTTTTTAGGGACTCCTTCCTCAAGGTTGCACAGATTCTTCCATTCTTTGCTGCTTTGGTTGTGGTAAGGGTAATATAAATATAAGAGGATTTGTCTCATATTAATTCAGATTCTGTTTTTCATTTTAGCTATCCAAAGGAATAGGATATAGGTCAAAATAGCTTTTATGTGGGAGAGAAGGTTGAGGAGTTGGTATCTTGAGACTTGGGTGCACGAATCATGGCTCAAGGGGCCAGGAATAACAGGGAGTTTCCTGAAGATTCCTAGCCAGCCAGGAATTATCTTGGGAGTGTTGGGTGTCTGGCAGCAGATGGGAATGAAGATATAGATGATCAAAACTCTAGAGTTAAACTTCAGTTACGCAAATGTTAACAAGATAGTTTTCTTTAAGGGCATGAAATTAGTCTTATTCACCAGGTCCAATTGCATATGTTGTCCCCTCCCCTTTGGCTGAGGACTCTCATTCAGTATTTCAAATCTAGTTTCAAATAAGCATTCCAAAATCTTAGTGTAGCTCCAGATGAGTAGCCTCTAAACCAGAAATTAAGAGTCTGAGAAATCTAGCTATGAGCTGAGAGGTTGGCAATTGGGTTTATAATTATCAACATTCTCAAATATCTTTTTAAACATAATGGCAAAAGGCTCAAATCATAAAAGTAATGATTGACAGGTCGCATTGTGTAAAACAGTTTTTTAAGGCATTCAAAATGCCATAAAGACAATTTTAAATGCAAACAAGCTGGGGATTTTTTTTTTTTTGCAAAATGTATGGTAAAAATTTTATATTACATATTTAATAATAAACACAGAGCTCTTTCAAATGAATAAAAAACTCAATACCCCAACACAAAAAAGGTATATTAATTAGGGTAATGCTCACAATTGAAAGAGTAAAATCTCAGTAATTTATTACAATAGACATTCTTTCTCACTCATAAAGTCTAACATAAATACTATGGTGTGAATGTTTGTGTCCCTCCAAAATTCATGTTAAAATTTAATCCCCAAATAGGTGGGGCCTTTGGGAGCTAACTAAGTCATGAGGGCAGAGCCCTTGTGAACAGGATTAGTGCCCTTATAAAGGTGACTCGAGGGAGCTTGTTAGCTCCTGCCCCTTTGCCATGTGAGAACACATAGCAGGCTCCATCTGTGAGAAGCAAGCCCTCATCAGACACCGAATCTGCTGGCACCTTGATCTTGGGCTTCTCAGCTTCCAGAACAGTGAGCAATAAATATCTGTTGTTTACCTAGTCTAAGGTATTTTGTTATAGCAGCACAAATAGACTAGGACAATAAGTAAGTGTTCATTGTTGGCAGGGGACTTTCGTCCCTGTAAAGATTTAGAGTCCCAACTTTTTCCAATTACGGCTCTACCATTTTCAACATGCGGCCTCCAAGATGGTTGGATTCCACTTTATGGGCTGATAGAAGAGAAAAAATCTGGGATTGTGCATGGGAGATTTTTACAGGCCAGTAGCTCATGTCATGTCCTATTGCATAGAACTGAGTCCCAGTCACGTGGAAGTGCATAAGTGCAAAGGAAGATGAGATATATTGTACAGCTCTGTGTCCAGGAAGAAGAAGAAATGGTTGGTTAATAACTTTCTATTCTCTGCTGCAGCAGGTTGCCAAATTTCATGCATTCTAGAAACCAAATATTTATATATCCACTTATAAACACCTGAAGCGCTATGAGTCTTTATCTAAACTGAGACCCTAAGATAATAGATGTGAGAGCATCACAGGGGAGACGAAAGGTGTTCACAAAACAGTCTTGTGACTGAACCGCTCATTGACTGAAAGAATATAAAAAGAATATGAAGTTACAGATGGGAAGAGGATTTATTTAGAGAGAGAGAGTTATTGGTGTTCTATGAGTTCCATACTTCTCTTTTTTAAGCCTTGGAAAGATATTTCAATGAGATCACTTGGAGAACTTAATATATGTGTTATGGCTGAGAAGTCTAAAGAGAGAGAAGCTGAGGTAAATAGCTGAAAGAAGGGAATTAGAGGTTGCGGTTTGGGAAGTAACTTCACTCTTGTCATGGATAGGAGGTTTGTGTTTTGTGCAGGCCAGACTTGAGAACCACATGCCAGGAGAGTTGGTGAGCAGTTGCTTCAAATCCTGACCAACAGGGGCCACTTGGAGAGATGTGGAAACCTCAGCAGAGCAAACTGGAGATGTACTGCCAGATGCTTAGAGGCTCAGAAAAGCAACCATCCAAAAGGAACACATCTACTTGTGTCAAGAGAATTACAAGTGAGAAATTCTCAGAAATGGGATGGGGGATCTCCAAAGAACCCCCTAAAATGCTCCAGGAGAGAAAACATGAGTTAAGTACTTGTTAGGTCCAGATAGTATTGAGGCCAACTCATGACAGCATCAGTCAAGTCAGAACTCTCTTGTGTCCCTTTCTTTTTCTCCCTCCCCATCTTCCAATTCCATAGCATCAGAAAGCAAGTGGGCAAGTCAGAGGAGAAGAAGAAGGGCTGGGTGAAGAAAGAAGGCGCCCTCCTTTCTCACTGCAGGAAGCTGCCACGCATGGGCCCATGGTGGAGGGCAGGGAAGGTGGCAGGGGCTGGGGAGCTTTACCTGTAAGTAAAGATTGGAGCTTAGATTACTACTCTGGACTGGACATTAACTACTGAACCAAATTGTTTTATGAACAAAAGTGACTGAAGAACTTGTATCTGAAGTGACCAGGTTTTCATCCAAGTGGAGGATGGAGGAGTTTTGATGTACAGTACAAGACTGCATATGTGATTTCCATATAACCATCTCACCCACACGTGTACACAGTTCAGAAAAGATAATGACAATCTGCTAACAAGCATACTGCCTGGATGGTGGGATTATAGCCAAGTTAGTTTTCTTTTTTTATGTATATATATCTATGTATTTCAAAGTTCCCACAGTACACCCTGTATTTACCATACAATCAGTATGATGTACATACTGTACAGTGTGCAATAAATTGTACATAATTGTAAAATATTCTGCCACATTCCATATTGCAAGATGACTATTTTCCTGATACCTAACATCAAAATCATCGAGTGTAAAAGCCCTAATTATTTGATTTATGAACATTACACTGGACATGAAATCCATTTTTAAGTGGCCATATTCATATCAGTTCATGTTTTAAAGTGTCATGTTTATAGCAATTGAGTGATCATTTCACAGTGCAGCATCTCTACCCTTTTGCCCTCCAAACATCTGTCTGCTATTTCTGTATTTCTTCTTTCTCGGAGTCCTCATTAAAGTTATCTGTCTTAAAAGAGAAAAACTTTGGCATCCATCTCAAATCCTACATCTTCAAAAAGGTTTCCATCATTCCTCTGTAAATCTCTTCCCCCTCCAGACTCCCACAGTGAAAGAATTTGGTCATATAGCTGAGCAATTGAGGAAGTACTGTCTTATGCAGATAGATTCCTGGATGTTAGGCTTATTTTCTTAACTAGACCGAAGTTTCTTGATGCTAAAGTATGCTTGTAGTCTTGCCAAATGCCTTGAGTCCCTAACAGCCTACTCCTACGCATCTATTAGGTGCAGAGACAAAATGTTTACTACATTAAATAAATTTAGGTAAGGGGACATGCCTTCTTCATTCATCTTGTCTGATAACCTCTGCGATCTTGAGGCACTCAGGAAGGTTTTTCTAGCCATGGTTATAAGACTATTATTGTTTATCTGGTTTGTATTCTCTTGCCTTTTGGTTTCTTGCCTATCAGCACCTTTATCTGATGGCCTGCATTTGAAGGGGTTTGTTGATCCACATGCCAGGTGAGCTCCAGAAAAGGAGGAGGAATGAGAATAAATATCAGCAAACACTTCATACCACATACACTTGTTGTTTGACCTGGCTGTGAGTTTGGAAATGATTGGTAGACTATCTGCTTGTGCTATTTCCCAAAAAATAAATTATTTGAGGCATTATCTAATTTTATTATTATCCTTAGATACTTTTCATTAAGCTCCTTCTCTTTATATTTTATAAGGCACTTTATAAATATTATCTCAATTAATTCTCACAACACTGATAAAATATAGAATTATTTACCCTCATTTGCAGATGAGGAACCGAGAGGTTAAATGACTTTTCTAGAGTCATTCATCGGCTAAATAGCAGTATTGAGATGTCAGTTCAGGTTTACTTGCATCTAATGCCAGCAAAGACTTAAATACAAATGTTAATAGCAGCTTGTTTGTAATATCCCAAACTTGCAAACCATCTGAATGTCCATTGTCAGATGAATAGATAAATAAAATGTGGCATATCCATGTAATGGAATACTACTCAGCCATAAAAAGATAGGAACTACTGATGCATACAACATGAATCGACCTTCAAAACATTATCGTGAGTGAAACAAGTCACTAACAAAAGACAGCTTATCTTATGATTTCATTTATATGAAACTTCAAGAGAAGACAGGTCTAGAGATGAAAATCTGGTCAACAATCGCTTAGGACTCGGGATGTCAGTGAGGATTTAGTACAAATGAAAAACAGGGAATTTATGGGAGATGGAATTCTTCATACTGCAGTATAATGGTTGTACAGCTGTTTAATTCAGTAAAAATTATCAAACAAAAGAAGAACTGTATGGTATTTTGAGTTTAATAAAGCTCTTAAAAATGAGTATACCCATTTTAAGTGTACAGATGAGTATGCATCACTCCATTCATGACACTGGACATTTCTACCACTTTCATAAGTTCCCGTGTACTCCTTTCTAGTCAATCCCCATTTGTCCTGTCCTCTGGTTTAGGCAGACACTGATAGATGAGTTTGACTTATTCTACATTTTATATAAATGAATCATATAGTATTTTCTTTATTGTGTTTGGCTCTTGTCACTCAGTATAATGTTTTTGAGAATTATATATATTGCTGCATATATCAGTAGTTCATTCCGTACTCCATTGTATGAATATAAATTTGTTTATTCATTCACCTGTTGATGGAAATTTGTGCTGTTTTTAGTTTTTGACGATTATCAATAAAGATACTATGAACATTCATTTACAAGTCTAAGTAATACCTTTTGACTTTATTGATTTTCTCTATTAGTTGTTTCCTATTTCACTTACTTCTGCTGCTAATTTATTTTCTTTCTTCTAATTTTGAGCATAATTTGCTTTTTATTTTCTAGCTTCTTAAGAAGGAAAATTAGATCATTGATTTTATACCTTTATTTAGTTCTAATATATCCATTTAAATTCTTAATTTTCCTCTAAGCATGCTACGGATTTTTATATATTATATTTTCATTATACTTTAGTTTGAAATTCTGCCTAATTTCCTTTATGTGATCTTCTTTAATCCATAGGGTATATAAAAGAGTGTTGCTTTGTTACCAAATATTGGGCGATTTGTAGATAGCTTATTGTTATTGACTTTTAATTTAATACTGTTATGATCAGAAAACATGTATTACAGTTTATATTCTTTGAAACACATTTAAATTTGTGTTATGGCCCAACATGAAAAAGAATATCTATTATACAGTTGTTGGATGTATTATTCTATAAATGTCATCTAGGTCAATTGGATGTTTCAGGTTGTCAAATCTTCCATAAACTTACTGATTATTTAACTATTCTATTAATTATTGAGAATGAAATATTAAAATCTCCAACTGTAATTGAGGGTTGATCTATTTCTCTGGTCATATGAATTTTTGCTGTATGTATTTTGAAACACAGTATTAGTCATCAACACATTTAGGACTATTATACCTTCTCAAGGAACTGATCCTTTCCTCATTACGCTATTTCCCTTTTTATTTATAATTAGTTCTCTTTATTTTGACTTCTGTTGGCCTTACAGTTATGTAACCACTATAGCTTTTTGATGCATAGAATCTCTTCATTTTATATCCAACCAGTCTATATGTTTGATTTTAAAGTGTATGTCATGTAAACAGCATCTATTTATATCTTTCCTTTTAATATAGTATGTAAATCTCTACCTTTTACTTGAAGCATGTGTTACATTTACATTTAATGTAATTATTGATAAGGTTAGGTAGAGACTGTCATTCTGGTATTTGTTTTCTACTTGTTCCTCCCATTTCTTTTTTACTCTATTATGCCTTTTCTGCCATCTTTCAGTGAATTTAATTCCATTCTATTGGATACAAGTATTCCATTTTATCTCCTTTATTGACATTTTAGATATATTCCTTTGTGTTATTTTTAAATTATTGCTCTAGAGATTAAATATATCTTTAATTTATTACAATGTACCTTCACATTATATGCCTTACCAAACAATGTAAGAATGTTAACTTAGTATAATTCATATTACCACCGTACTATCCTTTATGTTCTTATGTAGTTTACTTTTATCATGATATAAATTCTTATTTTTGTTTTAAAGTCAATAATCTTTTACAGATATTAAAATACACATATATAAATATAAATAGTAAAGATAATAAAAACATTTTATATTTACTCTTTCTGATGTTTTTCATTCTTTCCTGTAGATTTGAATTCCATATGGCATAATCTCCCATTCAGCATGGTAAACTTCTTCTAGTACTTCTTGTAGTGTAGGTATGTTGGAGTGAATTATTTCATCTTTTGTATATCTGGAAATGTCTTTATTTTGGCTTCAGTTTTGAAGAATGTGTTTGCAGAATATGAGCGTGTCAGCTGACAGGGCTTCTTTTTCTTTCAGAATTTTAAAGATGTCTTTATATTGTTTTATGCCCTATACTATTTCTGATGGGAAGTCAGCCATCACTGTACTCTGGTATGTAACATGCCTGTGTTTTTTTTCAACTTGGCTGCTATAATATAAAGATTTTCTTTTTAACTTTAGTGTATTTGAGTATGATGTATTTAGATTTGGTTTAATCTTTATCTTTTTTCTTGTGGCTTACAAACATTTTGAATATATGGCTTGAAATCTTCTATCAGTTTTGGAAATTTTTAGCTCTTCAGCCATTATCTCTTCAAATATTTTTTCTTTTTTTAAAATTTCTTCTTAAAAAAAATGGGATACACGTGCAGAACGTGCAGGTTTGTTACATAGGTATATGTGTGCCATGGTGGTTTGCTGGACCTATTGACCTGTCCTCTAAGTTCCCTCCCCTCTCCCCCCACCTCCCAACAGTCTCTGGTGTGTGTTGTTTCCCTCTCTGAGTCCATTTCTTCTCATTGTTCAACTCCTGCTTATGAGTGAGAACATGCAGCATTTGGTTTTCTGTTTCTGTGTTAGTTTGCTGAGGATGATGGCTTCCAGCTTCATCCATGTCCCTGCAAAAGACATGATCTCATTCCTTTTTGTGGCTGCATAGTATTCTGTGGTATATATGTACCACATTTTCTTTATTCAGTCTGCTATTGATGAGCATTTGGGCGTGTTCCATGTTTTTGCTATTGTGAATAGTGCTGTAACAAACATACGTGTGCATGTATCTTTATAGTAGAATGATTTATGTTCCTTTGGGTGTATAACCAGTAATGGGATTACTGGGTCAAATGGTATTTCTGGTTCTAGATCCTTGAGGAATCACCATACTGTCTTCCACTAATTTAGATTCCCACCAACAATGTAAAAGCATTCCTATTTCTCCACAGCCTTGCCAGCATCTATTGTTTCCTGGCTTTTTAATAATCACCATTCTGACCGGCGTGAGATGGTATCTCATTGTTGTTTTGATTTGCATTTCTCTGATGATCAGTGATGTTGAGCTTTTTTTCACGTGTTTGTTGGCTGCATACGTGTCTTCTTTTGAGAAATGTCTGTTCATATCCTTTGCCCACTTTTTGATGGGGTTGTTTTTTTCTTGTAAATTTGTTTGTAAATTCTGGATGTTAGACCTTTGTCAGATGGGTAGATAGCAAAAATTTTATCCTATTCTGTAGGTTGCCTGTTTGCTCTGATGATAGTTTCTTTTGCTGTGCAGAAGCTCTTTAATTTAATTAGATCCCATTTGTCAATTTTGACTTTTGTTGCAATTGCTTTTGGCATTTTTGTCATGAAGTCTTTGCCCACGCCTATGTCCTGAATGGTACTGCCTAGGTTTTCTTCTAAGGTTTTTATGGTTTTGGGTTTTACATTTAAGTCTTTAATCCATCTTGAGTTAATTTTTGTATAAGGTATAAAGAAGGGGTTCAGTTTCAGTTGTCTGCATATGGCTAGCCAGTCTTCCCAGCACCATTTACTGAATAGATCCTTTCCCTATTGCTTGTTTTTGTCAGGTTTTTCAAAGATCAGATGGTTGTAGATGTGTGGTGTTATTTCTGAGGTCTCTGTTTTGCTCCATTGGTCTATATGTCTCTTTTGGTACCAGTACTACGCTGTTTTGGTTACCGTAGCCTTGTAGTATAGTTTGAGTTCAGGTAGCGTGATGCCTCCAGCTTTGTTTGTTTTGCTTAGGATTGTCTTGGCTATACGGGGTCTTCTTTGATTCCATGTGAAATTTAAAATAGTTTTTTCTAATTCTGTGAAAACTTTCAATGGTAGTTTGATGGGAATAGCATTGAATCTACAAATGACTTTGGGCAGTATGGCCATTTTCATGATATTGATCCTTCCTATCCATGAGGATGGAACGTTTTTCCATTTGTTTGTGTCCTCTGTTGTTTCATTGAGCAATGGTTTGTAGTCTCCTTGAAGAAGCTAACATCCTCATTAGCTGTATTCCTAAGTATTTTATTCTCTTTGTAGTGATTGTGAATGTGAGTTCATTCATGATTTAGCTCTCTGCTTGTCTATTGTTGGTGTAAAGGAATGCTTGTGATTTTTGCACACTGATTCTGTATCCTAAGACTTTGCTGAAGTTGCTTATCAGTTTAGTTTTTCAGCTGAGATGATGTTTTCTAAATATAAAATCATGTCATCTGCAAACAGAGACAATTTAACTTCCTCTCTTCCTATTTGAATATCCTTTATTTCTTTCTCTTGCCTGATTGCCCTGGCCAGAACTTCCAATACCACGTTGAATAGGATGGTGAGAGAAGGCATCCTTGTCTTGTACTGGTTTTCAAAGGGAATGCTTCTAGCCTTTGCCCATTCAATATGATATTGGCTGTTGGTCTGTCATAAATAATTCTTATTATTTTGAGAGATGTTCCATCACTACCTAGTTTATTGAGAGTTTTTAGCAAGAAGCGATGTTGAATTTTATCAAAGGCCTTTTCTTCATCTATTGAGATTATCATGTGGTTTTTGTCTTTGGTTCTGTTTATGTGATGGAATACATTTATTGATTTGCATATATTGAACAAGCCTTGCATCCCAGGGATGAAGCTGACTTGATTGTGGTGGATAAGTTTTTTGATGTGCTGCTGGATTTTGTTTCCCAGTAGTTTATTGAGGATTTTCAGATAGATGTTCATCAGGGATATTGACCTGAAATTTTCTTTTTTTATTGTGTTTCTTCCCAGTTTTGATATCAGGATGATGCTGGCTTCGTAAAACGAGTGAGGGAGGCATCCCTCCTCTTCAATTGTTTATAATAGTTTCAGAAGGAATGGTACCAGCTCCTCTTTGTATTTCTGGTAGAATTCAGCTGTGAATCCGTCTGGTCCTGGGCTTTTTTTTGTTGGTAGGCTATTAATTACTGCCTCAATTTCAGAACTTATTATTGATCTATTCAGGGATTTGACTTCTTCCTGATTTAGGCTTGGGAGGGTGTATGTGTCCAGGAATGTATCAATTTTTTCTAGATTTTCTAGTTTATTTGCATAGAGGTGTTTATAGTATTCTGTGATGGTAATTTGTATTTCTGTGGGGTCAGTGGTGCTATCCTCTTTATCATTTTTTATTGTGTCTATTTGATTCTTCTCTTTTTTCTCTTTATTAGTCTAGCTAGCAGTCTATCTAGTTAATTAAAAAAGAAAACAGCTCCTGGATTCATTGATTTTTTTTGGAGTGTTTTTCATGTCTCTATCTCCTTCAATTCTTCTCTGATCTTAGTTATTTCTTGTCTTCTGCTAACTTTTGGATTAGTTTGCTCTTGCCCCTCTAGCTCTTTTAATTGTCATGTTAGGGTATTGATTTAAGACCTTTCCACCTTTCTGATGTGGGCATTTAGTGCTATAAATTTCCTTCTTAACACTGCTTTAGCTGTGTCCCAGGGATTCTGGTATGTTGTCTCTTCATTCTCATTGGTTTCAAAGAACTTCTTGATTTCTGCCTTAATTTCATTATTTACCCAGGAGTCACTCAGGAGCAGGTTGTTTAATTTCCATGTAATTGTGTGGTTTTGAGATGAGTTTCTTAATCCTGAGTTCTAATTTGGTTGCACTGTGGTCTGAGAGACTGTTTTTTATGATTTCAGTTCTTTTGCATTTGCTGAGGAGTCTTTTACTTCCAGTTATGTGGTCAATTTTAGAATAAGTGCCATGTGGCACTGAGAAGAAGCGATATTTTGTTGATTCGGGGTAGAGAGTTCTGTAGATATCTACTAGGTCCACTTGATCCAGAGCTGAGTTCAAGTCCTGAATATTCTTGTTAATTTTTTGTCTTATTGATCTGTGTAACACTGACAGTGGAGTGTTTAACTCTCCCACTATTATTTCGTGGGAGTCTAAGTCTCTTTGTAGGTCTCTAAGAACTTGTTTTATGAATCTGGGTGCTCCTATATTGGGTGCATATATATTTAAAATAGTTAGCTCTTCTTGTTGAATTGTTCCCTTTACCATTATGTAATGCCCTTGTCTTTTTTAATCTCTGTTGGTTTAAAGTCTGTTTTGTCAGAGACTGGATTGCAACCCCTGCTTTTCCTGCTTTCCATTTGCTTGGTAAATTCTCCTCCATCCCTTTATTTTGAGCCTATGTGTGTCTTTGCACGTTAGCTTGGTCTCCTGAATACAGCACACCAATGGGTCTTGACTCTCAAATTTGCCAGTCGTGTGTCTTTTAATTGGGGAATTTAGCCCATGTACATTTAAGGTTAGTATTGTTATATGTTAATTTGATCCTGTCATCATGATGCTTTTTAGTTATTTTGCAACTAATTGATGCAGTTTCTCCATAGTGTCATTGGTCTTTATATTTTGGTGTGTTTTTGTAGTGGCTAGTACCAGTTTTTCCTTTCCATGTTTAGGGCCTCTTTCAGGAGTTCTTGCAGGGCGGGCCTTGTAGTAATGAAATCCCTCTGCATTTGCTTGTCTGGAAAGGATTTTATTTCTCCTTTGCTTATGAAGCTTAATTTAGCTGGATATGAAATTCTGGGTTGAAATTTCTTTTCTTTAAGAATGTTGAATATAGGCCCCCAATCTCTTCTGGCTTGTAGTGTTTCTGCTGAAAGGTACCCTGTTAATCTGACAGGCTTCCCTCTGTAGGTGACCTGGCCTTTCTCTCTGGCTGCCCTTAACAGTTTTTCCTTCATTACGACCTTGGAGAATCTGATGATTATGTCTCTTGAGGTTAAACTTCACGTGGAGTATCTTAATGGTGTTCTCTTTATTTCCTGAATTTGCATGTTGGCCTGTCTTGCTAGGTTGGGGAAGTTCTGAATAATATCCTGGAGTATGTTTTCCAGCTTGTTTCCATTCTCCCTGTCTCTTCTGGTACTCCAGTCAATCGTAGGTTCGGTCTTTCTGCGAAGTCCCATATATCTTGGAGGTTTTGTCCATTCATTTTCATTTTTTCTCTAGTCTTGTCTGCATGCCTTATTTCAGCAAGGTGGTCTTCAAACTCTGATATCCTTTCTTCTGCTTGGTGGATTCAGCTATTGATACTCGTATATGCTTCATGAAGTTCTCATGCTCTGTTTTTCAGCTCCATCCGGTCGTTTATATTCCTCTCTAAACTGATTATTCTATTTGTCAATTCTTCCTACCTTTTATCAAGGTTCCTAGCTTATTTGCATTGGGTTAGAACATGCTCCATTAGCTCAGCGTAGTTTTTTATTACCCATCTTCTGAAGCCTACTTCTGTCAATTCGTCCATCTGATCCTCTGTCCAGTTCTGTGCCCTTGATGGAGAGACTTTGTGAGCACTTGAAGGAGAAGAGGCACTCTGGCCTTTTGGGTTTTCAGCATTTTTTCATTGATTGTTTCTCATTCCTGAGTTTGTCTAGTTTTGGTCTTTGAGGCTGCTGACCCTTGGATGGGGTTTCTATGGGGGCTTTTTTGTTGTTGTTGATGCTGTTGTTGTTGCTTTCTGCTTATTTGTTTTTCTTTCAATGGGCAGGTCCCTCTTCTGTAGGGCTGCTGCGTTTGCTGGGGGTTCACTTCAGGCCCTATTCATCTGATTATCTCCCATGCCTGGAGATGTCACTTCAGGAGGCTGGAGAGCAGCAAAGATGAGTGCCTGCTCCTTCTTCTGGGACCTCTGACCTCGAGGGGCACCAACCTGATGCCAGTAGGATTGCTCCTGTATAGGGTGTCTGACAACCCCTGTTGGAGGGTCTCACTTAGTTGGGTGGCACCGGGAATAGGGCCCGTTTAACAAAGTACTTTGTCCTTTGGTGGAGGGGGTGTGCCTCGCTGGGGCGAAACCCATTCTTCTGGGCTGCCTGGATTCCTCAGAACCACCAGGAGGAGAGGCTAAGTCTGCTGGTCCACAGATACTGCAGCCGCCCCTCCCCCTAGGGGCTCAGGCCCAGGGAGATCCGAATTCTGTCCGTGAGCCTCTGGCTGGAGTTATTGGAGATCCTGCAGGGAAGCCTCACCCCAGTGAGGAAGGATGGGTCAGGGTCAGGCCTGAAGAGGCACTCTGGCCACAGACTGCCACAGCCAGTGTGTTGGGCTGTGGGGGACAAGTCTTGGAACTAAGCCGTCTAGCCTCCCTGGCTCCAGCAGGGGAAAAGCACAGCCTGGAGCTATAGACATGGGTGCCGCCCTTCCCCCGCCCATGAAGCTTAGTGTGTTAGGCAGTGGCGAGTCCCAGTGCTGGCTACTGCCCCTCCCCCAAGGAGCTCAAAGGGCTTAGACGGCAGGCAGCGGCAGCGGCAGCTGCAGTGCTGGTCGCCCCTCCCCGCAGGAGTTCCGTAGGCTTAAGCAGATTCCAGCTAAGAGGCTGTTGAGAATCTGTGTGTTCCAGGGTTGTGATGCTAGACTCCCGTGGTGTGGGTTCGCGAGTGGGATCTTGCAGTCCGTGAGTTGTGCAGCTCCGTGGCAGAAGCACAGTTTCCCTGGCTGGGTAGTGCACTCACTCATTGCCTCCCTTGGTTGGGGGGAGGGGGCTCCCCTGCCCCGTGTGGCTCTCAGGTGGGCCGATGCACCACACTGTTCTTCTTTCTCTCCGTAGGTCATGCCAGCCTCCTAGTCAGTTCTGATGAGAGAACCTGGATACCTTGGTTGCCGGTGAAGGATTCACACGCTTATTATGGTTTTTTTCGATGGGAGCCTCCAAAGGCCCCACTGTTACTAGTTGGCCATCTTGGCCCCACCCCTCCAAATATTTTTTTTCTACCCCCATTCTCTCTCTCATCAGCTTTTGGAATCTCAATAACGAATGTATTAGATCATTTGATATTGTTCCTCAGTTTTAATTTGCTTTCTTTTTTTTTTTTTTCTTCTCTGTGTTTCAGTTTGGTTGACTTTCACTAAACTTTCTTAAATGTTGCTGACGATTTCCTGTGATTTTCCTGTGGCTGTAAAACCTTTTGAATAAATTAGTCTTTTGTGGTATCATGTTTTTTATTCCTAGCATTTCTACTTTGTTTCTTTGTATAGTTTTCATCTCTCTGCAAATATATCTCCTCTGTGAATACATGCTATCTTTTCCACTAGATTCTTGGACATATGTTTATAGTTATTTTAAAGTTCCTGTCTTAAAATTCCAATATTTCCTATCTTCACCCTGGCTCACATGGTTTTGCTTCTTTGGTAGTATTATTTTAAAAATTATATGCAGACGTTGTCTATTAAAAACTTGTAGAGACTGAACTAAATAATGCTGCTCTCAGAAAAAAAGTGCCTCTTTCCCTGTAAGGCCACTATTTGAGGAAGCTTATTCTATCACTGATGTAGTTTATGTGGGTTTATAATTTAATTAGTTTAATAGAGCAGTAGTTAGATTCTATTTACCACTAGCTTTAAATATTTTGAGAGCATCATAAAGAATTTCATTTCAGCAGGACCTGGAATATCTGGTGACTAAGTTGCTCAATTTTTAGCTTTCCAAACTGTGAGAATTATTTCTTTGCCTAACAGCCCATGGCATACAGCTTCTTCAGTTAATAATAAGTTCCTTTTTTGGGGGGTCTCACTCTATTACCCAGGCTGGAGTGCAGTGGTGCAATTATAGCTCACTGCGGCCTCGAACTCCTGGGCTCAAGTGATCCTCCCGCCTCAGCCTCCTGAGTTGCTAGGACTACAGGTGCACACCACCATGCTTAGTTCTCTGAGAATTTCTTCTGCTCTTCAATTCTACCAGGGTGAAGACTAGGATGAGGGAAGCAAGGCAGCTAGGGCACAAAACTCCCAGGGTTGTGTAAGTGTGGTGTTGGGGTGGCAGATTTAATGTGTTAGACTGAGGGGGTGAAGATAACTAACAGACTTCTTAGTTGGTTGATTGAAACCTAGGCCTAAATACGTCCAATACTAAATAAGTTTTGAATGCCAGACATGTCCTGATGCAGAGGAAGATATCCAAAGTCTTAGAGAGAACTGGAATGCTAGAGTGGGCTTATCATGTAATATCTGCTCATATGCTTTCTCTTTATGTCCTCTGCAGCATTATAAGCACACACTTTTTACTACACTGTGAAAAAAGATTTGCTAGGGGGGGTCCAGCTTCCTTAAAGAAATTTGTCATTGTCATTCTCTAAGGGCCATTAATAACAGTGGGAACTGCTGTCATTAAACTAGGCTCCCTGAATTCAGCAGGGATGATAAAACTTCAGTGTGGCAGATACTTCATGGTGGCACTGAATTGCCAAACACTGAGTGAGCATGGTTACTATAATGAGCAGTAGAGCCAAAGTTGTTATAAGAATAATATGACCTGCAGAGATCTTTGATGTTGGCTTGTTGTTATTACAATGTTCCTATAAATGAAATAGATGGGCAACCTACTAAGGTCTTACTTGAGTTGTTTAAACAGAGAAACTCTAAGCCTGGTGAATGGAAGTCTAATCACCACAGTAGGTATCATGACCCTTCCCAGACTTGAGCCGGTTCACAGACTGAGAATACTTTGAATGAGAGGGAGGTCAGGTTTCCTTGAAGAAAAACCATGCTATACAACCAACGATCTATACTATCAATCTTATTTGCCATTCATACAGCAACCAGTGGATGTTTTCCAAGGTGATTGTGAATTGGGGAAGGGGGGACTAATCGGGCTTGCTCTGAATTGATACCACAAATGCCATTGTACAACTATAGTCAGAGTAGAGGATCGGGAAGGCCATGTGATCAGCGGAGTTTTGGTCCATCTCACAGTGGGTCTAGTGGGTCCCTAAACTCAGTTTTTTTAGGTACCCAGTCCTAGAAGGAATAATTGGAATAGAAATCCTAGAAACTTGGAGAATATTCACTTTGGTTACTTAGTCCATGGAATAACAGCTATTGTGGAAGCAATGGCCAAGTGTAAGCCACTGAAATTGTCTATCTGCTGAAAAGGTAAGCCAAAAGCAAGACCACATTTCTGGATGGCAGAAATGAGGGATACCATCAAGGGACTTGAAATATGTAGGCATGATGATTTCTACCATATCTCCATTCAACAATGCAGAAGATACATACACCTTGGAGAATGACCATGGATTACTGTAAACTTAATCAAGTGGAGAAGATGGCTTTTCCTGTGGACATCAGTGAGTCTTTTTCATCAGCCACTGCCATTCTTGCCCAATGGACGCACAAAGTTGCCATGGTGACATGGAGGAAGGTTATGCATGGGCTTAGTAACATGGCCACTCTTGAAGTCCAACCTGGCTCCTGTCACTACAGAGTACCCAATCTGCCAACAACCTGCTAAGCCTGTGATATGACAATATAGCATCACTCCCCAAGGGCATCAGCTAGCCACCTGGTGGCAGGTTGTTGACATTGGAGTACATCCATCATGGAAGGAGCAGAGCTGTATTCTCACTGGAATGGATACTTACTGCGAATACAGATTTGCCTTCCCTACCTACAATATTTCTACCAAAACCATCACCTACTGACTTGTGAATGCCTTATTCACTATCTTAACATTCAATACAGCCTAGTGTCCAAGGATCTTGTTCTATAGCAAATGCAATATGGCCATGGGCACATGCTCATGGGCTGACCACATCTTTCAATCACCCATAAAGTGACTGGCCTGACAGAATAGTGGAATGGCTTTTGAAGTTCAGATATAGTGGCTGCTGGTAGCAAAACCTTGCAGGTCTGGGACAGTGTCCTCTAGGAGGTAGTATACGCTCTAAGCCAGCAAGCAATATATGGTTTCTTCCATAGACAGGATTCATGGGACCTTGATGAGGGGTGGCCATGGCAGGGACTCCTCTCATTATTATGCCTCGTGACCTGCTAGAAACATTTTTGCATCCCTCCCCACATCTGTGTGAACTGCTGCTCTAGAGGTTTTACTCTCCAGAGGAAGAATGCTTACACCATTGGGCACAGCAATGGTTCTCTGAAAATGGAAGCTGAAACGGACACCTGGCCATTTTGGAATCTTCAAGACAGTGAATCAACAGGAAGAGAAAGGGATTTTTCTACTGACTGGGGTGATTGAACCTAACTACCAGGGTAAAATGGGGTTGCTATGATACATGACGGGAAGGCAGAATATGTCCGGAATGTAAGAAATCCCCTCTGGAACCTCTTAATACTCCCCTGTCCTATGACTACATTAAATAGAAAATAACAACCCAATATAGGATTGCTTATGGTCAAGACTCTTCAGGAATGAAGGTTTGAGTTACCCCATCAGGCAAGGAATCACAACCAGCCAACACATCTGCTGAGCACAAATGCAATGTAGAATAGGTAGTGCAAGAAAATAGTTATAAATACCAGCAATGACCACCTGACCAGATGCAAACACAGACATGAGGACTATAGTAGTTTTGAGTAGTTCTTTCTTATTTTGATATAAAGTATTTGTGTATATATAAACCAATTTTTTTCTCTTGTCTTTTCCAAACCTCCTACCATCTGACATACATAAGATATGTTAATAGTACTTAAACTTCTATGTCAGTATTTAAATTATAGGATATTAAATAGGCAATGTGACTCAGATAGAAGAATGAAATCACTAAAGATGGGAGGGAGGATAATGGCATCCCAGTGATGTGCACATTCTAATACCTGGAACTTGTGAATATAGTAGGTTATGTGGTAAAGGAGAATTGAAGTGGAAGATGGAATCAAGATTGATAATCAGCTGACCTTAAAATAGAGAGATTGTCTTGGATTATCCAGGTGGCCCAATGTAATTGTAAGGAAGCTTAAAAGTTAAAAGGGGGTGGTACCAGAGAGGTCGCAGGATAAGAAGGACTTGCCATTCTATATTGCAGGCTTTGAAGTAGAGAAAGGAAGCTATAAGACAAAAATGTAGGCAGCATCTAGAAATTGGGAGAGGTAAGGAAATAAATTCTTCCTTAGGGCCTGCAGAAGAAACACAGCCCCGTTGACACCTTGATTTTAGCATTTTGGACCTCTGACCTCCAGAATTACAAGATAGTACATTTGCATTGTTTTAAGCCAAGAAGTTTACGATAATTTGTTAAAGCAGCAATAGGAACTAGTACAGAAGGTTAGCACGTTTTGAGTTGCAGGAGAGGCACCCGGTGCTGCTGCAGCTGGTGTACTTTATCACTTGGCTGTTCTCACCTGATTGTTGTGAGGCAGCAGCTTGGTCACAGTTTCTCCAGCTCCCATTGGACCCTCCTTCAGCTTCTCCAAGTGAAGAACACCCTCCTGGCTCAGATGGATGTTGAGCTCTGTGACAAAGGGTACCACCTTCTCCTACAAGACACCTGCACCATCACAATGGGAGGGTTGGATACACTGAGAGATAATGGTGGGCCCAGTCTATTCCATGGATTTCAGCTCATCATGGGTTCCAGTTTTTCCTTTTTCTCCCCTACTTCATACCCATTTTCCCTTCCTGACACCTGTCCTTCTGACTTCAGGCTCAGGCATCAGATACAAAGCTGTTAACAATGACCTAATGTGAAATTCATACAATAAATCCTGATTATATCTACCACTCCTAGTGTTTTTTTTTTCCTCTCCTTGAACTCTGATTGATGCAGTTATGCATTTAAGCTACTTTCATGACTGTTGTTAAGGATTTTCCAGCATTTTTATGTGTTTAGAGTAGGAATTAGATCCTTCTATGTCAGCTTATTCTGCCGTGTTGAATATAAGTCTTCTAAGTTTGCTTTATATTGTTAAATTTATAATTTCCCTACCTCCTCCCAACATGCCCTCTGTTATTTAGTGGAGAAGCTTATACTTGGGCACGGATTCATCTATCTTTGAATTTACCAGTCTCACTTTGTCTCCACGAATTCTGAATAAAAGCAGCATGAGAGTAAAACACAAGTAAAACTACTTGTGTCTCATGTTTTTTTTTTTTTTTTTCCAGATCCTGCCAGACATGGGAAAAATCTGTTTACAACCACAGAAATTTGGCTCCAGCTCCCACCTGTTATTGTTCTGGAGGCTCCATTCCTCTCAGTCCTGCTGTTTGCTCCTCAGTGACAGGTTCTCGGCCTCCTTAAATGGAACCAATTGAGCATCAGCTTTACTCTGCTGCAGCATTTATCAATGCCCCATAGGAAGATGGAAGGCATTTGTAGGCTTAGATCCAGGACACACTGAACTCCTTTGTCCCATAATTTTCTTATCACTTCATACCCTTTATTACTATTGCCTTTGGACTGACCTTGACCACTAGCCCTCCCATTCAAAACAGGAGTTTTCTCAGCCTTGAAGCTTAGCTCCCTTCAGTGCACATGTCTTCTTACTCTTCTCTACCCCAGATGAGCATAGATGGAAGGAATGAGCAATTTTTACCTCCCCTTCTCTGATCAAGAATCCTAATCATAATATCTTGGTGTCCAAGTCCCAAATTCACTGCATGAAAATAGGACTAAATTCCCTGAAGCAGGTAAACAAATTGGTCACCACCATGACTCTTTTTTTGCTTTTGTTTTTTTAGAGATGGAGTCTCACTGTGTCACCCAGGCTGGAGTGCCATGGCGCGATATCAGCTAACTGCAACCTGCACTTCCTGGGTTCAAGTGATTCTCCTGGTTCAGCCTCCTGAGAAGCTGGGATTATAGGCACAGGCCATCACCTTGGGCTAATTTTTTTGTATTTTTAGTACAGGCAGGGTTTCATCATGTTGGTCAGGCTGGTCTTGAACTCCTGACCTCAAGTGATCTGTCCTCCTCGGCCTCCCAAAGTACTGGG
Source organism: Pan troglodytes (assembly GCF_028858775.2). Classification (NCBI taxonomy): domain Eukaryota; kingdom Metazoa; phylum Chordata; class Mammalia; order Primates; family Hominidae; genus Pan; species Pan troglodytes. The sequence continues at coordinate 53,377,047 of NC_072414.2, forward strand.
TTTACAGGCGTGAGCCACTGCACCCGGCCCATCATGACTCTTGATAGCTGCTTAAAGTATAATTTATTTGTAGTTGTCTTCATCTGTTTACATTGCTATAAAGGTAATTTATTTTTTAAAAAAGAGGTTTATTTGGCTCACAGTTCTGCAGGCTGTAGAAGAAGCATCTGCTTCTGGTGAGGGCTTCAGACCACTTCTATTTGTGGCTGCAGGTGGAGGGAAGCAGGCATTACATGCGAAGAGGAAGCAAGGGGAAGGAGGTGCCAGGCTCTTTTCAACAATCAGTTCTCGTGGGAACGAATAGAGCAAGAACTCACTTATCACCATGAAGATGGCACCAAGCCATTCATGAGGGATCTGGCCCCATGGCCCAAACACTTCCCATTAGGCCCCACCTCCAACACTGAGGAATCAAGTTTCAACAAGAGATTTGGAGGGGACAAATATCCAAACTATATCAGTAGTGTTAAGCAAACGCCAGATTGAGAGAGGTATAAATGCATTTCTACATATAAACTGGCCAACACATGGTAACCAAGGCAATTTCTGAATGCTGATCTAAAAGGACAAATGTTTCCTGATGGTCTGTGTGCTTGGTCCTGCAGGGTCTCTTGCCTCCCTCACAGGACAGGAGACTATGGACCAAGGGTCACCTGGGCCTCCAGACTGCATGAATCTCTACTACCTTTGCCTTTTTGATTATGCACCAAAAATTTGCTTGGGAGAGTTTAGACACATTAGACAAATACCGCATTAGGAGTAAAGTGGCATATTGTTCAAGAAAACATCTGGTATGGTTTTATCATTGCTACTAACACATTGTATTACATTGGGCAAGCCATTTTATCTTTCTTGGCCTCTGTTTCCTCACTTGTGAAGTAATTAGACTTCATACTTTAAAACACTTTCTAACACTAACAGTCTGCTATTATCTAAATAATGGGAAAAACATGTCAGGGTAGGGATAACAAGTTCTTAAACTATAGTTCCTTATGGGGAAGACTGGCTCTGGGCAATCCTAATTGTGATATACTGATATAGGAACTCACAAAGAACAAAACTTGAAGATAGAATCACAGCAGCTCTGGTCTACAGAAGGAAAGATAAATCTGGCTATATTCAGACACAAATCAATCAACTAAATAAAGTAGCAAAAGAGAAAGAGAGGAATTCAGCTTGCACTTACATATTTAACCAATATTTATAGTTTTAGCCACTGTGCTAGTCACAAGGGAACGAATCGTGAGCAAAACAGCCATGGCCCTTACTCCGGTGAGCTTACGTTCCAGCAGAGGAGAAAGACATTGATTGAATAATCACACCAGTGGATAATTACAAGCTGTGATAAATGCTATGAAGGAAAAGCACAGAGGCAAAGTAAGGGGTCAGGGCAAGCTTTCCCAAAAGTGTCATTTGAACTGGGATCTGAATAAGTTAACTGGAGACTTATGCATTGTATGATAAACATTGCTAGAGATCAGGATTTGTGGGGGTAGTTTTAGACAGGCTGGGGTTGAGATGTTTTTGAGATACCCGAGTGGAGATGGAGGCAGTTGGATACATGGGCCCGAGGTGCGGAGGAGAGAACGGGACTGGATGTATACATTGGGAGCTGCAGTGTCTACTCAGCAACTGAAGCCAAGGCTGAGGAATAAAATGCAGTGGGAGGAGAAAGAAGGCTAGGAGTATACCTTGAGGAACTATCATATTCAAAAGTAAAGAAAAAGGAGGTTAAGAATGGTGATCAGGGAGATAGGAAATTGGGAGAGGGAGGTTTGTGGAAGCCAAGGTTGATGGTGTTGAACACTGCTGAGGCCAGAGAAGAGAAGAGAACAGGGCCCATTGGGTTCAATGACAGGAAGGTCATTGGTGGTCCCAGTGAGATCTGTTCAAGTGGAGGGAGTCATGGAGTAAATGGGAGGCGAATAAATAGAGGCAGAGAGTTTATGTAATTCTTTTAAGTAATCTGATAACAAATATTTAAATGTTAGGTTTAAAGAGATGCAGGAAGGAAGCCTGAGATCGGGAGTGTGCCAATTCCTTCTGGTTATGCATTCATTGCCCACTTTCAGCAGTTCTGGGCATGTCCCTGACCTACTGACTTAGTCATTCATCCACCCATTTGCTTATTCATTCAGTAAGTAACACGAATAAAAAACCATCTCTGCCTTTGAGGAGCTTACCATCTATTGGAGTTCAGGGTTTGCTTAAAATACTTCATTTGAGTATCTGCTCTGTGGGAAGCACTTTGCAGAGATGGACACAGAGATGAATACGACATGCCTGCTTCCTGCCTTCAAGAGTAGAGTCTATTGGGACAATACAGGAATCAGCAGCAAATGCAAAATAGCATTTCAAGACTGTTTTGTCCGTGCCCAGCTGTCTATGACAGTAATGTTGATTACAAGTTAAGCTAAACGGAGCTATGAACTAAAGAAAGGCAAGCCTAATGTGATGTTCCTCCTTGTTCTTTCTGGAGAGAGAATTATAGAAGAGTGTTGCATACTCAGGGTGAATAGGACCTAGAGGTTGTGTTAGTTATCTGTTGCTGTACAACAAATTACCGCAAACTTAGTGTTTTAAAATATGAAACATGTATCGCAGTCAAGGATCCAGGCAGAGCTTACTTGGCTCCTCCACTTTGTGTCCTTCACACGTTGCAATGAAGGTGTCATCCAGGGCTGTGGTCTCTTCTGAATGCTCCACTGGAAAGGGTTGCTTCCGAGCTTATGTGCTTGTTGGCAGAATTCAGCTCCTTTGGGACTATTGGACTGACCACATCAGTTCCTTGTTGGCTGTTAGCCGGAGACTTCCCTCAGTTTCTTCCTACATGGGTCTCTTACAACATGGCAAATTGCTTCAGCAAGGCCTGCAAGCCTATCCACCACAGGTATCCAAAGCTACCATGAATTGCTAGGTAAGTTCTGACTCTTGATTTTCATTCAAGGTACCCAGATGATTTGTAATTTGTTTTCTAAGCCTTGTTGACTCTCTTAGACAGCTGGGCTCTGACACCTTCATTGCAATAAACTCCCAATTCCAGTAGGCAGCAGGGACTGGACCCTGTCTCGTCTTGATGAATTTCTCTGACTCATGACACTGGCACTGACCAGAAAACAGGAATAATTGCTGTCTTTGTGCCATTTCCATCTCTTTGGTTTATAGCCCTAAGCTAGATCACATCACCTTCAAGCTCTGGAATCTTGACTCTTCCTTGAGGATATGACACTTACTTTCTCCCGGTCAAGCCATATGAACGTGTGGAGACCTGCTAAGCCCACACTCTGGCTAGAAAACTCCTGTCATAAATCTCATATTTTTAAAACAGTTTTATTGAGATACAATTAACACATCATAAAATTTATCATTTAAAGTGTATGATTCAGTGGCTTTTAGTATATTCACAGAGTTGAGCAACCATCACCACAATCAATATTAGAATTGACCTCTTAACCCAAAAAGAAACCTTGTATTCATTAACAGTCACTCCCCATTTCCCCCAAACCCTGGACAATCATTAATCTACTTTCTGTCTCCGTAGATTTTCATATTCTGGACATTTCAAATAACTGGGATCAAATAATATGTGGCCTTTTCTATCTGGCTTTTTTCACTTAATGTTTTCAAGGTCCATCCATGCTGTACTTCCATCAGTACTTCATTCCTTTTTATTGGAAAATAATATTCGATACATATTATCAACCATACATATTACCAATGTTCATAAATAATATCGATGTACAAGGCATTGTATGGATATACCACATTTTATTTAACCATTCATTTGGATGGTTTCTACTTTTTGGCTATCATGAATAGTAATTCTATGAACATTTGTATATGAGTTTTTTTGGGTGGACATATGTTTTCATTTCTCTTGGGTACATACCTGGGAGTGGATGGTTGGGTCACATGGTAACTTCATGTTTAGCAATTTGAGGAACTGCCGAACTGTTTTCCAAAGCAACTGCACCATTTCGCATTTCCAGCAGCAATGTATTAGGGTTCCAAATATCTCCACATCTTTATCAACACTTGTTATTAATTATCTTTTTGATTATAGACATACCAGTGGGTGTAAGGTGGTGTCTCACTGTGGTTTTGACTTGCATTTCGCTGATGGCTAAATGATGCTGAGCATCTTTTTATGTACTTATTAACTATTGGTGTATCTGCTTTAGAGAAATATCTGCTCAAACTCATTGCTTGGCCTCATATGGTACCTGGCCCTTTCTGATTCTCCTCTGGCCCCTCTCCATGGGATAGGAATCCAGGATCCAACGAGACATGCCAACCTAGAGCCCATGGCCCCTCTGGGAGATGATGCTTTGCGTACTGGGGAAACTGGAATTCCCTGTCCAAATGGGATCCTTCAGGTCTCTTAAGTCTGTGGACCTGAGGGCAGACCATACTGCCAATCCACACACCCCAAGTCCTAAAGGGTGGCCACCCAGGGGGAAACTGTTTGTGGAGAGTATGGTGGAGCATGAACATGTGGGCAGGGGTGTGAGTGTGGCCCCTTATGGTGTAGGCAGAAGCAGGGTGGGAAGAAAAGGTGGAGGCTGGCCTGGGCCTAGAGATGAGCTCTCCCTGTGCTGACAAGTTCTAGAGCAGAACTCCTGGGAATGTGAGAACTCTAACTTCACGCCTAGTCTTCCAGGTCATTATGAAGACAATAATTTTCAAAATTGGAAGACAGAACTTATTTAACAGTTTGCAGGCATGATTTATAACTTTTAAAACATTGGACATACATTATGCGGACTTCCATGTGTTCTTTTGCTCTGACCTACAAATAGAATAGTAGGGTCAGGGATGAAATTGTCCCTATTGCATGCGCTTCCTTTGCTGGGAACTCCACAGTTGTGGGTTGGAGCTTGGTCAGGCCACCAAATACAAAGGGCAAATGGAAGTAAGTGATATGCATGAGCCCAGAGAGCTTAGCAGCTAAGGGCAGAGGCTCCAGAGCAAGGCTGTCTAGATTTTGAGTCCCGTCTCTACCACATACTGGCTCTCTGAACTGGACTAAGTTCTTAACAATTCTCTAGGTTTGTCTCTGCAAAATGAGAATAATTATACTATCTGCCTCAAAGGAGTTCTGTGAATTTTAAATGTGTTACTACTTTCAGAGTATTCAGAATACTGCCTGGCCTGGAGGTAGCATTCAGTGCTGTCATTATTGAGGGATGCTGTGGGCACCAGAGAAGGCAGAAGGCAGACTTTCTCAGATCTAGTTGTCTCTTCTTCAGTGGAAACCCACTAAGATCATCCCTAAATCCCAAAAGACTGCACGGAAAGGGACAAATTCCCAGGGGTAAATTTCTTTCTGTTTCCATGGCCTTTTAAGACAGCAACCCTCCCCAGCAAATGCCAAGAAGCCCTGGTTTCATACTCCAACATTCTCTAGCATTTGCATGAGGGCACTCTGAGAATAGCTTATGCTTGAGAAGGGGACTTGGGGCGGGGGGTGCTAAAAATGCTAAAATTTGACTAAGTCTCCAAATGAAAAATACAGCTTTAGGGAAAACCAGAGACATCTCCTTCTTTTTCTTTCTGTCTCATAACGCATTGTGATGAATAATGCCCCAGGGCTGGTGTATGCAAACTTCCACTGTGCTCGTGGAGATAATTGAATCCCCTATAATGATGGGCCAAAAAAAAAAAAAAAAAATTAGACAGAGAAGGCTGTGGATCGGCCCAGTTTGGCTTTTAGCTCACAGAACCTACAATTATTCTGCAGTGATTTTTATTTACCTATTTAGTGCTTCCACTAGGCCGGGAAGGAGAGAGAGAGCCGGAGAGGGAGAATCTAGTCATAATTCAGCCCTCATGGTTAGGCAGCAAGCTCGAAATTGAAAAAGTTATTCAAATGGATAATGAAATGGGGCTGAGTTTCTAATGTCCTCCTCCATGGGAAAATGGCATAAATTGTGGGGCTTTGCAAATGGCTTACATGCTGTTTGTGATGAGATTATTTAAGAGTCAGCTTGGCCAGGCGTGGTGGCTCATGCCTGTAATCCCAGGACTTTGGGAAGCTGAGGCTGGTGGATCACCTGAGGCCAGGAGTTCAAGACCAGCCTGGTCCAACATGGTGAAACCCTGTCTCTACTAAAAATACAAAAATTAGCCAGGCGTGGTGGTGGGCACCTGTAATCCCAGCTACTCGAGAGGCTGAGGCAGGAGAATTGCTTGAACCCAGGAGTTGGAGGTTGCAGTGAGCTGAGATCCCACCACTGCACTCCAGCCTGGGTGACAGAGCAAGACTCTGTCTCAAAAAACAAAACAAAACAAAACAAAAATGAGTCAGCTCAGTGATGCTGCTGTATGAGGGCATTATCCCAGGGTGACCTTTGCACCTGCATCCAAAGGAAGAGTGGAGTCTCTGAATTTGGTCTTCAGAGGGTCATTGTCAGCCAGTGAGTGGAACCAGGGACTCTTCTGGGCTGCTGAGATCCTCACTGGTGAAACTATGGGTAAGAATTGTCTTTCAAGGCTGTGGCCTCAGATGAAATGTTTGAAACATAGTCAGACAATCAGAGTATGTTCCTCAGTGCTGCTCAGTCCAGAGGAGAGGTTGATAATATAAAACACCTGTCAAAAACAGCATGCGGCCAATCCTAGAGGCTGGTGGAGCTGTGGCCACGACCACACCTCTCCCGCCATCTATTGTGAGGGTCAGCCCCAAATAGTTTCCTCCGTCTTAAGAATAGGCAACAAGCACATGGTGATCACTTCTGTTACATGGCCCATCTGCAATCCCCAATGAAATTCAACGTTAGTTTTGAATGTAATAACAAGCACTTTTATGTACAACAGCTCAGGGAAATAAGTAATCTACTTTATTGTCACTTTATAGATCTGGAGTAACTAAAGGGCAGGAAGTAAAGTGATTTGCTCAAGCTCATATGGTTAGTGAGGCCTTGGAGCCAAGGTATAAATCTGCGGCTCCATAACTTTTCACCATATTTAAGCCCATATCCCTTTCATAATTGGAATTTTGACACTCAGATTTTGAAATCTGACGTTTCATGATCCAGAGCAGCACTGTCCAACAGAACTTTCTGTAGAGATGGAAATGTTCTATAATCTGTGTTGTCCAATATGGTAGCCCCTAGCTACATGTAGCTTTTGAGCACTTGAGAAGTGGCTAATGTGATTGAAGAACTGAATTTCAAATTTTATTACAGTAAATTTAAATTTAAAAATCACATGTTGCTAGTAAGTTACCTGCCATATTAGGCAACAGAAAACTATTCACCTATCCAAAGGAAATTTGATCCTACTCTAGACAAACACAGTGGTTTAGAGCATGCACTTCAGGGTCAGATTATTTCATACAATATCCAGTCAAATGAGAAATTAATGAGAAAGGAGTGGGAAGCTTTGAAGAAATATAATGAAATGGCTTAGAAATCAGAAAATTGAGGTCTAAGTGTCTTATAATGTATATATCATTGTTACTGCATTAATATATGACTGAAAAAAGAAAAAATATAAAAAAGTAACTGGAAAGAAGAGGTAATCATTTGTTTAATTTTTCCCTAGCAGTATCTTCCTTATGTTGAACTATGGAGAAATTGTGAAGTTTGGCAGCAAGAGGCACAGTCCCACTTGCAGAGAAAGGTGATCTGGCAGGCAGGGGATGCTCACTAGGGAGGTCACAGCCACAGCTTTGAACGAAATCAGGCAACTTGGACTTGAGGCTGAATGTCACACTGGAGACACAGACATATGATAGGTATCCAGTAAGCCCCGGGATCTCAATTCCAAGTGGAACAGTGAAAGAAAAGAGTCAAAATTGTGTCTTTTTGAAGCAATTAAAGAGAATACAGGGTAAGAATCCAGGAGCCTGATATGTAAGACTTAGAAAGTTCTAGATTCTACCAGAAGTTTGCTGCCAGGATGTAGAGAAAGAAAGACAGGATCTAAGGATGGCCATTGTTGCAGCGAAGAGTTCTGAGATGCTACGGTGTAGTAGCAGTTGTTGCTGTTTAGAGACAGGCGTCTAGGCTGGAGGGCAGTGGCACAATCACGGCTCACTTCAGCCTTGAACACCTGGGCTTAAGGCTGTAATTACTGAGGTATAAACCTCACATGTGGGAGCAGCACAATCAAACACCAAACAAAGGTCAGGATGCATTCGAATGCAAGTCAAAGAATCCCCAGGTAGTGTGTTTTAAACAATAAGGACATTTATTATTTCACACAGTGAGAATTCCAGAGGTAGACAGAGTGATTTCAGAGTTTGATTACTTTTATTGCATTGTATTCTCATGACAATTTCATTAGCGAAGTTCGTTTTGTAGCCATGAAGAATTTAAAGCTTTGGGAGGTTAAATTACTTGTCCAAAGTCACACAGCTGATGGAGCCAAGTTGAACCCATAAAGCCATGGATACTCCAGGTACCTAAAGACTACATTGCAGTGAGGTTTACCTTATATAAAGGATTTTTTGTGTGTGTTTTACATCAGCATTAGGAAAAGGAAATAACCTTTATCCCATAAGATGTATCCAAGAAGATATAATTTCCATTTTTTGAAGGTCAGAATTCATGGCAGAGAGAGATCATGAACACAGTGTCCAAACCACACAGCAGGTCAAATTGGTAATGAACCCTATGGCTCAAAACAGAGCTTCCTATCAGAAATATCAGGTGTCATTTCACAGCTCCCGCCCCTGTGGAAGAACAGTAAACAAACAAACAAACAAAATCAAACAACACTTCATGCCTCACAGTGCTGGCAGAGTGCTCCATGATGCCAGTCTCATTTTTCCCCCCTCATTCCCAATGGCTGCTGTTTCCACAAAATGAAGAGACAGTGAGGTGGCATGACATGGATTCAAAGCAAAGTGAGAATGCTGAAGTCAGCATCTGCAGCCCTGGGGGTGGACCACCCCAGGAGAAACTGACCCCACACCAAGGACAAAAGGAAGTCCTGGCCTAATCTAGGGAGGTGGAGTCTAAATGATGAGCCACTTGACCATCTGTCTCTATTTAAAGCCTCAAACTGGATTTTGTGTCAAAAAGTAGCCCATGAGCAAATGAGCCCATAAGCACACCTGCATGAAAAGGGCTTTAAAAATGTGCAGCCTGTATATAATCTGAGAAAAAGGTATTACTTTTGGTTGTAGAGAACGTCCACAATTGGAAGGTCTCAAACATATTCAATAGATAGATCTAAGCTTGGCTTAGCCTATGTGGAGTGCTATTATTTTTCAAAAGGTAATTATCCATGTATTACCTTATCTGTTGCCAATGTCACGTAACACTGAGAAATTGATCAGCATACAGCCTTAAATGTCTAAGACTCCAGAATGGAAATAACTGCCAAATATGGATTAAATTGATAAAAATAATTCCAAACATGATTAGAGTCACTCTGTTGTATATCCCACACAGCAGGTGGGAAATCCTTGAGAAGAATTAGGGAAAGGTTTAGAGAAAGCAGATTAATGGAGAAAGATTAAATGTGTTTCAAAAGCAGTACAAAACATATTTTAAATGACAATCCTTGCATAGGCAACATTAAAAGGTACTTGGACATATGAAAAATTCAAGCACTTGATTTAAATGTACATCGTGCAGTAAAAAAATAGAAATCTGTCCATGTGGCATAAATTGTACCCATGGGAGATGCTGGAGAGTGACAAATATAAGTGGTGATAAAGTTATTTTTCTTTCTATCTTTGCATTTAATTACACAAGTGATATGGAAAACATGTTCTTATTGTAAAAAATTCAAACAGTACAAAGAACAATGTATAGATCCCCCTGGATGTTGCAACCTCCTTGCCAGCCCCTCCTTCCCCATATGCTTATTTCCCAGAGTCGCCTGGTGCTAACTGGGATGTGAGGCTTCTGAGCTCCTTCTATTCATCTACCCACGTACACTCACATATGTACATACATTTTTGTTTCTTACATAAATGTAGACAATAACGTAAATATTATTTCATTACTTGCTTTCTCTTCACATACTAATATATCCTGAAGCAATTTTTCTGTTAGTACATATATATCTACCTTATTTTTAAATGTCTGACACAGTATCTCATGGCATGGGTATTTCATAATCTATTTAGCTAATGTCTTGTTGACTATAGTCGGCGTGTTTGCAATGCTTTATTATAACAAAGATTCCAAAGAAGGCTTGTTTACTGATTTTCCAAGAGATGTATCAGAGAAGGCATTATTTCTAGTGGACTCACTTAAAACTCGCTCATGACTATTACTAGATAGGCAGCCTATGGTGAACCAATTAATGCCACTTCTGCTCCTATGGCCGAGACCAGGTAGCCATTTGCCATGACCCCTCCTCTTGATTTATTAGCATTCTAATCACTGAAATTTAGGGAGGGTGATCCACCACATCACTGCATCCCTGAGAAGCAATGCCATCTGCTCTCTACGGGGTGTCAGAACCCCTCTCCTTCTCTCTTGTTGGTCTGTAGAACCACACCTTCCACAGAATACATAAATAGCAGTTATTTCTGAATAGTGGGTCACTATGAGATTATTTATGCTTGTCTATATTTTATGTTTCTATGACGTACATGTATTACTGGTGTAATAAATAAATAACAAAATAGTTTTTTAAAGGTACACGGTATTTTAAGAAAATCAGAAAAGAAAGCAAGTGAGCAAGCATGAACCTGGAAGTCACATGGACTCAACCATAAAACTTTATCATTTATTAATAGTAAATACATAATAACGTATATTACATATAATTTAATAATATGTAACAATAGATATATGAAAAATATCTTTTTTTTTTTTTTGAGACGGAGTTTCGCTCTTATCACCCAGGCTGGAGTGCAGTGGCATGATCTCAGCTCACTGCAACCTCCACCTCCCGGGTTCAAGCAATTCTCCTGCCTCAGCCTCCTGAGTAGCTGGGATTACAGGCGTGCACCACTACACCTGGCTAATTTTTTTATTTTTAGTAGAGACGGGGTTTTGCCATGTTGGCCAGGCTGGTCTCAAACTCCTGACCTCAAGTGATCCACCCTCCATGGCCTCCCAAACTGCTGGGATTACCAGCTTGAGCCACCGCGCCCAACTGATAAATATAATCTTTACTTGTAATCTATATGTTATCTGTGTAAAACTAAGCAAATTGCTCAATTTCTCTAAAGCTTAGTTGTTGTTTGTTCTTAAATAAAAAATAAGGATGCTAATCCAACCTCATAGAGTGTGAAGGTCAAATGAAATGATGTTCATAAAATGTAACATAGTATATAAGAGGAACAAAATGGTATACAGTGTAACACAGTGATAAAGAACATACACACATGGGGTTGAATGCCTGCTTCATCACTTACCTAAAGAGTGACCTTGAGAAAATGTACTAACGCTCTGAATCTCAGTTTCCTTATCGATAAAATGAGGATAATGTCAACTCCATAATGTGATTGTGAGGACTAAATAAGAAATTATATCCTAGCATTTGACCTACCATGTGGAGAGTTCCCAATAATTCCCCTACTACCAAAGGTCAGTTCCCCTCCTGTTCTGTTTTCCTTTTTGTTGATTGCAAAACTTCAAATGAAACAAATACTATGACTTCACTAAGAAAATATGGTGACGTGGTTACCAAGGCTTACTTCTTTATAGTTTTGCAGGCAATTTAGCAAATGTTGTATTGTTTGATTCACATAAAATCCTCTGTGCTAGACAGAAAACATCATGGTTTTTGTCATGGTTTTTCATTGTTGTGAAACAATTTCCCATGGATGTCTTATGTTTCTGTACATCTTGTAAGCAAATGCACTGACAGCCTTTTTGGTGGACTGTCTCATTAAGGATGTTTTTATCAGGAGCATCAACCTCTGGAACAAAGAGCAGATTTGTTCACTGTTCAGTATAAGAAAGATTATATTGTCTTCCAGGGCAACGGGCAGATTTTCAAACAGCTCATTATAAAAGATTTGGGCTTCCTAAGCTTGGAGTTCCTCAGCTGTGACGCAAAGCCACTGTGTGTATGGCATGCACCTGAGCCACTCTGTGAATCCCCGTGGGACTTGGGGGCAAGGGAAACTGATGCAAACATGAAGCTCATACTGCCTGCTCTGGGATGAGTAATAAAGTTCTTCATCTCTGAATCACAGTCTCATGTCTTCTTCCAGCATCCATAAAACTGTGGCAGACTAACATATTAGCTTCCAAGTAAGGTAAAAGCTCAGACCCCTTATGTTCTTGACAGCTCCACAGTGCATGGGACTACCATTCATCTACCAGAAAGTATGGAGACCATTCTGAAAACCTTCATCTCCTTATCTTTTTATATATTTCAAAACCAAGTCCTGTCAGTTTACCAGGTAAATATGGCCTTGATTTGTCTAGTTCTCTCTCCAACATTACTACCACCCCAGTTAAACTCCCACCATCATATTCTGAGTGACTGTAGTAACCTCCAAATTTATCTACTTGCAGCCCCTTTGACTCTACTCTAACCCAAGATTTCTACAGTAGCCAGTACTCTTTGAAAAATGAAGATCTGATAGTGTGACTTCCTAAAACTTTTAGAATAAAGACAAGATTCCTTTACATGACCACCACCTTTCTTTCCTGACTTATGTGACATCATGCTTCCTTCACTCTTCCAGGTGGAGCCACATGGGCCTTCTTTCATTTCTTTCTTTTTTTTGAGACAGAGTCTGTTGTTCTGTTGCCCAGGCCTGAGTGCAGTGGCGTGATCTCGGCTCACTGCAAGCTCTGCCTCCCGGGTTCACGCCATTCTCCTGCCTCAGCCTCCCGAGTAGCTGGGACTACAGGCGCCTGCCACTACGCCCGGCTAATGTTTTGTATTTTATGTAGAGATGGGGTTTCACCATGTTAGCCAGGATGGTCTCGATCTCCTGACTTTGTGATCCACCCGCCTCGGCCTCCCAAAGTGCTGGGATTACAGGCATGAGCCACCACGCCCGGTCAGGCTTTCTTTCTTCCGTTTCTTAAATTGTCTTATACCGTTTTGCAGGTTTTGCAATGCACAACACTAAGGGGCATCAGTTAACATCACGCACATCCAAGAATTCAACAATCTTCTGGCAACTAGCAATAAAGTGTCTGGGGAAAAAAGGGGCGTATTTTTCTGATTTTTCAAGGGCATCACAAAGACCACTATATTTTTATGACCATGAGGCCTTTGAATATGCTGTTCCATTTGCTCAGAGTACTCTACTTCTTTTGGTTCAGTTTTCTTGTATTTGACCTTCAAACGCTAATTCAAGCTTCACTTCCTCAGGAAAAGTCAATCTTCCCTGATTCCATTACTCCATAAAATCTTTCTATTATATGCCCAACATCCCTTCTTCACAGTGCCTGCCACAGTTAATATTTTATCTTTATTTGTAAGTCAAATTTATTATTTTATGTTTATTTATATTATTCAATTAATGTCTGAATCCCCCCTGGACTGTAAGCTCTGTGCAGAGAAGGATCATTCCTATATTTTATTCACTGTAGTGTCCTCATTACTTGTTGTCAATAAACCTGGGTTGTATGCTGAATAAATAGACAGGGTGGGAAACATTATCCCAGTTTTACAGATAAGAAAATTGAGGCTTACAGATGATAAGTGAGTTTTCAAGGTCATAGAGCTACCAAGAGGCAGTGCCAGGTCTCACATTCAGGTTTCCCAAATGTACAAGTTTCTTTCCATGAAGGTTGTTCCTTTGAGTTCAGGACGGACTAGAAAGGTCTGCCTAAGGGGAACCGTATATAGTAGGAGAGTCTGGAGGATGGTTTATTCTCGGAAGGGTGTTATGTCTGTAAACTAAACAAAGGAACTAAAAGAAAAACAGACAAGAAGAAAAGACCATGGAACCAGATGGTAGATCCAAATGAGAGGTGGGGCAAGGGAGGGCTTACATGGGAGATGGGCAGCAGACTTGGTGGCCAGGAGGATTGGGTAGAATGAGGATTGAAGAGTAGGTGTAAAAGAGGTTAAGAGATTGAGAACCTGACCCTCAAAGACTGGTCTCTGGGCACTTGTTTTCAGAACAGAGGCATCTCCTTAGGAAAATAAAAGCTACTTATAATAATAAAAGTAATGATAATGGTCATTTATTAGATACCCTGTGTGTGTGTAGCCTTGTGTTAGATGCTCTACCAATGTAAATTTAGTTGGTCCTCTAAGCAGACTGGGGAAGACGCTAGAACCCTGGCTTGTCCTTCTCTTCTATTTGTTTTCACCATTCTAGTTATTAAGTATGTAAAGTGTTTCTCACTTCTTGTGTTTTTCTCACTTCTTGTGTTTCTCTCACTTCTTGTGTTTCTCTCACTTCTACTTTGTCTCCTAGTCCCTACCCTCCCTCCCATCCTTTTTACAGCCAGGGGTTGGGCCTCTGATACCCTCCATGAAATTCCACTAGGTCTGTCTGTCTTTCCCCACCCACTTTCTATTAAATTAATTGCCATTAAGGTTTAAATGACTAGCAGATTCTTACTCGATCCTTATCTCTCCCAAGGACAAATGTATAATAATATTCTTAGAGAAATATTTAAAGTATTCTTCTAACCAAGTAAATGGATCTTTAATGATACTACTTAAGGCAGAGAGGCAAGATATTTTTGAAGGGTGAAAAGATTTACTGGACATTTGAAATTACATCCATACTTAGGTCTCCACTAATTCCACCTTTGGAAGATTAATTCATTCTAGGTGTTCTAATCCTCCCCATCCCTTTTCCCACCTCTATGTTAAAATTCTATGACTTCACATGCCCCGTGGCCAGATAGAAACAACTTCTTTGTATATCAATAGCAATTCTCTTCACTGTCAACTACATCTCCCTGCACCCATGGGATCCCTGGGAAATGAGAAAGCTCAGCTGTCTCCAGGGTGTGGTGAATTAGGGCAGTTGTTCTGTTCCCTTTTCTACTGTAGAATGATTGGGATAATTGGGAGAAAGGTGGTTAGATAGGACTCACTTTTTGAATTTGTGTTATACACACAGCCAAGAGCTGTTAGAGATCTTCTGACAGTAATGACTAGTCAGTTTCTAGTTCTTTGAAGGTGCATTTGGGGTTGGCATGTGACATGGGGGGCTTTTTCTCCAGCCACAGTTGAGCCTTTAGGAGCTCCATGAAGAGTTTAAAGAAGTTCTCCAGGATCTGTTTCCTTCTCCCGTAGAAATCTTTTCATTCTCATATGGACTGGGGTTCCTGGTTTCTGACCTGTTACTTCAACCCTAGATTCTGCCTCCTGGCTCATATCCCACGTATAAACATTTCAGTTGAGCTGTCTACTTGGCTTCTGATTTTGATTTCACTAATGAAGGTCGCCTCTTGGGCCATCTTCTTTTCTATTCCCTATAGACCCAAAGATCAGTCTCCCTATACCCTCTGCCCATTACAAGCTTCTGGGATTCTACTGTTCTGTGCTCCCACTTACCTGAGAGGAGAATTTTGATATGACTATTAAATGCCTTGCTTTGCCCTCAGACCACAATTAAGAATTGTTTAGCCAAGTGATTTTAACAAAGGTTACAATGAGAATGCTGCTTAAGCCATTATCTTATGGGTACTTCTTGCTCAGCCTTTCTTCATAGACAAATGAGGATTCAGAACTTGTATCCCAGGGCTTCGGCTGAATATGGGGATGTGGTGCAATGAGCCCCCTGAACTTGGGATAAAGGTGAATACCATGAGACAGAGTGTGTCCACCAGCAATCAAAGTAAAAAAGCCAAGCTGTTTGGATGATCAAGACGAAAGTCTGCATGGCTTGGCCAAGGAGAAGAATCCAGGTACTAAATGATGGAACCAGAGGGTACCTTGTCAGAGAAGAAGAGACTGGAGACCAACCTTGAGTTTGCTGAAGGAATCTCCAACCACTTTTTACAGGGTGCCTGTAGCCTCAGTTATAGATGTACAGACAGCTGAGTTAAGGGGCCAAACTGGTATAAATAGATATGTAGTAAACAGATTTATACATTGTAGCTTTTCAACTCTGGTTCTTATTAGAAAAGTTCTTATTAGGTACCTATTATGAGTGTATCAGTCAGTGACTGCTGTGTAATAAACCAACTCAATGCTCAGTGGTTTAACACAATTTGTTTTATAAATTTATAGGTAACATTATTATAACCCATGTTTCTAGGGGTTTGTTGCAAATTGGCTAATGTAGGCTGGGCTCATCTGGGTGGCTCTGGTCATCCTTGTTGGGCATACTCATGTGTCTGTGGATTGGCTGGGACAGGAAAGTGGTAGAGCCTCTGCTCTAAGCTAGGGCAACTTTGTTAGGAAAGCTCCACTCTTCAACTTAGTTAAGAAAGCTCCTCCTGAGAATAGCAAGCTAGGCCAGCATGTTCTCACAGTGATGCCAGAGGAGCAAGAGCAGAGCAGAAACACATAAGGTCTCTTGAGGCCTCTTCTAGGAACTGGCATAATGTTACAATCTGCTGCATTCTCTTGTCCAAGGTATACTTTGTGATCAAACCCAAATCAAAAGTCAAGGAAGTACATTCTGCTCACAGTGAGAAAGCACTGTAAAGATAAATAGCAAAGAGGGTAGATGCAGGAAGGGGAAATAATTGAAGAAAATAACTCATTCCATAAAGTGTGCTAGGCACTCATTGAAGAATGGTATGCTCTTAGATGCTTTATCATCATATGTACAATGGGTAAGTATTTTGATCCTGATTCTATAGAGCTCAAAATGTTTACAACAGTCATTAAGGTAACACGTCAATTAAGTGGTAAACAAATTTCAACCCAGCTTTTTATGGTTCTAAATTTGAGATCTTTCCAATATGGGATAAGAATTCACCAACTTATCTGCCTCCATTCCAGTTAATTTTTATACAGAGCATACATACAAACACCTACATTATATGTGACACTTTAACAATTCAACAAATAAAATTAAAATAAAAATGAAAGTTAAAAACAATCCTTATTTTATTGTATGTTCTTCCTATTTGCCAGTATATTAGTCTGTTCTCACACTGCTGACATCTGAGACTGGGTAATTTACAAAGAAAAAGAGGTTTAATGGACTCATGGTTCCATGTGGCTGGGGAGGCCTCACAATCATGGTGGAAGGCAAAAGGCACATCTTCCATGGCAGCAGGCAAAAAGAGAATGAGAACCAAGTGAAAGGGGTTTCCCCTTATAAAACCATCAGATCTTGTGAGACTTATTCACTACCACGAGAAAAGTATGGGGGAAACCACCCCCATGATTCAATTATCTCCCACCAGCTCCCTCCCACAATACATGGGAATTATGAGAGCTACAATTCAAGATGAGATTTGGGTGGCGACACAGCCAAACTATATCAGCCAGCAATCTTACTGAGTCTGTTAAAATTTTTTGTCACTTATTCTTTGCCCTTATAATATTCTAGAAAGTTTAACATTCTGTATTAATAATTGTTCCTGCCATTTATACATATAGAGTTGGTATTTAATATATTATAACATCGAGCTCATTAGTAAGGCAATTCTTTCACGTCATGAACAAGCATTCCATTACTTAAAACAAAAAATTCTAACACCTTAGCACTAAGTATAGCAATTTGCTTTTGTGATGTCCCTTTAAAACATGTTCAGAGGGTTTATTTAAAGTTCTTGTGCCAGAGTCAGGCCTGTGAAATGTGTGATGACTATGGTGGACTCAGAGAAATGATGGCCTGAATCATCATGCTGAGGCCCCAAAGGGATTATTCCTATAGGCAAATGAGCTTTATTTTATACAAATTCAAAAAAAAATGTAGGTTCTCATGACTATGCCCCAATATCACTGCTGGAAAGGGATCTTGCTAGTTCTCAATTGCTTAACAGACATCTGCTGAGAAGCAACACAATGAGGAATCTTCACGGCCCCCATCTCACCATGTCAAGAAACTACGAAGAATCGCTGCTGACCAGGCCCCCGGCTAGTCTGTGAATTCTTCCCAGGTGAGAATTAGTACCACACCCATCAGTTACAGCAAGCCTGATCTCTGTCCTCTCCATCAGCCTGTTTTAAAGCCTAAGACCAGGACAAATCCATTCTCACTTTTGAAAAGGGGAGAATTATTTATACAATGACATTCTGTGGGTGGTTTGTGAAAAAGGCAATACAAAGAAGAGAATATGTCTCTTCTATGTCTTTGTCAGCAAACTGAACTAAGAGTCAAGAGACGTGGGATCTGGTTCTGGTTTAACTACTAACCAGCAGTGAAACCTTGGGTGCACTACAACCCCTTCTTTAGCCTTAGGTTTCTCACCTGCCAAGTTTGAGAATAAAAAGTCAACATTTTAGAACCAGATGGTCCTAGGTTCCAGCTCCACATCAACAGAGAGCTGGTAGTTCTTGGTCATACTACTTAAGCTCTTAGATCCTGAATTGTCTCATCTATTTAACAGAGATAATGATCGCTACTTTCCTTTCCCTGGAGGGCTGAGAAAAACTGTTGGTGCTCAATAACTGTAAATTTGCTCCTCCACTTTGATCACTCTCTAGCTGTACTGTTGTGGAATTCCAAAAACTAGACTATTGATGATTTGAACAATTCTTTTTTTCTGTAAGATATGTCCTCCTAATAACTTGCTGATAATAACACATCACTATACAGCTCTTTTCAAGACATTTTTCTGTCATACTCCATTCTATCAAATTGGCAAAAGACTTACATTCTTATTGTCTTATTTCCCATAGAAATAGTCTCAAACCAATGGGAGAATGATGGAAATTTTTTCAGTCCTGTGATCCCTCTACAGGTTCTTCCTATGCTTACATTCTCATGAAATTGCACAAGATCACACACAGCAGGTTTCACAGTCATGAAACTAAAAGCCACATTAAACCACAATGTGATGTCAGTCTTGTCTACCACTCACCATCTCACCTCAAAAACAAGTAGGAAAGGTCACATTTGGAGAAGAAAGCTTTATCTTCCTTTTTCCTCTAGTTATTAAGTTTAATGAAAGTTTTAGGGGAAAGGATTATTTTTTATTTTAATTCTGAAAAATGAAATACATTTAAGGGGTTTGGTTTGCCTGACTTCCCTTCTATCTCTCTGGATCCCAGTGGTTTGGGGAGCTATGGCAGAGAGGCACATGTGGGAGCACATACATCAGCCTGAATATACACTGAATATACATCAGTCTGATTGGCAGGTTCATTAACCAGTTATCTTTAACATTGTGCAGCTTCCTTAGAGTTAACCAATTCAGAAAGTTATTGATCAGTGGTCTGTAATACACGGCAGACCATACAGAGATTTTAAATATGTTGTCTTGCTTGATTCTTAGATCTGCAGAGCAATGATGGTGAGAGAGGAAATGAACAGATATTTGATTCTTATAACTTAATAATTTCCATATATGTATTATGGTTGTTTCATTGAGACCTTTACTGCATGTCAGGTCCCATGCTAAGATCTTTGCTTTCATTATCTCTTTTAATGCTTCCATGATGTAAGTTGCTATCACTCCCATTCAGAGACAAAGTCTTTCAAAGGTTATCCCACCAATAATTTGTCAAACCACTCTTGTCTGACACCAGAGATAAAGGGTCTATGAAAGAAAGCAATAGGTCCAGGGAACCCCCTCATATTATAGAAAGTAAATACTGGAGGTGAGAATTGGGCCCTTTAAAGTCAGCACCACTGCTCATTTAAATACACCAAGGCTTGGCTTATTTTACCCTGACAAAGTGCACTAAAATCCCCTTGCTGGGAGAAATAGCAATTAACGTGGACCGTAAGTATGTGGGCTGGTATTACGTAGTTGGAAAATACTGAGGTCAATTTCTCAGGGTGATCTTAAGTGCTCATGGGGGACATCACTTAGGAATAAATATATCATGATTTCTCCCATTCCATGAAAAGACATCGTTACAGTGACATTGAAAAGTAATCACACATATGGTTGAACCATATGAAATTGCCAAATTCAAACCAATTTATAACCTACAAAGTGACAACTTTATATGGCTCAAATGTTTAAAAAGCAAATATAGTTCTGGTGTTTTTAAACACCTACACTAATTCTACTCCTTCCTAAAATCCCACTAAAACTTGTGAAGTAGATAATTTTAAAAGACAGAAACCTACAAGGAAAGGAAAACAGGACAGGCAACAACAATTACAAAATTTCGGAGGCTGAAAAGCAGGCAGATGAGTGATAACTAATTTAGCAGTTGCAATAAAGCTGAATCATAAGATAAAGTAAGGAAATATAAGGACCAATCCAAGTTGCATTGAAGAATCTTCAAGAGGCTCAGCACCCATCAGCGCTGGAGCCTCTGGAACTGGGAGTGAAGAGATGGGAAGCTAAAGTCAAAAGGGTTGGTGAAAAACATGTTTTGAAGGAGTTCCCCCACCCCTTTTCTCATTCCTTGATAACTATCCCTCCTCCATCTCATCAAAAATCTGGAGGCCTCTTCTCTGGCGAGGAATGTTTTTAAAAAAGGTCTTTGGACATGGTGTTGACAGAAATGGTTGATAGCAGTGAGTGGCTAATCGCATATCCAATGCTGAAAATTTCTAACCCTCTCCTATGGTTCAGCTGCCACAGTACTGGTAGCCAGACTTTTGCCCTCCAGGCAGGATTTTGGAAGAGTACTCCCTAGAGAATATAACAAGCCCAAGGGGAAAGACATAAAAATAACCGCAGGAGAGGTTCCCTAAACAACACATTCAGAAAATGCTACAGTGGATCTCAAATTCAATCAACTATCCCTTTCCCGCAATCGCGAAAAAATAAGGATTGAGTAACAACTGAGGACAACCTGTAACACAGAAGAGAAAGGCCAAAAATCAAACTGAGAAATGCCACTTATACATGGAACCTAGAACAACACACAATCATTAGTATCCCCAGAAATAAGAGAAGACAGTGTATTCATGAAAGTAGAATGCTGTGAAAAATAGAACACACACATACACAGCCTACTTATGAAATTAAAATCATCACAGCAGAAGTGAAAAGCTCAATAAAAGCATTTTTAAAGAGATGTTTTAAAGTCAAAATTGAATGATTTGTTTAGAAATCCAAAAAATAGTTCCAGAGAGAATAGAATAAATCCAGGGAAGGAAATAATCAATAAAATGATTCAAAAAGATTTCCTGCAGTGGAAGGACATGAGTTTCCAGACTAAAAGGGCCCACTGAGAGAGCAGTGGGAGGAAATGGGCTCTCATCAATGTACACTTTGTAAAATTTCAGAGTACTTGGCTCAAAGACTACATAAGCTGTCAGTGAGAATCAACAGGTACACGAAAAGAAGAACAGTCAGAATACGTTTAGATTTCCAAACAGCATTACAGAAAATCTAGAGGGCAGAGAATCCAAGTCTTTAGAAAATTCAGTGGAAATTCCTAGCATGGCATTGTTCTGCTGGTGTAGATAGCACTTGACAGATAGAAAGGGAAGATAGAGGTATTCCAGATGGATACCCCCAAGAGAAAAATGGAAAAGATAAATTTCTTAGTGTGGTTGATGTGCGGAAAATTGTGCTAAAATTTTGGAAGGTATCAGGAAAATTAGCAATATATGCAGACAACTAATGATACGAAAAACAAAGAAGACAATCCACTTCAGAAAAGACAAAAGGCAAGAAAGAAAGCAAATGTAATTCTCTACAGTGCAAAGCTGGGAATAATATTTGCATAGAAGCACTACAGTAATAACTGAATATTGATTTAGCCAAATATAATGGGGACAGGGAAGCAGAGTGGAAGGAGCTGAAACCTCATCTATCATAATAGAAACTCAAGATAAAACTTAAAATTCATTTGTCCAAAGAAAGCAATATATGCATATTATTCAGAAATGTGTGTGCTTAAATGCCAGAAGAAAAAACTAAAAGAACAAAACTGTTCCTTGAAGAGGGAGATTGAAAAGAGTGTGGAGCAGTGACACAGGGAGTAACTTGGAAACTGTTATGAGCTTTTTATAATTATTTTTAAACCATGGGCATGTGTTACTTTGATAGAATAAATATTATTTTTTTAAATATAAGTTCAGTGAACATGAGGATACAGCCCCTCTGAAAACAAATTTTTTTCCCAGTTTTGACACAGGCCTTCTTACTATTACCAATACTTAGAGAGTGGGCAAAATTGGCAAAGCAGTATGTTAAGTACTGTTGAGAGAGTCACAGGAATACATGACTGAAATAAATTCATCTTAGGGAGTTCGAAGCTTTGACCTTACAAGACCAGTTGAGAAAGAAGAGTCAACGCTTCCTTGTGTATTAACCAGAGCTGTAAGCTCAAGAAGTACATAGGCTACAAAACATCGTATACAAGACAGCACATTTTGGTAAAATGAATATTAATTACTAGTAAATAAGTTTAAGAAATAAATGTTAAACTATTTCTTATTTCCCTCTGTTGAGCTTTAAATCTTCATTACTTTCTAAAGTGATCTTTCTGTCTGTGGGACTTTGTTGACAAATGGTTTCATGTCCTCTGGGCAAGTCTTGGAACATTCTCTTTGTGCTTCCAAGGAGAATAATAATCTTGGCAAGAAGCTGTAGTTGTACTAGCTTTATTTCTCTTAGCTGCGGGTGAATGTCCCTCCAAGGGCTCCTGCTCTGGGCCAATTTTGGATGGGTGAAGTGTGACATAATTCTTATTTTTGCATCTGACCATTTACAAAAGGTTGTCTTTGTCCTTTCAGTTTCAGTTCTGATAGGTCACTTTGTGGTGATCTATATTTAAGAATTGCTGTTGAGAAACATTGTCTTAGCATAAATACTAGACGTTGTGCTTTAACTCTTCCCTCACTTCTCACCCCTTGCTGGTGTAGGTTTTCTCTTGCCGAATTGCCATAACTCCTCATTCTTTTGCTTAGGTCTCTCATTCTCTTTTGCATCGTATCAAATGTTTATACAATTTTATGGGATTTTGGTTGGTGGTACATGAGCTCCTATGACTAACTCTTGAACCTGATGAAAAAGCCTCCTTTGACACCTTTGCTTCTGTTAGCACATTTGCAAGTTTGGTTTTGTCTTTTGCTACCCCTGCAAGCTCCCATTTGTAGTTACATTTTTTTTCTAATTTCTATCAAAGATCTATGATTACATGATTTCTGCTGCCTCTAGGGAGACTGTGTCTTTGTTGGTGTCTTCTCTATGTTGTTGTCGACTTTCTGTTCTTCTTTAGAGTTATGAGTGTGTTTGTTCAAATACTCCCTCCTACATTCTCCAAATTTACACATTGGTTTTGGGGCCTAAGTTCTGAATTCTGGCTGGTGCATTTCTTCATTTCAGGTGTGTCTTCATCTGGATTGTGGTGGATCTACTCTCTAAGACTTTGCCTATGTCTAGAATAAGGAGAGGAGACCTGGAAGAACTGCAACTTTAAACTCAAGAGATACTGAGAATAGAGAAAATACCTGCAGAGCTGGGAAGCCAATGGGAATACGGAAAAGCTTGCAGAATTGAAGAATCCTGAAAACCCCAAGCGCTTTCAATCCAGACCCAGGCTCCCAGGGGGACACTGTGATGGCACTCACTCCAACAGTTCCCTAGCAAAGGTCTCCAAGCTGGTCTCCTGGAGAATGTTCCCTTCTTGGAAAGCTGCAGCTAATGAAACTAAAATAAATGATAAAAGGATATTTGATTCTCAGAAATCCTGTTTTCAGTCAATGTGACTAGAATACATGCATTTAATAAAGTAAAGCCGTCTCTTTTTTCTTAGTTTATATATTCAAAATAAGATTTACTTATGTTGCTGATGGCATTTACTCATGTCGTGTATTCATTAAACATTTATTAAGTACCTACTAAGGTCCAGGTACTGTAAATTGGCTTATTCTTTTGGATTATAATTCAGCAGCACATATTTGGAGTCATTTTTATATGATTGGTATCGGTAATCTGACTCGTGGGAATTTGTCTCAAGGTAATAATTCAGATGACAAAAACATAAGTAATATGGAAAACATATTTATAGCAGCAATATTTATAATGGTAAAAAATCTAAGTGCCCAATGATAGGAGAATTAAGATAACAGTGGTATATTAATTCCATGAATGTTAGGTACTTACTGCAAACAATAAATATAAAGTTTAGTAAATGGAAAAGAGTACATGAGATGTTGGGAACAAAACTAAGACAAAAATTCCATTAAAGTACAATTGCAATTATATAAAAATATTTACATAGGTATGAAAAGTGACAGAAAACAATGAGAAATGAAATAGTTGATATGATTAAGTGGTCATATTATATCCTTATTTTTCTTTTTGAAAAATTATAAAGCTGTCTTAAGAGTAAGTAAAAATAATGACACGAATTAGAAAACATCTTAAAATCATCTACTTTTTATAGCACATGGCAATATGCAATGTATATGGAACTCCTAGGATCCTTAATATTAATAGTTTGGTTACATATGGAAATGTTTTGACCCTTGATGTCAAGGGAAACAGCATTCTCAGAAACCAGCAGTGATAACCAATATCATCCAATACTCAAGGGCACGTAGTTTCCTAGTCTTAGCTACTTCATTTCCCAAACCAAATTTCCCTGGTTTCTATAACTCTTCAGTTGGTTTCTCACTACTCTAAGGAGTGATCACACTTGTCCAGTGCTTTCAGAACCTTGAACTCCTTAAGAGATCTCGGGGGTAATAGAAAATTCAGCTCATACTGAGCTAAACACTTACACTCTGACTGAGCCTGGTTTCCTCACATGTAGAAAGGAGATGATAATAGCTCCTCTCCCACAAGGCTGTAATGACAAGGTATACAATGCACCCAACACAATGCCTGCTCCTTGATGGGGCAGGGCAGGGGGACCAATAAAGAGGTATTTCCTATTTCAAGGTTAAAAAGCCAAGTAAGGTTGTACGGGCCATGCAGTGTGAGAAGGTTGGTATGAACTTTTGTAAATAGTCACCTCTCACTCAGCTGGCACCAAGCTCTGCCATTGCAGAGTGTGACCTCAGGCAGCACGGTGGGCTGTGCCCTGAAAGCAAGTTTCTGGCAAGAACATTTGACTGCTTTTTTTATTATTGTAAAGGCAATATAATTTTATTTGTTTACTAAAAAAACACTTGTAAAGGAGTGAAAAGTGGAAAACAATTCCCAGAATCTTCCTTCCCTTTTAAAGAAAATGACTGTTAACATTTTAAAATGTACAGTCATGTGCTGCATAGCAATGATGGATGTCATATATATCAGTGGCCACATAGGATCATAATTGGGCTGTAAAATTCCTATTGCCTAGAGATGTCGTAGCGCAATGCATTACTCCTGTGTTTGTGCTGGCACTGGTGTAAACAAATGTACTGCACTGCCAGTCACATAAAAGTCTAGCACATACAATTATGTACAGTACATAATACTTGAAAATAAATGACTCTGTTACTGGTTTATGTATTTATTATATTTTCAATAATTATTTTAGAGTGTACTCCTACTTATAAAAAAACAGTTAACTGTAAAACGTCCTCAGGCAGGTCCTTCAGGAGGTATTTCAGAAGAAGGCACTGTTATCATAGGAGAGGACAGCTCCATGTATGTTGTTGTCCTTGAAGAGCTTTCAGTGGGACAAGTTGTGGAGGTGGAAGACAGTGATATTGATGATCCTGACCCCGAATAGGCCTAGGTTAATATATGTGTTTGTGTCCCAGTTTTGAAAGCAAAGTTTAAAAAGTAAAAAATAAAAAAATTTCAAAACAGGAAAAACTTATAAAATACAAATATGAACACTTTTCTACAACTGTACAATGTGTTTGTGTTTTAAGGTAAGCATTATCACAAAAGAACCAAAAAGTTTAACAAATTAAAATGTTTATAAAATAAAATTATAGTTAATTTTAAATAAAGCAAAAAAATTGTTAAGGACTCCTTTACTTTTAGTGAAGAAAAAGAGTTAAAACATTTTTAATGGTAAAGTTAAGGTTTATTGTTTAATAAAGAAAAATATTTTTTCTAAATTTAGACCTCATATTCACTCACCATTTATTCATTGACTCGCCCAGAGTAACTTCCAGTTCTACAAGCTCCATTCATGGTAAGCACCCTACAAAGGTGTACCATTTTTTATCTTTTATATTGTATTTTTTTGCTTTACTTTTTCTATGTTTAGATACACAAATACCATTGCATTACAGTCGCCTATAGTATTCAGTACAGCAAGGTGCTTTACTGATTAGTAGCCTAGCAGCAATAGGCTATAACATATAGCCCAGGTGTGCAGTAGGCTATACCGTCTAGGTTTATGTAAGTACACTGCATGATGTTCACATAATGACAAAATTGCCTAATGATGCATTTCTCAGAACATATCTTGGTTATTAAATGATGCATAACTGTATTTCTTTCCAGGCTTCTCCTCTGCATAGGTTTTGGCTGGTAATCATATGCAGCGTGATGACAACTGTAATGCTGCACATGAAATTTTGCATTTTGGATTTTTTATTTAAATGCAGTAAATAAGTTTCTGGCAAGATCGTTTGACCCATTTCATAGTTTTCAGGGCCATTTTTAATGGCTACATAACATTCCCATTTGGAAAACTTATAAGTAGCATGTGTGCTTTCCTTTCTTGCCCCAAGAAGCCACTTGCACTGCCTTTCATTTCTAGGAAGACATCTGAGTTTTCCAAAGGACTCTACATCACAGAGTCAAAGGTGTTTGGGAGCACAAAAATCTTCCTGGAAAGGGTGGAGTAAAGGGAAAGAGGAAAAGAAATAAACAGAGGAAGAGAAAGGCTGAAAGAGGAGAAAGGGAGAGAGAAAAAGTGAGGCAAGAAAGAGGAGGAAAAGAAGAAAAAAGGAGAAGAAATATGAAACAGACAAAATATGAAATAGAAGAAAAAGTAAAAGAAAAGGGAAGAGAAGAAGAGAAGAAAAAACAAGGAGAAGGAAAGTGGGAGGAGGGAGCAGGTAGGAGGAGGAGGAAGAGGAAGTTTGAGGAGGAAGAAGAAGTTGGAGAAGAAGAGGGAGTTTGAGGAGGAGAAGGAAGGCAGGGAGAGGAGGAGGAATCTGAGGAAGAGAAAGGTTGGTGGGGGAAGAGAAAGATGGGAGAAAAGAGGAAGAAGTGGGGAGGGAGAGGGGAAAGGTGGAGGGGAGGAAGAGAAAAGTGTGAGGAGGAAGAGAAAGTAGAAGGAGGAGAGGCAAGTATCTGGTGTTTTTAGATAAAACCTGGTCCCCTTTGATTCTTCCATGATAGGTGCTTTCTAAGGAAGATCATGATTCCCTTGGAGTCTTGGCTCATTGGCTTCCAACATATCACCAGCCTCTGTCATTTTGTTCTCAATCATTCATATTTAAGGCTTGGCCACTGGAACTTTTGGCATTTGATAAATCTTTATTTTGAATCACAAACACATTTAACTGACATTCTTCTTTCTGAAGACTCATCATTACTCCACTAAATGGATGAAGGCCTTTAATTGACTCCTTGGGTTTCAAAGGGCTGGGTCCTTGAATTCTGCCTCAAGGGATTCCATTTTGTTTCTTTTTGATTCAGTGTCTGGCTGGGACTAAAAATCGCTCTTCCCCAGGTTTTGCTCCTGCGGCATTCACCACGTGCTGACACTTTTACAGTCCCTGGTGGGGCTCTGGGCCCATGTGCTGCCTCCCGTTTTGGAAAAAGTAAGGTTTACGGAAGATTCTGGAAGCCCCTTATTCTGCTACCAGTTGATCAGAGCTGCTGAAATAAGGGCCCTGAGTCTGGCTGTCCTCCAGTCTGCTCAGTTAATTATGAGCCTGGGACCTGCCATTGCTCACAGGATGACTGTGGACATCAGAGGCACTGGCAGGTCCTCCAGTAAAGGCTGGAGCAGGACATGAACAGCTTGCCAGCATGTCTGCTCATCCCGTCACCCCAGATGCCAAATGCTGTGCCATAGTGCTTTGGCAGGAAGACCCTCCCAATCAGTGGGTTTGCAGGGCCCTCTTCATCATAGCAGTCCAAGCCCAGCAAGCAGACAGACCCCTCCAGCCCCAACAAACACACACACAACCAGAGAGGGCAGGGATCGGGCTGCTTCTCTGCTAGGGAGGAGCCATGGTCAGAGAACCTGGTGTTTAAACCTGTCTCTCCCACTTGGGTCCTTTGTGACTTAAGTCAGCAAAATGCCTTAGACTCAGTGTCCTCATCTGTAAGATGGGGACAAGAATCCCTGTCCTGGTTACCTTGCAGAGTTGTTGCAATTGTAAAGGATATAATGGAAGTTAAAGTGCACAGTAAATAAATGTGCTTCACAGGTCAAGGGAGAAGGAGAGTGCTGTAGTAGTAGAGAGAAGCTCTACCATTGGATTGGAGCTTTGGAATCAGGAGTCCTAGGTCCAGATAACAACTCTGCCATCCACAACATGCTTTCACTCAATTCCCTTGTTCAGTAAGTGGAGCCAGCAATGCCCTCTGCCCTTCCTCACAGATATTTTTTGAACATCAGGTGAGATAAGGGGAGTAAACCTGGGAAGTGCTTCAAGTAAGACACTATTAATATTATTAGCCTCCCTGTTGTTATGGGCACTATTGTCAGAGGCAATGCTCACCCTTGGTGTTATGAACCAAGCTTTTCCATTTCCATCCAAATTCAGCCCAAATCAATTGAAGCCTCACCCACAAGGTAATGGAATCTAGAGGTGGGGCCTTTGGAAGGTTATCAGGGTTAGACGAGATCTTGAGAGTACAGCCCTGTTGATGGGATTAGTACCCCTTTAAGAAGGGATACCAGAGAGCTTGCTTGCTCTTTCTTTGCTACAAGAGGATACAATGAGAAGGTCGCCCTCCATAAACCAGGAAGAGAGCACTTACCAGAACTCGGCCGGGCTGGTGCCCTGATCTCAGACTTCTAGACTCCACCACTGTGAGAAAATAAATTTCTGTTGTTAACCACTCCGTTTCTGGGAAGACTAAGAAACTTGGTGTTAGGCCCAGCCAAGAACACGTTTCGTGCCCTAGATGTGGACCTGTTATCATACTCCCCACCATAGCTGGCAATCACCCAGGGTTGGGACTAGGGTCAAGAAAATGAAGACTTGCCTCAAGGCAGAATTTAAGGTGGTGCCTGAAACTCAGCACCGAGATAAATATTTCAACACAATGTTAAACACAACAACAATTTAATGCAAAATATCCAGGATGAACAAAATACCAAGATTTTAAGTAAAGATGAGATCAGTAACAGTGCTATATCAAGTCACATTGGAGCCTGAGGCAAAAGGAAAAATTAGTAAGAGTGAATTTATTTTAACAATTTTGATATTTTGCTCACCATGGATTTTTTTTGCATAAATTTAGATTTTAAAAATATTGCCTTAAAATATGGATTTATCTTGATTGCTAAGTCTTGAGCCCACTGAAGTTTTGTACCTGAGGCAAGTGCCTCCCTCTCCTAACCTTAGTCCCGGACCTGTAGTCTCCAGTGTCGTGTCATTTCATGGGGCCTACTGGCCCATGACCCTGTCTCTACTTCTTCCTTGACAATCTAAATTTACTGTCTACTGTCTCATTTTTCTAGGCCATGTTCAGTAAATCTATGATGGATATTGAATTCAGATTTACTGAATAGTAACTATTGACAAAGGATTTATTCTCTCAGAAATTGGCCATTGAGCAAAAGTGTCCTTAAAACACAATGTGTGAAGCCAAAAGAATGAATCTCTCATGGTGGAATGTTAATTTTTCATTCAACAAACAATTATGAAATGTCCAGTGGTTTGTGTCTTATGCTGATACCGAGGATATTTAGACGAAAAGATCCTCTCTGTTCTGAAGGGCTTACAGCCTCACAAGGAAGCCAATGAATGACAGCACAATGAGAGCGGTGCTCCATGGCAGACGTGGGGAAAGGGAGGGCCGGGAACAGCTCTCAGTCCTGCCTCCAGAACCATTCTTCACAGAAGACTCACCGAAACTCACCAAAAATAGTAACTATTTTATTCTGATTCTATTTCAGATATGCTTATTGTAGAAAAAATTGGAAAAGACAAAATATAAACAAGAAAATAAAAATATTTACTCTCACATCCCAGGTATGACTATTGTTAACATTTAGCTTAGTTTCTTTTCATTTTGTATCCATGCCTATATTTATATCTGCTAATATAAATAAGGTATAAATAAGATATAAAAGAAGGTGTGCCCAAAATACGGAACTGTTAAAACTTACTGCCTTCACTTTGTTCTGGGGCCTGCATTCCAAGTGATGGAGTTAAAGAGAAAGAGAAAGAAAAGAAAAAGAGCATTTTTACTAAAGAAAAGCTGTCTTAAAATAGTGGGATCCATTTTTAATAAATGTTCATTCAATTCCAAGTTCAAACTGCCCATCAGTACTTGTCTTTCCTTTGAGACTCTCCTGCCTGCTTCTTCCATGGTTCTGGGGTACAGGAGTTAGTGTGCCTGTCCTCTGAGAGGTGGGGGTCTCCCTTGGCCTCTCATGAGAGGTCACGTGGGGATCATGTGCCTGAGTCTGTCTGGTGTGGGTGTGCTGCTGGCACCACTGCTGGGGAGCACGGATCTTGCCATTGCTCAGGTGGCCATGTGCCTGCCTCCATCCTGACCTCGAGCCTCTTCTGGCTCATAAGTTCTCTCAGCACTGCCATGTGCCCCATCCTGGTGTGAAGCAACTTCCCTGCTACCACCTAGTCTCACGGCAGGAGAAGAGTTTGGGGAGATGGACACAGGTCAAAAAGGAAGGAATTTGAGTTTTATTCTAAATGCATTGGAAAGCCATTAGAAGGTTTAGGCAGATAATTGATACGAAGCAGTTCTCATTATGAAAGGATCACATTCATTGCTCTGTGAGAATGGATTGGGAGAGACAGGAGTGGAGGTAGGGCGACTAGATAGGAAGCTATTGCACAATCCAGGCCAGAGGTGATAATGGCCTAAACCTAGGTAGTGGCCACGAAGATTAGAGATAAATGCAGGAACTTGATATGGCAGGACTTGCTGATGTGTTGGATGTTTAGGACAAAGGGCAGGTGGATGGTTACCCCACTATTGACATGGAGGAACCTAGGTTGGGACAGATTTTACATGAGGGTGAGATCAGGAGTTCTGCCTTGAACATGTTGAGTTTCAGATTTTCCTGAGATCTTCAAGGGGAGATGCTAAGCAGGGAGCTGGCTGTGTGAATTCAGGAAACAGGTGTGGACATCGTCAGCACATAGAGGACCTTTAAACCCATGGCAATGAATGCAATCACATGGTGATTCATGTAGGCCAAGAAGGTAGAGCCTCCACCTAAAGAGCTTGAGTAGAGGAAGGAACAGGGAGAGAGGGGGTCAGGGAAGAGAAGTGTGCCACAAGCCAAGAAGAGTAAGGGTTCAAGGAGAGGAGGACATGGTGAACTGTGGGAAGCTGCTGAGAGGGCAACCAAGGGAATCCCTTCTGAGAAGCACTCCACACCTCCCCTGGCAGTCAGGGAGCCTCTCCTATCCTCCCCCACCCCTCCCCAGCCCCAGATATACTCTTTATACACTCATCACATTTCATTGTAGGTTTTGTTAACATATCTGCCTCCCTGACTAGTTAGTCTGAGAGTGATCCTAATTTATCCTTGCATCTCCTCCAGAGGTAGCCCAATGTCTGATCAAGTCTCAGTTCCCAGTAAATGTTAAAGGAGTTAAAAAGATTAATCACTAGGGCGAATGAGGAGGCTGTGCAGAGCACTGGAAGAGATCCATGAAGATTAAGAAGGGGCTGTTACTCCTTCAGACAGAAGATGAGCAGGCACCATTCTAATAGAGGCATGGCTATTGCAGGTGCCCATGTCTGCAGGGCTGGCTCCTCTGGCCTCCCTTAGAGAAGCTCTTCTTCATGGCTGAGAGGAGGGGTCAGCTTGGGAATTAGCTCTACTGATTGTTGGCATTTGTGAGAGTTTTGGAAGGTGGAAGTGGGGCAGATTGGCTGCTTTCTGCCGGCAAACATGGCCCAGGGACATGCAACTCTTCCTCAGCATCGTACAACTTGGGGAGCTTCAGTGGTGGAGGCAGTGACTTCCTATCGCTGGATCTCAGTGACTGCAGAATGTTCTGCAGCTCTGGGGGCAATCTCCTTATTGGGGCAGAAAAGGCGGCTTCCCTGGTGGGTCAGGTCTGCAGTGCTCTGGGGGTCATCTAGCCCAGCTTAGGGCTCACTCCACCAGCCCCTCAGTGATCTGATAAGTCAGTTTCCTGGATTACATGTTGTTCTCTTTCAAATACACAGGGGGTTTCTGGTTCTGGTTCTCAGCGTTCACTGAGAACACCATTCCCTATAACTCTTCTAAGCAACAGCCTGCAAGGAGGAAGGAAACAGGCAATTAACATGGTGAAACAATTCCTCCTTCCTCCGTCTGTCCACCCAATTTCTGAGGGCACATGACCCAGGAGTGGCTTCACTGGAGTTGGTTCCCTGAAATGGAAAACCATGAAGGGTATGAGACTGCGTAATATATGCTGATGTCAGGGTCCAACAGAAAGTCGGAGATGCAGGTGAATAAGACAACAAATAATTCTGTGTGGGACATTCTGTGCAGGTCTCCAAATTAAATGGAAATGGTGGGGATTGATGAAAGGTTCAGAGCAGGAATTGTGAAATGGCTCCTGGCAGCAGCCTGAATCTACTCTGCACTCTGTCATGACGCCATTGCCTGGGACTTATGAATTTTGCTTGTACAAGATTTATTATCTTATTTTAAACTACAGAATTCCAAAACACAAGGCAAACCCAGGCCCAAAGGTCTTTGTAGAAGTGGTAGCAGCTGAGAAGGGGACATTCATAATGGCACATGGTAGGTGCTAAAACTTGCCTAATGAATGAAGGAATGGTTAATAAAGGGCTTCTTATGGCATGGCTGTGAGCATTCACCCTCACCTCTTTTTCTGTGGTTGAGCAAAGTGTTTTGAGCTGCGTTTGTGCTCGCTTGATACGTAATATTGTTAAGAGCTTGATATTGCTCTTTGTAAACCTCCTCACCATTGGGACTATCCTCCTTGCTGCCTGCCTCCTCCCCCTTGTCTTCTTCAGCCTGGAATGGCTTCATCTCTGCTTTCTCTCAACTCACATAGCCCAAACTTGGCAAACCCTGGATCAAGTCCTACCGTCTTCTTCAAACTGCTGAGTTTCTCTATGATAGACATCTCACCTCTCTGAGCTGGCAACACCTTGAGCTTGTACACACTTTAGAGAGTTTCATCCTGCTGAGTCATGAAGCTAGCTGAGTAACATTCATCTTGCTGCTAGAATTCCTGGAGGGGAAACCAGCTCACCTGCAGCCCATTGCATCTGCCCACTACTTCACAGGCCTTAACTCTTTAAGTCATCATTTCAATCCTTCAAAAGACACAAGGGATCTTAGAGTTTAAATAACTTTCCCGAGGGCAGCCGCCTTGGAATTGGCCAAGCTGGAAATGGGCCTTAGTTTGGAACTGAGTCTGTTTGGACCTTGTGTGTGTGCTTTTGTGTGTGTGTGTGTGTGTGTGTGTGTCTCCTTTATTTAGTTTACCACATGAAGTATTAATAATTTTGGTTTCCAGCTTCATCCAAAACCATCATTCTCAGCAAACTATCGCACGGACAAAAAACCAAACACCGCATGTTCTCACTCATAGGTGGGAATTGAACAATGAGAACACATGGATACAGGAAGGGGAACATCACACACCAGGGACTGTTGTGGGGTGGGGAGAGGGGGGAGGGATAGCATTAGGAGATATACCTAATGCTAAATGATGAGTTAATGGGTGCAGCACACCAACATGGCACATGCATACATATGTAACTAACCTGCACGTTGTGCACATGTACCCTAAAACTTAAAGTATAATAATAATAAAAATAATAATTTTGGTACATATAATAATAATACAGTGATTATGTTTTTTAAATGACCACATTTGTTATAGATGCCCACTGATGTATTTATGGTAAAATAGCATGATGTCTGATATCTGTGTTAAAAATTCCAGAAAAATCAGTGGATATGTGTGGAGAAAAAGTGGATGAAATAAGACTGGCAAAGTGATAATTATTGAAGATGGGTGTTAGGTACATGGGGGTACATTTTATCATTCTTTCTACTTTCTGTATTTGTATGAAATGTTCCATAATTTTTAAACCACTATAGATATTATTAATTTCCCGTGTAACTCACTCTAATCTCATTCTCCTCTCTTCCTTCCCAGATGGAATTGCCATGCTGAATTTGGTGTTTTTACTCCTTTCCATAATTTTAGTATTACTATACATTTAATTATAGTATTACTACACGTTTAATTACAGTATTACTACACATACATGTCTTAAACAATATATATAATTAGTTTGCACATTTTCACAAATTTATATAAATAGTATCATACTGCACATTTCTACAGAGTTTTTGCAATATATTCATGTGGACACATGGATAACTCTAGTTCTTTCTATTTTTAGGTAAGTAATACAAAGTATTCAACAGTATGGCTATATCTAAATTCAGCCCTATGTTGATGTATATTAAAGTTGTTTTCAGTTTTCAGTTACCACAAACAATGCTGCAATAGACCTTCTGAATATCTCCTGTATAAATGTGTGAAATTCCCTTTAGGATACTAAGTAGTGGAATTGCTAGTTTATAAGGTATATGCATCTTCCTCTTAACTGGATCTTGCTAAATATTTACTAATGAGGTGGTGCCAATTTATACTCTTCTGCCGTATATGAGATTTCCATTTATAGTCACATCTTCATCCTCATTTAGTATTTGAAGACTTCAAAATGTTTGCTAACCAAATTGATGTGAAGGAATATCCACTATTTTATTTTATTATTTTATTTTATTGTTATTATTTTTTTTTTTTTGAGGCAGAGTCTCCCTCTGACACCCAGGCTGGAGGGCAATGGCATGATCTCGGTTCACTGCAACCTCTGCCTCTGGGGTTCAAGCGATTCTTGTGCCTCAGCCTTCCCAGTAGCTGGGATTACAGGTGTGCACCACCACGCCCAGCTAATTTTTGTATTTTTAGTAGAGATGGGGTTTTGCCATGTTGGCTGTGCTGGTCTCAAACTCCTGGCCTCAAGTGATCCACCTGCCTCAGCCTCCCATAGTGCTGGGATTACAGGCGTGAGCCACCGTGCCTGACCCCCATTATTTTAATTTGCAAATATCTGATAGTGAGGTTGAGCATCTTTTTATCTGTTAATATTCTTTCATTTTCTCTTTTAATTCTTTAAACTGTGTCTAATCTAAAGCTTATCTCATCTCTTATGCTTATTTTAATATTGTTATTTCCAATATTTTTAAAATTTCGGCTTTGTCTTTTTAAAATTTCTGCTTTGGCATTCTAAACATTCTTACTTTAAACTCTTGGAAGATTATAAGATTAATTTCATTCAGCGTGAACTCATATTTTGATGACTGACTATTGATTTTGTAGACTCTTAGATTTTTATTGGTTTTTGAATTTAAGTGTGCAGGCTCAGTTTGAATTTGGGATTTTTTGTTCCTATGTTTGTTTGTTTTTTTTCTTCCTCTTTCTCCCTCTGTCCACATCCCTTTCTATCTAGCATTACCAGTGGCTCCTTCTTGGATTCTTAGATTCTCAGTTTAGACCAGGGTCTTATCATGGTATTTCAGGTCTCCCTTTTTAAGGTGATATTGAGAGCACTGGAGAATCATTCAAGGAGCAAGGGAGGGGCTGGTGTCAGATCCTGTTTGTGAAAAATACCTGTGCCTTACTGCCTTCAGAGTCTTGTAGCTTACTAAAGGCAAAAAGCTCCAGGTGGTGGTCAATAGCACTTTTTTTTCAGCTCTTATGCATAGGACACCCCTACACCAGCCTGGGCTTCAAGAAAGGAGCTTGGCTTTGGTCTCCTTCTTTGCATAGAGCAATTTTAGTCTTACTTACCCCACATACGCATCCCCTCTCTGGCCTGTCTCTGTTTATCACTTTCAATTTCTCATCTGCTTCTATTTTACAGAAATGGGTAACCAAATTTTCTAATCCAGCTCTGAATTTTTTTCAATTGTATTTGTAGTGGATAGGCACCTACACAGAAAGGGTGCGTTGGGTGAGATTTCCGATAGTCATTGTGATTAGAGATACAGGCTACTTTGCTCTGGGAGTTAGCTTTTTATATCCTGGGCAATTTCTCATAGGGTTGTTATGTGGGGTTGTTGAGACAAGATACGAAAAATACTGAAGTCACAATTTTGAAGACACCATTCTGTTGTGCTCAGGACTGAATGTTTCTGCGAAGTATGTTGTGAATCTGATTCCTGTTTTCTTGTGAGTGCACAAATACACACAAATGTATGCATGCATGCCTTCATATTTCTGTTTGCAAGTATAATATCTATTTGTCTAATTATCTACTTGTGTATATTATGTGTTTATATCTTTATTTGAAAGTATTTACCCTTTTCTTAGGATTTTTTTTAATGTTCTGAAATTGACAAAAATGAACTGATGTGTGAACCTTTTCCTTCTTTCTTATTGATGCTCAGTGAAGCCTTTCATTCAGAAAACTTGTATCTCACTAGTTATGGGAAAGATTTTCTTATTATTTTTATGTTATTCCTCCTCCATTTCTCTGTTCTTTCTTTTGACAGATGTTGCCCTTTCTGGATTGACTTTTGTGTCTCATATTTTCCTCCTTATCTTATTCTCATATCTTTTTTGTTGTTCTTGTTCCATGTTTAGAGAAGCTCCTTAAAGTTTTTCAGTAGTTCTTTAATAAACAAATTTGTTGGCAAGCATACATTTTTTTTTTCTTTCCATGAATTCTTTCTTGTCCTTTAGCTGATTCTTTTTCATGGTGGCCTGTTCTTGCTTTATAGGTGAAATATATTCTCTCTTTCTAAGGATACTCATAAGAAGTTTTAACAGTTATCTTCTCTTCCCCAGATTCATTCTTGCCTCTTAGGTAATTTGTTGTGAATGGTCACCTTCCTGCAGTTGGGTTAGCTCAGCTGTCCGGTGGTCCTTGGTCATCTTCCATGTTTATAAATGAAGGACTCTGCTGAGCATCTGACCCCAGAGAGCACTGTATGCAGACTGGTTAGCACCAGCTTCTCCCTGGATTCTGTCCTTGACAGGATGACTGACCAGGCACTTTCTGTCCCAGATGCACTCAGGGGCTGCATGCAAAGAAGAGACTCTGCTTTCCTTGCAACCTTTCTGCCTTGGGTCTCCCTTTTCCCTGGTTTATCAGTTAACATGACTCCATCTCCTTTATACTCCTCCAGAAAGTTATCGAAGTCTCTACCATAGATACACCTCCCCATTCCTATTCTCAACATTTGAAAAAATGTGTTTCATTCTACATTGTCTAAGCCTGATGGGACTTAGGAGGCAGAGAATAGCAGGTAGCTTAAGGGGTTCACCATCTTGAAGCAAAACATGAATGGGACGAACTGATAATTAAAAAAAAAAAAACATCGCTCTTGCTGCTCTGTGGAAAGGAGGTTGGATAGGGCCATAAGTTAGAGCTCAGAGGCCAGTGAGGTTCATCAATTTCTAATGCAAGGTGATGGGGCCATGTCTGAACTGAGGGAGTCAGAAAAAAAAAAAAAAAAGAAGTAGGAGGATAAGGGAATGTATTTTGAAGGTAGGGCTGACAGAGGTCTCTTTTCACTTCTTCTGAACATGTCCATACTTGTGTGAGATCCTGGGATTGAGATAAGAGGGTCTGGGCCTCAGATGACTAATCTAAGAGAGTAGCATGCAATAGTGGATAGAATACCAGGTTGGGACAAAGGCAGGTCTAAATTTGAATTACACAAGTGATATTTATAGACTACCTCATAGCCTCAGCATCCACATTTATAAAATGGGTACACTAATACCTACTGTTTTCAGTCAGGCAACAGAATTCCCTTAGACAACTCTACAGAGGAGAATTACTGCAAGGATACAGGCAGCTTAGCCTGGAAGTGGGAGGCTGTTCAGAATCAAGGCCACCGATCTCTCCACAACTCTCTATAACCCAAAAGATTTCTCTCTCACAGCATTTCCATTTCTGTGTGTCTGGTGAAGCTCTGTTTTCTGAATGTCAGTTTGCAGAAGGAGATAGTCTGATTTCATTAGGTCATTATTATCAACCCAGTTGGAAAAGCCGTTTCTAGCAGGTTGCTGACCATTGACTGAGAAGGCTTTCTTAGGTTAAGTCAGGGGGCACTTCTGTGCAAAGGGCGGCATAGCCCTGCTTTTCTGGCCAGAGTGAACTCCATGTGTTCAGATAAAAGGAGACCCAGGAGGCATAAGTACCTTGACTAACATATTCAGTACCTTATCTCTTAGGGTTGATGTGAATAGCAAATAAAACAAGACATGTAAAATACATAGTAGGTAGTAGATTTAGATGAATCCCACTTCATTAAAAAACAAACAAACAAGAAAACCCACTTGCATTCCTTAAAAAAGTGGATTTAATAATTGTTAGGCTACCCAGCTTTCCGTATTATGGGACATCCTAATTAGCAAAAATTAGTTTAGTCGTGGAAATGTAAGCAGGCTTTGAAATGCATCCAAAAATAAATACTGGAGAAATAAAAGATCCCAGGAATTTGGGGGAATTACTTTGTTTCCTTGGTTTTGTTTCTTTGTGAAAATCTCTATTGTAAATTCAGTGAGTTGAATTAATTATGCCTGATACATGCCTTCCCCTCTTTATTTTTCTTGAAACTCCAAGTCAAAATATGATTTATATGTTCAGCACCATAACTGCTCAATATCTATTTCTAAATCTGTATCGTTAAAAATATATATGAAAACAGAACCTGTTATACTGTCATTTAATTAATAAAGGCAGAATTCTCAGTTTTCCCACCATATGCATTCTTTTGTTCAGTTGCAATGTAGGTGCTATTTTCTGCATTCCTTTTTAACTTTTAATAAACTTCCTTTCTGTAAAGTGTGGATACTGTTGTAAAAGAGTAGCTAAAACATATTTTCAAAAGAAAAACAATCCTTAACTGAAAATTGATCCAAAGGAAGGGGGGAAAAAGAAAACTACCCTGACACATTCACATAAATTTAACATTCCTTATGTGTTACTGCTTATTAGATTGAAAGACAGGAAAGAGAACAGCCTCACTTTTTCTGATTTTGTATTTTGTCACTCAGTTCTTTCAGTTTTGTCTCATTAACACTTCTGCTTCTGTAGGAAATTGGAGGCGTGTGGAGAGAAAACAGACTCTGGGGTCTGAAGACCTGGAACTGTGTACCAGTCCTATAGTTAACAAGCTCAACCTATCAGCTGAGGAATAAGTAGGTTTGGACTAGGCCTGGGCTTCCCAAAGAAACAGCCTAACACTGCTGATCTGGGATTTGTGAACATTCCATAATATTGACTCACATAATGACATGTTAATCCTTTTCTTCAATTTATGTTCAGTACTTTCTTGCATTATATCATGGAGAAAGCTTCAATTTTATGCTGGTATGTCCTTAACACCTTTCTATCCTTGATCTTAGCCAAAAGGTTGAGAAGCAGTCTGCAACACCTTTCTAATCCCTCATTGATTTTCCTTTTTTAACAGAGCAAACCTCAGGCTCAGACCCTTTGGCAGGCAGCAGTATCTAGCTGGAATTTAAAAATCACTCCCCTCACCTCCCACGGCATTTGATGTTAAGGTCACTACTAATTATGGCAAGTGATCTTGCTATTCCATTTACAAAAATAATACAATGTTTTCTTTTAAAATAAATGAAATCTAAGTTTTAAAAGTATGTCTAATGAATACAGTCACATGTCACTTAACAATGGATACATTCTGAGAACTGCATTGTTAGGTGATTTTGTTGTTGTGTGAACATCATAGACTGTATTTACATAAACTTAGAAGGAATAGCCTACTACATACCTAGGCTATATGGAATGGCCTATTGCTCCTGGGCTACAAACTTGCACAGCATGTTACTGTACTGAATACTGTAGGCAATTGTAACAAAATAGTAAGTATTAGTGTATCTAAACATATCTGAAGATAGAAAAGGTAATGCATTGCACTAAACATTAGAATGGCTATGATGTCATGAGGC
Source organism: Pan troglodytes (assembly GCF_028858775.2). Classification (NCBI taxonomy): domain Eukaryota; kingdom Metazoa; phylum Chordata; class Mammalia; order Primates; family Hominidae; genus Pan; species Pan troglodytes. The sequence continues at coordinate 53,416,963 of NC_072414.2, forward strand.
AGTAGACATTTTCAGCTCCATTATAATCTTATGGAACCACCATCATATATGTGCCTGTCGTTGACCAAAACATCATTATGCAATGCATGACTCTACTATTATTTGTACAAGAGGCAAATAGTTATGGCTAGGATGGTAAGTGATATGATTGAAGCAGAAAACACTGGTCTAGATGATCTCTAAGAGCCCTTGCAGCTCTTGAGCCTAAGCATTCCCACTTTCTGTGCCCATCAATTGCTATTTCTGTTAGTAATGCAAACACAGTTTCAGAGGATCAAACACACCTACTCCATCTCCCTTATATGACAATTCACTGGGTCCTGTGCCCCTCAGAGTATTTATATAACAAACACAGGAAGAACCTGTAGTTCATGACACTGGGTTGTAAAAGGAAAGTGAGAAAGCAGTACTTGAGGAGTTTTAGGAAGGCTGTAGACTTCTGGTTAAACGTGACAGATTGAACACATGTTTACTTTGGCTCTCTCTCAAAACCCAACTAAAAAGACAGTAAAGGAAAAAAACAAGTTTAATCTTATAAAAACAAGGAGAATGGAGAAACAGTGGACCAGAGACCCTAAAAAAGTACTTTGGAAGGTGGAAAACTGATGGATGAAGGATAATTGGAACATAAGTGCCTGAACAGAGAGGTACCAGGGAAAGCCAGATGATTCACGCTTTAGCACCTTGGAAAAGCTCAGGTATTAGAGATGCCAGATTCCTCTAAAGGCAGCAGAAGAGCTGCCATCAGAATGACTGCTGGAAATTCTGTCTAAAGCAGAGTTTCTCAGCCTTAACACTATTGACATTTGGGGCTGGATAACTGTTTGATTTAGTGGTGATCCCGCATCACAGGAGGTAGAGCAGCATCCCTGGCTTCTACCCACTAGATGCCAGTAGCACCACCTCCCCACTGTGACAACCATGAAAGTCTCCAGACATTGCCAAACATCCTTTCGGGGGACAAAATTTCCTCCATTTGAGAACTGCTCACCTTAATATCACTAAACCCTCCCTGAGCGGATGCAGCCAAGTCTCTATTGCTTATCTACCTTGACAAGGAACCAGAGGTTTATTCTGTGGATACACTGGACCAGAGAAGCTCCAGACCTGGAAACAGGAGGCACAGAGAAGGCAGGGGTAAGGCACTGTCCTGAAAGCCAGGCATTAGGTAAAGTCGACATACAGAATCCAAGCCTCTTCCCCTACTCAGCTGCTGGAACATGGCCAACCAGTGAACTACCTTCCAGGAATGGAGATGGAGAGGCTTCTCTGAAGAAAGTGGCCCTAGAGAAGACTTAATATTTGAGGGCTCCCCTGAGATACAGCCAGATCCTGCCCAGTCTTCCTGTAGGGGGCCACAGTCAGCAAGTACCCCCTCCACAGATACACATACACATACATACACATGGAGATACACACACACACACACACACACACAGATACACATATACATACATAGACACACATACACATGTAGAGGCACACAAAGACACACATGCATATACAGACACACAGACCCACACAACACACACATGTGCACACACACATGCAGAGCTTCTAACGAGTATTTTTGTGCATCATTCGCAAACTGACAGCCAAGGGGTATTTGTCAGATTGTGTGGTGACAATAAACAAACCCCGAATCTTAGTGGCATATGCTAACAGTTGTGTTTTGCTCACTGGTCTGCAAGTTGGCTGTGTCTTGGCTTTGGCCGGGCTATGGTTCAGTTGTGCTCAGCTCCAAGCTGGAGGGCCTCAACTTCCATATTGAAAGAGCTGACTAGGCTGGGCACAGTGCCTGTAATCCCAGCACTTTGGGAGGCCGAGGCGGGCGGATCGCATGACCTCAGGAGTTCGAGACTAGCCTGAGTAACATGGCAAAACCCCGTCTCTACCAAAAATACAAAAAACAAACAAACAAAAATAGCTGGTCTTGATGGTATGCACCTGTGCTCCCAGCTACTTGAGAGGCTGAGGTGGGAGGATCATTTGAGCCTGGAAGCGGGAGGTTGTAGTGAGTAGAGATTGCACCACTGCACTCCAGCATGAGTGATAGAGTGAGAGCCCATCTCAAAAAAGAAAAAAAAAAAAAAAAAAAAAAAAGAAGAGAGAGAAAGAAAGAGCTGACTGAGTGCTCAGTGCAATTAATTGTAAAGACCCACAAAGGAACACATCAACTAGATTTTTCAAAGTGCTATAATGAAGAAAAGAGCCCAGAAGGATTGAGGATGAAGGTTACATACAAATAAGAGTTATTAAAATGGCACATGACTGCTCACCAGCAATGTTGGATGGTGGAATCTAAGGGGGCAGTGCTTTCAAAATTCTGAAGGAAAAGGTTCGCTAATCTAGAAATTTTGTCCACCAAATTATCGATCTAAGCATAGACTAACTATTTTCAGGCATGGAAAGTCTCAGAACTTTCCCTTACATGGGGCTTTATTAGAAAATTACTTGTGGACCAAGGTGGGCATATCACCTGAGGTCAGAAGTTCGAGACCAGCCTGGCCAATGTGCTGAAACCCTGTCTCTACTAAAAAAACTAAAATTTGCAAAACATGGTGGTCGGTGCCTGTAATCTCAGCTACTCGGGAGGCTGAGGCAGGAGAATTGCTTAAACCCAGGAGGGGGAGGTTGCCATGAGTTGAGATCACACCATTGCACTCCAGCCTGGGCAACAAGAGTGAAATTCCATCTCAAAAAATAAAAAAGAAAATTACTTGTAGATGAGTCCACCAAAATAAGGGAGTAAAGTAAGAAATCGGAAGATGTAGAATCCAGGAGAGACAAGAAAGGGATTCATGGTGCCTGAAAGCTGTACCCAACTGGCAGCTGATATGTACAGGGAAGCCAATTCAAGTTGGAATGGAAGGGTGAGGGCTCTGGAGAGGATATATACTGTACTGAGAAAAAGTAAAGAAAACTTGAGCAGGCCAGCTTTATTTGTGCACAGAGGCAATTTGCCTGAGGCCCTGGGCAGATGAGCCCCTGCCCTGGGTCCTCCTCCTACCTGCTCCTCTGATTGGATGAAGCACCTTCAGAACTAAGGTGTATTAAGCCATTCTTGCATAGCTATAAAGAAATACCTGAGACTGGGTCATTTATAAAGAAAACAGGTTTAATTGGCTCACGGTTCTACAGGCTGTACAAGCATGGCACTGGCCTCTACTGGGCTTCTGGTGAGGCCTTGGGGAGTTTTTGCTCATGGCAAAAGGTGAAGTGGGAGCAAGAGAAAGAGAAAGAGGTGCCACACACTTTTAAACAACAAGATCTCTTGTGAACTCACTCATTGCTTAGGGAGTGGTGCTAAGCCATTTATGAAGGATATATTCCCATGATCCAAACACCTCCCATCTGGCCACAGCTCCAACACTGTGGATTACATTTCAGGATGAGATTTGGTGGGGACGCAGATCCAGACCACATTATTCCATCCCTGGCCCCCTAAACCTCATGTTCTCACATTGCAAAATACAATCATCCCCTGCTTAATTGTCCCCAAGAAGTCTCAACTTGTTTCTGCGTCACTCAAAAGTCCCAAGTCCAAAGTCCAGCATCTCTTGCAGAGATGAGTTCCTTACAACTATGAGCCTATACAATCAAAACAAATTATTTACTTCTAAGATACAATGGCGGTACAGGCATTGGGTAAAGATTTCTGTTGCAAAAGAGATAAATTGGCCAAAAGAAAGGGGCTAAGGCTCCACACAAGTCTGAAACCCAGCAGGCCAGTCATTAAGTCTTAAAGCTCCAAAATAATCTCTGTTGACTCCATGTCCTACATCCAGGGCACACTTACTGCAAGGAGCGGGCTCCCAAGGCCTTGGGCAGCTTTGCCTTTGTGACCTCTCCACACTTAGGCTGTAAGCTGCTGTTGTTTCCACCATTCTGGGGTCTGGAGGGTGGCAGCACCCTTCCTAGAAGTCCATTAGGCAGTGCCACAATGGGGACTCTGTGGGGCCTCAAAATCCACATTACCCCTCTGCACTACCCTAGTAGAGGTTCTCTGTCAGGGGTCCACCCCTGCAGCAGACTTCTGCCTGGACACTCAGGCTTTTCCATACATCCTCTGAAATCTAGGTGGAGGCTGCCAAGCCTCCTCTACTATTGCACTCTGCATACCTACAGACTTAACACCATATGGAATTCACCAAGGCTTATGGCATGCACTCTCTGAAGCAGTGGCCTGAGCTGTATCTAAGGCCCTTCCAGCTGAGGCTGGAGCTGGAGCAGCTGTGAGGTGGGAAGTAGCTTCCTGGGGTAGCACAGGGCACTGGAGCCCGGGCCCTGGCCTGTGACACTATTCAGTCCTCCTAGGCCTCTGGGGCTGTGATGGGAGGGGGTGCCTAGAAGATCTCTGAAATGCCTTCTTCCTATTGTCTTGGCCATTAGCACTTGGCTCCCTTTTAGTTATGCAAACTTCTTTAGCAAGTGGTTGCTTCTCAGTTTGCTTGGATTCTTCTCCAGAAAACAGGATTTTCCTTTCTATCACATGACCAGGTTGCAAATTTTTCAAACTTTTATGCTCTGCTTCCTCTTTAAATATAACTCCCAACTTTAAGTAATTTCTTAGCTCCTGAATCTGAGCATAACTCGTTAAAAGCAGACAGGCCACATCTTGAATACTTTGCAGCTTAGAAATTTCTTCTACCAGATACCTCAAGTCATCACAATTTTTTTTTTTTTTTTTTTTTTTTTTTTGAGATAGAGTTTCACTCTTGTTGCTTAGGCTGGAGTGCAATAGCGTGATCTAGGCTCACCACAACCTGTGCCTCCTGGGTTCAAGCAATTCTCATGCTTCAGCCTCCCAAGTAGCTGGGATTACAGGCATGCACCACCACACCTGGCGAATTTTGTATTTTTAGTAGAGATGGGATTTCTCCATGTTGGTCAGGCTGGTCTCGAACTCCTGACCTCAGGTGATCTGCCCACCTCGACCTCCCAAAGTGCTGGGATTACAGACTTGAGCCACCGCGCCCAGCCATCATCTCTCTTAAGTTTACACTTCCATAGAGCACTAGGGCATGAACTGCATGCAGCCAAGCTCTTTTCTAGGGCATAGCAAGGATGACTTTTGCTCCAGTTCCAACAAGTTCCTCATTTCCATCTGAAACCTTGTCAGCCTGGATAGCACTGTTCATATCACTATCAGCATTTTATTCACAGCCATTTCATTCATATATTTAACTTAGTGTTTATAATATATATAACATACATATATAGAGATTGAAAATTACTCTTTTAAATATTGAGAGATAAAATGCAAAGATGTTTGAGACAGTTGTGTGTGTCAGCTGGTGGGCAGTAGTGGGTGGTTGTCAAATCCTTATCTTCCATGGTAATATGTCAATAGGAAGGTTCTTTTTAATAACATTGAAAAATCAAGATATGGACCATATATATACTACATAAAAATATAAAAGTGAGTTCTAGAGAAAAAATTAAGTGTTTAAACTGGCTGTCTCCGAAGAGTAGAACTTGAATGTGGGGCAGAGTGCATAGTGATATTTTTCAGGATAAACCTTTCAGTACTATTTGCCTTTCTGAACCACGTATGTGTTTTACACTGATATAAATAATTTTTTTGTTAAATAAAGGCTTGGAATGTCAGTTAGGAGTCTTAATATGTAGAATATAGAGGAGAGAATATAGAATAGTGAGTATACAAGAATATGGATAAAAGCAATAGCATGACACATTTTCGATATCAATAGGGAATAAGAAAAAGATAGAACACAGTGGAGAAAAGGGAGCACATGTTAACACAGTGAAGACACGTGGAAAAGTCACAGACTTTAAAAAAATAAAGGAGAGAGACAGAGCAGACATTTGTTTATAGTCTACTAAGTGGCTGGCAGAGTGCTAGGAATTTTACGTATATCTTATTGAATTCTCATGACAATTCCATGTAGTGCATATCGTTAGTCTCATTTTACAGGTGAGAAAACATAAAAGTATAACTAGGAACAGGAAGGTACCATGGTGCATAGGTCTGGAGCAAGATGCTCAGGTTTAAATCAGGCTTCTGGCATTCATAAGCTACTGTGACCTTAGGCACTAGCTTTTTCTTCCTGTGCTTCTGTGTTCTTCTATGTAAAATGGGGATGAAGATGAGAATGAAGATTATTATTATATTATCCCATCTCATACTCATATAGCCCATCTCATAGGAATATTGTGAAGAATTTATGAGCACATGTATGTAAGGCATTTATAAAAGTGCCTAATACACCATAAGTGTTATTATTGTAAAAGGCATGCAACCAATCAAGATGGAATGAAAACAATTGGTAGATATTTTCTGAAACTCAGTATCCTCCTATTATTTGATCTCTCTGGGCATTTGGAATCACAGACCACTTGCCCAAGATCACATAACTATTCGTTACTGAAGGTAGACTTCAACTTAAGTCCTTCCTCAGAGCTCAGGCTCTTTTCTCTATAATCTGTTGCCATTCATTAGCTAATGGGAAAAGTGACCGAGGGGCCAGATACAAAAGCAGAAAACATCGACACTAGAAAACAAGAAGAGGAGAAGGAGAGAGGTGGCCAGTGAAGGAGTTAAACAAGATGATGTTGCATCAGATAGAGGGGGAAGTGTGATCCATTAGGATAAAAATAAGATGGCAGCACAGGTAGGAGAGCGTAGAAGATTGTGTTGCTGAGACAGAGATAATATCCAAGCAAGCACAAGTAAGTAGGACACTATGATTGGCAGAAATGAATTTAAGTAGGGATGGTCTCGGGAGAAACACTTTAGTGAGCCTTTAACTTCACTTACTTTAACTCCTGCAACGCCGACAGAAAGATCCCAGCTGGACTTTCAGAGTTTCCATGTAAGGAGCACTCATTTCCCCTCTGCTTCATGCACTCTGCTGTCCAACCAACTGCATTGTGATCAATTTTTTTATTTTGTGATGATTTGTTTAATACCTTTCTCCTTAACCCAACAGTAAGGTCTGTGAAGGCTGTCTGCTCCATCATGTTTAACCCAGAGTTGGCAGCACGTTGAAGGAAGAAGTAAAGGGAAGGAAGAAGGGTGTACCCAGATATTTAATAAATTATACTTTAAGGGTGGCCCTGAAGGCCTGTAGACCATGCCAGAAGTCATGAAAAAAGACTCTTTTATATAAATTAGCCAATATTTTGGTTTGGGAATCAGAATATGCAACCTGGAATGATGTTAGAGGTTATTCATTTATTCCCTCATTTAACTAATGTTGACTAAACGTTTAGAATGTGCTGGGTCAAGTACTAGTTACAAGGGACACAGAAAGGAGTTGGACATAATCCCTGCCCCAAAGGAACGTGCTTCCAGTCTAAAGGGGAGAAAGAGGAGACAGATCAATATAATAGGAGTTAATGGGGGATTGGAGATAGGAGAAAGGAGAAAAAAAAATGGAAAGCAATAATCCATTCTTGTGACTGTTCATTAGATATTTTATTTTTGTTAATGTTTCCAAAGCATGCAGGGAAATCTAAACTTGCCTAAAAAAATAGCCAGGTGGAGCCCCAAAAGTCCTTCCTTCCAGTGGGCTAGGGAAGGGGTCAGGGATCCGGTGATCAGGCAGCTGTCACTGAACGACTTGTGCCAGCCCCCATCTCTTTCCAGTGCGGTGGTTTTCAGATTGGGCTTTAAGAAGAGCACGTCTGCAGCCATAGAGAATTGCCAGCTTCAGTTCTGCCCTGAAATGGGCATAAAAATGAAACCACTCCCAAGCAACCTATCCATTACTCCTACCATCACTGTTGTTAGGTTTTGTTTTAAAAAAATTAACATATTTAACATAAAAAATGTAGGAAGGAAGTATTTTGGTAATTGGAGCATTTCTTTAAAGTGATTGTCTCCTCTGGCCGGGCGTGGTGGCTCATGCTTGTAAACCCAGCACTTTGGGAGGCCGAGGCAGGCGGATCACGAGGTCAGGAGATCGAGACCATCCTGGCTAACATGGCGAAACCCCGTCTCTATTAAAAATACAAAATATTAGCCGGGGCGTGGTGGCGGCCGCCTGTAGTCCCAGCTACTCGGGAGGCTGAGGCAGGAGAATGGCGTGAACCCAGGAGGCGGAGCTTGCAGTGAGCTGAGATCGAGCCACTGCACTGCAGTCTGGGCGAAAGAGCAAGACTCCATCTCAAAACAAAAAACAAAAAACAACAACAACAAAAAAAGTGATTGTCTCCTCTTTAGTGTATGCAGGATGATACTAGAAGCCAGGGAGCTAAAATGACTTAATCAAGGTCACAGAAAGTTGGTGGCAGAGCTAGGACCAGAACCCAGTGACTCCGAGGCCAGCGTTCCACCATATATAACAACAATGTCCAAACAGTGATGAGAAAAATATGAGCAAGCCTTTTCGGTTCAGGCTTCATCCTATGACAGTAGGTTTCCAGGAAAAGCCAATCTTGTCTTTGTATATTCCAGCCACTTATGCACAGGCTGAGAGTCGAGGAAAAGCAAATCCTCTCAAATGGAAAACCTGCATAAATAATCCAGCTGATAGAAGATAGCTTCTGAGATATGAGTGGTTGCCTCTCATTACCAATATTTAAGTGTTTTCTTGGCATCTCTTCATTCCGCACATGCAAGAAGGGTGCCTTTGAAACACTGGACACACAAAATACATCATAATGAAAAAAATTAACCTTTGCATGTCAATCCTTTCATTTATTATCTTACTCATTTTCTCCTTATAACAACCCTATGAAGTTGGTGCAGTTGTCATTTTCATTTTAGAAAAAGGAAAACTATGGCTCAGAGAAATTAAATAACTCGCCCCAGTTTACTGAGCTGGTAAGAGTGGAGCCAGGCAGGATTTGAACTCAGAAGTGTGACTGGAGCTCATGGTCTTTTCCATTATGTTCTAACACATCACTCTAGAGAGCATTGTCAGACACACATCACCACCCAGGGATATGATTGATTCCTGTCAATCTAGAAAGGAATTCAAAGTCTCTCACCTAATGACAGTAACAAAAATTTATCTGAAGCACTGAACAGTTTACAAAGAATTTTCCACATGAATTCTTTTCTCTAATATTTACTCTAATCTATGAAAGAGATAGAATTATTCCTGTGAGGAGCTGGAACTCAGAGAAGTCAAATAATGTGCCCAGGTCACCTAGCTACAATACATCCAAGCCAGGATCCAAACCTCATCTGCCTGCCCTTCCAGTCTGAACTCTTGGCACTGAATTTGCTTTCTAATGCATTTTTACCCCTGTGACTACAGAGGCAAACTCTGGTGGGATATTGTTTAAATGGCATCATATTTTACTAAAATTTTACAATGAAAGTATACAACATACTAAACTACACAGTAAGCACTGATTTATCTAGAAAACCTCAGAAAAGTCAGAGTTTTTCTTCCAATAATGCCTGATAATCATAATAATCTGTCTAGAAAAATGGCCCCGATTAAGTTTAAAATCTCAAAATGTCAACCGAGAATGATTCTGTTATATTCAGGATTATTTAAGATTCTCATTGAAATTAATAATACCTTGCTCAAATTTATACAGTCTTTGCAGTTTATAGAAGATCTTCCTGTTCGTTATCTTATCTGACTTCACAAGATGATGGGCGTATTCAATTATTATTATCCCCATTTAATAGAAAAGGATTTTGAAATTTGGTGAAGTTACAGCTTACTTACAGTGGCTTGCAAGAGATAGCACTGGAGCTTAATCCAAATCACCTGACTCTAGTTTAAAGCTCTTTCTACGACCCCACCTGTAACCTCCCCACCGTGTGCTTTTAAGCTAAAATCAAACTCTGAAGAAGATTCCAGATGCAGTATATATACGTACCCTTCCTAGCATTGCCTAAGTCTTCTGGAAAACTAAGTTTATGGAACCTCTGACAAGCATCCTTGGTGTTGGTGTCCTCCAGGGCAGGGATGTCTGTCCTCACTGTGGTTAGACTGCTGGTGTATTTGGTGGCAGATGTGGGAGCCTGAGGTTTCTGGGAAGGACCTGCTCTCTGCAAAAACACCCACAACAGAGAAGTGTTCGAGAGGTGGGAAGGTGTTTGGAAATGGCTGGAAGAGATATGACAAGCATGAACAGATACAGCTTGGGGAGTGAGTCATAGGCAGGTATTAATGAAAAGAAACTTAACACTTGAACAAAGAATAGAATCACTCAGAACTGTGGCAAACTTGATGAAAATAAACACTAATACCTATCCCAAAAGAAATGGCACTGGAGACAGCCCACAGCGCAGGACATCAAGACTACTCCTTAGAGCCCTGGCTGGTTTTTGCCTCATATCCTACAGAAGCCAGTGGGGCAGAAGTAAAGTAACCAGCTGTTGGTCTGGCTATGTACTATTGTCTGTTTCATGAATTGTTCTTATTCTGTGGTATCTTCTCTGCTTGCCTGCATAAGAACATTCTGCTCCTTTTCACAGAATGCAGTCCTGTTTTCCTTTAGGCCCAGATCAATATCACCTCCTTTGTTAGGCTTTCCCTGACCTCTCTCCCCGTGCAGAGTTTAATGTTCTTTCCTTTGGGTTCTAACTCATCATACTGTGATGTAATGTTTATGTACCTGGATGTCAGCCACTGAACTGGGAGCTCATGGAGGCCAAAGTCTTTCTCACCCTGCAATGTATAACAAACTACCCACCACAAACTGGGCACCTGAGAGATTTCAGCTGAACACATGCATGAAGCAAACAGCACTAATAAAGAATTAAAATTAACTTTGAATGAATTAGGATGCTCAGTGAATGGGAAGTGGCACTTTCTATTTAAATGAAGTTTTCCAAAAAGCTCTTGTGTCTTATCTAATTGTAAATAATCTATCTCAATTTTACCTGTCCTTGCTCCTGCTTAAACAGAAGCATCAGTGAATATCAAGAATCTGTCCTTGCTGTTGGAAAGCACAGGAAGGAGTAACTGACTCTAATCAATGAGATTGTAGCAGGTTTTGAAACCGACATCTCCCCTCTTCTAATACTGCTCTCATTTGAATGACTTGTTTGATATCTGTATCCTCTATTAGGCTTCGTCAGCTCTGCAGGGGAAGGGAACAGACTGCATTGCTGCCTGGGGTATCTCAAAGGCCTAGCATAGTGCCTGGCACTGAGTAGATTTCAGTAGCACTTTGTTTACTGAATGTGTACACGAATTAATAAATCAAGGGCTTCACAGGAAAGGGGGCTCACTGAGCCTCCCATCACTCATACCAACCTCAGGGCTACATTTACAGAGTGCCCACTGTGGATCAACTGCTCTTCTAAACACCTCAAAATTAACACAGGATAAGGACCATTGTCTATGTTTTACAGATGAGGAAACCGAGATTCCATGAGTTAAGTAACACGCTTAGACTCATATCACCAGTTTTTGGCAGGCACATCATTCAAACCAGTTCAAGCCTGATCCCAAAGTGAGTGTGTAGATAAAGGGGAAAAGCACTTTCTGGCTGAGAAAAAAGCATGGTAAAGGTGTGGACATGGAAGCGACTGATATGTTGAGAAACTGGCTGGGGAGTAGGGCTGTCCAGGGAGGAAGAGGCTGGCAAGGGAGCTCAGGTGGGGCTTACCACAGCATCCAGGACTATAGACTATACCAGATCTGCACTAACCCCAGAATTTCCCTTAGAAGGTAATTTTCTGCATAAATCCTAGGTAATAGCTTATTTGCTAGGTCTTTTGCTAAACACAGAAGTATAGAGAAGAAAATTTCTAATACATCGAGGCTCCAATTACTTGGGTTCCGATTAATTAAATTTTACTGTCCTAGCTAGTAAAAAGTCCTAGCTAGATTACTTACAATTAATTTTTTAAATGAAAAATAATGTTATTTTACAGAAAAATTACAAAAATAATACAGGGAGCCCCCATATACCTTTTATCTAGTTTTATAATGTTAACTATTTACATAAATAGTGTATAATGATTGCAACTAGGAAACTAACATTGGCACGACACTATTCACTTACTCCAGACTTTATTTGGATTTCACCAGTGTTTCTTCTAATATCCTTTTCTGTTTCAGAATCCAGTCCAGGATCCCACATTGCATTTAGTTGTCCTGCCTCCAGAGTATCCTTCAACCTTGCAATGGTTGCACAAACTGTGTCTTTAATCACCTTGGTACTTTTAAAGAGTACCGGTCTGCTGGTTTGTAGATTGTTCCTAAATTTGGGTTTGTTTCATGTATCATGATTAATGTCACATATTTTTCACAAAATGTGCCAAATGTTGCCATCAGGGCAAGTCTATCACCTTGCATCATACCAGGGGGTACAGGATGTCACCTCCACCTTGATCACTTGGTAAAGATGAAGTGGGCTGGGTTTCATCACTGTAAAGTTACAATTTTCCCCTTTGTAATAAATAAGTATCTTGGTAGAGATACTTTTAGACTATGCAAATATCCTATAGCTGCTCAAACTTCTGCTCACTAGTTTTAGCATCCATTGGTGGATCTTGTCTGCAACAATTATCACAGTGGTGTTCTCATATTCATTTTATGTTTTTCACATTTCTTGGGGAGTAATGAATTGGAACTATACCCTAAAGGAAAGTTGCCCCTTCTTACCCACGTATGTATTTATTCAATTATTTATTAATATCAGAGTAGGCTCATGAATATTTATTTCATTATGTGGGCAATAATCTAATACTATCTTTTTTTATTTTCTTGTTCAAATTGCTCTGGAGTTGGCCACTGACAACTCCTGTGTCCTTTTGAAATGCCCTAATCCTTTTATTAATACTTCTCACTTTGCAGCACCCTGGATGTGCCAGGTTCATCTGGTTTTTTCTGCCCAGCCTTGGAATCCACCAACTCTCCAAGGAACCTAGATTCTTTTTATAGAAAATGGCATTCAGAAACCAAGATCCGGGCACTAGATATGCATATTGCAACTAGGGTGCTATTTCTTCTAGGCCCTCTCACTAGACAAAGCTAGGAAATACATATATATATCTTCACCCATGCATACTCATACATACATCTCTATTTCCATATCTATCATTTCATGTATATGTTACAAAACCATGAGTTCATACTAATACCTCTGATTCCAACTTAATACTATAAGTTTCACAGCCTTTACAGTTTTCTTAATGAAGGCTTACTTTTGGAACAATTTTCTATCTCTCCCTATATTTAAACACTGCAGCGCATCACCAGATTTCAGAAATTCTGCTGTGCTGAACCAAGAAGAAATATCTTCTAAGGCAGATGAGAGCAAAGGTATCCCCTTATGTTTTCATTGGCCAGTTTTATGTCACACACACCTAACACAAAGAGACACTAGCTGGCCCCTGTGGAAATTTTAAAGACAAGGAAAAGTAAAATGCTAAATAACTACTTGAAACTTGAAAGACCCCTTCCTCAGGTTTCTGACAAACCATCCCCTACAGTACCTCAGATTGAGTAATACCGTTTAAGGGAAAGAGAGATTAGGGATCACGACTTGTAATCAGAGAAGGCCTCTTTGCTGAGGCCAGAAAAATTAGGCCCTTTTCAGACCCTTAGCTTAAAGTGGTCAAACTTAGCCTCTCTGTATTACAAATGGGCTTCCACAGAAGAACTACGGCACTTTTTTCAAAAGCACTTATGGGTGTGCTTCCAGAAGAAGCCTGCTTTAGAAACCATAAGAGACATAAAGGGAATATGAAGGAAAACTAAAATATTTTGGTATAATGCATGAGGAAAAAGAAGGCATCAGTAGAGTAAATGCCTCATTATGGCACAATTTCAGCAGGACCATGCATTAAATAAGAACCTACTATACCCCAGTCTTACTGGAGACAGAGAGAAACAGAATATTCCTTTTATTATAAGGTGGAATTCATGAATTTCAGTTGGTGTTGTTTCTGTATTTGAAATATGACCAAATGATTGACGTATTTAATTCAACTTCAATGAATCCCTAATGTGTGTCAGGTACCATGACAGATGCTAGATGGATAAAGGTGAATGGGCAATAAGCATTTAACGAGTTGGGTAATACATGATTTAATAATACTAACAATAATAAAAGTTGAAGACTGGAGCTCAACTGAGCATTTCAAGTTCTGGTTTTGCTTTTTTTTTTTTTCCTGATTTTGTGGGATAATGTATCCTCTTTCCTCTTTTGTTGAACACCATGCCCTTGCTGTATCTTGCATTCTACCCATAGAGATATTCCTCCTTTTTTTCCCCCATGTCCTCTTGATAGTCTAATTGTGCAAAAAAAAAAAAAAAACCAAAAAAACCCTTTTGCTCAGTCCCTAGCACACTTCCTGCCATGATCCCAATTACGCACCCCTGTCTACCCATCTACATTGCCGATGGGAATGCAAAATGGGGCCCTATTCTGCATTAAATACTGAAAAAAAAAATGACCTAAAAATCCTTTTTTTAAAAAAAAAAAAAACATTCACTATTTCCATGTCTTTAGAGGCTTGATAAATTTTTTTTGCAAGATATTGGAGGTGAACAAGAGAGGGGCTAGAAGAAAATAATGCTCTCATGAAAATTCAGAACTCCGGTGTAGACTTGCTCATGTAGAAGAAACAGCCCTGACACTCTGGTAAGCCCATTGTCAAACAAGACTCAAGATACCCAGCCCCTTACACATCTTTGTTTCCTTTTTTTTTTTTTTTTAAAGAAGTCCATATCCTTAAAAGCCCCACAATAGAGGAGACATTCATCAGTGACAGTGCTGTTTTCCAAGCATCTTTATGGAGGCTTAAAAAAGAAAGCAAAGTTTAATGTACATATCAATGAAAACTGTTTACAAGGCAGAAGATTGCACCCAGCGTGAGCCTTCTGACACATTTATCACTTCATTCCAAAGCTGGGTGGGAAGAAGCGACCTTCCGACAGCTGATGCCTGGTAAAAAGGATGAAGAAAGTGTCAGAAATTTTATGAATCTTCTGCAGGCAGTTATAATAGTGAAAATGATCATGATTCTTTTCTCCATCCCCATTCATAAATCTCCGTCAGCACTTGAAGATAACACTGACGATCTCTTGTAGTCTTTCAACATACGGTACTATTGTGGCAGCTTAACTTAGAGCCCAGGAGTGGTACCTGAAATTGGAAGCCTTCCTGGTAAGGTATGTACTGATAAGATGCTGAAGAGGGAGAGAGTGTAATGGGAAAAGAAGCAGGAAGTTGGGGTGGGAGGGAGGCAGGAAAGAAGGGTTCTAGCCCTAACTGTATGAAGGGAAGCAAACCACTTTGCATTTCTGTGATCTACTTTTCTCTGTCAAAT
Source organism: Pan troglodytes (assembly GCF_028858775.2). Taxonomy (NCBI): domain Eukaryota; kingdom Metazoa; phylum Chordata; class Mammalia; order Primates; family Hominidae; genus Pan; species Pan troglodytes. The sequence goes on from NC_072414.2 coordinate 53,432,183, forward strand.
AAAAATAACAATATTTGCTTTTCCTAACTCACAGGAGAAATGTGAAGAGAAAAACAAGATAATGGATGTAAAACCACTTTGAAAAGTTGAAAGCACTATGCTAATATAAGGTATTACTATTCATATTATTGTGCTTTTGTGGTGGAAAATGTTCAAAGGAGAAGGATCCAACTAATTAGCAGTAAATGTGTAGCTTGGAAAAGATATGTGGGCGACGTCAGGCGGGGAAGAGAATCTTACACTTGTATTGGCAAAGCTGAAATTCGACATGAGTTCAGTGTTCCATATTGCCAAGCTGAAAGTATGTGCTCAATAAATATTTATTGACTGAGTGATTACTTTTAGTGCATTCTGTAACAGTTGTTTCTGTAACGTCTTCCTCACTGTGGCAGTTGTTTAAGACAGGAATTACGCTTACTTAATTTATCACTCTTTCCCAGAGACAGTTACAAGGCTAGCATTCAATAAATATTTATTGAATAAATGAAAAAAATAAATGAATGGAAGAAGGAAATAATGGCAAATGTCTCCATAATTATGGTGAATCAGTTAAACTAATGATTACTTAAAAATTCAGCAGGCCGGGCATAGTGGCTTATGCCTCTAATCCCAGCACTTTGGGAGGCCAAGGCAGGCAGATCACTTGAGGTCAGGAGTTCAAGACCAGCCTGGCTAACATGGTAAAAGTCTGTCTCTACTAAAAATACAAAAATTATCCAAGTGTGGTGGCGCATGCCTGTAATCCCAGCTACTGGGGAGGCTGAGTCAGGAGAATCGCTTGAATCTGGGAGGCAGAGGCTGCAGTGAGCCAAGATTGCGCCACTGCACTCTGCCCTGGGCAACAGAGACTCCGTCTCAAAAAAAAAAAAAAAAAAAAAACCTGAGCAGTTTAGAACCACGTTAAAAGACTTATATAACATAATTTCAAGAGTCTATAACACTACAGTAATGAAGACTACTGAATACTGATAAATGGATAAACAAATAGATAAATGGAACAGAATATAGAGGCTAGAAACCCACATTTATACAGTCAAATTTTGACAAGGGACTGAAGCAATTCAAGGAGGAAAGAAAGTATTTTCAAAGATGGTACTAGGATCACCGGGTATCTATAGGAAATATAAACCTCAACTCCTAACTCACAACATCTGTAGAAGTTAATTCAAGATGGATCACAGATTTAAATCTAGAGTGAAAATGAGAAAACTTCTAGAAACAACCATAAGGGAATATCTTCATGATCTTGGAGGCAGGCATATTTCACTGAGAGGTCATAGAGAACACTAACAATAAAAGAAAAAAATAATAGGCCAGGAGCGGTGGCTCATGCCTGTAATCCCAGCACTTTGGGAGACCAAGGCGGGCAGATTACGAGGTCAGGAGATGGAGATCATCCTGGCTAACGTGGTGAAACCCCGTCTCTACTAAAAAACAGAAAAAATTAGCCGGGCGTGGTGGCGGGTGCCTGTAGTCCCAGCTACTCGGGAGGCTGAGGCAAGAGAATGGCGTGAATCTGGGAGGCAGAGCTTGCAGTGAGCCGAGATTGCGCCACTGCACTCCAACCTGGGCGACAGAGCAAGACTCCGTCTCAAAAAAAAAAAAAAATAAATAAAAATAATGATAATAATAATAATAAATTGGAGTCCCTAAGAATAAAATCTTCTGCTCATCAACAGACATGATTATGAAAATAAACGAAGAGCCGTAGGCTGAGAGAAAATATTTACAATGTATATATTTTGAGTATCTTCACTGACATTTGAGAGAAATGACTACTCCCGCTTGGTCTTGGTCCATGCCATATTTCCTTCCCTCCCTCATGGTTTTCCTCCTGCTTTGGACAACCTCTCTTGGGCTAATTTTAGGCTTTTCTTCTTGCCTCTTGTATTCAGAGTTCCTTGGGGCTGTATCTTGAATTTTCACTCCTACCTTTTGGAGATCTCATCTCAATTCATGATTAGAATTCTGCCTATATGTTGATAATTCCCAAATCAACATTTTTTTAATTTTTAGTTTTTTTATTTGTTTTTTACTGTTAAAAAAAAAGTCAATACGTTTTTGGGGAACAGGTGGTGTTTTGTTACATGAATAAGTTCTTTACTGGTGATTTCTGAGATTTTGGTGCACCCATCACCTAAGCAGCCTACGCTGTATTCAATCTGTAGTCTTTTCCCTCACACCCACCTATTTCCCCCAAGTCCCTCAAAATCCATGGTATCATTCTTACGCCTTTGTGTCCTCATAGCTTAGCTCCCATTTATGAGTGACATTTATACAATGTTTGGTTTTCCATTCCTGAGTTACTTCACTTAGAATAATAGTCTTGAATTCCATCCGGGTTGCTGCAAATGCCATTATGTCTTTCATTTTAACGGCTTAGTAGTATTCCATGGTATATATATATCACATTTTCTTTATCCACTCATTGATTGATGGGCATTTGGGCTACTTCCATATTTTTGCGATTGCGAATTGTGCTGCTATAAACATGCATGTGCAGGTATCTTTTTCATATCATGACTTTTTTTTTTCCTGTGAGTAGATACCCAGGAGTGGGATTACTGGATCAAATGATAAAATGATAGATCTACTTTCAGTTCTTTAAGGAATCTCCACACTGTTTTCCATAGTACTAGTCTACACTCCCACTGCCAGTATAAAAGTGTTCCCTTTTCACCACATCCACGCCAGCACCTATTATTTTTTGATTATGGTCATTCTCGCAGGAGTGAGGTGGTATTGTGTTGGGTTTTTTTCCGTCCTTTTTTCTTTTTTGAGATGGCGTCTCACTCTGTTGCCCAGGCTGGAGTGCAGTGGCATGATCCCAGCTCACTGCAACTGCCCCTTCCCAGGTTCAAGTGATTCTCCTGGCTTAGCCTCCCAAATAGCTGAGACTATAGGCACACACTACCATGCCAGGCCAATTTTTGTAGTTTTAGTAGAGATGGGGTTTCACCATGTTGGCCAGGCTGGTCTCGAACTCGTGACTTCAGGTGATTCACCCGCCTTGACCTGCCAAAGTACTGGGATTACAGGCATGAGCCACTACGCCCGACTTAAACTTTTCCCTGTTCAGTATAACGTTGGCTGTGGGTTTGTCATAGATGACTTTTGTTACCTTATCACATGTCCCTTTTATGACAATTTTGCTGAGAGTTTTAATCAGAAAGGGATGCTGGATTTTGTCAAATGCTTTTTCTGCATCTATTGAGATGATTATGTGATTTTTGTTTTTAATTCTGTTTTTGTGGTGTATCACATTTAGTGACTTGCGGATGCTAAACCATCCCGGCATCCTTGGTATGAAACCCACTTGATCATCGTGGGTTGTCTTTTTAATGTGCTGTTGGATTCTGTTAGCTAATATTTTGTTGAGGATTTTTGTATCTATGTTCATCAGGGATACTGCTCTGTAGTTTTCTTTTGTTGTTGTATGCTTTCCTGGTTTTGGTATCAGCGTGATACTGGCTTCATGGAACGATTTAGGGAGGATTCCTTCTTTCCCTATCTTGTGGAATAGTGTCAATAGGATTAGTACCAATTTTTCTTTGAATATCTGTTAGAATTCAGCTGTGAATCCATCTGCTCCTGGGCATTTTTTGTTGGTAACTTTTTAATTACTATTTCAATCTCTCTGCTTGTTATTTGTCTGTTCAGAGTTTCTATATCTTCTTAGTTTAATATAGGAGGGTTGTATATTTCCAGGAATTTATCCATCTCCTCTAGGTTTTCTAGTTTATGCATGTAATGGTGTTCATAGTAGCCTTGAATGATCTTTTGCACTTCTGTGGTGTCAGTTGTAATATCTCCTCTTTCATTTCTAATTGAGCTTATTTGGATCTCCTCTCTTTTTTTCTTGGTTAAGCTCATTAATGGTCAATTTTAATGATCTTTTCAAAGAACCAGGTTTCTGTTTCATTTATCTTTTGTATTTTTTTTCAATTTTAGTTCTGCTCTGACCTTGGTTATTTCTTTTTTCTGCTGGATTTGGGTTTGGTTATTCTTGTTTCTCTAGTACCTCGAAGTGTGATCTTAGATTGTCTGTTTGTGCTCTTTCAGACTTTTTATGTAGGCATTTAATGCTATGAACTTCCCTCTTAGCACTGCTTTTACTATATCCCAGAGGTTTTGATAGGTTGTGTCACTACTATTATTCAGTTAAAAGAATGTTTTAATTTCCATCTTGATTTTATTCTTGATCCAACGATTATTCAGGAGCAGCCTATCTAATTTTCATGTATTTGCATGGTTTTGAGGGTTTCTTTTGGAGTTGATTTCCAATTTTTTTTTCACTGTGATCTGAGAGAGTACTTGATATAATTTTGATTTTCTTAAATTTGTTGAGACTTGTTTTGTGGCCTATCATATGATCTATCTTGGAGAATGTTCCATGAGCTGAATAGAATGTATATTCTGCAGTTGTTGGGTAGAATGTTCCATAAATATCTGTTAAGTCCATTTGTTCTAGGGTATAGTTTAAGTCTACTGTTCTTTTTGTTGACTTTCTGTCTTGATGTCCTGTCTAGTGCTCTCAGTGGAGTACTGAAGTCCCCCACTATTATTGTGTTGCTGTCTACCTCATTTCTTAGGTCTAGTAGTAATTATTTTATAGATTTGGAAGCTCCAGTGTTAGGTGCATATATATTTAGAATTGTGATATTTTCCTGTTGGACTAGTCCTTTTATCATTACATAATATAATGTCCCTGTGTGTCTTTTTTAACTGCTGTTGCTTTAAAGTTTGTTTTGTCTGATATAAGAATAGCTACTCCTGCTCGCTTTTGGTGTCCATTTGCATGGGATATCTTTTTCCACCCCTTTACCTTAAGTTTATGTGAACCCTTACATGTCAGGTGAGTCTCTTGAAGACAGCAGATACTTGTTTGGTAAGTTATTATCCATTCTGCCATTCTGTATCTTTTCAATAGAGCATTAAGGCCATTTATGTTCAAAGTTAGTATTGAGATGTGAGATACTATTCTATTCATTGTGCTATTTGTTGCCTGAATACCTTGTTGTTGTTGTTTTCATTATGTTATTGTTTTATGGGTTCTGTGAGATTTATGCTTTAAAGAGATTCTATGTTGGTTTATTTTTAGGATTTGTTTCAAGATTTAGAGCTCCTTTTAGCAGTTCTTATAGCACTGGCTTGGTAGTAGCGAATCCTTTCAGCATTTGTTTATTTGAAAAAGACTGTATCTTTCCTTCATTTATGAAGGTTAGTTTCACTGGATACAAAATTCTTGGCTGATAATTGTTTTGTTTAAGGAAGCTAAAGATAGGACCCCAATCCCTTCTAGCTTGTAGGGTTTCTACTGAGAAATCTGCTATTAATCTCATAGGTTTTCTTTTATAGGTTACCTGTTGCCTCTGCCTCACAGCTGTTAAGATTCTTTCCTTTGGCTTCAATTTAGATAATCTGATGACTATGTGCCTAGGCGATGATCTTTTTGTGATGAATTTCCTGGGTGTTCTTTGAGCTTCTTGTATTTGAATGTCTAACAAAGGCTGGGGAAGTTTTCCTCAATTATTCCCTCAAATATGTTTTCCAAACTTTAGATTTCTCTTCTTCCTTGGGAACACCAATTATTCTTAGGTTTGGTAATTTAACATAATCCCAAACTTCTTGGAGGTTTCGTTCATTTTTTAAAAATTCTTTTTTGTCTTTGTTGTACTGGATTAATTCAAAAGACTTGTCTTCAAGCTCTGAAGTTCTTTCTGCTGCTTGTTCAGTTCTATTGCTGAGACTTTCCAGTGCATTTTGCATTTCTCTAAGTGTGTCCTTGATTTCCAGCAGTCGTGATTATTTATGCTATCTATTTCACTGGAGATTCTTCCATTCATATCCTGTATCGTTTTCTGATTTCTTTAAGTTGGACTTCACCTTTCTCTAGTGCCTCCTTGATTGGCTTAATAATTGACCTTCTGAATTCTTTTTCTGGCAATTTAGAGATTTTGTCTTGGTTTGGGTCCATTGCTGGTGAGCTAGTGTGATCTTTTGGGGGTAGTAAAGAAACTTGCTTTGTCATATTAGCAGAATTGTTTTTCTGGATCCTTCTAATTTGGGTAGACTATGTCAGAGGGAAACTCTGGGACACAAGGGCTGCTGTTCAGATTCTTTTTTCCCACAGGGTGCTCCCTTGGTATGGTGCTCTCTCACTTCCCCTAGGGATGACCAAAAGCTGGGGGCAGGGTTAGGCATGTATGAGCTCAGACTCCTTGGGTAGGGCTTGCTGTGCTTACTGTGGGGGTGTGGTTCTCTCAGGCCAATGGAGTTATGTTCCCAGGGGGATTATGGCTGCCTCTGCTGCGTCATACAGGTCATCAGGGAAGTGGGGGAAGCCAGCAGCCACAGGCCTCACCTAGCTTTCATGCAGCCTGCAGCCTGCAGCCCGAAAGGCCAGTCTCATTCCCACCGTGCCTGTCCAACAGTATTGAGTTTATTTCCAGGCAGCCAGTGAGCAGGGCTGAGAAGTTGCCCCAGGCTACAAGCCTCCCAGCTGAGAAAGCACCCCAACTCACAGCTCCTTGGCTGTCCCATGGAGCCTGCAGCGGCAGTCCACCTTCTTCAAAGCATATGTGGAATCTCTCAGCTTTCCTGGTATGTTTCTGTGGTAGTTCTTGGAGCAAAAGTTCACAATGTGAGTCTCCACATGCTGCTTTGTCCATCCAAGTGGGAACTGCAAATTAGTCCTGCCTCCTAGCCACCATTTTCCCATAATTCTTACCCAAATCAACATTTCTGAGTGACTTCTCATGAACTCCAGGCTTGTATACTCAACCAGATGTTTTCTGATGTTTCCAGATAGATCTCAAATTCAATGTGTTCATTACTAAATGTATCCTTCTTTTCTTCTTCACCACAAATCTGCCACTCCCACTGTTTCACTTTCAGTACAGGAGAGCACTATTACTAGACCACACAAGCCGAGACCCTGTCATTTAAATTCAATGATTCCCAAGTCCTGTAGGTTTTCTGTCCCAAGCATTTTCTCAGGTTGCTTCCTTCCTGTCCATTTCTATTGTTATTGCTTTTTGCCATAGATGTTTAGCTTCTTATGATATCTTCTTCCACTACTGCAAGAATTTCCTCACTCTTATCCTTGCTGGGAGTCTGCACCCTCCTCCCTTCCATGCTCGACATTACTTGCAGCCACAGTGATCTTTCCCCAACATAAATCTCATGTTGCTACTGTGTTCAAAATCCTCTGATGGTTTACTTTACCTTCAGGACAAAATTCAAACTCTTTAGTTTGATACCCAAAGCCTTTTTTAGTTAATTCCACTCACTGCACAACACATCTTAAGTTTTGGTTCTCCTGGCAGTGCCTGAGTAGCCTAGCCATCCATCTCTTTGTTTGTCAATTCATTTATTACTACTGAGTGTTCATCCTGTCCAAAGAGCTATGATGTTTCACCTTCCTGAATCTTACATGAAGGATGCTGACCTGCAATTATGACTAGAAAAGAGACACTGGGGGCTTCACACTGACAGAAGTTTTTGGTTACAGAAATTCAGCCCCTACTCTTCCTTATTAAAGAGTTAATTGTCCGTGGCCACCGTCTTTTTTTTTTTTTTTTTTTTTTTTGGAGATGGAGTCTCACTCTGTCCCCCAGGCTGTAGTGCAGTGGCACAGTCCCAGCTCACTGCAACCTCCATCTCCCGGGTTCAAGTGATTCTCCTGCCTCAGCCTCCTGAGTAGCTGGGACTACAGGCGCGAGCCACCATGCCTGGCTAATTTTTTGTATTGTTAGTAGACACAGGGTTTCACCATGTTAGCCAGGATGGTCTCGATCTCCTGACCTCGTGATCCACCCACCTTGGCCTCCCAAAGTACTGGGATTACAGGCATGAGCCACAGCGCCCGGCCCATAGCCACTGTCTTTAATGCGTTTTGCACTTTTTTGTATATAACTAACTTCCAAAAACCCCTAGAGACTCAATACAATGGTCTCTTCTCCTGAAAGACTTACTGACTCTCTATCTTATTTAGATATTCCTCAAACCCCCCTACAAGCATAATGGCCTTGGTTCTCATACAGGCCTTACCACACAGCATTGCATTCCTCTATCTCCTTGCTTATGTGTCTCCCCAGCTAAATAAAATCTCCATGAAGGCAGTATTTAACATTTTAATCCACTGGAACAGGGTGGCTTTACTGACTTGTTGAATGAAGTCAACCTCAGTTGCATTCCTATTCACCCACTTCCCTGCTCAATCATCTTGGAAAAATTATGTAACCTGGGAAATTTCTTTGAGTCTTCTCGGTTGTGATCATATTTCATAGGACCATATTTTGAGGAGATTGAATAATACAATGTACGTCAAACTTTAAGCACATGACCTGGCTTCTGGTGGATGGTTCACAAATGTTAGTTCTAGCAGTTTAACCATCATTTCCAATGGTGTAAGCCACCTCTGGCCTTCCAGAAGAAGATATCCTGAGGTATAAACTATTACAGAAAGAGACTGTATTCCTATCGTTGGCCCATTCTGTGTGAGAGAAAAGTCTGGAGACATTTGAAAGATAAAGGCTGTATGAATTGACTACATATAACACATTAGATGAAATACAAATAGAAAGTCAAATCGGACATGATATAATTTAACATGAACATGTGACTCTTGCAAGTCATCTCAGTATGAAGTTAGCTTTCTTCCAGAAACATTTATTCCTTCACTAAACAAGCTTCCACTATGTGTAGAGTCCTATGAAAGATGTGATAAATGACCCAGGAATAAAGCAGACCCAGCGCTGGTTTGGTAGGAAGAACATAGAAAGATTTATCAGAGACCTTTGATCCAACTCCTGGCTTTATCATTTACTAGCTATGTTATCCTAGACAAAACTCTTAGTCTTTCTGAAACTCAATTTCCTCAGTTGTAAAATAGAGATGATGTTAATAAATCCCTCCCTTAATTTGAATAATAAATGAAATAATGTAAGAATCACATGATAAACCTTGAAGTGCTATAGGAATACATCAATTTTTATTGATGTGCTGCTTTTTTTTCTTTGTTTTCCTCTTTTATTTTACTTTATTATACTTTAAGTTCTGGGATACATGTGCAGAACATGCAGGTTTGTTGCATAGGAACACATGTGCCATGGTGGTTTGCTGCACCCATCAATCCGTCACCTACATTAGGTATTTCTCCTAATGCTATCCCTCCCCTAGCTCCCCACCCCAAAACAGGCCCCGGTGTGTGATGTTCCCCTCCCTGTGTCCATGTGTTCTCATTGCTCATCTCCCACTTATGAGTGAGAACATGCAGTGTTTGGTTTTCTGTTCCTGTGTTAGTTTGCTGAGAATGATGGTTTCCAGCTTCAACAATGTCCCTGCAAAGGACATGAACTCAAAGTAATTTATAGATTCAATGCTATCCCCATCAAGCTACCACTGACTTTCTTCACAGAATTAGAAAAAACTACTTTAAATTTCATATGGGTGTCCTGCTTTTAAGAAATTTAGAGCCTAGCAGGGAAGATAAGACATATCACGAAATATGGAAAATAATGGCCACTAGTTGAGGGAGTCTGGAGGAGCTGAAGTGTGCAAGTGCTCTTTCTTAAATTCTACTTTGTTCACTTGAGTAAAGGCACTTTGGTTTTGGCATCTTGTTTTGTGTTTTGCTTCGGCCTATCTCCCTTCCCTCTCTCCTACTCACTTTCATGTTTTTGCTTTTGCTGTCCCGCTGAGCAAACAAACAAACCTCAAAGCCCTGTGCTTGTTCAACTCATTCCCACTTTCTAACCTTTTCCATCACAGATCTTTTTTTCTGACTCTGACTTATTCTAAAAGATGAAGATGCTGACCTACAATTACGACCAGAAAAGAGAGAGTGGGGGCTTTACACTATACGTTTTTGGTTACAGAAATCCAGCACCTACTCTTCCTTATTAAAGAGTTAATTGTCCACAGACAGCTGTTTAATCCACAATATTTTCATGTATCCAGAGGAAAGTGTGAACCAGAAGCTCTCAGAGAATGAACTATCAGAGAAGGCATGCTCAGTTCAGCTTTCTTTAAATGTGATGGGGTTTGTAGAGATAATAAATATAACTTTTTAAAGCCTGGAGTGCTTGATTAATGAAATGAGGCTTCTTTCTACTAGATCTCATTTACAATCTAATTTACAATGTTCCATTTTTTGCTTAATATTAAGGGACAATATTTTATTATAAGGGATTGTTTTTTTCAATTAATATGCACTTATAATAGATTTTCTACATTCTTTAAGGTAATTTTGGGTCCTGAGGCTACCATAGCTCTGATATTACAATGAAAATAAGTGAGAATATAGGGTTTGGCTTTACATCTAATGTTTCATGGGTATAGCTATTTCAGAAATCAAGGTAACCTTGCGCTTAAACTTAATAGAACCATAAAAATACATTAACCTTAAGGTTAAACCCCATTTGTATTTATAAATAGGGAGCAAATTTCTCAGTAGCAGAGATGCTATTGTGAATTTATCACCTTTCCTCATGTCAGTATGAGACATGGACCTAGTCTAAGGAGAGAAGTCAGAACAGGGCAAACTCTACAAATTTAGGATTTTTTTTTTTCATTTTAAAATCAGGGATTTGGTCAACATTAGGCTTTTCCTCAAAGTGTGTCCTATATAGTCCTATAGGTCCCACAGGTATCTTCGATACTGCCATGAAGAACAAGAAAAGCTTTAAACATGCAGAATTCTGGGCCTTCCCAGCTAGAGCCAGAGAAATTCTGCTTTTATTTTATTCTAACATATTGAGCTTCTGAAAATTATTTGAAATAAGAGTTACGTTGTTATAAAGAACACATTGACCTAGGTTAACCCTGAGATTCATGTCAGAAAATTATTAAAAACTAAATTTCTTGAAAAAGCCACCAGCTCCAAAACATCTAGAAACATAGGATAAAATGTAAAAATGTCTTTTTAAGTTTGGCTAAGTTTTCAGCAATGAAAGGCAAAACCTGAGGGGCCCAAAGCTAGGAGGAGTGGAATCAAGAATAATAGCCTCCTACTGAAGCTTTTGCTGCTTTCAGGGCCTTTGCCAGTCCCTGTGACTTGAGGGACTAGATGGCTGAATGTGAGAACCTGAGACTAACCTTGGGACTGTACACGGTATGATTTCAAAATTAAGACTCCTATACAGAGTCAAAGGCCTTCAAAGGAGCCTAACTTCAGTGAAAGGCTGGGCTAGAAAACTTTAGCTTGGTAACAAGAGGAGAAACTTGTTAATCTGGGTATAAACTCTTGTGAGGGAAAAAATGTCTCTCTTGAGAATTTGTGAACACAGATCGGTGCTCACATGAATCTCAAGCTTACCTCTGTGCTATCAAGGTGATCTAGGAAGTCACCTAGATATCGATTTATAATTACCATAGAACAAGCATATGGCAGGAACAAAAGCAAAGCTTTCCTATAAAGAATCACTCTTAAAATGGACTTTGCAGAACTCACATGAAATGAATAAGTTGGGAAACCAAAGTTGTAAAACTCTGAGAAATAAACCAAAATGAATTAAGATTGACAAAACCACAAACAAAAGATTTAAGACTCCTGTGGATTTTAATATGAATTGTCAGAAAAATACTACAAAATTGGTATGTTTAAAATGTGTAAAGAAATAAAAGAGGGAATTGAAAATATGATCAAGGAACATTATGAAAAAAATAGAAGGACATCTTGAAAAAAAGAGAAATTCTAGGAATAAAAAAGATCACAACTTTAAAAATTAACAACTCAATTGATGGATTGAAAAGCAGAGTAGAGTTAAAGAATTGGTGAACTGGAAAGTAGCTCTAAAGAAATTGTTTACTGTATACTGACTGTATACTAAAGTAATTAATGTTTAAAAAAGAAGATAAAAGTATAATAGAATAATTTAGAAAAACATTGACTATTGAAAGAGACAGTCTAGAAAATGTCTAATCAAAACTTCGGAAGGAAAGACTAGTGAAAGTAGGAGTGGGTAATATTTGAATGATAGCAAGAATTTTCAGAATTGATGGAAGTCACAAATTCTCAGATTCAGAAACCAAAACAAACCTCAATAACAAAAAAATTCTATATCTAGAAATAAAATTACAGAACAAAAAAGATAAATAAAAAACAGCAAAAGCAGCTTTAAAAAGATTACCTTCAAATAAATAACAATTGAACTCACATAAGACTCCTTACAGCAATATGGAAATCAAAACAAACTGAAATATCTCCAAAATTCAGATTAAAATATCTATACATATATACCCAGGAAATATATCTTTCCAAAATGAAGATGAAACAAAAACATTTTTAGACAAAATTGAAGTTTACCAACAGCAGATCTTCACTAAAGGAATATTTAAAGGAGTACTTTAAGAAAAGTAAACATGATTCTAGAAGGAAAATATGTATCTAAAAAGGAATGAGCAAAGAAATTGCTTCCAGAGATTAAGTGCTGTGATTCTGTGAAAGTTGTTCATCTCTAATCAGAAGAGGCTATTTTTGGGTGGGAGAGATGTGAGAGAGAGAGAGAAAACAAAATTTCTGCTCTTTTAGAGGAAGACAAAATAAAATTTCTGATCTTTTAGGATTAGCAACAATATTTTACTATTCAAGGTTTGCCACAAAGCGTCTCTATAGAATCAAATCTACAAAAAATGAAGGAAAACTGGGATTCACAGGTAACAACACTTCTCAGCTACAACTATTATACTCTAGTAGACGCCTCTATCTCATCATTCATTTACATATTAATTGTACATGATTTTAAATATTCCCTCATGCATTCCTATCCATTCTCATCCTTTCAAATTGGGGTACCTACCAAGGAAATACCATATTTCTATATAATTTCTGCTTGAGAGTGCTGCCTTCAGTGTCATCAGAAACCATAAGTTTGAAAGCAGCCTGCAGTAGTGCTAAAGGCTGGAAGAAATTATTGAAGAGTGCTGCAGACCCTGCACTGAGAAAATCACTGTTTACACTTCTTCAATTGCATTAACTGAGCCAATTAGTAGTAAAAGCAGCTTCTTTAAAAGATGAAAAGAAAATATAGTAAATATCAGCCCATCGTTACGTAAAGTGCCAATCCAAGTTTGTATACTGTTTGTTAAAAATTATACAAATACGGCAAAGGGTGAAGGTCCAGTCAATTGTTTTATTGTCCGGTCAGCCCTGCTGTGATAAGTTGTTTCTTATCCTAGATAGTGCCTGGGGAAATCCTAAAAATGGCAGACAGAATTTAAAAAATAAGCTCAAAGCAACCAGCCTGTGGATTCTGGAAGCAGCTTTATCACAATTACCTGGGTATCCTTGTATAGGAATGAACCTACCTACTTTTCTTTTCCTGACAGAGACGTATCACTGTTTCCTGCTACCACCTCACTCCCACTTTCCAAACCATCATTCCGGTATGGAAATATGGTACTAATATGTTTGGCATCCTGGAGCGTTCATTGTACTACATTTACAAAGGGGCATTGTCACTCTGTGCATGAACCAAGGCTCACTCTTTATTTTGCTGTTCTCTCTTCAACACAGCTAGTGACTAAGTAAATTAAGGTCTTGCTCTTCTTTTTTCACACATTCCTGAACATTATGGCCATTCTGTTCAGTTTTTAATAATGAGCCAGGGCAGAATCTGGTAAGATTCAAGATTTGGATTGAAGCTTTAGTGAATGATAAAGACTCCTTAGATTTTAAATCCAAGACATTTGCTCTTTGCTCTTAAGAGTGTTATGAGAGCTTTGCATTGGGATTCTTCAGTGCTCTTGCAAGCTAAAATCAAAGAAGTCTTGTTGTTTCACATTTGCTTACTGTTCCTATGCATTTCTCTCTTGAGAGATGGTAATAATTGCTAACATTAGGTGGGTGCTTAATTCTTGCTAGGCATCGTTCCTAGTGCCTAATGTAAATTAATGTTAGTATTACAATAATATCCCTATGCAGTACTACCAAAACAGTCTCCTTTTTACAGATGAGGAAAATAAGGTCTAGGGATTAAATAACTATATTCAAGGTCACAGAGAGAGTTAACAGTGAACGTAGGAATTAAACCCAGGCAGTCTTTTCATATTGAATATACTATACTCTGCTCTTGGAGCGAATGGGGTAGATGGCAGAACAAGATTCTGCCATTCCTGGGACCTGATTATAAATCCAGTAAATAGTGCCAATACCCCATCCCAGTACTATACAGGGAGGTAATCCAGGAAACCTGCACACCCACTGATCGGGTTTTTCCCAGAACACTGCTGTTCGCCCAATGTTCGTTCATCAAGGGCCTCTGCCTGGGCTTCGTCTATTCCCTGATGTCCTCTATTCCCTGATGTCTCCCACATAAAGCAGGCTGATCTACTTGCATCCCATCTGGAAGTTCATTAATTAAAAACACACTGGGAGCACCCCAACTCCTTTTTGAAATTTTCTTGGAAACATTCACTTTGTTGTCATCCCTTCTCCTACCTCCTGCTCTGCTCCTGTGGTTTGGATGTGTTTGCCTTGTCTGAATGCAATTCCAGGTCTGGATTCCCCCACAAGCTTTTGGATAGTGAACTTTGGTGTCTAGCTTGACTCTTTCTAGGATTGTAGCTTACACTTATCATCTGGCTCACCCTCTCCAGGCTGCTGTGGGTAAAAATCCAGAGCTGATTGAATTTGGAGCTCTTGGTTCTCACACCAACCTTGACTGGTTGGCTAATAAGTGTCTTGTTCACATAGAATGAGTGAACCAGATCTTCACAACAGACCTACAACCTATTAGGCTGGAACTGCACCAAATTCTGGCCAATGTGAACTTGGCACCATCTCCCCTATTCCCACTACTGCTGACACTCTCCCTCCCATGTATCAATCACGTAGAACCACAATTCTCCTCTCTCTCATGACTTACAGATTCATCCTCTAGGTATATTTCTGTCCCTTTGCCTCATTCCTATAGTGTACCACTTTTGAAATTGAGGCTGGTCCAAATCTATCCCCCTTAGATGGTCTGCTTATTGCTCTTCTCAGGGTCAACTCTGTAGTTACATAAGTTTACTTGGACCAGATGTTATCAAATTTCATCCCTTGTCCCACCTTTCTATGCTGCTGAGATCTGATAGGCCTTATTCCTGTGCCAGCTTGAGTTCAACCAATGGCTAAGGATGGCTCAATGACAAAGCTATCCTGAGCTTTACCAAGCCACAGTAGGGAGGATTCTCAGAATCCCAAGATTTAATATTGCATGTTTTGTATTTTCAATTCCTAGAGGACTGGGTTCTTGGCAGTTTTTCTCTTCATAGTACTTAGCACAGTGTCAAAAACATTTGAGAAGTAGACAAATGGGATTTTTGAAGGATGAGTCTGTGGGGCAGTACCCTCTTTGTGGTGGCTAGAAATAACTTAAACAACAAAGAAATCCAGGGGTAGGATTAGCCTTGGAGGCTCCTGGCAATTCAGACAGTGCTATCAGGGTTCTCTCATTCTCAGTTTGTACTGGGTTTGGGCCTTGTTTGTTGGTACCATCCACAGGCTTCCTCCATTTGGCAAGAGGAGGGGATCATGGCCAAAGTCATGCTTATACTATTCTAGAATAGGAAGCCCAGGAGAAAGTGGGAGCTTGTCTCACTTATTCTCTACATGAAATTCAGAGAAGAATCCTGACCAACTGGGCATGAGATCATTCCTAAGCCAATCATCATGGCCAAGGGTCATGTGTACTAAGATTAGCCAGGCAAGGGTCATATGTCTTTTCCTATAGCCAAAGGGATAGCTTGTGTAATTAGCATCCTCTTTAGGACCTAATGGACTTGGGCATGGGCATTTGTCCAAGGAAAGGAATGCAAGTCAGATGAAAATAACAGATGGTCACTATAGCAGGTTGCCCTGGGTTCAGGTGTGTGTGTGTGTGTGTGTGTGTGTGTGTGTGTGTGTGTGAATTTCTCAATCCATTGTTCAGAACTGCATGAATTTCTTCAGCTGAATGTCTTTCTCACTCAGCGGGGGCACCAGAGCTCACTCCTGTTTGCAGCCTTCATTCTGAACCAGTCGCTTTCATTATAGATCACATTTCCATCTACTCCCATATACCCTGAAAGATATTGCCTTCCAAGTTCATTATTCATTCTCCCCCCTTGGACCTTATCTTACTTTTCAGTCTTGATGCTCACCATTTTCTACTTTACCATGATCTTGTGTCCTCTTCAGCCACAATTCTGGCTGGCTCTGGTCAACACTTCCCCAGCTCTGACTCAGCCCTTGAATCTCCCATGGACCTACCTACATTAGTACCATCATCTATGGATGGTATCTCAGGGGGGGTTGCAGTGACTCACACTTTCATAGGGCCGTATGTTCTGGCATTCTTTGCCTAGATATTTATAATATTAAGGAATTTCCAGATCCTTATTTGCACTTGAAGAGACTTGAATGATGCCTAAACTGTCCTATTCTCTTTTTTTCTCATCCAATCCCCCAATTGCTTTAAGCCAAATGTCCAGACATAGCTTCCGCTCTTTTGTTGGTTTAACTGCTTTTTGTTGTCTTTAGCTTTGTGGTTCTACTAAGGAGGAATCTAGCCTTTTCTTTCTTCTCCACAATTGTCTCTTTGTCTCCTACTGTCAAACAAATATTTTTTTTTCTTAAAAAATGTCATTAGTTGCCAAACATGTAGTTGTTTCTTCTGATATTAACTTTTGTTACTATAGATGTGACATCCTTCTTCCCTTCTCTCCTTTTTTTCCCTCCATGAACACATTTCTTAGGAGTCATGTGAGTACTCTCATCAGGCTGTTGGTGAGGGTATGAGGATAAAGATGATACATGCAAACAACAGGAAGCCACAGCAACTTCAAAGGCTGAGATAACCATTGTCATCAGGTTGGACTCATTTGGCAAGTGTCACTATATCTGTCATAAAGGCCAGGTATTTTAATGGATACAAATGTGTGTATAGGGCAAAAGAACATTGAGTATAGCCTGTTACTGAGCTGGCTTAGCCTCAGTCTGGGCCAAACTGGCAAGTAAAGTCTATCTTCAGTGTCACAGAAGGTACAGTGCTTATGCTGAGGAGCCAGGTTTTTCATATTATAAAGGCATTTTTGTACAATGCTTAAAAACTTAAATTCTGTGGTGAGTAAAAATGGATTCATAACCCACTCCTGTTATTTACCAGCCATATAATCATGGGAAAATCATTTAAGAATTTCAAACCACAGTTTTCTCATTTGTAAAGCGGTCATTCATTTATTCAACAAACACTGAGCACTTAGTATGTGCTAGACACTGTTCTAAGTGCTGGAGAAGCAGCAATGACTTCAAATCCCTGCCTTCCAGGGTTCTGTCTCTAGTAGGAGGACAGAAAATACATGAAATAATCAATCACATAGCATCTTAGAAGGTGGTAAGTGCTGTGAAGAAAAAACAAGGATGATAGATAAGTTTATACTACATTACCTCACATGAAATATAGAAATCTTGTAACAGTATAGTTCCATTTATCCCCCATTCTTTGTGCTATTGCTGTAACATATAAAATAGCTACACAAACCTTAAATTCTATAACATTGGGTTGTGGTCCTTCTGCTCCTTAGCTCAGCTAGGTCTGAGTTCTTGTCTCACAATCAGGAAGAATTAGGTGCATGGACACTGGAGAGTGAGTGGAGTAAAATTTATTAAGTGAAAGAAAAACTCAGCAGAGAAGGGACACAGTGGGTGTTTCCCCTACTCGAAGGTGGGGAAGTTCCCTCTCGTGTGACTGGTCCAGGGCCTTTCATGGACTCAGAATGGGGAGTGCATGCTAGTTGTTTTGTGAGTATGCAAAATAGTTTAAAGGAAAGAAAGCACTCAAAGGTGGACAAGACACTGTAGAAAACCAATTAGGAAAAGGTACGTATAATAGCAGTTTTAGAGTCCTGTCTGCTAATTTCAACGTCTGAAAAATCTCTGGGTTATTTTCTGTTGACCACTCTTTTTTTTTTTTTTTTTTAACTGGGTCTCATTTTTTGTTTCTTCATCTGTCTAGTAATTTTTTTAAATTTAATTCTGGGCTTTGTGGTAATATATTGTCTTACAATGAAGAGTACTGACTCAAACTCCAAACTCTGTCTTTCCTGTAGTGAAAATAAGCTGAGATTCCATCTCAATTCTTTAAGCTTCCATATGCTGTTTTTGTTGGGGTCCTGGAATCTCCCTTGAACGTGCACAGTTCAATGACTAGTCAATAGTTAGAGGACTTTATCTTCATATTTTGAGGGGTTCAACCCTTCTGCAGCTCCCTCCTTTCAGGTATTTCTCCTTTAATTTTCAAGCCACTCTGACTCTGCCTGCACAAAACTCTGTCCTCTGATACCTCAATTCAGCAAGTCTGTGGCTTTCTGTAGCCCTGCCTCATGTAGAATGCAGGTGCCCTCAGGCAAAAAGTTACAAAGATGCACACATTATTACATATAATTCCTGTCATTCAAGGGTCAAAAATGCCTTACAGTTTCCTTCTACACTTGGTTGTTCTCCAGTATTTTCAAATTGTTTTAAAAACATTTTGTCCACATTTAAAACTGCTATCTGTAGGAGGGATAATTCAACCAAGTTTTCTACTAGTATCAAAAGCAATAATACAGTTTTGAATATGTTAGACTTGACATATTTACTAAACATTCTTGTTAAAACACAGAGTAGGCAGTCTCAATATACAAGTATGGAGTTCAGGGTAGAGATCTGAGCTGGAACTATACATTTGGTAGGGATCAATTTATAGATGCTATCTAAAGTTATAACACTGGGGAAGATCACCAAAAAAGTGAGTATAGATAAAGAAGAGAAGAAACGCGAGGACTGAGACTTGAGCGTCTTCGAAGTTTAGAAGGCTTCGAGAAGAGTTGACAAAGTAGACTGACATGGAGTGGCAAATGAGGTAAAAGAAAAACCATGCGATTGTGGCATCCTGGATTCCAAGTGGAAAAAGTTTTAATAGAAGAAGGAAGTGATCAATTTATCAAATTCTGCTGATAGGACAAGTAAGATGAGAACTAAAATTGATTATTGGATTTAGCAATGTAGAGGTCATTGATGACCTTGGTAAGAGCAGTTTTAGTAGAGTGCTGAGGGTAAAAGCCTGACTAGAGTGAATCATAAAAAGCAATTGCCAACTTCATGGAATTATTGTGAGGATTTATATGACAAATCACAAATTATGTTAATATATAAAGAGCTCATAAAATTAATGAGGAAATAGGTTATTGTTTAATGGATACAAAGTTTCAGTTTGGGATGATGGATAAGTTCTGGAGATGGATAATGCTGATAACTGCACAACAATGTGAATGTACTTAATGCTAGTGAATTGACCAGTTAAAAATGTTTAAAATGGTAAATTTTATATTATGTATATTATACCACAGTTAAAGAAAATGGCAATCCATAAAAACAAGCAAAATAAGAGTGTTCAAAAAATACAAATGGCTGTTAAACATATGAAAGGAGTTCTATCTAATAGTTAAATGAGCTAGCTAATTAAAGAAATATAGATTAAAATGGACAAGTAGTACATTCCACCTATCAGATTGACCACTTTGAAAAAGTTTGATGATATATTGTGCTGGTAAAGACATGGAGGAACAGTACTTTTTTTCATTATTAGTAGAATTCAAAATGGTATAATGTTTTCAAAGAGCAATTTACCGATATCTATCAAAATTAGAATGGCATATACCACTTGATCTAGTAATTCCATGTTGATGTACATATATATTCATACATATATAATTTAAATATATTTACACACACATGCAATTACTTATTTAAAGAGATATTTTTGCTATATTGCTTTGAGTAGCCATAGACTAGATAAATCGATCATGGTATAAACATGTAGTGGAATTCATGATTTTTGGGCAATAATTAAAGAGAAGAAATCTGATCAACCTAATCAGCTAAAAAAAAAAAAGCAAGGTACAGAACAATACATATAGTATACTAGAATACTGATGCAGAAAAAAGAAATATACATACATATATTCATAAATACAAACACACACTCAAATATGAATACACATAATCCTAAAACAGCTCTGGAAAGACTTGGGAGAAACTGTTATAGCTTTGCCTCTATGTAAGAGACAGAAGCCTGTGGGTCTGAGGTGTGAGGGAGACTTAGTGTTTGCTATGTCTTTCTATACGTTAAAAAAACTGGGGTTGTTATTCTTTATTTTTTTTTATTTGAGACAGAGTCTGGCTCTGTCACCCAGGCTGGAGTGCAGTGGCGCGATCTTGGCTCACTGCAACCTCAGCCTCCCAGGCTCAAGCAATTGTTGTTGTGCCTCATTTTCCCGAGTAGCTGGGATTACAGGCACATGCCACCATGCCCAACTAATTTTTTACAGGGTTTCACCATGTTGGCTGGGCTGGTCTCGAACTCCTGGCTTCAAATGATCCACCCACCCTGGCCCCTCAAAGTGCTGAGATTACAGGCATGAGTCACTGCGCCCGGTCAAAAAAGTGTTGTTTTTTTTTTTTAACCATGTGTCCACATTACTCTTTAAAAAACTTCATTAAGTATAATGTAGACAAGAAAAGTGCACGTAAGTATACAGTTTGATAAATTTTCACACACAGATGTAACTAACATAGAAACATTACCAGAGTGCCCCTGAAACCCTTCTCCCTCCCATTCCAATATTACTGCCCCAAAGGGATTATCTTTTCATTTTAATGGAATATTTAGATATAATTCTTTCAATGCCTAGACCTAATCATTATCTGTATTATTCCTCAAAACTGGACAAAGGGCAGAATGTTTTTAATTCTCTATCTCTTCTTCATCTCCCATAAAATATTATCTGAGAATTCAATTCTCTATTGCTACTACTTTTAAAACATTAAGAACAGCTTGTTTAGATTAAGCACTTTCCTGGCTCACCTGCTTCTTATATCTCCTGTCTTTTTGTAGGGGTCTGTAGTCATGTTTGATATTCTTTTCAGTTGTCCTCTTTCTCATTCCCCTTTCTATCGTTTGGAAATTTTCTACCTCATAATCTAAACCTTGCTTACCATGAGAGAATTTGGAAGTAACAGAGATTTGCTTTCCCCGGCTGCCTTGCAGCATGGACCAGGTCTGCCAGTCAGATACACTCTCCCTAAGGAAGCCAAAATCTGTCTTGATGATGGGAGGTGCCAGAGCTGGCAGCTGCTTCTGGTCTCCAGAGGCAACAGGGGTGGTTGTTCTAGTGGGAGTAGCCACGCAATATGTTTCTGAGATATTTCCATGGTTATGTGTTCAGAACTTGCATCCATAGTCCATTTTACTGCTTTAGAAAATTTCCATTGTATAAATACAGTGTAATTCATTTTTCCATTTTGCTACTTAGGAACATTTCAGTCATTTCTTTTTTTTTTTTTTTTTTGAGATGAAGTCTCACTCCATCACCCAGGCTGGAGTGCAGTGGCACAATCTCAGCTCACTGCAAACTCCACCTCCTGGGTTTAAGCAATTCTCTGCCTCAGCCTCCTGAGTAGCTGAGATTACAGGCGTGCGCCACCATGCCCAACTAATTTTTGTAGGTTTTGTTTTTTAATTACAAAAAGAATGCGACTTCCAACAAACTTCAAACACATTTCTTGGTGCACATGGGCAAGGGATTCTCTCTTGCACACTAAATATTCATACCCTATCCCATCCCAGAAAACTAAATCATAAGATATAGGAGTGCAGTCATAAAACTGATAGAAATTAGATTATCCATATAAGATACATATCTGACATCATCATCGTTAGAATTCTAGACTAATCCACTGAAATCTAGTTCCCCTGCCACCACTGACCTTGTAGTAGGGAGGGAATATGTATCCTGTATCAATTTCAGCAAAATGTCTATTCTCATCTCTTTTGGAGAATCTGAGAGATTTCTGGTATTATCCTCTTGACCAGTCTTCTCCAGTGACCTGCCCTGGAAAGAACCTAATGCCCTTTTGCACACTCAAGAATTAATACAGCACTGTGAGTTACCTTTGCTCAACATAAAAGGCATTTGAACAGGATGTAAATAATGCTTTAGCACAAATAGAGAAGTTTCTAGTAGTTGAATTTTATGACTCATTGTCTGAAATAGTTGAAGGGATGGTGGGTTTTCTTCCTTCCTTCCTTCCTTCCTTTCTTCCTTTCTTCCCTCCCCTCCCCTCCCCTCCCTTCCCTTCCCTTTTCTTCCTTCCTTTCCTTCCTTCCTTCCCTCCCTCCTTCATAAATGATACCATCTATGCAGCCACCTTCTACAGATCAGGCATGCATTCCCTGAGAGCATTCTGAAAAAATGGATGCTTTGGGCTCATTTGCATTTCTAATGGAAAAGAGGCAAGACATTCCAGGAGCTGAATCCTAGCACAAGTTGGGCTTGGGAAAGTGCTACAGGCAATAATATTTTTTTCAATTCTGTACTGGGAAGAACCTAAAATGTACTTAGCCAAACACCCTGAGCCCTGAGGCACTCGAAGCAAAATGTAATCCATATGTTTCTGATTCATTTCACTCACCTCAAAGGCTTTCAGAGTGGGGTTTCACTGCTAAGAAGTTTTCAAACTGTTCAACTTTTCCCTTTCACCACAATAAAAAGAATTCATCTATTGAACCCATTTCCCAAAAGATAGTAACATACAGGCTTAGTATTTAGGATTCTAATTTCTAGGATACCACATGCAACTGAATATATTCTGCATCCTTAAAAATCTGTCTTTTCTGTGTGGTTTAAAATAGAAGCACCATAACATTTTATTATTATTATTATTATTATTATTTTATTGAGACAGAGTCTCACTCTGTCACCCAGGCTGGAATGCAGTGGGATGATCTTGGCTCACTGCAACCTCTGCCTCCTGGGTTCAAGCCTCAGCCTCCTGGGTAGCTGGGATTACAGGCATGCACCACCAGGCCCAGCTAATTTTTGTATTTTTAGTAGAAATGGGGTTTCACCATGTTGTCCAGGCTGGTCTCAAACTCCTCACCTCAAAGGATCCTGCCCACCTCGGCCTCCCAACGTGCTGGGATTACAGGTGTGAGCCACCGCACCCGGCCCACCATAACATCTTAATAACAAGCTGCAGAAGGGGAGAGGAAATGTAATGCTAAGGAATGATTTTGTTTTAAAGATACAGAGGTTCTCAAGGTTAGAAGGGAGCTGAAATTCCATAATTTAATTTGGTCCAATTTCCAACTCATTTATATGATGTTGATTATACTTAATATTTTTCTCTTATAGGCAAAATATTTCTTTTTTCCTCCCTCCTTTCCTCCATCGCCCCCTCCTTCCTTTGACACAAAAAGTTTTGCAATTATACATTCTAGGCAGAAAATATTTTGGTTTCTTATTAGAGCATTTTACAGATAATCTGATCTCTTGTTTGTTCCTCTTAATTGGAAAAGGTAGTCTCTGTACACATAAGGAGTAAAGTCTAAGGGGGTGTACAGAGCAGAGCAGATCCCCAAAATATGTTAGCTGTTCAGGGAAGTGAACAGAAATAGCACAGAGGATAAGCAAGAAGGCCCAGGATGGGACTTGAATTTAAGGAGGAATCTGGTAAATATATTTAGAGGATCCAAACTCCGTGCATGAGATTGCTGAGTGCTAATCCCAGGGCAGAAACTGCTTGCTTTCTGGCCCATTTTATATAATCTGCTACTTATATTTTATAAAAACTCTTTATATTTGCCATTTCTTTTAATAAAGAATAGCCAGGAGAGAGAGTTCAACTGTCTACTCTTCCATCTGCATGCACAGTTAGAACATTTTGATTAAACTGCCTAGTCATTTCACACAGTGAGACATTTTTCATCAAATAACTAAACCAGTTAATTCTGTCAGCATGCTTGAGTTTTTTGTTTTTTTTTTTTTTTTTTTAATGACACAGAGTCTTGCTCCATTTCCCAGGCTGGAGTGCAGTGGTACAATCTTGGCTCACTGCAACATCTGCTTCCCGGGTTCAAGTGACTCTCCTGTCTCAGCCTCCCGAGTAGCTGGGACTACAGGTGCGTGCCACCATGCCCGGCTAATTTTTTGTATTGCTAGTACAGACAGGGTTTCACCGTGTTAGCCAGGATGGTCTCCATCTCCTGACCTCATGATAGGCCCGCCTCGGTCTCCCAAAGTGTTGGGATTACAGGCGTGAGCCACCACGCCCAGCCCTGAATTGAATTTCAACTGAATTCAAGCCTGACAAGTTAATCGAACTAGTTATAGCTTAAGTAAAATTATTCTAGTGAGCACTGTCCTTGAATTTTTTTGAATTGACAAAATTTATATTACTGACCTGAATTTTCAAGTTACTCAGGTCTAATACTTTTCCATTCTATCTAGAGCCATTATGACATATGGTAAATGAAATGCAATTTTCCCCAGTAGCTTATTAAAAAAAAAGACTAAAAATAGCTTTTACTTCACCTGCAAAACTTTGCTATCCAGATTTTCCATTATGAAGAGGAAACTAGTCAATAAAGAATGGGACAAAAAAGCTGTGGAGAGGAAAAAGTTAAAAAGAAATACCAGTGGTTGTCTTTTTTTTTTTTTTTTTTTTTTTTTGACACAGTCTTGCTCTGTCACCCAGGCTGGAGCGCAATGGTGTGATCTTGGCTCACTGCAAGCTCCACTTCCTGGATTCAAGCAGTTCTCCTGCCTCAGCGTCCTGAGTAGCTGGGATTATAGGTGCACACACCACCACAGCTGGCTAATTTTTGTATTTTCAGTAGAAACGGGGTTTCCGCATGTTGGCCAGGCTGGTCTCGAACTCCTGACCTCAGGCGATCTGCCCACTTTGGCCTCCCAAAGTGCTGGGATCATAGGCGTGAGCCACCGTGCCTGGCCACCAGTGATTGTCTTTTTTTTTTTTTTTTTTTTTTTTT
This sequence comes from Pan troglodytes, assembly GCF_028858775.2. Taxonomy (NCBI): domain Eukaryota; kingdom Metazoa; phylum Chordata; class Mammalia; order Primates; family Hominidae; genus Pan; species Pan troglodytes. The sequence continues at coordinate 53,457,022 of NC_072414.2, forward strand.
TTTTTTTTTTAAATTATACTTTAAGTTTTAGGGTACATGTGCACATTGTGCAGGTTAGTTACATATGTATACATGTGCCATGCTGGTGTGCTGCACCCACTAACTCGTCATCTAGCATTAGGTATATCTCCCAATGCTATCCCTCCCCCCTCCCCCCTCCCCACAACAGTCCCCAGAGTGTGATATTCCCCTTCCTGTGTCCAAGTGATCTCATTGTTCATTTCCCACCTATGAGTGAGAATATGCGGTGTTTGGTTTTTTGTTCTTGCGATAGTTTACTGAGAATGATAGTTTCCAATTTCACCCATGTCCCTACAAAGGACATGAACTCATCATTTTTTATGGCTGCATAGTATTCCATGGTGTATATGTGCCACATTTTCTTAATCCAGTCTATCATTGTTGGACATTTGGGTTGGTTCCAAGTCTTTGCTATTGTGAATAATGCCGCAATAAACATACGTGTGCATGTGTCTTTATAGCAGCATGATTTATAGTCATTTGGGTATATACCCAGTAATGGGATGGCTGGGTCAAATGGAATTTCTAGTTCTAGATCCCTGAGGAATCGCCACACTGACTTCCACAATGGTTGAACTAGTTTACAGTCCCACCAACAGTGTAAAAGTGTTCCTATTTCTCCACATCCTCTCCAGCACCTGTTGTTTCCTGACTTTTTAATGATTGCCATTCTAACTGGTGTGAGATGATATCTCATAGTGGTTTTGATTTGCATTTCTCTGATGGCCAGTGATGATGAGCATTTTTTCATGTGTTTTTTGGTTGCATAAATGTCTTCTTTTGAGAAGTGTCTGTTCATGTCCTTCGCCCACTTTTTGATGGGGTTGTTTGTTTTTTTCTTGTAAATTTGTTTGTGTTCATTTGAGTTGAGTAGATTCTGGATATTAGCCCTTTGTCAGATGAGTAGGTTGCAAAAATTTTCTCCCATGTTGTAGGTTGCCTGTTCACTCTGATGGTAGTTTCTTTTGCTGTGCAGAAGTTCTTTCATTTAATTAGATCCCATTTGTCAATTTTGGCTTTTGTTGCCATTGCTTTTGGTGTTTTGGACATGAAGTCCTTGCCCACGCCTATGTCCTGAATGGTAATGCCTAGGTTTTCTTCTAGGGTTCTTATGGTTTTAGGTCTAACGTTTAAATCTTTAATCCATCTTGAATTGATTTTTGTATAAGGTGTAAGGAAGGGATCCAGTTTCAGCTTTCTACATATGGCTAGCCAGTTTTCCCAGCACCATTTCTTAAATAGGGAATCCTTTCCCCATTGCTTGTTTTTCTCAGGTTTGTCAAAGATCAGATAGTTGTAGGTAAGCGGCGTTATTTCTGAGGGCTCTGTTCTGTTCCATTGATCTATATCTGTGTTTTGGTACCAGTACCATGCTGTTTTGGTTACTGTAGCCTTGTAGTATAGTTTGAAGTCAGGTAGTGTGATGCCTCCAGCTTTGTTCTTTTGGCTTAGGATTGACTTGGCGATGCGGGCTCTTTTTTGGTTCCATATGAACTTTAAAGTAGTTTTTTCCAATTATGTGAAGAAAGTCATTGGTAGCTTGATGGGGATGGCATTGAATCTGTAAATTACCTTGGGCAGTATGGCCATTTTCACGATATTGATTCTTCCTACCCATGAGCATGGAATGTTCTTCCATTTGTTTGTATCCTCTTTTATTTCTTTGAGCAGTGGTTTGTAGTTCTCCTTGAAGAGGTCCTTCACATCGCTTGTAAGTTGGATTCCTAGGTATTTTATTCTCTTTGAAGCAATTGTGAATGGGAGTTCACTCATGATTTGGCTCTCTGTTTGTCCGTTGTTGGTGTATAGGAATGCTTGTGATTTTTGTACATTGATTTTGTATCCTGAGACTTTGCTGAAGTTGCTTATCAGCTTAAGGAGATTTTGGGCTGAGACGATGGGGTTTTCTAGATAAACAATCATGTCATCTGCAAACAGGGACAATTTGACTTCCTCTTTTCCTAATTGAATACCCTTTATTTCCTTCTCCTGCCTGATTGCCCTGGCCAGAACTTCCAACACTATGTTGAATAGGAGTGGTGAGAGAGGGCATCCCTGTCTTGTGCCAGTTTTCAAAGGGAATGCTTCCAGTTTTTGCCCATTCAGTATGATATTGGCTGTGGGTTTGTCATAGATAGCTCTTATTATTTTGAAATACGTCCCATCAATACCTAATTTATTGAGAGTTTTTAGCATGAAGGGTTGTTGAATTTTGTCAAAGGCTTTTTCTGCATCTATTGAGATAATCATGTGGTTTTTGTCTTTGGCTCTGTTTATATGCTGGATTACATTTATTGATTTGCGTATATTGAACCAGCCTTGCATCCCAGGGATGAAGCCCACTTGATCATGGTGGATAAGCTTTTTGATGTGCTGCTGGATTCGGTTTGCCAGTATTTTATTGAGGATTTTTGCATCAATGTTCATCAAGGATATTGGTCTAAAATTCTCTTCTTTGGTTGTGTCTCTGCCCGGCTTTGGTATCAGAATGATGCTGGCCTCATAAAATGAGTTAGGGAGGATTCCCTCTTTTTCTATTGATTAGAATAGTTTCAGAAGGAATGGTACCAGTTCCTCCTTGTACCTCTGGTAGAATTCGGCTGTGAATCCATCTGGTCCTGGACTCTTTTTGGTTGGTAAACTATTGATTATTGCCACAATTTCAGATCCTGTTATTGGTCTATTCAGAGATTCAACTTCTTCCTGGTTTAGTCTTGGGAGAGTGTATGTGTCGAGGAATGTATCCATTTCTTCTAGATTTTCTAGTTTATTTGCGTAGAGGTGTTTGTAGTATTCTCTGATGGTAGTTTGTATTTCTGTGGGATCGGTGGTGATATCCCCTTTATCATTTTTTATTGTGTCTATTTGATTCTTCTCTCTTTTTTTCTTTATTAGTCTTGCTAGCGGTCTATCAATTTTGTTGATCCTTTCAAAAAACCAGCTCCTGGATTCATTAATTTTTTGAAGGGTTTTTTGTGTCTCTATTTCCTTCAGTTCTGCTCTGATTTTAGTTATTTCTTGCCTTCTGCTAGCTTTTGAATGTGTTTGCTCTTGCTTTTCTAGTTCTTTTAATTGTGATGTTAGGGTGTCAATTTTGGATCTTTCCTGCTTTCTCTTGTGGGCATTTAGTGCTATAAATTTCCCTCTACACACTGCTTTGAATGCGTCCCAGAGATTCTGGTATGTTGTGTCTTTGTTCTCATTGGTTTCAAAGAACATCTTGATTTCTGCCTTCATTTCGTTATGTACCCAGTAGTCATTCAGGAGCAGGTTGTTCAGTTTCCATGTAGTTGAGCGGCTTTGAGTGAGATTCTTAATCCTGAGTTCTAGTTTGATTGCACTGTGGTCTGAGAGATAGTTTGTTATAATTTCTGTTCTTTTACATTTGCTGAGGAGAGCTTTACTTCCAAGTATGTGGTCAATTTTGGAATAGGTGTGGTGTGGTGCTGAAAAAAATGTATATTCTGTTGATTTGGGGTGGAGAGTTCTGTAGATGTCTATTAGGTCCGCTTGGTGCAGAGCTGAGTTCAATTCCTGGGTATCCTTGTTGACTTTCTGTCTCGTTGATCTGTCTAATGTTGACAGTGGGGTGTTAAAGTCTCCCATTATTAATGTGTGGGAGTCTAAGTCTCTTTGTAGGTCACTCAGGACTTGCTTTATGAATCTGGGTGCTCCTGTATTGGGTGCATATATATTTAGGATAGTTAGCTCTTCTTGTTGAATTGATCCCTTTACCATTATGTAATGGCCTTCTTTGTCTCTTTTGATCTTTGTTGGTTTAAAGTCTGTTTTATCAGAGACTAGGATTGCAACCCCTGCCTTTGTTTTCCATTTGCTTGGTAGATCTTCCTCCATCCTTTTATTTTGAGCCTATGTGTGTCTCTGCACGTGAGATGGGTTTCCTGAATACAGCACACTGATGGGTCTTGACTCTTTATCCAACTTGCCAGTCTGTGTCTTTTAATTGGAGAATTTAGTCCATTTACATTTAAAGTTAATATTGTTATGTGTGAATTTGATCCTGTCATTATGATGTTAGCTGGTGATTTTGCTCGTTAGTTGATGCAGTTTCTTCCTAGTCTCGATGGTCTTTACATTTTGGCATGATTTTGCAGCGGCTGGTACCGGTTGTTCCTTTCCATGTTTAGCACTTCCTTCAGGAGCTATTTTAGGGCAGGCCTGGTGTGACAAAATCTCTCAGCATTTGCTTGTCTGTAAAGTATTTTATTTCTCCTTCACTTATGAAGCTTAGTTTGGCTGGATATGAAATTCTGGGTTGAAAATTCTTTTCTTTAAGAATGTTGAATATTGGCCCCTACTCTCTTCTGGCTTGTAGGGTTTCTGCCGAGAGATCCGCTGTTAGTCTGATGGGCTTCCCTTTGAGGGTAACCCGACCTTTCTCTCTGGCGGCCCTTAACATTTTTTCCTTCATTTCAACTTTGGTGAATCTGACAATTATGTGTCTTGGAGTTGCTCTTCTCGAGGAGTATCTTTGTGGCGTTCTCTGTATTTCCTGAATCTGAATATTGGCCTGCCTTGCTAGATTGGGGAAGTTCTCCTGGATAATATCCTGCAGAGTGTTTTCCAACTTGGTTCCATTCTCCACATCACTTTCAGGTACAGCAATCAGACGTAGATTTGGTCTTTTCACATAGTCCCATATTTCTTGGAGGCTTTGCTCATTTCTTTTTATTCTTTTTTCTCTAAACTTCCCTTCTCGCTTCATTTCATTCATTTCATCTTCCATCGCTGATACCCTTTCTTCCAGTTGATCGCATCGGCTCCTGAGGCTTCTGCATTCTTCACGTAGTTCTCGAGCCTTGGTTTTCAGCTCCATCAGCTCCTTTAAGCACTTCTCTGTATTGGTTATTCTAGTTATACATTCTTCTAAATTTTTTTCAAAGTTTTCAACTTCTTTGCCTTTGGTTTGAATGTCCTCCCGTAGCTCAGAGTAATTTGATCGTCTGAAGCCTTCTTCTCTCAGCTCGACAAAATCATTCTCCATCCAGCTTTGTTCCATTGCTGGTGAGGAACTGCGTTCCTTTGGAGGAGGAGAGGCGCTCTGCGTTTTAGAGTTTCCAGTTTTTCTGTTCTGTTTTTTCCCCATCTTTGTGGTTTTATCTACTTTTGGTCTTTGATGATGGTGATGTACAGATGGGTTTTCGGTGTGGATGTCCTTTCTGTTTGTTAGTTTTCCTTCTAACAGACATGACCCTCGGCTGCAGGTCTGTTGGAATACCCTGCCGTGTGAGGTGTCAGTGTGCCCATGCTGGGGGGTGCCTCCCAGTTAGGCTGCTCGGGGGTCAGGGGTTACGGACCCACTTGAGGAGGCAGTCTGCCCGTTCTCAGATCTCCAGCTGTGTGCTGGGAGAACCACTGCTCTCTTCAAAGATGTCAGACAGGGACATTTAAGACTGCAGAGGTTACTGCTGTCTTTTTGTTTGTCTGTGCCCTGCCCCCAGAGGTGGAGCCTACAGAGGCAGGCAGGCCTCCTTGAGCTGTGGTGGGCTCCACCCAGTTCGAGCTTCCCGGCTGCTTTGTTTACCTAATCAAGCCTGGGCAATGGCGGGCGCCCCTCCCCCAGCCTGGCTGCCGCCTTGCAGTTTGATCTCCGACTGCTGTGCTAGCAATCAGCGAGGCTCCGTGGGCGTAGGACCCTCCGAGCCAGGTGTGGGATATAGTCTCGTGGTGCGCCGTTTTTTTAAGCCGGTCTGAAAAGCGCAATATTCGGGTGGGAGTGACCCGATTTTCCAGGTGCATCCGTCACCCCTTTCTTTGACTCGGAAAGGGAACTCCCTGACCCCTTGCGCTTCCCAGGTGAGGCAATGCCTCGCCCTGCTTCGGCTCGCGCACGGTGCGCGCACCCACTGGCCTGCGCCCACTGTCTGGCACTCCCTAGTGAGATGAACCCGGTACCTCAGATGGAAATGCAGAAATCACCAGTCTTCTGCGTCACTCACGCTGGGAGCTGTAGACCCGAGCTGTTCCTGTTCGGCCATCTTGGCTCCTCCGATTGTCTTTTATATGGAAGCCCAAACTCTGTCCTGGAGTGATCCATTTCCAGTGTCTGTAGTTTATGGGAAGGCAGCCTTGGGAGGAAAGTGTCCCCTTCCCAGGTTCCCTGCTCTAAATGCGAAGAATGTATGGCACTGATGTAGCGTTTCCAGTGTTTCATACTGGAATAGTGTTTATAGACATACATACTGTTTTCTGCATGACATTCTCTTATTATGCAAAATATATATATTTAGCTTAAAACTAGTTGACTAGGGTTATATAGAAATGCTTTGAAATATTCCTGAAAAATTACTCCATTTACAAAATCATATTCATGGGTTGCTAGATGTTAACTTAATGGGAAGCTGCTCTTTTTCTCATATGTAGCCAAATTTAGGGTCTGACTAAATTTTACACCACTTTTTTCAGTTAGTACCCAATTCCCTTTCTATTCTACACCCATCCCAATACATTTAGTTTCATAAAAATGTTTAGGTTCTCACTGAGGAATTCCAGGCCCTGGGGTACATTTCTAGAACTATCTGCCCCTACAAGACCTTGCCCAGCCACACTGGTGGATTCTCTGTTCTGGGCATGAGTGTATCAGCCTCTGCATTTCTCACCCCTCACCCATTGCTGAGGTTGTCTCCTCCATCTGGCCTCTCCTTCCTCTCCCCTTTACTCATATGACTTATCCACCTTTGAGACTTTCATGTTCTACTTCATCAAGATGGAAGCTTTTTCTTGTCTATTGGGTCCACAAATTTCTCCCTTTCCTGAAATAGATCAGCAACTTTCCTTTTGTGCCCCTCATCTGGTAATGACATGCTATCCATTATTACTAGACATGATTACATACATTTTGAATCTTTACCCTTTTCTTCCAACTAGATTGAAGTTCATTGAAGAAAGAATAAGTGCCGTATGTTTCGGATAAATACATGGTAACAAACTCAAGTTTTTTTTTAACATCATTATCACCAACATCACCATCATCATCATCACCATCATGTAATATTAATAATACCTTACATTTGTTTTAACTTTTATTTTGTTTTAGATTGGGGGGTAACATGTGAAGGTTATATAGGTAAATTGCATGTCAAGAGGGTGTGTTATACAGATTATCTCTTTACCCAGGTGCTAAGACTAGTACCCAATAGTTATTTTTTCTGCTCCCCTCCCTCCTCCCATTCTCCACCCTCAAGTAAGCCCCAGTGTCTGTAGTTCCCTTCTTTGTGTTCATGAGTTCTCATCATTTAACTCCCACTTATAAGTGAGAACATGCAGTATTTGGTTTTGTTTCTGTGTTAGTTTGCTAAGGATAATAGCCTCTAGCTCCATTCATGTTCCTTCAAAAGAATACGATCCCATTCTTTTTCATGGCTGTATCGTATTCCGTGGTGTATATTTACCACATTTAAAAAAAAAAATCCAATCTGTCACTGATTGGTATTTAGGTTGATACCATGTATTTACTCTTGTGAATAGTGCTGCAGTGAACATTTACATTCACGTGTCTTTATGGTAGAATGCTTTCTATTCCTTTGGGTATATATCCAATAACGGGATTGCTGAATGGTAGTTCTGTTTTTAGCTCTTTGAGAAATTGCCATACTGCTTTCCACAGCAGTTGAACTAATTTGCACTCTCACCAACAGTGTATATGTGTTCCCTTTTCTCTACAACCTCACCAGCATCAATTATTTTTTGACTATTTAATAGCCATTCTGACAGGTGTGAGATGGTATCTCATTGTGGTTTTGATTTGCATTTCTCTCAGATCAGCGATGTTGAACTTTTCTCATATGCTTGTTGGCTGTATGTATGTCTTCTTTAGAAAAGTGTCGGCTCATGTCTTTTGCTCACTTTTTAATGGGGTCATTTTTTTCTTGTACATTTGTTTAAGTTCCTTAAAGATGCTGGATATTAGACCTTTGACAGATGCATAGCTTGAAAATATTTTCTCCCATTCTGAAGGCTGTTTACTCTGTTGATACTTTCCTTTGTTGTGCAGAAGCTCTTTAGTTTAACTGGATCCCATTTGTCAATTTTTGCTTTTGTTGTGATTGTGTTGTGATTGCTTTTGGCATGTTTGTCATAAAATCTTTGCCTGTTCCTATGTCCAGGATGTTATTGCCTACGTTGTCTTCCAGGGTTTTCATACTTGTGGATTTTATATGTAAGTCTTTAATCCATCATGAGTTGATTTTTGTATATGGTATAAGAAAGGTGTCCAGTTTCAATCTTCTGCATGTGGCTAGCCAGTTATCCCAGTACCATTTATTGAATAGGGAATCCTTTCTCCCCATTGCTTGTTTTTGTCAGCTTTGTTAAGATCAGATGGTTGTAGGTGTGTGGCCTTATTTCTTGGCTCTCTATTCTGTTTCATTCATCTATGTGTCTGTTTTTGTACCAGTATCATGCTGTTTTGGTTATTGTAGCATCGTATTATAGTTTGAAGTCAGGTAGCGTGATGCCTCCAGCTTTGCTCTTTCTGCTTAAGTTGCCTTGGCTATTTGGGCTCTTTTTTGTTTCCATATGAATTTTAAAATAATTTTTTCTATTTCTGTGAAGAATGTCATTGGTAGTTTGCTAGAAATAGCATTGAATCTATAAATTACTTTGGGTAGTATGGGCATTTTAATGATATTGATTCTTCCTATCCGTGACCATGGGATGTTTTTCCTTTTGTTTGTGTCATCTCTATTTCTTTGAGCAGTATTTTGTAATTCTCATTGTAGAGATATTTTGCCACCCTGGTTAGCTGTATTCCTATTTTTTTGGTAGCAATTTTGAATGGGATTATATTCCTGATTTGGCTCTCAGCTTGGCTGTTGTTTGTATATAGGAATGCTAGTGAATTTGTACATTAAATTTTGGATCCTGAAACTTTGTTGAAGTTGTTTATCAGCTGAAGGAGCTTTTGGGCCAAGACGATGGGGTTTTCTAGAAATAGAATCATGTCATCTACAAACAGGAAGAGTTTGACCTCTTCTCTTCCTATTTGGATACTCTTTATTCTTTCTCTTGCCTGATTTCTCTGGGCAGGACTTATAATTCTATGTTGAACAGGAATGATGAGAGAGGGCATCCTTGTCATATAGTTTTCAATAGTACCTTATATCTGAATGGTGATATACATATCATTATATTAGAACCACGTAAAATGAGTGTGCTACTCATTCTCACAATACAGTTTTGAAACAGTTATGACAAAATTATGTCCGTTTCACAGAGGAGGAAACAAAAACCTTGTGACTTGTGCAATTTCATATTGTAAGTGTCAGAGACAGAATCAAAGACTAATTTTTGGGGGGGTGGGGGAAGGGATATTAAGATAAATCACAACTTATTTTGACTCCAAGATAAATTTGACAAAAGGAAGCTATTTTAAAATCACTAAATGAAGATGTACACACCTTCCTAGTTGAAAACTATTATGCACTAAGCATATGCTCTCCATTATCAAAGCATTTACCCATATGTACCATGTAATCCTCATAAACTTCCTAAGAAGTAAATATCACCCACTTTTACAGCCGAGGAAACTGAGGTTTATGAATTTTAACTCACCTGAAATCACACAACAGAAAGTGATAGTCTAGAGTAATCTTAGAGGGCCTGATTCCAAAACACACCCTCCTTCTATTACATTATGCTGCTTTGCTAGAACCCTAGAGCAAAAGGAAAAGGAAGAAAAAAACCTTATAACTGTGCAGACTATCTGCTCAGAGATAATACAGATATTCCTACATTGAAAAGTAGTTTCATAATCTATCTCAGTTACAGATTCATTGATGTATTTTTGTTTGTCATGTTTTTCTCACTAATTTTAATCGATTTTGATACCTATTTGCTTTATACTATCTATGCTTTGAAAAGAATAGATTTGAGACTTCTGCTTTCAGCTACAATGGCGTAAAGATAAAGACAGAGTTAAAAATTCATCTTGTAAATCCTAGAGCAAGTGCTAAAATAAAAGAAAAAAGAACAAAGAGTTACAACTAATTAGCCAATAGTGGAAACGAAATGGAATTATTAAACAACTCTATTAGTACAGAAGAATTAAGGAAAAGAAGAAAGGGACAAAGAACAAATGGGATAACTCAGAAACAAACAATGAAATATTAGATTAAATCTAAACACATTACTAATTTTATTAAATGTAAATGCTCAAAATACTCCAGCTGAAAGACAGAGATTGTCAGACTGCATAAAAAAGCAATTATATGTGGTCTAAAGAAATGTAATTAAATATAAAGATACAGTTTAAAAGTAAAAAATGAAAATGATATGAGGAAATTATTTATATTTATATTTTTTGTATTTTTTTTTTCTGGCTTTATTTCCCATTCTCGGGGCCTGCTCTGTTTTTCAGTCATGTAGTTTCATGGGAGTAGTAAAGGACCAAAAATATTATCCAGACCTTCCGTTTAGTTATTAACCAATCATCTGCCACTTAATGAAACTAAGAAGGAAAAAACCTGCTAGCTGTCCAGTGTTGAACAGGTATTGATTTTTCTTCTAGGGAAACAAGGAAATACATATTTATATAGGTATGTTTCATTTTTAAATTTAAACAAATTGTTTTTGAATCATTACAATGATGGGTGTTCACTGTAGAAAATCTGAATATCTTGATAAACACAAATAAGAAATTAAAGTTATCCAATATTATGCCACTTATATTTCACACATTTCCTTTTTACCAAAGTCAAGCATGTTTTACAAAAAGGAGACAAAATTTATTTCAACTTTAAAACACATTGTGTATATCTTTTCATGTCAATATATCTTCTAAAATTCTAGTGATTATTATTCTCTCATATGGTATATTGTAATTTATCACAATAATTATAGCTAATGTGTATTGAACACTTACTGCCCGGCAACATGCTGAGCTTTACATTATTTATTTGGTCCCTATCACTGTATATCTATGTGAGTAACATTAGTTGCCATGACAATGTTCTTTTATATTGTAATTAGGCCAAGTTCTCTTGTATTATAGGAAATGTTAAATTTTCCTTTGGAATTGGCTTGGCCCAATTGGCTACTCCTTCTACCTCTAAAATGTTGGATCTTTCTATTTCTAGTTCATGTGTCCACCCAATACAGCATTTCACCTATTGAATGTATCCATGACAGTGTGTCCCTCAGTTGCAAAACAAATTGAATTTTACACATTGATATAAACTTAGTGAATGCTGTGAGTGCTTCCGCATTACACTGTAGTACCTCCTAATCTCTTACATCATGTGACTAATTTGTGTCCACATTTTTTGCTATTTTTGGCAATGCTGTGATGAACATCCTTGTGGGTATATAAGTAAATTGTATTATACTCATGCCATGACTTTCCTGATGTCCAGATGTTCTCACTCCCTCTCAAGACCTGAACTATGCACTAAGATACTCTATTTGGTGCTGAGTATAAGTCTAATTCAGTGGTGTGTGAGATCGACTTCTGTTAACTTGTAAGAGTTGATGGTGTGCATCTTTTTTTACACTTAGCATTGAGCGAAATCACATTGAAATCAGCCATGGGGGTGTATTTACACTCCAGAAATCAGCAAACACTGTAAGTCAGGAAACTTTCTTTCTTTGGAGGGCAGATTGTGAAACATTTACTAGCACATCCCTGGCTTCATTGATGAGTTGATACAGGTATCTTGTATGCAGCACTACACAGTGACTCAGTTGGCATAATTCTTAATCAATATAGTGTTGTCCACCAGCCAAGAAGTCTGCAACACAGCAGTGATGAATATATAGTGTGGCGCAAGGTCACACAGCCAGTAAGTGGCAGAATCAGAATTCTAACACCAGATGTTCCCTGTCTACAAAGGCATATGTTCCTCTGCTCCATCTTTACTGTTTCAGGAAAGGGTAGGGCCCGGAGACAGACAGCCTGGCTTTGTCTCTTGACACTACGACTGTGGGTGGGTTATTAGCTTCTGTATCCCTAACTTTCCTCGTCTGCAGAAAGGGAACTAGAGTAGTACCTATGTAATTGTGATACTGTGAGGGCTAAAAGAAGTAATGAATCCAAGGAACTTAGCACAACACTGGGCACATAATAAATGCTCAATAAATATTAATTATTTTTAATATGTATATTTTAAAGCACACAGTGTAATAAAACTGATATCATCTGGAATTAATCTATCTTTTATCCCACAATGTTCGTTTTAAGGTTAGGAATGTTTGACAGTTTTGTTTTTAAAAAGATTTAAAATTGAATTGAGCACATAAATTCTTTTTTTGAAGTTAATACATATTTCACCTATAGTTCCATTATGAAACAATTATTTACCAGTTCGCTTAGTTGATCAAGTACCCTTAAAAGAAATATGTCGATTCATAGGAGTCTTTGGATATCTGGAGAAGTGATTTCCTTTAGAAAAGTTGCCATGCCATGACTTGAATACTTAATTTTGGTTAATCATTAGAAATCTGGTTGTTGCTATCTTGGACAAACATAATCCCCTTAGACATCTCTTTATGAGGAAGCTGTCCTTTGGACATAATGTTCCTGTCATTTGAAAGAACACCTCTTGATAAGTGGAAATATTAACTTTCAGCAGAGAATCTTCTTCTACCAAATTTATTCAAAATGAGTTTAATATTCTCTTTCAATTCCTCTGTCAATTGATGGTGAGGAAGAAGTTCTGGGGTCATGATTATCTATAAAACAAAGATAGGAACAGATTGAATAGAACAGTGCCTGGCCTATTGTAACCTCTGATACATATTGAATGAATAATGAATCAATCTGAAGTGGAGGTTGTGATGCGCGCGCGCGCGCACACACACACACACACACACCCCTATAAGCAACTTATATATAATACACACACACAAAGATAACAACTGAAAAAAACCATAAAATCTAATCTGAAATAAAAGCTGTCATGTAGATCATCCATGCATTTCTCATGTTTTATGGGAGCAGTGTTTTGACGGATGGCTTTTTGTAATGTGCCTGGTACTTCTCTTGAAGTTATCTGGCAGCCCTGACACTGAACACTGAGTAAAGAGAGCACTGACCCAAGAGGGCTTCGTGGAGAGGCAGAACTGGCAGTCAATGGTCAAACCTGACAGCAAAGAGCCAATCCTTTTAGCCATGTTTTCCTCAGCTGATACCCTAGACTGTGATGAGAAAGTCTGAAAACAGATCCAACATTTGAAGTGTCCTTATTATTTTTGCTCATTTTCTAGAATTTGGATTTCAATGGCATTTCCTCTGATGCTATGGTGAAACTTTAAGGCAGTTTTTAGTTTTCTGTGGAGTTTTGACAACTGAAGCCAATTTCTCCCAGTGCAAACATAACTTGCCTCTCAGCTCTGCCCCAGGTTGAAAATGTCAGCCACTGAGAGGCCTACCCAGGCTGCTGATGGCCAGGGGCCAATCAGAAAGACACTTTTTCTCTCCCAGAGTTCCTCTCAGAGAATGTTTGCCGCCCCATTTTCTACAGGGATCAAACAGTGACAAGTGAACAGTATGAAGTGGTAAGTCAAAGTCCCCTAAATTCTAACAAGCCCAGCCCGACAGAGACCTCCAATGGCTCAAAGACACATGCTCTTCTCACTACCCTGTTCTCTGTTTCTGTCAGGCCAAATGGACTAGTGAAGGAAGGAAGATAGCAGACCTCTCCAGCTAGTTCAGTCAAGGAAGAGAAGAAAGATATATTGTGTATCAAGAAACATCAATTCTCATCCTGCCTCTGCCATCACTCGTCAAAGGAAGTGACTGCCTGGTCCCTAGTCTCCTCAGCTATCCAAAAAAGATGTGAACCACGTGATCTTGAAGGCTTTCCAAACCTGCTCTTTTAATATTTTTAAGGATCCTACATCTATGGAGTGTTTACTGAGTGCTTTGGGTTGTCCTAACTTCTTCATATGCATCGCCTCACTTTGTTTTCACAACAGCCTGTTCCACTGATATTATTTTCCTTTTGCAGAGGAGAAAATTGGAGCTCAGAAAGGTTAGGCAACTTGGTCAAGCTCATGAATAGGTATTAGGGCAAGGATTCATCCCCAAGCCAGCCTGTTCCAAATCCCACACGCTTACTCCCTACCCTGAGCTCTGTCTGACACACCCTTGATATTTCTACAGCATTCAAAAGTATCTTAAAGTACAGTCAGATCAAAGTCTCAGGAGATCTTCTGGACACTCCTCTAAATGTCCCTTTTACAATTTTCCATCCTCCCATCCATGGGTATTAAGAGCCCAGTTCTATATTGTGTTTAATGGCAAACGTCCATGCAACACAAAGAAGCTGCAGGATCTTATCTGGTCACTTCATTTGTGCAAGCAAGGCTGTATGGAGTCCGGATGTCTGACTCATCCATCAGCCCTGGAATCTCTTTCAAAATGTACAGATCTCCTGACAGGAATGGGCAATGGCTTCACAGAAAATGGAAAGCTCTGAACTTTTGCCAAAATCTTAAACCCAAATGAAACCCAACTGCTTACACTGAGGATGGGTAATAACTCTGTTCTCCTGGCTCCTGCAAAGTCAAAGACGTCTCTCCTTCCATTGCTCCAGGCTTAATGAATGACAAATTAAAGTGAGCCAAACATGTACCTAGCAAGGAGGGCTGCCAGAGATGGATTTCTGATCTAATAGCCTTAGGATTTTCTCTGACATGGTTAAGCCTGAGACAGTTCATTTAGAGGAAAAGCAGTTAAAGGAAATCTGATAGAAATCTTCCATTACTGCTAAGGCAGAGGTTTTTACGAGTCAGAATGGGGAAACAGGGAGAATATGTGCCTTGGTCTCTGTGGGCCCCTGGTACGAATTCTAATTCTTCCACTTAACTGTGTGATCTTAGGCAAGTTAGATAGACTCTCTGAGCCCTAATTTCTTTATATAAAAAACTGAGATAATATTATTTGCCACATAGATTTGTCATGAGGATTAAGCGCATTAATTATGTAATGTATCTGGTGGCACATAGTAAAAACTTAATATGTTTGTTACCCCCAAATTTCACAAAATTATGAAACTTTAGAGTAAAAAGAGACTCATGACATTAAGTTCAGACACTTGATATTACAAATTAGAAAGGTGAATTCCCAGGGACTTAAAATCCAAAATCATATAATTAATGGTATTCTAGTCCATTCTATCTGTACCTATCTGACATTTTACAGCTTCTTCATTTAAACATGTACTTATCCATCAATCAACACAATTTATGGAGTGTCTTGTATGCACTCAGCACCATGTTAAGAAGTGTGAAGGATTAGAAAAAAGCATCTCAGGCCTCATCAACAATAGGTGTAGAGACCCTGCTGTGTACTGTGTTCTGAGCTTCAGGCCTGGGGATGATAAATTAAGTGTAAGACATGGTACATGGCTCTAAGGGAAGTCACCATTTAGTTAAGAAAACACTATCTCACACAGAACAAGTAGAGAGCCAAGTAAGGTGTCTTGTATAAATGCAAATGGTATGGTTTAGATGTGGAGCTAGGAGAAGAAAATAAGTAAGCACTGGAAGACTTGGGAAAGGCTTCCTGGCGTTGTCTAGCATTGAAGGATTATCTTCCTAAAGAGTCTACAGATCGTCCCTGACTTAGGTTGGTTCAACTTAAATGGAATGAAAACAATAGACATTCAGTACACTTCTTGATGTATGAAGGAACTATGTGCAGATAAACCCACTGCAAGTTGAAAATATTGTTGGAAGTGCATATAAATAAATAAGTTTATTGGGATATGACCCCATTGCAGTTGAGGAGCATCTGTTCTTTTAATGTCAAAGAGAGGCTCGAAGAGCTCCTTGTGCTCCTGGGAAGATGACCACTGAGCCTCTTTCTACCTACCTTTGCCTAACCCACCAACCACTGAACACTGAGCCCCTGCAACTGCCTGAGAGGACAGTCTCTGGACAAAGGCTATAATTAGAATAGATTCTTCACCTCCCCTTAAGAGACAATAAGGAAACCATTACACTTTATATCCTTGGGAACCTTCACTTCCACAGAAGTCTGTGCCTCCCAGCTTCAAATTCTTAGACTCCCTCTTCAAATGGACCCTTTGGACTCTTCTTGTACCCTACAACTGTATACATCTTCTGATCTGTGGAACCAGGGTCTGGCATAAATGAAATCTCCTCTTTGTACTCTGAATAATTTATCCACTTTCTTGCTGATGCCTGGTTCTCCCCTCTGGACCTTGCCTCCGTGCCAACCCCCACTACTAGGAGAAGTTCCTTTTTCTCTTACTTCCTATATACTACAGGCCCTGGGGTGAGGCGGGGTCCTCCTTGCTCATCATTGCTGCTTCCAGGCACCATCCCACCATTAAAAATGCTCTTTTAAATACATGTCATCAAATTACACCACTCACACCTTTTACTTCCTCTCTTGTAAGCTTGATTTATTTCGTTAAAACTATGAGCCCCAAGTTTATCATGTTTCTTTCTAACACAACTTCTGAAACCACTCTTAGATACTGGTGACCTCAGTATCTGTTGTATGTTTCTACATTTAACCTCACCAACCTGTTCTCATGGTCAAATCCTAAACCTTATAATTTGAATAATGGTACCAGCTTGGAAAACTCAATTTCAGACATCTCAGCCTCACACCACCCCCGTTAGTCTTTGTAGCTTAATTTCTTTGATATGCCCATTTCAGTCATTTTTCACTGCCCTGAACCTCTAATCTGCTGATCCAACCCCTTGCCCGTAACTATCCACATGCCCTCCCATCTCTTCTTACCTAACTTAGGTGCCATGACCCATCACTCCCTTGTACATTGCCTCATCATCTACCCTTTGCCCTTCTCTCCGTTTTCTTACTTACCTGGAAAATCCTCACCTCTGGTTAAATTTGATGTCCACACTCCATATCTGAATCTGAGAAACTGAACATGGCTGGAGGAAAAAACAGTTGATTGGTCACACTTTAAATGTATGACCACAAATTTTACATATTTCCTTAGTCAATTCACGCTTTGTCTCACGTAGATAACTATTTTATACCTTTTCTAGTTTCCTTACATCTTCCTCACCCTATCCCATCCTTAGGCTTAGCAGATGGCTTTCCCTCTTATATCAGTGAGAAAGATATTTAATTAAAGAAAACTTTCTCTATCTTCCCATGCTTTCAAGTCTAGACACTCTGCTCAGCCCCAGATCATATGCCTACTTGTCAGCTCGAAGATATTGCTTCTGCGATTGCCCATATTCTCTCCTAACTAAAATTTCTCCTATATCCTAGATTTTCCTCTTAGGCAAACCATTGTGGTTCCATATTTGCAATCTCAAACCAACCATAATCCCTTTGAGTCCAAATCCCCTTTATTTGCAGTTTTATTTGTAGCAAACCTCTGAAAGAGTGATCTACAGTGACCATCCATCTCCTCTCCAGCACCTCCCATTCTATCTTGAGTCTCCTCGCCTCAGGTCTTTGTTCCTACCACCCACTGAAGTCCTCTTGCCAAGGCCCTGATGTTGTCCAAATCTAATGATTAATTCTCAGTGCCCACACGATTTTCTTGAAGTGTTCTTAAGAATTTCCCTTGCTGAAATATTCTGGGATATCTACTCTTCTGCTTTTTCTCCTACTTTACTAGCTACTGATATCACTTATTTAGCTAAATTCTCCTTTTTTCTTTTTCCGGATATTTCCAAATATTCGAGTGTACTTGGGCTCACACTTCAGGTCACCTTTCTTTCTAGCTCCTGTCCCTAGGTATTCTTGTCAAGTCATCTTGTTTTTCAGTGCCATTATTTAAACATACCAGTGACTCCCAATTTTATAGATTCAGACCTCACCTCAACCCCAAGTTCCAGACTCGTATATACTACAGCCTACCAGCTGATTGTCTAATAGCCATTACAAACTTAACATGAAAATGAATCTCTTGATACCCTCTCCCAAACCCTAATTGCCTTCTCCCTTAGTCCTCTCCAATTCAGTCATAGGCACCACCGCTCACCCAGTTGCTCAGGACAAAAGCCTTGGAAACATCCTTAATACCTCTCTTTGCTTTATACTCTGCCTCCCTACACACAAATCCAGCTCATCTGACATGTTGCAGGTTCTATTTTCAAAAAATATTTCCCAAGTTCCAGATTTTGCTTCTCTTAATATAGTATCTAGATTTCCAGACCAAGCCTACCCTTAAAAACAATACAAATGCTAGTTTAAAAACGTTTTAAACTCTTTTTTGAGACTAAGGTCAAAATCTCGGTGAAGGTAAGAATTCAGACAGATAATCATTGCACTTCGGAACTTGTGCCATGGAGTATTTAATAAAACTGAAGAACTTGAGTTTCATATTTTATAGCCTACACCTCTATATGAAGAGATTGATAGCAGAGCTTTCTTCCACAAAGCTAAGACCATTAAGAGTTATGTCTTTCATGGAAGAGACAACCAAAAGTAAATCCACTTCACTTTCAAACCTCAACCAACTGCAAGAAAAGTTGCACTGATGCTGAGCAATGATGAAAAAAGCTCCTGAGAAACTGTCACCATGAGTCACTCCTAAAATTTATTTGTAGCCCAAATTTACATTATCTAGATGGTTCTAAATTGTTAAGCTGTGAATTTAGCTGAAAGGAGACCTAGGTGGTAGATATTCCAGGCCCCTGTAAGAAGCAGATGCAAATTCTCTACGGAAAAATTGATCTTTTGTCCTAAGCCTCAAAGGAGTCCTACACATAATTTTCTTGACAAATGGTAATATCACAGTAAAGAAAAAGAGACTTTGAATACTGGAATTGTCACACACTGAATTAATATAGCCATGTTTACTATGTTTAATATACATATTAATTTTCTTGAATAGGAAACTCTAAAGAATAGTCAAGCAGATTTTCAACAGAACAAAATTAAGCCTCCAGAAATAAAAAATATAATCATTGAAAATAAATATCAATTAAATGGTTAAACACCAAATTAGAAGCTGTTGAATAAATAATTAATAAACTGAATTATATGTTTGAAGAAATAATTTAGACTGTAACACAGAAAGACAAATAGAAAGTATGAAATAAGCTTAAGAAAAGCAAAAAATTGTGTGAAAATATTGAACATCCAACTAAATGAATTCCAGAAATAAAGGAGAGAGGACATTAGAAAGGGACATTATTAGATGAAGGAATAGTTGAGAAATTTTCAAAAGTGATAAACCCCACCAATCTACAGTTTCAAGAGACCTAATTAATCCCAAGTAGAATAAATAAAAAAATAAAATTCACATCTTGACACATAAACATGAAATGCAAAAGAAACAAATACAAAGAAAAGACTTTAGCAGCATCTAGGGGGAAAAGACAGGTTACCCTTAAACAGCAACAGTGACACTAACAACTGATTTTTCAACAACAGCAATGAAAGCTAGAAATTTTAGAGGATGTACTTCATGTACAAGGAAAATGATCCCAGATGCTAGTTCTGTGCTGCAGGAAGACATGAAAGGCAAAGTATACCGTGAATACATAGGTAAGTCTAATCTTAACTATGTAGCAGCCACTCCTGTGCATTTGTTCAAGCTCTGTTTACTTTTCGTTTTAGTTAGGCAGTGAGGCTACCTTTCTTAGGGTGCCTGGCAATTAGTTATAGGCATGTGACTGTCTTTTGGCCATTAGTGTCTGAGCAAAAGTAATGTAGGTTACTTCTGGAATAAAGAGGTAAATAAATGGTTGTGCCTTCTCCCATGGACTGTTCTCATTTGCTGGCTTAATGAAGAGTGTTCCAAGAACTAAATGAAGGTAGAGCCATAGGATGGAAGAAGCCTGGATCCCTGAATGGCCACAAAAAATGTTGTTCAACCAGAAATATCCCCCATTGGAGTGAAGCATGAGTAAGAAATAAACTTCTATAATACAACCACCGAGATTCCAGGATTTAACTGTTTGAATCCCTAGCATTACCTAACTAACACATTTACTGAAGGGTTAAAACAAGGTTCTGAATCAGAACACGCTGTAACAATTGCCTGTAAGTTGGGGAGTAGGTATGAGTAAATATGAAACTTAACTCTTCTGAGATTCTTGATTTGTCCTAAGGGAAGGTAGAGGTATAAACTTTGACCTTCAATACATTACATATACATTACATATACATATTGTAATCTCCCAGGTGACCACTAAAGAAGAGAAGCATAGAACATAAATTCCAAAAGTGAGAAAAACTTGAATAAGTAAAAATAATGAAAAAGAAGGTCATAAAGAAGGGTCAAATAAAAAGCATAAAATAAGATGGTAAACATAAATATAGAGGCAATTGCATTAAAGGTAAATAGACTAAATGTTTCCGATAAAAGATAAATCAGAATGGACTTTTAAAAGCAATTATATGGTAGTTACAAAATATACATCCACAGGAGAATAGTTCCAGGACCCCTAACCCATGGATACCAAAATCCACTGATACTCAAGTCTCATATAAAATCACCTAGTATTTACACATAACTATGCACATCCTTCCATATACTTGAAATAATTTCTAAATTACATATAACACCTAATACAATGTAAATGCTATATAAATAGTTGCTATGCTATTTTTTAAAATTTGTACTGTACTTTTGTTGTTGTATTGTTATTTTTTATTGCTTTTTCCTAAATATTTTCCATCCATGGATGGTTGAATCCACAGATGCAGAACCTGTAGATATGGAGGGCTGACTATATCAGACTATCAAGTGACACATTCTTCTCATGAGGATAGCAGAAGCAACACAAGAGTAAGTAGTAGCACAGGATATCTCTAAGGTTAAAGTTTGGATGAAAGTGGCAGTCATTTTCACTGATGCTCTTTTGGTCACTAGTCACATAGACAAGCCCATCTGTCAGTGAGGTAGAGAAATATATACCACCTCCAGCAAAAAGAATTGCAATGTCACATGGCAAAAGACATGGACATAGGGAAAAGTGAAAAGTTAGGAATAATAAGGCAATTTATCAGAAATAGAAGAAAATTTCTTTTAACTGATAAATGATATCTACATAAAGTAAGCAAAAATCTACAACAAATAACATACATAGCTATGACACTTGAACGGTTTCTCTTTGAGATAGGGAGAACATAAAGATGGCTCCATTACCATTTTTATTTGACATTTTTGTTGAATATCAGTGACAAATCAATGTACGGAAATCATACACTAGCAGTCTACATACTAGCAACAAACACATTTTCGAAAGATAGAGTTAATGCCTCAGCAATATAGAGTATACAGTTGACCCTTGAACAACATAGGGGTTGGGGCACTGATCCCTCTGTGCAGTTGAAAATTTGTATATAATTTTGGTTCCCTCAAAACTTAACTACTAAGAGCCTACAGTTGCCTGGAAGCCTTACCAATAACATAAACAGTTGATTAACAAATATTTTATATGTTAACTATGTCATATACCATATTTTTACAATAAAGTTAGAAGAAAAGAAAATATTAAGACAATCATAAGAGAAAATATATTTACTCTTCATTAAGTGGAAGTAGATCATCATAAAGCCCTTCATCTTCATCATCCTCACATTGAGTATCCTGAGGAATTAGAAGAGAAAGAAGGGGGTTGGTCTTGCTGTCTCAAGAGTGGCAGAAGTGGAAGAAAAATCCACATATAAGTGGACCCTACAATTCAAACCCGTGCTGTTGAAGACTCACCTGTGCTTAGAAATGTACATAATGCACGATGTTCAAGACCTTTCAGAGCAAATTATAAAACTTTATTGAAGAATAAAGAAGATCTAAATAGAGAAATATATGGCCTTTATGGATTGGGAACACTTAATACAGCAAAGATACCAATTTTTTCCCAAATTGATCTATACATTCAATGTATCCCAGTCAAAATCCAGACAGGATTTTGGATTGAACTTAGAAGTAGATACCAAAATGTAGATGGCTGGGAACCATCTGTTATAGCCGTATGAACAGGGGACCATGGGGAATCAGAGAAGTAATTGATTTTCCTAACTGAAACTCAGACAGAAGGGCGAGGTAAATGGTGCCTTTGAATAGCTCTATAAATCCATATGGAAAGGGGGAAATAGGCTCTTAATGGTTGAGACAAAAAAATGGGGCAGGAGGTTGAGAATAAATTTTCCAGAGACTTTTGACAGCAAACTGGAATAAAAGTCATGAGTCATCTCAGCTGGAGTCTGAACTAAGATTTAAGTTAAGAAAGAGGCAATTTATTCAAGTCTAAGGTTATATTCAGGGCTAGGATTTATGCAAGAGGTCCAGGTATTTGATTTTTTAAAAATAGCTTTTATGAAATATACTTCAATGAACACTGAACACAGAACAATGTAGATGTAGCATTATATATCTTCATATTTATATTTGGCTGTTTTAATTATGAGTTGTACTTTTGTAAGGAAAGACACAGATGCTTGTGTTGCCTTCTAAGTCATTGGTTCTCAACCTTGGCTTTCATTAGAAACAAGCAGGGAGCTTTAAAAATCCTGATGCCCAGGCCACATCACAACAATCAACTCAGAACCCCTGGGAGCGGGGCTGGAGCATCACCAGTTTGTAAAATTTCATTTGTGATTCTAAGGTAGAGTCAATGTTGACAACCTCTGCTTTAAGTAAAACCAAGCCTTCATGGTTGTTGGCTCATTAAAGATAACAATTTTGAGAGCCCTCTCTAGGCAAATTAACCCAAAATTTCTGTGGATACAGCTTAGGGACTGTCATCTTCCCAAAGCTCTCCAGGTAATTCTAACTTGCTGCCAGGGTTGGAAACCACTGGTTTTAGGCCTTCTACTTGATCTTAGCCACCACTCTCAGCATTGCAGTACCTAATGCTGATTTTCTATAACAGATGTCACTCTTACACATCTGGATAACTCTTTGAGTGGTGAAATGGCTAAGTCCAATTAAGAAACTTATCCAACATTTATTTACTGACTGTCAAATACACAAATAGCATTTGTCTTTGGATGAAAAAAAAACCCTAAACAAATACATATTCTAGTTTTTGGTAAATTGTAGGTGGTCCCAGTACCACCAAACTCTGAAAAGACCCTAACAACATTAAGGATAATTTATTAAGATACAAGGCATATATATCTTTTCTCCAATCCCTCAAATACAGTCCAGTCATATGAACCATATAGCACCTCTCCCATTCTCACAGCTTGGGAAAAGGGGAGCGGGCAAGGGGGTGATAATAGAAGGCAACATCACACCAAATATTATAATAGTCCTGTCAGCCCTGTCGTACCTGAGAAGTGTAGTTCACACTCACAAGAGCAGTGTAGCAAGTTATGCTCCTCTGGCACCTCCTTGGCAGGCATGTAACTACTAAATGACTTAGCAAAATCTGGAGCTTAGAGGCCAGGGCACTCATTTGCAGCTGAACATATTGGTAGGAATCATCCGTGGACCCCATGGACACCATGGCTTTGAATGGTCTTTCTCCATGTGCCCCTTCACTGGATGCCAGTTCATAGGGAAAGCATGATCCCCAAAAACCTAAGGAACAAACTCTGTATTCTAAAACGTTTCATTATGCTTCTATTTTATAAAGTTCTTTTGCAGATATTATCTCATGCAAGATAGGTTGTCATTCTGTTTCATTTTTATGTATTGCCTTCATGGGTTGGAACACTTAATATGGCAAAGATATATAAGATATTCTGGATATATAGAAATCCAGAAAAATGAGGAAGTGGCTCAGGGCCCCGTGATGAGTAGGGACAGACCTGGGATTTAAACTCAAGTCCTTCCCCCTAGAATCCATGCTTTCCTCTCTATTATAATAGGAATACTTGACATCAGTTTGATGCCTTGTGATACACAAAGCACATTTCCAATAATACTTTTTAACGAGAAGATATAAGTAAAATAACAATATGCCAAGCACATAATAGGCACTTGATATATAAACTTCCTTCTGCTTCTTTTTATTCATATATTATTTACTGTTCTCTTTTGCTCAAAGGAATTTGAGTAGACCATAACCTTTATTAACCACAGGGCCTAATAAAATAAGCAGGATTGGCCATCACATTCTGTCTCCTAATATATTCCTTTGAGTGAAATGGTTTCAAGGTCAGAACATGGAATTGAGCAGTGCATGACCTGGGGCTTCATAGGCCAAAGGGAGAATGACAAATAGCTCTACATACCAGAAAGAGCATGGCCTCTGATCCAAAAGGAAAGTTGGAGCCCGAAACTTCAATTCTAGATCAAGTTTCCACAATGGTGTTCACCTTTACTTTGGACAGATTTCCTCTTCATAATTGTTATGGACTGACGTAAGGGTTTGGCCACTAAGATACTGTTTTGACCAGAGTTCCAGGAATAGTTATATCCTTTCCAGATAATCCTTCTTCCTTATCCTCTCCATCCACTCTCTATCCTGAGACTGTTGTACACAGGAGACACAATAGCAGAAAGGGAACGAAAGTGCCAGGTCATTGACAGCTGTGTGAGAGTCCAACTCCCAAACTAAAATGCTGATAAAAACCCTTGTTACAGCAGGTGGGTTAGGCTTGAAGCCAAAGTGGACAAACCTCCAGCCCTCTCCTAATCCCCAGGCCCCCTTATACTATGGGACCAGTGTGTTTCACATGAGGCTGTGAAGACGGAGAGAGATGGTCAAGGTCAACTTATCCACCCAGCCATATGGAAACAAAAGAGAGAGGGATACGAGACCTCCGAGGGACTGTGTCTGTCTCACTCTACCAATTCCACTCCATTTCCACTGCAAAGAGGAAGTTGAGTGTAAGAGCAAGAGGGGAGCCCTGGGTTTTGCCTTTTAAGACACAGTAGCCATGTTTGCTGGTAAAATGTGGCCCCATGAATGTTTTGCACTATGATCAACCAGCTCATCAACTCCTCCTCCCCTGTAGGGAATGCAAGGTCTAGGAGTGGAGTGGATGGAAGTAGGCCTGGTTGGGAAGATGGGTAGAAATATCCTCATTTCACACATAGCAGATACAGGTTCAATTTTCTTCGTTCCTTTCTTTGCTTTTCTTTTATTCTTTTGCTCTAAAATATCATGCTTATAGATTTTATGATGGTAAAGTCTTGGCAAAAAATTTAACGCTAATACTACCTTTAAGGAAAACAGAACATACCATGTGTCCTGCAATCACAGGGCCCATATTCTGACAGATTATTGACCACAGAATAATACTCCTCTGCCCCGTCGTAATTCCCTTGTTGTATGTAGCAAGAATTATTCCCTGAGTTTCTGCGTTTCCACATGAAGAAGGCTATTCTCTTTTGTTAGGATGCTCAAGGTCCACTTTTAACAACTTGGAAGTTTTCTGCTTATAAGGATCTCCTACTGACTGCCTTCAGGCAGGTAGGAATCCTGAGGCCCTCTGTGTCCACTCTATTTTCAAGACTTGTTCCTGCGACCTTTTATCAGTCATGCACTCCTTATCTCCTAAATAGTTGTCAGATCAGTCCCCTCCTCTCTACCCCCATCACAATGGCAATAGCTTCCTCTTAAACTCATTTTCCTAGCCTAATCTTTTTTTTTTTTTTTTTTTTTTTTGAGACAGTTTCACTCTTGTTGCCCAGCCTGGAGTGCAGTGGTGTGATCTTGGCTCACCGCAACCTCTGTCTCCTGGGTTCAAGTGATTCTCCTGCCTCAGCCTCCTGAGTAGCTGGGATTACAGGCATGTGCCACCATGACTGCCTAATTTTGTATTTTTAGTAGAGATGGGGTTTCTCCATGTTCGTCAGTCTGGTCTCGAACTCCCAACCTAAGGTGATCCACCTGCCTTGGCCTCCCAAAGTGTTGGGACTACAGGCGTGAGCCACTGCTCCCAGCCTCCCTGGCCCAATCTTTTCTCTCTCCAGTCCACATGTCCCTCTCCAGATGTAAGATTTAATTCTGATCATGTTCTTCCCCTGGTAAATATCCTTTGGTGGCTGCCCATTGCCTATGGCTGAAGTTACCAGCTCCTTAACATGAAATTTAAGGTTTTCTATGACCTAGCTCCTTAGAATGCTCAAACGTCATTTCCTTCCTTCGAATTTTACATACCAGCAACATCATTCTTCAGGTAGTTTCCAGTATACCTGCACACGCTATGTTCTTTCATCCCCATTCCTCTGCTTGGAATGTCTCCTTACCTACTTATCATGCCTACCCCCTTCTTCATCTGGCCAATTCTCATTTTTCCTTTCCACGTTCAGCTCAGGTGCTACTTTCTCCAGGAAGCATTTTGGCTATCCCACCCCACTCCCTGCTGCTGTTGCCTAAGACATTATCTGTACTGTTGCCACAGCATGTACTATACAATGTGAAATTTTGTCCTTGCCACTAGACTGCAGAACTCAGGGACTATTCTCAGTATCCTCAGCCTCCAGAGCTTTGAAGTAGGAGATCCTGCATGCCACATTTCTTACAACCCAAAATAAGGCTTAGAAATAGCTTCAGCAATTCACATGGGAACCAAGCACTTGCTTAAATAGTATTATTTGCAGGTAAAATGGCAAAGTCCATCTCTCATACTAATTTCATGGGTTAGCAGCAGCTACCTGGTTATCTCTTGAGGATTATGAAGAACTTCTGGATGCTATGAAAAAAAGTATGACTGAGGATACCCACCATTAGGACAAGAGAAGTGCCCTATAGCTGCCATTCTGGATATAAAAGAAAAGAAACTCATATACATTATCATCTAGATCAGATAATATACACATGTGGCTCTATGGTTATTTTGCTTTGTTTTAATTTCAATACTAACCTGCATTCTTATGTGTTACTGATCCCATATTATTGATCACGTACTGGTTGTCAGACACATTATGTAACTTTCTGTAATCACTGTTATTAAGATAGTAGAATATTAACTTAAGGTGGTGGGCCTGGAATTCAAACCCTGCTCTCCCTAACTTAGAGGTCCTGGCTCCATCCAGTGCATCAGCTCTGTCTTCCTTTAAGTTCGAGCTATTGTTACCCAATGTCAAATCAACACTGATCACGAATGACGGAGGCGCAGCCCCTGACAAGATGGAGCTGGAAATAAGCCTGCTCAGGGCCCTTAGCCGCATCCAAGCACTTGTCCTGGACCGTGCCTCTCACTGTGCAGGGTCTGAACACTTGAACTCTCTCTGCAGCCCTGGCTCATGCCTCACTACTCACTTGCTGGCTGCCCACGACCCTGGCTGGGTGTGATGGAGCTGCTTCTACCCTGACCCTTGGCCTCGGGAGAGAGGACCCTACTTGCCCCTAAACGCTTTCCCTGGCTCCTCACTCTGCCACAGGGACCAACGGTAAGTCCAAGTGAGAATTGGCCAAAAGCTGAGGAAAGTGGAATGGATGTACAGGATACAGAGCAACATGCCAACTATTGAGACTTCTCCTGGGTCTGCTGCCTGCCTCCTCTCCTGGGGGCAGTTCACCCCATAATGTGGAAACTGCCCCAGGCCTTAGAATCTGGGCTGAGCCAACCCCTGTGCCAGGAAAAGGGAGTATTTGTTCCTTTTTCTTCAGAATATTCTAAGTCCTGCCTTCCAAGTTCTCATTTCCTGACCTAAGACTGTTCTTCCAGGATGAGACACAGTGAAAGAGCCCACACTCTTTGGGTGAAACTCCACCCTTGTCCCCAGTTCCAGAGTGCGGCCTCACTCTCATAACCTGGTGACTCGGTCCCAAGCCTGACATCAGTATGTTTCCCAAAGCCAGAGTTTTATGTCATCATGGTCATCTTTTTACACAAGTCTCACCATAGTAGTTCCCAAAGAGAACTCTATCTTAGTGGGCCATGGACTTCGAGTCTCCTCACTGAACTAACTTCCAATCCATTTAATGAATGTTGAAAGAGCAGTTGCTATATATCTATTATTCCAAGTTTATTATGGCAGTGATAGATAATTCTTCAGAGAGGGAGGTAAGGGGGAACAGAAGGAAGGGAGAAAGGAAGCCAGGAGAGAAAGAAGGAAGGAAGGGAAGGAGGAAGAAAAGGAGGAGACAAGGAAAAAAGAAAATGAGTAATAAAGGTGATTTCCATTACTGGGATTAGAAGGGTGAGACATGCCTATAGTCAAGACTCATTGGGAAGGCTTTGATGTGGAAACTGGGTCTCTCTGTGGGAACCAGCAAGGCAAAGAGTATACTTGAGAGGGCCCTAAAAACAGAGAACCGCTCCCACTGCCCCCAATTCAAGTGAGGATGCCCATTCCTGTTTCTAAGGCTACCGGATAGCACCAGCCATAGTCACTGCCCAGCTGCCTGCCCTAGGGGCTCTCCATGGTCCACCCATGCACAACATCAGGCAAGCTGAGGCCAAGCACCCACACTGACCCACTTCTCCATGTTTACTAAGGCCTGATTGCCTTAAGAAATAAAGGGACAGATTTTAGCAAGGTGGGGAGGAAGGCAGAGCAAGGTTGTGGCAGATCACATGGTCATCAAGGGGGGAGGAAGCCATTCATTAAAAAGCATATTCTTCCAATGATGGATGGATACCTCTTCTTTGATGTTCAGGTGGCATGTTTTAAGATTGGTCTCTAGACAAACCTTTGCAAGGTAATCAGTTCCAACTATTGCTTATCATATATTCCTCTCCATGCTTTTGTGTCTCATTTGTCTGTTTGTCTTTTCTGCTCTATTTTCAGACAAAGGGGACTTAAGCAAAAAAAAAAAAAATTTCCAAATGTATTCATGAATATTTTAGCATGTATTTTGTGTACACATTCAATATTCTCTCCAGGGCACTCAGAGCAAGGAAGCGATAAGAGGAAGCTAGACCACTGTTTGGTGCTGGCTGCCCAGCGGCTGATGGTTTCAGGAGGAAGGGGCCGATTCCCTAAGCTGACATAGCCTGAAGGGCTTCTGCAAAGCCAAAAGATGACATAGAGTTTTCCTGGTAAAAGGCAGAGGGCAGTAGGGGTGTGAGGGAGTGAGGTGAGGAGGAGAGGAAAGGAACAAGAGGACAAACTACCATGTCTCTAAAGAGGTATAATGACTGCCTGAATTCATTCACTCACTCCAAATAAGTTGAACACTTGCTGTGATCCTGGATCTACACTGCTTTTAGGGATACAAAGTTGAGACATAGTCACTGCAACAAGGAGCTCATAATGCTAGCACAGAAATCAGCAGCCATGACTCAGTGTCGTGGATGCTGTGAAAGAAGCATCAAGGGGGAAGGAGAAGCCACAGGAGTGGGAAATGGTATTCAGGAAAGACTTCCTGAGGGAGGCCATACTTGAGCTAAGCTCTAGAGGATGAGTTGCCTTTAGACAGAGGGCCTCCATCCAGGAAGCCACATGCATGAAGGTCCTAATGCATGAGAGGCTGAGGCCAAGCCCATGACCAGAGTGGCCCTGAGTGGCTGGAGTGAGAGAAGGGGAAGGCGCAAGAAGGAAGGCTGGAGGAGTAGAGCTCTGTTGCAGAGTGGCTGGTGTGCAGTGCTAAGGAATGTGAACTTTACTGACAGACAACGGATTTAGAGTCATTTAAGGATTTAGAACCTGCTCAGCTTTGGATTTTGGAAAGGTCACCCTGATAAAGGTTTTGAGGATCCATGAGCAGGGAGAGGTGAGATTATTGTAATGATGCAGGAGAGAGATGCTGAGGGCCTGGATGGAAGCA
This sequence comes from Pan troglodytes, assembly GCF_028858775.2. NCBI lineage: Eukaryota > Metazoa > Chordata > Mammalia > Primates > Hominidae > Pan > Pan troglodytes. The sequence goes on from NC_072414.2 coordinate 53,486,584, forward strand.
GTGGGTGGGAAGAGGGCAAGGGGATGAAGAGGAAGGGTGGGATGCAGATACATTAGAAGTCAAAGGGACAGATCACCAATGAGATGTGGTGCACGTGGGAGTCTAATCCTTCCTCCCACAAGTACCTGTGGGTGAGGGAGGGCAATAGTGGTTAAGAGCTAGGTGATCTGGGTTCAGAGGTCATCCAGTTGCTGCCATTTACCAACTCAGTGATTTTGGGCATCTGCTTCTGCTCCCATAAAAGAGAAAGGGGTAATGAAAGATTAGCTTAGGCAGGCACCTGTAGTTCCAGCTACTTGGGAGGCTGAGGCAGGAGAATCGCTTGAACCCGGAAGGCAAAGTGTGCAGTAAGCCAAGACTGCGCCACTGCACTCCAGCCTGGGTGATAGAGAAGACTCCATCTCAAAAAAAAAAAAAAAGAAAGAAAGAAAAGTAAAATTAGCTCAATACTGATAAAAGTCAACTCTTGTAAAAACCCTTAGAACAGTACCTGGCATAAAATAAGTACTCTATGCATGTGCTCAATAAAAGAAAATCTAACCCTTGAGCTGGGGGAGAGATACCAGAGGGAATGCGTTGGGATGGGGTAAGGCTAGTTTCCTAGTCAGGGTGAAAGGTGGTCTAGACCACAGTGCCACTCAGAGTGTGGTGCTAGGACCATTGTTGCTCCTAGAACTCTTTGTTAGAAGTTTGTGACAAGTTAAGGCACAAATAGAGAGTAGATATTTATCAGCCTTTATACCAATTTGACATTGCTGCTATAGCCAAGGAATGTGGTTCTTTTAAATTTTACAACCAGATGGATTGCAAATTAGCAAGCAGAATGGTCATGCACCCGAGATGGTTTGAGAAGCCTTGGTGGAGAGCAATGGTTCTCAAAATTTGTTTCATGTTAAAACCACTTGGGGAGCTTTTAGAAGATTTGACACCCAGGCTGACCTCATTACAATTACAAGATGATCTCTGGGAAAGGAACTTCAAACTCCAGTATTTTTTTAAAGTTCTGTAAATGATTCTCATGGGCAGACACATTTGAGAACTAGCGGTCTAGACAAAGGCTGAATTTTTATGTGCAAATAAATCATCGAGGAGCTTGTTAAACTGCAGATTCTGATTCATTAGGTCTGAGTGGAACTCAAAAGTCTGCATTCTTCACAAGCTTCCAGGTAAGGCTCTTGTTGTTGGTCCATGGACCACACTTTGAATAAGATCTATGGGAAAAAGTTGTGCCTATCTAGCCAACTGTGGTCATTCGTATAACAGTGTAGAATTTGACCTGCAAAAGAAACCAGAAGGCAGACAGTACAGAAGAGAAAATTAAAGCTCAGAGACATTACAAGCCAGTAAGTAGTAAAACAAGGACCGCAACCTAGGCCTCCCATACTCAAAATCATCATTTCCTTACTCATCACGTCTTTGTCAAGACTACTATTTCTGGCTTTGGCTTTATGCTTCCATCTGCAACATTTCCTCCCTCACCCACCACTCCCACCCTAGTCACTGGTTTTCTGTTATAATAAAGTAACTTTCAGAAAATCATACAGTTTTCTTGGCTGAATTAAAGAGAACAGGAAATTTGCCCATATGTAGGCCTAACTCTAAGCAAACCTTTATTCACACTTCTGTCTTCCAATAATATTTCATCAGAGTCCTTCTAGGAGTAAAGAACAACCAAAGAGAAACAAAAGAGGAAGAGTGGGATAAATCTTGTGGGGTGAATGTGCTTCCTTTTCAGGGAGTATTTGCTTCCTAAATGATGACAATTAAAAGAAAATCGTCAAATGCTGACATCTCAGATATAGGCCAGAGCACAGAGGGAGAGCTCCTGCAAGCCCCTTTTTTTTTGACACCCCTAATCATTCAACTCTATGTGTTTGCAAAGGCCGAGACTTGTATCTGACGCAAAGAAGAAGGCTGGGTGTGATCATCATAGACCCTTGGCTCAAACTGTTGATTCAGAATCCTTTGCGGTCTTCTGGTTTTCATCACGCCACTCCTGTCTGGCAGAATAGCCAATCCTTTGTCTCGGCTTCCAAGGCATTTTGTACATTCTCCTATACGGCATTAAGGTCAGGGGAATGTATGGGACTTCTCATCAGACCATAAGTCCTTTCAGCTCTACGAGCCACATCTACACCCTATGCAGCCTTGAATTCTTAGTTACTGGACACACAGCACATGCCCAGTTACGTTTTGTTGAGTACTTCAACAAACAAACTCCCGTTTTACATGCAACATGACTTAAAATGTGGAAGACTGAATAAACTGGAGAATACAATGTGATATGCAAGTTAGGTGTGACGTGGCAGCTTCCAAAGGGACATCAGGCTGTCGTCACAGAAAGGGTGAAAGCTGGAGAGTGGGGCTTGGAATGAGCTTTGAGGAAGATAAATGTGCAAGCAAGGAAAGACGGTGAGACTCTGAAGTCCACTGGATTCTGAAGTGGCCCTGCAGACTTCAGAGGTTGCTTAGCACGGAGTTGTGGAGTCCCAGTGACTGCAAAGCACATGATGAGTCCCAAAAGATAAATGAACGGAGAGGGTGAAGTAGTGTCCTCAACTTCTACCCAAAAGCGTCTGCCAGAAAATGGTGGGGAAGTTTCAGAGGCGATAGGCCTGCAATAGGAAAGACCTCCCACGACTCTAACCGCCATGAGCAAGTTGAAGGACATAACTGTGTCTGGGAATTTGGCTGCATGGGTTGGGGAATTGCCAGCTTCCCAATCTAGCTTCTGTCTTAATGGTGTTACATAGTGTTTTATGTTAATTAAATGTCTACTGTAGGCATGTGCCAAGAGCCTTGCAAAATCCGGTACATGGGGAAAAAGAGGACAGGCGTGCTGACCGCAGCAGCCATTCCCAGGTGTCTGTAGACCAAAGTGGGAGAGGCATAAAAACCTTCACTGGGCCCTTGATGGAGATAATTGGAAGAAAAAAAGAATCCTGTACAATGCAAACAATTGCTGCAGAAGGGTTGAGTTGTTAAGAGGTAAAAATTGGATGAGCCTTCTACCTCTTCATTCCGCCTTCTCATCCACCTCACCTCCTTGCTATCAGTAGAAATCTAAACTGTTGGTAAATTAAAATAAGAGCACATGGTGGGAACAGAAAACATTGCTGTCACACAACAAGAGTAAAAACATTAGAGGTTTTGATAATGAAGCCATGGTTTGGATTTACTTTTTTGCCTTGTGCTACACGAGTCAGGAGCATTTACTGTGGGCCTGGCCCTATGATGAGTATTTTACAAACATTGCCCCTACAAAGCCAAGCTTGGAGTTAGATTCAATTATTAAGAGGAAACAGAAATTAAAAGATGTCAGGTGACCTTCAGAGGTGCACATAGAGAGCAGCAGAATTGGAATTTGAGAGAGCTGTACATGTGGACAGCCCGGGTGCTTAACTACTACCTTGATGGCCTCCTGGCCTGGGGGTTGGTCTCACTTCCAGGCACCTCAGCATGAGAGTGGAGGGTAAGAGAAAGGCCCTCCTAGAGAGAGTGTGCTCTCACCTTTCCTCATTCTCCTGCTTCTCCTCCTCACCTCCTGCGCATCCTCAGGCTCAATGTCCGCTCATTGCAAAAGAGAGTGATGTCATGGCATCTTCTTCAAGCGTCTTTTTAGAGCTCTGCCTCAGCAGCCCAACGTTCAGGCCTTGTCCAAACTGTCAGAACCATCTGCCTGCAGTCCGTGCAGCAGAAAGACCATCTGTCAGCCTCTGACCCGTGCCTTCCTGTCTCACGGACCACTTGAGCTAGCTCTATGCTCCCTGAGAGCCTCTGAGGTCCCTGGCTCCACAGGCCATCTCCCAAACCTGACTGACAACTCCAGGCAGTTAGAAGACAGGGTGCAGAGGGTGAGGGTGAGCTTAGTTGAGAAACCGTGCTCTCGATGGCAAAACACACACACAGACACACACACACACACACACACAAACACTCTTTTCTCATTTGGATCATCTTCTTGCAAGAAAATAATTATTTTATGCAAGCTTTGATCGAATACAAATACCCACTAAATTATGTAAGGAATACATACCAGGAATAGGTATGTTCTTAATACCTCGTCCTCAGGTTAAGCCACATCAAGAAAATAGTAGGTCAGCATTATGAGATTATCTAAAATTATTGTGAATAGTTTCTTACCTTTAACCATGCAGCCCAGTAACTCTCAACCCAAGCTACACAGTAGAATCATGTGGGGAACTTAAAAAAAAAATCAATGCTTGGGGACCGTTCTGGACCAATTAAACTGGAATCAATGGAATAGAGACTGAATGCGGTATTTTAAAAAAGTTTCCCACATGATTCAAACATGAGTCGTGGAGTGAGAATCACTAAGCAACCATGATGTCAAGGAAAAAGGGAATGGCTAGGTGGCAGGGAGGTATGGGGCAGGGGGCACTACTGCTGATTTATTTTGGATGATCAGGAAAGCTTTCAATAAATATATGACCTTTGAGCTGAGATATAGGTAACAAGCAAAGCATTGCATACAGAGGAAATAGCAAGTGCAAGGGGCCTAGAGTACAGTAAGCAGTGTATTTCTCAAAAACAAGACAGCACTGTGGTCCAGTATAATGAGAGAGAGGATGAATACTAGGAGATAAGGTTCAAAGGTGGGACAGTGGCTGGATGTCTAGAACATTGAAGCCTATGGTCAAAAGTTTGGATTTTCTTCTAAATTTACTAGGAAGACATTGGAGTGTTTTAAGTGATGGAGAAATACCGTCTGATTTTGTTTTATAAACATCATCTTAGCTATTCCATGGAAAATGGACTTGGTGGTGGCAGCAGAATGGGAGCAGAGAGGTGGGCTGGATATCATTGCAGGATGTCAGGAAGGAGATGACTAGCATTGTTGCCCTGTGACGCCAGGACCTTGAGGCAGCCATTTGTGGACATGGCTAAAAAGTATGAGAACAAAAATCCAATATGCTATGGGGAATGGAGAAGAAAAAGTCCAGATTCCAGCAGCATGGTGAACAGCTGAACCAACATGGACAGACGCCTACCCCTGGACTGCTTATCTGAGAAAAACAAACCCCTATTTGTGAAAGCAAATGCAGTCCGGTTTTCTGTTACTGGTAGTTAATGCATTGCCAACTGATATTACCACTGTTTTTATGTCAGGCACTGGTTCTAGGGAGCTACACAAATGAAAAACATTGCATCCCTGATTTGCCCCCAAATTTCAACTGAAGAGTTGGAAAATTTGCTCCCAAAAGTTGAAGACTACCAAAATATTGCAGTGCTTTGAAGCATGGACTAGCTTCTCTCATTTGGATAGATCCAAGAAGCAAGAGCTTCACTGTGGATTTGATGAAATCTGATTCTTGCAAATCTGGCCATGAAGGGCTAACAAAAACAAGCTAGGAGAAATAAACTCACAGGGAGAGAATTCTAATTCAAAGAACTAGCAGAGAGCTCAAAAATCATCTGGTCCATGAGTACAAGAGTCTGTTCAAAGAGAAGCCTCCTTTGCTTGAGGGAGTACATTGAAATCTGAGACTGGACAAGGGGCAGAGGGAAGATTGCAACCAGGAGATGACGTTGCCCTTCTTCTGGTCTCCATTGCTATTTTCAGCGCAGGCTTTCCAACTTATTCATAATTAGTACTTGCAGTGAGATAAGAAAAGAAGAGGTAAGGGCACCGTGGCTGGGACTAGGAAGGGAGGATATTTTATCAGCAATGAGCCCAAGCTCCTAAGCAAACCCTGATCTTGTCCCCGTGCTGAGTAATCCCTCCCCACCAGCTGGAGGCTGAGAGGGGCCCAGGAAGTGACATCTCTACCAATCTGCTGAATAGGACGATGGATGCCTGACATCCCAAGGTGGAACTCTAAACATATTTTCCTTCAAAACATTATTTTAATCAGTGATTAGATCACATAGTACTGTATTCCTGGTGCACTTGGATTCAGTAGATCATTAGGAGCAAGCCTAGTCTCTTATTCTTTCTTTAATGTTATTTGAAAGTCACTGTAGTTTAAGTTTCAAAAACTGGCTTATAAAGAAAGTTTTTCAAAAGCATTTTTTCTAAGTTGAGGCTTGCCTGTACTATCTGAAATATCATGATATGTACATATATATTCAAATACAAAAATTTTGGGTCCCTAGGTGCTGGTGACATTTACTGATGCTTAGTTTTTTGGACATTTCATTTTGACTCACTGGACTGACAAAAATATTCTTTAAATTGGAGGCAATGTTGTTTTTAGGTTAAAAATTCTCATTTTACCATGAAAATATCTTTCTCCAAGAAAAGAATAACCTTCTTAAATGTAAAATAAATTAGTTTTTAAAAGTTTATTTAAGCTTTAAAAAGTTAGAGCACTATGTACATATATAGACAGCCAAATTTATTCATTTTTAATTCCCTGGTTTTATCAAATAGAAGAAATAACGTTTATAAGAGGTTTTCCAATTGGCACAGTAAGGAAAAACATTTTGGATATTTCGGAATATACTGTGAGAAAATATTAAGGCACATGTTTTCTGAAATATAAGTTTGACATTTTGGAGTAGTATTTCATACTGTTGACGTCAATAGCCTGATGACCAGTATTCAACTACAACTTAACTTTCTTTCATGTATGTTGCGAAAAAAAATTGTTTTCATTATAGTGAGTGGATTTTGATCAACTGCAATGCCATGACCATGATATTAAGAAGAAAAGTCTCTGAGATAAGAGGAAATGTTTATAAGATTTGTAACACCAATGTTACTAAGGAGAATCACATGTGCCAGTACAGGGAGAGTAAAGTAATAGAGAATCTTCCATATCTGTAATACCACAGCACACATGGTGCATTTATAAAAATTTACATGTTACTAGGCCAGAAGGCAAATCTCAACAAATTTCAGTACATTAATATTATTGGAGCATATTTTCCACCAAAGTGGAATAAAATTATAAATAATAAAATAATAGCTGTTTCTCTTCAAGAACTTTAAAAATAACCCTCAGATTACTGAATTACTCATGAATAAAAGAAGAAATCATAAAGAAACAATAAAACATCTAGAACTGAATGGCAGTGAAAACTCTCCAAATAAAAAAGTTTAGGATAACACTAGAATGTTACACCCTTCTCCAAAACATGCTTATTCTCAATGATTATATTAGAGAAAAAAAAGACTAGAAATGAATGAATGATTCAACCCAAAAGTTAAGAATTGGAACAAATAAGAAAAAGAATCTAAATGTAAGGAAAAGAAAGGGTAACTAATAAAAAGCAGAAATTAATGAAATAAAAAACAAAACAATGATAGAGACTGACACATTAAAAATAAATTTTGGCTCATTCATTCAAAAAACATTTATTGGTTGATACAGGCACTGGGAATTCAGTAATGATCCAAATGAACAAAAATCTCTGCTCTTTGGAAATTATTTTCTAGTTGAGGGACAGACAAGGGGGACAAATAAATAAAATGTATACTATGCTAGATGATGATATATATTAGAGAGAAACAAGAAAGCGGGAAAATTGGATACAGACATTGCCTGGAGACTGTCAGGTGAAATGTTACAGGTGATGGCTAGGGAAGATCTCAAAAGGTGGCATTGACTCTTTAAAAAATGAATACAGTTAGATACCTTTGGACAACCTGATCAAACATTAATAAAAGGACAGCAATAGTGCTTGCTGAAACAACATTAGCACTGAAATAGATCACAGAACTATTTATACAGTAATACAATATATATTACATAATAGTAGTATATATTGTATATGAATATATACATAGTAATAAGTATATAAATGTTATTAGAAATGAACTAGATCATATTTATACAAAATATTTGATTAGAAAATCTTTAAAAAATTCAAGGTACAACTTCACACTTAAATTTGAAGATGTAGACAAAATAACAGTTAAGAAAAAGTACCAGAAGAGAATTATAAAGAAATAATGAATAGTCCTAAAATCATTAAAGAAATTGAGTAGGTATTCAGAAATGTAACCCTAAAATCCCCTCCAGGAACAAATTCTACTATGCTTTCAAGAAACAGTTTGTAGAGTTTAACGGTGGCCCCTCAAAAAATATGACATCAAATCACCAGAACCTGTGAATATTACCTTATTTGGGTAAAGGACTTATGTGGATGTAACTGAGTTAAGAATTCTAAGATGAAGAGATCATCCTGGATTGTCCAGGTGGGCCCTAAATCCAATGGTGCGTCCTCATAAAAGATATACAGAGAAGAAACACATAGACTAGGAAGAGGCAATGTAGCAATGGATGCATCCGCTATCCACCAGAAGCTGGAGTAGGCTAGGAACGGAATCCCCCCTGGAGCCTCTGTAGGGAGCGTGACCCTGCTGATACCTGCATGTCACATACCTGGCCTCTAGAACTGTAAATGTCTGTTGTTGTAAACAATCAAGTGCATGGTTGTTTGTTACACCACTCACAGGAAATAAATTCACAAATGATTCCAATATTATAAAAACTATTCTACATTTTTTAAGCAGAATGCTTATAACTCATTTCATGACCCTACTGTAACCTTTGTACTAAACTGACTTATGAAAACAGATCTATAACTATCAAACAAAACATAAGCATCTTAAATACAACAATGCATATGAAAAGTAAAATACTATACCTAAGAAGTGATAGTCTTTGAAATGCAAGAGTGTTTTAACAGAAGAAAAATGATTAATCTCCATTAACAATTTTGAGGAAACAAAATAATTATCTTGGATACAGAAAATGCATTTTATAAAATTCAGAATAGTGACAAAATAAAATAAAATTCTTAGAAAACTAGGAACAAAAGAAAAATACCATGAACTATGATTAAAAAAGGAAAAGGATTCAAGACCTAGCACAAACATATTGAGTGATGAAATATTTGAAGGTCAAGAATAAGGCAAGGGGGATCTGGGATGGTGGCCACAGCCAATGACTGGCTGGTAGAAGTAGAACAGGTGGGCTCCACTGCTTCCAGGAGGGACAGCTGTGAGATGCCAGTCAGGTTCCAGCTCCCTGTGGGGTCGGGCTGTGGCCAGCTGTCAACTCAACCCACACCTCTGCCTACCTGCTTCCCCTGCCCTCTTTTGATTGCCCCACTCCCTTACAAGTTTTGACCGGGAGCAATCCCTCAATAAATCACTTGCACAAGGAACCACAATTCAGATTCTGCTTCTAGGAAGCCCAACCCAAGACACTGAACACATTTCAGTGTCAAATTTCCTGACTAGATTATTCCTAAGAGAAAACATTGCCTGTCACTGCTATATAATAGCACAACATAGTCATTTCTAGTTAGACTCTGTCACAAAAAACGCTTTAGGCCAACAGAATATAGACTGAAATGAGGGCTGCTGTTCTAAGACACTCAATAATATTGTCTAATAGTCCCAAATCATTCTCATTTTCTCTCTGCTTTAACCAGCTTTCACAGAGATACTATGTCACTGCATGTCATAGAATCTGACCTCTAAATTCTGTTCTAGTTCTTAAACACTGTGATTCAGTAATATTAGACTATATACTCTCTTTGAATTTCAGAAGTTGAAGAGGCCCCAGGGACCATTCAGTCCTTCAGATGAGGGAGAACAGAGTGAGGAAAAGGAGAATGACTAGCCAAACCCCTAATTTCCTGTGGTCTCTCAGCTCTAGATCCAGCAAAAGAAAATAAATAAAGGAAGCTTCCCTAAAATGGTAGGGGTGCATATCCTCTCCTCTGCACATATGGTAGGTAACAGGACCTCTGCCTCCACAACAAGTCACAGGGTGACAGAGCTAGGTTGAGAAGCTCACTCTGAGGAAGGAAGACCTACAGTCAGAAGAGGCATGCCAAGTTATCAAGCATCATTTGGAATGATAAAGATTTATGACACAAAACTAAGTTCTTTCTCCACTTAGAAAATGGAGAATCAGGTCAAATATTTAAATGATTGAGATGAAAAATTATGACATTAATAACTATCACACACTGAGTATTTACCATGTGTCAGGCACCTGAAGCCTCCCAACCCTGTGATTTTTAAAATATGATGTGGAGTTTTTAAAAAGTGATATGGAGTTTATCATTTATTATTATTCCTATGGATACACAATAGTTGTACAAGTTTATGGGATACATGTGATTTTTTTTTTGTTTTTTGGAGACAGAGTCTCACTCTGTGGCCCAGTGGTGTGATCTCAGCTCACGGCAACCTCTGCCTCCCAGGCTTAAGTGATTCTCCCACCTCAGCCTCCCAACTAGCTGAGACTACAGGCACATGCCACCACACCCAGCTAACTTTTTTGTATTTTTAGTAGAGACGAGGTTTTGCCACGTTGGACAGGCTGGTCTTGAACTCCTGACCTCAAGTGATCCACCCACCTCAGCCTCCCAAAGTGCTGGGATTATGGGTGTGAGCCACCATGCCTGGCCTAGATGATATTTTTATGCAAGCATTCAGGGTGGAGTGATCAAATCCGGGTAATTGGGATATCCATCACCTTAAGCATTTGTCATTTCCTTGTGTTGGAAGCATTCTAAATCTTCTCCTCCAGCGATTTTAGAATTTGTGATAAACTATTGTTAACCATAGTCATCCTACGATGCTGCTGAATCCTACATCTTATTCCTATTGAACTGTATTTTTGGATCCATTAGTCAACCACTCTTTATTCCCTCCTCCTCACTACCCTCCACTGCCTCTAGTAACCACCATTCTATTCTCTACCTGCATGGAATCAATTTGTTACCTTCCACATGAGAATGCTAACATTTGATATTTGTCTTTTTGTGCCTGGCTTATTTCACTGAACGTATGTCCTCCAGTTTCATCCATGTTGTTGCAAATGACAGGATTTCATTACTTTGAATGACTAAATAATATTCCATTGTGTATATTTACATTTTCTTTTTCCATTCATCTGCTGATGGACACTTAGGTTGCTTCAAAACCTTGGCTATTGTGAAGAGTGCTGCAATAAATATGGGAGTACAGATATCTCTTTGATATACTGATTATCTTTCTTTTGTTATATACCCAGCAGAGGGATTGCTGGATCATATGGTAGTTCTAATTTTAGTTTCCAAAGGACCCTCCACGCTGTTTTCCATAGTGGCTGTACTAATTTGCACTCTCACTATCAGTATAGGTTCATTCCCCTTTGTATCCTTGCCAGCATTTGTTATATTCTGTCATTTTGATAGCCATTTTAACTGGGTTAAAATGATACCTCACTGTGGTTTTGATTTGTATTTCCCTGATGATTAGTGATGTTTAGCATTTTTTCATATTCATGTTGGCCATTTGTATGTCTTTTGAGAAATGTCTATTCAGATCTTTTGCCCTTTTTAAAATCAAATTATTATTATTGCTGTTGAGTTGTTTGAGTTCCTTATATATTTTGGTTGTTAATTCCATGTCAGATGAATAGTTTGCAAATATTCTCTCCCATTCCGTAGGTTGCCTCTTCACTTTGTCAATTGTTTCCTTTGCTGTACAGCAGCATTTTTAGCTTGATATAATCATTTGTCAATTTTTGCTCTGGTTGTCTGTGTTTTTGAAGTTTTACTCAAGAAATTTTTGCCCAGATCCATGTCCTGAAGCATTTCCCCAATGTTTTCTTCTAGTAGTTTAATTACTGTCATTTTTACAGTGAGTCTACTAGACTCCAAAGCCCGTAATCAGTTAACTCTAGCCCTTTACAACTGAACTGCTGGTTCTAGAACTTGAGTTTGCACAAAAATCACCTGGAGTTCTTGTTTAAAATTCAAAGCACCACACTCCACTCTTAGAGATTTGAGCTCTGTAGGTCTAAGATGGGAGCCAGAAGTATTCAGTGAAAAAAATAGATAGGTGATTTGAATGCAGGTAGTTTTAGGGTAACACTGAGGAATACTAAATTTCACTTCTCTGCCTTAGTTATCTGAATGTCTGAATAGTTTCTTTATCATAGGAATAGGAAAAGAAGCAATAATGTAATCTATCATAAGACTTAAGAAGAAGTTACTGGACCATCTATCTTTTTTGCATAGCACTATGTTTTAGAATGCTTCTACCCATAAGACAGAAATAGCTTAGAATAATTTTGTAGGCTAATATTGAATTTCTCAATCAGGTTTCATTTTAGATGACTTTTGCTACACAATTAGTATGAACAGTTATTTGAGTGCACTATCAAATTTTAAAAGTTGTAATTATATACACAAATAAATATAATGTTTTAAGAGTTGTTTGGGGACTCCAACCTTATTATCATGCAAATAATAAATTACATACTGTGCCATACACAAAATTTTTGGTAGTGATTGAAACAAGAACCTATTTCTCTAACTCCTAACACTAGTTACATGTGGGTCTTTCTCTGTAAAATATTTTTAGTACATTGTCCTAAAAGTGTTTCTATTATATAAGATTTTTAGTTAAATTAAACCATTTAAAAAAACACGGTGAAACCCCGTCTCTACTAAAAACACAAAAAATTAGCTGAGTGTGATTGCAGGTGCCTGAAGTCCCAGCTACTCGGAAGGCTGAGGCAGGAGAATGGCCTGAACCTGGGAGGCAGAGCTTGCAGTGAGCCGAGATTGCGCCACTGCACTCCAGCCTGGGCGACAGAGTGAGACTCCATCTAAAAAAAAAAAAAAAAAAAAAACCAGCCTAGTGTTTGTTCTTATCCTTAATTTTGAAAGCTAAGTCCCTGGGAAAAAAGGACTTGAATTACGTATATATCTCATCAAGAAAACAGTGCATACATTTGAATGCACAAGCCACAATTTTCTTATTGACATATGGGTAACTTACAGAGGAAAGATTTCCATGCATAAATTCTACCTACGTTCACTTATTATTTAGTGTTTGTAACTTAGGTTGAAGTTGTGAGGTGATCTGTATCTTCCAAGGAACAGAAGACAAAGTAATCAAGCACACCCACCTGTAGCTCTGTGACACTCAGGTTCTCAGGGTCACCAGTTGATACCTTCAGGAGACAAAGAAGTCTTGGGCTCTCAAAAATCCCACAAAGCAAGATGGCCACCACAATGGAACCCAAGACAAGGGAAGACTGAAGTCCTAAAGCCAGCAATTGGTAATGACAAAAACAGAGGTAAAGTGCTCAAGTGAGGCTGACTGATGAGTCACATTTTAAAAACAATGACCAAAGTCAAATATCTCTGTTCTTAAAAGTTGTTTCAGGGCCAGGCGTGGTGGCACATGCCTGTAACCTTAGTGCTTTGGGAGGCCAAGGCAGGTGGATCGCCTGAGGTTAGGAATTTGAGACCAGCCTGGCCAACATGATGAAACCCCATCTCTACTAAAAATACAAAAAAATTAGTCGGAAGTGGTGGTGCGTGCCGATAGTCCCAGCTACTCAGGAGGCTGAGCCAGGAGAATAGATTGAACCCGGGAAGCAGAGGTTGCAGTGAGCTGAGATTGCTCCATTGCACTCTAGCCTGGGTGACAAGAGCGGAACTCCAACAACAACAACAAAAAAGCTGTTTCGGGAAACCTCTGAGTTGATCTATGTCTACAAGACTAAACCAAAACATTAATGGTGAAGAAAAATGTCCCGTCTAGAAGAGTTGACTGCTGTCCATTAAAACAAAAGTGGAGGTGGGATAGCAGAGGAGGGGTGAAGAGTAAATCATAGGATTTAAACAGATGATGACAAGGCCAGGTGCCCAGGGACAGACAGATTACTAAGAAATTTATGATATGCTAATTTCAATTCTGAGTCTTGTCACTCATTTAAGTTCCAGTGTACTCTGGACATCTCATAGTCAAAATATAACCATTTGGAACATTTAATATCCATGAAAAGATTGTAAAACAAGAATGGAAATGAAAAAAGCATTTTTAAAAAGCCAATGAAATTTGTCTTTTCTTTATACCAACTACTTAGCTTCCAAGATCGCCAAGGACTTTTCAGAAAACAGTGTTTATTGTCAGTGATTCAGCAGGGAAACTGATCTGCTGGTCTTTGGCTTGGCCACATCTGAGGCCAATTCCAAGAATTTCCTAACTTAGAGCTTAATCATTGGAATAAGACCGAAGGCCTAAACCCAGATAATTCCTATTTTAGATACAGACCTCATGGGCTGATTTACTGGTTTTATCTTTAAAATAGTTTCAAAAATAATTGGGCTGTAGGAGTGAAAAATCCCACTCTCTCTGTATTGATTGTCAAGACACATAGGGGAGACTTCAGAGAAAAGTTAACATCAGCCTTTCCCTCCCCACTCTACCTTCAATACCTGCCCATCTTACTTTGGAACTACATACTTCAAACATAGGGCCCCTTTTCTACCTCCTCCATATCTCTCCCCCAGCACTCATTGTCCTAACATCCATATCCACTTCCATTTTGACCCCATCATGATGCAACAGTTAAGCTCCTAGAGAATACATTTGATCATCTTATGCTTAAAGATGCCCACAAGATAGGACTTAAATTTGTAACATAACATTAAAAGACTCTTCACATTCTAGGCAATGGATTGGCAAACTACAGCCTACGTGCCAAATCTGACCCACCAACTCTTCTTGTAAAGTTTTATTAGAACATAGCCACGCCTATTCATTTGTGTATTGTCTATGACAGCTTTCATACAAGGGTAGAGTTGAGTAAGTCTCCCCAAAGCCAGAAACATTTACTGTTGTTTTTTTTTTTTTGGTTTTTTTTTTTAGACAGAGTCTTGCTCTGTCGCCCAGGCTGGAGTGCAGTGGCACAATCTCGGCTCACTGCAAGCTCTGCCTCCTGGGTTCACACCATTCTCCTGCCTCAGCCTCCTAAGGAGCTGGGACTGCAGGCGCCCACCACCACAGCCAGCTAATTTTTTTTTTTTTTTTTTTTTTTTTTTTAGTGGAGACAGGGTTTCACCATGTTAGCCAGGATGGTCTCGATCTCCTGACGTCGTGATCCACCCGCCTCGGCCTCCCAAACTGCTGGGATTACAGGCATGAGCCACCACACCCGGCCACATTTACTGTTTTTACATTACCAACCCTGATCTAGGCCTCAATTCACTTTTTCAGTCTCCTTTGCTGTCTGTCCCCAAAGTAAGTTCACTATACTCTAAAACCAGACTGACTATTCTCCAAACATACCACTGTCTTTTAAGAATACTCAGTTCTGAATACATTGTTCTCTGTTCCTTGAAAGTTCATATCATGCTGCTAAAACTGGTGAGCTCCCTCTCTTTCTTTACATCTCAACCCAAATATTATCTTCTCTGTGAAACCTTCCCTGACTCTCCCCAGACAGATTGGCCTCTCCCTCCTCTATTCTGTCTTAATACTTTATATGTGCTTCTGTTATAGCATGTATCACTTCATATCTCACTCATCAAGATATCTTATTAGGCTATGAGCTCTTGGAGAGCAGTTGTCTGAATTTTTGTATTCCATGTATCTTGCCGAGTGGCTGACTTATTTACGTGTTCGCTAAGTGTTTGATGAATGAATGAATGAGCGATTTGCAGACCATGCATATTAATTTGGAACACTGGCCATGTTTGTTAAGTTATATTTTACTAATTTAATTAGCTTAGTCATCTTACAGAAAAATGTGCTTTGCTCACGGGAATGGGTTAAGAGATAGTGTCCAAAACAATTTGCAATTTATCCCTACCACAGAAAAATAAAAAGAGTCAAAGCAAAATTGAGTATCCTATGTTTATACCTTAAGAACCATGCATTCTTATGAATGAGCTATCAAGAGGGTGTCTATAAAGTGGAGTCTTTCTATTTAACTACTTCTCTCTGTTCTCCATTCTCAAGTTATCCATTCTCCTCTCTGTTCTCCATTCTCAAGGAAGAAAGAACAATTGCACAGGTGAGTTTTAATTAAGGCAACACTTTCCTTCTCCTTAATAAAAATCCAATACACCAAGTACAGATTTATTGATGAAAATCTTAAATTCCACTTTTCAAACAACATAAAGAAATCCTTCCTCAGTCCTTTTGTAAGCCTCTGTATTGATAAATTGACACATTTAATATTGAGTCACTCTTAGACCTAAGAGTACTTGTGTATCCACATTTCTAGTTAGCAAAATGATGTTGGAAAAGGTAGAAGTAAACTTATGACACTAGCCTATTTTTTTCATGGTATAATGTTTCCTAACAGCTCCCAACATTGAATGAAGCACATTTCTGAAAGCTGAAAATAATTTTTTTTTATTGAATAGGCTGTAACGAGCACTAGAATAAAATGTTCAATTCATACAACTGAGATTGATTCATTTATTTTGTATCCACTGTTTATGGAAAGATTTTATCTTTGAAAGACAACTAGTCCTATAGTTTCTTGAAAAGCTAAGGTATGCATTAAGTAGAAAAATAATTAGACACAAAATATTAGAAGATTCCACAGATCCCTCCTGGAAAAGGCTGTGTTGAAGTTTGAACACTTACATGGTGGCCCCCCACTTTGTCCTTAGGGCGGGACACAGCTCGCTTCCCTGGCCAGAGTCTGAACATTTCTCAATCACTGTGGCTGCACTGGCTGGAGGGGTGTTTGCTGTGTCAAACATTATTCTCATCCCTGTCTTTGGCCCGTGCCAGGCCACAGCCCACTTCCTATGATGGCAGGACTTGTATGAAGCTACCATGATTGAAAATCAAATTCATATCCTAGGGTAACTGATTCAGAATCAGATCTGACTTTGAGCCAAACTTTTAAAATCATTTCTGAGCTTTCATGTTGTCTTCTGAAAAATGGAAAGGATAATAATAACACACCAATTGCAAAGATGAATTAATGAGCTAAAGGTGAAAAATCAATCTATAAAGCTAGGAGAAATACAGATGAATTTTTTGAAATGACCTTTGGTTAGAGAAGGCTTTTCTAAACATGAAAACAAATGAGAAACCAAAGAGAAAAAAGATAAGTGGATATTTCTCCAAGGGTTTAGAAAGAAAGTTCTCAATCAGAATTGGGTGAGCTATGTGGGAGTATGGCCTTAAAAGTTGCTATTTTTTCTTCTATGTTTGAGCAGGGATTTGATATGTTTCCTTGCTGTGGTGTGCATGTCCCCTCCAAAACTCACGTTGAAATTTAATCCCTAGTGTGGCAGTATCAAGAGAGGCCTTTAAGAGGTGACTGAATCACGAGAGCTCTGCCCTCAAGAATGCATTAATCCATTCGTGGATTAATGGACTAATGAGTTATCATAGGAGGGGAACCGGTGGCTTTATAGAAAGAGGAAGAAAGACCTGAGTAAGCAGGTTTGCCTGCTTAGTCCCCTTGCCATGGGATGTCCTGCACTACCTCAGGACTCTTCCAAATGTACCTCATCAACTTTGGACTTCCCAGACTCCAGAATTCTAAGAAATAAATTTCATTTCTTATAAATTACCCAGTTTCAGGCACTCTTTTATAAGCAACAGAAAATGGACCAAGATATTCCTTATCTTTAATATGGAATGGCCTTAGAAGTCCTAATGTCTAGCCGGGCTCAGAGGCTCACACCTGTAATCCCAGCACTTTGGGAGGCTGAGGCAGGAGGATCATGAGGTCAGGAGATCAAGACCATTCTGGCTAACACGGTGGATTCTACAGTGGCTGTCTCTACTAAAAATACAAAAACAAAAACAAAATGAAGAAGCCCTAATGTCTGCATATTGATTTTCCTGTTGTCCCAATTCCTTTTGAATGTCTCCACCACATACTGCATTTTCTCTATGTGTAGTGCTTATGGCTGTCCTACAGAAGTGCATATTCCCCTTGTCTTTCTTCCTGTATGAATGCCAGGCACTAGGCGAAAACATGGACATGTAAGAATTTTAAATATTACAGCGACCCAGAAAACCCAGAATAATTAAAATCTGTGACTATGCATGTGAATGCATAGACTTTTTAATAAAGTTCAAAGCCAAATGACAGACTATAGGAAAATAACTGCCACATTTATGACAAATGCTTATTAACATTCTAACACATAATAAAAATGTTTAAAACAGTAGGAAAAATACTGGTACATTCATAGAAACATTGTCAAAGACACAGAAAGATAATTCACAAAAGAAGAAACAGAAATAGCAGTAAACGTATAAAAATTTATCATTGGTCAAAAAGTTCAAATTCAAGAAAAGACATTGTCCATTTATTACAATGATTCTCAAACTTGCTCTGCATCACAATCCTTTGAGGAGTTTTTGAAAAACACACATGTCTAGGCTTCATCTCTCAGTGGTTCTGAATTAGGAGATAAGAAGTGGAAGCAAGAACCTGTTTGACAATTGTAAAAATATATACTCAGAATGAGAGCACTTGTTCCACGTATCTTCAAGTGTTTTCAAAGCCTAGCACTATTCATACTATTCTATAACTACCTGATTCCTGAGTTTCTAATTTTGATGTAAGTGGTGTACTTTATTTGTTGAGGTATCTCTAGAATTTTCTTACTACTGCTTTCACATATAAATAGAGTTCCGGATTTAGAAATGTATCATAAACTTTAACCTTTAATACTCCATAGGCTTTTTTTATCTATTGTTTTCTGCTTTTTGGAGCTTGTCATCTTCTCTCTTTCCCTCCTTTCTATCCTCCTTTCCTTCCTTCTATTCTTTACTCATCCTTAAAGACACAAAATGTTCTCCAGGGCTAGTTCCTAATCAACAGCAAAGGTTGAGTCCTCAGACCTCCTTAGACCTTTCTACTGCCCACTTGGGGATTGGTACACCTGCTTCTCAGTTCAGTTTGATATGCAGTGCCCTTGCTCAATATGCCGTAGACAGCCTTCTTCTAGCATAAGTTCAGTTGAGCCTTGATCTGATATTTGCTTTTTTGACGTGACATAGAGAATCAGTCACAGTTTGAAACAACATCCACCATTCATAAATATTTCATCTTTAGTCCTGTCTGCAATATTTTTCCTTAGACAACCAAGAGCTAATACTTCACGGGCTAATGTGAGCTTTGAGTTACAGTGACTGAATGTAAAAAACAGCTGATGGGGTGGGGAAGAGTAGGATTCTGGGCTTGGAAGCTTGTGTTTAATTGGGTTGCACCTCCCTATTTTCCAGGGCAGGGCAGGGCTAGTCAAGTCTGGTCAGTGGGCGTGATTAGAGCCTTCACAGCCAGTACCTGCCCTGCTCTCACAGAGCACGATGTGGTTTGTTATATGTAATCCTACAATGGGCTTTTCAATCCATTTCCATCAGTGATTCAGTTGGTGTAAATTCCCCAACCACAGCAAATGTAGTTGACAACTCTGTCGCTAGTTTCTATGTTTTTATATATTTTTTGAAGCATTTAAATAGGAAATTAGGAGAAGACTTACTGGGCACATTCAATTTATCATGATGACAGCTCAGAAGTAGAGAGTCATATGTACATTCTCCAAATCTCCCACTCAGGAAATACATGTATCAGAGTTTAAGAGTCTGTAATGAATAAAGACAGAAAATGGGCTAATTGAAGGTGGTACAAGGGAATTAAAAACCCTAATTTTACAAAAATGTACTCACTTTATTTTATTGTACCCCCTGAAGGTAAGCAGAATGTAATTGGGGAATAACTTCGGTTAACAAATGGTGATAGCTAAGACACTTTAAATTGGATTAGAAATTTGGAAATATACTACAAAATGAATTATGTAAATATAAGATCCTCAGTATACTTCCAGAACTATAGGACCCAAGGTTGCATTATGTAGCTATATTATTTGCATATATGTATAATTTGTATACAAATTATTGTAGATTGGAGCTGTGAGATGAATACGGTAGGGCTCAGAAAGAGATCTGGATCCTAGAAATCATCAGAAAGGGAAGTAGTCAAATACCACACTGTGCCCCACCACCCAGTGCAGTTCTGGTCATTGGGCCTCGATAAAACTTAGCAACCTAGAGAAGGTTGCAGAAGGACATCTCAACTGAATGAGAAATGGACAGCTAGGGTTCCTGCTCACAGGACTGGGTAGACCTGCTGAAAGGAGAGAGTAAGTTCAAACACTGCAGAGTGATTTCAAGAGGTCCAATAGATTTACTCTCTCTCTCCGTACACACAAACACACACACACACACACACACACACATGAATGTTTCTTAAAACCATATATTTGGCTCTATTAATGGCCTTAATAGGCTATTAGCTGGAAGCACAGTTGTTGGAGGCAAACTTTTCAAGGTGACTTGGAGAAGGACAGTCTTGGGTGCCAAGGATAGAATCCCGGGCTGGCTGGATGGCTAGACAAGTTTTGTTGCAGCATCTCTGATGCTTTATGACTGCACAGTACATGATAAGTGTTCTTGTCACCTTTTGCTTCTTGTGCTTTCAAATAATTATATGAAATTGGCTGTGGAATATCTACACTCCCTTGCTGTAATGCTGTTATAAGGTGCTGATTCTCAGTACTGGCTTCAATAGAAGAAAGTGGGAGAAACTAGATAAGGAAATACAACAGAAAATAGAGTGCAAATACAAATAAGGAATGCACTGCTTTTCTGAGTTACCTCAGATGAACCTTTAAGGGATCCTGTAGCAAAATTTCAATAGCAGGTGATCCAGTCCTAAAATATAAGGACCGATATCATTACCCAGCACTTTGCAAGACCCCAGATGAGTCCCAGGAAGCATAGCATGTGCTATCAATGTGGCTCCTATCTCCTAATCCATCTCTTAAATTTTTTGTTTGCTTTTACCAGAGAAAAACATATACCTACCACCTATTGAAGGGCAAGTAGAGCAGAAAACATTTTATAGTATTTCATCTTCAAAACCACAGCCCTACAAGATTGGGAATATCCTTATTTTACAGATAAGTGAGGCATACAGAGGTTAGAAAATTTCTGAAGGTCTCACAGCTAACAATTGATGGGGGTCATAATTTGAATGTAACTTGATGTATAACTTGATCCAGATATAACTCCATTCCAAAATCCAAGTTCTGAGCCACTTTCCCACAGTCCTTCTAGTTGAATTACAAAGTGAGCATCAATGTTAGTCTCCTCGATGACAAATGAAGCTGTCTACAAATATATGCTGAAGAAGAAAACTTTATGGCTTCAAAAGTGAAACCAGGAGGTAAATGACTGAGGTTGGCAATGTCAGATTCAGTGTATGGGGTTTTTCATGCGCCAGAGCCTCTCCTGTGGGACAATGTCCATAACTGAGCTTGTCATGCCACCTTGCCATCCTCACAACTTCCAGCAAACCAACTGCGTATGGACATCTTATTTTCCTTGGCTTTCTTCTTCCTCTGCCCCTGTGGCTCTGAGCTCACCCTATCTCTTGGGCTCAGCTTTTTGTGCTCTCCCCTTCTGCTGTGAACATGGTCCCTTGGCTCACCCGCAAGTCTGCTTGCTGCTACCCTATGGAGGCACCTTCAGTGACCTCTCTTACTTTGGCTAATATCTGACCTTAGGCGAAACCTGGTTTTCCGCTTATTACTTCCTCACTTGTTTTGACAATTAGAAGGGGACCCATTCTGTTGTACAGGAAGAAGTCTGTCCCAGGAAGTGGATCTTGGTGCAATATGAGGAAGATTTCTCTAGTAGTCAGGGCTATGAAAAGATAGGATGATCTGCCTGGGGTGGTAGTAATAATTTTTTGTCACTGGAGGGATTCAAATACAGTTGTGTAATGATTTGGTGAGGAGACCTCAGTATCTATGTTGTGAGCAGTAACAAAGACAGCCAAAACCTCAGCAACTTGCAACAACTCAGGCTTATCTGTCACCCAAGTTACATAGTATACATATGTCATGGTTTCATCGTGAATCTCCTCTTCATCATCCTCCCTTAGAGTCCCAGGCTAACAGAGCAGCCCTTACCAGGACACTGCAGGTTTCATATCAGAGCAAAAAGAGAGTTATGGCAAACCATGAGTTGGTTCTTAAAGCCACAGTTCAGATGTGACATTTGTGCACGTATTTAATTGAGTAAAGCAAGTCACATGGCCACTCTGAGTTAAAAAGTGGGGAGATGTATAATTGCCCCTGAAAGAGGAAGACAAGTTCTGTGCCCAAGCTTGGCATCAGTGGGGCAGGGAAGAATAAGGGACAGTGAATCTTTGGAACAGTGACATAAGCTACCACGATGTCACTACTATATTAGGGGTTCTAACAGTGAAAATTAGGTGGGTTCGGCCACATAATTTGTAAGTTTCCTTCTAGCCTTGAGATTCTGTGATATGTAAGGACCTCCCAATCTTTTTGTGAGAAGCAATCACTTTTTGAAATATTGAGGCAGGAGAGTCAGGGCATAGAGTGATAAGGACTGTAAAGTTCCTGAAGGAGGTTGGCAGCAGCTTCTTACTATGCCCTTCCCTGCAGACTCTGAATGACCTAGTGTCCAGTAGAAATATGGTGTGAACCACATGTAAATTTAAAATTGTCCGTGAGTCACATTCTAAAAAGTTTAAAAAGCCACAGGTAATATTCATTTTAATAATTTATTTAACCCAGTATATTTACCATATTATTTCAACATAAAATCAATATAAAAATTACTAATGAGATTTTTTACATTCTTTGTTTTATACTAAATCTTCAAAATCTGTGCATAGTTCACACTTAGACCTCAATTTGGAGTAGCCCCATTTTAAGTGCTCAAAACATGCGGCTAGTAGCTGCTGTATTGGACAGTATGCATTTAATGGAAAATGCTAAGCCTCTGGTGTCAGATACGCTTGGATTTGGGGTCTCAGGTTGGACCAGGGGGTGGTCCTTAGCTGTCACTATTGAACAGAGTTGGAGAGAAGCAAGAATAAACAAGGTTTCATAAGTACCACCACAGAGGCATAAATATAGTGTAGTGGTTACCATTGCAGATTGGGATTAGACAGACTAAATTTGAAACTGACTTGATTGGAAACCAGCTATGCCACCTCCAACTCTGTGGTCTTGGGTAAGTTAACGAAACTTTTTTTAGTCTTAATTTTTTATCTGTAAAGAGAGGAAAGTTTTACCTTTCTTGAATGACCTATGCAACGATTGTTGATAGCATACATATGTTGCCTGGCACATAATAGATACTTAGTAAATAGTAATCAATGATAAAATTTGTATTATTATTTGGGAAGGAGGAAGGTGCGTAGAGGAGAGAGAAATCATTGCCACAGGGCTGGGAGGTTAGTGGCAGCCACTAAGCAGGTTAGAGTTTATAATCAGGGAGTAGACAGGAATTGCTCAGGTAGAAAACTCTGGTCTGCATTGTATTTCTTCACTGTTCACTCCACAGGTCTTGCTAAATCATTGTCTTACTCTAGAACCTTTCGATTCAATTTCTTCCATTTACCATATGGTCTGCTTCAGTACTTCTAGAAAGAAAGGCTTTGAATTTCGCATTTAGAATGGTTTAGAGAAAGTATTTAGAGGACTTGGCATGCTGTTCAGGCACAGAATATAAGGAGATCCTTTCCTAACAGTGCATTTTCAGCATCATCTTCAGGGGTCCAGCACAGAGCCCAAGAGAACATGTCCCTAGACAGAGAGCATATCCCCAAATTAATGTACCTAATCATTAGGGTGGGAGAAAAAGAAGGCTGGGGGGTTAAAATATGACTAAAAGCCATAGCCAGACCCTCTTCTTTGGCTCTGTCTTGAGAAATTCTTCCCCTAAGTCTTCCCACAAGCTAGCCAGACCTCAAGTCCTTTATACTATGAGTGTCTTGGGAGAAAGCACACACTGACTTCAAAACTGTTATCAGCACCTTCCCAGGGATCAAAAAAAAACAAGCAATACGGATTATACCTCTTAGATGCCAAGTTTGAGAAGGTTCACAATACACTAATTTTCCAGGACAATGAGTGTCTCAAAGTTGATCCTTGATCCTGTAGCAACACAGAGAAAGAGCTATGTCCTCTGGGCAGCCAAGAAGCACTGTTTTCTTAGCAACTGGCACCATTAGCTTCAGAAGGGGATAAGCAACCATTGGAATTTCAAATGGCGAATTTCCCAGAAAAGCATTCTTCTTTTCTGAGAACAGCACAGATTGGCTGGCTTAAATGAGGCACCTGGGGTGATATCCTGGCACCCAATATACAGCAAAAATATTGCCTGAGTGTTTCATAATAAGAATCATTTATAGTTTCAATTTGCTATATACCTTTAGCATTTTTTTAAATTGAGAAAAACTTATTTTTCTAGCAGTAAACAACTAAACATCATTATAGCTCTCTTAGAATCCAATAAAAATATACACTATCGAGATAGATCAGAAAAATAGAGTTTTTCACTCTATTTGATCTTGCTATTTTACATGAGTAAGAAAACAAATGAATCTTTTATGAACTTTACTTTCATCATGAATGATGTTATATATGACATTTAAACATACTCTTAATTATTTACTACATTTTTTTCTATTAATTTCTTGGTACTTAAAAATAAATTGAGGGGCTTTTCTTAGGAAAGGGGTTGATTTTGCATGAACATACCTTTCAGCTTTTCTATGCAGTCTGTTCACTTGAAGGACATTCCCATATAGGATCCAAATTCTCCATTTCCTTTGTGCTGCAGTTTAATGAAACCCCAGCATTTTTCTTGCTCCAAAAATGCCAAATGTAGTTAAGAATGCCTTGATAATACGCTATTGCTAAAAACTATTTATATTCATAGTTTCCTGACAGTTTGCTGCTTTTTGACATGGTATCTCTCATTGTAGAGCTTTGGCCAATATATATGTATATATATTACATGTATATTTATATTACATAATTAACACATACAAATATTTTACTGCATTTTGGTCTCCAATTGCTACCAAACATATATATACTCTGAGGAATACAAATATGTAAAGCACTTATTATCAGGATACAATGCTAGACATATATCTATAAATCATCTTTAAGTGGTTATGAATATTTTAGAAGCTAGGAATAATATATAGGAAAGCAGGATGCCCTAAATTTCAACCAATGTCAGTCTCACATTTTACTGCTCCTGTATGAAATAACACATTAGCATTGAGTATGAAATTAAAAGCCAGACAGAACTAGTTGCTTCTGTGAAGCCAATGTGTGCATATGTGGGTAGATGGGTGTGGGGTGTGTCTTTGTGTGTTTTAAGTGAGGGAAAAATATTAAGAGGAGCTGAAAACATTTTAAAGAAGGAGATCATCACCTTCCACTTTATGGAATAACATGCAGTGTCTTTCATAAGCAAATACACAGGAATCTTTTTTCTTCATTAACATTTGAGGCAGAGAAGGTGAGTATGGCTGCCATCATAGGTTGGGAGATGTGCTGGCCTTAGGGATGAGGAGGACTCCAGGGAGGGAAGCAAGTCCACGGATGCGCCATCCCAAAGTCTCCTGAATAATTGTATAACTTTGTCAGTGGGTGGTTTATTTGTGGAATTTTTCCCTGCTGGCCAGATAATGAGCAGGTGATTGTTCAGATAAGCATAGCTAAACACTGTTTGCATATCATTCGGAGAGTGCAGGACCACAGCACCTCTGCCCGCACTTCATCACAACCTCACTGTGCATTCCCCAACCTGTGTTTAAGCTGAGAGCAAGGTTCCTTATGGGGATGGCTACAGTTCAACATCTCTGGCCTCATTTTAAAAAGATAACACACCATAATGCTGTGCTCATTCTTGCAACAGCAAGTATGTGAGCAGCCTAAAAAGAGAGAATGAATTAAAATGCTGTTAATTACGCTTGAGGCTATGACATTCCTTCGTAAGTAATTACGAGAGGGAGAAGTGTCCCCAGTGTTTCTGGTTTCTGATCGTTTACACAAAAAGTAGGAAGAGTGTGTTGCCCTCATCTCTCAAGTTCTTGGTCTGCGGGGGTCCTGATGAAGCCAGTCGCCTCTGTCAGTATTTGGAAAGCTGTCTACTAAAGCTGTGTCTTTAACACCACAATCTCACTGTCAAGAGGGAAGTGTAGTCAGAAGGGTGCCTATAGTAACAAAAATAACCCCATTTTTACTGCTTTTGCATATTACAACAGAAATTTAGAGCTTGCTGAGTTATCATCTACATTGCAGAGGTGGCCACTGAGGCCCGTGGTCATACAACTGGCTCAGTAGGAACTTTCAGTTATGCTTTTCATCACATAAAAGGTCTTCACTCATTCACTGAGTAAAAACAAAGAGAAAGGAAGGTAGATATCTGAGTAGTTAGTGCTGAGCCCTGAAAGCTGAAATAACTGCATTTTTTCTTTAACAAATCTGTCACCTTGAGAGTCTCCCTTGACCTCTTGCCCCAGTTACCAGAGGGAAAGAAATGCCAGGCACAGCTGAAATAGGAAATGCGACACATCTCGTACATTGTCTTTGGCAAATGGATTACAGGAAACACTGATGCTTTCTGATGTTGTTTCAGCCGCGTTTGGGGACAGTCTGGAGTTGTGGGGTGGACCTTGGCAGATTACACGTGTATCAGAGTTCAGAGGTTTATTTGTTCTTGCAGAGACTCCAAATACTCTTGAATGCGGCACAGAAAATGAATTAAGAGAGAACAGGGCAGCTACAGGTACTTATGGACGTGAGGAGACTTAATAAAGCCTCTGTTGAGATGAAAGGACGTTAAACTCCATTAGCAGTATCCTTGCGAAATGCACATACACACACACGCACACACACACACACACACACACACACACACAAGCAAGACATCCTGAAATGGTTGTCACAGAGCAACCCACTGCAAAGACTTTACATCTAATTGAAATTAATGATGCCTCCAGCAGCCTAAATTGAGCCCCTAGACCTCCCACCTATGCAAATTCAACAGGCAGGATTCAGCTCTTACGGAATTTGGTTTCCACCTGGCCTCCAGTTTTGAGAGTCTCTGCCCGTCCATGTTAGGAAGTATTCTTAGAATAAATCAAATTTACCTCTAAGAATGTTTGTGTGAGACTAGATAGAGACAGCCTGTAGGAAAATCAAGAAATTCACAGAACTTGTATTTGGCAAGAGTCAAAGTTTCCCATCTAGGGACTATGTTTTCTGAACCAAAAGATTTTTTGTTTGTTTGTTTGTTCATATTTTTGCAACTGCCAGGTGCAGAAGAGAGTCTAGAAGATGTGTTTTTCTTTTGTAAAGCAACAAATATTTATTTAATCATAGAAACTGAGAGTTGAAAAGGATTTTACAGATAAAGCCTTCATTGGGGCTGAAATTTGTTTTGTGCTTTGGTTTGTTCAACAGCTCTTTTTTGTAGCACGTGTTTCTCAAAATGGCAGCACATTGCAATCAGTTGGGAAACTTTAAAAAAAATACCAATGCTTGAGGGAATCTCATTTAACTGGCCTGGGTGAAGGCTGATTCTAAAATATAGCAATGTTTGAAAACCGCTATTCAGTAGATTTCCAATATATCCATCCATCCATATACACACACACACACACACACACACACACACAGTAATTGTACTATTAATAGGATATTTTAAAGCAACTCTCAGGTAGCCACTTGAATACAATTGAAAGACTTCATTTTGATGCTAAAATATTAAGCATCTTAGATGGTTTTATGGAGACAGAATTAAATACTTGAAATTGGATCTGATCCACCTGGTGATTTTCACTCATCCCCCACAGCCAGACACCACAAAATAATCATGCTTTTTTCCCTGACTCAACCCAAACAGGAACTATAGCATGATGTCGACTGAAATTAAGGGTGTTGCAGCAGAAATAATTTAATAAAGGTTTATTGGAGGCCAAATTTGAGGACTGACCCAGGAAGACACACCAACAAAGTTGGGCATGTTCCCAAGTCCGTGACAAATGGAAATGCTTTTATAAGAAAGTTTAGGAGAAGGGAGGGGAGGCTCTTCCTATCAGAGCAGAAAACCCGTCTAGCATTTCCCAGCCAATTTAACCTTCCAGCTCAGCCAGCCCAAGCCCTCCATGGCAAGAAGGCTTCCCCCATTAAACAGTTAATACACTGCTTTGAATAAACAGCAGAATTTCTGTATCATTCCTACTTATGAACAAAGATCCAGCACTCTTTCCAAGGCCAGCTCTGAACATACTAGCAGATTAGTGGCTTTGATTATTTAGTCTACTATTTTATTTGAAAGCCAGAGGAAAATAAGGCTAAGAGACCACAGTTATTTAGGCTTTCTGGAGAGGGATGGAAAGGATAGGTTACATGTGCAATTAGAAAGTAATCAGATGTGTCTTCTCCCTATCTACCACCATAACACCCCTTACAGGCCTCAGATATGGTTCTGCTGGAGAACCTTAAATATTCATGATCAGATATTGTTTGGGTTAAGGCATTGAAGGTATCTGCCAAAAGGCAAATCTGGGAGGCAGCACTTGCTGCGATTCTGAATGGTATGGGGGCTGGGTGTGAGACCCCCGCTCAGGGCTGGGGTGGGAGTGCTCTTCTGGACTACACCTCCCCTCCCCACATTGAGCTGAGATCACTGGAGAGGGGTGATGAAGGATGTTGTTACTAATGGGATTTATTATGCATCTCATATGCATGGTGTGGAGATATATTTTTCAAAAAACTAAGAACGATTGATTTAAACCAAGAGTGATTAACATTTTGGCACAAATTAGTTGATCAGATGCTAGCAAAAGCCCTAAGGACAAGGGCATGAGAGAGGAGAGAGGAGAGATGTCATGGGGAAGGAAGTGGGACAGTAAAATCTAAGACTTGGGGAGGTGATCCCAGGTGAGGTATTGCCCTGCGGGTCTTTGGGCAAGAGGGGAGCAGAGAAAGGGGAGCTGTGAAAAGACAGGGGTCAAGAAGGATCTGAATCAAATGCAAAGGCTCTGAGGACAGATTCAAACCTTTCCCTGACTCAGCCCAAACAAGGAGAATTTAAGTGTTTGTTTTTTCTAGTGTGTCTTGATCAAATTAAATGTAATCAGAGATGAAAACTGCCTGTTTTCTTTGTTCCTTTTGCTACATTAAGAGTGTAGCTAAAATTTACTAAGTGCTTGTCATGTGCCAGGCACCACACTAAGCACTTTATACTGTCTCTATGAGCACCTCTAACAGTAGGGGCTATTATTGCCCCCATTTAAAAAGTAGAGACCAGACCAGGTGCAATGGCTCACACCTGTAATCCCAGCACTTCAGGAGGCCAAGGCAGGTGGAACATTTGAGGTCACGGGTTCAAGACCAGCCTGACCAATATGGTGAAACCCCATCTCTACTAAAAATACAAACAAATCAGCCAGGCATGGTGGTGCATGCATGTAGTCCCAGCTACTCAGGAGGCTAAGGCAGGAGAATTGTTTGAACCCAGGAGCCGGAGGTTGCAGTGAGCCCAGATTCATGCCACTGCATTCCAGCTTGGGCAACAGAGCGAGAGTCCATCTCGAAAATAATAATAAAATAAAAATTAAAAAAATTAAAAGCAGAGACCAGAGACATTAAATAGTTTGCCAAAGGCCCGATGGCTATCAGTAGCTGAGCTGGAATTATGAACCCAGTCAGTGAGTCCTACTGCATATTGTCTTAAAAACAACATTCTGCCCATCCTTTGTGAGTGTTAGGATTGCGTGTGGACGTGCATCTCAAAGAAAAGAGAAAATCTCTGCATTGTCCTTCTAGGGAAGCTCAGCAGGCCATTTATTCTTGAGGCCTTTACTTATCCTTAAAAGAAGACCAACAAATTTAGATTTTTTAAAGATGAGGTCTCTTTAAATCTCTTGAGCTTAGGACTTCCAGTCTAGTCTGGGCAAGACAGACTTGCAAAAGACTTGCCGAGGCTGGACTCAAACTCCTGGGCTCAAGACATCTTCCCACCTCGGCCTCCTGAGTAGCTAGGACTATAGTAGCACACCATTATGCCTGGCTCAAGTTTTATTTTTCAAGGGCTGTGACTCCTTTCACATAGGCCACTGAGTACTAATAAAGAAGATAAGAGTTGAGGTCAGGACTTCTGTGGTGTCTATGGAAACAGGGAGTATTACCTAGAGGAGAAAGGTGGGGAAGAGGTGTGAAGGAAACAGAGGCGCTTAGGGGCCTGTAAGGTTGGGACACTGGGTCATTCCTCCTGACTCATAGTCTGTGTGGGGCTAGTTAAAAGAAATAAGGCCTCTTACAGGGATACCTTTTTATAGCCCAGAATGACTCCATGAAAGAGATAACTTTCTAATACCCTTCACCTCAAATGATACTTGCAATCCTGTTTCCTCTCCTGAAAAATCAGGAGGGCTTCCAGTCTGAGCTGGAGATAACAGAATGTGCTTTGGTTTCAGAATGCCTTTCCCATGTCATATACTCATTTCTTAGAAGCCCCACATTTGTCTTTATTTTAAAAGCACAGTATTTAAAAAAAAAAAAACCCTAAATGCATGTGCTTATGTTGAAAGCCCCCATCTGTTCGATTTGATTTCCTTTCCTAAGAGCTTTCAGAATGGCTCTGGCTTTTGTCTCTCTACCTAGTGGTTCTGTTGACCTTCTAACAGAAAAGCCTGAAACTGCGTAAGTTCCCTGTGCAACCAGCAAGGTGAAAGCAGTATCCCTTGGGGCCTGAGGCAGGACTACAGGCTCCACGGCAGGATGCTGCCTGTCTTGCTTGGTACTGTAGACCTGGTACCCACTCCAGTGTCCAGCATAAAGAAGATCCTTAAGCAGGAGACCCTAGTTCAGAGATAAAGCTATCTTTCCAAGTTTACTTAACAAGTATAGTTACCTATTGCTGCATAACAAATCACCACACTCTTATCACAAAATCCCACCAATGGCTTAGAACAGCAGGTGTTAATTATCTCAGTTTCTATGGGTCAGAAATACAGGGGCAGCTTATCTGGATCCTCTGCACTGGGGTCTCTACAAACATGGTGTCAGCCAGGGCTGCATCTCCTCTGAAGGTCTGACTGGGGAAAAATCCAACTTCAAGCTTTCTTACTTGATTGTCAGCAGGATTTATTTCTTTGCTTGTTGTTGGACAGAAGCCACCATCAGTTTCTTGCTACACAAGTATCTCCAAAATGTGGTCACTTGATTCATCAAAGGGACAGTCTGCTAGCAAGATGGAAGTCACACTGTTAAACAACCTAATCATGGAGGCAGCAATTTCTTACCTTTGCCATATTTTGTTGATTAGAAGCAAGTCGTCGGTTCTGCCTGCACTGAAGGGGGGCTACCTGTATGAAGACATGAATACCAGGAGAATGGATCACTGGGGCCATCATAGAGTCTGACCATAGCAATCAGATGATGATCATATGCCTGTGGTCAGCACTGCCTCTCCTTGCATTCCCCTTCCATTTCGGCCACCCATGCGTATGTACTTTGAACACACATGTAGTGTGACTTCTTTATTGAGTCACTCTTGTCGAATTCTTGACCTCAGGTGATCCACCCACATTGGCCTCCCAAAGTGCTGGGATTGCAGGTGTGAGCCACCGTGCCTGGCCATGACTCCTTACAATCAAGGAAACGTGAGAGTAAGCCACGATTATTGTGAAGAGGGCTCACAATCTATTAGAGGAGATGAATAAAAGTGATACACAAAATACGTACTGCAAGAGAATATTGGCACACACGAAAAAAACAGAGGGAGAGCGACATTCAATTCCAGAAACATAGGAAGTCCAGTGAAATAAATACCACTTGGAGCTGGGATTGCCCAGGAAATTTATAGAGAAGATGTAATTTGAGCTGAGTCTTAAAGAGTAGTTAATAACCAACATTTATTGACCTTTACCTATGTTTTAATAAGTGTCTTATATAAAAGATTTTGCTAAATTTTCATAGTAATCCCCTAAGGTAGGTTTTATTATTATCTCCACCTTAAAGATGAGGAAACCGAGGTTCACAGAGATGAAATGACTTGCCAAAATCCACCCAGCTTGTAGATGGTAAAAAGAGAAGCAAGTCCACATGAACCCAGAGCCTACACTTGTTACCACTATTCAGCATTGCTTCAGACAGAAATGGTCAGTAGAGACAAATGGAGGAAAGGCCTTTTTAGCAGTAGGAATGGCATGAACAAAGAAGCAGAAGCAGGCAGACGGTAGCGGCCATTCAGGTAGAGAAACTGCAATTCCCTCTGTCTATGAAGTTTTCTCCTTAGCTCTTCATAGGGCTGGCCCCTTGAGACCTTCAGATTTCAGCTCAAATGTCATTTCTAGATAGTTAGGAACCCTCTTCTGCCACCCCCATCACCATCACAAGCTGCACTTTGTCATTGCGTCTTGTTTGGCCATTACCACTGTGTCCCCCCGCCAACCCCTTGTCTACACAGTGCCCAGCACAAAGCAGGTACCTAATCGAGTACGGAGTCATTACAGGAGGGGAGTGGCTATGAAAGCAGGGGCTGTGTTTTGTGTCATTAAGAAGTTTGGTTTTTATTCTGTAGACAATGATGGGGCCTGTGGAAGTTTTTTTGAGCAGGAGAGTAACATAATGATAGCCAGGTGCTGGGGAAATGGCTTTGTGGGTGGCATGCTCTGGACAATGATACTGATAAGCAGTTTGCTCTAAGATTTCCTGCTGACCTTTGCTGTGACCTCCACCTCTCTAGCACCCAAAGATTTTCAGCTGTCTACCTTTCCCCTGCCAAGGAGAACATTCATTTGGAGTGAGATATTAGAGACTTATTTTTGTTCCTTCCAGGAAATTTTGAGCTTTAAATGAAGAGTTGATGCTTAACACTGGCTCCTGGGTTCCAGAACTGATTTTGGCTCTGGTATGCTGTGTGACCCAAGATAAATCTCTTCATGTCTCTGAGACTAAGTTCTTCTGTAAAATGAGGGGATTGGGCTAGATGCCAATTCTAAGATTTCATTATGTTTCTTTCTAATTTAAATCTAGAGCATTTTGATATATATATTCAGGGATTTTTTAAAAGTCTTTATTCTAAGAAGGACATTTCAATATCTCTAGTTACTATTCACTATTTTCAACATTTCTTGAGCACTGGTCACGACAAATTGTTGACTTATATTGCCCTGGATTACAGGTGAGTTGGTTTATTCATCTTGGTATCTTTTCTCACTTTCTGCTTCCTCCTCCACAAAAGGTCCAAAAATATGCAGGCATCCTCTTGTGAGACACAGTCTCAGGAGGTAGATGGGTGTCCAGTGTTTCTGCATTTATAAAACTGTCATGAGCCAGGAAATGCTCACAAGCCTGGGTCATCTTGGGAATGACAAAGACAGGATCAGCCAGCGAATGAAATGTCACGGGATTCCAAATGATGTGAAAGAAAGTGAAGAAAGACACAAATCACATAATTTCAGAAATCCTAGCACTGCTGCCCAGCCCCTCGTCCTGGCTTTCCTGCCTACCCTCCCTCCCCCAACTGTCCCATCCATCTCTGGAACCTTTCCTGCCATGCGCCTTCACAGCCTCCAACAAATATATATTTAGTAACTCCCAGAAAGATTTCCATCTAGGACGTCGCCACAGCATACAAATGAGGCCTCTGCGCAGTGTTTTATGGCTAGGTTGTTGTACAGTGGATTGCCACATCTGTTTAAGTTCCTGTTGTACCTCCCACCCCCTTTCTCTTGTCCACCACCCCAGTCTCCCCCCTCCCCACTCACACAAACACAAGCACTCTCTTTGACTTCTGGAAGTGTCAATGATATTCCCTCTAAAACTTCAGAGGAGGAGATTGCCTGGCAGCTTTTGAAACTTTCCCTGTGTTCTGTTAAATTGAAATATTGTTTTTAGACCACGGAACAGAGTGGTGAAACGCAGTGGCGGTCTTGTCAGAGCATGTCAGGATGATCAATCTTTTTAAAGACCAGCAGGCGTGAAGTGTGACAGTGCTCAGGTGCTCGGATCCGATGTGTCTGACTTGCTGGAGTCTCTGTTTAGGGGGGAAATTGATCATATCTGAGCTGTGGAACCAGTAGGATTAATTGTTTAATCCTACAAGCATGTACGCATTTGATCGTGCATGACTACCTTCCTGAGTTGCACTTGGCAGGCTTTCCTTTCCTTTGTTTCCTAATCTGTCTTTTCCTTACCCCAAATCTACCACCACCTCTCCCCAAAAATCCATAAGGTACAAAATTTCAATCTTTGTATTTAAAACACAAACACAAAGAGCATATTTAAGTTTCTTCTTCTAACATTATTTCAGTACAAAGCAGAATTCATTAAAATAGAAATTAATCAAGTTTTGCTCACAACCACAAAGTCATTTAATGAAGAACAGGGGGCCTATCCTAAGTTTTCCTGAGAAGGAAAACACTGCTGTACATAAGAATTGGTGATGGAAAGGGGCTCAGTGCATCTGACACCTCTGTCTTCAGTCTTGCCATCTGTGAACTAGACAGTATTGGCGCACAGTCTGTGGCCACAGAGGCTGTTACCCACTTTGATTTGTGAAAATCTTCTGTGAAATTTTACTTAATCCACCTAACCTATAGTGAAGTCACATGTAAAACAGATATAGTCGTGCTCAGATGCAGTAAGAAGCAAAAAACCACTTTACTTGAAGTGCTTACTTCAGTGATGGTTTCATTTGATGTGCTTAGTAAGTATTATGAGGCCACGATTGGGGAGGAAAAAATAATCAGCAGCAGTGTTCTCCAAGGGGATATCAAGCTCATCCTTTGGGAGTATGAGAAGACAGTATGATTTCTTTTGAAATTTATATTTTATCTCCAAAGGAAAAAAGTTAGCTTTATTAATCATGGATTGACTCATGGCCTCCCTCCATCTGTGTGTCAGATGTCTAAGTGACCTGGGAGGCAAGCAAGTTAGCCTGAGAAAAGTGTGGGCTCATCACAACAAAGACAAGTGGACATTAGGGCCCTTGCACTAGTTTTCATGTCAGTGTGTTAGGAAGAGTTAGTGTGCTTGCAGTTGTGTGGGTTTGCCAATATTATCCGGTTTTAATCAAACTAATCCTCACAAAATAGACCAACATCTAAAAAAGATTCCTGCTCTAATTTTAAAAATGTATTAAAGATGCTGTCAAAAATTGTGAAAGGTCTGAGATTTTATACTACTTGCAATCTAACAATCTAGCCTGCCACATTTCATGGATGCTGGCAAAAGACACAAGACTCCTGGGTCAGAGACAAAGGATGTTATTACTTAAAACACAACAAGCATGAACCTCACGTAGGCCTTGGCTAGCCTTGCCCCCCCAAGTCCCCAGGGCCAATGTGGACAGTGCAGGCAGACGCTGCACATACAGTGTGTTTGTGTCACAGTTGAAAGCCTGAGTGAAGCAAACCCAAATCTTTTGTAATAGGACTGCCAGAAAACTTGCCCAACCTTTGCTCCAGAGGAAGACGTTATCTTTATAATGTTGGACAGCAAACAAACCTGCTTTCTGCTCCATAGGGAGCCCGTTTCTGTGTTTCATGGCTTTTTGCTATACAAACATCCTTGAAAAGATAGACCAGAATCAAAGTTGTCAGAGCTCCTGCTTGCCAGACATGCAGAAAAATAAGAGATCTGTGAAGAACTGTCTCACAGCAGATATTATGCACTAATGAAGTACAAATGAAAATAAGAAAATGTCTGAGCTTACATTTCTTCTCCAAGAATGAGCAAACCTTTTACTAAGGCATAAACAATGACAATCTATCAGATCTAACAAGAGGTCAGCTAAAAAAATTGTACATGATAAATGACTATCAAATATATATTTATATCTACTGCCTAAACCTTGATACAATTTTACATCATGCCTTGAAATATTAGCAAATGATAAGAGGCATATTTATATAATTTATAAATAAATATGCCTATAAGTAAAGACAAAACTAGTGGGGGTCTGTGCTCGATTTGCTTAACATTGGGGGATGCACATTCAAAAGCATGTTAATCCCTGCTCTAGAGACAACAGTGGTATGATATAACTAGGACTTGGAAGAATTCCAGAATGCAAAATCTTTTGGCTCTACTAACAGTATACAAGTCATTCTTAAGTGCCTAGACTACCTCTTGAATTAGATTCAATCAGCTAAGGAGACTTGAACTTCCCCAAGATCTCTGCAAGCCAATTTCTCCAAGGAACTGAACTTTCCACTAGGCTAAAGGAGACCCTCCACCTGCTGAGGGAGACAAAGCCACCAGAAGATGGAGTAAGGCCTGGGGCCGTTAATATTGTGTACCTTCCCCAATTCCTCCAACCTCAAACTTGTTGAATCAATTCAAATTAGCATCTGGGCCAATATTAAAGGAACATAAATCACAAAAGGGGAGGAGTGATGGGGTGAGGGGTAGGGGGGCTGTTAGAGGAGGTACAACCCTGGTTGTTAGTGAGAGTACAGCTCTGTCTTGCCTTTGAGATAAGGGTTTTACTCTTCATTTATTTGTCTTGGACTTAAATATACATATATAAGGCAGTTCCTCATCTTCCCTCGTTTCCCCAGGCTTTACCATCAGTCCTGGCGATTCCTCAACAGGGAGCCTGGAGCACTTGCTCCTGTTTACAGCCTCTAGGAGTCTATTTTCACAATTGTTTGGTGCACAGAAACAGAAGAGTACAAAAGAGTCACCCTTGGCTTATCTGCACAACCAAAAATGGTCCTAGTGCCTGTCTAGCAGTGAAGGCAACACTATTTCTCCATCTTGCAGTCAAAAAGCCAAAATAGTAGGAATACTTATTTCCAAATGACCAGTGCACAGATTTTGAGGTCCTAAAATCCTAGGTTTGAATACTGGCCCATTTATTGTTTGCAGTGTGACCTTGGATTCATTACACTGCATTTCCTTGGATTCCTCATCTGTTCACCTGGGTGGATGTTTATGAAAATATGAGGCTACTACATGGCACAAAGTAGGTGCCCCATAAACACTAGTTGTTCTTCCATTTTCTCCTTTTTTATGTTTAAAAATGAAACCTTGGCCAGGCGTGGTGGCTCATGCCTGTAGTTCCCGCACTTCGGGAGGCCGAGATGGGCAGACCACTTGAGGTTAGGACTTCGGCCAACAGGGCGAAACCCTGTCTCTACTAAAAATGCAAAAATTAGCCGGGTGTGGTGGCAGATGCCTGTAATCCCAGCTACTTGGGAAGCTGAGGCATGAGAATCTCTTGAAACCGAGAGGCGGAGGTTGCAGTGAGCCGAGATCACACCACTGCACTGCAGCCTGCGTGACAAAGTGAAACTCTGTCTCCAAAACAAAACAAAACAAAACAAAAGAGATTTAATTCCCAAGGCACAATTTAAGATGGCTAGAATGTAATCTCCTTAGGTCTTGGTAAATTGGCATAATTGATGGCCAGGCACCGCGGCTCATGCCTGTAATCTCAGCATTTTGGGAGGCTGATGAGGGTGGATCATAACGTCAGGAGCTCGAGACCATCCTGGCCAACATGGTGAAACCCCCACCTCTACTAAAAATACAAAAATTAGCTGGGTGTAGTGGCGCATGCCTATAATCCTAGCTACTTGGGAGGCTGAAGTAGGACAATTGCTTGAACCCGGGAGGTGGAGATTGCAGTGAGCCGAGACTGCACCACTGCAGTCCAACCTGGTGACACAGCAAGGCTCTGTCTCAAAAAAACAAAACACAAAAAACATAATTGACATGTTAAAGTAATTTTTTATAATGACGAGCATGAGGGTGAAAACATAAGATAAAAACCACAAAAGTGGTTTTGTAAAATTTTTATTTATGGGATATGAATGCGCTTCCATGCATGCATATAATACGCAGTCTAGGTTTCTAGTGTACCCATCACCCAAATAGTGAACATTGTACCCAATAGGTAATTTCTTAACCCTCACCCCCTCCCACCCTCCCACCTTTTGTAGTCTCCCATGTTGATTATTCTACTCTGTATGTCCACGTTACCCTTTGTTAACTCCCACTTATATGCGAGAACATGCTGAGGATTGCGTTTCTCCTCCAAGTCCAACACAGAGTCGACCGGATGTTAGAGTTCCCAAATCTGAAATACCTATCAGTTGTTGGCTAGACCTGAATATCTGTTAGAGGGCAGAACTAAAAACACCCTGGAAACATTCCCAGAGCTACATTTCTCCTGGAGCCAAGAAGAAAACACAAGTGATCCATTTTGAACTTATTGATAACTGTCACATTTCTTTTAGGGAAACGGAAGAGCCAGTTTTGGGGCTTGGTATCTGGAGTTCTCCATATTAAGTCAGGATGCCAAGATGGTCTAGAGCTGTGGTTTTCCAACAGGAACCGCCCATCAGAATACCAGGGGGAAGGTGAAAAAATATAGATCCTGAGGCTATACTACCAGAGAGTCTTCTTGAGGAAGAGGGCCTGGAAACCTCTATTTCAAAAGCCTTTTCCATCCACCCCCAATCATTTTGATGATCAGCCATATGCATATCGGCCAAAAGCCTGGTCCCTAAAGTAGAAACAATAACCTCTGGATTTTGCTTATTCAGACTTTCTTTTAACCTCAATTAAATATTTTTTTGGGACAAGCAGTGGGATCATCAATGAAATAACATAAGGATTATTTATACACTTCTAAGTAGAGTGGCCCCTGGGAAGCTGACCCTAAGATTAGCATGCAGGTGTTTCTATCAGGGACTCTTGGGACTAGCACCTTTGGAAGGGAGAAGGCATCAGGGTCCGGCAGAGGAAGATGCTGATCTGTGAGTAAGTCCCAGTGAAAGCCCCAGGTGACCCCATGGGGAGCTCTGGGGCTGGATGGCCCTCTAGCATCGTCCTGAGTTGGGGCAGAGGGTCTGGGCCTTTAAACCTCTGCATTGATCAGTCATTGAATGTGGGCTGCCTATGGAAAAAGGCATGATCTTTGGCGAGGTAGTTTTCTTCAGCCAAGGCAATCCCTAAAGAGGGCTGATGGCTGACAGCCACCTTCTGATAGCACTCCCAGCACCTGAGGAGACAAAGCCCTTTGTTTCTGAAGGGGGGATCTGGGCAGAAGGGCATAGTGGGTTTAAACTTCAAATGTGATTCACTTATAGCTGGCATTCCTTCAGCACCATGTTTAGGCAAGGATGAAATTCAGCATTCTCTGCCCTCCATAGACTCACCAGGTCTTCCTCTAAACACCAAGGAGGAGTCAGCAGCTGGTACCTTTCACAGCCCAGAGAATTGAGTGAGCAACCTATGTGTGGGAGTAAAACGAGACACTGGATGGAGCATTTGGCTCTTAAGTTTGATAGAGAAAGAAGCGTATCCGTGGTGAGAATACACAGCTGGATGGTGGGATGCACGAATGAGACCAAGAGTATAAGGGCAACCCCCGTGTAGGCCAGTGAGATTGATTATTCTGCTCTTTATTGTGGGGTGAGCATGCATTACACCATCCCAGGCAAAAGATTATATGGATACTCTGAACTGTGCCCTACTATCACTCTACCCCCTGCCCGGAAAAACATACCCCACCCCTAACAACACACTATCCACCACAAAGAGTTGGGCTCCCAACAGCTTAAAATCTCTGATTAATCATCATGAGCTTTCTTACGGCAGAAAATAATGTCATCAGAGTTGGATCTCAGATACTTGTGCTGATTTTGATATGCCTCTGCCAAATTTCACAGTGGTTAGAGTCCCCTAATCCCTCAGTAATTATTAGACATGTCTAGGAAAAAAACGTACCACTTTCTTTTGATGAGAATGATTGTTTGGTATTCCTATTTATTTATTCACTTGTAATGAGCAGTAGACACTTGGTGAGCCTGTTCCATTCCTCTATCAGATTCCTTTACGCATAAATTATTTGAGGGTAAGATTTATGCTCAAAGAATAATGAGGTAAACAGGAGCAAAGGGAATAATTTAAAAGCAATTCATCACAAAGAAGTGATCACATACATACCAAAAGCACGGAGAACCCCATACTGCTGCTCAGTTCTGTTTGAAGTTTAGGTCAAAGGAGAATTTAATCCCAAGGACCATTTCTCCAGTGAAACCTCAAAATGCTTTCTCTTGTTTTAACCGTGTTGTAACTTGAGACCTGACTGTTGAGAAAGAGAAACTGTGTGTACCTTCATTAAGATTGTTTTTGTTTACTTTTATTTTCTAATTTAATAAATTCATTGTATGTATGTGTGTGTGTGTGTGTGTGCGTGTTTTCCTTAAAAGTTTCTTCTTGGAGAAAGAGTGTTCATCATTAATCGAAACTATGTTTGGTTCACCAAATGTCTTGAAAAACAAAAAGTTAAAGGAAGCCAGGCTTGGCGTGCAATTTATATGCAAAGACCTTTGATCAGCCAAAAGGCATTAAATTATGAATGAATAACTGAGACTAGAATGGTAAATATAAACATAATTTGATAACGGTTTGTCCTTGAAGTCAGACCTTACTCGTTTTACCTGGTTATTAATATTGGGACATCAGGGAAATGAGATAGAAATAATATATCTGCAAGACATTTAGTCATTTAGAAAATTGACAGGATTTCTTATTTGGATGGATATAATATAGAAACATGTTTTGGATAATCAGTGGCCCCTGGAGGAAGGTCTTTAGAGCCACATTGCAGTCCTGAATTTTTTTCTTTAAGTGCTGTCTTGTAACTAAAACAGATGGATAAAATCTGTGAATAATAACCTGAGCTAAGAGGACTAGTTCTATAGCTTTTAACTACCACCTAGAAACCTCTAGGGTTCAAATTTATCTCTAGCTTTCAGTCCTGTTGTTTTTGGTTGTTTTGTTTGTTTTTGTTTTTTGAGACGGAGTCTTGCTATGTTGCCCAGGCTGGAGTGTAGTGGTGGCATGATCTCGGCTCACTGCAAGCTCCTCCTCCCAGGTTCACGCCATTCTCCTGCCTCAGCCTCCCGAGTAGCTGGCACTACAGGTGCCCACCACCACGCCCGGCTAATTTTTTGTATTTTTAGTAGAGACGGGGTTTCACCGTATTAGCAAGGATGGTCTCGATCTCCTGACCTCGTGATTCACCCCCCTCGGCCTCCCAAAGTGCTGGGATTACAGGTGTGAGCCACTGTGCCTGGCCTGTATTTTTTTTCTTCAAAGACTGTCTTGTAACTAAAACAGATGGGTTAAACCTGTGAATAATAACCTAAGCCAGGAGGACTAGTTCTGTAGCTTTTAACTACCACCTAGAAAACTCTAGGCTTCACATTTATGATTTCAGCCTGCTTTCTGAGCTCCACATTTGCTCACTAGACATCTCTACCTGCTGCTCCTGCAAGCACCCCAAACTCAACTCTACTAAAGCTGAATTTATCACCTCTACTCCACCTTCCAACTGTTTTACCCCCTGTAATTCTTAATAAATAGAAGCTTCACATAGCTTTTCAAGCTGGAGACCTTGGAGTCATCTTTGACCTTTCATGTTAATCACACCTAAATATCTAATGGATGAGCAAATTCTGTTGACTCCGTATCTTTAGTGTCTGTTTTATTATAGGTGTTGGAATTAAAATTTAAAAAAAGAAGAAGAAAAGGGAGAACAACAGAGTATTGAACTTGAGTCATAAGTTAAACTAAAACTCCAACTTCCAAAGTAAACAATGAAGATTTAGAGGCTTTAGTCAATGGTGAGTTCTTCATGAATCCATAGTTTAATTGGCCTCAAAAAAGTTAATGTGACATGAAGCTGCTTTAATCATATTTTAGTGTTTAGAAGGTGAGGGGATAATTTTGCCGTGCTCTACACTGTCAGATCACAATTATATGCAGTTCTTGGTGGCACATTTTAATGTAAAAATAGACATAACTATATTCAGAAGAGGAGATAGAATGTTGAAGGGACTCCAACCCATGTTATATTAGGGATGTTTGCGGGAATGAGAAGCTTTCCTTTGGAGCAGAGAACTCTTGGGATGGATGTTATGGCTGCCTGCAATTTACTAAAGGATGCCATTTAGCTCGCTAGTCCCAAACTCTACTCTGTAGACCACAGCCACACTGGCCCCATAAGAATATCCTGGGGAAAATTCTACACATTCTTTGTTCCCACTCCTAAGACATTCTTACTCAGGTGACCTGGAGGGAGCACTCCCTCCTGAAATATGTA
Organism: Pan troglodytes; assembly: GCF_028858775.2. Taxonomy (NCBI): domain Eukaryota; kingdom Metazoa; phylum Chordata; class Mammalia; order Primates; family Hominidae; genus Pan; species Pan troglodytes. The sequence goes on from NC_072414.2 coordinate 53,528,321, forward strand.
TACTTTAAAAGTTCCCTAGGGCCCAGCATAGTGGTGCATGGCTTCTAGTCACAGCTACTTGGGTGGCTGAGATGGGAGGCTCACTTGAGCCCAAGAGTTTGAGCCCAGCCTTGGCAACATAGTGAGACCCTGTCTCCAAAAAAAAAAAAAAATCCTCTAGGTGATTTTTATTTTGACACACAGTCAAGTTTGGGAACCCCCATGCAAATGAGAAATCAAGTTTTCTCAGCACGCAGCCAAAAGTCAGTGGATAGGAGAAGGGTCTTTGCAGACAATCAAGAGATACATTGTAAAACACAGAGCAGTTTAGAGACTTGACAGGCTGCCTTAGGAGGAAGGGGGGGAATGCTGAGTCACTAGGAATTCAAATACAGTTACATGAACATTCTATAGACATGAAATCAAACACCTTTGGGCAAGATGGGTATCTGAACTCTATGATTTTTAAGATTCTATGGTATTTGTCAAAAGAAACAAAGGCCTATAGATACAAAGGAACTTTAAAAGTATTTCATTTTATATTATGTCTAGGGTGCAAAATATTCAGCTGTAGCAAAAATTGTCAGCACCCTACCCATATTCCCCTGAGCCTTACTTCAGCACCTGTTGGCCTGACTTACATCTGCACTTCTTTACCTGAGAACTTCCTCTGGCCTCCAGAGTCCACTCTGCTTACATACACAGTAGGCCAGACAGGCAGGGAACTAACCACCCACTGTCCCCCAGCAATGGTTGACTAATGACTGAGGAGTTGGTGAATAAGCCCCAGCCATTCGGATGGGCAGGCTTTCCACGGGCTCCCAGAGTTCCCAGGTGGGATGAAGCTCTAATCTAATGAAGCCCACAATGCTAATGATATTGGCTACCATCCCTTCCCTTTCTTTCCCAGTCCCCTACTAGTGCTTCCTGGGATCACTTCACAAATTAATCGTACTCAAATCCTTGTCTTAGGGTCTGAGTCTGGGAGAACACAAAATAAGACACTAACCAATTATTGCCAACTAAGCAGCAAATAATTACCTGCTAAATCAAAATTTGAGGCAATCCGGATTGAAAAGACATCTAATTAAAATTAAAAAAAAAAAAAAAAAAGAAAACCTGGCAAGTGACGACAGCACTTGCAGGCTGGGGTGATGGGGACAGCCACAGCTAAGTTAGAGAGTCTGCCTACCCTCAGCTTCTGTGATCATTTGTCTGAAAGTTGCTGTTCATTGAGCTCAGCCCTACCCTCCTCTCTGGGCTTATTTTCTACCCCTTGTCCTCCACGTTTTGCATTTCAGGCACTCCTTATGATTCCTCCAGCGTACCTCCCTTGTTTTATACCTCTTTGCCTTTGACTTTTCTGTTTGCCATTGTCCTAGAAATTTCTGTTCATTCTCTAAAACACATTCAAACTGTCTCCTCTTCCAGGAGTACTCTTGCCTCCCTCTAGACCATTTGAGTCATTTACCACTCTGACTATTCCTGTATCCTAGAGTAGAATAGTACAATTAATAATTAACTGGTTATTTAATATGAAAATAAAAGTGAGTTAAATCAGAGGGCACAGGAAAGTTCTTCCCTGCTTCTCTTGCACTCACTGCTGTGGAGCATCTCATATCAGGATAGTTTTCAATGACAATTAATTTACACACTAAGTTTCCTTTGTTCCTATGCTCTATAGCTAGTTGAATTAGAATGCAATCAGTCAACAAGTGTGCAGAACTTGAATCCAGATAGAGTCCCCTGAAAATAAAGAAGTATCATTCAGTAATTGAAAAGAACATTTGAGAATAAAAGTAAAATTCCCAGGCTATCACCTTAATTGAGAAGAGCAGCATACAAAATTTTGTGTGCAGTATAAATTCAAAACCTCTGAGTTTGAAGAAAAGCAGAAGAAAATACACTAATGGTAACTGTGGTGAATCTGGGGTATGGGACGCCAGTGATTATTTTTCTGCTTCTCTTGACTTTTTGTGTTTTCTAAGTTTTCAGTAATGAGCGGGTTGCAGAAAATAACAATGACACCTTTTTCACCTGTAAGAAATGATTTCCTGCAGATCAATCACAATGGAAGAAATTTTATAAGTTATTAAAGAATTATCTATGAAACATGTCAGAGGCCATGAGGCTTCAGCAGCAGCATCACATCATTCTGCTGCCACATAATTTGTCCCAGAGCATAGAAAAGCTGAAAAGCTACACAATTTTATTTTTTAATGAAGGAAGAAGGACGCTGAAATCCAATCTTGGTAAAGAAGCACACACGCCCCTCACCTGCAATGACACTAATCAGTGTAGGTAGAAAAATATTAAATGAAATACTAGCCAATCACATTCAATAACATCTAAAAGAATCATCCTCTAAAATTAGATAAACTATACTAGAAATGAATAATTATTCAGAAAACTAATACTATAATAAATAGCATCAATGGGGCAAAGAAGAAAAACCATCTCAATAAATACTAAACAAGTAGTAGGTAAAATTTAAAAGATCTATTTTATGAAACTGGGAATAGAAGGATCCTTAACATGATCATCACACTTAGCCATATGGGATGTCAACTATGAATAACGTGCTCAAAAATAATTCTGACCTGTGTTTAAATTCCAGCTTCATGATTTTCTGGCCATGAGGCTTTCAGTAAGTTATTTAATCTTTCTGCTTCAGTTCTGTCTGTAAAATGGGCATGATGATTTCTTACCTCCTAGGGTTGGTGTGAGCATAATTAAAGTGACTCATATTAAGTGCTCAGTATAGTGCCTGGAACTTAGTAACAGTGTTATAATAACATTTATATATTAAGTGCTATGATGATGATGATGATGATAAGTAACACTAGTGATACTTGTAAAATTGATGTACTTCAGAATTTACTTGTGGAAATTTTTCTCTCCTAAACTTCAAACCCAAATATGTATGCCTGAGCTTCAGCCGTGGAGGGTCTTCTCTCAGGTGATTCTAATATGTACCAAAAATTGAGAATTGCTAAATTTGAAATCATTCCTAGCAAAATCAGAAACAAGATAGATTATAAAATATCCCCAAATTGTTGCCTATTGTTTCAAAAGATCCAAGCAACACAAAGGCCATGAAGCAAAAGTGAGAGGTATAATTGCAGATGAGGAAAATAAATTTATCTTCAGACGGTCTTTCGTTAAACATAGAAAATTCAAGACACTTCAAACATCCCCTCAGACCAGCCATCTTAGAATCAAGAATAGGGTTCAGGATACAAATCCATATAGAAAGTAGTTTTTCAGCAATATCCAACAACAATAATATACGGTAGAAAGAATCCCTTCCATGATAGTGCCAAACATATAAAGCACCAAGGAACAACCTGGTGAGAAACGTGTTGTATAAGAAGGAAAGTAAAATAGTTTACTGGGTGACATAAAAGATGAGTTGAATAAATGCAGAGATGTACAATGGTTCCAAAAGTGTGGGCTGAATATGGTAACTTGGGAAGCACTCCTTATAGCCTTCATGCAATCTCAATAAACATAATGGTAGATTTTTAAAAAATTAAATGGTTTCTATTACACTTGAAGACTGGACATGAGAGATTAAACAGACTGGAACTGACATGGAACAGGTGTTTAATAAATGCAAGCTCACTTTCTCTTGCTGCTTAGCAAAAGGTCTAAAGCCTCATTCCATGGCGACTTCCCTTCCTTAAATGCCTATAATTCCTACAATTGCTATAGATTTGAAAATTTCTGTACAATTTTTAAAGGTTCTACTTTACATCGAATTTATTAATTTACATGGTTGGGACTTTACTCATTCTCTCCCAAATAGGTTGTAAAATCCTTGAAGTCAAGGACTAGGTTTTTGCATCTTTGAACCAAATGTGTAACATATGCTAGTCATCTGCAGGGAACGAGGGATGAAATAGAGATGGCTGACTACAAAATTGTCATTAGCTCATTACAATAGAATAAAATAAGATACAGTTAATCACAGTTTGGAAGTCAAGCTTAGGGGCCACCAAAGCAATGTGAATGCCAAGCATAGTTCCATGTTAGCAGAGCCTTCTTTTAGCTAGAGCAACTACTGCTGAGTAGTAGCAGATGTGGTGGAGGCCACATCTCATTCCTAAAATATGCTAGAGCTAATAGGCAGCTGATGTCAATTCAATAGGCAGTGAAGAATCTTGCAAAATAGGGGTGACCAATCAGAAGAAATGTCTACTTAATAGCAGCTCATGGACTATGAATCCAAAAGAATGAATGAATTTCCAAATTCCCAAAGCTTCAAAGCAGAGTATTTCAGATTCATGCTTTGAGTAGGCCTGGCAGATTCTCAAAGTATAGTGGCTGCAAATTACTCACTTGATATTTTAAGCATATTTTGTATGCTTAAATTTGTAAAATTTTGTAGAAGTTGAGGAGAAGATACTGTTAGTCAGGATGTATATGTGGGGAACATAAGTATTAAATCAGTATGTGTACAGTTTCCAAGAACTATGAGTAAGCAAACCACTTCTTGACTTCAACTGGATGTCAATTTTACCTAAATATATGCAGAGGATATTAATACTATACTTGTGTTTACTTTAACAACCACCAGGCCTGTGTGAAAATCAGCTTCACAGCCAAATAAAGTGACAAAAATGACAACTCCAAGAACATAGAAACCACTTTGCAAGTTTTGCTTGCATTTTCTGTGTAATCTCCAGAAAAGAGATCTTATACACTTCTACATTGGCTGCCTACCCACTTCTCAAGACCCCACTTAACACTCTGGGGAAGTGGGGGCTGGGGGTCTTACCAATCCTTGCCAACACTCACATCAGAAAAATACCTCCAGCTTTCAAAACTGGTCTAGTGTTCCAGCTATTGCTAAGAAGTGGGTAAATCTCACCCATAAATCACAACTCCAAATTTCTGAGCAGAATCACGAAGTTTCAGAGTGCCCATTCACACATTCCCCAAGTGGAGAGGACTATAGGAGCTCGCCTCCCTATGAGCTCAGCTTCCATGTGACTGATTTCACTGTGGCAGGTGACCAGATAATGATGATAATACCATAGGTCTGCCATCTCTCTGTTACCTCCCAGGTCCTCTTGCAGCATGGAGGGCTGTGACAAGTATAAGGCTATTTAAGACATGGCCTGCACTTTAACATAATTTTAGAACATATTTGAGAAGAAAGTTCAAAAAATAATCATAATTCCAGAAAATAAAGAAAAACTGTCAAAAGTATATTTGGTGAGAGGAAATTTCCAGATATGTGGTACAAGTGGTAAGTTAAAAGGGAAGCCAGAGGGACAGAGACTGCATTGTGGATGGGGTCATTAGGAGAGGTTTTCAGAAGAGTTGGGCCTTTAATCGAGAGGCCACATAGCTTAATGATTAAGGAAAAGCAAGCTGCAGTGATATCCTCTGCTTTCTGATTCTGTTCCAACACAAAGGAGCTGTGTGTCCCTGAGACTGTTATTTGATCCTCCTAAACTTCAGTTTTCTCATCTGTAAAATGGGAATAACAATAGTGTCTACCTTGTAGGTTAAGTCGGATAATAAATGTAAAGCAGCATCTGGTAATGTAGTAAGGGCTCAATTATGTGTTAGCACAAAAAAATAAAAATAAGAACTTGACTTTGAAAGATAGACTGTTTGGACATGGACGAAAGAGGAATAGATAATGCAGGTCAGATGATGTTCGGTGGGAAAGAGCTGAAGTCAGTAGCAGCTGCCTTATGTCACTTGCTTAAGATCCTGGCTGGGTGCGGTGGCTCATGCCTGTAATCCCAGCTCTTTGGGAGGCCGAGGCAGGTGGATTGTCTGAGCTCAGGAGTTCGTGACCAGCCTGGGCAACATGGTGAAACCCCATCTCTACTAAAATACAAAAAGTTAGCTGGGCATGGTGGTGGGCGCCTGTAGTCCCAGCTCCTCAGGAGGCTGAGACAGGAGAATTGCTTGAACCCGGGAGGCAGAGGTTGCAGTAAGCCAAGATCACACCACTGCACTCCAGCCTAAGTGACAGAGCGAGATTCCGCCTCAAAAAAAAAAAAAAAAAAAAAAAAGATCCTGGTTATTTCTAATAAAAGGAGTAACATCCATTTGTTCTTCTTCTTGGACTGTGACTTAGAAGAAACCACATCTTTGTTTCCCGAATTTTTATTAACACAGTTTGGGGCCAGCACAACACTATCAGAATAATACTGCAAATATTCAGAAACCCCAAGCTGAAAGATCAAAATAACTGCTCAACCCACAGGAAGGAAAGCACCACTGAATTTTCAGGAAACCAGACTTAAGAGTCATTCAGACATGCAAAAGAGTTGTGTCCCTAACACATCATTGAGAAAGAGTTTTTCAATTTAGTGAAAACCTGAGCCAATCTAAATATTTAGAATGGTGAAGACAACCTGCCCCTTCCTCTTCCTCCTCTCTACTTGTACCACCCGCTCCATCACACCCAGTTATTTTCATATAATTTCATTTTCAGATTATTCAGCAAACCATGGGCTGAAATTTTGGCTCCATTCATCAGATGTTTTGGCATTATATAGCCAGAGCCAGTAAGTAGAAAACAACTCACTCAAGAAACATTCTAGCCAAGAAAGGGCAATAAATGGGCCATTTCACTATCATCCATAATGACTCCCACATTCCACATTTCTACATATGATCTTTCAATTACGGCTACAGATTGAGGATTTTAAAGCAATCTCTGCCATTCCAGGTGCAAGTACAGTTGTTTAATTGGTGTTTGTAGCTTAGAAGGGGGGGGGGATTTATGGGACTCCTTTTCTATAGCCTCCTAAAATCCAGCTGCAAAAGCTAGAGTCCCTTACAAAACAATTTCACACCTAAGGATACAACATCAGGAAAATATTTAGAGGAGCAAAGAGAGAGCTAACTTTGGAATAGCAGCTTTCAAAGGAGGGAGGGAAGGGCTAGCCACGACGTCCTTCGGCTCCATGTTTCTGGAAGACATCTTTGGCCGTGGCACCAGATTGCCAGGTTGGCAGAAGTTCCCAGCAAGTGCTGCGCCTCTGCCTTCGGGGTGAGACCTGTCACACTTTTTCTTCTCAGACACCACAGGGTGGGAGGCATGTTAGAGAATCTACAATCAACATAAAAGTCAATTTTTATAATCACTTCTGTGCCGAATGGCCCACTTTCCCCCTTGTGCTTGGGGATTTCATTATATTAAGGAGAGGCGGCAAAAGAGGCACGTTCTATTCAGCAACCGGATACATCTTCAGGCGATCTCTGAGAGAGAAGATGGGCTCGTAGACCAGCTTGCAACTCCCCAGTAACTATGAGCACAAGTTCTTACAGGTCACCTTCAAGGAGGGTACTAGGGATCAACGTCTTCCTTTTTAATAGTGGGGAACAACTTTTAATACCTAGTAAGTACATAGCATTGCCGCAGTCCTAAGCTGATGGCATTTTAATTTTACAAAGCAACAGCTAGCCCAGGTTGAGGCCAAGTCTGATCTCTTCAACCATAATCAGCCAGTCCAGACCCTCATCATATCTCACCTGGAATACTGTAACCCTTTCCTGCCTGTCTCACCATATACCAGCCTCCTGTTCCATTCTTCCTTCACACCAATACTAGAGTTATCTCAGAGACGATGTGAACCCATATGTTTCAAAAGCTCCAGCTGTACCCCATTGCTGTGGGATAAAGGCCAAACATGGTTTAGTGAAAGACCTCACCCTCTATTGATTCTTCATGACACTGCCCTCTTTCACTTACTCTACCTCAATCTTACTCCAGCCCCTTTGAATTTCTACTTCTGAAAGATTCTAGATTAATATTTTTAAGTTTTTATAGATTCCATCTTCCATATTTCTGCTTAGAGAATTGATACCCTTGCTCCAAAAGTTACCTCCATAGTGAATGAAGCTTTCTCCGATGACCCTTAGACCTGAAAGATAAGTTTCTTCTTCCTTAGTGCTTCTGAGCTCTCATTACCCATGTCTATCAGACTAGTCATTATTCAGGATATAAAAGACTCGCAGGTTCCCCAAGGGTAAGGGATAGGTTTTACACCCTTTCCTTTCCCCTGGCACATACTGAGCATGCTAGACATGACCAGAGAAAGAATAAACGAGAGTGGATGTGTGCTGCGTTGGGAGTCTGGATGTATATCTTCAGTTTACCCAGTTTCTACACTCAACAGACTACACTCTGCTCCCAGTCATGTGCTCACAGATGCTTGCCACTGACCCCAGCACCTAGGCTGAAAACCAGACTCAAAGCACCTATTCCAGTGGGAGATGAATTCCAGTACATAAGACCAACCCACCTCTCCTGTGGCTGAGCTATCTAGAGCAGATATTTGGATCTAGATCAGGGTCTGGTTTATAGTAAATGTTTGACAAATAGAACAGAGGGAAACTTGATGAGGACCAGTTTCAAGTCTGCGTTGGAGCAAACATACATCAGCTAATCATGAACTTCCAAAAAGCGTTTGTGTTTGAAGAGAATATCAGTCCTCCTCTCGGGGGGTGGTAGCTCTGCTTCTCAGGCTCTGAACATGATTTATTTCTCTGGAAATGGGGCAGGCAGCTCACTCATTGGGGCCCTCACAAGCTTTATCATCTCTTTGAAGATCTCCCTGTATCAACTTGGTTCTTCCTTTTCTTAACCTCCCCAGCATACATTTTGCCAGTTAATTATAATCAGTTCTCTGGGTGTTTCAATCTTGTTTTCCCACCTGAATAGGTGCCAATTTAGATACATCATTTTTAGATCTCATAGTGAGCAGCCTTGTGCCAAGCACAGTAGGTACTCAACCAATTCTCATTAAAGCAAAATGTTGAGGACTTGTAAGTCTGAAGGGATTACATGTTTGTGTGTGTGTGTGTTTGTGTGTGTAAATAACAGCTAGCACCAGAATTACTCTTTGAAGGGAACTAATGACATGGAGAAAAATACATTGTTGGGATATTTGGGAGTGAAAATATAATGCTTTAGAAGGTCTGGAAGGAAAAAGCAGAGCTGGTAGACTAGGACAGAACAAGAAGTGAATTGTTTTGCATAGAGAGCCAGAGGATTTGCTTTTATTCCCCAGAGGAAACAGGGAGTGGGGAAGGAGAATGAGGTCTGACTTGTATGGCCAGAGCCTGGGGCCCAGATTGGCAGGGATGGTCCTTCAAGGACTATGGTGTCTAAAATCAAGTCTTTATGGTTTCCCTCATTTTCCTTCCAAATGTTTTAAGTTCGCCTCCCACCCAATGGCCATGTGTGAGAAATCCATGTGACTGCTCACCAGTGACAGAGTGAAGTGCTGCATGGCCACCATCACAGGCCTGATTAGCACACCTGAGCAATAAGCTGAGTGAATTCACAAGAAACAGCAGCTCAGGGGCAGAGGTGAGAGCAAAGCCATGAGCCGCCTCCTCTTCTCATTTCCAGAGACTGGGAGGATGGGGTCTCACCACAAGTGGGATGAAGTTTAAACGAACTTCGGTAAGATTTCAAAGGGCAAGATAATGAAACTGACACGTTCCTGGCCCACAGATGATGGGCCTTCAAGCCCCATAGCTGTAAACAATACAGATGGGCACACTGAGGCCTGCAGCAGGGAAGGGACTTAGCCAAGGTCATTCAGCTCTTTGGTGGAGGAGCTGGGACCAGAACTCAGGCTTTCCCTAAACATCATGTCATTTTCTTCCACTCTGCGTAGTGCCTGTGTCCTCGAATTGACCATGGAGGCCTAGAAACAGGGTCTGTCCAAGACTGTCGCATTTGCTGGATTTTATAATTGGACAAATTTAGGTTACTGTACATGCCAGCAAAAGCTATTGTTTATCTAAAGGCTGGGATCACATCTGTGCCGATTGGCCATCTGGGAGAGCCATCTGTCACTTGGGGGAATCCTAAGGGGATCTGGCAGGGGTAGATGAGGTCCTGGGAATGGGTAGAGTCAGGAATGCTGCTAGTAGCCTCCAGGCCTCAATTACCAAGAGCCTCTTCACCTTGTGCTGTCTTTACTTGTCTGTGATGAAGAGCCTGGGAAACAGCTCCTCCCAGCTGCTGCGATGTCACATTTGCAGTTATTGAATACAGAAGGTTTACTTTCACCAGTCTCAGGACCAGGACCCGGGAGAGGCATCACAACAGAAGGTCTTATCTGGGAGGCTACCTCCTTTGTGCATGCCCTGTATTCCAAGGTAATCAGGGTGGCTCAGCAGAGCCCATGAAATTCACTCAGTTCTCTCTGTTCCTTTCCTGTCACGGAGATTGCCCTGCAGGTACAGATAGGTGTAATGAAGCTGAAATTGTGGTTGAAACAAGGGGATGCTGCAGGTCAAGGCAGCCACGGGTTTAACCCTTAGCTCACAACCACCAGGTTTGAGCAATGGCTGTCCCCAAAGAGTGAGCGAGCCAGGCAGTTTGTCTCCTCATGGGTCTGGGGAGGTCTGAGGAAGGGAACTGCCTATCCTGAGTTGATTACAAGAGCAACCAAACAAGAGAGGAAGAAGAACGAAAATACTATGCAAATACGGCAGCCTGCTTTTGTCTCTTCTAACCACAAACTCTAAACGTCTGATAACAACATCAAAACAGCAAGTTTCTTTATCCCCGCTATTGTGTCAAATGATGGATTCAAGAAAGAGAGGTTAAGGAGATTTAGTCAGGGTCAGCCAGCAAATCAGTAAATCCTGGAAATGATTCAGTCTCTCTGCTCTCTCCAACTACTTCCCTTCACTGTTTTCTACTGCCATTTAAATAGGAAGCTGTGTGAGCAAACAAAACATCATAGGTCCTTTCTAGCAGGAATGCAAACAAATGCTAAAAGTCATTTCCATTTTTGACTGGATGCAAATAACTTTTAGGTATTCTCTCTCTTTATGTTTTTCCTGAATGATTGCCCAGTCATGTTTTGAAAGTGGGAGAAAGACAATGTTTCTGAACCAGAAAAGTGACCCTAGGACTAATCAGTTTTTCATAGGGGAAAACAGGTCTGTGACTGACCTGTGTATTTATCTATTAGCTGGTTAATGACCTGTTGCTACGCAGCTTTAGGACTTGGGAGAGTGCAGGAAGTATATTTTTGCTGACTTTGAGGAGAAGCTTAAAATGACCTCTGGAAACCTACTCAAGGCAGCCCTGTGATTTTTGTGGGGATGTAGGGGAGGGTTGTCTAACGTTAAAAAGTCTATCCCAATGTGGTATACTTCAGGAAGTCTTCCCTGGACATACCACCCTCCCCGCACATTCCATATCCTCTTCCTAACTCTGTTTTCTCTTTCTCTTTAACATTTAGCACTACGTACCATATTATGTTTTTTACTATGTAAACATAGTTTTTACTTTATTTGTTTATCTTCTCCCCTAGTAGAATCTAAGTTTCATGATGGCAGATATTTTTCTTATTTTGTTCATTGTTTTATCCCCAGGATCTATTACAGAGCCTGGCACAGGGCGTTGCTCAGGTATGACTGATTGAATAAATGGATGAAAGCGGATCAAAATGATAAATCATCAAAATGCTTATAAAACATCTGCTGTATGCGAAGCACTACGAGGTGATTTAAACAAGTATAAATCATAATAATTCCCTTGTATTAGTCTGCTTGGGCTGCCATAACAAAATACCACGGACCAGGTGGCTTATGCAACAGAAACTTATTTTCTCACAGTTCTGGAGGCTGCAAGTTCAAGATCAAGGTGTCAGCAGGTTTGGTTTATTCTGAAGCCTCTCTCCTTGGCTTGCAAACAGTTGACCACCTTCTCTCTGTGTCCTCACATGGTCACCCCTTAGCCTGTGTCCAAATGTCCTCACATTTTAAGGACACCAATCAGATTGGATTACAGCCCACCCTAAGGGCCTCATTCTAACTTAGTCACTTCTTTAAAGGCCCTGTCTCTAAATACCTTGTGAGATCCTGGGGGTTGAAGCAATCCTAAGAATGTTGGAGGGGGATATAATTCAGCCCATATTACTCCTTAAAAGGTATAAGATATATTAGAAAACCAAGATAGATATCCTTAGATATAAAAAACCACCACATTATCAGGGAGAAAGAACACATGATATATAAGAAGTATAAGACATATCTACAAGACAGATAATGACGCAGTGCCATGTAGTAGGCATGCAGTAGCTCCTCCTCTTTTTTAGGTCTTGAGCAAAATACATACACTTCTGAGTCTTGTTCCTTGTCTGAAAAAATAGGAATAATCAGATTGCTGAGACTAAATGGGATAATTTATGCCACATTCCCAACAGCTTGGGATGTAGTAGGTGGAGAGTAGATGTCGCTTACCTTCTTTTTCTCCTCTCTTCAAAAATATTCTGTTAGTTTTGGGTGCCACATTTTAACAGGGACCCTGATGGCATTCTGAAGACTATTGGTTCTAGGTGATTCTTTCCTTCCCCCTCCCAAAAGTGATATAACTTTTTTCTCTGATTACGTAACAATGTACATTCGTGTTGAAAAATCCTAACTAGAGACAAGTGAGGTAGAAAGTGAACAGAACCCCATAACAAATACCCACCCTGGCAGATGATAACCACTGTTTACAGTTTGGTGTCTAGCCTCTGGCCTTTTTCTGTTTTTATATAAACCTATATTTGTTTTTCATATAAAAGTAAAGTAATTCATAATGGGTCTCTTTCTATGTCACTATGTATATATCCAGCCCATTTGTTTTTACATTTGCATTTCATTATATCGGGGAAGGGTGTGGGGAATGGGAAGACTCCCAGCACACAGTGAGGAATGCCGTTATACAAACTCATTTTTCTCTAGAACTGTTCAGGGCCTTTAATATACACAGTGACTATCCAAGAGGATGATACAGAAAGTGGTATGTGCCCGTTATTAAACTGTTTTGTCTCAGCTCTAAATGCCACCCCCCCTCAACTCTGCCTGTAGTGCTGGGATTACAACTCTGCAAACCTCATTTCAGCCCGCCAGATTCCCTGTTAAACTCTGCCACTAAGGGGTGCTGGTGGATGGGGATGGGGAGAATGCAGGAGGGACTTCCTGTTTGTTTCCTGCCTGTTTCCTGCCTGTAAGCATCCTAGCAGCGCTTCCCATTGACAGCAGCAAGTACTTTTGTAGCCCCAGCTGAATAGTTTGTTTCTTTCTCAACACTTACAGAACCAGCCTTTTGCATAAGAGGTGCCCCCACCAGCTGACTGGTACCCCTACTACAGAGGTCTGGATCCTAGACCCTCGGCGCCTCTCTTCTTTTGAGCTCAGAGTCTAGCACCAAACAAGTGGCACCCCCTCCTCAGAGATCAAAGCTTCAGCTCTGTGGTGCTTTCCCACAAGCTTACAGGATTTAAAAGAATCAGCCCTATGGACACCAGCTAGTATATTTAGTAATACTAGCCCTAGGGGTGAACACTCCTTCCTGCATTTGCTACCTCTGTGATAACTTGGTGTGCTTCTACATCTTCAGTTGCTTGGTTAATGATTTTATACCTTTATATTAAATTCTTTCTGTTCAAATGACTGGTAGGTTTCTATCACCTTGCTGGTCTGTGACTGATAGGAGACAATTAATATAGACCCTTCCTTAAGGAACAGCTCAAGGGTCCAGCATTTTGCTAAACACTCTTTGAGAAAGGTAGCTCTGAGCATTACTATTAAGTTAGAAAAAAAAATCATTTAAGAAAGGCTCAATTAGACTCCATGAGCCTCCCTGTAGAAAGAAGGGAAAGGAGAGCAAAGGCTATATATGCTACCAATTTCATATGCAACCATCATTTTTCAGCAACTAGGTCTGCCATTAGTGAAAAGACTTTGAAGAATCACCAAGATGCATATTGAAAGTTAACCCTAAGGAGTTATGTTTGAGCTAAGACTTGCGGATCTTGAACATTTAATCTTCATTTGAGTTCATTTTATCATTTGTTAAAGTCTTTTAGTCATTTTGGCTTAATCATTTGTCATGCTCCTTTTCTCTTAGATGTGTGGATTGGGACACCTTTTCTTTAAAATATAGTGCTCAACCCAAAAAGCCATGAATATTCCCTCTCCACTTTACAAAGCTAATTAAATTCTCTTTCCTACAATAGTATTGATTCTTCCTGCCAACTTTTCCTTTAAAATATCCTTCACACTCATCTTTTCCTACTCATTTCAGCTGCCACAACTTTCCTTTGCTTTCTTCTTCTCCTGCCTGGCCTGCTGTAGGAACCTTTCGACTATTCTAACTTCCAGCAGCTCCCTATTCCGGTTCACCCCCACCATGTCATTACCAGACTGATTTGCTGTATTCACTAACTCCTCTGGTCAAAGCTCTTTCTTCAAAGATTCCCACGTATCCACAGGTCCAACTTCCTTAGCATGATGTTCAGATCTCCCTCAATCTAATCTTTGCAGTTTGATCTTCAGCAACTTATTTTCCTGACCTTATTACTGCGGTCAAACAACTTACTCATTGTTCTTAAATTGGCTGTTAGCTTTTTTTTTTTTTTTTTTTTTTTTTTGCCTACAAGCTTTTCCTTACTTCATTGCCCTAATCAAGAATGTCCTACCTGTTCTTACTTCCCATCCAAATATCCTCTGGTCTTCAAGGCCTAAATCATTGCCCCCTTTTTTGGGGGGCAGGGGGACCGAGTTTTGCTCTTGTTGCCCAGGCTGGAGTGCAGTGGCACAATCTTGACTCTCCACAACCTCCGCCTCCAGGGTTCAAGTGATTCTCCTGCCTCAGCCTTCCTGAGTAGCTGGGATTACAGGCATGCACCACCACGCCTGGCTAATTTTTTGTATTTTTAGTAGAGATGGGGTTTCTCCATATTGGTCAGGCTGGCCTCGAACTCCTGACCTCAGATGATCCACCCGCCTCAGCCTCCCAAAGTGCTGGGATTACAGGTGTGAGCCACCGCACCCGGCCAATCATTGCCCTTCTTTAAGCAGTCTTTCCTTACTCCTCTAGTAAGCTCATCTTCTTTCCCTGAACTCCTACATCCCTCAGTGTTTTTACTTCTTAATAATACTAGCTACCATTTATTGAGCATCTACTACATGACAGGTATGTAGCTGGATACCTGATTATCACTAATCCTCTCTACCCTTTATCCTGTTTTGGATAAATAAATGGAGACTCAGAGAGGTTGACAGTTTCCTGAGGTCATGTAGCTTGTAAAGAGGTAGAGTTTAGGGTAGAGGCTTCCTTCTTCAATTTTACCATGCTGTTACCTGTTGACCTTCAAGTCAGAAGGCCTGGGTATAACCCAGGCTCTGTCACTAATTAGCAGTCAAAGCTTGCATGGATCACTTCACTTCCGTGGACTTAATTTTTATAGCTCCATGGCTCCTCCTATCACTAACATTCTGAGATGCCATTCACAGAGGGTTGTGAATCTAATTATGCTTTTCTAGATGAGAGAAAAGGCCTCAGACAATCCAGACTGGTGTTTTTATTGAGTCTTGAATTCCCAGGAAAGGGAAGATGTGGTGGGGTCAGGACACGGAAGCCATTGTTTTTTGCAGGATGCTTGGAGGCATCTTGTCATATTGAATTAAGCATTTATCTTTATTTAGAAACTCCAGAAATTTTACAGGAAGGGTTTGTTAAGGAGAGGGTTGAAATTGTCAACCTGCCATAGAATCGCAGATGAACAAAAGCTGTAGAGAGTTCCTTTTTCCCCTGGATAGCAGAGGGGTTTGCCTTTTCATTTTGTGGGCCTTATGGAAGAGCAGACACATGTCTCTTTTTACAGACGGGAGATTTTGTTCAGCAACTGCCAAACCAACCTGGGCCAAACCCCATGGAGACTATTTGAGAGCTGGAGATGTGCAGCTTTTGCTTGAACATATATCCTGACCCTTGAGCCTTGCGGGCTGAAATTGCACAGCACTGACAGAGCCATGCACACTGAAAAAGGAAGATAATATCAAGGCAGAGAGGGGTCCATTTCCGTCACCGTTAAGTTGAATTCCTCAATGTCCTTATCCTGACCCTTGTTGTGGAAAGAATATGGCCTTTAAATTTAGGCAAACTGGATTTACAACCTGGCTCTTGTTATTCACCTTGCTTTCAGTTTCTTGTTTAATAAATGAGAGTCACACTACTCACCTTATTGCATCAGTTTTAAAATGAAAAGAAGTGATGAACATAAAGCACCTATATCAAAGTCGATATTCAACAAAGATTAGTTTCTCTCTCCACCTGTATCTTACATAGTTAACCCAGTACCAGCAACTAAACTGTATTTCTGAATTCAAATGGAGGTGTTGGTGGGGAGGGTAGATTAAGACGGCATGTCAGAGAAAGAAGCCACATGAACACTATCCCACTCCATATATTCTCTCCTCATTTGAATATCCCATTTGTCAATTTTGCAAGAAAGTTAAAAAAAAAAAAAACCACTCATTGTTTAGGATATTTCACGCTTTCCCTCCATCTTGCTTCTTGATGTAAATCCCAGAACAGTCCGTGCAGCATTTCTCAGCTCTGTTACCACCAATCCCAAGAAGTGGTTCTTCTAGCGTGCTTTTAAGTGCTCGCATGACTAATAAAGTGTGACATGGCTAAGATTTGCTAGCCTTCTCTTCAGTGCGTAGATTCTAGCTGACAAAATATGGCTAAATTTAGCTGCCTTCAGACAACAAGCATCTTACAAACAAAGAGGGCCGCAAAGGCGAAAATGAGCCATGACATGCCTCTGTCCTAACATGGATCTGCCCAGCCTCGCCTTGGTACCCCAGCCCTCGGCAAAGACATCTATGCGTATGGGCAGTGTCTGAACTGGGTGCTGATGGTGGCAAGGTAGACTCTAGGTAAGGTGGTTTTCTTGTGGACTCTGACCCAAGGGTCCTTACCAAGGTGGAAGGATGGGGGTTTAGGCAGCAACAGAGTGAGTGAAGATAATAATCATAATGCCAGAGGTTTCCTTAGCCCTGACTGTGTGCCACCCTATGCTCTAACCACAACACCCCACTGCCTCCAATAACAATGCATTATCAAGACTGGAAGAGAGCCCAGAGACCATTTAACTTAACACCCAAATTTTGTGCTTGCAACCATCAAGGCCCCCAAATGGGAAGCAACTTTTTCAGGGTTCCATAGCCAAAGGGTGGCTGGTTTAAGACAGGAGCACCATGCTACTGCCTCTCGGTCAACTTAAACTGCTTCACAGGAAAGAGAAGCGTGGGAAATCTGCCCAGACATATGGGAGGCACTTTGTGGAGGAGAATCATATGTTGCTAGAGCATTCTGAGAGCTAAAACTGTCTCCCTTCCAGTCCAAAGTTTGTGTAGCTGGATCCAAAACATTGTAAATGCATTTGGCATAGACGACGCAAAGAAACTGACCTTTCTGTGGCAGGGAGGGGCACTGAATGTGATAGTGGACACTCCCTGAGTTCAGCCAGACACTCTAGAGCAGCCAAGTAAGGACCTCCAATCGACTGGAGGCTCAGATTCAAGTTCCACTGAAGCTCAAAGGAAGAGAGCCACAGTCCCCCTGGGGGTGTCAGTGATGGAGCATGGAGGGAAATAGAACGATGCCTTTCGGTCCATTGTTGGAATTTCTGATCCAGGCACATCCTCTGAGTGCTGGGTATCACTTGTTGACAAGTGCATCTTTACCACCCCCTTATGCCCTCCCAGTATCTCAGGGGAATGATGGCTGGGAACTGCATTGTTCAGACTCCTGTGCCAGCAGGGTTCCTGATACGGTTGCAGTTCTCCCCGCAAGATGCACTTATATGAGTGGTAGAAGTAGAAGCCATTGTTCCTCAGGCAGGGCGGGTGAACACATGGCTTTAGCCGCATGTTATCAGTCGCATCCATGTTCCTCTGACTGGCAGGGGTTACAGGGCCACCTGTGAACACCGCCTGTAGTGGTTTTCTGCAGTTTCTTGACCCCTGGGAGGTGGTGATAGCTTCCTGATTCTCAGAATCACAGCTTGGTGGTAAAGCTGAAAGCCAGTGGCTGACCCCTTGTTTCAACTTATCCAGCTGGTCCTTACAAAGCTTCTGAAAGTGCCCGATTCCCTGTGTTCCATCCTTTTGTTTGAAATATATAAAGTGGCTTCTGTCCTCTTGACTTAGCTCTGTTGCCGAATACATTTAGTTATAATCAGAAGTAATTTGTTGAACACTTTCCTTGTGCTAGGACTATGCTAAGCATCATCTCATTCGATCTTCACTATAAGAACATAATCGTTCTCCTTATACAGATGAAAAAATGAAGGATTAAGTAGATAAAGCGACTTCCCGGGCTCACCTAGTTAGTGAATGGCAAGCTAAGGTGGTCTGAGTCCAGACTCTTAGCCACTTTGAAAATTGGCCCCCTTCATTTCCAGATGACAGCCTACCTCAGGAGCATCATGCCTAAGGCTACCATCTAGGATGAGCAGAATCTCAAAGGAAGGAGAAAAAAGTCAGGGTTTCAAAGAGAAAAACCAAGGGACTTATTCCTTGTCCCTCCTCTACAGCTGTTCCATAGCTGATGAAATTCCACAAATATGCGCCAAGCTCCATGTACCCCACCCCCCACCTTGCATGTCCTTACTCTGTTACTCCTCACCATCACCTGCGTGATAGGGATTAATGCTGTCATTTTGTGGATGAGGCCAACTCAGATCTCCTCCATGGAGCCTTCTTCACTTGACCACCTGCCCCAGTCAGAAGGAAGGCTTCCCTTGCATTAGTGAAGGAATGGCAAACTGTTTCTAGCTCTCGTGTGGCAGGGATCTCAATTCATTTTGGATTGGGGTAAGTTGCATGTATGTTCACCTCTCCTGTTGGTTTGTAAGTGTCAGTTGCCAGGTGGCACCTTTAAATCAGACTACAGCAGGACCTTGAAGATGCCTCCTTGCTCTTTAATGGGGTCTCCAGAAGAACCCTGACTATCAGAATTTGGTTATACAATCCCCCAGCTCCTCTTCAAAGTCCCATTTCCTAACACATCTGCTTCCATAAGTTTCTGACCTTGACTCCTGACCACCGCTCTGATTCAGGTATGTGCTCACTTAGCTCTGCTTATCCGTTGACCTGACACCTGCTAATTGCCTGGTACATATAAATTGGAGCTGGATCTATACTGACAAATTGTTCTCACAACTCTCAATGGTCTGACTTACTTTTTCCAGGAATAATTCCAGTGCTCACATGGTATATTACTCCTCGACCCTATTTCTGATTGCCAGATAGCCTTGGGGTTTCTCACTGCCAGCCCAGTGACCCATTCTTGGTAGAGACTTGAGAAACATCTGCTGAATTGAAATAAAAGTGTATCTCCATAATTTGGGGGAAAAAACCTCAGAAATGAAAGATTACTGAAATTGACAGTTATCAAAGAAGAAAGAAGGTGTCATCTGCCATATCGGGGGCACTAGGTAGGTCAGGGAGGATGAGGATGGCTCAAAAGGTATTTGAGGAGGTGTTTGTCAGTTTGATTAGAGAATTCAGACAAAGCAGATTAGATAGGATCCAAAAGAAAGAAGAAAGATGCATGAAAGAGACTGAAAGTAGAGACCACATGGGGCTTTATAAAGCTGAAAGGCAGACCCGGGGAAGCAATTGTCAGGGGATAAGTGTCAAGAAAAGGCTTTGTAGGGAAAAGAGGCACAGGAGGGAATGGGAGAGGAGAGAGTGAGCTCTCAGAAGATGGAATATAAAATAGGGAAACAGGTCAAAAGCTTAGGAAACATATTAAAAGGGAACAGAGAAGAATAAAAAAAGAAGAAAGATGATAGGAAAGAGCAGGAGAAAGACAACTACAAATTCCACTAAGAATTAAAAACGAACAGGAAGATCACTGAAAAATCCTTCATGAGAGCAAAATGAGCTAAATGCATACTGGGAGATTCCTGTCATTGCTCCGAAGTTTTTGAGTTTTCAGAAACACTTCTGGCACTTCCATGATACAGGCATACCTCGGAGATATTGAGTTCCAGACCACCACAATAAAGCAAGTCACACAAATTTTTTAGTTTTCCTAGTGCATATAAAAGTTATGTTTGCACTATGCTGTAGTGTATCGTGTGCAATTGTATTATGTTTTAAAAACCAGTACACATACCTTATCTTAAAATACTTTATTGCTAAAAAAAAATGCTAACGATCATCTGAGCCTTCAGAGAGTCATAATCTTTTTGCTGGTGGGAGGTATTGCCTTCATATTAGTGGTTGCTGATGGATCAAGGTGACTGTACTGAAGGTTGGGATGAATGTGGCAATTTCTTAAAATAAGGCAGCAGTGAAGTTTGTTGCATCAGTTGACTCTTCTTTTCATGAAATATTTCTCTGTAGCACATGATGCTGCTTGACAGCATTTTGTCCACTGTAGTACTTCTTTCAAAATTGGAGTCAATCCTCTCAAACATCGCCACTGCTTTATCAGCTAAGTTTGGGTGGTATTCTAAATCCTTTGTCGTCATCTCAACAATGTTCACAGCATCTTCACCAAGCATAGATTCCATCTCAAGAAAACACTTTCTTTGCTCATCCCTAAGAAGCAACTCATCTGTTTAAATTATATCATGAGATTGCAGCAATTCAGTCATATCTTCAGGCTCTACTTCTAACTCTAGTTCTCTTGCTAGTTCCACCACATTTGCAGTTACTTTCTCCTCTGACGTCTTGAACCTCTCAAAATCATTCATGAGGGTTAGAATCTTTCAGAAGATTTGAAAAAAGGAATAGATGTCTTTCAAATACCTGTTAATGTTGATATTTTGACCTCCTTCCATGAATCACGAATGTTCTTAAATGGCATCTAGAATGGTGAATCCTTTCCAGAACTCTTCCAATTTGCTTTGCCCAGGTCTATCAAAGGAATCACTATCAAAGGCAGTTATAGCCTTACAAAATGTATGCCTTCAATAATAAAATTTGAAAGTCAAAGTGACTCCTTGATCGATGGGCTACAGAATGGGTGTTGTGTTAGTCTTGAAAACAACATGAACCTCCTGGTACATCTCCATCAGAACTCTTGGGGGGTCCAGGTCCACTGTCAATGAAACCATGCAGTAAACACATGTGCTGCCTTCAAGCTTTTGTTGTTTTATTTCTAGGGCACAGGCAAAGGAGATTTAACATAATCCTTAAGGGGACTAGGATTTTTCAGGATGGTAAATGAACATTGGTTTCAACTTAAAGTCACCAGCTGCATTAGCACCTAACAAGAGAGTTAGCTTGTTCTTTGATGCTTTGAAGCCAGGCATTGTCTTGTCCTCTCTAGCTATGAAAGTCTTAACTGGCAAATTCTTCCAATAGAAGGCTGCTTTGTCTACACTGAAAATCTGTTGTTTAGTGTAGCTGCCTTCATCTATGATATTACCTAGAACTTCTGGATAACTGCTGCAGCTTCTACATCAGCACTTGCTGCTTCACCTTGCACTTTTATGTTCTGGAAATGGCATCTTTCCTCAAATCTCATGAACCAACCTTTACCAGCTTCAGACTTTTCTTCTGCATCTCCCCCACCTCTCTCAGCCTTTGCGGAATTTAAACGAGTTAGGGCTTTGCTCTGGATTAGGCTTTGACTTAAGGGAATGCTGTGGCTGGTTTGATATTCTATCCAGACCACTCAAAATTTCTCCATATCAGCAATAAGCCTATTTTGTTTTCTTATCTTTGGTATGTTTACCATAGTGACACTTTTTTTTAAGATGGAGTCTCGCTCTGTCACTCAGGAAGCGATTCCCCTGCCTCAGCCTCCTGAGTAGCTGGGATTACAGGTGCATGCCACCATGTCCTGATAAATTTTTTGTATTTTTGCTAGAGATGGGGTTTCACCATGTTGGCCAGACTGGTCCTGAACTCCTGACCTCAGGCTATCCACCTGCCTTGGCCTCCCAAAGTGCTGGTGGCATGAGCCACCACTCCTGGCCTGTAGTGGCACTTTTAATTTCCTTCCAGAACTTTTTGTTTGCATTCACAACTTGGCTAACTGGTGCAAGAGGCCTACCTTTTGGTCTGTCTTGGTTTTTGGCATGCCTTCTTCACTAAGCTTAATCATTTTTCACTTTTAACTTAAAATGAGAGACATGTGACTCTTCCTTTTACTTCAACACTTAGAGGCCATTGTAGAGTTTTAATACTGGCCTAATTTCAGTATTGTGTTTCATGGAATAGGGAGGCCTGAGGGAAAGAGACATGGGAATGGCTAGTTGGTGGAGCACTCAGAATACATAAAACTTCTATTGATTAGGCCAGGCACAGTGGCTCACGCCTGTAATCCCAGCACTTCGGGAGGCCAAGGCGAATCACAAGGTCAGGAGTTCGAGACCAGCCTGGCCGACATGGTGAAACCCTGTCTCTACTAAAAATCAAAAAAAAAAAAATTAGCTGGGTGTAGTGGTGAACACCTGTAATCCCAGCTACTCAGAAGGCTGAGGCAGGAGAATCGCTTGAACCTAGGAGGCGGAGGTTGCAGTGAGCCGAGCTCGCGCCACTGCACTCCAGCCTGGGTGACAGAGAAAGACTCTGTCTCAAAAAAAAACTTTTATTGATTAAATGCCTTATCAGCTTGTTGACTTGTTGTCTTATATGAGTACTGTTCATAGTGCCCCAAAACAATTACAATAGTAACATCAAAGATCACTGATCACAGATCACCGTAACAAACATAATAATAAAAAAACTTTGAAATATTGTAACAGTTACCAATGTGTGACAGAGACACAAAGTGAGAACATGCTGGTGGGAAAATGGCACCATTAGACTTGTTCAATGCGTGGTCACCACAAACCTTCAATTTACAGCAAGTGCAGTATCTTTGAAGTGCAATAAAGTTATGGTGGTTAATACTGTCAACTTGATTGAAGGATGCAAAGTATTCATCCTGGGTGTGTCTGTGAGGGTATCACCAAAGGAGATTATCATTTGAGTCAGTGGGCTGGGGAAGACAGACTCATCCTTAATCTGGTGAGCACAATCTAATCAGCCGCCAGTGAATATAAGACAGGCAGAAAAACGTGAAAAGGAGGGAGACGGGCCTAGCCTCCCAGCCTACATCTTTCTCCCATGCTGGATGCTTCCTGCCCTCTAATGTCAGACTCCAAGTTCTTCAGTTTTGAGACTCGGAGTGGCTCTCCTTGCTCCTCAAGCTTGCAGACAGCCTATTTTGGGACCTTGTGATCATGTAAGTTATAAGTTAATACTTAATAAACTCATATATATTCTATTAGTTCTGTCCCTCTAGGGAATCCTGACCAATACAAAAGTAAAGCACAATAAAATAAAATAAGATGTGTGTATATTGGTAAACCTATGCTAGAGTGAACATCAATAACAAACCATCCGCAAATTTCATTGCCTTGAATGACAGTGGTTTGTTTCTTGCTCATGCTATAGGCTCATTGTGGGCCAACTGCTATTCTGTCCTCACTTAGAGACCCAGACTGAAGGAGGCTGCATCTCACTGTGTCCCCAAATGCTGAGACAGAAAAAGAACATGGAGAATCACGTGCTGGCTGTTAAAGCTTCTGCCTGAGACTGAAGCATATTGTGTCCACTTACATTTCATGGACCACCAGTGAGTCACATGGCTATGGCTGACATCCCAGGAAGTGAGAGTGTCATCCTACTACATACTCAAAAGAGATAGAAATACTTGATCAACAGAATTAAAGACTAGTATGTGGTAAATTCTCTGGTTCCCTATTTCCAGCCTGGCATTTTCTTCACCAGAATTCCCAGAGCCATAAAGTGGCAGAGTAGGAAGGAAGGAACCTGGCAAAGTGCCTAGCCTAGCTTTTCAAACTTTTTGGTAGGGAAACTGAATCTCAAAGAGATGAAGTGGCTTATTGAGGACCACGCTGCTGATGGAACAGCCAAGCCCCTGATTCTCTGCTTTCCTTGCTGCTTGGACCACACCAGGGCACTTGTATTAGTTTAATAAATATCTACTCATTTAAACTACCAAGATTCATTTCATTTTGGAACAGGCTTTTAATTACTACTATAAGAAAAGGAAGGGTTCTTGCCAAATGCCTGGGTGCTGCCAAGTTCCTTGTACCTCCAATAACGAATCCCAACCATATAAATAAATAGAAGGCAATTAAGAGTTTGAAATAAGAATTTGGGTAGGTTTAGAGAGAAATGTTTGATGATACACATTATCACTTCTGCAAAACATAGAATTATTTTTGGCCATTAGAAGAGATATGAATAACTATATATGCATATATATACATATGCATATATATACACACACACATATATATATACACACACACACACATATGTATAGAAATATATTTGCATCTATGTAGACTATTTCCAGAAAGATGTCCAAGAAAGTGGTAATAGTGGGAGGGCATCTGTGAGCAAGAGAGAGACATACATTTTCCCATATGCCCTATTGTACTGTCTGGAATTTTCTACCATGCGTGTATTACTTTTTCAATAAAAATAGTTAATAAAAAATACAAGTAAGATTTTTAAAAGTAACAGATGTCAAAAAATGCTTAATGGGGCTCTGCAGTATCTTTCAGAGTAATGTGAAGTAGAACAAGATGAAGAGAAAGACGAAAATGGAAGCAACTGACAGCACTTTCCAGCAGGCAGTACATTTTTTAGCAAGTTGCAATATATTTTTATGTCAGACTAGCATAATTTAAATATCATTAGGCTGGGATAGTCACGATCTGGGTTCAAGCCCCCCAAATGCACTGTAATCTTTTACTGTTACTCTGGGAGGAAATTACTTGAACCTCTCTGTGGTTCAGATTTCCTATCTGTTAATAGGCCAAGATTTGGGTTTCTTCTATCGAGGTCTGCTTGTGCACTGGCCACTTGGATTTTATTAAAGAGCCAGCACATGCAGTAGGAAGATCACAGACATGCTCTGGTTTGCATTCTACACCACCAACTTACTAACTGTTACATTTTAGACCTTGAGCAAATTTTTTAAATCTCCCTCCATTTTCTATAAGGTTGGGTAATGTCTGCCTTCCAAATTGCTGCAAAGATTAACTAAATGGCAATACAGTCATGTGTTACTTAATGACAGGTATATGTTCTGAGAAATGGTCATTAGGCGATGTTGTTGTGTGAACATCATAGTGTACTTACACAAACCTAGACAGTATAGTCTACTATATACCTAGGCTGTACAGTATAGCCTATTGCTCCTAGGCTACTCACCTGTACAGCAAGTTACTGTACTGAATACTATAGGCAATTGTAACACAATGGGAAGTATTTGTGTATTTAAACACATCTAAACATAGAAAAGATGCCGTATAAAATACCGTATAAGAGATCAAACATGGTACACTGGTACAGGGCATTTACCATGAATGGAGCTTGCAGGACTGGAAGTTGCTCTGTGTGAGTGAGTGAGTGAGCGAGTGGTGAGTGAATGTGAAGGCCTAGGACACACTGTGGACACTACTGTGTGTACACTACTGTGGACTCTATAAACACTGTACACTTAGGCTACACTAAATTTATAAAAATATGTTTTCTTCAATAGTAAATTAACCTTAGTTGACTATAACGTTTTTACTTCATAAACTTTTAATTTTTAGCTTTTTGACTCTTTCATAATAACACAGCTTAAAACACCTACACAAAAATATTTCCTTATATATCCTTATTCTATAAGCTGTTTTCTGTTTTTAACATTTTTTACCTTACAAAGCTTTTTGTTAAAAATTAAGACACAAAAGCACGCTTTAGCCTGGGCCTCCACAGGGTTAGGATCATCAAGACGTCACGAGGTGATAGGAATTTTTAGCTCCATTATCTTAGGGGACCACTGTTGTATATGAAGTCTGTCATTGACCAAGTTGTCATTATATAGTGCGTGACTATACGAAGAATTCCTGGTACTTGAGGGTGTGCAAAAATGTTAAATTCCATTCTGAAACCATCTCAGCAAACTAACTGAGGATCCTACAGCTGAGGACAGAAATTACCCATTTCTGGCATCTATTTCTTTCCTTTAAATGAGTCTGTGTTGATGTAAACAAGGATGGGGCAGGCCCAGATGGACGTGACAACCTTCTGGTAATCAGAATCTTTTATGCCTAACACATCTAATGCCTGGTCCCAGCCAGTGTGTCTCTACAGTGTTTTCTCAGCAAGGAACAAGCATCCTAACAAGGCAGCCTAATCAAAACCATGATAATAATTTTATAGGTCACAAAGTGCTTTTATACATACTATTCCATTAAATCTCCAAAACAAGTTGTGACTCATTCATTCATTTATTCAGTCATCAATTCAATAAATATGTATTGACCATCTGCTATGTGCCAGGCGCTGTACTAGGCACCAGAGATACATCGATAAACAAAGAGTTCTAGTACCTGCCCTCCAAACTCTTACAATATAATGTGAGGAAGCATATATTAATTGAATAATCATACAAATAAATGACAAATTAGAACAGTGCTGAGTGCTTTCCAGGCTGAGACGGCAGTGTGTGCAAAGACACTGTAGCAGAAAGAAAAGGGATCTTACTCCTAGGGAACAGAAAGAGACCAAAGTGTTAATGGCATAGCTTGAGATGAAAAAAGGAGATGCTGGAGATGTGGGTGGGTGTGGGGGAGTCTTTGCAGGGCCAGGGAGAAATTTCCTTAGGAACTACGGAGAACTAACATTTGACAGTGGCCAACTTCAGAGAGCTGAGCTGACAAGGTACCCTAAAGAAGATGCTGGCTATAAACAGGTAGAGGAGAAGCATGCAGGACTGGCAGACTTGGGTTAAATCATCGATGCTTCCCGAAGGGAACTGTAAAATCCTGAGGGAGTCCTTGTCCTGTTTGTGTCTCCTAAAAGCTCTACAAGGGAGGGAGGTTGGGATTCATAATCCTTATTTCAAAGGTGACAAGAGCCAACGAGGTTATACGATGTTCAAGGGAAAGAGGTGACTTTAGGGCTCTTCTTTAATAAGAAATTCATGGCTTCAACACTTTGCTTGATACCTGTATCTTTTTTTTAGTTCTTTCTCCTAGTTCACAGACACTTACTTTTATTATTTTTGATGGCCTTTGGAAATTGTCCCAGTCCCCAGAACCAAGCAGTAAACTCAGTGAGTCTGCAACTGTGTGGCGCATCTTGATAAGTGGGGACTCCACAAACTCAAGACTGTGGAAATCTGTCAACATTTTGACAGATATTTTAAGGGAGAGTGGGTTGTAAGTCTTGAGATAGTCATTGCAATAGACAGCGGTTCTTAACCCTGGTTGAACTATGCCTGGGTTCTGCTCAAGACCAACTAAACCAGAACCTCTGAGTGAGGCCAAGTTTGAAAAGCTCCCAGGAGACTCTGCTGTGCAGCCAAGGGAAGAACCATTGTGTGGAGAAGCACACCTCCATCCATGTTCTCTGTTGTCAGTTATGTGAACTTGGGAAAGTCCTGCCTCAGGACCTCAGTGCTCTGTCTGTACACTTGTGGAGCTGTTCCAGATACTCTCAAAGACCCCTGCCAGCTGAGGCCCTGCAGGACTTTGGTTCACTTTAGGAAGCATGGCAGCAGCCACCACGATCCCTATGCTGGCCTGGGGTCTACTGCTGCCTGCCCTAAGTTCTTCCTCCAATTTGAGGCTATGGCATCATGGAAAAGGCGCTGAGCCTAAAGTCAGTTCCCAGTCCACACATGCAATGTCTTAGCTGACCAACATAGAAAATGGCTCTCGAACTTTCTAGACCTTGGTGTGCCTCATCTGTTAGATGGTGCTAATGTTAACCTTTATCAGTTGAGAAAGCAGGATGCTGGACCAGAGCAACCCCCCAGACTCTTCCCCCTCTAACAGCCTGAGAGAGTCCTAGTCTCCACCAAGGAATAACATTTATAAGAATATAAATACAAACACGCAGAGCAGGTTCCCTAGGGTGAATGTTCTGTGGGCTCTGAAGCTAATGATCCACTCATAATATAGTCATCCTTATCTCCACTATGCTATGCTGACCTGCAGCTTGACATTCCATCAGCAACACTGCCCAGAGCTCTGAAGCAAACTGGGAAGAACTGGCGCTACAGAATCTATTGTAATCTGCCTACCAGTCTCCAAGGTGCTGAAAGCTGCAGACGCATGGAAGCAGCATTGTTATTGCTGTTGGGAACACAATGTCACCATCAGCAAAAATGCGATGACGAAAGGGAGATCCCAAATTCGTGCAATGTGTGGCGTGGCCTGACTGATGGGCATCTGTTACCACTTATGTGCTGTGATCTCCGAAACTCCAGCCCTCTCCTGAGCTTCGTATTCAACTGTCCACTATCTTTTTAATGGCATTAATATCTCAGCCCGTTGCCCAAGGCATTACACAGAGGTCACCACAACACACACCTCTCCTTTACCTGGTGCACTGAGAGCTGTAAAATCTCATGCTGAAATATCTTGCGTATTCCTCCCCTCTTCTCTAAGCCCTTCCTGATCAATTGCACCAGCCTCTTAACTGCCCTTCTTACAAACTTCTCCCCCTTCAATCTATTCTGGCTGAATGACTTAGGACACAGTATAAATGTCACCCTAACTCCCTAAAGGAGGCCTTTCATGTCTTTTTTTTTTTTTTTTTTTTTTTTTTTGAGATGGAGTCTCGCTCTGTCACCCAGGCTGGAGTGCAGTGGTGCGATCTCGGCTCACTGCAAGCTCCGCCTCCCGGGTTCACGCCATTTTCCTGCCTCAGCCTCCCACGCAGCTGGGACTACAGGCACCCGCCACCAAGCCCGGCTAATTTTTTGTATTTTTAGTAGAGATGGGGTTTCACCGTGGTCTCAATCTCCTGACCTCGTGATCCGCCCTCCTCGGCCTCCCTAAGTGCTGGGATTACAGGCGTGAGCCGCCGCGCCCGGCCCATGTCTTTTTTCATCTAAAGAGATTGCCCCAGTATTTCTTTCTCACAACCCTACTTAGTTTCTTCATAGCCCTCATTACAGTCTACTATTACCTTCTTCATTTGTTTGTTGGCTTCCCTACTGTCTGTCTGTCACCCCACTAGAATATTTTTTGCTCATATGAGGCTCTGATATTTAACACAGTGCCTGGTACATGATAGGCTTTCAATAAATATTTATTGGGTGAATGAATGAATACAAAAATCTCATCAGATAAAGTCCAAGGTCTCATCCTTGCACACCAAGTCCCCCAGCATGTGTCCTGAGACCACCTCTTTGCTCTATCCAGGGCACTTGCTCCCCATGCCCAACAATAAGGAGGTTTCACTATTCTCCAAATTGCCATGGCCTTGAATGTTCCTGGGAACTTTTATATGCTGGTCCTGATGCCTAAAATGGCATTCTCTTTCTTCCAGCAAACTCCTACTCATCTATGAGAAACCAGTTCACATTTCACATCTTTTAAAAAGCTTTCCTCGCCCCTGCCAATCTCTCTTTGGCACTTCCGTGGCACTCTGAGATACCTCTACTGGATCTTTTTTTGCACTTCATTTTACTCACTTGTTTAAGTGACTGCCTCCCACTCTGGACTGCAAGCAATTTATGAGCAAAGATTCTCTCTGTTCATCTTTGTTTTCCATCAGCACCTAGTACAGTCTCCAGTCCACAGTTAATGAATTTCTAGGAATTATGCCTGCAATTCCAGAAGCTGTCCCACATACATGTTGATTCCTTTAGAAGTCATAGAGACCTATAACTGGAAGAATTAAAGAGCTGATGCACCTGTACATCCTAACCATCCTCACAGGACACACCCAGGCACTCCAGTTATCTATGGACTTTCAATTGTGCCATGGAAAGCAGAAAAATCTATTTTTGGCAATATAGTCAGGTAGGATAGAAACAAGGAGATAGTCTTCTACTTTATCCTTCTGCTGGAGATAGCCATCTGTCATCTAACATTATTGAGTACCTGGTATGTATCAGGCCCTCCCAAAGTCAGATAGAACATGGATAGAACCTGCAGGAGCTCATCGCCCAGTAAGGGCAAGAAACTCTGCCTAGTTTAACTTAAAACCTAATCATTATTAAATAAATGAAGATTTCACCCAAGTTGGCTTTCCTGAAGGTCAATCAAGTAGCTCTTCATGGTTGCACAGGGTGGCTCACACCTGTAATCCCAGCACTTTGAGAGACCAAGGCAGGAAGACTGTGTGAGCCTAGGAGTTCGAGACTAGTCTGGGCAACATAGCAAGACCCCATGTCTACTAAAAATAAAAAGTAAAAAAAAAAAAATTTGTCTGGCATGATGGCACATGCCTGTAGTCCCAGCTATTCAGAGGCTGAGGCATGAGGATTGCTTGAACCCAGGAGGCGGAGGCTGCAGTGAGCTGTGATTCTGCCACTGTACTCCAGTCTGGGTGATAGCAGATGGCACTGTGATCTGGAGCACCTGACCCACACTGACAAAGAGGCACGAGGGAAGGTTCCCACTGTGGCAGAGCTTCCAAAGTCCATGGTGCCAGGCAGCCTAGGACATGTTCATAAGCTACAGGGCACCACAAAAATGTGCTGATTTCAGAGCCTTCCCTAAGTTGCCCTTGAATCATCAGAAATATACAAAATAGCCCTTAGAAAAAGATCACTTGGATTTCCTGGATGGCTTGTCCCACTGCCCCAGAACACTGGCAGATGTCCTGATTGTTTATGGGCTTCACATTTTTTCTACTTTGGGGAGAAATGCCTCCAAGTGTGCAGAGCACAGGGGACAGATGGGCTGCCCCTCCAGGCTGCTATGCTCTTGGCTGCCAACTGGAAGAGATAAGCTTCCAGTATAGCATCCCCTATGCATCTGAAAGATAATGTCCACGCTCTTTACCCGGGGTGGTCCTCGGGAAGGCCAGCATCTGCTCACAGTTATTCTCCCCTCCCTCATCTCTGGCTAATACAGGGACACGTATCCCCAGGATGACCTAACCTAACTCAGGCTGAGCAGGAGTCCTTTTGAGATCTAGAATCTTTTATGAGCTTTTGGCTTCATCTCCATTTTTGGTTTTAAAACCCAAATTACATCTACTGCGTTCCTCAATAGAAAAGCTCCACTGGCCAGAAGGGAATAATAAATTTTATAAATTAGCCAATTAATCGCAACAGCAAACAATTAAGCTGGTGGGAATAGTCAGCATTCTACCTTCTTCTTGGAGGAATATTTTAGGATGTCTATAATTTCTGTTGTTGATGTTGGTTAAATTTCTATCAGACTTTAGAGATTGGCATTAACTGGGCTAATTCATAATGAAATAAAGATGATTTGAGATACACCTCTCTGAAAGTATGTACCAGTGAAGTTTCTCAAGTTTGTTTCATTCAGCTTGTGAAATGGTTTTCTGAAGGAGACAGACAACATTGATTGACCACTCCTGGGGCACAGTCATGGCACCTGTTACTCAAGGAACACACTTATGAGCACAAGACAAGACACTTTATCGGTGCTGTCTCATTTGGTTTCATGAGCCTTCACGGCCCAAGACTCAGAGGGTCTGTGGCCTGCCCATTCTACTTCTCAGGGTCTCACTCAACCTCACCCTCTGCTAATGTTTTAAGAAGTGGAACTTGGAGACTTGCTCACATTTTTCTGGTCATCAAATGCCTATAATTCCTACATTTCTTTTCACTGCTCTGGAGAGGAAAATGAGACCCTGAATAGTGATGACAGACATAATAAGCTACCATTTCTGAAGGGTTTATATGTGCCAGGGGTTCTACTCATATTTTCAGTCATCATCACAAATCTTCTATATTATAGATCACAATACCCATTTTATAATTACAAAGCAAAGGTTCAAAAAGGTTATGCACTTGGCCAGAGCTGCAGAGTGGATTTGAAATCAAGTTGATCTGCTCTGAAGTCTATATTTTTTTTTAGCTCTTCCATGGGCCAGGAAATGGGGTATTGGACACTCAGGAATACATGCTATGTGAAACAGGCCAGACCAAGTGGTTCACGACCTAGACTGTTGAATAGAGGACCCAGAGTCCAGACATTGACCAAGCAGGTCAGGGTCAAAGGGCCAGTTTACTCTCTTGTAAGAGGCACACAGAGCCAGTGACAATTACTTCAGTCAGTAGAAAATCACCAGCATTTTTATCACAGTATCACTGTGACAAGGTGGGGTGAGGGCAATGGGCTGCTATACCCATATACCTAATCATATACCCAATCACATACCCATATATCTATACCATATACGCATATATCTATATGCCCATATATCTAAAGTCAGAAATTTAGAGCTGGAAGGATTCTGAGAGACCATTGAAACCAACCCCTCCTTTTAGAGCTGAGAAAGTGAGAAACAAGAAAGGACAGGTGCCTTGCCCAAGTTCCTACAGTCTACTGGTGGTGGAGTCAGGGTTAGGACCCAGGGATCCTATATCCTAGACTTAATACATGTGTTATAGTGTTGGACATCTATGAAGCAAGTCAAACACAGCCTCTATTTTTTTTAAAATAAGAGACTATGATTAACAGGGAAACACACATAATATACATAATTCCTTGTGACTATGGAAGGGAGCCTACTTTACAATTGAGGGGGTCAAAATTCCAGAGACGGAAAGAATTTCCCCAGGCCCTATAGATGGCAAATAGAGATAGAACTAAAGTTCCGGTTTCCCAAATCTTAGCCCCCTGCTCCTTCCCCTCCCTCATTCTTTTTCTTAAACCCACTCCCCTACTGCCATACATCCAAGTGACCTTGAGCTCAACAAGATACTATGAAAAAATAATCTCACTATGTACCAGCTAATAAGGACCTCTCTAGAAGAATAGAAATCTTTAATATATAAAATAATGAATACTTAATGATTACAAATAATGAAATAATACAGTAATTAAATTCAGACCAATACACTTCCTTATTGACATATTAAGTTCAAATATTCGTCAAGTATATCCTAGGCATGCAAATAACAATAACTGTGCTTATAATGGTAATAACAACTTACTGGCCACCATTTTTATACATTATCTTATTTGACCCTTAAAACAATTCAGTAAGTAAATATCCTCATTCCTTACGCATAAATGCTAGCTTCCTATTTCAATATTCATTCTTCCCTTCCTTTTAGAAATAGAAACTTAATTTCCAGCAGGATATATTTTTGCCTCGTCAAATGTATTTCAGATACTCTTACACGTAACTGTGGCTTTATAACTAAATGAAGCAAGATAATCATATGAATCTTCCGTGGAGTTTCTGTGGCTTCAAATAGCTTCATAATCTTCTATGCCTTCTTCCTCATTCCTGCTCCTTAGAACATGACTCTAATGGCTGGAGCCCTCACTGCCATTTTGAACCATGAGGATAATGACTTTATCCTAGGCATGGTTAACCAGAGAATTTTAAGGATTCAGAGTCCTTGATCATTTTCAGGAGCTACTGAACAATTGCTGGACCACCTACCCTGAATATCCTTTCGTGTGTGTGAAAAAAAAAATTAAACTTGTTTAAGCAACATAACCCTAGGCTTTTTATTAAAACAAAAATCTAATCCTAGCTGATTTAATTCTATTTTGCCAATGAGGATAAGGAAGCTTAAGGAGGTTAAGAAACTTCCTCCACTTCTATAGAGAAAAATAGCATCTACATAGGATGCTATTTTATGTAACATAAGCCTATTTTACTTTGGGGGGGAAATAGGAAGAATACATATCCCAGGTTCACATCCTGTTAGATTTGGATCATGTGACTGAGTTCTGGCCAATGGAATGTGAGTGGAAGTGATATATATCACTCCCAGGCCAGGTAATAAAATCCCCTGCACTATCATCAATGCTTGCTGTTCCTGTTTAGTAGTGATCATCTATGCTGAGGATGGAGGTCTCACAGAATAGAAGGACCTTGAGTTTTGCATGGCTTTGGGGAGCAGAAACTCCCGCCATGCCCTACAGACCCATGTTTAACTGTAACATAATAGGGAAATAAACGTTAGAGTATTAAGGTACTGAGATGGTGGGGTTGTTACAGCAGCTGGTGTTGACTACCCTGACTAATTAAACTTCTTTCAATTAGTAAGTAGAGAAGCTGAAATTTGATGGCTGCAATTGACTCCAAAACGTATGCTTGGGTCTCTGCCCTGGAAAAGTTCATGGCAGGTCATGAGAAGATGAATGGGTACATTGTTAGGTTCAACGGAGTTTTAGGGTTGTATAACAGAAGTTTGCAGAGTATACAACATGGTGCCGAGAAGGTAATGGTCAATTTTGAAGGTCTGAGAAAGCATTGGTCAGGAGTAGGGAAAGAAGACATTATACTAGTTATTTTTAGTATATAAAGAAGCTTAGGGTAAAACTTCTGTCCTCCATTACCTTATAACCAGGCTATGACAGCAGAAAAACTACAGAGGAAATAGTGGGAGGCAGTGCAGTGTGTGATTAAGAGACAGACTAAGTGACACAGATACTGAGAGCTTTTCAAGAGCTGAGCAGATAAGTGGAGTGAAATATGGAGTGGGCAGGGAAGACTTCAAGGAAGAGTCTGACTCCAAACTAGACCTGGAATGACAGATGGGATTTGGGTTGGTGGAAGAAAGATACAGGAAGTATTTCATGGGAAAGAAACAGTAAGAGAAAAGGCAATGGTGAAATTTCTCATTTAACAAATGCATTAAACCCGTATAAAGTGCCAGGGAGTTTGCCTTAAACTTGAGACAAAGATAAATCTGACAAATTTCCTGTCCTCAAGAACTCCAGAGGGAGTGAGAATGTCTCTGGATCAGTAATTACCACAGAGTAAAAACTGCTCTCAGAGGTGGTGCAAAGGGCAGTGGGAACATAAAGGACAGAGGAAGACCAGGAAGGAGCTGGGCAATGATCTGGCCAACAGTACATGGAAGACTTCACGGGGTCCTGAAGCAAGAGTGATAATTCTCCAGGCTGGTAAGGTGCAAGCAGGGAAAACCATCCCAAGCATGGGAAACAGCCTCTGCAAAGGGGGCAAGAAAGAGTATGGTGTGTTCACAGATAGTAATACAAGTCATGAGGCTATAGTAGAGATTTACACTAAGATGGAGTAATGGGAAGGGAGACTGGATAAAGAAGCAGAGGGGATTAGGAAGATTTTTAAAAATCTAGGCAGAAGAATGTACGTGAAATGGAACAATGGGGAAATGCCCACAGCATAAATAAGAGTTATGTGGAACAGGTACAAATAAGCTATTCCTTTAGAAATATGCGTGGAATCCACACCTCACTTTTCTCAGATTGGGGCACATGAGAGGAGAAGATACAGATTCAACATGGCTTAAAAATATGGAGGGAAAGTGTCAGTCAAGTTACAGTGCAGAGTTCCTTCCATCTCAGATCTCAGCCAACCGTGGCAAGGCTCAAACTGGGGAGCGGCAGAAGTAGAGGTGCATAGAGAGAAGGTGAGAAAAAGATATGGATAGTAAAGAGAATGGTTAGGAGACGTTAATAGTGGAGGTGACTGAAAGCGGAAAACTAAATAAGGCCTTCAGGAACCAGATGTTTTCTCCTCCTCTTCTTCTAAAAATATTGAATTCCTTACTCTGCCATCATTTTCCAAGTGTGTTTATGATTTAGCCATGAACTGTAAGTAAAAGATCAACAAATTGGAGATGATCAAAATTTAAGAATCTGCTGTTCCAAAAATCACTTTTAGGAAAATGAAAAAAAAAAAAAAAAAAGTAAGCCACAGACTGGGAGGAAATATTTGCAATATACAAATCTGACACAGGACTTCTATTTACAATCTATAAAGATGACTCAAAACTCACTAATAAGAAAACAAATTACCCAGTTAAAAAACAGGCAAAAGATTCGAATGGACACTTCACCACACCAGAGTTACGGATGGCAAATAAGCAAATGAAAAGATGGTAAACATCACTAGTCATTGGCAGTATGCAAATAAAAAACCATGACAAGATAGCACTACCTATTACTCTAATGGCCTAATTTTTTCTTTAAAGGACAATACCAAATGCTGGTAAGGATGCAGACCACATGAGATTCTCATACATTGCTGGTGGAAATGCAAAGGGGTCACTTTAAAAACCAGTTAGCAGTTTGTATATAGAGTTAAATACACACTTACCATATGACCAGCAATTATGCTCCTAGGTATCTACCTACGAGAAATGAATAGTTATGCCTATATAAAAATCTATGTGCAAATGCATGTAACAAGTTTAGTCATAATCACCAAAAACTGGAAGCAAACTAAGTGTCCTTCAAATGGTGAATGGATAAACCAATTGTGGAACATCCATACCATAAAATACTACTCAGCAACAAAAAGGAACAAACTACTGATACACGCAACAACATAAATATCAGCATTTTTCTAAGTAAAGGAAGCCAGACTCAAAGGTCTAGATACCATGTGCTTCCATTTACATGACATTCTGGAAATGGCAAAACTATTGGAAGAGGAATAGATCAGTGATGACCAGGGGCTGAGACTGTGGGAGGAGATTGACTACAAAGAGGTAAAAGAGAACTTTTTGGAGTGGTAGAAATATTCTAGACCATGATGGCAGTAGTAATAGCATGGCTGTTTACATTGTCAAAAGTCATAAAATTGTTCACCTAATAAAAAAAATTCATGCTATGTAAGTCACACCTCAGTGACTGTTACTGAAAAATAAGAAACAAACAAACAGAAAACACCAGTGCAGAGAGGCACAGTCTCTTGAAAGGTGGCTATGGAAGGAGCTTCAGCCATGTCTCTGGACATGTGGTTCATGCCTCTTCCTCAGTGGCCATTGGCTGACTCTCCTTAGATGTGGCCTTGAATGAAGTGCAGTAGAGCTCACGAAACAGGCTTTCCAAACCACTGGGAAACCCAGCAGCGGGCTTCATGGTTAACCTATAGAAGGGATTAGGCATGGCAAACTGATTGGAAGAGGGGTCTAGGAAACTAATGTTGAAGTTGCATTTCCCAGCAAGCCCGTTATTCTTACTCAGGTTGCAAAACACAGATCAATAACAGCAAAACCTCCAGAAAAACCGTCATTTACACTCCACATAGGATAAAGATATGGTCAATAGTCATACTCAATTATATACATTTTTAAAAATTTAGGTGGCCTGGGGAGGGTTAGCCACCCCAGGGTTCCCTCACTGAAGTCAGCTTCTACTGCATTCACTTACAGAAGAAATGAGCTGCTTTTACCTGAAAAAGCAAGGTTCTTAACCTCTAGCTTCCCTCTTCTTGCCAACTCCTCAAGGAAGAGACTCTCTTGGGGGCAGGGACCTCAGACAGAAACATGTACAGCTCTAGGAACCAGGAGTATTCAAACGCCTTGGTGCTGACCTGGCCTTTGAAGAGACTCCAAGGGGGGTCGCCTCTAACACAAAGCGCATCACACTGCCAGTGAGATTCTCAGAAAACATTCCCTTTCCTCCTAAGACATCTGAGGGAAATATTTTACAAATTGAAGTATGTTTTCCCAGAGGGGACCATTTCTTCATCTCATTTGATTATCCATGAGGTTTTAAGCACCACAGTTTAAAGGAGTTTCGCTAGAATAAATTTTTGAATCAAATGGCCATGAAATCCCAACGGGCCCCCAACTGCTTTCCTTTGGTAGCACACCATGAGCAACTGGCATTAAAATGGAACCAGAGAAGATAACCTATGCAAAGATAAAGCCAGCTGAAAGGTAAAAATAAATGAGAACAAATCAGCCATGCAGTAGAACATTCACAGCTCCAGGAAAATATCAATTAAAAGTATTAGCTGCAAATATTTCCTGAGGAACTAACACTAAAATCGCCCACTGTGTCTCTCTTACTATTTACCTAGGTGTTTTAATTTGCACCTTATGCAAAATGCTTTTCTTCATCGTTTTGGTTTCCCATTTGCTTTATTCCTCGCTAGGCAGAATAATGACTGGATGCTTTAAAACATATGGCTGTTTTGACAACTTAGAATAAAATAAGTGAGTTACGTCTTTATCACTAAGAAACCCTATAATTTGGTAATTTGGCACTGAGCTACTTTCAGTGAGAAGTCAGCTTAACTGAGCATCAACCATGCCTCACACATTGTGCCAGTCATTGCGGTTGGAAAAATAATAAAGACGTAGTCCTGCTTCAAGGAGCTCACAGCCTGGAAGAGAATGTGGGTATGCAAACAAATTATAATAAGTCACCATAAGGGATACAGCAAGGTACAGTCTATGGAGGGAGGCAAATGAGTAACTCTGTCTGTGAAGAGTCTTTGAAGTTGTCTTCTAAGCCTGCTATTTGAAGGCTGACCAGTGATTCCCCAAGTAAACAAGGGCAGAAAGGCATTCCAGACAGAGGAAATGCATGTGGGGAAAGGGTCAGGAATGTTGACAGCATGATGCATTTCAGAGACCACAAGAATTTAGATATTGTAGGACTATCAGGTGCAAGGTAGAAGAGGAATATGAAAGCAGCAAGCAGAGGCCAGATCATAAGGAACTGTGTCTGCCATGCCAACGAGTTCAGACCTCACTAGTAGGTAATGGGGTTGCCAGGGCAAGGGTTCTAAGCAAGAGACAGACTAAATTATCTTTCTATTTTAGAAAGATAACTTTGTCAGCTTAGGGAATGCCAGAGCCTGAACTAAAGCCTATGGCAGACGGAACAGGAAGAAGATGATTCACTGAATAGATACCAGAGAAATGCAACCAACCTATGTGATACCCTGGAAGAAGGAGAAACTGAAAGTTGGATAAGTCTCAAGTTTCTAAATTAGGAGGCTTTGTGGTTGATGATGCTACCAACGAGATGGAGAGACTACAGAAGAGACTTAAGGATGGAGGTAAGTGCTATGGTCTAAATATTTGTTCCCCCCACCTCCAAATTCATGGGTTGAAACCTAATCCCCAGTGTGATGATATTAAGAAGTGGAGCCTTTGGGAGGTGGCTAGGTCATGCAGGCAGAGCCCTTGTGAATGGAATTAGTGCCCTCATAAAAGTGGCCTGAAGCAGTTTGTTTGCCCCTCCCGCCAACTATGAGAAACCAGCCCTCATCAGACACCAAATCTTCTGATGCTTTGAACTTAGGCTTCGTAGCATCCAGAACTGTCAGAAACAAATTTTTGTTATTTATAAGTTACCTAGTCTAAGGGGTTTTCTTATAGCCGTTCTAATGAACTAAGACAGCCGGGAGGAGCATTATTCCATTTTGGATAAATTGAGTTTTCTATCTGGGTGGAGATATCTGGGAAGTAGTTGTTTCAAACCCCATGGTGGAAACTCACCCAAGGAGAACAGGAGAGGAGCAGAAAACCAAAGTAGACCCTGGAAAATGCCACCTACCTGTCGTGACAAGCAGAGGATGCTGATGACAAGAGCAACGCGTCCAAATGAGGAATGAGTCCAGCACATGCTCGAGATCTTTAGATTCCTTAACTGTTTGAAGAGCCCTTTCCTCAAACAAAATCTCAGTTGAAGCCCAGCCTGTAAAACAGAAGTTGAGCTGCTCTCCCTGAAGTAACTTCACCAACACTGAGCCCCTTCCCTACATCTTTAGCCAACAGAGTAAAGCCTCAGAAGCACAGGACTGAAGATACCATGAGAATTAGGGAGCGTGGATGCTCAACAGTAGAAGGCTTGAGGCACAGACCTCCCCCTAAAACTAGGTAAAGGAAATGAGAACTATATTGATGGGTGTCAACACAGAGTGCAGACTGTTTGCACCAGAGAACAATTTCCTTGCTTTCCGCCGAAGACAGGGAGGTCCAGAGTTAGGTGGTTAGATTGGTAGTCAGGTTAAGCCTGGGCACAGTCTAGAGAGTGGCTGAGAGAGAATCAAGCTGCTAGTCCAGGAGTCTTACTACTGTATCCATTTCATTCCAATTTCCCTGGAACTCAACCTGGAGCTGAAACCGAAGCCCAAGGTAGAATTAGCAATTCCATCATAAGCTCTTTGGAGGTGGAAGCTATGGGTTTGGACTTCTACATAGTGGGCTCCCTGAAAGAGCTTACTAAACACTTCCTGCATGAGTGGCAGAGTACATCTGAAAAAGACCTGGGCTTTCTCCCAAACTGTGCTGCTCTCCTTAGGACAGGGGACCTTCTGATCAAATAGAGTGTCTTCACTTACGCAGCATTATCCACCAGAATAGCTCCTTAAAGCAAGGTAGATGGCACTGGAGGAATTACTGAGACTCCTGCCTGTCAGACGGCAAAAATACTTATGGAAAGATTTTAGATGATTGTCACAATAGCATTTTAAAATGCTAACCTTCCCTACAGTCAATGGCTCCAAGAAAATCTCATGAGACTATCTGTGCCAAGGTGGCAAGATCAGGTACCAGGCTAAAATGGCAGCTAAATCTCTAAGCAAATAGAGGTGGTAGAAACAGGGCTGGAAGTGAGAGCTTAGAGCACGTCACTTCTGTCCCTTCCATGCCATCATGTGGCTTCTCAATGCTAAAATAACCTAGCAGGAGCCAGCCACAACTTAAAAATTCTTAGAAATAGGAGGTGAGCCTGAAAGATTTATTATGCAACAACCTCAAGGGCCAGTCTCAGACAGATACTGGAAGAGCAAGGAGGAGCAGGCAAGCAATTTGCCTTTTAATTTATCTTGCTCTTCTGGATGAAATTAACTTTTGGCTTGCTGCAGCACAATTTACCTCTAAGTTTGCTGCTGGAGAAGTTAGTGACATTGCTTGCTAAAGCTTTGCCACTATGCAGAGTTTTTTCCGACCGTTTCTCTTTTATACCAGGGGAGTGAAGATGAGGAGTTTGCTCCTTAGTCTGACTCAGAATCTCCCACTTGAATAAGTAATCTCAACCCAGATCATGGGACAACAAGACAGGGTAAATACACGACTCAGTTTTCTGTCCAAAGAAATCTAAGTCTCTTTCTTTTCCAAAGGTGAAATCAGAGGAGATTTAAATAGGCAAGGTGAAATTATCCAAATCCAATCTGGCTTGAGAGAAGAAATTCCACTTCCAATGTTCCCAAGCATCAAATGTGGATTTTAAGGATCAAATATAAAACAGACTAGCTAATGATTGCTCAATTTCCAAAACTCCCGGCAAGTAACACAGATGAGCCGATGTCCTCCTAATGCTATTCTGGAATCCTGTTAGTGGAACGGAATGTCCCACAAGATTCCATGAATTTCTATATCTGCAACACAGGCACAAGTAATTTTCCCAGTATTCAGCTTTCTTTGTTCAATAGGAGCTGGTTTGGGAAGTGGTGTCTATAGGGGGTGCTTTTTGCTGGCTTTTTAAAATAAACAACTGACTGAAAGCCAAAAAAGAATCTCACAACCCACTACTGGAACAAGTCTCAGTGTGGATCTCAGGTTTTGGAGATGAACCACCAAGCAGACATTTTGGGGAAACCAAAGAACACAGAAGGGTCAGGATACAACTTTCAGCCTACAAGTCACATTATTCGGCATGAGAGAGTACAGACACAACCATCAGTAACCAGGGACAGATGTGGGTTAACCTCAGGATGTTCAGAAAAATCAAAGATGGAGAAGGATGCAGAAACATTTGGACTTTCTGCCTTCTGACTGAGGCATCCTTATCCAGCTGCCAGTTCTCAGGAGCAAGTGACAGCAGGAATGCCTAAAACCTGGATAAGTGCTCCCAGCCAGGCCAGCCTCAGGTACTACATCTGAACTTGGCCTCAACAAGAAGGCTAAAGGGAAGGAATCTGATCACAGTGGCACCATCGGGACTCTCTACCTGCTTGCCTCATCCCTGGAGCTACTCATTAAAGTCCTACTCCAGCTTCCAGAGGCTATAGAACAGTAAGTAGTCACAAGAGCCACCATCTCTTTGAGCATGATGCAGGCATTCTAGACACAGTTGACCCTTACACAACACAGGTTCACACCGTGTGGGTTTGCTTACACTTTTTTTTTTTATTTCAATATAAGTTCCACCTATTGTGCCTGCCTCTCCTGCCTCCCCTTCTATCTCCTCCACCTCTTCCATCTCTGGCACATCTGAGACAGTAAGACCAACCTCTCCTCTTTCTCCTCCTCCTCAGCCTACTCAATGTGAAGATGATAAGGATGATGATCTTTACGATGATCCACTTCCACTTAATGAATAGTAAATATATTTTCTTTCTCTTATGATTTTCTTAATAACATTTTCTTTTCTCTAGCTTTGTTGTAAGAATAGCCTATAGTTCACCCGTGAAAAATGTGGGGGTTAGGGGCACCACCCTGCTGTGCCTTCAAAAATCTAACACTTAACCATGCATAAAACTATCATTGACCAGAAGCCTTGTCAATAACATAAATAGTCAATCAACACATATTTCATATGTATTTGAAATGTATGAGTCCACAGGCACAGAGGTACTAAAACCTATTCTCAATTTTTAAAAGTTATATAGAAGCAGCAGTGGAAACTACCCATACCCCCCAAACACACACAGTTTCCTGGCCCCACACTCACGCTTGATGCTATGATCTTTCTTACCTCCAGGTGGGAGGATGCTGGCTCTTATTTCCGTAGGCTGATTTCTTTTAGAGGGGGAAAATCCAGGCTCTGAGGCCAGGAGAGAAGGGGATGGACAGAAGTTCAGGTAGGTTCCCTTGGGGCTTAGAACTACGAACACTGATGAGACCCCAGCTCAGCCCTGCTGTCAACCTATTGCCCCTAGAATCACTGCTTTGGACTGATGCCCTGGTCATCAGAAGGATCCTGCTGAAGTATAAGTATTTCCTTGGCACACTGTACTAACTCACGATCCTTAATCACTTACTCAATGCTTTGAAAGGCAGCATAGCATAGCTGTTCATGTGGGCCAGACTGAGTTCAAATCTTGACTCAACCACATACTAACTGTAATCTTGGCTTAGCTTCTCTGTACTTCTTTATCTGTTTCTTTATCTGTAAATAAGGATGCTAATGCAATAATAGTGCCTATAGCATAAGAAAGTTATGAAAAGTAATGGATCAAGTACCTATAAAGATCTTAAAACCATGAGTTTGCCATATTGAAACCACTTTACTTTTTGGCACTAAGGGCTACCAAATAAATTCCTAAAGACCCACCTCCAAGAAACTTAAATTCTTCAAAGAGAAATGAGATAGGCACAACCATGTTAACATTCTAGGTCCAAAGTGGTAAGCACTGTAAGAGAAGTACAAGTAAATGTTAAGGGAGTTTTGTGAAGGAGCAATGTCTTCCAAAGTGTTGGAGCAGGGGCTGGGAAAACTTTGGAGAATGGAACCCAGCCTTAGAAAATCATAGGAATTTTATACAGCGTTATGGAAAATTCGGGCACTTCACAAGAAAGAAGTGCATGATAAAAGACAGAGGTAGAAGAACCTGAGGTTTGTGTGAGGAAGAAAAAATAATTTAGTTAGTGCAGAGTTTTTTGTTTGTTTGTTTAATGTGGTCACTATGATCTCTCATCTGGACTCCTGCAACGGTCTTCCAATCCTTCTCCCTGGTATCACTCTTGCCTGCCACAGAGCAGCCAGAGTGGTTTTGTTGACACAACCCAGATCCTATCTCTCCCTTCCACTAGCTTCTCATTGCGTTTGGAATAAAATTCAAATGCTGTACCTAGGCCTATGAGGCCCAGCTTGGTCTAGCCCCCTCCTCTCTCTTCAATTTCAATTCCCATGGTTTCTTTGGTCCTTTAAGTTACAGCTGCGCTGGCATGGTCTCTTTTTTGTTCCTCTGATATCTAAGCTCATTCCTGCTTAAAGTCTCTGCACTTACTCTTCCCTCAGCTCAGAATTTTTTTTGTTTTCAAATTTAAGTTCTGGGATGCATGTGCAGAACATGCAGGTTACATAGGTATACATGTGTCATGGTGGTTTGCTGCACTCATCAACCCA
This sequence comes from Pan troglodytes, assembly GCF_028858775.2. Lineage (NCBI taxonomy): Eukaryota > Metazoa > Chordata > Mammalia > Primates > Hominidae > Pan > Pan troglodytes. The sequence goes on from NC_072414.2 coordinate 53,571,880, forward strand.
TCATCTATGTTTTAAGCCCCGCATGCATTAGGTATTTGTCGTAATGCTCTCCCTCCCCTTGCGCCCCACCCCCAAACAGGCCCCAGTGTGTGATGTTCCCTTCCCTGTGTCCACGTGTTCCCACTGTTCAACTCTCACTTATGAGTGAGAATATGTGGTGTTTGGTTTTCTGTTCCTGTATTAGCTTGCTGAGAATGATGGTTTCCAGCTTCATCCATGTCCCTTCAGAGGACAGGAACTCATCCTTTTTTATGGACGCATAGTTTTCCGTGGTATATACATGCCACATTTTCTTTATCTAGTCTATCACTGATGGGCATTTGGGTTGGTTCCAAGTCTTTGCTATTATGAATAGTGCTGCAATAAACATACGTATTCATGTGTCTTTATAGTAGAATGATTTATAATCCTTTGGGCATATACCCAGTAATAGGGTTGCTGGGTCTAATAGTATTTCTGGTTCCAGATCCTTGAGGAATCACCCATCAGGCTAACAGCAGATCTCTCTGCAGATACCTTACAAGCCAGAAGAGAGTGGGGGCCAATATTCAACATTCTTCAAGAAAATAATTTTTAACCCAGAATTTCATATGCAGGGGAGTTTTTAAAAATACCAAGGCTTCAGCCTCACCCCCAGCCCCTTGATTCTGATTTAATGGGTCTCCATAGGGTTGGAGCATTTGTAAAACTGTGGTTCTGTTGGCTAAAAGCCAGAGAGTAGACTAGAGAGGTACTTAGGAGTCAGCAATGGAAGGCCTTGAGGGTTGTGTGGGAGGGAGGAAAGGGGCCTGGGAGTCTCCCCAGGCTAAGGCTTAGATGACTGAGGACCAAGAGGGGCTGTTCAGTGAGACTCAGAGCAAAGATGAAAGCAGCACAAAATAAGGAATTGTGAGAGGGCTCTCGTGTCTTCCTTGATATCACATAAGAGATTCATCATCCATATTTGATGAGAATCATTGGTTTGGTGTTTTACCTCACCTGTGGACAAGGAGCCCCACATGGGTGATGCCTATATTCTAAGAAGCTTGCCTTGCCTTGGTTCTGAACCTGTCTCTCAGTCTCCTCTCAGTTATTTCCCTTCTGATCCCTACAGCTCTCTTCACGGGTTTCCCAGACGGTACCCAGGGTTTGTATGGTTGGGCTTTGCCGGGCAGGTTCACGCTCATCTGCACCAATCCTTTCATGCATCTGCAGGCAGTTAATGCATCCCTTCTCTGCTTCAGTCTTTCCACTCCAAAGCTTCCTCCTTTCTAGTCAGCCTACCATCCCTTGAATGGTTCCCATGCTCTTTCTCTGCACCTTCTCCAGTTCTGCAGATGCGAGAGCCTGAAGTAGCATCCTGTATCCCAGGTGTGGATTCTGTGAGGTTCCAGGAACAACCATGATTCACTGAATAGAGACCTGCTCCTTTCTCAGTGAAACCCACCTTCTTCACTGGGAGCTGATCAGATTGCTGGATACATGAGCTTTTTTGCCCATTTTATTTAATATATACATATTACATATGTATATATGTATGTATGTATACACCCACAGTATAATAATTTGTTCCAGCTTAAAACCAAGTGCCTATTATACTCAAAATGCAAAATATGACTATTTCAGATTAAAGGGGCTTATTCTGAATCAAGTGGAAGGATGTCCTGTCTTCAAGACATAAGAGGCTTTCTTTGATTTCATTTTCCTTGGTCCCCATCTATTCAAACACTTCTTAGCAAATGAAGTTCTGCAGAAGAGAAGGAGCTGGGACGGCGTCGCTGACATCCTCAAAGAACAGAGGAACATTTTTAGCACAAACACCGTCACACACATTTTCCACCGCCTCAATTAGATGACATGCACTGTATGAAAATGACACCTGCCATCTATTCTTAAGTACATCACAAAATACAGTGATTTTATACATAAATCTTTAACAGAGGAGGAACAATGAGACATAAGCTCAGCGTTCCTTTGTTTCCAATCACCCTGGGTGTGGCGGCCATAGGCACAAGGGCAGAAACACACTTGTTCCCACAGCCTTTGCTGCAAAGGAGACCAGGCGCCACAAACCCTTCCTGTACTCACCCAAGCCCTCTGCTTGTAAATGTTATTTTTTTCCTTATTTCAAAATTATCTAAAGACCAATTGGTTCCAGGCAGCTCTTTCTGTATATTAATTTTTAATTGGAGAAATAGCAATTAGATGCTGCATTGATTGCCAGTTCCCGTAATCTTTTTTAATTTGAGATAACAATCTATTCAAAAAATGAGTTTGTCCCTAAAATATCTTTTCTTAATGGCAATAATAACTGAAGTTATATACAAAACCAGCAGAGCAGCCCACAGGGAAGGGGTCTAAATTATACATGGAATATTCTGCACCTGGTTTGTCAGTTACAACAAAAACTTTACCACATGTGCTCTAGGAAAATGGTCAATTTCATATGTTGTTTTTATTAATTTCATTTTTGAAACAACCAGATAATCTCTGAAGAGAAGATTTTCATGGTATTAAGACTGCTTTTCTATACCCAAGAAACCTAAGATGTGTAGTTAATAAAATTCTTATTTAGCTCCTTTCTGTAGACACTGGCAAAAGGCAGATTATGAGGGAGAAAGAGGAATTACAGAGGAATAGACTCCCTGATTTGGAGGAACTCCCAGTCTGGGGCTGAGCAGATAGGAATGCAAGTTCAATACATAGACCAGCACATCTCAAGTTTTTACCAGATCTTCCTGAGTAAGGAATGTTAAGGCCTCCAGGGGAGCCTCCAATAAATAATCACCTTCTTCTAGCCCAGTTCTGAACTGAACAATTTGAGAAAAACAGAAGCATCAAGGTGGAAGCCAAATATTACCTCTTTTATCATAGACACTAAGCAAGAGCCTCTGGCTTAGGGTGAGAGTTCATCAGACCAGCTAACTGAATCCCTGAAGTAGGAAGGTTTCAAGACATGACTACCTGCCCAGAAAGGAATTGCATATGGAGGCATAAGGGACCTCAGTTACTCTCTAGAAAGGAGGAGGGCACTCTCAAGAGAAAGAACAAAGGAGTTGCCATGCTGAACATGCTTAGTTACTCTTTCCACATTTACCAAGTTGAGATGCCCACTCCAACTCCCCAGGTGTGTGTGACAAAGCAGAGAAGAGGGGCTGCAAGTATGTATAGGAAAAATTGCTCCCCATGGAAACCAAGATCAGAGAAAATGGATTTTCCTCTAAAAAGGACAGGGAACTGGGGTCCAGAAAAGGTAACAAAGTGACCTGTTCCTACCCAGCATAATTTTTTGCTGTCTCATGTTTTATCATAAAATTGCATAAGATTTTTATATTCTGTTGCATAAGATTTCATGTAACATGGTTTTGGCCATGAGATATTTTACATTAGAGAAGTCTCTGAAATTGAGCACATTTGGGCTTGAATTCTGCCGTTCTGGTTTGGACAATTCTCTGTGCTTCAGTGTCCTTATCTGAAAAATGGGGATAATGACTGTCCATCCTTAGTAGAACATTAGAAAATGATTAGAAAAGATAAGTCAGAGAAAAGGCTCTGGCATGCAGTAAGAACTCAGTAATTATTACCTGAATTTATTTCCATTATTGTCTTCCAGGAAGATTTCCTTATTTCTGCTATGTGTCTCATGCATCCTGTCTGCTCACTGAGAACCCTGTGGTTCACATTTTCCAGCAAAAGAAAGTTTGTTTTGCTACTCAACTGAACATTCCTCTGAAAACAATATCCTTCCCTGCCTTCCATGCCCTACACCCTGCTCCCTCAATCATTCTTAGTCCATGTCTGCTGAAAGCCTGTGGTGCAAAGTGTTGGGGGTGGAGATGGAGAGGAGGAAAGAGGTAAAAAGATGAAATATACAGAACTCTGCCTCTCAAGAACTTCTGATCTGGAAAGAGTGATAAAACTTGTTTATCCACAAGGTATAGTTTATTCACAAGTTGTACAAGTAGCACAAATAGAAATTTATGATAATCTGGAGTGAGAACAGGGCCTAAAACCCTCCCTTCTCCATCCTACTCTGATCACTCAGGAGTAGGTCTCAATGCACTCACTGGAGACATAGTATAAGGGGGTGACCACCCATGACTGAAGCTTACAAAATTAGGAAGAATATTGGTAAGAACAGATATGTTTGCCAGAATTCATATGATAAATAACTAGCCTCCATTCATGTTGAAAGCTATAATTTGGGAGATGGGGGTGTATTCATTCATTCTCATACTGTTATAAAGAAATACCAGAGACTGGGTAATTTATAAGGAAAGGAGGTTTAATTGGCTCATGGTTCCACAGGCTGTAGATGAAGCATCTGCTTGACTTCTGGAGAGGGCTCAGGAAACTTACAATCATGGTGGAAGGTGAAAGGGGAGCCAGTACTTGACATGGCTGGAGCAGGAGGAAGAGACAGAGTGGGGAGGTGCTACACACTTTTAAACAACCAGATCTCCTGAGAACTCACTCACTATACAGTACCAAAGGGGCATGGTGCTAAACCATTCATGAGAACCCTGCCCCCATGATCCAATCACCTCCCACCAGGCCCCTTCTACAACACCGGGGATTTTAATTAGACATGAGATTTGGCAGGGACACAGATTCAAACCATATCTGGGGAAATTATACACAATTTATTGCTAAGGATAGTTGCCTCAGAAACATATGATCCACCAGGAGAGATAAAGTCTAAGATATCTATAATTTAAATATAAGATACATATAATTTCAATGGATAAAAATCATTGATTATAATAGCTAATATATAAATACTGCACAGTTACTATAGTATTCAGGATTTGTCTTATATTATCTCACTTAAAAACTGAGATTCTCATCAAGTTTGGGATGAAAGAGGTGTGTCTTAAGTTGAGTTATCTGGGAAACAGTCTGAGGCAGAGATTTGTGGGTGGGACATTTACTGAAGAGTGCTCATAGCAATCACACCTGCAAGGCATGAGGAAGCAGGACTGGGCAAGGGGGAAGGTGAACCACAATTCAGTCACAACAAAGGTCTCAGCTGATTCCCACAAGGAGCTATGAAGCTGGGATAGCTCTTCAGAGATGTCCCCAGTGGAAGACAGGGGTCAGGACTCTGTATCCCTATATTACTAGTCATTGGATACTGGCTGCTCCTGAAGAAGGCAGGTGACTTGAATGAGGCAGCACCCTTTGGCAGATACTGATATCTGTTCGTATCAATCTTCTTCCTAATTTTATAATTTTACCTCTGCCAAAGGGTGCTGCTGCCTCATTCAAGTCACATGCCTTCTTAGGGAGCAGTCAGTATCCAGTGACTGGTAATGTAGGGCTACAGAATCCTGAAAGAGACTAAGCTGTGAGCTGTCAGCAGCCAATGCTCCCAGGAGTTGGGGAAATGGGGAACTCCTCAGTCCTCAAGTGAGGATCAGAGTGACACACCACAGTATCCACTACAGGGAAAGAAGAATAAAAAGGAGGCAAATGTATTGAGCACCATCTACATTCCAAGCACTGTGGAGGACAATTTTCTTATTGCATTTAGTCCTGCTGTATAGACATCAGTGACTTATTTAAAGCTTCAGATAGATTACAACATCCCTTCTTTCCTCTAACTTAGTCATTCTCAACAGGGAGTAATGTTTCCCCCAGAAGACACTTAGCAGTATCTGGAGACATGCTTGCTTGTCAAAACTGGGAGTGGGGTGCTACTGGCATAAGTAGAGGCCAGGGATGCTGCTAAAAAGCCTATCATGCATAGGACAGCCCCCATAGCATTTATCCAGCCCAAAATGCCCACTGTGCTGAGGTTGAGTGTGTCAGTCCATTTTGCATTGCTATAAAGGAATACCTGAGACTGGGTAATTTATAAAGAAAAAAGGTTTATTTGGCTCACAGTTCTGCAGTCATACAAGCATGGCACCAACATCTGTTCAGCTTTTGATGAGGAAGCTTTTCCTTATGGAAGAAGATGAAGGGGACCAGGCATGTCACATGGCAAAAGAGGGGGCAAGAGAGATGCCATGCCCTTTAAAACAACCAGCTCTCATGCGAACTCATAGTGCGAGAACTCACTCAATATTGCAGGGAGGGCACCAAGCCATTCATGAGGGATCCACCCCCAATGACAAAAACACCACCCACCAGGCCCCACCTCTAACTGTGGGAATCACATTTCAACATGAGATTTGGAGGGGACAAACAACCAAACTATATCACTGAGAAACTTCTCTCTAAACCCATAGAAAGAAAAATATATAGTTGGACCACAGTAATTGACGGCTTTTCAATGGTGTGGCTCATTCCCTTGGCCTCTCCTACTCCTGGTTCCCTTGGAGTCTCTAGGCTTCTTGAAATTTTTGAGTGGAAGGGTTTGATCCATGTGCTTCGTACCATGAGATGGGCCTGGGGCTGCCTCACCTTTGGTACTTTTCCAGCTTGGCAGGACCAGGTGGGTCAGGCGAAAGAGGCCTGGGGATCTAGGGAGATAAGTTAGGCCAGTCTTGCTCTAGTCTCTAGCAATGGAGGAGGGTGCTCCATTCCTCCCCTTTATCTTTGTACCTCTTCTTGCTATTAGAGGAGTAAGACTCCAAAGGCTCAAATATGATGCGTGAGGGGGAAAGGGCTCTGAAGCTACATTTATTCTGGGTCTCCAACCAGAGAAGAAACTCATTCTGTTTGCAGGTTACCAGGGTAGAAGTCCACTTAGGGCTACGGTAGAAACATATCAACATACATTTTCCTGAAATGCTCCCACTGTTGATCATCAACAAACTTTTTAAGCTAATGAGGAAATCAGGATTGCAACCATCTCTACCTTTTCCATCAGAAAAATAACTAGGAATAGTTATTACTATCACCATGTTATAGGTTTAAAAAGGTTAGAAGGGTTAAGCCCTCTAACCACGGTCACACTGCTAGTTAACAGCAAGGCTGAAATTTATAACCACATCTTTCCGGATACAAGACCCATGCTCATTTATTTGGGGGACATATGTATTCCTTTTACCAAAGGGGATATCCATGTCTTACTATCTGTTCCTTGGTACCATAGACACAGCTAGAGTGGATGAACTTTGGGCTGGACCCAGGATCATAAGATTTCTATTCTTTTCTTAATTTGAAGTGTAATAACTCTGAGTTTCCAACTTCTAAGGGAAGGCAAGAAATGAAAGACAGGCTGGGTGATTTATATAAAGTGATAATGTGAGCTCATCTCCTTGCGGCCATCATTTTAGTCTGCAATAAAAGTGACTGGTCTGACACCCTCCACTTCCTGAACATCCAGAAGGCCTAACTGCTTGGACTCCCAGACATAAAGCTCTCTGTTAATGGACCTGTCAATTTCTTCAAGTGAGCAGTTTTTCATAACACTCCATAAAACCAAAAAAAATAAAATTAAAAAAGAACATAGCATTTAACATGAAAATATGAGTATCATTTATTGAGCATGAGCTAAAAGCAGCAGAAAAATGAACTGACAGATGAGCAGTGGTTGGTGATAGAAAAAGAAGGACTCAGGAAGGGGGTTCTTTACGTATTAAACAGGGCCCCTATTTTTAGCAAATTAAAAAAAAACAGACATTTATTATAAACTTCAAAGTAAAAAGCTTTATGTTATAATAACAATCTAGTATCCTTGTTATGATAGATTTACTAATCTCAATTTAGACTCTCAGAGATCAGATTCATGTCCCGTAAAACATATAGGGAATACATTACTGAGCAAATCTATAGCAATAGATTACATAAATATCTATGCCCTATTAAGTTTTCAGTTATAAACTATGGTTTATTTTTGAGCTGTTTTAATTCATGAAATTATTTACAAGTTTACAGACACCAAGAAACAAACTGGATATACTGTGTTATGCAAATGTTATTCCAAATATGGAAGTCATAAGAATAGACTGCATCTAGTGATCAACATATAATTATAAAGAATATTTCAGAGCTTCATTAATGGCAGCTGTTCACAAGATAGTTGGAAGTTTTCAATGATTTTATTACTTCTCTATAAATACAGCTGAACTTTACAAAGTTCATCCTCCTTTTACATTGTCCTATTGTTGTTTGTCCCCAAGGTTTAAGTTCATTCAAATGTAATTTAGAGTTTCTGTCTACATACTAAATAAAATCTGAGCATATAGAAGCTAACGTCAATATGATGGACTTGTCTTTTTGGAGAGGTAGCGTAACACAATAACCAAGCACTAGAGTTTGAGTTAGTTGACATGGTTAGAATCTCACTCTGATACAAACAAGCTGGGTGACCTTGAGCAACTCACTGGGTCCTACTGCGTCTGTCCCACATATGGAAATGGATGTCATCTCTGCCTTACCACTATCTTAGGTTTGTTATGAGGACACGGGAGATGGTTATATGAAAATACTTTGTCCCCTGAATGAAAAAAAAAGGATATCATGAGAAACACAATTATGTTTTTGGAGAACATTCCATTGACAGAGAAACAGTAATCAAGGGCAAACATTCTCCAACAAGAAGGTATTTTGGTTCTACATGCCTAGGGCTATCATAGAGTTATGAAAACATTTGAATGCCATAAAGCACTATTAAAATGGTATATAATAACAATAGCAAGAACAATATAGCAAGGAATCATTACTGAATCATGAAGCAGAAAAAATGCAGAACATCCAGTTACATTTGAATTTCAGACAAACTATGATTTCTTTTACTATAAGTATGCCTTGTATATTGCATGAAACATACTTACACTACAAATTACTCACTGTTTACTTGACATTCAAATTTAACTGGGCATTCTGGTTTGTTAGTTTGTTTTTGGGGAGGAAGAGGGCACTAAATCTGGCAATCCTAAAGGCGGAAAGGCTTTGAGAATTCTTTGTCCCCCTTCCCTGAGCATGACAAACCATCTCAATCATTCCGAGAATATATTTCTTGCCTTATCTCGTTTTGCTCATCTCGAATATTAAGGGTTTCAAGGATACCTTCTTCTGACCACTCTTTTTATGTCTCCTTCAGCACATGCACCACCATACATCATTAGAATATTATCCTATAGATTCAATTATGAATTTGTCTCCCCAACTTAACAGTGAATCCACTGAGGGAGGGACTCATTCATTTTGAACACCCAATACCTGGTTCAATGCCTGGCACAAATTAGGTATTCTGAAAATATTTTATGAATTGAGGATTAGAGATTGTTTTTCTCATTCCACGCTCTCATTATGGACAACTTTGCTCATATCTGCTACTTAAATGATGAACCAGTGTACAAGTCAATAATACATGTCTCTCTGATCTGACGTTTCCCATTGACGTCTAGATCCATCAGTCCAGTTGCAACAAACTATTGGCTGTCTCAACCTAGATTCCCACGGGCACCTCAAATGCAACATGTCCAAGGCTCAATGCATCATCTTCCCCTTCTTTGTTGGTGCCATATCCTGTAACCCAGGCCAGAAACCCAGAGTCCTTCTAGACTACTTTCTTTCCCTCATCACTAAGGCCTTTCATTAAAAACTTTTGAGGAGGTTTAGAAAGGAAAGTTCTGATTCAGTTGGTTTGGCCTGGGGCCAGGGAATGGGTGCTTTTTAAAAGTGCTTCATTTGATTCAGTGGTATTTAGAAATCAATGTCCTATAAAATATAGCAAAAGACCTACCAACAGCCTTTCTCTACAGGCTTCCTAATTCCATGTGAAACGTGAAAATATCCCCATCTAATTTGTACTTATAATTGAGAACCTTATTAGATTTTGACATGAAATACTATTTTCATTCATGTATGGGAATGTTTTGAAAGTGTTCTTTGCATGCTAGATGTGATTTGGGATAACCACCCTCCCCAACCCCCTAGCACACACACTTCAAGAAGTTATTTCTCATTACATAATGAAAATTGTTGCCAAAAAATTCAGTATTAAAAAGGCATGCTATAAGTAGCCCTTATTTGGTAAAATATTTGTTTTATTACAAGTTTTCCCACCTAGACTCAAAAAATACTACTCGTTAGAAACAAAGAGGATGGGAAAAATAAAGATTTTAGATTATTTGGAGCTATTCTCTCTCTCTCTCGCTCTCTCTCTCTCTCTCTCTCTCTCTCACACACACACACACACACACACACACACACAGTTTGTCAACTGGGGATTTATGGTCACCCCAACTTATCCATAATCTTGCTTGAAGTAAGCCCAGGCTAGAACTTAATTGTAAATACTCAACACACACTTTCATTTTTCCATCCTTTTATTATAGATAGCAAAATAATTTAGATTTACCCCCAAACCTGCAATCTCTCATACAGAAATCGTAACTGAAAAATCTTGCAATCAGTGAAAAAAAATGTTTTTTCTAAACTTTTTAAATAAATGGTTTGCCCAGGGGTAAGACCTTTATACTGTCTTAGCCAAGAGCAAATTTCCCTAGACAAATTGGCTGGCTGCTTCTCGAATTCATCTCAGCTGAAATTCAGGCACCTTTATTATTGATATTATCTGACCACGTTTTTTTTTTTTAGCCACATATTTTGTTTCACTGGAAGAAAATTAGATTATATTAGATTGTGTACAACACGGAGCTTCAAAACATCCACCCTGTCAAAATAATTTCTTAATTAGTTGTACAACATACTTTTTTGAGACAGAACTTGTCAGAAAAACATCCTGCAGTGGGGAGCTTAAGTGAATTCATTCTCAGGATTTTAATAAGACTATATTTTGCCTTCTATATGTTGAGAGAAGAAAGTAATTGTCTGGCAATTCTTTGCTTCCTTGGAGACCTGCTTCAGATTTTTTTTTTTTTTTTAAGTTTCAACTACTGTTTAGAAAGAAATTGCTTATGTTTTGGTTAATAAAATAAAAAATGCATTAGGTCATTAGATGTTGGGTTGGTGACAAGACTAATATAATAAGCTACTGAAAAGAAAATTAAACCCTCCTTCTCAAAACATTTGTCCATGAGTTTTTATAAAACAACTGATTAACTACAAGGGTCCAATTAAAGAATACACCATTCTTTATTGCAAAAGATTTTTAAACATTTTACCACTTGGTCTCTAAGTACTTTAGAGAGTTTGCTTCATCCACCAAAATTTATATTAAGCCCAATATATCAAAACGTTTTGGGTTTAGAAAACAGAGGATTTGAATTTTCAACCTCATTTAGTCATGGCATTTCTGAGTAATATTAAGAAAGCCACTGAACTTTTCCAGACCTCTTTTGATCCACCTGTAAAAGAGTTACAGAGTTCTCATGAGGAAGAAATATTGTCATAACTGTGGGCAAACTTTAAAATTTCAAATGCAGTAACATCAGCAACCATTTACTTACTGGGTGTCTACTCTATGTAAGGCACCAGATTAGATGCTGTATTTTTAAACCTCATAAATGCAGTATGAACCAGGAATTCTTATCCACAGATATTAAATGAGGAACTCAAGACTCAAATAGGTTAAGGCAAATTGCCCTGTGTCAAATACTTAAGCAGCAAGAAAACTAAGATTTGAACCTGTGTCCATGGGACCCAGGCCTGCCACTGCCACTTTCTGCTCCCTTCTCGTACTTTTATCCCTCAAAATTATGGCCTGTACTTTGATAGAGGGCAGAGGAAAGAGTCCACAGCTAACCCCGTTGGCTAGCACACATCAAGGGGTCATCGAAATAGCTTGCTCTTGAAAAATTCATGCCTTGGAGTGTTGCCAATCACCAGCATGAAGAGCAAACTGGAACTGGGGAGCTGGGCTCAGCTACTCAATCTCAATTCAAAGAAAAGTTGCAAAATGGGACCCTTGGTTTTCAGCCTCAGGGTTTCCAAAGCCATAGATGGCACTCCTAAAAACAGAGGCAGTTCTTCTACTCATTATGATTCAATACGGTGGCCACATGGTAATTATATGTCTTGTTTGTCAATGCAAATGTTTGATGAGTACCTGTTTTGTGCCAGGAGCACTGATAGGTACCCTGAGGACTTGATCCCTGCCTTGAGATACGGCAAAAAAGCAAAAATGAAACATATGAGAAATGAAATGACAATACGTGATTAAATTGTTCAAGAGAATAGTCAGAAGCCATCAGTACCCATATAGCCATTTGTATGGTGCAGATAATAATGTGTTGTAAGGCGTTGGGATCAGGGAGTGGGGAAGAGTAGGAGATCCTTCAAGCTAAGAGTGTCAGGAAATGCTTTAAGGAGATCACATAAACCCTTTATGGCAGAACATTTTCATTTTCTCCCATCCTAAGAGCATCTATTCTTCAGTCCTTGTGATATCTTCTACAACACATCTATTGGCTAGAGCTCCTCGTTCTATGCATAAAAGGGCTACACGAGCACATTAGGGCTAGTGTATCATTAATGCCTATTTTGTTAAGAAATACAAATCCAGGTGACAAAGCATTAGGCACAGCCATGGAGAACAGATGGGAGAATGGAGAGAAGATTTTCTATTCCGCAGGTCCACCTTCACACAAACGGGAGTTTGGAGCTTCTATGCCTGCAGAGTTTCTATCTCCCATAGCTAGCTACGGGAGAGTAAAAAAAAAAAAAAAAAGAATCGATGGAGAGACATGTCCTCCCCATGCCTTCATGGTTTATCAACATCCTCCTTGAAATGCAAATCAAAACCACAATGAGATACCATCTCACACCAGTCAGAATGGCTATTAAAAAGTCAACAAATATGTTGGTGAGGTTACAGAGAAAACAGAACATTTATAAACTTGATGGGAGTATAAATTAATTTAGCCATTGTGGAAGACAGTGTGACAATTCCTCGAAGAACTAAAAACGGAAATACCATTCAACCTAGCAATCCTACTATTGGGTTCATACCCAAAGGCATATAAAATTATTCTGTTATAAAGACACATGTGTGTGTATATTCATTGCAGCACCATTCACAATAACAGAGACACAGAATCAGCCTAAATTCCTGTCAATGTTAGACTGGATAAAGAAAATGTGGTACATATATAGCATGCAATACTATGCAGCCATAAGAAAAGAACAAGGTCATGTCCTTTGCAGGCACATGGATGGAGTTGGAGGCCATTATCCTTAGCAAACTAATTCAGGAACAGAAAACCAAATGCCACATGTTCTCACTTATAAGTGGGAGCTAAATGATGAGAACTCATGAACACAAAGAAGGGAATGACAGATGCTAAGGTCTATCAGAGAGTAGAAGTTGGGAGGAGAGAGAGGATCAGGAAAAATAACTAATGGGTACTAGGCTTTAATGCTTGGGTAATGAAATAATCTGTACAACAAACCCCCATGACACAAGCGTACCTATGTAACAAACCTGCACATGTACCCGTGAACGTAACGTAAAAGTTAAAGAAAATAAGACATAAGTAGAGATAAAATTAATGACAATAATCATAAAGTGAAAACTGAAAGCAAGAAAAATCCAAAACAAAATCATCCTCACCCTCCATGGCTCAAATCAAATGCCAACTCCTTCACAAAGCCTCTCCTAATAAAGCCAAAGTGACCTATATATTGTTTAAGCCAAGGCCCCTCAAGTGGGAGTTTCTGTGGTCTTTAATGAATGAACTCTGAAATTATACATGTTCTAAATGCTTATATGCCCTGCTAAGTTCCAGGTTGAGGTGAAGTACTGTTTCTGATCTACTTTTACATCTCACAAAGATTTGATTCAAGAATTTTTATATATTAGGTGGTCAATGAACATTTGACGAATAAATGAATTAAAACCACAACTTACACCAATGGCCTTCTCTTTCTTTTATTTCTTTCTTATTTCTATTAAACGTACGTATTTTCAAAATATTGTTTCTGTATACTACCTATGCATTTTCTATCTGTAGAAGTAATATATTCATTGAATACAAAGGTTGATAAAATAGCGAAAGAAGAATTAAAAACATCTATAATCTCATCACCTAGAATATAGACACTGTTTGACGTCTTGGCATATTTTCTTTAGGTCTATGTGTATTCAGGCTTGAAACTAAAGTTCTATCATGCTCTATATAAAGCTTTGTATCCGATCTCAGAGATGGTATTACAACCAGAATGTCAACACCAAAAAAATTTTAGGCTGAATTAATGCAAATTAGAAGAGGAGGCTGTCCTAGAAGATTCTTGGATTAAATCAGAGGATGTGGTTCCATCCATTAATCCCACAATCTACTGATATAATTGGCCTCTTGGGACCTCAGGTGTTTCCTCATCTGTAAAATGGAGGTGGGGGAAATCAATGACTGAGTTCTCATCTCTGATGTAATATAATTTAATTCCATTACATGTGAAGAAGTGGCATGCACTATTATTTGGTGTAGTTACACAGAAATCTCAAGGCTATTAATACAACAACCTCCTTTCCTAAATGATATAACTGACACTCAAAAAGGAAAGTCCCTGGCAGACTTCAGCTCCAAAATAGTAATATCCAACTCCAAGTCTGTTCATTTTTCTCAGTGCTAGGATGTTTATCAGAACCAAGCTAAGGTGGGGCCATGTCTAGCTACGGGTGATAGGACAAGGCAGGAGAGAGGCTCATCAATGCCAAATCAGCTTCCAAGCCATCTGTGGTGATGTGTTCCTCAACACTAGGATGGATGTTGGTTTGAGAAAGCAAGTGAGGTACAGTCATTTTCAAAAGGAGCTTACATTCTCATCGAGAAGACAGACTTATCACACTACCACATGCTGTCCGTGGTGATTTACTAGGCAAGAGCCAATAAGCATTGCAGGACAGGGCTGATACAAGCTGTCACGGCCAGGTGGAAAAGGTAAAGCCAACAATTAGTGGAAAAGCCGGGAGAGAGCAGGTGGGATGCCAAAACCTGGGAGCATAGCAGGAGCTCAAGGCCGGGGTATGACCAGGTGTAGGGAACTAGAAGAGCCAACAGAAGACATCCAAGTCCCAGCCCGACAAATGCCAGAGACCAGCTTCTTTGCCAATCTGAGTTCCAAAACCGGGGAGCCAACAGCCAAGGTGTACTCCCTAGGGTTGAAACATTGCTTTGGGCCAAAGTGCTGGCACTCCTTTTGATGAGTCTGCTCTCCTGAGCCCCCGCACCTGCACCTATCTTCAAGAATGACCTCTAACTCGACATGACCCCCAATTCCAGGACCTGCATTATAATATGATGGCACTGTAGAATTGGGCTGATTTAGACAGGATGGTTTTAGGTAAGAGACCCCACTTCTCAGCCTCACACCCAGCTCTGCTGTATCCACCTCTTCAGGCCCACCTGACAGATTTTAACAAGGTCTGTGGGGAAATGATAGGACAAAAATTCAAAATCTCATATTTTCTTTTATAAAAGAGTTCATAGGTTAATCTCTAAGTTTCTAAGTATATTTTCAAATATATCACCAGAGGAGGTCAGGAAACCAGGTTTGTGGTCACTTCCCTTCTATGGAAGTCAGTTTCTGTCTATATAAAATAAATGAACTAGATTTTGTCAATTTTCATTTATTATTATTTTTTATTTTTCTCTTTGAGACAGGGTCTCACTCTGTCACCTAGGCTGGAGTGCAAGGCTCATTGCAGCCTTGAACTCCTGGGCTCAAGGGATCCTCTCAGCTCACCCTCCCAAGTGGCTGACACTACAGGCCTGTGTCGCTACATCTGGCTTTTTTTTTTTTTTTTTAAATTATTTTTAGTAGACACAAGGTCTTGCTATGTTGTCCACGCTGGTCTTGAACTCCTGGCCTCAAGCAGTCTTTCCACTTTAGCATCCTAGGATTATAGGTGTGAGCCAACATGCCTCAATTTGTTTTTTCTTTTGTTTTGTTTTGTTTTTGTTTGTTTTGTTTTGAGACGGAGTCTCGCTCTTTCGCCCAGGCTGGAGTGCAGCGGCACTATCTCAGCTCACTGTAAGCTCCATCTCCCAGGTTCACACCATTCTCCTGCCTCAGCCTCCCGAGTAGCTGGGACTACAGGTGCCCGCCACCACCCCTGGCTAATTTTTGTATTTTTTAGTAGAGATGGGGTTTCACTGTGTTAGCCAGGATGGTCTGGATTTCCTGACCTCGTGATCTGCCTGCCTCAGCCTCCCAAAGTGCTGGGATTACAGGCGTGAGTCACCATGCCCGGCCTCAAATTTCATTTTTTAAAATAAATGTTCATTTGACATAATTTTAGATAAGAAAAGTTACAAATATAATGCAAAGGATTCCTGTATAATGTTTACACTGTTCCCCCTAACGTTAACATATAACCATGATACATTTGTCAAAACTATCATCAGATGTTATCAACTAAAACAAACTTTATTCATATTCCACCAAATTTCATTTTGACCCCAATACCATTGTTTTAAAACATGAAGATCTTTAATTTCTTTTGCTGTTTGTTTTTTGATATAACTTTTAAGGGCCTATTTTGGGGTAGAGGAGTTCTAGTGGTAATTAATTCATACTTTAGGAAGATGCTCAGGAAAAAATTCTGAAATGGCAAAGAGAGGTCAGTCAGAGCTTCTGGTTTAGAGACTGAGGGACAAAGGCCTTCACTTGTAGGGACTAGGGCTGGTTATTGTAGGTAAAAGATGAGGCCGGGCACAGTGGCTCAAGTCTGTAATCCCAGCACTTTGGTAGGCCGAGGCGGGTGGATCACGAGGTCAGGAGATCGAGACCATCCTGGCTAACACGGTGAAACCCCGTCTCTACTAAAAAATACAAAAAAAAAAAAAGTTAGCCAGGAGTGGTGACGCACATCTGTAGTCCCAGCTCCTCGGGAGGCTGAGGCAGGAGAATTGCTTGAATCCGGGAGGCAAAGGTTGCAGTGAGCCAAGATCACACCACGCACTCCAGCCTGAATGACATACCGAGACTTCGTCAAAAAAAAAAAAAAAAAAGGAATACATGGAATGGTTTTATATTTTACTCAGATGATTCTAATCTATGCCCACCCACCAAAATGTCCGAGTCTTAAAATATAGCATGGAACCCTTGCTCCTCACGTGCTGAAACACATTATGCATGTACTTGGTAATTCATTCTTTTCAACTTAGTTGTTTTTGCTTTGTATTTTCATTCTTAACAAGGATCTAGTCTGGATTAAGATGGTAAAATGTATGCAAGGAGCCTTTCATTTAAATATGCTCACTGAAGCCTTGCAATAATCACCATAAGATAATCAACCTTATGTTTTTAACCAATTTTGTATTTTCCTTCTTTCTAATTTTCTCATTCATTTAATTTCTTGGGAAATTAAGTATTGGGAATTATGAAAGTGATTCTCTTCAAGTGATGCTATTTCTAGCGCAACTTAGTTAATATATAAAGATTAACACAATAATTTATTGAAGAATTAGGAAGACTTCTGATAAACACAAACGCAAAGTAAAAATTTGAGGCATTGTACTGACAATTTTATAAATGTTAGCTCTTTTGTTACTCCCAGGTTCCATTATTATTCCCATTCGACAGATGAGGAAACTGAGAATTAGTTTTCTAATTCTCCTAACTCTGACAAGAATAACTTGCCCAAATCACACAGCCATGGCAAATGGAATCAGGAATCTACTTTCCTCAACCTCCACATTGTACAGGGCCCTGTTCTCCCAAAATTTGCCTACTAACTATAGAGCCAAGGTTAACCCATACAAGACAATTAGAAAGTCAATAGTGTTGCCATTAAAAAGAATTAAGTGTGACTGTACTCTGGGAACTGTACACAAATTACATGAGTAACATTTTTATTATTGTTAACTGGTGACACCAAAGGCAAGAACTATCATTTGTCCCCCTAGTTTTAAACTGGCATATAATTAGTTAATGTTCCCATCTCTTCCTACTCTTTTGGTGGGAATACTAACTCCATATACCAATTATATAAAGAAAGATGAAGGAGATACAGGCAACAGGAAGGGAGGGAGAACCATTTTGCATTTTTCAGAATCTGAATAACAGACAACTTCTAACGTTTCAAGACTAGCCTAAAGGCAGAAAGTGCTCTGGAAAAAAAAAAAAAAAAACTTTCCCAAAGTTTTGTTTTCAAAGAGGTTATAGTTTCTGAAGACAAATCCCACTATCCTTTTTCAATTCATCCTTTATTTCTTTGATAATTTTTTTAAAATAAATACATCTGGACAGTTTACAAAGTCCTCAGAGGCTGAAAAACTAGCTATAACAAGTACTATATTTGACACATTTTTCTTCAGGCTAAGTTAATTCATTTAAGGTTTTAATGTTTAAATAAACTGCTGCCCAATCAATAATCTACAAAATCATTCACTCAGGGAGAGGTCTTCAATCATTTTGCCCCACTTAAGGCTGATTTGTATGACAAATGAACACATTTTATTATATTCCTCAGTCTGCTCCATGCACTCCTAAAACAGTGGTGTGTAAATTTTCAAAGAAACTAAGGCACCCCTCTTAATATTGTGTCACAGCAGTACTTAGTACAACCAAAACACTAAATATGGTCTGAGAATGTGACAAGGAGCACACATCAGAGAAGCATCCTTCGTTTCCTGTTCACCACAGGAAAAGCAGCAGGGTGACCAGGCAGGAAGACATTGAGCTTGCTGCACTGACACAGTGGAAACTCCAGCCACTGACACAGATGAAACTCCAGTTTTGCTAATTGCTTAATGTGAGACTTCAGGCAAGTAGCTTAATCTCTCTGTACCCATCTCTTTATCTATAAAAAAGATAATAATAGAACAGCTACTTCATAAGGTTGTTGTACAGTTCATATACAAATGTTAGCCATTATTATTTATCATAGAGTTGCAGAAAAAAGTGTAAATCAAGTGTATCCTTAAAAATTATATCTAGGCTCAATAATATCTCAGCTAAATGCTATGCGAGTTGCCTCAGGGTACACTGCACAGCCCCCTCCTGAAACAGCTCTGCAAACCACCTTCTTGCTTTCTTGTAGAGCAGAGGGTCATTCCCATTGTAGGTCACGGCCATCTGCAAATTCAAAATTATACTCTGTAATGAAATCAAATTTTGTATCTTTCTGGTTATGAACAATTATTATAAAACCATCCATGATCCCATGACATATTATAGTGGGGAAGAGATAGTTCATTAAAAACATTTACAGGCAAAAAATCAAACCATCCCTTTAAAAATTGGGCAAAAGACATGAACAGACACTTTCCAAAAGATGACATATACATTGCCAAAAGCCTATGAAAAAATACTCAACATCACTAATTATTAGAGAAATCCAAATCAAAACCACAATGAAATGCCATCTCACACCAGTCAGAATTGCTATTTTTAAAAAGTCAAAAAAATAACAGACACTGGCAAGGTTGTGGAGAAAAAGGGAACATTTATATACTAATGGGAGTGTAAATTAGCTTAGCCTTTGTGGAAGACAGTGTGGCAATTCCTCAAAGAACTTAAAACAGAAATACCATTCATCCCAGCATTCCTATTATTGGGTATATATCCAAAGGAATATAAATCATTCTTATTGTAAAGACACACGCATGTGTGTGTTTACCACAGCACTATACACAATAGCAAAAACATGGAGTCATCCTAAATGCCCATCAATGTTAGACTGGATAAAGAAAATGTGGTACATATACACCATGGAATACTATGCAGTCATAAGAAAGAATGACTTTATGTCCTTCGCAGCAACATAGATGCAGCCAGAGGCCATTATTCTAAGCAAACTAACACAGGAACAGAAAACCAAATACAACATGTTCTCACATATAAGTTGGAGCTAAAAAACAAGAACATGTGGACTCTAGGAGGAAAACAACAGACACTGAAGCCCACTTGAGGGTGAAGGGAAGAAGGGAAAGGATCAGAAAAACTACCTGTTGGGTACTATGATTATCTGTGTGATGAAATTATTTGTACACTGTACCCTCATGACACACAGTTTACCTATCTAACAAACCGGCACATGTACCCATGGACCTAAAATAAAAGTTTTTTTTTTTTTTAATAAACAGATAAACATATAAAGATGTCTTAGGATGAGAGGAGTCCTGTTTTACACAGAAATCACTTACAGCCTCTCCAACAAAGTGGCTTTAGAGCAGAGGCCAGAAATTAGTAAGGGAAGAATCTTAGCAGAGGCAAAAACAAGTTCAAAAGCCTTAAGAGAGGGATGTGCCTGCTAAGTCTGAGGAATGACAGGGAGTCTAAAATAGCAAGGAGTCTAGTCTAGGACCTTGGGCAAGAGGGAGAGTGGGGGAAATGGGGTCAGAGAGAAGTGAGACCTGGCCTTATAGGGGCTTGTAGGCTACACTGAAGGCTTTGTATTTTGCACTGGGTTTGAGCAGGGAGTTGACTGATCTTTTAGAAAGTCATTAACTACTGGTGGAGAAAAGATCACTGGGGCTCACTGGCAAAAATCAACAGAAGGAATGTGGAGAAAGTGGCCACATCAAGTCACCTATGACTCATCTGTGACTATACAGTCATACCATAATGGTGACTTAGGTTGTGGTGGCAATGGTGGAAGTGGAGAGAACTATTAGATTCAGAATATTTTTCAAAGAGAGTCAAAGGATGTTGTGACAGACTAGATGTATGTGTGTGTGTGTGTGTGTGTTTGTGTGTTAAAGGACTGTGAGATAAATAGAGCAGGCAGTTTTTGCTCAAAGCTTTTGTAACATTCAATGAGATAGGGCTGCTACATGCAGAGTTTCTCAGCCATCTTTCATCACCAAGACTAGTTAGTGTGCTATCTTTGTGCCATTTTTTTTCTCAAAGGAATAATAGTATCAAGTAATCACTTCCCAAGAGCTTCTAGTTTGTTTACAGAATATTGAAACCATGTTGAGAGCTTGGCTGTATTCATTCACTAAGGGATCGGTGATTGAACATAGTATTCATGTCTGCTAAGTGTTGGGTACTGTCCTAGGTGCTGAAGAGGCAGTTATTAAATATGACCTCTCTGCACAGGTAATTCAAAACTGAATCTTAGCAAAATTTACAATTACTCCATGCCAGGGCCGCCTTTGGTGTTGGCTGAGAGTAGTTAAAAATGCAAAAATTAAGTGTAGAGTTGCAAATAATCCACCTATATATGGTTCCCCGAGGACCCCTGTAATTTCACTGTTCTGTGACTTTGCACATTCTGGCACTGCCTCCCTATCTGTATAGAAACTCCTGGTCAGTTTTAAACTCAACCGGCTCAACTCAATCAACTCCTAGGAAACCTGTCCTGAATTTCCTTGTTCACAGCAGGACTGAGTCACACTTTGTGACCTGTTCCATTTTAGCACTTATCACTCTCTATTGCAATTATTAGTTTGCATATCTGTATTCCCTGATAGAGTGTAAACATCATCCGAACAAACACGTCTTAGTTTTTATGTTTGGAGTGCCTAGAACAGGATCTTATATGTAATAACACTCAATAAATAGATGTTTTAAAAATAAATGAACCAACGAATCGGGATGCCCCCCCCCTTTAATTCCATGATTGATTCCTAGAAGCCAGATACTATAATTTATACCTCTAAAACACTTATGTCATCTAGAACAGAGCAACTATTTTATATTTACTACTTAAACTTCCACCCAAGTAGCATCTCACATAATTCCATCTGTTCAGAATTAAAAATATGATCGAAGATGAGATCTGGCATGTTCACGGTGGTATGGCCATAGACATAAGTCATAGTAACAAAAACAGCGTGGTACTGGTACCAAAACAGATACATAGACCAATGGAACAGAACAGAGGCCTCAGAAATAACACCACAAATCTACAACCATCTGATCTTTGACAAAGCCTGACAAAAACAAGAAATGGGGAAAGGATTCCTTACTTAATAAATGGTGTTGGGAAAACTGGCTAGCCATATGCAGAAAGCTGAAACTGGATCCCTTCCTTACACCTTATACAAAAATTAACTCAAGATGGATTAAAGACTTAAAAGTTAGACCTAAAACCATAAAACCCCTAGAAGAAAACCTAGGCAATACCATTCAGGACATAGGCATGGGCAAAGACTTCATGACTAAAACATCAAAAGCAATGGCAATAAAAGCCAAAATAGAAAAATCAGATCTAATTAAACTAAGGAGCTTCTGCACAGCAAAAGAAACTATCATCAGAGTGAATAGGCAACATACAGAATGGAAGAAAAATTTTGCAATATATCCATCTGACAAAGGTCTAATATCCAGAATCTACAAAAAACTTAAATTTACAAGAAAAAAACAATCCTATCAAAAAGTGGGCGAAGGATATGAACAGACACTTCTCAAAAGAAGACATTTATGCAGCCAACAGACACATGAAAAAATGCTCATCATCACTGGTCATTAGACAAATGCAAATCAAAACCACAATGAGATACCATCTCACGCCAGTTAAAATGGCAATCATTAAAAGGTCAGGAAACAATAGATGCTGGAGAGGATGTGGAGAAATAGGAATGCTTTTACACTGTTCGTGGGAGTGTAAATTAGTTCAACCATTGTGGAACACAGTGTGGCGATTCCTCAAGGATCTAGAGCCAGAAATACCATTTGACCCAGCAATCCCATTACTGGGTATATACTCAAAGGATTATAAATCATTTTACTATAAAGACACTAGCACACATATGTTTACTGTAGCACTATTTACAATAGCAAAGACTTGGAGCCAACCCAAATGCCCATCAATGGTAGACTGGATAAATAAAATGTGGCACATATACACCATGGAATACTATGCAGCCATAAAAAAGGATGAGTTCATGTCCTTTGCAGGGACAGGGATGAAGCTGGAAACCATCATTCTCAGCAAACTAACACAGGAACAGAAAACCAAATACCATATGTTCTCACTCATACATGGGAGGTAAACAATGAGAACACATGGACACAGAGAGGGGAACATCACACACCGGTATGTTGGAGGTGGGGGGCTAGGGGAGGGACAGCATTAGAAGAAATACCTAATGTAGATGACAGGTTGATGGGTGCAGCAAACCACCATGGCACATGTATACTTATGTAATGAACCTGCACGTTCTGCACGTGTACCCCAGAACTTAAAGTGTAATTTTAAAAAATTCTTTTAAACAATAAAAACTGTACAAACTTAAAAACCAAAAAAAAGTAAAATGAAAAATAAAAATATGACCTTGAGAAGGAGATTTTTGAGTATTCACTATTCCTTGAATAGGACTCAAGCGCTGGTATTTTCTAAATTAAAGAATCTGAGAAGAAACTTATTTTTCTCTAATCATAAAAATCTTTTTTGCAGCAGTGAAAAAAAAAATGGAGTCAACCCGTGAAATTCAGGCATCACATAAAGCTAGTTATGCCTGGAGAAGAGTAGTTCTGTGTTATTAAATAAGAATAGAAGAGAATTTTTTGAAAGAAAATTAAAAAGTAGGTTTCAGATATTATGCTTTATTTTTTGAGTCTGGATATTTGTGTGACATTAACATTAAACATCTTTTAAAATGTGATACTGAACACTGAACACACACACACACACACACACACACACGGGATTCCTGAAAAGGTGCCAATTTGAGGACATGTGTCTGACTCACTTCCATTATCATCTTTGAAATGACAAATATAATATGAAAATGAGGAAAATCCTGTATAAAATTACACATTGAGAAAAGAGGACATCAAAAACTCTGCAGACTTTTTGTTTGATAGCACTTGGGTGGGTGGCACGTAAGGAAGGCTGTTTTTCGGGTAAATTTTAAGTAAATTTCATTGCAGTATAACCATGCCCATTTGTTTGTTTATAGATTCTTTCTCTCTAAAACATCAGACGTGAGTAGTTTTGACAGAGATATCTTCTGAAAGACTTAAAATACTTACTATCTTGGTCTTTATTTAAAATGTTTGGAGACCACTGATCTATTCCTAAACTTCTCCATCTGGGAAGGAACAGCTCACCTAGGAAATAAGATGAAGACATCCACTAGGGAAGGATGAGGGCTGGAGGTGAGGGCAGGCTGAAGGACAGGTAGGAATGTGACTCCCACCATTGCCCTTGCAAGCATAAAAACACCCAGTGGCTATCCCAAGGAGGTAAATCACAGCTGTGTGACCCTGATCCATCTTTCATGCTGTGGGCCTCACTAGGCAAAGGGATGGAGTAGTAGCTAGGTCATACATGTTTGCCATAAATAATCATTAATTTTTCAGCTTAGAGGCACAACGCCCTGATACAGACTCTGAATTTGGCATCCTCCCTACACCCCCAGGCTACTGCAAATCCACATTGGCAAAGGAAAAAAAGAGAAAAATAAACTTCTTTTGGCTAGAATATTTGAAATAGAACATGCACAGAATCTGAGAAGACTCACGTTGGACTCCAATGCTAGAAAAGCATAAAACTCCTTTGGAAAAGGCAAGCAGGGGGAGAAAAATCAGCAGAAACAGACATTTCTGCAGCTTACAAAATGAGAAACACTGAGAAATCAGAGCCAGTACCTTCCTATGAAAATTACTTAAAGAAAAAAATCCAGCAACTTTCTAACTATGTTCTCAATGTATTTCAACAGGTAATTGTGTTTATAAAACTAGAACAGGTAGTCATAAAGAGAGAAGGAAAAACTGCATTAAAGTGAAAATATCATTGCTAAATTAGAAACTGCAATCAAGGCAGTAAATGGTGTTATCACAGAAGGAAACCCCGGCATCCCAAAAGACAAAGACCCTGCTGACTTGCAGAAGGTTTAAGATGTTAGAAACCTCAAGGTATACGGAAACAGTGACGGGGGCCGACACATTCCATTTGACACTTGATACTCTATTTTTTTTTTATACCTTGCCTTATGAAGTACTTGCCAAACAGCACTCCAGAAGACCCAGAGTGATCTGAGTTCTTCCGATGTTTAGTATCAATACCTCCAATTATATTAACGCATATAAAATATGTAAAAAGTGCC
This sequence comes from Pan troglodytes, assembly GCF_028858775.2. NCBI lineage: Eukaryota > Metazoa > Chordata > Mammalia > Primates > Hominidae > Pan > Pan troglodytes. The sequence goes on from NC_072414.2 coordinate 53,596,662, forward strand.
ACATTTTAATGAATCCAATATATCATGGGTGGGAAGGTATATTAGCCCATTCTCACACTGCTGTGAAGAACTACCTGAGACTTTATAAAGGAAAGAGGTTTAATTGAGAACACATGGACACAGAGAGGGGCACGACACACACCAGGGCCTGTTGGGGGTTGGGGGTGAGGGGAGGGAACTTAGAGGACAGGTCAATAAGTGCAGCAAACCACCATGGCACACATGTACCTATGTAACAAACCTGCACGTTCTGCACATGCATCCCATTTTTTTAGAAGAAATAAAAAGAAAAGAGTTTTAACTTATAAAGAAAAGAAGTGCGATTGACTCACAGTTCTGCAGGCTTCACAGGAATCATGGCTGGAAGGCCTCAGGAAACTTACAATCATGGCGGAAGGGGAAGGAAGCACGTCTTACCACGGTGGAGCAGGAGAGAGTGAGCAAGGGGGGAAGTGCCACACACTTTCAAACAACCAGATCTCATGAGAACTCACTCACCATCAGGAGAACAGCAAGGGGGAAATCTGCCCCCAGGGCTCAATCACTGCCCACCAGGCCCCTCCCCGACACGTGGGAATTACAACTCAAGATGAGATACGGGTGGGGACACAGAGCTAAGCCATATAAGAAGTGAGGTGCATTATTAAAGGGACTCTGATTCTGGCCCAACTATATGCTAGTCGAGTGGTTCCTAAAGTAGGGTCTCCAGAGTAGCAACAGCAGCACCTGTGAAGCTGTTAGAAATGCAAATTACAGAGCCTTACCTCAGACCCTCTAAGTCAGAAACTCCGAAGAGGGGGGAACCCACATTTTGTTTGAAGAAGCTCTCCAGGTGATTCTGATGTACACTAAAGTTGGAAGACCACTGGAATCATCATCACACACACACACATGCACACAATAGATTAATAAAAGGCCGTGGTTCTTAATCTTGGCTGCATATTAACATGGCCTGGGAAGCATTAAGTATCTTTTATGCATTCTGGACCCCAGAATAATTAAATCTGAATTGCTGCGAGTGAAATTCAGGTGATTCCAATGTGTAACCAAGTTTAAGAACTACTGTTTCATAAGACAAAAGGAAATCCAGAGTCTAAGTAATGGCACCATGGTAAGAAATGGAAAAACTGAAGAACCTATTAATAGAAATGAGAAACAAATCCAAACAATAAACTTTCGTAAATTAGGACTTGGACTGCTGAAGAAATACAAAGACATAGCTATACGTTTACCTTACCCAGGGAGCAAATGGAGAGGAAATTGGGCTGAGACAGGCTTTAAATGTCTGAACCGTATGTTTTGGTGCCCAGTGGAGCACACCTGAAAACGATGAAGAAAAGACGAAATGAACAACAGATCCAGGGCAGGTAATACATCTGTGGTTTCCAAATTTTCCTGCACATTGGAATCAGCTAAGGAGCCTTAAACACTCCCAAAGCCTGTGCTCCTCTGATTCAATTAGACTGGGTGTGACCTTGGCTTATGAAGGTTTAAAAGATTCCCCAGGTGAATCTAACGTGTAAACAAGCTTGGGAACCTCTACAATATGCGTAGAATAACCATTTCAGAAGAATTCCAAGCAAACAGGAGAGGAGCAAAACTAAAAAAAAATAGAAGAAAATGTTCCTGAGATGAAGGAAAATTTGTGCCTCAATGTGAAAAGAACTCACTGGTGTTTAGATAGACCCAGTTAAAACAGATCAACTTTCAGACCCAGCCCTGTACATTGCTGAATTTTAAGGACAAAGAAAATATCACAGAAGAATACAGGAAGGAAAAGAAAATCAGGTTAATACACAAACACACAAAGATAAAGGAGCAATGTCTAGACAGTGCTGACCATGAATAGTAATAAACAGTAACCTGAGCACAATCACCAAATTCTCACTCATGTGCAAAGACAAGCAATGATACTAACTTCAGGTACTATCAGAATAAGAAGAGAATTAACAAAGGAAAATTAAAAATGAAGTTAAGAGTGGAGGTGCTTTGTACTTTTGTTACTGGCATATTTCACTTAGCACACTGTCATCAAGGTTCACACACATTGTAGCATGTAACAGAATTTCCTTCCTATTTAAGGCTAAAGAAAATTTCAGTGGTGTATTTTATATATACCACTTATATGAGGTACCTAGAGTAGTCAAATTCATAGAAACAAAAAGTTGAATGGTGGCCGCCAAGGGCTGGGGCTGGGGCAGGGGAAATGGGGAGCTAGCGTTTCATGGGTAGAGAGGTTCCAGTTTTACAAGATGAATGCGATAGGGATGGTGGTGCTGGTTGCACAATAATGTGAATGTACCTAATGCCTCTGAACTGTACATTTGAAAAAGGTTAAGATGGTGAACTTTATGTTATATGTATTTTACCAGGATTTTAAAAATAATTTATTAAAAAAATAGGTGAACTTTGGTGCAAAAGATTCGGTGGTGAGTGACGCAACCACTAAACCAATGGGTTCTCAAATGTGGCTGCACACTGGAAGCTTGTAAGAGTACCATGGCCCTGTTACTACTCCCAGATATACTGATTTAATTGGTTAGAGTAGGCCCCCAAAAGTATTTTTAAACAGTTCCCCAGGTGATTCTAATGTGTAGCTATGGTTGAGAATTGCTGTACTAAAACACAGTTAATTAAATAATGATTACTAATAACAGTTATTGAAAAAATATGTCAAATGAAAATAATAACAATCCACCTGTAAACTTCCGTATTATATTTACTCTGTCCTTCCATGAAAAATAAGTCAGTGTATTATTGCACAGCCTGAACAGCTCTGCCTAGGGAGATTCTCAGAGCCCCAACATCCTCGGAGCAACAACCCGGGCGTGTGCATGCACACATCCCTCAGAAGTTAGGGTTGACCCCCAGGTGAGGTTCAGAGTCCATCTGAATTAGAGATGCGGGGAAGCAGGGAAGTGCTGGGACTCAGGAGAGAGACTGGGAATCTCCTGATGCCATCTGTGCTTTCATTTGAATTAGCCTCAATGTGTGATGGGAATAGTGCCCTTATAAGTGCCAACCTTGTATAATGTCTCGACTCCACTACAGCATGCCTGAGGGGGGTAGGGGCAAAAGTCGATAAATAATAGATATTTAATCAGAGGGGCTCACTGATTTAATTAAGATATGTAAGAGAGAACAAGAAGAGTGATAACATATACATGCAATTCCTTTTCTTTCTGTTTTCAATTTTGAAAATAGGGGAAAAAATATCTGTGGTGGTCAATTTACCTAGCACATGTAACCAGGCAAAAGTGTAAACCAGGGTTGCTCAACCTTGGCACTACTGGAACATTGTGCCAGACAATTCCTTACTGTAGGAAGCTATCCTGAGTATTGCAGGGTGTTTAGCAGTATCCCTGCCCTCTACCCACGCGATGCAGCAGCACTTCCTCTCCTCAGTTGTGGCAACCAAAAACGTCTCAAGACATTGCCAAATGTCCCCTGTGGGGTGGAGGGAAAAATGGCCCCTAGTGGAGAACCACTAGGAGGCCATGAAAATGTAAGTGTTTTCAAAGAAAAATCAGAGATTAATTTTCATCCGCTTAAGTTTGTATAAAATACGATGTATTTTTACATTTCATTCTTGACATTTTTAATTAGAGACAGAAATTAGTTCAAATACATTCTGGAACAATGTAAAGGTAAGTACTAATCGAAAGAAAACAGACTTTACATCATCACAACCACTTAAATTAAAAAAGGAGAAAAAAACCCAAAGTCCATCTGTCAAATGACATAAAGCATAAAAAGCAGAAAGTTAAAACAAGGTGACAGAAGACAAGCATAGCTAGAGAAAATAAATGTGGATGGAATAAACTTCTGTTAGAAGATGAATAACTGCAAATTAGGATAAACTCACAAATTCTGCTGTTCATAAAAAAGGTACAATTAAAGGGCAATAGAAAACATACTTGGCAAAAGCAGACCAATAGGAAAGAGGAGCAGTGCTATTCTCAAAGTTGAAGTTAAAGCTTACAGCTTTACAGAGCCAAAAGTTTACTCTATAGTTCTATAATTAATAAAGTTAAAATGGGCTTGAACTCAGAAGACAGTAGAATAATAAGCTATTGTTATTTTCTTCTTTATACATTGATGTAATTTCTAACTTAAGTTCCTTGAAGGCAGCAGCTGTATTTTATTTATCAATGTATTCCCAATGCCACTGTGCCTGCCAAGGAAATCACCCTCATTTATAAATGTTGGATAAGTGAATGTGTTTACATGATCTATGGACCCTAGTAGAGTTAAATGATTCATTGCCAGGGTCTCCATTTCCTCCTCTATACAATGAGGAGTCTTTGCTCTCTCATCTCTATACTGATATTTTTATCCCCTACCCCTTTTTTTAAACACCAGTTGCCAACATTATGCCTCAAAATTAGCATTAAGCTTATAGGACATGCGGACAGTAAGGATCTCCCACATTAAGTAGTTTATATTGAGAAACTAGTTATTAATTCAAAATGCTATAAGACCCATATTCAACAGAACGATAAGGTAACGTTGCTATGAGAACAGTCATGTCAGACGGGATTACATTTTGACAGCTCTTTTCAGCCTCATAGCTTTCACAGAGAATATTGCCTTGAAATGGTAGTCAAACCTATAAGCTCTTTGAGATTAGTGACACTGTGTTTTCCATTTTGGTATCCCCTTGCCTGGCTCATAGTAGGTGCTCAGTAAATGGGCATTGATGGTGAATTAAATAAAGACCCATCTTGTTAGTTCTTGGATGGGGCCCTCAAAATGTCATTCCTTTCTTCTACATTTCTCAACAGCTTTGAAGAGGGTGTTTAAAAAATATAACCTGCTGGGCGTGGTGGCTCACACCTGTAATCCCAGCACTTTGGGAGGCCGAGGCGGGCAGATCACGAGGTCAGGAGTTCAAGACCAGCCTGATCAACATGGTGAAGCCCCCGTCTCTCCTAAAAATACAAAAATTAGCCAGGCATGGTGGCGTGCACCGGTAATCCCAGCTATTCAGGAGGTTGAGGCAAGAGAATCACTTGAACCCGGGAGGCAGAGGTTGCAGTGAGCCGAGATCGCGCCACTGTACTCCAGCCTGGGTGACAGAGCAAGACTCTGTCTCAGAGAAAAACAAACAAACAAACAATAAAACCATATAACCTAGACATGGGAAAACAAGACTGTGAGTATATGCAATAGTTATAATGGTGCCACCCAACTTATCACCACTCAGCTAGGATTACTGCACAGAGGATACTATAGGAAATTAAATCAAGACTCACTTCCAGCAACAGACTGAGGTGTGCACCCATCTCTCCCCCACCTTTACTGTTCCCGCCCCTCCAAATTAAGTAAAGCAAAATAAAAAGTTTCAGTCTAACAAGGTCTTATTTAATGTTCCAGACTGCCTCAAAGCCATATTGATCAAGTTTCAATTTGAAGCTGGAGCCTGCAGCAACAACTGAGATCAATAAGAGGCCTTTATTTGACTATCTCATCTGCTAAAAAAAAAAAAAAAAAAAAAAAAAAAGCAAAGCAAAACAAAGATTCTAACGCTATAAAAACACTAGGCTGACGAGAAAGCCAGATTTTTTCCAAAAAAATAAACTACTCTAAAAAAGATACAACCAAATATTTATGCTTGTGATAGACTTAAACATTTTTTAAAAGAGAAGAAAATATATTTTTAGGTACCAAAAAAGAAAATCACTAAGACTTGCCTAAAGCCCTTACTAATTTAGTTGCAAGGTTTACTTCTGTGTTTCTATGTTTTTTGTTTTTTCTTCATGTAACTGTAAAACTACTTTGTGTGGATGCTGAATGTAACTTTTTACATTTACTCAATTGGTGAGTGCCCATTTTGTGCCCAGCATTGTGCAGAGTGCTAAGAAGGATCCCAAAGAAATGTATGACATTGCCCAAGAGTGTACAATCCAGTGTGCAAAAAAGATCATCAAAAAAGACATACGTTGCATTAAGTAAGTCTAAATAAGTGATCCTAATAAGGACTTTAGGAAGCCAATGAAGGGAAGGAATAGTTTAAACTTAAATAATGAGATGTGAAGACAGATGTCTGCCACTTACTGTTTCCTTAAACAAGTTTCCAACCTCTTTGTTTGTCTGTTTCTTCATTTGTATAACAAGAAAAGTGATACATCTACATCACAGGGCTGTTGGGAAGAGATATAGGTGTCAAGAACATTGACTATTGGCTATTAGAGTTAAAGAAGGGGGATTTCTGTGCATTGAAACAAGCCAAAAGACATGGTAGAGGAGATATGGCCTGAATGGAGGCAAAACTGACTAGGTGGAGAGGGGGTGAGCTTGGACAAGTTATTTGCGTTTTCTGGGTCTCAGTTTCCTTAGGAAGATAATACATGTCATGCCTTCAGCACACAGCCTGGTTATTCATTGCTGTGAAACAAATGACCTCAGAATTTAGTCGCTTAAAACAACATTGATTTTGCTCTCTAGCTGCAATTTGGGCAGGGCTTAGTAGGGACAGCTGTCTCTTCCACTTGACATCAGCTGGGGCAGCTTAAGGCCTAGGGGCTGGAATCATGAGAAGGCTCCCTCACTCCCGTGTCTGGTGGCTGATGCTGGCTGGACCCTAGCTGGAGCTGTCAGCTGGCCACCTCCATGTGTCCTCTCTACATGGCTCTATACTTCCTCACAAATGATGGCTGGACTCCAAAGGGAAACTCAGAGTAGCTGCATCCTATTTTATGACCTAGCCTTAGAAGGCACATAATATCACTTCCCCATACTGCATTGGTTAGAGCCTATGCAGATTCACCAGGAGAGGAAATTGACTTCATCACTGAAAGGGGAGTGTCAAGGATATAGAAGAACATGTAGCACTGGAAATAATACTGTAGCCATTTTTGAAAAATATAATCTGACACAGTATGCTTTCTAAAACCTTTACAGTTAGTAGTAGTAGTAGTAATATTGGAAAGGAGAAGCTTGATGCAAGATAGCAAAAGTTAGCAAAGGATTCCACAAATGTGCATTTATTATGGGCATAAATGTAAACAAGACATAGTTCCTACCCTCAAGGAACTTAGGATCAAACAAACAATTATAACTCCATATGTTAAATTCTAGAATGTAGAACATAAAAAACTTTGGAGCAAATGTTAAATGGAGCATACTCAGAGATGGGGAAGCCTCAGCAATGCAGTGCCCACCATAGGATTCAGGTTTTGTGGGGCCTGAAGTTTATACAATTTGAGTCTCCTCTTTAAGAAAAAAAAATATGAAATTACAAATGCAAAATCAGGCACAGCACCTTCTAAGGTGCCTGTGAAAGTGAGGACCCTTGACACTTAAGCTATAGCATCACAGAAAATCCACTCTGACGAGGCTTAAACCAGAGAGGGAAGGAAGTGAGGCTGAGAGGAAACTGACAGATTCAGAGAAAAGGGAAAGGTCAAGGGACAGAGGGTCTTAATAAGGTCAAGGAGCTCAAAATAGGGAAAGACAGTAAGACAGTGGAAGGATGGGCTGCATCTTTGCAGAGGAAGGCAGTGGTGGGAAACAACTTATTTATAGTTGTGTTGGGTTTGGAGAGCCTATAGGATGGGAAAGGAATTGGGATTTTACATCGTGAGCAACTGAAATTCACTGGAAGATGATGAAAATGAGAGTGAAATGATTTATGAAGTTTAATAGGCAGAAAGAATTGAAGAGAGGAAATGCTAGTCATCAATGATTTTTTGATACTTTCAACCTACTTGTCAATGTCCCAGACCAGATAATTGGCATTTAGCCTTATTGTTTCTGCTAAACATATCACTGGATCATTTACAATAGCTATAAATGGTATATCAGAGTATTTTAAAACATGGGCATTTGTTAGGTATATTTTTGGCATATTTGTTCTTTGGGACATTATGATGCAATTATTAAAATCATATTTATGAAAAGTCCTTACAAACAGAAAATACTTAAAATTTCAAGAAAAAGGATAAAAAAATTGTGTGTTATATATTTACCTAATTATACTTATGAATATATATATGTACTTATGTAATATACTTCAGTACAGAGAAAACTACTGTAAGGATGTACCCCAAAGTGTAACAATAATATCCTTGATTGGCATGTGGTGAATTTCTTTTTACTTTTTTGTTTTTATGTGTTTTCAATAATGTGTGTGTATTGATTTAATAATTGGGTAAAAAAAATTCATTTAAAACCTCATGCTCATTTTTCAAGGTCCATCCCCAAATACCACTTCCTTAGGAAGACTTCCATGATGCCTGATCCCTCTCCTCCCTCCCAGATACCCCAGACTAGAGATGCATATTGTTTCCTCCAAAATCCATTAGAACTGCTTATGTTTCTCTTGCCCCATATTCATACTCAGTATTCTGTGCTATCTTCTCTAGTACCCACCAAAGAACATAAACCCCATGACAGGGAACTCCTGCTGCAACCCCATTTCAATGCCTTCAACATAGTGGGTGTTAAGTCCTTATGGAATTGAAATGGGTTCAGACTATGTCGGCAATTGCGAGAAACAGTGTCCAAGTTATTCAAGCGATAAGACTAAGTAACAGTAACGGTCCCATAAAAAGGAAAGTGCAGACAATTTCCAAGTGACCAGTGAGCATTCCATGTAAATCATGGAATAATTTACGTAATATGAATAATAATACCTTGGTATCTAGCATCTCATTTGACCTTTCCCGGAGCTCTGTGAGGATATTTTTATCCACTGCAGATGGGGTTATTTGTGAAGTGATAGAAATTCCTACCATATGGAATTGTTCTAAGATTAAATGAGATTGTATATGTGCTTGTGTGCCTGGCACTGAATAGGTGAATAAACAGTAACAGTTTTATTATTTTCTGTGATTTGTCACAGAGCTTAGCAAAGTGCTAAGACAGGAGCTGTTTAGCCCTCTCTCTTACTTTTCTACTAAACCACAACAGCAGACCTAGAAAGCAACCGTCTTTCTTCTCTCCTAAGGATTCCTGGTGCTTATCTGTCCCTGCAGTTGACAAGGGTGAACAGCCTCTTGAAATCTTGGGCTTTTTAATCCAATGATTCAGTCACAACTTCAGTGACCCTGATCACCATTATGGTTCCAGAAAAGACAATTAAACATTTTGAAATCTGAAGAATAGTATCATATATTTAGTGTCACCAGGCCACAAACTTTCCAATGAAAGATGCAATTCTTTCTAAAATGAATGCATCTCTCATGGCCATTATCCTGATGATAATAGTATTCACTTACTGAAAGTCGATTATGTATTCTACCAGGTAACCTGCATAGGTTAGCTCCATTTAATTATTACAGAAACCCTATGAAGTACGCATTATCATCTCTATTCTTCACCTGCATTTATTGAGGCTCAGGGAGGTCAAGGAAATTGTCCAAAGTTTCCAAACTAGTAGATGGCAGAGCTAGGTCTTTCTGGCTGCAAATACCATGCTTGTTTCACGTTTCCGTATAGGAGGTAATCAATACCTGCATTATAATAATGAAAGAAATATAGGAATATGTCACTATAGTAATGACCTGTATAAATATACAGTTGTGACCTTCATGTCATCACTGATTTTGCCATCTTCAGGTAGGGAGGTAGCTGGGTAGATGAGAGAACAGGAGAAAAGGGTAAAATATGTTCTTGTTCCATCAAAACTGTTCTATTTATTCATTTCCTACCAAAGAGTCAAAAATAAACATCAAAAAAACAGCAACCCCATAATCAATCCAAGTCTAGTTTAACCCAGTTCCTCCCCAGGCCCTCTATGTGGAGGATGCCCATCACCAGCTTTTTTTTTTTTTTTTTTTTTTTTTGCAGGCCTTGACCTTCCATTTTCCTCCCTTTCCTGGTTGTTCTGCCTGTGCCCTCCTGGCACATCAGCAGTCACTGCAGGCACATCAACAAAAGGTGAGTAAACACACTTAGAATGAACAAGAAGCCAAGGGGACAAGGTCAGGAGCTGTGTATCAGTACTGTCAGCCTCCCCTCGCTCCTGCCGCCATCAGCCTTGAGGCAATAGGAACAAAAATGGGAATTGCTGAAGGGGAGAAGAAGTCTGTGGCATTCAGTAGCTCAGTTTGGCTGGATGACGTGGCAGTCCGTTCTCTTTTAAGAGGTAGCGGGCAGAATAATCGCACTGCTCCCCAAAGCTGAAAGTTTGGGTTTTCTCCTTTTGTGCAAGCTGCAATGCTGTTTCTACCACCTGCCAAGGGCCAGCTGCCAGCTCCTTTGGGAGGCATTGTTTCGTTGCAGAGAAGGGGTGGGGGGAAGATGGTGCAACTCTCGCTTTTTTCTTTCAGGAGAGCATTTTGTTCCTTCAGCTGTCAGGAAGCCTTTGTACAGACAGGTCTTTATTCCCAGGGCAGAAGAACTGGAGACAAGCATTAGACATTTGCCAATTTTTGATCACTTTCCTCACACATTATACTTTGTTCTCTTGAAATTTGTTTAGACCATGTCTTTTTTCCTGAAAAGCTTTGAGACCTTTCCCAAAATAAGGTTTATCTACAATTAGTATATAAAATAGGAACAGAGAGGAGGAAGCCCAAGTCAAGCAAAGTAGAAGCAGTAAATATTTTAATTTAGTACTGGTATAAATTTAAGGGGCAGGAGTACAATTTTGTTACGTGGATATTTTGTGTAGTGGTGAAATCTGGGCTTTTGGTGTATCCGTCATCTGAATTTTGTACTTTGTACTTGTTACTTTAAATGTAAAGATAAGCATTGCTGCTGTGATTAAGCTTTAAAATTTGTCTTACTTTCTTGCCAGCTGGAGCAGGAAAGGAGATATGACATTATGTAACTGTCCAACCAGGCATCAAAGAGGAGTTTGGTGTTAAATGGCCAGTTTGGGCATTTGGCTACCCCGGCCTTAAAATGTTCAGGTTACAGCCATTCAGGACATGCTGTGCAGAGCAAAACTCCGTAACTCTGGTGAGCCATTTGTATAAGCATTAGAGAGAACAGACTCAATTATTTTTTATGGAATATCTTGGCCCAGCCAAAGAAGAGGTGGACAATCTTCTGTTTGGGATACTCAGTTCTCTTAAAAGGATATTAATTCCACCTCCTTTGGAGCTGGCTGTTACAGCAAGTGGCATCACCTTTAACTGGCAACATACACTAGCTATACCCTTGATATTCGATAAGGAGTATGATCTTAAGCTTTTTATTACTCTGTGTCTATCAAGTTTATGGAAGGAAGCAATATTTGTGGGGAGTAATCCAAAAGATTTTTAGTTTCTCTTTATCCAGATGCACAAACCCTACCATTGGACCAAGTCAGGTCAATGGAAAGTATATCTCAAGATGGTGTTGGATAACTTCTTTCTCAAGGTCTCCCTGCCCCTTCTCTGAAGTGCTTAAATGCTTCTACTGAATTGTTCCCTGAGGTGATGCCATCATCCTGGGATGAGGGGTGGTCAAAAAAACTAGTCAATTAAACTCATCACCATATCTACCTACAGGTATTCAGGTGGTCCTCTGCTGGAGAATGCTTGAGAGAAATGTGTCTCTGATACCAGGAATAGGGAGATGCCCTTCTTAGGAGGAGCTAGCTTGCTCTGATAGTTTGGACACAGTTTGGTAGAATTGATCTAATTTTCCTTTTAGAATCAGCTGATGTGAACCTTACAGGGACTCTTGGGAATCTGGGTCCCAAGTAACAAAGAGTACAGACCTTCCTTGTACCAATGCTTGAATAAGCTTCAGTGCTAAAGTCATTGGATGAGGCTACAGGAGTTCTCACTTTGCCTCACTGTTTTTATCCATGTTGAATTTTTAATTTTGCAAGGTTTTCTTTATTTAATTAAGCTGGCTAGTTCTTTCTGGGACAAGGTGGGATATAATAAGCACATGTATTAAAAGAAAAGAGGAAGCATATTAATTCCTCAAGAGAGTTGAAGCTTTTCTCTGGCACTAAATTCTAAAAATCATAGCAGGATGACTTAGAGGCCATTAAATAGTGTAACGGACAAGGTCTTCAATGATAAGTTTTATAAGAAGTACAGAAGCAGCATTTGTGTGCCTTTTCTTTCTTTTTAAAATAAGTCTTTGATAAAAATTAAGGGCCTAAGAAATTTCTCAGTGTCCATCGACAGCAAAATGGATAAATAAATCTTAACACGTTTACACAAGGGAATACTATACAGCAATAATAATCAATGATCTACAACTCCATACGAGATGGATCTCACAATCATGATGTTCAGCTAAAGGCAGACATGAAAAGAATACATACGGATGATTCCATTTACATAAGTTCAAAATAGGCAGTGCGTCTCTGGTATTAGGGGTCAGGATAATTGTATCCCCTGATGATGGTGGTTCCCGGTAGGGGCATGAAAGGTGCTTCAGAGATGCTACTATTGTTTTTTTGTTGTTGTTGATCTGGGTGCAAGTTACTTGGGAACATTTACCTTGTGAAAATTAATCAAACTGAATACTTATGATTTGAGTACTTTTCATTATATGTTATAGTTCAATAAAATGTTTTAACAAGCAAGAGAAAAAAGATGAGAACCTACACTAAATGAGGAAAGGAGTTCATTGGAGGCCAGTCTTCAATCTTGAAATTGGCTATAATTTTTTTTTTTTGTTTTTGAGACAGGGTCTCACTGTCGCCCAGGCTGGAGTACAGTAGCACGATCTTGGCTCACTGCAACCTCCGTGTCCTGGGTTCAAGCGATTCTCGTGCCTCAGCCTCCCAAGCAGCTGGGACTACAGGCGCACACCACCACACCCAGCTAATTTTTGTCTTTTTAGTAGAGATGAGGTTTCACCATATTGGCCAGGCTGCTCTCGAACTCCTGACTTCAGGTAATCCACTCGCCTCAGCCTCCTGAAGTGCTGGGATTACAGGCTTGAGCCAACGTGCCTGGAGAATTGGCCGTAATTCTGATTTCAGCTTCAGCTTCAGCTTCAGCCTTCAAAGGACTGAATCACCAAATGCTCACTTTAAAGTCATTTCTGGCTTCCCTGGTATTGTTCATGACCAATGATCATATGACCAATAACCATTACTTCTAATTGTTACACTATAATATTGTCAGTGATATAAATGAGGTGTGTCATTAGATTTTCTTGCTATTTTCAAATAAAAATAGCTAGTTAACTTACATCCTTTTTGAGCCAAAGAATTATTTAAATATAGAAATTTAAATAACAATACAAGGCAGAATAATATTCAATTGTATCATAATTCTAGTCCTGGTAGAATTGTCTGGTGTATTCGCATCCATTACATATAAAATAAAACCTTTAAGGAGTGTATTTAAATTGTCATTATTTAATTCAATTTAGGCCAAAAATCTTTTAAGAAAAAGTCTTATTTATAAGGGAATTCTTCATATCTTGTGAGGATAAATGAAAAGCAGAATGCCAAATTCACCATATCAAAATTTCATGAGGAGGAAAAACTCCACACTCATGTACAATAACATTCATAGTAAATTATCTTTGATCCAGGCAAAATGAAAAATAAAAAGAATATAAAGAAAAGAGGAAATTATTAGACACAAATGAGGAATTCAAACACATTTTATTCTTACCAAACTTCAAAATGACTGACTGGACGAGACAATTTTAGGAAGACAACACTTACAGTCTCCCTCTTCCCCAACCCTCAAGAAAGCTAAACTTCTAAACAAAAAAGCTTGTTAAAATGAGGCTATACCATATACTACTAAGTATATTAAATTTTCAATATTTAAAGATGAAAAGTTTTTGAGATTGATTAATCTGTGTCCTTAAAACAAAGTTCCTCCCAGAAAATGCTACTAAAAACCTTTTTCCTGAATTATGTGCTGTTGTGAACATAAGTCTAGTAATATTATTAAATACGTCAGTTTAAAGTGAGTGTCTATGTAGTGCCGAAAGTTCCTGCACTATAATGACAACCACTACTAAAATTTTAATAATAAAATTGTCACAATGATTTATTTTAAAATAATGTATCAGACTTATTCTTAACTCCTAGAAGTTTATTCAATGATGTGATATTTGGCTTTCATTGAGTACTAATTTTAACACTAATGCAGTGTTTCGTTTGGGCAATACTCGTATTTTCGCTGCACATGTAATTTAAGCACATGTAGAAAGGTGAACGTGCCTGGGGCCAAAGTCTTATGGTCAAAGTATTTGGTCTTCTGAAAGTCTCAACTACACCCACCTTAGAAGAAAATAAAATAACCCCCCCTCGGGGCCTTTGCATTGGCTGTTTGCTCTGCCTGAAGTACGTTCCCGCAGGACTTTGCCTCACGAGTGCCTTATTATCATCCAGGAATTAGATCAAAGTCTCTTTTCCAGAGGCCCACTCTGAGCATCCTGGTGAAAGCAGAAATGCATCTGGCCCACAGGTACTTTATTTCCCCAGGTCCAGCACCCTGTTATGTCTGCTTCTCTGGAGATTTATCAATAATTGAAGAAACTGTTTTCTCTCACGTTTGGTGTCTTTCTGTCCAATCAGAGGATACCAGTGGGAATAGACTCCTCTCCTTCTTTCCTTTTCACTAGTACACTGAAAACTTCTATGCAGCAACTCCCACCACTGTCTAAGTATTCCACCCACCTGAAAGAAGTTGTGCTGACTCCAATACAACAGTTTTAAGACCAAACAGGCTGAGCAAAAAGCCTGGCTCTACCATTCCCTAACTCGATGACTTTGGACAAATGACTCAATCTCTCCTAACTTACTTGAAAGACTAATTTTTAATAGCAATGTTTTATTCATTAAGCTATGCAGTTAGGTATACAGTCATATTAATTGTTGCATATATAATGGAAATAATATTCTTTCTATGCATGTAATATTTAATTTAAAAATATGTGAAGTGCCAGTACAAGATAACATAATCGGCAAAGGCTAGCATCCTCTCTACCTCTCCTCCTGTATGCATTTTGAGCAAGCTACCTTTCCCTGTCTAAAATGTCCTCTTGACTTCCAACTTACTTTTCTACCCAGTAAGTTCCTACTCGTCTTGTAGCCCTTCAAGGAAGTTTTCCCTACCCCACTGGAAAAGCTAGTTGCTCTTGACTCCCTTCACACCTTGTATATGCCACATTAACCTACCATTACTGTCTGCATGCTCATCATCGCCACTCAACTGGAAGCTCATTCAGAGCATGCAGTATACTTAAGCCATTTCGATAATTCTCAGGACTGACCCCAGTCTCATTTATATAACAGGGACTTGGTGTTGACTATATTCACAAAGCAATGTACTGATGATTACCCATGTAATCTGGGACAAATTACTTAATCGCTCTGTACTGCATCTCAGTTGCTCCCTTTATTACCTATCTTATTATTCTATTGTACCTATTACCTATTGTTGCTCCCAATATTGCCTGTCTTATTGGTCTATTATGAAGTATAACTTTAAGAGCTCTGTAAGGGTAGAAGTTTTATGGTTTTTGTTCACTGGTGAATATCCAGTATTTTAAGTGATGCCTGACACACACAGTAGGCACCTCACAAACATTTTTAGCATGATCATTTAGTTAATCCATGTAAAGTGCTGGGCACAGCACCTGACCTATACATGCTCAGTCAATATTAGCTATTATTAGTAACTCTTGCTATTTCGGTTAGCATCTGCCTCGTTGAACACACATAGCAGCTGGAAAAATGATCCCTCTTTTAAGATGATATTTCCTTGGTCATACAGCAATTTCCTTAGTCAACTGCCCCAAGCCCTTTCTTCTTCACAGACACCCCACTGCCACCTGCCTTGATTCACAAGGAGCACAACCTCGTCTGAAGGACTCCAATCCACAGTGTTAGGAACCCTCATGGGACCCTGCTCATCCTGAGCCCCCAACTAGCATGTGAGTTCCCTGGGGCTCTTTATGGCACTTCCCTCAACAGTGCATAGTGGTTCCATCTACTTAATGAGCCTCATGTCACCTTATGAACCACTGCCTTTAATATACCCTACCCTACACACACACACACACAAACTCCATATCTTCCATCTCTCCCTACCCCTACCACAACCCCTTTCCTTCCTTGCAGAATTCTGCTGATAATTTACTAGATGCCATCCTTGGGGCTTGGCTCAATTCAATCCACATGAAGTTCACAAACATGTATTAAGACAATCTATTTTTGAGGTATAGAAGGTACCCCAGGTGACTAACACAAAGTTCTTGTAGCCAAGGAGCTCAGAGAAGCTGAAGATACCTTCACTGTCCTTCACAGTTATCTCAACCTTCAGCATTCCCCCAGAGAAATGCTGCCCTCTAGGAAGTTCTCTCCAAGGAATCCCACCCCTGTCCTGAGTATTTCTTTAACCTACAACTTTCCTGAGGCTGTGTATTGCACAGGGGGCGTGCCAATGGGTTCTGCACTTGTGTCCAACACCCTTGGTAAATCGACCTTCCCAGAGGACTTTGGAGCCCTTCGAGGATTCTCAGCATCTGCATCTCCCAGGAGCTCCCAGCATGCAGTTGGCACTTGATGACTGTTTGTAGCTAAGGTACTTAGGCTGATTTTATTTAATCTTTAGTATCAGGCTGATATTTAAAAAATTCCAATTTAAATAAAACAGTTTTAATTCTAGTTTTTCATTTTATGGCCTGTCTTCTTCTTGACCTCCTCAAAGCCTTTACACAAATCCACTTGACTTTTCCATCACAAATTGTGGGTTTATTGTTTCTCTGGAATTGAAGGGAGAATGTATTCAAATTTGACCTAAAGCTATAGACAATAAGTCACTAGAAACAGTTCCCCCAGACATAACTATGTCTCTACCCATAGAGTAGCCCCAAAGGAATTCTTACGGCCTAGTTATGTCCTCCAGGTTAGGAGGATCGGGGGTAGGAGTGGGGGGAGTTCCACACCGAATATGCTGACACTGCACTAACTATATAGCAGGCACCCTGTAATGACACCTTTGGATAACACAGAAAATGATTGTGTTCCAAGGATGAGCTGTAATGAGAGGGGAGGGTACAGAGAGCCACAGGCGGCACTGTTTCCAATCTAACAACACAACTGGGGGCAGGGGCAGGCGTGTGCTTGCTTTCAAAATAATAAATACTGCTATGGTATTTCCGCCCAAGGCTTTTGAGGAGAGGATGAAGTTGGAAGAGCCAACAGGCATGAGTGGATTTCTCATTCTCCTTCCAAGGTGGAAGTGGGAAGAGCAGCTTGACCAATTTAATAGTGTATGACACTGTTCTGTCACTGACAAATCTTCTACCAAGTGTTTATAGACTTCCTCTTCACTGATGTTCTATTACTTGGGCAAATGACTGGACCTCTTTCAGCCTCAGTTTCTTTATCTGTAAAATGGGGATAAATTATAACACCTAACTCATATAACAATCACACTCAAAATATTATATACATGTGTATCTACATGCACAGGTAGATACACATGTATGTAATATTTTGATAAATGGATAGATGGAATGAACTTACACACCTGGCTCATAGTAAATAAATAGTAAAAGTTATCCCTCCCCTGTTTCCCAAGTTCCCCCAACTTTTGATGGGAAAAGAAAAAAGCAAAATCAGCCCATTTGGAATGGCAATGAAACCCAATCTTTCACGTGCTATATGAAGACAAGATCCATTCAGTTTAAAGAAAGAGCTCAAAACCGCAAAGCATCATTCTATAATCCTTTACAGAATGGTGACACTTGGCTGATTTCTCAAAAATCCTTCTACATATCCACACTGGGTACTTTTAATGAATGTCAGCTTTTAAGAATCAATGACATTGACATTACTCCATGGAGCAAATACTGACGGCCCAACTTATAAATTCCCTGATGCCTGTATTAGCAAGGCAGCAAGATGAGTTTTCTGTTCGCTGGTCTTGTTCTGCTGTCAAGTTCTGGGGGACTTGCATTTCAAGCAATATATCTAATCTCTTTAAATTAAATTATCTTTCTTTTGCCAGCCAGAAATTTTTTTGGAAGAATATTATCAACTAAGTGGATCAGAAAATATGGGTTTAAGACTTGCTTCCTGGGTGAAATGATATTAAAATGAATGTTATTCCCTAGATAAATGATGTGTTTCTAGGGTCATACACTATAGCTGTTAGAAACGTGTTTTTTTTTTTTTTTTTTTTTATACTTTAAGTTTTAGGGTACATGTGCACATTGTGCAGGTTAGTTACATATGTATACATGTGCCATGCTGGTGCGCTGCACCCACTAACTTGTCATCTAGCATTAGGTATATCTCCCAATGCTATCCCTCCCCCCTCCCCCCTCCCCACCACAGTCCCCAGAGTATGATATTCCCCTTCCTGTGTCCATGTGATCTCATTGTTCAGTTCCCACCTATGAGTGAGAATATGCGGTGTTTGGTTTTTTGTTCTTGCGATAGTTTACTGAGAATGATGGTTTCCAATTTCATCCATGTCCCTACAAAGGATATGAACTCATCATTTTTTATGGCTGCATAGTATTCCATGGTGTATATGTGCCACATCATTGTATGCAGCCAAAAAACACATGAAAAAATGCTCATCATCACTGGCCATCAGAGAAATGCAAATCAAAACCACTATGAGATATCATCTCACACCAGTTAGAATGGCAATCATTAAAAAGTCAGGAAACAACAGGTGCTGGAGAGGATGTGGAGAAATAGGAACACTTTTACACTGTTGGTGGGACTGTAAACTAGTTCAACCATTGTGGAAGTCAGTGTGGCGATTCCTCAGGGATCTAGAACTAGAAATACCATTTGACCCAGCCATCCCATTACTGGGTATATACCCAAATGACTATAAATCATGCTGCTATAAAGACACATGCACACGTATGTTTATTGCGGCATTATTCACAATAGCAAAGACTTGGAACCAACCCAAATGTCCAACAATGATAGAAACGTTTTTAAAAGAACCTGCAAATCAAAGGAGGAGGGGAATATGAAATTAGAGGGAATTTCCTTTTTAAAAGGGATAGTGGGTATAATTTAGTTTTTATCAGAACAATAACTTTTCCCTCCTGAATTTGTCTTACCTACTGATATTTTTTAACTACTGATATTTAATTGTTAGAATATGTGTAAAATATTTTTCTGCATGAAAAAGATTCTCTGCCAGGCCCGGTGGCTCACGCCTGTAATCCCAACACTTTGGGAGGCTGAGGCGGGCGGATCACCTGAGGTTAGGAGTTCGAGAGCAGACTGACCAACTTGGCAAAACCCTGTCTTTACTAAAAATACAAAAATTAGCCAGGCATGGTGGCAGGCGCCTGTAATCTCAGCTACTCCAGAGGCTGAGGCAGGGACAATCGCTCGAACCCAGGAGGCCAAGGTTGCATCGAGCTGAGATTGCACCACTGTACTCCAGCCTGGGTGACAGAGCGAGACTCCATGAAAGGGAAGAAGGAAGGAAGGAAGGAAGGAAGGAAGGAAGGAAGGAAGGAAGGAAGGAAGGAAGGAGAAAGAGAAAAAGATTATTAGTTAACTAGTTCACTCATAAGCTGTTTTTACACTAAAATCCCCAAATATCTACTATAGCTTTCTAAACAATTGTAACTTCTGCCCTCAGCCTCATCCCCTGCTCATATGACCTGTCCACGACATATAGTTTGTTGATGGTTATAGTCACAAATGTTGATTCCTATTTTGGTGTAGCAAATACTCTCATTGAGTTCTCTTAAAACACATACTTACATGTTTTTTTTTTAATTGCCATGTGTTTCAAAGCTAAAATAAACTAAGTCAAATTTGCTCGAAGCCTTGCATCTAGTAAGTGATAGCAGTAAGATTGAAATCCAGTCTCCTTAACACCCTAATGTAAAGCCGTGCGGAAGTCACCAGCAATTGTAATTTTTACCCTTAACTTTAGGCTGCCTTCATCAGTGAAGTCTAGACCAGAGGTCAGCACGCCTTTTTTGTAAAGGGCACAATAGTAAATATTTTAGGCTTTGTAAGCCATGTGGTTTTTGCTGCAACTACTCAGCTCTGTGGTGTAGTGCAAAAGCAACCATAGACAATAAGTAAACAAATGAGGTGGCTGTGTTCCAATAAGACTATATTCATACAAACAAGAGCAGGCTGGATTTGGACCATGGGTTTTAGTTTACTTACTCTTTGTTTAGACCATGTTTGTCAATCACGGCTTGGTTAGATTCATAACACACATTAGCTGTGTTTATACCTTATGTCCAGGACAAAGTTGTAAATTTATTGAAGTTCACAGCTGGTCTCACCTGCCTTTCCAGCCAATCTAAGTTATCTAGCCCAATCCTGAAATTACGTAGTTTCTTAAAAGATACCTGATAATTGTTTAAGTAAAGGAGGGAGGAAGGAATGTATATACCTCAAAGAGCTTCTCCTAGAAACTTCTGGTCACTAGTGTCAAAATGGTATCTAGATAGTTTTAGTTCTACAAGTGATAATACATACATCTCTGTTTTGAGCAACTTCCAAGGATTTTAGAATGTTTCACTAATTTTCCCCTGAATTCACTCAATATTTATGTGATAAGAGGTGTTACTGCTGGTAACAATAGGAAATTAGATTGCTAGATTAAAATCACCAAAAATTTATTTCTTGATTAGGAAATATCAAGGGCACACATACTTTCAAGTAAAACTTGCCAATAAATGAAGACTGAGATGATATAATGAATCCTAAAAGAGATTTTACCATGTTTGAGTATTGTGGACTTATGGAAAACCCTTAATGGGTTAAGTCTTTAAAGGCAAGACAGAAAGACATTTTTGTTATACTTCACCCCTTTCTCTTTCCATATCAGTTTGAAAAAACTTGGGTTTAATGCCTGGCCATGGATACAATGTCTCAAGATATTAAATACATTGTGCAACTTATGGTAACTCTTGCCATTTTACACTTAGAAACTACTAAGTAATTACTAAATGGCAGGCAATATTAAGTCAGCTACTATCACTGTTTGTTCAGAAACTTTCTGTTCTATAATCTAGTCAAGTCCAACCCACCATTGAGAAATAGGCAATAACGTTCACCCCACAATACAGTAAGAAATAAAATAACCTTGAGAAGGCGGAATTTTTTCTCCTATCAATGAACTTATACATTGGAGATTATAGTGCTCTGTAAGGTAATTATTTCTGAAGGCATATAATCTATCATATGTGGATTTATCCCCTCCAAGGAAAGGAACAAAGCTATTTCCTACGCCAGGTCAATAACACAACATATGACTTCCCCATGACCAAGGAGAACATGGATGAATTTTGAAGGTGAGATCAACAGCTTTTTAAGAAGAATATGAAATTCTATATGACTTTATGAAAACATCAGCTTTCTTTCTTAAGGTAATAGAGAGAAAGCCAAGGGTATGGCAAGAATGACAGGTATCTCCATAGCCCATAGAGGAACATAAAACCACAAATCAAGAATAGTCACGGACTGGAATCTAAGCTCAAGTTTTAGATTCCAGTGATTGATACTCAATGTAGATTTTATGAAACTTCTTAAATCTGAAAAATTGTTTAGTGTGGAAACAGTACAATGTAGTTATTAAGAGATTAGGCTTTAGCCCCATCCAACCCTTCGTTTCAACTTTGGTTTGGTTTCAACCTTTCAACTTTGAGTGCATGTCCCAGCTCAGTGCAGTTTCAGCTGTGTGACCTCTAATAAATTACATGAGCACTCGCAGGCTCATTTTATAAATGACGCTTTAATCTAAATGAGAGGGATAATCACAGTACTCCCCTGAAAGGGTTATGAGAATGAGTGGAACGATGCATCAAAAGCACTTGTCCAATGCCTGCAGCACAGTAAGCACAAACACTCAACATATGGTAGATTTTATGAGTTACTTGTAACCAGGGTGAAATGAGGTCAACCAAAATTTCTGTAACACCAAAAGACTACATAATGCTTCAGGGCATCTCCTCTATGAGACTGACCTGGCTGTGTCTGCCAGTGCTTTTTTCTCCTTTTCTGACCATTGACAATTTATGCATCAAGATTTTAGTGAGCACCTGCTATATGCTAGGGGCTATCCTCATCAATGACACCTCTGTTAGCCTTGAGTACTCAGAGTTATTACCTTGGAGGGAAAGAAAAATAGCTAAAGGCAGAATGTACAAAGGCTCACAACAGAGATATGAACACAATGCTACTGAAGGGAGAGTAGAAGATCAAGGAAATCTAACGGGGAAAATCATACACAGCTATCTGGAACAGGTGATGTTTGACTTGGGCACTGAAGGATGGATAAGATTTTGACAGATGGAGATAAAGTAGGAAGCAGTAAATTCCAAATTGAAGGTTCAGTTGTAGAAGGGAGCAGAAGTAGGCAAGTACTGGGTCCACTTAAAGTCCAGTACATTGGGTGAAAAGCTGGGAATAAAAGAATGTTAGTAGGAGTGGCTGGAAAGGCAGGGTGGGGCCAGAGCATGGACCCTAAGTGCCAGGCTGACTCAGAAGAATCCGCTCTCCAAGAGGTTTGCTTTCTGAAGAAACACCCATCAGTGTTCAAGCAGGATGAAGAATGAGACAAGACCAAAAATTTTAACATTGAGAAGCCATTGAGCAGAGATTCTACAGAATAACAGGAGTAGAAGCCAAATGCAGTAGATTGAGGAGTCAGGAATTGGTAAGGAAATGTGTTTTGCCTTTTTTGTTAAGAGTCTGGCTCTTAACAAAGCCATTTGGAGGGTTAGAGGACAGGAGACATGTAGAGTTTTTTGTTTGTTTTGTGTGAAGGAAAAGTAGGACTAAGTATATTTTAGTCTGAAGGAGGGAAACCAGAAGAGGCTGCAAAAAGAGAAAGAAATAACATACAGTAGAACTACCTCCCATAAAAACATACCTTGTACTAGCCATTGAAACTTCCTTATTTTCAAGAGTTTAAATTCTGCAAGAATGAAGTTATTTCTTCTTCAGACTTAGGAATGAAATCAGGATGGCGAGTGAAAATATTGAACTATTCTATGGTTAGAAAGCGGTAGGTTGAGAGCTGTTGAGTTTCATAGACTTCAGTAGTAAAAGTGATGGGTCTTAATCTGCTGAGATTACAGGGACTGAAAATAGAAAGATGAGTCTGGGAAGCCTGAAGAAGGGCTGATTCAGTCACTATGGAGAATCCAGCAGGTGGCTGACAATAAATTTATGGATCCAGAGGCCAGCTGTGGCAATGTAGACCACCAATATTTAGTGGACCACATTACCACTGCTTTCATAACTTTTTCCAGACATGGGAGATAAGAAAGCAGGCAATAGAGGATACTCAGATTGGAAGCTGTCAAGGAGGACAGGTGGACATTATTGGTACTGAAAAGGGGTAGGGAGCAAGGAAATCTACTAGAAAAAGAAGGCACAGATGGCCATGGGGTTTTGGCCAGAAAGGAAGGGAAGAGGATCCAGAAGAGCAGTGATGGTGTAGGAGAACAGGGAGGGCTCAAGGGACTATAGTCTCAATGCTGAAGACTAACAAGTCTCATATGGGTGAGGGAATAGAGAGACGTGGAAGGTGATGGAGACCGCCCAAAAAAGGAAAACTCAGGCTTCTTGATCTTTTCTGGCCCACAAATTTTTGGTACTGAGAATGCTAAAATTTTAGGTGGTCAAAACCTGCTTGTATTAATTTCTGTGCTTAATATATACTATCAAATATGTAAATACTTTTCAATGTAATAAGATGACAAGTTTCTTGAGGACAGGTACAGCACAATCCTTTTTTTCATAATGCTAAAATATGTAATAGGATAAAAGTTTATCATCATTGACCATTAATTATTGATAACTTGAATTTATGTTCATTGAAAATCATAGTGCTTGCCTTCTCAAAGCCACAATTCCCCTTTTCTGTAACTGCCAAAACTTCTGCTATGAGAGAAGAAACTAGGACATTACCTAGGCTCCTTCAGAGGCAACTGAACTCCATTTACGGCACTTACGATGAAAGATATGCTCCTGGATCAGTAGAACAACTCTTAGTAGTTTTAACCCATCTAGGGATTAAGGAACATATATTGCTGTAATTGAGCATGGATTTTAGAAACCAATAGCCCTGGGTTCTAGTCTGAGCTCAGCCACTTATGTACATCATGACCCTCTGTCATCTACTTAGCTTCCCTAATCCTCGGGTTTCAATCTGTCAAAAAAGGTATAACTCTCATGGGATTTTTGTATAAAGCATTTACCATACAGCCTTCTACACAGTAAGCTGCCAATAACAATGGTGGCTGTGTAGAAACATGTACTTCAATGCATGTGCTACCTGAAAGATTTAAGCAAAGTTCTAGAGAATTTTTGCATGAGAAACAGAAATCTTATATCTCTGTAAGTCTTAACCTCTTTTTGCATCAGTTTCTTCATCTGAAAACAACAACAACAATAATAATACCTACCTCAGAGAGATGTCATGATGATTCACTGAGCTAATATTTGTAAACTGTTTAGAACAGTGTCTAAGGTTCTGGGCATCAGCTGTCATTTGTAGTTTCCTCTCTGCAGGAAGATCTATGAGCCTAATCATGTTAGAGATAAATGAGTAACCAGCATTCTATAAGATCTGGACTACAAGCCAACCTCTCAGAATAGCTTGTCTGAACAGGCTGCCATCTTGTTACCTGTATATAATAGTCTAAAAGAAAATTACAAATTCTTCTCATTATTAACTTCTTTTCAATTTCCACCAAAGCCACTCTGGCTCCTCTCCCAAGTTCACTGCACATATCTCCCCAGTTCGTCTTTGCCGGGCTTCAGTGTCTTGCCCTACCATGGTAGCAGATAATCTGTGTTTGTGTCTGACAGTTCCAAGAAAGATGAGCAGTTCTACCTTTGAAGCTCCTTCTGTTTCTCAAACATGGGCATATTAGTGGGCCCATGGAGGGGTATAGTTGAAAATATCAGAATGCTTGAGTTTGGGTCCATTCTGCAATTTTCTAGTTGTGTAACCTTTGGCAATTTACTTAGCCTTTATGGACCCCAGATTTCAAATTTATGAAATGAAGATGGTGCCCGCAATAACTAGACTTACCTCAGAGAACTCCTTTGAGTTGCAAATGAGCTAATTTGTATAACAATATCTCACAGATGTAAATTATTACTATAAACATTCTCACTATTCCATCTTATTTTTAGAAAATGGGGCATGTTTTGTGTATTAAAACAAGCAAAGTCCATCCAACACAGTGAGAAAAGTGAGCCACCCTCAGCCATTTCTGTGGCAGGATGGTAAAGTAGACAGTGATCATTCCTGGTTCACATCTTCCCACTTCTTTTTACTTCCACCTCAGAGAAGGTGGAAGGGGATGCCATCTTCAGCCAAATTGGCCCAAAGGACTATCACAATCCATTAGTGGAGTGACAACTGCTGCTGTTGGTTCAACCTCAGAGCTGAGTTGTGAAGTTACATAACAGGAAAAAGAATAGAAAATAATTTGAAGGATTAAAGAGAAAAGGGAGGTTAGCTTCTTTTCATCCCTGAAAGAAAAACTACACAGGCTACTCTTATCAAAATTGCCAAGTAGGCACATTTCAAAGAGGAAACACTTTACTACTTTATCCACTCTCCTTCCACTCCCATGCCTCAGCCGCCTTTCCATTCCATGTCTTGGCTCTTCCTGGATTTTTTCTGGCTCCCAGAACTGGGTTTTTCCATAGGCAGGCCAACCATATGTTTTTAGAACATTCACGAAGCAGGGACAGTGATATAAAATGCTATGGAAATATTATATTGTAATGGAAAAAAGTCAAAACTGAGTTCAAGAAAAGTGACATCAGCAGATGGTGGAATAGAAAGTCCCAGCCTTTGTTCCTCCATAGAGACCCTAATAAAACAATAATATATAGACTAAAATACATTAATGAGAATTCCAGTTAACTTCAGTTAAGAAGTCACAGTGCCCCAGCAGAGCACAAAGATGAAGAAAGCCACACTGAAATGGGTAATAAGAGCAATTTCACTTTATCCATGTCAACCTCTCCCCCTAATTGGCATAGCTTAGTGCTGGGAAATAATCCCTGCTTGTGACTTCTCCCTCTTCAGGGAAAGAGAAAACAACTATGCATGCAACATTGCAGTTTTTTGGAGGACTGCCCAAGGGAATGGTTTCTGTTTCACTTCCCTCAAAATCCTCATGGAACCACATAGTTTGGATGCTTGGTGGCTACTGAGAACAAAGGAGAGTTTGTTCTTTGTTTGTTACTTTACAACCACAGAACTTGCAGTACCACAGAAAGTTACCAGAGGAAGCAGAAGATTATGAACCCCTGAAAAAGAAACTGGCAAGCCTCTCTGAGAAATTGCCTGCAAAGGCCCAGAGAAGTCACACAGCCCCAGCCCCACCCCCAACAAAAGATCCAGAGGCCCTCAGAAACTCTAGCCAAGATGATCAGTGAAGGTCTTCTCCTACACAAAACATATACATCAAAACTGGGAGAGATGGCAGTATTTTCAAATGTGCAAATCCCACATAAGGTTATGAGATATATTAAGAAAAAGGAAAACATGGCCCAAAGACTGGCACAAAATAAGTCTCCAGAAACATCATAAAGAAACATAGGTATATAAGATACCTGAAAAAGGATTTGAAATTACCTTATAAAAATGCTGTATGAGCTCAAGAACACTATTCATGAACAAATGAGAATATCAATAAGGAGATAGAAAATATTTTTTAAAACAAACAAAAATTTTGGAAATAAAGAATGCAATAACTAAACTGAAAAATTCACTAGAGGGTTTCAATGGCTGACTTGACCAAGCAAAACAGAAAAGAATAAGTAATCTCAAAGACAGGTCATTGGAAATTATATGATGAGAAAAACAAAAAGAAATAATAATGAAAACAGATAAAGGAAACCTAGGGGACTTATGTGACACCATCAAGTGGACCAATGTGTGCAATATGGGAGTCTCAGAGGGAGAAGAGGGAGAAAAAAGTGTAGAGAACTTCTTTGAAGAAATAATGGCCAAGAACTTTCCAAATCTGGGGAAAGAAATGGACATACAGATTCAAGAACCCCAACAGATATTGACCTAGGATGAAACCAAACACATTCACTCAAAACACATTAGTCAAACTGTCAAAAGTCAAAGATAAAGATTGAATTTCGAAAGCAGCAAGAATAATGTGAGTATTCACATATAAAGACACCATGAAATTATCGGAAGATTTCTCAGCAAAACTTTACACAATGGTAGGGAGTGGAATGATATATTCAAAGTTCCAAAAGAATAAACTGCTAACCAAAAGTATTCTGTCTGGCAAAACTATCCTTCAAAAATGAGGGAGAAATAAAGATATTCCCAGATACATAAAATCTGAAGGAGTCTGTCATCACTAGACCTGCCTTACAAGAAATGTTAGAGAGTCCTACAAATGGAAACATACAGATGCTAAACGGTAACACATGAGCCTACGAAAATATAATGTTTGCAGATCCAATAGGCATATACAGAACACCGAATAAACATTCTTAAGTGCACATGGAACATTCTCCAGGAAAGACCACATGTCAGGTCATAAAACAAGTCTTAACAAATTTAAGAAGACTGAAATTATACCAAGTATATTTTCTGATCACAATGGAATTAAACTAGAAATTAATGGCAGGAGGAAAACTAGAAAATGTGGAGATGTGTGGAAATTAAATAACATACTCTTGAACAACTAATAGGCCAAAGAAGAAATCAAAAGGGAAATTAGAAAATATTTTGAAACAAATGAAAATGAAAACAAAACATACCAAAATGTATACAATACAGCAAAAGTAGTGTTAAGAGGAAAGTTTACAGCAATAAACACTTTCTTCATCTGTTTGGGCTGCTACAATAAAATGCCATTAACTGGGTGGCTTATAAATAACAGAAACTTATTACCCACAGTTTTGAAGGTTGGACTGTCCAAAATCAAGTCACAGGCAGATTCTGGTGAGAGTCGGCTGTCTCCTGGTTCATAGACAGCTGTCTTTTTGCTGTAACCCCACATAGTGGAAAGATCTCTGGGTCCTTCCACTCTTTGGGTCCTTTTTTATAAGGGCACTAATCCCATCCACGTGAGTTCCACCTTCATGACCTAATTATGTCCCAAAGTTCCCACCTTCAAATACAATCACATTGGGGATTAGGCGTCAATGTGTGAATTTGAAGGAGCCATAAATATTCAGTCTATAGTGAACACCTACATTTAAAAGGAAGAAAGATCTCCAATAAACAAACTAACTGTACACCTCAAGGACATAGAAAAAAAAGAACAAACTAATCCCTAAATTAAGATAAGGAAAGAAATAATTAAGATTACAGCAGAAATAAAACATGGAATAGGAAAAGCAACAAAACTAAGACTTGTTTTTTAAGAGATCAAGGAAATAAAAATCTTTGGCTATATTAACTAAGAAGAAAATAAATAACACTCAAAATCAGAAATGAAAGAGGAGATATTACAACTGATACCACAGAAATTAAAAGAATTATAAGAAATTACTATCAACAATTATACATGAAAAAATTGGATAACCTGAAAGAAATTTATCAATTCCTAGAAACATACAGCCTACCCAGACTGAATTGTGAAGAAATATAAAATCTGAGCAAACCAATAATGAGTAAGGAAATTGAATCAGTAATTGGAAACATCCAATGAAAAGGTCAGGACCTGATAGCTTTGGTGATGAATTCTATCCAACATTTAAAGAAGAATTAATGCCAATCCTTTTCAAACTCTTCCAAAAATGTGGAGAGAAAAGAACGTTTCCAAATTCATTTTATGAAGCCAGTATTAACTTCATATTAAAAGATAGAAAAATACTCTATAAGAAAAGAAAATTGCAGGCTAATATCCCTGATAAACGTATTTGCAAAAATCCTCAACAAAATACTAGCAAACCAAATTCAACAACACATTAAAAGAATCATATAGCACAACCAAGTGGGATTTATTTCTGGGATGCCAAGATGGTTTAACATATATATAGAAATCAATTCATATTATACACCACATTAACAGAAGAAAGAATAAAAATTACATCACATCAACAGAGGAGAAAAAGCATTTGACAAAATTTAACACCCTTTCATGACACAAAAACAGTCAACAAACTAGGAATAGAAGGAAATTACCTCAATATAATAAAGGCTGTATATGAAACGTTCACAGCTAACATCATATTCACTGGTAAAAACCTGAAAGCCTCTGCTCTAAGATCAGAAAGAATGTAAGGATGCCTACTTTTGCCACTTCAATTCAACATAGTACTGGAGGTTCCTATCCAGAGCAATTAGGTACAAAAACAACAAAAAAAAGGCATCTAAATTGGAAAGGAAGAAGTAAAACGATCTGTTTTAGAAGATGGCACGATCTCATATGTAAAAAACCCTAAAGATTCCACACACAAAAATCTGATAGGACTAATCAACAAACTCAATAAGCATACCAAAGTCAGGATACAAAATACATAAAAATCAGTTACTTTTCTATACACTAACAGTGAGCAATCCACAAAGAAAGTTAAGAAAACAATCCCATTTACAAAAGAATCAAAAAGAATAAAATACTTAGGAAATAAACTCAACCAATAAGATGAAATTCTTATACGCTGAAAATTATGAAACCTTGCTAAAAGAAATATTAAAAGGCACAAACAAATGGAAAGACATCTTGTGCTCATATATTAGAAAACTTAGTACTGTTAAAATGGTCATACTACCCAAAGTAATCTACAGATCGAACGCAATTTCTATCAAAATCCAATAGCATTTTTAACAGAAATAGAAAAAAAAATCCTAAAATTTATATTGATATCCACAAAGGACCTGGAATAGCCAAAACAATCTTCAAAAAGAACAACAAACCTGGAGGTCTCATAACTCCTGATTTCAAAACATATTACAAAGCTAGAGTAATCAAAACAGTATGGTACTGGCAATAAGACAGACATATAGCACAACGGAACAGAATAGAGAGCCCAGAAGTAAAGCCACGTATATACAATCAACTGACCTTCACAACAGTGCCAAGAATATACAATGCAGAAAAAACAGTCTGTTAAACAAATGGTGTGGCTAAAACTGGATATCCATAAACAGAAGAATAAAATTGGACCCTTACTTTATACCATTCTCAAAAATCAGACCAAAATTGATGAAGAACTTGAACATAAGACCTGAAACAATGAAGCTGCTAGAAGAAAACATTTCTTGGATGTGACATCAAAAGTACAGGCAACAAAAGCAAAAATAGAACAATGGTACTACAGCAAATTAAAAAGCTTCTTGCTGCACAACAAAGGGAACAATCAACAGAACAATGAGACAATCTATAGAATGGAAGATATTTTAAAACCATATATCTGATAAGGGGTTAATATCCAAAATATGTAAGAAACTCCTACAACCCAAAAGCGAAGCAAACAAGAAGCAGAAATCTTGATTAAAAAATGGGCAAAGGACTTGAATGGACATTTCTCCAAAGAAGACATACAAATGGCCAACAGGTATGTGGAAAGCTGTTCAGTATCATTAATTATCAGGGAAATGCAAATGAAAAGCACAATGAGATCTCACCTCACACCTGTTATGATGGCCGCAATCAAAAAACAAAAACAAAACAGAAAATAAGTGTTGGCAAGGATGTAGAGAAATTGGAATGCTTATGTATTGTTGGTGGGAATGCAAAATGGTGCAGCTGCTATGGAAAACAGCTGAAGTGTCCTAAAAAAAAATAAAAATAGAACTACCATATGCAGTCAGGATCTCAAAGAGATATTTGTACTCCCATGGATTGCAGCATTATTCACAATAACCAAGAGGTGGAAACAACCAAATGCCCACCGAAGAATGAATAGGTAAAGAAAATGTGGTATATACATATCAAAGAATATTATTCAGCCATAAAAAAGGAGATTTTGTCATATGCTACAACGTGGATGAACCTTGAGGACATTATGCTAAGTGAAATAAACCAGTCACAGAAGGACAAATACTGTCTGATTTCATTTACAGGTATCAAACTCACAGCAACGGAAAGTAGAATGGTGGTTGCCTGGTGATAGGGGAGGAGGAAATGGGGAATTGCTGTTCAATGGGTATAGAGTTTCAGTTATGCAAGAAGCAAAAGTTCCAGGGATCTGCTCTGCAACATTACAACATTGTCCTTATAGTTAACAATAATACACTCTACATTTAAAATTATATGACAGTAGATTTCGTGTTTTCTTCTTACCTCCCAAAACCCCCACAAAACTCGGTGCAACTTGCTTACACTTATTGTCTAGTATAGGATGCTCTTTATTTTGCATTGCATACTGAGGGCAGGGACCACTGTATTTTCATTGCTTGGGGCTTCCATGTGTTAAAGCATTGCCTCTGGCCTGCTTCCCCCACTCTTTAGGCCCACTGGTCCCTTGGGGCCTTGCTTCAGAATGCTGAAGCTGATAAATAAGTGATGCCAAAGCATTTGTGACTTCCAGGGCTTTCTGATGGGAGCCCTACCCAAAAAACACTCTTGAATCTCAACAGGTGACTTCAAAGGCACAAATAGGTAAAATCAAGAGAGAATTCCACATACATTATAGGTTAGAAAAGTAGATGCCTGTAGGGACAAATCTTTCCACCTGCCCCAAATCTTACTGCATTAGTGGCTGTGGTTAATCCTGGAGTCTGTCCTTACAGACTATTTTCATTTAACACTCCAATAACAAGTTGGCCACTGAAGCTGGTGGGTAAGGGTGGGGGAAACACATGATCTGAGTCCTCTACTTCCACTGGATCTTCAGTTATCCACAGAAAGTAACCCCAGGCACCTTTCCAACTGTGCTGTTAGTTTATTTTCTTTCTATGGTCAGTACCCAAATATATAATTTTTCCTCTTCTTAGTTTGTAAACGGCTCAGTCACTAGGGGGAAAAAAAGCACAGTGATTACTAATGGGAGATGCCACTAAGGTTCCAGCTGTGAACAGGAGAAATCCAAGATGACCCATCATCTAAATGTCAACGCAAACACCATGCCATTCAGAATGAAACAAGGAAGCCTGCGTGCAGACAGCCAGAATACATTACCAATTGTGAATTTAGCTCCAGAATTTGTGAATCTTTGCAAAGAAATTTAGGGGCTTCTCACTTGATTAAATAGCCTATGATGGAGGATTCGGTTGTTCCCCACAATAGTTGCATGCAAATGATAGATTCACATGGACTACAGCATACAGAGCCCTTAGGGGGCTGTACATTTTTAAGTAATTCTGCCATTGTTTTTGCATAGTAATTGGAAACGTACATTCTGTTGGAATGTGATTCTTATTAGAAGAGAAGGTAGCTGCTGTCTGCTACAGGATTCTATTCATTTAGGGTCACCGGGACTTAAAAACAGAGGAAGAATCTGCATTTATGCACTAAATGAGGATCTGCCTTAAACCCCAGCAAGTTTCTAGCCTGCATTAAAAGCTAACTCTCACTCTCAACTTTCATCTGCCTCTTTTCCCAGCTTCCTATTATTTATTTAGCCTGATTCTGCTTTGTGAATAAGTGACTCCCTGATGACTGAGTAGCAACTAGAGTTAAATTAGTCATGTAAGAGCAGCAAATTAGTAAATGGCACCCCAGTTACCAGAGAGGAGCTATATCATTCTGTGTGTTTAAAGTACTATTACCATCTATCTAGGAGTCAGGAGCTGTCCTGTGCATACAATGAGTCCTCAGTGGTCCCACTCACAGTATGACACAGGATTTGGCCAGGACGGAAAGCTGGGGGGCGGGGCAGCCAGTCATTTATCTATATCCTCCCACTCATTTCCCCTGTACCCCTCAGAAGTTTGGGTGAAAGGTGGCCTAGGTCAGGGTCACAGAATAAAGCCGATGGTCTCATAGGAAAAATCAAGTCTGTGATGCTGTTAAACTCTGCTAACACAAATGAGGACACTCAGCCAGTCATTTAGAGGAGGAAAGGGAACAGCATTTCCTCACGTTCTTGTTATGTGAAGGATGGGGCTTGGGCCAGCAGCACCTGCATTACTGAGGAGCTTATTTCTTAGACCTAAGAGCTATGGTCTGTAGCTCCTCCTCAGACTTCCTGAATTGGAATCTGCATTTTCACAGACCCCAGGTGGTTTTAACACACACTGATGTTTGGGAAGCACTGTCTTACATCTCTAAATGTCAGCACCCAAAACACAGAGACCCCGTGAGTCTTAGTCAATCCTATAGTGGCAGTACCTGAATCAGTGCCTGGTGCATAGTAGACACTCAAATATGTGTGGAGTGAATTGAACGGGAATGAAGAAAGAAAAGGAAAAAAATCTTCATGGCAACATAAAATAACTTTCGTAGCAACAATAAAAAAAGGAGGGAGGAGAAATCAAGTTCTAAAATAAAAATGAAAATCAAAGAAAGCAGCCAGAAAGCATCCAGGGAGATGCACCTGGCTGGTGGAGATGGGCTGTGGCCCCACCTGCTGGCGACAGTCGCTGGAGTGCCATCCTTGTCCACGACCTTCATTCATGAGTCTCTGCCTCTCCCACACTTTGCCTTAGGAGGCTGGCCCCTATCTTGCACACTCAGGCCTATTAGCCACGGTTATCTCTCCCATACAGCATTATCAGGTTACTTTAGAGCTGAAGCCTAATTGGACCAATGTAAACTCTTTACAATGTGTTTAAAGTTCTGAGCTCCTGGTTTAAGTGAAAAGAATGTCAATGATGATTGATCATCACCAGTCTCCTGGGGACCTCATGTGCCCAGAGCTTGAGCCTTCCACCTAGGACCCAAAATATTTAGAGAGAGAAAATAAGTCACTGTATTTGGATAGGCAAAAAACAAAACAAACAAACAAAAAACAACCACAAACCCTGCTTTGCTGCTCAATTCCTTTTCATCTGGTCTTAAGAGAGTATAGCCACCACAAACGCAGCAAATTTAGTGTACATGAGACTGGAGGATATGGGGGAGAAGGGTACATCTGTTCAGAAAATTATGGATTTTCCTTAACATGAGAAAATGAAAGAGAATAATTCAGCACCCAAATCACGTTACTGCAAAGATCGATTGTTTTCCAGATTTCTTAATTTGATTGGACTGAGAATTACAAGCTGAGTAGATGTACTGTAGTGAGATGCTTTTGATATGATAATTGATAATATTTATTAGAATCACATGGGCACTCTGCTGGACTCTTTATATGCAGTATCTCCTGCAGTCCTCACAACAACCCATTAAGATAAGAATTATTACTATCACCTTTTTACATGCGAAAGCTGCAGCACAGAGAGGTTAAGTAACTTACCAAGGGTCACACAGCTGGTAAATACGTAGGCAGTAGACAATATAGGACTCAAACCCAGGTCTGTGTGGTTGCAAGCCAGTGCATTTAACTGCTCCACTATCCTGCATCTCTGTTATGTTTTCTTAATAAAGAGAAATTGAATGAAATGTGGAAATCAGAGCTAGAGAGAGAGCAGAAGACGACAAATTACCCCATGTGGGTAGGACTTATACACTGCATAAAGAGAAAAGGCTTAAAAGGAGGATGATGATTTTAGATAACTTCGCAAGGTTGAATTCACCTCTTCTGACTACTCAGAGACAATTTTTTAGACTTCAAGAGTTATTTAGCAAATGGATCTTGGTGACCCACAGAAAGAAAAAGCTGTTCTTAAGGAGGAAAAAATGTATTATTTTCCTCTGGTGGGATTAGGAGCTACCAATGATTTGAGAAGAGGAATGGTCTCTAAAACCCAGCAAGACAAGACAATAAGAGAGAGTCACAACTCTGTCTATATCTGGTTTTTCTAGGCTCGTTGAGCCAGGCCAGTAATTAGTATAACTCCATGTAAACTGTAATCACCATTTCTCTGACGTGATCAAGCTCACAGTGGAAGGATTCTGC
The DNA here is from genome assembly GCF_028858775.2 of Pan troglodytes. NCBI lineage: Eukaryota > Metazoa > Chordata > Mammalia > Primates > Hominidae > Pan > Pan troglodytes. The sequence goes on from NC_072414.2 coordinate 53,631,430, forward strand.
TGTCTAATGTGACTAGCTTCTCCGATTCCATTTTCATAGCTGAATCGAGGTAGATCTCTTCCTGCAATGCAGTTTAATAATTGTTTTAAGAAACCCTAGAAACTAAAAGTAGCATATGAAAATTTGCAATGCATATAATTATATTATGACTGGGGACTCCAAAATAAGTCATGGCATTTATTTATTCATGCACTGTGTACTCTGTGGTCCCCTGGGAAAAGAAATGTTTAAATTAAGATGTATGATAAGACAGATTCCGGTGTCTTATGCACTGAATTACAACTCACTAGCATGTAGCTTTTACATAATATTTGCTCTCTCACTCTGACCTTGACTCTGAACATTTTTACAAAATATTTGTCTCCTAAGCCTCACCCCAACTTCGAGAAGCCCATATCATCAACATCATCGTCATCATCATCATCATCACATATACTTTAATTTCACTTTTAATTCATCTCTGGCCAAGAAGATCTAGTAAGTTGATAGGGGAGAAACATCAAAAGGAAACTCACAATACATGTAAATATAAATTAAAATCCACCTTGCTTTGTTATAATTTTCATTCTAAAAACATGTACATAATTCATGATGGAGAATGGGAGGACTGGAAGATGCAGGGCTGGGGACAACCTTTTAATAGTGAATAGTGCCATGAAAAGTTTTTTTTTTTCTAATGAGCCAAGAGAATGAGGGAGGAACTCAAAGAGGCAACGACAGTTTGATCTTTCACTTCTACATCTTTGGAAAAAGAGAAAATAAAAGAGAAGTTTCCTCTTTGAACTTTCTGAAATGACCCTACATTTAATGAACTATAGTGTCAAATATTTGAAACTTTTAAGAAATCTTGCTCTTTTGTTTAACATACAAGGTAGTGTTAGAAAAAAAATACTCAGCGGATAGTCACATTTCTAACCTTATCTTTCTATGAGGAAAAAGAAAAAGGCATTGAACTCTATGGGGGCGCCCGGACTGCTGTTTTACTGCACTTCCACCTTGCCCAAGGACGAGATTCGCCTTCAGGAAGTGAGACCTTGACCCAGCCAAAGGGGAATGGCCACTGCGAGAGCAGGTCCCTTCTTTTTCCTGGACACAAGTGCAAACTTAATGAATCCTCTCCCTCCACCACTTGCCCCAGACGGCGAGGGGAAAGCGGAGTGCACCTGCTGCATCTCCCTTCATATCACGTTGCTGTTATGAAAAATAGTTTGCTATTTTGGAACCCCCTGGCAGCCAGAGTGAATCGCCGAAGGCCCCAAGCTCGTTTATCTTGTGTCAGAAGCAAAGCCAAATGAACACCACCTCGTCCAGCACCTGAAGAATGGGAAGAAGCTCAGAGAGAGTAAAAATAACCAAGGGCTCGGGAAACGGTGCCGAGACGAGCGGCCTGTACAGGTTAAGTAGGGCTTCTCACAGCCCACTCTGACTTTTAGAACTCTACACTTTGGGACAGGAAGGGGAGCGCTTTTTCAACCAAGCAGACTTTGTGGGTCTAAGGTCTAGGATGCGGGGGGCCGTTCCTGCCCAGTTTCCTGCAGTTTGGGCAAGCTGTGGCTACGATGGGGAATCACTGAAACCCCCAGTGGCATCTGGTGTCAGCTTGACTTCGACTGGAGATGGGAAACAGATACGTGCCCATTCCTCAAGATCTGGGCAAATCAATCATCCGTCCAATATCACACTCCCTCCCCTTCCACAAACCAGAGAATGGCTGAGTCTGAGATCATGTGATTGAGAATGATCCAAAAGGTTTAATTTCTTTTTAAGGTGGAGAGACAGAGAGAGAAAGGGAGAGAGAGAGATCAGAGTAGCTGCGGAAGGCTTATGGCAGAGGCAGAGTTGGTACAAGATTTTCAAGAATGGATAGAATTGAGATGGGTGAAGAGGAATGATGAAGGTGTATCAGTGGGGGGAAAGTCAAGACAAACAGACAGTGGTGAGAATGAGCTTGCTCCTTGCAGAGTTGAGCAATTCTAAGGAAGGTTCGAGGGGGCATGTTAAATGTGCAAATTCTTGGGCCTCGTGCTAAACCTACTGAATCAGAATCTCTGTAGCCCAGGAGTCTATGTTTTACAAATTCTCCAGATGTTTCTTTGTACATGGTAAATTTGAGATGAGGGCTGAGGACAGAATGTCAAGATCTGTCCAAATGGAGGAGAAGGTGGTCTGGGGAGACCCATGCTCTGCAGACACGAGGCGCAAGCTTATTCAGTGACACACATTGGCATGAGTCCTTAGCTTCCTTCCTTCTTGGTTCTGTCATGTCCTGATTGTCATCCTGAGGAATAAGTTAGGCTTTGTGAAGTGATGAGGAAAGTCATTTCACAAAAATTAAAAGCACAACTCAACAACGAGGCAGGTCGTTTTGGTTTTCTTCAGTCCCAAATCCTGGGGCATTGCTAGGTTTGTGTCAGGCATGAGAAAGTATTTGAGATTTTGTATAAAGACTACTGGCCTAACATTATCATGGGTCAGCAAATTCACTTAGAAGTTGATAAATATGTGATTTTCTAAAACGTATCTCTTTTCAAAAAGAAAGCAAATCCTAAAAAATAAAACCTCATGAGATTATGATCACACAATTTCTTTCCAATAATTGAGTCACATAGATTCCTAAAATATGATAAGTCCTAGGACACAAAGAATGTGCAGGTCGGCCAGGCGCGGTGGCTCATGCCTGTAATCCCAGCACTTTGGGAGGCCGAGGCGGGCGGATCACCTGAGGTCAGGAGTTTGAGACCAGCCTGGCCAACATGGCAAAACCCCGTCTCTACTAAAAACACGAAAATTAGCTGGGCGTGGTGGCAAGCGCCTATAATCCCAGCTACTTGGGAGGCTGAGGTGGGAGAATCGCTTGAACCTGGAAGGTGGTGGTGGCAGTGAGCCGAGATTGTGCCACTGCACTCCAGCCTGGGCGACAGAGCAAGACTCCGTCTCAAAAAAAACCAAAAAGACAAAAAACAAAGAATGTGCAGGTCCACAGAATAGTGTAGAAGCTGAAACTGACCTTACCTAAGCCTCTTGTCAGCCTGGCTGGGTTCATGAGGAACCTTCTACCCCTACCCCACATCATCTCAAACATTGAAAGCTCTCACGTTGAGAGGCTTGGAAGCTGCCAAACTTTTTTTTAGAAGAATCCTGTGGCTCCACAGGAAGAAATTCTCCCTCAGAGAAAATACTGCATTCATGTGTCTAGATTAATAACAACAGGGAAATCACTTGATTGCTGCTTTAGTTCCTCACATGTTGAAATTGAAAAAATAATAGTAACTCCTTTTACGATTGTCAAGTTACTTAAGTGACTTAATAAACGTGAAGTGGTGGCTGGGCGCAGTGGCTCACGCCTGTAATCCCAGCACTTTGGGAGGCCAAGGCAGGTGGATCACAAGGTCAGGAGTTCAAGACTAGCCTAGCCAAGATGGTGAAACCCCGTCTCTACTAAAAATACAAAAATTAGCCAGGCATGGTGGCGAGTGCCTGTAATCACAGCTACTCAGGAGGCTGAGGCAGAGAATTGCTTGAACCTGGGAGGCAGAGGTTGCAGTGAGCTGAGATTGCACCACTGCACTCCAGCCTGGGTGACAGAATGAGACACCATCATAAAAAAAGAAAAGAAAAGAAAAAAAGCAAAGTGGTTAAAACAGTGACTGGTATATTTAAGTGGTTTATTTTACTTGATTCTCACATAAGCCCTAGAAAATCAGCATGACTGTCATTCCAATTTTACCGATGGGGAAAATGAGGGTTGGCAGGATTAAGTAACTTGCTAGTGGTCATAGAGCCATTGTTCATATGCAGGGATCATGCTTTTAACCACTTGGCTATATTGCCCAATCAACACCAACATGACTATGCTCTTACTATAGAAACCCAGACACATGTAAGTGGGAAATAATCCACACAATTATATAATAGCATATACTGTGAACAACTGTAGACAGCACTTTTCCCAGGGGGATCCAGGCACCTTTCTGCAAAAGTAAGAAGGAGTGCTTAATGCTGATGATGGCTGTCATCTTCCATAACTCCCTAAAAAAAACTGAAGTCCCCTTGGAGACCTCCCTCTAATATTCAGCTACTTGACCAATTCCTTATATAATCTGATCAGATCACTTGAATCCTGGCACCCCAGCCAGATGACACCCAGCTGAGCCAATCTAAAAAAAATTGGTGTTTTAATGATGCCACCCTCTCATGGGACTTGTCCTGGAATTTGAGCCTGGAGGGAAGTCTCTTCCTATAGGCATTGAATTCAACCGTCTTTGATGGCACAGCTACCATAGTGAAGGTGTAATATTCTGCACTACTGTGAATACTTAATGCCTTTTCTCAAAGCATGTGAACTGCCATTGTCACTCATGGGTCTTTCTATTAAAATTCTACCTATCTTTCAAGGACTGGGACAATGCCCACTTCTCCTTTTCTTTCTAGAATGGTACGTGGTATGTATACCACATACTGCCATTTTTCTGAATACAAACCACTTTAGAGTAGGGTCAGCACTGATAGGAGAGGTGAAATGGATTTGCTGTTGTTGATTGGGGGCTAAAAATCTTATTTTACAACTATTTATTTATGTATCTACTTATTTTTGAGACAGAGTCTCATTCTGTCACCCAGGCTGGAGTGCACTGGTGCCATCTCAGCTCACTGCAAACTCTGCCTCCCAGGCTCAAGAGATCCTCCTACCTCAGCCTCCTGAGTAGCTGAGACCACAGACATGGGCCACCATGCTTGGTTAATTTTTGTATTTTTGCTATAGACAGGGTTTCACCATGTTTCACCTGACACCCAGGCTGGTCTCAAACTCCTGAGCTCAAGCGATCCTCCCACCTTGGCCTCCCAAAGTGCTGGGATTATAGGTGTGAGCCACCACACCTGGCCTATTTATTTATTATCAACTTATTTATTTATTACCAACTTCTTTGTACCCCCCCATAGCACAGCACAGAACACAGGATTTGTTATTAATAATTAGTTCAAAGTAATTTAATTCATGAGCCATGTCCTCAGGGAGCTTATATTCTATTTAAGAGGCCATAGATTCTGGACAAGTTAAAGATTGAACTTAAACATGAACACAAGATACGGCACAGAGCATTACAGCATTGCCCCGACAATAGGTCAACCAGGAGTGCAGGATAAAAGGAAGAAGTCCTTTCAACAGTGGAGAAGAGTACAGGGGAGGAGTGGACCTAAGCTTGTTCCCTAGCTGTGAATCAATTTGCACAGAGAGGGTGTAACAGCTTACCTGGAATTGATGGTGAGAAGACCAGACCAGAAAACTGCTAAGATCTTTCCCATCTGAGAGCCTATCATTCCATGGACCAGACCTAAACTAAAGGATTCAGTACCAAATTGTGTCTCTGAGGTGGATTTTTTCACAAAATTTGAAATTTGACATTTGGGACACATATCGAACAGATGCAGAGTTTTCCCAGCTTGTGCTGTTGATTCCGAAAAATTCACCAGTAGATGTTAAAACTTTGAGCCAAATAACTTATCTGAGAGGAATGTTGTAGCAAGACTTCTCAATAACTTAGTTCTTAGGGTACAGGAATTTGCCTGATCCTTTTCTGAGAACAGGTTGGCACTGAAGTAGGATAGTAATAGCTAGTATTTATTAAGTGCCTACTGGGAAGTAGCACTTTAAAAAATTTAATTGGCACTATTTTATTTAATCCTCACAACAACTCTATAAAGTAGCCACTATTATTATTCCCATTTTTCAGATAATGAAATTAAATGAGAAATTAAATGATTAGTAAGTGGTGGAGATGGGATTCATGTCCAAACCTCTATCTCCAGGGCCTAAACACTTGTCTCTAAGTTACACTGAATGAAAAGCATTTAAAACAAAAATGTGAGTGTTATAAATTAACAATCACCACCACTATTGAGCATTTGTTATGTCTCAGGCACTGTGCCAGGCATTTTATGTATATTATCTTTGGTTCTTACAACCCTATAAAGTAGAAATTATGTTCACTTGTAATAAATAGGAAACTCAGGTAAGTAATTTGCTAGCAAATGTTCCTTTTAGGATTCATGACCAGATGTTTTGGTTCCAAAGCCTTAATATTCAAATTCTAAATTTGCAATTTACTTTCTGTGGCCTTAAGCGTGTTACTCCTTTAATAAACTTGAGTTTTTCTTATCTTTTGAAAAAGAAAGGACAAATATTCCTACCATATACAGTCAGTCACTGTATACGTATATAGACTTAACTTGGAAAAGGGAATGTGTCTAACAAAATGCCTGTGTAGAATGACTGTTTAGTAAATGCTGTTGAATCATGGAGGTAGAGGTTTGAGAAGGGGCAGTACCTCTGAGAGGAAAAGATAACACAAGAAAAAAAGATAACATAGAAATCATAGAAGAAGTCAGGAACTACCTCAGGTCTGCCAGGAACTACAAAAACTGAAGCCACAAATATATTGACCTGACAGACCTTTAGTGTCTTCAATAAGCAAAACATGGTTCTAGAATTATTCAGAAAAAAAAAATATCTTACAGGCTCCCAAAACCTTGAAACAGGAAATACGCTGGGTTAACACTAGAATTTAATACTTTTCTACAATTTCAGGTTTATATTTCAGCATTCCTGGTGTCAATCATGTACTGTAATTAAATAGTGTGATAACGCTGAGATTATGTAGGCTACAAATAAATGTGGGTCTTCAGCGAATGATCCAAATCTGATACAGTTGAAAGGTACAAGAAGGCATTGAGATTTTAGGGCATGGAACCCCTCTTCAGCTTTAAAGAAAATCTGTCCAAGTCAGCAGAAACAGAAAGTTTACCATCTGCTTGTTGGCTTCTGACATGGTTATTTCAGTTCAATTCCAAAAGGAACGTTGTTTCCAATAAAATTATTTATAGAGTATCTCAAAATTATTTTTATTTGTGAATAAATAAAACAAGATGTTATTTAGCAAAATTTAGCCCATTGGTTTCAAATACTGTGTCCTATCTTTCTGCAAGCAATACAGTCTGGGGACAATTACAATCCTTGGATTTGGGGACCAAGGACATGCAACAGGGCACTTCAACTTTTTCAAATGCCCCAAACTGCCATTCCTGTAGAAGTAAGATGTATAGGGCATACAGCAAACGTAGCCAGAGAACTGGAATAAGTTGCTTGAGGCAGACCTTCAATCCTAGTGAGTTCCATGGTGTGGCTGAGTCACATGTGCTTAACAAATTGGAAGTATTGCTGCAATGGAAGAGGATGGCTCTTTGTAACCAAAGTCAGGTAACGCAAATCCAGATGTAATGTGGATGCTTCAGGTATTCAGATTACAGGTAGACATTCATAGGAGGACCACGTGAAACAAGCTTCAAGCTCAGAAATCCCTCACAGTTCTATAGACAGTGCCTTCAGTGTATCACCTTGTACCCAAAAACAATGTAATAACACCACTGGCTGTGGGTCTCCTTTCTTGTCAGGGTTATACAGAATGACTAACTTTATTTTCCAGAACAGGCTAATATCCACTTCTGGAAATAGTTAACCTGAGGAAAACTTTGTGTAAGGTGACTGTTTGCAGAACGTATAGCCTGGGTATAGCTTGTGTTGGTATGGATTGTCTGTGAATTCTTTGCAGGTGTTTTGTGCCTGGATCCTTACAAAAGCTACGTGCCGGCAACAGTTCATGGATACTGCCCTATGGCTATTCTTCCACCGTCATACACAGAACTTCATCTTACACAACCAGTGGTTTTCCTAAGGAAGATTCATCCATAATAAATTTGTTTCTGATACTGAAGCACCTGAACTACTTGAACACTGTTATTTTATCCTTGACTATCTTATTCTTAAAATTCAGACTTGCTTCAAAGGTTCATTTGCACCAAGCCTTTTGTTCTCAGAATAAATACAGTCATGCATCACTAAATGACAGGCATACATCGTGAGAAATGTGTTGTTAGGTTATTTCTTCCTTGTGGGAAAACCATAAAATGTACTTAAACAAACCTAGATGGTATAGCCTATATCTAGGCTATATGCTATAGCCCATTGCTCCTAGGCTACAAGTCTGTACAGCATGTTACTATAGTGAATACTGCAGACAATTGTAACACAATGTTAAGTATTTGTGTATCTAAACATTCCTAAGGAAACAAATACGGTATTATTATCTTATAGGGCCACCATCGTATATGCAGTCTATCATTGACTGAAATGTCAGTGTGTGCCATGATGGTGGTCCCATTACAGAAGTATGTTAAAATATAATTTTATCTGTACACATTCTGAATGCTGCTGTTAGACATCAGTCTTTACGTCCATGTTTCTTCAGCCCTTTGGTAAATTCCTGAGGAAAAACTCATGAGAACACTGCTCCCTGAGTTTTTGCATGTATGTAATACTTTGCCACAACCTTTATACTTGAAGATCAGTTTGGCCAGGTATAAATTCCATTGCTTATCATTTATGTCCTTGAGTATTCTAAATATGTTTCTTCATTGTCTTCAGGTTAAAGCACTGTTTTTGAAAAGATTGATGACAAACTGATTTTTTGATTTTTTTCCCCTCTCTTGTGAATGCCAGTATCAATGTCTGGGTGCTCATAAAGAAGTCTTTTCTTTAATTTTTAAGCCAGTTTGGCCACTGTGAATTGATTTTCTCAGAAATAGCATGCCCTTTTTCAGTGCATATTTTTTGTTTACTTTTATTTCAGGAAAGCTTGATTGAATTATAGTTTTTAATATTAACTCTTTTCCATATCTTTGTTTTCTTCTTTGAAAACTCCTATTATGCATGTATTGGATCTTCCCTGTCTAGCTTCTGTATCACTGTCTAATCTGTTACATCTCTTTTGAATTTCTTTCTGATTTAAAGTTGTGTCACTCTTTTCAATCTCCTATTTATCTAAGGAATTTTGTGTGTTGCTTATTCATTCTTGTGTTCCTTCTCATTTAGACTTTATTTCTGAAATAATGTTTTAATTTTCATTATTTTCTAAGCTTAGACAGGTCCTTTTTCAAAGCTTTTCTTTTTCTTATCTTTTCTTCAGTCATACCATTTCTGAGTTTCTCTAAGCTTATTTGTGTTCCTTCATAGCTTCTTTTACTCTATTTGCATTATTTCATATTATTTTTCATCTCTTTTGAAATATTAGTTTATAATTTTCATCTATTTTGTAAACATAATCTTCTGATTTCTTTGATTGTCTATATGAATATTGTGTTGGTCCTGGTTTTTTTTTTTTTTTTCCCTTATAGTGACTTTATGTGGGATTTGCCTGCAATCATTTTCTGTTGCTCATTTTAAGTGAAATAAGTTTTTCTGTGCTAGAAAGGGAAGATGAACCAGGATAGAATTATTTCATGCTATATTCTGTAGGGCTCTCTTTTCTGTTGTTCTCAAGCGTTTTTGAAAACATATACTCTCATACTTCCAGAGATCCACTGGCTCTGCTCATTTTCCTTTTTCCCTACTTCTTCTTTCTTTGCCCCTATTTTCCCTAACCTAACTAATTTGGATTCTGCTCACAGAAGTTTCTCCTTCCTGGTGAAATCATTTTGAAGGGAGATTTGGATGACTAGTATCAAGAGCACAGAGGTCCCAGACATCTCTGGCTACGTCAGTCTTACCCAGGAATTCTAGTCGGCTAAGCTCCCACCCAGACTTGACTGCTCTCCTTAGATTGGCTTGCTGAGCTTTCAAGTGAGTGTCTGTTGTCAGTTTGGGATTGTTAGTCAGTACATCAGAAGTACCTCTTTTACCCCTCTGCTTCCTCCTTACTATAGTAGTCTGGTTAGTATGGCTCAATGCTTGGCATTTGTAGGGACATCTTTTCACTTGGTTTTGTTGTGGATACCGTACATGGTGTTTTGGCTTTGGTATCCTATTCTGACTTTTTTTAATGGGTGTTTCCAGAGATTTAAAAACTATTGCCTTGACACTGCCATTTGCCAGAGTCCTCTTAATGCCATTTTAAATAATATAATTCTGGAAATATAACTACTAACTTTAAAAAAAAACTACTTACACATGCAACACGGATTAATCTCTAAAAGAGTATATTCGGTAAAATAAAGCAAACATACAAAAAAGCATATGCTGTATGATTTCTTTTATAAAAATTGATGAACAGAAAACTAATATATGCTGGTATAAATTAGAATATGCTTATTTACATAGGAGAGGTAATTAACAGAAAAGGCCATGGAGGAACTTTCTGGGGTGATGAAAATATCATATAACTTGATCTGGTAGTAGTTATATGGGGACATAAATGTAAAAACTTTAGCTGTACATTTTACATTTATATACTTTATTCTATGTAAGTTATACCTCTGTTGAGACATAATAATTAAAATTCATTTTAAAAATGTAATTGATTGATCCCAAAGGAATTTCAAACTACATTCTAGTTTCCTTCAACTTAGCTCAATGCCTAGAACACAATAGGGATTCAATCAATATTTATTAAATGAATGAAATAAGGAACCACCCACTGAAGTTACAAATGACATCATCTTTCACTACTATGTGTCAGCATCTTTTCCAGAGTTGAATCTCTCCATCCAAAATTGATCTTACCATTAGATAATATGTTGATAACCACAAACGGCCATAGTCATTTCTTTTAATTTAGAGAATTTGGGTCATGTATCTACCATATTTTAGGTACTATTTTAGGTACCGTTAGGTATAAAATTATGAAGTCAACTATTCCTTGCCCTCAAGGTTTGATATGGTTTTGCTGTGTCCCTACCCAAATCTCACCTTGAATTGTAATAATCCCCACATGTCAAGGGCGGGACCAGGTGGAAGTAATTGGATCATGGAGGCAGTCTCCCCCATACTATTCTTGTGATAATGAGTGAGTCTCACAAGATCTGATGGCTTTATCAGCATCTGGTATTTCCCCTGCTTGCACTGACTCCATCCTGCTGCCCTGTGAAGAAGGTATCTGCTTCTCCTTTGCCTTCCACCATGATTGTAAGTTTCCTGAGGCTTCCCTAGCAATGTGGAACTGTGAGTCAATTAAACCTCTTTCTGTTATAAATTACTCAGTCTTGGATATTTCTTCACAGCAGTGTGAGAACTGACTAATACAAGGTTCTTACATTATAGTCCAATCTTTTAAATAGTGCTTAATCTATAAATCTTAAATAGGAAGATCTTCTCCTAATATATAAGAAAAATATGGCAAATTATGGACTTTGAAATCATTATTACAAAAAAAATTTGTCAATGAACAGCTACAAAAAAATCAGCCAAATACTAGACATCATTAGGAAGGAAATACTGAGTAAGAATGAGGATTTGAGTATTAGTAATGCTAGTTGGATGCCGGTGACAAAATACAATATTGGGAGGGAAACATTTGCTTCAATTCTCAGTGCGCCAAAGACCAGCAATTTTAGAACAATAGAAAACAATACCCTGGACATGGTGTTCTCATGATGACTACCTTCAGCACTGGCTGGACCGTCAGCCAGGTGCCTTTGCATAGTTCCCATTCTTGCCTAATTAAACCAGTGACATCAAGATAAAGAACAGTACATGGAGTTTTTATAAGTGTAGATTCAGAGCAAATAAATAAAAGGCAATACTTCTTCACACAGCTAGGAATCAAAACAGGGAACTTATTGATTCAAAATGACATATTAGCTGAGATGATACCCTGTAAATTAAGAGCTGGATAATATAGACTAAAGATGTAGGAGAGGTTGTTTGATTTCTGTTCCTATCCTCTTGATGTTAGCATTGACAATCTTGAAGCTGCTGTTAGAGCATATTTTGAGCTGAAAGGAACATGTGTCTGACCCTGGATCCCGTGTCTTATACTCAGTTAACACTCCATGGGTGACATGAGAGAAGAACTCTTATGAGAATAGGAAAGGGTAAGTTAATATTATTCCTCCTCACATCAGCTCTTAGAGCCTCTTCTGAAAGGCCAAATAAGCATCTTTTACATTCTACCATTCTCCCTGAACATTAAAATATCCAATACGGGGATAACAAATAAGAAACATCTGTCAAAGGCAAAGGTATCTTTGGTAACTTCTCTTTTTCTGGCTAAAGGGGCAAAGTCACTTGGAAAAATGAGCCAATAGATTAACAAGGTTCTAAATCATTCTTAAGTCAGTACTGCAATTAATTTACTGTCACAAGCCACCAAAATATTTATAGCTATTTTTCAAACCTTAATGCAGATAGAAAGTAGTTTTTACAAATAGCAATTAAATACATCACTGATGTTAATTATAATAATTTGCATTAATGGAGAGGAAGTAATTTTAGATTTCCTAGCCAAAGATCAGAGACTGCTGACTATGCTCTCTACTCTAGGTGAAAAGTATCACTTCAGCCATGTACCATGAGAGTCAAGTGGCTGATATGGCTTTTAGAATTTATGACTGATTAACTCAGCTAGTTACTACACTTCTAAGGAGATCAATTTCAATGATGTGACATTCACTTGAGCCAGTTAGAACTAGTCTGCCTATCCAAGGAGAGACGAGACCTATGCTCTAGTCTTGATTCTTCCACTTTCTAACTGTGATGAGCCTGGATACTTGACTTCAGGAAGACTTCATCCATAGAATGGGAACAATAAGAATCATTTTAGCTTCCCCTGCATTCTTTTGATATAACTTCCAACTCTATATAACCCTCTGATTCCAACATACTGACCCTCAAAAAACAGGGTCAGCCATCTTGAAAATGTGGCCCCAAGAGATGCTGGGTGAGCTTAGTACAACAAATCCTTACCTTCGTTGTGAAAGCGTTTCAAAGCCATCTTGCTGTTCAGAGACAGTGTTCTGGGCTGGAAGGAATAGTTCTTTCCTAATTGAAACAATGGAGTTAATTAGTGGGAAAAAGATGCAATTCCCTAAATTAGGTTCTGGCAAGGACATTTTGATTCAGGATTGCCAAGAAATCCTTAGTGGCCACAGAAAGGCCATTTCTACACTAGCAAAGCAAAATGTACCTTGGCAAAAGCTCCACAGAGCAGTAACAATGAAGGTATTTTCTCAAAACATCAAGCCACACACTGGAGTGTTGAGAATATAATTGCCAAAAATATTTTGCATATATACTTCACTTAATCACAGAAAAAACCTTTGCTAAAGTACAAAATCACCCCCAAATAATTGTTTATTTATTCAGGATGACATAGGACATCATTATACCATATTAGGGTTATTGGCATACTCTCACTAATAATTCTTCTTGAAAAACAAAAGTATAACCTCACTGGCCTTGATTTACAAAGGTATCTCATCTTTACGAAATGAAGAGATAAGAATATATGATTCTCGGCAGCCGTTTGGCGGTAACAATAACACTTAAGTGTGAGTTAGTGGACACACTATGGTGACTTTTATAGTTAACACTTAATGATCTTACACTGACATCCAGAATATACGAGTAACTCAAACAAATCAGCAAGAAAAAAAAATCCCATCAAAAGTGGACAAATGACATGGATAGACATTTCTTAAAAGAAGATTTACAAATGGCCAAACATATGACAAAATGCTCAACATCACTAATCATCAGGGAAATGCAAATTAAAACCACAATGAGATACCACCTTATTCCTGCAAAAATGGACATTATTAAAAAGTCAAAAAACAATAGACGTGAAGGTGGATGTGGTGAAGAGGGAGCACTTGTGCACTGCATAAGAACTGAAAGTAGATCTACCATTCAATCCAGCAATCCCACTACTGGGTATCTACCCAAAGGAAAAGAAGCCGTTATATCAAAAAGACACCTGCACACACGTGTTTATTGCAGCACAGTTTACAAGTGCAAAGATATGGAACCAACCTAGTGCCCATCAACCAATGAGTGAATAAAGAAAATATGTCAAATATACACCATGGAAAACTACTCAGCTGTAAAACAGAATGAAATAATGTATTTTGCAGCAACTTGGATGGAGCTGGAGGCCATTATTCTAAGTGAAGTAACTCAGGAATGGAAAACCAAATACCACATATTGTCACTTATAAGTGGGAGCTAAGCTATGAGTATGCAAACACATACAAGTGATATAATGGACTTTGGGGACTCAGAAGGGAGGTGGTAAGTGATCAAAAAACTATACATTGGATACTATGTACACTACTTGGGTGATGCGTACACTAAAATCTCAGACTTCACCACTATACAATTCATCCATGTAACCAAAAACCACTTGTACCCCAAAAGCTATTGAAATTTTAAAAAAAATTTTTAAAGAAAAAAATACTTAATAATCCTACAATATGTGCAGGCATGGTGTTAAACTTGAGAGAGAGACAAGAGAGAAGTATTTACCTTCTAAGGAATCAGCCATATATTTAGAGAGACAATGTCAATAAGGAATATCATACAACAATGTATAATATACATTAGTTCATGTTATACAGATTATGAGTCAAAAATTCTCCAGCTCTTTCCCAAGTAGGAGCCCCTTTTCATTTTCCTCAAGTCTTACAATTAGCTATAGGAAAAGGAGGAAGAAAGAGCTATGGCAATGTTTCTTTCAATCAAATATATAAGGCTTTGAGCACAACCAGATTTTGGAAAATCCTGCCATGGGAACTTATGCAACAGTACAATGGAGAATGGAAAAATTGTGAAAAATGAGAGAGATTGGAGGAAGACTCACTGAAGTCTGGTTGTAACTAAAAGTTCCCATAACATGAGGCTTATCCACCTAGTTTCTTGCCAAGTCATATTCAAGGGGCCAGAAGGACCAGGAGAGAAGTGATGCTTTCAAAGGCCAAGCCAGGCCAGAAGAGGTTACCCAGCAGGCTTGACAGCTTGCTGAGAGAGATCTAGAAAATAGATCTATTTAGAGGGAGAGATCAAGGAAAGCAACCAAGAAATGCACAGAGAAATGAGACCAAGTGAAGCTCAGCTTCAAGGGATTGGGTCACAAGTAAGAAGCTGGTAAGACCAGAACAGGAGGTATTCAAGGCAAAGTCAGTTAGGCAATTAGTTCAAAACTGAGATTCAAACAATGGCAGGGTTTGAGAGGCCTATTCCAATCTTGTGCCCACTTTGCAGCTTCCATATGCATGTAACATTTCAAAGAATAGAGCAACATTGAAAAACCAGAAGTAGAAAGTCTGCAAAGAACAGTGGCAGAATGAAACATTTTAAAAATAAAATCAACAGCAAATGCAACCAGATTTATCTAATAGGACATTTTGCAATAAAAATCTTTTCACTATCCCAGCCAATTCTTTTCTAGCCACTTTTTTAGACTTCTTCATTGTTTTGGGCTGTTTTATGTCATTTTTATCAAAACTTATTTTCCTAACCTCCCTTCTATGAGAACTTGAATATATAGAAAACCATATGAATTATATTCCAACAATATAATCTAGGTAAAAGGACATCCAAATATAATGTAAAAAAATGGGCCAGATGGAGTCAGGGGTGACCTAGCACTGCTTTTGCCTCATGACATGGACCCTAGCCTTTGACCTCAGCATTGCCTCATTATTCTACCATTTTCATGTGCAATGACTTCATTTGATTTCTGTATTTTTGGTATATTCTCTGCAAATCATTCAACTAGGGACCAATTTCTGACTTCCACGTTCTAGCCATCAGAGTATTTGATGTCACATAAGTCATGTGGTTAACCCCATCCTACCTTCATTTTATACCTGAAAACAAGAGTCTTATGTAAGGTTCTGTGTAACCCCATCCTACCTTCATTTTATACCTGAAAACCAGTCTTATGTAAGCTTCTGTGTAATGCCCAAGGACAGAACCTAGAGAACAGATCAGGAGGGTTCCAGTTTATCACACCCAACTTGGAGCTATACGTCTTTTAAAATGGATTTTATAGTATTTCTAGCACCGGCAGAAAAATCATCAAATATGTCAAAAATGATTGAATTTGACAGATTTGGTGCCACTAATTAAGGTTAATATTGAATATAACTTCATCATAAAGTAAAATCACCTTTGTTTCATTTGCTTAATGTCAAGGCTCTTCAATTTAACATACATTGAACATCTGCAATGTTTCAGGCCCTGCTAGGTACTGGGAACATAACTATGAATAAGATATTGTTCCCATCCTCAAATCATTCCCAGTCTAGCAGAGGGAGATGGATCCATAAACCCATGACTAAACTGTAATGTAAGACTATTGTTGCAGAAAAAGAGAAATATATATACATATAATTCTATAAGAACAAAAATAAGGAAGCAACTTTTAAATTCCACTGGTATCTGGATGGGAGAAGGAAAAGAAAACTACAGGGAAGGGAAAAATATCTGTCTTTTATTATTAAATTATGTTATCATCTGACCTATCAGATTTACTCATTTCTATCTATTTCATGGGCCTAAAATTCTTTAGATATTACGCTATACATGACACTTTTTAATAAATTATCCTATTCCAAGATCACAAAAGCCTTCTGAGTTAAACAGTTGAGAGATTGTACCCATTTTATAGATGAAACCATGAAGAGGAGAGGGAGATGAACTGAAGTTTGGGAATCAAAGCAATCAAGTCCAAAATATTCCAAATTCTGCCCCTTTTTTGAGTTTCCCTTGGAAAGAATGGTAAGGAGAACAACAAAACCCCACAAGTCTAGATTCTGTGAGCTGTGAAAACAGATTCTCCTCCTCTGCCATGATCAACCATCAAACCCATCCTCACCCAGCCAGACTTCTGTTAAATGCTCGCTGCCACCCCAAGTTGTAAATTATTTAAATAATTAACAAGCGCTATAGATGTAACGCTGTGAATGGCCTTGTGATCTGGGAAGACAGTTACACCTTTGGAGATCTTTAGCAAATAAACTGAAAACTCGGCTCTGTGAATTTTCTTTCTGCCATAATTAGCAGCAGATGGACGACTTTTATGGAGCCACCTGTCAGCAGGAAGACTCTCCTTACAGTTTCTAGTTTCTAGAAGGAGCAAGATTAAAATAGACCAGCGCCGTTTGCTTCAAGTACTCTTAAGGGTCCCAGATGTAATCGGATCTGCTGGAGACTGACAGGATTCAAGAGGCAGCCACTCCTCATGGCGCTGGCTCACCTGTGAGGCACGAGGCAAGAATAAGACAGAACATTATTTCTCAGCAAGTCTGGGCAGCCGATCATTTCCGAAAACTTGCAGAGCAAGCCGGGAGTCAGCCTGTGCTGTAACGTTCCATTTTACTAACCTTTTTATCCAATTTGAAAATACAAATAGAGCTCTCAGGGTGTAATTAGCGGCAATGACTCTTAATACCTGCTTTCCAAATTTGACCTTAATGGACATTCATTAAAATGGGCTCTGACTTCATAGCCACGTTAGCAGAAAATGGAAAAGTCCATCTATCACTGTCAGTTCCCATTTTCTGCATAATCATTCCTGGAAGAAAGAGGCCTGCAAGTGTGTATGGGGGTGGTGGAATTAGCTAAAGAGGAATTTCAGAAAACGATGGCAAGAGCTGGTGTTTGAGTTTCCCTAAAGATCTCTGGTGCCTAGAGAGAGGTGTAGTGCAGAGTCCTGGCCAGCCCTCAGAGATGTGGGTGCTCCATCTTGGCCTTGCTGTGTGAGCTGAGGGAAGTCTGTGCTTTGATCACATCTGTAAAACGCAGATAATCATACCACACCTACTGCAGAAGGCTTTCTGGGGATCAACTGGAATAATGTATATAAAAGTGCCTTGAAAAGCAAACTTTGCTATGTAACTGCAGAAGTTTTTTTTAAGAATGACAGTATCAATGGCAATGAGAAGAAGGCAATAAAACAATCATAGGTTTTGGTAAGTTCACTCAGGGGAAACGGAGATGCACTGATCCTATTTTTGCAGAATATATTTTAGATGGGCTCCTCGTATCGGCTGTAAGTGAATGGGGCATGTGTCCAAGACAGGGAGGGGCTGAGGAGGGTGGGGTGGGGGTAAGACTAAGTGGGCACCTGAACATGGAGCAGAGACTGAGTGAGGAAAGAGAGCACGAGACAAGGAGTCCCAGGACACCAGTCCCTGCCGGGTCCTGACCATCACTTACTGTCATTTTCCCAGCCTATTTTAATCCTATGATTCTGTGACTTTCTGGTATCAATTAAAGTAAATAACCATTGTTTTACGGAAGGGGCAAAGGGCAGGAGGGAAATCAAGGGAGTTGAGGGTAAGTTGGTTTCTGTTTTAAATAGGCACTAGAAGAAGCTATTTGAGGCAGATACTAATTATGAAGCTTCAAAGTAGATTCACTTCCCTGGCCCATAGACTTCCTAATTCCTTTGTCAATGAAGAGTTTAGGCCCACAAGAACAAAAGAGTTCCCCTTGGAGTTTGAAAGAGGCAAATGTTGAGTAAATTAAAGGAAAAACAACTCTACACAGTGGGTGGGCAAGTGAAGGAGCTAAAATACTGAAAAGGAGACACAGGATTTAAATTCACCTAAAAATCTCCAGGGTGAATTTTTCATCCAATTTAATTTGGATAATTGAAGAGCCATCTGCTCTAAGTCACGCTGCCTGAACCTTATCTGATGTGAGATTTGTTTGAAGCTTCTGACCCTCTCTGCAGCCTCTCCAAATTCAGTTTCAGCCTCCGTTCACCAAGCACTTGTTATGTATCAGGCCCTGTACTAGGTGTTTCCAAGAACCTTACTGACTTTAATCTTTTTAATGAAAATACCATAAGGAAAGTATTTATAGTTCCAGTTTTACACAGGAGGAAACTGGGGCTCAAACAAAGTACTTATCCAGAACGAAAAGTTGGGATTTAAACCTAGCTACCCCAAGTTGCAATCCAATTCTTTTTCCATTGCTGCATAGGTGATTGCAGCAAAACCTAGTTCTCCCTTCTAAATGGCCGTTTTTGAAAGCCATTTCCTGATTTGCTGACATGCAATTGTTTTCGATTGTTGCTTGTTTATTTTACCTATTTCAATGTAACTTTCTATCATTTAAGTGCAATATTACTTTGTAAACATTTTGGTTATTCTGTGCTTTATGATCGTTGTTGTATCCCCTGGGCTTAGGATTAAAGCGGATATTTGTAAATGTCTGATGAAAGAATGAATGATTAGGAGAAACTTAGTCTATGAGGTTGCTCAGATGTGAAGATCCCAGATGTGAGACTGAGAAGAACCAGGACTCAGGTACATTCTGGCAACTGGCCACCTGCAAGGCCCGCAGAGCGTATGCCACCACGTTGATTTGGGCTTCAGCCCATCTGAGCCACGACAGAGAACAGAAACCATCACATTCACAGGGCACAGCTGAACTTACAAAAAGCCCCTGGTTTGCCTCATGTCGATGTTCACAAATGTGCCTTCCCAGCTCCTTGTGTTGGGTGCTATGTCCTTAAGTGACGTGCATTTTTCTCCCTGATGTAAAAATAGCTGAACTTGACATACTGTGTTCATTTCAGTTTAATGACAACTTCAGTTTACAAAAAAGTAGTGCCAACTCCAGGCTCAAACATCTTTGTTTGTGTAATGGCAGCATGTAAATGATGCCAAACACAGTCCAGAATCCTGTTCCTAAATTGATTACATTCATTCTTGTGGAAGGAAAGAAAGAAGTAGCATTTACTGAGCACCTATCATGGGTCAGGAATTTCACATGCATTTTCTCATTTAATTTGATGAAGAAGATGTTATTACCTCCATTTTAAAGATAAGAAAACTGAGACCCGGAAAGATTATCTCATTTGACCAAGGCCACTCGTTAGTGAGCGGCAGACGTGGGATTCAAGCCCAGATCAGCCATCACAGTGGAAGCTCCTTCCACACCCCAAGATGCCCCCCGTGGCTCAGATGCCAAAACAGAGCCCAGATTTATTGAGGAGCTATTAGTAAAGGCTGGACTGAGGAGGAAGAAGAGGACATCGTTTCCCATGAGGTCATAGAGATACCGTGTTCAGAACCAGGAGCTATGCCAAATGGTTTAGATTCTGTGCTAACAGCTATGTCACTTTGGAAAAGTGGCTTCGCTACCCCTGGCCTTAATTAAGTTACCCATGTGGGATGCAACAGGGATGGTGGTGTTCAGACTTTCTCTAACTCCCTCCTTCTGCCTACTCCTGGGAGAATATCCCCTTTTTCAAGTAGGTGAGCTTTGGTGTCCATTGTGCTTACTGCTAAATGATGTTTCCATAGAAAAATGTAAAGCTTTTTCATATCTAGCTGGCCCCTATACCATTTGCCACTAATGGATCTGAAAGTGATGGCCCTGACCAAAGGTCCAGCTTCATCTCCACCCATGGAAAAAGAACAGAGTAACAACAGAAGGCAGAAGGGCTGAAGAAAAGGAGGCTCCTGGCCTAGGCTGTCCTGATGAATGGAGGGAAGTGAGGGTGGCAAAGGCTGAATGAAGCTGGGCAGATCTCTTCCATTTCCCTACCCACAGGGCTCCCAGGATGGTGCCAGCTTCCTGCAGGGGCTAGGGCAAGATGATAGTCATCTTAGGATAAGAAACCTGTGCTCTATATGCTCTCATAGCACACGACTTCATTCTCTCTTTCCTTTTCTTCTAGTAAAAATCCAACTTACTGTCCCAAAGTAAAGGGAGGGGGAATTTGTCCATACATACAAGATGTCACCTCTGAATCTCTGAGTTTTCTTCTCCCCTGCATCTTAGAAGATCGTGGATGGAACTCTTTCATGATCTTCTCCAGACTTTGAAGTGACATTGCATTGCATCTGCCACCATGGTTTTGGCCAACTTAGATCTCTGCATTGGCAAATTTCCGCTATGCTTCCAAAAGGCAAAACAGAAAAGGTCTTGAAAAGCTGGTCGGCTTCTTTCCTCCAAATCACATCTGAAGGGAATGGAGATGAGGCGTTACCTTGTCACTGGCCTTCTGCCAAAAGAAGCTGACTAAGGGAGCAATCAGATGTCTCTCTGCAAAGGCTGCGCTCCAGTGGGCATACTCTCTTGCCCCCTGATGCTGAGGACTTCTCATTCAGGAAGAGCCGCCTCTGAGGAGATACTTCCCCTGCACTTCTGGAACTTCAGGGGATCACTCTGCCCTGTGACTGGATCTCCCTTCCAGCGCACAAAGGGTGCCCGCAGCTGAGCTGCAAGAGCTGATTATTTCTTCATAAAACATGAGATTTGTGGAGAGGTTGGTGGAGAGGCAGAAGGGGGAGAAAGGGAATGTTTGTGAAAGGGAACATAAATAGTTAATTTGATGATGATTTAGAATGACTCTGGTTGCTGTTTGAGATAAAAAAGCTGCAGTGAGTTCAGAAAATACTAAAATAGGGCCTCATACAGGCATTTCATTTAGATTTAATAAGACTGATTATTAAGAGCATATTTCATGACGATTAAGAATTCTGACAGTCTCCTATCCACCAACTTTAATGTGCACCACAAAAATTAAAATACTTATTTATACAACTAATGTGCTAATAAGTTCATTTTGAGAAATTCTCTGAACTTGTACAGGCCTTAACTTTTTACACAGGAAAGACAAAGACTCTGAGATGGTAGGATGTGAAAGCCAGAGGCAAACTTATGAGAAACTGCAATCAGAGTCCCCTGCCTATAACTGAGTTATCAAAAAAAAAAAAAAAGAGTCAAGTCCCCCGTCTCCCTCCATCTCTTGATGGACACACACATGCACATAGACTTGTGCCTGTCAGCTGCCACCTCACTTCCTCTCTACTTTCTCAGGGCTGGGGGCACTGAGGCCCATCCCCCTAGCCCATTCCCTTGCCTCCAATCTGCTCCTGAGCTGATCTTAATTGGAAGCAGGAAGAACCAAAATAGCCCACACCCTGCTTTAGGAAGTTCCTAGTAGAGAGACAGTCTCCTCGCACCCAATCATCAAGCTGCTTCCTTTGCAAGAATGCCTGCCTTACTTTCACCACTATTCCATGAACAAGGAGCAAGCTCTGGGGTGTGAAAGCCCCTACACACAGCCCCTGCCATCTCCAGGGCTAGCCCATAGCTGAGTCTGCAGGACCAGCCTCCTGCCTCAGTCCCCGCCAACTGCTCTGGCTGGTTTCCTTGACTAGTCCCCAGCTTGAGGCTCCATTGTGAACTCCAGCGTGCTTGATGGAGGCCCTAGTTTTTTATTTCTCTCCTCCCAGGGACTGACTCAGCATCTCCTTGTACTCCTAGGCACTGGCTGGCCCCTGCCAGACATGGGCAGATCTCCACCCATTTGCTCAGTCAAGGACTAAACAAAGAAACACTAAACTCATGTAATCCAGATTTTGAATACTAGCCCTGCCCCCCAATGGCTGTGGGATTTAGGTAAGTTCTCGAACGTTTCCAAGTCTCAAATTTTCCCTAAAAAATAACGCCTACCTCATAGGCTGTTGTGAGCATTAAATAAATTGATCTCAGTAAAAATGTTTAGCACAGAACCTCCTGATACACAGTAAACACCTGGTCAATGGTACCTTTTAATATTACTAATGATAGCATTTATCAATGATTAATCTAATATTTGGCCTCCCTTGCTTAGTGTTCATTGCTCTATCCTTTGCTGAGCTGTATTTTGGATTTGAAACCATTTCTTCAGCCACCATCTCACTGCAACATGGCTTCCTGCCAGCCTTCACTATTGTGATGTTACCAAGGTCCCAGCCTGGTTTGCATCCTGGGACCACCTGAGTTACTATCACAAAAGGGTTCTTTCTTCTTTGCTATTCCTGTCATCAATCTGCAAACCATGGGCCTCAGCACCGGCTCAAATGTCTTGACTTCTCCCATAGGACCTCACAGAGTAGAAACTTAATGCACTTTGGCTGTTGAAATGTATTTAGGCTTTCCTGCCACAGCCCTGGGCCCTGGTGTGCCAACTGCTGCAGCTCTCCCCAGTAAATGTTCCCTTCCTTCCCCAAGTTCATGTCCTGCTCCTTCTCTGCATGCTGTAGTTATTTCCCATGTTTCTTTTGGTTTCATCTATGCCTGTGCACATCCAGTGATCTTCCTAGCCCTGGCTGAGCCCAGCTGGTGGCATCCAGGACTGTACTGGGTTAAATGGTGGTCCCCAAAAGATATGTCCATAACCTATTTGCCAGAACCTACAAATGTGACCTTCTCTGGAAAAAGAGTCTTTGCTGGACTCTTTGTTTAGGATCTTGAGATGAGATCCTCCTAGAGTTAGGCTCTAAATCCAATGACAGGTATCCTTATAAAAGAAAGGCAGAGGGAGATTTGCCACTCAGACATACAGTGAGAAGGCCACATGAAGACAGAGGCAGAGACTGGAGACATGCATCCCCATGCCAAGCAACTCCTGGAGCTACCAGAAGCTGGAAGAGGCAAATAAGGATTCACCCTTAGAGCCTTTGGAGGAAGCCCTGCCAACATCTTGGTTTTGCACTTCTGAACTCCATAATTGTGAGAGAACAAATTCCTATTGTTTTAAGCCACCCAGTAGATGGTCATTTGTTACGGCAGCCACAGGAAACTAATATAAGAGCTAAAGACATGTGGGTCGTTAGTCAGTAGCTGTGGTTACATGAAGCTATGAAATGCCCAGTCTTCCAGCTCACCAAAGGCCGATGAAGGAGAGCTCAGGTAACTCACATGAGCTAGATCAGAGGGAAGGGAATGCCGCTACCAACCTGGACTCTGAGGAGTAGAGTATGACAATGGCACATATGTGCACCTTGTAAAGAAGGCTCCTATGGGGAAAACATGAAGGTTGACTTAGAAATATTTAGATAAATGGTGTCCATTTACTCTCTTGCCCTAATCCCCACAGATATAAGGGCAGGCTGCCTGTGGAGACAGCAGCAAAGCTCAAGTATAGAGCTCTGTACACCAGCGTTTTTCTCTCTAGTGGCGTCACAAGTTTGGGGAAGTGAGTTTACATCTCTGAAATTCAGTTTCTTCATTGTAAAATGGGACAATTAATACTTCCCTAGTGACTTAAAGGTTAGAAATAGCAAAGGACCTTGCTCTGTAGAGATACTTATGTTTTTCACCAACATGCGGTATAAGGGATATTTTTTATATTATTAATATTTTCAGGTATAACAAGACCTACCGTTTCTTGTACTTCATTTTTTTCTTGCTCCTTCCAAAGAAAAGCTAGAGAGGCTGGTAATTGAAAAAGTGATAAAGTATTAATTCTACATTAAGCATTTAAGAAGGAGGCCTCTGTGGACTTCACCCATGGCCATTATCAAGAGCCATAGAATCATGAAATGTTAGTGCCAGAGAGTCTTTAATAACCACCTAATTCCAGTCCTTCATTGTGCAGATGGGGAAACGGAGGCGCTGGGGGAAGGAACTTGCCCCAGTCATTCAGCGCATCTCTTAGTAACTAAGCTGGTGTCAGCAATTGTGCCTCCTGATCCCTGGCCCTACGCTCACTTTATTTCATCAGACTGCGACGGTGCAGCAAGTACTGTGCATGGCTCTGTCTCCTGAGGACCGAGAGAGACTCTGTCTGGCATGGTTAAGGCCAGGTTAATATAAAAATTCAGCTTTGTGAGCCAAGGTCCAAAAATCCATTTTAAGACTTTCCTCTTGAAAAGGAAAGATTAACATTTCTTTTGAAAAATACCTACCCTACATTCATCAGAGGCAAAACAATTTGTTGTTCCCTTGTAATTTATATCAAAGACTATTGTGGGAGAATTAGCTGGGTTTCATCTTTTTAAATGTCAGCACATATGACCCATATCTGTGTAGGCATGTGAGTATAAGGTTATAACAACATTTGAAAGGATCTTTAAAAAGTGTTTTGCCACAGTTAAAGTGTGATCAAAACACATCAGTTCAGGAGTCACAATATTTATCATTTTAATATTAATAATGTCATTTTGCATAAAGAACCATACAAGAAATAATTCTATTAGGACTATAAAGATTTCCATGCTGGGAAAAAGGGTAAAATATTCAGAATGTGTCAGAGAGAGAGAGAGAAAGAAAGAGAAGCAGCAGTGCCACTAACACAGAATCCAATTTCTTTTCTTTGCAGATATTTAAAGCAACCATGCATTCCCAAAGATAGGGACAGAAATCGACAAGGAAAAGGAGCAATTTATTTATGAGTCATCTATCCTGCAAGTCAGTAAATGAAACCTATCCAAAAAGAAACTGTGTTTTATGGCTTATGGCCGTGTAAATTAAGCTTACTCGAACTCTTACAGGATACTTAGAACAAAACCTTCTGAATTAGGAGCTGGTCAAGGGGAACACAGGGATGGCATTTCCCACAGCCTGATACGACATACGTAAACAGTATCTTTATATGCAGGACAAAACGGATCTAAAAGGAAACACTAGACCCAGGAGCTGTGTTAGTGAGAAACAGAAGCATCATCTCAGTGGGAGCAGGGAGAGCTCTTTGAAAGAGCTTCTCTGGGTGGGTTGTTGAGAGCCAGGCTGTGTGGCAATGGAGCTTTGCTCACAGGTTTTAGAGACAGAATGCCCAAGTTTGAATCACAGATTTAGCATGTGCTGGCTATGTGAGCATGGCTAAATTATTTCAGCTCCCAGCCTCAGTTTCCTCTTCTAGACAGCAGTGGGAATTATACAAGCACCTACCTTAGAGGGTGGTTATGACAGTTAAATGAGATAAAAATCTGTGCAGAGTTTAGCACCATGCTCAATAAACATTAGTTAGTATTATTATGACTATTTGGGTTTCACTCCGTTATTCCCCAGAGGCAATACGGTGAGTAGGTCAGACAAGCTGGACCTGAGAGCTGGCACCGTCATTTAAGCAATGAAATTCTCTGTTTCTGGTTCTTCACCTGTAAAAGTGGAATAATGCAACAACATGGATGTGGAGACAGTCAACCCTAAATCCAAATTTCAGACCTGCCATTTATGAATTGCCTGCCTCCACCTCAGCCATAAAATGGGTACAGTAAAGCTTGCTTTGCAGGACTGTCATAGGAGTGAGTAAAATGCCGTATGTGGGATGCCCTGTACAAATCAGATACTTAATAAAATCTACTTCCCATTTTCACGTTTTCCCTTCCTTCAGGCGCTTCAAGGAGAAAACATCCTCCTCAATTCTCAAACCATACACATTTTTAAAAAAATCACTGTCACATATACGAAAACATCTCAAGAATCTCAAAACAATACTGATTTCCTCTTACATCTTCACCTTCAGAGCGTGTCCTAGGAAGAAACACTCAGCATGTATTTTTGCTTTATTTCCATGGCTTAAGTATTCCAAGCTACAATGTATATTTAACAAACTGGTCCTCCCGTTTCCTTCGCAGAATGGTTACTTTCTTCTGCAGAGGTTCAACCATTTGATACCATTCAAGCACATTCTCCATGCCATACAAATGCTATCCCAGGAAGATGTTTAAGATTTTTCCATGAAGTGGGAACTTGAAAGTTTAGAATTGTTTCAGTTACCTACTGGGTTTTAGAGACCAAGAAATCTCAAACTTGAGAATTCAATGCAGCTATCACTTTTCCAAATGCATAATAAATTTAGCTTTCATTTGCTTGCTTGGGAGACTCCCCCAGTAGTGCAGCCTCATCCATGATCAATGGCAGAGCAGGAGGAGAACGTCTAGATCCCACTGCTTTGTGGGATTAAGATGTTGCAATTCTTCTGTTTCATAGGAATCAACACAACCAACCCCAACGTACAATGATGACCAAAGACACTCCCACGCCAAAAGGGGAACCAAGCAATAGTTTCTTTCTCAGTAATACAAGTTATGCAGCAATCCTTGTTTAAAATCCCTGGCTGTACAATTGGATATGGATGCCAGAAGCTAGAAATGGCTGGGCCGCTTCTGGTGGAAATCTCAGGACTCAAGTTGCAGATAAGATCATGCTATATACCCTTTCCCCAAAACTCTGACTTTCCACTTGATAAAACCTAGACCCTCCAGTGTGGTGGTTCAGCTCTTCATGGTTTGGCGTCCCTTAGCTTTTCCAGTCATTCCTTCAAAGACATGAAGCTTCTGTCATACCCGCAGCTTACCACTCCCCAGGCACCGTGCATGCCTTCGTTCTTCTGTGTTTTCCATCTTCGGCGGTTCCCATGAAGGTCCTTCTTATTCTTTAACAATTGAGCTCCTACATATCTTGCAAAAGTCAGCTCCAAAGCATCTACCACATGAAAACTTCCTTGATCTCCCCAGTTGAAATGGTTTGCTCATATATCATATCATGTTCCTGCTTAAAACATCCCAAAGGGGCTGTGCATAATGGCTCACACCTGTAATCCCAGCACTGTAGGATGCTGAGGTTGGAGGGCTGCTTGAGCCCAGGAGTCCAAGACCAGCCTGGGCAACATAGCAAGACCCTGTCTCTATAAAAAAAATATAAAAATTAGCAGGGCATGATGGTACACACTTCTAGTCCCAGCTACTTGGAAGCTTGAGGCTGGGGGGAATTGCGTGGGCCCAGGAGTTCAAGGTTACAGTGAGCTATGATCTTGCCACTGCACTCCATACTGGGTGATACAGTAAGACTCCACCTTAAAAGAAATCCTGAAGGCTTGCCATTGAATAGGAACATATAGACCAAAACCCAAACTGACCCCTTGACAGTCTGGCTGCAGCCTTGTTCTAGGCAGTGCTCCTCACTCTCTGGATTCCGGCCTCCGTGGCTTTTCTTTCATTTTCTAACAGGAACAAGGTTACCCCTTACCACTGGGCCTCCCTACACGCTGTGCCTTCTGCCTGGAGTTCCCTTATTGTCCTTGCCCTCTTCATCCAATTAATTCACATTTTTCCTTCCTTAAGATCTCAGTTCAGGCATCATTTCCTCAGGGAAGCTTCCAAGATCTCTGTGACAAGACCCAACGTCCCTTGTCATAGTCTCTATATTTGCTATAGCGCCATGTCTCCCCACCTTATGGCCCCCATCTTGGTCATAATTTTATATGGTTTGACTTAATTTGTGTCTGTCTCCACCCTAGGCAGGAACTCTGTGTGTTTGCTCAGCCATGGATCCTGGGACCTAGTGCAGTGCCTGACATGGGACGGGCACGCCATCAATATTTGTTAGATGAGTAAATGATGACACCGAGAACACAGGGCAGGCTCACCCTTCTACAGTGTTAGTGTCACTAGACAGCTCTGACAAGATAGGGACCACAATTCCATATCGTTGCCCTTTTACTACTTATAATGAGTTGCTCATTTGTCTGAGTCCTCTGAAAGGCAAGAGCTGCTTATCATCATTTTTTTTTCCTTCTTTTTTTTTTTTTTTTTTTTTTGAGATGGAGTCTCGCTCTGTCACCAGGCTGGAGTGCAGTGGCACAATCTCGGCTGACTGCAACCTCCGACTCCCAGGTTCAAGCGATTCTCCTGCCTCAGCCTCCCAAGTAGCTGGAACTACAGGCACATGCCACCACGCCCAGCTAATTTTTGTATTTTTAGTACAGACGGGGTTTTACCATGTTGGTCAGGATGGTCTCAGTCTCTTGACCTCGTGATCCACCCACCTCAGCCTCCCAAAGTGCTGGGATTACAGGCATGAGCCACCAGGACCGGACTTGTCATCGTTTTTTATCTTCTATCACCTCCCTACACCTAGGTTCTAGCACAGTGCCTGGCACCAACAGGTGTCAACTGACTGCTGAAATGCAAGTAGCCTGGGTTGCCTGGCATGCACATTGCTTGCTCCATTTGTGTAACTGTGAAAGTCATGTCAGCCATCCATAGATAAGGCAGGATTTACAGCAGCAGCCACAGTGGGTTTCAAGGACTTTGCAGGCCAGAGAGGGAAGGAGGCATCACAGAGAAGCTGCAGCTCCCAAGAGCAAGAGGACCAAGCAAAATCAAAGTCTTGCTGATGAAGCAGCACAGCCACGTGCCTCAGACAGGCTGCAGAACCCCAGGGGGTCCAAGGGAGTGCCAGAGCCCCCATTCAATGAGCAGTTGTAGAGTGAATTCTGCTGGCCAGGGAGTTTTTTTCTGGATGTGATTCATGCAGTTCACAGAGACCAAAACCTACTTTGTGGCTTAGAGCAACCTTCCCCTCCTTCAAAAAATGCACCTATGCATATGCACAAAAAAATGTGCTTTTAATTTTAGGCAATTTCTGGACATGGAAGGCATATGCATTGGCCCCATAGCCCCATCTTAGTGAGTTATGCAGTCCAGGTTAAGAATGCCCAATTTAATGTATAAAGAAAAAAAAAACCCTCTGAATATATTAAAAGATATTTAGACTTTGCAGGGCTAATTCTTTTTTTTCTTTTTCTTTTCTTTTTTTCTTTTTTTGAGATGGAATTTTGCTCTTTCTGCTCAGGCCGGAGGGCAACGGTGCGATCTCAGCTCACTACCACTTCTGCCTCCCGGGTTCAAGCGATTCTCCTACTTCAGCCTCCCAAGTAGCTGGGATTACGAGCATGCACCACCACGCCCGGCTAATTTTTTGTATTTTTAGTAGAGATGGGGTTTCACCATGTTGGTCAGCTGGTCTTGAACTTCAGACCTCAGGTGATCCACCCACCTCGGCCTCCCAAAGTGCTGGGCTTATAGGCGTGAGCCACCACACCCGGCCTCTTTTTTTTTCTTTTAACATTGGACAGAATTTATTCAGATGTTAAACTCAAAGCATTTTTAGTTACAGAAGACAAAGGCAGTGACAGTCTGATATGTTTTTCCTGCCTGTATTACAAGGAATAATGTAGTATTAATTTCATTGAGTCCAAATCAGAAAAATGGAAGAAAATTTTGAAAGTGTTAGTTTAGGAATTTGTATCCCAGAAAGAATTCAGGATTTAGTCCAAATTGCAGAAAATACTAAAAACTCAGAAACAACAGACTAGAATCTAACAACAGTTGAGAGTCAGAGTCTCTGACAATA
The DNA here is from genome assembly GCF_028858775.2 of Pan troglodytes. NCBI lineage: Eukaryota > Metazoa > Chordata > Mammalia > Primates > Hominidae > Pan > Pan troglodytes. Next base: position 53,661,128 of record NC_072414.2, read on the forward strand.
CTTGCAGTTTTTTAGAATGTCTGTCCCTGCTATGTTCGCCTGTTAAAAGGGGCCTAGGTGGCAAATAATTATTGTTGCTACACTTTATACAAATAACCAGGCCAGCATAATAAGACTAAAACTTATTTTGTAAATAAATGTGTCCTACCATGATGTGTCTTTAGTAAACACAGGGACTAGAGAAATATTATGATTCAAGAAAATAAACAAAAAAGCTGCTCTCTCTTAGGCTCACCCAGGTTGCAAAAAAAATAATGGTTTAACAGAGACCTGTATGCCCTGAGCCAAAAGTGGGACATATTGCCTGACTAGGGATTTATGCTTCTTTTTTGTTTTCTGGGTGCCATGAGCGTGATGTTTCTGTGCCAAAATACCAGGATTTTTACCACTCTGATAGTTTTTGTGAGGACAAAGAGACAGAATAGTTGAAATTAGGGCTGCCCCAGAAAACCTGGGCCACATGATTATCTTCATTAAACTAAATCACTTCAAATCAGGTGGGTATACACCTGGATTGCTCAATGAACTAGTTGATTAAATCTCAAAGACTGTCAAATTGTGAATAGGGGCGTGGAGGCGGGGTGGAGGGACCACAGAGAGGAATTTCTGGACTGAGTCAGGGAGGGGTGAGCAAAGCTGTGCAGGGAGGGAGCCATACCCAGGGACCCAGGGTCATGCTTGAGTGTGGGTAGTCAAGGCAGAAGCAGCAGCCAGAACCCGAGGGAGCAGGGAAGGATCAAGAAACACAGAGGACCCGAGACGGAGACATCCAGGCCCAGTAACACCCACTTGCTGGAAATCAGGGTAGCAGGAGGTCTGCAGTCAGCCCAAATGTCCACAGCTGTCAGGAAGCACAAGCCTTGAGGAGATCCTGGAGGCAAGGCCACACCCACCTCCAATGCCACTGCCTAGGAAGTGGTCAGCCTGGGCTCAAACACAGCAACTGGGAGCCATCTGGCAGGAGCTTAGGTGGGAAGGAAATGGCCCGGCAGACAAGTCCACCTCCTGCGTGGAAAGAGGGGTATGCTTGAGGCTGGAAGGAAACTTCTGGAACACTTAGGAGACTTCCAACAATCTTTCGCTTACAAAACGAAGCAGCATGAAATCATGAAATGGGGTTGGCTTTGAAGCCTGGCTTTGTCACTTACTAGCTGTGTGATCCTGGAAAAGTCACTTACATCAGGGCAACTGCAGAACGCCACTTGCCAGACCTGGTTTATGTCTGTTGATTTTTTGAGAAAGAATTTTATTCTTAATAAGAGTTTTTGAGTATAATTATTTTGTATGTTCAAAAATATAATAAAACCAATTTTTTTCAGATGATAAATACTGTATAAGTATTTTTAGCACTCCTTTTTACTGTTCAAAGTGTCCCAAGTTGGGTGACTTATCTCTAAGCTTTGGTTTACCTATCTGAAAATAAGAAAATCAATTCTTTTGAGAGTTTTTTATGGATCATACAGAACCCAGAAGAATACTTACAATTCTCTTTGTCATGATAATTTCCTCCTCTGGCTTTCTTAGAAAACTGTATGGGGGGTGGTTGAGAAGATGGGGGTCTCAGCAGGAAAGAGGGGTGAGGGAAGCTGGTGTGAAGCCCCTCCAGAGGCCTTGTGTTCCCCTGAGGCCCACTGGCAGTTCTCACAGCTGCAGCTTCTACTAGAGTTTAAGGAGATGGAAAAGCTCCCGGGGACAGAGATGGAAAAGCAGCCAGCGCTTCCAACAAGTTCACCTAATCCTGAGGCGGGGTTCACTTAATCCAACACCAGGTCTCTGACATTTCTTTGGTTCCTGTTCTTCCATGTGCCACACCCCGCAGCAGCCTCATTTCAGCTGAGTTCCTGAACTTTGACCCCCACCTGACTCCCAAGACAAGACGGTGCTACGCCTCATTCTGCAGATTGATGCAACTCACTTTTCAAAGCAACTACAGGCATGGCACTTGCCAGTCCTGGAGTTACCAAGAGAAAAAGACCTGGGCCCTGTCTGCCAGCAGGGACCTACCTTCTCTAGGGATCTCGGTGGCTGTCTTTAGCCCACAACCCAGCCTCTGCAGCACCATCCCGCACTGGCTGGTGTTAGAGCAGAGGGAAATCAACATGCAGATGTCACTTGTGTCCTGGGGACTCCTCAACATGTGCTACCCATCAGGTCAAGCACTTCAGGGTCAGGGAGGTGACAACATGGTGGCCCTGGATTTGTGACAGGACCCCAGACTGTGGCTGAGGGCCCAAAGCACAGCCTCAGTGGGCAGGAGAGTTTTATTTAAATCATTTCTTCACAGTACTGCAGGAACAATTCAATTTAAAATCGTTCAGCATCCCAGATGACTAGGAGAAGAAAAAACCCATTAGCTGCTCTTTGAAATTAGCAGTAAATGTCCCACAATGTGTGTGTGTGTGTGTGTGTGTGTGTGTGTGTGATGTGTGTTTGGTAGATGAAAAAAAAACAATCTTTCTGCAAACTGAGCAGATTATCAGAAAATTTCTCATAAACTATTCTGAAAATACTGCTCTTGGAAGCCTCACAAAGTGATTATTTAGGTAATAGGACAGGGGTCTGGACTGGTCCCCTGTAGAGCTGGAATTTCCTTTCACAATCAGGCCTGTCCTATCCAGAGGGTTATTTTCAAGGCAGTGAGGAAATACTTCTGAGGGGACGGCCTGTCCCAGCTTTCACTCAGATCAAGCAGTCCTCTGGAGAGAAAGCTCCAGGCTCGGGTCAGCCTGGACGGCAGGCTTCTTCCCACGTTCACACTGGGTTCTCAGCCTGTGGACTGGCCTGCCGACAGCTCATGGCTGAAGTCAGAGCAGGCGGAGTGCTCCAGGCTGAGGACATCTGTGAAGGTCACAAAGACAACAGTTTGGCGTGTCCAAGGAGCGTGCGAGGCCTCCTTCACTCGAACTTGAGCTACTCCTGCTTTGAAATCTCCACATCAGTCTCTACTTTCTCTAGTCCCTGCCTCTCCAGATGTACTTCTGTTCCACTAAATGTGTGTGTTAGCCCGAGCAGGCCAGAGAGTATTTTAGATGTCTCCCCTCCACTGGCTGGTGGGATCTGGAATTATTCTGCTGCCTGGACTCTGTTTTCTTATGTCAACTTCCCCTACTCTGGATTGGCCCAGTGTACACAGCAGCTGAGCTGTTCCTTCCATGAACCCTAGCCCATTTCCCTAGGACCCTGGCATTAGGCCTTGTCTTGGGCAGCCCTCTCCTGCAGAGGACTAAACCCCGAGTCCTATTTCTGTAGCAACAGCATAGGGTCCTGATCACCCAGAAAAGGCCACCCAGCACATGGCATCAAATGTCACTACCACCAGGAAATTCCTATGGGCATACACTGCCCTCAGATCAGACCCTCTGATACCTGTGCAGTCTGAATCAAGCCCAAGTATGCCATGTACCTTTGGACACCATGATTTGAACTCCAGCACCCCCTCAAAGCCAGCCTACATCTGGGGCGGTCCCCCTGGCTTTGGTTCATACTTCCTGGCCTGGTCCATCAGGTCCCCACAACCTGGTCCATGATCATCTCTCCTGCTTCATTGCTTACTGCTCCCCACATCCTCCATACCCCAGAAACACAGAACAACTGCAGTTTTCCAAGCATGCCACACTGTTTTCTTCTTGTCTTTCTTCCCACCCTCCCCCTGCAAGTTGAAAATGGCACCAGGGTGAGGCCAATGACGTCTGTGTTCTGGAAATCTATCCTCTAAGCTGCCAAAAGAAATACATGGAAGAAGAGCTCTCACTTCAAGGCTCCTAAATTTTCATGAGTGCTATTTTATTGCACAAAACACTGCATTATGCCACGATAGAGATTGCCACAGACCTGGGTTGCATTACAGACCTAAGAAAACCAACACCCCGAAGTCAAAGAGCTATTGATTTTTATCAATGCTTCCAATCCTCTTTGAAATTAGATTTCTTGACATTCCTGGGGTCCCCAAGAAGTAGGATTTGGTTTAAGTCTAAACGTTTGGCGTAGTCCTCCATGAGCCTTTCTGCCAAGTGGCTTGAGCACAACACAGCCCCTGAGAGATCTCCAGCAATTCCTTCTGTAGAAACAATGTCACAGCTTCCTCCTTATCACCCTGCCTATTGAACTGCCCCGGTTGGCTTATTCACCAAATCCATTCATGGCCCTGACAGCCCCAAGAATTTCTCCACAATAACACACTTCGCAGTCCCCAGCCTCTCCTCTGTTCATCCGCCCACTGCCGTGCCGAAGGCATCAGCGGGTAACTTCAGACTTTATGCTCAAGAGAAGAAAAGCGCCAAGTTCAAGCGAGCATTATGATTGTTGCTGCTTCTACAGGAAAATGGTTCCCACGTGAGGGTCAGTTCATATTCAGCGTCTCAGTGGTATGTCTTCCTTCTATCAAAAGGCTGCTCCTCTGATCCCACGAAGAAAAGAACTGGAGAAGATGGAGTTGGATGTAAATGGAGAGAAAATTAATGAAGTCATTTCTCTGAGGAGTACAAACCTTACTTCTTATTATTTCCCATCTACCACCCTATCCATTGACTTACACCCTGCATAAACTGCTGAGCCTTGTGTGAGCCACTTAAGCTTTCTCTTCCTGGGCTTCTTATCTATCAGATGAAGGTATGAATATTTGCTCCAACTACTTAACGAGGGCAGATGTCACAAGACAATATCATTGGAACTGCGCTTGAAGACATTCATAAGCCGTTAGAAACAATGCTTCGCCAAGGCATCTTCACTATAAGCCTATGGATGCAATGTCATATTAATCATGTTTCTGTTCAAATGGAAATAATTCCATTTCAGTATAGCACACATTTATTGGACTGATCACTGGGGATGGAGACATGAGAAATTCGCAAAGTCTCTGCCTTTCCTGTGTTCTCTGTCTACTTACAAATAATTGCCATAGAGAGCTATGAGTGGCAGGGGAGCAGGCAGGAGAGTATGGTTAATCCTGCCAGGGAATTCAGGGCAGAATTTACAGAGAAGGTGAGCTCTGAGCTGTCTCTTGAAGGTGGAAAAGATGAAAATTTTATTTAGGTTAAAATATTCACTAAGGAATTAAAGGCCACTGAAGGAATGTTTAAGATGGAAGGGAGCTGTGGGGTCATGGAAGAACTAGAAAATTGAGGTCAAGGTTTAAAACCACCAGTCTGTCATTACAACAATGATAGCTGAATGCCAAGAAAATGGTTTCTTGAATTATCAGCTGAGGCAGCCAGCAGCCACCCTTTCCACCCGCTGCAGGGTGCTGTACTCACCTCGCCGTGACTGAGAGTAATACTGAATGTTTATACAGCACCGAGCACCCTTCAAAGGGCAGGCATTTGTATCATTTGCTCCTTAAGAGGCCATGCCCTCCATCAATATCAAAAGTATTTGCAAAGGACATATATTTATCCCAGAACCAATCATCCCATTTGTCAAACAAATCCAAGTTTATTAGGACTGATGTTGCAAATAATTTTCTAATTATGTAAATGAATAAAATCTGTTTAATTAATCTCTAGGCTTTACTTGCATTATAAGAATAAAATCTGTCTTTATCTTATTATGGGCTTGCTATTTTCAACAACTACCAAGAAGGGAACATTGAAAATTGTTAGATATGGCAGAACTAATTCATCTAACAAGGTCAATGTCCAGTGGCAATTCTAGAAATTCCATGGAATGTAACAAAACTCCCAACTCATGATATAAAATAGACTTATACGGAGGGGGAGTCCATTTCAATTCAACTAACTGTAGTCAGTATGCCCTGCTTTAGCATAAGCCTCCTGCCTGCCTGCACAACACTCTAGTTCTTTATTTTCTGTGTGTGTGTGTGTGTGTGTGTGGTGTTGTGTGTGGAGAGAGAGAGAACCAAATACTTCCCATGTTGTATATACACCTTGCTATTTAATATTCCTTTGCTGTTCATTCCTTCTTGTATCTCAGTCCTGTAATCATTTTTTTCTTTTAAGAGTACATTTTTAGCAATACCTTGAATGACGGTCTGTTGGTAGTAAAAATCTGTATTTTTTAGTTTTGCTTCGTTTGCCTAATGTTTAAATTATTATTATTTTGCCCTCATTCACTCAGTTAATCATTTTAGGTTGAGAGTTACTTTCTTTCAAAGGCATTGGTGATATCATCATACTCTACCAGCTTGCAACATTACTGGTGAGAAGACTTCCTTGGTCTGACCATCCTATGTAGGCAATCTCTATTTTCACCTGGGCAGTTTCTAGGTTCCTTGGCCTGTAGTTTTGCTGTGATGCATTTTGGTGTAGATTTCTTTTATTTATCCTGCATGGAGTTTATTAGATATCCTGAATCAAAGGATCTGAGTCTTTCTTAGAAGTTGTTTATTCTCTATATCTTTTAGAGTTCTGCTTAGACCTCACCCTTGCCTCATTTGTCTTTTAACGTCTCTGTCATTTTCATGTCTTTTCCATTCTGTGCTGAATTTTGTGTATTTCTCTCAGTTTCAGTTCACTAATTTTCTCTTTGGCTGTGTCTAATCTGGTCTTGGGGGTCAAAGGAACTGGAAGATAGGGCCATTTAAGTTTTTATGCTTTTGTATTGAGATACAACTCACATAATGTACAAGTACAAATCTTTAAAGGGACAGCCTGATGACACTACAGGTGTACACACTCATGTAGCCACCATCTGTATCAAGATGTAGAACATCTCCAGCACCCCAGAGGCCCTCCCTCTAGCCACTTCTCAAACAGCACCCTACCACATGAGGTCACCTCTCTTCTGACCACAATCAACATAGATTAGCTTTGCTTGTTTTTGAACTTTCTATACATGGACTCATATAGTACATATGCTCTGTATCTGGCTTGTTTGGCTTCATATTTTGACTATGATGTTTATCCATGGTGTTGCATTAGCAATATTTTTCTCTTTTCATTGTGTTGTAACATTCCATTATATGAATATATCACAATTTACTCCTTCTGCTATTGATGAATTTTTGCTTTTTTTTAGTTTAGGGCTATTATTTCACTGAATTTTTTATTTCAATTACTTTTTTATTTCTAGACATTCTATTTAGTACTTCTTCAGGTATGACAGGTCATTTTTGATAGCCTTTCACTCCTTATTCTTATTTTTGCTTTCCTATTTTATTTCTTTAAATGTATTAAACATGTTAAACACTCAAGGTAATTATTTGCTGTTACTGGCTGTCTCTGTTGACTCTCACTCATGATGCTTTATTTTCTTGTATGTTTTGTCATTTCTGAGTTCATGCTCACTGGAACTCAGCCTATGAAAATTCTTTATGAATGAATTGAATCTGAGTTCCTTTAGAAATTTGTGTTCACTCCTGCTGAGTCTGCTTTAAATTTGAATTCTTCGCTTGTGGTTATTTAGACCATGCAAACACTGTGAATTCAGGCCTTGAACCTATGTTAAAGCTGGTATATTGCCACATTCTCCACCCTTCAATAGCCAGTTTAAATCAGTCAAGGTTCTTTGCCATCTGACTCTTTGGCATACACATTTTTTTCCAGTTCACTCTTGCCCTGAGAATGTTGTCCTTCATCGGTCCCAGCTTTACCACAGGATTACACCACTGGCTTCTCTCCCGAGTGAGGTCTTTTTATCTGCCTCCCTTACACATAGGCACAGCTACTGAAGCCAGAGCTCCTGATTAACCTGGAATTTATTGGTACTCAGCAACTTTGACCATCACTTACCTCTCCAGACTCCTACTCCCCTTACATTCTCAACCATGGGGAGTTCCTCTTGCTTTCTGGTATGCTTAACTTTTATTTTAAAATTATCATATATCAACATTTTGTTAAGTATATTTAGATAGTCTAACTGTTTTGTCAAGCATATTTAGGTAGTTAAAAAACTAGTTCACTGTCCCTCCAGACATAGTAGTCCGCTCAAGCTTTCTAATCTTCAGTTTTCACCAAGTCAGACAGAATGTCCTTTAATGTTTATCTTTCAAAATACCCCTTAAACATCTCCTCTCTGTTCTCCTGCCTCCCCACTCTACAATGTATTCCTCTCTTCTGGGTACTTCTTGGTATCTTTATCAAAGTTATTATTTCATCCCACAGGCTTGCCTCTGTCACGGAATTCTACCAGATTTGAAGCTTCCACAGGTCAGGGCTGTGTATATGCCTGGCTCAGAACCTGCTACAGAACCTAGTCCAGAAGGAACTATACTAATGCTTATTGGAATGAACTCAGTTGATGGTTTAACAACAACAACAACATGTCCCTAGGGCACTGAATCCTGAAATCCTCAAACTCTCCTTAAAGGTATCTATGGAAACTGTAAGCAAACTGCATATGCAAAAGGGGCCTTTCCACGCAAGGTCTGTGGCATCAAAACTGCAATCAAAATCCAGAATTTGATGACACACAGCAGTAGCAGCAGTAAACACTGCTGAGCCTGGATGGATGCCATCATCTCATTCCCATGGAATCCGATCATTACATTTTTGTTTTCAGCCCCAAGTTTCAGGGTATGAAAGTATGATCATACTATTTCTTAAGATATTTACAAAGAGCTAAGGCATTTTTCCTGTTCTGGTGGATTTTATTATAATACCGACATTTATATTGAAATCACAGGAGGACAAGAAGTACTTTTGAAAAATTATTTTCACCAGACTCTTTATTGTGTTTCCCAGAATGGCCAGCATTGAGCAATGGGTTGTATCGTTATGTGTGTGTGGCTGGATACCAGATACTAAGGTCCTCAAAAACCCTACAGCATTTTCTTTCTTCATGAAATAAAATGGGACATAACATACGGTTGAGCAAAAAATAAACTACAGAAACCATTAATATGGTAACTAAATTGAATGTAAGCCTGAAATTTATTACCCAAGTGAGTTTGTAGGGTGATACCACCACAATCTTATTTCAAGGGTAAGCAGGATCAACTTAGGTGGTCCTTTAGAATGATAGTGATTGGAGAGGGTTGCAGATGACTTTATTGAGGTATCTTAAGTGCTGCATAAATTCTAATGGATATATCAGCTTTTTCTTCAGGCCATGCCAGCCTGTGTGCACAAAAAATAATAATAATAAGGTAAAGATAATAGTACAATCAGTCATTCCACAGCTCAGCCCTCACTAGCTACTAGAATGCTGTCTCTGGTGAGTCCTCCTTTAGATTGAAGGGCTGGACATGGAGGGTGGGAAGGGGACAACTTAAGAGTGTATGGTCCCTGATGTGTCATGCCACCTTCTGGTACCATCTGATACCACGGTCACACCAAGGAGGTGTCTAACTGCTCCCAAGTAAAAGCTGAGTACCCAGTGCAGTTTAACAAAAGATGCTTTCCTCCAGCATCCTTCCAAACCTGTGACTATGCAGCCGCTCTGCAGAGCCACTGTGGCTAACTTTTTAAAGCCTAGGTGGTAGATTATTCCTGCATTGCATCCAAGTTTTTCATGTGCCTGCATTACTCCCTTCAGCAGTCTCCTCCCACAGACTCTCAGAGTGGTCATGTGACTTGCTTTGGCCATGGAGACAACAGCAGACATTCAAAATGTGGAAACGTTAAAAGTACTTGCACACTGGGGTTTGTTCTCTCTCTTCTAGTTCTTGGAACTCTTCTCCCACCACAAGAATAAACCCAGATTAGCACCCTAGAAAAATGAAAGACCAAATGAATCATCCCCACTGAATATCCTATCAGACCAACAAGCCCCAGCAGATCTGGCAGCTGACTTTATACATAACCCAGCCAGGATCGAAAGAAGAATCACAAAGCTGAGCCCAGCCTGGTCTGCCAATTTACAGAATCATGAGCTAAATAAATGGTTGAGGGTTTAAGTCACTGGATATCAGGGTAGACTGTTAAAGCTAACTTATATAGCCTTTTACAAAGATGTAAAAAAATAAAATACGTTCATGGAATGGCTGGTAAAAGAGTTAAGAGTATGCAAAAAGCAAAACCCTAGACCTTATACAAGAGACTACAGACCCTTCAAGAGGCATAAGACCCAATAATTGGGTTATCATCTCGTTGGTATAATTTCAAGAGGTTGTTATAAAGCCCATTTGTTCCAAATATCTCTCTCTCCAGTGAACCTCCTGTCTACATCAAAACTTGCTGAAATTCCCACGCAGTGTCCTGTAAAGGGGACAGGGCCACATAATAGTTAAGAGCTCTGGAATCAGACACTAAAATCAATACTGTATTCCTCCTCAGTTTCATCCTTTGCAAATCAGGGAGATAACAGCAGCTGCTTCATTGAGCTGTTGTTGTAAAGAGTAATAATGCCTATGTAGTGTTTGGTGCAATGCCCGACACGTATCAGTGCTCAAAAAATAAGCTTGTCTTATTAGATTGAGAGTTAATCCAAATAATTAGCAACCATTTATTACTTATCATAGGATAGGTATTACCCTTAATGCCTCTATGTATACTACCCCATTGAATCCTCATAATATCATTGTGAAGTGGCTATTACGCTCCCATCTTAGAGATGAGGAAACTGAGGCACAGAGGGATTAAGCAGCTTGCCTGGTGTTGCACAACTGGGAGGTGGCAGACACTGACCCCAATCCTCATGCTGTCTCCCAGCGCATCTTCGCTTAATAGTTAAGAGCTAAGTTCTAGTCTGTGTGCACTAGGAATTAAAGTCTCACTCTTTGAGATAGCAATTATAAAACCTTTCCGAAATGTGGCTCCACACTGCGTTTTTACCATTTTAATAGGCTTTCAGTACTTTGTCTGTACTGGGCACTGCCTGGAATGTTTTCCCCACAATCCTCTCCCACCTCTTATTTAAAATAATTCTTATCGTTTTAGGTGTAGTTCTGAAACTACTTCCTGGTAAAATGTTCTTAGATTTTCCTAGAGGATAAAGGTGTGAGTCCTGGAGTCAGACTATCTCTTCTGGAATCCCAACTTCTACTACTGCCAGCTACTAATTGTGTGAACTTGGGCAAGACACAACCTCTCTACATCTTGGTTTCCTCATCTTTAAAATGTAAGAAATGATGCCATTTCACAGATATGGATGGATAAATAGTTGGATAGATAGACAGGCAGCTAGCCAAGCACAGTGATTGCCTTAATCCAACCATGAGTTCTTACTCTAGGCATTTAAGCTCCCTGATGGAAATTCGGTTTGTTCAGTCATAGTTCAAACTTTAGTGGGTTGGACCACATCGATAATTTTCAATGACTGTTGTTCAGTGTTTTACAATGACTCTCTTTTTTCAAACAAATTCATACATGGATACTAAAACATGAAACAGATTACCTGCAGAGTGGCTGTGCTTGAAAAGGGCTGTGAAAGGCAGATCTTAGCTTCCTTCCCCTAAGACTTCTCGGGCACCTCTGAGAAACCTGGAGAACACTTTGAGCCCCCAGCTGGACCTGCCCTTTTGTACTTCAGACTTCTCCTTAGAGAGGAGCCAGATCCCTGACTTCCCATCCCCCAGGTGAATCTTACTCCCAAAACTAACCTGTAAAACATGAATGAAGATATTTCTGAAGGGCAAAATAAGCTCCCAAGTCCCCAGAAAATTCTGCAGGGAAAAAGATGAGTAATGTTCAATCGACAGCCCTAACATAGAGTGATCCTGGTGACCTAACTGTGGCTTTATGAATTCAGCCCTCTTGAATTGTTCTCTCATGACATGGAGATATTTGGCTCCTGTTAGCTACCCATGAGCCTAAAATCTTGCAGCTGCCAACTAGTCTTAGGTATCAGTAGGAACTGACAAAGATTTGTAGTAATGAGGATATAGGAGCTACTTGAAAATTTCAAAAAACTCAAATGTCAATGTTCAGTCTGAGACACCAAAATCCTTCGCAACTGATAGGAATTACATCGGTGGAAGAACTTAAGCTCATCGGAACTCTAATTGGCAGATGTATATGTCTCTGTTGAATAAACATATTATTGCTTCATAAAATCAAGTTGTTTCAGACATAAAACCTCTTTAAACATAGCATCTGTTGAGAAATCATAATAGAAAATGTTCATCAAGTGCTCGCTTTGTACCAGGTGATTTCTATTCATACCTCATCAAGCCCGTGAAGCAAGCATTAATTTCTTTGCAAATGAGGAAACCAAGTCAGGAAGGCTAAATTGATTTTGTATGGCCCCATAGCAAGCAAATAATGGCACAAGACTTAAAACTGCTGCCTCTTTCATTCTTAACGTTTCACACCTTACTCTGCACTGGAACATTTCTCTGCTGATGAAAAGACTGCTGTCTAATTCCCCAGCCTCTAAGAGGGACCACTGAATGAATTCTTTAATAACATTACTTATTTCAGAGTATTTCTCACAATGCATAGAAATCACCGGGGCAGGTTTTAAAATGCAGATGGAGCCCTGAGATTCTGATTCAGTGGGGCCTGGAGTGAGGCCTGGTAATGCCCATTTTAACTGGCACAAGAGATGATTCTGGTGCAAGTGGACTTCAGTCCCTACTTTGAAAACATTGCCTCTAGGATGTAATCCATGTTCCCAATAAAGAATGTCTTCAGAGGCTATTAGGCTTGACTTTTATTTTTCTGTCTGAAAAGTTTCCAAACAGTTAGAAGCTTCTACATCAAGAGTTGCTTCTTAGAGTTAATAGGGATAGAACATGGCTGATATAGAGGACAATCCTAAATTTGTTCCGGTCTCCCATCACCCCGGCCAGGAAGATGTCACGAATTCTCAAGGCTAGCTGTCCCAAGACAGTGCATGAATAGGAAGAGAAAGAAAGAGCACTCCTGTTTTTCCCCTTTGAAACATAAAAGGTAAAGACTGCAAGGAGAATGCTGATGGTGACAGATGTAAGGAGTTTATTATATATTGCAGAGATCCAGATTAGGAAAAGCGTTCTAAATCCAATTTTTCTACTTAAAGCAGAAAGCAAATAAGTCCATCCTGGTGTGCCACCCGTTTCACAGAACTCATTGACAGTAAGTCTGTAGGTTGTTTGGGAACCTGGCCACAGTGCCAAGTGGATGGAGTTTTGAGGATGTAATCATAGAACTAATCTTTTGCACTTAAAAAGAATCTGATTAGGGTGAAGCCTGGTGGGACGATGTTTTGCTGAGTTTCAGGGTAAAGTGACCAGAGACTGCAGAATCTGAATGGGATGGGGAGGGTCCCAGCAGGCAGGATAGAAGTGACCTTGTCTTCGAAGTGCTAACAGATGACACCTGCACCATTCCTTTTCTATTTTCTCTCTGAATTTCACATTAAATTGAGTGTCAGATGGCAAGGTGCTGTCAAGATTAACCGGAGCCCTCAAACAAATGCCTTTTACAAGCTCTCACTTCCTAGATGATCAAACTAATCAATTTATCTGCCTGGCTGATAACTTCTGTTTCTCCAAATTTAAAAATAAAGTCAGAAGAATTCTGGGAAGATGGCTAAGTAGTAAAAGTACAAGGAAATCTTTTTCCCAGAGATTCCTTATAGTACCTGTTAAGCCTTATAAGAGAAGACTTTTGTGTAGCCACAATGAGAAGCAAGAAACAACCATATACAGATACTGGTGGGAATTTATAAAGTGGTGGGTCACGGATTAAAAATCAGTGACTGTCAAGCTAACTTCTTGGAGTCCCATGTATCTTTCTCCAACTCCAATGAGCATTTGGGTCACTATCCTGAAGCATGTGTACTTTCTATGCAGGAAGTTCAAATATCCTTTGAATCTACATTTTCTTAAACCAAAAGACCTCTCAGTCTCACTGGAAGCTTCCTTCTGCTTCTGTGGACCCAGGATCTTAGAAGGCCATTGGCTTCTGGCTGACATCTCCCTTCCAACTGAAATAAGAATTACTCCTGCAATGGGGACTTTCTCCTCAATCTCAATGCTGTGAGTTGCCTAGAACTCTGTTCTCCAATATGGTAGCTACTAGCTACATGCGGCTATTCAAATTCAAATTAATTAAAATTAAATCTAAAATTCAGATCCTCCATCACACTAGCCACATATTAAGGGCTTAATAGCCACATGTGGCTACTCTATTGGACAGAGCAAATATAATATTGTGTTGATATAGTATCATTTCAGTAAGTTTTCTTGGACAGTGCTGACATGGAGGTTTGGAAGTACTTGGAGCTGAGCATACAATTCTTTCTACAAGACAGGAATTGCTTTGTTTGACCTGAGAAAAGGAATGCACAGTGCTTGGGCAGAACATGAAGTGGCTGATGGCGAACCTCATTTCCTGACTCCTTGCCACTACGGGGCCAACATTTCTCCTTGCTTGAGAATGAACCAATAGGAAAAGAAGAAAATGAAGTCTATGAAAATAGGCTGGGCATGATGGCTCACATCTGTAATCTCAGCACTTCAGGAAGCCAAGGCGAGAGTATCACTTGAGCCCAGAAGTTTGAGACCAGCCTGGGCAACATAGAGAGACCCCATCTATACAAAAATATTTAAAAATCAGCTGGGCATGGTGGCATGTGCTGGTAGTCCCAGCTACTTAGGAGGCTGAGGTGGGAGGATCGCTTGCATCTGGGAGGTTGAAGCTGCAGTGGGAACTGTGCTTTTGCCACTGCACTCCAGCCTGGGTAACAGAGTAAGACCCTAAGGAAAGGAAAGGAAAGGGAAAGGAAAAGGAAAAGGAAAAGGACCCAGTGAAAGACAGTAAGAACGAATTCTTGCAGCATCAGAATAGAATTCTTTCTTTGAAATTGATTTACTCCAAAACAATACCAATGTTAGGAAATAACTGCTTCCTGTTCTCAATAGGATAACATTGGAGATGACTCTAGTTGAATCAAAAAAGACTGCTCAAAAAAAAAAAAAAGACTGCTCCAAAATAAAATTGAAGTAGCCAAATAGCAACTGTCTTTTGATGAATGACAAAGAGAATAAGCTTAAGAAACACTCCTACAATTACAAGAATTCCTGTAATTCTTGATGAAATCTGTAGCAGCTTTCAGTCCTGATTGATCTATAAAAATGAGACTTTCAGTTATGAAAATTTCCACTCATAAAATAAGATAACAAAAAATTGTGGGATAAGTGAAAAGACCAACAGTTTGAAAGAGGTGAACCAAGCTGAAAATTTTGAGGCAAATAGTTCCAATTGAAATAGACTGAATTCGGGAAATTATATATCACGCTTCTTGAATATATATATTTGCGTATTCAATAAAACAAGAGCAAGTGGAGCAACTGGAAAATACAGAAAAGTTATTGCATAATACAGAAGAGTTATTGGAAAATGTTTTAAATCATTCTATCTTTAAAAAAGAATTGAATAAAAGTAGTGAGTAGCAAAAAAGTTACTAAAAAAAGACAAAGAGGAAATAATTTAAAAGGCATGCTGGTGAAATTCTTTTATAGCTAAAAGCACAAATGTAAATTTCAAGAGAACATATAAGAAGCAAGGAAAATGGATTCAGTAGATCTAATTCTCTTATACCAGAATTTGACAGGGAAAGAAAACCTAAACTAGCAATAATCAGACTTTTTTTATTAAGTAAAGAAATTTGAACACGCATTTAGCAATACTAGAACCCCATTGAAATGACAGTAAAGAAAAGGATGAAATATAAAGTTGAGGAAATCTCACATAAAGTAAAACAAGAAGACAAAGAGATAGAAAATAAAGGGAAAATGTAAGAAAATCAGAAGACTAGTTCAGGTATTCTAATATTTGAGTAACAGTGGTTTCGTAAAGTATTGAAAAAAAAGACAAAAAGTCATAGCAATAGAGATTGCAATGATAATAGCATTCTAAACACAAATACCACAAGTTAGAAGACAGTGAAGCAATGCCTTTCCAATCTATAACTGTATGCCCAGCCAAACTTTCAGTTAAATATATAAAGTACAATAAAGACATTTTAACACAGCAAAGGTCTCAAACATTTTACTTCCACAGACTCTTTTTCAGGTAGTTTCTAGAATACATGCTTGATTAAAACACAGGAAAAAATCAACTAAGAGAAGAAATGGAATTGAGGAAACGGATTCTGTACAAACAAAGAGCTAAGGAATCCCCCTTAGCTGCGGACTCCAAGACAACAGCTTTGTCGCAGGCCTTTGGGCAACCAGTCCAGTTTGGAACTGATCAGAAGATTCCAGGAAAGAAGACAAAATAGATAGAATAGTTAATTTGCTGAACACAGCTGCGATAGCCCATAGTATCATTCATCAGATATTTCATTCTCCTTCCTCTGGGCTCACAGTAATAGTGCACGTTTCTCTGTCTCTTGAAGTCAGAGATGGCAATGTGACTGACTCTGGCTAATGGTGCAAGAGGAATCCTGTAAGAGCTAGTGCCTGACCACTTCCCCCTTCCGTGGGCGTCAGCAACTTCTCACGCTCCTGAAGACAGAGGCTCATCTGCCTAGGCCCTGGAGTAAAGAGATAAGGAGCAGAGACCCTGCCAACCCGCAGCGCACTCGTAAAGCGGGAAGGAAATAAGCCTCTGTTATTAGAGTCCTCTGGTTCTCTAGTGTTGTTCATTATAATATAGCTTAGCTTAGCCTACACTGATTAATACCAAAATGAAAGGAGCTGTAGAAAACCAGTGTAAAGTTTGGAATTGACTTGCAATTATATCCACAGAAAAGTAAGCTAATGAATAAATAAGATAAACATTGGCTCTAGAGAAAACAAAACGACGTAGCTCAAGAAAGGAAAAGTAATCATATTAGATGGTTGGTTGAGAAGAGCTTTCTAATCATAAACTGGCTTATATTCGGTACCTACAAACTGGTATATTAAAATACTACTGATTGGTGAAAATCTGCTGCCCGGAGCCCCCTTTCATCCTAAATTCTTCCCAAGGAACTCTAGGTCCTTCTCATAAATGAGGAACTAGAGGATTAATGACTGGCATAGTAAGAGTCTTGGGGGATCCTGTCTGGTTGGTGCCTATAAATATTTTGTTCAATGTTTTGAATAATACCCCATTGTCATCATAAGATAAATAATAAAAATGATCTACTCAAAACATTAATATATTAAATCAGGATAATGGGGAACAGGGCGTGTGCATGTGTATGGAAGGAATGAGGAGGAGTGCTAAAACAACTTCG
Organism: Pan troglodytes; assembly: GCF_028858775.2. Taxonomy (NCBI): domain Eukaryota; kingdom Metazoa; phylum Chordata; class Mammalia; order Primates; family Hominidae; genus Pan; species Pan troglodytes. The sequence goes on from NC_072414.2 coordinate 53,678,111, forward strand.
ATAATGAGAAAGCAACAGAAAATGCCAAAAACTGAAGACTCAAGAAGTAATAAAAAAAAAAAGCATGTTATTGAAAAATATGGACATGAAAGAACTAAATGATATGAAAGTAGAAAGCCTCTGAGAAGCAGAAAGTTATGGGGGGGTGGGATTGGCTGGTGGGAAGAGGGATGTGTCTGGTAGCAAGCTTTGTAGAATTATTAGACCCTTTAAACAATGTGCACATAAAACTTTGAAAAAAATAAAAGCTACATTTTAAACAGAAGCTACAGGATTTTAAAAGAATAGCAGAAAATGTTTCCAAGAAAGATTTGACTCTATTTTAAAAAGAGCCAACTGAGTTGAAAGAGTATTATTGTTGAAGAATTTGACCTAAGCGTAACCAGGGGAAATATACATTTTGAGGATAAAAAGGAAATCTTTAGTTTTCCAGATTGAAGAAAAATGATTATCTACAAAGGAAAGAGAAGACTGGCATCAGATTACTAATTCCACTTAATAATTCTACTGCTCATTTCCTAATCATTTGTGGGCACGCAGCTTTTGTGTTTGGACTTGTAAATAAATAGAACGAGTTCCCGGATATTTTTTAAAATTACAAATAACATCTATGGCATATGAAATCAGGGAGAAAACCAAAAACCTTTTTAAAATGAAAGGATCTATGACATACAATATATAGGTTAAAAGAATGAGAATATTGTTATATATGAAAACATTAAAGAAATTAATAATATTCTGAAAAAACCACCAAATTAATTTAATATAAAACTTAAAGATTATAATAAATAGGCCAGGTGCGGTGGCTGACGCCTGTAATCCTAGCACTTTGGGAGGCCGAGGCGGGTGAATCACAAGGTCAGGAGTTCGAGACCAGCCTGGCCAACATGGTGAAACCTTGTCTCTACTAAAAATACAAAAAATTAGCTGAGTATAGTGACGGGCGCCTGTAATCCCAGCTACTCAGGAGGCTGAGGCAGGAGAATCGCTTGAACTTGGGAGACAGAGGTTGTAGTGAGCCGAGATTGTCCCACTGCACTCCAGCCTGGGCGACAGGGTGAGACTCCGTCTCAAAAAAAAAAAAAAAAAAAAAAAAAAAATATATATATATATATATATATATATATATATATATATGAAATAAGCAAAGGTAAACATGTTTAAACAGACAGCTGTGCCTCTCTCACATCTCTGGCATAAGTTTCTCTTATTGGTGAGATTTTTAAAACCTTAAGAACAAACAAAAAAGACCATTACAAATGTCTATAAAATTTGATGAACATAGAATGAGAAGCTACACAGTTCCAAGCAAGTATAAAAATGACACAAAACCTGCAATATGCAGGATAAAAACTTATAAACCAATATCATTTACAAATACAGACATAAAAATCTCAACTATAAGAGTAAATGAAATTTGAAAGCTAACTTAAAGACCTGACTATTATAATCAAATAGGGATTATTGCTGGGAGGCAAGGACAGATTAGTACCAGAAATTACAATAATTTTAGCAATATGCCAAGTAAGAAAAATCATATAATCTTATCATAAAAAGACAGAAATATAGCAGATAAAATTCACTACCCACTATTTATAAAACATCTTCAAGTAGTGAAAATAGAAGCATGTCTCACTCAACATATAAACATTTGATTTAAACCAAGAGGCAATACCATGCTTAAAGCTGATGCCATTAGAGACAGTACTAGTAAAATCAGGCACAAAACAAATATATTCATAGATAGCTGGCCAGTAATAAGAGGGAGATGGAAAAAAAAGTTATATATATTTAAAGGAAATAGGAAAATTACTACTATTTATAACAATCCATTGAAAAAAATATTTGAGTTAATTTTTAAAATCAATAAAATTGCTATATAAAGATATAGAACATTTCACAGAGGATGAAAAAACCATTCCCAATAGAACCAAAAATACAAACTACTAAGATAGAATCTTAATGGGAAATGTGTGACCTAGATTGGGAGAAGTGGGGATAGAAGCCTCAAGTGTTTTACTGAAAGATATAAAATAAAACTTGACTAATGGAAAGACTCAGCATGTTTCTTTATGAAAAGCCTAAATATTTTAAGGATGCCAATTCTTTCCAATTAACATATTATGCTTTAAAGCAATTTCAATAAATATCCCAATAGGGGTTTTATTTGTTTGTTTGTTTGTTTGTTTGTTTGTTTAAACTGGATCCAATTATGGTAAATTTAATTTGGAAAAATAATCAAGTTTAAGAAAATGTAATTATATTAAAAACATAAAATGAGATGAAAGAAGCCCTTCCCAAAACCAGAATACACAGTAAAATGTCAATAATTCAAACATTCTGGTACTGATGCAAAAATAAACAGCTTAACCGAAGCATAGAATAAATAGAAACTAGAAGAAAATACAAGATTACCAATCAAGGGAAAAGGAATGATTTCTCAACGGGCTGGCTTCCAATCTGGTTGCATAAGGGCCCCAGAGCAGCAGAACACTTTGGACACATGGACATTTTCTTAGCATGACCTTACTAAGTGGGAACTTGCACACCGTCAGTCAAGCGCTGCTGCACATCCTTCCTTAACACGGAGTTACCTAGCTTCATTTTCACCGGAATAGTTTAATGCATCAGAAACCAAACTCAACAGAACACTCTGACCTGGCTTCCTTGATCCACCTCTGTCAACTCTGCTCCTTCCCAGCGCTGGGCTTTATCTCCCAAATTCCTCTCTATCTTGTCAGCCCAACTCCACCTCACCCCTTTCAACTAACTTTTACAAATAAAACAGCGCTGTCATACCTGGTTAACTGTTTATATTCTCATATCATACCACAGGTAAGATAAATTCTGAATGAATTAGTTGACTAAAAAAAAAAACAGAAAAATTAAAAGAATAAAATTGAATATTTATGAGAATCCTTAAGATGATATGAGGTACTATGCTATAAAATGAAGAATGTGTTACAAAGTAAAAGATCAACAAATACAACTACCTGAAGACCTAAAGTGTTATATAGCTAAAGCATAGTGTAGAATAAAGCAAATAACAGGCTCACAAAGCATGATGAATAAAGCATTGGATGAATAGTATAATTATATAAAGAACTCACAAAATTATTTTAAAGCATTAATAATATCCCAATAAATATGTAGATAAAGGGCATGAACGGATAGTTCATGAAAGAGAGTATACTACAGTATTAGTAAATATTTATAAAAATATTCAATTCACTTAAAGAAATAGAAATTGAAATTATTCACCCGATTTTGATAAAAAAATGATAATACCCATTATTGATACAGCTTCAGGTAAATTGATATTCTTAATATTGCTAGTGGCCATAAAATTATTACAATATATTTGTGAAGCAATTTAGCACTCTTAATCAAAAGCTATCAAAATATTTTTAATTCAGTAATGACACTTCTGGGAATCTAGCCTAAGAAAATAATCTGATGCCTGGAAAAATACTGATGCATGAAGATGTCCAATTCAGTATTATAACTGCAAAGACATGAAACTATACACAAAGTAAAAATAGTAAATTATAATCAACCCACTGGAATTACATTTGAAGCACCAATCAAAATCATGGTTATAAGGATTATGTGGCAACATGAAAAATATGCTTAATTTTAGCTGATTACAACTACAAAAAATACATGGCAAAGTACTATAAAGATATACATACTAATATTAATACTACTATTAATAATAATACATTGAGCACCAACTCTGTGCCAGGCACTTTCCACATTCTCTCTACTCTTCATACCAACTCTAGGAAATAGAAAAGCAGGTAACAAGGTAATAACCAGCAAGAGTTGCTGGCATCTTCCTGGAAGGCACAAACGTGCCCACATCACCCTTCACCCAGCTAGCTGCACACAGTGCCTTCAGCTGTCAGTGCTCTCCAGAAATTGTCCTCAGCTGAAGAGCTCAAGATCACACCCCATTCCCAGGGCAAACTGTACCCAACATCTGGTCATTGCAGAGGTATAAGGAACCAGATCCTCTGTCCCAAAAGGCCAATGGGGACAATGCCAAAAGGCCATCCCAGACTCTCAGCTCTTTCTTGTGTGGTTGGCTGGGGCCTCTGTTAAAACTGCACTGCAACCCAGATTCTCCTTCTACTGATCCTGCTGTCTACCCTACCCTGATGAGGCTGATCCTCAGAGTTTTTTCTAATAAAATCCCTACAAACTCATCTCTGTCTCAGAACATGCTATTGGAGGATCTCAACCTACAACAGGTACTACCAAGAAAGGTCCAGGACAGTAGACACTAAAAGAGAATTTTGGAGTCAGATCAAGGACACCATCAGGGCAGGTGGAGGAGCACAGACTGCACCTAGGACAAGTTTGCTGCACAACTGCTAAACTGTTCACAAGTGGTGAACTGGGATGGTATACCGGTGGAAGGAGTGCAATAGTCAGCTGTTGAGGAAATATAGGGGAAATGGGAGTTTAAAGAACAATGGAATTGAAGGGCTGTTGCTGGGGTCAATTGAAACTGTAGAGAAAGATGGTGATGGTGATCATCAATTAAAAGCTGGGTGAAAACCAGAAGGCTTCCTTGTGGGATGGAAAGAGAACTGAAGATCAGGACTCAGATGCAGAGAAGGTTAAGTTCTCAACACAGGCAAAATTAGGGCCCCGATTGGGAAAGAGTGGGACCCTGACATGATGGGGTCAACTGGGTTAGTGCAGTAACATGTTTTGATCCCTAGATTCCCCTGAACCATTGGACCTGCAAAGGTGTCCAACTCTTCCCTACTTCAGGCAAGTGCTTCCATTACTTGCAGATGATGCAGAGGCTTCCCCCACCAGACAGTGTATTCACTCCAAACCCCAGAATGTGTCTCTAATTTTCCTCATGCCCAACAAACAGGGTTGAGTCAAAATATAACCTAGGATTTAAGGCTAGAAATTATAGTAAGAAACAAGAACTAATAGCCTACGCAAATAAAAGGCACAGAAGAAAAAGAACTTATAACGGTGGGGATTCTTTGATTCTCTTTGCATCTCTACATCTGAGGGTTTCTGTTGCCCACTAACTTCCACTGCCCTCTCCTGCTTATCCTATGACTGGCCCCTGGTCCTGTCTTCCCTATCCAACTTACCACTTATTTAGTTAAAAGGCACCCTTCCTGCCTTCCTACCAGCCAAAATCAAGTATTTTAGTCCAAATCTTGTGCCCACACCAAGAGGGTACAGAGCCAGATCAAATAAAGGCAACACATGGCACTGAAACTTAGCTCTTTGGCCCGTGACCCTCTAGCACAATGCTCTGCAGATCTGGTCAGGAATGATAAGTGTTTTTGGCAAGTCACAATTATGGGACCTAATAGTCCATATCAAGTAGTGCTTACTTTGTGAAAATTTATTTTCTTATAAATCAACCTAAGGTTGCATTGAAACCACTTAAGATTGCACTTAAAATAATTTATCATCCATATGTTAACAGTAACAGCAATATTTGTCTTGATATTTTAACATAAATGTAGTCTGCTTAAACTATTTCAAAGGTTTTTTTATCCACTATTTTCCAGTGCTATGTGATCCAAACAAAGATAACCCTCTACTATCAGAGATTGCCTGAAAATCAAAAACAAAGAAAAATCAATAAAATATCTTGGGGGCAGTTTCAGAAGTATGACATGCAATGATACTACTTTAATGTTAGAATAGCCTGCATTAAGCCGGGCGCGGTGGCTCATGACTATAATCCCAGCACTTTGGGAGGCCGAGGTGGGTGGATCACTTGAGGTCATGAGTTCAAGACCACCCTGACCAACATGGAGAAACCCCGTCTCTACTAAAAATACAAAATTAGCCAGGTGTGGTGGTGCATGCCTGTAATCTCAGCTACTCGGGAGCTCTCATGAGAATCGCTTGAACCCGGGAGGCAGAGGTGGCAGTGAGCCGAGATTGTGCCATTGCACTCCAGCCTGGGCAACAAGAGTGAAACTCTGTCTCAAAAAAAAAAAAAAAAAAAAAAAAAAAAAAAAAAAAGAATAGCCTGCATTACAGGAGAGATAAACTTTAAATAACTGGTACTTCTTAATTTTCTAATCTGGCAACTCTTCTTTTACATTTTAATTTTTTTTACATCTCTTTACTCAAGTACATGCTCAACCAAAATGACTTGTTTCTAACTTTGGACAGTAACTGCTTTCAGAAAATGTAAAGCTGTTGCAAAAGAATAGGTAGCTAAGATTCAGAATTTGTCAATATGGAAACTTGTATATTATGTGTCCAATACTTCAGTCTAACTTAGTTAATGATGCTAAAACCATTCCTCACTGCTTTAACCTGCTAAGGAGATCCTCTGAGCAGCAGGGAGATGAATACTCAGGTGTCACATGGGAGAAGCATCATTGCTGTAGCAGCATCCATCTTGTTTAAGCCCTGCAGCAATAGAGACTTCATGTACATGATATACTTTTTGCTCATAACTGAGGTGGCTAAAGAATTGGTGCTGAATATATAGCATCAGCAAAACAAAACATGATATATGTTATGCTTGTCAATAAAAGAATAATCTGTTCTTGGTCTCTAGAAAAATAGAAGTTGTGGAACACCTTGATTCAAAAATAGTCTTCGACATCTTATAATTTCCATTTAAATTGTTAGAAGACAACACAGTTAGTCTATCTTCCAATATAATCTTTAATATATCTTACCTGTGAATAAGTGTTGGAAGTTGTCAATGGAAGAGTGATCATCTAATACCTCAGCTGGTAATTGATTTATTTTCCCTTAACCAAGTTGCATAAGCTTATGAAAACAAAAGAATATATAATTGCCATATACATGTATGTACATAAAACATAGCCTTGAAGTGACAATATTATGGGGATAATATATGAAACAAAATCTGTAGTTGAAAATTTAATATACTTCTCTCAGAAACAGATAACACAGATGATAAATAAAATATAAAAAATTTTAATAACACAATTTAATAGACATTTATACCAAATGTAGAACATAAATTTATTTTGAGAACAAATGGAACCTTCAGAAAAGTTATCTAAGTACTGGACTTCAAGGAAAGCTTTTATAAATTTTAAAGAATTCACATTTTATAGTCTATTTCTGTGACCCCAATGCAGATATCAATTACAAAATGATAGATTTACAAATCTCCTACATGTCTCAAAACTCCTATATGTCTGTCTCGTACCTTTGGGTTAAAGAGATGATCATATGGGGAATTATGACATATAGTCATTGCTCTTATAGTATAGTTTATGAATTTCTACAAAAGTACCATGTCATGGAATTTCACACAATAAAAATAAGAGGACTCAAGGAGAAAAATAAGTGAGGATTTATAGCAGGCAAAACTTCTAGACATGGCTCCCAATATTTTATGCTCTAATCTCTGGTACCCGTGAATTTAATGACATATCATTCCCATAGTTCTAACATGTTATATGGCACAATGGACCTTAAAATGGGAGATTACCCAGGTGGGCCTAATTTAATCATATGTGCTCTTAAAAGGAGAGAATTTTCTCTGCATAGTGGCGCAGACAAAGATAGAAGATGAAGTCAGACAGGTTGGAAGTGTGAGAAGAATGACATGAGCCACTGCTGGCTTGAAGATGGAGGGGGCCCTCTGAGAAGGAATGTGGGCAGCCCCAGGAGCAGAGAGCAGAGAACAGCTGCAAGGAAACGGGGATCTCACTTCTACAACAGCCAAAAAATAAATTCACTCATCAGTGAGCTTGGAAAAGGACCCTTATCTCCAGAACTACAGCCCCTGAGGAGACCTTGATTTTAGCATGGTGAGACATTAAGCAGAGAATCCAGCCATACCATGCTGCACTTCTGACCTACAGAAACTTTTGCGTTGTTTTAAGTGACTATATTTGTGGTAATTTGTTACATAGCAACAGAAAACTAAGGAGTGAGACAATAAAAACATGTATAGTTTTGTAAGTAACATGCGAAAATAACTAACACATTCGAAATTGCTACCCAGTTTAAACTCCTTAAATACTTAATAAATATTATAATAAATATAACATGTATTTTCTTCAATTTTTGGCTACAGACTTCCATACATCTTTATTAGATTCTACCTGTTAATTTTGTTATTCAAACTATTGGCACCTTTGCTAATTTTTTTGCCTGTTGGACCTATCTGTAAACAAAAGAATCAGTCGAAATCTCCCAACATGGTGGGAGATTTATCAGTTTATCCCTATGGCTTTATCAACTTTTGCTTTATGTATTTTAAGGCTATTTTATTAATTGCATATGCGTTTAGAATTGTCACATCCTTTTCTTGATGGATCAAACGTTTTTTATCATTGTATATTACCCTTTCTAACCCTGATGTTGCTTTCTTGTTTTAAAACCTACTTTTTCTTTTACACTGGTTTTCTTTTGGTTAATATTTACCCAATATATCTTTTCCCATTCTTTTATTTTAAAATTTTCTATTTCATTCTGTTTTAGTCTCATAAAACACATAAAACTATATTTTTAAACATAATCTAGTAATCTCTGTCTTCTAACTTGGGGATTTAGTTAGATGATTTATATTTATAATGAGCATACAAGGATTTGTTGCTATAACTTTAGTTTCTACTTTCAATTTACTAAATTGTTTGTTTTTTATTAGTCTTCTTTATTGCCTTTTGTTTTAAAATTGATACCTATAACACTCCCCTAAGAAAATAAGAACTTCATCCTGTTCTCATATCACTTGGTCTCTACCCACCCACATTCTCATATTCCAAACTTCCCTCTCAGTGATACTACATAGAATTTTAGTAATGAATTATTAAGCATATACTTTCTCTTTTCCTTTTGCTTAGCTTTTCTTTACAGCCAAAAAATACCCAATTTTGCTGAAATACTTGATCATCCTTATTTTATACATCTCTTGCCATATCTGCAGGATTTGTTTCTCTACTGATTTGAATACTTCCTTCCAAATTTTTTTCAATATGGATCTTTGTGTTTAAGCCCCATTCACAGCCCTGTAGGCTGAAAATACTTTTATGTTTTCATATTTAAATAATAATATGTCTGGATACAAAACTTTATATTTAAAATACTATGGGTCCTTATAAGAGAAAGACAGGAGGATTAGATACATGGAGATGCAGAGAGGAAGGTCATGTGAAGATGGAGACAGAGATTGGATTCACGCAGCCCCATGCCAAGAAATGCCAGGGATTGCTGGAAACCACCAGAAGTGAGGAGAAAGGCAAGGAAAGGAGTTTCCTTCAGAGCTTCCAGAAGGAAGCAACCCTGCTGACATGTTGATTTCAGGCTTCTGACCTCCAAAATTGTGAGAGAATAAATTTCTGTTGTTTTAAGGTACTTAGCTTGTAATTGTTTGTTAAGGCAGCCCTTGCAAACTATTATGTAGAGATTAGCATCTGTTCATTGTTTCTTCCCATGAGACCAGGTCATAGTTTCCTGGCTCTTAATATGTTGAGCAACTTTGGATTGTATCCTAGATGTTGTAAATATTAAATTGTAAATACTCTGGATTATGTTATATTTATCCAAAGAGTGTTGGCATTTTTGTTTTAGTAGACTACTAATTTGATTCAACTTAGACTACAAACTATCACACCTCAGGTGGGGAGAGAGCATTAGGACTTCAGTTTAGTTCTTTAAGCTTTAGCCGTATTATGCTTCCAATTTGTCCCATGAATTCATGAAACTCAGCCAGAAACTAGGACTGAGTTTGAACACAGAATTGGAGCTTCTCTTTTTTAGTTCTTTTCTTTTCAAGGTTTCCCCCTCATACTCTGGCCACCCTGGTTGATCTGAGCTCCTTCAACTGATTCCTCTGTCCAAATCTTCAGAGGGGTTTGTTTTAGAGTTTTAGCTGCCACAGAGCCATGGAACTTACTCTGTGGAAGTTGCTTGTTTCGAGATTCAGCACGTCTCCAAAATCCACTTATCTGATTTCAGTCTTGAAAGACTTCAAGGAATTGTTTTTGAGATTTTGTCTAGGATTTATAGATTTTGTTTATGGGAGAATTGGCTTGTTAGATGCCTGCTTCTCCAAACTTAGAGCAGAACTCAGCCTCAGTGTTTTTTTAAAAAACTCTTTAGGTGATTCTAATGTAAAAGGTAGAAAACTGCTGTTGTAAGGTTTAATCTGGGGTTGATTTAGGAGTGGAAGCCAATAGCCATGTTAACAAGCTGTCTACACAAGAACTGGAAACCAAGCTAGAACAGGGGCTCATGTTCATTTGCCTCTGGTTCAAGAGCCCAAGCTCTTAGAGACTCTTATAATTGGCTGAAATTAAAAGAAGTAACTTTAGTTTCAAGACAAAGTAATTGTGTAAATATTTTATCCTTTTTGAGATTAGGACTCAAGATTCTGTTTTTCCCTCCTTTAAAACCAGTTTGACTTAATATTCATTTTTTGAAGTAACGTAAACAATATATTTATTTACATTCATAGTCCCATCACACTATCCATTGAAAAACAAGAACAAAAACAGAAGCCAACTTAAGCCTTTTATAAGCAGATACTCCTCTATGAATATCAGCAATCTGTATTTACAACTATGCCGTTTGGAGCAGTGTGGGCAACACAGCGTTTGACAGAGTTAAATCAGTGAATGCTGCATTTATCAAATGGCTAGTAGTAATTAATAGCTTCCATGTGAAATCTCATATTCTTAATAGTAGAAAGAATCTTTCCCAGATCCCCTAAAGGCAACTTCATCAACCATTATTTCCTTTGTCACTTAAAAAGCAAAATAGCCCAGGCAAACTCCAATTTGAAGCTGTTCATCTCAGCCCCTGCCTTGCATCAAAATTGAAAATGTAATTTCCAGCCCGTCTTCACAAATGGAATTGTTGTTATTATTCAGTTTTCCATATGTGAGGAGCTGTCACCTCTGTCAACTTCAGCACATCTCCATTTGTGACTCCAAAACCATACTTACAGGTCTGAACACACGCTGTGCATCTCAAGTGAAGAGGTAATTTCTCTCCTAATGCACCAACAGCCCCACTGATCAGAGCCAAGTCCCTAGTTGGAATATTTGCTCCTATCATTTCCTAATAACATATTAATGCATCTAATGTCCTCCACAAATGCCAGACATCTCTGCCTTTTGGATATTTCCTGACAGGAGATCCAAGTATTGTTATTACCTAGTGCCAGAGGGATGCCACTTAGGATAAGATTATATTTTATTATCAGTCCTGCTTCATGGAAACCAGCCTCTGGATGCTACAGTTTTGCTCAGACATCCTCTCTCACCCTAACTATGACCATGACTCAGTCCTTTCTTGTGTAGAACAAAGTCTATCCCTCTGTAGTTTCTATCCACTCCAGGGGCTCACCAGTTGGGAACAGACAAACGAGATTTGGCATCGGAAACCATCTGAGACCCAGGAGATAACTTCAGAGGTGGGTGTGGAGGTTGGTATAGATAGCCCACCCAAAGGGCATCAACTAATAATCATCCTAAGCATAATAACAAAACCAAAACAAAACCCAGTGAGTATTTCCAAATTCTAGGAGTGAAAAAATTTATCTCAGGAGTGAAGACAATTTTTGAAGTTATGAGTCTGCTGTGGGTTTTTTGCAAAGAAGGAAAGGGACTGAAACAAAGAACTGAACTGATCTGCATGATAAAGCAGGTCATTTGGAGGGAGAAGCAATTGCATCATAAACTGAGTGGGGGGTTCCCTGGGATATCAGGAAGAGGAAGTGCCAGAGGAGGCAGATGTGTGGGGAGGCAGAGTTGAAGTAAGAGAGAAAATGAAAGGGAGGGTTCTGCTGCAAATGAATTAAGGCATTGGCCCTTCCCATCACATAGGATGGTGCATGTCACTGATGGTCTTCAGGAGCGAGTATCTGAACAAGTCTTCAGTTCCCATCCCCCTAGTGCTCCCTGGTCCTCAAGTACTCAACTGTGTTAAACACAAGAGTCCTGGGATGTGGTGGGGAAGCCTGTGTCCATACCTGGGATAATGAGTGGTGGGGAGGACAGTGTTGCTTTTGCTCTTCATCTCCTGTGGTTAGCTGGAAGTGGCAGCAGAGAACCTTGAGAGGACGAGGGTCTCAGAGCACTGGCCACAAAGTGAATGGAGCAAGTGCTGGTGAGTTACAAAATGACAAGGAGCACAAAACAGACTACTCTTTCTTCCAAAACAGTCCAGCCTGGACCCTTCTATGATGTGTCTAGGACACAGGCAGGGAGTGATAACTAAGTTATACTGAGTACAGGTGGTGAGCAAGGATGTGTCATGAGAAGTCAAACATGGGACAGAAAAATCTGAAATCAGACAAGGAGGGCTCAGATGCATTTTACCTAACTGCTCACCAGGTGCTACAATGCTTTTATTGACTCAGCTGTTGGTAAGTTTTCTCTTGTCCTGGGTTCAGATACTATCTCTTTTTGATGTGTTTGCAGAGCAGCCTCTTAACCAAAAAAGACATCTAACCAAGGCAAAAAAAAAAAAAATCGTCTTTCTATATAGTAAGATCCCTAGCCACTGAATTCTTTGAGAGCAAACGATATTTAAGCTCCCCTAGCAACTCTAAGATTATTGAAATTCAACCCTAAAGAAGCCCCTCAAAGCAATCAGTGTGGAGAAGCAACTCTTTTGTTTTCCTTCAAAGGCTCTCTGAACCTAACAGGCGGACATAGCAAGGACAGATGTTCTAAAAAACTGCAAGTATTGTCAGGGACTCTGACTCTCAACTGGTTAGAAATAAGAAGGGAGTTAATATTTATTGAAGTCCTACTTTGGGCCAGACTATGTCAGGCATTTTCACATACACATGATCACCCTGTCCTTACAACTCCTCTGTAAAGTAGGCATTGTAAGGAAAAACGGGCGTAAGTCAGGAAAGGATAGCATTGGCCCTCAGGTCTAACACCAAAGCCTATGGTCTTTCTACTTTGTCATCCTGTTTCAGAAGGTGCACACATCACAAAGGTACAGCTCAGTGACTGTTCACAGGACATTGCGGTACCTCTGGATGACCATAGAGCATTCCTGTGGTTCCAAGCTGAGGGTTGCAAACTTGTTGTACATCATGACTTTAATTTAATGGGTCTTGATCAACATTTTTTAAATAAAATCAAATAGAATAGAAAATATTACAGTACATTGCACAAAGTATAGGTAAGAAATAATTTGTGAAAATGTGTATGTGAAAGAGTTTATTTCAAAACACTTCAAAGACAGTTAATAGAAATTAAGATAGAAACTATTGAATAGCAGTCTTCGGACATTTTATTGGTCCCACAGTGTTCCTCATGCAATGAGAGTCAGCAAATATCCTGAACCAATCTCATTCAGAGACAGAAAAGCTCAGAAAAGAATGCCTATAGCCAAAATCTCTGCAACATCCCAAGCCCAACATTATTGGTTCCAACCCCCATCCAACACATTACCATAACCCCTACGTCCATGAAAAGGAAGGAGGAGTGGGCAGGTGGACCCCATCTATGTTGGAGAGCTATGTTGGGCAGGAGCCTCTGGTCCTAGGAGGCTCTGACCCCACCTTCTCCACTGGCCATCAGGGTCCTTATAGGCCTCATCCTACCATGCACCTGACCCTTTGATGTTCCAGATAGGCCACAACCAGTAACCACAGGCCTAACCTCAAAAAGTCTGGCTTTCATATGCCAGATAGGAAAAAAACAGATCACCTTCCCCTTTCTCACCAGTGACCTTTCTGGCAGCTACTGGGTGCTGTGTTTATCTAACAAGGTATCCCAGCTTTATCTGGACTGGCTAGAAGCACTCTGCAGGTGTTTGTCCTGTAAACACTTTCCTGCCTTGAGACACTCTCTAGCAATGATGGGGGAGGGGGATACTTTGGAACATGTTCCATGCCACCCTCTCCAAGTTTATCATTAATTCCGTTTAATATGACACCTCTGTGTGCTACTATAACTACAGTAAGCATTTGCCTTCCATTCCTTCCACACTCTCCATTTTTCAAGCATCTCTAAGCAAGGCTCTTGGCAGTACATTTACGGTATTGGCAGAAAACGGAGGAAATGATCCTTGCTCATAACAGTAATTCCTCACATTTATATACAGCCTTATAATTGACAAAGCACATTCCGTGCTTTATCTCAATTTATCATCGGTACAGTAGGCACTAACCTAACACTCAGAATTCTTAGAACCTCAAAAATCCCAGAGGCTAAGCAACTTGCCCATGCTCACAGGCAAGTAGGCACTGGAATTGGAACCGAAGCCCGACCCTGCTAACTCTAACAGGGCTCACTGAAGACAAGCCCACCATTCTGGGGCTATAATAACAATAAAAATCACTGACACTATAGAGAATGGGATGGGCTCTGCTCTCTGTTAGGCATGGTCCACAGAGCATCTAATTTGTTCTTTGTAGCAACTCCTTAAGGTAGGGAGTATTATTTGGCCCATTTTGCAGGTGAGTTAAGAGAAGCTTCGAAACAGTACATGTACTTGTCCAAGGAACCTCAGCTAGAAAGGGGCCCAGCTGGGACTTGGGCCCGGGCAGATCATGTTCTACATCTATCTTATACGTAGTCCTTCCTTAGTCCTGTAACTCATTAGATTCTCTTTACATTCTTCAGGCTATTTAGGGTAGGTATTATTATTCCTTTTTACAGATGAGGAATTGAGGCCTAGAAGAAAATGTTGGTAGACACAGAATTTCAAGGGTTGAAAAGGATACTAAAGGTCAATTATTTCACTTTTTTTTTCTTTTTTTGTAAGAGATGAGGAAATGAGCCTAGAGACATGCAGTAACTCTCCTATGTCACACAGCTCATTAGTGACACAGCCTGGATGCAAACCCAAGTCCCCTGAGCCCATGTTTCTGCCTCAGAGGGCTTCTCCAGGTTCTCGGTGGGAGAATAGCCATTTCTGTGCTATTGATTTAATTTCCCTGAGCCTCAGTATATTCATGTGTTCAGGTTGCCATAAACAAAATATCAAAAACTAGGTGGCTTAAACAACAGACATTTATTTACTCACTGTTCTGGAGGCTGGAAGTCCAAGATCAAGGTGTTGGCAGGTTTGGTTTCTCCCAAGACCTCTCTCCTTGGCTTGCAGATGGCTGTCTTCTTGCTGTGTCCTCACAAGTCCTTTTCTCTCTTCACACCTGTGCTCCTGCAATCTCTCCCTTTTCTTGTAAGGATGCCAGTTCTATGGAATTAGGGCCCCACCCATTACGATCTCATTTAACCTTAATTACCTCTTTAAAGGCCTATTTTCAAATACTGTCACACGGAGGGTTAGGGCTTCAACCTATGAATTTGGGGGGCAACATAATTCACTCCATAACATTCAGTTTCCTGATCTCTACCATGGGGACACTATTACACCTCTCACCTACCACTCTTCCAGGACTATTGTGAGGATTAAGTAAATAAGAAATTATCTGACACTATGCCCAGCTCAGGGCAAAGGCCTGATTCATGGATGTTTGCTTCTGCCCTGCACTCCAAGTTGGGTAGAGAGTAGAGGATGGAGAATGGAAAAAGTGCAAATGCAACACTCAGAAGCCAGAGTCTTGCTAGTGTCAGGGGAATAACAAGCTCTTGAGAGTAAGAAAGCAACTTACTGTTCGTTATGCTTCCAATTGCTACAGTTGGCATATTATATTAAAGACAGTTAAGAGTTGGAGAGAAGAAAGCTGCTTTGCAGGCAAAAAGAACTTCACAGAAGCAGAGATTTTAGCATGCTTCATGCTGATTGACGGGATGTCTTCTCTTTAAGTGAGAGGCTGTCAGGCACCATATTGTTAAGAGCTTATCAAATTTGTACACAGGATATTCTTTATTGCATCATTCCCTCAGAACCTTGCAGTATTTATGTAAAATCAAATGGAGAGTCATGCTAAATACTGGACACTATGTGACAAGATCTCCATGTCTCATCTTTTTAGAGACCAATGACCATACAATTTGCACTACAGAAATGGTGCAAAACAAAACACGGCCCTTTCTTGGGTTTTAATGCTTGTCTAGGTGCCCTTACTCTCTATTTAAAGAAGACAAATACAAAGATGCACACCAGTGACAGTAGACACATTAAATATTTGTTCATGGGTAACTATGAAGAAATCACAAAAAAGGGAGGTATAGGGGCCCATGAACCAGGGTTCTAGCACCAGCTCAGCCACTGACTGCCCTGTACCTCGAGTAATTACTTAACCTCTCAGTTCTGTTTGCTCACTTGCAAAACGAGGTGGCATGCTGAATGATCTCCAAGGCACCACCCAATCTGAACCATCCAAACAACGCTAAGAAGATCACTTGCCCCAGACCCGCAACTTTCTCCTTCCCTGTTCTCTCTGTGTATCCATCTCAGCTCCTTCTCCACTCCCCATGGTGCTAGAGTCTCCTCTTGAGCCCTGAACTCACTCCTTGGTGTCAATCCTGTGTCTCCAAGGATTGGAGACACAGGAAATCCCCACTATCATTGAACCTCAAGAGGCTTAAAAATGGATTTCAATCTGTTTAAGTTGTTTACTCAAGATGAAACAAATCCATTGTCCTTACAGAGCTTAGAATCTCTCTAGCCCGAAGTTTGCCATCCTTACAGCCCAGTGGATGCAATCCTTAACTGCCCAGCTTCCGTGTGCCAGGAATAGTGAGAGATTTAGAGAGATCAGGCAGCCTTTGCCCAAAGAGGGCAGGCCAGGCAGAATGCGGCAATGCCATATCCTCCAATTCTGCCTCTGGTTCTGTCAGTGGAACCCACCGTGGAATAGAGGGAAGACCAAAGACCTTGGATTCAGATAGGGCTGAGTTTGAAACCTGCTTAGGGTTGAGTTTGAAACCTGCTTTCAGCACTTCATCACTTCTTTAATTCCCAAGGACTGATTGGGCATTACCTCTGTACCAGGACATTTTGAAGATACACAGATGCATAAGACACTCCTGGCTTTCAAGAAGCTCTGCAGCCAGCTGTGTGACACTGAGAAGAATCATCGACCTCTCTGAGGCAGAACTTCTCATATTTTAATTAGGATACTCTCCCCCTCTTAGGGCTGCTGTGAGCTAAACAGGATAAATGGAATACCAGGTTTCTCTTCTGTCCTTTCTCTCCCCTACCAGCCCACACTGATTTCCTGCTGTCTTCCCAGGGACTTCAGGCCTGACTACTCTCTGGCATTGCCACCTTATGCCTGGTGGGCAGAGCCTGCCTGACCTTTCTGGATCTCTCACCATTCCTGGCACCCAGAAGGTGTGCAGTTAAGGATTGCAGCCATTGTGCTGTAAGGATGGCAAACTACAGGCTCGAGAGATTCTAAGCACCCCGGGCAACAAATCTGTCTTTTCCTTTTGTCCTCAGTGCTAAACACCTAGCCCAACCCATAGTAGGTACTCAATGAATAATAATTTTCATGCTAACTCAGAGAGGAGCCTGGATGCTCATCGTTCTTCATTTAAATACAGGAGCCCTCATCTCCCTCGTGCATGTGTCAAGGAAAATGAACAACGTGATTTAGACGAACAACAGGGAAGCCAACGCAATTCCCCCAACTTCCCATCACAATTACTAATAGACTCATTCCCTCATTTATCCCTCTCTTATATTTTCATTGTTCCGTAAAGAATGAAATGTGCTGATGAAAACTCACAAAGGTGCTGAAGCCAACTGAAAAGGCAAAGAGGGGAAAAAAAGATTTTTAGGAAAGAATGAAGTACAATAGTAGGAATAACAAACCAAGACACCAGGAAAATCTCTGCCAGGTGGCCACAAATGGTTTTCTATTTCTGTCCTTGTCAAATGCCTCGTTGGATGAGGCCACACACAAATACTTCCGCTCTGACAAGGGACACTTTGTGCGCCGAGTCCTTCATTAGTTCTGCTATATCAGGTGAGTTCATGTTCCTCTGGGCAGTTTTATTAGCACTTGAAATCCCTGAAACCCGTAAACCAAGTCACCATCACACTGATCATTATTAGCATTGCTCAAAGTACACATTCTGAAAACTCATATTAAAAATGCCCTGATCATTTCCAACTAAAGAGTTTTTAGCCCAAGGAACTTGGCACATCTGCTTTAGAAGTCAGTCATCTATGAGAGGCTTTTCTCTCCTGTATAATCAGTAGGCACAGAGCAATAGCCCAGCAGGCTTTCCTTTATCTTTGGGAAAAAAGAGTCAAAATTACATTTATGAAATAATCCTTAAAATAACTTGGAGAACATCTGGTTCTAGTGAGTGGCCCAGGTCAAGATGACAGTCAGTAATTAGTTAACCATAGGAAACAGATGGATTTTCAAGTCCATTTGTCAAGAATTATTTGTGTTAGGTGTCCCTGCCTCCAGGTTTCCCTGTCTCAACTGGAAATATGACAGTGGCAGGGGAGAAATCAATGTGAACAATACAGGACCAGGTGGTCATGGTGGAAGACATGTACATGAGCTGGGCCTCAAAGGCTGAGCAGAAACTGGATAGAGGGAGGAGAAGGGAAAGCATTAGAGGGGCTAGAATGTAAAGAAGGGCTTGGAGTAACCCTGATTCACCCAACTGATCTTCTACCAGGTATAAGATGGGCAATCCTAGAGACAAAGGGACAGAGGTAGATTATCCATGATGCCAATAAAATTTAAGATTATAAAATTTTTATAAAATTTGCAAAAGACAGTTCGACTTCAGTTGGTTTACTGCTATTGCTTCCCAATCTAATTTACCTGCCATGATCTTTCCCCCTCAGAGTTAAAGGCTACTGGAGGAATCTTGGGCACTTGGAGGATGTAGCTTCTGGGAAGCTGAGTTATGGAAACACGTCTGAGTTTAGTGAAGTGTTTTTATGTGGAATGTGGTCACTCCCAAGCATAATTAAATGATCACTGGCCATGGGCACTTCCAGGAACAGTCCTAACATCATCAATTCAAGGAGTATCGAGAGTTAGTCCATGAACCAAAAAAGTGAAATGCCCTGAAATCCTATAGTTCACACAGGAAAGAAGCTTGATTGATGTTTTCCCAAACTTGATGAAAATCTTAACAATTTACATGAATTCATGGTGAGAGAGCTCACAAATCATCGTCTCATTAGGACCAAGTCACTGGATTTTTGTTTTGTCCTTTTGGGGAGGTCAGGGTTCTCTGCTGTTTTTTCTTAAGGGTATGCATCTATGTCTTTGCATTGAAGGATCAGTTATGTATTCCAGTTTTCCCTATCCATCTTGTTGGGTTTTTATTGGATATATTCACATAGTGAACCTTTACCACTAAGTCACCGCCTCCTTTTTGGCTCTAGGTGGTGCCTTAAACCCAGGTTCGCCTTGGCTCCAGTAAATGATTAGAGCACTTCCTGTCCTGAATTGGGGAGGTCCCACAGGCATTATCTCAGCAGTGTGGGAAGGCTGGCTTAGGGGTTCGTGCCCAGGGGACCTGCAGAATGTACCTCCTATGGCATGGTGCTGCTAAGCAGCCACTCTGATGAGGCATCTCATTTGGCCAAGTTACACAGCAGAGTTTCCAGGGCTGGGGATAGTCATCCCACCTTCTCCCTTTGTCTCTGGCTGTCCTCGGGGACAGTTCTTTCTCCCTTCAGACAATCACGATGTTTGTGGGGTAAGGGCAAGGCAGACCTCCTGCAAGTACACCCAAGATGGTGAAGAAGCTGGTTGATCACCTCAATCCCACTTTTTCCAGTGTAGAAACCAGGAGTTGGGGGGAGATTTTCCACATGCTTGGTGCTGAGCAGAATGTTGGGGAGGAATGTTGAAGTTGTGGAAGTCCAATTATCCTATTGTTTGCTCAAAGTTTTTTATTTCTCTGGGGCCCCAGGAACTATCTCATTCTTATAGTGAGTCTGGGTTGTTGCTGGTGAAAATCCCAAAGCTGTATATTTGTTTTGAGTTTTCTGTGAAGGAGAGTGAAGCCAGCTTGCTCTATGCTGCCATTTTGGGCTGGTCCTTTAAAAATTTATGTGATGAGTTGTGAAGTTGAATGAAACTATTCTAAATCACAAATAATGAACATAATATTCAATCAACTATGATAAAGAGCAAATTATCCTTCTGCTTTCTCTGCAATATTGTAAGATCACTATCATACGAAAAAGTAATCGAAGAGTATGAAACCAAAAAAATATAAAGGAAAGAGTTTTATCAGTTGATTTATTGATTAAAATAATGAACAATTTCCCCAAAGTTTGTGATGTCTGTAGTATTTCCCAGCTTTTAAATGTGTAAGTTGTTATGATTTCTTCTCTCATTCTAAATAAATATTTTTAGGCCTAATTTTGTATTCTTTTTCTTAAAGTGGACCCCTCTCCAAGATCAACAGAATAACACATGAAACTTGTTACCAAAGAAGCGCAAGAGGGATCTCCTATGTAAGCCTGGGATGTTGGAAACAAAGGCCACAGGGGGAGAGAAAAGAAGAACATTTGGGCAGGTGTCCCCTAAAATGACAGGGCTTGGTGTGGAATAACAGTAGAAGGAGTCAAGGCTACCCATAGAAGACAGATCTGGGGCCATGTCATGGCCCAGGTTGGTGGTTGGGTTCTGTTTTACCCATCACAAGACATTCTTCTTTTGTTCTTCAGTAATCAAGGCCTCTGAATTCTGCAACTTCTATCCATGTTTTCCTCTCTTGCTATTTTCTCTAGGGCATGTTTTCATTTGCCAAAATTTTTAAAATAAATGTAATCACCTTCTATATTAGTAGCAAATTATATGCAACCAATATATGCTGTTCTAACATTTGTCCCATTATTAACACCCCTGAAGTGAAACACCTTTTCCTCAACCTGTCCTCACAGAGGACCTCTGTCACAGATCTGGCATGTATCCTTAAATGACATCCTGCCCAGTTTTCGTGGAGGCTCTCCTGAGAAAGGACATAAGGACTGCCCATTCGTCTGCCTTCTATAGTCACAACTTAACTTCCTCATGAACATGTTGCTGTTGGTTCAAACATCTTCATTCCATAGCATGCCCCCCAAAAAGTAAAACGAAGAGATAATCACACATTATCTCTCTAATTTTTTATGGGGGGGCATGTAATAGTAATTACATTTTGGCAAGCATTTTCTTTGTAGAAGAATCTATGATAGTGTCTCTGAAAATGAAAAAAAACATTTATTGTATACCTACAATGTGTTGCACCTTGTGTAAATACTACATTTATTTCTCATACCAACCTTGTGCAATAGGTATCATTATCCCTGAGAGATTAATTAACTTGCCCAAGATCACACAGCTAGCTAGAAGTAATTGGATTTACCTGACCTGAAAGCCATGCTGGTGTTAGCACTTTCATCGATTTTCCTCTCTACCCCTGCCTTCCTTACCTCTCTATTTGGGTTTCTCTACCTACAAGTGGTTGAACATAAAATAGTGTCACTTTGGGTAATGTTCCCTAAAAGTTGGGGTCAGCAGATTTTTAATTTTCTTTCTCATTGGCCCACCCTTAGTGAAGTCAAGTCTTTGAATTGACCTTCAATTGTAAGTATGGAGGAAAACTTAATTTTAAATCAGAATTTTGCCAAGAACAAGCCTACCTTTTCAAGGCTCACCCAACATTCAGTGTTGACAAGCCACCCTTTAAAAGGAGCCGGAATGGCAGGGTTGAGAGATTCTAAACCAGGCACCACAAAGGCTCCTGTTAAAAAGGAAGAACTGAATCCCCTGCCTCCCGCTGCAGATGCCATTCGCTCCAGGGACTGGATGTCAGAACAAGCCAAAGCAGGTTTCATTCATCCTTGTCCAAACCCCAGGGAGCCAGGGCACTTTATTCAAGGCAGAATATTCAAAGTCTTCACCATTTGCCTCCTCGGCCATCTCCCTCCAGCCAGGTGGCCAGCAGATTCTGATTGATCCCAACAATGTTTCTTCTCATATCTGAATTTCACAAGCATGTGAGAAGTCTCAGGTGTGGGTTTTTCCCCTAGTGCTTCTAATAAACCAGGTCCTCATGCTTGAAATAAAGCGTGCATCAAGAGACTCTCCCTGGCTAGCCATGCAGCTTCTCGGCAGGTGATTCCACTCTTTGGGGGCTTTCAGAACTTCAGAATCTATAATCAGACGCTTGGAATGACAGCAAATGACGTGACCCCAGAGGAAATTTGCTTCCCCTTTTGTGGGATGTTAGCTGCTTTAGAATTCTCAGAGGGACACTCTTCTGGCTAAAGGAATCTTCGGGGGAATAAGAACTGAGGAAGATGGGGCCAAGAGATTTCATTATTGCTGGCAAGGAGTGCAGGTGGGGGGTCCTGCCTGGGAGGACCCCTGCTGTCCTGGGTGCCACACTTCTAGAGCTTTAACAACCACAGCAGACCCGTTGTGAAGGAAAGCCAGATGATCAAGAGTAGGCAGCCTCTGTTGTGTTAGAAAAGGTATTAAATGACACAGCTTCCTCACTCTGAAAAGATCAGGACTCAGAAACAATCCAATCAAAGTCTCTGCAGATAATGATTAAGAGGAGTGAGAAGTTGTACACGGCCTTGTTCAGCTAACCCTACACATGGGGACTAGGGAGCAGCCTCCAAATTGGAAGGAAGCCATTTGGGAAAAATTGAAAGGAAATGTAACTTTACACAGCAGGTAGGAAACTTATGGGACTTACTAGCCCTTGAGGTGGTACAGGCCATTTATAAATAGAATCAAAGCATGTTTAGAAGAATGTGTGAAATAAGAGATCCATTGTGGACCAGTCAGGGAAGTCAGGATATTTGACTAGGGTTTGCCATGATCTTTTGTAGTTGACCTAATAGATGGGCTATTATCAAACACAGCACAGGTGGATGATATTCACAAACATGACACATATTCCCATGGGTATCTCTGGATTTTGGCCTCTGCCACAGACAAAATATGAGCTGTACCTCTACCCTTTATTACCTAATGAAGCAAGGATACTGAAATGAGTGAGAATTAAAGTAACATAGTGTGGCTATAACCTGAAATTTCTTAGCGAACAGATGAACTCCAAATTCACCTCAAGGGTTCTCTGGGCTTTTGTCCTGCATATATATTCTGTCTAACTCACGCAGCCATGGCTGTGAAGCACACCAGGATCTCAATGATAAGACTTCAGGCACAGGGGAGTTAATTGGGCCCGGGCAGAGATTGTAATGCTCTAGGAGGGAAGAAATCATGGCCATGGAATTCATTACTGTTAAAATGACACATGCTCAAAATATTTAATTAACTAATTATCCAAAATAGTAATTATCCCTCACTTGCCAAGCCCACTGAACCTAAGGGATGCACAAGCAGTGGCAATCATAATGTCCAAGAGGACCTGAAAATTTGAGGGTGTGATTTGAGCTGAACTTGGTCTACGGGGAGACTGCTTAAATAGGCAGAGTCCCATGTCTGCTAGCAATTTCCACTACAAACAGATTCTTCCAAATAGGCACAGAATCATTTCAGTAGCCAGGCTTTCAAGAGCAGGATCCCTTGAAGAGGCTAAAATGAACAAGGCAGGGACTTGGATACCAACCAGATCATCAGACCACCGATTTGATGTGTGGATGTGATGATGAGCTGAAAAACCAACCAGAACTAAAAACTGTTTTTAAATGGGAAGATTCTTGGGTATCTAGCTCTAAAGGCTCAAAGTGAATAAGGTTGTACTGATGAACTCCCCAAGGCAGATGACATACCAGGTCTGCAGATGATTCCAGACTGACTCAACCACCCCAGTAATTTTCTGAGATACTTCCAGGCACGGATCTCTCTGTACTCTCTATGACCATGTACAAGTCTCTTAAACTTTCTGTACCCTGGTTTTCTAATCTTTAGAATGGAAATCATAAATAGTGCCCCACAATGTTATTCTAAAGATTCCATAATATATCTATGAGG
Source organism: Pan troglodytes (assembly GCF_028858775.2). NCBI lineage: Eukaryota > Metazoa > Chordata > Mammalia > Primates > Hominidae > Pan > Pan troglodytes. The sequence continues at coordinate 53,701,902 of NC_072414.2, forward strand.
ACTCTGGTACAGCCCCTCGCATATCATGGGAACTTAATATATGGTGACTATTATTATTTAATGCTTCCCAACTAAGCTAGACCAGGACGCAGGGCTGAGACCTTGCCCTGGAAACTCATACAACCATGAAATCACCTCCACAGAACTTAACTGGCTTACTTGCTGACGTCTCTGATGGCTGTTTTGTCATTGAGTACACCCAAGTCAAAAACATAATGTGGATCTTGAGACAGACGGTTGTTAGGTCCTTCTAGAACAGTGAAAATTTAGCAGGTTGTTATGGGTTGAATTGTGTTCTCCAAAAATTCATATGTTGAAATCTTAATCCCCAGTACGTCAGAATGTTACCCTATTTGGAAATAGGGTCATTGCGGTTGTAATTAAGAAGGGCAATTTTGGTTTTAAGGTGGCAGAGAACATGGCTGAATTGTGTTCTACTGTTTGTGGAAGGTAGAATTTGTAAGTCATAAACTTGGCTATTTAGCTGAGGAGATTTATAAGCAAAATATTGAAGGTGTGGCCTGGTTTCTCCTTGCTACTTATAGTAAAATGTGAGAGGAGACGGATAAATTGTAATAGGAGCTGCTAAGCAAAAAGAAACCAGAATTTGAAGATCAGGAAAATTATCAACTTATATATATTACAAAAAATTTAAAAAGTATGTTCTGGAGAAAGCACCAAGGGTGTGGCTGAACAGGTGTTTGCTATAGAAACTAGGTGGAGCCAATCAACCATCTCAACAAAAATGTTGCCAACTTGGATGGAAGGGGACAGAGACAGGAAAAAATGAAGGAAAGATGCCAGACTTCTGGGCTTCTAAAGGCAGCAAATGGGTTTATAGAGATGTCTGGTTACAGATATGTGTTATCTTTCAAGAAGAAGGAAGAATGATCCCAAGGGTGGGGCCACCTCCTTGGTTCCAGAAGGAGAAGCCACCTCCTCCATTCTAAATGGCAGAACTGTTACCTAGGGTGGAGGGGGTGAGGTCGCCGCCCTGGCAGGCCTAGAGGATGGAACATTCAACCAAAGAGGATTATCCTCAAGCCTTAAAATCAAATGGAATTTACCCTGCTAGGTTTCAGGCTCACTTAGAACCATAACCCTTATTTTTTCTTCTGATTTCTCCCTTTTGGAATGGAATATCTATCCTATACTTGTCCCACCATTGTATTTTGGAAGCAAATAACTTGTATCACAGGTTCAAAGATACAGAGGAATTTTGCCCCAGGGATGAATCATGTGGTGAGTACCACCCAGACCTAATTTAGATAGTATGTGAATGAGATTTTGGACTTAGACTTGATGCTGGGATGAGATTACTGTATTTTGCATGTGAGAAGGAAGTGAATTTAGGGGTGTCAGAAGGCATACCATTATGGGTTAAATTGTCTTCCCCATCCCCCTCAAAATCTACATGTTGAAGTATTAACTCTCAAAACCTCAGAATGTGACCTTATTTGGAAATTGAGTCATTACAGATATGGTTAGTTAAGAAGAGGCCATACTGGAGCAGGGTGGACCCTGCCCAAGACCATGGGAACCCACCTCTTGCATCAGCGTGACCTGGATGTGAGACCTGGAGTCAAAGATCACTTTGAAGCTTTAAAATTTGACTGCCCCGCTGGATTTCAGACTTGCATGGGGCCTGTAACCCCTTTGTTTTGGCCAGTTTCTCCCATTTGGATTGGCTGTATTTACCCAATACCCCCATTGTAACTAGGAAGTAACTAGCCTGCTTTTGATTTTACAGGCTCATAGGCAGAAGAAACTTGCCTTGTCTCAGATCAGACTTTGGACTGTGGACTTTTGGGTTAATGCTGAAAAGAGTTAAGACTTTGGGAGACTGACTGTTGGGATGGCATGATTGGTTTTGAAATGTGAGGACATGAGATTTGGAGGGGCCAGGGGCAGAATAATATGATTTGGCTGTGTACCCATCTAAATCTCAGCTTGAATTGTATGTCCCAGAATTCCCACGTGTTGTGGGAGACACCCAAGGCGAGGTAATTGAATCTTGGGGGCCAGTCTTTCCCATGCTATTCTTATGATAGTGAATAAGTCTCATAAGATCTGATGGGTTTATCAGGGGTTTCCACTTTTGCTTCTTCCTCATTTTCTCCTGCCACTGCCATGTAAGAAGTGCCTTTTGCCTCCTGCCATGATTCTGAGGCCTCCCCAGCCATGAGGAATTGTAAGTCCAATTAAACCTCTTTTGCTTCCCCGTTTCAGGTATGCCTTTATCAGCTGCGTAAAAACAGACTCATACAGACCCCTAATCCAATTTTACTGGCGTCCTTATAAAAGGAGAAAATTTGGATGTAGACATGCGCACAGAGAGAATACCATGTAAAAATTGGAGTTATGCTGCTACAAGCCATGGAACTACTAGAAGGTGGGAGAAAAGACTGGAATGGATCTGTCCCTAGAAACTTCAGAGGGAAGATGGCCCTTCCAACACCTTGATCTCGAACTTCTAGCCTCTAAAACTGTGAGACAATACATTTCTATTGTTTAAGCCAATCAATTCTCAGTTTTCAGTACTTTGTTACAGCAGCCCTAGCAAATGAATACACAGGTTCATATGAAACATCTAAACACAAATAATTTAAAATATACTTGAAAGAAAGAAAATTAAACTCCTCACTTAAGAGCAATTGAGTGCTGTCTACATGGAATGGCTCAGTCTTTCTGAAATTATTACTGACTTGTTAAGACTGAATGATTACATTACATAGCAGATTAAGACGAGAAATAACCCATTTTGAAAAACTCCGAACTAGAATACAAACTTGTCTACACATTCACACCAAATTCTGTGAACCAATGAGCGAAGGAACTATGGAAAATCTGAGAGCTTTTGTATAAAGCAATGATATAGAGGATGTAGACATAGACACACATATATACTACATGCATGAACACACACACACATGGTTGTCCATTGGTATCCTCAGAGGACTGGTTCTATGACCCTTCACAGATACCAAAACCCATGAATTCCCAAGTCCCTAATATAAAATAGAATAGTATTTGCATGTAACCTATACTTATCCTCCCATATACTCTAAATCATCTCTAGATTACTTCTAGCACCTAATACAATGTAAATGGCAGGTAAATAGTTGTTATACTGCATTATTTCTATTTGTATTGTGTTTTACTATTATATTGTTATTTTTATCATTTTTCTCAAAAATTTTACATTTCTTTTTATTTGGTTGAATCTGCAGATGTGGAACCCACAGATATGGACGGCCAAATGTACATCTATGTATACATACATATATACTCATACGTTATCTTAAAGCTATACTGTCTTCTCAATGTTAAAGAAGTTTATCACTCTACATATTGATGAGTGTTTACCTTTCTCAGCCTCCAGTCCTTGTCTCTTCTAGCATTGCTCTGTTTTGAAGCTAAGCTGGCTAGCAGGGACTGCTCCCAGAAGCACCGGTTATCAAAGGGCCCATTCCTTCCTGTTGATTCTGGAGACCAACAGCCACTTAGAACATTCAGCCTTTACAATTCAGACGCGGAGAAACAAGTTCAGAAAATAGTTGCACTTTAGATCAAATGATTTTGAAGGGAAAAAAATGGGAGACCAAGAGCAACTAAGAGAGTTAGAGGAACTGATTCTTTCCTCACAAATGAAGTCAAGTTTATTCATTCCTGCCCTTTTTTTAAGGACAATTAATGGGAATTTCTAAAACTCAGAATGTTGAAATCATTAGTGGCTCATCACTTGAAGCAAGAATACAGCTGTTATGATTAATGGCTGAATTTTAAATATTTCAGTGGGATCCAGGAAATCTCCACACTGCCGTGCACTCCACTGCTTGTCATATGTGCCTCCCCAGGATGCTACAGAGAATGTGATGACATCTCAACAGGTTCTTTCCTCACTAAAATATTATGTAATTCCAAAATAAAATCCTAACTAAAACTCAAATTCACTCATTCATCAGCCAGCATGAAGCGGGAGAGTGTAGTAGAAAGAGTATTTATGAACCTGGAAGGGAAAAAAAACATGAATCTTGATCTCTGCTTTGTCATTTTATGCAAATGTTCAAATACTCTGAGTCTTGATGGTCTCATCTGCAAAACAGAACTGGGAATGAGAAAGCCTTCCTTTCCTGATGTACAGAGTTTATGCAAACTATTAAGTGTTATTCAAATGTAAGGTATTAGTACCTGCTACTTTCAAGGAACATGGACATAGATGAAACAGAATAGGGAGTAAGGAGTGCTAAGGTTTTAAGAATATACAAGACCTGGTCCTGCCCTCAGGGAGATTTCAGGCTTGTGGACACATAAGCTCATTTTATAGATAATCATAATTTCAGGTAGAAAATGTAAATACCATAGAGGTGGGGTTGCTTCGGCCTTGGGGGCTGGTAAAGAATTAACAAAGGCTCCAGGTAAGAAGTAATATTTGTAATAAAAGCAGCTGAAACCTGGAGGTCATGCTTTCTGAATTTTGCCAAGTTTGGGGAGTCAGAAGGGAAACCAAAGCCACTGAGGCAATGTGAAACCTTCCAATTCCCTTGTTGATGCAGGAACCCAGTGTTCTTGTGAAGCCGCCTGAAAGCATGGCAAAAATAGAACAGGTCAAGTGTGTCTCCATATCAAACCATTTCCATCTCTCCAGCATTGCTAAAAATGAAAGTCAGGGTGACATCTGGATGGGGATGATACGCCCTTGTTCTTGTCTATCAAATGCTCTGACTCCCAAAACCAAAATGAAGAAAATGAGACTGGCATGGTGAATAAGTCTGCCGTAATTTGTCTAAAAAAAGAATGGAAAAATATAAAGAAATAGTTAACTAGATGGACACAGTGGGGTACCATGCCTGGCCTTCTCCCTTGGAGCATGAGAGTCCTGCAGGACCTCCAGCCCAGTACACCCTCACACCTTGCCAGGTTAATCTCCTTCAAATGCAGTTCTGATCACATCTCCAATATGCTCAAGGACTTAGGCATGGCTCCCTGGTGCCTACAAAATTAAGCTCACATTTTTAAAATTAAAATCTGCCACAACAGGGTCCTAACCAATCTTTGCAACATTATCTTCTTTATTCATCTTCATTATCTCTTCTCTTGTTTTCCAGCCTAACTGACAACATGCCCTCCCCTGAATCTGCTCTGAATGCTCCTGCCCGCTGCTCAGGTTTTTGTTCTCTGGTTCTTAAGGCCTCTCTGTCCCACAACTACCTTCTGAAATTGTAACCATTGTACAAAGTCCAATTCAAATTTCATCCCAATCTGATTAAACAATCATTTGCTGAGCCCCTTCCATGAGCTTTTTCTATTGGGTCACTGAATGAAAAGATGAGTAATACCTCTCCTGCCTTCAAGTTGCCTCCTAAGAAGAAGGAAGATAGACACATAAACAATTAACCATAAGACATTGTGCTGGCATGCATAGTGCACTGTGTAGGCATGGAAAGACTTTGAAAAATTAATTATTATTTCTGCTAGTGAGAAGGATCATGGTAAGGCTCAGAAGAGGTAGCACTTCAGCTGTAAGGTACAACAGTGGATTTCCAGGTAAAGACAAGAGGACGGTGTAAGCCAAGGCACAGAGGCAAGGACAAAACATAGTCAAGGACAAGGACAAGGTTCCAGATTGTTGGATCCTGGAGTATGTGGAGAAGGAATGAGACCTGACTATAGAAAGGAATTCTGGGACCAAGAATGGTCAGTTTTCCAAGGCATGAGTTCAGACTTTAGCCCATGGATGTGAGGGTATTTTCAAGGCTGATTTTAAGAGTGTTGTCATATTATATGGTTGATGCCACCTGATAACTCTGGTAGTAGTATTGAGGGCAGACTGAGGACAAGGACAGCAGTTAGGAAGCTGTTAATAGTCCACACAAGACATAATCAGGGCTTTTAGCACAAAAGAGGTAGTATAAATTAAAGAGGGGGGTGTATATAAGAAACTCTCTTCTATTAGGACTCTCCTACTCTACCCCTCCTCCTGGTGCAGATATGATTTCTTCCTGCTATTTCATTTAAGCCACAACTCATATTTTTATGTGTATTAGCATTTTTGACTCATATCATATTGAATTTTGTTTTATCCTCACAATTTAAAATCAAAAGTTCCTGACTCTGATTTATAGTAGGTTCTCAAGAAATGAACGCAGAAGGGATATGCATAAAATTGTCTCAGGATGGTTCTGTTGCCAGAAATTAAATCCCACTCAACATAACTCAAAGAAAGGGGGGTTTATTACTGAGCTATAGGGAGAGCTCACAGAAACTGGGGGCAGGAAATAAAATAGAATCATGCCCCAAGAAGGACATGATACTTCTTGGTTCAGGGACAATTATGAACCAACTCCCAGGCTCTGAGTCTCTCAGTTCAAATTCTTAAAAAAGAAGATCTATCTATCCTAGAAAGAGTCAACTGTGGCCAGAAAGAAATGGGGCCCCATGTTACAAACATGGCAAAAAGCGTCCACCCTTTGGCTAGGGTTGATTGTTTCTCACCTGTAGAAAACATCTTTGCTAGAGATAGTAATACTTTTCAAAATACTTCACAAATGTTGGTCTCAACTATGCACAAACCTCAAATCCTGTGAAATAGGGATGGATTTTTTTTAAAATTTCTCTTTTACCAGCAAGTAAAGAGGCTCAGAGAAGCTAAGTGATTTGCTCAATATCACACAGAAACTCATTGGTAGAGCAAAATACCTAAATCCAGGAATCTACCTTCCTCAAACCCAAGACTATTTTGATCACTTTCCAAACATTCCTTTCCATTCATTCACTGACCAATATTTGCTAAGTATATATATATGTATATATATACACATATATATGTATTGTATATATATATAAGTATATATAAGTGTATATATATAAAATACATATATATGTGTATACACACACACACATATATATATATGGGCTAACTCTTGTGCTTGAGACTAGAGAGGTGAATTCTTAAAAATCATTTTACCCATGCTGATCACTGAAGAGACAAGGTGATATCTTTCAGTTTACCACTCAAGAAATGTGACAAATGGAAAATGGTTTATTAAAGTACCGAAACTTCTCCTGAAAGTTTCTATAATTAGTGCAGGTACTTAGTGATATTCTAAAGTTATTTTATTCGGCAATAATATTTAAAATTAATATATTCCTCTGGTATCTATAGTAACCGGTCTTTCGGCATAGTATTAAGGTTGGGGATTTATTTATATTTAGGCTTCACCCAAGAGGAAGATTTTTGTATAATTTATTGCTACATTTAGAGAGCATAAAACCTTTAGGCCACAATGTGTAGTTAATATTCAGAATTAAGTCAGTTTATTATGCATCAACTGGTAGGTCAAATTCAGCTTTGTGTGCTATAATTTATAATACAGGTTTTTGCCTGGAGCAACATGGAAGCCCTGAAGCAGTGCTGTGAATTATTACAACTAAATCGGGCACTACCTGACAAAATATATGCCATTGCTTGTATTTCTATTGCACGAAGACTATAAACATGATTTCCAAGAGCTCTGTGCTGCAAGGACATCTAAATAAAATATCAGTTTCATGACCGGTGTCAGCATTTAGAAACTTATTTCCTGTACTTGCAGCTGCTGCAGGTCTGGGTTTCTGTGGAAATTCACATCTTAGCCACTTACAAAATGGCAGTTTATAGGTTTTATGACTACACCATGTAAACATATTTCTCTCTTTTAATGGGTGCACAAACTACACTGCAGTATAAGCATTATTAAAACTATTCGGAAGGCGACCTTAAATATGGCATTTAATAAGCCAAGATATTTTAATAAAAGATTTAATGCATACTTAAACTATATTACAGATTTCTTTCCCTGAATACCATTTGTGTTTTTGATAACTGTTTACCTAGTTCCTTGGCTAGGATTTTGAAACTAAAACATGAGCAAGCTCTTTTTGGACTGTAGCTTTCAATTGCCTTAATTCCAGGGGATATTTTATGGTCTGCACTAAGTCTAGCAAATGCAGTCACCTCTTGATTATGTATGAGTGAGTTTCCTATTTTATGGATCTGTAAAAATTATAGAAAATCATTTAAATCTAAACATTCCAAAGTAGGAGAAGGTTAAGTAAACTCTGGGACATACAGTCTATGTATATGGCCATTTACATGATGTTTACAAAGAGCATTTAACCAATTTTTTAAAATTGTTGAATTCTGGCCTAGCGTTTCCCGGTGAAGGTCAAAGTCCAAAATTAATGCCAGAAAAACAAGTGAAGGAAGCTTACCTACTGTAAAATTACATCACACATTCGAGGCACTGGGGAGATGAAATAGGTTTCAATAATACATGTCTCTCTCTTCTCTCTAAAAGGGGTGCCCAGGAGTCCGTGCAATTGGCATTACCGGAAAAACATCAGCCAAGAAGGAAAAGACAATGGGGAACAGATTTTGCCCTAACCTTAACCCTAATTCTAAAAAATTTAGACATTTCTAATAGTCATAACTGACCAAAAGTCTTCAAATAGAACAGTGAGGGCAAAGCCCCTCGAGTGGGAATCAGTTGGCATGTACTAGGGACACGGAGAAGGTCTTTATTTGTAAGGAGAAAAGTCCTGACTCCAACTTTTCATAAACTAACAATTTTAGTCCAAGACACTAAATTTTTAGTAACTTTTAGTAGAGTACTTTTTAAGATTCTACTAAGTAAACCTTAGTTCTATACAGAAACAGAAATGAAAAAAAGGGAAAATAAAATCTTTCTACAGACACAACATTTGTCAATAAGTACCAAAGAAAAGGAATGGAATTTAAAATCAAATCAGGAAGTTGAACACAAATCAAGCTTTAAGAACCACTAGATAAAACCAGGATCTTTTCCTTTTCTTCTCAGTTAGCATAGCAGAGGTTGGCTGTAGCTGGGAGCCTATGTCATCAATGCTGCTCTGCTGCTCTCCCTAAGATATCTAGGGATTCCAGGGAAGACACAATCTGCGATGTCAGCATCAGCTGTCTCCTGTGATGCAGCAGACAGAAGGCAGACAGGCAGAGACAGCCATCCAAATAACACTGGTCCCCTGGGTGGCTCAATTGGATGACATTTAGGGTCTTTTCAACACTGCAATTCTACACAACTATGCCTCCTGACTAAAAGGACAGGATGTACCACTTACTCATCAAACATGTACAAGAACATCCTCCACCATGGCACACTGCTTCCAAAATGGCAGGAAGCAACCTCAAAGCAGCGATTGTAGTTAATATGTGTTTTATGTCCTTTTGGCTTGAGTATGAAGCACACAGGTGTGGGGAGAGATTACCCCTGCCAGCCACAGGGGCCCATCCTGGCCCCAGAGGTGCAGTTGCTGCTTGTCACCTGCAATAGGTGCTCTAAGCATGTCTTTGAAGGAGAAATTTGGCTCATGCCACGAATGTATTTGCTTGCCTGACTAAAGAAAACAGGTGTGTAACCACCTCATATAAGGGAAATTGCTGCTCCATGGGCCATGTGATGAGCAAGCTGGAGCAGGTGTGCAGCCTGGCAGGCAGACCCCATACATGCTCCCAGAAAGATATTGGGCAACAACTGCAGCATGGTAACTGGCTGTTCCTTTGTGCTTGCCTCACAAGCCATGAGGCTGAGAACATGCCAAAATCCTTGCTACTCCCACATCAGACAGAACTGCACGCAGCAGCCAGTAGGTTTGGGATCAAAGGCAGATAGATGATCTTTAGGGCAAGTAATCACCAACTTGAGGGTCTCCACACTTCAGGAGCCCCCCAAAGTTCCAATTCATACAGCTTATATATAGAAAAAACTTGAAAGAGCTTTTTCCAAATTTTACAACCATTCTAGAAATTTATGATATTGCCAATAACTATGTATGAAAATGAAACTAACTTTTCCAAACCACAAAAAAATAAAAATTACATTTGGATCAAATATGGTATAGAAAAGACTGAACTACCTTTCTATTTTCTCTTTAGAAAATACTATAAACTTGTCATATGAAGAAGATGTCAACTACAGAGATGTGTCAGGCAGTTAATTATTAAAGTATATTGTTATTTTTCTGGATTTTGTATAATGTTTGTGGTATTTCTCAGCTTTCTGAATCCATAATTTGTTGTGATTTCTTTCCTTGTTCTAAATAAATATTCACTATTTTACCTAATTTTGTATGTGGTTGATTTATTACTTTTCTTAAAGAGGGGACTTCCAAAGTGTATAGGCTTCAGATTCTTCAAAACCTTGATCTTCCCCGGTTTGAAAGTTAACAGCAGGAATGAAAATTACATGGTAAAAATAAGGCAGCAAGAAAAAGAAAAGATTTAAAAGAATCAAATTTGAAATCTAGAAATAAAAATATACAGTCAGTGAAAAAAATCCAGTGGGTGAGTTGAACAGAAAACTAGACAAAACCATTGAGAAATTAAGTGAATTATAAGAATAGATATAAGGAAACTGCTCAGAATGCAACACAAAGAGAAAATATGAAAAAGGGTTAAATACGTGGAAGATATAAATATGTGGAAGATATAATGTCCAAATGTACATTAGGAATTCCAGAACACAGGAAAAGAAAAAATAGAAAAGAGTTAATATTCAAAGAGATAATACTTAAGAATTTTCCAGAATTTAAGAAAGAAGTCCTCATATGGCAGGAACATAAAAATTCTTAGACAAATAAATTAAAAGAAACCCACCTCTACACACATAGCAATAAAACAATAGAGTATTATAAACAAAGCCATTCAGAAACAGAGAAATTAACAAGCAGTAACATTAGGCTAAGACTTTCTGCCACAACAAAGGATTCCAGAAGACAATAGAGTATGTTATCTAACTAAACCAACATTCAAGAGTGAGCACAAAACAATGGTGTTTTCAGAAAAAGAGAGAGTTTACTACACAAATTCTTTTTGAAAGATCTGCTAAAAGTGTATTTCAAGAAGAAAGAAAGTGAACCTCAAATGATAAAAAGGCTTCAAAAGTAACACTAGGCAAAGATATTGGCAAATATCTTTTGAATATTTCTAAAATATCCAAATGAGATTTTTCTTACTTAGATTTCTTTTGGAAACATCTAAATAAGCATTGAATACTAATCATAATAACAACGACAAGAGTGGGAAGAAGCCAGGAGCAGTGGTGAGCATCTGCAATCCCAGCTACTGAGGAGGTTGAAGTGAGGATCCCTTGAGCCCAGGAATTCAAGTCCAACCTGGGCAGCATAGTGAGACCCTCATCTCTTACGGGAAGAAATCAAAGAGGAACTTAAACACTGGAGAAAAATAAAATGAATAGTGTCGGTGCAGAGATCAAAGCTTAAGTTCTTATATTGTTCTGGAAGAGAGTGAAGGTAATGAATGAGGGTTAGAGTTTTGCTAAATCAAAAAATGTGTGCTCATACAGAAATCAATAGCCTTCACATACATAATAACCAGTTATAGAAAATAATGGTTAAGAAATTTACAATAGCAAAAGATTAAATATATAGGAAAAAACCCAGCAAGAAATGGGCAAAATCTCTATAAACAAAACTTTAAACCTTTTGGAAGACACAAAAGTAAACTTAAACAAATAGAAAGAATCCATTCTTAAGTAAGATGACTCAACATCACAAAAATTATCAGTTCTCCTTGTTAATTTATAAATTTAATGTTAACTCAAGAAAATTCCAACAAGCATTTTAGTGAGTTACACCAGTTGATACTAAAATTCATATGGGGAAAATACGTAAGAATAGCCAGGAAAGCACTTTAAAAAACATCAACAGAGGCCAGGCGTGGTGGCTCATGGCTGTAATCCCAGCACTTTAGGAGGCCGAGGCAGGGTGGATTACATGAGGTCAGGAGTTTGAGACCAGCCTGATCAATATGGTGAAACCCCGTCTCGACTAAAATTACAAAAATTAGCCAGGTGTGGTGGCATGCACCTGTAGTCCCAGCTACTCAGGAGGCTGGAGGCAGGAGAATCACTTGAACCCAGGAGGTGGAGGTTGCAGTGAGCCAAGATCGCGCCACTGCACTCCAACCTGGGCAACAGAACGAGATTCAGTCTCAAAAAATTAACAACAACAACAAAAACAACCGAAAAATGAAAACAACAAGGGGGTACTAACTCTGTCAGACAGACATTAAACTATAATGTAAAACCCATATAATTAAAGCAGTATGGTATTTGCTCATGCATAGACAAATAGACCAGCCAAATATAATAGAAAGCTCAGGAATGGATCCAAGTACACATGGAATATTAGTGTATTAAAAATATGACATCTAAAGTAACTGGCTCAAAGATGGACTTTTGCTCTTTGGATTTCTTTATTTTTTATTTTTTGTTTTGTTTCTTCCTTTAAAGATAGACTTTTGAATACATGAGGCTTAGGAAACTGGATAGCCATTTGGAATGAAACAAAACAAGATCCACGCCTCATTCAAGAAATAAAAATGTTTCATAAAATAAATAAAAAACAAGTTCCAAATAAATATAAATTTTAAAATAGAACCATACAAGTACATATATATATATATATATATATATATGTTTATATATGGTCACTTTTCCCATGCTTAGGTTAAACAGAAAGTCACCCATATATATGGTATACATTAAAAAGTATTCTAATTATGACTCAAAATCCAGAGGTAACAAAAGAATAGATGGATAAATGTTTCTATAGAATTTTTAAATAAGAATAAAGAAACATTTATTATTAAAGTTTTAACTATTTATGGGAAAGACAAAACATAAGCAAAGTTAAAAGACAACTGACAGAGAAAATACTTTCGGCAGATACTACGGACAGGGCTAATATCACTAACATATAAAGAACTTTTAAAAATTGAGGGACAAGGTACCAAAACTGCAATACAAAAATGTGAAAAAGATGAACAGACAATGTACCAAAAGAAAGATATAAATATGACCCTCAAACATAAAAAAGATATTAAACTCACTCATAAGTAGAGAAATGCAAATTAAAATGACATTCCATTTCTTATCAGATTAGTGAAAATCAAAAAGACTACTTCTATTGACAAAACGGTGGTGAAAAAGAAAACAATTGCTCTCAAATACTGGTGTGAAAATGGAAATCACTACAATCCTTTTGGAGTTCACAATATCTGATAGATTACATGTGCACTTACCTTTTAATGTAGTAATTCTACTCTTAAGAATTTACCCTGAAGATATACCTCCATCAATACAAAAGTACACATGCATGAGGTTATTCATTGCCACATTCTTTGTAATTGCAAAATCCTGGAAACATTTAAATACCCACACACAGAAGAGTAATTGAATGAACTCTGGTACATTCACACCATGGAATTCTATGCAGCCATAGGAAGAAAGAAGAAGATCTCTATGAACTGACATGGAACAGTGTCCTAGTTTTGTCTACTAAGAGAATCTAGAAGCAATGCAAACCTAGCAACCATATCTTGTTTTAAAATTTGGTCTCCACTAATAGGAACCAGAACTCCTGAGAGAAATGGCAGACTTTAGGGCTAGAGCAGGAACAGTACAAGGTGAGCCTGAAACATCTCATGTTGACAAAAAGTAAAGAAACGCTCAAAAACTGATGGGGGCATATCCACAGCAGCCAACTTGAAAATGTTCCCAATGGCCAAATCTGAAACATTTTAAGCAATAACATAAATCATGATTATAATGGATTATGGCCCATAGAAAAAACAAGTGAGTACGTAATAAGAATAAAAAAGTTGAATAAGGAAATGCAAAAAAGGAAAAACTCTTCCTTATAGTATATTTTAGTTAATAAAAACAAAAGAAGCGATGGTGATAGAAAGAAACATTACCATTTTGCAAACACTGTCATAAGTGTTGCAGGCAAGAATCATCAATGGATGCTAACAGTGACAGATAAGAGTATGAAGATGAAAATTAGGATGCTTTCCTGTTTCAAGGCATCTTCCTACAAGATATATCTCAATTGGAAAGGAGAAATGGTAACATTACAGTGGAAAAACCTGACAGACATCACCATAAACAAGTGACCAAAGTTGACATCACCAGTAATGAGAAATTGGTATCATGTAGTACTAAGAACTCATAGTGTTTGCGGTATTCATGCCCAAAATGCATAACTTGAATTTAATCACAACAAAACATCAGATGAATCCAAAGTGAAGATCATTCTACAAAATGTATTTGGCTAGTATTCTTCAGAATGTCAAGATCATGAAAGATAAGGAAAAAGCAAGAAACTGTCCCAGATTAGAGGAGACTAAAGAGATAAAACAACTAACTGCAATAAATGATACTGGATTAAACCCTGGTCCAGGTAAAGGACACTAGGGGGACAATTGGAAAAATGCAAATAAGGCCTATAAATTAGTTAATAGTATTATTTCAATGTTAATGTCTTAGTTTTGATGATTTTACTGTGATTATGTGAGATGCTACTATCTGCAGATGAAGGATACGTTGGAATTCTTTGTACTATTTTTGCAACCTTTTGTAAGTATGAAATTATTACAAAATGAAAATTAAGAAATAAAAAGTACATTTAAAAGATCGCATATTAAAATTTCAGGAATACCACCAGAAAATAAAAACAAAGAAAATAGAGAAAATGAAAGCAATCCAACAGAAAACAGGAAGCAGGGTTGGTTGGGGGGTGGGAAGAAGCAAAGAAAGAGCTTGTTAAATACAAAACACAAAATGAAATAGCAGAAATAAGACCAAATACATCAGTAATCACAACAAATTAAATTCATTATTAAAAAACAGAGACACCTAGATGAATTTTTGAATCCAGCAATATTCTGTTTTGTTTATTTGTTTTTTGAGAGGGAGTCTCACTCTGTCACCCAGGCGGGAATGCAATGGCGGGATCTCAGCTCACTGCAGCCTCCACCTCCTAGGTTCCAGCCATTCTCCTGCCTCAGCCTCCCGAGTAGCTGGGATGACAGGCAGCTGCCACCATGCCTGGCTATTCTTTTTTGTATTTTTAGTAGAGACAGGGTTTCACCATGTTGGCCAGGCTGGTCTCGAACTGCACATTTAAAGCAAGGTTGAATATGAAGGAATTGATAAGTAAAATTTGAACAAAAAGGCATTAAAATATATATGTGATATACATATATATCATAAAGGAATATATTTCAAAATAATTAATGCTAGCTTTTATGACTAACAAACCTCTGAAATCCCAGTGGGTTAATATAAAAAGATTCATTTCTCACTTACATAAAGTCAGTATAAGTTAGGAGGCCTGGTTACATATTTTAGCTATGTCATTTGAAATGTAAGGCCTCCCAGATCACCATGGCAGGGGAGGAGAGAAATGAATGAGGCACTGCAGAGCCACACTTTTCCTCACAGTTTTGAAGAAGCACACTTTTCCTCACAACTCATTCTCCAGAACAGGTCACATGGCCCAACCTAAGAGCAAGAATGTAGAGTACTAACTCTCTCTACCACAAAGGGGGAACACCATGATGATAAAAGGGAAAAACCACCCAGGAGATATACCAATCATGAATTGTGTGTGCCCAACAGTATCTGCTTAGGTAAAGCGAAAAATGACAGAATTACATTAACTTGACAAATCAATACAGATAGCAGGAATTTTTTCACACATTTATTAGTAAGCAATTGTATTAGTCCGTTCTCACATTGCTATAAAAAAATACCTGAGACTGGGTAATGTATAGAGAAAAGAGGTTTAATTGGCTTACAGTTCTGCAGGCCGTACAGGAAGTATAGCGGCCTCTGCTTCTGGAGAGACCTCAGGAAGCTTCCAATCATGGTGGAAGGCAAAGGGGGAGTGAGGCATCTCACATGGTGGGAGAACGAGCAAGAGAGACAAGGGAAGTGCTACACACTTTTAAATAACCAGATCTCATGAGGACTTACTCGCTATCATGAAGACAGTACCAAGTGGGGGTTGATGCTAAACCATTCATAAGAAACCACCCCCATGATCCAATCACCTCCCACCAGGCCCCACCTCCAACTTTGGGGATTACAATTTGACATGAGATTTGGGCAGGGACACAGATCCAAACCGTATCAGCAATCAAGCAGACAAAAAAATTAGCAAAGGAATAGATTTGAACAGCACTAATGTCAATCTTGATCTAACAATGACACATAGAACCCAAGTGCAGAATATATATTCTTTTCACACACACATAAGTTGAGCACCTACTAGGTCATAAAGGTTGCTTTAGAAATTGCATAGACTCTATGTTAAAAAGAACTCACAAATCAACAACAAAATAATTAAAATAAAATTGAATAAAAAATCATAAATTTGGAAAGCAAAAATCACACATCTAGGTAACCAATGAGTTGTTTGTTTGTTTATTTGAGACATTCTTGCTCTGTCACCCAGGCTGGAATGCAGTGGCACAATCTCAGCTCACTGCAACCTCCACCTCCCGGGTTCAAGCGATTCTCCTGTCTCAGCCTCCAGAGTAGCTGGGATTACAAGCGTGTACCACTAAGCCCGGCTAATTTTTGTATTTTTAATAGAGATGGGGGTTTCGCTATGTTGTCCAGGCTGGTCTTGAACTCCTGACCTCAAGTGACCCACCAGCCTTGGCCTCCCTAAGTGCTGGGATTACAGGCGTGAGCCACCACACCCGGCCGCCAATGAATTAGAGAAAAAAGATCACAATGGAGGTTACAAAATATTTGAAACTGCATAACAATGAAAGCACTATATATCAAATGTATGGGAGTCAATGAAGACAAGAATTATAGAGAAATTTATAGTCTTAAATCCATGTGTTAAATTAAATATTGAAAATAAATGAGTTAAGTGTTCAAGAAGAAAAAGAAAACATTAAATTCAAAGAAAACAGAAAATAAATAAGAGTAAAAGTAATGGAAAAAATATTAATGATCTGCAAAATTAAAAGCTGTTAGTTACATTACTAATAGAAAGGAAAATCTCAAGCAAGAATGCCCAATTAGAAAGAAAAAGGGATGAACTACACATACATAAAAGAATACTACAAAAAACTGAATTCTTATAAATTCAAAAACTTAGATAACATGAAAACTTATATACAAGTATATAGATGAAAACAGAAATAGGTGTGTATACACAAACACACATAGATATACGTACACATGCAAAATTTACCCAAGAAAACGTAAGAACATCTGAATAAACCGGTCACCATTAAGTAAACTGAATTGCTAGTCAATGTTTAGTTTTCCATATAGAAAGAGATAAAATTGAATACCCAGCTCATACTGTACACAAAAAAACTCCAGAAAAATTAAATGCCTATATGTAAAAAAATCCCAAACTTTTATAATTATCATAATATAATGTAAAATAATATGTTTAGGAAGTTAAAGACTAATATCTTAAGACCTCAAAAAAGCAAAAATCATAAAGAAACAAACTGATAAACTTGACTACATAGAGATTAAAATTTCTAAATTACAATACACAGCCAAACACACAAGTAACAAACTGGAAGAAGATATTTGCTGTGATATGGATTTGAATGCAGGATAAAATTCCTATAATCATTAAGAAAAAAGACGAATATACCATTAGAAAAATTAGTCAAAATATATGAACAAGCAATGCAAATTTTAAACTATAGGGTATCATCAGGTATAAGGTGTCATCAGGTAAGCTAAATAATACCAAATGTGGAAGAGAATATGAGGAAACAGTTGTTCTCATACAGTGCCGGTAGGTGCATAAATTGATACAATCACTTTGAAGAGAAATTTAGTAAATAAAAATGTGACTATTTTTTAGTTCAACAGTTTCATTCCTAGTCAAATATCTTCCAATCTCATCACACTCTCATCCTCCTGAAAAAGAAAGGCAAACCAAATCCAAATGACTTTACAAGTTATTTTATCAAACCCTAAAAAGAAAAGAAAACCCAGAGAATCTCATCCTACATTAACCAGTTTCAAGAAATTGGGGAAAAATGAAAAATTATCCTGTTCATTTTATATGATAACCTTGTTATAAAAGATACGATAACTTTGATACCAAAACCAGAAATTCTCACGTCTTTATAAGAAGAATAGTACAAAAATGTTCACGGCAATATTATTTGAAATAGCCAATATTTACAAAATGGAAATTTCCATTGGTAAGGAAATGGACACATTATAGAATGTTCTCATTATGGACTACTATACAGCAGTTAAAATGAATGAACTACTACTCGGCCATAAAAAGGAATGAATTAATAGCATTTACAGCAACCTAGATGGAATTGGAGACTATTATTCTAAGTGAAGTAACTCAGGAATGGAAAATCAAACATCGTGTGTTCTCACTCATAAGTAGGAGCTAAGCTATGAGGATACAAAGGCATAAGAATGACACAATGGACTTTGAGGACTCAGGGAAAGGGTGGGAAGGGGGTGAGGAATAAAAGACTACAACTTGGGTTCAGTGTATACTGCTTGGGTGATGGGTGCACCAAACTCTCACAAATCACCGCTAAAGAATTTATTCATGTAACCAAATATCACCTATTCCCTAAAAACCTATGGAAGTGAAAATTTTTTTAAAAAATTACATGAACTGGAGCCATGTGTATCAACATAGACTGCAAAAACACAAAAATGAGGAAAAAAAAGAACACTGAAGTTGGTATATTTGTGTAAAACAATAGGTAGCTACGTATTCTATAAATGCACACGCGCACACACACACACACACATACACACACACCACACCACACCAAATATACTTTAGTGG
This sequence comes from Pan troglodytes, assembly GCF_028858775.2. NCBI lineage: Eukaryota > Metazoa > Chordata > Mammalia > Primates > Hominidae > Pan > Pan troglodytes. The sequence goes on from NC_072414.2 coordinate 53,720,595, forward strand.
AGAGGAAAGGAGGAGAATGAAATCAGGGAGGGGTACAATAAGCTTCGACTTGGCTGGAGAAAAAAGTGAAAGATTAAAACAAAACAAAGTTTTCTCTGACTCTTTCTGCCCAGGCCAGTGCCCCTAGTCAGGGCCTTCCCCAGGATACCAGTGCAGGAACAGCATTTTCTTTCACCAAATTTGAATCACTTGCACATATTGCATCATCGGTAAATCAGCCAGCATCCCATAGGGCACTTTGATGCAGCCAAAATATTTTAAGTTTCCCATCCTTCTCCCTTTCTAAAGACCAAAAGACTACAGCTGGCTTCTCTGGCTTCTGGCAGCCATGAGAATTCTTTTATTATTGCCTGGGACCCCGGCAAACAAACATCTCTAGTCTTCTCTTTCCTTTTCAGGCTCTGCATTCATCTTCCGAGACCTGACCACATACAAAAGTTAGTGTTCCCTGCTTCTCCTTGGAGGGCCCTGTGCCTTGATGGAAAATTCCTTCTGGACAGTACAGCATAGAATTCAGAGTGCAGTCTCTAGAGGCCTACTCTGTCTGTGTCTGTGGGCAAGGCACCTCACTTCTATGTGCCTCAATTTCAGCCTCCATGAAATGGAAATAAAAATAGGACCTCCTGGGAAATGTTTTGGGGAGCTTAAGTAATAAGAGCTCACCTTTGGTACATGCTTACTCTGTGTCAGTTACCAAGCTAAATGCTCCACCTGTCTTATCTAGCCCTCTCAACAATGCACTAAGGTAGACATTTTTGTCTCTCCTTTCAACAGATGGAGAAATGAAAATACTCTGTCTAAAGTCACACAGTCAGAAAGCAGTTTTGGTTTTGGGTCTTTGACCATTATGCTACATTGCCTCCCTGTGTAAGGGAGATAAGAAGAATCTCATGCAGTACTTCACAGAGTGCTTGGGATACAGAAAACACTCTACAAGTGTTAGATGTTGTAGTTGAGAGTCATACTCAGGCTATGCAACATATAAACACAAAGCTTAACAGAAGTTTCCAGGCCCCGTCCACCAAGTGGGTCGCTGACCATGACTCACTCCTGAGGAACAAACCTGTGAGAGAGGTCTGCTTATGAAAGGAAGTGTAAGACAGGTAAGAGAGCTGTCTATTTTCATCACCATGGCTCTGCCCCCGCAAACCCATTCCATGAGCTTTCTGGCAGCAAGGATCACAGCCTAGCAATGAGCATCTGCCTTAACTTGCTTGTTTCATACGCTTTAGTCATCTAAGCTTCATAATACTGCAAGCTCTTCAAAGGTAGCGACTTATGTATCACCTCCTCCCTGTCCACCTCAGCCCCTGTTTTCACTGATGCTTGTTTTGTCTGAAATCAATAAATGGTTAGATTATTTAGAGATAAGTTGTTTCTACCTACAAGACTGAGAAGCTATGGAAAGAGTTGAATTTTTGAAGCAAGGAGCCAGCTGGGATGCTGCTTTGGTGTCTGTGGAACCTGAAGAACAAAGTAATAGGAAATTCCTCCCTAAACTAACTGATCGATAAATAGAGAACACTTACATCAATTTCAGTATGCTCACATAAAGGAATATTATACAATCAGTAAAAATTACAGTTATAAACAAGAGGGTTTTTTGCTTGTTTTGAGATAGGGTCTTGCTCTGTCACCAGACTGGAACGCAGTGGCTCAATCTCAGCTCACTGCAACCTCTGCCTCTTGGGTTCAAATGATTTTCATGCCTCAGCCTCCAGAGTAGTTAGAATTACAGGCACACACTACCACACTCTGCTAATTTTGGTATTTTTAGTAGAGACAGGGTTTCTCCATGTTGCTGAGGCTGGTCTGGAACTCCTGGCCTCAAGTGATCCACTTGCCTTGGCCTCCCAAAGTGTCGGGATTACAGGCATGAACCACCCACACCCGGTCAAGAGCTTTTAATAATCAATGTTAAAGCAAACTAAATATGGCCTGAGAAGGACTCTGTACTTCTATATTTGAGCCCTTCTGGATGAACTGTAACTTAGCCTAATAGTCTGACAAAATTGACAACCTAACTTAGTAATATGCACCTGTAACAATGGCTGAGTATTGGCCAGTCCCAATGGCTATACTTCAACCACTCAAAGACTACTGAATGTTCAAACTGTGTTCAAATAAGGCAAACGCCGAGCTGTAACCAATCTCACTCTTTCTGTACCTCATTTCTAATTTCTGTATGTCACTTTACTTTTTTTGTGTATAAATTTGTTCTGACCACGAGACACCCCTGGAGTCTCTGAATCTGCTGTGATTCTGGGGGCTGCCCAATTCACGAATCATTCATTGCTCAATTAAACTCTTTTAAATTTAATTCGGCTGAAGTTTTTCTTTTATCATAGAGAAGAATGTTTATAATATAATGTTAAGTGGAAACGTAGGATACATAATTACATATAAAATGCAATCTCAGCTATACAGAACATAAGCACAGAAGAAACAATGGAAGGAAATACGGTAAATTCACAGTATTTGTCTGAATGGTGAGATTCTGAGTGATTTGTACTTTTCCTTTAGACTTTTCTGTGCTTTTAAAATTTTTACAATAAGCATTTACTTATTGGATTAACTGAAAATGTTAACTTTTCAAATGGTTCCTTCATAGAATGCAGCTTCCTAGGCGCACTGGCACCTCCTCTTGTCCCTCCACCAAAGACGGTGAAAGAATAGAGTCTGAAAGCTTGATCTGGGCTTTCACTCTCCCAGCCACTGGTTAGAGGAGCTTGGATGAGATCTTGTAAGCCTCAGTTTCTTCTTTAGATAAATAGGAATATAGGAATAACAGCTCCTCCTTACCCAGATATTGTAAGGACCACCTGTGATGGAACAGAAGTGGAAGCACTTTGTAAATCCAAGTACCATCTAAACCTTAGCTGGTTGTATTTGCTCTGCTGTGATAGCACAGTTTTTTACTATTGTGCCCCCGCCCCCAACACATACACACACACACACACACACTTTGACTCATACAGGCCTTTCCACCTCAGCATGCTTTTGTGGGAGAGAACACTTACCATGGCTGGCTTTTATCTACTCCTATCCCAGGCCACACACTGCTAGTCTCACCTCTCCACTGGCCTGCTGCTGAGGGCCCCAGAGCCACACCTGCTTATCTTGGATGGTAGCAGGTGGGGGTGATTACCGTTGGAACAGAAGAAGGGTGACATCATCCTGGGTGCTGCCCATGAAGTGACCACAGGGCAAGGGCAGCCAAAGGCAAGTGCAGAAAGAAAAGCAAACACAGGAAAGGAAGCACCAGAGTAGAGAGCAGGGAGGGCAACATTTCAGAAATTGCAGCTGCTATAGCTCTAGGTTCCCCATAGGGACCTGCCAGTTCTGGACACAGAGAAAGCTTTGTTGCCCATCTGGTTGACTTCTCAAGATCAGCCCTGTTGATCAGAGCTCAACACACCATCCAGAGCAACACCTTAATGAACTGTAGCTTTTTATAGCCCTTATATGTTGTAAAATATTTGGACACATATTTTCTCTCTTGATCCTCACAACATTGCTGTGAGAAGTGTATCTTCCCCACCCAAATCCTGGATAATTTAAATGCATTATCCAAGGTTATGCATTCTACTACCAATAATCCAGTTGTATCTTAGCTAATCTAACTGTGCCTGGTGCTAATTCTTCTAGTCTCCAGGTGACTAATATCTTGCTATGTAAAGACCCAGCTCTGTTTTGTCTTTTAATAAATTGTAGGAATTATATATAATACTTGGAGTTGGCCAGTCACAGTGGCTCACACCTGTAATCCCAGCACTTTGGGAGGCCGAGGTGGGTGGATCACCTGAGGTCAGGAGTTCAAGTCCAGCCTGGCCAACATGGGGAAACCCCATCTCTACTGAAAAAAAAAATAAACAAAAAATTTGCTGCACGTCGTGGCAGGAGCTTGAGGCAGGGGAATCACTTGAACCCAGGAGGCAGAGGGTGCAATGAGTAATTGTGTCATTGCACTCCAGCCTGGGCAACACAGTGAAACTAAAAAAAAAAAAGAAAAAAAAAGGAGTTATTCATTCATTTCCATAGTTATTAAGAGCCCATAGTGCATCAAACACTGTTCCTTGCAATACAGGGTTGGAAGAATAAGGATGAATTATACAGGACTGGTATCTCACTATCTTTCTCTTTCTCTTTCTTTACAGCAAAAATACATCTGTCAAATCTCTCTCGTCTCTACCCCTTCATTATCTCTCTCTTAGACTGTTTCAACAGGCTCTTAAGTGGTCTGCCAGCCGGCAGCCCTGCCCTGTGCTTGTCTATCTTTTTATAGCCGCTCAGGGCCATCCCTAACCCTCTGGGTTAGCCCTCCACTTGTTCCATACGGCTGCAGGATAAAAAACAAGATCTTAAGATGGGCTGCAGGGGTCCCTCTGGGTCTGTGTCCTCCCTCAGCCCCCATGTCTTTTCCATTCTCCCTGCACTTTAATACTGCCCTGCTGGTAGGTAACCACTCCCAGGCCTCCAACACAGCTGCCTTTGTCCATTCCCAGCCTTTGCGAACACAACTTTCTCTGCCTGACATACTCCTTTCTCAGTCTTGCCTAGCAAATCTCTATTTAGCCTTTACAACAAAGCTCAGATGGTCCCTTCTTCTAGAATACATTTCTGGTAGTCTTCCCTGACTCCCAGCAGCCCTCATCTCCTATGTGGAGTTAACTCCTTGTCACTTTGCACTATAAACCTTTTATTATTATTATTATTATTATTATTATTGTTATATTTTCTAGTCAGAGTCTCACTCTGTCACCCAGGCTGGAGTGCAGTGGTGCGATCTCAGCTCACTGCAACTTCTGCCTCCCAGGTTCAAGCAATTCCCTGGCTTCAGCCTCCCGAGTAGCTGGGACTACAGGTGCATGCCACCATGCCCGGCTAACTTTTTGTATTTTTAGTAGAGATAGGGTTTCACTATGTTGGCCAGGCTGGTTGCAAACTCCTGACCTCAGGTGATCTGTACTCCTTAGCCTCCCAAAGTGCTGGGATGACAGGTGTGAACCACCTCGCCTGGCCCATATAAACATTTTAAACCTGTTTGTCTATCCTTCCAGATGAATCCGCTAAAGAGGTTATAGTCACATCTTAACACCTAGCTCACAGACTGCCTGGCACATAGTAGAGACTCAATAAATAGTTTTAAATTGGATTAATTGAATGGAGAACAAACTGTATTTTTAATCATAACTTACTCCCCACCTAAGAAGAAAAATCTTCTGTTGTCTTCATATGTCCTTTAGCCTGGCGGGGAGCAGGGAGGAGGAGGGAGCTTGTGATTCCACAGGTGCTGTGGTTTGAATGTTCATGTCCCCTCCAAAATTCATGTTGAATAAGAACATGGTAATATTAAAATGTGGTATAATATTTCATTGTAATACATGGCCCAGCTGACAATGTTTCAACTTTACCATAACGTAAAAGTGATATGCATTCAGTAGAAACTGTACTTAAAGTAACCATACAACCATTCTGTTTTTTACTTTTAGTACAGTATCAATAAATGACATGAGATAGTCAACACTTTATTATAAAATAAGCCTTGTGTTGATGATTTTGCCACCTATAGGCTAATGTAAGTGTTTTGAGCACATGTAAGGTAGGCTAGGCTAAACTATATATGTTTGATAGGTTACACGTACTAAATGTATTTTTGACTTAATATTTTCAACTTACAGTGGGTTTAACAGGACATAACGCCATTATAAGTTGAGGAACATCAGAAGTATTAAGAGGTGGGGCCTTTAGAAGGTGATTAGGTCATGACGGTTCCTGTCTCATGAAGGGATTAAGACCTTTATAAAAGAGGCTTTCTGGCCAAGCACAGTGGCTCAGGCCTGTAATCCCAGCACTTTGGGAGGCTGAGGTGGGTGGATCACCTGAGGTCAGGAGTTTGAGACCAGCCTCACCAACATGGTGAAACCCAGTCTCTACTAAAAATCCAAAATTAGGTGGGTGTGGTGGCGCATACCTATAATCCCAGCTACTTGGGAGGCTGAGGCAAGAGAATTGCTTGAACCTGGGAGGCAGAGGTTGCAGTGAGCCAGGATTATGCCGCTGTACTCCAGACTCTGTCTCAAAAACAAAACAAAAAAAAGCTTTCTATAGCATTTGCCATTTTTGTCCTTACATTCCTTTTATCACGCGAGGGCACAGCATTCATCCCTTCTGAAGGATACAGTAACAAGGCACCATCTTAGAAGCAGAGTGCGGGCCCTCTCCAGACACCAAACCTGCTGGCTCCCTGATCTTGGACTTCTCAGCCTCCAGAACTGTGAAAAATACATTCTATTTTTTAAATAAATTATCCAGTCTATTCTATTGTGTTATAGCAGCACAAATGGACTAAGACAACATATTATCTGTTTTAATGTATTAATCTTAAAACCATTCCTTATGCTCATCCATGTTCATTACATGTTTGTTGAAAGTAAATTTTGTGTGTATGTGTATGAATTTTAATTATGTGGATTTTGTGAATTTTTAATCTTGTGAATTTTGTGAAAGTGAATTTCTGTGTGTGTGAATTTCAAAAAACAGCAGTTTTTGAACATCTACTACCAGCTCTGCCCTAGGGGGTACACAGCAGGATTAAACATGCTCTCTACCTGCAAGGAGACAAGGCTGTCCTCGAGCATAGGATCTGAGCACTTGGGCAGGAGAATGCTGGAGCCAGAAGTCCAAGTATGGGGAAGAATGAACAGTAAAGAGGAACCACTGAATCCAGGGGGGACAGACAAGCTATCTCGGGGATAGGAAGGTAGGGCCAAGAACAAAAACTCAAGCCTTGAGTCCTGGGCTCCCTGAGGTCTAAGCAGATGAAGAATAACAGCCCTCTAGAGTAGAGTACAAATTGCAGCTTAAAGGTCAGAGGCAGAAAAGACAATCACATTGGACAGTAAGAGATTCTCTAAGGGCAGTCTGGTTGGGCTCTAACTATCAAGAGGCAGGGGCCATTTCTACAACTCCTTCTATAACTCAATAAGTACTTTTCCACTACTGAATTTTCACCAACTGATTGACAAGAAGACATGAAGAGGCTGGGAGTGGCCCTTAAGCCAGAGCAGATCCATTTCTTTCCATCAAGATAAGAACAGGAGGAGGGGCAATTCTCCACCCCTGCACCTCCAAAGTCAGCTCCCTGGGTGTTATTAAGCACCACCACATCAGTATTCCAACCCCAGAGTCCCTCCAAATACCCATGAAAACATTCATTTACATTTAAATTGTGCTTCTCTGGATTCAGACTCTTTCTCTGAAAACTCTAACAATCCAATTGTCAAGAAAACCAACATGTCATTTCTAAGCCTGGTGGTAGAGACCTTCTCCTCCCCCAGGAAACCCCTCGTTCAGCAGGAAGCAGCTTCAGGTGTCCCTGTCTGGACGGGTTTAGTCAGCATCACAGCACACTCAAGGACAATCCTGAAAATATCTGTGCTCTTCAGTAGGGAAGGATGAGGGTCAAGGAAGTGTGCTAGACAACCATTGCATTCATTTTAATGGGAAGAGAGGGAAGGGTAGTCAAGGAAAACTTCAGAGAAAAAAAGTCTTGTAAAAACTGCTGGAGGTGCTGGAAAGAGCTCTGCTCTGGAAGTAGAGCTGGCTTTGAATCCCAGCGTGGTGGCTTCTTAGCTTTCTGAGCTTCAGTTCTTCTACATCTCTATACAGCAAGGTCAAAGGGTTTCAATGACCTGGGCTAATATGTGCTTTGTACGGGTCTTGATGATTAAATGAAGCAATGTATATGAATATCCCTGGCACAAAGTAGACATTCAGGAAATGCTTTTCCCTTCCTTGTGAAGGCTGGGAATGCTGATTGGTAGAAAGCAAGAGATAAGCACCCTCCTAGGAGGAAGGGACCAAACCATCAGGCAAACCATGGAGGGCTGGGCAGTGAAGGAATTTGCTTGTCCGTTTAATGCCTTGAAATTTACTCAACTCAGTGAATACGGGGCTTCTTTTATCAGATCTTGGACTAAGAGTTCAAGGGCTGAACCTAAGGACAAAAGAAGGGGAAGAAAGCACTTCACCCAGCATGTGATTAATATGAAAAATGGGTCAAGCCTAGGGATGCGCTAAATCTATTCTCTCTGCAGTATCAGCGGGGTGTCCCCTTCCTACTTACTAGAAACTAAACCAAGTCAAAGGAAGAAAATTGAGAAAACAAAGAAAGGGCTAGGAGAAAAACAATTAACACAAACACTTCAGGTTCTGCATACACGAGTCAGAACTCCCACACCCAAGAAGGCCTTGGTGTCATAGATTCCAGATTGCAACTTTAGCACACAGCCAAACTATTAGGTCAGTCTTCTTGAGGATCTCACATGGCTAAGGAGTATTCTTTCTAACAGATATTTAAAACCCAAATGCTTTCAACGACCTTCAGCCAATATCTCCATAGCATCTGGTTGGCCAAGATGCCTTCATGTACCCACCTCTTGTCAGCCAGCCCGACAATCACCTTCGGTGGAAGGAAGAAGAATCCATCTCACTAGATATTTTGGGAGTGGGTTAGATGAAGAAATTGGGACACAGCGAAGAACCTGGCCAAGAAGCATGAAAAGCTGATCTTATTACTGTTCTCCTTGGATGTGGTTTGAAACCTGTCCCATCTCAGGGTGCTCATTTCCTCATTAGTAAAACAAAGATGTTACCCATGTAGCTCACACGTGTCTGGGCCAGGAGTAATAGGAGCTTACATCCATGTAGCCCCCAAGCATATTGACATCCTTTTTTTTTTTTTTTTTTAAGACCTTCACAATATTGTTGAAAGGAAAGCCGGGAAAATGGCAGTTTCTCCCCTTCACAGCTGAGGCATCTGAAATTCAGAGAATTTAAGTGTCTTCTGAAGAGCAAGTCAGGAGTAGAACTGGCCCCAATCCCAATGCCCATTCCACTTCAACCCACTGCCAATTTTTTGCTATAAAAATGCAATTGATTGTAAAGTATTCATAAAATATGGTGTTTCTTTTTATATAATTTTATTGTTTCTCATTTTAACCAAAGTATTGCATATTCATCATAGAAAATTTAGAAAGAACAAATAAGTAAAGGGAAGAAAATCATGATTACCCATAACTTCACTGAAATATAATGTTGTTTGAAGAACAAGTAAAAAGACAATATGCCACTGTACTAATCACCTAATATTCAATCCTGAGATCACCAAAGATGATAGGGTTCAACAGTTACATCGGGCAGCAACCAGAGACTGTGCTCTTGGGGAGAGAGTCGCTCATGAGGGGAGGGGTGGCAGCAGTTAAAGGAAAAAGTAGGGTCAGAGTTTTAATGCAGACAGATCTGTATGCTGTGGGGAAAGGCCAGTGGAGAGGGACGCAGCTGCTCCTCCAACAGGGAAAGGAGAAGACAGCTGGAGTGACCCCCCTCTCAAGAGGTAGGGCCCATGTGGAGAAACAGCACCATTGACTTTTTGTCCATATTATCAGGCCAGGCACAGGGTGGAAGAGGGGAGAGATGGTGACGGGACTCTGGAAGTTCTTTACCGATTTCCTCTTTGTGAAATTGTTTTCTTTAGCGATGTAGAAGGCAAGGTCTATCTGAAAGTGTAAGGAAGATATCTGAGGGTTTCAGGAGACAAGGAGAGAGTAGAAACAGTTGTTTCCAAGAAAGAGAGAGAAAACAGCAGTAAGGGCTCTGGTGAAGACCTCAATTTGGTCTTATGTTTTCTCCAGCTGCACAGGCATAGGCTTGGAGTAGATAATGAGTTGGATATAATCAGCCTTGTGGCTAAGCAAGCCAGAATGAAGAACTAGGAGAGAAACTAGGAAGGTGGAGGTGTGCAAAGGAAGTGAAATGGTAAGGAAAAAAGAGAAGGCTTCTGGAAATTTCGAGAGAGACATAATGTTGGTGGATTCACGGCTAATAGGTGAAGAAGGGCTATTGGAGCTGGTGTAGAAAAGCACGTGAGCTAGAAAGAGAGAAGGAGTGGTCAGGAGATGTTTAAAATTGTGATTGCTGGTGGCACTGCAGTTATTAGTAATGACAAGGTCTAGGCTTTGACCTTGAAAGTGAGCAGCTGAATTAGGGTAGGATAGAATCATCAGCAAGACGAGATCAGGGAATTGAGAGGGCCAAGAAAAATAAAGATTATTTAATTCACTTTAAAAAATGTATTGGGAGCATCATGTATATTTATAATGAAATTACCAAGAATTAAGATGGAATAGTGTTGGAGACTGTAAAGTGACACAGAACTTAAATTGTGGAGAAAATGTGGTAGCGACCCAAAGATAAGGAGATGGCTTTGCACTATACATTACTGGGTATTGGATCTTGGAACCCTGACATTCAAAAGCACTTATATGTGATGTTACTTAATTTGTCTTTTTGTTTGTTTGTTTAAGACAGAGTCTCACTCTTTTGCCCAGGCTGGAGTGCAATGGCACGATCTCAGTTCACTGCAACCTCTACCTCCTGGGTACAAGTGATTCTAGTGCCCGAGCCTCCCAAGTAGCTAGGATTAAAGGCATGCACTACCATGCCGGGCTTATTTTTGTATTTTTAGTAGAGACAGGGTTTTGCCATGTTGCCCAGGCTGGTCTTGACCTCTTGGCCTCAAGCGATCTGCCTGCCTCAGCCTCCCAAAGTGCTGGGATTATAGGCATGAGCCACAGCGCCCGGCCTGATGTGACTTAATTTGAAATTATTTAGGAATAGAAATTTTTTTCAATGGATTAAAAAAGCAAATAAATGAGCAAAGAATATAAAATCTTAAAATGTATACATTCTCAGCATCCTCTGTTGAAGAAATCCCATCGTTTTAAGGTATAGAGCTTCCTCGGAAGAGTAATGAGCTTTGTTACTGCAGACATTTAAATTGCTGGTGATCACCCTGAACTAGTGGAAGTTTTGTTAGAACAGGTCAATTTCCTTTAAAATGTAGGGGTTTTTGTTTGTTTGTTTGTTTGCTTGTTTTGTTTTTGAGACAGAGTCTTGCTGTGTCACCCAGGCTGGAGTGCAGTGGCATGATCTTGGCTCACTGCAGACTCCACCTTCTGGGTTCAAGCGATTCTCGTGCCTCAGCCTCCCCAGTAGCTGGGATTACAGGTGTGTGCTACTACACCTGGCTCAGAGGAGATGCTGCTTTTTTTTTTTTTTTTTTTTTTTTTTTTGCTTTGTTTTGTTTTTTGAAACAGAGTCTCACTCTGCCACCCAGGCTGGATTGCAGTGGTGAGATCTTGGCTCACTGCAACCTCCGCCTCTCAGGTTCAAGTGATTCTCGTGCCTCAGCCTCCTGAGTAGCTGGGACTACAGGTGCCTGCCATTCCACCCAGCTAATTTTTGTACTTTTAGTAAAGACAGGGTTTCACCATATTGGCCAGGCTGGTCTCAAACTCCTGACCTCAGATAATCCACCTGTCTCAGCCTCCCAACATGCCGGGATTACAGGCGTGAGCCACTGCACCCAGCGGGAGATGCTTCTTAAACTCAGATGTGGAGGGTGAACATGAGGACAAACTTGCAAAAACATGTCAGGGAATATCATTACAAAGATGTAAGAGTAACAGACTTAGAAGTTCAGAGAGTGACAACTAGCTCCCAGCAGGTTGAAGAGAAGATACCATGAGGATAGGTAAAAGAAGAGTCTAGAACAGTAGTTCTCAATCCTTAGCTTGCAATAGCAACAACTAGGTTGCTTGTTGAAATGCAGGTCTCTCCCGATCTGATGCACGCCAGCTTACTACTTCGCGAACTCCTCATCTAAAGAAGTAGACAGTGCCAGCGCACGATGGGCTCGGGGCATGGTACAGAGCTTAAATTTTAATCTCTACAAGATGGGAAATTATTGAAGCATTTCTCACCAAATGTACCAGAGGAAAAACAAGTGTGTCTTCATGGTTAAATGTATTTCAAATCCACATTTTCCCCCTCTTAGCCTAAGCAAGGAGCTTTCCAATATTCCAGGAAACTATAACCTTCCTTAGTATCATTAACAGACATTAGAAATAGGATCCAGCCCACAGGAGGTTCTTAATAAATGCTAAATAAATAAATAATAAGTAAATAAAATGTAATAGGGTTTATATAATACTGTCACCTCCACTCAATATCATTCCAAACTTAATATTGCTTTCTTTTAAAGGCCTTATATATTCCTAAAGTTCCTTTTCAAACTCTAAACCCATTCAGAAAGCCTTTGGATTCAGCATGCCTTCCTTCACCAAATTTATAGGAAGGACAATCTTGAGCCATCTGGTGCCTATTTAATTTTTAACCACCTCTCCCTTGAAATATTTCTTTCTTCATTCTTATTTTGTCCTAAAAACTTGGCTACGAGCTAAACTGCACCATCTGTGACTTCCAGTAAATACAACTGTTGCTAATGAAATTACCCAGTTTCATCATTTTGATTTAAATGCCTTGCCTGTTTTTCTTCTGACCTTTCGTTGCTTGCCATCAAACTCAAGCTTTTGTGAATTCAGATACATACGTCCATGTAGGTCAGTCTTGAGGAATAAATCTTCTCCGTGAAGCACAAGAACCTGGGCCAAGCCCGCTCAGCAGGCTGACATGGGAGGTGGGGGCCGGGGCTGTGCAGAGAAATATAGATGGCACTTGTGCCCGTCCGCTCAATGTGCGCAGGGCCCCAGGGCAGACCCCCGCCATGTGACCAAGTGGCCGCTCGGTCTGGCTCTCCGGCCTCCCATTTGTTAGGATGCTGACGATATTAATGAGTTGGGGTGTTGGAGCCCATTCCTTGGCCTTTGGTGTCGGTTCCTCCCTGCACAGGAGTGCTTGACCTGATTGAAGAAAAGGAAAGTTCAGAGATTCTAAACTTTGCCCAAGTGGAGGGAAGGCCTTCCAGAAAAGGAGATACTTTTGAAGAAATCAGGTCCTTTCACTGCCCAGGACAATGCTTTCATTTTGGTAGCAAACCACTGTCTTTATCATGGCCCCATCAAGGGAATAAAAGAGAATGAAATAGACATTCATCCATCAAGTCATTCAGTCATCAAATTGTTATCAGTACTATTGTCAACTATATCAGATAATTAAATAGTGGAGGGTATTATTAGCACTTGCATTAGCTAACATTTATTGAGTCTTCACTGTGTAGCATGCACTGTGCTACGCCCCTTACCTAATCAGTTCATTTAATCCTCATAACAATCCTATGGCTGGGAACTGTTATTATTCTCACATGACAGTGAAGAAGTGAGGCTTAAAGAGGTTAAGCCACTTGTCCAGAGTCCCACAGATTCTAACTCATGCTCATAAACTTGCTGCTTTATTACTTTGCATTTACTGGTGCTCTCTTGCATGCCAGATACTGTGCTGGGAACTGGGGATGCAAAAATGACAACGATGTAGTCCTTGCCCACTTTCCAGGGAAGCAAGAGATAAAAATGCAAATACACCATCTGAGTGAAGCTACAACAAAGTAGGAAAAATATTCTGGGGTCGCAGAAAGAGAAGGGATTCTGTCTGGGGAAGCCAAGGAAAGATTCACAGCAAGGAGACATGAGATCTAGGTTCGAAGGGAGATGGCAGCCCTGGCAGAAGGAAAGAGGCATCCAAAGGAGTGGAAGTGTATGAAAAGCGAGCCAAGGGGAAGGAGCTTCTGCATGGGTGGGGATGGGTGGGAGGGTTAAAGGACTGGGAGGTGTCCTTGCCCAGGCTGAAAAGATTTGGATGGTGGGGGGAGTCAGCCCCACAACTTTACACCAAAACTCTCTGTCACTGGGTCTCTACAATCACCAGAGGGTGGGGTGGAAGTGGGGTGGAAGGTGGGGATGGAGTAGAAGGTGTGTCCAAGGCAGCCCAGCACATCTGGCTAGCATTTAGCCTAAGAAGCAGCAGGACTCACCTTTCATTACTGAATTTTCATTAGCCTTAAGGACTCACCCACACCCTCAAGGTGGTTAAACACTCAGGACAGTGAAGAGATACCCAATAGGCCCAAAGGGGGTTAAGCTGTAGCCCCACATCTCCCCGATTATCCGCTATCTTCACTTTAATCTCTGCCTCTCTTCTAACGTCAGGATGCTGCTCCTAATGACCAGGAAAGAGATCTGTAAGTAAAAGCTGTTTTTAGTTCCACCAATAGTAAAGACACGTTCATTCTCTGTAAGTGTGTAGTCAATGCAGTACGACTTCAGTGAAGACAAAATCTCCACAATCCCAAACGCACCCCCACTGATTCTATCATCAGTTTCAACATCGCTTCCTTCTTAGGACCAGGCTTTAAAGGCTAATGCTGATAAGAGAACCCTACCGGGGAGGGCTGACACCAGGAACAACTTCATCAGGAGCATGCATCAGATCAGCCAATCTCCTCCTAGGGCCCTGGGGAAAGGGATAGGTGGGACCAAAAAAGCTTTGTTGTCCCGGAACAAGGGTCAGTAAACATTTTCTCTAGAGGACCTGACAGTAAATATTTTAGGCTCTGTGGGCCACTTGGTCTTTGTCACAACTACATAACTCTGCTGTTGCAGCATGAACACAGCCATGGACAACGTGTGAATGAATGAATGAATGAATGAATGTGACTGTGCTCCAATAAAACTTTATTTGCAACAATTGGGCATGCAGGCTAGATTTGGTCCACTGGCCATAGTTTGCTAACCACTGAGACAGGTCAATGGGCACCTGCACAGAGAAATAGGATGCCAATCTGAAAAGAGCTCATGGGATGCTGAAAGTGGGATCTACCTAATTAATTTGGTTGCGGTCAGCCCCCAAACATGTTACAGCTACCCGAGGGTGCTCCTGGGAACCGTCCCCTTTTCTGACCTCCAAAACACATCCTCAGTGTCATCCTGGCTTCATTCCTCATTTTCAATTAATCCAATCTACCACTAAAGCTGTGGGGTGATAGCATTTTCAATTAATCCAATCTACTGCTATTTCCTCCAATGAAATCTCTAAAACCATATAAAGCTCAGGAGGTTAAAAAATATGTTCATAGTTATCTACACAGAAGTAAGTGACAAAGCCAGGACTGAAACCAAGTATGTCAGACACTAAAAACAGATGAATATCCTCACTGCATCTTTACTTTCCAAGAGCCCCTGGGAAATATGTTTGGCATAAAGCCGTCCATGGCAGCCTCACACAGCATCTCTGGGAACCCTTCCCAATGACCCTCACCTTCTGTACTCATAGCTGGACCCCCTGCCAACCCCAAGGGAGATACTCAAGAAATAAGACCCGTTTTTAAATATAAGTGCAGGTGGTTGTGGGTGCTGGGATTCTAGGCATACAGTCAAACTGTACTATGTAAATAGATAAGTCAGAATGTGAGCTTTTAAATCAAAGGTGTGAGTTTAAAAGTAACTTTATAAGAAAGTTAAATCAAAAGTTAAAGTACAATTTTTATATTAAGAGCAGGGTCTGAAACAAGTGTCTATGAGTCAGCAGGAGAAAAAAACTATTATTTTATGATAGCCGAACTTTAATGATACACACGTGGTGAACTAATGAAAATGTTTGAGGTGGCTTAAACATACATGTAAGTGATTAATACAGGGGTAAAAGAATTAGCTTAAGTAGCAAAAGGGGAGAGATGCTTGAACCATGCTGCCAGAGAGTTCATGATCACATGAGGTAATCACAATTGCTTAGGCCTCAACAACACGGTTCTCTCTGGTGCAAAACTCTAAAGCTGTGGCCCTCAAAACTTAGGGTGCCCAAGAATGACCTGGAAGGCCTACATTAAACAAATGACTGGGATCCCTCTGCAGATTCTGACACAGTAGGTCCTGCCTGGAACCTAGAAATCATTGTTTTCAACACACATTCCTGGTAGTTTTGATGAAGATGGTTTAGTGATCATCTATGAGAAATGCTGATTTTCAAGAACTTCATGGCAGGCTCTCTGAACAACACAATCATCATCATTATCTCTAGAAGAAACTTAAGCAAAGAAATATTCTTTGAGTGACTTCTCAAAAAGCTCAATCCTTGGTAAAACATGGAGGACAGAGGATTCTATCACTGCCCTGGGAGGATGTTTCCATCAGGAACTAAGGAAGTTTAGTGCAGATATTACCTTTCTGGCAATCCCACTCTCTTGAGAGATGGAGCTTGGAGAGCCTAGGAGAATGTATGGTTGGTTTAAGATCTTCATGTTGGGTCTCCACGTTGCCTCCAGAAGAGTGATTCAGTCTGGCATCTCTCCACAATATAAGGCCACATGCTTCCCAACTGGATGGTCAAGACATTGGGGTCACAGGGTCCTCTTTCTCCTCTACTCTTTACATCTTGCCATAGCCCCTAATAAATCTAATTCCTCTAAGCACCACTCTGCTCGCCCCTCTGAATGCCTACTGCTCCAGGTGTCCTCTGTGTACCCTAGTCTCTCCCTAGCCCACCTCTCTGTGCCCAAGAGACAGAGCACAAGGATCCCACCAACACCTCCTGTGCCTTCTAAGCTCTGGGTTCCCTTTCTACTGGGTCAAAGGGTGGCACCAGCTGCAGTTATTCCTCTGCCAAAGGCCAGGGTTCTGAATGGCCATCCTCTCTGGGTTGTAATGACCGCCCTGTCCTGTCCCTCTGCAAGCCCAAGAGGTAACAGTTCCCCCACTGATTTTAGCCCTAGGGTAGGGCACTTCCTTTGGTGGTGGTCTTTCACCTTACTCATGCTTTTGTAAATAGTCCTGCTCCTCAATTTCCCCATGCTATGAGCATGGAAAGAGAGATGAAGCTATACTACCCAAGAAACAAAAAGGGACCTACTTCACAGTAATTAAAGAAACCCTCATCTGTCCAGGAAAGGTAACAATATTATTATGTAGAAAGGGAGCAACTGAAAACAAAATCATTAGCGGAACTTCATGCCACAATTCTAGCAACTATCCCTGCTTCTGTGTGTCTAGGCTTTAAATGAGATAATTAATATAAGAGCATATTAAATTTTATTTTTAAAAGGGTTAAAAGTAGTAAATACCTAAAGAAGTGAATTGTGTAAGCAAAACCAATTTTTCTCATCTGTAAAACTAATTATTTTTATTATTATCCTTCAATTTGAACAGTTTACCAGGTGCTCTTAAATGTGTTTTCTTATTTGATGTGTCCCTTACACCAGCCTTGGAAAGGGGGGTAGGATTTTTCCCCTTTATAATATGGAGAATGGTGCTCTGAAAGTTTAAGGCATTTGCTCACAAACTCACATAAGTGATCCAGGCAGATGTTCAGGGCTCTACCCACCATATAAGCCTAATTCAGGGGAGGTTTGCAGTTGTGGTGGCCAATAGGTTTCACACAACAGTCAGTTTGCATTGGTTGGTAGTAACTGTGATGTGTTGAAAAGATTCTGAGGCTATTTGGACTCAAGAGAAAACAGTATCTCAACTAGCAATGTCTGGCAAGTCATAGAATTGAGGAGCAATACCATGCCTCCTACAGATTTTCTGCCTTGAAATAGTGTTTGACAGCATGGGCTTTGGAAGGGTGAAGGCCTAAGTCAGAGCCTGACTCAGTCTCCCCACTCAACCTTCTGATAGTCTCGTCTGCTATCAAAGGTCATAATATTAACTTCCCCACAGAGCTGTTCCTTTTTGTTCCCAACCTAAACTTATTTTCCCATGAAAAGAAGCACCACCCTTATCTAAAAGGGCAAATCATGCAGAGAAAACTATGAACAGCATCCATTCTAGATTTAACAATTCAATCAATAAAAGTAGCAAAGTGCAGAAGGGGATGAGCTGGGCTTTGAGTTAGGAATGCTGGCATCTGTCCCAGTTTTCCTTTCATAATTTGTTCTAGGGCTATGGAGATGCTCATAAAGGATTCTCATTCCTATTGTAAGCCAGAGAGAATGCAATCCAATGCAATGTTTCGATCATGGAGTCTTTATTGGACACAGGCTGGCATGAGTTGATGGCACTTGAAAATCAGCAAGGTACTTTCCAAAATAATTTATAACCCTTCCTTAAAAGTAGGTCCTGTTTGTCAGTCTTGGTGAGTTCTGTCTGACCTGTGTAATCATCAGCACATGAGTTAATTTTTTCAATAACGGTTTCTTAATCTAGAAAATGAGATTGTTGGAACATAATTTTTTTAAAAAGAGTAATTTTCCTACTGGGAAAAGGAGTATGAAAACTATTTTTGTCAATTTCCTAACTTTCTTGGTGTTATATTGTCTTTGTAGTAATGAAAATAATGGTAATAATCTCATAATTTAATATCTGTTTGAACTGTTATTCCTCCCTTTAGAATCAATTTATTTTTCTCTTATTTTTCTGGTGCCTTTGATTACCTCTCTTACTTTTTAAAATTTTTGTAACGCTTTTATTTTTGTAAACATTCGTTTTCCTTGCAGAATGCAGCATGTGAGCATTACGTGCATGCTTTGTTCATGATAATAACTGAGGTATGCCAGAAAACCTCCCATCCTGAAATACATCCTCCTCACGCATGAAACTCCATGTTTCTAATAGTGGAATCCATCCCTCTGACTTGTGTTGTCTTTGCAGCTACAAATGCTCCTGGGAGGAACAGCATCTTCAGTCTCTAAACCCTGGTGCAGCTGAGTTTATTAGAGGTTTTCCAGACCTTAACAAGAGCCTGTGACAGTACTAAGACCCTCGGGATGGTGCGAAGGAGTCTGGAACCAGGAGGCTGCTGCGTTTTACAGGATACTGGAGCCCAGTTCTCAATCAAACGCTAGAGTTCAGAAACACATGCCTCTCAAATCTGTCTACCTTTAAGCATTTTTTAAATTAATAACTGGATATTGACCATTAAAACCATCACAGGTATAGCAGTTTGTTGACTAAAATTTGTATTATGGATACAATTGAAATGTTTACAATGCTTTATAAGAAAATCATTACTACTTGGGTCAGAAGCAATGCAAGTCAAGCTTAGGTCTATGGTTTTCGCTCCTGATCAGTAATATGTAGATGGCATGTGTTCTCTTACCCTCTCTAAATCTGGAAAGATGCATTTCATAGTGCCTCTAATCTCAAAAATTTTAACTTTCACTTTTAATTGTTGAAAATGTCATTCTGAAATCCAACAATGAATGAGTGAAGGTGTATATATTCATCATATACTTGTACACACACACAAATAAAACCTGTATCTCACAGCCCACATATCTTGTTTAAGCTGCTCTTTCAGGAAGATTTATGACACTCTGCTTCACAAAGAAACTTTAAAAGAGAGAAAGAAAACGAAATGAAACAGTGACTGTTCCCTAGTGCAATTACTCTGTCAAATACTCCCCTAGGGAAAGGAATTTGCTCTTGTTGTGAAATAAATTAATATAGAAACCAGACTCCTGCGGTAACTTTTCTTTATCCCCAGGCAGTATTTTCCCACTACTGCTCTCAAAATTCACTTTTGGCGATACACATATGGGAGGTTGGAAATAGCTAGAAATTATATGTTTGAATTTTAAATATATTCCCATTTCCATAAATGTTAGCAGCTCCCCAAATTATCAGGGAGTACACAATCATTTAGAGATCGCCTGCCTCAGAAATCAATTGCTTGTCCTCTTCATCCTCGGTGGGGGGTGGAGAAGGAGAGGGAGCACTTTCTCTTACCACCTTTTCAAGCCCACAAATAAGAATTTCTTTCCCAGAAGCTGCCACTTGCAAAGAAAATTTGGAATGACAAGGCCCATTGGGCTGCAAGAAGAGTGTAGACACGTCTAAGCTTAGTTAGTCCTTTTTCCAAAATCCACAACTCACGCATTCACTGGGAACCTTCACTCGCCACATGCCAGCTCAAGCCCTCCGTGATTCCTAATTAGGCGTTCACTGCTCAATTAGTGCCCCATTAGCCTCGTACCATGTTAACTTTAAACTACTGGTTACATTTCTCTTCACTTCAGCCATATTATGAATGGATAGAACTTACAAGCAATCATGAAAACCCTTGCCAGCTGAAATTCACTCTAATCTTAAAACAACATAAGAGCAGTATATGTAAAATCGATTAGGGACTGTCTTAACCAAACTACAGAGCAAAGCAGGGTCTTTTAGGAGGAGGCTATTCAAGGGGGAAAAATAGGGAATATATAGTGCAAATAAATATCAGGCACACGGAAGTGAAGATAATCACTAAATGCTCCATGCTGACCTTTATGATTTGTGATTCTGTGCCTTCCCTTTCTACGTCATGGAAGCCTTACTGATGAACAGGTATAAACCTCTTTTTGTAGCTTCCTAGCGGCAGATATTTCCATCTCTAAGTTATTTCACTTAGAAACAACTAATATTGATTGAGCTCTTACTTTGTACCAGGCTTTAGTCTATGGGCTTTATATGTTTTACCTGTTTAATTCACACTGCGCTGAAAGTTATCTTTCCTATCTCCATTCAGTGGGAAAGAAAACTGAGGCTTAAAGACCATAGATACCACCACATAGTGTAGAAAGCAAGAAGACCCTGAAGATGAGAGGCTCTATGTCCTATGCTACATTGTCTACTAGAAGGATTTTAAAATGCCAACAGGTTTAATAACAATAAGTAACCTTATCTATCATTTATTAAGCATCTACTACAGTATGTTCTTTTGTGTGTGTGTGTGTGTGTAAGTATAGTGTGTCTGCACTCTTATTTTCAGAGCGATGCTGGCTCTTACACACACAAATGAAATAATGATGGCAGGATAATTAACTGATTAAGAGCACAAGCTGTGGAGTCAGACTCTCATATCAAATCTCAGCTCCGCTGCAGCTAGCTGTGTGACCTTGCACAAATTACTTGAACTTTCTAAGCCTCATCTATAAAATGAAGGCAATAATGGCAACTACTTGGTGGGGTGGTTGTGAGGATGAAAGGAAATAATCTCAGAGAAGGGCTTAGAACAGAGCCCAGTGCATAGTAAAAGTTAAATGAATACTGTAATTATTTTCCTCTGTTGACAGAGAAGAGATTTTTATAGTCAATAGGTAGGCTGGCCTGTAAGACTCCTCCACTAAAAATACAACTGGTTACATTGTGGTTTCACACCAATAAGCACTAAGAGATGGTAGACTTTTCTTTTTTATGGTGTTGATTTAGTTTGGCTTCGTTGGGCAGTTCAAAAAGCACATCTTTTGGCCCATTCCCGGTATTCTCTGCAAATTGCATGGACTTTTAGTCCAGACAAATTCAGTGAAGGGTGAGAAAGGGCTACAGAAACAGAAAAGAATGCAAAAAACATTGTATAATTCTGAGAAATTATAAATTACTTTCACTAAAAGGAATATTAAGGCATCATATCCTTTTCTATTAATTCTTACTATAAACAACACATTCTCAGTGTACAGAATTTAGAAAACAGAGAAAGGCACAAAAATTTTTTAAAGACTAAAATAAGAAAAGAAAAATCAATCTCATAATCTTTTCACTGTTGGTTTTTTGAGGATAGATAATGAGTCAGTAAATACTGGCATGGCCACACCAATGGAGAACAGAGGTGTCCATTCTGATTGGCTGGACCCAGCTACAACAATTCCCAAATATTCCCAGAATTACCCTAGGCTTGTGCACACTTTGCATTCATATGTGTTTGTTTTTGGAAACACACTGAATATATATGCTCATTCAGGTTTTAAAATTGCTTTTATCACTTATATAATGAACTTTTCCTGTCATTAGACATTCTTTAAGGGCATGATTTTAAAATCATCTACTAATAATGCAATGGAGTGGATATCATGATTTATTGAGACATTCTATTAGTGTTCAATATTCATGGAGTTTTCAATTTTTGTTATCGTAAATATCTTTTTTACATAAACCTTTGAGTAGCTAATGTGTTATAATTTGAAGCACATATTTACTTACATGCCAAAATAACATTTTAATTTTAGCACAAGCTGTTACTTCTACAAGTTACTGGGTTATTTGGTATGTTTGTGGGGATTCTGCTACTAGGAATGAAATTCACACCTGCCTTACATATACCATTAAATGTAAATGAGTGTAAAAGTGTTCTATAAATGGTAAGTTTCTATACAGCTGTGTTATTATGATTATTTATGATAGCGTTAGTACCATCAACCACAGGTATTACAAACGCTCTGCTTTCTATCTTGACTTTTAGACTTGTAGGTCTTTCAAGTCCTAATAACAGACTTAACTAAATAACAGTATAACACAACTTCTCTGCCTGCAGATGAAGATATTGCATATATTTTTCCTGATCCCCATTTGATGACCCCACCATTGCAAACCCCCACATTTTGGCATAACAAGAACCTGGACACATCTCATTAAACATGTGGCCAGGTAAAAGCGAAAAGGAAAGTAAAATGGGCTGGGCATGGTGGCTCACACCTGTAATCCCAGCACTTTCAGAGGCTGAGGCAGGTGGATTGCTTGAGCTCAGGAGTTCGAGACCAGCCTGGGCAATAGGATGAAACCCTCTCTCCATAAAAAAAAATACAAAAAAATTTGCCAGGCGTGGTGGCATGCACCTGTAGTCCCAGCTACTTGGGAAGCTGAAGTGGGAGGATCACTTGAGCATGGAAGGTGGAGGTTGCAGTGAGCCAAGATCAGGCCACTGCACTCCAGCCTGGGTGACAGAGTGAAACTCAGCCTCACAAAAAAAAGGAAAGCAAAATGGGCATCTCCTACTGGCGGTCCAGCACATATTTACCCTCCTTCTGGACAGAATACTGTTATTTTTTGTCCCATTATCACCCACGTGGCTTGAAGAGTGTGGGGGCGAGCTCCCTGAGGGCTTCAGCCACTCAGCATATGCCATCCGCAGCCACAGTGACTGGCTCAGGGGCACACAGCCCAATGTCAGCCAGTGAGACCAGGGAGTTTCCAGGGAAGTGAAATTATTCTCTTTTTCAGTAAAACTACCAGAAGAGACCATCACTTTTCCTCTAAATTTGTTGATGTGAACACCTGGAACTGTTGGTGTCCTCCTGATACCATAAGGGAGAAGCCTAGATCTTTCTAGAAACTATATTGTGGAATCTGAGGATGAAGCCAACACTACACAAGGCCAAGCAAAGATAGAGGCAAACTAAGACAAGCTTGTAGTTCTAGAAAGATGGCCGACTAAAGACACGCTCAAAATTTTCCTACTATCTAGAAATTCTGGATATACATTATTTCGGTAATGCAAGTCTGAGCTCACACAGAGGGGAAAAGAGTGTGTGTGTGTGTGTGTGTGTGTGGAATGAGAGAGAAAGAGAGAGAGAGACCAAGTCAGAAGTTAGCATGCTTACTCTTAATTCTATTAAATATACTAGGCTGAAGATGATAGAGTGATTAAAAAAATAGGTAAAGATCCCAAAGGTGAGCTCAGATCTCCCTGGTGAAGCCACTTAGGAGATAATGATGTAGTTAATTAAGTGATTGCCATCACTATCTTTCTAAATGGTCAAGGAGAACCCTTAGGTAATGGGGAAGCCTGACTACCACTGCAAAGGGAATTGAAGGTGGGTTTAGCAGAAGAGAAGGTAGATGGCAGAAATGGAAGGAAATCATTCCCAAGACCTGAGAAGATATCTGCTTGGTTACCTAATAATGTCTAGTGTTTTTTAAATGATAATGTTTAGTACTTTTAAGCAAGAGGATTTTATGCTGATTCTCATATTTATGCCTATAATCTTTGCCATATGTTAATAAATTGTCTGCACATAAGATGATCAATTATTTTCAGCAGCTTGTATCTTAAATGTTATGCTGGTCATCTTGATCGTGAGCTTAAATACCAGGCTGGTGATGGATTCCCCTTTTTAACTTTTCTCTTTTAAAACGAGCAAAATTAGGAAATCGAAATACACCCCATATAGATTTTTCAATACTTAATGAAAGTTAGTAATGACACAACTGTAGCCAGGCTGGCATTTAAACACATCATTTGCTGGCTTAATTCCAAAGTAATTTCTTGTCCCTTAAAAAATTTGGAACATATAAAAAGTATTTTAGCATCAATTACTTTAATCATTTTGTTAAAATTTATCTTTCTCAATTTCAGTGCATTAGTATTATAACCTAGTATCGTTTTTAGTCTCATATTTCTTCATTAATATTCATTAAAAGTACCTGCTACTTCAATAAACCCAGACTAACTTTTTATTACATATTCATAAGTATTACTTTTAAAGGCTTTGAGATACTTCCACCTTCAATGAAAATAATAATTTGTGCTTCATAGTAATGCAAGTAACTCCTCAGAAACACACTAAAGTAATGAATCAGGATTGGAGGTCCTGTGCTTCTTCACTCTGCTGAGGAACATCACATTGTCCTTGCTTTAATCAACAGTCTTCTTCACTGACAGAGGTCCAAGAATTAAGACCAGAACTGATTACTTCAGTCCAAAGCAAGGTTTCTTAACATGAGTCCTTAGCAAAACCTCAAGAATTTTGAAAATCTTCAATGGTACAAAGGATTGGGGGTACAGGCAGGCAGATGCACTTTTCTGATGATGAAGTCTATAATTCTTACCAGACTCTCAAAGAAGCTTTGAGGATAATGGTGATGGTGGTAGTGGTAATGGTAGTAGTGATGATGATAATAATTTTTAGCTTCTAGATTATGAAATTATATTTTGTCTGAATTATCTTCAGGGGGAGGCAGTTTGTAGGAGCTGATAATTGTTGAAGATATTAAATGAGTATGTGATGGTTCATAGTTTCTATAATAAAAGGTTTTTAAGGATAAACAAATAAATGTTGCTTGAGTCTGAGTGTACCTATTTTGTGGGCCTAAGATGCCCATTGAGTGTAATCTTCCAGTGTCAAATGGTGGATCTCAATTAAGAAGGTAAAAAAGAGAGAGAGAAAAAAAAAAAAAAAAAAACTGCTACTAATGTCATGATCAAAAGCATTTTGCAATAGTTCTGGCCTACTGTGCAAAAAAGAGCCCAAAGCTGCCTCACACACAAATGACCTCATGATTTCTGTCTCTGCTCAAAACAGGAAGTATGCAATGCAGTCACGCAAGTCAGAGTCAGAGACCCTAGCACCAAAGGCGACCCACACTTGGCCTCTGGTCAAGCCACCTCTCTATAGTTTCCTGGGATGCTCTAAGGACAGGACCAAGCTGCCTGTTTGAAGGGCCACCAAGAAAATCTATAGCTTCCCTTTAGAATGTAGAATTTGGGGGCACTACAACCACCAACAACAAAAAACCTATGTGGGAATTGGCCCGGGTGTGGCCTTTGCTCTGGTGTGTGACTTTTTGCACTACTTCTATTTGGCATTCTGGCATTGTCCCCATCCATCACCAGCCTCCCTCTCTCTGGGCTGGTTTCCTGTCTGAAGTCTTCACCATTCTAGCTCATGTCCCTGGTTAGCCTTCATTTGGGCATTCATTTATTCACTCAGCAAATATCTATCAGCTCCCAGGAGGCCTGGACTAGAAGCTGTGCAGTCACAAAGAAAAGATCACAGCCCCTTGCTGCTAATAAGCTCATGTTCCAGGCTCTGGATACTTGAATACAGGCATACCTTGGAGATATTGTGGATTCAGTTCCAGGCTGCTGTGATAAAGTAAATGTTGCAATAAAGCAAGTCACATGAATATTTTTATTTCCCAGTGCATATGAAAGTCATATTTACACTAAAATAAGGCATTCTATTAAGGATGAAATAGCCTTATGTCTAAAAAACAATTGCACATACACTAATTTTATAACATTTTATTGCTAAAAAATGTTAATGATTGGCTGGGCACAGTGGCTCATGCCTGTAACTCCAGCACTTTGAGAGGCCAAGGTGGGCGAATCACTTGAGCCCAGGAGTTCAAGACCAGCCTGATCAGGATAGCAAAACCCCATCTACAAAAAAAAAAAAAATATATTAGCCAGGTGTGGTGAGGCACATCTGTAGTCTCACCTGCTTGGGAGGCAGAGGTAGGAGGATCTGTTGAGCCTGGGAGGTTGAGGGTGCAGTAAGCTGTGATTGTGCCACTGCATTCCAGGGTGACAAAGTAAGATCCTGTCTTAGAAATAAAATAAAATAAAATAAAATAATTTTAAAATAAAAAATGCTAACAATCATCTAAGCCTTATAATCTTTTTGCTGGAGGAAGAGCTTGCCTAGATGTTGATGGCTGCTGGCTGATCCAAGTGGCGGCTCTGGCAATTTTTAAAAATAAAACGATTAAGTTTTTTTTTCACAACTAGCATATGATGTTGTTTGATAGCATTTTACCCGCAGTAGAACTTCTTTCAAAATTGAAGTCCATCCTCTTAAACCTTGTCATTGCTCTAGCAACTACGTTTATGTAACATTCTAAATCCTTTGTTGTCATTCCAACAATGTTCATTACATCTTCACCAGAAATAGATTCTACTTTTTTTCTTATCCATAGGAAACAATTCCCCATCTATTCAAATTTTATCATATGCTTGCAGAAATTCAGTCACATCTTCAAGCTCCATTTCTAATCTAGTTCTCTTGCTATTTCTACCACATCCGAAGTTACTTTCTCCACTGAAGTCTTGAATCCCTCAAAGTCATCCATGAAAATTGGAGTCAACTTCTTTCAAACTTCTGCTAATATTGTTATTTGACCTCCTCCCATGAATCACAAATGTTCTTAATGGCATCTAGAATGGTGAATCCTTTCCAGAAGTTTCTCAATTTACTTTGTGCAGATCCATCAGAGGAATTACTACCTATGGCAGCTATAGCCTTATAAAAAGTATTTCTTAAGTAATAAGACTTGAAAGTCAAAATGCTTCAATGATGCATGGGCTACAAAATGTATGTGGCGTTAGCAGGCATGAAAAAAACATGAATATCCTTGTGCATCTCCATCAAAGCTCTAGGGTTTCAGTGCATTGTCAATACGCAGTAATATTTCTAAAGGAATATTTTCTTCTAAGTGGTAGGTCTCAACAGTGGGCTTCAAATATTCAGCAACTAATGTTAGAAGCAGATGTACTGTCATCCAGGCTTTGTTGTTTCATTTATAGAGCACAGGCAGAGTAGATGTAACATAATTCTTAAGAGCCCTAGGATTTTCCGAATGGCCAATGAGCATTGGCTTCAACTTAAAGTCACCAGCTGCATTAGCCCCTAACAAGAGAGTCAGCCTGCCCTTTGAAGATTTGAAGCTAGGCATTGACTTCTTCTCTCTAGCTACAAAAGTCCTAGATGGCATCTTCTTCCAAAAAAGGCTGTTTTGCCTATATTGAAAATCTGTTGTTCAGTGTAGCCACCTTCCTCAATTATCTTAGCTAGATCTTCTGGATAACTTGCTGTAGCTTCTCCATCAGCACTTGCTGCTCTATCTTGCACTTCGATGTTATGGAGACAACTTATTTCCGTAAACCTCATGGACCAACCTATGCTAGCTTCAAACATTTCTTCTGCTTCCTCACCTCTCCCAGCCTTCTCGGAATTAAAAAGAGCTGGGCTGTGCTCTGGATTAGGCTTTGGCTTAAGAAAATGTTGGGGCTGGTTTGATCTTCTATACAAACCACCAAAACTTTCTTCATATAAGCAGTAAGGCTGCTTCACTTTGTTAGCATTAGCATGTTCATTGAAGTGGCTCTGTTAATTTCCTTCAAGAAATTTTTCTTTGCATGCACAACTTTGCTAACTATTTTGTGCAAGAGGCCTAGCTTTTGGCCTATCTCAGCTTTCGATATGCTTCCTCACTAAGCTTACTCATTTCTAGCTTTTAATTTAAAGTGAGAGACACACAACTCTTTCTTTCATTTGAACACTAAGAAGAGTTCATTGTAGGGTTATTAACTGGCCTAATTTCAATATCGTTGTGTCTCAGGCAATAGTGAGGCCTGAGGAGAGGGAGAGAGATGAGGGAATGGTAGACTGGTGGAGCACTCAGAATACCAACAATATTTTTTAAGTTTGCCAACCTATATGAGCATGGTTTATGGTGCCACAAAACAATTACAACAGTAATGTCAAAGATCACTAATCCCAGATCACCACAATAGATGTAATAATAAAAAAAATCTGAAATATTGCAAGAATTACCAAAATGTGACATAGAGACACAAAGTGAGCACATGCCGTTGGAAAAATGGCACCGATAGACTTGCTCAATGCAGGGTTGCCAGAAAGCTTCAATGTCTAAAAAACAGTATCTGCAAAGTGCAATAAAGCAAAGCATGATAAAATGAGATATATCTGTGTTTAGCTTGAAGATCACCAGGCCAAGCCCTAAGAGAGCCCACTGCTTCTGCGAACACTATTATAATATTTGCCTTAAATCTCAGGCTCTTCGCAGGGTAAGGAGATTCCAGTACCTCTGAGTTACACCTTTGGTTTGGGTCACACTCCTAAGTAGGTTCATCAAAAGCCAACCTTCTCACCCTACCTTGAGGAGGAAGCAATGTCCCCATAAAGGACCACTGTATGTTTCTGGAATATATCACTCATAAACAAATCCACAGGCCTAAAAGCCATTACTCCAAAGGAATATAAAGTGGCAGGGAACTCCGATCCCCACTCAATTTTACCTGCACTAAATTCCTAGGATAGTGATTCTCTCCCAGGAGCACATTTCCATTAAGGAGTGGCTCAAACTCCCCTGGTGGGATGTGGAGACAACATGTAGTTTAAGAAAACATATTCAATAATATGTTTCTATGGTTGAAAAATGAAAAACACAAGCATTATTTTCATAGCATGAATGACTTGGGATAACGGTATTTTTTTTAACACCTACAAGGTGCCAGGCCCTATGCCTTGTGCCCTACATGTCTCATGTAATCCTCATGACAACTTGATGAAATATTCATTTCTACTTTTTGACAGATGAAAAACGGAGACTTAGAGAATTTCACAAGAGTAGTAGTACAAAAGCTAAGATCAGGCTTCTGACATTTATTCTATGTGCCTTAGAGATATCTTGTGAAAATCATTTTTCTGCAAAAATTCTCTTAGGATGTTCAGATGAACTTTGAACATCAAGTTGAGCCTCTGGGATGTTACAAACCATCTGCCCACCAAGCATTATTTCACTTGTGACAGGTGGCAAGAATTAGAGAAGAACACTAAGTAATATTTTTAAGAATGTGTTGATCCAGTCCACATTTATTGAGGATCTACTATGTGTCAGATGCTATTGGGATACTGAGTGGAAACATCATGTTTGTCCCTCTCCACCTGCACTTGGAAATAAGCTGTCAGATAACCTTGAAACACTAAAACTCCTACAGGTAGAATAACTGTGACACTAGCCACACTTGTCTTTCACGTCCTGTGTCTGCTCTTTCTGTGTTTTTTGCAAACATTTTTTCTCAGATACACAAAGCTCTCATGCGCTCTTCTTCTCCACACCTCAAAATCTACTTTAAGGAAGGACCACCATCAATCATTTACACATCAGTAGAAGTTTCTTTTCTGAAGGGCATCTCCCAGGGCTTTTAAAACTCACTTTCAATGGGAACAATAAATCGGTTCCTTATGAAAGAAATTTCAAATATTCACAAGCATGCTGAAATTATAACTTTGAAATAGCCAAGCACCTTCCCAGATTCATATTTCATCCATGGAGGGATTTGGTGGAAAGCAAATTTAAGAAATGGTAAAAGAATAACCCCAAACTCTATTATCTATACCTCTCCTTTGTCTTGTCTTCTTTATCTATTGAAAGAAGCTGCCTTGTTGTTTTTCTGAGCTCTCCAGCATGATCTTTGCAAGATCATTATTTTTAAAATTTCACCTGCACTAAATTCCTAGGATAGTGATTCGCTCCCAGGAGCACATTTCCATAAAGGAGTGGCTCAAACTCCCCTGGTGGGACATGGAGACAACATGTAATTTAAGAAAACATATTCAATCATATGTTTTTATGGTTGAAAAATGAAAAACACAAGCATTACTTTCATAGCATGAAAATAGAAGTCTAAAAAATTGTCTTAACTGATGGAGATAAACACAATATATTGATTTTTAAGTAGAAATGGTGGAGGTAAGGGTGAGATAATGAGTGTATCAAAATCTTGGCAGTGAAGGAAGGGAGTTTTAGGTATATCCAATAAAGCATGGGCTTTAAAACACTGGCCTGTTCTCTCCTCAGTTGACGCGTCAAATTAGTAAATAAATAAGTGGGTCTAAAATACATCATCCTCTTAGTACTTGGTATGGACTGAATGTTTGTATTCCTTCCTCCCCCTGCAGTGTATGCTGAAGCCCCAACCCCCAATGAGATGGTATCTGGAGTTGGGGCCTTTGAGAGGCAATGTGGCCATGAGGGTATATGTCCCATGAATGGGGTTAGTGCCCTTATAACAAGAGACACAAGAGACATGATCTCTCACTCTGCCATGTGAGGATACAAGAAGATAGCTGTCTACAAGGCAGGAAAAAGCCTCCCTTGGAACCCAACCATGTTGGCACTCTGATATTGAACTTCTAGCCTTCAGAATTGTGAGAAATAAATGCCTGTTGTTTAACCCACCCAGTTTATTGTTGTTGTTATACAGCAGTCTGAGCTAGCTAAGACAGTCATTTTTGTACATGCTTTGCTACACCCAGATCCCTTCAGTTAAATTTTCTGCAACTCCAGAGGAACTAGCCCTGGTGGAACTAATCATGGCTTAACCCTGAATAATTGTTTTAGATCATCCAAAATATTTCAGCTTCTGTGGTGGTCATTACCCCACACAAAGGAGAAAGATGGACTAGTGTGCCTGACTCCAAGATCCATAACCAATGTGACCAGTACAACCTCCCACTATGAGTCAGAAGCCTTGAGGACTAACTTGAATCTTTATCACCCAGGTATCCTGGATCCATGCCAACAGCATACAAACTAGACTCCCTATACCACAAGGCACCTTCTGGTGTGCTTTTTTGTTTGTTTGTTTTTGTTTTTTAGACAGGGTCTCACTCTGTTGCCCAGGCTGGAGTGTAGTGGTGCTGTCTTGGCTCACTACAACCTCCACCTCCTGGGTTCAAGCAATCCTCCCACATAAGCCTCCCAAGTAGCCGGGACTACAGATGTGGACCGCCATGAGCAGCTATATCTTGTTTTTCGTTGTTTGTTTGTTTGTTTAGAGCCCTGTTACCCAGGCTTGTCTTGAACTCCTGATCTCAAGTGATCCACGTGCCTTGGCCTCCAAAAGTGCTGGGACTACAGGTGTGTGCCCAGCTAGTTTTTGCATTTTTGTAGAGATCGGGTTGCCCAGGCTGGACTCAAACTCCTGACCTCAAGTGATAGACTTGCCTTAGCCTCCCAAAGTGCTAGGATTACAGGTGTGAGCCACCACACCTGGCCCTCCAGCATGCATAGTTTTATAGAAAATGTGAGTATCATCTCTAAGGCAGCTCTGCTTTAGTCTCCTCACACCAGTCCCCGATAAAAGACCTCTACCAACAACTTAGCCAACTGCTCCCCAGCAGCAGTGATGCCACGAATGAGCATTTAGTGAGATCCAGGTGATCTATCACAAGAAGCTGGTGGGCCTCCTTCCCTAGCAGCTTCAGAGCAACACACCAGGAGAGCTGGAATCCATTCAAATGGGTGTGAATGGCTGGAGGGGTGCCCAAGAAAGCACAATTTGTGGATTGTTCCTTCTGTCCTGACGTTTTGTTTTGCTTTCCTGGAAATCTGAGGACAGAGAGTGCTAAATGAATGGTGGGACCTGCAAACAGCTAGGCTGGCTGGTGACCACTTGTCTGGGTGGGGATTGATCGGTTGTAGAGCAGAGAGGATGGTCCACAGTCAGGTACAGATGAGCCCCTCCCCTCCAGGACAGGGCAAGTACAACAAGCCCAGAGAAAGCAGCAACATTTGAGGACTCAAGAAACTGAGACTCCTGATGAAGAGAAGGGAAATCAACTTTTCCTTCTAATTTCACAAAGAGTTTGCCCCTCAAACTTGATAGTGTATATCAATCTCCTGGGGAGTGTCCTAAAACACAGATTCTGACTCAGTTGGTCTGGGTGGGGCCTGAGACGCTACATTCCTAGAAAGCTCCCAGGTGAGGCTTTTGCTGCTACTGGTTACTGGATTTTATTTTGAGGCAATATAGCACATGCAATGATTCAGATAGGAAGCCCTGAAGTGGGAGCTGGGGAGGAGAGGAGGGAGAGGAATAAGGGAAAAACCTACCTGATATTTTACACACTTGTGTATTATTCAGTTTTTTCCATTGTGTTCTATCTTTGTAATTTAAAAATGGTCAAATACATAATCTAGTTCTCTTTGTTTTTTATGAAAAGAAAAAGGATCATCTCTTTTTTTTTTTTTTCTTTTTCTTTTCATGAAGTCAGAATGTGCTCACACTGTGCCTGAGGGAATGACCAGGGAATTCTGGGCCACCGCAATCTGACACGCGCACAGATGGGGCCTAGGAGGGTCTTTCTGAATAGAACGGTGGTCACGGTAATGGCGAGATCTCTACTAGCTCTGTGCTTCACCCACCAAGGAGTATGGCCAGTCACATACCAAGGGGGCCCAAAGCCCTGGCTATTCGTAGGTTTGGGTGGGGAGTGGTTACTATGCATAATTTAAATGGTAAATAATTTAAGACATTATTTAGATCAAAACAAACATGTAGCAGAATCCAGACATTAAATACATTTTGCAGACAAAAAAGGCACTTGAAATAATATTTCTCCTTGCCCCAGTCTCCTCCACGGTATAAGGGCATCTTGGTAGAAAAATCGGAGAAATGTTGACACGTGTAAACCACAGTGTGGCTGAAACTAATGATCTCACAGCTATCTCTGGGGATGCAAACAGGGAAACGGCCCCAGCAACAGGAGCATTTCCCAGAACTAGAACATCCATTCGGTTATTATGGTGAGTTTCACTGTCCTGTCCCACGTAGGGGTCACTCCTCAGCTCTACAATCTAATGTTTTCACCTGAGCTAAACATCACTAAAAACTTGTCCCACAAATACAACATGTCTACAGTTAAACTCATTTCAAAGATTCCTGGGCTTTACACCTCACCCCTTTCTAATCTGATCCTCTTTTCATGTTCTATTGATCTCCAGAGAAGTGTAACAAACCCTTCCCCCAGCTTTTTCTCTCCTTTGCCCACAAGATCTGGTCTGCAAATCCTGTCATCTCCTATGATGCCAGCAGTCTCCAATCTCCTCTCTCCACCTTGTCTCATCCGGACTATCGCCGTGGCCTCCAAACCAGTCTCCCTGTTCCAGGCTTTCCTCAGCTTGGTATTCTCTCCAGGCACTGGGGGCTGGGGTGATCTTCCTAAAACATAAACCCAGACATGTCCTTTCCTGTTTGAGAGTTTTAGGTGACTCCCATCCCTTCTCTCCATCCTTCTTTCTGGATCAAAATTCCCAAACCAAACTTTATAAAAAGGCCTTTATGATGTGGTCATCACACTGCTGTTCTAACCCCATCCTCTTGCCCGGTCCACAGGTCCTTTTCTACCTCGCCCTTCTCTGACCACACTGTGTCCCAACGACAGTACTTTGTACATAGCATTTCTTCCGCCTAGAATAATTCTTGCACCTTCTCCATCTGATGAAATCCCCTATACTCCAAAGTTCAGTTTAAATGTCACCTACTTTATGAAATATCTACAGACCTCATGGCTAATCTAATCCTTCTCCCTCCTGGCTCCCACAGTATCTGCCTCGATTACTGCCCTTTGCCACAACATTGTTACTTGTTTATTGTGAGCCCTTCACAAATGAGGACCAAGTGTCGTGCATTTTTATAGCCTCAGAGTCTAGCCCATAACAGCCCAATGACCGAGTTCATGAATGAATGAAAGGTTGCCTTTCTACCTAGTTTAATTCTGTTTAATTCTATGCATTCTGACCCAAGTAGGAGGAGCCTATTGACCCTACTTGAGGAGAGACAAGAGCAGCAGACCATTAACCATTTCTCCCTAGCTAAAAAACCTCCCCATAGCCTAGGAGAATGCCATAAGACATAGCCTTGCATTGGAGACTTTGGCCCTGCTTTGCTGGGTTTCTTACATCAGTCCAGTTGATGACACTAGTAGTTTCCAGCAGTGGGATGGGCATAGAGGGAGCAGATAACATTTCTGGGCAAGAATTCAAGATACGAAAATTGGATGTCACCAATCTCCTTAAAATAAAGTTTTTGTAATTTTGAAATCCTATGAACGAATTCCCAGGACATGAAAGTATAAAGAACTAGAAGTCTGAGTGAATGTGATTAGAACTGTCTGTGCTAGTACACATTAGGTTCCTAATACTTATGTCAAGACAATCCAGTGCTGGCTTGAATTGGGATATAAATGTTTCTGGTATATGTCATATCTCCCTAGTGAAATTGTACTGTGAGCATAAACCATGTTTTTACCTAAACTGGGTTAACTTTCTGAGCTCAGTGCTGTCCTTTTAATATAGAAGAATTCCAATAAATACTTAATGATCAAGGACTGGCTGTATACATTCATGTCTATATATACTAAGTAATTTTTTTCTCTCATACTTTGCCTACAGCTTTCACTTAAAAAATGGAAAGAGATGAACCAATCAGGTTTTGCAAACAAAATAGGAATATAGGTCTGTACCTAAACCTAAATGGGTTTTGCTTTTGGTCCTGCCAGAGGCAGGGGGATAGATTAGTTAACTCCTCCAGGGATTTTCCAGCCCTGTGGTTTCACTCCACATTTTCTTCCTATAAGAGTCTCTGGTCGACTATAACCCTGTACCGAAGCTTCACTGTGGATTGGAGCTGACATCTAAAAACCACACTGGTGAATCTTAAATATGTTAATATGGATAATTTAAACCTTATAAACAGCTTTTCATAATGTGTTTTTTGCCTGAGGGGGTCTTTTGGTTGGAGTGCTGTACAATCAGGCTTGAGTTTGCAACTTAAAAAGGAAAACAATATGAGAAGTAGAAAATTTTATGTGGCTTTTTCTTTCTCTCATAAGCTCATGTTTATTGAAAGAGCTGGTGCTGAGTCAAGGGAAAATGGAGTTGTAAAGGAGGCATTCTGAGATTGGTTAAGCTTGCTGTGGGTTCTTAGTAAGTTGGTGTGTCTTCAAAATCAAAAGCTAATTATTCCAAGGACTCTCATCTGAGATTGGAAGCCAGCCTGGGCCATTGTGCTTCACACTGAAGCTTCAGTGATCAACAGGTAAATATTTGTCTGATGACACCCAGAAAATGAATAAGCAAGAAAAAGATATGTAATTTAATGCCCTATTCCTAACTTAGAAACAAAGAAATAAAAACATAAATTGGCCTTTAAGACCTAGTATGATAATGATTTCCACACTGCTTGTTATCTTGTTAAGTATATATCTTCATTATCTTCTAAAACAAGTGTCCAAATTATAAAAGAGATTTTTATTCAGACTGGGTGCTTAGAAGTTTCTTTAGAGGTACAGGAGGTGCTGGAAAAATGTCAGCCCCAGGAGTCCTTCTACAAGATGCTTGCGGTGGTCAGCATCCTGGCAAGCCCTCCTGTACCAACTCAGGAGGGTGTCTGTCTTGACACTACCTGGGAACCAATTCCAAAAGTTCTTAACAGAAAATGTTGAGCAATTTATTTTATTTAAATTTGCAGTTCATTTCATGCTTATCGAAGAAATCAAGCAGCATAAGAACTTCATAAAACTAATTTTGAAATATGATTGGGGGCAGAAGAGCACTGTTTGAAATTGCAGGTTCTGGTGTTCAGATCATATTGACTTAACTCAAAACTACCATTTACAGAGGGTGTGACTTCAAGCTTCTCTAAGTCTCAGCCTCCTTATCTGTAAAATGGGATCTTAATAGTATCAGATTCATAGGGTGCTTGAAAGAATTAAGTGGGAAAAACTAATCAACGTGCTTGAACATGGCAATCTCTAAGACATTTATTACAAGTGTGTGAGATTTGTAGTTCCAGGATCTTAAGCCTCAAACAAAGAAAATAGTATAGTGATCTTAACTTCCTAGTGAATCTACAAATTATGAAACAAGCCTCGATATAGAAGAGTAGGATGAAAACAAATCACTGTATCTATTATTACTTCAAATCTTTTAGTCCGGGCACGGTGGCTCATGCCTGTAATTCCAGCACTTTGGGAGGCTGAGGTGGGCTGATCGCCCGAGGTCAGGAGTTTGAGACCAGCCTGGCCAGCATGGTGAAACATCGCCTCTACTAAAAATACAAAATTAGCTGGGCGTGGTGGCACAAGCCTGTAATCCCAACTACTCAGGAGGCTGAGGCAGGAGAATCACTTGAACTTGGGAGGCAGAGGTTGCAGTGAGCAGAGATCATGCCATTGCACTCCAGCCTGGGTGACAAAGCGAAACTCCATCTCAAAATATATATATATATATATTTTAATAATAGATTGTTTTTCTAAATTCCATGCTTTTAAACAAACCGTGTTTGTGTGTGTAATTTTTTGCAGAAAAACCAGGTATAAAATGTGATTTTCTTTATACACGCAGTCACTATGAAAGGGACCCAAGATCCCCTAGGAAGGTTCTTTTCCTCCTTGCTCCACTCTGAGGATGGGTGAGTAGGTGCACGTCTTTGACATGACATGGTGGACAGGCACTAGACTGAAAGGCAAGAAACCATGTCTGCTGTTATATAGTCTTAAGACCTTGATTGAGTCACTTCACTTCTCTGGGCCTTGATTTCCTCATGTGTGAAATGAAAAGACTCAGTTAGATGGCTCTGTTGTCCCTGTCATCTCCCAAGTTTTATCCTCCTACCCACTAACAACAACATACCTGTCGAATGAGTGTTCCGAGTAACTGAATGTTCTGTTTACTTGACAAGTAACATAAGTACCATAAATGAATTACACATGTTCAAGAAAGAGATGTTCATCACCAGTGGCTTGGTCTTAGAATCAACTGTTGATTTGATGACTCAGACAGCACTTCAGGATCTGGTAGTGCTAGAGGCTCATCATTAGAGACAGAAACCATAAAATCACACTCTAAATCATACCTGATCATTTGAGCTTTGCTGCTGGGGCTAATGAGCTTGTGAACTTAAATTTGCTGTCCTATGTGTCTTTTCTTTTGATTTTCAAGAGTATACCTTTCAAGGTAGATGTGAAATGAAAATGCTTCACCAGACAAGGTATCAGGGTGTCAAGCATATAATTCTAGTTCTGATACTAACTAGTTCCATAACCAAGTAAACCACTTTGAATCTCCTTTTTCTACATATAAGATGGGAAAACTGTATCTGTCCTATCGCATAGGGTTGATGTGAGGTTCAAAGTTATAACAGGTTGTAAAAAACTGAACGATAAAAACCACCCAACAAATACCATCAACTTATTCTTCTCTGTGAGAGAAATGGGATGATACATCAGTCCAAAAGGGATTCAACATGCCAATTCCGTGGGGTGAAGAGGCCCGCTAAATGGCCGGAGCGTTGCCATTTTCCAGCCGGATGTTCACTGCCCTGTTGACTCAGCCTAATTCAATTTGAAGACATCCCATATGCCACACAGACTCTCCTAATATATTAAGCTCTCATTTAGATACTTAGGTTTTGATTACACACCAAACCTTGACCTGCTATTCAAAAAACAACCAGGAAGAGAGAGAGGGAGAAAGAAGTCCATCATTAAAGCGTGTTAAACTTACACGCTTAACATTCAGAAAAAAAATGGAAAGAGCTAAGCATTCTCAATCAGTTATCACCTATGAACAGTTATGTGTATGTGTATGTGTGTGTGTGTGTGTGTTTGGCAGATTATGGATCATGACATCCTAGGATCTCACTCATTTCACTACAAAGGTTGTTATAAGCACAGCTGAGTCCCTTCTTTCTAACTAGCCTGTTCCTACAAACTTTATTGCATGAGGACTTCACTTTCTTGATTTTCAACTGGAAGTGAGAAACAGTGTTTTGAGCGCATGTTACACACTCCATAAAAAGAGGACAAAAAGAGAACGTACAGAAGGATTCTCCTCCAGTCCAGGAAACCAACATAAAATTATAAAGCAAAACACCCATGAAACAATTGCAGCAGTTGGAGAGGTCAATAGTATTTGACTAGGAATGGCCTGAAATCCACAAGAGGGTCTTCTTAGGAACATAGGTTACTTTTCCTTTTTTAAGTTCATATCCAATTTTTGTGATCATTGTTAAACATTTAACTGAATTGATTCAATTGACTGGCTATACTTTCACAGCTGGAAATCCTTCCTAAGTACCAAGTTATTTAATTAACTCATTTTCAATTAGCACAGTCGCTTCTGGCCCAGTGTAAATTAAGTCTCCTCAGACTCAAGCAAAGGAGAGAAAGGAGGCCAATGGAACTGAGACTTCTGTCGTGCATCTCATTCTGTTGGAAGTTTCCAGTTCAGGTCAGACTCATAAAATAATGTATTTTTTTGTGTCTTTAAGTGTTAACTGGCAGCCAGGTGCTAAGAGAGTGCTGAATCAGCCCAGAAGAGAGGGAGGAAGAAAGAAGAAAGTTTGGTTTATAGGCTGAAGCAAGCAAGGGAAACAGAACCTGGCGAGAGTTATATATTGCTCAAGGCAGGCACAGGTGGATGGAACTGCAGGCCAGGTCAGAAAGAGAGAAAGATTTATGTTCTGTGCAAATAAAAGGGCAGAAGAAAAATCACCAATCTGGTTGGGCAGCACTGAAGTGAAGGAAACAGCTGTTCATACAGTGAAGGAATGGTCAGGTAAGACAGGCTGGAAATAGTAATCAGAAGGCCATCTGCTGACCTGGGATGGCACGCCCTGGAGGCACGCAACAAATCCTGTCCTCCAGGAGGCCGAGCAAAGGGGCCATTACCGGCCAGGCAAGTAAACGGTGCCAAGGCATTAAAGTTACATGAGCCTCATGCAAGAAGTTGCCCAGCGAGTTTACTTCCGAATGTGAAGTCGAGTGGAAACACAGTGTTTTCTTATTTGAGGACTTGGCAAACCCAGTCCACCCAGCCTCTCTGCGAAGCAAGAATGCAGAGAGGTAGTTCATCAAATGTCAGTGCTTATTACCCATCACCTTATCCAGACGCAGCTGCTCTACCCCTCCTGGCTGCCGGTGTGGGTGGCCACTGGACTCACAGTCGGGGCAGCTGCTGGCCTGGGGATATTGCAGCCCAAGTGAGTGGAGAGCGAGTCGGGGGTGGCCTTTGATCATGGAAGGCAGCCCACCGGCAATAGAATGGAGGAGACAGAAAGGCCACCAGGAGGAAAGAGGAAACAAGTGTAGGAACTGGCAATGACCTTGCATTAATGGACATCACACCCACTGAAATAAAGACCCACATGAGTGGGGCTTTGCTCTAAGGAAGCCGACAGCTGATGGGCCCTACCAATACTAATGAGCATCATTATATTCCTCATACAAATGAGCCAAATTTCAGACAAAAGGTAGGAGAGAGAAAAGATTTATGTCATAACACAAAACACAAAATGTAAGACCAAATGTCACTAGAGAACCAATTGATAATTGGTGAGACAACAAAGGCAATCAGAAGAAAGCATGGCCTGTCTAAAGTACTAAGATGAGTAAGAGTGAGTGTTGCAACACTATTAGTTAGTGACCAAACTGCAAAGCTGAAGTTGAATTTCTTGACCTCCTTCCCTTCTCTTCCCCTTACCCTCATATTGCTATTTCCCTGTGCTCATGGTGCTGTAATTAATACACAAACACACACACACACACACACATAAAAATACACACACATACAGATGGAAAGAGTGAAAGTAGTAACATTTACTGAATTCATATTATATGCCAGGCAGACTTCTAAATCTTTTATATGTTTTAATTCACTTAATCCTTACAACATGCCCATGAGGTAGATACAATTTCTATCCCCATTTTATAGATGAGGAAAATGAAAACGAGAGTTTATGCAACGTAACACAGCCAATACATACGTGAGCTGAGATTGGAACCAGGCATTCTGGGTTCCAAACTAGCATCTTTGACCAGAGCTCTCCTTCTTTGTTTGAGAAACCAAAATCGCAGACCAGAAACTCTGATGAGAAACAGGTGAGTTATCCATGCCAAGCTCCTCATAGCCAGCCTCTCTTCTTGTTCTCCACACTCCAGCCCCGCCGCCTGCTGCTGAGATATCATCCTCTCCTCTCCGTCCATTCAGATCCTTCCTTTTCTCTATGGCCCAGCTCAAGATTCAAGAGCTTAGTTAGCTGCATGCCAAACCCATTTCTTCTTCCTGGGCCCTCGATGAGACTACATTTCCCAACCTCCCTTGCATTTAGGTATGGCCATGTGACTGCCTTCTAGCCAAAAAATGTGGATCGAAGTGATGAGAACCACTGTCAGGCCCACCTAATCAAACTCTGCATGCACTTGGAATCCTCCTTCTAGTCTGATGTAGCTAAGCAAAGAGACCTCAGAAGCCACATGTTGAAGACAGTGAAGCCATGTAATAGAAGGTCCCTAATCCCTTATCCCTGCTTAGAGGAAGGCCACCCATTAATCAGAAACTCCCATCTGGGTCTCATGTAAGTAGGAAATAAATTTCCACCCATCGCATCTGAGTCCTTGTAATTGGAAGTTTGTTTACTACAACAGCCATTAACACCCTAATGTGAACTTTTACAGATCCAGCTCTATAGAAGGTTCTGTTTGAATAAGTTAGTCCCTGACCTTAAAAATTCACAGAAAAGAAGAGAGAGAGAGAGAAACAAGAATAACATAAATAGAACATGAGAATTTTGCAATAAAAGAATGTTTAAGATTCTTCTAATATTCTATGTGAACAGAGCTAAAAGCATGCAGTCAGGAGAAGCCTGACCTCTGAGGAAGAGGTGGAGTTGGCTCCTCTCTCTGATAAGCCTTTCCCAGTTACTCCATCCCAGCCTGAATTTTCTCTGCTATATCTTGCTGGCTTGTACCTTGCTTTATATAATCTGGGGAAAACTGTACCAGAAAAGTCAATCGTGGTGTCTACCATGCTCACTATCCCTTTCTAGGGCCTTCTTCTTGCCCCTGTGCTAGGGGAAGATGCTCCAAGCTCTGCCTTGAACACATCTTTGCTCCTAGTTAGACCAAAGGTGGTCCAGTTTCCAGGTGGAGTAGAGTCCTTCGGGATGGTCTGATACCACACTCTGCCCAGTGGTAATTAACAAAGCCAATCAGATCCCCCAACTCTGGAAGTTGAATGAAAGAACCATGAAGAAATTAGCCTGTTCTAGCAGGATGAAAAGAAGATGTAGGCGGAGAGGACCAGAGATGGAAGCTGTGCCACAGCCCGAGTGTGAAGATCCTGCCCCTGAGGGGCATGACAGTCGGCTTCTTACTGGCAAGCAGCAAATGAACTCTGGCTGATTGAAGCAGAAAGAAATTCGTTAAAAGGATAATGGCGAGCTCACAGAAACCCTCGTCTTGGTCAGCTCAGACTGCGATAACAAAATACTATAGACAGAGTGGCTTAAACAACAGACATTTATTTCTTCAGC
Source organism: Pan troglodytes (assembly GCF_028858775.2). Lineage (NCBI taxonomy): Eukaryota > Metazoa > Chordata > Mammalia > Primates > Hominidae > Pan > Pan troglodytes. The sequence continues at coordinate 53,761,824 of NC_072414.2, forward strand.
TCTAGAGGCTAGGAAGTCCAAAGTCAAGGTGCCAGCCAATTTGTTTTCTGGTGAGGGCCCACTTCCTGGCTTGCAAACAGCTGCCTTCTCACTGTGTTCTCACAATGGGGCTGGGGGTTAAGGTTAGAGAGTGAGCACTCTGGTCTCACTTCCTCTCCTTATAAGGGGACTAACCCCATTATGGCAGCCCTATCCCCCCATGACTTCATCTGAACCTATTTACCTTCCAAAGGCCCCACCTCCAAATACCATCATATTGGGGGTTAGGGCTTCAACATATTAATTTTGGAGAGACACATTCAGGCCATAACACCCTTGAAAGGAAAGCTAGGCTCTGTGGCTCTGCTGCCAGTCACCACACCCAAAATTACTCCATAGAGCTGTCCCACAAGAACACCACCTCCTCTGCCATCGACCACTTAATGGAGGCCTGGTTCCATCAGCACCACTGCACTGGACACTGCCATGGTCATCTCCTATGGCGCTTGCCACCCCCCACCTGCACCACAATCATTTCTGACAACATCTGATCCCTCTACGAGGACAGTGGGTCCATCTGCATATGTTTCTCACTGCCTAGTCAGCAGTCTTGAGCATAGTGGTTAAATGAATCCATCAATATCTGATGAATAAATAAGAATTCCCATGTAATATGACAATGCCTAAAGTAACAAAGCTGCAATAATTATAGTTACAATACACTGGGTATTTACTAAACACTAGTTACTTCTTAAGTGCTTTATGTGCACTCTCCCACTGAATCTTTACAGTAACCTTATTTTTATAATAAACCTTATCTTTGCAATAATGCCAAGTGAGAAAGGCATTATTATTATCTCCACTTTACAGAAGCAGAAGCTTGGCCTTAGAGAAGTAAGTAACTTGTCCAATTTCACTCACCAAGTAAGTTGCAGAAACAGCACCCAAGTTCTTGACTATGTCTCCAAAGTTATACTTTCAGAGCATCTAAAATAGACACCCACTGCCCCACAGGCTCATGTTAAATGCCACCAAGATAAGAAAAAAATCCCATAGTTCATTTCTTCCCCTCCTCACTCTTCCCTCCTTTTAAAAAGTTAATAATGGAAAGACACACGACATATCTACCACAGATTATTGTGTCAGTCCATTCAGCTAATTTCAAAAAAGATGATGCTAATTATTGGAGATAATGAAAACTTGCTCTTCAACTACAACCTAAGGGGAATAGTCCAATTGATTAACAGGGATTTCAACCCACGCCTTCAATTTCTCTTGCTCGTTTTGTAACGGATGGGAAAAATTGGTTTGTAAATGGAGATTTTTGAGAGCTAAGTGTCTAAGACACTGAAGGGAGCCACCTCATTAAGTCCTAGGCCTGGTTAGGCAGGCTCTCAAAACCAGAGGCAAAGCCAACGGCAGGTAAACTCACTACAGGCATTATTTAATGAAAGTTTGCACTTTATCAGAGAATTCTTCCTGAATCCTCAATTTTTTTCTTTCTCTTTTAACCATTCATTATTAGTCTTTTTAAAATGCAGCATCGAAACAGTTAAGAATAAACCTAGGATTTGCAGAACAGTAAAAATTTAATCATGGCAGCAAACTAAGCCCCAGAGACAATTTTAGTCTCAAAGTCAAAATATAGTGTATCTGACTCCGAGTAAATTGACTTTTCACAGAATACTCTAACATAATGCATAATAGTCGTGCACTCCAAGAGAAGCTCCTGGGTATTGGTCCAGAGCCCACAACCAGCAGGAAGATCATAGTGTATGTTGAATAAAATTACCCATTCTAAAGGTCCTCAGCTATCTTGAATATTTTATTAAAAACCTTTTTGTGGTGGAGACCAACTGGGACCTCTTTCTCCTAGGAGCAAGCTGTCAACGGTAGTAGAATTGAAAACCAGACAAAGTCAAGTTTAATTAGATCTCCCCCCAACTCCAGCCTCACATTTCTGGTATATTCATTCCTGACCATAATCCTTGATAAATAACAATATAGTGGGATTCATTTCCCCCAAACCTTTCAAAAAAAGAAGCACAATTGTGAACAGGTGGAGAAAGAAAACAAAAATGCAGTGACAGATTTTATAACTCTATACAAAATAATAGCTGAACATCACCAATAATGTAATCATAATAATGTAATCAGAAAACTCACAGAGATGCCTCAAGGGTGGCACTTGGTGAAGGGCTGGGAAATAGTCCAGCTAGTTAACAGGGATTTCAGATGCATCAGCAAGCAGAAAAAGTTTCTGAGCCTCTGCTTTGAGGCCAGCACTGTGTGGAGCAACACAGGAAAAGTGACTGATACATTCCCGTATTTTATGAGAAAGCCTCAATGTCAGAAAGCCTCTCCCCTAATATCTGTGCTTCCTTGTGTTCTTGTTAAAGCACATGTACCAACTCTGGGTTCAGAAACTATGACCAGTGAAAGAATGGTGGACATAATTCACTATTCATAAAGAGTTTATAGTTAAGCTGCCACAGTAAGAGAATAAAAGCAAAGACTACTGAGTGTAGATGGCAGAGTTAAGAAATCATCATTCTTTATTCCAAGCCCACTTTTATGGATTGCTATGTTCTGTTTTATGTCTTTACGTTTTTCTACTTTCTTAAGTACGATAACTTCCTTTCTCTCCAATTCGACAAACTGTAAGAATTCATAGAACATTTCGTTTGCCTTATGTTTTAAGGCGACTTTCTATGAATAACATTATTTGCATTGTAGCTTCATCTTGGGGAAACCCCTTTAGTTAGTCTACCCTTTGCGAGAATTTTTACAGTGTTATATTTCACAAATAATTTAATATGAGCCTGGTTTCTTTTGAAACTGTGTGCATATCCATTTTCCCTTAGTTTCACAATACACAACACATCTGTTAGTTCAATGATAACAGATGTTATACTGAAATTGTAATAACTTGTGAGTTAACTGTATTCAAAACTTTATAGTTACACACATTTCAATAACTTAATCCTCTACCATTATCTCTTCAAATTGATTTAGCCCTGCAGAAGTTGGAGAAAATCAAATATTCATTGTGTTTGTTTTGTGCATATATACAAAAATCAGATCATGATTTATCTCTCCTGGTATTAATCCTGTCTTCCCTGGAAAGATGGAGTAAAAATCATAACAGCATCAACAATCCCTCCTCTCTTTACTCATGAAGATAAATTTCATAGCCAATTCAGGATTATTATGCATGCATCTGTGTGCAAGCATTTTTTATGGATTTGTAGAAGCCCTATAAATCTGATCTGCATTTCTAGCCATTTACTGTTTAAACAAATGACCTTTCCTCTTATCTCAGGGGCACAAGCCTACCCCCATTTGGCCATTTTATCCTTTATTAGAGAAGCATCTCTCTTCTTTTAAAGCAAACCACTTTTTTTTCTCTCAAGCTTCTCTTTTGTCTTTTTTTCCAAATCCACAGACTACACACCCTCTGCTGAAATGTGTGGGTTACAACCAAAATCCACCAGTAGACAGTAGACAGTGGGGCAGTATAGTGGGGGGGCCGGGAGAGCAGGTTAAAGTCAGGAGACAGCCTCCATCTTCCAGTATGTTCCATACTGGTACAGAGCAGAAGACTTGGGTGCAACAGGGGGTAAAAGTACTTTAGGGAGCGCTGGGTTTCCCACCACATGCTAACGGTCTCAGGGAAGGGAGAGGCAGAGAGCAGTGACGGACCAGGAAAGCATCAAAGAGAAGCACAGCCTTAAGGTGGACCTTGGAAAATGCACAGAGTGTGGGCCAAAATGCAGCATGAGGGCACTCCCAACAAGGCCAAGGCTCCAAAGGGGCTTGGGAAGACTATGTGAGGGAGAGTGCTGGGGCATGAGCAGAGAAGAGTCTGGCCTCTCTTTTGGCTGATCTGCCCCAACTAGAGAACCATGCTCTTTTCCATTTCCAATCCTTTCCTTCCCCGTCCCTCTAAATAGAATGTAAAGAAACACCAGCCTTTTCACATGCACACATCACTAAACCCACAGCCCCAAAAGTCACCAGCTGCACAGGCCTGGGTTGGGGAGGAACCCCCAAGGAGAGGGGCTGTGTCAAGGTCTCACCGGGCTCTGACTTATGTTCTGGCTCATGGATTCTACTGACCTCAGACAGTTCCATTATGCTTGGCTCATTCCCAGGCCAACTTGCCATCTCCACCAACCACCCTCTAAGGGTCTCTCCCAAAACTCCAGACAAGTGCATGTTCAAACAATGCAAATGGGCATGTAGCCTTCAACAAGTGTCCCTAGATCTATTTATTTACAAGTGAGAAGAACTGCTTGAGGTGAAAAAACAGAAAATGAACTACGAAGTCAATAATGAGTACATGGTTTTGTTCTCATCCTGTGTCTTAGGAGACAATAGCGCATACCAGGCTGCAGAGCCAGACTGCCCAGGTTCAAATCCCACTTCGGCCACTTTCTAGCTGGGCAAGTCACTCAACTTCTCTTTGCCTCAATTCCCTTCATCTATGAAATGGGTACAATAACAGTTCTTACTCCATTGTGGTGTTGTAGGGATTATAGAAAACAAAACATGGAAGTTTCTCTTAGCACAGTACAGAGCATGCAGTATTTCCTATTACTGGGGCCATGTCCCTTCATTAGTGCTGGTATTGAAAGGTTAGAATCTTCACAGCCCACTGATGGAAGAAACTATATCTAGCTCAACAATCCCTTTCCACCCTCATCCTGGGCTTGCTCCTTGGCCTTCACCCTGATGTTCTTGCTTGGATCTCCTTTAATCTGAGTGATACTTTAGGTGATGATTTCTGTTTTGCAAATTTAGTCTCTTTTAACATCTTTTGAATATTGCTTGTTTCTCCAGAAAATATTACTCTTCTATAGATGCAACGTTGGGCCCAATAGGTATACAATGAATGCCTGGCAAATTGAAGTTGACTGTGTAGACACTCATGGGCTCTTCTCAGTCTGTATCACGTCATTGTTCATGACTGGTCAGTAAATATTTCCATTATTTGTTATAAAATCTCCTCACTTGTTATAAAATCTTAATGGAATAGGATAGATTTTATGCACTTCTTGAGGACAATAGAAAATAACACGAGCTCCACGTGTTACATGAAAAACAAAACAGTGGGCCTTTTTAAACACAGAAACAAGGGAAAACAATGATCAGATACATATTTGTAAAGAAATTATCCTGGGGACAGAAAGACTCAAGAGGATCAAGTTTAATTCTAAATTTGATTGTGTTCAAAAGTCTGACTTCCTTGCCTGTACATAGAACACACATTTCCGGAACATGCTCTCTATCTGGGCACACTCACCATAATATTCTGCTTAATCTTCGTGATGCTATGATGAATGACTTATCATTATGGAAAAGAAATAAGAGTGGTAAGAAAGAATGCCCAGAGAGCACCAACAGGGGGCTGGGGATGGGGTAGAGTCAGTCAGGGGAGGTTTTATTCCATAAAATAAAAGTAAAGATAAAGTAATTGACCCACGTGGTACCCTGGTGTGATCAGCATTTGGAGGGGAGAGGAGAAAGGCCTGGTCATAGAAGAGACTTGAAACCTGATTGTGAAGGCCACCATTGCCCCACTGAGGCAATGAGGACCCAAGAGATGGGTTTCTCTGTTGTCCTCATAAGTCTTAGAAGACTCTAACTTATCATTTGGGTGTCACTATTGCCTGAATTCAGCAGAAAGACATAGATTCTCCAGACCCTCTTAATGCTTAGAAAAGACCAGCAAATAAGCCTGCACTATCACACAGGGATTCTCAGTAAGTTCTAAGGACAGCTTAGATGTTCACATGAAGTTCCCATGTGAGATTTTAGAGGCCCTTCCCCAGCACAAAGTATCCTTTCTGGTTTTTTGGTTTACACTTATAACTTAACAAATTTCTTCGCCAGCAAAGCCCAGTTTTGATTCTCCTGCTTCAATATCTTTTCTCTCAGATCTGTGGATCTTCACAGATCCGTTACCAACTTGAACCATTTTTGTTCATCTGTGAGAGAAGCCAGGGACATCTCGCACCGGAGCATCCTATGCTTGCTGATGATTATTAGTGCAGCTCCTCTCAGACCATGGCCAAGCCCAGGTCCACAGCTCTGCTCCTCCTGTGTTGTGAGCCAAGCTCTGCCTCCCACTGTCTGCCTGCTTAGAACACAAGGTCTCATCTACCGCAAAGTAAAGAGTCCTGGAGTACCTATTCTATACAGGCAGGAGATTCCCAGCTGCATGTGTGGTTACAAAGCCAGCTTTCTCTAATTTAACACAGGTTTCTGTTTTTGCTCCACCTTGCATCTCTCTCAGGTCAGCTAAGTTCCCTCTGACTTAAAGAAAGCAAGCTTCCTGTGGCTCTGTGCTCAGAGACAGCCCTTGTTTGAGGCCTTTGTCACCTCAAGCTGGGTGTTCTGTCTTCCTAGGGCCTTTGCCCAGAATCTTTCCAGCTGGATGACTTCCCGGGCCCAGATCATGCCTCTTGAGCTTCTATTCCTGCTCTTGTTCTGACTCCTGGCTCCTCAATGCACAGGCTGTTTGCCTGGTTTACACTTCCAGCCCCAGAGCCTTGTCTAGCCCAAGTTGTCTCTCTTACCATCATCCCTGTCTCCTGCCATCAATCCCCACAGCGGTGTTCTGAAAACCTGCATGCATGGACTACTTCTGCCTAGTAAAGGGGCAAGCTGTATAATGACGGCACATACAATGCTTCACGGACGGTCTAAAACATGCCAGGTGCTTTTCCAAAGATGGCACCCTCAAAGGGCTGCAGTCTGCTAGAAGACATAGAGTATTAGTAGGAAATTAATACTCAGTGGTGAAAAATGCTAAGGGGGTGGTAGAAATAGAATGTGGTGCTTGCACAAAGGATCAGCCCCACCAGCACTGGGGAAGTGAGGGAAGGCCCCCATAAGAAGACAGTAACTGAAATATTAAGAAGGATGAGGAATTACCTAGGCAAGGGAGAGAGGAAAAAAGGGAGGATTGTTCCAAGCAAGGAGGCTGGTATGTTCATGGGGCAGGGAAGGAAGAGAGCATGCAGCATTCTGTGGCCTGTGGGTGATGCAGTTAAGAATGCAGCAAAGGCTGGGTGTGGTGACTCATGCCTGTAATCCCAGCACTTTGGGATGCTGAGGCGGGCGGATCACCTGAGGTCAGGAGTTCGAGACCAGCCTGGTCAACATGGTGAAATCCTGTCTCTACTAAAAATACAAAAATTAGCTGGGCATGGTGGCGGGCACCTGTGATCACAGCTATTCGAGATGCTGAGGCAGGAGAATCGCTTGAACCCAGGAGGCGGAGGTTGCAGTGAACCAAAACCGTGCCACTGCACTCAAGCCTGGTTGACAGCAAGACTCCATCTCAAAAAAAAAAAAAAAAAAAAAAAAAATAGGAATGCAGCAAAGAGGATAGGTGGGAGTGGCCAAAACCAAGACTGAAGATGTAGCTAGGGCTAAGCCATGAAAAGTCCTATAAACTCGGCCAAGATTTTGGAACTTTACCCAGGGAACATTAAGAAGACATTTTAAACAGGAGGCCGATATGATCCATTTGTTTTAGAAAGGTCCTTCTGGCCATGATATGGACCTAAGTTGGAAAGGAGCTAGGATTGAGGCCCACTAGTTAGGTAAGTAGTCATTTGCAGAGGTGCTGAAGGCTTGAGCTAAGGTAGAGACAATGCTGGAGGAGAGGAGTGGGCAGATGGGAAATATTGGAGACTCGATGAGGAAGAGCTATGAGTGAACATGCAGTCCCAGGCTCCTCTGATCTCAGGGAGGTCTATGGTTCCTTCAGCTGAGATAGGGACCTTAAGAAGAGGAACAGGTTTTGAACACAAGTTTGAGGAGCCTCTATTTGTTTCTACATACAAGTGAAATTGGCTAGACATGGACTTAGAAAGTGGAAACTCCACTTCATACAACTCAATCTGTGCTATCTGCAAGGATAATGCATTCCACAAGCATGTCACTCTGTGTGAAATAGACTATATGTCTGTCTTTCTCTCCTCAGGTATCATTATCTCACTCACATCAAACAATCAAAAGCAGGAAAAAAAATAATTCTCCTCCTCCCTCTTTTCCCTCATTTTATCAGGGAGGAAAATCTGTTTCAAAGGCTTCCGTACCCAAGACCACCCTTAAGTCTCATCAGCCAGAGCTGGGTCACATGGCCAGCCCTGAGCAGGTTATTCTCTGGAAAAGGGGGATCAAAGTGCCATGATTGGCTGTGACCAATCACAATTCAACCCTGAGGGTGGAGCGGGGTCTGCCTTGCTGAACTTAAAACTGCCCAAGAAAAACTGAGCAAAATCTGTGTTCAGGTTGAGTTAGGTTATGCTGTGGTGGCTTTAAACAACAAAGCTCATTTCTCTCTCCTGCCATGGGTCCAGTGCAGAGTGGCAAGGGTCTCTGCTCATTGTTATCCCCCCAGGGAGTCTGGCTAATAGAAGCTCCATCTATCCCTGTGTTTCCATAATGTCAATGGCGGGGGAGGAGAACTCCTGAGGTCTCACACAGGCAATTAAATAGGGCTAGACCTGACAGCCAGAACTTCTGGGTCACATGGCCCTGCTAGGCCATAAGGGAGCCACGAATATCATTCCTGCAAGCGACTGGAATGAGAGGAGAGGCAGATACTGGATTGGAGATCATCATTCATAGCTACCGAATCGGTAATTCTTAGCAAATCCAGGGATTGCCCTGCAATCGGAAACCGACTATCTCCTAGGATAATCCATTTCATTTTTTCCTCATCCTTGATTGATAAACAATCCATCTTTATAATGAATTAAAAACTCCCTCTGCAGCATCTGTCCCTTGTTCTACACCCTTACAGAACAATGTTTTATCTTTCCCATGACAGACCTTCAACTATTTGAAGATAATTATCATGCCCTCCCAGGTCCTCACTTTAACAAATTGAATCAAAATTTCAATTAGTAGTTCAAAACTTCAAGTATCTGAAGATACAGTGACATTGAACAGCAAGTTTGGAAAAGTACAGGAATTTTGATTCGCTTCAGAGAAGGAGAGCCAAACTGACATGTTGGATCAGACAAAGAGATAATGGATGGGAAGGCACGCTGCTATCTAAAACTGGGGACAGAGAACCAAATAATATAAGATGTCTTTTCCTACTTTGACTCAAATTAAATGTGAAATCCTCATTCCTCGGTTGCCACTTCACTTCTGGCCTGATAGAGTAAAGATGTTTCTGCAGTTATCTTCCTTGACTGCTGGGGGTAGCACCAATGAAAACATACAAAGAAAGCTTGATATCCCTCCAGTTCTGCTAATTGACTCATCTTATGTTTAGACAAGTGTTGTTTGAGGCTAAATTACAGAGCCTTAATTCAGACTGAGACTCTTAGAATCTACGACTAATGAATCTTTCTTTTTCAGAAGTGTTTCTTAATACAGCCACTTAACTAAAAAGCCAGATGAGATGGCAAATACAACTTCCCTTCTTTCTTGGATGTGCCTGACAATTGTGGGTTAATTGCATAACCAGGCAGCCAGTTAACACCTGCCTGTGGATTTACATACTTCCAGTCATATATCATCTCCAACCTAATACAGACTTTGTTGAAACCCGAATGTTTTACCCGGACTGGAAGGTCAGTCCCATTTGTCAAAGCAGGGACAATCCCTTTGTCTTAGACAGCCTTATCTAGGTTGTGGAGTTGCTCAAGGACATCATCTGCCTTCCTATCAGCCGAGCCTTGAGAAAGTTGAGCTGTGGGAACAGCGGGTCTTCTTATTCATTTATTTCTAGCTTCTCCTTTTGTCCTTATTAGCAGGCCAGAGCCTACAGGCTGATAAGACAAAGACACCCATCGTTTGCAAGGACCTAAGAATATAGTTGTATGAGACATTTGCTAACTGTATCAGAATTAATTTCGATAGATTTCATTGTGCTCGTTTCATCAACGAGTAGGGACAGGCGGCCTTGTGAGATCAGTGAATGGGGTGTATTGTCATGAAAAAAGGGGAATACTGGCTAATGTCCAATAGGAGATCCCAAATAGCAAATTCATGGATTTGGCAATTATTTATTGGGTACTTATCATACGGCAGACTTTGATAAGCACTAGGAACTATGATGTTCCCTGTTTCCTTGGGGCTCACATGCTGGTGGAGGAGCCAGGCATTAATCGCACAATCACATCATACCTAACATTCAGGCCGCACAGTGGCTCATGCCTGTAATCTCAGCACTTTGGGAGGCTGAGGCGGGTGGATTACTGGGGCCCAGGAGTTCGAGACCAGCCCGGCCAACATGAGGAAACCCCGTCTCCACCAAAAATAGAAAAATTAGCTGGGCATGGTGGCAGGTGCCTGTAGTTCCAGCTATTCAAGAGGCTGAGGCAGGAGAATTGCGTGAACCCAGGAGGCAGAGGCTGCAGTAAGCTGAGTTCACACTGCTGCACTCCAGCCTGGGCATCACAGTGAGACTCTGTCTCAAAAAAAAAAAAAAAAAATCTTACATTCAGGGAATACTTACTAACTGTCTGGCTCTGTTCTATATATATTACATACATTCATTCACTTAATCCTTACAACAATCCTATGAAGTAATTACTAACCTTATCCCTATTTTACAAGTGAGAAAACTGAGTTACAAAGAAATGCAGAAACTTGCCCTAAATCACACAGCCAGTGAGTGACAGAACCAAGAACAGAACGCAGGCAGGCTGGGTTCTAACGCCATACTGCCTCTCAGTTGACCTGGAAGCCTTTTTAAAGACATGCAACCACACCCACCCCAGACAGAATTAGTGGCCCTTTCTCTGGTGCTTCCTCCAGTGCCTGTTCTACCAGTCACCACACTGCATTTCATAGGTCCATACCTCATCCTCAGCTACATATGGTTATCTTTTTTAAACACTTCTACTACTACTAATTGACTCATCTTATGTTTAAACAAATGAAATCAAGATGAGGTCGACAGTGGATAGCCAAAGTTTCATAAGTAGAGTACAGGACCAGGCCAGAGCAGGGCTCTGTTGCCAGATGAAAGAAAAGTTACTCTCGTGTTGTCCAGTGAAAAGAGAAGAAACCTAGAAAACTACAGATACAGAGTCACACACTTAGAGCTAGAGGGAGCCTCGGGAAGCACCATGCCATATGACAGGAGAAGAAATCAAGACCCAAGAACAGAAGGTTTTGCTCAAGGTCACGCTGAAGAATCAGTTCTTGACAGCGATTAGCCAGACCCAAGTCTCCTGACCTCCACCCAGCTCAGGGCTCCCTCTGCCCTTTCCCACTCCCGCCAGAATTCTTACAAGAAGCCAACCCACAAGAAACCCAAAGCCAGAGGCAGCAATGAGGAATGTCCTGTTTACCTTTCTGTTGTTTAAGTAGAATCCTTTGTTCTAATGACAACAAAAAAAATCTCTTGCCTTCAACAAAGACATTCGTTAACAATAAATGCATTATTTCCCCCAGGAAAAGTTTGAATTTTACTTATTTACAGTGACACAGGTTTACTCAATGCTTTCTTTAATTAAACTCCTACTTAATATTTGATGTCTCTCAATCCAACTTTCCCTGAGCCAAGAACCGATCAATCCTGACCAGCCAACAATGACTATTAAGCCATGGATTTTAAAATGGTTATTTTTACCCCTCCATGGAACTTAGCAGCTTTTTAAACACATGAAATATGCGCAGATACATGACATCTTTGAACTAGGGAAAATGCGATTGTAAAACCAGCCCTCTCACCAGTCTAGGTTGGACAAAGAGGGAAGGCATTTAGAGTACTTCTGTTGTCCCTTTCATTAGAATGCTGCCTGCCAGCGTTCTCCCTAAAAATAGTTGTCACGCCAGTGGAGTCCTCACTCTGGCAAACAGACTGTTCTGCACCAAGATCCTTTTTAACTGCTTCTTAAGTTACAGGAATTTTAACTAAATTAGAAAGTTTGCCACTTTGTTCCTTGTAAAATAAAAGCGTATAAAGCCAGAGCTCCTGAAACACAGGTTCGGCTCAGTTTGAAAAAACAAGAAAACGTCGTCTTCACTTCTGGGCATAAAAAATGTTGAAGCTTGAGGAGGTTGAGAACAAATGGAACTTCCTACTTATTAATGCTTGGGTAGTCAGTTTCTTCACACGGCCATTTCCTTCCCCCGCGCCTTTCTGCGAATGTTTTATCAGCGCTGGACCACAAAATGATAAATGCTATCCTGTATAAAAAGGTAAAGATGCCTTAAAAACTCACTCTAGTGTTTCAAAGCACAGCTCTGCTTTCTAAAGTGTTTGTATTTTTCCACATTTAGGGCTTAATGATTCTAGAATAGACAGTAGGAATGCCAAATACATAAACAATTCAAAATCTGCTCAGGCAGATCTGAAAAGGGTTTCCTCAGCATCCGTTCCAAATTCCTCATCTTACTTTTTAGGCTTCCCCTCTCAGCCTTTAACGGAGTCCTTGATTTCCAAGTACCTGGAATCAGCTGTTGAGAAGTTTTAAATATGAATTCTGTTTGCATTTTTTTAGTATGCTTTCTTGTTTATTTTATATTTTTAGGGTATTTTCACTCATATTTTCTAACTTCAGCTCCCCCATCCAAAACAGACTCGCTGGTATGTTCACAATACCTTGGGAACAAGGGCTCTCTTCACGTCCCCAGCTATGTTACACACAATTAATTTCCCTAAACATTTGCTGTCCTCATGATACCACCTTGCTCGAAAAGCATCATTGCACTATTATCAATAAAAACCATTTTGAGATATATATGTGTGAGTGAATATATGTCTATGTATATATATCCATGTCTCACTCTGCAAATATATTAACACATTATAAAACATTAACAAAAATATATTTAGAAAGGAGGAGGTTTACAAATCTAAACAGAAATCTTAATGTTTCACTGTGCCCTAGTGGACTGCCTAGCACACCCCCAGAAAGGAGTAGGTCTTAGTCAGGAGACCCTAGTTTGAGAAGATCAAGATCTAACTTTTGAGACCAGCCTGGCCAACATGGGGAAACCCTGTCTGTACTAAAAACACAAAAATTAGCCAGGTGTGGTGGCGCACACCTGTAGTTCTAGCTACTTGGGAGGCTAAGGCAGGAAAATCTTTTGAAACTGGGAGGCGGAGATTGCAATGATCTGAGATCAGACCACTGCACTCCAGCCTGGGTGATAGAGTGAGACTCTATCTCAAAACAAAACAAAAGAAAACAAAAAAATCTAACTTTTGAGTGGCATTCCAGGCCCACCACAATGGAGTCTCAAACTTCCTTTCCAGCATAATCCACTGCTGTTCCCTCCTTAGCAATCAAACTGAATCATTGATTGCCTAGAAGCTCCAAGCTGCTCAATAGGCTTTGGGGCCAGGCTGTGAGTATGGGCTCTTCCTTATACCAGTTGTCAAGTCACAGGTAACCCACTCATTCTCCTTATGCTTCCTCATGCAGGGAATGAGAAAAATAAAGACACCTGTGGCAACATTCTTGTTGACAAGTGAAATGGAAGTATACAGTGAGAGCACACTTGGTAAAATGGTTAAGTGTGACACAAATCTTATGAATGTATGACTCCCTATACAATATAGGGATGTCTGCAATCTTGGGCACAAATAAGAGACTCTAGGTATATTATCTTACAAATGTAAAACATCATCTTCCATCAGATCTTTTATTTAAATGCTGTTGAGTCCCTATTAGCTATTTATCAGTTTCATTAACACATCAAAAATCTGGATCTCACAGCAATAACCTACTGAATGCATAAAGTGTGGCTTTGGCAAAAAATGAAAGGGGTGATTTAGGAGAAGATGAAAGCCCTGACCAAGTGGAAGAATGGAGTTCCCTTAACTGAAATGAGTAAGACTGGGGAACAAGCCAGTTCAGGGTAGTAAAATAAAAAGTCTAATTATAGACATGTCAGATATGAAATATCTACTCAATATCTGCATGAGGATGTTGGACATCTGAGTCTGGCTTCAGGGGAGAGGTGTGGCCTAAAGATTAAAATTTGGGAGTGACATTCTTCTCAAACTTTAAGACAGGTTCAATGGCTTCTCCTTTATGAATCTTTCTTTAATTTCTCCCCCAGCTGCTCAAAGCTTCTCTGGATTTTTAACACTGTTTTTCTGTATATTTCCATGAGCACCTAGTCTACCTTCCTTTTATTTCACTTATTTGTGAACTAGACTGTGGGTCATTTGAAGGCAAAGACGATGTCACTTTCATCTTTGTGTTCTTTTGGTGTCTAGCACTGCGCCTTGTCTATATTTGGTTCTCAATAATGCATTATGGGTTGGTTAATTAACTAAGTAGTCACCTCTACCTATAACAGGTTCAGTAAAACTTCTAGAAAAAAAGTAATTCCAGATGTTTGATGACCAAATGAATGAATGAACAAACAATCCCTGAAGTCCCATTGAAAGATCTGGATAGAAGTGGCCCTGTGCATAAATAGATGAAGCCTGGTGTCCTCCCAACCTGGCACATCCAGCTGCCCAGGGTCCCGGACTGCCCATTATGGTTCCCCAGTTAGGTCCACCTTTACCAGCCCTGTGTACGATAGCCTTTCATTTTCTTTATTGCCCAATCTAAATGTTCCAGCCCAGTCAGCTATCACTTTGGAAGTCAGTCTGCAAGGTGACAACAAGCCAACTGAACTAACTAATTTGTGCTACTGCGACCAGAAAGCCTACTGCCTACGTGCCTTTCCCTCACATGTCATAAGGTTGCATTTTAATGAGGGTCTTGAGAGAGCCAATGACCCAAAGCAAAGGTGACTTTAAAGCAGGACATGCCACACCTGGGGAGCTAGCTACCTGCCCTGACAGTGCCCTCAACAAGCCAGACCATCTTACCATATCCAGTCTGGATAGAAGTCCTGAGAAACAGTTCAGAGGATGCAGATTTTTGAGAACATAGAGAGTCAGCTCTGCCCTAGGAGGTGCCCTGCTACCCAGGTGACCCTGCCCCAGCTCTGACACCAGGCAGCCTCTCAATGATTGGTAAGTGTCTGGCTTCCCCAGTCCATGTCTCAGTGCATGACTCAGGAGCCAGCCTACACAGATCCCTTCTAGTTCTATGGTTCAATCTAAAACAAAATTTGATTTTCAGAATTCCAGAATCTTTCTACTCTCTTCTCAAGCTATTCTCATTTTTATATTCCTTAACATCCTTGTATAATACGGTTGCAAAGCTCCATTCCTTCCTCCATATAATGATGATGATAATAATGATGATAATAATGTTGCTTGGCTCCCAGGGTTGTTGTGAGCCTTTCATTAGAAAGTCCTTTGAGATCATGCCACTGCACTCCAGGCTGGGTGACAGAGCGAGACTCCGTCTCAGAAAAAAAGAAAGAAAGAAAGAAAGTCCTTTGTAAATTCTGACTCTTACTAAATTTTGTTATTATTGTTTTATGATTAAAGTATCTCCTCTCTGTCTTTGCATGCAGGAAGTTAAAGATTGCTACCAATTCCAGTTTGGGAATTTTTTTAAAAGACTAGATAATCTTGTCTGAGGCAAGTGTCCTAACAAGTCTTCACAGTAGAAGGACAGGGAAATGTATGAATACAGGAGGATTCAGAGAAATCTCAACTCACCTGTGATCTCAGGTCATCATGAGATCTCCATAGGATAAGTGAGTCTAACAAACCATTTACTTCTAAGTGTGGAGAATTAGATGAATTCTTTAGTTCACCCACTCCACAGTTTTCCATACAAGCTATTCCAAAGAGGGTGCCCCAGAACAGGGAGTTAAAGGCACTGTAAAACAAATGAAGGCCTGACCTACTCATATTTGTGAGTTACCCATGCATAGTATTAGAAAACATTAAATTCTCACAGCAAATAAACATATTGCATCAACAGAGTCTAAAAGGCATCTAAGAGCATTTTTAAAGTTAAATGAATAATACGATTTTTTTGCTAAACTATTGAACAGATCTAAACAGCATTAAAAACTGAGAAAGAGAAAAATGCCCATTTTGAGTCCCAAAATTAAAATATAGGAAAATGTCATTAATTCAATTAGACTAACTAGGAAGAAAGTATTGGGAACTATTATCTAAACAAATATAGCTTTATTACTCTCAAGAAGTACAGAAAAAAAAAACAGCAAACCTAACCAAGTATGACAAAATCAATGATTTTAGGAAATATTTTAATAGTTCATTAAAATATAACTCCTACATACTGTCCACATATCCAAGTTTCTTCCAAGTTCTTTCTACCAGAGAAAAAAAAACTGATATTGCATGAAACGCTCTATATATTGGGCCTAAGAAATACCATCTTAAATGAAGGACTAGTAAGAGGCTGAGGAAATAGTCCTCAGTCCTGGACAAAGGAGATTAATCTTTGGATAAAGTAGAAATAGAGAGCAAAAGTGGGGATACATACAAGCTGTCCTGTTTCTGTAATCTGAGCTCAGGACATCAAGCTCAGCTCTTGCTACATTCAGTTGGTGCACTAATGGGAAGCGAAACAATGTGCTTCACTCTTCAGAGCCACATTCTATGACATATGAAACCCTGAGTCCCTCTGCACATCAGGGTTGCCCTGGGAAAATTGGGGAGAGGAGTCCTTTGCATCCTTAAAACTCATTGTTTCTGCTAAAAAGAAGGAGCTTCCTAAGACAGATTGACTTCTGCTAGCACTTGCCTAGGAATCATAAGTCACAAATTATAGAAATCTGAATGAATGGTTATGAAATTAGCCATTTACAACAGGATCTACAAAATAATAAACTCTTCTCTTTCACTAAAAAGTAACCCACAGTGGTTACTTTTTAGAACAAAACAACCCATTACAATGCTCAAGACAGCACTGCAATCAATCAGTGACTCTGAGGCCTGAATCAAGATGTCTGGAGATGATAAAAAATGAAATGCAACAGACTTGCCATCTTAAGGCAGCCACGTCAATCAGTGCATCACATAAAAACCCAAGAAGGGAAGAAATCAATGCTTCCAAATGGAAAAAAAAAACTTTCAATATTAAATCTATAGAGAGCTGTTAGCTTGCCTTTTCTAAATTCTTCCTTTAAAGAGTTTTAGGAATTATCATGCCAAATTCATAATTCAAACTTCAATACCAACTTATACCTTCATAGTAGAATTTATCAGTGAAGTAGTATTAATTACATATATTTCATGATCTTAGCCCTTGATATTTTGGATGCTCCATAAGCTTTTGACTTATTTTAAGGAGGGTAAGGGAAAACAGGAGATGGAATTAGTTAACTCCACTTTAAATAATAGATTACATTCAATGAAAAAATAAGTGAGACTTTTGCTTTTAATCATGATGAAGTACTTGGTACCAGACTAGTCTTTCTGCTGTAAACAACTCTCAAACTAGCAAAATATGTATTATGTTGGTGCAAAAGCAATGGTGGGTTTTGCCATTAAAAGTAATGCTACCATTACCACCAGCAGAATACTGTTACCCCAAGAAGAATAAGACTGTCATCCATCTGAGAAGACCCACCAGAGGGCTGTCATCCCTCAGAAAAGAAAAATACATGAGGTGATAGCCACAGCCACCCCACCTTTCTGCTCAAAGTTACTTTCTAGGCCACAAAGTAAGTAGGTGGTGCCCAAGCAGAACTCTGAGGTCTTGATGAGCTGAAGAGGTACAGATAGGAATTCATGGGTAATGAGGCAGGTCGATTTGTAGGACAGGGTATCATATAGGAGGAAGCCACATCGAGAAGGAATTCCAGAAATTAGTGTAGGGATCTCTTTAGTTTTTTGGTAGAATACTAAGTTGAATATGCTCAGAGCACATACTAAGCTGCACATGTTCAGGCAATATAACATAAATGAAGATTACAGAAATCACAGAGTGCTACAAAACATAGAAATTTTGAAGAGAGTTTAGAGATCTTGCTGAACACTCCCAGTCAATTCAACTGGGACTCTAGTCCATAGTTAAGAGCTCATCTAGAGTCACCCTAGCAAATCTTATTCATAAAGCTCAACAAGTATCAAACCAATACAACCATGAATTCACTGCCTGTCAAAACAAACAAAAGAAAACTCTTTAGAGAAAGACAATGAGGCCAGGCGCGGTGGAGCGTGCCTGTAATCCCAATACTTTGGGAGGCTGAGGTGAGCAGATGGCTTGAGCACAGGATTTCCAGACCAGCCTGGACAACATGGCAAAACCCTGTCTCTACAAAAGTACAAAAATTAGCCAGGCATGATGGCATGTGCCTGTAGTCCCAACCACTTGGAGGCTGAGGTTGGAGGATTGCTTGAGCCAGGGAGGCACAGGTTGCAGTGAGCTGGATCGTGCCACTGCACTCTAGCCTGGGTGATAGAGGGAGACTTGCCTCGAAAAAAAAAAAAAAGAGAGAGAGAGAGAGAGCAAAAGACAATGAAATCCAGTCTCTCAACAATGTCTGTGACATAATCCAACAAAAACAGATGTATGAAGAAGCAGCAAAATGTAACCCATAACAAGGGAAAGGCTGGGCACAGTGGCTCACGCCTGTAATCCCAATACTTTGGGAGGCCAAGGTAGGTGAAACACCTGAGATCTGGAGTTTGAGAACAGCTTGGCCAACATGGTGAAACCCCATCTCTACTAAAAATACAAAAATTAGCCAGGCATCATGGCAGGTGCCTGTAATCCCAGCTACTGGAGAGGCTAAGGCAGGAGAATTGCTCAAACCCAGTAGGCAGAGGTTGCAGTGAGCTGAGATCACACCACTGCACACCAGCCTGGGCAACAAGAGTGAAACTCCATCTCAAAAAAAAAAGGAAATAAAAAGGTGGCGGGGGTGGAGGGGTAGAAAAATCAATAGAAACAGATCCAAAGATGATAGAGATGTTAAAATTAGAAGACAAAGAATTCAAAACAGCTATTACATGTTTAAAAACTTTTTGAAAAGATGGACTTAATGAGTGAATACATAGGAATCTCAGAAAATAAATGGAAATTATAAAATTAAAAACACTCTGGAAATTCTAGAACTGAAAAATATAACAGAAAGAAAAAATTCATTGGATTAGCTTACAAATAAACACTGCAGAACAAAGTGGCCCTACAAGATCACTTTCAGGCGAAATAGGAAGCATCATAATTGAAACAAAAAAGGTTGAAAAAGAAATGAACAGAGTCTCAGTGACATGTGGAAAAACAGGCCAATATACATATACTTGGACTCCCAAAAGTAGAAGAGAATCACGAGGGCAGAAAAATTTTTGAAAAAAATAATTTACTTCAAATAAATATTATTTTTCACTTAAATTTAATAAAAAATATAAATCAACACAAACAAGAAGTTCAACAAACCCAAATGGTAAAGCTGCAAAGAAAACCACACCTATCTATATCACAGCCAAATAGGTAAAAGTAACAAAGATAAAAAGACAATCCTAAAAGCAGCCAAAGAAAAGCGCACATTGCCTACAGGGAACAAGGATAGAAATGTTTATTGACTTCCCATCATAAATAGTGCAGATCAGAATACAAGATGAATAACACCTTTAAAATGCTAAAATAAAACTACCACTATGTACCCAGAAAATTTTAAAATTAAAATTTTACAAATAAATAAAATAAAACTACCTGTCAACCTAGAATGCTATATTTAGAAAAATATATTTTAAAAATAAAAGTGAAAGTAAAAGTAAGAGAATTAATCAGCAGCAGACCTATACTGCAATTAAAGGAAGTCTTTGGGCTAATGGAAAATTATACCAGATGGAAACGAGGATCTGTGTAAAGATATGCAAAGCAAAACACTGTGTCTACAATGTGGGTAAAATGTATAATATCTTTTAATTTCTTAATTTGTTTAAAATATAATTGTTGAAAAATAATAACAATCCATTATGAGTTTGTAATACAGAGGTTAAATTGACAGTAATAGCACAAATAATGGGATGGGGTAAGTGGGAGTATACTATTGCAAACTTATTACATTATAAGTGAAATAATATAATAGTAATACATGGTAGATTGTAATAGGTTTGGGAACCCTATTGTAATTCCTAGAGCAACCATGTAAAAGGTTAAAAAATTAAGCCCAATAGAGGAAGTAAAATGGAATACTCAAACACAGTCATGTAATCAAAAAGAAGTGAGAAGAGAATAACAAAAGGAAAACATATGGGAAGAATAGAAAACCAATAGCAAAATAGTAGACTTAAAACCAATCATGTCAATAATTTATTATAGAATACCTGACTAGATGAAAAATCAAGATCAAACTGTGTGTATTAAAAGATGGAAAATATTACACCATGCAAGAACCAGTCATAAGTGGCTTTATAAATAACAAAGTAGTCCTTAAAACAAGAACCAGAGATAAGAAGAGACCCCTCCTAATGATAAAGGGATCAATTCAGGGAGAAGACATCACAGTCCCAAATATACAGAACTTCAAGATACCTGAAGCACAAACTGACAGAACTGAAGGGTAAAAATATATCAATGGGAAGTCATGGTGACAGGTTTTAACATGGCCCTCTTAGTAGTCAATAAAACAAGTAGACAAAAATCAGTAAGAATAAAAATTTGAGCAACATCAAGTAACTTAGCCTAACTGATATTTATAGAGCACTGCACCCACCGAATAGCAGAACACACATTCTTCACAAGTCAATGTGTAAAGAATCCACTGAAATAGATTGTATGCTGAGACATGGCTCAATAAATTTAAGAGGACTGGAATCATACAGGAATGGGCTCCGACCACAGTGAATTTAAACTAGAAAACAGTAATAAGATATATGAAAAATCATCACATACTTGGAAATTAAGCCAAACACTTCTAAATAACCCATGAGTCAAAGAAAAAATCATGAAGAAAATTAGAAAATATTTTAAAGTGATAGTTAAAACACATGAATTGAAAACTTGTAGGATATAGATTAAGCACTGCTGAGAGGTAAATTCATTCCTCTAAATGCTTCTATCTGGAGGGAAAAAATATGTAAAACTAGTGATGTGAACTTCCTCCTTAAGAAAGTAAGTAAAAAAGAGTAATTTGAAACCAACATAAGTAAAATGATGGAAAAAAAGAAAAGAGTAGAAGAAGCCAATGAAATAGAAAACAAACAAACTAGAAAGCAAATAAATGTAAACAAATATTAGATCTGTGAAAATAAAAAAAAGAAATATTATGAAAAACTTTATGCTAATGAAGTTGACAAATCAGATGACATAGATCAATTTCTTTTTGTTTGTTTTTCGTATGTTTGTTTATTTTTCAGACAGAGTCCTGCTCTGTCACCCAGGCTAGAGTGCAGTGGTGCAGTCTCAGCTCACTGCAGCCTCCGCTTCCCAGGTTCAAGCAATTCTCCCACCTCAGCCTCCCAAGTAGCCGGGTAGCTGGGACTACAGGTGCCTGCCACCACACCCGGCTAATTTCTTTTTTTTTTTTCTTTTTGTATTTTTAGTAGAGATGGGGTGTTGCCATGTTGGCCAGGCTGGTCTCAAACTTCTGGCCTCAAGTGATCCACCTGCCTTGGCCTCCCAGTGTTGGGATTACAGGCATGAGCCACCGCACCCCGCCAGATCAATTTCTTAAAAGATATAAAGGAGATACAGATAATCTAAGTAGCCCTTGGCTGAAGAAATTAAATTAATAATTAGTCAATTATTCCTACAATAAAAGTTCAGTCTCAGGTGTTTTCTCAAGTTACTTTAATCAAAAATTTAAAGCATAAGTAATACCAATCATACACATATTTTTGAGAAGAAGGATTGAAATAGAGGATTGAAAATTTCCCAAATCTTTTTATGAGGTTAGCATAACTCTGATATCAAAACATGACTTTTAAAAGAAAAGCAAAAACATAAAGAATTCCAATTAATTTTTTAAAAATCAAATCCAGAATTATATGAAAAGGTTAATACTTCATGATTAAGAGGATTTCATACAAGGAATGCAAGGTTAGTTCTACATTTGAAAATCAACATTAACATGATATAACTCTTTTTTTTCTTTCAATTGTCTGTCATTGTTCTCAGCAATGCTTCATGATTTTCACTGTGGAGATCATGCACAACTTTCCTTAGATTTATTGTTAAGTGTCCTGGTGTTTTTGATGCTACTGTAAGTTAGACTGTTTTTTTTTTAATTTCTGATTTCCAGTTGGTCATTACTAATATTTAGAAATACAATTGATTTTTGTATATTGGCCTTATAGCCAATATAAAATTAACCTTGCCAAATCCCTTTACTAGCTCTAATACTTTATTTAGATTTCATAAGGTTTTCTGTGAAGATAATCACCTGCTAATAGAATCAGTTTTATTTATTCTTTTTAAATCTCATCCCTTTTATTTTTTTCTTGCCTTTCGTGCTAGAAATAAATAATGAAAGAGCTGGCTGGAACAATCCCATTACTGGGTATATATCCAAAATAAAACAAATCATTCTACCAAAATGACACAAGCACTGTGTGTTCATCACAGCACTATTCACCATAGGAAAGACATGGAATCAACCTAGGTGTCCATCAACAAAGGATTGAATAAGGAAAATGTGGTACATATGCACCACAGAATAGGCAGCCATAAAAAACAATGAAATCATGTCCTTTGCAGCAACATGGATGCAGCTGGAGGCCATTATCCTAAGCAAATTAATGCGGGAACAGAAAACCAAATACCACATGTTCTCACTTATAAGTGGGAGCTAAACATCGGGTACTCATGGACATAAAGATGGCAACAATAGACACTGGGGACTACTTGGGGGGCAGGGGGCAAGGGTTAAAGAACTATTGAGTACTATGTTTAGTACCTGGCTAACAGGATCAATCACATCCGAAGCCTCAGCATCCCACAATATAGCCAGGTAAAAAACCTGCACATATATTCCCTGAATCTAAAATAAAATTTGAAAAAAAAAAAAAAAAAAAGAGCTGTCTGAAAGCTTTCAAACTTACAGTTACAGCTGCCCCTAAAATTTAACTCCCAGGTTCCTGGCAACCAAAATGACAGGGAAATATTCAGTGATAACTACATTTTTCTCACTGTCTTTAAGCAGTAACATATGAATTCCTCAAAGAAAGCAAAGATTTTCCATGCACTTAACCAGTGGTTTGACTTCATATTTACAAATCTCACTGATCCACAAATATGTTATTCAAGTCTCTCTCTCAATTTTTCTTTTTTTTTTTTTTTTTCGGCATTGTCCTACAGTTTCTGAGGCTTTAATTTTTTTTTTGTTTTTCCAATCTTTTTTTTTCCCTTCTGTTGTTCAAATTGGATTATTTCTACTGATCTATCATCAAGTTGACTGGCTCTTTTTTTCCATCATATCTATTCTGCCATTGAGCCAGCTAGTGAATTTTTTTTATTGTGGCTATTATATTTTTCCGTTTTTAATTTCCATTTGGTTCTTTCTTACATCTTTTATTTCTCTGTAAAGACTTTCTTTCTATTAATATCAAGAATGCTTGACCACATTTCTTAAAGCATGGTTTTAATAGCTGCTTTAAAGTCTCTGATCTTTCCATTACCTATGTCTTCTTAGGATTGGTATCTGTTGATTATCTTTTCTTTTGAATGTTGAATTTTTCCTGGTTCTTCAAATGCTGAGTAAGTTTGGATTATATTCTGGACATTTTGAATATTGTGTTATAGAGCCTAGGTCTTGTTTAAATCCTAAAGAGAATGTGGATTTTCATTCATTTTAGTAGGCAATCAACTAGGTTAGGTTCTGGCTGCAAATTCTAACCTGCCTTCTGTGGGCTATGGTACAGTATCAGTTCATATTTCGACATCTTGGCTGTGCTCCTTAGATCTACACTGCATGTCTGCCGGAGTAGCCTGTGTGGGACCTCCGTGATGACTGACCCTGTAGCTCAGTTCTCAAAGCCTGTGGTACAATGTATAGGGTCAGATTCATGCATGCACAGTTTGAAAATGAACCCAGGAATTCACATGCGATTTTATGGGCCCACTCCCTTGGCCTCCCTTCTCTCCATGATCTCCCCAACACTTTCTGGCTCTCTGGGGCTTCTCTTCCCAGTCCTCCAGCCAGAAAGCTGAGGCTTTGTTTTTCCCACTCTGCTGAGAACTTACCACCATGTGTCTGAGTGCAGGGCCAAGCAGTGGCAGCACAGAGAAAGAATAAAAGGAATGGAAAGTCACCCCACACTCTTGGGACAGTGGGTGTTCTTGTCAGAGCAAAGGGTGCCTCCGTTAAGACTTTCAGGCACTGTCAGTCACCACTGCTGTCTCTGTGCTGTGCTGGAGAATATTGCCTAGGGACAGGTCATGGAAGAAGGCAGGGGGTGGGGGGTAAAGAATTTTCCCACTCTCTCAGATTGGAAGGAGACCTTTTCTTGCTCTTTAGACCAAAAAGAGAGGAATTCTCTTAGAATTTTTGCTTCCACACCCAGTGTGCTTTTCTGGGTTTGAGGCTGCCTTTGAGTCCAAACTAGATAATATGAGGGGAAAACGAAAAGGGAAACTTCCTCCCCACCAGTTTAGTGGAACTTCAAATTCTAGTCTCCTTCCCAATCTGCCTGCTGCCATTTACTTTTCAGTCTTCAGATAGCTGCTTCGTGCATTCTGTGCAGGATTTCTCCTTCCTTTTAGTTGCAGAGACAGGGTAACTGTGTTTACTTCTCCTTCCCCAGAGCCAGAACCCTCAGATTTCATTTTCTAATAAAAAATTCTACATCAAATGGTTGTAAAGCATGTTGACATGTAAATGTGTTATACCCCCAAATTTTAACATAAAGAAAAACACCAGTGTGTTCATTGGAGCTGCCAGGTAACTTCATTTTTATTTGGCCCTTGGAATAAAGCTTCTGCTGCATTTTTTTTTAATTGAAGAGTATTCTGAGATTGTAAAGTAAGCTGTTAGAAAGCTTACAACTTGCAATTACTGACCTATAGAAATCTGGCTTTTCTTGATATTGTACAAACTAAGTTTTTTGGTTTTTTTTTTTAACAGAAATAAAGGCCGGGTACAGCAGGGCTTGCCTGTAATCCCAGCACTTTGGGAGGCTGATACAGGAGGATGGCTTGAGCCCAGGAGCTCAAGACTGGATTGGGCAACATAGCAAGACCTAATCTGTATAAAAAATCATAAAATTAGCCAGGCATGGTGGCACATGCCTGTAGTCCCAGCTAATTCGGAGGCTAAGGTGAGAAGATCCCTTGAGCCCAGGAGGTCGAGGCTACAGTGAACTATCATTCTACCATTGCACTCCAGCCTGGGTGAGACAGCAGGATTCTGAAAAGAAAGAAAGGAAAAAGAAAGAAAGGAGAAAGAAAGAAAGAAAGAAAGAAAGAAAGAAAGAAAGAAAGAAAGAAAGAAAGAAAGAAGCGAGAAAGGAGAGGAAAGGAGAGGAAAGGAAAGGAAAGGAAAGGAATGAAAAGTATGATGCTGAAGCTTATAAAAAATTTCAACTGTCTTCAGTCACTGGCAGTTTCACATTCTGTGTTCCTCGACACTTCCCTGTTTCATTGATTCAATGTACAGTATAAGTATTGAACTCATAAAATACATTTTGATATTAAAAGACCTACCAATCTATCTGTTAAATACGTTGTTTTCTTATGAGATTTTGATGATGGGTTTCTGCAACCAAATAAAATGTTTGGAAAGCCATGGCCCCAGAATGGAACACAGTCTTGTTCAGCCTGGAAGTATTCCTCACCCAACCACACAAGCACGCACAATCCCTCACACAAACACAGACATACATAAACAGCATCAAGATTTATGTAAAGAAAACACATTTTTACCAATCACTGACTCTGTCTTTAAAAATCACCCCTCCGAATTGAAACCAAGTAGCTGTAAGTGTTTTCTCAAACTGAATGCACCAATCATTGCTTTCAGCCAGGTCCTTGGCTCAACAAACACACACCGGGGAGGATTCAGGGTTCACAGGAATGACAGTGTTGTAAACAAACTACCTTCAAACCTAGGTGAATAGGTCTATACAAGATTAATCACGTGCTTCCTTCAGTAACTCCTAATGTAGGAACTTTCCTGTGGTGGGAAGAAAAATGACAGTCAAGCCATATTACCAAGAAATGACATGAGACATGGATGTTGTGCTTGACACAGATGAAGGTCATGGAATTGGATATCCTTAATGCATCTCAGTTCAGGTTGTTTCCCCATCTCTGTCTAAATGCTGGGTCATGTGCTCTGGAAACACTCTCCTGTGGATTTAGACTTGAAATATGCCCAGTAACTCTCAGAAGGACAGGGTCAAATATCTGGGAGGTAAATGCAGGCTCTTTCTTCATGTGTCACATAGCCACGTCCTCTCTGCTGGAAAATAAACAGGTTGACTATCACACTGTCCACCGGTGTGAAGTACGAACACACAGGGAGCATTTATCTTCCCAATCAACCTTTATCCAGGACGAAGCCCTGTTCTTGCCTTGCATCAAAGTCACCTACTTACACACACGTTTCTTCAAGAGTCAGAGCCTTTTGCCTAAGAGGGGCAAAGTGAGCTAACTCTGGAAGAAAAAAACCGAAAAGTTAACTTGCAGGGTACTCTGTTAGCATTTCCTGAAGACTGACAGACACGTGTTCTTTGTTTTGCTTCCTTTCTCTGAGAGCACACAATCTCTAACAGCATTAACGGAGCTGATTACAAGCAGTAAGTGCTGAAAACAGACCCCTTTATATGCTACCCTGCAGGTGAAAATTCACATTGGTCAGGCTGCAGATCATAAAAAACGCTATATGTTTGGGAAGAATCAAATTGTTCAACACCTTCCTCTCCCTGTCTATGAGAACAACTTGTTTGTTAGATTATTTCTCTAATAATCCTCTTCAAGGAACTTGACACTAACATTTATAGAGCATTGGCCATAAAATAACTTAAGTCAGAGAAAATCCCTATGTGCCTGGATGTAGGAAATGGCTTGGGGGCTGTTTGGCAGAACAGTGCTGCTGGGTGGTAGGGAGGAGGCTGGGAGTGCCTGGGAGTCTGTGGTACAGGAGATACCAAGGCGAGGGAATTCTGTAACTTCAAGTAAGGCCCAGTTCATCATCCTAACTACCCCATTTCAGGAGAGTTTCTTCATACTGTTTGTTCAAGAACTCTGTCTAGTGAACAAATCTATTGAGCATTTGCCCATTGAACACTCAGTTCAACTATGTAACGGGAACCATGCTGAGTTCTGGGCATAAGTGAGTGGAAACCACACGGGGCCCGCATCAATAAACTTAGCCTTACAATATACTGTTCGGAAAGATTTATGTTTAAGTCATGCATGGAGTGCCACGGGGACCCACAGAGGAATGTCTTGTTCAAATATGAATTCCAGAAAAGCCTTTCCAGAGTGATGCTATGTTTGAATAGAGTCTAGAAGGTGACTGCGTTGGCCAGCCGAAGAGTGGAGTAAGGAAATTTCTAATAAAGTGAGGAGCTTTTGTATAACTCACGCTGGGAACTGCAAATACTTTATGCAAACTAAGAGATACTAGGAGATTAGAGTGCACCGGGTAGGAGGGGGGTGGTAAATGGAAATGAAAAAGTATGCATGAGTCAGATCATAAGGAAAGGGTGGTCTTAATCATATCAACAATGAATGAGTCGTGATGAACAGTTCTAAGCAAGAGAATGCCTTGAGAAGGTGTGCATTTCCCAAAGATCCACTCACCAGCAGTGGAAAGGGCAGTGCCACATCAGGGAGTCCTCTCAAGGGTGTCCCAATGACCCTGGCAGGAGGAGGGGATGGCGTGGACGAAAGAGAAACAGTTCAGATGCAGAGGCAAAGAGAAACTTGGGAGTTTCAAAGGAGGAAGCATTTGTTTGACTTTTTAACTGCTTCTTTGGGGTATTGCGGGAGACAGAGGAATCAATTATGATACAGGTATCAGGGTTAAGGACCTGGCTGGAAGGTAGAACCAGTACTTGAGGTAGAAAAAGTAGAGGAGCAGCTTTTTTTTTAAGCTTAAAAAGAATTTTTTAAGTGGGAGAGTTATTGAGGTATTATTTACGTACAGTAAATTTACCTGTTTTACATGCATAGTTCTGTGAGGATTGATAAACATAGTCATGTAACTTCCTCCACTGTCAAGATACAGAATATTCCCATCACCCTATAAAGTTCCCTCGTCTTTGTATGAAGACACTACCTTCTCCCTACCCCAGACCTTGGCAACCACCCATCTGATTTCTGTTCTCATACTTTTGCCTTTCCAGAATTTCCCATAATTAGAATCATATAGTATGTGGTGTTTTGTGTGACTTTTTAAAACTCAACATAATGTGTCCAGGCGCGGTGGCTCACGCCTGTAATCCCAGCACTTTGGGAGGCCGAGACAGGCGTATCACGAGGTTAGGAGATCGAGACCATCCTGGCTAACATGGTGAAACCCTGTCTCTACTAAAAATACAAAAAAAAAAAAAAAAATTAGCTGGGTGTGGTGGCGGGTGCCTGTAGTCCAGGTACTCGGGAGGCTGAGGCAGGAGAATGGCGTGAACCCAGGAGGCGGAGCTTGCAGTGAGCAGAGATCATACCACTGCACTCCAGCCTGGGGGGCAGAGCAAGACTCCGTCTCAAAAAAAAAAAAAAAAAAAACAACTTAATGCTTTGAGAGATCCATCTATGCTGTTGCTTGTGTCAGTAGTTTGTTCCTTTATACTGCTGGGTAATATTCTGTTGTAGGTACCATAAGTTGTTTATCCATTTGCTGGTTGATGGACATTTGGATTGTTACCAATTTTGAGCTATTATGAATAAAGTTAATACGAACATTCAAGTTTTTGTGTGGACATTTATTGGCATTTCTCAAGAATAAAGACCTAGGAGTGGGATTTCTAGATTGTATGCAAAGTATACATTTAGCATTCTAAGAAGTTTCCAGACTTTTCCACAGTGCCTGTACCATCCTGCATTCCCACTAGCAACGTAGGAGAGTTCCAGTTGCTCTGCGTCTTCACTACCACTTGGTATTGTTAGTTTTTTCATTTTAGGCATTTTAGTAGGTGTGTAATGGTTTCTCATTGTGCTTTTAATTTGCATTTCCCTAAGGAATAATGATGTTGAACATCTTTTTATGTGCTTATAATATTATATTTTGGTGAAGCATCCATGTGGTGACATGCAGTAGGCGGTTGCATATATAAGTCTGAAACTAAGAAAGACATAGCTATAAAGATTTGAATTGAAGTTTTTCTGGTATTTGAATCCATTGGACTTTGTCAGTTTTCCAATTAAAATCAGTCTGACCAGCAAAGGGCGAAAATGAGGATTCAGTATGGAAGGGCAGGACAGAATTTCTTTGAGGAAAAAAATGGTCAGTTGAACTGCAAGGATTTGGAATAGGATGCTAGCACCTAAATTCTACTATCCACCCCTTCTATGGTAAGTACTTATTGGAGAGGAAGAAATGAGAAGCAGGACTACAGTTTGGAGGCTACTGGAGCCAGTGTTTTTTTTTTAAAAAAAAAAAAACCCTAAATAATGCATATTTCTTGTGAATATAACTTTCATAGGTACACACATGGGGTTATAGACATACAAAAAATCCTTGAGCCTTAAGAAAGAAGAAAAACTGCTAATCTTAGACTGGCAATTTTTTCTGTAAACAGGTCTTATGTTATTTACTGGTCTATAGCATTCACTATAAATATTTAAACTTCCATTCTTTATGATAGATTACAGTACAAGCATAAAGTTGTCACCAACCTGTTGCATCTAACAATAGCTAGCAAACCCATGTAACGGTTGTAACAGACTCGTTTTACCTGTACAAAAGATTGTACATAATCTTTTATCCTTTTTCCTGCATGATTTGATGAGAAAGAAGGTTGGTGTACACAGTTTATTTTCTCCATAAAATGGAGGTGCTAATGTCCACTTTGCAAGTATTAAGCAAAATAATACATGGATTCCAGTAGGTGCTCAAAAATGTTAACTGAGCCAAATTGAATTGAAATCATTAAAAATACTATTACTGTACAGAGGAATAAAATGTATGGCAGAGTAACACAGCATTGGGAAGAAAAGAGAAAGCCTCTGGGGTATCTTGCATTGGCCCCTCCACAGTCACCATTCCCTAGACCTGCTGTCTGCCCTTGAAGGTGGACTTCTATGAATAGGACAAGACTCTCCCTTAACCCTCGCTTTCAGAGGGTTCAGAGGATGGGAACCTTAGCAAAGGATTACAGGGAAGGGAAAATTAGGGACATATTTATTCCTTGGTTGGCTCCCTCTAAGTGGGCACAACCTTGGTTGGTACAACATTTAGAACAGGGTTTTGTAACCTTGTTATGTCACATGGTCCTTCTTGGCAATCCAGTGAAGTGTATGAACACCTTTTCAGGTTAATATTTTTAAATATATAAAATAAAGTACATAAGACTACAAAGAAAACCACTCACATTAAAATACACTTTTACGGCCGGGCGCGGTGGCTCATGCCTCTAATCCCAGCACTTTGGGAGGCCGAGGCGGGTGGATTGTGAGGTCAAGAGATCAAGACCATCCTGGCCAACATGGTGAAACCCTGTCTCTACTAAAAATACAAAAATTAGCTGGGCATGGTGGCATGCGCCTATAATCCCAGCTAGTCGGGAGGCTGAGGCAGGAGAATCGCTTGAACCTGGGAGGCGGAGGTTGCAGTGAGCAGAGATCACGCCACTGCACTGCAGCCTGGCAACAGAGTGAGACTCCGTCTCAAAAAAATAAAATAAAATAAAAATACAGTTTTACTCAGGAATGGAAAACCAAATATTATATGTTCTCACTTGTAAGTGGGAGCTAAGCTATGAGTATGCAAAGGCATAAGAATGACATTTGGGGACTTTAAGGACTCAGTGGGGAAGGTTGGGAGGAGGCTGAGGAATAAAAGACTACATATTGGGTACTGTGTACACTGTTCAGGTGACGGGGTGTACTAAAATTTCAGAAATCACCACTAAAGAATTCATCCATGCAACCATAAACTACCTGTACCCCCAAAACTATCAAAATAAAAATAAAAGATTCAGACAGATTCATGCAAGAATTTTTAAAAATAAAACATAGTTTTATATTTGTACATATATATTTATCTGTATATATTGGAATTTATATACATATATGTTTGTGATATAGTAGTATATGTGCTTCTTTATTGGCACATTAAATACCAAGATAATATAACATAGGAAGTTGAGATTAAATTTTATTTTCTAAGAGATATGTCAATGTTATTTAACCCGAATAAGAACATTAAACTCAGGTCAGCTACAGTGGCTCACATCTGTAATCTGAGCACTCTGGGAGGCTGAGGCAGGCGAATTGCTTGACCCCAGGGGTTTGAGGCCAGCCTGGGCAACATAGCAAGATCTGGTCTCTACAAAAAATACAAAAATTAGCTAATCATGGTGGCATGTGCCTGTGATCCCAGCTACTCAGGAGGCTGAGGCTGGAGGATTGCTTGAGCCCAGGAGGTTGAGGCTACAGAGAGCCATGTTTGTGTCACTGCACTCACTCCAGCCTGGGTGACAGAGTGAGACCGTCTCAAAAAAAAAATAAAATAAAATAAACCTTAAAAAAACAAAAAACAACAACAAAAAACAAACATTAAACTCTGGGGTGATCCTTGGATGGCAACATATGTCAAGTTGGACATGCAATTGTTATTTATTTATTTATTTATTTATTTATTTATTTAAGAGACAAGGTCTGGCTCTATCACCCAGGCTGGAGTGCAGTGGTGCAGTCACAGCTCACTGCAACCTCTGCCTCCCGGGTTCAAGCAATTCTCATACCTCAGCCTCCCAGGTAGCTGGGACTACAGGCACTCGGCACCATGTCTGACTAATTTTTGTACTTTTTGTAGAGACGAGGTTTCACCATGTTTCCCAGGCTGCTCTTGAACTCGTGAGCCCAGGTAATCCATCCACCTAGGCCTCCCAAAATTCTGGGATTACCTGCGTGAGCCAGAGGGCCCAGCCCAATTGTGATTTTTTTGTTTCAATGATTACAAATGTTAAAAAAAAAAAAAAAATCCTGTTTACAAAGATACAATGTTGCAAGCGGAATTATAAGTTTCCGTAGCTCATTTCACAAGATCAAGATAGGCTTGTGTTTCTCAAGAAACACCAAAATGTTTCAAGGCTGTTATAGTTAAATTAATTGTAGTAAGTTTGTTATGTTAGTCAGTTTTTTTGCCCTTAAGATCAACACATTCCTGTTTGGCTCAGTCCACATTTTCAATCTAGTTTATATCAGAGAGAAATGTATTATGGATCCATAATTCAACTTTAGTGCCATCAAGATAGAGAAAAATTTTGAAAGATTTTAAAGAGTTTCCAGGTATTTTCTGGTTTATCTTGTCAAAGAAATTGACAGAGAAATTTGTATCTTGACTCCATCTTGGAAAAGCAACTCCTCCAGTAACTGAAAGTTTGTAAGGACATTGGCCTCTACTTTTTTCTTCCATATCAGCAGCTAAAGCAAGGCAGTTTTTAATTTTTCTGTTGCATCCATAAAGGTAACGTCAAGACCCTGAATGGAAAGATTTATCTTATTCATATGGTTAAAAATGTCTGCAAGGTAAGCCAGCTCACAGATAAAATTCTTTCTTTCAGGAAAGTTCTAGAATGAATTTTCCTTTAAGTTTTATTTTTTAATTGGTACATAATAATTGTACATATTTATGAGGTAGAATGGGATGTTTTGATAATACATATATATTTGATTACATATATATATACTGTGTAATGATCAAATCAATGTAATTAGAAAATCCATCACCTCAAACCTTTATCATTTCTTTGTGATGAGAACATTCAAAAATCCTCTATTCTGGTTCTTTTGAAATATATATTATTGTTAACTATAGTCATCCTACTGTGACTAGAACACCAGAACATGGTCTTCCCATCTAACTGTAGCCTTCTACTCACAGACCAACCTTTCTCCCTCCTCCTCTCCCCTCCCTTTCCAAGCCTCCAGTAACCATTATTCTACTCACTACTTCTATAAATCAACTGTTTTAGATTTCGCATATTAATGAGATCATGAGGTATTTGTTTTTCTGTGTCTGACTTATTTCCCTTAGCATAATGTCCTCCAAATTCATTCATGTTGTCACAAATGACAGGATTTCATTCTTTTTATGGCTAAGTAGTATTCCATTGTGTATATATGCTACATTTTCTTTATCCATTCATTCATTCATTGATGGACACTGAGACTGAATTCCATATTTTGGCTACTGTCAATAGTGTTGCAGTAAGCATGGGAGTGCTCTTTGACAAACTAATTTCATTTCCTTTGGCTATATACCCAGTAGAGGGACTGTCAGGTCATACGGTAATTCTATTTTTAAGTTTTTGAGGAACACCCATACAGTTTTCCATAGTGGCTGTACTACTTTGCATTGCCACCAACAATGTGTAAGGTTCCCTTTTCTCCACATCTTCACCAACACTTGTAATCTGTTGTCTTTCTAATAATAGCCAGTCTAACTAAAGTGAGATGATATTTCATTGTGGCTTTGATTTGCATTTCCCTGACAATTAGTGATGTTGAGCATTTTTTCATATACCTGTTGGCCATTTCTATGTCTTCTTTTCAGAAATGTCTATTCAGGTCTTTTGCCCATTTTTTTAAATTGGATGTTTGGGTTTAGTTTTGTTTGGTTGCTATTGGGTTTTCTTTTTTATTGAGAGGAGGTAAAATTCTGCCCTTAGTTTGTTAGCAGTGGCTATCAGGCCCTCTTGCTAGAGAACCTCAGTGTGATGGAAAAGCTCCTCATACTCTGCTCCCATCTCTTAACAAACTCTTTTTAAAATAGCATGATTCAGAGACCTGCTTCACATACACTTGATGACCTTACGGCTATTGGCCGAACTTGCTTCAGAATTGCTGGGAGAGTCCATGATGTCAAAGCACGGCTGTGTGAAAGAGAATGAGTGACACCAACGTAAGAAGCTTCCATTTTCTCTATATACCAAAAGTAGATGCATCACCAAGTATTATAGAAGCACCATCTGTGCAGAGTCTGATGCTTTTATTTCCAGGCAAAGTTTTGTTTTCCAAAATGCTGCAGCACTTTGTAGTTTCCATAAGGGACTCACAAAATAAGAATTCTTTAAAAGCTTCAGCGTGCACACAGGGAGCAAAAGTGGGGAGCTGGCTACAATGAGAAATGTCTGTTTGCATCCCACCATAGAGTGAGTGGGAATGGCAAAGCTGCCAATTCCCAAAGACAGACTTCAGAATGTCCTTCTAAAAATCAGCTACTCCAGACCAGATCTCACCATTTAACAAAGGTACCATTACCAGCCTTTTCCTTCTGCTCCTGTCCATGGACCAGCCCCACGTTGTCTAGCACCTATGGCTTTACTATCACCTCTCTAGTAGTGTGGGGCTTCTTTCACTTGGCAAAGACAAACTTGGAAGTATCCTATACAGAGTTAAGATTTTTCATTTGAACCATCCCCTTTTTCAAACTTTCAGCAAACTCTGAAAACTGCTAACCTACTTTCACAAATGTATCAACAATGGTAAACAGGAAATACTGAAAGTAACATAGTATGTGGATTACACAAGTAAGAACAAGTAACTCTACCTTCAGTGGCACCGTTGCACAAGCACACATATATAGAGAGACTGCATGTTTCTTCCAGCAACACGTCTAAAAACTGGTGTATTTTCAAAGTAGTGATGCACGGATGACATTTCAAGGAATTCACAAACGACTGTGTTATTAAATACTGTGTGATTTCTATTATGACAAAGTCACAGATATTACTAGCACTACTGTGGTTTGTGGACTACATTCATAATTGAGAGAAATGTGGCCAGGAGTGGTGGCTCACGCCTGTAATCCCAGCACTTTGGGAGGCTGAGACAGGTGGATCACTTGACATCAGGAGTTCGAAACCAGCCTGGCCAACATGGCGAAACCCCGTCTGTACTAAAAACACAAAAAATTAGCCAGGCATGGTAGAGGCAGGAGAATCACTTGAACCCGGGAGGTGGAGGTTGCAATGAACCAAGATCACACCACTGCACTCTAGCCTGGGCAACAAGAGTAAAATTCCGAGGAAAGAGAAAGAGAGAAAGAGAGAGAGAGAGAGAGAGAGAGAGAAAAGGAGGGAGGGAAACGTTTTCAGTAAGATATTAGTGAAAATGGAGATATAATTTTTTCCTATCTAAGTTCATGAACTCCTTGAAATCTCTCCAAGCACCAAGGTTAAGAAAAAGTAACTTTAAAAGGAGAAATAGCCCAAGGTTAAATTAGATCCCTCTGATCACAGAGTGAGCAGTGCTTTGTCATTGCAGGATTAGGCATACATTTCACATATATATTTGTCATTCCTACCCAAACTGCTTGTGCTAAAGGCACTATTCACAGACTTACAGGATATCCTATCCAAGACTGTGTTATCTCATTTAATGTTGCTT
The DNA here is from genome assembly GCF_028858775.2 of Pan troglodytes. Taxonomy (NCBI): domain Eukaryota; kingdom Metazoa; phylum Chordata; class Mammalia; order Primates; family Hominidae; genus Pan; species Pan troglodytes. Next base: position 53,797,127 of record NC_072414.2, read on the forward strand.
CCAACCAGGGGACACATTTTACAACAAAGGAGGGTCAGACCTAGGCTCACATGGGGGAATTAATTCGTCTTACTATCCTCGGATGGTAATTGTTTTTATAGAACAATACAATAGCCTGCTGAAGATTTAGTGACAGAACCAACTGAAGAAAGACCCTATGAGGTTAGGTTATGCTCTAACAGGATGCAAAACGTATCTTGAAACAGCAGCTTCTATTAGGTTTCATCTTTCCCATAGCCAGAATGCTTGGGTTCAAGAAAGTGGTAGTGGTAATGGTGTTGAGAGTGGTTCCTCTGATTATTATTCCGAATAACTCACTTACAAAACATTTGCTTTCCATCCCCATGGCCTTGGGCTTCGTGGGTTTGGAAGTCATGGTTCCAATCATTGGAAGCCGAGGTTGCCCTCTCACTATTTTGGGCTTCTCATACCATTGAGTAAAAGGGAATTTTAAAGGAGTCATTCTACTGACTGGTATGCATGTGCATGACTCCAGTTACCAAGTGGAAATGGATTGCTGATCCCCAATATAAATGAGGACTAGGCTTGAAATTCAAATACTCACTGGAATGCTTGTAAGTACTCCTTTGTCCAATTGACTTGATCAATGGAAGTCAATAAAATCAAAACCATTATGGCTTCTAATCTTTCAGAAATTGAGCTTTCAGTATCCTCAGCAATATAGAAATTAATTAAAGAATCCCACCTAACCTATGGGGCTGGTAGAGGGTAAAGGAAGCATGGATCTGGTGGTGAAAGAAAATAGCTGTGGTTATCCACCTGGGCCTCAAGGCTAGCTACAGAAGGACTATATTTGCTATGTTATGTAATTATTTAAGTTCTACCCCTGCCTCCTTCCTTATATAAAGAATATGAGTAGTGGCTAGTAGGTTATATTTCCCATATAAGTAAAACCAAATATATAGCTTTTTTGTATTTGCTGTTTGAAGAATGTGAACTTTTACATAGGCAAAGGACAAGATGGATTCTACAGGGCAAAGGGGTGGACTGTGATGAATATGTTCTATTTTCTCCTCCAGATCCACTCTTCTCCTTTCTCTACCCTGCCCTGCTCTCTGCCCCTGGGCTGATCCATTTGGGTCTCAACAACAAGACTCTCATGCCCTCTGGCTTCTGCCTAGGTGTGGTTAAGGGAGAGCTCCAGCAGGAGATCAGAGGAAGGGAAGAGACAGCATCTTGAATATTCATTTGGCCAGCTGCACCTGACTTCCCACAGGTGAACTTTTATGCATGACTCTCTTCTTCTGGGTTAAATTCTGGTAACTCCTCCCCTTTCTCATCTCTTTGAAACTAGGGGTGCTGACAGGTCTACACCCTGCTGATTCTTCTGTGAATGGTAGCTCTATTGTTCCTATTGGTAACTGTATTAATGGCCTCCAGAAGAAGAAGAATAAAGAAGAAATATGAGTACATTATTTGTTTCCTTTTGAAGCCTTTTCTGAGATACAGCTTTGCTATGGGGGGATGAATGTCAAGTTGGATCTTACAGATCACGAGAGGAAGGTGCATATGCCAGAGAAAACATCTACTTCATCAACATTTCATACCTGGAAGGCTGAAAAAGAGCCTAACATAGTCTAGAAACCACAAGAGTAGGTGGGGCATAAGGCAGGAGAATGGGGCAGAAATGCATGATTACAAAGAGTCTTAAATGTTATGCCAAAGTATGGGACATCATTCTGTGAGCGGAAGGAAACAGAATCCAAAACTGTTTTTTGTCACTGGGATTTATTACCTTTCACTTCTGAAAACTATTGCCTTATTGGAAAGAAATCCACAAAATGATTTTGCCTCCATTAGGGGGAAAAAAAAAACAAAAAACAAAAATGTTACCTTTGAAAGGGCAACGACATCTCCTCTAAGTTTGGCTCAGAGACAACTCCCATCCTGTCAGATACCGACACTGTCAGAGAATCACCTCAGTTTGCTCCATTCTGCAGCCAGCAAAAGAACAATTTCCCCTCTTTTATTTTCTCTTCTCCATTGAGCAGCTGAGCAGGCCCCTGAGAGAATTCTGGCTCTCTTGACTTGGCAGGGTTTGTTGATGCATGTAGAAGAGCATTTTTGCTTTGTTTGGAAACATCTGTGGGAAATTGTGGCCACCAAGAAGGCATGGATGGCAAGAACTGTGGCTTCTCATACAAAGCTCTTTCTCTGAGCTGAGTGGCAGCCTCTGTAATCCCTGGGATTCCTCTGATAGATTGTTGACTATCTCCAATACCAGCTTGCTTCTAGGCACTATACTGGCTTTTACAGAGTTCCCAGGCTGATGTGTCTCAAGTTCCCATTGTTCTTTCCATGCCAAGCATTCTTGGACTTTTGAATGTTACCAATATCCTTCAAAGTATGCAGATTGTTTAGGAGGCAAACTCTACACCTTTTATCACGAGTCAAAATTGTATTAATGGAATAATCTCCTCCCTTGGTAAAATTTGTTGGTTTTTCCAAATAAATAAATGACCATCTGCATTCCATCACCCTAGGCAAATCTACAGAATCAGGGACCTCCATATCGCTCCTGTTATTAATTAGCACAATTATTCTCTTTGAGATACTAGGCCACAGGATCAGTGTGGCTTCCACAGGCATCAGAAGCCAAGACTCTAATCTCTAGTGCATCTTCAGCCTCCTCTGCTGCCGAGTGGGCTTCAGCACATTAACAACCCTGTCTCTCAGCTGTCCAAGGATTTGATTTAATTACACTGCTAGTGTCTGTCTTCATTGGAAGTCTCCACACATGCTGTTTTCTCCATTATTATGGATTGCATTTCTTCTCTGCTGCAATGTCTCATTCTTGTCCTTCCTTGGGCTTTAGTGGCTAATAGACATTTTCATTAATTTTCATCTCTCCTACTGCTTAATAAACATCTTCTTAGGCACTCATCCTAGAAGTAGAAAACCACTTAGCTCAACCAAAAGGCTGAACTCCAGACCCTTCCTAAGACCAAAACTTGTCTTTCTATTGCTATTGTCTCCCTACATCTCACAGGCTCTAAGGGTCTACTCCAAGAACCCAGTAGAGACTCTGCTCTTATCTAAATTGCTTACACCTATTTGAAGTTTTCTGGTTGCCATTCCTTAGTACATTTCATAAAAGTCACACACTCACACACCCACAAAAGTTTCACGAATCAAGTTTTTCACTGCATTCAACAATTAAGAAAGGGTTAAGTAAACCATGGTACTTACTCAACAGGGGAATATGCAGTAATTGACATATATATGAAGTATACATATTAAAATAAATAAATATATATATAAAGACTGCATAAAACACTGTGGGAAAATATTTACATTGTGCTATTAGCAAGAAACAAAGTTGTACATATAGCATTATCACAATTATATTTTAAAATATACACACTCACATCCCCATGCATATGGCAAAGACAGGAGGGAGCTATACTAAAATATTAACTATGGCTAACATAGGTAGGATATCTTGGAGAGAACTATCTTTTTGTTTTTAATTAACAAAAATTTCATATATTTATGCTGTACAACATGATGTTTTGATATATGTATACATTGTGGAATGGTTAAATCTAGCGAATTAATATATCCATTACCTCACCATTATTTTTGTGGTAAGAACGTTTAAAATCTACTTTCTTAATAGTTTTCAATTACTGTACAATAATTTTCAAGTACTATACAATACATTGTTATTACCTAAGTCACTATGTTGTACCACAGATCTCCTGAACTTAGTCCTCCCATCCAACAGAAATTTTGTATCCTTGGACTAACATCTCCCCAGTCCTTCTTTCACCCACTCTAGCTTCTGGTAACCACCATTCTGCTCTCTGCCTCTATGAGTTCAACCTTTTTAAATTCGACATTCAAGTGAGATTATGCAGTCTTTTTGTGCCTGGCTTATTTCTGTTAGCATAATGTTCTTCAGCTTTATCCACATCACAAATGAAAAGATTTCCTTCTAAGGAACAGTATTCCATTATGTATTTAATATACAGACCACATTTTCTTTACCCATTCATCTGTTGATGAACACTTAGATTGATTCCATATCTTGGCTATTGTGAATAGTGCTGTAATAAACATGGGAGTGCAGATAGCTCTCTGACATACAATTTCATTTCCTTTATTTGTATATCCAGAAGCGGAATTGCTGGATCATATGGAAGTTCTATTTTTAATTTTATGAGAATCCTTCATATTGTTTCCCATAATGTCTCCACTAATTTACATTCCTACCAATTGTGTACAAAGATTTTCTTCTCTCCGCATTTTCACCAACACTTATTATCTCTTGTCATATTGATAATAATCATCCTAAAAGTTGTGAGGTGACATATCTCATTGTGGTTTTAATTGCATTTCTCTGATGATTAGTAATGTTGAGCATTTTTTAAATAATACATATGTTGGCCATTTGTATGTCTTCTTTTGAGAAATGTCTTTTCAGGTACTTTGTCCATTTTTAAAACAGGGCTTTTTTTAATCGTTACTAGGTTATTTCAGTTTCTTCTATTTTGGATATTAACCCCTCATCAGATATATGGCTTGTAAATATCTTCCTCCATTCTGTAGGTTGTCTCTTCACTCTATTGATTGTTTCCTTTGCTATGCGGAAGCTTTTTAGTTTGATGAAATGCTGTTTGTCTAATTTTCTTTTGTTGGATGTGCTTTTGGGGTCAGTTGCAAAAAAATATTTGTCAACCAATGTCAAGAAACTCCTCCCCTAGGTTTTCTTCTAGTAGTCTTACAGTTCCAGTTGATTTTTGTATATGAAGTGAAATAAGGGTCCACTTTTATTGCTCTGCATGTGGATATCCAGTTTTCCCAAAACCACTTATTAAAGAGACCGTTCTTTCCCCATTGTGCTTTCTTGGCACCTTTATCAAAGATCAGTTGGCTAGAAACATGTTGATTTATCTTTGGGCTCTCGGCTCTGTTCCATTATTCTGTATCTCTGTTTTTGTGCCAGTACCATGCTGTTTTGATTACTATGGCTTTGTGTTAGGTTTTGAAATTAGGTAGTGTGATCCCTCCAGCTTTGTTCTTTTTGCTCAGGATTGCTTTGGATAATTGGGGTCTTTTGTGGTTCCATATGAATTTCAGGTTGTTTCTTCTATTTCTGTGAAAACTGCCATTGAAATTTTGATAGGCATTGCACTGGATCTGTAGGTAGCATGGTCATTTTAATAATATTAATTCTTCCAGTCTATGAACACAAGATATCTCTCCATTTACTTGTATCTTCTTCCATTTCTTTTGTCAATGTTTCACAGTTTTCAGCATATAGATCTTTTACCTCTCTGATTAAATTTATTCCTTTTTTGATGCTATTATAAATGGAATTGTTTTCTTGGTTTCTTTTTTGGATTTTCATTTCTTCAACTTATTAAATAAAGAATATTTATTTTTAGAACAGAAAACACGAATTTAAAAAAAAAGAGAAAATGGAAATATATTTCTCATCACTGAAGACCCCAAATAATAATCAAGGTGGAAGATAAAATGCAGAATGGGATGTAAGTTGGGACCACTGGACAGAAAGCCAGAAATTTAGGAGCAGAGTTTTAGAGTAAACAAGATGCTAAGGACTTTACCACTGTGTCTTTTAAAGACACCATGATCATGTTAAAACTATCAGTGGAGATTGGTGGCATCACAATTATGCAGAGAACAGGAGCGAACTTTTGTAGAAAACTGTCCTTTTCATAGCCACCAGGCCAGCAGAGATGGAAAGAATGGGACGGGAAGCCAACATGTTTAACAAATACTCCCTCAGGGTCTGGCTTTGGGCCAATCTCCTGACCAATCCAGGCTCAGGGGCTCAAAACATAATTTTCTTAATACATGATTTAAAATACAAAGTACAAACATAAATATTTATGTAAAATAAGGAAATCCACCAAGAATTACAAACATAAGAAGTTGTCAAATACAAAGCATCACAAAATCCAGAAAAAAAAGGTTTCCTGACTTAACTTCTTTAAACATCTCTATAATATTATTTTTCCTACCTTTTTGACTGCATACTCTTTCATTATCTCTTCATGTAGCAACTATATATAATAATTTCTATCTACAAATTAGAAAGATAATTCAGTCTTTCCTCTGGTATGGTTAACTGAAAATTTTAAAACTTTTAAGATAATGTTATATTTACAGAAGATTTCCAAAAATAATACAGAGTTCACCCAGCTTCCTCTAATGTTAGCATCCTATGTAGCTATAGTACAATCGTCAAAAGTAAGAAATTAGCATTGCTACAATACTATGAACTGAATTGTAGGCTTTATTTGGATTTTACTAGTTTTTCTACTAATGTTCCTTCTCTGTTACAGGATCCAAACCACACTCGTTTTGGTTGCTGTGCCTCCTTAGTCATCTCTGAATTATGACATTCCTTATCCTTTCCTCATCTTTCATGATATTGACCCTTTTAAATAGTACTACTTGTCAGATGCTTTGCAGAATGTCCCTTACTTTGAGCTTTCTAGTATTTTCTCATGATTAAATTGGGCTTATGCATTACTGGAAATAATTCCACAGAGGTGAGATACCCTCTGTATATATATCACATAATGGGGGGACATATGTCACTGTGTCTTACTGCTGTTGACGCTAACTTTGATTACTTGGTTAAGGTAGCAACTGTCAGATTTCTCCCTTATAAAGTTATTATTTCTCCCTTTGTACTTAATAAATATTTGCAGGAGAGATATTCATCTACTAATTTTATTAACCATTCGTAGAGCTTGTTCATAGCAATTATTATTGTAGTAATACTGTGGTTTTATGGTGATTTTCCATATCTCTCATTCCTCTACGTTTTATTAAGTAGAATTCTTCTGTTATAGAAGAGTTGTTTCTTCTACATTTATTTTTCAGTGACTTTTCATATGAGTTTGAACTCATGAATATTTATTTTATTATTCGGGTTATAATCCAATACTATCTTAATTTACTTTGTTGCTCAAATTCTTCTAGTTTTGGCCATTGAAAGTTTTTTTTCAGATTGGTTCTTCCGCCCTTTTCACATGCTCCCTTTCTTTCTTCCTTCCTTCCTTGCTTCTTTTCTGTCTTTCTTGCACTTCCTTACTTTCTAGCATCAAAAGATGTTCTAGGATCATCTTTTTTTTTTTTTTTTTGAGACGGAGTCTTGCTCTGTTGCCCAGGCTGGAGTGCAGTGGCGCAATCTCAGCTCACTGCAAGCTCTGCCTCCTGGGTTCACGCCATTCTCCTGCCTCAGGCTCCCAAGTAGCTGGGACTACAGGCGCCCGCAACCATGCCCGGCTAATTTTTTGTATTTTTAACAGAGGCGGGGTTTCACTGTGTTAGCCAGGATGGTCTCGATCTCCTGACTCCAGCCCTGGAATCTACTACTTAAGGACTCCTGGTTCCTTTTATTGGAGAATGACATTTAGAAACCAAGATGTGGGCTTGGTTTCTTTCATTCAGCAAAATGCATTTAAGATTCATTCATGTCGTGTGAATCATGTTTCTTTTCATTGCCAAGTAGCATTCTGTTCCATTACACTATGTACCACATGTACCACAATTTGTTCATTCATCTACTGGTTGAAAAACATCTGTATTGTTTCCAAATTTTGGTGATTATGAATAAGGCTACTATAAACATTCAAATATAAGTTCTAGTGTCAACGTAAGTTTCATTTCTTTAGGGCAAAGACCTAGAGTGGGATTGCGGGGCCTTATGGTAAGTATATGTTTAACATGATAGGAAACTGCCAAAGAATTTCCCAAAGGGGCTGTAACATTTTGCATTCTCACTATGAACATAAGAGTTCTAGTTGCTCTGCCAGCACTTGATATTGGCAGATTGGTTGTATTTTAGCCATTGTAATAGGTTGGAGTTTCACTTTGTATTTCCCTAATAATTAATGATGTTAAACATCTTTTCATTTGCTTATTTACCATCTGTATATCTTTGAAAGTTTAGAGAAGTGGGTTCTTTCCTACTTCACAACTCAATTGATAAGGTCTCATAAACTTTTAAGATTGCTCTAACATTTGGGAAAGCCAGTTTTTTTCATATATAACCTATAAAATCTTGGTGCCTTTCAAGTTTTCTCTGGAAAAGCTAATCAAATGCCTTTTTAATTGATGGCTTTATTAACCATTTTACCATCAATGCCCTTGTTGTAGTGATATATGAGTTTTATTATCCTGGTTGATGTCAGTATTTCACATCAAATCAGCAAAAAAAATTAAATCTTTTTCCAAAGCATTCATATGACTCACTCCATATCATTAATTGGATTAGCAAACAATCTAAAAGCCTACTCAATATTTCTTTCCAAGATGTACCTCTTTCTCACAGAACTGCTGCATTTAATGGAATCTGAAATTTTTGTTATAATCTGACATCAGGAAGTGAACAATTTTATTGATTTAATCATTCATCTTATTGCTTTCATTTCACAGTCTATTAATCTTCAACTAAATTTTCTCCCAGTTCTTTAATAAATAAAGATGACAAAAGAAGGTGCTCTTTGTATAAGTCCATATCAGGAATCTGTAACTTCTAACTTGTTTTATTGGTATGTTCAAATGATCTTTCCAAATTACAAACAGGCATATTGCCAGCCAGGTGCAGTGGCTCACGCCTGTAATCCCAGCACTTTGGGAGGCCGAGGAGGGCGGATCATGAGGTCAGGAGTTCAAGACCAGCCTGAATGAATCCCCCTCTCTACTAAAAGTTCAAAAATTAGCCAGGCGTGGTGGTGGGCGCCTGTAGTCCCAACTACTTGGGAGGCTAAGGCAGGAGAATCACTTGAACCTGGGAGGCAGAGGTTGCAGTGAGCTGAGATCACACCACTGCACTCCAGCCTAGGCAACAAAGCAAGACTCTGTCCCAGGAAGAAAAAAAAAAACCGGCATATATCCAATCAACTTTCCTTTCGTAGAACACCAACAAATATCTGTGGGTGCTTCACACCACCCGGACACAGACAGAAGCATGAAGGAGGAGAAGCTGGATTGCAAAGAGAGTTGGTCTTAACAGATTGTGGTTAAAATATCATACTTTTGCTAATTTCCTTTCCTCAGGCCTCGAGATCTGAGATGAAGGAATCTAAAGTGTAACTTTCGCTAGCTTTGAAGTAATTATTTTCTACTCAGAGGACAGAGATGGCAGCACAAAATCCGGGCTCTCAACCTCATCGTTTAGGAAAGAAGGCAAATCTGTGCTCACAGTGACGCAGGAGACAGCAATACCGGGACGTTTGGACCAGAACCTTGTATAGCCCCTTCTAACGCACACAAGGAAATGAAACACACAGCCCATCTGTGTTTCTGGGTGACTACCTCTCCTCACCATCCCTCCGATGTCCACCTACTCACATGGGCCCTGAGGCAGCTCTGGAGGCCAAGGCAAGGCTAATATCTGAATTTTTCTCTGCCCTTTCATTTTTTACACAAGAGTGAGGAGTAGAATAAGAGCTTGAAAGAGGATAGAGTACATCAAAATTATCATCATCCTAAATACTGTGATTTGAAGTCATTTTTTACTGCCAAGAAAGAAAAAAAAATAGTAGTCGCGACTCTAAAGGCAATGTTTACTCTTCCAGGGAAGAGAACATACCAAAGAGCTTCTGACAAGACTGTCAAAAATGTGTTCGGCAATTTAACTATTAATAATAGTAAAAAAAACAACAAATAAAGCTTTGAATTAATCCAGCATCTTTCATCTCCATATATCAAAGAGCGTTGCCAATGTTCCTGATAACAACATGTCTGTGAAACACATAAGTGGCAGGCGTTGTCATTCCTCCATGACAGATGAAAGAACAGAGATGCTGTGAAGCTCTTCCCCAGCGAATCAGCGCGGCACCCGCTCCCTCGAGCAGCTCGGCCTCTTTCCAAGGCATTCCCCCCTCTCCGTGGGGTCTGTGGAAGCGCTTCTTTAGCTAAAGGATTTGGGTTTAAAGTCGTGCCTGAGCAGAAGCAACACAGCAACCGTGGAAGGCATTTAGTCTCTGTTCTCCAGAAGGCTAGATATAAAACGCATCCACTAAGATAGACCTATGGCTATGCAAGCGAGTCAGCAAAATATTTTTTAAAGGTCAGCTGTTCGTGGGCCCTGCAGGAAGTGCTCTGGAAAAGTACGGGCCCCCACAGGGCCAAACTACCTTGAGGAGTTCACAATCTGTGGGATGACAAAAGGTAAGATAGATGCGCACTCCTCAAACCCTACACTCTAACACAGTGAGCTGCCCAGTTTCTCCAAACACAGGGGCATGGGCCTCTGTGCTCTTCTTGCCCATACTGCCACTCTCCTTCGCTCATCCCCCTTCACAAAACTATTGAGGCACTGCCTGCTCTAGGAAGCCTCATGCACACACACATACCTTTCTTTCTTTTTCACACCTTCTGGATTCTATAGAGATTTCTGCCACAGACCCTATAACTTTGTGGCATGCAGTTGTTTATATGTCCTTCTTCCTGATCAAACTCTCAGCTGTCTGTCAGAGGGGATTTATCATATTTATAGCCAAAGCCCAGGACAGTGTCAAGTTCATACCAGATGTTCAGTAATTATTTCTAGAAAGAAGAAAGAAGGGAAGAAAAGGGGACTAATATTTATTCAGCAGCTACTATTTGCCAGACACTGGGCTGGGCATATTCCTGTTTAGCATTTATTGCTCCTAATCTGAGGGCTTGGTCTCTTCAAAATGTCAGGATCTTCTTAGCTTTCATCTTTTTGAAAACTGCTTTTCTCCCATTCTCTCAATGTTTCATTTCTGGAAGTCCTATTAGACATGTATTGGAATCCCTCCATCTATCCTCCATGTCTCTTAACTTTTCTTTCATATTTTCATCTATCTTTGTGTAACATTTGAGGTAAACTCTCCAGTATCCTCCCCCAATTTACTGATTTTTTTCTTGGGCATATCTAGCCTAGAGTTGATCTTGTCTTCTGAACATGTTTTAATCACAATTACTTGATATTTTCATTTCCAATGTCTAATTAGTTCATTTGCATACACATCTGTTCTTGATTTCTATCTGCTTGTTTTCGTTTCATAATTTCTTAATCTTTTTAGGTGTTATTCCTTTTTTACTTCTTTAAGAATATTAAACATACTCATTTTAAAGTCATTTTTACATTGTTTTATGATTCCCATTTCAATGGGAGTGATTCTAATTTCTGAGCTTGTTGGCTATCTTTCTTAGCATTCATTTTTTTCATGTGCTTTGGAACTTTCATTAACAAGTTCATCTGCAGTGAGTATTTTCCGTTTCCCTCTAGCCCCTCTCTCTCCTTTTCACCACTCCCTAGTGGGAGTTGTTCAGTTTTTCTTTAGGACACCTAGCCCAGGGCCAGGTCTGATAGCGGTGTTTTCTTGTTCCAGGGTGATCTTGGAAATGTCACACAGCTGATCACTGAGCCAGCAGGTGGTTAGTTGAGGTGCTTAGTGTGGCTTCATCTGCTCCTTCCTTCCACCCAGCCATTCTGCTCTATAACATGCTGCAGCTCCAAGCACTGGCTGAAGTTTATTCTAGCCTCTTTTGAAGGGATGGGCATGAGCACCTGCCCCAGCCCCCAGTTTCACGCAATGACCCTAGGTTCAGGCCCTAGTCTTGAATCTAGAGCTTCTGATCCCTGTCTTCCCACAACAGCCACGCTTCTGCCTATTCCCAAATCCTTGAGCCCAGCAAGTCCAGGGCCTCAATCACCACCTACCACTGTTCTGTTTCTAGCCCACAAAGGTGTTTATCTAGTTATTGAATGTGGATACGTCTGAATTCTTTCCAAAATATTTCATCTATCATTGCAATGTATTTGAAGTCAGGGGGGTCCTTTAAAGTGTGAACTCGAACACCGTCCTGACCTAAAGTCCCAGTCTAGGCATTTTCATAACATCAATCAGTCCTTATATAATGATCCCCAGATGACCATAGTGTGCCCCGTCACCTGCAGGCTCAACTCTTCATACTTGGGTCATGGGCCAATGACAGCCAGATCTGGGACTATGCAGAGTCCTGCCCATGAGCTAGCAGGTTCTGCGAACAGTCTCCACTCTCCATGCCTGTGCAGTGCGGAACCAGCCCCTGAACTCCCACAAGGGTCCTGGGCTGCAGCTCCTCCCTCATAAAGCAAGCACTCAGCATTTGAGCCCACACTGCCCAACTAGTCCCTGAGGGTAGTGGGACTGGAGCCGAGGTTCACGCCTTTCCTAAAAGCCTTACTCTCCTGATCCTTTTAACCCACACTTGTCTAGATTTATTTTTCAGATCTTCACTAAAAAATAATCCGGAGTCCCATCTGATACTATCACATTAGTCTCAAAGTATGCCAGCCCTCCCAGATCAGACCCCATGGACAAGGGTCCCACCTGCATTGACTAGAGTCTAATACTTCTGCCCTTAGGAAGCAGACTCCAGACTCAGTCCACACTCCAGGCCTCTCACAAGCCCACACCATACTCCCCTTGGTCTGGTCCCAGCTCATGTCTTTTCGCTGGCAGAAGCTCTTACCCCTACCCATCTGGGACTGGACAAAGGACATGATTTTAGTGCATTTTTAAGGTAATTATTACTGAAGTTTTGTAAGTAGATATTGTTACCATTTTTACCGCTCATAACTATAATAGTGACATTTCTTTCCTGCTCACAGTGTGCCAGGATCTGTGCCGTTTACCTCACCTTCAGTGTATCATGTAATCATCACAAACCCTATGAATTTACTTCTGTTATCACCTCTCTACTTTATAGATGCAAAAACTGAGGCTCAGGTTAAGTGACATCTCTACGACCCCAGAGATACTAAGTGCTGGAATCAGGATCTGAAGCCAGGTTCATCTCAACCCAAAGACTACACCCTTAGTCGAATGCTACATGGCCAAATCTGTCTTAGTGTCAAATGCCACAAAGAGATGAATGCTATTACCAGTGTCTTCCTCCTGGGAAAGCCCTCCTCCTCATGCTTCCAGGACAATACCCTGGTGTGAACTTACCCTCACTAGTTCTCCTTGCTCCACCCATGAGTCCTGGTGCTCTCTGGGACTTGATCTTTTCACACGCGCCATTCTCTCCAGGCAACGTGACATAAAACTCTACATTTAACTACCGCCAAAGGCTGATGACTGGCAAATCTTTACCTTTACCTTTATCTTGAGCCCACATCTTTCTCCCAAACTCCCATCTTCTTAGATGTAACATGGACTCCTCCATTTCAGCATGATCCATCCTGAACTCATTACTTACATCCCTGTGTGTATATCACAGTCCTGGCAAGGCCACCCACCCAGGCTCCCTAATCAGAAGCCAGAGTCAGCCCTGTCTGGTCCTGTCAGTCAGCCCACAGCCCATCAGTTGACACGGGCAGCTGATTCTTTCCCTGACACTCTGACTGAAGCCTCTCACCTTTACGTTCCCATCTCCTACAGAATAAAGCCTACCACCTCCTTTGGGTACCCAGGGCCAGTTTTTCACCCTCAACGTTCACTTCCACCATCCACATCCCATGTCCTAGTCTTCTCAATCACCTGCTGCTTCCCACAGATCAGGCCCTTGGGTGGCACCAGGTTTGTCCAGTCTGTCCCCAACACCTAGAGCATGCTCGTCCCTTGGCCACCTACCATCAGTCTCAACATTTCCTGCTCTGTGAAGCCATTCACAAAGTCTCTTTCTTGGGTCCTGAGCAAAGATGAAGTGCTGACTTCTTTGTCTCAGCTCTCCCTGGGCCTCAACACTGGCCTTGCTTGACTTTCTTCTGACCATCGTGCCCCAACTGCACACTCCATGCATCAGGAACCCTCCATACAGCCAGTGAGCGCATGGATTCCCTTCCAGCCTCTAGCCCCAGCCCTACTTCTAGTCTTCATCAAACATTTAGGTAATTAACTGGCAACAGGCAACAGATACAAAAAAGCAATATCTCACCCCAGCAGGGACGTGTAATGCTCAATTCTATTATTCCAAGGGAAGTGATCAGAAGCTTGTCCACACATAAGAGATGTTTTGAAAGAGATGCTGACATCTGAAGTCAGCAAGGGAGCTTGAATGAAAGAATTAACGGAAACAGATCTCAGCTGTGGGCTTATGTAGAAGCCTGTGCTGCCTGTGCTGCTAAAATTTGCATTTCATGGGGAGCACATGGCAAAAAAAGTACTGTCATGACATACAGTGGCACAGAATGAGGACAGTGGTAATTGTCCAAGTCTCCCAGGTTGTTTCTCAACCTATGAACCCACACACTCACACCCCACACACAAACCATCACATACAGGCACATGCGCATGCACACACACAGGCACACATGCCCCACATTGAGCCAGTTTCAAACTTGACTGATCAGTCCCAAACGAGTTGTCGAACTGCATTGCCTGCTCATCACCAGTCTCTCCCTTATCAGTTCAAATCCAAATGTTGAAATACTTCAGGTGGAAAAGGTAATCAAAAACCAAGTACAAATGGCTAATAAACATATTAAAAATTTAACCTCAGCAGTCATGAAAGAAATAAAAATCAAGACAGAATACTATTTTTGATCTGTCAAACTGGCAAAATTAAAAGCAATGATAAGATTACTCCTAGCCGGAGAGGTCTCTGGCTACCTCCCAGCTGTGCCAAGTGGGGTGCTGAGGTGATCACCCATACCCAAGGCAGAAGAAACCTCTCTTCTGCAGACTTCAGAGTCAATTTACCTGTATCCTTAAACATTTCACTGGTTAACAGAGCCTGACTGAGCATAAGGCAGGGTACGTGTGTGCTTGGAGAAGGTAGGAAGAAAAGTACAGAGAAATGAGACTACACACACACACACACACACACACACCCATGTTGTAGGCACATGAATGGGCCATGCTTTATCAAGCCCTCCACACTAACATGTCAAGGAAGAGGCACAGCTGAATCTTGCCCTTATAGGCTTACAGTTTAGAAGTGAGGTCAAAACTCATACCCAAATCTGTAGAAAACAGGCAAACAGTATTAGATGCTGTCAAAGCAGAAAAAATCCTGGGTGCATTCAGAAAAGAGATTACTTCCAACTAGGCCATCAGAGTCAGGTGGAACCTTGTCAAAGTTGTGGGGAGAAAAGTATTCTAGGGGCAAGAGAAAGATTAAGGTCACAGACAATGCAAATTCAACATGCATTAATGTAATCACCAAGGTCCTTTCCAGCCTTTACATTTTTCTACTCTGATGCTTTTTCTCCTATTAGTTGGGTGAGTTTCAATGCCTTCAGGAAATGAAGGTAGCTACAGTTATGTGCCAGACATTGCCCTTACAGCCTGCACAATCAAACTCATTTAATCCTCAGACCACCTTTGGAGTGAGTATCCTTAGGCCTGTTTTACAGATGAGGAATCTGGGGCTCAAAGAAGATCGACGTGCCCAAAATCTCAAAACCAGTCAGTGCCGGGAGGTCAGACATGAACTGACGACCACCTGTCCACCTGACATTGAAGCCTCCATTCATTCTTTCTTCTATACCGTACTGCCTCACTTCCAGACCACTTTCTTCTTTAAAATTAAAACCCCCAAACTGATCTACAGATTCAATGCAATCCCCATCAAAATCCCAGTAGGGCTGAAATTGACAACTTGATCCTAAAATTCACGTAATAATTCAAAGGATCCAGAAGTGCCAAAACAATCTTTGAAAAAGAACAAAGTTGAAGGATTCACACTTCACAATTTCAAAACTTACAACAAAGCTGCATAATCAAAACTGTGTGGCATAAGGTGATGGCATAAGGACAGGGGTTTGGGCCATATCCCCAAAAGACATAATTCTGAACACCATAATTCTGAATGTTGAAATCCTGAAAGATCAAAATCCTGAAAATATAATTCTGGAGAAACAATTTTAAGAAATTACTTAAAAGACATTTATTTGCATTTTTAAAGGGGGATTTATTTGAGAAATAAATAAAAACATGACAGAACACTTCATAGGCCACTTTACACAATAAGATAGAAAATGACAACACACATATTTTTGCAAGCACACACATGCAGGTATATTAGCAACCATCGCATGGGTATAGGGGTGATGAGCAGACAAATAGTATTCATAAAGAAGTAGGACAAAAAGAAAAATGTATAAGCACATATCAGTATAGTTGGTAATTGTGTGCACCCAGCTTTATAATTGCAGTCATCTGAAATTCCATGATAGACTATCTAAGTCCTTTGACGAGATGGATCAAACACAGTGGGTCACCCCCACATATGCAATTGTCCAAAGAGCTGAGATCTTGAGAAATTTTCTTTTTCACAAATGCATATGTAAAGAAAGGATATCTCTTCATTTACTGGAGAAGTTTCAACATTTCTAACATACACCACCAAGGTTTACACATAAAGTCAACATTGTGATAATTCACTTTAGAGGAGTCAAATTTCTGATGCTCAAAACAGCAGAAGGAAAGTCTGTTCCAGATCTTAGAGAAAGACCAATTTATTTTCTGTATTTGCTCTGAGTTCCTAGCCGATTGGATGGTGCCCATCAACAACGAAGACAGATATTCTCCACCTAGTCCATCAGACTCACACACTTATGTCCCCTGGGAACACCCTCACAGACACACCCCAAATAATGCTTTACCAGCTTTTGAGGTATTCCTTAATCCAGTCAAGTTGACACCTAAAATTAAGTCCACAAATCCACCCCTTGTCAATCTGGCACCCGTTTGCATTTCCTTAAACCATACCTAACTTCCAAATGAAGACAGTTAACAAGGTAATAGTCCCACCTAACATGATGCCACTAACATGATGCAACTGTCCTGCTTGTAACCGAGAGGACACTAATGCCTTCCCCAGAATTCCGGTTTCAGGATTTCACATGCAGGGTTTTAATCTGTCAGGGTTGTGATTTTTAGGATTTTAGATGTTAGGGGTTTCGACTGTAGAGATTTTGATCTCTCAGGATTTCAAAATTCGGGACTACAGTGTTCAGGGTTGTATATTTCTGGATGATAGGCACTGATCCCACAGAAAAACCCTTTGTTCTTGTGACTGGCTCCTGCTCCTAAACCTGGTTCCTTGGGTGCAAATTCAGTGTTTATTCCCCTTCAGGAGAAAAGGGATGGAGGGACATAATTTTGGGAGGAAGTAGGATGGGGAGGTTGATTCTCCACTCCTCAAGCAGCCATCCTTCGTCTTGAAAGGATGATATCTATGTATCAATCAGTATGTCAGCCTGAAATAATCAAACAGGTGGGAATCCAGTTTTAAAGACAGCATTTAAGCAAATAGCTGGGAATGACCATCCAGGAGAGAAAGACTCCAGAGAAATGGGGTCAGTGCTCTGAAGTTAAAAGTTAAGTTCTTGCTTATATAGGAAGAAAACAAAGAAATTAAACAGGATTACATTTTCAATACAAGGCTGGTTTAAGAATTACAACAAATTAGTTGGTTGTAGTCTGTTTTCTTTTCCCTATAGGTTTTCTTTACAGCTGTTTTTTTCTTTTTCAACTTAAAAGAGTGTATTTAACATTCCCTTTTAAGATAACATGATAGCCATGAAGTCTTGTATGAGAAAGGTAGGAGGGAAGTTAATCTAGAGAATGAAAGTCAACAGTAAGAGGAAAGCGGTCTTCCCTGGCATCCTTCAGCCATTTACCACATTTAATAAATAGAAAACAACACAGGTAAGGAAGAAGGTTTAATCCATAATGAGAAAAAAACAAAGATTACAGCTGCCTAGGTTACAGCTACCTGTCACGTGCCTCAGGCCCAAAATTATTCCTTTAAGGCTCAAATTTATTTAGTTCCAACAGCTTAGGTTCTGAATTACTTATTTTCACATATCTGTCTATTTATCTAAAATATCTTCCAGGAAAGATAATGGAAGTTTGGCTGGGTGCAGTAGCTCATGCCTGTAATCCCAGCACTTTGGGAGGCCAAGGTGGGTGGCTCTCTTGAGCCTGGCCAACATGGTGAAACCCCATCTCTACTGAAAATACAAAACTTAGCCTGGCGTGGTGCACATGCCTGTAGGCCCAGCTACCCGGGAGGCTGAGGCAGGAAAATTGCTTGAACCCGGGAGGCAGAGGTGGCAGTGAGCCGAGATTGCTCCACTGCGCTCCAACCAGGGTGACAAAGCAAGACTCCATCTCAAAAAAAAAAAAAAAAAAAAAAAAAGTAAGTTAAAAAAAAGGGAGAAAAAAAGAAAGATAATAGAGGTTCATCTCCTTTTTCACCAATTTGCTCTTCCTGACTTACCTGCCCCCACCCCAAGCCCCTTGGATGTTACAACCACAGGCTAACAGTTTCTCTGGCCTCCCCTCCAGGGAAGGTGCCTTGCACTGACCTCCAGTGAGGACTGGTTTGGGTGGGCGGGGAAGAACCACAGCCCCAGACTTGGTGACCCCACAAAGACCAGACCCCACCCATCTCGGAGGTTCCAGGAAATGGGCTATGCCAGTTAGACTATGGTTCCTTGTGTGTCAGCCTGACATAAAAATCCGGGTCCAGTGTATTACAACACACAAAAAGATCCGTCTCTCTTCCTCTCTCTCTTTCAATAGAGATGGACTTATTCGGATTACAGAGCTCAGGAAATGGAACCCATCTCCTTGTTATCAATGTAAAAACTGAGCTGAGCTATTTGTGATCTAAATCAAAATAGAACTGTGTCTGGCAAACTCATTTTTCTCAGGCCCCGGCAGCTCCCCAAGATACATTGTCTACTGATAGGGGGAGAGAGAGACAATGGCAACTGCCAGAAGCCATTGATCACTTGTTTTATGTGCAGAATGAATCCTTAATCACTGTCGCTTCAGAAAGAAAGGGGAAATTGAGATGGATTCTCAAGTGCCAAAGGCAGAGAGCTTGGTAATTGGAGCTCTTTCATTAAAACTTTGGAGCGTAATGAGTTAGCCAGTGGTTGTTCATCTCCGCCTTGGAGAGCACAGACCCTCTTGGCACATCGTTCAGGGGGAGCAACAAAGAGACCTGAAAGTCACATGATAATCGTGCCTCCTTGTGAGTTGGGGGATTAAGAATCTCGTACAGTGCCTGGAATGTGACATCTCAGCTTGGCCGCTGAGGACCTGCCAACCAGACCCAACTTACCCCTCTGACCCTATCACTTACGGAGTCTCAGTTTCCTAATTTGTAAATGGGAGAAAAGCGCTGCGTTTCCTCATTCACCCTGTGCTATTTTATTCCCTATCCTGCTTCTTGAACTAGTTCTTCTACTGGCAGTGGCATTTGTTTATTTATTTGTTTATTTTGCAAAGAATTATCAATAGCTTATTATGTGTTTAACGGCTAGCAAGAAGAGTTGTGGTTTCTGTCCCCTTGGGATTCTTTGCCTACAGCATACATCCTCATCAAGGGGCAATACTGTCCCTGAAAGGAAACTTCCTGAGCCCAGTACAAACACCACCAGGAAAGTCTCCGATAAGGGGACAGCCATTCAAAGTTTTACTGAAAGAGCGGGAGCCAAAAGAATTCCTTTGTTCCCCTGTAACTTTCAGGCTATAAAAAGCAAACACTCGCATTGTTCAGGGCCCTCTTGTATGCTGTGGAATGGAGGGACCAGGTTCGAACTTGTAGTAAAGATCCTTGCCGCTTGGCTTTGACTCTGGACTCTGGTGGTCTTCTTTGGGGAACTAACGGTCTGGGCATAACATCCCCTTGGTTCTGGGGGAGTAATAAATCTTATATTTTTGTGTAAAAAAGCACAAATATATATGCAGTACATAATTAAATATGCAGCATATTTTAAAATTTTCATGGGGGGCAGGGAGGAAATGATTAGAGAAAAAGATGCCTAAAAAGCCTCCTTAGGGGAGCAATAATGAAAAAAAATCACATGTCTTCCCTAGTTTAATGTGACTTTCCTCCCTCTTCAACCATCTCACTCTTCAGAGCTCAATACATGTCCCTTCCTCCAAGAACCCTTCCTTAATTTCCCACTCCTCTTTGCCCCTTCTTTTTGTTCCTAGGATGACCTCTACACAGCTAGTTCATAGCACTAAAGATTGAGCTCCCAGCCATGGCTCTGATCTATAACCCTGTCTCCTCAATTGATCTGTAGAGGGCTTTTAGGCAAGGCTCATGTCTGAGTCTACTTAGCTGGAAACTACTAGGTGCTCAATAAATGTTGAATAAATGAATGAATAAATGAGTGAGTGGTGATACATACACCGCTTTGCTGTTCCTGGAGTGGAGAAGAGTTCAGGGAACCAAGGTTTACTGAGACCCTCCTGTGTGCCAGCACTGTATGGTCAAAAGACTGACTTCACCCCCATATTTACCATAGCCCTGGAGACACCAGGTCAGAAATGGTTTCTTCTGGGGAAATGAGGGAGAAACTGGGTCCCAGGCAATGGTGCGCTGAAGCCAGTTTCTGCGGCTCACCAGAGCCTATTAAATTTTCAGGAATTTTCCAAGCTAGTTGTTAAGCCGTTGACAGTTTTAAATTGGCCATGATGGGAGTATTTATGCCATGGAAGTTGGAAAACATTACAAATCAGGGCTTTTGTGTCCCCCTCTGAGAACCAGTTTACCAGCATGTCGCCGATCCCATGCCTGGCAAGTGGCAGACAGGAAAGGGTACAGGGCATTTCCATTGTACCACGCTGCCTCCCTGCTCATTGTAGGGGGCCAGAGGGAGATACCTATCTTTGCATCCTAAGACCTCATCCAGGATCTCACCTAATACCCTCTTTCTTTCATTGAAATAGTTTTCCTGGCCCTTTAGTTAATTATTGTGAGGAAGTGAACAAAGGGAACCCTTGAAAGTCACTCTCTTGGAAACCCGGGGTTACCACTACTTCCTAAGAGGTAAAGGTTAGAAGGGAGAGCTCAGGAACCTGTCTCAGAACTTAACACTCCAAAGTCCACAGCCTTCCAGTTTCCCTCGAAGGGAGCCTTGAAGCTCTACCGAGAAACCGCAATTAGTTATTTGCCCATCTCTCTTGAGAGTATATAGGCGTCATTAAGGCAGGGACCAAGCGGTTGTGACCCCTGCCATCTGTCTCCAGAATGCAGCCCGATGCCTGGTCTGTAGTTGGCACTCAGTAGTTGTGTGTGTTCAATGAGATAACACCCACCTGACCCAGACGCACCTCGTCAGGGGCCAGAGCCATACCACATCCAGGTATTCTGAGCAATGTCCCCAGTGAATTTTAACCAACTGAGTCAACCTCAAAGCTCATACGACTCTCCTAATTCCTTGACCCTTTTGTATTTCCCATAAGACTCCAATAAAATGTAAATGCCTTCAGGTGCTCTGGCTGTACGTTCTAAATGCTAAATGTCTTATTAGACAAAGGACTTGGATCTGACTCCTCTAGAATACAGATCTCCTCAGAGGAGCCTCGGCAGTAGCTGGTGTTTTGCCACATCACGGTATCATTAGCAACCAGACAGAGTTATTCAGCACATAGTATTTTAATGTTGAGTCTCCATTTTCTGACTGCTTGACAAGCCAGGGAGGAAAAATAAAGGAGGCTCCTGGTACATCTGATT
This sequence comes from Pan troglodytes, assembly GCF_028858775.2. Taxonomy (NCBI): domain Eukaryota; kingdom Metazoa; phylum Chordata; class Mammalia; order Primates; family Hominidae; genus Pan; species Pan troglodytes. Next base: position 53,818,580 of record NC_072414.2, read on the forward strand.
TTCTCTCACATTAGGTTCTGTGATGGGATCCCTGATTTAAGACCAGGATTGAACTGAGAAGCTGTGCTGATAACACCATAAATAATAAGGAAACATCAGGCCTGAACTGGTGTGCTGTGTTAGCCCCAGACCATGTACTGTGTCATTATTTATAATCAAGTAAATACTTATTTTGGTTTCCAGAAAAGGGCATCATGGAGAGAATAAATATTGAAAATGGAAAGAAAAAGGCATGCGGGGAAGAAGGTGTTTGTCCTTGTTGGGGAGTAAGAGTCAACAGGTAAAAATACTTTCTGTGGGCATGTTCAAAATAGCGATAAGGGACAAGGAAGGTTTTGTTTTTCCCGGCTGTTTTTGCCATGATCTCTACCAAGGTCGTCCTGCAATGGACACTAGGAAAAAAGAATAAAAAGGATTCCTTATCGACAGTGATCAAATAGCCTAGATTTTTTTTTTAGCAAAATTCCAAGAAGTGCTGTTAGTCTTTGAAACAAAGGTTACTCATTCAATTGGACCAAAATACAATTTATGTCTGTACTTTGAAAGACTTTTCATATCAATAAATTCACAAATCAGAAATTCATGTTGTACCAGCAACCTCATTTTTTAGAAAACTTCATGACCTCAGTATTTTTATTCACCCTTGAGCCTCTCTTTCCCTGCTTTTAAATCTGTGTAACAGCCTGTGGGGTACACTGAGAAAAAGTCAGAGATGCAGACTCAGGTGCAGAGAAGGCCAGCACATTGCCCAAGGTCTGACAGCCAGCCAGTGCCAAGGTTGGGCTTCAGTCCCAAGGCCACTGTCTTCCGACGTGCCTCCCACCACTCTCACCATCCCCTGCCCTAAAACTCGGAGGCCTTCCAGCCCCACTTCCTGTAACACTAGAGTTCTCCGAAAGGCAGGGTCAAAGGGTACCCTGGGGACACCCTCCCCTCTTCCTCGTACAGTGGTCCTGTACTTTCCGGGAAGCCGGGAGTCGCATTTCCCTTGGATTCCTGTCACCCCGGCTGCGAAGACCTCTCTGAGGGGTCACGCATGGGCCTGGGGGACAGGACAACCTCCAGGACGCAAGCGCAGTTCCAACAGGCAAGGGGAGAGCTGCTGACCGTCCGCCCTCCCACCCTCCACAAATCACCACCGAAGATCAGAGTGACGAGAATTAGCATGCGTAGTAACCCAGTTCTTCCTCACAAGTCTGCACAGTAGGTGGAAGCCCCCCCATTTTACCGTGTTAAAAGACAATCTTTAGATAAATTAAATTTAACAGAGTTTAATTGAGCAAAGAAAGATTCGCCAGTGACGCACACCTCAGAACCAGAAGCAGTTCACAGAGCTTGGCTCAGCAGGGTGGGCAGGCAGCATCCATGGGAGGTACAGAGACCACTGTTGCTGACGGCTCAGCATTGGCCTTATTTGAACATGGCCTGGTGAGTTGCCCACCTGTGATGGACTGAAGCTCGGCTCCTACATACACTCCTGTTAGGCTTTTTTCAATAAGTTCCTGTACTAAGTTAGGTTGCAGTTCTTTACATAAGGATTCAAGGTATGGAGGCTAAACCAAATCCAGTTTAGGTTAGCAACAGATAGGGCAAATGAAAGAAGTGTAAAGTAATTTGCAAGGTCACACAGGAACTGGTAGAGCCAGAACTCACACCCACTTCTTGGATTCCAAGTTTCCTTCCTTTATCTGCAATAATAAAAAGTCCCAGTGCGGACGGCCTGCAGTCTCAAGGTGCTAATTCTCTACACCTGGGTGGTTAGAAGGCGCACAGACTCCAGAGGTAAAGAGTCTGGCTCAGAGATTTGGGGCAGTTGCTCAATCCCTCCATGGCCCAATTCCTTAATTTCTCAAGGGAAGTGGAAACAGCTGCCTGTCAAGGTCATGGTGAGGCTCTGAGATGACAGCCCCAAGGCCCCCATGTGTAGGTGTGGGGTTGTGGTACACCGTGTGAGACACCATTTCCCTCCCATTCTGCCTTTCTTTGGGGATTTTGGGTCTGGTTTAAAGCAGTAGCCAGTGTGAGGGGCAGGAGTGGACACAAGCGGGCCCCACCCACCCTCACAGGTTCCTTCTAAGGGGAGCCTTGTCCAGCTCTGATAAGGGACTGATCCCTGGCAGCAAGATCACAGGCAGCAGCCGCTTCTAAAACCAAGAGAAAATGAGGGAGCTAGAGCCACATCCACACGGGACAAAGGGGCTGGAGATGTAGCCAGCTGCCGCTTAGGGCCTAATTATCTGGCAGTCAAAGCCCTGGTGACATCTGAGATCCCTATCAACCCTGAAATACCCTCGGATGCCATCCAAGTTGGAGTTATCTATCCAGGAATCCAAATTAAGCGAGGCACAAGGTGCTATGGTGGCCTCCAGGGGCCATTGCTAGCACCAGCTCGCTAAATCTCTAGCTCTTAAAGAAACTGCAGGTTCAGGCCTGCAGCAGAGAAGCGATATCAAGCAGGAAGGACATAAAAACATAAAACAGGGTGCCAGAATACATCTAATAAAGCTCCTCATTTAACAGGTGAAAAAACTAAGGCCAGGAGAGGGAAGTGCCCGCTAAATATGAAACAGCTCCACAGTGGCAGGGCTGGGGCCCAGGTCTTTCCACCAGTCCTCCCTACCCTCCCCACATGCCTCTCACACTGCTCTTGAAACTCATGCTTACAGCCCGCCGTGGGCAGAGGTCCTTTCCCACTCTCCAACCCATCCTGGAAGCCACTGCCAGATTTGTGGTCACAAAGACTCACTTTACCTATCATTCTTTGCCCAGCACTTCCAAAAGCTCTTCTGTGGACCGAATGTTTGAGATTCATGTGTTGAAGCCCCAATCCTCAATGCGATGGTATTTGGAGATAGAGCCTTTGGGAAGTAATTAGGTTTAGATGAGGTCATGAGAATAGAGCCCCCACAATTGAATTGGTGTCCTTATAAGCGGATAAAGAGACCAGTGTGTGCACAAGTGCCCTCTCTCACTCTTGCTTTCTCTGCCATGTGAGGATACACCAAGATAACTATCTGCAAACTAGGAAGAAAGCCCTCACCAAGCACCCGAGCATCTGGCACCCTGATCTCAGACTTGCAGCCTCTGGAACCATGAGAAATAAATGCTTGCTGTTTAAGCCACCAAGTCTATTCGTAATTTGTTATAGCTGCCCCAACTAAGACACAACCCAGTAAAGAACAGAATTGATAGGTGAGCATTTAGAGCTGTCCTTTGGTGAGACATGATCCAGTCTTTCTAGCCTTATTCATCTTTGTATTCATTTACTCATTCAGTCAATAAATATTTATTGGTGTCAGGCACTGAGAATAAACAGTCAAGAATAAAACTGTCTTTTAAAACTCCCAGTTTAGTGCAAGAAATAGCTGCAAAAAAGATAATTATAATGTATTGTATTAAGGGCAGAGAAACAGATATTTACAAGGAAATATGGGAACCCAAAGAAGGAATTCAATACAAAGCCAATATGAACAGGGAAGTTACATCTAGAAAAGTCTTCCAGGAAGATGGATGCCTGAATTGAACTTCAAAGTGGACACTGGTCAGTTAACAGGGAAGGAAAGAACACCAGGGGTTCCAGGAGAAGGGACAGCCTGAGCAAGAGAAAGCTATGGAGCCAGAATGTAAAGTCCAGATGGGCAGTTGTCATATCATTTTTCTGCCTCTGTGCTTCTGGTGACTCGGAATCTAAAGAGATATGTTCTTGGCTGGGCGTGATGGCTCATGCCTGTAATCCCAGCACTTTGGGAGGCCGAGGAAGGTGGACCATGAGGTCAGGAGTTCAAGACCAGCCTTGCCAACATGGTGAAACCCTGTCTCTACTAAAAATACAAAAATTATCCAGGTGTGGTGGCGGGCACCTCTAATCCCAACTGCTGGGGAGGGTGAAGCAGGAGAATCACCTGAACCTGGGAGGCAGACGTTGCAGCGAGCCGAGATCATGCCACTGTACTCCAGCCTAGGTGACAGAGCAAGATTGTTTCTATATATATATATATACTTAATTAACGGTCACTGGATGGATGGATGGATGACCCATGTGGGGAACTTCGGAAGTCCCATGATGCTGGGACACCAAAGAGTGGGATAGGTGGGTATGACCAGAGACAAAGTGGGGAGAGGGGCGACAGGTCCAGCCATGATGGCTGTGTGTATTTTACAAAAGGGGGAAACTTGACCTTGCAGGTCAAGGATTCTTGAAGTCTGTTGCCTTCCAAGTCCAGTGTACTGTCCCCTGACATTGTAAGGAAACTTTTGTGCATAAATTTAGCTTTCATCATATTCTATAAAGGATTCATGACCCAAACATGGGTAATGAATAATAATTAAGAATAATGAGGATGAGGTTTGAAGGTTCTAAGCCAGAGAGGGCCAGTGTATGATTTACTAATGTGGATCCCACTGATGTATGGAGAATAGGGGCCTTGTCTGTCTTCTGCATGGCTGTATCCCTAGCACCCATCGCTAGGCTTGGCATGTGTTGGACATCCAATAGGGAAAGAATGACAGCTGTGTGGACCCTGAGCTGAGGGGACCAGTCTGGAAGCAAGAAGACTTGGGAGGCTGTTGAACAGAACCTGGACTGGGCAGGGGGTGGGGAGTGGTTGGTTGTTGGTATAGAGTGAAAGTGCATTTCAGAAACATTTCAGAGCTAAAATTAATAAGACTTGGTGAATGTGAGAGGTGAGGAAAAACAGATTTCTAGCTTGACTAGCTAGGTGGTAGTGTTATCAATGAAACAGTGGAAACAGGAAGCAGTGCATGTTAGGAATTGCTGGTGATTCGTTCTGTTGGACTATGGGACGACAGAGAAGTTGGTAGGCAGTGGTGGATGGGGCTGAAGCTTGAACACAGGACTTAAGCTGGAGACAGAGATGTGGAATCAGGCATATAACACCGTTGAGACACAACCAAGGTGGGTCATGAATCTTTTTCAGATGGGAAAGGCTTGGCTGCCTCTTCTTGCTATCTTTCTCCTACTAAATTATACATTGTGTGAAGGCAAGGACTATATAGTTCATGCTTTTTTAAATCCCCCAACCCACCAATAATATCTAGTAAAATTTGCACAGAATATATGAGCTGTCATTCATTCATCCATCCATGCATCCAACCATCCTATATTAATTATCTACTACATGCCAGGCACTGTTCTAGGCATTCTGGATAAATCAGGAAACCAAATAGACACACATCCCTGCCCTCATGGTACTTAATTCTAGTGGCAACAGATAAACAATAAGCAATAAATATAATAAATATATAAAGAACAAAGTATGAAAGAAGGTGGCAAGTGTTATTAAAACAATAAATAAGCAAAATAGGAGGTGGGGAATGTTAAGGATGGATGCAGTGAGCCTCACTGAGAAGGGAAGATTTGGCAAAAGGCTGATAGGGATGATGGAGTTTGCTGGTTGGTATCTTGGAGGAAAGTGTTCCAGAGACATGTAGGGTGACCAACTGCCTCTGCTTTCCCAGGACTGAAGGGCTTCCTAGGATGTCAGGCTTCCAGGACCAAAACCCTCCCTAAGAAAGGGAGGCCAGCTAAAGGCCCATGGCAGGAAAGTGGCTGCTGTGTTCAAGGAACCACAGGAGGCCAGTGTGGCTGGAGGAGCATGGATGATGGGGAGGGGAGGAGGTGACACAGACCACTCCACAGGCCACCAAGTCATCCCACACTCAGCACTTTTTCAGCCACTGCTGCGTGACAGATGCACATGCCGAGCACAGAGAACGTATAAATTAATGAAACAGAGAACAAGACCGGTTTCACAGAGGGGAAAAGGACACTATGACTCTCGTGCTAATATGCTCACCTTTCACAGCAACTTCCTGCCACGTCTTCTTTCTTGAGTGGCAGCTGGCAGTGACCCTGTCCCCGACCTGTGGGTTCTGTACCTCAGCAGCTGCCCTGTAAGCAGTCCGTCCTCTCAGCAACCCCTTAGGGAACAAAGTCCTGGTAAGCTGGACCAGCCTGACCCAAAGCCAGGGCAGGACACATCCTGTCGCCAACTCATACCCACGACAACCACAAACAACAGACTTTGAAAATGGCTTCTTCCAAGAGGTCCCCAGACACTTGGCGACCCATTAAGATGGTAATGAGGAGGACGTCTCCTGGCATTTTCAAGATTTCAGAAAAGCCCCAGAAATAATACCGGTGGATTATCTCCCATTTTATAAAATATAAAGATGTATATATGGAATAGATTCCTAATTAGTTAATGAAGTTTGCTTCTTTCAGAAACACCCACGGAGCACAGGGCTGGTAAGGGGGAAGACAGCAAGGGGGTCCCTGGTGCCTGCAGATTAGAAATTCTGAGTTAAAACTCCAGCTAAAATGAAAGGGTGTTATCTGAGAAAAACAATCGCATTAGCCTGTCATCATTTATGAACACTTGAGTGTAAATTAGCCAGGGAGATTAGTTGTTCACAAATCAAAGATTTGCGTGGGACCGGGAAGGGGGAAGAGAGGATAAAAGAGGAGATTGGGAAGGACCAAGACAGTCTTAAATAGGGAACTGAATAAAGATAACCTAAGATAAAAATACCATAAAAATAACCATGCAGGCCACGAAGCAGCTTTACATCTCCCACTTCACTTGCCCCTTCACAACCCAGGACAGTGAGAACTATAATTATCCTCCAAGAGGCAGCATGGCACGGCAGAGCCAGAACGCTGGCTTCAAAGCTCACGCGACGGCTCTACTAGCTGTGTGATTTGGGCAACTTATTCAACCTCTCTGTGTAGATAATTATAGTATCCACCTCATAGGGCTGCTGTGAGAATTAGATGAGTTAATTCATGAGACCCTTAGAACATGCTTGGCACAGGGTAAGCACTCAATACATGTTAGCTGTTATTTTATAACTGAGGCATAATAATGAGGTAAAGAGATTTGGCCAAGGTCACCAGCAACAATACAGCAAAGTCTACACCCGTGCAACTTCAGGTTTCCTGGGAAAAGGAATCATCTGGGAAAGGTAGTTAGGACATGCAGATTCCCAGGCCCCGCCCCAGATATTCTGATTGGGTGGGTCAAGTAGACGGTGCCATAGGAGGGCGAGAATCTGCATTCAGAACAGGCTCTGCCCAGGTGATTCCGATAGAGAGGATCAGCAGGGGACAGCCTGGGGAACCCCAGCTGGGACACAGAGGCTCCTGCTGCCTCACCGGTCTGCCATCCAGGAGACCGCAGGGGCCCCCGAACCTCCTCTTCCCAACTCCTTGACCAATAGCCAGGCCCACTGATGGCTTCGCAGGGCAGCATAGCCCCCTACTCCTGACTTACTATGCATTTTTCTTTCTCTAGTTTCCAAGGTAAAAAGCGAGGCAAACCATTATCAGAGAGACAAAGAGTTCTCTCCAAGACCAAGAGCTTTAAAACCAAGCTGCACTTCAGAGTGGATTTTACCACTGGGTTCCGTAATGGAAATGCTGACATAGTCTTAATTATGAGGGAGACTTTCCTTCAGATGGAAATGCGGTGACCTAGAAGGCTCCATTTGCAAGTCCTCCTGACCTGTAAGAGAAGATGCCTGGTGGAATATTTTGGGTAATATATTATGCATCTACTTATCCTATGATCCCCATCTGTGGGCTTAGCAAGGCAGTATTTTGAAGAAAGGGAGAAAAAAATATGAACACCAGGCTTGAGAACACTCGCCTGGATCAGAGACCAGGGTGAGCTTTCTACTCTGCAGTGTTTTGCATTTCATATGAAGCAAAATCTATTTCAGGTGCTGCTGAAAATGCAGGAAAAGTACCAGTGACTAGAGTCCTAGGAATTAAACTGGCCTCAGTTCAGAGACGCAAAGTGGTCTCATACCATCTTTTCTGCATATTCATAATTTGTCAATGTGAAGAGGTCTTTGCTACCAAGAAAAAAAAAAAGAAAGAGAGGAGGAAAGACAGACAGGAAGAAGAAAACGTTCCTTGGGAACTATCATCTCATACGAATCAGGTGGCTCCCTTCACACCAGCCCCGGGAGGCACACACATGTCATCAGCCTCTGTCCTCTAGCGTTTGACTTAATGCAATCTCTGCCAGGCATTTCTCGCCAAGATATGAATGGTGTGGACTCTAGGTTGAATATATTACTCAGAAAACAAGGCTGCCTCCCCTGAGAGTGGGGCAGTATTTAGATATTTAGCTCGTGGCTAGGATAAGAGGGCAGGCCCCTAAGCAGGAATAGAAGGCTGCAGTGACTCAATTTCTTAGCAGAGATAAAGGGTAAACCCTTGAGGTGGTGCCCTCCTGTGGAGCTGAGTCACCTGCAGGCTTACATGTGGCTACGATTGGCCATGAGTTTCTACCTACCTTCATCTCATTCATCTATGGCAGTGGTAAATCACCATGATTTTTTTTGTTTTGTTTTTGAGACGGAGTCTCGCTCTGTCCCCCAGGCTGGAGTGCAGTGGCGTGATCTCAGCTCACTGCAAGCTGCGCCTCCCAGGTTCAAGCCATTCTCCTGCCTCAGCCTCCCAAGTAGCTGGGGGTACAGACGCCCACCACCATGCCCGGCTAATTTTTTGTATTTTCGGTAGAGACCGGGTTTCACCGTGTTAGCCAGGATGGTCTCGATCTCCTGACCTTGTGATCTGCCTGCCTCAGCCTCCCAAAGTGCTGGGATTACAGGCATGAGCCAGCGGGCCCAGCCACCATGATACTTTTTTAAAGCACACAGTTTCATTTGTTTTGACAAACATATACACCCATGGAGAAACACCCTCATCAGGATACAGAACATTTCCATCCCCACAGAGTGTTCCCTCATGCCCTCTTCCAATCAATCTTCTCCTCTCCAGAGGCAACCATGCTTCTGATATTTTTTACCATAGATAGTTTCACCTATTCTAGAATGGTAATATCAATGGACTCATATAGCATGGCCTTGTTTGGCTTCTTGCATTAAATGTAGCATTTCTGAGATTCACCATGCTATCGTGTCAGTAATTCACTCCTGCCGTAGACTGAATGTTCATGTCTTCCAACATTCAAATGCTGAAGCCTAATTCCCAATGTGGTGGTATTTGGAGGTGGGGCCTTTGGGAGGTGATTAGGTCATGATGGCAGAGCCCTGAATGCGATTACTGCCCTTATAAGAGAGACCCCAGAGAGGCCCCTCACCCCTTCTACCATGGGATGACACAGTGGGAGAAGTTGCTGTGAACCAGAAAGCAGCCCTCACCAGACACTGAATCTGCTGGTGCCTTGATCTTGGACTCCCAGCCCCCAGAGCTGTGAGAAATAAATTTCTATTGTTTATAAACCACCCTCTATGATTTTTTTTTTTTTTTTTGAAACAGGGTCTCACTCTGTCACCCAGGCTGGAGTGCAATGACACCGTCATGGCTCACTGAAGCCTCGACCTCCCAGGCTCAAGCAATCCTCCTGCCTCAGCCTCCCAAGTAGTTGGTACCACAGGTGCATGCCACCATGCCTGGCTAATTTTTAAATTTTGTGTAGAGATGGGGTCTCACTATGTTGCCCAGGCTAGTCTCAAACTCCTGACCTCAAGTGATCCTCTGCCTCTGCCTCCCAAAGTGCTGAGATTACAGGCGTGAGCCACCACACCCAGCATCTGACCACTGTTTACGTGTTGGCAGCTCACTCGACAGTCCCACTTCTCGCGAAGGTATCTGTGTCCCCGAGCAAGCAAAGCCTTTGGTTTCCCGCAGGCTCTGCTATCTACAGCAGCTCTTCTTCACACCGGCTTTCAGGATCCCAGATTTGTAGGGAGCTCTTGGGTTAACTTCTTGCCCCTTCTCCATCCTTCCTCTCAGCAGTGCCGTGGTTCTCATGGGAAGCAGGAATTTCCCCATCAGCCCTTCCCCATCCCCAAATCATTAATGACCTTGACTGGTGGACGTGTGTGAAGCAGGCAGGAGTGTAGAGGCACCGAGAGTGAAAGGTTTCCTGAGCTCCGGGGAGAAGGAGCAGGGAGGATGAGGGAGGGCACGCTTCGAGGCCCCCAGAGTCTGTGCTAATTTATCCTTCCTATCAAATTGCCTCCAAACTTCAGTAATAAGCATGCTCGTAGTTTGCTGATGAAATACATTCTTCCAAAGCAATTTTAAAATAATCGTACTGTATGCTAAACCTTAAAAAAAAAAGAAAAGAAAAAACCCTGCAGCCAAGTTATTCCAGACTGAATGGCAACAACAGAATTTCATAATTAGGAAATGCGGTGTCATTTCTGAATGTTATTACACCTTTGAAAAACAGTATCAAACCGAGGACTGAATATTTGATACCCGATTGATTTCAGATTTCAAGTCAACTGCAGCAAAATAATGAGCTGCCTCTGTCGTGAGCTGCTGAGCTCCCGCACGGAGGGTCTGGGAGGGAAGGCTCAAAGGGGGCACAGAGCCACAGAGCCTAAAGGCCTCTGCAACGAAGCTGTGGGGCTGCTGGGCTGGTGAACAAGCAGGATCCACAATGTCTTGCATTGATGTTTTTGCCCAAGGGGATGTTTTTGAACCCAGGCTTTATTTTAAATGCCCTTCAATTTTGCTCAGCGATGCTAATGCTGGGAGTCGGGGGATCAAAGTCCTGGACTAGAATTGGCTGGCAGCCCCTGTCACTTATCCAGGGCTGGCCTCCACTGAGGTTAGATGGGGTACGTGGTATGGTTCGTGGGGCTGGGGATGACCAGTGGTGGCCTTCCTCCTCTGGATACTCACCTTCACCACCAAGCTTTCCACTCACTACCTCTATATCCCAGGAGAATTTCATTCATAAAATTGGAGCATCTTGGCCTGGAAAGGGATGGCATGCCATCCTTTTCAACATTTCCCTCGAAGCCAGAATCTCCCCATGGCATATCCGAGATCTGGCCCCTCAGGCTCTGCTGCTAGAATTCACATCACCTTGTGAAGCCATCAATTCATGGAGCCACAAAGTTAGAAAAGGCTCATTTCTCTTCACCCAAGGTTTACTTCCATATTACAGCTCTTCCAATATCTGGGGACAGGTGCCTGTAGCACATGGATTAGTATCCTGTCCATATGATATAGCCTTCCCACTACAGTATCCTCAACTCTGTGTCTAGGCTCCCTCAGAAGCCTTGGAAAGACCCCTGGGCATAGCCCTTCGTCAGTGAGGGTGGGTGTTGACATACAAATGTCCCAGTCCTCATGCCTTGAATGGGATGACTGAGAAGCACGCTCTATACCACCTCCCAGAGTTTCTCCACAGCGTGAAGCCCCAGTTCATCACAGTGGGAGCTGGCTGGACAACACACCCTTTACTAGCTGCTTCCCTGCCCTGGACCCCTTCCCCACCCTCTTCCCGTGTTCTCTTTACTTCTCAAATAAAGCACGTGGACCCAATCCTTGTCCCAGAGTCTGTTTCTGGGGAGCCCAACCAAGACAATGCCATATTTCAGTTCTCTTCCCCAAGCCCAATATCCCTGATGCCTTCTCCTATTTCTGATGTGATATTCTCAGACCTAGAATTACCCTGGCCAAGCTTCTCCGTAGCCATCTCTCTTTCAAAGTTCTCTCTTAAGATTTGAAGCCTAGGACAGGAGACGGTGCTCCCAGCACACCTATTCAATGCAATGCAAGTCCTGTCATTTCTTTTGATCTCAGCACTATACTGCTCTTCTGTCTTAGGAATGGATTTGATTTTCCATCATCTCACACTCTTGGTTTATAATCTTCCTGTTAATATGAAACTCCCAGGTCTTCTGACTTGAACTGCTAATGCTCCTGGCCTTATTTCACTTTGGAGTAGATAAGCATGCTCTCTGTGCCTTTATACAAACATTCAATGTCAATGTTAGACAGGGCAGGCTCAAAAATATGGCCCTACAGTGTATTACTAGAGACCCTAGGTTGCCAGTAATTCATTAATCAAATCCTATGGGTACAAGTTGATTGGCCCACGACACATACATCTAATTGTTGTCATCAAATCCACATTTTCTCTAGTAGGTCAGGGATATCATGAGAGTCTTTGCAAATGCCCTGCTGAAAGCCAGACCCACCATTTAACAGACTGAATGGAATTAAATGAAATTCCAGGATCTTTCAGCATCCTGCCTTGTCCTGTCCCCTCTTCTCTTCCCATGCTCCATGGAATTACCTAATTCAAGCCATGCCAATATGAAAAATGGTTCTCATACCCTTCATTCCCAGGTTCTGACATGTCCTCATTATCTTTTTCTGGTAGCTGTTAACATAGGAGCCCGAGAAGAACTGGCCAAGGGCTAAAGAGAAGGGGTCAGCCAACTTCTTCTGTAAAGGGGTAGATAAAATATTTTAGGCTTTGAAAATCAGAGGGTCTCTGTCATGGTGTCTAGTCTACCATTCTAGCAAGGAGCCACAGACAATATATAAACTAGTGGGTATGGCTGTGTTCCAATAAAACTTTATTGATGGACACTGAAATTTGAATTTTATATCATTTTCACAGGTCACAAAATAGAATTCCCTTTTTGTGTTTTTTTTTTTTCCCTAACCATTTAAAAATGTAAAAAACCATTCTTAGCTCACAGAACCTACAAAAACAGCTGGTGGGCCAGATTCAGCCTACAGCCATTGTGTGACAACCCCTGCTGTACAGTAAAAGAAAGAGCACGAGATCTGCTAATGACCTGAGTTCTTTTATTTCCAGCTGTGGGATCTTGGGCACACCCCTTACCCTCTGACTCTGCTCACTTGCAAGTGTGGATGATATGGTGAAGGCAGGCAAGTCTGGGCCCAGGGTTGGGATGAGGCACACAAGGCACAGGTGCACAGAACATTTTAAATCCTTTACTCCAGGCTGGCTCTCTCACTGCAACCCTTTATTTCTAAATGCTACCACTGGCTTGCAATTTCTTCTAAAAATTGACTAGGGCCTTATATGCCGTATGTTCCTTTTATGAAAAGCCAAATAGCTAGTCTGCAATGCTCTGACCCCCCCTCTGGCTTTCCGTGTTCTAAAATTTCAGACAGGGGCTCAGTGGTCACATCTCCAGGAATTTTCAGTGCCCTGAGCTGAAAGTGGTCTCAGCCCATAGGCTTGTAGATTTAAAGGTGCTTGGGGGCTCTCTTCTTATCTTCAGCTTCACATCTCTTTTCTATGCTTATGTTTTACATAGCCCAGGTTAGAGACACATCTCCTTGATCAGTAAAGAGGAAAGACAAGTGATCTGACCCTACTCTACTGGACACCCCATCTGCTACAATCTGAATGTTTGTGTCTCCCCAAAATTCATATGTGAAAACATATTCTCCAACATGATGGTGTTTGGAAGTGGGGCCTTTGGGAAGCAACGAGGTCATGAGGGCTACGCCTTCGTAAGTGGGATTAGTGTCCTGAAGAAAGAGCCTCGAGCAAGCTCCTGGCCTCTTCCACCACGTGGGGACACAGCCAGAAGACAGCCATCTATAAACCAGGAAGGGCATCACCAGACACCAGATTTGCCAGTGCCTTGATCTTGGACTTTCCAGCCTCCAGAACTGTGAGAAATAATTTTCTGTTGTTTATAAACCACCAAGTCTATGGTATTTTGTTATAACAGCTCAAACAAACTAAGCCACCATACATCTACTGCACACTAATTTTTCAGCGTCCCCACCATGGTCTTTAGATGACTCTTCAGCCATTTCTCAGCTTTCCCAGCCTTCCTGGGAATCATCTTTCGTGATCACCATATTCTTGTATTTGCCTTTGGCCACATGCTCCTTTTGAGAATTAATTTTGTGTGTCAACTCGGCTAGGCAAGGGTGCGCAATTGCTTGCTCAAACCCTGGTCCAGATGTTGCTGTGAAGGTATTTTTTACATGAGATTAACATTTAAATCAGTAGACTTTGAGTAGAGCAGATGACCCACCACAATGTGAATGGGCCTCGTCCAATCCACTGAAGGCCTTAAGAACAAAAACAAGGTTCTCCGAGGTAAAGGCACTCTCCCCAAGACTGCAACACAGAATCCCTGCCAGAGTTTACAGCCTACTGCCCTGTGGAATCTGAACAGAAGATTGCAACAGCAACTCTTATCTGCATCTCCAACCTGAAGGCCTGTCCCATGGATTTCAGACTTGTCAGCCCCCACAATCATGTGAGCCAACTCCTTAAAATGTGCGTTTATATGTGCATCCTATTGGTGTGTTTCTTTGGAGAACCCTGACTAACCCACTCCTCCTCCCATCTTTTGCAGGGCTATGCTAGTTTTTTAAGAGCCTTCTTTATCTCTTTCTTTTGGGTCATTGATGAAACACAAACAATGGCATTGTAGAGTCTACTGTCCCTGTAACTCATATAAACTTTGAAGACTTTGAAAGGTAAGAATTACTACCCCCTCTCTTGCCTTGTTTCGACTTGCTTTTCCTCCAGTGTAAATAACATGCCTCACTTCATTCTCAGCTTGCTTCCTTCTTAGATTCTAAGATGAAGGCCACTTTCTTCTGGGATCTTTGTCTTTTCCTACCCACACATAAATTCTTTCTGGTCCCAGTGACCAGTTTTTCTCTTTGCTTCTTCTCCTCAACTTTTGGACATAAAATTGTCAGCAAGGCCAAACAAGAATTTATGTTTTTAGCAGCCTGAGACTCCAGCTGATGACCAGATGGTTGAAGTCTTCCTTTACTCCTGGATCTTGCCTCATGCCAGTTTTGTATTCTGCCTTTAAAAAGTATTATCCATCCACTCCTAAAATAGCACTGCCACTGCTCTCCCCACACAGTCCTTCTCTTCAGGTTGAGATTTGCATTCCAGTGAAAACTTGATAGACTCCCATCTCCCTTCTATGATTTCCACTTCTACTGCTGCTGTTAAATGCATTATATGTTCTTCCTTTTGTATTCGTCTGTTCTCACGCTGCTAATAAAGACATACCCAAGACCGGGTGATTTATACAGGAAAGAGGCTTAATTGACTCACAGTTCCACGTGGCTGGGGAGGCCTTGAAATCATGGCAGAAGGTGAGGGAGTTGCAAAGTCATGTCTTATACGGTGGCAGGCAAAAGAGAATGACAGCCAAGCAAAAGGGAAACCCCCTTATAAAACCATCATTTCTTGTGAGACTTATTCACTACCACAAGAACAGTATTGGGGGAACTGCTCCCATGATTCAATTATCTCCCACCGCGTCCCTCCTACAACATGTGGGAATTATGGGAGGTACAATTCAAGATGAGATTTGGGTGGGGACAGAACCAAACCATATCACCTTCCCATTAATATATTCAATTCCTGAGTCCCAGAATCAGAGAATTTCAGGGTTAGCACAGATCATCAGACCCTGGGACCCCATCTTCTCTGAGAAAACCCCATCAGGAGGTTTGAACACCTTCAGCAGCTAGAAACTCATTTTTCCCATGCAAGGTGGCCCCTTCTGTCTCTGAGCACCTCTAGCTCACCTGGATTTGCAGCAGCGGCACTGCTGGGCAGCCTGGAGGGAGGGCAGGAAGCATGCTCACAGCTGGAACAGTCAATACATGTTCTCCAAAACATGTCTTTTCAGGCCTAAAGGTGAATAAAGAAGGTAAGCAAAAGATGGGGGCTTTCTGTGTGTTAACTTCCCCTGTGATAAAATCTGCCCAGGCTACCACTCGGCAACACCTATAGAATACATGTTTCTCCTTTGTTAGATTTTTTTTCACTTTGTTGCTCAATCTCTATTTACTGGTATCTCCAGGGTCCTACAGATTTTTCCTGTCGCCATTAATTTAAAAGTAAAAGGATGGGCAAAGAATTTAACAAGGATGTTGCAATCCTTAATAAAATTTTGCAGGATTGTCAAGAAATTTTTGACCAACAAGACAAGTGATAGTGAAACATTCTTTTAAGAGGCAAATGTAGCCAACAGCTCCACTAATCAAAGCAATAATGACACTGTAATAAATAAATAGATCAGTGGAAAAGGCAAGAGGGTAGAAAAATATGTGAGTCTATGTGGGAATTTAATAAATGATAAAGGTGGCAGTTTAAGTCTTGGGAAAATGGGATATCCCTCTGAAAGAAAAAAAATGATACCTGTCTTGTGATGGATTAAAAAAAAAACTAAGCATTCCTAAAAAGCATAAAATTTTAGACTGCATTCGAGAACAGTTTTATAACATTATAAGGAAGGTCTTCCTAAGGGAGAAAAAACTGAAATGACTTCACAGATTTTAAAAGATTTTAAAATTAAAACCTTATTTGAAAAAGTAAAAAAGAATAACAGGATATAAGGTTCAAAGTGTATCTCTTACATAAAAAGAACTGTAATACATTTATAAGAAAACTATTAGTACTTTAGAGGAAAACCAGGCAGAAGATATGAACAGAAGAGGTAATTCAAATGGCCAGTAAGTAGATGAAAAGATGCTCAACTTCGTATCAAAAAGATGGTTAGTGAGACGCACAATGAAACAACAAAATACAACTTTTCATTGAAAGGTCCAGCAAAAAAAAAAAAAAAAATGATAACATCTAGTAATGGCATGAGTGTAGAGAAAAGGAGTTGGAAAAATAAATTGCCACTAACTTTCTGGGTGTCAGTTTTGCAATATTTACAAAGTAAAAATGTGGATGAATTCTGATTCAGACACCTCTAAGGAAATATTCAACAGAACATTTGTACACCTGCATAATGATATGTAAAAAAGGTTTAATGAGGTGTTGCAATAACAAAATGAAAATAATAACATCTGAGTAAATTACCAATAAGGGATGGGTAGGAAAAAATATGTTGCATTCATATGGCATGCTATGCAGAAGTTAAAAGAAGAAGATCAGTATCCAATGATCTGGAAGGAAGAATGTTTACATACATTTTTTTAAAAAAAAAATCCATTACAGACCAAAATGTACAGACTGATTGCATTTGTAAAGACATACCTGTATAGACACAGATCCACCCACTTCAGGTGGCAGAAAGTCAGGAAGGATGCCCCCCAGACTGCTACCCCACCACCCCAGAATAGTGGTGGGACTATGGGACATTTTCAGGTTTTCTGTGGTTTTCTCTATTTTTCAACAAATGTGTTCAAAAAAAAAAAACTTACTACAATACCTGGCACAAAACAAATGATCAAAAGACAGTAGCAATTATCTTGACCATTACGATGTGCTGTGCCCTGGACAATTCCCCTTGTGTCCCATTCTTGAAGCCAGCTCTTGTTTTCCAAACATTTTTCTCTTCTTAGTTGGAAGCAGAGGTGAATTTCCCACCTTCCCATGAAGACTTTGTGACTTAGGACTTCACTCCCCTTCTCCCTCCCCCACCACCCATATGGTACACATCCCTTCAGCTGGTGTTTATTTCCTGTGTATCCAAAGAAATGGAAACAACTAATGGGGTCAATGACTGTGGCAGGGTCCTTATGCCATGCCAGGGACACCCTTTAGGGTGACAGCCGCCCCCAGAAAGGCTATGCCAACACTATCCATGGCAGCTTTGGGGCCCCAGTGAAGCCAACCAACCACCCACCATTTTGGGCTCTTGCTTCTGAGGTTTCCCTGGGCACTAAGGTAACCAACTTGTCCCAGTTTGTCCAAGACATTCCCCCATTTTAGCACTGAAAGTTTTACATCCCAGGAACCTTCTCAGCTTCATGCAAACCCAGACAGCTGGTCACCCTTGTGGGTACCTGCTATGTGTCTGGCTGTTTGCTAAGCAGTGTTGCAGGGGAGAAAGGGTATGAAGATGAACAAAACACACTCTCAAACCTCAAGGTCTCCTTACGATGCAAATGAGGACACTGGTGAAGAACTAACCTGCCCTGCTGTGATTCGTCTTAGTGGAGATGCCGGCCACATGCTCTGGAAGGGAAACCGCAGAGATGAATTCTGCCTCCAGGGAGCTGGACTTAACGTTCTCCACGCTATGGGCAGAGGCTGTCGCTGGGAGCTCAATTCCAAGGGCTCCAGTTATCTTTCCCTGGTCTCTCCTGTGCCTTGTTCTTGCACCCTCCCCCACTCCCGCCTCCCCAAAACTCACCTCCTGGCTTGGCTTCCAGGGCCCCTCCCAGGCACCTCAGAGCCCTTCAAAAGCATCTCCTCCAGTCAAGCCAGCCAACACTGGTGGGGAAAAAACGCAAGGGTCACAGTAGTCCCGACTTTCTGGGTCCCTCCTGAAAAGCCACCCTGAGGACGTGGCCTTGGCGATTGGTCCTTGGGTTCCAAAATATCAGCTGGCCCAGCCACATCCGGCCTCCCATTTGGAAGCACATATGCGCCACCTCCCAGGGGTGAAGACCAGCTTTCTTTAGTAAGCACAGTCACAGCTGCCGCCCTGTGCCTCCAGCCCGGGCGGCCATCTTTCCCGGTGAATCCCTCACCTCTTCCCGGTGCTCAGAGTGCACGGGCCCCTTGCTGGTCTTCCTGCTTAGCCCGGGTTCTCAGCCCCAGGTTCCCATTAGAATCACCTGGTAAGTGTTTCAAACATAGCAACGCTGGTTCCCCTGTCCCACCAGACCATTTAAATCCAAATTTCAAGAGAGGAGCTCCAGCATCAGCAGCCTTTAAAAGCCCCCAGGTGATTCAAATGTTTGGCCAGGAATGAACGCAGGGCCTAAAGCTGCTGTGCTTCGCAGGGGCGCCATCGCAGCTCACTAAAGCCTCGACCTCCTGGGCCCATGAAATCCTCCCACTTCAACCTCCCAAGTAGCTGGGAATACACTCAGCTATTTTTTTTTTTTTTTTAATGTAGAGATGGGGGGGGGTCTCACCATGTTGCCCAGGCTGACCTTGAACTCCTGGGCTCAAGTGATCCTCCAGACTTGGCCTCCCAAAGTGCTGGGATTACAGGGGTGAGCCACTGTGCCTGGCCACCTTCTGCTTTGTTAAAGGGTAAACTAGCCCGGGTGTGGTAAATATAATGCTCTAGGGTGGAGACCAAGCACCTTGGCTCCTGCTATCTATTAAGTAAATTACCTTAAGTAAATGTGGCGAATGACAGCATTTACCATCAAGGGCTGTGGGAGAATTCAGTGAAATAATAGAGGTAAAAACACCTAGCACAATGCATGATGTGTACCGAGAATATCAGAATGTTAGCTATCAGCCAGTTACTCTTTAGTATGAATGAGTAAATGGTGGGTGCCCAGCAAGCGGTCTTGAAAGGGGAGCAAGGATGAGGAGCCTCCTGTCTTAGGGAGGAGCACCCTGACCAGGGGAAAAGTGAGGGAAGGACTGAAGCCCAGCTTTGCTGATGTCATAGATTTGGCCCAAGGATGTAGTTTGCACTGATTGCTTTGTCACCTTTTCAGGTCACCTTCCCTCTCTGGCTGTCTCATTCTTGAAGGCAACAGCATTAGTGTCCACTCTTTAACCCAAGGTGGGAGAAGAGATGAGAATCAATGCCTTTTCTAAGGAGAATTATCAGCAGGCCTTTGTTGGTGGGGGCTTCTCATTCCTGGTTTGTGAGGTCATTCTTGTGGACAAACAGAATAAACCGGAATTTGGCCCGCCAGGGACCTCGAGGCACCAGGCCAGTTCTGAGCTCAGTTTAATTTCACCAGCCACGAATCTTTCTCAATGTCGTCCAACACATTACAGGCGCTTAATGAATATTAAACAATAACAATAACAAATCATTGTCTTCAACCTGCTGAGCCCCCTCTTAGTACTAATGCCAGAACTTGGTTGGACACTTTTGGGAGAAAATCCTGCCCATCTCCTTGGCATCCCAGCCCTGCACCCAGGGGCAGAGAGCTCACAGGCTACAGTGAGGACAGGTCACCGCCCACAGCAGGGGGGTAGGGCGTAGGGAGGAAGCAGGGAAAAGAGACACGGCAATGGCCCCGAGCTGCTGCCAAGCATGACCAGAGCCTCTGTGCCTGCGGTCGGTCCATGAAGCCTGCCACCATCAGCCAGAATGCCTCCTCCTGCCCAGCCACCATTGTGACCCAGCTCCCACCATCCAGGAGGGCCAGACTCCACCTCACCTGTCAATGCTGAGCTCTTGGTCATGCCACCTGCATCAAGAAAGAGCTGATCAGGAGGAAGCACTCTCCCCTGTGTACCCTTGGACCTGTTCGAGTTCGGGCCATGCACACATATTATCTATCAAAAAAGCTACATTTAAAACACTTTAAAGGGAGGACTGAAAAGCTGCATGTAGGTGAGATAGGTCAGAGAACTGTGTTTTCATAGCAAAGTTGGCCACTGTGGAGGGAGGAGAGGTAATGCAAATATTTGTTGAATTTGATTTTCTTCTTCATAGTTAACCTGACAAAAATCCTGGTGGGGCTACATATGGCAACGTGTGTTTTGTCTTAGGTCCCACCCCTTCTATGTGTGGATTTCCAAGTCAAGCAGAATCTTCACCCATTACCAATGAATGTGCCCCACCCTGGCCTGGACTCCTCTTTCTCCCGCTATGCACAGGAAGGAGGATGGAGGATACAGGAAATCATTCAAGAAGAAAGATTAAAAAATGAAAGGTTCAGAAGAGGCAGGAAGCTAGAGAAACCAATGTGAAGAAGATGGAAAATGGGAGAACGTGTCACAAAGAAACAGCAAAAAGAAGAAACCCAGTGTTAGCATTAGGCCCCGGGGCCCTCAGTCACCCACGGTAAGTGGTAAATTAACTTCTCTCCGCTGCATCTGGAATGGTCCTAGTTATGACTATGAGAGCATCGAAATAAGTGGACAGGTGCATCCCGCAGATGCAAGTCCAGCCGTCCTGAAGCAGCAGAGCCTCTCACACGCTGCAGGACAGACACAAGGAGCCTCCAGCCCAGCACCCAAAACCCAGGAAGTGCCTGATAAATACTTGTTGATGGGAATGAAGAGCAGCCAGGCATCTGCAGATTTGAGAAATGCCAGGGATGGTTGCTGTCACTCAGCCAAGGGATCCAGAGAACCAATGAGGCCTAGATCTAAAACCCATCTGACTGCCCCAATTAGCCTGGAAGCTCTAGGAATTCAGCGACCACATCTCAGTCATCACTGCAGCCCTGGCCCCAGCCAGGGCCTGGAACAGGAGGCATCTCCCCGTGTCATCTGACTCTGCAGGGAGGTGGGCACCAGCGCAGGCTGAGGGGACACCGTGGGGAGGGGACGCTGTGAGTGTCCTCACCTGGAGCTCCAATGGAGAACACTGAGAGTGAACCACAGGCAGCCAAGGCCAAGGCAAAGCTTTGAGCAGCACAAGGAAGCAGGAGGAGTCGTGGCCCTCTTGGCCCTGCCATGGGGCACTGTGGGAGTGCACTTCGGTTTGGAGGTGGTGGGGGTAGGGACACCCCTGAGGTATTTCCACCCACATTGCCTATGTTGCCCAACCAGCTAGATGGCCAGCTCGCGGAAACTAAGGAAGCTGTGGTTTGGGTGAAGGGAAGGGTGTCAGGAAAGTGTGGCACCCCACAGGGACTCCAGTGTGGGGGAGCCGCTAGGCCCCACCGGGAACAGGAGACTGAGGAAGAAGAAGGCCTGCACGGTCAGAGCCCACTGATTTCAAAACCCAAGTGGACTTCGTTCCTGAAAGGTAACGTCATGGCCCCGTGGTGAGGACGGATAATCTGTCCACACTGCCAGTTGCTCCTCACCTGAGGGGAGAGGCTCGGTGACAGGGGCAGGAAAGGGACGACTTGGGAGCTACTGGACAGAGCTGGCACTGGACTGAGCCCACGGAGCAGGCTGTCTGCACACACTACCAGGTCCCAGACACACCAGCTGCAGCCACTAACACTGGCAGAGCCCAGCAAGGGAGGCAGCAGCAGTGGTTTTCCTCCTTCCATTACAGATTTCTCAATCAAGGCCCAGAGAGGTAAACTAATCTGCTCAGGGTGGCCTGGCTAACAAAGGAACAGAGAACAGTCTCAGGTTTCTTGCGCTGCTCCTCCTCTTCTCGGCATCACACTGCCTCTCCCGGGGTGGAGGCGTGGGCACTCGCCCTCACTCTCTCCATCTCTCTCCCAGCAGATGCTTACAGGGTGCCCCGTTGTGGAGGGCACAAGCTGGGCACTGCGAACAGAGCGCAGCCCCTGTCCGTGTGACCCACAAGGTCCACTGGCCCTGGGGTGGGGCACAGGGCAGCATCAATCCCTAGTGGTCTTGGCTTTCAGCCTTTCAGAGCCTCCCCTGGGGCACTGCCCCACCTCTGCCGAGAGTCCAGCGTTCACTCTTTCTCCCCCAGGGAACTCGAGGCTTGGGGAGTTATTAATAAATACAGTTTCCCCTCCACACACCTTCATCAATCAAGCGGCAAGAACCTGGGGTAAGGCACAGCTCCAGGAAGCCCCAGCTACGATGAGCAGATAGTACCTGGGCAGGCCTCCTTTGCACCCCTAGGCACCAGCATGGACCTGTCTTAATCACCAGGCCCCAAAGAATGACACAGGCCTCCACAGCTCAGGGAGCTCCTACAAATGAGGGCTCAGGTCAGCTCTAAAGACAACTGCCCTATGCCCTAGAATCCTCTTGACAGAAGCACAGTCCTTCTGTGTCTCTGAAGGTCATGCCGTCCTTCAGGTATTGGATTGCAGTTTCTGAAAAGACCTAGGAGCTGTGTCTCAGGTGAACAGTGCTCCCAGCCAGGCAGCCCGATCTGAGCCGGAGGCCACAGCCACGTCTCCCTCCTCTTCCTAGACCCAGAGCCACAGGTTCACCTCTGAGCTTTGTCACCACCTACCCCTTCCCTGGTGGCCACAGTGACATGTCTCCCAGCTCTTCCCAGCTCCCTGAGCAGAAACAACTGTCCAGCTCATCTTTATTCCCTACAGTAACTGGTCTATGAGCACGTGATAGATATTTGTTAGAAGAGGATTATGGAACGCTTTGGTTGATAAAGAAAGAGGAATAATATATTCCTTGAGCTACATGTTTCTTGATTTCTTTCTGTGTATACTGTGGAGAGCCCATTATGTTAGTTCATTTAGTTCTGATGACAATGTGTTGATGTGGGTAATACTATTATCCGTATTTTAGGAGGAGGAAGCTGAATAACAGGAAGAGCCTGGGCTGGGTTTCAAACCCAGCCTGCCTATCCTGGAGCCACATTCTCAGCCAACTGTAGAGCCCTGCTTTTCCCTATCAAAAAAGAATGGATTCCCAGGGATCTGTCTTTTTCTAAACATCAGCATGACTCTGTTTCTTCTTAATTGCCTGGCACACAGTAGGTGATCTGTAAATGTCTAGGAAAGATTAATAAATGAATGTCATCAATGTCAATGAAAAAGCAAATATTGAAGGAAGAAAAAATTTAAAGATGGGCACTCTGTTCTGAAGCATTATCAGCAATTTCATGGTGTGTGTTTTTTGTGTGTGTCTCATACGCAGACACTTGCAGGCACACACATACCACACAAGCCTATGATCTCAAGTTTGAGAAAGTGAATATTAATTACTTCTACAAAAAATATTACAGGCTTTTCTATCCCCCAAGATGTGCTTCAAAACTGTACCCATGTTGCAATTCAACCTTCCTTCTGCTAATCTCACTGTGCCATTTAAACTTCTACTGTCTTTATACGGCGGCGCCAAGGGTTTAGGCAGAAGTGTAAGAGATGAGAGCCCAGAGCTTCTACATGGGCAACAGTGGGATCTATCCTGGATCCTACGCTTTCTACCTAACCCTGGAACTTGGTAAGGTCCTCAGTGTCTCTAACCATGGCTCACACACTCCTTCAGGTCTAGCTGTGTTGTCTTTGTGCGTGTGTGTGTGTGTGCACGTGCAGCGCATGCACACCCAAGAAGGTCCAAACTATTCCCAAATTTAAATGTTTTCTCTCACCATAACCCTAAATACAGCATGCACATTAGAAACATATATCCAAATATGGGGTTCAATAATGAATCATTGCCTCATCAGACATTATTTCCTCCAAAATGTATACAAACACTTAAACCACTCCTTTTATTAAAAAAAAAAGAGCAAAAAAATGAGGACCAACAATCTATAAAAGGAAATTCAGATAGAGATGGGGGAAGTGGCAATGGTTTTGCAGTTTCCAAAGGTGAGCCTCCAAGGGACAGAGCTCACTCAGCATCTGCCAGCTAATGATGTCATCATGATCATTTCTTTGCCTTAAGAGACAGGGTCTTGCGCTGTCACCCAGGCTGGAGTGCAGTGGCGCGAACTCGGCTCACTGCAGCCTCAGCCTCCTGTCCTTAAGTGATCCTCCTGCCTCAGCCTCCCAGAGTGCTAGTACTACAGGCGCATGCCACCATGCCTGGCCATATGGGTGGATTTGACTTTGGCCACTCAATGCTCCTTGGAAAAGCCCCCTCTACTTCAGAATCCAGTATCCCCTTTCCTCACCACCTCCCAGCACTGACATTTAGAGTTTTCACAAACATGAAGTCCACACCACTCTAAACAAACTCTTGGATGCTCCATTTTGCTCACTTTGGCAGAAGCTGAGCTTTCTGTCCCGAGATTGAAAGAGGCACGAAGCTTAAGTCACTCCGCCACCCTGTGGCCAGCAAGAGAACTGCACGCTTCCCGCGGGACAGAGGCCGGGCTCTGGAACAATGAGCTCCCAAGCTGCACACAATTTTTAAATCCATCATAGCACCTTTTAGGAGCACCTCTTCAAAGGCCCTACAGTAGTTCTTAACTGAACTGGAAATTGCCTGCTTTCCATACAATTGTACACAAGTGTTCTTCTGTTTAAAGGGACCGATTCATCTATTTCTGGGTGCTTTGTTCTCCAAAACAGTGTGGTTATAAATCACCCCCAGGTTTATCCAGTTCATCCTCCTGCCTCAAGGAAGGACGCCCTTCAACCCATTCAGGGAACACACGTCGCTGCCGTTTTATGAAGAGTATCTGAAGGCAGCGTCACAATCTCCTAAAACGCACCCATGTGTTTGAAGGTCAGGGGCTCAGAAGGTTTTCTCTAAAGTCAAACCCAAATTCCTACTGCCGCAAAGACCTGAGGAAGTATGAGCAACCCCTGCTGAATCTGATGTGAGTTCGAGTCCTAATTGCAGGACTTACTTGCTCTGAGCCTTTCTGTTCTGATCTGTGACGTGAGGAGCGAGGGTCATTCTTCCTGCCCCTGCCTTACGGTTGTAGGGGCATCCCGTGTGCAAAAGCACCCTGTAAGGCTTTTAAAGTGCGGTGGGAATGTGGCTCCGGGTTATTCTCATCGAATGTTCCAAGGTGTCAGAAGACATTCACAGAGGGGCAGGTTGCACAAAACGAGGTCCTTAAACACAGAGCTAGGAGGAAACAGAATGGGGTAGGTGCCGGTTAGGTGGACCAGACATATCACACCCCCCTGCTCAACTTGGGGGTTACAGTGCACGCTGAGAGCGGGCCACCGACAAACCGTGAATCAGTGACCTGCTCACTGGCATTTTGAGCCGACAGTAACCCCCCTCAGCCACAGAGTGCCGGTGCAGGAGTTACTCTGGCCAGGGCAGGGAGGCCCGGGGGCTCTGTGACACAGAGCTTGCCCCGATCACGGAAGCCATCTGTCCTGGATTTTCTGGAGTTCTGGTTTCAAATATTCCAGTCTATTGTTCCAGCAAAGACACAGTGCTTTGCAGGGTCTGACAGCTGGGGTTCAGGAAACATAGCCCCAGAACCCCATCCTCGCAGCACCCTTTGGAATGGAAGAGACATAAACGATCATAAATGAAAAACCCTCACTGCGGTCTCTGAAATCCCACTCCTGAAGTGAAGGGCTCTCACTGTGGCCACCCTGTCCAGGAAGTCGGGGGGGTAGCCTGTTTCGGGGTTGGAGCTGGAATCCTCCCGAGTCTGTGATTGGCCAGAACTCTCTCCTGGGACCCCACACCGGAGCCCAAAGGGCAGGATCAGAAAGGAGAGGCTTCCTTGGAGCACGGGCACAGCTGGTGGCTTGGCGCCCTCTAGTGGAAGATCAGAAAAAGACAGCCTGGAGGGATGCAAAATGAAACTCACCAAGCAAGCCAAGTGA
This sequence comes from Pan troglodytes, assembly GCF_028858775.2. Lineage (NCBI taxonomy): Eukaryota > Metazoa > Chordata > Mammalia > Primates > Hominidae > Pan > Pan troglodytes. Next base: position 53,844,390 of record NC_072414.2, read on the forward strand.
ATTTTTCTCCTGAATTTTCTTTCCCCTGCTTCAGGATTGCCAGCACACATCTGCTTCCACGTTGACTGGTAGGCAGGCTTCAGTGCCTCCTATGATCCAGTCTAGGGAACGACCTTCAATTCATAACAAATCACAGAAACCTTGGAAATTTTTCTGAACAGCAGCTCTCTCCACCTCCAAGAAAAACAATGAAGTTTGGTGTTTGGGCCGCCTGCCTCCTTGATGTGTTTCACACATGATTCTCCTGGTTTAGGGAACTTTCAAGTTTGGGCATCAAATACATGCACAGCCCTTTCAAGTAGGAGGACTGAAAACCAAGACAAATAGTGGCTGTTCCTTTTCAAAATGCCTCACTTCATTTCCAAAGCATTTGGTCTTTTTATTAGTCTCTTTAAAATATCAAATCCATCCTGCAGCACACATCCATTTGAACGAACTAGACTCCAAGAATGCTTCGAGCGGATGCACACAGTCTTATTTTGTGGGCATGCACGGAGATGGGCCTACACTTAAAAATTGTGAACATTGTAAATTAAAAATTGATATTTAGCCAGGCGCAGTGGCTTATGCCTGTAATCCCAGCACTTTGGGAGGCCAAGGCCAGCAGATTACATGAGGTCAAGAGTTCGAGACAGCCTGGACAACATGGTGAAACCCCGTCTCTACTAAAAATACAAAAATTAGCCGGGCGTGTTGGCGCATGAATCCCAGCTCTACTTGGGAGGCTGAGGCACGAGAATCGCTTGAACCCGCGAGGCAGAGGTTGCTGCGAGGCAGGATCGCGCCACTGCACTACAGCCTGGGCAGCAGAGAGAGATTCCGACTAAAAAAAAAAAAAAAAAGACATGTAAATGGAGTTACATTTACATGTCACCACACAAGGGTTATTATTATGTTTATGATATACTTTTTGCAATTAATTTTTCTGTGGCTTTAGATACTGATAAAACCTATTAAACATCATAACAGTATTTGAATGTGGATATTTAACAGGAATGTTGGATCAAATATTATAAAATCAAAGAACATTAGCATGTAGTATCTCTTACTTGGTTCCTCTGAGCACTGAGCGCCATGCCAGACACTTTACACACACGATCTCATTTAATTTTCCTAACACCTCCATGAAGTGGGTAGTATTATTTCCATTCTATTGTTAAGAAAACTAAACAGAGACGCAGAATGACTGAACAGGATTCCCCTCTGTTTGATTGAAAAGTCTATGGTCTAACTGGTCCACTTTACTGCCGCCTGTGTAAGTGCCGTAAGTACAAGCAAGAATAACCCACTTCTAAACTACTTAAACCAGAGGATGCTGATCAAATGAAAAACATTTAAGACAAAAAGAATTTCAAAACAGAAAGGTTAAATTAAGTAAACGCTAGAGAGGAAAACAATGTAGTATAAGTATTCAGCAAAAGGCTTTTATACAAAGATGTTTTTAGAAAAGAAATGTGATTCTAAACAGTGTCTCCAATCTAAATTACATGAAAACATTTGAAGACTTGAAGACCAAAATCAAACTGTGCACAAAACAGTGGTACGTAATCCCAGAAAGATTTAAAACACAAATTTACCAAAATCACAGCTTCTGAATAACAGATTTGAAAACATAAAATAGATACTCACTGCACAAAGACAACTTTGGTTCTTCTTTGGTAAGACTTTGGCACTTACCAAAACATTATAAATAATGTTAAAAAAAAAAAGAACTTCAAATGATTAATCTTAAACTTCACCTTTTCTAAAATTAAATGCCTCCAGTCTAAGGACCTGGCTGCTTGGTCTGGAAAGAATTTAATTAGCATTTATAAACTGTCAGTGTAAATATCTTTTCAAGAGACATATATGATTATTTTAATTCAAGAAGCCAATTCAGCATTTATAAAAGGTAACTAAATCCGTCAGTATGCCTGTCCATTTTTCCTTTTGCATTAATGAGACTGAGTTTCATAATTTAATTCTGAAGCATACAATTCAAGGGTGTTCAGATTAATAACAATGTATATATTAATATAGTACATATATTAATATGTTTATCGCAAGATAATTAAAGTAAGAAAACTGTATCTTCCAGGTTTCAAGAGCAATGAAATTATCAAGTTCATTTAGACCTGATTGTGATTATTTCTCTCTCACCTTGGAATTCCCTAGGCCCAAAGGGTCCAGAGAAGCAGAGACTGTTGCTTCTGTGTCCCCAGCCTAGTGCAGTGTTTAGCTCATGGTGGGTACACAGTAAATGCTTCTTTAACGGATCTGTGCTAGCAAATTCTTGGGTACAAGTTGGATCCCTAGAAAGGTTTCTGCATTTCACCAAGGACAAACATATCTGTATCCTTTAAAAAAAAAAAAAACAAAACTCTAAGCTTATTGCAACTTGGGCTTTTTACTCATAGTTCAAACTACTCAACCTACTAAAGGACTGGAAGTGCTTTCAGAATCAACCTACTCAGTTCGCATCAAGGAGACAGACTGAGAGAGGTGAGGGCATCCCTGAGACCCTTGCCCAGACCTTCTGACTACAAAATTGCTATTCCTCTCTTATGTCTGTGGAGCTGAGGCCTCACAGGGTGCTCACATGGCAGAAAAAAACAGCTACCTCAAGATAAACAAAAATATCTCTTCTCTGTCCACAATGACCAGCCACCTGTCACATTCTCAGAGTGGGGTGACCCAGGCAAACATTGCAGCAATGCCGTGGGCCTCGCTTGATGCCATTGGAGGTGAGCTCGGAGTCCCTCCTCCTTGGCAGCTGGGAACAAGGAAAGGGGGCAGGTTAAGAAAGGGAACTTGGAGGAACAGAAGGGAAAATCAAAAGGCGGAATCAAATGCAAGAGGCAAGAGATATGTCTGTGCAGGTCATTAATCAAGCCTCCAGCATGGCCTTGTTGTGTTGTGCTGGGTCTCCCACGAGGATTCCCAGCCCCACGAAGACAAGAGCTATTCTGGAGGAAGCCATGAGGAACTTCTTTATGCAAAAGCACTCCCTAAATTCCTCACCAGAAGGGCGAAAGACATGGTGCGCGTTCTCGAAGAACAGATTGGTGGGAGCTTACGTTTCCCTAGCAGGTCACTTTATCGCTGTTTATCTTTGTTTTGACAGAGATGTTGCATCAAAAGCAAAGGTTTCTAGAAGCAACAAGGTAACTGTCCAAAGCCCTGGTTAGTTAATCAGATCAGCCCCCAGACATGGGTGTTTCAGACAAGTGGGTTCTGCCTCAGAAGAGGGAGATTTCCAATCAAAATGCGTAATTAGTGGCTAAACAAGAGATGCGTAGGGCCAGCCAGCTGTAAATGCTAAATGAATGTCCATAGAAGGTCAGAAGTTTACTGAATCTGAACCAGATTCCTGTCAGGCCACACTATGTCCAGAAACATTTTCTTACCCAGAAAACCTTAGTAGCTTGGATTGCCAAAGTAATTCAAGTGAGGCCTCTGCTCTATCAATGAAATATAAAAGTTAGATAGAGCTAATTAATAGTATAAAGCATCACTTAAATTACCTTTCAAGCATTCTCAATTACCTTAGAAGAAGCAATTGACAATCATTTGGTATATGAGATATGAATCAACTTTCTCTAATTCATTAAAGCTGGTCCCCCAGAGCCCTGGCCAGACCGTACTTTGATAACCTAGTTTAAGTTATGGAAACGATTTGTACCTGAAAGTAATAGAATGGAATTGCCTTAGAAATCCCCTTCCACATAGTCTGCCATTGTACTTTTTTTTTAAACTATACTTTATAGCATTTCTATCTTAGAGGAAAAGATACCTGCATTGTACGCAGCTGTCTCAAGCCTGACTTCTTTCCAGTGTTCTCCTGGGCAGACCCCTTTCTTCCCTGGGACTCAGTTGGCCTCTCTGTAACACGAGGGGCCTCGTCTCTGAAGTTCATTATCACTCTGAGGGTGCTTGGTTCCCCATTGCTCCGGCGGCCATCAGACACCTGAATCTAACCAGCCGCTGCATTGGTGCAAAAATGTTGACTCAAATGTCCACAATGTCTAATGTCAAAACCTCAAAACCTCAAAAATGTCTTAGGCAAATCAGTTTCTCCAAAGAAAACAAATCTATATTTTTGTCTTGTTTTCTTGGCCTGACTGCCAGGCTGAGCGGAGAGTGTGAGGAAAAAGGCGACTGCGTCCTCCTTCATCAGAATACTCATTTCTCCTGGGCTTCTCCCCATGCTCAGTGCAGCTCCTCAAACAGCTCCTCAAACTGCAGCTCCTCAAACTCCTCAAACTGTCCCTCTGGGACAGGGCCTGTGTCCCAGAGCTCAGAAACTCTCTGGGTCAATTTCTCCAGGGTCAATTGCCGTCCCAGGTCCCCCACCGCCACCATCCCACACTTACCCCTTTCCCCCACCATCTCCTGCCAATTCAGGAGAAGGGATGTTAGCAGGCTGCGGAAGGCTGGGGATGTCTTAAATTTGCTCATTTTAAGACTTCGAGTTAATCCCCTTGTTTTCAGTTCCATGCAACACTCGGGATTCTCTTTATGAGTGTGCAGCATTCAGATGCTTACTATGGTCGACAGCGTCCCCCATCAAAGCCTCTGGGTTCCAGCTTTATCCGGTTTGCTAAGTCAATTGCAGTCATTCCTCCCCTCAGTGTTGTTGACATCTCATCCACCGCGCTTACCTTTGCCGTTCCTCCACTGGCACTGGGGCGGGGGACGGGAACAGTGCAGACACATATGGGGTGGAATCTTGCTTCCTTTAACCTGATGCCTCCAGGGTGGAATTCCTTAGGTCGTTTGACCCTCGCCTCTCTTCCCGTTTTTCCCTCCTTGCCTTTTGCCAAGACCCAGAGTCACTCCAGGACCTTCTCTCTTCCTCTCACAGCCTCCTCCCTCACTGAGAGGCCTCCCTTAAGATCAGTCCCTCAGAGATCTCTGGGGCTCTGGCCTGTGAGAGAAGCCCTCTCTGCATTTTGGGATTGGCACAGCTGTGGAAGAGAAGAAACGTTCCAACAACCCGGCTGTGCTGACAAAGCTCTTCAAACACTGTCCTGACCATGAATGAGGCCTCTCTGTCTCCCTCCCTCCCTCCCTCCCTGTTCCCTTCCTCCCTTCCTCCCATCCTCCCTCCCTTTCCTTCCTTTGTTTTAAATATAAAAAGTTTCATGTACAGAAAGTGTACAAAATCTTTTTTTTTTTTTTTTTTTTTGAGCCAGGGTGTCGCTATGTCATCCAGGCTGCAGGCTGGAAATCCTAGGTTCAAGCAATCTTCCTGCCTCAGCCTGCTGAGTAGCTACGACTACAGGCATGTGCTACCATGCCCGGCCAATTTTTGTGTTTTTCATAGAGATGGAGTCTCCTGTGTTGCCCAGGCTGGTCTCCATCTCCTGGCCTCGAGTAGTCCTCCCATCTCAGCCTCCCAAAGTGCTGGGATTATAGGCATGAGCCACCCCTCCTGGCCTCCAAATTTATAACTAAAGCCCATCCTTCTCCTACCCCTTTCCTTCTCTCACCCTCTCATCCCAGAAATAATCATTTTTCTAGAGTAGGCATGTATAATTTTCATGTATGCCTCATGTATTATGTGCTCACATTTACATGATCTATATCCTTTGGCAACTTGTTCTTTTCACTCAAAATTTGCGAGTTCATTTCTTACAGCTGCTATTTTCATATTCTTTTGCATGTTTTAAAATCTGCTGCTGATGGACCATTTCAACATTTTTTATTTTATTTAAAGTGTTGCGGTGAACATCCTCGTATGCTTATTTCTCTTTTTGCTTAGACTGCATGAGAGTTCCCTAGGTTGGGTGTCTACAGTGGAACTGCTGTGTTTGGATGCATGTGTTCAGCTAGGGTAGGGCTTGCCAACTTTGTTTCCGAAGTGATTCTCCTTCCCATCAGCAGGGTTTTACCGTGTGCGTGTCACCGCATCCTGTGAAACATCAGCTATTCTCAAACTTCCCTTTGTGTGCCAATCTGACAGATGCAACAGGGCAGCTCACTGTTTCACTTTGCATGTCAATCAGTCATTTCCAGTTTTCCTGTTCTGTGAATTGTCTGTTCATAGCACTTGCCCATTTTTCTATTGAGTTGTTTTTTCATATTGAGTTAAAGGAGGTCTTCGTATATTCCAAATAATAACCATTTGGCTGTCGTATTGGTTGCAAATATTCCCTCCAACTTTTTGGCTTGTCATTTAACTTTTTAATGGTCTTTTCTCTCGTAGAAAGTTCTAGCTTCTCAAGAGCATAAGAATATTCTCTTATATTCTTTTCTGTAAATTTTAAAGAATTGCTTTGCATGTAGGTCTTTAATATACCTGGTATTTATTTTAGTGTGTAGTATGAGGCAGAAATCCAATTGTTTCTCATATGAATAATTTCCTGAGCAATATTTGTCTATCCTTGCTGACTGCAAATTTTTTCATTGAGGTATAAAATTCACATTAACAAGTAACCATTTAAAAATGTACAATTCAGCAGTATTTAGTGCATTCATATGCTGTGCAACCACTACCTCTCTATAGTTCCACAACTTTTTCATCCTAAAAGAACACCCCATAACTTTTTTTTTATGGTAATCATTGCCTTGATTTTCTTTCTTTCTTTTTTTTTTTTTTTTTTTAAGTTCCGGTATTAAGTCCAACACACATTAGCTCTTTTCCCTAATGTTCTCCCCACTCCTACCCTCCCCAAACAGGCCCCAGTGTGTGTTGTTCCCTTCCCTGTGTCCATGTATTCTTATTGTTCAGCTCCCACTTATAAGTGAGAACATGCAAACACCCCATATCTTTTAAGGAATCGCTCCCTCTCTCCCAGTCCCTAGCAACCACTAATCTGCTCTTTGTCTCTATAGTTTGCCTATTTTGGATGTTTCATATAAAAGGAATCATATAAGATGTGAACTTTTGATTATGGCTTCTTCCACTTAGCATAATGTCCTGGAGGTTCATCTATCTTATAGCATATAGTACTTTGTTGCTTTTCATAGCTGAATAATACCCAATTGTATGTATATACCACAATTTGTTTATTCCCTTATATCTTAATATACATATGTGTTGTTTCTTCCTTTTGCCTATTATGAATAATACTGCTATACTTAACTGAAATTTAATGTCACCTTTAAGGATAAATGAATTAGAATATGTAAAGTGCTTAGAACAATGCCTAAAACTTACATAGCAGAAACCATGTAAGCCATAGTTACTATTCTTATTATGCGTTTCCATATATTCATGGGTCTGTCATTACTGTCTTTTGTTCCATTTATCTTCTAATCTATTTCTCTGAAAATATCACGTTGTTTCACTTATGACAGTTTTTTAGTAAATTCTAAAATCTGGGAGGGCAAAATATATCCTACACTTGATCTTATTCCTTAAAGTTATTTGATAATCCTTGGCCTTTTCGTCTTCCACATGAATTTTTGAAATAGCCTGTCAAGGTCCATGAAAAATATTAATAGGATGTTGATTAAAATTGCATTGAATTTATAGATAAATTTGAATATGATTGCTTTTTAATGAGTCTTGCCATTCATGAACATTATATAACTTGCTGTATATTTAAGAAAATTTAAACTTTATTTCAATATAATTTTATAATTTTCTTTAAAAATGTCTTGCAAAGTTTTGATAAACTTCTTCCTGTGCAATTGTTACTTTAAATTATATTTTAACTCTACGGTTTACCAATTTCTTTGTTGCCATTCATTTCTATATTTAATTCCTTCTTTCTGAGTTCTATTTCCTGAAGGACTTCCCTCAGTAGTTTTTAAAGAAAGAATTTGAGAGTGGAAAACTTTCTTTTTTTAAGAAAATAGGATTATTTAACCCTCATTCTTGAATGATAATTTAGCTGATTAAAGACAACTATATAGACAGCTTGTTTTCTCTCAATAATTTGTAGATATCCTGTTGTTCCCTGGATGCTATTGTTACGAACTCTTCTCTCAGTCTAATTGTTGATCTTTGTCAGTAATCTCTCTGTTCTTTTTAGTTGTTTTTCAGTTTTTCTCTTGGTGATTGCTATGCGATAGTTTCAATCCAGTGTCTCTTAGGTTTAAATTTGTTTTGTATTTATTCTGTTCTGGGTTCATTTTGTTTCTTGCATCTATCAAATCATATCGTTCTGAATCATGTCAGCCATTTTCTCTATTCTTATAGGACTTGGATTACAGTACGTTCGATACACTCATCTATCCTTCATGTCACTTAACTTCTCTCTCATATTTCCATCTCTGTCTGTGCTGCGTTCCAGGAAATGCATTGATCAGTTCTATTGTTCTAGTCCATTAATCCTTTCTTCAGCTATGTCTAATGTACTTTGTGGCTGTCCACTGGCTTTTTTTTTTTTTTTTTTTTTGAGATGGAGTCTCACTCTGTCTCCCAGGCTGGAGTGCAGTGGCATGATCTCGGCTCACTGCAGCCTCCACCTCCCAGGTTCAAGCAATTCTCCTGCCTCAGCCTCCCGAGTAGCTGGGACTACAGGTGCACACCACCACACCTGGCTAATTTTTGTATTTTTAGTAGAGATGGGGTTTCACCATGTCGGCCAGGATGGTCTCCATCTCTTGACCTCATGATCCACCCACCTCAGCCTCCCAAAGTGCTGGGATTACAGGTGTGAGCCACTGTGCCCGGCCTTCACTTTTTATTTTAATGATTATTGAATTTCTAAAAAATCTACTTAGTTCTTATCAAAATCTGCCTCTTCTTTTTTATATAGTGTCTTGTCTTTAATTCTTCTTTTTAATCATACATATTTAATATTTTTATTGGGTAGTTCTTATCTGAATTTCTTGGCAATGTAATTCTAACAGTTTTAAATCGTCTGACTGTTGCTCAAGATGACTTGTTTCCTCATCTTCCATGTGGGTAAACAGTGGGAGGCATTTATAACCTGGGTTGAGGGTTTATCCTTCATAAGATGTTTGATTTTGCTTTTATCAGATTCCCAGGCATATCACTGTCTCCAGATTCTTTTAATGTTAATTCATTTGCTTGGATGCTCCAGGACCACATAGGAATGGATTCAATTTGCAAACCCATGTGTTAGAGGCAGTGATTACACATTCTCAGGGGAGAACTTTATTTTCATTCAGAACCCAGGCCAAAACAACTTTCTTTGTAATTTCCCTATGCCAATGGGAATATTTTTTTCTTGCCTATCATTTTATCTTAAAGGAGGGTATAGATTTTATGTGGGTCTCTAAGTTCCTACTTTTCAACTTACAAGGGTCCAAGACCTAATCTCCTGGATATTAAATCCCAAGCCTTGAGATTATTAAAATTGTTTAATAAAATTGGCAAACCTTCATCATTCTGGGCTGCAGTAATATCCCCTCATATGTTTATTGATCTAGTTTTAACTTCCCTTTGCACTTTGCCCTAGAGGGAATTTTCTTATATTCTTTGAGCTCAGCTATTTATTTCAGAGAATGTTATGTTTTATCTAGTATTTCTAGGTGCTTTGTAGGAGGAATGCTTTTAGATATTTAGTCTTCCATATTGTCATTAATCGTTTTTCTCCTTATTTCTGTTCCATACAAATGGTTTTCCTGTTTGGGGGCACTAATGAGTCTTTTTTATTTTTATACTTTATGTTCATCTACTATTACTTTAAGTTTGAACCACAGTGAAGAATCCAAAGGATAATGCCATCTTGACTACAAATCCCAGATCTCTATTACTGATTATGACCAAGCTGATAGTAAATCGGAGGAAACAGTCCAATGTTCCCTAGTATATGTGAGTACATGAATGTGAATTTCTGAAAATTGTTGAAGCTAATTGTGGCAGGCCGTGTTTGTTGTTCACCTAGTAGCTATTCTGCCTAATTTTATTACTGGAAGATACCTGATTTTTGTTTGGATTTCCACTCCTGTCTCATGTGATTCAGGGGTAAATCTTAATTTCTCTGTCATTCCTAGCAATACCATTTGCCTTACTAGTGATAGATTTAGAAGATGTGTTTCCAATTCTGAACAATGAAATTTGAAGGGAGGTCCACTGGAGACTTCTGGGAAATGTTTCCTTGCTCTTCAAGGAAAAAAAAAGTGGCAGAGTTAAGCTTTTCTTCTGCAAGTTCATTGTTTTCAAAATGTGTTGTCTGAAACTGTCATGACCATTCAGAGACCATGAAGTAGCCACCAAGCTGAGGATGGCAAAACCAGAAAGATGGAAAGATGCTGCCTTCTTGGATAGTAGTGTTGTGCTGATGAATTAATAAAACAGGAAGCCATCTATGTCTTGTTATGTCACTTTTCAATATGTTAGATAATAAATCCCTTTGTTAAGCTAATTAAATGAAAGTTTTCGGTTACCTGCATGTGAAATATGCTAATGGATGTACCATGGTGTAAACCTACCTTTGATTGGTAACAGTCTAAAAGACAAAGGTGAGCGTAAGTTCATCCCAACTGGGATTCAATGCTTTAGCCAGATCACTGGTTTAGTGGTACATGAGGAACCTGCATTTACTCTGTGAAAATATATGTCCTAGCCTTAATACGAGAAAAGACCAGGTGATATAAAAGCCCAGGGAATATGAAACATTCCTATGAAAGAAGGATGATAACTCTGAGAAGTCCAAGCCAAAAGGAACTACAGAATGTCTTCTCATTTCCTCACACAAGGGGTTCAAAAGAATAAAGAATGCATCTGCATGCATGCATAACTAGAATCAAAATCATTTAGAGCTGCATCCATATTAGTTATAATTTTATCTATCTTGCTCCCCTGAGCTTGAAAGTGGTCCATTTCTGCAGGTTGGTGTGCTTACAAAGTGATGGCATAGTGCGATAGAAAAGGAAAGTGATTTCAACCAGTTCCTGAGACTGCACTTCCTACCTATATGAACTTGGGTAAATCACTTCTACAAACATGTTTCTTCATCTACAAAATGGAAAATCACTACCTGCCATATAGGGCTGCTATTAAGACTTAAAAAGATTAAGTATGGATTTATAAACTGTAAAGCTCTTTAGTATGTTAGTTAAAATGATCTTTCTCTGATTTTGTAATTTAATCCATGCAAATTAATCTGAAGAGTTAACATTTGCATTCCATTATCCAAAGCAATGATTCCAACACATTTCAGGTGACAGGGCTGACCAGCAGAGAAGTCTTCTGAGTGGGTGATGGCTTATGGAGAGCCCAGGTTGCGCATGGTGTGATCCATGACCACCTCACACAGCACTGGTCCTTAGACAACTAAAAGGTGCTGCTCAGGGTGTGCATCTGAGAAGGAAGAGCAGGATCCCATTTTCACAGCAATGACCTAGCTCCCAACTCAGCCATTCCTGCCCACAGTTCTTTCAGGGGCTCTCTTTTGGGACTCAGTTACCTACAGTCTCCACATGTAGACTTTTCTCCATGCAAGGACTAGTAACAATCTCCCACACTTTCTCTTTTGATTTTGTTGGTGGTGGTGCTGTTAAATGTTCTGTGGTTTTAAAAAAGAAACTCACTAATGATTAAGAATACACATTTAACATCTTTAGGAATATTGTGAGAAAGAGGAAAAAACTTCTGCAAGCAATACATCTCACCTTTTCAAAATAACAATTCTACAACTGGTCATTTTATCAATATTTGTAAAATCTAAAGGGATCCTTAGGACATGAGGCCAGTCTTCAACTCCTTTTGTGAAAAAGGCAGATCTGGTCCAAAGGTCTTACTTTCAAATGAAGAAACTGAGGCCAAGAGAAGTAAAGGGATTTTTAAATCTACAGTACCATACAAATTTACCCTTACTGTTAGCAAAAGTGGTGAAAAGAATAACTCAACCGTATTCTTAAATAAGTAAAAGTTACAAGATTAATAAATTACAATAATGGGGAAATGTTACTTTACATAAGTAATTGCTTTAATAGGTTGGGACACTTACTACTGTTAGAAAAGCAGTAGAAAATATGGAATTGTCAAAGCATTAATCTGCCTTAGTTGATTCCTGGAACATTCCTGCAGATCAGTGCACCATATCCTAAAAGGAACATGGATGAACTTGTTTAAGGAATGCCACCAGGATTATGGGATGACTTGAAGTTTTATCTCATTAGGGATGGTTTAGGTAGAATAAGATGAGAACTTGAAAATAAAACTTACTTGCTTGCTGGATAAATGGTAGGACATGAGGCCAGCCTTCAATTCTGCTAGGTAGTGCTCCCATAGCTAGGCTTCTATATACACAAAGAGTCATTCTTATTCCGATAGCCCTAAGGATTTGGGCTCAATGGATGGAAGCCACAAGAATAGATCTATGCTGAATATAAGGATCTCCCAACCATTAACTATTCTATGAGTAAGTACAACTAAAACAAAGGCCCCCAAGTGAATTATTTTTGCCAAAAAAAAAGATTAAAATTAATCCATTCCACACAAAATAAGTATCATTAGTGCTTCTGAAAGAGCTGCACTATAATTCGGTGGCAACTGAGCATTAATTTTAGGTCGTGTGGGAAATATATTCTTATTCACCAGTCTAAGTCATGGGTACTCAGTCTTTATGGCCTTTACTAAACAGTGTTTTCAATGGTGTCCATTTACCATCTGGATTGTAATAATAGTCATGCAAGATTTCTGTTCTGTTCATTTGAGGCCAACTCGAAAGGAGTGCTTTCCAGGTCTCTCAGTTTTAACCATGGGAATCTTTTTCACAAGAAAGCACTTGTTTCCTGCTGCCAATAATTCCAGATATATTCAAATGTCCCATAGACCTTACAACTATTCCAGAATTCTTCAGGAGTATGATTCCCTTATCTTGGCGTAAAGAAAAAAAAAGTCTACTACCTACTTCAGTAACAGTGATAGATTATTCAACTGACTGCATAGTCCAAGAAATCTTTATTGAAAACGTTAAGAACGCTGTTAATCTTCTAGTTCATGCCCTATTTTTTTTTTTTCGTTTTTACTATTTTTGAGAGCATGAATCACTGTGAATTGAATGAAGTGGGAAGATTTGATCAGAAGTGTCAAAGTAGGTTAAGCCTCTCTAACAGAACTCCACAGGGAAAGGAAATGTGCCCTGTTCCAGAGTGGCTGCTTAATTTAAACCATCAATAAGTGCTTGCTTAACTAATTTGCAGCAGCATCCTCTGGTGAAGCTAAAATTTTATAGTTTCCATTCAAATTGCAATCTTTGAACACCTGCTCATTTGTTACATTACTACTCTATAATGTCATGTGCCATGCTCAAAAATATCATTTCTACTTTGGCAAGTCCCTAGCCAGTTATAATAAAGTATGTATCTTGGGCATGGTTTTTCTACTCCTGATATCAGTAGAACTCTATAAGGGTTTATGGTAGAACCCCATGCATTTGATTTTTAGTTTTGATTGTGCTGTGGAAATAGAGGCAAGTTTTATGTCCCATATCCAAAGTTTTTATTTCCTCATTTGTATACCTCAAAAGCTACATATGCTAGTCAAGTGTCATAGTAATATTAGACCATATGTAAGAATTCTCCAGGAAAAAAATGTTTAACTAAGGGCTGGCTTAGGTTTGGGTGTTACTATGGGAAATGCCATATCACAGTTAGGTGTAAAACATAGATAGGGAGAGAACATAAAATTTGGGGTTAAGGGTATAAGGTTCTAAAAGAAATCCAAGAGGCCAACACTGGCTGCATTCATTCAACACCAATGTCCTTGTTTTTAGGAAGAAGTAGAGATAGAGAGGGATGTTGGTGATGTTGGATCCTAATTTCAGTTCCTATCTCACCACAGGACCTTGGGTAAGTCATCTGATGTCTGTTTGTCCCATCTGTAAGATCAATTATATGACACAATATAGGGATCAATGAACTTTTCTGTAAAGGGTCTGATAGTAAATTGTTCAGGCTTTGCTGGCCGTATTGTCTTTGTCACAATTACCCAACTCTGCCACTGTAGTGCAAAACCAGCCATAACCAATGCAAATAAATGGGTGTGGTTGTTCCAATAAAACTTTGTAAGAACAGATGATTTGGCCTGTAGGTTGTAGTTTGCCAAGCAATAGTATAATATCTACTTAACAAAGATAACTTAATATTTAAAGAGGTGCCATAAGAAGAAAAGTTAAAATGATGCATAGAGAAGGAAGACTTAAAATGATGGCAAAAGAGAAAAGTGGGTGAAGAGAAAAACTGGTACCATAAGATAAATGTTTTCTACAAAAACAAACAAAACCCAAATACCAAGAACTGAAATCTACTCTTGGTGAAAATCATTTATCAAGGCATTTAAACCACTTTAGGCATTGTAGTCAATCTCTGGGGAAGTTGCTTGATCTTTCTTCAAGTTTAAAATAATGTTAAAGAATTAAATCTTCTTTGTAGTGTTGTTATAATCTTAGTGGATAGAGGACCATGTTGGTATATATATTTCATTACTATTCTAATTTTTTCCCCACTAGAAGTCAATTTTTAAAATCTTTTCATCCAGCAGATATGTAATGTACAAAAGGGATAAAAATAATTTTGATGTGCTTATGTTTCGTATTTGTTCTCAAGTGTCATCCTTCTGATACACATCATGTGGCAACATATATGTTGACACCAATTTCTCTGAACTCTTTATCAAAAAAAATTTGCCAGCACTAACTGTAAAATGAAACATTAGTATGGTCTGAGAGGGAAGAAAATTCTGTTGTTTCTTAGAGTTTCTCCTATAGTCTATGATTTTTCTAAAATTTGAGAAGCAAATTTAATACATTGAGAATTTTGTAGGTATACAGCTCTACAATCTCTTACCTAAAACCCTGAGGCTAGATGTTTCAGAATAGAGGACTTCACATTTAAGAAAGGCAATATGGGCTGGGTGCAGTGGCTCATGCCTGTAATCCCAGCATTTTGGGAGGCCAAGGTGGGCAGATCACCAGGTCAGGAGTTCAAGACCAGCCTGGCCGATGCGGTGAAACCCTGTCTCTACTAAAAATACAAAAATTAGCCAGGCGTGGTGGTGCACGCCTATAGTCCCAGCTACTCGGGAGGCTGAGGCAGAAGAATCACTTGAACCTGGGAGGCAAAAGTTGCAGCGAGCTGAGATCACACCACTCCAGCCTGGATGACAGAGTGAGACATCGTCTCTAAAAAAAAAAAAAAAAGAAAAGAAAAAAGAAAGACAATATGGTTCATATACCACATAGAGCTTGTATGCCTCCAGGGAAATCTGCAGCAGCACCCCACAACCAAATAAAGTACTTTTGCTACAGCCAAATTATTTACACCAAATAGAATAAAAGACCATGAATAGCCTCATGTCAATTCAGTTCAGATTTTGCTGCCAAATGTCTTTGTTTCAAAGTTTTGCAAAATCTTTTGGTTTTCAGAGCCTTCTGAATTTTTGAATTTTGAATAAGGAACTATGTGTCTGCGGTTTGTAAAAACAAAACAGAAAACTCTTTCTGAAGACTTTTTCACCTCAAAGAGACCCACAGTTGACTGAATGATACATACTTACAACTGAAGATACTTTCCAGCATGAATTCAAGAATAAGCCTCAATTTTCCCACTAGCGGCACAATTACCAAGAGAAATGTGCTCCCTCCGCTCCAGTGAGTCTCGATTTCTTCTTAGAGCTGACACTCATGGCACAGAACCCACTTTCATCAGTACTCATGGTCATTCTGGCAGTGATTCTCAACCACAAGGGCTTGTCCCCAGAGGACAAATGACCCTGTTATGAGCAATCTTCTATCCTCTAAGAATCTTTGGTTTTTCTCCCCAATAAAAAGATGATTCTTCTAGCTCTGGCAATAATTGCAACTTAATATTAACTAACATTGAGATCTGTAGAGCCCTTTAAGAATTTGATCATTTTAAGTCCAGAGCATTAATTTTTAGTCCTGGCTGTACATTAGAAACACACACAGAACTTTGTTAAAAACAGATATCCAGGCAGCACCAGATCAACATACTTAGAAACTCAAAGCACCAAAAAGATGATAGTGTCCTCCTTCATGCATAATTCAAAATAAAAACAATACTAAATCATAAAACACATGGAAGTAAGTCCACCCTGGATGGTATTTTTCTTACGAAGCTTGGGTACACTCTTCTTCCTTTTTTTTTTTTTTTTTTCCTTTTTTAATGCCCCTGCTTTGCTACAGCCCTCAGCATGAACTTATTCTTCCTACCGGATAATCCAGCACTGGGTGAGCCTTCCAAACTGGTAGTCTGAGCCCCATGTGGAAGAAGGAGGAGAAGAGAAAGACAGCGGTATGGTAGAATATCCCAGACTGCCATGCAGTCTAAGAAAGGTTCTGCAAGGCCACTGAAGAGTCTTCAAGCCAAAGTCAGCTGTCAGAGGAGTTCTGTGTCTCCTAGAATTTCCAGACTAAGTATGTCTTAGTATAACTGCCATACTCAGCCAGTCGCTGAGAGAAACCACGGAAGGCATGGGCTCAATGCAAATACCGCAATGGATTTCAAAGTGCAGCTGGGCCCCTAGGTCAACCGCATTCTCTGTAATCCCCCAGTATTGGAGGTCTCTGCCACAGATCTCTAGTGTGATAAAGGGGCTCAGTACCCCTGAGAAAAAGCTTTTCTGACTAGTATCTTGTAAAGTCCTCCATAACTATCAATATAACTTCTCACTATTTTGGGATTGGAAGAGGAAAAGGGAAAGACAAAAAGTAAAGCAGATGTTACTTGAATAACACAAACCCACAAAGTTTTCACACCTGTAAACAATGTGCCAAATGTTTTATTTCTCTCATATGCAAGTAATTACCTCTCAAAGCATTTTTAAAAAACGCATTATTACACTTTACCAATGAATTATTTCTGTCCCTGGAGATTAAATCAAATCAAAATGTTACAAATAGTATCAGTATGATATAATTTCTTAAATATATGGGACATTGTCAACAGCTGTGATTCATATGAAAAATATAATCAGATATCTCAAATTCCTAATTCTGTTTTAAAAACACAAAACACTAGAACAGTTGCTATGAAATTACTGATAATGATCCCTTTAATAAACTGCAATTAACCACTAATATAGAAATTCAATTTAAGCAAGAAGTTTTATATATTATACTTTACAGAAAAAAATAATTTTGAAAAAGTAATGACAAACAGAGATCAAACATTTAGGGCATTAGTTACTGCATTCTCTTTTTAGAATATACATTAAGTAACACTAGTAAAATTTAAAGTTTTATGACCAGGCCTTAAGAACCATGAATGATGATGACAGAACCACTATCACACATAAACAAAAATAGAGCAAACCAAGCGTGTCCACATCTCCATGAATTCAGTGATTTGAAATAAATGTTGTTATGTTAAACATTATGAGCAAATCTAAAGGTTCAACCAAAAAACTTACATATTTTTGAGTATTTTTTAAAGTTTTAATAGTTTATCTCTGATCAAGGATGGAGAAAGGACAAAAAAACAATACTGTCCTGAATTGATTCTCACAGGGCCTGCTCCCTCACAGAACACAGTGTCATTATATATGCCTTATTTATACATAAAACAACCAAAGAATTTTCATTCTTCTTAGTAAGTATTTAAAATACATTCTAGGTGTGCATTAGGAGTAAATGTTAATTTGTGATGCCCTTAAAAGTCTTTCAACCTGTAAGAAACAATTTCTGGGAATATAAAAATATTGAATTTTACATATTTCAGAGTCTTGAGAAACTTAAAGTGCAGTATTTTCATGTATCAGCAAATAATAATTGTGTCATATAAGCTCATCTTGAAAGAGGATGTAAATACTTCCAAATTTTTATGAATGCTACATTACAGAGGGCAGAGTGTAGATATTTTAAGGTTTGATTGTCCAGATTTTTTTATTAGACTGCAAGGAGGAAAAATAAGCACCAAAGTAAAATATGCTTTATTAGGGGGAAAAACAGTGTTTTCATGAAAAGAAAATAGAAAACATGTCATTTCTCCCTTTAGTGACCTTTCTTCATTCAATTACCTGGTTTACCAAGAATGTTAACTCAGTTCAATTATTGAACAAATCACTCTTAAACAAAATGTCAGGATCCAACATTTGTTCATGGGTTAAAGCCTTTTGGCGGGCCATGGTGGCTCATGCCTGTCATCCCAGCACTTTGGGAGGCTGAGGCATGCGGATCACAAGGTCAGGAGTTCGAGACTAGACTGACCAACATGGTGAAACTCATCTCTACTAAAAATACAAAAAAAAAAAAAATTACCCAGGCGTGGTGGCACACACCTGTAATCCTAGCTACTCAGGAGGCTGAGGCAGTAGAACCGCTTGAACCCGAGAGGCAGAGATTGCAGTGAGCCAAGATCGCACCACTGCATTCCAGCCTGGGCGACAGAGCAAGACTCGGTCTCAAAAAAAAAAAACCCCAAAAAAACAAAAATAAAAAAACCTTTCAAAGAACACTAGTCATTCTAAGCTCACTTCTTATTCTTCAGTAAGGCTTTAATTAAATATAAGCCTATTGACCTTTGCTTCACAATTTTAATATTAATGAAAATTTCATTCTGAGTTTGAAGTGACATTTCTTCAAGGGTCTGACCCATTTGGGTGGTGGCGTAGAAGTGGACTGCTAGCATATACATGGTTACAAAATTAGAGGAAAAACTAAAAGGTGAAAAAACTAGAAAACCCAATACTAGCTATTCCAGAAAACTAAAACTGAAGGATTGCTTGAAAAATTGTCTTTAGCAAGATAAAGCAGAGTGATTTATAGACAAGACCAGTGATTGTTTTTTCTCCCTGTTGGAGCCCCTGGGGTCTGTGATTAAGATGGCAATTGGGGTCTGAGAAGTCTCACTGATGACTGCTTCATCAATTTTTGCTGCTGTCTCGTTGACTGTGCATCCTCAATGGCATTACATGCTCTCTGTAAAGTAAAATACTTATTATGAATTGTAAAGACAAGTATAGGCTCATTTGGTTGAAGGGAAAGGTATGAAAGCAAGGGCTGAAGCTCTCCAAACAGGACCAACAGCTAAGGACCAAGGATACAGTCCAGATGTGTCATATAAAAATAAGACCCTTGCACCCGACTGAGTCCACAGCATATTAAGTTTATATATCCATCCATAGTTATAATTGGGAGAGCTTTGGGAGAAATAATGGTATTCATTATAAGAGGCTTTTAAAAAAGTACTTCAGCTAAAAAAAATTGAGGCATGCTCTTTAAATTGTTTACCTCTGCTGTGGCGGTGTCCTTCAGGTAAACTTTTCGAACACAGCCTTGATTGGCACTGTCTTTTTTGTGGAACAGACCCTGTTCCTGTTTCAAAAGAAACAATGACAGAAAAGAAATTATTCTGAGGAAGAAAAAAAATCCTAACTTTTAATTGTATACTTAAATGTCAACTCTATCTTATAACAAGTAGGCTAACCAAATACACATATTCAAGTAAGATATGAAATAAATCATCTTGGAACAAGGACGGTATTTCCATATGTGAGTTGTTAGAACTTATAAAATTGGATGAGCATACATCTATCTGTATAAAATAATGGCTTTCTGCAGGCTATGATAAATAGCCTACAGAAACACCACTTGGTAACTCATCACATCTGACAAATCAAAAAACCCTTCCCTCATTTATTTGGCTGATACATAAAATTTCTGTATAATGTAAAATACACTGAGTCAATTCTCACCATTGATGTGAAAGAGAAGTGATAACTGAGGAAACTGTAAAATATATGCACAGTGACATGGTCTTTCCTAGTTTGAAAACTATATTTCATACATCGAAACATTCCTTAAATTTTGACACTCTACAATGTAGTAATGCTGAAATACAAAATGGTAGGGTAACATGGTGTTTCCTTTATTTGTAAATTTCCATGAAAAGATAAGTAAACATAAATTAAAGGGTAACAGTACTCACATCTATAGCTATTAAATTTCACAGTAAATGTTCTTCTAGCTACTAAATTTCCCAGTAAAAAACGTTTAGTTTTGCAGATAGTTTCACTAATAGAAATAACATTATTGTTTAGGGAAAACAAATGCACTAAAGAAATTGCCATATTTAGAATAATAATTTATAGTTTTTTAAAGGCATGAAAATAAATTTATAATATATAATGTAACAAACATTTCAAAGAAAGTTAAGTACTTGAGTCTAAGAACTAAGCAAAAGACAGAGTATCACTTTTACAAATTACTATGTAATTAAAATAAAAGTGCTTCCTTACAAAATGATGGGAGAAAAGACATTTTATCAAATCACTTAATAATCTTCTAAAAACCTAAAAAGAGGGAATCTTTCCGGAAATGTCTAAGATTACAGCAACATGGGTGTCCATATGAAGTTAAAAAAAAAGCTCTCCTATTTACTAATGCTTAATTCTACCAAAAAGAAAATATCAGCATATGAGAATCTTAATTATTTGGGTGGGTAGACTGATATTTCACTCTATGCAATCAAGACTGCCAGAAAATAAAGTACAGTTATTCAAATAAATTGATTACATCTTTCTTCACATCTCAGCATATAGTAGTAATAACGACACTAATCCTTCAAATATTTTGTGTAGTTAACTGCAAAACAGTCTAAAAGCAATGAACTCTTAGCTCTAAAGGTGTGACATGTTTTCTTACCTTAACTGAAATTTTTAGCACATTTTCACTGACACTAGGAGGAAATACAAAATCTTCAAATGGACATTGCCAGTCTACACACATAAGGCCCAGGATTTCAACTTCCTTTATACACAACACTCGCCTATTTTGCAAAAGAAAACAAAAACTTACAGTAAATGATGAAGACAGTTTATTCTCGCCAATATTTCACCCTGCTGGATGGCAGAGGTAGCACTTGCTTAGTAAACAATATAAACTGCCACTAAAAAAAACCTGCTTCATTTTTTTAAAGTCTAGATAACTGTCAAATAAAGAGCAAATATGACACCTACCAAGCAACAAAGTAGACTCAAAAATTCCCCTTCTGTCAATCTTGCAGAATTCAGAAAAGTGTAACTTTTTTTTCTTTTTTTTTTTTTTTTTTTTTTTTTTTTGGTTAACTGACCAAAAAACTGATAGGGAAATCATCTTTGGAACACATAAGAAACAGGCTGTACTCTCATCTGGGGAGCAATAAAGGCAGAAGTCCCTGAAAATGTTTTACTTGGAAAATTATTAATTGCTCTTTACTGTCAGCCATTTATGCCTTCCAGTCAAGAACGAACATGAAGGAAATGTCATAAACCTTAAATGTCAGCAAGGATTCACTTGAGGCCTACTAATAAAGATCAGATTTGAACACTTTAATGCTAATATACTTTATCACAGAGTATCTTATTTTACTCAATGGCAATAAAAAAAATAACAGAACCCTTAAAGGGCATCCACATTGATTTCTCAGTGTGTGATTCATTTTGATTACTGATATAACTATACTTAAAATTAAGCTTCTATTACAGAAAGCAAAATTACAAAAGAAGAGAAGGACTATTAATTCAACAAATATTTAGGGTGCCAGAGAAACAAGGAAGATAATTCTGCTTGAGAGGTGCTCACTGGCTAGAGGAGAAACAAACATGTAAATAAACGCTACAGCACAATTAGACAAGTGCTGTAACAGAGTGTGCAGATTAGTCTTTTGGAGCGAGAGAGAGAGGAACAGATCGTACTGGCAAAGTAGGTGACACAGGAGTTGATTCTTGAAAGGAAGGAGTTCTCTATGTGGGTAAGGGAAATGACAGCCCAGACAAAAGGAGGAACACACTGACATATAAAGGAGTACAAAAAAGGAAAGACTTATTTGAGGAATGTGGAGGTCTGCAGCTGCAATACAAGATAGATACCATGGTGAAGTTGCGAGAAAATGAGCTTAGCACCAGACCTTGAAGGGCTATTATTTTTCCTTTTAAAAAATGTTTCACTTTTAATGAAACAGGAAATGACATGATAATGTTCTTTCACTTTTAATGAAGAGGAAATGACATGATAATGTTTATCATTTTAGATTCACGGTTCTGGTGGTAAACAGAAGGGAGGTGGCAAAGAGAGTGGCAATAGACAATCAAGGTAGGAAGTTACGGCAATATAAATAGTCCAATCAGGAGACAATGAAAGCCTCAAGTATGGCAGTGGCTCTGAGAAGGGGGAAGAAAGGGCTAGATTGAGATGTTTAGAAGGTAGACATGAATGAACATGGTGACCAATGGAGTGTGGAGAACTGAAATAGATCCCTGGCATTATATTTCTCAGCAGAGGTGCTATTAAATTTTGGACTTGTATGGGATGGTCTTGTGCACTGGAAAAAGTTCAACATCCCTAGCCCCAGCCTAGTAAGTGGCAGTAGTGTCCTACAATCACTGTGGCAATCTCCACCACCACCATACATTTCCAAACAGTCTCCACTGCCCACACTCCTGGCCCCAGTCGATAATCAGCTGACAGAGCTAAGGATGGCTGTCACAAATCCTCGTGCCAAACACAATTCACTATTCCAAATATCTTTAAACTCTTCTCTTTACCATCCCAATAATACTACCGTTCTCCTTCCACCTAGAATGTCTCCTTCATTTTCTTCCTCTTGCACCATGTTTACCAGGGTTCAAATCTTGGTCTTCTACTCACACACTCTCTCAGAATGGTCTCTCAGATCTCAACTCGAGATTTTTATCCAAACTCCAACTATCTATCTATCTATCTATCTATCTATCTATCTATCTATCTCCCTCCCTCCCTCCCTCCCTATCATGTATTCCTTTCTCCTCTACATCCACTCAGTCACCAAGCCTTGTCTCATAAGTCAAATCCTCATTCTTTAGGCCCTCCCCACTTCCTACCATGATAGCTGCCACAGTCTTTATGGTAGACAGAATTCTAAGACAAGTCTCCAAGATTCCCCAACCCTGGTATATATCTCTGTATAGTGCCCTGGACTTTGAATATAATGGATTTCACTTCCAAGATTAGGTTATTATAAGGCACAGGTGACTCTGAGCAAAAATAATTTATGTAGGTGGGCCTGACCTAAGTTCATGGACTCTAAATCTGCGTAAGAGACCAAGAAGTCAGAGATTCAAAGCACCCTTGTTGGGTTGGAATAAGGGTAGCTTCTAGGAGCTAAGAGCAGCTCGCTGGCTGACAGAGGTCAAAGAAACAGGGATCTTAGAATTCTGCCAACAACAGCAAATGAGCTTTGAAGTGGATTCTGTGGTAATTTGTTGTGCAGCAATACAAAACGTATACAGTCTCTAACTGGTCTCCTTGCCTCTGGACTGATTCTCTTCCAGTATAACATCCAAACCGCCAAGGATCTTTTAAAACTACAAGCCTCATCATATTACTTGTTTACAAACCTTCCGTGGGGTAGAAAAAAAGAGAGATTACTCATGTGTGTACTATTCTGTGTGAGAAGCTACAAGTGGTATCAAATAAAAAAATAACTGCCAGCCAGTTATGATGGCTCATGCCTGTAATCCCAGCACTTTGGGAGGCCAAGGTGGGAGGACTGCTTGAGCCCAGAGTTGAAGACCAGCCTGGGCAACATAGTGAGACTCTGTCTCTTCTAAAAATACAAAAAATTAGCTGGTGCATGCCTGTGATACCAAGTATGCAAGAGGCCAAGATGGGAGAATCACCTGAGCCCAGAGAAGATGAGAATGCAGTGAATCACGATCGAGCCACTGCACTCCAGACTGGGCAATGAAAATGAGAACCTGTTTCAAAAAAATAAAATAGCAGACTATACCTTAAGCAAAAACCAGTGATTCTCCATCACATTAATGATAAAACCTAAACCCTTAGAATCTTATGAGCTGCTACCTATGACTGATCTCCCAACACTAACACCCTACCATCCAGCCATTCCACACTGATCTTACTGGTCAAAGTGCCATACTATTGTATGCCTCCACTTGCCTCTAATTTACCTATGCAAGAGCTACATACTCAAGACTCAGCTCAAGCACTCCCTCATCTATAAAAGCCTCCCTGACACTTTTCCCATGACACTGTGGTCCCCATCTTACTGTACCAAGAGTTTTCCCTATGTCCTCAGAGACTCTGTCCATCGCTCTTCTTAGCACCTATCACACGGTGATATCATTGATAATTTGTAGCCCCCTGCCCATTAAAATAGGGAAGGAACAGAGATGTAACTTCATCTCTGTGTCCCTGTATTTGTCATATGTTGATGGTTTTTTTTTTAAAGTCTGCTCAATAATGAATTTCTCAATAAAGATTACTAAAATAAACTATAGCAGAGTTAGGACCAACTAGTAAAGCTATAGCCTAAGAAACTTAGGTCTTGAGAACTTGTGTTTTGATTTTAAAAACTCATAAGAAAAAAAAATTCAGGGACTAAGTTTTGGGTGAATTTCAAAATAAAAAAATGCTATATACTGAGAAACTCAATTAGCAATCACTAACATGTCAATAATACATTTGACAAAAAGGGCTAATATCATTAATTTGCAAAATGCTCTTTAAATTCAGTAAGAAAAAGACTAACATACCAATGAAAAATGAGCAAAGAATATGAACAAGTAATTCACAAAGTAGCAAATATAAATAGATGATGATATATTAAAAGGTACAGGCTCAACAGTAATCAAAGAAATGCTAATTAAAACAAAAAATTATTTTCTACCCATCAAGCTAGCAAAAAATAAAAGTTTAAGTGATAAAACCTAGTCTCAGCAAAACACAGGAGAAAGAACACTTTCATATATTGTTGAGTGGTATGTAAAAAAACTGATACAACCTTTCTGAAAAATGACTTGGCGATATACAGAAAGGACCTCAAAAATCTTCACAACTTTTAAATTAGCAATCCCCCTTTTAAAATTTTATTCTAATAAAATAATAGAAAAAGATTTGGTTACAAATAAATAACAATAAGATATTAGGGAAAAAATGTCCAATAGTGAGGGAGTATTTTAATAAATTATAGCATATCTGCAAATACAAAATTATGTAGTCATTACAAATCATGTTGTCAAAGAATATTTAATGCTTTGGGAAGATGATGACAGTATATTGTTACATGAAAAATTGACAAGACTAAAATGTAATAATGCATTTTTTTGTACATAGTTTTCGTAAAATGTGCCAGCTAATGTGGTTATCTTTGGGTGCTGACATTGCTGGTAAAGGATATTTTTAGGGGTGATCATATAATCTGTTATTCAAACCAGGATGTTTTTAAGAATGAAAGGAATAGCTATTGATAATTACATAGGGACAAAACGTGCAAGCAAATCTACTATGTCCTAGGCAAACTAGAACGCATGTATGGTTAGTTATTTTCTTTTTTTTTTTTTTTTTTTTTGAGAGACAGTCTTGCTCTGTTGCCCAAGCTGGAGTGCAGTGGCACAGTCTCGGCTCACTGCAACCTTCGCCTCCCAGGTTTAAGTGATTCTCTGGCTTCAGCCTCCCGAATAGCTGGGATTACAGGCATGCGCCACAAAGTCCAGCTAATTTTTTGCATTTTTCGTAGAGATGAGGTTTCACCATGTTGGCCAGGCTGGTCTCGAACTCCCAACCTCAAGTGATCCGCCCGCCTCGGCCTCTCAAAAGTGCTGGGATTACAGGCTTAAGCCACCACGCCCAGCCTATTTTCATCTCCTTATTTTCAATACTGGGGTGGCCAAACTGTGCCCTTCAAGCCAAATCCAGCCCAAGACCTGTTTTAATATATAAAATTTTACTGGAACACAGCTATGTCATTCTTGTACATACTGTTCATAGCTGTTTTCTTACTATAAGGGCAAAAACAAAAGGTTGAGAAACACAGTATGGCCCTTAAAGTCTAAATTTTACTATCTGTCCCTTTAAAGAAAGTTTGTTGACTCCTGTTCTATGTTATCTACAATGAATAGCCATAACTTTAGCAATAAAAATTATTTTGGATGTGGTGGTGCATGTATGCCTATAGTCCAGGCTACTTAACAGGCTGAGGCTGGAGGATCATTTGAGTCCAGGAGTTTGAGTCCAGCCTGGCCAACATAGTGAGAGACCCCATTTCTTTAAAAAAGAAAATGTTATTTTTAAGAATACTGAATTTGGAAGAAATGCTACTATTTTAATGTAATCATTAAAGGTCTAAATGATTACCATAATGATAACTACCTCAATCAAATACATTCTTGTTAGAAAGAGTCTACTAAGGCCAGGTGCTGTGGCTCATGCCTGTAATCCTGGCACTTTGGGAGGCCAAGGTGGGCGGATCACTTGAGGCCAGGAGTTCAAGACTAGCCTGGACAACATAACAAAACCCCGTCTCTAATAAAAATACAAAAATTAGCTGGGCATAGTGGTGCATGCCTGCAATCCCAGCTACTGGGGAGGCTGAGGCACGAGAATCACTTGAACCCAGGAGGCAGAGGTTGCAGTGAGCTGAGATCGCATCACTGGACTCCAGCCTGGGTGACAGAGTGAGACCCTGTCTCAAAAAAAAGAAAGAAAAGGAAAAAGAAAAGAAAAGAGTGAGAAGAGAAGAGAAAAAGGAAAGGAAAAGGAAAAGGAAAGGAAAGGGAAAAGGAAAGGAAAGGAGAAAAGAAAAGGAGTCTACTAAGTAAGGTTAGCAAGGAAACTAAGTCATAGTATTTACTGGTCAGGTATATTTTACTAATTACCTCCTAAACAACTCCATCAGTGACTAGATTTCAAATGATGATGATTTTTCAATGTACTTGAAGAAAAACCAGATATATAATGTATACAGTAATACTCCCATAGAATGGCTTAAATCAAATAGGTACTAAGTATTACCAATAAGTATTACCAAAAAAACCCCAAATTGATTCTCATTGCCCAGTACTGGATTATATAAAAGTGATACAATTTTAAAATGAATTAACACATTGCAACAGCTAAGTACAATATCTAAGACAAATAAACATTGTTTTTGGCTTAATCTATTGAAGACAATATAAAATTATGGACATAAAAAATAAGTGATTACTTGTCAAAGTCATAAAATCTGCTTTTTAGATTGTTCTGTGAATATTTTTAACTCTTAACTAATGAGCAAATCACATGACTGGAGAATGACTGGTTAACCTCTCTTATCCTGTCATTCAGCTTTTCTTTATTCCCATTCAAATAAATTTAAATGCAGTCATGAGGAATCTAATGCAGATTTTGCCACTGTAAGAACTTTGCCTTACTCTTATAAAGCTCAACACTAAGAAAGTTCTGAAAATTATTAATATATAATTGTCATTTTGGGATAATTTTATTATCTAGGATAGATCCCAGGAAAATAAGCTTGGTAGTTTAGTATAAGTTCTTCTATTTGGAAAAATCTACCACAACCAAATGCTTAGGAAAAGCTGAGATAAACATATAGAAGTAATGCCACCCTTTAAAAGGGGTATGCTAATCACTCAAAATAAAACTTAGTAACAAAAGTGATTCATGAATTAATCCTCCATAACTGGACTTGTAATTCATGAAAAAGGGTATCACTATTACAGGTATAAAGCCTATTCTACATTCTCTCAGTAGTTGTGTAACTTGGATAAGTCCCTAAGCCACACTGAGTCTCAGTTTCAGCATCTTTCAGATGAGGAGGTCGGAAAAGAAAATCTCAAAGGACCTGTTTAGATCTGTATTTTGTGATTCTATGAAAATGAACATTTTGCCATTCACTTTGGAGAATTTTAAGTACAATTTTCCAACTCTTCTGCCATTTTAGCCTTCAAAATTCTTGTGACCTATGCAACTAAGTACTATTTGGAAAAATGTCACTTCAAGTCAGTACCTATTTGTAACCATAAGGATTGTCTTCTTGCTTCCAGGAATAGCACAGTGGTATCGGTAAGTCTCTCCTTCCAACTTTTTGATATGATTCTGAAAAGGAAACCAGGCTCTAGATTTGGGAAGTTATGCATTTAAGTAGTATTTACAATACTGCATATTAGCTAATTATAATAATAGTGTTAGGAAAAAATTAATTAGAAATAAAAGCACAATTCTACATATTGGTACATGAAGCTAGAAAAATATTCACAGCATGTTTGTAAGTTAACTTCCACTGTTGCCTTAAAAGAAAAACATGTAATAAATGCTTACCAAGTGGTCTTCTGGTAAAATACATTTTGTTCTGTAGTAACTTAGAAATATTAAAATATCTACCAGCAATTATCACACATTTTAATTAAGAAACATATGCTAATATAAAATAACTACATTAACATTACAGGGGATTTGAAATAGGGGTCACTGGTAGCACTTTGGGGTGGGTCTCTGAACCACCTAACATAAAATAGAAAATTTTGAAAACGTAGTTCTAAAACTTTTTTCAGGGCAGTTAATATTTTTTGTCAGTTTTTTTTTAATCACAGAGGGGGGTCTGTGATCTCAAAGATTAAGAACCACTGGTTTACATAGAGGTATTAATAGATATTATACACATAATAAAATTCCAAGATAATTCATGTTTAATGCTTTGAACATTTGATCTTATACGTTAAACATGCGTGGGGAAGTATATTTATATATCAAATTATATTTCTTATAGAAAAGAAAATATGACAATATTAATGTGAACAAACAATTTCTAAGATTTCAAAATAGCTGGCACAATTTATTTCTAAAAACAAATATGAGCATAAAATAATTCAAGTATAAGTAGTAGCACATTAAAACACATTTATTTTCCTTTTCAGCTATCTCAAAAGTATTGTGACTTGAATTAGTTAAATATTAAAAACAAGAGTTTTTTTATAATGAATGCTAATGAAATACTATTACTGACATTATATATAATGCATGGTTGAAAATAGATAATATATATGAAAATACAGAACATAAATATATTGAATAAATAAGACCTTGACATTTTATGACCAAGAATATAATGCCAATATTATTAAAAGGATAATATAATCAATATAACCACAAGCAGAGAAATCACACTTGATATTATTTCAATGCTTAAATATACATTTTTTAAAGTTGCTTGGTACCTAGTCATTCCTTGACAATTGCAAAAAGCCATGAATAAGGAAGAGGAATCCACAAAGAACTGGGATCTCATCTTCAGAATGAGTCTCAGAGAGGAGTGCAGATTTCACAGCAATAGCTACTTGTTTCACAATTCACTTGTGCGAATTAGTTAAAATCTTTTAACACTTTTGCCTTAATTTCTTCAAAGAGAAAATGGGAAATGAATTTAATAATGTAATGCATTTATCTGCAGCTTGAAATTTAAATATGTTAAAATATTTAGATCTGAAATGCAAGTACAAGAAATACTGCCCACTTTCTATCTTGTATGCATTTTCGTTAGTTATTAGGCTATTGTGCTTCAAGCCATTGACAGTTTTTAAAATATAATTTATCACCATAATACACTTTAGAAAACTTGTTTTCAGCACTACTAAAAACCCACTACACTCTGAGATTCAGATTAAGATATTCAGTCACTAATGGCAGCAGGGAGACCAAATTAGTTGATAAAATATTCACGTCCCCTTTCCAAAAATGCAACTCGAGGAATTTAACAATACTTTGCAAAAGCCCTTTACCCAGTAATTCAATTTTTTCAAGTAAATTCTAAGGAAATATGAAAAAGCAAACAAGATATAAAAAAGCAAAATCTATAATGATGTTTATTACAGCATTATTACTGTTAGTAGAATAATTTAATGTCATGAATTAAGAAGAGATAAAAACACAATGTAATGTCACCTCAATAGATGGCAAGACAAGAATTTAAAATGTTAATGAGGCATTTCTAAGAACATGGAAAAATATAACTAAAACTAAAAAGCAAGAAATGCTGTTTTAAATGTTGTATGATCATAAGTATGTGAACCAAAATGAGTATTAAATGACTATATATACATACATATAATGTATGTATATATGTATGTGTAAATATGTGTGTGTTTGTGTATATATGTGTGTGTGTATATGTGTGTGTATATATGTATGTACATATGGGTATATTTGTATGTGTATATATATATGTATGTGTATATGTGTATATTTGTATGTGTATATGTGTATATATATGTGTATATGTATGTGTATGTATGTGTGTATATATGTGTTTGTGTGTATGTATATCTGTATGTGTACATATATGTACGTGTATATATGTATGTGTATATATATGTGTGTGTATATATATATGAAGATTAGAGGATAAGTAGAATAGTACATCTCATGGAAATATAATATATGATTCAGTAACTCTCAAAGCTGCATATTAAAGAATACAAAGTAGTACTTAGGAGAAAAAGGAACATGAGGATCAAAAGATCCCCAAATAAATTATTTAGAATTTGGCCATATTACAAAGGGCTAAAAAGATATACTTTTATACTCTAATACTCTTTAATATTTCCATGTTTTGTTATACTTGGTCCCTTAAGGACAGAAGGCTTCTTTTGTATATCCAGTACAGTCTAAATAATCAATAAATATTTTTACCCAACTAACTGATCACAGCAAGATGGGCAAAGAATGAAATAGCCTAAATATTTCAATTATCCATGCCCACACTTGACATCCACGACAAAAACTACCAAGTCCTCTCATTAGTGTATAATCATTCTTTTTCTTCCAGTAATTATAATAATGCACTAAAGTTTTAAAAGTTGTCTGATATCTTAATAAAAACTAAGAAATCAGACAAGATTATATGTTCAGACAAAATAATTAAAAGTTTCTTGAAGTTTTGTGCTTTTTGACAGAGTTATAAAAAGATATCACAAGGAAAAAATTAATAACAGAGCTAAACAAAACAATTAAGAAAAAATCTTAAGTTATAGGGGTTCTTAAAAGTAAGTCTCAGGAAAACAGCAATATAACCAGTAAAATTAAAAATTGTTACTTTAGAATCTCAGGAAGGGTAACTATTGGAGATGATTTAAGTCAGCATCTTGAATTAGTTATTTGTGCTTGACTCTCCTAGAAAACTGCATGTGGTGACATTTTTGCCAATGCTAAATTATCTAGGCACAAGAAAGGTTTGTCAGCTACTTTTAACATTTACATGTTTTGTTATACTTGGTCCCTTAAGGACAGAAGTAATTTCCTTTGTATATCTAGCACACGCTGGTTTTTGGATGTCAGTCTTTCTTCTTTAAAGTGGTTAAACATAAAACATTCAATTTATTATTTTGATAACTGCAATCCTTAAAATACATAATCCAACTGAACAATTATATGTTAATAGTTTCATTCTCTTCAAATATACAACACATTAAATCTAAGTTTATACTTTGGCTTCATTTCTGAGGAGAAGCATGAAAGTTGCTAGATAAGACATTGTTAAACATTTCCATCATTTATTACAAAAAAAAGAAATTGAAACATAACATGTTGAGAATTAAGAGGATACTAATTTCAAAAATAATGATTATAATTTTTTTTTCTCTAAGATAATAAACCCTCTCTAAGGATTTAAAAGCAAAAGGTTGGTTTTTGAAAATAAAGAAATCTATGTATTCAAGTGCCACACAGCAATTTGCCTAATTACATGTTCAACTTCTATCTACATTAATTAAAACTAATAATTATGAAATAGGCATAACCAACAAGGAGATTCAATTTTTGAAAAGCAGAAATGCTAAAGGCTGAAAATGTATATAACATAATTATAAAATGACTATCATTTATTTAGCAACAGTACCAAGGGGTTAAATAGGAAAAAGAGGGAAGAGGAAACATACCCTCAAAATTCATGTGCCAACTATTTATTACTTGAGGTCTAAGGGCAGGCTCAGAGCAACTGACAATTCAATTACTAAAGCAGATGCTCCAGGTAATAGTCCCGTAACTTAAGCAAATTTAGAGCCATTTGTGAAACAGAAAGCTATGTAATTCCATCATCAAGACTCACAAACATAAACACATTAATTGGACATAATAATTGTCCTGTTTTTCAATTTTACCTGAAATGCACATGAACACCGTAAGATAAAATTTTCGAAATGATAGTAACAGTATCTGCTTCTGAGCTCAATAAAGTCTTTCATCTATTAAACGCAGAAGAGAGCTGATTCTCTGCATCCTTTAATATTTTATACTAATCTCTTATTTCTGGACAGTATTACCAGGAATACCACAAGTTTTTATTTGTAGTCAATCTCACTACTACGAAAAGTTCAGATGGAGGTGAGAGTTTTAAAGAAAATTTCATTAAAATTGACAATGGAATTCACACACAGTCAATTAACACCACAGTTTGTTTTGATTTTTAAGGATGAAATCAAGTAGTTTAGGAAACATTTATTCCTGTATTTCCAGTTCTTGCTGTGCAGGCAGAAAAACAAAGAAAATAAAGTTAGAAGCATGCAGAAAGATAGATAAAACATAATCATATACAATAAAAACCAAAGGAAGAACAATTAAGAGGCATTTTATTTTAAAGTCAAGGTAGAAAAATATTAATACATTTCTTTTGGGGGAAAGCCTGTCATGGGAGAATAGCAATTTATATATGTATATATTATCAAAATATAATCAAGTTAAAACTAAAATAAAAGCCAAAAAGCTCTTAAATTTTTTTTAAGGTTTAACAAGATCATAATTATACATAATCTTTTATTCTCTCATCTAGTTCTAGTTACTGGAATAAATCTAGATTTACAAAGTAGTGCAAATAAATTAATTTGGTTGGGAGAAATGGAAGCAATGAAGTTCCAATAATCAGCTACAAAGCAGGAAAACAAAATTAACAATGTTAACTAAATGAGCTATCACAGAAATAGTGATACAGCCTATGACTTAACATTATCTTTTCTGCACACAAAAAAAGCTTTGCTCCCATGTAGAAAAAAAATCATCTGTAATTTCCATTTAACACATGCTAAAATGAAAAACAATCAAATTCTACTCTAGAAACTATGTATAATACTTAAAGAAGTTCAAGAATCAGGAACTTTAAGAACCACCTATGAAATCCTGGGCCTAGAAATCATTAAAATTCCATTTCACTCGTGACCATGAAGAACAAAATTTACCTCAAGTAAGTCAGAGCCCTCAGATTCCTGTCTGTCATAAGGACGAATGATGCCATCTTCATGGATCAGGCGAGGGGGACGGAGGCTAGATACTTCCTCAGTTGATTCTGCTGCCCTGAATAAGGCATCAGAGTAAGTGTAAGAAAATACGTGAGAGTCTTTCAAAATAATGTGTGTGTTGATTAAATACATAAATATTTCACAAAAAACAATCAGTAATTTTAAATAGCTTTCCCCAAATAATGCAAAAGTATTAAAACCAAGTCTGTCTGACTCCAAATCCCCCAACCTTTTCTAAAATAAAAAGAAATATCAAAATAATAAAAGCAGGGCCTAGCTCATCTACTCTTTGTATCCTTGGTGTCTAGCACAGGGCTTGGCACATGGTAGGTAATAAACATTTGTTGAATAAAAGAGAAATTTAGCCATAAAATATGTCTCTTTTCTTTTCTTTTTTCTTTTCTTTTTTTTTTTTTTTTGAGACAAAGTCTCCCTCTGTTGCCCAGGCTGGAGTGCAGTGGCACGATCTCAGCTCACTGCAACCTCCGCCTCCTAGGTTCACGCGGTTCTCATGCCTCAGCCTCCCAAGCAGCTAGGATTACAGGTGCCCGCCACCACACCCGACTAATTTTTCTATTTTTAGTAGAGATGGGGTTTCACCATGTTCGCAAAATATGTCTTTTCTTATTCCTTTCTGGAGGCACTCTATGTTTTAAAGCTACCACAGCTTTCAATTAGACTTTAAGATCCTTAGGAGCAGGTAAATAATCTAATCTATTTATGTATTCCTTGTAATAATTAGCACACAGACACATACCTTGCACATAGTATGTACTCAATTACCTCTGAATGCCTTGGAAGGTACTACTGGCCATATCTACGATTCCACCAGTTGGACGGGCCACAGCACCCACAAGCCCTTTTCCAATTCCTTTAAAGAATCCAGCAGCTCCTTCCTTTTTGGCACCTTCAGAAAACCAATGACCATGCATGGATAAAGATATTTTTAAACGAGCAAGTTTGAGCTCAACCAAAACCTGGGCCAGATACTGAACTGTTTTACCCAGGAAGTTACAAAAATTTGGCTTTCTAAAGAAGTTAAATGTAATCCTAATGTGATAAAATAGTGGTTTCTCAAAGTGTGTTAGAAATGCGCATTCCTGGGCCCCACCCCAGACCTACTGAATCAGAAACTCTGGGGGCGGGGCCAGCATTTATGTTTTTCTAAGCACTCCAGGTGATCCTGACACATGCTCAAGTTTGAGAACTACTGATCTAGGAGTCTCATCAGTACCTGCAACTTGCAGGTGTAAGAAGGGACCAGTAAACATTCTCTTTTTTAATGCTGACCATTAGATTTTTCAAGGAGTGTGCTTTTAAAAAAATATATAACAACTTTATTGAAATGCAATTCATATACCATAAAATTTACCATTTAAAATGTACAAATTAAATTTTAGGATAAATTAGCTTTTAGTATGTTCAGACTTCTACAACTATCACCACAATCCATTTCAGAAAATGTTTATCATTTTAAAAAGAAACCCCCTTTCCACTAGCAATCATTCCCTATTTCCCCCAGCCTCTCCCCACCAAATCTTACTCAGTGTACCTCCATTCCTCCCTGCCCCTCCCCACCTCCAGACTAGGTAACCACCTACAGATACTTTCTATCCCTATGGATTTGCCTATTCTGGACATTTCAGACAAATGGAATTATGTAATATGTGGTGTATTGTGACTTTTTTTTCTACTTAGCATCATGTTTTCAAGGTTCATCCATTTTGTAACAAGTACCAGTACATGATTCCTTTTTATGACTGAGTACTACTCTAATGTATGAAAATATCACCTTTTGTTTATTCATGTATCAGGTGATGGACATTTGGGTTGTTTCCATCTTTTGGTTATTTTGAATAATGGTGCTATGAACATTTGCACGCAGTTTTTGTTTGAACACCTGTTTTCAAATCTTCTGGGTATAAACCTAGGAGTAGAATTGCTGGGACACATGGTGACTCTGTGTTTAACTTTTTGAAGCACTGACAGACTATTTTCTTCCAAAATGACTGCATTATTTTACAGTCCCACTAGTAGTGTATGAGGGTTCCAATTTCTCCACATCCTCTTAACACTTGATTCTAGCCATCCCAGTAGGTGTGAAACGGTATCTCATAGTTTTGACTCGCATTTCCCTGTTGACTAATGATGTTTACCATCCTTTTATGTGTTTATTGGCCATATGTATATCTTCTTTGGAGAAATGTCTATTCATATCTTTTGCTCATTTAAAATTGTGTTGTCTTTTTATTATTTTTAATAGTTCTCTATATTTTCTAGATATGTCTTTTATCACATATATGATTTGCAAAAATTTTCTTCCATTCTGTGGGCTGTCTTTTCCCTGTCTTCATGGTTGTCCTTTGAAGCACAAAAATTTTAAATTTTGATGAAGTTCAATTTATGTATTTGATGAAGTCCAATTTATGTATCTTTTCTAGCAAAGTTTTGCCTAATCCAAAGTCATGAAGATTTACTCCTATATTTTCCTCTGAGTTTAATGGTTTTGCTCTTACATTTAGGTATTTAATCCATTGTGAACTCATTTTTATATATGGTACAGGTAGGGGTCCAATTTTGTTCTTTTGCTCATAGATATGAAGTTGTCCCAGCAAATTTCTTGAGGACGGTTCTTTCCTATTGAATTATCTTGACATCCTTGTCGAAGATCAGTTAAGCATAAGTAAGAGTCTATTTCTGACTCCTTCTGAACTCTATTTCTGAATAGTATCCCACTGTTCTATATGTCTATCCTTATGTTAGTACTACACTGTCTTAGTTACTGTAGCTTTACAGTAAGTTTTCAATTTGGGAAGTAGAAGTCCTCCAACTTTGTTCTTTTTCAAGACTTTTTTTTGGCTATCTGGGATCCCTGGAATGGCCATATAAATTTTGGACTTGGCTTGTCAATTTCTGCAAAGAAACCAACTGGGATTTTGATAAGGATTGCACTGAATAAGCAATGTGCTTTTTTAATGGGATAAAAACAACAACAGCAAAACTGAGTAAATTGCTACTGAGGACCCAAACAAATCTAGTTTATCTCTAGCCCTGCTAAAAATAGCATTCAAAGTCTGAAGCATGATCTACTACTTAACCTCTCTGCTTTCTAAGGAAAATACATTCATTGAGCAACTTAAGGCTACGAATATAAAATTCAGTCAGTAATTTTCTCAATCAAGTATATAGCAGCAATAACATCTATTATGTTTACTAATAGCATCAAGTCTTCAGACTTTATAAAGGAAGGAAATATTTTCAACATACCTTCCACAGGTTTTGTTATTATTCCAGTCACTCCACCAACAACTCCCTGAAAGAGAAATCAATCATATAGTTTAGACTGAATGGAAGGTGTTTAATTTTAAGCCAACCACTAGAGGTCTCTACAGACATACTGGAAATAACAACAACAACAACAAAAATTGAAGACTTAACTTGATAATGTGAACAACATATACATATAAGTTAGCACTATGATTTTTCAAATATCATATCACAGCAAATCTTAAATGAAAGCATTTTATAAAAGAAACAGGAGTAAAGCAGGTAAAAGGATTTTAAATCTGGCTATGATACCAATCAGCTACGTAACCATGGGTAGCTGAAATCTCTTTAAGTCTCAGTTTCCACATCAGCAAGATGAGTGAGTTGAGCCAAATAATATTTACTATCTAATTATAAATTTTAAGGGGATTACATTGTAACTTAGTGGAAGTGTAGAAAACTGAAAATAAAGGGCCCTCCCAAGGATAGGTAATAACCTGGCAAATAAAGTGCCTTAGTAACTGTAACACCCAACATTACAAATTACTATCAAAAAACACAGCAGTTTCCTGAAATTATTTCCAAAATTAAAACATGAATATACTAATATATTTTTAATCATTATGAAGTAATGGTAGTAAAATACCTGTATATTCTATAAACACACAGAAAGAGAACTGATGGATACACACTTAAATTGGAAACAGATGAGATGATTAGGGTATTCTAGCCTTACTTATAATGTTTTATTTACTTATTAACAGAATAACTTTTAAGTTCTTATAATTATAAGAATATTCATACATCACCTATATAATTAAGCAGTATTCATATATTACCTATATAATTTTAAAAGTATTAAAAAGTAATGAAAGGCAGTTCCTGGATTATCAACAATTAATTTTCACACATCCCTTCCACAGAAACAGTCAATTGCTGATGACCTGCAGAGCTCCTTCTCCCTCTAGTTTCCATAGGTACCATGTATCTCTGCTTCTCACTTCCTCGCCTTCTACACCAGTACTACCCTGTCATCATTACAGTTTTATGAAATCTGACAATTCAGGGGATAGATCTGGTGGTGACAATGGGGAAGGGGAGCAAAAAGGAAACTGGAAAGTCCATCATTTATCATTCTTTCTATTCCTACAGGCCTAGACTCATAAGCAGCATTCTAAGTTTCACACAACCAGCTAGAATACATTTTTTTTTAAGTTGCAGATTTCTTAAAGATTCAGCAGAGAACTTACTCGCAGAAAGCCCTTTCCTCCTCTGGCCAGGCTGTCTCCAAAATCTTTGGGCTGTCGACTCAACTCTTCTCTTCTTTTTTGCTGATATTCCTTGTCCATTGTAATTGCTGCCAAACCTTTCCCAACAGAACCAGTGATTCGAGATACAACTCCTGCTGCACCACCTATCAAAGACAAGGGATTAATTTCTAGAATATACAAGGAACTATACAAGGAACTCAACAGCAAGAAAACAAATAATCTGATTTTAAAATAGGCAAACGATCTGAATAAATATTTCTCAAAAGGAGACATACAAATGGCCAACAAGTATATGAAAAAATGTTCAAGATCAATAATCATCAGGAAAGTGCAAATCAAAACCACAGTGAGATATTATCTCACCCCAGTTAGAATAGTTATTATAAAAAAGACAAAAAAAAATCACAAATGCTGTCAAAGAAGTGGAGAAAAGGGAATGCTTACACACTGAGAGTGGAAATATAACTTAATACAGCTATTATGGAAAACAGTATGGAGGCTCCTCAAAAAACTGAAACTAGAACTACCGTATGATCCAGCAATCCAACTACTGGGTATATACCCAAAAGAAAAGAAATGAGTATATCAAGAGATGTCTGCACTCCCATGTTTACTGCAGCACTAGTGACAATAGCTAACATATGCAATCAATCTAAGTGTCTATCAACGGATGAATGGATAAAGAAAATGTGATACACACACACACACACACACACACACACAAACAGAATACTACTCAGGCATTTAAAAAAATGAAAACCGGTCATTCACAGCAACTTGGATGAGCCTGGAGGACATTATGTTAAGTGAAATAAGTCTGGCACAGAAAAACAAATACTGCATGTTCTCATTCACATCTGACAGCTAAAGAAGTTGAACTCATAGAATTAGAGAGTAGAACTGTGGTTATTAAAGGCTGAGATGGGTAGCAGGAGGAGAGGATAGGTTAATGGATACAACATCACAACCAGATAGGAGAATAAGTTCTAGCATGCTATAGCACTGTAGGGTGACTATAGTTAACAACAACTTATTGTATGTCTTCAAATAGCTAGAAGAGAGGGTCTTGAATGTTCCCAACACAAAGAAATGATAAATGTTCGAGGTGATAAATATGCTAATTACCAGATTTGATCACTACATATTGTATACATTTATCAAAATATCACTCTATACCCCATAAATATATACAATCATGTGTCAATTAAAAATAAAATAATTTTTTAAGGCTCAGAGAAGTTACATTGTTTATATAAACAGCATTATCACAATATATAGCATGCAATTGCTTTAAACTAATAGGTGCTTAAAATTCTGTCTCATACAAAAAATGCAGAAATTAACTTTTCCCATCTAACAAGAAAAGGAATAAAATTAATTAAAATGTAAAATTATTTGCATTTATTCAACACTACAAAGACATACTAAAAAACCAGCAGTCCACTGTTATTTTTCATTTAAAAACATGGGAAACATGTCTTTTAAAAGGGATTATTAAGAAAGTGATCCCTCCTTTACTAAATAAAAGCATTTGTTTTTCATAACAACATATTTCATAACAATATAATAAAAAATATATACATATACACAAATATGTGATACATACCTACTGTGTGTCCAAAGAGGCTTCTCACTCCAATCACTAACCCCTCTGCAAATTCTTCAGGGCCTTGAACAGCACCCTGGCAAAAAAAAATAAAAAATAAAAAATAATCTTATTATTTAAAATTTAAGTTTCAGACTTTTACTTTCATAGTTCAGGGTTTGCAAGAAGAATCCAAATCTGTAAAAATCCATAAACATTGTGATGAATCAATTTTCACTTCTACCCCAAATATGGATAGAATATCTATTGTGTTTGAAGACACTTTCAACCTACATGATCTTAGCAAATTCTTTAAGTCAAAAATTGGATAGGTGTAAATCACTGGCTTCAATTACAATTTGAAGTTGGCCTCCCAGAACTAAGTTTCATCAGATTGCTAAAACAAGCTGCAGTGATAACAAGAGTAAGAGCCCAAAGATTTTTTTACTGTCTTATTCTCTCATTTATTTTCTCTGCTTTATTCTCCAAAAACCCTCATACACTGGGCTGGGCTGCTAGACCCTTTAAATGGAGGGGAATAGGTTAGATGACAGCTTGAATATGAAACAAACTTTGCTTTCAGTGCCCTATTAGTCCCTTCCACAATGGTGGAACAGTCTTGAAAGTCTTAATCTACCCAGCACTCTAAATATTCTTACAACTACATTAAATCCTGGCAAATGTGGGCAGCGCTCATTAAATTCTAAACAATCATCCAATGTTATCTCATGTACCTTTAAATAAAAATATAAAATTGATATACTTTTGTGATTTGAACATTATTCAATTCCCAGATACAATTACAATGCAAATTACTATTTGTTATTAAAAAATAGACCATCCATTTTTCTATACCTATCCTTAAAATAAATAAGAGGTCAATACCTGGAAGGGTTCATAGAATAAAGCTTCAACTCCTTCAGACAGACCTCTAATTAATCCAAATGGGTTTCCAAGTACATCTAACCCCAATACAAGGACATACATCTGTTTCAAGAACTAAAAAAGAAAAAAAATTAAATTAAGTCCTTCACAACTATTGTAAGAAACATCATAATGAAATAGAAAAAAAGAGATTTACTGATAAAATTAAGTTTGTGTTAAAAGAAAGCTGTATGGAATAATCACCACTACCTCCACTAATGGATCTTTTACTATGTGCCAGGCACTATGCTAATTTAAACAGCTTTTAAATTAGACAGAACTAGGTTTGACGCACAGGCTGCCATGCAGCAGTTATGTGACCTTGTGCAAGTCATTTAGTATCAGCCTGTCTTCTAATCTATAAAATAGAAGGTCAGGCTGGGTGTGGTGGCTCATGCCTGTAATCCCAACAGTTTAGGAGGCTGAGATGAGAGGATCACTTGAGGCCAGGAGTTAATGACCAGTCTGGGCAACATAGTGAGACTCCGTCTCTATGAAAACTCAAAATTTTTTAAAAAGGGAAGTTACACTGTCCTTGCATGGGTGAGTATGCATATTAAATACATAATTCAGTAAATGTTAGTTGTTTTTAGTATTACTTTACCATCATTATTAATAAATTAGATGGAAAATAATAACCAAAACAAAAAAAAGGGAAAACATATCCTCATTTTAACATGTAACAATCATAATGTCTGTATATGTAATAGGAGAAAGAATATTCCAGCAGTGGAAGGAAAGGAGATGTCACCATGCAGTTCCATTGTATAGCAATTGTACCAAAGTGACCTGCAACAACTACTGTTTCTATGCATACATACTTGAACCACAGAGTAACTGAGGCACAGGGAGGAAACCAGCTTAGAATTCTGCTTGCAGTTCACTAGATTATATTCAGAAACTATAATCACTGAAGAAACCAAGCATAATGACTACAAAGTCACTATTCTTTCCCAAAGTGGTAAAAGTATAATTGCAAAGTCAAAAAAGGAACTGGAGGAAAATTTTCAAAAGGTGTATAAAGAGGGGTAGAACTAAAGAAATAGAAATTAATCATTGAAGAAAGCCACTAAATAAGGAGATTTCAAAGTGAGGTAAATTAGATAAACATTACTGCACACTATACAGTCACATGCAAATGTTTTGATATTTTATGAAGTATATTCCTTATGAAATACTATGATAGGAAATTACCTGTTCACTGTAATGCCTAACAACACTCCATATAAGCTGATCTCTCTTGTAGAACTGATATCGAATTTCATAATAAGCAAGTCTGGGAGGAGAAAAAGGAAAGATTCAAAGATACTAATATTATGTGATTAAAAAAAGGACTTAAAATTTGAATGACAGCTAATGCTAATCATAGCCAATTCTTTCACAATTGACTTCGTACATTTACCACATACAATTTATGATTGTCTTAATAATGGTTACTAAATTATTATAAAAACAGTGCACAAGTTTTTCATACATGCATAAAGAGTTCTTTAAAAGTCAACCATCATCCCATCACATAGTGGATTTTAAAGGTTTATTTTCTTATTTCACACTTAGAATTCTTTCTTTTATATGCAATGATAAAATGTTTAAAACATTTTGTATGCCCTGTTTACACTCAACACTGTGGATAAGTATTTCTCTATGTTATTTAAAACTTGACATAACCATTTTTAACGGATGCATAGCATGCTACCATGTGGCAGTGTCATAACAAACAATTCTTCCACTGTCAGACATTTCCAATTTTTGGTAAAATAATTAATGATGCCATGTGTATGTTGAATATAACTCTGGTTGAACTTCAAGGTTAGATTACTTTTTGGAAAGAATTTCCAAAAAGAGAATTACTGAGTAAAAAGCAACAAAACATTGAAGGCTCCTAACAAATGCAGTTTTCCACTTATACCAACAGTATTTAAAAAGTGCCTATTTCTTAGAACCACCCCTGACTAGTATCAAATAGGATTTTAAAATAGAATCGCTCATATTTTAAAATCTTTGATAATTTGCTTTAATTTGCATGTATTCTTTGATAAATAATAACGCCATCACTGTGTTTTCCCTTTTGTGAATTATCTCCTATTGTTCTCTGGCCATTATACCGTTAGAATCTAAGTTTTTCTTCTCAATGTTTAATATTAAGATAATAGTCCTTTCTCTGTCATTATATTTTCCCAGTCTTTTGTTTTTTAATTATTTTCATTGATTTTGTTGTAAAGTATTTGATTTTTATGTGGTTAAATGTATCTTTTATTTTCCATTGAAATGTTTTCCACTGCTTTTAAACTTAGAAAGACCTCCTCTATTCAGAGATTGGACTTTTTTTGTCTTTTCAGTTTAGGTTTTATATTTTATCATTCGTTTTCTCTGAAATTTAGTAGTGTACATGTAAGGTAAAAATGATCTACAGGGAATTTTTTTTCACCCAGATAACTACTTGTTCCAATACCATTGTTGAATTTCAATTCAATAACAATTTATTTAATGCATATGTATCTAGCATTACATATCTCTAAATATAATTATGTTTTAAAATATGGTTAATTTATAATATATGACTAAAAAATTCAATTATTATTCTATATCCAGGTATTATCTAGATATGAGTAATCAAAAAAAACAAAAAACAAGACTCTTCACCTTATCATTATGAATACAATAAGCATTCCTAAAGAGTATAATCACAAATGGAACAAATTCTCCAAATATAAGTAGTAAAGTTATCCTTTTCCTAAGCTAACATTGCACAAGTGGAGAGAATTAATGTCCAGAAACATGACCTTGGTACACCTGCTTCCCAATGTACTCTAACAGAAGTCTTACTTGAATATAAGGTCATCCACATCAGTCAGAGTAGCACCTATGCTTTTCAACAGCAAGTTGACAGAATGAACTGCAAACATTTCCTGTTTTTCTTTGTCTGATTCTTCACCTCCGGAACCCAAAGACAAACTCAAATGCAACTAAAAGAAAAATAATGTTCAATAAATGAAAGCTAAAAGTGAAAAATTTACATATTTGGGATCCAGGTAGTCCAGAAACAAACCAAAAAAAGTCTTTCGATTAGAGTCCTAGTGAAAGCTATTATTTGATACCATACATTAGGCAGAACAACCCACTTACATTTGATTCTCTTTGCTTTTTGATAAAATACAAATTAGTCTGATCCAAAAACAGAGTTCTAATTTTATGCAATGTATATAAATGCCATTGCATTCATATGAGGGAAACCGACACACTTTACAAAAATGGCGTAATCATTTTAAGAAGAAAAACATGTAAACTGGCACACAAGTAATCTGCCAGTCAAAATATAGATAACAACAATAACATGACAATTAAGGTAAGTTAGCAAGCTGTCAAGTTTTTAAAAGTATAATAAGGCTTTCAGCTTCCACAGATCCTCCAACTTAGTATTTAAACATGAGATTTCAGGTTCTCATTTAGCTGCTACTTTGAACTGAACCATCATTAGTGCAATAGTGCAAGAAGACATAGGCAAAAAGTAATTCAATATGTGTAAATAAAGTAGATGAATTTCCTTTCTCATTTTGTCATTTCCTAGGCATATTAACTAACCAATATAGAGTTCAAGTAAAGTGGACTTGGGGCAACGCCAGGAAAGCCTGTGGTTAGTTTTTTCTTTCATGTGACCCTCTGCCCAAATGACGAGTCTGGGAGTGCTGGGATCCAGGAAAGGTAACCACGGGTAAACATTAATCCAGCCCTTCCCTAGGGCAATGTTACTTATGGGCTATGAAAATAATTGTTGTTCATAATCTTTGCCATTAGACTTCATGGCACAATTCCCACTGTGCCTAAGAAAATGAATAGGTAAA
This sequence comes from Pan troglodytes, assembly GCF_028858775.2. Classification (NCBI taxonomy): domain Eukaryota; kingdom Metazoa; phylum Chordata; class Mammalia; order Primates; family Hominidae; genus Pan; species Pan troglodytes. The sequence goes on from NC_072414.2 coordinate 53,888,184, forward strand.
TTATCAATCATTAATATCCCCCTAGAATATAATATCCATGAAGCTGTTTTATACCTCCACAGCAACTTTTATAATAAGCATTCAGTAAGTACTTGTTTAAGGTATTGTTCAATCCCACAAATAACTAATTTTCACTTAAAAGTGAAAAAGAAATGGTATATTACCTATCACATAAAACAATATCAATTTTAAACCTGACACTATCAATATGTCTGATATCACCAAACTAATAGATCAATTTAAAATAATAATTCCATTTTAGAAATCCATTCATTTAGCTGAAGGACTGGTAAATGCAATTGAAAGTAATGTGCTGTAAACAGTTTTTGAGAATGTAAAGGATCATCAATATTTTAAAGAGTTACTTAATTATAAATCTGGCCCATTACACAAGTTTAGAGCATTATGGTTGATAGCATTTGTGAATTTAAGAATTTACTAAGCAGTCACTTTCTCCTATAAAAGCTAAAAAGAACAACAAAAGGGAAAAAAGAAATGGGTTCATAAAGTACAAAATCAGGCAAGTGAAAGGTATCCAATTTTCCACTCCCTTAGTTACAATCAAATTTTGGAAGGGGGGAAAAACACCACATCAACAATATAGTACCTACTTCAGCATTTTCACATTCTGGTTACAGCACCCATTATAGCTCTCTGTTTAGACAGTGATAGTAGTTACAAAGTGCAACCAAAACATTAAACGTTGGCAAGCACTTCTACGCTTAATTAAGAAACGCTTTTGTCAGCTTCTTCTTTGAATAAGGGGGTTATTAATTCAAAACTGGAGAACATGCTCTGGTGGTTTCTCTGTGGGAATTGTGGCTGTACATATGCTACAGAGAACTGTCTTAATTATTTCGATTAATCAAACAAAATTCCCACCAAATACATGATGCAACAAATTAAAACCTACGTTGGTCCATAGACCCTTTAAAAAGTTCTACAATAATTTCACTAAATTTTCAAAATAATAATTACAACAAACCTTCACAGGAGAAATATGGAAATGTTCAAAGAAACTAAGAATTGACATATCAGTCATTGAAGTCTCCATTAATTCTGCATTTAGAGCATCAATATCTTGTTGGATTAACTTAGTCTGAAAAAAATAAAATCAAGAATTTCTATTTTAATTTTTTTCTCTATTAAAATTTGTTCAAAAAAGGCTGATTTAAATTTTTTTAATTTTATATTTTCCCCAAGAAATAAAAATTTTTACCCGTCTTCTTTCAGCTTCAGGGTCTGTTGTTGGGGTAAACAGTGCAATAATAGCTCCTAGAAACCCTTGATCAATTTTTAAGGCCATTTCCTGAATGAGGACCATAAAATACCTAAGAAAAAAAATTTAAGATGGAAAAGGATTTCTACCAAATCTTTTAATTTTCAATGTTAATACTTTGATTTCAGTGAAAAGCCACAGTTATATCTTGTTCCTTCATCTCCTAAAAATTATGTTAATAAGATCAAAGTCTTCTTAGATTGAGACTTTTTCACTGGAGTGAAAGCTTCACTCAAGGTAATACTGCTGCATTAACACTTAGCACTTACAGTCCCAAATGCCACATTCGTCATGTCACAGATTAAACAAATACAACCAGATCATGTAGCATGTATGATCCAATTTTTAAAGTTCACAGCAATTACATTAAAGAACACAGCTCACAAATACATATCATTTAGATTTCACTTACTATTTTATATTCTAATTGAAGTTATAAAGGGAAGATGGTTGAAGAAATTCTACAGCTTAAAATATGTAGAGACTACTACTAAAATAAGTTGAAGCATAAAAGATTACTTGACCAAAAGTGAATTAATAGGTTCAGTTGGAAAATACTTTTTACATGAAAGTCACTTTCAAAAGGAGTAAGATTTATTTTCAAAGTAGATTCTCATTTTAAATTCTTTTAGAGAAACAGCAGGAATCTTCACTTACTTGAACTGTAAGACTTTACTGTACTCATTAAATCTTGTGATGACACTCACATCAATGAAAGGCTTGGGCTCTAAGAGGAAGAAGTAACACATAAAAAAAATAATGCTTTATGCTAGGTCAAACTAATGCCTATTTAACTTTTATAAATAAGGTATATCTATGTCACAACTTATTTTATTTTACCTGAATCTAAAGCAATAGATTTTGGAGGGGCAACAGGATGAAATACAACAGGGAACACTGCACCTGGTAACTGATTATCAACCTGAAAGAAAAGAAAACAAACTTAGCAAGATTTCAAATAATTTAACCTTTTAGTTTCAAAGATAACGTTATAGAAGAGGCCACTACTTTCATCATAATTAAGTGTCTGCGTGTATATGCGGTGTAATTAGAAGTTTCATTTTAAATCTGTAAAAGTTACATACCTCAGCAAGGGCAAGGCTTTCAATAAAGGACTATATAAATACTCTCATAATTGTATTAACAGTAGTCTGTACATCATTAATGAAAATACTTGTATCTATGGATCCTGTGAGATTTCAATTCTCTATGGTTTAAATAAAAGTAGAAACTGAATATGAAATTAGGGGATAAGATAAAAAGAAGAAGAATTAAAGTAGCCTAAACAGTACTTAACAGCTAAAAGGAAGGAAGGGAGGGATGCTGGGAGAGAGCAAGCAAGCATCCAAAAGGAACCTCCAGCAAAGCTCTGCTCTCTGTCCTGAAGAATGACAAAGGAAAATCTTATTTGGGGGTCCCATGACAAATTCAAAGGAACCTTTAAGAATAACAATCTCAGTGCAAGAAAACCCTTTTGCAGGCTAATTGATCAAAATTCGTCTTAACAGTCACGAAGTTTATATGTAAGATGTTAAATAAACAGGATATGTGGAAAAAGGGGAAAAAACATACAAACAAAGAAAAGATACTAATTACAATGTAAACTATATAGTTGTAAAAAAGAAATTTCATTCCCAAGATTCCCAAAGTGATGATAAATACTTATTTGAGAATGACAATGTTACCTGAAGCCAGTACAACCTGGCCCTTAAACTTCTCTGGTGAGAAGATTGCTTAAATTCAATCTGAATTCCTGATAAAAAGTCTCGTTTAATAGGGCAACGAATAGGGAGGCGCATTTCCATTGGATCTTTATCAAAATTGACCTAGAAAAAAAGCACGTTTTTGTGATGAGCTGATATTAGCACAGTAGCCATTCCATTTTTAATATCTGTTTATTGATCAAATTGAAAAAATCTTTATGTCTCACCAACAGATCTATCTTAAGGTGATCTACAGTTGAGATCTCTGAAGCAAAAGCACCACTTTTCTACCAGTTATTAGAAAAAAAAGATCGTGAAACTTTTCAAGTATAGAAACTATAGTTTTAAAAACATGCTTTATGTAAAAGAAAACTTCCTCAAGTAACGAATAGTTCCAGATAATTCTTTCTTTCCTTTTCTTTTCTTTTTTTTTTGAAACGGCATCTTGCTGTCACAAGTGCAGTGGCAAAATCACAGCTCACTGCAGCCTCAACCTCCTGGCCTCAAGTGATACTCCTGTCTCAGCCTCCCAAGCAGCTGAGACTACAGATGTGACACCATGCCCAGCTAATTTTAATTTTATTATCTTTTTTTTTTTTTTGTAGAGACAAGGTCTCACTATGTTGTCCAGGCAAGTCTCAAACTCCTGACCTCAAGTGATCCTCCTGCCTCAGCCTCCTAAAGTACTGGGATTACAGGTGTGAGCCACTGCACCTGGCCCAAAGATAATTCTAAACAAAGTCTGTTTTGCAATCAATAATTGAGAGCTTAGTCACGTCTGACATGAATTATATAGTTTTTTATCATTTAAGTATGGCCAAAATTGATGGGGGTGCTGGGGAATGTAACTGGTGACAGTGCTAACCAAACCATCAGGCAACAATGACAAAGAGTAACTAAACTGCATGATTAAACTAGAGCAAGCTGGAAATTGCAGTCAAGCTTCTGTAGACTTCCTGGAGCACAGGTGACTTTTAGTTTTAACTGTGTAAGGGCCTAGGTGGAGTGCATCTTTATTTGTGGATGCCTACTCACGTCCAACAATCACTCACATTTAATGAATTTACTTGAGCAGCTTTTTGTAGGTTTTTCCTCAATGAAATATGTAATTTTACACAGTCTTTATTTAGCAATATATATTGGTGTCATTCAAAATATAACAAAAATTTCAATGAGGCATTCTTAACTTCTCCCTAATCTTTCTGAAAACAAGTTCCATAAGACTATCTGATTTGTAAATAAAATTATAAAAATGTAATAAAATTATTAAAACACAGGTTTAAATCCTGTTTCACAGTATATGATTAAATAACAATATATTTTAATTAAAAATATACTAATGTGTATCATTAGACACGCCAATCCTATTAAGAAATAAAGGTTTATCTACCAATAAATAAGTTCATTTCTGCACATGTCTTTACTTGGGCATTACAATTTTACTTACTACCACCACCAAGAAAATACACATATAAAAATCAAAACAAAAGAATTTTGGTATACCTCAAAATTATTATCTAGCTTAATCCAGCCATGGTCTCTTGATATTTGATGTTTCTGATAGGATTGTTCCAATAAGATTATCTGCTTTTGACTAAATGGCTTCCATTTCTGCTTTGGTTTCATCTCCCAAACAACACCAGAACTAAATAATTCACACACAAAAATTAAATTAGCAATATGTATTTAGGTCTGTGGAACTTTATTCAACTCCAGATTATTGTAACTATTATTTTCCTATGAAAATTACATTGGTATAAGGGACTTCTTAAAGTAACGAACTATACCTGTGTTGCAAGAGTACAAAAAGAAAAGAGGCAGGCAAGAAAATACTTTTTCTATCAACGCTGACATCAACCAACTAAGGGACTGGCAAACTTTTTCTGCAGAGGGTCACATATTAAATAGGAAATATTTTAGGCTTTCTGGACTGAGACAAAATTCAAGTTATTAGATAGGCAACTTAGATACCAAAGAGAGAAAAAACTCCCATAAATTTTAATTGATGAAATTTAGAATATAAAATAATTAAGAGCAATTCTTAAAAACAAGTCTATTAATGAAAAAAAAACTTCTTTTGTGAAAGTAACATGTCACTTAGTGTTATTTATTACCAAAATCTATTGTAAATGTTCATCTATTAATGGTAATCTGTAATGAGCATCTTTAAAAATGCCATTTCACACAGATAGGTGCTGCCAAATACTGATACTGGTCAATGAGAATTTATTATTTTACTTGAGCATATATATCACTTGGAAGGCATTCATAAAATTCTATTAAATTCTTCTCTTGATATCTGCCTTTTAGTATATTAATACATTACAGGTCAATCACTTCCATTTCAAAGTTAGGTAGAAGCTCCTCAATTGCACAAATGAATTTTGAAATGTGGAAATTTCCTTACACCTGCATTGAGGTCAGAAAAAATGTTGCTGGAACTGGAGTTGCAGGCCTTAAAATATATCCTCTCCAAATACATGTGGAAGTGGAGATTTTGCTTCATGTTTTAACCTTGGACAGCACAGGAAGTACATGGAACATCTTGATACTACTTGAGATTCAAATATTAGCTGTCTTCAAAATTGACTATACTGTAGTATAAATTTTTCACATTAGCACTGTTTGTCTTCTAATTTTAGCTTGAAATTCATTTAAAAACATCATCAATTCTGCAATTATGCAACAAAAACTAATTTCCAAAGCCACTATTATTGCATTATCAATTCTGCAACAAAAATTAATTTCCAAAGCCACTATTATTGGTGTTTACTAATAGTGGTTGAGGGTGGTTCTTTTTGTTCAAAAAAATTTTAATCCTGGCCCAGAACTCAAAGAGTACAATACAAAGTTACTGCTGCTAACCCATCAAACTGCTGTGTGGTAACACAAGTCAGAACATTCAGCTTCTATTTCTGGCAAAAATTCACAGAACTGATGATAGTTAAGTCCACATGAATTAATAAAGTTAACTATTTGACACTAATGGTTTGGTAACAAAAGGTGGACTGAAATATTTTCCACTAAGTACCTGCTCACAAATAATAGGCTTTAAATGCTTTACATTTTCACTAGCTTTATGAATTTGTCCAACTAAGTCTTTTTCTGTTCCACACATATTTTTCCCATAATCAGTTGTATCTATCTTCAGGTTGTATTGAATTAGTATTTCTTCTGCTGGTTTGAAAATATTCTCACCTGTAGTTGTCCTAGGCAAACTATTTATACAGGTTAATCCTTTAGTCACTTCAGACTCAGTGCTGACTTCTCAAATATACAACTGAGCAGTATTGGTAACATCTGTTGACTCATCAAGAGCCAAAGGAAACCACTCAATATCATTTGCCTTGTTTTTGTAATTGACTATTGATGTTGTTCTGAATGTCTTCAATTCTTTAAGCAACTGTTCCTACTGAAAGGCTAATGGCCTTTAAACGAATTCATTTTCTCTGGATACATTTCTTTAGCTGCTGCAGACACAATTCAATTAACTCACTATTGGTAAAAGACTTTCCTGGCTTGGCTAACAAATAAGTCACTCAGAAACGTACTTTGCTTGCAGCCTCATTATTGTTTTTTGTATTTGTAAAGATATTCTGTGTGATGACATATTTTGCCTTAAATTTTTCTAATTTTTCTGGCCATTGCTTTCCTGTGATTTGAAAATGTTACGGTAAGTGCTTAGTTTGGAAACTATATTGTCAACATATATTGTATTACTTCAGCAGAGCTGTAGTTCCACAACATAATAAAATGATGCTTTTTTTAATAAGAAGATAATACACATTTCATTATGCCCTAAAAGATGAACATTCAAAGTTCACTTTTCTCTTGTTTTGATATGACAGATATATATCAGTAATATAAAAAATGCTGCAGAACAATATGCACTAACTCAAACACGCTGTGATTTGTAGTGCACTCAGTAGCAATGTCAAAGCAGCCATGTAAAAGAACAGAAATCACTGTGTCCCAACAAAACATTAATTATGGGAAACAAACTGAATTTCATACAGTTTGTACAAAAACAGGCATTGGGTTAGATTTGGCTCATAGGCCAAACTTTGCTGGCACCTGAATTAGAGAATACTAAAATCTATAATATTTTATTTTACATAGCTTGTTTCTATTAGTCAATGATAGTGTTAACAATGTCCTAACTATAAAATGTATTTAGAGGATACCAGTCAATGAAGGCACTGAATAAAATATCTACTATAGACAATATAAATCCAACATTATTTATGATAAAAACTTTGAGACAACTTAAAGGGGAACTTCCTCAACTTGATAAAGAGCACCTACAAAAAACTTATAGCTAACATCATAGTGAGAAACCAGATGCTTTCCCACCAGGATTAGGAACAAGGCAAGTATTTCCACTCTCAACCATTCCCACCTCAACATAGTACTGTAAGTCCAAGATGTGATAAGACAAGAAAATAAAGTTGGGAGTGAAGAAATAAAGTGTCAATGTTCACATTTGACATGACTGTCTAAACAGAAAATCCCAAAGAATGAACCAAAAAATTCTTGTAACTAATAAGCAATTATAACAAGATTGCAAAAATATAAGGTAAATATACAAGTCAACTGCTTTCTTACATGCCAGCAATAAACAATTAAAATTTAAAATAAAAACAGAATACCATTTACATTAGCACCAAAGACACAAACACTTAGGTATAAATAAAATCGAATACAATGTGTATGTGATCTAAATGAGGAAACTACCAAAGTCCTTCAACAAATTATGTTGGAACACCTGGACATCCATATGCAATAAAGCAAATCTAGACACAGAGCTTCCATCTTTCACAAAAAATAAACTGGATTAGACTTAAATATAAGTTTGAGATCAGCCTAGACAACATGGTGAAATCCCATCTCCACAAAGAAATAAAAAATATCAGCCTGGCATGGTGGTGCGTGCCTGTAGTCCCAGATACTCAGGAGGCTGAGGTGGGAGGATTGCTTAAGCATAGTTGGCAGAGGTTGCAGTGAGCGTTGATTACACCACTGCACTCCAGCCTGGGCAACAGAGTGACACTCTGTCTCAAAAATAAAAAAATACATACATATATAAAAATAAATAAATATAAAACACAAAATTACAAAACTCCTAGAAGATAATAGGAGGAAATAAAGATAACTTTGGGTATAGTGGAGACTTCTTATATACAACATCAAAAGCACAATCCATGAAGGAAGAGAATTGATAAGTCTGAGGTAAAATATAAAACTTCTGCTGTTAAAAGCAGTTGAGAGCATAAAAAGATAAGCCACAGACTGGGAAAAAGTATTTGCAAAACACACATCTGATAAAAGACTGGTATCCAAAATAAACAAATAACTCTTAAAACTCAACATTAAGAAAATAACCTAATTTTAAAATGAACAAAAGATTTGAACAGGTGGCTCAGGAAAGAAGATATACAGATGGCAAATAAGCATATGAACAGATTCTCAACATCATGTGTCATCAGAAAACCACAAAGTAAAACAATGACACACTACTATATCCTTATTAAAATAGCTAAAATCTAAAACACCGACAATACCAAATTTTGGCAAGGATGTGGAGCAACAGGAACTCTCATTTATTGCTGGTGGGAATGCAAAAATGATGCAACCACTTTGTAAGATAATTTGATGTTTCTTACAAAACTAAACATACTTTTATCATATGATCCAGCAATCATATTCCTTGGCACTTACCCCAAAGCGGAGAAAACATATGTCTACACAAAAACTTGCACACAAATGTTTATAACAGCTTCATTGCGAAAATGTGGAAGCAACCAAGATCTCCTTCAATAGTTGAATGGATAAACAAACTGGAGTAATAGTCCATTCATACAATGGACTATTATTCAATAATAAAAAGAAATGAGCTGTCAAGCCATGAAAAGAAACAAAGGAACCTTAAAAGCATATTGCTAAGTGAAAGAAGTTAATTTGAATAGGTTACATACTGCTTGATTCCAACTATATGAAATTATGAAAAAAGAAAAACTTTGGAGACAATAAAAAGAACAGCGGTTTCCAAAGGTTTAGAAGAGGAATGGAGGGATTAACAGGAGGAAGCTGAGAGACTTTTAGGGCAGTGAAACTATCTTATATAATACTGTAATGGTGAATACAGGTTATTACACATTTGTCAGAACTCATAGAATGTACAACACAAAGAGTAATACTTAATGTTAGATATAGAAGTTAGATAATAATGAAGTTAGACAATAATGTAGTATCAATATTAGCTCATCAATAGTAACAATGTACCACACTACTGCAAGATGTTAGTAATAGGGGAAACAAGAGTGCGAGTACATGAAAACTCTTTATTTTACAGTTTTTCTCTAGACATAAGGCTGCTCAAAAAAAGTCTGATTTTTAAAATTATGTAACTGGTGTTTTTCCTTTGAAAATCTAGATTTCACTGAATGTGTACCATGTCATAAAAAAGGTAATGAGGTTATTTTAGATAAATTTTTTAATGTTCTTATAAATAAAGGTAAACCTGACAAACCAGGACAGCATATACAATATTAAAGTAAAAAGTTTTATCGAAGAACAAAAGGGAAAACTGGACCTATATAACTAAAAATGATTTCCATGTTTAGTTTAAAAATATCATATAATACTGAAATATATAACAAAGAATGCATTGCCTATCTACATATAAATATATTAACATTATATTAATGGTATGTATGATACCATTTATAACCATTAGTTTGTCAGGTGTTGGGCAAAGTTCATTACATAGATTATCTATTTACTTTTCTCCTTAATTTGCTTTTCTTTCCCCAAACATGTGCTTATTGATAGATCCTATCCTGGTTATATTTGGTATCATGTCAACCATTCCACCCATCAGCCTCTAAAAAAGAATAAGTCTTTTACCAAATTAAGTGTGATTTTTAAAATCAACTACATATTCTAATATTTTGCTTATACAGGTATAAATAGAACTGGAGAAAATAACTGGTCCCATAACTATTAGAAAATTCTAAATGGCCACCCATTAAAGATTATGTACTCATATCAAATACAGCCTCCTCTCTGAACCTTTTTTCCAGTTTGTTTCTGTTGGTTTCCCCCTAACTCATGACAGTTTCCCCAACCTCTACTGCACAAAACAAACTAGTCACTTGTACCTCTGTACTTCCATTGTGCATGTGCATCCTTCTTTGTACATACTTTCCTTTTCTCAGTATTTTTGTAACTCATTAAACACACACACACACACACACACACACAATTAAGGACAACAAGGAAAGAAACAAACCACTTTTTTCCCCACCAACTGACAATGAGTATTGTGAAGACAAAGACAATATCTTAGTCATCTTTCTATCCTCGGGGCTTTTCAACTAACAGTTCAAAGAATTATTCAGTAAGCTTACTGAATAAATATACAGCATACCAAAGTCAAACCAGGTATCTTTTTACTTTTCTCAAATCGGCTATTATGAACTTAATGCCTTTTAAAGGTTTAGGATGTCTTATTTTCCTTCTTGCATACCTGGTTATCCCAATATATGAAACTTCCTGCTTGCTTTCATTGTTAACCAGTGAAAGCCCAAGACTGTGGAGAGACAAGGTTATTTCATAATCAGCCTGTTCCATTTCTTCTGCCTGCAGTGCTTTGGAAACCAAGGCAACATCATCGGTGAAAAGCAAAACTCTCTGGCGCCCATCCAGAAATGATACCCAGTGTATCTGGATGTTTGCATCATATGGAAACTGTCCACATCCATCCTGGGAAGAAGAAAGACTTCATTAAACCCACACATAGTAACTTTTTATTATATAAAATTGAACTATAATAACTGAGAAAGATTAGAAAAGTTTAAGAAGCACTACTATAAACTGAAAAATTCTAACCATCAAAATGACATAAATTAAGCTGTAATCTATTTTAAAATATACTCACCAATTGTTTTCAAAAACTAAGACTAATAGTACATAGTTTTTTAATACCTCAGTCTGAATTACCTAGTGAGTGCTGAAGGGCACAGAGCAGGATTCAAGAGGATCCTTTGGTGGCACCAATGCGATAAGATGATTCTTTGTCTCCAAGCCAGAAAACCGAATGGTTCAGAAGTCTATTAGACATGTAACCTTAGGCCAGGGTGGTGGCTCACACCTATAATCCCAGCACTTTTGGAGGCTGAAGTGGGCAGATCATCTGAGGTCAGGAGTTCGAGACCACCCTGGCCAACATGGTGAAACCCCGTCTCCACTAAAAATACAAAAATTAGCCAGGCATGGTGGCGGGCACCTGTAATCCCAGCTACTCAGGAGGCTGAGGCAGGAGAATTGCTTGAACCCAGGAGACAGAGGTTACAGTGAGCTGAGATAGCGTCATCGCACTCCAGCCTGGGCGACAAGAGCAACACTCCATCTCAAAAAAAAAAAAAAAGAAAAAGAAAGAAAGAAAGAAATGTAACCTCAGACAAAACCAGCCTAGCTTATTTTTATGTTTTCATGATCTATAACATAGGAAATATTTATGTGAATCACACTGGTGAAGGTTATATGCAGCACTTAAAAATATGAGGCTTGATTTGGTCAGTGTTTTCAGAGGTTAAAATAATAAATTCCACTTCATTCTGGGTTTAATGAAAATAGAACAGTTCATTTCAATAAGCAGTACGAGTACCTACTATGTACTTTCCATTCCATGCTTTCCAGGGGAGAAAAAAAAAACAAAAACAACTGAAGGTACCAAGAGTATAAGAATAGTTGAGTGTCATTAATGTTCAAAATTTACTAATACTTTCAAGGTACATTATGTGATCAAAGATGCCTGCCCAATTGTTTTACTCTAATAAGAAATCAAATTTTCACACATACCTATTAAGAAGGTGAATTCTGTATCTGTAAACTACAAAATGTGCTATGTATCTTAGTTCACAGTTATTATTCCAATATTATCTGACTCTTGTTTTTCATCTATTTCATGTGAAGTACACTAAAATATCCCCAGGTAATTGTGTTTCAGTTAATTTCTAGCATTTTAAGTTTTATATGTTGATGCAATACTATTCATCGCATGAAGGTTTATGGCTATCACTCCTTCTGTGTCATATTATCATTATCTATTTAATAATTTTGCTTTGAATTGGTCAGAAATTAAAATCAACAGAGGGTGATAACTCCAAAATGGAAGAGTAGAAGCAATGTGGCTTCACTCTTTACCACAGAAAACCAAACATAAACTTCTAGTGCCAAGATTATCACCAGCAATATCCCAGAACTTGAACCTGAGGCTGACACAATTCCTGGAGCCACAGAGAAGTGAAAAGCTCCACGGAGATGGTAACAGAAATGAACTTCTCTACCCACAATGCCTCTCCCCGAATCTGCCTGGCACTGCATGCAGGAAATTCCTCTTAGGCTCACCATTTCTACACTGGATAAAGTGAGATCAAAGCAGAAAGCCAGCTTCCCCACCATCTTGGGCTCCCTTGCAGGAAAACCACTCCTGGCTCAGCCCATGGGAAGCATCACAAGTGCTTTAGGAAGAAAAACCCCCCAAGGGAGGCTACAGACAAAGAGGGAAGCAGGATTAAAAACTCCAGCCCAAGAATTTCTGCTCTTTATTTCAGCCAAAGGAAACGCCTATTCAGAGTGGCTGTTCAGCAGCACAACACTGTGGGAGGCACAGTCCATAAGTCTTCTGAGGAGGAACCCTGGGCAGCCTTCCTACATAGCTAGGATAACCCCTTTGAGATGCAACCCCTTCCCCACCACTGGAGACAGTACTGCCAAATGTTTCTGAGAACTGAGGCAAACCAGCAATTATACCACCATCTAGTGCTGAATAGGAGGCAGTGATCTAGGATAAAGGGGACCCACAGGCAACTGCAAAGGACCTCTAAGCAAACATATTCTAGAAAGACCAAAACAAGCCAGAGAACAAACACTGGAATAAATAAATAATCCTTCAATGTAAAGCCATAGACGCATGTCCACAAAAAACAACAGCAAGCAGGGAACCATGGCCTCCCCAAATAGACAAAGCAAAGTACCAGTGACAAACTCTGATAAGACAGCCACGTGTGAGTTCTCAGATCAAGAATTCAAAGTAGCAATTCTAGGAAAGTCAGCAACTTCCAAGGCAACATGGAAAAACAATTAAGAAATTTATCAGTGAAATTGAAACAGACTGAAATAATAAAATTAAACAGAAATGCTGGAATGATGAAATAAATTTGCTGAACTGAAAAATGTATTAGAGGCTCTCAAGAGCAGACTGGATCAAGTAGAGGACGGAATCAGTTAGCTCTAAGACAGGCAATTGGAAAATACACAGAGGAGAAAACAATAAAAAAGAACAAAGAATGCCTGCAAAATATAGAGAATAACCTCAAAAGAGCAAATCTAAGAGTCACTGGTGGTCAAGAGAGAGCTGAGAAAGAGCAAGGGGTAGAAAGTTAATTAAAGAATTAACAAGAAAATACTTTCCCTATTGGAGAAAGATAGAAATACACAGGTAAAGGTCACAGATGACCAAACAGATTGAATCCAAAGAAGACTACCCTAAGGCATATAATAATCAAACTCTCAAAGGCCTGTGACAAAGAGAGGACCCTAAAAGTGGCAAAAGAAAAGAAGCAGATAACATATAAAGAAGCTGCAATTTGTCTGGCAACTGACTTCTCAGGAAACCATGCCCTGCAGGAGGCAGTGGGACAACATACTCAAAGTGTTGAAGGGGAGGAAAAACCCTGCCAACCAAGAATATTGTATCCAACAAAGCTTTGTTTCAAACATGACAGAGAGATAAAGTTTTTATCAGATAAACAGAAGCTGAAGGAATTCATTACTTCTAGACCCATCTTACTAAAAATGATAAAAGGAGTTCTTCAATATGAAAGAAAACAATGTTAAAATGAAAAAAAAATTTTGGAGGCATATAACTCACTGGTAAAACTAAGTACACAGACAAATTCAGAATAATCTAACACCATAATTGTGGTGTATAATCCACTCATATATCTAGTATGAAGACTAAAAGGCGAATCTATCAAAAATAATAATTACAGCAACCTCTTAATAGGCAATATAAAAAAGATATAAATTGAGACAACAGAATGCCAAGATGTATGGGGGATGAACTTACAAGTGTAGCATTTTTTAGTTTTTCCTTTTTGGTTTCCTTGCTTTCCTTTCTGATCAAAGTTAAGTTGTCATTTGTTTAAAATAATGTATTGTGTCTATAAGATGTTTTTTGTAAGCCTCATAGTAACCACAAAGCAAAATCCTATAATAAATATACTAAAAATGCAAAGCAGTGAACTAAAAACATACTGTCAGAGAAAAACCACTTAACCACTAAGGAAGACAGTAAGAAAAGAAGAAAGAAAGAGGGGCATTATAAAAGAATCAGAAAGGCCGGGCACAGTGGCTCATGCCTGTAATCCTAGCACTTTGGGAGGCCGAGGTGGGCGGATTGTCTGAGGTCAAGAGTTTGAGACCAGTCTGGCCAACATGGTGAAACCCCATCTCTACTAAAAATACAAAAAAATTAGCCAGGCGTGGTGACGTATGCCTGTAATCCCAGCTACTAGCGAGGCTGAGGCAGGGGAATTGCTTGAACCAAGAAGGTGGAGGTTGCAGTGAGACAAGATTGCACCACTGCACTCCAGCCAGGGTGACAGAGCAAGACTCCGTCTCAAAAGAAAAAGCAGAAAAAAAAAAAAAAACAAACAGAAATCCTGTAACAAAATGGCAGTAGTTAAGTCCTTACTTATCAATAATAATAATGAATGTAAATAGACTAAATTCTTCAATTAATACAAATGGAGTGGCTGGGTAAATTAAAAAATAGGGCCCAACTATACATTGTCTACCAGAAACACACTTCAACTACAAAGGCATACATAGGGTGAAAGTGAAGGGATAGAAGAAGATATTCCACACAAATGGAAACCAAGAAAAAAAAAAGAGTAGGAGTAGCTATGCTTAGTTACATCAAATAAAATAGATTTCAAGGCTAAGATTATAAAAGGAGACAAAGTCACTGTATAATGATAAAGAGGTCAATTCAGCAAGAGGATATAACAGTTGTAAATATATGTACCCAACACCAGAGCAGCCAAATATATAAAGAAAATAATAACAGATCTAAATGAAGAGATAGACTGGAATACAATATTAATAGGGGACCTCAACACCCCCACTCTCAGTAATAGAGAGATCATCCAGACATAAAATCAAGAAAGAAACACTGGAGTTAAACTACACTTTAGACCAAATGGACCTAACAAACATGTACAGAACATTTCATCCGACTGCTACAGAATACAGGTTCTTCTCATCAGCACATGGACCACATGGTAGACCACAAAACAAGTCTCAAAAAATTCAAAAAAGTTGAAATTATATCAAGTATCTTTTCTGTCCACAATGGAATAAAACTAGAAAGCAATAACAACAGGAATTTGTAAAGTATAAAAACTCAGAAATTAAATATGTTCCTAAACAATAAGTCAATGAAGAAATTAAGAAGGAAATATAAAATTTTCTTAAAACAAATGAAAATGGAAACACAATATATCAAAATCTATAGGATACAGCAAGAGCAGCACTAAGAGGGAAGTTTACAGCAATAAATGCCGATATCAAAAAAGTAGAAAGATTTCAAATAAACAACCTAACAATATACCTTAAGAATCTAGAAAAGCAAGAATAAACCAAAACCAAAATTAGTAGAAGGAAAAAATAATAAAGATCAGAGCAGAAATAAATAAAATTGAGACAAAAAATACAAAAGATCAATGAAACAAAAGGTTTTTTGAAAACATAAAATGGACAAACTTTTAGCTAGACTACAACAAAAGAGAAGACCTCAAATCAATAAAATCAAACATGAATAAGGAGACATAACAATTGATACCAAGGAAATATAAAAGGATCACTAGAGACTATTTTGAACAACTATCTGCCAACAGACTGGAAAACAGAGAAGACAGAGATAAATTTCTGAACACATACAGTCTACTAATAACGAACCCTGAAGAAACAAAAAACCTAATTGGAAGACATCATGTTAAGTGAAATAAGCCAGGAACAGAAAGTTAAACACTGCACATTCTCACTCATATGTGGTAGCTAAAAAACAGTTGTTCTCATAGAAGTAAAAATTAGAACAGCAGATACTAGAGGCTGGGAAGGATAGGAAGAAGGGGGGATAGGGAAAGATTTCTTAAAGGAGATACAAAATTACAGCAAGATAGGAGGAATCAGTTCTAGTGTTCTATAGCATTATAGGATGACTACAGTTAACAATATTATTATATAGTTTCATATAGCTAGAAAAAGGATATTGAATGTTCCTAACACAAAGAAATGATAAATATTTGAGATATGAATATGTTAACTACCCTGATCTAATCAGTATATATTACAGATATAGCACAATATAAGTATGTACAATTGTGTCAATTTTTTAAAATTATTTTAAAAGAAACACAAAGCCTGAGCAGACCAATAACAAGCAACAAGATCAAAGCAATAATAAAAAGTCTTCCCTCAAAGAAAAGCCAAGGACCTGATGGCTTCACTGCTGAATTCTACCAAACACTTAAAAAATGAACTAATAACCATTCTACTCAAACTCTTCAAAAAAAAACTGCAGAGCGGGGAATACTTCTAAACTCATTTTACAAAGACCAGCATTAACCTATTACTAAAACCAGACAAAGATACAACAACAACTACAATCCTCAACGAAATACCAGCAAACTGAATGCAATAACACATTAAAAAGATCCATCACTATGATCAAGTGAGATTCATCCTAGGGATGCAAGGATGGTTCAACATAAGCAAATTAACATGACACATGACATTAACAGAATCAAGGACAAAAACCACGTGATCATTTCAACAGATGCTAAAAAAGCGTTTGACAAAATTTGATATTGCTTTATGAAAAAAGCTCTCAACAAACTAGGTACAGAAGGAACATATCTCAAAATGATAAAGGCTATATATAACAAACCCACAGCTAACATCATACTGAAGAGGGAAAATTTGAAAGCCTTTCCTCTAAGATCTAGAACAAGACAAATATGCCCACTTTCACCATTTTTATTTCACATAGTGAAGTCCTAGTCAAAGCCCTCAGGCAAGAGAAAGAAAAAAAGGGCATCCAAATTTGAAAAAAAAAAAAAAAGTCAAATTATCCTTGTTCACAAACAACATATTACATTTAGAAAAACCTAAAGACTCCACACACATTAAAAAAAAGAAAAAACCTATTAAAACGGATAAATTTGGTAAAGTTGCAGGACGCAAAATCAATATATTAAAATCAAATGGCTGGGCACAGTGGCTCATGCCTGCAATCCTAGCACTTTCAGAGGCCAAGGCAGGTGAATCGCTTGACCTCAGGAATTTGAGACCAGCCTGGGCAACATGGCGAAACTCCGTCTCTACAGAATAAAAACAAAAACGCTGGGCTTGGTGGTACACAACTGTAGTCCCTGATATTCGAGAGACTGAAGGGAGAATTACTTGAGTCTGGGAGGTTGAGGCTGGAGTGAACCATGATCACACCACTGCACTCCAGCCCAGGTGACAGAGCGAGACCCTGTCTCCAAAAAAAAAATCAATTGCATAGCTTTATGCCAACAACAAACAAACTAAAAAAGAAATCAAGAAAGCAATACCATTTACAAAAGCTACAAAAAATATATAAAATACCTAGGAAAAAGATTTGACCAAAATGTATAAAGCTATGAAACACTAATGAAAAAAATGAAATAGGACACCAAAAATCCCTTATTCATGGTTTATAAGAATTTAATATTGTTAAAATGTCTCTACTACCCAAAGCGATCTACAAGACCAGTGCAATCTCTATCAAAATACCAATGATATTCTCCACATAAACAGAGAAAACCTAAAATTCATACGGAACCTGAATAGCCAAAGTAATCCTGAGCAAAAAGAATAAAGCTGAACACATCACACTAACTGACTTCAAAATATATCAAAGTTATAGTAACCAAAACATCGTGGCAGTGGCATAAAAACAGACCAATGGAACAAAATAGAGAACCCGGAAATAAATCCATGCATTTACAGCCAACTCATCTTCAACAAAGGCGGCAAGAGAATATACTGGAAAAAGACAGTGTCTTCAACAAATGGTGCTGGGAAAACTGGATAACCATATGATGCAGGAGAATTAAACTAGACCCTACCTCTTGCCATATGCAAAAATGAAACCGAAATAGATTAAAGACTTAAATCTAGGACCTGACACCACAGAACTATTTAAAGAAAACACTGGGGAAATGCTTTAGGACATTGGTCTAGGCGAAGACTTTTTGGGTAAGACCTCAAAGCACAATCAACACAAGTGAAAACAAACATATAGGATTACATTAAGCTAAAAGGCTGCATGGCAAAGGAAACAATCAACAAAGTACAGACAACATACCGAAAGAGAGAAATTATTTGCAAACTATCTGTCTAATAAGAGATTAATAAACAGAAAATATAAGGAACTCAAAACACTCCACAAGCTTGGAGGAGTGTTTTGAATTCCTTAAAAAGAAAAATCTGATTTAAAAACGGGCAAATGATCTGAAGAGGCATATCTCAAAAGAAGACATACAATGGCAAACATGTATATAAAGAAATGTTCAACATCACTAAACACCAGGGAAATGCAAGTCAAAACCACAATGAGATTATCTCACCCCAGTTAGAGGCTTTAACTAAAAAAAAAAAAAAAAAAAAGAGATGCTGGCATGGAAGTGGAGAAAGGGAAACACTTGTACAGTGTTGATGGGAATGTATAGTAGAGCTACATGGAAAACAGTATGGAGTTTCCTCAAAAAACTAAAAACAGAACCATAATCCGCAATTCCACTGCTTGGTATATATCCCAATGAAAGGAAATCAGAATATTGAAGGGATATCTGCAGTCCCATATTTATTGCAACACTATTCACAATAGCTAAGATATGGAACCAACCTAAATGTCCATCAATAGATGAATGGATAAAGAAAATGTGCTATATATACAGAATGGAATATTATTCAGTAATAAAAATGACTGAAATCCTGTCATTTGCAGCAATATGGATAGGACTGGAGGTCATTATGTTAAGTGAAGTCAGTCAGGTACAGAAAGACAAATAGCACATATTCTCACTCATATGTGGGAGCTAAAAAAAAAAAAGTGTATTTTATTTTATAGAGAGTTGATGTTGGTTACCAAAGGATGAGAAGGGGATGGGAGGGAACAAGAGAAGTTGGTTAATGGGTACAAAAATATAGTCAGAAGGAGTAAGATCTTGTTGTGTTAGCTAGTACAGTAGGGTTACTATAGTTAACAATAATGTATTCTATAGCTCAGAATAGCTATAGAAGAGAAGATTTGGAATGTTCCCAAGATAAAGAGAAATGTTTCAGGTGATAGATACGCCAATTACTCCAATTTGATTATTGCACATTTTATGTATGTATCAAAATATCACAGGTACCCCCCAAAATGTACAACTATTATGTATGAATTTTTATAAAAAAAGAAATTAAAATCAACATCTTTACTTTCTTTTTGCTTCCATTTGCTTGTTAAATCTTTACCATCTATCTTCATGGTTATAATTTTCTGTTAGCTTGGCTGAAACAGAAGTCTTGTAAAAAACTTACAGTTAAATCTTATTTTTTAATTTAATCTGAATGTTTTTATCTTTTAATAGAATTTAAACCATTTTCATTTACTGACATAACTGATGGGAAGCATGGTCTAGCAGAAAAAGTTCACAGACTTTGAAGTCAGACAGATCTGATTTTGAATTCCAACTAGCAGTTCAAAATTCCTATAATAAGAATTAGTGATAATATATAAAAAGCATTAATATATGATATGTCCTCAATAAAATGTATCTGTCATTTATTATATACTTTCTTAGGTTTCTTTCTTTTACTATAACAGCAAAGTTTTACTTATTTTCATTTTCTCGTTTTGAAACTCCTTTCTCACTGATTTGAGTTCTACTAATTGATAGCTTTTTTAAAAAGATATAATGTTTGTCATTTCTCTAATAAAATTTAGGATTAAATGGGATATAAATATATAGTATGCACAGAATACAGTTTCCCCTCTCCCCTTACACTTTATTTTGCTGTCTTTATCTTTTATTTCACCTTGCTTTCTCTTATTTCATAGTTGTCATGTCTTTATAACTTAGTTGAGGATGCCAGGCATACTTTTCGAAATGCTTCTTCTGGTCCTGTAGTAAAAAATTTTTCAGAGGTATAACTACCTTCTGAATCAACAGGATAATGCTACCTTTTTCTAATGAAGTATTTTTTTCATAAAGCCCATGTTGGGGATTTTTCTGTTTATCTTAAATGAGGAAAGATCTGTGTAAACCTAGTGTTTGCCAACAATGTATGATTTTCTTTGAACTCCCCTGTCATGTCCACTTGGGCCTAAGCAGAACTCCCTTCTTTGATCAACTGAGTGGACAAAGACATGAATGATTTCCTTGCTTATAGCTCAATTTTCAATACGTGGCAGACTATCTGCTGACTGAGGTGGAATCACCCTCTCTTCCTACTGCCTCATTCTCTAACACCAAATAGAAGAGAAACATTAAAAACTGAAATCCCTGACCATGCTGTGAACAGAATTCTTCCCAGATCTCCTTCTATACACAGACCTTTATATCCTCCTCCAGAATGTCATTGCTACCTTTTCTCTAGTATCTATATGCTACTTACTGGGAGCTACAGTTGCTAAGTAGTATCAAATGTGAGGAGAGAAGAAATGAGGATAATTCAGTAACTACTGGCCAATTACCATTTTAAAGCAAAAGTCAAGAAAGCCTTTTAACAGCTGGCATTATTGGACAAGTGAACAATGGACAATGACACTATTTAAACTCTTTCATCATGGATTTTATTCATACAGAAACTGGATGATATATTACTAATGCAGGAGCAATTCCTATATCAGATGGGAGGCTGGTATATGAATTCTTTGGGCCCTTTCAGAGGCTGAGTCTAAAAAATAATATATTTAATCAACTCAGCTACCTAAATATTGTTTCGATAAATATTTCACTAAATTTCTTATATGCGATAATTTGCATACTATCAGACTTCATTAATTAACAAAATACATAGCTGTGCTTAGGAAAACAAGCTTTAAAAACTCATAGCCAAAAGTGGCATAGGTATGTTCAAAATAAAGTTGTTTTTAACTTAGTCTTACAATTCCTTCCTTTTAAAATAGGTAAATTAATTAAAAAGGTGCTTTACATAGGCAAGATAAAGCAGGTCTATGTTTTAAATTGTAAATAAATTACTTTGATAGATCTAAGGTAATATACTGGTTTGAACTACAGTATTTGCCATCTAAAGTCCAAAAGCTACTTATTCTGGAAATACTTCCAATTCACTTTTAGTTCAGTTAGGACAAGGAGTCAGTGAAGATAGCTTCTCTACTTCCTTCACTATCAGGTAACTCATATAGCACTCATTCACATCAAATGATACCTTTAACAGATCATGTTCCCCAACATTTGCTGCATATGTCCATGTAAGTTTTCTGGTACCAGTAGGATCTGCCCAGGCAAAAAGTCGAGCCTGTCTTGGCAGCAAGACCATTTCTTCTGGTGACCCACTAAAACACAATGAACAGAGAGAAAATCAGAATATCTTGGAGATAAGAAACCCAAACCTGTAGTTTACTGAGGAAGGGATTAGCACAAAAGTCCTACAAAATTGCTGTGGTTAATAAAACACAACTCTACCTAAAAACAAGTACCCTAAAATATCTAATAAACTCATGGTTTTTAAGCTCGGGGAAACAGAATATTGCCCTTTCTGAAGCTTCAATGCACTCGGAATTGATCCAAGTAGAATCATATCAATGGAATTCATTAGGTAAACAGATTGCCAGATCAGAGTCCACCTGTGGAAATGGCTGTGAAGAGTAAATATGTTTAGTAGCAGAAGAACTTCTATTCAGTGCTTAAATTTAAACATATTTTTTAGAGACAGGGTCTCCCTGTTTCCCAGGCTGGAATGCAGTGTTCATTCACAGGCAAGACCATATTCACAGGCACTACAGCCTCAAACTCCTGGGCTCATGAGATGCTCCTACCCAAGCCTCTCAAGTAGCTGTGACTATAGGTATGCATTACTGTGACCAGCTAAGCTTTTTAACAAATACAATACTTAAGATATATTATGGGTCACAGCAACAAAAAAATTATGTTCACACTGTTACTACACAAAGTGTGGTCTGTAAACAGGCAGAATAAGTATTACCTGGGGTCTTGCAGGAAAGGCAAAGTCCTGGGTCCCATCCAAAACCTACTGAGTCAAAATCTGCAACTTAACAAGACTCCCAGGAGATTTTAAAATTGATTATTACAATTTAAGAAGTATTTGTCCATTTAATGTAAAAAATATTCCAGAGAACTGGGAGAAAAAAAGTAATCCAACTAGGTTTTAATCCTAATCTCTACTTTTAAGTTTCTCACTGGATTCACTCCATTAGAATTAAGACTAGGGAAATCTTTAACAAATTTACATATATACATACATTTATATGTGTGTATATATGCATGAATAGATACACATATATACATATGTTAATATAAATATAATTTTATAAATAAAATTATTCGATATTTTAAGGGCTTAAATTCTCTACCATTAAATAATGACATCATCCAAAACAAATGACAGCAAAGGCAAGAACAATGAAATTCCTATCAGCCAATGATATACATTCAACACCACTATCTACTCATCGTCTTCTCATTTAACCTTCTACTATCCCTACTCAAAAAAACTAAATACAGATTTATAGGAAGAGGTTCACTGAGCGTTACCAGATTACCAGGAAAGGGAATACTTAAACAGGTTCACTCCCTTATCTGCCATTTTGAAATTTAAAAAGCTCTAAAACCCCAAAGATTTTTCTGGAAATCTGGTATCAAAACTCATTTGGTGGCAAAACCTGACCTGAATTGATACGAAACTATTAATAATTTCTATTTATCCCATTTGATGTGAATATTCATCAGTTTTGCTGAAGAAATATTAATGTGTTTACAGAGTGTTATCTCAAAACATGTAAGGGTATTAGACATAAACACCATGTGTTCCATATCACCTTTCTAAAATCTAAAAACATTTTGAATATGAAACCAAAGTGTTTCCCATTAGCTACTATGAACCAATAAAAGTATTTCCCATTAACCCTTTTTTCTCATACCTCTGTTTGTATGTGAGGATGTCCCATGGTGTATGGTTCATTATCAAGGCAGGTGCAGATCCCTCATGGTAATCAGAAAAAGTTATGACAGTTGAATGTTCGGCAGTGTTTACATCCACCAAGATACCCCCATTCTATTGTAGAAAAAAAAAAGTATGTTTGATGTACTGGTTTAATCTACACTTACATATGGAATTTCAATATTACGTAAAACACAAAAGCTTTGGTTTTTTTCGAGACCAAAAGTCTTGCTGTCACCCAGGCTGGAGTACAGTGGCGCCATCTCGGGTTACTGCAACCTCCGTTTCCCAGGTTCAACCAATTCTCCTGCCCCAGCCTTCCGAATAGCTGGGATTACAGGCATGTGCCACCATGCCCAGCTAATTTTGTACTTTTTAATAGAGATGGGGTTTCACCATATTGGCCAGGCTGGTCTCGAACTCCTGACCTCGTGATCCACCCACCTCGGCCTCCCAAAGTGCTGGGATTACAGGCGTGAGCCTCTGCACCCGGCCTGTTTTCTTAAGTTCTTACTAAAAAGCAAACTGGCTCTGATCTGTTATAAATATATATTGGCATTACATATTGATATAGCAGCACCTTCAAATAATAACTAGTAAATTTTGATAGCATGGTTTACTGAAATATCTCAAAGCAAATTTTAAAAATCAAAGACATTTTATTTTAAAATATGAAAACTTCATCTATGTCCCCACAAAGGACATGAACTCATCATTTTTATGGCTGCATAGTATTCCATGGTGTATATGTGCCACATTTTCTTAATCCAGTCTATCATTGTTGGACATTTGGGTTGGTTCCAAGTCTTTGCTATAGTGAATAGTGCCGCTGGAAACCATCATTCTCAGCAAACTATGGCAAGGACAAAAAACCAAACACTGCATGTTCTCACTCATAGGTGGGAATTGAACAATGAGAACACTTGGACACAGGAAGGGGAACATCACACACCGGGGCCGGTTGTGGGGTGGGGGGAGGGGGGAGGGATAGCATTAAGAGATATACCTAATGTAAATGACGAGTTAATGGGTGCAGCACACCAACATGGCACATGTATACATATGTAACAAACCTGCACATTGTGCACATGTAACCTAGAACTTAAAGTATAATAAAAAATTAAATAAATAAAAATAAAAATAAAATAAAATATGAAAACTTACCAGATCTTCTAAGCTCAATAAAGTGCCATTATCCTGTCGGTTATAAAAGAATGGTTTGGAAGATCCTTCACAGCCCACCACTCTCACACAAAGTTTGCCTGACAAATTTTCTGGCCAAAATGGAAGGCACTAAAAATATAGAAGTTATTATCAGTCTTAAGACAATACCGTTATATAATAAATAAGACATTACCTAATTAAATTTTCAATTCTGATTCTGATCTTGATTAAATTATTATGAAGTTTCTAAAAATATGTCCTCCACATCTCATAGTAAGATTACTGACAATATAATGACCATGAAACCAAAGAAATCACATCAGGAGAATACAGATATATTAGTCTATATGTATTTATGGTATAATTGCAATATGAGAAACTGAAGAGCCTGTTGATTAAGAATTATAAAATTCATTTTAATTATTGAAAAATTATATTTAAAAATTAAGATATCATTTGCTTTTGTGTATACCCATTTTAATTCATTAATACATGATGAATTCTTTCACAGAGTATCTTAATCATAGATAAACCAGAAAGACAATTGAAGGCAGAGGAGAGAACACCACAGACCTTGCTGGAAGTTCTGACACCATCCTCCCAGTTGTTTGATATCGGACCATATACTTACTTCTTTGAGCCTCAGTTTTATTTATAAAACTGAAGATTTCATTCCTAATACAAAATGTCCTTCTGTTATAGAATACTAGGTAAATTCTATTTCTGAATAAAAAATACTACTATAATCAAACCCACACAAAGATTAAAAAAAATAAGCACTTATTTGTTGCTGAGTTTACGGAGATCATTCTAAGTGCCTTAAACAGACCAGCTCTTAGGGCTCTAACTTTATTTATATTGTAATTGGAATCCTTCCTTTTGAGTCTTTTGCCAAATATTTTTTAAGTAACTTTAGAATCTTTACAGTAGAAAGTGACCTTCAACTATCCTGAGAGTCAGCTGGTTTGGTTGAAAATTCAGTCAAGATCAAGCACCAGTGCTTATCTTTGCACCTGTCCTCTTCTGGCACACATTCCCCCATTTGCTTCACCTCCTCGAATCTTACTGAGCATGAAGAGCTTAGTTCAAATCCCACCTCTTCTGTGAAACTTTTATCTTTTGATCTATAACACCATGATTTCAACTACCAATGACTTTATCAATCTTGGAAAAGTCTGAAACTCAGTTTCCTTTTCAGTAAAGTGAGAGGGCAGAATTTTAGCTAATTTTCAAAGAAATTTCCAGCTCACCTATTCAGAAATTCTATAACCACCTATAACTTAGGATGTGCTATCTCTCCACATGCAGACTTTTATGACTCTTTTAAGATAATAGCTTCTTGAATATAGAGACATTATCTTGACTATGGAGACACCATACAGTACATAATCTCTATGTACTTTTTACAATACATAGCTACGTTCTACACATATAGGAAGAATTAGAAAAAAGACTATTAATGATCTAGACTGGGCCAGTGTATTATCAAAACTTTTCTCCTTTTTTAAAAAATATAGTAAGAACAAAATCTTCCAAAGCTGGCTGTCATATTTCAACACATAAATATGATAGTCTGAAAAAGAGGTGTCTACAATTCTTATTTAGATGTCAATATTTATTTGTATATTTTAGGAATCAGTTGTAACAAAGACAAATGCTACCTCTGAAGAAGCAATATAGTTCCATTTATTAGTTGGCATTGAGCCATCAGATGCAATCTCGCCAACTTCTAGTTCTAATGATGACTTGTTTGCAATGGTACAAAAGGGAGTCAGGGTAACTATTCGTGAAAGGTTGAAACTGCTCATTTTGATGCTAACACCAACCTGTGGAAAGGAAAAAAGCTTATTTTCCAGTTTATTCAATGTCTTTGAAATATACACACATCCCCTCATTCACACACAAACTTCTTACAATATTTTAAAATAATAATTCTTAAATAAAGCAACTATAAGTTACATTCTGCAAAAGATTATCTTCTGAGAAAAAAAATTGTAGTTCCTTAGTTTGGTTCCATCAGAAACAATTCAAGAAATATCAATTAGTAATTTAACTAATGACTTACAATGACAGATTTAATATGTCTAGCATTCTTTACTTTTTAAAATTCCAAACATAAATTGCTTTATAATTAGTGTACAGGCTTTGTTATCTGCTATTAGTAAAATAAAAATTTTGAAGTAGTAATAAAATAGGTTAATTGGCATCAGATTATTCAAATTTTCATACTAGTCAAATTTAAGATTTAAGAAATGTCTGGCAAGGGGTGGTACAGAATAAGGATTCTAGCATACTGTGAATATTTACCAAGTTGCTCAACTGGATGGATTAAACTCACTGTCCTAAACTTAGACAAATTCAGGTTTTGCTCTGATATCAGTGACCATAAAAATTTGTAGTGATAACAGCCCTCCACATTATCACTTTAAATTCAAATTTCGGTACACTTTAGGAGCCAACTTGTTTTTTTTTTTTTTATTATACTTTAAGTTTTACGGTACATGTGCACAATGTGCAGGTTAGTTACATATGTATACATGTACCATGCTGGTGTGCTGCACCCATTAACTGGTCATTTAGCATTAGGTATATCTCCTAATACTATCCCTCCCCCCTCCCCCCACCCCACAACAGTCCCCAGAGTGTGATGTTCCCCTTCCTGTGTCCATGTGTTCTCATTGTTCAATTCCTACCTATGAGTGAGAACATGCGGTGTTTGGTTTTTTGTCCTTGCGATAGTACGCATGAAAAAATGCTCACCATCACTGGCCATCAGAGAAATGCAAATCAAAACCACAATGAGATACCATCTCACACCAGTTAGAATGGCAATCATTAAAAAGTCAGGAAACAACAGGTGCTGGAGAGGATGTGGAGAAATAGGAACACTTTTACACTGTTGGTGGGACTGTAAACTAGTTCAACCATTGTGGAAGTCAGTGTGGCGATTCCTCAGGGATCTAGAACTAGAAATACCATTTGACCCAGCCATCCCATTACTGGGTATATACCCAAAGGACTATAAATCATGCTGCTATAAAGACACATGCACACGTATGTTTATTCCAACTTGTTTGTTGAACTGTAGCAAAGGTGAATGGAATCAAAGGTAAATAAGGAAGCAGAATCTTACCAGGTACTCCATATTGTTGGCAGGACACTTCACACACCCATAACTTCCCACTGTATCCAATGAGAAACTACTGGACCAGGCACTAGTTGAAATTTTTAATTGTACCTATACCAGAGAGCACATATCGTCATATAAGAAATCTAAAACACTATAATAATTTTATTTGAGAGAAAGTTGCTGGACTACTAGAAATTTCTTTAGTACCATGGGACACAGAAATATATAATCAAAGCCATATTGCAAACAGGTAACAGAACTACAAAAAACTCTAGGGAACGATAAAACAAAAACTTTCTGAGAAAGTCTGAATGAGAAAGTTCTGACTTTCTCATTCACCTATGCAATGAGTATAGTAAATCTAGATACCAATGAGATTATGTATCGTTTTTAAAAAGAATTATAATGCAAAACGATGTTTTCCAGTGATAGACTTATGATATAGAGCTAACAAATTTTTAAAGTCTTAGCATAAAGAGAATTTATGTCTTCAACATTGTTCAGCAGACACTAAAGACATTGTGATAGGCAGAATGGAAGAGAGCAGGACACAGTTCCTGTCTTCGATGAGCTTCCAACTAGACAGAGAGATTAGGAAATACATACGAAAAATTATGATACAAGACTCAATGGGATAAGAACCATACAAGAGGCAAAAAATGCTATCGAGGTGAAAGGATAAACAGTTTACTTCTGGTTCTGGGATTTAGATAAAGTTTTATAGAAGAGATCAAATTGTGCCCTTGTATTAATTTCACCTTCACCCACCCAATTAGTTTGTAAAAAACATGAGGACAACTAGAAGTCAGACACATAAACAAGCAATTACAATACCATGTGTTAATCAACACTCAAAGAGAGTGGAGTTGCCAAAGCATCACCTGTTGGAAATGCAAATTCTCAAACCATACCCAGACCTACTGAATCAAACTCTACAGACAGGACCCAGCAATCAGTGTTTAAAACCCTTCAGGTGCCATGCGTGGTGGCTTACGCCTGTAATCCCAGCATTTTGAGAGGCCGAGGCTGGCAGATCACCTAAGGTCAGGAGTTCGAGACCAGACTGGCCAACATGGTGAAATCCCATCTCTACTAAAAATACAAAAATTAGCAGGGTGTGGCGGCAGGCACCTGTAATCCTAGCTACTTGGGAGGTTGAGGCAGGAGAATCGCTTGACCCCGGGAGGCAGAGGTTGCAGTGAGCCAAGACCACACCATTGCACTCCAGCCTGGGCAACAAGAACAAAATTATGTTTCTTTTTTTTGAGATGGGGTCTCACTCTATCGCCCAGGCTGGAGTGCAATGGTGCAATCTCAGCTGACTGCAACCTCTGCCTCCCGGGTTCAAGTGATTCTCCTGCCTCAGCCACCTGAGTAGCTGGGATTACAGGCATCTGCCACCATGCGCAGCTAATTTTTGTATTTTTAGTAGAGACGGGGTTTCACCAGGTTGGCCAGGCTGGTCTCGAACTCCTGACCTCAGGTGATCCACCAGCCTCAGCCTCCCAAAGTGCTGGCTGGGATTTACAGGCATAAGCCACCGAGCCTGGCCAAAACTCCGTCTCAAAAAAAAAAAAAAAAAAAAACCTTTAGGTGATTCTAATAATGTACACTGAAATTTGAGAACCACTACTCCTGTATGAACACGGATGGGATGTCTAGGCCCATTTTAAATGGTTAGAAAATCTTCATATATATCACGCTTGAGCAGAATGCCAAAGGATGAACAGCAGATAATCAGGAACAATGAAGAAGACAGAAAAAAAAACAGGGGAAGAGGCACTGTAGGCAAAGGATGCAGCATATACAAAAGCCTAGAGGTGAGTTCTTGGGGAAATGTGTGGTGAGGGATACCAAAATGTGAGCCTGAAGAGGAAAGAAGGGACCAGAGCATAAAGGATGAGGCTTAGGCATTAGGTTTCTCTCCCAAAGGCCTGCCTGAGTGCTTCACACATAGGAAGGCTCAACTAATATATGCCAAATTCAATGGTTACATCTTTAGAAATGCCATTTCATCACTGGTAAAGTACGTAAATTCAAGCTATTCTATCTACTATACTACTACTACTACTACTTCAACAACAGAGGTTAACTCTATAGGCATTGGAGAAAAGGGCAACTCAGTCTCAGGAAACCTATTAGTTCCTAACATCCCACTTGATTATGCTTAAATCTCCTTGAACCTAATTGACACCAATGGCATTTAGCAAATAGGTTAGCATGGTTTTAGGGAAGACAAATGACTCCCAAGTTTCTAGATTAGGAATTTATCTGCTTTAACTTATTATGTGAACAAAACCACACCTTATTTTTAGTAAAAATGTTCTTCTTCTTGAAAGAAAATAAAATAATATCCCTGAAATCAGCTGGATGTTTCACATGAATATCTTCTGAACGATACTGGAGAACCCGGGTAGTCTTGTTGATTAACCAATAGGGACTAAAGACAGACAGCACCATCCGGCTGCCAATTCTCCTGACGTGGACTGACAGGTCGACTGTCGTCACTTCTGTGGAATCAGAAGAAAAACACACAGGAAAGAATTCTGGAAGTGTATCACGTATGCGGAAATGTCCATTCCAGTTTTTGCCCTGGTATTTCACCAGGACTAATTCCATTATTTCACCACTGATTCTCGAATGCAGAACATCAGCAGTACTGCCTTCTGCCAGCTCATGAGTTTCTGCTGTTCCCTAAAAACAAACAAAAATTTGCTGAGTAACTTTTTAAAACCTCTGAAATAACAAAATTCTTATTTTTCACAAATGCTAAATAACCTACTAGATGCATGTAAACTGCTAAGTCTTCTGTGAAGTACCATGCTTACATATTACAAATGTCCAGTACTCACCAAGGACTAAAAAGAAAACACTACACCACAGCCACAGGCAGAAACTGACTTTGGCCATTCGGAGGCTAATAGCCATCAGTTTTGTGAAAAAATCAGGTCTATATTAAGAGTCAAAGACTAGATTCAGGAAGCCTGGCTGTTGTCCATTAGAGCTATGTCATTAAATGAGCCACTTAACTGCCTGGCCTTCAGTTTTATCCTCTAATTATAGACCATGCCTAATGGTTCCCATATGAATGGAATAAGAAAATTATTCTTATTTACTAGTCAGAGTAAAAAGTTACTCTGACGAGTTATCTAAGTAAGGTGGCGTTATTTCAAAAATGAATAATAACATATAAACCATGTTTCCTTACTAAAAATCTCCTTACATAAATACTATTTAATTCTTATAAAATACTCTTATATAAATACTATTTAATTCATTTAATTAATTTTTGTCTCCACAACTCAGGAATGGCTCATTGTCAGATAAAAAAACATGTAGGTTCCAAACACTTTCCAGATTTTCATATTTTAAAATATACTGCCATACAGAAATTTTAAAATATTTATCATATACCATTACTAGAAAATCTTTATTACTTCTTAAGACAGACAGTAATTATTTTTTTATTTTCCAAGGTTTATTTTCAATAGAACCTTGAAGAAACAATCATAATATTGACTTTAAAATAAAAACTTTAAGATGAAATATTTTCTCATTTTTTCCTATCTTTTAGTTAATGGAATTTTACTTAATTAATAAACAGACGATCATGCTTCTTAATTTAAGGAAGATACAGTAAAGAGGCAGGGATCAAAAAGCCAAACTGCCTAGGTTCAAATCCCAGCTCCACCACTTCCTAGCTATGGGACCTTGAGCCAGTCACTTAACCCATTTTCAACTCAGTTTTCTTATGTGTAAAATGGGCCTGATAATAGTACCTACATCAGGAGGTTATTATAAAGAGTAAATAGGCTAATACATGTAAAGCACACAGAGCAGTTCCTGGCACATAGTAAATGTTATGCCAGTTTTTGCTATCATTAACATTATGAAGGCATTACACATTACACATACGCTATATAAAACACTGACCTCACTTAAAAATACCATAAAACACTGACCTCACTTAAAAATACCATAAAACAAAATCAGAATTTACTCTGTGCAACAACAAAAATCAAACAAAATGCAAGAGACATACCTCAAGTAAATATCTTAGGGAATATGGGAGAAGATTCCGCAAAGTGAGAGAAGGATAAAGATGAATAATGTAAGCTACATCCCAGTCTTCCCCATGTGTACATATGTAGCTTAATTCATCAGGCAGAGCAACTGTATTCACTATGAGAGGTAAGAAGCTGACTTCTACTGATGGGCACTGCAACATGCATCTGACTTCCCTGCTCCTATGAAGTTCTTCCTTCCAGGAAATGTAAGTGGTAGATTCTTTGTACTGATGGTCTAAGATTCCAGCTGGCTGGATAAACAATTGACACCTGCAGAAAGAGGAAACAGTGACAATAAAGTTTTGATCCAGAACTTAAAAAAAAGAATCTCATTAAATCTTCCTGACAACTCTACAAGATAGGTGCTATTATTCCTGTTTTTACAGATATACAGATGAGGAAACCAGGGCTAAAAAAAAAGGTTAGGAAATTCACCCAAAATCACATAGCTAACTTACGGAGGAACTTTCTGAAAAGAACAAACAAACAAAAAACAACTCTGTAAACAAGACAACTTAAAAAAATTTTCATTTCAAATACAAAGGCAATCTAATAAAAATACTCAGAAAAATCCTGACATCAAATATACAGTAAGGAATTTTCACCTGATAAATTCAATGATAATATAAATGTATTTCTCAATGGAAGACTAAATTATGTCTTAAAACTGGCTTTTACTGATCTTTAGTTAATAAAAATATGAAGTTATTTTCCAGAATATAAATCCCCAACTCAATACATTTAAAGTTTAATACATTTAAGAAGTATCTACCTATATGAATCTAAAGGAACATGGAACTCCTCTTCAGGTCTGGCTATCCCAATGCGCTCCAATAGCTTAACATTCTTAACAAATTTATAGATGATAAATGCAATGGAGAAATGGTTTTTGATCTGTTGGACAAAAAAAAATACAAGTTTTTTAAAAGATATGTAAGTTCGAAAGAAAAAATGAGAGCCACAAACAAATACTTTTAGATGTAAAAAATTTCATACTCAGTATTGGAAGATATTTTTATTGGCAATTGAAAAATTTTATGGTATTTAAGTGCTATATATATTAAATTTAATGTTTAAGTGTCAGTTGAAAACTGAGATATTCAAATACTCCATATATTATAAACTTATGTTTAGTATTAGTCTATATTATCTTTCAAATATGTATTATTCTCTGAAGATTTAAGCCATTTTTTCTCCATGACAATCTTTTCTCAATGCATCATGTATAACAACTAAACAGAAATGGATAGCAAAAAATCATGAGAAAAATAGTACAATTCTTTTCTTGACATCAGTCTGTTATGCATTGGAGCAAATAACAAGCTATAAGATAACAATGTCCAAAATTTGAAACCTTTTCATTTGTATCTGATGTTACAGGTAGGAAAAAAAAGTTCTTTTGTTGACCATATGCTGAAACCTGTAGTAATACACAGAAAAAGAAAAATGTTGGATAAAACCTTAAAAGTAGAAAAAATATTTACACAGATTAAGATGCTAAAATGTTTTTCAGAGGGATAGATCATTCCAATATGCCTTCATACATATCTTGAAAAATATAATCCAAGTGACATACAAAGAGAATGGAATGTTTCCTAACTACAATTACAATAATCCTCGGTTCTGAATATTTAAAGGAATATACCAAAAAAGCTTTATTAATTTTACATTTGTCTTAAAAGATAGAAAACAAAAATGAGCTTTAAGTAAACAAAACTACAGACATTTAAAATAAATATTATCAGAGCAAGCTGGACAGTAAACAGAAGCCATTTCTGTTACTATTTATTTCTGAATAATCAGAATTGACCTAATGAAGTTTTACTGTATTCCTATATTCAGCTAAATGATTTAATATTTCTTGATACACTGAAAGGGATACAATTCACTTTGAAGTATTACCTGTAGAGGAGAGCGAAGGGTAATTACTTTATTCCCTTCAGTTGCATCAATTTGTACCAAGACAGAGTCAGAATGACTGGCATTGGGATTCCGTACATTATACAATCGCCGTCCAGGTCTGGCCACAGGGATATTTGCAACTTCTGTATATCCGTGAGGTACTAAGGCAGTGCATAAGTGAAAAGAATTCCAAATATTAATTTGCCAATGTTTCTCTATAACAGAATAATTATTAGTACCTCAAAATAATGACGAGTATTTTTCCTCATCACTAGAAATGATCACCACAAATTGCTTTTCTAAGACATACACTTAAAAAGAAGACCAGTTACTGCTATAAAATTTTTGGCTGAAAACAATTTTGCTTGGGGTTTTGAATATAAAAACAAAATCCAACTTATTTCTTATTCTCTCAATCATATAGCAACAATCTTTTTCTTTGTCACAGTGTCAATACTGTAAGACTTCTGAATATAGCTATTTTCTCTCCTCATTAAACTCCTATCTTTTTAAAAACACATTACATATATAATATTTATATATATTATATAATATATACATTATTTAAGGGCAGAAAACTAATCTAGTTTTGTAAAGTTTTCTTAAATCAATAAAGTTTAATTTTCTCAAGTTTAGAAAACAAGAAACAAGAGGTTAGCAATTATATGTTTCAAATGTTGTATCTCCAGATATCTGCAGCAAAATGTTTTTTCACATTTTATCAAAAATAAGCCCACACCAACAACTGCTAAGATACCCTTAAGGAAAACAAATATAGCCTACCAATGGTCAGAGTGAAGAAAGAGCTTTCTTGACGGCTCAATATAGATAGGTTCCCTTGACTTGAAGGTACCATGCTGGCATACTCCAGTTCCAAATTCTGGCCAGCATCAACATCAAAAATATCACTTTTCTCAGGGAAGCCCATTACTCTGAGATTAAAATTGGGCTTCACCTTAATGGGAACACCTACAGCATTTTTTACCGTAAAAGGAGCTCTGTCCTTTAAAGAGTAGTCAAAAGTAGAAGCAGTGCCCTCTGAAAAACCCTGAAAAGGAATATATCATCACAGTAAAATTTTTGAAAAACATACATTCTTTCCAAAACCTATACCATAATTACACATTTTTGGGAAACTAATTTTGATGACAAAAAAATTATATGTTTCATTTTAAAATTCCACTGGAAATATTCTAAGCAAGATTCAGACATACTTTTGCTAAATTGTTGAAAACATTAAGACAACTTTTGGATATTGTTATATTCATTGTATTTCCTGAAGAAATATGAATTGCCATTTGTGGCTCAGGAATAAAATCATCTCCTGGCAGCAAACTTTTATCCTGAACTGGGTTCTTCTTTACCTATGAAGAAAAATAACATAGCAAATTTAAATTATTAGCCAGTTGATAATAAAATAAAAATGCTGGAGTTCAGTTCTCCTAAACTGATCACTTTATAGTAATGCTTCGCAAAAGTCTTATTTTCAAAAATATACCATGCTTCACTTTGATTTCATGGAGATCAGCATTCATTCTTTCGGGATATAGTCCAAGCATGGGGAAAAGTTTAGAATTACGCCATGAAATTATTCAAAGCCAGCTACAATATTTGTCTCTTACGCATTCCTCAGAGCATAGCTATTTATTCAGTGTCACCCAACTGGTGATTATGTGTTGACGAGCAATCTAAGAGGACCCTGAAGTCTAAATTGATCTTTATTAGAGGTGCCGCCTGGAAATGTTTCTCTCCTTCTATTTTTTAAACCAATAACACCTTCAAATAAGTAATATTAATATAATAAACACTTAACTAGCCATCAGATTCCATCACCTTCTGTTCTAGTAGTATTTCAAAAGCCTTGTAAAACATTCTTTGTTAGCCTCCCTATGCCAGAGAAAGGCAGGTCAGAAAAATATTACTTCTTTATTGAGAGGAAATTGGAACACAGGTTAAGTGACTTATCTTTAACAAAAGAATATGTGGAGTCAGTTTCAGTGCCTGACTCCTTAGTAAGGCTGCCCCAAAGAAGTATGCTACGACAATTTCTTAACAATATATGACTCAAGTTCCTTTTAATCAAGAAAAATGTGCTTCAGTATCTAGGTTTCTGAGGTGTTCTCAAAAAACAACATAAAAAGATAACACACAAGAGTTCATTAACAATTCTCAAATATTCTGGTCTCACCCTTAAAAATCACTGAGTACTAAAGAGCTTCATTTATGTTTTATCTACCAATATGTACTCTATTAACAATTAAAACTGAAAAAAATTAAAAATTCATTTAAAAATAAAAATTACATGCTAATATAAATAACATTTTTAATCAAAAATAACTATTTTAAAAATACAGTGAGAAGAGGAACATACACATATCTCTTTACTGCCTGCCTTAAGGGAAGACAGATAAATTCTCGTTTCTGTTCTGCATTCAATCTGTTGCAATATCACATTCATGTAGTCTCTGGAAAACTCCACTATACACTCGTGACAGAATGAGAATGAAAATGATATATGAAAAGAGTTCTGACCTCATGGACAGAGCCCTTAAAAGGGCTTCAAGGATCCTAGACCACATCTTAAGAATCACTGAAATAAAAACTATGAATGAATATGCATAGTATCATTCTATCCAAAGATATTTTAAGATTTCCTTACATCAAGCCTTAAATTCCATTGTCTCTTCCCCTCCACTCTCTCAATCAGTGGCTCCCAGACAGCATGGATCTCATTGTAATAGTGCACCTGGAAAGATACACACAAAATTATAAGACAGTCCTTTGGCTTTAATTACATATTTCTGTAACCAATAGGGAAATTATTAAGTAATTAATGTTATATATCATTAGCCATTTTCAAAACCCATCTAACAATATATAGAGTGTATTTTCCTTTACTCTCTTACTCTACTGTCATAAATTATTTAGCAAATCAATCTTTAAAAAATAATTATCAAAAAACAATACATCGACAAATTAAATGTCAGAATACACTATCTATTCACATATGTACTCATAGTGGCCATGCACAAACAAGAAAAGTGTATATCTTAATTCCAAAATTGCACTTTCAAGAAGTTGTCTCTGAAGGTATTAAGTGATGTGGCCATACCTGTAGTGTCACGTCAGCAGCAGCATCCATTAGAGAAGTCCAATTTTTAATATTTCCTGAAAACTTAGACTCTGCCAATAACAAAGGTACAGTTCGATGTCCAAGGCCACATTCTAAGGTAACTTGAATGGATTCTACAACAACACCACAATTTTCCTCTATCAGTGAATGTTCAATGCCCTTGAAACTTTCCGTTATTTCTGTTGCCGTGTCAACACCAAGAAACCAAGTGTTATAATCATTAATCGATTTGATACCCCAAAGATTTTCCATTTCCTTAGATGTATCTTTGGATCCATCTTCTTTTGTTTTTGGAGACAATGCAGCCATGATTGTCAACACAGTATTAAGAATTATGGGTGAAATCTTTAAAAAAGAAAGCAGAAAAATATTTATAATAAATTCTTTCCCAGATGAGAATATACACATACATGATTTTAAGTGACATACATTAATTATAAGTGACATTTTTAAATTAAACAAATTTTAATTTTAAATTAAAGTAACTAATTTAAATTTTGAATAAATTCGTAACCAAGAAAAACAAGAGAGAACACAAAATTATGTGTCAAGCCAAGTAATCATGCAACACTGACTTCTACTCAGGTTATCTGGAATTAAATAACTAACGTTATACGTCAGTAGTCAAAATCTAAAGTTAAGCTGATCAATTCAGAGCAAAACAGTGTTATGTGAATAGACAAGTATAGAAATGTAAACAAATTCTTCATTTTAAAAACAGCTACATTAACTAAGCCAAAGTGTGTGATCCTTTTCAAGATACACATAAATATCGGTAAGCAACAAGATCTTCTGAAAAAAAAAAGGAAGAAAAAGATATACATTTGCCTTATTAAAACTGGAAGACTCAAAATCACAGCTCTCCTTTGACTTACCCCAAGATCTGTAAATCCTACCTCTTATTATCTTTGGATAGTGCCTTTCTTTGCTCACTTCCCTCACTTCCTATTACTGTGCCTTAGTTCTACACTGATGATATCTTCTACGTCCAACGCCCTCTCAGCCTACCCTCCACACTGCCACCAGCATAATTTTTCTACAAACCAAATCTGAGTATGTCATTCTTATGTTTAAAATCTTCATCAACTTCCCATAATTTTTTATCCCACAAGATAAAATTCAAACTCCCTTTAACTTAATGTGCAGAGCTCTTTGTGGCCTAGTGCCTATTCAACCAGCTAGCCAGGATTCTCCCAAAGTTTGAGAAATACTAGGTTAAATAAGTTAACTGTATTCCTTTATTGTTCACTTCTCACAATCCTTACTTAAAATGTAAAGGGATATAATTATATCATCAAAAGCAGGATCTAGTATGTATTGTTTTCCTAACTTACTTGTCAACTTTTTTTCTGTGTCTTATTAATGTCACTTACAATTAATGCTTCCAGTCTTACAACTCCACCACACCATTCTCTCCAGCCATATGTGACCACCCCTCTAAATCTTAAAGGATTTTTTCACACCTCTGCCTTTGTGCATATTATCAGTTCTGTCTGGAGAAACCTTTCCATGCTCCCCATCTATTTAATCTCCCTTCAAAACTCAAATCAAATAGTCCTGCTTCTACATAGCTTTCCCTGATGTCCTGGTCTGAATTAAAGGCCCCATGCCTGTGCTCCCAACTGCATCTTGGCCATGCCTCTAGCACTGAAAGCTGTAATCACTGATTTCTTTCTTTCTCCCGCATATGTCATTAAGTTTTTTGACAGCAGGGGCTACATATCCCCAATGCCTTGTAAAGGACATTTTTTTAATACACAGTAAAAGCTCAAAAATGTTTTTTGAATCAATCATAAATTTATACACAAAGAATGTAAAGTCTCACCAGCACCTAACCTAGTGCTTTAAAATACTTGCAAATTCGAGGCGTTTTTCCCTCATTTACTACTTTATATATTTTTAAAAGTAAATCCATTAACAATATACATTCTGAGACTATCCAGTATTTTAAAATATTGAGAAAAAACTAAAATGATATTTACATGGTACTTCAAATGAAATGAGTTTGAGCCTTAGTTCAATCACTGTTGGTCACGGACCTATATAAGTAAAGCTACTACCATTATTGGCATTAACCAATCAACCAAAAATTAAGCAATTAACCAAAAAAGGACTCATTTTTGTGTCCTTTGTGCAAACAGAGAAATAGATTGCAGAAAGTATTCTGTATCTTCTATTCGTGACTGGGCACGAGGTATACTTAAAGAACCTGAACGCCATTGGAAAACAATTATTGTTTTTCAATGCTTTAAATGTAGTCAATAAAACAGTAAACTCCAATAATTATTTCTAGTGTACATCTGTCATTATAAATATTTGAAGCCAAAACATACAGTTATTAAATTCAATCAACTTATACATCAAATAAAAGCCTAAAAAGAACTTATTACAAATAAAGTAATAACAACCTCTTCTCTCCATCCCTTCTTCCCTTCTCTTCCCACCCCATATCTCTTCCCTCCTCTAACTCAACCCCCCCAACACACACGCAAATAGAATAGAGAAAAACTACCCCGATCATTTGTAGATATTAAAAAGTACTCTTTTACAGAAAATAGAAACAAACATTTGCATTAAAGAAAAACATACCTTAATGTTAAAAGTTACTGATTACTGAATATGTGACTAGCATAATGCTTGAGTTATGAGAGACATCAAAAGCTACTGTCTCAACTGCAAATATGCAATGTTGTGAAGAAAAATAAGAATTTTCACTCAAAGATTATGTTAAGTACTAACCTTAATTATAAATTCTTTAACCATAATATTTATATTTTGTTTTCCTGAAGCCCACGTACATTTTTCCATAAATAAAGAACAGGGCTGCAAGACCTATAAACAGATAAATGAAATTCACATTTCCATAGATCCATTATATACATAACACACACTTACAAGAACCATGTCTTACTTAACTTGGGATCTTTAACTACAGCCTGCTATTATACTAAAAGCAAAAAAGCAAAAATAAATTAGCTGAGACTCTGTTGTGAAGACTCTTCTGAACTATGAGAAATCTGTGAACACTGGAAGATCACTTTAAGCAGTTCTGATGAATTTCATCATGCCAAATCCTTAAGTAATAAAGCAGATTTACTGTTTAAAATGTTTCTTTCTGCTAAAATAGTTTTCAAATGATGGCCTCTATAAAATATACCTTTGAAATATCTATAAAAGTGAGCTAAAGACTGTGGTAAGGTAGGTAAGTAAACAGTTTCCCGATGCTTGACGGGTCAGTCTGAAATATCATGTAAGGCCTTTATTAGAATAAAAGTCAATTCATCAAATTGTGAAGCCTACATTCTTATATATCATTAAAGAAACGAATAAATAGGCTTGTACCTGAACTGAATGGAGCAATTAGTACGGCATAATTATCAATTCTTAAAAAATAGGATGAGGCCAGGTATGGTAGTGCATACCTATAATCCCGGCACTTTTGGAGGCCAAAGTAGGGGGATTGCTTGAGGCCACGAGTTCAAGACCAGCCTGCACAATATAGCAAGACCCCCTTCTCTACAAAAAATTAATTAAAAAACAAAAACAAAACTAGCCAGCTAGTAGTCCTAGCTACTCAGGAGGCTGAGGCAGAAGGATTATTTGAGCCCAGTAGTTTGAGGCTGTAGTGAGCTAAGATGGCATTACTGCACTACAGGCTAGGTGACGGAGTGAGACCCTTGTCTCTAAAAGAGAAAGAATTAGGAAGAGCTAATTGATATAAACTTTTGGTGACATGTATAAAGACGATCCTGTCAAAGAATATTTCATGATAAAGTATAGACTTCATACTTTCTTTATGCAAGTCATTTTGTCCACAAATTTTTTACATTTAAAATGCCACTGCAAATTAGTCACATAATATAATGATTATCTTACCATAAAATTATCAATACTAGAAAATAATTGGTGCGGTAATTAACTGACTAAAATCATATGTTTCGATAATAATATGAAAACATAATTGACATTCACTTTTAATAACAGCAGAACACCATCGCTTTTGGCGAAGTGACTCCAATTTAATTTTTTTCATTCTAAGCCTAAATATTCACTCATTCATTAATTAGGTATACCATGGTGAACAAAAGAAACAGTTGAAAAAGAATATTAATTTGTACTAAAATTCAAACACTACTCAACAGAAGATGGTATAATGAAAATAAAACCGTTCTGGAGGTAGTCCCCAGTTCTGTCACTAGCAGCCATGGCTAAGTCATTTAACATCTTTGGAATTCAATATCTTTATATGTAAAACCCCAAGTTCACAATAAATAATCTCTAAAGTCCCTGCAGAGCTCTCATATTCTAGGATTCTATGAATCAACCGTTTCTGCCATTCTTCAACCCAAGATTAGGACACAAGGTAATTCTTACTGTGGTAATGTTTTTCCCTCTCTTTTCTCTGAGAAAAGGGCAAGCGAGCACTTTCAGATCTCTCACAGAAGCTTCCATCATCTGTTCGAGTTTGGATGTTGACAGAGAAAGGTTGCACTGAAACGAGGCTGTCAGAGCAGGAGCATCAGCCTTTGTCAGGCTGGCAACAAATACCACT
The DNA here is from genome assembly GCF_028858775.2 of Pan troglodytes. NCBI lineage: Eukaryota > Metazoa > Chordata > Mammalia > Primates > Hominidae > Pan > Pan troglodytes. The sequence continues at coordinate 53,929,403 of NC_072414.2, forward strand.
TCTGGATCTGTGATCATGGCCTTTAAAGTCATATTTGGTCTAACAGAGTCATCTGAAGAAACAAGCAACAGGAACCAGAAAAGTTTAAGGTAAGTCTTTTCATTTGACTACATGTTATCTACAAGTTGTTAAGTTGTTCTCAATGTTTTTCTATAACAGATATGGTGAAACTGACAATATTAATTGGTTAATTAATACTAATTATTAAATGATTATTAACAAATGCAGATTGAGCAAGATAAGGCAATCTGATCCCTGTCCCAAGAATACCATTACCACTTTGACCTAGCAAGAATAATCCTGTTTTACACTTTTACACTGTTGGCGGGACTGTAAATTAGTTCAACCACTGTGGAAGTCAGTGTGGCAATTCCTCAGGGATCTAGAAATAGAAATACCATTTGACCCAGCCATCCCATTACTGGGTACATACCCAAAGGATTATAAATCATGCTGCTATAAAGACACATGCACATGTATGTTTATTGCGGCACTATTCACAACAGCAAAGACTTGGAACCAACCCAAATGTCCAGCAATGATAGACTGGATTAAGAAAATGGCACATATACACCATGGAATATTATGCAGCCATAAAAAAGGATGAGTTCATGTCCTTTGTAGGGACATGGATGAAGCTGGAAACCATCATTCTCAGCAAACTATCGCAAGGACAAAAAACCAAACACTGCATGTTCTCACTCATAGGTGGGAATTGAACAATGAGAACACACGGACACAGGAAGGGGAACAACACACACCAGGGACTGTTGTGGGGTGGGGGGAGGGGGGAGGGATAGCATTAGGAGATATACCTAATGCCAAATGACGAGTTAATGGGTGCAGCACACCAACATGGCACAGGTATACACATGTAACAAACCTGCATGCTGTGCACATGTACCCTAAAACTTAAAGTATAATAATAATAATAATAATAATAAAGAATAATCCTGTTTTGAAGTTCTTTTTATCAGAATTAAAGAATGTGCATGTACGCAGGCATAAGTATATATTATATTGCAGAGGCAAGAAGGGGAAAACTGGAAAGAATATCAGGAAGAGGAAAAGAGACCCTGATAAAATAGATTATTATTAGTTGTTTCTTTCAATTTCACCCAAAAGTCCATAGTCAATGTCATATAATCTATACTATAAATATATTCAATGCATATATAAATATAGCAATATCAGATATGATCACTATTTAAAAAACATTAAAGGTAAATTTTAAAAATAGCATTCTTACCAGGACATATTAGTTTTCCAATTTAGGTTATACATTAGAGAGAAAAATATCTGACCTTAGACATTTATAATTTAACATAGAAAAGTCACTGATCTGGCAGGAGCAAGGTGTAATCCACAGCACTTGGGGAGGCAGAGGCGGGTGGATTGCTTGAGCCTAGGAGTTTGAGACCAGCCTGGGCAACATGGCGAAGCCCCATGTCTACCGAAAAACAAAAAATACCAGGTGTGGTGGTGCACAACTGTGGACCCAAGCTACTCAGGAGGCTGAGGTGGGAGAATTGCTTGAGCCCACCTCAGGAGGTGAAAATTACAGTAAGCCAAGATTACACCACTGCACTCCAGCCTGGGTGATAGAGTGACAGCCCATCTCGAAAAAATTTTTAAAAAAAAGGAGAGAAGAGGAGAGGAGAGAACAGGAAAGAAAAGGAAAGAAAAAAAATGGAAAGAAAATAAAGAAAATCACTGATCTACTGGATAATGCTGGAATAAAAGAAGTATAGAGCTGAAAGTGGCTTCAGCATACACCTAGACCAGACATTTGCAAACTCTTCCACAGAGTTTAAGGAGTTAAAGCGACATCCAGGGAAGTCCTGCTGGTTCCTCCAAAGTCCCCATGTTCTGCTTTAATATTTTCAATTGTTCTTCAATGTGCTAGAATTCTCAACATGTTTTTTTTGAATAAGATTCCCCACCTATAAAACAGGCCACTAACCACTGACCCAAATTAACTTCATTTCTGGATCAGTAAAGAAATGTTCATGGCACAGTTGGAACCAGCGGACTTTCCTGGCCATTGGTCCAATGTCTACTGTACCTCTCTCTTAAAAATGTTTTAAAAAACTAAAAAGCTAAAGTTTTTATACAGAATATGTTTAAATCTAAAAGACTAATTTTACGTTCTTAAATTTTTCATTTCTCTTTTTTCTGGTTTGTAATTCTTGTCAAAATATACAAGTTGTCATCTATGACAGATAAATTCTGCTAACCTTTCTCTATCTTGACCTTCCCTGTGGCAGTCTGTCTTGGTAAAATCTGTGTTTCTTTTGCCACATTTTCTGGACTCTGAGGCACAGCTTTGATAAAGAAATCTGCCACAGTCATCAGAAATTCCACACTGGCACATACATACAGCTTGTCAAGAACAGCATCAATTTGACTTCCATTTTTGTCTTGTTTGTAACTTATATCAATCATAGAACTGTTGTTATCTTGGTCATTCTTTCTGTCAATCATTCTGAAAAAAAATAGGCTATTCATTATTTTATTCTTGCTAAAACAATAAAAAAGATGAAGAATTTCCTATATACCTCAATAATCTTTCTTTCACCTTTCAGTTTCTAATCTGTATAGAAAACAGGTCAACATTAACTAGAATCTAATTTATCCATTAGTAAACAAGACTACTAATCTCCAAAGCAAGATATACGTTATTAAGCAATTACTGAATATTTTATACTTATAATGCAATTCTATATGTTATTGCATTATAATGCAATTTTTGAGTATTACATTATAATGCAATACTAAAGAAACAAACCAATAATGGCCGGAAAGGAATTTGGGCAATTAACAAAACAAATCAGTGTAGTCACACAAAATAAAGGCAGCCTTTTAATATTATTTATGAAATAAAACCTCCCTGAAGGAATTTATCTTCAAAGATCATCCTACGAAAATTTGAGTCCGAAAGTATTCAATACAACTCAAATCATCAAGTGTTTATCAAGTGTGCTCAACTATAGTTCCCCTATGTCCTCCCATGAACTGGAAAAAGCAGGCTACCTAACAGACGATAGCATTTATCACCCTTGCCTGGAGAGCTGTGTAGCTACTCCAGACACAAAATTTGCAAACTAGAAAAGCTGGGTGCATGACAGCACTCTTTCCTCATTTATTCATCTCTCGGAAAAACAAAGGGCTCAGAAGTATCCCATATGTATTCAATGGAGTCCAAGTTTAAGTAGCAACACAGTTTTTCTCAAAAACAACAACAAAAAAATCAGATACAAAATATTATGTCTCATTACTTGAGAAAAATAAAAACATAATTAGGCTATTGAAAATTACATATTTCCCATTTTAGAATGAGCTAATATAACTCACCCTTTCAAAAATGGCTTGATGATGTGAATGTGCTAGAGATTCTATTTCCATTAAAACTTTGAAAGAAATTTTGCATAACTGTTTTAAAAAGACATGATCAAAATAAACATGATGAAGGAAAAATCCATAGCTTGAAGGCTTTTTAAAACAAAATTCTGCCTACTGGGAATAATTTAGAAAAATACATCACCAAATATATCACCCCATGTGGATTTAACTATTAAAACTCATTTTCTCTTAGCTCCCATTTTAAGATGTTACTCCATTTTATTATTAAACTTCCCTTTAACTTAACCTTTAAAGCAGCTGAATCTGATATTAGCACTACTTCTTAATGCAATTCAAATCAGGAAGTATGACCAAAAGACAGAGATCTTTTTTGGATGATCCCTAGCCTAGCAATGCCTGGCAGCCATGCAGGTGCAATGTCAACCTTAAATAATGTATTGCAAATTCAGAGCTGACAAACCTCGATGTTGCTCTCTCAATTCCTTCTCTGAGATCATCAAGGGTGCATGTCTTAAGTTTAACGCTGACATTCATTGAGCCATCCTTAAACATCTTCCCTGAGGAGGCCATAAGATGTAGTCTGAGTTCACCAAGTTGGAAACTGTCATTATGAAATGCAACTCCAGATTCCTATGGTACATTTTTCAAGCAAAAGAATCAATTACCTTTAAATATTATATAATTACTTTTAAACATATTAATTCAAAACTTAAAGGCAAACTGATCTCATGAATTTTAAAAGTATGAGTGCTAAAATATCTGAATGGAACAGAGAATAATATGCATGTTTGTGAGTATACCTGTACATACAAATAAATAGATATATGTGTGAATATCCAACAATGATTAGTATAGAAAAATTTATCTGATTTACAGTTTAATGCAAATAAAAATAATTAGGAAAGAGCTGTCAATTAATCAATTAATCTAACTAATAAATTTTTTCTTTTCTTTTTTTTTTTTTGAGATAGAGTTTCACTCTGTCGCCCAGGCTGGAGTGCAGTGGCACGATCTCGGCTCACTGCATCCTCCACCTCCTGCGTTTAAGCAATTCTCCACCTCAGCCTCCTGAGTAGCTGGGATTACAGGCGCCCACCACCATGCCCGGCTAATTTTTTTTTTTGTATTTTTAGTAGAGATGGGGTTTCACCATCTTGGCCAAGCTGATCTTGAACTCCTGACCTCATGATCCGCCCACCTCGGCCTCCCAAAGTGCTGGGATTACAGGCATAAGCCACTGCGCCCCGCCTCTAATAATAAATATTTAATAAGCTCTTCCGTTAAAAAACAGTGATAAGATTTATGAGGTTTACGAGAAAGAGTAAGGCATGGTAGATGATGTGAGTGAGCATATACCCTAATTCCTTGAGAAAACAAAATAGAAATACACTAAAAGGAACATCACAAGAAGATGCTATTAGTTGTAAATGATTAAATATTTTGTGACATACAGTATTTTATTCATTCATATTTATATCTTCTCACATTTCCCAAAAGCCATTTAGTGGTTAGGTAAAGAGTATAAATAGTAAAAACTCAGAGAGGTTGAAGAGATCATTATGGCTGGGGAAAATTCATAAAGAAGGTGAGAACTTAATAGAACCTCAGAGGCTGAGTGGGATCAGATAGGCTAAGAGGGTGGCAGAAGACACTCTACATGAAGAAAAAACATGAACAAACAATTCAAGATGCTTGAGGACATAGGATACAGGGTGATTGGGCTTGGATACTCCGATTAAAGAATGGTAGGGAAAAAACTAGAAAGAAATACAGAGGCCTAATCAAAGTCTCAAATCCCAAACTAAATATTTAAATTTTCATGTATAGAAAAATGGACCTCGATCTTTATTCTACCATAACATATAATTCCAAATTCTCTCAGTATGTCCAGATTAAAAAAAAAAAAAAAAAAAACCCCAGCCAATCAACAAAAACCTTCAGGGAAGTGATGAACATCCAACACCATTGCTTACTAGAGACCCTGGCATTGATAATAGGGGTGCTGGGTATGTGCAATCATCGGCACACTGGTTAGAACTCCACCCCTTCTCTCACTCAAGATAGTATGTTGATGCAATTGGGTCAGAATGACATTATTACTGGCAAGCTTTGAATGCTTTTAACTTATGAAAATGGAAATAATTCACAAACTTTTATTCTGTAATCATTAATAGAAATGACCTGAGACACATCTGCTGATGACAACACACTAATGTTTCCTGATAGGATTACTGATATGGTTTCCTGATGTAGACAATTTGGAGCCACTGAATTTCTTTCCATAATATGAAATTCAGATTATATAACACAATGTTTATTAGTGGAAAGGGAAGATGGAAATGGCTACATGAGATTCATTTAGGAAACTGAAGTTGTGCCAATATCTAGGATGGATGAAAGGTAAAAAATCAAACAAGGAAGTCATTGCGGTACTACAAGTGTAAGAAGAGTTTCAAATAAAGCAGAAGTGAGAATTGATAGAAAAAAGTAAATGTTTATTCAAAGAAAAACCTGACAGTACTCAGCATCTCAATGAATAAGGAAGGCATACAAACAATGAAACAAAAGTAGACATCAAGATTCTAAGACTGCAGAACCAGCAGAATGATGGTACCAAGTAAAATGAAGAATGAATTTAACTGTTCATTTTTGGTAAGGTCATTTTCTGATGTTGTAATGAGCATTAAACATTAGAAAATAAGGCAGTCCATTGCATAAATGACAGATACAAGCCAAAAATTCAACAGTAACAATGTATGAATATTGCATAATTTGTAGTAAATAAAATGAAATATAAATGAACATATTTCATATAAATGGACATTAACAGATATAATACCCATAATCTGTATCTGTTGTTAATGTCCATTTGAGTATATTGCTCACTGCCCAATTAGGGTATATGCTCACTGTTGAATCTATAATCAATACGGAATATGGATATTAAAATATGCCATATGTATTATAGGTATTAATGTATGACATAATATAATTAAAAATATTTACTGAAGGAAATATCAGCATAATAAAAAATAGCTCTCTAAAATACCATTGACATATTATTTAGTTCAAATCATCATGGCATAAGACCTTGGTTCTTCAATTCTTTAATTAGTATCCTTAACACATAATCTACTACATATAACATTTATTCAATAGAAACACAATTAATGCTTATATACCAAGGATAATCATGAATTCAAAAATAATCAGGTAAGGCTCCAAAGTCACTACTAAATTATTCTTAAGTCGTTATATATACATATATATATAGCTATGTAATAAAACTGTATATATAATTAATCACTCATATATAAAATTCTTCTATTGGTAATAAATCAAAATGTGTTTTGGTGCTGATATTACTTGGAAAGAAATAAAACCCTGAGTACTTTGCCTTAGCCTTGGAAGATTAGAAACACTAACAAAGTGAAGATAGAGGGCAGGACCAATGCACATTCTGTAGGCCAAATAGAATTTTATAGACATATTAAATGTTTTAATGAAAAGTCCAACACAAAAAAAAGCCAACACTCTAAAACTGACTATCAAGAGCTAAGGATTTATTTCTAATTACAGAAATGTATTACATACCTGGTTGATATCATTGTTATAAAGGATAATGGAAAGAGATTCAAAGTGAAAGTCAAATTGGAGACTGACAATCTGGTTCATAGAGAGCTTTGAGTCTGTCCAATCTTCTTGTTCTAATGGTGAAAATTTAAAAGCTTTTAAGTAGGTACATAATTTTATAAATATTTTTAAATATGAGATAATTTCTTACTCTAAATTTATATGATGCTTTCTGGGATTCTGTAAATCATATTGAGACAATTAATAAAAATGGCAATTACGTTCCAACTGTTAAATTTTTTAAATGGCAATGACTATTCCATATATATTTAGCATATATGTGCAAAGAGGCACAGGCAGACTATGTTAAAAAATTTTTTTTAAAGAGGAGGCCTTAATTTTCAAGGCACTTACACCTAACTGGCTACAAGCCATTTTCAAGACATTATGAAATTGGAGACTCAGAACAGTCCAATACTTTGCCTTATATTAGACAGCTAGTAACAGATTTTCTGCTAGACTAATGCACCTCTCACTAACTTTATTTTATTTTATTTTATTTTTTGAGACAGAGTCTCGCTGTGTTGCCCAGGCTGGAGTGCGGTGGCACGATCTCAGCTCACTGCAAGCTCTGCCTCCCAGGTTCATGCCATTCTCCTGCCTCAGCCTCCCAAGTAGCTGGGACTACAGGCGCCCACCACCACTCCCGGCTAATTTTTTTGTATTTTTAGTAGAGATGGGGTTTCACCATGTTGGCCAGGCAGGTCTCGATCTCCTGACCTCGTGATCCGCCCACCTCGGCCTCCCAAAGTGCTGGGATTACAGGTGTGAGCCACTGCACCCAGCCTCATTATCTTTAATTACCTATATTACCCAATCCATTATCTTTATAAGAAGAACAGAATATAACTCAATAGCAAAATCAAACAGAGTTCACATATGATGCAGGGGAAAGGAGTGGGTGCTTTGGAATTTTGAGACAAATGAGACTTCAGGAAGTAAGTCAGTCTTTTCTCTCATCTTTAGAAAGATCACACAGACTGAATAGATCTTGCTTTCAATCACTCTTACGGACTGATTCTACAATCTTTTTCAACACTGACTCTAATTTTTTGTCATACTATAGAACAGTCTGTTCTTACAAGTTACTGGAAAAACAAATACCGCATAACTTTAACCACGTAAGCCTTCTCCAAGTTAGAAAATTCTATTTTTCTGAGAAATAATTTATATTCTAATTTTCATCATCTTTGCAGCTTCCATTTGAATTCACGAATTTTCCCAAGTGACACGGTGTCCATATAGCAAGAACCAGATACATGATCGTGATCACGGCTGAACATAGTGAGATCATTAATCACATAAGGCTTGCCTGTTAATAGTTTATTCATCTCTACATAGTTCCTGTCTAACTATAACAACAGACTTTTTATCTAGCATTTGTCTGTATGGTGGCATAAACTTCACCTGGGGAGATGTTGACCTCATCAAGCTTACGCAATACTTAAAACTATCCACTTAAATCAGAAACCTTGCACACTGTTCTAGTCATTTGTTTGTGTGATTTCAAAACACACATAGCCTAACTATACGAGAAGCAGTGTTGATATGGTATATCGACTGGTAGTTTTACCGATTACTGTCATTTGAAGTAACAGCTGATGGTATGAGAGCATTAGAAAAGCACAGCAGCCAGGACCATTTATTATATGGGCAAGGGGTACTTCATCTCTTTTTAGCCATGAAAATATTAACCTATTTACAGTCTAATTAAACATAATATTCACATCAATGGCTTTAAATTATGAAAAAAGAGTGAAATTATATTTAATATAATCTGTTTAAGAAATCAAAAAGAAACCTTGTATTTTAGAAAAATTATTTAAAAATGGCTGAATTCAAAAGGTTCACTGCTTTTAATAGGTTCAAATTAATGATCTGAAAAATTATCTTAGGTATTTGAAACATAACGCTCCAATAAGTCCAGATAAATAAAGCTGTTACAAGAATACCTTCCTTTCTCATGGTTCAATCACCTGAGTATGATATGTGATACCAAGGTCCTTTTCTCTCTTAATTAATTTGGGACCTTACACTGCCTATCTAGCTTGATTCTTCTCTCAAGATACGCCACTTCAGTGCCTAGTGAATTCAGCAAATTTAGCATTCACAAGTAAAGGGTAAACAAGCACCATGCCAACAACAAGTGACCCTTCCCCATGTAGCAGACAACAGACATACCTCCCAGCCCCAGCCGAATTTCCACAGTAAGTAGTACAATACTGAATTAGTTCATACCACATTGTGCTGGACAGCTAGAAAAATACTAAATATAAATATGACATTAACACTAATTTTTTCTCCATAAAGTAAATATCATCAATTTATACCTTTGAGATGGTCAGGTACACTTGAAACATCAACTTTTCTCACTCTTATAGTCTCCTGCACAGACTGTGTAGGGCTTGGTTGTGAGGAAGCTTCTCCAAGATTTTCTAGCAAAATTTTCATTAAAACTGTCAAGTCATCTTCACTGAGAGCAACCTAAAAACCACCAATAATTTGTTAACTCTAAGTAATAAAAAAAAGTAGACTATCATATCTATATCTCAATTTGTGGTTTTTCAAATTAATTGTTCATCTACTTAAAAAGAAGAGAATTAGAGTTAGGACTATAAATACCAGAAGAGAAGTATTTCACCTTGTTTACTGTGTGCACACACACTTCTGCCTTCGCCCATACCCAGGCCCCTGCCTCCGGCACTCCAACACTCTCTATGGCTTATCTGTTACTATGTCTTCCTTTTCCTGGACCCGTGCCTATCTGTCCCATTTCCCTATCTTCCCATCTCCATTATGTCTCTCTCTCATCTCATCCAGTACCAGTTCCTTCTTCTATATTATTTACTCTCCTTGAAACTAAATACAGGACAAGTGTTGTTCAGTTTCTAGTCTCTACCAAAAAGTAAAAAGATGCTCTCCTGCTACGTAGCTCTTCATCTCAGTATATGTGCATCTGGACATACATAAAACATTTGTTTAACTTATCAAGAATAATACCACTTAGAACAATAACAAATGTATCTACAAAGAATGTTTAAAGAACAAAAAATAGGAAGGTAGCATCTTGTCTTTTACCTTCATAAAAGGGTATGTGTGGCAAAAAGAAAAAGAGCCAGGGCTTTGAGTCAGGCAGATCTGTATCAACTACCACTTTCAAGCTGTCTTGCTGCAAAGTTTCTTAACGTCCTTAACTCAAGTTTCTTTTCTTTTTTTTTTTTTGAGATGGAGTCTCGCTCTGTCGCCCAGGGTAGAGTGCAGTGGCACAATCTTGGCTCACTGCAAGCTCCGCCTCCCAGGTTCACGCCATTCTCCTGCCTCAGCCTCGTGAGTAGCTAGAACTACAGGCGCCCGCCACCACGCCCGGCTAATTTTTTGTATTTTTAGTAGAGACGTGGTTTCACCGTGTTAGCCAGGATGGTCTCGATCTCCTGACCTCGTGATCCACCCGCCTCGGCCTCCCAAAGTGCTGGGATTACAGGCGTGATCAAGTTTCTTAATCTCTAAAATAGGCATAATACCAACTTTCTCACAGATGGCTGCAGAACAAGAAACTAAAACAAACGAAACTGCTACTGGCTGCTAAAATCCATTAAACCAGTACTGTCTTTGAAGCTTCTTATCCTTCTACCTTATGTAAGACACAGTGGCTCCAAAGGCCTGCTTCAAGTACTTACAAATTCACACAAGCATGCATGCAAGCACGCATGCATAGCAAATCTCCTCTGAATACCACAGTACCCTATGTCCCCCAAATTAGGTCCCTACCACCAGAGAAATTGCCTAGTTCCCACTTTAAATGAAAATACAGAGCTATTTAAGTACAAGATAATGACCAGGGATTTATGGCTTGTCCTAAGCCCCAGGCCTCATATAACAGGTGTAATTTTAACACCTTAGAATTTCCTTGTATATCCCAACCCACTTCTCATACCAACCAAGATTACCACAGCTTCCTGAAGGGCAACTAAGTTCACCCCTCTTTCACTTTGCTGTGGGCGGGGGGTGGGGCGGGGGAAACAAGTATGAAGGACAATTTTGAAAGGCAGCCCCACAGTTCTTTAAAAACCATCAAACTGATCCACCCAAAACAACCTGTAGGTATCACCTGCCTGATACCCTTTTTTAGCTGCAGCCCAGACCAGGGAAACAACTTGCCAGTGTCACCTGCCTGATACCCTTTCTTGGCTGCATCCCAGGCCCAGGAAAACTATACAGACTATGACCAAAGAGGGGTGTTTAGAGAGACCTGGATCAGCGACAAATTAGGCAGTGGTGGCCTCATCCACTGTTGCTGCATTCCTGAGTTATAAGGATCCTTTTGGTTAAAGTAATTATAATACTTTGATGCTAAAGTATCAGATGTTACTTTTTTTTCTTGTTTCTTCTAAAATACTTTAAAAAGCATAAAGGAAAAGGACAGAGAATACTATAATCTTCCCCTGTGAATCTACCACCTGGCTTTGTCAAATCTTAACAAGCTGCAATATTTCCTTCAGATCTCGTTTCCCATTACAGATATAGCAGAAGCCCCGTGTGTACTTCTCTGAGACCCTATTCCCTTCTCCTTTCGTCCTTAGAGAAAGACACCAGCCTAATTTAGAGATTATTTCCATGAATACTTTTCTTAAAGTTATCACACTGCATCTCTTATAAACAATATATAATAGTATTATATTGCCTGTTGAAAATCTGAAATAATATAAAACTGATAGAACTGTACTATCATTTTGCAACTCACTTTTTTCATTTTTATGTTCAAGATATATCAATTTTGTTTGATATAGTTCTGTTTTATTCACTTTATCTGCTTTACAACATCCATTATATGAAGATACCATAATTTTATCCATGTTCTGCTACCAACAGACATTCAGGTTTTACTTATGCTTTCAACAAACCTATAACCACAAAATCTTTGAAAGGGATTGTCAAATATTAGTCCTGGGATCTAATCTTTGAAAGGGAGAGCCAAATATTAGTCCTGGGATCTAACCTCTTGGCAGAAAGACAGAAATTAAAAGAAGGTACCCATACTCTGGGATAAAGGCTACCCTATGAATGCCCAAACAAACAAAATTTAATAATTGTTCTTCATGTAATATATCCACTAGTTTATGAACAGAAACCCTTCATTTCTACAAGCTTCAATTTTAACTTCTTCCCTAATAAAACTCTGCTCCTTTGACCCTTCCTATTTCATGTTAGAACCAACTCTGAAATAATCACAGGTATGAAAACCCATTAAACTACTAAATTTTTTTTTGGTTTTGTTTAGTCTCTCTCACCCCTATCCCATCCTCGGCTGTTTGGTTTCAACAGTTTCACACATAGGCACACAAGAATCACAGGATTCCTATACTTCCACGACTACCTTCAACCAGTCTCACCTCCTCCTCTGAGCTGATATGCAACCTGCTAACTACATTATTAAAAATAATGCTGTGGCTGAGCACGGTGGCTCACGCCTGTAGTCCCAGCATTTTGGGAGGCCGAGGAGGGTGGATCACCTAAGGTCAGGAGTTTGAGGCCAGCCTGGCCAACCTGGTGAAACCCTGTTTCTACTAAAAATACAAAAATTAGCCAAGTGGATGGCGGGTGCCTGTAATCACTGTTACTCAGGAGGCTGAGGCAGGAGGATCGCTTGAACCCGGCTAGTGGAGGTCACAGTGAGCCTAGATCATGCCACTGCACTCCAGCCTAGGCCACAGAGCAAGACTCCGTCTCAAAAAAAAAAAAAAAAAGTTGTATTTATATACTTATCAAATATACACATTTGCCTATTAAAATGGTAACACCTTTCTAATTAAAACAAGGCCTCTACAAACTACACTATTAAAAATAATGGTGTATTTATATGCTTATCAAATATACACATTTCCCTATTCAAAATGATATCACCTTTCTAATTAAAACAGGCCCTCTACACATTAAAAAATACTAAGGTGCTTTGAATATAGTGTCTGAATATCACTTTGCATTGTCTTACAATTTAACTGCATTAAAACTTTAATAGAATTTTCCAAAATTAAGAATAATATTTTTAGTACACTCCAACAGATTTTATCTCAGACTCCTTGCTGGTTTTACCAAATATCTAACTAAAATGAAAACAAAGAAAAGTGAGGGAAACAAGGATGATTTCATTTGCATATTTTTTATTTATTTATTTTTGTTGTTTTTGAATAGGAAACAAAATCTAGTTTATTCAATTTATTACTTGGGCAAAAGTACACATACAACAGACAAATGCTCACTAAGAGAAAACTGGTTTAGCTTTATCAATAATGTAGCAACTCCTACATTCTGATATCCACTAGAACTGCACTATGATCAATGATAAAAGCCTATCAAGAAATTTTCATATATTATATACTAGCTACTTACCTGCATAGGTTTTAGTTTTCCTTTTATCTCCATCCCTGGAATTTGCACATACCATGCTGCTGCTAAGTTTCGCTGTATGGACAAAAGCATGTTGACTGGTTTTAAAATTTCAATGTCATTTTGTGGCAAGCTAGCCTGCAAAATAGTTCTGAAAGAAAAACAAGAATTTATTTTTTACTTCAAATTTACATTTTAAAATGAGGACTATCCTATTGTGTAACAGTTTCCACACAGCATTTCATAAAGGCTAAAAGCTGCTATCAGAAGTCTTTTAGAATACACTTCTTTTCACATTTTTAAGATCAATCTAAATCACAACACGTAAGTTTATATGCAGAGCTATCCAAAACCAAACCTACATAACACTGATTTCAAAAACATAATTTTCATACACTATGACTACTGCATTATTTATTATTTTTCACAAAGGCTGTTTGATACAGCGAATAGTTTACTGTCATGCAAACAAATGTTACATCCTCCTAAAACTGGAAGATGAAGAAAGTAATCTTATACTTAGCCCTTAATATGTTATTGGTACTTCTCCAGACTCAAGGGGGAAACTCAACTAATCTAAAAGTTAAACGAACATATGGTTATAGTCATTCCAGCTTGCCTGCCAACAACCATTTGCATAACCAAATAAACGCTCTTGTCACTCAATAGAGCCAACACTGTCCCATTTCGATTCACTAATCCTTTCAATAACTCACTGAAAATTCCCAAATGTGACAAGGTTTGAAAATGAGAAATAAATCTTAAATTTTATATATTACGAAGTTTTTTCCCATCAAAAATAAAAAAGGAAATAGCTATGTGCAAAGTGAGAAAAATAAAAAATTTAAATTAAGTATTGAGTAAACTATAATTTTATAATAGCTAATTTTTATAGAATGAAAAAAATCATATTTCAAATGTAGTAAGGGAAAATACAGACTCCATGAGGCACATACATGACTATTAACCACTGACCAAGAAGCCAATGGTCAAGGTTTCATAATTAGAAGAAATAAGGAATGAAAACCACAAATTACTATAACATTTTACCTTAGGTAAAAATTGTATGAAAATCCTATTTCTAGTAAGCAATACACAATTAGATTACATATTTATACCTTGACAGCTTCAACTGAGTGAGTTCGATGTTCATTTTATCAATGACTGGAGGAAGAGAATAATGTTCCATAGGAACCAAGCTAAACTTGTTTTCAACTCTGATTAAACCCAGATCTGCTATAACAGCATTAGGTGATACTGAAGACTGAGGAATAATAATAACTGGTGCTTTCAAATTAATATCCATCAAAAGGCGGAAACTCTTTTGAGCCAAGTCTTTCATGCTGGAAGCAGCTCTTTCTGCAGCCTGGACTGTGGCTGTGCTCAAAGCTTCTTTAGCAGTTTGGAAATTGTTGAGGAAGTTCTGTTGGAAGAGACAGGTATTTAGGGGAAAAAAGGCATTTATTTTTAAAAGAAAAAACTTTAAAAAGCATTTACTTTAAAAACTAAATAAAAAAGTAATATAAAAGATGTTATTTATGATTTTGTGTATGTAGAGAGTAAAGTCTAGAAACATACACTCTGAGCTATTAACAATAGTTACTGTAGGAAGAAAGAGCTCTTTCTTTCATTTCATAAAATATTTTTCATTTTATAAAATATTTTATAAAATATAAAATAATTGAGAATTATTTTATTCTCATGATAAATTTTTGCAACAGTTCTTTTAAAAATCTCCTTTTTATTAAGAATGTTGGTTATTTTAAATTCAAATTTAAATGAAAGGGAGAAGGGCAGTACCGTACTTCTCCAAAAGTGGGTTCAATTCTGTACCGCTAGGCCACAGCAATAAAGTTTAGTCTTAGAAACTAAGCTTCTGCCGGCTTATTTCTGATGAGGCTTTTTTTTTTTTTTATGTACTCAGCATGAGGAAAGACAGTTAATTGTCTACAATCCTGTAATCATTAGTAAGAGTCAAAATTTATTTATAATAAGATGTATTTCATCTCAATTTCAACTAAAAACAGAAAAATCTTTCCCCATGAGGATAAGATCATTCTCAGAAGCAATATTCTTGGTGTACATCCATTAATATTACAAAAGCAACCTAACCTCCCCGGCACCCACCTCCAAGTTAATTGTTCTCTAGAAAAGTAAACATGATGGTTTAAGTAGAAATGCATGCTTTTAAGGAATCATGAGATTCTGCACATGGGAAACCCTAAGGACTCCACCAAAAGGCTCCTGGAACTGACATACAACTTTGGTAAAGTTTCAGGATACAAAATCAATGTACAAAACATCCAAGCTGAGAGCCAAATGAAGAACACAATCCTGTTTACAATAGCCATCAAAATAACAAAGTACCTAGAAATACATCTAACCAAGGAGGTGAAGGATCTTTACAAAGAGAACTAGAAAACACTGCTGAAAGAAATCACAGATGACACAGACAAATGGAAAAACATTCCATGCTCATGGATTGGAAGAATCAATATTGTTAAAATGGCTATACTTCTCAAAGCAATCTATAGATTCAATGTTATTCCTATCAAACGACCAGTGTCATTTTTCACAGAACTAGAAAAAACTATTCTGAAATTCATATGGAACCAAAAAAGAACCCAAATAACCAAAGCAATCCCAAGCAAAAAGAACAAAGCTGAGGCATCACATTACCTGACTTTATACTATCCTATAAAGCTACAGTAACCCAAACAGCATGGTACTGGTACAAAAGCAGACAAACAGACCAAGGGAACAGAATTGAGAACCCAGAAATAAAGCTGTACACCTACAGCCACCTGTTCTTTGACAAAGTCAACAAAAAACAGACAATGGGGAAAGGATTCCCTATTCAGTAAATGGTGCTGAGATAGCTGGCTAGCCATATGCAAAAGAATGAAACAACGTTTTATTCTATGGTGAAAGGACCCCTACCTTTCACCATATACAAAAATTAACTCAAGATGGATTAAATATTTAAGTGTAAGACCTCAAACTATAAGAATCCTACAAGAAAACCTAGGAAACACCATTCTAGATATCGGCTCTGGGAAAGAATTTATGACTAAGTGCTTAAAAGCAACTGCAACAAAAATAAAAATTGACAAGTGGGACCTAATTAAAGAGCTTCTGCACTACAAAAGAAACTTTCAGTGGAGTAAACAGACAACCTACAAAATAGAAAAAATGTTCGCAAATTATGCATCTGACAAAGGTCTAACATCCAGAATCTATTAAAAAAAAGTGTGAACAAGTGAACAAGCAAAAAACAAATCCCATTTAAAACTGGGCAAAAGACATGAACAGACACTTCTCAAAAGAAGACATACAAGGAGCCAACAAACATATGAAAAAATGTTCCACATCACTAATAATTAGAGAAATGCAAATCAAAACCATAATGAGATACCATTTCACAGCGGTCAGAATGGCTGTTATTAAAAAGTCAATAAATAACAGATGCTAGGGAGACTGCAGAGAGAAGAGAACATTTACATAACTATTCATGCAAATCTATTTCAGCCACTGTAGAAAGCAATTTAGAGATTTCTCAAAGAACTCAAAACAAAACTACCATTTGACCCAGTAATCCCATTACTGGGTATATAACCAAAAGAAAATAAATGGTTCTACCAAAAAGACACACACACTCACGTGTTCTTCAGAGCACAATTCACAACAGCAAAGACCTGGAATCAAACTAGGTGCCCATCAACAGTGGACTAGATAAAGGAAACATGGCACATATACACCATGAAATGCTACACAGTCATAAAAAAGAATGAAATCATGTCCTTTGCAGCAACATGAATGCAGCTGGAGGCCATTATCCTAAGCAAATTAACGCACGAACAGAAACCAAATACTACATATTTTCACTTATAAATGGGAGCTAAACACTGGGTATTTCATGGACGTAACAATGGGAAAAAAAGACACTGCAGACTACTACAGAGAGGGAGGAAAGGGGGAAAAAGTTGAAAAACTATTCTCAGTACTCGGGTGACGGGATCAATCATAACCCCAAACCTCAGCATCATGCAATATACTCATGTAGCAAGCCTGCCCATGTATGCCCTGAATCTAAAATAGTTGGATTATCAACTGAAATTAACAAGTGAAGTCCAAAAGAGTTGAAATTATCTTTTTTTGAAAAAAAAATATGATTTTTAAAAGTTTTGATTGGCAGCCCCACTAAGAAGAATAGGCAGATTTAAATCCTTCAGCCCATGTGATATGGTCTGGCTCTGTGTCCCCACCCAAATCTCATCTCGAATTGTAATCCCCAGATGTCAAGGGAGGGAACTGGTAGGAGGTGACTGGATCACAGGGGCAGTTTCCCCCATGCTGTTCTTGTGATAGTGAGTTATCATGAGATCTGATGGTTTTATAAGAGGCTCTTCACCCTAAGCTTGCTCTTGTCTGCTGTCATGTAAGACGTGCCTGCTTCCCCTTCCACCATGATTCAGTTTCCTGAGGCCTCCGCAGCTATGCGGAATGCTGAGTGCATTAAACCTCTTTTCTTTGTAAATTACCCAGTCTCAGGCAGTTCTTTATAGCAGTGTGAAAATGGACTAATACACCATGACAGTTACATGGAAATAAGTAATAAAAAGAAAAGCATTTCATGATGCTGTTGATCACAATCATAACCAAAAGCTGTAAGTTCCAATATGAGTCCTCCAAATGCCTGAAGAGTTTCCTCAAAAAATTGTTTTAACTAAATACTCTTAAATATATCTCATTAAACAAGTTACAGTGGAAAGCCCTAAATTAAAACATAAAACGTACATTTAAAATGTATACCTGTGGAAATGTTATAGAATTATAGTCTATATCTTCAAAACAATAATTTTAAAAATTCATTTGGTTAACATCATGAAAAGGATTTCTTTAAATATTAACATTCTGTTCAGCACTCAGGTGCTCATCACACAGCCTTATCAGTGAAGATTTTTACTATCTAGGTTCAGTTGTATAAGCAAAGATATTTAGGCCTCAGTGAGGAACAAATATATTTTTAAAAACTTACCAAAAGAGACATGAAGAATTTATGAACATAAACAATCTGAACACAACCCACTTTGAAACTAAGTTTGCCGTCTACTTTGGACATATCAGCATAGGCCTCTCCTTCTGTGGCATCTGGATAAAGAGCCAGTTGGAACCTAAAGACTTCATCTCCCAAAATAGAGACAGCCTAAAAGTATTAGATTAACTGGTTATTATATCAAAAGAGCTGTATAGCCCTTATCAATGTATTATAAATAAGTTCTCTTATTACAGAATCCTTGATATATGAAGTAGAAATATATGAATTCAACATTAAAAATTATTAGCTAAAAACATTTTACGTGACAATAACTTCTTCCTATTTCTATAAAAAGCATGTTATCAGTAAAAATATCAACCACTTAGCTGTTCAGAAATAACTTTTACAAATCACTGTGCATCAAGAGGCCTAGTCTATACACAATGTGAAAGCAGACTATTACCGTTTTCATCTCCAATTCCTAATAAAGTGCTTGGTACATGACAGATAATAAATGTATACTGTGCAAATAAATAATAGCATCTCAAATCCAAAAAGCAAAATAAATTCCAATATAAAAATCTATTTTTTAATCACCTTTTTGTGAATGGACTGCAAATCTACATTCATAACTATAATATCTTTAAGTCTGGCAAACACATCAGTCTGCTTAGGCTTCACAGAAATAGAGGCATCCATTCCTATAGGAAACATAACATTTATAAACTTTTCACCCAATCCACATGACTAAGCCAGTGGTATTTAAGTTCAATAATATACTGACAAGATATAAAGTGAATAAAAATTACTCATTATAAGACACATTAATGGCATCAACTTTCATGTATGAGACACCTAAGAAAGGTAATAATACCTCTAAATAATAACTTTAAGGGACACAGGCATCTCCTCCAAAAAAGTTGTAGAAATTTTAAAACCAAAAAATAAAAACCCACCAAGTTTCAAAGAAATTCAGATTAATTTAGAAAATTAATCACATTTCTCCAAACTTAAATATCCTCTGCATTGGCAAGATCAGCAGTGGTCATTTAGGAAGACAATATTTGTTAAACAGTGATCTTACAAACATTTACTATATTATTAAAAACTGTTGCTCCAATAACTAAAAATAAATGAACATTACTTGATGAATAGTCTTACTTCTATAATAAACTGTATTAGGAAACAGTCTTCTAAGATTTCCCTCCAAAAAAAATTTGTCATTCTCAGTTTCTAAAGGCATAATGATTTCTGCAACTGCATAAAAATGTAGATAATGCATAATGCATAAGGAATGTCTCAAGTCAGCAATGAATCACAACAAATTTACTTGTAACATTTTAAAGCACATCTGTGAAAAGTTTGCAAAGTCTTCAATATAAGTAAACCAAAAGAATACTCATGAGAAATCTAACAGGTACAAGCTCATTTTTCCTAGTTATGTAAAGAAACAGAAATACCTACAACAAGAAGTAACTACTTACCATGTATTTTAATATCTGCAATGTTACACTTCTGATCACAGACAAAGACATTAAATGCATTTAATTCAGCTGTGACCTTTAAATCAAACACATCCTTTTGGGAAATGTTGCTGGATACTAAAAAATAATAGAAACCTTCTGATGAGCAAAGGGAAAAGATAATACAACACATACAATAACCTCAAATCCACCAAAATAAAAGTACCCAATGTACTCTGAGG
The DNA here is from genome assembly GCF_028858775.2 of Pan troglodytes. NCBI lineage: Eukaryota > Metazoa > Chordata > Mammalia > Primates > Hominidae > Pan > Pan troglodytes. Next base: position 53,949,526 of record NC_072414.2, read on the forward strand.
AACCAAAATGCCCTCCATTAAGATAACATGTAATTAACATAAATTTTGGAATAATTATCAAATTCCAATCTACAAAAATTAGCATGTTCCCCTTCAAATTAAGAATAAAAGCAACTATAATATTAATAGCACCTTGAAAGTGCAATTTACTAGATGGAAACTTTACTACAACTTTTTTTTCTGGGAAAAAAGAAAACATTCTATATTAGAACTCTAGAATTCTCTTGGTCTAAAGTTTTGATTCTGAACTCCTTTTTGTATCATATATTAGATTAAGGAAGAATAACTCATGATAAACTGCAATGGTGATGCACAGTTAATAAAATACATATTATTTACTATGGCACTTACATGTTATTAACTACATAATAAATTTCTCCAGATTACACCCTGTTGCTCCATCAAGAATCCTAAAATAAATTCTTTGAGAAATGAACATAAAGGGCCAACTTAAAAAATACAAAAAAAAAAATTTATAATGTATATGCACGCAGGTGTATGTGTGCATAAGAATCACAATCAAACTAGCGCCCTAAATCCACTTTAGTCCAGATCCTGACTGATAAATTTAGGATCCATTTTCCTAAAAATCTGTCTTGCTGGAAGGAAATAGAGCCTTCTGATTGAAATTGCAAAAGCACCGAAAGTATCTGTCCTTAATCACCAGTACGACAGGCTGTTTTTTTCTTTAATATTTGATGTAACATAATCAAACCACAAAGACCAACAACATAGCAAAACTGGAAGACTGTTTCTTTGGGTTAATAGTGTTTCTAGTTTATTGTGAGTTTAAACATTTCTTTTTCATTTATTCAACTGTGTTGTGTATGTACTGTATGTACATATAATATAAAGGAGAGGAATTTCCAAGGATATTTCTGAGGCTATTAATGTGACAAGTACATTAAAGACAAAGCAGGTAAGGCTCTTTTACTCCAGTTTATAAGGAAATTGTTGCTCTGTTCCACGGTTTAAAAAAATCACATCCGGCCGGGCGTGGTGGCTCATGCCTGTAACCCCAGCACTTTGGGACACCGAGGCAGGTGGAGCACCTGAGGTCAGGAGTTCACGACCAGCCTGGGCAACATGGTGAAACCCCACCTCTACTAAAAATATAAAAAATCAGCCAGGCATGGTGGTGAGCACCTGTAATCCCAGCTACTTGGGAGGCTGAGGCAAGAAAATTGCTTGAACCTGGGAAGCGGAGGTTGCAGTGAGCCAAGATCACATCACTGCACTCCAGCCTGAGCAACAAAAGTGAAATTCCGTCTCAAAAAAAAAAGAAAAATCAGATCCTCGTACCTGATCTAACAGTACTGACAGTTTTACACCAAACATGCCAGTAATATAGGTAAAACTCAAACTCGTAATGGTCTGAAAACTGAATTACTAGATGTTAAATACTGACATTATATAATATGAAAGAGAAATAATTAAAATGATATTTGGCTTAAAAGTAAGCAAATGTTATTTATTCACTCAGGATATGTCATACCTAATTTTTCATAACATAAGTCATATGCCTGAGGACCCTGTGCCCATTATCTGTGTGATCTAAACATAGTTTTGGCTAGAAACCAATATGAGTGTGTCTATTCCATGAGCTCCTTCCCTTCAGTGTCCCACTAAGCATTTAAAATTGCTGAGCACCAGGTAAGTCTACCTGACTAACTGAAACGGGCCTTTGTGACCTTGTATGACTGAATCATAACTGAAGTTTTTCCTTTCTCACTTCCATTGAACTGAAGACTACAAAGACACATCAACATAAAGTACATACAATTTCTATTTTATGTAAAAGCTAGACAGTGAATTGAAATATAAATACATAATATTAAACAACATCTATTTAAAATTCCTCACTAAACTGCTCTATAATCCCATAGAGATAACATTTTCTTTCTCTTGAAACTAACCTAATCTATCAGAGCAGCAATGTCAACATGCTAAATATTCATCTTAACTGAAAAAAACAAGTTGTTATATGATTATTAAAGTTCAAAGTATTATTAGATCATAATTCAAAAATTATTACCAGCTTTGACAGCGATACTTCTGGACTCCCCCACAAGTGGTTTCAGCTCGGATTCCTTCTCAGAAGAGGAAGGCTCAGAGAATGGAGCAGCAGATGATAAAAAATCCATGAAGGAAAGTAAAGCTTCCAAATGAAGTACTAAGTCTAAGGATGCAAACGAAACCTAAGATAATGAACAATTAAAGAGGCAGATTTCAGATGCAGTAACATCTTTACATCAGGGTTCAACAGATATAAGTAGCACAAGAACAGTTCAATTAAGGGCCTTTTTAAAATTTTTATTTTTTTAAGAACTCACTATTAACTCACTATTAAAATGTTAATCCTTGCCAGATAATAAATCAACTCTCTGCTCACTCCCATGTGCAACCACAATTTTAACTCAAAAGAACTGGATGAGTTTTAAGTAAAGATACAGGAAATATTATCAGGCTTTAAACCACATTTCAGGCAGTTCCAAGCTGATTATGCATGTTCAAATGGACTGTACCAGGTCCAGTACAGGTAATGCTTGTATGTAATGTCTGTACCAGGCCTTGCTTTATGCTTCAGTTAATCTTATTCTAATCCTAACGCCAATACATAATTCAAATGTTTAATGCTTCCATCAACGCTAGGCCAAAAAACCACAGTTGACAAAAATGAGTAACAAAATTCCCTTTAAGTGTATTATTCACATACTTGTCAAGAAATCTAAGTCAAAATTGGGAAACAATCTTTTCAGAACATAAACCAACTTTTTGTAAGAACTTTATTCCAATTCTATTATCTACTTAACTTTATCCATAAATTAGGAATATTATTATTGCCACTGTTATTCTCACGTTAGAACTTACAATCTCACAGTTGAAAATGGCTATGAAGCTAGATATAATCAACACAACCCAACCTTATAGTAAATTATAAAAGATTTACCTTCAGTCTCTGTTTGGTACTGTCATGAATAGTTTTAAATTCTGGTCCATCACTGTCTGCCTACAAATAGTGGAGAATTACACCACTGAGTTTCAAACACTAAAAATTCATACACTGAAAATATACATATTCTTTACTTTTCTAAGTATGCTATTAAAAGAGTAAAAAGATATTTCCTAAAGGCAAAGAAACCATTCAAAAAAAAAAAAAAACAAAACAAAACTGACCACATAAGCATTTCTTACATTCCATACAAGCAAAAACTCTAATTCCTTATCCTACTGTGGAGGAAATGCTAGTATATCTAGATTAGGTACACTAATCTAAAAAGTAGGAAAAAGTGCTAGATTATAACACACTTTGCTTTGGATTACAATGGAACTTTAGGTTATTACCATTTATTCAATATCATAGGGTAACTCAGAAGGTTAATGAAAGTATCCAGGATTTTCAGATGCTTGCAAAATTCACCACAATCAATAAGTTTAGGTAGAAAAATGTTGGGAGAGAAAATGAGAATATTAAATATAAGGGTAATATATATAACTTCATATATTCAAATATTAAAGAATCCTAGAAATGAAACTAGTTACCTTTGTCAGTAACATTTTCAGAAGGGGTTCATCAGTCACATTAGAAGAGTTAATAATGTGAAGAGGTTCCCCTTTAGAGTCTAAAAGAGAAAAAAGACAAGGTTGATCCATCAAGTTAAACATTTCACACATTTTAAAACAGGACCAGCCAAATGTACACAAATATACATTTGTCAAAACTCAGGACTGTACACTAAAAAGAGTGAAGTATGTTCTGTATAAATCTTACCTCAATAAACCTGGCCTTGAAAAAAAAGGAAACAAATTCCATAAAACAAAAATACTAGTACCCACCAATTACAACTGGTATAACATATGGTACTACTGTATTACTCTCATCTAAACAAATCATGGTATAAAGAACCTATAAAATACATAAAGTAGGGATTATTCTCAATACAAGTTTATTTTACTTAAAGATATCCCATAGAGTTCTTATAAACTTTAAACACTAACAGAACTTTAAAAGTTAGCTTACTGCAGGAACTTAAAAGGTCAAGGATACCCACTAATGATAACTTAGTATTTATTCTGAGGGAAGGACATGAGACTACAGATGATATTAATTTTTTCCTCTATATACTTTTGTATTTGATTTTCATTTTTCACAAATACATATTAACATAATCAAAAAGAAATGTTAAAACTCACATAATTTAAAAATTTAAAAAACAAATAAAACATCATATTTCCTAGTAAATTAACCCAGCTTTTCAAAATGGGTCCCCTAAAACTGTACCCAGGGACTGTTTTTGAAAAGTTGAGTTAATGTACTAGGAAATTAACACAATTGCACAGAAATCAATATGTTTAATGTTGATAAAAAGGTAGGGATCATTTGCCTAATGAATAATTTACACAAACAATATTTCACACTTACCAGTGAAATCAAAGCACTGCATACTAATTTTTTTTAGATAAGCTTTAGCAGTCATGTCATAGGTTTTAACTTTAGCTTCCATTCCAAGTTGCAGGACATTTAGCTCATGTAAAGGCCTTCCTTTCTTTTCTGATGTTTTCATCAAAGTAACCACAACCTAAAAAACGGTACCAGTATTACCACCAACTATTTCACCAATATGCAATGAAGGTAAGTCAAGAATTTAGTAAGTCTCCAGAGTGATATAAGGAAGAAATTCACACAATGTTAAGATGTTTACTTCTATTTCTGCCTGCAGTTTGGCGTGATTCCCAGAACTCCTAGTCTGATGGACAGCCTTTCTTCTGAAAGTCTGTAAGACCAACAGCCAATTTTTACACCACTCCTAAGGCAAGCTTTCTCATCTTCGGCACCATTAACATTTTGAGCTGGTAATTCTTTGTGGTGGGAAATGTCTTATGCACCGTAGGATATGAGGCAGCATCCCTGGCCTCTACCTACCAGTTGTCATTAGTATTCTCCCCCCAGATAGTGGCAACAGAAAATGTTTTCAAACAATGCCAAATATCCATTGGGAGCAATGCAAACTGCTCCCCTTTAACCTAATCATTGTCCTAAGGGAAGAGAACAATCATAATATATATTACAAATAATATTTAAAAGGTCTTATGGACTTTATATATGTGTGTATGTGTGTTTGTGTGTGTGTGTTAAGTATATCTGCAAATAGAATGATTCATCTATCAATGTTTCAACTACCAAGGCTTAAAAACCTTCATTAACTCTGATATTAACCAGAAAAACATCCAAGTTTAACATATAACATCAAAGGATGTATTTCAGATTCTTAAAAGTAGAGCCCATTCCTTTAAAAGTTTGTTTGTTTGTTTATTGACTGATTGATTGTTAGAGACAGGGTCTTGCTCTGTCACCCAGGCTGGAGTGCAGTGGCACAATCAGAGCTCACTGCAGTCTTGACCTCCTGGGCTCAAGCGATCCTCCTGCCTCCCAAGTAGCCAGGACTAAAGGCACATGCCACCACAACTGACTAATTAAAAAAAATTTTTTTTTTTTTTGTAGAGATGGGGTCTTGTTATGTTGCCCAGGCTGGTCTCAAATACCTGAACTCAAGCGATCCTCCAGTCTTGGCCTCCCAAAGTACTGAGATTACAGGCATAAGCCATTGCAACCAGCCTACTTAAAAGTTTATTATTTTTAGCTCAGAGCAAAAACATAACCTCTATAAAATTATTTAATGATAAAACGGATCTTAGAGGAAGTCCTTGCAAGTCCCTGTATCCACTATGCTTTCTCACACACTCACACTTTTATGCCTATTCCTCTTTCTGCCTTGCCCCAGACCCTTTCCTGATCCCTTTTCTCAGATAATTTTTTTAATTTATTTTATTTTATTTTATTATTATTATACTTTAAGTTTTAGGGTACATGTGTACAATGTGCAGGTTAGTTACATATGTATACATGTGCCATGCTGGTGTGCTGCACCCATTAACTCATCATTTAGCATTAGGTATTATCTCCTAAAGCTATCCCTCCCCCCTCCCCCCACCCCATAACAGTCCCCAGAGTGTGATGTTCCCCTTCCTGTGTCCATGTGTTCTCATTGTGCAATTCCCACCTATGAGTGAGAATATATGGTGTTTGGTTTCTTGTTCTTGTGACAGTTACTGAGAATGATGATTTCCAATTTCATCCATGTCCCTAAAAAGGACATGAACTCATCATTTTTTATGGCTGCATAGTATTCCATGGTGTATATGTGCCACATTTTCTTAATCCAGTCTATCGTTGTTGGACACTTGGGTTGGTTCCAAGTCTTTGCTATTGTGAATACTGCCGCAATAAACATACATGTGCATGTGTCTTTATAGCAGCATGATTTATAGTCCTTTCTTATTTCTCTTTAAAAACTTCATTGAAATGTCTCCTCCTCTGGAAAATCTTTTCTGACCCTCTCAGTTTGCTTAAATGCCCCCTCCCTACCATCAGCACCCCAAGCTCCAATTAGTATCCTCGGCAGAGTTTTTGTGAAATAATTACAAAAATGTTAACAGTTTTCCTGCATGAGTTCAGACTCTACGCCTTTTACCTCTATCCTTGTCACTGGGCACATACAATAAATATTTGTTGGATGGGTGAATAAAGAAGAAAATGTATTTCATCTTTCCTCAAGAGTATGCAGATGGCAAACATATTAGTAATGTAACTTTTTTTAAAAATGCAGGCATATTGTGTTTTATTCTATCAAGAGTTTCTAACATTTGAAAAGAATTTATCTGACACTATTGCCCTTTCCTGCATTTCTTATGTGACATCCAAAGCAAGTGACATTCCAACTGTCCTAAAATCATTAAAAAGCATGTTATACAACATGCTGTCATTTTCTCTATGAAATATTATAAACTCCCAAATCCTTAACAAACTTTCAATTTTTAAAACATCACTGCTACATGTGAACAGCCCACATAGATTTTTTTCATCAGTATCAATTATCTATAAGTTTAGTAGAGGTAATTCCAATATCCATTACTTATTCACTTTACTTTACAAAAACAGATGAAAATTACACACCTCTTTAATTTCAAAATTCAGCAGCATATTAATGATGTCTACAGACCTAATTTCTTCCACTCCAGTTGTTAAACTATTTTTTGAATCATGTACATCTTGTTGTGATATAGAGATTTCAAGGGGCTCTTTAATTTCACCTGAAATGTTTAAAAGAAATTCATTACTTTTATTCACAAATTTCTTCCACAAATATTTATTGTGGACTTATATGAGTATTCTGGACCTGGTAGAGGCAATGAAAATCCACAAATTAGTAACAGCGCTAGCCCTTGGAAAACTCATGGTTTAGTGGAAGAGACATATACATTTAAAATACAAACAAACAAGCAGGCCACACCTAGTCACATTAAGTGAACAAATGTTAATAGACTCTATATAAAATGCACTGAAAGCACAGAACAAAGCATGACACTGTTATGCAGAAGTCAAGAAAGGCTGTATTAGAGGAGGTATTATTCAAGTAGAGCAAAGGACCTCCTCACACGGTGGAGACGTTACTAGAAAGGAGCAAAACCAGGGAATGATAACACATGATAGGTTTTGCAAACAGAATGGAGTTTGATATGGTTGAATCATAAGGGGGACAACAAGAGGTAATACTACAAAAGAAAAAAGGGAGTGGGAGGTCAGGGCCTCTTATGCCATATTAATAAACAAAGGTAAAGCTATATAATTATGATGCTGTGTTTCTGAAATTCGTACACCCTGAAATGCAATAAAATTGTTTTAAACTGTAATACAAAAAATAACAACAGCTATCACTTGCTAAGTGCTCATCTGTGTGGCAGACACTGTTCTAAGGTCTGTATATGGACTGTTCTATTTAATTCTTATGACATCTCTTTGAGGTAAGAACTTTATTGTCCTTATTTCAGAGACGGGCAAATTGAGGTTCAGACAGATTCAGTCCCTTGCTCAGTGTCGCACAAATGGCAGAGCCCAAATTCAGCAGTCTGATTTTACAGTCTTCACTCTCCACTGTCCCTCAATACCATTAAATTAGTTATTACCATTATTGCGGTTGACATTATCTTGACCACTAATACAACACACAGGAACCATGTAGTGTAAGCTATACCAGAATTACATACAGAAAGCCGCTATTGTTAATCATTACCTTTGACAAAGCACTGCATAGCACAAGGTTTCCTAACTATCACCTTACTCCATCACTGTTCCAAACATAATGTGAACCAGGGGAAATGATTCTAGCAAATATTTTTGCTTTTATGAAACAATTCCCAGAATAGGCAAAGATTTTTCAAATGGAAAATAAAAAATACTGATCATTTAAAAAACCAGTAAATTTAAGTTGATTGAAATTAACAAATTTTATTCATTAAAAGATCCATTAAAAGACTCAAAGGCCACCAGTCAGAATATCTATTGAAAAGTCAAAAAATAACAGATGTTGGCCAGGTTGTAGAAAAAAGGAAATACTTATACACTGTAGGTAGAAATATACATTAGTTCAGCCACTATAGAAAGCAGTTTGGAGATTTCTCAGAGAATTTAAAACAGAACTACCTTTGACCCAGCACTCCTATTACAGGGTACATACCCAAAGAAAAATACCTCATTCTACCAAAACGACCACATGCCCTCACCTATTCATCACTGCACTATTCACAATAGCAAAGACATGGAATCAACCTAGATGCCCACTGACAGTGGACTGAATAATGAAAATGTGGTACATATACACCATGACATGCTATGCAACCACAGAAAAGAATGAAATCATGTCCTTTTCAGCAACATGGATGGAGCTGGAGGCCATCATCCTAAGTTAATTAGCCCAGCAAGAGAAAACCAAATACCACATGTTCTCACTTGTAAGTGGGAGCTAAACATTAAGTATACATGGACACAAAGATGGGAACAACAGACACTGGGGACTACTAGAGGGGAGAAGGTGGGACTGGGGGAGGGTTGAAAAACTACCTATCAGGTACTATGCTCACTACCTGGGTAATGGGATCATTTGTAGACAAAATCGCAGTGACATGCAATTTACCCATGTAACAAACCTGGACATGTACCCCCTGAATCTAAAATAAAAATTGGGAAAAAAAGAGAGTGAAAGGTAAACCACAGACAGGGAAAAGATATTTCTATACATATATGCATACAACACACACTAAGCAACAAAGGGCTCACATTCAGAATTTTAAAACTACATATCAATAAGAAAAAAGGCAAACATCAAATAGTTGTCAGTAGGATAGAATGGTTACATCACATAAAAGGATATCCAAATGGCCAATAACCATATGAAAAGGTGATCACCTTCACTAGTAATCAAAGAGCAAATAAAAACCGTAGTGAGATGCCACTGCCTATCTATCAGAATGCTAAATTTAAAAAGATTGGCAATGCCAAGTACTGGGGAGAATGTGAAACAACTGGAACTCTCATACATTGCTGCTAGGAAAGTAAATTGGTACAACCAGCTGGAAAACTGCTTGGTATAATTTGGCACAAGTTACTGAAGCTAAACCCAAATCTCACATATGACCCAGTAATTCTACTCCTACCTATGTATCCAAAAAAAAAGTGTATATAACTATGTCAAAGACACACAATAACATTCATAGCAATTTCATTTATGATAGCTAAAAACTGGAAACAACCTGAATGTCCATCAAAGAATGAATAAAATAAATTTTGATACATTCATATAACTGAATAGTGCACAGAAATAAAAAGAACAAACTACTCCTATGCACAACAACACGGACGAGTCTCGCAAAGAAAATGAAGAATAAAAGAAGCCAAACATCGAAGAGTAAATTCTGTATGATTCCATGTACACGAAATTCAAGAAGAGGCAAAACTAATCTATCTATTACAAGTTAAAATGGTAGTTACCTCTGCATGGATTTGCAGGCAGAGTGTTGGGTACTGACTAAGAAAGGGCAAGAGGGAGGCCTTCTGGGGTGCTGAAAATATACTATATCTTGATCATGGTGTATCCATATATGCAAAAATTCACTGAATTGTGCGCTGAATATTTGTATACTTCACTGTATGTATTAAAATACAGTAAAATAGTTTTTTAATAATGAAAAATACAATGTCATACCGGTTTTCACTTAGAACATGGTCCAAAATTTTTTAATGTGATAATATACTATGTTAGAAAGGTATAGAAAAACAACCTGGTGGGAGTGCAGGGTTAGTAAAGTTCTATGGAGGGCAATCGGCAAGATCTATCAAAATCTTAAATTAGTCTATTGAAATTATTTGCTGACCTAATTGTCAATTAGATTTACATATTTTTTAACTGGTGTTATCCTATAGAAATATACATACTCGTAAAAGTATATGTATGAGGATATTCAATGCAACATGGTAATAATGAAAGTTTAAAAACAACCAAAAATGTCTAGTGCTAGGAACTTGCTAAATAAATTATGATGCTTCAACAGAATTTAATACCAGGCAGCCACTACAAAGAATGAAGCAGATCTATACATATCTACAGATATGGAATAGACACCAAGATACACTGTTAATATTTTTTTAAAAACAGCAAAGTGAATAAACACACACATGCATGTACACATACAGGATGCTACCATTTGTTTGAAAAAAACTAAAGATTATACATTTATGTGTGTATACAACATTTTATATATATATATAGACATACACATATATTACCTTAAAAAATAAGGCTGGAACTTTTTCTTTAAGTCAAAAGGGCCATGGTAACTAATAATTTAAATTCTCTTTCCATTTTTACTGCTGTATAATCTTTTCATTATCTTCGGAAAGTGATAATTTATCAACCATTTCAATTCTTACAGATATTTTACTACCAAGCCTTATTGAAAAATCAGATACACTATGCTACCATAACCTACTGCCAACTCAAAATGGTTTCTTCTATACATGCAATTTCAATGATTATTTCAAGAATCTACCACTGATTTGAAGTCCTTCTTTATGGCCTCCTCTCAACTCATGCAACTTAGAAAAAAGTCCAAAACTATAACTGACAACTTAGCTTAAGAGAATCAATCATCTCCAAATACGATTTCATTCGATAGCATCTTGTTTGTTTACTTGGTAATATAAACTGCAATTTGTAAACATATATTTGTTTACTTTTTATTTGCTGATTCCCTACTAAACCATAAATAAATAGACACATATGTATTATGCCACTTACTGTCAGCCTCTTACCTGTCTCTTGTACTCTTGGTTTCACTTTATCCAAGTCTTCAGTACCCTCACAGAGATTTTCTGTTAGTATCCTAAATAAAAGATTAAGATCTTCTTGATTTAGACTAACCTGTAAAATATTATGTTAAAAAAAAACTATATTACGTTTTAAAATGAAACAATTTTAATACACAAAATAAATTCCCAGTTGCAACACATGAGGGACAGAATAATCCTAACACTGAAAAGTTACATACAATCACAACTCACTTAAGTATTGCACTACTTATTTCATGTTAAAATTTTTATTTTCAAAGATAATAAGATGTTCATAGAAAACCAGTGTAATTTATCAGCCAGTATTGGCTCCAATGACTTGACTTATGTTTACTGAAAGTTAATTATGATCAAAGAAACCTGACCTTTTCTATTAAAGTGACAACTTTGGAAAATGCATAATTCTACTTTTTAAACAATAACAATTCCAATGAAATAAAATGGTTGTCTTCAGTATAAAAAAGTAAATATTTCCCTCAATGCTATCATCATCTTAGGGCTACTTAGATATCCCTAAAAACAAAATGTACATATACAATACATGAGATATAGTATAATATGCTAATACATAATTTATATACAGATCTCTACCAATATGTATGTATAACAAATTTTAAAGTTAAGAAATCTTAACTAAAGATTAAATTCTACTGAAAATAATAATGATCTTGTTGGACAAAGTCTCACTGAAATTTCTCTTATACTATTCAGCAAAAGAGTCTACATTTCATTTGGATTTCTGCTAAAAGTCTTTGGAGTTTAAAATTTCAACAATGAAGTTTTTTTTTCACTCATATACTTACATTTATTGAATCAAGATGTCCTTTAATTTCCACTACAGGCACCTTGTGGTACCAAGATGCAGCTAGATTCCGATTTACAAGAAATTCCAAGTTAATTGGGTGCAACAGCTGAATATCAGGATGGTGGATGCCTGGCTGGATCACTGTCCTACGAAAAACAGAAATGTTACATCATGCATAGATATAGGGTAGAAATGCAACATATTAAAAAAAAGCAAAGTCAAGCAGTTATTTGCTGCTCTAAATACTGATCTGAAACAGTGTGGCTTCAGTATTTTCAAAACTGAATCTATAATTAATCTATAATCCACTAGAAGGGACAAATTAAAAGGTGATATACAATGAACCATTAAGAAAACTTTTTTCTTTAAAACAGTAGATAGGTGAAAAATTGAATAAGTTTTTAAAAGCAATCCACACCATTGAAGAAATACAGAAAATCATCATATACAGTTGTTCAAGGATTAATAGGTATGTTGGTGCAGAGACTGAAGAAAATGATGGCAAAGTGAACAAGAGGAGTTAGCATTTTCCAAGGCATTTCATAAAGCTTTTCTCTAGGATTATTTTCTAGACTTGCCTTGTAGTCATTAATTTTTTATTCTACATAATTAAATCTTCATGGATGGGGTAGAAAATAATTTTAAAATGAATTATGTACAGATTTCATGTGCCACCTGGTATGAGCACTGAAGATACAAAATAATTTACACAACATGCCTGCCAAAAATGTGTAAGTTCAATCAAACCATGAGGAATCACTCAGACAAAACCAAATTGAGAGGTGAGTGGAACCGGACTGTAGTCTTCAAAACTACAGTAGTAGTCATGTAGTCATAAAAAGACAAAGAAAAGCTGAAGAACTACTCCAAAATAAATTTTTGTCAGTACAGAAATCTTCCTCAATAGTATAGAATACAATTATACGCTATGGGTGATCCTGAATCAGGGAGAAATTTTTATAATGGACATTCCTATAATGCGAATTATTATAATGGGACAACTGGTAAAATCTGAATATTGACTGAATTTCAGATTATAGTATTACATCGATATTAAATTTCTAGAATTATATCATAGTTAATATAAGAGAATGAATGTCCTTGTTTATAGGAGACATATGATAAAGTATTTAGGGACAAAAAGTTAAAGATGTCTATTCTCAAATGATTTAGCAAAAAATGTTTTAAATATGTATATGTTTATAGATAGGTTAAAGCAAATATAAACAACTGGTGAATCTAGATGAAAGATATGTAGGTGCATTCACAGTACTATTTTTTTCCATTTTTCTGTAGGTCTGAAATTTTTTAAAACAAAAGTTGATTAAAAAACTGTTCTGGTGGCCTGGTGCGATGGCTCATGCCTGTAATCTCAGCACTTTGGGAGGCCAAGATGGGCAGAACACCTGATATCAGGAGTTTGAGACTAGCCTGGCCAACATGGTGAAACCCCGTCTCTATAACGAAAAATACAAAAAAATTAGCCAGGCATGATGGCACGTGCCTATAGTCCCAGCTACTCAGGAGGCTGAGGCAGGAGAATCACTTGAATCCAGGATGCAGAAGTTGCAGTGAGCCAAGACTGCACCATTGCACTCCAGCCTGGGCGACAGAGCAAGACTTCATCTCAAAACACAAAATAAAAAACTCTTCTGGGCCAGGCGCGGTGGCTCACACCTGTAATCCCAGCACTTTGGGGGTCCAAAGCAGGTGGATCACCTGAGGTGAGGAGTTTGAGACCAGCCTGGCCAACATGGTGAAACCCCATTTCTATTAAAAATACAAAAAAAATTAACCAGGCATGGTAGCACATGTCTATAGTCCCAGCTACTCGGGTGGCTGAGGCAGGAGGATTGCTTGAACCCAGGAGGCAGAGGTTGCAGTGAGCCGAGATCACGTCACTGCACTCCATCCTGGGTGACAGAGCAAGACTCCAACTCAAAACACACACACACACACACACACACACACACACACACAATGACAACAATTTAAAAAAACTGTTCTGTGTAATGGAACAGTTTATTTGAATAAACTGTGTTGGGTAGGAATTTCAAGTCATAAAATTTCATGGAAATCATGAATATAATATTTAAATCCATAATTATTGAAAGAGCATACCTATAAAGTGTAAGCTTTGTTAGCTGCACATCCATTCTATCAATTACTGGAGGATTTAAGTAGTCTTCATCAGACATCAGACTGAACTGATTATGAACTCTGATTAACCCAAGATCTACCACTACTGCATTGGTGGAAATAGAAGACTGTGGGATGACTATAACCGGTGCTTTCAAATCAATATTGATGGAAACACGAAAACTCCTCTGGGCAAGATCTTTCACACTTGTGGCAGCCTTTTCTGCAGCCTGGGCAGTGGCAGCACTCAGAGACTCTTTGGCTGTCTGGAAATTATTCAGGAAGTTCTGTGGACACAAAGCATAAAAAGAGAAATTCAAAGAGAATACACGCACATCAATAATAACACTATCTTCTTTTCATACATGTGGTAACTTTTTTTTTCCAATATTTAACTTTCCGTTGAGCCCTATTTTTCTAGCAGTATTAAGAAATTACTGATAATCCATCTATAACTATGAGCTGCCTGAACTGAGCTAATGTTATATGGTTAAGGAACAGAGAAAGAAATTTTTTTCCAATAATTTTTATACTAAAGAATTTGGCTTCATTATATTGTAGCAAAAATAATTTGTTCTAGACAAAAATCATTAAATGATTCACTTTTCAACTGTTAAATAGGGGTTTTGATCCCTACATTCACGCATAAATATAATTAAAATAATGCCCACTCTAAAATCCAAGGTTTATAACATTTGCCATCATAATTATCACACTTTTAAAAGTATTTCAAAGTTGAAAAATCAATATACAAATAATTATTTTACCAGAAGTGACATAAGGAATTTATGAAGATAGACAATCTGAATACAGCCAACATTCAGAGACAGCACACCATCCACTTTGGACATGTCAGTATACAAATCCCCCTCAGTAGCATCTGGATACAAATCCAAATTAAAACGGAAAACTTCATTTCCCATTATTGACACAGCCTGAAAAACAGAGACTTGAATGTACTCTATCCGGGAAGGTAATGACAAAATAAAATCTCATTTACAAAAGGCTTTACATTTATAATCTTTATAAAAAAATTTTTCTATTGAAATATATTTCATTAATGTTTTTAAAATAAAATACATTTTACAATAGAAGCTCATATTCAGTCATTAAAGAATATTAACTATCTGTTTACAATCACCTACTTTCTTATGAACTGTCTTTGGATCAACATCTGTGACAATAATATTTTCTAGTCGGGCAAAAAGTGACTGCTTTCTTGACTGGAGAGAAAGGGAGGAATCCAGGCCTGAAAAAAAAAGTGTATTATTATAATTTCTACAGACCTACCATAAATAAGATCTTTCTTTCCATTACATTATTTTATTTTGGGGTGACTTTTTTAAATTTAGCAATGTTTCAACTCCCAATGGATAAATAAGTTGCAATACTAGAGTTTTTTGGTTTTATAAACACCAAAACCTATAAATTCATTAAACAATGATTATCTGACTTTTCAATCAGGGGAAGAAATACATCTAGTACAAATAGATTATCTCAGGATTTAAGTAAATTATCCTTTATACCTTATATCCAGTCATTTACATGGAAACTATAAAAGTTTCACAAATCAAATTCAGACTAGTAGATGCGCTGCCAGTTTGGAAAGGACAAAGGAAAAAAGCCCCTAGTTTTCTAGTTTTTAAGTTCTTAAAAAATTTCATTAAACATATTCAACATATTCTTGACCTCTACCAGGTCACAACAAGCTAGTAAAAGTAAGCCAGAGGAAAAGCTAGATGAGTTTTGGCAGCTTTTACCTAAAAGAACATAATGGGCTCATAGATATTGTCACCATTATAAGATTGCTTTTCATAAGGAAAGATAAATAAAGACAAATACATAATTATATATAAAAATCATACGAAGGTAAAAAAAAAAAAAGATTAAAAAGTTACTAGAAAGCACGTCCACAGACCTTCACCTAAAATCTAGACTGACACTTCTCCTAGCCCATCAATAGCATTCCTACATTGACATCAGTATCCCTTTTCCACTTCCTAGATAACTCTCAGGAAGGTCCCAAACACCAGGATATGTGTAGAGGTCAATTGGGATGGTCAGATTCTGACCAATATCTATATCCCAAAGAGAGGAAGCATACAATCCAATTATGTCTTTTCAGGTTTAACAGCTTAGAGCCCTTTATTTGTACATTCTTTAGCATTGCAAAGAGAAAAAAAGAAGGAAAAGTTTATCTTTTCACCAATTTTCAATGCCGTGTGAACTTTTACCTTGAATCTTGATTTCGGCGATATTGTTCTTTTCGTTGCAAACAACGACACAGAAAGCATTCAGCTTGGCAAATAGCCTGAAGCCAATAATGTCACTATCTCTGGAGGATACAATCACTAAAAATAAAACAAAGCATCTGTCACATGGTGAGATTCTAGTCATCTACATTCTTTTAAGGTTTATTCACTATATTAAGTGAACCACTGTTGTGTTAAAAAAAAATTATAACATTCTCCAACTCTTAAAGATTCAAACACTTTTTTTGCTTTATATATTCTGTAAAGTTTGCATTTTTAATAGTGAGATATTACTTTTATAATTTAAAAGCAAGAGAAAAAACTACAATAAATAAATAAGGACACTGAACCTCAGAAAAGTTAAATAATGTGTCTAAGGTTACATGGTTGAAGTAGCAAAACCAGGATGTGAACTGAGTTCTTCCTGATCCAAAATCTGGGCTCTTGGCCAATTAGATGCTACTCCTGAACTCTTCCCTACCTTTGTGTCTCTGAGCCTTAATTTCCTTATGTGTAAAATGGAAAGAAAGACTAACTCTTTATAAAGCTCCTTCAGGAGCCACTGAGCGGGGAGGAAGAGCTCAGTATAAATACAGATCTTCTCCCCCTATTACCTACCTAAAGGCTTCCTATACCACCACCAAAATAAGAACAAAAAGAAACATTTTTAAAAACAACAGTATTGATTACATTTGCCTTATATATCAGGTGCTCGCATATAATTTAATTTGAAGAAAAGGGGAAAATGGTATTTAAATGACTGAGTCAGATAATCTCTAGTATTCCTCATTTAGCTTTAGAATTCTAAAACCCTTGCTAACAAAAAACAAAAATGTATGTTTCATACCTCTTGGCAGAGTTGAATTTTTTTGTTGTTTTTCAGTTGAAATTTGTACCTCCTTGGCAACACTTATGCTTTGATCATCAGATGGAATAATGGTTGTGAGGTAATTAATAGAAGCGACAAGAGCTTGTGTTTGCAGCAACAGATTTAAAGATGAAAAGGCCACCTAAAAATGTTTTAAAGAGAAAATTAGTTTTCCACAGCCAATTATAACCTGTAGTCTCCACGACAGACCCAAAAGATTCTCAGGTGGGCTTACATCATTGCTTTCCACCACTTTGAAGGAAGAGTAAAAAGTGGAAGATTCACAATCCCCTTAAAAAGGGAATATACAGAGACAAATTACACTTATACACTTCAGGGGTACATCAGAATATTACAGTAACCTAATTACTCCATTTCCCAAGCATAATGGTTATGAAGTCTATACTCTGCTTCTCACGGCTATGCTGATATTCAACATATAGATGGCTTCTTGGATCTTCAATGGACAATTATGATTATATAAAATTATAAGTCAAAAGGCGAAATCCCAGAACCACCATGGGCTACTACTATGTCTAGAAATGACTTCAAAGGTGGCATCCGTGAAATTTAAATATAAAAAGGACAATTATGAATGGGTTACTAAGTGACCTTTTCAAATCACAATAATGGTCTTATCATTTAAAAAGAAACACAATATATAACTTTTAGGGAAAAAGTACTGCTTTTTTAAAACAATCACTCTAGAAAGCTAAAATAGCAATACAAATTGATTTCAAGAATGGGTAGTTTTCTAATAGCAAATTAATATAAAATAAAAAGCTCTGTTTATAAAAATGAATTTCTTTTCATTTTCTCATAACACTAAATGGATATAAAAACAATAAAAGGTTCACAATATTAAAACAAATTTCCCCATCTCTCAAAAAAGTGTGAGCTAAAACTCGCCTCTCTCCTTTTCTTTTTAGTTACCCATAAGTACATTTTGCCCCTCTTACTCTAAGCTACTATGTAAGTAGTGCTTTGACTTCAAAAGTGCTCAACATGTCTCCTTATATTTTATACACTTTTTCACCTGTACATCAAACAATGGTATCTAGTTTGGCTAGTTTAGAAACCTTTTAGTTCTTTGTACATCAAAGTTCTTTTGTCTACAGCATTCCCTAATTTAGAAATAATACTTTTAAGTATTATAAAAGAAAGAAACTTTTAAGGACGCTAGGATGTGGTATAACAAAACAACGGCTTTACTAAGCTGAATTATAAACACAGAGCATGGTAAGTATCGATGAGGTTATTTATAACTCTTATTGGTCCTTGATTATGTCATCAAATTACCTAGTCGATACTCCTCAAAGGATACTAGAGGCTTCGAGACTAGGTTATTTTCAAACAGGATAAATTCCTTTAACAGAATTTCTTACCTTAACTGTTTGTTCAGTTTTTCCAAAAGCAGTTTGAAAACTAGGTCCATTCTTATCAGCCTGAAAAAAGAAGTAAAAGTTCTAAAGAAGGTACTAGGATCAAAGTAAATAAATCACTTACTTATTATCTCTGGTTAATTTATTTATAGTTATAAATGTATTTTATATACACTGTATATTTAATTTTATTGCCATTATTTTAAAGTTACATCCAAATAATGTATTTATTATAATAGTGCAAATGTGTTCTCCTCTTCAAACATGGGAGAATATTCACTTCTGGGAAACTGTAGCTAGGAATCAGAATGACAAACTCTGAAGGTTGTAAGGTGTCACAGTCACGTAGCCCATCTATCCCCTAATGCTTAAATCCCTCCATAAAGTCGTCAGCAAGTCTATCTTTTTTTATATCTCCAGTAAAAGAAACCTTGTTTCTTTACAAAACTAATCTTTAGAAAGCTTTTATTTAATGAGGTCTTCACATTGAGTCAAAAATCTATCTCCCATCATAACTAACCATTGGTCCTAGTTCTTTCTATCCCTTGGGAACATAAACAAATTCAAACTCAAAGATTTACCTCCCGTGAGAAGTTTTCTGGCCTTGCCAATTTCCCTGCCCCTCTGTTCCAATAATGCTTTGTGCTTTTCTTTATTAGGGAATCAATCACATTATATTCTAATCATTATTTACTTGTGTTATCTCCCTACTCGTCTACAATTTTCTTGGGAACAGGGAATGTTTTTCATTTCTGTATCCCAAGCGCCTAACAGTACAGACATCCAATAACACATCCAGAAGTATTCAATAAATAGCTGTTGACTGATTAAACAAATCGACTCATCTTGAAGGCAGCTAAATACCATCAGTTCCTTCAGTGTTTCTCATACGAAATATTTTTGTGGCCCTTCCTATTCATGGCATTTGTCTTCTGAACCCAATTTAATATGACTTTATCCTTTTTGATGCAGGATACTCAGCCAAATGTCACCTATATATGACCTATAATCAGTACAGGTATGTGGGTATGCCCTAGAAGACAAATGGTACCTACTTCATCCCAGGCTTCCATCTCTGGGAACAAGAAGTTTAGTGACTTTGTATAATAATAGCCCCGTACTTAAGTGAAAGAAAAGAAGGTGTACAAATGAAAAAAGAAACAGATTTCCCTCTAATTAGAAACTGTGATACACATCCAGAGCCATTAGTAACTTACTGTCATATTTTTCCTTCCAGAGAAATAGTTTGGAGT
Organism: Pan troglodytes; assembly: GCF_028858775.2. Taxonomy (NCBI): domain Eukaryota; kingdom Metazoa; phylum Chordata; class Mammalia; order Primates; family Hominidae; genus Pan; species Pan troglodytes. Next base: position 53,969,467 of record NC_072414.2, read on the forward strand.
AAACAATAAATATATAATCATTCTATAGCCCTTACCTTAATATACTCCACTTTCAAAAGATCTAATCCAGGTTTGTCAGAAGAGCTAATCAAGTGAAGGGGCTTCTTTTTGGATCCTAGATTAAAGAAAAAGGAAAAAAAAGTGTTTCAAATAAATTGCTCTTTTGTCATTTGAAACATTTTAGATTTTTTAAAATTTGTTAATTAAGCTTTAAAAGAAAATCTTTGCATATTGTCATAGTTATTAAATACAAAGGCCATCACTGTTGAAGAAATTAACCAATCCAAATTGTTACCTCTGACATCCAACTTACTTAAAAACATGCATATTTATTTTCACCTGATTTCACAGGTGACTTCTAAAATTCTGACAAATAATTTATTTCACTTCTATTAAAGAAATTTAAATAATTTCCTTTTGTTTAAACTGTGAGAGGTGACTTAAAAGAGGAAAGCTTTGTTTTTGTTTTTTTTCCTTAAGAGAGAACTGTTAAACTCCTTTTTAACTTAAAAACAACAGGTACTACCAGATATCCTTTATATCCTGAGGTAGATGTACCAAGGAACTGCCTCCAAAAGCTGTGGAAGGAGAAGTAATTTGTCCACCATTTTATCCATCTTTTGTTATTTGCAATTCTTTAACTCTTGCTTCTGAGAGAGCTTAAAATTTTCCCTTGACTTCCAAGGGCATAACCTTCACTAAAGGAAAAAATAGCCTAGAAAAATTATTATTTATATTTTTCCCTCAAGACAATAATGTAAACCTTATCTTAACACAGGTCCTATAGAAATTACTAACATAAAATATTTTTCTTCTAAATTGAGATTTTAGTTTCAACTATTAAAAAGTTATAAAACATAGGTCTTTATACAGTCAGTGTTCTGTATCCAAGGATTCCAACCCATAGTATAAACCAACTTCAGATTGAAATATTAAAAAAAATTAAAAACAACAATAAAAAATTAAAAATACAAAAATTTTTAAAATCAACATGGTGTAACAACTATTTTACATTTACAATGTATTAGGTATTAGAAGTAATCTAGAGATTTAAAGTATATGGAAGGCTATGCATAGGTTATACGAAAATACAATGCCATTTTATATAAGGAACTTGAGCACCATGGATTTTGGTACCCACAGAAGTCCCAGAATCAATGCCCCACAGGTACCAAGGGACGACTGCATTTGACTAAAGCATTAGGGAAATATTAGGGGATTTTAATTACTGTAGATTTGTCCATTCCTACATGCCTCAAATACCTGAGCAAACAATACATACACTGAAATGAATAAACAATCAGAGTTTCTGAAAGAACTAACTTTACATCCTATCATTTTTATTTTTATAACCTGGTGTTTCTTGTGGTATATGACAATCAGAGTTTCTGAAAGAACTAACTTTACATCCTATCATTTTTATTTTTATAATCTGCTGTTTCTTGTGGTATATGAATACTATTTAATAGAAAGAACAAGGCCTTCAATAACATATGATCAGAGATAAACTCTTAAGTTTTGTCATTCATTAAATACAGGATATTAATCTTAAGCCACTTAATCTTTATTTAGCCTTTGTTTATAAAACAGGAATAATATTCCCCATATCAAGGGGATTTTTAGAGACTCTCTGAGGCAAAAGGTAATATTAATTAAGAGCACAGACCCTAGGGCCAGATTTCCAGGGTTTTAATCATGGTTCAGTCAATTACTAGCCCTGTGACGATTAGTAAATTATATTAATACAATCAGTCTGTGCCTCAGTTTACTTACATTTAAACCATAGATTATAACACTGCCTACCCCATAGCACTGCTATAAGGATTAAATGAGTTATTACTTGTAAAGTGCTTAGAACAGTGTAGCTATTATTTATTATAAATACAATATAAATGAAAGTGTTTCAGATACTCAAAAGTCCTATCTTTATTATAGGCTATTATTTCTATTTTTATGGGTATTACCTTCAATTTCATGATAATCCAAGCTGATTTTCTTTAAATAAGATACCGCAGTTAAGTCAAATGTTCTCACTGTGGCCTCTGTTCCTAACTGAGTAACATTAAATACTAGAATTGTATCTTCTTCTTTCTGCTGTTTAGTGAATTCCAAAATCACCTAAAAGAATTAGAGTCAATGAAAAGTTGATAAGAAGTCTGAATCATACTTAAAATAATGAAAACAAAATCTTTCTCCATACACATCACCATGAGAATAGTAACTTTGCTCATATCCTTCTGCCACCATAGCAATTTAATATAATTGGAAATTACAAAACTTAAATTCTATTGTTGAGAATATAAATACATTTATAAAAAAATCATGACAGAATTTAACTTCATTGTTTACTTTTTCTAATTTAGTAAAATAGGAATGTATAGATTCTTCCTAAATATGATTTTCTTAAACCTGTATTTCAAAGCAAAAATCATGTTTAGTAATTTTTTTTAAAGCATCCCCAATAAAGTAGAAAGTAAGACAAGATGTTCTCTATCATACTACTATTTAAGTTAACTCTGGAAATTATAGCGTGTATATTTAGCCAATAAAAAATAAAACGTGGTAATTTTTAAAAGATGTAAGTGCTTTTGATATTCTAATCAAAAGGTGTAGATCTTTGTCTCCACCCTTTGAATATGGGCAGGCTTGTGACTGCTTAAATCAATATAGTAGAAAGGAACTGATACTATAAGCACTTCCGGTGTCAAAAAAGACCATGAAACTCCTACCTGGGAACACTCATACTGGGGGAAGCCAGCTACCATGTAAAAAGTTCAACTACTCAGACTACCACGGCTTTTACCATGCTGAGAGGCCATAAGTAGGTGTTTCAGTCAATAGTCCCAGCTGAGCTCCCAGCCAATAGCCAGTATCAATTGCAAGCCTCATAAGTGAGCCACATGGACATCCAGCTTGAGGCTTCAGATGACTGCAGCCCCAGTCAACATCAGAATGCAACCAAATGAAAGACTATACACAAAATTACCCAGTTGAGCCCTTCCAAACTTCCTAACCCACAAACCTGTAAGCAAAATAAAATAGTTGTTTTAAGCTATTTAACTTGATAGGCAGCAATAATAACCAGAATAATATAAATACAGAAAAAAGGCAAAAAATATTATTATTAGCAGATGTTATAATTACATACTTAGGTAACACTTTAAAAATACTTAAAGAAGAGGCCAAGTGCGGTGGCTCATGCCTGTAATCCCAGCACTTTGGGAGGCCAAGGCAGGCAGATCACTTGAGCCCGAGAGTTCAAGACCAGCCTGGGCAACATAGTGAAACCGAATCTCCACAAAAAATGCAAAACATTAGCTGGGTGTGGTGGTATGTGCCTGTAATCCCAGCCTCTTGGGAGGCTGGGGTATTCTGTTATAGTAACAGAAAACAAATTAAGACATTCTTTATCACCATGAAGTTTACATTCTAGGGAAAGTTGGAGAAAATGAAGGTTGCTGTCTTGTCTTGGGTGGTCAGATCTTTCCAATAAGATGACAACTGAACAAATACCTGAAGTAAGTTAAAAAAAGAAAAAAAAAATCAAGCCATGCAGGAAAAGAGTGTTCCAGGCAAAGGAAATAGCAAGCACAAAGAATGTGCTTTGGTATACAGAAGGAAAAACATAAGACAAGTGTAAGCTCCATGCAGCAAGAACTTAACTCACTGCTATTTTCCAGTATCTAAAATAATGTCTGGTAATAATGGCACATGATCAATACCTATTGAAGGGATAGATGGAATATGGCTGAAGCAGAATGAGCAAGGCAGGAAAGAACTGGCCAGTCATATGAGGTGTTACAAATGTAAGGCCTTGTAGGCCATGGAAAGGACTTAGTCCTTTACTTTTAGTGACATTTGAAGTCAGTGGAGGATATTGAGCAGAGTAGTAACATGATCTGACATTCCCTTTTATTTTTATTTTACTTTATTTTATTTTAGAGACAAAGTCTTGCTCTGTCACCTAGGCTGGAGTGCAGTGGTGCAGTCTCAGCTCACTGCAACCTTTACCTCCCAGGTTCAAGCAATTCTCCTGCCTCAGCCTCCTGAGCAGCTGGGATTACAGGTGCCCACCACCACGCCTGGCTAATTTTGTATTTTTAGTAGTGATGGGGTTTCACCATGTTGCCCAGGCTCGTCTTGAACTCCTGACCTCAGATGATCCACCCACCTCGGGCTCCCAAAGTGCTGGGATTACAGGTGTGAGCCACCATGCCCGGCCTGACATTCACTTTTAAAGGAGCAATCTGGCAAATGACAAAACAGAGTACCTGATGGAAGCAAAGACAGTTAAGAGGCTATTGCAAAATAATCCAGGCAAGAAGATTAGTGACTTGGACAGTACAGTAGCAGCAGAAAGGAAGAGCAATCATCTGAATGCATTTTGAAGTTAGGGTCATGGGATTTAATGATATTTTGGATGTAGTATGGAGAAAGAGAGAAGTTGAAGAAGGCTAACAGTAAAGAACATACCTTTCTCTAAACAAATACCAATAATACTTAGGTTTGTACACACAGCTAAAATGTAGTATTTCTGACATTATATTTTAGGACATGCTCTCACTATGGCACATGAAACAGTCAATAAGGAACATCTCCATTTTCTATCCTTTTTGTTTTATTATCAAAGCAAGACAAATTTTTTATAGAAATCTGGAATACATGTAAAAGTAAGCAGGCATATATAAAAACCTGTAATCTCACCACGCAGAGATGAACACTGTCTGTCATTTATCAAAGAAAACATATAAATATAACTTCAAATGGAATCATAATATCTTTGGTATTATAATCTTTTTGTTTTCCCAAATAATGACATACTGTGAACATCTCTCCATGTCTCCTTTTACCACATGACTTTTAAAGGCTGTAAACGTATGTTGGAAATTTAGGTTGTTTACATTTTTCCAAATCATAAACATGATAATGAGCAATATTATTTAGCTTAAAAGTGAAAAGTTTAAAAAATTAAAGTAGGCATGTCATAAAAATTTTCTGCAGAAAAGTAAGTTCTAATTAAAAGTCTAAGCTCTTCCAGAATAAATTAGATATGCCACAGATCATTCTTACATCAGTTTTTTTAAAAGCATTTCATTTTTAAAAATCTCTGTGTGTGTGAGAGAGAAAGAGTGTGTGTGAGAGTGTGTATGTGCATGTGTGTTGGGCAGCAGGAAAGACAGAGTACCACATTTTTAATATACTTGACATTTGGGTCTAGCTTGAGGATAGCTTACAAGATAGTGACAGCCAGAATGTATCTATTTATAGACAAAAAAGCACATACTTCTTTAATTTCAAACTTGAGTAGAAGATTGATGAGCTCCTCATTTGGGACCTCTGCAGCTTTTTTAAGTTCTGATCCTTTCATACTTTTACAAGTCTGTGGTTCTCCATCTTCAGCATCAAAATACTCATCATCAGACTCTAAAGGAAAAAGACATTTATTTGATCTGAGACAATGTACATTGAAAACTGCATGAAACACTCAAATCTAAATCTCTAAAAAGTGAAATTCATTTATTAGATATAATCTTCATATTCAGCATCAGAATAGCTGCCTTTTTTAAACTTCTACCAAGTGACTCAACCTGACATGTAATAATCATGTTTGAAATAAAATAGCACTATGTTCTTTTCTTCGATGGTTCTGTTTTTCCCTATAGTTCATTCACTCAATATTCAACAAAATATTTATTGGGCATTATCTACCACGTATCAGGCTGTGCCGGCCAGTAAAGATACCAGAATGACCAGGATAGACATGGTCCTGTCCTGATGAAGCTTACATTCTAGTTCAAAATTAAAACAGATCAATTAGGTCAAAGCTAGAGAAAAGCTCACGTAGAGATTGGGGCCAAAAAAAGTAGTTTATTTAGAATCTTAAGTAAGCATTGTCAACTACAAAAAAAAACCCTTCATTTGTCCAACGAAGACAGAAACTTGGGCTTAAAGGGGATAAGAGACTCAAAGTCACACTAATGTAGCACAACTAGAACTAAAACCAGTAAATTACTACAGCACTTTCAGATTGCCCTTATTTTCTGAAAATGTTATCTCTGTATAACAATATATAGGCTTAATTTAACAGAGAAAGAGTATTTTACTTTCCTTACCTGATTCCACAGTGTCTAGCAACAGTGAAGTACCAAGTAGACCTTTTGTCCCACCTGAAATAATAGGAATTGAGGATACCTAGCAAAGAATACAAAAAGTTTTCTTAAAAAGGATGACTTAGCAGGATTAAATGTCATAAATGAGAGGAAGACTAAAAAGTAATAGAGGATAAAGAGATATGGAAAGACACATACACACAATATAACACAATATACAAATCTTCCAACAAGATATACTGTGTAATCAACTAATAATTGGCTAGAATTTACAAATTATTAAGTCTACCACCCACATCTACAAGGACAAAACTAAGCGCAGCTCTAGTAAGTTAGTCTATTATTACTGTATATCATTTACATTCTGTCTATTATAATATTAAAGTACATCTTTTTTATAGGTCCTTGGCACATGGTATCACCATGAGCTGGCTTTATCAAATTTCATTTCAAAGTAGAAATCCAACATTTCTACTGTGTAAAGCCTTGGCACATGGTATCACCATGAGCTAGCTTTATCAAATTTCATTTCAAAGTAGAAATCCAACATTTCTACTGTGTAAAGCCTTGGCACATGGTATCACCATGAGCTGGCTTTATCAAATTTCATTTCAAAGTAGATATCCAACATTTCTACTGTGTAAAGATCAATTTCAATTAAAGTGATCTAGAACTTATAAGTCTAACATATAAGAAAATTTTATATCAATTGTTTTATTTGCAAGATTCTAAAGAAGATTTTTGTTAGTTTTTTTCCCCTCTAGCTTTATTTAAAACACATTATAAATTTGAAAGACATTTTACTTTCATTTCTGTACTTTTGGTCCTTTCACTTATAAACCTTGCCCTGAAACTGACTTTTCATCACTGCTCTAAAACAATAAAAATAGAGTTATACATTTTATCGTATCTATTTACCTGTCTCTCTGGAGACTGGGCTGATGATTTCTGTGGCAAAGGTATACTGTTCATCAAATATAGCACATCTTTCATCTTCTGGTCAGAAATTCTCACATGCATCAAAGGAAGTCCTCCTGACACTTTAAATCTAAAAATACAATTCAGTGGTTTTAAGTCAGCATCTCTACATTACAAACGAGGGAAAGAATTGCATTAATGTAATTAGATTAAAACATGCCTAAACTTTTGACATGTTTTAATCTAATTACACTAATGCCTCATTTACACAACATTGTCAGGAAATGGGAAGTTCTATGTTAGCTAAGTTTTCAGATAATTTCAACATATCCCTCTTAAGTAGCCAAACCTCTTTAACTTAACTAATTTTTATGAAAATCTTTCCAAACACAATTCTCTACCTTTCAAAACCAAAACACTACTTCCTGGTATCAAAGATTCTTATTATAAACATCAAAGAGTATTTAACCTCATCACTCTCTATCCCATTGCCTTGCTTTATTTCTTTCTATATATAGCACTTGGCAGCACCTGACATATCACATTTATATTTGTTTATGTCTCCTCTGATTAAAATGTCAGCTCCATGAGGACATCTGTTTTACTCACTACGAATCACCACTGTGCTTTTATCAGTTGCTTACTTTTTGGCAGGTGCTTCTATTCTGTTTCCCTACTCAATCTAATTGCCTCAGGTTTATTTGTCTCAATAGCCTGTGGCAGCTAGTCATAAAGCTCTTTCTAGCTGTTGTTGTTTATCTTTGGCTTCCTGACTAAGCTGTGAACAGCTCAAGCTGACAGATGCCTAATTGCTGGATGCCACACTGGGGTACAGTAAAGCACTATAGAGAGGGAAATATAAAGCACTAAATGCCTATATTGGAAAAAAACTAAGGTCTCAAATCAGTGACCTCAGCTTCTACCTTAAGAAACTAGGACTGAAAAGCAAATGAAATCCAAAGTAAGTAAAAGAAAGAAATAATATCAGAGAGGAAATCAGGGAAAAAAAAGAATCAAAAGAGAGAAGATGATGGAAACCAATAGCTGGGTCTCCCAGAAGATCAACAAAATTGATAAACCTCTGATCACAGTGATCAGGAGAAAAATAGAAAAGGCACAAATTACTAACATCAGGACTAAAAGAAATAACATCACTACAGATTCTTCGTGTATTAAATAGGTAAGAGGAAAGCATTATGAACAGTTTTATGCCAATACATTCAACAACTAAGATGGACAAATTCCTTAAAACACACAAACTCAAAACACTTGGAACATACAGATCATACAGAAGAATAGATAATCTAGCCCTATATCTATGAAAAAACATGAATTTGTAGTTAAATACCTCTCAAAATGAAAACTCCAGGACCAGACAACTTTACCGGTGAATTCTACCTAGCATTTTAGGAAGAAATAATACTAGTTCTACACAGTACCTTCCAGAAAACTCAATGCATGAGGCCAACATCATTATCCTGATACCAAAACAAGAAAAGCAAAGACCAATATCCCTCACTAACACAAATATAAAACTTTGTAAAAAAATTTTGGCAAAACAAGTCCAAAAATATTTTTAAAAATAATACATATGGGTTGAGTATCCCTTATCAGAAATGGGGCAAGAAGTATTTAAGATTTGGGAATATTTGTATTACATAATGAGATATCCTGCAGATAGGACCCAAGTCTAAACATGAAATTGATTTATGTTTCATTCATACCTTGTACACACAGTTTGAAGGTAATTTTATACAAAATTTTTAATAATTTTGTGCAAGAAACGAAGCTTGTGTTAAGAACTTATGTGCAGAATTTTCCACATGTGTCATCATGTTGACTCTCAAAAAGTTTCAAATTTTGGAGCATTTCAAATTTTTGGTCTTTGGATTAGGGATGTTCATCATTACCAAGTGACGTTAATCGGTAATGAAAAGTTGGTTTAACATCCACCTGATAAAGGGTATCAGTGAACGACTGATACATACAACATGAATGAATCTCAAATTAATTATGCTGAATAAAGGGTATCAATAAACTGATACATACAACCTGAATGAATCTTAAATTAATTATGTTAAATTAAAGATGTTAAACAAAAAAGTTAAAAGTCTAACATTCTATTTATATAAAATTCTAGAAAATTCTAACAAATCTATAGTGTCAGAAAGCAGACCAATGTTGTCCAGGGACTGGGGGAAGAGAAATTTAAGTAGGGAAGGAAAGAAAGGAATACAAAGGGGGAACAAGGACACTTTTGGAGATGGTGTGTTCATTGTCTTAATCGTGATGATGGTTTCACGGCTATATAGCTAAGGCAATATTTATCAAACTGTAAACTTTAAATGGATGCAGCTTATTGAACATCAACTATATTTCAATATAGCTGTTTTTTAAAAACAGTATAAACATTTCATAACTGTCTACTTAAATTCAAAATTAATTTTCTATTTTTATGTCCTTTGATTTTTCTCAGGATTATATGGGATTTCATTATCAAAAGAGCCTCTAATGTTTTCGAAGATTTTATTTTGTTGATATTAAGCATTGGATTCGATTCATTCAAAAACATGAACCATCAACTTTTACAGAATGTAAAAGTCCAAATATTTCTGAAATAAGTGTTGATGTATAATTCAAATATACATTTTCTTAAAAATGTATTTCTGCTGCAAATTGGAATAACCATTTTTTCTGTCTCCCATAGAAATCTATCTTTGCTTCCTTAAATTCTAGCGACTGATGCAGACATATTTCACCTGTTGATTTTCTAATATAAAAGAAGTTTATACATTACCTGGCCATTCTAATGTCTTTTTCTACCATGGCCTTAGCCAACTCAACATGAATATCCATGGGTTGCAATATATGCATAGTTGATGGATGCTGAAATCGACACTTTTTCCAGTTTTCCTCTTTAAAAAATAATTTCACATATTATTTATTATTTTTACAAACAGCCATGGAACATGGATAAATATTATTTTTAATGAATATTATTTTAAATTGTCAGACATTCTATGGAAAATCACTATAAATTAATCCAGAGTCAATGATTACCAATTTTCACTTCTTTCAGCGTATCAGTTAAATAACCTATGCTTTTTAAATACAGACTGACAGGATCAAAGACTGTGATATAAAATAATTCTATTTGGAGAATGTTCACATAACATCTTGCATTTCAAAGTAAACAGGAAAAACAAAGCCCAGGATCTATTACCTCAATTCCAGAATTAGTGACCAAGGTTGATAATTACAGTGAAAAGAGGAGGAAAAACAAGAAAAAAGAAAAAGAACTATGGGGTTCCTAAGTACAATATTTACACCCAGCTTGGGATACAATTCCAAAGCAAAGCAGAGTTTTATCAAACAAAATGTCATGACCAAAAATGTATAATAATTACTTTTCTTCAAATAAGGTCCCAAAAACAGATTTTCCAACAACTAATAGAGTTCTATGCAGATCTTTATTGATGACAATGACTGAAAATCTTTTATCACTTATAATCCAATTATTCTTAAGTAAACACAAAAGAAAAGGCAGTTTTAATGGTCTGTGTAAATACTCCAAGGAATTAACAGGCTCTTAATATATGAAAAGTAAGTAGAGCATTATGTATTTACGTTTTAATAAATCTCAACACTCCTACTAGAGTATAAACTCTGCACATAGAGACTATAACTGTCCTTTCCTCTAATGACCTACCACAACATGATACTATGATCAAGGATAATTAATAAATATGTATTGCTTCTAGAAACTAAGTAAGTCTTTAAAAAAACAAAAATATTTACGTAAGCATAGAAAAACACCAAAGCTTTTGGAAAATAATTAATTATCTTTAATATATTAAGACTATATCTACTATTCTGTAGATATATATTTCTCAGATATCTACAAAAGTAGACAGCATAATACTAGTAATACTATTGAAATAAAGACTAGGGTAATATAGTATAATATTTAATAATGAAGGCAGCAAGGAAAATAATATTGAGTCATCCCAAAAGTGGTAAGACAGAAAAACATGAATCCACTGCAACTTCCATTTTGTGTTCTAAGCAGCTTTATAGTCACATTACAAAAACATAGGCTATGAATAGGCTTAGATTGAAATGGAGCTAGGTATCTTAAGATAACTAGCCAAATTTCCATTTCTGTTTATAAATGTTGCAGTAATTTACACTGATAGTGTCCTACATGGTTTATTTAAGCGGCCAAAAGAATATGTGTGCAAAATGGTTGTCAGGGTTGATATATAGGCACACATATATACACATATATTACACAAACTACCCAACATAATCCCAAGATCCTAAAAGCTGAATAACGGTTTACCTGCTCTTGCAAAAAGTAGTTGTACATTTTTTATTTCAACATCAAACTTGTCATATGCCTTATCCATTATTTCTTCCAGAGATGAATTAGTAGTCTTCTGTAAACCTTGATCTTTACTGTTGAGCTAAAATGAAGGACAAATTTCAATTTTTTTTTTCCAAAACAGAAAAGCACATACATCAACATACTTTAGTTAGGTTTCAGTCTTGCATTTAGTTAGTTAAAACCTAACAAATTGAAAATACTGCTCTTAATGAATAAACATTTTAATTTTCAGATAATTATTTGTAAACAATATAATATTTCAGCATACATCTCTATTAAAGTTGAGAAATAGGTGTTCAGCACATTTTCATGTTTGAGCTGTCTGCCTCGAATAACTTGTCTAGATGTACAACTCCTCCTCTTCCTGGCTCCCAGGAATTACTGCCACTTATAGAGTCCAGCTCCCCTGACCCCCACCCTACACCCTTCACCATTAGATAGCAGCGTTTTGTTCCTTCTCCGCACTATACCACAGGAATAAAATTAGGCCACTATAATTCAGCTCCAATTTGTACTGCCTTTTCCCCCTTCTTGGTGGAAGCAAGGATCAATTCAGGAGTATACAAGGGATCTTCAAAAAGTTGATGGAAAATGCCCATTATGAAAAAGCTATGCATGAATTTCAAAACTGTTTTGTACCAAAAGAAACTTGTACTAACTTTTTATAACATGACTGAACAGGATCTAGTTTGAGTCACTAAGAAGATTAAGGCTTCAGTTTGAAAATGGCCCTCCCGTAATAGCAACATGAATTCTGCTAAAATTGAGGCAAAAACAAATACCAAATTTATGCTGAAGCTTGGGCGAAAGAATGGTGAAATCAGTAATGCTTTATGAAAAATGTATGGGAACAGTGCCCCAAAGAAATTAGCAGTTTACAAATAGATAACTAATTTTAAGAAGGGTCAAGACAATTTTGAAGATGAAGCCCACAGTGGCAGACCACATCAATTTGCGAAGAAAAACTTAATCTTGTTCATTCCCTAATTGAAGAGGACCGATGATTAACAGCAGAAACAACAGTCAACACCAGAGACATTTCAACTGATTCAGCTTACACAATTCTGACTGAAAAATTAAAGCTGAGCAAACTTTTTAATCAACAAAAGCCAAAACAAGTGCGCTCAAATCCGCTACAGACAAGGGTAGAGCTTTCAATGGAAATTTTAAAAACAAGTGTGCGATCAAGATCAGAAGCATTTCTTCAAAGAATTATAATAAGAGATGAAATATGGGCTGGGTGAGATGGCTCACGTCTGTAATCCCAGCACTTTGGGAGGCCAAGGTGAGCGGATCACTTGAGGTCAGGAGTTCGAGACCAGCCAGGCCAACATGGTGAAACCCCATCTCTACTAAAAATACAAAAATTATCCAGGTGTGGGGGTGCGTGCCTGTAATCCCAGATACTTGTGAGGCTGAGGCAGGAAAATCACTTGAACCCAGGAGGCAAAGGTTGCGGTGAGCAGAGATTGCGCCACTGCACTCCAGCCTGGGTGACAGAGCAAGACCCCATCTCAAAAAAAAAAAAAAAAAAAAAAAAGAGAGAGAGATGAAACATGGCTTTCCCAGTACGATCTTAAGGACAAATCACAATTAAAACAATGGTTACCATGATGTCAAAATGATCCAGTCAAAGCAAAAGCAGACTAGTCAAGAGCAAAGGTCATGGCAACAGTTTTTGGGGATGCTCCAGGCATTCTGCCTGTTGACTTTCTGGAGGCCCAAAGAACGATAGCATCCGCTTATTGTGAGAGTGTTTTGACAAAGTCAGCCAAAGTTTTAGCAGAAAGACACCCAGGAAAACTTCACCAGAGAGTCCTTCTTCACCACGACAATGCTTCTTCTGCTCCTTCCTCTTATCAAATAAGGGCAGTTTTGTAAGATTTCCTATGAGAAATCATTAGGCGCCCAACTTACAGTCCTAATTTGGCTTCTTCTAACTTTTTTTGGTTTCCTAATCTTAAAAAAAAAAAAATCTATAAACAGCACCTATTTTTCTTCAGTTAGTAATGTAGAAAAGACTACAATGACATGATTAAATTCCCAGGACCCTCAATCCTTGAGAGATGGACTAAATGGCTGGTACCATCACTTACAAAAGTGTCTTGGACTTGATGGATCTTAAATTGAGAAATAAAGTTTATGTTTTTTTATTTTTATCTTTTAATTCCATTTTACCACAAACTTCAAAGTCCCCTCATATATTTGAAATTGTCACCTTTTACTGGAGGCTTGGCTTTCTACGAGATTCAAAATCCAAAATCCAAAAGTTGTCTTGCTCTACTTAGTTACTGACAGTGGTTTAACAAATATATATTCATATATGTACAATTTCCTATTGTCAAATATATAAGCAACAAATAACACCGTATAAGCCCTGGAAACTATGAAAACTACGAATGCTTCTTTCTAATTAGGAAAAGGCAGATGTAATCCAGTCCTTACTGTCAAATCACCCTACCACTACAGAAAATTTGGAGGTTTTTTGTTTTAATAGTCATAAAACATATATAAAATACTCCAAGCTAGGCTTGAAACACAGGCTAAAAAATAAGTCTACATTTAGTTTAGTGAACTCTGAAGAAAAAAACAGCAAACTGTTGGAGAGTTAGCTAGCAAGCAGGTCAAAGATGGGCAGACAAAAAAATGCATATATACCTACCTGAAATGTACCAAAATCTAAAATCAGAAGATCTGACTTTTCATGGTGGAAACCTGTCTGTGGAACTACTAGATAAGAAGGCTTCAGATTTATCCTTAAATCAAGGACTTTTCGAGTTTCAATAATATGTGTAAGTCCTAAAGACGTAAGAAATAATGACAGATTAGATGGTCAAGTTGAAATATGTAATCATATTATTAACAACTAGAATAAGAGTTTTACTTGAAAAGTATTACAGGTCGGGCGCGGTGGCTCACGCCTGTCATCCCAGCACTTTGGGAGGCCAAGACAGGCAGATCACGAGGTCAGGAGATCAAGACCATCCTGGCTAACATGGTGAAACCCTGTCTGTACTAAAAATACAAAAAAAAAATTAGCCGGGCGTGGTGGCGGGCGCCTGCAGCCCCAGCTACTTGGAAGGCTGAGGCAGGAGAATGGCATGAACCCAGGAGGTGGAGCTTGCAGCGAGCTGAGATTGTGCCACTGCACTCCAGCCTGGGCAAAAGAGCAAGACTCCATCTCAAAAAATAAAATAAAATAAAAAATAAAAAAAAAAGAAAAGTATTACAAAGGAGTATTACTTTTTCTCACAAATTAGATTCTCAATTCAGCATGTAAGGTGAAAACTGCATAGAGTCAATGGTAAACAATCTTATTATAGCACAGTATAGTAAACCCAACATAGCTAGTATTTTATGTAGGGATAGAAGAATTTATTATTTCCTTTATTATTATTATAGTTGGCTTGAGTTTAGAGGTCATGTTATACAAAAGTAAGTATCTTTCAAACTATATTCACACACAGTGTGATTAACAGTTTCTTAAGAACTGAGATGGAGGGTTGTTTTCCATCTCAAGCTCATTCTGAAGCAGGAGTTCTTAACTGTAATGGCAGGAAGAATCATCTGTGCCCGATATTATGCTCTTTCTCACCCAGTCTATCAGGTATATTTGATTTTGAGAAAGCCATGTCCACTCTATACTGTAATACAGCCTGAGTTTAAAATAAAGAAAAAAAGCAACATAATATTTTGAATACAATGTTTACATTAGAGTAGGCAAAATTTTTCAGCTTAGCTGATGCTTATGTAGACACTCAAATTCTTCACCTGTAGCTGTTCTCTCCTTAATTTCTTCCAGCTTCATCAATGTTGCTGATGTTATTTGCTCAAGATCCAATCCCTTATTTGATTGAAAGAATTCAACCACTGCATTGACAGTTTTCTATAAGAAAATTTTTTTAACATAACCAAGTTACACATGGTTCTTTCCATATTGTAAACTTCAAAGTTTCACCTCAATTCTAAACAGCTGTAGCTTTGAACTGTGGAACTCCTAAGATATTCTGTCCTACTACATCTCCCTTTGGAGTAAAAGAGAACCTGGAGAAAGGAAGAGCCTAAGCAAGCTTACTGGAGAGGCAACAAATGTGCACATATCATTAAGGTGTAAAGTATGTTCTACAGCGTCATATGGATGTAGCAGCAGACATTACTTCTAGTTTTAGCCTCCAATTAGTCAGAAGATGAAACACTACTTCTCTACCCTGTAATTAGATTCCCTTGCACTTTGAAGTTTAGAAAATTAAGAGGAAGAAAGCCATTCAGCTCTTACCTACATGCCAAATTTAAACTTTTAAAAAATCAGAGATCTTTCCAAGATGAAAACAGTTCTGGAGACTGGCTGTTCAACCATGTGAATGTACTTAAAGCTACTGAACTATAAACTTAAAAACAGTTAAGATGTTAAATTGAGTTATGTGTATTTTACCACAATTAAAATTTTTTAATTATAAAATATAAGGAGTTCTGCAGTCTTTATATGCTGTCCCCCCACCCACACACACACACTTTATTTAGCTTTCAATCGTAAAGTAAAATTACATCAGGGATCTCAACAAGGTGGGGCGAACCTACAAGTGATGCAATGAGTAGTGAACCATATCCATACTGATGACTAACTTGAGATGATGGATAAGATAGCATGAATAAAAGGTAAAGTCATAGATACAGAACCTGAGCCAGAACTTCCAATAACATCTAAACATCAATGCTTTTTTCCCTTGTGAACAATATTTAAAATTCTTTTAATCACTCCTAAAGCTCTTTGAATTTGTTCCAAACATTGAAAGAAAAGAGAAAATACACAAAAAAGAACTGGAGTAGGAAGTAAATGTGTAACAACTTGGAAGTAGTTGGCAAATAAACAAGAATTTTTAAAAGTATATTAGATTTTTTTAAATTTAACAAAGGCGTAGATAAATAAACCTTGGAGTAGGGAAAAATGTATTGCATATGAAAAAAATCAAAATTAGCCACTGAACATATACTGCTTTTGAAACAAGAAAAACCTATTAGGAAACTTACTTATTAAGTAAATAAATGTTAAATATGAAAGAGGAGAAATAAGAAAACAGTATGTCAGAAGTATAAGATGATTTACATAAGGAGTTACTTTCTCCTTGCACTTACAGCATCATAGATGACCTCCACAGGCTGGGACTGAAGAAGCAGAGTCTGGTCAGCAGGACTATCCTCCGGATTGGTTTCAAATTTAATTTTAAGCAAGGATGATGTAGTGTCACCAATTGAAGCCACAAGTGATGGCACAATATCCTGCTGTCTCAAACCTGTTATATACCAGTGTTCTAATTTCGCTTCTACCCTATAATCCAATGAAGAACAAGGAAAGATGCAGACAAGGTCTTTTGTAATCTAATGGACTAAAATTCAAATTTCCCTTTAAAAATATCTTTGAGAACCAGGGCCATCCATGCACATTATCCAGAGCTGAAGCTCAACCTCCTTAGCCAGGCATTCAATTGCTCACACACAATCTGGTTTGCTGCTCTTGTTGTTTTAATTAACTCCTTTCATCTACATGAAAAACTCACTTTAGCCAACTTTAGAATACTGTAAAAGTTCTGATCACTGTTGTATGAATAAAAGATCACACGACATGGATGAACTCCTCTCCCTATTTCTATGCCACTCTTAACACCCTCTTACTCCACTCCAGCTTCTCCTAGTCATTTCCATTCAGCTATCCTAGGCCTTCTCCTAGCTCAGTTATTCTCTTCCACAACTAAGCTCTTGTAGCATTAACTATGAGGCATTTAATTTTACAATACCTTCTTACCTTAGAGCTGTCTAATGTTATATAGTTCTTGAATTATTACTTTTTTGTATATCTTTTATCAGCTATAGCACACATTTCTTGAAAACAAAAACTTACTGTACTTGTCCACAGCTTTTACAGTATTGAACCTATAAATTAAATACTATCCAATAAATATTCACAAAGGAAAGGAGGGAGGGCAGAACAAATGATGAAGTACCCACACAGCTCCACAACAAAACAAGAGCAAATATAAAAAGGCTATCTTGACATATACAAGGAAAAGAAATTAAAGAGCTGGCACTAATCATTTTTAAACCTGAATAACACACATTTTTTGCCTAAAACTATAACTAAAAGTAAAAATTGAAATAAGTTTTTAAAAACTTACTTAAGTGCTTGTGCTCCTGGTCGCTGAGATACTTGAGTGCCCAGGCCAATTATCTGAATTTTTAGTATTTCTGGAATATTCTTGTTTTCTCTTATCATAACAGAGGTGCTTACTAACTTCAGGGTCATTATATGGGCAACATACTATACAGAAAGAATGAAATTAAAATTGTTAAAGTTTAAATAATTATTACTTTCTTTAATAATTTCTTATTTATATTTGCTGAATTATAAAGCAACCTAACAAATACAGCATGGCAGGTTCTGGCATCCATATGCTCACCATAAAGGAAAAATTCTTCATTTACAAATTTATTCAGTATAAATTACAAAATTCAATATAAAATTGTCCACTCAAATAGGATGCTTACAAAAGATCTAGAAATTCATTTCTCTTAAGTTTTATTTTATTTTATTTTTGAGACAGAGTCTTGCTCTATTGCCAGGCTGGAGTGCAGTGGCACAATCACAGCTCACTGCAACCTCCACCTCCTGGGTTCAAGCGATTCTCCTGCCTCAGCCTCCCGAGTAGCTGGGATCACAGGTGACCGCCACCATGCCAAGCTAAGTTTTGTGTTTTTAGTAGAGATGGGGTTTCACCATGTTGGCCAGGCTGGTCTCGAACTCCTGACCTCAGGTGATCTGCCCATCTCAGCCTCCCAGAGTGCTAGGATTAAAGGCGTGAGTCACCGTACCCAGCCCTCTCTTAGTTTTAAAGGTTATAACAATGAAACAATTACAAAGCATTTTGTGGCATAAAGATTCAATTCAGCAGCTTTTTCTGAAACAAACTAAGTATTTCAGAATAAACCTGTGGCTGAAGGAAAGAAACCTATATAGAACATCTGCTTGATTTCTGTGCAGAGTTAGTAAGACACTGAGAAAAATAAATCCTGACCCCAAAATTACTGAGTCAAGATTGGAGGTAAAACAGAGAACCAGGGAGATGATCCTGGAATTTGGGGACCTGTTTCTCCTAGAGGTATTTGGAAATTTCAAAGGGGACAGCCTAGAGGCTGTGAAGCTAGGCTAGCAGGGTCAAAATTGGAAATCAGTTCCCACCAAAGGGTAAAAGCACTGCTAAAACACATTCTTTTGCCTGGGACCCTAAAGGGCTATATCATAAGAGTAAACGTGAACTGGAAGCAGGCAGACTCCCATGATCTGCAGCACAGCATCAAATCATCTCAATACCTACAGTAACACTGATTGGTGCACGTATACACATACACACACACTCACACACACACTCATACACAGGTACACACACACACACACACAGGCTCACTAGATTCATGACAAATTGGAACAAAAACCAGCAGAAACAACAGAAAATAGATTCACAGGAGCTCTAGACATCGAGTGTCTAATTTTAGACTTACTCAGACTACTAGATTTACTAGGGTCAAAGACATAAAAGATAAAACAGAGCATGTTAGCAAAGAATTTGGAAGCTATAAAAAAAGAACCACATAGAAATTCAAGAACTGAAATATACAAAAGCCAATTAAAAATTCAATAAATGAGTTTAACAGTAATATACAAAGAGCTGAAGAGAGAATTAGAGGAAACTAACCGAAGAATAAACAGATAAAGAACTTGGAAATACCTCAGAGAAAATAAGACACACAAGAGATATTACGAAAAGATCCCACTATGTACATTAGAAGTACCAAAGGATGAAGGATAAAAGAATGATGGGAAATAAAACTAGGAAGTGAGGATTTTTTTCCCAAATTGATGAAACCTCAAGATGTCCAAACAGTAAGAAGTCCAAACAGTATAAACAAAAATGAATACATATCTAGTCACATCACAGTAAAATTACTGAACATCTAAGGTAAAGAGATTTTCTTAAAAATAGAAAAATGAGAGAGATGGGTGGAAATTACCTTCAAAGTGATACCGTAAGACTAACAGCTGAATACACAAAAGAAAATGCAGGCCAAACAACAATGAAATTATACCTTCAAAACTCAGAAAATCATTAACAACCTAGAATTCTATACACAAAAGTATCCTTCAAAAAATAAGGAAAAATAGAGATATTTTCAGAAAGACAAAAAAAAATTTAAAAACTCCTCACCAGCAGAACTGCATTCAACAAAATAATATAATTGGTATTGTTCAGGTAGAACGAAAATTACTGACAGATGGTCAAAGACAAAGAAAGGAATTATGTGACTGGAATATTCGATATTGCTAAAATTACAATTCTCCCCATAATAATTTACAGATTCAATGTAATCTCTAACAAAAGCAGCATGTACTTTTGAAAACACTGATAAGATTATTCTAAAAGGTATATATAAGTGGAAAAGGCCTAAAATAGCCAAAACACTCTTAAAAAAAAAAAAAAACCAAGGCAGAGGTCTTACTTTAAGACTTATAAAACTATAATAATCAAGTGTATTAGTCCATTCTCATGCTGCTAATAAAGACATACCTGAGACTGGGTAATTTATCAAAGAAAGGTTTAATGGACTCACAGTTCCACACTGCTGGGGAGGCCTCACAATCATGGCAGAAGGCAAGGGAAGAGCAAAGACACTTCTTACATAGCAGGCAAGAGAGCTTGTGCAGGGGAACTCCCGTGTATAAAACCATCAGATCATGAGAATTAACTCACTATCACGACAACAGTATCGGAGAAACCAACCCCATGATTCAATTATTACCACTTGGTCTCTCCCTTGATGGTGGTGAGGGGCGGATTATGGGGATTACAATTCAAGATGAGATCTGGGAGAGGACACAAAAACCTAACCATATCAACATCATTAGTCATTAGGAAAATGCAAATTAAAACCACAGTCGAGGAACATATCAAATCCACTAAAATGGCTAAAATTAAAAAGCCTGGCAATATCAAATGTGGTCAAGAATATGTAGCAACTGGAACCAGTGGTAGGAATATAAAATATTACAACTTTTGGAGAAGTGTTTGCCAGTTTTTAGAAAAGTTATACATATTTACCCTATGACCCAGCAACTCTACTCCCAGGTATTTAACTCAAGAGAAGTAAAAACATATCTCCACCAAAGACTTGTACAAGTATGTTCATAGCAGCATTATCTGTAATAGCCAAAACCAGAAACAAAAAAATATATATCAACAGGAAATAGATAAAAAATTATGGTATATTCATACAATGAAATACTATTCAGCAATGAAAAGGAACAATCTACAGACACATACTCAACATGGATGAATATCAAAAACATTATTTTGAGCAAAAGAAGATAGAAACAAAACAATGCATGAACTGGAAAAAGTAATCACAGTGACATAAGTTATAAAGTGTTTGTTTTGCAAGGCAAAAGAAGAAAAATGACTGGAAAGGGTTACAAGGGAACTTTTTGGAAGGATGGAAATGTTCTCTATCTTGTTTTTGTTGATCACCACATAGGTGTATTCAATTGTCCAAATTCATCAAATAAAATTTAAGATCTGTGAACTTTATTGTATGTAAATTCTTCCTCAACCAAATTTTAAAGACACTTATACAAATCCAACAAAAGATGTTCAACTTCTACAGATAAAATTATAAAACATTATTAGAGGAATGAAAAAGAGGTAAATAAATGGAGCCATGTGCTATATTTATAGGTTAAAAGACTCAATACTATAAAGACATAAATTATCCCCAAATTAATTTATAGAGTCAATAAAATCCCAATGAAAATCTCAAGTTTTTATAGAAACTGAACAGCTGATTCTAAAATTTATATGGAAATTTTAAGGACCAAGAATAGAAAAGGTAATCATAAAGAACACGAGAGTTTAAAGATTTCTACAACAAGGTCAAAGGACTGATTACAAAGTTACAGTAACTAACACAGAATACTACGAAGACAGACAAATGGCCAATGGAATAAAGCAGGAATTCCACAAATATGGACACTTAACTGATGATAAAGAGGTAAATGGAGAGCAGTGGCAAAGGCAACCGGTGCTGTGTAAGGAGACAGCTATATGGACAAAAATTGAATCTTAACCCCAACTTCACACCATACACAAAAATCAATTTTAGATAGACCATAAATCTAAATACATAAAGCAAGACAATATAAAACTTCTAGAAGCATAGTTTCATGACCTTGCAATGAGGAAAGACTTTTAAACAGGACACCAAAAGAGCATTAGCCAAAAAGGAAAAGATTAATAAAGAAAATAAATATTATAAATAAGAAGTCTAGCCATCAAAAGATATTATTAATGAATGAAAGTGGGGATGGGAGGAGTGGTGGCTCACGCCTGTAATCCCAGCACTTTGGGAGGCCAAGGCAAGCAGGTCACTTGAGCTCAGGAGTTTGAGACCAGCCTGGGCAATGTGGCAAAACCCTGTCTCTACAAAAAAAAAAAAAAAAATACAAAAAATTAGCTGGGCATGGTGGCACATGCCTGTAATTCCAGCTACTCGGATGGCTGAGGCAGGAGACTCACTTGAACCCAGGAGGCAGAGGTTGCAGTAAGCCAAGATCGTGCCACTGCACTCCTGCCTGGGACAGTAAGACCCTGTCTCAAAAGAAAAAAAAAAACAGAGAATGAAAATGTACTTCACATTGTGTGCAGACAGACTTGCAACACAACTAAAAATGAAAAGCCAACCCACGTTGTTGGGGAAGATATTAACATCTAACTAGCAAAGGCCTCATATCCAGAATATATAAAGAATTCCTACAAACCAATAAGAAAAAAAGACAACCTAATAATGAAGAAGAGACTCAAAACCCACTTTCATAAAATAGCATATCTAAAGACCAAAGACCAATACATACATAAAAAGTGCAAAACCTCTTTAGTCATCCAGGAAATGCAAATTAAAACCGTAATATTACAATTACTTTTGCACCAACCTAATAATACTACTATTCATCCCCATTTAGAATGGCTAAAATTTAAAAGATTGATAATGCCAAGTGCTGGTGAAGATGTGAAGCAATAATTATCCTTGCATACAGCTAGCGGAAGTGTTTTCCACATTGGAAAACTATTTAATATGGTCATATCCTATGACTCAGCAATTCCACTCCTCAGTAAACGTTATCTTACACATCCACACTAAAAGACAGAAGTTCAGAGCAGCATTATTCATGATAAACAAGAAACAACCCAAATGTTCATCAACAGTACAAATAAATAAGATGTGGTATTTTCAAATAACTGAATCCCATACAGCAATGAAAGTTAGTAAAATACATCTACTGCAACAACAGGGATGAATCTCACAAGAACAAAACTAGAAACAGAAAATATATATTTTATAAGGCCATTTATAGAAAGATTAAAAATATGCAAAACAAAATAACAGTGTTGGTAGTAAAAAACAAAAAGAAATAAAAGATATGATTACCATAAAAATCAAGGTAACGGTTACCTTTGGAGAAGCAATGATGGGGGATGTAGGGACTTCTAAGGTGACAGCAATATTCTAAATCTTGACCTTGATAATAATTGCATACCTGTTCCCTTTTTAGTCAATCAAATAGGCAGTACATTTTGGTTTTGCTTACATTTTTATATATGTTATGCTTCACAAGTTGAAAAAAATTTTTTAAGATAAAATTTTTTTAAGATTCAATTTAGCACTATAATAAGTACTTTTGTCAGGTTATTCTTATGTTCACTAAAACTACTTAAATCTAAAGTTGGAGGCTGGGCACAGTGGCTCACCCCCGTAATCCCAGCACTTTGGGAGGCCGAGGAAGTCAGGTCACCTGAGGCCAGGAATTTGAGACCAGCCTGGTCAACATGGCAAAACCTCCTCTCCACTAAAAACACAAAAATTAGCCAGGCAGGGTGGCAGGTGCCTGTAATCCCAGCTACTCAGGAGGCTGAGGCAGGAGAATCACTTGAACCCAGGAGGCAGAGGTTGCAGTGAGCCAAGATCACGCCACTGCACTCCAGCCTGGGTGACAGAGCGAGACTCCATCTCAAAAAATCAAATAAAATAAAGTTGGAGAGAGAATTTTAATTGGTAAAACCTGACTGAAACATTCAACCATTAAGTAGCAGAGTGGAATTAATAACATTTTTATTACTTAAAAAAATCAGTAACTCTAATCCAATCCAATCTAATATAGTACAATGAGACAAAATTCCTTTAAGCCACTTAAATAATTACCTGCTTAGGTAAAGTTAGGTTGTGGGTACTCTCACTATAACCAATGGCAGTGAAGAGTTTATCTTTTTCCTCTGGAGTCATAAGGTCATCAATAGCTATGAAAAAACAACATTTTAAGAAATTAATTGCTTCCATTTTACAAATATAACTAAAAAGACTAACCAAACTAACAAGTATCCTAAAATCAACAGACACAAATGCTAAAGCAAAATTAGCCAGGTAATATCCTCTAATATACTACAACTTTGACCAAACATATTCTATTTGCTTGCTAAGGTCAAGAAAAGGCAAAGAGACACCATTAAGGAAATTCAGTTCTAATATATGGGTTTTAGAATTCCCTAAGTATTTTAAAACTTAAGTGAAACTTGTAATTGAATATCTATGCAAAAGGTAACAAAAAATGCTAAATGTTGAGATCTTTAAATTTAAACATTTTAAATTTGACATAAATATTATTTCACAAACAAAAAAATCAATGTTTTATTTTAGTCTAAGTTTTATTTTAGATAAACACAGGAATATTCCAGCCTGATGTATTTGCTTATATATTTACTATACTGAGGTAATTTATTTCAAATGTATTTCAAAATAAAATTCAACAGGGAAGATATAATTTACATAGTTTTTTTTTAACTTAACACTGTACAATAAATTATTTGACTTGGAACTTACTTTCAGGAATCAATGATTCTTCGTCCTTTTTCTTAGACTCTTTCTTACCCCAAAACCCACTAAACCAGCCTCCACGTTTCTCGCCTGTGTCAGCAGACTTTTTCCTTAATTTTTGCCCAGACCGAATCACCTAAAAAATAAAAATTAAAAAATTTACTTTAAGAATGTTGCCCTCTTCATTTTCAGGTGTAGCCTGGGAAAAAAACAATGGTTCTTTTTTTTTTTAACGCTACGTAACATTGCACCAGTCAAGATCGTAAATGATGCTCACAACATAATTTAGTTAAATGCAGTCCCCCTATTAGTTTATTAATACTTCTCACACCAACTGATAGCATTTTGATGAGGCTGCATGTTATGAGCAATACAGTTAAGGTTTCAAGTAAAATATTTCTAAGCAATGTGACTTCCAAATTCTTCCAAATTTTTAAGTTAAGAAGCCACCAGAACTGCATGTTTATAAAACGAAAAGTTCCTTGAAAGGGAACACACCCAAAAAGTATTAATTTAAAACAATTATATTTCAGAATTCATATACAAAGCTGGCTTGCCAACTAGGACAGTGGCAGAAGGAGGGATATAAATTAAAATAGTCCTTAAATCTAATTTCACCCTCTTTTCTCAACAAATCCTGACTTGATTTTCTATCGCTCCTTCTCTTTGCCCACTTTTCAGAGAAATATGGATGAATAACCAAAAGGCAGAATACAGGGATAAACAAAATAAAGGGGATAAGTAATTTAGATTATATGTTCTCATTCCCTGAATAAGTAAATTTCAATAATTTTTCCACTTAAAGTATTTGAAATTGGTAGTGAATCGGTAACATATTGTAAGCCTCTGTGTGTAATAAAAAGTGGAATAATACAAAAGAGAAGATAAAAGTAAAGAGTTGAATTCTATAGTAAAGAGAATAGGTTTGATTGGTGAATGTAAAGATTAAGGATGGGCAAAATGTTAAACTTTTGTCACAAGCTAGGGATGAGTATATACATTTTCAAGCCCTGTTTGAAACTGCAAGATGAAAGTAAATGACAAATCAGCTACTGTGGATACCACAGCTCAGTGGTATTCAATCCTTGCTGCACAAAAGAATCATCTAGAAGCTTTATGAGAAAAAATGCCAAAGCCAAAGCCCGACCACACAACAATTAAATCAAATCTTGAGAGAGTGGGTTCTCTCTCAAGAGAGAGGTATTTTTTTTTTAATTCCCCTGGTGATTCTAACATGCAGCCAAGGTTCAGAACCACTGAGATGACAACAAACTAGTTTCCTTCAACAGCAGAGATCATGATAAAGGGAATTAACTGCTTCAACAGTTTCACAAGTAGATAAAACCGAGCTTTTTTGGAAATGACACCCAATTAAATGTGTATCATCTGAGTTTTTCCACTTTTAAGAATCTTCTATGAATTCTTTTAGGGAAAATGCAACCAGAAACTTCAAGTTTGAACCTCTCTTAGATACTGAGACTTAATAAATAGATGAATTCATGAACAGTTTTTACAAATCTAAAAGCAGAAAAAGCTAAAAAGCATTTGCATATTTTATCAACATCTCTTTTAACCAAACTGATAGCTTTAAGTTTTAAAACGGCAGGCACTAAATTGTATTTTTTCATTGTTACCATATTCTTAGCTACCATAAAAATTATTCTTTATAAAAATAGATAATACTTTTTTTACACTTTGGGGTAAAGAAGCCATTTTATTTTGGAAAAAAAATTAACTGAAATTAACCTTTTTAAAATATCCTAAGAGACATCAAGATAGTATGGCGACAAACCCCAACATTCAACTTCCTCCCAAATCTCTACTTAAATATCTGAAAACCTTTAAAAGAAAGATAAAGCCATTATTAGCATTAGCATTGAAATCTTAGTTAAAGGTGTGATCAGCATGCTACAAATTTCAAGGAATTTAAAAATAAACTGAAAATTTTACACATAATAAAGAGAAAAAGAGATGAATTAGTAGGAAAGCACACAATCAAAAATACTAATTTCAAACACAGAAAGGCTATGAAGAAAATGAAGTAACAAAGAACAGTGAAGAAAAGTTTTCCTACGTTTGTCAATTACCATTTAAAAATAAATAAGAATTAATATTTAAAAATATGAGAGCTGTCACAGAACTATACACACACATACCAATGTCAAATTCTTGGTTTTGGTATTGTACTATATTATGTAGATGTAAGCACTGGGAGAAACAGGTGAAGGGTACACAGGACCTCTGTGAACTATCTTTGCTACTTATTGTAAACCTATAGTTATTTCAAAGCATATATATATATACACACATATATATATGAGACCAAAAATAAATAAAAATATACAAATGAGACCTAAGATGAAGATGGATGCAGAGCGCTTTCCCTTTTCCTCAATTACCCCCTTGTTGCCTTCACTTCCTTCTCTGTCCAACTAAGTTGCCCATGGTAAATAACTTCAGCCAATCCTCCGCCTACATTTTAAACTCCAGCCCTATGTACTTTCCATTACAATGAAAAAAATCAATGTTAGATAGGTCAAATTGCCTTCTCTTCTACGTCCATCCTTCTTTGTCTACTGCATCCCAATATTAGTTCTCTTTCTTCACTTTTTAAGCAACTGTAGCTGGTACTAAGAATACACATTTAAGCTAAAGCAACTTAAGTCGTGGAGGATTGAAATTGTTTCCTCCAGTGATTCATTCCTCTCTTTCATAGGAACAATCCCCAGCAGTAGCAAATACCTTTTAAAATATTCATACTTTCTGACCTAATAACTTGTACCTTGGGGAATTTGCCTGTGAGAAAATAAGGGATGTTTGAGAAAATGCAGAGATAAGGCTATTCATTGTAGAGTCACTTACAATTAAATATAGCCAGTGAGAAACAGTGAAGCAAATTCTGGTATATGCTCAGAATGGAATACTATTCAGCTATCTTTTTTTTTTTTTTTTGAGACGGATTCTCACTCTGTCACCCAGGCTGGAGTGTAATGGCATGGTCTCGGCTCACTGCAACCTCCACCTCCCGGGTTCAAGCGATTCTCCTGCCTCAGTCTTCCAAGTAACTGAGATTACAAGTGTGTGCCACCACACCCGGCTAATTTTTGTATTTTTAGTAGAGACAGGGTTTCACTATGTTGGCCAGGCTGGTCTCAAACTCCTGACCTCGTGATCTGCCCATCTCAGCTTCCCAAAGTGCTGGGATTACAGGAGTGGGCCACCACATCGGCCTCTATTCAGCTATCTTAAATGATGTCAGATAAATGATTCTGCTGACATTGAAAATGGATACAATTTTTTTAAAGAAAGAAAAGCAAGTTACAAAACCTTCTCTTGACTCCACATTGTCCACCACTTACTGCTGCATTTATCTGCTCTGCTTACAGCAAAGAATCATACTGTTCCTACTCATTGTCTCCCATTCCCAGTCGTTCATGCTCTCTCATTCCTATCAAGCTTCTGCCCACATTATTCTATAAAAATTGCTCTTAAGTTACTTCTTTATTACTAATTTCAGTGAAAGTTTTAGTTCCATGGTGGCATAAGCCCTCTTCAACCCAAATAAAACTTCTGAACAAAATATAAAAAAGATCTACCCGAGATTTTGAAAAGTAAGCAAAGCAGGCAAACAGTAGAAGGGGTCACAATTTGGAGAAGTGACCTGCACAAGAGTGAGTTTTCCATGACGTTTGTTTTTCTCACATGTTGTGCCCACCCCATTCCACCCCACCACCATAATCTCCCATTTCTAATGTTCTTGCCCTTGAGCATGGGCATGACTTGCAACTAGTTTCTAAACAATAAAATATGGCAAAGGTAATAAAATATACTTGATTCTGTGTACAATGTGTATGTTATATACAT
The DNA here is from genome assembly GCF_028858775.2 of Pan troglodytes. NCBI lineage: Eukaryota > Metazoa > Chordata > Mammalia > Primates > Hominidae > Pan > Pan troglodytes. The sequence goes on from NC_072414.2 coordinate 53,997,712, forward strand.
AAGACTTTAGTGACCATCTTGCTGCAGTTTCTTCTTTTGAAGGAGAAAGCTGCCATGTTATGGTTGTCTATGTTGGGAAGCCCATTAGGCAAGGAACTGAAGATGATATTTATAAGCTGAGGGCAGCTCTAGCCAGAAATCAACAAAAAGCTGAAGCCTTCCATTCCACAGCCACAAAGAGCTAAATTCTGCCAAGGAAAGTGGATCCTCCATCAGTCACGTTTCAGATACCATAGTCCCAAACCAACATCTTGCAATATTTTAAAACCTTAAGCAGAGGACTCAATTAACCCATACCTAGACTCCAGACCCAGAGAAACTCAGAGATAATAGCTATGTGTTGTTTCAAGCCACTACGTTTGTTATACAGACATAGAAAACTACTATACATGGCTCTGCCCTGAGCAAGGGCCTCACCATGGAGCAGAGCAGAGGAACATGGAGCACAGTTGCACAGGCAGCTAAAACCCTGAGAAAAACTCCGTATTTCCGGCCAAGGAACCAGTAAATGGAGTTCATGAAGGCCAGAATGTATGTGAGAAAACCCTGGCAGGGAAAGAGCTGGAGAAGGGGATATCTCTTAATTCTGTATATGAACCCGTCCAAATCTCAGTCTAATACAAGCTTCACATATGTGAAACTAACCCAAACCAAAGTAGCAAAGGTCTTAGCCACATCAACTAATATGAACCATCTGCACAAGTCTCAAACTAACCCCAGTAATATTCACGTGTAGAACAAACTCAAACTTACATACCAAAGGTTTAAAGAGCTGAACTGAAATCTGAACCACCATCCACAGAAGGCAAACACAACTTAGATTCATAACTTAACTAGGTTGTACACTAACACAAAATGTCAACATTTTCCAGAGGATTATAACAAGATCCAGAGATTATATAATAATCACAATGTCAAAAATACAATCCAAAATTACTTGACATATGAAAACAAATAAAACTGAAAATGTAACCAATTCTCAAGGAAAAGATAATCATCAGATGCCAATAATCAGATAACTTCGATGTCTGATAGCTGGAACTATCAGAGAGGCACTGTAACTATAGTACATGACATAAAGGCAAACACACTGGAAATTACTAAAAAGATTGGAATCTTCAATAGAGAAATGCAAACTATAAAAAAAAACTCAATAGTAATTTTAGACCTGAAAAATATAATATCTGAAATTAAAAACTCCCAGGATGGGTTCAATAGCAAAATGAAGATGACAGAAGAAAGACAGAACTTGAAGACAGATCAACAGAAATTATCTAGCCTTAGAGAGAGAAAAAAGATTGCAGGAAAAAAAAAAGAACAGAGCACCAAAAGGTCTAAATACACACACACACACACACACACACACACACACACATATATATATTACATACACACACATATATCTTATATATGAATACATATATCTTATACATATGGGTGTTTTCATCCTTGCCTATATATTTTACATACATATATATATATATATATATATATATATGTATAGAATATAAAATTAAGAGTCCAAATAATCAAGAGTGCAAAAGAAGAGAATAAAAAGAAATTGGTGCCAAAAAATTACTTGAAAAACGTCATGGCTAAAAATATCCCATATTTAGTAGGTTTAATGTTCAATTCTGTCCTATCTTAGTTAAAAAATCAGGTGCAGCTGTCACAGTTGATCACTTTCTCTTCCTTGAAATTCTTTCTTCACTTGAATTTGAAGGTGTTACATTCATACAGCTTCCCTATTACAACTCTGGCAATCCCTTTATGGTCACCTTTGCTGGTTCTTTCCCATCCCTCTGATTGTAACAATAGAAGCTTTGGATCTTTGCAACTCTCCTCTTCTCTAGCTATTCTAATTCCTGAGGTGATCTCATGCAATCTCATGGTTTTAAAGAAATCCATGTGCTGACCCTTCCTACATTTCTATATCCAGCACAGACTCCTCTTCTGAACTCCACATAATTGCCTACTCCACTGCCCCTCTGAGGTCTAAGAAATAGCTAAAACTTAATAGGTCCCAAACTGAACTCACGGTCTTCTCTCATCTCACTCAAGCTTGTTCTGTCCCATCTTCCCCCTCTTATTTGACAGCAAATCCATCCTTCCAACTGCTCCAGGTCAAAATATTTAAAGGCATTTTTTACTCTCTCTCCTACAACTCACATCTAGTCAGTCAGGAAATACTGGCTGTACCCTCAAAGTATATCTAGAATCTGACCCTTTCTGATCACCTTTATTTGCAACCATTCTCAGTAAAGCTACTATCACCACTCATCTCAACTATTTCAATAGCCTCCTAACTGCTCCCCCTGTCTTCACTCTTGCCTTCCTTCCTACAGTCTGCTTTCAAAGTAGCCAGGGTGAATTTTAAAACTTATGCCAGATCATATCACCCTGTTTCAAAACCTACTATTAGTTTCCCAATTCAGAGTAAGAGCCCAAATCCACACAATGGCTTATAAGATGCTACACAATCTGGCAATCTCAACTCCCACGAGCAGCCCTCCCATTCCTCTGCTACCTTACTTCTCTGACCTCATCAACCACCACTCTTCCCTCTCTCAGGACTCCAGTTAGTTTCCTGAATGAGCCAGGTATGTTCCAACCCCAAAACCTTTAAGCAGTTACACTTTATTAATTCTGCCTGGTTATACCTTTCCCTTAGATACCTTTCTGGCTGATTGCCCCATGTTCTTCAGGTCTTTGCTCAAATGTTTCCTTGTTAGTGAGGCTTTTCCTGACAACCCTGTTTAAAACTGCAAATCATTATCACTGACTAGCTTCAGTGCTCCTTATATTCTTTCCTACTTTATTCTTATTGAAGTACTTATTAACCTTGTCCCCTACAATATAAATAAAAGATTTTTGTCTGTTTTGTTCATTTATGTAGGCTAATGCAAATGATAATGACAATGAAAAAAAATCACGTGTTTAGTAACTGCTATGTGCCAGGCACATAATCATTTAAGTGTTTTATATGAATTATGAGGTACTCCTAATAATAACCCTAAGACATAGGTACTACTAATTAATCTCATCTCACAAATCAGGAAACTAAGGCACAGAGGGGTCAAATGGCCCAAAATCATATAATTAGTAGATGGCAAAGCTGGGATCAGAATCCAGACCATCTGACTCCCAAGTCTATACTTTTAGTCATAATGCAAGCATAACAGACACTCAGTGAGTACTTGCTAAATAAATGAACAAGTGTAGAGATGACCCTTGAACAACATGGGTTTGAACGGCATGAGTGCACTTATACAAGGATTTTCTTCTGCCTCTGCTACCCCTGAGACAATCCTCCTCTTCCTCCTCCCACTCCTCAGCTTACTCAATGTGAAGACCTTTATGGTGATCAACTTCTACTTACTGAATAGTAAATATATTTTCACTTTCTTATAATTTTCTTAATAACATTTTCTTTTCTCTGGCTTACTTTATTGTAAGAATACAGTGTACAATACATATAACATTTAAAAATATGTGTTAATCAACTATTTATCAATAAGGCTTTCGGTTAACAGTAGGCTACCAGTAGTTAAGTTTTTGAAGAATCTAAAGTTATACACAGGCCAGGCATGGTGGCTCATGCCTGTAATCCCAGCACTTTGGGAGGCCAAGGCGGGTGGATGACCTGAGGTCAGGAGTTCGAGACCAGCCTGGCCAATGTGGTGAAACCCCATCTCTACTAAAAATACAAAAATTAGCCGGGCATGGTGGCACATGCCTATAGTCCCAGATACTCAGGAGGCTGAGACAGGAGAATCGCTTGAAACCTGGGAGGTAGAGGTTGCAGTGACCCAAGATTGCGCCACTGCACTCCAGCCTGGGCAACAGAGCAAGACTCCATCTCAAAAAAAAAAAAAAAAGAGAGAGAAAGTAGTTATACACAAATTTTTAATTGTGTGGGGGCTTGGCGTCCCTAACGTTCAGTTTGTTCAAGGGTCAACTGTATATGCCTTAATCTCATTTAAAAGTATGAGTAAGTACATGGACATCTGTAACTATAAAAAGGACTAAAAGGATATACAGAAAGGTATTAACAGTAGTTACTTTTAGTTTCTGAGATGAGTGTTTTTGTTTTATCTATATTTTCTAACTTTTCTACAATGAGTTATATTGCATTTGTAATTTTTTTTTCATTACCAAAAAGTCATGTTACAGAATCTTAGAAATGACATGGAACACTGCGCACAAGGCATCAATAAACAAGCAGTTATAAAACATTATCAGTAGATCATTTCCAATTTCAGAAAGAAAGGAAAAAAAGGAAGAAAGTGAAGGAAAGAGGAAGGAAGGAAAGGAGAAAAGAAAGATGAGAGGGAGAGAAGGAAGAAGGAAGGGAAGGAAGAGGAAACAAAGAAAAAGTAAAAAAAAAAAAAAAAGGAGATAAAAAGCATAAATAAGCAGGTATATAAGCATGGGAGAAAAACTGATAGCCAAAATGATCACAGTGGTATTCTAAGTTGTCAGGATTATAGATGTCTTTTATTTACTTTCTTCTTGGAGTTTTTCAGATTTTTCATTATAAAATTTTCTAAGTGGCCAGGCGCAGTGGCTCACGACTGTAATCCCAGCACTTTGAGAGGCCGAGGTGAGTGGATCACCTGAGGTCAGGAATTCAAGACCAGGCTGGCCAACACGGCGACAACCCATCTCTACTAAAATTACAAAAAAAATTAGCCGGGCGTGGTGGCACACGCCTATGATCCCAGCTACTCAGGAGGCTGAGGTAGGGGAATCACTTGCACCCGGGAGGCAGAGGTTGCAGCGAGCCAAGATCACGCCACTGCATCCCAGCCCGGGAGACAGAGCAAGACTCCATCTCAAAAAAAAAATAATAATAATAATAAGGTTTTTTTTCCCCTTCATGTTAGTGGCTTTTTTTCAGTACTCCAGTTTCTTTTCTCCTGAGACTAAATTAAGCAATAAAAACCTCACCTCGTGAAACTTCAATTTCTTGATCCTAGGTTTAAAAGCGGGCATTAACATGTTTAAAACATAAAATCAGCTAATAAAAATGATTACCTCAACTTGTGCTTGTTGCCTTGCTAAAATTATGTTAAAAACATCTAGAGTCTTCTCCAAGTCCTGTAAAAAACAGAGGCACTTGTAAACAAGAAATTTAATCATTAGATAAAAGAAATTTTTCTTTCATGATTTCTAGGCATATCTAGTCCATTATCAGTACCTGTGACCTAATGAAAGTATTGGTATAAATTTGAATGTATTCTAGACTTTTAAATTTTTTAATTTTTTACAGTAAGAGAAAATAAGTTTTCCAAGAAAATAAATCCTCATTAAATATAGTATGAAAATAATTTTTCTGGAGACCATTATAATTAACACATAGACATAAATGCACATGAAAACAAGAATATTTAGGAAGGGGACTTGTTTTACATATCATCCTTATGATTCTTACTTCTAACTCCCCCCATTCTTATCATTACATAGCCATTGTACTAAGGGTGACATTACAAAACACATAATATTTAAGAATGTAAAATTCTGCAAATCAATAATTAGGCTAAAGTAGAAACTGATTTGAGGCATTTATATAAAAGTACGTGGGGGAATCCAACATTAACCAGGTGACCTGTGTTCCAAGTGCTTTATGTGCTGTCTCATACAATTCTCACCACTCTGTAAGACAGATATTGTTACCATTTTATATACGAGAACACTAGACCTGAGAGTTTGAGAAACTTGTGTCCATAATCAGAAGGACACTTGGTAAATATCCAAGTCAGTACTTGAACCCAAATCCATCTGACGCCAATAACTACGCTTTTTCTAATATTTCACACTGGTGATTGTGATATACTTCAGAAAAATAGGAATTCAACTCATTTTTCACATTATGAATCATTGCTAGAAATAGTTCTATAACTGAAATCAGAAGACATTAAGCAAATTATGTATCCAGTGTGTTTCTACCTTTTATTTTTTTGATTATTTGTTTGTTCGTATTTACTTTTTTATTATTAGTATACTTTAAGTTTTAGGGTACATGTGCACAATGTGCAGGTTAGTTACATATGTATACATGTGCCATGCTGGTGCGCTGCACCCACTAACTTGTCATCTAGCATTAGGTATATCTCCCAATGCTATCCCTCCCCCCTCCCCCCAACCCACAACAGTCCCCAGAGTGTGATGCTCCCCTTCCTGTGTCCATGTGTTCTCATCGTTCAGTTCCCACCCATGAGTGAGAATATGCGGTGTTTGGTTTTTTGTTCTTGCGATAGTTTACTGAGAATGATGATTTCCAATTTCATCCATGTCCCTACAAAGGACATGAACTCATCATTTTTTATGACTGCATAGTATTCCATGGTGTATATGTGCCACATTTTCTTAATCTAGTCTATCATTGTTGGACATCTGGGTTGGTTCCAAGTCTTTGCTATTGTGAATAATGCCGCAATAAACATATGTGTGCATGTGTCTTTATAGCAGCATGATTTATAGTCATTTGGGTATATACCCAGTAATGAGATGGCTGGGTCAAATGGTATTTCTAGTTCTAGTTCCCTGAGGAATCACCACGCTGACTTCCACAATGGTTCAACTAGTTTACACTCCCACCAACAGTGTAAAGGTGTTCCTATTTCTCCACATCCTCTCCAGCACCTGTTGTTTCCTGACTTTTTAATGATTGCCATTCTAACTGGTGTGAGATGGTATCTCATTGTGGTTTTGATTTGCATTTCTCTGATGGCCAGTGATGGTGAGCATTTTTTCATGTGTTTTTTGGCTGCATAAATGTCTTCTTTTGAAAACTGTCTGTTCATGTCCTTTGCCCACTTTTTGATGGGGTTGTTTTTTTCTTGTAAATTTGTTTGAGTTCATTGTAGATTCTGGATATTAGTCCTTTGTCAGATGAGTAGGTTGCGAAAATTTTCTCCCATTTTGTAGGTTGCCTGTTCACTCTGATGGTAGTTTCTTTTGCTGTGCAGAAGCTCTTTAGTTTAATTAGATCCCACTTGTCTATTTTGGCTTTTGTTGCCATTGCTTTTGGTGTTTTAGACATGAAGTCCTTGCCCATGCCTATGTCCTGAATGGTAATGCCTAGGTTTTCTTCTAGGGTTTTTATGGTTTTAGGTCTAACGTTTAAGTCTCTTTTTTTTTTTTTTTTTTGAGACGGAGTCTCGCTCTGTCGCCCAGGCTGGAGTGCAGTGGCGCGATCTCGGCTCACTGCAAGCTCCGCCTCCCGGGTTCACGCCATTCTCCTGCCTCAGCCTCCTGAGTAGCTAGGACTACAGGCGCCCGCTACCACGCCCGGCTAATTTTTTGTATTTTTAGTAGAGACGGGGTTTCATCGTGTTAGCCAGGATGGTCTCGATCTCCTGACCTCGTGATCCGCCCGCCTCGGCCTCCCAAAGTGCTGGGATTACAGGCGTGAGCCACCGCGCCCGGCCACGTTTAAGTCTTTAATCCATCTTGAATTGATTTTCGTATAAGGCGTAAGGAAGGGATCCAGTTTCAGCTTTCTACATATGGCTAGCCAGTTTTCCCAGCACCATTTATTAAATAGGGAATCCTTTCCCCATTGCTTGATTTTGTCAGGTTTGTCAAAGATCAGATAGTTGTAGATATGAGGCATTATTTCTGAGGGCTCTGTTCTGTTCCATTGATCTATATCTCTGTTTTGGTACCAGTACCATGCTGTTTTGGTTACTGTAGCCTTGGAGTATAGTTTGAAGTCAGGTAGTGTGATGCCTCCAGCTTTGTTCTTTTGGCTCAGGATTGACTTGGCGATGCGGGCTCTTTTGTGGTTCCATATGAACTTTAAAGTAGTTTTTTCCAATTCTGTGAAGAAAGGCATTGGTAGCTTGATGGGATGGCATTGAATCTGTAAATTACCTTGGGCACTATGGCCATTTTCACGATATTGATTCTTCCTACCCATGAGCATGGAATGTTCTTCCATTTGTTTGTATCCTCTTTTATTTCATTGAGCAGTGGTTTGTAGTTCTCCTTGAAGAGGTCCTTCACATCCCTTGTAAGTTGGATTCCTAGGTATTTTATTCTCTCTGAAGCAATTGTGAATGGAAGTTCACTCATGATTTGGCTCTCTGTCTGTTGTTGGTGCCTAAGAATGCTTGTGATTTTTGTACATTGATTTTGTATCCTGAGACTTTGCTGAAGTTGCTTATCAGCTTAAGGAGATTTGGGGCTGAGACGATGGGGTTTTCTAGATATACAATCATGTCGTCTGCAAACAGGGACAATTTGACTTCCTCTTTTCCTAATTGAATACCTTTTATTTCCTTCTCCTGCCTAATTGCCCTGGCCAGAACTTCCAACACTATGTGGAATAGGAGTGGTGAGAGAGGGCATCCCTGTCTTGTGCCAGTTTTCAAAGGGAATGCTTCCAGTTTTTGCCCATTCACTATGATATTGGCTGTGGGTTTGTCATAAATAGCCCTTATGATTTTGAGATACATCCCATCAATACCTAATTTATTGAGAGTTTTTAGCATGAAGGGCTGTTGAATTTTGTCAAAGGCCTTTTCTGCATCTATTGAGATAATCATGTGGTTTTTGTCTTTGATTCTGTTTATATGCTGGATTACATTTATTGATTTGCATATATTGAACCAGCCTTGCATCCCAGGGATGAAGCCCACTTGACCATGGTGGATAAGCTTTTTGATGTGCTGCTGGATTCGGTTTGCCAGTATTTTTTTTTTTATTTTTTATTATACTTTAAGTTTTAGGGTACATGTGCACATTGTGCAGGTTAGTTACATATGTATACATGTGCCATGCTGGTGCGCTGCACCCACTAACTCGTCATCTAGCATTAGGTATATCTCCCAATGCTATCCCTCCCCCCTCCCCGCTCCCCACCACAGTCCCCAGAGTATGATATTCCCCTTCCTGTGTCCATGTGATCTCATTGTTCAATTCCCACCTATGAGTGAGAATATGCGGTGTTTGGTTTTTTGTTCTTGCGATAGTTTACTGAGAATGATGGTTTCCAATTTCATCCATGTCCCTACAAAGGATATGAACTCATCATTTTTTATGGCTGCATAGTACTCCATGGTGTATATGTGCCACATTTTCTTAATCCAGTCTATCATTGTTGGACATTTGGGTTGGTTCCAAGTCTTTGCTATTGTGAATAATGCCGCAATAAACATACGTGTGCATGAATATAGATCAATGGAACAGAACAGAGCCCTCAGAAATAACGCCGCTTACCTACAACTATCCGATCTTTGACAAACCTGAGAAAAACAAGCAATGGGGAAAGGATTCCCTATTTAATAAATGGTGCTGGGAAAACTGGCTGGCCATATGTAGAAAGCTGAAACTGGATCCCTTCCTTACACCTTATACAAAAATCAATTCAAGATGGATTAAAGATTTAAACGTTAGACCTAAAACCATAAAAACCCTAGAAGAAAACCTAGGCATTACCATTCAGGACATAGGCGTGGGCAAGGACTTCATGTCCAAAACACCAAAAGCAATGGCAACAAAAGACAAAATTGACAAATGGGATCTAATTAAACTAAAGAGCTTCTGCACAGCAAAAGAAACTACCATCAGAGCGAATAGGCAACCTACAACATGGGAGAAAATTTTCGCAACCTACTCATCTGACAAAGGGCTAATATCCAGAATCTACAGTGAACTCAAACAAATTTACAAGAAAAAAACAAACAACCCCATCAAAAAGTGGGCAAAGGACATGAACAGGCACTTCTCAAAAGAAGACATTTATGCAGCCAAAAAACACATGAAAAAATGCTCATCATCACTGGCCATCAGAGAAATGCAAATCAAAACCACTATGAGATATCATCTCACACCAGTTAGAATGGCGATCATTAAAAAGTCAGGAAACAACAGGTGCTGGAGAGGATGTGGAGAAATAGGAACACTTTTACACTGTTGGTGGGACTGTAAACTAGTTCAACCATTGTGGAAGTCAGTGTGGCGATTCCTCAGGGATCTAGAACTAGAAATACCATTTGACCCAGCCATCCCATTACTGGGTATATACCCAAATGACTATAAATCATGCTGCTATAAAGACACATGCCAGTATTTTATTGAGGATTTTTGCATCGATGTTCATCAAGGATATTGGTCTAAAATTCTCTTTTTTGGTTGTGTCTCTGCCAGGCTTTGGTATCAGGATGATGCTGGACTCATAAAATGAGTTAGGGAGGATTCCCTCTTTTTCTATTGATTGGAATAGTTTCAGAAGGAATGGTACCAGCTCCTCCTTGTACCTCTGGTAGAATTCGGCTGTGAATCCATCTGGTCCTGGACTCTTTTTGGTTGGTAAGCTATTGACTATTGCCACAATTTCAGATCCTGTTATTGGTCTATTCAGAGATTCATCTCCTTCCTGGTTTAGTCTTGGGAGAGTGTATGTGTCGAGGAATTTATCCATTTCTTCTAGATATTCTAGTTTATTTGCGTAGAGGTGTTTGTAGTATTCTCTGATGGTAGTTTGTATTTCTGTGGGATTGGTGGTGATATCCCCTTTATCAATTTTTATTGCGTCTATTTGATTCTTCTCTTTTTTCTTCTTTATTAGTCTTGCTAGCAGTCTATCAATTTTGTTGATCCTTTCAAAAAACCAGCTCCTGGATTCATTAATTTTTTGAAGGGTTTTTTGTGTCTCTATTTCCTTCAGTTCTGCTCTGATTTTAGTTATTTCTTGCCTTCTGCTAGCTTTTGAATGTGTTTGCTCTTGCTTTTCTAGTTCTTTTAATTGTGATGTTACGGTGTCTGTTTTGGATCTTTCCTGCTTTCTCTTGTGGGAATTTAGTGCTATAAATTTCCCTCTACACACTGCTTTGAATGTGTCCCAGAGATTCTGGTATGTTGTCTCTTTGTTCTCGTTGGTTTCAAAGAACATCTTTATTTCTGCCTTCATTTCATTATGTACCCAGTAGTCATTCAGGAGCAGGTTGTTCAGTTTCCACGTAGTTGAGCAGTTTTGAGTGAGATTCTTAATCCTGAGTTCTAGTTTGATTGCACTGTGATCTGAGAGATAGTTTGCTATAATTTCTGTTCTTTTACATTTGCTGAGGAGAGCTTTACTTCCAAGTATGTGGTCAATTTTGGAATAGGTGTGGTGTGGTGCTGAAAAAAATGTATATTCTGTTGATTTGGGGTGGAGAGTTCTATAGATGTCTGTTAGGTCCGCTTGGTGCAGAGCTGAGTTCAATTCCTGGGTATCCTTGTTGACTTTCTGTCTCGTTGATCTGTCTAATGTTGACAGTGGGGTGTTAAAGTCTCCCATCATTAATGTGTGGGACTCTAAGTCTCTATGTAGGTCACTCAGGACTTGCTTTATGAATCTGGGTGCTCCTGTATTGAGTGCATATATATTTAGGATAGTTAGCTCTTCTTGTTGAATTGATCCCTTTACCATTAAGTAATGGCCTTGTCTCTTTTGATCTTTGTTGGTTTAAAGTCTGTTTTATCAGAGACTAGGATTGCAACCCCTGCCTTTGTTTGTTTTCCATTTGCTTGGTAGATCTTCCTCCATCCTTTTATTTTGAGCCTATTTTTGTCTCTGCACGTGAGATGGGTTTCCTGAATACAGCACACTGATGGGTCTTGACTCTTTATCCAATTTGCCAGTCTGTGTCTTTTAATTGGAGCATTTAGTCCATTTACATTTAAAGTTAATATTGTTATGTGTGAATTTGATCCTGTCATTATGATGTTAGCTGGTTATTTTGCTCGCTAGTTGATGCAGTTTCTTCCTAGTCTCGATGGTCTTTACATTTTGGCATGATTTTGCAGCGGCTGGTACCGGTTGTTCCTTTCTATGTTTAGTGCTTATTTTTTTTATTTTTTATTTTATTTTATTTTTTTCTTGAGAGGGAGTTTCGCTCTTGTTGCCAGGCTGGAATGCAATGGCAGATCTGGGCTCACTGCAACCTCCAGCTCCCAGGTTCAAACAATTCTCCTGCCTCAGCCTCCCGAGTAACTGGGATTACGGGCGCCCGCCACCACGCCCAGCTAATTTTTTGTATTTTTAGTAGAGACGGGGTTTCATCACGTTGGCCAGGCTGGTCTCCAATTCCGGACCTCAGGTGATCCGCCCGCCTCAGCCTCCCAAAGTGCTGGGATTACAGGTGTGAGCCACCATGCCCGGCCGTGTTTCTACCTTTTAAAAGGGAGTAGATAAGACCTCTTCTTTCCCGAGAAATAAAAGCTGTTTTTTTGTTTTTGTTTTTGTTTTTAAAAATTCTTATTTTTTTTTATTATTATTATACTTTAAGTTCTAGGGTACATGTGCACAACGTGCAGGTTTGTTACATATGTATACATGTGCCATGTTGGTGTGCTGCACCCATTAACTCATCATTTAGCATTAGGTATACCTGCTAATGCTATCCCTCCCCCCTCCCTGCACCCCACAACAGTCCCCGGTGTGTGATGTTCCCCTTCCTGTGTCCATGTGTTCTCATTGTTCAATTCCCACCTATGAGTGAGAATATGCGGTGTTTGGTTTTTTGTCCTTGCGATAGTTTACTGAGAATGATGGTTTCCAGTTTCATCCATGTCCCTACAAGGGACATGAACTCATCATTTTTTATGGCTGCATAGTATTCCATGGTGTATATGTGCCACATTTTCTTAATCCAGTCTATCGTTGTTGGACATTTGGATTGGTTCCAAGTCTTTGCTATTGTGAATAGTGCCGCAATAAACATATGTGTGCATGTGTCTTTATAGCAGCGTGATTTATAATCCTTTGGGTACATACCCAGTAACGGGATGGCTGGGTCAAATGGTATTTCTAGTTCTGGATCCCTGAGGAATCGCCACACTGACTTCCACAATGGTTGAACTAGTTTACAATCCCACCAACAGTGTAAAAGTGTTCCTATTTCTCCACATCCTCTCCAGCACCTGTTGTTTCCTGACTTTTTAATGGTCGCCATTCTAACTGGTGTGAGATGGTATCTCATTGTGGTTTTGATTTGCATTTCTCTGACGGCCAGTGATGATGAGCATTTTTTCATGTGTTTTTTGGCTGCATAAATGTCTTCTTAGTAAAAGCTGTTTTTTATAAATAATATTTTGAAGTATTTTGAAAAGCCACTACCGTATAAATACAGGATGTTTACTAACAAAACAAGTAAGATATATCTATCTAATAAACACATATTTAAACAGCTCTGATACTGACTTCCTAAACATTATTATAAAAACCAGACACCTTTCCCCAAATTGTTTACAGTAACCTTATTTTATCTGATATTTGCAGGGGGAAAAAAAGTTTTTTTAAAGAAGAAAAACTGGAAAAAAAAATTCTGCATTTTCCCACATAATTCTCTCTCAAAAAGAGGTGAATTCTGTTCTTCCTAAAATTATTTTTTGATTCAAATTACATGCAGAAGAATATTAAAGGATGATTAGACAAATAATAGCTCTCACTAATATATGCAAGATATACCTGAATTTCTTTCTGTATTTCTTCTGAGACTTTAGACTGTGTTAACTTGTTTTTGTAGGCAATTTTATAACTCTTGAGTAACTGCCTGTGCTTTTTTATGTTAATCCATGACCACATCTGTGTATACCTTCTTATATGAACTTCAAGAACAGAATCAATTGCATATTTCCACCTGAAAATCAAATTTTGTTAACGTAAATGTTAATATAAAGGTTTAAGAGAAAATAGGAAAAGTCTTGACATTTTAGATCTTATGCTGTCAAATTTTTTGTTCTTCTTAACTGTCTTCCTATTAAGAGCTCAGCAATTCCCAGTAAAATTGTCTGACTTAAATAGATATAAGAAAACCCTTAAGGAACAGACTTTGCCAAAGCAAAATCCAAAAGGCACAAAACGACATGTGGGAAATAGTATTCCAGTATGGTTATAACACTGAGTCTATGTGGATGACTGATAAGCGATAAAACTTTTATAAAAATGTTGAATGTCTTGAATGTTAAGTTAAGAATTTGGGAACCGGCAGGGTGCTCACGTCTGTAATCCCAGCACTTTGAGAGGCCAAGGCGGGCAGATCACGAGGTCAAGATTTTGAGACCATCCTGGCCAACATGGTGAAACCCCATCTGTACTAAAAATACAAAAATTAGGCCGGGCACGGTGGCTCACGCCTGTAATCCCAGCACTTTGGGAGGCCGAGGAGAGTAGATCACAAGGTCAGGAGTTCAAGATGTCGAGATGCTGAAAGCCTGTCTCTACTAAAAATACAAAAATTAGCCAGGAGTGGTGGTGGGTGCCTGTAATCTCAGCTACTTGGGAGGCTGAGGCAGGCTGTTGCTTGAACCCAGGAGGTGGAGGTTGCAATGAGCCAAGATCGCGTCACCACACCCCAGCCTGGGTGACAGAGCAAGACTCTGTCTCAAAAAAATAAAAATACAAAAATTAGCTGGGCGTGGTTGTACACCCCGTACCCCCAGCTACTTGGGAGGCTGAAGCAGGAGAATCGCTTGAACCAGGGAGGCACAAGTTGCAGTGAGCCAAGATCACATCACTGCACTCCAGCATGGGGACACAGCAAGATTCTATCTCAAAAAAAAAAAGAATTTGGGAACCTAGGAGCAGAAATACAAGTGGATGTTCACATGAAAAAAGTAATATGGACATACAAAAGAAGTGAAAGCTGTTTTTATAAGTAATCAATATATTTACTATTTGTCTTTTAATACTCTTGTCTCTTTTTTTAAAGTGGCTGAATTACTTGGCTTTTAAAGGTTGCTTAACTCTGAGAGTAACTAAATATATGATTATATGTTCCTCACAAAACAAAAAACAAATTCTAACTTACCATTGTCGACCATTGGTATGAAGTGGTAAATAAGGCTTGTATTTCCTATAAGGCGCATTCCTAACCATATAATCCACTGACTCCAAAAGGTCAATCATACTTAAGTACTGTTAAAACAAAAATAAAATTATATTTATTACACTGTATATATAAAAAAAAGACTAAATTTAATTCTATTTTTTAGGCTAGTGAGACTCCAAATTCCCTGAACAATGTTGCCTGGTAGTCCAATAATATACTATATTTCGTCAAATTTAAGATGCTATCAATTACAAGTATACTACAGTTCATCAAATTTAAGACACTATCAATTTTAAGTTGTAATATAATTTTAGGTTCTACTACAAAAGAAAACTGCTGTTAATTAAATTGTCTTATCACCAATATATATATACATCCTATTTTCAGATGTTAAAATGTAAACTAAATGAACATCTTAGAAACAATGAAATATGGTATCTGTAAACTATGATATAAAATATGCCTGTTTCTAAGACTATATATTTTTCCTCTGGATCATCATTTCAGCAGTAGCTATTTATGAGCTGATTTTGAAATTACTGCAAAAAATTATTGCATAACCAAAGCAACATAAAGCTATTTAAGCAGCCATCTTACCATCAACACAGCAACTCTGTGTAGATCTGACAAAACAGTTCAAATGGAGGGAAACATAAACCCAGAGGTAACATGAAAGCAGAGAAGATTTAAAAAAAAAAAGGGGCAAGTCTAGCTTCCTCCTCTCTAATTTTTCACGGAATGCAGTTCTAACTAAAGGTTACCTACCATGCGGCTGTTTATCACTTGAAATATGTCTAGTCTGAACTTAAATGTATTTTAAGTGATGTGAAATGTCTCATTATAACTTTTTACATTTATTATATGTTGATATGATTAATATTTTGGAAATATTAAGATAAATAAAATGTATTATTAAAGTTAATTTCACCTTTTTCTTTTTACATTGTTAACACAGCTACTAGAAAATCTAAAATTACAACTTGCATTACATTTTTATTGAACAGAACTGAACAAAAAAGCTAAATTAGCTAAATCTCCTGTCCTCCTTTCACTTCCAGTTCACCAAGCCTGTCACCCCAACTCTCTGGGCATATAACCATGCTTGGGAAACAAACAGAGGAAAAAGCTGCCAACATAGCTGTTCTAAAAATTAAAGAAACAATATTTAATAAGAGTCTCTTCCATTAAAAACTGAGGAGGGAAAAACACATTAAAATCTTCCATCAACAGGCCAGGCGCGGTAGCTCACGCCTGTAATCCCAGCACTCTGGGAGGCCGAGGCGGGCAGATCATGAGGTCAGGAGATCGAGACCACCCTGGCTAACACAGTGAAACGCCATCTCTACTAAAAAAATACAAAAAAAATAGCCAGGAGTGGTGGCAGGTGCCTGTAGTCCCAGCTACTCTAAAGGCTGAGGTAGGAGAATGGCATGAACCCAGGAGGTGGAGCTTGCAGTGAGCTGAGATCGCACCACTGCACTCCAGCCTGGGCAACAGAGTGAGACTCCACCTCAAAAAAAAAAAATCTTCCATCAACAATTGTGAGTCAAATGGAAATAATGTCATTCCCTACAGTTTGATATGATTCTCCACACTTTAGGAAAAGATGAAATAAAATTTTAAAAAACTACTTAAATTTGAAATTCATTTTCTTTATAACAAAAATTTTTTAACAGTCAAATCTCAACATAACGAACCCCAAAAAACCACCAACCACTAGAGAAGTAATAATCACAAATAAAAGCAGTCAAGATTCAAGGCTAATCAAAGCTGGAAATATCCACATGAATCATACCTGAGGTTTGGTCAGTTCAATGGCAATATTTTGTATTTCTATGTTGCAATCCAGTTTGGGCGTTTTGAGCTCTGATTCTGCATAAGGATTCATGTAGAGTTTTGCAGAGGCTGATATTGGCTGGAAAACTTATATCACATGGGAAGACATAAGATATGTTTACATGCTTTTACATATAAACAAGTGTAAATAATTATGAGAACACTGTTACTCTAGAAGTAAAGAAAAATGATCAAAAATGTGTGTAACAAAATCACTACCAAAAAATATTTAAGCAATTTAAGCTTCTACTTATATGCATAATAGTAAGCTCAATGGTTAAAGCGAAATCTCCAAGGAGGAAATTGGAGTCCCATGCTTCTAGGTAAGAAATGTATAAAAGAGACAGACAATCTACTCTTGGTTATTCACAGTCTGCATAAAATTAGACTTCTCTTCCTTGTTGCAAGACATTTAATGATTGTATTATTCATTAAAAATACTAATACAAAAAAGGAAATAAGATCTGATAAATTTGTCTTATTTAATCACTAGCAGAATTTAGTAACAAAATCATGAATAAAATTCATTCCAAAAAAAGAAACTGCTCACCACTTTATTATTGTCAAAATAATCATTACGTATATAACCTTAGAATCAACTAAAGAAAATAATCTTCAAGTTGAGAAGTAATATAAAAAGGTGTATCAGGGAAGATGATAGGGGAATGCAAGGTGATAAATTTTAACCGTGAATAGTATCAAACTATAAAAACTGTGATATCTCATGGTAATTACAATTTGCATAAGATTGTACAAAATTTTCAACTGCTTTAAAAGCTAGTTATAAATGGAAAATGCCTAAGAATGAAATTGTAGATTTTCCTTAACTATTTCTTACCATTAATGAACCTAAATGATTTCACAAACTAGCAGCACTTGAAAGTTTTATCATCAAAAAATGTAGGGATCTATGTAACATAAGTGCCAACTATTATCCAGCGTCAATTAGTTATAAAAGAACATGAAGAAAACAACAGTGAACCAGAGTAATACGGAACAACGTGAGTATGAAAGCTGAGAAAAATCATAAAGGGGTATACTAATAAAAAACCAATAGCTTCATTACCATGAAACTGAAATAAAGAAAACAGATGGAAAAAATAAATAAATAAGAGGAAGCTTTGTTAGAGATCCAGTTGTAAAATAAAGGTGAGGCTGCCAAGAAATAGAAAAGCTGACTAAAAAAATTCTCTAGCGTGGCAGGATTATGTTAACACTGCAATAGTAACATAAGGGTGACCTGAATACCAGAATCTCAGAGATTTAGTTACTTTTTGAAAAAAGAAAGAAAATCTAAATCCTAAAACAAAGAATACAGTAGCAAGCTAAGAAGAATACATGGAATTCAAAGAAAGTTGGCTGTAGGGAATGAACTACAGCTATACTGCCCTTCTCTCTCTCTTATTCTCCAGTGCTGTGTGTTACAATCTATTCCTAAATAATAAGTTATAACCCAAACATGTTGTATCATAATAGTAAGGTATAAAATTAATATACTTTGACTAAGTAAGTTTATCAGAAAACTATGTTAAAATAATGTATTTAATTCTATGTTTCTTCCTATAACATGAAATAAACTTTTACTATTACTTACTGTATTGATAATTTGGGGGTATATTTCCACTTGTAAGAATTTCATTTTTCAGCTGATCCTAAACAAAAAATTTGAATGAGAATGAAAAAGAAAATGCACACATATTCAGAGACACACACACACACACACACACAAAGCTTGGTTCTTCATCAATATCTTCGCTTCTCTGTTACTAGTAGTCAATAAGAAAAATACACTGAGCATTATTTATAAGTATAAAGATACAGAAGCAGATAATTTTAAGAATTCTGTATGTCTACAAACAACCTTGTAGTATGTCCACTCTGACTCCGAAAAAATGTACATATATGTATATCCACACACTGCGATTTCAGACACATTCTAGTCACAGGCAAATCATATGTTACAGTATCTTTCTGAGAAATCAGAGATAGAAGATTGAAATTTATCCAGTTCTAAAAATTGAATTGTTCTTTCTTTATTCTCTAAGTAAATAAACATGGCTAAGACTGGTTTAGCACACTGAAGTTTTGAATTAATCTTCTACTATTCAGAAAATCATCACAAATGTCTAAAACATTTGTCAAAGATACATGCTTTATATCTGAGAAATATTATCTTTATAATACTCTTAATCATTCTAATATGAAATATCAGAATGTGACAAGAATATCATCAAAATGAGAATGTAAAAAAGCATAAATACAGTTTTAATTTAATACCATGGGCTCTGATATCACTGCCCAGTGAATGATTTCACAAACATCTTCAAAAACAAAACTGCTTTTGTGAAGACACATAGTGGATTTGAAAGGATGTTTTTCATATTTCTGATTTAGTGAAATACAAGTTAAACAAATGGCTGATATCCTGTCCTCATGAAGGCCCTCTTATATTAAACAAATTTAGGGAGTGGGAGTGAAGTTGGCTCTTCCAAGTATACATTAATATTACCAAAATCTGTTCCCTTGATCTCTGGTAAGACATGCTGCAATTTACATTCCAGTAGGCACTAAGACTATCAAGTCGTATAAGCTATAAGAGAAAAATGAAAGAGATCAGGCAATCAACACACTGAAATTATGAATCAATATTAAAAGATTATTCTCATGTTCACCACTCCAAAATTACCCAAATGCCATTTTGAATTTTTAAAGGAAAGAAAATAACATAAAAATGAGGGGAAAATATATTCATGTTATTCAGACTTTATTAAGTCTAGCATTTGCTAAATTGCACTTTCAAGAACACTATTTCCAAGGAACTCATTCATTCAATTATCAAATATTTATTCAGAATTTAGTATTTAACAGACCCTGTAAATATTTTGCTGAAAAAAAAAAGACATGATCCCTCCAGCAGATATGAATAGCTGTTTCCTGAAAACAGGTGGTAGCAGAGGAGTCTATGGTCAACAAGGTGGGAAAGCTACATACTAAATATCCCTCTTGGAGATTCACAGTATTTGTTAACATATTTAAAGCTGTATAGTTTAAAATAAAATGAAACGTATCTGTTTAATTATGTATAGCTTAGTACTTTAATCAATAATCTTACTTGATCAGAGAATATTTTCTCTACAACATCTCAAAATATCTCAATATCTAATAAAGTACCATTTGGGAAGTATTAACTGTATCCTGTATCTTCACTTGATAGGTAAAGAACCTATATCTCAGAACTGGTAAGTGATTACAGAGGGTCACATAGTAAGTAGCAGGGCCAAAACTAGACCCTAGACTTTTAACTCACACTCCAATGGCACATTCTGCTCCATCAATGTTTCTTCAAGAAAATAAATTAAGTGCACCTAGGAAACTAACAAAAATTTTTATTCCAACATAATACCTTGTATATAATTTTGTCTGCTTCATTTAATATGCATGGAGTCCAGTGTTCATTTGCAGTCTAAAAGAAAAAAGAGAATACCTGTGAAACGTGGTACGGATGTCATTAATAGCGCTCTAATACTTACATAATGTAACAAAATAATTTAGGAAGAAATGACATCTACTTAATGTTAACTAGTATTAGCTATCTATTTCTTTACATATATTTATAAGACAAAATCAAAGAAACAATGAAAAGAGAATTGACATGATTCTAATTTGAGTTCATTCATTCAGAAAATAATTACTGGGTTAATATGTATTTGAACTGTGGAAAGAATCGGGTATGAATGAAAACAGAGAGCCAGCCTATACACTATTGAATATGGTATACATTCTTTTTAAAAAAACAAGTAATTGTTTTGTAATAGGAAGAAAACCAGGAGAGTATGGAAATTACAGCATGACCAAGTTTCTACAAGGACAGCATGTTCAGCAACACCAAATACTAAACTTATTTAGCAGCAAGGGCGTTATTGAGAAACTTGTTAAGAACTGTTTCAGTGGAGTAGTAGAGTGAGAGTACAATGAGCAGACAGGTAAAATGAGATCCAGATCAGAGGTGGGAGGATAACTTTAGATTTATAAGTTAGATTGTAATTGCAAAGAAAAATAAATGGTATGGATACAAAAGAGGTAGGTTTACTATTGCTGTAGTTGTTATAATAGCCACTATAATAGCAGGAAATAATTGAGCCAGACAATGTGCCAAAAGCTTTACATAAACTATCTCATTTAATCATCACAAAAACACTAAAAGGTAGGTACTACTTCAGTGAATGAATGTGGTTTTGACAGAAGGAGATTAACATGATAACCAGTACAATAATATTTTACAGGTCTTTGACAAAATACAATAGGAAGCATAAAAGAGGGAATGGTAAATTCTAAGAAGGAAGTGAAAAAGAATGAGAAAGAAAGGTCATATATTACTTAAGTATTAAAACTTGAGTAGAATCACCAGGCAGAAAGTAATACAGACAACTAAAGCAGAATGAAGAGTCTGAGCAAAGATACAAAGGGACAAACAGCAGCAAACACTAAGGAAACTACCCATTCTTATGCAATAGTATACCTGTTATCAGACAATAGGAGGTATATGACTATTTTGTATTTTTTGCATTGTCTGCTAGAAGCTCAAAGTTACTCTGCTCCCTGATGACCACTATCATTAGTCACAGTTTTCTGGAACAATTCTCTCTCTATCCTTTAGAACACAGATTCTATCCTCTTTAAAGGTGTTACTGTATACTTGTTTTTGTCGAAAGCTACCTCAAATTCATTTAGGAAACAGGCAAAGGATAAACTAGTTTCCTTCACTGCCTTTCCTTTGTTTCTTCAGCTCTCTCTTTTTCTTTATTGTTTCTGCTCTGTTCTTCAATGCGATGTGTATCTCTACTTCTCTATATGCCCACAACATTGTGAAGCCTTCCACATAACCATGTCCTTCTTTTTCTGTTTCTCTGTCAGTCTACCACCCTACCATTCTTCTTCCTCTTCTTTCCTTATTGAGGCCCTCTCCATATAAGTAGTCATAAGGCAAACTTGTCTCGTATTATATGGTTCACTGTCCTTAACTTTATTTTATATATATATTTTTTATTATACTTTAAGTTCTAGGTTACATGTGCACAACGTGCAGGTTAGTTACGTATGTATACATGTGCCATGGTGGTGTGCTGCACCCATTAACTCGTCATTTACATTAGGTATATCTCTTAATGCTATCCCTCCCCCCTCCCCTCACCCCACAACAGACTCCAGTGTGTGATGTTCCCCTTCCTGTGTCCAAGTGTTCTCATTGTTCAATTCCCACCTATGAGTGAGAACATGCAGTGTTTGGTTTTTTGTCCTTGCAATAGTTTGCTGAGAATGATGGTTTCCAGCTTCATCCATGTCCGTACAAAGGACATGAACTTATCATTTTTTATGGCTGCATAGTATTCCATGGTGTATATGTGCCACATTTTCTTAATCCAGTCTATCATTGTTGGACACTTGGGTTGGTTCCAAGTCTTTGCTATTGTGAGTAGTGCTGCAGTAAACACATGTGTACATGTGTCTTTAGAGCAGCATGATTTATATTCCTTTGGGTATATACCCAGTAATAGGATGGCTGGGTCAAATGGTATTTCTAGTTCTAGATCCCTGAGGAATCGCCACACTGTCTTCCACAATGGTTGAACTAGTTTACAGTCCCACCAACAGTGTAAAAGTGTTTCTATTTCTCCACATCCTCTCCAGCACCTGTTGTTTCCTGACTTTTCAATGATCGCTATTCTAACTGGTGTGAGATGATATCTCATTGCGGTTTTGATTTGCATTTCTCTGATGGCCAGTGATGATGAACATTTTTTCATGTGTCTGTTGGCTGCATAAATGTCTTCTTTTGAGAAGCGTCTTCTTTTGAGAAGTGTCTGTTCATATCCTTCGCACACTTGTTGATGGGGTTGTTTTTTTCTTCTAAATTTGTTTGAGTTCTTTGTAGATTCTGGATATTAGCCCTTTGTCAGATGAGTAGGTTGCGAAAATTTTCTCCCATTCTGTAGGTTGCCTATTCACTCTGATGATAGTTTCTTTTGCTGTGCAGAAGCTCTTTAGTTAAATTAGATCCCATTTGTCAATTTTGGCTTTTGTTGCCATTGCTTTTGGTGTTTTAGACATGAAGTCCTTGCCCATGCCTATGTCCTGAATGGTATTGCCTAAGTTTTCTTCTAGGGTTTTTATGGTTTTAGGTCTAACATGTAAGTCTTTAGTCCATCTTGAATTAATTTTTGTATAAGGTGTAAGGAAGGGATCCAGTTTCAGCTTTCTACATATGGCTAGCCAGTTTTCCCAGCACCATTTGTTAAATAGGGAATCCTTTCCCCATTTCTTGTTTTCGTCAGGTTTGTCAAAGATCAGATAGTTGTAGATGTGTGGTATTATTTCTGAGGGCTCTGTTCTGTTTCATTGGTCTGTATCTCTGTTTTGGTACCAGTACCATGCTGTTTTGGTTACTGTAGCCTTGGAGTATAGTTTGAAGTCAGGTAGCGTGATGCCTCCAGCTTTGTTCTTTTGGCTTAGGATTGACTTGGCAATGTGGGCTCTTTTTTGGTTCCATACGAACTTTAAAGTAGTTTTTTCCAATTCTGTGAAGAAAGTCATTGGTAGCTTGATGGGGATGGCACTGAATCTATAAATTATCTTGGGCAGTATGGCCATTTTCACGATATTGATTCTTCCTACCCATGAGCATGGAATGTTCTTCCATTTGTTTGTGTCCTCTTTTATTTCGTTGAGCAGTGGTTTGTAGTTCTCCTTGAAGAGGTCCTTCACGTCCCTTGTAAGTTGGATTCCTAGGTATTTTATTCTCTTTGAATCAATTGTGAATGGGAGTTCACTCATGATTTGGCTCTCCGTTTGTCTGTTATTGGTGCATAAGAATGCTTGTGATTTTTGCACATTGATTTTGTATCCTGAGACTTTGCTGAAGTTGCTTATCAGCTTAAGGAGATTTGGGGCTGAGACGATGGGGTTTTCTAGATATACAATCATGTCATCTGCAAACAGGGACAATTTGCCTTCCTCTTTTCCTAACTGAATACCCTTTATTTCTTTCTCCTGCTTGACTGCCCTGGCAAGAACTTCCAAAACTATGTGGAATAGGAGTGGTGAGAGAGGGCATCCCTGTCTTGTGCCAGTTTTCAAAGGGAATGCTTCCAGTTTTTGCCCATTCACTATGATATTGGCTGTGGGTTTGTCATAAATAGCTCTTATTATTTTGAGATACATCCCATCAATACCTAATTTATTGAGAGTTTTTAGCATGAAGGGCTGTTGAATTTTGTCAAAGGCCTTTTCTGCATCTATTGAGATAATCATGTGGTTTTTGTCTTTGGTTCTGTTTATATGCTGGATTACATTTATTGATTTGCGTATGTTGAACCAGCCTTGCATCCCAGGGATGAAGCCTTCTTGTCCATGGTGGATAAGCTTTTTGATGTGCTGCTGGATTCGGTTTGCCAGTATTTTATTGAGGATTTTTGCATCGATGTTCATCAAGGATATTGGTCTAAAATTCTCTTTTTTGGTTGTGTCTCTGCCAGGCTTTGGTATCAGGATGATGCTAGACTCATAAAATGAGTTAGGGAGGATTCCCTCTTTTTCTATTGATTGGAATAGTTTCAGAAGGAATGGTACCAGCTCCTCCTTGTACCTCTGGTAGAATTCGGCTGTGAATCCATCTGGTCCTGGACTTTTTTTGGTTGGTAAGCTATTAATTATTGCCTCAATTTCAGAGCCTGTTATTGATCTATTCAGAGATTCAACTTCTTCCTGGTTTAGTCTTGGGAGGGTGTATGTGTCGAGGAATTTATCCATTTCTTCTAGATTTTCTAGTTTATTTGCGTAGAGGTGTTTATAGTATTCTCTGATGGTAGTTTGTATTTCTGTGGGATCGGTGGTGATATCCCCTTCACTATTTTTTATTGCGTCTATTTGATTCTTCTCTCTTTTCTCCTTTACCAGTCTTACTAGCAGTCTATCGATTTTGTTGATCTTTTCAAAAAACCAGCTCCTGGATTCAATGATTTTTTGAAGGGTTTTTTGTGTCTCTATCTCCTTCAGTTCTGCTCTGATCTTAGTTATTTCTTGCCTTCTGCTAGCTTTTGAATGTGTTTGCTCTTGCTGCTCTAGTTCTTTTAATTGTGATGTTAGGGTGTCAATTTTAGATCCTTCCTGCTTTCTCTTGTGGGCATTTAGTGCTGCAAATTTCCCTCTACATACTGCTTTGAATGTGTCCCAGAGATTCTGGTATGTTGTGTCTTTGTTCTCGTTGGTTTCAAAGAACATCTTTATTTCTGCCTTCATTTCGTTATGCACCCAGTAGTCATTCAGGAGAAGGTTGTTCAGTTTCCATGTAGTTGAGCGGTTTTGAGTGAGTTTCTTAATCCTGAGTTCTAGTTTGATTGCACTGTGGTCTGAGAGACTGTTTGTTATAATTTCTGTTCTTTACATTTGCTGAGGAGTGCTTTACTTCCAACTATATGGTCAGTTTTGGAATAGGTGAGGTGTGGTGCTGAGAAGAATGTATATTCTGTTGATTTGGGGTGGACAGTTCTGTAGATGTCTATTGGGTCTGCTTGGTGCAGAACTGAATTCAATTCCTGTACTGTCCTTAACTTTAAATGTATCTAAGTGAACCACATCTTCCTCTCCATACATGCCCCAAAACATGTTTCCTACCACTTAGTTGCCTGTAATAGAAATAAAAATGTCCAGCCTATATATACATATATGTATGTGTGTATATATATACACACACACACTGTCTACTGTTAAAGACCATTAAAAGAAAAACTCATTAAAAAATAATCAAAATAAATTAATTTACATATTGCCCAATGAGATGAGTGTGCGCACACACACACACATACATAAACATATGCATATCTATAAGCTATTTAGAAATTCCATCTACCTATACCGAAGATGAGTACATGACTCTACAGAAATTCATCTTCCCCTACTTCCCCCACATGTTTAAGATACAGCTTTTACTTCTTTCAAATCATTTGATAATGATATTTTTATACCTATTACACAGAAAGACAAAAATAATTTTAAAATGTAATAATAGCATCACTAAAAATGTTAAACTTCTAGAAAAGTTGTTTAGCATGATAATATATTTTAAAAATCATAGTTCTTTGTCGCATAGTTGATTCTAGGCAATTTACCCTGTGACTTCAGAATAATACTTTACAGGTTCCATAGAAGTTTAAAATAAAGCAAACATTACCAGTAGACTAAGCTCTCCCAGTGTGACACCAAATGAAAGAGGCCGCTTTGGATCAGTGACCTACCAAAGAAGAAAAGATAACAGTAAAATATGCTGATGGTGAAGGCGAATCCATGTCCTTTACAATAGGCAGCAGAGGGAAATGTGTTTACAGGTTAAGCCATACAACCCAAATGGATTTGTGGAAAACACAGGGGAAGGAGGTAATAACATGGCTGGGATTATCCATATTTTGTAGACATAACATTTCTATGCTACCAATAAGATCCTTTCCCAGTGGAACTCTTTTCATACTAGAAGATGACTCACTATGACTAACAAGACTTTTCTCTAGACAGTTAAAAAGGAATAATCTTTTTATGTGTATAATCAAAGATTTTTTTCACAGATAAATTTTAAAAGGTGTTACAGATAACACTGCCACTAATCATTTTAATAACACTTAGGGTACATAGTGGAATACTATTCAGCCATAAAAAAGGAAAACATGTTTGTTTGGGTTTTTTTGCAGCAACATGGATGGAACTGGAGGCCATTATCTTAAGTGAAACAACCCAGAAGCAGAAAAACAAACTGCACGTTCTCACTTAAAAGTGGCAGCTAAATAATGAATACACGTGGTCAGTGTGTGGAATAATACACATTGGAGACTTGAAAGGGTAGGGTGGGTGAGAAGTAGGTGTAAATGATAAGAAATTTATTAATGGGTACAATGTATATTATGGGTGATGGAGACACTAAAAGTTCAGACTTCACCACTATGCAGTATATCATGTAACAACACTGCACTTGTACTCCTTAAATTTACACATTTTTAAAAAAAGGCTTTCATACTTGGAAATATGAACTATCTCTTTAAGCCTTTAATGTTCTTAACACTTCAAAATGCTTCTAGGAAAATCTCTAGATCCTTAATATTTAATTTCTTTAGTCTCTATATCCAAAATCTGTCAACATTAAGTTTTTGTTCTATTTCTGATCTTCAATATCTAAGTTGCAATCCACAGTGCTTAAACTATACCACAATGTGCACAGTATCACCGTTTTAGACATCTTAAAGAAAAGTCTTATAGAATTGTTTGGTCATGGCAGAAACTAAGGGAAATAAGGAGAAGGGAAATGGATAATGTTCTAAATCATCCAACTGGGACTCCAGAGTTTAGTCACATACAATTTTCTAAACGGAAAAAATCCATGTGGTACAGTTGAGAAGTACGAATAGCTTTATAAGTCATTTTAATTAACATCAGATATACAATGATTTGTGGCAAAATATTTTCCTTTATTCCCACACTCTCTTTTTATACTTAGAGATAACCAGCTCAAAATAACCTGCAGCTCTTTCCGAAGAAACTCATTTGTTTTATAAAGACAACCCTCAGTTGCTAATGTACTATCTACAAACCACAGCTATTATCCAGTGAGCCATCTTTATGATAAATTATTATATTTTCTCTACACCCATTTCTTAATACATAATTTTGCAAATGAAAGAATTTCCTTCATTTTAAAGGCTGAATAGTATTCCAATGTGTATATACACATTTTATTTACCCATTCATCCACTGATGGGCAATCTTCTCTATAGTGAATAGTGCTGAAATGAACAAGGGAATGCTGACATCTCTTTGACATACTGACTTCAATTCCTTTGGATATATACAGCAGTTCCCCCTTATCCTCTGGAGATATGTTCCAAGCCCCCTAGTGGATGTCTGCAAACACAAACAGTACCAAACCCTAAATATACTAGGTTTTTTCCTATATATACATACCTATGATAAAGTTTAATTTTACAAATTAGAAATGGGATTGCTAGATCATACAGTAATTTGATTTTTAGATTCTGAGGAAACTCCACACAGTTTTCCAAAATGGCTGTAGTAATTTACATTCCCACCAACAGTGTACCCAGGTTCACTTTTCTCGACATAGGATTTTAATGATAATTCTTCCACTTTCATGATGCGTTGAGTATACTTTATTTTCTTAAGCTTGTTATTAACAAAGGCATTTATGACTGAGGTTTTTTTAAGACATTTATTTGTTAACACAATTCATTTTAATGACTCCATAAATCAAGTCAGTATAAGACAGAGGTGGTATTTTTTGACAATCTACAAATGTGTCCTGCTGACTTATCAAGTTACATAGGGAACTTACCAAGAAAAGAAAAACAAATTCTACAAATGTCAGTATTGCTTTAATTCAATTCAAATTAAAAACAAAAAGAATGCAAACTCATTTTTAGAAGCAATGAACATTTCCAGGTTCCTAGATAAACGAAAAAATTCAAGTTCTTACATGTTTCAAACTTTTAAACAAAGCAATGCATATTGTTCAAAATATGTGTTGTATTTTAATTAAAATTAGCCAGTTAAACAGTTCTTAATCAGCTGATGTTACTCTTTTGGTTATGAGTGAAGTTTGGTTTCTTCTGTGCAACTACTGTTGCACATGTGTGTGAATAATTTTGGGTGTTCAATCCAACTCAGTGGTATGTAAAGAGAAGGAGACTACAGTCAAGTGACCAGATTTTAGTCACTTTTTGGCCAATTAACATTATCATTAGTCATTCATCACCTTTTAGAATTAACTCTTTTGTCAGCATAAAGCAAAAATTAGTTCCTTAAAGTTATAATATTATGTCTTAACACGTAAAATAAAATTCAAAAAAAAAAAACAGAAGACAATCCAAAAACCTCTTATATCAGCTTCAGAAAGGAACACATGGTAATTTTATAGTATATTTATGTACATAAATGCCCAATAAAACTAGGCTAACACAAGAAGATATGGTAGTGTACTCATAAGAAAAAAATTAATCTCAGATTTAAAAATGGGTACAGATAATCCACATATAGAAAAGTCAAGAATATTATAAAATACATATTTAATTATTAACTGAGTAAATAAAAATTACTTACATCATCTTCATATTTAATGTGAATATCTGTGATTTTTACTTGTACATTTTTTATTACTTGAGTTGCCAATTTTTCCACAAATGTATCCTTTTTGGCTTCTTTTGGCTTATCTATTAAAAAATAGAAAAATACACGCTCAAGAGTTGAAATTCTCATATACCTCAAAATTAATAACCAAAGGATAGCTAAGGTACTACTCAATGGAAATTACAGCCAATAGTGTCTTTATTTATATTTTAATATGCATTTCCAACTTAAAACTTGTTTTTGAATTTATACTGTTATCAAACATTCATTTCACATTCCAAATCAGAAATAAAGTGGCAATGTGTATAAACAACACCATGGCATAAAACTACTTTTACCTACCTTTTGAACGATCAAGACCTTTAAAAGGTTTCTTAAAATGTTTTTTGTGCTTTTTACGTTTACGTCCTTCACAGTGGAAGCATTTTAGTGAGAAAAGGATAAGATTCAAGTTAGCAGACTACAGGACAGAAAAGAAAACAAGAGAATTTTTCCTAACAGCAAATTTTGGCACAAGTCACCTTACCTTATTCTAAACTGACCTGTTACTTCAATATAAAGACAAATTTACAAACCTTCTTTAGTCTAGAATAACCTTCTATTGTAAAGAATAACCTTCTTTAATCTAGAAAATAAATTGGCAGGTGTAATTATACTAAAATTGGATAAAATCTCCATTCCCAATGCCATTTATAATATTAATGACTTTACAAAGTTACACTTTAATTTCAATATTACCAAAATATTGGAAATGTAACAATGACAGAATATAAAACTTTCAGAAGAAGGTTTTGATAAACATATGGTAGGAACATAGGCATACAAATGAAATGAAAGGGTAAGTTGCCCACAAATGACTTCCTCTGGATGATACACTTCACAAGCAAATTATTTAATGACTCAAGGATATAAAGAACATTAAGTGGGCATAACATGTACATTGGACTGTACACTGAATTCGATTAGGAATTCCTTTAAAACCTCATTCTCTTTCAACACTGCCTCACTGCATTCTGGCATTTACCAATACCTGTCTTACTCAACTTACAAATCTTCATACTCAAATTCCTATCAGGCATCACCTCCAGCCTGAACTCTTGAGGCAGTCTCTGTATTATCTACTGATCTCTAGTCTCCAGCCTCAGCTCCTACTAAAGGTCCTTCTACCCTGTTACCAGATTGATGTCTTTTAAAATACTAATCACATCCTGTTAATCTCTTGCTCAAAATTATTTAAAGGCTCTCTGCAACCTTCCAGACATAATTAAAATGTGTTTACACAATAAAGTCCTTTTATGATGTGACCCTACATCCCTGTCCTGTTCTATCTCCTAACATGCATCCTTGCACTGGATACTACAGAAATAATATTTCTACTTTCCCAAACAAGCCATACTTTCTAATGCCTAATGCCTCTACACATGTCATTCCGTGAACTTCCGTCACCCTCCCGGAAGTTCTTCACCAGGCGAACTCCTAGGCAGCTTTTAAATCTCAGGTCCAGCACTACTGCCTGTGTGAAGCCTTCTTAAACTACTCCAAGTAGCCCCAGGGCCTGTACCTTACACAGAATTGCATTAAACAGTGATTATACCATATTTGAAGTGCTTGCTCAATTGTCTTGCCATCAGGCAGGAGATTTCATTAGGTCAGAGATAATCCTATACCTGGGCACAAAGCACACAATACTTATCTGTTCAAATGAATAAAAAAAATTCAGATCCAACTAAATTCATGTTGTATATATTTTAGAGAATATATGTGAAATTGAGCTTGAAATTTTTAATTTGTTCTTCCTTGATTTTTAAAAGCAAATTGTTCTGCCACTACAAAAATTAAGAAACAAATCCTGAACTACAAAAACAAAACCCTCAGTTTCAAGAAGTAAACATTTAGTAAGTAATGTAACACAATCAGGATAGTGCTATTCCAGTAATTCTTGCCACTGTGAAAGTCACTGACTCTGTTCTATTCATAAATCAAACATACATAAAAAGAATGAGTTCTCAAAGAAACACCATTTGAAAAGAAACAAGTAAGAAAGCCAGTCTAGCCCTGAAAACCATTCCACTTGGCTAGAACAGCTTTCAAAGACATAGACTCAGCTGCCTCGTGTTAAATTCTCTTCTTACCTGACCAATTATCTTTCTGGTTTCATATTTGTTCTAGCACCATGTTCTGTCTTTCATCTCAATGGCAGATACACCATGTTCAAACCTCTCTAAACAGTTTAAATCTAATCTTAGAGCTAATATAGCTCTTTAGAGACAGTTTCTAATTAATCCAATAAATAATAAATTTATGATTCTCAATCACAAACTAAAGCAGTTCTCAAAGACTTTGGTTTCACAACCCATTTAGCATTTATAACTTGAGGACTCTAAAGAATTTTTTATTTATGTGGGTTATAACTACTGATATTTACCATATTATAAATAAAAACTGAAAAAAGACATTCATTTAAAAATAAGCCATTACATAATAACATATAGTTATAAAAATAGCTATATTTTTTAAACAGAAAGTTGTGAGAAAAGTTGCATGGTTTTACATTCTTACAAATCTCTTTAATGTCTCACTTAGTAGAAGACAGTTGGATTAGCATATCTGCTTCTGCCTTCAACCTGTTGAGATATGTTGTTTTAATTGAAGTACATGATGAAAATCTGATCTCACTATAGATATATAATTAGAAAAGGGGGGAGCATATTCATTGCCTTTTCATATCAAACTGAACAAGTGGAAGTTTCTTAAAGGTAGCTGCATCATGGAATCTGAAACCCTATCAATGAATTTTTCATACAAATCAAAATCAATTAGTCCTTCTTGCACTTTAAATGAACCCCTTTACACATGTATGTTTTTTATCTTCCACTGGAAATATTGCTTTACTGAATTATGCAAATCTTCCAAATGTCAAGTCATTTCATTATTTAATATCAAAAGTCACATCTGTTAATATTACCACCAATCTCATCAGAAAAGTCTTAAAGTACTACTGGGAAGCTGTCGATCTCAAGTTGGCAAATACAAGTTTTCCAAAATTCTACTCAAGAGCTCAAATTTTATCACTGACAACAAATACTGCCAGTTGCTTTTCCTTGAAGTGGTTTTGTTGAAGTGTCTACCAAACAACCAAATCTGAATAATGATAGTCTGTGATTCTTCCCACTAAAAATGGCTTTCCAGAAAAAAAGCAACTAGCTCAGCTCACAACTCAAACATCTGCACAAGTAATTTTCCTTGAAACAACCATCCTACTTCAGTATGCAGAAATGCTTCAGGCATACTTTCTCTGCTGTTGCACAAAATATTAAAGAGACATGCTCAAGGGTTGAAGTTTATTAAAATTTAAAACTTCCTACTTCATCAAGGGAATTCTTAAGTAAAAACTGACAATTTTTTTGTTTCATTTTGCTTACTGTGAGTGCATGGCAGTGAAGAATACAGTGACTACTACTATAGTCTGGTGCCACTGCCTTGAATCATGCTAAGGCAGCTAGCAATTTTTACACACTATTGCTTTTGCACCAGCAATGTAAATGTCAATAAAAGGAAAAATCAAATAATGCTTAGTATTATTATGAAGATCATTTTGACTTTTTGAGAACCACCGCTTTAGAATAAAAAAAAGTAATATCAAATGAGGAAATAATATGCACTCAGAAACTGAAAAGAGGAAATGATCATGAAACGCACGTTAAGTCCTAGCCAGCTGAATGAAGATATCATCAACAAAATAAACTACTCTCATTTCAGAAGCACCAACATTCTGGACCTCATTTTTTTATCTACGTTGATATACCTTTAAAAAAAAAACTGAATCAATGATTTTTTCTTTTACGGTGACAGCTGTTATAGTCTGCTGTTTTTAACAATGCTACCCAGACTACAGTAAGCTGGTTTGATTATAACCTACAAAACCGGACAGTGAGCCATGAGTATCTCCATGCTATCTTTGATATTAAACAAAGTAACTATAAGACAACACAGGCACACTTACGGAAGGAGTAGGTTTATTAGAACGGAAACTGCTTTCAGGGTAATTTCACCTAATGCTGTAAAGCCTGTCATGAAAATTCCTCTTCCATCTGTCACATGAATCAACCTATTAAAGTTCCTAGCTACAGAAATAATTCTAACATGATGCTTATTGTTTACAAATTTCAAGATACAGACCCACTTGCCATTTAATCAAAACAAATTTAAGTGTGACTGAGTTAATCTAACAAGCTCTTGAAGTATGGTATAAAACATAAAGTTTAACAAATAAGATTATGTAAAATACTAAAAAGTATTATTTTAATATATTTGGTAGATTTCCTAGTATATAAAAGAATCATATCATAAATCCTAATATAAACAGTAAGCCTTTAATTTGCCTTTTGCGAAGCTTGAAATTTCAATATGCTGTACAGGACAGTAGTCTAGAGGTACCTCCAGAGCTACAACAGAGGTGAAACAAATCAAAGCTCAGAGGAACACCTCCTGTCACGGTTCTGAATTCAAAGAAAAAATCCACTTTACTGCTTTTTACGTTCCAAAACCACCGCTATCAGAGAGGAACTGCTTAATTCAGAAACTACTGAACTCTAGAACTAAACTCAAAAGAGTAGCCCAAATCTGAAAGTTATTTGTAGATCATATTCTAAGCTTCGTAAGAACAGTGAATCATGTTTGTTTACCCCACAAACATCCAGCATCATCCAGCACAGTGATTGCCACAAGACACTCAAATATTTAGTAAATGAATAAATGACTACAGGTGAGGAAAAGGAAATGATCGTAGAGGGGGAAAACAAAAATTGCATTTCCATATTTTCTAAAAGGATGGCATGCCATCAAATGGACTCCACCAAAAGCACAAGCATACACAAGAATATGTTTATATAGTTGAATATAATTAACCATGCATACCCACCAGGCTTGATGTCCTTGTAAACAAAGTTCTCCAAGCCATATATGAACTCCCCTGAATGTGTGCCTGCATCCCACATGGCAGCAATAACCAAAATGCAAAGCAATTTAAAGACACCTTTAATTTCACATGTAAAATATACCTAAATTTAATTTCAAATAATTAGAAATCATGTAACAGGGTAATTAAAATTTGGTGACACCAAAACTATTTTATTTCTAAGGAAATATTCACAGTGACACCATTTTCGTTCTTTCAACACACAAACTTCTTAACAATTAAAATTATAATAATCATTTCAAAATATGTGAGGCAGGTAAATATCAATTTCGGCTAACAGCTCACTAAAATTTTTGACAAGTTTTCAAACAGTGCAAAAATCCACTATTTTGGTTCTCTTTTTGCATGCCATTTTGTCCATTTTCAGAATATAATATTACTGTGATATTTGACGCTAATTTTAGAGTCGGCTGAAATGACCTCATCTTACTTTAGTGTGATCTGGTCCCTTTACATACACTATCTGAATCCTTTATAGCCATTCTCATTAATGATGGCTACATAGCATCTTCTACTTCGCTCTCCAAATCCAGTCTATCCTAGACAACACTGCAAGTTTTTCCTTAAATCATAACTCTGATCATGTCATTCTTTGGACTCTTACAGAAAGAAAAAGGAAAACTTACTCCCCCGCTGGCTATGGATGAAAGTTCACATTGTACAGAGTTAAGATTACAAGATCTAGAGCCAGACCGGATTCAAATTCTAGCTCTACTATTTTCTAACTGTGTGACCTAGAACAAATTATTTAACTTTCACTTTCCTCAGCTGTAAGATGGCAACAAAAATAGCACCTATGTCAAATGTGACTATTAATGGGTTAATTCATATAAAGTATTTTGAAGAGTGACTGCTGAATAGTAAATCCTCAATAAATGTCAACTACTTTCACTGTCATTACCATTAACATCATCAGAGCATGCAAATCTCTTAAAATTGACCTAAACTTAGCTTTCCAACCCTACATCCAACTACTCTCTATCAGACTCCCAAACTGTTAGCTGATCCCACAGATGCTCTATACTTTCCCACCTTCACTGTCTCCTCTACCTACGCCTTCTCTCCTTTCTGCAGATCCATCCTTTAAATCCAGTTGAAATATACACCTTCATAGTGTCTACCCTGATCTCTTTGGCCGACTATAACATGTTCATTCTGAACTCCCATAAAACTGTCTGTACCTCTTTGATGGGACTCAACACTTTCTCTTGCTTATTATTATGCAAATTTCTTATCTGTCCAATTAAAATGTAAGGTCTTTGACAAGACGGTCCAAGGACTCTCTAATTTTTCTGCTTTCAACAGTGTGTAGACTGGCATCAGACTTTTTTTTAAAGGAGCCTGGAAGCTAGAAAACATTGCTGCCTACAAAATTCTGATTTTTAACCTAGCATTCTATCCCCAGACAAATCAAACGAGTATAGAAGTAAAACACAAAGACATTCAGCCTTAAAAGAATTTTCGAAATTATATCCGGCGCATCCATTCTTAAAAGCTTCTAGATGTGTTCTAGGAAAACAAATGAGTAAACTAAGGAAGCAAAAAGGGCAAAGGACCCAGGAAACAGGGAATTAAACATAGACGAGCAATTCAGGCCAGTCCTAAGATGACACCTGTGCAGCTGGTCCAAAAAACAATCAGTTCAGAGGCGGATCTCCAAGAGACAACAGGGTGGTAGAGAGTACCAACAGATGGGTTTACACGATTGGAAAATACTATCATTACTCATATAGCAGACAAATTTCATGTAGCATGTGAAAAAGAATTAAAGATAAATTTACATAGAAGACTAAGCAAATAAGAAAGCAGCATTTACAAATTCAAGGAAAACAAAAGGTTGTATAAGAAAGTAAATATAGTCATAGTACATTGATATGATTTGGATATTGGTCCCCTCCAAATCTCATGTTCAAATGTGATTCCCAGTGTTGGAGGTGGGGCCTGATGTGAAGTGACTGGATCATTGGGGTGGGTCCCTCATAAATGATGACAGGCCTGCTTCCAATTCATCTTCTGCCGTGACTGAAAGCTTCCTGAGGCCCTCACCAGGAGCAAGTGCCGGCATCATGCTTCCTATACAGCCTACAGAACTGTGAGCCAATTAAAACTCTTTTCTTCATAAATTACCCAGTCTCAGGTATTCCTTTATAGCAATGCAAAAACTGCCTAACACACACATCATGTGACCTGCACAGTGAACAATAATCGCATTGTCATAGTAATCTAAGTAGTGACTAGTAATTGGCCAAAAATTATGATATATTCATATTATGAGAAAATGGGAAGGAGAATTCAGGGTGCAAGGAGATAGTAAGAGAAGTAAACTCCGTGACTACCATAACAGGAAGTCCTAGATAATGCCTTATGTTAATGAACTAGATTAATGACAGAATGTTAACATTGCTAAAAAATATTACTAACTCAAAGGAGTTGGTCTGGAGGGTAGCAAAGGATGAAACAAGGGACTGCCATTTTTTATCATGTCATTTTGGCAAAACTATTGATTTTCAAGTGTGTGTACATATTACTTTGATAAAATCCAACATCTTAAGTACAGAATCTAGCATTTGCGAATCTTTTGGCCTTACTAGGAATTTAATCTTTCTCTTTATGATAGCCTTCCAGAAAAATAAACTCACTCCAGTGAAATAAAAGGAGAAAAATATCAAAGAGTTTATTTTTACAGTTAAGCAAACTTTCTAGAAATGAACTCATAGTTTTATTTCAATTTTATTTTATTCCTATATGATAGTGGGAAACAATATATTTTTACCACATAAACAAGCTAAGTCAAAATCCTTTTTATGAGCAGACCAGCATGATAATTTTGTTTTCATTTTTATCATCTGCTGCTTAGAGTTGAATCATCTCCTCTCCTTCCCTCTCTTGAGTCCCTATACATGTGTAATGGTGCCTTTGTGCTTTTAATATCAATAAACAAGTAGAAAAATAAAGTATAATTAATAACTATTAATAATGGTAAAATGTGAAATATATAAAGGTCAGGGTTGTCCTCTATCATTCACATGAATAATATTATTTGAAGATGTGACTCATATCCATAGAAATGAGAAAAGAATACTGCAACATTCTTAAATGTGTTTCTTAACAGTTAAGAAAAAAAAATCTAAATATACTTCCCAATTCCTGAATTCATCTTTTAGTCTCAAAACTTTTTTGACAAATATAACATGTTAAAACTGAGTGTTAAAAGTTTCACTTTTTGAATTTTAATTCTATATGAAAAAAACTTAAATTTTATCATTCAAGAAGCTACAATGTCATTACCATATACAGCATAGGCCTAACAGTTCTATTTACACAAAATTAATACTACAGATGTACATCCTTTATATCAAACCATTCATAATAGCCTCTTTGTCAGACCCAAATGTCTGTTTTCTCAGCACTGAAGACTCAGGAGTCAAAATTTCCTAAGTCTGAGTACGAAATGTGTAATAATCATATTACCAATTAAACTGTCAACCACGAAAACAAATGAGATTATATACCACGACTTTTCTTACAGGTGACTGAAAACACTAAAATATTCTTTAGGCAAATATAAGTTATGCTCCATTTTTTAAAAAGGAGGAGTTTAAGATTTGTTTCTAAATAATATATGTAACTTATTATGTAATTGTAAATGATAAATGTGTAATTATACGTTATATCAATATATCTAAGTATACATCAATATACCTAATGATGAATATACATATGTTAATATCCTGATCTGAATAGTTTCAAGAAAAAGTGAAATTCTAGTGCTCTCCAATTCTTAGTCTTCATTTTTATAGTACTACTTTTACATATATTAATTAGCCAAAATTGAATATAAAGAAAAAAATCACAATTGTCATGAAACAAAACCATTCTTGGCTTGCTTTTTTGCCATGCTAAAGTCATACAAATAAAGAAAACTGTTTTCCTAGAAATACAGATACTTAAGCTTCAGCAGGAAGACAAAATATGCTTAAATGTGAAAATAAGAGAAAAAATGTTGAAGCTTTTAGAAAATTTCTTCCATTATGGTAACCTATGAATTTTTAAATAGTTTAGTAACTTTTAATAAAAGAATCAATATTTCTGCATAAGAAAAAATACTTGGAGCAAGAATTTAAAACTTTGATTAAAAACTTAAAGGAACAACCTATTTTAAAAAGATTTCTAATTGATTCAATTAAATGACAACATCTTAAGCTAGTAAAAGAAATCTTATATCTAAATATAATTAACATCATTTCTAACTCAATATTTGCTTTATCTTTTGAGAGAGACTATCTTCATCATAAAAATATATACACATGCCACCAAATGACACAAAAATTATATAAAATGCTAATAACTCATATACCCTAATCAGCAATTGTTGATTGAGATAAACAATAGATGTCTGGAAAAGTCCTTCAATTCATCACTCTATAGACTACTCTTTTTCATCATATCCTTGTTCTTGCTCTATAAACCAAACGAAGTCATCAGATTTATTTTTAGATAAAAACAAAAATGTAAACGTAAGGCAGGATGTTAAAATGTTAAAACCTGAAGAATCAAGTTTTTGGGTTTTTTTTTAATATCCTGTACAACACGAAGGGAGATAGCTAGGACTAGAATTAAAGCAGCATTTCCTCTAAACATCATTTCACTATAGCATTATGCTTAACCTCATTATCCAGCAAGAACACGGGTAAACATGCACACAAAGAAACTTACCATTTGCCCAAAATAAACAGGCCTGCAAATACTGAAAATTTGGAAAGTCTTCCAAACTAGCACAATAAAAATGACTAAGAAAAGTGGAAAAATCAAATTGGCAACATGATAAAACACTCACAGAAAAAAGGCAATTACTTTTTCCTAAAAGTGAGTCATGAAAATATAAGCAATATTTTGAGATTTAAAAAAAATTACGCCTTTAGAACTTCAACTTATGAAGGCTTACAAAAGCATCCTCTTTAAAGGATATTAATTATATCTACAATATAGGTACGTCTAAGTTTATCTCAAAAAAACCTTTTACCTTTTTCTGCTGCTTTTTGAAGGGCTTCTTCAATTCGGGATAGCTCTTTCTGTTTAACATCCTGCAAGGATTTTTCTTCTTTTTCAGCATCATACTTAATACCTAAAAATACATAGTCAATTCACACAAAAATAAATGGAATTAATAAATAAACAAACGGAAAAAGTTCAGCCTCATTATGATTGTGTAAGTGTATAATCTTTCTGCAATACAAAAATACTTTCACATTTTTAGTTTTACGAAATGTTTAAACATAAATTATTCCTATTCACTTACAAAAAACTTAAATACAAAAAGAAGGAGGGAGGAAAAGAAATTACAGGTAGAAAGGCAGGTAGGAAAAAGGGAGACAGGAGGAGGGTGAGAACAAAGATAAGAAGTAGAAACAGAAGGAAGACAGAAAGTACACCAGAATACTGTTCTATCAGTGGTAAATTTGGAATAATTTAATATCCAATACTACCTGGGATCAATATAGATTGATTTTTTAAACTTTCAGAGAGTAATTCGGAATACATATCAACAATCATAAAATATATAAGCCCTTTTTATCTAGTAATGTCATTTCTGATCATGCAATCTAAGGAAATAACACAAAAGAATAAAAAAGATCTATAATGACGTATTTATAGTATTGATTACAATGACGTATTTATAGTATTGACTATAGTATTGACTAGTATTTATAGTACTGACTATAAAGCAAAAAATAGTAGGTAGCCCACAATAGAATACCATACAGCCTTTCAAAACTGTCACTGTCACTGTGAAAACTGTGAAACATATCAAAAATGTATATAATAAAAGGCCAAGTCAATGTTGTATATATAATGTGGTAACAGCTACTGAAAATCAGATATGCATAAACTAAAGACTGAAGAGCAAAATGTAAAAATAAAAATTTTATTTGTACAATGGTTAAGAAATTGTAAGTAATTTTTCCCTAAAACATCCAAACTTTTCTTAACATTATATTGTTCTTATAAATGAAAAAATAATAATAAAGATATTACTTAAACATCACTACTTTAAAACATTAAAAATTAAAATACTATCATTTCGAAGGAAAAAATTACCAATTTTACACATTTTTGAAAGAACATTCACTCAAAATCAGAAGCAACAAAATAGGAAAAAAAATAAATTTTTCAATCTTGAAATCTGG
The DNA here is from genome assembly GCF_028858775.2 of Pan troglodytes. Taxonomy (NCBI): domain Eukaryota; kingdom Metazoa; phylum Chordata; class Mammalia; order Primates; family Hominidae; genus Pan; species Pan troglodytes. The sequence continues at coordinate 54,037,716 of NC_072414.2, forward strand.
AGATTAATATATCAGGATATTTTTAAAGATTTATTTCACTTCATTTATTACCAGTAAATCTGCCTAATGCAGCTCAACAGGAAGCCTTAGTTGCAAAACAAGTACTCTTAGAAACTAGAATAAATTGAAAAAACGAATTAAATTTTCAACAACAAAAATACTTTATACACAAATGCGGTAAGATATATGTGCATACATATATAAAAGTATGCATATAAGTGCATCTATGTATGATTCATTTATTTAAATTACCTTCTATCTTAATAAATAAATGTATTAAAATACTTAACTCAGATAACAATTTAATTTCAATGTGATGTTACTGAATGGTTATAACCTAAAATAACATACTTGCTCCAGGGACAACAAGCAGGTATAATCCTTCCAGGGTCGCAACAACTGCTTCTCCATACAGGTTTTTCCAAGGAATCTTCAAAGTTAATTTATCTAAGGAAACATAATTTCAACCTTAAATTATTATTTGACTGCTCAAGAACACAAAAATTTCTCACTTTCCATTAAGCGAAAAAGCATAAAAAACTCTTCATGGTATGTACATCACTCAGAAAAAATGAAAAAACTCCAACACTAAAGTTTACAAAGGTCTTTTCCACATAAAATTACTATTAAGTGAATAGTCACATGGTAATTTTTATTTTTCATTATAAAATATTTTGATAATCATTATCCATTTAATATTCAAAAACTGTAAAATGAATAAGTCAGCTATTATTTCAATCCTGAAAAAAAGGAAACTCAGTCCTAGTGAAGTTAAATTAATTGCTTAAGTCTATGTAGTGAGTTAAGCAGTGACCAGATTATTAGTAAAGATGCTGAACCAGATTCGGTGCACAACAACAGTTGATAGTCTTAATACTGCACATGCTCTTCTATCCACATCAACAAATAAATCCTTATAGATCAACAGTAAAATAATATCTGCACAAGCTACCAGGAATTGAAGCAGCAACACAGAGAAGAGATGCAAAGGAACTTTGTGCAAATGGAATTTTGACAGCATACCAAATTGTCACAACAGGAAGAGGCTAGCTCTAAAAGCAATGCATACGGTATTACGAATAGTATTATGAGTCACAGGCAACTCAGACCAGTTATATTCCAAATATCTACTTATAAATCACTTAGAAGACAGAACACGTGTTCTCTCTTGGAAACAATGGTATTAATGTCAAGTCCTCCTGAGGTGAGCCCACAAAAACTTTCACTCATGACACAGATGAACTATGGCACTAATATTACTGTCCCAATTTTGGGGTTTTATGGGGGAAAAGCCTGTTCAGGGAAGACAAGAGAAGACCAAAAGGGCATGCTCTCAGCTAAATTTTGAAATAGGCAAAATCTGTCAAAATCTTTCCATGTTTCTTTCCCTAATCTCTAGTATCCCCTCTTTCCAGGTCTCCAGGCAGCAAAATGTCCCCAATCTCCCTTACTACAGCAATTCTATCCAAACCTTTCCTACACATAAAGTTTTACATGTTCCAAAATAAAATACCTTCCTTCATCTATAATTTTTAAAATTATATTTAAAATCTATAGGCGTCTCAGAGCTACTAATCAAGATTTTCAGGAGAAAAGAATTTGATTCAACTAAGTCATGCTTGTATGTGAATAATTAAGTCACTTACACCACCAGAATCACTGGTGGTTTTTCATTTAAAATCATTTTTAAATGAAAATGCTCAAAGTTCAAAGAACTGAAAAACAGTATAACAAACTAAAGAGAAAATAAAATAATGCAATGTAAGACGGAATATTTGGGGTCACCTAGATGGATATGTAGGAAAGCCAGTTTTACCTGGTATCTATTCCCAAGGTTAAAATATCAAATTATTTCTCCATTTAGATTTTCACTTCTCTTCACCTTGTAAACCTGCTGAATTTCTTAAATGGCTTGCATGTCAAGGGAAGTCTACAACGTTCTGGGTCATTTCTAAGTCCAATGATTTTATATTTACAATAGGTACTGTTACATTTGTAATTATCTCAAAATCTCCTAACAAAATTTATTTGATTGCCTTCTTGGTGAGCATAAGACAGAAAAAGTGGGAAACATCCCGTTAACTAGCATACCAGAAAGGGACTGTCTGTTCCCTAAACCTTTTCTTCTCTACATTTATACTAATTATCCCCCAATCTCTCATAAAGGTCCTAGAATTGAGTTTTTTACATATTACTCCCTCCTTTTATAGATCAGGAAATTTTTTAAATTTTTAAGAAAATGGGTAACTCAAGGGCACCCACAAATATGTCTAGCTCTTAGAAAACCAAATCACACTTGAGCTTAATTAGCCACACTGACCCTACAGGTTAGGTATAATATTTTAACCTAAGGAGAAATTTAACAACTAATATAAATGCTCTGTAAACCAAAAAAAAGATAGTTATAAAGACAATATACTTTGCATACTTATTTGTAAAGGGTCTCTCATAACTCAGTGGGTAACAGTGAAGGAAGCCATTAAATCTTTGTGTACTTTAAAAGCAAAAAGAACAAATTCTGAACCATTAGAAAACCTCCTCCATAATATAAATCTATTATATTGTATAATATAAATATAAATATATATTAAATATATTATATTTATTTAATATATTATATATAAATATATTAAATATAATAAATTTATTATATTGTAAGAATATAATAATGCAAAATTTCTTTAGTCAGCTATAATTGATCTAAGACACTGGAAATACAATTTCAATCTATGTTCCAATTTTAGATGTCTATAACTTCCTTGAAGACAAAGATATCACCTTCATCCTTGCATCTCCCATAGCACTTGCATAGTCTTGTACATAACGTGCATAAATATTTCAAAAGTAAAAGAATAAATGAATGGCTACAACTTCTATATTCTAGGGTTTCAGTGAAGCATATAGGGCCACAATACTTCTAGAGCACTGCTACACATAACCACCACATTCAGCCCTATCTAACAAACAAAAAAGATGACACATGCCTAAAGATGCTTTCAATCTAAGAAAATTTATCCTGTTTCGAGACAAAAACATAAAAATATTCTTGTATGTTAAAAGGAAACATATATGTCACATAAAATGACCCAAACGGAAGTATCCAAATAATTGCTAAGAGATGCTAGAGTAGTGAAAGACAAAGCCTTCCTATAATACAGAATATTGAATAAAGAAAAAAAGTGATATAGCGTAATAGCAGGGTGATAAAGTTGGGAGAAAGGATGTAGCATAAGTAAAATTATAGGAGTAAGCCATCTTGGGTTGTAATTTACTTATTTTTTAAAGTAAATCCTAAACATAAAACCTGAAACTATAAAATTCCTAGATGAAAACTGAGGAAAAACTCATCTGGACATCAGCCTAGGCAAAGAATTTATGACAAAGACCCTAAAAGCAAATGCAAGAAAAACAAATTAAACAAGTAGAACTTAACTAAGAAGTTTCTAGGCCAAGCGTGGTGACTCACACCTGTAATCCCAGCATTTTGGGAGGCCAAGGCGGGTAGATCACTTGAGCCCAGGAGTTCAAGAACAGCATGGGCAACATGATGAAACTCTATGTCTACAAAAAATACAAATATGAGCCAATCATGGTGATACACCCGTCGTTTCAGCAACTTCGGAGGCAGAGGTGGAGAGGTGGGAGGATCCCTTGAGCCCAGGAAGTTGAGGCTGCAGTAAGCCATGACTGTGCCACTGCATTCCAGGCTGGGCAACAGAGCAAGACTTTGTCTCTAAATTAATTAATTATTTTTTACAAAGTAAAAATAAAAATCTTCTGCACAGCAAAAGAAATAATCAACACAGTAAACAGACAACCTACAGAAAGGTAGAAAATATTTGCAAATTATGCCTCCAACAAAGGACAAATATCCAGAATCTACAAGGAACTCAAACAACTGAACAAGAAAAAAACAACCCCATTCAAAACAGCAAAGTACATAAACAAACATTTCTCAGAATAAGAAATACAAGAAGCCAACAAACACATGAAAAAATGTTCAACATAACTAATTATCAGAGAAATACAAATTTAAACCACACTGAGATACCATCTTACACCAGCTAGAATGGCTATTATTAAAAAGTCAAAAAATAACAGATATTGGCATGGATACAGAGGAAAGGGACCACTTGAGTACTGTTGGTGAAAATGTAGACTAGTTTAACCTCTATGGAAAACAGTACGGAGATATCTCAAAGAACTAAAAATAAAAACAGCAATCCCACTATTGAGTACCTAAAAGAAAATAAATCGTTATATAAAAAGACACCTGCACTCATATGTTTATCACAGCACTAACCACAATAGCAAAGTCACACAACCAACCTAAGTGTCCATCAACAGTTGACTGGACAAAGAAAATGTGATACATATATACCATGCAATAGTATGCAGCCATAAAAAAGAATGAAATCATGTCCCCTACGGCAAGATGGATGAAGCTAGAGGCCATTATCTTAAGTAAATCAACTCAAAGGTGGAAAATCTAATATTGTATGTTCTCACTTACAAGTAGGAGCTAAACAATGGGTACACATAGACATAAATATGCATAATAGCCTTTACAGTACACAGCTCCACAGAGACATTGCCAGGACAAGTAAGAGATAAGGAATTAACAACCAGAATATATAAGGAACTCAAACAACTCTATAGGAAAAAATCTAATAATCTGATTTAAAAATGGGCAAAAGATCTGAATAGACATTTCTCAAAAGAAGACATACAAATGGCAAACAGGTATATGAAAAGGTGCTCAACATCACATCATCAGAGAAATGCAAATCAAAACTACAATGATATACCATCTCACCTCAGTAAAAATGGCTTTTATCCAAAAGATAGGCAATAACAAATGTTAGCAAGAATGTGGAGAAAAGGAAGACCTTGTACACTATTGGCGGGAATGTAAATTATTATGGCCACTATGGAGTACAATTTGGGGGTTCCTCAAAAAACTAAAAATAGAACTACCATATGATCCCCCAATCCCACTGCTAAGTATATACCCAAAAGAAAGGAAATCAGTATATTGAAGAGATACCTATACTCTCATGTTTAATGCAGCACTATTCACAATAGCCAAGATTTGGAAGCAACCTAAGTGTCCATCAACAGGTGAATGGTTAAAGAAAATGTGGTAAATATACACAATGGAGTACTATTCAGCCATAAAAAAGAATGAGAACCTGCCATTTGCAACAACATGGATGGAACTGGGGGTCATTATGTTAAGTGAAATAAGCCAGGCACAAATAGACAAGCTTCACATGTTCTCACTTACTTGTGGGAACTAAAATTAAAACAATTGAACTCATGGAGACAGAGAGTAGAACAATGGTTACCAGAAGCCAGGAAGGGTAACAGGGGAGAACGGTTAATGAATACAAAAACAAAGTTAGATAAAATGAATAAGACCCAGTATTTGATGGCACAACAGGGTGACTACAGTCAATAATAATTGATTGCACATTTACATATAACTAAGAGTATTAATTACATTATTTGTAACACAAAGAAAGGATAAATACTTTGAGGTGATAGAAACCTCACTTACCCCGATGTGATTATTACACACTGCATGCCTGTATCAAAATATCTCATGTACCCCATAAATATATATACCTACTATGTATCCACAAAAATTAAAAATAAAAAAATTTAATGGAAATAATAGACACTGGGGACTCCAAAAAGGGGTAGGGATTGAAGGAGGGGGGTGGAAGTTCAAAGATTACCTATTGGATACAAAGTTCAATATCTGAGTGACAGATACACTGGAAACGCAATCCCCACCATTACTCAATATATCCATGCAACAAGCATACACATGGACCACCTAAATCCAAAACTTAAAAATGTATAAATTAAATAAATAAATAAAAATAAAAACCAGATAACATGGACTAGATGGGAAGACTTTGTAGATTAAATTTCCTATTGAAAAAATGTATTCAACAAAGATATATATTTACTTATAGATGGTCTTAGTGTAGGAGTTTAACTGCAGAGAGACTTTGTACTTACCAAAACATATCCTCCATACCACACTGCTGCATAATATATCAAGTGAAAATGGTTGAACAAAAGATGAAGGAAATAAGCTACATTTACAGTTTATCTACTAGAGTTTGCAAATTATACTACTTTCACATTTAAAGAAAAAGCACATAAAACTTGGAAATCTAATTTGAAAATGAAGGTATATTTTGTGTGGTGGAACCAAAGCCTGAAGAATGCAACTGCAGTTCAAATAGCCTTCCATTTTCTACCTTTTGTCATTAAAAAAAAGAAGTATGTACGTTTTATATATAATATACATTAGGTTCAGAACTCTATGAGCTCTAATTAATGTAAGCAAAAAAAAATCTCTCACACTTTTAATCAAAGATTTTTTTAGGTTAAATAACACAAGCAAAATAGAAAACAATAGGACTAAGAATAATTCAAATGAAGACTAAAGTACTTACCAATTTGGCCAGCCTTGACTTTAAAAGGAACATCCAATTCACTCTTCAGAATAAAGAGAAAATGTAAAGGACATCTTAAATTATTAAGTCAACCCAAAAATCACTTTTGTGTGATCATTTAAATACACATGTCCAAAGAAAAACAAAAACCAAATTTTCTATATTTGAATAACTCATAAAGGACATGTTTTATAGCCAAAAAACATTTCATAGGCCTGGTGCGGTGGCTCACACCTGTAATCCCAGCACTTTGGGAGGCCGAGGCGGGTGGATCGCCTGAGTTCAGGAGTTCGAGACCAGCCTGGCCAACATGGTGAAATCCAATCTCTACTAAAAATACAAAAAAATTAGCCTGGTGTGGTGGCAGGTGCCTGTAATCCTAGCTAATCAGGAGGCTGAGGCAGGAGAATCACTTGAACCCAGGAGGCAGAGGTTGCAGTGAGCCGGGATCGCGCCACTGCACTCCAGCCTGGGTGACAAGACAAAACTCTGTCTCAAAAAATAAAAATTATAACTTAAACTTTGACTTTAAAGAAAGAATTCACAAGAGAAACAAAATGATAAATAGTAAAAATAGAAAAAGTTTGTAAATAACCAGGTAAACTGGTTACTTGTTTTAAGTAAACCAAATCAAATGGAAATTAAAATCAAACCAAATCAATTTAAACACATAGACAATGTTTATCTCAAATACTAGAACAGAAAAAAGAAGAGTCTTTTTGCATAAATTAGTTGAAAACAATACTGAACAACAGTTCTCTCTCAAATATTTAGTAAATGAATAAATTTAAAAATCTTTAAAAGAAAAGCTAGATTCCCAATATATTATTTACCAAATTAGTATTTCATTTAGATAAGTTACAGAGAGGTGCCAACAAATAATAATAAACTTTCACTTACCTATATTCCAAACAACTAGAAAGTTCAAATAACTTTTTTTATTCACAGAATGCTAAACAACTGATATCCATAATGATAACCTGAGTTTTTAGAATTATTAAAAATTAAACCAGTCAGTACAGCCTTTCTGTTAGGTGTGACTTAATATATAATAACACTATAAAAATCTGACCACCAAAATATAGGTAATAATTAACTAAAATAATCAATTTACCTAATCATCTGATTACGTTTGAATGCTACGTAAACAGGAATTGAACAGAATGCTATTATAATAGCTTTAGATAAAAAGTCTTTTTTAGACCAAAAAAAAAAAACCTTTGCTGCCAATAAGAGCAGCTCTGTCCTCCTGGAGGACAGGAAAGATAAATTCAAGGGAATTCGCATTATACAGTATACAAACTGCAAACTACAAAAAGGTGGTCTCATGCTCATTTTAATCCTCCTGAAATAATTTTCACACAAAATAAATGTAAATAACCCATATAAAAGTAAAAATTCATCAATTTGGTTTAACTGGGGAAAGGAGCTACTTTGAATAAAAAATATAAATTACAGGGGGAAGGGATAGCATTAGGAGATATACCTAATGTAAATGACAAGTTACAGGGTGCAGCACACCAACATGGCACATGTATACATAGGTAACAAACCTGCACATTGTGCACATGTACCCTAGAACTTAAAGTATAATAAAATATATATATATATAAATTACAAAATAGTTTATTATATTTAATTATAACCAAAACTTGAATTAGGCTAAAGCAGCTCAAATAATTTGTCTCCTTAGTATGTTAGATATATATCCTGTCACTACAATTCTATTTATATTGTCATAAATAGAGGAAAAAACCTCTTTTCCAATCTATAACAACAGAATCAGGTCTAAATTTTTGTTTAAAATTTAAAAAGTTGTAGCATCCTATATAAAAAAGAGAAAAATATTTAAATTTTTGAGTACCCACTATGTGCCAGGCTCTACTTCTCATCTTATTCAAGCCACAAAGACACAGAGATATTATATTGTTTTATAATTAACTTCACTTTATAGATGATTAAACTCATGCTAAAAGATCAAAGAAATTAAGAAGTTAGGCTGCGCGCAGTGGCTCATGCCTGTAATCCCAACACTTTGGGAGGCCAAGGCAGGCAGATCACCTGAGGTCAGGAGTTGCAGACCAGCCTGGCCAACATGGCAAAACTCAACCTCTACTAAAAATACAAAAATTACCCAGGCGTGGTGGCACACACCTGTAATCCCAGCTACTAGGGAGGCTGAGGCAGAAGAATTGCTTGAACCTGGGAGGCGGAAGTTGCAGTGAGCCAAGATCATGCCACTGCACTCCAGCCTAGGCAACAGAGTAAGACTCTGTCTCAAAAAGAAATAAAAATAAAAATAAAAGGTTGGAAACCTGAAAAAAATTAATTAAACAATAAACTCATTAAGTGACTTCATAAACTCACATTTAGCCCAATAAGCTAAACAGAAACCTAACTGGGGGATAGAGGGCATTGTTTTGTTTGTTTTCAACTCAACAATAATGACACAAATTACTTTCTGGAGCTAAAGTCCAGAAAATCCTATTTTACCTCTTAATATTACTATAATAAGGCTAGACCATCAATATATTTCCAAAATTAGATATGTTATTTAAAATCAAGCCCTCATTTATCTCAAAAATAGGTAAAGACACTACTGAAGAAAAATATTGCTATAAGGAAAAAGTCAACTACAAAACTATACAGTCAAATTAGATCAACGAAAAACACTCCATTTCCAAGAGATACTATTTTGATTATTAGGGGAAAAAATTTCTAAATCTTTAATCTCAGATTTTCCAACAGCAAATAGTTGAACAAGTAATCCCTTGAGTGACTCCATCACTTTATCTAGTACATGGTAACAGATGCCTAGTAGGCAAAGTTTTCTAAGAACTTACCAAATTAAGTGAGTTATTAGCATAGTTTAAAAAAAACTTACCAGGGCATTTTCTTTTATCTGTAGATTATCCAAAGCCACATTTCCTTTAAAAAAAGAAAACAAAGAAAAATATTACAATAACATACCAATTTTTAAACCTATCACAAGGTAGTACCAAGCACTAAGAAACTGTGCTAAGTGCTAAGAATACAATGATAAACAAAGGTGACTTAAGAGGCTACCCGGCACAAAATAGTTGCTACATATGCTCAAGAGTTATTAATTGTAGCATACTATAGGTTAACCCAGTGTAAAAGAAGTTATAAAACATTAAACTAGCTAACATTTAAACAAACAATGGGAAAGAAGTTGGAGCTTTTTGGACAGAAGAACTTTAAGACCAAAGAAAGTAGCCATCATTTTGAATGATTAAGCCAAAATCTCAAGATATAAAGAGATGATTACAAGGTCAGATCAATCATCCTGGGTTCTTTAATTATGTTACCAATTAACATTTTCTTCAGAAACATGGTGTTAGTCTTTCATGTCTCCAAACATTCTACCTTCCCAATGATTACTGTATGTGCTTCTAATATTCTTTAATCAGTCCAACTTTTATTATATTCATATGCTAAGTTATAAAAATACTATTACATGACTCAAATCTTAAACACTATCCCTGTATTTGTTGATACACAATAGTCAAATATTCATGCTCACATAAAAACTTAAGGAAAAAGTTTTCATTTCACTTAAATTATGTTAAGGCTAATAAAACTATAGTTTCAACATTAAATGCAGGCATAAATTACTGTTATATATTTTCTTAATCATTTATGACACATATATTTTTTTAAAACTATAGTAGCTATACTTCCCATTAATATTTTTCAATCAAGTAACTTTTTCTTCCAGGTATTTTGGAGTGAATTTAAAAGTATATTTAATTTGTTTATGTCATTTTAGAGATCTGCTTTTCCCAGATCTCAAAATTATTAAACATTTATTAAGCACCCATTATATGTTAGGTGCTGGAAAGAGAAAGATTACTAGAACAATATTCATTAAGGCACTAACGGCTTAGCAGAGGGGACTGTGCAAAAGTAACTGCAGTTTTTGCCATTACTTTTAATGGCAAAAATGCAACTACTTTTGCACCAACCTAATAATTTTCTAAAATTTTAGAAATATTCCAATAGAAGCGTACACAAGATGAAAAGGAGGAGTCACCTAATTGCCTAGGGAAATCAAGAACACACATAGGTTTAGGCTGGAAGGTTTAAGTAGTATTTACTGGGTGGATAAGAAAAGAGGGCAAATAGATAAGTGTGATTAAGGCACATTTTAGAAAGCACATATGGTTTGGTGTAACTGGAGGGTGTAAGAAAAGGAAACAAAATAAGGTTAGAAAGGTAGGCAAGGGCCAGACTAATGAAGAGCTTTCAGGATAAAAAATTCCAGACCCACCAAAACAAAGAGACAAAATATATATAACAGAGATTATGTTATTTTAGAATCATTACTCAACTGTCCTAAGGAATAACTATTGATCTGTCCAAACAATTTAGCTACAAGGATATTGCAGTATTGGGAGGGAAAGAAGGAAGGACAGAAAAGGGGAGGAAAGGAAGGAAAGGAGGACCTAAAGATCTAAATGTCCAGGAAGAAGGCATAACTCACAATACATCTGTATTATAAACAAAAAAAAGTAGAAAGACATGGGAAAATGTTCACAGAATATTGAGTTTTTTAAAAAGTAAAAGAATGCCCAGATTGACCTAAATTTAAAAGTATCTATATATGCACAAGTGTGTGTGCATTCCACACATACACAGAAAAAAATAAAAAACTGTAAGATGCCATAATGCTCACAGTGGTTATTTCTATGTAATAGAGTTCATTTTCTGTGTACATACAGTTCTCAAATTTTCTAAAATAAATTGTCGAAAACTATAATAAAGGAAGAAAAGGAGGAAAGAAACTTCACAAATGGTAAGAAAATACTATAGTATATAGTAGGAGGGAAATGAAAGAATACAGGCAGTCAGGAAACTTCTATAACACACTGAAAAGTAAAACCGAAAATAAGGCAGTAACTTCAGGATGAAAGAGGTAGAGTCACAGTAAAGAGTTATTTTGGAGGCAGAATTGACAGGATATCATCACTGTCCAGATGTAGGAGTAATAAAGTAGTCATGGAAGACTAGCGTGTTCAGCAACAGGGGGAAAAAATTCCTTACGTATTATATATGCACTAAAATTACAAAAAGACAAACATTCCTAGATTCAAATCTGTCACATGATGAATTACACAAAATTACAATTGGGAAGTCTATTCTAGCCTACAGGGTAATCTGCACAGATGCTAGTGCCTATCTGAAGCCATCCAAACTAGTTTAATAAGATCTAAGGCCCACATGCAGACTTTCAACCCTGCTCATAAATTGTGACTGTTCTACCTAGTCATTCTCAATTGGTGGGCCAAGAGTCACCAGGAGTGATCAGAAATCATCTGCGTTAGAGATGAAGTCTTTATAACAATTGTTAAGGCACTACCATAATGTTTGTAAAAATATAAATATACTTATAAAAAGTGGGCTGTTTCTACTGCAGTGACACTTTACTTGTTTGATCAAGTAGTAGGATAGCAGGTGGTAGTTAAGATGTGAAATGTTGAAAACTACCAATATGGCTAAAAGAGTTAGACAAGTATATTTAGACAGAATGTCAGACAAAAAGAGATTGTACTTATTATTGCTGGGTGGTAGAATTAAAGATAGCTTTTTTATTGATGTTTTTCAGTATTTTCTAGTTTTTATAATAATTAGGTTTTTTATATGAAATTATTATGGAAATTATAAGAAGGAAAATGGGGAAATAAACCAAAAGTAAATTCACATGTCAATACGATTTAAATATTTTTTATATAAATTTTTTCTATATCTAGCATTACCTTACCCCCAGACACGTAAGAATAACAAAGAAATATTGGCCAGTGTGCAGTGGCTCACACCTGTAATCCCAGCACTTTGAGAGGCCAAGGCAGGCGGATCACAAGGTCAGGAGTTTGCAACCAGCCTGGCCAACATAGTGAAACCCCATCTCTACTAAAAAAAAAAAACAAAAATTAGCCGGGCATGGGCATGGTGGCATGAGCCTGTAATCCCAACTACTCAGGAAGCTGAGGTGGGAGAACTGCTTGAACCTGGGAGGCGGAGGTTGCGGTGAGCTGAGATCGTGCCACTGCACCCCAGCCTGGGCGACAGCAAGACTCCATCTCAAAAAAAAAAACAAAAAAAGCAGTATCTATTTCTGCCACCCAGTCTGACAAATGCATACTTCCTCTTTGAAAATGTGAATGTTATCTAACAAACAGTAACTGTAACAGTGAAATAAGAATAATACATTCTCCAAGTTATTTGCACTGAAGGAGGAGCTCTAGTTCTAATACAAAGAATAGGGGAGGAATAAGCAGTATAATTCAGATTAACACTGGCACCAGTGTAAAGAGGTAAAAGTGCATTCATTCGTTCAAGCAGTAGATGAGTACTTATCTTGGTAAGGCACTGGACTAACAAGTACTCTCCACTAAACTGCATGCTATTCTGACTGATAAATATGCAACAGTGTCATTACATATCCTATGAATTCCAGAAATCCTGTTTAAAGAAAAAGAATTTATAAGACCAAGATTAAACCAGATCTCCCCTAAAAATCAACCATTTTATATTTAACTGAATACCGATAAAAAAGATTTCATTTTCCTTTTCTACCTTAAAACAACATAATAATTCTATACAATGTAAATAACTTTAGTGCTATAGCCAGATCACCAGGGCTAAGAACACATAGAAGTCATAGAAAGTTCTCAAAAAAACTGAAGGAAGGGTAAATATTTGTTGTTTTTTCGTTTTTTTTCATTTGTTCTCATTTTGTTTATTTTATTTTATTATTATTATACTTAAAGTTTTAGGGTACATGTGCACAATGTGCAGGTTTGTTACATATGTATACATGTGCCATGTTGGTGTGCTGCACCCATTAACTCGTCAATTAGCATTAGATATATCTCCTAATGCCATCCGTCCCCCCTCCCCTCCCCACAACAGGCCCCTGTGTGTGATGATGTTCCCCTTCCTGTGTCCATGTGTTCTCATTGTTCAGTTCCCACCTATGAGTGAGAACATGTGGTGTTTGGTTTTTTGTCCTTGTGATAGTTTACTGAGAATGAGGGTTTCCAGTTTCATCCATGTCCCTACAAAGGACATGAACTCATCCTTTTTTATGGCTGCATAGTATTCCATGGTGTATATGTGCCACATTTTCTTAATCCAGTCTATCGTTGTTGGACATTTGGGTTGGCTCCAAGTCTTTGCTATTGTGAATAGTGCCTCAATAAACATACGTGTGCATGTGTCTTTATAGCAGCATGATTTATAATCCTTTGGGTATATACCCAGTAATGGGATGGCTGGGTTAAATGGTATTTCCAGTTCTAGATCCCTGAGGAATCGCCACACCGACTTTCACAATGGTTGAACTAGTTTACAGTCCCACCAACAGTGTAAAAGTGTTCCTATTTCTCCACATCCTCTCCAGCACCTGTTGTTTCCTGACTTTTTAATGATCGCCATTCTAACTGGTGTGAGATGGTATCTCATTGTGGTTTTGATTTGCATTTCTCTGATGGCCAGTGATGGTGAGCATTTTTTCATGTGTCTTTTGGCTGCATAAATGTCTTCTTTTAAGAAGTGTCTGTTCATATCCTTTGCCCACTTTTTGATGGGGTCGTTTGTTTTTTTTCTTGTAAATTTGTTTGAGTTCATTGTAGATTCTGGATATTAGCCCTTTGTCAGATGAGTAGGTTGCGAAAATTTTCTCCCATTTTGTAGGTTGCCTGTTCACTCTGATTGTAGTTTCTTTTGCTGTGCAGAAGCTCTTTAATTAGATCCCATTTGTCTATTTTGGCTTTTGTTGCCATTGCTTTTGGTGTTTTAGACATGAAGTCCTTGCCCATGCCTATGTCCTGAATGGTAATGCCTAGGTTTTCTTCTAGGGTTTTTATGGTTTTAGGTCTAACATGTAAGTCTTTAATCCATCTTGAATTAATTTTTGTATAAGGTGTAAGGAAGGGATCCAGTTTCAGCTTTCTACATATGGCTAGACAGTTTTCCCAGCACCATTTATTAAATAGGGAATCCTTTCCCCATTGCTTGTTTTTCTCAGGTTTGTCAAATATCAGATGGTTGTAGATATGCGGCATTATTTCTAAGGGCTCTGTTCTGTTCCATTGATCTATATCTCTGTTTTGGTACCAGTACCATGCTGTTTTGGTTACTGTAGCCTTGTAGTATAGTTTGAAGTCAGGTAGCGTGATGCCTCCGGCCTTGTTCTTTTGGCTTAGGATTGACTGGGCAATGCGGGCTCTTTTTTGGTTCCATATGAACTTTAAAGTAGTTTTTCCAATTCTGTGAAGAAAGGCATTGGTAGCTTGATGAGATGGCATTGAATCTGTAAATTACCTCGGGCAGTATGGCCATTTTCACGATATTGATTCTTCCTACCCATGAGCATGGAATGTTCTTCCATTTGTTTGTATCCTCTTTTATTTCATTGAGCAGTGGTTTGTAGCTCTCCTTGAAGAGGTCCTTCACATCCCTTGTAAGTTGGATTCCTAGGTATTTTATTCTCTTTGAAGCAATTATGAATGGGAGTTCACTCATGATTTGGCTCTCTGTTTGTCTGTTATTGGTGTATAAGAATGCTTGTGATTTTTGTACATTGATTTTGTATCCTGAGACTGCTGAAGTTGCTTATCAGCTTAAGGAGATTTTGGGCTGAGACGATGGGGTTTTCTAGACATACAATCATGTCATCTGCAAACAGGGACAATTTGACTTCCTCTTTTCCTAATTGAATGCCCTTTATTTCCTTCTCCTGCCTAATTGCCCTGGCCAGAACTTCCAACACGCTATGTGTCTAATCTTTTAAAACAAAAAACAAACAGGGATATGTTGACTAATAATTGGAGATGAATAAACTTAACTCTGCCAGCAAGGAAAGCTCTAAAGCCAATCCCACAATCAAGTGGCTCTAATCCTACCAAGTCTAAACAGACTAAGGTGACAGATAAGGAAATTCTGTGAAGAGATCTCCCTTATGCTGGACTGACAGGCCCATGGGAGGAGGGTAGACAATATGCACAGTAAGTAGTCTGTGCTTCAGAAGAGACCCCATATGATTCTCATTAATAAACTACAAATATTTTGGATGTGCATACACTGCTAGAAAGTCACCATAGTTTCAAAGCCAATCTTGAAAGATATTTTAAGAAATATACTAAAAGGGCCAGGTGCAGTGGCTCATGCCCGTAATCCCAACACTTTGGGAGACCAAGGCGATTGGATCACTTGAGCCCAGCAGTTGGAGACCAGCCTTGCCAACATGGCGAAACCCTGTCTCTACCAAAAAATACAAAAAAATTAGCCAGGCATGGTGGCAGGTGCCTGTCATCTCAGATACTCGGGATGCTGAGGCAGAAGAATCACTCGAACCAGAAGGGCAGAGGTTGCAGTGAGCCAGGATCATGCCACTGCACTCCAGCCCCAGTGACAGCCAGAGCAAGACCCAGTCTCAAAAAAAAAAAAAAAAAAGTAAATCCTGGATCAAAATTTAGTATTCTTCATCGGTGAACCAGAAGATGAAAATGGAAGTAAATTAGCAAATGACATGAAGAGTTGGAGTCATCGCAAATAAAAAAAGCAAGTAGAAATAGTTGCTAGTTATAGAAAACAACCAAGCTAGTATATTTATAAATAAAAATCCAATGGTACTAGCACAATATGGAAAAGCCTGCCTAAGTCCAAGAATGGCTTTTTAAATACATAATGACCTACAAAATAAATGTAAGAAATATAGTCCTATTGTTAAGTACCTCCAACCAGAAATAATCTCTCTAAACTTTTGCAGAAATTTAGGCTATAGCTTTCTTACGGTGCATAACACTTAACTTTATATAAATCCCCAGTCTGATTATAAACTTCTTACTGATTCTCCTCAGAGTAGGTACTCAATAAATACTGACTTCAGAATGCATATTGTACTGGGGTGGAAACAACTACAATAAGATCATAAATCTTTATATTTTAGAAAACACTTTCAGATACATAACATTACTCAATCCTTACAGCCTCCTGGGCAAGAAACAGGTTGTATACATTAAGCAATAGAAGCTGAGGCTTAGAGAGGTTAAATGACTAGCCCAAGAATCCTATGGCAACCTAATAGTAAGTGGCAGTCTCAAGGCTCAAATCTTGTAACACTCAATGCTATCTTCAGAATAACACTGTTCTCCCGAATAGCAGAGCAAAAAGCGTATAGGATTTTAATTCAGAACGTAATTCGACCTCCCTGGACAACAAAAATGCCATAAAAGAATCAGACTCAGCATTCACAGGCCAGTGTGGTTGTCGGTTCCACTTTTGGTCTCTGTATTTGCAATGAGACGTAAAAAAATCCAAAACAAAAAGGATAACTAAAATTAGTATAACAAGGGCACAGGCAGAAAGGTAGGATAGAGTCAAGGGGGTTATGTTCAGAGCATAACCAGAAGAAAAGGTAGTGCCACAGGGGAAAACAGATGCAGGAGATGGTATTACAAAATGGTCATTTTAGTACTTTTTAAAAATCTATTTTTTTCCTCAAAAGACAGAAATTCACAAGTTATGATTTAGAACTATTTGGGACCATGAAGATTTTCAAATCTAAGCCCCTCTCACTTTATACATGAAGAAATTAAAGTCTAAAGAGATCTGGTAGTTTATCCAAGGTTATACAATTTTTTTGTGGCAGTACTAAGAATAGAATCTATGTCTCCCAACTCCTAGGTCAACGTTCTTAATATAAAACATAGAGGTTAATCCAAAACTGTGATTAAACACAAAAACCATCCAACAAACAAAAATGCCACGTCATAATCCATGAAACTAGCTTTGCATATAAAGAATAGTGAAATAAAGAATGCTTTGTACTTATTTTTTAAGATTTTGTTTATGTATCTATAACATAAACATTATTTATTTGAAAGCATATCTGAATGTTCTGACACAATTCATTTTCCAGGGAGGTGAGCTAAAGTAGATGACTGAACAGTTTTTTAAAGCAAAGCATGAATCAAATTATTTTAATGATTTATGTTTTAGTAAAGAATACCAGGCCTGGTGCGGTGGCTCACACCTGTAATCCCAGCACTTTGGAAGGCCGAGGCAGGTGGATCATGAGGTCAGGAGATCAAGACCATCCTGACACGGTGAAACTCCGTCTCTACTAAAAAATACAAAAAACTTAGCCAGGCGTGGTGGCGGGCGCCTGTAGTCCTAGCTACTCTGGAGGCTGAGGCAGGAGAATGGCGTGAACCCAGGAGGCAGAGCTTGCAGTGAGCCGAGATTGTGCCACTGCACTCCAGCCTGGGCGACAAAGCGAGACTCCGTCTCAAAAAAAAAAAAAGAATACCAAAGAAAATATTATAGCTATTCATTTCAAATGAATGTAGCTAGTCAACCCAAATTAACCAATCTAGACTCCTTTTAATGAGTTCACAGTGACTTTGTCTTCAGAGAGGAAGACAGGAAAGAGAAAGGAAACAACTCTCTCACTCTTCCCATTTCCCTACTGAAACAGGAAGTTTTGACAAAGAAAGGTAGAAAGCTGCAACATCACCACTGAACTTTCTCCCTTTCAGTTCACTTCAGGGATCCCATAATATTGAGTAATGTGGTAGAGCTTCCTAGCAGAATGGTTACCAAAATACCAATTCTCAGTTTTAGTTCTAGAAAAGGAGTTAATTTTTAATTAGTAATCCTACTTAAATATGTGAAAAGGTGCTTAAATTTAAATTTCTAAGCACTGCTTTAACTGGTAGTAACTGAGCCTAAATATGTATTACACTAATGACCTTTTCATTATTGTTTATTTTTATATGCTATAGGACAAGCTAATAAGAAATGTGGCCTCCACTACACCAAGTGTTGGCTGGGAGGAAAAGACTAAAGAAAATCCCTCTACAGGTTTAGAAATACCTAGATACTTCCATCTTTTATGTGTCAAAGCCAAGAAAAGCAAAAAGAGCTGCTTTTTCTTTCATTCTCAAGCTGCCCTACAGGTACCTGTTAAGACAATATATTACAGTATATTACACTTGGACCCACAAATATCAGCATGAGCCTGGAACTTCATTTATCTTGTCACTGTCATTGACTGTGGCTCTTTACTCACCAATATCAGGTGAAGAGCAAAAAGGAAAGATAAAGATACATTATTTAACTACCTTTTCTCACTATGAATGCAGAGGAAGTGGCAGTACCACTCATCCAATGAAGGATCTCACGTTGTTCTTGCCTTGCTCAAATCACAGAAGTTTAAAGATAGAAGAGATGACCTTGTCTAACCTTTTCACTTACAGATAAGCAACCAATGATCACTTGTCAGAGACATGCCAAAAGCCACACAACTAGACAGAATCAGAGATGGAATAAGATTAAAGAGGTTTGCTCATTCCCAGTCCAGTGTTCATTCTCCTTTCTTATGCTGCGCTGCTCCAACAATATCTGGCAGCTCAAGGGGAAGTGTCAAGAGTGGGATAAACAGCACGGGTTCAGTCTGGTTTGCAGGGCCACAGATTCTGAGGGCATTGCACTTGGCTTCTATTCCTGGTCACCAGAGTCACCCTTGTATCTAACACATCACAGTTCCTATGTTGATTCCACCTGTCCAGTGGAATTAAGAACAACAGAGTTCTGAGTACTGGAGGATTTTCCTGCTGACTCTGCACGGTAAATCATTTTGAAAAATCAAATTGACAAAGGTTCTACATTGCAACAATACTACTCAAATCATATTGCAAAAGATGAGGCATTTCAACATACCTTTTCAAATATATGTTACTCTTAAAACAATTATATCCTGGACACATCTCAATAGCTAAGGGCTGTGAAATTTATCTATTGGTACCAGTTTGTGGGGAACAAAAATCTAGATAAACCTTCCTACTTATGTAGGCAGTATGTACCCACCAGGCACTTTTCTGAACCTCTGAAAGCCTGACTTACAAACTAGCTGGCAGGTAATACTGTAAAAGCATAAGCATAAATTCAAAGGCAAATAGGGGGGTTTTTTTTTAAAGAAATTTGTTTGGAAAATAAGAAATGTTTAGATATGTAATGATAGCTCTACACAAAATTATCACTCAATAGAAGATTGATACCTCTAAGAAAACCAAACACCACATGTTCTCATTCATAAGTGGGATTTGAACAATGAGAACACATGGACACAGGGAAGGGAACATCACACACCAGGGCCTGTCAGGAGGTGGGAGGCAAGGGGAGGGAGAGTATTAGGACAAATACATAATGCAGGGCTTAAAACCTAGATGATGGGTTGATAGGTGCAGCAAACCACCATGGCACATGTATACCTATGTAACAAACCTGCACATTCTGCACATGTATCCCAGCACTTAAAGTAAAAGTAAAAAAGAAGAAGAAGAAGAAGAAGAAGAATATTAATACCTCTAAAAGTCTGAAGTTAGAAGAAACATCCTTATGAAAATAAAACAAAGACTGTTTTCCATCACCCAGCCAGGTTTGTTAATCATTATTATTATCAATATTATCAACAATGACAAAGGTTTTTGACATAATCTATCTCACCAATACACTGAGTGTTGTATATCCACTTTACAGATTAGGAGAGTGAGAACCGAAATGTTTTGCCCAGGGTCCCACAGCTAATAAATAACCAAGGTCTCAATTATCTACAGTGGCAAGGATTTTTAAAAGGAAATTCTGCTTAAACTACTTTTAAAAATACATAAGAGTTGCTTGGCATTAAATAAAATCTTTAAAGAACAGAAACAGAAAGACAATGGTAGGCTGTGTTTGCTTTGCTTCTCAAATTTAAAGGCAACATCTAAAGCATACTTCCTGATTCTGGACATTCCAGTAATTTTCCCCAACCTTCTCAACCTTTTTTTTCTGAGACAGAGTCTCGCTCTGTCACCTGGGCTGGAGTGCAGCGGTGCAATCTCTGTTCACTGCAACCTCTGCTGCCCAGGTTCACACCATTCTCCTGCCTCAGCCTCCTGAGTAACTGTGACTACAGGCGCCTGCCCCCATGCCCGGCTAATTTTTTGTTGTTTTTTTTTTTGTTTTTTTTTTTTAGTGGAGACGGGGTTTCACTGTGTTAGCCAGGATGGTCTCGATCTCCTGACCTCGTGATCTGCCTGCCTCGGCCTCCCAAAGTGCTGGGATTACAGGTGTGAGCCACGGTGCCTGGCCTCTCAACCTTTTTTAATTGTAAATTTCATTATGAATGCCTATATATACATATATGAATATATGCACACTATGATGTTTTCCAAATCATGTTAACACAATATTTCGATTCTTAAAACTACTTCCAAAGATCACCCAAGCAAAGATTATGCATTTTTATTGACATGATACCTTTCAGTCACTTAAGATATCAATTTCTCTCTCGAATTACAGATTTCATTAAGAGTAATCTACTTCTTCCGTGTCCTTTTTAAAAGCTTACAATTTTTTCAGCACCCAGCAGGTCCCTTACAAACGCAGAAGACAATCTCAGTCTTCTCCTTAGACTAGGGTTTCTCAACTAACATTTTGAGCTGGACAATTCGCTGCAGGAAGTTGTCCTCTGCATTGTAGAATGTTTAGTAGTACTCCAGGGCCTATCTGCTACATGCCAATAGCACACCTCTTCCCTCAGTGTGACAACCAAAAAGTCTCAGACACTGTCAAATATACCCTGGGTACAAAGTCACCTCCCATTGAAAATCACTGCTTTAGGCTAGTTAGACATTCCAGTTAAGATGTATTAAAGTAGTTTATCAATTGATTCCAAAGAATAGTAAGATCAGGTATGTGAGATGTGGGCGGCAAGCCACCCAGGTGCCAAGGCAAGAGACCGAGGACACGAGCTGTTCCAGTATAATAAAATATAAAACAAGAATAGTTATACCATATAGATCTTAGAGATACATGAATATCATTAATCATTAGTTTGCAGTAATTACTCTTTATCCCAATATTATAATAATCTTCGCTCTACAGTCATAACCTAGGAAAAACCAGGCCATACAGAGATAGGAGCTGAGGGGACATAGTGAGGTGTGACCAGAAGACAAGAGTGCGAGCCTTCTGTTATGCCCAGACAGGGCCACCAGAAGGGCTCCTTGGTCTAGCGGTAATGCCAGCGTCTGGGAAGACGCCCGTTGCCGAGCGGACGGTGGTCTAGCGGTAGCGAAAAGTGTCAAGGAACAACACCCGCTACTTAGCAGACCAGGGAAGGGAGGCTCCCTTTCCCCGGGGGAGTTTAGAGAAGACTCTGCTCCTCCACCTCTTGTGGAGGGCCTGACATCAGTCAGGCCTGCCCGCAGTTATCCGGAGGCCTAACCGTCTCCCTGTGATGCTGTGATTCAGTGGTCACACTCCTAGTCCGCCTTCATGTTCCATCCTGTACACCTGGCTCTGCCTTCTAGATAGCAGTAGTCAATTAGTGAAAGTAGTAAAAGTCTCTGATATGCAGAAATAATGGCATAAGCTGTCTTTCTCTCTGTCTCCTCTCTCTCTCTGCCTCGGCTGCCAGGCAGGGAAGGGCCCCCTGTCCAGTGGACACGTGACCCACGTGACCTTACCTATCATTGGAAATGACTCACACTCTTTACCCTGCCCCTTTTGCTTTGTATCCAATAAATAACAGCGCAGCCAGACATTCGGGGCCACTACCGGTCTCCGCGCATTGGTGGTAGTGGTCCCCGGGGCCCAGCTGTCTTTTCTTTTATCTCTTTGTCTTGTGTCTTTATTTCTACACTCTCTCGTCGCCGCACACAGGGAGAGACCCACCGACCCTGTGGGGCTGGTCCCTACAGTGAAATATTTACAAGATGAATTCTTCCCTTTCTCAAGACTTGAAAATTCAACAACAACAACAACAAAAAAGCTGTGAACTGTAAACCTTATCTGCTAAAGCAAATAGTTGTCAAACAAGATTATAGAGAATTTTCAATTTTTTGTAAAACTTGTCAACATCATGGATATCATAAAATATCAGCTATTTTATTAAATTAATATTCCCATTTGTTTACCCAAAAAAGTTTAAGACAAATTTCTTTAGCAATATTTTGAAAGAACAGGAAAAATCAACTCAGATATCTTGCCTTCCAATTTTATTGAGAAATTAGGGTTATCAACAACAGACTGTGCAATAACGATAAAAGCTCGTGACTTCTAGCTTTATAGCAACCACAAAAATAAAAGGCAGCAAACCTTTACAGAGGCAGAGTTGTGAGCTGATAAAGCTAGGAGAATCCCTGATTGGAAGTTCACTGGACACAATATGTGAAAGAAATGGGTTTATTTGCTCAGGCCTATTATAAAGTTAATGTTGGCCACTGGCAGAATACCTTATTCTAAAAATTTAAAAATGAGATGAAAGAAAGTCTCCTTTTCTAGATTTCACCAAAAAAAGACAAAAGGGGAAATAACATAAAATTACGACATTTTTAATTTCAGTTGTGAAAAACTTCAAAATCTTCAAGCAGTATACTCCTCAATGACATGGTAAAACCATTATCAGAAGAACAGAATATTGGCATCACCTTTGATGTTACCTAGTCCAACCTCCAATTTTAAAGATAAAAGAGAGTAACATTTGACGGCAATGGAACCTCTGACTATATCCATACGTTTTATCTTTTTAAAAAAAAAATGTCTAAAGTAAATATGGCATAATATTATAACATTAAAATATGAGTAATTACATGAAAATATTATATCATCCAGTATGATTTAAACTTTTCAGAATTTAAAAATATTTTTTCTATAAAGTTTAAATTAAGATGAAGAAACTAAGGCCCAATAAGGTAAGTGGCTTGTCCAACACAGCACACCATTCACCAGGCCTATTCAGATTTCAGATTTGCTACTCCAGTGCATTTTCAAGTTTCAAATGTCTACAAACCATAAGGAATCACTGGAAAGAATATTGCCAGTATTCTGAAGAAATACTTGATTTCTGCAGAAGATGCTGGTCATTTAATTCCTTAAATTTGTCTTTCTTTACTTACCTTTCTTTTACATTGTATTGAGTGTGGTGGGGGGGATGTAAACAAAGTATGTACAGTAGGCCCTCCATATCCACGGATTGAACTAACTGCAGACCAAAAATATTTCGGGGGGGAAAAAATAAAAAGTATCAATACAGCAATAAAAAATGCAAATTAAAAAACAACAGAACAACTATTTACGTAGCATTTACTTATTGGGTATTATAAGCAATCCAGAGATGACCTAAAGTATACAGAAGGATGTGCATAGGGTACATACAAATACTAGGCCATTTTATTTAAGGGACTTGAGCAACCTCCAATTTTGGTATGGTCAGGGGTACTGAAGCCAATCCCCCATAGATACCAGGGGACTATTGTATTGTTGGGCAAACCACAGTGAACCAATCAAATGATCAGCTACCTATTAAAAACAGGCTCTTGGCCAGGCACTATAGCTCACACCTGTAATCCTAGCACTTTGGGAGGCTGAGGCAGGAGGATCACTTCAGCCCAGGGGTTGAAGGCTGCAATGAGCTACGATCTTGCCACTGCACTCCAGCCTTGGCAACAGAGCAAGACCTTGTCTCAAAAAGACAAGCCAAAAAAAAGAAAAAAAAAACCCAACAACCAGGCTCTTCCGTAATTCAGGGTATAAACAGCATTGCCCAATATATGTTCCATATACGTAATTATAAATTTTAGAAGCCAAGTTTAAAAAGAAAAAAAGTAAAACTAAAAAACACGGGAAATACACTTTAATATTATATTTAATTTAACCCAATATATTCAAATATTATTTCAACACATAAGCAACATAAAAATTATTGAGGTATTATTTTTTTCTCCTACTTCATTAGGAGTAATACCTATTCAAAACGATGTTTTAATTCATACAGCACGTCTCAATTAGCACTAACCTCATATCAAGTGCTCCACAGCTACAGGGGCTAGTGGTTACCCTAGTGGACAGGGGAAGTCTATAGCTATTTGTTGTTGCTTGAATTAAAAGCAGATCCATACATTTGAGTCGTTTTTTGAATTTTCCTCCAAAGCTGACAAAGTTCCCAAATCTTTTGTGGAGTGAGAAAGTCCCAAAGTCCTCAAAGCTTAACACGTAATTCATGCAAACGATCAAGCTCGTTGAAGAGTGTATGTTTAAGTACACTATTTCCTGAATACTTTTATACACTTAATCTCCAGGATAAAAACGTTGGCATAAATTCCTGAGCATGCAACCAAGCAGACACCTAACTAATGACGATGCTGGTCGAGGCTTTAATTTCTCTCTATTGCTCCAAAACAAAATTCAAAATCCTCTTCGTATTGACGGAAAAGTAAATATTAAAGGAAGAAATCATTTTCACAGGAACTGAAAGCATTAAGAATAAGAATCCCTAAGCACACGCCTATCTTAAAGATCTCCTGCCTATTCCTCTCCAAACCCGGTAATCCTAAAGAGAAGGAACCCAGTTCTTGCTCCCTGTAAAATGATAGTGAAGATAACTGCGAGATGCAATTTCCTCCTTCTTTTTTCTTAGTGCCACTTCGAGCGTATATGACCAGACAACCATGCTCACTCCACGCGATACCGAAACAGGGCTCTGTTTTTATGCTGTAGGGCCAAAGGGGCCACCCTGAGTGCAGCGAGACGACCACAGAGACAGGCAGGGCGGGGACAGCAGGGCCAGGGCTTGGCCTCGGGGGACGAGAAAGGTGGGAACTTTGGCAGCGCGGGCGGGATCCCGCCGCATCTCCCCAGCCGGAGTCGGGACTGGGACCCCGAGAATCCGCGGGCGGCAGAGGCTCCCGCATCCAGCACCTGCCGCACCGGGATGGGGAGTCTCGGGCGGCGCAGGGAGCAGGGCCCGGGCAGAATCCCGGACGGAGCAGCCCTCCGCTGGGCCCTCAGCGCCCGCAGCCCACTGGCCGCGCCCTCTCGCTTACCGCCCCAGATGCCCAGCTTCAGCTGGGACTTGTTCAGGTTCTCCACATAGTCCCCCAGGAAGCGGTTCAGCAAGTCCGCGACCACCGACTCCAGCACCATGGTGGCGCTGAGGCACCAGGAGAGGGAGGAGCCGGAACCGCCCGGCGCAGCTGAGGGCGGCGACCAGCGCTGCAAATGACAACCCCTCCGGCGCCGGCCCACCCCCGCGCCGCGCGCGTGACCCCGCCGGTGCGCAGGCGCGCTGTCGCCCGGCCGGTAGCTAAGGAGGCCCAGCGGTGATCCCGAGGCTTTGTAGGCGCCGCAGCCCCGGCCCTCTAGAGGCCTACGGAGGCGTGCGGGGGAAGTTAGCTTGCGCCTGTCTCGTCAGCCGTGCACGACAAAAAAAGGACCTTCGAGAAGAACAAGGGAGGGCAAGAGTTACCGAGTACAGGGACATCTATGTGGCCGCTCTGCTTTCCCGCCGTCACCTGCTGTTGAACTCCGGCCGCATCGCGGTGTCCGGAGCCGCCTGGCCTGGAGTATGCGCTGAGCGTCACCTAGGCAACCACCCCTGCACCTGTGGATCAGGTGGGGGAAAAGGACCGACCGCGTTCTTGTCCTGCTAGAGTTCGACTCCGCCTGGGGCTTGGTCTCTGCTTCTTCAAAACATTGTTTTTTTATTTTGTTTTTGTTTTGTTTTGTTTTGTTTTGAGACAGGGTCTCGCTCTGTTGCCAAGGGTGGAATGCAGTGTGGGGATCATAGCTCACTACAGACTTGACATCCTGGACTCAAGAGATCCTCCTGTGTCAGCCTCGCGAGTAGCTGGGACCACTGGCGCGCGACAAATAATTTGAAAAGTGGGAGGAGGGGAACAGAACCACATCAAATGGCAGATATCATAGAATGAGAACTGAATATACGCGTTTTGTGAGAAACGCGTTCTTTTCCCCTTTCTCTAAGGTTCGCTTTTAATTCACTAGCCACTAACCAGTTACCTATCTCATTACAGATATAAAAAACAAAACGTAGTAGTGCCTTTTTAAGTATGAATTACTTGTTATTTATATATCACTTTCTTCCATGCTGTCGTTGAACTGTCTTTGATGTAGCACGACCTTAAAAGCAGAGCTTTTATACCACAAGGTCTTTCAACCCTTGTGAAATTTAACCACCCATTGACATTCACCTCTTTAGAGAACTAGAAATTTTTTCCTAAAATATATTTCAAAAAGTTGTTGAGATACAGTACACAGGAAGAAACCTAAGAAACGCTGATTATTTGTAGTCGCAAGCATTAAGTGCTTTGCTACGAGGAAGTGTCTGAGAAACTATTCGTGTATTTTTCTTAAACAACCTAGGCCTACAGAGGATCACAAAGAAAAATCTTAAATTCAAAGTCCGCTGGAGAAGAAAGAAAATCAAAATGGCTACAATTGGTGTCGTGTATTAAATAAAATTAAAAGTACAAAGAAAGACCCAGTCAGTACTAACTAGTACTGTCAAGATCACATTCCTCTCCCACTCCTGCACACTCCACTCCTCTTTAAGAAGATAAATCCTTAACCATCTGTTTTTCCTAGCTGGTCACAAAGACAAAATACTAGTAAGTACTTTGGATTTCTTCACCATCCACAACCAAATAACAGCCCAACCTGTCTATTTTGCTTTTGCCATCTTTCCTAAATTCTCCATGTTTTTCTTCTGGACCATGCCATCCATCTCCTTGAAATTCACTTCCTAGCCTCCAGTTATTCCTTCCTCCAATCTATTCTCATGAACACCGGATGTGTTTTCCCAAAGCACAGGTGAGCTTAAGTTAGTCACCTGCTCAAAAACATCCAATAACTTCCCAGTGTTTAGAACACTCTCTTCAAACTTTCTCCACGTTCTTTCTAGTCATACACTCTAACAATCCCGCTTCCTTTTTACATTCACACTGACTATGCTCCAAGAGGAATGTAAAGAAGCAATATATGTTCTGGTTGAGATAAGGCATGTACCCATAAAAAGTTAAAAAAGAAACCAATCCAAGGATGTATGAATAACAGTATAAGATGATAGGAAAGATGGCACAGGCAACATAGCTTGGTCAAGCAGGTGGAGCAATAGGCACAATCTTTTGGGAGAAGTGAGTAACACTAATGCTTTGTCTAATAAAGTAATTCCTTACAGTTCTATGATATAACTTTGTAATTTTGAAAGAATGTGTAAATGTGCTTTCATATGCATCATTCAGTTTTATTATGTTTCAGTTATACTTCGTAAGGCGTCATGTCATTATTATGCGAAGGTAGGCATTTTTGTGTAATCCTCACAAAAGAGCTGTGAGGTAACTAATGCAGGTAGTAGTATGGTCCTCATTTTATAGAAAAATTAAGCTCAGGAATGTTAAGTGACTTACCCAAAGTCACACAGCAGATATTAATTTCCTTTGATTCTCTGAGCACTGCCACCCTTTTCTCTTCCAGTAATTATACAATTTAATCAACACTGAGCTATTAGTCATTTTCAGAGATCTTACTTTGAAAGGTTCATGACAGAAAAAATAAATCTCAGAGTGGAAAATTTGGCTCTACATTTTTGGTACCAAAAAATGCTATTACCATGTAGTATAAAAAGCTTTAAATTTTACTATTTTCCATTTTCAGCATGTTTTAAGGGATTGATTATGTGCATTCAGTAATGCCCCAAATCTTCCATTATTTAACAAGTCAGAAATATACAGTCCCAATTTAAAACAAACTATAACCAATGTCAAGAAACACCATTAGCACCCTTATGTATGGCATTATATCAGAAATAATTTGGATACAGAGGTTAAAGAAAATGAGCATTCTAATTAATTATAGTTCTTGCCTTCATTCTGGCTTAAGAACAGTGAGAATGACAACAAAGGAAATTACAAAACTAAACTTCAATGAGGGACTAAACAATAAAAACAGATGAGCAAAATATTATTTCTGTTAAAAACAAAAGTATAAGTTAGGGACACTTAAAAATTAACTCAAAAGTGTTTAAAAAAAAAAAAAAAAAAACTTCACACTAACCACCACCCATACCCTATTCCCCAACCCTAGAGATTTTGGAGAAAAGCAGAAGGAATTTGGGGGAAAGGAAATGGAGGAGAAAGCTGGAGTATAAGCCATGACACCATGGACTGCAGGAAAAGTTAGGGAGGTTAACTAGGAGAAAGCACAGGAGTGGATTTCAGAACGTTAGTGCCAGAGGGAGGATCATCCTGTTAATCCAGCCCCCTCAATTGACAGATGGAGACACTGAGTGCCAGGGAGAATTAAGGGTTTGCCCAAAGTCCCACAAGTTAGTGACTGTCAGAGCAAAAACCCAAACCCAAGTGTCCTGACTCCCTGCTCTGTATTCTTTCCAGTACCCCATACTCTAGTTGTGTTGAACAAGATGCATAAGTCAGAACACTGGTGTTTTATTGGTTGTAATCTCTCTTCTTGCTTTCCTTGACACTCAACCTCCTATATTT
Source organism: Pan troglodytes (assembly GCF_028858775.2). Taxonomy (NCBI): domain Eukaryota; kingdom Metazoa; phylum Chordata; class Mammalia; order Primates; family Hominidae; genus Pan; species Pan troglodytes. Next base: position 54,066,559 of record NC_072414.2, read on the forward strand.
TTGTAAGTATGCTTTAAAATGTTTAATTTCCTTTTACTCTTAGAGCACCTCTGGTCTTGATGGTATGTGGTCTATTCATGCTCACTTTACAGAATTGTTTTCCAGCTCCAATACTGGATGTTCCCACAGCTACAGCTGGGAGCTTGGAACAGCCACTGTCTTCCTGTGAGTAGATTTGTGTGTTCCGGGCACCCTGTTACACCATTCTCCCAAGTACTGGGTGGTTGGCTCGTGCTTCCGAGTTAAGTAAAACATAAGGCTTAACAGGGTCACAGGGACCAGCCACGCAATGGCAAATCTCTGCTGTTTTCAAGAAATCATGTACAGGAAATGCTATTAAGGTGTTACTAAAGAAGGTGAATCATTAATAAAAACAAAGTAGATCTGCTTTGCTTGCCTGAGGAGAAAAATGTTTTTAAAGGAATCCATGTATGAATCAGCTAATCCCTGCCCAAGCAAACATTCATAATAAAATAATGATAGTAATAATAATAACTGTTAGCAAGCGTTTAACTGCCAACCAAGCATTTTCATGCATATCTTTTTAACCCCCACAACAATCTTAATGTGGTCGGTATTATTACCCTCATTTTATAACTTGAGCTCAGACAGGTTCATTAACTTGCTTAACAACTTTTCAGCCAACTTCTCAGACTGTAAACTCTGATCTGTGCTCCTAATCACTTTAACCAAGAGCTCTCAACAGGGCTAGCAACATTCTTGTCTCCCAGGAAAAGCTGAGTCAGAGCACATGCACATGGCCCTCAAGTATATAATTTGATAAAACTTTTCCCATAGATTTAGCCCTGGCCCAAGAATTTTGGCAAAGAGTAGAGGTGATTTCAAGACAAAGAAGTAGGCTGGGCTTAGTGGCTCGCACCTGTAATCCCAACACTTTGGGAAGCCGAGGCTGGGGGATCTCTTGAGCCCAGGAGTTTGAGACCAGCCTGGGCAACATGGCAAAATCCCATGTCTATAAAAAATATAAAAATTAGCCAGGTAGTGGTGCATGCCTGTAGTCCCAGCTACTCAGGAGGGTGACATGGGAAAATCACCTGAGCCTGGGAAGTTGAGGTTGAAGTGCCCATGATTGCACCACTGCACTTGAGCCTGGGCATCAGAGTGAGCCCCTGTCTCAAAAAAAAAAAAAAAAAAGCTATTCAAGGACACAGTAAATCCAGAGACCCACCAATCCTGCCCCCTACTAGAAACATTTAAGTAATGTTCAGGCCAGGTACAGTGGCTCACACCTATAGTCCTAGCACTTTGGGAGGCTGAGGTGGGCGGATCACTTTGAGCCCAGGAGTTCAAGACTAGCCTGGTCAACATGTTGAAACTCCATCTCTCCAAAAAAAAAAAAAAAAGTTAGTTGGGCCTGGTGGCTCATGCCTGTAGTCTCAGCTACTTGGGAGGCTGAGGTTGGAGGATTGCTTGAGCCTGGAAAGCAGAGGTTGCAGTGAGCCACAATTGTACCACTGCACTCCAGCCTGGGCAAGAGAGTAAGACCCTGTCTTAAAAATAAATAACTAAATAATGTTCGGTAGTCTCTTCTCACGCCTGCCTCACCCAGATGGAATTCAAATAGTTTATCCTCATCATTTTATTCCATCATTTATGGATTTACATAGCTGATATGATCTTGTACAGCCAACCTGTATCCACTTGCCTAGCATGATGGCTGGAACCTAGAAAACATTCAGTACATGTTACTTTGAATGAATGAACTAATGAGCATTTGCTCTCTTCTGTAATAATAATATTATATCCAACATTGTGTATGTCATGCCCTATGCTGAACTCTTCATATTCACCATCTTACTTTATACTCATGATAACCCTATAGGTTGACACTATTATGAATTTTAAATTTGATACTGTGGCTTAGAAAAGTTAAGTAACTTGCTCAAGGTCACATAGCAACCATTCTGGCATTAACAGTAGATCCGATTTCAGACCCAATTTTTTTAACCACTATACTTTACAACTTTCCTTCTATCTTTATGAATAATAATCAGTTCTATGTATTTAGCACTTACCATGTTACATGGTGCAAAATATTTTACATTATTATTTCCCCAAACAGCTCATTTATACCCATTAGTAGGTATGATTTCCTCCATTTCCCATCATTATGTGACCTTGGATAAGATACTTGACCTCTGAAACTGAGTTTTCATCTATAAAATAAGGATGATCCGAATATGCAGGGTTTCTGTGACAGTTCTACAGACTATATGTAAATCATCTAGCACAGTGCCTGTGTGTCCTGGAAACAAAATGCACATGCCCTATCATGAAATCATTTTTGCATGAATTCAATTTAATTCATTAAATATTATTTAGATAAGTGAATAGTTTGCAAGGCAGTATCTTAGGCAGAAATATCTGCCTGAACGCTGAACAAAATGCCTCAGATCTCTTTCAGCCTGAGCTAACTGGAAGCAATTCTCTTACAAAATGAACACAGGTTAGTTTTCAAAAGGAAGGAAAAGGGTCTCTCTGGTGGGCACAGCCTAGAAAGGCCAGATGTAGTCAGGGCGCCTCCAAAGGATGATTCCAACTGCCCAGATGCATGCAAGTGTACATTTTCCCGATAAAAAATCAGCACACATGGCTTTAGAAGTAGATTGTGATTTTTTAAATTGATGTATAACATACAATAAAGTACTCTAATCTTAAGTGTACACTAGTTGATTGTTTTTACATATGGATACACCTCTGTAACTCCACCCTGATCAAGACATGAAATGTTCCCCCTAACCCAGAGGGGTTTATAATCAGAAAAGAACATCTAAAATCAGAACTGAAAACCGGAAAGCAAGTAAAGAACTTCGAAAGCTGGGCAACTGGGAAGCTGGATTTGGGGAAGGGTATTAGGCAAGAAAAAGACAAACCGGACTTGTCTTCATTTTAATGGTGAATGTAGAGTACTTCTACGTGCTCACATTCACTACGCCCGTCGATCCTCACAATGACTCTGCGGTATAGTAGAGACTGCGGTATAGTAGAGACTTAATACCATTTTGCATGTGGGGAAACAGAAACTTGTTCGGGGTTTCCGAGGAAAACACTTCCACCTGAAGCCGGAGAGAGAAATAACTGGGTCTCCAGACCTTGCTCAGCAAATCCAGCCACGTGGCAGAGGGACAGGGAAGGGCCTGGCGTCAGGTTACCAGGCAGCGCCCCTCTGCTCGGCCCACTGGCAAGCGCTCCCAGCGGCAGGTATAAAAGCTCAGGCTGGCAGTCCTTGAACACTGGTGCTGAACCCCGCCGCGCGCGCTTTGAATTTCCCAGCCGCTAAGCGCCTCTCCTGGTCGGTGTCCCAGGCAGAAAGGTGCAGAGACCCATCTGACGCAGGACTCCAGGTATTTTAGGAGGGACCCATTGGCTTGCTTAATTCCCTGGGGGATTCGTCTGAGGCTCTGCCTCTGCAAGGGGAGAACCAGCCACAGTTTCCCGGAAGGAATAACAATTACTTTAATTCTAGCTGAGGACTAGACTGCTATGGTCCAAAGAGTCAGGAAACGATTGCAAGGCAATCGTTGGCACAAAGAACAGAGCGACTGAAGTTACAATCCAGCATTTTGTGAATCTCTGCCTTAGGCCAGCCAGGGCGGAGAGGGATTAAAACAAGCTCCGAAGTGTGTATTACAACACAGTTGAGATAGGACAAAAGAAAAACAGTTGTTTTTCGCTCACTGAAAAATAGTTTGCAATAGCGGCAAGCAAGAGCAGTTTGCCTTGTTTCGGGAAAGGCAGGAAGAAACACCCCGAAAGTATTAATAGGAGAAAAGGGACAGGAATTACTGCACCTTGCGGGACTCGCTCTAACGATCCTTGTGCCTTTGTGCATTGCAGGTAGACAAGCTCCAGCAGAGAGTGGCCAGATGTGGTGCCTGGAGCGACTCCGCTTGGGTCCTGAGTGCCTTCGGGGGAGCGGAGACTGGCTTCTCCCGGGTCGGGCCCGCGGAGCCCAGTCTCGCACCACCGCCGCGTGCGCAAATGTGCTCACTCCGGACCGCATCCCCGAGTTCTGCATCCCGCCGCGGCTCATGCCCCGCCTGGCCTTGGCTGCGCTCCGGAATTCTTGGGTCGAAGAAGCAGGGATGGACGAGGGCGCCGGCCGCACAGACTGGGACCCGCGCTCTCAGGCAGCGCTGTCACTGCCGCACCTGCCCCGCGTGCGCACCGCCTACGGCTTCTGCGCGCTGCTCGAGAGCCCGCACACGCGCCGCAAGGAGTCGCTCCTGCTCGGGGGCCCGCCCGCGCCCCGGCCCCGGGCCCACACATACGGCGGCGGCGGCGGCCCGGACGCCCTCCTGGGGACCCTGCGCGTCCCGCGAGCTCCGGGCCCGGCGACCCCCGCGGCCCCCGGCTGTCCCCGCCCACCCCAGGACGCGCTCGCCCGGCGGCCCCGCGGCTGCAGCCTCCTGCGCGTCCCCGACGGGCTGCTGAGCCGCGCGCTGCGGGCTGGGAGGAGTCGCCGCCTGGCCCGCGTCCGCTCCGTCTCCAGCGGGAACGAGGACGAGGAGCGCCGCGCGGGCTCCCAGTCCCCGGCCCGGGCCCCCTCCGCGAGCCCGCCGTCATCCAGGGCCCCGCTTCCTGAGCGCCTGGAGGCCGAGGGCACCGTGGCTCTGGGCCGCGCCGGCGACGCCCTGCGCCTGGCCGCCGAGTACTGTCCGGGAACCGGGCGTCTCCGCCTCCGGCTGCTCCGCGCCGAGAGCCCGGCCGGAGGCGGCCCCGGGCCCCGCGCCGTCCGCTGTCGCCTCAGCCTCGTCCTGCGGCCGCCGGGCACCGCGCGTCGGCAATGCAGCGCTGTGGTGGGGCGCAGACGCAAGGCTTCCTTTGACCAGGATTTCTGCTTCGACGGCCTCTCGGAGGACGAAGTGCGCCGCCTGGCCGTTCGAGTCAAGGCCCGGGACGAGGGCCGCGGCCGGGAGCGGGGCCGCCTGCTGGGCCAGGGTGAGCTGTCCCTGGGCGCCCTCCTGCTGCTCTGAGGGCCCAGCCCTCCCCGGGGCGCTCTGCCCGGGGGACTCCGGACACTGACAGCCGCGTGGTACAAAATAAACGTGTATTTGTTGTTCTCATCAGGCCTGTTTCAGTACAACACTGGCAGAGATGATTCTAGATTAACTATCCCAGTAAAAGATATGATATTTTCCATAGATACCTCCAGAATTTTTTTCAGCAAATGGAATGGTTCTACAGTGTTTCCCAATATAGACAGCCATTTGCATACCATATGTACCACACACGCCTAGGAAATAATGAATCACATGAAGTGTTAGAACTAGAAAGTGTCTTGGCGATCTGTTTGCTCCAATCACCTCATTTTAAAATTGGTGCTTTCCACAACATGCATCGAGACCATCTTGGAGCATTTACTTTTGAAGCATTTTGTTTAAGACCCCGGATAAGAAAATGAGGGCAAAAGAGGTGAAGTGACTTGTCCAAGATCAACAGTGAATTATTAGTTGGAACGCCAGTCTGATACTCCTAGCTATATCTCACTGGAAAAGCATTGGAGAAAATGAAACCATTTTAATATTCTAAGCTTAAATAATAGTTATAATAGGCTAGGTGTGGCGGCTCACGCCTGTAATCCTGGCACTTTGGGAGGCCGAGGCGGGCCGATGGCTTGAGCCCAGGAGTTTGAGACCAGGCTGGGCAACATGGGAAGACCGCGTCTCCATAAAAAATACAAAATTTAGCCGGACGTGGTGGCACGCACCTGTAGTTTCAGCTACTCTGGGGCTGAGGCGCAAGGATCACTTGAGCCTGGGAGGTCAAGGCTGCAGTGAGCCGAGATCGTGCCGCTGCACTCCAACCTGGGCAACCGGAGTGAGACCCTGTCTGCAAATACTAATAATAATAATAATAATAATAATAAATAGTTTTACAAGCGTTAATTTATGTTTTAACCCCCAAAAGGAGGCACTGCTATGCCCATTTTACAGATGAGGATATTGAGGCACAGAATAAAGAGCAGAGCCAGAATTTGAACCTAGACAATCAGTATTTCACTCATTACTCTTATGTAGGTAATACCAATGTTTAAAGGGCTCGCTATTAAAGTTGCGAGTATTGTGCAACTTCTCTCTGAAACTGTTGACACTGAAGTTCGTGTCTACTTGCATTCCTCATCCTGCTTCTGGTGAAAAAACAAATTGCTTGAAATGAATAATTTATTATCTCATGCTAATAACTTCAGGCATTGAGATGAGCTGATGGGTCTAAAGCTCTGAGGAGGAAGCTAACCGGCCTCAGAATCATAGAAATGGGTGCCAGCCTCGTTGTAACCAGGTGAGTTTATCTGCTGGAACAGGCAGTGGAGAGTGTACAGATAGCACGGTTTTACCTCTAGCTTCTGATAATAATTCCAGATTTAACAATCCTGTTTTAGAGGACGATTTTCCCTCATCCCTTGAATTCACTGCCAGCAGGGCATTTTTTTCTTTTTTTTATGCAAATAGGAAAATGCATCCTAAATGAGGGTTTAAAAAATTGAAAATATTTAAATATATAGGATGGTGTTAAATATGACTCCATTATCAATCTGGATTCAGAAACGGTTTCTGCTTTATTTTATTTCATTTTATCTTTTAGAAACAAGGCGTCACTCTGTCACCCAGGCTGGAGTGCAGTGGTGTGATCATAGCTCACTGCAGCCTCTACCTCCTGACACAAGCTGTCATCCCGCTTTGGCTTCTCAAAGTGCTAGGATTATAGGCGTGAGCCACTATGCCCGACCAGTTTCTGCTTTTATTAAAATTGTTCACAGTTTTATACATTCATGTTCGTTAAAAATGCTATTTAGAAAAGAGTTTGATAAAATAAATATTATACAAAATTCAAAGAAAAAAGAAAAGAGTTTCTGTTTCAGTCACAAATTAGGGTTATTGTGATGTGTATTTATGATGACCGTTGAACAAATGTGAAGAATACTGTGAATTCTATGACTTTATCAAAATCAGCCACATCCAGAAGCTTGCAGTTGTTGACCAAATGAATGATGACATACAGTAGTTCAGATCTATCATGTGCTCTTCTATCTCATGGCCCTCAAGCCAACATTCATTTTTTATGTATAACCTTCTTCATGATTTTGAAATTTTGATAGGGTAACTGCTAATGAGTTCACAAATGTAGCACTTTAAAAGGAAAATAAATGGAGAGTGAAAACAACTTGGCTACGTATAATTGTGGGTTTTAATTTTTCTGTTTTTAAAATAAAAAATGGCATTGATAGTTTCAATAGCCCAAGTTTTTATTCCAGAAGATGTTGCAATAACTATTGTCACTAGATTATATACATGTCATTTTATTAAGTAGATTTTTTTCGTGAAAGTAAATCAGTGCATTTGAGGGATCTAAATTTTTTATGAAATAGTGGTGGTGATTTCCAAACAGAATCACCATTAATGGCAAGTTATGGTTGATCAAATAATCTGAGTCTAATCAAAAAGGTTTTAAAGGGGCTGAGATAGAATCATAAATGATAAAATCATAAAATTTTAGAGTTGAAAAGAGCTTTAATAATCATTTTGTGCCGGGTGCGGTGGCTCATGCCTGTAATCCCAGCACTTTGGGAGGCCGAGGCAGGCAGATCACAAGGTCAGGAGTTTGAGACCAGCCTGACCAACATAGTGAAACCCTGTCTCTACTAAAAATGCAAAAAAATTAGCCGGGTGTGGTGGTGCACACCTGTAATCCCAGCTACTTGGGAAGCTAAAGCAGGAGAATCTCTTGAACCCAGGAGGTGGAGGTTGCAGTGAGCCAAGATCGCGCCACTGCACCCCAGCCTGGACAACAAAGCGAAACTGTCTCAATAAATAAATAAACAAATAAATAAGTAAATATTTAAAAATAATCATTTTGTGCAAATCTATATCATAGAAGTGGACCAGAGAAGCAAATTTTAGATTGCCCCAAATCACATAGTCAGTAAAAAGAGCTGAGACTAGAACCAATTTGATTTTCATTTTGCTCTTCAATCTAATGGCTCTTTGACTACTAATTCCAGGAAAAGAGAAACACTGTACATCACTAATCTAATCTAATGTTTTTGCATTCAAGAAATCTTACTTGCAATACAAATGTTTGGGATAACAAACATTAGCCTTTCTGGGGCAAATTTAAATTTCATTTACACTTTACTGCCCTCTAGTGGATCCCTCAAGTGTTTTGTCAATTGGTTCTACCCCTATTATCAGACCATTTCAACTAAAGGTCAATCTAATGCCAGGACCCTATTTTCTTGAAGACCTTTGCTAATATTAGATTGTAGTGAAGATTCACATTGCAAAGTAACTTAATACACCTATCTGAGAGCACAAGGTGCCAAAAATATTTTAGATTTAAATAAAGAGGGGAAAACTTTTTCCTTTAATAATGAAGTTGGGAGTGTGTGGCAATAGCATGTTGGTTACAGAAAACTGCTTTTAATAGTTCTCATGTTTCTTCTCATCAAGCTTTAGTACTCACATCTTCTCCATAAATGATATGGCATGATCTTGCTTCTTTGTGGTTTAAATATCTTTTCTTTGAACATATTCAAAGAAAAGCCCTACACAATAAACAGAATATGCCGGTTTAAATAGCATCAGTTGAGTAAAAATTTTAACACTGCATTGTCAGCTGGTTTTACAAAGATAATGTATTCTAACCTAAAATGCTAGCTTCAGTATGGCTCAAATATTCCCAGATGATAATTTCTTTGAATCTGATTTTCTTTTATACACACCTCAACAATTCACGTTCTCCCCATATCCATCCCCAGCACTTAGTTTAACCATGGCATTTAAGAAACTGTTCTGCCTCCAGGCTTTTGAGTTCACAGATACAACAGATGCACGACAGCCCATGGTGTTTTGAAACCCAAGTTTTACTATTCTGTACATTCACGTAGCAAAATCCCATCAAATTAATGTCACAGACATTATAGGCCCATAATAAAATTCTTAGCTAAGAATTCTCCATAGCCCTACTGATTCTGCTTTCTATTACTGTAGATTAGTTCAAATTTTGTAGAATTGTATATACATGGAAAAATTAAGTATATATTCTTTTTGGGGGAATCTGGCTCCTTTCACTCAGCATTATTGAGATATATCCATGTTGTTGCCTACATCAATAGTTCATTCTTTATATTGCTGACTGGATGACTGTCGAATGTCTAAACCCCAATTATTTTATCCCTTTATCTGTAACTGTTTTCCTTGCACTCATTATTTGTTTCTTTTTTCCCTTCTCCTCTTTTTCTGATTTCTCTGGTTTTAATTGAACAATTCCTAGGATTTTACTTTATCTTCTTTCTTAGCATATCACTCATAGTTCTTTTTAAAATTTCTTCAGTGGTTGCCCTAGTGTTTGCATTATGCATTTGCAAGTAATCTAAATCCCTTTCAACTAACACTATACCAAGCTTGTCCAATCTGCAGTCTGTGGACGGCATGCGGCCCAGGATGGCTTTGAATACGGCCCAACACAAATTTGTAAACTCTCTTAAAACATTATAAGATTTTTTTTTTGCTTTTTTTTTTTTTTAGCTCATCAGCTATTGTTAGTATATTTTATGTGGGGCCCAAGACAATTCTTCTTCTAATGTGGCCCATGTCAAAAGATTGGGTACCCCTGCACTATATACTGCTTCATGGGCAGGTAGCTATATTATAATAGGGTATTCCCAATTCCTCCCTCCCTTCCCTTAACACATTGTAATTTATTTAATTTAGCTGTTCTTTGGTGTCTGTCATTCATTTGGAAAAACTTTCATCCATTTTTACTTCATTTGCTTCATTCTCTCTTTCTTTTCCTCTCAATCACTCATATGTTACATCTTTTGGAATCATCACACAGTCTTGGATATTCTGCTCTTTTTTTTTTCTCTTTGCATTGCAGTTTGGGAAATTTCTATGGACATGTCTCCAAGTTCATTGGTTATTTCCTTGGCCATGTCCAATCTATTAATGAAGCCATTTTAAATTTTCAACATTTCCTTTTGATTCATTTTTTAGGTTTTCCTGTCTCTGTTTACATTGCCCACATGTTCTTGCATGTTGTCTGCTTTTCCCATTCTAGCCCTCAACATATTAATTATAGTTATTTTAAATTCCTGGTCGGACAGTTCTAAAACCTGTGTCGTATCTGAGTCTGGTTCTCTTGCTTTGTCTCTTCAGATTGTTTTTATCTTGTCTCCTAGTGTGCCTTATTGAAAGCTGGGCATGAATAATCAGATACTAGGAACTGAGGTAAATAGTGTGAGGCTTTATGTTTATCTGGAGGAGTTATGCTGTGGTTGCTCTTTGCTATAGCTGTAAGTATCTGCAGCCAGTTTCCCTTAATGTCCATGTTTTTATCTCCTCTGCTGTCTTGAGTATCCCTAAGAGCACCTTCTTACATAAAGCATCTGCCTTGAAACTCTTTCAGCTGTTATCCACTGATGTCCTGACCCCTGTTGATATGGTGGTAAATGTTGGGAAAGGAAAGCAGTCTATAACTCTATGATTAAATCTCAGTCTACTAGTGGACCATTGTCCCTGGGTTGAGACCTTCACAAATGTTTCTTAGCCTTTTTTCTCCGGGTGAGATGGGAAGGATAGCAGGGCTCAAGTTGAGGAATTGCCCCTCTCCTAAGCTCATAAGACTCTGGTAAGGTCCTTTTTTCAAGAAGAGTAGATTTCTGTTATGGAAAAATGCTTTGAGAGTATTTCAAAATGATTACTGCTAAGTTTTCTCTTAGCTCTTCACCATGAGAACCTGGTGGGGCTTCTGGGAATAACCCATGAAAGTGTGCCACGTACAACACCCTTCCCCCAACCCCAAGACTGTGGATCCCAGGAGTATCTCATGCTCACATTAGTCCATACTCAGCCTCCAGGAATTTGTCAAAATAACCATTTAGTATTCCCATTAGTTTATGGCTCCAGTAGCTTCTGCTCCAGGTAAGCTGATCTTGGCTTGACTCTCCATGTCAGCTTGTTTCTCCAGATTTCAGGGTGGTGGTTTGCCTTGCTACATCTAATCTCTGATAGGTCTAAGAAAAATTATGAATTTTTAGTTTGTTCATTTTTGTTTTCTTATTGTGAGAATGGGAATGACAACTTTCAAGCTCTTTATATGGTGGAGTTCATTATGAGACAAGCTTAAAGGGAGGCTGACCCCATTCGGGAAGTTAGGCTTCCAGAATCAGTATCCATTCTCCTGCTAATAGATATTTAGATTATGTCCAATTTCAAGCTTTTATGAATAAAACTGCTACAAAAATTCATGTACAAGACTTTGCATGGTTGTATGATTTCATTCCTCTTGGGTAAATACCTAGAGTGGAACAGCTGGATCATTATATGGTAGCTGTATATTTAACTTTCTAAGAAACTGACACACTCTTTTCCAGAGTGGTTGTATCATTTTACTTTCTTACCAACAAGGTGTAAGAGTTCTGGTTGCTCAACACCCTCACCAACACTTGCACAATAAGGAACTTTTGAAGGAAATATATACAGACGGTCCCCGACTTAAAATTGTTCTACTTAACAATTTTTTGACTTCACAATGGTGAGCAAGCGATATGTATTCAATAGAAACTGTACGTTCGAATTTGGATGTAATGTAATCATCATTATCTTGGTATAAGATATTCAGAAAATATGCGGGTCCATTAAAGAAACCTGGAACATCAAGATTTTTAAATATTCAGCGATGATTCCACAGCTTTAGTGTTCAGTAAGAGTTACTGTGTTTCTTTCCAAAAGTCATTAATTTAGCCATTTAAAACCAATACAGATAGGCCGGGCACGGTGCCTCACGTCTGTAATCCTAGCACTTTGGGAGGCCGAGGCGGGTGGATCACGAGGTCGGGAGATTGAGACCAGTGTGGCCAACATGGTGAAACCCTGTCTCTACTAAAAACACAAAAATTAACCGGGCATTGTGGCTTGCGTGTGTCTGTAGTCCCAGCTTCTCAGGAGGCTGAGGCAGGAAAATAACTTGAACCCAGGAGGCGGAGGTAGCAGTGAGCCAAGATCGCACCACTGCACTCCAGCCTGTGCGACAGAGCGAGACTCTGCCAAAAAAAAAAAAAAAAAATACAGATAAAAGAGATCTATCATACAGCAGGATCAAATTTTGTGAGAGTCAATTAAAGGAGATAACAATTACATAATCTGAGAAAAGTCTGACTAGAGATGGGGCTTAGACACTCTCTTGCTTTTCTTTTATGTAGATTGATAAAGTCCACTTTTGTCAAGGAGCCGACAATCCCTCCTTTCCTTTCTTTATTATCCTGCAGCTGGTGGAGCAGAAATATGAGCCATGTAGTGACATCAGAGCTAGAATACGGCTGCAGAGCCAGTTTCTAACAGTCATGAGTCAAAGGCACCACTCCACCTACAAATCTGCGGTTGGATTGTGGGCCCTGGGCACTCTGTAGCAACTCTACAAACATCATTGTCAATAACAAATTCATTTCTTAAGCAGAGTTTAAACTCTAAGTCAGAGGAATGTGAGTTACAGATCTCAGCTGTCATTTATTAGCTGTGTCTCTTGGTCATATGAATTAGCCTTTCTAAATGCCATTTCTTCATTAGTAAAGAGGAGTAATAAATATTACCTACCACATGAAATCTTTGTAAAGATTTAAGTAGATAATACATTAGAAGTCCTCAGCACAGTGGCTAATATTTAGAACCACTCAATAAATATTAGCTCTACTTTTTGCTTCATAATAGATGATGTTACTAGATTTCTCTCCAAGCTTCTAGCATGTTCAATGGATGCTTATCTTAGAGCCAGGATCCTATAGCAAAGAGAGTTAGTAGACTAGTTATACTCATATGAGCCATTTGAGAAATATATGTGGTGCCAAAGTAAGTGTTACAAATAGTACTACAGACAGGGAGTCTTAAAAGAGGGAATCAGAAAATGAGAAACATCTCAACATTTTTATTTATTTATTTATTTATTTTTGAGATGGAGTCTCTCTTTGTCACCCTGGCTGGAGTGCAGTGGTGCGATCTCGGCCCACTGCAACCTAGGCATCCCGGGTTCAAGTGATTCTCCCGCCTCAGCCTCCCGAGTAGCTGGGATTACAGGCGCCCACCACCACACCTGGCTAATTTTTGTATTTTTAGTGGAGACAGGGTTTCACCATGTTGGCCAGGCTGGTCTCAAACTCTTGACTTCAGGCGATCCGCCCGCCTCAGCCTCCCAAAGTGCTGGGATTACAGGCATGAGCCACCACGCCTGGCCTCGACATTTATTTAATACTCACCAAATTCCAGGCACTATACCAGGACATTAAGTATTAGGTCTCTGTGCCACAGCTATGTGAGGAAGGGCTTGATGGGTAGATCATGATCCTCAGAGAAGAGCATGGTCACACAGCTGGTGAGGGGGAAGGCAATGATTTCGACTCATGTCGATGTGAGCACAAAGCCTCTGCTAGGCCTTGGATACCCAAAAGGTGGGTTGGACTTGCATCTGCAGAGGAAAGGGAGAAGGGCAGCCTTAGAAAAGGAACTAAGTTTTGGAGCCAAGCTAAGTAAAATGTGTTCTGGAAACAATGATTCTTAGGTCCCCAACAGCTTCCTAGCAGCACCTTTAGGGAAGGTTCTGTTGATGAACATACTGCCACTACTGGGGATCTGTATTTGCTGACTTGTTAGCACATAAAACGAAAATATATGTATCACTGTGTCTTGCAACAATTAGAAGAGGGCAGTCAAACTTCCATTTTTTCACTCATACTATCAGATTGCCCTTGAAAAACACTATTTCTCCATCTTCCAAAGACATTTTTCTGCCTGGTTAATTATGTAATCAGTAGCAGGTTAAAAGTATGAGCTTTTCTGAAAAGTGGGTAAATCAAATTCTTAAGCTAAAAAAAAATGAACAGCTTTGAGACAAGACAGATGTATTACTTTTTATTTTATGTAACCCATTTCGCTAAGCTTAAAACTGAAAACTGCGAATTTCTTTACTGGGACCAAGACCCTGAAATTTAACAAATATTTACCATCCTTAAACATTTTCAAACACTTTCAAACAACAACTTAAGGAAGTAAGTAAATCCATGAAAGATGATATAATTTAAAGCTACATAACTTAGAAATAACTTGCTCCTTTTTTTTTTTTTTTTTTTTTTTTTTTGAGGTAGAGTTTTGCCCTGTCACCCAGGCTGGAGTGCACTGGCATGATCTCGGCTTACTGCAATCTCCACCTCTCGGGTTCAAGCAATTCCCCTGCCTCAGCCTTCCGAGTAGCTGGGACTGCAGGCGCGCACCATCATGCCTAGCTACTTTTTTTTGTATTTTAGTAGAGATGGAGTTTCACCATGTTGGCCAGGATGGTCTCGGTCTCCTGACCTCGTAATCTGCCTGCCTTGGCCTCCCAAAGTGCTGGGATTACAGGTGTGAGCCACTGCACCCAGCCTAACTTGCTCATTTTATAGATGAAAAACATGATATCAGAGAGCAAAATAATTTTCCAGGTTTATGTTACCAGTTAGTAGCATTTTCTGACTGCCAAACTATTGTTCTTTCTGCTTTCATATACCGTAATACTAACTCTACTGTTATACTACTAATTTTTTGCATTACTAAAGAACACTTTAAAAATGATCACCACCAAAACAGCACCATTCTCCTGCCACTCTGATGTAAATTAATTTTGTCTTTGTTCACTACCTTCCAGTCTTTGCTCATATCTATATTTATATGGGTCAAATAATAATATACATATATATACTATTGTTTCTATTTTTTATTTATGATTGTAATGTAAGAGCTGTTTATGTTGCTATTAGTCTGGTATCACAGCCCTTCAGGTAGACATATAATGATTAATTATTTTCCTATTGTTGAATGTTTTGTCACTTTCCCAATTTTTTTCTTTTTTTTTTTTGAGTTTTTTCTTTTCTTTTCTTTTCTTTTCTTTTCTTTCTTTCTTTTTTTTTTTTTTTTTCCTGAGACAGAGTCTCACTCTGTAGCCCAGGTTGAAGTGCAATGGCATGATCTCAGCTCATTGCAACCTCTGCCTCTCGGATTCAAGTGATTCTCATGCCTCAGCCTCCCAAGTAGCTGGGATTACAGGTGTGTACCACCATGCCTGGCTAATTTTTTGTATTTTCAGTAGAGAGAGGGTTTCACCATGTTGCCCAGGCTGGTCTTGAACTCCTGAGCTCAGAATATCCGCCCACCTCAGCCTCCCAAAGTGCTAGGATTGCAGGTGTCAGCCACCGTGCCCAGCCTGAATTTTTTCTTAGAATAAATTCTAGGAGGTGAAATTTCAGCCTCAAACCCTATAAACATTACTACAGCCCCTATGAATGTTACTATTAGAATTATTCATAAATTGACTTTCCTGATTGGTCACATTTTCTTTTACGAAATGAAATGGGGTAAGAAAGGACTTGTGGGAGTAGGGGGTACAATTCTAAATTTCACAGGCCTGAACCTGTCTGTAGAAGTCACAATACCCACTATTTTCCCAGAGTTAACATAGGAAGTCAAAGAGAGTGAGGATGGCTTGGTTACAATGGTAAGTAACAGCTATTATTGCTATGGATTAATACATATTAGGGACTCTATCTGAAGGAATTTCGTGGTCTGGACTTTTACTGAGCAAAGACCCTTTCTCAAGACATTGAGATTTAGTTTACAACAACTACCTCCAAACAGCAAAAATGCTATTGGTATTGGGGTTTAAAAAACATACTGCCTTTAATAATTGGTTTGTTAGGTGCCGAGTTAAGTGCCAGGAGAGAGAACTGAGAGGAAAATTTCACTCAGATGCATCAAACTCAGTCTTAAATTACTGAGAGGAGAATAAACTAATTTCATGCAAATACATTTTTAGACTTATGCTTTTTACGTTGAATTTTCATTATGAATGTGATTAATGTATAATTCACAATCATGAATTAAGCTGCCACCGAGGCAGACCCAACAATATTAAATTACAATGTCAACAGTATCGTGGAAACGCTCTGCTTTCCAAATACCTGAGTAAAAGCCCTAAGAAAGACAGCCACAGGTGTTTATTGAGCACTCAGTATGAGCTCAGCCAGTGTGTCAGGCACCTTGGGGATATTGACAAGCAGCATGTGGCATGATGTTGAAGAAAGAGTGATGACAAGGAATAGGAGACATGAGTTCTCATTCTGACTTTGGGCTCCATGAGTAAATCACTTCCTCTTTGGGTCTTAATTTCCTCTTTTGGAAAATGAGAAGATTAGCATAGATCCACCATAGCCAGTAGGTTTTATCTCAGGTATAATACCACTTAACTTATAGTGGCTGCCTGGAGTGCTATGAGGGAAATAATCCTAAGGCAATGTGTGGACTTAGGGAGACAACACTCTTCAATAGCATAGCTATGTCTCTGTAGGTTCACAATGGAGCAGGAGTACGTGTGCTATTACTTATTGACCTTGGTCTCATGAGCTCTGCAGCTCTGATATTTATTGATGTTAATGAAGACAAAATTCTTGCCTAAAGTAAGCTAAAATCTGGGTTGGGAGATAAGATCAACAACCACAATTACAGTGAATAATCAAGATAGAATAAGTATAAGGGCTAATTTTTTCAGTAAATATGATAAATATCAAAACCCAGAAAAAAAGAAGATCAATAAAGACTTGAGTAGTTAAGGATACTTTCTTGGAGGAAAAAAAAACACTTCAGCTGAGACTTAAAGACCAGGGCATGATAATAATATAAGCACTAAAACAATACTAAATACTAAAAAGATAATATAAATATTTATAATTATATAGTGCTTTAGAGTTTACGCACCATTTTGGCATATTGTCAAATTTTAAGAGGATTTCAAATGTGTTTTACGCTTTCAGAATGTTTTATAATTTACAGTGTTCACAATCATCATAACATTTAATCTCAGAATAATCCGAGAGGAAGGCATCACTAGCCCTATCTGATAAATGAGGAGTTTGGTAAAGTTAAGTGATTTATTCAAGAAATGTCACAAAGTTAATAAGGGACATAGTTTGAAAAAGATCTAGAGTCCCAACCTAGACTAAGGTAGGTCTATCAGTCAGGGTTGAACATAAAAACAAAGTAAGTGTTCAGTAATCTAGAAAGAGTGATTGTTATATAACCATGGTAACAAGAAGTCACCCAAACTGATTTTAAACCTGTTCTATTGATCAACAACTTGTCTCAGTGACTGCTTTTGCAAGCCAACCAATCAGTGTCAATCCTCACTTCTACAAGTCGGCCAGGCAGGATGGACTCATTTCAATAAACATGCCTCTGAGTGCCAATCAACAAGTCTCAGAGAGTGCTTCTACAGATATGAACACACTTATGTCTCTAAATGTCCTCCTATCCCTGAAACCCATGCTTCCCCAGAGCCTTATATAATATTAGCAGAAAGTTCTGCTCAGAGAGAATGTGCCTAACAAAGCTCTCCCTTTCAATAGTAAGCAATAAATTTACTTCCCACTCACCCCAGATATTGAGTGTTGGTCTCATCACCCTTTGACAAGGTCGAGTCATGAAAACAGAAACCACTCTGGGTATTTCAAACAGAATTAATAGAATGAATTGCTTACACAGGGTTGGAAGGACTGTGACAGCACAAAAGGGACAGTGAGGCAACCCACAGATTAATAGCTCTAGGTGAGCAAAAAGCTTATCAACTATTGGTGAAATGAAAATGTCTACTCAACTCATGACAAGCCTTCTTCCAGGCACTGCTATACAGCAAGGAACAAGATAAATGAGGTCCTGGCTTTCATGGGGTCAACATTCTAGGTGGAGTTAAAGATAGACAGTCTAGACCAGGCATGATGACTCATGCCTGTAATCCCAGCACTGTGGGAGGCCAAGGCAGGCGGATCACCTGAAGTCAGGAGTTTGAGACCAGCCTGGCCAACATGGTGAAACCCCATCTCTACTAAAAATACAAAAATTTGCTGGGCATGGTGGTGCATGACTGTAATCCCAGCTACTCGGGGGCTGAGGCAGTAGAATCCTTGAATCCGGGAGGCAGAGGTTGCTGTGAGCCAAGATCATGCCATTGCACTCCAGCCTGGGTGACAAGAGTGAAACTCTATCTCAAAAAAAAAAAAAAAAAAGATGAACAGTCTAAAAAATTAGATGAACAAGGTAAATTCACATGCAGTCACATGACGATAATACAAGAGAGTAAGATGATGGAGACTGGGGATCAGGCAAGGCCTGTCTCAGCAAATGGAGCTCATGCTAGGCAGCTCAGGGCCACCCTGCCAGGCCTGAGGTGAGAGCATCTGGACAGAGGAAATCGTCGCTATGAATACCCTGACACTGGTACCAGAAAAGGTTTTGTGCTCGTCCCTGTCACCAGTCCTTCTGTGTCAAACTGTTCATTCCTAAACACCAATCTCACTGAAATAAACATTAGCTACATCTTTTCTTTTTTCTTCAAATACTGGGTTTATTCCACATGTTTATTTTGTCTTCTCACCATTTCCGTGTCTGACCATCGCTACTACTATGCCCCATAGTGACATTTCACACATACTTAAAGCCAAGCAAAGGGCAGAGTTCTATCTTTAAATACTAAACAGGTGTTTCAGACAACACATTCTTGGCAATGGAGTCCAGACATTTCTCAAACATGGTAGGGAAAGTTCTCACTCTGCATTGTAAAAAGGACAGCCAGATATCAACTGTTACACAAATGAAATAAGATGAAACATTTTAACAACGTGTTTAAACTATTCTTAAAGAGGCTTCCTCCACTGCCAGAGATCTCGAATAGCCTCCTAGTCAGTCACCCGGAAGCAATTCTTCACAAAATTGATGAACGTGGCCTCCACTTTGGGAAGAAAACCACCTTTATCTATTCTTGCTTGCATTTTTGCTTTAATGTCTTCTACAGAGCTAGGTCCTTTTGGTGTTTTAAAAGTTTTTTCTCGTGCTTTGAAGGATTCTTGACCTTTTAATCTTGTGTTGATGGTTTTGAGTCTTTTCCATTCTGGTTTTGTTGTTTTGCATTTTGGGTTGAAATACCTCCTGTAGATTTCTTCCCTGAAGATTTTTCTTCAGTTTCCTCTTCAGCAAAATCATCATCATTATTACCTTCTTCATCATCACCATCCTTTGTCAGCAGCATGTTTTACTTTTTTCTGTGGAAGCTTGCTACCACCTGCAGGGGCAGATCGATTTCCAGATATACTTAAGAGTTTCCCATCCTCATCCTCTTTGTCTTCTGACTCTGCAGCTTCCTGCACAGCTCCTAAGTGTTGTCCACTCATATGCACTGGCCCTGAAACATATTTCAATGGTAAGAACATGGGTGGTGTTATTTCAAAGCCCCAAAGGGAAACTGTTGGCTATACAGATGTTTTCAAAGTTGCCAGTGTTACTTTAATTGGACTGCCTTCATTATTCATTATCTCTGCTTCAACAACGTGCAATTCATCCTTTGCACCAGCCCCTGAACTGGTGGTTCTTAAAGATAACTGGCACTCATTTGTATCATTATCCATCTTAAAGTGACAATCTTTGTCGCCCTTTAGCTCGCAACTGAAAAGATAGTTCTGGGCCTTAGGAGGCTTAAGTACATGTCCATCAAATCTTCCATAGGGTGGCGGCACACACTTAGATGGGAGAGGAGGTGGGTGATGATAAAGGATTGCTGCTCCAGAGAACAGCTGCACAGGATGGAATCACACCGGTTTCTTTTTCTTTCTTATTTAAATCTGGAAACAGGACAAAGTCCATAAAGTGTGTCTGTGACTCTGGCTGGACGATTGGCCAACTGTTTCCTCCATAATATACCATAAAGGGGAAAAGAAAAGGGGAAAAAAATACCTGCTGGGGAGGAAAATACAGAACAGATGGTGATGTTTACCCCTTCATTCACCTTTGCATATGTGAGAAATGCTTGCAAAACTTCTAGGAACTGGGTGTTGCCAGAAGGAAAAAAACACATAAAAGCTAATTACTAGTAATAACAGCATCAGTAAACCTAATCACACCTGGGGTGGTTGAGCTGGAAATAGAAAACCCAGCTTATCACATTCTTACAAGCCTGTCACTTGTGGTAATCAGAGCTTAAAAAGGGAGAGGGGCTTTTCAGGGTACTGTCGTGTTATTAGTTCTTAGCTGTGATGGTCTTGTTTAGGCTAATTGTGAAATACTGCTTCTTTAAAAGCAGATGTAAAGCTTTATGGCAGGAAAAGAGAAAGACATTTAAGTAGGGAGGGTGAGTGTGAAACAGACTGAAGAAGGCTGAGCATAATCAGGCGAGATAGGTTATCTTTCAGTTCTGCTTTAACCAGATGTGTGAATCCTCTGGGCCCACGCTCTCCCCATCTGTGGAAAGGGAGGTATCAGGTGAAATTCACCCCTGATATTTCACGTAGGTTCTTTTCTAGTTTCCCTAAGTGTCGGCTGGTCTGAGAAATAAAGGGACAGAGTACAAAAGAGAGAAATTTTAAAGCTGGGTGTCCAGGGGAGACATCACATGTCGGCAGGTTCCGCAATGCCCTCTGAGCCGTAAAATCAGCAAGTTTTTATTCGTGATTTTCAAAAGGGGAGGGAGTGTATGAACAGGGTGTGGGTCACAGAGATCACATGCTTCACAAGGTAATAAGATATCACGAGGTAAATGGAGGCAGGGCGAGATCACAGGACCACAGGACTGGGGTGAAATTAAAATTGCTAATGAAGTTTCAGGCACGCATTGTCATTGATAACATCTTATCAGGAGACAGGGTTTGAGAGCAGACAACCAGTCTGACCAAAATTTATTAGGTGGGAATTTCCTCATCCTAATAAGCCTGGGAGCGCTACAGGAGACTGGGGCTTATTTCAACCCTGCAGCTGCAACCATAAAAGACAGCCGCCCCTCAAAGGGGCCATTTCAGAGGCCTACCCTCAGGGACACATTCTCTTTCTCAGGGATGTTCCTTGCTGAGAAAAAGAATTCAGCGATATTTCTCCCATTTGCTTTTGAAAGAAGAGAAACATGACTCTGTTCTGCCTGGCTCACTGGCAGTCAGAGTTTAAGGTTATCTCTCTTGTTCCTTGAACATTGCTGTTATCCTGTTCTTTTTTCAAGATGCCCAGATTTCATATTGTTCAAACACACATACTCTACAATTTGTGCAGTTAACGCAATCATCACAGGGTCCTGAGGCAACATACATCCTCCTCAGTTTATGAAGATGACGGGATTAAGAGATTAAAGTAAAGATAGGCATAGGAAATCACAAGGGTATTGATTGGGGAAGTGATAAGTGTCCATGAAATCTTCACAATTTATGTTCAGAGACTGCAGTAAAGACAGGCATAAGAAATTATAAAAGTATTAATTTGGGGAACTAATAAATGTCCATGAAATCTTCACAATTTATGTTCTTCTGCCATGGCTTCAGCCAGTCCCTCCGTTCGGGGTCCCTGACTTCCCACAACAGGAGCATTGGACCAGAGTGGTGGTTTATAGTGATTTTCAATTTGTTGCTGAATCTTTTCTTTAAGTGGTATCTTATACAGAAACCCTACATCAAAGGTAATTTTATTTTTTTAAAGGTGGTGTCTTGTGATATTGCCCAGGCTGGAGTGCATTGTCTATTCACAGGCCTGATCGTAGCTCACTGCAGCCTCAAACTTCCTGAGTTCAAGCGACCTTCCTGCCTCAGGTCTCCTGAGTAGCTAGGATTACACGTGAGCGTCACTGCACCACACAATAATCTTAAAGATGAAATTGCTCTGATTGATGATGGGGTGGCAGACCCAGAAACTTATTTACTCATTCACAGATACACCAAGACAAAAAATTTTTTCTTGAAATTTTTTTTAGTATTCTTACTGCCTGGGAAACATGGTGGGGGGGGGCACATGATAAATAAACATAGTAAGTCAACAAATTCTATGATATGTTAGAAGGTGATATATATAACAGAATAAAGAAAATAAGTTAGGGGAAGGGAAGTCCACAGTGTCCAGTTAATGTGGAGGTAAATGCTATAGAGAAAGGAGTCTGGGAAGGCCTCAGGGAGAAAGTGAGGTTTAAGCAAAAACCTGAAAAGTGGGTGAGGGAACTACCAAGCACATATCTGGGAGACAAGTGTCCCAGGCAGAGGATGCAGCTGGAGCAAAGACTCTCCACGTGAACATGTCTGTGCACTGGAGGAACAGCAAGGAAGTCAGGATGGCGGGAGTGTAGTGAACCAGGAAGTCAGTCATGGGAGATGAGTAGAAGGGAACCAGGGGCTGGATGATGCAAGGCCTTGCAGAGTCTTGTCAGGAATTTGGCTTTTATGCTCAGTGACATAGAGAACGCCGCATAGTTCTGAGCAGGGGAGAGATCTGATGTGACTTCTGTTTTTACAGGCTCACTTTCGCTGCTGTATTGAGAATAGACCAGAGAGTTATAAGAATGGAAACAAAGAGGCCAGTCAAGAGGCTAGTGTCTGATTCAGGCCAGAAATGAGGTTGCTCAGACCAGAGTAGTAGCAGTAACAGGCAGTGAGAAATGTGTCCAGGCCCACCCCTCAGCCTCTTCCTCATTCCCATAGCTGCTTCTGGGGACCTCCCGGAATCCCTGAGACTTCCAGGAGCACAGTTTGCAAATCCATGGGTCTGAGGACCTGCAAGTCTCCCTTCTGGTTCTGGACTCCAGCTCCAGGGGAGCCAGAGCACTAGTGTTCAAGGAGCTATACGAGGGATGGCGTGATCTGCTGGACCTAATTTTTTTTTCCAACCAAAACATTTACATTTTGAATAATCAGAAATATTTTGGCTTATAAATCATCATCAATTTCTAGCCCAAGCCCATTTTCACACCAGCCGTTCTGGCCTCAAGTTTTGGCTGCAGGCAAGAAGTCCAGTGAAGGCCTCAAATGTGCAGTCATTTCCTTATGCCCATGTTCAACTCTCTTCTCTGGATGACAGAAAGAGACGAGAGTCCACTTGGGACCCCAACACCCAAATCCCTCCACAAGATGACCTCTGTGCTGTCTGCACTGTGATATTCATAACTTAGGATTTTACACACAGTGGGTTCTCAAAGGAAATAGGTAGCGTTGATTCAAATCTATGACAATAACTCCACATAAAAACAATATTATAAACAGCAAAATTGCAAAGAGTTGCAAGGTGGATGTATGTTTCTATTCACTTTAGCCAAACCTTATAGGCAGCTGCCCGTGATATGATCTGAGGGGCACAGAGGGCCCACCTACCTAAATTATCTCCTCCCATAGTCTTCTATGGCCAGGATGCTGGATAGGATTTATCTCAAACACCAAATGTGATCAATTAGTAAAGTCTGTCTGGAACAATGTGTTGAGGATGGAAAAGCCACATCCAAAATCAACATAACAAAAAAGAACTGTATTTGATTAGTAATGTCAGCTATGGCCACAGGGTGAGAAAATATTGTTATACATTTTATCCTTATTTTAAGCTTTTATTTTATGTTAAAAGTCCCTGTATTCAGAAGGTGCCAGTTAAAATACAAACATGAACAGGAAGAGTTCCAGTAATGAAGCAAGTTGAATATCCATTCACACGTTCTGTATGTCTCAAAGAGTAAACTCTATTTCTTAAGTATGTACCTGAATCTTTAATTGGAGGTAGCCTGGCCCAAATCTGCTTTGTTAGGAATTGTAATATGCAAATCTGGTAACATTGTTAGGAATTGTTATATGCAAATCCGGTAACATTCAACCCAGCTGTTTTGTCTGTTGCTTGTTGGCATCTTAGAAGTTATTTTTGAGCACCCACTATTTGCAAGGCACAATTAGGTGCTTTCTATATAATATCTCAAATTCTCACCACAACCCAGCAAGTAGGTATGATTTGTCTCCATTTTCCAGATAAGGGTCTGGGATGTCACACTGCTATAGGTGGCAGACAGAGGTTCTGAATCCAGTTCTGCCACCTTCAACACCTGGCTCTTCCCCTCTTTTAAACATTTGCAATGGGACCTCTGAGCTCAAGCACAGCCTCCTGTAAAGGGAAGATTACCAGCAAATGGTTGTTACCAGCTGACAAATGATGAAGCTGTTCATCTCAAAGATGACTCTAGTAGCCTAAGCCTGGTGATCTTTGTGATTTCACTAAGTAAAGCCCCAAGGGCAATTAACACTGATTCAATAAAGGCCAAAGCCCTTACCCAATCATTTGTTTGCATCCCTTCAATAAAATAGAAATGTCAGCTGGATGTGACGTGCCTCATACTGCCAGTGATATTTTGAAAGAAATGACTGTTTTCTCAGAGCTCACATTTCCTCTCCAGCCTCCTCCCGTCCCTGTTGCTCCCCAAGCCACCTCCTGTCAGAGTGGTTGCTGGGAAAAACATCAGGTTTCCAAATGCTGAGTCAGGAGTGGAAAGTTCCCCAGAAAATGTACCAAATTTTTAGATCTGCATTTCTGATCTTTATAGGGAAGAAATATTTAGTTGCTGGTTTCCACTGGCACACATATGATGAATTTAGGGTGTAAGAAGCAAAATTTCAAATAAGCATTGTTGCCTGATAGATCATTTGTAAAGCTCGCGAGAGGAGACACTGACAGGTTTCACCCACAAGTTTTTAACCCACAGTACCTATTGTGCACACAAGGAGATCAATATAGCCTGTGTAATGAAGGAGGGCGCTATGGAGGAGGCATGAATTCCTGTGTTTGCATCTCTCTCTCTTTGAAAGTTTGGAAACCTGACTGAGGCTCTGGGATCAGACTTCCTCAGCTTGAATCCCAGATTTACTTCTTGCTAGCTTTGTGACCTTGGACATATTTTTTTAACCTCTCTGTACTTCAGTTTCCTCAACTATAAACTGGGTATTGTAATTGAGCCTACAAAAATCCTGGAGTGGTTGTAAAAACAAAATATGACACTGGGGATAAAAGGTTTAGCATAGCTTAGTATTATATTGTATAAGCTCAGTAAGTAGTTGCTTTTATTATTATTACTGTTATTGTTTACATTTGGGTATAGGATATGGACAACTGTCACCTTCACACTTGCAAGAGGGGTGCACAAGGGTATTGTCAAGCAGGGCAAGAAGTTCGATCTTTAAAATGTGCTTGGCCATAGCAAGTCCCTGGTTCTCTCTCTCTCTCTCTCTCTCTGTCTCCAGTCTATTCTCATCAGACGTCTTCTGTGAAGTGGAGGGACTATTAGGCAGAGGCCACGCTGCAAACATTTCCAACTTATATCAAACTAGCCTAAGTGACCTCAGAGGAAAGAAAAGCAACAGAATCTCTAGGGAAGCCTCGACTGGCCCAGCTTGATCATGGGACCCTCCCCAGGCCAATCACAGTGGCAAAGGGAAGAGGGTACTTCTGTTGGCTGTTGAACAAAACCTCACTGGGCAGTGGAGGGGAGCTCTTCAGGGGATGGGAATGCTGTCCTGGAAGAGAGAGGACAGGTATGCTGCCAAGACAAAAACAACAGATGTTGGTCCTCCAGCACTCACCCTCAGTACATAAAAATAAGCTGCTTTGGCCACACATGAGTACATCACTTTATTAATAACCAAATAACATTCTTTGTGATTAAAAAAATTGTTATATAAACCAACTTGGAAGCTTAAAACCAAAAGCAACAAAAAAGCATAGATATATATGCCTTATATATATATTCTGCCAATAGGTATAAAACAAATTATATTTTAAAATATTAATCAGATCATTGTTAATTTTATAACTTTATTTTTTCAGCTTCATAGGCTTTTATTCTAAGTTGTGGTCATGTTAAATTTTCTTGTCCTATGGAGTTCCTTAAGCCGTTTTGTTTTTATGTGGGAAGGGAGAAAACATTCCGCTACAGATATGGGATGCAAGTTGACAGAAACAAAATTTGTAAAGAGTATGCTTCCAAAAACTCATTTCTTGGTATATAATGCTTTCATAGCAAATTTGCAAATAACCTAATTTATCTTTTTGATGATTTGGGGTAAGGTGGTCATGTAATCCAGGCAACATGAGAATATTTCTTGTACCCTCTGTCAAATATTTATTAGTTGATTCCCTAAATATTTCTTGAGGTTCTACTATGTTATTTTTACGAATTTGAATGAGCTGTTGGAGTAGGAAGTACAAACAAGTCGGCACTGTTCCCAGTCTTGGAACTCTGATGACTCATTGGGTGGTCTCTTGACTTAAAACTTAATTCCAGACACCTGATGGCAATCAGACTGGATTTAAGCCAAAAAGCCAAACAGGTGAAGTAAGACATTTAAACTGTC
This sequence comes from Pan troglodytes, assembly GCF_028858775.2. Taxonomy (NCBI): domain Eukaryota; kingdom Metazoa; phylum Chordata; class Mammalia; order Primates; family Hominidae; genus Pan; species Pan troglodytes. The sequence continues at coordinate 54,092,762 of NC_072414.2, forward strand.
GATGAATAAATGATGACCTCTTCAGGCAGAGGAGAGGCAGTATCTGGGAAGGGGAACAGCAAGGCTTTGGGGTGCTGGCCATGTCCTATTTCTTTTCCTTTAATTTAATTTTTTAAATTATCTTACAGTCAAATTGACTTTTTTTCTTTCTTTTCTCCTTGCTTTCCTTACAGTTCTATGAATTTCAACACATGTATTGCAGTGGTCTGGGTCTGTGTCCCCGCCGAAATCTCATATCAAATTGTAATCCCCAGTGTTGGAGGTGGGGCTTGGTGGGAGGTGACTGGGTCATAGGGGTGGTTTCTCATGAACATTTTAGCACCATCCCTCTTGGTGCTCTCATGATAGTGAGTTCCCATAAGCTCCGTTGTCTAAAGCGTGTAGCACCTCCCTGCTCTCTCTTTCTTCTTCCTGCTCCAGCCATGTGAAGTGCCTCGCTCCCCCTTTGCCTTCCGTCATGATTGGAAGCTTCCTGAGGCCTCCCCAGAAGCAGAAGCCACTATACTTCCCATATGGCCTGCAAAACTATGAGCCAATTAAACCTATTTTCTTTCCACCTTACCCAGTCTCAGGTATTTCTTTACAGCGGTGTGAGAATGGACTAATACATATATATATTTGTATCATCATCACCCACACACAGGGGTTTTGGGTTCCATCAGCCAAAAAGATTCCCTCCTGCTGGCCTTTACAATACACCCTCTCCCACCCCTTAACCCCGGCAATTACTGATCTTTTCTCCACCACTAGAGTTTTGTCTTTTCAAGAACATCACTTAAATGGAATCCTATGGTGTGTGACCTTTTGAGACAGGCTTCTTTCACCTCCCATAATCACTTTAATATTCTTCCAATATTAACAGTTTGTTCAGTTTTATCACTGAGCAGTGTTCCATGGTATGGACATACCACAGCTTGTTTATTCATGCTGTAGTTGAAGAACATTGGTGATCACGAAGAGCTACTATAAGTAAGCATGTATTAGTTTTTGTGAAAACATGTTCCATTTCTTGAGCTGGGTAGTGGGTAGACACGTAAGTTTGCCTTGTGATTAGTCATTGAGCTGTACCTTTTTATCCTCTTGCCCTTTTCCCTATGCATGTTGTATTTTACAGTAAAAGGGGTTTTTAAATATTGAGTCTGGTAAATAGGAGAAAATTTTCTGTTGTAGGAAACATTTGAAAAATAAACTTTCATTTGACCTTAGAACAGCCTCGTAGACTTATATAATTCTGACAAAGACCTTCCCATCCTCTTGACTAAAAAGAAGACAGATGTGAAAGGACTATCAGTTATTATGACAGGTCTTTATCTTTGCTGATTGTGACAAAAGCTTCTGAGGCCTCTGCTGAAAAGACTGACAATGATCAAAGCTTTTGTTTTTTGAGATGAAGTTTCATTCTGTCACCCAGGCTGGAGTGCAACGGCGCGATCTCGGCTCACGGCAACCTCCGCCCCCTGGGTTCAAGTAATTCTCCTGCCTCAGCCTCCTGAATAGCTGGGATTACAGGTAATCGCCACCACACCTGGTTAATGTTTGTATTTTCAGGAGAGATGAGGTTTCACCATGTTGGCCAGGCTGGTCTCAAACTCCTGACCTCAGGTGATCTGCCCACCTCAGCCTCCCAAAGTGCTGGGATTACAGACGTGAGCCACTGCCCCAGACTGATCAAAGCACTTTCATAGCAGCTCTGGACTTACCAGTAAAACTGATGTATGATCTCTTTGAGCATTATAATTACCCAAATGGGCTATATTCTATTCCAATAACCTGAGAAGTAATTAATAAAAGAGGGAAAGCTTTTGGCAGAAGTAGAGGAAATATGAATTGTATGAAATAATACAGTGACCCATGACCATATTAACTTTTTAATTAGTGGTGTATAATTTGATCTTACAACTGCTCAGCCATTTAGGAATTAGGGAGGAAGGACTTAGGTTACCATGCAACTGACTGGATGATTTATTTCCTGTAGGCCACTGGAGTAGAGCATAGATGTCCTTTCACATTTATGGTATTTCCCCCACTCCATTGTCATAAAAGAACAAAGCCAAGTCAAAATGTGTTTAATAGGGCCGTGATGCCATACCAGATATTAAAGAAAATCTAACTTAAGTTGTTATCTATTCAAGTACGATTTTGTTTCTGAACTAATATAATGAATACCCTACTCACCCCAAAATGCAATAACCTATTCAGTGGTTGTGACTTATACAATTGAAATGTCCAGATCACCTTTCTCAGCCCACAGGCCAAAGCCTACATGTTGGCTACGCTAGCTTCAAGTCACTTCTGTGGCCAGCTTTCTTTTGGGGACATGCAGAGGAAAGCTACTGTAGAGTTCCCTGAAGAAGTCACCTCTTCAGCATCTGAAGACGGGTTTAATGGCGCAAGAGTCACTGACAGACTGGCAAGTTTCCATGCATTTGGGGGCAGAGTGGCCTGCTGAGACTGGGTGCTCATTGCAAAGAGATGGGAGGAGCTGAGACTCACCATTGGTGGCAATAGAGGTCACTTTAAGTTCTTGACCAGGGGGAATAAAATGATGAAAGACATAGAATGTCAATAAGAAACCCTTTGTCTCAAGTAATCTTGGCTTCTTAAGCAAGGGAAGAAAGATATTTGTTTCCAAATGCAAGCCCTTGTATTTGGTATAGTGAAATGCTACTTGGATTTTTTTTTTTTCATTTTTTTGAAAAAAGGGGATGAAGATTTTAAAAGTGAGATACTGGTTAAGTAAGATAAAATCTATGTTTTGTTTGTCTCCCTTAGTCATTCCATGAAAGAAATGAATGTTTGCCTGTCTGTAACCACCTGGCATCCAAACTGTATTTCTATGTTTCAGAATTTCTTTGAGTCTGAGATTTAGCAGGACTCAAAGCTCAGCTCTCCTCACAGAAGCTGAAAAGGCCAAACTCATTTCCCTGTTACTAGTGCAGGAGCCCAGGACCTAGCTTGGCCAATCAAATGTCCACAGATATAAACTCAGAGAAGTAGGAGCAGTGGCAGTGGTACAAGACTTCGTGCTTAATGTTAGCTGCATCCATCAGCATCCTCCATTCAGCAGTCAACCATCCATGGGGCTGGCTGACTGCTAAATGTGCTCTCGTTCCAACTACATAGACTCCCGTTGTTTCCCCCATTTTCCAAGCCTGGTCCTCCAGCCTTCTTAGAGATCCCATAAGAAACTAAAATCTTGTCAATAAATTTCTTTTCTGCTTAAATGACTAGAATCAGTTTCAATTGCTTACAATCAAGAACCTTGACTAGTACAGTGAAAGATCCCACACCTACCCTCCTAAGGGCTTCTGCATGTTTTGCTCATTTTTCTGTGATGGGGACAACTTTATTAGTGTACTTTAATCATGAGACTAGTGTTGAAGAGCTCCTAGAGAAAAATTTGATTACTGCATTTATGTTAAAGGACTAATTAAAGCTATCAATTTTTTTCTTATTACAAGTTTATAGTCTTCCCCTAAGAAGGGCACATCCTATGTGCACTATCAGCTGAAAAATAAAAAGAGCTCACCAGGAAATTACTTGGAGAAAATGCTCAGTAGACACTCTAAAAAGTAATGTATCTTCCAACTGGCCTCCAGATAACACCGAGTCTCTTAAATGCAAGAGGTTACGACATCCCTGCAAGATGCAGATTCCAAAGCTGTTATGTTATGTAGAAGGAAATAATGCAAAGCCGTATTTTTTAAGTGTCTAAGTTGCCTGTATCTCTCTTCAAAGCCTCATATCTCATAGAATTATGAGAAGTACATAATTGAAGAATTATGTACTTCAATTGAAGTACACAACTGAAGAACAGTTCAATCCCTATTGTAAAACCATCTGCATTAAGGTTAGGCATATTATCTAACCTTAAGTTGTTGATGCAAAAGCAGAAGTCAGGGCAACTTAAATTATGAGTTTCTCAAGTGGTCATTTCTCAATCCTTTTATATTTTCCTCTCAGTGGGGAACATCGAGCCCTACGTGTAATAGGTGATCAATGAGTACTTATTAATTTAATTTAGAGTCAAACTGATTAGTCATCAATGATCAGGATATAGCATTGGCCTGAATTATATCATACGAACAGACATGGTCAGGGCTGCCTTTATGGTTGGGCAGATTGTGCAGTGGGGGAAGAGGAGTGGGGCAAGGATACTCACAGTATAGGCAGGATAAATCTGTCAATTTCTTATGACAATATCAGTGTATTATGGTATTTTCCTGCAGAAGTGTCTAGGATGGAATACCTTTTAGTAATTCACATGAAGGCACTGTCACCACCTACGGGTTGACAAAAGCCTGGGTAGCACCTGGATAAAGGAATTGATGGACAGGCACTGAATCTTAAAGAGATCTTGAGCCCTTAAATTACTGGCAGGGGGGCAGGGCAGCAAGAAAATTCCTGCTTTAATAAACTTGTATACCTGTGATGAAAGGTTTAGGAGTCAACATGTTACATCAGCTCAATGGGATACATGAAGAAAACAAAACAAAAACCTCTGCTTCTGATTCTCTCTAGCTCATGTTCTTGTCAGTGAACTCCGTGCTACTTGCTACTAGAGGGAGAGGGTAGGTGATTAAGTGGGCTGTTAAGGACGTGCAGAACCACAGCAGCAGAGTCACGTCCCAGGAAAGCCATATCAGCAAGGCCCAGGGCAACAGCCATCAGCTCAGCCCCGGGGTTGTACATGGCATGAGAGAATGGAGGGGAGAGGGACTCTGTATGGAACAGCTGATTAGATAATGTTGTGGCTTAAAGCAATGATTCTCAATGGACCGATATCTATCTCAGAGGGCCTCTTGGTAATCTGAGGGGGAGTTTTTGTTCAGCACAATGATTATAGGAACACTGCGCACATTTGGTGGGTAGACTAAGGATGCTGAACAACCTGCAGTGGGCAGGACAGTTCCGTACAGCAAAGGATTTTCTCAAGTCTGGCATGACTTTCGAATGTTCGAGCAGGTATTTACATGGTGGAAAAACCTTTTTTATAATTATTTATGAGCCTAGAATTGAACTCTGTTTCATGTATCACATGAAGTAGTTTTTGCATTGTTTTAATATATATGCTGATTTTCCAAGAATGTAACTACTATGCCAATCTAGGGAAGTCTGTTCTTTGTTTGAAAATGTATGAAGAGTTGTTCATCATAGCCAAGAATCATGCCATGTGTTTTGGGCTGCATACACCTGTGTTAGTTTGTACGTGTAGCTGTCTCATGTAAAAATGTAGCAAATGTTTGAGACACCTTTTAGCAAATTCTTTAGCAGATTTACATCCAGCTATTATTAAAATACAGGTGTACATTAAGTGTAAGAATCTTCTTGCATTTCATTGATAAAAGCTTTTTTGGCTGGGCTCAGTGGCTCAGGCCTGTAATCCCAGCACTTTGGGAGGCCGAGGCAGGTGGATCACATGAGGCTAGGAGTTTGAAACCAGCCTGGCCAACATGGCGAAACACCATCTCTACTAAAAATACAAAAATTAGCCAGGCGTGGTAGTGCATGCCTGTAATCCCAGCTACTCTGGGGCTGAGGCATGAGAATCACTTGAGCCTGGGAGGCAGAGGTTGTAGTGAGCCGAGATCGTGCCACTGCCCTCCAGCCTGAGACAGTCTTGCTCTGTCTCAAAAAAAAGAAAGCTTTTTATATCTAAAATTTTGCTATGACTTTTTTCTAATTTTTAGAACAATGATAAGAAATTTAGCATTGAAATCATACATTTATTTAAGGGTTGCCTGTCGTTTTTCCATCTTTTTCTACTAATGATGTTTGATGTCTACTCCATGCCCTTATGAGTGATTGTTCCTTTCTAACCAATCCCTAATTCTGCATAATGTACTGAAACATATACGTGTGTGTGTTTCAACATAAGAAATGTGTTTCCATAAACTTTTGTTGCTCCTTAGTACATGTTATAACAAAGGCAACAATGGACACTGCACTTATAAATCAGTCCCAGCTCATTAGTGAGAATATGTCATGCTTTCTCATTTTCTCCACTCTATCAGTATGTAGTTTATCTTGGTATGTTATCCCTCCTTCAATTAAGTACTTCCCACTTTCTCTTATGATGCATAAAATAACTGGTTATCACTCATCTTAACACTAGTTTCTATTTTCGTGTCCTCCCTGGGTACCATTGATGTTTCATCTTTCTCATCTTTTTTTTTTTTTTTTTTTTGAGACAGAGTCTTGCTCTGTTGCCCAGGCTGGAGTGCAGTGGCTCAATCTCAGCTCACTGCAAGCTCCGTCTCCCGGGCTCACGCCATTCTCCTGCCTCAGCCTCATGAGTAGCTGGGACTACAGGCGCCTGCCACCACGCCCAGCTAATTTTTTTGTATTTTTAGTAGAGATGGGGTTTCACTGTGTTAGCCAGGATGGTCTCAATCTCCTGACCTCGTGGTCTGCCCACCTCGGCTTCCCAAAGTGCTGGGATTACAGGCCTGAGCCACTGTGCCCGGCCCTCATCTTTTTTATTTTATTTTTTTTTTACTTAAAGCCCAACTTATTTATTATGCACAGCTGCAACCATCTGACCAATTCATTTTGTCTTCTAGTGAAATCATACTTTATCATTTAAATATTGGGTTAAACTTTATCATTATTACCTTTATCTTATTTCTCCATTACATTACAGCCGTGGTATTATATTGATTTTTAAAAAGTTACATGTGCGTGTAGGCTTTCTTATCTATGAATTTTTTTTTTTTTTAGAAGGAGGCTTGCTCTGTCACCAGGCTGGAGTGCAGTAGCGCGATCTTGGCTGACTGCAACCTCCACCTCCTGGGTTCAAGCGATTCTCCTGCCTCAGCCTCCCGAGTAGCTGGGACTACAGGCACGCACCACCATGCCCAGTTAATTTTTGTATTTTTAGTAAAGACTGGGTTTCACCATGTTGGCCAGGATGGTCTCAATCTCTTGACTTGTGATCTGCCCGCCTCAGCCTCCCAAAGTGCTGGGATTACAGTCGTGAGCCACCACACCCAGATGACTATCTATGAATTTTCTTTCAGGATATGTTTCATTTGCTATAAAATCAAGACAAACTGCCAAAGGCTAGGTGAAAAATACACTTTGACTGGAAACCCCTGGCTGTCCTGCGTCCTTCCCCTTGTCCTTCTGAGAGTCACAAGAAGACAAGGCTCTTAATTTGGCCTCCAGTCACTGGGCAGGAATTTTTGGACATGGGAGAAGTGTGAGTGGTGGTAGAGGGTTTTCTTCCTTCCCCATTGTAGAAAGGTGAGCTAGCCCTGTGCTATAGGCAGAGCCTGAGTTCACTGCACAGTGTCAGATCTGAAAAGGAGTCATGATGCTGCTGTAGACAAAGATCACTCAAGATCCAGAGCCTTTATTCTATATCACACCTGCCTGTCAGTGGCTTCTCCCTTTATTGATTGTTTCCCTTGCACTCTGCCATAGGTATCTGTCTTCAGGTAAACACGTAGGAAGGTGTTCAGCTGCACCTAACTGGGATTCAGAGAATGGCTCTGGGCAGGTGTCCCACCACCCCACTGTATTAACCAGGGTCTAACCAGGAAAATAGAAACGATTCTGAGTATTTAAAACCAAGAGAACTTACTACAGGGGACAAATTACTTAGGTGTTGGGAAAGCAAGGAGCCAATAGGGTGTGAGGAGGCAACTCAGAGATTAGCAACAGCAGACAACCACTATTCCCCCTAGACCATGGACAAAAGGGAGAAATTGGAACTGTAGGGGGCCTGTGCCACAGGAGCTGGAGCCACAGAAAAAATATAGCTGCTGCTGGAGATGCCCACTGACCCATCAGTAGCAACCAGCAGACGTGGAAGCCTGGGAAACATGTCCTGTAGGATCAGCTTCCCTTCCCTGTCCCCCTATGCTGATCCCTACACCCCTTCTCCCTGATACAGAGCTGTGAAGAAGAAGAGGACCAGCAAACCCAGGAGGGGTAAACCCACCCTGCTATCCTGTTGCATTTGCTGATAACCATTGGGGGAAGGAATTCTGGGAGAAGGAGGAAGAGAGGAGACAACAGTTGGAGATGGCAAGTTATCAACCCTTTAATTTTCTTAATTTTTTATAGAGATGTACATGGTCTTGCTAAGTTGCCCAGGCTGGCCTTGAACGCCTGGCCTTCAGCAATCCTCCCACCTCAGCCTCCTGAGTAGCTGGGACTACAGGTGTGAGCCACTGCACTCAGCAGTTTACCAACTCTTTAAATTATGGAATGTATATGCCAGGGAGGGGATTTGGCTTATATTTTCTATGACTTGGTGTTACTTTCTCAGAAAACAGAGCTATGGATTGGCCCTTGTTGACTATATTTGATGGAATTTCCTCCAAGCCTGCAAAATAGAGGACACCTTTCTCTGGTTTCAGAGCTGGTGAAGATTGTCTATTTTTGTCTTCTTTAGATCATTTGAGTTCGTTTCCGGGCAGCATGGGCAGTGGCACATCTATTCTTTTACATCTTTCTTTTCTAGTTTTCTTCCAAAAGATCCAGCTCTTTGTGTGTGTAGGACAAATTTCCAAACAACCACATCCAAAAGGCTCAAATCTCTTGCAAACCTAAATCAACAGATTTTTAAGAGCACCCTAACTATTCTTTTGTTAAAATGCTGTGCTTTTACTCTGTTAGTAAAATGTTTGGCATAAGGAAAATATAGTTAGGTCTAGAGTTAGATATTTGCATCATATTTGGTATGATGATGAACATACCGATGACTAGTTTTAAACCTTAGATTCCTCAAGGCTAAAATAGGGATATTAAAGCTTACCTTGAAACAAACTATGTGAAGCATCTTCCACCCCATCAGGGATGAAATAAGTATCCAACAAATAGTAAGCATTATTACCAAAATGAGCCTCGGACCGTATTTAATTTTCACTGAAATATTTATGACAATTGATGAAGACAAACATATAGCAAAACCATCTTAAAAACAGAGGAGTCCTCAAACTCAGTAGCTTTTTATTTTTTTCTTACTGTAATTCACAGTAAGTATTATATCACAATACATTTCATATGTGAGACTAAAACAAAAGTTACTAAAAACATCCCTTACCCTTACTGGATAAGATGGACATATATTTTTTCTATGCCATTATGCTCCCTTTTACTTAAAAAAAATTCTGCTCATGATCCAATATGCTCCATATGAGTGGAAAATTCCAACTCATTAGATTCTTTTTATAAAATGTGTTTAGAAGAAAGTCTGCCTAATTCACTGACGTCAGAGGAAGTCAGGCAGCCATGGACAGCTCAAAAAGAAGTGATTGCTCTCCAGGAGCTTAAGATGAATGTAAACCCCAACCTTAGCTACATTTATGGGGTTTTACCACCAGAACACATGTTCTAAATTACCCTTTACAACTTCTTGCCATGTGGTAACATTTCGGAAACCTCTGAGGAGTCCCACTGACACAGACTTGTCTCCGACTGAGTCATTAAAAGTGGCATATGTCCCAACTTCTCTACTGACGACATCCAGGAAAGCATTAGTGATTTTTCTATTTTAAGCCATGAAGGATGTGCCTTTGCATTCTGAGGCTATTTCTGAGCCATCTAATCGCCAATGGGTTTGGTGCAATAGGTAGGCACTTAGTGAAATCACATTATAAAGTGAGTTACTCAAATATTTAATCAGCTGTGCATACAGTCCAGCCACATGGTTCCTTCTGTATAGAGTTTTATCCCCCAGGGCTAGGAGTTGCTATGTCTTACAGCTTTCCTTTCAAACATGAAAAAACTGGGTTTGGGAGATGAACATGGGTTCCAGAAATGGCCTCCTCTTAACATACAAAAGATTGACACATAAGATTCTTGGGCCAAGACATACTGCCCAAGGTAATTTATAGATTCAATACCATCCCCATCAAGCTACCAATGACTTTCTTCACAGAATTGGAAAAAACTACTTTAAAGTTCATATGGAACCAAAAAAGAGCCCGCATTGCCAAGTCAATCCTAAGCCAAAAGAACAAAGCTGGAGGCATCACGCTACCTGACTTCAAACTATACTCCAAGGCTACAGTAACCAAAACAACATGGTACTGGTACCAAAATAGAGATATAGACCAATGGAACAGAACAGAGCCCTCAGAAATAATGCCACATATCTACAACTATTTGATCTTTGACAAACCTGACAAAAACAAGCAATGGGGAAAGGATTCCCTATTTAATAAATGGTGCTGGGAAAACTGGCTAGCCATATGTAGAAAGCTGAAACTGGATCCCTTCCTTACACCTTATACAAAAATTAATTCAAGATGGATTAAAGACTTACATGTTAGACCTAAAACTATAAAAACCCTAGAAGAAAACCTAGGCAATACCATTCAGGACATAGGCATGGGCAAGGACTTCATGTCTAAAACACCAAAAGCAATGGCAACAAAAGCCAAAATTAACAAATGGGATCTAATTAAATGAAAGAGCTTTGCACAGCAAAAGAAACTATCATCAGAGTGAACAGGCAACCTACAGAATGGGAGAAAATTTTTGCAATCTACTCATCTGACAAAGGGCTAATATCCAGAATCTACAATGAAGTCAAACAAATTTACAAGAAAAAAACAAACAACCCCATCAAAAAGTGGGCAAAGGACATGAACAGACACTTCTCAAAAGAAGACATTTATGCAGCCAAAAGACACATGAAAAAATGCTCATCATCACTGGCCATCAGAGAAATGCAAATCAAAACCACAATGAGATACCATCTCACACCAGTTAGAATGGCGATCATTAAAAAGTCACGAAACAACAGATGCTGGAGAGGATGTGGAGAAATAGGAACACTTTTACACTGTTGGTGGGAATGTAAAGAAGTTCAACCATCGTGGAAGTCAGTGTGGCGATTCCTCAGGGATCTAGAACTAGAAATACCGTTTGACCCAGCCATCCCATTACTGGGTATATACCCAAAGGATTATAAATCATGCTGCTATAAAGACACATGCACACATACGTTTATTGCGGCACTATTCGCAGTAGCAAAGACTTGGAACCAACCCAAATGTCCAACAACGATAGACTGGATTAAGAAAACGTGGCACATATACACCATGGAATACTATGCAGCTGTAAAAAATGATGAGTTCATGTCCTTTGTAGGGACGTGGATTAAGCTGGAAACCATCATTCTCAGCAAACTATCACAAGGACTAAAAACCAAACACTGCATATTCTCATTCATAGGTGGGAATTGAACAATGAGAACACATGGACACAGGAAGTGGAACATCACACACTGGAGCCTGTTGTGGGGTGGGGGGAGGGGGGAGGGATAGCATTAGGAGATATACCTAATGTTAAATGAAGAGTTAATGGGTGTAGCACACCAACATGGCACATGTATACATATGTAACAAACCTGCACGTTGTGCACATGTACCCTAAAACTTAAAGTATAATAAAAAATAAAAAAAAAAAAGATTCTTGGGCCAAGAGTCCAAAAGTCATGAATTCTTGCCATACCTGTCCTGAACAGTTTGCTGGGAAATGTCAATCTTTTCCTTTGAATCACTTATTCAGAGGGAAGAGCACATACTCTGCACCAAGCATGTGTTAAGAGCTTTCATAAAGAGTAAAATAATTTTTCCAAAGATATCCAGTCAGCCAGTGAAAGAACTGAGATTCCAAACCTAAGTCTGTCTAGCTTACTTTAAGTGCCTGTTATATGCCAGACATTAATGGGGGGAATGCAATATAAGCAATACCTTTTGAAGTAGTTTGAAGTATATTTGGGAAATAGATCTATAAATATGTACTGACAGAGACTGAGAAAAGGGTTATCATGATTGGAATGTACAAAGTACCATGAGAGCTCATAAGGCTAAATGATCAAGTGTGTCTTTTTATGATATCCATACATAGATGGGGATTCCCAGTTTCATAAAGGTTTAAGAAGCAGAATCTATAAAAATTATAAGTCAAACACCCATTGAATATACAATTTATTTTTTTGGTAATGAAATCCTAGTATTTTAAAACCTTGCCTTTTAAGAAGAATCTTCCTAACTCAAATATTCTATGCACTAAATGTGACTTGAAGTAATGGGCCATTGGTTCATGTTTCTAAGTCTTTTTGGTTATAGAGAGACCTGGTTGTTTTGCCCTTGGCTGGATCTATCATTTACTCTTAAAGGCCAAGAAACTGGATGCCTTCCCCTTTCTAAGAGAATCAAATTCTGCTTTTCATGCATCTTCCTTGGTTCTCCTCTATTTCCTTTGGTGCTAACTTTGACATCTGTCAACCTAATAATGGGACATAAATTCCCTTCCTACATACATTACAAAGATAGCTAAATTTAGCCCAATTTTCTCCTTCTCTCCAAAACAGCTCTTATAGTCCCTTAAACACTTTTTATACTTTATCAGACCTCACACCTTCTCGGGAGAGAGCAAGTGTCTCTTCTCCAAAAATTTCAGCAAAAGACGAATTGAGTATCCTGGACTCTAACTGAATCTCATGGCCATTCTAGAACCAACCATCATAGCCAGGAGGGATGTAACATATCACTGGTCTTGGGTATGGGACATGTGCTCCCACCTGAATTTCAGAGGTCAGTCCTACCCAACTGTCTGGGCTAACAGTGGAGGATAAGAGCAAAGACTGAAACTACTGTCACCTGAAATAGAATGAATAGATGCTGGCTACTCCAAAGCTATTATCATGAGAACGGAAGACCCTTCCTAGGAATTGCAGAAATCTTGTGGAGGGTATTTTATTTTTTACATGACCTAGAACAGGAATTTGAGCCAAAATCTCATATAGACCTTGAGAGGCATGGAAGTATCATCTAATATGTAACTTACATAGGGGAACTACATGAAACAAAAATGAGATAAGAAGTAGATTTACCATGAAGATAATGAAGCCTACACTTCCCTTATTTGACAGCAATCCTAAAAATGTTACATGGCATTACCAATAATGAGTTATGATACTGAGAGTTTTCTAAACTATAAATAACAAAAAAATTTTGGCCAGGCCCATTGGCTCACACCTGTAATCCCAGCACTTTGGGAGGCCGAGGTGGGCAGATAACCTGAGGTCAGGAGTTTGAGACCAGCCTGACCAACATGGAGAAACCTCATCTCTACTAAAAATGCAAAATTAGCTGGGTGTGGTGGCGCATGCCTGTAATCCCAGCTACGGCTGAGGCAGGAGAATTGCTTGAACCCAGGAGGTGGGGGTTGTGGTGAGCTGAGATCGTATCATTGCATTCCAGTCTGAGCAACAAGCGTGAAACTCTGTCTCAAAAAAATAATAATAATTTTTTTCCAATCATTCCTACCAAAGGAAAGACTATCTTTTTATCCTCTCTTTCAAAAACAACATTATAAAATCATTGTCATATAAGAATGTAATCAAATAATATGCAGCCAAAAATGGGGAAAGTACCACAGAGGGGCTAATTAATTAATAAAAATGTGCTATTTTCCTAAATTTTGTCATGTTTGTGGTATTTCTCAGCTCTTTCTAATCTGTAATTTATGACCTCTTTTCTCATTCTAACTAAATATTCACATTTGTACTTAATTTTGTATGTGTAATTCTGTGTGTTTTATTGTTGCTGTTATTTTTAGAGAGACAACCAAAATTGTATAAGCTGTAGGCCTTACAAAAACTGCATGCATCCCTGGATTCTACCTTTTTGGCAGTGCCCAGGAGGTGGCCTGAAGCTTTAAGCTTACTTCTTGTGGTCTCAGCAGTTCCCGGTCATATATCCTCACACCACAAACCCAGGGAGGAGAAAGCGTCTGTGGCTCAGCATTCCCAGCTTAAGTCTCAAGTTCACTCTTCTTGGACCAGCTTAATTGCCCACCGCTTGAATCAACCATCCTGTTGGGGACGGGATATTTTGGAACGGATAAGCCAATCAGGGAATTGGAGATGGGGCCGCTCCCACAGAAGCCACATAACTAAGAAAAAAGATGGAGGGATAGTTTTCAAAGGCAACTTGGTGTACTTGGTGTACTGGGACCAGAGAGGAGGGGCACCAGTGCTGGATGAAAAGCAATAGGTATCTTGGAGCTGAGGCTAGGGTGGGTCAAGTGAGCACTTGCCTCAGGTGCGGAATTTAAGAGGGCACCAAAACCTCAACAACAAGATGAATAATATTTTGATGTGATACTTCAAAAACATTGAAGTGATAAACTACAGTCTGCAGGTCAGCTGCCTATTTTTATAACTCATAAGTTTTTATAACTTTTGTTATAATGGCTGGGCTACCTCCTTTGGGAGATAGGTTCTGCCCTGTCACTGTCTACAAAATTGTTAATGTTCCCAAAGAAACTGTCTGGGCCCCCAAGCCCTCTTTTAAGCCAGGAATTGTGACATTTTCGTATCTTATGACTCAGCTCTACATTGGTCTCCTGATTCTGTGAGGTGTGGAGAAGGCAGAGGAAGCCCCATTTCACTAACAATTAAGATCTTCTACCATATTAATAACACAGCTGTTGACTAACAAATGATTTAGAAGAAACAGGAATAGTGGCGGTCCTTGGACTCAGGCTAAGCCTCTGCCAATATTTCCAGCCTCACATTCATGCAGCTCCACTGCAAGCTGATGAAGCCCTGCCCAGCCAAATTCCTGGGAAGGACACATGAGATCTGCTGGGAATAGATGGATGAAGAGGCAGCCCCCAGCTGCCAGCCCAAGGCAGCCCTTGCCATCCTGTGAGGATGTGTTCTGGCTTCAGTTACTGAGCCAGGCTTTACCCTCTGTGGCAGCTGCCAAAAAGTTTCAACCCACTCTCATGCTATCAGGGGTTTGCGGTGCCTAGAAATAGCCCCAGGCATTGGTGAAAGGTGAAAGGCATCTTTCCAACTCACATATGTGACCATATAGCCAGTATTTCATTAACAGGAGCCAGAGATAACTGAAAGACATGACTAGTAACTCATAGGCTATCCAAACACATCATTTCAATTAACAGTTTCTATATCCTTCTAGGAAGTACATCCCTGGATTGCCAGTAAGAGCCACTTGTTGGTTCTGTGACCCTTAGTGAGTCACTTGGACACCTAACTATTCGGGTGTTCAGTCTCTCCATGTGTGAGGTGAGGGGGTGGGCTTGAGTGATCATCTCTGAGGTCCTTTCCAGCTCTGGCAGGCTATAATTCCACCAGCAGAGGTGTCATTTCCTCTTCTTCCCTTTAGCCCCAAGACAGCTGTAGAGGGCCCAGAGGGGCAGGGCAGGAAACACAACTTCATCCGTCTATACTGGCAAGTGAAACATAAATCCAAAATAAATTTGGGCTTATTTTTCAAGAACTCTGTCACCTAGTATTAGAATTTATTTTTTAATAATCTCAGAAATATATTGCATCTCCAAATAAAATTGTTTCTTCATGTTTATGATAGTTTGGGTCCTCTGAGATGCAGATGCCAAAAGAGATTAGCACACAAGAGATTTTCGGAGGGAAACACCTGTGAGGGAGAAGGAGCAGGTGGCAGGGGAGCCAGAGGAGCTGAAGAGACCCTTCAGATCACAGGTGGCAGGTCAGCCACCTGTGACGGGAAAGGTGGAAGAAAGGAGGGCTGAGTAGGAAGAACCTCAGACTAACGCACAGCTCTAAGAACAGTTGCGTTAGGCTGTGTGTTACTCTGCTAGGGCTGCCGTAACAAAGGTACACAGACTGGGTGACCTCAACAACAGAAATGTATTTTCTTACTGTTTCAGAGGCTACACGTTCCAGATCAAAGTGTTGTCAGGGCTGGTTTCTTCTGCCATCTCTCTCCTTGGCGTGTAGATGGCCATATTCTCCCTGGGTGTCTTCACGTGGTCTCCCTTTTGTCCATGTCTATGTCACAATCCCCTTTTCTGATTGGGACACCAGTCAATTGGATTAAGGCCCATCTTAAAGACCTTCTTTTAACTTCGTTATCTCTTTAATGACCCTAGCTGTGAATACAGTGCAGGCATACCTCATCTTACTGTGCGTCACTTTATTGCACTTCACAGACATTGTGTGTGTTTTTGTTGTTGTTGTTTTTTACAAATTGAAGATTTGTGGCAATCCTATGTCAAGCAAGTCTTTCAGCACCATTTTTTTCCAACAGCATGTACTTATTTCATGCCTATGTGTCACATTTGGGTAATTCTCATAATATTTTAAACTTTTTCATTATTATGTCTGTGAAGGTAATCTGTGATCAATGATCCTTGATGTTACTGTTGTAATTGTTTTGGGGCACCATTAAGCACACCCATATAAGATGGTAAACTTAATCTATCGATGTGCTATGAGTTCTGACTGCTCCGCCAACTGGCCATTCCTCATCTCTCTCCCTTTCCTTGGGCCTCCCTATTCCCTTAGACACACCACATTGAAATTAGTTGTTATTAGCCAAGCTTAATAGGGCATGTCCAAAGCCAAGACAGGCTTAAAGCTAAGCCTCTTGCACCAAACAGTTAAACAAGTTGTAAATGTGAAGGAAATATTATTGAAGGAAATTAAATGTGCTGCTCCAGTGAACACACAAATGATAAAGCAAAACAGCCTTACTGCTGCGGATATGGAGAAAGTTTTCGTGGTCTTGATAGAAGATCAAACCAGCCACAACATTCCCTTATTCCAAGGCCTGACCTAGAGGAAGGCCCTAAATCTATTCAGCTCTATGAAAACTGAGAGAGATCAGGAAGCTGCAGAAGAAAAGTTGGAAAGTAACAGAAATTGGTCTGTGACGTTCAAGGAAAGAACCTTTCTCCATAACATAAAAATGCAAGGTGAAGATGCAAGTGCTGATGAAGAAGCTGCAGCAAGTTATCTAGAAGATCTAGCTATGATAATCAATGAAAGTGGCTATACTTAATGACAGATTTTCAGTGTAGATGAAACAGCCCTCTATTTGAAAAAGATGCCATCCAGCGGTGGCTCACGCCTATAATCCAAGCACTTTGGGAGGCCAAGGCGGTTGAATCACCTGAGGTTAGGAGTTTGAGACTAGCTTGGCCAACATGGCGAAACCCCTTCTCTACTAAAAATACCAAAAAATCATCCAGGCATTGGGGCAGGGTCCTGTAATCCCAGGTACTCAGGAGGCTGAGGTAGGAGAATCACTTGAACCGGGGAGGTAGAGGTTGCAGTGAGCCAAGATTAGACCACTATACTCCAGCCTGGGTGACAGAGCAAAACTCTGTCTCAAAAAAAAAAAAAAAAAAAAAAGAAAAAGAAAAGAAAAAAGAAAAAGATGCCATCCAGAACTTGCATAGGTAGGGAGGAACAGTCCATTCCTGGCTTCCAAGCATCCAAGCACCAGCTGACATTCTGGTTAGGGGCTAACGCAGCTGGTGACTTTAAGTTGATATAAGTGCTCACTTACCATTCTGAAAATTTTAGAGCCCTTAGAATTATGCTAAATCTATTCTGTCTGTGCTCTATAAATGGAAGAACAAAATCAGGATGACAGCACATCTGTTTACAGCATGCTTTACTAAATATTTTAAGCCTACTATTGAGAACTACTGCTCAGAAAAAAAAAAAATCCCTTTCAAAATATTACTGCTCATTGACAATGCACCTGGTCATCCAAGAGCTCTGATAGAGATGTACAAGAAGATTAATGTGTTTTCATGTCTGCTAACACAACATCCATTGTGTAGCCCATGGATAAGGAAGTCATTTTGACTTTTATGTCTTATTATTTAAGAAACACATTTTATGAGGCTACAGTAGCCATAGACAGTGATTTATCTGATGGATCTGGGCAAAGTAAATTGAAAACTTTCTGGAAAGTTTTCACATTCTAGATCGAGTGAATATCAGGAACTCCAGGCTGGGGGATAGAAATGATGTCTTCAAAAGCCTCATGCACAAAATGACAGCCACATAACATTATCACACCCTGGTTAAATCATTAACTAGGATCAGCTGGATGCAAGAAGGAGTTGTGACCGTTGTCAGTCAGTAATAAATACAAAGTTTCAAGTGGATAGGTTCACAGATGCAGATTCATCCTGCTTTTCCCTCATTTCCTCCTTGCCAGGAACTTAATCTATACTTCTTCAGGCTAAAAACAAGAGACATGACTCAGCTCAGATTGCAGTAGCATACTCTGCAAAGGCCAAACCTACATACATACTAAACAGTCCAGTCTTCTAGTTCATACCTGCTGACCTCCAGTTTTACCTGGTAGCTCTGCCTGGTAGTTTTGCCTGGTAGCTCTGCCAGCTCTGCCTTGGCTGAGCACACAAACCTCGTGCACTACGGCAAGCACAATCCCCTTCTCCTTGCAGCAAAAGGAAGAAAGGCTATAGGCTCTGTCCTCCCCACAAGTGTGACTGTGAAGGAAAGACCAGGCTTTCAATACCAATTTGCCTTTTACTAGGCATACCACTTTGAGTAAATTATTTAATATCTCAATGTCTCAATTTCCCTATCCTTAATTTGTAAATAAGAGGAACTACCTTGCAAAGTTGTTATGAAGACAGAGATCACAATGCGAGAATGTCTCCTAGCATGGCGGTTTCATAGCTGGTAGTCTACAGATAATGAGCCCTCCACCCCATCCCCAATTGCCAGAATATTATTTTTCCCTACAGTCAGAACAAAAATTCTATTGTCAAAACCGTTGAGAAAATCAACAAATTCCTGTTTCTATTGTCCTTGAATTTCCTCATTTCCACCCCATTTATATGCCCAGAGCCTGTCACTGAGGCCAAAACCCACTCTCTGGGAAGGTTCTAATATCAGTCTTTCCCACTTCAGTGTGAATTTCTACATCTCTAGGCATTTCTCCCGGAAGCATGACATGGTAACTGTCCAACTTCATTGAGGAAAGAAAGGCTTTACCTCTTGGTAAAGTAAACCACATCAATAGCAAGGATTCTTCTGGTGGCCCCAAATCATAGCTATCCCCCTTTCACAAGGGCGGCTCCAGCTGAAACAGCATCTTCCCAGGGGACTGCAAACATTTTTAGTAGAAGACATCTCTTCTTTCAAATTAAATTTTGTCCTGGATCCCAGTATTTATAAAACAAATACAAATTTTACTAATATAAATTCATTTTACTTGAAATTTATAAAGTTTGCCAATTGTAACCCAAAATAGTATAAGTAAGAGATAAATAAAAGACTCTCTTAAAAATGAAACTTTACTATTTAAAAAGTATAGGAGATGATGGAATTGTTAACTAGCCTGGTTTAACCATTCTACATTGCAAACATATATCAAAACATCATATTATACCCCAGAAATATATACAGTTATAATTTATCAATTAGAAATAAAAAAGAAATGTTGACATTAGATGACAGTTAAATTTTTGATCATCTTTAGTAACATGTTGTTGATGTTGTTTTATTGTTTTGGCTACTCAGTATCAGGAAATCCTTACCACACAGATAAGTAATGCTTAATGGTTCCCAGATTTTTAACAGGTCTCTGTCAACCTCATGGGACATATTGATAAAACTGTCATTTAAACTTGAGAGATCATATTATACACATATATATACAAAGATTACATGTTTGTATATAAACACTTATGTGTGTATGCGTGTAAATATCTCATAATAAATCACGCAGAAAAAACACAATAATTGCTTAAATAATCTACAATATGATATTTTCACATTGCAATATGTTTGGCATTTATTGGTTATTGCACAAGTGAGAACTGGTCTGTAATGGGAGTGTGTGCCAAGCAGATGCATCTGAGCTTGGCATGGCCTTTAATCTGGTGTGACCCACAGAAGATATGCTAATGCATATGCACAGCCCTGATTTTAAGACAAGACCAGTGGCAACTTTCCAGGTCAACACACATGTATAAAATATTTCAATATATGTACAAGAGATACCCAGATAATTTTTTTCCAAGACCACAGAATAAACTCACAATAAATGTGCTCATGAATTCTAACAGTTAAAATTAAAATATTATCTATTTGATTATTCTGTCTTTTATCATGATTTAAATATGCTTTACTTTTTCAATAAAATTTGACCCAAGAGTTTGCAGATCCCCTGAAGCATCTCTGCAGAATAATTTGAAAGCCCCTGATTCCTGCTGAATTCTAGTCCAATACAGATGGAGAAACCAGGTCTAGAGAATTACAGGGTCTTGTTCCGGCTCACACAGCCCATTAGTGACAGAACCACAACAAGAACCTTAAACCTCAGCCTCCCAGGTCAGTGCTCTGACCAATGCCCCAAAGTGCTGGGAGACTCCTGGGCCCCACAGTATGGGGCGTGACAGATATCAGTTGGTAGCCTAGCATGAAATCCTTTTCCCACGTGGGAGAGAAAAGTCCCGAAGTGACCAGTGACATTTATGACTCAGCCTGTGCTGAAGAGCTTGGAAAAATAATGTTTTGTTAGGTTTGGTTGGGTTTTTGAGAAAGAGAGAAGCCAAGGTACATCACACTTAAGTGTAGAGGTGCTGGGTGTGCACTGGGGAAGCCTCTCAATAAACATGGGGAGGGGAGCGATGCCTGCCATGGACAAGGGTGGAAAGGGGTGGGTTGGGGGGCTGGGTTTGAATCTGGGCCAAGAGAAGAAGGGTGAGTCCAGGAGGCCTGCAACAGCAGTCTCTCCATCTGCCAGACAACTGCAACAGCTATTCTAAGCACTGGCCTGAGGCCAGACTTTATTGATTTCAGCAATAAAATTACATGTTTCAGAGCTCATCTGTTTGGGACCATAAATGACAAAAAGAGCTATTATAGAGTGTCAGATTTGTCCCTCTGTTTGGTATGATGTCTCCTATATTAATACTTGTTTGGCCTCTACAAATGATTCATTTAGGACAGCAGAATTTCTGAGTCACTGGCAGAATAATTGACTCACATTTCTCTCATCATTATTGTGTGTTCTTTCTTGATAGAGCCAAATACTATTCATGTTTCCCTTCGTACATGTTAATATTAATGTCACCAGTGGGCTGTGCTTTCTTTTTGCCAAGCAAAGACATAGTAAACATGATAATAAAATAAAAGGCATTTTCAATGTTGGTAAAGTCCTGTTTTGAAAGGGTACAACCACATTTTCTGATCATGGAACAAAAGAACAATTATCCAACTTTGAATTATCAAATGACTCCTCCTCCCATCCTAATGCCTACTTAAATCCCTACTTAAAATGCCTTTCTAGCGTTGCCTCAGTGAAGCCAATTTCCCCTTCCTACCCATACGCACTTACCTTCTGTCTAGGGCTCAGGAAGCAATGCTACACCTTCCTCTTTGCTCAGACTCCCTCCTTCCTGCAGACGAACGCTGTCATTTTATCCTTGTGTAATGTGAGGGTCTTCTTCCGGGAGAAAAGAACAGAAACCCTTCAGACTAGCTCAACAAATCACAGGGACTGTGTTGAAAGGAAACAGGTGTATCTCAGAGTAATCAAGGAAAGGCAGAAAGCGGGGCTGAGCCCACGAGGAGATGGGGCATACCTGTGGGAGCAGAACAGGTGGTCACACCCCTTGGGCTCCTTCTCTAAAGAGGTTCATTTTCTTTCTTCTTTTTCTTTTTTCTTTTTTTGAGACAAGGTCTTGCTCTGTCACTGATGCTGGAGTGCAGTGGTGTAATCATGGCTCACTGCAGCCTCTACCTCCTGGGCTCAAGTGATCCTCCCGCCTCAGCCCCCAAAGTAGCTGGGACTATGAGCACACACCACCATGCCCAGCTAATTGTTTTGTTTGTTTGTAGAGACGGGGTCTCCCTATGTTGCCCAGGCTGGTCTCAAACTGCTGGGCTCAAGCAATCTTCCCACCTCGGCATCCCAAAGTGCTGGGATTACAGGCATGAGTAACCATGCCCAGCCAACAAGTGCATTTTCAACAATTTAAGGAGGCACGTTGGTAAGAAAGTTATGCCCCCAGTGTTGTAAAGTCAGAGGAAGAAGTGCAATACGGGGTGGATGCGTCTAGCCATAATTGATACACCAAAGGTCAACCCTGTGACTTATAGAGAAGATGGTCCAACAGCACCACACACAATGTACATATACCCATCAGCTAGTAATTCAGGTCTCACCCTTGACCCAGCCCAAGCTCATCCTCAGACAATTAGGGTGAGGCTCACTGATTTGTGGGGGCTCCCCAGAGTTAGACCATGGCTATGCTCTTGGCTCCAGGAACCCCCAAACTCCCTGAAATCCAATCAGCTTCTCTCTTTTCTTTTCTAAATATCTTTTCAAGTCCTGATCATTTGGGGTGGGGGCAATTTTATGTCCTCATGTGCAAGTAATCTCTGCTCTACATTGCCCCCCAAATGGAAGACCTGAAGCTTGTGTAAGATGAGAAGGAAGCTTTCCATCATTAACACAGTGCATACCTGTGCTGTGATGATGTGTTCCCTCATGCTGGCAAGGTGACAACCCCCAAGTGTACTTTCGATTTAAAGTTTTGTTTCTTCATCATTTAAAAGGAGTGTTTATTTATTTTGAAAAGGGGTGTGTATTTTTGCAGCACCTTCCTAAAATTATAAACCCTGGATGTTTGTGAATGGAGGAGGGCAGAGCAGATAACTGCCTGTCTACTGAGCAAAGGATAAGGGAATAGACTGAGAAGAAAGGGAAGAGAGGAAAGACAGGGAAACTGGCCTGCATAGTTGCTATCATGAGGAGGTGAGAGTCTGAAGACGCATTGGCATGGGAATAGGAAAGACAGAAAAATCCCATTGAAACTAACTCCCCTGGAGCTACAGGTGGTTTTTCTTGACAGACAGAAGAGTTACTAGCTACAACCACCATGTTGCTGGAGACTGCATTCCATCCTTGGACAAGGGGATATTCAACCCTGGAAGGAGATGGTCCTGGAAGGACAACGCTAGTGGCATTGACTTGCCTGCCATGGAGCTACTGACTCCAATCTCTCCCTCTTTGTCAGGTTTTTCTACAGGAGTGTTTGCCTTGACCCTGCTTAGAAACAGGGCATGGCTCCAGCTTCTGCCAGCCTATCACAGTTGAAAAAATAAGAGAAAAAGAAGAAAGGAAAACATGAAAGCAAAGGAAGGGAAAATAGCCCGTTCTAACTTCCTTTGCCTTTGGGGCACCCGAGAGCCACTCCTGCCTACCACATGAGAGTTTGTATTATTGTCCCCTTTAGACTGGAGAGGACACAGAGACTCCAGGAGTTAAATGCGCGAGGACACGTGGTTGATGAGTGTCAGAGCCAGGATTTAAACCTGAGTCACTCTGACTTCTAGGCTTGTGTGCACAGGCACTGCTTGTACTCCCTGGGATGATCTCATTTCACTTGTCTGACTGTCGAGGAGTAATTAAAGTTCAACCCCTTTCCGTTACCGTCACTCACACACATTAACACAAACCAAGGCCCTGCTGTCCCTTGGTCAGCAGCACTGTCTCCCTGCAGAAGTCTGTCCACCTACTGGCCCTTTAGTCTAATCCCCCACCCCATCCATGTGTCCTACCCATTCAGCCCATAAAGGTGGCCCAGGCCGTTCCTATGATCCTGTTGGCTCCCACTCCTCTTGCTCTGGTCCCATCTTTACTGGACTCCCAACTCTTGGCTCTACAGCCTACCCCACAGCCTCTCACCAGCAAACCCCTCCAAATTTGGTATTTTTTCTGATGTCCTGGAGTTCAGAGCCAGTGTCTTCTCCAGACTTCAGCTTGGTCCGTGTCTCTGGTCTTTGACTCTCTGCTGCCATGGAACCTGATCATGGTTGCCTGGCCAGCTCCCTGCCCTGGGAGGAGCAATGCTGCTTAGCTAGAGACTCCTGGCATCTCAAGCAAGTCCTCACTGCCCTGACACCCACTGTTCTCTCTCAGGTTCAGGGATCAATGGGTCCAAGAACAGATAGACAAGCAGTAACAAAGGCCAGGGGAGCCAGGGAGGCCCAGTGTTCCTACAGATGGCCAAAGAAGACAGCTGTAGGGACGAGACATGCACAGTGAGCAAAGCCATCAGCCCCTCCAGAAATCCATGGGAACTAAAGGCAACCCCATGGCAGGCTGGAGGAGAGCCCGCAGCGAGGGGACAGCAAGGAAGCCACATGATCTGCTCTCCTCCCCATGGCAGAAGCCCCCTCCACCTGCTCTCAGGGCAGGACAGAACCCTGCGTCTCCACAACCTGGCACTGGAGAGGCCCTTAGAAACCACCAAGCACAACACTTACCCTGTCTATGAAATCATTTTGCCTAATCCTCTGTAAGGGGTGATCCAGCCTTGTTCATCTGATAGTTCCAGTGCCAGGGAGCTTACTGCATACCTCTTTTCATTTTCAGATAGCTCTGACCGTCAGAAAGTTCTTCTTTTCTTATGCAGTTCTCACTTACTTCTAGTTATTTTTTAAATTATTTTTATTTTTTGAGACAGGGTCTCGCTCTGTCACCAAGATTGGAGTGCAGCAGCTCAATCATGGCCCATAGCAGCCTCGACCTCCGCAGGCTCAGGTGATCCTTCCGCCTCAGCCTCCCTAGTAGCTGAGACTACAGGTGCATGCCACCACATTTGGCTAATTTTTGTCTTTTTTTTTAGAGAGGCAGGGTCTCCCTATGTTGCCCAGGCTCGTCTTTAACTCCTAGGTTCAAATGATTCACACACCTCAGTCTCCCAAAGTGCTGGGATTACAGGCGTAAGTCATAGCAGCCAGCCGTCTCACCTCTGGTTCTTACCGACTTCCTCAGATTTATGAAAATGTCTCTCACTTTCCCACAGGTTTTCTCATTTTAAGGCTAAACATTCTCAGGACCTTCCATAATTCCTCATAGGGTGTTTTTGGCGCTCCAGGCCATCCTAGTGTCTGTGTCTATGATACACTCCAGTGCATCATAGTCCCTTTGGGACCCTTGCAGCACCTAAACCTCCTCCAGTGCCCTACATGCTATCTGCTCTGTAAAAAGCAGGGTGGAATGTTTCACCATCCAGGCACCATACTCCTACTTTTTAAACTATCGTTAATTGCTTTCTGGCTATGGGATACTAAATCTTCCAACAACGATCTGAGGTTTAAATTTAGTTTTCTGGTAGCCAGAACATACTGTTGGCTCTCACAGAGCTACTTGTCAATTAAACTCCTAGGTCGCTTGTGTGTGGACTGCTGTTGGGCCTCATGTCTCTCTCTCTCTATTGGACAGTTCATGTTTAAAGCCTAAACGCAAAACTTTATATATCCATGACACTCTACCTTGCTAAAATCAGTTCACTATTCACCTTGCTGAAATCATTTTATGTCCTAATTCTGACATCAAACTCACTATCATACATTTCTTAATAAATCTCTGCAGCCAAGTCATTGACATAAATATTGAACATGACCATTCAAGATTAAAAATCTACAGTATGCAACCGTAAGCATCTAGAAATCGTCTTCCAATCATTAATTGATAATGTTTTAGGTTCCACCTTTTAAAAGGTTACAGATTAACTCTCTAGTAATTCAATCAGCATTTCTCCAACTTGCTCCATACTATCATGAAAGAGTCTAATACCTTCTTGCAATCCAGATACACTATGTTCATTGTACACTTCTGCTTCTGATCTGACCTGCAAATAGTCCTATTTAAAAGAGAAATAGTCCGGGCGCGGTGGCTCACACCTGTAATCCCAGCACTTTGGGAGGCCGAGGCGGGCAGATCACCTGAGGTCAGGAGTTCGAGACCAGCCTGACCAACATGGAGAAACCCCGTCTCTACTAAAAATACAAAACTAGCCAGGCATGGTGGCCCATGCCTGTAATCCCAGCTACTCGGGAGGCTGAGGCAGGAGAATCGCTTGAGCCTGGAGGCGGAGGTTGCGGTGAGCCGAGATCGCGCCATTGCACTCCAGCCTGGCCAACAGGAAAAAAAGAGAGAGAGAAGTAAAGGGCATGATTTACAGTGAACTGTTCTTGGCTTCTGGTGAATTTCTACTCACTAGACTGAGAGTTCACAAAACTTTCATTTAACAATTAGTTGTAGAGTTTCTAGACTCCAGCTTCTTTCCTTTTTTGACAATTGGGGCAGTGTTTTCCTCTCTCCAGTCTTTTAGATTTTTCCTGTTTCCATAATTCCTCAGATGACTGACAGGCATGCCAATCTCATTTACATGCAATTTGCCTGAACCAGGATATGAAGCTGTTCAAAACAATCAGGTGGTGGTGGTGTTTTGCCATTCCTTTCCGCTATCTTGAGGTTCAATTTCCTGGTCTCCACGTTTTTTTTCTTTCTGTAAATCATTAACCTTGATAGGTGAGTGAAGTTAAAAAACAGTTGTGCTTTCTCTTTGTCTCCCATAAACATTAATTACACCACCTACCCTAAATAATAGGCTTGCACCTTTGCAGTTCCTCCTGCTCTGAACCAAATAAAAACAGTTCTTACTACAGTTCTATTTTTTTTTTTTTTTTTTGAGACACAGTTTTGCTCTTATTGCCCAGGCTGGAGTGCAATGGCGTGATCTCAGCTCACTGCAACCTCTGCCTCCCAGGGTTTAAGAGATTCTCCTGCCTCAGCCTCTCGGGTAGCTGGGATTACAGGTGCCCACCACCACAACTGGCTAATTTTTGTATTTTTAGTAGAGACAGGGTTTCACTGTGTTGGCCAGGATGGTCTTGAACTCCTGACCTCAGGTGATCCACCCATCTCGGCCTCCCAAAGTGCTGGGATTACAGGCGTAAGCCACTGTGCCTGGCCTTACTACAGTTCTTACAATTGTCTTTAATTCTAAGTTCATCCTGGACTTTAGCCATCCTGACTTCATCTTTACCTGCTCATTCATCCCTTCGGCAAATTTTTTTTTTTTTTTTTTGAGATGGAGTTTCACTCTTGTTGCCCAGGCTAAAGTGCAGTGGCGCAATCTCGGCTCACTGCAACTTCCACCTACCGGGTTTAAGCAATTCTCCTGCCTCAGCCACCCAAGTAGCTGGGATTACAGGCATGTGCCACCATGCCCGGCTAATTTTCTATTTTTAGTAGAGACGGGGTTTCACCATGTTGCTCAGGCTGGTCTCGAACTCCTGACCTCAGGTGATCTGCTCACCTCGGCCTCCCAAAGTGCTGGGATTACAGGTGTGAGCCACTGCACCCAGCCCTGGGAAAACTTTTATTAGAGAATCTGTAATGACTGCACTGGAGATACGGAGCTGGATTAATTATAGCCCTATTCTCAAAGAGCAAACACCTCATGGGTAGGGAAATAGATTCTGGGTTTTTTTTTTTTTTTTTTTTTGAGACGTAGTTTTGCTCTTGTTGCCCAGGCTGGAGTGCAATGGCACGATCTCGGCTCACTGCAACCTCCGTCTCCCGCCTGCCTCAGCTTCCCGAGTAGCTAGGATTACAGGCATGCTCCACCATGCCTGGCTAATTTTGTATTTTTAGTAGAGATGGGGTTTCTCCATGTTGGTCAGGCTGATCTCAAGCTCCCGACCTCAGGTGATCCGCCCGCCTCGGCCTCTCAAAGTGCTGGGATCACAGGCGTGAGCCACCGTGCCCAGCCTAGGGAAATAGATTCTTACATTCAACCTCCTCATAATTCAATCAGCATTTCTCCATCTTGTCACCGATTAAGATAATGCAATTGCATCCTAGTCATGTATTCTCTTTTTGCTAAACGCTGGTGTTTGTGTATTTGCTTCCACACACCTTCTCAGCAAGCAGAGCATCACATGTCACTTCTTTGAATATACAGTCATGGATTGAATGACAATGTTTCGGTCAACAATGGACCGCATACGCAGCAGTGGTCTCATAAGAGTGGAATATGTAATTTCACTGTACCTTTTCTATGTTTAGATATGCTTAGATACATAAATACTTACTACTGTGTTACAATTGCCTACAATATTCAGTACGGTAACATGTTGTACAGGTTTGTAGCCTAGGAGCAACAGGCTATACCCTACAGCCTGGGTGTGTAGTAGGCTATACCATCTAGGCTTATGTAAATACACTGTATGTGTGTATATACACAGCTCCTAGGCAATAGGCTATACTATTAATATGTAGCCTCGGTGTATAGTAGGCTATACTACACACCTAGACTGATGAAATCGTCCAAAGAAGCAACACATGACTTTAATTAGAAAACAAACAAAAAAAAAGGTATCTGGGGGGAAAAAGGATGGTAGCTGGTAGCCTGTATGTCAGGACAGGAGTAAAGGTATTTACAGTGCATGCTGCAGCAGAGAAAGAACAAGGAACAGAAAACCCTGGCATTATAACTGCATTTCCCTATTGGTGATAAGGCAAAGAATTAAGGCATGCATTTAAGTGGGTTTTTGGGACAAGGTGCGAGTGGCAGACAAGAGTCACCAGCTTCAAGTCAAAATTGACAAGCAAGCAGAATATCTCTTGGCATACATCTAACCAGCCATAAAATAAATGCATATACAAGCCTATCATTTAAATTGCAGTGGAGGCAGACCCTGAAACATTTCTAAGGGATTACACTGACTTAATACTCACAAAAAGTTTAAAAGTAAAAATAAGGGTATTTTGTAAATCTGTGACCTCAGAGTCTCCAATTCTGTGTTTCTCATAAGGCTTTAAGTTATTTCACTGCAAAATTCTCCCATCCCAGGGGTTTCAGGGCTTAAGAAGGAGTCAGTGATGTGTTAAAGTAGAGGAGCCATGGAGCAGGGCTGGCTGCGTGCAGAAGCTTCTGGGGCAGCAGCTTTTGAAATAGACTTTTGAGGATGAGTGGGCAATGACAGGTTAGAGGACAGGGGCATCTGGGCAGAGGGCCAGGAGCTGACCAAGGCAAGCAGCAGTGGGAGGGGAGGCCAGCAGTGGTCAAGCCAGTCTCTGAAGGGCCTCATCCATTACATCAGGGAGCCTGGGATTCTCCTGAAAGGAAAGGGGAACTACTACAATTTGTGAGCAGGGTGGTGTGTCATAAACCAGCTTGTGATTTTCGGACAAGGCAGGAGACAGGTCGCAACAAGGTCTCCCTAGAGAGCAGCTCTGGGAGCTTCCATACTGTGCTTTGGTTTTATGTGCCTCTTTTGTATATTATCCTTAAGACAAGCAGTCTATTAGCCAAGTGATGAAACAGGGATTAATTCCGTTCTTCCCCTAAGAAGCTGTGAAACATTTTTTCTGGCCGCTATTTTTCTGTTAAATCAGGACATAATACCTCCCCTAGCTGCCTGATAGCCAAGAAGAGCTACTATATTTGGACATCTTACTGTGAACCAGACAGTGTGCATATGCAGCCTCTCATTTAATCCTCATAATGTCTTTACCCGGAATCAACTATTAATATTCTCACTATACAGATGAAAAAACAGAGGGTTAGAAAGGGGATGTGACTCTCCTTAGATCTTATAAGTGACGTAGCCAGGAGATTCCTTTGCTGAATTTCCCAGTAATTCCGAAGGTAAACCGTGTGAGGCTCCCATTGGATTCTAGGTATTACTGCGGTCATAGGAAGTAGTGGGAAAACCCTTTCATCCTGCTCAACTAAAGTTTCACTTTCCACACAATGTGCTTCCCTTCCCTCTCCTATCAAGCTGGTGCTGCCGACATGTGTTCAGAATATGGGGTTACTGCTTTTAATTGCAGTCCCACTCATGCCTTTTCAAAAGACAGCGGTTAGGGCAGCTCAATTCAGGTCTCAGCTTCAGCAATACTGTAACCCGACTTGCCTTCTTTTCACTTACTCATCATGCCATGATTCAGAAGCCTGTTGTTCTCAGGGTAACTCACATTCATGCTGTTGCATACAGGCATTGGTCCTGACTTCCTGTTATTGCATCACTCTTATTTTTAACTGCACTGGGATTAGACGACAGAGCCTAAAGTAAAAGTAGAACCAGAAATTCCCAGAAACTCTGGGGCAGAATTGGTCACACGGTTTTGATTTTATGGTGTTTTCCCTTGACGGAAGATAAGATTAACATAAATAATATAATTAAGGTGGCTGGAGTGTGACAAAAATAATCTAAGAGCCGAAGTCAGAAGAACAATTCCCCGTTTCCTTTTTTCTGCTGAATTTAGAGTTGTTTTTGTTAATTGAGACATAATTCACATACTACAAAATTCCCCCTTGGAAAGGGTACCACTCAATGGTTTTTAGTATATTCACAAAGTCGTACAACTATAACTCTAATTTCAGAATGTTTAGATCACCCCCCAAAAAGAGTCACTGTCCCCATGAGCAGTCCTTCCCATGCCCCTTTACTGTGTGCCAACATCATCTAGACTGTTTGCTCCTCCTCATCCTTCTCTCTCCTCTCCCTGGAATCCTCCAGCTGTCACCAGCCTGGTCACCAGAGATGAAGTCCCTCTGGCTGAGCACAGGGCCAGGGTCATTGCCATTTCACTGACCATAAACGGATGGCTCTGCCGCCCTACACAATGTTGTCTCTGACAATGAAGGAACCCCATGATCTTTCTATAACTGATAGAAAGAGTGAAAGGGTATATATGCAGTCAGAGAGGGAGGCGAAGCTGCCCCTCCCTCCTCGCATGGTTTCTGGGGCCCAACCATGCTTGAGAAATGGGCCCTCCAGGATACACAATATCAGACTGATGGATTAGGAACACTGCAGCATGCTCTGAAATCACCCACATAATTCCCACCTCTTGCATCACGCCCGTTGAAGGGAACACATATTCCTCACCCTAAGTTTTCAGGAAGAAGGGAGACTTCATTCTCTGAACCCCAAAAGGTGATGTGTACAAGGGACACCCCTCTCTGGCCCCTCATTCCCTCCTTCCCAAGGGAGGGAGACTTAGCACCACTTTATGTAACATGTAGTTTTGTCTTAATTATTGTCTGATCCTCCACTAGAACATAGTGTCCCAGAAAGACAGACAGTTGGTTTATCCTTTCCACTGCTGCACCTCCAGTGCCTACAACTGCATCTGACACAGAGTAGATGTTCTGGAAACATGAATGAAGGAGAGGGTCATAAAGTGCAAAAGTGGCATGAAGTCAGCAGTCAAACCTGAACATGGCAGTCTGTCCGCCACTAATGTGAAAAGCTCTGAATGTTGAGGCTCGCATTTCTTTACAAATTATGTTTTATCATATTTAAAAATTGTGTGTGTCACAGGCACTTAGAAAAACAGGCCCATTGTTTGGCAAGCACGGGCCCACAGCTAGAGTTGGCTACTACAACTTCCTGGCCACTCTTCTGTTCTCAGGCCTCAATTTTCAGCCCTGTCCATCCATACTCAGCTGGAATCCTGGCTCAGTGGCTGAGGCATACTCAGAGCAGGCTGCTGGTTTTCCTCCTCCGGCACGACTGCCTCTCTTCTCAGCACATCCCTGAAGCCCCACTAGAAATGCAGTGATGTGGAGAACATCCTAGTTAAGGCAACACCTCTCAGAGCTGTATGTAGTCATGTTACCAAAAAGTGGTCCCGACCCAGACCCCAAGAGAGGGTTCTTGGATCTCAAGCAAAAAAGAATTGGGGGCGAGTCCACAGAATAAAGTGAAAGTGAGTTTACTAGAGAAGTAAAGAAACAAAAGAATGGCTACTCCATAGAAAGAGCAGCCCTGAGGGCTGCCATTTGACTATGTTTATGGTTATTTCTTGATCATATGCCAAACAAGGGGTGGAATATTCACAAGTTTTCCGGGAAAGGGCCGGGGATTTCCCAGAACTGAGGGTTCCTCCCATTTTAGACCATATAGGAAGTTGCCATGGCATTTGCAAAATGTCATGGGAGTGTCTTTTAGCATGCTAATACATTGTAATTAGTGTATAATGAGCAGTGAGGACGACCAGAGGTCACCACCTTGTTTTTGGTGGGGTTTGGCTGTTTTTTTTTTTTCTACCACATCTCATTTTATCAGCAGGGTTTTCATGACCTGCAGTTTGCAAAACCAATCCTGCAGATTCCTATCTCACTTATTCGAACACCTGTGACAATTATAAGCTGCTTGACTTGGGGTGTAAAACGCCAAGGGATGTGCTCTGGTAACAACAGGTAATAAATACCTTGGCTGTCTTTGGAGTTTCACTTTGCTGAGTGGAGTGTACATATTTGGATCCACAGCTGAATTGCCCAGACCACAGAGAGGACAGGCTCTTAGTGGTGCAACAAGCCTGTTGCACTGCTCTTCCCCCAGGCAGGTGCTCCTCTAAATAAATGTTCTGCATTTCTTTGAAGGGGCTCTAAACTATTATCCCGCCCAGGGTGCCCATGCATGTCAGCCCACTCCCCTCAACCCCATGCTGTACCCCACAATTTACCATTCCTACCAATCCATTTTACCTTCCAACCTTGCCCCCACCCCATGGTGGTCTCAGCCACCACCACTAGGCAATAAGAGCTACCACTGGGTTAAAATGACAATGGTTTTAGCCAAATTTCCTCAAAATAAAAAGAGTCCAATCTATGTTCAGTGCTATCCAAGATCATCCCAGACTCACTTCTAAATTTCATTTCAATGGTTTCCTAATGGAGCTTCAAGACAATTCACACTAAGTCTTTTACCCAATGGAACCCTTGTCTCTTAGCTTCTGCAGTAACCTAGCAATCCGAATCCAAAAAGAGGAAGTGAAGGGCATGTGGAAACTGGGTCAGCATCTCTTAATGGTGTTGATTCAGCAGAGAATCTAGGCCAGTGACATTTTGTCATGACCTACATTGTGGTAGAACCTTTCATTATACATGGAACTTGAGGCAAGGTTGATTATCTTGGCCTGAAAATGAAGGCACTTCCCCCTCATTCTTGCCAAAGAGAGTGGAAAAACACTTTTAAAAGTCACTCTACCAACTTTAGCCTTAAGATATTGGGTAAGCTACTTGGCTCTGGGTTTCAATGACTACCAGTTGCCCAACGGCATCTGGATGGCTGCTCTGCAGCCACTGTGGGTTTGTTTATAACCCGGGTTTTCAGGATAGAGGCTTTTTATCTTCTTCCCTAAGCAGAGAACAATAACCAGAGTGTGTTTAACCATGAAAGAATAAGGGTAAGCAAATTTGACTTTAAGGCCATGACGTCAAGTGGGGTAAAGTGTCAGTCTCGTTTTGCAGGTAGTTTCACGCAGGTTTGGGCCACATGAGTTCCACCCAGGGTCAGACCGTGAACTCCCTGACATCAGTCCTACAGACATACAAGGAGAGCCTGTTAGACCCGGAAGTATATTTGTCCCTTACGCAGATATACAAAATAATCTGCTCCCAAAAATGTGATTATGGTAAATATTACTTATTTTGTTAGTCTTAGAGCAGGCAGCGACACTTTCTATGCCCTGCCATTGACAAAACCATATGGCCTACTAAGACCAATTTTTAGTGAAGTAAATTCAAGTCCATAAATATTTTATCATTCAAAAATACAATTCCTAACTTGTCAGTAATGGTTACTAACATTTTCTAGAATCTCTTGATTGTAAGGTTAATTTTCATTGAATGTTTCAAGCTCAAGCAGCCTTCACTGCTTTTTATCACTCTGGGTAGAATGGACCACTTTGTTCCCACAGTCCCCTCTACATGCCTTTATTGAAGTGCACGTCACTGATGCTTCCAGTTTTGTTCATGTCTGTCTCCATATTGTCTCTTGATGTTATTAAGGGTCAAGGTCATATTTTGATCATCTGTATCTTCTCAGTGCTTAGTATAGTGCCCAGTACAAAGCTGACATCAAATATATATCAGTTGCATAAGTAAATGGATGAAATCTCTTAGAACAGTGCAAAATGTATGGTTTCTGCAGTCAGCTTAATTTCTTTCATTAGCCAAATCATGACCAATAAGCAAGATTGAAGAGTTAAAATATGGACAAGAATAATTTCTCATTTTCCATTTTCTTCATTCCATAAAGTTTTCTTCCAACTATCCCGTTTCTTCAAAAAAGGATATTTGTATTTTAAGGATATTTTTATTTCTTTTAAGAGTTTATATTATGTAAAGCTGTAAATTCTGCACAAAGATGAGTATAATCCACTATGTAACAAGAGACTGGATTTTTGTCCAGGCTCTAACAATAATCAACTGTGTCACATTAGGAAAGTCACTTCCTTATCTGTTGAGAACAGCTAGAGGTGGCAGATGAGTTTCATCTCAAGGATCAACTCCAATCAATTAGTAGTGACCAGATAAAATACTGTATTGAGGATTCTAAAATCCTATTGACATCAGTGGGAAAGAATGCTGGGATCAATTAGTGAGGTCTATAATGAATATGGTGGGAAAGAATGATGGAAAATAAGCCAGATATTAGCCAACCTAGTATAAATGATCTCACCTGTCCCCTTCAAGCTCTAAAATCCTGATTTGTCTTTTATTAATTCACAGATTACCCAGAATATTTTTAACATTTATAACATACGCATATATATATGGCCAGGATACATTCAGTATTTACTAAATCCTGGCACTATGCAAAGTACTTTGCATGGGTTGTCTCATTTCCTCCTCACAACACTGCTAAGAGGCCCACACTATTATTATTCACATCATACAGGATGAGGAAACTGAATCCAGAGAAGTTGAATGGCTTGCAAGTTCACACGGCTATTAACAGTGAAATCGAGACTCACATCCTGAGCACCTTTCTCCCGGAACTATGCTCTTAATCGTTATGTTGGGTTAGATAGTCTACTTTGGCTTCCTTCTAAACAAAACAAAACAAAGAAAACCTAAGATAATGTCTGCAATAGAAAAAAGAAGCATATTCAGGTGACAGGAAATTGCTTATATTTCACTCTGACAGACAATGATTTGCAACGTTAAGTAACAAAGGGCAGTACAAATATTGACTGTTCCTGAATCACTGATACTGTAAGCAAGTTGTTTGAAATACACATGTTCTTGGGAAAATTCAGACACGTAATCATTTTTCAGTAGTACTATAGAGTTCATTAAGTTAAGATATTTTATGTAAAATAAAACAGGAAATTAAGATGTTAAGAACATCCTTTGAGGCCTTGATGCTAACAGATATTCTTTTAGATAGTTTGGTCAGCAACTTTTCCTATCACATATCATCCTCAGCCCCCTCTCAGCTCCACTGACTTCCCTGACACTCAGCAGATGAGCTCCTCTCTCATTTTTCCTTTTAGGCCAGGTAGACTCATCCATTACACCCCTGCCAGGTCATAATGGCAAGCTACCCTGCAAAAGCTTTCCTAGGTTCAGATTAGAAGAGGTGCTCTAATTCACAGATTGTGGCATGATAGCTTCCTAGAAATGGCTACACACAGCCAGAAATGGCTAAACAAATTTAATTTACCAATAGGTGGAGCATGAGACCTGGCCACACTTCCTTTCACTAAAACCTCAGAAGCACTACCAACCCTCAACGTTAGAAAAGTTCATTTACATGGATGCCCAGAGGGTGGGAGAATGTGCATACTACTTCACAGAGAAGGATGCTACATTTTGCTGCATTTTGTACATGCATTTTCTTGTGTCTTTACTCTCATTTCCCTACTCACTCCTCTCTATTCAAGACTATTCCTTATGTCATCTAGGCTCTGTTCTCATCATTTATAACTTTCTTCTTTCCTACATTGGGTTTAAATTAATTTCCAATTACTCATTAAGTACACTAATGGATTCTCCTTTTAAGAAATTCAGACATTACAAATAAGGCTAAAGTCCCATAGATAGTTAAAAATATAAATCTTGAAGGAGAGGTCTAGGACTAGTAGCTTAAATGTAACTGAAGCTTACCATTGGTCATCATGATGGACAGAATTTTCTCCTCTGTATTAAAATTAAAAAAAAAAAAAGTAGTTTCCTCCTCCTCAGCATAAGTTGCCTCAAATCACTTTTACTTTCAGAAACAAAACAAACAAAACCAAAAAACCCTCTCTTTTTCCTAAATCTTCCTCTAGCTACCATCTCTTTTCCTCCTCTCCTTCCAGTCACTTCTTTTAAGGTTTTCTCTGTATCTTTCCGTTTATGCAGTTTCATTACAATGTATCTTCTTTCTGTTTACATTGGGTTAGACCTAATGACAATGAACATAAATTTACATCAAGAGCAAAACAAAACAAAAAAACACCCAAGTTTATTTAATTGCTGGCTTCTGCTACCCCTTGGCCCAGAGAGCTGGGAGTAGGGATGGGGAAGCCAGAAGGCAGTGCACGATTAGACCCATCTGGTATATTCTCCGACAGACAGACTGAGGGCCCCCTAACGGTAAGCAGCTGCTTCTTCCAGTTATAGGACAATATTTGCATCCTGGAATTCCCAGCACTCTGTTAAGTACTTGGCACAGCTGGAGAGCAGGTTATTGCTAAGTTAAGCACTTCCTTTCACAAAAGCTTATCTGGGTGTAAGTGATTATTACCAGAAGTGTCCAGCTCACTTCTCTACTTCATCCCTGTCAGTCAATCATACTCATATGTTTACTCTCATATGTTTACTCTCATATCATCACATATCATCATAATAAATTTGTTTATGCTTTTAAGCCTAAGATCCTTCTAATTTTTTCTGGCAACACTCCAAAAAGAGTCTCAATACATGAGGTATTAAGCTATTAAATCCATGGATCAAAAGGGAAGGCCCAAAATTTCCTCTGACTATAACATTCCATATGTACACAAACAAATCAGAAATAAATTCTCTTCATAAAAGGACAGCTAGTTGTCTTGATAAAATTTAATAAGTAGTATCCATTCTTTCCCCAAAGATTTAAAACCACTTTTACCATATGGATTAGTCCATTTCCATGCTGCTGATAAAGACATATCTGAGACTGGGCAATTAACAAAAGAAAGGTTTATTGGACTTCCCGTTCCACGTGTCTGGGGAGGCCTCACAATCATGGCAGAAGGCAAGGAGGAGTAAGTCATATCTTATGTGGATGGCAACAGGCAAAGAGAGAGCTTGTGCAGGGAAGCTCCCCCTTATAATACTGTCAGATCTCGTGAGACTCACTCTCTATCACGAGAACAGCATGGGAGAGACCTGCCCCCATGATTCAATTACCTTTCACTGGGTCTCTCCCACAACACATGGGAATTCAAGATGAGATTTAGGTGGGGTCACAGCCAAACCATATCACCATAAACTTCATTTTTAACTATACAGAGCTCTGTTTTCTTTCTTTTTTTTAATGGTTCTTTGATCTTTAATTCTAGTCCAATGTCAGTACTATGCTGTTCTAATTGCTGCAGTTTTTCATTATATTTTGATATTTGGTAGGGTAAGTGCCCTTTTATTGTTATTTTCAGCAAAAATATTTTGGAGGGGGATCTAGTCTATACACTTGGTCTTCCATGTGAACTTTAGAATCAGCTTGTTATTTTCTATTAAATATTATTTTTGAATTGGTATAGGGGCATATTAAATCAGTGAGAATGAGCTGGACTTTATAATATTCCAGTATTGGAGATAATCAGATAACTACATGGAAAAAAGATAAAATCATATTTACTATTGTCACAATTTATCAAGATATTTTCAACATGGACAAGATATTAATGCAAAAATAAAACGACAAAAATACTTAAAGAAAATGTGAGTGAATTCCTCTGTAAGCTGTGAATGTGGAAAATCTTTATATGACTCAATATCCAGACAAGGTAAGGAAGATTGATAAAGCTGACCACATTAAAAAAAATTGATGGTAAAAGACTCCAACAAATGACAAAGTAGACACATGACAACTGGAAAAAATATTAGCAACTTGTATCATAGGTAAAGAGTTGATACCCTTAATATACAAAGAGTTTCTAAAAACAATCAATAACCCTATGGAAAAATAGGCAAGAGATAAAAGCAAAATACTAAGAGAAATGCAACTTAAAGTTTTTTTCAAATCTGCTCCCCAAATATCACCAACTGATAATACAAAGCCAAGTTTCTTGCTTTCATTCGTAAGGGAGAATATCACTTCAACAGAGCTTTCATAGCGTCTTGGAGGGAAAAGTAATGTAAGATTTTATGAAGAATAGGAAAGTTGGGGCCAGGTGTGGTGGCTCACGCCTGTAATTCCACCACTTTGGGAAGCAGAGGAAGGCGGATCATGAGGTCAGGAGATCGAAACCATCCTGGCTAATATGGTGAAACCCCATCTCTATTAAAAATACAAAAAATTAGCCAGGCGTGGTGGTGGGTGCCTGTATTCCCAGCTACTTGGGAGGCTGAGGAAGAAGAATGGTGTGAACCCGGGAGGCAGAGCTTGCAGTGAGCCAAGATCGCGCCACTGCACTACAGCTTGGGTGGCAGAGCAAGACTCCATCTCAAAAAAAAAAAAAAAGAATAGGAAAGTTGGATTCCAGTAGGTCTTTCAAAGTAGGGTCGGGGAAAGACTTGATTAAAATTGGGGAAGGATCCTGATATACACTTGAGGATCATGACAGACTAATGGAAACCACAAGGCAAGGATTTTGAGGTGAGGGATTCAGAATCTTAGGGCATCAACTGTCTTTCGATGCTTTCTATTGAAGAGTTGATGGAATTTTCAGGAAGTTCCCCTAATGAAAAATCAAGTTATTTGTCTGGGAAAGAGTATTTTGGAATAATAAAGTTATGCTAATAAAGACAATAAAATATAAA
This sequence comes from Pan troglodytes, assembly GCF_028858775.2. Lineage (NCBI taxonomy): Eukaryota > Metazoa > Chordata > Mammalia > Primates > Hominidae > Pan > Pan troglodytes. The sequence goes on from NC_072414.2 coordinate 54,131,120, forward strand.
GCCATGTCATGCAGACAATAGGTTGTGTGGAGGATAAGTAGTTTCAGTCGTCAGTGTCCACACTATGCAGTGGGGGGCGAGGAGTAGGTGGTTTCAATTCTTACAACACTGAGACCTCCAGTTTCAGCTTAGAGATATAGAGAGCTAAAAAAAAAAAAAAAGGATGTTCTCCCTTTTACTAACGAGGAAAAAGATGGACACGCTGCAAACTAATGACTTTTCTTGAACCAGCAGAGAATTAAAATTGCAGGGCAAATAATTAACCTAAAAACTAGAGAGACAATTACCTGTAGGGAGAAACAAGACCTAAGCATTTGTTACCTGGAATAAATGCTGTCAAATGTCGTATAAAACAGAGGACATTCAACTAGAAATTTTTAACAAATTGTGGGTCGGTATGAGTGTGAAGCCCTTGGAGACAAAGATGGGGGGTGATATTCCAACTTTTTGCTGGTCTCTCTTCCAGGAACTCCACTAGGCTCTCACAGAGGAGACGGGGAGAAGCATGAGAAAGTCCATCTTCTAGGGTTGGAGGGCAACAGCAGCCACTGCAGAAGCTCCACCTAGACTATCTTCCCTACTTTTGCAAAAGAAGGAAAGTCTCAGTCTATATGGGGAAGGTCATCAAAACCTGTACCTGAGGGCACTGGTGGAAACCCACTTCAGCTAGGGGAGGCAAGCATGTGAGTAAGGATAGAACAGTAATACAAGATAGGCCCAGCTTTATGTCTGGAGGAGAGGCGGGAACACCTGTGAAAGCCACAGTTTGGAAACCCACAGGTTTCCTGTTCACAGTACCTGTGGTTCACAGATTTAGTCTCAGCTTCACAGACTAGGCTTAATCAGATCATCGGGGTATACCTTCTTCCCTGCCCCTTAACTCCACACCAACAAGCATCAAGTAGAAATAACAGAAGAATGCAGCTGGGAGAGCTGCAGCAGCACACACTTAACTAGGGAATGGTGTAGAAGAAAGATTCAAAGACAAGCAAAGAGACTAAAATAAGGTATCACTAGAGGAATTTGAAGCCGCTGATGCACAGAGGTAACCCAGGCAACAACAGTTTTTAAATCCAGCCCAATTCCTTACTAGAGTAACACAAGGCTCCACACTAACGGCTAAGCAAAAGGAAAAGTATACTGGTCCCCAAGCATAAAAGCTATTTACATCAGTGCCTAATGTTCTATTCAACATGTCTGGATTTCAACAAAAATATAGGCGCATACAAAAAGGCAAGAAAAAACAATCTGAAGAGACAAAGCAATCCTCAGAACCAGGCTCCAATATGATACAGAAAATGTTAAATTAACTATGATTAATATGTTAAAGATGCTAACTTAAAAGGTAGATAGCATGCAAGATCAGATAGGTAATTTCAGGAGAGACAGAAGCTGTAAGAAGGAATCACATGAAAATGTTAGAAATCACAAACGCAGGGATTAAACTGAAGAACACTTTTGATGGTTCATTGTTAGACTCAACACAACCAAGAAAAAAACCCTATCCATTTGAAAACATATCAAAAAATTATGCAAACTGAAATACAAAGAGAAAAAAAAGAGTGAACAAAAAGAATAGAGTACCCAAGAGTTCTGGACAACATAAAGTGGTCGGACATGCACATAAAAACTCTAGAAGAAAAAATAGTGAATGTGGCAAAACAAATATTTGAAATAATAATAGCTATGAATTTTCCAAATTTAATAACAGACAGCAAAACACAGATCCAAAAAGCTCAAAAAACATCAAGCAAGATTTTTTTTTAAAAGACACACACACCTCACACCTAAGAATATCATATCCAAACTGCTGAAAACCAAAGAAAAAGAGAAAAAAAATTAACACATCCTGAGAAAAAGATACAGGATAGAGAAACAAAGAAAAAAATGGAGCAGACATCTTATCAGACCATTCAAACAAAAAGACAATGAGATGACATCTTTGAAGTGCTGAAGAAAAAAAAATCTGTTAACCTAAAATTCTTTATCCAGTGAAACTATCCTTCAGCATGAAAGAAAAATAAACTTTCTCAGATAAACAGCAACTGAGAGAATTCATTTTTAGCAGACCTACACTACAAAAAATATCAATGGAAATTCTTCAAGGAGGAAGAATGTGATACAGTTAAAAACTTGAGCGCTCGGCCAGGCGCAATGACTCACGCCTGTAATCCCAGAACTTTGGGAGGCCAAGACGGGCAGATCACCTGAGGTCAGGAGTTCGAGATCAGCCTGGCCAACATGGTGAAACCCTGTCTTTACTAAAAATACAAAAATTAGCCTGGTGTGGTGGCACACACCTGTAATCCCAGCTACTCGGGAGACTGAGGCAGGAGAATCGCTTGAACCTGGGAGGCAGAGGTTACAGTGAGCTGAGATCATGCCACTGCACTCCAGCCTGAGTGACAGAGAGAGACTCCATCTCAAAAACAACAATAACAACAACGAAAACCTTGGAGCTACACAAAGAAATGAAGAACATCAAAAATGTAGTAAATGAAGGTAAAATAAAATATTTTCCTTATCTTTAATTGCTCTAAAAATTTGACCATTTAAAGCACTAACAATAACAATGTAGTTTGTGTTAGGAGAAAGGAGAATATGTAAAAGTGAAATGTATGATGACAGTGGCACAAGGGATAGGAGGTGGGAACAACGGAATTTTAAAATGTTCAGTTAAACCCAGAGAAGGCAAAAAAAAAACTTGGGGGAAAAATAAGCAAATGAAACAAATTGAAAATAGCTAGCAGGATAGTAATTTTTAACCCAGTTGCATCAATAATCACTTGAGATGTGAATAATTTAAACACACATGTTAATCTCTGATAAGAGATTGTCAGAGTAGATTTAAAAAGCAAGAGCTAACCATATTCCAGTTGCAAGAAATCTGCTTTAAATATAAGGATACAGGTTAATAAAAGGATGCACAGCAATATACCATATAAACACTAACCAAGAGAAAGCTGGAGTTGCTATGCTAATTTCAGATCAAGTAGACTTCAGAACAAGGAATATTATCAAGATAATATTATAAGATTATAAAGGGGTCAATTATCCAAAAAGACATAATATGCACATAACGAAAGTACTTTACATGAGCCAAACACTGAAAGATCTGTGGATATGAATACACAAGTCTGTAAGTCTAGTTGAACATTCAGTAATGGATAGAAAATCAGCAAGAATGTAGATTATCTGAAAAACACTATCAACCAACTTGATCTGATTCATACTGACAGAACACCCCAGTATGGGTGAATGTACCAGACAGTCCAGATTTCAAGTTTTAGTTTGAACAGTGGGGATTGGCTCCTGCAGCTTTCCTTGCTGGTTGACGGAAGCCTGGACTCACTTGTGGCCTTTATTAAATCAAGTTGAGTTGCCAACACTTCCTTTATAAAATACAGAAGGAAGAATCCAAAGGCTTAGGGGAAAAGTAAAGTGAGAATGAATTTACTATGGGGGATCTGCTCAGCCACCCCCTCATTATGACCCCTGGAGGTCCCAGAGGGCACTGTCATCAGCAAAGCCATTCATTGGTGAGGAGTGTCTGGCATCCATTAAAGCACCTATGGTCACTGTCATCCACACCTGGGAGGATGAAGTAGGAGGTGCTCTGTTGACATGGACTCCTGATTTCAGTGAGCTCAGTGGGCGTGATGGGATCTCAGAGTGGCAGAGGCAAGCTCTGCATGGTCACCAGACTGGGCAGCAGGGAAGGAGTGGAAATCAAGAGGGCTGACCCTGCAGGAACTTTGGTGGTGGCTAGTTGGTCATGTGTTCCCTAAGACTGAAAAGATGGGAAGCTGCAAAAGCTACACTTGATCTGTATAATAATACAAAAAAAATCTAGATTTTATGATCAGTCATATGGTTGACCCATGACTGTGAAAAGTTACGGATCAATTCCCAGATTTTATCCCAGGGATCAGCAAACCTTTTCTGTAAAGGGTCAGATAGTAAATAGTTTAGGCTCTGAGGGCCAAATGTCTCCATCATAGCTACTCAGCTCTGATGCTGTAGTACAAAATCAGCCTTAGACAGCGTGGAAAGGAATAAGTGTGGCTGTGTTCTTATGAAACTTTATCTGTGGTCACCGAAATGTAGATTTCATGTCATGAAATATTATTATTATTTTGATTTTTTTCAACCATTTAAAAATGTAAAAATTATCCTTAGCTTGCAGGCCATATGAAAACAGGAAGCAGGTCAGATTTGGTCTGTGAGCTGTAGTTTGCCAGACGCTGTACTAGTGGTCCACAGACTTGATACCCCTTGGATACTAACCCTAGCTGGAATCAATCCTGGATTTGCCAAGTCCCTTTAGATGCCATATTTTCAACTGCCAGCCCTTCATTAATGGCCTCTTCCTCTCTCCCAAGAATCCCAATGATGTGCCCAAATGAATCACAGCTGTGCTTCGAGTTCTGGGTGTTCCTCCAGCCCGATGACCCTATTACTTACCTCCAGTTATACCCTTTCCTGTACTTTTCCCTGTCCATGAAACCTTTTCCTCCCTTCCCACCTAGTCGTTATACCACAGCTGTGCTCCACCATAACCTTAAATGAGCATTAAGAGAGAGGGGCTTACAAAAGGGTAAAGTTGTTTTAGTCTCCTGCTATGATTGATTTGTCCTGGTAATTTGCAGCACTATGATTTCTCCTTAGCCAGGAAGCAGTAGCCTTACTTAGCAGAGTTTAGGGAAAAAAACCCACACAATGTAATACATATTGTTACTTATGGCTTTGCTGATTTTGCTTCTCTGCTCTTCACAGTCTGTCCTTCCTGTACAACAACTATGCAACCTCAGAAAAACTAGTCTTCGGCCCCAAAGATTACTTGTCTGGTTTATCCTACCTGATTTTGTAGCATATTTGCATAATCAGTATTTCTGTATGCCCACTGCTGGATATAAGTACATAGATGAGCATTAAAAATCTGACTGGCTGTCTCTCTTTTATTTTTTTCTCTCTCACATGGTTTTTTTAAATTTATTTATTTTATGTAATGTTACTTTAAGTTCTGGGATACATGTGCAGAATGTGCAGGTTTGTTGCATAGGTATACATGTACCATGGTGGTTTGCTGCACCTATCAACCCGTCATCTAGGTTTTAAGGCCCACATGCATTAGGAATTTGTCCTAATGCTCTCCCTCTCCTTGCTCCCCACCCCTCAACAGGCCCCAGTGTGTGATGTTCCCCTCCCTGTGTCCATATGTTCTCATTGTTCAAATCCCACTTATGAGTGAGAACATGCGGTGTTTGGCTTTCTGTTGTTGTGTTAGTTTGCTGAGAGTGATGGCTTTCAGCTTCATCCATGTCCCTGCAAAGGACAGGAACTCATTCTTTTTATGGCTGTATAGTATTCCATGGTGTATATGTGCCACATTTTCTTTATCCAGTCTATCACTGATGGGCATTTGGGTTGGTTCCAAGTTTTTGCTATTGTAAATAGTGCTGCAATAAACATACGTGTGCATGTGTCTTTATAGTAGAATGATTTTTATAATCCTTTGGGTATATACCCAGTAATGTGATTGTTGGGTCAAATGGTATTTCTGGGTCTAGATCCTTGAGGAATCACCACACTGCCTTCCACAATGGTTGAACTAATTTACATTCCCACCAACAGTGTAAAAGTGTTCCTATTTCTCTACAGCCTCACCAGCATCTGTTGTTTCCTGACGTTTTAATGATCGCCATTCTGACTGGCGTGAGATGGTATCTCATTGTGGTTTTGATTTGCATTTGGCTAATGCCCAGTGACGATGAGCTTTTTTTCATGTTTGTTGGCTCCATAAATATCTTCTTTTAAGAAGTGTCTGCTCATATTCTTCACCCACATTTTGATGGGGTTGTTTGTTTTTTTCTTGAAATTTTGTTTAAGTTCCTTATAGATTCTGGATATTAGACCTTTTCCAGATAGGTAGATTGCAAAAAATTTTCTCCCAATTTGTAGGTTGCCTACTCACTCTGATGATAGTTTCTTTTGCTGTGCAGAAGCTGTTTAGTTTAATTAGATCCTATTTGTCAATTTTGGCTTTAGTTGCCATTGCTTTTGGTATTTTGGTCGTGAAGTCCTTTCCCATGCCTATGTCCTGAGTGGTATTGCCTAGGTTTCCTTCTAGGGTTTTCATGGTTTTGGGTTTTACATTTAAGTCTTTAATCCATCTTGAGTTCATTTTTTGTATAAGGTGTAAGGAAGTGGTCCAGTTTCTGTTTTCTGCATATGGTTAGCCAGTTTTCCCAGCACCATTTATTGAATAGGGAATCCTTTCCCCATTGCTTGTTTTTGTCGGGTTTGTCAAAGATCAGATGGTTGTAGATGTGTGGTGTTATTTCTGAGATCTCTGTTCTGTTCCATTGGTCTATATCTCTGTTTTGGTACCAGTACCATGCTGTTTTGGTTACTGTGTTGGCTCTCTTTTAACACATGCTTCCACAGTTGTAATTCTACGTCTCCATTAGAATCTTCTTTCTTAACTTTTCGGTTTGTTTTGCTTACATGAGGCAAAAACATCTTTTTCTTCCAACCTGCCACACAGCTTGTGGTCCTGATTTCACCCATTTATTCTTCTGAGTTTCTTGACCATCATTTCTGTTTATTTCTATTGCTACCATCTTGATTTCACTTCTCCACTCTTCTGCACACTGTAGTACACATGATACAAAGTGCACAGATTAGGAAAGAAAAGACCTATTGAGTTCTAGTCCTGGCTTAGTTATTTGGTATCTATGCAATCTTAGCAAATCATGCACCTCTCTGAAATTCAGTTTATCAACTGAAAAATGGGCTAATACTATCCCTGCCTATTTCACTGGATTGTAGTGAGAATCAAATGAGGCAACACATGTCCAGGTGTTTCCTAAAACACTATTTATTTTTTTCTTCCCAACTTTTATTTTAGGTTCAAGGGTTACATGTGGAGTGAGAAAGAGAGGCGTAGAGTCTGCATGTTGGGATTCCCTCTCCAGGCCTTGGGCCGTAGGAAATTCTTTCCTATTCTGCTGATTAACTAATGCAACTAGTTCACTCCAGACCAGGGAGAGGAATAGACCTCCACACTGACACTCCCAGGTCTCCTCTTGGTTTTATTTTAGCAGAAGCCAAACAGAAGTGGCAGCACCTTTGCAGCCTCCCTGTGACCTCTCTGGTTGGGTCCAGTCTGGTCTGAGAGTGTGTTCTGCCAACTTGAGCACTCTAGCGAGAATCAGGAGACTTCGGGGATTTTCCACTGTGTTGAAAACACTTCAGTGTTGCCTAGTGCCAGCACTGCCAGGTCTCAAAGTCTGGAGCCATCTATAAACAAGTTCTAGCCAGATAACTGCCACGAGCCCCCACCCCCCTTAAACTAACAAAAACACTCTTATCTCCCAGCCAAAAAAGAAAAAAATCCCCATCATCGTCCAAATGCACCAACTTCCTATTTTTCCTGGCTGGCTGCCCTTTCTTCTTCATTGCCTCCTCTTCGTTTCCCAGCAGCAGCCAACATTCCCCGCAACTTGATCAGCAGGGCAGGGTGGGTTCTACCCAGTAGTGTGCAGGACATAATGTGTGGGAGGAGACGCTGGAGGGGGCATAGCAGGGCTCCCCCAGTTCTCCAAGAGCCAGAGGCATTTACAAGGCTGGCCTGGGGAAAGAGCCCATGGCCTACTCTAAATAAACACTTCAGATCCTGGATGGAGTCATTGCAAGTCACATGTGTTCGGTGCTTCAGAGTTTACAAAGCTATTTCATACATATTACATGGCCCCATGAGGTCGGATCTTATCTTCAATTCAAAGATGAGGAAACTCAAGCTCAGATAATTTAAATGGCTTTTCTAAGATTATCTAGCAGAGTCTGGAACTGAATTTTGGACTTCTGAGTAAACCCTGTGGACTTGGCCTTACATTTGGCATCACAGAAAGGATAGATGGTTTTGAGAAGTCTCAGGAGACAGGTGTTAGTGAGCGTATGCACACACACAACTCATGGTGCCAATTCCACTTTAAGAAACTCATATTGAATAAGACAAAGCACTTAACAAAGTACCTGACATCATACATTGTCTCACCTGTGGGCAAGACCACCTTAAGATCAACATCAGTTTGTATCAGTGAACCTGATAGCAGCTTATCACACTGAATGGCAATCATTTCTTTACAAACTGCTGTCAGGTTCATTTCCCCTAGGAAATTCAGAGCCCTTATCAGTCTATGAATTACTCAGGAGACTGGACAGAGCCTACTGCACCACTGATCCTAAACACATTTTTTGTGTGTTTGTAAATTATGAGAATCATGAGGACAGATAAACTGCCACTTCTGTCACCTTGCTCAAATATTATGCTTATATTAATTATGCTCATGATTCCCCAGGTCAGGCCAACAGGATGAGGGTGCATGGAGCTGGTGGGCCAGAGACACAGTGAGGTGCATTGGGAATAACAGGAGACCAGGGGACCTTGGCTAAGTGTGAAGCCAGTATTGAGACAGGTAGCTAAACAGGAGATGTCTTGGAGTGAACAGAGGAACTCCCAGACTAAAAACTGGCAGAGCTGATGGGCAATGGGAAGCAGGCAGCAGTGTGACAGCACCTATCCTGGAAAAGGAATGCGCTAGGTGGTTGGCCCCAGTTCACTAATTCCCCTACATGCCCCTTCTGGGCGGGGGTAGTTCTATCTGCCCCTTTTTACTGTGCATCATCTTGAAGGTGCCCTGCTTCCTCCAGCCCACAGCTGCAAGAACAAATCTGTATGTGCAATGCAGATAATTCCTTTAAGTTACCCTTTGCACTGGGGACTGTCCTATCTCCTCATTGAAGTTGTGGCAGCAACAAGTCACTGGGAAACAAAACAATTTTTAAAAAATCAACAGGGAGCAAAGTAGAATAGAAATCAGTGCCACCCTATTGGGCAACTAGGAAACTCATTGCTTTTCTCTTGGGCTCTGGGTTTTGGTGGTGGTTTTGGTGGTGGTGGTGATTTGTTTTGTCTTGTTTTTAATGTCTCTGTAGTTAAAAAGTCTTGGAGACACTTGCAATAAACACCTCAGACAAAGGCCTCTTATCAGATCCCAGGACCCAGCAGGGCATAACCTGTGAGAACATCCCCGTGAGCACCGAAGGGAGGCATTGTCTGGTGAGCACGCATGCTGTTCACCTGGCACAGCCCAGGCAAATGCTGGCAGTGGAGGAGACGTGCGGATGCTCATGTGAAACTCTCAGGGCATCCCAACCAGTAAGCAGAGCCTGGGGAGTTGGAGGCCCAAATCTGAGAAAGGGAAAAGAGGTCTGTCCTCAAGTTCTGGGTCAGAGCCCTTGAAGACAACAGGAATCTGGGCAGCTCACTAAAAGAGGGGTTCAGAGGTCCAAGGTCAAAGTTCAGTGATAAGAACAGAAAGTACCAGAGGGGGAAGGCACTTTCTCAGCAAAGAAATCTCAATGCCCAGAATGCAGGGCTGAAGCTGATTGAAAACCAACTATATCCACCTAGATTGGACCAGGTCATTAGGATGCGTGATTCTTATCTGTGGGTAAGAATGAAGTGACACCCCCACCCCACCCACCAGCTATGGAAGAAGAAGGAATTACAGAGACTGGAACCCAGGTAGGACCTGACCATTGAATTATCTCATAGTTAACCATTGAGCTAAAACTCATTTGTAAAACAAGGTTAATGATGACTTACTTTTCTTTCCAGAATTGAATGTCTTCCATGTCAACACTCATGCCAGGATTATACAGACACTGGGACAACCTCCTCCCACAACCAGCCTCCTTCCTTGAGGTCACCTAGGGGAAATGAAGGCATTGGTGACAATACTTTCCATCACACCAGAAGAGATGAGAGTTTAAACACCATTAGACTGAGAAGAGAAACTCGGGGGGCTTTTAACTTCAGTCCAACCAGGGAACCACACTGTGGTAGAAATAGAACTTGCTTCAAACTTCCTGGCTTTGAATCCCAGTTCTGCACCTGACTTGTGAGTCAGCACTGACAATGTAATGATTTCAGCCTGTTTTGGCCGAAGACTCCAAAACAATAAGTGCCCATCACTCCCACATACCGAAGTGAAATACTAGACTGCCTATGCAGGATTTGAGAACGGAAGATTGAGAGACAAAAGCACTTAGGAAAGAAAAGAAATTTACTCTCAAAAGAGCTCAAGGGAGTTAAACTTCAGACAGCTTGGCTTACAAATAAATAAATAAGTAAATAAATAAATAAATACATAAATAAGTCTATGATAGATATTTAAAGGGAAAATCCCTTAACATTAGCAAGGTTAGCTACTTTACATTAGCCTGTTCTGGTGGATTTTCTCATACGATTATCATATCCTCAAAAGTCATAACATATGGTCAGATATCGGTACTACAAAAGCCAGGATAAAGGTTTTTGTTAGAGTCAGGTAAGAATCAAATAACACCCCCAACCCCATCAGGAAAGGAAGGAGTTACAGAGGCCGGAGACCTAGCTTTACTGGACAAGCTAAAGGCTTGCTAATTTCGGACACCAGAAGCAGAAATGGTGAGTTTATTATTTGTGGTTTATCTCCCAGTGCAACTTGGTTTTATTTTGTTTCCTCCCTGGTTGTGAAAAATGGTGTTCAGATTATTCATGTTAAATAAAAATTATAGGAGGCCACTGTTTTGGACTAAGTTCTTGCACCAGGCCCCAACAGATCAGACTAAAAACCAAAATGGAGTCACCCATGCTAAAGTCCCACATCACCAAGGTGAAACCGAGTTGTCATCTGGCCTTCCAAGAAATCAGGAGAGAAAGATAATAGCCAAATTGCTGAGCCAAAGTGGACCACAGCAGCGTTGCTCCCACTGTAGGTCCTTGGCTGGGGAAAGGGAGACGCTTTATGATTAAAGTTTAGGGATTTTTTTGGTTTTGCATAGCATTGGACATATTAATTATTGATGTGAGACTATTCTGAGGATGAAAGTAACTGGGAACTTTTTTTTTTTTTTGAGACGGAGTCTCGCTCTGACGCCCAGGCTGGAGTGCAGTGGCGTGATCTTAGCTCACTGCTACCTCTGCCTCCCAGGTTCAAGCAATTCTCCTGTCTCAGCCTCCCAAGTAGCTGGGACTACAGGCGCCAGCCACCATGCCTGGCTAATTTTTGTATTTTTAGTAGAGACGGGGTTTCACCATATTGGTCAGGCTGGTCTCGAACTCCTGACCTCAGGTGATCCACCTGCCTTGGCCTCCCAAAGTGCTGGGATTATAGGCATGAGCCACCATGCCTGGCCAACTGGAGACTTTTATTATTATACATGGAAGAAGCTATGAGGTCTGCCTGAGAAAAAGCTGGGGAAGAACCAGCCCCACAGCAGGAGTGAAGAGGTAGTGGTAAAATAAAGAGTAACTTGCTGTAAGATTGTTCTTATGAGTCCTGCCCTTTCAAATACCAGTTATGGGAGTTTACTAGTTCTCTCTGTAGCTGCTGTAACAAATGACTGCAAATTTAGTGGCTTACAGCAACATAAATTTGCTACAGATTTGCTCTCTTACCATTCTGGAGATCAGAAGTCCAAAGTGGGTTTTACAGGCTGCAGTCAAGATGTGGGCAGGATGCATTCCGCTTGGCAGCTGTGGGGAACAATCCATTATCCTTGCCTTTTCTAGCTTCTGGAGGCCACCTGCATTCATTCCTTCCCCTCAGCATTTGTTTTCACCTTGCCTTCCTCTATCCAGCTGACCCCTCTACCCCACTTCTATGAGAACCCTCGTGATTACACTGGGCTCACCCCAATAATCCAGGATAATCTTCCCATCTCAACAGCCTTAATTTACCACATCTGCAAAGCTCCTTTTGCCACATAAGGTAACATATCTGTGGGTTCTAGAGATTAGGATGTGGATATCATTGGTGGGGGTCAGGGTGGGGGGGATTATACAGGCTACCACAAGTGGATAGGTAAACCTGAAAAAAGTCACTTTGTTCCCTGAGACTTCATTTTTTCCTCTGTAAAATGGGCATAATAATACCTACTTTACAACATTACAGGATTTAAAGGAAGTCTGATGTGAAACACTTTCTATAGCATCTCAGTAATTTGTTTTGTAAGAATTCATTCTTTTCATCCATTCACTTGATAAATTTATTGAATACCTACTATGTACCAGGTTAGTGTTCAGAGTGCTGAGCTACACATTGCCAAAAAGAGGGAAGACAGATGAGAGCAAGAACTTTGACTGCCCTCAAGGGGGAAGGAAGGGGTGAATGGCACAGTTGAAGACATGGTTTAGAAAAGTGAAGCGACCGCCTGGTTGATTCTGTCAAGTTCTGACAGTCCTTTATCTGAAAGGTGGAGGGACCCAGTTAAAATACTTTAATCATGTCTGCTTTTTTGCTTAAGAAATATTGATCTGCTAATACGATGCAGAAATAAAAATGCACAATATTATCTTGCCTCAGATAGTTGAGATTAATTCAGAGGGCTAAAGGAACTCAGGCAGACCAATAACTGCAGTATGGAAGTGATTTAGTATATAGAAGTATAGTACTAAGGATGAGTTCTAGCTTCAGGTCTAAGGTGTGTATCAATCCTTCCTTGAGTCCTTTACATGGGTAGCTATTAGATATTGAACTAGAAAGTCAGCTATGACTTCACAGAGCTGACTCCTAGGGCAGAACATGAAAATAATTTTTTATTAGATTAAGAAATATGGAGAAGACAAGAGTTCCCGGGGAAAAGAGAAAGCTGCCAAAGAATTGCTAAAAAGATCACAAAAGCTTTGCTGTTGGTAGAATGACAACCTTTCCTAACTAGAGGAGTCTCAAAAATCAATACTTGCTCTAATCAAAGAAGATACCTGACTTCTAAGGGGCAAGTATCATTCCACATACATTTTTTCCCCTCTGAGCCTTGCTTTTTTTCACTTGGCAATATAGATCAAACCTTTCTATTTAAAATAAAGAGCTAAAAAAGACTTTTTTTTTTTTAACAAAGAAAAATTCTGAATAATATGTTGTGGGACAAGAGGAAGATGCCAGTGAAGAAAGCAAGAAAGCCAAATATGTGCATTAAAAGCCATGATTATGGCCAGGCAGAGTGGCTCACACCTGTAACCGCAGTGCTTTGGGAAGCTGTGGCAGGAAGATTGCTTGAGGCCAGGTGTGCAAGGCTGCAGTGAGCTATGATCACACCACTGCACTCTAGCCTGGGGGACAGAGAAAGACCCTCTCTTAAAAAAAAAAAAAAAAGTGAATGAAAAACTCCCCCATTTACTATATAGACTGTAACAATATGAAAATGCATAACATTGTACGAAGTATACAGTTGTAACTTTGAAAAGTAACTAAATATATACAAAGGCAAAATAATTACCCCCAGAGGTTCTTAGTTGAAAAGGACCCTTGTTACAAAAGACAGATTAACAAGAGAAAAATAAACCAAAGTTTATGAGCATGTATGTTTCATAAATACATGGGAGACGCCCAGGAAATGAGTAGTTCTGAAAGAGTGGCCTTCAAATTCAGCTTACGTAGCATCTTCAACAAAGAACAATAAAATTTTAGAGAAGTGATAAGATAAGACAAAGGAAAAGGACTTTGAGTCTCTACGGGAAGCAACTTCGAGGAAGGCAAATAGCTGGCAGATGTTAAAAGAAAAACTTAGACAAATTAAATTTAACAGAGTTTAATTGAGCAAAGAATGATTCGTGAATTGGCCAGCCCTCAAACCAAAACAGGTTCAGAGAGACTCTGGCCTGCCTCATGGTAGAAAAAGATTTATAGACAGAAAAAGGAAAGTGATGTACAGAAAACAGAAATGAGGTACAGAAACAGCAGAATTGGTTACTGCTTGGTGTTTGCTTTTTTTTTTTTTTTTTTAATATGGTTTGAACAGTTGGCTGCCTTTCATTGGCTGAAACTCAGTGATTGGCCTGAGTAGATTACATCCAGTTAGGTTCACACACCCAGTTAGGTTACGGTTCACTAAGTTTGGAGTTCAGCCTGTAGGCTGAACTTAAAATACATAAAGAGGCAGCACTGGGCTAAACTTAATTTAACACACTAAAGGGTACTTAGCAAACCTTGTTCTTGTAGCTTCCTCTGGTACCATCTCCAGGCAGAGAAGCGAGATACATCTAAAGCTGTCTGCAGTGGTTCACCTTCATTCTCCTTGGCAGAAGATGGGACAGGACACATTCTTTGGAAATCTATGTCCTGCTCTTAGGCAAACAGAGAGGAGAGAGCTTTCCTGCATCTGCTTCTTAATTGTCTTCAGCTCAACAATCCTTCATATTTGGGGGCAGCCTATTCTGGTCTCCCGCATAGACAAAGGTGGCAGAAAATGTGAAAAGATTTTAACAGTTGTGAACAGGTGGTAGGATTGTGGCTTCTCCTTTTGGGTTTCTAACTGTCTAAAAAGTTAGCATAGTCTTCATACTAAAATAATTTCATTACGTTTTTCTGATAAAATGGTACAAATATAGGCATATTGTTTACATCTGCAGACCCTGAAACTTCTAATTCCAATTCCGAAGCTTTTCTACTAGATACCATATCCACTATTGCTATCTTAATTCTTTAAAATTGTACTAGAACTCCTGTTGCTTTTATCAGATCTCCCCCTGGTGTCACCTTTAAAAACTTTTGTCATTCAGGTGAACCTAGCTCTTTAGGGACTATTTTTATTTGAATTAGTAGACAACTTCTTTCACTGTTTTTAGCATTTTGACAGTTTATAAGGAAGCCCTGAAACCCCTATTCAGTCAGAAAACCCCACTTGGAAACAAGGCCACCCTGTTAATACGGCTGTGCAACTATGTCATCAGAATTCTTTTAAACATTTGTAGTTCAAAATATCCCATGAAGATACTATTATATTTACAAAACACTAAAAGAAGTGGAATTGTGATAGGATTATCAAGGGAATTTAGCAAAAACCAACAGCAACAGCAACAGCAATCTTGTTTTTCTGGGTAAGCAGAAATACAGTTGGTTAAGAAATGTAGTTCTTTTGGCTTAGGATTGACGTGGCAATGCGGGCTCTTTTTTGGTTCCATATGAACTTTAAAGTAGTTTTTTCCAATTCTGTGAAGAAAGTCATTGGTAGCTTGATGAAGATGGCATTGAATCTATAAATTACCTTGGGCAGTATGGCCATTTTCACGATATTGATTCTTCCTACCCATGAGCATGGAATGTTCTTCCATTTGTTTGTATCCTCTTTTATTTCTTTGAGCAGTGGTTTGTAGTTCTCCTTGAAGAGGTCCTTCACATCCCTTGTAAGTTGGATTCCTAGGTATTTTATTCTCTTTGAAGCAATTGTGAATGGGAGTTCACTCATGATTTGGCTCTCACGCTACCTGACTTCAAACTATACTACAAGGCTACAGTAACCAAAACAGCATGGTACTGGTACCAAAACAGAGATATAGATCAATGGAACAGAACAGAGCCCTCAGAAACAACGCCGCATATCTACAACTATCTGATCTTTGACAAAGCTGAGAAAAACAAGCAATGGGGAAAGGATTCCCTATTTAATAAATGGTGCTGGGAAAACTGGCTAGCCATATGTAGAAAGCTGAAACTGGATCCCTTCCTTACACCTTATACAAAAATCAATTCAAGATGGATTAAAGACTTACACGTTAGACCTAAAACCATAAAAACCCTAGAAGAAAACCTAGGCATTACCATTCAGGACATAGGCATGGGCAAGGACTTCATGTCTAAAACACCAAAAGCAATGGCAACAAAAGCCAAAATTGACAAATGGGATCTAATTAAACTAAAGAGCTTCTGCACAGCAAAAGGAACTACCATCAGAGTGAACAGGCAACCTACAGAATGGGAGAAAATTTTCACAACCTACTCATCTGACAAAGGGCTAATATCCAGAATCTACAATGAACTCAAACAAATTTACAAGAAAAAAACAACCCCATCAAACAGTGGGCGAAGGACATGAACAGACACTTCTCAAAAGAAGACATTTATGCAGCCAAAAAACACATGAAAAAATGCTCATCATCACTGCCATCAGAGAAATGCAAATCAAAACCACAATGAGATACCATCTCACACCAGTTAGAATGGCAATCATTAAAAAGTCAGGAAACAACAGGTGCTGGAGAGGATGTGGAGAAATAGGAACACTTTTACACTGTTGGTGGGACTGTAAACTAGTTCAACCATTGTGGAAGTCAGTGTGGCGATTCCTCAGGGATCTAGAACTGGAAATACCATTTAACCCAGCCATCCCATTACTGGGTATATACCCAAAGGACTATAAATCATGCTGCTATAAAGACACATGCACACGTATGTTTATTGCGGCATTATTCACAATAGCAAAGACTTGGAACGAACCCAAATGTCCAACAATGATAGACTGGATTAAGAAAATGTGGCACATATACACCATGGAATACTATGCAGCCATAAAAAATGATGAGTTCATGTCCTTTGTAGGGACATGGGTGAAATTGGAAATCATCATTCTCAGTAAACTATCGCAAGAACAAAAAACCAGACACCGCATATTCTCACTCATAGGTGGGAATTGAACAATGAGATCACATGGACACAGGAAGGGGAATATCACACTCTGGGGACTGTTGTGGGGTGGGGGGAGGGGGGAGGGATAGCATTGGGAGATATACCTAAGGCTAGATGACGAGTTAGTGGGTGCAGCGCACCAGCATGGCACATGTATACATATGTAACTAACCTGCACAATGTGCACATGTACCCTAAAACTTAAAGTATAATAATAAAAAAAAAGAAAAAAAAAAAAAAAGAAATGTAGTTCAAGTAGCCTGTTATCAAGACCCGGTAAGCCTTTTCTGTCTGTTTAATATCCAGTCTTACATCAGTATTTACTCTTAGTATCAACAGTAAGTGGAAATGTAAATATCTTACCGGGAGACTAGGTCCTGCTCACAGTCTAGCAGACGTTTTATTTATTTATTTTTATTTATTTTTTTTTTTGAGCCGGAGTCTCACTCTGTAGCCCAGGCTGAAGTGCACTGGTGCAATCCTGGCTCACTGCAATCCCCGCCTCCCGGGTTCAAGCGATTCCCTTGTCTCAGCTTCCCAAGTAACTGGGATTACAAGCTCCTGCCACCATGCCCGACTAATTTTTGTATTTTTAGGAGGGACAGGGTTTCACCATGTTGCCCAGGCTTGTCTTGTACTCCTGATCTCAGGTGATCCACCCACCTCGGCCTCCCAAAGTGCTGGGATGACAGGTGTGAGTCACCATGCCTGGCCTAACAGACATTTTATTGATGTCTTCCTTTAGCTTTCTCAACTTGGCTTCAGAGTCCCCTATTATTTGAAGCAAAAGAGAAAAAAAATGTGAAATAAATTTAAGACATCAGTGTTTTTTGCACATTCTCAGTGCATAACAACCCCTCCTGCAGCTAAAGAAATAAAGAATTATGACTCATTCTCTCAAGTGGTTTTGGCTCTTAAGCTTCTAAAAAATATATCTTTAAATACATTATTTCATCCAATCTCACAAGCACATTTAGGGCATTGTTATTGTCCTGTTTTACAGATAAGTATACTGAGGCTCAGAGAGTTAAGTGTCTTTCCAGTGTAGAGCCCAGGGGCCCCTCAAATCCTAGCTAGGACTCTTTCCATGTTGCCACACTAGGCATAGACAGGTGTCGTCACTATAATAACATGGAGGCTACAAAGAGTAAAGAGCTATGCAGGTGTGAATCTCAGCTGTTCCTTCAGATTCTCCACTGGAACTTTCATATAGGCTCTTTCTACCTTCCAAGGACATAACTACTTCAAAAGTGAACTGTGATCTTCTCAGAGCTTTGGTGTCTCTCTGGACTTTATGCCTTTGAATTGAGCCAACCCACCTGGCCAATTCCACCCTCCTTTCCTACCCTCACCCTGATTTTGTTCTGGCCTCAGGCTCCCCTTAGGATCTACATCCCTTCTCTGATTCCCTCTGCCTCTAGTACTTGGATGCCCATCAGCTCTTCTTGACATCCTCCTGCTGCTCAGGACCTCCTGCCTGTGACCTCCACAGAGCTTCAGAGTGGAGGCCAGCACCACGTCCTTTGGCCTTCCTAGGCACAAATGAAGAATCTCTACTTCTCTCCCATTATCTCTGAATCATGCCAAGCCAAAGTCCAGCCCTCCCCAACAGTGACAACAATGGACAACCAAGAAGGAGATCCAGGCCTTGTCCTATGCATCCTGAGTCCTGGTGGGACTCAGGAGTTCAAGAGGCGGATTCACGTGAAGACAGGGGTTCCTTGAGCATAAGGTTTCTGGGAACAGAGGACATGGAGTATTTGGTGAGCAAAACCTAAAGTGTGCATATGCATGACTATAAATGTTGGTGGCCTGAGAAGTGGTGCAAAGCCCAGAGTCCAGCTCTATCTTTAGATCCATCTTCCAGAGAAATCCAAACCCATGGGAGTCTGTGGCAGGGAAGAGCAAGAGCATCTCTACAGTGCTCCTCATGCTTCCTGACTGGACCATGACCCCTGATCCCATACACCTTCCCTTCCCAGTGAGACCCCGTAGATCATGCTTTCAGCTCCATGATTCTTCTCTTGTCATTTTCCTTGCTGGAAAATGCATGGGAAATGCATTTAAATTCTAATGCATCATGACATACAAAAACAGGATCATATTTCACAACAAAACCTGAACTTATTTTGATTCTCACATGCAGGGAACCAGGACAATAACTTTTTTTCATATAGCAAACTACCTAAAAAGTGATTTTTTATCTTTTTTGGAAAACTGATGGAACCAAGACCCATCAATCCATAGCATATATTTATTGGGCATCAACAAAAGGTCAGGTGGTATGCTTCATGGGAAGAAGCGTGCAACATTGGCCTGCCTTTCAGTCTAGTTGTAGTAATAGGATACAGAGGCATGTGGGACCCTTATCACACTGTTACATTGCAATTCAAGGCAGCAGACACTTGTATGGACCCGCCAACCTAGGCTGCTTCTGGTCAAGGCATCCAGAATCTGTCCCAGCAGTGTTGCCCTTGCTCCCAGTTCTCAGGCCCCATCTTGATCTGATGCAAAAGTATGTAACAAATCAGCCATATATGGTGAGGCTCAGCATCTAGTCTGCTTAGCAGTGAGGTTAGTCCAAGGTCTGATAACTGGGTTTCTACTAATGGCTCAGGCCTTGTTCCTTGCATATTGTCCATCCCACTCTGAGGTCTAGAAGTTTTCCCCAACCCCAGTCTTTTATTCATACCACGTACATGTCCTCCTGAACTTCTGAGTGTCCCTCAACCCAGATCGCAAGTTGACAGTCTCTGCCTACACCAGCACGATCCATCTTATGGTGCTTGTGGAAAACCAAGGACAATCAAAACGATAAGGTACAACATCCATTGAGAGCCAAGGGTCTCCTAGTGTCACGTGAGCATCATGAACCTGCCTGAAGTATCACCTGCAGCAGCTGCAAGTCACTGCCCTCAAAGTTGTAACACCCTACTGAGAACAAAGCCAGACGCTGGCTAGGTTTTCACCTCAGCCACCTGCTTCTCTAGAAACTGCCAACTCGGACCAAAGTTCAACCTGGTCATCATTCTGACAAGCAGCTACATTTCTGATAAATAATTAGTTATTAAATTAACTGTGACCTTCATAGCTGCCAGAGAAAACCAATTTACAAAGATTTTTAGAGAGCAGATGTTTTAAGATTTTGTTTTGTTACTCATGTTATTTTCGAAATCATATGATTTTAAGCACTTGATTTTAGATATCATAAAACCTTTCTGTCTGGTGAGATTCCTGGGTAAAGTGTGTGTGTGTGTGTGTGTGTGTGTGTGCGTATGTGTGTGGAGGGTGGTCTAAGATAAACTCAGTAATTCCATATTTAAATATAGTGAATTCAGAATTTAAACTCAGTGAATTCAAGAGTTTCCACCTCTATCTACTTTCACTCTTCTTTCCAATGAGGAGGTACTGGACCAAGATCCATTGCCTGGGGTGACTGGCTCTGCTGAGCAGTGGCTTAGTGGCCTTCATCTGGTCCCTGTGCCTATGAACTGGCCTCACTGTTGATGCTCATATCCTGCCATGGCCTCTGGTCACTGGGCCCCCATCTGCTTCTTCTTGGTTCTGATGCCAAGCTTTTCTGGATGGGCCAGCGCATTCTCAGTCCCCTCTGAGCCACTCTCAGGGTGCCATGGAGGAATTCTCAGGCAATTTCTCATGCCTCTTGGAGCACGTTACACATAGTGTGCCTCCCCCAAGTCCACAGGCTGGCACTCCTCCATCAGCCATTGTGATCTTTCCATGCAGGCCCCGAGAGGGGGCATTCATCTATTCACACTTTGTTTAATTACCAGTGTAGTCAGAAATCCAGAAAGAAAGGATATACAGATAACATAGATATAAACAGAGGTCTACTTGCCTCCTTAAACAATTTACTGGAAATAATATGATTATACATGTTTTAATCTGGAAATATTTATTGAGTCCTACTATGTGCCAAGTACTGTTACAGAGAATGGGGATACAGTAAAAAGCAAGACAAGACAAGAATCCTGAGCTCACGAGAATTAGATTCCAATGCATTAAGACACACAGAAAATAGGATCTCATTTCACAATGAAAACTAAGCTTATTTTGATTCTCACTCCAACAACCCATGAAATATTAAATTTCCCCCAAAAGAGGAAAGGCTTGCAAGCTGTGTAAGTTCTAAGCCAATTCTCATGATGTAAGAGTTATACATTCCCAGGACTGTGCTGTGGGTTGCTTTCAGAGTTTTGAAAAGTGCAGAAATGACCTCTTTTAAGACAACATGAATAGTTATCCATTATTTGATTTTAGATATCATAAAAGCTTTCTGTCTGGTGGGATTCCTGGGTGTGTATATGTGTTTTGGGTCTAAGGTAACTTGGTAATTCCATACTGAAACATAGTGAATTCAGAATTTAAACTCATTTCAAGAATTTCCACCTCTATCTACTTTCACTCCTCTTTCCAATGAAGAGGTGCCTGGACCAAGAGCCATTACCAGGCACCAGGCCAGGGTCTTTGCATATATTATCTCTAATTCCTAGTGCAACTCTAAGTAAGGTGAGTTTCATTATTATCAGCCCTACTTTGCAAATGGGAAAACAGGGGCTGATTGAGTTTAAGTAAGTTGCTTGAAGTCACCCTGGTATGAAGTGGATGAGCCTTAATGGAACATAGATGGCCTGATTTCACTCTGCCTTCCCACAATTAGTAGGCAAATCCATTAAAAATTTTAAGTAGAAATTTTTGGAGTGTTCCTTTAAACAAAAACTTTGCCCTTTATATTTAAGAGTGTATATGTGTGAGCTGGAGGAATGAGGCTTGGGGAGGAGAGGATGAAATAGACAAAGTTAGTGAACACTAAAGTTTGTGAAAACACTCACAATTGAGGATCAGTGAAAATGATAAAGCACGTCAGAAAGCATAATGTTAGGAAGACATAAAAACAGAACCCATTTTGCAAATGTTTGGTTCCAGCTAAGCCTCTGGGAACAGATCTTGAGGAGGCAGGGAGGAGATAGGAAGGCAGGCCCAGGGCAACTGTGCTGTGGACACTCATCCAACACCATCCTTAACCCATCCCTCCTCCTCACTGTGTGCCTTCTTCCCTTGTTCCCCATGGCCCAACACTGAACGTGTCTTCCACAGTCCCCATTTAGCCAGCCTTCCTACAGGACTGCAACCTCTTTTCTTGGATCCTCAATCTTGGTCCCGGACCCAATCTCCTAGGGACATGCACTTTACCCCCGGACCATTCCATCTGTCCAGGTTTCGCCACGTATGCAGTAGGCCCACACCTCTGGGTTTATCTCAACGAAAATCATATTATCCACCTGAGCCATCTTCCCTCATGGAGCGCTCAAAGTGTGCAAAAGGAAAGCTGCCTGCAAGCCAGACTTCATCGGGGAGGGTCACAGGGAACCAAGAGAGAGAAAGCAGTTGGTAAGAACAGCAGGGTCTGCCCCGCCCATAAGGGGGCCCTTGAAAGCTAGATCTAATCAGAGCTTCATCTTTGCATCTGCCTCTGTTGGGCATCTCTCACTTTGTCCTGCTTTGTAGACATGTCTTTCTCTTTCATAAGATTATAAGTTCCTTGAAGTACTTACTTACACAGTAAGTGTTCCCTAAACCTTCTTTAATACTCCATTAATATTCTCTCCTCTTGAGAAGAGGAGGCACTCCAGAGTGGCCTATTGTACAAGGAAAATGCAGTCTGGATAAACAGCAGCAGAACATCAGTAAACCTCCCTCCTCTCCTCCAACCAGCCTCACCTGATCCTTTCCCTTTCTGGATTTCTGTTCATTGGAACTAAAGTGATATCATGACCATGACCACATTATGGTGAATGGAAACACAAAGAACAGAACTGATTAGGCTGTTTGGAGTTTCCTGTCACATGATCTATATGGAAACAAAGCCACATCAGATGTTCCATTCACAGCTCTTAAATTTTCCTATGCTTTTATCTCAAGTTATTTGTCTTACAAATTATTTTCATTTGTTCCCTTTCTAAGGGAAAATGTACTTACTATTTTATTTTTTAACAGCATCCTTATAATATCCATCTTTGGAAAAAAATTCTGGAATATGGGCAGATATATTTGATTCCTGGTATAGTTACAGCACTAATACCTCATAGTAAACTGCATTAGGACATTTTCTCTAAGCCTTGATTTATGCAGAATTTACATTTTCAGGCTAATGCCTGGAAAAAAATTGTGAGATGAGTGAAGTTTGTTCTTAATATCCTTCCTACTCTACCATCCCACTGTTCCTCAAACCCCCACCTCCACCCATTTCTGCCTGCAGCAGGTACCTCAGCTCTCATGCCCGGAGTCTTCTACAGGGGAGAAAAAGTGTTAAGAGCTTAATCTCTGCGGCCAGCCTGCCTGGGTTCAAATGCAAGTTCTAACCTCTCACTAATTGTTGAATGGTCTCAGCAACACTAGACCTTTCTGTCGCTTACTTTATTCATCTGCAAAGCAGGAATAGTAATAGGCTACCTCAAGGATCAAATGTCTTAATAGATGTAAAGCACTTAGAACCATGCCTTGCACTTAGAATGCATTGATTAATAATGTTACACTCTTATCCTTCCTGTTCTAATCCCTGATTCCTATGATACTGTTTGACAGCTGCACTGACACACTGTGGCATGGACCTCTTCTGACAGCCAGCCCCTCCTCTTTTCACTTGCCTGTCCACTTGCACCAACCACTCCTTTGCCAATGACCTTGACTCCCTTGCCCTCTTGCCTATCTTTGCTCCAATGCAGCTGTGGATATGGGCTGCACCCACCAGCTGCAACTTGACCTCCCCTGCCCTGCTTACTGGGAAGCCTGCAGCCTATCCCAAAAGGTGCCTACCGCAGAAAGCCTTCAGCCCCAAGTAGTTTTGATGGGCCTCAGTATAGGCTTCCCACCTGGCAGAGGGAGTAACATAAGTTGTAAGCCTGATCCTGCAAAGCCAAGAGTGGTTCTGCTCTGGAGCCAAGAGACACCCTAGCACTGTCCTTTTTCTCTCTTTCAGAGGACCTCAATTCCAGAGGCAAATCTTCGGCCTTTGTCACATGGGACAGAGTCCAAAGCCTCCTTGCTGAGATTCTGGGGAGAAACTAGCTCATACCAGTGTATGAGTTCCTCCATTACAAATTCTTCTCCCCTTGCTTTGAGGAGGGGCACAGCCCAGGACATCTCAAAGGCCTGAAGTTTCCTTATCTGTTAATCACACCCTTCCATAGAGTAGAATCTGCCCCTCACCTGGCTCCTAGGGTCCCTCCAGCAACAACCTCTCCATTCCCAGCATTGCTCCACAACCTTTCCCCAGCACCCAGCGGCCCAATGTTCTGATGCAAAGGACCTGGGCCTCGCACAGAGGCCCTCTCCTCACATTCTGTTCTCCCAGAGACAGGAACATTCACATAAATGAGACTTGCAGTCCCTGGCACAGGCCATCACTCCAAGGCCAGGGCATTGAGAGGATGTGCAGAATTAGCCTCAGGACCTCATAGCAGGTCAAGATCAGGCAAAGTGAACTCAGAATTATCTGAGCCAGAGAATGGGGTCAACACTGGGATGGGGTCAGGAGCCAGGACATAGTCCCCCTCAGGCAAAGTCAGCCAGAAGACCCTGGTTTCTAGACATCTGGCTAAGAACGGGGCCCCACTCAGATTCTGAATTCTTCAGATGTCCCTTCAGGTATCATGGAAACAACTTGACTGGGTGCTTGATATATGTTGAAAGGTTTGGAATAGGCCAGTATTTTACATAATAATTTTTATGATTCTTAGAAAAACTCCCCAAAATAGATGATATTACATCCCTATTCCAAAATGAGGAAACAGAGGCACAGAGAAAAAAAGTAAACCCTTGAAGGTCACATGGCTCATAAGTAAAGAAAAAACAGTTGGATTCCAAAATCCATGCTCTCAACCACTACCTTGCACAACCTGGGTTGCAGGAGCAGCTCTGCAATTGCTTAGCTTGAAAATCTAGGCTTATTTCTGAGTTTCGGTTTTCTCTTTGTACTTCCCTCCCAGGTAGAAGATTATGAGAAATAAATAAATAAATTGGTGCATAAACTCCTTACCATGATACCTTAATAGTAAACATGCAATAAATGTTATCAACCCCAACAACATCATATAATTACTATTACTTGTGCCAAATACCCACAGATGGATTCTTGTCAGAGTTTGCCTGCCTCACCCTTTCCTCTGCCTGTTTCCCTGCACTAGCATAGACCCCTGACAGCTCCCAGTTACTCCCAGGCTGCCTCCACCCCAGTTTCCAGTCTTTATTAAAGACAGACCTCTTTTGATCTGTAAAATAATCCTATGATGTAAATAGAGCTAAGATTTAGCAAGATTAAGCGCCTTGCCCAAGGATAATTGTTTCTGATTCTAAAACAATCTCTATAAAATCAAGTACAGTGTTTTAATTATTTTTTCAATTGGAAACTCAGCTTTGAAACAAAATTATGAATAAAGAAAAGCTTTGCCATGGGTCCCACCATCCTACCACAGTAGTCATACTCATGTTTCTGTATTACTCACCAGACTTTGCCCACGTCTGAAGAGGCTGACTTCTCTTCTGCAGATTCACTGCCTGCAGGAGACAGCTGATAGCACAGCTCACTCGAGTGAGGACTGGCCCCAAAATCCCACCAAGAGATTCTAGAGTGATGATGAGAGAGATCCAGAATGACTCTAATTTAACCTGAGCAGAAAAATATAACTAAACTAGAATAGATAGTAAGTCGAAACAAGCATCCCTTTAGAAGCAAATCAGAGTCTCTTTGTGCCATTATTTCCTCCTAAATTACACTATATCAAATTCTCTCCTATGAGCTGTTAAAATTATGTAGGCATATAACCTAGTCATATATTTATTAATTATTCAGTAAGCCAAAACCAAAGAAGAAATATGAACTTTAATCCTGTCCTTTTCTTTTCCCCCCATATCATTGACCACATTAAGTCTCTTTTTTCAAATTTGTCTTTTTTTTTTTAGTTAGGAGAGTTTTGGAAATAAGGATCTCCTACAATAAATTTTACATAGAGTGGTAGAAATTTGTGACCATCTACTGTCAGTGTAGGGACTGACACCCTTTGAACATCTTCTTATGGAATACGGGTTAAGGTAGAAGAAAAATGGGGAAGGGAGTTAAAGATGATAAAACTCTAGGTTGGCCTGAGTGTCCTCTCACTTCTCGCCGACTACCTGAAACTAGCTACAGGTGATCTTCCGACATTTTGTCCATTTTTGATCTGATGACCAATTGCCCAACACTGATGCATTTCATGTATATTCATGGCAGGCCTACCTCCTATACATACAGCTTGGTTAGAGGGTATTAACAGGAATACATAAAGAGGTGTAAGAAATGCACCCTGATTCAAGGAGCTTACAGTTCAACTGGGACCAGAAGACCTGGGATTGATTCCCAGCTCCTTCACTTACTACCTGGGTTAGCATGAGCAGTTGATTAAAATTCATTTTCTGTAAAATAGAGCAAACAATAATAATAGTGTCTATACCTGACAAAGGGTTGCTGCTAGGGTCAAAAGGGGTACATTTTGTGGAAGCACTTTACACATAGGAAGTGATATTCAGAAAATTATTATTAATATGTACAGAAGGTATATATACCAGTCAAAACAGCACCTCTCAGGCTGTCATCATTTTACAAGTTTGGATCTTCTAAGATGATCCTTTCAGAGACATATTTCCTGCAAGATGTGATGCGTGCAATTCAGGTTAGCTGCCGTCAGGTACACGGTCTTACCTGAAAAAGTGGTTGACATTTTGACACAGTTTGCAGGCCAACCAAATGATCTGTGTCAAAATTAATGCACCAGGCAGGAAGAATGGCAGCCTGGTCTGAGCAGCAGAAAGTGACTAACTTCGCCAAATATTTATTGAGTGACTTCTATGCATCATGCACTGCGCTGGGAATGAGAAGACAAAAGGCATGATCCCTGCCCTCAAGGAACTTACAGTTTAGTAAGGCAAACTGACAATTACAATAGGACAGTTGTACAATAGGGTTGTATACAGTCTGATGGGCCCAAAGGGGAAGAGTCCCCGCCTTGGAGACTTGGGGTGGGAGGGACCTTTCCAGGGAGGTTGCTGTTTGAGCTGGAACCTGCAGAATAAGCAGGAGTTTTGAGGCAGATTAATAGTGGACTGACACTCCCAGAAGAAGCTTCACAAACTCCAAGCTTTTCTAGTGTGTTTTCCCCTAGATGAGCCTTTTCCAATTAGGAGAAGACTTCTTATATGAGTACCTCTACTCTTAGCTATCTGCTCTGTGTATAACATTTTTGCATCAAATACGTTTGTTGATTAGCTGTGTCTTTTAGCAGTTCTGTAAGTTTAATGGCTTGTGTGTAAATATATTTTCAATAATGTTTCATCTTATGCTCATGGTGAAAAATTCAAACAGCACAAATTTGTTTGGGATACAGTAAAGAGATATATTCATGGCACAGCAGGTGGACCTTCTCCTTGCAGCAGAGGAATACTGGAGACGGGGGATCCCAGAGGATAAGGTTGGAGGAGTTGGGCTGAAGAGAGACTAGAATGGATCTTAAATTTTAACGCTAAGAATTCTGGGTGATGTTAGATATAGAAGGATTTTGTTTGTGATAAAAGCAGAGTGTTAGGAAATTAAATCTGATGATAGTACAGTTTAAATTCACTTTTCAAAGGATAGATTATAGATAGAAAAGGGTAATGAGAAAATATTATGGTAAAATGTTAATATTTGGAAATGGCTGAAGGATATATGGGAGTTCTAGTAACAGTTTTAGCAACTGTTCTATAAACCTGAATTACTTAAAAATAGTGACTTAAAAAAAAAAACATAATAATAATGGTGAAGAGGGAAGCCCAGAGCAGAACAAGCAAAGGAGGAAGATGCGGTGGCTCTGACCCAGGTAGCTAGAAGGAGGTGTGGAGCACTGTATGAACAGTTCTGACAGATGAGGCACCATCTCCTGACAGACAGACAGAGACAGGGGATATCCATTCTTTTGTAAATCAGAAACTGGTCACCAATCTGCAAAATACATCCTGTTCTGTTGCCAGATAAAATAAAATATGGATTTTTCCCTATTAGGGTAAATATTAGTGTTTGGTTACATATGGATATTTTGACAAAGCCTTGTTATTCCCAAATGATGAAACCTCCTAGTGATGGCTGGATTTTAGAAGCACACATCAGCTGAACTGTTGTTTCTCTCTCTAGTACATGGCAGATGGAGTCTGAAGTGTACAACCAGTGGAATGGAAAGATGTAATTTTTTGTGTTTTTGTTATTTAGTGCACTCACCCAGACATGTTCCCAGTAGACTACCCTTTGTACAGACTGAAGACCAGAACTAGAGATGTGCATAAAGCCATGCTGCAAAATTACAATCATTTACATGAGCTAAAGAGGAGGTGTTCAAATTACATTTGAAAATGAAAAGCTGTTTACCTATTACTATGAATTTGCTATGAATAAACACAACAATCTCATTTAACCCTTCTTATCTTCATGCTCAATATTTTAGAAAAGACAAAACCTTAGTTCAAAGAAATTAAGCATTTCAAAGGCCATGCAGAGTATAGATTTGTCTTTCTGGCCTTTCTCTTTCTTTTCTTTTCCTTTTCTCTCTCTCTCTCTCTCTCTCTCTCTTTCCTTTTTTGTATGCAGGACGTTTATTGGGTGTTTCTCTTGGGATCAATGCCTGTGGGGAAGTGAAAGAAGCAGGATTGCTCAGAGAACAATTTCCAGAGGGGATCTGAGCATCTGAGCTACGAGCTGTCAATAGCCAAACCTCTCAGTAGCTACAGGAGTGAGTACTTCAGTCCTGGGAGGGGAGTGAGTAGATGTGGGAGGCATACCATAGTACCCACTACAGACTTAAATATTTTTTCCCATAAATATTTCTCTATATATACATATCTAAAGGACAAAGGCATTTTTTAAAAACATATTTCTAATGCCATTACCATACCCTAATTTAGTTATCAATAATTCATTAATATCCAATCTGTATTCAGCATTCAAGTTTCCAATTGTCTGATAAATATAACTATATATTATTTATTTATTTATTTATTTATTTATTTATTTATAGTTTGCTTGATTTGGGGTTCAAGTAAGGTCCATAAATTACAATCAATTAATATATCTTTTTGTTTATTTTATTTTATCTTTAAAATGACACATAACTGTACATATTTATGGGGTACCTGGTGATGTTTTGATACATAAAATGTATAGTTATTATATCAGGTTAATTAGCATAGCCATCATCTCAAACATTTACCTAATAAGCAACCTCAACTCTTCTTTCTTACTTCCTAAAAGGAAGAAGCATTTGCCTCATCAGGAGCTGACCTCACACTCAGCTACTCAGATAGGCTCAATAATCCTAAAGCTAAAATCCTTCCTCTTGCAGGAATTGGTTCAGGATTGGGATTGCAACCCAAGCTGGCCATTAAAACACATACAGACATTCTTCCTTAGTCTTATGGGTATGCTTTTAAAAGCAAGGCCTTCTCATCAGCCTGGACCTCAAAGAGAAATTATGGAGTAGTTCCTGGTGGTTACTGGCCAACATCCTAGGTCTCTAAGTGTGGCCTGCCTCAGGATAGAATGATCCTGTCTCACAAGGAATGCTGAAGGGAGTTCATCATACTGAAGGAAAAGGATGCTAACATGTAACAAGAAAACATATGAAGCCACAAAACTCACTGACAAAAGTAAGCACACAGACAAATTCAGAATACTCTCATATCGTAATCATAGTATATAAACCACGTATATCTTTAGTATGAAGATTAAAAGACAAAAACCATTAAAGATAATTATAACTACAGTAATTTATTCAGAGATCGAGAATATAAAAATTTAAATTGTGGCATCAAAAAATTTAAATGTGGGCAGGGAAAGGAGTTAAAGTGTACGGTTTTATTTGTTTCTTTTCTTTGCAATGAAAGCTAAGTTGTTACCAGTTTAAAATAATTTGTTTTAACTACAGGATGTTTTTTGTAAACCTCATGGTAGCCACAAAGCAAAATCTTATAATACATATACTAAAAATGAAAAGCAGGAAACATACTACTAGAGAAAAATCATTTCACCACAAAGGAAGACAGTAAGAGAGAAAAAAAGAAAGAAGGGATCTACAAAACAACTAGAAAACAAGTAACAAAATGGCATTAGTAAGTCCCTACCTATCAATAATAACCTTGAATGTAAATGAATTAAATTATCAAATAAAAGACATAGAATGGCTAAAAGGATTTAAAACAACAAGACCCAACTATATGCTGCTTACAAGAGACTCACTTCACCTGTAAAGACAGACTGAAAGTGAAAGACATAAAGATATTCTATGCAAACGGAAAATAACAAACAGCAGGAGTAGCTACAGTTATACCAAGTAAAAGAAAGTCAAAAAGTATAAAAAAAGACAAAGAAGCCCATTATACAATGATAAAGAAGTCAATATTGTAAGAGGATATGATAATTGTAAATAAATAAATTTATTAATATAAATATATATATGTATCCAACAACGGAGCACCTAAATATATAAAGCAAAAATTAATAGACCTAAAATGAGACATAGGCTGAAATACAATAATAATAGGGGACTTCAACAACACATTTGTAGCATTTGACAGACCACTGAGACAAAAAATCAACCAAGAAACATCACAGTTAAATGGCACTGTAGAGCAAATGGACCTAACAGGCAGTTACAGAACATTCCATCCAACAGCTGTAGAATACATATTCTTCTCAACAGCACATGGAACATCTAAGATAGATCATATATGAAACCACAAAAAAAGTCTTGGTGATTTTTTAAAAATCAAAATTATATTAAGTATCTTTTCTGACCACAATGGAATAAAACTAGAAATCAACAGAAGGAACTTTGAAAACTGTACAAATACATGAAAATTAAACAACCATGCTCCTGAATGACTAATGGATCAATGAAGAAATTAAAAAGAAAATTTTAAAAATTATTCTGATAAAGCGAAATGAAAACACAGCTTTTCAAAACCTATACATACAACAAAAGCAGTTCTAAGAGGCAAGTTTATAGCAATAAATACCTACGTCTAAAAGGTGGAAAGATCTCAAAACAAAAAAAACTACTCTAACATTGCACCTCAAGGAACTAGAAAAATGAGAACAACCGAAACCCCAAATTAGTCGAATAAAGGAAATAATAAAAATCAGGCAGAAATAAGTGAAATAGAGACAAAAAAATCAACACAAAAGATCAATAAAACAAAGAGTTGGTTTTTTGAAAAGATAAAAATTGATGAACATGTAACTAGACTAACTACTATGGTTTGAATGTGTCCCCCAAATTTCATGTGTTTGAAAATTTACCCCTAAATTCATACTTGATGGGCTATTTGGGAGGTAATTAAGATTAGATGAGGTCATCAGGGTGGGGCCCCATAATAAGATTAGTGGCTCTATAAGAAGAGAAAGAGGAACATAACCTAGCATGTTCTAGTCCTCTTGCCATGTGATACCCTCCACCATGTTATGATGCAACAAGAAAACCCTAATCAGATAGAGCTACTTGATCTTGAACTTCTTGGCTTCCAGAAATGTCAGAAATAAATTTCTTTTGTAAATAAATTAACTAGCATGTGGTTTTCTGTTATAGCAACGAAAAATGGACTAAGATACTATGAAAAAAAAGATACATGACTCAAATAAATAAAATCAGAGATAAAAAAGAAGACATTACAACTCATACCACAGAAACACAAAGGATCATAAGAGACTATTATGAATGACTATATGTTAATGAATTGGAAAACCTAGAAGAAATGAATTAACTCCTGGACACATGCAACCTACTAAGACTGAATCATGAAGAAATAGAAAACCTAATCAGACCAATGATGAGTAATAAGATTGAATCAGTAATAAAATGTCTCCCATCAAAAAAAAAGCTGAGGACCTAATGGATTCACTGCTGAATTTTACCAAACATTTAAAGAAGAACTAACCATTTCTTCTCAAGCTATTCTCAAAAAATGGAAGGGGAGGGAATTCTTCCAAACTCATTCTTTGAGGCCAGAATTACCCTGACATCAAAATTAGAAAAAAAAATACAACAAAAAAGAAAACTATAGGCCAATATCCCTGAAGAACACAAATACAAAAGTCTTCAACAAATTACTAGTAAACTGAATTCAACAGCATAGTGAAAAGATCCTTCACCATGATAAAGTGGGATTCATCCCAGAGACACAAGGACAGTTCAACATATACAAATCAATAAACAAGTAAACTATCCCTTTTATGATAGCTACAAAAAATAAAATTAAAAAACTCTGAATAATTTTTTTATTTCAATAGGTTTCTGGGGAACAGGCGGTGTTTCCTTACATGAATAAATTATTTAGTGGTGATTTCTAAGATTTTGGTGCACCCATCACCCGAGCAGTATACACTGTACCCAATGTGTAGTCTTTTATTCCTCACCCAGCTCCGAGTCCCCCAAAGTCCATTGTATCATTTTTACGCCTTTGCGTCCTCATAGCTTAGCTCCCACTTATGAGTGAGAACTTATATGATGCTTGAGAACCTCAGAATAAATTCAACCAAGGAGGTAAAAGATCTCCACAATGAAAACTATAAAACATTGATGAAAGAAATTGAAAAGGACACAAAGAAATGAAAACAGATCCTGTGTTCATGGATTGGAAGAATTAATATTGTTAAAATGCCCACACTGTCCAAAGCAATCTACAGATTCAATGCAATCCCTATCAAGATACCAATGACATTCTCCACAGAAATGGAAAAAAAATCCTTATATTTGTGTAGAACCGCAGAAGACCCTGAATAGCCAGAGCAATTTTAAGGCAACAGGATAAAGCTGAAGGAATCACACTACATGACTTCAAAATACACTACAAAGTTGTAACAACCGAAACATCATAGTATTGGCATAAAAACCCGACACATAGACCAATGGAGCAGAACAGGCAATCGATAAATAGATCCAAACATTTACAACTGATTTTCAATGAAGGTGCCAAGAAGACACATTGGGAAAGGACAGTGTCTTTAATAAATGGTGCTAGGAAAACTGGATATGAACATGCAGAAGAATGAAACTAGACCCCTATCTTTCACCACATACAAAAATTAAACTCAAAATGGATTACTAACTTAAATGTAAGATCTCAAACTGTGAAACTACAAGAAGAAAACATAAGGGAAAAACTTCATGACATTGGTCTGGGCAAGAATTATTTAGATAGGACCTCAAAAACCTAGGCAACAAAAGAAAAGATAGACAAATGAAATTACATCACACTAAAAAGCTTCTGCACAGCAAAGGAAACAATCAACAGAATGAAGAGACAACCTACAGAATGGGAGAAAATTTTGAAAGCTATGCATCAGGCAAGGGGTTAATATCCAGAATACATAATAAATTCAGACAACTCAATAGCAAACAAACAAATTTAAAAATCCAAATAATCTGATTTTAAAATGGACAAAAGAAGTCATACAAACAGCCAACAGGTAGATAAAAAAGTGCTCAGCATTACTAATCAGGAAAGTGAAAATTGAAATCACAATAAAGTACCACCTCACCTCAGCTAATGTGGCTTTCATCAAAAAGACAAAAACAAAAAACAAATCCTAGCAACAATGTAGAGGGCAGAACTCTTAAACACTGTTGGTGGGAATGTAAATTAATACACCCATTATGAAGATGACAAACATTTTTCGAAAATTTGAAAATAGAACTACCACAGGCTCCAGCAATTTCACTAGTGGGTATATATTCAAAGGAAAGGAAATCAGTATGTTGAAAAGATATCTTTACTCTTATCTTAATTGGTGCACTATTCACACTAGCTAAGATATGGAATCAACTTGTGTCTATCAAGGAATGAATGGATCAAATAATTTAGTATTTATACACAATGGATTACTATTCAGCCATAAAAAATGAAATCCTATCATTTGCAACAAGGTGGATGAACCTAGTGAAAATGATGTTAAATGAAATAAGCCCAGCACAGGAGAAATACTGTATGCCACTTCTAGTCAGCCATCTTGCTGATGTCACTCTCAGATTTCAGTGATCTTGACATTATATTTTTATATTTATATAAATATATAAATTTATATAAATATATAATCAGTCACAAGCAAATGTATTTCATCAAGCGCTCATTCCAGATTCTTTACCTACTTTAAGAAGTCAATGTTTTACATGAAGTTTCATTTTTGTTAAATTGAGCCCTCCGAAAAGGAATAAGCCTTTATGTATATGTCATCTTCATTATGTTCTCTGAAGTCTACAGAATGAAGCTAATTCCATTTCTACTAAATAAATAAATGAATACATAGGTTGAACAGCCTCTTCTTGGAATACTTCCCTCCAACGCACTGGCCTCACCTCCTCTGACCCACAAGGGTGGGTCAGTCTTCTGGAGAAGTCAGAACACTTGGTTCTTGTTTGAATTCAGCTATGCACATTAGCTGTATAGCTTTGGGCAAGTCATCTCTGTGATGGTTTCTCAATATCAAAAGTAGTTTGATGAGATTATTTTTAAAGGCTAATTTGTTCACTTTGAAATAATATTTAAAATCCAGGATTTTTATTTAGTCTGATCAAATTTGTACCCAGACTTCATTATTATAACAACAATGCAGAAGGAATTTCTGATGTAGAATGAGGGCAAACTGTTGCTTATGGGGAAATTTACCATGGGGATACTGAAGGGTTCTACATTCCCACTCCTGGCTCTTCTAAGTCCTCAGTCTCAGGTAGCCCTACCTTTTCCACGCTCCACTCCAGGAGCAGGGAGAAACAACTGGAAAGAAAGAAGACCTGAAGGAGTTCATTCTCTGCAACATTATTGAGCACCATTCAACAGTACAGTGCAAGCCTTTCAGGTTTGCTATCATATTTCACATGTATTCAAGGGTTATTTGGATATTAAGGCATATCTTCACAAAACCCTGTGAGGTAGATATTACTCCCTTTTCACTGATGGAGAAAATGAGGCTCAGGGAGAGTAACTGATTTGCCCTAGTCCAGAAAAGTGGCAGAAAAAAAATTGAACTCTCTATTTGTCTCCAACTCCATTGTGCTTTCCACTACATGGTAGATTCCCGTGACCCAGGGCAAATTCTCTTGGGTATAATCAGTTTACAGTGGACTTAGGTTTATTTGTTGAATTAACAAATGAAAATCAATTGGATTTTTAAAAACACTCTCTAGAACCCAGTGTTCAAGAAACTGACTACTTACTTTTTAACTCATCTAGGAAATCCTACCGCAAAGCTAATTAGTGTGTAATTAGATACATAGCTAGGTGAGAAAATGCCACAAAAAGTATCATCTTGTTTACAGAGGCAAGAAAGATTTCTAAGATTTCCTAGGTAAGGAAGAGAGAGACCCCAGGAATAGCTATTCCCTACATAACCCATCTATTGGAAGGTCCTCCACTTCCCTTGTTTTCCTCAACAATTTTTGAAAAATTCACTTCCAAAAGAAACCTTTCTACAAAAAAATTTTCTTCCCACCAGGGTATATACATCCTTATAATAGAAGTGTCTCACTCTGATGTGTGCGCGTGCGCACACACAAATTAGGATATTACCTATGCCGCATCAATATGTAAAGCTGTGTATATGAATCGTAACGTTGGGCATGACTCTGAATGAATAACTTGCTTTATTAAAAAAAAACTGTTAACATTGATAGAAAACCGGAAGGAATTAAAAACAATGCAGATGGGTGTACTTCCTTTCTCTCCCAGTCCCAAGCCAACCCATTTTTCCTTGGAATGCAAAAATGGTCTGGAAAGAGGTACGGGGGTCCTGTGAACAGAACAGGG
The DNA here is from genome assembly GCF_028858775.2 of Pan troglodytes. Lineage (NCBI taxonomy): Eukaryota > Metazoa > Chordata > Mammalia > Primates > Hominidae > Pan > Pan troglodytes. The sequence goes on from NC_072414.2 coordinate 54,166,510, forward strand.
AGTCATTGTCTTTTTCTTCTTTACCAATAAACGATGACAAACGTGGATGGTGAGGAAGTAAAACGTCAATAAAACAATATCATAAATAAAAAAATAAATAACGTTTATTCTGTACCACGCGGCTGTCAGTGTCCGGAGTCTCCAGGGCAGAGCGCCCCGGGGAGGGCTGGGCCCTCAGAGCAGCAGGAGGGCGCCCAGGGACAGCTCACCCTGGCCCAGCAGGCGGCCCCGATCCCGGCCGCGACCCTCATCCCGGGCCTTGACGCGAACGGCCAGGCGGCGCACCTCGTCTTCCGAGAGGCCGTCGAAGCAAAAGTCCTGGTCAAAGGAGGCCTTGCGGCTGCGCCCCACCACAGCGCTGCATTGCCAACGCGCAGTGCCCGGCGGCCGCAGGACGAGGCTGAGGCGACAGCGGACGGCGCGGGGCCCGGGGGCGCCTCCGACCAGGCTCTCCGCGCGGAGCAGCCGGAGGCGGAGACGCCCGGTTCCCGGACAGTACTCAGCAGCCAGGCGCAGGGCGTCGCCGGCGCGGCCCAGAGCCACGGTGCCCTCGGCCTCCAGGCGCTCAGGAAGCGGGGCCCTGGATGACAGCGGGCTCGAGGAGGGGGCCCGGGCCGGGGACTCGGAGCCCGCGCGGCGCTCCTCGTCCTCCTTCCCGCTGGAGACGGAGCGGACGCGGGCCAGGCGGCGACTCCTCCCAGCCCGCAGCGCGCGGCTCAGCAGCCCGTCGGGGACGCGCAGGAGGCGGCAGCCGCGGGGCCGCGGAGCGAGCGCGTCCTGGGGCAGGCGGGGACCGCCGGGGGCCGCGGGGGTGGCCGGGCCCGGACCTCGCGGGCTGCACAGGGTCCCCAGGGGGGCGTCCGGGCCTCCGCCGCCGCCGTAGCTGTGGGCCCGGGGCCGGGGCGCGGGCGGGCCCCCGAGCAGGAGCGACTCCTTGCGGCGCGTGTGCGGGCTCTCGAGCAGCGCGCAGAAGCCGTAGGCGGTGCGCACACGGGGCAGGTGCGGCAGTGACAGCGCTGCCTGCGAGCGCGGGTCCCAGTCCGTGCGGCCGGCGTCCTCGTCTGCCGCGCGGGGCCACAGGTCGCTTTCAGCGGCGCAGCGCCGGGGCACGGCGGCGGCCCGGATTGGAGACTCGAGCGTGCAAGGGGCCGGCAGCCGCGGCGGGATGCAGAATTCGGGGATGCGATTTGGAGTGAGCACTTTGGCGAAGGCGGGCTTCGGCGCGGAGCTGCCTGCGGCCGAGGAGCAGAGTTTCTCGAGGAGCCGCATCCTTGGAGGCTGGGGCTAGGAGTGGCGGGAAGAGGTGCGCCTGCGGGGGAGAGAAGCTGCTGAGTTTGGGCGCCTGGAGCTGCTGCAGCCCCTCGACGCGGCTGGATCCCTCCCCCAGACCCTGTAAACGTCCCCCACGTGTTTAAGACCCCAGACCAGTTCCAGCCTTCCTCTCCTGCACCCACAACAAATCAGCCCCGCTTCAGACCTTTCTCTCTTCTTCAGTGTCTCTGGATCTGGTTGCAAGCTCAGTGCCAGTGGCCTCTAGCCCGCTGCCGAGGCGCCACCTTCAGTACTGCGGCCAGGAGAGTGGCGCTCCCCTCTTATACCGTAGGCTGAGTCCCGCCCAGCCGCCAGCGGCCCAACCCGGAGGTGCTGCACAGCCCGCTTTCCCGCCACCCTCTCCCACGACGCCGGGAGGTCTGCATGCACTGGGCGCTCAGGTCTGCGCGAAGCTGTCGCGGGAGCAGGCACCTTGTGGTCAGCTCTGGGACCTGCGTTTGCAGTGAGTGCGTGGAGCCCCAGGCAAGGCCTGGGAAAGGTTGCAGGTGAAGAGAGGGCACCCTGTCGTCCTGCCAAGGAAAAATTGGCGGCTGAAAATGTTTTCGGCTTCTTGTAGAAGGTGAGGCTGGACGAGGAAACAGGAAGTTAATTTGGCTAGGAGATAAACCGTCACTCACCCTGCATGTAACCTGGACGTGACCTGCACGTCCTGGGAGCTTCTGTTTTCCTGTCCCCACGCACTCGCAGCGTGCAGACCAATATGGTTTCCAGTTATTTATATACTTATTTACTGTCTGTCTCCCTCTGCTAGACTGTGTTCTTTTTGAGAGCAGAGGCCCTGGCTCAGTCCATGCCCTAAGTACTGGTGAAGTGGGTAAATTAATCGTTGAGAAAATTTCTGATCGCTTCTTGGTCTTTTGGCTAAGATCAAGTGGAGAAAGCTTCTGAATGGCTGCAGGCTCTGCCTGTCATCTTGATAGTTACAAAACATGGGGCTTCTGGCTCCTGCCCTAAAATAACACTTGACGTTTTAAAAACTACCCCTTTTCTTTTTGCTCTAGCACGGAGGTATCCAGTTAGAAAGCATCTTCCCGAAATATAGATTCCTTCTTTCCACCCCCGACCTTCGTTTTCTGAGATGAGAAGACTGAAATCCCAGAGGGACCTGAGGAAATTCCAGAAAGGTTAAAAAGAGCCAGTTAATGGCAGAAGCTGGAACTAGCAATTTCCTGTTTCTTTGGCTTTGCATGTGATGCTTCCTGTGATCTGAAATGCCTTTTCTCTGCTTTTTCTTTATATAGGAATTCCTGTTTATTTTCTGTAATTCAGCCCACGCATCGTCCCTTTCAGGTGCCTTCACCCACCCAGCCGCCGCGGAACTCCCCTGCTCCAGTTCCTCAGTCCCTCCTCATTTCCTTCCTACATCTAGGGGCCACCATTGTTGCAGTTCGCATGCTGCTTTGGAATTTTCGGTTTACAGTTTTGTCTCCCCCTAATAGCCTTGTGGGTTTTCAGTGGGCAAGGACTGGGGCAGCTCAACCAGAGGGGGATTTCGGGAGTCTATTATGAATAAATGAAAAATAAGTCCTAAGATCAAGAACTGGGATTGCCTCCATCCCGGTTGCCTTATCCAGGCTACAAGCCTGGCTGTCTTATTCGTCTCTACGTAATTGTAGCACCCAGGATACAATGCCAGGCAAATAGTAAGGGCTTAGTAAATATTTGATGAATTGTATTGAATTGATACTGATCTGCAGGTCTCATGACTGTCAGGTGCTATCAACCACATATCTCTCTACGTAATTTGATTTCTTTCTCACAGAAAACCAATAAGGAAGACATTGTTTCTGTTTCCCAGATGAGAAACTGAGGGACTTGTCTAGGGTCATTCAAGCTATGATCATAGCCTAAGTCCTAGCTTTTTGGCTAATTTCTTCTAATTCATTCCTTCTTTCCTTTCTTCCTTTTTTCTGTTCTTCCATCCTTCCTCCATCTATTCACTCAGTTCAATATAATGCAGAGTCTACTGTGTGATTTGTATCACCCTTTACACCCAGAATGTTAATTCTTACAGCATCTCAGTCTACTGTTAAGTAGTATTTTCCACTATACTTGCTTTGGAATAAGCCCCACTATTTTTAAATCCTTAAAGGTGAAAAGAGTAAGTGTTTCTCTGGGCTAATAATACTTTACTGCTTAATTGACCCACGGGTTCTGCATCCCCCATTCAACCAACCACGGATGGAAAATATTTGGAAAAAATAATAATACAAAAGAAATGAAGCAATAAAATAACTATTCACATAGCATTTACATTGTAGTAGGTGTTATAAGTAATCTAGAGATGACAAAGTATATGAGAGGATATTCATAGGTTACGTGCAAATACTATGCCTTTTTATATAAGGAACTTGAACATCTGAGGATTTGGGTATCTTGAGGGACCTTGGAACCAATCCCCCTCAGACACTGAGGGACACTTGTATGCTTTTTTAATGGGGCAAGTATCGATCAATATGCAGCCACTGGGGCCAGGGAGCAGTAGCCATTCCTGCTAAAGCCAGATTTTCAGGCACAAACATCCCGAGGGGTGTCTGACAGGATCATTTCCCTGTGATTCATCAGGCCAATGTGCTGATTCATGGGCAAAGGGTCTCTCTAAAGTGGAGCACACCTGCATTATGTCCTGCAGTAGATGCTGCTCGTTTCAAATGAAACCTCAGTGAAAATGGCCTTGGTGACAATGAACACTCAGACATCATATCGGTGGGTGAAAGATGCTGAAAGCAGGACATGGGATTTGAGTGATTGCACTCCCAGCACGTCCATGTTTACAGAGCAACACAAACATGGCTATTAACACAATCCCTATCTAGAGGGTTTTCCAAAACTGTTATCTTCCCATGAATCAATATTCTATAGAAGAGAAAGTAAGATACAGGGAAATTAAATTACTTACCCAGGGATCCTTTTCAGATGTTCACTTATTCAACCACAGCTAGAGGCTGGAACCCACAGTTGGAGGCCTGGCTTCCTTCCATATTCTTAAATCACACTGGGAGAAAATAAAAAACAGCTCCTCAATGGAAACTTCGATCGCTCCAATTGTTTCACTGTTTTGTGCCTCATAACCACATAAAGGCCACTATCATCTTGTATTCAAACCTTGAAATTGTTATTTTAAAGAAATGATCTCTTTAATAACATTAGTGTTTACTGACTATGTAGTAGGTGGAAGTCATGTTAAATGCTTCATATACTTTATCTTATCTAATCAACCCTATAAAGAAGGTAGAGATGCAGAAACAGGCTCACAAAGGGAAAAAAACAAGAATAAAACTTGTCATAAATCTCACATACAGTAAAAGCAGGGCTGGAACTCAAATCCAGATCCATCTGGCTCATGGTCCTGTGTGCTTATAACCCCTTCCCTACAGTGCCTCTCTCAAAGCCATTTCTCCTGAACCCAGCTCCTCTCTAGGTAGCTAGATAATAGAGAAAGAGACCCTTGTTCCAAGGCCTTGAGTTGAAACTTACACACCTTATTGATTATACCAGTACCTCATATATTAAAGCATGACATTGTCATAAGCAGGAAAGCATGCGTTATGCACAGTAGTGCTGTGCCATTTGTAGACAGAATCCTTGTCCCCCCAGGAAGTATAGTTGTTCTCTTTATGTTATACATACTTCCAAAAAAAGGATTGGGGTTGTTTACATAACAAGGACCCAGGGAATTTATCAGCTGCTGGAAACTGATATGATGAAAATGGAAAAGACATGCAATTAACTGAATGACAAACCTTGAATGAGGTCACAAATTGACATATGTCAACACCTATACCCCGAGGGTGGGAAGGGTAAGGTGTAAAGGCAGTTAAAGAGTCTCTAGTGGAAAGGCTTGGAATGGTGAGAAGTCCTAAAGGAGCCTCATGGTCCACTAGCCTTGGAAGGCCATGGAAGAACCAGTCTGAATGTTTAGCAGTGTGGGAATGGCCGTGTCCCTTTACGGAACAAAATACAGTCATGGGAAATCATTATCTAGAAGACTGTAGCAACAGTCTGCATTCTGTTCATGAGATTCACTTACGTTACATGTATAGCGCTAGTTCATTCGCTTTCACTGACTTACAGTATTCCATCATTTAATGTACTCTGTTTTCTCGCTGACAGGTATTTTGATTGTTTCTGATTCTTCCAATGCTGGTATGATCATTTGTGTACCTGTCTTCTTAATCATCTATGCAAAAGTTATCTAGAGTACATCTCTAGGAATATAATAGCTGGTAATAGGATATTTGCATCTTCAATTTTAATGCAAAATCAGTTTCCTCGTCATCAATATATAAGATTTCCTATGGCTTCACATCCTCAACTATACTATTATTATCTGAGAGTTATGGACTGAATGTGTATGTCTCCACCACCAAATTCCTATGTTGAAATCCTAACCCCCAATGTGATAGTATTAAGAAATGGGTGAGGTGATTAGGTTATGAGCCCTCATGAATGGGATTAGAGCCTTTATAAAAGAGTCCTCAGAGAGCCCTCACACCTTTCCACCATGCGAGGACACAGCTAGAGGGGAGCCCTCAGCAGACACTGAATCTGCCAATGCCTTGATCTTGTACTTTCTATCCCCAAACTGTGAGAAATAGATGTTTGTTGTTGAAACTGTCCATCTGAGTAGCTAGGACCACAGATACGTGCCACCAGGCCTGGCTAATTTTTGTATTTTTTGTAGAGTCAGGGTTTCACCATGTTGCCCAGGCTGGTCTGGTACTCCTGAGCTCAAGCAATCCACCCACCTCGGCCTCCCAAAGTACTGGGATTAGAGGTGTGAGCCACTGCACCCAGCCCAGATGTTTATTAAATACCGCTACTATGGTGAGTGTTATGTGTTGAACTGTGTCCCCACCTATTCATATGTTGAAGTCCTGAACTGAAGTACCTCAGGATGTAACCATATTTGGAGATCAGGTCTTTAAAGAGGTATTTAAGGTTAAATGAAATCATTAGGGTGGGCCATGTAACTGTTTGTGTCTTGCTTTTTGTATTTTTATGAAGTCTTTGGAGAAATAAAAGTTTTTAATTTTAATGTAATCAGATGTCTCAATCTTTTCCTTTGTAATTTTGCTTCAAAAATAATCTTTTCCCCTGAAATAATAAAGATTTTTTTTCTGTGTAGTAATAAAGGTATTTTTTCTATACAGACAGTTCCTGATTTATGATGGTTCTGCTCAACGATCTTTTGATTTTATGATGGTACAAAAGTAATATGCATCCAGTGGAAACCATAATTCAAGTACCCATATGACCATTCTGTCTTTCACTTTCAGTATAATATTCAATAAATTACATGAAATATTCAACACATTATTACAAAATAGGCTTTGTGTTAGATGACTTTGCCCAACTTCAGGCTAATGTGTATGTTCTGAGCATGTTTAAGGTAGGCTAGGCTGGGCTATGATGTTTGGTAGGTTAGGTTACTAAATGCATTTTGGACTTACAATATTTTCAACTTAGGATGGGTTTATTGGGATGTAACCCTATCACGAATTGAGGAGCACTGGTATTCTGATACTTTGAAAGTTTTGCTTTTTTTACATTTAGATCTTTAAACCACTACTGGAGAGAATTTTCAGTGTTCTCTAAAGATGAAAAGAGCTTCTGTAAGAGGTGGTATGCTCATTTTGGGAGGTGTTCAAGTAGTCTGGACAATCATGAGGTAGGGATGTTATTTCAAAAATTCAAAAACCATATGGATATATAGACTCCAGTCTATTTGGTCATGGATTTGAGTACAATAGATGGTGTTGCTAGAAAATAGTCCAATATTTCAAATATTAATCAGAATACTTAATTTTCCTATCTTGGCTACACTTGGCTTGCTGATTCATATTTAAAAGGCAGAACTAACTCTAAGTCATTTAAGTTTACGTACATACCAACAATGTTGTAAATTGACAAACCGCCACCTTTGGTAATTGCGAAGAATTAAACAAACTATAGCTTCCTGCCTTGCAACACGACTGTTCTCATTTCATGGTGGAGTCTGGGGACTAAATGTTGCTCTTATTTTTCATATTTGTCACAGAAAACACAGGCTGCCTAGGTTCCTGTTCCAGCTCCACCCCTATCTAGCTATGTGAGCTTCATCAAGTTCCTTAGTTTTTGGGTTTTTTGTTTTTTGGGGGGTTTTTTGTTTGTTCTTTTTTTTTTTTTTTTTTTTTTTTTGAGATAGAGTCTCCCTTTTGTCACCCAGGCTGGAGTGCAGCTGCATGATCTCAGCCCACTGCAACCTCCACCTCCCAGGCTCAAGCAATTCTTCTGCCTGCCTCAGCCTCCTGAGTAGCCGGTATTACATGTGCCCGCCACCACTCCCGGCTAATGTTTTTTGTATTTTTAGTAGAGACAGGGTTTCACCATGTTGTCCAAACTGGTCTCGAACTCCTGACCTCCAGTGATCTGACCATCTCAGCCTCCCAAAGTGCTGAGATTACAGGTATGAGCCACCGTGTCCAGCCAGTTCCTTAGTTTTTTAAGCCTACGTTTTTCATCTATAGAATGAGGTTAATAATTATAACTATATCCTAGGCTTATGGTCATTAGTAACCCATTTAAAGCCATTGTGATTTAGTGTCTAGGATTTGCTTAGTAAACCTTATCGATTTTTTAGTAGTAGTAACAAAGGAAATAGTGTGTCACAACTATACTCATTATTATATCAGATTAAATTTTTAGGACACAGATGAGAATTTGAAAAAGAACTAAGGAAAGAAAGACAACTAACCTTAATGGGCACCTATTCTAAGTGAAGCCTTTTACAAACAAGTAAGTTTTACTAAAGTAAGTTTTACTAAAGTTACTTGGCCTATAACCACAGAGCTGGGATGTAACGCCATTATCTTACCCAAAAGTCTAAACCGTTCATGATCTTAACACTGCTTTTCAGATGTTACCTGCAGTTCAAACAAGTTGCCAGGCCCATTCCTCAAAGCTCATTCTGCTTACCTCATTATTTTTGAGAAGTCAGTATAGAACTTCCTCAGAGCGGCTTCCTGACTTTGTGCAACTCTTCGCCAGGCCAACAAGGGAGTTCAGAGCTGGGAAAAGCACATTGTCCTGCATCTTAGGATGCTTAGGGCCCCCGTCCTGGCCCCACCGTTTACCAGCTGGGCCTGGTAAGCCACTTAACCTTCCCAGATCTTGGTTTCCTCCACATGAAACAAGACACTGAATAGTACCTGGTAATCTTCAAATCTTTCTAGAGCTTCTTTCTCTGCGCAGAGGTTTTTAATGAAATCCCTCCTGGACCCATGCCTATGAAGATTTCCCAAGTCCCTGAACCCTGTGAGCTTTTCTTTCAGCTTCACTAATTTCCCTGAGCTAGAAACAGACTTCTCAGCAACTAAATCTTGTTCGTGGTACTCAACTATTAGAGCTACAATAATGCTTGTCACCAAGAGGATCTAAATAAACAGTCTGCCTAAGCAGTTAGAAGTTGGCTACCTTGGGAATAGCGCCTGTGTCAATTTCTGAACTAGAAGACAGAACACCAAGTCTATTTCTGGTTTCACTAGTTAAACGTTTTGTGATAATGGCTGTATTCATTTCCTAGGGCTGCTGCAGCAGAATACCACAAACCAAGCAGCTTCCAATAGCAGATCTTTATGTTCTCACCACTGTGGAGCCAGGACTCCAAAACGAAGGTGTCGACAGGGCCATGCCCACCTTGAAACCTGTAGGGGAGCATCCTTTCTCGCCTCTTTCTAGCTTCTGGTGGTTTGCTAGCAATCCTTGGCGTTTCCTGGCTCACAGCTGCAGGATTTCAAACTCTGCCTCCATTGTCGCATGATGTTCTCCCCTCCTGTATCTGTATCTCTGGATCTCTTCTTTTAAGGACACGAGTTATATTGGATTAAAGGCCCACCCTACTTCAGTATGACCTCATCTTAACTTATAACCTCTGCAAAGACCGTTTCCAAATAACATCACATCTTCTGGCACTGAGGATTATGTCTTCAACATGTCATTTGGAGAGACACAATGCAACTCATAACAATGGCTCAATCACATCTTCTCTGCTCCCTCTTTCAACAATGGCTTCCCCACCCAACTTAATATAGGGTGGACAGGGGCAACTTCAGGACCTAAACCAGGGAAAAAGATAGGAGCCTTCATAAAAATGGAACCATCTATCCCCAGCACAGGAACCAGAGGGCACTTCTCTACCTCTGCTTTTGAAATAAAGAATATTATCATTGTTTTCTCCCCTGAGGAAATAGAAGAGTAGCCAGCTCAGCTAGGGCTGTCACCTTCCTGAGGTTGCTCCACACTGGCTGACAGCCAACAGCTGCTGCTTAAGAAATAAAATACCCTCATCATAAATAAGGAAATTACTGAATAAGGCTGGAATTTCAAGAGAGGAAATAGGTTGTACTCATTTTCCTACTCCATAAGAAAGAGGACACGTGTGACTTCATGGAGAGGCTGTGGACCAAGTGCGTCAGTACTGAGAGTGGTAGTGAGGGTCTCAGGCTGGTGCAGCATGAAGAGTACCACAAGAAATGCCCACCTATGAGACCGCTGAGGCCGGGCAGCGCCTATCCACCTCCCCACCCACTTTTTCTCAGATCACAGGCCTGGGATCTTGGTACAGTCCAAATGGTGGGGAAAGAACATGGAGAATAACAAATACAGAACACTTCTTGTTGACTTCTTCAGGTGAGAGCTCCAGGCCAGATTTGATTTAAATTAGAAAGAAAATGTTACATTAGTAGCAACACCAGTATTATGGAGAAATCTGTAAAACTATTGAACTTAGAACTAAGTATTATTTAACTTGCACCGTCTCTGTAAGACATATCATGCACTTAAACTCTTGTCAGACCAGTAAAGTTAAGTTTATTTTAGTGCTTGTCACAGATTGGATTCCCTGGGAAGCAGACGCTGAGTTGGAGATGTGCACATCAGAATGTTATTGCAGGAGCATGTTCTTGGAAATACAAATGTGGGGGAGTGAAGAGAAGAAAGCAGGATGAAGCAGAAGGAAAAGAGGAGCTGCAATCCAGTGCCCAAAGAGCTGTAGAACTGAGATCACTCTGAAGAACTGTCCCAAACTGCAAGAAGAGGGGCAAGTAATTATAATACCCTATTGATAATCATTGGATGAGAGCTTCCCTGGGGAAGGAGGCATTACTTTGCTCATGGTGGGTCCCTTAAGCTAAGGCAGTTTCATCACAACGATGCTCTCACTCTGGAGTACACACATCAAGAGATGGGCAGACCCTTCAGGAGAGGTTTAATGCATCCAGTACACATCGTGGTCGCTCAGCACATGCTGGTACCCCCTGCTCCATTAGCAGAAATTGCTAATTTTGAAGGTCTCCCCATTTAATGTAATCCACCTCTCCCTCATTTAATCACAAATACATTCACGCCCTTCCCAGCAGGAGACAACTGAATGTCACGTTGTGGGCTCTTCTTCAGGTATGTTCAGGTGATATCCATTCCTCTTCTAGGTGCAGGTTCTCAAGGTCTACTAGCCTGTGGGCAATGGGAGATTGGTTAAATGAATTGAGACACGCTCATATGGTAGATCATTAAAACTGAAGTTGTAGAAGATAATCATTATAAGAGAAAAAGCTTCTGGGATGTTGTTAAGGGGAAGAAGATAATAAAACAATGTATACCATATAATTCCACTTCTGGGGAAAAAACATACATATGAGAAAAATCTGTAAGAATGTACATTAAAATCCAGTAGTTATTTCTGGGGTGGTAGGATTATTGGTTATTCTACTCTTTCTCCTTTTCTTTAAATATGTTTTCTAGATCAGATAAAAATAATGTTACTTTTGAAATACTGAAAATATTATTTTTCCTCTAAAAATTATAGATGTCTTATGAGGAGTATGTTTGTGACTACATTAGTCAATTAATGATTGCTTGACCACTAGTTGGAGAAATCAGGAATGAGACTTTAAGTGGAGCTTGTATGTTAACAGTGGCGGCTTCAGAGCCTGGAAGATTTAGGAAAGGACTAGTTTGGGTAAAAGGAGAAGGTTTAGACCTATGCTGTTCAAGACAGAGGCCACTAGCCACATGTGACCACTGAGCACTTGAAATATGGCTAGTTCAAACTGAGATGTGCTTTAAGTGTAAAAAAAAAAAAAAAGATTTCAAAGATTTAGTATTAAAAATATTTTAAAATCCTCAATAATTTTTAATATTACATCTTGAAATAATTATATTTTGTATATATTGGGTAAATAAAACATAATATTAAAAATGATTCACATCTTTGTTTTGCACCGTGCTGATTTAGATACTTGTCAGGAAATGTAAGTTCTCTGAAACACCCCCCAAAGGGAAAACAATATGAAAAAGCATTTGCCTCACAGGAAACCTGCCAACCTTTCTGTTTTACATGGTGCTTTAGTAGGACAACCACTGGAAAGGGCAGTTTGTTGTCAAATGAGCATGTCAAATGAACTCCAACCACTGCAAGGCAAAATGAAACCCACGCTACCTAAAAGGTGTAGATATCAGTCCATGTAATTGAAATCTGTCGACTTGGGGGTAAGTTAAAGAAACACCGTGTTGTTGTAGAAGGCCATTGACATCTTCTCCTGGTAAAACCCCCAGAGGGTGCTGTCTTAAGGTGCTGGACAGAAACTGCCCCATGGCATCTACACACTGGATGCTGATTTGAGTTAAACTGAGCATTTGACAGAAGGATTCTGACCCATTCCCTGGAGAGAAAACCAGTGATTTGGGAAGGTATTTATAAAAAGGAATGATGTGCTCCAGTGATTTACAATAATGGCATATATTGTTTTGTCTTTGGTTTGTTTCTTGATTGTAAATATTGGTCAGTGTCCAAAATTAAGATGCAATCACTGGTTACCCCAACCTGGGATGTTTATTTGGAAAAACACAAAGTGGTTTAAAATTCATACAAATCACTCTAAACCTGGGTACACTCTTTTTCTTTAAATCTTAGATTCTGCTGTCAGATCAAGAGGAAAAGGGAAAGCTTTCATATTGCTCATAATGATTTTTTAAAATTTCCTTCATTTCTTACTTCCTCCTCAACTCTTTTCCACTCTAAAACATTCTCAACTCCCTAACTCATTAAGATATTTTATTCACAAAGAGAACTTAAATTAAGATTTAAATAAATATTTATTAAACTGTTTTCCAGATTTACAAAATCCAGCTGGGTAACTCATTGAAAATAAGTACTGTGTAATCTGTTGTCTAGTAAAAAGGATTTGAACAGAATGTTTAGGCCACATCTCAGCTCCATCATTCCTTCTGGTATCCTGGCATCACTGGGTAAGTTCACAGTTTAAGGAAGGAATCTGAGGTGGTAGAACCAGGTGTGCTGGAGAGGCAGCCTAGGTCAGTGGCTAAGAGTGAAATTCTGGCTTCACCACTTTCTAGCTCTTACAACCTTAGGAAGGTTATGTAATTTCATATGATTATTATTATTATTATTATTACAGACTTATGATATAGTTATTATTATTATCTCCATTTTAACGATGAGAAAACACAGAGCACAAAACCATAAAGACTGTGTCTGGGATGCAGTGTTATATAAGGGTGTTAAGCAAGTAAGTATATAAAATGCAGGACCAAAAGAAGCAACACCAGCCCCCAAACTACACCATGTGAATTTCCAAAGAACCAAGTGTTCACGCTACATCAAAATGAGCCTTTTGAATCTTTTGGACTCTGAGAAATAAAGCATAGTTATTATCAAATTAAAATTTAAATTCAATTCCTCAGCTGCGTCTTGATCACTGGATACCACTTTAATAATCACATTATTAAAGAAAGTTCCAAGTTTGGGGTGGAATACTGCAGATGAGGAAAGTAGAAATTACTGCTATATTATGATCTACACTTTGTCTTAATATGATCTGGCCCATATAAAAATGCTCCAGAACAGTTGCAAAATATGGATATTTTTCTTTGAAAACCAGCCTTTTGTCTTTATAACTTACAAAGCCATTTTTCCCAGTCCACAAAGCTATTTGGTCACAAATTTAAGAAACCAGTGATTCCTGAGATATATGTGCTTTCACACTTCAGGAAATAATTTCAAAATGATTTTGGCAGTCTACCCATTTTTATAAAGATAAAAAACTAAAATATTATTTTTGTCTTAGAAATAAGTATTAATAGAGACATTATTATATCTTTGCCCCTAGAGCTTTAGAAGCAAAGATTTGTCTTTCTCTTCCTCTCTCTCTCACTCTTCCCTATTTCCTCCTTCCTGGTGAGTCTTACTTCTGTATACTAGAGTACTTATATCTATTTTTTTAATGCTTTTGTATGTATATTATAAAGTGTTTCCTTTCTTGTTCTCAATTCAAATGGAATACTGAACTGTGCTCTCTATATACTAAGTTAACTGGGGCCTATCGGGGGGGTGGGGGGAGGGGGGAGGGATAGCATTAGGAGGAAAACCTAATGTAAATGATGAGTTAATGGGTCCAGCAAACCAACATGGCACATGTATACATATGTAACAAACCTGCACGTTGTGCACATGTACCCTAGAACTTAAAGTATAATAAAAAAAATAAATTAAAAAAAAATTTTGCCCAGCTCTTGTTTTTTTTCTTTAACTAGAATACTAAAGAGATACAATGATCTATTTTAAACAAAGTTATTTGTCTTAGTATTTTTTAAAATAGTACAAGGTTAAAAACAAGCTCAAGGTCTATCCCTATCAGTCAAACAACCAGAGTTCATGCATACTCTAGTGTAATCTGCAGCTGCTTAAAAATGTGAAGTCACATATACTAATTTTAAAAAGCCAATTCTGACACATGTTAAGAGGGAAAAGATGCAGATTTTCCACTCTAGCTCTGCTATGGTTTGATTCTTTGTCTCTTCCAAAATTCATGTTGAAATTTTATCCCCAGTGTGGCAGTATTGAGAGGTTAGGCCTTTAAGAGGTGATTGGATTGTAAGGGTTCTGACACGAATAGATTGATCCATTTGTGGATTAATGGGCTATCACAGGAGTGGAAAGAGAGGAAGAGAGATCTGAGCTAGCACACTTAGAAAGCTTGCCATGTGATACCCTGTGCCACCTTGGAACTCTATAGAGAATCCCCACCAGCAAGAAGGCCCTCACTAGATGCAGACCCTCGACCCTGGACCTCTCTCAGCCTCCTTAACTGTAAGAAATATATTCTTTTCTTTATAAATTACCCAGTTTCGGGTATTTTGTTGTAAGCAACAGAGAACTAAGATAAGCTCTCTTTATATATGTGTGTATATATATATGTATTTTTTTTCTGTGTAGCAAAATCCCATTTATGTTTTTTCTCAATGAATAGAAGGCCTGAGAAGAGTTAACCTTTCTGAAGATACAGCTATGAGTGTGCCAGTAGTAATGGGATAACCTTTTACTCTGTATTGCCAGAATCTTTCAAAAGGACAAATTCATGTATATTTTGTATTATTATTTCTTAAGTCTGTGGTCTGCAACAGAGAATAAAAAGCTGCTTCATATCTTCTGTGTGTGCAAGGAACACAGCAGGATTCTGAAGAGGAAGTTTGCCATTCTCTGCTTGTCAAGGCTCCTCTCCAAGCCCATGATCACCCTTCCTTTTTAGCAGCATTCTGAAGACCCCTGCTGGGATGGTCTACCGTGGAGAGAGCACCGTCCACCATTCCAAATTTATTGCTGCCTTTCTTCTATCAGAATTTATCTGCCCCATTCCCTTTTTGTTTGCCCTGCTTTCTTCCCCAAAAAGTGAAAATTGATACTAATTAAGTGCTATCTCCAAAGGCCTCTAAAAATAGAGCATAAAGCAATAAATAACATCATACAAGAATAAATCAAAAGAGTTGATAAGTCATTTTCTGCTAAGAAATATGAACTGGCTCAATGTACATAAAAATTAGATGTAAGAGTATCTGTTTTGGGTTGCTTCAGGTGTGAAATAGGGATGATGCTCCAGTAGCCAATACCACCCCAAAAACACAGGTATAAAAGATCTCTCCATACTTTTTCTCTACTGTGCCGACAGTCCCTTTAGACTTACTTGTATATCGAGGTGTCTTAAAGACAGTATATTCTTGAAGTGGCCAAGCCACAGGGTTGGGAAGACATGAAGCATTTGCTCCTGAGATGACTGGAAGGTCCAGAACTCTGAGTGTAGGCAAGACCACTAACATCTTTGGCTCATGAGAGGCAGCCAGTCCTGGCAAGTCACTTCATGTGTGGGTAGAGGTTGCATGTCTGGTCCAGCGGACCCCCTAGTGCCAACTCCTCGGATGCACTGTCCTTCCTCCTCGCTCTATCACACTCCTTCGTCATCCTTCCTGTAAGCTTGACACCTACCGAACTACCCTTTTAATGTCACACTGTCCCAAGATTTATCCTCAAGAAATAATGCCAGAAAGTCCACAATTGGAATTTCTTTCTTTCGGGCTAGGAACTAATGGCCTTCCCAAAGGTGAGCTAAATACAAGAATGTAGAGGTCAACACTGTAAGGAAAGGCATAAAAATGAAAAAGGAAATGTCCCTATTTCACCAATAAGTGGAATGCAATCCTCAGGAAGATTTCTGACAGGCCCTAAGGCAGCCACCCTAACAGAGGGAGGAATGTCTCAAAGGAGGCAGGTTGAGAACTCAGACTCTATAGATCAGCCAGAGATTCTAGAAATGTAAAGATAATACTGGTTATTCCTCACCCCAAACAAGGGAAATCTGCAATCCTCATCTCTACCCCCATACCTAAGACTACATTTCTGACAACCACAGCAACTTTTCCTTAGTTATCTGCTAAGGAAGTTAACAATTGTAGTTGGCCTCAGTAGCTGGGCTGAGCTAGGTTAGTGGATTCAGGAGGTAAGAACAAGGATTGAGGCAATTGGTCCATAGCAAAATGGAAAAAAAAAAAAACTTTTCTATAAAAGTAATTCTGTTTTAGAAAAAATAATCTTAAAACTGTTCCATTCCTAAAAATGGAACCACAAAAGTCACCAGAGAGCAAAAGCAATCCTGAGCCAAAAAAACAAAACTGGAAGCATCACATTACCTGATCTCAAATTACACGACAAGGCTACAGTAACCAAAACAGCATGGTACTGACTAACCAAAACAGCATGGTACTGACATAAAAATAGGCTCATAGACCAATGGAACAGAATAGAGAACCCAGAAATAAATCTACACACTTACAGCCAATTTGTTTTCAACAAGGGCACCAAGAACATACACTGGGGAAAGGACAGTCTCTTTAATAACTTGTGCCAGGAAAACTGGATATATACGCAGAAGAATGAAACTAGACCCCCATCTTTCACCATATACAAATTTAAACTCAAAATAGATCAAATACCCATGCTCATTGCAGCACTGATTTGGAATAGTCAATATTTGGAATCAATCTAGGTATCTAACAAAAAATGAATGGATAAAGAAAATGTGGTATATATGCACAATGGCATACTATCCAGTCATAAAAAAGAATGAAATCCTGTCATTCACAGCAACACGGATGGAACTGAAGGACATTATATTAAGAAATAAACCAGAAACAGAAAGTTAAACACCACCTGTTCTCATTCATATATGGAAGCTAAAAAATGTTGCTCACACAGATATAAAAAGTAGAAGAGAAAATACTAGAGGCTGAGTAGGATAGGAGGAAGAAAGGGATAGGGAGAGATTTGTTAAAGGATACAAAATGATAGCTAGATAGGAGGAATAACTTCTAGTGTTCTACATCACTGTAGAATGACTACAGTTAACAATAACATATAGTTTCTAATAGCTAGAGGAAGGAAGTTAAGTGTTTCCAACACAAAGAAATTATAAATGTTTGAGATGTTAGATATGCTAATTACCCTGATCTGTTCACTATACATTATATGCATAGAAACATCACTAGGTACCCCATAAATAAATGCAATTATTTTATGCCAACTGAAATAATAAAAAGAGGCAAGGCACGGTGGCTCACACCTGTAGAGATGAGGTCACACCTCTTTTGTAGAGATGAGGTCTCCTGTGTTGCCCAGGCTGGTCTCAAACTCCTGGCCTCAAGTGATCTGTCTGCCTTGGCCTCCGTGGGAGGCCTCATCTCTACAAAACATTAAAAATGATAATAATAAAAAAGAAAAGAAAACTAAATTGGATCAAAGGCTTAAATGTAAGATATGAAACCATCAAAAGAAAACATTGGGGAAATGCTGTAGGAAATTGGTCTGGGTAAAGACTTTTTGGGTAAAACCTCAAAAGCACAGGCAACAAAAGCAAAAATAGACAAATGGGATTACATAAAGCTAAGAAGCTTCTGCATAATAAAGGAAACAATCAACAAAGTGAAGAGACAACCTAAAGAATGGGGAAAATATCTTCAAACTCTCCATCTGAAAAGAAATTAATAATAAGAATATATAGGAAACTCAACTCAATAGCCAAAAAAAAAAAAATCTAATTTTTAAATGGGCAAAAGCCTCGGTGTGGTGGCTTGCACCTGTAATCGCAACACTTTGGGAGGCTGAGGCAGGAGGAAAGCTTAAGGTCAAGAGTTTGAGACCAGCCTGATCAACATAGTAAGACTCTGTCTCTACAAAATAAAAATAAAAATTAGTTGGGCATGGTGTCACACACCTGTAGTCCCAGCTACTCAGGAGGCTGAGGCGGGAGGATTGCTTGAGCCCAGGAGTTTGAGGCTGCAGTGAGCTATAATTGTGCCACTGCACTATAGCCTTGGTGACAGAGACTTTGTCTAAAAAAAAATTAATTAATTAGAATGGGCAAAAGACCTGAATAGACATTTTTCAAAAGAAGACATACAAATCACCAACAGGTATGTGAAAAAATGCTCAACATCATTAATACACAGGGAAATGCAAATAAAAACCACAATGAGATATCATCTCACCCCAGTTAGAATGGCTATTACCAAAACCACAAAAAATAACAAATGCTGGTAGGACATGGAGAAAGGGGAATGCTCATATGGTGTTGGTCGGTATGTGAAGTAGAACAGCTGTATGGAAAACAGTATGGAAGTTCCTTAAAAAACTAAAACTAAAACTACCATGTGATCCAGCAATCCCACTGCTGGGTATATACCCTACAAAAAGGAAATCAGTGTATCGAAGAGATATCTGCACTCCCGTGTTCTTTGCAGTGCTATTCACAATAGCCAAGATTTGGAAGCAACGTTAAGTGTCCATCAGTGGATGAAGAAAATGTGGTATATATACACAATGGAATGCTATTCAGCCATTAAAAAAGAATGAAATCCTGTCATTTGCGGCAACATGGATAAAACTGGAGGTCATCATGTTAAGTGAAATAAGTCTGGAACAGAAAAACAAATATCAAATGTTCTCACTCTTATGTGGCAGCTAAAAAAAAAAATGGATCCCATGTACGTAGAAAGTAGGATGGTGGCTTCCAGAAGCTGGGAAAGGAACGGACAGGGGTAAAGAGAAATTGGTTAGGGGGATACAAAAATACAGTTAGATAGGAGTAAGTTCTAGTATTTAATAGTACAGTAGAGAAACTATAGTTAACAATAGTTTATTGTATGTTTCAAGTTTGCCAGAAGATAATTTGAATGTTCCCAACACAAAAAATAGATAAATATTTGAGGTGATGGATATCCCAATAACCCTGATTTGATCACTACACACTGTATACTGGTATCAAAATATCACATGTACCCCAAAACATGTATAACTATTATATATATATAAAATTATAAAGAGAAAAAACATATTAACTATTTTAGAAAAATTACTGCATTTTTTAAAGAGTAATTCTATTTAATTCAAAGCACAGTCCTGTACTCTAAAATTCTGCCCTTCCTACATTTTGGCTTTGTAAATGTCCCCTTTGGAAACATCCAGCCCCAACCATGGCCTACTTCCCAAACCTAAATCTGGACAGAGGGTAATCCTTGGCCTTCCTCCGATGGCTCAACTGCCAGAAACTTCCTTCATTTGAACCCATCCAAATGCTGTGGAAGGATGTGGGCTTCTCCTAGGACCACATAAGACCACCCAACAGTCCTCCTGGGGCTTCTTCCATAGGCAACGAAACCCAGGACCTTGGTCCCAACCCAATTCCACTTAAAGAGTTACACTCTCAACTTTGTATGAAACTGTCTCTTCCTCTGGAACAGGAATCTTATCTGTGATGCAAATTAGGCACAAGAAAATGTTTCTTTCAACTTCCTTTCTGTCACTTTAAGAGGATTTCTAGTTATACACAATTTTTCTTTCTTCCTTCCCTTCCTTCTTTCCTTCCTTCCCTCCCTCTCTTCTTTCTCTTTCTTCCTTTCTCTTTCCTTTCTTTTCTTTCTCTCCTTCTCCCTTTCTTCCTTTCTCCCTTCCCTCCTTCCTTCCTTCCTTCCTTTCTTTCTATCATCCTCTCTTTCTCTTTTCTTTCATTCACAAGGTCTTGCTCTGTCTCCCAGACTGAAGTTCAGTGGTGGAATCATAGCTCACTGTACCTCAAATTCCTGGACTCAGGTGATCCTCCCACCTCAGCCTCCCTAGTAGCTGGGACTACAGGCATGCACTACCATACCTGGCTAATTAAAAAAAAAAAAAAAATGTTGTAGAGACAGGGGTTTCATTTTGTGCCCAGGCTGGTCTCAAACTCCTGACTTCAAGCAATCCTCCCGCCTTGGCCTTCCAAAGTGTTGGGATTACAGGTGTGAGCCACCACACCTGGCCTTTTACACAATTTTCTCAAATTTTCTTCCCCCTTTATTTTATCTCTGTGTGGCAAAAAAGAGGAGCAAGTGCCAAGGAAGAGACATAATCTGACCACCCTCAATTGTATGAACTGACTCAGGACAGAGGGAGGCAAAACTTCACCTGATCAATCCCTTGTTCTGTCTTTGGATATGGACAGGAGGGATCAGAGGGCCCCCTGCCTAGTAAAACCCACTACCATCAATATGGTTGCCAGCACCTTGAAGATCTGAGTCCTCAGCCAACCTGGTTACCTCTTGACCCTTTGCCCTTGGCAGCTTATCAACCACTAAGACAACCAGGGCTCAGCATGAGATCTTCAAGTCTCTTAGCCCTCCCCTTGTTCCTGCATAAATGAAAAAGCCTTTGGGAAAAGTGTACCCACCAACATAACCTTGTACTCAAGTCTTCATAGATTAGAATTATCTCTGCATTGTATTGTATTTTACTTGTGGCTCCTAGCCCTGCATATATTAGGCATGCAATGGCTACGAAAAGAGAAAGAAAATAAGGAAGGAAGGAGAGAGGAAGTAAGATATAGTTTGGTGTTCATGGTCATCCTACAGATTTGAATCTGTGCCTTTCTCTCTCTGACTCATTTATTCTTTTACTCTTTCACAGACCGTAATCTGTACCCAAGTCTGGCCTAGTACATCTGTCCACCTATTTCTGTGGCTGCATTTTTAAACTTTTTTCTTTTTTTCTTTCCAGCAGCTACCTCAATTCTAGTTATTTGATGCTTCTCTCTGTGTGTCTAAGTCTTGTTCTGTCTCATCCAATATTTTATTTTTTTTATGCTGTATATCAGAAATCTGAGTGGCCAAGGGGCAATGCTGTGGCAACACAAGGGAAGAGCACCACTAACCACTTCCCCCATGGGGCAGACAGAAGGAGTTAGTTCCTTCTTCCTGGCACCATTCAAGTCTCGTCCTACCATAATTTCATTTTAGTTTCCTCCAGAGTCTCCCTTAAATTCTTCTAACTACCATCAATAAGCTAACAGCTTCAGGAGTCCAGATCTTCACTTAGTGTGAACCCCACGTGGTTTGTCCTTAGGAATGAAGTCTTACCCTACTGCAATTTCACTCTCAGTAGGCTTCTGGCTTATCACATCCTACAGATTTCTAATGCTATGTGCCTTAGTCTCCCCACCCCTCCTTCTTTCTGTTTTCTAGTAATCGAAAGTCAAGACTGCCTCCCAACATTTGATTACTCTGTGGTCTTCAAAGTCTATACTCCAAATATATCCTGCAAGTACAAAAGCCTCAAAAACTTCATCCTTTTCTACTACCCCCTTTGTCCTTAGCTGGCTCCTTTAGGCACTACTTGCATGGGTACTGAGTGCTGACACAAAATCTGGAACTTCCTCGTGCTGTTCCGGGAAAGCCACCTGATGAGAATTGAGAACATTTGAAATATAATTCATTAGATTATAAGTGACCTATGACATGATTTTGTTTATTCTAGGAAGGCCTTGCCCAGGAACGATGTCTGTAAACCAATAAATAACTACATTGTTTGTTACTGGAAATTCCTCACAATCAACTTATTGGAGGCAACAGTCTACTTATCTGAGCAACAGGCATTTCAGACAACAGCTTACTTACCAAGACTTATTTGAAGACCCTGGCTTCTCTGTGTCCACCAATCCTGAACTATTCTGTGACAAACTTAGCCCAGTCCCATCAGTTCCCTAAAATACCCTAAAATGAAAGCTCTAAAAATACCCAACTCCTGACTTTCTCCTCCTAAGACACTTGCTAACCTTGTCCAAGTAGAATTCTCCCCCACTGCAGCAAATTTTTTATAAATTTAGATTTTCCTAATAATGAGTTGTCTTGTGATATCATCAGTTCAATTCTAAGAAGCTCAGCTCTCAGTGGGAAAAAAACAAAAACAAAAACTCTGTTGATTTGCTGACCAGCAATTGCTTGCCACAGGCTGGGGCTGGCAACTCTCTCCCGGCTTAACTACACCATGTCCAGCATTTCGGTTGTCTTTACCCTGACTGCCCTGCACAGCCCTCAAGCAGAGCACACACAGCATTTCTTGACAGCCCAGACTACTGTGTCCGGAATTGGTGGGTTCTTGGTCTCACCGACTTCAAGAATGAAGCCGCGGACCCTCGCAGTGAGTGTTACAGTTCTTAAAGGCGGCGTGTCCAGGGTTTCTTACTTCTGATGTTCGGATGTGTTCGGAGTTTCTTCCTTCTGGTGGGGCTCGTGGTCTGGCTGGCTCAGGAGTGAAACTGCGGACCTACGCAGTGAGTGTTACAGCTCATAAAGGCACTTTGGACCCAAAGAGTGAGCAGCAGCAGCAAGATTTATTGCAAACAGCGAAAGAACAAAGCTTCCACGGTGTGGAAGAAAACCCGAGTGGGTTGCCACTGCTGGCTACGGCAGCCTGTTTTTATTCTCTTATCTGGCCCCACCCACATCCTGCTGATTGGTAGAGCTGAGTGGTCTGTCTTGACAGGGCGCTGATTGGTGTGTTTACAATCCCTGAGCTAGACGCAAAGGTTCTCCACGTCCCCACTAGATTAGCTAGATACAGAGTGTGGATTGGTGTGTTTACAATCCCTGAGCTAGACATAAAAGTTATGCAAGGCCCCACCAGAGTAGCTAGATACAGAGTGTGGATTGGTGCATTCACAAACCCTGAGCTAGACACAGGGTGCTGATTGGTGTGTTTGCAAACCTTGAGCTAGATACAGAGTGCCAATTGGTGCATTTACAATCCCTTAGCTAGACATAAAGGTTCTCCATGTCCCCACCAGACTCAGGAGCCCAGCTGGCTTCACCCAGTGGATCCCGCACCAGGGCTGCAGGTGGAGCTGCCTGCCAGTCCTGCGCTGTGTGCCCGCACTCCTCAGCCCTTGGGTGGTCAATGGGACTGGGCACCGTGGAGCAGGGGTGGGCGTTCGTCGGGGAGGCTTGGGCTGCACAAGAGCCCACGGAAGCGGGGAGGCTCAGGCATAGCAGGCTGCAGGTCCCAAGCCTTGCCCCGGGGGGAGGCAGCTAAGGCCCGGCGGGAAATCGAGCATGGCGCCGGTGGGCCAGCACTGCTGGGGGACCCAGCACACCCTCTGCAGCCGCTGGCTCTGGGTGCTAAGCCCCTCATTGCCTGGGGTGGCAGGGCCGGCCGGCTGCTCCGAGTGCAGGGCCTGCCAAGCCCACGCCCACCGGGAACTCTAGCTGGCCCACAAGCGCTGCGCGCAGCCCCGGTTCCCGCTTGCGCCTCTCCCTCCACACCTCTCTGCAAGCTGAGGGAGCTGGCTCCGGCCTTGGCCAGCCCAGAAAGGGGCTCCCACAGTACAGCAGTGGGCTGAAGAGCTCCTCAAGTGCCGCCAAATTGGGAGTCCAGACAGAGGAGGTGCCGAGAGCGATAGAGGGCTGCAAGGGCTGCCAGCACGCTGTCACCTCTCACTACAGGCACCTGGAAATCTGGGGGAGATCACAAAGGTAAAGGGTCTCCTACAGAAGCCACAGCCACAGCAGCACATGAGGAAGCCCCTCTGGCACCTGACTGAAGAGCTGGCTTTTGCCTTGCCCATGCTTTAAGCTCGATCACCGTTACATTAATTGTGAAAAGAACACTTTTCAACTAATTCAGTCTTTGCTATGAATCTCCTCATCCCTGCCTCCAAAGCTCTCTCTGTGTCTGGTTCAGGCCAGTGACTTCTTGCTTCTCATACCACAAACAACTTAACGTTTCTTAATTGATTCTTCTGCTTCTTCCTCCACAATTAACAATTGATTTTTAAAAAAAAGTAACTTTTCTCCCAACCCATTGTCCCAGTAAGATGTGGAGAGGAGGCGCCATCTGGAAATAAAAGCCTCATGCTTTTCTTAGCCTCAAAGTATCCTGTTTCCAGCGTTTGTCCAACGCTTAAGCAAGGGTTCCTGGGTTCTCAGTCATGGGTTCTCTAACTTCCAGGCAGGGGCTTCCCCAGCCTCTTGGCAAAGGTGCCGGAGCTTCAGGTCAGGGATTCCCTCAGGGACCCCTTGAGTTGCAGCCACTCATGGATTAGGGAAATGCCTAAGTGACACATTCAGCCGCTGCTTTTCTCCAGTAGCCAGCTTGGTTAATTCTTTCCAGAAAGCATTTAAGGGGACTCTAACATGTGTCAGGTACCCTGTCAGCAAGTCAAAAATGTATGAGACTTTGATATATCAGTCCCTAAACTCCTGAGATTCCAATCTGGCAGGTGTATCTCCTTTAAGAATTGGTTTATTACACATAGGCCTGTCTTCAGTTCTCAGGGAGTTTAAAGCCTCTTTGGCTCATGACATCCTATCAGACCCAATAGCTCAGTATTACATGCTGAGCTATAGGGTCTGGGGCAGGTCCTAGCAGAGTCCCTGGCAGTAGTCCTATTCCAAGCCCTTTCACAATGCTGGTTCAACCTCCTTGGGAGTGGCATTAGGGGAACAGGTGTCTCACAACCAACAATCACAATTCTAGGCGGCCTTTAAGCTTTCCAGTTGTTGCTCTCAGAGCTGCATAAAAAGACCTAAATTACCATTGACCACAGAAGAGATCTCCTTTTCGCTCCCTCAGGGTGGAGATCAGATAATTTGAAAAGAATGATAAAATCCACAGGCCTAAAATAAACTCCAAAGTATTAAAAACTTGAAGATGACTTGGTCCCATGGCCGACCTCACCCAGCTCTAACTTCTGGGGCTCAGGATACTACACTTTATGTAGAAGTCCACAGGAAACCACCATAATATAGGTGGGACCTTTGAAAGACATTTTATTACCCAGGATATTCTCCATTGCATCATAGCTTTGTAGTAACATAGAGACTTGATTTTCATATTGCATTCAATGGACAAAAAGCAAAACAGAACATTACATCTACACCTGACATCATGCCTGGGTGAAAATGTGGATGCTTTGGACCAGAAGTGGAATATAAACCTAGTAACAGTGGATATGTTTGTTTCCGAGGTAAGCTTTTGAGTGCTTTTTCTATTGTGTGTGTACACACACACACACACACACACGTGTTTTAATGTATACCCAGCTTTGGTGGAAAATGCTTTAAGCTAGCTTATAAAAATATATACAACATAAGTCAAAATAAAATGGGTGTAAGCCAGGGAGGGAATTGGAACAGAAGGAAAGGAGGGCAGGAAAGACATGAAGAAAGAAAAGTAAGCGTAGTGTGCCACAGCCCTGCTCGCAGAGTCGAGCAGAGAAGGAGGAACACAGGATATGGCATCAGAAGGCCAAGCTCAGCAATTTTCTTGATCTGTGTACCTGGGTACAGCATTTAACCTTGCTATGATCTTGTTTTCATCTACACAAGGGGGAAGATAATAAAATCCCTGTGTTGAATATGGAAGGAAAACTTGCAGCTAAAAGCATTTTGTAAGCCTCAAAGTGCCCTTGATTCTCAGTCCCTGAAGCGTTATATTCTCTTACTCATAACTTACATTTGCGGTTCCTTGTGCCTGAAAAGTCCTTTCGTGTCCCAGCTTTCTTCAAAATCCCTGTCCATCCCTTGTTATTCTGTTCAAGAGTTGCCTCCTTAGGGAAGGATTTCAGGGCCTCCCTAAGATAGAATACGTGCCCTTTTATGAGTTTCCTCTAAACCGAAGAAAGATAGAAGCAGGGTAGTGTGGCGGGGAAGAGTGTGAATTTGAACTCTCTCACACTTGACTTCCCAATTCTGGCTCTACCACTTTCTACTCTAGTTACCTGGGGCAACTTAATTAAAACTCTTCAAGCCTCGATCTTCTCATCTAAAAACTGGGCTTATAGCTTCTCTTGTGTCCATCTTATGAGAATTAGACATAAGTATGTAAAACACCTGACAAATAGGGCTAAAGAAGTGCTACCAATTATTATTACTCATTTCTTTTGATTACGTTTCTCACATTAAACTTTGAAAAAGATTTAATTTGCTAAAGTATACTAAGTATATAAAGTATATTTGAAAGCATGGCTCTTGAAAAACTTTATGAAACAAGTTTTCTTAAACAAACAAACAAACAAACAATTCCTCTTTTAGGCCACATACTCCTCCCAGGTTGTTTTTCTATCTTAATAATGAGACTTCTCTGCTTTTGTCCACCCTGAGAAAGGCCTGGCATCATGAGTGGGATCAGTGCAGCTGGACAGGGACCTCACTTAGAAGGGTTTAATGCTTGGTGCCACAGCACTTTTCGCAAAGGACTCAGCAGGGGACAAGCTTTTCACTGGCTCTTGTGCACACAGTGCATTCAGAAAAGAGGCTGCTACACCTATAGGGATTGTCTATTCACCATGAATTGGGAACAACAAGTCATGGGAAGGGGAGATGTCTGACTCTACTTCTCCAGCCCTGGCTGGGGCACAGCACATCAGTCCAGCGGCTGACTGAATGGGGATGGACAGCACATGAGGCACGAGCTCATGCCAAGTCTAGGGTGAATCTCGCTCTGTCACCCAGGCTGGAGTGCAGTGGCATGATCTCAGATCACTGCAACCTCTGCCTCCCGGGTTCTAGCAATCCTCCTGCCTCAGCCTCCCAGTAGATGGGATTACAGGCACGTGCCAACATGTCCAGCTAATTTTCTGTATTTTTAGTAGAGACGGGGTTTCGCCGGGTTACCTAGGCTGGTCTCGAACTTCTGAGCTCAGGCAATCCACCTGCCTCAGCCTCCCAAAGTGCTAGGATTATAGGCGTGAGCCACCACACCTGGCCCACTCTTAGTTTGTTTAGTTTTATATTCTTGTCTCACTATCTCTGTGTCTTCCTCTGTCTTTCTCTAAAACATTCAGGCCCTCCTCACTCATAAGGTTTTGAATTCTTGAAGAGATACTAAATCAATATTTAAATGAACACTGATCAAACATTATTCTGTATCACAAATTAAAATTGAATGTTGCTTTACAAGTGCTATAAATCTTGTAGTTCGCTAAAAAGGGAGTCAGATGGGACTTTTTGGTTACATCTCACCTCTATCAGTATTTGTGGACCACTAAAAGACTTGGGGAGGAAGACCAGAGGGAAAGGGCAGAAGCTGAGAAAGAGGCACTGAATGTATTGGAGAAATAGCATGGTACTGAGTTAGGAACCAGATTCTGGCCCCAGCACCGCATGACAAGTTAACCACATTTACTACATATATGCATTACAAGTTAACCATATGTAATCCCCTCAGCAACCCCATGACAGGGCTATTATTAGTATCATTGTCACCCTCCTTTTATAGAACAGGAGACAGGCCCAGAGCATAAAACCCTTAGAATAATGCCTGGAGTATCATTACTGCTATTTAAGTGTTGGTTTAAAGACTCAAGTCAAGACTATACCTTGTGTATTTCCAAAGAACTAAGTTTCAGCCAGAACTGCTTCTAAACCAAGGAGCCAAGTTTTTCAGTCTCTGAGAAATCAAACAGAGTTACCATGAATTAATTTCAGGCTAATAAATTGAGATACTCAGCTGCTTCTTCACATTTCATGCTTTTAATAATCACACCCTCGTTTAAAAATTTCCCAGTTGGGAGACTAGTACCACAGATGAGATAAAGCTGCCACTGATTATCTAACTTATACCTTGGCTTAATTTAATCCAGCCCATATGCAGAAAACCATTGTTTCTCCAGTGAATTGCTCTTGAAAAATATGAAAATGTTAATATTCCTTTCAAAGTGTTTTGTGACTATATTTTAGAACAGAGAGTTGGTAAACTTTTTCTATAAAGAGCCAGATAGTAGATATTTTAGGCTTTGCTGGCTACATAATGCGTCTTTTTTTCAACTATAAAACCAACTCTTTAATAATGTAAAAGACATTTTCATCTCAAGTTGCCAGACCTAAATTTTTAAATGTGAGCTAAGGATAGGTTTTTACAAAATTGTTAAAGGTATATTTAAAAAATAAACAAAACAAAGGAGAAAAAGTGACAGATACTGTATGAGGCCTGCAAAGCCAAAAATATTATCTGAAATATTTACTACAAGAAATAC
The DNA here is from genome assembly GCF_028858775.2 of Pan troglodytes. Classification (NCBI taxonomy): domain Eukaryota; kingdom Metazoa; phylum Chordata; class Mammalia; order Primates; family Hominidae; genus Pan; species Pan troglodytes. The sequence goes on from NC_072414.2 coordinate 54,194,505, forward strand.
GTACTATGGAAAAATTTTGCTGACCCCTATTCTGGAGAATCATAAGTTAAGGGTATTATTATAAATAATTTAACCTCTGTTCCCATTTTTTGTAGTCCACAAAGCTAGCTTGTTTCTTCAAACAACACAATCATCTCCAAGGATGCAGAAAAAGCATTTGATACTGACAAAATTCAATATCCATCCCTGACTAAAACTCTCCAGCAAACTAGTAAGAGAACTACCTTAACCTGATAAAAGACATCTACAAAAAACCTATAGCTAATATCATTTTTAATTATTAAAAACTGAATGATTTCCCCCTAAGTTCAGGAAGAAGTAAAATATGTTTGCTTTCACCATTTCAATTCACCACTGTACTGAAGATTCTAACCAGTGCAATAAGGCAAGAAAAAGAAAAGCCATCTACATTATATCAAAAAGACACCCGCACTCATATGTTTATCATAGCACAATTCACAATAGCAAAGTCATGGAAGTGGCCTAAGTGTCCATCAATGGACAACTGGATAAAAAAAATGTGGTGGCCGGGCACAGTGGCTCACACCTGTAATCCCAGCACTTTGAGAGGCTGAGTCGGGTGAATCACAAGGTCAGGAGTTCAAGACCTGCCTGGCCCACAAGGTGAAACCCCATCTCTACTAAAAATACAACAAATTAGCTGGGCATGGTGGCAGATGCCTGTAATTGGAGCTACTTGGGAGGCTGAGGCAGGAGAATCACTTGAACCGGGGAGGCAGGGTTGCAGTGAGCATGGGTCGTGCCACTGCACTTCAGCCCGGGTGACAGTGTGACACTCCATCTAAAAAAGAAAAAAAAAAAAAAGAAAAGAAAGAAAGAAAATGTGATATATTTATATGTATCCCTTGGAATGCTACTCAGCCATAAAAAAATAATGAAATAATGCCTTTTGCAGCAACATGGATAGAACTGGAGGCGATTATCCTAAGTGAAATAACTTGAAAACAGAAAGTTTCTAAATTATATATTCTCACTTATAAATGGGAGCTAAATGATAAATACACACAGACATACAGAATGGAATAATAGACATTGGAGACTCCAAAAGGTGGGAGGGAGGTAGGGAGATGAAAAATTACCTACTGAGTATAGTGTATACTATTCAGGTGATGAGTACTCTCCAAGCCCAGACTTCGCCACTACCTAATATATCTATGTAACAAAACCATGCTTGTACCCTCTAAATCTATAAAAACAAAATTAGAAAAGTCATCTAGATTGGAAAGCAGATAAAACTATCTTTACTCACAAACAACAGGATTAGCTATGTAGAAAATGTCATGGAGTCTTCAACAAAGCTGCTAACATTAAGAAATTTAGCAAATTTGCACAATGCAAGGCAGTATACAAAAATCAACTGAATTGGCAAATATTAACAATTACCCAGAAAATGAAATTTTAAAAACAATACCATTACAACAGCATTAAAAAATATAAACTACTTAGTATCCTAAGACAAAGATGTTCTGTACCTGACAAAAGATATGCAAGATCTGTAACTGAAAACTACATTGTTGAGAGAAATATAAGAAAACCAAACTAAATGGAGAGCTATTCCATGGCTCAAGGTTCAAAAGACTCAGTATTGTTAAGATAGCAATTTGCCTAAAATTGAGCTACAAATTCAGTGCAATCCTAATCAAAATCCCAGCAAGCACTTTTGGAGAAATTGACAAGCTTACTCTAAAATTCACAGGAATATACGAAGGACGTAGAATAGTCAAAATTACCTTAAAAAGAAGTCAGAAGATAAATAAAAGCCACCTGATTTTATGACTTATTTTTTCTTGCCTTTTTCTTGTCTTTCTACAGTAAAGACAGCATAATGTTGGCATAAAGATCAACAATTAAATCAATGGAACACAATAGACAATCCAGGAAAAAAAAACACACATGTATGGACAAATGATCTTTGACATAGTTGCAAAAGCAATGCAGTGGAGAAACAATGGTCTTCTCAACAAATAATGTTGGAACAATTGGATATCTATGTACAAAAAATGAACTTTGAGCCATACCTGAAGTGCCCTATACAAATCTTGATGCCATACACAAAAATGAACTCAAAATGGATCATGAAGCTAATATAAAATCTAAAACCATAAAACTTCTAGGAGAGGTCGGGCGCAGTGGCTCACACCTGTAATCCCAGCACTTTGGGAGGCCGAGGCAGGTGGATCACCTGAGGTCAGGAGCTCGAGACCAGCCTGGCCAACATGGTTAAAACCCTGTCTCTACTAAAAATACAAAAAAATTAGCTGGGTGTGGTGGCACATGCCTGTAATCCCAGATATTCAGGAGGCTGAGGCAAGAGAATCGCTTGAACCTAGGAGGTGGAGGTAGCAGTGAGCTGAGATCGCACCATTGCACTCCAGCCTGGGCAACAAGAGTGAAACTCCATCTCAAAAAAACAAACAAACAAACAAACAAACACACCAAAACTTCTAGAAGAAAACAGAAGAAAGCCTTTGTGATCTTCAGTTAGGCAAAGATTTTTTAAAATACTGCACCAAAAATGCAATCCATAAAAGAACAAATTGATAGACTGGACTTTATAAAAATTAAAAATTTCTGCTCCTTAAAATACACTGTTAATTAAAGACAAGCCATATGTTGGGAGAAAATATTTGCATATGATATACTTGATAAAGGGCTTGTATCTAGAATATTTTTATAGAACTCAAACTCAATTTTACAAAGGGGCATGGCAACAGATTTGATCAGACATTTCACCCAAGAAAATATGTGAATGGCAAATAAGCATAAGAAAAGATGCTCCACATCACTATTCATTTAGGAAATTGAAAATTTAAACCACAATGACACAAATACTCAACTCTGATGTAAAAAATAGTTTATAATAATGTATCAATAGTGGTTTAAAATTTTTTATGCTGAAAGTTATTGGTGTGGGGTGGGATTCCAATATATCCTAAAGTACAGATAAGCGGTTCTCTTACCCCTCCAAACAGCTTCACCCTAGGACTTACTTGTGCCTTCAGCCATTTGGAGTGCAGCATTTTCCAGAGACAGCCAAGCCAGCTGATGTGGGAAGTGAGAAGACCCAAAGCATTTTCTCCTATGAGAATCAGAAGTTCTTAGTGCAGGGAAGATGGTGTATTCACTCACTGAGGGACAACTTGTGTTCTGGCAAGTCAGTCCCAGGGTGAAAAGTAAAGGTTGAGTCTCTGTTCCCTCAGAGTCCTGGATGTTAAAAAGTGTCCCAGTAGCCCTCATCCTGCCCTGATTACACTGGCTCTTTGCCACAGCAGGCTTGTGTTTCCCATTTATGGAGGAAGAGGCTTCTTGGATCCTCTGGGCCTCTTCCTCATTTGCACACTCTGTCTTTTTCCTTCTGTGCAAAGCCTGGTTCATTTCTGCCACAAAAGGGCTCCATCCAAGTCTAGCATTGATCTCACTTTTCTAGAGAATCCAAACTAGGAGTTTTGGAAATCTTCAAGGTCACATTCCTCCTTTTAAAAATGTCTTATAAATGAGGTAACAGATCTCATGAGATAAGGTGACTTTCTTAGGGCCATGCAGTTAATAATTTGCTTTATGCTCACCTTAACACTAATGGCAATTAGATAATCTAATGGCTACCAAGGAACATATGTCTAAGATTTTCAGTCCCAATCTCAAATGTTCTGTACAGCTATCAGGCCACATTAAGAATTTTACTACACAAAGAAGCACAGCAATTACTATTCAGACATATTAAGAGAAACCTTTTGGAAGCAATCAATCTATTCCCATCATTGAATCCAACTTTTCAACTCTAAAGTACTGGCTTTCAACTTTTTAGCATCATCAACCCCATTTAGGAGGCTAGTGAAAGCTATGGACCCTTTCCACGCACAAATATTTACACAAAAACAAAATTTCACTGCAGTGATTTAACATGCAATATATGACAGCGAAAACACTTGGTCTGATGGTAGAAATGTCAGCGTATCTGCTATGTGGCCAGGGCATTTTTTTACTTTTAGTTTAGATTCAGGGTGTACATGTGCAGATGAGTTACATGGATATATTGCATGATGCTGAGGGTTGGGCTTCTATTGACCTTATCACCCAATTAGTGAGCATAGTACCTAATATGTAGGGTTGTTTTTGTTTTTGTTTTGAGACGGAGTCTCGCTCTGTTGCCCAGGCTGGAGTGCAGTCGTGCGATCTCAGCTCACTGCAACCTCCGCCTCCCAGGTTCAAGCAATTCTCCTGCCTCAGCCTCCCGAGTAGCTGGGATTACAGGTGCCAACCACCACGCCTGGCTAATTTTCATATTTTTAGTAGAGACGGGGTTTCACCATGTTGGCCAAGCTGGTCTCAAACTCCTGACCTCAGGTGATCCACCAGCCTCGGCTTTGCAAAGTGCTGGGATTACAGGCGTGAGCCACCATGCCCGGCCTATTTTTTAAAACCCTTCCCCTCTCCTTCTCTTCCCCCTTTTGAAGTCCCCAGTGTCTGCTGTTCCCATCTTTCTGTCCATGTGTACTCAATGTTTAGCTTCCACTTTTGAGAAAATGCAGTATTTGATTTTCTTTTTCTGTGATAATTCACTTAGGATAATGGCTTCCAGCTGCATCCATGTTGCTGCAAAGGACATCATTTCATTCTTTTTATGGCTGCGTGGTATTCCATGGTGCATATGTACCACATTTCCTTTATCCAGTCCACTGTCGATGGGCATTTAGGTTGATTCTATGTCTTTCCTATTGTGAATATTGCTGCGATAAACTAATGGGTACAGGTGTCTTTTGTAGAATGATTTCTTTTCCTTTAGGTATATATCCAGTAATGGGATTGCTGGGCTGAATGGTAGTTCTATTTTTAGTTCTCTAAGAAATTTCCAAACTGCTTTCCACAGGAACTAAACTAACTTACATTCCCACCAATAGTGTATAAGCTTCCCCTGTTCACCAAAAGACCAGGGAGAAAAGTAGTTTAGAGATCATTCTCTCTTCCCTCCCGACAGTGCAGGTGGATGCAATTAGCCAATTAGCTGGGTCTGGCAAGAGGATGAAGACATATCCAAATGGTGGATGGTAAACACGCATATATTTCAGTCAGGAAGGAAACCTCACCAACACTTGCGATTTTTTGACTTTATTATAGCCATTCTGACTGGTGTAAGGGGATATCTCATTGTGGTTTTTATTTGCATTTTTCTGATGATTAGCAATGAGCATTTCTTTATATGTTGGCTGGCCATTTGTATATCTTCTTTTGAGAAATGTCTGTTCATGTTCTTTGCCCACTTTTAAATGGGGTTATTTGGTTTTGTTTGTTTGTTTTTTGAGACGGAGTCCTGCTCTGTCGCCAAGGCTGGAGTGCAGTGGCACAATCTCGAAGTAGCTGGGACTACAGCACACACCATCATGTCTGGCTAATTTTTTTTATTGTTTGTATTTTTAGTAGAGACAGGGTTTTGCCATGTTGGTCAGGCATGTTTCAAACTCCTGACCTCAAGTGATACCCCTGCCTCAGCCTCCCAAATTGCTGGAATTACAGGTGTGAGCCACCACACCCAGCCTGGTTATTTGTTTTTTCTTGTTCAGTTATTTATAGATTCTGGATATGAGTCCTTCGTTGGATGCATAGATTGCAAATATTTTCTCCCGTTCTGTAGGTTGTCTGTTTACTCTGTTGATAGTTTCTTCTGCTGTGCAGAAGCTCTTTAGTTTAATTAGGTCTCACTTGTCAATTTTTGTTTTGTTGGTTTTGTTGTATTTGTTTCTGAGGTCTTTTTTGTTGTATTTGTTTCTGAGGTCTTAGTCAGAAATTCTTTGCCTAGCCCAATATCCAGAAGAGTTTTCTTCTAGGATTTTTATAGTTTGAGGTCTTAACATTTAAGGCTTTAGTCCATCTTTAGTTTTATTCTTCTGCATATGGTTAGCCAGCTATCCCAACACCATTTAGTAAATAGACTGTCCCTTCCCAATTGTTTCTTTTTGTCAATTTTGTAAAAGACTAGTTGGTTGTAGGTGTGCAGCTTTATTTCTGGGTTTTCTACTTTGTTCTGATTGTCTGTTTTGAACCACTAGCCACTAACCATGCTGTTTTGGTTACTGTAGCCTTGTAGTATGGTTTGAAGTCAAGTAATGTGATGCTTCCAGCTTTGTTCTTTTTGCTTAGGATTGGTTCAGCTATTCAGGCTCTTTTTTGGTTCTATATGAATTTTAGAATCTTTTTTTCTAATTCTGTGAAAAAATGATATTGGTAGTTTGATAGGAATTGCATTGAATCTGTAGAATGTTTTAAGCAAAGTGGGCATTTTAATGAGATTGATTCTTCCAACCCATGAGCATGGAATGAATGCTTTTTCCATTGGTTTGTGTCATGTATGATTTTTTTCATCAGTGTTTTGTAGTTAGTTCGCCTTGTAGAAATCTTTCACCTCCTTGGTTAGACATGTTCCTAGGTATTTTTGTGTGTGTCTCCTGTAAATGGAATTGCATTCTTGATTTGGTCCTCAGCTTGAACATTATTGGTGTATAGAAATGCTACCAATTTTTGTACATTGATTTTGTATTCTGAGACTTTCCTGAAGTCATTTATCAGGACTAGGAGTCTTTTGGTGAAACCTTTAGAGTTTTCTAGACATAGAGCCACAATGTCAGTGAAGAGAAGTAATTTGACTTCTTTTTTATGAAGACTTGCTTTATAACCAAGGCTGTGGTCGACCTTAGAGTATGTTACATGTGCAGATAAGAAGAATCTATATTCTGTGGTCGTTGGGTGGAGTATTCTGTAGTTGTCTGTTAGGTCCAGTTGGTCAAGTGTCCAATTTAAGCCCAGAATTTGTTAGTTTTCCACCTTGATGATCTATCTAATGCTGTCAGTGGGGTGGGGTGTTGAAATCCTTCACTATTATTGTGTGGCTATTTTCTTAGGTTTAGGAGTAATTGTTTCATAAATCTGGGTGCTCTAATGTTAGATGTGTGCATGTATTTAAGACAGTTAAATATTCTTGTTGAGTAGAACCTTTTATCACTATGTAATGCGCTTGTCCTTTTTAACTCCCTGTTTGGGGGTCTTCTACTTTCCTTGAGGTGTTTCAAGAATCATGGGAAAGTTCCTCTCAGGTCTAAAACACTGTCCTCTTTTGTATTGCACTACTTGGTCCCTTTGGCTTTTAGGGTTACCAGAGATTACTTGGTACTTGGTGAGAGGACTAGACCTTGGTGTGTGTGATGGCTAGAAGTTATGAGCAACTGTTTATAGTGTTAGATGGCTAACAGCAGTGTTGTTTACAGGAAATAGTTATTATTACAGGGGACTACTTGGTTCTTTGTGTTTGGATAAGAAAAGCATGGTTTAGTCCTAAAAACTGCTTACTTTCTTTTGATTTTTGTAAAATGGGATCTCATTATGTTGCCCAGGCCAGTCTCAAACTCTTGGCCTCAAGCAATCCTCCCACCTCGGCCTTTCAAAGTCCTAAGATGACAGTGTGAGTCACTGCACCCATTGGCCCTGTTTCTTAAAGGGCTCTACCCTAAAGCCAGTAATCTGGCTCTAGAATTAAGTGACAAGCTAAGTTTAAAAAACAAAAACAAAAAACACCTATCAAACTAAATTAGTCTTGTGAAACTCTTTGTAAAAAGAAATTTATATCTTTAAAGGAAACTTCCATTTGTAAGGGCATCTCTGTCTCTGCACCTAAACCACTAGGCACTTTAACTATGGGGAAGACAACGACCTAAAATTTATATAATAAATCTTATCTTTGTTTAGACCTACGTTTGTGCCTTTGAGACATACCTTTTCTACCGGTTTCACCTAACTCATGTCTTTGGAGATGCAAATTTACAGTGGTATAGCTAACAGTTGTTTACGGTATGTAACAGGTATTCAAGTTATTAATAGTCTTTAAAGTAGGGGAGAAGCTTTGAAAACTGCAAATGCAGAATCTTATTGAGAGGTGACAACGTGCTAGCAGCGCTTGCTAGCTCTTGGCACCTTCTCTGCCTCGGCATCCACTCTGGCCGTGCTGGAGGAGCCCTTCAGCCTGCCACTATGCTGTATGGGCCCCTCTCTGGGGCTGGCCTATGCAGGAGCTGGCTCCCTCTGCTCGTGGGAAGGTGTGGAGGGAGAGGCGCCAGCGGGAGCCGGGGCTGCACGTGGTGCTCCCCGGCCGGGGCAGGTTCCTGGTGGGCGTGGGCTGGGCGGGCCCGCACTTTGCGCCCTGGCTGGCACCTGCTTGTCTTGATCGGTGATGAGCTCACTCTGGACTGCGGGAGAGCCCAGGCTAGGTGCCAAGAAAAGTACCGGGGCGAATGCCATTCAGAGGCAAAGCCGGCTGGGCTTCTGCATCCCTGCAACTTGGAGAACTTTTCTGTCTAGCTAAAGGATTGTAAATGCACCAATCAGTGCTCTCTGTCTAGCTAAAGATTTGTAAATGCACCAATCAGCACTCTGTCAAAACGGACCAATCAGGACTCTGCAAAAGGGACCAATCAGCTCCCTGTAAAATGGACCAATCAGCAGGATGTGGGTGGGGCCAGATAAGGGAATAAAAGCAGGCCACCCCAGCAAGCAGTGGCAATGGGCTCCAGTGCTCTTCCACTTTGTGGAGGCTTTGTTCGTTGACTCTTGGCAATAAATTTTGCTGCTGCTCATTCTTTCTGTCCCCAGTGCCTTTAAGAGCTGTAACACTCAATGTGAAAGTCTGCAACTTCACTCTTGAGGCCAGTGAGACCACGAATCCACCAGAAGGAACGAACAACTCTGGATGTGCCACCTTTAAGAGCTGTAACACTCCACGCGACCCGCGAAGGTCTGCAGTTTCACTCCTGCAGTCAGCGAGACCACAAACCCACCAGAAGAAACTTCAGACGTATCTGAACCTCTGAAGGAACAAACTCTGGACACACCGTCTTTTAAGAACTGTAACACTCACCACGAGGGTCCCCGGCTTCATTCTCAATGTTAGTGAGACTGAGACCCCAGCAATCCTGGACACATTATAAATGTATAAGGTGTGCTTCTGTCCGTGTTTGTATGTCTGTTTTTTTGTTTGTTTGAGACGGAGTTTCACTCTTGTTGCCCAGGCTGGAGTGCTATGGCGCAATCTTAGCTCACCATAACCTCCACATCCCGGGTACAAGCGATTCTCTTGGCTCAGCCTCCTGCGTAGCTGGGATTACAGGAATGCGCTTCCACGCCTGGCTAGTTTTGTATTTTTTTTTAGTAGAGATGGGGTTTCTCCACATTGGTCAGGGTGGCCTTAAACTGCTGATCTCAGGTGATTTCCCTTCCTCAGGCTCCCAAAGTGCTGGGGTTACAGGCATGAGCCACCATGCCTGGCCATGTCTATATGTTTCTATGTGTCATGTAGATATAGTTCACTACCGAGTTATATGAAAGAGCTCTAATCAATTGGCTTAAAGAAAAATAAGTGCTTCAATGAAATATTTTCTCAGGAAAATAGAAACTAGTTCAAATGCCATTAATTCATGTGACTTCAATGATCTTTGTTAAATAAAACTAGTCTCTAAATTCTCTTCAGTATTTAAATTTTTAAAGTCATGTTATTGATAGCAACAGGAGACAGACAAATTCCTAGGCAGACAGGGATGGGTCGCTGGTAGGGCTCGACCTTCAACATGAGGACTGAGCAGCAAGTTCTGGATAGAGTCCACGACTGGAGTGAAAACTTCTGTCCCCATCTTACCCACTTTCTCTCAATTGGTTCCTTCTGGATGATGCCTTTTAACCAAATGGTGCTCTCTCCAAGCCCACCTGTGGACCAATCAGCATGCATTCCCCCATTCTAAGCCCATAAAAACCACAGACTCAGCCTCATAAACAGCTACCTGCTTTCTTGGTCACGTCTCACAGCTGAGACCTTTCCTTCTGTAGCTCAATAAAATTCTCCTCTGCCTTACTTGCTCTCAAGTGTCTGCATACCTTATTCTTCTTGGAACCCAGAACTTGCTAAGCTGCAGGGAGCAGGAGTAAAAAAGAGCTATAACCCTCCCTCCTGCTTGCAAAACAACAGGTGAGAAGAAGCCATAGGGTGCCACTCCCTCCTGCTCACTGAATTAGAGGAGCAAAAGAGCTGTGACACACCTGGCTGGCTCACTGAGCTGCAGATGGTGCAAGTAAAAGAGCTGTAACACTCCCTCCTGTTCACCAAACTATGGAAGCAAAAAATCCACTGGGTGCTGCTCCCTCCCACTTGCTGAACTACTGGAGAGAAGAAGCCACAACAGTACGTTAAATTAAGTTACCAAGACCACCTCAGTCATGGAGACCCCAACCCAGCGGTGCTAAAGAATTGAAGACAAAGACACAGAAATAGAGTACAAAGTGGGATCAGGGGGCTGACGGCCTTCAGAACTGAGAGCCACAAACAGAGTTTGACCCACATATTTATTGACAGCAAGCCAGTGATAAGCATTGTTTCTATAGGTTTTAGATTAGCTAAAAGCATTCCTTACGGGAAACAAAGCATTCTTAGCAAGGAGTAGAGAAACAGGTTCTGGCTGATTATCAGCAGCAAAAACATGTTGTTAAGGCACAGCCTGCTCCTGCTATTGTTTGTGGTTTGAGCAGTTTCCCACTTTAGGTGGCCAGGCGTTCCTTGCCCTGCTCCGGTAAACCAACAACTTCTAGCCATGTGCATCACAGCCATCACGAGCATGTCGCATTGCTGCAGAAATCCTGTTTATGGCCAGTTTCTTTAAGGCCTATTTATGACAGGCTTAGGGCTTGTTCCCAGCATTAAGTAATCCTAGGTTTTTCAACAGAAATGAGGGTTACTAAGAGAATAGTAGTTAATATATGTGATTAAAACTAGTAGATATAAGAGAAAAAATATTCTACATACAGGGTGTATAAAGTAAGATGTTGATGTAGTTTGGATGTTGTTTCCTTTAAGCTTCATGTTGAATTGTAATCTCCCATGTTGGAGGTGGGTCTGGTGGAAGGTGATTGGATCATGAGAACGAATACCTGATGAGTAGTTTAATGCCATCCCTTTGGTGCTGTCCTCGCAATGGTGAGTTTTCACAAGCTCTGGTTGTTTAAAAAGGGTGTGGCACCTCCTCCCCCTCTCTCTATGGCTCCTGCTATCACTGTGCGTGACATTTGCTCCCTCTTCAGCTTCTGCCATGATTGCAAGCTTCCTGAGGCCTCCCTAGAAGCTGAACAGATGCCAGCACCATGCTTCCTATAAAGCCTACAGAACCATGAGCCAATTAAACACCTTTGCTTTATAAATTACCCAGCCTTTGATATTTATAGAAATGTAAGAACAGCCTAGTACAGAAAATTGGTACCAAGGAGTGGGGCACTGCTATAAAAATACCTGAAAATATGAAAGAAACTTTGGAATTGGGTGGCAGGTTGAAAGACTTTGGATGGCTTAGAAGAAGAAAGGAAAATGAGGGAAAGTTTGGAGCTTCTTAGAGACCAAAAACCACTTGTACTCCAAAAGGTATTGAAATATATATATACACCACAAAGGTTTTAATACAACACTATTGAAGGTTGGGTAGACCAAAGGGAGAACTTGCTGGTCCTTCAAAATTAAAAATCCCCAAACTAGTTTTTGGTATTTGCCCCAGATTGGAGAAATTTCTTCAATCAGAAGGCAAAGGTTACAATGAGAAAGCTGATTAACAATTGCCTGGGAAAATGTTGAGGCAAATTAGTCAAGATTGACAAAAGAGCCTGGGTCCCTTGGCTCAAGTCACTGCTGAGAACCCAAATCCTTTTTTACCAGAGAGGGTGAAATGGTCTGGGAGTGGAAAAGAAAAAGTTTCCTGGGACCAGAACATAAAAATGTAAGGGCTGATATGATTATGAAGGTTGGAATGTTTAAATAGGCTTTATGTAAAGTACTCGTGTCTCTTTTACCTAAATGTCTTATGGAAAACGGGTATTGTATCTGACTGAGGAATATTTTCCCTAACTAGTAAGGAAGGAGACCACCTCTCCCATTGTCTCCTGTTTCAAAAAGGCAGCAAAAAGTTAAAAAGTAGCAGAAGTGAGATCAATAGCCAGACGGCTTGGCACCAAGAACCAGGTCTGGTAGTTAAAGATCAACTCCTGACCTAACCACTTGTGTTATCTATAGATTCCAGACATTGTTTGAGGAAGACTTGTGAAACTTTCTGTTCTGTTCTGCGAGCCCCCATCACTGATGCATGTAGCCCTCAATCACATAGCCCCCACTTGTGCAATGTATCACGACCTTTTCACATGGACCCCTTAGACTTGTAAGCCCTTGTAAAAGGGACATGAATCTTTACTTTGGGAAGCTTGGATCTTGAGACGTGAGTCTACCTATGCACCCAGCTGATTAAAGCCTCTTCCTTCCTAAAACCAGTGTCCAAGAGGTTTTGTCTGTGACTGGTCCTGCTACACTAGTACTATAAAACAGAAGGCATGTAAATCTGCCCTTCCAGCAATATGAACTGGACATGCTAGGTGGGAAGTGGTGTATCAAGTGAATGAGCTACAGCTGTGACAGTTTAGCATTTTTCTTTGAAACATATGGCTACTTGAGATAATGGGAGTGCTAGAAGCAAGGAGCCAGCAAGTCTGGACACATTCCAAAGGCCAGGAGGGGTTTTACCTTGGACCCTGGACATGTTCCAAGCCCTGCCTCAGCTTCTCTCCCAACACTTGGTGTTTCTCCCAACATGTCCCCCTTTTCTTTCTTGTAAAACTGCCACAGCTATCATTGCTTGTTCTCAATGGCGGCTTTCTCTCCAGCAGTGGCTTCTGCATCTGCAGACTAAAAGAAGACAGCACAAGCACATAATTATTAGAATAAAATCTGCAAGTGTAGAGCTTCCAATGGCCTTAATCCATTTAAGAGGATTGATTGTAGACAACCCATTGGCTGTCTTGTTCAAAGTATCATTTCCAGGGAGCAGGGCTAAGTGAGCCTGAGAGGCTTCAAAAACCTGCTCTTTTAGTTTTACAATCTTTAGGATGAGATTTTCATCTCTGCCCTCCAGATGGCATTTAAGAGTAACATAACACAAGTTCGAATCCAAAAGGTCCTCTTTTTGTTTTTAAATTAATTGAGCAAGGCAATTGCAGGCTGTGCAGCCCTTAATTGCTGGTTGGTGATCCAGCTTCATTGTTCTTAGCCCTTATTCAAAATGGAGTCGCTCTGGTTTGAATGCTTCTTACATGTTTCCCCCTTCCCTTTTACAAGAGGACCCTTAATTCTAAGGGTTGCAGAAGGATGAAGGTCCATCTTCTGTAACTTCTTCATGCTGAATAGGGGCAATGATATTCCTGCCTAACTATTAGGGTCTCTTGTATTCAGGGTAGAGAGGAGTTCAGTCAGAAAGCATTGGTCTATTAAGCATTCGTTGTACCTCTGAATCCCAGCAAAAGGTAAAACCCTGGTGCTTCAGCAGTTTCTCAGCTTCCTGTGTGGTTTTCTTGATCTAACCCCATGTTATAGGGGTTGATGTCAGCATGACTCTGGTTGGTCCTCGTTCCACATTCACATTCAGATTCAACTGGCTCATGGCTCATACTGGGGGAAACCAGTCCATGGTTTGGATCCATGGGTCCCCCTCATCTCCTGCTCCATGGTTGTACACATCTTGAGGGCACCCACACGGTGTTCATCTCCTGCAAAAACACAAGCATACCCTCACCCCACATTAGTAAATCTAGCAAAACAGAAGCAAAGGCCTTTTTTATTATTATTATTATTGCTGAAGCATTTGAAACTCAGCTTCTACCTCTTTGGTTAATTACCGCAGGGTAAAACTTACCATTGATAGCGAGAAACAGGCTTTTTCTGATTAACAGAAGGCATAGAGAAAGCAAACCGAGGCTTGTCCTTCTTGTACAATAGTATAGCAAAAAAGCAATCCTTAAACCTTCAATTTACAGGTGGGTCCACTAGACGCTGTGGTTCGTGATAGATCTTCAGATATTTGGTGGGCACCCACACAGATACCTGATTGTCACCTGGAGAGACACAAGCAAATCCTCTTCCTCATATAATTATCTTTCCTTTTTCCCAACTGTATGCGCATCCCTCCACCATATATCTTGTCCAGCCTTTTTATTTTCCTTTTGTCCTGTCAGGTGTTGTTCAGCTGCAGTCATGTGTTAATCTTATTGTAAATTTAAAAAATTTAATGTTAATAAAGCTAAATGCAGTTGCATATGCTGTGTCTTACATTCCAGTCCCCTCCTTTTTGATTTTGTATTTGAGTTTTTAAAGTATGATTAGCTCTTTCCACCATTGCCTGTCCTTGCGAGTTATATGGAATACCTGTAGTATGGGTAATATTCCATTGTTGAAAATATGTAGCCATGGCTTTACTATAGTATCCTGGGCTGTTATCAGTTTTGATTTTTTCTGGGATTCCCATAACTGAAAAGCAAGATAAAAGATGTCTTTTAACATGAGCTATAGCTTCCCCTGTTTGACATGTGGCCCAGATAAAATGTGAATAGGTTATCTACTGAAACATGAACAAAGGACAATTTTCCAAAAGCAAGAATATGTGTTACATCCATCTGCCAGATGGAATTTGGAGATAAACCTCTAGGGTTAACTCCCATTCCTTGAGGTGGCAGATGCAGGACTTGGCAGGCAGAACAGGGTTGTACAATTTCATTTTTTTTTTCTTTTGAGGCAGAGTCTTGCTCTGTTGCCCAGGCTGGAGTGAAGTGGCGTGATCTCGGCTCACTGCAAGCTCCACCTCCTGGGTTCACACCATTCTCCTGCCTCAGCCTCCAGAGTAGCTGGGGTACAGGCGCCTGCCACTACGCCCGGCTAATTTTTTGTATTTTTTAGTAGAGACGAGGTTTCACTGTGTTAGCCGGGATGGTCTCGATCTCCTGACCTCGTGATCCACCCGCCTCGGCCTCCCAAAGTCCTGGGATTACAGGCAGGAGCCACCGCACCCTGCTGTACAATTTCTTTAGCTTGTTTCCATGATAGACCACATCTTTTTCTAAGGCCTGCGGCATTAAGGTAGGTTAAAGAATGGAACATTTGTGCATCAGCAAAGACTGCAGACACCAATGCATCCGCCCTTTGATTAAGTTTAGTTAAAGGGCCAGGGAGGTTAGTATGTGCTCTCAGATGAGTGATATAGAGAGGGGAATGCCTTTGTTGTACTGTTTGCTGTAAAGAATGAAATAAAAGATTAAGTTGTTCATCAGTCATACTTCGAATTAAGGCACATTCAATATTTTGTGTGGCTTGCACTGCATAGGCTGAATCAGAAACAATGTTTACTGGCTGTTTAAAAGTTTTTAACACTGTTATCACAGCCATAACTTCAGCCCTTTGAGCAGAAGCAAAGTCAGTTTGAAAAACTTGCTGTTGAGGTCCAGCAAATGAGGCTTTTCCATTACTAGACAGCATTTCCTTTTCTATATTCCTTTTTTGTGTATCCAAACTGCCCACAATTAAAGCAAGAGCCTGAGAAACGGGGCATATTCTTCCCTACTTTAGATCCAGCCATAGCCTGAGCTAAAAGAGTAACCTTATGTAAGTTACCTCCAATGCCATCGCAAGCCTTAATATTAATATATTCAGCTAAATGAGCCTTCCCTCTCAGGGGTCTAATAGCAGTTTGACACTCTGCATTAACATTGTGGGATGCAAGAAGCTGTATTACAACATCCTGAGCTGTTTTATCAGTTATGGCTTTATACACAGCCTCTTGGAGCCAAGCAATAAAATCAATATATGGTTCTCTAGGTCCTTGTCAGACAGAACTGAAAGAAGGATATTTTCCCCTGTAGCATTTATCCTTTCCCATGCCTGTAAGCACACGGAGTGCAGCTGAAAAATGGCAAAATCCTCCATTACTGCTTGATTCTGTAATCGACCCCAGTTAGGGCCAACTCCCATTAACTGTTCAAAGGAAACAGGCAGAGGTGGCTGTGCTTGTGTGTTTTCCCTTGCCTGAGTTTGAGCTTCATCAGCCCACCAAGTTTTAAACTGTAAATACTGAGACAGAGTGAGAACAGATTTTGTTAAAGTATCCCAATCATATGGTATTAACCTATTACCAAGAGCCACATTTTTTAACAAAGTTTGCACAAAAGGAGAGTTCAGGCCGTAATGACTAATGGCTTGCTTGAATTCCTTTGGTAACTTAAAAGGAAAGTTGGCCTAATTAGCTATATTCTGTCCTTCTTGCTGGGTTATAGTAACTGGAAATTGCCATGCTTCAAGGTCTCCCTTGGCTCTATCTGGTTTTTTGAATAGAATTTTGTATAGCACCACCAATTGCTCCAGGTTTTAATGTTGCAACTACAGGAGCAGTAAGTTTTTCACCTAATTCATTTTCTCACCCATTCAGGGGAGAGAGAGGAGGTGGCCATTCACTTAATTCAGCCGGTGGAGCTGACAGGCTAGTAAAACATACTGTAGCTTTCCTTTCTTTTCTCTAATCTCCTCCAGTAGCTGTTCCTCACACTCAGAATCTGAAGTTAGTTTTTTACACTCGTCCTCCTCTTCCTTATCTAAATCTTCCTCATTATCTGTTTGAATGGCTCAAGAGCTGCCTTTATTAGTGCCCACATTGACCAAACGGGAACTGGAATTTTTACTCCATCTTTATATGCCTTTTTAAAATCTCTTCCCATTCTCTCCCATTGATCCAACTCCATAGTCCCCTGTTCTGGAAACCATGGGCAAAACTGCTTTACTGTACTAAAGAGTAATAAATTCTGAGTACTAACTTTCACTCTCCCTCTTTGTAATAAATGCCTTAAGAATAAGCTGGCTGGTCGCAGTGGCTCATGCCTGTAATCCCAGCATTTTGGGAGGCTGAGGCGGGTGGATCATGAGGTCAGGAGATCGAGACCATCCTGGCTAACATGGTGAAACCCCATCACTACTAAAAATACCAAAAAATTAGCTGGGTGTGGTGGTGGGCACCTGTAGTCCCAGCTACTTGGGAGGCTGAGGCAGGAGAATGGTGTGAACCCAGGAGGTGGAGCTTGCAGTGAGCCGAGATCACACCACTGCACTCCAGCCTGAGCAACAGAGCAAGGCTCCGTCTCAAAAAATGAATAAATAAATAAATAAATAAACAAATTCAAATAAGCAGAATGTTTGCTTTCACTTTGTCCTCTTGTTCGCCTGGTTCTTCCGAGCACACAGCTTTCCCACAGAGCTTCTTTCAGTCATCCTCGGGTGTCCTCTGATGATGCATCCTACACTTTCACACACTCTAGTGTTCCTTCACTGGGGTCTTCTTTGCCCCACATTGGGTGCCATGAACGTTGGGGTGATCGGACCCAACACCAGGCCATGGGGGCTATGAAGTCCAGCAGAGTCAAATGAATGAGAAAAGACAAATTAACAGAGAAAGGGGGACCAGGGGGCCAATGCTAATATGGAGGCTGCAAAGGCCCCAAGCTCTGGGAGCCCACGCTGTTTATTGGTGATCAAACAAAGAAACAGGTGGTGAGGATGTGGGGGTTGAAAGGAAGCAGTGTATCAAGTGAATGAGCTACATCTGTGACAACTTAGCATTTTCTTTGAAACATATGTCTACTTGAGATAATGGGAGTGCTAGAAGCAAGGAGCCAGCAAGTCTGGACACATTCCAAAGGCCACGAGGGGTTTTACCTGGACGCTGGACATGTTCCAAGCCCACCTCAGCTTCTCTCCAAACACTCAGCTTTTCTCCCAACAGTGAACAAACATCCTTGTTTGGAAGGCAGCAACTCTGATTCTAAAGTATACTTTTGTGACCCAAATTTACCTTTCTCTCTACCTGAGTTCTCTAAAATTTGGAAACTATTCATGAGTATTCTTATTTTATGGCGGTATAGTTATATTTGCATATGATGGATAAGAATCTGTTTTTTTTTAAACAGGGCACAATTGGAGACATTGGTTATTTTACCAAGGCTTTGATTAGACTAACAAATTTTCAGGTAAAGTTCCAGCAAAGCCTATATGGCCAAACAATTCTTGCTGCACTTTGTGCAAATAATCAGGTGAAGTACAATAAGGCTAAAACTAATTTTGCACACAGATCAATCTTACTATACTTTCTCTGTAGTAGAAAAGGGGGACTACAGAGAGATAAAAGTTATGTTTCAAAGGAAAACTGTACCACACCTGTTTATACTAGATTCCAGCTCTGACCTTTGTTTTTAAGCTTTATTATTTGACTAGAATTTGGGCTAACTCCTGAATTATTTCTTGGCTACAATAAGTCTCTAAAGAAGAACTGGGTTGTAATTTTATTCATGATGTTTTAGTTGGTTCCTTAGCGAAATTCCTTTTTTTTCATTGTGATGCAAAAATTCTCTTTTGATTGTCAAATCACTAATGTTATCTCTCATTGTTTTACTTCTTTCCAAGACAGCCTGAATCATGATATTCTGAAGACTAGAGATGATTTGACAGAGCCTGCAAATCACCCTCATTTTGGATCATTCGGCATCATACTTGGCCTTTCTTAAATTTTTTTTTTTTATGAGACAGGGTCTCACTCTGTTACCCAGGCTGGACTCTGTCACTCAGGCTGGAGTGCAGTGGCACAATCATGGCTCACTGCAGCCTCAACCTCCTGGGCTCAAGTGATACTCCTAGGAGCCTCAGCTTTCTGAGTAGCTAGGGCTGCAGGCATGTGCCACCTTGCCTAGCTAATTTTAAAAAAAAAATTTTTTTTTTTGTAGAGACAGAGTCTCACTATGCTATGTTTTCCAGGCTGGTCTCTAACTCCTAGGTTTCAGTGATCCTCCTCCTCAGCCTCCCAAAGTGCCAGGATTACAGGGCGTGATCCACCATGCCTGGTCACAAGGGTCATTTTCAAGGCATAGAATTAGTTCAGAGCATCCAGCGCAAGGATGGGCACACAGGTGCCTAAACAGCTAGAAAATTGAAGTACTTTGCCTCCCGGGCCATTATCTGTCTCTTTTTCCATCCGTCCCCACGATGGAAAAGTTCCTGCCTCCACCAGAATGAAAAGAGAATTACAGAGGGGATATCAAGATACCTGTTGACAGAGACTTCTGGGTATAGTTGTTCCCAGTTACGAGGCTTATGCAAATAGAGATATTGTTACAGTGGGTAGCTAGGCAAACATGAATAGGGCAGGAAAGGCCCCTCACACCCAGGAATGTCAGGGTACCATTGTCTGAAATTATTAGAGACCAATGTCTCTCTAAAATAATAATTAGTCACAGCCAGTGCCGGGAGAAGCAGTCTCCCAACAGACAGAAGATACCTGAAGCTGGTGATCAGCAGCTTCCTGATACGATTGCAGAAGTTGGGAAAGTGGGCTCAAACATGCTCACTAAGAGGAAAAATGGCAGAGTTTAACTGGTATATGACCTTCCTCTAGGAACACTCAAATGGTAAAGGAAAAATGCCTCGAATGAGCATGTGCACAATTTCAGTAAACACACTGCGCATGTGGCCCTTCCCAGGTGCTGACAAGCCACTGCCCATGTGGACAGCCCACCCCAAGGAAAAATCAAGAGAGGGGAGAAACAAAACCCCAGAAGCATGCCAAACTTATAAGTCCGTCCGGGAGGGAGGTGGGGGGCGCCTCTGCCCAGCCGCCGCCCCGTCCGGGAGGTGGGGGGCATCTCTGCCCGGCTGCCCCTTCTGGTAAGTGAGGAGCCCCTCTGCCCCGCCGCCACCCCGTCTGGGAGGTGTACCCAACAGCTCATTGAGAATGGGCCATGATGACGATGGCGGTTTTGTCGAATAGAAAAGGGGGAAATGTGGGGAAAAGATACAGAAATCAGATTGTTGCTGTGTCTGTGTAGAAAGAAGTAGACATAAAAGATTCCATTTTGTTCTGTACTAAGAAAAATTCTTCTGCCTTGGGATGCTGTTGATCTATGACCTTACCCCCAACGCAGTGTTTTCTGAAATATGTGCTGTGTCCACTCAGGGTTAAATGGATTAAGGGCGGTGCAAGATGTGCTTTGTTAAACAGATGCTTGAAGGCAGCATGCTCGTTAAGAGTCATCACCACTCCCTAATCTCAAGTACCCAGGGACACAAACACTGCGGAAGGCCGCCGGGTCCTCTGCCTAGGAAAACCAGAGACCTGTGTTCACTTGTTTATCTGCTGACCTTCCCTCCACGATTGTCCTATGACACTACCAAATCCCCCTCTGCGAGAAACACCCAAGAATGATCAATAAAAAACAAAAATAAATAAATAAAAATAAAAATAAATAAAAATAAATTTAAAAAAAGAAAAATAAAGGAAAGTGGATTTTATACAACAGCTGGTGAAGACCAGCTCAGTGGCTGGACTGAGAAGCTTCAAAGCACTTCCCAAAGCCAAACTTGCACCAAAAAAAAAAAAAAAAAAGGTCATGGTCATGGTCACTGGCGGTCTGCTGCTGGTCTGATCCACTACAGCTTTCTGAATCCTGGTGAAACCATTACATCTGAGAAGTATGCTCAGCAAATCGATGAGATGCATAGGAAACTGCAACGCCTGCAGTCAGCAGTTGTCAACAGAAAGGGCCCAATTCTTCTCCACAACAACGCCTGACCACATGTCACACAACCAACGCTTCAAAGTTTGAATGAATTGGGCTACAAAGCATTGCTTCATCTGCCATATTCACCTGACCTACCACCAGCTGACTACCACTTCCTCAAGCATCGACAACTTTTTGCAGGGAAAACACTTCGACAACCAGCAGTATGCAGAAAATGCTTTCTGAGAGTTCCTCAAATCTGTAAGCGTGGATTTTTACACTACAGGAATAAACTTGGTCTTGTTGGCAAAAATGTGTTGATGGTAATGGTTCCAATTTTGATTAATAAAGATGTGTTTGAGCCTAGTTATGATTTAAAATTCAAGGTCTGAACCCAAAATTACTTTTGCACCAACCTAATAGTTGGGAGGAGAGACAAAAACACCTAAGAAAAAGGCAGAACATAGACCAAAGGGAAAATATCAGAGCCAGAAAACTTCCAAGCTTTTTGAAAGAGTAAGATGCCGGGAAATTTGCAAAATGGCCACGGAAAAATACCCTCCAGAAGGGAAAAGCAGGGTGAGAAACCCTAATCAATCCGTAAAGCAGAGATTTCAGAATCTCCACAAAGTTTCAGGCCATAATCTTGGTACCCTAAAACCCTTCCTTTGGCCATCTGCTCAAAGAAAGATGGGGAAGCTCCATGACATTATGCCATGGTTTTTTGGGCCATAGAGCTGGGCTAGATCAGTAGAAATTAAATGCTGTTCCAGGACTGTGGCAATTAAGTGAAAGATTTCATTGGCCCATAGCAAGTGAGAAAAATACAGCAATGCTGTTGTTTTGTAAAGACAGCTATCCAACTTAAAGCATTGTCCCTCATTACAGGACCACATACACCAAACATTCCTCAAAATGTCTGGGGAAATGAGAGTAATAGAACCAGTATCCTTCACCTGGCTTTGCATCTATGGGACAGACACAAATGTGTCTATGGCTGGCCTATCCAGCCAGTACCTTAGTTCCAGTTTCTTTTGGGCTCTGGTCAGGCAACCTTAAGCTCCCCTCTTCCAGTTAGCATCAACAAGAGCAAATTCCTTCAACCATGCAGGAAAGGGTTCCCGGACCCAATACTCAACTACCAACCTTGTTCCCCTTAAACTCTGGAAACTCACAGCTATTTTTCAATGCCTGCTTTACAGCCCCAAATCAATCAATCAATCTATCTATCTATCTATCTATCTATCTATATCTATCTATCTATATATATATATATATATAACAAACCTGACTGACTCCCTCAGAAGCCCACATTCTGATAACTCTTTTGTAATTTGCACAAAAGTTTTTTTTAAACCTGCACAATAGCACTTCCCCCAGAAAGGCTTTCTCGTCAAGGGGTAAAAACCTAGAAGCTTTGTGTTCTGTCCCATCCCCAGCCTCGGCAAAGACCCTTAACCTACACCTAAACACTGATATATTCTCTACATGGGTATTTATTCTGCGGACCTCAGGCTTCCTGGACTAAAGCAACTCATAAATGAGACAATTTTTTTCCTTCAGTTTCTTTTCATTATTTGGGGATAAGAGTGTTTCTTTTTTGTGTTATGTATTTTCCAAATCTCTCACAACGACATTTTCTCCCTTTTCTACATAGCATGAGGGCTGAGAAAGCCCAAGGTGAGTTGCAGTTGGACAGCCCACAGCTGTATACAAGGCACTTCAGGGAGAGGAGGGGTGGTAACATTGTCCCTCCCACTGTGCCTGTGATTGTGCCACAGAGCACAAAGGAAGCCTCCCATCCCTGACTCACTTCAGACTTCTGTCCAACACCTGTAACACCATCCCAGTTACCACCCAAAGAGAAGTCTCAAGAGAGTCCTGAATCCCTTAGCCTGTATGTGACAGCTGGTCTTTTACCCTTAGCCCAACAGCCTTCTTCAGAGTCACCCAAAAAGCTCTTCCAATTACCATCAACCTAGGAACCGACATTTTCACGGGTCTATATCCTCACCCAGGACGGGGCCAACTGGGGCTCCATCTTTCAGCACGTCACTCCAAAAGGGCAGCTCCGGGCCCTATACTGAGTGACAGCAAAGGCTCTCAACTAGCACCCCAAGGAGAAAAGTTCTTAACACCACTGCCACACTCCTCATGTCACTATCTAATTTTCTGGTCATAATCCAACCTCCCACAGAACTGATACCTCTGCAAGCTCCCTTTCCACCTCTGATCTGAGGTCAAAAGTTTGTTGGTCTCCTCAGATTCTCTCTCAATTGGAGGAAAGGACAACATGTAGGATACTTGAGAGAGTTCAACCTCAGGTTCCCACTAGAATCCAACACTCTTTACCACTTAGTCCAGCAGCACAGAGCACAGGATTTCAGGGTGTGGGGACAAATAGCACATCCTAAATTCAGGCATTTTGGTGATGTTAAAATGGAGGGGAGAGCTGAGAGATCAAAGAAGCAAATCACCAAACACGACTTTCCTGTATAATCGACATTACGTGTCTAGCGTCCTGACATTTGGAAAAGGGTCTAACCATGAAGAGGCCATTTGCAGCGAGCAGCTGCCTAACAATGAATATCACCTATTCCCCTCAGTCCCAAGATTCCTCCTACTCTGACACCAGTCACCAGACCCACATTCCCGAAGCGTACTGAATTGGGATTCAATAACAGCAAGACTGAATCCCAAATTCTTAACCGCCTTGAAAATTATACCTGAACTACTGTTTAATTACCTCTGTAACATCGTTCCTGAATTCCAGGACTGCTTACAGTGACGAGGCACTAATTCAGGAGAAAGGAAGAGGTCATATTTTTTCTAATCCCAGGCTTGCCCATCCCCACTCTCGTTTCCTTTATGTTCCCAACCACTGTGATGAATCTTCTCTAATTACTGCCACCAAGAATGCTGCTATTTGTATATAGGTTTAACCTATCCTAAAAATGGGTTTTAAGAACAAACCCTCGCCCTTCCCCAAAATTTTAAAGGTAGTCCTTCGTTCAGGTTCCCTGTTACCAGGAAACTTTCTCACTTTCCTAGTTCTGGTCTCAGGAAAAACACCTTCCTCCCATCCCACAATGCCCAGCAACTTGGGGGAGTCCACATCCAGATGCAGTTCCAAGTCAGGCCCACAGCGTTTGCTCTCATTAACCAACTACAGAGCTTTTGCGCAGCTCACACACCCAACTTAACCTGCAAGCCAGAAAAAGGCTGCAACAGCTAGAGAGCAAAGTATAGTGCCCCACCAGGGAGGGAAGTCACCAAAGGCCATAGTCTTTTAATTTTTTAAACTTAATAACACACTTGTTAAATGACTTCTCTAATGACATCAAAGTGACTTAAAAGTCATTTCAAGAATTGTCTTTCCTGTCTCATGCAGGATGGTAACACCCATGTTTATATCATTATGAGAGCCTGAGAGGACTTTGATAGGGAAAAGAAAGGAACAGAAAGAAAATAGTTACGTCGTGTGTGGTAGAAGCCCCTAGGCTTGTCTGACTTGGCAGAATCTGTCACTTGGGCACAAAAAGGCTGGGTCGGTGGAATTCTAATGGGTTCTTGACTTCACTAGATGGATGACTAGGATCCCAGGGAGTCGCTTAAAGAGCAGGAAGCATGTCTGCTCCCCTCTGGTTGTCAGAAAATCTGCTTAAAAATCCTCAGCTTTGAGCTGAAGAAAAGTGGCCTGCGAGGTTGGCAGCTGAAGCTCAGTATTCATGGATGGAACCGTAAACTTCACCCAACTTAACATTCACTGTACAGCCCCTTCTTCCCGTGACAGAGTTTTCATATTTTCTAGGGGTTTATCCAAAAGCTGCCCCACAGGCCAGATGCACTGTTTAACAAGGCTTCCGCGGCTTCTACCTTACGTCATCCAAGAAGGCGTTTTGTTTGTTTGTTTGTTTGTTTCCTAAGGCCACTATCACCACAAGAATATACGACTCGCCTGGCCACATGGTGAAACCCTGTCTCTAATAAAAATACAAAAAAATTAGCCAGGCGTGGTGGCGCATGTCTGTAACCCCAGCTACTCGGTAGGCTGAGGCAAGAGAATCACTAGAACCGGGGAGGCGGAGGTTGCAGTGAGCCGAGATCGCGCCACTGCACTCTAGCCCGGGTAACAAGAACCAAACTCCGTCTCAAAAAAAGAAGAATAATATATGACTCGGCTACAGTTCCAGGTCTCAGTTAACAGTTTAGGTTTGGGGATGTCCCACCCTCCAGAGCTCCAGTGGGCGTCCTCCTGCATGGGGGCCCCTACTAAATAAACACCAGTCCCCGCCATCCGGCCCTAACGGAAGGAGGACGTGAGGCGGGAAATCAACGCCCTTTAACGGCTGCGTGGGGGGTGGTCTCCCGCGCCCGCCGCCAGGGGCTTCCGGGCCTAACGGGCCTTCCGGGGCGGCGCCAGGGGCCCCGCTGGGCGGTGGGTCAGAGGAGCTGGGCGTCCTAACCCCTCCTCCGTGGCGGGGTGCAGGGAGGAGCCCCAGCCGCGGGCGCCCTGCCCTGCCCTCCCCTGCCCTCCCCTGCCCTGCCTGGTGGGCTTCGGCGGTGGCCCCCAGCTCCACACACGGCCGCAGGGTATAAACACGGGGCGCATGGGTTACCTGAGATTCGCCCGAGTCTGGGCCCAGCGAGGCACGCTGTTCGCGGGGCCCTCCTCCCCTGTTCCCCTTCCAGTCGCATGTCTTCCGGTGACTTTGAACAGTGTCACTCTCCCGGGTCACCATGGCCGGGGTGCCGGTCTCTCTCTGCGCAACGCTCCTCGGAAGTGAAGCCATCTCCCCGTCCCTCTGCCCTTACTCACAGGCCCTGCTACCGGGCCTGTCCTACCCCTGCTTGGAACCCTCTGGGTGTCCCCTCAGCCATCTGGGGCTGAGCCCACTTGGCTCTCCTGCCGTCTCCCCAGGAGGCAGCTTGTTGTGAAGCGCCTGCGTCTAGTAACCTGTCGCTGCCTTGCTTCTAGCGCCTCTTAGGTCTTTCTGATGTCTTCTCTGCTGTATCTCCCCTGCCTCATAGCCTTTATGTTGAAACTCTCCCAGGTTCAAAGGGTTTTTGCACCGGGAAGCCATACTCACCACTATTTGTGTTGTTTTGGGCTCAATTTATTAAACTCATACATCTGATACCATCTCTAAAAGCATTTTTTAATTGAGCGTCTACTCATTAATTCCTCGTTTAATTATAAATATCCCTACATTATTTAGATTACAATCAAAAAGTGAGTATAGTTTAGTTCTTTGAACACTTTAATGACTTAAACAGTAGACACAGCATATACTACACAACTTTACAAAGTTATTTACAAAAACTTCACTGGTTTTATACTCGCCCAAAAAGGCAACAATTAAACTTTGTTTCTTACACTTATCCTTTAGCAGGGCAGAGGGAGACATATGACCAAATGGTGACAATTTATTTGTGATAGATGATACGAGGGTTTTGCATTGTCCTTTTATTTGTATTTTTCACATAGTAGGGTTTTGTTTTTTTGGTGAGTTGTTTTTTTGTTTTGTTTTGTTTCGTTTTATTTTTTTTGAGACTAAGTCTTGCTCTGTCGCCCAGGCTGGAGTGCAGTGGTGTGACCTCGGCTCACTGCAACCTCCTCAGCCTCCCGAGTAGCTAGGATTACAGGCGCCCACCACCACACCTGGCTGATTTTTGTATTTTTAGTAGAGACGGGGTTTTGCCCTGTTAGCCAGGCTGGTCTTGAACTCCTGACAAGTGATCCGCCCACCTCGGCCTCCCAAAATGCTGGGATGACAGGCATGAGCCACTGCGCCAAGCCCAGATTTTTAAATGTATTTTACATTTTAAGATGGGCAGATACATGAAGAGATTTTGGAAACAGGGAAGAACAGACCAAGCCCTTTGACAATCTAATTAAGTCTGTCGGCCCTTCTGGGGCCCCTCCTAATGCCCCCAGGCCTTTTCCACACAGTGCAGTTCTGACAGAAAGCGGGAGAGGCATGGAAGCTTAGGGGAAGCTGAGGGAGACTGCTGCGGACAGGGCTGGTGGGGGTTCTGCCATGGTTTGGGAGGCAGAGGAACCTATTTGATTATATAATACCTCTCCAACCGAGGAATCAGCCAACCCTGCAGATTGGTGTGTGTGTGAGGAAAGCAGGTATAGAAGTGAACAGGGAGGAATTGCCCAGAGTCACAAAGGGCTCCCCCCACCCTTATTCTCATCAGTCTTCTCCTCTATTCTGTTCTTTTCTTGGTCGCCTTTCCCATTCAACAGTAAGTGTAAGGCCAGACTCCAAATAAAGGCCGCTAAAGTATTCAAAATAATTGTGGAGAGTGTAGAAGTTGAGACATTCGGCTTTGAAATCAGAGAGACAGCTTTTGTGTAAGCTCTCCCACCTATTAGGTGTGCGACGCTGGGAAAGCAATCTAAACTCAGAGCCTCTGGTTTTTCATCTCCACGTTAGTGATGCCATAACTTGTAGGGACGACCATCCGTCACAGCGCCTGTCGAGGTCAATGCTCAGCTAACGAGAGCTAGCAATGCTCCTCCTGCATTTCTACCAGCGTCCAGCCCGGATGCCTCTAGTTCCCTTTAGCACGTGTGTGTCCTATTCTCATCTGCTTCCTGGACTCAAGTATGAGGGAGTGGAGCTAAGATGTTTTCCTTTCCAAAGCGCCCTTTGCAGACTGTGAGGAAGGATGGGTGCTCCTGACCCTTACAGCCCGTTCAGGTGTGCTGGGGTCCAAGGTCCCAGGTCTCTGGAGGAGTTTGCCCAGAGCTAGAGTCCACCTTCACCCAGAGGGCATGGAGGGTCTTGCTCAGGCTCTGACCCAACCTCCTAAGGAGTGCCCAGCTGAGGGCCAAATGTAAGAGGCCCTCCCATTCCCAATCCCATTCTGACCTGACTGTCTCCACACACTTCTATACTCCCTAAGAGGAAATACTTGAGTCACAAGACCCCAGGGTACTGTCCACTCCTCCCCAGTCCAAATCCCACCTCCTCCACAACAAGAAGGCCCCAGTCTGGAAGCCCAGTCTGTCTGGGACCTCTGCCTGAAGCCCTGCCTCTCCATCAGGGGCCCTTCATCCACCCTCCGTGACCACCATATCCCCCACCTTGACCTCTCCTCCTTCCCCTGCTGTGACCCTTCAGGGCACTCTTCCCTATCTTGCCTTTTCCCTTCTCCCACGCATGTCTAGGACACAGCGCCTCACCAGGCTTTGGCGCTGGAGAGCTTCTGTACCTGCTGAGGGACACTCCTACCAGGAAGAGTGGCCCCACAGTCAAATGTCATCCCTCAACTTCTCCTGGGCACATTTCACTATTTCTTATACCCTTCTCCCCCATGCCCTGGGGCAGCCCTTTATCCTTTCACTCCCAAATCTGTCCCCATCTGACCTTTTCTGAGAGGTTTGATGAGAGGTACATTAAGTCTGAGAGAGACAGCTCCAGCTTTAAAAGTGGGGCTTTGAGTGTCAGTAACTGGGGATTGTCAGAGCTAGCCTAGCAATGGAGACAGGGACTCTGGGCCCCTGGAGTCTCATTCTCAGGTCTGAGCCCACTATGATTGTTTGCCCCCAACCAGGTGTGCCTCAGTAGCTGGGTATAAACATGAGACATGTGTCTCCCTGGGACGACTGTGAAATTTGTGGGTTTGTGGTGGGGGGCATGTAGAGGAATATGCCTTTTTATTTACTAGTAAAGAATACGTGTCTGATCATGAGTGTTACAAACTGGGAGGTAATTATGAGCAGAATGGGAAAATAGAGTAGAATTTCTAAATCAACAGGGGACACAGGGGAGAATAAATGGAAAAGAAGGAAAAGCAAAAAAAAGGATATAGTTAAATGGTAAACATAAAATAAGATGAAAAAATAAGAGGGAGTATAACAATTATTTTATGAAATGTGAGTAGGCTGAATTTTTCAATTAAAAGAGACTACATTATTGGGTTTTGTTTTTTCTAATATATTATTTAATATATTGTTGAACAAGAAATATACTTAAAACAAAATGCTTCCAAAGCAGTTGATGAAAATAAAGTAGTTGACAAAGCCAAATACACACACACACACACACACACACACACGCAGAAATAGTAGTAGTATTATTTTATTAGGCTACGTTGAATAAATTATGTAAAAAATATACACACTACACAATCCAGCACCTATGTGTTTTAATAAGCAAAAACTATTAGACATGCAAAGAGAACCTTGATTTTAAAAACACAACTCAGGCCGGGTAGGGTTGCTCACGCCTGTAATCCCAGCACTTTGGGAAGCCGAGGTTGGAATATCGCTTGAGGCCAGGCATGTAAGACCAACCTGGGCAATGCAGTGAGATCCTGTCTGTACAAAAAAAAAAAATTTTTTTTACTTAAAAAAATTAGCTACTTTGGAGGCTGGGGTGGAACAGATCACTTGAGCCCAGTAGTTCAAGGTTGTAGTGAACTGTGATTGCACCACTGCACTCCAGCCTGGGTGACAGAGCAAGGCCCAGTCTCTGTCTCTCTCTCTGTCTCTCTGTCTGTCTCTCTCTCTCTCTCTCTCTCTCTCTCTCTATATATATATATATATATGACACACGCAATTCAGTGGGAGATTTAAAAATACCTTCTAAAGGATCCCTTTTGTGTTTGTTGTTTCAAAATTAAGACAAAATAATCTTAGAATTTTAATGTAAATGTCTAAAATAGCTAACAAAATCATGGAAACAGAGACTACTGTGAGAGTCTTATCTCACCAATGTTGCATAAGTTCCTCAAGAGAGCTACTGGATGAAGAAGGGCTTAAAGCACAGGACTGTCCTGGGCACTGCTGTATGCAGAATGGAGAGGGTAATTCTGAGCTTTTGACTGCCTGGAGAACTGGTACAGGATCAGCTATGAGAAGCTGACTTTGCCAGAAGAGAGACCAGGGCAGGGTGAGCCCTGCTGGAGGCTCTAGTTGGTGGTGGTGAAGCCATCAATAGAAACTTGAAAAAGTACAGGGCTGTGTTATTCAGTTCATGAAAAAGTATAGGGCTGTGTTAGTCAGTTCATGAAAAAGTACGGGGCTGTGTTAGTCAATTCTTGTTGCTATGAAGAAATAACCGAGACTTGGTAATTTATAGAGAAAAGAGGTTTATTTGGCTCACAGTTCTGCAGACTGTACAAGAATCATGCTGCCAGCATCTGCTTCTGGTGAGAGCCTCAGGAAGCTTTTACTCATGGTGGAAGGCACAGGAGGAGGCAGCCTATCACGTGGTGAGAGTGTGAGCAAGAGAGAGGGAGGAGGTGCCAGACTCTTTTCAACATCCAGATCTCACGTGAACTCAGAGTGGAAACTCACACATTACCAGGAGGACAGCACCAAGCCATTCATGAGGATAGTGACCCCATGACCCAAACACCTCCCGCTAGACCACACATCCAACTTTGGGGATCACATTTCAATATGAGATATGAGGAGGAAAAACATCCAAAGCATATCAAAGGCTCAAGCCCTCTCTAGGATTGGGGAACATGCAAGGAGACAATGACGTATGAATTGGCTGGACAACATTCAACTATTCATTAAACAAGCAGGTACTACAGGTGGGATAATAGGCTATCATTTCTGCCAGGCAAAAATGTAGTTTTTCTTTGGCTACCACTACTAAAGGAGACATTTTTCTTTAAAAGAATATATAAACTTCCCAGCTTGGACTTTAAGGTGCTTGGAACTGATTAGGTCCTCTCAGAACCCGGCCCATGGCCCTAACTCTCTTCTCTTCTCTGACCTTAGGGTTGGCTCTCTTGGCAGACCAGTCCTCTCCCTCCATTGTCAGCTTCAAGAGAAGGGAAGAAAGACGTCTGCAAAGGTTCATGTTTTCAGAGGGGGAAACAGAATAAGTCCCAGTCAGAAGGGTTGACTAAATGGGCCAGGGGTGGAAAAGTAGAGAGAAAATTTTGTTTCAGGAACATTGAGGGAAGAAACAATAAGCCCTCCTGTCCCCTCTCTCCAGGACCAAAAGTGGTCTTCAGTAGCTGAACCAATACCATGGAAGAAAATTTGAAAGGAATTAAAAAAAGAAAGCTGACGGGAAATGGAAGTATTGTAAGAGACATTTCCAGTCACCTTGGAGAGGTGCAGGCATTAGAGCTCAGAGTCTCTGGCCAGACTGCCAGGGTTCAAGTCTTGCTATTATACCAGCTATGTGACACTGAACAAGTTACTTACAATCTCAGTTTCTCAGTTTCTTAAGTGTAAAGTGAGGATGAAACAATAGTACCTACCTCATAGAGATGTTGGTCAGGTAAAAAGAGTTCCATATTTGTAGACTGCTTCAATAGTTATCTGTTGCACAGCTATCAATATAGCTGTTATTATTATTGCTCCTTTTTCCAGGCATGGCCTCTCCTGGTACCCACTGTGATGTCATATACTTTCAAAGGCCCCATCAGGGCTTCTCTGACCTATTAGAGAGTGACAAACCCACTCCAGGTGTGTTTCATTAAAGAAGTTATTCCCATTTAGTTGTGGCTTGTGGAATTTGATTCCCAGAAATAAATTTGAAAAGTCTTGGAAAGTGTGACTACTGTGTTAGCAAAGTGTGGCTGGGTGGGATTGGCATTAGGGCTAAAAGACCTTTTCAGACTCTTGATCTTTGAGGGTCCCTACTGTTGCCTCAGAGTGTAGCCAAACAAGAGCCAGAGGGCCTGAGAATTGTCACTGGTGGGTTGACAGAGATTTGCTCTCCTAGTGCCGCTCCACAGTGGGTTTTAGTAAACTTCTTGAAAGAGCTTGGAATAAAATTGCCACTGGGGACTATAAGACTAACTGCTGCGCAGCCACAGAACTGAAAGATGAACCCTGAGCTGTTCCACCTGGCAGGGAAGCAAGGCTTATGGATGAGGGGCCTTGTGGGAGGTGAAGAACGCAACAGATGGTGGCAGCCCCCTCCAGCAGGAGAGTCCTGGGAAAAGCCATGTCGGAGAGCTCTTTGTGGCTGATGCTATGTGGCATAAGTTTGACCCAGCTCAATGTCTAGAATATAGTACTCTTTAAATGTCTGCTGAATGACTGAATGAAAAGAGGTGGCTGAGGAAAGCATATGCTGAGAGGATCCTCTAGAAGCCTCCCTGATTAATAATGATCAGCTACTCCCTGAGACCTTGAAGAAGAAGACAGTGCTAGAAGCTGCTGCTCAAAATATCTAAAAGTCTGCAGAATAAATCTATGGCCTCCACTAGGGCCCATAAGTGGAAATTTGGAAAACCTTGATAAGTCCCATAGTTCCTGCAAGGGACTCCTTGAAATCTTAACATAACCTATCTAAAACCTCTAAAAGGAAGTCTTGGAGCCCCTGCTGAAATCCTTGGAGAAACCCTCCCAGGAAGCCTTGCAGCCCTGTCTGAAGCCCTGGGAACACAGCCAGGAGTGATGGACAACCTTTTGGGGCTGAGTCAGTCGCATGTGTGTATTAGGGTACTGGGCTCTGCCTTTGTAGCAAGAGTAGGAGGTGGGGAGGAAGGTCAATGTTGCTTTGTTTTAATACCATTGGCTTTGTCTCAGCTACCTAGACCCAAAGAGACTGGTCAAAAAGGAGAGGCCAGGGAGCTTCCAAGTATTTGATCAAGATAGTGGGCTTTGGAAATATTGACTCTTAGTGGTGGTCAGCTGTGGGGCTTGAAACCATTTTTTTCTAGTTTTTAAAATTTTTTGTTTTTTTTGTTATTGTAGTCTTTTATTTGTGTTTTCTCCACATATGTATTGAAACCACTTCTTGATAGTTTTTTGTTGAAAGATGTTAGAATCTAGGAGAGCCTGCAGGCAGCCAGGTCAGGGCGCAGATTTTGACAAACACGAGTACTATCTAATCATTTGTGACCCACTGGGGCCCAACAACAACAACAACAACAAGTTGTTCTTTGATCACAAATAGATGATTGAAGTAGTTCTGCTCATGTACTCAGATGGCTTCTTTCTCCAGGCCTCCCTAGAAAAGATTTCTTTGAATGCATTTAGCTGTGAAAGGAAGACACACAAACATTCAAGTGCTGAGATTATGTCAGAGACAAATACAGAAGCAGATTCAAGAACAGCTTCAGAACAAACAAAAAATGTAGATTGATACCATAGCAGAGGGAAAGGGAAGAAATGAATCTGAAAAAGAGATGAAAAGAAGGCAGTGAAGACACAAATCAAAACTCACAGTATCAGAAATGAGCAGACAAGAAGAGCACTGCTATCAACTGGAAGATAGTCATTCAGACAAAATATAGCCCAATATAGTCATTCAAACAGACAATATAGCCCAATATAGTCATTCAAACAGACAATATAGGCATCTCTGGTATAGTTGGTGAGCTTCTTTAGAAAAAATCTCTTTCTATAATTCTGAGAGAAGAAAAATGAGATATGAGAAAAGTAGTTTGAGGGATGTGTCTGAAAGGAGCAGAAATGGAAAGAGACAAGGATATATTGGGACCAAATAATAGAAAATTGTTTTCTCCTTCTTCTCTCCCACTCAGCTCCACCCCCAAAAGTGTGGAACCCTAAACCCAAGTTCCCAGATACCAGCCAAGGTATCCTTTTCAAGGATAGCAGTCTCAGGCCTACTATGTTAACTCTTCTCTGCACAAGTTGCTTCTGGTGAGTCCTAGCTGATGTGCTCCCAACTAGCCTTCCTTTCCAATCCAGCTAAAAAGTTAAAATCCACCTCTGGCCTTGGGCACCATTTAAGTGACCTGAAACAGTGTAGGTGATGCTGAGTGGCTTTGCTGTAGGGAAATGAACAGAAATGCTCCCAAGCTGACTTAAAATGGAGAAAGTTCCTAGAGTTACTTCTGAAACCTGACACCCCTCAACCTCACCCCTACTCCTAAACTCACAGCCTCTCCATGGCCTGATAGAAACAGGTCTTGGACCTGGCTGCCTTAGGGTGGGATTCCTCTGGTTGGTAGCTTCTGCCCTGCATGACTGGGAGCCTCCTCTCAGTGTCCTCAGTAGGTTAGGGCTGGGCTCGGTGGCTCACACCTGTTATCCTAGAACTTTGGGAGGCTGAGGTGGGAGGACTGCTTCACCTCAGGACTTTGAGAGCAGCCTGGGGACTTGGGAGGCTGACACAAAAGGATTGCTTGAGCCCAGGGGGTTGAGACTCTAATGAGCTATGATTGTGCCACTGCACTCCAGCCTGGGTGACAGAGCAAGACCCCATTTCAAACAATCAATCAGTCAATACAAATCAGAAGATCAGCTTGTGAAATGGGGGATTGTATTCTTGCAGTGCCCTCTTCCCACCTCTTGGGTACTCAGGGCTATCCCTTTCTACTGCATCTCCAATATCAATCATCCAGAAGGATCTAGAATCATACTGATATTAAACAAGCTTGAAAACGATATGAATAGTTTTTTTAAGGCTAGGCTATTCCCCCACGATGAGCTCTGGAGGTGAGCTTCCACCTGCAGTCCAGGGACTCAGCCATTCTGCTTCCCACCTGAAGATCACACTGATGGAGTGGGATTCCTATTGGTTTCCCTACCTCTCCCTGGAGGGATGAATGTTCATTCTCCTGGTTGGCAAAAGGGCTGGGCAAAGATGGAGCCATCATGGCATTTATCGCTGGAGTCATCCTTGGGGCAGATCTAATTGTCAGCAGCTCTGTCGCCTAAAATCAGACAAGGAATGGCTGGAAATTAGGAGTTAAAGGCAATTCAATGGCTATTACAAAAAAGTAAAAAAATAAGAGATGCTGGAAAGGTTGTAGAGAAAAGAATGCTTATACACTGTTGTTGGGAGCGTAAATTAGTTCAACCATTGTGAAAGACAGTGTGGCAATTCCTCAAAGACCTAAAGACAGATATAACATTTGATCCAGCAATGCCATCACTGGATATATACCCAGAGGACTCTAAATTGTTCTGTTATAAAGATACATGCACACGTATGTTCATTGCAGCACTATTCAGAATAGCAAAGATATGGAATCAACCTAAATGCCCACCAGTGATAGACTAAATCAAGAAAACGTGGTACATATATATACACCATGGAATACTATGCAGCCATAAAAAAGAATGAGATCATGTCCTTTGCACGAACATGGATGGAGCTGGAGGCCATTATCCTTAGCAAACTAATACAGGAACAGAAAACCTAACACCACATGTTCTCACAAGTGGGAGCTAAAAGATGAAAACACATGGACACACACAGAAGAACAACACATACTGAAGCCTATCGGAGGGTTGGGGTGGGAGGAGGGAGAGGATCAGGAATATGGGTATATGGGTTCTAGGCTTAATACCTGACTGACAAAAAAAAAAAAAATCTGTACAACAAACCCCCACAACACAAGTTTACCTATGTAACAAACATGCACATGTACCCTTGAACTTCAAAGTTAAAAAATAAAAAATAAATACATTATAGCAATTTAAAATGTAAAAACTTGATTGAAATACGATTCTTCTGGTATTTTTTACAGTTATTTTGTTTAGGTTTAGGAGTTAGAATTTCCCTAGATATATTTATCTTATGAGAATTCAAGAGTTTGTGGTAAGACCAAAATCAGATTTTAGGGGAAAATAGTAAGGGACAGGGAGACCTCATAGCAGTCAAATCTGTGGGATCCAGGATTGGGACCAGAAACACACTCCTTGATGGGTTTATGTTGAAAGGTTTAGAGCTGGGGGCTGCACATTCAGAAATTTAGATTCCCAAAAATGCCCTATACTCCTTCCCCTGCTGATGGAAACTGGGAAAGCCTTAGTGTAGCATAGCCAGAACCGGAAAACTAAACATCATTTGGAAGAGAGATTTTTCTAGTGTCTTTTCTGAATCCTATGTCTTGTGACTTGTGCTAGGTATGTCTGAGCATCCACCTTTTTTAAGGGGAATTTGCATCCTAATTGTAGAAGGCAAATTCACTGTTTGCTTGGATCCCCCTCCCAGAATTCACCCTGGGCTCATTTGTACAATGCGGAAGTTTGTTTATAGCTCCCTTGGCCCATATTTTGTGCATGTTTTGCCCTTTTTAAAGAACCTCTTCCCCTGTACCTCTGACCTTCCTCTTCTTTCTCTCCTTCTTCTCACAACTTACTCATGTAGAGATAAAAGATCTGACCATTTATATCCTAGAGTGTTTAATGTTTAAGAAGGTCCAGGCTCTTCACCTAAGGAAATGAAGCTGATATACTCAAATGCATTATTAGCAGGGTTTAGTTTACTTACCTCTTTAACAAAGTGAGGCTTTCCTGATGCTCCTTAAATTCCCAAAATGCTGTCACAGAGACATGTTCCCATTGGTCAAGGAGCCTCTCAATAGTTCATAACAAGCCCCTAAGGATGGTAGCTCTTTTCCCTATTCTCTAGGGCAGAATCTGACAAGAGTCCAGGGAGGTCAGTATTCTTGATCCACAGATATTGTGGCATGGGACAAATAGACATTGCAACCTCATCTTGACTTAAGCTAGTGTGTTCTGCCTCTGTAATTGGTTAACTACCCTTTTCCTTGAGTCCTTCTGCCCTCCATTGCTGAGTTGGTTCTAGTCTGCCTGTGACAGTGAAATATAATGTGCTTATTTAGGAAAATTAGCCAAACATGCAAGCAATAAAAGAGAGACAAAATAGTAACTAAGAGTGACAAGTGTGGAAAAAGACGAATGCATAGATAATATGTACACATATAGCAGGAAATAAATATGACAGGAGAAAATATGTAAAAGAAGGGACAGTAAAGCATAATAACAGAATTTAGAGATTTATTCTAGGAATGCAAGAGTGGTTCAACATACAAAAATCAATCAATGTAATAATATAATATACCACATTAATAGAATGAAGAGAAAAAGTCTGCGTGATCTTGTTTTGTTTGTTTTCTTTGAAACAGGGTCTCATTCTGTCACCCAGACTGGAGTGCAGTGGTGTGATCTTGGCTCACTGCAACCTCTGCCTCCTGGGTTCAAGCAATTCTCCTGCCTCAGCCTCCCAAGTAGTTAGGACTACAGGCGCGCACCACCACGCCCAGCTAATTTTTGTACTTTTAGTAGAGATGGGGTTTTGCCATGTTGGCCAGGCCAGTCTCAAACTCCTGAGCTCAGGCAATTCACCTGCTTTGGCCTCCCAAAATGGTGGGATTATAGGCATGAGCCACCGTGCCTGGCCTCACATGATCATTTCAAATGATGCAGGAAAAGCATTTGACAAGCTCCAACATGCTTTAGTGATAAAAACACTCAGAAAACTATGACTAGTAGAAGGGAACTTCCTCAACATAATAAAAGGGTATTTATTTTTTAAAAATCACAGTTAACATCATACTCAGTAGTAAAAGACTGAAATTTTTTCTAAGATCAGGAATAAGACAAGGATGCCCATTTTCACCAGTGCTATTCAACATCATACTAGAACTTCTAGCCAGAGCAATTAGACAAGAAAAAGAGAGTGCATCCAAATTGAAAAGGAAGAAGTAAAACCATTCACAGATGACATGATTCCATATATATACATATAAAAATCCTAAAGAATCTACAAATAAAATTATTAGAGCTAACAAATTAACTCAGCAGAGTTAGGGTACAAGGCAGAAAATCAGTTATATTTCTATACACTAGCAATGGACAACCCAAAAAGAAAATTAAGAAAAGAATTTCATTTGTAATAGCATCAAAAATAATAAAATACTTAGGAATAAATTTAACCAATGCAGTGCAAGATTTATACACAGAAAACTGCAAAACATTGCTAAAAGAAATTAAAGACACCAATAAATGGAAAAACATTCCATATTTATGGACTGGAAGACTTAATACTTTTAAGATAGAAATAATGACCAATATATATTTTTTAAATCCTAAAGAATCCACAAATAAAATTCAATGCAATCCCTATCAATGATCTTTTTTGCAGAAATAGAAAAGCTCATCCCAAAATTCATACGGAATTGCAAAGGGGCCTCAAATAGCCAACAAACCTTGAAAAAGAGGAATAAAAGTGGAATTCAAACACTTCCTGATTTCAAACTTACTACAAAGCCACAGTAATCAAAACAGTGTGGTACTAGCACAAGATTGACATATAAATCAATGGAACAGAATTGAGAGTCCAGGATGAAAGCCATACAAGCAGGGTCAATTGATTTTCATTCAACAAGGATACCAAGACCATTTGAAAGAATAGTATTTTCAACAAATGGTGCTTGGACAACTAGATAGCCACATGCAAAAGAATGAAGTTGAACTCTTACCTTACACTATATACACAATGAACTCAAAATGGATCAATGATCTAAATATAAGAGCTAAAACCATAAAACTTTTAGAAGAAAACATAGAGGTAAATCTTCATGACTTTCGATTTGACAATGGTTTTTCTTAGATATGACACCAATAGATTCATTCCGTACAGGAAGCAACTGCTTTTTCCCTAAACTTTTCTATGTATTATAATGCTTTAGAAAATAAACTTAAATTGTAATGCCTTAGGGAAGTTATTTTATTATTCAAACAGAGAACCCATGGTGGCCAGACATTCCCCAATGCTGCGATGCTAAGATGAGTGAGAAATAGCTCCTATACCATAAGGTTCTTTAGAGTTAGTGGAGCTGATCTTAGGGTGAAGCTGGACTTGGGAGCTGAAACTAGGATTCACCCCTTAAAGGTAGCCTCTGTGCATGTGTTAGGAAGTTGCCTAGAAACCTCCGAACCAAGACTAGGTTTGGGTATATGGAGTTCTCAGGTGTCAGTTTCTGGGGAAGCGAACTGTGGGAAAAACATGGAGTTCTCTTGGCTTTTGTAGAATGTAGGTCTTCACTGCTGTTCAAAATTAGGGCCTGGGGCTGCCTCTTTGAGGTAGATCAGTTAACAACAGAAACTGGGTAGTGCCTGAAAGGGTTAGCTTTCGTTGATGGTAACAGTAGGTAGTAGGTCAGGAGGACAACTCAAAGGAGCCCAGAGAGAGATGAGATAGGACACCCTTGACTGACCACTTCTGACCTACTGGGACAAAGCATGGAGAGGAGGGATGAATGGGCCCTGCCCCTGTGGGAAACACTAGATGATGCTCTTTCTCTTAGCTACTCTTTTACCCATTGGCTCTCCTGAGGCCCTGCCATTCCTACTTAAAAGAAAAAGTTTATCAGATGACAGAATAAGAGATCAAATTTGTAAAAATCAGAGAAACAGGTGAGATATGCAGAGAATGAGAAAAAGAAAGGTAGATAGTCTTGCAAGCAAATAGGGGTAGAAATAAGGCCCCAAACAGGAAGAGATTAGTGACATCAAAAGTGGAGACAGAATGGGTCGCTGGAAGAAGGATAAGGGCAAGAGTAAGGAAAGAAACAGACATGAGGTTAGTAAGAGTGCTTCAAGAGGGGAGTCATCTTGCAGTATTCTCTCTCCTTTTCATTGTTTAGACACAAGCATATACACAAGCATATTTTAGCTGTCTTCCAACTCTCTCCCTCTTCTCCCCTTTCTCCTTTATTCCATAATAAGTGTTCAGAGCCTGACCACACCATGCACTAGGCTAGAAATAAAGAGGAAAAAGATGAATGAAACCAACTCCCCGCTCTTCATCCGCTGCTTGTGAATTATGTGATGCTCTCCAAAGGGCAGGGATCATGACAATTAACTTGTAAGTTGGGCTGTAGTTGGGTGCCAGGCTGGGGTGGGCGGGGCATTCTGTGTATATATCAGAGGAAGACTGATTTTGATCACCCCAAATTTGGGTCCACGGCTGCCAGATTGGCTGAAACTATACTTGGGCTAGGGAGCCCAGCGACCTGAGTTGTGGCTAAACATATAGACCCTTAAAGTTTATGGCTCCCCTGAGTGCTAGTTGGATAATTTAGGATTGCTAGGTAGGCAGCTGTGGCATCCTCACTCACTTATATGCACATATTGTGGAAGAGATCATTAGATTTTATCCACTTTTCCTGAAATAATACATATTAATGGAATTAACACACACAGAGTTATGTACTATTATCAAAATTTGATATAAGATATTTCACCATCAAATTATGGTTCCTCATCACATCTCCTTTGGAAATTGCTCTCTCTGCTGCAGATGGCATCACTAGGGCCCACATTTGGAACCTCTCCCAAGATGTGCCCTAGAGTCTATGGAGTTTGGATGTTTTATTCCAGCTCCTCCTCCACGCCTTTTGATGCTGTCAGCATTCTTCAGAGTAGGCTCCTCTTAGGTTCCTTGATTTGCACATAATCTCTCCTGCCCAAATAAACTCAGCCATGCTTAGCAAGAAGCTGCATAACTCATAGGAAGTGAAATTTAAAATCATCCCCATCTTTGCCTTTCTAAGCTGCTGCTCAAAAGAGAATCCAGTAACATAGAGTGAGGTCTAGGGTTTCCAAGGATCTGTACTTTCCCCTATATCTGGAGTGGGGTAGCTGATGTCACTTCCAAATCTCTGGCTTGTGAATAGGTTCTTATTCTGCCTGTTTTTAAACATGCCACCCTCTCCCACTGTTGGCATCTGTGGGCCATATGGAAAGAGGGAACTTTTTCTCTTGAGCTTCTGTGAAGTACGGTTTATTTTCTAGCTTTTCCATTTCTCTTTTCAATGCTGAAGTATTTTTTAAGACTTCCTTTTAGTCAACAAGTGCCTTCATGTTTTGTCTCCTCTTCCCTTAGCAAAACCAAAAGTAAGGTATCCTTTGGCAAGGAGCCAGGTATATCACATCAAGGTAAAATGACCCATGGTTCCTCATTTTGACATTCAACTTACTGCCCAAAGGAAGATTTCAGTAGCCAACAGGAATGTTGCCCCTCCAAAGTGTGCCACCTCCAGTGAGCCTCCCTGTCATGCCCGGCCTGTGGACAGCCAGCCCCCGCCATCACTTCAGTCCCCCGCCAAGCATGGGTGTACTGTGTAGGCAGCCATGTGGCCTGATAGTCTCTACCAGTCCTGCTGTCTCTCGACTGAGAATCAAACCCATCCTGAATGATGGGAAATGTGTCCTCTGCTAGCTGTGTTTTCAGTGGAGCTCAGGGGAGGGAAAGGGCCAAGCCATTACTAGGGTGCTGTTGGGAGCAGTGAAAAGGCCACATCCTTTCCAAAGGACACTTTTCCTGGAAAGCCCCTGGAGCTTAGCTGGCTCATCCTATGAAGCCGGTTCTGGCCACTAGGGCACAGGGCCATGAACTCAGCCTGGAGGAAGCCTGCGGGGCAGCTGGCACTCTGGAGGGACAGACAGAACAGGCCACCAGGTGCAGACAGGCAAGGGAGGCAGGAGGATGGAATGGAAGATGCCTGGGCTGGATGGAAGTCAGTGCCCTTGGGTGCTGGTACCTGCCTTCCCGGCCACCGCTAGATCAGGATTCTGAGCCTGTTGGCTGTCAGGGCTGGACTGTGCCCCATAGGCACCACGGCAGTCCCCGTGGAATCCCCCAGGTGTCACCAGGCAGCATCCAGGAAACAGGCCTGGAAGGTCCCCATCAGCCCAGTTGGACATGCTCAGACACTATGGGGCTCCCCATTCAGTGGCACAAACTCCAGGAGCCAGTGAAGGAAATAGGAACACACCAGGATGAGCAGTATGGCTAAAAGCTATTTATTCCAAAATGAAAAGCAAAATAAACAGGAGTCTCATCACCAGGGAGCCATAACCCCATCCCTGCCTCCTTCCTCTGTCATATGCTATCAAATAAGTTTCCCAGCCACAAATAATTATTAGAACCTCCTCCCCATGTGCCAACTCCAACCTCTGCTATGTATGATACAGGGGGCAGCCCTACCCCCAGAATATACAAAATGTTACACAGATACAATATGTACACTGGGGAAGGGGACCCACCTCCAGCAGCTCGTGCCCTCGCCTGGTCTACATTAGCTCCATTGTCCTGCCTCAGCTGCCTCTCTGAGTAAAATGGGTGCCCCCATGAGGGAAAAATCGCTTTAGTGGGATTAACGCCATCAGAGAGGCCATGAGGCTTCCTCGAAAGAAATAAACTCTGAGCCTCTAGCTCTTAAATAACAATAATCATCTTCCAGAAATTTAAGGACTCAGCCCTGGCCAAGGCGGCAAAGGGTCTGCACTTGTTTGTCTCAACCCATTAGACAGGCGGCTTGTCTTGCTACTCTAAGGGTAAAAGGGTGACTGGGAAGGGGTGCTAGGGACATGATAGGGGCACAGCCTCCAACCCCACTTCTCCAGGCTTTGCTGACGGTGGCCTGTTTTTATTATTTTTTATTTTTTAAATTTTTACCCATGACTATTTTTTAATCCCATAACTTTTTTTCTATAACTTTTCCATAACTTTTTTCCTTAACTTTTTTCCATAACTAACTTTTTTCATAACATTTTACCTACAGCTTTTTTCATAATTTCTTTAATCCCATAACTTTTTTTAATCCCATAAATTTTTTCCCATAACTTTTTTTTAATCCCATAACTTTTTTTTTTTTAATTTGGTGGCCTGCTTTTAGATGACAGTGATCTTCACCTCATCTGCACCTGTCTCCCTCATTAGATAGGGGTCTTATTTTGCTACTGTAAGAGTAAAGGGGTAACTGGGAAGGGGTGGCAGGGACGTGGTAGGGGCAGACTCTCTGGTCCCATTTCTCCAGGCTTTGCTGACAGTGGCTGGCTTTTAGATGATTGTTACTTTCATCTTGCTGTCCTGAGCTCAGTGAAAAATGGGGATGCAGGGGTTGCTGCCCAAGCCTGGGCGCTCCTGGGGGTTCTGCATCTCATGAAGCAGCCGCATGATCTGCTGTGCGGTGGGGCTGTTGTGGGGAAAACCCTCCCCAGCCTCTTCTTGTTCAGGCTCCACACTGTGGGAGATCTTTGGAGACAGGGAGGCAGGGCTCAGAGCACTGTGTGAGCCCTCCCCTCATCCTGCCAGCCCACCCTGCCCAAGGGCTCTACTCACCACCCTGCTTGTTGGCAGCCCCAATCTCCTGGGGGGCTGGGTCCCATGGAGCAGGCTCATCAGCAGGGTTCTGGGCAGCTGCCAGGAATCTGCCATGCCACTTGTTGCAGTCGCCCACAAGCTGCAACACCAGCTCCAGCAGCTTCACCTGGAGGGAGGGGTGCTCAGCTGCCACGCCCGTGCCCACACCCACCCCCACCTCCA
The DNA here is from genome assembly GCF_028858775.2 of Pan troglodytes. Lineage (NCBI taxonomy): Eukaryota > Metazoa > Chordata > Mammalia > Primates > Hominidae > Pan > Pan troglodytes. The sequence goes on from NC_072414.2 coordinate 54,236,990, forward strand.
CCCCTGCAGAGATGTTGCACGCCCTACCTTCATCTCCTCCTTGTCCTGAGCCAGCCTGCTTATGTACTCATTCTCCCGGTCCACGTCTTCAGCACTGACCTCTGGCTCTGGTATGATGTGATGTACTTTCCTGCAGGAGGACAGGGCTCAGACACTGGGGCCCCTCTGACCACCTTGCAGCTCCCCCTGCCATGCCCTGACCTCTCGCTCACTGATGGTGTCTGTTTGTCCAGACAGCTGAATGCAGCGACATTCCAGTTTCTCCACCCGCTCCTTCTCCTGCATGAGCTCCATAAAGCGGCTCTGGAGTCAAAATAATGGGGTCACATCCCCGCAACAACCTGCCCCGCCCCCACCCTTCTTGGCCATGCCAGGAGAGACTCACTCACCTGCAGCTTCCCCATGGTCCCCTGCAAGGCCCGGTGGGTCTCCCCACACAGAATCGCCCCCAGTCCCTGGGGCTGAGGCTGCTGCCTCTGGCTCCTTCTGGGCCAAGGCCACTGGGTAAGACAGGCACTGGCAGTGCACCCTTTGCTCCTTCAGCTGCCCATGTAGCTGTGCCTGCTCCTCTTCGGCACTGGCTAAAGCCAAGTTTTAAAATGCCACCTGCGGGCAGGAGGTGCGCATTCTTGTAGGGGGATACACAGGATGAACGGGCCAGGGCAGTAGAGAGAAGCCCTTCCCTTGGGGCCTCAGAGGGTGCACCTATTGGTCTCAGGTGAAATGGTGTCTGACCACTGGCTCCCAGGGAAGGGGTGAGGGTCCAAAGAAATCAGAAGGCAGAAAAACCAAGAGCATAAGGGTGTCTGGGAGGGAGGAGAGAGGGAGGAAGCAAAGGTGGGACATGGGGAGTCAGGCTCATCATGGTCTCCCAGCTCTCCAGGTCCTCCAGGATGCTCAGCATGGACCAAGGCTCCTCCTCCTCCTCACTCTCCAGTCCATCTCCTATGGGGGTGGGGCGGGGCAGTGACCAGAGGGGTCCTCAGACAACCCAACAAGGGAGTACAGTGGGCCCACCTCTGCCCCCACCCTCACTGTGTAACCCTAGGCCAGCCCCTCCCCAGAGAGGAATGAGTAGCTGCTCTTTATTTTTATTGCATTTTTTTAAAGAGCCAAGGTCCCGCTATGTTGCCCAGGCACAGTACCACTACCTATCTACCTGGGAGTTCTGACCTGATCCATTTCTGATCTGGGCCAGTTTACCCATCCTTAGGCAACCTGGTGGTCCCCCACTCCCAGGGCACCATATTGATGCCGAACTCAGTGCGGACACCCCGTCGGCATAATGATCAGCTGTTCTAAGGGTCTCTTCCAACTCCTCAATCCTATGCTGCTAACAGTCCCCTGCTCCTCCAAGGACTTTCTCCTCTTCCTGTGACTGGTCTCCCCCGTACCTTCCCCAGGGAGACCCATGAGACTCAACTGGGCCTGTAGCTACTGGTTCTGCTTCCAGGCACTCCTAAGGGGTCAGGAAAGAGAATGAGAAGGCATGGATGTTGCCAGGTCTCATCCCCCTCGGGGACCTGCCCTCAGCAACTCCCTTTCCTGGGTCTCCTGCAACTCTTGGCAGGCCATCTCTGCTACTCTTTTCTCTGGTGCTGCAGCTGGTCCACGAGCTGGATCTGCAGAAATAACTGCCTGTGCAGTGCCTCCTCCTCAGAGATCAGCTGCTGATAGTACTGCTGCAGGAGACCTCGGCACTGGTCTCCCCGCTGCGGCAGGCTCTGAGCCTCTTGGTTCTTCAGCTCCACCTGCAGGAAGACCCTGGGTGTGAGGGCAGGTGGTGGCTGGCTTCCAGATTCTGGGCCCAGAAATAGGGTAGCAAGGGTACTGTGGGACTCTGTCGCCTGCCCAGGCCCCTGGCCCCTTGCTCCAGGCCTAAGTGACCGCCTCCCTTGCGGAGAGCCCCATGCCTCCTTCCCCAGCCTCAAATCACACACCCATTTCCCACCATTTAACCTGTAAGCCACAGGTGGAAAAGCAGAAGGAGCCAACCACCATCTGCTAAGTGTGCTACATGCCTAATGCTTTCCATGTATTATCTCATTTAATTCTGAGCACCTCTGTGAGGAAAATGCTCATTTCCTTTTTAAGTGAAAGAAACCAAGACTTAGAGATGGAAAGTAGTTCAATGGTGAGCAGTGGAGCCGAGGCCAGAATTCAGTTTGAATCTAAGGAGCCTCTTATACCACTGTTTTTTCCCTGTGATTGGGGGTGCTCCATGTCTCTAGCTGGGACAATAGCCAGCTAGAGGATATTGGGAGGAGTCCAAGGCTATCCACCTCTAAAAGTCAGAGGGCAGGAAGCAAGAAACAGTCACGGCACTGCCCTGGAGGCTGCTAGGGTCACCTGTACCCCAGGCTGGAGCTGCCTCTGGCCTCCCACCTCCCTTCCCCAGAGGCTGATGCCCACTTCCCTGCCCTTCTTGAATTGGGCGGGGGTTACCATCTCCTTCAGCTCGCCCAGATACTTCTTCAGTTCGTGTTTCTGGGAGAGCGCGCGCCTGATGGTGGTACGGTCGTTCCGCACGGTTTGCCTGAGTGCCTCCACCTGCTCCTCTCAAGGCTCGGCTTTCCACTCAAGCTCCAGCAGCCTCTCCTCTTGCTCCAGAATCCTTTCCTCTTGCTCCAGCAACCTCTTCCTGCTCTTGGTTCAGGCGACTCAAGCCCTCATTTTCTTGCACATGGGCTTAAAGCTGTCCTGTCAGATTCTCCAGCTCCTTCCGCAGGTGTTCAGCCTCTGCTTGTAGCTGCTGCTCCACCTCGGAGGGCCCTGCTGGGGGCTCCGGGAGTAGGGGTTCAGCTGAGAAAGGAAGCGGCCTTCCGCTTCTGCTCTAGCAGCCTCTCCTGCAGCTCCAGCAACCTCTCCTCTTGCTCCAGCAACCTCTCCTCTTGCTTCAGCAACTTCTCCTCTTGCTCCAACATCCTGAGCAACCTCTTCCTGCTCCTGGTTCAGGTGACTCAAGCCCTCATTTTCTTCCACTTGGGCTTGAAGCTGTCCTGCCAGATTCTCCAGCTCCTTCCACAGGTGCTCAGCCTCTGCTTGTAGCTTCTGCTCCACTTCGGAGGGCCCTGCTGGAGGCTCCGGGGGCAGGGGTTCAGCTGAGAAAGGAAGCCGACAATAAGGGCCTCTGGATTCTCAAAAAAAAACCCTCCTCTTGGTGCATAGCTCCTCTCAGGTTCCCCAAACTTGGCCTCCCTGCTAATGACTCCTCGCGCCCTGATGGTAGCCAATCTTCCAAGCCACTTTCAGATAGAGACAACTGTGGGTGGCTGACAACACGCACTTTTTCCTCTTTGCTGATGGGGACATTGAGGCTCGTGGAGATGACAAGACTTGCCGTCTCCTAGCACAGACCTCTTTCCCTCTGCCTCAAAGCCTTTCCATGCATCCACCTCCCTGGGGCATTCTCAGCCATCCCCACAGCCCTCTGACGCCAGTCCTGCTCCCAGGTCACCCCAGCCCCAGCTTACCCATCTGGTTCCTTAGTTCAGCCAAGATCGTCTCCAGCTCCTGTACTAGACTCATGCTATGCGCCGTCTCCTCCCTCAACGTGTGCACCTGCCCAAAGCACAGGGGGAAAGGGCCCTGCAGAGAGGGGCTGTCAGCTGGACAAGCTACCATCTCCCTCTCTGCCCCTACCTCCACAAAGCCCAGACCCATGACCACCTCTGGCTGTGCTCCTCCCATTTCACAGATGCCTGGAACAATCAAGTGACCTATCTACGGTGGGGGCTGAAGGGTCAGGTCTCACCTGCTCTGACATCTCCCGCATCCTCTGCCACCACATGGCACTCTCTCCATGCAGATACTCGGCATACTGCTCTCTCTCCATTTGCAGATACTTCAGCCACTCCATCACCTGCAAGAATGGGCACAGAAGTTAGGAAGGGCTGTCTGGTCCTCACATGCTTCTGGCCCCCTGGGGTCACCTTCCTTCCACATCCCTCCCTCTGCAAAGCCTCACCTGCCCCAGGTGTGCTTCCAGCTGTGCCCATTCGTCTGTGGGCTGCTGTAACTGCTGGTTAGCATCAGGGGCTTCACACCAGCTAGATAACTGAATGATGAAGAAAGAGAAGTTTCAATCTGAGGAGCCTGGGCTGTTCCACACAGTGCCCCTTAAAAGGGCTAGAGCTAGGTTCAATGTACAACTTGGTCAATAAAGATCTCTACTGTGAAGGTGCTTTCCTTTAGAAATAAAAAATTAGGTAATTTTAAAGAGATCTCAGGCCAGGGATGGTGGCTCATGCCTGTAATCCCAACACTTTGGGAGGCTGAGGTGGGTGGATTGCTTGAGCTCAGGAGTTAAAGACCAGCCTGGGCAACATGGCGAAGCCTTGTCTCTACAAATACAAAAATTACCCAGGCGTGGTGGCATGCGCCTATAGTCCCAGCTACTTGAGAGGCTGAGGCAGGAGGATTGCTTGAGCATGGAAGGCGAAGGTTGCAATGAGCCGAGATCACGCCACTGCACTCCAGCCCAGGTGACAGAGCGAGACCCTGTCCCAAAACAAACAAACAAAAAAATAAGAAATCTAGTCTCTATTATTACCGTGGAATAGTCGAAGTGTTGGCTCAAACCTCAGAAGGAAATAAACAGGCTCATGAGCTAGCCGTATAAGTGTAATCTATAAAATAATGATTTTCATCTATGCTGCATTAAAAAAGAAAAAATTTAAGCCCTAGCCCTGAGATTCTGATTCCCCAGATCTATGGCAGGGCCCCAATCTGTAGATTTTTAGCAGTCTCTAGAGGATTCTATGGCAGGACCAGAACAAGGACTCAAATTTTCCAGCTCTTGGCTAGAGCCTTCCCATACCCCACCACCCCTGGGGCTGCAGCCTCTCACCTGTTGAAGCGTGAGCTCAGTGAGTTCCAGTTTCTTTTTCAGCTCCTCCAAGTCACACTGCATCCCTGCCTTGTCAATCAGTACAACTTGAAGCTGCTCTGCCAAAGCTGAGTTCTCCTGCTTCAGCTCCTTATTGCTGTTGCTACGGCCAGAGGCAGTAGAGAAAGGAATGAACAAAGAACAGAAAGGGCTGCTTTGGTGATCAGCCCTCTACCCTCACCCCACAACCACAGAACCATGGCACTGGAAGGGACCTCAGGAATCAAAAGTCACAGGTGGCAGGCCAGAGAGAAGACATGAGTTCCCCAAGGCTATCCCATGAGTCAGAGGCACAGCCGGCCCTAAAGCGTAGCCTGTGCACGCATTCAAACCTGTGTGACCACGTCACCATGCTCACATGCAGCCCTTCCACCTCCCAGCACATCACCCACGCTAAGGGCCCCACACCTCCCATCCCACCCTCCCCCGTCCTACCTGTTATTGTGTAACTCCAGCCTGAGGGCATCGCTGTCTCTGGTTAACTGGTTGTTGTACTGAAAATACAGAAAGGTGAAGTCAGGATACAGCAGGCAGAGAAGCAGCTGGCAGACTAGGAACGACAGCTACAGTGACTATTCCACAGTAACACTTCCTCACTCTCAATCACGCCTGACATGTTTGCAAGGCATTTCCAAGCCCACAGTCTCATTTGTTTCTCAAATAACTCAGTAAGGGTGGAAGGGACAGGGAAAGAGATCGAATTTATAGCTGGCTACCAGAGGCCCAGAGAAAAAAGAGAATATTACTATTGTTATTACCGTTATGACTGCCATTGTTGGAACCTTTATTGAGTGCTTCACCAGGCACCATGCTAACAATCCCATTTAATCCTCACAACCACCATAGGAGACAGTTACTATTATCACCTCTATTGTGTCGTTGAAAAACATGGGGTATTAGAGGTTAAGTGCTTGTCTAAGATCACTCAGACAGAGCTGGGATTTGAACACCCAGGTATATCTGATTCTCTAAGCCCATTTTTTCGCTGTGAGGCAGGAAAATAGGATCTGGAGGCAGGGAACATAAGGCCTGTTCACACTTCAGCTATAACAGGAAATATCCTCTCTATGGGGCCTATGGCTAAATGACTTTGTAACTTTACTTCATCCTCTCCATTTACATAGGGCATACCCCAAGTAACCAATGGAATCCTCTAGGGGGTAAACTCCCAAAAATTCTGTAATGGTGCCTTTGAGCCCTTATGCTCGGGTGTGCTCCCACACTGTGGAGTGTGCTTTCAGTTTCAATAAGTCCTTTCATTCCTTCCTCGCTTTGTTTGTGCATTTTGTCCAGTTCCTTGTTCAAGACGTCAAGAAGCTGGACACCCTCCACTTTTAACAGCTGGGGGTGGGGGCACAGAAGGAAAGGGGGATAATCTTGTGTTCAGTTTTTGAAGGGTACATTCTCATAGTCCAAAACTCAGAAAATACAGAAGGGAAATATCTCCCAGCCACCCTGGTCCTTTCTCCTGAGTTTTTTACAAATCCTTGCAGACATGTTTTATGTATATTATCATAGTACACACACACACGTGTTCCCTCTCTCTGCACAAATGTTAACATACTAAAGATACTCTTCTGTACCTTCACAGTGCAAGTACTATATCTCCCACCTAGGACTTGACCAAGGCCACAGCCAGGTAAGGGCAGGGTAGGCACTTGGCCTCCGAGCTCTGCATCCAGTGCTCGCTCCCCACAGCACCCCCCAACTCACCCACAGCAGCCGACACAGCCCCAGGCTGACTCTAACAACCACGCACAAAAGCAGCGAGAAATGGCCCATGCTGCTTTCTGGGCAGGACGCTCCATCCTGCAGAAGGGACCTAAAGGTCCCTCACTCCTCCATCTGGAAAGCCGGGCTGCCAGGGTATGGGGCAGGCGGTTGGACTCACCCTATCTGCCTTCCTCTGCTCCTGCTCCAACTCTCCCACATGCTGCCAGGAATACAGCAGATGGCTGGCCAGATCCTCGGCCTCTTCTAGAATGAGAGAGGTTGAGATGGGGCCCAAAGGACTCCCCCTAAAGGCCTGTCAAAGCACCAGGTTGAAGGATGACGGGTGCCCAGATTCCCACCTTCAAACTGCCTGGCAGCACGTTCAGTGTGATACAGTGCTGTCTTCAATTCTGCTTTCTCAAACATCAAGATTCTAATTATCTGAATTGAACCTTTAGGAGAAAAGCCAAGCAAATGCTGAAAGAGGAGGAAAGCAACATTCTCCATAGGACAGGAGGGAACTTCACACCCTCCACTCACCTGTAATTGCCTCTTTAGGGCTCCCCGGTTTTGCTGGCTTTCTTGCTTTTCCTATAGGAAGAGGAAGACAGAGCACTTACTAGGGGGAGGCAGAGATGGCACAGCAAGGGACATGCCCCTAGAATGCCACCAATGCCCCAGGACAGGCCCACCCATGGGACCAGGTTATCAGGGACCCTGTGGGGATGAGGTGGAATCTGGGGAGTGAGCCTTTTTCCCCAGGCTGGGGGTGGGCAATACGAGACTGGGGCCTCTACATCTGAGTGCCCCCCAAACCCAGCAGTCATGCCGTGAGCAAACAAATCATTTCTTCTAGTTGCTTGACAAGTTTTTGGTTGTGCTGTTTCTGCGGGGAGAGTCAAAGGAAGGTGACCAAGGATGACCCCCTCCACTCTATTCCCCAGACCAGGAAGCGGTAGACAGGGGCCAGAAATGGATTTTAAAGGCAAAGTTCTCAGACCCACTAGGACCATGAACTGGTAAAGTCTCCTCAAGCTCCCAAGGACAGAGGATTTGGGTCTTTGTTGGTTTTGGCCCACAGCCACAGAACTGAAAGTCCGAATCTGGATTCTCCCGAAAGGACAGTAACATAAACCTTTAGAGATGGAGTTTGAGAAAAGCTCACCCTTCTACCAGCTTGTGATTTAGAAAGGTGCATTCACTCAACAAACATTGACTGAGCACATACGGGCCAGGTATGGTTCTTCATAGCAGAGATATAGGACAGAAAAGGACAGACAGGATCCCTTGGCCCTGAGGCTTACATTCTACTGGACCTTTAAATCGTGGACTCTCAGAGCTAACAGAGACTTTTGATACTCTCTAACTCTACCTCCTCGGGAAACACAAGCCCAAGGAGGAGAGGTGGCTTGCCCAGAATCAAAGAGCAAATTAGGGCCTGAGTCAGAGTGGAAATACGGGGCTCCTGACAACCAATCAGGCCAGTGCTTCCCTGAGAAGCCACAACCCCAGGACATGTGTGGCAAGGGCTGGAGCAGGGGTGTCTGGAGAAGAGACAGTAGGCAAAGAGGGCAGCAACAGAAGAGCCATGATGCATGCTCCGTGCTCTGGGGTCCCTCTAGCTGAGGCCTCGGCCCCCCTGCCCCCCATTTGCCCTTGGCATCAGGGACCCTCAGCCCTTTCTTCAGGGCCCCAAGGGGAAACTGGAGCCCAGGACTTGCAGCGTGGAATTGGTGGACCCCATTGAACTCTTACCAATGACTCGATGGTTTTATTCAGTCGACTGATTGTTATATAACTCGAGTCCAGGGCGACTGTTACCTCTTGGTATCTGCTCTGAGGCACGTGAAGAGAGGAGGAGTTGGAGGAGGATTGAGGGGAGAGGTAGAGAGAGCAATCATTAGGGTTGGGGGGAGGGTGTGAGTGGTCTCAGCTGGCAGAGGGGCACCCAGCCCCCACTGTGGGAGGAGGTTGGAGGGCTGGCCTGCAGGGTCACTGGGTCATGGCCCAGGGCCTCTTACTTCCAGATCCTTCAGGGTAGCGGATGATCCAGAGCCCTCCGCACAGATACCTGTTGCTGACTACAAGAGATGAGAGTGCGCATGGAAATCTTCTGTCCCCTCCATGTCTAAGCCCTCTGACTTCCTTTCTTCCCCAGCAACTGGCAACATTTTCTTTTTTGCCAAACTTGGACCCTTCATCCTGTAACCTCTTTGTGCCAACTTCTCTCATGGCTTTTAACTCCCCACCATCCCTCCCTCCCAAGCAGCTCTCATCTGGTGTTTCTACAGTAGGATAAAATGATGTAACCAGCCACGGGGTACAACTCCTTCATGTGAACAGCCTCAAGGAAGAAGCCTCAGGGAAGAGGCAACTTCCTCAACATGGCCCAGCAAATCGGCCGGTCCCAGGATCTTTCCTCTCTCTGGTGATTCCTGCCTCAGTTTCTTTCTATCATACTTTCCTTTCCCCCGCACTCCCCTCAATTTCTGAAGTTCCTCAAAAACAACGCCATTGAGCTGTTGGGAGAGTTGTTGCAGGCTCTCGGTTAATGAGAAGGTCCTAAGGGCAGAGACACAGGCATCAGGGGTGCAGGTGGCTCAATGGGAAAGAAGGTGTTAGACAGTGGCCTCCCTGACTCCCTCAGCCTAGAGACTGCTGCCCTGATAAGAGACACTCACTTGCTTTCATCCATGAGATTGGGGCTGGCATGATGATTCTGTGTGGGAAGAAACATATGAGATGGTCATTCAATTTCTGTAAGAATCACCGAGGACAGGTGAGCCAAGTTCTCAAGCTCATTCCAACAATATTCTATCTCCCCAAACCTCAAGGAAAAGCCCAGTCTCAGCCTTCCCCCAGCCCAGTCCCCAGGAAGGGCACCTGGCCCTAGGGAACAAACTACTTGTGAAAAGAGAAGAGAATCCATAGTAGGTACAGGAGGGCAGTGGGCAGAGGAGGAGGAGGCATGAACCTGAGGTGCCGCTATGCTAGCAAGACTGGCACCAGGGCAAGGGACACCACCAGGTAACACGGTGTCATTGGCAGGTGGCTAGACAGACGCAGCATTGTCTTTGGCATCTGTCACAGAACAAAGCAGGGCATTAGGGGGCCATGCAGGAGAGAAGGTGCCTCAGTGGCTTGGACACAAGAGTGTGGAACAGGTATGACAGATGCTTACGCAATGACAGTGACAGTCACGCATGCTTGGAGCCACTCGGGGGTGTGGATATGGTTTGCCCAGGCCTTGGGCTGCTAGGCAGCATTTTGAATGGCCGAAGCTCAAAGCAGGGGCTGCCCGGCCTCCTTCATGAATACATGAGGACCTCGCTCCCCCTGGAGTTCAGCAAAAGACAGCAGCAGGTTCTGACCTGTGGCAGCCACAGCAGGCTGGAGGAAGGTGTACCAAAGTCAGGGAAGAGAAAGGCACTGTTCTTCCAGAAGGCCAGTCTGTGCCACAGAGTGACCCTAACTGGGCCCCTCCTGGGCAGAGGACAGTGATGAGGAAGTAGTAGTCTGGGCAATGTACAATGTAGCTGCCTCTCTCTTCTCCCTTCCCTTCTCCCTTGCAGTGGCATAATCAGCAAGGGCTACCATCTCCTACAGCTCGCCCAGCTTCTCCTGCAGCTCCTCCTTGACATGCTGCTCAGACTAAAGTGCGTTGTTGATCTCCATATTCTCACTGTTCTGGACAGAGAGAAGCAATCACGCCACCCACTGCAGCTGGAGACCGCAGAACTTGGTGTCTGCCTCCCACGGCACTGGGAAGGATGGAGGCAGATTAGAAAAATCATCCCCTCTCATCCACAGCCATCAAAGCAGGGCTCTGGCTCACAGGTCCCCTCAGAAGTGCCGCTTCACATGAGGGCTGCGCCCCCTGCTGGGGGCTCCAGGGGTGGGGATTCAGCTGAGAAAGGAAGCAGACAATAAGGGCCTCTGGATTCTCAAAAACACCCTCCTCTTGGTACACAGCTCCTCTCGGGCTCCCCAGACTTGGCCTCCCTGCTAATGATTCTCAAAAAAACCCTCTGCATTCTCAAAAAAAAAACCCTCCTCTTGATCCACTGCTCCCCTCAGGCTCCCCAAACTTGGCCTCCCTGCTAATGATTCCTTGCACCCTGATGGTAGCCAATCTTCCAAGCCACTTTCAGATAGAGACAACTGTGGGTGGCTGACAACACGCACTTTTTCTTCTTTGCTGATGGGGACATTGAGGCTCATGACAATTACAAGACTTGCCGCCTCCTGGCACAGACCTCTTTCCCTCTGCCTCAAAGCCTTTCCATGCATCCACCTCTCTGGCATTCTAAGCCATCCCCACAGCCCTCTGATGCCAGTCCTGCTCCCAGGTCACCCCAGCCCCAGCTTACCCATCTGGTTCCTTAGTTCAGCCAAGCTCATCTCCAGCTCCTGTACTCGACTCATGCTATGCGCCGTCTCCTCCCTCAACGTGTGCACCTGCCAGAAGCACAGGGGGAAAGGGCCCTGCAGAGAGGGGCTGCCAGCTGGACAAGCTACCATCTCCCTCTCTGCCCCTACCTCCACAAAGCCCAGACCCATGACCACCTCTGGCTGTGCTCCTCCCATTTCACAGATGCCTGGAACAATCAAGTGACCTATCTATGGTGGGGGCTGAAGGGTCAGGTCTCACCTGCTCTGACATCTCCCGCATCCTCTGCCACCACAAGGCGCTCTCTCCTTTCAGATTCTCAGCGTGTTGATCTTTCTCCATCTGTAGTTGTTTCAGTGACTCCATTACCTGCAAGAATGGGCACAGAAGTTAGGAAGGGCTGTCACTGGTCCTCACCCGCTCCTGGCCACCTGGGGTCATCTTCCTTCCACATCCCTCCCTCTGCAAAGCCTCACCTGCCCCAGGTGTACTTCCAGCTGTGCCCGCTCCTCCATGGCCTGCTGTAACTGCTGGTTAGCATCAAGGGCTTCATAACCAGCTTCAACTCCTCCATCTGGGAAGCTGGGCTGCCAGGGGATGAGGGAGGCTGTAGGACTCACACTGTCCATGTTCTTCTGCTGCGTGGAGAGAGCAAAGAGAGTTCGTTCCAATTCTCCCGTAAACTGCTGGGAATACTGCAGGCAGCTGGCCAGATCTGTGGACTCTTCTGAAATGAGAGAGGTTGAGATGGGGCCCAAAGGACTACCCCTAAGAGCCTGTCAAAGCACCAGGTTGAAGGATGACGGGTTCCCAGATTCCCACCTTCAAACTGCCTGGCAGCAGCATGTTCAGTGTGATACAGTGCTGTCTTCAATTCTGCTTTCTCAAACATCAAGATTCCAATTGTCTGATTTGAACTTTTGGGAGAAAAGCCGAGCAGATGCTGAAAGAGGAGGAAAGCAACATTCTCCAGAGGACAGGAGGGAACTTCACACCCTCCACTCACCTCTAACTGCCTCTTTAGGGCTCTCCCTGGTTTTGCTGGCTTTCTTGCTTTTCCTATAGGAAGAGGAAGACAGAGCTCTTACTGGGGGAGGCAGAGATGGCACAGCAAGGGACATGCCCCCAGAATGCCACCAATGCCCCAGGACAGGCCCACCCATGGGACCAGGTTATCAGGGACCCTGTGGGGATGAGGTGGAATCTCGGGGGTGAGCCTTTTTCCCCAGGCTGGGAGTCAGCAAGATGAGACTGGCACCTCTACATCTGAGTGCCCCCCAAACCCAGCAGTCATGCCGTGAGCAAAGAAATCACATTACTACTTCCAGTTGATCCACAATTTTTTGGTTGTGCTGTTTCTTGGAGAGAGTCAAAGGAAGGTGACCAAGGGTGGCCCCCTCCACTCTATTCCTCAGGCCATGAAGCAGTAGGCAGGGGCCAGGAGTGGATTTTAAAGGCAAAGTTCTCAGACCCACTAGGACCATGAACTGGTAAAGTCTCCTCAAGCTCCCAAGGACAGAGGATTTGGGTCTTTGTTGGTTTTGGCCCACAGCCACAGAACTGAAAGTCTGAATCTGGATTCTCTCAAAAGGACAGTAACATAAAGCTCTATGAGGCAGGAAAATAAGGTCTGGAGGCAGGGAATCTAAGACTGTTTCGCGCTGACTTCCTAGAATCAAATTGAATGGTAAAGAGTGAGAAGTTCAGATCTGGGGATCCTGGGCCATTCCACACAGTGCCCTTTAAAAGGTCTAGAGCTGAGCTCAATGTACAACTTGGTCAATAAAGATCTCTACTGTGAAGTTGCTTTGCTTTAGAAATAAAATATTAAATAATTTTTAAAAAGATCTCAGGCCAAGGATGGTGGCTCATGCCTATAATAACAACACTTTGGGAGGCTGAGGTGGGTGGATTGCTTGAGGTCAGGAGTTCAAGACCAACCTGGGCAACATGGCAAAGCCCCATCTGTACAAATACAAAAATTACCCAGGAGTGGTGGCATGCACCTGTAGTCCCAGCTACTTGAGAGGCTGAGGCAGGAGGATCACTTGAGCCTGGGAGGTGGAGGTTGCAGTGAGCTGAGGTCATGCCACTGCACTCCAGCCCTAGTGATAGAGGGAGGCCCCATCCCAAGAAAAAAACAAACAAAAACTCTACTATCTATTATCACCGTGGAATAGTTGAAGTGTTGGCTTGAACCTCAGAAGGAAATAAACAGACTCATGAGCTAGTCTTATAAGTGTAATCTATATAATAATGGTTTTCATCCATGATGCATTTAAAACAAATTTAAGCCCTAACCCTGAGATTCTGGTTCCCCAGGTCTATGGCAGGGCCCAGTTTGTAGATTTTTAGCAGTCTCTAGAGGATTCTATGGCAGGACCAGAACAAGGACCCAAATTTTCCAGCTCTTGGCTGGAGCCTCCCCATAACCTGCATGATCCCTAGACCATGTCCCCAGCTGGATGGGACTCCCACCACCCCTGGGGCTGCAGCCTCTTGCCTGAAGCAGGATCTTAGCCCTCTCCAGCTTCCTTTGCAGTTGCTTCAGATTGAGTCGAAATCTTCGGTCACTAGGACTTGAAGCTTCTCTTCTAGTTCTGAGTTCTTCTGCTTCCGGTCCTCATTGTTTTGGCTATGGCCAGAGGCAGTAGAGAAAGGAATGAACAAAGAACAGAAAGGACTACTGTGGAATCAATGAAGAGCAGAAAGGACTGCTCCTCTATCCTCACCTCACCCCACAACCACAGAACCATGGCATTGGAAGTCACCTCAGGAATCAAAAGTCACAGGTGGTAGTCCAGTGAGAAGATATGAGTTCCCCGAGGCCAAACCATGAGTCAGGGGCACAGCCGGCCCTAAAGCGTAGCCTGTGCACACATGCAAACCTGTATGATCACCTCACCATGCTCACCTGCAGCCCTCCTACCTCCCAGCACATCACCCACGCTAAGGGCCCCACACCTCCCATCCCACCCTCCCCCATCCTACCTGTTCTTGTACGACTCCAGCCTGAGGGCATCTCTGTCTTTGGTTACCTCCTTGTTATACTGCAAATACAGAAAGGTTAAGTCAGGACATAACAGTCAGAGGAGCAGCTGGCTGGCCAGTAACAATAGCTATAATAACTATTCCCCAGTCAACACTTCCTTACTCTCAATCACAGCTGACATGTTTTCATGGCATTTCCAAGCCTATAGTCTCATTTGTTTCTCAAAGAACTCAATAAGGGTGGAAGCGACGGGGAAAGAGATCGAATTTATAGCTGGCTACCAGAGGCCCAGAGAGATCAGAGAATATTGCTATTGTTATTACCCTTATTACTACCACTGTTTGAAGCTTTGAGCGCTTCACCAGGCACCATGCTAGCAATCCCATTTAATTCTCACAACCACCATATGAGACAGTTACTATTTTTACCTCTATTGCGTAGATAAAAAACATGGGGTATTAGAGGTTAATTGCTTGCCTAAGATCACTCAGACAGAGCCGAGATTTGAACACCCAGGTATATCTGATTCTCTAAGCCCTTTTTTTCACTGGGGGTTGGGACACAGAAAGGAAGGAGGAAATTAATTTTTTGTTCACTTTTTGAAAGAATGATAAATTCACATAGTCCCAAACTCAGAAGTTACAGAAGTGAAATATCTCCCAGCCACCCTGTTTCTCTCTCCTGAGTTTTGTATGAATCCTTTTGTGGCAGGCCAATTCTCCCTGATAGTCACACAGACAGGCCTTCATGACAGTCACACAGAGAGCCCTGCACCACACTCCAGTTATACAAACAAATTTCCACAGAGCTGCCTTAACATTGAGCAAATAGTTAAACCTAGGGAAATCCGTGCCCAGGTATCAAAGCTAAAAATGAAACATATGGTCAGTAGGACCCTTGCATAGGCTTCTCCCTAACCTGGAGCAAGTCAAAATAATAGAGACAGTCTTATATTCCTTGTCTCGGGTCGACGGAATCTGAGACGAGTCAAGGTAACAGAGGCAGCTGTTTGAATAGATTCATCGGAGAGTCTAAGGCAGTCTCCAGACCAAGCTGTAAGAGAGGTAAGATAGAAATAATCATTCAGGTACCACAGTAGACAGACCTTGAAGGTACCAGGGCCCTCACAGCTTAATCAGACTTAGCAAGCATTTTTTGCCTCTGACCTTCTAGTTGAAACAAAATTAGTTATCAATAGACTTAGGCGAATGCTATACTGTACATAGACACATAACCCCAACCTATATAAACGCTAAGAATACTGTAACATTTCGAGTTGGTCTGGTGGAATTCTCTCCAGCCTTCTCTCTGTATCCAGTTACAGCAATAAATCCCCTTCTTTCCTAGTTTGCTTCTCATTTTTGGGCCTCAAGAAAACGCAGCCAGACCCAGTCTGGCTCTGAGACCACTTTCAAGCATGTTTTATGTATATTGTCATAGTACTTACACACAACACACACACACACACACACACACACACACACACGGTCCTTCTCTCTCCACAAATGGTAACATACTAAAGATACTCTTCTGTACTTTCACAGTGCAAGTACCATATCCCACACCTAAGATTTGGCTAAGGCCACAGCCAAGTGAAGGCAGGGTAGGCACTTGGCCTCTAAGCTCTGCATCCAGTGCTCCACGTCCAAGCTCTGCTTGCTCCCCACAGCGCCCCCCAACTCATCCACAGCAGCCAACTCAGCCGCAGGCTGCCTCTAACAACCACACACAAAAACAATGAGAAATGGCCCATGCTGCTTTCTGGGCAGGACACTCCATCCTGCAGAAGGGACCTAAAGGTCCCTCACTCCTCCACCTGGGAAGCTGGGCTGCCAAGGGATGGGGCAGGTGGTAGGACTCATACTGTCCATGTTCTTCTGCTGCATGGAGACAGCAAAGAGTCCAATCCAGCTCTCCCACACACTGCTGGGAATACTGCAGGCCGCTGGCCAGATCCGTGGACTCTCCTGAAATGAGAGAGGTTGAGGTGGGGCCCAAAGGACTCCCCCTAAAGGCCTATCAAAGCACCAGGTTGAAGGATGACAGGGTGCCCAGATTCCCACCTTCAAAGTGCCTGGCAGCACGTTGCATATGATACAGTTCAGTATTTAATTTTCCTTTCTCAGACATCAGTTTGTTGGTTCTCTGAATTTGAACCTTTGGGAGAAAAGCCAAGCAAGTGCTGAAAGAGAAGGAAAGCAACATTCTCCAGAGGACAGGAGGGAACTTCACACCCTCCACTCACCTCTAACTGCCTCTTTAGGGTTCCCTGGTTTTGCTGGCTTTCTTGCTTTTCCTATAGGAAGAGGAAGACACAGCTCTTACTAGGGGGAGGCAGAGATGGCACAGCAAAGACATGCCCCCAGAATTCCACCAATGCCCCAGGACAGGCCCACCCATGGGACCAGGTTATCAGGGACCCTGTGGGGATGAGGTGGAACCTGGGGGGTGAGCCTTCTTCCCAGGCTGGGGGTCAGCAAGACGAGACTAGCACCTCTACATCTGAGTGCCCCCCAAACCCAGCAGTCATGCTGTGAGCAAAGAAATTACATTACTAGTGTGATTCTAGTTGATCCACAATTTCTTGGTTGTGCTGTTTCCTTGGGAGAGTCAAAGGAAGGTGACCAAGGGTGGCCTTGAAGCTGGGGACCATCCTAGGATTCAGGACTTGGAGTCATTTGGAGCCTCTCCCTTGCCCTGAACTGGACCTACTTGCTTGACCAGAGCCCCACCCGGCCTGTCTCCAGGCTCTGGCCTTACTCTTGGCACAAGCATCTGGCTCTAGAGATCTTCTAATATCCAACAGGCCAGGTGGGCAGACAGTGGAAAAAGCTGGCTGACCAGCTAAGCTTGACAAGAGAAAACCACCAGGGAGCCAGGGCCTGGACAGGGAAGCTGGGTTTGGAGGAAGTGGCTACACCTCGCTCCAGGGAAAGGACTGCCTGCTCACTGGACCCTTTGGTCCTGGCCTCTGAAAACCCAAATCTGCTTCCCTCCTTAGAGCAAGTGCTGTAGAGGCTGGAAGAACGGAAGATAATTTTAAGTCTTGTAGCTAAGAATGGAGTTTAAAAAAAATAAAGCCTACTCTCCTCAAATGGTCCCATCCCATTAAGATTTTTTTCTCTCTCCATTATTCCCTACTTCTGGAAATGTTATCAGCTCTACTTAGGATACTGCAATCACAGACCTACACTCCTGGAGTAGAAAACTTACATGGTTGGCTGGGCACGGTGGTTCACGCCTGTAGTCCCAGCACTTTGGGAGGCCGAGGCGGGCTGATCACAAGTTCAGGAGATCGAGACCATCCTGGCTAACACAGTGAAACCCCGTCTCCACTAAAAATACAAAAAATTATCCGGGTGTGGTGGCGGGTGCCTGTAGTCCCAGCTACTTGGGAGGCTGAGGCTGGAGAATGGCATGAACCTGGGAGGCAGAGGTTGCAGTGAGCCAAGATCACACCACTGCACTCCAGCCTGGGTGACAGAGCGAGACTCCATCTCAAAAAAAAAAGAAAGAAAGAAAGAAAGAAAATTTACATGGTAATAAAAATGAGAAATTTAAAAAAAAACTTACATGGGAAACAGTTATGGATATGGAGAAGGTATAAAAGCAGCAAGGAGCCAGGTGCAGTGGCTCATGCATGTAATCCCAGCACTTTGGGAGGCCGAGGCTGGTGGATCACTTGGGGCCAGGAGTTCCAGACCAGCCTGGGCAACACAGCAAAACCCCGTCTCTACTAAAAATACAAAAAAATGAGCCGGGCACAGTGGTGGGTGCCTGTAATCCTAGCTACTCGGAAGGCCTGAGGCATGACAATCACTTGTACCCAGGAGGCAGAGGTTGCAGTGAGCCGATATCCCGCCACTGCACTCCAGGAGAAAGAGCCAGACTCTTGCCTCAAAAACAAACACTAAAACTAAACAGCAAGAAGGAAATATGTGGATCTGGGCCTCTGTTTCCAGAACAGAGAGACCTGGGCTGGGCACACAATCTCACAGCATTAGAAAACAGGCTCCAGACCCCCTAATCCACTGGACCACTGGCAGAGAAAAAGCCAAATACACAGCTGCAGGATGCCCTTAGGCCTGTGCTCCCCACAGAACCACTCAGTATCTCCTCTGAGCTGGCAAGGTGAGTTACAGCACCTAGACAGACCTGACCGACTGCGGGGGTAACAGGTGTGATGACTGAACAACTCTCTAACAGCAGCCAAGGGTGCTCTGTCTTAGTCCCCCTCCCCATGCCCATCTTCAACAGGATCTGGTGCCATTTGTGCCCTGCTCCTCTGGCTTGTCAGGAGCCCCCCAGGCAAGTTAGATATGAAGGAAATGCCAAATCACAACCAGAGGAAGTCATCTCCTAGCCCCGTGTACCCCCATGCCCTGCCCCCCACCAGGCTCCCTGTGCTCCTGAAAGGTGCTCTGTGAGTTCATAATGATGACCATGACCTCACCACTCCCCCTGCCTCCCCCACTCCCCTTATGGATGAATGTTTACCCACCTTAAATCTTCAAGCCAGCCTCAAATGCCACTTCCTCCGGCCTCGAGTCCATTCGGAACCAACCTTCCCTTCAGCTGAGCATTTGGAATTTTCCAAAATTCTCTCTTTCCTCCTTCAGAGGAGTCTGCCTCACTCAGTGTGCAGCCTAGCTTGTTCATCTATTCTCTCCATTGTTTATTTAGCAAAGTGTCTTTGCTATCAAGAGCCCAATGAATATGGCTAAGTGTCCGTTTGATTTTAAAGAGATTAGGGGCAGAATGTTTCGGTCACTTATCTGTTTGGTTAACCTCATATCTTTCACAGTTAGTTCCTCCAAAAAAATAGATTCAATCCTTCCAACTGTAATGTGAACTCATTTTCTCTTAACCCTATATTCTCTACTCTTAAACCAAAGTGAATTAATTTTAAAAAATCACAAACTTCTATGTGGTCTAATGATTGCCTTTAGGGCAAAACCTAAAAGTTGGTTGGGTTTTTTTCTCCATCCCTCCTAGTCTGAGAGTATCACACTGGGCACTCAAAAGCCCAAATCTCAGGCCGGGCATGATGGCTCATGCCTGTAATCCCAGCACTTTGGGAGGCCAAGGAGGGCCGATCATTTGAGGTTAGGGGTTCGAGACCAGCCTGGCCAACATGGTGAAACCCTGTCTCTACTAAAAGTACAAAAACTAGCTGGGCATGGTGATGGGCACCTGTAATTCCAGCTACTCAGGAGGCTGAGGCAAGAGAATGGCTTGAACCCGGGAGGCAGAGATTGCAGCAAGCTGACATTGTGCCACTGCATTCCAGCCTGGGTGACAGAGCAAGACTCCATCTCAAAACAAAAAAAAGTCCCAAATCCCACATGCCTGCTCTGAAAGTTATTCTCAAATTGTTTTTAAACTTTAAGGTATGTCACACCTTCTCTAAAATGATAAAAGATGTGGGGGAAGGAAAAAAACCCAATCAATCAAGCAAGTGAAGAAGCGGACAAAAACAGGCTGAAGGTTAAGGCAGCAAAATAAAATAAGCCAAAGGCAAAGTATCCCCCAAAATGAGAGAAGCCTAAGGGCATGCACAGCTGGAGAGAGCAAGCCATGGAGGAGTCTCAGCACTCTCTCACCTTCCATTTGTCCAATGTGGGGAACGCAGCACCTTCACAAAGTCCTGAATCTACAGGAGGCGAAAAGGGAAAAACAAGGGCAGGGGGAGAAAGAGTCGCTTAGAGAGAGGCAAGAAAGTCAGGAAATGAGGAAGATATAGGTTCAGGGAAACGAAATGCTGAAGAAGAGTGGAGGAGGTCAAAACCATGACCTGTGGTTTTGACCTCCTCCCACAAAATGGCCACCTGCTGCCTTGCCAGGGGCAGGAACAAATAGATGGGAAAGTCCCCTAAGCGATGCAGTCACACAGAGTGGGGTCGCCTGACCAGTGCAGCTCTTAATACGCTCACTGGACCCCTCTCCTCAGGCCCAGGACGTGGGCGATGAATCTGGCAGAGCTCCAGACGACCTCCACCTCTATTTTAAAAACCAGACTTCTGAGTAAGGGTTCACTTGAACAAAGGGGGCTCCAGCTAAAAAACGAAAGACACTGATCTTACCCAGTATCATCTTACAGAGGAGGAAACTGAGGACCAGTGGAAGAAGTGATTTTTCTGTGGTCACTCAGCAAGCTGATGGCAAAGATGAACTCAAAAGTTAGATCTTCTCCTAATCCTAGTGCCTGGGGCTCTCCTCACCACACGCTGGGGCCCTTTCAGTAACTCCTAAAGGGACAGCCTGATGGGCAAATGACTGTTCTCACTGGCCTGGTTTCCCCCTTGAGACTGGGGATGAGGAAAATCAAACAGCAACTACCATTTCCTGGGTGTCCTGGGTGTTTACAGTAGGCCCCGTACTAGGGATTAACATAAAAACAACAGCGATAACAAATCTCATTTAAACTTCACAAATATATGTAAAACAACATCACCCCTGTTTTACAGATGTGAAAAAGGAGGCCCAAAGAGAACTCAAGCAATTTGCCCTAAATCATATCCCTAGCAGATGGAGAGGTAGGATTCGAACCCAGAATTCTTAACCAGTACCCGACAGTTCTTCCACAATCTTAACAATTACCCTCTACTGCCCTTTGGGCCCCCTGCCCTCAGGAGCCTGGCCAGCCAAGACTCACATCCCCAGGTGAGTGGCAACTACCAGAAGTGGTTGTCTCAGTGCTACTGCCATTTTTTTTCTTTTTCTTCCTCTTTACTCCTGCCAAACATCAGGGCTGTTCCTCTGCTGATATTCTCTCAACTTTGGAAAAGAAGAGCAGTAATACTCATGAGAACTGCAAGCGCCTACAGTCACATCGTACATTACAGTTTTTACAAAATACTCTTATATACCATCAGATTTAATGCCACCAACAACTGTACAAGGTGTTGTCACAATCACTTAGTGACAGACAGGGATTGATATGATGACTACAAAAAAAAGGCAATAATGAAACTTAAACTCAGTCTTCTGATCCAAGCTCTGGGGTTTTGCCATGAATCAGCAGCTGCCAGGGACCAAAACCAGAGGCAGAGGTAGAAAAGTAAACATGAAATAGGCAGGAACCGTACACTGTGCAGTTTAGAGTCACACATCCTCACACGTCTGTTAGAGCAAGAAGTGCACCAGCACCTCTTAAACTTTTACATCAATGTATCTTCATGGCAGAAGGCAGCCTTTCTGTTAAATCTGGGAATTTATCAGAAAGAGGACAACCCAAGCCTCATTTCAGAGAGAAGTCTGGTATACTCTTAGAAATCTATGTGACTGTCACCCCTAAGTATATTATTTTTTCTCTTTCAAGAGAATCAAGCGAAACTGATGCTTCAGAAAGATGCCCCATATTTATCCTGTGCCACGCAAAGTACCCTAGGTTGACATGAGATGAGGAAGATTCAAGCTGTCAAGTTCAGTTTCCCAAGATCTGTTCCACAGAAGATGAGCAGATCTCACTCCAGAGACCACTGACTGAAGGGCACTCTGGTCTGAGAACCATGGAGAACTCAGATATGAGGTAGAGAACTCAGAAAACAAAATGCTAAAGTCTCTCTTAAGAGTAGAAGCCTGGAAGGAAACCAACGAATCCCATTCTCCCATTGACAACTGTCAATGTTTGCTCACAGGTCGGGGCAGAGGTGGGGGTGCGGCGGGGAGTGTAGGCTTTTCACACTATCAGTGTCTAAATTAAGGGAGTAAGGCAACCTGAAACCTCTTGCTCCCAGGTTCCATAGTTCCCATTCCCCTTCCAGTTGGAAATTTGTGCTGCAACCAGAGGAACCAGAAAGGGGGTGAGAACACTTAGGGGACTGGGTCCTAAGATCAAAGGCCAGTCTTGTGGCAATAATGACAGTTCTCAGGGGGACTGTGACTCACTACATTCCACTCCTTGTTGGGGTGATCAGACCCAACACCAGGCCATGGGGCCTACAAAGTCCGGCGGAGTCAAAGGAATGAGAAAAGACAAGTTAAGGCATAAAGTGGGACCAGGGGGCCAACGCTAGTATGGAGGCTGTGAAGGCCCCGAGCTCTGGGACCCTATGCCATTTATTGGTAATCCAACAAAGAAGCAGGTAGTGAGGATATGAGGGTTGAGAGAAAGCAGTGCATCAGGTGAATGAGCTACAGCTGTGACGGTTTAGCATTTTCTTTGCAGTATATGGAACATGTTATGCTACTTGAGATAATGGGAAACATGTTCTTCTAGTTTAAGATACAATCGTTTTATGAACCTGGGATTGCTAGAACCAAGAAGCCAGCAAGTCTAGACACATTCCAGAGGCCACGAGGGGTTTTATGCCCTGAGCCCTGGATTCCATCCAAGCCATGAGGGGTTTTATGCCCTGGACTTAGATTGTGGTGTGGCAGGGCAGACTTCCACCCTTTAGCATGGAGATTGGTGTTCCAAAGGTCATGAGGGGTTTTATACTCTGGACCCCAGACATGTTCCAAGACTCTTTTGCATTATGTCAGACGTGCAAGCCCTGCCTCAGCTTCTCTCCCAACCCTCAGCTTTTCTCCCAACAACTCCTCCCTGTTGGGGGGGCCACATCACTCTGAACGGTAGAGGGGGTGCTTGGAGACATGAGCTCAAAAAGCCTAGGGAGGTCTGGCTTGGGGTGGCAGGAGGTGAGGACCAAATCTGGAGTGGAGGGCCCTGGGAGTCATTGGCCCAAAGTCACCCAGGGGTGACCAGTGAGGGTGGGGACTGGGCTGCTGAGGGGGCAGGGCTGGCTGACAAGACTTTGGTTGGGGAAGCCCAGAGGCCCAGCCTGGTATGCCTCAGGAGTGGCACGGACTCTGGCAGTGGTCCTGCTGTCGAAGGGGGCTTAGGGCTGGGTCAGGTAGCCACAACCCCGTGCATTTTACCTTTTTTTCTTGGCCTTGACCAGTTGGCTTCATTTTACCGTTTTTTTCTTGGCTGTGTCCAATTCCCTGTGTTAGTTTCTTCCGATACCACAGGGCAGGGAGGGAGGTGGGGTTGGGACCACATCAGTGTAATCCTGGCAACCACTGCTAAACACTTCTAGCCAGCTACCACCAGTTGTGCAACTGAGCCAGAGGAGGCATAACCAGGGCCTCACTAGAATGCAGGATAAGGGCACGGCTTCAATGCTCCAAGCCCATTGGTCGACGAGAAAGGAGGGAAAGGGAAAAAAAAGGGAAAGGAGGCACGGCCAGGTGGCAGCGTGGCCAGAGGGACCTGTGGTTTCACAAGTAAAGCTGCACAGGCAACCGCTCTCCCCGCCCACTCCAGGAAAGGGGCAGGGCTGGCTTTCACTTTAAAAACTTTAAAACTTAAAAAAAAAATCTGCGTGTACTTTATATATATGTGTTTGTCTATTGTGTATATATGTGTTCTTTCAGAGCTGTCTTCATTATACAGCTTCTATGCCAGGTCTTTGATTTTGGCCTTTATTATTCATCTTTGAATGGAGCACAAGAATTACCAGTATTACCTCAATTGAGGTACAAATCCTATAAAAATGGAAAACCCATAGCATGCTCAATGATTAAGGCAGAAGACTATATTATCCAACATTCCAATAAGATAAAATAATCACAATGATTTCTCTTTTTTGGAAAAAGATTATTTTATTCTCCTACATTATTGTTAAGTTTTTTTTTTAACAAGAAACATGTCTAATATCTTTAAAAACACACATTTTTCAATTTAATAAGCACTCAAACCTCTTTACCAGTTTAAAAAAAAATTACAAGGCCCTTCTAAAGTAAGGCTAAATGCTAAGTGATGGGGGAGAGAAAAAGGACATAAACAACTCCTACTCTCAAGGGGTTAATCACTAAATCCTATTTGACTAGAATCACCTGGCCTCTCCAAACCTTGCAAATGAAACTGAATTTCTCACTAGATACTAGACTATGACTTGCAGCAATTGTGAAAACCAAGAATTGTGTTATGTCACTGGGTATTGCGTGTTATCTGAATTCCACACTAGGCTGGGATCAAGGGTTGAATCTTTCATGATTTGCTCCATAACCTGTGTGCTTCTTATCCCAGACCCAAGTAAGCTTTCTTCTAGAGTTCTACAATTTACAGTTAGTATACAAGAATGGTCCTCAAAAATGTAGTCTCTGGACCAGCACCACCAGCATCACCGGAGAACTTTTTATAAATGCATATTCTCAGGCTCCACCTTAGACCTGATGAATCAGAAACTCTGGAGTAGGGCCTAGCAATCTGTGCTGCAATAAACCCTGCAGGTGTTCAGGAACGTCTGGCATACAGCAGGTAGAAAAATGTGTTTCCTTCTGCAGGTCCAAAGCCAGGGATACTGTATGTTCTGTCTTGATATGAAACAAAGACATGCAATTAAAAGACATAAATCTCCTTCCTACTCCCATCCTCCAGCTAATGTGTTTTATTTTTATAAGTTAAATAAGAAAACAAGTGGCAATCAGAGATTTAATCTAAAAAGTATGTTTACAGATATCTGTTCTTATCCAGTCTGATCTTATACAATACCACTTACATCCTCCTACATCTAAAGTTTTAGAAAGGGACCTTCACAATATAAGTCTAAGGCACACTAGGAGTGTGATAATAAAAGACCAAGTAGATCTGAATGTCCAAACTTACTAGAGAAGAAAAGTGGAATCACTGGCTTTATTTTCAAATTGCATTCAACAGGAAATTAAGGTTTTGAATTTTTTTCACCTCTGTATTTCCAAGTTAATAGAATTAAACCAGAATACTCCATACTTCCAAAGCCTCTAGCCAGGCAAAGTTTTACTTTATT
This sequence comes from Pan troglodytes, assembly GCF_028858775.2. Classification (NCBI taxonomy): domain Eukaryota; kingdom Metazoa; phylum Chordata; class Mammalia; order Primates; family Hominidae; genus Pan; species Pan troglodytes. Next base: position 54,261,748 of record NC_072414.2, read on the forward strand.
ACTTCTTGCTTTTGATTGATATAAAGCAGTGTCCTGGTAGGCATATTGTGTATACTTGCAAAGATGCAGAACTAAACAGTTGTTAATATTAAAACAAAAGTCCTGTAAACCTCAGATGGTGAGTGTAATATTTTAGCACTAACACCAAAGCCTCAGATATGAAAAGATACCAAAAACACCACTAGCAAACAAAAGTAAACTCTCAGCTGGAAGCAGTAGTTCATACCTGTAAGCCCACCACTTTGGCAAGCTAAGGTGGGAGGATTACTTGGAGTCAGGAGTCCAAGACCAGCCTGGGCAGCATAGTGAATTCACATCTCTACAAAAAAATTTAAAAATTAGCATGCCTATAGTCCTAGCCACCTGGGAGTCTGAGGTGGGAAAATCGCTTGAGCCCAGGAGTTTGAGGCTGCTGTAGCTACGATAATGCCACTGCACTCTAGCCTAGGTGACAGAGCGAGACCTAGATAATTACATTCTGTCCTGCTCCTGTTTACACTAAAATCACTAAGTTAAAATGCTTTCATTCAGCAGGATAAAAATTAAGTGACATGGCCGGGTGTGGTGGCTCACATCTGTAATCCCAGCACTTTGGGAGGCCGAGGTGGGTGGATCACCTGAGGTCGGGAGTTCGAGACCAACCTGACCAACATGGAGAAACCCCGTCTCTAATTCAAATACAAAATTAGCCGGGCATGGTGGCACATGCCTGTAATCCTAGCTACTCAGGAGGCTGAGGCGGGAAGAATCGCTTGAACCTGGAAGGGGGAGGTTTCAGTGAGCCAAGATCACACCACTGCACTCCAGCCTGGGCAAACAAGAGCGAAACTCCACCTCAAAAAAAAAAAAAAAAAAAAAAAAAAATTAAGTGAAATGTGGCCAGGCGCGGTGGCTCACGCCTGTAATCCCAGCACTTTGGGAAGCTGAGGCAGGCAGATCACCTGAGTTCAGGAGTTCGAGACCAGACTGGCCAACGTGGTGAAACACAGTCTCTACTACAAATACAAAAATTAGCCAGGCATGGTGGCGAGTGCCTGTAGTCCCAGCTACTCAGGAGACTAAGGCAGGAGAATCACCTGAACCTAGGAGGCAGAGGTTGCAGTGGGCCAAGATCATGCCACTGCACTCCAGCCAGACTCTGTCTCAAAAAATAAAAATAAATTGATTAAGTGAAATGTGATTTTGGAGCTTGGGTGGCTAAAAAAGGAAAGAAAATATAAAGCTAAACAACAAATTACTTACTAGGAGAAAGTTTTTGTAACCTCAGTGACAGATAAAAGGTTTATATCCTAAGCCCATAAAGAAATCTTTAAAATTACTCAGAAAAATGATTTTAAAAGATAAAATTATTTCACAATTTTATAAAATTACTCAGAGAAAAACAAATGGTTTCCAACAGAAAATGGGAAATGGAGAAACAAACACTTCTCACAAGAATAAAAATTGCCAATAAGCATATAAAAGATTCAAAAGCACTAGAAATCAAAGAAATGTAATGAAAACAATGAGATTTTCTGCTTAAAGACTAGCAAAGACAACAAATGGAAGGGGGAAGCTGGAGCTCTGTCCCTGTTGGTGGGAGTATAAACTGAACCAATCTTCCTGCACAATAATTTGAAAATGTCTATTAAAATCCCTAAAACTGTTTTATATTATTTTCCTCCAGAAATTCTACTTCTATGAATTCAGTCATAAAATGCTTGCTCGAGTCCATTAAAATGTATATATGAGGAAATTCACCTCTGGGGTGGCAATGATTAACTTAATATACATCCAGCTATTAAAAATGATGATGCCAGGATATACTTACTGCCATAGAAGCAAGCCCAAAATATAGTAAGTGACAAAAGACTATATATTATGATTCTACTTTTTACAATGTTTATATGCATAAAGTATAAAAAGCAACAAACCAGAATGTTTTGAGTGGCAAAATTGAAGATGTTTCTTTATATTTTGTCATCCAAATTATTACATAAAAAATGTGATTTCCTTCATAATCAGGAAGAAGTGTTATTTTCATTTACTTACATTTAAATTTCTTTCTCTTACTTTTTCTCATGAACGTATCCCATGTAGGCTAGAGAGGTAGAATCCCTGCCTCTTGAGGTCAATCAGTCCATTTTTGGAATGTGCACTACACAAAGCTGCCCCATCTTCCTTTTATTTTAAAATGTCTGGAAACATTTTTGTTTTAAATTGTTTTATTGTTCTCAGAGTGTTTTTAAAAAATATATGAAATAGAGGAAAAGGCAAAGGAAAGGCTGACTCCCCAACTTCCTGGGGCTGCTCTTCCAATTTTTGCTGCTATTGCTATGTATTAGTATTCACTGGGTACTAAAAAGATGGGCAGGCCCTTAGATACTTTTTTCTTATCTCTTTCTCATAATCTCACTTCATTCCTTCATTCACTTATTCTTAAAGGGGTAATGTGTACAAATACATAGTTCAAAAAATTTAAAAATATAACTATAAAAGTATGTGGCAAAATCCCATTCATATCCTATTCTCCCTCCACAGCCAAACACTTTTAATTGGTTTCTTATGTATCATTTTGGAATTTATATTTGCAAATACACATGTATATTCTTATTCTACTCTTCCCTCTCAACACAGAAAGTAGCAGACCATATATATTATACCATTCCTTGTTCCTTTTTAAAAACACACACAATATATCTGAGTTCTTCTACATGAGTACATAGGTCTTTCTCATTCTTCTTTACAACTACACAGTATTCCATCGTTTGGATGTACCACAGTTTATTTAACCAGTTCCCTGTTGGTGGACACTGAAGTCATCCTTATCATACTATCACAAACAATATTGGCAAGCATAACCACCTACACACACCAAGTTCATTTCTGAATGTGCCTTTGATGAAGCTTCTATTTAAATCTCCACAAGATCACAAGGCTGAAAAGTTAGCCCCTTTTTCAGTTTTCATTATGTACAGCAGTATGTAGCAAAAGACTCCCTTGAGCAAAGCAAATGTACTCTTTGAGGATTTATTTCATAAAATAAATGGATAAACAGAACACCCAGCATAACAATTTCTATTTAACAATGCATATGTATGTATACAATACATGCATATGCATAGAAAGTATAAAATAAATCCGTCAAAGCATTAAGCATTGTCTCTGTATGCTGGACCTATGGAGTGCTTTGTAGATTCCCCCTCCTTGTCTATCAGTTCTAACTTCACAACAGTGAATATGTACAATTTTTGCAATGTAAAATTTCAAAAAATGTTAACTCAAATTAAGCTGGATACATTCTTTCAGTCTGTCCTACATTTGTATAGTGCTCCAGTGTGTTCAAATATCACTTCATTTAAAAATATTTTTTTTTCAAATATAGAGACAGACAGGGTCTTGCTCAGTCGACCAAGTTGGTCTTGAACTCCTAGATTCTCCTGGATCCTCCCACCTCCGCCTCCCAAAGTGCTGGTATTACAAGTGTGAGCCATCACGCCCAGCCAGCTTCATTTGAGAAACCTTTCCCAAGCACTCCATATATTACTAATTATTCCTTTCTTCATTTTTATATAGGATTTTCTTCATATCTCTATTACCTCACTTGTCACATGATAATCAGTTACTCACCCATCAGTCTCCCTTGATTGCTCGTGGGCTCCTTGAGCAATGTGCGACCTTGAACAGTGTGTGACACATACATGCTTCCTACACAGAGAAGGAAATGATTTCGCTACAGTGTCATCATTCCCAGAATTCAATACCTGTATTTCTAAATCATTCTAGATACTCTGCCAACAACTTGAGAATGTTATGCTCTTTCCCTAAAACTTCCATCCATTCCAGCCATAGTTAACTCAATTGTGACATGCTCTCTGGCCAAGCCCATTTGTAGTTTTTTCTTTAGGTGATTTTTAATTTTAATTTTTGATTTTGATTGTTTGCTTTTTGGTATTTTTTAATCTAGGAGTGTTTGGTAAACTTCACCATGTCTATATCTCTGTGTCTTTGCACCTGCTGGTCTCTGCTTGGAATGATGTCTCAAGGTTTTATTCACCTGGAAAGAATTCCTACTCACCCTTAAAGACTCAGCTTAAATAACCCCTTCTCTGGTAAACCTTTATATTCTCCCATTCTTTCAGTAAGAGTTGAGAATTCCTCTACTCTTGAAATGTTTGTGCCTCTATTACTATGTATCAGGCAGTGAACTAAGCGTCTAGGATAGAAAGATGAAACTGTAGAACCTGCCCTCATGGAGCGCATGGTCTAGTATGGAAAACAGCCATATGAACAAATAACCACACTATAATATTAAATACAATACCAAAAGGGAAATGTATTGAATATTTGACATGTGTCAATTACCTTGTTAGATACTTTATTAACAATTATCTATGATCATATTAGATACGTATTTGAATTGGACAGAAGGCCATGAAACTCTAGGACTGCTAGAGTTTGTTATGCTCTCAATTGTCTTCTAAAGAAACTGTCTCCTAATGGTTCTTTCTGAATATGCTTTAGTCATACAACTATTGTGCAACTGTAGCATACACAAAAAGCATATCTGTAGCATACTCATGTGACCAATAATGCATTAAACCAACCTTACTTCTTTGGCCACAAGTAACTGGACCAAGGCTCAGTGTTTCAGCTAAGGACAACATATAGGTTGAACTTCAGGGACAATCGCCAAGGACATGGCATGGCTCAAAATTCTCTCTAATAGGGGCCTTCCGTTTTTAGAAGGTGAGAGGCTAATCCAATCAGATATTCTCTCTTGGAAAATACAAATGTTGGGTGAACAAAAGAAAAGAGGGCAGGTTTTCAGAGCTCAAATCTTATCCTAAATACTGCTAAATTAATGTTCTGTGAAGTTTTGAAAGTACTAGGGCCAAGAAACAATATGGCTACTTAGATGACTTCCCATCCAAGTTTACATTCGGCCCTCATTACCAAAGGTGATAAGTGTGTGCCTCTTCCTTGCAACCCATCAGGGTCTAACACATCATATCGCCACTTCTGAAATTAGGAAATAGGCTCAGAAGTCCAAGAGCTTGACCAGAGTAATTCACTTGGTAGGTAGCAGAACCAGAATTCAAAGAGCAAGTCGGCGTGATTCTTCTCCAATATCCTGCCAGTTACATGGGCAAGTGGCCTCAAAATCAACAAAAGACAAGTAGAGGTTGACATGTGTCAATGGAAAGAGGCTCAAAAGGAAGAGTTTATACACAAGAATAGAACAGAAACGTTCTGGAAGTATGTCTGGGGATGTGAAGTAGGAAGGGGCACACCAGGTTTCACCTTGGTCAAGTGACTGTCTAATTCCCCGGAGCTCCAGACTTAGCTATCGGTCTTTCTCACTCTAATATAAAATCCACAGGGCAGGACCTTAATCTCTAGCTTGTTCACCATAGATTAAAGCAGAGTCTGGCTTAATAGTAAGTGCTTAATAAATATATGAATGAATAAATGAACGAAAATTCCACGTTGTTGGGGGAAGGGGTTATCATGAACCAGACCCTAGCAGTCACTTACAAATACAGTTGATCCTCATTATTTGTGGATCCTATATTTGCAAATTTGCTTACTTGCTAAAATGTGTTTGTAATCTCCAAATTAATACTTGTGGAGCTTTCAAGGTGATTCATGGACATACACACAGTAGTGAAAAATCTGTCACTCCTTATGCACGTTCCAAGCTAAGGTCAAATAAGATGACCCTGGGCCTTCTTGTTTCAGCTGTCATACAAAGATGACCCAAGGACAGAGGCAGCAGAGGGCAGTGCAGGGTAGTGCAAGAAGCTCTGGCTCTGGGACTAATTGGACGAGGTCTGAATCTTAACTCTGGCACCTGTTAGTGAAGCAGCCTCAAGCAAATCACTTAATGCTTCTGTACTTCCTTTATTGTTTTGTAAATAAAGAAAATTCAATCTACCAAGATGAGTTGTTTTTAGGAATTAAGATTATAACCTATGTGAGATATGTGTATATGTGCATATTTTCCCTAGGAACAAGGGTTTAGTATTTCTTTAATTCAGTGTTCTAGGCAACTTTACAGAATATAACTACTGCAAATAACGAGAATTGACTGTAATTATAAGGACATAACAGAGAAGTAGACAAAACAATTATTTGGATGAGGTAGACGCAGGCTTCAAGAAGATTTTGAAGAAATAGAATTTACCAGGCACATAAGGTGTGGACAAGGCTTGCAAGGAGAGAGAATGGCACCTACAGACAGAGGTCCAGATGGTGCGAAAAAAAGGTAGGTTCAGGAAATGGCACTTCAGGAAGTCTAGAGCAGTAGAACATGAGGCCAGAACACGGTGCCATAGTGCTTCTGCACCCTGTGTACACCCTGTACTGCAGAACTTCACTCTCTGCATTTAATCTTGGTTTCTAGTTCTCTCTTCTATTAAACTGTGAGCTCCTCAAGTTCAAAGTCTCTAAGAAATCATAGCGAGAGTCCTCTAAATTTGCAAACAAGTTATTACTAAACACAAATACACCCAAAAAGACTGTACAAAAATAACTTTGGTTTTCAATTGCAGTCATAGCAATTCACAACTGGTACACATTTGCAATTTGTCCAGGGTTTTTCGCTGATGACTGCTGTAACTCTGTCATAAACTCTTTTCATTGTTTCAGACGCCCAGACATTTGTTAGAACAGTTTTAAGATCTTGCTCTTTTTAGTGTAATTGATTGATTGGTTGATTGACTGAGATGGGGTCTCATTATGTTGCCCAGGCTGGTTTTGAAATCCTAGGTTAAAGCAATCCTCCTGCCTCAGCCCTCCAGGTGGCTGGGATTACAGGCGCACACCGCTGCGCTGGGCTCTCGTGTGATTAATTAACAAGGCTTAAACATACGGTCCATTAGACAACGCTTCCACCTCAGAGTAAAGATTTATTTTAATTCACTCTGACTTATTTCTCTATATGAAAGATACAATTTACTATAGTAAAATACATAGAAGCATATTGATACATATGTTACAAACAGAATAAGGAAAGCAAAATAATTTTTTCCACAAAAGCTTGCAAAATCCTGGCCAAAGCACAATAAACATGATGTTAAACTCACAGCTTACATTTCTCCACTGAGAGCTAGGAAAAAATAATGACAGTTTTTGTAAAGTCACAAAACTAAGCACTGCAAGAATTTACAAGATTTTGTAAACTTGTATATTCTCCCCAACCCCATATACAAGTAGCCAAAGGAGCCTATCAATCTCACCCTGATACTTCAATTTCCTCCAGCCTCCAAAATAAAACTCTCACTGTCCAATATCTCAATTTATATTTTCAAATGTCTAAAATCTTAAAATTAAGAGCAGTGCATTAGCTTTTCCCCACAAACATTTTTGGTATAATTTTACTTAGGCACAACATAGTTTGTACTGTTATCTAAAAACATATGGATAGAACCAACATGACTAGAAACCAAACGAATATACTATGAAGACGAAAAGGGAATAGAAAATGTTGTTTTTAAACAGATTCAGTGCTGTTATTATCCACTCATAGGTTGGGTGTGATCAAATCACATTGTGCTGCACAGCTAAGTATGTCCTATATTTTATGACAAAGTAGGGTAACAAATTATTTATTGAGGGTCTGTTGGGCGCACAGAGGCATGCTAGAAGCTGTAAAAGATTTGATTCTTACCCTCAATAAACGTGCAATGTTATAGACCTACTCCCAAAACAAATAATGAGTGATGCTCTCTCAAATATATGTACAATCAAATGTGAAACGGAGGTAAAGATGAGGAAGATCTTAGGCTCAGAGATCGTATTCAGGCCTTTATGGTGGCAATCTTGATATAATTACGCATTTAAAAAATAAATTGTCATCAGATCAGTCTGAAATTTATAGAGGCTTTTGTTGGTGAGAAACGTATTTTACATAATTTACCCACAGGAATGTTTTTGATTAATGTTATCTATTAAAGACTGCAGTTCACAATATTTCCCCTGTTAACAGTACATATCTTTTTGGAGCTGATCTGGTGAAGTTCTTCCCAGAGTATCTGTATCCCGATTTTCAGATTCCATTTCATCAGTGGGGCAAATTTACAGGTCAGTATAGGACAAGTTTTAGGCATTAATGGAAAAGAGATTGTATTACATTTATATTGTCTTTCTAATCTGACAGCCTTGAGTTTAATTTAGAAAATTCCTCTATTTTTAATTTACCTTTGTTTTGATATATTTTACTATTAGGGATCACATAAACAATTTTCCTCTTTTTCTTGACTTCCTTGTGAACTAATACATTTTCAAAAGCTTCTTGTTAACTTCTAATTACAGGTAAGTTCCGTTTTCTGTTTGCTTAACAAGCTCATTGACGTTTCATTTGCAAGCACCGTTCTTGCGTCAAATGGAAGATAACTAATGGAACATTTGTGCACAGAGGTCAATATAGGAAAGCTTAGCAGAGTGATTACTTATTTGTTTTCTGTTAATGTCCATGCAGCTGCTCTGGGAATAAATGAAATGCAAGTACAGGGGACAAAATCATTCTAATTAGAGATTTACCTGGAACCTTTTTAAAAAATTCTATATACATGACCTACTTCTCCTCACCCCACCAAAATCTCCCCCACCTCCTTTTTTCCTTGATTCCCCACCAAATAATGGAGAAAATCTGATGGGTTCATTTACTTAGTAAAAGAAAACCTTGTAAAACAAGGAGACAGAGAAACAATTTTAGTGCTAAGTATAACATGGCATATAAAAATATGTTCTACATGATTTTAAAAGGCTTTATAAAATTATTTCTTGTTGTTTACGAAATTATTTCAAGTCTAGTTGTTTTTTTAAATCTCACCATTAGAGACAAAAACTCAAAATGTGCACTGTGAATAAGGTATAAGCAAAATTTAAAGACCAATAAATTTATGAAAGATATTTTATATTTAACTTAAAAAATTTTTCAACTCAATACCCAAGTATATACTGAAATTACAACTATTCTTACTTGAATAGATAAATATGTAACATTGTCAAAAGCATTAAGTATAGTCTGAAGATGTTTCGGAAGCAGCGAGTCATGATTCTGATTGCATTTACCCACTTACAACAAGAACTCCATCTATAAAGAGCTGCCTTTAACTCAATTCCTAACCTAAGACCATTGATTTGGAGTAAGTAGAGTGGGTCATTCACTAATGTACTTAAAAAAACAAAATCTTGAGTCTGACTCAGAGATACCTAGGTTAAGTGTACAGGACACAAAGATTTTGACTGAGGCACAGTGTTAAAGATTCGTTAAAATATTTTGTATGCAGCACATGTTAAATTTTTTCACTACGGTAACCATACTTTTTAAGAAACTAAAGCAAAAACAGAAAAGTAAAACAGGGTAAATATCAAGACGGTATTAGTCTGTTTTCACGCCGCTGATAAAAGACATACCCGAGACTGGGAAGAAAGAGAGGTTTAATTGGACTTACAGTTCCACATGGCTGGGGAGGCCTCAGAATCATGGCAGGAGGCGAAAGGCACTTCTTACACAGGCAGTAAGAGAAAAATGAGGAAGAAGCAAAAGCGGAAACCCATGATTAACCCATCAGATCTCGTGAGACTTATTCACTATCACGAAAATAGCATGGGAAAGACCGGCCCCGTGATTCAGTTACCTCCCCCTGGGTCCCTCCCACAACATGTGGGAGCTCTGGGAGATACAATTCAAGTTGAGATTTGAGTGGAGACACAGCCAAACCATATCAAGAACATTATATGAAACGTCCTAAATGTCAATAAACACATTGTATTAAACATACTATTTTTCTCATGTATCTGTACAATGGAATAATAGGATTGTTGGGCTCTTCCTAGATTATATGGATTCTGAAAGAGACGCATGTTAAATCAAAACTAATTAGGTGAAAATTATTACAATTTATGAATGCATTACCACTGTGCCTAAAAGTACACAGGAAACTGAATATTTCCATTTCAAAAACAATTTTAACTTAATAGTCTTATTTCTCAATTATTCTCTACATTTTTATAAGAATAACAAAACCAAAATTGTACCCCAATAAAAATTAACAAATCTCACAGTTCATTTTTATAAGTCTTCCTACCACTGGACAACTACAAAGCTTTCTGGTTCTAGAGTCTATCTCCATATTGAGAAATAAAGTTAAAGGATGCGATCTGGATGTTAATGAAACTCAAACTCCCTTCCTCATAAATTCTATTAAAACTACAAAATATTACTTTCAGATAAGAAGATATTAAGCTTCCATGACTACACATATGAATGACATTTTAAATTAGAAATCTAAAGAATGGGCCGGGCGCGGTGGCTCACGCCTGTAATCCCAGCACTTTGGGAGGCAGAGGTGGGTGGATCACGAGGTCAGGAGACCGAGACCATCCTGGCTAACACAGTGAAACCCTGTCTCTACTAAAAATACAAAAAATTAGCCGGGCGTGGTGGCAGGCGCCTGTAGTCTCAGCTACTCAGGAGGCTGAGGCAGGAGAATGGCGTGAACCCAGGAAGCGGAGTTTGCAGTGAGCCAAGACCGCACCACTGCACTCCAGCCTGGGCAACAGAGCGAGACTCCATCTCAAAAAAAAAAGAAATCTAAAGAATGCGCATAATTGGCACCAAGCCGTTACTAAAGGAATCCTCTTTTGGTAAAAATATACAATTTTTTTTTTTTTTTTGAGATGGAGTTTCACTCTTGTATTTTTAGGAGAGATGGGGTTTCACCATGTTGGCCAGGCTGGTCTCAAATTCCTGACCTCAGGTGATCCACCTGCCTCAGCCTCCCAAAGTGCCGGGATTACAGGCGTCAGCCACTGCGCCTGGCCCTAAAAATATACAATCTTTTTAAGGAGCTAAATCTAGGGTTAGTTTTGTCACCATAAGTACAACTAACCTGTACCTTAACTTCCAATTAATATACCATCAGCATTCTCTGTAGCGGTACACATCTATCTACTATATTGTGTCACAGAATTTTTTGCATAATAAATTCACACAGTACAACACTCAAAAATGTCTACATCCTAAGTGAAAACTCTCCCTTCTACTCTTGTCCCCAAACCACCGAGTTTCCTCTCATTCATTCTCCTTCCTCCACACAAGTTAACCACTATTCTTGTATGTTCTTCTTTAAGATTATACAAGAATATTCATGCATAGCCCATTGTTATTAGCCACTGTCCCCTGCTTTCCCTCACAAAGAGTTGCATGCTACAGACACTGGTCTGCCCCTTTTTTCATTTAACACATCTTGGAGAATGTTCCATATCAGTACACAGAAAGCTTTACTTTTCTGTTTTAAACACTGAAATACTTCTATTATATGGATATTCAAATATTTAATCAGTCCCCTATTGGTGGACAACCACATTGTTGTCAGTATTTTGCTGTTTTACAATGTTGCAATGAGCAGCATTGTACATATATCTGCTGAGTACTAGTAAAAACGTTCTAGAGTAGAGTTGCTGGGTCAAAAGATATATATGCCTTTGTAATTTTGAGATATTGCAAAATTGCCCTCTACAGGACTGTATATTGTGTTTGCCCACCAGCCATCTATAAGAGTGCCTCGATACAGCCTCACCAACACAGTACCTCAAACCTTTGTGATTTTTGACAATATAGTAAATGAAAGATGGACTCCCTGTATAGTTTTGATTTGTATTTATACTATTGAGTGAGACTAAACATGTCTCCATTATGTTCATGAGCCATTTATTTCTATTTCTGTAAACAGACTTTTAATATCATTTTTCCTTTTTTTTTTTTTTTTTTTTTGAGGCAAAGTCTCTCTCTGTCACCAGGCTGGAGTGCAGTGGTGCGATCTCAGCTCACGGCAGCCTCCGCCTCCTGGGATTCAAACAATTCTCCTGCCTCAGCCTCCTGAGTAGCTGGGACTACAGGCACCCACCATCACGCCCAGCTAATTTTTGTATTTTTAGTAGAGACGGGGCTTCACCGTGTTGGCCAGGATGATCTTGATCTCCTGACTTCATGATCCACCTGCCTCGGCCTCCCAAAGTGCTAGGATTACAGGGGTGAGCCATTGCACCCGGCCCCTTTTCCCTTTTTTTTAAAAAAAAACATGACATTACATTTACGTAAGCACTTTTCCCATTTTTCTACAGGGTAGTCCTTTTCAACTTCTAAGAGCTCTTTAAACTAGTAAAGCCCTGCCATAATGCACCTAAAAAACTGAGATATAAAATGTGTAGTAACACATTTTCCTTAACATGAATGAAAAAGTGTTTTTTCAGTCAGTCTGTATTTTCACAAAAAGGACAAACATAAAAGATTCAGAAACAAACTGTGCATAAAAAGTACAAATACCCTGAAATTCCGAAATGATTGTGAAGCAGTCACTTCCCAACCCTACTGCCCATCACCCAAAACACTAGGAGAAAATAAGAATGTTGGCTTTTCCCAGTCTCCACCATCAGTAGCAAGGTACCCAAAGCCCAAGTTAAAGGAATGTTTCTGCAGAGGCTTTACTGTAATGGGGATTTAGCCCTTTCTATTTTTCTAACTCACTGATTTCTGCATGTATATCTTTAATAATTTCCCCCTTCTTCTTTCCTTCGGGTTTTTTGATTGTCCTCTCTGACATTGAGTTAAGAGGCTTTATTCATTTTCATTCTTTTCTTAATGACATAAGGATTTTAAGGCAATGAACATTCCTCAGAGCTCTCCTTTAGTCTCTAGTAAGTAATAATTGCATTATTGCTATTCTCTATGTATTCTGCAGTTTTAATTTCAAATCCCTATTTGAGCTAAGGGCTGTTGGCATGAGTTTTAAAATTCCACAAATATTTGTTTTCTGGATTTTTTATTAACTTATAGATTTAACTAAGATCAGAGAATGACATCTGTCCTTTTTCTACTTTTCACTATTTGAGGTGTTCTTCATTGAAAAAGATTAGCTTCGTGAATGTTCCAGATAGGAAGAGAGGGAGAGAGTGGAATAGATAGAAATTTAGTATTTTAATTATGGTTCAATTCTAAGCATTTGAAAATTTCATTTGATTTTTTAAACTATGATTTACAAGGATGTTTAATTTCTAAATTCATGTAGATTTTTGTTAATCTCTTCATTATTGCCTTCTAACCTTAATTGCTTCATATTTAAATTATAAATTACATGGTGTGTATGGTACCAATTGTTTTTAAATCTTCTGACTTGCTTTATGGATTAATATATAATTAATTTTTCTCCCATAGTCCATATATGCTTGAGAAGAATATATAATATCTAATTATTGGGTACAGAGGTCTATATTTGTCCATTATACCATGCCCGTTAAATGGTTATTCAAATCTACATATGGACATTCTGTTTAACTTATTTATGGTAAGCAGGGTCTGTTGAAATCTCTAAATATGATAATGGACTTGTCAATTTCTCCCTGCGGTTTTATCAGTTTTTCCTCTGTATTTTGAGGCTATTTTGATAGGTACATAAAATACAAAAATTGCTACATCCTCCTAATTAACAGACTTTTATCGTCACATTGTTACTAATGCTTTCTGTTCCAAAATCCTATTTTGTTTGATACTAAAGCTACATCACGTGTTTTTGGTTAATGTATACTGGCATATCATTATCACTCTCTCTCCTTTATGAAAACTTTCAATCTTTTTGTATCCTTATATTTTAAATATAATAGATTAAAACAGCTGGATTTTGTTTTACTAATTCAATCTTTCTAACTGGTAACTTTAGTCCATTTACATTTGTTGTGACTGATTTATGTGGACTTGCTTCCATAACCCTTAGAGCTTCTATTTCTCTCACTTTCTAATATAATTTTATTATCTCCTCCTAGGATTCCACTAGGACATATTTTAGACCTCATTCTGCTCTCTCTCTCCCCATCTCCACCTCACCACCTTCTGCCCTATCATCTATCCTCATGTCTTGCTGTGTAACATTCTGACTTATTTTTTGGAGATGATTGTCTAATCAATTAATTCTCTCTTCTGATGTCTAATCCATCTACTGAGTTTCTTATTTCAACAATTACATTTTGTATTTATTTTATTTTGAGACAGAGTCTCACTCTGTCACTCAGGCTGGACTACAGTGGCATGAACATGCTTCAGTGCAGCCTTGGTCTCCTGGGCTCCAACGATCCTCCTACCTCAGCCTCCTCACCTCCCACCTCAGTAGCTGGGACTACAGGCATGTGCCCCATACCAAGCTAATTTTTTTTTTTCTTTTTTTGGCGAGGGGGCCAGGGTGGGAGTTATCTTTTATAGAAACGAGTTCTCACCACGTTCCCCAGGCTGGTCTCAAACTCCTGGTCTCAAGCCATCCTCCTGTCTCAGTCTCCCAAAGTGCTGGGATTACAAGTGTGAGCCACCATACCCAGCTATATATTTTCATTTCTGTAAGTTCTATTTCATCCATTTTCTCTTCAGGTCTTCCTCGTCACTCCTGGTGGTCTTACTGCCTGCTCAATTTTGTGATTCTTTTTTCTTTATATTAGATTCCGCATGTAACTATTTTCTCACAATTCTAATATCTGAAGTCTGTGTTCTGTATCTGATGATTCCAAAACCTACAGTCTTTGGGAAATATATCTATTCATTATTTCTGACAATTCTCAAACATATTGGGTTGACTACTTGAATGCTATGATTGACTGAATTCATACTTGCCTGCTTTTAATCTTTGGGAAAGCTACAGGCTTAAATTAGAGATGATTTTCCTACAAAAAGTATCTGTGTCTGCTTCTGATGAGAGCTGTAGAAACAACTAACATGAGACCATTTTACCACCTTGCATAATCTCGAGATTCTCTTGGATTCTCTTGGAGAATCTCAGGATTACTCAAGGTTCTCAGATTTGGCTCCCCATCCTTGCACATTTATAAACAGAAGACTAGACTGCTTAGTATAAGTGGTGACCACTTCCTCCTACCCTGGAAAAAACAAAAACAAAACAGATTTCTCATCTGAATGTGATCACAGACTAGGGGATTCTGTAAGAGAATAACTGGAGGCTGAGGACAGCAGGAAAAATAGGTGTCTTTCCTGACCATAGAAATAGGTTACTAGCTGCCCTAAAGGCTGTGTGCTCCAGAGTTTCACTATTTAACTCAACTACCATTCCCTCCATAATAGTGAATGGAAGCTGTATAAGAACTGTGTAAGTACAAGATATTACTTCAGCACTATTTCCTACAACTCTTCTACATGAATCCTACTCTCCTTGTGTTATAGCTTAAACTGGTCTGGTATACTCTGAATAACTCATTCTCTTTCCTAGATACCCAAATGTGTTTACTTTTCACCCATGTAAATAAGTTTCCTTCAACCTCCACCAGCTGCCCAAACCCCACTCACATTTCACTGCCCCGCTGAGATCCCACCTACTTCATGAAGTCTTCAGGTCACTATTGGCAGAGAAACTTTTTGCTGCTTTAAAGAGAAATTAAGTCCATGCTTAGCATTTAATAATCAATGGAGTACTCAGTAGTTTTAATCCCCTCTGATACAGCTGGCATTTGGTATAATGAAAAACACTTTATTAGGAATCAGAAGATTTATTTGGGTAGATCACAAGCTGACTTATTCTAATTATTCATTTGGATAATGACAACACACTGTGTCAAAAAAAGAATGAAGAAACTGTAACGGATTTTAAGACTGAAAATGGCATTATTCATAACTTCATGTATTTGTCTCTATTCTAGGTGGTAAACTAAGATCATAAACTTAAATTCTTGGGATTCTTACAACAAAATGTTGAAAAGCTATACTGGTCAATTTTTTTTTTATTTTTTATTTTTTTTATTTTTAATTGATCATTCTTGGGTGTTTCTCGCCGAGGGGGATTTGGCAGGGTCACAGGACAATAGTGGAGGGAAGGTCAGCAGATAAACAAGTGAACAAAGTTCTCTGGTTTTCCGAGGCAGAGGACCCTGCGGCCTTCCGCAGTGTTTGTGTCCCTGGGTACTTGAGATTAGGGAGTGGTGATGACTCTTAACGAACATGCTGCCTTCAAGCATCTGTTTAACAAAGCACATCTTGCACCGCCCTTAATCCATTCAACCCTGAGTGGATACAGCACATGTTTCAGAGAGCACAGGGTTGGGGGTAAGGTCACAGATCAACAGGATCCCAAGGCAGAAGAATTTTTCTTAGTACAGAACAAAATGAAAAGTCTCCCATGTCTACCTTTTTCTACACAGACACGGCAACCATCCGATTTCTCAATCTTTTCCCCACCTTTCCCCCCTTTCTATTCCACAAAACCGCCATTGTCTTCATGGCCCGTTCTCAATGAGCTGTTGAGTACACCTCCCAGATGGGGTGGTGGCCGGGCAGAGGAGCTCCTCACTTCCCAGTAGGGGCGGCCGGGCAGAAGCGCCCCTCACCTCCCGGACGGGGCGGCTGGCCGGGCGGGGGGTTGACCCCCCACCTCCCTCCCGGACAGGGTGGCTGGCCGGGCAGAGGGGCTCCTCACTTCCCAGTAGGGGCGGCCGGGCAGAGGCGCCCCTCACTTCCCCGACGGGGCGGCTGGCCCGGCGGGGGGCTGACCCCCCCACCTCCCTCCCGGAGGGGGCGGCTGGCCGGGCAGAGGGGCTCCTCACTTCCCGGTAGGGGCGGCCGTGCAGAGGTGCCCCTCACCTCCCGGACAGGGCGGCTGGCCGGGCGGGGGGCTGATACCCCCACCTCCCTCCCGGACGGGGCGGCTGGCCAGGCCGGGGGCTGACCCCCCCACCTCCCTCCGGGACGGGGCGGCTGGCCGGGTGGGGGGCTGACCCCCCCACCTCCCTCCCGGACGGGGCGGCTGGCCGGGCGGGGGGCTGACCCCCCCACCTCCCTCCCGGACGGGGCGGCTGGCCGGGCAGAGGGGCTCCTCACTTCCCAGTAGGGGCGGCCGGGCAGAGGCGCCCCTCACCTCCCGGACGGGGCACCTGGCCAGGCGGGGGGCTAACCCCCCCACCTCCCTCCCGGACGGGGCAGCTGGCCGGGTGGGGGGCTGACCCCCCCACCTCCCTCCCAGACAGAGCGGCTGGCCGGGCAGAGGGGCTCCTCACTTCCCAGTAGGGGCGGCTGGGCAGAGGCGCCCCCCACCTCCCGGACAGGGCGGCTGGCCGGGCGGGGGGCTGATCCCCCCACCTCCCTCCCGGACGGGGCGGCTGGCCAGGCGGGGGGCTGATCCCCCCACCTCCCTCCCGGACGGGGCGGCTGGCCGGGCGGGGGGCTGACCCCCCCACCTCCCTCCCGGATGGGGCGGCTGGCCGGGCGGGGGGCTGACCCCCCCACCTCCCTCCCGGACGGGGCGGCTGGCTGGGCAGAGGGGCTCCTCACTTCCCAGTAGGGGCGGCCGGGCAGAGGCGCCCCTCACTTCCCGGACGGGGCGGCTGGCCGGGCAGGGGGCCGACCCCCCCACCTCCCTCCCGGACGGAGCGGCCGGCCGGGCAGAGGGGCTCCTCACTTCCCAGCAGGGGCGGCCGGGCAGAGGCACCCCTCACCTCCCGGACAGGGCGGCTGGCCGGGCGGGGGGCTGACCCCCCCACCTCCCTCCCGGACGAGGAGGGAGGACGCTCCTCACTTCTCAGATGGGGTGGCTGCCGGGCGGAGGGGCTCCTCACTTCTCAGACGGGGCGGTTGCCAGGCAGAGGGTCTCCCCACTTCTCAGACGGGGCGGCCGGGCAGAGACGCTCCTCACATCCCTGACGGGGCGGCAGGGCAGAGGTGCTCCCCACATCTCAGACGATGGGCGGCCGGGCAGAGACGCTCCTCCCTTCCCAGATGTGATGGCGGCCGGGAAGAGGCGCTCCTCACTTCCTAGATGGGATGGCGGCCGGGCAGAGACGCTCCTCACTTTCCAGACTGGGCAGCCAGGCAGAGGGGCTCCTCACATCCCAGACGATGGGCGGTCAGGCGGAGACGCTCCTCACTTCCCAGACGGGGTGGCTGCCAGGTAGAGGCTGCAATCTCGGCACTAAGGGAGGCCAAGGCAGGCGGCTGGGAGGTGGTTGTAGCGAGCCGAGTTCACGCCACTGCACTCCAGCCTGGGCGCCATTGAGCACTGAGTTAACGAGACTCCGTCTGCAATCCCGGCACCTCGGGAGGCCGAGGCTGGCAGATCACTCGCGGTTAGGAGCTGGAGACCAGCCCGGCCGACACATCGAAACCCCGTCTCCACCAAAAAAATACGAAAACCAGTCAGGCGTGGCGGCGCGCGCCTGCAATCGCAGGCACTCGGCAGGCTGAGGCAGGAGAATCAGGCAGGGAGGTTGCAGTGAGCTGAGATGGCAGCAGTACCGTCCAGCTTCGGCTCGGCATCAGAGGGAGACCGTGGAAAGAGGGGAGAGGAGAGAGGGGAGGGGAGAGGGGAGAGGGGAGAGGGGAGAGGGGAGAGGGGAGAGGGGAGAGGGGAGAGGGGAGAGGGGAGAGGGGAGAGGAGAGAGGAGAGAGGAGAGAGCTCCTTTGTGCTCAGTAGATCATATACTGGTCAATTTTATAATCACATTTAAAAATGGTTTTAGACATTTATCCTGAATTTGCAGATTTTTTTCCAAATCTTTTCTTTGATCATTTTTTTTTCTCTCAAATAAGGTTCTGAACAAAAAATGACCTGTCTTCCTTTTCCAGTGCTTATGGGAATACTGAGTCAACATACACAATTTTATAAACAAGCACATAAAACTGAAGCACAATAGTTATGTCTTTTCTCCCCAATCAGTAAGGGCTTCATTAAAAAGATATTTTAACATTAAACTATGAAAAACATAAGAATTATGGCTTGGTAGCTAGTAAAAGGCTGGTGTGAGCAAGAGACACAAAGGTTAAAAATTTACTATTTTTCAGTCTTGTGTTTTTTTTGGATATGTAAATATGTGGCTGGGTTACCTAACATCCAACTTCCAAAACTGATCATGAGGTTTTATGACAAGAGAAGGACTTTTATAGCAATTTTACTGCCTAATCGAAAACAGTCTAGGGAAGCTTTAAAGGTAACAAAATGAAACTTTACACAATTATAAACAACTCTGTTTCACACCCAACCTGGCACTTCTACTCACTGTAATAGTATATTTGTGATCAACTTTGTAACAACCTGTCAAAAGAGAGCTCTAACATCTGCCCACTAGGGATCACATCAGCCTTTCCGGCTCTGCAGCAGAAAACACATGGGAGTCACTCAGAACTCCGGATTTCCAACAAAGTAGCATTTCCCAGAGAGTAAGCCAGAGGACACCATCCTCTGAGACGCTGTTGGGTAGATTATTAAACAAATTTGGGAAAAATAGAAAATAGCATTAAGGCTCCAAGAGGTGCTTTAGTAAAAGATATTTTGAACCTGGCTTCCCCAAAACCTTGCAATCCCTGCAAAGCAAACATCTATTAACATACCACTATATTTAGCACTCACAGAACATTTTGGGAGATATGGCAAAAATTAGGCTGCAGGTGTCAGCAAAGTAAACTCTTAAAAAACAATATTGAAAAAAATTAAGATTTTAAAAAAACAAAAAAGCAAAAGCAAAAGAAAAGTAAATAAATCAAAGTTTTAACCAATATTGGATAGGCACAGTGGCTCACACATATAATCCTAATATTTTGCAAGGACCAGGTGGATGGATCACTTCAGCCCAGGAGTTTGAGACCACCATGAGCAACATGGCGAAACCCCTGTCTCTACCAAAAATATAAAAATTAGCCAGGCGTGGTGGCATGCACCTGTGGCTCTAGCTACTTAGGATGCTGAGGTGGGAGGATGGCTGGGGCTTGGGAGGCAGAGATTGTAGTGAGCCATGATTGCACCACTGCACTCCAGCCTGGGCAGCAGAGCAAGACCTTGTCTCAATAAACACATAAATAAAAATAAAAAACAATATTACTTTACCATGTGGCAGCACATGGTAAATGAGCTCAGCACATCCATATGTAATACTAAGTTTTTTTTTATAAAAAGAACACTTTTTGTTTCTCTGAGCTTTACAGATGAACATCACACCCAGATAACTATTCTGTGGTATCAACACCACAGTTAACATGTATTCTGACTAAAAGGAATGATTCTTAAAAGGATGTTAGCCCCCAAAACACATATATAAGCATGTAAAGCAAATGTAACTAAAAATAACCGTAGAAACAAAGAACTTCTGGAGGAAGTTCTGAAGTTGTAAATCGACACTCATATTTTTACCCTAAATGCAACTATTACTATCTCAGCCATAGAAATGATCAAAGTAAGGACTGAATATATTTAGATTTTAATCACCATAATGTGGATTATGTCACATAATAGAATTAGTCATCTGAGTGTTTGAAAATTCTCGTTAAATTGCCCATAATTTGAGGGTATACAGAACATTTCATAACTAACCTAACAAATTGTGATCTTTTCCCCTCCTTCTGTAAGACTTCCAATCACAAAAAAGAAGCAATACAAACTTCAGTAAAACTGCATAACAATTACCATTTGAGTCTACTAAACTGCAACTATTACCTCTACAAGTAATTAGACAGTCAGCTTCATAGGTCCATGAGATTTCCTATGATTATTCCTACAAGTATCAATTATGATCATAGGCATGTGGGGACCCATCTGTAATCGTAACATTCTCTAAACCCTCTATCACAATTTACATTTGAAAAACATTTGTTTTTTATGGTAAAAAATATATATATATATAATGTGTGTGTGTATATAAATATATGTATGGGTGTGTGTGTATATATATGAATCATTAAAACTCTACCTATCAACAACAACAATGGTTTATAACCAATGGTTCCAGATCCTCTTCCATAACTCTGGAATGGCAATGGTTCCATATGCTATTCCATAAACTCTGTACCCCGGAACTCAGGAATCCAGATTTTACAGAAGTAAAAAGAGGTCTTCAAGGAGGAAAAAAAAAAGGTTGAGGGTGTAATCCCAGCTATTCGGGAGGTTGAGGCAGCAGAATCACTTGAACCCGGGAGGCAGAGGTTGCAGTGGGCTGAGATTGCACCACTGCACTCAAGCCTGGGCAAAAAGAGCAAAACTTTGTCTCGAAAAAACAAACAAACAAACAAACAAACAGGTTGAGGGTGACTGTTAAAATGAAGTTTGAGTTACCCTAGTACGTGTTAACTCAGAAACAGACTCTTAGGCTCTACAGTGATCTCAGGAAGTTATATGATTTCTCATTTAACATCTCAGCCTTCTAAGTTATTAAGGATGAGGAACATTCTATTTTTTAAAGACCACATCACCAGATGGCTCTAAATAATTACAAATTACTTCCTTATATTGAGTTGAAAATCACCTCTTTGTAATTTGACTTATTAGTTCTAGTTTTATGCCTTGTGTTCACCAAAAACAAATAAAAACTAATGCTTCCATATATGTACTCCTTCAAGTAGTTGAAGACAAGCTATCGTGAACCCCCATGTTTTCCTCTCTGAATCCACAGTAATTTAACCAGCTATCCTTGGATACAGAATAGAATCTCTTCCCAATCCTGGCTATTATTCTCTAAATGAACCTAAATTTATCTAAACACACCCTTCTTAAAGTACTACCACAGAATTCAATTCAGTAATTCACATGTTGCCTGAAACATCAGAAAACAACTTCCTTGAAAGCATAGCAAGTTGGATTTACCCAGTTGCTGACCAGATCCCATCCCCTCCTGCCCCCATTCCCATCTTTGTGTTATGCTTTATCTCAAGTTCCATTTTGCTTATTATTCATGACTCTCAAGTTGTCACTGTGGACATCAGAGGCCATAAATATATATGGTTCTGGCTCATTGCTGTAAATCCTTCTGAGTCATACCTGCCATCCTCCAAAGTCTGTGAATCCCGAGATTAATAACTTGGCAATTCAGTTTAAGGTCCTTTTCATAAGGCGAGTTAGCTCAAGGCAATCACATTCTTCCAGGCCTCTTAAGAAATACTCCAACCCCAGAAAAGGCCCTTCTTTCTGGTATCAGGAGCTATAGGCCACAAACACAAATCCAATGGAATTTCAGCTATTTACCTCCCAGATCATCCCCTCCCTGAAGTTCTATCTAGAGCAGGAAAAAATAATGAAAACACCACCTGCAGTCACAAATCCTCCAGTTTCCTGGCCAAGATTTCATATTCCCTTCAAGATACCTCCAAAAAAAAAAAAAAAAAAAAAAAAAGCTCTCAGATTCATTGATTTTTTTTAAGGGTTTTTCATGTCTCTGTCTCCTTGAGTTCTGCTCTGATCTTAGTTATTTCTCATCTTCTGCGAGCTTTTGAATTTGTTTGCTCTTGTTTCTCCAGTTCTTTTAATTGTGATGTTGGGGTGTCGATTTTGGATCATTCCTGCTTTCTCTTGTGGCCATTTAGTGCTATAAATTTCCCTCTACACTCTGCTTTAAATGTGTTCCAGAGATTCCGGTACATTGTGTCTTTGTTCTCATTGGTTTCATTATTTGTGCCTTCATTTCGTTATTTACCCAGTAGTCATTCAGGAGCAGGTTGTTCAGTTTCCATGTAGTTGTGCAGTTTTGAGTGAGTTTCTTAATCCTGAGTTCTAATTTCATTGCACTGTGGTCTGAGAGACTGTTTTGTTACGATTTCCGTTCTTTTGCATTTGCTGAGGAGTGTTTTACTTCCAATTAAATGGTCAATTTTAGAATAAGTGGGATGTTGTGCTGAGAAGAATGTATATTCTACTGATTTGGGGTGGAGAGTTCTGTAGATGTCTATTAGGTTCGCTTGGTGCGGAGCTGAGTTCAAGTCCTGGATATCCTTGTTAACTTTCTGTCTCATTGATCTGTCTAATATTGACAGTGGGGTGTTAAAGTCTCCCAGTATTATTGTGTGGGAGTCAAAGTCTCTTTGTAGGTCTCTAAGAACTTGCTTTATGAATCTGGGTGTTCCTGTATTGGGTGCGTATATATTTAGAATAGTTAGTTCTTCTTGTTGAATTGATCCCTTTACCATTATGTAATGCCTTCTTTGGCTCTTTTGATCTTTGTTGGTTTAAAGTCTGTTTTATCAGAGACTAGGATTGCAACCCCTGCTTTTTTTTGCTTTCCATTTGCTTGGTAGATCTTCCTCCATCCCTTTATTTTGAGCCTATGTGTGTCTTTGCACATGAGATAGGTCTCCTGAATACAGCACACTGATGGGTCTTGACTCTTTATCCAACTTGCCAGTCTATGTATTTTAATTGGGGCATTTAGCCCATTTACATTTCAGGTTAATATTGTTATGTGTAAATCTGATCCTGTCATTATGATGCTAGCTGTTTATTTTGCCCGTTAGTTGATAAACAGAACCAATGGCAAAAATCACGTGATTATCTCAATAGATGCAGAAAAGGCCTTCAACAAAATTCAACAGCCCTTCATGCTAAAAACTCTCAATAAACTAGGAATTGATGAAACGTATCACAAAATAATAAGAGTATATATGACAAACCCACAGGCAATATCATACTGAATGGGCAAAAACTAGAAGCATTCCCTTTGAAAACCGGCACAAGACAAGTATGCCCTCTCTCACCACTCCTATTCAACATAGTATTGGAAGTTCTGGGCAGGGCAATCAGGCAAGAGAAAGAAATAAAGGGTATTCAATTAGGAAAAGAGGAAGTCAAATTGTCTCTGTTTGCAGATGACATGATTCTATATTTAGAAAACCCCATCATCTCAGTCTACAATCTCCTTAAGCTGATAAGCAACTTCAGCAAAGTCTCAGGATACAAAATCAATGTGCAAAAATCACAAGTATTCCTATAAACCAATAACAGACAGAGAGCCAAATTATGAGTGAGCTCCCATTGCTACAAAAAGAATAAAATACCTAGGAATACAACTTGCAAGGGATGTGAAGGACCTCTTCAAGGAGAACTACAAACCACTGCTCAAGGAATAAGAGAGGACACAAACAAATAGAAAAACATTCCATGCTCATGGATAGGAAGAATCAATATCGTGAAAATGGCCATACTTCCCAAAGTAATTTATAGATTCAGTGCTATCCCCATCAAGCTACCATTGACTCTCTTCACAGAATTGGAAAAAACTACTTTAAATTCATATGGAACCAAAAAAGAGCCTGCATCGCCAAGACAATCCTAAGCAAAAACAACAAAGCTGGAGGCATCACACTACCTGACTTCAAATTATACTACAAGGCTACTGTAACAAAAACAGCATAGTACTGGTACCAAAACAGATATATAGACCAATGGAACAGCACAGAGGCCTCAGAAATAACACCACACATCTACAAGCTGAGAAAACAAGCAATGGGGAAAGGATTCCCTATTTAATAAATGGTGCTGGGAAAACTGGCTAGCCATATGCAGAAAGCTGAAACTGGATCCCTTCCTTACACCTTACACAAAAATTAACTCAAGATGAATTAAAGACTTAAACATAAGACCTAAAACCATAAGAGCCCTAGAAGAAAACCTAGGCAATACCATTCAGGACATAGACATGGGCAAAGACTTCATGAGTAAGACACCAAAAGCAATGATAACAAAAGCCAAAATAGACAAATGGGATCTAATTAAAGAGCTTCTGCACAGCAAAAGAAACTATCAACAGAGTGAACAGGCAGCCTACAGAATGGGAGAAAATTTTTGCAATCTATCGACCTGACAAAGGGCTAATATCCAGAATCTACAAAGATCTTAAACAAATTTACAAAAAAAAAAGAGTAACAACCCCATCAAAAAGTGGGCGAAGGATATGAACACACACTTCTCAAAAGAAGACATTTATTAGCCCATCTAATTTTTGTATTTCTAGTAGAGACGGGGTTTCACCATGTTGGTCAGGCTGGTCTCGAACTGCTGACCTCGTGATCTGCCCACCTCAGCCTCCTAAAGTGCTGGGATTACAGGCATGAGCCACCATGCCCGGCTTTCATTTTGCTTTCTTATGTCTACTTTCTTTCTTACCACCTCATCGCCCTGTCTTCCTCAGCAAGATGTCAGTTAAGCAGTGTTAATTATGACTGCAACAGGCACCAGTGCCCAACACATGCAGACCTACCATCATCCCTATCTCATTTTATAAACATCTAAAGTGGATTCACTTTTTGTTATTTAACTTCCATAAATGTACATGTACCTGTGTCTTATCTACATTTTAACTTGGAAGACTGTTGTACTGGCATGGAGCTGACCATGATGCTGGGGTCACATCACAGCCCCCACCCTTTCTAAGTTGACATATGGCCATCCCATTAGCTGGAATCCACAGATAGACCTAAGCCCGTGGCACTGAGACAGAATAGATTTTCCATTTGAGAGGTATCTTCTGTGTGACTCTTGTTTGAAGGAGGTGGTGATGGTGGGGAGAGGTGACAGAGGTAGGGAGTGCCCTCCAAATGCAAAAATAACAAATATAATGATTGACCATCTGAGAATTCTCATACCTTGATTTGTTTTTTAAGCTGTTGCCACAAACCCCCTTTTGTAGCTTTTGCTTTGGGTGGAGGTAGGAGGTAAGGTTTATTCAATCCTGCCCTGGGTAGGGAGAAAGTTAATCTGTAGCAGGACAAGCCGCAGACAAAACCCCTCAGACACCGAGTTGAAGAAAGGGCTTTATTCGGCCAGGAGCTTCATTCAACAAGACTCACATCTCCAAAAACTAAGCTCCCCAAGTGAGCAATTTCTGTCCCTTTTAAGGGCTCACAACTCTTAAGGAGGACTGCATGAGAGGGTCGTGATCGATTGAGCAAGCACCGGGTACATGACTGGGGGCTGCATACGCCGGTAATTAGAACCGAACACAACAGGACAGGGATCTTCACAGTGCTTTTTTATGCAAATAATCGACTAGGTCAGGGCTTGATCTTTAACCACCAGGCCCAGGGTGTGGCGCCGGGCTGTCTGCTTGTGGATTTCATTTCTGCCTTTTAGTTTTTACTTCTTCTTTCTTTGGAGGCAGAAATTGGGCATAAGACAATATGAGGGATGGTCTCCTCCCTTAAATCGAGCCGTGTGATTTTTCACAAAAGTAAATGGAGCATGCTGCCTCTTCACTCCTGTCAGTGCTTCCACATGGAAACAAAATGCAACACAATTTTTCCAAAACCTGTTCTGATTTAACTCTCCTCTCTGGCAGTGTTACCCTTAGGGGATAGCCGACTGTCCACAGTCTACTGGAGTTTTCTCTAGTTCGGTGTTTGTTTCATTGCTCCTTCTCTTGAATGAGGCTATCTTATTCTTTTGGTTTTAAAGGAGTTTATGGTGCCTGTCCTTTTTTTTTTTTTTGAGATGGAGTCTCACTCTGTTGCGCAGGCTGGAGCGCAATGGTGCGATCTTGGCTCACTGCAACCTCCACCTTTTGAATTCAACCAATTCTCATGCCTCAGCCTTCCAAATAGCCACCATGCCCGGCTAATTTTGGTGTTTTTTAGTAGAGACAGGTTTTCGCCATGTTGGCCAGGCTGGTCTCCAACTCCTGACCTCAAGCCATCCACCCACCTCAGCCTCCCAAAGTGCTGGGATTACAGGCATGAGCCACCGCACCCAGCCTATGGTCCCTCTCCTGAATTGGCTTACCCCACCAGGTCTGTCTCCTTTGCTTTCTGCAGCCTGAAGCGATTCCTTTGTGTTGATGGGCTTTCCTAAGAGCTTTTCTGAATTAGTTAACTTTAACTCACCTCTTCAGTGCTCTTCATGCTCTACAGGCAAGGCTGAGATGCTAAGATTTAAAAAAAGAATGCTGTTTTAGATCAAGTTGATAGCATTTGTTTTCAATATGCATTTTTAAAACATTTTTAAATTTACGGTTTATCAGGCCTCTGAGCCGAAGCTAAACCATCATATCCCCTGTGACCTGCACATACACATCCAGATGGCCGGTTCCTGCCTTAACTGATGACATTCCACCACAAAAGAAATGAAAATGGCCTGTTCCTGCCTTAACTGATGACATTATCTTGTGAAATTCCTTCTCCTGGCTCATCCTGGCTCAAAAGCTCCCCTACTGAGCACCTTGTGACCCCCACTCCTGCCTGCCAGAGAACAACCCCCCTTTTTCCTTTACCTACCCAAATCCTATGAAACGGCCCCACCCCTATCTCCCTTCGCTGACTCTCTTTTCGGACTCAGCCCGCCTGCACCCAGGTGAAATAAACAGCTTTATTGCTCACGCAAAGCCTGTTTGGTGGTCTCTTCACAAGGATGCGAGGGAAACGGTTCACTTAGGTATATGAAAGAAGTGTGATTGTATTCAATGACTACAGCAGCACTGTAGCTCTGGCCCTCCCCTAGGGGAGAGAGATTGATAATACTCCATCTTCAAGGGCATTCTTTAAAGTGAGCCAGGTTAGTTGTTTTCCCACTGGCATTTCTAAGGAATGCAGTCAGTAGTGCTGGAGATGCATTGAATTTTATTTCTGAGTCCTAAAAATAGAAATGAATCCTTTAAACTTGTGCATAGTATGTTTACCTTTCCCATAGAGTGGGGTTCCTTCAGACATCCCTTAGGATTCTACCTCTGGGTTTTTATAGGCCTTTGGCTAGAAAGAATGAATGTTCCTCAGCTCTCAAGCCAGCTGCACTCAGAAGATAGGAATACCTCAAGGCTCCTCACATTTTTCCTATTCCGTTTTCACTGAGACTGATAACATTTTGCTGAGGGCACAGTGACAGAGGAATGTGCCCGTCATTTGCAGCCCATTGATTGGTTCCCAGCTGGTTCCCACGCAGGAAGAAAAAGCACCCCTGAGCTCTCCTCAGTATTTCCAGATGTAATGAAAGAGGACCTCTTTCTGCCCAAAGGCAGCCCCAGCTTTTAGCTTGGGCAGAGGAGTTCTGATAGTGCTGATTGGTGCATTCATGGGAAATGAATGAGTAGAAGCCACAGTCTTTCAGAACCTGGGCTCTGGGGAGTGGGAGTGAAAAATAAAGATGCACCTTGTTGGTTTAGTTGATCTCCAGGTTTCTTTCCTTCTGTCAACTTCAGGTTTGTGTTCATAGCAACCAGACTGAATATGCAAAAGGCTTAGGCGCAAGCAAATCTATAATCTATGCATATTTGAATGGGCTTGGTGACATCATGTACACAAAGTACATTTGGGTAGAAGTGCATGTGCTAAGTCTCCTTTTCATACTATATTGTCCTTTTCATACTGTACTTCTTTTTTGTTTGAGACAAGGTCTTGCTGTGTCTCCCAGGCTGGAGTGCAGTGGCACAATCACAGCTCCCTGCAGCCTTGAACTCCTGGGCTCAAGTGCTCCTTGTGCCTTGGCCTCCTTGTGTCTAGGGCTACAGGCATGTACCATCATGCCTAGCTATTTTTTTTTTATTTTTTAATAGTCAGGGTCTCACTATGTTGCCCAGGCCAGTCTCAAATGCCTGGCCTCAAGCAATCATCCTGCCTCCGCCTCCCAGAGTGCTGGGATTACAGGTATGAGCCACTGTGCCCAGCCCTGTACTTCCCCTCTTGAAAGAGCCCAAAATATTACCAGCTTTTGCTCATGTGGCTAGTCCGCTTAGGTAGTTAGAATCCACCATCCCCTGATGCAGAAACCTTTCAGGTGGGGTAAATTTGCGTGTTTGTTTGTTTGTTTGTTTTGAGACAGAGTCCCATTCTGTCACCCAGGCTGGAGTGCAGTGGCACAATCTCAGCTCACTGCAACCTCACGTGAAGTAAATTAACAAACATTTTAAACACCTGTGTGAGTTTGGCATCACACAGAAACTCCTCTCTGCGAGGCTGGGTGGGGCTTTCCCAGCCAGACTAATGGGTTTTTTATTTCTCTCTTTTCAAGACTTGCAGCACATCAGCTTAAAGGGTGAGCCAGCCAGTAGAGAGAAGGGGCCCCATCTAGAAGGAGCCCGTAAATATCAAAGAAATGTGGAGAGACTTTGCTAGAATCCTCCTCAAGGTTGATTTTCTTGAGGTCCCCAGACCAGCAACATCAACATCCATCGGCATCACCTGAGAACTGGTCAGAAAGGCACATTCTTGGCTGGGCGCTGTAGCTCACATCTGTAATCCCAGCGCTTTGGGAGGCTGAGGTGGGTGGATCATTTGAGGTCAGGTTCAAGACCAGCCTGGACAACATGGTGAGCCAGGCATGGTGGCAAGAGCCTGTAATCCCAGCTACTACAGAAATCGAGGCAAAAGAATGGTTTGAACCAGGGAGGCAGAGGTTGCAGTGAGCCGAGTTGCACCACTGCACTCCAGCCTGGGCAACAGAGCGAGACTGTCTCAAAAAAAAAAAAAAAAAAAAGAAAAGAAAAGAAATGCATGTTCTCAGTCCCCACTCCAGGCCTACTGAACCAGAAACTGAGAGTGGGGCCCAGCAGTTGGTATTTTAACAGCCTCCAGGTGATTCTGACTAACTCTCAAGTTTGAAAATCCACTTGGGGCTTGCAGGGGTCACACTCCAGGTGGCCCCTGATGCCCGCTGGTGATATGGGTCCTGTGTGCTGCTGAGCTCAGCATTGTGCAGTCGAGTGGGCTGTGAGACTGGCATATGCTCCCACCGCTGAGAAGCCACTGAGACCTCCTTCCCTCATCATCTGCGGCCTCCCCAACATATGACTGCCAAGACATCAATGAAAAATCTGTATGAAGTGGATCCAAATTATTAGCCTGCCTACCACTCCTTGTGCGTCTCATCAATTGAACCCATCCCTAGACCAAGGGCCCTTTCGGTGAAGAACCAGCCAAGAAGGGAAAGAGAAAAGAGTAGAACCAATGGACCTCCAGATGGGAGCGGCGGTCAGTGAGTAGTTTAGAGCCAGGTACATGTTAGCACCCTGGATACGTGCACATGCCCTGATCTTTGCTTCCCATCTGTGAGCTTCAACACCCACGTGGCTTTTTCTTATATCCTTTAAATACATATCTGACTTAGTATCACCTCATAGAAGATAAAGAATCATAGTGAAGCAGAAACAAGCCACAGACCAGTGTACACTAAAACTGAAATCCTCTTTTTCCCACCCTCTCCCTCAAGAAAACATCCCTGCTGACTTGAGCAGTATGATGGCCATAGCGAAGCAGAGTGGCCCCCAGGGATCCCGCTCTGTCCTCGCACACGCACACACAGGAAGAGCCAATGAAGCGGATCCAAGGAGTGATGACAAGCGCTGCACAGGAATGTTTGCCAAAACTCTTCTGGGGGATCCGAGTGCTCTACCAAGGACATGAGTATGCCCTGAATTTCTGAAGCTAAGGCCATATAGTCTGGTGACCAAGCATTTGGTTCCTAGCTTTAGTCTTTGGTTCAAATCCCTGCTTGGCAACTTACTACCACACCTTACTACCAAAATGTGACCTTGAGCAGTAACTTCCTTAAGCCTCGGTTTTCTCATCTGTAAAACGGGGATGATAATCTAAATCATGAAGTTGATAGAAGGATTAAATGAGGGTAATAAATGTGAATGTATAGTGTCTGGCTATGGTATGGCTTTATAAATGTTACCTGTGTTAGAGCTGTGCTTTTCAAACCATGGATCGCAACCATTCACGGTTTGCAACCAGCATTTTTTTCAAGAAAAATTTTTAATGCATTACATATTGCAGGATAAGTATTGTTTTATGAAACTTTGGGGGTTGTGTGTATATGTGTTCTGGAATGCAACAGAAAAATATTTCCTCTTGTGAGTTACAATATAGAAGTATGAAATCTCATTTTATAAAAACAGAAAAAAAATAACCAACAGATACTAGGCTTAATCCGGGGTGATGAAATAATCTATACAAGAAACCCCCATGACACAAGTTTACCTATATAACAAAACTGCATATGTACCCCTGAACTTAAAATAAAAGTTAAAAACAAAAATTCAAACAAAAAAATAAAAATTAGCTAGGGATGGTGGTGTGTGCCTACAATTGCAGCTACTCAGGAGGCTAAGCTAGGAGGATCACTTGAGACCAGGTCGAGGCTGCAGTGAGCTATGATCATGCCACTGCACTCCAGCCTGGGCAAGAGAGCAAGACCCTGTTTCAAAAAAAAAGTATTTATTATTTTTAGGCGACAGATAACACTGTATGTTTTATTGTATAGAACAGTATGTTCTGAAGAACATTTACGTCGTAGAATGGTTAAAGCCATCTTCTAGTACATTTCTGAGGGTGAGGATGGTCTTGCAGACCTGATACAGTTTTTCAATTCCCTCTCATCCAAAACCCTGTTAGCTCTCTTGAACAAATGCAGCTGACTCTTTAAACAATCCATAGAAGCCTATTAATTTCTAGTTCCTAATTTTTAATATCTCTTTTAGCAATAGGATCATGCAAACTGAAGAAAACAGTGTTATTGAAGTACTCCAGAGCTTAAAAGAACTTCTTGAGTACATTAAAGAAAATATTGACCAAAAATTATCCCTTTAAGTGTCAAGGCTGTTCTTAAAAAAACAATATTACTTAAGAACAGGAAAATAAATTCCTACTTAAAGTGGATAATTATTATGGCACTTGCCATGACTATCTTTTGAAATAGTATCAGCCCTTGGAGAACTCTATTCTTTTACATGGACTTCTGGCCTGTGAGCAAGTGAAGTTTTTATATGTAGCATTGAAGAAGAGGAAAATAAAAGTTGATATCAATGCTCTTTTTTGTCAGTGGATTATTTAAAAGTTGTTGATGAAGAGATGCAATGTAATCCTAAAGAGTAGGAAAGCAATACCATGAAAGATGGTATTATATACTTCAACAAATCATATTTGAAGAGAAGCTCTCTGGGTTGTTAACTTTATGCCAGTACATGCCCAGTATACCGGCTCATCATGCTAATGTTTTTTTTTTTTTTTGAGACGGAGTCTCGCTCTGTCGCCCAGGCTGGAGTGCAGTGGCGCGATCTCGGCTCACTGCAAGCTCCGCCTCCCGGGTTCACGCCATTCTCCTGCCTCAGCCTCCCGAGTACCTGGGACTACAGGCGCCCGCTACCACGCCCGGCTAATTTTTTGTATTTTTTAGTAGAGACGGGGTTTCACCGTATTAGCCAGGATGGTCTCGATCTCCTGACCTCGTGATCCGCCCGCCTCGGCCTCCCAAAGTGCTGGGATTACAGGCGTGAGCCACCGCGCCCGGCCCATCATGCTAATGTTGCGTATGTTTTCTCATTAATGAAGGTTCAGTGGACAAAAGAATAAAGTGAGTTGCATATGATAACTGTAGAAGCTGTGTTGCAATGTAAATGGAACTTAGACTGTAACTGTAAGGAATTTTATAAGCACATTCTACGAAACAAAGAACCATTAATGAGAGCCAAATCATTGGAGAAATACAATTAAAGAGGTATGTAATTTAGATACTGATATTTTATTTCAAATAAACAAGTAATTGTTAAAGTATGTTCTGTACAATATTTTCTTATTATCTGAGTGCATATATGCATGGACAATTAGAAATTCTGATGTAATTAGGCATCCTGTATTTTTATTTGCTAAGTCTGACAACCCTTGACACATAGGTTACTTGTCCAGAGACGCAGCTAGTAAGTGACTGGGCCAGGATTTAGCAGCACAGAACGGACTAAGACAAGTACATGAGAAGGACAGGGTGATGGCAGCATCATGTAAGATAAATGCAGCATCATGTAAGATAAATACATCCTCATCTACCATAAGATGCCATGAATTTTTCTATTAAATAAATGAATCGAGAGATATAAAGACATTGCATTGTT
Organism: Pan troglodytes; assembly: GCF_028858775.2. NCBI lineage: Eukaryota > Metazoa > Chordata > Mammalia > Primates > Hominidae > Pan > Pan troglodytes. The sequence continues at coordinate 54,294,340 of NC_072414.2, forward strand.
TCAACATGCTCTGAAACATGCCTGCCACTAATTACCTGTTCCCATCAATGGATTATCTTCCATTTTAATAGTTAGTTGCTTTCTCCCTGTCTCTGAGTGCTGTGTCCTGTCTTGTGTTCTCCTGTGTCCTACTAGTACTACTACAGAGTTAATTATCAAATATTTAATGAGTTCCGGTTACAAGTCAGACTCTTTTAATTATACTCCCTTTGACAGAAAACAGTTACCTCCTGATGGGATCAGAGTTGAAACATGGGTTTCTTCTCCCCTCCAGCCCTTATTCATGCACACCAAATCACCCTACAGGGAGCAGGTAAAGGATCCAGACATCAGAGACAGCCCCAGCGATGGAAGGGGTCATTCTTTCCTCTTCCTGGAGCCTCAGTCCTGGTCTTCCATACTCTGGCCCCAGGAGCTGTCTGAAGTGCTCTCCTAGAGAGCCAATCCCACTGTCTATTTTTAGTCCTTAGTTTTATTGGAATATTGTGTAATCTCAGATTGGAGTCGGCCCTCTAACAACCTCAGCCCCAGAGAACCTTCACCAGCTGGGAAAGCTTCCCGCCCCCCAGCAGGAAGGAATTACTCTCAAAAACTCTTACTCTGTATTTCTGTTTTACAGGCTTTACTGTGCTCAGAGAATATCTATATATAAGGTTCAATAACTCTACAAGGCAGGCAGCCTGGATATTATCCCCATTCTGCAGATTAGGAACAGAACCATGGAAAGGTTATACGTGGCCATTATGCACTAGTGTAGCCATACCAATCGTTAAAAAAAAAAAAAAAAATCCAAACCAGGTGATAAATAACTGTTGCCCCAAATCTTCTAAGTTATTCTGCTAATAGTTATTCAAGCTTTTGTCCCAAAGCCTCTCTTTGCCCCTGGCTGTCCTAGACCTTCTCCCAGGACATCCTAGACCTCACTACAATTCACCAACTGAAGAATTAATGCCTAGCACAGCAGGAAGCTTGGGGACCATCCCTCTGATGGGTCAGAACCTGCCGCATATTAGAATATATTTTCATACTTTCCCTGGTTGTATGACTGATCCTAGATTACATGAGTAAATAACAGAAATAGGAAATTTATACTGAGGCAACTCGGTATAAATTTAATGGGGCAGAGAAATGGACTAAATAAAGCCTGCCTTGGCCAGTGTTTGCCTTCCCTTAGTCTTCTTCGTAGAACATTTTAACATTACATGTGTTCGAAGCCATCTGATGATAATCCAAATTCTTTTTTAAAGTCTTATAAATATTCATATACCTTCCTCATAATCAAAGGCATAGCTGGAGAGTTAGAGCTGGGCTCTGTTACCTTTACCCTATCAGGGCTAGAGGCTTTGTATTTCCAATATTTAGCTTATCATCTGATGCAATGCTCTGGAACAACTCCTAATTATTTCTGATGTCAAGGTGTCAGGAGCTACCAGGTCTCCTCACAGACATTTCCAGTGCTCATAGAGGCAGGTGTGTGACAAATCACATGCACCCACAGGAAGAAAACATAACCAAATGAAACATGAAAGAACACACATGTCTGAATTGGGGATGAAGATCACATCCCCACTTCTCTAAATAATGCCTTCTTCCTTATCCTTGTGTCTGGGTTATTATGATGATGGAAGTGAAGTTTAGCTAGGATGCGGTTGTGAGGAGTTTTCAATATGGCACATGGGCTTTCGGCTACATTAAACCTGTGACAAAAAGCGCTCATTTGAGTCAGGCTGTCACTGTAGCTAACCATGCATCCAGTGAAGTTTCCTAAATTGTTGCAAGCTGAACTGATCAACTCATGAGTCCTAAGATCAGTTCAGCTTGCAACAGTTTAGGAAAGGACTCCAGAGGCCACAACCACTAATGCAGATGTGGAATGGGCTCTTGAAACCCCCAGAGGTGACCAGCAGAACCATAGCCAGACTCAGACTAAAAAGGGCATAAAGCACTACTTTAGATACCTCGTATAAGAGGAATCATATAATGATTGTCGTTTTGTGACTGGCTTATTTCATTTAACATCTTCAAGTTTCATCCATGTCGTAGCATTTACAGAATTTACAGAATTTCCTTCCTTTTTAATGCTAACAATATTCCACTGCATGTATATACTACATTTTGGTTATCCATTCATGCATCAATGAATATCTGAGTTGCTTCTATCTCTTGGCTATTTTGAATGATACTGTTATGAACATGGGTGTGCAAATATCTCTTTGAGACACTGCTTTCAATTGTTTTGGATATACACCCAGAAGTGAGATTGCTTGATCACATGGTAGTTCTATTTTTAATATTTTGAGGAATCACAATAGTTCATTAATTTTGATTGCTGAACAATGTTCTGTGGATATACTATATTTTGTTTATTCACACATCAGTTGATAGACATTTGACTTGTTACCACTTTTTGACCGTTAAAAGCGATGCTGCTATGAACATTCATGGGCAGGTCTTTGTGTGGACATATGTCTTTATGTCTCCTGGGTAGATAGTTATGAGTGGAATTTCTGAGTTGTATGATAAATTTATCTGTAACTTTTAAAGAAATAGACACACTATTTTTCCAGAGCGGCTGCACCATTTTGCATTCCCACCAGCAATATATGAGGGTTCCCATTTCTCCACACCTTTGCTAACACTTGTCTGTCTTTTTCATTACTGGCTGAAAGTCTCAAGAAAGACTGTGCACTCAGGATCATCTTTATGACTAAGTTTACAGTTTCTAGGAAACACAGAAGGATAGTAGGGCAAGTTTTAAGACATCAGAGGAAACCAACAGACAAATCCAGAATAAGGGACATTCCATAATGTGTAAGACAATTGAAGCGTGGTCTCTTCAAAGAGTCATTTTTTTTTTTTTTTTTTTTTTTTTTTTTTTACAAAGAACTCTTGGCCAGGTGCGGCGGCTCACGCCTGTAATACCAGAATTTGGGGAGGCCAAGATGGGTGGATCACGAAGTCAGGAGTTCAAGACCAGCTGGGCCAAGATGCTGAAACCCTGTGTCTACTAAAAACACAAAAATTAGCTGGGCGTGGTGGCAGATGCCTGTAATCCCAGCTACTTGGGAAGCTGAGGCAGGAGAATCTCTTGAACCCGGGAGGCGGAGGTTGCAGTCAGCTGAGATCACACCACTGCACTCCAGCCTGGATGACAGAGCAAGACTGTCTTAAAAAAACAAAAAACAAAAAAACAAAAAACTCTCCTATATTAAAAGAGACTAAAGAGACGTGGCAACCAATGAACCAATGCATGAGTTTTAATTGGATGCTAGTTTCAGAAGGAAAACATCTTTAAGAGATATTTTGGGAACACACAGGTAGACAAAGCAAATGTGGCAAAATATTAGCAACTGTTGAATCTTCCTGTTGGAAATATGCATGTTTATTATACTATTCTTGTATGTTGACAATTTTTATGAATAACTTTTTAAAATCTCATTTGAAGACAGACAAAAAATAACTCCAGAGCCAATATATCCTGCTGGGCAGAAATATCAAGAAAATATCTTTGGTCAGCCAGTATGCTAGCCTCTACTTCTGTCACATTTTCTAAGTCTTCTTCCAGGTATTATTACCTTCTTGTCAGTAACATCCTTCCTGGAACCCCAGGGATAAGCAATGATGTGACCACTGATCCTCCTTTCCCTCCCACCTCTTTGAGAACTTCAGACAATTTAAAAAGAATAAATGGTGACCGAACATAGATAACCCTCTGGGAGAGAATTCTACAGAGTTCTCTCCGACCTCATAATGCAGCGTTCTAGTTGAGAATCCACAAGGTGAAATTTCCATATTCAGCACACATTCCTTGTCCTGTCCAACCTTTGGCTCATAACTTGTTACTTTTCATGTATTTGTGTATTTGCCCCCCTTACCAACCTCCATGAGACGGGAATTCATCTTTAAATCGCCTATAGGGCCGGGGGCAGTGGCTCGCGCCTGTAATCCCAGCACTTTGGGAGGCCAAGGTGGGTGGATCACCTGAGGTCAGTATTTAGAGATCAGCCTGGCCAACATGGTGAAACCCCATCTCTACTAAAAATACAAAAATTAGCTGGGTGTGGTGGCACGTGCCTGTAATCTCAGCTACTCAGGAGGCTGAGGCAGGAGAATTGCTTGAACCTGGGAGGCGGAGGTTGCAGTAAGCCGAGATCGTGCCACTGTACTATAGCCTGGGTGACAGGGCGAGACTTTGTCTCAATCAATCAATCAATAACTATAGCATGTAGCATATGTACTGTACACAAAGTAGGTGTAAATATTTCTACCGAATGAGTGAATGAATGAGTGAATGAATGAATGGATGAAATTCTGAAGTTCGGGGAGGACTTACCCAGGAAGAACACAGTGGGCAACACAGAAGGAGCTGATACAAAGAAGCAGAGAGATTTTTCTGAAGATATCTGAAGGTACCGTCTATGTACACATAGATCTTCTTAGAATCGGGAACCAAAGGACACTGAGAGCCCTTGGAAACCATTAACCTTTCTTGCCCGCCCGCAGCACAGCTGGTGTAAGCTCTTTCGACTCAGTAAGAAATATCCCTTTCTTAGCTTTGAGGACAATGCTTGTTTTTCCCATTCATTAAAATGCATACACCTGCAAAAATCAATTTTTTTGATGATGGTGCAATCAGGATCGGAACACCATTAAACTGTTCCTGCTGCTGCTAATTAGAATTAACTCATTAGCACAGAGGGCTAAGCTGGAGGTGCCAACAGCTCAGCTTCCTGCTTCACCTCTCTCTCTGCTGACAGACCAGGAAGGAAATGAAATATACTTAGTTGAAACGATCTAGTGGCTTCGCAGGAAACGGGTCTTGCCAGATTTCAGGGCCTTCTGCTCTTCACTGACCTGGAAGAAAAGAGTTCCACTCATGAATTCTAAGGAAATTTATCCTCAAAATGGGAACTTGGAAGAGACAACCAGAAAACACCAGTACTTATAATGCTCTTTGGAAGACGTCACTCATCTGGGTCAGGCGCAGTCGTTCTAGCTTAACTCATGTACACTGGTAACCTAGTGGTCCCAGGCCTTGTGGAGCAGTCTTGCACAAGGCCCTTAGGAGACGGAGGTTGCAGGAAAGGCCGGCAGCTTGATTTTGTAAGACTAGCAGAGCCACCTTGTGGTTGCTTTAGAAAATTGTGTTTGAGACTGCGGTCTCAAACACTAGAAACAGCATTAAATGATGACCCTAGAGGCAGGAGACGCAAAAAGGAGGAAAGCAGCCAGTATTACCAAGGAAACTTGGAAGCAGAGATAGCAGCATTAAAAAAATTAGTTCTGTTGACAACTATGTTTAAGCAATTTTGAGTTAAAGTTAAAACAACTTCCTCCTCAGACCCTCTAAGATGTTCTCATTGATTGTGAAGCTCTAACAGCAGTATATTCAGCAGTATTTTAAGGATTAATATGTGTGATCTGAATTTGATAAACAGTCTTTAGAGCCACATGGTGAATTACACAAAAATCACACCTGTCAGTACATGAAAATGTTCCTCCATTATTAGAGAAATCTAGTTACTAGAAAACAGTAATGTTCTTTGATGACACTTGCCTGGAAGGCTCAAGTGTGGATTCTTTCAGCTGTACAGTTCCTTCAGGTGTATTTGATCTAATTCAAGCAGGGCATTCCCTTCCAACACTCCTGAAAGATGGTCACACAGGCAGTGGCTGACAATGCCGCGGGCCTCACCATGTTTGGAGCTCATCAATGTGAAGTGACTCATTCCCTCTCTGTTCAACTCTGTAGGAATTTCTTATATTGGGCTGAAGTCAGCCTCTATGCCTTACAGGAATTGGTCTTAGTTCTGCTATTTGAAGCTCCACAGAGTGACTAATCTTTTTCCTTCATGACAATCTTTCAGGAATTTGAAGAGTTGTTATGTCATCTCATCTCAAAATCATCTCCAAGGAAAGCTACCCCAGCATTTTCTATCATCTATAATAGTACCTGGATGTGGTTTTCAGACTCTTCAACCTCCCAGTTACCCTCCTAAAAGCGCGTCCTCTGCGTCAGTGTCCCACTTAAAAAGTGTGTGACCTGGAACTGGATACAGCACTTCAGAGCAATGGGCAGTGGGACTACCCCGATATTATACACACAGAGAAAATATTTAATGAAATCTATAATTTTATCAAGGGGTTGAGCTTTTTGAGCACCAATATCCTGAGTAAAAAAAAAATCTTTTTACATAGTTGCTAAGCCAGGATTCCCACATTCTCTACTTTTGTACGTACATTGTTTTTTATAACATAAATGTCACACTTCATTCAGTCCTACTTAATTCAATTGGTGGTAACTCATCATTTTAGCTTCTTGAGATATTCTTCCCAACCGCTGACTTATCTATTTGTTCACCCTTCCATTCATTCAATAAAGATTTATTGAACAACTTTTATGTATTAATCATTTCTTAGGCTCTGGGGATTCAAAGACAGTGTCTGTTGCAAAGGAGCTTACTACCATCTAGTAAGAGGGCATTGGTAATTGTTTCTATAATGTCACTGGGTCCTATAGTTGTCACTGGAAACCTTTCTCCAAAATTAGACTGACCCACACCACAACTGTTTAGTCGGGGTACTTCTAGCAGATAAAACTTTATCTGAAGTTATCATGAGAAATTTATCAGTTGTCTTGCTGAAAACAAGATTAGGTCTACACTATTAAACCAGTAAAATGTTGCCGGGCACGGTGGCTCATGCCTGCAATCCCAGCACTTTGGGATCACGAGGTCAGGAGATCGAGACCATCCTGGCTAACATGGTGAAACCCCGTCTCTACTAAAAATACAAAAATTAGCCGGGCATGGTGGCGGGCACCTGTAGTCCCAGCTACACGGGAGGCTGAGGCAGGAGAATGGCATGAACCCGGGAGGTGGAGCTTGCAGTGAGCCGAGATCCCACCATTGCACTCCAGCCTGGGTGACAGAGCAAGACTCCATCAAAAAAAAAAAAAAAAAAAAAAAGAAAGAAAGAAAGAAGAAAGAAAAGAAAGAAAGAAAGAGAAAGAAAGAAAATGTCTTCCACATTCAAAATGGATCAAACCGTAACATTAAATGCAGGCACAAGTCAATTTAATTGTATATCAAATTGCTAACATAACACCAGAGAAAGTATAATCAATTCAAGTGATTTTTGAAAATAACATAATCTAAGTGAGTAACATCTTGTGGCCACAAATAACTGCAAAAAATCTTGAATTCACGTAGTAGGTTTGTTGTTAGTAAAGCAACAAGTATAATTCTGAAACTATTTTGTATATAATTGCAGGATAAAACAAATAAATATATTGATATTTTGGAGAAGAAAATATCAAGCCTCTCACTGTAGGAGAATTTGGAATGAGTGTAGATGCAAAAGAACCCTGTAGCATTGGATTTGAATTGGAGATGTAATATAAAATCAATATTTTTAAAAAATATAGCATATAATCCAGGTATACCCACTGAAAGGGCTTCAAAACAATGATATCCCAGTAACTGGGGCACTTGCAAGCATCATGACACTTCACCTCTGCATGTTTCGGCATGTATCTCCCAAGAACAAAGATATTCTCCTAAGGAACCACAATATCATTATGACATATAAGGATTTAATATTGATTCTTCTTTAAAAAGAATCAGGGCTCTTTAGAGCAATGGATGGTTCCAGGAAAGTATAAGATGAGCCTGGAAAGTCTTACAATTCTAGAAGGTGAGGATATGTTCAAAGACTGATGGAGACATGCCAAAAGGACACAAGAGCCAGGTTCAGGAGGCTCCCATGGTCAACTTCAGGGCAGTTTGAGCATCAAAATCAATAATGAAGTAAAGGATTATAATGGACTAGATAAAAAAAAATCAATTTGTGTAGATACTATAAAACCGGGATGGAGGGGAAGAGAAGAGATTCTTTTTTACTAAAGAATATCAGTTAATTTCCTCAGCACATAGATCATTCTCAAGGATAAACCATATGTTAGGTCACAAAACAAGTCTTAAAAGATCCAAAAATTGAAATTTGTCAATCGTCTTCTCTGACCACAGTGGAATAAAACTAGAAGTTAACAACAAGAGGAATTTTGGAGACTATACAAACACATGAAAATTAAACAATATGCTCCTGAATGACCAGTGGGTCAGTGAAGAAATTAAGAAGAAAACTGAAAAATTTCTTAAAACAAATGATAATGGAAACACAACATACCAAAACGTAGCAAGTACAGCAAAAGCAACAATACTAAGAGGAAAGTTTATAGCTATAAATGTCTACATCAAAAAAGAGGAAAAACTTCAAATAAACAATCTAATGATTCATCTTAAAGAAGTAGAGAAGCAAGAGTAAACCAAACTTAAAATTAGTGGAAGAAATAAACATCAGAGCAGAAGTAAATGAAACTGAAATTTAAAAATAAAAAAAATCAATTAAACAAAAAGTTGGTTTTTTGAAAAGTTAAATAAAATTGACAAACCTTTAGCCAGACTAAGAAAAAGAGACAGAAGATCCAAATAAAATCAGAAATGAAAAAGAAGACATTACAACTGATACTGCAGAAATTTACAGAATCATTAGTGGCTACTGTGATGTGAACAACTATATGCCAATAAATTAGGAAATCCAGAAGAAATGGACAAATTCCTAGACACATACAACCTATTATGGTTGAACCAGGAAGAAATCCAAAACCTGAACAGACCAATAAGAAGTAATGAAATTGAAGTTGTAATAAAAAGAGTCCCAGTAAAGAAAAGCCTAGGACCTGATGGCTTCTCTGCTGAATTCTACCAAACATTTAAGGAAGAACTGATACCAATTCTATTCAAACTATTCCAAAAAATAGAGGAGGAGGGAATACTTTCAAACTCATTCTAAGAGGCCAGTATTAACCTGTTATGAAAACCAGACAAAGATATGCCAAAAAAGAAAAATACAGGCCAATATCTGATAAATATTGATGCAAAAATCCTTGTCAAAATACTAGCAAACCAAATTCAACAATTAGAAAATTCATTCATCATGACCATGTGGGATTTATCCCTGGAATGAAAGGATGGTTCAACACACACAAATCAATCAATGTGATACATCATATCAACAGAATTAAGGATAAAAACATATGATCATCTCAACTGATGCTGGAAAAGCATTTGATAAAATCCAACATTCCTTCATGATAAAAACTCTCACAAACTGGGGATAGAAGAAACATATCTCAACATAATCAAAGCCATATATGACAAACCTACAGCTAGTATCATACTGAATAGGAAAAAACTGAAAGCCTTTCCTCTAAGATCTGGAACACAACAAGGATGCCAACTGTCATTATTGTTATTCAACATAGTACTGGAAATCCTAGCTAGAGCGATCAGACAAGAGAATGATAGTAAAGGGCATCCATATTGGAAAGGAAGAAGTCAAATTATCCTTGTTTGCAGATGATAAGCTCTTATATTTGGAAAAACCTAAAGACTCCACAAAAAACCTATTAGGACTGATAAGAAAACTCAGTAAAGTTGCAGGATACAAAATCAACATACAAAAATCAGTAGTATTTCTATATGCCCACAGTGAACAAGGGGAAAAAGAAATTTTTTAAAATCTCATTTACAATAGTCACATATATAATTAAATAGCTAGAAATTTGCTTAACTGAAGAAGTGAAAGATCTCTACAATGAAAACTATAAAACATTGATGAAAGAAATTGAAAAGGACACCAAAAAATGGAAAAATATGCCATATTCATGGATTGGAAGAATTGATTATTAAAATGTCCATACTACCCAAGGCAATCTACAGATTCCATGCAATCCCTAGCAAAATACCAATGACACTCTTCACAGAAATAGAAAAAAATCATAAAATTTATATGGAACCACAAAAGACCCAGAATAGCCAAAGCCGTCCTGAGCAAAAATAACAAAACTGGAGGAATCACATTACCTGACTTCAAATTATACTACAGAGCTATAGTAACCAAAACAGCATGGTACTAGCATAAAAACAGACATAGATGAATGCAGCAAAGTAGCGAACCCGGAAACAAATCCACACACCTAAAGTGAACTCATTTTCAACAAAGGTGCCAAAAACATGCACTGGGGAAAAGACAGTCTTTTCAATAAATGGTGCTGGAAAACCTGGATATCCATATATAGAAGAGTAAAACTAGACCCCTATCTCTCACCTTACACAAAACTCAAATCAAAATGGATTAAAGACTTAAATCTAAGACTTCAAACCATAAAACTACTACAAGAAAACACGGGGAAAAATCTCTAGGACATTGGTCTGAGCAAAAATTTCTTGAGCAATCCCCCACAAGCACAGGCAACCAAAGTAAACATAAGCAGATGGGATCACATCAACTTAAAAAGCTTCTGAGCAGATGGGATCACATCAACTTAAAAGCTTCTGCACAGCAAAGGAAATGATCAACAAAGTGACAAGACAACCCACAGAATGTGAGACAATATTTGCAAACTACTCATTTGATGAAGGATTAATAACCAGAATATATGAGGAACTCAAACAACTCTACAGGAAAAAATCTAATAATCCAATCAAAAGATGAGCAAAATGTCTCAATAGACATTTCTCAGAAGAAGACATACAAATGGCAAACAGGTTTATGAAAAGGTGCTCGACATCATTGATCATCAAAGACATGCAACTCAAAACAACGAGATATCATCTCACTCCAGTTAAAATGGCTTATATCAAAAAGACAGGCAATAACACATGCTGGCAAGGATGTGGAGAAAAGGGAACCCTTGTACACTGTGGGTGGGAATGTAAGTTAGTACAACCACTATGGAGAACGTTTAGATGTTCCTCAAAAAAACACTAAAAATTGAGCTACCATATGATCCAGCAATCCCACTGCTGGATATATACCCAAAGAAAAGAAAATCAGTATGTTAAAGAGATACCTGCATTTCTATGTTTTTTGCAGCACTATTTACAGTAGTTAAAATTTGGAAGCAACCTAAGTGTCAATCAACAGATGAATGAATAAAAAAAGTTTTACAGATACACAATGGAGTACTATTCAGCTATAAAAAAGAATGAGATCCTGTCATTTGCAACAACATGGATGGAACTGGAGATCATTATGTTAAGTGATCACATATTCTCACTTATTTGAGGGATCTAAACATCAAAACAATTGAACTCTTGGACTAAGAGAGTAGGATAGTTATCAGAGGATGGGAAGGGTAGTTGGGGGTTGTGGGGGAGGTGGGGATTGTTAAGGGGTACAAAAAGTAGAAGGAATAAGCCCTACTATTTGATAGCACAACAGGGTGACTATAGTAAATAATAACTCTACATTTTAAAATAACTTAAAGAGTGTAATGGGATTGTTTGCAACTCAACGGATAAATGCTTGAGGAGATGGATAACCTATTCTTCATGATGTGCTTATTTCACATTGCATGCCTGTATCAAAACACCTCATGTGCCCCATAAATATATACATCTATTATGTGCCCACAAAAATTAAAAATAAAGCAATATTTTTAAAAGAATATCAGTTCATAAATGTAGAAAAAGAATTTTCTTAAATACTTATTTTGCAATCACCAATGTAATAATTAATTCAGGGAAATATTATTCAGAGATGCCAAAGCCACTGAGTGAAATAAAATAGAATATGCACATGACCTCAAGGTATTGCCCACAAATATATTATCTGTTGATGACAGAGGCAAAAAGGAATATTTACAATAGAAAGAGCTGGTGGACACCACTGTAACATATAATTAAATTTAGCATCACCCTACCATAAGATTCCATTACACATCTACTAGAAAGGTTAAAATTTAAAAGACTGACAATACTGAGTTCTGGCAAGGATGTGGTACAACTAGAATTTTCATGTATTGCTAGTGGGAATGCAAAATGGTACAGCCACTGAAAAAAATAGTTTAGCAGATTCTTATAAAGTTAAGAACACATTTACTATACAACCCAGTAGTCCCATTCCTAAGTATTTATTCAAGAGAAATGTAAATAGGTCTACACAGAGGTCCACAGGAGCTTGATTCATAACTAAAAGCTTGAAACAACCCAAATGTCCATCAACTGTTGGTGAATAAACATCTTTTGCTATATGCATACAATGTAATGCTAATCAACAAAAAGGAACGAACTATTGATACATGCAACAGCATGGGTAAATCCCAAACTTATTATGCTAAATGGAAGAAGCAAGATACAAAAGGTTACATAGTGCATGATTCCATTTATTTTACATTAATGAAAAGTCAAAACTATAGTGGCAGAAATTGACTCTGTGGTTTCCTGGATTTGGGGGTGTGAAGAGGGGATTGAGTACAAAGGGGCATGAGAACTTTTGGGGATGGTAGAAATATTTTCCATCTAGATTGAAGTGATAGTTAGGCAACCATAAGCATTTATTAAAAAGTCATGGGGTTGGCACAGAGGCTCACGCCTGTAATCCCAGCACTTTAGGAGGCTGAGGTGGGCAGATCACCTGAGGTCAGGAGTTCGAGACCAGCCCAGTCAACATGGTGAAGCCCCGTCTCTATTAAAAACACACAAAAAATTGGACGGGCACGGTGGCTCATGCCTGCAATCGCAGCACTTTGGGAGGCTGAGGCAGCCAGATCGCTTGAGGTCAGGAGTTCGAGACCAGCCTGTGTCTACTAAAAATACAAAAAATTGGCTGAGTGTGGTGGTGGGCACCTGTAATCCCAGCTGCTTGGGAGGCTGAGGCAGGGAGAATCGCTTGAACCCGGTAGGCGGAGGTTGCAGTCAGCTAAGATCATGCCATTGCACTCCAGCCTGGGCAACAGAGCGAGACTTCGTCTCAAAAAAACAAACAAACAAACAAAAAAAACAAATTAGCTGGGCGTAGTGGCAGGTGCCTGTAGTCCCAGCTACTCCAGAGGCAGGAGAATCGCTTGAGTCTAGGAGGCGGAGGTTGCAGTGAGCCAAGATCACGCCACTGCACTCCAGGCTGGGCAGCAGAGTGAAACTCCATTTTGAAAAAAAAAAAAAAAAAAAAAAGGTAATGGAACTATACACTAAAAACGATAGATTATATGATATATAAATTATACCTTAATAAACCTGACCAAAGAAATAGCATCACCAATAATGGGAGAGAAATGACATCATGTGCTTCCTGATATGATGCAAGGGAAATATCACCTCTATAGTATTCTTGCCAAAAAGTAACCTAAATCTACCCATAAGGAAACAATCAAACAATCCAGCCAATGAGACATTCTGCAGCACAACTGGCCTGGATTCTAAGGGTCAATTTCTTACAAGACAAAAAAAATTGAGGGTCAGGGCAAGGGAGAGGTTACCTGTTATAAATCTTAAAAAGCAGTACAACTAATGCAATGGGGAATTTACTTGAATACCAGATTTTTAAATAAAAACTAACTATAAAGGACATTTTGGGGCTTAATTGAATATGAGTATATAATAGATGATTTTCTATTGAATCAATATTAAATCCTTATATGTGATAATGGTATTGTGGTTCCTTAGGAAGATATCTTTGTTCTTCGGAGATGCATGCCGAAACATACGGAGATGAAGTATCATGATGCTTGCAAGCTGTTTCCCAATGATTCAACCCAAAAAATATATATGGGGTGAGGGGGAGGCAGATATGACAAAAACATTAATAACTGGTGAATCTTGAAGAAGGTGCTCATGTTTCATGTGCTTTCATTACACTAGTCTTTTACATTTATATAGATTTGAAATTTTTCAAAATAAAACGGTGGGGAGAGAAAAAAGTTAATTTTTTTAAAGATTTAGACATTTAATTGGCCTAAACTTCAGTTATGTGGAAAATCCATATATTCATGTAGAACAACTTACTATAGACAAATGAGGGTTTTTTTTTAACCTGTTCACCCATTACTTACTTTAAAGAAAATGGTTCAGCTAAGGCTTACCTACTTTTTTCTTTTTAAAACAGCCTAGGATAATTTGAAATGCTGAAACAATCATTTTCTTGAACTTAACTCCATTATTGAGCCCTGGCTAGCTTTGGCTGATGATATAAAGCAAAAATATATGCAGCAAAAATTGACTGCCCAAGAGAAATGGACAAATCTGCCATCATAGTGATATGAATATCCTTCTCTCTGTAACTGACAGATCAGGCATATGAAAAACAATCAGCAAGTATATAGAAGATTTGGGAGGACAATAATATAGAACATCGTACCCACAAAACTGAAGAAAAGGCTTTTTCAAGCACATAGAGAACATTTATAAAAATTGGCCATGTAGTAAGTCACAAAGCAAGTCTCAATAAATTTCAAAGAATCAGTACTGAACAGAAAAAACCTCTAATCTCAATATAACTTAGATAGAGATCAATAACAAAAAAGATAACTTTCAAAATCTACAAAATATAAACACACACAAATAATTGATGGGTCAATGACAACATAATAGTGAAAATTAGGAAAGTCTTAGAACTCCCCATTCCACAAAAACAAAAAAAACCTGCAAATCGAAATATACTGAGATACAGCTAATGAAGGTGCTGAAAAGAAAATGTATAGCTATAAATGTTTATAATGGAATGAAAGTGTCTTAGCCTATGATTCCCAGAAAGCACAGCCAACTAAGGCATAGCATTGTATTGGAGAGTGACCCCAGGGAGCAAGTAAGAACAAGGGAACAAAGCAGGGAAGGAGAGAGAGCAACATGAGGGTGCATTCTGTGTGCTGCCAGAGGTGCTGTGATTCCTGGGTCCTCACTGAGAAGCAGTACAAAATGCATCTCTAGGTTGTGCATGGTGAAGAGAAAAGGAGAGGCAGCATTTATTCACAGCCTTCATGTACCATCAGTTAGAGGCTTACCCCAAAGGGAGCAAACTCTTCCACATTTTAGAATTAAGCACCTAGGGCAGGAGGTAAGAGGTTAGTGCCACAGGTCTGAGGCAAGGCACTAGCAAGGTTCACTCACACTAAGCTGGCTGGAACCCAGCTGGCACAATCACACAATGGAAATGGAATACAATGAAACTAAATAAACTACAAATTCATCTCAAACACATCTCAAAAGTAATGTTGAAACAAAAAAAGTTAACAGAAAAACATGCAGTGTGATTCCATTTATATAAAGGTCTACAACATACCAAGCTAAACAAAATATTGTTGTAGTCTCCATACTTAGATGCAAGGCTATAAAGAGAAGCAAATGAGTAACTGATACAAATTCTGGGATATCTGTTATATCTTAAGAGAGAGGAAAGGATGTAATGGAGGTAGGAGGGGGAATTCAGAGGGTGGGTCTTCAACAGTACTAGAAATATCCCATTTCTAACGCTGAGTGCACAGGACGCAGGAGTGTGCTTCAATTTTATTCTTCGAACTTTACACAGCATTTCTGTTCTCAGTTGTAATATACTTCACAACAATAATTTTGAAAAATTGTTTTTAAAAAGATTCATGAACTATTAAGTTGGTGCAAAGGTAATTGCAGGTTTTGCCATTAAAAGTAACGGCAGAAACTCCAACGAATAGCAAAAACTGCAATTACTTTTGCACCAACCTAATATCAACACGCTTTCCTTTTCTCAACCTCACACTGAGCAAAAAAAGTATGAGTAATCGTCCAGGCACAGTGGCTCATGCTTGTAATCCCAGCACTTTGGGAGACTGAGCTGGGCGGATCACGAGGTCAGGAGTTCAAGATCAGCCTGGCCAACACCGTGAAACCCCGTCTCTACTAAAAATACAAAAATTAGTTGGGCGTGGTGGCGGGCGCCTGTAATCCCAGCTACTTGGGAGTCTGAGGCAGGAGAATTGCTTGATCCCAGGAAGCAGAGGATGGGTGCAGTGAGCCAAGATTGTGCCACTGCACTCCAGCCTGGGCAACAGAGCTAGACTCCATTGCAAAAAAAAAAAAAAAAAAAATGAGTAATCACATACATCTAGGACTTTAACTTGCAACTAGATTTCCTTGCATTTTAAAAACAAAACTCTACAATATCAACCCTAAGTACTGATTTAACTTAAATTAATACTACATTCTTTGCGCTTTGGTCCCAGACTGTTTAACATACATGTGAATTGATTCCACTTATTCAGACTTTTCAACTTCTACCATCACTTCTCACTCATGCCTCAAGGTGTACATTGTTCGCATCTCTTGCCCTGCTCAAATCAAACGTGTTCCCTTTATGTTCCATAAATGATACTGGTTCACACATAACTTTATACATATATATGTTATATATGTATATATAAAAGTTATAGACATATATGTTATATATGTATATATAAAAGTTATAGACATATATGTTATATATGTATATATAAAAGTTATAGACATATGTTATATATGTATATATAAAAGTTATAGACATATGTTATATATGTATATATAAAAGTTATATATATGCTATATATGTATATATAAAAGTTATATATATACACATATATGTATAAAATGTAAACATGCATGACATAGGTGTTTATGTCTCATATATCTATAATGGAGCAATAATCATATAGTTAAGAACAAAACACCTGTGTGCCTAGAGGAAAAGAGCATTTGCTAAAAGCATTTGTTTTACTAAAAGGATTTTTAAAATTACTGCTATAGGCTATGATACTAAGATAGTGGAAAACATTGCAAAAATTATTAAAATAATTCAGCCTTGAACTTCTAATTTGCAATTTCATTCTTATCAGATTGGAGTAATGGCAAAAAGTTGCCAGAAATATGGGTAGCTCTTCTGCTTTGAAATCATAGCCTAGGACCCTGACGGTCCCCCTAGTTGTCTGCAGATAATTGACAGAGCCCCTCCTCTGTGCCAGGGATGTACTTGGGGCTCCATCGCAATGGGCGAAGGCAGCCCTCGGCAAAGTTTTCCTCAGCTCCAGGATGCTCCTCTCACCCTCTGATCCATAAAGCCCTAAGAGCCTTGGCCTGTTTCCGGAGAGTGCCCTACACCAAGGAGACTTTCTCCAGAGAGTGAAAAAACGCTGCAACTTACCAATACTAAATTCAGTTTTGTCAAGGCCAGCTCTTTGCTGGCACTACTATTATTAAAAGATCAGAGCTGGCCGGGAGCGGTGGCTCACACCTGTAATCCCAGCACTTTGGGAGGCTGAGGCAGGCGGATTACAAGGTCTGGAGATTGAGACCATCCTGGCCAACATGGTGAAACCCTGTCTCTACTAAAAATACACACACACACACACAAATTAGCCGGGCGTGGTGGCAGGCACCTGTAGTCCCAGCTGCTCAGGAGGCTGAGGCAGGAGAATGGCGTGAACCCGGGAGGCGGAGCTTGCAGTGAGCCGAGATCGCGCCACTGCACTCCAGCCTGGACGACAGAGTGAGGCTCCATCTCAAAAAAGAAAAGAAAAGATCAGAGCTGACTTGTTACCATCATAAAGCACTATTGTCTCAGGGATACCTGGATTTTAAAAACTGCCTGTCTTAAGTTGGGTTCCCCAGAAGCAGATGCTGAGAGGAGAATTCAGGAGCAAATGATTTATTAAAAAAGTGCTTCCAGGGGAAACGGGAAAGGGAACTGGAAAGCAGGACAGGGAAAGGTTCGATCTCAGCCAAATCCTACAGAGGCAGCTTCAATCTGTTTTTGCAGAGGAGCTCTAGAGGATGAGTTATGCCTCAGAGTCTGTCCAGAGCTTAGGCAAGGGAACCAGGATCCAGACCCAGACACCACTCAGTCGTTGGCTGAGGGCTGCAGGGATGGAATGTCCCAGGCATTTCTGACTCTCCATGTCCATGTGATCAAATGACCCCAGCAACTCAAAGCAGTCCTCCAAAGAAGAGTTACACATACCAGTAGTAAAAGCACACCAAGGCTGGGGAGGGGCACATCATCACGTGGATCCCCAGAAGTGTCCCACCTGTCCATCAGGGGCTTTACCTGGAAAGGATAGATGGTGCGAGAATTCAAGGTGATGGAGCAGGTGCAGATGCTTGGGGTTCAGTTGAACCAGCCAGGACCCTGACGAGCCTGTGCCTGGCCAGCCTGCCGTCTCTTAGTTATGATGCTGTTTGTGCCTCTTGATTTGCTCTCTGGCTTTCCCCTCAAGGCCTTTGGCATGGATGCCTAAAACCAAAGCTCCCTGAGTTGTTCAGCCCTCCTGCCAGGACGACTGAGACAGAATTCACCTCCAAACCTGGAAAGTGTATGTGGTCTAAGTCTGGTCGACTTGGTTAAAGTTTATCAGGTTTCAAACTCTGTTTGGAATCGCAGGATCAGAGAACCTAAGAAAACTAAGTGACCATATTTTAGACAGAGACGTATCATCCACCTTAACATCTCTATGAGTTCTCTTAATTCACTGGTGCTAAATGATGTCAAAAAATCCAGGCTCTCCTCACCTTCAGCCTTTCCTCTGCCTCCAATTCCCCGTCATTTTTGCTTCCCTTTCCCCCTCCTCCCTGTTTTTGCATTTCTGACCCCACTGTCCTTCTCCCAGCTGGATGGCCAGTTGTTGGAGCTGGCACAACTGTGACACAGGTGAAGCCATCTGTTTCTGCCAGGCCTTTCTGCCCCGCCTCCAGCAGCTGTTAGCTGGGCATTTCAAAGGCCCATTGAAAGGAAGGGAAACAGGAGAGGGCAAAGCAGGCTCTGCCAGGCCAGCCAGAGTGCTGGCCAGCAGCCGTCATCAGCCTGTGCTGGAAAAACAGATTGGGAATTTTCAGCCAAATCCAAATCATGGCTCCTATTAAGAATCATCCAGACTCAAATTCCAAGTTATGTTTGCATCTCTGGAGCCACAGGGTAAGCTAAGCCTGTTTACACATGAACAAACAGAAAATTTTTAAAAGATCTTCTTTCTTTTACAGCTGATTTAACTTTAGCATTAAAAAGAAAAAAAGCAAGCAAGCAAATTTTTCTGTGAGCCATGGTTCTATACCGTTCACTAGAAATATAAAGGGTTCCTGGGATGTGCATGGAGGCTGGCTCGGGTTCCCCTCCATATTCAGGAGGCCATTTGGCACACAGAACATTGCATCATGTTGGTGCAAATGTAATTGCAGTTTTTGCAATTACTTTCAATTTTGCACCAACTTAATATTACTCCAGTTATTATCCTGCAGCTTAAAGCATAAAGACATATGCTATGCTTTTTAAAATTTCCTTGTGGACTTTGGTTATTTTTACTTATCAGGTTAAGGTGAGTGTTGCATTTAAATACAAACGTGGAAAGCATTAAAGAATTCCTTGGCTGGGCACAGTGGCTCACGCCTGTAATCCCAGCACTTTGAGAGGCCGAGGCGGGTGGATCATGGGGTCAGGAGTTCGAGACTGGCCTGACCAACATGGTGAAACCCATCTCTACTAAAAATACAAAAATTAGGCTGGGCACTGTGGCTCACGCCTGTAATCCCAGCACTTTGGGAGGGAGAGGTGAGAGCATCACAAGATCAGGAGTTCGAGACCAGCCTGGCCAATATGTTGAAACCCAGTCTCTACTAAAAATACAAAAATTAGCTGGGCGTGGTGGTGGCGCACTGGTAGTCCCAGCTACTCGGGAGGCTGAGGCAGAAGAATCGCTTAAACCCTAGAGGTGGAGGTTGCAGTGAGCTGAGATCATACCACTGCACTCCAGCCTGGGCGACAGAGCAAGACTCCATCTCAAAAAAAAAAAAAAAAAAAAAAATTAGCCAGACGTGGTGGCATGCACCTGTAATCTCAGCTACTCAGGAGGCTGAGGCAGAAGAATCGCTTAAACCCTAGAGGTGGTGGTTGCAGTGAGCCGAGATGGTGCCACTGCACTCCAGCCTGGGCGACAGAGCGAGACTGTCTCAAAAAAAAAAAAAAAAAAAGAATTCCTTAATCCAACCAGGTGCGGTGACTCATGCCTGTAATCCCAGCACTTTGGGAGGCCAAGGCAGGTGGATCACTTGAGGTCAGAAGTTTGAGATCAGCCTGGCCAACATGGCGAAACTCCGTCTCCACTAAAAATACAAAAATTAGCTGGGCATGGTGGTGCATGCCTGTAATCCCAGCTACTTGGGAGTCTGAGGCACAAGAATCCCTTGAATTCGGGAAGAGGTTGCAGTGAGCCAAGATGGCACCACTGCCCTCCAGCTTGGGTAACAGAGCAACTCCATCTCAAAAAAAAAAAAAAATCCCTACTCCTACATCTTTCTGTGTTTTAATCCCTGGACATTTTGTGAGGAAAAGCAGTTTCTAGGGGAGATGCTGTCAATAATGTTGTGCTGCCAGCATTGGCTAAAGAAGCCACATACTCACTATTTATGCAACTTATATTGCATAAGGAAATGTTTATGAAATTAAAAAACCAAGCCAAATATGGCATAGAGTGAAATGTGTATTCATTGTTACAATTCCTTTAATCCAAAAAACAGCAATAGCTATTTAGGGATAGTGATAAAATTATGTGTGCATGTGTGTATGTTAAGCAGTGGATTAAAGAAAATAATTCTTGCAAAATGCCTGGTCAATAATAAGTTCTAAAATATGGCAACTTACTATTGATAAACAGGAAAAAAATCCCATGATCAACTAAATTTTGGAAAATTTTATTTAAACAAAATTAAGCAGGTACCTTTACTGCAAGCTCTCAGAGCCACTTATATGCTAATAGCTTTGTGACTTGCCAAGAGATAGTAAAATACACTCTAAATCCCAGACTTACATGAACACAGAATCCCTCTGTCTTCCCTAAGTAAAGACCAGAGTTCTACGAAAGCATTTTGGAAAACTCCTATTCACACTATTCAGGAAATACATTAAGTATTTTTTTTTAAGACAAAGTCTTTCTCTCTCCCTGACACCCTGGCTGGAGTGCAGTGGCAGGATCTCATCTCACTGCAATCTCTGCCTCCAGGGCTCAAGTAATCCTCCACCTCAACCGCTGCCCTCGGCCCCCACCCAGCCCCCACCAGTAGCTGGGACCACATGTGCACACCACCACGCTTGGCTAATTTTTGTAATTTTTTTTTGCTAGAGACAGGGATTCGTCATGTTGCCTAGGCTGGTCTCGAACTCTTGGGTTTAAGCAATCCTCCCACCTTGGCCTCCCAAAGTGCTGGGATTACAGGCATAAGCCACTGTACCCAGCCAAATAATACATTTTTAAAGCCAGGTTCTGTTACTATACACTTCATCAAATACAGGTTCTCACTCCCATTCACCTACCACCGTCCAGCTACCTTAACTTCTGATTTGTTTATTTCATTACTAAGTGATCAATTACATCTTTGCACGAATTTTGGCAAAACAAGGTCTTGTCAGTGGACTTTAAAATATATTTTCAATTGCAGTCTTTTTGGATATGAAATGTAACATATATGTACATATAACCCAAATATGTATATCTCCATATTTAAACAGGGTACCAATATAAGTTTTTTCTTCTGAATGGCTTACTGATGGGTACCTTGCTAGATATCTCAAACAGAGAGAATTTACTACAGGCAACTCATTACTACAGTGTTGAAAAGGCTGAAAGAACAAAAGCGGAAGATGAGATAACCCACATATTAGGAATGGGAGGAAATACTATCACTCCTGGGGCTGTGGAATAAAAGGAGGGGAAAGGGTTACCAGGCACATCCTCTGTACTCTGCTGCTGGGTTGTCCTTCACTGTCTTGGGCGCACCAGGGAGCAGCCACAGACTAATGCTGAAACTGCCAAATGCTGCAAGCCCTGAGCACCAGCGCGCGGACCTGAGGAATCCCCATCCCCTGTCGCAGCGCCTCAGAAGCCTGAAGCAGGCTCTCCTCTGCCTGACTCCCAGTCTCCTGTCAGGGCTTCCCAGGGCGGAACCTAACAGAAAGCCAACTGACAAGAGTGTCTGGGAAATGAAATTTCCAGGTTCCTAAAATACACCTCAGGGAACAGAAGGGAAGGAACAGAAGCTAAGGACCCACAAAGGACCAGTACATTGGCAGAAAGATATTTAAAAAGCAATCATATTTGTAAATTTTAAAATAAAGTCATTTCTTTTTCTTTTTTTTCTTTTTTGAGACACAGTCTAGCTCTGTCGCCCGGGCTGGAGTGCAGTGGCACCATCTCAGCTCACTGCAACCTCCCCCTCCCAAGTTCAAGCGCTTCTTCTGCCTCGGTCTCCCAAGTAGCTGGGATTACAGGCACCTGCCACCACGCCCAGCTAATTTCTGTATTTTTAGTAGAGTCAGGGTGGCACCTGCCACCATGCCCAGCTAATTTCTGTATTTTTAGTAGAGTCAGTGTTTCACCGTGTTGGCCAGGTTGGTCTCGAACTCCTGACCTCAGGTGATCCGCCCTCCTCAGCCTCCCAAAGTGCTGGGATTACAGACGTGAGCAACCACGCCCAGCCAGAATAAAGTCATTTCTTTTTCCTCTTACAGTCGAGAGAGAAACTGGTTTCTTTTAACTTTGCAAATTTGAATTAATAATGAAGACACTAAATTAGCACTGAACTAAGGTAATTTGGGGGAAATAAGGACTTTTTTAAAAAAGAAAATTCTTTCAACTCAGTTTTGAAGGAATGAGAACATGAAATAAAATTTTCATAACTTATAGACTTAAATTTCTCTAAAATATGAGTACTTGATTTGGCCAGGCATGAAATTTTAATTAGTGCTAAGTACATCATCTTATGTCACTCCCTTTTTAAAAATGTTTTTGCTTTTTGCAAATTTCACTCCTTGCTCAGGTTCTCAGGGCTATTAATATTCACCCCTGGGCTCTTCACATGGCAAACACTGCAGCCTGGTCGACTGTGCTGTACACGTGCTCAGTAACTAAGACTACAACCCAGTTGCAGCACAGTGAAAATTGTGGCTCTAAATGATGAGCCTGAAGCCCTCAAATTCCTGAGCTGCTTTTGAAATTATTAAAGAACGATTGAATTGCGTCTCGTTAAATTTTTTGCATAACATTTCCCAAAATATAGTCTACAAAACTCAAGTTCCTTAGGCTATTAACAGAGTACTTTAGTACAGTTTCTTTGATCTAATAAGTCTTGGAAAAATGGTTTAAACCAGTGCTTTTCGAACTCCCTGTGGTAAAGGACCAATTTTTTGTTTTAATTTTCAATTTGTCTCAGACCAATTTTTTTGCAAAATACAATAGAACTAATTATTGAATAAATGAAATGTTAAAAAACAAAAAGAAATACTACCCCAGCTTTTTAAATTAGTAGTGTCAACAAGCATTACATTATCCTAATTTCTCTAAACTTTCTAATTGCTTACCTAGTTCATTTCAGTACTTATCACAGACCAACAAAAACAATTCAAACATTCAGTTGAATAAGTTTTCATACCACACTTTACATTGAAACAAAATGTAAATGTTTCATTACTAAAGTACTTCTCCGATATTTTAATTTGCTAATGGGCACTGGAAATTTAAAAGAGATAGATACCACTTGCAACATAAAGGATATTTGTTCAATTAAATAAAGGCAGAACCTCTTCTTTTGGTTGGTTGGTTTTACCAGCACATCCTATGGAATCTCTGTTGCATATAACAGGCTTTGAGAAACACTTTTTAGTATGTTTTGTTAAACTCTAATTCTCTAAAAATTGTAGCTCCACACATGTTGTATAGGTTAAGTTTGCTTCCCATCACACCTGTATTTTCAGGGAATTCCAAATTAGAGAGAGAGAGAGAGAGGAAGGAGGAGGAGGGAGGGAAGGAAAGAAGAAAAAAAGGGAGAGTATTATCTTGCATAAGCAGGTATTAATATATGTATGTGTAATTGATAAAAGGAGCCTGAGGGTTAAAAATTCTTCAAAAGTTGCTTCTGTCTTAGACAATTTTCTTTCTTAAATTTTCTTTCTTTTTTAAATTTTGAAAACTCATTGCCATATATCCAGACAAGTGGTGCTCACCATGGAACCCACCTGTGTTTTGGAGGGAGCTGCCCTGCCAGCCCCAGGAAAGTACTCATTCATAAGGAGGTGAGGCTCATAGGCTGATCCCTCAGGCTGTGACATTCACAAGGTTAAACGTGGGGGCGGCTAGCAAGCCAGGCTTGAGTATGCTTTCTATTATACTTCCCTAGGCAACAGGGTGGGTTCCTGTGCTATCCTCTCTTCTAACTTCCCACCACTGAGACCTCAGCGACGATGGCAGCTGCTGACATCACCACAAAACACGGCCTTCTTGTCATCCCTTGTAGTCTGTGATTCCTAAAGATATACAAAGAAGGTGTAGGCGGGAATGTCAAAGCCTCCTCAGCGGGAATATTTAAGGATGCAGACGGTTGGAGAACTCACGTGCCTCGGATTGCCTCTACCAATTGGTAAAGGGCACCCAGTCTGCATGCCAGTCCCAGAGCCCTTGGACTGAGAAGTTCTGGGTTCCAGCAGCCTTAATGCTGGGTCTCCTTGGACAACTTAATCAACCTCTGTAGACCACAGTTCTTCCTCTGTAAAATAATACTAGATGACCACTATGGCTCTTTTCAGGATATAATTATGTAACCTTAAATAAAGAAATAGGCCTAAGGCAAATATAAGATTATAAAAGTATCTACGCTACAATCTACTGTTATACATAGATTGATAGGCCTAATTTGCACATTCTTAATTATGTGGATAATTCACAATGAAAGTATGTATTTGAGGCAAATGTGAAAGTGGAGGTTCCACAAAGAGCCATCTTTTATATAGAATTAAGTTGACAAGTGACTGTTGATGTGACTTCATAACCCAGGAAGGTCTCCTTACACAAAACAAATACATTGCACAACTGTTTGCTGAGGCTCTAAGCTCTGTTCATAGCACACACAACCTCTCATTTCCCAGAGATCAGGATGGAATCATGCTACGATGAAGTGCCTGAAAGACAATCTTCCCTGAGAGAAGATTTTATCGTGGGTCCCAGCTCAGAAAGTACCTAGTTAGGCAAATTAATATGACCTAAGCTCTCAGTACTCAATAAGCCATCCAAGGACCAGCAGCATCAGCATCTATTAGGAGCATGTTAGAAATGCAGACTCTCAGGCCCCACCCCAGACCTACTGAATTGGAATCTGCATTTTTACCGGACCTTAAAGTTTGAGAAGCCCAGAGCTAACAGGAAACTGCATTCTGAGTGCTTTGTGCATAGAATTGTGAATAAATATGAATTACTCAGCCTTGAGGGCTTCTGGTAAATCAAATTGAGGCTGGTTTGGGTGCAAGCCAGTAAATCTGAGAGGGGAAAACTACAGCAAAGGAACCTGAGCGTGGACAGACATAATTTATCTGCTACATTTGCATAGAATTGGATTACCTCTTTGTTATTTTTCCTCAATTTGATTTTTTAAATGGAGCCATTATGATCCAGGTCTAAGGGATTCAGAGTCATCAACCAAAGTGGTGCTGAGAATTAAGAAAGTGCCTGCCTCTTCCCTTTTAACATTTCGCCCGCTTTTAGGGGGAAGGGAGGTATATACATTCCCAACTTGCCCAGATCAGGGGTCCTTAACTGGTGGTCTGTGATCTGGCCGTGGCGTGGTGGGAGACGTCACATCTCCAGTGTCCAACTACCCTGGGTTGTAATCTAAAGTCTGCACTTTGCCAGCCATGTAGTTTCAGGCAATTTCATCTCTAAGAGTCTTCATTTCATCTGTGGTAAAATGAGAATACTGATACTTACACTGTCCTCACAAGCAATTCAAAGATATAGAGAATCTAAAGCACCTACCTGGGATTAGGCAATCATGCCCATGTAGCAAATGTGAATGTCTTTTCCACTTCCAGTGTACCAGGGCGCTTTAGCCTAACCACCCTCTTCCACAGCCCCACTCCCACCAGCTCCTCGTCCAGTGGTTTGACGAACGTATATTTAGGGCCTTGGGTGAGCCAGGCAAATTAATAAATAACACAGCCTTCCCTGTGGAGGTCTTCATCCACTAAGAGGTTCATATGGAGTTCAATGATTCCGAGACTTTCAGATTTCACAAGTCATTAAAATTTCAAAAATAATTTAGGGCAGTGATAGAGGGTTGCCAACTTGTGTGTGTGTGCGATTGTTGAGAAAATTGTTTTGAAACTTTCATTGTTTCTAAAAGAAAAGCCTATTTTAACATCAAAAAAGTAGGATATTATTGAAGGGAACCCTTTTTATAAGAATGAATGAATTTAACTCTTTGAAAAATATTGCATTGTGCTTTTTTTTTTTTAAATCTCAATGTAAAGAAATGAAAATCTCTTCATGAGCCTGTGGCATTTGGTACCCACTGCTTTTTAAAACGGCAGAAGGGTAAGGGGATAATTTTATCTAGAAGTTGCCAGAAAGTCCTGAGGCCTGAGGTTTGCTGATCATATCTAAGCTCTACCTTCATCTCCCTTCCCCCCAACACTCCAGAATTTTTTTTTTTTTAAGACATTGCCTTGCTCTGTCACCCAGGCTGCAGTTCATGGCGTGATCTTGGCTCACTGCAACCTCCACCTCCCAGATCAAAGTGATTCTTCTGCCTCAGCCTCCCGAGTAGCTGGGACTTCAAGTGCACACCACTACACCCAGCTGATTTTTGTACTTTTTGTAGAGACAGGTTTCTCCATGTTGCCCAGGCTAGTCTCAGACTCCTGAACTCAAGTGATCTGCCTGCCTTGGCCTCCCAAAGTGCTGGGATTATAGGCATGAGCGACTGCACACAGCCTGAATATGTTTTATTTGCATAAAACAATGCTTTCTGTAGGTCCTGGTTATAGTTGGGCTTTGGGAGGGAGCTGAAGACTCTAGCAGATATTAACCAATGAAATTGTTTTATTTAATACACTTAGCAAATATATGTTTCTAAAAGAACTGAAAGGAACCAGATCCATATGTAGGCAGATGCTATTGCCAGTTGGGTGGGATTATAGATTATTATTATTATTATTATTATTTTTTGAGATGGAGTTTCACTCTTGTTGCCCAGGCTGGGGTGTAATGGTGCGATCTCGGCTCACCGCAACCTCCACCTCCCAGGTTCAAGCAATTCTCCTGCCTCAGCCTCCTGAGTAGCTGGGATTACAGGCATGCATCCCCACGCCTGGCTAATTTTGTATTTTTAGTAGAGACAGGCTTTCTCCATGTTGAGGTTGGTCTCGAACTCCTGACCTCAGGTGATCCGCCCACCTCGACCTCCCAAAGTGCTGGGATTACAGGTGTGAGCCACTTTGCCCTGCCTACAGATTATTTTTATGTACTTTGAACTTTTCACTACTTTCCACCTTTCCCCCAAGAATATGTATTATTTACACAATAAGAAAAAAGAAGTTATCTTGAAAAAAAACAAGAGTGTAAAAATTCTGGACTATGGGTGTGGGGCTCCCTGGAATTGTGCAGTATATTACCTGTCCAGCCATATGCAATGTGCCTGCATGAAATACACTTAGTGCCACTGCATATACCATTTTATATCTTTTGAATTCTTTTTTTTTTTTTTTTCTGGAGAAGGAGTCTTGCTCTGTTGTCCAGGCTGGAGTGCAGTGGTGCGATCTCGGCTCACTGCAACCTCCACCTCCCGGGTTCAAGCGATTCTCCTGCCTCAGCCTTCTGAGTAGCTGGGATTGCAGGTGCACGCCACCACGCCTGGCTAATTCTTGTATTTTTAGTAGAGACGGGGTTTCACCATGTTGGCCAGGCTGGTCTCGAACACCTGACCTCAAGTGATCCACCTGCCTTGGCTTCCCAAAGTGCTGGGATTACAGGCATGAGCCACCGTGCCTGCCCTGTATCTTTCAAATTCTGTGCTTCATGCATATATAATCTATTCAAAAAATAATTGGTTAATTTTGGAAATGTTTGGGATACTCAAATGGGAATTCCTGCATAGTAAGGTTTACCTCATTTTCTACGTACCCTTGTGAAACCCCACCCAAACCTCCCCATCTTTGGGCCTTGAGAGTCTCCTCCTGTGGCCACCTGACTGGGTAGCAGGTGCCACCCCAATTAGACAGGGTAGAAGATGTGATTATCTTATCTGGCAGTGTGGCCTGGCCTGGCTTGATTGTTACAATTAGGGTTACAAATCACAAATCAAAACAAAGGTCACTTCAAAAGTCCAGTGCTAACCAAAGCATGATGTTATATGAGAAAGTTAGGTGAAAAAGAAAAAGAGCTTTTCAAAACCAGGCCACAGATGACTGAGTGGACAGAACTCTGGGGCCTTCTGGGGCCTGTCTCAGGTCTTTAAGGTAAGCTGAACATTACTACTCATTAGTAAATATTTGAGATGAAAGCTTTTTTGCTCACCTAATTACCATTTTTTCCAAAGCATCTGCTTCTGGGAGAAGATTAATTAGTTGACTATTCCTGAAGGATGGATTTGAGGAGATCAAAGGCCTGCAAAATGTAATGGAGAGAGAACTAAACTGTGGAAATGTTCTCTTTGGAGGAATGAAGATGAGAATGCGTTGTAGGAGCATCACTATGAGTAAGCTTTGCATTGATTTGCTTTCTTTTGTTTCAGAAAAAAGAGGCCCCTACCAGGATACAAATACTTAACTTATACTGTATTTTATTAGCCTTCTTGTTGCAAGACTTATACCTAAAAATGTTCTCTCTCTCTTTGGATAAACACCTCGGAGTGGTATTCTATCTAAGACTACATGCACAGACCTTTTAGATACTTAGTATGAAAAACACAAAACTCAAGGATGGCTTCCTTATGTGCACCTCAAATGTTTCCTCATTTTGATTCACCAGAACTTTTCCTTATAAATTTAAATAACTCAACCAACAAATATATATTGATAGTCTGTGCAAGTTTACCCTACGCCTGTGCAGATACCTTGGGCTCAGGAACCCGGCTTGCCAGTGTCCCTGTCCCTGGCCCATGGGACTCTGCTCCTCCACCACTTTTCTTTTCCTTTTTGAAACATTGTCGGCCGGGCTCACGCCTGTAATCCCAGCACTTTGGGAGGCCAAGGCAGGTGGATCACAATGTCAAGAGATTGAGACCATCCTGGCCAACATGGTGAAACCCTGTCTCTACTAAAAATACAAAAAATTAGCTGGGCGTGTTGGCAAGCACCTGTAGTCCCAGCTACTTGGGAGGCTGAGGCAGGACAATTGCTTGAACCTGGGTGGTGGAGGTTACAGTGAGCCAAGATCGCATCACTGCACTCCAACCTGAGCCACAGCAAGACTCCATCTCAAAAAAAAAAAAAAAAAAAATTGTCATAGCATTTATGTTGTAATTTGATAACTACATATATTTGGTAGAAATTTTAGAAAACGTAGGAAATTTTAAATTATTCCTAAGTTCAACATTCAGAAATAATTGCTATAAAACCTGTAATCCCAGAACTTTGGGAGGCCAAGGCGGGTGGATCACGAGGTCAGGAGTTCAAAACCAGCCTGACCAACATGGTGAAATCCTGTCTCTACTAAAAATATAAAAATTAGCTGAGCGTGGTGGTGTGTGCCTATAATCCCAGCTACTCAGGAGGCTGAGGCAGGAGAATCGCTTGAACCCGGGAGGCAGAGGTTGCAGTGAGCCGAGATCCTGCCGTTGCACTCCAGCCTGGGCAACAGAGTGAGAAGCCATGTCAAAAAAAAAAAAAAGAAAGAAAGAAAGATTTGCTATTAGCATGAATTGCTATTAGCATTTTGTTGTTTAATGTATCCTTCCAGTTTTTTTCTGTCATAAAATTGAATATTACCATACACAATATTTTGTTATGTTTCTCCCTCTTTGTTTTTTCCATATACCGGTCTGTAAAGTAGAGAAGAAAACAACTCCATTCTGACTGAGGTGAATGTTGAAATGATTCTTACAACGCATGCCAATCACATTTCATCCAAATATTGCTTGACACTTAGCTAAGCATTTCCATATACAATGGCCTTCAAAATGATCAACTGAGCCCACTCTATGGGTCATCAGGACCACCATGGGTTACTCTGTACTACACCAGACATAGACATGTGTCTGGAGGGGATCTGGACGCTGCAGGGAGGCCTCCATCAGGGCCTCAGGGCTCTTCTGAGAGACAATGCCTTTCACCCCATTCCCCACTAATGAATAAATGTGTGGCTGCGATGTTGGCCTCTTCTACTCTAAATCAAAGGGAAGCCCTTGTGTTTCCTATATTGCTGTGGATGGAGCTCCATGTTAGAGTAAGTAAATGATTTTCTACCATGTTCTGGAGAAGTCCTCATTCCAGTTATTTTATACCTTCAGATGATTTCCTATTACTCACTAATTACCTTTACTTTCAGATTGAATAACTCCCTTTAGCATTTCTTGTAGGACAGGTCTGGTGTTGATAACAATGTCTCAGCTTTCGTTTGTCTGGAAAAGTCTTTATTTCTTATTCATGTTTCAAGGATAACTTTGCTAGATAACTATTCTAGGATAAAAGTTTACTTCCTTCAGCGCTTTAAATATGTCATCCCACTCTTTCCTAGACTGTAAAGTTTCCGCTGAGAAGTCTGCTTTCAGAAGTATTGAAACTCTTTTGTATGTAATTTGCTTTTTTCTTGCTGCTTTTAGGATCCTTTCTTTATCTTTGATCTTTGTAGTTTGATTATTAAATGCCTTGAGGGGGTCTTCTTTGGGTTAAACCTACTTGCTGTTCTATACCCTTCTTGTACTTGAATATTGATATCTCTCTCTAGGTTTGTAAAGTTCTCTGTTATTACTCCTTTGAATAAACTTTCTACCCACAGCTCTCCCTCTACCTCCCCTTTAAGATCAATAACTCTTAGATTTGCCCATTTGAGGATATTTTTTACATCTTGGAGGCATGCTTTGTTCTTTTTAATTCTTTTTTATTTCATCTGCTCTGGCTGTATTTTCAAATAGCCTGTCTTCAAGCTCACTAATTGTTTCTTCTGCTTGATCCGTTCTGCCGTTGAGAGACTCTGATGCATTCTTCAGTATGTCAGTTAAAGTTTTCAGCTCCAAAATTTCTGCTTGATTTTTTAACATTTTTCAATCTGTTTGTTAAATTTATCTGATAGGATTCAGAATTCCTTCTCTATGTTACAGTGAATTTAATTTAGCTTCCTCAAAACAGCTATTTTGAAATCTCTGTCTAAAAGGTCACATGTCTCTGTTTCTCCAAGATTGGTCCCTGGTGACTTATTTAGTTCATTTGGTGAGGTCATGTTTGTCTGGGTGATCTTGATGCTTATAGATGTCTGACTTTGCCTGGGCATTAAAGAGTTAGACATTTACTGCAGTCTTCACAGTCTGGACTTGTTTGTACCTGTCCTTCTTGGGGAGGCTTTCCAAGTATTCAAAAGGAATTGAGTGTTGTGATCTAAATCTTTGGTCACTGCAGCTGTATCTGGATTAGGGGACACCCCAAGCTCAGTAACACTGTGACTCTTGCAGATTGCAGAGTTACCACCTGGGTGGTCTGAGATAATTCCTTGGATTGCCAGGTAGAGGCTCTTGTTCTCTTTCTTTACTTTCCCCAAAACAAACGGAGTCTCTCTCTCCATGCCGCACTGCCTGGAGCTGGTGGAGATGTAACACAAGCACCCTTGTGGCCACCAACACTGGGACCGCACTGGGTCAGACCAGAAGCCAGCACAGCATTGGGTCTTGCCCAAGGCCTATGGTGACTGCTGCCTGGCTATCACCAATGTTTTCAAGGCCCAAGCGCTCTTCAGTCAGCAGGTGGCAAATCCAGACATGCTTATGTCCTTCCCTTCAGGGTGATTAGCTCCCCACCGGCCCAGGGTGGATCCAGAAATGCCATCCAGCAACCAGGGCCTGGATTCAGAACCTTAGGAATCTACCTGGTGCTCTAGTCTACTGTGGCTGAGCTGGGACCCAAGCTGCAAGACAAAGATTTTTCCCACTCTTCCCTTTCCTTTCTATATATAGAAGGAGTCTCTCCCCGTGGCCACCACCACCCCAGGCCCTTGGCAAGTACAACCTGGCTACTGCTGATGTTCACTCAAGGCTCAAGGGCTCTCCAGTCAGCTTGTGGGTGAACAATGTCAGGCCTGGGACTCACCCTGCAGGGCAGCAGGCTTCTCTCTGGCCCAGGATGGGTCCAGAAATGCCATCCAGGAGCCAAAAACCTGGAATTAGGGACCCCAGGAGCCCATTTTGTTGAGACTCTAGATTCTGGAAACCCCGGCTTCTTCTGTTTTTCCCTCTCACCCTACAGGCAGTAGCTGCTTCCTGCAGTGTTGCTTTCTGTGTTCACTCAACATTGCCTTTTCACTTTTGCAGTCCTCCAGCACCAATTTAACCAATTCCCTATATTAAATTATCTCTCCTGAAGCCAGGTGCAGTGCCTCACACCTGCAATCCCAGCACTTTGGAAGGCTGAGGTGGGCAGATCTTTTGAGGTCAGGAGTTTGAGACCAGCCTGGCCAATATGGCAAAACCCCATCTCTACTAAAAATACAAAAATTAGGCCGGGCATGGTGGCTCATGCCTATAATCCCAACACTTTGGGAAGCCGAGAAGGGCAGATCATGAGGTCAGGAGTTCGAGACCAGTCTGGCCAACACAGTGAAACCCCGTCTCTACTAAAAATACAAAAATTAGCTGGGCAAGGTGGTATGTGCCTGTAATCCCAGCTACTCAAGAGGTGGGTACACAGGTGGTATGTGCCTGTTATCCCAGCTACTCCCTGTAATCCCACATACCACACAGGTGGTCTGTGCCTGTAATCCCAGCTACCCAAGAGGCTGAGGCAGGAGAATCGCTTGAACCAGGGAGTCGGAGGTTGCAGTGAGCCGAGATCACTCCACTGCACTCCAGCCTGGCAACAGAGTGAGATTCCGTCTAAAAAAAAAAAATTAGCTGATCATGGTGGCTTGTGCCTGTAGTCCCAGCTACTTGGGAGGCTGGGGCAAGAGAATCCCTTGAACCTGGGAGGCAGAGGTTGCAGTGAGCCGAGATCGCACCACTGCACTCCAGCCTGGGTGACAGAGAGAGGCTCCATCTCAAAAAAAAAAAAAAAAAAAAAAAAAAAATCTGTTAAATGAATAGCCAGTGGGTTTCTATTTTCCTGACTTATAAAGAAATTAAATAATTTACTCAAGGACATGCAACAAGGAAATGACAGAATTAGAATTCAAACTAGCTCCACTGAACTTCAGAGTTCCAGCTGTCACCTCCCACCCTGAGAGCTGCTCTGTAGGTGGCTTAGAGGCTGTGAGAGAAAAGAGACACACGTCTGTCTGCATCACATCTCTGTCACTAGCTTTATTCTAGAATCCTGTTTCAAAGATAAAAATATCTTTACAATAATTAAAAACAACCTTAAAGAAAAAATGACTACTGGCATGTGAAATGGATAAAGTATGGTACATTCCAAAAGTGCTTGAGGGTGATTACTTTTAATGCTAATTAAAAGTAATCTGAATTCTTGAAACAAGAATATTTCTTATAGGCCAGTACAGTCATTAGAATGAAGTTACATTTCACAGTATTCAATATTTTAAGGGAAAATTCATAACTTTATACTAATGCACGTATTTATAGTATACTCCAGATCATAATTAGTTGCCTAAAGGAGAAATAGCTTAAAGACCTATGTGATAGATATTGTATAGCTTCTCCAGCTTATGCACTTTAGAATGTGGGAAACCTAGAGTGCAGCATGGTGTAGAATAAAGCATTGTAGAGAAAAGCTGAAGCTTTTATCTCATCTGGATCTAGAATGGGAGCCCTGTTCCACCTCCCACTTCTCCACCAAGCCTGGAGCCTATTTCATCTGTCAATACCTACTTCATAGTCTTAAAAGTGAGGCCTATGAATGGACAATGGCTAACACAGAGAAGACACTTGATGTATTTTATAGTTATTCTTATGCACACACACACACACACACACACCACCAAATGTTTTGTAAAGTATAAAAGTCATATTGAACGAAACATACCCTGTACAGGATGAGGAGATAAATTATTCTAAAGATGCAACTCTTTATTAAGTTCCTGTTGAAATTTAATGCAACCCAAACAAAAATTTCAAAGAATTTCTGTAGCATTCAATAATCCCATTTTTTAAATGGGATTACCGAATGTGCATTACAGCAGCTCACACCAGTAATTCCAGCACTTTGGAAGACCAAGGAAGGAGGATCTCCTGAAGTCAGGAGTTTGAGACCAGCCTGGGCAGCAAAACAAGACCCTATCTCTACAAGAAAATAGCTGTGTGCAGTGGTACGTACATGTAAGTCCCAGCTACTTGGGAGGCTGAGGCGGGAGGATCACTTCAGCTTAGGAGTTCAAGGCTGCAGTGAGCTATGATCACATCACTGCACTCCAGCCTGGGCAACGGAGCAAGACCTTATCTCAAAAACAAAGTTCTTTAAAGTGCTAATTAAGAGGGAAATACCCAAAGCAGAAAGATAAAGCCCTCTCTAATCCTATCTGCCAGAAGTAACCACTGTTAACCGACTGGCAAATACTCTTAGACTTTTCTCTATATATACACAAATACACCTGTAACCTCACCTGTAGCTATTATTGTAGGAGGGTGAGTTTGTTCCACCTATAACCACAGGGTTTCTATTACGCATTAAGCACATATGAATCATCCAGAACTATGTGTAAAGAGTCCTGGATCTGAGCAGGGAACCCGTAAACCTAGAAGCATCCTTATCCTCTTTCTCCACACCCCTGCCCAAACACGCACATGGCACAGTGGAACCCTTCTGCTCCCAGTGGGATCAGCCTGGACTCTGGGAGTTAAGTGATCAGTCACCAGTGTGCGGCCTGGGTTTTGGCTTCTCTGTTCTACTGATAAAAGCCACTACATCTACAGGTGTGTATTTAACTGCACCATTTCCAGGTAAAAAGCCTTGAGGATAACATTTTCCTCTAAATGCATTCAATGCCAGTATCCCATACAGTCTAAATAACCTTTACCATTGTCTAGGACAAAGCCCTGGCAAGGAGCAATAGGCACTCACAGAGGGTGACTATCTTAGTCCACTTTTGCTGCTATAACAGAATACCTGAGACTAGGTAATTTATAAAGAACAGAAATGTATCCTCTCACAGTTCTGGAAGCTGGGATGTCAAAGACCAAAGCACTGGCATCTGGGGTGGGCCTCCTTACTGTGCCCTCACATGGTGGAAGGTAGAAGGGCAAGAGAAGAACTCATTTTCACATGGCGGAAGAGCTGAAGGCAACCCCACTCCTGCAAGCCCTTTTGATAATGGCATTGATCCATTGATGAGGGCAGAGCCCTCATGACCTGAGCACCTCCCAGAGGCCACACCTCACAGCACTGTTGCACTGGGGATTAAGTTCTCAACACATGCATTTTGGAGAGGACATATTCAAAGCTAACAATGATTAAATGATATTTAGTAAAAGGACTATTTTCGAAGGTGTGGCCCAGGCAAAGGGACAACAAGGAGTGGTGAGGCACCCCGGGGGTTTGTTTTATTTTCTCTCACACTGGCTCTTGCTCTCATTCTCTCCTTTTTCTCCCTCTGCCTTCTGCTGCAGCCTCTAGCACAGACATTTGCATTTACTGAGTAAATACATGCCTGATATAACTCCACTGTACCTTATAACTACCTCATTGTTATCCTTTTAACCTTTCCTTCCACTCCTTGAGTTCTGGGAAAGCTCTGAATTTTCAGCTGTATAAATCCAATTCCCTGACTCCCTCTCCTGGGGTGATGATTAATGGAAGGTCGAAGCTGCCTTTTCTCTTTTTTTTTTTCCGCTCTGTCGCCCAGGCTGGAGTGCAGTGGCGCGATCTCAGCTCACTGCAACCTCCGCCTCCCAGGTTCAAGTGATTCTCCTGCCTCAGCCTCCCAAGTAGCTGGGATTACAGGCACCCACCACCATGCCTAGCTAATTTTTTGTATTTTTAGCAGAGACGAGGTTTCACTATATTAGCCAGGCTAGTCTCGAACTCCTGACTTAAGTGATCCGCCTGCCTCGGCCTCCCAAAGTGCTAGGATTACAGGCGTGAGCCACCATGCCCGGCCTGAAGCTGGCTTTTCTTAGCCTCTTGGATTCCTCCACACCAGCATCCCTGGTGAGGGTTTGCCACATTGTGCAATGCTGCTCTCAGGGCACTGGACACACTAATGAGTTAACACATGGGTACCCCGCATGGTTGGCCGGGATGAGTGCCTGAAACTGCCTCGCAAGATTTGAATGTGGTGTTGCCCGCAGGCTCATACCCTTTTCCCTCTGGTCCCTTGTACACCTACATTTCTCACAATGCCTAAGAGCATTTCTTCAGGAGGAGACCAGGGGCTGTCACCTGCCTCTCCCATACACAGCCATGCAGAAGGCTGGAGCAGCCTGTGAGTTTGGCCTGGATCTTCAGGATCACTGATGCCTCAGCCCATGGTCAACACTTCATCTGTCTGATTATAGCCTCTTTGGATTTGCTTTTGATATACCAGCCCAGGTTCAAGAGCAGCCAGCTACCTTTTATCATCGTCCAACTGAGGTAACCACCATGGTGGAGAAGATTCCACTGGGGATGAGTCAGCTCAGCACCTGCAATGGCTCCTGCCTACACTTTGTCTAAGGCGCAACCTGTTTTCTCCCTCACAACCCCCTTGTACTCTGCCTCACTTGAAATGTGTTCAAATCCCACTAAATAATTAGAAATCATTGTGCCCACTACTTGCCGAACGATCAGGAACCCGGAACACTTCCTCTACTCTCCTTACCCTCCCAAAGTCCCCGTCCAGAGCCAGCCCTTGGCATACCCTAGATCAAGGAACCCTCTGCTTTCAACCCACATTCCACTCAGTAGAATCCTGAGAATTCTCCAGAGCCCCTCTGATACATTCTATCTTGTAGCTCTTCCTTAACTGAATCCAATTCACGCCACCACCACCCACTCCCTGGGCCAACTCTGCATCCTCCACCAAAGCCTTCACTTTTCATTCCTGGGAGAATCACGGGCCTCATCACCTGTTTCTCCTCCCATCCTGGTAACTTGAAGTGGCGTCAACAGGAGCTTCTGTCTGCTGTGGTCTTCCTGCCAGTTCAGACACATCGCTGGCAGACCTGTTTCCCTTCTGAGAGTAGGCGAACTCTCCCACACAGTCTGCCTAGATTCACCAATTGTTAATATCTCATCTCACTTGCATAATACAGACATATATATACATTTTGACTATATGCACATATGCTCTAAATACATATGTATGATATATACATACACATATATGTTTATATGTGTATGCATATATGTATAGGTATGTATACATGTATATATGTGTATGTATGTATATATGTGTAGCTGAACCATTTGAGAGTTCATTGAAGACATCATGCCTCTTTGAAATACTTCAGTGTGGATCTTAAGAACAAGGATGCTTTCTTACATAACCTCAATACAATGAACGGAGGAAATTCAACACTACAATAATACCACTATATAATATATAGATGAGGCCGAGCGTGGTGGCTCATGCCTGTAAACCTAACACTTTGGGAGGCCGAGGTGGGTGGATCACGAGGTCAGGAGTTCGAGACCAGCCTGGCCAATATGGTGAAACCACAACTCTACTAAAAATACAAAAATTAGCCAGGCATGGTGGCACGCACCAGTAGTCCCAGCTACTCAGGCGGCTGAGGCAGAAGAATCACTTGAATCCGGGGGGCAAAGGTTGCAGTGAGCCGAGATCGTGCCACTGCCCTCCAGCCTGGGCGACAGACCGAGACTCCATCTCAAAAATATAGACAGATGATAGATAGATAAGTAGATAGATAGATAGATAGATAGATGATATTCAAATTTTAACAATTGTCTCAACAACATCCTTTGTAGCATTTTTTTTTCCTAATCTTCCTTCCAGTTCAAGATCCCCACTGCACTGAGCTGTCATGTCTTTCTGAGTCTCCTTTCTCCTGGAAGACTTGCTTGACCTTTTTCCTTCAGGACATTGACATTTTTGAAGAGTACAGGCAGACATTTTGTAGACTGTTATTCAATTCGAATTTGGTTGTTTCTTCATGGTTAGATTCAGATTAGGGCATATTGGCAGGAATGCTACAGAAGTGATACAGCTCCTCAGCATATTCAATTCTGGCAGGAGAAGCTTTGAAGAAATCAGTTTAAATTCTTCTCTCTGGAGTTCTCCTTCCTTTCTGCCATTTGAGCAGATAGGAGATCCTGGCCTCTTTACCTCAGGGGAGATTTGAGGCAGGGCAGGAAGTGGTAGTCCCTTCAAGGCCCCTTCCTGGCTTTTATTTCCAAAAGCATAGGCTTATTGAGACAAGATGGAGGGACTTTGAAGGAAGCAGAGGTGGGGAAAGAATTGTCTCAGACCCAAAGGAAATTCCTCCAGGGTAGAGAGAGGAGAGAGAAGTGTGTGATTCCTACTAGGAAACAGGACCAGTGTCCTATTCCCTGGCAGACCTCACGAGGTGGCAGGACCTCAGAGGGAAGCACTGTGCGATGCCCCAGGCAGGCTGCATCCTAGGCCTGGGCCCCAAACTTAACAAAGGCTTCTGTGCTCCCAGTAGAAGAAGGCCCAACACAGCTGGCAGCCCTGAAGCACGGTACAGACTAAGACAGTGGGGGCCTGCTCACTGCAACCTGGGGGCCTCACCAGTGCCTCGCTCCAAGAATGGCCAGAACCTCTGTGCTCCCCTGGGACATCAGCACAGCCCTAGCGATGACTGCCCAGCAGTCACTGGACTTGAAGGTTAAATTAAGTTTATTTAAGAAAAGCAGGCCGGGCGCGGTGGCTCACGCCTGTAATCCCAGCACTTTGGGAGGCCGAGGCGGGTGGATCACGAGGTCAGGAGATCGAGATCATCCTGGCTAATACGGTGAAACCCCATCTCTACTAAAAATACAAAAAATTAGCCGGGCGTGGTGGCGGGCACCTGTAGTCCCAGCTATTCGGGAGGCTGAGGCAGAAGAATGGCGTGAACCTGGGAGGCGGAGCTTGCAGTGAGCTGAGATTGTGCCATTGCACTCCAGCCTGGGCGACACAGAGAGACTCCATGTCCAAAAAAAAAAAAAAAAAAAAGCAAACACGGTCAGGCACAGTGGCTCACACCTGTAATCCTACCACCTTGGGAGGCCAAGATGAGACGATCACTTGAGCCCAGGAGTTAGAGACCAGCCTGAGCAACATGGTAAGACTCCGTCTCTACAAAACTGCAAAAATTAGCCAAGTGTGGTGGTTCAAGGCTGTGGTCCCAGCTATTCAGGGAGCTGAGGTGGGAGGATTGCTTGAGCCCAGGAGGCTGAGGTTGCAGTGAGCCATGATTGTGCCACTGTACTCCCACATGGGCAACAGAATGAGACCTTGTTTCAAAAAAAAAAAAAAAAAGAAAGAAAGAAAAGAAAAGAAAAAAGAAAAAAAGCAAAGGAAATGCAATATTTCTCTTATCCCCAAATTTATGGCTGAAATTCAGCCCTGCTGAACACACCCCTCACTGCAGCCTGTCTACCAGGTGTGGGCCCAGCTTTACATAGTTCATGCTGAAGCCGGGATTTCATGCAGAAAACTGGTTGCAAAAGGTGCTGAAGGGGCTGGGGGAGCACAGGGGAGAAGGAGATCACCCAGACATCAGGATGCTGGCACCCGACCAGCCAGCACGGCACTGGCCTGTTGGAGGCTTTGCCACTGTGCTGATGGGGCTGCGCAGGGTCCTGATCGGGAACCAGGAGCCCACACTCTCTGGCTGCTGCCATGGCCAGAGGTCCCTTCAAGGGGCAGGAGGCCACAGAGGCTAATTTCTTCTTCCTGCTTTCACCTTCTATCAGTGCCTCTCGCAGGCAGACCCCCAGCAGAAGCAGTTGGCAGAAGGAGGGTCTTGGAAATGTAGTCTGGCTTCTGCCTCCACTGCTGCACTCCAGGCCTGCAACACCGAGGGCTCCGCAGAAGAGGGGAGAAGGACCGCCGGCCCTTCCACACACACCTGCTGCCATCTGGTCCATGGCCATTTGCCTTGGCTGCCAGGAAAGCACCCTCCAGTCAGCCTCCCACCTGCAGTGGAGGATGTAAATGTTAACCAAAACCAACAGAAAAGAATGGAATATGAGCCACACCTGCACAGGTGCGGGCCGGCTCTGGGCCACACATGGCCAAGGTTGGCCTTACTGTTCAAATTGTCGGCTGTGGAATCCATGGTTAGGAAAACTTGATGCTTTATTTTGTTTCTTTAGCAACCATTCAGGATGACTTCCTTACATTTTTTCAATTTCGATTTGTTCTATATTTCCTAGGAGATAGGGCAGAAATATTTGACTCGAGTGCTACACAAAACAGGAAATTGCATTTCACTGGGTTTTATTATTGCTGGTTCCCTTTAGCTCCTAGTGCACTTCCAAGTCAAATGTCTGCCTTTGAACAAGTAGCAAATTTAGAGGTAATTCAGAGACATTTATTGACAGCCTGCTGCTACTGGCCTGACCCTAAGAATTTAAAAAGAAAAGGAAAGAAGAGAAAAAGAAAAAATTGACACAGTCCTTATCTTTAAGTAGCTTACAGTTTTGTTTAGGAATGAGGCTTCTGCACATGCAACTTGAAGAAACAAATAGAAACAGTATAACATATTCTACAGTTTTGAAGTCTGTGATGCAGATTCTAAGGATGACAGAACAGCTATCTCTAAAGGGATTATATTTGGAAGGCAAGGAGAGGGCAGGGCAAGTTCCTAGCATGAAGAACTCTGACAGCAAAAGAGAGAAGTGAACAGGCACCTGGGAGCTGGCAGTAAGATTGCTCAGCTGCCTGAGGGAAATGCAGGTCATATGCTTGAGGGTCTTGAACATCAGTTTGAGAAAATTGAACTTCATTCTAAAATAGCCAAAATGTGGTCACGAAAGCAATGACAATTATAAACCATGTTGTCATCATTCTGGTTTTATAAAATATCACATATAAGCAGCCTAAAAGATGCAATATTTTAATCAACCTGACTCTTAAGTAATTAAGTTCTGTAAGACTAATAATTAGGTTTTTATAAAATGCTGATTCATTAGGTATTAGAGAGCAAATATTTTATCTTATACCTCAATGTATTTTTTTCTCCTAAAATACAAAGTATAAATATTCCTCACTCTGTGACTCCATTTGATTCCTGAGTAGGGGAAGTGAGATTAGATAGAGTGCTGTCCATTTCTATGTGGCCCCTGAATTCTTGAGTTAGGAAAGCAAGGGATTCAAGCTCTAACTCAAAAATGTATCCCATTGTCTTCCGTCCCTGAATGCATATGGGGAGGGTTAAGAAAGCAAAGCTGGTCTATACCAAACTTTCCAGGGCTCCTTCCCTCCTTCCATTCCCACCCCCACTTTCCTCCCTGCTCCCCAGGGCCTGATCCAACCTGCCTGAGTAAATAGCCAAGGCCCCAATCCAGGTCAGCATCTTCTATCAACTGCTTTTAGGTGGGGAAGCTGATAATCAAGGCTTCAAGCCCACCTGCTACTCAGGCGCGCGCGTGCGCACACACACACACGTACATACGCATGCGTGCGCGCGCACACGCGCGCGCACACACACACACACACACACACAGAAGCACACTCGTTCTGTTGTTAACGTTGAGAAGAGTCCCTCTAGTGGCCACCTGTACAACACCCTGTGGGACCAGATGCCGCTGAATGGCTGACATTGGTAGGTTTCCTCACAGTGGCTACCTACACTTAAGGTTTTCTGAGTGGGAGAGGTGGGAGAGGAAACGAAGAGGTTGGCTTTAGCCAGACTGTGAAGGACTTTTGTGCCTGGACTAAGGACTTTGGCCTTTTCCTTATAGCAATGTGAGATGTTGGGCATCCAAAGTTTTAGAGGAGACAGTGAAGTGATCAGTTCTCGATTTAATAAAGACAATGCTTGCCTTCAGTACTTGGGTGACTATCAGAGGGTAAATGATGATAATAAAGTAGCTAGCTTAAGACTTAAAAAGTAAGCCATAAAAAAAATAAAAAATAAATAGGTCCGGGCGCGGTGGCTCAGGCCTGTAATCCCAGCACTTTGGGAGGCCGAGGTGGGTGGACCATGAGGTCAGGAGTTCAAGACCAGCCTGACTTAACATGGTGAAACCCAGTCTCTACTAAAAATACAAAAATTAGCTGGGCGTGGTGGCACGCACCTGTAATCCCAGCTACTCAGGAGGCTGAGGCAGGGGAATCGCTTGAACTCAGGAGGTGGAGGTTGCAGTGAGCCAAGATTGCACCACTGCACTCCAGCCTAGGTGACAGAGCAAGACTCTGTCTCAAAAAATAAAATAAATGGAAACATCTTTGTATGTGCCTGGCTCAATGCAAAGCTAAGAGGAAGGTGCTGCACCTCCTCATTTACCAGGCTGAGGGGGGTAGGTACAGAAATTGGCGTAAGACCTCTTAAAACACTGTGCTCTCCACTGCCTCCTCAATCCCCAGGGACAGTGTATCTCCTTCTCCATCACCACTCTCCCACGGTTTGAGAAAGGGACATCTGTCTAAATGGAGATCAAGGACAATTGAAAGGGGAAGAAAACAGGAAGTTACCACCGAAAGACACTGAAGACCATATAAATTAGGATTAGTAAGTTCATCTCAAAGTAAAAATTTCAAAATAACTATGGCTTCACAGATATAATCACTTTTATTTTTGTGGGGTTTTTTTCTCCCTTTCATGTAAAAGTCTAGGGACAAGCAATTCAGGGCTGGATTGTGCCTCTGTCCCTCCCACTTCTCAGGAAACCAGCCCATTTCCATCACTATTCTGCTGTCCCTAGAAAGTAGTTCTTATCTTCATGGTCCAAAACGGATGCCAGAACTCCAGCCATCACATCTATGTTCCAGGCAACAAGGTAAAGGGGAGATCAAAGAGAAGGGGAGGAGCACATACTAGCACATTTTAAGGAAGTGTCCTAGAAGCTGGAACAGCAATTCTGCTTACATATCATTGTCCAGGCCTTAATCACCTGACCCCACTAAGTGCAAGGGAGGCTGGGAAATTCTGGAAGCCAAATGATAAAGTATGTCTGTTGGGAAGAGGGTGGTGGGTTTCTTTGAGTCCCAGCCAGCGACCTTATCTTCTTCTTACCTTTTCTGTCCCTAATGCCCATTGTCTGCTGCCAGTGTCCAAAGCCTATGTTGTGCCAGTGCTCCACAAACCTCTTCTTCCAATGTGTTCTGCAAATAAACAGGACTGCTGCTGCTGTATATTTACTGCTAGGGGCTCAAGTGCAGGAGGTACCTTTAGAATAAGGCTTTTATGTTCTAGAATGGGGGTTGGCAAACATTTTCTATGAAGAGCCAGATAGAAAATAGTTTTGCCTTTGTGGTCTATGCAGTCTCTGTTGCAACAACATACTCAAATCTGCCATGGTAGTGTGAAAGCAGTCATAGACACTATGGAAACAAATGAGTGTGGTATATTCCAATAAAACTTTATTTGGGGACATTGAAATTTGAATGACATATAATTTCCATATGTCATGAAATTTTATTCTTTTGGTTATTTTTCAACTATTTAAAAATGTGGCCTGGGCGCGGTGGCTCACACCTGTAATCCCAACACTTTGGGAGGCTGAGGCAGGTGGATCATTTGAGATCAGGAGTTCGAGACCAGCCTGGCCAACATGGCGAAAACCCATCTCTACTAAAAATATATATAAAAAAAAAATTAGCCAGGTTTGTGGCATGTGCCTGTAATCCCAGCTGCTTGGGAGGCTGAGGCAGGAGAATTGCTTGAATCCAGGAGGCAGAGGTTGCAGTGAGCTGAGATCGTGCCACTGCACTTTAGCCTGGGCGACAAAATGAGACTCCACCTCAAAAAAAATAAATAAATAAAAAATAAAAATGTAAAAACTGTTCAGTTTTGGCCCATGAGCTGTAGTTTACCAAGCCCTGCCCTAAAAGACGAAGGCATAGGATAATCATTATAAATGTCTTAGATATATGACATTGTAAACGACTAGTGGTGGTGCTGAGCTAAGTCCTGTACACAATCCTCCCATTAACACATGCATAGATAGCATCTGATTTTATAGATGAGGAAACTGAGGCCCAGAGAGGCTAATTAACTTATCTAAGATCACACAGCCAGTAAGTGATCAAGCCTCATGCAGTTTGTGTCAAGTCACAGCACTGTGTCAAACTGACAAGGCTGTGGAAACTGCATGAGGAGGCTGGAAGGAAAGATTGAAAGAACAAGGAGGGAATATCCTACGAAGGCTCAAGGGGACACAGAGGCAGATGCCTGCCCAGAGCAACTTGGTGGTAAAGAGTAGACTCTAGGGTCAGAAGCCAGGTTCAAATCCCCACTCCACCATCTGTTAGCTGTGTGGACTTAAGCAAGTCATAGGACCTCTCTGAGCCTTATTTCTCTCATCTGAAAAATAAGGATAATGATATTACTTGCCTCATGGAGTTGCTTGGAGTGAAGTGCTTAGCTGGCACCTGGCACAGAGTCACATTATTGTCAAATAGAGGTCCAAGGAGTTTACTG
This sequence comes from Pan troglodytes, assembly GCF_028858775.2. Taxonomy (NCBI): domain Eukaryota; kingdom Metazoa; phylum Chordata; class Mammalia; order Primates; family Hominidae; genus Pan; species Pan troglodytes. The sequence continues at coordinate 54,338,616 of NC_072414.2, forward strand.
TAGGATGAGGGACAATCTGTGTCCTTACTGTGAGGAGGCAGGAGAAAGGGGCTTTGGGAATGGCATTGCTATTTCAGGAAGTATTCAAATACTTAAACAGAAACTCTTGGGCCTGTGCTAGATGGGAGGAAAAAACCCGGGAAATTGAACTTGCTGCTTTGGGCTTTCACACCATGCACTGGGCTGTGGGTGGAGAGGGTTGGAGAAGAGAGAACAAGACCCCACCCAGGGGAGCTGCCTAGCTTGTGGGAAGATGAAACACTTAGATTTGAAAACTAAGAGATCATGTGCAAAGCCGTATTTCGTTACCTCCTGCCTCCAGCCCTGCTCAGCCACAATCACAAAGACACTTTCAGGAAATGAAACCCCCTAAACACAGCAGGCAGGATACTGGGATCTCCAGCTCAACCAGATCAGGGCTTGAGAAGCATAGGTTTAGAGATTGACTACACAACAGAATCCCTGGGCAGCTTGTTCTCAAATATAGATAGCTGGGCCTCACCCTCTTGGAGATTTCTATTCCGCAGGTATGGGGAGGGTCCCAGGAATATGCAGCTTAAAACTTTTTTTAAAAAACTTTTTATTTGGAGATAATTGTAGGTTTACATGCAATTGTAAACAAAGTACAAAAAGATCCTGTAGGCCTTTCACCTACCTTTCCCCGGTGGTAACACCTTGCATGACTATAGTACAATATCACACCCAGAAAATCAACATTGATAAAATCCAGCAACTTTATTCAGATTTTACCAGTTTTAACATGAGCTCATATGTGTGTGTCCTTAGTTCTGTGTGATTTTATCACATGTGCAGATTCATGTAACCGCCACACAGTGAAGATAGGCAGTTGCATCACACAGATCTCTTGTGCTACCTTGTATATCTGAAGCCACTTCCCTTCCTCCCTCACCACCTCCCTAACTCCTGGCAATCGCTAATCTTTTCTAAGACAAATATTTTTTATAGCCTTTTCAGGTAACTGTGGACATTCTTTGATACTCTGTAAGTAGTGCCTCTCTCTCTCCTTTTTTTAGACAATCTCCCTCTGTTGCCAAGGCTGGAGTGCAGTGCTGTGATCATGGCCCACTGCAGTCTTGAACTCCCGGTCTCAAGCAATCCTCCCATCTCAGCCTCCACCTCCCCGTGAGTAGCTGGGACTATAGGTGTGCACCACCACACCTGGCCAATTTTTAAGTTTTCTGTGGAGACAGGGTCCCACTATGATGCCCAGGTTGGTCTCAGATTTCTGGGCTTAAGCAATCCACCCACCTCGGCCACTCAAAGTGTTGGGATTACTGGCATGAGCCACCTCGCCTGGTCATTTGTTTGTTGTTGTTGTTGTTTATCTTCAGAGATAATTACTTTGCATAACTGAAACTGTGTACCTTTTGACTAACACCTTCCCAATCCCCCTGCCCACAGCCCCTGGCAGCCACCATTCTGCTCTCTGCTACTGTGTGTGACTACCTTAGAGTTCACATTCCAGAGGTCATGCAGGATCTCTGGCTGGCTTATTATTTCACTCAGCAGCATAATATCCTCCAGACTCATCCATATTGTCGCAAATGCAATATTTTCTTCTTTTTAAAGGCTGGTTAGTATTCCAGCATGCATATATACCACATTTTCTTTACCTGTTATCTATTGAGGGACACTTAGTTTGATTTATGTCTTGGCAATTGTGGCTATGTGCTGCAATCAACACAGGTGTGCAGCTATTTCTTTGAGGTCTAGATTTCACAGGAATATGAATTTTAACAAACACACCAGGTGATTCTGATGCAAGCCAAGACTTAAGAAGCATGGCAGGGCCGGGTGCGGTGGCTCACGCCTGTAATCCCAGCACTTTGGGAGGCCGAGGCGGGCGGATCACAAGGTCAGGAGATGGAGACCATCCTGGCTAACACGGTGAAACCCCATCTCTACTAAAAATACAAAAAAAAAAAAAAAAAAAAAATTAGCTGGGCGTGGTGGCGGGCACCTGTAGTCCCAGCTACTCAGGAGGCGGAGGCAGGAGAATGGTGTGAACCCAGGAGGTGGAGCTTGCAGTGAGCCGAGATCGCACCACTGCACTCCAGCCTGGGAGACAGAGCAAGACTCCATCTCAAAAAACAAAACAAAACAAAAAGCATGGTGGTAGGGAAACAGTGGTGGAGACCCTATAATCTTGGTGGAAATGGGAGCCAGTTGCGAAGCTTAAACTGCAACTAGGCTTCCAGGGAATCATGAAATAAATGTTGACTTTGTTTTTAATTTTCCAAACCCCAGTTAAATTCAACAAAACTGATTGAGAGTAATAAAGGGTGTAACAGAATGAGACCCTGATCTAAGCAGGCTCTTGAGCCAAAAGAGGGACCAAGGAGGTCGCAGGGCAGCTGTCTGGGTAGAGAAGGGGTGTTACTCATCTCCTGCTGCGGGGACACCGAAGCTCTGCAGATCAACTGTCCCAGCCTCATCTGCAGGAGAGGAGCAAGGGTGCGGGACTCAGGTGGGAGGGGCCCAGGACCCCTGCCTCAACAGCACAGTGGGGTGAACCTGAGGTGCAGACTGGCCCTTTGCTCCCCTGCGGCAGGGAGCTAATGAAGTTTTTCTAAACCAGTTTACTGGGCCACAGATATTGTCATCCATGAAGAACTCGAATTGTCAGAATCACCAAAGATTCTAAAGCATAGATGGTGCTGGTTCACTGGGCTCCACTGGACTCCTCCCCTTCTGATGCTCAGAGGCAAAGATCCTTTTCCTGATTTCAGGAATGGGGCCGAGAACAGCCACAAGGAAATCGCATGAGCAGGGAGAGGATCATGGCAGTTCGGGGTGAGAACTCTGACTTCTGCGGATTAGAGGGCCCATGTGACGGTAATGGCCAGCCTTAGGGCCGGTGGGCAAGGGTGTGCGGCGGGGCGGACCCCACCTAGATTTGCATGCTGACCCCGAGAGGCGGCAAGAGAAAGCAGAAGTTGTTTTCTGCCTGCAGTGGAGGATCAGGCCGTGCCTTTCCCTATTGCTTCCTTCTTGGGGCCCTGAGATCCTATTCTCCCTGCAAGGAAACAAAAAGGCAATTAAATGAGTGGGACTAGAAAAGACTGATGGGAGGCCGGACACGATGGCTCACGCCTGTAATCCCAGCACTTTGGGAGGCCAAGGCAGGCAGATCACCTGAGGTCAGGAGTTCGAGACCAGTCTAGCCAACATGGTGGAACCCCGTCTCTACTAAAAATACAAAAATTAGCTGGGCGTGTTGGCGGGTGCCTGTAAGCCCAGCTACTTGGGAGGCTGAGGCAGGAGAATCACTTGAACCTGGAAGGTGGAGGTCTCAGTGAGCTGAGATCATACCACCTCACTCCAGCCTGGACCACAGAGTGAGACTCCATCTGGAAAAAATAAAAGGCTGACAGAGAAACAAATGGGAAAACACAGGGGAAGAAAGGCTATTGAGTAAGAGCCACAGAGAAAATAATAGTAGAAACGGGAGTGAGGGTAAAGAAAAGGGAGGTGTGAGCAGATACCGGGAAAAGGAGAAGAGGGCAAGCCCGCTTTAGAAAGAGCAAGAAAGCTGGTCAGTCAGGGTTCACCGTCTCGGCTTCTGAACCACATGGCCTGTCCATGGGCTCTCTGACCTGGCAGGGCCTTCTTTGGGGCCAGGCAGGCTGGAAGCAGGCCTGTGGTCTTCCTCAGAAGGTGAAAGCTTTAGACATGGGGACAAGAAGACAAGGAGAGGAAGCCATCGGAGCAGCAGAGAAGCGGGTGGAGGAAGTGATCCTCCCTCATGATGTGGAACACGCAGTGGACAATGGGGATAACAGCACCCACTCTAAGGTTATTGAGAATAAAACAAGACGAGGCCTGTGCAGTAGCTACCGCAGCAGCATCCCCCAAGGACTGTTCTGAGAATGGTGAAGACAGCCTGCACCATCCAGGGGGTCATGGGGACAGTATGGAGTTGATCCCAGAAGCATATAAGAGGCAGTCAAGACTGACTAGCTGTAGAAAGAAGAGCAGAAAGAGGCCAGGGGTGGTGGCTCATGCCTGTAATCCCAGCACTTTGGGAGGCCGAGGTGGGTGAATCACCTGAGGTCAGGAGTTCAAGACCAGCCTGGCCAACATAGTGAAACCTTGTCTCTACTAAAAATACAAAAATTTGCCAGGTGTGGTGACACATACCTATAATCCCAGCTATTCAGGAGGCTGAGGCAAGAGAATCACTTGAACTCAGGAGGTGGAGGTTGCAGTGAGCCAAGATCATACCATTGCACTCCAGCTTGGGTGACAGAGCAAGACTCCATCTCAAAAAAAAAAAAAAAAAAAAAAAAAAAAAAGAAAAGAAAAGAAAGAAAGAAGAGCAGAAGGAAGACCCAAAGTCTGTTCCTGGATTTCTGTTTTGGGTAACTAGTGGGTGATCATGACAGGGAATAAAGGAAATGTGGATTCTGGGGAGGAAATCATTTGTTTCGTATTATTAACATTTATATCTGGGCAGAAAAGTATAATGGGCCAATAAACATGAACATGTGCTCCTCCTCACCAGTAACTAAAGAATGAAAATGAAAACAAAATCCTTATGTATCGGAATGGGATACAAAATTGAAAATATCCAGTAATGGCAAGGATACAACTGGCATTCTCATACATAGTTGATGGAAGTATAATGTAGAAAACCATTCTGGGGGACAATTTGGAAAGATTTATCTAAAATGTTAATTGTGCTGTCTGTTTGACCGCATCATTCCCCTTCAAGGAATTTATTCTAGAGCTTCCAAAGTTAAAAGCACAAGGCTATTCCCTGAAGCTTGTTTGTATTAGCAAGAACACCCCAATTCCTCCACGATCCAACCATGTGATCTTGGGCAAATTACTTCCCCTGCCTGTGCGTCAGTTTCCCCACTTGTAAAATTGGCACACACAGACACACACACACACACACACACACACACACACACACACAGAGAAATAGCACTCAGATCATTCATTTGTTGGGATTAAATGAGAAAATGCAAGGCAAGCACTTAGCACGGAGCCTGAGCTGTGATCAGTGCCCAGCTAAGGTTAGCATTCCTACTCCTCTTGCTAGCAGCAGGGGTTCCTGATGGGGCATTAATGGAGGGACTCTTAGGGACAAAGGGAATAGCTGGGCTTTGGGGGAGCACTGCTGCATGAAGCTGAAAGCCCAGAGCAGACAGGAGAGAAAATGAGTCTGCTTCTAAAGTGCCCACTTCAATCACAGCAGGGAAGGAAGAAGGAGATTCAGAGACAGTCTAGAGAGATGTGTAACAACAGTAGATGGAAAGGAGAGGTAGCTGAGATTCTTTGTTTTTTGATTGGGGAAATCTATAAACCGATGAGCCCCAAGGTTCCTGTGGAAAAGTCGGCAGCCGGGCACAGCCCCAGAGTATTGGGGTGGATTATTTAGTGCTCCCTTATTGCAGAAGTGCACCTGGGCTTCCAGAACAAGCAGGGGTGAGGAGTGAAGGTGGCAAAAGAATGGCTGATCTGGAGCTTTGTGGCCTCACAGTGCTGGGAACCCAGTTTAATGGTTCTAGGATGACTTTGGGAACACGCAGGGTCTTGGGCTCATCGTCACGAATGGGTCTGTGGTGTCATGAACCTGACTTTGTTCTCAGCAGCCGTGTCACATGGGGTAATCCATTGTCTGCACTTGAATTGGGCACAGCTCTTTTGCATTCTATCTGCCCACTTTTCTTACTGTCACTGCTCATGGGCTCAGAACTGCAAAGATGCTCTGGGCCTGAGCATCTCCTCTCCCCAGCCGCACCAAACCTCCATTCTGTGTAGGGGATCTAGAACAGAATTTAAGGAGTAAACAGACACCTTACAGTGCATTTTGTGTGCTTACAAATAGCTCTTGAAATTTCACCCTTAGAGAGTCCTATGTTTTGGGATTCCACAAGTATTCCTGACAAATATGTTAACTTTCATCAATTCACATCTGTGCGCAAATACATGTAATCCCATTGATTTTCCCTTGGAGCCGTGATCTGTTTAGAAAGACAGTAAGAGGTTTCATGAGGTGGATGGAGAAGAAGAGGGCAACTTCAGAACTCATGCCATTCACCAGGGGAAGGCAGGACTCAGCTTCATGATGAGGTAGGGGTTCTCTGACTCTTTTCCTTTTTTTTTTGTTTTTGAGATGGAGTTTCACTCTTGTCGCCCAGGCTGAAGTGCAGTGGCTCCATCTCAGCTCACTGCAACTTCCGCCTCCTGGGTTCAAGTGATTCTCGTGCCTCAGCCTCCCAATTAGCTGAGATTATAGGCACCCGTAGGCTAATTTTTGTATTTTTAGTACAGACGGGGTTTCACCATGTTGGCCAGGCTGGTCTCAAACTCCTGACTTCAGGTGATCTGCCCGCCCCAGCCTCCCAAAGTGCTGGTGGCGTGAGCCACCACGCCTGGCCCTCTGACTCTTGAAAAGCTCTGGAACCTGGAGCAGGAGAGAGTCTCCAAGATAAACCTAACCAGCTCTACAGGGTGGTGGAAGCCTCGTAGAATGCAGAGATCACACAGCTGGGTATGGAAGATCTGCATTCCTGTCTCAACTTTGCAACTTAATAGCTCCATGGACCCAATTCACCATAGCTAATCTCTCTTTCCTAGGTTATAAAGGAGTCGGTCATGCCTGCCCCAGCGTTTGTTTGAATTTGACTGTGCTTTGAAAAATATTCCCAATGCCACCTAAGCTCAAGCACATTTTTTATCATTACTATTGGAAACATTCCACGAGGGCTGGCCTCAGGCAGGTCAACGTGAAAGCATGCTCTGTATGGCTGAGGCCGGCTGGCCAGCAGCCGTGGCTGCAGGTCTCTCAGAGTCACTCACAGAAGCACTGAAATGACCCACTCATTTTTGTTGAGATCAAAACCTTAAACGGAACAAGTCTAATTGACAGCAAGCTACCTTCAAGGAATTTCAATGAACAATTCAGGGCCTGCTGATGCTGGGATAAGATGGACAAAGAACTCTGGGTTTGTGCTTCTGCCCTGGGGAGTGCCTCTGCCAGGGCAGGCAGCTGAGGTCTGTGCCTAGGTCTCTCTATTAAACTTCTTTGTCTTGGGCTGGGCCACAGAGCCCTGATTCACCCCACAGCAGCTCCCAGTCCTACCAAGCAAATGTGGGATGGGGTCTGCACTGGGTGCAGAGTGAAGCAGGTGCCCCGTGGGCACAATGTTGCGAGTGCAGTAAAGAAATTGTACAGGACTGCCCCTGCTCATGTGGATGGGAGGGAAGATGTAGGCACACAGTGGGGACAATGCCCACTAGCATTTCATAAGTGCAGTGGTGGTAGGGGTGGAAAGAGCCCTGACCACAAGTTAGACACGGGTTCAAGTCCTTATTCTGCCACCTTCAACCTTTCTCAGTCTCATTGTCTGTAAAAACAAGGGTGAGACTGCCAGAGCTCTCTGGCCCACGGTTGTTATGAAGAGTTCTTGGTATTACGACACACCGTACAAATAACCTGTCATTATTAATGATGCATTACCAGCATTAATGATACATTGCTAATGATTCAAGTACTGGAGGGACCATAGTAGAGGTGATGAGATTTGTGTGGCAATTTGATGATCATGAAGCCTATTGGTAAATGTTGTGAAGATTTTTAGATACAAGCGATTGCATGGTTTTACTTCATATCATAGAAGTCAGAGCTAGGAAAAGACAGATTAATCATCTAATTCAAGCACCTTATTTTACAGACAAGCTGACAGAGACAGAGCCTAGAGACTCCATTTGATTTCTCTTTGCTTTATGCCATGCTTCTGGCACAGACTAGATGCTCAATACTTGTGCTCAGTACTAGTTGTTGTTGTTGTTGTTGTTTTAGAGACAGGGTTTCGCTCTGGCTGGAGTGCAGTGGCGCGATCTGGGCTCACTGCAACTTCCACCTCCCAGGTTCAAGCAGTTCTTGTGCCTCAGCCCCCCAAATAGCTGGGATTGGAGGCACGTGTCACCACACCCAGCTAATTTTTGTATTTTTAGTAGAGACAGGGTTTTACCACGTTGCCCAGACTGGTCTCGAACTCCTGGGTTCAGCCAATCGGCCCCCCTCGGCCTCCCAAAGCACGCTAGGATTACAGGCATGAGCAACTGCGCTTGGCCATTGTGCTCAGTACTTAATGAGACAGAACTGAATTAATTCCCCCACTTAAGGCTTAGTGAGTGCAGGGCTGGGACTCTATGACACTGAATGGTGAGATGGAAGGAGAAAACAATAGGACCTGGGATCGACTTGCACATGCACTTTTTCAACAGTCCTCAAAGCATCTGAAATACTTAAAGTGACTTTTAGATAAAATAATTCAATTGCATTATTCTATAAGTAATAAATGATATATTTATGTCTATGTGTACATACATAGTTTTTGGCAAGGGGAGGTGATGAGGAAAGAGAAAAGTGATCGTAATTCCTGCTGGTTACACATCCTGAACTGTAAGTTTTCAGGTATTTTAGTTTAGAGGTAGCTCCTTCTTCTCTTGCTGTTGAAAAAAAAATCCTCAATTTAAAATTAAATAATTTCTTATACATATGATATACACACATAGGTACATACATATGCACATTTGTATGTATGTATCTATCTAGTCTATATATAATCTGCTTTTTTTTTTAACTACAAAAAATTGTCCTTCCTAGCTGCATAATTAACATTCCGTTTTACTGCAGCTCTTCAATATCCTTTGCCTGGCTACTTCCTCAAATGACCTAGATCCGTTTTGATCTCTGGATAGGGATAGCATGCTGCCTAGGGAAGATTCTGTATTAGAAATTATTCAGGAGGTCTGGCTGCTTGTCAAAAGTCTTCTGCTCTTTACTACAGAGCTTGGTTTTCTCCTTGTGGTTGGGGCAGGCAGGGAACACGTGAACTAGTGTTACTTTACAAACATGTATGTAATAGGGCTTATGATTTGACAGCAACTTTCTAAGTGCTTGCAAATATTAACATTTAATCCTCATAACGACCCCATGAGTTGCCATTATTAACCCTTACTTAATAGATGTGGCTAAATAATTTATTTAAATTCTGCAATAATTTAGAAACCCTTGGAAAAGCCCTCTGCCAAGACTAACACCACTCTTTTTTCTTTCTTTCTTTTTTCTTTTTGGTGTAGTTGGCAGGATTTAATACCACTCTTCAGTGAAAAATGAAACTTATCTGATGACTGTCTCTAGTAGTAGATACTCTTAACTTTGGTGGGGGATCATACACCTCTTGAAGAATCTGATGAGGCCAGGCGCAGCAGCTCACGTCTGTAATCCCAGCACTTTGGGAGGCTGAGGAGGGTGGATCACCTGAGGTCAGGAGTTCAAGACCAACCCGGCCAATATGGTGAAACCCCATCTCTACTAAAAATACAAAAATTAGCCAGACGTGGTGGCGGGCACCTGTAATCCCAGCTGCTTGGGAGGCTGAGGCAGGAGAATTGCTTGAACCTGGGAGGCAGAAGTTGCAATGAGTCGAGATCATACCATTGTACTCCAGCCTGGAGGACAAAAGCAAAACTCTGTCTCAAAAAAAAAAAAAAAAAAAAAGAAATCTGATGAAAGCTTTAGATCCCTTACATGGAAAATACAACTTCGTTGACAAATTAATCTCTATCCCAAAGTCATCCGTGGAATCCAAGTTAAAAACAGTTATTATAGTAGAGGAATGCGTCAGCACCCTCTGGGAGGAATTACAGCTTCTTTCCATGTGAACTCCAAACCATAGAGAGGGAAAGATTCTGGAATCTGCCTTATGCTCTGTGTGCCACATGCCCCTTCTTTTTCAATTATTCTAGATTAGAAATCATCTGGACAAATGAATAGCCATAGTGGTTATGAAAGGTGAGATTCTTGAGTACTTCCACATTCTGCATTATATATTTCTGCAAATATTTTCCTGTAAGCATGTATGACTATTGTAATCAGACATAATATAAAGAAGAAAACCAAAGTTTGCATTACAGACAATCATAGATTTGCAAAATTTTGTGCATACAAGGATATTCACTGCTGTTTTGCTTGCAGTCCTCCTACATAGCCTCGGTAAAGGAGAGGCTAACTCAACTATGGTGCCTCCTTCACTGGATTGCTGTGTGGCTGCTAAAAAACCTGCAGGGTAGCTCTGAATGTGCTGAGAGAGCCTCAGATATATTGTTAGGAGAATAAAGCAAGATATAAAATGGTGTAGAGGGTACTACAATTTTGCGGAGGGTAGAAAAAGGAATATTAGTTGATGCATCTAATACCTTTAGGAGGATCAGAAAAACCGGCAGGAGTGATTGTTTCTGGGTCAGACCAGTAAGGGAGGCTACTGTTCACTCTGTACCCTTTCATACCTTTGAAATGTGTTAAATTTATGTATTACCTATTCAATAAATAGATAAAAATTTGTAAAAAGAAAGAGGTCTTAAACATCATTGAGAATCATCTCCCTGTTATCTAAGAGCTTTCTTCCTACCATAGAAGCCTGCGTGGTCTGTCCTTTTTGCCTGGAACACCTTTCTGTACCCCAACCCAGCCTGCGGATCTCAGCTCAGTTGAGGTTTTCTCATCAAGGATGTCCCTGGCCTCCCGCGATAGGTCAAACACCCTTTTGTCTGCTCTTGTAACACCCAATGGGCCTTTCCATCAAACACTTTCCCAGTTGTAGTTTTACATACACTCATGTGATTGTTCGATTCATGTTTGTCTCTCGCCATGAGGTATAAGCTACATGAGAGAAGGGTCTTTGATTTTACCCACCAGTATATCCATAAAATTTGGAACACAGGAATGTACTTGGTGCACTGGTATGGAATAGGGTAAATACTGAATGAATAGGGGAGTATACGTGCCGGCAACTACCCCTACTACTGGTCATCAGGCCTGTTCTTACTCATTATTATTAAAAAATTAATTTAAAATTTTTTATCCATTTATTTATTTTGAGGTAGGTTATGAAACTGGCTAATTTTTATTTTTTGTTGTTTGTTTGTTTGTTTGTTTGTTTTTTGAGACGGGGTCTTGCTCTGTCTCCCAGGCTGGAGTGCAGTGATGTGATCTCAGCTCACTACAACCTCTGCCTCCTGGGTTCGAGCAATTCTCCTGCCTCAGCTTCCCAAGTAGCAGGGATTACAGGCACATGCCACCACGTCCAGCTTATTTTTGTATTTTCAGTTGAGACAGGGTTTTGCCGTGTTGTCTAGGCTGGTCTCAAACTCCTGGGCTCAAGTGATCCACCTACCTCAGCATCCCAAGGCGTGAGCCACTGCGCCCTGCCAGCCTGTTCTTTTTCTTTTTTAGAGACAGGGTCTCTCGCGCTGTTACCCAGGCTGGAGTACAGTGGCATGATCTTGGCTCACTGCAGCCTGAAACTCCTGGGCTCAACTGATCCTCCCCCACCTCTGCCCCTCAAAGTGATGGGACCTCAGGCATGAGCCACCATGCCTGGCCAGGCCTGTTTTTAAACATCTGAGAACCAGTATCTCACAGCTCCCTCGAGCTGTCCACTGCACCTTCAAATTCCTCTCACTGTTGGTAATTTCAACTCATATTGAACTAAACTGAGTCTTTGTGGCTTCCACTCACTGGATTTAATTCCACCTCAGTAACACAGGGAGCAGGACTAATCCTCTTTCACATGATTGCTTTTAAAATATTTGAGCATATAGTTTCCTTTTTACCTAACTACGAATCTTACATTCTTTCAGCCATTACTAACTGTGACCTCGAGACTGGGGAAGGTGTCACCTACATCTCTGTTATCTGTAGCCCTCAGCTCTGGGTTCGGCTTAGTATATGTTGTTTGGATGAATCATTTTTCATATGGCATCTTGTAAATTACTTACCCTGAACATGTTCCACTTTGCCTCTTAAAATATTGGCCAAAATGCTGGACAAATATCATAGCTTCAGTCTCCCCAGTGCACCTTCTTTCCATTGTCCATAACTCTAGTAATGCCAACTAAGATCCCATGAGCTTTGGGGGCAGCCATTGATGACACATGGTCAGCCCTGTTCATGCTACTCTCCTTCTTTCTGTTTTTCAGAGCTCCTGTTTCTACCCTAGAGCATTACTATATGTTGGCCTTTATGTATTAAAATGCTACACTCAACTGCTCTGAGGCTCATTAGAATGGCTAATGTTATAACGTTGACTTGTTTCTCAGACTCTCCAACGCCAGACCAGCAGCTTCACGAAACACCGTGAGTTCCACACCAAGAAAGACATCACCATTAAAAAATAGGTCCACTTGGACCTACATGCCACAGCAAATACTATTTGGGGCCAACCCACAATGGTTCCCTTTACAACACCTTTACTCAATGAGTATCTCCAGAGACGAAAGGAAAACTTAAAGGTTTGAGCTTCAAGTGAGAGTTTTTTTAAAGGCCAGCCTCTTTACTCATCAACCCTGCTGCTCAGAACTCTGATGAGACCCATTCTCGAGAGCTCTCGTACTGCGGAATCGAAGCTCTTGCATCAGATGACTCCTGGGTAATGCAAGCATGGGTGCATCACTGCTAATGTGCACAGCGCTTGGCAGAACGCCACAAGGCCGACATGTCGAGTGTAGCTTCTCAGTCTCTTAGCCAAGATCAACCGTAGAACCAGTCAATCTCCAACATCGTAATAACTCCTCTTTGGGGAACATATCCCGACCTGGTAAGGGGACAGATGCAGTGATTTAGTTTCTTTTTCCCACATTCAGCTTTCATGAGCCATATGACAAATGAGCAAAGGATCAGAGCATGCTGGGAACTAATGAACCAGAGGGAGAAATTCATTTAATGACTTAAGTGTGTTTTATCTAATGTGAAATGTAGGTCAATTCACTGTAAATTTATTCATAGGGATTATTTGTCCTTAGCCTGATTACATGGCATGTGTTGTAAGATTTCAGTCCTGTGTAAAACAGAACAGGTCCTGCCTGTCTGTCTCCATCCTTCCCTCCCCCCCAGCATCCCTTCCCCTCACACACACACACAGGGTGGCAGGAATCTAACAACATCCATCAGTGCTTGTCTCAACAGATAAGGCTAATTTCAAACTATTCAAAACACTGATTTGGGGCTCTTCATTTTATTTTATTTTTTCAGACGGGGTCTCACTCTGTCGCCCAGGCTGGAGTGCAGGGGCACAGTCATAGTTCACTGCAGCCTCAACCTCCTGGGCTCAAGTGATCCTCCCACCTCAGCCTCCCAATAGCTGAGATTACAGGTGCACCCCACTATACCTAGCTAATTTTCTCTTTTTTCTTTCATAATTGAGATTTTTATTGGTTGAGGATCAGTACAGACATTTCAATTTGTACACAATTCTTAACATACGTAACAAAAATCTAAAAAGCCATGTTTTGTAATTCATTTTTAAAGTTATTCCAGTGACTTCCCAGCCTGAAATTCGGAAGCAAATTTTCCTTAAGAGGCTATCAGGTACCAGTATCTTCACATGTTGATAAGCTGTCACATATGTCCCACCAATTCACAACTGGAACAACATGTACACTTTAATCTTTCACAGCACAGTAACAAAGTTATTAGGAAAATAGGGCTACCACAACCAAAGAGGTTACAGAGTGCACATAATTCTCACAGGGAGAGCCATGAACAAAGAGTGGTTTTCTTGGGAAACAATTCTACTAAAAAGCAACATGGGAATAGAAGTAATTTAAAATGTTCAAGACATTAAATGCAGGACTGACTCCATATTGTCATTTAATATGCTTTGTATTTCAGAATATAAAAACTAACCCCCCATCTACGGAATGTTAAGCTGACACCCGAGACAGTCAAAGCCTCCCGTAATTAAATATCCCACACTATTTTCTGGCTGTAGCAAAAAATTAATAACCAGCAAACGATTTCACCTCTTAAAAAAAAGCATTTACACTTAAAAAATGGGATGAGGTGGGATTCTCTCCTTCTTAAAAATGTTTCTAGAGCTACTCAAAAGCTTGCATTTACAAAATAGTTGATAAAAATATTCCTCTGGATTGTACAAGAAGGGGGACAGGGACCACTGAGAAGACATAGTGTATGGTATTAATCAGACTTGGCTTCTTTCTCTCCTGCTTCATCAGGGAGGCGGGACTCTCCTCAGTTTTCGTTTCACCGTTTTCTGCAGGTAAATCTTCTTTAGTTTCTTGGTTAGCCACTTCTGCCTGTTTTCCCTTTGCTCCCCTTTTCCCTTTTGTTTGCGTTTTTTTGTCTGAAGATTTATCCTTTGCTGCTGCCTTTTTTGGCTGCGCTTCCACTTTTGCAGGAGGTTTAGCTGACAAACTCGCCGATGTCCTCTTGGGCTCTTCCTTGGCGGCCCCTTCAGTGGAGATGACATTCCTCTTGGGCATCCTGGCGGCAGGGAGGGCGCGTGCCAGGTGCCTGCGGGCCGCGGCGCACCGAGAGCCTTCACGAAGCTGGGCAGCCTGGCCGCTGTCACTCTTTCTGCCTCCCCAGCTGCTGAGAACCACAGTGAGGGCAGTGGGAGAACCGGATGGAACTAGATTGGAAGCCCGCCTCCTAATTTTCTAATTTTTGTAGATATGGGGTTTTGCCATGTTGTCCAGGCTGGTCTCAAACTCCTGGGCTCAACCTACCCTCCTGTCTTGGCCTCCCAAAGCGCTGGGATTGTAGACTTGAGTCACCATGCCCGTTTTATTACATTTTTGGAAACTCTTGGAAAAATCTAAAAGCTGGACACCTACACAGAAATTCAGACGTATTGCTGAGTAGAGTCCAAAAGAAAAATTAGGCAAGAAGGAGAGAATTTCATCACTCTGTTGGTCCAGCCGGGTATGTGTCACCAGAGAGACAAATTTATCAAACACAACAACCAGGGAATGAGTCTTGGGAGGTTTGGCTAGCAACGGTTTCTCAAGTCTAATTTAAGAAACCCAAGATAACAATCTTAGGGCACTCGTCATCACCGTCACTGTTGTTATTATTTTGTAAAATGCAAATTAGTAACTGAACAGGTCAGCTTGCATTAGTGTCCCGTTAGCTTCCTTAGCTTCTTTACCTCTTAGAATAAAAAAGAATGTTCAGCCCTTGGTCCTAAAAGATAGGGGTCATAAAGCAATTTGAAGGAAGATTTGAACAAAGGCTTAAAAAGAGACATCGATTCAAAATAGATCCCCGCAAGATCATATTTGGGGAGGAAAAATGTGTGGGGACCTAGTTCACATCAGTATAATTTGTGGTTTCCTGCAGCAATGTGAAAATCTTATCATCAAAAATCATCTTTCTGACTCAGAGAAGAGAATAATGAAATTGTAAGCTTCTTTTTCTTTTATAAGTCTAGCACTGATTTTAGAAGAAACATATAGGGAAATACTAAGAAACATTAACTTTTTTTTTTTTTTTTCTGAGACAGAGTCTTGCTCTGTCTCCAGGCTGGAGTGCAGTGGCACGATCTCGGCTCACTGCAACCTCCACCTCCCAGGTTCAAGCAATTCTCCTGCCTCAGCCTCCTGAGTAGCTGGGATTACAGGTGTGCGCCACCACGGCTGGCTAATTTTTTTTTTATTTTTTATTTTTAGTAGAGACGGGGTTTCACCGTGTTGGCCAGGATGGTCTTGATCTCTTGACCTCGTGATCTGCCCGCCTCGGCCTCCCAAAGTGCTGGGACTACAGGCGTGAGCCACTGCACCCGGCCAGGAACATTAACTTAACATCGAGCACCTAGCAAGTAAAGCCAAATGTCATACTTTTTCCCATGCCAATTTCATCTCCAAGACAAAGAACAGGATAATCTTTTCATAATTCTGTAAATTCTAATGCATTTTACAGGGGAAAACAAAGAATGCAACTTTTTTTTTTTTTTTTTTGAGACAGGGTCTCATTCTGTTGCCCCAGCTGGAGTGCAGTGGCACAATCACTGCTCACTGCAGCCTTAAACTCCTGACCTCAAGCAATCCGCCCACCTCAGGCTCCTAAGTAGCTGGTACTACAGACATGTGCCATCTCACCCAGCTGATTTTAACTCTTTTTGTAAAGACAGGGGTCTCCCTATGTTGCCCAGGCTGGCCTCCAACTCCTGGGCTCAAATAACTTTTCGTTTCTTGTGTTTCTAGTTAAGGAATGAGACCATTAGGTTAAATGCACTCTCCTTATCTCCCCTAGGAATCATGACTTAGTTTCCTCTTTTTTTGTAGAAAACAATGCAGAGGCCAGGCACAATGGCTCTTGCCTATAATCCCAGCACTTTGGGAGGCTGAGGTGGGAGGATCACTTGAGTCTAGGAATTCAAGTGACAATGAACTATGATCACACCACACTGCACTCCAGCCTGGGTGACAGAGTGAGACCCCGTCTCTAAAAAAGCAAAATAATATAAAATAATAAAACAGAAAACAGTGGAGAACCCTAAAAAACCTTCAAAGTAACTTCTCAAGTCCTATAAAAAGACTTAAATTGCCTTGTTCCTGGATGATGGGGGTTTGGAATGTAAGTAATAATAATGTCCTATATTTGTTTGGAATTTTACAGTTTATAATGTACTTTCACTCACACTATTTTATCTGATGCTCATATTGCCCTGTGATTCTCAGCAGAGCTCCATCTTGCATGAGGGGTTGGGTTCTGTAGTCACCAAGGAAGGTGAAATCACATACACTTAACATCCCCTGACCACGAAATAGAGGACACATAATTTTGTGTCTGTGTAAATAAGTTCATTTGCCTTAGAGGCCAGGATATACCAAAACCTCCACAACTTAAAACCCAATGAGGGGGCTGGGCGCAGTGGCTCACACCTGTAATCCCAGCACTTTGAGAGGCCAAGGCAGGTGGATGACTTGAGGACAGGAGTTTGAGAATAGCCTTGCCAACATGGTAAATCCCTCTCTACCAAAAAAATACAAAAATTAGTGGGCATGGTGGCACATGCCTATAATCCCAGCTACTCGGGGGGCTGAGGCAAGAGAATTGCTTGAATCCAGAAGGCGGAGGTTGCAGTGAGCCGAGATCACACCACTACACTCCAGCCTGGGCAACAGAGTGAGACTCCATCTCAAAATACAAATACAAAAACAAAAACCCAATGAGGGACACTAAGACCTGAGACTAATTGAGGGTTCCATGTCTCCTATCTCACCCTCACTTCAGGGCACAGGCTCATTGAGAGGAATGGCTAGTGGAATTGCCCAGCTTGTTTAGATTCTTATTCTTTCCCTCCTTTTTTGTCAAGGGTTTCGTTGCATTGATTAGGGTTCAATCAGAAAAACAGAAACCATTCTAGGTATTCAAACAGAGGGGCTTTATTTCAGGGAATTAGTTGCACAGGAGATAGGAATGTCCAGAAGAGAGTTAAGAAGCTGATATGGTTTGACTATGTCTTCACCCAAATCTCACCTTGAATTGTAATAATCTCCACTTGTCAAGGGCAGGGCCAGGTGGAGGTAATTGAATTAAGGGAGACGTTCCCCCGCTACTGTTCTCATGGTAGTGAGTAAGTCTCACGAGATCTGAGTTCCCCTGCACAAGCTCTTTCGCCGGCCGCCATGTAAGATGTGCTATTGCTTTTCCTTTGCCTGTCACCATGATAGTGAAGGCTCCCCAGCTATGTGGAACTGTGAGTCCAGTAAACCTTTTCCTTTATAAATTACCCAGTTTTGGGTATGTCTTTATTAGCAGAGTGAGAACAGACTAATACAGAAGCCAAATAAAATATAGTGAAGCAACCCAGCCATTCCTGATTTCTGAAAGCCTCTGCCACCCCTTGGCTGGAGGAAATTACACCAGAACTAGGGGCTGGGATCACTGAAGTTAAGCTGGAACAAGATAGGCCTGTTCAGCAAGAACTAGAGCCATAAAGGAAATGCAGCCACTACTAGTGAAGCCACCCAAGAAGTGAAGAATGAGGAGAAATACCCGAGACTTTCTTCCTGCCCTCCAGTAGATTCCACAATTCCACTGTTACTACTGCAGCTGGTGCTCTTTTGCATGCACCATTTCCTGGCTGGAGGCCAACTGACAGTCCATTACGTCATCTCCAGGTAGAATAACACTGCACCCAGGAGGGAGAAAACTTGTGCATGACCTCAGCTATCACCATTGCCTAAACTACCCTGGCTAACCAGGAGGTCCTGAGTCTGTCAACATAACCTTTTCATTACTACTACAACCATCATTTGAGAAAACCAACACATTAAGGCTATCCATAACCAAGGAATCTCACACCTGCCCACTGGTGCCTTCTGTAGGTGGATCACAACCGGAAGCCAGCAGAAAGGACATCTGTCAGATGCAGCCTGTAGGGGTCAGCCCCCTTGCCCAAGACACAGCAGATGAAGGGTGAGGAGTGGAGCTAAGGACAAATAGCAGGTACAGCACTATAACTAAATTATCTTTGTGCTAATTGTATCCTTGAATTCCTGCATGTTAAATGTGCATATGACGTGTCACCACTGTACACATTACCACTTCCAATTGACATTTGAGGAAACTAAGATTCGGGTTAAATAATTTGCCCAAGATTACAGAGGTAAGAAGTCCTGGAGGTCCTCTGATTCTGATGTCTGATGCTTTTGCCACGACCCCTGATTCCTTTCATGTGGATATGTTGGAAAAGGACTAGGACATCTGAGGTTTTAAAAACGCTTTTATAGACTCTTAGAACTGTACTAATCCAGGGGATTTTAAACTGAGTACTCAAGCTCTGAGGTCCACAGACTATTTCAAGCACAGCGTCAACAGGACCCCGAGATCCACCCTCCACTTCAAACCTTGTGGCAATCTAATCTGGCATGTCTCAGGATTCTAAGTAAAATTTTAAGAAAATGATTCTGCTAAGAGAATAAAATTGTGTTCTAATTGATCTCTCCTAAATGAGTAGCTATGGCTCAGAGAGGGTCTAGTTAACAGCAGGCTTAAACCCAGGCTTATACCCAGGTGTTCCCGCTTGTTACTCAAGGCTCTTACCAGTGAATCGTGCTGTATGCTTACTAACAGATAGTGAGGCAAGAGAAAGGGAGAAGCAACAGGGAAAGGCAGGAGAAAGATAGACATCAAGCAGAAAGATGGCAAAAGAAAAAAAAAATAGAGACCAAACAGGAAGATGGCAAAAATGCCATTGTGTTTTTGAATTCGGGGCAAAAACAAAGATAACTGTCAGAAATCTGGCCCATTCGTGGAAGGACTAAGTGAAATCAAGAATAATCATCAAAAAGTGGAAGCAATCCTAATGTCCATCAGCCAATGAATAGATAACACATGTGGACTATCCACATGGTGGAATACTATTTAGTCATAGAAAGATACTGATCCATGCTACAACATGGGTGCCCCTCAAAAACATGCTGCTCTTATGCCTGTAATCCTAGCACTTTGGGAGGCCGAGGCTGGTGAATCACAAGGTCAGGAGATCGAGACCATCCTGGCCAACATGGTGAAGCCCCATCTCTACTAAAAATAAAAAATTTAGCTGGGTGTGGTGGTGTGTGCCTGTAATCCCAGCTACTCGAGAGGCTGAGGCAAGAGAATCGCTTGAACCAGGGAGTCGGAGGTTGCAGTGAGCTGAGATCGCGCCACTGCACTCTAGCTTGGCGACAGAGTGAGACTCGGTCTCAAAAGAAAAAAAAAAAAAGGAAAAAACATGATACTAAGTGAAAGAAAAGACTACACATTGTTTGATTCCATTTATGTGAAAGGTCCAAAATAGGCAAATCTGCAGAGACAGAAAATAGATCAGTGATTGCTAGGGGCTGAGAGTAAGAACACAGAATGCCTGCAAAGGGACCTAAGGTTTCTTTCATGGGTGATGGAAAATGTGCTAAAAACTAGATTGCAATAATGGGTGTACAACTCTATAAATTTATTAAAAATCATTAGATTGTACACTTAAAATGAATTAATTTCATACCTCAATAAAACTAATTTTTTTTTTTTTGAGACAGAGTCTCACCCTGTCACCCAGGCTGGAGTGCAGTGGCATGAACATGGCTCAGTGTAGCCTCAAACTCACAGGTTCAAGCCATCCTCCCACCTCAGCCTCCCAGGTACCTGGGACCACAGGTGTGTGCCACCATGCCCAGCTAATTTTTTGTATTTTTTTGTAGAGATAGGGTTTTGCCATGGTGCCCAGGCTGGTCTCAGACTCCTGGATGCAAGGGACCCACCTGCCTCAGCATCCCAAAGTGCTGGGATTACAGGCATGAGCCACTGCACCAGGGCAAAATTAAATTTTTCTTAAATAAATAAATAAATAAAATGAAACAAGGGCTGACTCTAGCCTGTGGTCTTGATGGCACAAAAAACTTGCACAATAAAATCTCATGAGAAAAAAAATCTTGCCATGGCTGTTGAGGTGGGTGAGGTGTGGCCATTCTACCATTCCTGTGTTGAGTCACACAGGGCACCTGCCTTCAAGCCCAATAATGGATCTGTCATGGGGTACAATTGTGCCCTGAGATTGCCGAACACTTTTATGTCCTGGCTTTACAGACTATAAAAGCTACATAGATGCAGATTTGGAGTGAATACAGTATGAGAATAACAAAGTTATGAGAACATACAGTATGAGAATACAGTATGAGAATAACGAAGTTATTGTTACATCATATGCCTTGGCACCCCTCATTGTAACTATCTGCATACTAGTCTGTATTCCTTTCTAGACTGTAAGTTCCATGAGAGCAAGAACTATAACTATCTTGTTCACTGTTTTTCTCTCCACCACGGAGCACAGGCCTGGTTCATGGTGTGTTCTAAATAACCATTTGTTTAAATAATGTTTTATTTATTTTATATTATTATTATTATTATTATTTTGAGATAGGATCTCGCTCTGTCGCTCAGGCTGGAGTGCAGTGGTGTAATCACGGCTCACTGCAATCTCCTCCAGCCGGGCACAAGCTATCCTCCTGCCTCAGCTTTCCAAGTAGCTGGGGTCAAAGGCATGCACCACCGTGCCCAGAAAATGTTTATATATATATATATATATTTTTTTGTAGAGATGAGGTCTTCCTATGTTGCCCAGGCTAGTCTTGAACTCCTGGGCTCAAGCAATCCTCTTGCCTTGGCCTCCCAAAGTGCTGGGATTACAGACTTGAGCCACTGAGCCCAGCCTAAGAATTTTTTAAATTATTGGGAACTCTCTAAAAAAAGTAGTGATGCTAATTCAATGACCATAAATTAATCTAACAACCATGTATTTGAGAACACAAGCATATTCCCACATGTCATTTTATTTAATCTTCACAGCATCCCTGTTAAGCAGATATTACAGGTAGATAGCTCAGAAAGCTGAAGTGATTTAGTTCAAGGTGGTGGAGAAGGAATTCAAATTGAGGTTTCCTGATGCTAAGTCCCAGAGCAGTTTCATTGCACCTGAGTTTCACACAAGCAGAGATGGGCTCCTCAACTTTTGATAAGGTGGCAGTCCCCATAAACCCATCTAAAGTTGAACGTATCATAAACCAAAAGTGCATTTAATATACCTAGCCCACGGAATCTCATAGCTTAGCCTCACCCACAGTTGGGCTAAATCCTCTAACAAAAAGCTTATTTTATAAGAAAGTGTTAATATTTCCTGTAATATATTGAATACTATACTGAAAGTAAGAAACAGAATGGTTGTATGGGTACTTGAAGTACAGTTATTATGGTACTTTTTCAACTTGGTTCTAAAGCAGCATACAGACAGTTGCTGAACTTGCGATGATGCAACTTAAGATTTTTCAACATTGCCTTCAAATCACTGTAAAGTTGAAAAATCTTAAGTCGAACTATGGCAAGTCAGGAACTGTGTGTATGTTGCTTTAGATTGCTCTGATGATTCATATCAAACATACATAAAGGAACTATGCCTGAAAAGTTCAATACTTTTTATCAGGAAATGACCATAACTGCTTAGTGATTTTTAAAAATTCATTGATAAATAGAGTCAAAATGTGGAGTGGACCACAGAGGTCTCAGGGAAATAGCTATCAAATGAAGGATAGTTTTTATATGTCAGAAATCTGTTCTCCAACTCCTGAGC
The DNA here is from genome assembly GCF_028858775.2 of Pan troglodytes. Classification (NCBI taxonomy): domain Eukaryota; kingdom Metazoa; phylum Chordata; class Mammalia; order Primates; family Hominidae; genus Pan; species Pan troglodytes. The sequence continues at coordinate 54,360,566 of NC_072414.2, forward strand.
TCAAGTGATCGGTCCGCCTTGGCCTCCCAAAGTGCTAGGATTACAGGTGTGAGGCGGAGGTTTCAGCGAGCCAGGATCTCACCTCTGCACCCCAGACTGGGCCACGGAGCCAGACCCTGTCTCAGGAAAAAAAAAAAAAAAAAGGAATATGTTCTAGGAACAGATTGAACCAGGAATAACTGCCTATGAAAGCTTGAGCTTTCCTTGATACTCCTAAAATTTTATTAAATTCTCTTATGGAAAGAAAATAAACTATACCTGATACTTTACTGAGCAGCTTTTAATAAAAGTATGTGATAAACCTAACAATGACCGCAAACATGAATGAAGAGATGCAAGCTTCCAAGAGTGGTTGTAACTGCCTTGGACATTATTATTTCTTTTGGTTATCCCGTCTTGGTGAGTGGTCCTTGCCATGCTGAGGAAAGAAAAGCTTCCTTCTTCAGCTCTTCCCTATTCTTGCCTCCCACAGTTAGCTGCTTCCACACAGCCAGTGGCTGAAACGGTTTTATCATCCTCTCTTACTTTCCTCCCTTCCTTCTCCCTCCCTTGGTCTACTGAGTGCCACTAGAGCCTTAAATATGCTCTTTCTTTAATCTTTGAGTAAGCTATTCAAGAATAATGAAACCTCATTCCTTTAATCCCAGCACTTTTGGAGGCCAAGGAGGGCAGATCACCTGTGGTCGGGAGTTCGAGACCAACCTGGCCAACATGGTGAAACCCCATCCCTTCTAAAAATACAAACAAATGAAAACAAAACAAAACAAACAAACAAAAAAAACTAGCCAGGTGTGGTGGCGTGTGCCTGTAATTCCAGCTACTCAGGAGGCTGAGGCATGAGAATTGCTTGAAGCCAGGAGGCAGAGGTTGCAGTAAGCTGAGATCATACCACTGCACTCCAGCCTGGGTGACAGAGTGAGACTCTGTCTCAATAGTAATAATAATAATAATAATAATAATGAAACCTTTCGATATTATTACTCTTACTGAAGATAGAAGAAGAAAAGTATAATCAACCTTGTATTCCTATAGAAGAGTGAGGCCCCAGGTGTTAGGCGTAGTGTTGGGGCCATGTCAGTTTCCATCTCAGGTTGCCAGAGATCTGGGTCAAGGATTTGCTTCCTCCCGTGTTCTTTCTTAGCAAAAGCATAGTTTATTAGAAGTCTAGATGCTCAGGGTTGGAGAAAATTACAAATATGGTTGTGTAAAAACTCTGTCTTTTTCCTTTACTCTCATGCCACAACAATCATCAACACAGAAGACTTCTGTGACCAAATGTGTGAAGGTTTTCCCCCTACACCAAGCAGGTGACACCAGCTCGGTGTTCTCTAGTTCATTTCCAACACTACCTGGAGATGATATCAGATCCCATAGGTTGCGGGCTCAGTCCCCAAGACTGCCCCCCTCATCACATACCAGTCACATGTCCGGGCCTCTAGAACTTCTGACCAACTGGCTTCAAGTTGGGGCTCCCATAATTCCCTTTTGGGTTGGATTAATTTGCTGAAGTGGCTCACAGAACTCAGGGAAACACATTTACCAGTTTATTATAAAGGATGTTACAAAGGATACAGATGAAAACATGCATAGGGCAACGAATGGGGGAAGGGGCACGAAGCTTCGATGACCCCCCTGCCCGAGTGCCACCCTCCAGGAACCTCCATGTGTTCAGCTATCCAGAAGCTCACTGAACCCTCTTGGGTTTTTAGGGAAGCTTCGTGATGTGAGCATTCCTTCCCCCAGGGCACAGGGCAGGACCCTCTCACGGGAGGGTCTTAGGACCCACAATCATAAAGGTGGGCGAACATTAGAGTTCTGCCTTGGAGCAGGCAAAAGGAGGGCAGGAGAAGGTCAGAGGCTGCCACTGCAGCCTCACACACCCAACATTATAATAAAAGACTGCAACAAGGGCTAAGCAGGTGGTGATGGTTAATACTGAGTGTCAACTTCATTGGAATGAAGGATGCAAAGTATTAATCCTGGGTATGTCTGTCAGGGTGTTGCCAAAGAAGATTAACATTTGGGTCAGTGGGCTGGGAAAGGTAGACCCACCCTTAATCTGGGTGGGCACAATCTAATCAGTTGCCAGCATGGCTAGACTATAAGCAGGCAGAAAAATGTGAAGAGAGACTGGCCTAGCCTGCCAGCCTACATCTTTCTCCCATGCTGGATTCTTCCTTCTGTCAAACACTGGACTCCAAGTTCTTCAGTTTTGGAACTTGGACTGGCTCTCCTTGCTCCTCAGCCTGTAGACAGCCTATTGTGGGACCTTGTGATCATGTGAGTTAATACTTAATAAACTCCCCTGACTAATACAAGGGTTATGAGCCAGGAACCATGGATGAAAACCAATATATATCATAACACCATAATAGTTCTGATCCATTTCAAAATATATTTCTAATATGATAATCCCTACATCCTATCTCTTCAATTCCAAATAGACTCTGGGAAAAGTGTCCTCCCACCAATCCATCTTGGACCTCAAAACATCTAGGCAAGCCTTGGAGATTATTTACCCAAACTCGGATATATCACTTCATATTTTTACAATATAATTCATGTTTATCTGGAGATCTAAAAAATTTTACTTTCCCTTTTGCCATCAGCCTTTTGTCACAGGGGCAAAAAGATGGGGAAAAAAAAGAGGTGACTTTTTCTGACTTGATTTTCCTCTTTCTTTCTTTCTTTTGATATTTCCAACAGCTTTATAGTATGGCAGCCGATAAAGGATTAAAAACAAAGCATCAAAAATGACCTCAGACCAAGAAATAAAGAGCAAGAGTCAGAGGAAATCCAAAGCAACTCCATTTCCCTGATGCAAACTTCATCCCTTTCTGAATGGCCTCCTCTCACTTGTTTCCTGACCTCAGCACTAACCTCATACAACAAAGGAGACTTCTCTTCTGATTCTTTTGTTTCTATTATTCCCGCCCTTCCCACACTAAATAAGGAATTGCAGAAACAATGGAGGGTGACTTCAGAAGGTAGGTTATAAAAAGGCACCATGGCTTCTGCCTTGCTCTCATGTCACTGCCTCTGGGGAAAACCAGCTGCCAGGTTGTGAGGACACTGAAGCAGTCCTAGGGACAGGCTCTCATGGGAAGGAACTGGGGCCTTTTGCCAACAACCAGCACTGCCTGCCAGGCATGTGAACGAACCACCTTGGAGGCAGATCCTTCAGCCACAGTTGAGCCCTCAGAAGGCTGCAGCTCTGCCGGGCATGGTGGCTCACGCTTGTAATCCCAGCACTTTGGGAGGCCGAGGCAGGCAGATCACGAGGTCAGGAGTTCGAGACCAGCCTGGCCAGCATGGTGAAACCCCATCTCTACTAAAATTAGCTGGGCATAGTGGTGTGCGCCTGTAGTCCCAGCTACTCGGGAGGCTGAGGCAGGAGAATTGCTTGAACCCGGGAGGCGGAGGTTGCTGTGAACTGAGATCGCACCACTGCACTCCAGCCTGGGCGACAGAGTGAGACTCCATCTCAAAAAAAAAAAAAAGGCTGCAGCTCTGACTGACATCTTGACTGCAACTTCAGCAGAGACCTTGAGCCAGAGTACCTAGAAAATCTGCTCCTGGACTCCTGACCCACAGAAAATATTAATTTTTAATCCATTAAAGGTGAGAAAACTTATTATATAGCAATAGGCAATGAATACAAAAAGTAACCTGAATATGTGACTAATAATAAGACAGATTTGGTCAGAAAAGTAGCCAGATTCTAGTTGCTGAACTTGCTCCTAATGTGGGGAGAGGAGAGATTGAGGTAAGAGGGGAGACCAGTATATTTGACATAGTTATTTGTCTTTTAAAAGACCATAAATATGTTCTTTAACTTTAGGTATATATTATTGCTGTCTTTTCTTTCCTCCACTTTCTTTCATAAACAGGATCTAAGCAGGCTGATGTTACCAGGGCATCCACCTCCCTGGATTTAGAGCTACTGAGATCACTGGAGAAGCACTTGAGTATGAATGAAGGACAGAGTCATTTTCTTTCTTTTGATATAAAAAAATACATTCTAGGCCAGGTGTGGTGGCTAACTCCTGTAATCCCAGCATTTTGGAAGGCCGAGGTGAGTGGATCATCTGAAGTCAGGAGTTTGAGATCAGCCTGGCCAACGTGGTAAAATCCTGTCTCCAAAAAAAAAAAAAAAAAAAATTAGCCAGGCATGGTGGTGCGCACCTGTAGTCCCAGCTATTCAGGAGGCTGAGACAGAAGAATTGCTTGAACCTGGGAGGCGGAAGGTGCAGGGAGGCAGAAGTTGCAGTGAGCCCAGGTCGTGCCACTGTACTCCAGCCAGGGCAACAGAGCAACACTCCATCTGAAAGAAAAAAAAAAAAAGACATTCTAATTTCAGATTCTGCAATAGAATAACGTCAGCTTTGTCTTCATAAGGACCTTAGTGTCTTTAAAAAGTGCAAATAGTAACTAACAGTGGTGAGAAATGAGAACCTGTTGTGGGATCTTCCTGGATAAAATTATACACCCACATACACACACGTATAGATATTAAAAGCCAATTTCCGAGAGGAAAAGTTAATTGTAGAGACTATTTTGAAGATCAGTCTTGGGAATTATGATGTATTAGACAAATGGAAAGTGGGATTAAGAGTGAGAAGATTAAATATTTGAGAAGAGTTATCAAAGTTGACTTGAGAAGGGCTTTTCAATTTTAGTGCACATAAAAATCACTTTTTTTTGGCAGAGATTTGGGTTCCACTGTTTCCCAGAAGTGCAAGAACTTCTGGACTCAAGAGATCCTCCTGCCTTGGCCTCCCAAAGTGCTGGGATTATAGGTGTGAGCCACCACAGGTGGCCCTGTTTGTTTTGTAATAGTTCAAAGTCTAATCATCTGTACAGTGGCAATCAGAGAAGGTCTTTTAAAATAATTTTATTATAAAATATGTTTTATAACTTAAAATAACAAATTTTAAAATAATGTTTCCATGGGTTTTGATGGAATAATATGCTCTTATTTTGAAATAGCATTTGACTTGCTAATTCTAAAACAAAATGAGAAATTTTTAAATCCAGTTTTGGAGGTAAAAATTAGCTCAATACACATTTTTATTAGGAAGAGGATGCAGGAGAGCACTATAAATATCCTGGCTGTGTGGTGCGTGGTTGGTAGAATCAGTCTTACTACTGACTAGTAACATACACTTTGCAGACGCAAACCCTAAGGACATACTGGTACAGCATGACTTAACTGTTCTCAGAGTGGACCATCAGTATTTCCAGTCATTTCCACAGCTGACAGACTGACAATTGGATTTGTGCAGCAGTGACCCAATTCAGTCACTCAGACAGTTAAAAAGCACAAACATGTCACAACACAGGCAAAAATAGGAAAATGACAGTGTGTGAAATAACAATCAAGAGAAAAGGAAGAACTCTAGGACTGAAGGGAATCACAGGGGACCCTAAGTCCGCACCTTAATTTTATAGGTGGGAAATGGAGTCATGAACATATGGAAGCTTGTCTTTGACTACACGCTGCCCTAGCTGGAACTCAGACCTCTCAGCAATTAGCCCAGTGGCCCACGGATTACTGGGCTCAGCATGGTAAAGTCAGCGCTAACCCGCCCCAAAGACAGCAGCCTCCGGGCGTCATCACTGTCTTGGAGGGTGCACCTGGCTGCTCTGCTGAAGGGTTGCTGTCTTGAGTAATTATTTTTTTAAAAATTTATCTGTTGTTTTGTACTGAACTTATTGAAAAGTTTGCTCTTTAAACCAATTTTTTTTACTTTAAAAAATCTTTTGAAACATTTAATTGGAAATTGACAAACTGTAATTATATATTTATAGGGTACAAAGTGATGTTACCACATATGTACACAATGTGGAATGATTAAATCAAACTAATTAACAGATCCATTACCTCACTCATCACTTTTTGTGGTAAGGACATTTGAAATTTACTCTCTTAACAATTTTGAGGCCAGGCATGGTGGCTTATGACTGTAATCCCAGCACCTTGGGAGGCCGAGGTGGGAGGATCGTTTGAGCCCAGGAATTCAAGACCAACCTGGGCAACATGGTGAGACCTTGTCTCTACTAAAAGTAAAAAATTAGCTGGGTGTGGTGGTACGTGCCTATAGTCCCAGCTACTTAAAAGGCTGAGGTGAGAGGATTACTTGAGCCCAAGAGGTCATGGCTGCAGTGAGCCGTGATAACACCACTGCACTCCAGCCTGAGTGACAGAGTGAGACCCTTTCTCAAAAACAAGCAAACAAAACAATTTTGAAATATATAATACATTATTATCATCTATTGTTACCATGCTGTGCAATATATCTCAAAAAAATGCTCTTTGTTGAATAACTTTCTATGATTATAAATTTTAAAATAAAACATTATACAGGCCAGGCACGGTGGCTCATGCCTGTAATCCCAGCACTTTGGGAGGCCGAGGTGGGTGGATCACCTGAGGTCAGGAGTTCGAGACCAGCCTGACCAATATGGTGAAACCCCATCTCTACTAAAAATACAAAATTAGCTGGGCGTGGTGGCATATGCCTATAATCCCAGCTACTTGGGAGGCTGAGGCAGGAGAATGCCTTGAACCCAGGAGGCAGAGGTTGCAGTGAGCTGAGATTGTGCCATTGTACTCCAGCCTGGGCAGTAAGAGCTAAACTCCATCTCAAAAACACAAAACAAAACCAAACAAAGCAAAAAACATTATACACTGTAATAATAATGTGTTAGGGCCGGATGTGGTGGCTCATGCCTGTAATCCCAGCACTTTGGGAGGCTGAGCCGGGCAGATCACTTGAGCTCAGGCGTTCAAGACAAGCCTGGCCAACATGGTGAAATCCCATCTCTACTAAAAAAATCCAAAAAAACCAAAAATTAATTGGGCATAGTGGTGCATGCCTGAAATCCCAGCTACTAGGGAGGTTGAGGCAAAAGAATCGCTTGAACCTGGGAAAAGGAGATTGCAGTGGACCGAGATTGTGCTACTACCCTCCAGCCTGGGCGACAGAGTGAAACCCTGTCTCAAAAATAATAACAATAATGTGTTAGCTGGGCGTGGTGGCATAGGCTGGTAGTCCTAATTACTGGGGAGGCTGAGGCAAGAGATCACTTGAGGTCAGGTGTTCAAGGCTGCAGTGAGCTATCATAGTGCCTGTGAATAACCACTGCACTCCAGCCTGGGAAACATGGCAAGACTCTGTCTCTAAAAACAAACAAAAGGCTGGGCGCAGTGGCTCATGCCTGTAATCCCAGCACTTTGGGAGGCTGAGGTAGGCAGATCACCTGAGGTCAGGAGATCGAGACCATCCTGGCTAACACGGTGAAACCCCATCTCCACTAAAAATACAAAAATTAGCCGGATGTGGTGGTGGGCACCCTGTAGTCCCAGCTACTCAGGAGGCTGAGGCAGGAGAATGGCATGAACCCGGGAGGCAGAGGTTGCAGTGAGCTGAGATCACGCCACTGCACTCCAGCCTGGGTGACAGAGTGAGACTCTGTCTCAAAAAAAAAAAAAAAAAAAACCCTCCAAAATAATGTGTTTCTTTGTGTCCTACTTTAATCGTTGATTGTATCATGAGTATTCCCAGAGCGACAGGTTTAATGGCCCACTGTTTTCCAGGTTGGAACCCTGTTTATTTTGATCCTCTTGGTATCTCCTACCTTTAGCGCCATGCTGGTACACAGCAGAAACCCAATAAATATATGCTGAATGAGCTAATTAGTAGAATATGTCATAGTTCAACTCATCCTTTGTTGTGGCAAATTGAGATTGATTCTAGTTTTTTCACAATTATAAACACTGCTGCAGTGAACATTCTTTGATGAATTTTTGCAGCTACTCTTTATTATTGCCTTATGATAAATTCCTAGAAGTGGAATTACTAGATCAAAGCCTTTGGAAATATATTGGCAAATTGCCCTTCAGAAAAAGGGTTCGATCCCCCATCCTCCTGCCAACTTTCTTTCCCCTTTAAAAGAAAAAAATGAACAATGAAGATATTTTTCTCTTGGGAACTGTAGTGCTGGCAAAACATTTTAAAAGCACTCCACCCATTTTGATGGAATAAAAACAGCTTTTGAACACTTTATGTCTGTATTATATTAAATCATTCCAGTAATTTATCTAGAAGTGAAAGGTTATTGAAGCCACTGCTAAATCACTTATATTCCTTGGACTTGTTCTGCCTTATATACGTTTAATAAGAGAAAACATGTGATTTTTGCTTGAGAGAGATCAAGTGAGCCCAGATTGGCTGTGATGGAACTACTGTTGGATGAATTGGCTATGAGGCCAGGGGTTATGGCAGGAAAAGCTGTAGTCTTGGAGAACCGCAGCAGCAGGAAGCAGTGGGCTACATGCTCACATGCAGGACAATATGGGACAATATGGGCAGATCTTCAAGCATACTGCAAGGTGGGGAGGAGGGGACAGACACATTTTTCAAATATGTAAAAATTAAGATCATGGACATTAAACACATGAGAATGGTGCCTATATGGGAAGAAGGAAGTGGTCCATTGGGATGAAATGTGAGAGGGACAGTGGACAGCCAGTGATGCTGCTAATGTGCCATAACTAAGCAGTCCAAGTAACCTAGTCCACAAGAAGAAAGGCAGAAAAGAAGGAAGAGAGGGAGGGAGGAAGGGAGGAAGAAAGCGGGGAAGGAAAGAAGGAAAGAAGGGAGGGAGGGAGGGAGCGAGGGAGGAAGGAAGGGAGGAAGGGAGGGAGCGAGGGAGGAAGGAAGGGAGGAAGGAAAGAAGGGAGGCAAGGTGGGAAAGAAGGAGAGAGGAAGGAAGGAAGGACAAAGGAAGGAAGGACAGAAAGAAGGAAGGAGGAAATATTGAAGAAGGGAGGGAGGGAGGGAGGGAGGGGAGAGAAAGGAAGGAAGGACAGGGTGTGGCACCCTCTGAGCCCTGACTGGCACTAACTCCAGGTGCACTGCCCTGGAGTCCTTTACCTCTTCTGGGCCTTGGCTGCACTGTGATGGGGAGAGGCTAGATGATTTCTAAGGTCTCAGCCATATCATGCTGTGACTCAAAGCACAAGTAGGACATGAATGCTGTGGCCTAGACTCTTAAGTGTAAATACAGGTGTAGTGTTTTTCCTGTATAAGCTGACAAATACTACAAGAAGAAAGCATTGATTTTTAAAATAAGCCATGCGCTTTATATAAGAAGTACTTTTCACATAGACTTCCATGATATTATAAGCAGATGTGAGTCGTTTATTAAATTTACAAACAGCAAAGTTCCATAATGATGGACCTCCCTAGGACGGCCAGCTATTCTTTGGCAGAATTCCAGCAGGAAATTTTCTGGTGTCGACAGTTCTTCTTTCCTCCTGGAACCACACACTATTAGACAATGTTTGAATTATTTAAATATGCCCAAGTCTACAGTTCATTGTCTTATTTCAAAGGACTGTGCTTCTATAAATCATATCAAACGTCTGAGATCCTGACCAAAAAATTGAAAAAAAAATCAGGCACAGATACTCCTGGCTATTGAAGGAAAGTATACAGCAGAAGGAAAGGATATTACATAATGAAAGTAAGTATCCATTGTTTGGAAGGTTTATGTTAACACAAGAGGACATAATGCAGTCGGTTGGCCCTAAAGGTAAAGATATGTGTGAGCCTGGGCAACATGCTGAAACCCTGTCTCTACAAAAAATACAAAAATTAGCCAGGGCATGGTGGTGCATGCCTGTAGTCCCAGCCTCCGAAGGAGGCTGAGGTGGGAGGATCGCTTGAGCCCACTGCAGTGAGCCATAAGTGTGTCACTGCACTCCAACCTGGGTGAAAGAGCAAGACGCTATCAAAAAAAAAAAAAAAGTGTGTGTGTCTCTGTGTTGATTTTGAATTAAACTAGTTTAAAATTGCATACCACTCTCATAAGAGCAACAATAAAGTCAGTCTATTACAATATGTGAGGAACCAGGAGTTGCTTAAAGCAATTTTTCTCCCTATTATAGAAGGGAACAGCAAACCCTCCTGAAACCTTGACACCATCTATGATGATGGATCCCAGACCATCACTGTGTGATTAGTTTCATCCTGGTTTTCATTTGAAAGAGGAAGCAGTTTGAAAACCAGGGGTTTTCTCTAATTTTAGAAGAAAAAAAGACAGGCCAACTTTTCAATATTCTGTTGGTCTTAGTCAAGTTATGTAAGACCCAGTCCCTCGCCTCTAGCTGCTGCCAGGAATTAGATACACACATGCAAAGAGATGTGCAGGAACAAAATACAGTGAGTCCTACCAGTGGAGAACATTTCCTCTGCTCTTGGCTTGGCTAATGGAGACTTGGACTCTGGGAGAAACACTGTCAGTTTCAGCATTTGTGGAGACAAAGACCAGGGCTTCTCCCAGCATGGGCAGCTCTCTCACTCTGCCGCGGCTTCTGCTGATGTTGGTTCATTTCAGCCTACCTTGCACAGGAGGTGTGTGGGTACATGGGAGAGACAGGAAGGTGGTGAGGAACAGAATTACTATCACCAGAAAACAGACTCTGAGACTCTGATATTTTCATGCAGTGGGTTGACTGGGGAATGCTTTCAGGAACACACTATTGAGGGAGTAAGGAAAGCAGGCTACACGAGGAAAAGGTTGGACTGTGATGCAGTCATGAAAAGACCTCGGTCTGCCGGGCGCGGTGGCTCACTCCTGTAATCCCAGCACTTTGGGAGGCTGAGGCGGGTGGATCACAAGGTCAGGAGTTCAAGACCAGCTTGGGCAAAATGGTGAAACCCCATCTCTACTAAAAATACAAAAATTAGCCAGGCATGGTGGTGGGTGCCTGTAGTCTCAGCTACTCAGGAGGCTGAGGCAGGAGAATTGCTTGGACCTGGGAGGCGGAGGTTGCAGTGAGCTGAGATCATGCAACTGCACTCCAGCCTAGGCGACAGAGCAAGACTCTGTGTCAAAAACAAATAAACAAACAAAGAAAAAACAAAACACCTCAGCCCATTCGGCCCATTGCAAGGGAAGCTCTGATGCTGGAGTAGCTCTTTAAATCTTTCCCTCATGGTCTTTGTTGCCCACTGCCTATATGGGAGGAAGGAAGTGGTCCCCTGTATTTGAACGCCAATCACATGATCACTGGATGCTGGCTGTCACCTCCCTCCACCCCACATCCCACATGCCTGGAAGGACTAGACAGGGACTCAGATAAGAGCCATCAGCCACCAACACCCCAGTGGCTGGGGAGGAGTGCCTCAGCGGAGGCACCACAGCATCCACTACACAATATGAAATACATTTCAGCTGCTCCAGGAAACAAGATCAGAACACCAGCTACAGCACAAAGCAGTACATTTTAAGTGTTACATGAATGACACCAATTGCACATTTTATAGATGTGCAGAGAAATGATGGAAAGCTAGAAGTGGAATTATTAATGATTAGATTCAACCTATTCCTTATTTATTTACTTATTTATTTAGAGATGGAGTCTCTCTGCCGCCCAGGCTGGAGTGCAGTGGCGCGATCTCGGCTCACTGCAACCTCCGCCTCCGGGGTTCAAGCGATTCTCCCACCTCAGCTTCCTGAGTAGTTGGGATAACGGCATGTGTTACCACATCAGCTAATTTTTGTATTTTTTAGTAGAGACGGGGATTCACCATGTTGGTCAGGCTGGTCTCGAACTCCTGCCCTCAAGTGATCCACCCGCCTCGGCCTCCCAAAGTGCTGGGATTACAGGCATGAGCCACTGCGCCCAACCACAACCTGTTCATTTTGCAAATAAAATTACTCTGATGTTAAAAGTGAAGGGACATGTCCAAGGTCACATATCTACTGTGGAGCCACCAGTAGAACCCAGGTTTCCTGATTCCCACTTCAATTTTCATTTTCCTCTTTAGTAAACTGCCCCCATTGGGAGTGATTACTTTTGGCAGGATTGATCTGCATAATCTTGAATAGAACCTGATGAAGTAGAAAACAGAAACCCCAAAATAGTCCTCAGTTGCAAAATTAAATTCAAACCAATATCTTTGGTCTTAGTGTTAAAAATGGGCAAAGTCAAGATAAAGGAGTAGAAAGATCCCCCTTATAAATAATTCCATGTTTCATCATTTGTCTATTTGTGGGAATGTGGGAGGCTGCCATCTCTTCTGAAGGAATGGGCAGCTCTAGCCATGCTCATTTTGTGGAAATGAGAAATGGTTTCTTAGGGTGTTCCCCCGAAAAAAAACACCAAAGAATATATGGGCAAGAAACCACCAGAGTCAACACCAGACCACAGTGGTGGCATCTAAGGTTGTCTGGAAAACCATAACTGTAGTTGTGCTCACCTTCTTCCAAATGACAGCATGTTTTCTATTTTACCTGATTCTATGAGTAAGATGAGGTTTCCTCAGATGTGGTCTCTGGATCAGCTGCATCATGATCCAGAAAAGATTTTTAAAGGAAAAGATTTATTAAATCCACATCTCTTGGAGCAGGGCCTAGGCATTTGAATGAGCAGTCTCTTGAATCTAGTCTCTTTCTAGAGAGATGTCCAATGTGTAGCAAGCCTCCCTCTCTCCAGCCTTTCAGTCTCATGGTGGTTCTCCATGTGGCCTACCTGCAATCTGGGAATATTCATTTCCCTGGAGATTTCCCTCTCAGAGAGGATTGTTTCCAACTTTTTAACAGTCTATAAAGGGACTAATTCTATAATTAATTTCAGATTGGGTGAGAATATTTCTTCTTGCAGATATGGATGAGCTGTGTTATGCAAATGGGGAGAATTTCCCAATAGATTATATTTAGAATATTGTATAACTATGGAACCCCTCCCTGACAATATGACAGTGACAATATCAGTGACAATATGACATATTGACAAAGTGACAATATCAGCTGCTTCTAAATGGAGCTAGACTTTTAACAACTTAAATAACAAACAAAACTTTTGAAACTAAAGGTTTTTTTTTATGTCCATTTGAATGGAATTTAGAGGGATTTGGCGCCTTCTTAGTGTTAATTCTTGTGATCATGTATTTCCTTTAACTTTATTATAAACATTCTAATTCAATTAATTCTAAGATCTCATGGACCTTTCAGGGAAAGAAGGTGCCTGCCACTAAGTATATTCCATGCTAATGCTCAATTAGAACATCCTGGAAGGGCACGGTAGCTCACACCTGTAATCCCAGCACTTTGGAAGGCTGAGGTGGGCAGATCACTTGAGGTCAGGAGTTCAAGACCAACCTGACCAACATGGTGAAACCCCGTGTCCACTAAAAATACGAAAATTAGCTGGGCGTGATGGCAGGTGCCTGTAATCCCAGCTACTTGGGAGGCTGAGGCAGGAGAATCGCTTGAATCTGGGAGGCGGAGGTTGCAGTGAGCCGAGACGGTGCCACTGCACTGCCTGGGTGACAGAGTAAGATTTCGTTTCAAAAAAAAAAAATCCCTATTTTGCAGCCCCTAATGAATCTCCAATTCAGACAACAGGAATAAGTAGGTGAAACCATTTGATAAAAGGCAGATGGGAACTTTACAATAGTGGGATCCAGCTGGCATCTCCTGAACATATTGGTCAATCTCAGCTTCATTGAAAAATAGGCAAGCTGACATTCTGTGCCCCCTGATATGATGTAGTATGGAACACACAGCAGCAGCTATGAAGTATGGTTGCCTAAAAGTCAAACCTGAACTGAACTAAGCTGATAGAACCAACTCCAAGTTTACAATAGGAGGTTAGTGGACCAAGTTTAAACAACTTCACAAGGAAGCAACACATAGATCTGGAATATGGAACATTCTATGGAACAGTTAAGGAGTTTTCTTCAAGTTAATGCCATACAAAAAGTAAGAATGGGCTACTCTAGATGTCAAGATTAAAAGAGAGTTGAGAAAAACAGGAAACGAATCTACTGTTTGGTGTTTTAAAGACAATTAGGGAAATCTGTGAATATAGACTGGGTGTGATCACAATATAGATAATATCAAGGAATTGTTACTAATTTTAGTAGGTGTGATAATGGCATTGTGCCTATGTAAGAAAAATGTCCATATGTTGTAGACAGTGGAGTATATTTAGTGAGCAGGGGTGAAATCACATGGTGTCTGAGATTAGCTTTAAAATATGCACACAGAAAGGATAGATGGACCAAGTAGCAATATCTTGAGATTGTTGAAGTTCAGTGATGGGGTATATGGGGTTCATTATATAATTCTCTTTACTTTTGTTACATATTTGAAAATTTTCATAAAACAATTAAAAATAAAACCTACCGGGCCAGGAGTGGTGGCTCAAGTCTGTAATTCCAGCACTTTGGGAGGCCGAGGCAGGTGGATCACCTGAGGTCAGGAGTTTGAGGCCAGCCTGGCCAACATGGTGAAACTCCGGCTCTACTAAAAATACAAAAAATTAGCTGGGCTTGGTGGCATGTGCCTGCAATCCCAGCTACTCAGGAGGCTGAAGCATGAGAATGGCCTGAACCTGGGAGGTGGAGGTTGCAGTGAGCAGAGATCGTGCCAGTGCACTCCAGCTGGGGTAACAGAGTGAGACTCTGTCTCAAAGAAGTGTTCTAATTATTTCTAAGTTTTCATTTTACTTTTTGATTTTTTTGTGAAGCTATGGATTATATAGAATACATTTTAGTTTTTGGTAGAAAAAAATTAAGCTAATTGAGTTGGTGCTGGAGGTTATTGTTTTTTTGTTTTGTTTTCATCTTATTTTAGACTGCATTGGGGAAATATTCAAATAATGTTAAGAACTCACACATGGTAAATCACCTGAATGGGTATTTTCTTCTTTTTCCTTCTCTCCTCAGCTGCCCTCCAACCTACCTTTTACATGGCTCTGTAGCATGCGAACTTTACAGTCTTTGTAAAGGTGATTCTGACTAATGCTGAAAATTCTGAGTTTGTAAAAATAAATATAGAACCATGTGAAACATTGAAAGTCTGCAAATCTCAATGGAATCACCTTTTGAGGCAAATTGCAGAAAATCAAAACTTGCTGAGCTCTAGGACATGGGTCTGGCAGGAAATAAAAGTACGTTCAAAATGGTGAGACAAATAATATATGAACCATTTCATCAGAGCTCCTGCTACGTAGTTAATCTTAACAGTTCCAGGCTATTCTAGACCGCTCTGGGCAACAGAAGACAGGACAACAAGGACCAAATCTGTTACTTTGTACCTAGGACTGGTCTTACCAAAAAATGTCTTCTTTTGATGTTTTCTAAACTCCTGGAGCTTGTAACTCTGAGGGAAGTGATAAGATGAAAGAAGACTTTTAAAGACTTTTTATCAACAGAATCAATTTGAATATCTGGTGTGGCTGATCTAATCTTAAAAGGGAAGGCAGAGACTATTTTATTCAGTAGATGTCTGCCACAGCTGGGAGGGAGAGTGTCTTGCTCATAATAAGTCCTGGCATCAACTCAGTAAATATTTGTTAAATTGATTTAAGGAAACAGGCAAGTAAGAATTGTGCTGGACATATTTATTTTGTCTTTGATGTAAACCCATAGTCCCCACTTACCTCCCTGAAGTTACACTAAACATATCTGAGTAATTTCCGCTTAAATTTTCTATATTTCAGTTGATCGCTTTTAATTAATGAAAAACATTTAATGATTTAGACATGATCTAATCATCTTATTTTGTTTAGAACAAATCCATTCCATCTGAGGAAGACCTAGAATAATATTTCCTAGATGACAATAAATATACTATTTTAAAATTAAAATTGGTCTAATCCCTAAACAAATTTTTTTTAAAAGAGTTCTGTGGCACCTATAAATAAATAAAAAATCTCCAGAGCCCCAAAGACCAATCTTAGCTAACATATTTTAGTGAAACGTGGGCGGGGGGAGGGGGGCGCGGCGCAACGGTCTGTGATAACAGATTTTTAAAACACTTTTTTGTTTAAAAGTCTTTCTACTGTATCTTGATATTATGGAACAATTTCATGAAAACATATTTATCCATAACCTTAAAAAAAATCCCAAGTGATCAGAGACTTAAATGACACATACTTAATAAAGCAATTTTGATGATACACAATAAAGTACTTTTAAAAGATTTTTAATCACAGTACTCCAAACACATCTTAAATCAGCAAGCAAGCAGCCAAAAGAAAAAACATTCTGCCTCCTATACTATTCACTCTATATTAACAATTTGATTTGGATTAAGGATCAATTCAATTTAGGAAAATAATTATTGGTATTATATTCTTCTAGACAGTATGTTGCTTCAGAGACATTTAAAGAACCTTTGTAGTATGTTTTATATGCTGTAGAAGAAAAATTAATGTCAAGCATGTTCTGCATTGGGTATGATGATTACCGTTTCCTGAATCTATCGGAGCAATTTCCTCTTTTCTTTCTTTCTTTTTTTTTTTTTTGAGACGGAGTCTTGCTCTGTCACCCAGGCTGGAGTATAGCAGCACCATCTTGCTCACAGGAACTTCTACCTCTCGAATTTAAGAGATTCTCCTGCCTCAGCCTCCCAAGTAGCTGGGATTACAGGCATGTGCCAATGCACCCAGCTAATTTTTGCATTTTTAAAAATAGAGACGGGGTTTCCCTATGTTGGTGAAGCTGGTCTTGAACTCTTGATCTCACGTGATCTGCCTGCCTTGGCCTCCCAAAGTGCTGGGGTTACAGGTGTGAGCCACCGTGCCCAGCCTCTTTTTTTCTTAAAAAAAAAAAAAAAAAAAAAAAGAGGTAAGGTCTTGTTATGTTGACCAGGCTGGTCTCGATCTCCTGGCCTCATGCAATCCTCCCATCTTGGCCTCTCAAAGCGCTAGGATTGCAAGCATGAGCCATCATGCTCAGCCCAATTTCCTCTTTTAAATAGGACATTTAAATCTGTATCTGTCATGCTATCCTGAACAGTTAGAAATGAAATGAGGTCCTATGCTTTAACTAAAAAGCTAAAATATATTAATTTTTGCAAAATGTCAAATATTTGCTTTTCAAATAAATTAAAAATAACTTATGAACTATATGCTGTACTACAACTCAGATAATATTTCCTCCTGTAATTTTTGGTTAATATACTCTCCTAAAACTTATCAGAAAAGAGGTAGAGAGATTTCTAGAAACCTAAGATATCAAATTACAAAAGAAGCCTAAGTATCTTCTTTTCATCTCTGGTTCTGAATGATGGACAATTTTGAGAAAATGTGGTTCCTACCTACCTTGCTCTCAGGAAAGGATACAAACATTTTTGAAAGATAGGAAATCATGAACTGTTGGTGTATTGTATCAAGGGAGCCCTTTAAAATATTTTATTATGGCACAAAATATTCTCTTATAAGTAAAGTAGAACAAAATATTTGGTGGAATTTCTTTTATTTTTTCAACATGGACACAGTTGAGTTTGCTCAGCTATGAAAGCTGAGCAAAGCGACCCCAGATACCTACAAGTGCTCAACAGGAATTCAGGAGGTTAAGGCTCAGTGCAATGGGAGGAGAGGGGCAATCTCTCAGCATCCAGCTCTTTAGCACCAAGCAATGTCTAATTTGGTAATTACAAATCTAACTTGTGAAGAAAATGGTTTTTCGTTCCAGATATATTTATTACAAGTGACTTGGAAGCTATCTCTTTGACTTACCTCCCCAAATGTTCCACTCTTTACTCATACAAAGTGTATTTATTTTGTTACTTAAGATCTGCTGGGCAGAAGTAAGAGGCTGTAAGGCTTGAGAAATTGCTTAGATGGAATGTTTTATCTCCCACCCTGTTTTCCTCTGCTGGGTAGAGACGAAGCCCCAAAATGTAATCTTGTTAAAAAAAGTTAGATTTTGTTTTTTTAGTTTTTTTTTTTGCTGGTCTACAATGAACTATGATCACTCTGAATAAAGACAGAGACTACTAGTAGCTGACTCTAAATTTAGAAATAACTCTTTTTAGGTCTAGGGAGGCATCTCAATTTCAGAAAAATTAGTAAAGGTTACTGGTAAAATTGCTTTTACTTCTACTGGGGAAATTTTTGAAAAATATAATGCTAGGACATAGAATGGTTAGTTGATTTCTCTAAAAAAACAGTAAATGGTTTTTAGAGCCCTAAGAGTGGTTAGAAAAACCAGGAGCTGTAAAATTAAGAAGTGTCCAAAGCCAATTGGTTTGAAGCTAGAACTAAAGCTGAGTTCTAGGGCTGATGTTCTTTCTCACTGGGGGAAAGAATTTAATTGACCTTGGAAAGCCACAGAATAGTGCTATCTGGCTTATTAATGCCCAAATATTCAGACACCTGCACCTCACCCTTGTGAATGCCTTAGGATTTAGCTGGAACTTTGAAAAGTAACTGAACCAAACCAAGGCTATAACTCTACAGGATCTCAGCATCCCAGAATTATGCTGACACTCCAAAAGGAGAGAGAACTTTTCAAATATCTCAGGAACTAGTAAGATAGGTAGTGAACAAATAAGGCTATTTTCATAAAGCAGATTTTTATTGAGTACTTATTAAATACTATGTGCCAGGCTCCTTCAGGCACAGAGATACAGATGAGGTTCTTGCTCTCAAGGAATGTAGCTTCTATTACTGAATGGCATCCCGCTAATGGGTAGTGGAAAAGTGTGGGGATACTTTCAGGAGGATGCATTAAGTAATGGAAAATCTTGAAATCCAGGTGTCAGAAAGATTTTGAGATGCTTGATAGGAAGCTATTGGGCCCTATGAACGGAGGACTAAGTGGAAGGGGAAAATCACTTTAGTTGCAACCATTTTTTCCTCTCCTTCTTGATGAGCCTCTTATGTAAACCTGGCATTTGGACCATAAAAATATGGTTATTCTTTGTTAGTAAACCAAGGAACAATTTAGGTGGCATTAATTTAGTGAGCTTATTACCAGGGTCATACAGAAATCAATAAACATGTACTTTTTAATCAACCCCTGAGGTGGCTTGTTGCCACCACTAGTTATTCTGTCAGACTGGTGAATGTTTAAAAAGGTGTGGTGAACAAAAATACTTTACCTGTACAATAAGAAATTGTGCCCTGCAATTTTTAGGACTTTCTCAAGTTGCCAAGTAATTGGTTCTCTCACTGTGCATTGATAATGTATACTTTGTTAGCTTTACAGTTTATTTTCTGCAATAAGTTACAAAGTTGTACCCTAAGGTTATCTTTGCTGTTATGATACAGTCCGGTTCATCAGCCTGGTTAAGGACAGGGTATTGTTCTCACAGAATGTCCAGCCTTATCCAATGTTCCAACGGACTTATTAAAAATAATTTCAATTTACAAAATCAATTCACTCTCCGGTTTATGGTGACAGCAGTTTCTTTCTCTGAGAAACACTAAAAAGTTGCCAGCAGTTCCATTTGAGTAACTGAATAGATTTGCTACCTATTTCCTGGTCCATTCTGTATTGGGATGGAAATAATGTCGTCTTTCCTTTTTTTTTTTTGTTTTGTTTGAGACAGAGTCCCGCTCTGTCATCCAGGCTGGAGTGCAGTGGTAGGATCACCGCTCATGCAGCCCCCGAGCTCCCGGGCTCAAGCGATCCTCCCACCATTCTCCCCAGTAACTGGGACTACAGGCATGCGCCCCCACACCCGGCTGATTTTTAATTTTTTTTGTAGAGATAGGGTCTCGCTATATTGCCCAGGCCGATCTTAAACTCCTTGGGCTTGAGATCTTCCTGCTTTGGCCTCCCAAAGTACTAGGAGTAAAGGGGTCATGGCTAATTCTTGTTTTTTTTAAATTACTAATGTGTCCCTTACAGATAAATAAAAAAGTAAAATTACCCACAATTCCACCAATCACTGAGAGACTTATTGGTGTTTATCTATCCAGTCTTTTCTGCCTTTCTCCATAAATCAGTTTTTAAAAACAGGACCATACGGTACATAGTGTTTTGTCTCCTCACCCCCTTGAATAACCTTCACATTGTTCCATGGTATTTACTAATAATGACTGTAAATGTAAGAGGTATATAACTGACTTTATTCAGGGCATGGCAAGCAGGAGTGAATTATTTTCTTCTTATCAACACAGCACGCCCCTACCGCCACTCATCCCTATAGTCGTTCTCTAAATTCCTAAGTGACACCTGACCAGCAAGGTTTCAGGGTCCTTGTGCTGAAAGGAGCAGGCTCGCCTGGGGTCACGGCCCTCCGCTTCGCAGCGAGACCCCACCGCCCACCACGGCCCTCCAGTTAGCCACACCTCGCTTCCCCCAGGACCGGGCCAGAGGTCCCGAGAGGGCACTCTGCGGACCTAGGGGCCCCAGCCCACAAGACGCTGTGTCCTCCAGTCATCCCCTTTACACAGCAGAGCCCCAATTCTGGGAAGCCGGGGTCACCCCGAGCCTCCCTTCCCCGTGACAGCTCGGCCGGTGCATCACTTTCCCTCGCGGACCCTTTCAGCATCACCACGCGTGGGAGGAAACCCAGGAGGGGCGCCTGAGCCTCGGTGGCGGCCCAGCCCCGGTGCCGCGCGACGCCGCGGCCGGACCGGCGCCGCGCCGTCCCCGAATGATGACGCGCTTCCTGCCCTCCCAGCGCTCGCGGGCAGTGCGCTCGCGCTCGCCCTCGGCTCTTGTTCCGCGCCCGGAGCCAGCGGCGGCGGCAGCGGCTGAGGCGGCTGCGGGAGCGGAGTGGTCGCCCAGCGCGCGGGGGGACGCGGGCTGCACTCCCGGGCAGGCGCTCTGCAATGAGACAGTAAATGCATCCCCCGGTAAGGCGCACGGCTCACTCGGGTTTTCCTCTTCCTCCAGCTGCATGCACGTTGCATGAATTTCTCGTGTCTTTTCCCTCCCCTCTCCAGAAGGAAAATGTGGGGTTTTTTTTCCTCCCTTTTGCTTCTCGTGAGTGATGCCAATGCAGGAAAAACCCGTAAAGCTCCCAGATTTGATGGTCTAGGAGGGCTTCTTGCAGGAAAATAAAAATAAAATGAAATTAATGCACCTGTCTATTGCACATGTATGTTTCACTGCACTGGACCCGGGCGCAGCGGTTTGCAAACAGCCTCGCAGCCGGCGCCAGAGAGCGGATTCCTGGCCGTGGGCAGCCGGTCCCCTCTGGGGCTCTCGCTGGGTTTCCGGTAACTGGGCTTTGAAAAGCGGCCCCGCCTGCATAGAGTGTCCCCTCGACCCCAGCCGGGCCCCCGCGGCAGAAGAGTTGGCGCTGGAGGAGCAGCTTCATTCCAGCACTGGCCGCCGGGACTCCAGCGCCACTTTGCAAACAAGTCTCCCGCCGAGGCTCTGGGCTAAGACAGCCCGCCAGTGCGGAGTTCCTTCTCCAGTGCCGGACACTCGGACCTGCCGATCCCACGACTGCCCTTTACTTGGCAATCTCGCCACGGGCGAACTGCTGGCCGCTGAGCGACGGGGGCAGTGCCGGGCCGAGAGCGGGGACAGGCTTTGCATCCAGTGCGGCTGGCCTCACACAGACTCAGCAGCTCCCTCTCCTTCCTCGGTCCCACGAGCTGAAATTTTGCGCCCATTGGAAGCTGGAGGGACCTGGAGACGA
The DNA here is from genome assembly GCF_028858775.2 of Pan troglodytes. Taxonomy (NCBI): domain Eukaryota; kingdom Metazoa; phylum Chordata; class Mammalia; order Primates; family Hominidae; genus Pan; species Pan troglodytes. The sequence continues at coordinate 54,381,974 of NC_072414.2, forward strand.
GTATTTCGGGATCCCTGAGGGGACCGAGGAACGACTTTCGAGGGCGCCATATTTTCAGTGGGTCTTGACTGCGGAGGGGAGGGGGCGAGCAGTTTCTGGGTCCCGGGGAGAGCCCCGCGCCCCAGTCGGAGAGGCCTGATCGGTTGTCGCCGGGAAAGTTTGCGCGCCGAGGCAGGCGCGGAGGCGGCCGCGCAAGGCGCGCACGACTGCTGTCCCCGCAAGGGCGCGCGGACTACAGCGCGTCGCCACGCCAGCCGGCGGGGCTTGGGAACGAGAGCCGCCGTCACGGACAGCGTGCTGGGCTTGCCGCCTTCCTCTGTCCCGCCTGGACCCGGCCTTGGGGCTCCGAGGCTCAGGGAACACGCCCCTCTTCCCCGCAGCTACCGCTGCCCGGGTGCTCAGCCGGAGCCGTGCGCTTGGCGGCGTCCCGGGGCTGGGCGCCGAGTGTAGAGCGTTCTCCCGGTGCCCGGGCTCGCCTGGGTGCTCCGAGGGGCGCGGTAGCTCACTTCCTGGGGGAGAGGAGGCGCCTTGGTTCGTGGATCGGGACCAGGGCCTGGCCTGTGGTCGCCCCGAGGCCGCCGAACAGCCTGAGCTTCCAGTCGCCTCTTTGGCTTTAGAGGCGACAGCAGTAGCGCCCGCGGCTGCGTGTTCTGCTCTCGCAGCTCGTAGAGGCGAGGAAAGGAGGGCGTTTCCAGAAGTTGGGGCTTCAGGTGACGCGTGGGGAAACTTGGATTCTTGCTGTCCTTGAAGAGCTGGGACAACTTAGGCCAGAATTCCTGTGTCTCATAGTGAAAACTTCTGGTTCTTTCCAGAAGATGAGAGAGGAATGAACTGAAGTGTTGGCGTTGTCAAAGACATAATTAAAGACGGTTGGGTAGGGATGATGTCTTGGAGAAGTGGACCCCAAAATACACGTAAATTGCCCTGGTGCTGTAAGTACCACTTACTTTTCCATTAATAATACCTGGGTGTGTTAAGTTGCGGCATTGTAAGGTTGCACGCTGACCTCCCTTCTCCAGAGCTTGGAGGCAGCGACCTCTCTAGAGTGAGGGGGAAGCGGGAGTGGGGAATCTTTACTTTTGAAATAGACTGTGACCTCTGCTTTGTGATGGGACAGGGCACGGGCGTGTTTGCCGACCTACAGACAGCCAATTGCAGGAACGTGTTCTCCTTGGAGTGTTACCGAAATGATGTCATAGTATTGAGGTTTTGTCGGCACTTCCGGTCTTCTTCACTGAAGAGGCTAGAAGGGACCACAGAAACCTCTGGGGTTGGGGGTTAGGTGTGCAGAGAGAGGGGAGAGGCTCTCCTGTGGGAGATGTGCCTGGAGATGTTAGGTGTTAGGCAGCTCTTTCCCTGATTCATTTCATGAAGCGCCTGCAACAGTGACTCCGATATGAATGTCAGCCAAGATTTTACCTACCTTGATTGCTTATTTGGGACCTTTATGCAAAATCAGAGGATGGCGGTGGGTGTGACAAGTGGCCTTGAGAGAAGAGGGATGCCTACACGAATGCCTTTTTTTTTTCATTGAGCACTAGAATAGTGGAAAACACCCAGAGCCCAAGATATATTTTTCCAAAATTAGCATAGCTGATTTAGAAGAGAAATCAGTTGCAGAAAGCCTCAATCCGTTTTAAGTTTCCAGTCTTAGAGGGAGCACCTTAATCACAGAAACAGGTCTCTTCAGATTGGGGAAGCCACTGGTTTCTTTCTGCCTTTGTAACCATTTAAGTTATCAGGGAGATTCCAAAGAATATTAGAGGGTTTCTCTTTTTGGCATTGATGTGGAGCTTCTACCTCCAAAGAGAAAGCGAACTTTTAACAACTTGACCCTGTTGAATGAGTTACTAGGGATATTCTGTACAGGCATAGGCTATATATGTGTTTTGAACTCATCTACTGCTGACTCATTCAGGTTTTTCCAAACACTGTTCCCTAGAGTATTTTAAAGTGAAATTAGGGTTTAGGAAGAGGTGAGTATGTTATTTTCTAGTCAATATCTGTCTTTTCTCTCTCAAAATTAACCTGATTTCCCCTCCTTCACCCCTCACTCCCAGAACATCATTAGTTCTCTAGAGCAGTAAAGGAAGATTACAGGTGGTGAATGATATAAATTTTTACCAACTATGCTCAGAAAAAAACTATGCATCTAAATAGGTATTTATGCATTTTAGCATTATGCTTTCTAACTATGTATATGCCACATATATTTTATACATGTTAAACCTTACATAATAAAAAAGAGAAGCTTTATTGCAAACCCTCCAATCTTTATTCCCAAGTTTACTACCTTATTATTTTTCTTTTTTTTAAATGCCTCTCTCAACAAATTGTTATACATTGTGCTTTGTTGCCTCTTGCCTGATTCTTTTTTTTTTCTTTTTTTTTTTTTTTGAGATGGAGTCTTGCTCTGTCACCTCAGCCTTCCAAGTAGCTGGGACTACAGGCACGCACCACCATGCCCAGCTAATTTTTGTATTTTTAATAGAGACAGGGTTTCACCATGTTGGCCAGGCTGGTCTTGAACTCCTGACCTCAGGTGATCCACCCGCCTCGGCCTCCCAGAGTGCTGGGATTACAGGCATGAGACACCGCACCTGGCCAACCTGATTCTTAATCATCATAACTTAATGGCTTGACCAAAATTCTTGCATTTTTTTCCTTTTAAGATTTTGTAACTTCAAAAGGTTAGAAAACGAGTATGTGTTTTGGAAAGTTGCCTGTTTACCATTCTGTCTAGTGGTGTTGTGATGTGTGTGTGGCATGTCCAGACTCTTGAGACAGTGTCTACAACTTGTGATCTGTGACATTACTGCTCCAGAACTTTTGAGTCATAATGTTTTCTTGATGATTTTGAGTGGTGGTTGGCCAGTACAGGAAGTACTCAAAAAGAGCTAAATAATTCAGTTATTTTTATTAGGTACAAAAATTTTAAAGACAAGAAGGAAAACATAATAAGCAGGCCTGGAATTACAGCTTAACATACCCACTGGTGCCTTTTTAATTACAGTACTTTCCCCAGAACTTTTTAATCGTATTACTTTTATATCTAATAAGGAGACTAGTTAAAACCTAAGCCACACATAACTATTACAAATAATAGGGATAAATGGTGGGTATGACCAGATGTTTTGCCTAAAGTTCAAAGAGTTAGGGAATGTGAACTCTGTCAGATTTCCCCTGCAGGGCCCACACCCCCTCCTCAATAACCTGGAGAAAGGCAAAGAAGTCAGGGTGGAGGAGGGGAAGATAACATGCTTAAGGTAGACCTCTCGTGTGTTGACCACCCTGACAATCTTTGGCTTGGGGCAGGTGCCATTTGAATAACAGCTGGTGGACAAGGTTGGGTACAAAATGCTTTAGTTGTGAGAGTCTTTATATGTCACCCAGAGCTATGAATTAGGACTGGGCTCATTTGCCACCCATTTCACAGTGGAGTTTCAGAGACAGTGCCAAGACCATGATTTTGTTTTTCTCTTAATCAACAATTTAATTTCAGTCAAACTGATGCTGTTCTGAAAATGTAGAACAAGGAATGAACATTTGTATTTTCTTTTTACTCTTTTAGCTGCAGTTTTAACAAACTTAATTCCCTACGTCTGTTATTCACTCATTCAGTGTATGTTTTTGAGGGTTTACCATGTACTTTATGCTGAGAAGATATCCCCTGCCCTCACAATGCCCACACATTGTGTTCCGAGGAGGTGATACTCTTTTGTACTTTGTGTATCTAGTAGCCAGGGCGGGGGTGGGGTAGAGGGTGGGGAGATGAGAATGTGATGAAATAGTAACTGAAATACAACATTATAAAAAGATGAGAAAAGGATGTGAGCAGGCAGTTCCCAGAACAAGGGATGCAAATTATTGCGTCTCTTCTTACCTTCTCTAGTGGACAGAGAAATACAAATTTAAAAACAGATATTATTTCCTGTCCATACAATTGATACATCTTTTAAAAGGTTGGTAATACTCTCTGTTCCACGGGGCAGGGTGGGAATTCTCAGACCATTGATATAAGTGTGAATTGCTACAACCTTTTGGAAAAGCAGATCATTTCTGTGAAAGTTTGGAGCACACATGCCATGTGAGCCAGCAATCCCACATTTGCAGCCTTGTTTTACATTAGGAAAAACATTGACATGTAAGGATCTGTGTGTAAGGGTGTCTGTTGTAGGATTTTTTTCAGTAAATAAACCAGAAGCAACAAATGTTCATTAGTAAAACAAATAAAATAAGGTACATCCATAGTATGGATTATTTTGTGAGGGTTGTGCATAACATAATTAAAAATAATACATAAAATAAAAGCTAGTTGCAGAGTATCATATGTATGTTGCATGACCGTATTTCTGATTTTTTATTTTTATTTTTATTTTTTTGAGATGGTGTCTCACTCAGTCGCACAGACTGGAGTGCAGTGGCTTGATGTGGGCTCACTGCAACCTCTGTCTCCTGGGTTCAAGTGATTCTCCTGCCTAGGCTTCCCGAGTAGCTGGAATTACAGGCACCCGCCACCACACCTGGCTAATTTTTGTGTTTTTAGTAGAGACGGATTTCACCATGTTTGCCAGGCTGGTCTCGAACTTCTGACCTCAAGTGATCCACCCGCCTTGGCCTCCCAAAGTGCTATGATTACAGGCATGAGCCACTGTGCCTGGCCTTATTTCTGATTTTAAAAAAGAAGCCCTATGTATATGACCTTGGAGAAAGATGTGTAAGGACACCCAAAACTTAAATATTGTTTAAGATTAGCAGTGAGGAGGGAGAGGTAATTAACTTTCTCCATGTACGCTTCAGTTGGTTGACTTGTTCAAACACGCAGGCTTTTCTATATGAAAACAAGTTAAAAAATATTTGGTTAATGGATAAGAAACTCACCAGCAACCATTTAGAAAAAAAGGCTGGGAAGTATCACGCTTACTTTCTCTGATGCCTCTCATTGTAATCTCTTATCTCTTTGGAAATTTTCAATTAATTATTTTGTAAAATCTTTGATTTCTCAACTTTTAGTAGAGTATACCTTCAGTGTAAAGGATAGCTTCAGAAAAACTGTTTCCCTCTGCCCCAGGAGGTGGTGAAAGTAAGAGCTCAGGAAAGCTCTTACAAGCACTCTCCTTTATCTTAACTTTCTCTGATCCCATGCTGAAGGAAGACCAACAGTGGCCCCTGCAGGGAGAGCTTCTGGCCAATTGAGAAGCCTTTCTTTTTTTTTTCCACTTTTAGACAGGGTCTAGCTGGAGTGCAGTGGCATGATCTTGGCTCACTGCAACCTCCACCTCCTGGGTTGAAGCAATTCTCATGCCTCAGCCTCCCAAGTAGCTGGGATTAAGGGCATGCGCCACCACTCCCAGCTAATTTTTGTGTTTTTAGTAGAGATGGGGTTTCACCATGTTGGCCAGGCTGGTCTGGAACTCCTGGGCTCAGGCAGTCCACCTTCCTCGGCCTCTCAAAATGCTGGAATTACAGGCATGAGCCACGGTGCCTGGCCTGAGAAGCCTTTCTGGATAGCAGCAGCATCTCCTCAAACTTGGTTTTCCTAATTGAGGCCCAGAGAGGGCTGGGTTGGTGTTTGAATCCAAGTCTCTTTCCATACGATCTCTGGCTTAGCTGGCTGTTCCACCTCTACCATTTTCAACCCAGCCTCCTAATGTGATTTTTGAAATCTTGTTAGAATGATGAGTTTTTGCCAGTTGCAGCTAAAGCCAACCTTTCAAAAGCATTTCACATTTTATTTTTATTTTTTATCTGAATAATATTTTTAGAGACAGGGTCTCTCTGATGCCCAGGCTGGAGTGCAGTTGTACAATCACACCTCACTACAGCCTCAAACTCCCGGGCTCAAGTGATCCTCCTGCCTCGGCCTCCTGTGAAACTGGCTACGGGAACTTGCCACCATACCTGGCTAACTTGTATTTGATATTTTTTTGTAGAGACCATGTCTCACTGTGTTGCCCAGAGTGGTCTCGAACTCCTGACCTCAAGTTATCCTCCCACCTTGACCTCCCAAAGCACTGGGATTACAGGTGTGAGCCACCACACCCTGCTCTACATTGAAAAAAGTACATACTGTGTGACTCTCTGAATCCTGATGGGAGATCCAGAATCTCAACCCACTGGAAACCAGGGCTGTGCTGCACAATTTGAAAACCATGCTTGAGATTACATCAGTGGTTCCCAAACTAAAATGCGTGCAAATCACCTGTAGGGCTTGTTAAACCCCAGATTATTGGGCCTGAGTTTCAGATTCCTTGGGTCCTTGGTGGGGTTTGATTTGCATTATTAACAAGTTTCCAGAAGAGTCTTATCTTGTGGATCACCCAGAGAGGGCTGGGCTGGTGTTTGAACCCAGGTTTCTTTCCATACGATCCCTGGCTTAGCTGGCTGTTATGCTTCTACCATTTTCAACCCAGACTCTTAATGTGATTTTTGTAATCTTGATAGAACTGATGAGTTCTATGGAGAACCACTCGTTTAGAGGAACTAGCTACCTCTCTTCCATGGGTCTTGTGCTCTTTTCCATGTTATGTTATGGATGTGATATGGTTTGGCTGTGTACCCATGCAAAATCTCATCTTGAACTGTAGTTGCCATAATCCCCACGTGTCATGGGAGGGACCTGGTGGGAAGTAATTGAACCATGGGGGTGCTATACTCATGCTATTCTCATGATAGTGAGTGAGATCTCACGAGACCTGATGGTTTCATAAGGGCCTTTTACCCGTTTGCTTGGCACTTCTCTCTCCTGCTGTCATGTGAAGAAGGATGTGTTTGCTTTCCCTTCCACCATGTTTGTAAGTTTCCTGAGGTCCCCCAACTGCCCCCTGCTCCAGCCATGCTGAACTGTGACTCAATTAAACCTGTTTCCTTTATAAATTACCCAGTCTTGGGTATGGGTAATAGAGTAAATTGGTACCGCAGAGAGTGGGGTGCTGCTATAAAGATACCTAAAAATGTGGAAGTGACATTGGAACAGTTTGGAGGGCTCAGAAGAAGACAGGAAGATGTGGGAAAGTTTGGAACTTCCCAGAGACTTGTTGAATGGTTTTGATCAAAATGCTGATAGTGATATGGACAATAAATTCTAGGCTGAGGTGGTTTCAGATGGAGATGAGGAACTTCTTGGGAACTGGAGCCAAGGTGACTCTTGCTATGCTTCAGCAAAGAGACTGGTGGCTTTTTGCCCATGCCCTAGAGATCCGTGGAACTTTGAATTTGAGAGAGATGATTTAGGGTATCTGGGGGAAGAAATTTCTAAGCAGCAGAGCATTTAGGAGGTGACAGAGCATAAAAGTTTAGAAGATTTGTAGCCTGACGCAGTAGAAAAGAAAAACCCATTTTCTGGGGAGAATTTCAAGCCAGCTGCAGAAATTTGCATAAGTAACCAGAGACCTTTGCGGCAGCCCCTCCCATCTCAGGCCCAGAGGCCTAGGAGGGAAAAATGGTTTCCTGGGCTGGGTCCAGGGCCCCCTGCTGTGTGCAACCTTGGGACTTGGTGCCCTGCATCCCAGCCGCTCCAGCAGTGGCTACAAGGGGCCAAAGTACAGCTTAGGCCATTGCTTCATAGGATGCAAACCCCAAGCCGTGGCAGCTTCCACTTGATGTTGGTCCTGCAGGTGTGCAGAAGACAAGAATTGAGGTGTGGGAACCTCTGCCTAGATTTCAGAGGCTGTATAGAAATGCCTGGATGTGCCGCTGCACTCTAGCCTGGGTGACAGAGCGAGACTTCGTCTCAAACAAAAAAAAAAAGAAAGAAATGCTTGGATGTCCAGGGAGAAGTTTGCTGCAGGGGCGGAGCCCTCATGGAGAACCTCTGCTAGGGCAGTGCAGAAGGAAAATGTGGGGTCGGAACCCCCACACAGATCCCCATTGGGGCACTGCCTAATGGAGCTCTGAGAAGAGGGCCACCATCCTCACACCCCAGAATGGTAGATCCACCAACAGCTTGCACCACATACCTGGAAAAGCTGCAGACACTCAACACCAGCCTGTGAAGCAGCTGAGAGGGAGGGTGTACACTGCAAAGCCACAGGGGTGAAGCTGTCCAAGGTCATGGGAACCCATCTGTTGCATCAGTGTAATGTGGATGTGAGACATGGAGTCAAAGGAGAGCATTTTGGAACTTTAAGGTCAAATGACTACCCTATTGGATTTTGGACTTGCATGGGGCCTGGAGCCCCTTTATTTTGGCCAATTTCTCCTATTTGGAATGAGTGTATTTAGGCAATTCCTGTACCACCTTTTATCTAGGAAGTAACTAACTTGCTTTTGATTTTACAGGCTCATAGGTGGAAGGGACTTGCCTTGTCTCAGATTAGACTTTGGACCTGGACTTTTGGGTTCATCCTGCAATGAACTAAGACTTAGGGGGACTGTTGGAAAGGCATGATTATGTTTTGAAATGTGAGGACATGAGATTTGGGAGGGGGCAGGGATGGAATGATATGGTTTGGCTGTGTCCCCACGCAAAAATCTCATCTTGTAGTTCCCATAATCCCCACAGCAGTGGGAGGTAATTGAATTATGGGGGCGGTTACCGCCATGCTGTTCTTGTGATAGTAAGTGAGATCTCACGAGATCTGATGGTTTTATGAAGGGCTTTTCCCCCTTTGCCTGGCACTTCTCTCTCCTGCTGCCATGTGAAGAAGGACATGTTTGCTTCCCCTTCTGCCGTTATTGTAAGTTTCCTCAGACCTCCCCGCCATGCTGAACTGTGACTCAATATACCTGTTTCCTTTATAAATTACCCAGTCTTGGGTATGTCCTTATAGTAGTGTGAGAATGGATTAATACAGGTGAAAGTTAGAATCTCAGTCAAGGGACATTTAATGCAATTCTGCCAATTTCCCCAAGCTGGGAAAAATTAATATTTGAGTCATGTTACTTAATTCTTGTCTGAATTTGTTGTAGATATTTGGGGATTTAATGATGTTTTATAGATAGATGTATGTTTCATCAGCAGTGAAAGTGAGAATTCATGGGTATCATTTTAAATAGTCTATAGTGAATTCTCTTGGGAAAGAGGAGATTCTGATTCCTGGTTTTTTTCATGTCATACATGCATATTCAAGATTTTATGTCATTGATTTCTTTTAATAAAATGTTGGCTACATGTGAAGGGCATTGAGAATAATATGGTGACCAGATGATAAACGTGGCATAAATTGTGTCACAATCCGATCATTCATGCATTTTTTTTGAGGAAATTAAGCGCAGTAGCCATTTATTTCAACAAATGTTTATTTCAGTGTCAGCAAAGGGGTTATGTTTCCGGATTTTATTTTATTTTTTTTTGAAGTAGGGTCTCACTCTGTCACCCAGGCTGGAGTACAGTGGTGCAATCTGGGCTCACTGCAGCCTCTGCTTCCTGGGTTCAAGCCGTTGTCCTGACTTAGCCACCCAAGTAGCTAGGATTACAGCCATGTACCACCATGCTCGGCTAATTTTTCTATTTTTAGCCGAGACAGGGTTTCACCGTGTTGCCCAGGCTGGTCTCAAACTCCTGAGCTCAAGCGATCTGCCTTCCTCGGCCTTCCAAAGGGGTTTTGTTTCTAATGATGCTTATCAGTGACACATAAGTGTTTGGCTGTCCTCTGGGACCCTCGCTTGTCTGGATGTCCTTGAGAGACTTGGATGAACCAGAGCTCAAGCAGAGTATTCCCTAAAAAGCTTTCCTTCTCACTGATCTCCTAGTTCTAAAATTTTTTAGCAGGTGAACGTTTATTCTGTTTTCAGCCACTTAGTTTTAATTTGTTTTGTTTATTTTTAGAGACAGGGTCTCGCTCTATCACCCAGGCTGGAGTGCCAGCCACTTAGTTTTAGAGCCTTGAATGTTTTTCTAGTGATTTCCTAGGTCAGCTCTAAGCAAAGCAGAATTGGTAGTGATAGTGGAGTGCAGGAAACAAAGAGACCTGGAAGGGAAATTGTCATGAAGGAGGTCATGTTTAAGTGGGGCTTTGCAGGATGGGTTTCTTCTGCAGTGTTCCTGGACCTAGCTGCACATTGGAATCACCTGGAGGTTCTGATGTAGTTGCTTTGGGATGGGGCCTGGGCATTGGTGGGTAAGTTCTCCATGTGATTCTAATGTGCAGCCAGGGTAGAGGACCACTCGTCTACAGTCCTCTGAGTCACCTTGCTTCATTCTTTGGAGATTTTAGCATCTGGCCCACAGTCCCTCCTCCCATCAATATTTTTGGTGACTTGAATATCTATATAGGTTGTCCACCCAATTCTCAACCTCTTAGTCCCTTGACCAACTCTCTTTCAGTTATCTTTTCCTCTACCCTGCTTCAGCCATCGCTCACATGGTTATCTCTAGACCACTGATTCTAGACAAGGAGGATATTTGGCAATGTCTAGAGACTTCTTTTGGCACAACTTTGGAGGAAGAAGAGATGCTACTGACATTCTAGTGAGGCTACTGAACACCCTGCAATGCACAGGACAGCCCCACACAACAAAGAATTATGCCATCCAAAATGTCAGTAGTCCCAGGGTCAAGAACCCTTACTCTAGTGTCTTTGAAGTTTTTTTTAACCCCAAGCCATAGGAGAAATATATCTTATGTGATGACCCAATACAAACACACAGATGTTTCACAAAACAGTATTTACTCTTACTGGGTATGATATACTTTCATACTTTTTGTTGTTTCATTAAAATAATAAGATGCTGTTTCTGACCCACTAAACTGATTTCACTACCTACTAAACTTGCACCCCATTATTTGAAAAATGTGGTTGTAGACCTAATCATTACTGATAACTGCACCTCCAGCAAAATCTGGACAAACTCACCAGTCTGACCGTCCCCTTTTCTCTTTTGTCTTATTGCCTCTAGTACTCGGTTCCACCTAGCTTTCACCTACAAGGGCTTCTGACCTGGTGGCCCTTTCTTTTTCATTGTTCATCATCCCTTTCTTGTCCTCCTTACCCAGCTCAGATTCTTGCATATACCCTCAACTACCTTGACCTTTCCCCGCTTTGTCTTACTGTCCTCGGAAAGAAAACCCTATCCTTGGTTAAGCCCACCCTCTGCTCACTCTCCTTCAGCTACAGGCTGATGATCCTGCCTAGAGAAAACACATATCTCTCTGCATTGTCTTGCTTTTAATTTATGGCCACAAACCTCAAGGGGACTCTTGACACTTTCAGGTCCACTATGTTTCTATACCCACTTCTCAGCTGATGACCTGGCTTATTTCACTGAGAGAAGAAGCAATTAGAAGCTACTTTCATCATCTTCCTATACTAAACTTACTAACCTACCAGCACACACGTGTGAATGAGATCCTGTCCTCTCTTGGCTTTCATACTTGCAGCTATCTCCTTTCCCTTTTGCATCATCAGTTTCTCACTCTGATGGATAGTCCCCATCAGAAACATGCAGTAGTACCTGTCATCTAAAGGAAAAAAACAGCAGGCTGGGTGCGGTCCCTCACGCGTAATCCCAGCACTTTGGGAGGCTGAGGTAGGCGGATCACGAGGTCTGGAGTTGGAGACCAGCCTGACCAACATGGTGAAACCCCGTCTCTACTAAAAACACAAAAATTGGCCGGGCATGGTGGCGTGTGCCTGTAGTCCCAGCTACTCGGGAGGCTGAGACAGGAGAATTGCTTGAACCCAGGAGGCAGAGGTTGCAGTGAGCCGAGATCGTGTGACAAAGCGAGACTCCATCTCAAAAAAAAAAAAAAGAGAGGAAAAAAAAAAATAGCAGGAAGAAAATACTCTTGACCCTGTGTCCTAGTCTGCTGTTCTTCCATTCCTCTACGTGCCCTTCATAGTAAAAATATTTGAAAGAACTGTCATACTCGCTGACACCATTTCCTGCTCTCTCATTGTTTCTTGAACTCACTCCAATCTGGCTTTTTGCCAATTTTTGTTTTTTGTTTTGCCATGTTGCCCAGGCTGGTTTCAAACTCCTGGGTTCAAGTGATCCGCCTGCCTTGGCCTCCCGAAGTGTTGGGATTACAGGCATGAGCCACTGTGCCCCTCCCAGAACCACACTTATTAAGGTAGTGGCAATACCCATGTGGTACAATCCAGTGGCTAACTCTTTAGTTGTCATCTTCTATAGGCTCTCCTCAGCATTTGGCCAGGTCATTGCTTTCTCTTTGGAACCCTTCCACTGGCTTCCATGTCACAACCTGGTTCTCCTACCCCCTGGCTTCTCCAGCTCCATGCTTCTTGCTGGATGTTTCTTCCTGGCTTAAAGTTGGGGGCGCTCTCTCACCTTTCTCTTCATTAGGAATCTCTCCAGGATCACCTCTTATGAGGTCACGCCGGCATCCCCTGGCCCCTGTTCTCAAGCTTCTTCCTTATTTTTCTATCATTTATTATTCCCTGATATTACATACAGGACTCACTTATTGTCTATCTCACTGCATCTAGAATATAAGCTCCAGAAGAGAAATCATCTCTGCCGCTGTATCCCCAAGTGCCTGCAAGAATGCCTGGCACATGATAGGTACTCGACAAAAAATTCTTAATGATTGATGAAGGAAACTTGCTGGTTAGAGGTTAGCCTTGGATGAGGGAATGGAAGTCTTTTCCAGACTTGAGCTAAGGAAGAGCGTAACGTTGAAGTGGAAAGCAGTGTCTCATGGTGCAGTATTTTTAGGTCATGTGTTGAGAGTTAGGGGTTCAAGTATTGAATGAAGAAAGCACATCCTTATTAAATACTTGTTGAGTGGTAGAAGGCACCTGCAGAGGACAGCTGGATGGAGACAAATGGTTGCAGTTCTCATCTTTATCTCTGAAGGGGGTACTTAAGCAGTCTACTTGGCAACTTTTGTCGCTGGGTTGAAGATGATAAATGGACTTGTCTGAAGTGTTTATCATGGACCTTAATGTTCTGGTGACTTGTTTTGGTGAATCACTCATCCCCAGAGTCCACTTCTTCACAGGGGGAGATGTCTCCTTCTTCTCCTAAGCATTTGAGCTCATTGGGGAGTTCACTGGGCCCTCTCTGCGCTGCTTTCAGACACCCAGGTTAAAAGATCCCCAAAGCATTCTCGTCCTGTGTTTAAATTAAATCTCCTCTTCTTTCTTCATTTGCATTGCTTCAATATAGTCCATTTAATTACTTGGCACCGCACCTAGGTCCTAGTTTCATATAAGTGAGGCTATTTCCCAAGTGTAGCCCGAGGTCATGCATGGTGGATCTTCCAAGAGGGGCGTGGATTATTCCTGGGTTTGGGAGATTACATGGAGAGTACTTTAAGAGGCTTAATTTTCTCCTTGAAGGGCTCTCTACTGGACTCAACACCTGTCACTCCTAGGCTCTCCCTGATGGAGTTAAAGGAGCTTGCCCTGTGGGTAAGACATCAGCCAAGGGCAGCCTGAGGCACGCCACAAAGCAGTTAGGTTTGGTACACCCAAGAAGACAGGACATTTAGTACACCCAGGAAGACAGGGCAGATGTCTGTGTGGGACAACTCAGTGACTCGAGGGAAGTTTACTTTTATTGTCAGTATTTATTTTATTTTAAAGAAAGGTGGTTGGAATGGTTGTAGGTGGGTGTCTCCCTTTGACAGGGAAAGAACTGAGGCTCAGAAGGGTGTGACGCTTGACAAAGCTGGCACTAGAACCCTGCTTCCTCCTTTTCTAGGGATGTGCTGTTGGAACCTGTCTGTAATTCAGGGTTGCGGTTCTTAGCCCTGGGTACGCTTCAGAATCTCTAGGGAAGCTTATTAAAACTGCTAGTTCCTAAACCCCACCTGACTCACTAAACTGAATCGGGAGCCCTAGGGAGGATCCTAGGAGGGTTTCCTGTAGAGGGTGAAGGCAGCCAGGGGACTGGGGACAGGCACCCTGCAGGGCAGATGCCTGCTGGCCATGTACACTTGACAGACCCAACTCCTTTCTGAGACACAACACCCATCTCAACTGACTGTGTCGCAGTTTGCTCCTCACTCCTGCACCGCTTCTGGTTTCTAAGACCCTGTAGGGCTCCATTTAAAATGCATACAGAAAGGGCTTTTTATTTTCTTTGGGGTAATTTAATTTTCTGGCATTTTCCCAATGTGTTTTGTCCTACTTAGGTGAGAATGAAAGCTGCATTTAGTGTGAGGAAGTCACCTCTCTGAGGGCTTTTATGAGTCCTCTTGATTAGGGTCCCTAGGTGAGGCTGAGACTGGCTCTGGGGTGGGGTTTGGGTTTAACCAGCTCTTGGAGAAGCTGGTGGGGAACCAGAAGCTGGCCTGAGTGCTGCTCTGACAGAAGGAGTAGAAGGGTACAAGCTGGCTGCGCAGGGATGGATTTTAACAGTAATAAAGGATGGTAAATTGTTGGCTGGTTTTTGCTGGTGAACTTGTCACATGTTTGAGTGCCCCGATCTTGTGACAGTAGCTATAGGCTGGAGACAGCCCAGTGGAGCCTGCAGCAATGCCTTGTCGGGCTGAGCTGCCTCTTTGATGAACCTCAGAAGTTGTTTAGATGGAGCTTTATGAATGTGCCTGGTGAAGGGCCTAGAGCAAGCCCTGGGGAATCCGAGAAGCATCAGGTGGCCGTATGCCTAACCATAGGGACAGGAGAAGGGCATTTTTCTCTTGAATTGGAAGCTGACATGATTGTATTAGTTTTCTAGAGCTGCTGTAACAAAGTACCACATACTGGGTGGCTGGGATCATAGAAATTTACTGTGTCAGTTCTGGAAGCTAGAAGTCTAAGAGCAAGGATTTATTCCTTCTGAGGACTATGAGGGGGAGCCTGTTCCATGCCTCTCTGTGTTTCTTGTAGAAGGGCATCTTCTCCCCGTCTCTTCATTGTTGTCCCTCTGATGCAGGGCAGACGAGCCCCAAAGTGGGGCTTAGTCCATGAGGGTTCTTGGCTTTGCCCAGGAAAGAATTCAAGGGCCAGCTAGAGGTAGAGGAAAACAGCTTTGGTGAAGCAGCAGTGTTACAGCTTTGGCAGTGCGACAGCTCTGTGCCTGCTCCTGCAGAGTAGCACTACCCCACAGGCAGTGTGCTGACAGTAGCAGCTCAGGGCAGTTTTGCAGTCATATTTATACCCACTTTAATAAAATGCAGATTAAGGAGTGACTTATGCAGAAATTTCTAGGGAAGGGGTAGTAACTTTTGGGTCATTGGATCATTGCATGGAAAGGGATGGTAACTCCCAGGTGTTGCCATGGCAATGGTAAATTGACATGGCATATTAGTGGGCATGTCCAACTGAAAGTTGCTTTCACCCTGGCTGTGTCTTAGCTAGTCCTCAGTCTGATCTGTAAGCCCTGTCTCCTGCTTCACCTCTATCCTGTTGTGTCTGTTTCTGTGTTCAAATTTCCACTTTTTATGAGGACAACAATCATATTGAATTAGGGACACCCTAATGATCTCATTTCAACTTGATTCTCTCTGTAAAGACCCTATCTCCAAATAAGGTCCCATTCTGAGGTTTTAGAGTATTGGACTTTAACATATTTTTTGGGATGGGGGGTACAATTCAACCTGTAACACAAATTGTCAGACTGCCTTCTGTCTCAGAATCTGCATCTGACATGGAATGCTTGTCAGTGAAGTTACCTTTAGAGGCCAAGGGACCCTAATTGTAGAATTCCCTTAAGTAAAGTCAACAAAGCCAGCAGGTGCAGAATTCCACAGTTCCCTTAATTGTGGAATTCTGCACCTGGTGATTTTGTTGATTTTACCTTTTATTAAGGCCTTGCACATTGATTACTATCATAATCCTGTGAGGTATTATTATTACTACTTTGAGGAAGCTAAGATGTAGCAAGGCTTGTATACTAAATAGTAGATAAGTTTGACTGAAGCTCAGATCTCCTCAGTATCATAGGTTTCTCCCCGTAATACCAGTGAGTCTCAAACCTTGATATGCATAAGAATCTCCTAGGCAACTCATTAAAAATACAGATTTGGGAGGCCCTGTCTGAATCAGAAGCTCAGGTTGCAACCACAGAATCCATATTTTTATTGTTTCCCCCGGATATTTCAATGCATTCAAAGATATGAGAACAAATGTACCCTATCATGGACATAATTTAGAGGGGAAAAGCCACCATCACCACCAAGTTTTCATTTGATTTTTGTTAGCTGGCTTGCGTCGGAATCCCTAGGAGATGTCATGGAAAGGTG
Source organism: Pan troglodytes (assembly GCF_028858775.2). Classification (NCBI taxonomy): domain Eukaryota; kingdom Metazoa; phylum Chordata; class Mammalia; order Primates; family Hominidae; genus Pan; species Pan troglodytes. The sequence goes on from NC_072414.2 coordinate 54,398,067, forward strand.
CTTACTGGGCTGGGTGCAATGGCTCATGCCTGTAATCCCAACACTTTGGGAGGTTAAGGTGGGTGGATCACTTGAATTCAGGAGTTCAAGACCAGCCTGGCCAACATGGAGAAACCCCATCTCTACTAAAATACAAAAATTAGCTGGTGTTGTGGCGGGCGCCTATAATCCCAGCTACCTCAGAGGCTGAGGCATGAGAATCGCTTGAACCTGGGAGGCAGAGGTTATGGTGAGCTAAGATCACACCACAATACTCCAGCCTGGACAACAGAGTGAGAGAGTGAGACTCTGTCTCAAAATAAATGAATAAATAAATAAAAGAAAAAGAAAGGTGCCCACTGGAGTCGGGGGCATTTCAAACTGTAGAGCCCAAGGGGATTGTCTTCTTGTACAGTACCCCTGCCACCATAGTTGTGAGCAAGGTCTGAGCTCTTTGTCTGCCCACACCATGCTAATTGTCCCTCCGTTAGTGGAAAATAAATCTGGCTTGAACTTTCTGTGCTACACAGATGTACCTTGTACCACAGTGGAGTGGCGGGTGGGAGGTAAACTGAGAGGGTGTGGCCTTAGATAAGTCACTGTGTGCCTTATCAAAACAAGGCAAGAAAAAAAGTGATCATTAAGTATTTATTGTTATTGTTATAAAATGTGTTTGTATTAACTAAAGTGTGTTCGAGCATGCACAGTGCAGAAGAAACACCTGGATAAATTTTTTAAAACAGGCCTGCCTGGGCCCCAGCCCCAGAGATTTTCTTTTAGCAAGTCTAAGATGGGCCCCCAAAATTCTGAGCTGCTGGTCAGAGGACCACACTTAGAGCAAGCAGCCCAATATTAATGCAATATTGTCACTGTATAGTTCAGCTTTTGATATTACAATGACCGTCTCTCTGAATAATGAAACTATTTATAAGCTTTGGCCACTAGCCTGTAGATTCTAACCCATGTTCAGGACCAATATCCAAATTATTTCACCATATTAACTTTATTATAGTGATTATATAGTAAAATACATGGTTTCTTAGCTAGGGTTATGTTTCTTAGAGTGTAGTCTTTGGATCACCACCATCAGTATTACCTGTGATTAAGGTTAAGTATTGTAACTGCCCAATACCTGGAGATTTTAATTTGGTAGTCCAAATTAATTGTATGGTCCAAGAACTTGTAGTTTTCTTTTCTTCTTCTTCTTTTTCTTTTTTTTAATTTGTAGAGACTAGGTCTTGCTTTGTTGCCCAGGCTGTTCTTGAACTCCTGAGCTCAAACAATCCTCCTGCCTCGGCCTCCCAAAGTGCTGGGATTACAGGTGACAGCCAGCATGCCTGGTCCTTATTTTTACTTACTTATTTATTTTTTTTTTGGGGGGACAGGGTCTCACTCTGTCTCCCAGGCTGGAATGCAGTGGTGTGATCTCTGCTCACTGTAACCTCTGCCCTCCAGGTTCAAGCGACTCTCCTGCTTCAGCCTCCTAAGTAGCTGGGACCACAGGTGGCACCACCATGACTGACTGTTGGGGATTTTTTTTGTAGAGACTGGCCATGTCGCTTATGGCCAGTCTCTAACTCCTGAGCTCAAGCCTTCTGCCTGCCTCAGCCTCCCAAAGAGCTGGGATTACAGGTGTCAGCCACTGCGCCTTGTAGTTTTTATAATCAAAATATCCTTAGGTATACTGAAGTTTAAATGTCACTGAACTAGGGTTTGGAAATCAGTCCTGCTTATTACCAGAAGCCAGTCACACAGTAGGGTTATAAATACTGTTAGATTGTTTATATTGGCATTTGTTTCCATTTTTTTCTGGCTGTTGCAGGGTCTCATTCTGCAACAGAGATGTAATCTTAATAGATTGTTAGCTTTCTATTTGAATAACCATTCCCCTTCTCATTTTTTATAAAAGCTCATGCAATTCATTTTAAGATAGCCTTTTAAAAAGTTACGTTCATTGTCAAAGTAAATTCCTTTGGAGCATTAATAGTATGTGAAATGTATTTTAGATTTTTGGAGTTAATTCAAGGAGGCTTTGTGGTTTTAAACTGCACAGGTAGTTAGGAATGACCATGGTTGAAATATATGTATATTCTTGGACTCTGCATGCATATTTCACAAATTGGTAAATGCTTTCATATGGGAGGGGGAGGGTTGGGAGGAGATACTTTATTCATAGAAGAGATTCAGTTTTCTTGACCAGTGTAATAGATCTTGGTATTCTAAGTTCTGTGCTTTGCAGATGTTTCCACAAATGAATTTTTTCCCCCTAAAGACAAGATTTTTAGTTGTATGTTCTTCCTTCTGGGAAAATGAGGAACCTTTATTTTTAGAAATGGGAGCTAGGGCCAGGCGCAGTGGCTCACGCCTGTGATCCCAGTACTTTGGGAGGCCGAGGCGGGTGGATCACGAGGTCAGGAGTTCAAGACCAGCCTGACCAACATGGTAAAACCCCGTCTCTACTAAAAATACAAAAATTAGCCGGGCGTGGTGGTGTGCGCCTGTAATCCCAGCTACTCAGGAGGCTGAGGCGGGAGAATTGCTTGAACCCAGGAGACGGAGGTTGCACTGAGCCGAGATCACGCCATTGCACTCCACCTTGGGCGACAGAGCGAGACTCCATCTCAAAAAGAAAAAAAGGAAAAAAAAAAGGGAGCTAAAGTTAATTTTGTGTCTTTGGGTCATATATACTCACATCATTTTATATCATGTATTCTTGAAAAGTTAGAGATAAATAAAGTACTTTAAAAACTGCAGCAAGATTTACAGGCATTTGTCAAAATTTATAGAACTGTATCCCTAAAAAGGATGAATTTTACTCTACATAATTATACTTTAATAAACCTGATTTAAAAAAAAAGGTATCAGGGGAAGTTGTCACTTTAGCCATGCTTTTTGTGAATTAGTTTGCAAAGTAAAGATTCCTTTTGTGAAGCACGTATTCCCTCAAGGACCCTCTCTGTTTCATACTTGTTTGAAAACTGTTCTTTGTGCATTCTCTCCGTTAGTGCTTAGTGGGCTGGGTGGAGTGGAATTGGTGCAGGGCTACTGAGGGATGGGCGCAGCCTCTTATCCATTACTCTTAGTCATTTCTTTCTTAGAACCACATCTGGCACATGTGGGAGTTCACAGAGGTTTGGGGGATGAATTAAACCATCAGACTGATGAAGAAGCCGAGGTGCAGAGAGCGAAGGGGCTTGTTCAAGTACGGTGATAAGGTAGCGTAAGTGGGAGAAGAGTCCTTTGGTCTTCTGACTCCTAGGCCAGTGCCCTTCCACTGTGCATTCTCCAATGCATAGTGTATCTTGTAAATTCGTGTTTTATAGTTTGGGAGTCTTTTAAACCAGGGTACATCCATTTGCTTGCTGTGGTTGTGGAAGCAGCCTATTCTTGTAGAAGAGCCCTGGCTTTGGAGTCATTCATCAGTTTGGCACATCTTTTTCTGGGTGTCTACCAAGTGCATGGTGGATACAGCCTGAAACAAAACAGACCTGAGCCCTGCCCTCATGGATAGCACAGTCTGGAAGCGTATGTGTGGACCGAGGCATTAAAACAAACCAAAGAGGGATGAATGCTGCAAAGGTCACAAACATGCTGATGTGGGAACCCACCGCATAGTGGCCATAATTTAGTGTGACCTTGGACAAGTCACCTAACCACTGTAAGCCTTAGTGTCCTCATGAGTAAAACGTGTATATCATCCCCAAGTAATGAAGTTATTGCAAGGATTTAGTAGATGATGGATGTAAAACAGATAGTTCATGCTCCTGGGCACATGGTAATTAGATGTTATTCCTCCTTAGAGAGTGTGAGTAATGGGTGTGTGTGTGTGTGTGTGTGTGTGTGTGTGTGTGTGTGTGTGTGTGTGTTTTGTTCCCGTGCTGCATTGGCCCTTGTAGGCAACCTCAGGATAGAAGTTTGATATATTTTTTTTTCTTTTGGGTCATCTTAACAATGGGGAGATATATTGGAGGGCTCTGCAGGGTTTTGCCCATTGAGGTTGAGGTTGGAGCAGAGCTTTCTAGTCAGGGAGCTGAATTATGCTAACAGGTGAGCTGAGATAGTGAATGATGCCTTTAGTCCTCTTTCCATTCCTCTGGGGCTGCCAGGACTTAGGCCCTACTGACATGGTAATTTTTCAAGTATGCCAGAACTTGGAAAAGTTTGGGAGATTATTCATCTCTCAAAATGGGGGCCCTAGAAGCAGGGGCTAGGCTGTTAGATTTTAAGTTAACTAAAGAGAAAAATGGAAAGGAGACAAGGGGACCCACGGGTTGTGTGGGAACTTTAGAAGAGGGATGTGGATGAACTAGTTCAGGGTTTCCCAGACTTCTCTGATGATAAGATTCATCTGAGTACTAACTCAAAGTAAATTTACACAGCTCGCTGGGCATGCTCTGGCATATTTAACAGTTAGCCCATGTAATTCTTACCAGGGACTTTTGGGAAACACTGGGTTAGATCATAAGTCTCTTTGTCCCTGCGATTTAAAATGGGTCTGTGGACCAGCAATTTCAGCATCACCTGGAAACTTGTTGGAAATGCAGAATCTTAAGTTAATCCAGACCTACGGACTCAGAATCTTCATGTTAATCAGATCCCGAGGTGAACTTGCATGCATACTAAATTTGGGGAAAGGCTTGCCTAGAGGACTGGGACACCTGTCAACATTTGAAACCAGTAAGGTGGTGGTAACAAGGGCTGATAACCTTTTTGAGGAATTGGAAGCGATGGAGGTCTGGGATTTGAACTCAAGTTTCTGGCTCCAAATTGAGTGCTCTACTCAAATCCTCTTGAACCTGTGGTCTTTCGTCATCTCTGATGGCAGGGTGCTAGCTGTCCTTCTGTTAATGTTGACCCTGGAAGAATGATGCCCAGGGAGACAGGAGCATGTGTTTTTTGGCACGACTGGGACCACCCAAATGTGTCACAATTCTTGGCATCCATTAACTGTCAGGACACCTTCTTCCTGTCCCTGGGTAAAGACTTACATTCAAATGTAACAGTCAGCAACTTTGAGTTCTTGAAGACCTGTGGAGGTTTACATCATACCAGCAGTGGGTCCTTGAAAAAGTTGTTATATTTTTGTCCAAGGGCAGGATCAGATGGAGTACAGTTTTTCTAATGCTCCCCTAGACTCTTAAATCCTCCTTCTCTAAGCACAATGTCAGAGGAAATACCCTGCGAGGCACTTGCCAAATGGCTTGAAATAAGCGTCCGTGCACATTTCTGAAAAGACAATTAGAAGCTTATTTGAGGAACTAAAGGCCTGCTGTGCTAGACATTAGTTGGAGAGAACTCAGTGCCAATTTGGGAAACTCTCCTGGGGGCTCTTTCTCATCACAGCCCCTGTTTGGAGAAGCTGAACTAGAGAAGTGGAGAGACTGCAAGGCTTGGGAGAGTGGAGGATAGGGAGGAGGGGAAGAGGGAGCGATGTGCCCTCGAGAAAAATGAACAATGCCAATGTCTCCTCCAGGGAGAATCGAAATCTTTGCAGGTAAAATCAAGTGGAAAAGGGAAAGTCATTATAAGTTCATCAACACTTGAATTGTGTTGCTAGTTAGCACTGGTATCCTGGCCTTGGAAGACTCTTTAGCAAACTGAGCCCTCATGAGGTTAGTGCCCTGCCCAAGGTGACACATGGGGTTAGATATAAAGCCTGATCAGAATCCAGGGATCTTATTTAGTCCATGCACTGCCCCTTGTGCTCTGCTGCCTTGGAAGATGCTAAGAATGTAAAATTACAATGATTGGATCCAGATGTGCTGGCCCTGCCCCCACCCCCAAGCTAACATAGTGAGTTTTATTGCTAGTCCATCTGAAGTGTACGAGGCATAAAGATCAGGAAAGAAAAATCTCAAGCCAGTAAATATCCCTATTGTTGGGGATGCTATACCCGGCTGTTTCTCTTGGCTTGACGCGCCAGATAGAGCGACCTACGGAACACAGAACAGGGAAAACCTCTGCACTGTAAGTGGCAGGATGTTTGTGTTCAAAGTCATGGCGTGAATTTATATGCTATTGCCAAGGTCTGCAGGGACAGGTGCACATTAAGTTTTTAAAATTAAATTGTAGAAAGGCTGAAACTTTACAGCGATTCTTGTAGCATGAGTAGGGGATCTGAAAGGGCTCCAGTGCAGAGGCATGGGGTGGATAGAGGCATTTTCTGTGATGAAACACCAGATTGCTTGTGCAGAAAATCTGAAGCCTTTGACGTTTATGTTGCACAGTTCAGCAATAGATTACACATTGTCTTGGTTAAAAATGGTTTAATGTGTATGCCTATTTTATTTTTGTCCCCTAGATTGAGTTTTGAAGGCAGGAACCAAGCCCTTTATTTATCTGGCAGTCTGAGGGTATGGTAAATGATTGGAGCCATCTGGCTGCAGTGGTCAAGGGAAATTGCCTTGGGAAGTTGAACTTGAGCTAGAGGCCAAGTGCACTGAATTTTGGTGTCTTTCCATGTGGTTTTGGCTGTGGCAGCTGGGCCATTACAACTTCATAATCATATGTCATATTGGTTGAACTCAGTGAAGTGTTAGCAAAAAAAAAATATATATATATATATATATAATTTGAGAAATTAAATCCTTTTAGATGATAGTAGGAACAAGTAAGTGGTGCTTGAGGTTTAATTTGATTTGAGAATGTGGGGGAGGAGAGTGAGCCTATGCTTTGATTTCAGTCGTGGAGCACTGGTGTTCCAAGGGGATTGTGTTTGAGAACCAGTGGGCTTAATCTTGCCACTGAATCCAGTAAGAAGCTAGTTTGTCCTTCAAGTAGAGGCTGAGGTGCTGTGTTCAGCAGGCTCCTCAAAGTGTAGTCCAGGACCAGTGGCAGCAGCAGTATCACCTGGGAACTTACTACAAATGCAAATTCTCCAACCTCGCCCCCAACCTACTGAACCATACGCTCTGGGCTGGGGCTCAGGAACCGTTGTTTTAACAAGTTCTCAGGGGTGTTCTGCACACAGAGGTTTGAGAACCGCTGTCATACAGTATGTAACAGCAAAAGTGATTTGGACGTTCAGTCTAGTGGGTCATTTCCCAAAGCATTTCATGTTTGGTTGCCTGCTTGTTCTGGTAACACAAGCCAAGTTGACGGGGGTAAATAAAGTTAGATTTCCACTAGTGCTTAGTAATAATTAATGACAGCTCCAAGGTCTGGCTGGACGGAACCCTCGAGTCTACCTCCAACTTGGCTCTAAAAGCAGACTCTGGTTGTGACCCAAGGAGGAGTAAATAAAAGAATTTTTCCTGTCAAGCATGCCGTTTAAAATTTTTATTATTTATTTATTTATTTATTTATTTATTTATTTATTTATTAGTGAAATGGAGTTTCGCTCTTGCTGCCCAGGCTGGAGTGCAATGGCGTGATCTCAGCTCACTGCAACCTCTGCCTCCCAGGTTCAAGCAATTCTGCCTCAGCCCCCCGAGTAGCTGGGATTACAGGCGTGCACCACCATGCCCTGCCAATTTTTGTATTTTTAGTAGAGACAGGGTTTCACCATGTTGGCCAGGCTGGTCTCAAACTCCTGACCTCAGGTGATCTGCCCACCTCAGTTTCCCAAAGTGCTGGATTACAGGCGTGAGCCACTGTGTCAAGGATGCCTTTGATAGTCATGTTCCTGTTAGGGACAGAGATGGACAGATTTCTGGGAGGAAAGGGTAGGAGAGGTGCCCGAACTGACTGACAGCCGTGCAAGTTTCTTCTGAGGAGATGTAGCAAGTGGCAGGGCTGAGACATGGACATGGATGTTTTTCACCTGTGTTCAGCTGGCTGCATGATAGCAAAAATGTTTGATGAACATTCTGCTGCTGAAAGGACTTTTTCATTGTAACAGTTGAAACAGAGCTCTCTGTTTAAGAAACGTTTCCTGGTGGAACAAATGATTCCAACTGAAACAAACTAAATGTTGAGATAGGATTTACTTTGACTTTGAGGGGAAAGAGGACAGCTAACAGTGCCCATTCATTTAACCCCTGCTTGCCTCATTCTGGGGAAACAGCAGCCCAACAAAACAGGAGTCCCGCTCTGCTGGGGTGACCCAGAGGAAGAGGCCCGCTCCCAGGCGCTCCTGGCACAGGGAACAGTATGTTCCAAGGGTTGGGCCAGTGGGCTCACGGTCGCTGGGTCTGCTTCCTCTGTTTGGAATTTGTGGTCTTTGCAGTGTGTGAGGCTGAGAGATTGTCACTAAGCTATGTTCAGAGGTCCACGTGTCAAGTTTTAGGATCTCTGAGTTGTGGGGGGTAGCCCTCCATGTCCATGCAGTAAATCACATCATAAAACTTAAAGGGACCCTATTTTAGTTGAAGATGTAATTGGCTTAAAACTAATTTAAAGGGAGTCAGGTCTGGGTGGAAGTTGGGATGATTCTGTGAAGAATGTTGGGGAAATATAAATTGAAAACAAAGTTGGTTGGGCACGGTGGCTCATGCCTATAATCCCAGCATTTTGGGAGGCCAAAGTGGGAAGATCGCTTGAACTCAGGAGTCTGAGACCACCCAGGGGAACATGGGGAGACCCTGTCTCTACAAAAAATACAAAAATCAGCCAGGCATGGTGGCACATGCCTGTAGTCCCAGCTACTTGGGAAGCTGAGGCAGGAAGATCACTTAAGCCCGGGAGGTCAAGGCTGCATTGAGCTGTGATCACCACTGCATTCCAACCTGGATAACAGAGCAAGACTCTTATTTCAAACAATAAATAAGTAGATTAATTAATTAAAAACAAAATCCCTCTTCAGTCCAGAAAACCTCTCCACAAAGGTAGAAGAGAAAGAACCCAATCTTATTATTGGCTAAGCTTTAAGCCAGAATGTGATGTGTATCACAGGCAATCTGCTAAAGGAATTGCAGAAAGGGAAAGAAATATTGCTCTTTTGTGTAGCTAAGTAGATACAACTCATTATATTTATGTTTTCAAGATTAAATTGCTAAATTTGTCGCATCTTTGAGGCTGGAGGTAGGGTTTGCAATTTGGAGTCAGGTGACAGCTGAAGTTAGGCTCATTTCCTGCCCAGAATATAGCATTATCTTCCTTGATATTACATATCAAAGAGATGACTCTCAAGCCATGGCGAGAAAGGCTTGTTTAGCATTTGGCCTGACAGGAGCCACCTTGCCCCTTTGCCCAGAGGAGGGTGGCTTGAGTGTCTTGGAATTCGAGGCTTGCTCTGAGCTCATGAAGGCTCCTAGAAGACCGGGCTCTGCCTGCAGTAAGGGTGTTGATCTTTGATAATTACCTCCCCTTGCTGGCCTCAGGATTCTCACCTGAAAAATGAGGAGTTGGACTGGAGTGCTGTGATGCCATGGCATGGGGGCTCTGTTCCCCTCCCCATTTCCCCAAGCTGCCATTTCTCCGCTTCGTATCTCCAGAACATCCCGGCCAGCAGTTGCCCAGTGGCTCAGAAGCCTAACAGATCTATTCCGCAGATCATCGAGTTACAGAGCAGCTTTTGGAGTTGATGTTAGGGAGTGCTGTGGAGATGGCATCAGGTGTTGGGGCACCCTTTGGCAAGGTCACCTCCTCCTCCCCAAGGCATGAAGGTCTCTGGGGACGATTCTGCATCTGATAGTTGTCTAGTCCTTGCTCTTCCTATCTGGCTTATTCTGCCTCTGTAATTTTATTTAAGTCATTTAATTTGCCTGTCACCCTCTCCAGCATGCTTCCTTTAGCATCTTTGTCCCTTCTTTGCTCTCCAGTCAGAATCAGGGAAAAATCTTTGTTTCCTCATCAGCTTCATTTCTGGGCCATCTCTAGAGGAAGTGGTAAGGCTTTACATGCTTTTTAGACCAAGCGTATTATGCTTCCTCACATGCCAGAAGCAGCTTAGAAAATTGCTTTACCGTGTCCTCATTAAGGACTTTCCAAGAAACTTTGAGTTAAATGACAGTGTTCACATATAGAAATGCCCTTTCAGATACTGCTTCAGTTACTTGATTCACCCTTCAATTACTGGATCAGAAAATTGTTTTCGCTGCCTGATTCAGCCCTCCTGTGGGAACCTCATACTTTGCATCTGAGTTCAGGAAGAACTGAATCGAGTCTGCAAGGAGGTTTGTGAATTTAGAGCTAAGAAAAGCTTCTCAGGGCTACAAGCTCTGGTGGTAGAGATTACGTACTCTTCTTGACTCTCAGCCACAACAGTGCCTGTGGACCAGGGGGCATTGAAGTAGCACCATTGGAGGAATTATGCATTCACTGGGACAGAAATGTAAAAGCTAGGCTTGTCAGGCCTTCCCCTCCCTTTTACCGCTCTGGTCCCTTTTCCCATCCCACATTCACTTTCAGAGCAGGGCGTGGTTGTCCCAGTGCTTGGCTTTGCCACCTCTGGTCGCTTGCCCCCTGGTCTGTCTTAAGTTCTACTTGGTATTTAATGTAGAGAGGGTACACGTTGCTTTTCCCCTGCTTATCCTTGGATCCTGATGTGGCAAGGTGAGGAAGGAAGGGTCTCCCTGGGAATAGCTGTGGACAAGTTCCCATTGTGACTAATCTCAGATTCTGTATCTATTAAATCCACTTAATATGTCACCTACAAGATGGTAGAGACCAAATGGTTCAGTGGATGTTGTATGCTGGGTGCAGTGGTTGACCCACAGTGGGGGCTCTGGGAATCTGCCTCCCCCGCTTTCTCTTGGTGAGTCCTCCTCTCTCCCAGTTGTGCCTGGTACACTCCCACTCATCCTTAAGACACAACATTGCAATGATAGACTGTTCTAGAATCAACACAAATCCCTCATTATTTTGTCCTTTGAGTTGCTCTTATAGCTTCTGATAATTAAGAAAGGAAAGCATTTGGTGTGGAATAACTTGGAAAGAGAAATCCTTCGACCTCTGTTGTCACTGCCCAGAATGGTTATTGAACACTTGAATTGTGGCTGGTGGGACTGGGGAGCTGAATTTCTGATTTTATTTTATTCAAATTTAAAACTAGTTATTGGAAAATGTCTCACGTGTCCGTATGAAGAGAACACCAAACAGGCTTTGTGTGAGCAACAAGGCTGTTTATTTCACCTGGGTGCAGGTGGGATGAGTCCGAAAAGAGAGTCAGTAAAAGGTGGTTGGATTATCATTAGTTCTTATAGGTTTTGGGATAGGCGGTGGAGTTTGGAGCAATGTTTTGCTGGCAGGGGCTGGATCTCACAAAGTACATTCTCAAGGGTGGGGAGAATGATAAAGAACCTTCTTAAGGGTGGGGGAGATTACAAAGTACATTGATCAGTTAGGGTGGGGCAGAAGCAAATCACAGTGGTGGAATGTCATCAGTTAAGACTATTTTCACTTCTTTGTGGATCTTCGGTTGCTTCAGGCCATCTGGATGTATATATGCAGGTCACTGGGAATATGATGGCTTAGCTTGGGCTCAGAGGCCTGACAGAAAACTTTTAAGTACATTTGGAATAACTTGGGTATGTGAATCAGCTTTTTCAGCTATAAATATTATGAGATCAAAATAAAGATCAAGCACTTCCGATGAAGATTTAGCATTCAGATTGAGATATGTGCTGTAAATGTAAAACACACACCAGATTTCAAAGGCTTGGCAAACAAAAAAAGAATATAAACTATTCCACTAATTTTTATATTGGTTACATGTTGAAATGATAATATTTTAGATATATTGAGTTAAATAAAATATATTATTAAAAGTAATAAGTTCACATGTTTCTTTTTATGTTTTAAAATGTGGCTACTGGAAAATTTAAAATCACATACATGGCTCACATTATATTTCTACTGGACAGTGTTGCCTTAGGCCTTGGCCTGTCTAAAACTGGCTTAAAGGCCACAAGACAGCTGTTGGTGCTGGAAGTTCCTGGAGAGTGATGCTTTCTGGAGTCTTCCTTAGTGATCTGCCTACATTATGTATCAGAGCTGCCACTACAAATAGGAACTATTGGAGCACCCTCCTGACCTTAATACGATACCTCTGGGAGCAAGTTGGAGAGAGCACCTTTTTCTAGAAAGGTTGCACTGAAGAACCTTTGAAGAAGAAAGGTTAGAAAATTGCTTTACCTCTGAAGAAGCAGAGGTCTTTTTTTTTTTGGGGTGGGGGGAGGGGTTGGTGGGGACAGTCTTCCTCTGTCACCCAGGCTGGAGTGCATTGGCTCACTGCAGCCTCGACCTGCTGGGCTCAAGCTATCCTCCTGCGTCATCCTCCTAAGCAGCTGGGACTACAGGTGCACCCCACCAGACCTGGCTAATTTTTGTATTTTTAGTAGACCATGTAGTCCAGGCTGATCTCAAACTCCTGGGCTCAAGCGATCCTCCCACCTTGGCCTCCCAAGGTGCTGGGATTACAGGCGTGAGCCACAGTGCCCCTCCTGAACTCTATTTCTTGACAACCCAAGGGGCTCCTTATCCCTGTTAGGTTTACTTCCTCAAAGATGGGCTTCTGCCAGGGCTCTTTGAGATTCCCTGTTGATCCCACTTTGCTTTGTTCTTATTTCTTATGTTAGGACCTCAACTGAAGAACAATAACACCAATCAGCCTTATAAAACTGGGAAATTAAAAGTGCTGACTTACTTTATAGTAGACTTCCTGAAAGCTGTGTGGTCTACAATTTAATGTATTCATAGTGGAGTGGTGGGCTGGCATCAACTAATGGAATTGTATTTAAAATTTTTAAATGCTTAATTTAAAAGATAAGACTGTTTGTGTTAAATATTTTCAATAGAATTTCATGTCATTTTGGATGGTAATGATTAACCAGTCCAGATTTTTCAAGAATTGACATTATGTTAATAGGTGATTAAGAAAACATTCTTGGAGCACCCCTGTGTGTAGATATCCTACCTGCTGTATTTTTTTTTTTGAAATGGAGTGTCGCTCTGTCACCCAGGCTGGAGTACAGTGGCGTGATCTCGGCTCACTGCAAACTCTGCCTCCTGGGTTCAAGCAGTTCTTCTGCTTCAGCCTCCCGAGCAGCTGGGACTACAGGCGTGCCACCATGCTTGGCTAATTCTTGTATTTTTAGTAGAGACTGTGTGGCAGGCCAGGTCTCACTAACAACTATTTCAGTACTGAGTGGTTAAGTTAAATATTAAAAGCCAGTGACTTTATACAAAGGCTGGGATGTAGCAAAAGCCCATCAAGAGTTTTGCCTAGGCCTTTCCTGGGCCTTAAAGCATGACAAAATAAGGAAGGAATTCTTAACAGGACCCATTTAGGATTAAACAAACTTTATTGTGGGTCTGAAGAAACTCCCCAGGCCTCCACAAACAAGTTTATTGGGGGTCTGAAGGAACTCCTCAAATCTCTGTGATTTAGCAGGAGACAAGATAAGGGTAATCACCCCAGCACCTGGATCCATTTAGATTAAGTAAATTTACTGAGGCTCCAGAGAAAGGTCTTCAGGACTAATACCTTAGTTATAGATTAAAATAAGTTAATCACTTATGTCATTAGATGAATGCACACTTACACGTAGACATACATATAGTTTAGAAGGTATATAACCTCTGGAAAACTTCATACTTTTGAGTTGGTTTGGCGATAATTTCCAGGCCTTCTCTCTGTAACCAGTTATAGAGATAAAAACTCCCTTCCTCACCAGTTCATCTGCATCTTGTTACTGGTCCACGAGAAATAGCATTCCGACCCTCAGTTTGGTCTGGGAACAACGGGGTGTTTCACCATGTTGGCCATGGCTGGTCTTGAATTGCTGGCCTCAGGAGATCTGCCCGCCTTGGCCTTTCCCAGTGCTGAGATTACAGGCATGAGTCACTGCGCGCAGCCCCTACTTGGTGTTTTTTAAGCATAGAGAGGGGTGTAAAATGTCATTTTACTAGGGGGCAGGTTAACACAGCTGTACCTTTATGTACATATGAAGGAAAACAACTTGAGGTTGTATAAGGAACTTAAAATGAGTGTTGTTCGTGGAATACTATACAGCCATAAAAAAGAATGAGATCATGTCCTTTGCAGGAACACAGGTGGAGCTGGAGGCCATTATCCTTAGCAAACTAATGCAGGAACAGAAAACCAAATACCATATGTTCTCACTTATAAGTGGGGACTAAATGATGAGGACATATGGACATAGAGAGGGGAAAACACACTCTGGGGCCTATTGGAGGGTAGGGGGTGGGAGGAGGGAGAGGATCAGAGAAAATAACCCAGGCTTGATGCTGGGGTTATGAAATAGTCTGTACAGCAAACCCCTGTGACACAAGTTTACCTGTATAACAAATTTGCACATGTAACCCTGAACTTAAAAGTTAAATAAAATTACAGGGGGAAATTTCTTTTTAGCAATATTAAGTCTTCTGACTTAAGCAAGAAAAAAAAGTGAGTGTTGCTGAGGGTAGCATTAGGAGGAATTATTACTGCATTGGATAAGATTTTAGGGAATCATTCTTTGTGTCAGACTTGCCTATCGGGCCAGGTGCAGTAGCTCACACCTGTAATCCCAGCACTTTGGGAGGCCGAGGCAGGTGGATCACCTGAGGTCTGGAGTTCGAGACCAGCCTGACTGACATGGTGAAACCCCATCTGTACTAAAAATACAAAATTAGCCGGGCCTGGTGGCACATGTCTGTAATCTCTGCTACTCGGGAGGCTGAGGCAGGAGAATCAGCCATTGCACTCCAGCCTGGGCAACAAGAGCAAAACTCTGTCTCAAAAAAAAAAAAAAAAAAAAAAAAGACTTGCCTATCAAAGTGTTTTTCAAAGTGCAGTCCAGGCATCAACCCTCATCAGAGGTGAATCACCTAAGATGTTGTTTAAAGTGCAGATGTCGTGGATGGAGATAAGGCCCAGGAATGTGAATTTTTAAAACTTCTGTATTCCCTAAATGGACACACTGATGGGCACATGACTTCAGATTGTTTCTTGTGCAGAAGAATTAAAGCAGTTAGTTGCTATTAATATAAAATTATAGTTTTTACTGTATTACAGTAATTGTCTACCAAAATTATCTGAGCATTAGGCCATTTACTATGCAGCTTTTCAGACCAAGACAGAGTTGAGAGGAGCCCCGGAGGTCTCCAGATTGAAGGTACCAGGGATACCTTCTCTTAAGAGTGTCTACCCTTGGTCCTTATCCCATCTCCTGGCACTCCAGCAGCAATGCAGAAATGCCTTCCACAGGAAGGCTCCAGAACCACTCCCATCCCTCTGCCATCTTTAATCAACCCATCTTCAACTCCTCCTATGTGTGGTTTCTGGATTTTTCACCTTCTTGATTCCATCCTTTGGAGACTGGTTTTCAGTTCTGGCTGCTCAGAAACACTTGTGGAAACTCGTAAGCTGGTGATGCCTGGACCCCTCTCCTGGAGATGCTGATTTAGCTTGCCTGGAGCAGAACATGGGTGCTGTTTTTGAACACCGGTATTGGGAGACCACCCAATCACTCAGACAAGCCCACAGACAGCTTCCTTTGGAGGCCCCTGCATGGTCTGCACAGTGTAGTGCAGCCTGCAGCTGGCTTCTCCCAGGGGGAAGAGGTTATCCTGATGCTGCCCAGGATCACATTAGCTCTAGGATCACATTAGCTCTTAAAAAGTCATTGGGACCTGGTGCGGTGGCTCACGCCTGTAATCCCAGCACTTTGGGAGGCCAAGGCAGGTGGATTGCTTGAGCTCAGGGGTTCAAAACCAGCCTGGGCAACATGGCGACACCTCGTCTCTACAAAAAAATTATCTGGGCATGGTGGCGTGAGCTTGTAGTCCCAGCTACTTGGGAGGCTGAGGCAGGAGGATCACCTGAGCCTGGGAGGTCGAGGTTGTGCCATTGTACTCCAGCCCAGGTGATAGAGTGAGACCCTTTTTTAAAAAACAAAACAAAACAAAACAACAACAACAACAAAAAGTCACTGGGGAGAAGGGTATGACCTGTGTCTCCATGTTACCAGCACCTATCCCTGTACCTGACCTATAGTAGGTGTCTTGCAAATGTGCGTGAACATATGGTCACCCGAAACCACACATCTTTTTCACATGAACTGCCAGTAAAAATCATGCCTTCCCCACCTATACTGATGAAATTGATTTTTTTTTTTTTGAGATGGAGTCTTGCTCTGTTGTCCAAGCTGGAGTGCAGTGGCATGATCTCGGCTCACTGCAATATCCGTCTCCTGGGTTCAAGGAATTCTCGTGCCTCAGCCTCCCAAGTAGCTGGGATTACAGATGCCCGCCACCACACCCAGCTAACTTTTGTATTTTTGTAGAGACTGGGTTTTTCCATGTTGGCCGGGCTGGTCTTGAACTCCTGACCTCAAGTGATCCACTTATCTTGGCCTCCCAAAGTTTTGGGATTACAGGCGTGAGCAACCGTGCCCGGCCTGAAATTGATTTTTAAGACATCAAATTCAGGGCTTTAATTGACTCTGCTTTCATTTGGTAACTTTCCCTCTTTTCAAAGGCTGACCAATGTTGACGTTAATTGCAACTAGATGTAATCTGGGTAGCAAAATGGTTAGACATTAGAGCTCTGCACAGGGATCTGAATCCTGGTTCAGACATGGACTTGCTGTGAAGCATCGCATAAGTTCCTAACTGTCCATGCCTCGGTTTTTTTATTTGTAAATATGGATAATAATAGTAACTACCTCAGTGGGTTGTGGTGGGATTCAGACGTTGCATATGAGGCACATAGCGTGGAGCCTTAAGCCTAAAGATGGTAGTGATTGGGGTGGTTGTGGGGAGCCCACTCATGTCATGATTTGCCGTACCCTACGCTCCCTTTGAGGGCCATGGATGAAGCTTTTCTTAAGGGAGGCAGCTGGCATTGTGAGTGGCTGAAGAAAGGAGAAAGGAATGAGGCGCGGAGTGGTGAAGGCCTCAGGCAGGCTTGGTCCTGTCTTCCTTGAGTGAGATCTGCAGTGGGTAGGGAAGGATGGCTCTGGTGTCAGCAAACAGCAAGAACACTGTACTCGTCTGTGTACACACACCTCCACCTGCATCTCTTGCTTTCTCCTGGGACTATACCAAGCGTCTTGCTGCTGACTGCTCATTAGGCTCACCTGGGAGCTTTTAATCCACACCAGGGCCTAGCCCCGTCGCACACAAGTTGAACCTGAAACTGCCGTCCAGGCATCCCTATTTTTTTTTCCTTTTTTTTGTTTTTTTGAGATAGAGTCTTTCTCTGTCACCCAGGCTGGAGTCTAGTGGCCCAATCTTGGCTCACTGCAATCTCTGCCTCCCTGGTTCAAGCAATTCTCCTGCCTCAGCCTCCTGAGTAGCAGGGACCACAGGTGCATGCCACCATGCCTGGCTAATTTTTGTATTTTTAGTAGAGGTGGGGTTTCACCCTGTTGGCCAGGCTGGTCTTGAACTCCTGGTCTCAAATGATCTACTCACCTTGGCCTCCCACAGTGTTGGCATTACAGGCATGAGCCACCGTGCCTGGCCTTTTTTTTTTTTAAGAGATAGTCTTGCTTTGTCACCCAGCTTGGAGTGCAGTGGCCTGATCTCGGCTCACTGCAGCCTCTGCCTCCCCAATTCAAGTGATTCTCCTGCCTCAGCCTCCTGAGTAGCTGGGACCACAGGAGCCTGCCACCATGCCTGGCTAATTTTTGTATTTTTAGTAGAGGCGGGGTTATGCTGTGTTGGCCAGGCTGGTCTTGAACTCCTGGCTTCAAGTGATCCGCTTGCCTCTGCCTCCTGAAGTGCTGGGATTACAGGTTTGAGCCACTGTACCCAGCCCCTATTTGTCTTAAAAGCTTCCCAGGTGATTCTAATGTGCTGCTAGGGGATGAGCACCCCTGGGGAATACTGCCTGCGGTTGATCTCCAGCAGATTCTCTTGTGTCCTCTGAGCTCTACCTTGGGACGTGCATCCTCACAGCCCGGTAACTCCCCTTCCTGCATGGGGCCCCTTGACCTCGCCTAGCAGTTGCAGTGAGGGGCATTGACTTCAGTGGGATCCTGTCATAAGACAAAGGCTTCTTAGCATCACGGAGCTGCGTGGATTTTTATAGAGGAGGATTAGATGTTACCAGAGACCTTTACCAAGAGGACTGGGAGAATTGTATCAGCTTTTTAATATTAAAAGGGAGTGAGTCTTCCTGCTTTGGTGTTTGTCTCTTGTACTGTCATAATTGTGTTCTGTTGTATGAGTGGTATGAAAATGTTTACATAGGATGTGTCCTCCTTGGGTTTAATTTCACCTCGTGCAAGTGCTGGTACTCTAGGTTTGGAGTTTCAGCCTGCCTGCCTTCTGCAGGACTCAGTTGGTATGCAGCATGTGTGTGCATTGTTGCTTTTAGTAATAGTTGCTCAGTTAATTTACCATCATTGGTTGAGGGGAGAACCTACTTATTGCCCCACATAGAATAAATTATTCTTTGTTGAGAGCCTTCAGCCCAGACTGCATTAGAGCTGCCAGGATAAACCACCACTCTTTTGTTTGTGGTCTTCAATTTCTAAGTCCCCTTGACCTGTTAACTGCTTCATTAGTGGGTGAGGGAATGGGGAGTTGGTTATGGGAACTGCTTTTCTCCAATGCCAGGAAAGCCTCTACTAAGGTATGGCCCAGCCGTATCTCACATTTCCATGGAAGCATTTGTTCTAAGACCCTGCCTGAGGAGGGCCTTGGAGAAGCCATGGGGTGGTGTCCTAGAGGTGACTCCCACTGTCACTCCCTTGCTCCCTGCATCCTTTGAGGGGGCTGCCAAGTGCCTGTATCGAGGCTGAAAGTAGGGTAGGTACAGCCTGTAAAGGTTTATCTTTTTCCCTCTCCCCATTTCATTTCAATGTTTCAGCAGGCATTTATTAGGCCCTATACCAGACACCTTGGGAGGCAGAGAGGAGCAAAGCCGTTGCTGCCCTCCTGGGGCTGCGCCTCTAGTCTGGGAGCCAGGTCTGTACCTCAGTGCCTTGATTCTGGCTGGGAGGAGACAGACGGCTGCTGTGGGCTTTAACTGGCGGGGATTGGGATAGGGGAAAAGAGGTAATGTGGACAAGAGCCTTTTAGACCCAGACAGACCTCAGCCTGGTCCAGGTGGTGAATTCTTTGTATGGTAATGGGGACTAAGCCTCAAGTATGGAAATTTGCCTAAACTAACTGCTAGTCAGATCACTGGGGGCCCCGGGTGTGGTGGGAGCGAGCTGTTCATTCAGTTTTGTCTTTCCACTGTGGTTTCTAGTTGGTCCAAAGCTTCATGGTATTTTTTTCATTCCCTTGGCAAACATTTTTTTGGGAGGCCCTGCCTTGTGGCCAGTGCTGGGGACAGAGTTGACCACAGTGGCTGCTCTCCAGGGGCTGAGATTCCCAAGTCTCCTGGGCCAAGTGTGGTCTGGGAGCAGCTGTGTCAGAATCACTTTCTGTGCTCGTTAAAATGGCAGATTCTTTTGCCTCACCTCATGCTACTAAATCTGCATTTTTATTAGTAACAAGCCACCCAGACGGCCCCTCTCCATTTATAGCTTAAGCAAAAGGTAGAGAAGCTTTGCTCTGGTAAAGGTGACAGAAGGGGCTGGCTCAGAGATTCTTCGGGAAGCAGGGCCAGCAGAGTGTTTTGAGTGACTGGAGGTATCAGGAGCACCCCCGAAGTTATTGGCCTGGGTACTTCAGTGGCCAGCATCAGTGATGGGCAGGGAGGGTGTGCATGTTGATTTTGAGGTCTTTCTCTGCATGATATCCCTCTGGATCTTATTTTCTATTTTCATCCACAAACAGGATTTATGGGTCTGAAGAGGAGGGCTGGGATAGTGTGTGTCTCCTGGGAACTGTGGGAGTAGTTTGTGGGTCCAGCACAGATCTATGGCTGGGCACAGAAAGTTCTGTCTACTTGGGGTTACTTACTTTTATTCTCCTTGGCCTAAGCTTCTAATACCTTGTCCTTAGTCTAGTCCCTATTCTGAGGTGTCCTCCACTTGCTGAGTGACTTGGAGTGAGCCCCCCAAGTGGGACTTGAAGGTGGCAGGAAGAGGAAGGCAACGGGAGGAGGGGGCGAGGGGGTATGGAGTTGGGGTGAGAGCTGGGCAGGATTTAGCCATGTTTACCCTTGCTGGGCCTGGGGGTGGATGAGACCAGCCTGGCACTCCCACCCCTCCCCTTCCGCAGCAGCATCCCTTCCA
Source organism: Pan troglodytes (assembly GCF_028858775.2). NCBI lineage: Eukaryota > Metazoa > Chordata > Mammalia > Primates > Hominidae > Pan > Pan troglodytes. Next base: position 54,418,067 of record NC_072414.2, read on the forward strand.
GACTGTGACCCTCCTTTGCCCTCCAGACGATGCCCTTGGGATCTGAGTCCCTGGTGACCCTGCCATGTCTCTCTGGGGCAGTTGGCAGTTTCTGCTCCCTGGCCATGCCATGCAGACAACAAATATGTAAATTGGATTTCAGCTTTGGGGGTCTCTTCCTTGGGAAGCCTCGACTCCCTATTTGTTTCATCTTGGCTGTTGTCCTCCAAACTCTGTAGTAATTACCCAGCTTCTTACCTGAAAACTGTGAGGCTTGTTCCTAGGGCTAGGCAGTGTCAGATACGTGGAAGTCATCAATACTTCTTTGTAGAGGGACTTACGTGAGGTATATGACACGTATCTTCCTCACTCTTCTTGGAAGGTAGGATCTTTAGGGTCTGTAAGTGGGAGAAGACATCAAGACCCTCAGCCTTCTGTTCTTGAACATTCATCATTGTGCCACCACCCCCCCCTCCACAATTCTGCTGGTCTTGGGTTTCACAGTCCCAAGAAAGGAGATTGATTTATTTATTGGAAGACAAATAAGGTTTAATAGTTCATAAATGTCACCTTTCCCAGGTAGGTTTGCATTTCTTACAGGGAATTTGAGAAATTAGGTGGAAGAGTAATGGGAAGAGGGATGGAGTCGTGTTTTGCCATGGTGGCCTTAACACCGGTGACAGCTGACCTGCAACTTGAGTCCAGTTAATGCACACAGTAAAGGTTTCCAACTAGAAGCTTATTTTGTTTGTTTGTCTTTGTGGATGCACAGACATTTCCTTCTTTACTTGGTTCCTGTGGTTTGCGTTTAGTGTAGACGTAATGTTTGTCCCTCTAGAATTTATTTTAAGAATAACAGTAGGAGCAGGATTGTAAACTTGGTTCAAGGAAGAAAGCACGTGAAGCCACGTGCCTTGATCGCCCGGCCTATTAAAGCCAATTTCACTTCTTGCCCGGTGTGTCTGGAGTGGGTTGATTAAGTTTTGCTTTCCATATTCTCAGGTGAATCTCTTTAGATTCTTTCCCACAACTGAATGTGGTAAATGCTTTTGAGAAGAGGAAAAGCTCTTTTTATGAGAGTTACCTGTGCTTATTTCTCTAAAGAGATGGCATGTGAAACCTGGCAGGTACCTCTGGGAAAAGTATACTGACGCATGTGCCAGGTGTCATACGTCGTGTGTTAAAGTGTGAATTCTGAGAGTGCCACTGTAGTTTCCAGTAGGTAATGTTATAATGTGTGGTTATTAATAATATGAATTTAGTATGCAGTAATTCTTGATCCTGACTGATCTTCAAGAATCACCTGGGACGGCTTTGAATATCCAGATTTCAGAATCTCACCCAGACTCACTGACTCAGAGCTTCTGGAGTGGGACCTGGGGCCCTATTGAAAGCTTCTCTGGGGGGGACAGATATCATCAGCCTGACTTCCGTCTGGAGACCGGCCCTGGAGCAGCATGCCAATTTTGACAGGTCACCAGGCCAGAGCTTGTGGCTCTGGGCGGGAACCGGGGTTGGGGGGGCGGGGGGGTAGTGGTGAGCCCTAAGCAATCACTCTGAGGGGTGCAGTGATCTTGTGATGGTACTGTTTCAGGAAGGAGGAGGAGAAGATGCCTGGTAGCAAACTGAAGAGAGGCCTGTGTGTTTGGATGGTTCTGCCTGGGATATCTGAGTTTGCTGTTCTGGGAAGCCAGGAGGATGAACTGATTCATCGGTTGGTGAAAGCCCCTGAACCTTTCCCTTTAGGTGCTTCGAAAATCGAAAGACTTATCGTTTATGAAAAGCACATGTGTTAAGATCGTGTCTAGCCAACTCTGCATTGTGGTTTCTAGCTGGTGAGACGTCTCCCCACCCGACTTGAGACCTGTCTTGGCCAGGGTTTAGTTACCCCCTCTAATTTTTTGGCATGCTGGGTTTGTAGTTTAGCAGGGAACTTCACTCTGGCCGATGTATTTAATTGCCGGTGTGTTTTGGAGAAGCTAGAGAGAGGAAGTAGTCTGGAAGTTTTCTTTAGACATGCCAACAGGTTTGGATTAATTTTGGGTGGGAACTGGAAGATGCTGTGGCCCCTGGTCAAGGTTCCTGGGGTGGTTTGGTCATTTTTATCGTGAATTCCTAAAACATCAGGCACACCACTATCAGAAATACCAGAAACTTTCTAGAAGCAAACATAACTTAATGCTGAAGTGTTTGCATCTGTGTGTAGTTTCCTTGGCAAAGATTATTCAGGCCCATAATAATGTAATTGAGATAATATGTTTTCCTGAGAACTGTCGTGTCCTTTCAGCCTGTACGTGACTTATCCAAGATCACTGGTTAAGGTTTTTACATAACTGATATAAATGCAGAGACTTCCTGAGAGACCTGGCCCCAACTGATAAGAAAAAAGGTTTTGATTTTATGATGATTCCAATTTAGTGATATTCCTAAACTAGTTTATCCTAGTTCTCCTTTGAGTCCTCTGGAATGTATATATAAGTGTACAGATTTTAAAAAGGAAAAAATTAGGTCTTTGTGGCTATGTTTACATATTCTGAACACTTATTGGACTTCTGTTGTAAGCTAGCATTTATTGGTGTTTCAAAGGCGGAAAATTCCATTACAGTTCAATTGACTTTGGAGAACATACCAGTGTCTAGAAAGTTAAACAACTGTTTTGTGTCTTAAGTGGAAAGCAAATTTGTATGACTTTGGAAATAGTGTATCTGTCTTATTGGGCCAATCATGGTTAAATTGAAGACATGGAAACTATCAAAAACAATTACAACTGTTATTTTCTGTCCAAACTCTTCCCAGTTAGAGGAATCTTGGCCTCAATTAGAACTTTAGCTTCTGTTTTGTTCGCTAGATGTTTGTCCTCTCAATTACCCTTAATCTGGATTATTTGCGAGATAGCAATTTTTGTTAGGAGGAGGTAGCACTTGTTTGAGTTAATGATTTGCACCACATTTTTGGGGATGGTGACTTTAATACTTTAATTCTGCAGGAGTTCAGATGTATAGTGGACAGATCTCATCTCTGTTTGAGACTTAGTCAAACGAACCAATAAATATTTATTGAGCATTTACTGGTACCCTGCATTGTGCTCAAACCCCATGTCGATCATGAGTAAAGTATAAATCATGGCCCGGTATGTAAGATTGAACAGTAAGATGGTTAGAGGGAACAATCACAAGGTAATGTAGAAGTGTGAGTAATTCAGGGTAAATTGTTTGGGACAGTTACTGAGTGATACTCACTTTAGCCATTGGAGAGATCAATTTGGTCTGGAAGTCTCAAAGGCTTCCTGGAGGAGGCGAGAAAGGTGATAAACAGGAAAAGCCAAAAAAAAAAAAAAAAAGTACACAAAAACACCCAGCTCCTTCCAGGATGATAGTAATAATTTGGATGATCAAGCACAAGGGAGGATCTGAGAGACTGATACCTTGCTCTGGATTCTTGTTGAGAAATAATGACCTTGAGCTGACTTTTGAGCCCCAGGCCCACTGAGTGAGGCTTGAGGGGAAACGACTTTTAACAGGTAAACATCTCTCTGAAGGGCTCCCAGGGTTTAAGCAGAGGACTCTGCCTACCATAGTGTCCCCAGTCCTTGGTCACAAGCCTGCTGGAGCATGTGAAACTGTGTAGAGCTTTTCCCTTTGGAGAAGGGAAATATACTTACATATGTGCATATACATTAAAGTGAACATTAAAAAAAGACCTAGTTCAATAACATTTTTGAATCTGAGATGAGAGCAGCACAGCAGTAGGGATAAACAACTAATTAAGGCCGAATGTTCTCTACATATTTGTGGAATATAATTTGACTGTGCACTGATGACATGTTAAACACAAAATTAGATACTTACATAATTAGGCAATTTAAACATGTGTCATATCCCGAAGTCACCGGAACAGGTAATGGTAAATGTGACCATACTGCTTGTTTGGTTTCTCAGGGTTTGTGCCTGGAAGGATCACATGTAGCCTGAGACTCTGGAATTTTGAAACCAAACATTGACAAGTGGCTTGTTTGAATTTGGTAGTTTAAGTTTGGATGCTGAAAGAATCTTTATAGCTCAGCAAACATGGACTTGTGCAGCTTTCTTTAGCTTTCTCCATTTGGAAAAACATTCAGAAAGAAGAAAGGGAAAATGGCATCAGTCGTTCCTCAAATATATAAATAAAATAAAGGAAATTTCTAAAAATGGAAGACCAGAAACCCATGTATATTTAATTCTATGCCTCTGTGCAGCTTGGTGTAAATATTTTGTGGATTTCATCTCTACTGAACAAAATATCAGGGATACAAATGTAGAGTGGGTGAGCTCTAGGCCTTGGGCCCCGGGCATAGTCCCAGGCCCATCTCTTGCTCTGGGTCAATGGGACTTCTGGAACGCTCCTTGGAAAGGACATGTTGCTCTTTTAGCTCCTGAATGCAGACAACAAATTCACTTGTGACTCAGAATCATAGCAGGCCTCGTCCTGGTGTAATAGCAGTTGGGCTATATTCCTTCAGTGTCTCAGTGTGTGTATGTTTAATTAAATTTTTTTACTTTTTATTACTGTATCTTTATTAGATTTTTTATCGAATTTTTTATTACGTCCTCTGGAAAAGAAACACTCTGGGAAAGTAATCCTCTAATTGAAGACAAAATGACCATTTTAGTCTGTTTCATGATGCAAAACTAAATACCTGAGACTGGGCAATTTTCAAAGAACAGACATTTATTTGTCTCAGAGTTCGGGAGGCTGAGAGGTCCAAAATCAAGGTGCTGGCTTCTGGTGAGGGCCTTCTTGCTGTGTCCTCACATGGTAGAAGGGCAAAAGAGCAAATCCACTCCTGCAAGTGCTTTTATAGTGGCATTAATCCACTCATGAGGTTGGAGCTCTCTTGACCTAAACACCTCTCAACACTGTTGCATTGGGGATTGTTTCTAACATATGAATTTTGGATGGTACACAGGGTACCATATTGAGATGATGTATGTGAAGGCACTTTGAAAAGAACCAGAGGCATGCTAATGTGTGTTATGTGATTTGATTTAATTTAATTTTTAAATGTTTTGAGGTTTGGGTTCTTAGAGGTGAAGAAACTGCAGGAGGTGTTTTATGGAGCTTTTACTGTGTTCTTGGCAATTTACTAGGAGTTGTTTTGCTCCTTCGAGTACATGTATTTTGGCCATGACTAATTTAAGGTCCTTTGGTTTATGCCCTAGAATGCATATTTATAGAGTTTCTACGCCTCTTGTGAAACATGCTGACTCCAGAAAATCCCTCACATAACTGGCAGGGGAGAGAGAAGTGTCTGTGCCCTATTTTCCTACGAGCCAAGGAGAAGCCCTTGCCAGGCAGGCATGGGGAGTACTCATCCAGATGTGTTTGACATAGTTTCTGAAATAGACCACAGCATATGCCACTTGGTTTCTATTTTAAGATAGGTATGTTGACAGAGGCATTGGTCCCCAAATAGAGGGGCAGAGGGTGTGAGATGTGTACTCCTAGGGAGAGGAACTGGGTGTCTTTATTTGGTGATGTGAATTTCAACCTGAAATACAAATCATGGTGTTTTCTGGGAAGAAGACTGCAGCCCTGACAGGGCTCCAGCCTGGGCGTTTCATTCAGAGGCTCTCACCTATACCTGTTGCTGGCCACAGGGACCCAGGGGACAATCTGACACAGAAGCCTGAGGGTTTTTGCCTTGTAACTTCTTGTTGTATCTGAATTAAGTCAACTCTAAGGCTGTGGTATCCCTCTGGACTAATCGATTCCTGGTCCAGGAGGCCTGATTCCAAAGTTCTAAAACTCCATAGGGCCTGCTAAGAACCAGAGGACAAATCCCTGTACCACCTGACTGTTACCGAGGCAGATCTCTGGGGCATACCACCTCCGTTTCTAGTCTTGGTGTTAGCCAATCTCAGGTATGTGAATTCTCTATTTAATCCTCTTGACTATGGACTGTGATTGTGTTACCTGCTTGCTTCGGGTCTGCTCACAGACTGAGTTGTGTTTTCTGCTTTTGAGTCAAGGTTGTCACTCACTGTTTTTTTTCCCCCAGATGGCCTTTGTACATAAGGGCCCCTGTTCTGGTGTAAGGGATACTAATCTTATCATACCTGCCTCAGTTATTTGAAGCTTGAATGAATCAAGTCTCCTGTCCAGATTCACTTCCCTTCTTGTGGATCACTTGAGATCAGGAGTTCAAGACCAGCCTGGCCAACGTGGTGAAACCCTGCCTCTACTAAAAATACAAAAATTAGCCAGGAGTGATGGCAGGTACCTGTAATCCCAGCTACTCAGGAGGCTGAGGCAGGAGAATCACTTGAACCCAGGAGGCAGAGGTTGCAGTGAGCCAAGATCACGCCACTGCACTCCAGCCTGGGTAACAGAGCAAGATTCTGTCCCCCCCCGCCCAAAAAAAAGATTGTCTCCCTAATTTAGGCTCATCTGTCCTCTTTTCTTTTTAATACAATTTTAATTTTCAAAAAGTTAAATTTCACATGTAAAAATTTTAAAAAGTAGAGGCATGCAGTGAAAAGTAAGTTTGCTCCAATCCATCCACTAAAAACTAAGGTCTCTTCCTAAAGGCAACCACTGTTAGTGGTATTTGTATATTATCCTGGAAGTGGTCTATGTATATGTGTCTTTATGTTCTGACTCCCTTCCCCTCTGAATATATAGTATATAAGGTGTGTGTACTTATGCATCTTACTTAAAAAAAGTTAACATTGTGAGTTATATCCTATTAGATTGTATAGAATAGCCTCATTCTTTTTTAACAGCAGTTTTATATTCCATTATAGTATATTCCATTTCGTCTTTTAACTGGCTCCCTATTGACATTTGGGTCTTTTTTTTGTCTTTTGCTGATGTGTGTGCACTCTTGTGCATGCGCGCGCTCTTTCTCTTGCTTGCAAGTGTGAGTACAGCTGTGGGATAAAGTCCTAAAACGATTAAGTCAGAAAGTATGTTCATCTTTAATTTAATATTGCTAAATTGTCCTCCAAAGAAGTTGGATCATTTTTAATCATTTAACCAACAATGTATGAGAGTGCCTGTTCCCAGGAGTCCTCGCCAACACAGTGTATTGTCAGACTGCCTATATTTGCCAATCCGCTAGGTGAAAATGGAATCTCATATCACTTATGATGTGTGATGTGAGGTTGAGCATTTTCTTTTTCCTTCAACTTTTAAGTTCAGGGGAACATGTGCCGGATATCCAGGTTTGTTACATAGGTAAATGTGTGCCATGGTGGTTTGCTGCACAGATCAACCCATCACCTAGGTATTAAGCCCAGCATCCATTAGCTATTCTTCCTGATGCTCTCCTTTCCACCCCCAGACCCCAAAGTGTGTTGTTTCCCGCTATGTGTCCACGTGTTCCCATCATTCAGCTCCCACTTATCAGTGAGAACATGCAGCGTTTGGTTTTCTGTTTCTGCCTTAGTTTGCTGAGGATAACGACTTCCAGCTCCATCCATGTCCCTGCAAAGGACCAAGATCTTGTTCTTTTTTATGGCTGCATAGTATTCCATGGTGTATATGTTCCACATTTTCTTTATCCAGTCTATCATTGATGGGCATTTGGGTTGATTCCGTGTCTTTGCTATTGTGAATAGTGCTGCAGTGAACATACGCATGCATGTATCTTTATAGTACAATGATTTATATTCCTTTGGGCATATACTCAATAATGGGATTGCTGGGTCAAATGGTATTTCTGCCTCCAGATCTTTGCAGAATTGCCACACTATCTTCCGCGATGGTTGAACTAATTTACACTACCACCAACAGTGTAAAACCATTTTTCTCCGCAGAAGTTGACTGTCTTTATATGCTTGAGTCATTTTTATTTCTTTTTCTCTTCACTTTTTGTGTCTGCTGTCTGTTTGTCTATTGTGTTGTCTTTTTCTTATTGATTTGTATTTGATTTTTAAAATTATTTTTATTTATTTTTTTGAAATGGAGTTTTGCTCTTGTCACCCAGGCTGGAGTGCGATGGCGTGATCTCGGCTCACTGCAACTTCTGCCTCCCGGGTTCGAGCAACTCTCTTGCCTTAGCCTCCCAAGTAGCTGGGATTACAGGCGCCTACCACCTTGCCTGGCTGATTTTTGTATTTTTAGTAGAGATGGGGTTTTGTCATGTTGGCCTGGGTGGTCTTGAACTCCTGACCTCAGGTGATCCACCCTCCTTGGCCTCCCAAAATGCTAGGATTACAGGCGTGAGCCACCACGCCAGGCCTTGCTGTTTATGTATTATGGAAATTAGCATCTGTCACGTGCTGTGAATACTTTCCCTCATTTTGTCTTTGTCACTAGCTTTTTCACTGCACAAAATTTGTTTTATGTAGTCAAATTTATTAATCTTTATGAATTTTGGATTTTGTATCATGCTCCATGATACCACTGTTGCCTGCCTTCTCCACTCTATCAGGATGTTTCTTGTGCCTACTTGTTTCAAACTTACGTCACAAACACATTTCTCCATACTTCCCATTGCTTTCTGCATCACAGATGTCCCGCTAACCTCCTGTTTGACCTGCAGTTCTAATTCAGTTGTCTGCCTCATCATTTATTCAGTCATCCATTGATCTATTAGTTCATTGATTCCACGTTCCCTCTGAGTTCCAGGCACTGTGCTATGTGTTAAGGATACAGTGGTGCGCATCTGTCCTATGCTCAGGAGCTCATGGAAAGCATAGCCAGGCTTCCACTTAGGTGGAATTCAAACTCACAGTCCTTGGCAACTGCAGGGAGTGCTGTGCGGGAGGACCTGGTGTTCTACTCTGACCTGGGGTGAGGCAGAGGGCGATCAGGGAAGACTTCCTTGAGGGAATGTGTCCAACCCTATAGCCTGAGTGGGAGTTTGCCAGCCTTTCGTGAGCAGGTGGCAGGATGTCAGTGGAGGAGGAGGAAGAGAGCTTTCCCTACTGAGAAAGCTGCCTAGGGAAAGCCTTGCAGTGGACAGGAGCTCAATGTGTTTGAGAAACCAGTGAAGGCCAGTGTGGCTGGAGCAGGCCTATGAGAGGAGGTCTCAAGGGACTTGGAGGAATCAGGTTGTTTGAATTGTTGAAGAGTCGTGTATGGCTTGGTTATTTGCTCCATGATTCTTTGATTTCTCTTTATTTATTTATTTATTTTAGAGGCAGGGTCTCACTCTGTCACCCAGCCTGGAGTGCAGTAGCACAATCATAGCTCACTGCAGCCTCGAATTTCTGGATTCAAGGGCTCATCCTGCCTTGGCTTCTGAGTAGCTGGGACTACAAGCATGCATGCATCATCGTGCCTGGCTAATTTTTAATTTTGTTTTGTAGAGACAGGGACTAACTATGTTGCCCAGGATGGTCTCAGACTCCCAACCCCAAGTGATCCTCCCGCCTTGGCCTCCCAAAGTGTTGGGATTAAAGGCGTGAGCCACTGTGCCCAGCCCAATTGTATGATTTCTCTTTTGTATACATCCTCTAATATTTCAGTAGAATTCCCAACACATTGGTTCAATGGACTTTTTAATCACTTTGGCTTTCTTTCATTTGCACAGTTTTGTTTCATCTCTCATTGATTATGAGCCACTTGAGGAAAAATACCATCAAGGGCTCTTAAGAGGGCGTCTCCCATGTTGGTGTACAGCCTGCTAGAGGTCTAGGAATCCTTTCTGAGGAGCACATTCATCAGTAGCAGTGTATTAGGAGTTATGGGGGACACATACAAGTTTCATCTTTAGTTTTATCTCCTGGTGATTGGTGGTGGCTGCTGAGAGAGATCATGAGGCCAGGTCAGCTTCCATGGTCAAGAGTATGGTGATGGATTAATATCTGCCACACTATGGAGGTGGAAGTTACTGCCACATTGCCTCCTATGTGCCGTTTGTGATCTAGAACATTAATTATAAAGGTGATATTTCTTTTCTTTTTTGTTGTTGTTGGACTTTTTTTTTTTTTTAATTTTTTAAATTTTCTTTTTTTTTTTTTTCAGAAAGGGTCTTGCTTTGTCACCCAGGCTTGAGTGCAGTGGTGTGAACAGCTCCCTGCAGCCTTGAACTCCCAGGCTTGAGTGATTGTCCCACCTCAGCCTCCCAAGTAGCTGGGACTATAAGTATGAGCCACCACACCTGACTTTTTTTTTTTTTTTTTTTTTTTTTTGTAGACACAAGATCTCACAATGTTGCCCAGGCTGGTTGTGAACTCCTGGCCCCAAGCAGTCCTTCTCCCTCTGCCTTGTGAAGATTATAGGTGTGAGACACGACACCTGGCTGAAAGGTGCTATTTCATCCTGCCCCTAGGTGTTTGCTGGTATAGGTACATTTGGGCAAGAGTCATAATCATAGTACCTTGTGTCATCTGGAGCCATTCTTCTTACTGACATGAGCTGCTAATCCTAGCTGCCTAAGGATACTGATGCCTCTGTTTTAGCTCAGGTTTACTTTTTTCCTCTGTAAAACTGTACTTTCAAAAAACACAATGGGGGTGTGTGTGTGTGTGTGTGTGTGTCTGTCTGTCTGCCAATTGGTGCAGTGGCCTCTGCATCCTGAGCTATATTTTCCCCTTGAAATGATCAGGGTTAATAGCATCTGCAAAAATGTATTGATTAACATAGTCATGAATCATTTATGTGACAACTGGCAATGCAACGGATTGATTTACAGACTTTTGGGTGTAGGAGGAGCACCAGACATCTATGGACCATCCCCTTTCCCACTCTCGCCTCTGGTGGCAGCAGATGCACCCTGGTCCCCAAGAGCTCACTGGGGAAGGCAAGTGTTAGAGAGGATGTAGTGGGATGAGCTCAGGGCCAAACAGCATTGAGAGAACCATTACAAGCCAGCCTTGGTCAGGTAGTCAAACTTACTTCCAGGATGTCTGGCAAAGAGCCATCAGTTGCTGCTCTAGAAAGTCCACAACATGGCCTAATCCAGTAGTGGTTATTTAAGGGAAAACAGGGGCACTGGGGAGCAGCCAGAGCACATCCTTGCTTTTTGCACATTTGGCAGGATGTTTAAAGGGAGTGGGGGCTATTACACTTCTCCCTGTGGAAATATGCCATATCCTTGTTAAGTTGAAGACAGCCTTGTCTGTAAAGCTTAGACTATCTGAAAGGTCCTTTCCTATCCAAATTCCAGTCAGCCTCATTCCCCTCTGTAGATGGAAGTGCACCTTTATCTGCTGATATTTTGTTCTAAACATGTCAACCTTTAAACATTAAGGAGTTGGTGATCTCCTTACCTCTGGCCACTTGCAGCATTTATTTATCCCATACAGTTTGGTGCATAATCAGTCAGCCCATGTTGTTTACAGCGTAGCAAGTGTAAGAGGGAAGTAGGGAGGTAGGTGGGGCCAACATTCATGTTTAGGTTCAAGCCTGAGAATAAGGATGAGCACAAGGCTATTGAGACCACATAAATCCCCTGGAACAATGCCTTGTCCAGTAAATGGCACTCTGCAGAGTCAGTCCTCTTCACCCTGCCAAGTTCCCCTGTGTATGATATGCCTGGACCAGGACAGATGCTCAGGTGATCCCAAGGACCTAGGGAGGGAAGGGTCCCCTGGCTGAGCAGGCCTCAACAGTTGGATCCTTCTAGCAACAGCTGTGCTAGCACATGCTGGACTCGGATTAAAGTCATACTTCCTACTCTTAATTTCCTGTTTCTTTTGTACTTAGGATTTAATGATATGGTTGTGATTTAGATGTTGCTATCTGTAATAGGGCTTTTCTTTATTGTTGAAAAGCTAATTAGGGAAAAAGATAATTATATGTGGTTGTAAATATATGCATTATATGTTTATGCATATGTATACAGTATAATTAGAATCAAGGATAGTAAATGCCTGACCCCTGTGCCATCACTTTTTCTCTTGCTGTCATGGCAGACATTGCTAGAAGATTATGACACTTTACTATGTACCCTAGGAAAGGCAGCCACTGCCAATCGATTGGAGTTGTCACATGTGATAAAACCTATTTGTCAGCCTAGATAAAACCTGTTAATAGATTGATCCTGGGATACAGAACATTTGACCTATCTGAGCCAGTTGTTTTTTTTTTGAGATGGAGTCTTGCTCTGTTGCACAGGCTGGAGTGCAGTGGCATGATCTCAGCTCACTGCACCCTCTGCCTCCTGGGTTCAAGCGATTCTCCTGCCTCAGCCTCCCAAGTAGCTGGGACTACAGGTACCCGCCACCATGCCCGGCTAATTTTTGTATTTTTAGTAGAGACAGGGTTTAGTCATGTTGGCCAGGCTGGTCTCGAGCTCCTGACCTCAGGTGATCTGCCCGCCTTGGCCTCCCAAAGTGCTTGGATTAACAGGTGTGAGCCACTGTGCGCCTATCTTAGCCAGTTTTTATGGGTTGGGTCAGCATGCCACCAGCCTCTGGAAGACCCACAGTGAGAATAAATGTTTATTTCTGGTGAATGGCCAGTCAGTGACTCTCCGATTGTGAAAACCTCTGGCTAGTGTTAGACTTTTTCCCTTTGGGTATGCATTGTCCTATGTGAACATTGAGACTTTTGGCCTTCATTCCAGTGAGCTTACAATTTCGAAAGTTGATTTGGCTTGCAGTCAGAGGCCATTAATTAGGGGGCAAGAAGATGTTTGGTGTTTCTGTATTTCAGCTGTCTCTGGGTTAACCAGGGTCAGGGTTTTTCTAGGGACAGGAACTCCCTGTGCTGAAACAGGGGCGATGATACCATGCAAGGCAGGACTCCCAGGGCAGTGACTGGATTTTAGACAGGGCAGGATAACCTGGATGGTCTCTTCATTTACTTGGTTTAGGCACGTTTGTATTTACTCATTTTACAGGTGTTCATGAAGAACCTGCCATGTGCTGGACACTGCTGTCTATCCCAGGTTCGTTTTATACCTTGGCTAACCTGTCTCCTCGATCTCGTGGTCTTCCTGTCTTTCAAGTCTCAGTTTGGGCCTCTCACGCACTTGATTCTTTCTGCCTCTCAGAGGGAGAATGTAACTTAATGTTAGCATTTAATTAATGCTGAGTTGAAACATTGATTTATGGTATGACTTACCTCTTTAAACTCCTTGCATTTAAGATTGAGATAGAGACCAAATTTTCCCTAATTCTTACATATCTTCCCGCTCTCCTTTCTTAAGTATATGGTACAGGTTTCATTCATTGGGAGAACAGCATTGTGAACTTGGCAAGAGCATGGTCCTGGCTGCAGATCGGGAAATACAACCAAATGGCAGAGCATTTTTTCTGTAATAGACTCCTAACCTAACGGGTGGGGTGGTGTTTGTGCCAAACGCCAGGGAGGACGGTGCTGACTGTCCTCACTGTCCTCCTCTGCTTTGGTGAATGTTTCCATGGCAACCTCTGTTGCTGTTCTCTTCTACCCCTATCCCTGTCTTGCCCTTGGCTGTGGCCTCCTGGATCCCCGCAGCAGGAATTATTGACCGTCCTACTTCTACTTAGGATTGATACCTCCCTTCTAAAGTAGAGCTGTCATGGAAAGCAGCATATGATACCGGTGTACATCTCTTATCCCTTCAAAAGTTTAGCTCCTTGAGGCAGTTTCAACCATTTTTTGTATCCTCCCCGTGTGGTGCTCAGCAAATACTGAAAGCACGAATGACTGTGACAGCAAATACTGCTCTGAAGGAAGCAGTCTATGAAACAGGCTATTTCTATCCTGGAAAACGGCCTGTGGAAACAAAGCCAAGTTCTGGATATAGTCACATTGGTATATAATACATGGCTGGTTCATCAGGTGCTTTATCCATCTCCTGCCCACTTCACATTCATGCTCTGGGACAGCGTTTCCTGATGAAGCTCATTTCCTAGTGAAAATCCATCAAACTAATAATGGGTCAGGTGTGGGTAAGTGTAACGTGGTTCCAGTACAAGCAGAGATGGATTGGTCATGAAGATTAGCTTTAGGGCCCCTCACATGGAGGGATCCCTTCCAAGGCCCTGTGCTCATTTGTATTATTTACTTATCTAATATTTTTGAGACACCGTCTTGCTCTGTCACCCAGGCTGGAGTGCAGTGGCACAATCATAGCTCACTGCAGCCTCGAACTCCTGGGCTCACGTGATGTCTGCACTTCAGCCTCCTGAGTAGCTGGGAGTATAGCCACATGCAACCATGCCTGGCTTTTTAACTTGTGTGAGCTTCATGTGAACCCACCCCTGAATACAAGTAAACAGAAAACACTGAGGTAAACTAAAGATAGAAGAAACCAAGATATCATTTCCTACTCTCTTTCACAGTCACTCAACGCTCCTGACTCCATTGTCTGTTGGGGCGGGAGGACGTTCCCCACACAAAGCAATTCTCCGGCAGATTCTTCAGTGGACAGCAACTGGATGTCCTCTAATTTAACTCAATTTTTACACCATCTACCTGGAGATACAGGGTCAGATCACATAGGTTGAGGGTTTAGCCCCACAAGATTGCCCACTTCAGATGCCAGTCCCCACTGCTGGGAAAGGGAGAGGGGCCAGAGGTTAAATTGATCAGCAATGGCCAATGATGTGATCAGTCATGCCTATTTAATGAGGCCTCTATTAACAACATGAAGGACGGTTCAGACAAGCTTCCAGATGGATAAACACGTGGAGGTTCGTGGCGGGCGGTGTGCCCCCCGAGAGGGCATGGAAGCTTCACACCCTTTCCCTCATACCTCGCCCTAAGCATCTCTTCTATCTGGCTGTCCATCTTTATGCTTGGTAATGTTGTTAATAATAAAAGGGTAAAGGCAAGTGAAGTGTTTCCTTTAGTGCTGTGAGTTGTTCTAACAAATTAAGTGAACCTAAGGATGGGGTTCAGCCTGTTGGTCAGAAGCACAGGTCACAACCTGGGGCTTGTAGGGGACAGTCTTGTGGAACTGAGCCCTCCACTCCGACACCATGTCCAGGTGGATAGTGTCAGAACTGAGTTAAATTAGAGGATGTGGCCTGGTGTGTTGCCTCGTGCCTGTAATCCCAGCACTTGGGAAGGCCGAGGTGAGTGGATCACCTGAGGTCAGGGTTCCAGACTAGCCTGGCCAACATGGTGAAACCCCGTCTCTACTAAAAGTACAAAAATTAGCTGGTGTGGTGGTGCGTGCCTGTAATCCAAGCTACTCGGGAGGCTGAGGTAAGAGAATCGCTTGAACCTGGGAGGTGGAGGTTGCAGTGAGCCGAGACTACGCAGTTGCACTCCAGCCAGGGCACAGAGTGAGACTCTGTCTCAAAAAAAAAAAAAAAAATTAGAGGATACCCAGCTGGTATCTGCTGGAGAGTCACCTGGGAAACTGCTTGGTTGCTGTGTGAGGTTGCTGTGGGAGGAGAAATCCCCATACATTTTGGTGACCAGAAGTATAGTATTGAGTGTACTGTGTGAGATAATAGAAAAAAAAAAATTGTTTTTTCTTTCTCTGTATTTTAATACTCAACCTTCAAAATAAAATCAAAACAGAAACATTTTGCTGCTGTAGCAAATTACTACACATTTAGTAGCTTAAAGCAACACACATTTATTAACTTAGGTTCTAGAGTTCAGAAGTCCTAAACTCAAGTTGTCAGCAGGGCTGTGATTTTTCTGGAGGCTCTAGGAGAGAATCCATTTCTTTGCTTTTTCCAGCTTCTTGAGGCCGCCTGCAGTCCTTGGCCTAGTGGTCCTATCTTCCATCTTCCGAGCCAGCAGTGCCACATCTTCTAAGCTCTCTCTCACCTGTCCTTCCACTGTCCCACCTCCTGTCTTCTGACTTTGGTCCTCCTACCTCCCCTCTTTTCAGGACCTTTGTGATTACACGAGGTGCACCTGGATAATCCAGACTAATCTCCCCATCTCAAGATCCTCCTCAATCATGTTTGCAAAGTTCCTTTTGCCATGTAAGATACCATTCACAGGTTCTGAGGATTGGGGTGTGAATATTGTTGGGGGGCCATTGTTCACACTACTGTAGTTATAATTTTAATATTAAATTTGTTATATTCTTTGGCAATCCAGTTTAATAAATGCCTTCTGTTATCTCTTCTGATAGCAGTGTTTGGTTTTTGTGCCCTTCCTGCTTCCTTAACTGGTTCTAATATAAAACTTTAATTTGTTTTATCACCATTAACAATTTCTGTTGGACACTGACATTAATTGGCAAAAGTTCTGCATCTTTGTTATAATACTAACACTTGGGCAATAGGAACGTATTTTGGGCTATGAATGAGCTTTTTATTAAAGCTGTAAAGGAAGATTTCTTTTCCTCTTCATCAATTTGTATTCCCAGCTACCTCAAAGGAGGCCCAATCAATGTCTATTAAAATTCCTGAACTTCAAACTTTAGATTAAAGGAGCATTGGAAAGAGATTAGATGAGAGTAGGGTATGGACATTCCTCCCTCATTTTCCCTGATTTCACCTGCTGATTAGAGAATCTGAGATTCAGTCTGTAGGGTGTGTATAAAATGGGAGTCTGAGCCAGATGCAGTGGTTCATGCTTATAATCCCAGCACTTTGGGAGGCAGAGGACAGAGGATTGCTTGAGCCCATGAATTTGAGATCAACCTTGGTAACGGCGAAACCCTGTCTCTACAGAAAACAAAAAATTAGCCAGGCATGGTGATATGTGGCTGTAGTCCTAGCTACTTGGGACATTGAGGTGGGGGGATCCCTTGAGCCCATGGCAGTGAGCCATGATTGTGCCACTCTGCTCCTGCCTGGGTGACAGAGCAAGACCCTGTCTCAAAACAAATAAAGGGGAGAATTTGTTTTCTAGCAGTTCATTGATGTTAGCAGTTTATCATCCAGTCAAGAACCTTTATTGAGCACCTACCGATGTGAGCCTTGGAGGGATTTTAATAGCTAATGGTGGGGTGGAGCCGTTTGAACCTATAAAGAAGTCTGAGAAGCCAGAGAGGGAGAAGGCAGGCCAGGGAAATATTGAGGAGGAGGGTGAGGCTAGTAATTCTGGATGCTGCTTAGAGGGCAGGACGAGGAGATCTGAGAAATGGGCCTTGGTCTTCGATGATGTGAGGTCACTGGTCTCCATGGAGGTGACAAATCCCATGTGGACCATATCTTCAGATGACTTCATTCTCTGGATGCAGTGGTTTGAATCTTATGTAAGAAGTAAGTTCCATGAAGCGGCATAGGCCTTTGTCTTGGAGCTTTTGTGAATTCCCAAATTTGTGAATACTCCCATAGCATATAACTTAACCTATAAAATGGAATAATGTAGACTTTGAAGATTTTGAATTGGTCCATATGTCTGCTTTCTAAAGAACCTTCATTTCTTAGTCCTTTTGCCTTTGTCTCCATTTCCGGCACCAGCACAAGGCTGTTAGTAACTGGTGCTGTCAGTGGTTCTTCACCGCACGGTCCTGACTCACTCTTGTGTCATGAACAATGGTGAGGCGTGTTGAAGTCATTTGCTTCTAATTACTGGCTAAGGCTCTAAACTTTTTGGATGACTTACTAGAAAAAGGCAGCAAGGCAACTATTGTATTACTGCTTTTCCCATGTGTGTATTCCAAAGTGCTTTACTGAGTGCGGCAGGAGGGGTAGAAGCAGAGCCAGCTGCTGCTGGGGTGCATATGGTGTTGGATGCTGACAAAGGCATGTGGGGTTGTGCAGCATTGCCTGTCATCTGCAGTGTTGGTGCATGTGTATGTTTGGGGGTTGGTTGAGAGCCACTGGGCCTTACTGATGAACTAAAAGTACAAAGAACCACTATGCTTTAACAAAATTACAGTTATTATGTATCATAACCATGGAGTTACCAGGCAAATGCCCAGTGTCAGCTATCCAGGTCAAGTTCTGGGCAAGAGAGAGAATACCAGGCTTGGGGATACCAGGGGTCAGGGAGGCCTTACTGGCAGAATTGATCTTTAAGATAGAACTGGAGCTGTTGAAATGCCCAGGCTGCAGCACCTGCAGGTGTGACCCAGCTGACCCCAGGCCTTCAGAGCAGTCATTCTTATCCCTGCCAGTGGATAGGAATCACCTGTGGCTTTACAGTCACCTCCACCTCCACCTCCACCTTTGGAGGTCTTGAATCTGTATTAGCAAAAAACAACTCCCTTTCTCCTGCCCCCAAGCAACTCTAATGTATATGCTATATATGTTAGAGTTTATCTCATGATACTTTTATGCTGGTGGAGGAATAAGAGGTATCACAGTGTCATCAATGGAACTCTTTAGAAACAAACAGTGACTCACATGCATAATACACTGGTGCACACACACACCCTTAAGTAGCATTTGTTTGAATATAATCAAGCCTTACATAGTGTGTAAGTAAACATAAATGTAGCTGTTTGAGAAGTAAAATGCTGAAACTATTAATGTGATGTTCCAATAAAAAGTCAGTCAAGCGTCTTATTCAGCTATACAAATTACAGATGTCAGTATTAGATTTTTTTTTTTTTTTTTGAGGGTGGGTGTTGGGGGAGACAGGGTCTTGCTCTGTCACAGAGGATGGAGTGCAATGGCCCGATCACAGTTCACTGCACCCTCGACTTCCTGGGCTCAAAGAATCCTTTCACCTCAGCCTCCCAAGTATCTGGAACTACAGGCACATGCCACCACTCACGGCTAATTTTTAAATTTCTAGTAGAGATGAGGGCTCACTGTGTTGCCTAGGCTGATCTCGAACTCCTGGGCTCAAGGGATCCTCCCAAAGTGCTGGGATTACAGGCATGAGCCATCGCCTACTGGCCCTTTCTTGATATTCTTGATACTGAGCTCTGTAGTCTTTTTTTTTTGTATAAATTTATTTTTATTTTTATTTTTTTGAGACAGTCTCTCACTGTCGCCCGGGCTGGAGTGCAGTGGCTCGATCTCCGCTCACTGCAAGCTCCGCCTCCCGGGTTCACGTCATTCTCCTGGCTCAGCCTCTAGAGTAGCTGAGACTACAGGCGCCCGCCACCCACGCCCCGCTAATTTTTTAAGTAGAGACAGGGTTTCACCGTGTTAGCCAGGATGGTCTGGATCTCCTGACCTCGTGATCCGCCTGTCTCCCCAAAGTGCTGGGATTACAGGTGCGAGCCACCGCGCCCGGCTTAAGCTCTGTAGTCTTAAACTCCTAATAAGCATCTGGAATCTTCTGAGCGCTTAACTCCCATTTTAGCAGAGCTTGGGTCTTCTTTTTGTATTTTAATTCCTTGTAATTGGTATGCCTCTGTCCTACTGCCTGTGGTATTCAGATCACTAGACTACCTTAGATTCCTTTACCTGCTGGAAAACCAGCTGGAGTCTAGAAGAGTGCTTACTTAAACCACAGAAGGAACATTAGCTAGTGAGTGAGACCACTTGGGTTCTAGTCATGGTTCTACTGTTGACTTTTTTGTGACTTTGGATGATCCGTTTTACATCTCTGGACTTCAGTTTTCTTATATAAAAAAATGAATGGAACTTTACGTGATCGCTGTGATTTTAAACATTTTTTTGTATTCTAAGACACATCTGTGATTTTTACCGTTGGGTCTAATACTTTCAAATCAAACAATGTATTCAGTATCTCCACAAGGGCTGGACTGGGGGCTGTAGGGTATTCAAAGACATGTAAGTTGTGCTCCTAGCTCAAATGAATATTCTACTTAAGATAATATGTAAATACACACAGAGCTAAAGAACACAAGATTAAATAACCATTCAAACCAGACATGGCATAATTAGTTGTTAGATGAATGGAATAGATCAGCGTTTCCCAAACTCTAACGTGGATCATCAGTTCTGCAAGAAGTTAATAGGGCTTCCTGAACAAATGGGTTTTAGGTCAGTGGAGTTTAGAAAATGTTGGGTCAAACAAAATCAAACAGTTTATTTGTTAAAGGCTTCTTGGGGCCTTTAATAAATTAATCTCCATAATGAACGCATAGCTGCATAATCTTTGGTTTCCCAGACTTTGTTCAAGAAGCCTTTATTTATTTATTTATTTATTTATTTATTTAATTAGGAACTATTCACTACTTGAATGAATGCAACTTGGGAAGCTGGTATTAGTGCTAAGTGTGTTAGGAGTTTAAGGTGAGAGAGGTAGTTTCGACCTGGATGGCCAAGGAAAGTTTTACGAGGTAGTGGGTCCAGAACGTTGGGGTGGGTTGCACAGTGGGAGAGGCTGGGAGGAGCACTTGGAAACAGCATGTGGCTGAGCTGTGAGACAAGTGAATGGAATGGAGTGGTGGATGCTTCACACTTCAAAATCTCTGAGGCTCAGTCTTTCTCCTGAAAGTGCTCCTTGGACAGAGTTAACTTTACTTTTTTTTTTTTTTGAGATGGAGTCTCGCTCTGTCGCCCAGGCTGGAGTGCAATGGCGCGATCTTGCTCACTGCAAGCTCCGCCTCCCGGGTTCACGCCATTCTCCTGCCTCAGCCTCCCGAGTAGCTGGGACTGTGGGCACCCGCCACCACACCCGGCTAATTTTTTGTATTTTTAGTAGAGGCAGGGTTTCGCCGAGTTAGCCAGGATGGTCTCGATCTCCTGACCCCGTGATCTGCCCGCCTTGGCCTCCCAAAGTGCTAGGATTAGCCCGGCCCAGAGTTAACTTTTCTCCAGAGTTCCAAATCCCCAGAGGCTATGAAGGGTGCTCGGCCCCGCCCCACTCACTCTTGTGCATTTCTGGTTTTGTTCCTGCTATGTCCCATTACAAGCCAATTCCTAGGCTTGCTCAGTCTGACAGGCTACAAATGAGGTGCTCGTGACACCAGAATAGAACTTGGCTATTCCTCACTGTGAGTGGGCCAGGACTGAGCTTCCAAAGGCTGGCCAAGGGCTGGCTGCCACTGATGCAGAATCCTCCCAGGAGGAGCCCAGGAATCTGTATTTCCAACAGGCCCCAACGCCTTGGATTTAGGAGACGAACTTGGAGCAGAAGCAGCATGGCTCTGACTGGGCCCAGGGAGCCTGCATAGTGCCTCCTTACATTAGATTTCATTGGATCCTCTCAGTTGTCCTGGGGAAGGCTTGGGTGATCTATGTGCTATCGGCTCCAGTCCACAGCACTGAGGAGTGACAGGATTCCCAGTCAGGGCCTAATTCCATATAGCTGCTCTTGAACAAGTACATCCCAATGCTTTACAGAGTTAGGTAGCAGTTATTGAGTCACTTATTTGCAAATGTAGTTACAGAAATGCATGATCATATTAGAAGGGTCCAGGGAGGAAAGAGTTAGGCTTGCACTGGGCAGGCTGAATGAGCTTCACTTCTGGATTCAGTTTATTCTGTTGTGTGTTTGCTCCTCCTCCAGTACGCTCTCTGTCATGTGCTGCTTTTCTAAAACCTGTGTGGAATTATTTATTACAGAGAGATACCGGGTTTATTATTTTTAAGGGCGAGAACACTTGACATGCAGGGGGAGGGAAAGACATTGACGTTGTAATCCTGTGGTGTAGCTTATTTTTAATCACAGAGAGAAATGCTGAGGTTTGTTTTAACTGAGATACAAAATGTTAGAAATAAGCTTTGGTTGTTAGGAATAGTAATTCACAGAGCGGTCTCTAGATTCACTATGTTAGCCCAAATCTGAAGCAAGCAAGTTCTTTTAAAGCCCAACATCAGAACTCATGTACTGACCTAGTTTAAAATGTTAAAAGTGCAGCTCATCCCATCAGGAGGAAACTACTATAGAGCGTGCTCTTTGAGTTTCTCCTTTATTTGTCTAGGGGGCTTCTTTTTTCCTCAGAGAGAGGGCATTAGTTGCATAATTTTGCAGGGCAACTGGCTTCTTATTCCTTTTGCACTCCTTAGTGGTGTCTCAGCTTTGCAGTTTTAGGGGGAAATGAGCTTTGATGTGTAGTAAAAATGATAACTGATTTTAATATAAAATAGTGAATGCTGGGTATTAAACTCTTTGGCAGCAGGAGACATAACGTGTCAGAGAGCATTAGTTTTCAAAACCTGAAATGAAGTGGCTTAACTCGTCAACAGAAGCCCTGGCGATGCAGCAAGTCTTAAGAGGAGGGGACCCAAATGGATTGGTGAGTGGTATGGGGAGGGGTGTCTGGGGCTGTAATTCCTCCATGCGTACGTCTTGAAAAGTCTTCTGCATGACCCAGATCTTTAGTTTCTAGGGGAGGGTCTTTGTCAGAGTTTGGTCCTGATGCTGAAGAGCTTTCTTCCTGTTCCTCTCTCCTCTGCTAAGATCCTTGGGGCTGCAGTAGTTGCTTGATAGCCCAGTAGATGAGCTGGCAGAGGGCAGGAAAGTTTACACATTCTTGTGCAACACCTTTTGCATCAGGACTGCTCTAGTGTTGAGAATCACTGTCCTCCGAGTGCCAAATTCTCCTTTAAAAACAGGCTGATATGGTATGGTGGCTCACCTTGTAATCCCAGCACTTTGGGAGGCCGAGACAGGAGGGTTGCTTGAGCCCAGGAGTTAAAAAAATAAAAATAAAAATTGCTGGACATGGCCTGTAGTCCCAGCGACTTGGGAGGCTGAAGTGGGAGGACTGCTTGAGCCCAAGGAGGTTGAGGCTGCAGTGAGCTATGATAAAGCCACTCCATCCCAGTTTGGGTGACAGAGCCAAACCCTGTCTGAGAAAACAACAACAAAACCTTGGCCAAAGCTATGCAGAGAAAGGACAAGAGAAAGTTGGCAGGTAGCCATATTTCCAGGCTTAGCATTCACAATGAAAAGTGCATGGTTCCATGATTTTCTGTCTTTATTTTCTGAAATCATGACTACTCCCTTGCTTCCTTCTTGCTGTTTCTTCTCTGTCCTGGTTGTAAAAGAATTTGGGCTCCTGCTGGAATTCTGCCACTGTCACTCTCTTGCTCACAAACCTTCAGTAGCTCTCAGTTGCCCCCGTACCTGGACCCCAACTTACTTTCCTAATGTTTTCTGCCGTCTCCTGCAGAATCTCTCCTCTGGCTTCCAGGCTCTCTCAGCTTCCAGGCCGGCCTCTCAGTGTGTGTCTCAGTAGTCTTCACCTTGTGGCTTTTACTCATACTCCTTGCCTGAAACGTTCTTCTCCCACCAACCACTAGATCCTACCCTTGGATGGAGCATGAGCGGGGAATTATTGTTGCTTGTGCACTGGAGTGTGATACCTGAAGCCGAGCCAGGAGGCAAATCCAGAAGCTGATGGTGTATCCGAGTCACCGTGTTTGTAGAAAGCTTATCCTTTAGTTAACTTGGGCACGAGTTTAACTTGTATGTAAATACATATTCAACATAGATAGTCGCCTGTAGGAGATACAGTTGGAGATTCAGCTTTTTTTTAACCTACCATCTGTGAGTATAGCCCTACATCAAGTGGCCCCCATCGTGTGTGTATGTATGTATGTATGTATGTATGTATGTGTGTGTGTTTGAGACAGGGTCTCACTTTGTCATCTGGGCTGGAGTGCGGTGGCATGAACGCTGATCACTGCAACTTTCACCTCTTGGGCTCAAGATATCCTCCTGCCTTAGCCTCCTGAGTAGCTGAGTACTAGCTCCTGTGTGCTACTATGCCTAGCTAGCTAATATTTTAGAGATGAGATCTTGCAATATTGCCCAGGCTGCTCTCGAACTCCTGGGCTCAAGCTGTCCTTCTACCTCAGCCTCCTAAAGTGTTGGGATTATAGGCATGAGCTACCATGCCTGGTCCATATATCTATATATATATTTAGCTCAAATGTTGTTTCTCCGTTTTTGTTCTTTTAATGTATGGTCTGAGGATCCCTGCCTTTACAGTTGCCTGGAGTTCTCTCTCTTTTTTTTTTTTGGTAGAGATGAGGTCTTGCTATGTTGCCCAGGCTGGTCTTGAACTCCTGGCCTCAAGTGATTGTCCTACCTTGGCCTCTGAGAGTGCTTTAGTGGATTATAGGTGTGAGCCACTGTGCCTGACCTGCCTGGTTCTTGCTAAATTTGAAGATTCCTGGGCACTACTGCAGACCCAGAGCAGAGTCCAGGAGGGACCAGGGCACACTGTTGTGATTCTAAGGGCCGTGTGCACCACAGCCCCACTGCTAGCCCCATGTGTCTGCAGACTGCCCCATGTGTCTAGGGCATGGTGTGAGGGGCTAGTTGTGGCAGTCTCGCCAGGTCAGGGTTGGGTGGGCAAGTAAGGGCTGCTGAGGAGAATCTGGATTCTTAAGAGGGGTTGGCTGGGCTGGGCACAGTGGCTCACACTTGTAATCCCAGCACTTTGGGAGGCCGAGGCGGGTGAATCACAAGGTCAGGAGATCTAGACCATCCTGGCTAACATGGGTGAAACCCCGTCTCTACTAAAAATACAAAAAATTAGCTAGGCATGGTGGTGCGTGCCTGTAGTCCCAGTTACTCAGGAGGCGGAGGCAGGAGAATCGCTTAAACCCAGAGGCGGAAGTTGCAGTGAGCCGAGATTGTGCCATTGCGATCCAGCCTGGGCGACAGAGTGAGACTCCGTCTCAAAAAAAGAAAAGAGGAATTGGCTCCACAACCCTGATTACCTGCCAGGGATAGACCAGAACTGTGGTGAGGGAGCCTTTGCTGCTGTCCTCAACTAGCTTTTGGGCCTTGCAGAGGTCCATGGGCTTCACGAATGCTTTCTGCCTTTGACTCTGTTTTATCTTTTGATGGTACATATCAAGCCGCTAGAGTGCCCCAAGTCTTGTTTTGTGTCAAACACCCTCCAAGGCAGACGACCTGCAGTTTTAGATCGTATACTTACGTGACCTGATGCCTGCTTTGGGGTCTCCAGAGTCAAAAGGGGTGTGTGTGTGTGTACGTGTTGATATTCTTGGGCAAAGGGTGATTCTAACTGCAGAGACCATGCATACTCCAGCCCCGAGGCTTTCCTGTCGCCTGTGGAGACAAGCTTCATTGCCTGTGGGGTTCTGGTCCTGGATCATTTCTTAGAGCTGAGCATGGGGTGATGCCAAGGCCCTTGGGACGCACCAAGGGTGAAAGAACAGTGGGATTGTGAGGGTGCTTCTGCAGGGAGCCCTGAGGCCTAGACAGACAGGAGCCAGGCGGGCTTGCGAAAAGTCCATCCTAGCTGCAAACCTGCTCCTCCCTCCGCCCTGGCCTTCCTTGCATTTCATTTGTATCCTGCTGATTTGATTTCCTTTTGCATTGTGTAAGGTTCTTAGTAGATACCTATTCCATGAAGTTAGAGATGAATTAGACACAAGAGAGAGAAAGACCTGGCTAAACTGGAAATGAGAAGGAAGTCGACAGTTTAAAAACACATTATGGTAAAAATGAACATAACACGAAATTTACTACTTTAACCATTTGTAAGTGTATAGTTGAGTGGCATGAAGTACATTCACATTGCTGGGCAGCATCACCACCATCCATCTCCAGAACTCTTTCATCTTGTAAAACTGAAACTGCCCATTACTGCTTATCCTCCTTCCCTCCAGCCCTTGGCAACCACCAGTCTACTTTGTCTTTGTGATTTTTGACTACTCTAGGTACCTCAGTCAGTGGAATCATACCGCATTTGTTTTCTAAGTTCACATTTTTCTGTGTCGATACTTTAAGCCCAATAAGTTAAGAGGAGAAGGGACTTGACTTGCCTCTCCTTTGGAGGCAATCCTCCTGCTCCCTTCTGCCTGTCCTTGTTGCCCAGAGTGGCGGGGCCAATGTACTGCTTTACCTAATCCTCTGTGTAGAATGGGCTGGCAGCTGGGGGCTCTCGAAGTTTGCTTCCAGCTGTTCTTGGGATTTAGTGTTTTCTCTGGAATGAAGATGAAGCAGGGTTGCCAGATAAAATACAGGCTGCCCAGGTGAATTAAATCTCAGATAAACAGTCTATCATTTATAGATAGACTGCATGGGAAATACTTATACTGCAGAATTATCTGTGGTTTACCTGAAATTCAAGTTTAACTAGATTTGCTGCATTTTTGCTGCTAAATTTGGATGATCCAGTGGTGAACACACAATAAAGCAGCTCATTGGTAAAAGGGCATGCAGTTGGCTAGAAAGATTTCGGGAGATGGGCAGATTTGATGGTGCAGAGAGAGAGGCCATTTGGCATTGTCAACCTATTTTTTTTTTTTTTTTTTTTGGTAGAATATTAACTTGGATCCTAAAGGTAGGATTGGAAAGTAGCTGCATAGACTCCTGTCATTTGTTCTTCAGAGAAACAAGCAGCTAGTACTGGCTAATGAGAATATGATCTGCACATGGCAGGTGCCAAAAGTGTGCTCTAATACAAGGCCCTTTCTTCCTTTGCAGGTGCTGGGCTACCTGACTGCTAGCAGGGACTGAGGGAGGGCAGTTCTTGAAGAGTTACCCAGATCCAGCTGCTTATCTGCCCCTGGCCATGGTTTATGTTGTTGACTGATTGCACCAGCTGCTGAGAGGTGGTTTTATGTAGTGTGAGTAATTGAAACTTGGTTCTAAGTTTCCCTCTTGTCCCTTCCTGTTTAATGAACAGTCAGCTGTCCTCGAATTTATTTTTTGGTGGTACTTTGAATCAGCCCCCCGTGTGAGAATTCAACAAAAACGCAACTGATGCAAAGCATCTGCACTGAGTAAGTCCGGGCAGCATTGAATCCCTCTCTCTGTGTTTTCTGTGTGGCTGTTTTTCACTTACCTTCTCCCCTTTGGGTCTAGGTTCCTGTGGCTGGTTTGCTTTCTCCTCAGTGTTTTGGAGACATAAAATGATAGTTCTCAGGGTTTGCAAACAGTGTGAGCCCTTCCTGCAGCTGCCGGTGGGTAGGTGGATAAAATCAGTTTTGCTGCTATTGTCCACAGGCCAGGCCCACCCCCAGGTGCCAGTGGCTGACCCCTGGCCACCTGTGCGGGAGTGTGAGTGGCTGCCTGCTGCAAGGGCCCCTGTGGCTCAGAGGAGATGGGCACACGCTATGCTCCCTTCAGAGCAGTGGTAGACATGCTTTATTTTGGGGTTTTGAAGCCCTAGCATTTAGTGGCTCATTTTGGCCTTTTTCTTCCCCTAAGGGATTCTGTGATGTTTAATGACTCAACTCTGATTGTACTCCGGATGTTTCTTTTCCACTGATGTCAGTTTATAGAGCAGTCCTCCAGCAAATGTTTGTGTGGGCAGGAGGCAGAAAGGGAAGGAAGAGGTGAGGGGGCACTTCGGGACCCCAAGAATAGGCTTCAACTGCTGCCCCACACACCAGGGAGGCCAGGCCCTGACATTTTAATGCCCAGTGCTTTTGCTTCCAGACCCATTGGAGGGGTCTGGTTGGGGCTTGGATGAATGGGACCTGAGAGCCGTCTCCTGCAGGGCTGCTGGTTCTCTGTGAGAACTTTGGGATGCCAGGTGGGGCACCCTCATGGGGTATGGGATTATTTGTAGGTCTGGTCATTAGGGGTGGGATGTCTGGCAGATGCCTTAGAGCAAGTGTATCAAGAAGTGGGGTACAGCACAGGACCCTGTGCCCCATCCTTCCGTGAGTCCCCTTCTGGCTTGTCTCCATAGGACTTCAGCTTAACACAGGGAGTGAGGGAGAGGGCAAGAGCATGGGCAAGAGGGAGGGTTTAGTTTTGAGCAGATAGATCCAGCTCCTAGTTTGCCTTAGACCCTGGAACACTGGCTTCTTTCACTTGGCCCTTTAGAAGAGTGGCCCAGAGTAGCCTAGCAGGGACTGAACTCTTTCGGATGGCTTCCAGAGCATTGTTCCCAAGAGCCTCCCTTCTGCCGACCCTGTGACATCAGGGCAGGTGGGGAGAGAAGAGATAGACACTATCATTCCCCTAGTCCCAGGTCCCTCCACACAGCTTATTCCTCACTTTTCCTCCCCCCGGGGGGCTGACAGAGTCAAACTTGTGAAATACTGAACACAGGGGTTTTGTGGTGGGCAGTTATGTCTGTTACTAAGCACAAGGAATTTGAGCAAAGGAGGGAGAAAAATAAATAACTATTTTTAAAGGGAACCATTGTATTCAATGGACTCCTCCTTTTTGAGGGTCTGTCGTGGGCAAAAGATTGTGGTGCCTCCTGAGAGTGATACAGAGGCAGTGAGTCCCCGACTCTGCCTGCAGGAGTGTGTAGGTCAGCAATATTGCAGTTTCCAGGTGAGGAGAGAGGTGCTCGATGGAGGGGACGTGATGGGGAACTCAGGAAGGGGTTCCTGGAGGTGCACTTCAGCCGCGCCTTCAGCAATCTGCAGAATGTCAAAAAGCCAGTGGGAGAGGGTGTTCGGGATGGGAGAGACTGAATAAACCAAGACAAAAAGATGGTACAGCGCAGTGGGAGTCAGATAGCACAGGGGTTGGTTAAAGACTGGGGCACCGCAATGTATGGGGAGCAATGTTTTTGTTTGTTTTTTTGACCACTGGCCTAGTGTCGGTTGTGAGCTGTCTGTTGACTTTTAGAAAGAGTAACCTATACCTCGTTCCTACTCATCGACTTCTGCAGTTACCACTATGCCAGAGCGCCATTCTGGAAGGCCTCCAGCAACCCTTTGGTGGCCAAATCTCACAGTTTGTTCCCAGGTGCCCTGCTCGGGGCTGCCCATCACGGGTCACTGCTTATCATCCTCTAACACCCTCTCTCCCTTTTGCCTCTGGGACTCCATATGCCTTGATGGGCCCTTTTCCAGTCCCCTTCTGCTATCTCTCTTGACTCTGACACACATCTCCATTCCCCAGCGTCCTGTCCTCCGAGCCAGTACCCCTTCTCTACCGCCGCCACCTGTTCCCTGTGCCTGAGCTTTACATCTTGGCCAGGTGCAGGGCGTCTGGCTGACACTTTGCTTTTGCAGACCAGTGCAGCCAGCCCTGCTCCTGGGGGTTACGAGTCTGCAGTTGTGAACCCCAGAAACCCAAAGAACTGAAATTCAGTCCACAGACATCTATTAACCTGCTGGGTGACAGAGTAAGACTCTTAAAAAAAAAAAAAGAACCTTACTGGATCAAGCCCCCAAGGGGACAAGTGACAAGTAACAGCCCTGATCGTCCGGGGAGTACCTGCTGCTTCTCCAGCCTTCCTTTTCCAAGGGCCTCTTCACTGGAAAGCTCTGAGTCAGATCTAAATATCCAAGAAGGCCAGACTTCTTTTTGTCCTTTTCTGTAATCTGAAGCTTCTCATCTCTCTCAGCCTCCTACTTCCTAGCAATTTGACAAAAGGTGAAAAGCGTTTCATCGGCTCTTCAGAGCTGCAGCAGTAGCAGCTGCAGCCTCAGCCACAGGGAAGGTGGAGGTGCTCTTGAGTGAGTCCTCCCCACCGTTAAAAAGGCAGGGCTGGACCTGAGGGATTTATGTGTTCCCTGGGTGTGCGTCTTGTGCAGGCGACTTTGAATTTGACACCCCTGTCACATAGCCAGTGCCTGAAAACCCTGAAATGATTCTTGGTATTCAGAATTCACATTGGGTAGACTTAGGTAGTATTTATAGCATTCCCAAGACAAGTTATTGCCAAAGGAGGTAGTGACACTTCTCAGGGCCTGTGTAGGAGACACAGAGCTGAGTAGACTCTTTCTCTGGCTAATTTTAGATTCCCAGTGTTGAGGTTGGGAATGAGGGCTTGTCACATAGTTAGTATGTTTTCAGAGGCTCTGATCTCCCCGAGACTACAAGTACAAAGGCTGTGTGGCCATTTCTGTTTCCTGGGGTTTACTCTTCTATCCGTTGTCTCACTGCACAGGTTCTCCCTGGCTCTGTCTCATTCTGCTGCCCCATGGCAGAAAAGGGGGGCGGTTCAGGGCTCCTTGACATTCTGGCATTAGGCCACCAAGCTGTGGGATGGGGGAATTCAGGGTGGGGGAGAATTTGACAGTAGGGCATCGTGCCTCACAAGCTACTTTTTACAACCTGTGAATGCTTGACACACTGTTTAGTTTGCCTGTGGCCCTGTCTACCCTTGGTCAAGGGGAATCTCCCTGGGGAAGGTATTAGCTCAGGTTGCTATTGGAAAATGCTGTGGACTGGATGGCTTAAACAATAGAAATTTTTTCACGGTTCTGGAGGCTGGAAGTCTGAGATCAGGGTGCTAGCATGATTGGGTTCTGGTGAGGGCCTTCTTCCTGGTTTACAGGCAGCTGCCTTCTGGCTACGTCTTCACATGACAGAGCGAGAGAGGGAGAGCGTGCGAGCGTGCATGCACAGGCAGGCTCTCTGGCATCTCCTCTTAACAGGGCACTAACCTCATCATGAAGGCTCCACTGTCATGACCTCATCTAAACCTAATTATCTCCCTAAGGCACCAGCTCCATCCCCCTTGGGTTTAGGGCTTCAGCATAAGAGTTTGGAGGGACATGATTGAGTTCATAGCAGGGGTTCTTGGAGGTTTTTGAGCTGCAGATTCTTTAAAGCAGAGGCTGGTGACTGCAGAGGAATTGGGCCCCGTCTTCCTTGGGGGTCAGACCTCCCGTGGCAGAAGTGCCTTTTCCAGTGACCCAGGGAGAGTTCTTGCTGGGAGAGAGGGACAGCATTCTGGTGGCGAGGCAGGGAGCTGGCTGGTTTGTGTTGGGGTTTTCCACATGTCTAGATGATAAAGCCACGGCCAGCAGAGGGACTTGACAAAGGGGAGGAGTGCAAGAGGGTGCACAGGCAAAAATGCTGCACCTGCGTGGGAGCTGGTTGGCAGGCGAGGGAGTCCTGGGGGCTGGATGGAGCATGAAGTCCCATTTTGCCCAGTTCATTGCTTGGCTTCAGGTCCCCTCTCCTGTGTCACCTCCTGCCGTGAGCACCTAGAATGGATTCCTGCGGGTTTTCCTTTGTGTTGCTTGTCATGACTTATTTACCTTGTATAATTAGCCATGTTTTGGAAGTTTGGGATGGTTTGGAAGCAACTCTGCCAGAAAACTGGAAAAAAATGTTTTTCAGTTGACAACGACATGATGGTCAGGTCTGGTCAATGGTCCCTCATCCACAGTTGTTGGGCCTTGGCGTCCCTTTCCTGGGATTCTGAAGTTTTTGTATGAGTCAACAATAGAGCCTTTATTGCTGGTGGCTCTCAGAGCGCCACCTCTGCAGTGGTGTGGGCATCTCGTTGGTGGGAGTCAGGGCTTATGTAGCGATGACCAGTGGGGACAAGGCTTACTCTTGTGCCCAGGCCTTTTTTCCAGTGTCTCTCCATGCTAAGGGTCAGGCGGGGTCACTCCTCCACCCCTGCTGCCCGCCGCCTCTCCCTGATTCCTTGAGATGGGTGTTAGAAATAGTACATTTGGAGTCTCTTTCACATTGGCGACTTGGCTCCTTGTGCCTTTCCAATTTCTCATTCTGAGCTGGGCTTAATGAGAGATGGCACATTGATTACTTGTTAATAAAGAGATGTTGCTGGTTGGTCATGGTTTTTCTTTGCCATTCCTGGAGTGTCTCACAAACCTCTAGGAGGGAGAGAGATTCCTCTTGAAGATACTTGATTAAGAAGTATCTTCTTGAGGGGGCAGCCTGGGGAACATGGCGAAACCTCGTCTCTCCAAAAAAAAAAAAAAAAATTTAGCTGGGTGTCATGGTGCGCACCTATAGTCCCGGCTGCTCTGGAGGCTGAGGTGGGAGGGTCACCTGAGTCCAGGAGGTCAAGGCTACAGTGAGCCATGGTGGCACTGCTGCACTCCAACCTGGGCAACATAACGAGACTCTGTCTCAAAAAGAAAAAATAAAAAACTCAAGGATGATGCAGGGCTTGAGTGCGACTCTCCTTGCATGTCCCGGCTTACTTAATCAGCATTTCTTCCTTTTTGCATCCCTCTCCTACCTCTGCCCTCCTCTCTGGTGGCTAGAAAACCTAAGGAGGGGAGGTTATTAGTGGCTAAACCTCTATTTAGGGGTCTGCTGGTTTATGTGGCACTAGCTCTATGTGGAAAGCAGTAGACTCTATTTTTTTTTTCTTTTTTTGGAGACAGAGTCTCACTCTGTCGCCAGGCTGGAGTGTAGTGGCGCAATCTTGGCTCACTGCAACCTCCACCTCCTGGGTTCAAGTTATTCTCCTGCCTCAGCCTCCTGAGTAGCTGGGACTACAGGTTCCTGCCACCAAGCCTGGCTAATTTTTTGTATTTTTAGTAGAGACAGGGTTTCACCATGTTGGCCAGGGTGGTCTTGATCTCTTGACCTTGTGATCCACCTGCCTTGGCCTCCCAAAGTGCTGGGATTACAGGTGTGAGCCACCACGCCCGGCCTTTTTTTTTTTTTTTTTTTAAAGTAAAATGGAGATCAGTTTGCTGCTCTTTCTACCTCACAGGGCAGACATATGAATAGGATGACAAAATAAGAATGCACTTTATTTTAAAAGGGGCTGTGTCTTATAAATCAGTAACGATACCTGTATACTATTCCTCAAGCCCTGAATGTCCTAGTAAGTAAAAAATTTATGATAGAGGAAAATTTACTGGAGTTTGAGTAGGCAAGTGTGTGCATGCCTGTGTGTATGAGTGTGTGAATGAACATGTGCAGGTGTGCTAGGCAAGTGAAGTCTGAACTTCTGTTTTTCAGGTTGACAACATGCAACCAACACTTGTTTGGGCCCTTTAGTGCAAAAGAATATGCAAGCCCTTTTGCTTGCTAACTTTGAGTTGAGTCTTAGTAGGTGTCCTGGGGCAGGCTTTAGTTGTTTTTCTTTCCTCCTGCTGAATGTGATCCTGTTCCAGGGGCTTGTTCTTTGGGTCACAGTTGGCCTGGGGCCACTTAGTGTCTGAGGTCCTAAGCTTTGGAGTGAGCCAAAGCTTAGCCAAAGCGATTGCTTTGTTACTCATGTAGTTTTTTCCCCCTACCTCAGAGAGGATTTTCCCCTTGAATGATCAATTTTCATGAAATAATTTAAAAGGAAGAAATTACTAGAAAGAGGCAGCAGGTGACCCACGATTGTTACTCCCCCTCTCTGATGTGATCCAGGACCTCAACTCTGTAGGCTCTGAGCAGAGTTGCGGCTTCAGATGTCTGCCAAGGTGCTGCATCAGCCTCAGGCAGTGACATTCCTACTACCTGTTTCCATTTAAAGCCACTAATATTTATCAGGACCTATACTTTCTAGGACTGCAAAGGTGGAAGAAGATTGCAGCAGCCAGCCATGTGTCCTAGCAGGTTTCAGCTTCGGGGTGCATTTGATGTGTTCACACCTCACCTGAATAACTAGCCACATGGTTTTTTTTTTTTTTTCCTTGAGATGGAGTTTTGCTCTTGTTGCCCAGGCTGGAGTGCAATGGCATGATCTCAGCTCACCGCAACCT
Organism: Pan troglodytes; assembly: GCF_028858775.2. Taxonomy (NCBI): domain Eukaryota; kingdom Metazoa; phylum Chordata; class Mammalia; order Primates; family Hominidae; genus Pan; species Pan troglodytes. Next base: position 54,451,006 of record NC_072414.2, read on the forward strand.
CCGCCCCCAGGTTCAAGCAATTCTCCTGCCTCAGCTTCCCTAGTAGCTGGGATTACAGGCATGTGCCACCACGCCTGGCTACTTTGTATTTTTAGTAGAGACGGGGTTTCTCCATGTTGGTCAGGCTGGCGTCAAACTCCCAACCTCAGGTGATCCACCCGCCTCGGCCTCCCAAAGTGCTGGGATTACAGGTGTGAGCCACCGTGCCCGGCACTAGCCACGTGGTCTTGTGTGAAGAGGCAGGTGTTGTGTGCCACTCATCCAAGGGAAGCTCTGTGTCAGGTGCCAGTCCTCATGATGGACAGGAATCTTTAGCTGGCTTTATTAAGAAAAATAAGAATTCCATGTTTATTTCAGATATGTTTTCTCTCTTTGCAATGAAGTTTTGTTGAAATAGAGCATAGAGAAATGAACACAAATCATAACTGGACGATTTGATGAATTTTCACAAACTGAACTCACCTGTGTAACCTGCATCCAGCTCAGGAAATAACCTGATCAGTATTTCAGAAGCCCCCGATACCCCTGCTGGTGCACCGCCTTCCCACAGTCATAATCTCGACTTAGTTTTACTTGTGTGTGTGTGTTTATTTTATTTTATTTTATTTTTGAGACAGAGTCTCGCTCTGTCGCCTAGGCTGGAGTACAGTGGCGCAATGTCAGCTCACTGCAACCTCTGCCTCCCAGGTTCCAGTGATTCTCCTGCCTCAGACTCCCAAGTAGCAGGGACTACAGGCACACGCTACCATGCCCGGCTAATTTTTGTATTTTTTAGTAGAGACGGGGTTTCACCATATCGGCCAGGCTGGTCTCGAACTCCCTCGTGATCCGCCTGCGTCGGCCTCCCAAAATGCTGGAATTACAGGCGTGAGCCACCGCGTCTGGCCAGTTTTGCCTGTTTTTGAACTTAGTGTAAATGGACCTGCCCAGTGTGTCCTCTTGTTTCTGGTTTTGTTCAACATGATGTTTGTGAGATTTGTCTCCATCTTCGTGTGAGTTGTGGGTCTGTCATTCTCATCGTAATATGGTACTCATTCATTTTGTTCATATTATGTACCTGTTCTTCTGTACGTAGGTATGTAGGCAGTTTCCAGACTCTGGCTGTGATGTATAGAGCAATACGAATAATGTTATTTATGTCTTCAACACGGATGGGTTTATACCTAGACGTAGTATTTAGATGTGTTTGCTTTGCTTTTCCTAGTGCATTCATTTATTGAGTAAATAGTTACTGAGCATCACTGCGGGCCGGGCTCTGGCTCAGGCCCTAGGGGTGAGAGCAGAAATAAGACAAGCAAGGTGTGTTAGAGGGAGAGGAAGCAGTTGTTTTGGATGGTCTCTAAAGAGTCGACATTTCAGCGAGGGCTTGAAGGATGAGAGCAAGGCCAACAGGTAAAAGGCGCCTACTCCATGCAAGGGGAAGAGCATGCACAGGATCACTCACAGAAATTGCTGCTGGCTCAAGAGTGGCCTGGTGAGCGCAGAGTGACCAGCTGTTGGCTAGACCCTATCCAAGCTGAGGAAGTCATGGCCTGGGACATTTAACTTCTCATTGTTGGAGTCAGGAGGAAGGGCTATATCTGTCTGTACTTTAACTAGGCCGGGCGTGGTGGCTCACGCCTGTAATCCCAGCACTTTGGGAGGCTGAGGCAGGTGGATCACAAGACCAGCCTGGCCGATATGGTGAAACCCCGTCTCTACTAAAAATACAAAATACCACTTTGGGAGGCCGAGGCGGGCGGATCACGAGGTCAGGAGATCGAGATCATCCTGGCTAACACGGTGAAACCCCGTCTCTACTAAAAATACAAAAAATTAGCCGGGCGTGGTAGCGGGCGCCTGTAGTCCCAGCTACTCGGGAGGCTGAGGCAGGAGAATGGCGTGAACCCGGGAGGCGGAGCTTGCAGTGAGCCGAGATCGCGCCACTGTACTCCAGCCTGGGCGACAGAGCGAGACTCCGTCTCAAAAAAAAAAAAAAAAAAAAAAAAAATACAAAAATTAGCCGGGCGTGGTGGCAGGTGCCTGTAGTCCCACCTACTTGGGGGCTGAGGCAGGAGAATTGCTTGAACCCGGAAGGCGGAGGTTGCAGTGAGCCGAGATTGCGCCACTGCGCTGCAGCCTGGGCCACAAAGCAAGGCTCTGTTTCAAAAACATAAATAAATAAACATAAAAAATAAATAAAAATAATAAACTAAATGATGGAAGAAGGAGCACCAGTGTGGGCTGCTTCACAGAAGCCCCCAGGAGAGGACCAGGAAACATGTACTTTGCTTTGTGCTGTCCACAGTTGGCCCCCTGCCTGGGTCTTCTGAAAGGCCCGTGGGCTGTCCACTTGAGGAAACTGGCTGGACACATTGTTAGGGCCATCTGTTTTGGAAACCAGCACTACTCTTGGGTTCCTGGTTTTTAACCAGTGATTCATCTTCCCTGGACCCTCAGGGTCCAGATTCCCAGGCTGAGAGTGTGCCAGGCATGTTAGCATCTTGGGGATGGAGGGAAGTCTGGTTAGCCAGAGGAGACCCCTGTTATTAGGAGACAAGTGAGGTAGTGCTATAGGCTGAATAATGAGCGACCAGAGCTGGAGGAAATGGCCTGGCGCTGTGGGTGTGGCTCTTGCCAGCTGGGCTCTGGGCTTCCCTTCCGGAAGCAGAACCGGTGTGGTGTGAGGCTCTGGTGGGAATGAGACCCACATGCAGGCTGGACAGCATCCTCTGGCCATTTCTCTTTCCCTCGTTCATTGCCTTGTGTCTCATCTTTAATGAAAATGCCCTTGTTAGGAAATTGTCTGGTTCTGGGGAAAATCTCTCCTGACCGCACAGCTGCCACCCCCATAGGGAGGAGGATGTGGAAGGAGACACTAAGGACAGCGCCAGACTCTCTAGAGCTCCCTCTTTGCTGAGCAGCTGGCTGATGGCCGTGGCCACGGGGGTACTTATTCCCCGTCAGAGTAGGGGCGCCTCTTGCCTTTCCCCCAACCCCCCTGCCTCTGGCAGCCCTTTTCTGAACTTCTTTGGATGTTTTTCTAGTGTATATTTTCACCCTCTAATTTTATGAGTGAGGAAAGAAGATAAAAGGCTCTTGTGTCTTTCATGAAGCTCTTGAAACTGTCCCTCTTACAGAGCAAGGCTACAGCCACCCACTGACTTCCCACTTTCTGACCGTCCCCCCACCTCTGTGTTCCCTTCTGGATCTCTTCCTCCCTTCAAAAGTCAAACTGCAGTTCTGTGTTTTGGATATGAGTGGTGAGAACCGTTGTTGTTAATTGACAGGTCTTTATTTCCTGATTGATTTCTCTATTTCACTTAGCTTGTAAATCTGAAATGATGTAGAAAGCATAAAAGTTTGATTCTAGGGAAGCCTAGCCACCAAGAAGGTACCTTGTTTCCATGTTACCTTTGTTAATGCGATGTGAGTGCATTTTTAAGAGTTAATCTGGAGAAATGTAAATGAAAACCACAATGAGATACCATCTCACGCCAGTTAGAATGGTGATCATTAAAAAGTCAGGAAACAGGCCGGCCCGGTGCCTCACGCCTGTAATCCCAGCACTTTGCGACGCCGAGATGGATGGATCACGAGGTCAGATCGAGACCATCCTGGCTAACACGGTGAAACCCCGTCTCTACTAAAAACACACAAAAAATTATCCAGGCGTGGTGGTGGGCACCAGTAGTCCCAGCTACTCGGGAGGCTGAGGTGGGAGAATGGCGTGAACCTGGGAGGCAGAGCATGCAGTGAGCTGAGATCGCGCCACTGCACTCCAGCCTGGGCAACAGAGCGAGACTCCGTCTCAAAAAAACAAACAAACAAATAAAAACCAGGAAACAACAGATGCTGGAGAGGATGTGAAGAAATAGGAATGTTTTTACACTGTTGGTGGGAATGAAATTAGTTCAACCATTGTGGAAGACAGTGTGGCAATTCCTCAAGGATCTAGAACTAGAAATAGCATTTGACCCAGCAATCCCATCACTGGGTATATGCAAAGGATTATAAATCATGCTACTATGAAGACACACACAAACGTATGTTTATTGTGGCACTATTCACAATAGCAAAGACTTGGAACCAACCCAAATGTCTATCAGTGATAGACTGGATTAAGAAAATGTGGCACATATACACCATGGAATACTATGCAGCCATAAAAAAGGATGAGTTCATGTCCTTTGCAGGGACATGGATGAAGCTGGAAACCATCATTCTCAGCAAACTATCGCAAGGACAGAAAACCAAACACTACATGTTCTCACTCATAGGTGGGAATTGAACAATGAGAACACTTGGACACAGGAAGGGGAACATCACACACTGGGGCCTGTTGTGGGATCGGGGGAGTGGGGAGGGATAGCATTAGGAGAAATACCTAACGTAAATGATGAGTTGATGGGTGCAGCAAACCAGCATAACACATGTATGCCTATATATCAAACCTGCAGATTGTGCACATGTACCCTAGAACTTAAAGTATATTTAAAAAAAAAAAAAAAAGTTAATCTGACACCTGACTTGTGAGAGGTAATTAGCCAGAAGTGTTCTTCAGTCTACTAGGGTACCCAAATACTTTTTTTGCAATTAAATAATTGCAAAAAATTTTGGTGTTGTTGGGTGATGGATCACTTTTATTCTTGTTCATGTTAGCAGCCAGCTATCGGGCATTCTTGAAGTGCTCATTTTAAATGCAAATTCTTTGCACAATTAGGAGGAAAATGAAATTGTTCTGGCTCCTAGCACTCACTCTGCATTTTTGCCATTCCTTCTGATGGCTGAGGGGAGGGCTCATGACTAAATCACTCAGCATCTTTGTACTTGCTGAGAGGAAACTTTGCCCTGGGATGTTAACCCTCTGTTGCCCATGGGCACTATGGAGGTGCATGTGTGATTACTCAGAGTTTTCAGTAGTCTTTTTTCCCCCCTTAAATGATCTTTAGATTTCCTCTCTCATTTGCTTTAATGGATAATGCATGTACTTGGGAAACTTGTGGTGAGCGCGCTTTTTTTTTTTTTTTGGTTTTTGTTTTTAAGGCAAATGAAATATGTTAAGCCCTTTAGTTCTTCTACTTGGCAGCAGCAGTATGTGCTGTTTCCTTTTAGCCTTGGAAGATTCCTCTGGTTCTCTCTCTTTGCTGGGAGTTATCGCTTACTCTCCCTTTGGCCTAGCCCCCCTATCCCAGCTTGCCACCTGGAGAATCCGTGGCTTGGTGTGTGATAATGGGATTCCTGTGCGGTGCGGCTGGGGAAGTGGTTCTGTCTCCGACTCTTTCAGAGAATGAGTGTGATGATAATTGTATGGAGGCAGTGAAAACTGTAATCCTCTCCCCTAGTCAGGCCAGTTATATTCCTTTTCCTGAATGTGAAAATTTTACATGTAAAACAGTCCCCGTGTTCTGTCGTTCTCGAAACTATCGGGTTGTGTGTGGAGGGGTTTAGCCTCTCAGCTAAGTTGTTGTCTTCCATGGAGCTGTGTAAACAGCTGGAGCCAATTGAGAAGGTTTTGGGAATGGCAAGGTGGTAGCACATTTTCTCTATCCATGAAACAATGGCTTTAATACTAAGTCTGTCCCCTAAGATGGGGTAGTGAGCTGATTTTATGGTTGCAAAGTATTATGAAAATGGAAAATTCTTACATGTACATTGAAGGCAGTTGCAGCTGTGCTGTTTTTTAATTTTATTGTAAAGCATTTTTTTCTCTTCTGCTTATGCACTTCTGCAGAGCAGAACATAGAATTGGAAATGAAGCTTCCATGTCTGTCCTTAGTTTGTTGGCTGAATAGAATCATAGGTTTTAGGATTGGAAGGAGTTTGTAGAGTCCAGGAACTCCTTGTGTCTCCTTCCTGTGGACTGGGAGGTCGCGAGGGACTGGCGTGGTGGCTGGTGATAAGGAGAAAGAAGTTGCTTTTAGCATTGCTCCCTTTTCCAGAGGAAATGAGATGGGGCTTTGAGAGAACTGGTGGGAAATGCCCCCTGATCAGGGGAGGTGTGATGAGAGGCAGCGGCTGCCAGCCTGGAGAGCAGCCGTACTTTAAGCCCTGGATAATTAATGAGTGGTTGAACTCAGTCTAGGGGTTGCAAAACCTCCGAAATAGGCCAACCTCTCTGTTTAGTGACAATGAACCAGAGACCCAGGAAGGTCCGGTGGTATGTCCAGACCGAGAAGCCTATCAGAGAACGAACTAGGACTCGTGACTTTGTTCTAGTCTTCTTCCTGCTTCCTGCATTTTAGGCTTTCTCAGTCCTCAGCACTGTTGCCATTTGGGGCTGGATGATTCTTTGTTGTGTGGGGCTGGCCTGTGCATCGTAGGGTGTTTAGCAGCATCCCTGGCCTCTCTACCCAGTAGGTGCCACTAGCATCCCCACCCCCTTTCAGGTGTGATAGCCAAAAACGTCTCCAGACATTGCCAAATGTTCCCTGTGGGGTGAAATTGCTCCTTGTTGAGAACCGTTGCTTTAGAGGACTTATGATGCCCCTGGGAATTTGTAAACACAGCTTTTATATTAGCATGATCCCTTTTCTCCTTTTGCTTTGAAATATAAAATGCACAGCTGAGATATTTAGTATTTACTGTAGCCCTTCCAGTAGGTAACACTGGCTGAAAGCCTGTTGATAGGAAAGTGGTCAACACAGTTCTGTATTAAACCGTCTTGTGTTTGGGTTGACAGTTTTCCCCTAAGGAGATTTGATTTTGGTTTTATTTTCAGGTCTGGGATGCTGATGATACTGGCTCTGACCTTGTCTCCACTAAGCAGCTTGTACTTTTAATTTTTGCAAATGGCTGTGAATGGGGACAAAGTGCCCAGTGGGTGGGGAAGTTGTCAAAATATTCCAAAAGCCAATGAGATCTCAGCATTCTGAAAGCCAGTGAAGAATTAGCCCTCCGTTTTGTGAGCCTTGCCTCAAGCTTGGGGGAGGACACTCACCAAACTAAACCTCCCTCAATATAGAGATGTGTGGGCAGATTTTAAAGTTGACCATTGCTTTATGAGTTACGGAATGGCTGTGGGTGCCTGTGAACTGGATGGATGTAAAGTGGCAAAGAGCCCTACACCAGGAGGCCGGAGTTCTGGGTTCTGTGCCTTGGCCTGCCTCCAAGTCTTTTGGTCAGGTCACCAAACGTAATTGAGCAGTAGGTTATTGTCTGTAGGAGAAGGAGAGAGACAAAATTTTTGCTTCCCAGATAGGGGTGAAGTGCTAAGTGGTGAGCCTGGATTTGTGAAACCACAGGATAAACCTAAGATATCTTATTGGAGCCTTAATTTTACTCAGGTAATATGGAAGACAAGAGATTATTTTAAGGCTGGCTGTGGTGGCTCACGCCTGTAATTCCAGCACTTTGGGAGGTCGAGGTGGGTGGATCACCTGAGGTCAGGAGTTCGAGACCAGCCCGGCCAACATGGCAAAACCTCGTCTCTACTAAAAATACAAAATTATCTGTGCATGGTGGTGCATGCCTGTAATCCCAGCTACTCGAGAGACTGAGGCAGGAGAATCGCCAAAAGGTAGAGGTTGCAGTGAGCTGAGATTGTGCCATTGCACTCCAGCCTGGGTGACAGAGTGAGACTCTGTCTCAAAAAAAAATTAGTGTGAAAAAAAGCATGCACATATTGAATAATTGCAAAATTTGCATGACATGAATTTAAGCTAGAACACAGAACTTCATAAAGGAAGGAAACCTCAGACTTGCTGTGAATGGCTTCCCTAGTGTCAGGTGGCCCACCCCTTTAGTCCTTTGTGGAGTTTTGGCCAGATAATTTTATAATCCCTGCGGGGCAGATCTCCAAAGTTCCTTCTGCATCTAAAATTTCTGGTTGGAGCAGAAAAGACACATCCTTGGCATAGTCTTGGGTAAGTTCACACACTTATCACCAGGCAGAGCCTTAGAAAGAATAAACAACAATAATAAAGGTTGTCTAGCTTTTAATAATCCAGACCCTTAAGTTTTCCTTCCGTCCTTTTGGTGTAAATTGGAAAGCTGTTGCGAAGGCTTAAATAAATTTAATATATTAAATAAATTTTTAAAATAAATTTATTAAATAAATTTCCAAAATAAATTTTGGAGCAGGCCTCATTTTGGTGTGGGACCCTCAGAGCTTAAGCATTGCCACCTAAGAGTTGACCTAAACTAGGAAATGAGCCAGAGGGTATAGCATGCTGATTTAAACTTCTTTGAAATGCCTGCAACAGAATGATGACAAGGGTGTTGGCTGTGGGGTCCGTGTGAAAGTTAAATTACTGACATCCCCCGCACAGCTGGGATTTACTAAGCTGGGGAAAGTTAAGATGTTAAGACACTCCAGCCAGTCAGTTTTCATTTCTGAAATTATTTAATGTTACAAAGGAGTTGTCGGCTGGGCGTGGTGGCTCATGCCTGTAATCCCAGCACTTTGGGAGGCCAAGGCAGGCGGATCACAGGGTCAGGAGATTGAGACCATCCTGGCCAACAAGGTGAAACCCTGTCTGTACTAAAAATACAAAAAATTAGCCGGGTGTGGTGGTGGGCGCCTGTAGTCCCAGCTACTTTGGAGGCTGAGGCAGGAGAATGGCATGAACCCGGGAGGCGGAGCTTGCAGTGAGCTGAGATTGCACCACTGCACTCCAGCCTGGGCGACAGAGCGAGACTCTGTCTCAAAAAAAAAAAAAAAAATACAAAGGAGTTGTCTTTTGATGTTGATGTTCATGACAATTCTTTAGAAATGAATGTCAAAGGCTTCAGACAGGGATGCTCATTTCCATGCTGTTTTCTTGAGAGAGATAAGGCCAGGGCCTGGCAGGTGAGCAGAAGAACACCTACGAATACAGCAATTGTCCAGAAAACGGCTGCTGTAACCATTTGTCAACAATTTACCTTATGTGAGATGACTTTTCTATGTGATGTAATAAAGATAATTTATAATGTTTTCGTGAAGGCAGGAGTAGGTGGTAGAGGGGGTTTTTCTTTGTCTTTTCTTGGCGTGTAATTGAAACAGAGCTTGGACTAAATGAGAAACATTTGTGTTGGAAAAAAGATTCCAGAAGCTTCTTGACTAGAGTCAAAAATTGCTTCCTTGTTTTATTGTGAGCATGTAAGCAGACTTCTCATCTAAGACAAGTGTTAAGAACATTACCATTTCTGTCTGTTCATGAGCAGATGCATTTTCTGACCTAGGGAACTGTCTACATTGTAGACCAGATAGCACACACAGTGAATCAGAAGACAAAGTGTGTGAGTTGATCTGTCTCAAAAGAAATACATGGCTTTTGTGTGGATTTATAAATTCAGTCCCTTTCACAATGCTGCTTACCCAAAAGCTGTTCTTTATAAAGAAAAGTGTGCCCGTGCATTTTGAAGTCCCAAGCTTTTTTAAATTGGCCCCAGAGGAATGCTGGAGTTTGCAGAGGAAGACTAGTTGTTCTGCCATTGGGAAATAGGGCCTGAATGGATGGAGCAATGTGACTGAATACTTTGTGTTGGTGGAGTGTGCAAAGAAAAACTCTCCTCTTGTTCAGGCTGCTTGTGTGCTTGGCTTGATTCTGGAGTTGGCACTCTTGAGAGCCACCCACAAGCACCCTTAAAGCACTAACACACAGACAATTCCTAAGTGGATGCCTAATGAAGGAAATATTTTAATCCCTTTGCTCTTACTGGCTCTCTTCTAGCTAAAGTCTGGTAGTTTAAAAAAGCAAAAGCCAAATTAAGAATACAGAACCCACTCCTCAATATGTCACCTTCTTCAAAAGTAAAACATCCTGGTGGATTTTGCCATCTTTCCTGAGCTCAAAATGGGCATGGCTCTTGCGTGTGGGTGTGTGTTTGTGTGGGGGTGTGTGTGTGTGAGAGAGAGCGAGAGAGAGAGCGCATGCACATGTAAGTCCAGCATTCTTCGTGATTGACTCAAAACAATAGCTTTATAGGGAAACCATTGCTAAGAGCTCAGGAAAAGTAAAGGCCTGCCAATTCCAGAAGGACAAAGGGTTTCAGCAACTAACATGGGAACAAAATGATCTCATGCCCCTTTCCCACTGAGACTGCACATAAGTGGGATCCTTCTCAAATTCTGAGGGCTCACTTATAGACACAGTCAGTGTTTCCAACCTATGGGACCCATTCGGGAGGATGGCCAAACCAGGAAACAGATTCCAGAGGTAGCTCTTTGATGTTTAACCCAGACAGTCAACCGACCCGGGCTCCTCAGCCAAGGAGGGGCTGAAACTCTTCAGTGAGGAAAACGAGACCCTGGCTTATGCTCAGGCATTAGTCACTGCATCCAATGGCGAGTTCCCTTAAGTCAAAGGCCTGGGCCAGGGCTGACAGTGGACCTTTGATAACAGCTCTGCATCTCTGGGGTGCTAGGCTGCCAAACTTGAATTCCTAGTGACTCACACTAGCTGGCCCTTCACAGGCCTCAGAGAGCACAGGCAGGAAGAGGCCACAGGCTCCAGGCCTCCTGATGCCCCTGCCCCCAGCAGCCCTAAGAGTGGCCTGGAGCAGGTGCTGGGGAGGTGAGAATGGTATGCAGTTCTCAAGTGGCAGGTGAGATCCGCATGCAGCAGCTCTGGGACAGCCCCCAGCCACTGCCTTTGTTACCCAGCGAGCCAGTGCAGGCACTGTGCTGGGAGAGAAAGGTGGGGGCATCTTTGAAGGTCTAAAAGTTTGGCGACACCTCCCTGCAGACAATAGTAGTTGTACTTTCAGTATCCTTGGAGAGAGAACATATCAAGACAAAAAGGCTATCGAGTGAATTCATATTTCATTAGTCATAGTAGGCCTTATGTACATTTTAAACGTAGCAAAATATAATTCTGGGACATTGCTAATTTGTTCTGTAGACAATACTTGACATATATATGAAGAATCTCTTGAATATCTGACACAACATGATAAAACTCCTCTATTTTGCTCCAAACTGGGGTTAGGGTGGGGGTAAAAACAAACACAAGGCTGGGCATGTGTGGCTTACACCTGTAATCCCAGCACTTTGGGAGGCTGAGGCAGGAGGATGGCTTGAGCCCAGAAGTTCCAGAAGAGCCTGAGCAACATGGTGAAACTCTGCCTCTACAAAAAATTAGCTGGGCATGATGGCGTGTGCCTGTAGTCCCAGCTACTCGGGGGACTGAGAGGTGGGAGGATCACTTGAGCCCAGGAGGTCGAGGTCGAGGCTGCAGTGAGCCGAGATCATGCCGCTGCACTCCAGCCTGGGCAACAGAACGTGATCCTCCCTCAAAACAAAACACAAAATTTTTGCCATACTTAGAGGCAGTGCTGTTTGTAAGAAGCTTTAGGTCATATATGAAGATAAGAGTATGTTTTTGAAATTATCTGTAACCTGCGTCACCTCCTGAGTTTGGGTGTGCTCCAGTGTGCTACCCCAGCCGCACCCTGTATGTGCCTTTCCTGCATCTTTGCATGGCCCTTACAGGGAAGTCCCCTCCACTGGCCCCTTCATACTGCTCTAGGATTTTCTGTTCCCTTGTCTCTGTCAGACAAGAGTTCCCTGAGGGCAAGAACTACCCTTTTCTGCTGACACCCCAGCCCCTTATCTGGGGCCTGGCACCCGAGAGAGTCATGCTATGGAGGATCTGGAGGTAACTGAGATGAAATATAACAGTTGGTTGAGGGAAGGGTGAGGTTGGCCCTTTCACATTCGGGTTTGAAAACTCAGGACTGTAATGAAGACACAAGACAAATTCAGTAGTCTTCCCAAAGGCTGCAGGCAGGTGCACAGCCTAGCCTCCCTCATCAGTCAGTCAGATGGCAGCAGGAGGATGGGGGGCAGAGGCAGAGGGATTCCTTCTTTCTAGCGCCTTTCTGCCCAGCTCGCAGTGGTGCATTTCCTGCCTCCTTTCTTCCTTCTCCCCTGCGCTTGACATTCTCCACTGCATTCAGAATAAAGTTCCAATATCTTACCTTGGGATAGGAGGCCCGTCAGACTTAGATGCTCACCCGATTTCCCCTGATTCAGCTCCTGTTCCCACCTTTCCCATGCACCCACCCCCATATGAGTCAGTCCCAAGGACTGCTGTCTGGGAATCTCCTCACCCCACCACATCCTGCATTGTATTCACCCACTTTGGGGTCTGTGTGCAAGTCATTTTTTCCAGGACCTCTCCCCACGCCACCTATCTGATAGATCTCTTTCTTCCCCCAAACCCAGCTCCCATGCTCCCAGCCTTCGAGATGACTCCTTGTGTCTTCCTCATCTTTGTCCCATGGGGAGAACCCTCATGCCAGAGGGCTCCTTCTGTGTGCCTTTCACCCACGCTAGTGTGAGTTCCTGATAGGCAGGGATGCGGCTCCCTTCGCCTCTGGACCCTAGACAGCATCCGGCACGAAGCTTAGCAAACAGTGAGGACTCAAATAGGCACTTCTCCCGTGCTTCAGCCCTGCACTGAGTATGGGGTGTGGGCCATCCAAAACTGGGTTCAAATGTTGCTTGATGTCATGGTGTCAATTTTTGGCTATTGTAACTAAAACATAATAAAAATGACAGCTTTGTTTACTAGTGAGATTTACCAAAAAAAAGTTTTTTTGGATGACATACTCTTGTTCAAATGATTAGGAAAGGAGTGTGCCTTCCTTATTTGGTCAAAATAGTAGTGGTGAGTGTGGGAAGGGTTAGGAATTGAGACACACTGATCATGCCCCTATAGCCTTTACCTATTTCTCCGACCGACGGATGACTTGAGCATTCGTTGAATGAGCAGAATTCCCCTGAGGAAGGTAAACTGACTGTGAGTGAGGTGCTTGGAGGAGGAGAGGCAAGGAAGCCAGGCCTCTGTGTGCAGCTGAGGAAGGGGGTGGCCCAGGGTTCCTCCTAAGTCTGTGGCCATGTCTGGTTCTTTGCTCCTTTCTTAGCTGTCAAAGGTGCCTTAATGAGACTGTTCCCGGTCACAGAATGTGCCACAGGAAATAGGCCTGCAGGGTGTGTAAGAGGAAAGACCAGTGGGTTTGCAGAAACCCGACACTGGCTTTTCCCAGACTGGGAGGCAGCCTCAGAGGTCAGCGTGGCATTAGCCCAGAGCACAGGACTGTCCCAGGGCGTAGACTTTTAAAAATGAAAGTGTATTTATAGATGGTGGCCCTGGGGACAGAACTTCCAACTGTTCCTTGTCAGGCCCCACCCCTTCACAGCACTGGGCTCACTTCAGTTTTATTGGTGTGTCTTAAAATGGGATTGGGAATAACACTGAGAATAATGCTTGGAGGTCCCTGTCACTAACACAAAACTGTCTTTTTTTTTTTTTTTAAGTGCTCGATTTCCATATACATACAGAAGAGTATGCAAAATGTAGGTGTAATTTAAAGAGTAACATGAACATCTGCGGAGCCAACAACCAGGTTACAAATACCTTAGAAGTCCTTCTCATCTCAACTTTTAATTTTAACTGATCTTTGCTTTTCGTAGTTGCACTACCTATGTATGCATTCCTAAACAATGTATGCTTTTGCTTATTATTCTTATTTTGAAAAATTGAGTACAAAGCACAAACCCTGTGTTTGTAAGGGAAGGTTCCTACTGAAAACTATTAAGTGAAGAATCCTAGCAGAAGCAGAGGGCTTCAATAGTTGTGTGAGCTCAAAGGTCATACTTCTCTTTCATCAGTGCTACAAGAAGCCGGTTTCCTCACTGGATCCTGCTCTTCCTGTGCATCCCTTTGTAATTAGGGTTGCCATTCACAACTGCATTTACAAAGGAGTTGTACAGGGCCAGGCATGGAGGCTCACGCCTGTAATCCCAGCACTTTGGGAGGCCGAGGCAGGTGGATCACCTGAGGTCAGGAGTTCGAGACCAGCCTGGCCAAAGTGGTGAAACCCTGTTTTTACTAAAAATACAAAAATTAGCCAGGTGTGGTGGCATGCATCTGTAACCCCAGCTACTTGGGAGGCTGAGGCAGGAAAATCGCTTGAACCCCGGAGGCGGAAGTTGCAGTGAGCCCAGACATGTGCCTTTGAGCTCCAACCTGGGTAACGAGCGAAAGTCTGTACTAAAAACAAAACAAAACAGAACAAACGAAGGAATTGTACAGCATTCAGAGAGACTTATAAAAGAGGATTCCTTTTAACATGATAATTTAGCAGGGGTCCTAAACCTGAGGTTCAGAAAAGAAATTTCAGAGGGCTCATGAATCCTTGAAACCGAAGGCATAATTGTCTCTGTGTTCTCCTTTTTGAGTGAAAGCATCTATCATTCTCAGAGGAATTTGTCATCCCTTCTCCACCCCTTTTTCACTCAATAAGAATAAGGGATAATATGGGCCAGTCTTGGTGGCACATGCCTATAATCCCAGTGCTTTGGGAGGCTGAGGTGAGAGGATTGCTTGAGCCTGGGAGTTTGAGACCAACATAGTCAGACCCTGTCTCTACAAAAAATAAAATAATAAAATAATTAGCCAGGTGTGGCAGTGCATGCCTGTAGTCCTAGCTACTCGGGAGGCTGAGATGGGAGGATCACTTGAGCCAGGAGTTTGAGGCCGCAGTGAGCTATGATTGCACCATTGTCCTCCAGCCAGGACGGGAGAGTGAGACCCTGTCTCAAAAAAGAATAAGGAATAATGTGGAGGTGATGGTAGTGTTTTGTTTTTTAAATGGACCCTGAGGCTGTTGACGATTCCTTGAAATATGTTTGGTTTGCTTGTGTCTGAGTCTTCATTGGCTTCTCACGTTTGAGAGTGAAAGGAAAATGAGCTGTAGGTTAGACTCTGGGCTGTCCCAGATGGAATCCTTGACGATGCTGTGGGTGGCCTTGCAGCCTTTGACTGTTCTCTGAAATCTGCATCTCACTCTCTTGACCCAGAGTAACTAGAATGCTAATGGAAAAAAAAAAAAAAAGTTGGACTGGTTGCTGCAGTTTCAAAACAAATGACCTCACTGCCTGAGTTCTACGCTATGCAAAAGAAACCCTAATTTTTGCCTTATAAATAATAATGGACCTTTGGGGAAATAGAGCCAAATACCCATTTAGTGAGGGTGGGGTATTTGGCTCTGTTTCCCTGAAGAATCATTTAACGATTTGTCATTGCTGAAGCTTACTCCCTAGAAACAGAATGCAACCACTGTGACACCAACTTAGTAATTATTTCCTAAGAGATATGGTAATTTAAATTTATAATGACTGACTTTCATTTCTTCAAGTTAAGAAAATAAACTTTCTATAAGCCGACTTAATGGGGACAATTTTCAGTTCTGTTCCAAAAGTGTAACAGAATTTTTGAGTTTTCTAGCTGAAGGACACCTGAGTTTTATCACGCTCCTCATTTTATAGATGAGTTGACTGAAGATCTGCAAAGTTAGGTGTGATCTGCTCGAGGTTGCATTGATGTGTCAGGGCTAACCGAAGCTAGAATGCAGGGGAAAGAGGCAACTATTTGGATGATTATATTTAAATTAATAACCCACCAACCTTTAAAATGCATGATTTTTTGTGGTCTCCAAGCATTTCCTGGGATGGTTCTGGTCTTGGGTCGGTAAACCTGATGTATGGAACAAGAGCTTTTCTTCTTGTTCTTATTCTTTATATCTCATAAATTCAGATTTTTGAAAAAAGTTTTTCGGTTTCCCTCTACAATTTTTAGATTTTCTTCCCCTGCTCAAATGTGAACAGTTCTTTCTTGAACTTTGTTTTTGACGAAAACCAGGAGTTTCAGTTTGGCTGGTGCAAGTCATTTGGGATTAAGGAGAGAGAACTGGGGGCATGGTTAAGATCTGGAACTGCAGGCTGCTTTGTCTCTTCAGTTAGGAGTCAGACAGAGTAAGAATAACATTTGTTTAGAAACAGAGTTTTATTGGAGTGGTAATTTACAGGTAAAATGTAAGCTTTATAGACTTGATTCTGCAATTCTATTCCTGGCCTTGCCGTTCCTCGCTGCTGATTTAAGGCAAGGCCTATCTTCTGAGTCTTGGCTTTTCTCATCTGTGAGAAGAGGGGCTTAGGCCTGAGTATTTCCAAGGACCCTTGGCAGCCATATGACTGGACTCCACGGTGGGATATTTGCAGAGAGGCTTCTCTGGAGCTGCTGCCTGTGGGCTGGCACCAAAACTGGAGGCAGAAGGTTCCAGCTGCGTTGCTGCACAGAGCCTCAAGAGCATGAACCAAGAGCATGAACTCAAGAGCAAGAGTGTGGCATTTTCCCCTCCTCCTGCTTTGTCACCTGAACCCCAGCAGTGTTGTTCAGTGCTGGGAGGATGTTGCTCACCTGCTGACACGGCTACCTGCACTGACACATGTCATTTGTGTCTTCTCTGCCAGTGTGCTGCTGCAGGGTGACATCTGGACTGGCCTCCTTGTCCCTCGGATGCTCGGCTGCCCAGAAGTTTCTGGATCAACTTGTTGAAAACCATGAGTAATCTTCATTTCTACTTCGCAAGCAGCTCTAGACCTGTGGCATCTCCAGCCAGGTCTGGCTGATGGACTCCTGCCCTCTGTGGCCAGCCTCTCTCACACCCAACTCCAAGAGCCTGGAAGATGGCAGCAGGGACTCCGTACGGGGCCCTTCTGTTGCCCCCAGCAGTCATAATGGTTTTGGGGCCTTCTGAATCTACCTTCTTGGAGCTACTTTGTTCCATCACCAGAGCCAAACCTACAAGTCCTGATTCTCTTCTTTGGCAGTTAGGGGAGTTTTGACCACTTTCCTACCTTTCACTTTGCTTCAGCCACAATGGCCTGCCTTTACTGGCCTTTGAGAAAGCACCCGCTTTATGGTGGCAGATGCAGGTGCCATTTTCTCTGTCCAACATCCTCTTGCCTGGCATGTACCTTCTCATCCATCATGTCTCATCCTAATGCCACCCCCTTTAGAGATGCTTATCCGACTACCTTGTTTCATTGTCTTCCTCCATCCCCAGGTATGCATCCTCTTTCTCTCTCTGATCCTTCCGTGTGTCTGTCTTTGCACTTACAACAGGTTAGATCTCTTTAGTCATTAGTAGACTGCCTATTCATCCATTCATTCAACAAATATTTCTTGAGTATTTACTATGTACCAGCAGCTGAGATAGGCACAGTCTGTGCTGTCTAGAAACTTCCAATCCATGAAGAAAGACGAGATCAAGTAAAAGCCTAAGTAAACTGTCATGCTATTTGGGCAGAGTGCTTTGTTCTAATTACTCTAAAGCATCCTGGGCATCTTGTTAAAACACAGATCCTAACTCAGTAGGTCTGGGTGGGCCTGAGAGTCTGCATTTCTAACAAGATACAGGTGATGCTGCTGCCTTCTAGACCACACTTGGAGAAGTAAGGCTGTAAGCTTTTTGATGAAAATAAGACTTGTCCTGGAGTGTGACTCTTGCCGAACTGCCTGGGTGGATGTGGGTAAAGTTACTGGAGACCCTCAGGGTTTTGTCTGGCCTTGGAGTCTCTTCCAGCTGCAGGAGACTGAGTGGTCTGAGATGTGAGCCTGATTGAACAGTAGGGGAACCTGTTACCATCACCTGCATCTATGTGCTTGTCCTCCTTAAGGTTATCATAGGTTGTAGGTTTGTCCATTGAACCCTCCCTTAAATATTGTGCTTTTCACATTCACTTGGTGGAATCCTATGGGCTCTCTCTGCAGGGTGTGTTCTGTATAAGTCAGCATTTCTGAAAATACTGCGGGTGTTTGGTTTTTAAGAGCAGACTGTATCTGCTGGGCCCATGGGGCACTTGCAGTGAGATTTTGAGAATGGAGACCATACTGGAAGCTGGCGACTGGGGCAGAAACCTTTGAGCAGGTAGAGTGAGGGCAGGTCAGATGCAGGGCACTGCTGTCAAAGGAGAGCCTTGGGTCCAAGCAGCAACTTGGCCCAAGGGTTGTGCTCCTGATACTGGCAGGTTGGGGGGTGGGGGGATGGAGGGCGGGTGCAGGGGGGGCAGAGGGGAGTGGGGCGTTGCAGGCTCAACATTGTCCAGCTGCTGCAGTGGACCTGCTCAGAAACGTTGCTTTACTTTCATAAGCAGCTAAATTGATTCTCGCCCTAAATAGTTAACAGCATTCTCGGAGTACTTCCAGTGTCCTAGGCCTTGGGCTAAGTGTGTGGCACACGTTCTTGTAACTTAACCCTCCCTGCAGCCCAGGAAGCAGGTGCAGCCTCTGATTTACAGAGGACAGGACTGAAGGAACTCACCCAGTGGGTCACACAGCGAGAGTGTGCAGTCAGGATCCAGCCTGGACTATCAGACCTCATGTGGAGTTCCTTCTCTTGCTTTTAACCCCTGCATCATGACTAGAAGTGGGATTTTACAGCTAGTGGCGAGATGGGGTCGCTTATTATTTGCATCCTAGGTTATTTGTTACTTTCTTCTTTTTACCCACCCTCAGCGTAGACCCAGATAGGACTCTCCCCTGTATGGCAACTTTAAAATGTTGCTTCTATAGCACTGTGGCTCCTTGAGGTGGGGGAGAAACTTGGACAATGTGGGGGCAGACGTGAACAGGGAAGAGAGAAAGGGTGTGTTCATTTTGGAGGCAGACTTCTTGTCTACCTCTGCCCACCTCCGCCAGGATCAACCGGAACAGCTCTCCAGGGGGACTCGATTGTTTCTGGTAGTCTGGAGAGCCAATGCCAAGACCTGGTCCTCGAGGGCTCAGGCTGGGAGGTAGGAGGTGAGGGTGGGTTAGGGGTTGATTCAGTGTGTTCTGATGACTGTTTTCTTGCCACTCAGTGGGATTTCTATGTCAAAGACAATCTCCAAGTGACCTCACTCTGGTCAGAGTTATTTCATCTATTCTATATTAGATACACAGTTCTAGTGTCTTAAGTGTTTTAAATTTTCATTAGGCTTCTCAACTTTTGGCTTCATGTATATGCTTAGTTCTGGGCTGGGCCAAGCCACCCACCAAATGCAGAATTAAGTTGAACCTACTTAGCCCGGCTTCCATGGCCAGGTATGTGTTGTAGTTCTTATGTTTTAGGCAATAGCAGATGGGAAACATGCTATCACTTTTGTGTTACAAACTCTATTCCTAAATCCATGCGTATACCCCCTTCTGGAATGCTGGGATGTCCATCTAGTGACAGGATCGAATCAGATCTTAAAAGCAGCTCCTTCTTGCTTCTTTAGACTTAGTGGGGCTAAGCTTGTCTTTCCATCTAGTCAAGCCTCTGGAGCTTGTGGGAGCTGGATTCAAATCCCAGCTCTGTAATGTGATAACCTTGTGCCTGTGTGCATTTACCTGGGCCTCAGTTTCTCATATAGGCATCAAGGACTGGTACCCTCTATTCTCTGGGCTTATTTCCTCAACAGTAAAGGCGGGAGATGATTTTATTTTGCAGAGTTGTTTCAGAGCTATGCCCTTAGACTGGTGTGTACTTACCCTGGCTACTCATCCTTCAAGGACTGTCTGAAGTGTCCCCTTCCAGTTGCATCTGGCTGATCCCCTCTAATCAAGCACTTTCCCATTGTCTGAAGCAAACTTCTTTGTCTTTATTTTTATTTTTTTGAGACAGAGTCTTTCTCTCTCACCCAGGCTGGAGTGCAGTGGCGCAATCTTGGCTCACTGCAACCTCCGCCTCCTAGGTTCAAGCAATTCTCCTGCCTCAGCCTCCTAAGTAGCTGGGGTTACTACTGGGTGGTGGCTTGCACCACCACATCTGGCTAATTTTGTATTTTTAGTAGCGACGGGGTTTTACCATGTTGGCCAGGCTGGTCTCGAATTCCTGGCCCCAAGTGATCCGCCTGCCTCAGCCTCCCAAAGTGCTGGGATTACAGGTGTGAGCCACCATGCCCGGCCTTCTTTGTCTTTAGACAGTGAGCCCCTTGAGGGCAGGGACTGTGCTTCATCCTTGTGTCCCAGGCCCAGCACAGGACTGTGAGCTCGATAAACATCTGTTAAATGAACTCAACAAAGTAATTCCCTTTTTCCATTTGCTTGCCTAAAGCCAGCTTATCTGAAGAGTTACTAATAGGCACCACTGGTGAATACTTGAGCAGACCCAGGAGTGGTGATGGTGGGCCAGTTGGTCTCCTGTCATTGCAAGCCTCCTAATGAAAAGTCAGCACATGTTTCCTTGTCTTCTGTGGACTTCAGGAGTGAAGACCTCTCTGGGGTCTTCAGTTATTTGAGTAAAAGGGGAGAGCAGGTGGGTGGAAGGTGTTGGATGAGTATCTTAAGAAGTGTCCGCTCCTTCCTCTAACTGATTTTGTTTATATATCTTATTTGTTTATTGTTGTTATTTTGAGACAGAGTCTCACTCTGTCGCCCAGGCTGGAGTGCAGCGGCGCAATCTCAGCTCACTGCGACCTCTGCCTCCTGGGTTCAAGTGATTCTCCAGCCTCAACTTCCCGAGTAGCTGGGAGTATAGGTGCCCGCCACCATGCCTGGCTAATTTTTGTATTTTTATTAGAGACAGAGTTTCACCATGTTAGCCATGGTTGACCAGGCTGATCTCGAACTCCTGGCCTCAAGTGATAACAGCCACCTCGGCCTCCCAAAGTGCTGGGATTACAGGCGTGAGCCACGGTGCCCGGCCTATATTTCTTTAAAATGTCTTCTTATTTTACAAAGTTAGAAAAGTAATTTACAACCTGTTGATATATTTAAAAATAAGACAAAGAAGTAAACATTTATAAAAAGGGAAACAGCTTTTTCCATAGTAGTCTTCATCACCCTGGTAAGCTGCCAGTGCTTCCAGTCTTCTGGTCCTGCGTTGCATGCCCTACGTTACCACACTTGGGACTCTCTTCCCTCATTGTGCCGGGATGTACTTTTTTTCTTTTTTTGAAGAAGTCACAATGTAATATAAATTTTAGATGGCCAGAGACACAAGCCCTTTCCCTTTCTGATACTGTGCTAAAGTGTTCAGACCTTTCCTGCATTGCTTTCTTTGCTTCCTGGCTCTGCCTCAAGGTGGGATTCTGTCAATCTCCCCTCATTTGAAATGTCCCCACCCCAGAGCTAGCACTATTGACAGGGCAGTTGGGATGAGGGGCACAGAAGAATTTTACCTGCAGCCTGTGGCTGAGTACCCATGCGTAACCCCATTCCAACGAACTAGTCCATTTTTTCATTTTATTACCTTGTCTGAAATTATGAGTCCATAGAGACGTCTAATCACAATTCTCTTCCTCATTTGGGATCCTGAAGGGCATGTTTCTCTTCATTAAAAAGCATGATTTTTCTAATGAAAGGAATGATTTAACTGAGAAGTTGCAAGTTGTTCTTTTTTTTTTTTCTCTTGCTGAGAGAGTCTCACCTGGCTTAAAAACAACAAACTATTAATGTTAACCACATTTGCTTTTTGTGAGAAGGAAAAATATTTTCAAGGTGGTATCAGAACTCTATATTACGTAAAACACTTGTGACCCCTTGTGTGTGGGAAAGTATGTGTATGTTTTTTATTTATTTTTTGAGACAGGTTTCAATCCATCACCCAGCTCACTGCAGTCGCAAACTCTTAGGCACAAACGATTGTCCTGCCTCAGCTTCTTGAGTAGCTGAAACTACAGGCACATGCCACCATGCCTAGCTAATTTTTTATTTTTTGTAGATACGGGGTCACACCATGGTGCCCGGGATGGTCTAGAACTCTGGGCTCACACGATCCTCTCACCTCAGTCTCCCAAAGTGCTGGGATTACAGGCGTGAGCCTCTACACCCAGCCAAGAAAGTGCTTTTTTTAAACGAAAATAATATTGTTCTGTATAATGCATTTAAAAAACTAATATGGATGTTTATTTCTTACTAATACAAATTTATCCCATATTTAAAGACTACATATTATTTTTCTTTTTCTTTCTTTCTTTCTTTTTTTTTTTTAAGACGGAGTCTCTCTCTGTTGCCAGGCTGGAGTGCAATGGCGTGATCTCAGCTCATTGCAACCTCCGCCTCCTGGGTTCAGGCGATTCTCCTGCCTCAGCCTCCTGAGTAGCTGGGATTACAGGCGCCTGCCACCATGCCTGGCTAATTTTTGTATTTTTAGTAGAGACGGGATTTCACCATGTTGGCCAGGCTGGTCTCGAACTCCTGACCTCAGGCGATCCGCCCGCCTCAGCCTCCCAAAGTTCATTATAGGAGTGAGCCACTGCACCTGGCTATTTCTTTATATTAATTCTTACATATTATTTTTATATAAAAAGATAAATTATGTAACCACTCATTCTTCCGTTCCTGGGTGTCCCCCACCCCTTGCAATATATAAAAACATATTGCATTGCACATTTCTGTAATGCCACTCTGTAGACCCTTATGGACAATTCTATAGAATTTCAAGGTCAAAGGATATGCTCCTTTAAAAATGTCCCTTTTAAAAGATGATTGAATTGGCCGGGCATGGTGGCTCGTGCCTGTAATCCCAGCACTTTGGGAGGCCGAGGCGGGTGGATCACCTGAGGTCGGGAGTTTGAGACCAGCCTGACCAACACGGAGAAACCCCGTCTCTGCTAAAAATACAAAATTAGCCAGGCATGGTGGTGCATGCCTGTAATCCCAGCTACTCAGGAGGCTGAGGCAGGAGAATCGCTTGAACCGGGGAGGCAGAGTTGTGGTGAGCCGAGATTGTGCCATTGCACTCCAGCCTGGACAACAAGAGTAAAACGCTGTCTCAAAAAAAAAAAAGGTAGAATTTACATCTCCAACCATGAGGGCCCTCATTAGCACAGAATGTTATTAATCTTTAAACTTTTTTTTGCCATTTTAAAAGCAAAATAAATACAAAAGAGTTAAAAAAAAAAATGGCTGTTTCAGATCTGAGAATTCATAGGGCTTCAAAGTCTTCCAACCCGCAGACCCAGCGGTGGCCAGGATGCAATTTCTGGTCTTGTGGTTCAGCCTTCATGGCCTCATTGTGGGGTTTCCCTGTACTTCCCCAGCCCTCCCTGAGGGTTTCTCTTTCTGCACCCCTCCTGTTCTTCTTGTATCCACGGTGCTTGGTGTTGACAGATGCTCAGGAGCGACCCCTTCTTGTGCAAGTGTGAATGAGAGCAAAGATGGGTGTCAGTGAGAGACTGCTCCTAGTCTGGGCCTACAGCAGCCTTGCCTGTCTTCCTTGCCCAGTTCCCTTCCTCTGTTCTTCCTCAGAGGGAAGCTCCTTTGCTGGCTTGCTGTGGTCATCCTGGTCTGTCTGCATTAGCTGGGATCTCTTAGGCACCAATAACTACTCTGATGTTTGTAGGAAGCACATTTCTTCATGGCAGAGTCACAGCCTTTCTCTGTCATTCTGCAGGTATCTCTGGCAGATCTTGCATTTAACAGGAATGGACAATGACTGGATTATAAAAGGCTGATAAGATTCCCTGCAGGGTGAGCTCTGCTGACCTGGCTACCCACAACAGGCTGCTTCCTTCTGTGTTGTAGCCAGCACCCTTCCTGGCCCAGTACTGTACCAAGGTACTTAGAACAGATCTCTTTCGGGCCAGAACCATTTCTAGTGCAAGTTCTTGGTTTAATTGGCTGTTTCCTTTAAAAATGATGTTCTCTATCTTTGGATGATCTCTCAGACAGCCAGCCTCTGTTTTAAGTATGTGAAATGCAAATCATCAAAAGCAATTGCTGCTCTTTTTTCTGGGTCTACCTTGGGCCGCCTTGACCTCCTTCCTCTGGAATTGCTCTCCTGGTGGGTATATTCTCTCCAGCTGTTGGTAGACATAAGAAGTAGGAGCTCCAAATAGGCTCCACTCTTAAAATGTACCATCTTGATAAAAGCTATGAGTCTTGGACATGGGTCTTATTAGTTGGGACAGTAGCTATCTCCCCCAGATGTTTTGTTCAATGGAAACATTTCAGTGATAAAAATACCTTCAAACTCCCTTCTGAGAGCAGAGGCAATCATTTAAGTAGCTCCTGCTGTGTAGCTGGAGCAAGCCACCACACCCATGGATTACATTTGGCAGTGTGTCTTTGGCCAGCTGCATGCCTCCCAGCAGATAAAAGGGCAGTGCATAGAGAAGATGTTAGGGAAAGTGGTGGGGTGGAAGTAGGGAGGAGGTGACCCTTGTGCAGCAGCTGAATTCCCAGGGTGAAGTTTGGGCCCTGCTGCCTCCAGTTTACTGTCCAGCTGCTGCTGCTGCTTGGGCCTGCAGTGCTGCGGATGACTGGGATCTGGAAGGCGGCTCTGGTGATTTGTAGGATCAGAGGAAGGACAAAAGCTGGGTCAGGGTGGGTGTGGCTGCTGGGGGTAGTTTACTGATGAAGTGAATTGGACTTGGAGACTTGAATGCTAGTGCTCTGGGCCGCTGGTGTCTGCCAATGACTTCGTCAAAACGGAGCAAATTTTATTACTAAAAAAAGAAATAATAGCGTTCTGGTGGCAAAGTATCCTATGAAACAAGAGCATATGGTACCAAGTAAGTTCAACTGAAACAGGGGTCATTCATTTTGTGAATTATCTTTAGAGATCCGCTGGTCCAAGGACCATGGTTTTTTTTTTCTTTTTTTTGAGACGGAGTCTTGCCCTGTGGCTCAGGCTGGAGCGCAATGGCGCGATCTCGGCTCACTGCAATCTCCACCTCCCCGGTTCAAGTGATTCTCCTGCCTCAGCCTCCCCGAGTAGCTGGGATTACAGGCGCCGCCACCACGCCCGGCTAATTTTATGTACCTTTTGTAGAGACAGGGTTTCACCGTGTTGGCCAGGCTGATCTTGAACTCCTGACCTCATGATCCACCTGCCTCAGCCTCCCAAACTGCTGGGATTACAGGTGGGAGCCACCACACCCGACTGGACCGAGGTTTTTCTGCTGGTGCCCCAAGGGCTTTGTGGGGCCAAGAGTGGACTCCAGGCTCCACTCACCTAACTTCTCAAAAGGGATGAAAACTTGCTCATTTCTGGTGATGGAGTAGGGTCTGCTTTAGTTTTTCATTGCTGCTGCAACAGATGACCTTAAACTTGTGACTTGAAACAACCCAAATGTATCATCTTACAATTCTCACTGGGCTGGAATCAAGTGGAGGGCTGCCTTCCTTCAGGAAGCTCCAAGGGCGAATCCATCTCTTTTGTTTTTTTCCAGCTTCTAGCGGCAACCTGCATCACTCATCTGGGGATACCATTCCTTCATCTTCAAATCCAGCTATGTGGTATCTCTCTCTGACCCTCCTTTCATCTTCACATCTCCCTTGGACCACAACTGGGAAAGGTTCTCTGCTTTTCAGGACCTTCGTGCCTACCTCGGGCACCTAGATCGTCCAGGATAATCTCCCCATCTCAAAGTCTTTAACTTGATCACCTCTGCAAAGTCCATTTTGCCATGTAAGATAACACATTCACAGGTTCTGGAGAATAGGACATGGACATTTCTGGGGACCATAGTTCTGGCTGCCACAAGGTCAGGTTTACCAGGCTTGCAGGGAGATAAGTGGCCGAAGCAGGTCCAAGGGTCAGGGCTTCAGCCCTTTCCTTTCTGCTGTTTGTTGTGCTGTTCGATGCCTGGCAGTGTGGTCTCCGTCTCAGGCTGCATCCTTCACTGCAGCTACTTTGTTCCTGGATGAGAGGCTGTGGACATGAGAACAGGAGTCATCCCTTCCCATGGGAAAAGGGCAGAAGTGTGGGGTGGGGGTAAGTGGTTGTGCTCTGAGAGCTTGACCTTGCTCTGGAATCCTTTATGGTGATTGTCAAACTAGCTTAAATGAAGTGGGTGGGGACATTCTCTTCCCTCCCCGCTCCCACTCCCCTGCTTAGTTAAATCAGGTAACCTTTTCCTACACTTCTTAGGGAGACCTCACGCTTGAAACTTGCCTCCGTTCTGAGCTCCTCACCGCTTCCTGGCTCAATCTGTGTGTCTGTCTGTAATGCCTAGGAGCTGGATCTGTATGGCTGAGTTTGGATGGGTGTCCAGTTGGCTTGGGAGTGGAGAGGGGCACCATCACCTGGGTCTGTGGGTTGGAGGATGGTGACAGATGAATTTAATATGGGGTGCTTTGCCTTATTTAACAGACGTTACTGTGGAAACACTTGGTGCAAATCGAGTGTTTTGAGCGTGTTGTTTTAAAAGACTTTAAAATGATCTCAAACTTACAGAAAAGTTGTAAAAAAAAAATACAAAGAATTTCTATATAGCATTACCTAAATTCATTAATTATAAACATTTTGCCATACTTATCATTCTCTGTATTACATACTGTTTTCTCTGACCCATTTGAAAGTTGCACCATCATGCCCCTTTGCTGCTAAATACTTTAGAAAGTCTTTCCTAAGATCAAGGACATTCCTTGTCTTCTTTTTCTTTTTTGCTAGCCTGTCCTTGCTGGCAGACATTCCTTTCATAACCACTGTTCAATTAGTAAAACCAAGGCATGTAGTACTATTATCCAGTATGCAGTTCATATCCAAATTTTGCCACTTCACACAATAATGTCCTTTATAGTAATTCTTCTCCTGCCCTAGGATTCAATCCAGGATTACGCAGATTCTGTACTCAGTTGTCATGTCTCTTTAGTCTCTTTTAATCAGGAACAGTTCCTCTGTTTTTTTGTTTTTGTTTTTGTTTTTTTTTTGCCATTCACGACGTTGACATTTTTAAAGAATACAGATTGGCTATTTGGTAGCTATTTTGGTTTGTGTGGTATTTTCTCACTATTAGATTTTCCACAATTACATCTATTTTTGTCGGGCATGCTCTATAAATTATGTTTTGCATCCTTCTCAGTCCATCACATCAGGAGGCACATGATGTCCTTTTGCCTCATTACTGGAGACATTAGCTTCAATCTCTTGGTTAATGTAGTGTTGAATTTGCATAACATAATCTATCTGTTGTACAGGAGTTGAGCATTTAAAATCAGGAGTTTAAAGAGGGCATTGTCTTCTAAAGCTGTGTCTGGTTTGCAAGGTTTTTTTTTTTTTTTAATGTATATTGGATTTTCCTAAAGTGGGCATCCTTGTTCTTTGCAGGGTCTGCTCTTCGATACAGGTAGAAGGGCTAATGTTCACAGAGAGCTCATAGTGAGGAATAAATTGCCTGAGATTTGAACACACCGTTAATCTCTGCCCTTGTAGCAACTGTGAGATCCATCCCAGAGATAGAAGCATAAATGCAGTGTTCACAGTGGGTTCCCTTTGACTATATCTAACTATCCTGGTTGCCTTGGAGTTCCTAGGAGTGGAAAAAATAGATTAGGACATGGAAAAGTCTCCTCCTAGCACATTTGACAGTTCTGTCAATGCTGAAGATGATGGTCCAGGCTGCTGTCACTGCATTTTCTTGCTTGTGAATCTCTTCTCTTCTGTCGTTGACTTATTGGGTTGATTCCGTGTGGTCAACTTGCGTGATGTGTACATACCAGGCTAGTCAGACCTGCCCTGGCTGCTCATTCACCAATTATGAGATTCCTTGTAGACGTGATTCTGAGAACTCAGGAGGCCACCATGTAGGAAAGGTGTGCTTCTTAGAGCTCTGGACGTTTTTAGTTTGATTATTGCCAGTATTATCTTGGGTCAGTGCTTCTCAAACTAATTCCAGCTTGTGAATCATTTTACAATTGAGTTGTTTACAAATGCCCAATTGTTGGGCATTTGACCTTGCTGACCCGCAGACCTATTGTTCCCACTTGTCATTATAGAAGCAAACACTTGCCGGGTGCGGTGGCTCGTGCCTGTAATCCAAGCACTTTTGGAGGCCAAGGTGGGAAGCTCACCTGAGCCCAGGAGTTCAAGACCAGCCTGGGCAACATAGGGAGATCCTGACCCTATAAAAAATAAAAACGACACTTTGGGAGGCTGAGGCAGGTGGATCATGGGGTCAGGAGATCGAAATACTACTAAAAATACAAAAAATTAGCCGGGCGTGGTGGCAGGCGCCTGTAGTCCCAGCTACTTGGGAGGCTGAGGCAGGAGAATGGCATGAACCTGGGAGGCGGAGGTTGCAGTGAGCTGAGATCGTGCCACTGCACTCCAGCCTGGGAAACAGAGTGAGACTCCGTCTCAATAAATAAATAAATAAATAAATAAATAAATAAATAAATAAAATGAAAATTTGCCAGGCATGGTGGCACGTGCCTGTAGTCCCAACTACTCAGGAGGCTGAAGTGGGAGGATCACTTGAGCCCAGGAGAGAGAGGCTGTAGTGAGCTGTGATAGCACCACTGCACCTCCAGCCTGGGCAACAAAACGAGACTCTGTCTCAAAAAAGAAGAAAAGGGAAAAAAAAGAAAACCACAAACACATGGTCACATGTAATCCACTTTAGGATTAATAGAGAAAATGGTATTTTGTAAAATGAAATAGGATAATTGGTCATACAAAAAAATAAAAGTACATTTAGGAACAACAGTGTGTCTTGACTGTCCTCCATAGTACAGTTATAAATCTGGGCAAACACGTAAAGGAGGAGGACACGGTCCCTGATCTGCCGAAGGAGTACAGATACTGGTGGGAGTAGAATGGGGACATCTCTTAAGCTGAAGAGGTCAGGAAAGGCTTAACCAAGCAGTGGGTCTGAGCTGAGCCTTGGAGACTGGAGTGAGGATGGGAATTGTTGGTAAGACAAGGGCAGTGATTATAGATTCACATTTTGTAATAAAAGTTCATCCTTGCAGACCACCAGCAGGATCCAGTGGGACTACACTGTGAGAATCACTGCAAAATGGCCAGAATTTATGTTTGTGGGAAAATCTGAGTAATTATTGAATGACTACCCAGCATTGCCAATTAAAACAAAACTTGGATGAGACCAGTCTTCCAATTCTGTCTGATGAAACATAAACGGAAAGCCTTTATAATGTAATATTACTGCCTGAGTGATTATTTTCAGAATACAATGATCAGCCAAATGGCTTCTAATTGATCTCAAAATATTTACTGAGCCTCTCAGTGTGATAATGTTCTGCTGAGTTGCTGATTTACCCCCAAAAGAAGACAGTAAGAATATGAGCATTCCAAGACCAATAAGATACACATGCCGTGAATGGTTAAATATATAAATATAGGCCAGGCGCAGTGGCTCACGCCTGTAGTCACAGCACTTTGGGAGGCCGAGGTGGGTGGATCACGAGGTCAGGAGTCCAAGACCAGCCTGGCCAATATGGTGAAACCCCGTCTCTACTAAAAATACAAAAATTAGCTGGGCATGGTGGTGCATGCCTGTAGTCCAAGCTACTTGGGAGGCTGAGGCAGGAGAATCACTTGAACCTGGCAGGGTGAGGTTGCAGTGAGTTGAGATTGTGCCGCTGCACTCCAGC
The DNA here is from genome assembly GCF_028858775.2 of Pan troglodytes. Classification (NCBI taxonomy): domain Eukaryota; kingdom Metazoa; phylum Chordata; class Mammalia; order Primates; family Hominidae; genus Pan; species Pan troglodytes. The sequence goes on from NC_072414.2 coordinate 54,480,063, forward strand.
CTGGGTGACAGAGCAAGACTCCGTCTCAAAAGCAAACGAAGAAAATATAAATATAGAATGCACAACTCCATGAATGACATGAAGGTATACACAGGGGTCCTCTTTTGCTCCTTTTCTTCACTTTTTCTAAAACAGTCCTTTGGTATCTTCAATGATTCATAATCTGTGAAAAACCAAACAGGTTACACAACAAACTCAGGTGCAACTTCTCAAACAGCCTAAGCACATGTGTCCCAAATAATTAAACAATTTATCTCAGAGGCACTTTTAAAAATAACACTGTGCAACCATTCCCTTCTAAGAAACCTTCCCTGAAACTTTTCATATAAACCATTAGTAATTGGTGAACTGGTAATTTCTGGATCCTGACTTTATTTTTTAACACTCTCCTTCTCCCCTCCACCCTGCCCCCAAAGCACAAATACCTCATCCTGGTGGTTTCAAAGTAAAGTCTACAAATCTTCAGTTCTCCTCCCTTTAAGGGACAGAGCCTGATGCCCTTCCCCTTAGATGTGGGTTGGATTTAGAAGTGAATCACAGTGTATAGAATCAAGTGGAAAGGATGGCATGTGATCGCAGAGACCAGGTGACAAAAGGCACCGTGTCTTCTCCTTGTTCTCTCTCGGATTGCTTCCTCTGAAAGAAGTCCGCTGCCGTATTGTGAAGGTGCTTCAGCAGCTGATGGAGAGTCCCATAAAGTGGGAAACTGCATGTTGCCCATTGTCAACAGCCATGTGAGTACCCCATGTTGGAATGGGTCCTCAGCCCTGGCAAACCTTCAGATGATTGTAGCTCCTGCCCACATTCTGAGTCCAACTCAGTGAAAGAACCACCTAGTTACGCCGCTCTCAAATTCCTGACTCATGAAGTCTGTGAGATTGTGTTTATGTGAAGGCATTGCATTCGGGGGTAATTGGTTATGCAGCACCTACAATAAATAATAGACATTAGATCTTCAGCAGTGATTTTAGCATGTTCGTAGTGAGACTCAGTAGCACTGAGACATAATCCACAGGGATTTTACTATTATAAGCATTGTTTTGAGGCTTTTAAAGTGATAGCTAATATCATGCGATAGATATATTAACCACTTCCCTCCCCTGGTGTTTATTTTAAAGGGATTCTTACTACAATTAAATTGATTTATGGATTCATTTGTTTATGAATTTTTTAAAAATTATTTGTTCTGGCAGTTGTTAATGCTTGAACTTACTTATGGGGGTTATCTCTATGTGACTTGGGATACATGTTTGTCTCTATCCTCAGAAGAATTAGCTGTGGCAGTAGGGCCTTCAGCACATCCCAAAGACAGTTGGTTGGAAACGCAAATACACTTGGGCATGTATTCCCAGAGATTGTGCTTGTGTCTAAATTGGAGTAAAAATTACAGGCAGCCTTAGGAAAATACATTTGGAGACATTCCGTCTTCCCCAAAAAGATGTTAATTATTTAATAACTCCTTATCTTACACCTTGGTATTAGCAGGAGCTTCTTGGTGTTGTGTGTGTTTTTACTTTTTAAAGACACAGCTATATGTCACTTGCTGTTCTACCTGTGGAATTTTTTGCATGAGGAAGCTGCTTTGGCCAGGTATACATCACTTTTTCTACACAAGTCCTCTGTGTTTGATACAGAAATGCTAGGTAAATGTGCTAGTGCTAGAAATGCCAGAAATAATTTCCAGGTTCCAGCAAGATTGCTTTGGGGTCATTCCCACCTTTAACACTGAACCCCCCAAATCTGAGATAGGTCTCAGTCAATTTAGGAAGTTTATTTTGCCAAAGTTAAGGGTACACACCGTTGACATAGCCTTAGGAGATCCTGATGACATGGGCCCTAGGTGGTTGGAGCACAGCTTGGTTTTATTCATTTTACAGAAACATAAGACTTCAAAATATGTAAGATGGTCAGGCGTAGTGGCTGACGCCTGTCATCCCAGCACTGTGGGAGGCCGAGGCAGGCAGATCACCTGAGGTCAGGAGTTTGAGACCAGCCTGGCCAACATGGCGAAACCCTGTCTCTACTAAAAATACAAAAATTAGCTGGGCATGGTGGCACATGCCTATAACCCCAGCTACTTGGGAGGCTGAGGCAGGAGAATCATGTTGCTTGAACCTGGGAGGTGGAGTTTGTGATGAGCCGAAATTGTGCCACTGCACTCCAGTCTGAGTGACAGAGCAAGACTCTGTCTCAAAAAAAAAAAAAAAAAAAATATACACACACACACACACACACACACACATTTATATATATAAGATGTACATTGGTACCTTCTGGAAAGGTGGGACAACTGGAAGTGGGTGGGGGCTTCCAGGTCAGAGGTAGATAAGAGACAAATGGTTGCATTATTTTGCATTTCTTATTAGCCCTTCCAAAGTAGGCAATCAGATATGCTTTTATCTCAGTGAGCAGAGGGATGAGTTTGAGTTGTTTGTCCTTTGTCCACAAGGAAACTCCTTGTGAGGGAGGTAAGTAGATAGCTTTTTTTTCTTAGTAGCTATCTTTTTTTAGGAATAGAATGGGAGGCAGTTTTGCCCTAAGCAGCTCCCAGCTTGACTTTTCCCTTTGACTTAGTGATTGGGGGGTTCCAAAATTCATTTTCCTTTCACAACTCTTACAGTGTGGTAGTGCTTGAAGTTTCATAACAGTCAGAGCAGAACCTCACTGCTTGCTTCCTGCTGAAGAGAGGAATCTCTGTCCTTCAGTGGATGATGTTTTCTGTGTTCTTGTTCAGGAATTTACAAACTAGAGGAAGCCTTATCTCACCAAGGGAAAAAAAGACAAATAATTGGCCTCTGAGAATTGGGGCAGGGAGCAGGGAGTATTAGTAGGGGCGTCTTTTTCTCTCAATTTCTGGTATATACATATGTATTTTAATAATTACTAAATGTCTAACAGAATAAATTTATGAGTAAGCTAAGTTATTCAGATGTATTTTGATAACTTATTTATTATATAAATAATATATGCTATTATAGATAAATTAGAAGATTTAGTCCAGTAAAAGAAAATAAAAACTGGCCGGACGCGGTGGCTCACGCCTGTAATCCCAGCATTTTGGGAGGCTGAGGCGGGTGGATCATGAGGTCAGGAGATCAAGACCATCCTGGCTAATATGGTGAAACTAGCCGGGTGCAGTGGCTGATGCCTATAATCCCAGCACTTTGGGACGCCAAGGCGGGTGGATCACAAGGTCAGGAGATCGAGACCATCCTGGCTAACACGGTGAAACCCCGTCTCTAATAAAAATACAAAAAAATTAGCTGGGCGTGGTGGTGAGTGCCTGTAATCTCAGCTACTCCAAGGCTGAGATGAGAATTGCCTGAATCCGGGAGGCAGAAGTTGCAGTGAGCCGAGATGGCGCCCCTGGGCGACAGAGCGAGACTCTGTCTCAAAAAAAAAAAAAAGAAAAAAAGAAAAAAACTATTCCAATAATCCCAATGTCTAGAGATAGTCTGTTTTTAAAATAATGAATTTTGCCCTATGTCAGTTTCCTTTTGTGATTTTTTTTTCAACGCATTTCCCCCCATAGATTCAGAATGTCCCAAACTGTGAAATTTATAAATTAAAATGTATAAGTAAGTTTTTATTTCCCATTCATTTATTCCAAATAATTGCCTTTTGTTATGGTAGAATTTGAGTAATCACAGAATTCTACCATAACAGATTCCACAGAATTCCATAGCAGAAAAATCTTGGTAAATCCTTGTGTCTCTAATAGTCCTTGAAAGAGGATTTTCAATGCTGCTTTGGAAAAGTGGGGTAGCCCAGGACGTTCTGGCTACTCTTCCTGCTGTCACTGACATTTGAGGACTCGGAGAGTTGTTGTGGCCTTCCTGTTAGGGGTGGAAATATTGGAGGGATTGAAAATCTGGAACTCACTAATTGCATTTGTGTTCCCTCCGGCCTTCTTTGGGGGTGCTGGGTCGGATGTTCATGGTTCAGGGAGAGACAGATGAAGGGCGTAAATCATGATCTGGGAAGTCTGGTCCCCGAACAGCTGTCTGCCAGCTGCTGCACTGGAAACTGGGCAAGTACGAGTGAGCTTTCCTCTGATGGTCTGAAATTGTCAGAAACAGCAGAGCCATGCTCCAGGTGCTTCTTGCCGGAACTGAGTTCAAATCTTGCCTCTCCCACCTAATGGCACTGACTACAGGCCAGCTATGTTGAAGCTTCTGGGTCTCAGTTTCCTCACGTGTCAAACACTGGTGACATACCCACCCCTGTAGGTTTGTTGTGTGGTGGGTGTTAACAACACACATGCCTGGCTCATAATCACTCATAAGGCCCTGTCCTCCCCTTGCTGTTGTATCATTACAATTGAGTATAGGATGGGTTTGAGCAGATTATTGTCAGGAGTGTCTATTCTAAGCTTTCGTTACAAAAGGTCCCCCAAATCCACTCAGCTTTCACGCTCTGCCACGTAGGAAGCTGGCCCAACACCATGGAGTTTCCACCCCGCCGCTTTTTTTTTTGAGATGGAGTCTCACTCTGTTGACCAGGCTGGAGTGCAGGGGCACAATCTTGGCTCACTGTAGCTTCCGCCTCCCGGGTTCAAGCGATTCTCCTGCCTTAGCCTCCCGAGTAGCTGGGACTGCAGGCACACACCACCATGCCTGGCTAGTTTTTGTATTTTTGGTAGAGACACGGTTTCACCATGTTTGCCAGGCTGGTCTCGATCTCCTGACCTCAGGTGATCCACCCACCTCGGCCTCCCAAAGTGCTGGGATTACAGGCGTGAGCCACCATTCCCGGCCGAGGTTGCCTCTTAGGTAAGTAAATAACAATCTCCTTGTCTCAAGGGAGGACACTGCTGATGAAGAGTTTTTTTTTTAGATCTGTCAAAATTATGGATACCACCCCCCTTTGTTTGGGTGATCCTAGGATTCTTTTATTTTCAAGAAGACAACTGGGAGGAAGCCATGCAGGAGACTGGCTGTGGTAGTTTTCATGTGAATTTTTATCTTCAGTGCTTTTCATGTCTTCAATTATCCAAGTACCCCAAGCCTGTGGTTTGCCTCAGTTTGGGTGGGCATAGCCAAGGGGGCTCCAGGGCCGTCCAGCCTTCACTCAAGGATGACTTTCCCTAGGCTGAGGGCAGTGGACCCTTGACAAAATTTAATTACCATCTCTGCTTATGGCTGGACCTCAGCTGGCAGGGTCTCGGGGGCTTTAAACAAAAGTATGAGCCTCTCCAGAAGTAGATTAGGGAGATTTGCATGCAGGCCAGGGATTTGTACATGGTGTTAATTCTCCTCCAGGCAGATATCTGCTTGGGAAAGGGCTGTGTGACCCTATTTAGAAAAATGGCTACACTTTGTTAACCTTTTTTCCCTTAAGAAGGAAAAATCATTAATGGCAGAAGTTCAGGCCCCAGAGGGGATTTTCTGGGTGATTCTTTGTTTCAAGAGTCATGTTTCCCCAGATGTGATTAAATTGTCCGTAACTTTTAACTCTTCCCTCCCCCATGCTTTAGTTGAAAAATAAAATCTCTGTTCATATTTCTTGCATATCATAGGCTTATGTCTCTTTCCAGCTCTATAAGTCAAGGCTAAAGATTTTTTTTTAAGGAAGAGGAAAAAAAAGACATTTATTTGAGAAGACATTTTTGTGTGTGCCCTGCTCCCACCATGCATTCATTCGGTGCTGGAAAGTGGTTAGGGGATTCTAAGCAGCCCCCTTGCTATAGCTGGACTGTGACGCTGTCCCTTACTGTCAGTCTGCTTGGCTCCTCCAGGCTTGATGCAGATGCTGCCCGCTCCCCACACAGCCCTCCTTTTTCTCTGTTCCCGGAACACTGTTTGCTTCTGTTACTGAGAAGGCAATACTGGGTAAAGGAGAACGATGCACGATGTGGAGCTGGAAGACCCAGGCCCAAAGGCAGCTTTTACCACCTCCTAGCTGTGCTACCCTGGGCCCCTGAGCCTAGAGTTCCTTCACTGCACTTGCAATTGCACTGTGCAATGCCTTCTCAGTCTCCTGGCTAGAAAATGGAACTCCTGGAGGACAGGATGTTGTTCATCCTATTATTTCCAGTCATTTATCTAGTCATTCATTTCTTTATATAATGACCCTCCTAGGACCTAAGAATAGAGAGATGAACGCGATACATGTGGTAGGAATTGTAAGTTGCTGCTGCTTTTTGTTTTTGTTTTGAGTGATCCACTGATGGTTGAGAAAGCCTAGGATCTTTCTCCCCAGAGAGAATACCACTAGAGAGGGGGCAGAACATGACCCTGCCTGTTGACCCCAACTGTGACACTTCTGAAACCAATCTTAGGAAAGCCTCTCATGGGAATGGCATTTCCAAGATTAGGGGTAAAGTGGGACCTCCCTGTTGAAAAGTTGTCCTGCCCTCTGTCAGCTAGACATGCCATAAGCAAGGGAAAGAATGACTTTTAATGACAGGGGTAGAAATTGGGAGCAAGAGGCTGAACACATGGAACAGAATTTTTTGAAGTGCCTTGTTAAATGGAAAGTAGATGTAGGAAAATTTGAAATGCTGGTATTTCAGATGGGCCCAGGCCTATCACCTATTCCACCTGGAGAGGGTATACTTATATTACTCCTTTTTCCAGAAGCAGTTTGTGTGTAAAAGCCCTAAAGGGCCACATTCCACTTGATCCCTTTTATTAACGAAATTGTACTTTGCAGCAAGGTGGGGTGTGGCCACAGAGCTCTTTAAAGATGGGAGCCTGGAGGCAGGAGGTTGGCTAATTGCATGTTGCCTTTTGGCTTCTTTCCAGTCTTTAATCATGGATGACCTCTTATCTGTAAGTTCTAGGCCAAAAAAAAAAAAACAAAAAAACCTTCTGTTTATCTTCTTTGTGTGCTTTTTATGAAGCTAAACAGATGATGATCATGATCTAAGCACTAGCTTTGGAAAGCAATTGTAGTGGATGGAAAGGGTCAGGGTGGATTCTACGCCAGATGTCAGCCTGCAGAGGCTGTGATTCCAGGCTTCACTTGGTTGAAGTGACCAGTCTGGCCAGCTTTGCTAGGCCTCCTCTTTCTGACTCACTGTTCCCATGGATCTCTGGAAGCTGCTGGTTCTTACCTGTCTACGAAGAGAAGCAGCTTATTTCCTGGGGTGAGGCATGCCCAGAGAAGATTTACTTCTCAAAAGGCCTACTTGAATGTAGTTCACAAGCCTGGCTGTGCCTCAGCATCACCCGTACAGCTTAAAAAGAAATTACACGGAACCACATCTCCTAGAGATTCCCTTTCAGATAAGGATTGGAATGTGTATTGTAAAAGAGCTCCACCCGTGACTAGGATGGGTGTCAGGACTCAAGACTGTCTACCTTCCTCACCCACACTTTGCAGAGAGTGGGCTGTGGCCCAGCAGCTTCCCGTCTTCTGGGAGCTTATCAGGAATGCAGATGCCCAGATTCTACCAGGCTTCTTGCATCAGAACCCACTGTTTAAAGGATGGAGAAGCCCTGCTCCAATATGGCATGTGGTATGATCAGTGCCTGATTGTTCCCGGAAATGGAACATTGACCTTATGCATTGATGGCTGTGGTTTACCAATACCTATGCTCCTAAGAACTGGGCCAACATCTGCATAGATCCAATTTTTAAAAATTATAATGTGAATCGTCTGTTATGGATCGCAACCAACTTCTAAGTTGCTTTGCCTTCTATTGTCCATTATACACACATCAATGGCATTCATTTAAATATACTTAATTTGTAAAATGAGCTGTGTTCTGTAGGCAGATAGGAGTATTTGTGTTCTGCCTTTATTGCATGTACACAGGCAGAGCACAGGCCTCTGCTCCTGGTGATGGTAAGTAGTCTCCATTTGTGCCTCCCTCCCCTCAGATGGAGGTAATTTCTTCCTCCTCTGGATTATGCCTGTCCCTTACCTGTGTGACTGTGATTGCACTTGCCCTGTGTGTTGGAATTTTTTGTTGACATTTCTGACACCCGTGGGAATGAGGCCCTTTTTATTCATAGCTGCATCCCCTGTGTCTAAGAGGGCATACTTAATGCATAGCAGAGATTCAATAAATGTTCGCTGAGGGAGTGGATGAATGAGTGGGGCTGATGATTGAGAACTCCCAGTATACCCTACATATGGACTTGTGTTTTCTCCATTCCTTCCTCCCCAAAATATCTGGGGCAGCATGTGAGAGTCTCTTCATTTTCTATTGGAAATTGGAGTACTTGAATCCAGAAGTTTAAATCTATGAAGGTGAAATGCGGTTAGGCTAAGTGGATGGACCCTTAGTTAGATCCTCTCTGGGTGATTTGTTTCCCCAGTGGTACTTTCCTCTGCTCCTTCTGGAACTCCAGCAGTTGCTCTTTGCCCTCCAATGGCTGCAGGATGCCTGCTTCCTCTGTGTGGGAAGAATCCTATTTCCTAATCCAGCAGGCATTTTTGTTGGTAATTCTGAAAATCGTTTCTCAGGGCTCTTTCCTAAAGTTGTGGCCACCCAGCACTGAGTTAGCCACAAATGGCTCAGTGATAGCAAAGGCCTAGTTGCAATATGATTTTTTCTCCCTGAGGATGGTTTTATGCTGAGAGATTCTACATTCAGTTTTAGTAGAACTTTAAGCAATTCATATTTGAGAAGATACATTTATAGCTCTAAATTTTTTTAAGAAGAATGATTTCCAGTGCTCGTCTGGTTCCTTTTTTCCATGGTGGGGTTTTGGCTGCTTTTATGTTATATAGCATTGTGGCTTCCCTATGCTGCTGACCAAGCATGGACAGTTTTTGCTTTGCTGTTTTAAAGCCAAGGAAAGGCCCATGCTTCCTGTCTTGAGAGATTTAACGTATGGAATTTGGCCAGGTGTGGTGGCTCACACCTGTAATCTCAGCACTTTGGGAGGCCAGTGTGGGCAGATCGCTTGAGCTCAGGAGTTCGAGACTAGCCTGGGTAACATGTTGAAACTTTTCGTACGAAAAGTACAAAAATTAGCCGTGATCATGCCACTGCACTCCAGCCTGGATGACAGAGTGAGACCCTGCCTAAAAAAAAAAAAAAGGAAAAAAAGTCTGGAATTTTATACCTGTTAAAAATATAAATAAGAATTAGATTTTTAAATTCTGAAGTAAATAACCTGGTTCTTCTTACTTAACCTGAATTTGCTAAGTATCTCTTTATGATTCTGAATGGTTAGATACTGCCAAGGCTGACCCTAAACATTTGTATAGTTTTAGTATTCGATCCTTGAGTAGTCACTGGTCAGTTCCCCAAGGGTCGACTTGCCTGTTGTTGTTTTAGTGGCTACTTGGAATCTGCCTGGAAGGCCTCCTGAGGAGTTTGTTGGAATTATGCATATACAGTAATCAGAGTTCTGAGTGTAGGCAGAAGTATCTGGATTTCCTAGAAAGTGAGGGGCTGCTGGACAGTCTCTTCATTTGCCAAGGGATATTTTAAAATAACATGCTTCTGTATCGGTGGCTGTGTTCTAGAGAGCTGGGGTCACCGTAAGTCTGATGATATCCCAGTGTCTGTCACAGGAAAGTGAGGTACATCCACGTATCTACTGACCCTCAGTATCTGGTGGGATATCTTTCCCACAAAATTTGCTTCCTAGGAGGGTTTTTTTTTCCTTACAGTTCTTTTCATATATAAATACTAATCAGTCACCAATTCATTACGTTTTAGGAACGGGAGAGTCTGTGAATGACATGAAAAATTATTAAAAGGAATTTGGCAAAACTATTAAAGGAATTTACCCACTCTAAAGAGAGCTGTACAGGGGTTATTGTTCTTGTTAAACAGAGTAGAGGTCAGTTAGTGGAATGTGGAGAGTTTAAAGTCATTGCTGACTTAATGACTAGTGAAAGACCAAGAAGATATGGTCTTTGCCACTGTACTTCTTAATGACAGAATCAAAGACTTACTGTGTGGACTTTATGGAAGTCTCTAGGAGTAAACTTGATGACAGAATTTTTTTTTTCTAGGCCATGTTTATATTTTCAATCTGTTCTTTCTGCTCCCTGGGACATTATTTTTATTTATTACAAAACATTGACTAGAGGGACTCACGCCTATAATCCCAGCACTTTGGGAGGCTGAGGTGGGAACATCACTTGAGCTCAGGAGTCCAAGATCAGCCTGGGCAACATGGCAAAACCCCGTGTCTACCAAAAAATACGAAAATTAGCCAGGCGTGGTGGTGCTCACCTGTAGTCCCAGCTACTTGGGAGACTGAGGTGGGATGATTGCTAGAGCCCAGGAGGCAGAGGTTGAGGTGAGCTGAGATTGCACCACTGCACTTCAGCCTGGGTTACACAGTGTCTCCAAAAAAATAAAATAAATAGAGAAATGGCCTGGATATGGCTTGAAACCAAGCCTCTTTTAAGCAAACATATTTTAAAACTGGGGGGAAAGGAGACAGGGCCAACATGCCAACTGATGAATGTAGTTTGCCACACTTTACCAGTCCTTAAATTAGCAAGGTTTCTTTTCTTTGTTTTTGAGACGGAGTTTCGCTCTTGTTGCCCAGGCTGGAGTGCGATGGCATGATCTTGGCTCACCACAACCTCCACCTCCCGGGTTCAAGCAATTCTCCTGCCTCAGCCTCCCGAGAGTAGCTGAGATTACAGGCATGTTCCGCCATGCCCGGCTAATTTTGTATTTTTAGTAGAGACGGAGTTTCTCCATGTAGGTCAGGCTGGTCTCGAACTCCCGACCTCAGGTGATCTGCCCGCCTGGACTTCACAAAGTGGTGGGATTACAGGCATAAGCCACCGCTCCTGGCTGCAAAGTTTCAAAGTTTCTTTAACAAAACAAAACAAACAAACAAAAAACAGTCAAAATTACAATTCAGGTGAGGGAGGAGGAGTGAAGGTCCAAAACAGATGGTGGGCGTTGGTGGTTTTCTCTTGTTTAAAATGAATGTAGGCCAGGCGCAGTGGCTCAAACCTGTAATCTCAGCACTGTGGGAGGCCAAGGCGGGCAGATCACCTGAGGTCAGGAGTTCACGACCAGCCTCGCCAACACAGTGAAACCCGGTCTTTACTAAAAAATACAAAAATTAGACGGGTGTGGTGGCGCATGCCTGTAGCCTCAGCTACTCAGGAGGCTGAGGCAGGAGAACTGCTTGAACCCAGGAGATGGAGGTTGCAGTGAGCTGGGATTGCACCATTGCACTCCAGCCTGGGTGACAAGAGTGAGACTCCATCTCAATAAATAAATAAATAAATAATAAATAAATAAATAAATAAATAAATAAAATGAATGCAGCAGGGCTTTCTGGCCCAAATTGCTCCACAAAACTTTGATTGCTAGGGAACAAATATTCATTGTCTCCAGTGTGCTCAGTACATAGGCATTGTGACTGGCCTCCATACTGCAAAACAAGAAGACACCTTTGCAGTGGATTAGAATGTTTAAACTAAGTTCCAGATGGGTCAGGCAGAGTCTAACTGGCCTTTGGACCCTTGGTGTCTAGACAAAGCCAGGCTTATAGTAGGCAAATGTAAATGGAGGCAAGGGAAGAAAGATTTCGTTAAGCAGAATTATCTGAGAAATGGCTGAGAAAAGACCCGAATATCTGCTATGGCAATCTCAAGTGACATCAATGCCCACTTGGAGTTGGGCACAATGTGAAATTCCTTCTTGAGGGAGCGCTGTTGGGAAAGGAATTTTTGCCTCAATTGGGCAACTTTTTCCTGCTATTTAATATGCATACTCTTCTTGAGCAGTTAAAGACGCAGAAGAAAGATAGTATTGTTTCAAGACAATTCTCCCAGGCTGCTCTTGGCCATCTTTTCTGAGTGTGCAGGCCCCACCACAGTCCCTGCAGCAACACAGTTTTGTTTGCTTAGAATTTGGTAACCTAAGGGGGCTTGAAGTCCCGCCAGGGCACTTCTGGTCCTCACAAATAGTGCCACTGAAAAACGCATCTTGTGCAAGTTTCGGAGCTTAGAAATATTCTGCTTAAATGTGCAATGCGCCATGGGGCATGTTATAGACCATCTCATTGAGCAAAAGATAAATGACCTTTCTCAGAAGGCTGAAGGAGCTTGGGACAGGTAAGCCTCCCTCTGTTCATTGTTTAAAAAAAGGAGGAACTTTTATCTCTACTTCTTGCTTCTACTTGGCCAAAAGAAGTGGATTGGGTCATCTTTTGGCATCAGGGCTATGCAAGTCCCTTTTGTTCCTATTTCTCCTGGGCAGGCCACATGTGTCTCTCTTTGCCTGAATTTCTCAAGCCTCCAGCTGAGGCCAAGGGCAGGGCTGGGGTGGACACTCATGACTGGCCATTGAGAACCCCCATCAATTTCATCCTTGATAGACTTGTACCAAAAGAGCGACCCTCCCACAAGGTTGCTGGATACACTTAGTTGTTTGGTTGGCTCTCAGAAAATGAAGCTTGCACTCACACTGCCCCGGGAAAACGTTAATTCCTGGTTAGGGCTTTTCATGATTCTGTCACACTTTGAATAGTAAGACCACTTGCTGTGGTGCAGAATATCTGGATTTCAGAAGTGGCTGAGAAATATTTTTTGGAAAGGAATAGTCACAATTAGAGGGACCCATCCACACTGATGTGACAGAACCTTTGGATGTTGTTTTTTCTTTAATTGGACATAGTTATATCAACAGGATTTGAAGGTGGTAGATGATTGCATGCTCTGACTAATGAAGGCTCACTGAGCTTTTCATGTCTTTTATTTAATTTTAAGTATCTATTTTGAATAATCGTGTAAGCCTTATGCCTGATTTTTGAGATGATTATTTCCAAGGTAGGGAACTAGTGAATGGGCATCATTTCCATGGAGGGTCAAATACCAAGATACTAGCTGAAAGCCAATTAAGATATAGTTTGGGCACCTTGGTATCAGTGGGTTGGATACCACTGCACGTGATATGGCTTTGTGACCTTCCTCGCTCTCTTTGTCCTAAGCCTATGATGGGCCTTATAGGAGAACTAGTCACAGGTGGCTCTACCTTTAAGAATATGCCTGTGTAATGCATGGATGATTGGAAGGCATTGCCACAAGTTTCTTCAGCTGAAGGAAGCTTTACGGAGTTGTGGGGCTTATTCTCCTTGACATGCTGCTGCTCCTTTTGTGTTTTCATTTTAAAACAAAACATGTATTGTTTTTCCTAGGGAAAGGCACAGTAGCTTGAATTTACTATATTTGACAGCTTTTCTCAAATGCTTTCAAAACATGGAGTTGCTAGAAAACAAAGGTTTGAACTGCTGACTTCCTCTTGTGAGAATATTAGTTTAGTTTTGGAGTTTTAAAATTTCTAAGGAGGAAGAATGTCTTTGTGACATATAGGACAAGCACTGGGAGGGGAGTCAGCCAGGGTGTCAAGCCTGTGCAGCTGCCTGGTGCCTGACCTGGGACAGATTGCTCTAGGCTGCAGGCATGGGGTTTATTGCCGAGGCACTGGGGCTGGTGATACGAGGGGTCTAAGTGGTGAGTTTCAGGCAGAAATCATCTGTACTCTTGACTCCAAAGCTGGTAATCATGACTGTATTGATCCATAAAGACTCATGATGTATCATCTGTGCTTGGCTTCTGGCCTGGCTAGGGGAGAGGAGACGGGGCGTCATCTGGTTCTGCATCCGGATTTGGAGATGGAATTTGAAAACACACAGGCAGGTTATGAGAACTGCCACTTGCAAGAATGCAAGTGAGTGTGAGATAGAAAGGCCCGGTGATAGATGGTCTTGGGCTTCTCTGTTTTCCTATCACCTGTGTCTCCCTTGCTTGCTCTTGTACTGTTTGGTAACAACTTTGAGGTGAGTCCTTTCCTTTTGGCTGTTAAAGAGCCCAGAGGTGGGTTGGAGGAAAACAGCTTTGTGAAGCCTGCAAGAGTTGACTTCACAGTTCCGTTTGCTGCGTTTTCAAATACTGCTTTATTAGCCACCCCCTCTTCCAAGGCCAGGTGATTTGTGCCTTATGGCCTGGCCACTCTGAGTCATAGTGCCTATATTTGTGTGGCCAGATTTCAGACTCTGCTACAACAGCGTTAACAAGTTCCCTTTATAGCCATTAAAATATATGTACATCTATTATTCTTTATTATAAAAGTAATATGTGTTCATGGTAGATAATCTGTAAATATAGAAAAATAAAAAGATAATAAAAGTCACTTACTCAGTGAAACCAATGCACCTACCCTCCTAGGAAGTGGCCATCAGTCCTGTGTCACCAGCACTAAGATCTGAACTAACCACGTGCAGATACCTGGGATCAGTAGGATTTCTTCACATCTTTGTGTGTGCTGTGTAATTATTCTACCCTGAGCTCGAATCCTCCACTTCAACTTTTAGCACTGATTTCTCCGCTTAACCCACGTATGCTTTATACACAGAGAGACTTCTTAAGTGATTAGTGATTCAGTCACTGCCACAGTCTATTAAAGCTTCTTAGGGAAGTGATTTTCCTTCTGTGGTGTGAAAAGGAAATAACAATGTCTGTCTTGCTCTTTAACCTGTCTCTTCTTGGAAATTCCCAGGCATCTTGGAAGCCATGTGTCTGCCCTTGGCTGTGCTCTGAGGACCTCCTGCAGTATGCCTGCCCCATTTCCTCTCTTGGCTCTTTGCCAGCTTGTGGCCTTTCTAGAAGGATATTGTCCTGTTGTGAATTTTCATCATCTTTATTGGTTTCTTCTCATTCCTCTCTGTTCTTTGAGCTTGTCAGAGAACCTGGAAGCCTCACTTAGCTTCTGGGAGCAGGTCCTGGAGCTGGGCTCACCCCTTCACCAGTTGTTTTTCTCTCTCCTGCCAGCCTCCCTTTGATTCTTAGTTTTCAGTGAACTGTACAGTATCAAAGACCCTGGAATCTGAAGTAGCAAAAAGAGTACCGGGATTTGGGCGCCACATCTGCCTGTTTCTTCATCTGTGCTTTTTTGAGCCTTTTAAAAAAATCAGTGGAATCAGTTCCATGTAAGGTTCATGAAAGAACTGTGTAAAATTGTAAATTATTTTGCAGAGATTTGCTGTTTTCCAGCAACTCCTCCCTTCTTGACACACAGGTAGTAGCTCTAGATTTTGTTGTTGTTCTTGTTGAACTCTGATAGGTCTCTCAAATAAAAGGAAACAGATACCGTTTTTATAGATTAGAAGACAACATTGTTAAGATGTCATCTCACCAAATTGATCTATAGGTCCACTGCATTCTCATTCACAATCCCAGAAGGGGGTGTATGTGTTTGTTTTAATAAATCAACAAGCTGATTCTAAAATTTACATGGAAATGCAAAGGGCTCAGAGTAGCCAAGTTAGTTTTGGAAAAGAACATAGTTGGAGGGCTTACACTACCTGATTTCAAGGTTTACGTCAAAGCTATAGAAAGCAAGACAGTGAGGTATTCGTGTAAGAGCAGCCATATTAGATGGATGGAACAGAATAGAATCCAGAAATAGACCCACACATGTATGATCAATGGATTTTCATCAAAGTTGCCAATGTAATTCAATGGAGAATGGTTGGGCTTTTCAACAAGTGATGCTGAAACAGTTGGGTATCCATATGGAAAAAAGTGAACCTTGATCCTTAGGTTACACCATATACAAAAATTATCTTGAAATGGATCGTAGACTTTAAGTAAAACTTCCAGTAGTTCCATTAGGCTATTTATTTATTGTTGTCAGTGCAAGGGAGGAGCCAGAGTGCTAAGTGCTGAGAGGGTAACAGGAAGAAAGGTTAACAGAAAGTAGTTGGTGGTGTGTGTGTGTGTGTGTGTGTGTGAGAGAGAGAGAGAGACTCTGGGCCATTCTAAACTCTGCCCCACTGCTCACTTTTTTGTTGGGTAATAACATTAAAAAACAGAAACATGTTTTTTTTTGTTTTTGTTTTTGTTTTTTCGAGATGGAGTCTCACTCTGTTCCCCAGGCTGGAGTGTAGTGGCGCGATCTCAGCTCACTGCAACCTCCGCCTCCCAGGTTCAAGCGATTCTCCTGCCTCAGCCTCCCGAGTAGCTGGGATTACAGGCGCCTGCCACTATGCCCAGCTAATTTTTTTGTATTTTTAGTAGAGACGGGGTTTCACTGTGTTGGCCAGGCCGGTTTCGAACTCCTGACCTTGTGATCCGCCCACCTCGGCCTCCCAAAGTGCTGGGATTACAGGCGTGAACCACTGTGCTCGGCCAAAAACATGTTTCTTACTGGTACCTTCAGAGGATAATTTTTGGTTCTCCCACCTTGCCCTCCTCTTCCTCTTATTTTGCAAGCAAATCTTACTTTAGCTTACACACTGTGCTGATGAAGAGTTGTCTTAAATCTGGCTTACATTGATTTAAACCTATTTTAAAATGTGCTAGGAAATCCTGGCATCATGTTAGTAAGCAAGGAATCCTTCTATTTAGCCAGTGTTCTTCCAGAGTTCCTGTCCTGAGTTTCTGCCCACTGGAGCCCACCTGCCCTCTAATTGGGGTCTGCAGGCGTACATCCTTGCACAGCTCTGTAATTTATCTGGTAGCCTCAGGCTGGAGTGTTTCCTGGACTTCTCAGAACTACGATGTTGGCTCTGTCTTATGCACAAATATGTTAGGTAAAATTTCAAGTCAATCTCCCTCTTCCCTGTGCTTGGTTAAGGATTGATTTGTGACATCTGTAGGGAGCAAATTAAGGAATTTACAACTGGTACATGAGGAAGGGGGAAGGAAGTTCTCCCTAAACTTAATCTGTAACATAGTTTTTGACCTTGTCTGCCTCTATGATGGGGGGCGGACGGGGAAGGGGAAGGGGAGTGTCTGCCTCTTTGGGTAGCCTGAACTTACATTAGCCAAATGTCATTGAACCTCCATGACTTGAGGCTAGTTACGTGATGGCTGAGTCAATGCCAGGTCTAAGATCATTCTTTCCTTTATTCTATTTATGGAACTAATATCAAGAGAGCATTTACTTTTTGGCAGGCATTGTTCTAGACGCGGAGAAAACAATTTTGAATAAGACTCATAAAGATCTGGCCCGAATGGAGCCTATATTCTGGGAGTACAAGTTTCCTGTTACTTTCTCTCTCGTGTCTTTCTTTAAAAGCCCAACACAAATCTAGGAAACTGTGATATCTCCAGGAAGAAGGGACCTCTCTGTCCTCTGAAATCATTTGTGTGTTGCAGGTTCCAAGAGTGTGGCAGTGGTTATAGCACATTATCTAGTGGCTGCTGGTATGAGGGTTTAGGCTACCCTCTGGGAAACTGGACTGGGTCAGACCTTTTTTGGGTGTGGTGAGGGGCAGAGAGTGAGGAGACTCTGCTATGGTGCCTTCCAAACAGGAAATGTTCAGCAAATATTTATTGAGCAAATGCATATCTGCATGAGGTAGTCACATGGGTGGTATTATAAACACCAGACTGGATTCCAGGTCTTCAGATTAACATTTGGAATTCCTAGGAACTGTGCTGAACCTGGCAAAGATGAGAGCCCTCCTGCCAGGAGATCCTTTAGTTTGTTTCTGGAGCATTCCCAATATGAAAGCTCTCCCATGGAGGTTGGGGGAGTTTTAAATTGCCAGTGTGTTTGAAACAAGCAACATTGTCTTCTGACCTTTCCCTAGGGTCTTGCATACTTTGATATGGCAGAAGCAGGCGTTGCTCTGAAGTTATAAATAACTAAGCAACTTGAGAGTTACACTCTAGGGCCCCAAGTTAAAACAGCTGATTCCACTCTTGTTGTAGAGCAGGAAACTATCTTTTCAAAATCATGTGTGAGCAGCATGGCATTCAAACAGGATATTAATCTTCCTAGAAATTTTACCAGGAAAGCAGAATGCTTCCTTTTCCTCCACCCTTATTTTTATTTTTTATTTTTGCTTATGTGTATCTGTCATTTCAGCATATGTGAAGTGAATGACAAGATATTTGTTGTTTTTACTGGTGACAGATGATAAATATCTTCATTTCTTTTTAGCTTAAAAACACTTGCTGAACTTTGGTCAGCTGATGTAAGGATTAGAAATAATTTTAAGATTATTTAATCTCGTTTTCCCCCAAAGAATTGATCCAGAAATTGGTATAAAGTCAGAAGGAGAAAAAGAAGGATGAGTTTCTAAGATAAATGTGCTCAGATAATTGCTTTTTATTAAAAGATACTGTTCTTTTTACTTCTTAGGTGTTGAAATGTCTGTTTTTAGTGAGATCGTGCTTCGAGGTTGGTTTCTCAAGACGAAGTTATCAGTCAGCACAGTTTGGGAAAGGTGGGGGTATTCTGCTATGGAATACCAAAGTCTGGTAACTGGTCATCTCATTGAGACCCCCGTGTGATGCTTGAGTTGCCCACCTCCCGCTACCGAGTCCCCATCAAGTAGGGATGTTTATACAGTGAGTCTCTTGCCCTAAGGCTGGTCCTTCTTTGGGCACCTTTGACTGAGTTTGGAGAATAATTGCTATTCTGTGGAAATTTCATCATCATAACCCAGGCAAGTGCCTGGGAGGCAGAGCACAGGTGGGTGGGGGTAAAATGCAGAGTGGGCTTTGGATATCAACTCTGTGATTTCTGTGGCCAAAGCAGAAATGCCCATGAGCTTGAGTTAGTGCAGTGAGTTAATTGCATGGTAATTAAATGCTAACATGATTGATCAGAGGAACTGTGTAATTGAAGCATAATAAAATGTGGCATGCTTAGTAAGCAATTGAGTTGTCTTCCCAAGGATGTAGGCAGTACTGGGCAGAAGCACAGATGTCTTGAACAAGCGGTACAGCGCACAGTTTTGCCCTTTTGTCTTCTGAGGAAGATGTATGGGACTCTAAGGAGTCAAATCCCACATTCCGTACCTGAGAACGAGATTCATAACTGTATGTGAGATATTCTTTATTTTGTAGTACTTTGCATACTTTTTGGTATATAGAATATTTACTTGTTATCATTGGTGAAATTTCAAGGTTTTTTTTGTTTATGGGTTTTTGGGCTTTTCTGTATGTATTCTGGAATCACCAAGAGGCTTCCATATTGAATTTTCTACAGTAGCTCTCTGAATAATCCTTAATTGATATATTTGGTAGAGATGAATGAAGATACCATTTAATCATGGTGGTAAATTTAAATATATGATGTTTCCTTCTGGATGAGTGACTATTTAAGCCCTATAGATGATTTTTAAAAATTATTTTATTTATTTATTTATTTATTTATTTATTTATTTATTTAAAGACAGAGTTTCTCTCTTGTCGCCCAGGCTGGAGTGCAGTGGTGTGATCTTGACTCACTGCAACCTTCGCCTCCCGGGTTCAAGCGATTCTCCTGCCTCAGCCTCCCAGGTAGCTGGGACTACAGGCGCGTGCCACCACACCCAGCTAATTTTTGTATTTTTAGTAGAGACGGGGTTTTACCATCTTGGCCAGGCTGGTCTCGAACTCCTGACCTTGTGATCCACCCGCCTCGGCCTCCCAAAGTGCTGGGATTACAGGCGTGAGCCACTGCACCCGGCCAAAGCCCTATAGATGATTTTTGAAACAAATTTTTCCTTTCGAAAACATCTGGACAGTTTGAAATAAAAATGACCAAATTTTCTATCAAGTTGAAAAGAAATTTAGAGAAATACGATTTATCAAATAAAAAAGGTAATACCTTGGAATGAATGAAAAAATTAGCTAAATTTTTCATAACTTAGGTAGCTGTCTTAAATTATTCTGGAAAATATGGGCCAAACTTTGAGTTGAATTTTTAGTACAGCATTTAGATTCATGTTTCTCTATTTAGATTTTTTTGTGTGTGTGTAATATTACTTTTAGAGCAGTGGAGGTCTCTACTATCCATTGTTTAATCTGTTCCTCTTGTGAATAGAATAATAATCAATTACTCCTAATCAGTATCCTTGGTATTTTTGTATATACATGTGATAGTAAGAGTTACATTTATGTGGATGAATTTACTATAAGCCAGCCTGTAATCTTAGTGTTTTACTTATTTAGCTTCCTAACATTCCTATGAGGTAGGTCCTGTTTTTATCTCCATTTTACAGATAAAGAAACTAAACTATAGAAAGCTTAAGTAAGGTGCTTAGGATCCCATAAGCCAGGAGTTGGACCAAGATGGTCTGGCTCTAGGATCTGTGATCTTAACCATTACCCTATGCTTCCTGTCTGCGTGTACTGGACATTCTGACTATGATGGCTTTGGAGTGGTTCAGGATCTTGGACTAGCTACTTCATAAAAATGGATTGGCTTATTTTCCGTAAAATGTCTTGTGTTTGTTTTGTTGTTTTGAGAAATGACCTTTGTATGTTAATACTTTAGTTTGCTAGTAGAGCCTATTTGTTTAGTCATGGCTAACAGCATTTGTTACAAGTGATTCCATTGATTGAGCTCTATTTCTGTTACTTTCTAAGTGTTTATCGTGTGATAATAAAAACATACCCAGCTGGCATCTCAAATCTGACTTAGCAAACTTTCAAGGTGTCTTCTAGCAGAATCTAGATTCCAAATAGCAGCCCAGCCTTGAGATTGAACTTCTGACACAGCAGTGTGGGTGCGAGGGTCATCCTCTCTCCTATCTTCGGCATAGCTTGCCTGGAATGCACATGCGCTGCTGAGAACGGCCCCGCCTGGTCCTCTGGTCCCCTCCTTGTAACGTCTCACTGATTACACAGAACCAGGGAGGAGAGGGGCTTTCGGGGGCTTGTCAGGTCATGGCCATCCGTGCGCCTCCTTTACAGACAGGACCACTGAAGCCAGGGGAGGCTGTTGGGCTTGCCTGAGCCACCTCCCACTTCCCTGCCTGGAACTCCCTCCCTTCGCTCTGCCTCCTAATGCCTGGGCTCCGTTGAGGTGGAGAGAATCCGGTGGCTTTGGATTCCGTGTCCACACCCAGTTGTTTCCCAGTCAGAAAAAGAAACATTTAGTTTGGGGTTTGGATAAGGATATTAGTTTCAAATTAATCCTGTACTTAAAACATTTTATTTCTGTAAGTCATGTGAAAAAAAAAATGTTTTTAGCGAATAGGGAAAGTTTTTAAGACAATTGGGATCTTCCCGGTAGTCTGTATTCTCTTCATTCTTTGTGGGGTTTGTTACTGGCAGCCTTAGTAAAGCATCTTGCAAAACGGGGGCTGGTAAGATGTGGTCCCAGTACCCTAAATGGCTCGTGTTCAGCTTCCCTTCTCATGACAGGTGCTGCCAGCCCCTTTGGGTCAGCACTGGGCACCCACCAGAGCATGCCATTTTCCTCAGGGGCCCTGGAGAAGGGTTCTGAAGTGGTGGCTCTTGGGTGGTGAACCAGAGGGTGGGGCCCTGGGCTTTGGGATCAGCTAGGCTTGGGTGTCGCTTAGTAGCTTTATGCAAATCATTTCATCATTCTGAGCTTCAGTTCCTTAAGCTGTAAAATGGTGCTTACCTTATGCAGTAGTTGAGATAATTTAGATGCTGAGATGGCATAGAAATAGGTATATGATGATAATATATGTATCATATTTAAATCTTGCCCAACACATAGTAAAACATACTACTTTGAGCTGGGCCTATGGCTTAGCATGTCATTTAATGTGTAAGTTATGGGTATTGTAATTTGGGAGCCCCTATGGAGCCTCTGTTCTTTTATCCCTACTAATTCATGCATGGTGATGTTTTGCCTGCTCCAGGGCGATGCTGTGGCAGGTGACTGAGGGTTTGCTGACCTTGCAGGAGAGACAGTGAGTGCCTGGGCACCAAGCAGTGCCCTTTCTCTGCCCTGCCTGCCCCCAGTGCCTCCAGGTCCTTGGAATGACTCTCTGAGAATTAATAGAATGTGTTTTTATGTATGTGAAAGAAGACAACCCCCAGAGAATCCAGTTACATGCTATAGAGTGATACCACATGCTCTTCCTAAGTCTAGGAAAAGAATTGTATCTGGAATGAAGTGTAAAAGTTAAGACACAAAGATTGTCCTTTGGCCCCAAGTACAATTTGAAAGCATTTTGACAAGAACGTCTTACAATATTAGTGGCTTGATTATTTATTTTGTGCTGTTCATATCTCACCCAATGCTAGGCTCTACAGCTAAGTCGTCTTTCTGTCTTCACTGTGGAGTGACCTCTAGACGTTGACCCCTCCTGTGGTTGTACTGTTTCAAGCTGTTTTGATAAGGCTGAACTAGGATGATCAGGGCATGGCAAAACAGCTATTAGCAGCACTTGTTATTAATGACATATGAACGTGGTAAAATATACGGGCTTCTGATGAGTCTATTAGTGTGTTTTTTTATGTTTAGGAATGTTTCTAAGTTGAAGAGCTGAGGAGAATATAAGAATGACTCCATACTTTTCCATGAAAATTCAACACCTGTCCTCAGAACAGCTGGGTCTAGCTCCAAATTGCCCACTGTAGTCTTGTGAAAATTTCTTTGAATTCTCCCTTTTTTTCTCAAAAATACTTGGATTTCACATTCTATCCCATAGTGCATTTTATTTGTTTTTATGTTAAAATGCTACTTTTCTTCACAAATGTTAGAGGAGGGGTGACTTGCCTGGAAGAGGTGCCATGTTCATCTTGCAGCTCCCCTACCTGCTGTAGGCCCTGGGGGAGTCTCCCTCCCTACCCCACCCCCAGCGTGAGAAGCGGAGTCCTTTCTGCCACTGACAGAGGGATGTTTCTGGAAGTAAGCGGCATGCTTCATGGAGTTCACCCCTGAATTTTGAGGATTGACCCCAATTTCCTTAGTTATTTTGAAATTTCTAGAGATTGGTATATCTAACTCAGGATGAGATCATTTATGTTTAAACCATTCTTTTGAGCTAGAGTGGAATGAGTGATCCCATTTTTCTGAATTTCTTGCCTTTAGTTAAAACAAAAATAGGTGTTTAACTTGCCTTCAGATGATCTCTTCTGGGTGTTTTTCTGAGAAGCCACTCTCAAAACCCAGCAGTAACCCTGGTCGATTTTGCACCTGTGCCTGAAATGCTCCCTTGCCGTGCCCTGGTGTCTAGTCCTGGTCAGTGCACTCAGGAGGCTTGCAAAACTGAACTCTAGTCCTAAATATTCCTCTTCCAGCACTTATTTCTTCAGTCACAAAGTTGCTTTGCCCACCCAGCTGCTGTCCTGGGTCACAGCTGGAAGCAGAAAAGTCTAAGCTTAGTATACTTTGGATGATGTTTTTTACACTTTTGCCACATGACAGACTCTAGAGCCCCTCAGCATCTTTTTGTGTGGTTTGGATCTGCCACAGGAATGGGGAATTTTAGTCTTTTAATGGTGAAATTACTACATCATTTCTTGGGCCCTCTGACTGAGCTGGTTGTCTATTCTCAGAAGAGGCTCACTTCTGGACCTCTCGGTTCAGAAATCTGCTCTCTCTTAGTGGAAAATTATTTCTCTTCCTTTCTTTGTTTAACCTTTCCCCCGTTCTGGATAACATATTGATCCTAAGTAGCATAGTAACTCTAAGAAGTCACCCAAAGTCCTACAGTAACTTAAATTGCTGTAGAGGCTACTCATAACTAAATAGACCACTCTGTCTTGCCCTTTAAGATACTTATGGTAGACTTAACAAATTTAGATGGTAATTGCTAAGAGACATGATGTGCTCTTTCCGAGTGTACATTTTCTTTCTTCTCATGGATGGTATTTGAGGTTCTGTAATGACATTAGTTTGACAGACATAGAGCCAACCATAAAAAAATTCATGGGTTACCCTTGCATTGAAGTAAGTCAGTGAAACGAGTGGCTATTTGTCCAGATGTTATTTGTCCACAGTGTGTTCCAGTTTCTTGGAAGGAGAACCATCCTACACAAATCCTCCATGCTGCTCTGCTGGTTTGGATCAGGATGTTTTGGGCATCTTCAAGACTTCCCTCTCCTGTTTGGATTGGTAACAGTGTCTGTTTCCCATTCATCTGGCCTGCAAAACTGAACTCTAGTCTTAAATCCTCCTCTTCCAGCACTTATTTCTTCAGTCACAAAATTGCTTCAAGCCTGCTTTCCTGACCTCCTGATTCAAGGATTCTAATTTCTTCTAGGTAGCTTTGATTGGTGCCCCGACCTCTAATCTCTCAATATCCCCCTTTCATGCATTCAAGTGGCAGCTGCTACATAGGCATTCCCAAGTTCTCCACTTTGCTGCAGCTGCCCTTCCTGCCTTAGGAGCCTCTGGTCATGCTGAGTCCTTCTCACAATGATGACCTAGATCCTCCATCTCTCCTGACATGGTCCAGCCACAGCCCCCTCCTTACTGCTTTGCAGGCCCTTTGCTGTGCTTTTCCTTTGCTTGCTGTGCCTGTCTACCTGTTGCCAGATGTTGAGGGCCACCTTGTTTTCCAAAGCCAGCTCCAGTGATCCCTCTTTTGTGGTCCCTACCAACACCTGCCTGCCAGGTGGGAAGTGATAGCTTTCCTGCTCAGCATCTGTGATGCGTTGTCTCTTCCTAGTGCTGGTGTCCTTTGCTTTGTGTTAGAACTTTCTGCTCTGTTGTAAATGTTGGATTTCCTTCCTGTTTCGACAAGGAAATGTCTTATAGCCTGGGGTCAGCTGGAACAGTGGAGGGAGTGTATCCCGTAACCTTGTTGACCTTTACCTTTTGCTAAGGGCAAGTCACTTAACCTCCAGTTACCCATTTATGAAATGGCCCATCATTCTTCCCCTGAAGGGTGATAGTGATGATGAAAAATGAGGTGTAACAGATACTAAAGAGCCTAGCAGAGTGTCTGGCATATGGACAACTCAGTAAATGCCAGATCCTTCTCTAGGTTTCAATCCAGATAGGGTCTAGAAGAAGTTCTACACAAAATTGGTGCTAAATAAATATTGATGGAATTGCAAACCCTTTCAGAACCTGTTTGGCATATTGCAGCTGCAGATTAAATGGTGTAAAAGCCTGTAGCCTTGTGTGTTGGAGCTATGACTCTGGCTCTGTTTCACTGATTTCTGTCTTTAGTCTAGGGCAGAGAATATTCCAGATCTCTTACAAGTTAACCCCTCCGCCCTCTACTAACCAAAGCAAAAGAAATTCTTGTCAAGGAGTTGGCAGAAACCTCAACATTAGCTTTGCTATAACTTGAAAGACACAACTTTCTACTTTTTTGTATAATATATGCGCACAGCACACACTGTACCTAGCTGCTTTACTTTGGTCACCAGTTGCTTGTTGGCTACTAGCCTAGTATGCGAACACCTCCAGCTTTTTTAGTTCTTGTTGGTAATTAATTTCCTAGAGGCTCTTATTACTTGAGAACAAAACTTTTGAATACATTATGAATGAGGTTTTACCTGATGTCATTATGTCAGTAGTATTATGAAAAAATAACCATAAAACTTTCTTCATTGTGGCAGTGATGTATAATTCTGTTGAAAAGATCAAATGTCTAATGCTCTTAAGAAAAATCCTGAGTCTCCCGTTACAAGTACGTATGGCATGTTGGGAACAAAGTTTTAATGCGGTGCTTTTTTCCCCTCTCAAAGGTCTTTTATAACCTGTTTTAGGCAGATGATCTTGTTTGATTAAGAGTGGTAATTAATTCACAGTGGTCATTAGCATGTAAATATAATGTGACCTTCACATACTGTAAGAAGAGATTTTATTTTAGCAGTTCATGGGCATTGACTTTTGACAGAGGGAAAGAAAGGGAAATTGTATCAGTTAGTTTGGTGTATTATTTCAAAACATGGAAATTAATTTTGTGTCAGGTTGTAATTGTAATTGAAGTGTTAAAAGACTTCGAGAGTGGTAAATTGCATTTAATCTCTCAGTAGTCCTTAAGTGAGTATTCAACAGTTATCTTCCTAAATAATTGGCATTGCTAATGAGAAGAGTTAAGTCAGTTTCTATCTTTACCCTGTTGGAGTGTGGAATTAACAAACTGGGAAAATGAAAACTTTCAACTTTCCCAGAAGAGAGTAAATATGCAAAATGCCATTTAAAAAAATATACCTCACTTACACCAAGGAGAGCAGAAATGTAAGTCTGGAACATTTTGTGGAGAGGAGCAGGTATGAGGCAAAAGTACAGACCTAGAAATTAAGAGCACGTGAACCTTGGAACTCCCTACACACTCTGTTTCCTTCTCTGTCAAATGAAGCTGCTTAGCTAGGAAGATCTAAGGCCCATTTTAATGCCAAGATTTTTATTATTTCTGTTTCTCTGATTTTTTTCATCTTCTATTTAAATCTATGTGGTAGATGGCTATCTTCAGTCATCCTCCCAATATAATTTTAATCCCCCCAAAAGTATATTTATCGTATCAGTTAGCTCTTGCTATTAGCTCAGACTGTGTTGGTGAGATTGATCCATGTTGTTTGCATGACTGGTTTGTTCATTTTTATTGCTGCATAGTAATCCATTGTGTGAATATACTATAATTTATCCATTTTACTGTCACTGGAAATTTGCATAGTTTCCAGACTTTGGCTACTCCAAAGAGCCAGCAAGTTGTGGTCTTGTTTTCTGGCATACCTGTGTGCAGGAATTTAAAACTTTCTCTTTCTCCTTTTCTTTGAAATGTAACTATAACAGATCCTATTATGTGTTGGATTTAGTAAACTTTGTGATGAGTGTTCTCCCTGAAGGAGAGGGCATTTCTTACTTAGATACAAGAAATTATCCTTAGGCTTATCTGTGTAGACATACTACCAGTGACTAAAGGATCACTGAAAACATGCATACAGTTTCTAGTTTTTAATTTGATCTTCATTTTAAGTGCCTTCTGTGCATGTTGGGTGTTTTTTGGTGTTTTTCACACATCTGATTTTTTTTCAGACATGTGTTTTTATATCAGACTCCAGTGAATTCTTTTGGTAGTGGACAGGTTGTAAAGTATAAATAAATCCAGCAGAACATACTTGCCATTCCTCTTGTAGGCACCCTCTGCCTGTCCTTTATGTGTGCTGGGCTTGCCCCACAGCAGCTGTGGTTGCTGGCATGTCCCGCTGTGCAGTGGCTCGCTGCTGCTGAACCCCCTATGCAACAAGATCCTGGGTGGGGAAGGGCAGCTCAGATGTGATGTGGCCAGGACTCGAAGGGAGCCAATCAAGTGTGAATTTCAAAACTGAAGACATTTGATTAGTGTGACTCTACTTTGTGGATCATCCAATGCAACCATCTCTTTTTACAGGTGGAGACCTGGGTTTAGAGAGGTCAAGTGACTTGTGCAAGTAGAAACCATGTCTTTTGCTGCCGTTTCCGTTGCAGCTTATATGAAATTATTATTTATAGTTTAGAGGGTAAGGCAGTATGAAAAGAAGACAGTGTGCTCACAATTTATTATAGTTTTTGGCAATAAGAGCTTCTAAATTAGGTCCAGAACAACATGTGAGTTTGCCTTCTTCTTTTTGCAAATGACATACAGCATCCTTTCCTCTTTGGATTATGTTTTCAGTGTTTTTATATGGGTCATAGGTTTATTTTGGTCCTAATCACATTATGCAGTTAGGAGTTTTGCTGCTCTGCCTGAAGAATTCTACATTTTACTCTATTTGTGTTGACTACAAATAAGACAAAATGTGTCTGTCAGGTGAAGGAACATATTCACTCTATGGTGTTGGTAGTGACCTATAATTATCTCAAATCTTTTGATTTCAACTTTGGGTGCATGCTTGCTTCTGGACAGCTGTTGCAGCCTTGATCCCCTCCCCTCTTGTCTCTTTTCTTCCCATGGCTGAAGGCCTGGTGGTGTCCTTCTGCCTTTGGTACCATCAGTCTCTGCCCACCCAGCTTAATTGGACAGAAGCTCTGGGGGGCAGGTGATCAATCATACCACGACTCATTTGCCTGTGCAGTCATTCTTAGTAGCTTTGCCTCATATCATTTTGAGAGCAGAAAGTTTTTTTGTAGCTGCTTGTTTAAGATTTTAGGTAGGAGGTGAGGTAATTGCATGAGGCAGAATTAGGTATTGATAAACTTGGTCCTGAGTTTTCTTGGAAAGTTGTAGGTTGACTGGAGTGGAGGGAGATGTGGGTTTCACTGGAACTATCCAGTGATGGGATTGTTCTGACTATGATGCTGTAGATTGAAGATATTGCTGCTCCGTCACCATGTGGCACCTCCTCACTGTTACTATTTCATTGAAGATCAGTGGATACGGATGAAAGAGCTAATAATATTTCAGTGGCTGATGGATGTTCTGAAGCCAAGGATGGCGAGAGGTTGCTGCTAATTCAGAGATTACCAAACCTTCGCCGTTCCTCCCACTTGGTACCTTGGAGTCCCCACTTTCTGCACCTGTGCCTTTCATCCTTTAGCCTCTTTGTCCAGTCTTACTACTCCTTAGGCTCACCCTTGTCCCTTTGTCCTCTTCCTTTTCCTTCATACCCTGAACTGCTGTTAGTAGAAAATCACAGTAAAGGTTCACACATTTGTTGTACTTGGAATAAAATGGGATGTTTCATGTTTTTGCTTGAAAAATAACTGAGTTAAATCCTTATAGATACAAACATAAAGATATCCCAAACAAAATTGTTTCTACTTTTAAGTTTGCTTGGGGGCCATGGTGGTTTACCCCCACTGCATTTGCAGAGCAGTGGAGAAAAATGAGGTGGTGATTGCTGTTTTGCAATGAACCTGAATAATTATTCCACACCCCCAATATTTTAATTTTGTACCCCTTTTGTAAACAAAAAAATGACATTGGCCAGGAGAATGAGGACTCTACTTACATTCTAATTTGTTTTTTAAAAGTCAAACACACCGCTAATGTTATAAGAGAACTGGTGCTTTGTGGCTTACCACATTACCCACTTGGAAAAACAAACATGTTAATTCTAAGGAACATACTGATTTGATGGTACAAAAGTTTCCCAGACCTGTTGGGTAAGTCTGTTTGTCTCTTTCTTTTTTTAAATGAAATAATTATGGGAGACTCTGTAGCCATGTCCCAGCTCTGCCACTTACTTAAATATCCCTGGACATATTACTTGAACTATTTAAGCCTGAATTTTCTCATAAGAAAAATGGGATTAATAATTTTACTTAGCCATAAGATTGTTGTGTGGAACGAGAGTAAAGCACTGACATCAGACTGAGCACATAGTAAATGCTCATTAAATATTAGCTAGCAGCAGTTTTTTTTTTTTTTTTTTTTTTTTTTTTGAGATTGAGTCTCACTCTGTCGCCAGGCTAGAGTACAGTGGCGTGATTTCGGCTCACTGCAACCTCCGCCTCCTGGGTTCAAGCGATTCTCCTGTCTCAGCCTCCTGAGTAGTTGGGACTACAGGCATGCGTCACCACATCCCGCTAGTTTTTGTATTTTTAGTAGAGACGGGGTTTCACCATGTTGGTCAGGCCGGTCTTGAACTCCTGACCTTGTGATCTGCCTGCCTCGGCCTCCCAAAGTGCTGGGATTATAGGCGTGAGCCATCACCAGCACATTTCTTTATAGTTATTTGTGTCGGAGGCAGGAAGGAGCCACACAGCTTGGAGAAGTAGGAGGAGCGTAGGTTTTGAAGACAAATAGACATGGGTTCAGATTTCAGCTCACTAGCAAGTTTGGTATGACTTTAAACTTGTCTGAGCCTCAGGTTTGTCAACTGAAAATTAAATTTCTATCTACTTTATCAGTGTTTTGAGGACTAAATGGGCTAGAACATGCAAAATATGGTGAACGGTGGAGAGCCATGACCTGCAATGTTTTTTTTTGTTTGTTTTTTTGAGATGGAATTTTTGCTCTGTCACCCAGGCTGGAGTGCAGTGGCGCGATCTTGGCTCTCTGCAACCTCTGCCTCCCAGCTTCAAGCAATTTTCCTACCTCAGCCTTCCCAGTAGCTGGGATTACAGGTGCCCGCCATCACACCCGGCTAATTTTTGTATTTTTAGTAAAGACAGGGTTTCACCATGTTGGCCGGGCTGGTCTCGAACTCTTGACCTTAAGTGATCCACCAGCCTCAGCCTCCCAAAGTGCAGGGATTATAGGAGTGAGCCATGGCGTCCGGCTTGCAATGTCTTTTTTAGTGTGGATTAGTGGTATAATGATTTAAGATTTATTGGGCACTTTACATGTGCCACACACAGTTCTAAGCAGGATTAGAAATATTAACTTGTTTAAACTTCACAGCAATTCTAAGAGGTAGCTACTACTATTGTTCTTATTTTATGTATAAAGAAACTGAAGTTTAAGTGGTTAAGCAACTTGCCTAGGGTCATAGACCTCTATGTTATAGAGCTGGATGAACTTGATATGAAGGTGGAGTCCACAGTATTGACCACAGATCTGGGGCTTTCAGGTGAGACAAACCCTTTCCTCCTGAGTATGCTTTTTATATAAAAGGTAGACATTTCCCCAGCAATTGAAGTTGGCCGTCTCAGTACCTTTGGGTGGGGGTAGTTAAGTACCTCTCACTTACATTGGTAAATACCTCATAAATATTAATGACAGCCCAAGTCAACTCTTGGCCTGGACCATGCTGATTTTTCTGTTAGTGTTCACACCTTTATTTTAAGCTTATCCCTGGTGGCTCATAAATGAGACACTGAGGGAATTTGTTTCCTGTGCCTTTTCAATGTAAATTATTAGCTGCAGATGATGATAGCATATTAAATAAGCTTAACCTTGGAAGCTTAGCCTCTTTGCAGAATAGAGAACTGTAAATTGAAGACTCCAGTGTTCTCTTACTTTTACAGGCTGATACAGGGTATGCCAGCTGCTAGGATTAGGCTAGGAAGCAAAAGTGATTGGTAAAGGAGAGTGGGTCTTGTCAGTGGTGTATGCAGAAGGAAGAGTATAATGTGTAGCAGCAAATTTCTGTTTGATGGTTGAGGACTATAAAATTGGCTACACAGTTTTCAGTGAAAGACATTTTCTAGAAAAGAGTGTGTTACATGCATATGAAATTGAAGTTGTATTTCTAGGAAAATATTCCTGAAACTTTAAAAAAGTTTTTTAGTTAGTGTTTGTATTACTCCGTTTTCATGCTGCTGATAAAGACATACTTGAGACTGGGTAATTTACAAAGAAAAAGAAGTTTAGTGGACTCACAGTTCCATGTGGCTGGAGAGGCCTCACAATCATGGTGGAAGGCGAAAGGCACGTCTTACGTGGCAGCAGACAAGAGACAGTGAGGACCAGGTGAAAGGGGTTTCCCCTTATAAAACCGTCAGATCTTGTGAGACTTATTCACTACCATGAGAACAGTATTGGGGAAACCACCACCATGATTCAATTTTCTGCCACCAGGTCCCTCCAACAATATGTGGGAGTTATGGGTGCTACAATTCAAGATGAGATTTGGTTAGGGACACAGCCAAACCATATCAGTGTCTAAAATCAAGTTTTGAACTAAGAGCTACAGAATGTATGCCATTTCTCTCTGGGGATCTGAAGTCTTCATTGTTGTACAGTTGTATGCCTCCCAAAGTTGTGTTTATTAATTGTCACTTCTGATGGAAAATGGCACATTTCCATCTCCGTGCTTCTTAGAAGAGCCTGCAATTTACCCCTGAAGTTTGTTGAAGGCACAGAGCTGAGTAATGTCTACATGTGTGTAAGTGTACATATATGCACAGGCATACAGCCTTTCTCTAAGGGGTTAGAAAAGATAACCTTGATAGCTTTCATTTTGAATGTGTGAGGAATACAGAATTGTGAATAGGTTTTGTTATATCTACTCCTCTGTTGGCAACGGGACACTAAGTCAACCTTTTCTTATTTCTTCTAAACGGGAAACATAACTACAGCATGGAGACCAAGGAGGTGGTTGGAAAGATGACCATATATGTTGCTAAGCGGAAAAAGTAGCATTATATTGCAGACTTAGGAGGTCCAGTATTACTTACTTAATAGTTGTTTATTTTTTTAAAGTGTATATCTGTTTTAGAAGTTCTATCTCTTAAGGGAGATAGAGCGATTTAAAAAATAATCTCTGAGGGCTATCTGTTCTTACTCAGATATTTTTTAAGGACCTTTTAATTTTTATGTACTTGTTAAATTTTTGAAAGGAGTATGTGTTTAACTCCTTACATACTTAGTCCTTGCCAGGGTGAATGGTTAAATTAGATGTGCAAAAAGCTCCACATCATTGCCTGCTGTTGGCTTGGGTGGAAGTAAGGAGAGCATACTACTTTAAGTTTTCACTTTCTTTTTTTCTTCTTACAGTGTCATTCCTTTGTCCCTCCCATAGATTGACAGGGGAGTGTGTCTGGTCCCTTGACTTCTGGGCCAAACATGCTTAAACTGCAAATCTGAAGCTTGAAGGGAAAGACGATCATAAGAATAGTTTTGTGGTGAATTGTAGATCACATCCTACCCTTCTCTTTCTCCTACCCTTCTCTTTCTCCTTTATGGCTGAATTTTTGACATCTGTGCAGTGCTGTTGAGAGCAAAGAATGGCTGGGGCTGGGGGGCCGTGAGGGTGGGGGGTACAGGGGAAAGCCCTGGAATAGGGTTAGGGTGTTGTTAACCAAAAAACCTAACTCTGTAAAATATTTAAAGAGGTTTATTCTGAACTGATATGAGTGACCATGGCCTGGGAAACAGTCTCAAGAGGTCCTGAGAAAGTGTGCCTGAGGCAGTGGAGTTTAGGGAGACAGTTCGGGGGCAAGTTACAGGTCATAAGTGGATTCAAAGATTTTCTAATTGGCAGTTGGTTGAAAGAGTTAAGCTTTGTCTGAAGACTTAAGTAGAAAGAAATGCTTGAGTTAAGATGAGGGGGGTTGTGAGGGTCAAGGTTCTTGTTTTGTTATGCAGGTGAAGCCTCCAGTTAAGCAGCCTTCAGAGAGAGATGGTAAATATCTCTTTTCTGATCTTAAAAGGTGTCAGACTCAGTTAATCTCTCCTAGATCCTAGAAAGGTCTGGCTGCATTAATGGAGATTCCCCCATGCAAATGGACATTTTCCGCATGCAAATTTCTCCCATGAAAGATGGTTTTGCAGGGCCATTTCAATATATGTCAAGGAAATATATTTTGGGGTAAAATATTTCCATTTCCTCAGTGTCTGCTCTCTGCCATGTGACGCTATACCACAGTCAGGTTGGAATTTGGTATCTTATTGCTGCAAAGAGTCTGTTTTGTCAGTCTTTGATCTCTATTTTAGTGTTAATACTGGTCGTTTTGCCTAAACTCCAAAAGGGAGCTGGTATAAAGAGGCGTGTCCAACTTCCCTTCCCATCATGGCCAGAAATTCAGTTTTTTCAGATTTCTCTGGCGTCCTCTTGGCCAGCAGGAAGACTGTTCAGTTGGTGGAGGGGCTTAGGGCTTTGTTTTTGGTTCACAGTGTGGATGCATGACTCAAGGGGTTGATGCTCAGCTCTTTGACATGTGGTGAGACCCTCAAGGGTCAAAGAAAGCAGGATGTGTCCACAGCTTGAAATAATCCCTCTTCTATTTTAGAGGGAAGATACCAATAAATAAAAAAAGAGAATCTGTGTCAGTAAATCCTTTAAAAAACATTGGGGGTGGTTTGACAAACTGTACAGTTGGTTGGTTTCTACACTTCATCCAGGATTGGTTTCTGAATAAAGTTTTGGCTGTGGTGGTCCATTCTCGTGGATGAAATACGGGTCAGCTTGCTGAAGCATTGGCACAACTGGCATATGGATAGGTCTGTGCTGAATCCTGGCTGCTAGAACAAGTACGCTGTGAGCTTTTTGCAGTTACCTGTTTCTGATGAATTTGTAGCTGAAAATCTTGTCACAGAAGTTGCTTTTCAATAGAGGTGGGTATTTCCTTGTTGTTGTTTTTTTAAAAAGCAAATTTCTGACTTGTTAACCCCCGAGGCTTTCTAAGAATGTTCTTCTGTTTGGCAGGTTTTCTTGCTGGTTTATTCTGCCTTTTCTTGTTGTATTTTTTTCTGCCCTGCAGCTGACATTTTGAGGACAGAACGACTCCCAGGCGTCAATTTCAGAGTTCAAAAACCAGAGAAGAAAATTGCATCTTCTCTCTCTCATGTGCAGTTAACTTTGACTTTGACAAAGATTCACTCACCCACTGGGATGTGAGAGAATGTTACAGAGGATTTGGAAGCTGCTAATGAAATGAGTGGTCTGCCCTGAATGTGGCTTACACACACACACACACACACTCACTCACACTCATTCACTTCCCTCTTCCCACCCCCGACAATTCTATGGATCCTAGGGCTGGGATAAGTCCTCAAAGGTTATCTATAGTTTAGATACAACTCTTGCCTGCCTTAAATATGCTTAAATATGCCAAATATTTCTCAGGACCAGAAGTTTATATAAAGTGCATCATGGCACAGCTGTTCTTACAGAGCCCCGAAGCCAGCAACAAGGGGAGATAAATTCCAGAGAGAATGAGTTAAACTGGGCAATTAAGTTGGGGAAGATAAAATGTTTAGCTGACATATGACTTAAGATTCTCAGTGAGGTATGGACATGCTGGTATTCTCCTGCACTTCTCTAACCATAAAGTTCTGGAATAAATACTTTGTACAAACCTGCCTTCCCTTCTGCCCCATACTGCTTTCTGATTAAGAGAAGGGGGTCAGAGGGCTTTAACTCTATGCTAGTGAATAGCTGTATGTCCTTAGACAAGTCCAGGACTATTTTATTAGCAGCTGGCAGCTTCAGAGCTGAACACTATGCTAACTATGTTATATGTGCTTTATATAAGGATATATAGAGAGAGAAGAAGTTGGCTGAATCTTGGAGGGAAAAGTTCACAAATCCATTGGCGTAAGTGGGAGAATTTATCCCAGTAATTGATACATCAAATGGGCAGAAAAATAAATAATAGAGAATAACTAGCTTGATCTAGTGGACACACATAGAACACAGCTTTCACAACTTGGAAAGTACATATTTTTAAAACGTGGTACATTTATGAAAAGTGACAGTGTACACACCTCAATAAATGTTAAAGAGGCAGTGTTGTGTGGGCCTCTTAAGTCAAAACCAATTAAGTTAGAAATTAAAGACAAAAGGCAACTAAATTGCACAGTGCTGTATGAATGTGAGATATGCTTTATTCCTTTCCTATATTGAACGTACCGATCCCAGCTGGGAAGAGCTCAGTCTTGGGGAGCTAACCCAGAACAGAGCAATCTGAGCAAAGCAAATTTATCCAGGTTACTAGTATTAGATGCTGCTCCTATTTCCTTTTGAGGGACCTGGGGTGAAAGGTGGTTTGTGGGAACCACTATCTGCTTCCCAGTTAGGCATTTTGTAAACATAAATCCCAATCCTTCCCTTTTCTTAGGAGGAGAGCCCTGAAAACCACCTGGAATTCTTTGTGTGTGGGAATTCTGGGCTATTCCAGCGTTCCTGTGCCCTGATAACATAGCCTTTTCAATGCTGGGAAATAAAACTGTCTTACTGGTTCATAAACTAAAATCATCAGCTTTCACAAAGCTGTGAGTAGAAACTTTGTCAACGGCAGATTTTATACTCTGAGTTTTTCTGTTAACTTAACAATTTAACAATTCTCATTCTTAGAGGGTCTTGCAGGTGTGTGCTTGTGTGTGTAGGAAGCAATTTAGGCATGGACCTGCCTCATCGGGGTGCTGAGACAGCGTGCTGTAGAGAGAAGACGCTGGGCTCAGAAGCAAGCGAGACTGTGTCCCCTGGAACAAAAGCCAGTCGTTTCTCCTTTCTGAACCTTGGATAGGACTTCAGATCCCTACCTTGAAGTAGCCTCACTACCTTGAAGTAGCCTCAGAAGGAGTAGATGAAACCACCATGAACTTTAAACAGCCCTATTTTGGCATATAGTAAATGTCAGTAAATGATACCTATTGAGATTGTCATCTGCAGCTTCATTCATTCAAATTCACAGCTTTAGAATTCAGAATCAGTTGGGCTGCCTCATACATGCATTATATGCTTGCTTTTATTCATTCCTACAGATGTTTGAGAAATAGTGGTAGGATCCGGAAGTTCATGTTGGTATCCTTTGTCCATGGTGAGTTCCCCCAGCAAATGAATAGAAGAAGAAATTTGATTGAAAGGATTTTGAAGTTGGAAACGATTTTCCTTCTTTCATTTTGCACTCAAGGGGAAAAAGGTCCATAAAGTTAGAATGATTTACCTTGAGTCATAGTTAGCTAAATAGGACAAGAGCAACATGGTGGAGCTCATCCCCATAGTCATCATGATAGCATCTCTGCATGTGAATTCATTTCACACACTCCTTTTGTAAACACTATTGCAGTCCAATTTTACATGGTGACTGTAAGGCACTTGCCCAAGGTCACACGGTTCCTTCCCTGAGCTGTGTAGCTGCAGATCTTACCCTTCTACTCAGAGCCCTGTGTGCATTGTCTCTCACATGTGTTTAATCAGTTTATTAAAGTTGATTTGCTAAGGCCATCCACGTGTCCTCAGGCAAGCTGTCATCTTCAACAAAATGAGGGTGATGTATAAAATGTTCTCTGATCTCCCTGAAATGTATACCAATCTCTTTGAGATGATTTAAAACCAGCATGGGATTAACTTGCGCATACAGATTTATGCAACTTGGTTCTGCTGAAATTTATTGGATACATCCTGCTGTTCACTTCCGAAATGGGGTCATTCACTCCTCCCCTGGGGACAGCCATACCCCACCTTCTCTAATCATACTTTCTCTGGCCATTGGCAGAACAATGTGTGAGGTTAGTACAATGTCTTTTCTGTGGTAATGTTGCAATTTAGTTTGATCTTTTTCTTGGGTATCAGAAATCGGTGAAAACATAACTGCAGTCACCCTTTTCTTGTCAATGTTGGTTTCCTCCACT
Source organism: Pan troglodytes (assembly GCF_028858775.2). Taxonomy (NCBI): domain Eukaryota; kingdom Metazoa; phylum Chordata; class Mammalia; order Primates; family Hominidae; genus Pan; species Pan troglodytes. The sequence continues at coordinate 54,516,552 of NC_072414.2, forward strand.
TTGTTCCCTTTTATTACTCCTTCAGTAACAGGGTTCTGGATACCTTATAGAAAATAGGACATTTGCTTAGACTTGTGGGCCATTCTGTCTGTAAGGTCCCTTTAGGTAGTGAAAGGGCAGCTGGATGCTGCCCTCACCTGTTCCCCCCCCGCCCACACTGCACCCCTGCTTCTAGCTCAGGCCTCCTTAGTCAGTGTGCCCCTCATGCATCTTGCTGAGGAATTCTGGCAGTCTGTCAGAGCTCTTGGCAGTGTGCTGTGGGATCTATAACTCTGCCACCAGTGAGAACTGCTGCAAGGGAAGCTGGAAGAAGGGTAGATTAAAGACTTCAGTTTTGCATTAATGGTGCAGGTGGGGCAGGAAGGGTGGCTTGGAGTAGGCAATGATGTGGTTGGTCATGTAGATTATATATTTATTATTTTTTCTTATATGTTACATACTCAATTAACAAACTCAATAAGCAAAAGATTTAAGGGAAAAATAATTATTTCCTTTTTATTTGAGACGGAGGCTCGCTCTTTCACCCAGGCTGGAGTGAAGTGGCGCAATCTCGGCTTACTGCAAGCTCTGCCTCCCAGGTTCAAGCGATTCTCCTGCCTCAGCCTCCTGAGTAGCTGGGATTATAGGCATGTGCCACCATGCCCGGCTAATTTTTGTATTTTTAGTAGAGATGGGTTTTCACCATGTTGGCCAGGCTGGTCACTATTTCCTTTCTAATGGTGATTAAAACATTGGTACACTTCCTCTGAATGAAACCATATGAACACATACAGCCATCATTCTTGTGCACTCTGACTCAATGGTATGCGTCGCTGGAACTTCGCTTCCGCATCTCCTCACAGTCCCTTCTGAGCCCCAGTGAAGCCAGCACCGTGAGCCAATCCAGGCCCCTGGTTTGGAATGCCTAGTTAGTTACAGTCATCTCAGGGGCCCTTCCCTCAGCAGGTCAAGAGACATTCTCTGCTGGGCACGACCCCTTAGAAATCTTAAAGTTGCTCTACTTTCAGACAGAAGCAAACATTTTAAATCTCATGTTTTCTCTATCAGCTTAAGATGCTGGCCCAAAAGGATCTCCCTTAGACCCTATCCCAAGTCATCTTTATTTCCGTTTGGAAGTTGGGAAATATTTTTTATTTCCATGTGAGAGGTAATGTAGGGGTTATAGATGCCAGCCCCTGTTCTCAGGGTCCTTATCCTATGTGCCTGCAGACAAGCCATGAATACTTGGAAAGTGAAGCACTAGCATTCACAAAAGTGAGGTGTATGTTTTGATACTGTAGCATTTGTGCACATGTACCAATCTACAGTCTATACTTAGAGTCTGTATGTATAGATGTATATTTACAATACACATACATGCATCTGTAGGCAGCCACATGTTGTACCAAAGAGACATGACGTCGAGCTTCCTTTTGATGCTTGGGAAGGCCTCCAAGGGTTAAATTGTTGAGACAAGTGCCTTCAGGGATGGGTTGGATTTTGAGATTGTAGGTGAGGAGTGCATACCATAGCCAGTGGGATTGGAGAAACAGTGTCAGGTGTTTGGTGTCAAAATCCGAAGTCTTCTTTGGACTCCTCAGGGATCATTTTAGGTGGTGATGATGATGAGCGAGATTTGGCCTCTATGAGATATATGCTGGGTTCCCTTGTGGGTTTCTTGGCTGGTTGAGCTGGGACCTTTATCCTTGTATTGCTGAGGCTGGGGATAAAATTCCCAGTGCCTCTGCATCAGGAAACCATTAGCTGTATTATGCTAAAGCAAACCCTGTCTAAGGAAAAGCCCACCTGGTTTATCACCCGCTGTTGGGTGGAGGTGTTTGAGCAAGACAGGAGGGTCCCTGGCCTCTCACGTTGGTGACAGCAATATGTCACAGGCAAAAATGATGACCTCATAGCCTTAGAAATAGTGGTAAGTCATTCCCAAAGATGGACATGCCTTGGAAATTTTACAGAAAACGTCTGTCATCTCATTCCTGCAGCAAAACAAGTAGACCCTGTTTGACAGATTTTACTTCAACTGGGAATGCATGCACAATTATGTCTGTACACAGTATGGCTTTAACTTTCAATTCCAGGGCTGGGCTTTTAGCTGGTGGGTCTTGTCCACTGCCAGCCTCTTTGTCTCAAGGGGAAAGATGCTTTTGTGATGATAAAAGTACAAGATGACCATTACTGAAAGTACTATAAAAGTGGAGGAATAAAGTAGTTACTCTGAATCCTATAGCCACTAACCATTATGATAGATTTCCTCCTAGTCTTTTTCTCTGTGTATATTTAAAAGTTTATGACTTTTCCAGATTATAAAAATACATGTGGAAAATATAAAAAATACTTTAAAAAATCACATGAATATATGACTTACCCTGGAGATAACCACTGTTAACATTTTAGTGTGTTTTCTTAGTTTTAAAAATAGATGGATATGTGCATATACTTTTGTTCATTAAAATTAGTTTATTTTTATATAGTTTACTTTCTGTTAAATTTTATATTTTTCAAATATTGAGAAAGCTTATGAGGTTACTGAAGCCAAAATATAATTTAAATTGATAATTTGTTAAATGGATATGTCAAAACTTATGTAATCATTTCCTGTATTTGTCATAGTGGGAAATTATCTTAATGCTATGGTAGCCTCCAAGGACACTATCCCAGAAGTCACTAACAGAAAGGCTTACAGATCAGATTAAGGTGATTGAGTCATTCCATTGATTAAGTGAATTTAAGCATACAAGGAGAAGCAAGAGGAAGGAGACGGAGTAGGTTAACAAACTTAGGTCCATCAGGGTAGATGGACCACACTGCTTGTATCCTGGCTTGGGCATGTCCAGACTCTATGTCTGCGACACTCTGTTCCACACCAGTGGCATGGTCATGAGGGCCAGATCTGAGAATGAGCAAGGGTACTCAAGAGACAGAAGGTGCCAGGAGCCCACATACTTCCTCTGTTAGAGAAATGCAGGGGCTATGTCTGGCAAAGGTATCACTTATTGACAGCCCTTCTTGAGTGTATCCAGAGCTTGCTTTTTTTTTTTTTTTTTTTTGGCATGTCTCAGGCAAACAAGTCGGGTCAGAATGTCACCACTGGGTGGCTGATCTTGGATATCGATGAAGACTGAGCCACCACTTGGTTTTTCTATCCCTTCCAATCTGTGTTCAGACTGCATACGCTCTTCTGTCTTCATCTATGGCTGCTGTCTCTCAGCTGTGTGCTTGTTTACTTTCTGTACTTCACACACCTTAGGCGTTTCATCTGTCCCATTTGGTTTTGTTGTCTTGTTCTCTACAGCAGAGCTGAACATCCTTAAAACACACATTGCACTGGTTATTTCAACTTTTTACTCATAAGTAATACTTTAATGGAGTCTTTTCATATAAAGCTTTATTAGTATTTGGGGATGGATTATCAGAAGTGGAATTACTGAGGCTGAAGTAACATTTACAGGGCTTTTTTTGTGTGTGTGTGTGTGACAGCTTTGCTCTGTTGCCCAGGCTGGAGTGTGGTGGCATGATCATGACTCCCTGCAGCCTCGACTTCCTGGGCTCAGTTGACCCTCTTACCTCAGCATCCTGAGTAGCTGGGACTACAGGTGTGCACCACCATGCCCAGCTAATTAAAAAAATTTTTTTTTGTAGAGACCGGGTCTGTGTTGCCAGGGCTGGTCTCGAACTCCTGGGCTCAGGCAATCTTCCCACCTTGGCCTTGTGTTGGTATTACACGTGTGAGCCACTGTGCCCAGCCTTTTTAGGGCTTTTATCGTCTACTGTAAAGTAACTATTGAAGAGAGAAATAGGGGAGAACTCTTATTGCAACTTTACACTCAGGTGGTCTCTCCTGCCCCATCCCATCTCCAATCCCTGCCCCTCCCTTGCCTCTCTTGTTTTTTCTTATTTTTTTTCTCTTACTTAAAAGCTTAAAAAAAAAATAGGACAGTACATCCACAGAGGGCGGATAAGTAGGGAAAATAATTATGATTCCTACCTCTGTCTCTCAGGTACCAGTTTCCTTCCTCACAGGGAACCTTCCCTCATGGTTTATGTGTGTATTTTTAAGCACAAGTGATAGTATACCACATTTACTTTTCAGTATTTTGCTTTGTATTTTGGAAATCTTTGCACATAAGTAAATATAGGACTTCTGGTTCAGGAGATTTAAAAAATGCCTGCATAGTATTCTATCATATGGATGCACTGTAACTTATTCGCCCAGTTCCCTGTTGATGGACATACTTTGGTCTCTGATATTTTGTTATTCTTAGGCCAGGCACCAATGGCTCATACCTGTAATCCCGGCACTTTGGGAGGCTAAGGGGGGGGCGGATCACCTGAGGTCAGGAGTTCGAGACCAGCCTGACCAACATGGTGAAACCCCTTCTCTACTAAAAATACAAAAATTAGCCGGGCCTTGTGGCTTGCGCCTGTAGTCCCAGCTACTTGGGAGGCTGAGGCAGGAGAATTGCTTGAACCCGAGAGGCGCAGGTTGCAGTGAGCTGAGATGGCATCACTGCACTCCAGCCTGGGTGACAGAGCGAGACTCTATCTCAAAAAATAAATAAATATTTTGTTATTCTTAATATTGATGAACAAATAACATTTTGCGTATTTGTGAATTTATATTTAGGAGAAATTCCTAAAAGTAGAATTTTTGGGTCAAAGGAATATAAATGTATTTGTTTGTTTGTTTATTTATTGATTCATTTATTCATTCATTCATTCAAGATGGAGTCTCACTCTGTTGCCCAGCCTGGAGTGCAGTGGCACAATCTCAGCTCACCACAACCTCTGCCTTAGGGGTTCAAGTGATTTTCCTGCCCCAGCCTCCAAGTAGTTGGGATTACAGGCACGCACCACCATGCCCGGCTAATTTTTGTATTTTTAGTAGAGACAGGGTTTCACTATGTTGGCCAGGCTGGTCTCGAACTCCAGAGCTCGTGATCTGCCTGCCTCGGCCTCCCAAAGTGCTGGGATTACAGGCGTGAGCCACCATGCCTGGCCCTAGAAATACAAATTTAAAAAATGGATAGGCATTGCCTAATTTTTCTTCTTGGGGAAAAGGTGTAAGAGAAGTTCTGTTCCCAGGACTTCTGTTACCGACACTGTTGTACTTTCTGATCTTTGTCTTTCTGACACATGAAAAATAGTATCTTTTTAAATTTTGCATTTCTCTAAGTGGAGTTGAACGTTTTTTGACTTGCTTGTTGAAGAACTGTCCTATTTTCTTTTCTAACAATTATACTTCTGTGCCTTTTTTTCCTATTAGGTGGTGTTGGGGTCTATTATTCATTTGTTAGAGCTCTTAATTAAGTTAGTCCATTGTTTTAGTCGTGAATAATTTTTCCTATATCATTTGTCTTTATAGTATGTATTGCCATTCAGATTTTTTATTAGATTTAGACCCAGTATTCCCACTTTTGAGTGTTTACCCAAAAGATTTGAAGTCAGTTTATGGAGATCTCTACTCTCATGCTCATTGCAGAGCTATTCACAATAGCAAAGTTCTAGAATCAACTGAAGTCCCATCAACAGATGAATAGATAAAGAAAATATGGTGTATATTCACAGTGGAATACTATTCAGCCTTAAAAAAGAAATTTGTCATTTGCAACAACGTGGGTAGAATTGGAGAACATTATGTTAACTGAAATAAACCAGGTACAGAAAAACAAGTACCATGTGTTCTCACGTGTGGAATCCTTGATCTCATAGAAGCAGAAAGTAGAATGGTGGTTACCAGGGGCTGGGCTGGTTGGGGAGATGATGGTCAAAGGGTACGAAGGCTCAATTAGAGGAATGTCTTTTTTTTCATATGCTTTGGGTATATTGCACAGTGTGGTGAAGTGAATATAGTAAATAAGAATGTATTGGATGTTTCAAAATTTCAAAGTAAATTTCAGATATTCTCACCATAAAAATAAATATTTGAGGTATTGAATATGTTAGCCTGATTTAATTATTCCACATTGTGTTCATGACATCACATATACCCCATAAATATAGTTGTAATTTGTCAATTTAGAATTTAAAATAAAAAATTTTAAGTTTAATTCAGTCGAAGGTATCCATCTTGTCTTATGTGGCTTCTAGTTTTTGTATTATACTTGGGCCTTCCCCACTGAACCTGAAAACATGGTAGATTTTTTTCCCCCTAATACTACTATGGATTTGATGTTCATCCCCAAATCATTATCTCTGAGAGGGATGGGCTAGAAGCCTGTTTTTAGAGCCTCGGGTGAGCCTCCTGAAGCCGTCTGTTTGGGAATCATTGTCTTGTCGTTACGTGTGGGTGTCCCCCAAGTGGTGTGATCCATCATGGAAAGAAGAGTCTGAACTGCTTCAAATATCGCACACTGGGAATAATTATTTTTTTGTTTTTTTACTTTTTTCTTTTTCTCTTTTCTTTTCTTTTCTTTTTTTTTTTGTGAGACAGGTACTCACTTTGTCACCCAGGCTGGGGTGCAAAGGGGCAAACAAGGTTCACTATAGCCTTGACTTCCCAGGCTCAGGCAATCCTCCCGTCTTGGCCCCCTGAGTGGCTGGGACCACAAACACGTGCCACCATGCCTAATGTCGTGGGTTGTTTGTTTGTTTTAGGGTTTTTTGGTTTTTTTGTTTGTTCTGTTTGTTTTTTTAGTAGAGACAATGTCTTGCTATGTTGCCCAGGCTAGTCTCGAACTCCTGGCTTCAAGCAATCTGCCCACCTTGGCCTCCCAAAGTGCTGGGATTACAGGTGTGAGCCACTGCATCCAGCATTACTGGGAATAATTTGAATTTACTGAAAGTTCATGAACTTTCATCAGGCCAGTGGATTGTTTTGTGGTTCCCAGACCCAGCCAGCAGCCAGCTGCTCTCCAGAGCCCTTTACGACACGCTGCCCACTGTCCCTGTTGGCAGCCACAGTCCTGTCCTGGAAATGGGACCCAGAACAGTCCCTGCAATACTCTTGCAAGAGAGACCAGACCTTAACCTTTTTTTAGAAAAGCATTGCTCTTGCTTCACGTGACAAATGGTGATTTAGCAACAAAACCATGCCTCTCTGTTTGTTTGGTTTTTGTGAATTTGCTTCCATGGTCTGTTGAAAGGGCCTCAGCTATAGTGTTTTAGCCACAATCACTTACCTGCTGTGTGACCTTGGATAAGGATTCCACTTCCCCAGTCAGTTCTTCCTCAGAACAGTGGGAAACGAGATGCCCCACAATTATGAAGATTAAGTACTGAGTCTGATAATTTTCATGTAACTGTGTATCTAGATCAGATGGCAGTTAGCTTCAAAGTTTTATGTGTGCAGGAATTCATGGGGAAGGGGTTGTTAAACGTGGATTCTAGGCTGGGCGCGATGGCTCACACCTGTTATCCCAGCACTTTGGGAGGCCGAGACGGGCGCATCGCTTGAGGTCAGGAGTTTGAGACCAGCCTGGCCAAAGTGGTGAAACCCTGTCTCTATGAAAAATACAAAAAATAGCCAGGTGTGGTGGTGGGCACCTGTAATTCCAGCTACTTGGGAGGCTGAAGCAGGAGAATCGCTTGAACCTGGGAGGCAGAGGTTACAGTGAGCCGAGATTGTACCATTGCACTCCAGCCTCGGTGACAGAGTGAGACTCTGTCTCAAAAAAAAAAAAAAAAAAAAAAAAAAAAAAAAAAAAAAAAGTGGATTCTTGGGCCCAGGAATGGGATCATCTTCAGTGATTCTAAGGCAGGTAGCCCATGTTCCACACTTTGAGAGCCTTAAGTTAGATTCAGGGAAAGCTGGTCAGGGGGATGTTTTCCATGATGGCTCCCCCATCCCCTAACCCCTCCCTCAACAGTGATCTGTCTGTTTCTAGCTTACGTTTAGTTGTAAGAGCCCTAATTCAGGTTTTTAGACTCCAAGGATCATTATAAATATATATAATAATAGATAAGCACATCTATATAGAAGGAGAGGGAAGCAGACAGACACTAAGAGGATTAGCTGCTTTTTGTTCTGAGAGTAATTGTATTTTTCTTTCTCATCTCATGGGTTACTTAAAGAAGTGAAATTTACCCCCCATAAAAAATGCCAGGAGGGTTTGAATTATGATGGCAGGTATTTAGATGTCTTTCTTGGTGTTAGCAGATGCTAGGACCAGGGCTGTAGGCTTCCCTGGTGCTTTGGCTAAGGAGAGAAGTTGGTCTTTCTGTCCAGCAACCTGTGGGCAGCTGTGTGGAAGGGCCCCATGCAGCAAGCCCTGTGGATTACTCTGAGTCTGTGGTGTAACATGCATCCCATTTGGTAGCTTTTAGGCTCAGGTGATTGGCTGCTGTTTGCTTATGGTGTGAGCCACAGATGGTTGCCCATTGTCTTAATTAACAAGAAGCAGTCACTTGGCTCTGGGATAGGGGTTACTCCGGTGCTTCCAAATGTTAGTGTGAATATCAGTCACCAGGGGTTACAATGTGGATTCTGATTCAGCAGATCCAGTAGGAGCCTGAGGATCTGCATTTCCAACAGGCTCCCAGGTAGGGACCTTATTATCCAGGGACCTCACTTTGAGTAGCAAAGGATTAAAAGTCAGACAGATTGACCTATATTTAAAGACTGGCTCTGCCATTTCAAGCTGTGCTACCTTGTGTGACTTTGTTTACTTGTTACCTTGCTGAAGGTGTTTCTTCTTTGTATGACAGGGACAGTACAATTGAATGGGATAAAGCACCTAGCTGGACAAGTGTCAGCATTCCAACCAGACAATAGTTTATAAGATTAGAAAGAAGTAAGGAACACCAATAATTGGATGGTCACCAAAATATATCAGAGCAAATAAATTTTGAACAAATCAGGAGGCTTACCAATTGAATAGATTTTTGAAAGTACCAAAGGAAAGAGTTCAGTACGAGGTAATGCCGGTGGTCAAGATGTTTTTCCTGGTAACACATGTTTATTGTTCTTCCTGTCCTGAGACCTCCGATAAATAGTTACCTGTACAAACACTCTGTGTAAGCCAATATGATCTAGCAATCTGGTTTGCTTGGAGAGTAGAGGTTTTATGAGAATGAGATTTCTGATTCCTAGGTTTCATAATTCAATACATAGAAACTAACTTGTTTTTTGGTAAGCTTTTTTTTGGAAATAATAATTGTTATTTTGATGGAGGCATGCAAGGATATAGGAAAAAACCAAATCAGTTTCTCCTAATATCCTCTTAACAACACTCAACACAGAATACTTTGTGACCTCTGGTCACAAGGATGTGTAGGGATTTCTCCCCACATACTCACCAAGCAATTCTCCAGGGGATTGATTCTCCTGCAGACACCAGCTGAGTATCCTCTAATTCAATTCTATTTTGACACTACCTAAAGATAGTGTCAGGTCCTACAGGTTGATGGCTGAGTCCCACAAGACTACTCTCCACTTGAGATGCCAGTGGCCAGCACAGATTGTGGCCTGAGCTGCTGACTGACAGGCTATATGCTGGGGGTTCCCATGACACCCTTTTTGGACTCAATTAATTTGCTAGAACAGCTCACAGAACTCAGGGAAACATCATGGAAAATATGCATAGGGTGAAGTATGGGAGAAGGAGCTTGGAGCGTCCATGCCCACTCCGGGTGGATGCACCACCCTCCACGAACCTGCATGTGTTCAACTATCTGGAAGCTCCCAGAACCCAGTCCATGTGAGTTTTTATGGAAGCATCGTTGTGTAGGAGTGATTGGTTAAATCATTTGCCATTGATGATCAAGTCAGACTTCAGCCCCGCTCCCCTCCTCTGAGGTTGGGAGTGGGCCTGAAATCAGTCCCAACCTTCTCATCAGGTTTTGTGACCAGCCCTTATCCTGAAGCTGGCTAGGGGCCCCTGGTCATCAGTCATCTTAATAGCACACAAAGGCACTCTTACCACTCTGGAGATCCCCAGCGCTTCAGGAGCTATCTGTCAGGAAACTGGGAAGAAGACCAAATATATATTTCACAGTACTGTGAGGCAGTTGCCTCTGTTCTTTCTGCTTCTCTACACAGAATTAGGAGATGTGGGTTCTGATCCTGGCTCTTCCCCTAAGTGGCATGCGACTTCCGGGAAGTCCTGCAGCTCTGGGCCTTTGCTCTGCCTAAGCTCTGTGAGGGCACAGGGTTTGTCTGCCTTATTTGCTGCTAGGTATGGTATCATTTTGGAAACTTGAGTAGATTTTAGTGAACTTCCCTGTGTGAGTAGAAAGTAGGGTAGATGTGATTTTACTGTTTGGGAGCCACATTCCTTTGTGTTAGCTGTGTGTTAAGAACACTTGCTGTTATTCTTCCTACTGTTCTACAGGAAATTAGACGTGGCTGCCCATGGGAGTCATCTGGCACTCAAGTGCCACTGGGGCACTTCCAAAACTCAGAAACCTCCCCAGCACTCCCAGATTCTGATGTAATTGATTTGGGGTACAGCCTATGCGTCAGGATTTTTAAAACCTCCCTAGGTGATCTATGGCAGTGGTGTGGTCCTGGCTACTTGGGAGGCAGAGGCAGGAGGATTGCTTGAGCCCAGGAATTTGAGACCAGCCAGGACAGCATAGTGAGACCCTGTCTGTGTGTATACACACACACACACACACACACACACACACACAAACACACACACACACACCCCTCTCTCCAGGTAATTCTGGTATTTAGCCAAGATTGAGTATTATTGGGTTAGATAACTTGATTTTTTTTTTTTTTTTTTTTGGAGACAGTGTCTGGTTCTGTTGCCCCGGCCAGAGTGCAGTGGCACAATTGCAGCTCACTGCAACCTCTGCCTCCCAGGTTCAAGCAATTCTCCTGCCTCAGCCACTGGAGTAGATGGGATTACGGGTGCCTGCCGCCACGCCCGGCTAATTTTTGTAATTTAGTAGAGACGGGGTTGCACTATGTTGGTCAGGCTGGTCTCGAACTCCTGACCTCATGATCTGCCCGCCTCAGCCTCCCAAAGTGCTGGGATTACAGGCGTGAGCCACCGTACCTGGCCAGTATGTTTTAAAGTTATTTTAAATTTTCATACAATAACTCTTATGTGTGTGTATGAACCGTTCTCACTTTTGACAAATGCGCAAAGTCTTGTGACTGCTACCTCTCTCAACGTTTCTAACATCCAGTTTTCACAAATGTACTTTTGGAGTTTTGCTCCTTGGAATAAACATTCGGCCTTCCTTTGACATTTATTATTATTGTTACTATTATTGCTGTTACTTCCGAAATCCAGTATCTTAAATATTGTTTAAATTTCATAACTGTTTCCTAGCCCTTCTTTGCCATGTAGTTTGGAGACCCTCATAATCAGTGGTTTAGTGGTTTACAGTGTTTGCTGCACAGTAGAATCACCAGGGGATCTTTTACAGCTACAACAAATGCTCAGGCCTGGGCTTTTTTAAAGCTGCTCAGGTGTTGCTAATGGGCAGCCAGGCCTGAGAAGGATTCTCTAGGATTCCCCCAAGGCACTCACTTCCAGGTTAGAGGTCACAGGTCACAGGTCTTGTCAATTCCCTCTTCCCTTCTCTCATCCGTAGGGGCTTCTGATATCTTGCTTTTTCTTCTGTGGCACCAGTTTGGGTGCATTTTTGAAAAGAAGGAATCCAAGAAAAGGACTAATTAGTACATATTGATTATTGGAGATGGTTAAATGCTGTTAATAAATTTTTGTACTTTTGCCTACCTGCAGTGGAATCCTGCCGATCTTGACAGCACATGTGTTTTGTCTGTCCTCCCTAGGGTGTCTGAACAGCGCTGTAATAGTGTAGATGGTAGATGTGCCATCTGTGCGATGTGATATCATCTGTGGGCATGAAGGAAGAGATGCATGCCCTCTCCTTGGGCCTTGTAAAGTCAGCAGGATGCTTTCCTGACCGAGCTATTCGCAAGAATAGGTGCTTTAATGGTAATTTTTAAAGAACTGTTTTAAAAGTTTTCGTAGACATGGAATAATTGTACATGTTTATAGGATACAGAGTCATATTTTGATATGTGTCATTATCAAGTCAGGGTAATTAGCATATTCATCACCTCAAACATTTATCATTTCTTTGTGTTGGGAACATTCAAAATCTACTCTTCTAGCTACTTGAGAATATACAATAAGTTCTGGTTAACCACATTCATCCCACAGTGCTGCTGAACACTAGAACTCACTCTGTCATTGTAGTGTGTTTTTTTTTTTTTTTTTTTTTGACGGAGTCTTGCTCTGTCGCCCAGGCTGGAGTGCAGTGGCTCGATCTCAGCTCACTGCAAGCTCTGCCTCCTGGGTTCATGCCATTCCCCTGCCTCAGCCTCCCGAGTAGCTGGGACTACAGGCACCTGCCACCACGCCCGGCTAATATTTTGTATTTTTAGTAGAGACGGGGTTTCGCCGTGTTAGCCAGGATGATCTCGATCTGACCTCATGATCCGCGCACCTCTGCCTCCCAAAGTGCTGGGATTACAGGCATGAGCCACCGCGCCTGGCCTGTCATTGTAGTTTTTAAAAGGTGTTTTCTAAACAGGTGGTGTTCAAGGAAAACCTTCACCTCTAGGACTGACAAGCTCCTTGATATTTGGGGGTTGGGGTCTAATCTTCAGTAGTACTTAGTCCAGAAGCCAAACCAGTTTACCTGGAGGTCTCAGCTCCTAGAAAGTGGAGTAATGCCATAAAGTATCTAAAACACTGTAAAAAAGATGATCTTATTTGATATTTATATAACAAATCTATTTTATGGATGAAGAAACTGAGCCTCAGGGAAGGAAGTGATTTACTTGCTTAGTCCCTCAGCTGAGCTTTTCTCTTTTCTCTGCCCACAGTCTTGATTGCTCAGCCAGTGTAAGTTAGGGTTATCTGAGAGGTGGAATGATGGATGAGAACGTTAAAGGATTGTTTGAAGAGTGGGTTGGGAGGTGCAGTTGTACCAACTTCAAACCTGATTGACTTCCCTGCTCCTGTGCTCTGGGGAGTTTCTGGTCTCAATAGCCCAGTTCAAGCATCTAAACAGGGCATCCTTTCCTTTTGATAGTGTTGAGGAGGCTCCTCAGTGTCTTGCCCATTCCCTCATTCTGCCACAGTGCTCCACCTCCCACACTGTTAAGAGCAGCAGCCTTGGCTGGTCGTGGTGGCTCACGTCTGTAATCGCAGCACTTTAGGAGGCTGAGGCGGGTGGATTGCTTGAGGTCAGGAGTTCGAGACCAGCTTGGCCAATGTGGTGAAACCCCGTCTCTACTAAAAATACAAAAATTAGCTGGGCATGGTGATGGGCGCCTGTAACTCCAGCTACTCAGAGGCTGAGGTGGGAGAATTGTTTGAACCCAGGAGGCAGAGGTTGCAGTGAGCTGAGATTGCGCCACTGCACTCCAGAGTCTGGGCAACAGAGTGAGACTTTGTCATACACACACACACACACAAAAACACCAGCCTTTTCTTTGTTTTTACCATTCTAATATCCTCTCCATTCTTCCATCAAGAGCTCAAGAGTAATATAGTAATGGCCCTTGGATATTAAGCACCTACACTTCTGGCCTATTAGCCCTAATTCTTATAGGACCACTTCAAACTATTGTCATCAATACTTTGCATTGAATGCGATATAATTACCCAAGCCCTCAGAGCCTAAAGCATCAGATTGGAACTCAGCTGTGTCAGATGAATAAATTATTTTCAGGTTGTACAGCAGAAAGTTCCTTTCTGGGACATAGGTACATATAGCAACAAATTCTGTCCCTGTTGTGTAGGCTCTAGGACCCCTTTCAAACATCGTTCCTCCTTGGGTTTAGATTTGGGGTTTTAGTTTGATTTCTGAATCTACAGGATTTAATGTGCAGTTTCTAGGAGGCAAAAAGAAGTTAGTTGTACCTGTAAATTAGAATGTTAAATTCTCCCCTCTAACGTCTTTCTATGTAAGGAAGTATATATCCACTTGATAGACTCAGGCCATTTGTGAATCAATAAACCTAGGACTGTCATTCTGAAAAATTGTTACAATTTCTAAGAACAAATGGAATGCTTTAAAAAAATGTAGGGGTAAGTATATCCCATTTGATCTACTTTGGAGAGAGGGTAAGTGCTTTATTACCTGCTGATTACCATAATAAAACATCTCTGTTCTTCAGAGAAACATAAAATGTAAGAGATCTTAAAGTATAGTAGCTTACTTCTGGTAGGGGATTTAGGAGATTCAGTTGTGATTTGCAAAGGGAGAATACCCATGGAGTCTAAATTTCAGGGCCAACCACAGCAAAAACCATAGCTTACCTGCCGGCAAAGATTTGATGACTTTCTCTCCCTGCTCTTCCCTTCTCCACCCTTAGCCAAATTAGAAGCAGACATTTTAGGGAGCTTAAGCAATGAAAATCTGAGGCAGTGCTGATAGAATTGAGGCATGCTTTCTTGGAAGCATTTTCATTTTTATACAGGTAAGATGTTGGGAGTGGGAGAAGGTTGTCCTGTTACAGTAAATCATGTGTGTGCCAAGATTGAGTGGTGGGTGGGGTTGAAACCTTGGCTCGCTGTGCTGTGAATAGTCCTTAAGGTGGTGATGGTGGCATTCTCAACAAATCTGTCACCTAGTGGGCCCATGTCCAGAAAAGGACAGCATATATGATTGAAGTGATAGTGCACCTTCACTGGGAGGGGCTGTTCCAGAGATTAGAGGTCTGTAGGCAGACTAAGACAAGGGCCTGATGGAGGATGTGATTAAAGTCAGCATCCCTCTGAAAGGGCATCAGCAGAGGGAGTGCAGTTTGTCTACCAAATACCTGAGCACTGGAATTAGTGGGCATCTTGGAAACTAGAAGAAGGTAGTTCCAGTGCCTGGTGGGGCCGGGTGGGTAACCCGAGGGGCTCATTATCTCAGGTGAACCACTCGGACATTGAGCATCTACCTGGCATGAAGCACTCGTTGGGAGAGATTTCTAATGTTTAAGGAGTGCTTCTTGCTGTCTATCTGGCCATCATCTACCCTTTTCTTTGCTTTTATTTATTAAACATTAACTGAAGACATACCATGTGCCAGAAGACCATTAACTGATGACATCCAGGCCCCTTTTAGGCACAGGAGACCAAAAAAAAAAAAAAAAAAAAAAAAGACTAAAAGTCTATTTTGACTTAACTACTAAACCTCCAACTGCTCATTTTGCAGATGCATGTAAATACTTACACTACAATAAATAAATTCAAACGAACTCATCACTGTGCCCCAGGGGTCCATTAAATATAAAAAATAAAACAGGCTGGGTACAGTGGCTCACACCTGTAATCCCAGCACTTTGGGAGGCCGAGGTGGGTGGATCACCTGAGGTCAGGAGTTTGAGACCAGCCTGGCCAACATGGTGAAACCCTGTCTCTACTAAAAATACAAAAAATTCGCTGGGCATGGTGATGGGTCCTGTAATCCCAGCTACTTGGGAGGCTGAGGCAGGAGAATCGCTTGAACCCGGAAGGCAGAGGTTGCAGTGAGCCAAGATCGCACCACTGCACTCCAGCCTGGGTGACGGAGTGAGACGCCATCTTAAAATAAATAAATAAATAAACTTTTTTTTTTTTTTTTTTTTACATGAGTAAGCGTCTTGGCCTTCAAAGAGTGCTCTGTAAAACTGGGAGTGACCTAAGAACCAATTACATAAAATGAGGTATGCAGGTAGAGAGAGGTGCAGGGTGTTATGAGAATATGGACAAGCAGCCCTTTCTCTGAAGGAGGGGAGGAAAGAAGTGTTAACCATAATCTGGCCATTTTGGGACTGCGATGGGTGGTGTTGAAGAAGGCAGGAGGTGAGAAAATGCTTGCAGAAGCCAGGACCTGGACTTTGGAACTCTGAGAAGTCCAGCATAGTGGGAGTTTTAGGAGTGGTGAAGGACTTGAGAGATAAGCATGTGCCAGAATGCAATGGGCCTTTCTGCCTAGGGCAGCATTTGGATTTGATCTCGAAGGGCCTTAGTCAGGGGATTCACTGGGTCAGGATGCATGATCCGGGTGGAAAGGCAGAATTAATATACTCATGGGGAAGATCACCAGGGAGTTCAGACAGTAACAGAGCCAAGATATGCTCATATGTCCCTAATGCTTCATGGGGGCACATTGGGATCTGGAGGTATTTCCCCAGTCCAACTCAGCTCTGTTATTCCATTGAGTTTTGCTCTGGTCCCTGCTCATGACAGATCAAGAGGATGACTACCCAGGTCAGGTGAGAGTCATGTGCTTTAGGAACTAGGCTGTGAACTTCTAAAGTCAAAATAAGAAACTGACTTAAATTTTCGCGCAGGGCTGCTGAGATGACTTATATTTGGGGCTGGGGATGATGGGCGGTGGTGAAAAGTGGGTAGGTAATCAAGAGTCACCCCGAGTAGATGATTTTTATACCTGTGTTAGGGGTATGAGGTTTCACTGAACTATTCTCTCTACTTTTGTATATGTTTAAAAGGTTCCATAACAACATTAAAAATAGGAAGAATAATAGCGTCACGGATTTTCATGAGAATTAAATGAGGTAACACAAGTAAATATCCTGTATTGACTATTGCTATTATTGGCCACTGTCTTGGCTGAATTTCACCTTCCTTCCTCATTCTGTTATTTCTTGCTCTCGACTTTCTTGGCCTATTCTGTTTCCGGCCTGGAATTTGCCTTGTGGATTTTGGACAGTTTAGCTTTTCTGGTTTTGACCCTGGATGGTGCTCCCAAGGACACTGCCTGTGTATCTTCTCTGGTCCATCCTGCTCAGGGAACCACCCCTTCCAGCTCCCCAGTCGTATTGCCTACCTGGGGTCAGCCCCACTGGATTGAACCTTGTTTGCTCAGGGGTGTGTGTGTGTGTGTGTTGGAGGGGAGAGGAAGGGATTGAGATGGAAAGAGAATGAGCCACAGACAGCACACCTGACAATATCCCCCTTTATACAGTGGGTAGCTTCCTGAAATGTTTTGTGACAATTCAGTTTTCATTGCATTATATTTTTATATATAGGTGTGTATATATACAACAGTAAAGTATGTGAATCTGTGAGGCCATAGACATTATTACATGGATATTTATTGTAACTTCAAGATGTTTGTTTTCATTTTGGATGGGCCCTTGACTATCAGTGACTGTCAGCCTTTTTATGTATTTATTTTTGGCTACTCCGGCTGCTTTGCTATATTGTGGATTATTTGTGAACAAATATTTTAATATACTAGATAAAAAGACTATTTAAAGGAACCCTTGGCGAATACTTTCATAAGATGCAAAGAGTGTTTATTTAGGACTCGTTAAGTGCCAGACATTATGCTGGGCCCTTTCTTGTCCCTCACTGATCTGTAAGATAATCCTTTTGAAGTAAGTGTTATCTTCATTTTTACTTTTTCAAAATCACATGCTTAATTCAGTTGTCTTCCCTTATTTGAGGGGGTTACGTTCCATTTAGTATTTTCTTTTTTTTTGAGAGAGAGTCTCGCTCTTTCGCCCAGGCTGGAGTGCAGTGGCGGGATCTCGGCTCACTGCAAGCTGCGCCTCCCGGGTTCACGCCATTCTCCTGCCTCAGCCTCCAGAGTAGCTGGGACTACAGGCGCCTGCCACTGCACCTGGCTGATTTTTGTATTTTTTAGTAGAGACGGGGTTTCACCATGTTAGCCAGGATGGTCTCGATTTCCTGACCTCGTGATCCACCTGCCTTGGCCTCCCAAAGTGCTGGGATTACAGGTGTGAGGCATCGCGCCCGGCCCCATTTAGTATTTTCAGACCACAATTGACTGCAGGCAACTGAAACTGCAGATAACGGGAAAATACTGTATATACTAGGATCCTTTTGGTTGCAAGTAAAAGAAGACCTACCCCAGACTGATTCAAATAACAAAGATAATTTACTGGTTTTTGTGACTGAGAAGTCCAACCATGGAGTGTGTTTCAGGTATGGTTCAATCCAGGGATTCGTGTTGGTATTAGGGATCTGGTCCCTTGTCCTAGGACTGTCTTGGCTCTGCCTTCCTATGTATGTGGGCCTCACCATCATGCTGTCTTCAACTCATGGTGACAAAAACAGCCTCAGAAGATTCAGGCTTTATGAATGAACGCCACATCAACCATAGAAGAGCCAGCAACTTTGACCCAGGATTACAAGCAGAAGTCATGAAATTCACTAAGACTAGATTGACTCAAGTCATGTGTTTGCCTTAAACCAGTCATTGTGGCCAGAGAAATGGACTGGCTACAGTGACCTGGCTTGACCTAGGATATGTGACCTAGGACATATGTCAGCTTCAGAAATATAATCAAGGAGAGATTGTTTGCTAGGAGGAAATGAGTGCTGGAGAGGCCATCCACAGATGGCCACTACAGGGACAGGGCTAGGATGGGCATGTATTGCTCTCTGTCTGGCTCCAGAGCCTTTTAATTTTCCCCATAGCAGTGTTTAATAGCTTCTCTGTTGGTGCCATTCCTCAGGAAGCCTTTGGTCTTAAGTTATTCCCTAGTGGTTGCCCACATCATCAAATTGTTCAGAAACTATATTCTCAACTCTAAAACAAGGAGGTTGGACTTCATTAATTCAGCATATATTTGCTGAGTACCTACTATGCCAAGCTCTAGGACAGGGGCCGGAGATATAATTATGTGCAATGTGGACATGTCCTCTCTCCTTTTAGGGCTTATTGACTAGTAGAAGAGACAGGAATGAAAAATGATGAGACAGATGTAAGATGGAGCTCTAGGCCAGACGCGCTGGCTCACGCCTGTAATCCCAGCACTTTGGGAGGCTGAGGTGGGTGGATCACAAGGTCAAGAGATTGAGACCGTCCTGGCCAACATGGTAAATCTCGTCTCTACTAAAAATACAAAAATTAGTTGGGCGTGGTGGTGTGCGCCTGTAGTCCCAGCCACTGGGGAGGCTGAGGCAGAAGAGTTGCTTGAACCCAGAAGGCGGAGGTTGCAGTGAGCCAAGATCGCGCCACTGCACTCCAGCCTGGTGACAGAGCAAGATTCTGTCTCAAAAAAAAAAAAAAAAAAGATGGAGCTCTAATACACGCCTGGCTCTTACCCTTATCAAATAGTTAATGAATGAAATAATCACACAAATATATAATATTAAACTGTGTTAAACTGTGTTCAGGCTACAATGGGGAGCTGTGAGAGCATCTCCAGGGAGGACTGTAATAGTAAGCTGAAAACCCAGGATAGGGCCTTGGGCTATTCAGAGGCTGGGGCTGGCGTGGAGGGTAGTAGGGCCCATGAGGTCCTTTCTGGCCTTGACAGACTCTGATGTCGTCAGAATTAATGAGGCCTCGGTCCTGATCTCTGAGAGAGCTGTAAGATAAGTTAGCTATCACGCTTTGTATAATAATCATTTGTGTTCTTAGAGTGGCGAATCTCCATTTGAGCCTGCTCTTCATGTTCATCCAAATTTCGGATTCCTTAAAAATGATATTTCTTGTTTCTCCAGACCTTTTAAAAAATATTGTGGAAGGTTCTTCCCTGTAATAGGTGAGTCCTGGTTGGTCCAAGCCCAGTTCAGTGCCTCTTCCCTAGTCTCCCCCAGCCTCCCAAACTCATAGCGCCTCTTCCTCTGGGTTCGCCAACACTCGTGGTCTCTGCCTCCTGTGGGGCATCTGCTTCCTTAGCCATCTTTCTGTGGGACTTTTCCAAAAGGTTATAAGTGGTGATTACTGGAAAAGGAGGTGTGGGTTGCTCATGGATTCCTAGAATGGCTTGTCTCCACAGACACCTGGAAGAAAAACCAACAGTGTGTGTAGAAGGAAGGATCATGCTTTCCTGAAAAAACAGACAGATTCCATAGTCTTTTAAAGGTTCTAAATTGAGGCATGCTTTGGAATAGTTTTCATTTCCTGGAGACCGCTTCTAGCTTATCTGCCACTGCGCCATCCTACATTTTTTCCATCAACTCTGTCATCATCATCTACCCTTTTAAGAGAAAAATCTTTTAAAAGCAAGTGGGAGTAGACAAGCTTTTTTTTTTTCTTCCCCCCCTCTAATCACAGCCTGAAGTTTCCTTCCATTCCTAGAATGGCAGGTTCTAATGGAAGTAAGAAATGGTGTCAGGATTAGCTAACTTTATTCTTAGTTTTTTTTCCTTATCAATGCTAGTGGCAACACAGTGATTGTGTTAATAACCCCAGACTTGTGCTAAGTGGAGATTTGGGGATGACCTCACTTTTTTTTTTTTTTGAGATGGAGTCTCGCTCTGTTGCCCAAGCTGGAGCGCAGTGTCGCGATCTCGGCTCACTGCAAGCTCCACCTCCTGGGGTCACCCCATTCTCCTGCCTCAGCCTCCCAAGTAGCTGAGACTACAGGCACCTGCCACCACACCCAGCTGATTTTTTTTTTTTTTTTTTTTTGTATTTTTAGTAGAGACGGGGTTTCACTGTGTTAGCCAGGATGGTCTCGATCTCCTGACCTCATGATCTGCCCACCTCGGCCTTCCGGAGTGCTGGGATTACAGGCGTGAGCCACCGCACCCGGCTGTTATGCTTTTTCTTTTATTGACTGATGTGTACAGAAAAATTGGGGGGTGAAGAACAGTACATTTCTTAACTCTTCCAAAAATTTCTTGTTGCAATAACAAGGCACTGAAACAACACAAAAAGTCCACATTTGTCTGTTGAAGAGGAAAGAGGGAAAGAGAAAAAGGATGGAGGAAAAGGTGGGTTATCAGGCTAGGAAACATTTCCAGTGAGGCAGCATCTTTTTAACCTTGCATTTGCGTAGTGTCTCTTGAATCCAACTCTCTTTCTTTCTCTGTCTTTGTGTGTGTGTATGTGTATGTGTGTGTGTGTGTGTGTGTCACTGTGTCTCAGTGTGTTCTTTCCTGGGTTTTGTGGCAGGGTTCCAGGGATAGCAGAGCTGCAAATCTCCTGCAAATTTGCATATCCTTTTTATGCTCAAGTGAATCAATAGTGAACAATTGTTCCCTGTTCTTGGACAGCAGCCTGAAATCCATATTGCTCTGTGTGCATTGGTGAAATTTGGTAATCTCAGAACTCAGAACTCGAGCCCAACCTGGCTGAGGTGTAGTGGCAGGGCCTTATTCTGACTGGGCACTCAATAAATATTTGTCAAATGGATATCCGGAATATCAAACCAAAGTTGGGGGTGTTTGTATCCCAGACTGTTGCTGTCACTTCTTTCACCATGCTTGGGAGAGAGTGCCAGAAGAGGACTTGGCAATGTCTCAGCGTTCCAGGTCTTTGGACTGTATTTCCTTTCTGTGCTCTGCTGGTTCTGTGAAGCAGTAGAGCCAGAAATTCAGGACATGAGGTGGGGCTGGAACATTCTGGAATCTTGGAAACTTGATGAAGTGGGAGCAGCTGTTTCTGATTCTTGGGGTAAGAGCAAGTCCTCTGCTTTGACACAGTGAGGCTGGCCTGCCTGGCACAGTGTGGAGAGGGAGGTCGGCACTGATTTCTGTCTTCACTACCTCTGACCGGGGCTCTTTCCTGACCTGTTGGTGACAGAAGGAGTTGCTGCAAACCACTTGGCTTTGATGAAATCGATTCTTGCTGGAGATTTTCCTTTAAGAAGCCTCCAGACAAGTGAGCTGGGGCACGGCTAATCTTCATCTGTGTTGGGTTCTTGGAGTGGATTGAAAAGTGCTCATAGAGATATTGTGATTGGTGTTTGGTTTGCTTTTTCTCTGATTGAACAGCAACTATTTGGATTCAGCCTTTTGCTTGTGCTGTGTTAATTTTGGTATTTCATTTCTTGCTCCATAGTTGTGAACTACTAAGATGTTCTGGAAAGGCAAACCAGAAAGCTGGGAAGTGTTCTGGACTGGCTTCTCAGGAGATAGTCTTCCTGGGGGCATGTTGTCTGAAGGTTTGTTTTTTCTATCCAGTTGCAAGGACAGCATAGAGAGCCCCTCTTAGCATAAAGCCAATGAGAGTGTGAGTAGTTTATGAGGCCATCTTGGCACCATGGCCAGTGTGGAGGAAAGGCAAAATCAGTTTGGTCAGTGGCCACACAGCGAAGGCGGAGTCCTTTAGAGCAGGGGGAGCTTTGAGATCTATCTCTAGCAGCCACATGGCTTACAATAAAGCTCAACCTTGAAAGCATTTACAGACTAGAGCAATGAGGAGAACGAATCACCTGGTAGTAATGTGAGATGCAGAGGCCATGAGGAGGCATGCTGCATTTCTGTTGCCAAGCCCTTGGTCCGTAATACTGCAGTTTGTTTACAAGCCCCTGCTGATAGTCTGTGGACCTCTTGAGAACCTATTTAGGAACCAGGAAAAGACCAGCGTTAATCAGGGAGGAAAGGGGATAAAGAAGCAGTATTGAAACACTGAATCTGGCCGTTTACCAAAGAAACTGCTATTCCTTATGAAGGGAGGATTAACTGTTAATAAGCTCCCAATTATTATAGGTAAATATGTATTTGTAAAGATACCTGCTTTATTCTGTAGATCACTCATAGTGATTTTTAAAATTTTTCAGCCCTTTCATTTCTCTACTTTGTTGAAAAACATGTTCAGATACTGTTAATGTTGACCCCAACTGGGATGTCAAAATCCTTGTGCAGATAAGGGACATGTCATGCCACACATACAAAAGGATTAGACTGTCTAGGGTAGTATCAATCTTGTGGCTACGTTGACATCTTTGTGGCTTGTATGTGAACACACACACACATTTTGTCATATTCAGTGGACATAGTACTGGGTCCTGCATGACCCCTCAACTTACTCATGAGCTCCTGATCATCTCTGTGATGGGGGTAAATCCCAACCTCTGTTTATTCATGTTCCTCATTTAAATCTCACAGATGTACTCCCCGAGTGCTCGGAAGGGATCTGGAGCTACAGATATGAAAGGGGATATAAAAGACTTTGAAGATGGCTGGAGCCTATTTTTCGGTGGATGCCTTGGGCTGTGTTTTTTCATGTTTTCCATTCTGGTGTTGCCCCCAGGATGATATTTGAAAGGTGTGGATGTTTACTTTTTAGAACACAGGAGTTAGTCTTGCATCTTCCTTGGAAGGACTTCAGCAATCTGCAAATGGAAAGTAGCCTGATAAATTTCTGATCCTCATCCAGCTGTTACTGCCAGTCTGGTTGTGAAATGTGACAGGGCCGTGGCCAACTGTGTGATGTTGGAATATGTTGCCTCTGAAATTGCTGTCTATCCTCTACATTGCTATGTGAATTAAGAAGTGATCAGGAGGTCTAAATCGCATTTTGCATCTGCCTATACAGGAGTTATTGGTTTTCCATTTATCACAAGATATTCTTCCAGGGGCCCTTTGCAAGGGGTTGCAAACATATGGAGCTTCATTCCAGCCCGAGACTATGCTTGTGGAAAGATACTTAAAAGTATAAAATAGGACACAGATGACAACTAATATCGATAATGAGACAAGAAAATTATGGTCCTGGATGTCTGCCCTCGGAGGGATTAGGACTCCAGCCTGAGTCTGGAAGACCAGACCGGATTTGAAAAATGGAGAGAGCAAGGGAGGAACATTTCAGGCAGGGGAACGACACACAAATGAGGAGCTAGGAGTGGATGGAGTATGTTGGGGACAGTTATAGAGTCTTACAAAGTGGGTTTATGTATGTCCTAAGAGAATCGGGTAAAATGGGATGGAAAAGTAGGAGTGGGGTAGACATCGTAACGCTTTGGATGACAGAAACCCCAAATTGGCTTAAACAATAAAGACAATGCATTGGCTCAATAACTGGAAAAAGACCTACTTTTCAAGTTGCGCACAGGGTTCTCTAGGTGTGTCTTCCTAGGCCTAGATTTCCTGGTGCTCACCAGAAGGCAGCTAGCAGTAGCCAGGGTTCCCTGGTTGTTCCCTCACACCCATAAGCATCAAACAAAAGACCTGACATTTATTCCGCCTAACTAACATGGCAGCCAGGGGAAATGCCATGTGCTTAGAATTGGGTTCCTGTTCATCCCACAGCTAATCAGAATACGGTTGAAATTGTGCTGATTAGGTTATGCTGGTAAACATCAACCTCTGGAGCTAAGTTTGGGGCCAGATCCTGTGGCTGCTACATAGTGATTTCCCAAAGGAAAATCTATCCAGGCAGAAAGGAATGGTAGGATGGAGGGTGGATTTACAACAAAAATAATGTCGACTCAAGGATAAAATTATGGGTGGATTTGAATCCTAGGGTAAATAATCTTGAGGAATCCAAGACTTTATTCTATAGGTAGATCCACTTGGAGTTATTACTGTATCTGTCTTGGTCCTTGACAGGAGTGTGTAATGGTTTGCCACTGGTCTTAACTATATCTGCTTATGCCCAGAAAAGTTCTTTGGTAGCTAATTTGCTTTCTTATCCTCATCTGCTTTAGCTGTTTAGTAGGACTGTACATGTAGAGTCAATTAGCTGCCTTTAATTGAGACCCTACGGAGTGTAAAACATGAATGGCTTTGGAGGGAGACCTTTCCTTCTTCCTGTAGGGCTCCCTGAGAGCCATACTCCAGTTACTTAAGATTCTTCTGTTCGGTTATTCCATTTAGTCTTCCATTTGTTCACATTAACACTAATCACAAATCATGTGGGATCGCTGAAGTTTATTTATTATTATTTTAATTGAGACAGGGTTTCACTATGATGCCCAGGCTGGTTTCTAATACCTGTACCCAAGCAGTCCTCCCACCTCAGCCTCCCAAAGTGTTGGGATTACAGGTGTGAGCCACCGCCCCTGGCCACTGAAGTTTAATAGTGCCACTCAGAGGCCTGCCATGCATGCCATCCATGCATCCATCCATGCATCCATCCATGCATCCATCCATCCATCCATCCATCCATCCATCCATCCATCCATCCATCCAGTGAGTTCCTGCTATGTGCCAAGAACTCTGCTGGCCACTAGAGGCGAAATCTAGGTATGGCACATGGTCCCTACTCAAGAGCTCCAGTCTGGTTGGGGAATTTGACAAATCTACAATTTTGAATTTATGTGGTATACACTGTATGTAGTGTGCTGTGGAAGTTTAGAGAAGAGCGGTTTCTCTCAACCAAAGGTGTCAGCTGATAACATTGTTTAGTAGAAATGATGTTTAAAATGGGCTTAGGGAATTGGGTAGGGCAGGGGGCAGATGTTTAGGCAGAGGGAAACATGATAAATGAATCAAGGCCACAATGATGTCATTTCCAGGAAGCCACAGGTGTTGTTTTATAGCTAAGTCTTAAATAGCTGCGAGGTGGAGTGGAAATGCAGATTCCCAAGCCTGCCACCTGAGATTCTGATCAATCGATTGGGAATGTGGTCTGGGCAACATACTTAAATCTACACTTTCTAGCTGGTTCTGATGATGGTGATCCAAGGAGTACCAGTCTGGGGTAAGAATTCAGGTATGGGGCTGGGAGGGTTGAGGGATGAGGCTTCAAATGTAGGCTGGGGTAGAGGAAGAGCAGGAGTCTGGAGAGAGTGGTCAGAGTGGTTAAGGAAGGATGGAGGAGAGCTTCCAGGTCTGAGTGGTCAGCAGGATCTTGTAGGAAGTTAAAGGCATCAGCCAGCAGAGTATGTAATGTCCAACAGAGCATACTTACAACAGGAAATAATAGTTTAGGTTTATTTTTGCAGAGATGAGCTAAAACATATTTACAGGGGGGAAAATACCTCTCGAAATAATGACTTGGCTCTAAACTCATGCAGCCGAA
Source organism: Pan troglodytes (assembly GCF_028858775.2). Lineage (NCBI taxonomy): Eukaryota > Metazoa > Chordata > Mammalia > Primates > Hominidae > Pan > Pan troglodytes. Next base: position 54,542,088 of record NC_072414.2, read on the forward strand.
AATTCAGGTTCCAAACTTCAAGTGCAATTCTTAGTCTGCAAGTCGGCCTCCCAGTTGGAAATTATTTATCTTTGTTATATTAGCTCAGTGATTTTGGAATGCTCTTGAGTAACTTTGGAGGCCACTCTACAAATTGCTTGATTCATTATTTAAAAATATGATCGATTCAAGACAGAATAAATGTTCAGAATACTGAGTATTTTTCAGTATTCAGAATAATACTGAATCCACATGGGTGGTGCATTAAAGGGGGTGTGCAGCATTTATGCAGTTAAGGATATTTGGGGGGTCACTTAAATTGGGCCTCTTTTCATAGAATTGTTAAGACATTGCAGGACATTTTAATTTCTTCCCTTAGACAGGTAACCACAAGAATCTCCTCAAACTGTTCTTGATTTATTCTGCAAACTGCTTGGAGTTCCCCATCTCATGGATGGTGTACTGTAGACTAGAGGTCCCCAGCCTTTTTGGTTTTTGTGGAAGACAATTTTTTCATGGACCAGGGGCTGCAGGAATGGTTTCAGGATGATTCAAGCACATTACCTTTATTGTGTACTTTATTTCTATTATTATTACATTGCAATATATAATGAAATAATTATATAACTCACCATAATGTAGAATCAGTGGGAGCCCTGAGCTTGTTTTCCTGAAACTAGACAGTCCCATCTGGGGTTGATGGGAGACAGTGACCGATCATCAGGCATTCAATTCTCATAAAGAGTGCACAGCCTAGGTCCCTCGCATGGGTGGTTCACAATAGGGTTTGCAGTCCTATGAGAATCTAATGCTGCCACCTGTCTGATAGGAGGCGGATCTCAGGTGGTAATGTGAGTGATGGGGAGCAGTTGTAAATACAGATGAAGCTTCGCTTGCTTGCCCACTGCTCACCTCCTACTGTGTGGCGTGGTTCCTAACAGGGCACAGACTGGTACCGGTCCATGGCCTGGGGATTGGGGACCCCTGCTGTAGACTATACTTCTTAATTCCTGTGCAAGGATGATTTTTACTTACCTGGTGTTAAGAACCAGAGTTCAGGCAGGGCGTGGTGGTTCACGCCTGTAATCTCAGCACGTTGGGAGGCCGAGACAGGCAGATCATGAGGTCAGGAGTTTGAGACCAGCCTGGCCAACATAGTGAAAGCCAATCTCTACTAAAAATACACACACACACACACACACACACAAATAGCCACATGTGGTGGCAGGCACCTGTAATCCCAGCTACTCGGGAGGCTAAGGCAGGAGAATCACTTGAACCTGGGAGATGGAGGTTGCAGTGAGCTGAGACCGTGCCATTGCACTCCAGCCTGAGCTTCAGAGCGAGACTCTGTCTCAAAAACAAAAACACCTAGATTTCTGACTGGCTCTATGTTTTACAATATTATTACCCAGCTACCATTACAAGCTCAGTGGAAATGACTCAAAAAGTCACACTTTTCAATAGAGCTTTTTACTGCTTTGTGTCTTACATTGCATTGAATTCATTAGTTAAGTTTGAGAACAAGGGGCCACCTAGCAATAAAGTATGACAGCTGCTTCATCCTTGACATTAAAATTATTTATTGTTTTAGGCTTTAGAGTGTGGGTTGATAGAAGGTACAAAAGGCACACTTAAAGACAAAACATTGACTTTATTCGTCAGTTAGCCCAGTTAATCTTGACACTGTTCGCTTTTTGAGTCAGGTACTTCTTTGTTGTCGTGGGCTGTCTTGGGCTTTGCTGGATGTTTTGCAGCATCCTGGTTGCTATCTGCTAGACCCAGTTTTGACAATCAACAGATGTCTCTAGACATTATCAAATGTCCCCTAGGGAATAAAGTAACCCCTGGTCGATAATCACTGAGTTAGCAGAGACAAGAAAGCCTTTTATGGCTATATTTTTATTCTGTTATTAATCTGTCTTTTGAGAAATTTGTTTTGACTATTAAATACATACAGTTGATTCCCATTATTCACAGATTCCATATTTGTCAATTTGCCTACTTAGTGAGATTTATTTGTAACCTACAAATTCATGTTTCAGGCATTGCTGTCATTCATTGACTTATGAAGCATGAAAAATTTGAGTTGATCAATGTGCACATTCCTAGCTGAGATCACACAAGAAAACACTCTACCCTCTTGTTTTAGCTCTCATACTGTACACAAGTGTCCTTTTTGTGATCTATTTAATGTCATGTTTTTGCATTTTTATACTTTTGGGTGATTTTGCTGTTTAAAATGAGCCCCTGGTGTAGTGCTGAAGAGCTGTCTGGTGTTCCTAAGCTCAAGAAGGCTGTGATGTGCCTTAGGGAGAAAATATGTATGTTAGATAATCTGCATTCATACATGAGTCACAGTGCTGTTGCCTGGGTTAAATGTTAGTGAATTGACAATATATTAAAGAAGCCTCTTTAAATAGAAACACACATAAAGCAATATTATGTATTGATTGGCTAACAAAAATTTTGTGATCAGAGGCTTGTAGGAACATAACCTTGTATTTCCCCTAGGAGCAGAGGTTCAGTATTTGCTAATTCAGTATTCATAGAGACTTCATAGAATATAACTACTGCAAATAATGAGAATTGACTATGTGTTTATTTTTCTAGCCTGTATGTCAGAAGCCTGCATTTTAAGGATCTCACGTGATATGTGATTAAACAAGATTGCTTTTCTTTCTAAAAAATAGTATATCCACATTATAAAAACTTTTAAAATAAATAATTGCTGAGTCAAAGGATGTCAGTATCTTTAAAGCTCCCACATACATCATGAAAAAGGTTGAACTGATTTACAGTGCCAGCTTCAGTATATCTTTGCTGGCTGGCATTATTTTGCATTTTTCATATTATTTAAGAATAATGGCAGCTGGGCACAGTGGCTCACTCCTGTAATCCCAGCACTTTGGGAGGCCGAGGCAGATGGATCATCTGTCAGGAGTTCGAGACCAGCCTGGCCAACCTGGTGAAACACCATCTCTACTAAAAATTAGCTAGGCGTGGTGGTGGGTGCCTGTAATCCCTGCTACTCAGGAGGCTGAGGCAGGAGAATCACTTGAACCCAGGAAGTGGAGGTTGCGGCGAGCCGAGATCACGCCATTGCACTCCAGTGTGGGCGACAGAGTGAGACTCCGTCTCAAAAAAAAAGAAAAACAAATGGCAAAATTGATTCATGTTAGAGAAAATTCAAATTACACAGATATATTTAAATTACAACTTAAAATCCTTTCCCCTTTTTTACTTTTTCCCACCTTTTCCCCATGAGTGTTAAGAATTTGGTACATGTAATTTTCAGGCCTTTTCAGAAAATGCACATAAAAATAAATGAATTTTTTAAATAAATGCATCTATATTAAATACCCCTAATTTAATATAGAAGGGACTGAATTTTTGCCTATTATGTGCCCTTAGCATTATGCTTTGTTATTGCATATAATTTAGGTGGAAAAATGCTTCCTTATTATTTATAAAATACTTATTAAAATGCTTAACTTGTCAAGAGAAATTATATAATGATGCTTCTGTTTAATAGCTGTGGTTTACTTTTTATGCTGTGCAATTAGCTTGGGATGCATATCTTTTAATCTAATCTTTTTTTTTTTTTTTTTTGCCAGTAGCTAGAGCTACAGAACATAACACAGATTCAGTCTTGCAGTTTTATTATTTTCTTTCACTAGACTTGACAGAGGATTTCAAGAACTCAATTTTCAGGTAGATAAGTAGTTAATGACTAGATGCAGTTGGGTAAACATTATCTAGGATCAACCAAGATGCTTAATCTAAATTATTACAACAGTTGTTTGTGGAATGAGTACAATGTGAGGAAAACACTTTAGTGTTAAAGTGATTCTCTAACCCCTGCCCCCTCACTGTGGCAGGAGAAAAGAGGATATTAAAGCTTGGTTGATGCTCATTCATGTATTTCAGGGAATATAGGGACTATTTAATAGTATGAATAGAATTTCCGTAGATAAAGATTTCCTTGATCTAGTATGAGGAAGTGAGACCTTGTACCAGCTGTTGATACCAGATATAGAATTTTAGTTGAGTTTTAAGCCCTATTTATACCAGAAAGCTGTAGTTTTAACTTAAGATGACTTAGACAATAAAAATGCTACTGGGAAAGAGATACTAAAATGTTCACAGTTTTGACTGACAGAAAAACTCAGGAGAATTGTAGAACTTTGAAATAAGTCAGATAAATCCTTTCTAGGATGATGGGACAGAGAAATTGTAAAGGTTTAGGATTACCTGTTTACTGCTTAGAAAAAAATAAAAAATACACTTTTACCAAGGCCAGTAAGAACTATTTGCTGGAACAAATGGAAAAAGCTGGATAATGCTACTGACTGAGTTAAGGGGATAAGCCACCCAGTACCCAGGCCTCGGTTTCACCTAACAAGGAGACAGGCCTCGAGCATTGGTAAGAGCCATAGGATTCTATTTTCCAGTGAGAGAGTACCACTTACATGATAACTTTGCACCTCCGTCCCAAATTCAGCACTCTAGCAAGATGCCAGGAGTTCTCCTTGCAGGTGTGGAGAAAACTTAAGGGTCTGGCAGAGATGTAGATTTAGAAAATTCATGTACACTTGCTTTGCTGTGAAAAATTCACAGAATTTTTGAAGTTTATAAATTCTATTTAGAAAGAAAAAAAAAACACCCTTCTCACTGGTTAGGAATTAGGAGATTTCTTCCCTGTGATATTCTTAGTTTACTCTTGGGGTGATTTTTGTTTGTTTACTAGTGCAGGTATTCAGATAGTCATCTGAATCCTACAGGCACACGCTTTGAAGTGCGAAGCTTTTCCTCCAGAACATCTATGGGAGAGGCCCTTAGTAGAATGTTTAAAGGAAAAATATTTCAGATAATTGTCCATGTTCCTTTCTTAATTTTATTCCTAAAAAATAACCAGCAAACTTTTTTTTACGTTACTAATTTTTCATTTGTGAATATTTATGAAAAGACTCAGTTGAAGTGTTCCTTTATATTAACCTTTTTTTGTGTGAAAAAGATTTTTGTTTATAGCATGAATGAATTCTCGCTTGCTCTGAAAGATTTAAACATTATAGAAAGCTTTAGAGTAAAAGTAATAGATTAGATTGTGTCCCTCCTCAGAAAATCCTTTGTAAATAATATCACTTTCTTGCTGTCTTTGAACTTTGTTTATGAAATATAGGTTTTAACTGTGGCGTTTGCCACACCTGTGAGCTTTTCTTTATGTCTTCTGAGTTTTGTAAATATACTTGATATTCTTTGTCTCTTTTTCTGGTAGTTTTAAAAATATTTATCTGTCTAGTCTACCTAGGATTTGTTCTTGTGTATGATAGCAGTAGAGCTGCAACTTAATTTGTATGTGGATTTTTACTTTTCCCAGTATAATGTGTCAAACAGTTTGCTCTTTTTGTGCCAGTTTTAAATATCTTTATTGTATCCTAAATATCAATGTATTTGCTTTCTATACTCTCCTGTTCTAGTGATAATAGAATATGTCTATTTTCATAATGCTGTCACTCTGTTTTTGTTACTGTAGCTTTGTACTATATTTGATTTTATGAGGATATTTCCTTTCATTATTCTTATTTTTTAAACTTTTTTTTTTTTTTTGGTCATCCTAAAGGTTTTTCTCTTCCAGTTGGACTTTAGGATTAGTTTTCTGAGTTGAGATGCTCGTTGACTTAACGTTGACTTATGTTGACTTCACAAACTGAGGAAGAATTGTTGTCTTACAATATTGAGTCTTCTCGTCTGGGAAATGGTAGTTCTCTCCATTATTAGTATCTTTTTGGTTTTTTTTAATGTCATGTAGTAAAATTTAAAATAAGATTGGTTTGACATATATGTGGGTAGGTTTATTTCTTAGGAGTTTTTTTTTCCTTTCCCCTCCTACCCTTCTTTCTATTCCTATTTGCTATTATGAGTAGAATTTTTTTAAATGCCATTTTCTTTTTTTTCTCTTCTCTTCTCTTTTTTTCCTTTCTTTTACAGGGTCTCACTTTGTCATCCAGGCTGGGGTGCAGTGGCACGATCAGGGCTCACCGCAGCCTCAACCTTCTGGGCTTGGGTGATCCTCGCACCTCAGCTTCCTGGGTAGCTGGGACTACAGGTGCACGCCACCATGCCTGGCTAATTTTTTGTACTTTTTTTTTGTAGAGATGGAGTTTTGCCATGTTGTCCAGGCTGGTCTCAAGAGATCCTCCTGCCGCAGCCTCCCACGGTGCTGGGATTACAGGTGTGAGCCACCATGTCCAGCTAAACAAATGCCATTTCCTAAATGGTTCCTGTATCTGACCATTTGTAATCCACTAGACTCTAGGCAGACAGGCATTCCATTTGCAAATATAGAAAGTTTTACTGCTACTGCCTTCTTTTGGGTACTTTATTTTGTTTTTCTGTCTGCATTGGTTAGAGGGTGAAATAAAATATTGAATAGTAATAGCAGGCATCCTTGTCTTCTTCCTGATTTTAATGGGGCACTATGTATAACTCACCATTTGTTTTCTCATTTCCATGCATTTCTGAACTTTTCTTTATAAGGAAACATTTTGATAAGAAAGTATCAAATTAACTAATCGGGAAAATATTTAAGTCAGTTTTCGTTTTTTTCAAAGGATTTGGCAGTGATATGAGATGTGCCAAGAAATAAAAAAGGTTTTATGATTGATCAAAAACAGATTCTCCTATTTGTCTCTCCTTTGAGGAATTCCCCATGTATAGGAGCATGTTAAAACATCTGAAGACTCAATGCACTACACAGAACCTCTGAGAAACCCTAGGAACACACTTTGAGCAAGGTGGTCTTATTTTTCTTCAAGGAGGATGTGAGCGGGATCAAGGGTTCTCACCAGTGTCAGTGACCCAGGCTGGGGTGGAGTCTTGGGGTATGGAAGTCATGTTCTCCAGAAGTAGATGGAGCCACCTAAGTGGGCCCTAAGAGCCAATTGGTAGGGCTGAAATTCAGAAAATCTTGACTAATTGTCAGGTCCAGAGGGTCTTTGGAGGCCGCATGGAAACAGTGAATTTAGAGATGTCACGTACCAAATATAGAAGAGGAAGAGAATGACACACAAGATGTGTGATGTGATAGTGCAGGACTCTGGCACTTTTACATGGCAGGGGTCCTTATCTGTGTTACTGAAGAGTGGGCTGGCAGAGTTAAAGCCAAAGGCTTAGAATGTAACCTCAAACCTTGTCACAACTATTCTTTCTTGCTAGTAGATTCAACTACCTGGGAACACTGCAGTGGCGTGATCTCGGCTCACTGCAACCTCCACCTCCACCTCCCGGGCTCAAGCGATTCTCCTCCCTCAGCCTCCCGAGTAGCTGGGATTACAGGCACCCGCCACTACACCCGGCTAATTTTTTATTTTTAGTAGAGACGGGGTTTCACTATGTTGGCCAGGCTGGTCTCTAACTCCTGACCTCAAGTGATCCACCCACCTTGGCCTCCCAAAGTGTTGGGATTACAGGCGTGAGCCACTGTGCCCGGCTGGGAACACTTTTATTAGGTAAACTTCAAATTACTGTGTGTACCTAAAAGCCACAAGCCCTAGTACCTTTAAATGAAAGGTTTTGCGCCGGTGGTTCTTGGAGCCCTGTGTTCTGCAGAGACGCCTCAGTGGACTGCAGGGTTGTACAGCTCCTGATCTCGTTGCCTATTTCAGCCAAAGCAGCTCTGCTTTTATGCATCTCTGTTGCTTATTGGACTTCTAAGTGGAATTATATCTGAAGAAAAGACTTTGCTAAAAAATTTGAAAGCTATCATTGTAATTCGTTTTACTAATTTAAATCGTGTTTGTATGGGTGATACTGATCTTGTCTACAAAACTGTGGACATTTTGTATCTCAACTCAATTTTGCATTTCTCAAGGAAAATTTTCTGGCATGAAGGATTTAAAAATGACTTTGTCATCCATCTGATGTAGATATTATAGGATTTCGAATGTGTAGGCATGTGTTTGGGTCAGTTGTGTGCATGTCTTATTTCCTCTAGTAAATGGTGAGCTTCTTAAGGACCTGCTTGTATCTTATTTATTTTGTTTTGCATTCCTGCTCCCACCATTACTCCTGAGCACCTACCACATATGTTCAGGATGTAGTTCCTATAGAAGAAGAAAAATCATTTTCTTCTTCAACCTTCATAGATTCTTAATTGGAACAGACCCCGTTCTTAGTTGGAACAGACCCCCTGTAACAAAAGACAGATTTAACAAGAGAAAAACCAAATTATTGACATGTATATTTTATATATACATGGAAGATACCCAGGGAATGAGTAGTTCTCAAAGAGAGGTGCCTTTGAATTCTAGCTTATATAGCATCATCAACAAAGAACAGTAGGTTTTTAGAGAAGTGACAACACTAAGGAAAAGGATTTTGAGTCCTATGGGCAGCAGCTTGGGGGAAGGTAAGTAACTGCAGATAACGGCTAGTTAGCAAAGTTTGTTCACGTAGTTCCCTCTGGTACCATCTCCAGGCAGAGAAGTGAGAAGCATCTAAAGCTGTCCGCGGTGGTTAACCTTTGTTCTCCCTGATAAAAGAGGGGCAGGATACCTTTCTTCTTTGTAAACACATGTCCTGCTTTTAGGCAGATACAGGGAGAGCAGGGAAGCTTTCCTGCATTTGCTTCTTCTTAATTGTCTTCAGCCCAATAATCCTTCATATTTTGGGGTGGCCTATTCCGGTCTCCCACATTCCTGATTCTCTTCAAACCCCTGTGAATGAACATCCACTTTCCCTTCAGCTAGTGATGTCACTGAGAAGGCAGGAGAGGAGAAATTCAGAGGGAGGAGTCCTCCAGCAGCCTGACTTCCCTCTTGACTCTCAGTGTGCAGGCGAGTTGTTAAGAGAGCTCTAAATAGCCTCTTCTGGGGATTGCTGCATTTTACTAGGATCACCGAAAATTGAGGCGGGAGAGCTTGCCAAGAAAACCTCTCCCAGTTCTGCGTGGGCTACAATCTAAGTAACTGAGGCCAGCGGATGTGGACTGAGCCTAGAGGAATTGTGGTAAGGAAGCCTTGTTTCGTGGTGGGATTATCAATGTTGTCCCCGATGTTCAGCTACACCCTTCCTACTCTTCATGGCCAAATTGGAAAGCTGGCTCTTCTAAGCAGCTTTGTTTGGCTCGCGGTGAGCTGTGCTCTTTATTCTTTAGCCAGACCATGTGCATTATATCACTAGCACTTTCTTGTGCTCGTGCCACCTATTCTGCAACTATCTAATAGAGGGTTTGGTCTTCCACACTAGCTCTGAGGTAGCACTGTTGCCATAGCACCTGACATATACTGAGTGCTTATTTTAGGCAAGGCTCTTTCGTGGCAATGGAAACCCATTCATACCAATTTGGTAAACAAGGAAGTTTCCTGTATGCTTTTGGAAACAAAGGGCCTTGGGGATCACCAGAACTGGGGACTGAGGCACTGAAGGTGCTCTCCTGGGCTCCCACATACCTGGTCCCTCTTTTGGTGGGGTGGGGGGCGGGGTGTGCTTTATCTTATTATCTAGATGAACTTGCAAGGTCATTATTACCTCCCAGTTTGCAGTAACCTTCTGTGGCTGTCCTAATCTTTGTGACTTTGTAATCTTCCAACCGCTGAACTAGAGTTCCACCAAATAGAATGGCTCAGTTACCAGGAAGAATTCCACTGGCCAGAATTGGCCTATTTGACCGAGACCACACCAGTATGAGATCCCTGGCCTGGAAATGGATTAACTGCCATAGGGTCAGGGCTCTACCCCTGCCCAGATGGCTTCGGAGAAGTGGGAAGGTAGGGCAGGTCCCTGGGGACCAAAGGCAGCTCCTTTGGGCTGGGCAGACCACAAAACACATCTCTTACATTATTTAAGTATTTGCTAGAGAAAATGATTCATCCTAATTTCCAATTCTAATACTCCGTGTTTTTTTGTTTGTTTGTTTTTTTGAGACAGAGTCACGCTCTGCCACCCAGGCTGGAGTGCGGTGGTGGTATCTTGGCTCACTGCAACCTCCACCTCCCGGGTTCAAGTGATTCTCCTGCCTCAGCCTCCCAAGTGGCAATGACCCAGGCTGGGGTGGAGTCTTGGGGTATGGAAGTCATGTTCTCTAGAAGTAGATGGAGCCACCTAAGTGGGCCCACCTAGCTGGGATTACAGGCACCCGCCACCATGCCCAGCTAATTTTTGTATTTTTAGTAGAGACAGGGTTTCATCATGTTGGCCGGGCTGGTCTCGAACTCTTGACCTCAAGTGATCCGCCCGCCTTGGCCTCCCAAAGTGCTGGGATTACAGGCGTGAGCCATCATGCCTGGCCAATACCCCATGTTTTGATGTGAAATTTTTCTGTGCCTCCTGTCTTTGGTTAAGAATTACCAGGCATTCTAAAGTATGTCTTCACCTGTCTGGACGATGCCCCTGCCCTGCTCCTCAGCCCTTCTTTGGGGGGTGGACTCTGCCTGAATTGCATAATGAAGGCTGTCAGAGAGGAGGGCAGCTCTGCAGGTGATGAGACTTGAGGACAGTGTGTCACCCCTTCCCACTCATCGAGTGTGCAGAACTGCAACCGAGGCAGCTGGAGCCAGGAGGCAACGAGGGTGCTGCAGACACAGCCTAAAGAGTGGTGCCCACTTGCGTGGCTCTTTCCAGAGGGAAAAAATGATTTGCCTCTCCATTTGTAGAGAATGTCGCTGCTTCCCATTCTTCCTCTACACAGAAGGAAAGGGAAAAGAAATCATTATTCCAAAACAAGACGGAAGAAAGAGAACTAGCCCCTTTCAGGAAAGTCAGGTTTCTGGCAGGGCTGTGCCTTGCGACTTCATTAGACCCATGTGTTATTTTGAGTGGCGGGAATAATAGGACTTGCACCTAATCAAGGAAAGGAATTCCAAACAAAAGCTTGGGTGGGGTTTCCTGGGCAGAAGCGTGATATTGTAATAAATGGGAAGCAGGGTTCTACAGTCCAATCTCTGGTCTGATTACACAAATTATAGCAAAGGGCCTGTTTTCAAAGGAATGTAACACACCCCGCCGAGGCCCCTCCTCAGCGGGTGTGTCTTCATTTCCTCAAGCTCCCTCCTTAACAGCTAACGCCTTCGTGAGAGGAGCTGAGGGCCCTATGCGGAATAATTAAGATGCCTTCTTTAGGGTCTCTGCCTTGGGGCCATTTTACAGGTGAGTTTACCTTATGCTGAAGTCCTTTAGGGACTCCTGTGGCTAACTTCTCCGCCCTTCTCTTGCATTACTGAACAGAAAGCGAGTGCAGGAGCCTGACCTTCCAGTCACAATTGCGAACATTTCCAAGCACTAATGAGCCAAGCGCTTTCTATGGAGTTGAGGAAAGCATTTAGATGAAAAGTCTCTCTCTCTCTCTCTTTTTTTTTCCGCAAAAGGTGTATCATCCCTTGCCACTGTGCCTGATCGCCTGCTGCTGTCCTTGGTCTTCAGATCCCCACCCTGGCCTCCTCTCCTTCCCTTTCCGACTCCCTGGGCCCAGCCAGTTGAGCCACTGAGGAATTCTCCCTGCTGCTTCCTCTTGCAGTATCCTGCTCCCTACCCCACTTTTTCTTTCCTTTCTTTTCCATCTTCAGATTTTAACATCCTCTCCTCACGAAAGCTCCCTGTCCTTTTCCTTCCTGGACTGTCCCTGAGTCTCTGTTAGATCCCTGGAGCACCCTGCGTTCACGTTTTGAGTTGTTATCTCACCTAGTATTAAATGATACCTTTGCTTCTTTTTCCTTTTCAACTTATAAGCTCCTCGAAGTCTAGAACTGTCCATCTTCAAATTCGCGATACCTGGCACATAATAGATACACCCGAATAGTTTGGAGATATTGTCTCTTAAACAAATGATATATTCTGATTTTATTTTTTAACTACAGCCAATTTATGCCCCATAGCAGATGTATTTCTATTATAGCCCTATCTATGTAGTATTAAAGATTTTTTTATACCATTTTGGTTTGTTTTTACCCATGTATCTTGCTGCCTTCTCTCTGTTTAACTTTAAGATTCAAGGAGCCCAGTAACTGTGCGGCAAGGCATCGTGGGACAGTTGCCTGACACCTGGCATCCTGGGTTGTGGCCCTCATCCTTCACTGGGGATGTGTTTGGGTTACTGCAGAATCTGAAGGGCAAGATGAAATCATACAGGTGCTGGTGCCTGTCTCCTCCTTGCCTGTCTGACGCAGCCTCCCTCTGCTCCCTCTTGGCTCTGCCCCTTCTGGCCTTCCTGAACATCTCTCCTCCATTTATTTATTTATTTATTTATTTCCATAGGTTTTTGGGGAACAGGTGGTGTTTGGTTACATGAATAAGTTCTTTAGTGGTGATTTCTGAGATTTTGGTGCACCCATCACCGGAGCAGTATACACTGAACCCAATTTGTAGTCTTTTATCCCTCACCCACTTCCCACCCTTTCCCCTCAAGTCCCCAAAGTCCATTGTATCGTTCTTATGCCTTTGCATCTTTGTAGCTTAGCTCCCACTTACGAGTGAGAATATATGATGTTTGGTTTTCCATTCTTGAGTTGCTTCATTTAGAATAATAGTCTCCAGTTCCATCTAGGTTGCTGCAAATGCCATTCATTCATTCCTTTTTATGGCTGAGTAGTATTCCATCACACACACACACACACACACACCCCAGTTTCTTTATCCCCTCGTTGATTGATGGGCATTTGGGCTGGTTCCATGTTTTTGCAGTTGCGAATTGTGCTGCTATAAACATGCATGTATAAGTATTTTTTTTTTGTGTAATGACTTATTTTCCTCTGAGTGGATACCCAGTAGTGGGATTGCTGGATCAAATTGTAGTTCTAATTTTAGTTGTTTAGGGAATCTCCATCCTGTTTTCCATGGTGGTTGTACTAGTTTACATTCCCACCAGCAGTGTAGAAGTGCTCCCTGTTCACCGCATCCACACCGACATCTATTATGTTTTTTATTTTTTGATTATGGCTGTTCTTGCAGGAGTAAAGTGGTATTACATTGTGGTTTTGATTTGCATTTCCCTGATCATTAGTGACGTGAGCATTTTGTTCATACGTTTGTTGGCCATTTGTATACCTTCTTTTGAAAATTGTCTATTCATGTTCTTAGCCCACTTTTTGATGGGCTTGTTTGTTTTCTTCTTGTTGATTTGAGTTGGTTGTAGATTCTGGTTATTAGTCCTTTGTCAGATGTATAGATTGTGAAGATTTTCTCCCACTCAGTGCGTTGTCTGTTTACTCAGGTGACTTCCTTTTGCCCTGCAAAAGCTCTTTAGTTTAATTAAGTCCCACCTGTTTATCTTTGTTTTTATTGCATTTGCTTTGGGGTTCTTGGTCATGAAATCCTTGCCTAAGCCAATGTCTAGAAGGTCTCCCATTCCTGTTTCTGTCGCACTTTGCACATGCTGGGCCTTGTCTCTCTCCCGTTGGGCACAGTGACCTGTCATCCTGCGAGGGTTGGCTTCACTGGCCTCCTCTGGGAAGCCTTCTGTGATTCCTTCAGCTTCCTCTGCCCTGCCATGAACTCTATGGGTGAAAGCCCCCAGTGTGCTTCACGTTTTATTGTAGTCATTTGTTTATGGGTCTCTTCTCCCACTGGATGGAAGGGGGCGGGGTTCTCAGGAAGGGAGACCTGACCTTACTCCTTTTGGTATTGCCCAGCATATAGCCAAGTGCCAGGCATGCACTAACTACTAGGTGATCCAGTAAGTTATTTGATAAGGGGCATTTTCTTCCTTAAATAATGAGTTTTTAAAAACTTAGTGGTGGTGTTTTGAGTTTTAGAATGATTGCACATGTCCTAATATAGTCAAAGTTTGGGGCTCTGCACTGTGCAACTCTGTTTTACACATGAGGGAATGGAGACTCAGAATCCTTAGCCACACAGCTTGCAGGAGGCAGGATGGTGCCTCAGCCTCAGGCCTTCAGAGTCTTCCTCTGGTGGGCTTCTCCCCAAGCAAGACAGAGTCCTGGAGACTTCATAAAAGTGTTATGCTGGCAGGAGATTGCTGATGTGCCCGTGGGGTGGAGGTAGACTGGACTCCAGGGAACAGGAACGGCTTTCAGAATTATCCCTGATAGAGCTGACCTTTTCACACATTGGTGGCAAGACTCATTTCAATCTGCAAAGTGGGAAGATTTCAGAGAATGAGAAAGGCGAGATGAAGTTCTGTGAGCACTACAGAAGGTTGTGCTGAGGTTAGCTGCACCCCTGGATTGTATACCTTATACATTTTCTTACAGATTTTACTTTTGTGGTGTTTTTCCTGTGTGCATTACTTTTCCTATGCTGTGTAAGATGTTGCATTCCCAGGCCAGGCACAGTGGCTCATGCCTGTAATCCCAGCACTTTGGGAGGTCGAGGCAGGTGGATCACTTGAGGCCAGGAGTTCGAGACCAGCCTGGCCAACATGGCAAAACCCCGTCTTTACTAAAAATACAAAAACTAGCTGGGCATGGTGTCGGGCGCCTGTACTTCCAGCTACTGGGGAAGCCGAGGCAGGAGAATCGCTTGAACCCCGGGAGGTGGAGGTTGCAGTGAGCCGAGATTGCACCACTTCACTCCTGCCTGGGTGACAGAAAAACTCCATCTCAAAAAAAAATATATATATATATACATATACATATATATATATATATATATATATATATATATATACACTGCATTCCCCCCACTGACACACTTGTACTCAGAAAAGCTTATAAATATCCCATTGTTGCCTGCATAATTCCCCCAGAGGAGGAGAGATGCATGCAGGAGCTGCTAATTTGTGCTTGTCTGCTTGCTAGAGACTCACCAGCAGCAAACCCAGACAAGCTGTTAATAAGTGTTAAACACCCCAGAGTCTGCATGCAGGGTGAAGTCCCAGCCAACACTCAAGAGACAAAAACCTTTCCCTTGAGGTAGCCTGTCTTGATTGCTATGGTGAATAAAGTTCATAAGTACCATTTTGAGAAGTATTTACGATATTCTTTTGGTACAGTAAAATTTCATTAGTTTGGGATAATGAAAGTCATCTAACTTAGAAGATATAGGGACAATTTAAAAACATTAAAGTATATACATAATAAATTGCACTAGACTGACAGATGATATTTCTAAAAGAGGTTTCTGAAATATGATCTATGACACAAATTTAAGGCATCATTGCCCAATAGAGGGATTTAGGGGATCTGTGCTAATGGATATTTAAGAGCAGCAATTAACATACCACTTCGTAATTAAGTACTCCTGGATTGCTTAAGGGGCAATGCCTGGCAACAGTTGGACCCTTCAGTTCCTTACATAGCCCAGTGTTCATCTGAATGAACTTAAAACTATTTGACTACCCTTGTTTTGCTAGGCAAACGCTTTAAACTTCCAGTTGTGGGTCTAGGCTTATCTCACATTATGAATTAATGTGGTCTACATGAAGGACATCCATCCTCCTACGTTTCAAATCAGCAAATATTTGAATGTGTGCTGTGTGCAGCAGTGTTGGTCAGCTTTCAAGTAATAAAATGTATTTCCCGCCCTCAAGAAGTTTGCAGCCCACTGTGTAGGATAGACAGAGAAACTGGCATTTGGCCCTGGCATAGCATTGTCAGGGGCCGGGCTTTGGAGTTGGATGGCTCTGCTGTTTACTAGCTGTGTGTGTGTGTGTGTGTGTGTGTGTGTTTTACCTCTTAAGCCTCAGTTTCTGCATCTGTAAAATGAGGATCATGATACGTCTTAGGGTTATTGTGAGGAAAAGCAAGGTAACCCATGTAAACTCTCAAGCATAAATGTTTGTTGTTTATCTGGTATGGCTGCTGCTGATGCAGTAAGGAAATGACTGAGATAAAGCATGGCAAATGTTCCATTAGACTAGGTATGTGTTATATCCCTGAGAACACACAGGTGTGAACAGGATAACTCCTGTTGGGGGCTTGGGGTGCGGGCAAGAGAGGCCAGTAGCTAGGGAGAAAGTTAGAAGGCTACAGATGAGCGGGACATCAGTACTTCTCTGTTTGTTCATTTGGCAAACATTTTTGAACATTTTTGGTGTGCCAGAGACTTCACCAGGCACTGGGATTATAGGAGTGACTCAGAACAGATTAAAAACCCTGTTGGAGCCTGCATTCCCAGGGAGAGAGAAGGGAAGTGCACACCCACGTGTGTAAGAACACTGAGGTGAGGGGTATAAGGCGAGTTCTAGGAATGTGGAGTAATTAAATATGGCCAGAAAGTAGAGGGATGTGCATGGGGTATAGGGGAACTGGATGACCAGGCTTAGGAGGGAAGTGAGCACATATTTGTGAAGGCCTGATGAGTCTTTCTAAAAAACCCCTGGCAGCATTGAGTAGCCACAGAAACCTTCCTTTTTTTTTTGAGATAGGGCCTTGCTGTGTTACCCAGGCTGGAGCGCAGTGGCACAAGCACAACTCACTGCAGCCCCAAACTCCTGGACTCAAGAGATGCTCTCACCTCAATCCAGGTCCTCACTGTGTTGCCCAGGCTGGTCTCAAACTCCTGGGCACAAACAGTCTTCCTGCCCCAGCCTTTCAAAGCACTGGGATTATAGGCATGATTCGCTGTGCCCAGCCCACTTTTTTTTTAAAATACATAAATATTTTTATCTGCTATCATTGTAACCCTTATTTCTTATAGAAAATATATACAGAATTAGAAAGTAAAAGCAAAATACCCATAGCCCCCACCTCTCAGGAAAAAATTTGTATTTTGACCAACTTATTTTCAGGTTCTGCCCCATGGCATTAATTTATTTCTTGAGTCGACATAGTTACGATCATAAGTACAATTTAGTTATCTGTTTTTTTCCCCACTTATTATAGAGTGAGCATTTTCTCAAATTCTTGTAAACAGTATTTTACTGGCTAAGTAGTATCCACTCGGGAGTATGAAATATGGTTGACTTAACCAGCTCTTTCTTTCGGATCATTCAGTTGTTTCCAAGACCTTATTAGCATAAAGAATGAATGTTTAGCATCTTGATTTGTGAAAGCATTTCTGCACCTGAGATTATTTCCTAGTGTTAAATCTGCAACATTGTGATTACTACTTCAAGGCAGTGGACATTTCCAAAGATGTTTGAAGTTTGGAACACATTGTCAGAGTCCTTCCCTAAAAGATTGCACTGACCGAAAAATAGTGTAAAGCTCTCTGTGTCATGAGGCACCTGGAGGCCTGGTGAGGGTGGATTTGAGCAGCAAGATGCTGGTGGGAGTAATATCCAGACAAAGCCTCCCCCAAGGTGATGGCATTGCTGAGAAAGAATGAGGGGACCAGCCAGGAGTTGTGGCTCATGCTTGTAATCCCAGCACTTTGGGAGGCCGAGGAGGGTGGATCACTTGAGGGCAGGAGTTTGAGACCAGTGTGACAAACATAGCAAAACCCCGTATCTACTAAAACTACAAAAATTACCCGGGCGTGATGGCGCGCGCCTGTAATCCCAGCTACTTGGGGGTGGGGTTGAGGAAGGAGAATTGCTTGTACCTGGGAGGTGGAGGTTGCAGTGAGCCAAGATGATGCTACTGTACTGCAGCCTGGGTGACAGAGTGAAACTCTGTCTTGGGGGAAAAGACAATGAGGGGACCTTGCTTGAATGTGAAATGTGTAGGCTTGTGGCACATCCTGAACTTCGGCCAGGCATGCTAAAGATGATGCCTTTCGGTTTAGGACCTCCAGAATTCTCTCTTACCGTTCCCCCTGTAATCTGTACCTTGTAACCATTTGCTTAAATGTCACTTTCCCCTACTGAGTTGAGTTCTCTGAGCCCACGACCACAGATATTAGCATTTTTATGTCCCTAATTAATGTTTAATTAAGGTCTATAAAATGGAGGAGGGGTGAAGGGAAAGGGGGCTGGGCATGGAGTGTGGCTTGGGCAAGGAACATGGTCCTTGTCCCAGTGTGGCTGGGGCTGGCAGGGCTGGGCAGCAGGAGGGAGTGGCAGGAGGGGAGGGGACAAACCTCCCTGCCCTGGGCGAGGTAGAGTGGAGCCCGAGCAGGCAGGGGTGGAAGATTTGACTCTCCATCGTGGCCCTGGTTTCACCACTGAGTGATCTGGGGCAAACCATCGCGTTCTGTCTATGCTTCATTTTCTTCAGGAGGGTGCCAGCAGCGGCAATCGCTTTAAATGGAACATTGAACGTTTATTTTTGGTCTATAGGTAAGAGGTACAATTTAAAGAAAAGGTAGGGAGTGATGAACTCAAACTCAGAAGACTCACAAGTAGTCCTCTTCAGAATGTTGGAAGCACGGTGCGTGGCCCATGGGGAGTGCTCAGTCTGTGTTAGCAACGGAGATGGATAATGACAGCCACTCATCAGAGGGTACCTTTCTCACTGACCAGCTGGGAATAGTGTGTTTCTTTGGGTAGTCTCTGCCCCTTGACAGATGGAAACACCTTCTCTCTTGACCCTGCCCCTGAGCTTGTCCTTTGGAAAACATCCTTGGCCTGGGCTTTTGGGGCTGGGAACACATTCCCCAGCCCTGTCCTCCTGAGCTCTCCTGCAGCTGCTGGAAGAAGCACCTGGAGGATGCCCAGCTGTGCCCTGCCCAGGTCCTTCCAGAATCTCGAGGCTAGATAACCCCAGTGTTAGAGCATGTATGAGCTTCTGAGGGCTGCTGTAACACATGACCACAGCTGGTGGCTTGTAACGACGGGAATCTATTCTCTCCCAGTTCTGGAAGCCAGAAGTCCCAAATCAGGGTGTCTATCGGGCCATGCTCCCTCCAAAGGCTCTGGGGAGAATCCTTCTCTGCCTCTTTCAGCTGCTGGTGGCTCCATGCCTTCCTCGTCTTGTGTCTGTGTCACGCCGCACTCTGCCTCTGTCTTCATACAGTCTGCCTGTTCTTTGTGTTTTTTCTCTGTCTCAGAATTCTAAGGTCGCTTCTCATTGGATTTGGGACCCACCTGTGTAATCCAGGATGCTCTCCTCTCGATATCCCTAATTACGTCTGCAAATATCATTTTCCAAAATAAGGTCACATTCACAGGTTCCAGGAATTAAGATGTAGGTATATCTTTAGTGGGGGCCACCATTCAACTCCTACAGGCCAGAGGCAGAGGTATGCTCTCATGGGAAGACCAAAGGGTCCCCTCTGGGCACCCAAGTCACAGACATTTGGCCTGACCTGGCTCTAGAGTCTCTCTTCCCTCTTAGGAGAAACTGGGAGATTCAGAAAGTTCCCCGCGGGAGGCAGGGGTTAGCCCGGCATTTGGGGCCCAGGATTGCCTGGGTGCTAGGATGGTCTTCTCAGGCACACTCTGCTACCCAGACTTTCTGGAAGCATGGCACTTTCAGCTCATGCATGAGGTTGGTGCAATCTGGAGTCGGATGTCTCTCTTTGCTTCTTGTGTAAGCAGGTGAACTCAGTGGCAGTAATTGTAGCTGTGGTTGGATTTTTGTGGTAAAGGGGAATGGCTGTGGAAAACAGAAGTTGGGTAGCACGTGAGAGAAATGTTGTGATCGTGTAGGATAGGCATGGCTGAATTTCAGTTACCAGAGTAGTTTTATAAACACTCCACATAAGTGAATGCAGACAGTTTAATTCAAATGAGAAGCTATGATTTGGTCTTTGTGGAGGTCAGATATGGGTTATACTTCAGGGTTAATAATCAAGCTTAAAGTTAATCCCTGGCTTTAAAGCTACAGTTGATGAAGCAGTAATTTTGTGTGAGTTTTCCCTTTCTGCCTTGTTCCGGTCAAGGCTGTGTTCAGTTCTCTGGTGATAACTGTCCTCTCTCTTCCTTCTTCTCTATCTCTCCTTTCCCTTTGCTTTCCCTTATGCCAGCGCTCCTCCTCTTTCCTCTTCTCAAGACTCTTCAGGGCTGTTGAAAATACTAACAAGATTGCCCTGTTGATGTGTATGTGTTTCCAAAGTGGTTTCAAAGTGGCTCCATCCAAAAGTTTAGGAAGTCTTTAGGGATTGGCCTTTCTGGACCACATTCCCCCTGCCCCACCCACGGGGAGGGTGCCAGGCGGATCCCTGGCTTGGTTCCAAGTGTGTCAACAGCCTGTTGCTTTCTAGTTCAACAAGAGGGAATAATCTTTGGTAAACATGGCCGTTGGAAAAAAGCAAATATTTGTCTTGGCAGTTGTAGTCATTCAAATATCTAGACCCTCTTGTGTTCCTGAGGGAGCTATGCCAGAAGTCATGGCATCAAATCCCACATCTGGTTAAGAAATACTGGTAAGAATAGATAAATAAAGGATGTTTGGAAGGCAATGCTCTTTCTCCTTTCTTGTCCGTCTTTCTCTTTCTTTCTTTGTCCCACTCTCTGTCTTTCCCTCCCCTCTCTGAACAAGTCTGAATATTATCTTTTCCCTAATTTTGGTTGCTTAAGCTAGTGTTTCTCAAGTTTAGCCTGTTGACATTTTGGGCCAGATCATTTTTTGTCATGTGGTGCTGTTCTGACCATCAGAGGATGTTTAGCAGCTGCCTCGGCCTCTACCCACTATGCCAGTAGCACTCGGCCCCAGTGGTGGATACCAAAAGTTTCCCCAGACAACACTGAATGTCTCCTGCATGGGAAAATTGCCCTTGGTTGAGAACCACTGGCTAAGCCAATCTTCTCCAAGGTGGTAAGCGTACTACTGGTGGCATAGTGGAAGAAGCTTCCATGCACAGGCATCTGTGTGTGTGTGTGTGTGTGTGTGTGTAGGGAGGAGTGGCAGTTGGGTTCCTTAACCTTCACACTTACTTAAGGATCACTTTCAACCCAGCTGTAGTCAGCCTGGTCATAATGTGGGTCTCACAGCAGTGAAGGCAGCTGGTGATGATCAATCAACATGATTGGCTGTTCACTTTTAGGGCATGTCTTAGCTATCTTTCTTTTCAGGCTTATTGCCATTCCTCCAGTGGTTTTAAAATGTAGATGCCAGTTGCACTGAGGGTGCTCGGGAGATGAGCCTGACACTTGGCACCTTTTGCTTGCGTTATTCCTCAGCCAGGCAGCAAAGCATGACAGGAGTCTATTGCCCATCACTCCTGCGAGTCAGTCAAACTTACTTCATGTCATCTAGGGGGACAGTGCCAAACTGTAATGTCAAGGTGACGTGCTCTTTGGGTGAATATAGTTCCTGGACCTTCTCAAGCATGACTGCACTTTTTACAGCCAGCCAGTCTTGCTTCTTTAGAAAACTTAATAGACTGTATCCCTACAGAACTGTCCGTCTACCCTTAAAACCTTACATATTTTTATCATTTTTAAAAAACATGCTTTCAGAGTTTTGAGCTTGTTGTAGTAATGTCATACTAACACAATTAAGTTAAAAACAAGGTACTTTACCTTCATGTGTTGCCTCCTGTTTGTTTTTAGTTTGTTATTGGGAATTCTAAACATCTGCAGGAGTAGAGGCAATGGTAGGCTCCCATGTACCAGCTTATCTCCAGTTTTCAATGCATGACCCATCTTGTTTTATCTAGAGTCCCCTTTCTCCATTCACTCGATTATTTTGAAATAAATCCTCAACATCACATCTTTTCATCTGTACATATTTCAGTATACAACTCTGAAGGGCTTTTTCTTAAACACAATTATAATCCCCCCAAATAAAGGAGCCACCATTACACCTAAACATTCCTCAATATTAAACATTTGTTGTATTTGGTTGATGTATCTGTTACATATCTTGTGGTCTACCCTATAAGGCCTCTTCATGTAATCAAAATCCTCAAGGGCAGGACAGACCTGGAAGTCATCTTTTGTGCCTTTGTGTCTGATGTGCTGATATGGGAGGGTGCAGAGCCTTGTCCTGGGCACCTGGCAGGAACATCGTAGATACCTGCTTTTCCTCTAATTCCCTGTTATGCTCTTCTTTCCAGGTTCTCTAGCTTGACACTGGGCATAGCACTTTCTTAAGGGCAATGCTCAACTGGTGGGTGTCCTGAATTGCTTGACAGTTCCTCCCCCTGTGCCTGCCCTTGGGAGGGCTGCTATCATTGTCACCTCCTTTTTTTTTTTTATTTTTAAATAAGACAGGGTCTTGCTCTGTTGCCCAGGCTGGAGTGCAGTGGCGCAATCATGACTCACTGTAACCTCGACCTCCTGGGAACAAGTGATCCTTCCACGTCAGCCTCCTGAGTAGCTGGGACTACAGCTGTGTGCCACCACACCCAGCTAATTTTTTGTTTTTATTTTTTGTAAAGACAGGTTCTCACTCTGTTGCCCAGGCTGGTCTCGAACTCCAGGGCTCAAGCTGTCCTCTCGCTTTGTCCTCCCAAAGTGCTGGGATTACAGGGCAGCCTTTTTCCCCCTTAGATGGAGCCTACTCTCCAGATCTACCACTCTCTGCCAAACTTTTCTATGCCAGTATCTGGCACCAGCCTGAGTTCTGGATGTACGTAAAAATGTACTAATGCTCAAAGCATTAGAGACTAAACTGAGTCCGGATCGATGCTTCCTGACACTTTCTTTGCAAGCTACCTTTGTGGCTTCTGCCTTTCCTTGCTGTTGCCCCTGCAGGCCTCTCTGGAGAGGCTGTGCCTCCTCCCACACCCCCACTGACCCTGGGTCTGGAGGCAGGATCTGTGGGCACCTGACCCCCTGTTGCATTTTGGAATCCCGCACTCTGTGCTTGTTCGCCACCCCCTCCTGCTGCGCTCTTCCTGTCTTGCCCCCATGGCTCCTCCCAGCCTTGTGCTGTCCTCCCCTGGCCAAGGCCCGGCTTCACCATGGAGCTGGTGCCGTGCTCACGGGCCTTCCCAGTTCCCACGCCTCTCTTCTCATAGCTAGTGGCTCCAGTGCCCCTGCAGGCCAACCCGTAACAACTCAGCCCCCAAGCTGACCCTTACCTGTCTGTAAAAGCCTTCCCTTCCAATCAGCATCCGGTGTTTATAACCACATCCTGAGCCAGGTGTGGTTTCCCCAGAGATGCTACCCCCTTGACATGCTCTATCCACCTTGATCACACCCCTCACCGGCTCTTTGACCTCCTCAAAACCTCCCTGCAGAACTCCTCCTTGTCTTCTCACTCTGGCAGCCACCCCTGTCTTCACTTCCTTCTTTACCTGGCTCCACTGAGAGACCTGAGCCCTGGGGAATGCAGGTATTGTGCCCCCTTCTGCCCTCCCACTGGCTCAGCCCTTGGGTGCATCATTAGAGATGGGTGCCAGCTCACATGAGGACCCACTACCTTGGCTCAGCCCTCTTCCTGCATTCATCCTTCTAGGGGCCCCAGTGAGCACACAGGTTCTTCAGGAAAAATGCAGCTCTTTACCCCTCCTCTTCGGCACCTGCTTTTCATAGAGAACCCTCCTCCTATCTTGCATGGATGACGGGTCCCGTGGGGCCATGCACCCAGCTTCCCTCCTCTCTCCCTGGCCATGTTCCAGCCTGGGGGTGGAAGAACCTGCCCATTTCCCATCTCTTCTAGAGTCTCCTTTCCCCAGGAATCCCCTTCCCTCCCTAGTGCATGGTTTCTGCCGTCCCTTTTGCTCCTTCCCTTCAGTCTACAAGTTGCCCAAATCCCTGAATTTCTTTCTTCCTTTTTCTTTTTTTTTTTAAACAACAGAAGGAACCCTCCCCAGAACACTGAGAGGGATGCATTATTATTCCTTTCTATGGATGGGGACACAGTGGCTTAGTGGGGAAATAGCTACAACTATCTGATGAAAAAGCTCACAACTATCTGATGAAAGTTGGAGGCAGGTTGGGAGCTCAGCCGCCTGACTCCCTGCACATGCCTTCAACTTTGGGTCAAAGGCGGGGAAAAGATGCAGCCCTTCCTGGATGTCCCATCTTTGGTGCAGGGTTAAGGAAGGAGCCTTGGGACCAAATGAAGTGACTGCCAGTGCAAGTCATCTGAGGCTTTAAGCTGCTTAACTCTCAACTCCTCGGTATTTTAGGTACCATCTGTCTTCCCATCTTAATTATGAATTCTCCAGGGACTGTCACTTCATTTTTTTTTTGTCTCTTAGGATGCTTTGTGCATAGTTGATGCTTAGTAATGGGCTCTTATTCATCTAGAAATTTTTTTGCCTTTAACTTCAACCTGGAAGGCTTTCAAAAAACATGATTAGCCAGGCGCGGTGGCT
This sequence comes from Pan troglodytes, assembly GCF_028858775.2. Lineage (NCBI taxonomy): Eukaryota > Metazoa > Chordata > Mammalia > Primates > Hominidae > Pan > Pan troglodytes. The sequence continues at coordinate 54,566,055 of NC_072414.2, forward strand.
CAGCCTGTAATTCCAGTGCTTTGGGAGGCTGAGGTGAGAGGATCACATGTGGCCAGGAGTTTAGGACCAGCCCAAGCAACATAGCTAGACCCCGCCTCTTCAAAAATAAGGATGAAAAAATTAGCCAGGCATGGTGGTACATGCTTGTAGCTCCAGGTACTCAGGAGACTAAGGTGGGAGGAGTGTTTGAGCCCAGGTGTTTGAGGTTACAGTGAGCTATATCGCACCACTGAACTCCAGCCTGGGCAACAGGATGAGACCCTGTCTCAAAAAAAAAAAAAAAAAAAAAAAAGACTATTTCCTTGCGTGTGTGTAATGAGTATAATGAATACTTGATGTTTTTGCTTATTGAGGTATGATCATTCCAGACTTGAACTTTAGTTTGCATAAATTTTTCTATTTCTGAAATCAGGACCCATCAACACTGTATTATATGTCACAGTGCGGTTTATAATTCATGGCATTTTATAATTGAAGAAATTTGGCATTTTAGTTGTAGATATAAAAATATAAGTGTTACAGATCCTAATCCTAGCTTTTTTCTGTCTAAAAATACAGAGTCTCAGCTCACTTTCTCTGTTTATCTTGCCACTCCCTACCTCCTACAAATGTAGAGGGAGATTGCCAAAAAAATGGAGATTCTGGTGGGTTGACTTAGATGAGTGCTTCTGAAATCATCTGAAAGTTTATTATCTGTTTCAGGGCTGGGCGCAGTGGCTCATGCCTGTAATTCTAACGCTTTGGGAGGCTGAGGTGGGCAGATAGCTTGAGCCCAGGAGTTCAAGAGCAGTCTGGGCAACATGATGAAACCTCATCTCCACCAAAAATTTAAAAATTGGTCCAGAATGGTGGCATGTGCCAGTAGTCCCAGCTACTTGGGAGGCTGAGGTGAGAGGTGGGAGGATCACTTGAGCCTTGGAGGTTGAGCCTGTAGTGAGCCGAGATTGTGCCATAGCACTCCAGCGTGAGTGACAGAGCAAGACCCTATCTCCAAAAACAAACAAACAAAAAAATTATTTTCAGGCTGATAAACTTTTGCAAATTCAATAAAAATGAAATATTTGAAAAAGTAAAATACAAGCACGTTTTAAAAAATCAGAATCAGTGTAAATCACTTTGTCCAATTGCTATATAGAATTTTCTAAGTGTTTACTCTCAATTTCTGTACTTACTGTGGACCAGTTACAAACTGGTGAAGGCAGACCACCTCTTGGTAGTGTGAGCTAAATAATGGAGGTTTTACTTAATTCATCAATTTCCATGGAATCACTTAAACACACACACACACACACACACACACACACACACAAAAATTAGTCCAACTTCTTCTCAGAAGACCATTCAGAAAACACTGCTTGGAAGCACACTAAAGTCCACTGCCCTGCAGAGGTCAGGCCTGAAGGTTTGTGTGACTTAGATTTATCAGTGTTCAAGCTATAGTTTAATTCCATGTTCGTTACTTCATCCACGGAAAACCAGTGGAAAGCAAGTGAGTGGCTATTCTCCAGGTGTATGGAAAATGCCCAGCCCTCCCTGCCTTGCGGTAGAATCATGGATTTGAATATTTTCCCAACTGTGTAGAGTGAAATTTCAGTATTCCAAGTCATAAGTCAGATGTAATTTTGTCTTATTCTGTTTATTTGTGAGGTTAAAAATAGGAATTGGGAACTGCTTTTTAAAATAGCAATAGAGTGTTTTGACTCTTGGTCTGCAGGGGTCTGTGGGGTGATTATGTGATATTTTATGTTCTAAGGTAGTGGTGATTGTCTTACTAGAACATGTAAATATTTAAATCTTAGTGAGAATTGGCAGGGAATATTCAAGGAAGTATACAAAACAATTCAAAAACGAAGTCTGAGTTAATTTTTTTGTTTTAAAGTTGTGCTCGAGATCACGCCATTGCACTCCAGCCTGGGTGACAGAGTGATACCCCGTCTCAAAAAAAAAATAAAAAATAAAAAAATAAAAATAAAGCTGTGTTCAAATAATATCATTTATGGGGAGATGATATGTAACATGTTTATGCATTTGTGAAAAGGAATTAGACTCTAGAGGAGCACTGTCTACTTTGAGGGGATAGCAGTGGACCCTCAGGGGTTGCACCCTCCCCAAAGGCCCCTGCCAACCTCATAGGTTATTTTTTAGCAGGTGAGTTGGATGGGGTAGACTGGCCATCTCATCCAAGGGGCAGGGAGGGAGCACGAGAATTGCTGATACTTGCCCCATAAGTACAGAGACCCACAGAGAGACATGAGTAAGACATTGCTCTGTATTTTTTTTTTTTTTTTTTTTTTTTTTTTTTGCATTTTAAGAGACTGGAGGGGAAAAAAAGATAATGGAATGATTCCTCCCCCCCTCCCCCCCACATAAAAGAGTAATATGGAGGAAATTTGTTCCTGGAGAAGACTTTGCTGTTTGAATATATATATATTTATTCATTCTATTTTTGACAAAGAGCAAGTACGAGCTAAGTTACTCTGTGTAGAGGAGCTGATTCTGGAAACCCGAGGGAAACACTGAGAACATCAATAGGGAAGTAGAAAGTCCTAGCTGTCCCGTGAGAGCAGGGGCTCATGTAGGCAAGTGGAGTAGGATTCCTTATGTCCTGGTTTTAGCCCCAGGGAGTGAGGTCTGGGAGGGCAGGTGTCCTGCCCATGGTCACCTGGCCAGCTGTGTGCCACCAGGAATCAACTAAGGCCTGCTGTGTCTTTCCTGGGTCACCTTTATCTTACTGTGTGCAACAGGGATCAGATAGAGTAAGATGGCTGTAACTTTATTTAATGAGTAGAGAATTTGTTTTCTTAGGGAAAACAGCTTTGTTATGCTTCTTATTGTTGAAAATACTACTTTGCCGGGCGCGGTGGCTCACGCCTGTAATCCCAGCCCTTTGGGAGGCTGAGGCGGGTGGATCACCTGAGGTCGGGCATTCGAGACCAGCCTGACCAACACGGAGAAACCCCATCTCTACTAAAAATACAAAATTAGCCGGGTGTGGTGGCGCATGCCTTTAATCCCAGCTACTTTGGGAGGCTGAGGCAGGTGAATCACTTGAACCTGGGAGGCGGAGGTTGCGGTGAGCCGAGATCGCGTCATTGCACTCCAGCCTGGGCAATAAGAGCGAAACTCCATCTCAAAAACAAAACAAAACAACAAACAAAAACAAAAAACACAAACAAAAAAACTACATAAAATTCTTATATTTAAATCTGATATATGATACTTGCTTCAATATAATCTCCAGTGATTTCTGGGAAGGAATTAAATGGGGGCCTAGGATGAAATAATTTTGGCCGTGAGTTAGTAATTGTTGAAGCTGAGTGATGAGTACATAGAGGTTCTTGATGATGTTTTCTTTGTTTTGTATATATTTAACTTATAAAAATTTTTTTTATTATACTTTAAGCTCTAGGGTACATGTGCACAACGTGCAGATTTGTTACATAGGTATACATGTGCCATGTTGGTTTGCTGCACCCATCAACTCGTCATTTACATTAGGTATTTCTCCTAATGCTATCCCTCCCCCAGCCTCCTACTACCTAACAGGCCCCAGTGTGTGATGTTCCCCGTCCTGTGTCCATGTGTTCTCATTGTTCAACTCCCACCTATGAGTGAGAACATGCAGTGTTTGGTTTTCTGTCCTTGTGATAGTTTGCTGAGAATGATGGTTTCCAGCTTCATCCATGTCCCTATAAAGGACATGAACTCATCCTTTTTTATGGCTGCATAGTATTCCATGGTGTATATGTGCCGTATTTTCTTAATCCAGTCTATCACTGATGGACATTTGGGTTGGTTCCAAGTCTTTGCTATTGTGAATAGTGCCACAATAAACATTGTATGTATTTAACTTTTTTAAAAGAAAGTTTTAAACATGTATATGGTACATGACATGGTAAATAAGTTACAAAATCTCATCACCCAACAAGAACCAGAACCACCAGGAACTGGAAAACATTGTTTAATACCATTGTGCATGGTGTCTCACGCCTGTAATCTCAGCACTTTGGAAGGCTGAGGTGGGCACATCACCTGAGGTCAGGAGTTCGAGACCAGCCTGGCCAACATGGTGAAACCCCGTCTCTACTAAAAATACAAAAATTAACCAGGTGTGGTGGTGCACGACTGTAATCCCAGCTTCTCGGGAGGCTGAGGCAGGAGAATCACTTGAACCCGGGAGGTGGAGGTTGCAGTGAGTGAGATTGCGCCACTGCACCCCAGCCTGGGTGACAGAACAAGACTCCGTCTCAAAACAAACAAACAAAAACCCCCATCTCCTGCATATTCCACTTCATGAAAATGCTTTAAAGAAATACAGGAAAGGTGTGAATCCCCATCCTGCTCACAGAGATTTTATTCCAGGTAGAGAGCTGAGAGGCCGCATGTGGGGAGGGGGGAAACGTCCACATTTATTGCAGGTGTGCTGTGCTCGTGTGTCCCTCGCATCAGCTCGTGAGGGAGGCCCTGGCATTGGCCTTTTACAGGGGAGCAGAGTGAGGCGTGGAGGACTTAACTCAGTCAGGGAGCAAGGATGCCCCTGGCCTTGGGTGACCTGGTGCCAGGCTTGGTGCTGGGTGCTTGAGTATTCCTTCTCTGTGTAGTCTTAGCACCCTATGTTGTGGACTGGTGTTAGAAAGAATACAACATGATAGAATGAGTTGCCATTTTATGCAGAGAAACCTACAAAACCCACGAAAATTTAGAGAAATGCAAGAGTAGGAGGAACCACAGGGGAAAGAGCATCTTAGAAAATGGGGGCCTTGGGTTGACAGGAGGAGGGAAACAAGGCCGAGGAGAATTAATTTTCACAATATACTGAGAAGAGGAAGTACAGTTTGTTAGAAGGTGTTTTGGTTTTGCATGAAAGGTGCCATAGCGAATATGCAAAAAATCACTGGCCATGTGAGGAAAGAGAAGAGGAATTTAGCTTTTGGAGAAATATATCAGGTGGCAATTTTATGAAAACCAGCCTTCACATGGTAAGAGAGAGCAGCATAGAAAAATCACTTGGGAAAGATGAATTTTGAGGGTTACAATAACTGCTAATCAGGGCCAAGTGGTGACAGGTTCTTATTTATGGAAAGTGAGTATTCCTGATTTCCACATTATGTATCTAATTCGGTCTTGATTAGCAGAATCCTCTCAAACGACCTCGTGTTCTTGTTTGTGATACTTATCTTAGGTTGCTGGGGGCTGAGAAGACTCACAGTACACTTTGATTGTTTCTTCCTGTTGCATTTATGCTGTGGTGTGTTGGCTCACGGCATCAGGCAGCCAGGCTTTGCGGGCTGGAGGATGGAGCCAGTGTGAGTATTCATAGGAACGTGTCCCCTGAAGAGGATGCCCCTCCTTCTCCTAGCTACAGACCTGAGATACTTCATTACAGATGACAGAGTTTCCACTGGCAAGGAAAATCAGGTGAGATTCACCACTTGAGGAAGTCACATTCTCTCTCTGCATGTCCTTCAGCTGGATTGTGTCACTGTAGAAGCAGTTGCTGAGGTTACGAGCATGTAGGAATAGTCCTCGACCTAATGGTCAGGGTGGCAGTGAGAATAAAAATGGAGGAGCATGCACCCAGGGTCAGTTCTAGCAGCGTGGAGCCTTGTGTGTGCAGCACCTGTTCAACCCGAGTGCTCTGATACAGTCAAAGGATCTCTACCTGGCCAGGAGGATCCCAGATCCTCCATCGCTGCTTCCCCAGGCCAAGCCAACATGTGTCACTCTACACCTCTCCCAGGCCCTGGCCTGCAGTGGGGAGATCTCCCATAGGGAGTTCCTTGGCTTCAGTGCCTGGGTGGCATCTGCAGCACCACACCTCTTTCTCTCTGTATTTTAAAAAATATTTTATTTATTTTTAACTGGTTTTATTTTTTCGGAGCAGTTTTAGGTTTACAACAAAATTGAGTGGGAAGTACAGAGAGTTCCTTTATATCTACTATACCCATAGCTTCCCCATTACCAACATCCCATGCCAGGGTGGTACATTTGTTATAGTTGATGAACCTATATTGACAAATCATTACCACCTAAAGACCATAGTTTACCTTAGAGTTTCTCTCTTCTCCCCTCTCTCCCTCCCTCCCTCCCTCCCTCCCTCCCTCCCTTCCTTCCCAGTGTCTTGCTCTGTTGCTCAGGCTGGAGTACAGTGGCGAGATCTAGGCACAGTGCAGCCTTGACCTCCCAGGCTCAGGCAATCCTCCTACCTCAGCCTCGCGAGTAGCCGGTACTATAGGCGCATACCACCACACCCAGCTAATTTTTGTATTTTTTGTAGAGGTGGGGTTTTGCCATGTTGCCCAGGCTAGTCTCTAACTCCTGAGTTCAAGTGATCCACCTATCTTCGCCTCCCAAAGTGCTGGGATTATAGGCATGCACCACTGCACCTGGCTAGGGTTTATTCTTGGTGTTGCATGTTCTTTTGGTTTGGAAAAATGTAGAATGATACACATCCACCTTTATAGTATCATGCAAAGTAGTTTCACTGCCCAAAAAATCCTCAGTGCTGCTTATTTTTTCCTGCCTTCGCCCCTGCCCCCTGACCCCTGGCAACCACTGATTTTTTTTTTTTTTTTTTTTTTTTTTTGAGACAGAGTTTCGGTCTTGTTGCCTAGGCTGGAGTGCAATGACAGGATCTCGGCTCTCAGCAACTTCCGCCTCCCAGGTCCAAGTGATTCTCCTGCCTCAGCTTCCCAGGTAGCTGGGATTACAGGCGCCCACCACCATGCCCGGCTAATTTTTGTATATTTAGTAGAGATGGGGTTTCACCATGTTGGCCCGGATGGTCTCCTAACACCTCAAGTGATCTGCCCGCCTTGGCCTCCTAAAGTGCTGGGATTACAGGTGTGAGACACCGCGCCCGGCCCAACCAGTGATCTTTTTACTGTCTGCCTAGTGTTGCCTCTTCTAGAATGTCATCGAGTTGGAATTGTATAGTATGTAGCCTTTTCAGATTGGCTTCTTCTGTTAGTAATGTGGATTTAATTTCCTCCATGTCTTTTCATGACTTGATAGCACTTTTCTTTTTAGCACTGAATAGTATTCTATTGTGTACATGTACCTTCTTGCTCTTTTTACTGGAACCTCTCATTCTGTTTTCCCAAAAGAAAAACTCAAGTAGTTGATGAATAACACTTACCTATGGTGTTCATCAGGTTCTACTGTTGGTATTCTGTGTGGCTTTGTGCTCTTTTAAAGGGTCCAAGTTGGAATGAAAGAGAATAAGAGCACGTTTGTGCTCTTAGGGTTCAGGGATGAGGGAATAGTATACAGAGGGGAATCTTTTTGTTTCATTCTCCAATTGTTATACCGTGAAAGCCTTTGTTTGCTTTGGAGGTGAGAAAGAAGGCATAAATATAAAATAGCGTATTTCCCTAGTTGACAACAGACCAAAGAGTCGAGAAGTTTATTCACAGACCCCAGGTTTGTAGCAAAAGAGTGAATAGTGGGCCGGGTGCGGTGGCTCACACCTGTAATCCCAGCACTTTGGGAGGCCGAGGCAGGCAGATCACCTGAGATTACGAGTTCGAGACCAGCCTGGTCAACATGGCAAAACCCTGTCTCTACTAAAAATACAAAAATTAACCGGGCGTAGTGGTATGCGTCTGTAGTCCCAGCTACTCAGGAAGCTGAGGCAGGAGAATCGTTTGAACCTGGGAGGTGGAGTTTGCAGTGAGCCAAGATTGTGCCACTGCACTCCAGCCTGGGCAACAAGAGTGAAATTCTGTCTAGAAAAAAAAAAAAAAAAAAGAAAAACGTGTGAATGGTGGACTAATCACTGGGACTGAGAGAGGAAAACGAGGGCTTAAGCTGGAACCTTGAAGTCCCAGGGAGAATGATCATAGAATCAGCCAGCCATAACTTCAGTGCATGTTTATGCACGCACACACACACAGACACACACACACAGACACACACACACATTCATGCCTGACCCATTCCTGACCCTGCTGCTGTACCCCAGTTTCTTGGGGCCCCCTGTGTCTGCCCCAGTTTCTTGGAGTCACTATTTTTCAGTCATTCATTGAGCACTTAATGTGTATAAGAAACTGTGCTCTGAGCTGAGGATAAAAATATGGGAGAAGCCATAGTTCTTGCCCTGTAAGAGCTCACAGTCTGTGGCGAAATACAGACATGTAAATAGATTATTTCAACAAACTTTTGTAAGTTCAGAAATTGAGATGTGGTCAGTGAAGTCTCCTTGGAGCAGGTGGAACTTGATGGACAGCTAGATTGAATGGGGGTGTGGGCACGGCATTGTAGACATGTAAGAGTGGGCATCAAAGCCCTCTTAGGGGAAAACAGCTCAGAGGGCAGGGGATGTAAGGTGCACTGGCTTAATGGTGGTAGAGCACAGACTCCCAGGGCAGGCCAGGCAGGAGGTGAGGAAGTGGGTATCTGCAGCCCAGGAACTTGGCCTTGAGTTTGTAGGGACTGGGGACCCGACCCCAGTGACTGTGTTACCTGATTTAACCTGTTGGAGGGAAGCTGGCAAGCAGGTGGGCCTGGGAAGGCTGCCATGGTAGATCAGAGGGTAGCCCAACCAGAAGTTGAGGATTGCCAGTAGGAAAACCCTGGCCATTAACTGCTTTGTATAAGGAATTGAGGGTGGGGAAGGGTTTAGTTAATTTAATTTGCTGAATGACCAAGGAAGAGTTAGACACTTTATCCCTGCTCTTTCCTCCATTGCCTCCTTAAAAAAAAGGAAAACAAAAATTGTTTCAAATTTTTCTAAAATGCATTGCCAGATTTTGTTATAATGGAATTTAGCAAAAACATTTAAGTTTGTAATTGTCCATTTGAAGGTGTTGTAACATCTCAGGGTTATTTTAAACATTATGTTCAGAATATTAAGTGTAATTTAATAGTATAGGATATTTCTTGATACCCATATTCCATGGCCAGTTGCTTTTTTCAGGAAATCAGTGTTAAAAGCTTATTTTTGTAGAGTTGCCTTTTTCTGAAAAATGAATGCGTTTCTTTTTCCTTCCCCCAAAGGAGACCCTCTGTGTTGGTCTGACTAATTGAAATTCCTAGGCATTTGAATGTTAGTTAATTAGACTTCTATTGAAAACAATTGGCTGTAATAATGTACTGGATATCATAGTTGGTCTAGAGACAAAAAGTTTCTTCTAACCCAGAAGTCATAAAGAGAAATACTCTTTTCTCCTCTCGCCCTTCTTTTTTTGTTTTTTTTTTTTTGGATTACAAAAGATGGGAGACTATGCTGGGAAAAAAATGGGGGAGAAAACTTCTTTCAGAAAAGAGAAATAAAAAATGATTTTATTGTGAGCATTTCAAAGTCAATTTAAAATATAAAAGTGTATAAAGTATATTTTGGCCAGTTCATAAAATGAGGTAGTAGTAGCATGTTTAAGAAGAGCTTATTTATTCATTCTTAGATTCATGTCGTCAAATTGTTCAAGGCCTGGGGATATGGCTGTGTACCAAGTAGAGTTCCTGTTCTCATGGAGTTTGCATTCTAGTTACACCTATTACTAATTGATTTTTATCATAACTGTTTTTAAAATTTTAAGAGAGGAGGGTCAGTGAATTAGTGAACAATAAAGAATTCGTGGCATCTCTGTTTTTTTTTGTTGTGAAAAGCTCATAAAGACAGTGTGAATTAAAGCAGTGCAATGTGATCTCTTTTCTTGCCCTCCTAGTAAGCATATATTTTACACTACTTTGCATTGATATTGTTGGCACCATTACCTGATCACTTATATGAATTGTGCTTCATCATTTAATTGTGAATGTAGTGGTACAAAATGAGCTTTCAACAATTATTTACATAAAAGAACTAATTATAACATTATTTTTCAAAGTATTGCGTGGGACACTGGTCCCAAGACATAGACCACAAAAATAAAGGAAATCTGTGCACACATAAGGTTAGAGCTGCTTACTCATAATCAACATGAGCAAGTGAAAGCATCCAAAATATTCTGCATTGGAGAAACTCCTTAGTTTTGTTTAAACCAGCTTTTGCCCACTTTATACTGAGAATCTTTTTTGCATGTAACACTTTTTACTTCCTAGTTTGCTGGAATGCTGTTTTTAGAGCAATACAAAAGGATTTCTGGGGCTTTTCTACTAGGACTCTTTTCTCTTTGTCCTGCAAAAAGGCAACGTAGCATATTGTCATCTCTGAGGTCCTTGGGTGTTGACGCTGTCTACTTGCTCTTCATTGAGTTTCCTTTGACCCTGGCCCAACCCCCAGCCTCTAGCTGGAAAGTCAGTGCAGGGAAGCCATGAGCAGAGAATTGGGCATCTCCCCTTGGAGTCTCATATCTTCTGACCTAGCAGAGCTGGACTCTGATCATTGGGCTACACTTCAAATTATAGCATTCCCAAGACTTCAGCAAAAACAAGTAAGTCCTTGGCAAGTGGTGGAAGTTGGGACATTTTGTTTTCAAAATTGTTCCTCGGCTTCTCCCATGTCTGTGTACGGCTGCCAAAGAACTTTTGGTTTATTCGTTTGCTTCTTGGATTTTATGATTTTGAATAATTAGTAGTAAATGTGTCAAAAATTAGTGATCACTTCAAGCCATCACTTCAAGCCAAGAGTAATGCTAGTTCATCCTCAGCTAATCCTATTGGATTTTCTCTGCTTTACCTGGTCTTAGGTTATAAAAACTTTTTTTTAACTTTAGAGAGCAAAACACTTGGGCTGGGGCCCATATGAGCCCATGTTCTGATTTTTACACACATGCAGTTGATGTCAGGGCAAAGCCTGAGTGTGGTGTCGCACTGTTCCCTGCCTTTTAATGGAATTTGATGACAAATGGGTTCTTGGCTGTATGGGATCTAAAGCACATAGTGAGGGTTCAGCTGCATACATCCTGCACACTCCAGATCCCCTTCAACTTACACCCACATTCCTGTGGGGATTACGCCAAGTAAAACGAGGAAAACCAGTCTATAAAACTCTCATGGTGAAAAACTGCCAGGTATGGTCTCCATCAGATTACTTAATGGGTGTCTTTTTTCTTTAATGCTGTTGAGATGATAATATTAGGTGTATCATTTACCAAATACTTATTGGATTCCAGGCACCATGCTAAAAACTTCACGTATGCTCTCTCATTTCATCCTCACAACAGTCAAAATAGCTAAGTATGAGTATGATCATTTCTGCTCTTATGATGAGCAACCATGGACTCCGAGAGGTATATTTAAGCTTCCCTGAGGAAGTAGGAAGGGGTTGGGGATGCAGGAGCAGAGTTAAGGCCTGCATTAATGTCCTGCTGTTGGTGACAGGCATTTTAGGTGTAGCTTTTGCTGATTTTTGTTCACATCTTTCTGTGCTTCTCGGAATACTCCAGAAAAGGCGCATCATGGGAGCTGCTAAATGATTTATCGTATGTTACTCTGGAGAAGGCTACTTTAAAGCAAGTTTACTTTAAATAGCAAGCTCCTGGTCCCTTTGAAATAAGCTCCTATTTGCTTGGATAGATCTTATCCATATTCATAATAGGCATTTTAAACAGGTAGGTGTGTTTCCATTGGAGACGTGTTCTGTCTCAGCGTTCTCTAGGGACCTTGTTATGATCAGGCAATGAACGAGTTTCTAGCATGAGCTGTTTCCATCATGGCACCCCCTGAGCTGGAGCACAAGGGAGCTCAGTGACTATTGAGCATTGCTGATTGCATCAGACATATTATCTCCTTTAACCTCACAGCTGCCCTTGGCATTATTACAGAAGAGGAAACTGAGGCACAGAGAGGTTAAGGCACACCAAGCCGGATGACTAGTAAATGATCCAACCAGGATTGGACACCTTTCTCTTAACTGCTGTGCTGTTGCTTTCCCTAAATGCAACGTTTTGTCTCTTAAATCCTGATGCATCTCCGTCGCAAATGTGGACTTGTTTAGCACTAAAGGGGGTCAGAACAGAGAGGCCAGCAATTCACATTGGGTGGCCCATGTGTTGTGGGAGGGGGTGTGTTGTACTTTGGAGTCGCAGATACTTAATCTAAGTTAAGTCTCATGATTGCTCATCTCTGAAATTGGAGAGTGGTTCTTGTCTTTTGTCTAACTTCTAGGGAAATTTTGTAGGGAAGAAGGAGCTGCCAGCAGATGAAGGGGGTTAATTAGATTTGTACTTTATATCCAACATATCTATAAAAAGATTTGTGCATCTACAAGGAATTATGACTTTTTAGCCAAGTTTATAATTATGCCGTTATGAAGATACATGTATTACGTGGGACTCCTAAACTTTTACAAATAAAGCAAAATGAGAACAATAAATTTGTTTGCTAGAGATAAAGTTAATGTTATGGGCCCATTATGGGGATACATTTCTGTATTTTATAATCTCCATAGAAAACATTATTTCATATATAAATATAACCCAATAAAAATAAATCTGTGAAGTGGTTACACATGTTATAATGGAAAGTATTTTAACCACAAGAAATGGCCCATCTGTACAATTATGTCTCCTTTGTTTTTATTCTTCTTCAGAAAATCTCTTCATCAATTCCCTTGTTAGTCAGGAATGAATCTACCTGTCTCTTGAAATAGATTTTTGCCTATTTTCATAGCAGCTTTGAGCTTCTTCAGTTACTTTAGCTGTAGTACATAAACATTAGTTGAAATTGTGTGGTAAATCTTCCTTCTTATGACTACAGGATTATTGTGTTTTCAAATGGTATGGGATGATTGAGAAGATAGATGGAAAAGAGAAAGATAGATGGGATTCCGTTGGTCACAGTAACACACTCACTCTAGCTTGCATAAGTGAAAAGGGAGATTTATAAGAAGGTTATAGAGTATCTTAGGGACCCAAAGGCAGGGGTGACATGACCCTCGGAAATGAATGGCAGCTGATTTGAGGAAGGTAACTCCCTACTCAGTGTTCACTAAGAGCACATGTGTGCACGAATGTCAGTAAAGTCAGGGAGGAAAAATTGTGACAGAGAAGGAGAGTGGACATTGATGTCGTATATTCCTTAACTTCAACACGAGATTTTAAAAGTTAAGTAGCTCCATTGTATTCTTTAGAAAAATAATGATTGCTCATTTTATGAAATTTAAACATTATAAGAAGTAAAAATCATCTAACATTTTGATAACCAGAATCATAACTATTTTGATAAACATCCTTCTAGACATCTCTCTGGACATCCAAGAATACACACACACAAATGAATCATACTGCATGTGGTCATTTACCTATTTTATTCACTCAGAAGTATATAATGGATATCTTTTCATATCAATAAATATAGACCTCCAACATTGTTTTCAATGTCTATGTGGTTTACTCAACATGTCTCATATCTGTGGGCCTTGAGGGGCATTTATCCTCCTCCTTTCATAATTATAAACAATGCCATGTGTATCCATCTCCCTGCTTCCATAATTATCTACCTTGAGTGAATTCTTACAAGTATGATTGCTGAATCAAAGGGCATGCCATCTTATATGCTGACATAATCTCCCAGGTGGCTACAGAATGACGTTTCCAATTTATATTCCGTTCATGAAAGTGCCTATAACATTGGTTATTTATTGTCAGTCTTTGTCATCTTTACCAATCTGATAGGTACAAATAAGGTTTCCACTTTCTAAAATTACTTTTTTTTTTTGGAGACGGAGTCTCACTCTGCAGTCCAGGCTGGAGTGTAGTGGCGTGATCTCGGCTCACTGCAAGCTCCGCCTCCCGGGTTCACACTATTCTCCTGCCTCAGCCCCCACAGTAGCTGGGACTACAGGCGCCCACCACCACGCCTGGCTAATTTTTCGTATTTTTAGTAGAGACAGGGTTTCACCGTGTTAGCCAGGATGGTCTCGATATCCTGACCTCGTGATCCGCCCGCCTTCGCCTCCCAAAGTGCTGGGATTACAGGCGTGAGCCACCGCACCCGTCCTAAAATTACATATTTTTATTGTTAGTATAGTTGCTATCTTTTCATATGTTTCTTGCTGTTATATTTTTTAAGACATGAAAAATTTGTTAATTTGCTTTATCCATTTTGAAGGGAATATTAATTTTCTTGTTTATTTTTAAGACTGTTTTAGTCTGTTTTTGTTACTATAAAGAAATAAGGGCGCAGCGGCTCACACGTGTAATCCCAGCACTTTGGGAGAACCAGGTGGATGGATCACCTGAGGTCAGGAGTTCGAGACCAGCCTGGCCAACATAGTAAAACCCCATCTCTACTAAAAATACAAAAATTAGCTGGGTGTGGTGATGGGCACCTCCCTAGCTACACGGGAGGCTGAAGCAGGAGAGTTGCTTGGACCCGGGAGGCGGAGATAACAGTGAGCCGAGATGGCACCATTGCACGCCAGCCTGGGCAACAAGAGTGAGACTCCATCTTAAAAAAAAAAAACATATATATATACATTTTTTTCATATATATATATGAAATATACATATGAAGGCCTTTTTAAGAATGACACCAAAATATGCAACTATAAAGGACTGAGACATGTAGCTAGTAACAATTTTTTTAATCTAAAATTTTTGAATGGCAAAAATAGAGCAGAAATTTTAAAAACAATGATACTTTTGTCAAAAAATAAAATAACAAACTAGCAAATGAGTACTGGTACTCATTTGCTTTTATTTTGAGTTTATTCTTCCATAAGTAGGGAGAGAGAGATGTAGAGTTTTCTTTCCTAAATGCTAAACAACACCATTTGTTAACTAGTCTGTCATACCCACCCAGATTTGATTGCACGTACTTGGGACTGTTTCATATGAATCCTGTATCTGGATGTTTATTCTGTTTCGTAGATAACGTGTGTGTGTTCTCACACAGGCGCCTGTTCCTTTACTGTGGCTAGGCCATTTTGTTGATTTCTACAATTGATTATAGTGCTTCTCTGCTTCAAATTGGGTTTCCACGGAGCAAGTTCCCAGTGCCTTAGAGAACCAGGAGCCACATGGGAACAGCAAAATCAAGAAGGGACCACTTCACAGATGTGTTAGAGGAGCTAAATAGGAAAAAAAGAAGACAAGAGCACCTCATGTAAACTAATTTTCAAAAGAAGCGGAGTGCAATGCCTGAGATTTTTGTTTTCGACATTGAGGGAGGTGGATGTCTGTATTTGGTTTTTGTTTAAATTCAAAGCCATTAAAGCATTCCTACCACAAGGAAGAAGAAAATGTGTTTTGTCTCTCTGCCAGCAGTAACATAATTTTGGTCTTCAAAATAAGTGTCTTGGGACCTGAATTCCCTGTGGGTAAAGAAAATTCCCAGCCCATGTGTTGTGGCAGAAATTCATTGTTTCCTGAGTTATTTCCTTTCATGCTTAGTGTGGGGGAAATGACCAAATGTATAGATTGAGATTCTTTTTCAAAAACATTACTTGATTCTGATGATTGTTGCTATGATTTTAGGTGCTGCAGGAGGCTTCTCACATGCTTTGGAATATCTTCAGGGAAATCCGCTCTTAATAGAAACTGAGAATTTAAGGTAAGTCCTTTCGCAAAGATACTTTGTTCTTATCAATTGGTCAATCCCCTGCATTGGTATAGTTTTGTAAAGTGTTAAAACTGCTGTCTGTTATGCTGTCTCGTTTCATCTTCACTGTGGTTTTGCGAGGCAGGTGTGAAGAGTGCCCGGTCCTAATATTCCCATTCCTGTCTGATTTTTCCTCCTGGTAGCTTGGTGAGGTGATGGTAGGGGCCCAGAGGAGGAGCTGAGTAGCTGGGTTTTTGTTTCTTTGTTTTTTTTTTTTTTTTAATCATATTGGACCTTATAGTGTGAATTCTCATTCATTCACACTGGTTTGCTTCATAAATCTTTTCTTAGTGTGACGTGAGGGGGTAAGTGCTGGGTAAGGAATTAATGTAGAAACTTCTAGTGGTCTTTTTTTTAACTTTTAATTTCAGGGTACATGGGCAGGTTTGTTTCGTAGGTAAACGTGTCATGGGAGTTCGTTGTACAGATTATTTCATCACCCAGGTATTAAGTCTAGTATCCATTAGTTATTTTTCCTGATCCTCTCCCTCTTCCCAACCTCCATGCCCCAGAAGGCCCCAGTGTGTGTTGTTCTCCTCTCTTCCCCATTGTTTCCGTGTGTTCTCATCATTTAGCTCACATTTATAAGTGAGAATATGTGGTATTTGGTTTTCTGTTCCTGTATTAGTTTGCTGAGAATAATGGCCTCTAGCCCCATCCATCTTCCTGCAAAGGACATGATCTTGTTCTTTTTTATGGCTGCATCGTATCCCACGGTGTATATGTACCACATTTTCTTTATCTAGTCTGTCATTGATATCTCCAGTAGTCTTTGAACTGAAACTGGTTGGTGGTTCCTGGAGCCCTCCATGGTTGGGAAACAATTGTTCTAGCATGAGATAAAGTAAACTTTGGTTGTAGATTACTGTTTTCCATTTTTGGTTGTCCTGGGAGGGTTGTGTGATCCCAAGTAGTGTGTATGAAGCATCCCGGGCAGAGACACAGGGTTCTTCTGCCGGTCTTACTCGGTAGCTGTATCATGGCACACCCAGATGTATCAGTTCTGTTCCTGACCAGCTGCAGAACTTGGGACAGGTTAGTTAATCTTTGTTTCCTTCTCTTCATTTGTAAATTATGTAGATTGGTCTAACCTGGTCATGCCTCTACTTTAAAATTTTGTGGAATAGGAAAAAAAAAGTCAGGACCTATTTCTATTTTTTTTTTGGCTGTATGTAAAGAAAGTTGATGATTAAAGCTGGATAGGTGAATGAGGGTTCACTATATATTTACATACTGTTCTTTGTATTTTGTGTGTGGAATTTTTAATAATCAAAGGTTTATTTTCACAAAATAACTACCATCTACTAATATAATTTTGCCAAAGAGAAAATAATACTAAAAGAATAGGATTATTCCTAAATTTGTCCTTAGATTGTATGTATTTAGCATTATGAAAATGCTGTTTATTTCCTATGTCTTCCTCATTTCTCTGTAGTCCAGTGACTAGCAGCCATAGACTAACCAAAATTGGTCTGAGAACTGGTGTTTGGGAAATACTGGGACACATGACTGCTGAGGGCTCTTCTGCCTCTAAGACTGTACCTTCCTCTGAAGCAGGAAAGAAAGGTACTTTACCTGTACATTGCCTGTTTCCAGAAAATGCTGTGACACCTGGCATGGTCAAACTAGAGAGGTCAGAGGGCCATACAGAAGGGATTCTATTGGGAACCTTGAGTAAAAATGGCCCATTTGTGCGGACATCCAGTTTAGCTTTGAGTCACACCATGGTCAAGGTAAAGACAAAACTTGAAAGTTTTAAGTAACCTGATGGAAGTGTACAGACTCCTTCCTTCCCACCATTGTGGGGCAGCCTCTGGCCAGATGTGATCTGACAGATAAGTATCTGACTGGCATGTGGGGATGCTGAGAGCCAGGGGTGAGGCGGGTAGAATACTGGACTCCAAGGAGACCAGTGCATACCTTGGGTGTGAGGAGCTCCAGGCTGGGTGTGCAGGTCGAGGGCACAGCTCAGAGTTCCGAGCTGATGGCAATGGGATCAGGTGTGCTCAGGATGGAGAAGAGCTTTCCTGACCAGAGGACCGTCTGAGAATCCAGGGGTGGATATTGTCCTTTGAGGACCCCCAGAGGGTGCTGAGTGGTCCGATCTGGCTAAAAGACCTGGGGCACAGTGGCCAGGAAACACATCAGATCTATGCCTTTACCAAGACTTCAGATCTGAAAGGAGTGTTCTGGGTGGATTCTTAAGCCATCATCTGTGGGAAATGGAAAACTGTGCTTTCTGTTTACTTCCCCTTGGGGTATGGGGATGTGTATAAGGAGGAGGGTGGGAGGAAGACAGAGGGAATAAAGGACTGAATTATTTAGCACAGTAAAATGATGTGGGGAAGAGCAGCAATACCTGTTCCAAGAAGCCCGCACAATCCTAGCTGCTTCTGAGAGTCCTGAGAAGTTATGTGTACTCTGCGTTGATTGGAATATGGTGGTTCAGTCCTTTGGAATTGTCTCTTAGTGATTTCTGGCTTTCATTTGTCTTAATATTCTGATTTTCTGGGAAACCTAAATGAAATTTGACAGACTTACCTAGTTGTTTTCTGTTGTGTCAACTCTTGGTTTACTGCCTAATTGGTATGCTTCACATGGGTTTCCTCTACCCGGGAATGTTTATTCTCTTCCCTTTTTAGGAAAAAGCTGTATTGAACAACAAAAGAAACATTTGTTTTAAATGTATAGTAATATGAGAGATTACCTGAAGTCCTAACATGTCTGAAAGTATATAAAGTCTGAATAAATGCTAGGAGGAGCTTTTATTTTGACATAAACCAGAGGAAGGAGAATTGCTTTAAGTGATGTGGACCAGTCCAAGTCTGAATAAAAGTTAATGAATGAACAATGTAGCCAATCATTCATGCTCTTGAGTCTTTCACAAGGCTAAGACATTCTGGATGAGATCTTGTAGGGATGAGCAATTGAGAATTTGAGACGGCCACGCTTTGCAGGAATAAACATGATGCTTTAAAGAGTTACATGCATTCATGGATGTGTGTGCATGTGAGAAAAGGGTGATTGATAGATGGGGTGGGGGAATGATAAATGATTTGTTTGGCATTTTATGTAATGACTTGTGATATATTCTGGATTTGAGATTAAATGCAATATTCTGACCTTATCTCTGTGTTCCCTGAAGGCTTGTAAGAAAAATATTTTAAAATCTATTTTCAATGAAAAATATTGTTTTTGGCTCTCAGGGAATTTTTAGTTCCCACTGCTATTTAGGGAGAATTGTTGAATCTGTGAAATTCAAAGGAGGATCTTTGCAGCTCTTTGTCATTCTGTACCAGTCATTTAAGGGCTATGACGTCAGTGAAGAGAAGTTGTTCCATGCATCCATTACTTCATTAAAAATGTAACCTGTTATGCACTTTTGTCTTCCTGCCACCCTCCATTAGCTGATTCTTTGGATTATGCTTCTTGATGACTGTAGGCATCATTTGGTCTCCCACCTGCAGGCTCCCTGAGTGACTGAGAGTCCTTCTTAGCACTGTCAATCAAGATTCCTGGACCTAGGCTGCGCTCCTCACTCTGCTGTTTGTGCTTAGTAAATGTTTCAGAACAACAATAACAATTTCCAGGCTATTTTTCATAATTAAACTTACTAATCCATGGTATAATAGGGTATGCTGTTTCCATGCATTTTTGTGGCTAATTATGTTCATCAGTTAATTTCTTTCCACATTAAGAAGCCCCCCTGGAGAACTCAAGATCTGAGACTTTTCTATGTAAGAATTGATTGGATTTCATGGACTCGATGACTCTAGAATACATTTATCTGCAATTGAGTATTTTTCTATAGAACTTGAACCTTTGAAAACAATCACTTTTCTTTTTTAGCTGCGAAATTCCATACTGGGAAGATCTAAAATGGCCATTAAAGCCATTCTATTCTGTTTACAACAAATCAGAATTGGACAGCTTTCCAAATCCATAAAATAACTAGTGTACTACTTATAGAGTGTAAACATGACTTTACCAAGATTAAAATAAACACATGTAAGGCCAGCTGCAGTGCTGTCAACACACCACTATAAAGCCTGATAAACGTTGAGGAAAATCCTGCTGCTGTGATGTAAACAATGATCTTATGGAGGATCTTTTATTTAAAAAATTTAATCAAAATATTGTATGCAAATGGATAAAAATAAGAAACATCTGTATGAAACCACAAAAGACCCTGAATAGCCAAAGCAATCTAGAGCAAAAAGAACAAAGCTGGAGGCATTATACTCCCTTACCTCAAAATATGCAACAAAGTGATAGTAATCGAAACAGCATGGGTACTGGTATAAAAACAGACACATAGACCAGTGGAACAGAATAGAGAGCCCAGAAATAAATCCACACAGTTACGGTCAATTGATTTTTATTGTTGTTATTTGTTTGTTTTGGAGACAGGATCTCTCTCTGACACCCAGGCTGGAGTGCTGTGGTGAGTCATGACTCACTGCAGCCTTGACCTCCTAGGCACAAGTGATCCTTTCACTGTAGCCTCCTGAGTAGCTAGTACTACAGGCATGTGCCACCACGCCCAGCTAATTTTTAATTTTTTTGGAGAGAGAGGGTCTCTCTATGTTGCCCAGGCTGGTTTCAAACTCCTAGGCTCAAGTGATCCTCCCACCTCAGCCTCTCAAAGTGCTGGGATTACAGACGTAGCCACCATGCCCATCTCACCCACCTCAATTGATTTTTGACAACGGTACCAAGAACACACAATGGGGAAAGGGCAGTCTCTTCAATAAATAGTGTTGGGACAACTGGATATCCACATGCAGAAAAATGAAATTAGACCATATCTCACATTATATACAAAAATCAACTGAAAATGGGTGAAAGACATCTATGTAAGACCTGAAACAGTAAAACTGTTAAAAGAAAACATAAGGGAAAAGCTCTGTGACATTGGTCTGGGCAAGGATGTTTTTGGATATAAACACAAAAGTGCAGGCAATGAAAACAGAAATAGACAAATGGGATTACATTAAACTAAAGCTTCTGCAAAGCTTAGGAAACAAGAGTGAGGAGACAGCCTGCAGAATGGGAGAAAATGTTTGTAAATCATGCATCTGATAAGGGGTTACTATGCAAAATATATGAAGAACTCAAACAATAGTAAGAAAACAACCCTATTAAAAATGAGCAAAGAATCTGAATAGACATTTCTCAAAAGAAGATACACAAATGGCCAACAAGTATATGAAAAAATACTCAACATCACTAATCAGGGAAATGAAAATTAAAACCACAATGAGATAGTACCTCACACTTGTTAGGATGGCTATCATCAAAACAATGAAAGATGGGCTGGGTGTGGTGGCTCACGCCTGTATCCCAGCACTTTGGGAGGCTGAGGTGGGGGATCACTTGAGGTCAGGAATTTGAGACCAGCCTGGCCACATGGTGAAACCCCGTCTCTACTGAAAATACAAAAATTAACCAGACGTGGTGGTGGGCGCCTGTAATCCCAGCTACTTGGGAGGCTGAGCAGGAGAATCGCTTGAACCTGGGAGGTAGAGGTTGCAGTGAGCTGAGATCGCGCCATTGCACTCCAGCCTGGGTGCAGACTCCGTCTCAAAAAAAAAAAAAAAAAAAAAGGATGAAAGATAACAAGTGTTGGCGAGGATGTGGAGAAAAGGGAATGCTTGTACATCACTGGAAAGAATGTAAGTTAATATGGTCATAATGGAAAACAGATTAGAGACTCCTCAAAAAATTAAAAATAGAACTTCTACATGATCCCTTAATCCAACATGTTGAAGAGATGTCTGCACTCCTATGTTCATTGCAGCACTGTTCACAGTAGCCGGGATATGGAATCAACATAAGTGTCCATCACTGGATGAATAGATAAAGAAAATGTGGTATACATACCCAGTGAAATACTATTCAGCCTTCAAGGAAATTGTCATTTGTAGCAACATGGATGAACCTGGAGAGCATTACATTAAGTGAAATAAGGTAGGCATAGAAAGACAAATACCCGTGTTCTTAGTTACATGTGGAATCTAAAAAATTTGAACTCAGAAAAGTAGAGAGAGGTGGTTACCAGTGCTGGGGAGATGTTGTTCAAAGGATACAAAATTTCAGTTAGATATAAAGAATAAGTTCAAGAGCTCTGTTGCACAGCATGGTGACTACAGTTAATAATATATTCTTGGCCAGGCGCGGTGGCTCACGCCTGTAATCTCAGCACTTTGGGAGGCCGAGGCAGGTGGATCACGAGGTCAGGAGATCGAGACCATGGTGAAACCCCGTCTCTGCTAAAAAAATACAAAAAATTAGCCGGGCGCAGTGGCAGGCGCCTGTAGTCCCAGCTACTCCGGAGGCTGAGGCAGGAGAATGGCGTGAACCCAGGAGGCGGAGCTTGCAGTGAGCTGAGATCGCGCCCCTGCACTCCAGCCTGGGCGACAGAGCAAGACTCCATCTCAAAAAAAAAAAAAAAAAAAAGTATTCTTGAAAATTGCTCAGAGTAGATTTTAAGCGTTCTTATCACAAAAAAATACGTGAGGTAATACTTATGTTAACTAGCTTGATTTAGTCATTCTATGATATACATATTTAAAAATGACACGTTATAGCATGTTCTATAACTTTTATTTGTTAATATATTTTAAAATTTTAATTACAAAGCCGGGTGCAGTGGCTCATGACTAATCTCAGCACTTTGGGAGGCCAAAGTGAGTGGATCACCTGAGGTCAGGAGTTCGAGACCAGCCTGGCCAACATGGCAAAACCCCGTCTCTACTAAAAATACCAAAACTAGCCAGGCATGATGGTGCGTGCCTGCAGTTCCAGCTACTCTGGAGGCTGAGGCACGCGAATGGCTTGAACTTGGGAGGTAGAGGTTGCAGTGAGCTGAGATCGTGCCACTGCACTCCAGCAGCCTGGGCAACAGAGCAAGACTCTGTCTCAAAAAAAAAATAATAATAACTATGAATTTTAAGTCTAAGTATTGCATGCAAATGGCTAAAAGTAGGAAACATTACAGAAAAGCTTATAGTGAAAAGCAACAGCATCTTGCCTTCCTTCACTTATTTCTACTTCTTAGAGCAACTACTTTTTTTCCTGTAGATTGTTTTTGCTTCTTTTACGGTGGCTTCCACATGTAAAAACATGGTGCTTGCAACTCAGCTCCTCACTTTATCAATCTTAAAGGCTGTTTCATGGTAGCTTGTTGGGATGGCAGATCACGCTGTTAGTTCTCTCTAACCATCCCCATCTCCCTGCCTCCCTAAAGCTGATTCTTGCTTTCAGTCCTGCTGTTCCCCTTTGCACCCTCAGATGACACAGGCAGCCAGCCTTTTTCTTTTTCTGTCTCCTAGATACACTATTTGTTGTCTCCCACCAACATGCTCCCAGTCCAACCCCTCAATTTCAGGCAGCTGTACCTTTAATTTTATATTCTCAGTGTTTATAATACCTATATTCTGTTCTTCAATCTCACTCAGTAAAGGCTTCCATGATTTTATCTCTAGATTCTGAATGTTAAAAACCAGTAAGTGGTATTTCCTCTATTATGATTAAGTAGATGCTGTTCCCATCGGAACCTAGTTGTAGAGTGGGATTCTAATCCTCAGAGCCTGAAGTCCTCACCCTTTTGCCCCTCAGTGGAGTATGTTTAAATGGATTCCCGTTTTATACTGCAGCAGCTGTCTTGAAGCTAGCCTCCAGTTCTTCTAGGTTCTCAGTTACCCCATCGCCTCTCTCAGGAGCCCGCTTTGTTCTGGAGGTCTTGCTCTCACAGCCCGCCCTCCTTGGTCAGGACAGGTTGATCTCTAGGTACACTGCACAGGGCTCAGCAAATGCCAGTGGCCAAGGAAAGCTCGTGATTACTACAGCTTGAGCATTCCTTATCCAGACTGCTTGGGTCCAGAAGTGCTTCAGATTTCATTTTTTTTTTCCCCAGATTTTTGGAATATTTACATATACATAATGAGATGTCTTTGGGATGGGACCCAAGTCTATACATGAAGTTTATTTATGTTTTACATATACCTGATACACATAGTCTGAAGGTAATTTTATACATCATTTAAAATAATTTTGTGCGTGAGACAAAGTTTTACTGTATGTTGACTGTGACATGTCACATGAGTTCAGGTGTGGAATTTTCCACTTGTGGTGTCTTGGCAACACTCAGAAAGTTTCAGACTTTGGAACATTTCAGGTTTCAGATTTTCAGATTAGGTATGCTCAACCTGTATTGGAGAATCACCCCCACACTGTCGTGTGTTGGATGGGGCAGTGGCCTGATCCATAAAATTTGCCATCATTTATTGAGGACTTGATGTCTTAGGCACCTACATCCTTGAAGCCTGGTGTCTCTTGAAATTCTCACACAAGCCTTGTAGAACAGATGTTATCACTGACATTTCACACACAAAGAAGTTAGACCCTGGGTGGGTGACTTCTGAGACCTTTCCTGTAGTGGGAAGTGCTTCTTGGATCCTGGGGCAGGCTAAGAGCATGGTGGTCGGCTGTGTTTTATAGGTGGGAAAAGACTTCTCTGTCTCTGCCACGTCTTGCACACGTTCTTCCACAGATCTCTGTCTTTACCCCAGAAAATCACTGCTTCTCTAGCAGAGTCAGCTCTGCCTCGTTCCCAGCCTTGTCCTTGTCGTGGGTGTGCCTTATGGCCAGGAGCTCATTCTAAAGAATTCTGCTGTGCGTGGAAAGGGGAACATCCTTCTTTGCTCGATGTTCCCTTGGTGAATTTGATGGGAGAAGCTGGACCTCTTACCCAACCCTGCTGGTAAATGGGAACAGGTGTTTTATCAATGACCATTATTGTATTTCCTCATAGCCTGAAGTGTGTGTGTGTAAGTCAAGTACATTTGATTTTTTTAATGCCTCATATATTTTTGTAGTTATTTTGGAAGGAAATTTAGAAAGATAATCAACTTTTCTCTCCATTCCTGAGAGAAATGGAATTTTCTCTCAGGAATGGAGAGAAAATAGAAGTGCTCAAAGTAAATTCAGAATGGTGGTCTGAATAAATCTTTTAGTATCCTGGGATTTGTGAGTTACCTCCTATGGTAGTGACCGGATGGATGGCAGGTGCCCTGGGCGATGGGACCCGTGCACAGTGTTGGTGTCCTTCCCACTCCTCCTCACTAGACAGAACTAGAGGAAGCCTTGACCATGGAACCAGGAGTCTTTCCACAGACCTGTTACCAAAGAATTCTTCTCTGTTTTCCCCTGGAATAGCACATTGAGGATTGGGTGGCTGTGGATGGAGTTCCTCCTTGTCACCTCTGTGTCAGGCCAAGGTGGTGGCGTTAACATGTGCTGTCTCTGTGCAAATATGCTTCTTTTCCAAACATCTTGGCCAATGATGTTTATGTCCCCAAACAGGTATTGAATAAAAGGAAACATCTTTAGAGCTGGGCCTCAGTTACTTAAGGAGGAGACATTTGGCTTTAGTGAGGTCAAGTCTAAAGGGATAGAGGGGAGTCAATATTTAACCGGTTGCAGTGATGACCAAGGGTGATGTCCCACATTTAAACTTGTTAGTGATAAGCAGTCCGAGGTTACCCTACCATTAACTTACAGTGATCTCACTCTGACTTGAAATTTTTTATATTGATTGATTGTAAGGACGGGATAGAATGCTGAGCAAATAGACTTGTAATCTGTATGTGACAGCTTTTACTCTATTATACAAAGATCAGTAATCTTCACAGCTTTACAAATCCAGTGAAACCTGGATACAAATGATTTAGTGGCACAAATCTATTTGGAAAATTTAAATCTGAGGCAGACCCCAACCGTTCATCAAGAGAGGGAAACATCAGTGAAGTTTACAAAGCCTTTTTACCTGATCCTAAATATTTCCCAGATATGTTCTATATTCTTCAGTTTATTTATCTCTAAGGGATGAGGAGTGACTCAGTCTCTCCTGCAGGAGAACTTTTGGCTCTGGTCACCCAGGTGGTCCGGATGCTTGGTTCATTTGCCTTCCCTTTGGAGAGGTTGTTGCCGGCACCGAGGGTGAGCTGTGTGAACGTGGGAGTGAGCGCTTGCTGTCCCTGTTGGCCACTCTTGTCAGAAGTTTGGATTCAGAGGAGGTGGATTCAATACGGTAAACTAGGAAGGAAATAAAAATTGACCGTGGAGGATACAATGACTTGGGCGTTGTTCTGTTGTGTTTACATGTTTCCAAAAACACTGCAGTGCCGAGGGGTCTGTGGTAGATGACAAATGAGCAGAAAGAAAGTTGAGAGGAAGGAGGGGATATTGCTAGAGCGGGTAGAGCAGCTTTCCAAGAGGAGGTGGGATTTCCTGCTGAGTTGATGTGAGTTTTTGCTGCTTGTAGTTGAAAAGACTGAAAACAACAGTGGGTTATAGAGGACAGAAGTTTAGTTTTCTCTCACCTAGAATGAAGTCTTGAAGAGGGCTGTTCAGGACTGATGGGAGAGCTCACAGAGGTTGTGCAGCGACTTGGGCTCTTTCCAGGATGAGTAAAATTTTGGTGCGGTGCAGTGAAACCTTACTTGGCATGAACTAAATTCAGCACATTAGGCAAAAATTCCTTATAGACAAAATTGCTCGTGACTACCCCTTAGGAAGATGCCACATTAGAGGCCAGTATTCTGTCTCCCAGTGAGTCCAGCAAGTGGACTTTTCCTGCAGTGTTGGAGTAGCCTGCTGCTAAGCAGTTGGCCCCTGTGTTTAAGGACCATGTTTTCAACAATGGACTCAAACTCTCAGCATCAAGACAGGATCCCAAGAGGCACTGACAAGCCCAGGGCACTATAAATTCCTATATTCCCTCCCACGGTCATGTGGGCTCACATGCTCACTGAGAGGAGTGGGAATGGAACCGCCTGCCAGATTTGTTTATTCATAGTTTTAAAAAAGGAAACTTTCAAACATATTCAAAAGTGAAGAGAATTTTATAGACAACTGTGCACGTATTACCCAAGTCCAAAGATGATTAATTCTGAGCCAGTCTTTTTTCTGTCCCCTTCCCTCTTCCCACCCATTATTTTGAAGCACCTCTTTATTATTTCCTGTCACTATTTCAGTATATGTGTCAAATAGATAGAACTTAAAAATTATCTACATTATGTTATTGTGCCAAAAATGTAAAAGTTATTAATATTTTCTGAATATTATCTAATATCAAGCTAATGTTCAAATTTTCTCAATTGTCTTATTTTTTACGTTTCCTTAAATCAGGATCCAAATGAGACTTATTCATTGCAGTTAGTTAATATGTCTCTAATATTTTCGTCTTTGGGCTTCTTCTCTATCTCTCCATACCTTCTCTGACCCTTGTGATTTGTTAATGAAACTGGGTTGTTTATTTTTTAGAGCAGAGATTCTCAAACAGGGATAATTTTCCTTTCCAATCTTGGGATGTTTAGCAATATCTGGAGACATTTTTGGTTGTCACAACTGGGGGATGCTACTGACATTGAGTGGGTAGAGGCCACAGATGCTGTTAAACATGATACAACCCATGGGATACCCCCACAACAAAAATATATCTGACCCAAAATGTCAATTGTGCCAAGGTTGAGAAACCCCACTGGAGTTTTTTGTTCTACAGTCTGGATTTTGGTGGTCGGTTTCCCATTGTGCTATTTAACATGTTCCTCTCTTCCTTGTATTTTCTATGATTTCTTAGTTGAATCTCAAGGTTTGGTCAGACTCAGATCTCTTGGGGTATGTTTTTTATTTTGTTTGTTCTTTGGCAAGAATACACGTAGGCAGGCTACATATTTTCATTGAGAAACACATAGTAACTGTAGACTCTTTGTTACATTACTAGCAATTGATGATCATTGCCTATATCTCTTAATTCATTAGTGATTGCAAAATAGTGGTATTCTAATTCTATCATTCCTACTTTGTTTATATACTAGAATACTTATATAAAGAGGAACTTTATAACTTTATACTCTCATCGTTTATTTGTTCACACTGAAATTTATCTTGGAAAGTCAGGATAAATATGTTCTTTTATTTTCAAGGCAGCAGCGTCCAAAAGAGATCACTGAGACTTTATTTCTTTTTTTAGTGTAATTTAATTGATGCGTTTCAATTTAATATACTTATTGATGCTCAGATTGTCCCATATTTGGCCAGTGGAATCTAAATTGGCTCCCGAGTCCTTTAGACATGACTCATGAATTTTTTGTATTTTTGTTTACTTTCTGGTGAGATCAAATGTTACAGGATTGTCTTACCCATTTCTTGCGTCAGACTGAGATCTGCCAGTTCGTCAAGGAGCCCTGGTTTCCTTGAGTATTTAGAAGGCACAATATAGAAACAAGGCATGTTTCTTGCTACTGTATTTATCATTGTTTCTGGATACTTACAGTGGACAGAACTAGGATGTGTGTGTAGATTATTAGTTCATACTGATACTTCCATGTGAAATTCAGATGGGCAGGATTTTTACTTAGTTTCATCAGTTATATACTCTGTTCTTTCATCTGTGCCAAAAATCCAGTTCTCAGTGATACCGTCATATTTTTTCATCTGCTTTGTCTCATGCTGCATACACAACAGTATATTCGAAAGATATTTTGAATAGGCCTTCTCTCTGTGATTGCGCCACCAATTGGATACATAGTTAAGTTCATTGGTTTTTATTTTATGTTTTTAGAGGTTCTTTTTTTCAATTTCAATTTTAAATAATTATGTACAGTATTGTCAGGGATCCAGAGTCTCATCTATGAAATCTTACTCTGTAGTCTCTTAGTCCATTTGGGCTGCTATAAACGGAGTGGCCTATAAACAACAGAAATTTTATTTCTCATAGCTCTGGAGGCTGGGAATTCCAGGATCAGGGCACAGGCCGATTCAGTGTCTGGTGAGGGTGCACTTGCTGGTTTACAGATGCAGCCGCCTTGTTGTATCCTTACATGGCAGAAAGGGAAAGGCAACTCTGGGGCCTCTTTTATAAGGGCACTAATTCCACGAGAGCTGAGCCTTTATGACCTAATCACTTCCCAAAGGCCCCACCTCCAAATATCACAGTATTGGGGATAAGGTTTCAGCATATGAATTTTGGGGAAACATTCAGTCTATAGCTAGAGGTGTTTGCTTTTTTTTTTTTTAATTTTAATTTTTATTTATTTATTTTTTGAGACTGAGTCTCGCTCTGTTGCCCAGGCTGGAGTGCAGTGGCGCGATCTTGGCCCACTGCAAACTCTGCCTCCCAGGTTCATGCCATTCTCCTGCCTCAGCCTCCCAAGTAGCTGGGACTACAAGCGCCAGCCACCACGCCCGGCTAATTTTTTGCATTTTTAGTAGAGATGGGGTTTCACCGTGTTAGCCAGGACGGTCTCGATCTCCTGACTTCATGATCCACCTGCCTCGGCCTCCCACAGTGCTGGGATTACAGGCGTGAGCCACCGCACCCGGCCGAGGCGTTTGGTTTTACCCCAGTTCTCTCTCCATCCTGTTTTCTCCCACCCCATAGGTAACAATGGAAAAAATTACGGTTTATCCTTGTAGTGGTTTTTTTAAAAAATGTGTATAAGCAAATGTGTGCATACTTTTGTATTTGTATCTCCTTCCCTTCTTAGTTAAGCAAGGCATACTCTATGCACGTTTCTCTGCTCTGCTTTTTTCATTTAATTTCCCCTAATTCTTCTTCTGTAGTGGCATAGAGAGAGAGAGAGAGAGAGAGTCCTCACTCCTTTGTGTATCTGCCTCTTCCTCCATTATGTGGATTTGTTCTCCCTTATTCAACCTGTGCTGAATTGATGGACATTTGGGTAGTTTCCATCTTTTACAGTTACAAATAGCTTTGTGGAGAATAGCCTTGATACTCTTAAAATCATTATTCTTTTTTAACCTCATGGAAGTTAAATGTATATACGAGGTGACTCCTTTTGTAAAGACAAAGCAGGATGTCTACAGACTATTGGGATTGAACAGAGCTTTGGAGCAAGAAAGGAAAAGGGAGTCACGTTTGGGAGAAATAGAGAAGGACATTTCGGTGGAATCTATGTTATGTCTTCAAGTTGCAGTAAATAAGGTTTATAGGAAGGTCTGTTAGATATTTTGATGACCTGTATTGCTAGGCCAAAGGCTATGGATTTTACAATGTAGGCCAGAAGTTAGCAATCTTTTCTGGCAAAGGACTCAACTATAAATATTTGAGGCTACTGCCTATGTTGCAGCTATTCAACTCTGCTGTTGGCACACAGAAAGCAGGCATAGACAAGTCATAAATGGGCGTGGCTGTGTTCCAATGAAACTTGATTTATGGACACTGAAATCTGAATGTCATATAATTTCTATGTATCATGAAATATAATTCATTTGGGTTTTTTCCTTAACCCTTTAAAATTATAAAAACCATTCTTAGCTTTTGAGCCATAGTTTGTCAACCTGTGCTCTAGGCATTCCGGAGCCATAGAAAATTCTTGCACATATGAGGGAGCTGCTCAAAAGGGTTGTCAAGGTGGGGCATGGTGGCTCTCAACTGTAATTCAGCACTGTGGGAAGCTGAGGTGGGAGGATTACTTGAGCCTAGGAGTTCGAGACCATCCTAGGCAACAAAGTGAAACCCCATTTCTTAAAAACAAAAACAAACAAACAAAAAATACCACACACAAATTAGCTGGGGGTAGTGGGTAGTGGCATACACCTCCCGTCCCAGCCACTTGGGAGGCTGAGGTAGAAGATTTGATGGTGCAGTGAGCCATGATTGAGTCACTGCACTCCAGCCTGGGTGACAAAGTGAGACCTTGTCTTAAAAAAAAAAAAAAAAAAAAGGGTGGGGGGCGATTGTCAACAGTATATTAAAGAGAGCTTCATAAGAGGGAAGGAGCCCAGGTTCAGGAGGGTGTTGGTGGTTGCAGTGTGTAGTTGGAAGGAGGCCGTGGGAGTGGAAAGTGGATTTCTTCTCTTCGTCTTCTTCTTTTTTTTTTAAATTATTTGAGATTATGGAACTATTGGGAAGCATGGAGCTCATATTATGCGATAAGGGATTTATATTAATCTCTCAAAGCTGTGTTCTCTGATTTTCCATAGATTATACACAGACGCAAACCTACCATCCTGTAGCGTGTGGACCTAGGGCAAAATTTTCTCATTATTTGCCGCTGCCGTCGCCTCCTCCTCCTCCTCCTCCTTTCCCCCATTAAGAAACCCAAGACTGAGCCCCATCATAGGTGAACTTTTTGTATCAGCTGTCTTGTATGTCTTGTTTCTTACTACATTTGCAGGCTAACTGTTGAAAAAACAGTATTTTGTTTGTGGGAAGAAAATCAAAGGTGATGTAAATGAAAAGTGCATTTTCATATAATGGAAATTATTAGAGGAACTTTTAAAATGTCACTGCAGATTAATGCAGACAAGGAGCTGAATATATTAGAAAGTAGGTCAAATTTGCTCATGTTTATGAATGAGGTGAATTACAGTGTAGGTTTAAGTTTATAAAATTGGGCAATACTATAGTTTATATGAAATATCCTAGCCTAAATGCTATTATACTAAAATATAATTAAAATAAATTGAGTTTGTTTCCTTATCCTTTGTGTCTGAGTATTTTATACGTAACATTTTACAAATTTAATAAACTAGTAAAAGCGATGAGCTTCTTGTTGTTATTCACATTTCCTGTATTGGACACAGAATCTACTCTAGGGAATTAAAGCTGGAGTCGATTTAATCCATGGGCAAGCGAATCAGGAATCCTTGGCAGTTTGGGAGGAACAGGCTCTGGGCTGAGCTTCCGGTCTACTCCCTATCCCCAGCACCATCTTTTCCTACCAGAATCAGGGAAGTTAGGCTGTGGCTGCTGCTATGAGAGGCTGTTGAATTGAGAATCCGGTACTTGACCTGCCAGCTCAGACACACGCCTCCTCCATGAGGAGATCTTGCTTCTTGTGGATAACCGTGTGCTCTGCTTTTCTTCCTTGTGACTCGGTTGAACACCAGAGTCACCTGTAAGCCCATGTCATTGGTGTGTCTAAGTCATGTTGGACACCGTAGCAGCAAAGAGATCTGGGCAATCAATATATGATGTTTAGACCTGCAGCCTCCCCAAGCTGCAAGCGAACTACCCTTCCCATCTTCACGAAATGCCTCTTCAGATGTGCCTGGTACCACAATCAGGGGCAGAAGGGCAGTCTGTCAGAATTTCCCTTCTTTAGATACATTTCATGTGATACATTTTGATAGGCTTGTCTAGAGGTAGTAGTGTTACACCAGTGTCACTAGTTAAGTAGTGTTAGTCGATAGTGCTAGTGATGACTGATAGAACTTAATAAGAAGACAGTGTTTACCATTTCAAAAAGATTTTTTTTTTGTTTTTTGAGACGGAGTCTCACTCTGTCGCCCAGGCTGGAGTGCAGTGGTGTAATCTCGGCTCACTGCAACCTCCGCCTCCCAGGTTCAAGCAATTATCCTGCCTCAGCCTCCCACGCAGCTGGGACTATAGGCACCCACCACCATGCTTGGCTAATTTTTTTTTTTTTTTTTTGGATTTTTAGTAGAGACAGGGTTTCCCCTATTGGTCAGGCTGGTCTTGAATTCCTGACCTCAGGCGATCCGCCCACCTCAGCCTCCCGAAGCGCTGGGATTACAGGCGTGAACCACCACGCCTGGCCCCAAAAGATATTTTTTTTAGGTTGAAATTATTGTAAATAATACCAGGAAAGGAATGCCTGTGATTTAACAGTAAAAAAGTTTAGCGATGATAGAATCCAGCTAGGCCTAATAGTATTTGATTTCCCCCATGGAGGATGATGAGTCAGAACATGGTCCTGGACATCCATTACTGAAGCTTTTATTGTGCTAACCCAAGTATAAGGTCAGCGATACAGCATTCCTTCACCCCAGTATTGCTGGCTGACTTCCTAACCACCAGACACTGCCTTTTTTCATCTGGGTAAGTACAGTCATTCACAAGTAACTGGGAACAATACTTCAAATAGAAGGCCATTGATTTTGAAATTGGGCAGACTTGGGTTGAAGCCCTGACTCCTACCACTTTAATAGCTGTGTAGATTGTAGTGTCAGTCTTTCTATAGCTGTGTCATCTGCCGTGTAGTGTGGAGTGAAGTGAATAGCACCCTCCTCGCAGTGTTTGTTGTAAGGTGATGCTCAGCGCAGACTTGGCACAGAGCAAGTGCTCCACCGTGGGCCACTGTTGTTGTGTGGTCCCTATCACCACCTCCGCCGCTGCCACCATCATCATCCTCCTCCTCACCATCACCACCACCGCTGCCTGTAGTCTTCCGCCCCTTCCTCATCTCCGGATGAGTTTTCCATATGGTTGGGCCACTCATGCCTCTTCACAGCAGTAATTTTCTCGCCCGTGATCCTGGGTCCCTTGGATGTTACTTCCTTTTTGAGCTTGTGGGGCTTGCTCCTGCCCTTCAAGCACCCTTGGCTTCCTATTAGACTTTCTCTTTCCTCTGGGGAAAAGATCTCTCTTCATGCTTAATAGGCATCAGAGCAGCCTTGGGTCACAGAAGTCATGGTAGCTTTCTATTTGTCATCCTGACAACAAGGCCTCTCTGAGGCTTGAAAGGATGATGCTAGCCCGCCCGCACCACCTCCCTTCTTAATTAGATTACTGATTCCATTTCCCTGATGGTTTTAAGCTAAAACAGCTTTATTCTGTTGCCTTTGGATTATTCTTTCTTGACTCCATCTCTCCTTTGATTTGCAGCAATACCTAAAGTAAAGTGGATGACAGTAGTTGGGAGCATATTGGCTGCTATTCTTTAGCAAAGCTTCCAGAATGGGTGTATCATAATGGAGTTTAGAGGAAATATAAGGAATAATAAATGAAACGTCCAAAAGGATCCCTCCTTTCAAACTGTCATGTACCAAGTGAGTTTCTGTAGAAGGGGCCCTTTTGGTTTTTAGCTGTGATTTTGTCTTCATTCCTTAGGGTTTATTTGACCCCTGTGTGGAAAAGGCCCGATTTCCCCACTTCCCCGCTCTTTTTTGTGTGTGTGTGCACAAGTCCATGTATGTGTATGTATGCACATACACCTCTCTTTCTGAGTTCACCATCCACACACCATGGGGAGTGCACCCACACATTAGTGGAATTGAGTCATGCTGTGGCATGCAACAGCCAGCTGTGGTGTAACTGCTGCCTGCTTGACTGTGAACAAGTGTTTCCCTTCTTTGCTAATGTCTAACCTCAAGGACCTTGAATTTGAGCTGCCAATTATTTTATGCAGACTCTCTCTGACATTTTTGTTAGGCTTTTGCGAAGGACATGTGTTGTATCTTTAATACTTTGGCATATCTGAAGATTTGAGTTTGTGAAATATTAAGTTGGTCTACTACCCCCATCCCCCCACCCCACCCCTGCATCTAATTGACTCTAATTGACATTCATTTATTCAACAAACATTTATTGAGCATCTACAAAGTGCCAGGCAGTCTGCTGGATGTTGGCAGCATTGTTGGAAAAGGAAAATATGTTTATATAGTTGGTGCAGAGGGTTTAAGACAGAGAGTTAGGGTTGATAAATGGA
The DNA here is from genome assembly GCF_028858775.2 of Pan troglodytes. Lineage (NCBI taxonomy): Eukaryota > Metazoa > Chordata > Mammalia > Primates > Hominidae > Pan > Pan troglodytes. The sequence continues at coordinate 54,600,017 of NC_072414.2, forward strand.
TTTTGGAATATCTAATAAGGGGTGGGGGTGGTGTTAGACTTCTCCCTAAGAATAGTGGGCATCCATTATAGGATTTAAGTGTGGTGAGCTGTAGTCAGATTTGAATTTTCAGAAGTCCACTGGCTGGGATGTGGAGAGTACACTGAAGAGCGTAAGAAGAGATGTGAGGATCCTAGCTGGGAAGCTGTTGCAGGAATTTGGGCAGGAGATGATGGGATGGCAGTGTCGTAGAGTAGGAGGAAAGCACAGGTTTGAGAGTGATTTAGGAGTTAACATTGGTGTCAAGGATGACTCTCTGTTTCTGGTGTTGGGAGGTGGGTGGATTGTGAAGTTACTGCGATCAGCGACACAGGAGGAAAGCAGGTTGGGAAGACACGGGGACAAGGGAGAGGTGATGAGTTTATTTTTGAATAAGATGAATTTGTTATGCTTGTGAAAGACCTTGGGGAGGTGGGGAGTAGACTTGGATAAGGGGTGCAAGGGAGAGATCTGGCTTCTGTGCAGAACTGGTGAATGCAAGGCCTGAGGGTACATGGGATGGACCAGGAGGAGTGGGGGACTAGGAGAGAACTTGAGGAGATTATTTCTAAACGAAGGAGAGCCTGTGGGATTAGGGGTGGAGTGGTGCTGGGGCCGGACAGAAGTCAGAGGAGGGATAAGATGGGTAATAGGAGGTCTGTTTGGGTAGAGAATTCCCGTAGGCATTGAGGCTGTGCAAGGGAGCATAGAGGCCGGGCACTAGCCTGGAGAGTTTGTGGGCTTGTGATGGTGTTGGTGGTGGGGTTACGTTAGGGATAGGTGAAGAAACAAAAATGAACGTTCCCCCTGGGCCTCCTCCCTTGTCACACTGACTGTTCTATGTTACACAGCCTTAAAAAAATACTTTAAAAGGTTTTGAAACAATCACAGACTCACAGAGAAGCTGAAAATACAGCACAAAAGAAGGTTTCTGAACCATTTGATTGTAAGTTGGTGACCTAATGCACAATCACCCACCATTTCTTTTATGTTAACAGTATTTCCTACAAAAGGATATTCTTGAACACAGCCACAGTGCAATCATCAAAATTGCTATCATCTAATTCTCAGATGCCATTCAGGTTTTACCAAATGTCCCAGCCATGTCCTTTATAATGAAAGGGTCAAGTTCAGAGTCATGTGTTGCCTTAACTTGTCTTATGCCATTAGTCTCCTTCAGGCTGGAACAGTTCACAAGCCTTTCCTTGACCTTCATAACCTTGACCCTCTTGAAGGTGAAAGGCCAGTTATTTTGTAGAGTATCCCTCAGTTGAGGTTTGTGTCTTTCCACATTCTTGAATTGAGCTGATGCGTCGTTGGCGGGAATATCACAGAAGGGATACCGTGTTCTTTTTGCACCGCATCATGTGGTGCCCAATCTAGATGTGTCCTGTTACCGATGGTGCCCACCTCCTCACTTGACGGAGGTTTGACTGAGGTGGTCTTGGCTAGCTTTTGCCTCTGGAAAGGTTATTCTCTTTGTGGAGGGGTCCTTTGAAACTATGTAGCTATCCCATCCCTCGTGAAAATTTCATTTTATTTATTCATTTATTTATACCAGTGTGGACTTATGTTTCATATTTTATTCATCAAGCTATAATGTTACTGTCATTATTTTGACCTTCGAATTGTTCTGGATTTAGCCAGTAGGCACCCTTTCAAACTATATGCTTTCAATCCATCTCCAACATTCTTTGAACAATTCTTTACTTTCTGGTGTAATAAGACCTACCAGACTCATCTTGTACTTACCCTGCTCCAGCCTTAGGAGGGGGTGCCATGGGCTCTCCCACAGAGCCCTGATTTCTTTTATTGCAAAAAAGATGATCAGAAGTCAAGATCTGAGCACTAAGTATGCTCTTTGCTATTGGATGTCGCTCATCCTAGACTACCTCAGTGGACAGAGTTAAGGAATTCCATTGATTCTTGCTATTTACAGTAATTGTTTTATTACAGTAGTTATATTCTATAAAGTATCTTCAAATACTGAATTAGCAAATAGCTCCTAGGAGAAATACAGGCTTGGGTTCCTGTAGGACTCTGGTCACAAAATTTTTGTCAGCCAGTCAGTACATAACCTTGTTTTATGTGTGTTTCTATTTAAAGATACCTTACTTAATATATATTGTTGATTCATTAACATTGAATTCATGGCCACCAGCCTGAACTAAGCTTATTTAACACATGCATTTTCTCTGTAAGACACATCACAGCCTCCTTCTGCTTAGGAACGCTAGACAGCACCTCAGCACTATGTTTAGGGGCCATTTTAAACAGCACAATCAACAAAAGGCAGAAGATGCGAAAAGCTTGGCACTAAATAAACTGTGAAACGGAGACGTTTAGGAGACTGAAACAAGAAAGCAGAGTGTTGCTGGGTGACCTCAGCTGGGAACATGCAAGCCTGGCAGCTCAAATGTTTTGCTGTTCTGCACTCGTCCATGAGGGACTGCAAACGTGCCAGGAGTATTGATTTTGGGGTCACAAGTAAATTTTAACAAGTGGATTTGCAAATACAGGATCTACAAATAATGAGGATCACCTGTGTATCTCTGTATGTGCACACTGCTGCAGGGCACACGCACGGGTGTGTCTAACTTGAAACCCGTGATTCACACCAATACTTCAGATTCCAGCTTAACACGATGGGCTTCCTTCTAATTTTTCCCTTTTCTGGGCCACCATGGCACCCCCTCCTGCATCCCTTCCTGGCACCTGCCTGATATTTTCCCACCTGATGGCTCTAAGCCTGAGTTTCTCAGTAAGGGAAGAGCCGTGGGCAAGAAGCAAGAGGGATGTGATTATGTCTTATGATGACATTTATGTTCTAGTGTGCTAACTTAAGATAGAACGATATTAACATATTTATAAAGCCTCTTTATATCCTCATAATTGAAAATAATGCAAGTGTCATCAAAATTAAGAAAAAAATGTTTAAGCTGGTGAGCCCCAATGATTGAAAAAAACTGGCTTTATGCTACTGGTTTATGGCAGTACCATGCCATCTGGGAAACAGAAGCACCTGCTGTTTTCTGTAGGCTCAGGTATGGATGCTGGGTGTCATAAGAGTGTCAGGAGTATGTCCCTGGCTGGGAGATCCTCTCTTGTTGAAGTAGCCTGTTTCCCTTGATAGACAGTAGACCCCAGAGGGCAAGGGACTGTGTCTGATTTATTCAGTACTGTGTCCCCAGGGCTTGGCATATGAAGTAACTGGTGAACATTTGGGGACTTGACCACATCCCACCAAGTGGTTGCCCAGCCTCTCTCTGAAGTCCTCTCCTTTTCCTATAGTGCCTCTTTCTTTTCAGTTTCCCTAGAATCTCCTATCCTTCCTTCCTGCAGTAAGCCTTCCAGGCCCTCACTACCCAGAGGGATCATTCTCCCACAAGTTTCTCAAGCCTTTGGAGAGATTTTATAACCTAGTAGCTAAGACCATCAGCTTTGGAGTTACCAGAGCCACATTGGGTTCCCACCTCTACCACTTACTAGCCACATGGTCAGGAGCCTGTCCTAGAACCTTTCCCCCCAGTCAGTTTAATGATCTGTAAAATGGAGATAAGAATAATGGCTATCTCATGATTTTTGTGAGGATTAAATGAAACACCATTTTGGAAGTACTTAGCAAGTGGCTGTACATAGTGTTAGCAAAGATGTCAGTGGTGTATAATTATTATTTGAGAGTGTATGTGTCATGATTTTATGTAAAGTACAATCCCTTTCCCCAACTTGTTGACTTCAAATTGGGATACAGACCTTGTTTCCTACTTCTTGCTTGTATCTAAACCGCCCCCTGACCCAGCATCTACCTGCCCACCTCAGCTTAGTTCAGTGCTTTGCAGCCAGTATTAAATATATGTTGATTTGTCATTGAACAATCTTCCTTCGCTCTACGATCCTTCTACCTGTATATCATCTTGCTAATAGAGCAGTTTCCTTCCCTTTTGTCAGAGTGCTGGGGAGGTGCTGATTATTTTTTCCATCCTTTCTTCTTTTTTGATTACGAATCAATATTCTGTATACCATGGTCAGTGTCACAGTCTGCTGCCTCTAGGAAATGTTGTTTTCGTTGCTTTCTCCTTAATGCAGGTGCTATCCTTGGTCCCTATTGTACTCTTAGGCTTTCTGTAGACAAAGAGGTGGCTGCAAAATTGCCCTCTGTTTTTACCCTTTCAGAACTATGACAACAAGCTCCCGGAAGTTTTAAAACACAACACATTGCTGACCTGGTTATCTTGTAGCCCTGGGGGTCTTTATGGTAAGGGCTTTTAGTAACTGGATTGGATTTTGTGAAACCATAGCAGTCTGAGATACAGTGGATAATGAGCCTGCTTGTTCGTGAGATTTTTTTTCTTGTTGTCACCAGAAAAGCAATTTGTTAAAAATAAGCCATGTTCTTTGAAATAATGTCCCCTCACTTCTTAGGACTGACTTCTCCACTTAATAGGTGAGATCTGCTGGATTGAGTTAATCAACATCTATTCTGTCATTGCTCTGATGATTTTATGTTACGTAGAAATGTATGAAATGAACATTTGCTCTGATGCTTTAGTGCAAAAAGATACTCCAGGGCTTATGAAATAATCTCTTTCTTAAAGATTTGTAATCCATTATCTTTGTGGTAGAACTGGAAAGGAATGCCAGAGATAGTTCACAGGATTATGTATTGTAAAACAAACAGCATTTAGGAATGTATAACTGGTAGCAGGGGATACAGGAGTAGTTAAGAGCTAGGGCAGTGTTCAGACTTCTGGGTTCAAATCCTGACCCTACCACTTCTTAAGTAGCTCAGTGACCATGGGTAATTTATTTGTCCTCAGTTTTCTTGCCTGTGAAATGGATTTGATGGTTCAATTTTAGTATCTACCCTTATGGGCTTGTTGTAGGGTATTTACAAGCTGGATGGAATACATAGAATCAGGCATATGGTAAATACTCATTAAATGTATTTTGTTCTTTTTGATCTGTTTTGCCACTTTTATTGTAATCTGTGTTACAGGGAGAGGGCAGAAATTAAAAATACACCTTTGTAATTATTTAGAATGGTCAACTTCTGTCCAGTTCCTAGAAAGTAGACAAACCTGTACTTAGTATATGTTGCATAGACAGGGGATCCCGTGTCCTACAAAACACACATAGAGCTCGTGTGGAGTAAATGGAACTCATGTACACTGCTGGTGAGAATGGAAAATGGTACAACCTCTTTGGGAAACAGTACGGCAGTTCCTTCCAAAAATTGATCATACACCTATCATGTGTCCCAGCGATTCTACTTGACATTTACCCAAGAGAAATATATAAGCTACATCCTTGCAAAGACTTTCACGTGAACGTCAAAGGCAGGCCATTGGATACATGCACTCTTTACCGTAAGCTTTATCTGTAATAACCTCAAACTACCCAAATGTCCATCCACATGTGGAAGGATCAAGAAATCATGTTATGTCCATTCAGGGAACTAAGACTAAGCATGAAAGACAAAGACAAATGATCTCTCAGCATATGCAACAAGAGGGATCAATCTCAAAATAATTATGCTAAGTAATGAAGCCAGGCCAAAAAAAAAAAAAAAGAGTGTATACTATAGAGTTCCTTTTAAATAAAATTCTGGAAAAATGCAAACTAATGATAGTGACAGGAAACAGATGAGTGATTGACAGAGGAGAGCGGAAAGCAAGAGTTGAGGGGGACCTGATTTACAAAGAGGCCTGGGAAAACTTTTGAAGCTAATGGCTGTGTTCATCATCGTGATTGTCAGGATGGTTTTACAGGTGTATACAGATTCTGAAACTTATTTGTGTTCTATAAATATGTACAGTTTATTGTATATAAATTATGACTCAAAAATGAGTGCTTTTAAAAAATCAGGCTTACTGTACAGAAAACCAATAGGTTTTGCTGTGCTGCTATAGCACAAAATTCATCAGCTGATTTCCATAAATATTTCTGAATCATTTATTAGCTATTTTGTTTTCTTTTGGAACTTGTAGTGATTTATTAGGATTTTGGGAGAACGATATGTCCAAGAGAATTTGAATTAAAAACTTTCTGTCTTCTGATCAAATCCTCTGTGGCAGGTAAGGGATTTTGTAATCACTGCATTGACTTTATAATTAGTCATTACAGCATCAACTATCCTAAAAGTTTTTGTAAACTTTCAATTTTGCTGCTTGTATATCTAAATGGCCCTCTACTCCTTTAAAAAAAATTATAGTTTTCTCACTCTTTCCTCCCTTTCCTTCTTTCTATCCCACCACCTCTCTGCTCGAAAGAACATTCACTTCTTCGTTGTAAAAGGACTGCGAAGGAAGCCACCTTTTTTGACATGACTAGACTTATAATTAGTGCTAAAATAATTGTAATTTTTATTGAGAAAAGTTAAAACTGAGAATTGTAAAAAGTTTTAACCTAAAACATAGGCATTTACGTTTTGACCTAAAAAATATGTATGTCTTCAACATATGTCTCTGAATGTGTTTCTGACGACTTCTCCGCCATCTTTCTGTCCCAATTAACTCCTGCGCTGTGGGGTGTACAGTTTTCAGTTTGAGATGGAGTTTCGCTCTGTGCAGTGGTGCTATCTTGGCTCACTGCAACCCCCGCCTCCCAGGTTCAAGCGATTCTCTAGCCTCAGCCTCCCGAGTTGCTGGGAATATAGGTGCTCACCACCACGCCTGGCTAATTTTTGTGTTTTTAGTAGAGATGGGGTTTCACCATGTTGGCCAGGTTGGTCTCGAACTCCTGACCTCAGGGGATCCGCCTGCCTCGGCCTCCCGAAGTGCTGGGATTGCAGGTGTGAGCCACCACGCCTGGCCTAGTTTGGGGTTCTTTACAGAGAAATGTGAATTTAAAAGATATTTGAAAAGTCATCTGAGAACAGGCTTCTTTATATTTAAAAAAATTCTCTCAATCTATTGACAGATGTCTGGCCCTCACCTAATTTGGCAGTAATTTTCTTTTTTAGCAATGCACACAAAGCATTGTATTGAGTTTTCATAGGAACAGCAACTCTTTCTTTTTGCACTCATACTTCTTTGGCCCATAGCATATTTAAATATGCAATTGTACAATAAATACAACTGGTCTGAACAGGTTTGAGAACACACTACTCTAGCAGGCCTACCATGTAATGGTGGGTGCAGCCCACCCACTCAGGAGTGACTTTTAATTTGGCAAATTGGTTAAGCAGAGCTTGGTTATAAGATTGTCTACTGTATATGCGTCTTGTAGGAAATCAAAACACAGCAAACTAGAAACCATTTGTAAAGCCAGATCTTAAAGACAATACAATGTACTCTTAACATTTAGGTAGATTTTCTCTTAGTCTTTTATGTTCATATGCACGTGTGTATGTATGTAGTTTATATCATTTTGTATCCTGCAAACAAAGCCGTGATGGATATCTTGGAACATAAACACTCATGTTTATCTTTATTTATTTCAGTAAATTCCTAGAAATGAAATTTTCAATCAAAGGAGTCTCATCATATTTATGACCCTTGAATAATATTGCCATATTGACTGCCAAAAATATGGTGCCTCTCTGGAGGGGAGTGTGTGGGTTTCTCCATATTTCTTGCCAGCATGGTGAGTGTTCAGACTCCTGCTAAGATGATAGAGAATATCTTGTTTGGATTTGTATTTGGAGGATAACATTTTTTTTTTGTATCTGTTTCCTTGCCGTTTGTATTTGCTCTTTTGTGAAATTTTTATTACTGTCCTCTAACAGTTTTGTATCATGATACTTGTTTTATTTTCTTAATAAGCTTTTAAGCTCTAAATGGTATCTCTTTAGCACATAGTAACCTTTTGTCATTTTCTGTAAAAATATTTTCAAAGTTTGTTGCTTATCTTCTGACTTAACTTTACCTTTTCACATTTTCTCTTGTGGAACTTCTTTGTGAGTTCGTCTTGCACTGTTTTTACTTAGGCCTTTCCCAGTGTGACTATGATACGATAGTTGGGTTATACGAATGCCCATATGAACACTGTATATGCTCTTATGTCATGTCTGTTTTATTTGTCCTGTAGAGCCCGAGGATGTAATTATTTTTGGCTTTATAAGTTGGTATTACTGTCTGGCAAACAAGTTTCCATCTTTTCAACATTTTCTTTACTATTTTCCATACATTTTCTTCTTCTTTTTTCATGTTTTGAGAGACAGGGTCTTGCCCTGTCACCCAGTCAGGAATGTAGTGGTGTGATCATGAATCGCTGCAGCCTCAACCTCCTCGCCTCAAGTGATCCTTCTGCCTCAGCCTCCCAATGTGCTGAGATCACAGGCATGTACCACTGCACCTAGCCTATTTTCTTCTGAAATAAATATCTCTAGATGGGATGTAGCCTAGGCTCCTAGTCATGGTGTGAGTTTCTCCCCAGCTTTTGTATTCAGTGGGTAATTTCACTGGGAACCTCATGTGGAGTCAGAGAGCCTTTGCTGTCTCATCTGGACATTTGTCTCTTTGCTTCTTAACATCATTATATTCAACCTTTACTTTAAAAAAGTGTTTTTGCTACTGCTTTTTAAAAACCTGGTTTGAATTGCCTCGTTAGTCTCTTATTAGAAAGCACTTGATAAATAATAATTACGTTCTCAAATGAGCAGTGCAGAGATTACATGTTCCTGCCTGTGACTGGTGTGATCCTTCCCATCTGGCCTGGCTATGACAGAGTGGAAGGTGGTGTCTGCATGCGTGTCTTCTTGCAGGATTTTCTAATAGCTCTAATAGAAAAGGAGAGACCACCGTGCAATGCACATGTCTGTAAAACATCCCTGTTGGGGTTTGGAGTTGAATGCAGGGTTTCATGGAGCTCGGATTGTTTGGACTGTCCATTAAAAATCACAGTGCTAGGCATTCTCAGGAGTGGGGTCAGTTGCTTTCCTTTTTGCCTGTCATCTTTATGCATTTGGAGAAATTGTGCAGCAGCTGACACATGTCCAAGCAGAAGGCAGAAGTTAGCTAGGCCATGTCTGTTTTGTCACCTCTGTGTTATGGGTGAGACTAGAGGGTCTGCCTGAAGATGACCACAGTGACTTTGGCATGGGCTGCTCCTGGAACCATTCCTTGGATTCCTTGGTGATCACTTTCTGGTTTTGGCATCTCAGTCTGGCCCAGTGATATTGATGTTTTACATTCCTAAAACATCAATGTTTTACATTCCTAATCTGTCATGGCAAGGCACTCACCTATCCTTGATTGCACATTTATAGGGAGCTATTAGCAGACAAGAAACACGACTGTAACAGAAGCGGGGGGTACACTGGCCACTGTCACCCCCTTTCTCCTGCCTCTGTGAGCTCCCTGTGTTGGTGGTCACCACCCTGATCAGAGATGCCATCTCACAAGGCCTCATCCCCGCTTCCACCCTGCACCTCTGACTGCTAAATCAGGTGCCGTGGCAGCATCTGTCTGTTTGAAGTGTCTCCTACACTGAATGGCTCTCTCTTGGAGTTTCTGTTCTTTTTGCTTGTCTTGAACTTCTAAATCAAATGCATAGAGGAGAAGGATGTTAGTGCTGAAGATGTAAAAGGAGGAATTTTCACCTTCTGATATTTAGGAGAAACATACTCTGTTGTATTTAAATTATGAAACCAGAAGCAGAACTGTAGTCTTCCAGTTAAAAAGTCCTTTCTGAAAAGAAAGAAGACTCTTGAAGGAAGCTGAGGTATCCAAGTGATTCATCATTCAGGCAATTCTTTTTTTTTTTTTTTTTTTTTTGTAGAGACAGAATCTCACTATGTTGCCTAGGTTGGTCTCGAACTTCTGGGCTGAAATGATCCTCCCGCTTTGGCCTCTCAACGTGTTGAGATTACAGGCAAAAGCCACCATGCCCAGTGCCTCAGGCAATTCTTGAGATATGTGTTTGGTTTCTTCAATAACAGCCAGGTGGATCATAGTGGCCCAAGACCCTAGGAAATATTTTTAGTGTTACATGTAATTTGGAATTTAGTTTGAACATTTTCTCCTATTCTTTCATCCATTTTTGTTTAGGTATTCTGTTCAACTTCAGTGACTGTTTTCTGGTACAAGATTTGTAATGTTATTTTTACCTAATTCTTCTTTTCCCACTCCACACTCTTCCACGACAGAAAGTCTGCCTGGCGGAGGACACCCGCACTTGTTACCCTGAGTTGATTCCTGAAACTTCGGACCCCTGGGTATTAACAGAGGACTCAGTGGGAGCTCCTGGTCAGAGGACTTGGATGTTGTCATTGTGAGTTGTTTGTATGTTAAAGGTTTTCTGTGTGTGTTTTGGGGAGGTGATCATGACACACAGATTTCCACTAAAGCTCTGGGTACCAGCTAGGTACGCTAATACACTGATGAGGGCCTGCGTCTCTGTCCATCCCCTGGAGGAAGGAATGACAGAGTCAACAGAGCTGAGTGAGTCAGACCTTTGACGATTTCCTTCTTAAAAATGCTTTTTGTTACTATGAAGGTGGTTGATTCCTCAAGCCTAGAGAATTTGCAGATGTGTAAGGGTTTTCTGAAGCTTTCCAGTTTGTTTCTCCTGATGTGTAGGTTTTTAGAGTGAAATATTGTACTGGAGATGTTGAAAACCTTTTCTGGCTTTAAGTGTACAGAACAAAGGTTCAGTTAGAAAATGTGCATTGTTAAAATGGCTTTCCTTCTTGAGTTGCTGTTAATGTTATAAACTAAACTCACACCATATAAACTAGTTTACGGGACTGAATACTTGTGCCTTTCATTTTTGCAGAATAAGCTGGAAAGCAAATCAGCATTTCTGTCTGTGGCCTATACTATGCCCTGTTTTCTGTTCTTAGTTTGGATTAATTTATGTTGCTTGGATGCTGAGATGTTTGATTTTTTTTTTTTTTAACTGAGCATAGCAATGAATCTAGGTTTGTTTGTTTTTTCTCAAAACAGTATATGTTGGCTACAAATCTTTCTTGGATTGGAGGTGAAAGGAGGGAGGCAGTATGCATGTTTTTTCTGAAAAATGCCATTTACTTTCCATGTTTGGCTCTGGTGACACAGCTCTGCTCTGTTAGAGAAGACTGAGGTGCTGGAGAAGCTGCTGGAGTGGGCGTGCCCATTCTCATAGCGCACCTCCAGTTTCTCTCCTTGGAGGAGCTGGCCCACACGCTCCATCCTCCAGTTTGTGAGAGCTATATAGATGGCATTCTGCATCTTGATAATTCTACAGAAAGTATTTTTAAATCAAGAGAATTCTTGTCATAAGAGTTGCACTCGATTTTTCATTAACAACTGTAGCGGGTTGAATAGTGTGACCCACCTGCCCCCCCTGCCAAAATTGTGTCTATCTAAAACCTCAGAATGTGACCTTATTTGGAAATAGTTTTTGCAGGTGTAACTAGTTAAGAATGGAGATAAGCTCATACTGGATTAGGGTGGGCCCTGAATCTGATGACTGGTGTCCTTGTAGGAAGAGGAGAGGCCACACAAACACATAGAGGAGAATGGCATGTGAAGATGGAGCCCCCCAGAAGCTGAAAGGAGAACGGAAGTATTGTTCTAGAGCCTCGGAGGGTAGCGTGGTCCCACTGAAACCTGGATTTCAGCCTTCTGGCATCTGTAGCTACGAGAGAACAAATTCCTATTGTTTTAGACACCAAGTTTGTGGTCATTTTTTTTAGCTCTGGGGTACTAATGTAACAACCAGCCCAAAATGGCAGAGACTGAAGGTCTATCTCCCATTGACCTTCAGCTTTAGGTATCCTCAGTTTATCTAGGTTTTATTTTTATTTTTAGAGATGGAGGTCTTGCTCTGTTGCCCAGGCTGGAATGCAGTGGCCTGCTTATGGCTCACTTCAGACTCAAACTCTTAGGCTCAAGCAATCCTCCCACCTCAGCTTATTGAGTAGCTGGGACTACAGCTGGGTTCCACCACACAGGCTATTTTTTTTATTTTTATTTTTTGTAGAGACAGGGTCTTACTATATTGCCGAGGCTAGTCTCAAACCCCTGGCCTCAGTTAATCTTTATCGAGGTTTTAAACTGCAATGTTTATAATCAGTGCAGTAAAAATTTCCGTGTGCAAAATGTTCCTGTGTCTGGTGCACCTTTCATTTTAATTTGGCCAATATATAAGCAAATTTACCAGCATCCTATACCACTGGAAGAAGTTTTCCGTGAAAATCTGAACCTTTGGAAATGGCCTGCCTACTGCTTTTGTTGTTGTCCAAGTGAATTCATTCATACTCTCTTTCTCTCTCTCTCCCTCCCTCCCCGCCCCACACCCTTTTCTTTCTTTCTTTTTTTTTTCTGTTGCCTAAGCTGGAGCGCAGTGGCATGAACACAGCTCGCTGTAGCCTCAACCTCCTGGGCTCAAGCAATCCTCCTACCTCAGCCTCCCTAATAGCGGGCACTACAGGAGTGTGCCACCATGCCTGGCTAATTTTGTAAAATTTTTTTGTAGGGATGAGATTTTGCTATGTTGCCCAGGTTGGTCTCAAACTCATGGGCTCAAGTGATCCTCCCACCTTGGCCTCCCAAAGTGCTGGAATTATAGATGTGAGCCACCACACCCAGCCCCAAAGTGAATTTTCAGATTCCTGAAACCTGCTTCTTTTTTTTTTTTTCGAGACGGAGCCTCACTCTGTCGCCCAGGCTGGAGTGCAGTGGCGCGATCTCAGCTCGCTGCAAGCTCCACCTCCCAGGTTCACACCATTCTCCTGCCTCAGCCTCCCGAGTAGCTGGGACTACAGGCGCCTGCCACCACGCCCGGCTAATTTTTTTATATTTTTAGTAGAGACGGGGTTTCACCATGTTAGCCAGGATGGTCTCAATCTCCTGACCTTGTGATCCGCCCACCTCGGCCTCCCAAAGTGCTGGGATTACAGGTGTGAGCCACTGTGCCCGGCCGAAACCTGCTTCTTATCGCACCTTGGGACTTAAGGAATGAACTGTGTCTCTGAAGTATTATATTTATTTGTTTACCTTTATCAGCACTCAAGGATTCAGGTTAGAGCATCAACAAAGTTGAAAACCCTGCAAAGGATGCAGGGTGATATTGTATGGCCGTGTCCTTTGGAAAGTTTACTGGGAAACATAGCATTTGGGGCACAATATGCTAGTTCACACTATTAGGGTGAATAGAAGGTAAAGTTGATACACAGATACTGAGAAGAAGAAAAACAGCATCTTTCAAATGAGAAATGATTCTCTTGGTCAATAGAGATAAATATACAGTTTCTTGGTGGCATTGATTCAGGCCCTCCAACTTTGTGCCCCCAGCCTTGTATTCTCAAATGTGTACTAGAAGTTTAAATCCAGATAAGTTCAGGTCCTCATGCTGTGAAACTAAATCGTGCAGCAGTGATATTTTCATATGAAGGGGTGGCAGAGGTACTTATATGTTTGAGAAATGTTACTGAGCTCCTGCAGTCTTGCACTTCAACGTGATGTTATTTGCCTAGATTTCTTGGAACAGGGTCCCTCTTATTTGCTGCGAAGAGCTCCCTGATTATGGCGGGATTGGCCCAATATAAATGTAACATCATTACTTCGGAGTAGTTACTAGTAGCTCTTGCATTAGCAGGTACTAAAAAGGAATGGCAAAGTGTGGGAGATTTTTCCTCACAGAATTGCTAGCTAATTCTACCAAAGGGTCCTCCCAACACAGATGGCCTCAGGACCTCAGGACATAAAACCGGTTTGGAATGGAGAATCACTCTGCTAGTGTAGATGTCATCTGTGCACATTTAGGAAAATCTTGCTGGTATCCAGTAGAAAAAAACATGCTTTCCCATCCTTCCCTGGCAGTGCCATGTATGAGCCAGGCTTTTCTTGGCCTAAAGGACTAAGCCCGGGGGTGGGGGGTGTGTTTGCAAAGGGAAACATTACCAGTTTGATTTACTCTTCAGAGTAATCCTATGCTTTGTAGGCCTTGGTATTATTAATGTGCAAATTATTATTAGTCTTAATTTGGAAACTGAGGATCAGAAAATTAAAACGACTCACTCCAGGTGATACAATGAGATAATTAGTAGAACCTTTTGAGGTACAAAAGGAAAGAAGTGGAAAAGGGTGTGAGTGTGTGTGTGTATCTGTAAAAGTTGGGGATTTTGTGGGGGATGGTTTCTCCTTTCAGCCATGTAATTGCAAATTTGGAGGGCCTCCTGTTCCAGACAAGTGGGGGAATACCCAGCACCCAATCTCCATTCAGTCCATTCTGTAGGGTGGAAACTGATGTGTGATCTGTCCTGTTATGTATTAAGCACTTGCCCCTTGATAATCATGAAGGGGACACAGAGACAGCCATGACTCTCCTCTCTGCCCTGAAACAATTTACTGTAATTAATAATATGGATTAAATAATTTTTTTACATGTATTTACTGAAAAATTTTATGTATCCTGTTCATAATTTTAAAAATGCAGATGTGGCATTTTGTAATCTGTCTTACACATACATTCACTGAGTTAAATTGCCTTATTCTTATTTAATATATACATTGATTTTGTTTTGTTTTGTGCTTGAGTCAGTGATAAAAGAGGGAAAAGCTTCCTTGGTCCTGCACTGTGTCATGGACACTCCAACTTTATCTTAATAAAATAAGATGGAGTTTGGATTTCTCTTGGGCCAGTTCTGTATCTGTAATAACACTCTAAGCTGTCGACATAACATCCATCACTGCCCAGACCAATTGCTCAGAGCCCATCGATGTTGCCCATCATCTGTCTGTGTGCCCTGCACAGCTGGCCCTGAGTGCCAGCCTGTCTTTCTTACTCCAGCTGACAGGGCTAATCAGGGTGATCAACGTGGCCTCCAGTCCTCATGGTGTAGTCACTAAGTGGATTTACTTTGCTTAATATCCATATGGAGTAACTGAATGGGCAGTGGAGATTTTAACTAAGTCCTGTGCTGGTTAATCTGTGCGGGAGTGGAAAAGAATGAAACATTACTGTATCCATATAAACAAAAGCTCTTTGGGACTGCACATCCTAAACCAAGTGTGTGTTTATAGAAAGTGTAGCACTTTAGAATTATTCTTCAGATGATTGTCTACGGCTAAGCATGAAGGGAACTATTGGTTTGACAAATGCAGGAAATCATTTGTTCTATTTTCACTGAAAATCTCACAGGTCATAAGTCAAAGAGAAAGGTAGTATCTTTTACATAGCTGATCCAGTGATCTAGTGATGGTTCCATCTACCAAAACCAACTTACATTCATCAGCATACTTTTGCAGTATTGCTGAGATAATGATTCTAAGTTCACTCTGTGGTTCTTATATGAAATCCTAGACCTTTATGGAATGAGAATGCATCGTACGTAAATTAAAGTTTAAATTGTAGCTAATCTATGTCAACACCAACTGAGATCGCCATTTGGTGTTGACAGTATTCCTGGAATTACTGTTAACATTTATTTTACCCAAAACTCAAAACATACATTTACTTCTAATCCTTTGTTTCTTAGCAAGCTGACCATTATCAGGCAGTTTTCCACTTGATCCAGAACCTATTTCCCTTTGGTTTTACTGTTTCTTTTAGGTTTATGTATTTCATTTGGAGATGAGAATAAGTCCGGTGAGATAGCAAAATATGAGAGAAAGGCATATGGACTCTTGGTTTTGGAAGATTAGTTGATTTGTCATTCCACTGAGGATTGACCCATCAAACTCACTGCTGATGTCACATCTGCCTTTAGTTGGTTTTTTGCTTTAGGTATTACTGTACTTTTTCCTTTGCTGTCAATCACATGATGGCTAGGATTCAGGATTTTCACTGTATCCTTAACTACAGAGGAGCACAGGGGATCCAATACCTCACACGGGCCTGAGGATGGACCTGCTCCAAGTGGTTTGATAATAGAGCTACACGTGAGTTTTGTATTCCACTCAGAAATAATATATTAGTGTTGTTTTTAAATGGCCAAATTAACTCTAACCTTCATGAGATCCAGGAAGATCCATGCTGTTTGGCTTGCACCTTTGCAGGCTCTTTGCATGTGGTCACATTTTTTCATATTTGTACCAAGTTTGAGAAAATTAGTCTTAGCTGGCTTGCAATATTATTTTTCTGATGGATTTAAAAGTTATGTATTACTGCCAGAAGTTCCCTGCTTCTCAGCTGATAGAGTAAACCTCCACTGCCCTTCCGACTGAATCCCATCCTAGGTCCCTACAGAAGGATGGAGTGTTCTGTCCCTGGGAAGCCTTGAAGTGGGAAGGTCTCATAGGTGATAGGACGCGTGAATGTGCTGTTTTACAGCTTTGTTTCAGAAGCTTCATCATTCATTGTTGACATTGAAAGGCATAAGATTTTCTCTTTTAGGTGCAGATAGGAAAGAAAATATCACAGAAGAGCAGAGAAGGAAGAAATAGATAAGCTTTGATGGTTTTCCTCTGCTTCTTTGTCAGGTTGTCTCAACACATTTCTCTTAAAAGCACTGGAGTGCTGAGTTAATTCCTCAGTAGTCCATTCTGTGATGTCAAAGGGGTGTGGGGGTGTCTGCATGTGTCTACGCACACAATTATGTACATAAGCACATGATGGCAGTAAGGGCAAAGAGAGTCTTGCTTTAAAAAGTAGGGTTAAAGACTAGTAACACCACATCAATGTGACAGCTACTGACCAAATAAGAAAAAAACAATGCAGCTAAGAACGATTAAGCCTGTCTTAATCAGAGGCTATTGCCTTGGTTCGCTGGAGCATGGTGACCTAAAAGCTGCTTGTACCAATAATGTCTTAGATTGCTTTCACTTTCTCTTTTTTAATTTTTATTTTTTGGCTGCCTGAGGGGAATATTGTTGTGCTTTCAGGATGACTGGAGGATGCAGGGGTGTGTGTTATTGTGCTGGAAGTCAAGGCTGATGTGAGCGTATTGGTGGGGGAAGTAGCGTGAGGACCCATCTGCAAATGTTGCTTGCATCTTGCAAACCACACAGAACTGTGGGGCTTGGTTCTTCCCTACTGAATGTGCACATGGGGCTTCAGACTATGACTCAGGCCCATGACCTACTTTTCTGGTTACTCAAGGCTGAATGAACCCTTTAGGAAAGCTTGGCCAAGGTGGAGTAATCTTGATCACCCCTGGAACTTTTCAATGCTGTGGCCTGTTGTGGAGTCCCCTCCACTAGGGTATGGTTGGGCTCTGGTGGCTGCAGTGTAAGCTGAGGATTTTTTTAGTATCAGAGACCAAATTAATTCATCCTTGTAATTGAATTAAAGGTAAGAAGGCATAGGCTGTGGTTACAGCAAGAAATATGGGGAAATGCCCTCTGCTACGAGATGGTCTTGGAGGTTTCTGCATCCATGTTGTTAGAACACGATGCTGCTCCAGAGCCAAGAGGAAGCCAGCAGCGGCTGGGAACAGTTAGGCTACTGCCTGCAGGCAAGGCCTGGGGGAGGACGGGAACTCCCGCAGCATATGTGTTGGGGGCTGAGGGTGAAGCATGGGTTGATGCCGATGGGCAGAGTGGAATTTTAAATGGAACCACCTGTCTTTTTAGAGAATAAGACTCTTTCAAATCCAGGCAATTCTGGGCTTCTGTGTTGCCAGCCTGGCTTTCAGACTGTGCTATGGTGATGTCGTTTTGCTGGAGAGGGCAGAGATCTGAGTGGGCAGAGTGGGCAGATGGGAATGGATGCTGAAGGAAGGACTGTAGGGCCCACTCCTGTGTGAGTGTGCAATAGAGGGAGACTGGGGATGTCTAGGCTGTAGGTGGGGTAGGGCCTGAGTTCCCCATGAAATCTGTCCTCAAGCACTGGGCAGATGCCACCTTCTTCCATGGGTCAAAGGGCAAGTTTGAGAGAGTCTTCCTATACCCTTGACTTCAAGCCATTCATCTTAATGACTTGCAAGCATTTGGGATTATGGCACACCTAACGATATACATGACAGATTAGCAAATATAGGTACATAGAAGACATTTTAACAGGAGCTGGTCTTGCATTTGAGGCTTTTTAAATTGTTGACTTTCAAATGATTTTATAGGTCACCAATTCTATCTTGTATTTTCTGGAGTTGTGTTCTCTGTGCTTAGGAAAATATAAACAATTATGTTTGTTGCTTTTCATCCAGTTGAACAAACAAAATAAAAACCAAAAGTAGGTATTTCAGGTTCATTTTGCCTGGAATAATCGCATAAATAGTTCACTGACATCTGCCAGGAGGTGATCTCTTGCTCCCTGGAATATTATAGTCAAAGATTCAGGCGGGCCAAAGCATTACTGACTTGAATATGGAAAATGAATTAACATGCTCACTACTGCCCTTCATTATTTTCTTCTCTAATTGTAATTATATCCTCAATCCTTTGAAACAATTGAACATAAGAACCTGAGACTGAAGTTTGCATTTTCCCTGATCTGGGAAAGCCAGCAGCAAGGATGTGCACCTAGACATGATGGCATGGGCTGCTAGAAGGCCACTCTGACATCACCTGGTCCTCACCATTTAGTTCACAAAGGAGGAACGTGAGACTCAGAGATGATAAATGCCTTGTCCAAGGGCACACAGCTCTTATTAAGGGCCCACTTATTGCTACTTGGGAGGTTACAAAAGTAAGCTTTTAGTTGGATCAGATATCTGTGTCTACTGGTGTGAGGTTGACATATGGATGAAACTGAAGATGGCATAAATTGTGTTTGCTGGATGGTGGACACAGAGGGAAGAAACTTGAGGAGTGTAGGGTTAGTTGTAGCGCAAGGACGAATACCAAGGTGTTTCCTCTTGGCAGATATCCAGTTACATTAACATAAGTATTTTAAACTCTACTCAGCTAAAATAGGATTGTGGATATATTGCCGGGGTTGCAAGGAAGGGCTAAGGTAAGTGCTCATGATAAAAGAATCAAGGAACATCTTGCTTTTTGCTTGCTTGTGCTGGCCACGCCTTTATTACACATGCCTTTTAAAATTTCATCATCACTGAAGGCTAATGCAGTTCTAGTAGTTAGGCCATTTTGTTTCTTGGCAAAAGAGAATTCTTAAGGGGATGATCCATCCTCTTGGATGTGCAGGAAGGAAGGTAGATATTAAATTTTCTATATTGTTCTGACTTTTAGTAGGGTGGAATTATACCCAAGCACCTCAGTTGCTTTCATCAGGAGATGAAGTGATAGGTGTTCCCTTTCTGTCTTGCTGTCTTTGTTGCTCCTGATGGAGGGAGTTCGTGAATTTTGGGGGCTAGCCAAAGAGGGAATTAGGTAAGTATAATCTTTATTTGTGTTTTTTACCTTATATTCAGAATGGTAACATTTAACAGTTGTAATTATCCTTGAAATAAGCAGAGATTCATCATATACAGAATTATCTTGTGAAATGTTGATTTGTGCTTCCTAGAGGCTAACACAGAAATTGAACTGCTGTGTGTGAGACACATTATTTTAAAAGTCGAAAGAGCAATACTACATGCAGGCTGAGGGTTTTTTCTCTTAGCTATACTAGAATTACCTGTATTTATTTGAGTTTTAAAAATTGATTATTATGCAGTTACATCATTAGGATTAAGTATGTTAATTTTCTTTACCTTTTCTAATTTCCCTAAATTTTCCTTTTTTTCCTTTAAGAAAGCATCTTGTTAAAACTTCCAGAATTAGTGATTTTTATTAGGCAATTTTGGGCTTGCTCGTTTTACTCTCTTAATTCTTTCCAGGTGGGGCTCATGTTCTGTTTCCTTTGCCTGTGTCATGTGCAGTTTTAGCATCGGAATTTAATCCATGAAGATTCTAATTATGCTATGAATTTCATTTTCAATAGAGGAAATTACAAAAAGGGCAAAATCACACAGGAACTGTCAACATGGGAAGCAAACATTCTCGTTTTCTAGAGTCCCAATATAGAAATCAGACTTTCATAATTGTATTGACATACATAGGTTCTTTAACTGAGAAATCTAAGATTACCAGTAATGCCAATTGATGGTTATTGCTCAATTTAAATCTCATATTGCAGTTACTTAGTCTTGGTAACAAGGTGTGGACTATAATTTTCTTTCTCCTTTACTAGTAACTCACTGTGTAATTCTGGGGTAAGGCTAAAATGGTTGTGGTTTTGAAACTATTCATGTACCTATGGGGGCTTCCCTGCCCTTTTAAAGCAGCAGATTCAGATTTCACGATGTAGGCATCCCAGGGTGACTTGCATAGGCAAAACCCCAATTTACACAATGCAAATTACACAGGAGCAGAAGTGTAATAATACTAAATGCTTAGAACATCATATATAGTAGGACTTCCATAACGTTTTGTTGAATTAAATGGAATTATTGTAAACGTGTATGAATTATAGTACAGATCATACGCTTTTTCTAAGCCTATGCTAAAATAAAGACATTTTTCATAGAAAGATCTATATTTTCAGTCTCCATTTTTGACCCTCATAATTAAGATCTAGGATTAGAAGAAGGGATGAGCATTCCTGTGTACCAAGCATGGAAAGACAATCCAGTTAATGAGACCACGCACTGGAGCAGAAGGTTGCATATTGCTGGCAAAAGCGGAACAGACAGTCCTGGCAACCTTATGGGATTTGGTCATAAAATGATACTGCACTGTACCTTCTTCCACTCTAGGAATTCCCTGTCCTGATATCTGCAGAGTTTTCCCAGATGATCCTGGAGACTTAACCTATTTGACAGCATAATTCCCAGTTTTCTATTTTATTTATCAGAAAATTTGGTAGTGGGGCTGGGCACAGTGTCTCTCACCTGTAATCCCAGCACTCTGGGAGGCCAAGGTGGGAGGTATGAGGCAGGAGGATTGCTTGAGCCCAGGAGTTTGCGACCAGCCTGGACAATGTAGTGAGATCCTGTCTCTAAAAAAAAATTAAAAAATTAGCTGGGCATAGTAGCACACACCTGTAGTCCCAGTTACTTGGGAGGCAGAGGTGGGAGGATTGCTTGAGCCCACTTGAGGCTGCAGTGAGCCATGATCACGCCACCACACTCCAGCCTGGGCCACAGAGTGAGACCCTGTTTCAAAAAATAAAAATAAAAAAGGAAATTTTGGTGGTAGACTTCATTTAGGCTCTGCCACTTCTTTGGTGTCACCAGCTTTTTGTGACCTTGGATGGAGTAAATGAGATAAACATTGTGTGTCTGGCACATAATGTGTGATCAGTACATGGTGATATCATTTCTCTGTGAGATAGTGCTTCCATGTCAGCCATCTGTGACAGTTCCCCAGGTTATACCGATTCCAACTTCATGCTTTTCCTAAGAGAAGAACCCTAAGCTGAGCTTTGGGAGGTGTCTTGGTGTTACCTACTGTGAATTTTGTTTTTAAAGCTTTTTATTTTTGACCTGCCCTTTTGTGTTGATGTCTGTTAGTTTTGTGTGCTTTTCCCCCAAATGAGGTATTTTCCAAAGTTGTCCCGACATTCCAAGGTAGGGCCATATAAGGCTAAGCCATGAGCTCTTGGAGGGTAGCAGTTTTATTTTGTTTGCAAGAGTGTGACTCAAAACATGTGTCAGTAAAGTGTTAGTTCCCTTTAGAATAATTGATATACTGATTTTACATATTTTCTGCTCATCTTTCGAAGTGTATGTTTTTGAGTACATTTTGTTTTTGGGACCCAACAAAAGGCAAATATTAAATTATTTAAAAATAAGTAGGGTAAAGCCCCAGGCAGCAGTTAAAATTGAGAGTCCTAATACATTGAAGCTTTGTGAAAATCCCTTAGAAAATACGTGAGCATTTTAAAGGTAATTGAGGGCACCATAGATCATTTTAACATCCTTTTCCCATTGTTCTTAATCTAGAGAATCTCTTCTATGTCTTTAAAGTCAGGAAATTATCTTTTTTGTTTCTTTGGTGGGGTTATTTTCGGTTTTATAGTGTATATAACGAGCTGCCAGAATGATCATTAGTAACACTGTAAAATTACATCTACTGTCACAAGTAGCCTTTCTGTAACTATTGGAAAAACTGTGGAAATATGGCACCAACTAATCATCATTTTTGCTTATTAGTAGGTTGACTATCACTTGGAAAGAGGACAGGTCATTTAGGTAAAGCCAGATTTTAGGTATCAGAAGAGAGATCCAGAAAACAGACTTGGGTTTTAGACTAGATGACTTCTAAGGTACTTACCTTCCTTAAAAGTTGTCTAGGCTAAAACCCGGTGAGAAAGTTGAGGAGGGCCACTCAGACGCTTTTGGTGCTGAATGAGGACTTGACTCCCTGATATTTTTGCTTTTAAATACATCCCACTCTGTTCCCACTGGCCCTGCAGTCATACTGGTGGGACTTAGCCCTAAGAGCACATACCTCAGAGGAGGAAAAGTGCCACAGACGTCAGGATCTCATCACAGAGGAAGGTCTGTGAGCAGCCATTCTCCAGCAGTCCGAGGCCAGGTTTGTTTTGACATTGATTTTTTTTATTTCTGTTACTGCTCTCTGGAGGTATATCACAACAAGATTTAATGAATGTTTTTTGGTCTGCGTTTATTTGATGCATGACCTGGTGATTTGAGTTCCACCGTTACCTTTTTTTTTTGGCTTTCTGATTATGTACCACATAACTAAATCAATAAAGAAGAGAATGGAGAAACAGCTCTGTTTAACATTTCAGGGGTGATGGAGTAATGCTGTCTATAAATATTTATATTTTTCTGAGAAGATGTCTTTTTCTTTTTGACATTCAGACGAGTTCACCAAGAGATTCATCACTAAAGAGGGGGAGGAGCGTGAAGGGGGAATGAAAAGACATCTTCCCCCCAGTAAATTTCTAGATGTCTTTCGAAAGATAAATAGAAAAGAAAACTTAAAAGAGTTTTTCATTTGAATAAGCCATTTTTTTTCCTAAGGCATTGAAATACTTAGCTAGCCTTTTCTCACCCAGGATAGTAACAATCAGGGGAATATGGATATATAACCAAAGGATCCCCCAAAGCAAAATAGACTCTGTTGGCTTGCAGCTTCCTATGAGTTCCGCAGCTTCTCATCCCTCCCAGGTTGCAGTCTCTCTCTCTCCTTTCTGCCTCCTCTCCTTGTCTTGACTTCAGCCTTGTCAGAGCCAAATCACTTCCTAAAGGCCCCACCTCTTAATACCGTTGTATTGGGGATTAAGTTTCAACATGAATTTTGGAGAAGACACATGCAAACCGTAACAGAGGAAGCTTGCTCAGTGGATTCCTAAGTCAAGATGGCTTCTCTTCTCTAGCACAAATAATCACTCATCCATTATTTTTTCAGGTTTGATAGTTTTCTTCCTTTCTTCCTTCCTTTCTCTTTCTTTCTCTCTCTCTCTTTCTTTCTCTTTTCTTTCTTTCTTTCTTTCTTCCTTTCCTTTCCTTTCCTTTCTTTCTTTTTCTCTCTTCTTTCACTCTCTCTCTCCCTCTCCCTTCTGTCCTCCCTCCCTCTTTCTTTCTCTTTCTTTCCTTCTTTTTCTTTCTTTTTCTTTCTTTCTCTTTCCTCCTCTCTTTCTTTCTTTCTTTCTCTCCCTCCCTCCCTCCCTTCTCCCGCTTTTTCTTCTTTCTCTTCTTTCTCTCTTTTCTTTTTGTTTTTTGGTATAGACGGGGTCTCCCTATGTTTCCCAGGCTGTTGAATTCCTGGGATCAAACCATCCTCGTGCCTCGGCTTCCCAAAGTGCTGGGATCATGGGCATGAGCCACCATGCCCGGCCTTGATAGTTTTATAGTGAGGTATTTTTTAATAGTCTCCTCTCTATAGATGATGATAAAATCTGTCAACCTCAGTTTCATCAGGAGCTGTGGTGATGTGCGAGCCCACAAGGATCACAGTAGGTACAGCCATTGGACCACTGGTAAGAGAGTGGC
The DNA here is from genome assembly GCF_028858775.2 of Pan troglodytes. Classification (NCBI taxonomy): domain Eukaryota; kingdom Metazoa; phylum Chordata; class Mammalia; order Primates; family Hominidae; genus Pan; species Pan troglodytes. The sequence goes on from NC_072414.2 coordinate 54,623,745, forward strand.
TCCAAAGTCTCTGTGGGCACTAGTTAGAAGTTATGTGTGCTCCCCCCGAATCTTTCATACAAACTTATTGTCACAGCTTTCTAGACAGCCCCAGCGCCTGCTTAGAGGCAGTCAATGATAATAAGTAGTTAACGGAGTACATAGTCTCATTCTGGGGACTAGTGCCCCTGTGGGGTGTGGCGTTAAAGTTGAGCAGCTCTTGCTTGTGCTGGAGGCCATTTCTGTTCTGACTAAATCTCACCTGCTTAGGTCTTGCCTGGAAAGGTCGAGAAGGCCCCAGAATAATCTTGGAGCCCTTCAGGAACCTCAAGGACTCCTAACGACCTGAACCCTTAGAGGTGTGACTTCATCCTTGAATCACTTAGATGTTGGAAGGACTTTAGTGATCAGAGTGACCTAGGCTCTTATTCCAGACTTGTCACCCTGTACTGCTTGCTACTGTCCTCCCCGAGCCCTGTGGAAGCTCTTGGAGGGCAAGGCAGGACTCCTCTCTCACAGGCAGCAGCTGATCTACTACATGGCACCCGCCAACTCTCAGTGAGAGTTGCTGTGAGAGTTTAAGCCACATAAATGCAAGACCAGCCTTATTCCATCTTGTTTATTCCCTGAAGTAATCAGCACAGTATCTTGTGCATTATAGGTTATTGATAAATGGATGTAGATTGACCTGTATCCTTCCCCTAGGCCCAGAATCTGAACCTTATCCTCTATATCCACAAAATACTGTGCCCTAGATATTTATGTCTGCATTTTGAGGTGGTTGTGCAGAATGTGGAGGGAGACACCGCAAATCTGCTTCCCATCTCTTTTTATATGATGGAGGAGCGAACTGACAAGGAAAAACACCATTTGGTTTCATCTGTATTAGAGTAACCGAAAGTGGGCTTATGTTGCTGTTGAATTTATTTATTTTAATTCCAGTATAACAAAAGCCAAAATAAAACAAACAACAAACAAAGTATAATTCTGCCACTCTAACAAAATGCTAACATAGTCTCTTCCCTACTTGGCTGGAAGCACCCTAAATTCTGTGTAGCATCAATCATACCCTATTCTCACAGATATTTTTCACAGTGCCATGTAGTTAATTTTGTTAGGTGGTGCAGCACGGTGGTATTATAGCAAGGCATGGGCCCTGGAGGCAGATATGCTCTGGTTAGAGTCCTGCTCCTGTCACTTGCTAGCTTTGCGACCTTGGGCATAATGTATACATATGCATACGCCTATGCCCTTGCCTACACCAGCACCTGCATCTATGCTTATATTTGTTTATTTGTTTTAGAGATGGTGTCTTGCTCTGTTACTCAGGCTGCAGTACGGTGATGTGATCATAGCTCACTACAGCCTTGAACTCCTGAGCTTAAACTGTCCTCCTGCCTTAGCCCCCTGAGTAGCTAGGACTGCAGGTGCACACCACCAGGCCCAGCTAGTTTTTATATTTAAAAAATTTGTGTAGAGACAGAGTCTTGCTATGTTGCCCAGGCTGGTCTCGAACTCCTGGACTCAAGCAATCCTCCCACCCCAGCCTTTGAGTCAATGGGATTTTAGGCGTGAGGCCCAGCTATGCCTCCGTTTACATATTCACACACGTTTATAATTATTCTACTGATTACCACTTACATTTAACTGTACTATTTGCCATTTTGTGTCAAAAGAACTATATTTAGGCTTATTGCACTTATTAATATCCTAATTGGGCCTATATTTAGCCTGGCTAAATAGATGAGTTTGCCAGGGCTGTCCCCTAACAAAATACCACTAACTGGGTGGCTTAAATAACAAAAATTTATTGTCTCACAGTTCTGGAGGCTGGAAGTTCAAGGTCATGGTGTTGGCAGGGTTGGTTCCCTCTGAAGGCTGTGAGGGAAGGATCTGTTCCAGGCCTCTCTTATGGCTTTTAGATTGCCATCTTCTCCTGTCCTCTTTACATCATCTTTCCTGTGTATCTGTGTCCAAATTTCTCCTTCTTATGAGGACAACGGTCAATTCGGATTATGACGTGATTGCCTCTGTAAAGGTGCCATCTTCAAATAAGGTCGCAGTCTGAAGTCCTGGGGGTTAGGACCTTAACATATGAATTTTGGAAGAAACACAATTCAGCCCATAGCAGTAAGCTAGGTGCACCGTTGGAGGACAAGATGAATATCAATTTTATAGGTTGGTGCTGACAGATGACACAAGATTGTAGCACAAATTCCCATTGATGAGGCCCCTTTCCAATTCAGGGAGTTCTTTAGTCCTGCCATTTCTTTAGGGATTCTTACCTTTTATCCCTGTCTCTCTTTGACTGGTCTGTGCATTTCTTCTGTTATTTTTCCAGCTTTATCTTAAGTTTTATATTTATTTTTGGAATTGTTTTTCAAGAATAAGTCCAGGTTGTGGAGATACAACAAACGTGACAGTATCTTAAAACAATCCTTTAAAACACTGTCCTCAACTGTGCTGTTGAGAATTCATCGTTTCATGTCATCTCTCATGGGGACATGTTTATTTCTTCCTTATGCTTTTGATGAAGTAATATGTATGTGTCCAGGCTGCAATTTGATTTGTTTTTTTGCTATTTGAAAATACAAATCTTATTCATAACTCACTGATGAAATTGGTAAGACTTTTTATCTGGCTTTATTTTATTAACTAAAGGAAAATGATACTTCATCAGCATACTTCAATTTAGTTAATATTCTTTTTGTAATTCGGTTTCGATCTGGGAGGCAGTTCTAAAAACTTGGGCTTGCAGAAAGCAGCACGTGGCTGCTCACCATGCATGTCCACATGGCTTTCTGTAGTAAAGTCTAGTCCAATCCTTCTTCTTCTGTCATTTCCACTGTTTGCAATATATTTTAAAATTTGTGTTAAACATTTACCTTTTCTCTGCCTCTTTTCTGTAAATCTAGTTTATTGTCTATGCTAGATGGTTTTTCTCCCATTCATTCCTTTGTCAATTCTGTCTCTTGGTCTGGTCCCTTGCAGCTTGAGCCCTGGATGGCAGGATGGTTCTGTGGGGTGGATTGAACTATAAAACCTGGATTGATTGTTGGCCTTCTCAGTTGTTAATGCATATTCATTTAACTAACCCATAAATCAAACAGCTGATACTTGTACATTCAGATTTCATTATTTCTTGTTGTTTTGTTATCTTCTGGGTTGTTTTGTAAAAATACTGATGATTCCTTTAACAAAAGGAAAAAATTTTAGCTTAAGAAAATAATCTGAAATAAAAACAGAAGAGGTTTCAAAAAAAATCCTTATTGCATCCTTATTTATGATAGGAAAAACTTGTAAATAGCTGATATAACCAAAAAGATACAGCTATTAAATTATGGGGCCTTATTTACAATATTATGTATTTATTAAAAACAACATAAAGAGTTTACAAGACTGTGGGGGAATATTATGTAATTAGAATGGGGAAAACTTAGGATATAGAATTATATAGAGCATATCATCTCAACTACATAAAATATGCATATATATTGGAAGGAAATGTGTCCAAATGTTAGTGGTATTTATCTTTGAGTGGGGTGGGATCAGACATGGAAGTCTAGATTCAGACAGACCTGGGTTAAACCTTCCTTTCCTCTTGTGTTTGCCTGTTACATGTAAGACATGATCTCTATTAAGCCTAATTTATCTAGGGTAAATAGGATCTCCCTTACCTAATGATTTTCCAGAATCATTAGGTAAAGTGCTTAGTTCAGTGTATGACATATAATAATGCAACAAGTGAAAGTTCAATTATTAATAAAAACCACATTATCAATAAAAAACCATTTTTCCCATTTTCCTGCATTCCTGACCCAAGCACTATATCGATTTCTCCATGTTCCCTTCCGTTTTAAACAGCACACGTTAGGAGACAGAACCCCCAGATCCGTGGCCTTGGTCGAGTTCACATGACTACTCTGTTTTGGTTGTCCTGCTTGGGCGAAGTCTAAACCTCTTAGCATGGGGTTATGTTGAGGATTCAGTGCCTTAACATAAAAAGGGCTTAGCATCAGTGCCAGGCATGTAATCACTTACATGTGTTAGCTGCTACTATATACTTAAAATTTTAAAATATATATATATGTATTAGTTTTAATTCTTACATTCAGAAGGATGGGAAAATTACAGCAAGGATTTACATAACCTGTAGAGAACTAGACTTAATGACTTCTAAGTCTAAGATCAGGGATACTGTAATAGATAGATAGATAGATAGATAGATAGATAGATAGATAGATAGATAGAGTTTAACTAAAACATTGCAAGTTTTAGGTATAAAATGGGGGTGACCTTGGAATGAGTGGTGGTAGAAAATGAGGAGCCTTTGGAAAATCCAGTTTGGTCTGTGACTGCTGGATTGGCAATGTGATGATATGCAGATGGACTTTGAGTCTACACAAATGGAAAGTTTAGTCAGGTTTCTTGGTTTGTTTCAATTCTCCAAATATATGCCAGATTTTTAGGTCCTTCTGATTTATAGTTAATAGGTTAACATAGATAAGTGGCAAGAATAGGTTTTTCATTTCTTTCCTTTTTTTCTTCAAAATTGAAGAAAATTTTGCCCAAGTCAAAAAATGTGCTGTTGCCTTTTTGAGTGATGTGTGGTGTGGGGTCTCAGCCTTTTCTTCTCTGGTCCTTGCAGGGGAAGGAAGTGGAGCTAGGAAGTGCAAGATTCTTCCATTTTTTAGGTGAAAGCAAACATGGTAATATAGGTTTGCATGGTCACTCGGCAACCCAAATCCATGCTGCTTTTAGCAGATGTCCTTCAGTGGGGGCCACACTATCTCACAATCAAATTAAGCGCAGCGTGAAGAGAGTCACTTGAGAAGGAGCTTGCGCACAGTTCTTGTCACTCATTCTTCCAGGTTCAGTCTGGAGGAAAACACTGAATGCCCTCCCTGAGCACTTGTAGAACAAAGCTTCCCCCACCCCAACCCCACGTAAAAGCCAAGTATATCTGTATCCATCACAGTGGTGTGTGCCTTAATGACAAAGCTCGTGTTGCTCAGCCTCAGCAGGAGCCTGCAGAATATGCCTTCCTGAGATTGTATAGGCTGGCCACCAAGGGTCAACGAAAACAAGTAATGGGATGAGTTATTCCCTGATATCTAGACAAATGGTAAATAATTCATAGTTCACCTGGTCTTGACCTTCACTTTTATTTTTCTTCTATTTTTTTTCTTGGAGCTGACCTTTTACATTTCTATTGTATCCATTTTTGTAAACAATCTACTTTAAATCATTTGAATAAGTTAATGTATAAAAGAATTCAAAGTCAGAGTTCAGTTTAGAGCCACCTTCTTTCTGAAGCTTGTAACAAGAGGAGGAAAATAGCAGGACTGAAAGGTAGACTCCAAGAGGACTGAAATGTATGGATGATTTATTCAGCTGTCTTGGCAACCACAGGGGAATAGTGAGATTGCTGGAGAGCTGACACAGCCTTCTTACGGTTCAACAAAAAACGACAGTATCTTCCACATACAGGCCAGGAATTCATGTATCTTCCCAGAACCTCTGTTTTTATCTGTGGAAGGGGGGTGCAAAAAAATGCAAAATCCTTTTAGCTTTCTAGCCTGTTGATCATATCCAGGGACAAGATATACATGGAAGCGCCCTGGAGCACTTCATTGCTGAGTGGTCATCAGGTGATAGCATCTCCTGTTTGTTTCACTGGTGACTCAGGCCAGGCGGGCTGGTGTTGGAGCAGGGTCGCAGCTGAGTGCTCTGAGAGTTGAGGGGAGCAGATGGATCCTTGCTTGTTGGGGCAGGGTTTAAAGACTAGTTTATGGAAGCAAAGCCGGATGCTGGGCTGACGGGTAACGGAGGACCTGGAGCAGAGGGTGGTAACATTTCAGACACACAGGCTGAAATAATTGAAGCAGTTTTGCAGGGATTGAAAAATCATCCATTTCATGAGTATCGAGGATTCTTATGATGTGCCTAGGAGATAGGAAGCGGGGTAGATGAGGCTGGGCGGTGGGTGGGGGCCTTAATCTTTGGGCTAAGCAGCTTGAACCTGATTTTCCATACATTTCAAAATGCTATGTGTCCATTAAAGATCAGCTCTAGGCAAAATCATAAAGCTGTGAGAACATAGGCGTCGGCTCCCCTCTCTTTCCGCCGGTCCTTTTTTCTTACTCCCCTGCTCACTGCCCTTTCTCCACTGTGCCAGAGTTCTAGTGTGTTCTGTAGTGCACTACCCCTTCCTCAGCAGAATTTCCTCTTAATTAGGCATCATCTTTAATAAAGGGCAGCACTCAGCTCAGTTGCCCGGAGGGTTCTGAAACTTACCATTTCTATGACAGTGATAGGCAGCAAATGCACATATCCATTTTTATAGCAAAGTTTAACTGGGGACAAATCTTTATGACCAACAATATACTTAATGATGGAATTCCAGGTGCCAGTGCCAAGAACTACCTGGCACTGGGAGGGTAGGTTGGAGGGATCCTGGGAGGGCTCTAATGAACCGTATGCGTACCCTCTCTGTTCACTGTGGCAGTGTGAGAAGGTCTGGTTGTGCTTTTCTAGCAGTGTGAACTTTGGGAAGGTCTCTTGACTTCAAGGTTTTAGTTTCTTCACCTGAAAATGGAAAATAGTATCAAAGGTCTTTTCTCATCATTCTTGTATTCCATGTTGTGGGCACTCTCTTTGGTTCTTAGTGGAGGGTAGAAATGCTGACTTCTCCCCACCCCATTCATGGATTAAATAAATATGTATTGAACCCTTCTCTGTGTCGGGTACTTTATTGTGAGCAATACACGTGGTCCTTGCCCTTGGGGAGCTTCCAGTTATTTCTGACTGATGTGGCATTGGTTCTTTTTTTGAGTTGTGTATTTGCCCAGATGGAGAACTTCATCTTGTTAGCCATGAAGTTCAGCATCTGTGGTTCCTGGAGCGGGCTGTTGTTGAGTAGACATAGCTTGGTCTGCTGGATGTTGGCCCTCTGTTCATCCTTTAGTTGTGATATTACTGTGCATAATTCCTAATGACTAATTTAGGGAAAAATCTGGTTAAATCTTTCCATGGAGTATGTATGAAGTCCACAGATATTTATTGAGCACCTACTGTATGGCGGGCACTGTGCTAGGCCTTGAAATACAGAGATGACTCCATGGATGTAGTTATTGCTCTCTGAGGCCAGCAGGGGAGATGGACTTCTAATGGCAAATGTATTCCTGACACTAGGTTATAGATCTATATATCTATATCTATATCTATATCTATATCTATATCTATATCTATATCTATATCTATCTTATTGCTGCTATATTGGGGACTGTGGTGGCCCTACAGTTTACTTAGGGATATATGGGATTTGCAAAGCAGCCCTGGGAGCCAACAACTTGGCTGGAATTTTTACTGACCTGCATGGGCTGCTGCTAAGTTCACACTTGTGGGGGTGGTTAATTATTTCTCCTTTGTTCATTTACCACTTGAGTTTTAACGATAGTCATTTCTAGTTGAAGTGTTCAAACAGTAGTCCTGGCATCTCTTGCCTCCATAAGGGAGAACTCAGGGATTCTTACATAAATGTTCTCTCTAGTTTTCTGGTCTCCCTACTCTGGCTGCAAACAGGAGCTTAGCTGTCCTGGTCCTATTCTAAGTGTCTGTTAGCCACATGGAAAAATCACATGAGCTGTGTTCATTGCTGCTTTTCCTGAGCTTACTATCGCATGGAGCGCTCTCAAGTGTAGATACCGAGACTAGGGGAGCCTCTTCACTCAGGCCCTGCCCTCTGGGTTCCCACCAGTTGGGAAGAGATAACGAGGTCCCAGTGGGTTGACAGAATTATTAGAGAGGGCCTTGGTAACTTCCAGGAAATGTGGCTCTTTGGTAAAGCTGGACTGATGGTGAGATCAAATGGGATGCCCTGCTTCCTTCCCTCCTGGTCCCTCCTTAAATTAAAGATAGCTGGCCCCCAGTGAAGGCATGACTTGACTTACCTTCCTAGATGGGGACAGATAGGCACCTGTCTGTGCCTGGCCTGCTCAGTGCCTGGAGTCTGAATGTTCAAGGCAAGCTCCAGGGTACCTGAGCCCAGACTGTCCTGCAGAGCGAGGTGGAGGGCAAGACCCTGGCTTTGGCATTTGCAGCACTTCTGGGTGGCTGTGACCCAGTGCACGGTGGGTTCTTACCTGCAGAGGAGCTACTTCTTTTCCTCTCTTGTAGAAGAGAGGTAGGGAGTGGAGAAGGGGAAGCTCTTTCTTTGGTGTTTCTTTGAGAGAGCTGAATCATTCCCGGGAGATTGAGATGTAGACACAGATGAATTATAGCAAGTACAGCCATCCAAAATTGGGCACAGAGGCCTTCCCAAGAGGTCATGGTGGAGAGTCAGTGGCTAGAGGCAGAGAGAAGAGGGGGATGGTGGCCAGCTCTTACTCTTGTAGACCTCCACGGCCCCATTGAGGTATGGTGGCCTGGCCCTCTGGTCTTGCCAGGTGGGCACAAACCCCTGCTTTACACAGGAGTGTGCAGAGCCCCCATTGTGCACCCCTAAGTTGCCCCTAGGCAGAGCTCATGAACAAGCCCCAGGGTGGAAGCTGATAGTAATGCCAGCCTTGCCCCACAGGGTGAGGGCTTTTTCCCTCTTGAATTCTTAGGTTGTGGGAACCTAAGTGACCTCCAAGAGAAATAGCCTAGGTGCTATAGGAGTTAGCTGCTTCGCACACACACTCAGCCTCACAGCTCATCCTCAGAAAGTTCTGTGTCTAGGAAAAGCATGTTGTATGACTGCGATAAGAATAAACACAGGAACTATATTTATTTATTTTTAACTTTTATTTATTTGTTTTTTTGAGACAGAGTCTCACTCTGTCGCCCAGGCTGGAGTGCAGTGGCGCGATCTTGGCTCACTGCAACCACTACCTCCCGGGTTCCAGCAATTCTCCTGCCTCAGCCTCCTGGGTGGCTGGGATTACAGGCGCCCGCCACCATGCTCGGCTAATTTTTGTATTTTTGGTAGAGATGGGATTTCACCATGTTGGCCAGGCTGGTCTCAAACTCCTGACCTCAGGTAATCTACCCACCTCAGCCTCCCAAAGTACTAGGATTACAGGCATGAGCCACTGCAGCCAGCCCACAGGAACTATATTTAAGTGAATAAAGGGCTAACTAGAAGGTGAGCTCCATGTAGACAGGAGTTGTACCTGTCTTTGCCCCCTAATGCCTGTTAGGTTATCTAGTACATAATAGATACAAAATAAACAATAAAATGATATTTGTAGCTCAGATAGTGGCCGACTCAAGTATGCTGCTTCCATTGTTTCTGCAACTCCTATGACTAATGTTATTACTAATAATAACAAGCGCAGGCCGGGTGCGGTGGCTCACACCTGTAATCCCAGCACTTTGGGAGGCCAAGGCAGGTGGATCACCTGAGGTTGGGAGTTTGAGACCAGCCTGGCCAACATGGAGAAACCCCATCTCTACTAAAAATACAAAGTTAGCCAGGCATGGTGGCACCTGCCTGTAATCCCAGCTACTCGGGAGGCTGAGGCAGGAGAATCGTTTGAACCGGCTACTCGGGAGGCAGAGGTTGCAGTGACCCGAGATTGCGCCGCTGCATTCTTGCCTGGGCTACGAGTGAAGCTCCATCTAAAAAATAAAAATAAAAAAAAAATAATAACAAGCCCTTACCTAGCCTTTTCTCTGTGCCTTTGACTCATTTAATTCTCTAGCGATCTTATAGGTAGATCTGTTATTATCTCCCATTTTGTAGAGGAGGAGACTGAGGCAGATGGCAGTTAAATGACCAGCTCAAGTCACGCAGCTGGTAAGGCAGGTGGGGTCAGGGCACCTCGTGGTCCTCCCTTACAGGCAGAGATCCAAGGGAAGGCTGCTCATCTTGACCAATGACAGGCATTTATTTTGAAGAGAAGGAGGCCTCTGCTGGAGCTGAACTTGTTTGTCTCTGGGTGAACCAGGGTGATCCTGAACAGCCTGCACTGCTACCATCATCCTGGGCTCTTTACAGCTCCCTGGGACTGAAAAGTATATTTTAAAAGGACAATGTCTGGGTTTCACCACTGGTTTCATCAGCTCCACTTCCACAAAGGAAACCACAGAAGGGTTTTGTGTTGGATCAAGCAACCTTCACACATACAATGAGGGCAGAAATGGTCAGAGTGAGACAAGATTATGAAAAGAAACACAATGCAGGTTTTATGAATTTATACCCAGTCTTTGAGTAAAGAAAAAACAAAAACAACCTTAAGATCCAATAAGATAGTAGTCATTCAAATTCGGGTAAACGAAAAATAAACAATAAGATAAAATAGAAAAAGGGATTAGACTATAACAACACTGCAAGAAATTGTACACAGATTTGGCTCTGAAGTTTCACGCAGTCAAACTAGAAGAGGAAACCTGATCAGCAATCCTAGCCTCAGTCTGCACCATGAAAATCCCGGAGAGGGGTTCGGGTGCAGAAGAGTAGACGCCAGGACCAGTTGCAGGCTTTGCTGTCCTGAAAACATCACAGTGGACAAGGAGCATAAATCTTTATCGAGGTGTGTTTTCTGAGCTGCCTCATTTTCACAGGGCTTCAGTGGATGTAGTTAAATTTCTCACAAGTGTGGAAAATACACACTCATCTTTAGTCTACATTTCTAGGTTGCTATATGTTCTAATCCTACTTTCTTTTTGTTGTTTTTGTTTGTTTGTTTGTTTTCTGTGTTTTTTGAGACAGAGTCTTGCTCTGTCACCCAGGCTGGGGTGCAGTGGCGCAATCTCTGCTCATTGCGGGTTCAGTGAGCCTCCCGGGTTCAGGCGATTCTCCTGCCTCAGCCTCCCAAGTAGCTGGGATTACAAGTGCCCACCACCACGCCCAGCTAATTTTTATATTTTTAGTAGAGACGGGGTTTCGCCATGTTGGCCAGGCTGGTCTTGAACTCCTGGCCTCAGGTGATCTGCCCAACTCGGCCTCCCAAAGTGCTGGGATTACAGGCGTGAGCCACTGCACCTGGCCTTAATCCTACTTTCTTTTTGCTGTAGGGTAAGTCATAGTACTTGATTCCAACAAGTGTCCATTTTGCCAGGTACTTATTTTGTTGTGAGCGGTGCTAGAAGCAGCTCATTGCTGTGGTTCTTGTGGGATGGTGAATAAATCCCATATGACTGGGTTTCCCTATGTCAGTGATCATCTTGGGTGAAAATAATTAAAATACCTTGTCTTTAAATATAATGTTGTAGATTACAAAGTATTGGCCTTTTAGAGACATTCCTGGGAAGTCATTTGTTGGCCTTATCTCAAGCTTGGAAAAACTAAATCTTAATAAAATGGGGAGCCAGAAGTGAGAAGGCAACCCTGGGGCCTTTTAGTCTTACACTCGTGTGCAGTGCTCTGTAAGAATGACTAGTTTGGTTCCAGGATTTTTTTTTTTTTTTTTTTGGGTATATTATGTTCCTGTGATGCTTTTTTGCAATAGTTGTTTTTGGGTGATAAAAAAAAAGTTGAGGCCACAAGTCTCATAGTGAATGTAGTATTTCTTGTCTGTTGAACACCTACCCTGAACTACCCTCCATTCCATGCCCTGCCCCCTCTTGAGATGTAAGGATGAAGAGACTGAGGAGCCAACGGGTATAGTTGGCCAAGCATTGAGTATCTATCAGGAAGCTCCTTCTGTGGGAGCAGGTTACCTCCTGCTCTCTGAAGGCAGCAGAGGGGAATTGACATGTCCAGAGGTCAAAGGCATCAGGAGGCGTGGAATTGAGCCTGCACCTCAGACTCTGCACCCAGGGTCCTTTCTGTGAACCCAGACTTAGCCACTCACCTTCTCTGCAATAGACCCGGGGCAGCCATGTGCACTTGGTGCAGAATAGAGATTATGTATGGTGAGGAAGGGCACTTAGCTGTCCTGGGACTGTCTCTAGGACTATAATAAGGTCGAAACCATGTCTATGTAGATAACTTCCCTATGGAGTTTACAGCAACCATGTGATGTGCACTTTTGGATTACCAAGTCTTAAAAGCATAAATCTGAGCTACCGCCTGTTCCTCTGCCCCCTCCTAGCATACTTGCTCAGGAGACAAGTCCATACCTGCTGGGCCACCCCTCTCTTCCATCTCTCTCCTGAACCTGCTACTCCAGGCTCTCCCCCGCGCCACCCACCGCCCCGCCCCCATCCCACTAAAGCCCTCCGATTTGCCAGATTCAGTTGCAATGTCTCAGTTGCATCCTACCTGACCTGTGACCAGCGATGGGTACATGCGATCTCTCCCTTCTGTTTGATGTGCTTTCTCCTGGGTTCTACCCTCTGTCTTTTCTCTTCCCTCACCTACCCCTGTGCCTCCTTTGCCAATTTTTTCTCATCTGCCAATTCAGAATGTTGTTCCCAGGGCTGAGTCATTACTGCTCTCCCTGACTCCCTAGGTGGTCTTTCTAGCCCCTCCCACCCAGTTCTCTCTCCATCTTTGCGTTCAATTCTATATTCCACCTCTCCACTGAATACCTCTCAAAGAAACTCACCTCCAAATCTTTGTCCCCAGCAGCCTTTCTTGACAGAGGTTTTCCTTCATGTCCTGTTTCTGCTTCTCTCCTTCCTGTCTGCTTCCCAGCTCTCTGAGCCTCTCTCCTGTGCACCTTGCGGACCCCGCAGGCCCAGGCGTCTTGCTGTGCCCTGCAGGGCTCCCTCCTTTGATTCTGCTGCCCCTTTTGGTGCTTTCTCCTTGCTCCTCTGTGTGTCTTCTGCTTCCTTCTGAGCTCCAGTGTTAGGTCCTGCTGTTACATTTGGCTCTCGCGTCCATGTCATGGCTCTCTCTTGGCTTCAGTGGAATCTCTCTCTGCATGGTTAGGGGGACCATTCATTTGCCTTTCAGAAAGCTCAGTTTTTAGCCTGGGAAGGGCAGACTTCATGCAGCAACGCTTACAACACTTCGTTTTCCGAGGGAACAGACGATATTAACCATCCCATCCTCTCTGTTGCATCCCATAAACAGCATCCATGACAGCATGGAGCTTTGTGGCTTTCCTCACTGACTCTTACCACCAGTCATGCTTATGGATTTTAGCAATTGTTGCCAGCCCCAGGAGACAGACTAGCCCATGGAATGATCTGCATCACAGCAAATTAGTCCATTTATCTCTAGAGTTTAAGTTTTATTTCCCCCAATCGGGGAGTTGCTGGGTTAACTAGGCCTATAAAGAGAGGGGTGGAGGAAGCTTTTACATATGGCTTTAAAAGTCCTCAATATTGCAGGTGGGAATTGCCAGATATTTTGAACCCCTCTGCTGTGTCAGCAATCCAGCCACTGCCTAGGCCTTAGTTAGTTAATTCAGTTTCAGGCAGATTCCCAGTGAACACTGCTGTTGTTTATTGAGAAGTGTATCCTGACCTTTCTCAACTAAGGAATAGTTTCACAATTTTCATGGCAAAATTCATTCAGAATGAAAGCAGGGGTCAGAATGACATTGCAGTTGGATGGCCTGAAAGGTTGCTTTGTGAGACCGTGTAAACCATGCCCGCATTCACCAAAGCATCTGTTGAAAAACATCTCCTGTATCCATGTGACCCAGCCACCTGTTGTTAGGACGCCAGCAATCAAGCATGCTGAGAAGCTGAGACCCTGGAGGCACTCGCTGCACTGCCTGGGCAGCCTGTTGTCCCCTCTGCCTTGTGGCCATCTTGTTGCCTCCTAGCACCTCCCTTCTTCCGTGGGAAGAAGCTGGAGTCCAGGTTTACTACCTGCAGGTTCTCTAATAAAACACAAGAAAGAGAGTGAGCTTGAAATACCTGTGGATTGATGTTAGCTGGGCTGCTCTAAGATTCTATTAGCTACTAACTATAAAGGGCCTCGTTTTGCTTGCTAGGATGACACTCAGCTGGTTCTTCAGGCACAAAGAAAAAAGCGTTTGTGATATAGGTTTCTTTCTGTCTGTCTTGTGCCCAAGGAGTATATTTGATAGAGACTGGCTTGGGTTAAGTGAGTAGGGGACAGGTAAGTTTCTGGCCATGAAATAGAGCAGGCACTGGAAATACACCGTGAGCCACCAACTCAAAGGAAAAGCACTGAGTTATTGAACTTACATTTTTAAAAGAAAGCATTTATGAACAAATTCAAACTTAACCTAAACGTGTGTCTCATCTCATCTCGTCTCGTCTCTTTTCTTTTCTTCCTTTTGTTTTTGAGACAGAGTCTTGATCTGTCGCCCAGGCTGGAGTGCAGTGGCATGATCTCAGCTCACTGCAACCTCTGTCTCCCGGGTTCAAGTGATTCTCCTGTCTCAGCCTCCCGAGTAGCTGGGATTACAGGTGTATGCCACCATGCCAGGCTAATTTTCATATTTTTAATAGAGACAGTATTTCACCATGTTGGATAGGCTGTCTCGAACTCCTGAGTTCAAGTGATCCGCCCCCCTCAGCCTCCCAAAGTGCTGGGATTACAGGCATGAGCCACTGCGCCCATCCACCTGTGTATTTTCTAAAACTATTGAACTGGACAAGAAACAAAATATCTCCATAGTTTGTCTAAATCAAATCAGAATTGAGTTGCATTTTATTCCCTTTGAGACCCCAATCACGTGAAGCTTCTTCGTACCCTTTGGGTTTAAGATTGGCCTCTCTGGCCTCATGTTGATCTTTTCTTGGGATTCTATTTTATGCACTGTGCAGGGCTGATATCATTATAGCCACTTCATTTGTGAAGAAATTGAGGCAGAGTGGCCAAAGTGACTTTCTCAGATTGACACAGGCTCTTAGTGATGGAGCTGGGCCCAGAATCCAAGGGTGGTGGAGCTTTTGTGCCAAGAGGAGCACCTGAGAGGGCTTCCCTGATTCTTCTCTGTCCCCAGGTGCTGAGAGGACCCAGGGAACTGAGGCTGTCTTTAGGACCCAGTCATAGGTGCCCAAGGCTCTCTGCCTCTTGCCTTGAGGACATTAACCCTAGAAATTCCACTCCTAGGACCTTCTCTCAGAAACCCCAAGGAGGGGGACTACTCAGAGGGAGGTGTGGTGAACATCTGGAGCTCCCTCCTCCTAAGGGGTTCTACTTGTCACCCTGTAGTAATAACTCTTAGCCAATATGCTGTTGTTGTCCTCCTTTAAATTTTTCAAAATTGATTTGTAAAATTTGTTTTGTACCTAAAGTGTTCTCTTTATTTGCTGTTTTATTCTCTTTCCATGTTTAAAGTTGATTTTAAAGTCCAGCACTTTTTTTGTTTTTTTTTTCCCCAAGACAAATTATTATCGTGAACATCAGGGTTTGTCTCTTTGTGTTTTCCAGACATTCTAAGTGAGACTGTCCACATCATCTAGGAAAATGGTGGCCCTGTCCTTAAAGATTTGTGTGCGCCACTGCAACGTGGTGAAGACCATGCAGTTTGAACCATCTACAGCTGTGTACGATGCGTGTCGAGTCATTCGGGAACGGGTGCCTGAGGCACAAACTGGGCAAGGTAGGTCATGGGTTATTTACTGGCTTCTTAAAACATGTTTGCATGTTTTTCACTTTTTTGCTAAAGAGACAGAGGCTCCAAGTGGTACACAAGCCTATTAGTGCATATGTTTCAAATGAAATACCTTCTTAGATCAGACACTACCTGCTTCCTCTGTGAGACTTGTGATTACAGTGACCATGCCCACTGCTGAGTCATCATTGTCACTGTGCCCAGCAACTTGACCCTCCCATGCATGAGGATTATGCTCTGCGGTTTACAGGTCACATTCTCATGTATCATCTCATTGTCCCAAGAAAGTGCAAATGAAGCTGCCCTAACAGTATTGGCGGTATGTGTCCTAAACCCTGTTTCCCATGCGTGAACGCTTTCCACTGCCATTGGAACCCAGGGCAGGTCTTATATTTCAAGTTTTTTTTACAGTGACTTTATAAATTTTATCTCAAACCTTAAAAAAAAAGGACATTTGTGATATATGTTTTGTTTGAAGTTTGGCTAAATCACTCATCCCCGTTAATCTGAGTTTAAACAAAAGCCACTTGTACCATTTTATTTTCCCCTTCCCTTTGTCTTCTCTCAGTTTGTCTTTTATTTAGTATTTGACAGGCAGTTGAGAAATTGGATCACTTCCAAATCAGTAAGTCTTTAGGTGAAAGTGGGATGAAGCTTATCTTAAAAATGGAAAGAATAGGCCAAGCATGGTGGCTCACACCTGTAATCCAAGCACTTTGGGAGGCCAAGGCGGGAAGATCGCTTGAACCCAGGAGTTAGAGACCAGCCTAGGCAACAGGTTGAAACCCTGTCTCTACTAAAGTCTGAAAAATTAGCTGAGTGTCGTGGTATGTGCCTGTAGTCTCAGCTACTGGGGAAGTCGAGGCAGGAAAGTAGCTTCAACCCAGGAGTTTATGGCTGCAGCAAGCCATGATCCAGCCACTGCACTCCAGCCTGGGTGACGAAGCGAGACCCTGACTCAAAAAAAAAAAAAAAAAAAGGAAGAATAAAAATCAAACATCACAACAAGGGTAATTATAAATACAAAAATATCTTCTTGAAAAGATCTGCTTCTCATAAAATTGTTTTTGGTCTAAAACGTGATGATGATGATGATGATGACGTTTTTTTTTTTTTGAGATGGAATCTCACTCTTATTGCCTAGGCTGGAGGGCAATGATGTGATCTTGGCTCACTGCAACCTCCACCTTCCGAGTTTAAGGGATTCTCCTGCCTCAGCCTCCCAAGTAGCTGAGATTACAGGTGCACGCCACCACACCCAGCTAATTTTTTGTATTTTTAGTAGAGACGGGGTTTCACCATGTTGGCCAGGATGGTCTTGAACTCCTGACCTCTGGTGATTTGCCTGCCTCGGCCTCCTAAAGTGCTGGGATTACAGACGTGAGGCACCATGCCTGGACGATTATTATTTTTTGAGACAGGGTCTCGCTCTGTCACTGAGGCTGGAGTGCAGTGGCCCCATCACACTTCACTGCGGCCTCAACCTTCCAGGCTCAAGTGATCCTCTCACCTCAGCCTCCTGAATAGATGGGACTACAGGTGCACACGCCACCACACCCAGCTAATTTTTGTATTTTTTGTAGATACAAGGTCTTGCTATGTTGCCCAGGCTGGTCTCATACTCCTGTGCCCAACTGATCCACCCACCTCTCAAAGTGCTAGGATTACAGGCGTGAGCAACTGTGCCCCCTGGCTATTAAAACATTATTTATGCTATTAGTAGTGTTTCTAGATTACTCAGAAATAAGGTTTGCTACATCCCTAACTTTACTCTTTGGTTGTCCAGTCATTTCTGGTGCCTTTACTTTTCTGTTCCCTTTTTCTGTTGTTTTTCTGTCGGATTTTTTTTTTGGTGGGGGTGGGGAGCTTGATTGCTATATAGTGCTGGTGAAGGTATAAACCTTTAAATATTTTGAAGTTGCTTTTCTAAGAAACAGCAGGAGCTCTTACCTTCATCTGGGTCTCAGAAGAAAGAGAGAAATTTTGGGGTAGGAAATGGTACTGCTCCTCTCCTGCCACCCCACCCCCTTCATACTTCCTATGTCAGATTAAGGGGTTCCTGCAGAGAACACCAAATTTAATTTTGCACCTTTTACATAATTTGTTGGTGGTCGGGGGCAGAGGCCTCATCTCACAAGGAACTCCTACCTCTCTTTTACACTGCTCAGTTGGGATGATGGAGGGGTCACTGGAGACGTAAAGGCTTCATTTGTCCCCCTTTGCCTGAGTGGCCTTGGGCATAGGTGGTCACTTCCTTAGTTTCTTCCCCGCTGTCTTGTCATTCTCCATGGGATGTTGGTCTGGTTTTTATAGCAAGGGATAGAGAACAAGCTCAAATTCAGTTAGAAAGAAATTTGGACTGCTTCTAAATTTTCCTACATTTTAGACACAACTACAGCCCACTGGTTTTAGGAAACACGGACCTTATTTGTGGGTGTTGCTTCTGCAACTCAACTCTTACTCCTCCAGATCTGCTCCAGCCCTGATGGCGGCTTGTGTTGTCAAAACGAAACATTGCTGTCTGGTGAAGGAGAACACCCACATCCTTGCTGAGTCAGCAGGCTCAGGGCCTGGAAGTCAGTGATGGCTTCATCACCACTTTGCCTTCTGTTTTTCTTCCCATTTATATTTCAGCTTCTGACTATGGACTGTTTCTTTCGGATGAAGACCCGAGGAAAGGGATTTGGCTGGAAGCGGGCAGAACACTGGATTACTACATGTTGCGGAATGGGGTATGCTGCCAATCCCAGTGCTGTTTCTTCATCCCTTTGTCCCTGGGCCTTCTTCCATAGACGCCAACACGGTTACGCTATTTTGATTCAAGGGCATCTTGTTAATAGTTCGATGCATTGTACTTTGTAAGGGCTGTTCAGGTGGTGATAGAAAATGTCAGATATCCAAATTCTTGAGATTCCATAGAAGGATTAAAGCAGTTCGAGGTTAGTATTTTAAGTAGTTTCTACTTGTCGTTGTTGGATTTGGTAATTGTGAGATAAGATACAGCATCTTACTGTAAGTATGGAAGAGATATTCCTATGCCTGGAGATGGGAAGTAAGAACAAATGAGAGGGAAAAACGAAATGTAACCCTAATGGTAGTTAGAGACTGAATATTAGTGTTTTGTTTTTGAAAAAGAAACTTCAATTTGAGATGTGAGTTTAATAATGATCAGTAGTAGTAACAGCAACAACAAAAATGGTTGTGTTATGGAAATAGGGAGAAGTAATGAGTAAAAACATATTAAACATTTTGTTCAGCTTAACCTCCAAGATACCGGGTTTTGGTATGCAGGGTGAAGTGCACCCATCAGATTGATGGGTATTGCATAAAGTAAGAGTGAAATATGTGATGCCAATTAATTTGGATAAGAAATGAATAGTTTAGTTTTAGGAAGTTCATAGTTCTAGTTTTAGGAAGTGTAGTAAACAAGTTACTTAAAAATATCCCCCAAACATGTTACCCCTGTTTGGTCTTGTCATTAATGTATTTTAACACACTCTTTTGAAAATCACGACTACTGTGATACTCCACTACTATGAAGAATGATGAGGATGCTATTTATGTCTTTCATTATTTCTAAGATATAAGGTAAAATGTATTTATAGTAAAAATTAAAAATATTTTTATATGCAAATAGTAAAGACATAGAGATAGTAAAAATTGCTTATGACAGGTTAAAAGATAATTGGAGACACACACTGCTGTCTTTTTAACAGGCAAGTAGTCACCTCCCTCTGCTAATTCTCCTTAGAGCAGATCATTCTCAGCGTTGCAGGAGGTCATACTCTACTTTCATTTCACTGAGGATGGTTTTCAGTAATTGTAAGGCATAAGTATGACTTCTTTGGGTTCAATTTCACTATCAAATTTTTAAGAAATCTTTATGAAAGCAGTTATTTAGCACTGGAGAAAAAATTGAAGGTGACTCTAGGTGACAGATATAGAATGTTCAGTACACTATTTTTTCAACATTGTGCCGTGTTTGGAATTTTTCATAAGAAAATTATTGGGAAAAAAATTGAAGATAGCCTAAGAGAATATAGATAGATTGTATATGGAAATAATGAAAGAAACCAGACTTCACAAGTTCATTAATACAATTTTAATTACTGGTCAAAACAAACAAGAAATAATCTGTATAGCTTTCAAGCCAGTAGGGGTAGGAGGGAAGAAATGCAGATATGTTGACCATTAAAATAGGAGAAGTGCAGGGCGGCTTATGGAAACAAAGTGAAAAGAAGGTATGGAATAAGATACGGTAAACACTTTTAAATATATTAGGCATCATACAGAATGTAAGTAAATGAAATGCAGCAATTAATAAACAGAGATTCTCACTGAATGGAATTTTTTTGTAAGTCCAGGTCTGTACTATCTCTAAAAGACGTAGTGGCAACAATCCCCTGAAAACTTTGAAAGGTTTTCAAAGATGTTTTAGAAGAAAGGGAAAATCAGAGTCTACTCTGATTTTTTAAAAATTCATTTTTTAAAGAAAAGTGTTCAAGTTTGTTATTTATTTTCCCCACACAGTGTGAAATTTGTATGTGGTTTGTGCTCTAGGATATTTTGGAATATAAAAAGAAACAGAGACCTCAGAAAATCCGGATGCTGGATGGATCTGTGAAGACAGTGATGGTGGATGATTCCAAGACTGTCGGGGAGCTCCTGGTCACTATTTGTAGCAGAATAGGTGAGCATTCATACACCTTCATTATGTCTTTTTGCTTAGTTTTTAATTACAGGCCTCTTCTTTTTTCCACCTGCATTTGATCTCTAGGCAACTTTGAATGTGTCTTAACACGCTGAGTTCTGCCTGATCCCCAGAGGGTGTGTCCATTCTCCCAACTTGCCAATCCATGAAACATTTGGACTTCTCACTAAGTCACAATGGAGGGCTTTCATTTCCCTCTCCAAAACAAGAAGATATTCAAATGGAAAGTCATGTGTAATTCAGCCTTCTGCCCATTGCTGCCTTCTATTCTATATGAGCACTCTAGATGTTCACTATCTCCTTGAGTACTGAACGATGACAGCCCACATGGTTATTAGATAGTCTTTCTTCTTGTGGCTTCTGTTAGTCTCCCCAGAGAACAAGTCTGCCTCCTTTCTAATGAAGCCCTTCAAATATTTGAAGAAAATAGACTTGCCTATCTTAGTTTTCTCTTCATGCAAAGGAAGCCTACTTCCTTCAGACACTTCTTGTTTGACACTGTCTTGCCTTCTTCTGCATGACCTCCTCTGTGGCGGTGTTTCCCAACAATTATTATAGATGAGAGAATTGAATGTGACATAAGTTCTACTATACACGTGACTTCTTTGGGTACGATTTCACTTACTACATTTTTAGGAAACCTTTATGAAAGGAATTACTTAGCACTGGAGATTCTGTATTGTAGTGACAATAACCCTGTGAAAATGTAGGAAGGTTTCAAAGACATTTTGGAAGAAAGAGGAAATCAGAGTCTGATTTTTTAAAAATTTGTTTTTGAAAAAAAAGTGTTCAAGTTTGTTACCTGTTTTCCCCCACAGTGTGAATATGACTTAACTAGCTGAAGCTTCTTCATTTAATTTGATGTGGCCACCTCCCTGACCCTCATATTTGTAAGGTCGTTTCTGGTTCTTTGCCACCAGGAGCTCCTTGGAATATCACAGGCCTTAGGCTGGAAGAGGTTGACAGCAGTTTAATTATTTATAATTATAACCTAATTTCCAATGTTTAGGAATAACAAATTATGAAGAATACTCCTTAATCCAAGAAACTATTGAAGAAAAGAAAGAGGAAGGAACGGGCACACTCAAAAAAGACAGGACACTGTTACGAGATGAGAGGAAAATGGAGAAGTTGAAGGCCAAGCTGCACACAGATGATGACCGTAAGTGTTTGTAGAGGAAGCATGATACAGACACACAGGCTTTGCTAAGCCTCACTTCCCTCCCACCATCCATATGACCCAGGACAGGACTTTTGATTTTTGTTTTTAAAACTCTATTTTAAAAAAGTAGGCTGGGCTCAGTGGCTCACTTCTAAAATCCCAGTATTTTGGGAGGCCAAGGCAGGTGTATTACCTGAGGTCAGGTTTGAGACCAGCCTGGCCAATATGGTGAAACCTCATCTCTACTAAAAACACACAAAAAATTAGCTGGGCGTGCTGGTGAATGCCTGTAGTCCCAGCTACTCAGGAGGCTCAGGCAGGAGAATCACTTGAACCTGGGAGGTGGAGGTTGCAGTGAGCTGAGGTCGCACCATTGCACTCCAGCCTGGGTGACAGAGTGAGACTCTGTCTCAAAAAATAAATAAATAAAAATTAAAAAAAAAAAAGTAATTGTAATACCATTTCACATCTAAAGAAATATCTTAATATCAGATATACAAATCATGTTCACATTTTCTTCATTATTGTCTAAAAATTTTTTTAATAGTGTGAACTGGGATCCAAATAAGGTTGAACAAGTTAATTAGTTAATTAATTTGTTTTACTAAGTGTCTTTCCATCTCTTTTTTTAATTGACTAATACTAATGATGTATATTTATGGGATGCATTGTGATATATCTGTGTAGACACTGAAGAAGGATTCAGTCAAGCTAATTAACATATCCATCACCTCACCAATGTATCTTTTTTTGTGGTAAGATTGTTAAAAATCTATTATTAGCATTTTTGAAATATATAATACATTATTATTAATTGTGGTCACCACTCAGTGTGATAGTGCATGTCTTTTTGCAGTTTTTGTGTATGTGAAGAAACCAGATTGTTAGCTGTACAGCATTTCATACAGTCTGGATTTTCTTCATTGCATACCTATGGTGTCATTTAACATGTTCCCCTCTCCCTTTTAATTCTTTAGATCTGGAGGCTTGAATAGATTTAAATGTTTGTGTTTATTTTAATAATGATGCTTTCTTCAGTGGTGATGTGCACTTCCATCAGGAAGTGTTTCTGGTTTTCTTTTTTGGGGGGATGTTTAACATCCATCAATGACCATTGCCTTAGACCCATTATTTCCTTAGGAGTTAAAAATAGTAATAGTTGGTTGCACGTGGTGGCTCGCGCCTGTAATTCTAGCACTTTGGGAGGCTGAGGCGGGTGGATCACTTGAGGTCAGGAGTTTGAGACCAGCCTGACCAACATGGTGAAACCCTATCTCTGCTTAAAAATACAAAAATTAGCTGGGTGTGGTGGCGCATGCCTGTAATCCCAACTATGCGGGAGACTGAGGCAGGAGAATCGCTTGAACCCGGGAGGTGGAGGTTGCAGTGAACTGAGATTGTGCCACTGCACTCCAGCCTGGGTGACAGAGCGTGACTCTGCCTCAAAAAAAAAAAAAAAAAAAAGTAACAGAATTCTGTTACTGGAAAGTCATTTTCTACAGCCACACAGTTAGTATATGGAAAAGCCAGCACGTAACCCCATGTGTCCCTAAAGCCCATGCTGTTTGCACCTTGCTGCTTGACCCTCCACTGAAAGGGTCTTAATTTATTACCCAGTCCACCTAGACTTCCTGGCCTCTTTCCTCCTTTCATTGTATTTGTTCTTGTGGCTGTATCGGGATGACATCATTATTGCCATTGTGTTTATTGATCTTCTGTGAGGCTCTCATTTCCTCTCACCCTTTCTGTGTTTTTTTTTTCTTTCTCCCTAATTTGATTTGCAGTTATATACTTCTTTCCAAGAGACTTTAGTAGAAAAATCCCAAGGATTTATTATTATGTGCAAAATACTCTCCCAGGTACTGTGGGAGATGTGGGAGACATGTTTTGTGTACTCAGGTTGCTTTTAATCTAGAGACGCTGGCGATAAGGACTTAACCCACAATGTGTTTGAAGCCCAGAGAGGAGTGTTGGAGTGAGAGCTGTGAAAAGTGTAGAGGGGAGTGGTCAAATCCTGTGCACATAGATGTGAGGACAGGGTTCTCAGAATGGCTGAGATTTAAGCTGGCCCATGGCACGGTTCTGCCAGCCCCCCTTTAGTGTTGTCTCCGCTACTCCCTCCATACTTTCATTTTCTTCCTCTTTTCTACTTGAGATCAGAGGTAACTTACTATGCTCATAGCCTCAAAATCACTTTATTAGGTGAGACTGGAGTATCTGCCCTCCACCCTGCCACCGGAGAGGCAGCGTATTATACATTCATTGTAGTGCTTTAGCTATAACTTTAGGAATGGCTGGGAATTTTCTCCCTCATTTCCGTTTTGGCTGGTCCTTTGGTAGATGTGAAATTATTTTGCAAAGCTTAAAAACCACAGTTCTAATATAAGAAATAACTATAACTAAGTATCAGAGATATAGAAATCTGCATCACACTGCTCTTTTGGTAAATTCCCTTTAATTAAGAGGAAAAATAAACACAGTTCTCTTATATGTCTTGTTGTGTTGCAGTAAATTGGCTGGATCACAGCCGAACATTCAGAGAACAAGGAGTAGATGAAAACGAAACGTTGCTGCTTAGACGGAAGTTCTTTTACTCTGATCAGAATGTAGACTCGAGAGACCCCGTGCAGCTGAACTTGCTTTATGTTCAGGTACAGTATTTACTGCTCAGACACTGAGGTTGATGAGATTGCAGGAAGCTCCTGGTTGTATCTTGTGGCGAGCAGGAGGGCGGCGCTGGCTTCTGCCACGTTTATGGCGTCGTTTCCAGCAGGCGCTGCTCGTGGGTCCCCACATGTTTGGTTGTGGTGCAGGTTGATATTCTGGATGAGCAGCTGACCATCCGGAGTAGGGTCTCCCTATGGCTTCCCAGATTGTGTCCTGGTAGCCAACACTGTGTCCCTCTCTGCCGGGCTTTGAGGGACACTTTTATTTCACTTAACTGGCTCACCATTTCAAGTGCACTAAAGGTTTCTTAGCTGGCATCTTAGAATGCAAGAGAACGTTGGTCAGAAAATCAGGACTCTCATTAACTGGAAGATATCCTCTCAATAACCTTTCATGTCTTTACCCTTAACTAATTGTTAAAACTGACAAGTCATTTAACATATCTGAGTTGCGGTTTCCCAGTATGTAAGATGTGGATTGCACTAGATTGTCCCCAAGGTTTCTTGTGGCTCAAGGAAAACATCATCCATCTTTGTCCTCTCCTACCAGCTTCCTTTCTTCCTTTCCTTCCCTCCCTCCCTTTCCTCTCGTTATTTATCCATCTATCTGCCCATAGAAATAATGTAGGGGTTGGCAAACTACAGTCATGCCTTTTGCCTGTACTTGTCAATAAAGTTGTATTGGAACACAGCTTATGTATTCAAGTATTACATATTGATAAATCCCCTTGAGGGTTATGTAATTGTTACACATATCTTCTGTGGCTGTTCTCGCATTCTGGTGACAGAACTCAGTGACAGAGACTGTGTGGCCCAGGAGGTTTGAAATGTTTACTATTTGGCCTTTAGAGAAGTTTCCTGACCCCTGAGTTAGTGGACGGAAGGATGGCATGGAAAGAGGGCTGAGAGGAAAGAAGTGGGGAGGCCAAAAGGAGAGAGATAGCAGGGCAGTGAAAAGATGCTTGTTGGCTTAAGGCTTAGAGTGATAGCTTGGAGTGTCCATCTTAGGGTGATCTGGGGGTCATTTAGAGAAAGGAAAGGCTGAAAAGGTTGGGGGGAAGCAACAGCAGTGATGGATGGAGAAACTGGGAGGAGGAGGAGTTCAGACACAACAAGCTCCCCATTTTAGGATGCATTCGCTTGTCATTTCCCCTGCTGTCTTGAGTATTGAGTTCTTGTCTGTGTGTGTGTGTGCCTATCGCCTTTCTTTCTCTTCCTCTATTACATTGGTTTTTATCTGGGGATGGGGGTTGGGTTGATTTTACCTCTAGATATTTGATTAGCTAGCTTTATGATTTAGGATTGTAAAAAGTACACTGTATTTGTCTTTTGGCCTCTTTGAAGCTGATCATTTCATATGAGTTTCCGTTGCCTCTTTTTATAATCACTTCTGCCTTTCTGGACTGTCATCAAACTTTGCTTTTGCTGTACTGGACACCTCTAATGTTTTCCATCTACAGGCCATTTTGGACAAAAGTTTGTTTTTCTTTTGCCTTAGTTTTCTCCCATGCGGTGATCATGCACTGTGTCCTGCACATGTCACCGTGGGTCGGCTGGCACTGTCCCCTGCTCCTCAGAGGGTGTACTGGGCCATGGGAATGCGTCAGTGGAGAGAACGTGTCACTGCCCGAAGCCTCTGATGCTTTTCCTTCCTCTTGTGTTTCAGGCGCGGGATGACATCCTGAATGGCTCTCACCCTGTCTCCTTCGAGAAAGCTTGTGAGTTTGGTGGATTTCAAGCCCAGATACAATTTGGACCTCATGTGGAACATAAACACAAACCTGGATTTTTAGAGTAAATGACATTTTGTTTCTCTTTTTTTCTCTTTTCTCCTGTCTTCTTTCTCTTTCACCTTTTTATTTTTGAGCTAGGTGTCTAAGATCATACCCTCATTTCAATCAGTTGTGAGAATGCTAGCTTTTCTTCCATCGAGTAGATGACCAAATTTGCAGATTTTGGGGAAAGCAAGAGAAATTCAGAAGTTTTTCTTGCTGAATAGAAATTCAGTGATCTGTGTCCCCCTCCACCCCCTTTTTTTCCTTCTACTTCGTCTTAGTGAAGAGGAAAGTAAAAACAAACAAACAAACAAAAAAACCGCTCCAGTAGGGCCAAGGTGTGGACGCCAGTGTGGGGGTTGTGGGGAGGACATGAGCTTTCCTGTAGGATGTGCCAGTCGGCATGAGATGTGTCCAGCAGGCCATTCTTGGTATTGTGCATTCATTGTATTGTTTCAAGTGTATTGCAGGGAGAGGATAACGGAGAGGCTTCTTTGGCCCTTGACCCCAGTTTCACTTTGGTGGAAAGTAGTTGGGACCAGAGTATGCCTTTGAGTAAGAAGAAAACTTAACTTTTCTTCTGGTGGCAGAGAATGCCTGGCCAATATGCTGTTTGGTCTATACTGAGTTGTTAACCCCCCAAAAAGCAAACCTCTGCCCTTGGGTTAGCGAATCCCAGGGAACCTTTACAAGGTGACGCCGTGTCCTGCAGTGTGCCACACATTGTGAGCCTGAGGCTGAGGACGGCTCTGAGCAGTTTCTACCCACCTACTTAGTTCTGTATTCTCCAAATGAGTCATACTTCCGGGTGTTCCTCAGGGCCCGCTTTTACCCCACCAGTCTGGCTTCCTTCCTTAGGAACCTCGGGAAGCTTCCCCTTCTCTTCCGCCACCTATCGAAGGCCATGTGCACAAGTTCCTTTTGCAGTTTCCACGTTCCCACCTTCTAGCCTCACAGCTGGCCCCTCAGATACAACCGACGTCATCAACCTGAGGATTATGGCCACGGATATTGAGGAATAAACACCAAGAGCTAGAGGGGCCTTGGAGGAAACAACATTTTGTTTCTGTTTCTAGAGTGACTGGTGACAAATAGAAAATGGAGGGAAGATTGATGAATTTAAAAAAATGGAAATAAAACATTTACCTATTTTTAGGCATTTGTAGCTGTGAATCTATGTCTCCCTGGTAGGAAGGCGATCCGAATGTAGCCATTCACCGGGTTCCTATATTGATGATGATGCCACCCTGGTCATTTTATTAGCTCCCTTTCTCCATAGCCCAGGGGCAACTAGTTCTGAGGACTCCCTGTGAATTGAGAACATAGTATTTTATTTGATAGATATGGAAGAAGCAGGAGAGAGAGAAGTGGCTTATTCACACTTACTTAAAGAGGTTCTCCGCAAATAGCTTCTGACTTCTAACACCGGGTTCTCATTTTCAAAGGCATTCCTGCTTTCAGTGAAAGGCAAAGTTGCCCCTTTCACTGGTCTCCCACTATGCAGCAAAGGTACTTAAAACTGGGATTACAAGGTGCTTTGGTCTATTTCCTAGTACGATGGGTCGTACCAACCAAATCATCCTGAATGTTACCGTACAGCTGACTGCCTGTGTCGAGATTACAAACTAATATCAAAGCATTGGTATTGGTCTTAAAATTAGGTCCTGCAGTTTGTGGTCCTATTGAATGCTCCACACTCACACTCCAGCAACAGTATTCTTCTCTTAATAATCTGAGACCACAAGAGTTAAGCAATTGCATTGAGTTTGTTTCTTTTTTTGTAAGATTATAATATCAAGTTTATGCCTGTAGTGGTACCTGTACCCTTATTCAGATTCCAAATTAAAATAAGGTGGTTTTGCCTGGTGGCAATTATTTTTCCTTATGAATTTGATTTACTTTTTAATTAGGCCAAATTAGGTAATGAGGCATTTTTACTTAATGTAGATATTTAATTGGGTACATTATTGCTTATACCATGCAGGTAAAACTTCTTGAGGATATAAGTCCCTTCTTAATTAAAACAAAACAGCGAGGCCACATTTTGCTGATTTGCGAGTTGGATAGTCAGGTCCTGTTTTTACCTGGGCTGTCCCTGGTGACTGGCTGGGCTCTCTTTTGCAGCCTTTATATCTTTCCCAATCTAGCTTTCATATGTGTGATCTGCTTAAACAATTTAGGGTTTTAAAATAATAATGAGAAGGTTGGACTTGTGGCGGTCATGCTGAAGATGCAACCCCCAGAAATTTCAGTTACGTAGTTTCTGAGGCAGGTACATAGGAATGTGAACAAGGGCATATCTTTTAATTTTTTGAAAATTTGCTCAGCATTTTTGCTCAAAGTTGCAATATGGACATTTTTATGAGATTCGCTTCGAACTTTCTTCAGACTTTCCAGTGATTTCTGGATTTGGTACTTTAGTGAAGGTACTCATTTAGAATAATGAAAATCATCAGAGCTTGAAAGATTTTTCAGAGTTTTCAGGGATTTAAGGATTACTTAATATATCCATCTACTTTATTGATGGGGAGAATAAGTGCTAGAGAGAGACAGGGACAAGGCCCAGAACAGTCAAGTGTGGGGAGCCAGAAAAAAGCCAGTTCTCCTAGATTGAGTCTGTTGTGCTTTATCTACATGACAGTTTTCCTCAGGTCACCTTCAAAGGGTCCTAAGAAGGGACATTTTATTGGTGCATGAAGTAAAAACAACACATAATCTAGTAA
Source organism: Pan troglodytes (assembly GCF_028858775.2). NCBI lineage: Eukaryota > Metazoa > Chordata > Mammalia > Primates > Hominidae > Pan > Pan troglodytes. The sequence goes on from NC_072414.2 coordinate 54,652,174, forward strand.
TCAGGTATTTGCTTTATGCTTTTCTGTGTTGAGAAAATGCTGCAGAAAATATGCCATGTGATGTGGAATTTTGTACAACTGTGTGGGGTTCATGTGAAATTTTCTTACCTATATGTGAGCCTGGTGTTTTTCTTTAACTCATTGAGGACTTGCAGATGTGTTTTATTGTGTCAGGTACAGGGAAGATACAAGGGAGATATTATATACTAATTCCTTGCTGTTTTTGAATCTACAGTCTATGTGGCAGATAAGTATATGAAATGGTTATTATGCAGAACCAAAACTTGGCTCTGATCATTTCAACAAAGTCCAACTTTTAAACTGTATTTTAAGTGCAGGATGGTCTATTCAGGAAGTAGACTATGGAGACTACTATGGATTGTTTCTAAAAAGGTGGGAAGAGTATCATGCAAGACGCAATGTTGATTAAAGAAATTGACAAAGTAGAAGGTCAATGTAAAGAAGAATTAACTCTTAAAACAGCAACAACAAAACATAATAATGACTAATTTCTAGACCCTTAAAAACACTGTGGAAAACTTTAAGAAGTGGTCAGAGTAAAAGCCTTCTATATTTTATTGGAGAAGATGAGAGTTACTGGTAAACTTCAGCTCTTAAATCAAGTATACATGATAAAATTGAAGGTGACTCTAGGTGACAGATATAGAATGTTAGTACACTATTTTTTCAACATTGTGCCGTGTTTGGAATTTTTCATAAGAAAATTGTTGGGAAAAAAATTGAAGGTAGCCTAAGAGAATATAGATAGACTGCATATGGAAATAATGAAAGAAACCAGACTTCACAAGTTCTTTAATAAAGTTTTAATACTGGTCAAAACAAACAAGAAATAATCTGTATAGCTTTCAAGCCAGTAGGGGTAGGAGGGAAGAAATACAGATATGTTGACCATTAAAATAGGAGAAGTGCAGGGCGGCTTATGGAAACAAAGTGAAAAGAAGGTATGGAATAAGATACGGTAAACACTTTTAAATATATTAGGCATCATACAGAATGTAAGTAAATGAAATGCAGCAATAAACAGAGATTCTCATTGAATGGAATTTTTTTGTAAGTCCAGGTCTGTACTATCTCTAAAAGACACACTTTTAGAAAAAGAGCAGAGAGAATGACAGAGAAAAGTTTAAATGCATTGAAACTGATAAACCAGGAAATTTCTACTTAAATCAAAATGTAGCTGCTGGAGCAGCTACATTTGGTGTTACACAAAATAGACTGTAAGGCAAACAAAGCGTAAGTAGAGATAAAGAAGATTATAAAGACAGAAGGACTAATTTATCAGGATACTAAATAATTGCGAACCTGTATATGTGCCTAACATTGCCTTAAATGTATATAAAGGAAAAATAGACTGTATTGCAAAAATTTCAGATATGCAGTTTTAGTGAAGTAATTTAACATACTTCCCTCAGTGAATGATTAGTAGAACAAGATCAAAATAGAAGAAATAAGATATTTAAAAGAAAGTAATGAAATAGAAACCACAGAGAATCAATAAACCCAAAAGCTGGCTCTTTAAAAAACTTAATAAACCTTGGGTAAATTTGATCAAGAAAAACAAAAGCAGAAAAAGGCAAAATAAGGTTAAGGGATGTTAAAAAGCAGTTGAGAATGTGATAAACTAGGAAAATTTAGAAAAAATGGATAATTAGAAAATTGAAATAAATCTATAATCTTGAAAGAAATTGACATATCAGTTTAAAATATACCAATCAAAAAACAACAAACACTAGGCCCAGGTTATTTCAGAAAATAAAAAAGTAAAGCTCCTCACCTTAATTTGAAACTAGCAAAACTGTAATACTAAAATGAATACAGACAATAGAAAGCTTTTAAATTGAATATAGATGTCTTCCTCACAAAAGTTGATCAAATATTAACTAAGTCCAACATGACATATGTGCGTGTGTAAGTGCAAGTTATAACTAAATAGTGTTTCTTTAAAGGAGGCAAAATTCATTTATGTAACAAATAATTTGTTGAGTGCCTTCTACGGGGTAGACACTAGACACTGGAGATACAGCAGTGAAAGACACAGTCAAACATTTCTGCCCTCATGGAACTTAAATTCTAGTGCGGAAAGAAAGATGATAACTAGTAAGTAAGTAAAATACATAATATATTAATGATGATGAATGCCAAGATAAAAAGGCAGAAAGGGGGAATAGGGAGTTGGTGTATTTTAGGGATTGAGAGAGGTGTTTTTTTTTTTTTGGAGACGGAGTCTCGCTCTGTCGCCCAGGCTGGAGTGCAGTGGCGTGATCTCGGCTCACTGCAAGCTCTGCCTCCCGGGTTCACTCCATTCTCCTGCCTCAGTCTCCCGAGTAACTGGGACTACAGGTGCCTGCCACCACGCCCCGCTAGTTTTTTGTATTTTTAGTAGAGACGAGGTTTCACCGTGTTAGCCAGGATGGTCTCGATCTCCTGATCCTCCTGCCTCGGCCTCCCAAAGTGCTGGGATTACAGGCTTGAGCCACAGCGCCGGGCCTTGAGAGAGAATTTGACATTTTAGAATGGATTACCAAGAGACACGTCTTCACAGTAGAAAATTTGTTTATATAGTTTACCATGTTCGATTTTTTTTAAAAAGACTATATGATTGTCTTAATTACTGGAGAGAAAGAATTTCATAAAATAAAATAATCTTGATGACAAAGAGAAAAACTTCATGGCATGCCAGAAATTCATGAAAACCTTCTTAGTCTAAACAAGTATGATAATTAATAGTTTAATATTAATTCCCTTTTATGTCCAGAAGGATGCCTGCTCTCAGTGCTTCTTATCAACATGATACTAAATATCCTAATGAGTGTAATAAGGAAAGAAAAAGAGCTAAACCATATCAGGATTGAATAAACTGTCATTAGTTGCAGGTGATAGGATTATCTACGTAGATAATCAGTCAGTCTATAGAGAACCTTACTAGAATTAACAAGACTTTTAAGCGTGGTCTTTAGAAAAAAAAAATCAACATATAATAGCAAATAGTATTCCCATACAAATCAAAAAAGAGGAAATATAATTGAAAAAAGGGAGTTACCTTTTATAGTAGTTACAAAAAGTATAATTTACCTAGGAAGACAACTGTCCAGTGATCTCCAAGATCTCACCAATAAAATGATAAAAGTTTATTGAGGAGCATAAAAGGAAGTCTGAGTAAATGCTATGTTATTGCCATGTTAATGGGTAGGAAGACTTGTATCAGGTAAAGTACTTCTACCCAAACTTACAGATTCAGTTCAATTCCAGTCACTTACATAATAATGAGAAAACTTATTCTTAAAATGGACATCTCAATAAAGCTGTTAAAAATTAATATGAACTAGTCAAGGCTCAAGAATGGTAAAGACTAATTGAAGATATATGAAGGACTCATACAACTACCACAATTTTTTATAAAGGTAAAGTAATTAAAACACTACATTAGTATCATAAGGTGATATAGTAATTCAAAAGATTGATAAATTTACCTTTATTAAAATTAAAATATCTTATTAGGAAAAGACCTCATCAAGAATAAAGCTCCAAACTGGAAAAAGAAATTTGCATATTTGCAATGCATACTCCAAGATCAGATTAATATCTAGAAGATATTAAAAAAGAAAAATCTAAGAAAAAGATCACCCAGGATAGCAGTATATACTTTAAAGAGAAGGAAATGTAGTTGACTTATAAAGACATGAAAAGATGTTTAACTTAATAAGTGATTCAGAAAATACAAAATCAAAAGGGACAGAGCATTTCATGTCTCTCAGATGGGCATACATTTAAATGTGTGAAGGCAACCAAGGTTCTTTATAGAGGAAACAAGGTATTTCAGAATATGAATCTTTATATTTAAAAATATATACACAAAGAGAAACCGGATGTATTATTGTTTATAGACACAAGGAGATACAGGAAGATATTAAAATATCTGTGGAAACTAACTTCAAAAAAGTGGCAGCTGGGCGCGTTGGCCCACGCCTGTAATCCCAGCACTTTGGGAGGCCGAAGTGGGTGGATCACCTGAGGTTGGGAGTTCGAGACCAGCCTGACAAACATGGAGAAACCCTGTCTCTACTACAAATACAAAATTAGCTGGGCGTGATGGTGCATGCCTGTAATCCCAGCTACTCGGGAGGCTGAGGCACGAGAATCACTTGAACCTGGGAGGCGGAGGTTGCAGTGAACTGAGATATGCACCATTGTACTTCAGCCTGGGCAACAAGAGGGAAACTGTCTCAAAAAAAAAAAAAAAAAGTGGCTACCTAATAAAGAAAGGATATGGGATTTCCACTAATTCTGTAATCTCTACTTTAATAACAGAAGAGAAGTAGCAGTCATAAAGCAGATATGACAACATGTCAACATGTATTTCTCCTTGGTGGTAGGTATATACTTTATAAGGCATATACTTTTCTATAATTTGAAATGTTTCACACTCAATTTTTGTTGTTGTTGTTGTTGTTGAGACAAGGTGTCACTCTGTCACCCAGGCTGGAGTGCAGTGGCGCCATCTTAGCCTCCACCTCTCTGGTGCAAGCAGTCCCCTCACCTCAGCCTTTCAAGTAGCTGGGACTTCAGGCATGCACCATCATGCCCAGCTAACTTTTGTATGGGGTCCTAGTTTGATGCCCAAGCTGGTCTCGAACTCCTGGGTTCAAGCGATCGATCCACCCTCTTCAGCCTCCCAAAGTGCTGGGATTACAGACTTGAGACAGCACACCCAGCTCACTTAACATTTTTTTTAAAAAAGGTGGTTGCAGTAGTCTGGGCTTGAAGTGATAAAACTTATATTCACCAAAGTTGGATATTTAACACGTGGCAAAGGCAAAAGTAATAGGCACTGGAGGCCAGACAGAAAGGTTCCATGACTCTGCGTGTTACGTGAAGAAATTGTCCAAGGGCTGAGTGTGGGCAGGCAGGTCACAGGCTTAGGAAACCTCCCTCATCCTTGACTCTCACAGCCCCGCTTCCTGTTTGGGAATTCCTCGGAAGTATTTTACTGAGAAAACAAAGCAACCCAGGGTATGAATCTTTGTTGAGAAAGAATTCACAGTGGACTTGGAAATTTTCCCCCACAAACTCAAGATAATTCTACTGTCAACAAGCAAAGCTTTTGACCCAGTAGGAGGTCTTAAGCCAGTTTTTCACTTGGCCTCTGTTCAAACACATATTCCTCCTTTGGAGTTGGTCATCTGTGTGTGCTTTTGTCAGAATAATTTGGCCCTTGATTCTCTTCTTCACCACCATCCTCCCACTAAATTAAAAGTAAAGTGCAATAAAAAGCCACTTGCGTACTTCCTCCCAGTGAACTTTTGTCTTGTGTTTCTGACAGCCCGGAGCTCTCCTATCCTCTCAGTATTGGGAGGTAGTGACCATTCAATAGTGTCTGTATTGTTTCATCCTAGCTGTCTTCTGAGGTTGGTGCCTATCTCCCTAACTACTTTCAAACCAGGAACCGCTGAGGGTATCCAGCCCTGAGCTGTCTCTGAGTTCCTGGGCAGTGGCGTGTCCTTATATTAAAGGACATTTGGATTGGTTCAGGATGACAGAACTGCTGTGTGACCAAGATAGGTCTTCAAATCCAGTTCTTACGTTTCTCCCATGCTGCTGTGGTTTGAATGTGTTCTCTCCAAAATTTGGGTGTTGTCAGTGTGATAGCGCTAAGAGGTGGGGCCTCAAGACATGATTAGGTCATGAGGGCTTTTCCCTCATGACTGGGATTAAGGCCCTTAGAAAAGAGGCTTCATGCAGCATTCAGCTTGCTTGGTCTTCTGCTCCTTTGCCTTGTGAGGACACAGCCTTTCTCTCCTCTCCAGAGCATGCCACCCATACCAGACAGCTGAACCTGCCAGTGCCTTGACCTTGGACTTCCCAGCCTCCAGAACTGTGCAGAAATAAATTTTCTGTTCTTTATAATTGAATTATAAATTATAGAATTAAGTATAATTGAATATAATTAGAAGACCGGTCATTACCCAGTCTGTGGTATTCTTTTGCAGCAACACAAACTGACTAACAAGCTGTTTTCTGTTTCCACTTTTTCTTGCCACTCTAGGCGTTTCCCAGCTCACTCAGTGCTTCCCTCCACCTGTGTTAACACCTCACTTCACCAGAACTTCAGAACTTAACGGCTACACTCGGTTGCAGACATTTTGACCTTTGAGTCTGGATTCAAATCCAAGTGTGTTTGAATCTGTAATTTGAGCTTTCAGCCCACTGTGTCAGTGGTTCTCCAACTTCATCTGATCAGAATTATCTAAAGGGCTTGTTACAAGATGCTGGGCCTCACCCCCAGAGCCTCTTATCCAGCAGGTGTGGGATGAAGCCTGAACACTGGCGTTTCTTTTTCTTTTCTTTTTTTTTTTTTTTTGAGATGGAGTCTCGCTCTGTCGCCCAGGCTGGAGTGCAGTGGCGTGATCTCGGCTCACTGCAAGCTCTGTCTCCCGGATTCAGGCCATTCTCCTGCTTCAGCCTCCCGAGTAGCTGGGACTACAGGCGCCCACCACCACGCCCGGCTAATTTTTTGTATTTTTTAGTAGAGACGGGGTTTCACCATGTTAGCCAGGATGGTCTCGATCTCCTGACCTCGTGATCCGCCCGCCTTGACCTCCCAAAGTGCTGGGATTACAGGCGTGAGCCACCGTGCCTGGCGAACACTGGCATTTCTGTCACATTCCCAGGTGCTGCTGATGCTGCTGGTCCTGGGGCCACACTCTGAGAAGCTTATGTGATACCAGATTTGACATGTTGTTGTTAATCATTTGGTGATTCAACATCACAGTTGGAGTCAGGATCCTGGGTGTTCCAGCATCCTTTGGGTGATGCTGTCCCTATTGTACCTCCACCATCCCTCCCCTCTGTTCCTCTACCCTGTGCTGAGTGGATACTCTGCTGCTTTGTTTGTATGTTCATGTGGATCCCCTCCGCTCTCACAAATGAGGCGACATCCCTTGTTTTCAATTCGTATGAGCGATAACACTCATAGGTTGTAAGCCTCTCCTTTTCAAGTGATAAACACCAACTTAGAGAAACGGTGACTTCCCTGTGGTCATGCAGCGACTTTATGGCAGCCCTGGGACAGATAAGAGGCAGTTCACATTTCTCCAAATCATTGCTGCTTCCCTGTGTGCTTGTAACTTACGGTCAGACTAGGAAACATCTTTGGAACTTCTCTTTTGGAATTACTTGTAGAGGCAGCTTAAATTTTACATAAGAAAATGAGGTTCGATTATGTACACACAGTGAAATAATATTTAGCCTTAACAATGGAGATACTGCCATTTGTGACAACATGGATGGACCTAGAGGACATTATTATGTCCTCTAAGTGAAATAAGCCACACAGAGAAATGAAAATACTGTGTGATCTCACTTATGTGGAACCTTAAAACATAACAAAGAACTCAAATACATAGAAACGGTAGGAAAGTGGTTACTGAGGGTGGGGAAATGGGGAGATAGTGGTCAAAGGGTACACAGGCTCAGTTACATAGCATAAATAAGGCTAGAGGCCTAATGTTCCTTATGTACAGTGTGAGGGCTATAGTTGATAGTATTGTATACTAGAAATTTACAAAGAGTAAATTTTAGGTAATTTTACAAAGGAAATTTACAAAGAGTAAATTTTACCACACACATAGAAACTGAGATGATGGTTACATTAATTTGCTTGACTGTAGAAATTCTTTCACTATATATTATATGAAAACATCACGTTGTATTCTTTGAATATATACGATAAAATAACAAAATTGCAACTCATCCTTCAAATAGTAGAAAATGAAGTTTTGGTGACATCTGTGTTTGAATTCAGATCCTGCTCCCCTAAATGTGTTAAATTCCCCTTCCCTGATTCCACTGGCTTCTGGGCATTTCTATAAAACTCAGTGGCCACCACCTGGTCTTCATTGTCATATTCTGATTATTATTTTATTCCACAGGGTCTGAAATACTGATCACGTGGGATGTTGTTTGCCTACAGGGTAACTTGGAGGGGTCAGGGTGCGTAGTGGCCCAGAGCATGGTCCCCAGTGCCCACGGATGAGACGGCGTGTGTGCTGTGACCCTGGGCAACTTAGCATCGCTGAGCCTCAGAGTCAGTGTGTAGAATTATCTAAAGGGCTTGTTACAAGATGCCGGCTTCCCATGGCTTTTGTCAGTACTCAGTTAATCTGCTGGTGCTTGTAAAGCACCTGAAACAGGGTTTGGCCTTCAGTAAATGGCAGCTGTTTTAATTGTAGAAACTCTCTCTCAACCTGGTTTGGACTATTAGTTGGATAATCCAAAAAGTCATTTAAAATGTAGAATCATAACAGGTGACATGTACCACTTGAAACCCATTATTCTAACTTTGAACTTACACATTTGTTGCTAGTGTTTTGATGTAGGGCCAAGGTTTTTTCTTGTGTGCATCTCCTGATTGGATTTCTGCAGTGTCTTGCATGAACCATGCATAATGCATCATCTGTGAAGGAATTTAAAGACAACTATGAAGCAATCTGAGGACAGAATATCTTTAGATTTCCATGATTTTTTTCCTTTTCAGTATTTGACAGCTATCTATATGTCATTTGATACATTTTACAACTATTACCCTTAGGAAGAATGCAATAGCTCAATTTTTATACTATTTCAGCAGCTCATGGGCTCTGTCAGTGTATCATATAATCATGTGCTCTCCAGCCAGCTGCAACAAATTGGAGAACAAATACAGTGGACTTGACCAGAGCAGAAGTCAGGGTTTGTGAGAGAGGAGTCTGTTGGCTGCAAACTTTCAACCTCTCATGGATCTTACTGAGTCTGTTAGAGATTAGTGTACTAACTTTACTGGAACAGAGGATCTGCTATTATGACTGCATTCAGAAAGGGCCATGCTTAAAAGGCTGGCAGTAGGGTTTGGCGGAGAAGTGAGTTCTCAATGCACAGTTTGTAGATGGCTGCCCTTTTAAGGTGAGAACAATTTAAGGAGACAGTGGGAGGGATTTTGCTTGACCAGAACTTGCTTAATTAGGAAAATTTCCAATCAACTTTGACAGTCTGACCCATTTTTTCTCCGACAAGACTGACAGATTGCACTTGTATACATGTCCCAGATGTTAGGAACCTTCCAGAATCAGGTTTGGTAATCAAAACAACAACTGAGCTGGAACTACTGCGCTGCCGGCTGGCAGGCCTTGATGACACCCTGCCTGCTCCGTGCTGACATGGCACCCACACATGGCTGATTTACTGGGGAAAATACATGCCACACACATGCACACACTATTCATATCTTAAAATGGTTTTTAAACTCCCCACAAACCGATTCTTGAGACCTCAGGGGTAACACCTCTAGTGCACCTTCTGGTGTTGTTTTTAGTAACTCCTGAAGACTGCATAGGAGGCAGATTCGGATGGGCTGGTTTGGCGGAGTTTGAAAGAAGGGAGCTTGCTGCAGTACAGGACTTTCTTGCCAGTGGTGGTCAGCATATTCTACCTCTGCTGGTCCCCTGGACACCACCATCTGGTATTCTTCTAGTGACAGCCATTGCTCTGAGAGGGCTTGACATGGAGCCCTTTTTGGGTGCTTTTGTTAACCTTAACCACGTCTCTGTTGCTGATGGAGGAGCCAATGCCTAGAGGCTGGCAGCAACGGTTCTCTCATGATGCCACTTCCTTATTTTAAATGGGCCCCTGGAGAAAGCCTGAAGCAGCTGTGTGTTCAGGTGGACCCACTTTTGTTCTGGGAGGTCAGAGGCCCTCTGCTACTTACTCACAAGTCTTGTGCCTTCAGCTAAGTCTTTACCTCTCTGAAACTCAGCTTCCTCTTTTGTGATGTTGGTGCCGTCCAATTCTCTCTGAATCATTCATTTTTGCCCATGAAGTTGCTTAATGATAATTTTAATATCTAAACTGCTGCAGATTAGGTATTTCTTAGATCCCTCCTTCTGATGAACTTGGAATCTCTCTTTTTTTCTTATTAGTGAAATCATACAACTGTTCCTTTGTGACTGCCTTCTTTCCCTTAGCACAGTGTTTCCATGTTGTAACGTATTTCAGTACTTCCTTTAGATCCAAATGATGTTCCATTGTATGGAGAAACCACATTTTATCCGTTAGTTAATGGACTTTTGAGTTATTATCATCTTTTGGCTATCATTAATAATGCTGCTGTGAACGTTTGTGTACAAGTTTTTGTGTGGGAGTGTTCTCATTTTTTTCTGGGCATATGTCAAGGAGCAGAATTGCTGTATAATATTTTAAGGAACTACCAAACTTTTTTACAGCAGCTGTACCATTGTACATTCCCGCCAGCAGTGTATGAGGGTTCCAGTTTCTCTATGCCTTTGTCAACACTTGCTGTTGTCCATCTTTTTTATTGTAGCCATCCTCGCGGGTATGTATTGGTATCACATTGTGGTTTTTCTTTGCATTTCCCTGGTGGCTAATAATGTTGAACATACTTTCATGTGCCTATTGGCCATTTGTATCTCTTCTTTGGAGAAATGAATGTTCATGTCCTCTGCCCGTTTTTAATTGGGTGTTTGTCTTTTCATTATCAGTTAAAGGTTTTTTATATATTCTGTATATATTGTAATTTCCTCATATATAATTTGCAAATATTTTCCCCCATTCTATGGATTGTATTTTCGCTTTCTTGATGGTGGTATCTGCAATTTAAAAGTTTATAATTTTGAAATAGTCCATTTTATTTTTTTTCTTTTACTACATGTGCTTTTGGTATTGTATCTAAAAACTCTTTGCCTAAATCAAGGTTGTAAAGATTTACTCCTGTATTTTCTTCTGAGAGTTTTATAGATTTAGCTATTACATTTAGGTCTGTCATAGATTTTGAGTTAGTTCTAGTGTATAGTGTGAAGTAGGGGGTCCAATTTCTGTCTTTTGCATGTGAACATCCTGTTGTCCCAGCACCAGTTATTTAAAAAAGTATTCTTTCCCCACTGAATTGTCTTGGAACCCTTGTTGAAAATCAGTTGACTGTAAAGGTGAGGGTTAATTTCTGGACTCTCAGTTCTATTCTATTGACCTGTGTATCTGTTCTTACACCATTACTGCACTGTCTTTGTTACTATGGCTTTGTAGTAAATATATTTCTTGTATCTGTTTTAATTTATTATTATGTCCTCCTTTTCACCACTACTACCAAACTATTTATTTTTGAAGAAACTAAGTTATTTTTATAGAATTTCTTGTGTTTGGGTTTGGCTAATTGTATCCTGATGGTATCATTGAACATGCTCCCCTATTCTTCTTTTTGTAAACTGTTATTTAGATCTAGGGGCTCAATTAAATTCAGTTTCAATTATGTATTTACTTATTCTTTATTGCCAAGAATACTTCCTAGGTGGTGCTGTATACTTCCTTTTGTATCAGTTGGGAGGCATATATTATCTGGTTATCCTGCTTTGATTAATATTAAAATTGATCATTGGGTTTAGATGTTATCAAATCCATCAATCTATTAAAAAGTTCCCGATCAAGTTGTTATTTTTTTGTCTTATAGCCATTGAAATGTGCTTTGATCTATCATTTATTTCAGTAAGAGTTGTATAATGATGATTTTGGACTTCTTTTATTTTTTCTACATTTATTAGCTGTGATTCTTGCCCTCATCAACATTTAGAAACATCAGAATAAATACTTGTTTCTTTCTCCTCATTTACAGTTTTCAGTATGAGTTGGGACCTTAGCAGTCTCTTAAGGTGACCAATGATTTTTTTAAAAAATCTTTGTAGGTATGAAATATCTGTGCTTTAACTTACTGCGGTCATCCTTTTTCTGATGCTCAAATTGCCCCATCACATGGTATTAATTATATGATGTCTGGGATTTGCTTCGGAATAGTCTAGGGGAGGTCAGTGGGATGGGGAAATAGATGAGTCATGATTGGCCATGAGTTGATAACTCTCGAGGCTGGATGGATGGGTTTATTATTTTGTTCTCTCTTTTTCAATATAAAGTTTTAAATCATCCAGTTTTTGGCTAATGGGAATTCATTGATACTGGCTCCAGTATTATCTTGGTAGCTTCCTTGGTTCAAGCCACAAGAAGTCCCAGGAACATTTTATACATTTCCTGCCTCAGACCAAGAATCAGTGATTTATCTGAGACTCGCTGGTTCCTTTTAGTGGAAATGGTATTTAGAACACCACCTGGCCTAGGCACCAGGGTTGGGGGGTGGTGTGGGGGGGTTGCCACCAGGTTGTGCTTGCTCCTGGCCTTTAAAGTGGACATAGCTAGAAATTGTTTTTCAGGAAAAGAAAAATGAATCAGGTACTCAGGCCAGTATTTCTAGTTCAAATAAAAGATGCAGAATGTTTAGCCAAGTCTTTTTGCATTTTGTTTATTTGTATCTATTTTATGCTGAAAAGCTTGGTTCCTAACAGCAACCATAATTACTCATTTACTTTATCCTAATTATATGTAACATCCTACTTATATATAATGTAATATCCTAATTTAATTGTGTGTGTGTGTGTGTGTGTGTGTGTGTCTGTGTATAGACAGGAGGGAAAGTGGATGTTAATTTTAAATACTAATATTTTTACTAACAAGTCTACTATGGCTTATTTTGTCCATAATATCTTACAAGGGATATACAGTCAAAAGACTGTTTTGCAGTTACTTGACATAATTATTCTTCCTGTAGTTATGCTGTCAGCTTGATAGACGGTTTTAGTTTGCTTTAGATTTTTAGATGTTGCTTTTTTTTTTTTTTTTTTTGCAATTTCATGTGGTTCTAAAGTGAAAACTACAATAAAAGAAATAGGCAAGTTTAGTTTCCATCCTTGTTCCCTTCTCCTTGTTTTTCCCCTCTTCCATGGAGAACCATTTTTATTAGTACTAGGTTTATCTTTGTATTATTTTTTAAAAATACGTAGACAATAGAAAATAGTGTTTTTAAAATAAATATTTCCTTTGTTTCTTACAAAAGATAGCATACTAGATACTCTTGTGCTCTTTTTTTTTTTTTTTTCACTTTACAATAGATCCTGGAATTTCTTTTTTCTTTAAATATGTTAGTTTGACCTTTTCTATCATACTAGTTTTATGTCCGTGCCCTTATTCAAGTGCGTCGTAGGATATAGCAGTCTGTTATTAATTACTCTATAAAATATTGGGAGACTTAGTGAGTTAACTGTGAGTTTTATTAAATGTCTTTGCTTTGCTTCTCATCATAGAACATGATAAATGCCTTTCCTTTTTAAATGTCTCTCTCTTAGTCTGAAGGAATTCCTGCCCAAAGAATATATCAAGCAGAGAGGAGCTGAAAAGAGGATCTTTCAGGTATTGGAAATGTACAGAACTTTATTATTCTCCTCACTCCCCATCCTCATTTATTAGTGTGAGGGGGCCTCTGCGCATGGTAGTTTTATACCTCGTGCCTGTACTCTGATATAATAAATGATTAGTGACTCAAGAGTAAAGAAGCTGACAGTCCTACTTTGGGCAGATTTATTATCTTAATCCATATTTTCTTGCTAAAGGTTACCTAGCCCCTCTGAGAAAAATGTGCATACATTTAATTTCAAAGGCATTATCTTGGTAACATTGAAACAAGGTGATAGACTGTTAACATGCATTGAGGAAGGATCTACAAGTAGCCTCTTTGTCCTGAGATTTGTTTTTTGAAAGTGGAATTTGGAAATTAGTGCCGTTTAAAAATCCAGAATTATCCTAAAAGTCAGAGACTTGTCCAGTCTACGCAACCAGTAAGAAAAGCCTTAACACAAACTTTGCCATGAAACACTCTAAGGAATCCAAGATACCAAAGTCTACTTTGATCCTGAAATGTAAATATAAATTAAAATACAAATTTCCTGCGTATAAAACATTCTTTTCTCCAGTATTGTTTCTGAGTACTATCGTGTACAGGCGTGTATTTACCCTATTCTTTGGAAAACGATATATATATATATATTTTTGAGACAGAGCCAAGTCGGAGTGCAATGGGGCGATCTCAGCTCACTGCAACCTCCGTATCTCCCCCCGCCGTGTTCAAGTGATTCTTGTGCCTCAGCCTACCAAGTAGCTGGGATGACAGGCATATGCCACCACACATGGCTAATTTTTGTTTTTTCAGTAGAGAGGGGGTTTCACCATGTTGGCCAGGCTGGTCTCAAACTCCTAATCTCAAATGATCTACCCACCTTGGCCTCCCAAACTGTTGGCATTATAGGCATGAGCCACCACACCCAGCCAATACATTGTGGATGGATGTTAGAATGACACCTCTCCTGATAAGAACTTTTTCTTGGTATCATTTAAAGTCTTGGCTCTCAACCATTTGGGACGTGGAGTCCTTTGACAATGTGATTACAGTTATGGACCCTGTTCCCACCACACTGCATGTGTGCATGGATTGTCACATTTAGTTGTGAAGTAATATAGGCTCTTTGGGCTCAAACTCTGGTTTGACATCCCTGTGTTAGAACTTCCTGCATGCTCTGATCCTTGGTCAGCAGTTGCCTGTGTCATGGAGGGGTCTCAGACACAACCATCACTTAATGATCATTCCTAGCCACTTACCTCCACCACATACGGTAACTACCTCTCTCCAAGTCCACCTGCTGGCAGAGATGCAATAACTGGTCCCGACTACTGTCACTTTTGCAGGAGCATAAGAACTGCGGAGAGATGAGTGAGATAGAAGCCAAGGTCAATTACGTCAAACTTGCACGGTCCCTCCGCACATATGGCGTGTCCTTCTTCCTGGTGAAGGTGAGTTGGGCAGAATGAGGAGAGTGTTCACCTCGGCCCCTTCTTTTTTCTTTTGTTCAAGCGTTTGCTGTTAAGCCTGGTTTGTCCTGCTCACCCCCCTAGCATTTGCGGGTGGAACATCTGGCTAGTGCTGACCTGCGTTTAGCTGCCGCACAGGCATGAGGGGTATGACCTGCGGGCTGGTGAGTGAGCGCTGCTGTCCAGGAGCCCCTGGGCAGCTGGGCTTTGGCTCAGATCACTGTCAAAGCTATAAAGTCCCTGAAGGAGTGAGTTCACTTTTACTTGTTATTCCTTCTCCTGACAGTGTTTCATTTATGACTGTCAAGAGTCCTGTGGACTAAGTGAAGGCTCTTCACCACTGCAGACCAAATCGAATTCATGTGATAAATGCGATGCTTAATTTGTATACTTTAAGACAGGGCTTGGGATTTTACGGCCTTCAGATCTGTTTTCATGGGAATTGTCTGTTTTCCTACTAGAGGAAAAGAGGCGTGTCTTTGAAATTGTACCTGTGAGCAAGTCCAGGTTGGCCCTTGATGGGTGTCATCTTCACTTGACTGACAAATCCTCTGGTTATCTTTGTTACCCCTTTGCTTTTCCTAACCTCAGGAAAGTGATACGCTGTTTAGTTGTTTAACTATTAGGTTTCACAGATTTCTACTTGTTTTGCTTTGACCCCTTTGGCCTCTCGCCTGGGGCCGTGGAGAAAGCTCTAACTTACAGTCAGTCTTCTTGTGTTGCTTTCTGCAAATGGGAGCAAACCAGCTGTGTTGCGGCTGCATCCAGGGACTGAAGTAGGAAGGACAAAACTGACCAGACTAAGAAGGTGTCTTTCCCCACAGCCAAAGAGAACTGCAAAAGAAGAAGTTACGTTGTCCTCTAAGATGTTTTTCTTGACCCCACTCCTCATTGGAGCAAGCTGCCTCATTTGGAGAGAGGAGATACCAAGATGTTATGCATCAGAAAGCCATATACTGCATGCTGATTAGTTATTAATACATCAACCAAACTAGCTCTCAGTTTTACACCCAAAATCGCTGGGGCCTTTGCAATGAAGAAGGTATACATCAGTCACCTTGTTTTTAAGAAAAATAATTGAGAGGTCGAATCTTTTACATTTAGTGGCAGTTTTAAAAGATCAGTGAGTATTTAAATGGCACTGGTGCCATCTAGGTAACAGTGACTCCACTTATCAATATTAATAATAACAGCAATAATGTTTAGTAAACAGCCATCCATCAAGCTTATCTCATTCAAACCTATCAACAACCCAAGGGTAAAACTACTACTACTATCTTCTTTTGTTTTTTGGAGACGGAGTCTTGCTCTGTCGCCCAGGCCGGAGTGCAGTGGCGCAATCTTGGCTCACTGAAACCTCTGCCTCCTGGGTTCAAGCCATTCTCCTGCCTCAACCTCCCAAGTAGCTGGGACTACAGGCGCATGCTGCCACACCCGGCTGATTTTTTGTATTTTAGTAGAGACAGGGTTTCACCGTGTTGCCCAGGCTAGTCTTGAACTCCTGAGCTCAGGCAATCCGCCCACCTTGGCCTCCCAAAGTGCTAGTATTACAGGCGTGAGCCACCGCACCCTATCTTCTTGTATAAGTGAGAACACAGAGCCCCAGCTAGATCCAGTGATTCAGTGGGGGCCATAAGGCTAGTAACTGAAGAAGCCAGGACTTGAATTCACGTTTCCCTGATTCACAGATGGTGTTCCCAACCTCTAGCTGTACTGCCTTAGCCGGAGTGACCCCATTTGAGAGGTAGTCACCTGCTTCCACCGATCTAGCTTCCCATCTGTGCCCTGAACACATGGGGAGATCTGCTCATTTTAGAAGGCATGCTTTTCATTCATTATTGTGAAGGGCAACTAGTAGTAGATGAGCTCCAATGCCTTGCAGGGACAAAGATTAAACAAATTTTCATCATGTCCACTGATAATGGCATCAATTTCCATTTATTTTCTTGAGTTTCCCTGTAGTCCTTTGAGTATTAAATTCATCTCTTGCATTCAGATCATCTTCCATTAATACCATCAGGCTTCACACACAGTCAGTTTCAGTGATGTGCTAAAAAACTGTTGTGCCTCTTGCATGTAGGTCAGTAAATTTAGGATGATAAAGAACATACAGAAATCTGTAATTAGGAAGAGAAGTTGAACACCAAATTGTAGAAAAAATAAATTTGTTCTTCAGTGACAATTTGGAACCTAAGAAAAATCGGTCCATGGTCACTAGGATGATTTGAGAGAGAGCAAAGATCTTCTCATTATAGCAGGGTCTTGCAGGTTTGATCAAACCAAATCTCCTTTTACACAATTATTTAAGGCAAAACAAGAACATGATAGACTTTTTTTTTCCTTTCTTCCTTCCTCCTTCCTTCTCTCTCCCTTTCCTCTCTTTCTTTCCCTCTTTCTCTTTATTTTTTTTTAAAATTACATCTCTTTGAAGAGAAGAAAGGATTAAGAAAGTAGACAGCACTTGCAACTTTTTTTTTTTTTTTTTTTTTTTTTTTGAGACGGAGATTCACCCAGGCTAGAGTGCAATGGCACGATCTCGGCTCACCACAACCTCTGCCTCCTGTGTTCAAGCGATTCTCCTGCCTTAGCTTCCCGAGTAGCTAGGGTTACAGGCATGCACCACCATGCCCAGCTAATTCTGTATTTTTAGTAAAGATGGGGTTTCTCCATGTTGGTCAGGCTGGTCTCGAACTCCCTACCTCAGGTCATCCTCCTGCCTTGGCCTCCCAAAGTGCTGGGATTACAGGCGTGAGCCACCACGCCTGGCCAAGCACTTGCAACTTCTATATACATATTAAATATTCAAATTTTTATTAATTTTATTTTTGTTGCTTTCTACAATGTTAATAGCACATTGCTCACTCCAATGTTTTGCTCAGTGGGCCCATTAGTATGACATTTTATTTTATAATTGTTTTTAATATAATTTATGTGACCATAGTTTGCCTTATTTTAAAAGTGGTATAGCTAAAAAATTCAGGAATGAGTCAATATTAAGAATTAATGAACCTGAATCACATCAAGACTTTAAATAAGATGATATCATATAACTATTTTATATAAAGCCACTAAGGTGTTTGATAAAACTCAACATCCTTTTATTAAAAATTCTTTAAAATGCTGGAATATAAGTGTGCTTGCTCACCATGATAGAGGTTCATGAGTATCAAACCTCTCATTAGTATCATACTTAATAGAAATGCTAGAGAGAAATCTATAATAGGCTGGGCATGGTGGCTCACGCCTGTAATCCCAGCACTTTGGGAGGCCAGGGCAGGCAGATCACTTGAGATCAGGAGTTCGAGACCAGCCTGGCCAACATAGTGAAACCCCATCTTTACTAAAAATACAAAAGTTAGCTAGATGTGGTGGTGCACATCTGTAATCTCAGCTACTTGGGTGGCTGAGGCAGGAGAATCGTTTGAACCTGGGAGGCAGAGGTTGCAGTTAGCCAAAATTGCACCACTGCACTCCCACCTGGGCGATAGAGCAAGACTCTGCCTCAAAATAAATAAATAAATAAATAAATCTGTAAGAATTGAAATCAGAATAAATGTGCCCACCATCTCATTACCCTCTAACATTATTTTGGAAGTTCTGGGAAATACAGTAAAATGAGGGGAAAATCATTGCTTTAGCAAATGAAGGAACAAAATTACTATGACTTGTAGCTATGATTATTTATCCTATAACAAGATATACCAAGTCTTTTTTTTTTTTTTTTTACTTTTTACTTGGAAATTATTACAGATTCACAAGAAGCTGTAAAACTAACTCGGAATCAAAAAGTCTGATAATAACAAGTGTTGGTGAGGATATGGAAAAATTGGAACCCCCATAACCTGCTGGTGGGAATGTAAAATGGTACTGTCACTTTGGAAAACAGTCTGTCAGTTCCTCAGTTGATTAAACATAGAAATACCGTATGATCCAGCAATCCCACTTCTATGAATATATACCAAAGAAAATTGAAAGTGTATATCCACATAAAAACTTAGACAAATATGTTCACAGCAGTGTTAGCCAAAAGTAAGAAACAACACAACGCATCACCTGATGAATGGGTAGACAATTTGTGGTGTATCCTTGCAATGCAATATCATTCAGCCATAAAAAGGAATGAAGTACCGATATATGCTACAACACGGATAAACTTTGTAAATGTTATGCTAAGTGAAAGAAGCCAGTCACAAAAGACCACATACTATATGATTCCCTTTATGTGAAGTGCCCAGAAGAGGCAAGTCTATAGAGACAGAAAGAAGGTTAGTGGTTGCTTAAGAGTTTGGTGTGGGAGATAGGGGAATGATGGCTAAAGGGTTCAGGGTTCTTTTTGATGTGTTAAAAATATTCTAAAACTGACTGTGGTTTTAAAAATAACAGTAATACAGAAAGGTCGTATGTGCTCTTCATCAGGTTTCCTCCAATGCTAACAATGGTACAGTAACACAGCCTGTAGAATGACATTGATAAAATCCACAGACCTTATTCAGAGTTCACCAGCGTTACATGTACTTGTGTGTGTTTAGTTCCATGCAATTTTATCACATTTATAGATTTATGTAACCCCCACCATAATCAAGTTACTCCAGCACCATTTGTTGAAAGTGCTATTCTTCCTCCATTGAGTTACTTTTGCATCATTTTCAAAATCTAGTTCAGCACATCTATATGGGTCTATTTCTGGGTTCTCTATTTTGTTCTTGTTCAAATATGTGTCCCTCTGCTAATCACACTGTCGTGATCAACTTTAGCTATAAAGTAAGCCCTAACATCAGATAAATTCCCTTAACGTTTTTCTTCTTTTTCAAAATCATTTTAGCCGTTTTAGGTTTTTTCCTTTTCATATATACTTTCAAACAAACTTATCTATGTCTACCAAAAGGCTTGCTGTGATTTTGATAGTAATTGCATGAAATTTATAGATCAATTTGGAGATAATTGACATTTTTATTCTGTTAAGTCTTTTAACCCATAAACATGATATAGAGAGCCTCCTTGATTGCTTTCAACATTTTGTAATTTTCAGCTTATGGGTCCTGTACATGTTTTAACAATATGTACACAATCATTTTAATTTTCAGGTTTATTGTTAAATTGATTAAATTGATCAAGGAAATTGATAAGACATATGTCAACCATGTGAAATAAGCCCTTAGAGTATGTATGTAAAAATTAGCAAAACCATTTAGAGTATATGATAAAAAGAGATCACATGCAGAACAGCATCAAAAAAAAAATTGTATACCTAAGGGATACTTTTTTTTTTTTCAATAGCTTTTGGGGTGTAAGCGTTTTTTTTGTTACATGGGTGAATTATATAGCAGTGAATTATAAGATTTTAGTGCTCCTGTCACCCAAGCAGTGTACATTATACTTACTGTATAGTTTTTTATCTGTAGCCCCACTCCCACCCTTTCCCTTCTGAGTCTCTAAAGTTCATTATACCCCTGTTTGCGTTTGTGTCCTCATAACTTAACTCCCATTTATAGGTGAGAGCATATGGTTTTTGGTTTTCTGCTCCTGTGTTATTCATGTAGAATAATGGCGTCCAGCTCCATCCAAGTTGTTGCAAAGGACATTATTTTGTTCCTTTTCGTGGCTGAGTAGTATTCCATGGTGTATATATGCCACATTTTCTCTATCCACTCATTAGTTGATGGTCACTTAGGTTGGGTCCACATCTTTGGCAGTTGTCAATTGTGCTGCTATAAACGTACGTGTGCAAGTGTGTTTTTCATATAATGTCTTCTTTTCCTTTGGGTAGATACCCAGTAGTGGGATTGCTGGATCAAATGGTAGATCTACTTTTAACTTTTAAGGAATCTCTATACTGTTTTCCATAGTGGTTGTACTAATTGGGACAATAAATTTTTTAAAGACATCAGTAACAGATTTCTCAAGCCCTAAACTGAACATTGCATTAAATTGTGAAGGAATTATGCTAATGAAAGCATAATTTATGAAGTAAATTAAAAGTTAGTAATTCCACCTTCCCATTCACTACTTTTATAGGATTCTATTAGAAACTCTAAATAAGTAAATGAAATTATAATTAATTATGATATTGAACACACCTACTCAAACCACACAGCCTTGAGATCAGTCATAGATATTTTGAAAGGACTGGTTTCATGTGCTTAGAGCTGCTTACATCATATTTTCTTTTATGTCTATGAATATTTTGTCCTAATAATCGGTATTAAATTTTATGTCATTGTAATAGTGCGTGCTTGCATGTTGTAGTTGGGAAGATTGGCCTAGAATCCAGGATGGTAATTTACACCTGTGTGAGAAATAGTAGAAGCTTGTACGACCTTAGGGAGAGTACCTAAACTTTCTAAATCTCAGTTTCTTCATCTGAAAAATAGGAATAATTCCTTAAAGAGCTCTAATGAAGAGTAAGCGAGCTAATGTATGTAAACAAATGTGGTGACTGGAAAGTAAGG
Source organism: Pan troglodytes (assembly GCF_028858775.2). NCBI lineage: Eukaryota > Metazoa > Chordata > Mammalia > Primates > Hominidae > Pan > Pan troglodytes. Next base: position 54,673,371 of record NC_072414.2, read on the forward strand.
ATATTTGATTAATTTAATTTTATTTATTAATTTTTTAGAGACACGATCTCACTCTATCACCCAGTCTGGAATGTAGTGGCGTGATCATGGCTCACTGCAGCCTCCTGAGTAACTGAGACTACAGGCACGTGCCACCACGCCCAGCTAATTTATTTTTATTTTTTCTTAGAGACGGGTCTCCTTATGTTGCTCAGTCTGGTCTTGAGCTCCTGGCTTCAAGTGATCCTCCCACCTCAGTTTCCCAAAGTGTTGGGATTGCAGGCATGAGCCACTGTATCTGGCCTGATAAATTTTAGATGATCCCAGTCACTGAACTCTTCCCACACTTCCCAAATCCCTGGCCCTAGGGGCAGATAGTAAACATTTCAGGCTTTGCCAATCATGCTACTCAACTTTGCCCCTGCAGTATGAAAGCAGCCATAGGCAAAATGTAAATGAATGGCATGGTTATGTTTCTACAAAGCTTTATTTTTGGGCTCTGAAATTTGAATTTTATGTAATTTTTCTCGCACAAAATATTCCTCTTGGTTTTTGTTTTTAATTTAAAATTGGAAAATTCATTCTTAGCTCTTGGTCCATAAAAAATAAGCCGGATTTAGCATTGGCCATAGTTTACCCTCCTCCATACAGAGCATGTCTGCGAGTCATATAATGAATTCATATGGAATAGCATTAGGCAGCAGTATTCTCAGTGGCCAGGAAATGTGCTTTGGAAAAGAAGGACTTCAGTTTGGATCCCAGCTTTGCCACTTAGTAGTTTGATCTTGGATAAGTTACCTTACCTTTCATCTCTAAGCTTCAGTTTGTTCACCTATAAAATTGTGACTTTTTATGAGGTTTAAATAAGTTAATACAGAAAAAGGGACTGCCTCATATAAATCTCCATAAATGGGAGCTGTAAATGTCTACATTCTTCCTTCTTTCATTGACTTCTTTTGCGTTTCATCATGATCTGCTACACCAAAACCCCACAAGCAACAGTAAGGCATTTCCCATGACCAGCATAAAATCTTGTTTTATTCCAGAAAATCACGTGTAACCCTTCTCACTTCCAAATTTGCCTTTGAAAATTTTTTGCAGACTTAGCCAGAGCCTTGAGGTGTTAGATTACCTGGAGAACAGACCCTCTTCTCCCCTCAACTGTAAAAACACCAGAGAGGGCATTCGGAGCATCTCAGAATCCCAAGTTCAGTCAAAATGGATTGCCAGTCACTTGCAGGGAGAGAAATGGCTAATAAACAGGGTCTTCAGGTTTGCTCTTGAGCAGCCTTTTTTTCCCATGCCCCTAAAAGAAAGAAATATACTGAAGACAGAGTAAAACACGCAAACCAGCCCTTTGGCCAAGCCAACCTAGAACTCTAGTGAGCTCAGCTGGATCATGGGGAGGACCCTTTGGGCTTGGGCCATATTGAAGTGAGGGGCCAGGAGCCAGAAGCTCAGTCCAGTTGCATTCCTCCATCCAGTTCTGGATCTCAGATGTGAGGCAGAGGTGATGCAGAATCAGGCAATCTCTACACCAGTGAAAAGAGCCTGCAGACAGCAGTCTTGATCACAGCTGGCTGCCAGGGCTGAACCCGTAGTTTTAGCTGAAATATGTTTGAAAGAGGAGGGCTTGGGTTTGTTAACGAATCCTGCCTCTCATTGGTAGAATGCCTGCCTTCTCCTGCCTCTGAGTTACACAAGCTGTAGACATTTTCAAAACAATCTAATCAGGACCATCTTGAGAGAGAAGCTTCTAGATGGCTGTCAAAAATCACAGCTACAGCTCTTTGTGTGTGTTGGTGTATGAGATAGATGGGTCTTCACTGGTGCCTGCTTTAGCCTGCTTTGTCTACTGGAGATAAAAGGAAGCTGGTCTGTGTAGTTGAAGGTCGGAAAGGAGTGGTTCGGGGGTACTGAGACTTGAGGCATAGGAAGGAAAGAGGGAGCTTTATTACCCTGTGGCCCTCCCGTCACATCCCTGTCACTGAGGCTCTAAGGCAGGTCTCTGCACCGGGGAAGACCTTGCATCACGATCACAGATCTCAGCCATTTGCTACTTTACCTTTCTCCAGCTGCTCTGCGTTTTGTGTGTAGGTGCTGAAGTAAATTTATCCCTTGATGGTGGTCTCTGTTGCCAGTTCCAGTATTTTTTGAGTTCCCTCAGCCCCTTTTCCTTAGTTGTGACCTGTTGATAGAATGTCCACTGTAAGTTGTTTGTTCACTGTGGCTTCCTCTCCCAATCTGGAATGATCCTGACAAGAATTAGGGCAATCCGTCACGATTCTGTGTTCCCGCACCCCAGAATCCCTCACTGGGGAACAGTGCAGATGGGAAAGAATGAAGGAAGCAGCTGCAAACCATATTTTATCTCCAGTCCCCTTCCTGGGTCCCAGAAGCTGGGTTTGTGCCAACCCTGTGTGACTAAATTAGCTGCCTAGAGCCTATCAACCTAAAACTCTGTGTGGCTCCTGAAGCCAAAGTAGATTAACTGACATTGTCTGCCCTGCACTGATCTCACCCCTTGTGGAACTGCCCTCTCTTTGAAAAAAATCTGACCCTTGTCAGTGTTTTTTAAGACTTGAGGTTCAGGGAGGAATATTCCCCTCCTCAGACACCCAGGTAGATTCCTCATACCATGGTGTCCTCCGTGAGGAAGCTGGGGGTGTGCGGTGACTGTCACCATCTGAGGGTTACCAGATGCCCATGGTGAGGGTGGTTGGGGGTGGGTAGGATTTGGCCTTTTCTCTTTTTGCTTCCACCAGAAGACAGTAAACTGCAGTAGACAGTCAGCTTTTGAAGTCAGAGATATTTTTGAGCTACTCAAATCTATGTTCAAATTATGGCTTTACCACTCACCACTGTTGGGTTTGGTCTCTTCACTTGCAAAGTGAAAAATGATGATACCAGTGTTTTGGAGATGCTCTGAAGATTAACAGATGGTGCTTATTAAGTATCTAGTATGTTCCAGCACTGTTTTAAGTGCCATTACCCTGTGTTGGGTGTGTGTAGACACATCCACAAATGCATAGATACTTTGTGTGAATGTATATATCTATGCCTCTGAGAATAGCAGTTTAGGTGTTGTTGCTAGGTTTCAGCAAATATGAGTTGAAAAGGTTTTCCTGACAGCCCTAAAAATACACACTTAATAGTGAAATTTTGGAAATAAGGAAAAGCATGAAAAAATAATACAAAACACATGAGATGTTCAGTGCCTTTTTCATGTAATGGACATAGGCCTATTTTTAAATTTTTATTTCCTCTAAGATTAGGCCCTATATTCTGTTTTTTAATAATATATTATGAATAATTTACTTCCATAAAACCAATTGTTTTTCTACAATATGATTTTTAATAATGGAGGGTAATCTGTTATCTGGATATATCGTAATTTATGTATCAAGTCCTGTGTTATTGAAAACTTGGATTGTTTCATCTACAGCCATACCACCCTGAATGGGCATAATGTTGTCTGAAAATTGGGTGGTTTCTAGCTTTTCACCATTATGTACTGTGGTTGAGCTTCATGTGGCATAATCTTTACACACATTTATAACTTTTTTTTTTTACTAAATTTCTCAAAGCTAGCTGTGTCAAAAGTAAGGACTTTTTAAGGGTTTGGATAGATAGTGACACATTTTCCCCCATGAAGGCTTTTGCTATCTTAAGCTTTCATCACTAGTGACCCGCTTCACATCTTCCTCAAATCTGAGTATTAATTTTAATAAGAAACCTCAGCTATTTTACGTGAAAATTTATTTGCTTATTTATTTTAAAAACATTTTCTGTTCATATTCTTCAGCAGTTATTTTGTTGATTTATGAACACATCACATAGACAGTATATGAAGTCTATTGCCATTACATTCATTGTAAATATTTATTGCCCAGTCTTTTTCATTTTTTATGAGGTTTCTTTAGCTTCTGCTCTCCTCCCCCCGGTCTATCAAAAGTATGTATATTTTGAGTTAAGCGTATTAATCGTTTCCTTTATGGCTTCTTATATTGGTGTTTTTCTTAGGAAATCATTTCTCACCCAAGGATCACAAAAATATCCACTTGGATGTTCTTCCTAAATTATTAATCTGTCTTTAATTTGTTTTGGTATGAGTGTGAGCTAGGGTTCCATTATTTTAATAGACATTACTATATCTTAAAACATTATTAAAACTAGTTATAAAATAAGTTTTAAGAATCAGTAGATATACAAAATTCCAAAACAAAGAATCCAAACAGAAATATATTTCAGAGATTTAAAAAAAAGGGCAGGAAGCTGTGTCTCCTCATAATGAGAAGATTCTACTTTGACAGAGTTTTAGTTAAGTTAATTTTAAATCTCAGATTAACCCTCGTTTGTTACTCACTGAGTTGGCCACTGGGAGTGATAGTACCTGGAATTCACCTTTGCTTCTTTTTCTCTGGATGTCTTTTCAGTTCTATCCCATCTTTCTGGCATAGTCTGTTTTTGGAGCAAGCTGCTCTCCTGAACAGGGGGCATGATTTTGTGGCTCTTTCCAGTCTTCTCATGTCTTTGTTTGAGTTCCCATGCCTTTAGTTTAATGAGTTATTCACCTAGCCTCAAAATCTTGGTTTCCCTATAGCCCTACCTGTTTTGAAACACAGTGTATGCAGGTGAAAGGTCGAAAAATCACTGATTCCCTGGCAAAGTCAGATGTTTTCAGAAGAAGAGCACTGACTCTTGGTATCTCCTGTTTCAGGAGAAGATGAAAGGCAAGAACAAGCTGGTGCCTCGCCTGCTGGGGATCACCAAAGACTCGGTGATGCGCGTGGATGAGAAGACCAAGGAAGTGCTGCAGGAGTGGCCCCTCACCACCGTCAAGCGCTGGGCAGCCTCACCCAAGAGCTTCACACTGGTAGGGACTGGCAGAGGGCAAGGAGAGTGCTAGCGTGGCCTTGGGTGATATTGTGGGGACAGGAGAAAGACCAGATTCTTGCCCATTGGGTTTCTCTGGCCTGGGAGAGCCAGCGTGGAGTGAGGAAGATGGTGCAAGCCCATGGGCAGGGAAGGGGATGGGTCCAGAAGTAAAAGAGAGGTCAGCAAGCCTGGGTTTCTTCAGGCACTACTGCTTCTCTGCACTCTACATAAGTCAGCCTCTATTTCATTATCTAGAAAAAGCCACTCACCCAGATGATTCTCAGTTCTGTGTTCCTGATGACATCCCTAGCATATACTGAAAGGAAACTTTCTAGTGCTCTGAGACACAAAGGCCCCCTCTTTGTTTTAGATGGTCCTAAGCATTGTGATTATCTTGCTGAGGAATGTTTTCCCAGCCTGCCTAGAAAGAGAGCATAGTACACAGTGGAAATAATGTGGACTTTAGGATAGTGTTATTATAGAAATCCAGTTTGTCATTTCCCAGCTGTGTGACCTTGTTCAAGTTACCTTTCCTCTCTGAGCCTTAATTTCTTCAGCTATAAAATGGTGATAGTCATACCTACAGAGCTGCTAGGATTGAATAAGATGACGATAAGATGCTTAGTATAAAATTTATGGAAAGTAGTGAGAATATGTTTGTTTCAGGTCTTCAGACCTCTGAATTCTTCCTCCTGATTTCAACATTTGTTGTTAGCAGAGTATAACTCTATGCCTTAACTGTAGCCACATTTACATGTGAAACACAATAGAGCGGGTGGTTGGTAGGGCAAGATGTGCAATAAGAAAAATCAAAAAGTGCTAGAATTTGTCAATTCGTAAGACTCTTGAAGTCTCTAGTGAATGCTTGAAATATCACCTCTTATCTATGCAAGATATCATAATAGGACATAAAAAAAAACTGTGTAAAGAAGGGGCCATGGAAGGACTCATTAGTTATCTAATTTGACTATAGATTGATAGATTCCTGCCAATTAGAAGGAATCATCAGAAAACATACCTTCTTTCCTCCTGTAGCTGTAACATTTGTGCCTGTGTGGCCCTCAAAAGATGAATGTTCATACTTAGCTGTGTCCTCATCTTCCATTGCAGGAAGTCATGGATGATTTCTAAATTAGAAAAATCAAGAAATCAATATAAACATATTATTTAGAAATACTAGAAGAAACTGCTAAAAGAGTTGAAAGTGGTTACCTTTGGAGAGGTATGTGGTAGAAAGTGAAGTTGGGAATGGGTAGGACAGGGAACAACTGTGTTTTGTTTTACATCTTGTAATACTATTGGTCTTTTTAAACTAGGTCCAAGTATTTATTGAAAACAAAAATTTATTTAAAAAATGAATAGTTATGATAACCTCATTAACCACCTCAGGCAAAAGAGAGAATAACAGTATTTTGATTAAAGCATAACGTCCCATTAAAGCCCATTATACGTAGTGATTTTTTCCTTCCTACTCCTAGCCTTTATTTAATTTCCAAGTGTTTAGAGGTTTTTCTGCTGTGTTTCTACTATTGATTTTTTAGTTTGATTCCGTTATGGTCAGAGAACATACTCTGTATGATTTCAGTCCTTTTGAAATTTTAAGGTTTGTTTTTATATCCCAGGATATCCTTTTTGGTGAGTGTTCTACGAGTATTCAAAAAGAACATATATTCTGCTATTATCATGTAAAGTGGGCTCTATAAATACCAGTTAGATCCCTATTAGTTGATGGTGGTGTTCCAGTCTTTTGAATGAATATCTTTGTTAATTTTCTGCCTGGCAGTTTTCTCAGTTGCCGAGAGTGAGGTTCTTAACAATAATTATGGATTTTTCTACTTTTTCTTTCAGCTCTCAGTTTTTGTTTCATGTAATTTGAAGCTTTGTTGTTTGATGCCTGTACATTTAAGATTCCTCTATCTTAACAGAGAAGTTGTTTTTTCCTTATGTAATGTTATTTTCTGTTAGTAATTTTTGTTTTTCTCTGAAGTCTACTGTATCTAATGTTGACATAGCCACCAATGCTTTTTATAAAACTAATGTGGGCATGATACATCTTTTTCCATCCTTTTATTTTCAACTTGCATATACTGTTATATTTGAAATGAATTCTTGTAGAGAGCATAATTAGTTGGGTTATATTTTTTAATCCATTCTATCTCAGTTTTAATTGGTATATTTACACTATATTTAAGCTAATTATTGGTATGTTAGGGCCCAAGTCTATCATTTTGTAGTTTTTCTGTTTGTCCACTTTATTTCTCTCTCTTTTTTTTTTTTTTGCCTTTTCTGTGGGTTACTTGGACACTTTTTAGAGTTTGTTTGCTTTGTGTGTTACGTTTTGAGCATATCACTTTGTGTAGTGTTCTTAGTGGTTATTTTGGATATTACCATGTCCATATGAAATTAAACACAGTCTACTGGTACTGGCTTTTCCCCCTTAAGTGTAGAAACCTTACTTCCATTTAGGTCTTTTTACCTACCCACTCCCCACACTTTTTGAGTATAATTATTTAAATATTTTTTCAGTATACACGTAAGATGGTTATTTTGTCTATAACCACATAAGATGGTGTTACAGCTTCTGCTTTGAACACAACATGTGATGAAAGAAACTCATGAGGTGAAGAACCGTCTATTACATTTCCCTTTATTTTTATCTACCCCATTGTTCTTCTTGCATTTCTAAAGTTCCCAGCCTTCTTCTGTTATCATTATGTGTTTGGAGAGCTTCCTTTAGCTATTTGTTAAGGGTACATCTGCTAGCAACAAATTGACTTTGTGTTTTCTTCCTCTGAGAATGTTATTATTTCCCCTTCATTCATGAAGGATAATTTTGCCAGGTACAGCATTTGGGATTGACAGTTCCTTTCTTTTAGTATCTGAAAAGTGTCATGCCACTTCTTTCTTACCTCCATGGTTTCTAATGATAAATTTGCTGTCATTCAAGTTGGTGCCAATTTGTAGGTAATATGTCATTTTTCTGTGGCTGTTTTTAAGATATTTTTATCTCTAGTTTTCAAAATTCTTGGTATGGGCTTCTTAAGATTTCTTCTATTTGGAGTTCACTCAGCTTCTTGAATTTGTGGGTTTAAGTCTTCACTAATTTGGGGAAGTTTTCAGTCATTATTTCTTCAGCTACTCTATTTTTATCCAACACTGTCCTCTCCTGTTACTCTGATGATATCAATGTTAGATCTTTTGTTACTCTCCTATAGGTCCCTGAAGCTCTGTTTTTTAGTTTCTTTTCTCTATATTGTTCAGATTGACTAAATTCTGTTGATCTGTTTTCAGGTTTACTGATTTTATTTTTTATTATCTCCACACTACTATTTAGTCTATTCTGTGAGTTTTAAAATTTTGGTTATTGCCTTTTTCAGTTCTATAATTTCCATTTGGTTCTTTTTTATGACTTCTGTTTCTTTGTTGGAACATTTTATTCTTTAAAATTTGCTGCAAGAGAATTTGCAATTTATTGGTGAAGCATTTTTATGATGGTTGCTTTAAAATCCTTATAATTCCAATATCTGATTTATTTCAGTATTGGCATGAGTTGATGATCTATCATTCATATTGTGGGTGTCCTGGCTCTCGATATGAATATTTATTTTTTTTAAGACATCCTAGACATCTTGGTTATTAGGAGACCTTTTTTTTTTGGAGACAGTCTCTCACGCTGTTGCCCAAGCTGGAGTGTAGTGGTGTGATCATAGCTCACCTCCTGGGCTCAAGCGATCCTCCTCCCTCAGCCTCTTGAGGAGCTGGAACTGCAGGCTCATGCCACTATGCCTGGCTAATTAAAAAAAAAAAAATTTATAGAGGTGAAGTCTCACCATGTTGCCCAGGCTGGTCTTGAACTCCTGGGCACAAGTGATCCTCTCGCCTCAACCTCCCGAAGTGGTGGGATCACAGGTATGAGCACTGTGCCCAGCCTATTAGGAGACTTTTGATCTTACTGAAATATTCTGTTTTAGCAGGTGGCCACTTTGTTCAAGTTTAGTGTGTAGTATTCTGGCCTACTTTTCAGGGCTTAAGTTGCAATGGCAGTTTTATTCTCTGAGCCCTTTCAATGCTGTTCTGGACTGATTTTTTCTTTTGACACTAAGGTTCCTGCTCAAACCCTGTTGGTTCTGTCGATGAAGGCAGAAGGCACTTCCCTGGGCTACCTGCTATTGCTGGGTGACCTTCGTTGCAGGAAGCAGAGGGCACTGGAGCTGAGTCTCTTTAAGCCACTGGCTAGAGGGCAGGGAGACACAGGGCTTTACTATTGCTGCTGCAGCAAAAGGATCAGACCATCCACCTGCCTGGGTTGTGGAATAGGACCTGGGAGGGTCTGAGGTTTCACTGCTCTGCAGCTTCCCGTGAATGTCAGCCCGGGTTGTTGAGCTGGAGTTGGAGCTCCTGACTACTTCCCCAAATTAGTCTCTCTTGGGCTCCCCTTCTCCTGGTTCTTTGACTAAAAGCATGCTTTTCAGGAACTGCTTATTGGAGGTTCCAATGTTCAGGCCTCTACAACTCTTAGTCTTGGGGGTATATGGGATAGGAAAGAAACCCAAGAACTCAACCACATTGTGGTTTTGCAAGTTCTGAGCCCCCCAGCCAGTCCATCTTCTCAGTTTTCAGAGCTCTTTTACCATTGTTGAATATTGTTGAATAAATTTTAGGATATTCATTTGTATTTAGAGAGGAGGAGCAGGGAAAATGAAGTCTATGTCATATTGTTCTAGAGCTGGACCTGCTAGCCTTTAAAATGCTGATATATCTGATTTGGCTATATTTCCTCCAATGCTGTCTTTTCAGGATTTTGGGGAGTATCAGGAAAGCTACTATTCAGTACAAACCACCGAGGGAGAGCAGATATCCCAGCTGATTGCAGGCTACATTGACATCATCCTGAAAAAGGTATTTTGTATTGATGCAAATTGGAAAAGCAAGACGGCTTTATTAAAAGGCTCGGTTTCGATGACGTGGCTACCTTGAAAAAAAAAAACCCTCTTAAATAGTACTTGAGGCCAGGCACGGTGGCTCACGCCTGTAATCCCAACACTTCGGGAGGCTGAGGTAGGCAGATCACCTGAGGTCAGGTGTTAGAGACCAGTCTGGCCAACATGGCAAAACCCCGTCTCTACTAAAAATACAAGAAAGTTAGCCGGGCGTGGTGGCAGGCGCCTGTAGTCCCAGTTACTCGGGAGATGGAGGCAGGAGAATCGCTTGAACCCGGGAGGCAGAGGTTGCAGTGAGCTGAGATCACGCCACTGTACTGCAGCCTGGGTGACAGAGCGAGATTCCATCTCAAAAAAAAACAACAAAACTTGATTTACTAATTTAATCTTTAATCACTAATTAAGTGTGAGATCTTTGACCTCAAGATGCTGTGAGAATTCCTGCTTTTTCTGCAGCACATATTTGTGTCATTTACTACCAGGCAGTGAACAATAGCATGTCACTTAGCTAATGAATGAGCCTAGCACCCCTTAGCATCTTCCTCTCCACGTAGCTGTACTGTGCTTTTCAGCCTCTGTGGAAACTTGGATTGAGGGTCTAAAAATGATCTTTGTAGTTTTCATGTTTTTTTTTTTAAACAAATGTAATGGGGTTATATGCCATAGTGGTATATAGAAAAACAGATTTCTTAAGGCTTCAAGATACAGCCCATTCAAAAAACCAAGATTTAATAGAATGTTAATATGTGCACCTTGATTTTTTACTATGTAAAATTAAAGTCTGTGCAATAAATACATGACATCTAACTATATATTAAATCATATATTTCTCTTTTTTATTATTATGCTTTTGTTCATCCATTGCTTACTAAATATTCAGTATAAAGAATTTTGAGTAAACTTCAACACTTTGACTTGTGTCCCTTCAAAATGTTTTTTTAAAGGTCCTTGTATGAAGACCTGCTGATTTTCTTTCTTTTTTTTTTTTTTTTTTTTTTTTTTTTTTTTTTTGAGACAGAGTCTCCCTCAGTCGCCCAGGCTGGAGTGCAGTGGCGCTATCTTGGCTCACTGCAGGCTCCGCCTCCCAGTTCAAGCAATTCTCCTGCCTCAGCTTCCGGTGTAGCTGGGATTACAGGCTCCTGTCACCATGCCAGGCTGATTTATGTATATATATATTTTTTATTAGAGACGGGGTCTCCCTGTGTTGACCAGGTTTGTCTCGAACTCCTGACCTCAAGTGATCTGCCCGTCTTAGCCTCCCAAAGTGCTGGGATTACAGGCGTGAGCCACCGCGCGTGGCCTGGTTTTCATTTTTGCATCTTGTTTTATTGCATTTCCAGAAACAAAGTAAAGATCGATTTGGACTAGAAGGTGATGAGGAGTCAACCATGTTAGAAGAGTCCGTTTCCCCAAAAAAGTAAGTATTCTGAAGAGTACTAGAGGACCACCTTCTCCCTAGATAGGTAGGTTTCCTCTTGCCAGCTTGGAGCCTGCTGCTCTGAAGCCTGTCACCTGGAGAAGATGACAGCAGATGATATAGTTGAATCTTCTTCAAGCATGGTCCCCAGACCAGCAGCATTGAAGTGGCAAACATCTCGTGAGGGAGGCTGAGGATTTTAGGGAAACATTGACCAAGGTGTGGCGTTTTAACTGTGTCTTTTGAGGCAGTAAGTGTTCATGAGTCCTGTTCTGCATTTCTGATCTAAATCTCATGATCAAATCATGATCATTGAGCCGTACCATCAGAAGGTCAGAGGATGAGCCTCTGTTTGATTCTGGCCCCTTTTGTGGGAGGAGGGAGTACAGCCAGTGGAGGAGTTAGGGTGAAGCAGTGCTGCATGCCACGCTTGTCTGGAGTGCTGTGAGGTAGCATAGTACAGGCGAGTGGTTAAGAATATGGACTCTTGCTGGGCTCAAATCTGGGGTCTCTGTTTCACTGTGTGGCCCTGGGAAAGTTACTAAATTCTCTTCTGGCATGAGCTTATCTATAAAATGGGGATAATGATATTACCACCTAAGTAGGTTTTATTTCCGTGGTAGTTACTAATAAAGCACATAAAACAATGCGTGGCACATAGCACTCGCTATTATAACTATCATCCTCATGATCATTGTTTTAAATTCACGGTATTCTTAATTTAGCCCCATTTATAGATGAGGAGATAGGTTTATTAAAATTAAGTAACATCTAATAAATGGCTCTTTTTGGGAAACCTATCCAGACATCCCTTTTATATTAATAGAGCAATGTAATGACTGTTCTTGTATGCTTTAGTGTGACATTTTGTCTCATCTGGAATTCCAATAACAACTCCCTATGCAAAAGGGAGGCCAAGGGTCTCAGCCAAGGAGCAACACAGGAAGAAGTGGAAGGTCTAGCGATGGGGACAATCCTGACCATTCTTCCTGCTTGCCTTGATAAGACCCCACAGTATGCTCTGGGCAGTGGAGGAGGCTACAGTGGTCCCAGGCAGGATCTATCATTCCCAGTCCACGGATAAGGAAACTGAAGCTCATGAAAGTTAGTTGAGATACACATATGTGGTAGAGTCAGGACTCAGATTCAGATCTTGCGATGTTTCCCATAGTACGCTGCTAGAAAGTTCTAGCATCTTCCAATCCATTAAACTTGCTTAGTAGTTTCTCTAATATTTTCACCCTTGCTGCCAGTTTCTCACAATTTGCTTCCTAATCACCCAAAACGTGTTTTTCCATTTGTCCCCACTGGTACGCAAGTTGGAACCAAACTTGATATGATAAGTTTCTAGTACTTGCCACCCTTGGGCAGAGCACCTTAAGTCTTTGGAATTATTCATGACCATTGGATGTAAATTAGTGAGCTAGTGCTCCCTGACAGGGTGATCTGCTTCACTTCAGAGGACTCTGCTGTGCTTTGCTTCCCATAGGAGCGGCCCAGTAAGTGTCTGAGCCCAGAGGGCTGGGACCTTCCCCTGCCTGGGATCACTGTAGCCTCCTCCACTGCCCACAGCATCACTGTGGGGTCTGATCAAGGCAAGCAGGAAGAATGGTCAGGATCGTTCCCATCGCTAGACCTTCCACTTCTTCCTGCATTGGTCCTTGGCTGAGATCTCAGAATGCAACTGACTTCTTACTGGAGCCTCCAGACCAACCTTCCCTGGTCTCTCACCACCCCACCCCTAGACTGCAGTGTTTCTCCATGGATGCCTGTTGCTTGGGATCCCCGCATTGCTATCGAGCCTTGCCCTGGGCAAGAGGGAATGATCTGTGATGGTGCGAGGGCCCTGGGACAGAGGTCCCTGTCTCTTCATGCAGCTGTACCTCCACCTTCCTTCCACCTCACAACACACACAGACCCTGTTTGTAGGTTTGTCCACTGGGCTTCTGAGGAACATATACCACACTCAGACTTTTTACCTTCAGATGATCAGCATCCTTTGCACTTATTCTTCATTCTAAGACAATATGAAGTAAAAAATGCAATTTTTTGGCTGGGCACTGTGGCTCACGCCTGTATTCCCAGCACTTTGGGAGGCTGAGGTGGGTGGTTCACCTGAGGTCAGGAGTTCGAGACCAGCCTGGCTAATATAGTGAAACCCTGTCTCTACTAAAAATACAGAAAATTAGCCAGGTGTGGTGCAGGTGCTGGTAATCCCAGCTACTTGGGAGGCTGAGGCAGGAGAATCGCTTGAACCCAGGAGGCAGAGGTTGCAGTGAGCCGAGATCACGCCACTGCACTCCAGTCTGGATGACAAGAGTGAAACTCTGTCTTAAAAAAATAAATTTTAAAAAATGCAATTTTTTCCATTAGATACCTTAAGAATCTTCCCAATATTTAGTTGAAAGCACTTGGGGAAGGTTCCAAAGCCTCACATGGTCGAGGCTCTAGAGGCGATGAAACATCCTCTGTGGTCAATGGTGGTGGACCTGAGGACCCGAGGGAGGGGAGCTAAGATGTGGGAGATTTTCCCCTAGCTTCATTTCCACATTTCCCCTTTCAAGCTAAAGATAAATGATCTGTATCTCTGATGCCTAGAATGGAACCTGGCACAAGGTTGATACTTGTTTAATGAATGTTCTTTCAGATATTATTTACCAAAAATAATATATCAACATATCAGTACATTCACTTAAAACCTGGAACATCATTATTATAGGAATCTCTGTGTTGTTGTCATTTTCTCTTCTTGAGACAGAGTCTCACTCTGTTGCCCAGGCTGGAGTACAGTGGCGCGATCATAGCTCACTGCAGCCTCGGGCTCCTGGGCTCAGGTGATCCTCTCACCTTATCCTCTTGAAGAGCTAGGACTGTAGGCATGTACCACCACTCGGGGCTGAGTTGTTGAATTTTTTGTAGAGACGAGGTCTCATTATGTTGCCCAGGCTGGTCTTGAACTCCTAACTTCAAGGAATCCTTCCCACTTGGCCTCCAAAAGGGCTGGGATTACAGGGGTGAGATACTGCACCTGGCCTTGTTTTTTAAATAACAACTAATTGCATAATACCATAAATCTATTAAGTAGATAAATTGGGAGTAATTATTTACATTACTTATCATAAAAGGATTCATCTCAGAGCTCTGCTAAGTGTTGTAATGCCACTTCTTCATTCCTGCTTCTCAGTCTGTATGTGCCTCTTTCAGTTGGCCTTCACAGCATAAAGCAGGGAACATATGTGACATCTGTGGGGTCTCCTCATTGCACTCCACGTGGGTGGTGTTCTCTCAGTGACCAAACCGCTTTTCCCGGCAGGTCCACCATCTTGCAGCAGCAGTTCAACCGGACCGGGAAGGCAGAGCACGGCTCAGTGGCGCTGCCGGCCGTGATGCGCTCGGGCTCCAGCGGGCCTGAGACCTTCAACATTGGCAGCATGCCCTCGCCACAGCAGCAGGTCATGGTTGGGCAGATGCACCGAGGCCACATGCCGCCACTGGTGAGGCTTCCTGTGCTCGTCCCCCACTCGTTAGTCTGCTGCCTCCGGCATGCAGGGTGGACACCAGCGGCAGTGATGGGCTGAGTGTTGGAACTCTCTCTATTTCCCGGCTGAACCATGCCTCGTTCAGCTGTGCATTTTTTAAATTGGATGACTCGGATCACTGCCTGTTTAGTATCGGAGGTGTCCTCTGTGACTGGAAAATTAGGGAGCTCTTAACATGACTTGTGTACAGGGACAGAACTCTGCTCCCGTGTCCTGGCAGCATCAAGCTGATTGGTCCAGATACCCCTAGGAAAGTCTGAGAAGTCGACCAGGTTTTTAGTGATTTTGAGGTTTCACGCTGGGAGTCATTGATTCCTTTCCACTGTGCTGGTCTGTCCGGCTCAGTGCCTCTCAGGCCGGCCTTGGGACTCCCTTGCTATTGTGTGAGAACTTTTCGAAAGCTCAGGAACAACACTTTTCTCTGAAAAAGTACATTGACCGTAGATTTAGATGGAGTCCTTAAGTGTCTATCAGGAAGCATTCTCATTTAACACCCACGTGTTTCCTGTGCGTGAGGAGGTCCTCAGTACTCAAAGATTGGATCACCTCAGTTCCCCAGCAAGGACTCTTCTGAGCCTTCTTGTCAGCTAATTAAGCTCTTCACACACTTCTGATTATAATCCCTCCGTGGCAATCACCTTCATTTTGTGTTCTATTAATATAATGCAGTATCTATTTCTGGCCTCCAGGTTGAAATGGGAGATGGCTGAGGCGCTTGTTGAGATGTAGCCTGGGCTGCTTTGTCTTGAGTGCAGAGTTCTGTTTTGCTTTGTTTCGCATAAAGGGCCATGTCAGTCCCAGGCGTGTGGGATGACAGCTTTGTTTCATCTGCCTTTGCAGACCTCAGCCCAGCAGGCCCTGATGGGGACCATCAACACAAGCATGCACGCTGTCCAGCAGGCCCAGGATGATCTCAGTGAGCTCGACTCGCTGCCACCTCTCGGCCAGGATATGGTAAATACTGTTCAGTGGTTTTCATGCCAAGTCTCTGTCCTGGCAGAAAGCAGGGTTATATACTCTGTCGGGATTCATCTAGGTAAATTTCTATCTCTAAGTGAAGTGGAAACCCATGATTTTTTCAGGATATTGAGTCTTTGCCTCTCAGTTGCACCCATAGGAGGAGAGAATCATAGGGTACTGCTGGCTGTTGGCAGTACCACGGGTGGGCTGAGAACTTGAACCCTAGGATCCTGTGACCTGGGTTCAAACACCAGCTCCAGTACTGGCTGTGCGAATCTGGGCTACTTGCCTTCTCTAATCCTCCACTTTGTCATCTGTAAATAGAGTTGTTATGAAGATGCAATGATCTAATCACCTGTAGAGTTCTTAGCACAGCCCCTCGCACATAGTAAGAGCTCAATAAGCATTAGCTGTTTGTTAGTTTTATCGCTACCCGTGGTTCTCAAACTGTAGCATACATCAGCATCATCTGAAGGGCCTGTTAAAATGCATGTTGCTGGATTCTCCCTCCATTTTTTTTTTTTTTTTTTTTTTGGATCTTGGGTAGGGCCTGAGATGTTGCATTTCCAGCAAGATCTCAGGTGATGCCAACGCTGCATGCCTGGGGACTGTGCTTTGAGAAGCACTGGCTTACTACCATTGAGCTTTTCAGCAAGGTAGGGTGATTAACCCAGAGATTTTCCTGTAGCTGCTGCTGCATGAAATCTTCCAACTCCTCACTGCTCAAATCGTGGTCCCAGGACCAGCAGCATTGGCAATTCCTAGAGGTCTTGTAAGAGGTGCAGAATCTTGGGCCTTCCCCAGCCTACTCAAACAGAATCTGCATTTTAGCCAAGTTCCCAGCTTCTTTGGGTGACCATTAAAGTTTGAGAAGCACCGGCTAGCGCTGTCATTCTCAACCCTGCTTTGTACGTTAGAATCATCCTAGGAACTTTAAAAACAAAGCCCAAAGCACCAGTTCTGACCAAATAAATCGATGTTGCTGTGGGTGGAGCCTGAGAATCAGTGGTTTTTATTCTCCCCAGGTGATTCTAATGGCCAGTCAGGGTTGACAACCACTGTTGTAGGACTGACTGGTGCCATCACAGGGGCCAGAACCAAGATACAGTCTGTAGCCTCATCTTGTCCTGCCAGGATAACTGCCCTCCAAGTTCTCCCAGAATGCTGAGTTTTTCATTTGCACAGTTGTGTGTGTGGAGGTTGCTGGTAAACTCAGCGCCATTTCTCCCAGGTACCCAGAAACCATAAACATTTGCTTTGGGGAACTCCAGAGTACAAACATGTATGGCAGACTCCCATATCCAGTATAATTGGTAGAGTTTTAAAATATTTAAGATTTAACATTCCTGCTTCACCAGTTTTCAAAGAATTAGAATGCCATAAATTATTTCTAGTGCTAGTCGCATCCTGAACATAGATGAGTATTTTTGGGATGTTTTGGGAAGCAGATGAGCACCTTACTGCAGGGTCATCATTATCAAGATAAATGATCATTTATTCGGTAAGTTCTGAAATGTCAGAAAATAGAGAACTTGCTATTTATAGGTTCAAATAAACATAAAGTGTAAGAGCTGGAAAGGTTTTTAAAAACCATTGAATTTCCACGGTAGAAGAAGTATAAGGCACAGGACCTGCCTATGATTTGCCCGAGGTCCTATCACCTGCTAGTGGTAGATCTGGATCCAGAACAGGGATCTCGACCCATCCCCTCATCTTACCAGGAAAGGTCTTACCGTCTACATGAGCGTGGCCCTTAGTTGTCTTTATGACAATGCACGTTGTAAGCAAGAGGCATTTCCTACATTGACAGAGAAGATGTATAAGTTGAAACACCCTCCTTCTCACCCTGCTCCCTGCAAAGCAAGGTGAAAATTAGCAACAACTATTAGTGCTAATGTGCAGTATTATGATGAAACATTGATTTTTCTCTCCTCATTCTTTTTCACTTGAATTTTTCTAAATAAGGCCACGTGGTGTTTTTCTCCCTAAGATCTTAAAAGTTAAAAACACAAACAACATAATTAACACAAGGGAGAATTTGCATGCCATTGAGTATCTCTTGCTCCTTAAGAGGCCTGTTAAGGATACTGTTTAGGATAACTTAAGGGCCGTGTCGGTGCTGGCCTCATAAGAAGACTGTAGCCAAAATGCTGGTCTGATTTTATGGTGGGGCTTCTCCGGTCTCCTGGGTAATTCTGTGCTGTGATTGTGTTGTGCCGTTGTCTGGCTTTGCAGGCATCTAGGGTATGGGTTCAGAACAAAGTCGACGAATCCAAACACGAAATCCATTCTCAAGTTGATGCTATCACGGCCGGAACGGCTTCAGTTGTTAACCTCACAGCTGGTAAGTCCCTGAGAGATTTGTGCTGCATTGGGGTTTTGTTTAAAAGCTGTGTTTTTTTTTAAATTTTAAAAAATAAGTTATCTGTTGATTGAAACAATAGACTTTATATTATGAGAGGATAGTCTAAGGCACTTTTAGTGCTGTAGGCATTTTCTCCCAGTGACCCAGGAGAGTGGTAAGGAACATCTCATTGCCTTTTGCCTGTATCATGCATCCTCATTAAAAAGCACCTATTCAGATCTTCTCACGGCTTGTCAGTGTGCCGGACATACTGCAAAGTCTACTGAGGCTACTTTCTGCCTTCTGGGCACCTACAGTTGGAAAATGGTTTTGAATGAAGAGACCTGTCATATGTGCCTTCGCCCATGTTGTCCAGCAGCGGTCTCTTCTGGCACAGTGTGGCTCCCAGCCTTTCACTGTCAGAGGAGAGCTGGGAACTTGCTTGTTTCACCCTGCAGCAGCCTTTCAGGAGCAGAGTTGACCCCCTGAGCTGCTGACAGGGGCCTAATGAAAAGGGCTGTGAGATTCCGAGACATCCTCTGGATTTTTAAAGGTGGTTGTACTCAGTATTTCAATGCATGAGGCCTCCAGGTGAAAGGACCTTTTTGAAGTCACCTTGGAGACAGGGAGCAGGCCAGCTCACTGTGCTCATGTGAAGCTTGGTGTCTGACTCCTGCAGGATGGTAGGTGAGGAACTCCTGCCAGTGTGGGGTTTTGAAAATTCTCACCAGAACCATGTGCCCTCCTTTGATGGGGATGGTTCTTTTCTGTGCCAGGTGACCCTGCAGACACTGACTACACAGCTGTGGGATGTGCGATCACCACTATTTCTTCCAACCTGACGGAGATGTCCAAGGGTGTGAAGCTATTGGCCGCCCTCATGGATGATGAGGTGGGCAGCGGGGAGGACTTGCTCAGAGCTGCCAGGACCCTCGCTGGGGCGGTGTCAGACTTGCTGAAAGCTGTGCAGCCTACTTCTGGAGAGGTAAGCTCTAGAGGCAAGCAATCACTCAGGTTCTGATGGGACAGCTGCATCCACTGGGGGACCATGGGGCTCTTGCTTCCCGAGCTGTTCCTTGCGTCTTGATGGGGTGTGTTTCTCTCTGCAGGAGTAATTGGAGTTGTGGAACTGGGTGCAGAAGCTCATCCACATTCAGGAGTGGTTGAGCTCTTAGTATAAAGGCCTCCCCCTCAAGGGTACTTGAGTAGATGCAACTCCAGGAACTTAACACACATGACTAATACACATTTAAAGGGAATATAAGTTTGCACCCTAATTTCCACAGAATGCATCGCCTTCTTACCAACTGAACAAGGCTCACTAATTGGCCATTTCAAATCCATACACCTATATTGCTGGTTTGTGAGACACTGGATGTTTCCTTGCACGGATTTCACCGGGATGTCTTCTCTCTGGCAGACCACCTGAGATTCTCACTGACAGACAAAGGGAGCAAATTCTGTGAGATTCTACTTCCTGTACTTCCATGTCTGATGGCACTGGAGGAAATGCGTTTTCTTTCCAATTAAGGTGTGTTGTTTGTTCACAGCCTCGACAGACAGTTTTGACTGCTGCTGGCAGCATCGGACAAGCCAGTGGGGATCTTCTGAGACAGATTGGAGAGAATGAGACCGATGAGCGATTCCAGGTAAGATATTTGCAGCCTTATAGTCATGGAAAGAAGTCTAAGTGATGGTCTAGACCCGAGCAGGCAGAATGTAATATTTGAAAACTAACTAAATCTTTGAGATAGTCAAGAATGCGATTGAGATGGATTATCTTGGGAGTGAGGTCTTTTTGTGTTACCAAAAAAATTTTTTTTTAATAGGAAAACTCATTTCACTGACACCATGCGTCATCATTGTAAAGCACGTATTTAGCTTTCCTGATTTTTTTTTTTTTTTTTTAAATTAGAGTCTCACTCTGTTGCCCAGGCTGGAGTGCAGTGGCGTGATCTTGGCTCATTGCAACCTCCATCTCCCGGGTTCAAGCGATTCTCCTGCCTTAACCTGAGTAGCTGGGATTACAGGTGCATGCCACCATGCCCAGCTAATTTTTGTATTTTTAGTAGAGACGGGGTTTCACTATGTTGGTCAGGCTGGTCTCGAACTTCTGACCTCGTGATCTGCCCGTCTCGGCCCCCAAAGTGCTGGGATTACAGGCGTGAACCACCGCGCCCGGCCCTGATTTTTTTTTTGTTAGTGTGCTGGACATTCTTTAATCACAAGAAGGGAGGAAATATTAATAGTGTCATGAACTCCTGGTATCTGTCACCTAACCTCTGTGATCATTAGTTCCTGGCCAGTCTTATTTTATCTGTTTAGGAGGAGGTTTTAATGGCATCATTCTTGAGTCCTCATAAACATGAAGTTTATGTTTACTTCGACACACACACACACACACACACACACACACAGAGAGAGAGAGAGAGAGAAAGAGAGAGAGAGAGGGAATTTCCTTTGTACTCAAAGGTGGTTTATTTTTTGTGTCTTATCCAAAACCACAAGCGTGGCAGGGAAGTCTTTTTTGTGACCCTTCTTTTTCAATACCAGGGACATGTGCTTGCCCTCTGGGGAGCGACTGTCACCACTGTCTGCAGTATCACCTCACTGCAGCTCAGAAAGCATCAGACATCTCTGCTCATCTGCCTCCATCCCTGTCCCTCAAAGGGTGGGGCGCAGAGGCCTGCTTCTGGGGTGGTTCAGGCTAGGATGAGCTGCTTATGTGCTGGTGGGCCAGTGCCCTTTACTCCTCCTCCTAAGTCTCTAATTTTGCAAGTAATATATAAATATATCCTAATTAAATTGTTACAGTTCTAGCCCAGGTTCTCTGAAAGATGCCCTTTTCCAAATCCTGTGTCATGTTCACTGTTTAGGAATTGTACAGAATTTCATTGGCCTTCACTTATTAAAATGTTTTTTGAATTATTAATTTATATATATAATGAAATATTTACTTAGAAGAAATCACAAAAAATTACGAACTTATATGAACTAACACCACAAATATCACCAAGTCTAGAAAAATAGCATAATGTTTTATTAACTACCTGACACTTCTAAATACCTTTTTTCCTGCATTTTTGACTTCATCTGTTTTGACCACCTCTTCATTTGGCAATGATTTTATAATATTTTATAGACGGAACAAAAAGATCGTCTGGCATTCAGGTTTCTTGCTTCATGGGTGGCAATTTTGCATGCCATTTTATCTAGAACTTCCAAATTTTATAAGCATAAGATGTGTTAGTTAAACTAATATGTGATCATGTATGTTGTGAGACATGAAACTTCAACCTTCATCCATAGATGTGTTTGTTTCTCCTTCACTCTCCACATGCCTGTGGCACTGGGCTATGGGACTCATTCATATCCTGCAATGCAATAAGACATTCAACGTACAGACATTCGTGTCATGATAGAGGGTGAATTCGTATGATGGGTGGTAGGAATATTCCTGGAAGCCATTTCTACACTGAGATGGCTGGGCATAAGTTCCCTAGAATCAAAATGAACTGCACATCAATATATTCTGCTAAACCCAAGTTAATTGTGTCCCCATTCTAATTTCCTTTTCCGTATCCCCAAACTGCCCTTGCATTGGCCTTTACTTTTTATATTAGGGCAGGTAATTATTTGTAGGCAGGTACCTATTTAGGAACTTGGTAAATATGAGATTCAGCTGCTGTTTTACTGGGCTTAATTATCTTGACGTAGTCATTTATGTTCCCCAAAAGTATTAATATTATTGTTTTCTCCAAAGTGCCAAGGAAGGTTAAGGAGAAAGTCACAATTCTTCCTTTAAACATCGCATGCAACCTTGTATTTTTTAAAAGCTTTACCTGCCTCTCCCTGCTTTAGCAGATTATTTTCATTGTGTGTGAATGTCAACCCTGCTTCCTAATGTTTGTTTCTATTCAGATGTGCAAAGGAAGCAGGTTCAGGTTCAGGGTGACAGTCCTACAGAGCCTTTGTTAGCAGGGACAGGCCAGACTTGAATGTTTTCAATTGTTTAGCTCTCTAGGTAAAGACCAGGGCAGTAAGGTGATCCTGCAACCTCCTCCAGTTATGGGTAACTGACAGTGGATTTCTTACTCTATTTTTCTGATTCTTGAGATCATATCTCAGAGCTTTTCTTGGTTTCTTAATGTACTGCATGTTCCCATAGTTAACAAAGATTTATTTTACACTGGCTATATAATAGTGGTCTTGTTGAAAATTTTGACAAAGGCCTTGTCAGCAGCTATAGCTGTAGTATGACATTCTTTTTCTAACTGTATTTTTTTGGACAAAATTAATAAGAGGAACAGGATTTCTTTAAACAATTCTAACAAAGCCCTTTAGAACAATCATGATTCTATATGACCAAATTCTGG
Source organism: Pan troglodytes (assembly GCF_028858775.2). NCBI lineage: Eukaryota > Metazoa > Chordata > Mammalia > Primates > Hominidae > Pan > Pan troglodytes. Next base: position 54,695,804 of record NC_072414.2, read on the forward strand.
CCCCCATCTGAAAAGATGAATTCATATCAAGTGAGGGAATACTATGACCTACTTTGGAAAGTTATTTTTAAAAATCTTTTTAATAATTTGTGACATTCAAGCTGTGTTTTCACTGAGCATTGAGATAGATGTCCAGGAATTGTAACTTTGCCATAGTGGGAGCAATTTCTAAAAGTTGTGTGGTAGACAAGTGCCAGTCAGATCCCAAAGGGATCTTCTGCTTTCAGCACCATGGGCTTTAATTATACCTTGGATAGCCAGGAAACATCACAGACCTGAGAAAGACTGGAGTAACCTGCTCCTTTAAGACCACTTAGTTTTTGTCCATTTTAAAATCAGCTTACTTGATAGATTCATGGGTTTCTGGCTTAGCTGGATTGTATCTAGTCTTTGTTCTGTGGAAAATTGTGCAGGCTGAATATTATTTCCAATGTATCTTCTCATAAAATATCTCACTGTAAAGACGCTGTGGGGTGCCCTTTACATTTAGAATCAAATGTGCTCTTTATCATCTGATGAATTAATAAAGACTTCTGACCGTATTTCCTTGAAGGGAAAAGCCTTGACATGTTTGTTCCAAATAAAAATGGCTCATATGTTTGGGAAGGCATTTCCAAGTCAAATAAACTACTTTCAGTATTAAAAGCAAAGAAGTAAATTAATTGTAACCATGGTTCTTCTTCAGGTCAAACAGATGGGTGACAAATCTGGTAGGCTCAATCAAAGGATTCTTCTTTCTGCAGGCAGAATGCCTAGTCATTGAGTTGAAGCATAAACTAGCTCCTCGCATTTTCAGTCAGACCATTTTATAGCTAGTGTATTTATATAGGCTCTCTTTCTGCTTTCTGTAATAATTTAATTCCTACCCAGAAGGCTGCAGAACACTGAGAATAACTCATGTTCAGAGCATTTCTTGGCTCTTGAGCTATAGGTATTGGTGCCAGCTATGTGTCTGTGCACATCGAATGTTGCCCTCTGGAGGTAGAGATATGGCTAAATTTCTGATGACGACTTGGATCTTTATGCAAAGTAGAAATCCAAAAGATACATTTTCAAGTTGCAGTGGGGCATGATGACTTGGAGGCCATGAATTATAACCTTCTTATGGCACATGATGTTGTGGCATCTGGATATGTTTTCAACTTCTCCTGATCTACCATATCAGCCACTCATTCAAGAGACGTGGTCAAGACTTCGTGTTAGATAAGTGCATGAATGGGAATCAGTGGTTAAAATAATAACCCTTCCCTCAAATTAACTATTTTAGATTTAAACCTATGCTACTTAATGGATGTAAGAGACTGAGTTATTAGGACACAAGTCTCCTTTTTTAATTACTTCTAAGGATAAGTTGACATTTTTAAAAAAAAAGTAAAAAAACTTCTAAAGTACTGAAGGAAAAAGATCAAATGGAATTTTAATAACGTTTATTTTCAGGCTGTGAAAGGTGATTAGAGAAAAATAAATGAATAGTCTTTGATTCCCTTTTTTTAGGATGTTTTAATGAGTTTGGCCAAAGCTGTTGCCAATGCAGCTGCCATGTTGGTACTAAAGGCAAAGAATGTTGCCCAAGTGGCCGAAGACACTGTCCTACAGAACAGGGTAATTGCTGCTGCCACCCAGTGTGCCCTCTCCACCTCCCAGCTTGTGGCATGTGCCAAGGTAAGCCAGCAGGCACCCTGGCCCTTTCTACCCAGTATTACCTGCTGTTACCTGCCTCCAGGCATTTGGTGGGTAGCAGGGGCGGAATTTGTTCAAATAGTCCGAGATTTAGAGCTTGCTTCAAGTGTCTTAAGTGATCATAGGATTTTAGCATAAGCGGTCGAATTCTGCTTTTATCATTTGTTCTTTGCCCAAGTCCTCAGGCCGTTGGTACTTTTCACTAGTTCATTTCTATATGCAAATTGCTGTGTCTCCCCTTTGGACTTCTCAGTGCATCTTTACACCTGCGCAAAAATAGTTCTTGCAATGTGTGGTACCCATTACAAATGGGTTCAGAAATAATCCACAGAGTTTATGGGAACCCTTTCTAGGCTGCACAGGGTCCGAGTGGGGATTTTAATTGTTGCCAGGGTATACACACTCTGTGTGTCATACATCACCTCATTACATCTGCCCGGTAATCCTGCAAATTCAGCACCATTATCTCTAGTTTACTGATGAGGAATCTGAGGCCCTTAGATGTTAGTAGGTTAAGGCCACAGAAGTAGTAAGTGGCAGAACTAGAGTTACAACTCAAGTCCATCTGCCTCCAAATACCCTTTCCCCTCTACTTGGCATGTGTCCTCTCGGTGATGATGCAGCAGAAGATGGGAAATGTCCGTTTCTGGAATTGATGGCCTGTCATGTTGTGTAGATCTGTGATCTGGCTTAGCTTGGCATCAATAGCCTGTGGTAAGATTTGCAGCATCGTCTCCCTCAAGCTTTCCTTGTCCACACTGCTAGAATTTACAAGGAACTGACAGAACCCCCCTGTTCTTTAAAGGACTATGAGGCAGAATTTCAGGTGTTTCTGGGAATAGAAATAGAATTCTTTTAGGTAGTCTTTGTATCCCAACTCAAAAGACTCAATTCAAAGGATCCTAAAAGGAAGGAGGTATAATTGGGAAATCTCAGAAATTTCTCTCTATGGAAGTAGGGCAGTAGTATGGACGGTCACATGTGACTAATGAAGTTATAAATTAACGGGACATGTCAAATCACAAGGATGAAGTAGAATAGCAGAGCGTGTGAGACTGAAGCAATGGTTTCATTGAATGAAATGGTCAGGTAAGTAAGAAACCAAGCAGTGGTCCTGTAAGTAAGAAACCGAGGCCCAGAGCAGGAAGGGATTTGATGGGACTGCGGGGGCACATGGAGAGGGACCAGGATTCAACCACAGTGCCCAAAACCTGTTCCTGTCTCACTTCAGGTTGTGAGCCCCACTATTAGCTCCCCTGTGTGCCAGGAGCAGCTGATTGAAGCAGGGAAGCTGGTGGACCGCTCGGTGGAGAACTGTGTCCGTGCCTGCCAGGCGGCCACTACCGATAGTGAGCTCCTGAAGCAGGTCAGCGCAGCGGCCAGCGTGGTCAGCCAGGCCCTCCATGATCTCCTGCAGCATGTGCGGCAGTTTGCCAGCCGAGGCGAGCCCATCGGCCGCTACGACCAGGCTACTGACACCATCATGTGTGTCACCGAGAGCATCTTCAGCTCCATGGGTGACGCTGGTAAGGCACTGTGCTGTGGGTGGGTGGATGGGTGGGTTTTGATGTTCCTGATGGTGGTGCTCACCCATAGGGAAGGTGAAGGCTGCCTGGATGACTGGCAAGGGCAAGTTCTCTTCAGTCTCAAAGACCTCCCCACTGAAGCTCAGAAAAAGATATAAGACTCTTCCATAGTCATGCTTACAGATTTCTACAGAGTTCACTGGGTTTTTGTTATAATGGTTAGATTTTGTTATTTTGTTAGATTTACAGTGAATCCCCTTTGTTCTGCGAATGCACGTGTTGGGTACGGTATGGCAAAGTTGGAGCAGCCACAGAAGGAAACAAGATCAAGGCTTGGAATTTAAGAAGTTTATTATACTTGCATGTCCCCTGGAGGGCTCACCACATGCCACACAGGGTCATGGGAGAGCACCGGGGTGGTCAGGAGGGAGAAGACAGAGGCAAGGGGAGGGCCTAGACCATGGCCTTTATTGGAGCTTCCTTGGGAAATGCAGGGCAGAATAAACAATTTAGGATTGGCTAGTTTAAATAATTTTGGCAGGCTCTAAATTATGGAGGTGGTGGCTAGTTACCTGGTACCTGGCCCTGGGGTGATCCACGCAGAGGAGCAGTGTCTCCTGGGTGTCTGGGCCAGATAGAGGAGGAATAGCTCTGGATTGGTTAGTTTGCATATCAAAGACACGTTCCCTGCTGAGCCTGTGCAGTCTCTAAATTGGCCAGCCCTAAGAGGACAGTTTGTCTCCAGCAAAAGGGTGTTTTCAGATTCCAAAGCATCATACCTAATATACAGTCAGTTTAAAAACATACGCAATACACCTTATTATAATCTATTGAAAAGTAAGTCTCCCCAAACCCAGCTTACCACTGTGCCATCAAAATTCCCGAAATTCGTAACCTTTTCATTTTATATATCTTAAAGACTTTTTTTTTCTTTTTTTTTTTTGAGATGGAGTCTCACCCTGTTGCCCAGGCTGGGGTGCAGTGGCATAATCTTGGCTCACTGCAACCTCCACCTCCCAGGTTCAAGAGATACTCCTGACTCAGCCTCCCAAGTAGCTGGGATTACAGGCGCCTGCCATGATGCCCGGCTAATTTTTGTATTTTTAGTAGAGAAGGGGCTTCACCATGTTGGCCAGGCTGGTCTCGAACTCCTGACCTCAGGTGATCTGCCCGCCTCAGCCTCCCAAAGTGCTGGGATTACAGGGGTGAGCCACCATGCCCAACCTGGACTTTTTTCATGTCCACCTGTATGTTAATCTTTTTAGTGGCAGCATAGTATTCTATTTTTTGTAGGTATCATAATTTAACCAATAATCTTTTAATGGACATTTAGTTTTTTTGTTGGTTAGTTCATTTTGCTTTTACAAAAATACTACAATAAGCATTCTTGTAAAAATAGTTTACTTTTCCTACGTAGGGTAAATTCTTATTGATGGAGTTGCTGGGCCAGTAGGTAGATTTTTATTTTAAATGTATTTAAGAAATTTTTCTCCAGAAAGGACCCACAATTTGCAACCCAACTAGTAATCTGTAAGAGATCTATTTTTGTGCTTCCTTACCAGCGTAGAACAATACCTTATAACGAGTTTTGGTGTTTTTAGAAAATTGTCTTGTGTTCTTCTGTATCCTTAAATAATTTAACAAGATAGGAATGCTTCACACATTTGAATTTGTTGTTGTTTGTTTGTTTTTGATAATCCTTTTATTTTGAAATACTTTTAAATTTGCAAAAAAGTTGCAGAGGAAACATGGAGAGTTCCCATATACCTTTCCCAGTTTCTCCATTTTTGACATCATCCCTAAAGGATAGCACATTTGTCAAAAACCAGGAAATTAGCATTGGTATTTTAGTGAACCACTAACTAAACTACAGACATTTTTCAGATTTCATCAGTTTTTCTGCTGATGTCCTTTTTTTTTTTTTTTTTTTTTTTTTGATGGAGTCTTGCTCTGTTGCCCAGGCTGGAGAGCAGTGACACAATCTCAGCTCACTGCAAGCTCCACCTCCCAGGTTCATGCCATTCTTCTGCCTTAGCCTCCTGAGTAGCTGGCACTACAGGCGCCCACCACCACGCCCGGCTAATTTTTTTGTGTTTTTAGTAGAGATGGGGTTTCACCCTGTTAGCCAGGATGGTCTCGATCTCCTGACCTCGTGATCCGCCCACCTCGGCCTCCCAAAGTGCTGGGATTACAGGCGTGAGCCACGGCGCCTGGCCCTGCTGATGTCCTTTTACCGTCTCGGGATCCAGTCCAGGATACCACAGTGAATTGAGCACATTTTTATTTTAGTAAAAGCTTTCTTCTTCCCCCTTTTTGTTATAGTGCTTCAGCATTCTTCTCAGATGACCTTTGCTAGAGGAAGATTTCTTGCTAGAGGAAGATTTGAATCGTTCTATTTTTTAATGTTGGTTGTTATACTCCTCCTACTTCCAGAAGGAAATTAAAATAGATTTCAGTAAAATCACAGGGACAATAAGACCAAAGAATAATGCAAGATCAAAATCAGTGCTGGGCAAAAAAGGATGAGCAGAGAGAAAATTGACAGAGAAAACTCCAGGCCAAGGCAAGTCATAGCATTTGAGCATGAAGCTAATAAGCGAAGGCCAAATGGCACACATTGAATGGATTGTGTGATATCCCTCATCTGGTGCTAGGTAACCTACACATTAATACAGAATTTAAAAGTAATTTTGTTCTGTGCCAATTCTTCAAAAAGTTTATTATAGACGCTTTTGTGTAAGTGGTTTTCAAAGTGAAGAAAGCAATGTTTTCTAAATAAGTATTTACTAATGCTAAATCCACGTAATTTTGTTCCCTGCCCTCTCTTTATAGTGTTCCTCTTTGGCTGCTTCTGTTCTGATTATGCCTCATAGTGAAAGGTTGAACCTGGATGTGTTTGGGGAGCCGCATCCTGGCAGCCGCAGGGAATATTTTCATTTTGGGTTCTAATTTGGATGCATGGCTTAGGACTAGAGCATGGAGGTTCAGTTTTTTTGCTCCCGCTTACCAGAGGAGTAGAGACAAGACTGTAGTGGCTCCTGAGGTTTTACTGACCTTTGAAAAGCAGACAAACAGACCTCATCCTCTATTCTGTCTTCTAGGTGAAATGGTGCGCCAGGCGCGGGTTCTGGCCCAAGCCACATCAGACCTCGTCAATGCCATGAGGTCAGATGCAGAAGCCGAAATCGACATGGAGAATTCGAAGAAGCTCCTGGCAGCAGCAAAACTCTTAGCTGACTCCACTGCTCGCATGGTGGAAGCTGCAAAGGTATTCTACTGGATTTGTTTGTATGAAAAGTGAACACTATTAAGTGTTAGGATTTGGAAGGTGCTTTCCAGATGGGGCATGGTCATCCGAGTGTGCATTTTTGTTTGCTTAAAACCTATATGGCTTGTAACATCTAACCCTGTTCTTGTGGCAAGGGAGGTAATGGAACATCTGAATGAAATGCTTCAGGGAAGTGGTACTGACTCAGCCATAGTAGCAAAGTGCCGTCTTTAGGGAGGCCTCTTTTTCCATTTGGTCATCACTGTTGGCTTCATTGAACGTGGTGACTAATTTAAACCTGAGATTTTTCAATAGCAAATTCATCTAAACCTATTCTCTTCCTTAATGCCTTAATGTTACTTTTGCCCTCCATTTGACTTCTCAACTATTATCAAGATTTTGCACAGTAGACTATTTCCTACTTTACAGTTCTTTAAATCCCAGTTGCAGTTTTAAATATTATAAAATGATGAGGAGTTAAGAGTTACCTTTATGCTTTTTGACAGCTGTGCTATAGCATAATGCTTACAAAACCTAGTGATTCTGAACCAGCGGTCTGATACACAGCCCCCTGTGGAACATATTAAAATGCACATGCCTCAGTTTCATCCCCAAAGATCCTGATTCACAAGGTCACTGGTAGGACTCAGTGTGTGTGTGTGTGTGTGCATGCGTGCGTGCGTGTGTTTAAGTTCTTCAGGATATTCCGATGTGCATCTCTAGGTGAGAACTGTTTTAAATGAATAAGGCTATATTTTTCTGGGTTTTTTATTGTGTACCTAGCACACATTGCTTATAGAATTAATAGAAAATGCAGATAAATGTGAAAAAAGAAAATAAAAATCACCTTCAAATTCCTGCCCTCAAAATAATATTTTAAATGTATTTCTATGCATATAAGATTCATTAAGGCCAGGCACAGTGGCTCACACCTGTAATCCCAGCACTTTTGGGAGGCCAAGACAGGTGGATCACCTGAGGTCAGGAGTTCGAGACCAACCTGGCCAACATGGTAAAACCCTGTCTCTAATAAAAACACAAAAAATTAACTGGGCATGGTGGTGTTCGCCTGCAATTCCACCTACTCGGGAGGCTGAGGCAGGAGAAAATCGTTTGAACCCAGGAGGCAGAGGTTGCAGTGAGCCAAGATTGCGCCACTGCACTCCATCCTGGGTGACAAGAGCAAACCTGCGTCTCAAAAAAAAACAAAAAACAAAAAATAGATTCATTAAGTGTCTCCACATCTTACCTCATCTCCCTGGCTTTGGGAATTGGTATCTCAACCTAATATGTGTGTTACTTCACTTAAAATGTATTGTGGGCTGGGCATGGTGGCACACGCCTGTAATCCCAGCACTTTGAGAGGCCGAGGTGGGCGGATTACCTGAGGTCAGGAGTTCAAGACCAGCCTGACTGACATGGCAAAACCCTGTCTCTACTAAAAATACAAAAATTAGCCAGGCTTGGTGGCACATGCCTGTAATCCCAGCTACTAGGGAGGCTGAGGCAGGAGAATTGCTTGAACCTGGGAGCCAGAGGTTGCAGTGAGCCGAGATCGTGCCATTGCATTCCATCCCGGGAGATACTGCAAGACTCCGTCTCAAAAAAAAAAAATGTATTGTGACACATAGTGAGCCATGTAGAGGACCTCTCCTGACTCAACTGTCCATCATATTACTTGAGGGACTGAGAGTTCTTAGAGACACCTCGTGGGTAGGGGTGAAAGAGAGACCCAGGGAGGGACAGTGTCTGAGCTTCCTTCCCTTGTCTCCTAATCCCTGTTTCAGCCAATAAGCTCTGCTATTAACCCCCTTCTTTAAGCCATATATATATATATATATGCTGTGTGTGTGTATGTGTGTGTGTGTATGTATGTATTGGGTTTTATGTAGTAGTTGAATTTTTTAAAAGGTTTTACTAGTTTACCCCACCTCTCTCAGTCTATACATAGATATTTGAGGCAATCTTAAGTTCATAAAAAATTACTTGGTAGGTTGGAAAGAACTGTAGGGTAAATCTAGTCCGTTCCTTATTTTACAAATGAAAAAAATTAAAACTCATAAAAGATGAATGCTAATGCCACATAAGCAGTATTGAGCCAGGCCAATGTGCACGGTTTTTTTTTTTCTTTTTTTTTGAGACAGAGTCTCACTCTGTCACCCAGGCTGGAGTGCAGTGGCACAGTCTTGGCTCACTGCAAGCTCTGCCTCCTGGGTTCACGCCATTCTCCTGCCTCAGCCTCCTGAGTAGCTGGGACTACAGGTGCCTGCCACCACGCCCGGCTAATTTTTTGTATTTTTAGTAGAGACAGGGTTTCCCCGTGTTAGCCAGGATGGTCTCGATCTCCTGACCTTGTGATCCGCCCGCCTCGGCCTCCCAACGTGCTGGGATTACAGGTGTGAGCCACCGCGCCCAGCCACGTTTTGTTTCTTGATGTGACTGTTTATCAGGCCAATTCACTGCATTTACCAAGTTACCAGAAACTCGTTTCTTCTAAGTATTCATGTGATTTTGGTTATTTATATTAAATGAGACAACATTAAGTGTTTCTGTAAATTCTTTTAACTTTTAGTTAAAAGTTTTCATTTTGTCTTTGTAGCAATATTTTAATTTGCTGAATTTTGTTGAAAGCTAAAGAACACGCAATGGTTAGACTTCCAAGGATTATATTTAATGTGCAGAAAAAATATATTTCATGATTAGTAACTAAGATTTCAGGCCAAAATTAGTACCCCATATCTGATACATATTCATCATAAAAAAAGACATTGCTGAGCAAGGACCCAAGGCATCCACATCAGTGTGAAGTGCAGAAGTGCTGGTTTCCAGCTGCTCAAAATACATAAAATTAGGCTGATGTGCACTTGAGACATATATAAAGGAGCAGCTTAGAAAATACCTGATGAACAGAAAAAAACAAAATGACTTTCATAAACTTGCAAAAGAATCCAAAAGTAGCCCAATCCTTTTATATGTGAAATGCAGAAATAAAAATTTTTCATTGCTAGATTATGAGAGTGGTTAAAGTTTGAAAGAATAGGAGATTCTATTCAAGAGGGTTGCCAAAAGAATTCTACCACAGCTGTTAAAACTATTCCATCCTGTATGCATTGCTATAACTTTTATAAATAGCTCAAAGAAATAGGTTCTTATAAATTGGTAAGTTTAGCAAATTGGCCACTTGGAACTCTAGACGTTTAGAAAATTGATTTTTGATAAATCGGTGTGCTGTTCTCCCTGCCTTGAGAGCAAATATTATTGCCTGAAAGCGTTCATAAGAAGAAACTCATTGATCTATAGACATCAAGCACATGTTACAAAACATTCAGGCCCTGGTGAGGGAAATCTTGATTGCTACTGTTATTGTTGTGGGAGAGGAAGGCTGGATGTGCTGTGAGCATGTTGAATTATTATAGAGTTAAAATTATATCCTTTCTCTACATTACCATTAGCCTTCCCCTGCTTCAGAATCCCACCCATCTAAATAAAATCCACTTAGATTTCTAAGACATGTTCAACTAAAAGCAACAAAGTAAAAGGGGCTGTGGGGCTGGACAAAGAAAGCATGACTGGCATATTGCCTTCCTCTTTTTCTGTCAGGTTGACGGCATTACATTTCTCTCATTAATTCAGTACATTTGGATACCATCTCGACTTTATACTAGACCTTCCAACTCTGTCTCTCTAGGAATGTAATTTCTGGGCATGGTCTTTCTTTAACAAAGTTTCCTTGGAGTGTTTTTGAATGGCATTCCCGAGCCCTCCCTCCATCCTTCCCCCTCTTCCCTCTGTCCCCACCTGAGTTGATACTGGACTCTTACCCCTTCACATTTACCTGTGCCACAGGGTATTTCAGGAGTGACATGAAGACATGTGTCATTACTGTCTCATGCCAATGAAAAGAAGATTCTCCCTGGGAGAGATGGGGAGAGGGGAGATTTAATCTTCCCATCTTTTAAACCATGGGTTTCTGTCCACAGGTTAATTTGTATGGACAACCAAGGCAATGTTCTCAAGTGTTTAATTATTACTTTGGATTTCTAACTGCTTAGCTATACAATTTTGAAACATCCCCTGGTAGGTATTTTTTGTTGCATGAGGAAACATCTTCATCATAATGATATTGCTTGTGGCATTTGACTATCCTTGCAAATGCTTTCTATTACTAAAAAAAAATAATACTGAAGGCATGAATTCAGTGATGTCTCCCGCTGGACCACTTGAAATCTTTATTTTTTGCCTTTGCAGGGGGCTGCAGCCAACCCAGAGAATGAGGACCAGCAGCAAAGGCTGAGAGAAGCTGCAGAAGGCCTCCGGGTGGCAACCAACGCAGCTGCCCAGAATGCTATTAAGAAAAAAATTGTCAACCGACTGGAGGTAAGGAAAGAGGCTGCCTTTCTGGGATGCCCATCTTAAATTGCAAAGAGTTATTTGAAAAGATAGTTGAATGAACAAGGTGTTGACAGTATAAAGAAAGCCAAGTCAAGGTTCACATCATTGTTTGAAGGTTTGAGTACTATAAAAGCATTGACTCAATTGGAAAAAACTGCTTCCGTAAGCTCGAATCCTTTCTAGCATTCAGGAATAGAATTTAGACTCTTTTCAGGAGGAACCAGATTTTTTTTTCTATCATTTAAGGATATACACATTCAAGAAGGACCTTTTGCTGAAAATATTTATATTTTGTTGGAGTCAGTGACTTTGTCAGGGCTTCCCATAGGAAATATGGACTTCAAAGACTGGAGGTGGAGATTAGGCTTGGGTGGATAGGTATAGAAGGGAGTGAAATGTATTTGTTATTTTTTGAAATAATTATTCTGAAAAAGAAAGTTGAAATAGTAATAGGCAAAAACTTTGTTTTTTTTAAAAAAAAAGTTTGTCCGACAAATGCACACAGGAGACCCTTACACTGAAATTTGAGAGTTTGGAAGATGAGACCTTTGCCTGTGTACTGAGAAGTCCCTCCATATGCAGTCTGCTATATTCTGGAAGAAAAGTAACATTGTTGTTCTTGGACAAAGACAAGAGGGTAAACACAATTAAGTGCCCTGGTTGGAAAGTCTCTGCATTTTGGAACTAAGGCTTCTGAGTGCTGAGAGAGGAGAGTCATGGGCACCAGCATTTGTGCTTGACACAGAACCATCTATGCTGCTTGTGGGAGATTTTTTTTCCCAAACATTTAGACTTGGTGCAGCTTGTCAGTGTCATTATGATCTTGGAATCATCCTTTTTGTTTTTGAGAAAAACAAATGAACTTCAAAGCTTGAGCTTTCAAGCATGCCTGTCTTTGTCACTTGTCTCAGAGGACGTCAACACAAGGAAGATAGCGTGTTGTAAGATTAGGGTCATCACTGGTTTTAAAAGGCAAAGCCTGCTCTTTGGAGTTCTTTTAGAGCAACAAACCTATCCTGACTCTGTGGTGGAAGTGACCTGTAGAACATGCATGTGTGTTGCATATGCAGACCCTGACTCATCTATCACTCCTCTGCAGGTTGCAGCCAAGCAGGCCGCAGCGGCAGCCACACAGACCATCGCCGCCTCCCAGAATGCAGCTGTTTCCAACAAGAACCCTGCGGCCCAGCAGCAGCTGGTCCAGAGTTGCAAGGTGAGGTTCCAGTGCACAGAGAGCCAGGTCAGCTGCAGATGACCCTGATAACATTAGAACACCAAGTCCCCTGGTAGTTCAGTAAAGACAGATTATCCAAGCTCCTAATCCAATTTGCCCCAGTTCCCATGTTCCAGGTGTCTACACGTCTGGTTTTTGTCCATTAAGTGGATGGCCTGTGTTTGGAAAGTGTGATTTTCTTCCAGCATTGTCTACTTTTGTCCACAATTTTCTTTTCAAGAGACTGAGCCAAAGAGGATCATTGACGAGGCCATTTTAGGGCTCTGAAATGGGAAGGAAGTGTTGAGTTTCCAGAGTGCCTTTCTTCGAGAGGCAGGACTTCAAATTCAGCCTTGCTCCCTGGAGCAGGGTTCATTTCCTGCTTTCTAATAATTGCACCTCAAGGATTTATTTCATCCCGTCTAGCCTCTGTGACTTTGTGCTTTGGTGCTTTTTGTTGTTGCTCTTTTGTCTCTATTCTTCTGACACCTGGGCCTTGATGCTAAGTTGAGGCCAGTTTACTACAAAAGGTACAGTAAACACCCTTGTTGGTTTCTCTAAGAGCCCAGGGAGTTGACTCCCCCAGGGCTCCTCTTAATGGTGGCAGACACAAAGTCCAATTGCAAAGCCACTGCCCACATGTGGGTGGCACATCTGGCTGGCATGTCCTGGAAGTGTTTGCAGCTAGCTGTGGTGGCTGGCTGGGAGGCATACCTGTCTCTGTTGGGGTTATGCGAGCCAACTGCACCCTCTCTGCTTCTTCAAATCTCTGCCAAATGATTCACATTTGTGAGGGGTGCCACTGCTCCCACTTCAGAAATGGCCTTTGCTTCTGATGGAGCCCTGTATTCCTGAATCTGGATTCTCTGAGGCCAGCCCTGCTGCTGTTGTGGACTGAATGCACTCCAGGAAGAAAAGCCTTAGCGACATAGTAGGGTCCTGGGCTGGTGTCCTTCGGTCCTGTGTGGATAGAGAAGGGGTCTTGCTGAGAGTGAGGCCTCTGCTGTGGAGGAGTTTGCCTCCTATTGGGTCCTCAGCTCAGCTGCTAGCAGGGGTGAAAACTTTCTTCTCAGGGAGCATGCGCTGCTCACATGCAGGGACATGCCACAGGATGAGTGAGACCTCTCGCCCCTCTTCTGCAGAGAGACTGAAGATACTAGGTCTTGAGTGTCACTACCAGGAAATGAAAGGATTGAGATGGAGAGGGGAGAGTGGAGCAAATGACTAGAACTAGCAGAACTGGCAGTCCTAAAGGGGGCCTGGGAAAAATTCCATGGAAATATTTTTTTTAACTTGTGCTGGAGCAGTCCTAGAAAAATATGTCACCAGGCCAGTATGCACTGGGCACCTTTATCCACAACGATGGCCACAGTGCTGTGACCTCTGAGAGCCTCATTAACCAGAGAAGGAGGTGTGGGCACAGAAAGGAAGCAGGGACAGAACACAGAGAAAGTAAAAGGCTCATCTCCCAAGGCACCGTAGGAGCCCATTACTGTACAGCAGCCCTGCCTCACAGAATGCCGTGCCTCTCTCCTTTCCCCTGGCTTTGGGCTTTCCAGTTTGAGAATGAGAAGTCCTTCTTAGAGAAAGAGGGGCCATGGCAACACAAAGGCACAGAATGTGTGCCTGCAAAGTAAGAAGCCAAAGCACTTACATGCACTGGTATCCAAGTATTTCCCTCACCTTCTGAACATGGGGCTGTACACTTCAGTTTACCACCTGTGAATCGTGTAGATCCTTTGATTCTAGGTTTGCAGTGCCAATGAACCAGATGGTGTGAGTTGCAACTAAGGAAATTCTTTTAGGCCTCATCATAGACAATCATCTTCGAAGGAATGTATTGAGACTTCCAGGAACACAGGGTAGAGTGTGTGTAGAGAAAATGCCCAGAAAATGGGATTCAGTGTTGGTAAGGGCCCAGCTGGCTTAATGTGCAGTGTCTATCCAAGGTCTGGGGCTGGCGTCCCCTGGGAGTAGATGGCACATCCAAAAAGCGCACTTGGGTCAAGTTCTAGCTTCTTTGGATGATCCCACCATTCTAGCCATGCTGTTTTTATTTCCTTGCCTTCTGCAGGCAGTGGCTGATCACATCCCTCAGCTGGTCCAGGGAGTGAGGGGGAGCCAAGCTCAAGCTGAAGACCTGAGTGCCCAGCTGGCTCTCATCATCTCCAGCCAGAACTTCCTCCAGGTAACAGGGCCGTGGTCACCTTGGGCTCACTCAGAGCCCTCTTCTGGGCACGGGCTGCCCTTTAAGGAGAGGAGTTAATGAATTCCACAGCCTCAGCTAAGTCTTTGCGGTAGGCAGGGCTTGAAGGCCTCTTCTTTACCTTTCCAGTTTCAGGAGAGGTGGGTTCAGCTTGGCAATGCAAAATGCTGATATGCAGGGAAATTGCCCTGTGGAGATGGCATGTGATCCGTTTTTCCTCAGGATTATCGTATTTATTTCTCTTCAAAGAGAAGAAAACACGTAAAATGTTGCAAGTTGTGATGAACAGCCTAGGACCAGGCATTGCTTTAGGTTTTTGTTTCCAGAGATCCTAATGCCATTGTTCATGGACCGGGAAAAGAAATGTTAAGTGCATCTTCTCCAAAGATACGATCGTTCTTTGTGGCAATTGTACAGTTAGTATTGTCAGTCTCTGTGGGGTGAAGGGTAGATTCATTTTAAGGAAAATAAACGAAAATATTAAGTTGTGGAAAAATTCCCCTTTACGTGCTTCTTATATTCAAATCTCTCTACTTTATCAGCACTTCTTCTCGACTTGTATCTCATAAGCAGTTGATATGATGAGGTGGGTCAATTCCTCATCCCTTTCTAGTTCGACTGATAGTTGTAGGACCCAGTGATACATCTATTTGGTTCATTTTTCAAGTTATATAACTCTAACATGCAGAAATAAAACATGAAAGGTTTGATATATCTCCTCATATTTTAACTACATACATATACAACACAGGTGTGTGTGTGTGTGTGTGTGTGTGTGTATTCTTTTAAATTGGTATTCATTGTATATAGGCCCTTTGTGTTTTTCATCTAACATATTATGAGTGTTTATGATTTTGAATAATCTTCTGTTATATGACTATACTCTTCATTTAACTTTTCTCTCATTATTGGACGTACAGGTTTTTAATTTTTTGCCATCATGAATAACATGTGATAAAAACCTTTATGTGCTCAAGTCTTTTCTTGAATTCCTAGAGAGAGGATTGTAAACAGCTTATTTTTATCTTTAGGACTTTGCAGATTATGACTTGGACAAGGCATTTCTCTCTTCATTTGGGAGGGGAGAGAGCCTGGAGCCGTTTGTGGGTACTGTCTCCACCCTGACAAGATTGTAGGGCATTAAGATAGAGCCGTGGAGATGTGTTCCTGGTTCCACTCTGTCCCTGCCCTTGTTTTCCCTTTTTCTTTTGTTCTTTTAACTTTGCTATTATAGATACTCAGATCTTTACGAGAAAAAGGGAAGGTTGCAAATAAATAGAAATTGAATGGACAGATCAAAAAGTTTGTACATTTTAAACTTCATGTTATAACATTGCTCTTCCAGGAGGTTGAACAAATCTAAATTTACAACTTAGCATTATATAGAGCATACTTTTAAATATATCTTTTATGAGATTGGGGATTAAACTTAAGAAAACATGTATGTTTTTGCCAGTTTGCTCTGTAAAACTATTTTTGTTTGGTTTTGCATTTCTCCGATGTTCACAATGTTAAACATTTTTCATAAGTTTCAGTTATTTTTTATTATGCAAAATTATGTTTGTGCTTTTTATATACTCATGGTAGCTTTTATAAATATTCATTAATTCTTTAAATATTAAAAATATTAACTTTTGTCCTTAATATTTATGATCTGGCCCTTGTTGGAACTTTTCTAAGTGTAGTTTTATAACATATATATTAAAAGTCTTAAAAGTATGTATGCTCTTTGATCCAGAAATTCAACTTTTAAAAATTTATACAAAGAAAATTATAAATATGTACAGAGTTAGCTGCAGAGCTGTTTATCATAGCATTGTTTATTAAATTGGAAAAAATGGAAACGTGCCCAACAATAGAGAATTGAGAAATGGCAATAGTTGCATATACTGGAATATTATATAGCTCTTTAAAAGGTAGGATATGTGAGACAAGGAGATTGTGAAATAGAGTGAACAGTGTGATCTTATTTTTGAAAAATATGTACGTGCACATAGATGTCCATTCACTGGCGAAGTTATTTTGCTTTGTGAGGTAAGGTGCGAGGTCACGTTAGCTGTTTTATTTATCTGTCTTCATTTTTCTAAGCAGTCTTTTGAGTGTACGTGAGACTCAGAATAAAGAGCTATTCTGAGAAAAACAGTGAAACCTATTTAAAAAGGAACTCTCTTTGAAATCGGTTTTAAATGAGAATTTCAAGCCACTATTCTAATTTTGCCTCCTCTACCCTCCATGACACCTCCTTTTTTTCTTTTTTTAAACATTCCTAGAAGGTACTGCCCTAGAGTATCTGGCTTGAGGTGGCAGTTTGGGAATAGGGGATGAGTTGTTTAATATTCCTTTTTTTTTTTTAGGACAAAATCAGTTCTTACTGCTGTGGAGACATCGCTGCTTAGGTCTCTCCTCTCTACCTCTTGCTGCCCAGGAGCCATCTTACTTTCTTTTCATCTCTCTATAGCCTGGAAGCAAGATGGTGTCCTCTGCCAAAGCCGCAGTGCCCACCGTGAGTGACCAGGCCGCAGCCATGCAGCTGAGCCAGTGTGCCAAGAACCTGGCCACCAGCTTGGCGGAGCTGCGTACCGCCTCGCAGAAGGCAAGTGGAGCGTGTCATAGGGGTTAACTTGTCAGGAAGGGAGCTGGGGTGGCATGGGTACCACCCAGGGCCTGAACACTGCTGAACCTATTTCTTGGCAAAGTTGTCCATTCTACTTGCATGACTATTAAAGATGCCCCTGTGGGTTGGCTTTTGTTGCATTTAGCCACTATCTCCCAGACTTAGTATTCACTTTTTGGTTTCAGATGCCTTTCGTTGAACTATTTTGAGTTGTGTACTTCCCCTCCTCCTCCTCTTTCCATATCCTGGAACAAGCAGTGGTCCATTTTTCACAAGTCTTAGGGGAGAATGGTAGTCATCAGTGTCTCAGTGCCAGCTAAATTGTAGTCCAGAATAAGTGATCATATATTCCAGGTATCATTTTGTGAACTTAATAACAAATTATATAGGCAGAAAATCTATTTTGAAGTGTCATCTTTATTATCTTTTTTGCCCTGGAATGTTTTCACTTATTGCGTGGGAGCATTCACCTTAACAAGGTCTTCAAGAGAACAGAGTTGAGAACTAAATTTCTGTCTCTGGAGCATATTAATTACCAAAGGGCCTCATTTACTACTCTGTTTGATGTGGTATTAGCATGAAGTTCTAGCATGAATTCACTTTTCTTCATTGTAGCAATCCCTTTATAGAAACAAGCAGCCTCATAAATTGGTAAGAGAAGAAGGTAGAAGTTGACTGAATTCTTAATATGAGGAGCATGCTACACTGCCAAATAAAAATATCCAGAGCTTTAGACTGTAGCCAATAAAAAAGTTATTTTGACCTGTGTTTCTCAAAGAGAGCTCGTGGTACTGTCTAAACTGGAATCACCTGGGGATGCTTATTAGAATGCACATCCCTGGGCCTTGCCTCTGAGAAACCAGATTAGAATTTCTGGTTGTAGAGCCTGAACATCTGCATTTTCACAAGCTTCTTTGCTGAGTCTGAGACACACACCAACATTGAACCACACTGCTCGAAAGCAGTGACCCCTAAAGTGGGACTCAAGCAAGACTGTCCATTGGGTACAGGAAGACACTGTGAAAATTTTTTTTTTTTTTTTGTGAAACAGGATCTTGCCCTGTTGCACAGACTGGAGTACAGTGGTGCAATCATGGCTCACTGTAACCTCAATCTGCTGAACTTAAGCGGTCTCCCACCTCAGCCACTTGAGTAGCTGGACCACTGTCATGTGCCACCACATCCAATTAATTTTTTTTGTTTGTGTTTTTTTTTAGAGATGAGATTTCATCATCTTGCCCAGGCTGGTCTTGAACTCCTGAGCTCAAGTAATCCTCCCACTTGAGCCTCCCAAAGTGTTAGGATTACAGGCGTGAGCCACTGCACCCAGCAATATTTTTTAATATGCAGCATAAGGATTAAGAGTGCAGGCTCTAATCCCAGCACTTTGGGAGGCCAAGGTGGGTGGATTGCTTGAGTCCAGGAGTTCAAGACCAGCCTGACCAACATGGTGAAACCCCATCTCTAATAAAAATACAAAAATTAGCCAGGTTGGTGGTGCATGCCTGTAGTTCCAGCTGCTCAGGAGGCTGAGGCATGAGAATCACTTGAACCCAGGAGACAAAGGTTGCAGTGTGCCAAGACCATGCCACTGCACTCCAACCTGGGCAACAGAGTGAGACTCTGTCTCCCAAAAAAATAGAAAAAAGAGTGCAGGCTCTGGAATCAGACTGTCATTGACTAATTTGGTGACCTAGACAAGTTAGTTAACCTCTCTGTGCCTCAGTTTCCTTCTTGAGTAATAGTGGCACATAGAAATCAATTAGTATTTATTTCTGCTGTTATTACTATCATCTAAAAATGGAAAGAAATGAAAATATACCAGTATTTAGTATACTGATCAATAATTACACGTTTATATAATTATATGTGCATGTGTATATTGAGGGATGTTATCAAAGCATTTGGAGATCAGTGTTATACGTGACCAAGAGATAAAGTAGTTTTCATAAATTACTAAGGGAAAAATATTTTGTAATCTTCAGTACAGAAAAGTAATGATTTATAATCTAGAAATTTGTAAAGAGAAGCAATAAAGTTGACATAGACTTGCCCCCAGAGTCCTGGGTGTGTTCATTTGTTCATTCACTGCATCTTTCCCATGACTCTGTGTACACACATGGCTGTGCTAGGTGCCCTACCTCTAGAACTCAGCCACAGTGAATAAATGATCCACTGAGTCTAAGAGGCAAGTGCATTTCAGATAAGGGTCACTTCCGGAACTCTTACTATATCCAGTTATGAAACATACCTAATTGATGGTTTAAGGAAGTTAAGAGTAAGGTTCTAACTGAGGATGATTTTGTTCTCTCAGAAAAAATACTTGCTTTCCTTGCTCCTCCTGCTGGATTTGGAGAATCACTGGGTATATCCAGAAGGGCATTTTATAAGTTGCAAAAGTTTTGGGGACACTTTTCCCAAGCAGACTGGGTATACATATTTCCAACTCTGTTGGCAGGCCCATGAAGCTTGTGGTCCGATGGAAATCGATTCAGCTCTGAATACGGTGCAGACGCTTAAGAATGAACTGCAGGATGCCAAGATGGCAGCCGTGGAGAGCCAGCTGAAGCCACTTCCAGGGGAAACGGTGAGCTGTTAGAGCCAGCTAGGGTGCGGGTGTACCTTTTGTTATGACGTTATTAAATCGTTTGTTGTTAGGGTGTTTGCTAAAGTTGCGGCATGTTGAGAAGTTTCTAATCCTGTGGTCTTTTTCTGAAAAGAATGCCCAGGGCAGCTGGAGGAACTAGGTTTGGAGTTATGAGCGCTGGATTCTACACTCAGCTGTATCATCAACTAGTTGTGCACGCGTCCCATATCTCCTCTATGTCTCAAGTATTTTATTTACGAAGTGGGTAGCAATGAGGCTATCATGATGCACATAGAAAAGATTATCAGCAGTCATTTAAAAAAAACATTTACTTAATGCAAAGCACTAGGATGGACAACGGCAAAGTGCGTCCATACAGGAAAGCCATACTGCAAATGGAATAATGGCACTAGAGGTCTACTGTGGTCATATTACCACACCTCCTGATGCTTATGTCAGAGTTTTGTTGGCTAAAACTTTACCAGTCCTCCTCATTTGTATGTACTTCCTTACATGACTGAACATTGCTAGTAAAATACCACCATGTATTAAGCACCTGTGAAGCACTGTACACACACAGTGTAGTTTATCGTGATAGTAACTTTGATGAGCAAGTTTTATTAACCCCGTTTACAGATGAGAAACACAGAGGCACAGAGTTTGTCACCGTTCTGTCCAATGTTATCTGCCAGTTAGGAGCCGAACCACGGTTTGAATTCAGATTTGCAGGACTCTAAAACCTGTGCTTTTGAGAGCTTCTGGCTCTTTGAACGAACTGAAGACTTTTAGAATGTAAAGGGGATTTCAGGCGTAGAACAATGCCTGGTACATAGAAAGCACTCAGAAAATATGTGTTAAATCAAGTTCCCCTAATAGTAAAAAAGAAGAAACTCAGGCTCAGAGAGGTTAAGTCACTTAACTGAGGTCACCCAGTTAATGACAGCGCTGGGATTGCCTCCTGGGCCCACAGCTTTGCAAAGTGGTCCGGAAGTCTCTTTGCAAAGTTCTATACCCCAGGGAGTGCAAGAGAGGCTGGCATGACATGTAATTCCATCTTTACATAGAGCATAGACTGGTCAGTTAGAATGCAGGAAAACATCATGAATTTTTAAAGAAATTGCTCTAATAAAGTCTGTATTGTGTCGTAACATATTGTTTGCTATAATGGACCAGGCTCTATGTTTATTGGAAAGCATTGCCTCTCTTGGAAAACATGTTGCAAGGTTTAAAATGCATTTGTTTTCTGATGCCTTTTTGTACTCTCGCAGTATACCTGGAAATTCTCTTCCAAAACCTCATCTAGTAATCAAATAATTATCCATACCCTAGGCCTTTACTGACTTCGTTCCCTGAATTTTTTATTCAGTTTACAAAGCAAAATAACATGCTGTTCATGGGAAGCAAGCACTGTGCCCATTTTCATAATCTCATTTACCACTCCAACCCTCTATTTCTATTGCATTTCCTTTCAGTTGGAACTCCTCAAAGTATAATGATCAAATTGAACAATGTTAATGGTCCCACATGCCAGGAAGGTGGTGCAGCTGGATGTCTGCCCACTTCCTGCCCAGCCATAATTAATTCTCGCTAAGGATTTGTTGCAGACTTTCTAAATTAGCTTCTAAAGGCATAATACTAATAGCTACCATTTGTTGAGAGCCTACATTAATTCTCTGAAAACCTTCTGAGCCTAGGTATTATGATCTCCTCAGGAAACTGAGGCTTGGAGAGGTTCAGTAATTTACTCAATCTCATGCTAGTAATTGGGAGGGGAGGGGGCATGGGGCAGGGATTTGCACCCAGATTTGTTTGTTCTAAAGCTCGGGCTCCTTCTCCTGTACCACCCTGCTGCGGCTTAGTGCCATTGGTGGGAAAGAGCTAGGGCTCAAAGTTTGATCTGCATGATTTTTCTAAATTATGCTAAGACCTCAGCAGATGTTCCTTTTCTTCTACGTTCTTTCCCTCCTTGAATATTCTTGTAGCTGGAAAAATGTGCTCAGGACCTGGGAAGCACATCCAAGGCGGTGGGCTCCTCCATGGCACAGCTGCTGACCTGTGCTGCTCAAGGCAACGAACACTACACAGGTGAGACCCACGCCCTTCATGCCGCTGTGGCCAGCTTCAGGCCACTGGGTGTAGTGGGGGAGGAGGAGGAGTTCATTCCTTTGACAATACACGTGACATTTTTCTCCCAGCAGTTCACCATATATTTTTCAAGCACCATGTGCTTGTTACCGGGCTTGATACTAAGCACACAAAAACTAATAAAATGTGATTCCCCCAAACCATTTATGGATTACCCCCATTAGACTATAAAGAAATAGTAATTGTAGACTTCCAGGTCTATCTGTGAATCCTGGAATCCCGCTAAAGTAAAGGCATAAAAAAAGGTTAAAGAGAATAAGAGATGACAACAAATAAGATGTCAATGGAATGTGTGAAAATGGAAGGAGACAGATGCGTGCTAACAGGTAGAGGCAAGTGAACAGAAAGCTGAGAGGTAGGGGAACCAGCAAGGAAGCAAGCTGAGTTGTGCTGCAGAACCCTGTGGAGTGAGGCCAGGTGCCCCTGAAGGTAGGAGACTCCTTAAACAGGAGTCTCTATAAGGAACAGATTGCACAATCATCAACTCTAAGAAAAGCAGAAAAGTTATACAATGAGGAAATGTTATTGTGGTAAGAAGTCTATA
This sequence comes from Pan troglodytes, assembly GCF_028858775.2. Classification (NCBI taxonomy): domain Eukaryota; kingdom Metazoa; phylum Chordata; class Mammalia; order Primates; family Hominidae; genus Pan; species Pan troglodytes. The sequence continues at coordinate 54,717,979 of NC_072414.2, forward strand.
CATATCTCAAATTTTAAAACCAAGAGGTTTCAGTATGAGCACATTTCTTAAAAATATATATGGAAGGAAAGCTTAAGGAATTGAGTGGCTCTAGGAGTGAGGGTGAAGAGGGGAGGAGTGGGTTATGGATCATTGCTTTTGTTATACAGTAACATGCTTGACTTCTTTTTGAAATATGCATTATTATCAAAGTATAATATATGCACAGAAGACAGCATAAATCCTAAATGGATACCTTCATAAGGTCTCACAAATTGAAAGCACCCAAGAAGCCACTACCAGGATCGAGGAATCAAAAACATCTTCAGCCTCCTGGATGCTCCCTTGTGCCCCCTCCCAATCACTGTATCCCCACTCTCCTTCCCCAGAGGTAAACGCTCATGGCTTTTAACAGCATAGATTAATTTTGCCTGTTTTTGAGCTGTAAGTAAATGGAATAATACAATATGTGCCCCTCGTGCCTAGCTGCTTTTTCTCAGCACTATGTTAGTGAGACTCATCTATGGTACATACAGTGCTTCTTGCATTTCCATTATCTCTATGGTATTATATTACATGAATATAGCTATTCTTTATGCTGTTCTTGGGCATTTGGGTTGTTTCCAAAAGACACTGCCAGGAACAAGTCCAGTCCACGTTGTTTAGTGAACATAGTAAGCATTTTCTAGCTGTGTACCTAGGAATGGATTTCCTAGGTCAGAGCTTCCCCATGTGTTCAGTACATTTCTTTCAGCAGTGTATGGAAGCTCCAGTTGTTCTGTATCCTTGTCACCGCTTTGTATCGTCAGTCTTTTAACTTTAGCCCTTTTGGTTTGTGTGCAATAGTATCACATTATGATTTTAATTTGCATTTCCCTGATGAACAGTGCCATCGAGGATCTTTTCATAGGTTTATTGGCCATTTTGTGAAGTGTGTTTGTGTCTTTTGCCCATTATTTGAAAATTGGGTTATTGTCTTTTCCTCATTTATAGGAGTTCTTTGTTACTTATATGTATTTCTTGTATATTGTGATTTGCATTTTTAGTCTCTTAAAGTGCCTTTTGATGAACAAAAGGTTTTATTTTAATATATTCCAATTTATACTTTTTTTCTTTATGGTTAGTACTTTTTGTGCCCTATTTTAAAACTTTTGCCTAAGATTAATGCAGATGTTCTCCTCTGTCGTATTCTAGAGCTTCACTGTTTGATTTTCATGTTTAGAACTTGGATCTATCTGGAATGAGTTTTATTTATGTGCAGTAGGATTCATTTAATTGTTTTTCCACATAGATATCCATTTGACCCAGCACCACTGATTGAAAAGGCTACTTTTTCCCAATGATCTTTAGTGTCACTCTGTTGTAACATAAGTGAACATGTATGTTTGGACCAGTTTGTGGTATTTGTTCTTTTCCATCGATTTAATTGCCTGTTCTTATATTAGTACTATGCTTCCCTAATTACTATATTGCAGTTTTATACTAAGTCTTAATGTTTGGTAATGCACATCCTCAACTTTGTTGGTTTTCCTCAAGTTAGTGTTGATTATTCTTGGCCTTTTCCATTTCCACATAAATTCTAAATCAGCTTGTCAATTCCTACAAAATAATAATAAAAAATACTGTTTTCTTAAGCCAGTATTTTTAAACCACTATTGGAATAACATTGAATCAATTTGGGGAGAACTGACTTCTTTATATCATTGAGTCTTCTAATATGTGAATATCCATTTATTTAGGTCTTCTTTTCTCTCAGTACAGTTTTATGGTTTTCTGCATAGAAGTCTCTGTTTTGGTTAATGTGTGCATGACATACCTTTTTTCATTCTTTTACTTTCAATTTTTCTTCATGCTTATATTTAATGGATTGGGTGTCCTCTGAGCTTGTCATTGTTCTTTGGGGAGGGCAGAGAGTATTTGGTGGTGTAACAATCTTTTTCTTTCAATTGGAGTATTTTGTCTGTTTATAGGTAGTGTAATTACTGATATGTTGGGGTTCGAGTCTATCATCTTACTATTTGTTTTCTCTGTGCCTGCCTATGGTAAGTTCCTTTTTTTCACCTTTGCTTGCCTCCTTTCAGATTCATATGCATTTTCTAAATTCTATTTCCTTCCTCTTGATTAGTTAGTTGTACATTCATTTACTATTCTTTTATGATTTCTTTAAATCTAAGTTACTCTGTTTACCTCTTCCTGCATAATGCAAGAATCTTGAGACATGTTAACTTCATTTACCTTTCTTTCAATTATTTTATTGTTGTCTTTTTTTTTGTTTTTTTTTTTGAGATGGAGTCTCATGCTGTTGTCAGGCTGGAGTGCAGTGGCACTATCTTGGCTCACTGCAACCTCTGCTTCCTGGGTTCAAGCAATTCTCCTGCCTCAGCCTCCTGCCTCAGCCTCCTAAGTGGCTGGGACTATAGGTGTTTGCCACCACACCCAGCTAATTTTTGTATTTTTAGTAGAGACAGGGTTTCACCATGTTGGCCAGGATGGTCTTGATCTTTTGACCTCGTAATCTGCCCTCCTCGGCCTCCCAAAGTGCTGGGATTACAGGTGTGAGCCACCACACCCAGCCTTATGTTTTAATTCTAGGTATATTTTCATCTCCGCAATACAGTCTCAGTATTGTTCCAGATAGTCCTTATTCATTTGGATTTCCTCCCATAGTTGCCCTTTCCATCACCCTTCGTTCCTTCTGCGTCTCCAGGAGCTTTCATTAGGGATCATTTCTCTTCTACCTGAAGAACTCCCTTCATTATTTTCCTTAGTATTAATCTACTGGTGACAAGTTCTTTCCATTTTGGTTTGTCTAAAGATGCTTTTGTTTAGCTTTTATTTTGGGTGGATAATATCACTTACACAATTTTAGGTTGGCAGTTGTTTTCTTCCAGCACTTTGGAGATGTTATTCCATTGTTGCTGGCTTCCTTTATTTCTGTTGTGAAGCTATGAAGGTAATGCGGTTTTATTTTTCCCCTTTCCTTGCTTTTTGAGTTTTTTTAGTCTTCGATTTTCCAGCAGTGTGCCTGGAGGAGTTTCCCTGCATATTTATCCTCCTTTGGGTTGCAAGTGCTCGTTGAAAATGGGATTTGTTGTCCTAGGCCAGTTTTCAAAAAATCAACCTTTGTTTCTTCAAATATTGCTTCTGTCCCATTTCCTTTCTCTTATGCTAGATCATTTCACTGTGTTTCCTACATCTTCTGTACCCTTTTCTTCTTCATAGTTTTTCTTTTCATGCTTTATTCTCAGTATCCGCTTTTGATCTATCTTCCAGTTCACTTTTCCTCTCTTTAGTGGTGTCTATTCTGCTTTCAACCCCTTCAGTTGAGATTTTAACTGTAAGTATCTTATTTTTCAGTTTTAGAATATCCATTTGATTATTTACTTATAGTTTGTGTCTCTGCTGGAATTCTGTATGTTGTCATCTAATTTCTTCAACATATTTATCACAGTTATTTAAAGTTGAAGTCCAGTATCCTAATATCTGGATAGCCTGTAGCCTGTTTTTATTGTCAGGGATTTTTTTTTTTTTTCCCACCTCTTGGTTTTTCAGCCATTGGTTTTGTCTCCTGGTGTTTTCTTTTTTTTTCTTTAAGACTGAACATTGCTATTTTAAATTGTAGAGATAGTTTGAGGCCCTGAATTATGTTTTTTTCCCTACATAGGATTACTCTTCACTTCTGGCAGGTGGATAAGATAAGGACAGATCACAATAAAAATGCAGGAACTGAGCTGATTGGAAATTGTGTGGTCTGTTTCCAGTTTACCTTTGAGGGTGTAGCCCTTGTGTGTCCCGTCTGAAAGGGTTGCTGTTTACCAGGGCTATTCTGTTTTTTTGGGCTCAGAACTATGCTTTTTCTCTTCCTAGCCCCATGAGATATCAAGAAACTTTACTCAGCTTCTTGGCAATAGGTTACAAATTAGGAAATGCCTTTAGAGAAAAAGCAATCCTAAACATTGGACTCACTCCTTCATTTCAAGATCTTGGCCCTCTTTACCTTGGTGCCTTGGTATTTCTCCAGTGTCTTCAAATAAATGTTTTATATATGTTTTCCAGAGTTTCTGTGTGGGAAGGCTGATTTTCAGTAAGTTATTCTGCCATCACTACAAGCAAAATCCTCTTTGATTTGTAAAAACTGTATACATTTATTACTTTGAAAATAAAAATTTTAATGAGCACAATAGGAACGCAAAGTTATAGTACAGTATATAAAGTACCTGCAATAATAAGAATGCAAAATTTGATCCCAATGGGAAGGTAGGGGAAATTTTCAGAGCAGAATTGACACTTAGCGAGGGCTTTGTGGATTGTTTAGGACTCCTTTAGCATTCTAGGAGGAGGAAAAGTATGATAAAATTCTTAGAAAATCATAGGGTAATATGAGAGATTTAAATTTCAAAAATGTCTACACTTTCCCGAAATCTTGCCAGCTGTTGTGTAGATGATGAAATGCATATTTAGTAGAGAAAAGACTACTTTACATGTTGCGTCATCTCATACCAATAACACCCAGGAAGACATGCTGTCTAGTTGGTGTCTGAAAAACAGCCTAGAAGTAGCCCCATTTAATTTTGGCAGGCACTGGAAGGCAGTTGCATAAGTGAGCACTGCATGTATGATGCCTTAAAGATGAGAGAAGGATGATGGAAGGAACTGAAGATGGTGAAAGTAATAGGCAAAGAGTAAGTGAGAAATAAGAGGATAACGCTGAAAAGTTAGGCCAGGGTCAGATCCTAAAGGGCCTCATAAGCTGAAATAAATGAGTTATACTTTAACTGAAGAATATGTGAACATGTTTTTCATCTGTGGACACAGTTCAGATTGCTTTTTGTATAGGTCGCCCTTCCTCCTGTGTGTAGAATAGATTGGACGGAAACAAAGTGGTAGGCAAGCAGGCTGTTGCATTAATCCAGGTAAGAGATGGTAGTGTCCTACAGTGGAGACGAAGTGGTCGATTGAAGAAGCAAAAACCCAATCGTTCTTGGTGACTGGTTAGAAGTTGGTGGAGACGGTAACATGAACGGTTCCAAGTGTTTGGCCTTAGAGCTGAGTGAAGAGTTGTATGAATCACTGGTGGGAACACAGGACCATTGGTAGGAGCAGGGGAGGTGAAGCTCAGGAATGCTGGGTTCGGCACTAAATATATTCCATTTGAAGTGCTTGGAGAATATGCAGTGAGAGCATCATTAGGCAGCTAAATCTTTGGCTCTGAAACTCAGTAGAGAAGGCTGGGCTGGATGATACAGATTTGAAAATTATTGGTAAAATGATAATGATTGGAAGTAGATAATTTTGCCAGCAGGGAGTGGTAGAGTGAGAGACAGCTTATCAGTTGTAATCCTGAAGAACCTGGCTGGTTAGGGAGGAAACTGGCAATGGAAATCTTTGAAAGAAAGAAGAACATGGAGCTGTGGAGAGGGCAGGGAAACCAGGAGAGAGGGATGTCTCTAGAGCCATAGACACAGTTGCTGCCCAGAAAGTCATGTCAAATGGGAGACTTAAGCATCCATTAGCTTTAGGAATAAGGAGGTCACTATTCTCCTTGTTGAAGGCAGTTTCAGGAAGGTTGGAGAATGGATGGGAAGCAAGGAAAGAGAGAGCGTGTGTGGAAAACTTCTCCATGGGTCTCAGTTTCCTTGTCCATAATTGAGGTGTGTGGGGTTTTCAGAAGTTGCACGTGAGCTGCCACTGGGCTGTATTCTAATGCAAGTGTGTTTCTGTTTGGCCAATGCAGTTTTCAAAATATATTTCTGTATAGCTGATTACAGTTACACATAACCCTTTGTAAATACTTTGGAACAGATAAAAGATTTGTGTCATACCTGGTCTTTGTCTTCTGAGGTTGCTATGTGGCCCAATACTGTCTGGATACACAATCCACATGAATTCTGGTAAAGAATAGCAACCATTATGTAGAATGCTACTATATTTGATATCACTTGATATGCCTATATAAGACTCTGTTACTAAGTATCATTTAAGATCCAGATGGCAAGAATACTGTGAAAGTAATCTGTGTTTTCAAAGGACTGTGGTTATAGAAACAGAAATCTGCTTTAGTATTTCACACTGGTGGTTCTGGTATTGTGGTGCACACTTTGACTACAGGAACAGTTCCATTCGGTGGGTGTCGTTTGCTTGGGGATCTGACCCTGTAGTGATGACCATTGAGAATGTTGCTGTGCGTTCAGCCATGCACCGCCATGGGTGTTCACTGGGCTTTCTGACCTCTCGTGGCCTTCTTTTGTCCTTTTGATGGTATGGCTTCCTGTTTCCAGAAACCTGATCTCTCTCAAGAAGATCCTTGATGTGCTTTGAGATTTCACAGTGAGTCCTTAGCAGAAAACACATGGGATGGACCAGGTTGTTCTTGGAATTTAGCTCTTCTGATTTCTGCGTTTTTTTAAATTGTATGAATCTATGAAAGGTTTTTCACTAAATGGGTTTTGCATAAACATGTCTTTTCTAATTACATATGATAAATGATTTACTCCTCCAAACTTACATATGACTCAGATAGAAGTGGATTCAAGAGTCCATATGACAAATGGGAAGACAAGAGGAGACGTCTAGAAATCACAGCCTAGAATCTGCAATGGTCAGAGCTAGGAACTCAGCCTCTCCTAAAACCCATGAGAAAGGGAGGCCCAGAAGGAAAAGGCAGCAGTCTAGACCACACAGCTAATCAGCAGCAGAGCCAGAGCCAGATGAGGTCTTAACTACATCTGGCGCTTTTCTGAGCAACAGCATCCTTCAACCCTGTGCCAAAAGCTTAAGCGTAAAATGGAATGACCATTCTCCTCAGATTGTTTCTCTCCTTCACCTTAGCTTTGTTTACCTTTGTGCTTTCTCTTCTGGGCTTCTCCTCTGCCATAAAAAGCACTTAGTTTAAAATTCTTTTATTCTGCCAGCTGTACTCAGAAGTGCCATGGGATAAATGATAGATTGGCAGCTTTGTCATTTACCTTGATTAGATCGTAGTTTTATATCCCAGCTGTGTGATTTACTAAATATTTACATATTAGCAAGTCTGCAGCACTGCAAACCCATCTGGTTTTATGGATCTGAGGCCTTTCACACTCTATTGTATCTCAGAGCCTCACCCTCAGTGAGGAAAAGACCACCTGCTGTGGAGGTGCTGACTCAGCTGAAGCAGTGGCTGGTAAAGACCACACTCACTGGTGCCAAGAGACCTTCCAGCTCAGTCCTGTAGAAAACAGTCATTTCAAAAGTTCAGTGCGAGAGAGACATTGATTTGCGTATTTTTCACGTAGATCTTATATGTTCTAACAAAAAGGGCTCATAGTTCTCTACCGCAAAGAGCACTATAAAGAATATTTGACCTCAAAGTGAGGAAAGCTCAGATCTAGCTCTCTTGCCACCTCTGGAAGTGTTTGTGGGCAAGATATGTCTCAGCACCAGGCTTCATCTGTGAAATTTCATGAGATGAGCTCTAGGGTAAGCTGTTCAGCGATTCTCAGGCGTTATATGTGTCCTGGCATCTCCAGTCTTCATCCTCTTCTTGGGTGTGCCAAGGACTGCGTGCCAGGTAGTAAGACTCACGTTTATTCCGCATGAGGTGGTGCTACAGCTTTAAAGGACTAGTTTATATTCATCGTTTATCACCAAATCCCATCATCTGTTTAGATGCAAATTTAAAGAGAAGGAGGCACTTCACAAAAGAGGATATCTAAATGGCCATTAAGTACATGCAAAGGTGCTCAACATCATTACCCATTAAGGACATAAAAGTTAAAACCTCATTGAGATGCAGCTACACATGCATCAGAATGATTAAATTAAAATCCGATGCTACCTGGTGTTGGCTAGGATGTAGAGCAACTGCAGTTCTTACAGATTGCCAGTGGAATGTGTAATGGTAAAGTCATTTTGGAAAACTGTTTTTGTAGTATCTTCTAAAGCTAAATATATACTTACTGTATGACCTAGCAGTTCAACTCCTAGGTTTATATCTAAGAGAAGTGATCCCATATGGCCACTTGAATATGTATATAAGAACTTTCTTGTTAGATTCATTCATAACAGCCCCAAACAGGAAACAACCCAAATGTCCATCAACAGGAGAATGGATAAACAAATATTGGCATATTTGTATAGTGGAATACTATATAGCAAGAAAAAAGAATGAACTGCCAGACATCACAACTTAACTGAATCTCACAGCATTATGGTCAGAGAAAGAAAGCCGACACAGAAGAATATATATATGTGGTTCTGTTAACATGAAGTTTAAGAACAGGTAACAGGCTGGGCGCAGTGGCTGACGCCTGTAATCCCAGCACTTTGGGAGGCCAAGGTGGGCAGATCATGAGGTCAGGAGATTGAGACCATCCTGCCTAACACAGTGAAACCCCGTCTCTACTAAAAAAAGAAAATACAAAAAAATTAGCCGGGTATGGTGGTGGGCATCTGTAGTCCCAGATACTTGGGAGGCTGAGGCAGGAGAATGGCATGAACCTGGGAGGCAGAGCTTGCAGTGAGCCAAGATCGCGCCACTGCACTCCAGCCTGGGCGACAGAGCGAGACTCTGTCTCAAAAAAAAAAAAGAACAGGTAAAAGTAGTCTAAGGTAATAGACGTTAGAATGGTGATTACTTCTGGTATGAAGGGAGCATTGACTGGCACAACTGATGGTGGATATGTGGCTGTATCCATATGTACCAATTCACGGAGCTGCACATGTAGACTTGTTCACTGTAGTGTACTGTAAGTTATACCCCAGAAAGACAATTGAGAAGAAAGGTGCTTTTAAATGGCCTCCCGCAAACGTGTGCATGAACATACCCAGGTAATTCCATCTGTGTACTCACTCCCATGCGCTTGGTGTTCTAGGTCTAGGGACAGTGGGGCAGTGGGAGCAAGGGAAGTCAGGGGGAAGAAGTCTTTAGTATTGCATTTGTTATTAATGTGTCTCTTGGTTTGGCCCAGAGCCAGGGGGATATGTTTCTGAAGCCAGCTACTTCTTTGAGAAACACAGCAATTCAAATTTTATGAAGACTAATCTGCAGCTTCCCTTCTGTGCCAGGCCCTGGTCCAGAAGCTTATTCCTAAGTAAAATGTGCCATTTAGATGGAGTCTAATTGGAAATCTGATGGACTTTTTTCCCCAGGGGTGGCTGCTAGAGAGACGGCCCAAGCTCTGAAAACACTGGCCCAGGCCGCCCGTGGAGTGGCTGCATCGACAACCGACCCCACGGCTGCCCATGCCATGTTAGATTCTGCTCGAGACGTGATGGAGGGCTCCGCCATGCTCATTCAAGAGGCCAAGCAGGCCCTGATTGCACCTGGAGATGCAGAGCGTCAACAAAGACTGGCTCAGGTGAGGCTAGGAATGAGAAATTGTGGTTGTCATGGTCATCATTAACGTGGACATGTGGTCGGGCTGTCTCCTGGGCACTTTTCCCTGATATGAACACTGACACAGCAGATGTTTTCAGAAACTTCCAAAGGTCATAACGATGCTGGCCATACATGATACTCACTTTTGTAAGTCTTGCCTAGTATTCTCCACAGTAATGTGTGATCTGCTTAATTCACAGTCAGCAGAGGGCATGGGGGCCTTTGAATTCTGTCCTTGGGAGTTTCAGAGCCAGGACATAACATGCTTGTTTTGGGCCTATGTGTGCTGAGCTATATTGCTGTTCCTTGCCAGGGAATGAGGTAGATCCGCTAGGGCTGGCCACTCAGAAGTTTTCAACCCTGGCGCTCTATGACTTCTTTAAATGATTCTTCGACTGCCTGATGGAACCAGTTAGCTAAGGAGCATCCAGGCAGAGTCCTAGACGTGGGGCTGGGAAGGAGATGGCTTAGATGAGAGGGAATGACATTCCTCACCTCCAAAGACCTTCCTTTTAATTGAGGATACCAAAGAATGCAAACAGGGAGCCACCAGACATTTCTAGGCAGCGTGAGGGCAGCTCCAGGTTGTGCTCAGAGCACCCCACTTGCCCTTGGGCAGAGTGAGGTTTGGGAGGATGGCCCCATGAGTCACTGAGCAGAAATTAACCACAGACCTTCTAATTGTGATCCAAAAAACTCAAGATCTCCTTCCACCTCGGCGACCTCAGCAGGGCTCCCAAGAAGGGGGATATTTTCATTTCTCTTGGTATAAGAAATCTTTGCTTTAGAACCTGACCTCATGCTGGAGAGTTCTATATTTGAATCACAAAACTGTGGCTTACCCTGGCTTTGGGGAGCAGGTGGGATGTGCTGTGTCACTGTGTCGGACCCTTTGCTGAGACAGAATATTAATCCCAATAAGAGGGTGGAAAACATCTTCTCTGGGACAAGGGGCCTGGATGAGGTGATGTAAGACAGGTAAGAGTGGCAGGTGGATGCTGCTGGGTTATTTCCTTATCTGTTTCAGCTCTGCATGTTTCACTGCCCATTCCTAACAAATGTGCAGAAATGTTTATACTTAAAGGTGCTTCTCTCCCTCCACGAATTCAGGTGGCTAAAGCCGTCTCACACTCCTTGAATAACTGCGTAAATTGCCTCCCTGGGCAGAAGGATGTGGACGTGGCCTTGAAGAGCATTGGGGAGTCCAGCAAGAAGCTGCTTGTGGATTCGGTGAGAGGCTCTTAGATTGAGAAAGGACACTGGGGGACTAGGCTCGCGTTAGGTGTGAGTGAAGTCTTCTTCTCTCCATGAGATCTCTGAGCAGCTAACCCTTCCTTTAGGAGTCCTGTTTTTCCCGCCAGTCTTTGTTTTCCATGTTTTGCTGTCTGATCAACAAAGTTCCCAGGTGGAGCTTTTAAAGTTTACTTTTTCTTTGAGCCCATGTTGCCATTTCCTCTTGGATCGTCCCAGTGAGACAGGCAAAGGGGTATGTGGTCACCTGTCTTCTCATCAGGACATCTCAGATAGTGACAATCAGGTGTTGGAAGGGTACATGTGTCCAAGACTCAGTGAGAGAGCGAGTAGTCTGAGGAATTTCACCTTGGGGCCTTTTCCCTTCCCTGCTTTGTGAGTCTGCTGAAGGAGGGTTTGTGCTCGTGCATCTTTATTTCTTCTCTGCACAGGTATAGAGGCAATGTATGTGGGTGATGAATAGAGTCTAGCTTAACTCCCTAGAACTTTTCACAAATGGTTATCATTCTGCTAGATGACATTTAAAAGTTATTAGCAAAGGCCACTAATATAATTGGTGGCTCTTAGTTTGGAAGAACATGATTTGAAGTTTGAGAGCATCTGCCTTTTAGTTTACAAAGCTAAAACGTAGCTTTCATCTTAACAGAGACAAAATAGGGTAGAGTTTTAGAGAATGGACCCTGGAGTCGGATTGCCTTGGTGTGGATCCTGTCTCTGCCACTTAGGAAACCTTGAGCCCCTGTAGATAGCTTACATTTTTAGATCCACAGTGTCTAGCACTGAGCAGGTGTTTGATACATTTAAATGAATGAATGGATGTATATGTTGGTGGTCAAACCTATTAATAAAATGGGCTCAGATGACTCAGAGCCTTTTAATCGTGATGACTCAAATGCATCTCTGAAGAGTCTGTCTCCCCTCCACAATACCTTCCTTTTATCCCTCCCCTGCAAAGCAGAATGTCTCATGGGGTGTGCCGTCTGTTCCCCACAGCTACCTCCAAGCACGAAGCCTTTCCAGGAAGCCCAGAGTGAACTGAACCAGGCAGCAGCTGATCTGAACCAGTCTGCTGGGGAAGTGGTCCATGCCACCCGGGGCCAGAGTGGAGAGTTGGCTGCAGCCTCTGGAAAGTTCAGTGATGATTTTGATGAATTCCTCGATGCTGGCATTGAGATGGCTGGCCAAGCTCAGGTGGGTGTGGAGGTGGTTGTCTGGAGTTGACCTTAGCCTCTCCTCTCGGATGGATAATCCATCCTTGAGACTGACTGAATAGGAAAAGGAACCTGGAAACAGGCAGGCCATGGTTGCATTCTTTTTGCTGCTTAGGAAGCTCATGCCCTCATGGGAATGGCATTCCCAAAGATGCTGTCAGCTTATGCATGAGGTGCTGTTAGTAATAAAGAATAACTTCTCCCACGATCCTCCAGCAGAATTCATAGTCTTACTATTTGGAGGGAGGGTAGGAGGAGGGAGAATGTTTAACAAAGATTAGAACAGCTCTTCAAATGTGGGATAATACAATAAAAATATATATGTATTTGAGGTTTAATGGACCATTCAGATGGTCTGTGTCTAATACAGAGTGTCAAGTGATTAAAAATTACCTCCTTCAGATGAACAGATAAACCCCTTGTTTAGAACAAGGGAGCTTGACTGGTCTGGTGTCAGCTTGCAGAGCTGTGGTTTTTTTTGTTTGTTTGTTTTTTCTGCGCTCCTTTGACCTCCCTAAAAGAGATAACCAGGGTGTATCTTCTTCTAGTATCTACAAAGAATTGTTTCTCAGATGGCAACCAGGTGAGAAATGTGTGCTTTCCCGAGTCAGGAACTTCAGGGATGCAGTCAGCTCTGAATATCGAGACAGTGCTGGTCGTTTGTGCCAGGCCGAGATGTACAGCTCCTTGACAACTCCAGCATTGTTGAGCAAGATGCTGGAATCGCTGCCTGGTCTGTGCATTGGCTCACAGCTCGCTCACTCTCCTCCCACCCTGCTCCCCGCTTAATGCCTCTAGTTGTGAGAAAAGCACAGCTCTTGGCTGACCCACTTGGGGATGGATTTCTTTCCCCGTGGCATGCATCTTGATCTGAGCATCTGTTTGGAGAAGGGTAGACACTGGTCAGTGTCTCAACGAGTTAGGCATCTGCGGGCTAGCTGGGTTTAATGTGATCTATACGGATAACCTGCCTGCGTGTCAGGATGCTGCTCCTAGCTCTCTGAATGCCTCCTTCAAGAAATGGACAGGCCCTAATTGCTCCGGCTCCTTTTGACCTTCCAGACAAAAGAAGACCAGATCCAAGTGATAGGGAACCTCAAGAATATCTCGATGGCATCCAGCAAGCTGCTGTTAGCTGCCAAGTCTCTCTCTGTAGATCCAGGAGCTCCCAATGCGAAAAATCTCCTGGCTGCAGCTGCAAGGTAGGAGTGGGACACAATGTGCTTTCGTGTGTGGTTAGACAGTGTCATTGCAGTCTGAAGATGTGCCTGACATCCTCCCACTTTTGCTGAGCAAAAGAATTGGTGCTGTCCTTAGGTCATGGGAGGTGGAGCTGAGAGTGATGGACACTCTGATATTTTATAAAACTGGCTCATTTCCATGTTCTTTCCCCACTAAAAATATCTTCTGTCTTCTCATACAGCCTTTTCAGTAGAGACTTGTTTAGACGTAAGGTCCATTTTGACTTGTAAATGCAATGAATTAAACAGATTTTTTGAAGTAGCGTTGTATCTTTCTGATTATAAAATAATATATGCTTCTTGAAACATCAGAAAATACTGAAAAGCGTAAAGATGAAAAGCAGTGCTCATCAAGTCATTCAACAGACTTTTACTGAGCACTTAACCCTGTGCCTGGCATCAGTGTTAGATTGAATGTAACATGTTGTATCTGTCACATGGGGAAGGCTCCACTTTAAGATGAGTAGGGAGGCAGTGGGAATAAATTGTTTTTGGAAATATATTAAAACATGAGTGTGAATTTTGGATGATTTGGGTGTCCTTCTTTCCTGTTGGTTTCACCCAGGGAAGTGGGTAAAACAGTATAGTTTCTGCTCCAGGGCCACAAGTTAGTTCAGTAACTAGTGGTTGAATGTGGTATGTGGAGCACTGCGGTGACAGCCCAGGGGGTTCTCATATCAACAGCCCCTCTTTCATTTTCCTGAACCCAGAGAGTAGGGTGGTCATGATTCTGTGGTGGTGCAGGCATGTTTTCTTAGCATTATTTAACATCATATTATGTATAAGAAAGCTGACAGTGGAGAGAGATTAAAAGCAGGACTATTAGGGGATAGAGAGCAATTGGAAGCCTTTTCATAATGTGCAGATTCGTGATTTTTGAAAAGCATAGCTTTGATTCTGCTTTCCTTTTTTAAACTTGGTTTTTTAAAATTTGCGTGTGTGTGTGTGTGTCTTTATGTCTCCCCTGGGAGATCATTGGCTGTTTTTTAAATTGTCGGCATCAAGAGACCTGAATTATATTCCAAGCTTTAATACTTGACTAACTCAGTCGCATTGGTCAGGTTGCTCAGCCTGTCTAAACTTTCCCATCTGCAAAGTGGGGGTATGAACTACATCATCCTTAAAGCTCTCCTTAGCTCTCAGCACATAAGATCTCATGGTACTCATGGTCCAAACATGTCCTTCCTCCCTTCTTGGCTTGTAGTGGGGTGTGTGTGTGTGTGTGTGTGTGTGTGTGTGTGTGTGTGTGTGTGTGAAGGGTTAGACACTGTCAGAGCAGTTTGCTTGCAAACCCTTGAGTTTCTTCATTTATTCCTGGAAGGTACATTTTAACTGCAAACAATAGCTAGAGCCACTAGGGGACTGGAAAATTATCTTCCCATCTCATGCTTTGTTCGTGACTGTTCTAGTAAATAAGTGACCTCCCTTGATGGTGGGAGAGATGGGAGGTGGGGTTGGGGGTGATGTCTGTTCTGTTGAGCAGCTGTTTCTGATAGAAAACCCCCTCTTGATTGTTGCTTTTTTTCCTACAAAGGAGCCTTTGGATAAGGCAACTGACATTTCCAGGTATCAGAACTCAGATGTTTTTCATTATCTTCAATTTTTTGCATCATTTCAAAATTACAGTTTCCAACTTGGAATGGCTTCACTCTCCTAAATTGTGGGAAGGAGGGGGAATGTATAAATTGCCCTTTTGAAAGCCAGATATAGAAGGAAACAGAGCCGGAAAGAATATTGCTGGTGTATGGCTCTGTGAATAGGTGCAGGCCCCCTGGTGGTGGCTTCGAAGAAAGGACATGGGGAAAAGGGGGGAAAAAAAAGCTTTCGTTGCCTTTCTGTCCTGGCTTTTAGCAGTTGACGGAGAATTCCCAGCCTGGTGATTTCATAGCCAAGTAAGCACTTAAAAATCATCACGTGAAAATGATTGTCTTGGGATGGAACTGTTGCGAGAAAACGCTGGCACATTCTCCTTGGTTTTTTGGCACATTTTGGCAAGCTTCTGCTCCCTGGGGCTGTTTCTCAGCAGAGACTCCAGCCAGGTCAAGAGGGTCAGGCAGGCTCCTCTTGGGACACAAAGCTCTGCCAGGCTGGGGTTCATTCATTCATTGTCTTATTCATTCATGTCTTCATTACATAGATTTTCATCACAGGCCTGATGTGGGTGAGGCCCAGTGCTGAGTGCACACTGTGAATAAGACAGGGCCTGTCTTATTATGTGTGTCTTTATATCTTGTGTATTTATAACCCTCATTATGTGGCCCTGGTGGAGTTAGGCAGGACTCACCACATGCTCCGCTCATTTCATCTGGGCCTAGAACAGTCCTGCATAAAAGTGCACAGGAAGCTGGGCAGAAGGGATCTGATCATCATAGTCTCAGTCCTCAGTCCTCTGTCCTCCTTGTTCTTGAGACTGTCAGGTCCTGCCTGTCCTTCCTGTGTGTATCCTCAGAGTCCCCAGAAATGCCACTGCAGGGACCCAGGCCTGGACCAACTCAGCCCTGTCCCACTCCTGTGTTAACAGTCTCAAACCCCTTATTATTTGTGGTCTCTGTGGTCCTTCTTGCTCTGGGAAGGAAAGGTTTGCTTCTGGAGAAAAGAGTAGAGGATGTCTTTTTCCTCTGTTCTTAATTCTGCTTCCGAGCCTGGGTACGTTTTTGGGACCCTACCTGTCCCCTTGGTTTTGGATGCCTAGGGGAGAGGAAGTCATTTGCTATTTAGGGCCTGGTTTGTTCATTTTCTTCCCATGTAACTGTTTGGGTTCTGGCTCTTTTCTGACAAGTTGGGTGGAGCTGGAGACCCTTTGTCACCCATTCATCAGCCTTTTTCCCCCAACCAGGGGCTGGTCAGGTGCTCCCTAAACTTAGTCAAGGAAATAGAAAGCTAGCTTGCAGTTGCCAAAACGAAGGGGGTATCCTACCTCTGAACACCTTCCCTGAATCACTGCTCACCACCACAGTCATCCTGGCCAGAAGGACTCCAGAACTGAGAAGGCTTTAAGTCCACAGCGGCCAGCATCACACCCCCGGGCCAGGTTTCAGCTGCTTTCCAGTCCACAGAGGGTGCTTCCTAGGAACTCGAGGTAGCACCTGCCCCCCTGGCTCCCCTTTGGTCTGAGGTTCTTGCTGGACGGGGCTCCTCCTGTCCCCAAAGACTGTGAAGATGGATGGTCTAGCAAGCAGCACAAACGAGAAGAGTGCATTTGCTCCGTAAACAGAAAGGTGTACAAGAGACCTTTGCTCTCTGTGGGTCTTACCTAGAATGTTTCCTTCCCTCTATCCAAATCAGGATCTCACTCAGCCCTGACTTTTCCAATTGCTTCAGTCTACATCGAGCCCTCCCTTTCAGGCAGACTCTGTGCCCCGCAGCTGAGACTTGCATTTTCTTCCGGCTCCCTGCGAGTCCCTACATACATCTGGTCCCTTGCTCAGCGATCCATCATGCCCTGCCGGGTGTCCCGCCCTGGTACTGCTTTCTTTCATCCAACTTTTTGTACCTTGTCTTCTCATTGTCTTGCCTTTTCGATTAGATTGCAAACACCTTGCCATCCTAGAGAGCCATAAAAGATTATTTTTGTTATTTTTAATTTTTTTTTTTTTTTTTTAAAGAGAGGCAGTCTTGCTGTGTTGCTCAGCGTGGTCTCGAACTCCTGGCCACAATCTCTGGAGTAGCTGGGATTATAGGCACAAACCACCATGCCCAGCTAGATGATTATTATTATGTTTTTATTTATTTTTATTTTGAGATGGAATTTCGCTCCGTCGCCCAGGCTGGAGTGCAGAGGCGCGATCTCGGCTCGCTGCAGCCTCCGCCTCCCGGGTTCAAGTGATTCTCCTGGCTCAGCCTCCCAAGTAGCTGGGATTACAGGCACATGCCACCATGCCCAGCTAATTTTTGTATTTTTAGTAGAGACGGGGTTTCACCATGTTGGCCAGGCTGGTCTCAAAACTCCTGATCTAGTGATCCACCCACCTCGGCCTCCCAAAGTGCTGGGATTCTAGGCGTGAGCCACCGTGCCCGGCCTAGATTATTTTTTAATCTCTGTGCCTTGACATAACAGGACCCTGGGAATACAGAAAGATCAGTTTCGATTTGCTCTTTTCTCCTTTCCCAGGCGCCTCTTCCCTGGAGGCAGGCAGACAGATGTCTGCTGCTGCTTTTTACCTTCTAAGCTCCTGACTGGGTGACTCGTGCTAAATAGGTAATCAGAAGCACAAAGAGGTTGATTTTCTTCTCACACTCCACCCCACTTCTGTATCTACTTAAAACTTCCAGCCAGTGCTCTCACACTTCAACTGAACCTATTCAGCATCTCTGAACACTAAATAATGTTTTACCTTAACCCTTTTTAACCATTGAAGTTGTAGATCCCAATTTTTTTAGAAACTGAGAGTAGATAGATAAGCCTAGATGAAAACACTATCTCTGTAAGGTAGCATTATGGTTATTTAGCTTTTTTGTATTTTTAAAAATGAACTTATGTAGCTTTTATCACTAAAAAAAGATTGTAAAAAAAAAAAAAGTAACTGTACTTCAGACCTATTTGGATTTACAAAGAACAGAGACCCTTCTAATTTTGGCCAGATTTTTTATGATGATGTAAATTGATTAATTTCTAATGGGGGGTAGATTTATTGAAATTTTTTTCTTTCAAAATAACATTATAAAGTCCCTTCACCTTTTAATATATGTCATTCTATCATTTTCTATGCATATATATGTTTATTTTTAGAGGGGTAGGCCCATTCTATTCTATTTTGTAAGTTTTATTTTCCTTAATCATGTAACACATATATTCATCTCTGACATTAGTAATATGCTACACACTGACTTTTAATGGGTCCCCAGGATTCCTTTGTGGGCTGTATATTTATTTAATCCTCTATTCTTGCGTATTTGAGTTGCTCCGTATTCTTTGCTCTTATAAATAGCTGCTGGGGTTTAAAACATAAATATTGTTTTTCATTGTCAAATTTACATAACTGTTTGCCTCTGGACCACTTAGCACGTATTTAGCTGTGTAATCCCGACTGTAAAATTAGTTATGGGAATTCTTGATAGCTAAATAATGCTTCTTAGTTCTGGCTCAGTATTACCCAAGCATCTCACTTAGACACACGATGCTGTGCTGGCACTTTTGTGGATTACCCAACCACAAACCCTTAGTCTGTTGGTTTTTGTCCGAAGTTTTTATTTGAAAAAAATTTTACATCTACAGAAAAGTTTAAGAGTTGAGGAAAACTGGCAGCTTTCCCACAGCTGTATATCCTCTGGATTCACCAATTATAAACACTTAGTTTTTAATGGAAGGAACTTTTATATAGCAACAAGGTTTTTTAAAAAACACAGATAAACAGGAAACACAGAGAGAATTAAGCTAAATAGAAAGTTTCTGTGATATGTGGAAATAGCACATATGTTGATATATGCCAGCCTATCTCAGAAGTGTGTCTCAAGGCCACCATCATGCAGAACAGGGTGCTGGACTCCCCAGGAGGTACTTTAAAAGCGCGCATTGAGGACTACACCCTCCGCAATCCTTGGAACTAGGGATTGTCCGGCTGTCTCCTTGTTCTTGTTTTGCTTTGCACCATAGAGAGCGCAGTGTTTCCCAGTGACACCCTAATTAAATAGTGGTCACCAAATAAATGAATCACCAGAGTCAATCTTACAAAAACTATTTTAGAATTTTTCCTATCACCCTAGCTCAATTTGAAATTGAAAGCAGTATCTCCTCATCAAATAATTAAGCCGATTGCTTTTGTACATTGGCAACATCATTTTCTGTCTAATTTGATATTCTGTGGGAAGCTGCAAAGCCAATTTAACTAATAAAATGAGGCATCTTTTATATTAGTGTTGGTGATTAACAGCAATATGTACCTATTTTATTTTTGTTTAACTTGCCAAAGCTGCAGTGGTTAGAAACTGAGTAGAATTCTGGGCCCTGCCGGAAGTGTGGACCAGTTATGACACTGCAGGAAAGAATTATGTATTTGGTTTTGGAGTCAGATAGGCATGAGTTTAAGTCTTATTTCTGCTGCTTATTTGTAGCATCCTCTTTGGGAGTTATCTCAGATTTTTCATTTATAAAATGCGTGGGTTTTCAATTTTAAGACTTAGTGTAAAGCTAGTCGTTAAGACAGTGTGGTATCGACAAAACATTGACCATGTAGATCAGTGCAACACATATCAATGGTGAAAAGATTGTCTTTTCAACAAATGGGGCTGGAACTATGGGGCTTACATATGCAAAAAAAATGTTTTAAACAACTATGAGCTATATCTTATACTATACAAAAAGTTAACTACGAATGGCCATGACTTTCAAAATTATCCATGTCATTACTTCAGACAAATTAAACAGGGGCTGCCCAGGAGGGACAGAGTCCTTGTCAATGACTTGTGCTAAATAGGTAATCAAAAGCACAAAGTGATTAATTTTCTTCTCACACTCCACCCCAATTCTGTATGTACTTATGGGCTACCTCTTAGAAACAGGTAAAGTCATATAAGAGTCCCTAGTTTATTTCTGTTAATGTTAACAAAGAAAATAGCTATTTTAATGAATAATTTTGTGGTCGCTTTTGGGAACCAGTCAATCATATAGAATTTAATGGAAGGAAGAAATTTTAAAATCATAGGCACAGTTCACTTTATATCCATGTATTTAAAAATGTACAAAATATTTTGTACATTTTTTATCTTGTTCCATGGGGTTATCTTGTTCCATGGGGACTGCTGATGAAGGGTCTTAAATAGTGCTAATATGGTCTATTTGCTTGTTGCGAATTCTTTCTTATGAATGTATTAGCTTTCTTAGGAGAACTACAGTGGACCCTTGACCAATGCAAAGGTTAGGGGCACCGACCCCTGCACAGTCAAAAATTCATGTATAGCTTTTGCTTCCCTAAACTTTACCAACAGCCTACTGTTGACTGGAAGCCTTGCTGATACCATGAACAGTTAACACATAGTTTGTATGTTGTATGTTAATGTATTATGTACTGTATTCTCGTGATAAGTTGAGCTACTAACAAAATGATAAGAGAAAATGTACTTTTCACTAAGTGGAAGTGGATCATCATAAAGGTCTTCATCCTCATACTCGTCACATTGAGTAGGCAGCGGAGGAGGAGGGGTGCATCTTGCTGTCTGAGAGGTGGCAGAGGTGGAAGAGGTGGAAGGGGAGAAAGGAGAGGTAGACACACTGGTGTAACTTTTACTGAAAAAAAACCCACCTATAAGCAGATTTGCACAGTGCATACCCATGTTGTTCAAAGGTCAACTGTATTAGGACCCCTTCCAGATCTAGCAAATGAATAATCAGAGGCGAGGTAGGATTTCTCATTCTGTCTTCCCTGGGTGTGGTTTATTTTTGGTTGTGTAGAGCCTCTGCAGAAGAGTTCTCCTGGGGACCCGAGCTGAAATAGTGAATTAATTGTATTTCTGGTGAGCCTGCAAAGCATTGTAGGGGAAATTACTGTTGATCTTTAAAAAAAAAAAAAAAATTCTGTTTCTGTCACAGAGCTGTGACAGAGAGCATCAATCAACTCATCACTCTGTGTACCCAACAAGCTCCGGGCCAGAAAGAGTGCGATAATGCCCTGCGGGAGCTCGAGGTAGGTCCCTGGGAAGGCTGCTGAGGACTTGAGAGAGGGAGTGTCTGTGTCTGTGTGTCTGTCTGTCTATGTCTGTGTCTGTTCTTTCCCTATAGGGCTAGTTTTCTCTTCTCTGTCCTTGCCTTTTATCTTTCCTCGGAGGCTGTTAAGGCCAAAGTTCCAATCCAAGTGGAAAGAAACTGAAGAGAAACTAGATTTAGTGGGATTATCATTCTTGCTTCTCCTGTTTCCAGTAGGATGAGATGTATTTTGTTAAAGGATTCTTTATTTCAAACAGGAAGAGGCCTGTGATGTTGGGTGTAGGCTGAAGATCAGCAATTGTTACCTAAAAAATATTGGAGAGATTATTCTGGAACAATGGGGAGAGAGCTAGAGGCTGAGATAGGTGTTCTTTTGAGTAAAAATGATTTTCCCATACCCTGCATCTGGGTAGGGAATATGTAAGAGGAATCCTAGGACTAACAGTACTTACACAGTCAGGATGGCTGTGGGGCCCCTAAGGGCCCAGAGCACAGTGTGGGTGCTTTTCATTTTATATTCATACTCATTTATACTTGAAAAGTTATGTATCCCCATAGAATGTGTGTGGGTAAACATAAAATCAGTGTACCTACTTGTATGTCCTAACCAATGCCGGTTATATTGAGATGCCAGACGAGTATCTCAGTAGATGTGGGTTGGTTGTCCCAAGGTACGTTCCATTTTCTGGATGATCAGCATGGGTCTGGCATGATGGGAATACCCACTGCAGCTTCTGAAGCATTTGATTGAGGCCCTGGTACTGGCACTAGGCCATTGTGCACAGCTGGAAATGAGAAGGGGATTGTTATCACAGGACCGAAGCATTCTGAAAACAGTTGAGAATGTTTCTTACATTGGCTGAATTACTACCCTATTCTGCTGTGTTCACATTTGCAAATATAAATATGTAGGTTGTTGATCTAAATGAGCTCTGTTGGCCTAGGTGCCAGTACTCCTTCCCTTATTGATATCCTTGGTTGAAAAATATGACTAGTTTAGGATTGCTGTTAATAGAACAATTTTGAATATCCAAGGAGTGGGAGGAGGTTCTTGAATGAAATGAGCTCATTCCTTACACTGCCCTCTTTCCCTCCCATCTTTAACAGCTCAGCAGTTCCCCTTCCTTCTCTCCCAGCCCCCCACCAGCCTTTGTAACTCAAATGACTGTCTTTTTGTTGGCTGTGTCCCAAAGATTGCTGGGTCCTAATGTACATTCTCACTCTCCGGGGAGGAGGTTAAATGGCTGCATCCCCAGGAAAAGTCCCTTACAAGTGGTGATCACAGTTCATTACAATGCCATGACAGAGCTAGCCATGGTTTTTGGTGGCTTAGAGACACAGAGCCAGGCCCTATACCCATGTATTTCTTTGATGAGGACCTAAACAACAAGAAACGTTTTCTATACTGTTTAAATTAAAAACAAATGAACCATCACAGTGGACAGTTTGGGGGAATTACCTTCTTTCATGCCTTCCCATTAAAATGTTCCAAAATTGGAAAAACTGAGGGTTCTTACTAGTCATGAAGAAATGAATGAATAGCCTTTTGAAATTTAAACTCCTTAGAATTATCCTGCTGAGAAGTTGTGCTAATTGACCATGCATGTATTGCCTTGTATTAATGTTCTAATATGTTTTAAATGCCATCCTTTTGTGTTTACCTTGTTTCTTCTCCTTCAAAACTGAAAACAAGAGATTCTCATCTCTGGCAAAGCTAACCAGAGACCCCCTCTCCTATAATGAGCATCGTGTTGCTAACAGGAAATCTGAAGTCATGATACCATGATCTAAATTCTCAAACATCTGAGTAAAAGTGATCATGACCAGAAACTTGTATATGGAGGGAGAGTTGATAGTTGGCAGTTGATGTTGAATTTCTTTTGCTCTATGACATTTGCTTGCTTTTTATGTTGTGTTCTTCTTCTGTAGACTGTGAAGGGGATGTTGGACAATCCTAATGAACCTGTTAGTGACCTCTCTTACTTTGACTGCATTGAGAGTGTGATGGAAAACTCCAAGGTAAGACTGCCTATGCCGTAAGTCAGAAGTTAGCATTGCTTGTCAATGTGGGGAGAAGTTTAGATGTGCCTTCTGTGCATCTGCCTGTGGCTGGTCTGCAGGGCTAGCCACATGTAGCATGAAGCCTATTTGTGGAGCCCTTTGCCCAGGAGCTTCTCAAACTTGAGGGTGCATCAGAATCACCTGGAGGGCTTGTTAAATACAGATTGCCTACCCCCAAGTTTCTGTTTCAGTAGGTCTGAGATGAAGCTGAGATTCTACATTTCTGACTGTCTCCCAGGTCCTGCCCCTGTGGTCCAGGAACCATACTTTGAGAACCATTTCCTCTCTTTTTTCACAAATGGGTCTTATTGTAAGTCAAATCGTGTATTTTCTACACCGGAACTGATTTGGAAAGTCCTTCAGTGACTTGACTTATGTGGGATCCTCTTATGTGTTCTTTTGCAGTCTATTCATGGCATGCATTCTCAAGGAGGGTGAAATTGTTTTGTTTTGTTTTGTTTTGTTTTGGTAGGACATTGGAGAGGTGTTGTAAAAAAATTAAGATAATATGATGGCTTGTTACCCTGCTCCTATCTTAACCTTACTCAACAAAATCTTATTCTTTGGCATTTGATTAGGAAAAAAAACATAAAAGGCTCCTTAGTGGAACAATAATAAAAAAAAAAACTGTTGAGAAACACTCCTCTGTAGTAATCATACCAATGTCTTTTGAGAATGCCTTCAAATCAGAAGGTGAAAATCAAATGCAAGGGAGAAGAATGGATGTCGAGCTGTTGCAATCTGGCTTTGTAGCTGAAACATGGTCACTTTTATTCTAGCGGGGAAACATCTGTGCTGGTAATGTCAAAAGGACTCTGTTTGATTTGGGCTAAAACTAGAATTTCCTCATCCAGTACCTTTTATGGAATTATGGATTGTCTAAGAGAAAGATGCATACACACTCAGATCCAAAGAAATGGTTCCTTTTTTGCAAATCCTTATGTAAACTGGATTATTTTGTATATCTAAGCAATTTTAGGGAATTTGTTCCCTTCCAAGATGGCTTATTGACAAATAGTCTCTGCTTTGGGTTCTAGACCTGGCAATACCATAGTCTCTCCACAGGGTAAAACATCCTTCAGTTCCATCATTGTTGCCAAGGAAAATATGACCAGCCCTCCTGGGGCATAATGAGGGAACACCAAATTTGCATTGGGCACCCTGTACCTGCCCATGTGACCTTCACTGTGACCTTGTACAGGATGCATGACCACTCTGGGTTGGATTCTGAACACTAAAATCTCTTTCAGCTGTGATTGTAAAGATCTCTGAAGAAAGAATACACCACACCAGTGATTTTCAAAATAAGGCAAAATTCTTACAGTATTTAGGAAACATACTTAACAAAGATCTCTATTTAAATTTTACTGTCAGTAACTAGACAAATGATATCTGGAAGGGTGAGTATCATGCTTTCTGATTATGACCTCACCTACAGCTCGATGCATATGATTTTTATATTCTGGGAACTAGTTCTCAGTTTAGACCGTTCACCCATGAGTTGCCTTTTATAGACTCTACTATATTGTCTGTGTATATTAACTCTAACTGCTTGGAATATAGATAACTTTGGGGTTATACTTTCATTGTACTTATCTGTTTGTGGAATGGAAATGATGTAATTTTCTTCCATCTCTTTTTAATCCAAATAAAGGAGAAAATGTCAAATGTTCCAAATTAAGTTGCCTTGAATATTAAAGTTGGAGTGTAGCCTCCTTTACCGCTTGGTTTGAGGCAATGCTGGATAGAGAATGTTGCTGGCCGTTTGTTTTGCAGGTTCTGGGTGAATCGATGGCGGGGATTTCACAGAATGCCAAGACCGGAGACCTCCCTGCTTTTGGGGAATGTGTGGGGATTGCATCCAAGGCTCTCTGTGGGCTGACAGAGGCCGCAGCCCAGGTAAGGGGCTGGTCCCGATGCAGCCATGTGCCCTGTGCCAGATCCCTGTGGGAGGTGTGGGGGAACTCCAGCTGCACCTCTTTCTCCAAGTACCACCACAGAAACCATGGGAAAGGCAGTGGCTTCTGTGCTGGCTGGGGCATTTACACAAAACATGAGCCAGTTACCCCCGAGGAGCAGAGCAGCCATGGGCCAGGCTGGGGAGCATGGCAAGACTCAGTACAGACCCAGCATATAGGTTCAGAGGCCAACTTTTCAATCCTTTTAAAAGTTTTTCTTATAGATGAGTTGTTTGGGGTAGAAAAATAAGCACTAAATAATTTAAATTTGCTAAGGCTTTAGAAATGCGAAACTGTTATGTCATGCTCTTTTTAGGATCAGAGAGAGAAAAAAATTAGATGCCATCATGCAGAGACATGATATGGCACATTCCTTGCCCTTCTTTGACTATCCTCTGTATTTTCAATGATGATTGACCTCCCATGACAGAAGCTTCAAAGATGTCAGCATCTACTTTAAAGCGTTCATCATTTGACAGTTACCTTGAACCTAGAAGATTTTACTGAACCACAGAGAAACATTACTAGTTTAGGGGATGAAATTATCTACCTTTATCCTTCCCCTCAGATCTCAGGAGAAATGAAATAAGATCAAAATTCCTGTGCACAGATTCATTTTTTCTCTTTTATTTGGCTGACACATCTAAACGGAGTTGCAAAGAGAAGCCCTTCCCTTGTGCCCTCTTGTCCTCTTGGGAACCAAATGCTGCCTTTTTTGTTGTTTTTTTTCTGGGCCATCTTACTCAATTACAAAGTTAAGATCCGTTCTGCTATTGAAAATACTGACCTAAGCAATAAGGACATGCTTCGGTAAGCTATGAGATGAGGAACCCTAGGACAGGGCAGGCTCCACGGTTGGCTGACCCAGCAGCTCCACACCATTAGTCTGCATGCACCCACTGTTTTCTGCCTCTCCTGTCTGCCAGCCAAAGAGTCAGCTTCATGCTGAGGCTGGGCAGCCTCGTGATCACAAGATGGCTGCCAGAGTAGTCAGGGCTGCATCCATCTTTATCCATGCCCCCAAAGAAGAATTTCTTGAGGCTCTCTCCGAAGAACAAGGACACTTTGTTCCGTGAGCCTGTGATAAACTTCTGGTATGTCAAGCTGGCATAAACCTGTTCATTATTACACCCTTATTGGTGAGCGGGATGAGATGACCTTGACCGGTTTGAACTGAGGAGTGCCTGAGTGTGACAGCTGCATGTGTAGTGCGGACCATCATCCCCAGCAGGCTCACCTAGGAGCACGGAGCCTGAGCCGTGGTTTTTCTCTTCCTTTTCTAGGCTGCATACTTGGTTGGCATCTCTGATCCAAACAGCCAGGCAGGCCACCAGGGCCTAGTGGACCCCATCCAGTTTGCCAGGGCTAACCAGGCCATCCAGATGGCATGCCAGAACTTGGTGGACCCTGGCAGCAGCCCATCACAGGTAACTATTGGGGAGGATGTAAGATTTCAAGCCCTTAAGCAGCTCCTCTAGGTAAGTTGTGGGAGACTATGAGAAATTAGTAAAGAATCTTGTTCTTTCAGAGCTTGCAAAGGTAGCTAAATGCCAGCATTGTAGATAATGACTTAGGTGGGAGCAAATATTGCAAAATATGATGAATCTGGAAATTTGTAAGTGCCTTGAAATGGGGTGCCAGAAGGCAAAAGGAGTGAAGTAATCACAGTGAGATTGACAAGGAGTCTTCATTCATTTCAGGGGACGTGCATTGAGGGCTTGTTCTGTGCTTAGCTGTAAGGGGTCAATGTGCGCAGGGCTCCATTTTCTACCCCTTGGCTCTTAATGTGTTAGGCAAAGTTTGGAAAATGCAATGACCAGGGCACGATGACAGTGCCAGGGATGTGCAAAGGAAGGTGTGATTAATTCTCCAAGGGGGCTGTCAGGGCTCACTTCACAAAAGTGACGGCACTGAACCGGGCCTCAAAGTTGGGTAGAATCTGCAGCACAGAAAGAAGCCAGAGTGACATTTGAGGAAGAGCCAGTACATGTGACATTCCATAACACCTCTCATACCTGAGTGGCACGGGGTCCCAGTCACTTATTAAAACAGTGTGTACTGCAAGGAAGGAGAAGTGGCTGGAATGGGGGTGGTGGCGGAGGCAGTCTTGTTAGTGGCATGCCCACCATCAACCTGGGGCCCACGTTCTTGAGGCAGGAGAAGGACCTGAACAAAGAAGGAAACACAAGGACCATGTGGACCTAAAGCAGCCCCGAGAGCTGGTGTATCTGGGAGTCCTTACCCATCCAGCAAGGCCAAAGGGGTGTTACCAGCCTCAGCAAAGCAGAGCAGGTGGATTCAGGAAAGCAAATGAGTTGAGGCTGGCGGGGTGGAGCCTGTGGAACTTCCTGAGCCAGACACCTCGGTAGGTGCCAGCAGCCCTCCATGGATGAGGAGGGAGCTGTTGCACCTTGATATGTATTTTTGTCATCTGGATCTGGGCTCTACAGTATGGTGGCCACTGGCTACATGTGGCTGTTAAGCACTTGAAATGGAACTAGTCCAAACTGCGATGGGTTGTAAATACGCAGTGCACACTGAATTTCAAAGACTTGGTATGATAAAAAGATTGTAAAATCTCAATATTTTTAAATTGGTTATATGATGAAATATTTTGGATATACCAAGTTAAATAGAAGAAATTATTTCATTAATTTCTCTTGTTTCTCTACTTATTTTAAAGTGACTACTAGAAAACTTAAAATTGCGTATGTGTAGACCTTGGTCTAGATGCTATACCCTGGACCTCCTATCTGGGGTTCCAAAGGCTAACTGATTACATCTCCTTTAAGACTACCTGGGGCTCAGCCTATCCCACCACTATGTCAGCACCTCCTTTTTTCTTATTCTTTCTTTATTATCTGTGCTTAAGATTTCTTGCCTTCCTCTTTCTTGGAGTGACTTTGAGGGTGGCAGAACTAGACATGCTTGTAATTACACAGGCTCTGAACATGTGAGTTGAACAGGAACCCAGGGCTGAGGACCAGGGTGGACCCCTCTGCACTGTAGCATGGGGTACCCCCAACCTAGCTCCATGCTTTGTAGGTCCTGTCAGCCGCCACAATTGTTGCCAAGCACACGTCAGCCTTGTGCAATGCCTGCCGCATCGCCTCATCCAAGACGGCCAACCCAGTAGCCAAGAGGCACTTCGTCCAGTCAGCCAAGGAAGTCGCCAACAGCACTGCCAACCTGGTGAAGACCATCAAGGTAGGTCGCTGGACTACCGGCCTTATTCAACTCTGTAACTCCTGTTCTGGAGGGGGAAGGGGAACAAGATTTAAGCTCCACTCCTCTCCTTGTCTAGTGAAGCTTAACTTCTAATTCAGTCTTATGGTTTGTGTCACTGAATAGGCATCCCTTACTAATGGAGATACTCTTCTTGTAAAACCGACAGCCTTGGGCTCTACTAACCTTTTAGATGGTGGGGAAGGAGGCCTCCCCAAATTCTGTACAGGAGGAGCTTAGGGACAGAACTCTGGTGGGAAAGGGTTGGTTATAGGGCCTCTCTTAGCACTATGCTTGCGTAGCAAATACCCTGATTTTACTTAAATG
This sequence comes from Pan troglodytes, assembly GCF_028858775.2. Taxonomy (NCBI): domain Eukaryota; kingdom Metazoa; phylum Chordata; class Mammalia; order Primates; family Hominidae; genus Pan; species Pan troglodytes. The sequence goes on from NC_072414.2 coordinate 54,746,229, forward strand.
ATATGTTTACTTGCAGCATTTTGGGGTGGGCTAGTAGAGGCTCTCCCATCATTGCTGAATATATCTGGACCAAGAGAGTAGGTGGAAGGAGAAGGGAATGGGAGATTGTGGAAAAATCACTTAAAACATTTTCATCATCCCTTTGATATTAATTCTGTTTATAGCTGTTTGAATGTTTTAAGTGGAGCGTCAACTTTTAAAAATAGAGCATCTGGTGTTCATTAAAAATTCACCTTTGCATTAAGGTATATGGGCATGTGGCGGGTGGGCAGGTTCACTTGCAAGAAGCAAGTGGGAATCACTAGGCTGTAGTACTTGTAGGTGGGCGATGAAGCCACAAACACAGTCTGCCCTCAGCTAGGACCAAGCAGGCAGCAGGCAGCTGACCTGTGAGAAAACAGCCACAGCCTGGACAACAGACCACAGGCAGAAGGCCCAGCACCATTGTGCCAGCTCCCTCGACAGCCCCAGCCTTCAAAGGACCATTGTCATGGGAGGCAAGATACCAGTTCTGTGTTAAACCCTGGACACCACTGAAGGGAAAGGCATTGAAGGAGTTAACACTTTTTACTTAAGGGTTTTGTATTCATTCAGATAGGAGGTTTGGCTTTGCTGCTGGGACAGTCCTAGAGTAAGAGAAGTTTTCCCAGTTCTCTCCAGAGGATAGGACACTGCACACCTCATTTTGTTTTGACTACAAAAAGCCAGTGCAATTGCATGCAGAAATCAGTCAACAGGATGACCAAGCAGAGGCAAAAGGAGAGAACACCCAGCCCAGCGCTAGTTGGAAGCTGGCAGTCAGCACATGGGGCTCGCACCCCAGTCAGCAGCTTCTTAGCTATTTAAACAAAGAGTCTTTTTTTTAGAAATGAACAAACAAAAACCCCTCCCTATTTGAAGGCAAGAGTAAGCTCAGTTGAAATTGAATAAAGCCAGTGTCCAGGTTCCCCATGATCCTGGTGGCAGGTTACCTGAATTACCATCATAGTTCACAGTAATTAGGAAGTAATAAAGCTTACATTTAAAAATGTTTATTTTGTGCTTTAGGTATGTTACTCATTCACTCCATACAACCACCCTGTGCTTATCCCCATTTTACAGATGGGAATCTGAGGCACAAAGAGGTTAAGTAACTTTACCAAGGTGACCCAGCCAGGAAGTGGTGGGGCAGAATTCAAACCCAGGCCCCAGAGCCCCTGCTTTCAGCCCTGGCATGCTGTTCACCTCTTTGGGATGGAGAGACGAAGTCATCTCTCCAGCCTGGGAAGAAAGACCTTGCTGTGTTTGCAGGGCTTGTGTGTGAGTTTGGGGAAGTAAGGGTGGAAAGAGCAATAGAGTTGACAGCAGTGACATCGTTGGTTGCTGTGTAATGAGCTTATCTCGGTTAAAATCAATCATTTTCTGGTCGTTAAAAAACATTATATTTAGATGGACCAACGGAGTAAAAACAGGAAAGACACTCTTTATTCTGTCGAAATTTCTGGAGCCCTTTCTTGTCTGCCTCTTCAGTTTTAAATCCTGACCTATCTCTATATAAAGCATCTCTGTTAAGATCTCATGTTCTTTTCAGATTCTCCTCACAGTGTCAAACCCTCTTTGCAATTCCCTGCAGCAAATGAGCTCTCGTGATGGCCTAAAAGATAGGCCTGTGCAGAACATCAGGGGAGGAATGTCGGGGGGTTGTAACGTGGAAAAGATAAAGGCCTCCGTCTCCTGGCGCACCCTGGGAACGAGGAGCAATGCAAGAGGAACAGAAATGAACGTGCTGCCCCTCCGCATGTGGAAATGGGCCTGGTTTTTCAATTCCCATCGTGTGGCAGGGTTTGCTGGGAGCCATGAGCTTTGCTTTTAATTTACTAACAGGAAAGTGGTAAAGGTCATTTCACTGTAGCACATGGTACTATATACTGAATAGATTTCCTGTTTGAAGGAATGGTTATGTGTTCTGTCAAACAGAAAAACAAATGAATATTTAATTCCCTCAGTGCTTAAGACAGCTGCCCTGATAGCTGCATATTGCTCTTAAGTTTTATGCTGCTTAGTGCTGTTTTTTTCTTTTAACCATGAGGATGTGCCCAAGCCTAAATCCCAGCTGCCACACCCTTATAGTCATGAAGAAGGGAGGGGAGCCACCAAGAGAAGCACGAGGGAGCAGGAGCAGATTACCTCACACAGTGGCTCATCGGCATCAGTCACTACTGATGGCACTCTTTAAAATCCCAGAGCAGGGCTCCACGAGAATCCATTTCTGTGTTTCTGCCTCCTGCCAGGGATGGCTGTAAATGCTGGGCATGGTAGAAGGATGCACACCCCTAACCACAGCGGCTGTCTCTCCGAGTCACCACATACGCTGTTGCCTGCCTTTTTCCCTTCATTCAGCTCATTACCTAGTCTTGAATCAGATGTGTGGAATGGAATGTTATTTTAAATGTGCAGTCACTCACATTTGGGTGCCAAGTAGAAATTATGCAACAGCAGCGTTTGTTTTTCTGAGAAGTTGAAGTTTGGCCTTGCCCCTCACAGCAGAGTTAAAGCTCGGGGTTTTTGCAATTAAGCACTTTCAGTGTGTACCACAGACACCCGATCCAGCTCTCTTTAATCGAATTTGACTTGGCTGTGAGTATGCTTTCTTGGTCATCCCTATGTTTGGATTGGGAAAGTGGTTTCTTTAGAAGGAAAAGGAAAAAGGCTCTTGGGCTTTTTACTCCTTGTTCTGTTGCCTTTGTCTAAGGTCAGCAGGAGAGAAGGGAGCCAGGAGGCTCGGTTCATTGTTTGAGGCATGCCAGTGAGTAGCAAGGTGACCTTGTCAAGTCATGTCACTTTCCAGGTGCTGGTTTTATTGTCTGGAGAATTGGGGGTTTAAGCTTAAATTGTCTTTAGGGTCCCCTCTAACCCCCAAAGTCCATGAATCTTTGATTTTGTGCATACACAGAAATTGTTTCTCCCAGATGTCCGTGGTATTTTGCTAAGGGGGAACACTTGGAGCAGGCTCCGGGTTTGGGAGTGTTCTTGTTCTGGTGGGGCCTGGAAATATGGCTAAGTAAATTTACCCTTTCATCATTATGGCTGGTATGCCAGACGTTCTGTGACATGGAAACTCTCATGCTTGCTTGAAATTTCACCATTGGGCAGCTTTGAGTATTCAGTTTACTTGAGTGGCTCTGCTGTGCCCAATGGAAGCAGAGTTCAGAAGTGAAATAATACCTGTGCAAACTATCCTTTCTGATGCCGGATGCCTTTTCTGGATAAAATAACTTGTCCTTTTTGAGAATGGAAAATGATTGATATAGCTTGCTATTCTAGTTCATGTTATTCAAGGCTTTGACCTGCAAATAGCAATGGGCTATATGTTAATATGATTTTAGGGCCTGTGCTCAAAACAAAAGCCCCAAACAAACAAACAAACAAACCCTGTCTTTATTCTAATAGTGCTGTCTGTGACACCTACACAATTAGAAAACCATTCCTTGAGATTTCCCTTGAGTTGTCATCTTTTTAGTTTGAAGAAGTTCAGCTTAGGCTTAGTGGCTTGATTGGCTGCCCTTCTTCCCAATAGACTGAGAGGTTTGTGGGAGCAGGAAGGGGAAGAGAAAAGCTTGGAGAGGTAAGAAGCAGGAAGGGCGAGCAGCACCAAGGGAAGGCTGAGCATCTCCTGTTAAGCTGGAAGTCGTGTGATCCCAGCTGAAGGGGTATGATTGGAGAAAGCCATGTAGCCACTGGTGGGGCTGGGACCTGAGTTTCTTTCACTCCAAAGTCCACTCTTGCAATCAGCTTGCTTCACTCTTTTGCCTGTGTTTGGGCCCATCTGTGTCAGGCTCCTGCTGAGTGGCACCCACCCTGCCTCTCACTGGTGTTCTCAAATTGCTCTGAAGTCTGGTAAACCCCGACCTCCAGGGATCTACCAAACTTCAGAGCGATATTAACAGTGCAACAAGATCAGAGTACCAAAGTGGTTCACTTCTACGTGGCCAGTGCCGGCAGCATAAATCAACATTTACCAGCTATGTAAGTGGTAGTGAGAAATGAGGCTTTATATGTGAGCAAGAAGTAGCCGGCGTGCAAGGGTTTCCATTGGGCCTGGAAAAATGGCAGAACTGGAGAGGTGAGGGTAGGGTCAGGGCCTGTCTGGTGGGGGAAGGGCATGAGCCAAGGCAAGCCAGGCACTATATTAGCAAAAAACAGTAAATTAGCCAGGCTTGCGGGAATTCCTCTGAAAATATTAGCATTGTGGGTATGTAATTATTGTCCCAAGCTGCCAAGGCTTGATTGGAATGTAGTTGTTATTCAGAAATCGCCTTCAAACCAACGGTGGCTGCCTCCTCTTGCTCTATTGAAAAACAGAAATGCTCCCATCTCAGATCTGCTTTGCTTGGTAATGCCAGTGCCCCTGTTTTTTTTATCCCAATTGTCTAAATTGGCTTTATATGTTGCTCATAAGGGTTAAGTTAAAAGTTTAAGTGGTCATTTAACAAGGAAATTTGCATTCTTCTGCAAACATAACTGCCTTGTCAAGTGTAGCCTTTCGCTGGGAGGGAGGGTTTCTGTCATTGGGTCACAGGCTGTAGGTTCTAACAGTCTTGATCCTGAGGAGGTAGAGTCCAGGGCTGGGAACCTCATCGAAGTGTTGACCCTCTGTGAGCAGTCTGGCATGGATCACAGGCCACATTCCTGGATCCTCATCCATCCAGACCGTAAATCAGCAATAGGCCTGATCACTCAATGCCATTGTGTTACCTGCTGTTAGTTTTTTGTTTTTGTTTTTTTAAATTATGAAGCATAAGATACATACAGAGAAAACACGTTATGTTTAGAGTTCAGTGAATTTTCTCAAGTGGAACACCCCTTGGTAACTCTAGCCAGATTAAGAAACAGAATGTTATTGACACCCAGAAGCTTTCCTTATGCTCTCTCCGGTCTTATCTGCTCTTCTAACACCCTAGATTAGGAGGGCCACCTGTGTTTGCACTTGGTACTAATGGAATTGTACAGGAGGCACCCATTTGTGGGTGGCCCGTTTTGTTAAATATGATGTTTGTGAGATTTATTTGTATGGCTGGGAGTAGTTCTCATCTATTCCTTCTCGTTAGATTCCATTGTGTTCATTTCAGAATGATGACAGTTATGCCTACCTTGCCTCCATCAGTCATTAGGGAATATCCAGGTAAAACTTAGAAAAAGTTAAAAGTACTGCTTTAAAATACAATACAGCATGTTTATTGTTTGGAAGAGAATAGATTTAATCTGAGTAAAATGAAGGCAAAGATCCCAAGGATTGTAGTCTCAAAAGTGAGGAGGAAAGTAGTCCCGCTGCATGGTCTGGTGCAGGGGGTCACGGGGCGTTGAAGAGCAGGGTGCTGTTTAAATCTGTGTCTCTGCTTCCTGGGAGTGGAAAGTTGACTGTGGAGTCAGTTGTCCTGTGAGCTACACATTTGTCTTTAATTCTCCACAACATCTAACTGGGCCCCTCTGCTTGATGGCAGGGGTCTCTTTAATCAGTTCTTACTTATTGTTTATGAAGTCACCAAACATTTTCAGTGTTCCCGTTGAACCACCTTCTTTCACTAAGAGTTGATTACTGTGGTTCAGAAATAATTTGTGCTTCTCAATTGGGCAGAATCTCCCTGTTTTCTCCCATCAGGCCCTGGATGGGGATTTCTCTGAAGACAACCGCAGTAAGTGTCGCATCGCCACCGCACCCTTGATTGAAGCTGTGGAGAACCTGACAGCGTTCGCCTCAAACCCTGAGTTTGTCAGCATTCCTGCCCAGATCAGCTCCGAGGTAGGGAGTGTTTACAGGAACATCATACTAAGGTCTTTGACTAACTTTGTGTAGCACCAAATGAGTTACTAGTTAAAACTCCAACAGCTCTCTCTGTCAACATGTAGGCTACTGTTACTCTTGTCAATGATGGCATGTGCACAGTTAGTGAAACACAATGACTACACCTCTCTTGAGAGATAACGTATATGTAGAGAACAATCTTACTGCCTAGGTTTGGGGCGATTCTTGGGATGTGTCACACTCAAAAAATGCTATTTAAGGGGCAAACATGGGCTTGAGTCCCCGCCATGCAGACCCCTGGTAATCCAGTCTTCATGGTTCCCTGCCCTCTTTGTCTCCTTCAAAGGGCAGAGGTGGTGATTTGGCAAAGAACAGGACCTATCAGGGCCCGCGTCATTCACTCATGTCTTCGACCCTGACTTTGATTTCTCTGCTGTTTGGTCTCAGGGTTCCCAGGCACAGGAACCAATCCTGGTCTCAGCCAAGACCATGCTGGAGAGTTCATCGTACCTCATTCGCACTGCACGCTCTCTGGCCATCAACCCCAAAGACCCACCCACCTGGTCTGTACTGGCTGGACATTCCCATACAGTGTCCGACTCCATCAAGAGTCTCATCACTTCTATCAGGTCAGTTTCCCATCTGGAGGTTGCTGCCAGCCTGCATCTCAGCGGGGAAGGAGGAGGATAAGCCCACCAGGCTTTTTACTTAATAGTGATATTGTTGATCATTATCATCTTTTTCTTTTCTCTTTGGGGCCGGAAGCACTGGTCACAATAGTGATTGCTAACTTAAGTACTTACCATTTACCAAATACTACTACAAGTGCTTTATCTGTGTTACTTTATTTGAACATCACAATAGTCTTATAAGGTACCACTGTCATTATTTCCATTGTACTGATGAAAAAATTTAGGCAGAAAAATTTGGGTAATATCCCCAAGGTCACCTTAAGGCCCAATGGCTGTCTAATCACTGTACTACGTTGTCCGTATCTAGGAGTTTAGTCATTGAGCACCATTGTTTATTTAGCAGGATTTGTGGTTGCATTTAGTTTGCTAATAAGACAAAGAATATTCTAGGGCCTGCAGTAACTCTGAGCATCTCTGACCTTGTCGATAGTGGGAGCCTAAAAAGACATCCCCAAGTAGATATAACATTTCTGAAGTTAACCAGTTAATACCTCGCAGCATGAAATTCATCTTCCCTTAATTATATTTTGCTTCCTAGTTGCTTTTGAAGCTCAAAACCACAGTTAACTTTATTTCTTAATGCCTTGCAAAGAAAAATTCACTGCATGTTTTAATTCCTACTGTAGCCCAGGACTTTGTGACTAGTATGCAATGTAGAAAGCATAATATGTTTGCACTGGAAGTAGTGCTGACCTTTTTTTTTTTTTTTTTTTTTTTTTTTGAGTAAGAGTCCTGTGCTTAAGCCAGTGAATAGAAAATCCAAGTCCAAATTGCTTCCTTTGCAGTTGCCTGGTATCAGCCTAAGGTGGAGGGCAGGACCATATTCTTTCCACCAGAAATAAGTAGAGTTATCTGAAGTGTTAAATTAAGGAATGCATGGGCTGTGCAGTGAGACGTTGCCAACCAGGGATCAGGGATTCCTCCTGAAAGGAGGTGACTGAGTCAGGGAGGAAGTGGACAGGGATCCTGGCCCACCAGTGCTGGAGCAGGCTGTGGGACTTGAGCCCCATGGAGGCTGTGTCCAACTTGCACTGTTCCTTCCAGGGACAAGGCCCCTGGACAGAGGGAGTGTGATTACTCCATCGATGGCATCAACCGGTGCATCCGGGACATCGAGCAGGCCTCGCTGGCCGCCGTCAGCCAGAGCCTGGCCACGAGGGACGACATCTCTGTGGAGGTAAGCTGGGAATCTGGGGGCCTGCTTAGTCGCCTCTAGGTATGTCGAAAAACCTTAGCATCAGACTTGGAGGGGTAGAGGTTGTAGGGCCAAAATGTTTCTGTTGCTGGAGTTTCACCATTAGACAGCCATTCTCTGTGGAGCCAATCTGGGAACTTTTTGGAGAGGGTAGGGCAGATGCCAAGTAGAGAAGGGTGGCTTGGGGGAAGGAATACAGGTACTGGGGTGGAAAGTTCAAAAGTAGCTGAAATTTGGAGGGAAAATATCAATATCAAGGTAATTTAGGGGTACGGTGGGTACCGTGTTTGTTTTAACACATCAGTAGAGTGGACCTAGGTATGTAAATTTTGAAGAATTCTCTGTTGTCATATTTCATCAGTGTGCTTTTTAGTTAGTTGGCCAATTCAGCATTAAACGAATGCATTTGGTCTGTTCAGAGATCAAGGATTCTGCCCTAAGTTATTCAATATCCAGCATTTGAGGACTTTGGCATCCTATTATTAATTTAAAGCCACTTTGCCCTTTCTTGCTTGTTTTTCCAAAGTTTAAAATGGAATTTTCCTGCTTTTTCCCTTTGGGTTTTTTTCTATTACCTGTCCAGAGGGTCCTGATTTTTACTTCTATCTCTACCGAAAGCACAATGCTTGACTTGCAGAAGGTGCTTAATAAACATGGATGGTCTGTTTATTGATGTTTATCTTCCTGCCACTGAATTCATTAACAATCAGCTTTTGGCCCAGAGTTAGTATTGCTCATTTTTATTAATAGAGCTGTCTATTTCGCTCCACCTTCACCCTCCTATTTCCAAAAAAAGAAGGATTAAGTTTTCTCAAACTGTGTGGGATGCCAGAATTATTCTTTTGAATCTGTTATTAAAGTCCGTATGTATATGCATGCAGACAAGGGTACCACTTGATAAATTATCACCAACTGAACAGGCCTTTCAACCGGCACCCAGATCAAGAAGCAAAGTTGAGGCCAGGCGCTGTGGCTCATGCCTGTAATCCTAGCACTTTGGGAGGCTGAGGCGGATGGATCACTTGAGATCAGGAGTTCCAGACCAGCCTGGCCAACGTGGTGAAACCCTGTCTCTACTAAAAATACAAAAATTAGCCTGGCGCAGTGGCAGTGGCCTGTAATCCCAGCTACTCGGGAGGCTGAGGCAGGAGAATTGCTTGAATGTGGGAGGCGGAGATTGCAGTGAGTGAGCCGAGATCACACTGCCGCCCTTAAGCCTGGGCAACAGAGCGAGACTCCATCTTAAAAAAAAAAAAAAAAAAGTAGCAAAGATGACCAGCACCCCAGAAGCCCCCCTCATCCCCCCATCCTTTCACCATATCCTCCTTCACCCAGTACATCTTCTGTTTTAACTCCCTCACTAGGAAGAGAACCCTTCCCCTTTAATTGCATGTGCTCCCTAATCATACACCCTATTTAATTTAACAAACCATCTGTAATAAGACAGCACTGTTGCAATATTCTTGTGTTCTTGACTATAATCACATTATGAATATGAAGATAATAAGTAATTAGCTAAATAAAACCCTTGGCCGTCTTGGAAGTTTCTCTCTGCCTGCTCCCATCTGTCTCTGTTTCTCTTTTTCCTTTTCTTTTTCTTTTTCCAGGGTTTTGTTTTCAAGTTTGCATGTTAGTCTGCTCCTCTTGTTGAGGACACTCTGCCCGCATCCCTCCCGGCCCACAGGCAGCATTGTTCTGTGGGAAAGTAGTGAAGGCTAGAGTCTCATTTCTGATGAGCAGGACATCGCTACTTTGGCGGAGTTCACTCAATTCCATGCTGGTGTGTGCAGACGTAAAACGCCCAGTGCACTGATGAATTAATCCTGTATCTATCAGTGAAGCTCGTATGAATAGTCCTACAGAGGGATCTGATCTTTCCTGCCACTGGCTAAGAATCTCCACCTTTGAATCCCCCATCCCCCACACTCTCAGAATCATCTAGATATCTTTCTCTGTCTCTTTACAGCATGATTCAATTCTTTAGGGGTGAAGAGATTAAACCATGTCTCAAACATGAGAAGAAAGGTCTTGAGGGCACCGTGTTTGATATTTGCATGCACACCACCAAACACAGTGGACTGAGATCTAAGCTGAGCATTTTCACAGTGCACTGTTTGGGAAGTAGTCCTGCTTTCCAGGAGCTAATCTCATTTTTATGTCACTCTCCCTCCTTGAGGGGTTATTAGTTCTGAGAATACAGTGACCTGGAATGTTCCCTCAGACCCCTCCATTATCTGCCTGCATTTGGAAGAAGCTGTCGTTCCTTCTTGGAAAGCCATGACTGTTCCGCATGTCTACTAATTCCATCAAGGAACCTAAAGTAAAGATACCAGTAGCATCAGTTGTCAGGGTTGACAGGAGCAAGAAGCCAGTTGCAGAAGCATCTCTCATGCCTGCTTCTTCTCTCTTTCTCGGGAGGAGTCATCACTGAGAAGGTCAGGGCAGGGTGCGGTGGCTTGATGGCACACACGCAGGCATTCTAATGTCTGCTTTGTGTGGCCTCTCTCATTTTTCAGAGGGGCCTTTTTGAATCAGTGCAGCTCTGTGGGGAGCTGTTATGTGATGAACTTGACACTTCTCTCCTTATCAGGCCCTGCAGGAGCAGCTGACTTCGGTGGTCCAGGAAATCGGACACCTTATCGATCCCATCGCCACAGCGGCTCGGGGAGAAGCAGCTCAGCTGGGACATAAGGTAATGCACACCGAGGGGATCCTGCGAGGGTGTGCGTGTTATCACAGGAGAGAGGGTTTTATTGACTTCACTGTTATCATTCCCAAAAGCCTGTGGTGCAAGTATTGTGCCTGAGTCCAGTGCTGGTTTAAGCTGCAGAAAATAACACTGAACCTCTCTCTGGCATCCTCTCCAGAAATTATCAGTTCAGGATCTATTTTTACCTAAGTTCAGAAGAAAACTTCAGTGCAGTTTTTCTGGTTGTGGCCAGAGATGTAATTTGGCATTTACAGTCATCCGTTGCAATCGACCTTTGCTGAAAGAAACCAGAGACTGAAGCAGACACTCCTAGCCTGGAGTCTGCCACCTTTGGCTGGCTGGCCAGCCAGCCCCATTCTGGTGTGTTTAAGGGTACATTATTCTTTTGTGGTTTCTAACATAGTGTCTACTCTTAGACATAATGAGGCAAAGCAGACCTCTCTGGATGACCAAACCCTCCCTAGGTGTCCACTCCAGGGGAGCCGTTCAGCTGGGGATTCATACCCACATTGTGTTCAGAGCCAAATGATATCTTGCCTGGTTGGGGTTCATTTTGCAAATTCTTCAAGGACGGTTGGCTTGTTATGCAGCCTGTGCCTCAATAAGGAGAGGCCAGAAATTGGATTTTTAACCACCTTGGGTTTCCTAGCATTTTATCAGTGCAGCTATCAGTATAGATGTACATAGGAAGAAATACAGTAGCCAAAATCTTCTTGGCAGGTATCGATTTTAGAAAATCAATATTCTTGCTTTTTCAAATTACAGAATAGCTTAAGGGCCTGCTCACCTTCCCACTGGTTCCAAGGAGGGATTTTTAAGATTTGAAATCTCAAAGGCCAGTGTCTTTCTGCCTTTGTAAGTGTGGCATATTTCATTTCTTTTTCTTTTCTTTTCTTTCTTTCTTTTTTTTTTTTTTGAGACGGAGCTTTGCTCTTGTTGCCCAGGCTGGAGTGCAGTGGTGTGATCTCAGCTCACCACAACCTCCGCCTCCCGGGTTCAATCAATTCTCCTGCCTCAGCCTCCCGAGTAGCTGGGATTACAGGCATGCACCACCATGCCCGGCTAATTTTTGTATTATTAGTAGAGACGGGGTTTCTCCGTGTTGGTCAGGCTGGTCTCAAACTCCCAACCTCAGGTGACCCACCTGCCTCGGCCTCCCAAAGTGCTGGGATTACAGGCGTGAGCCACTGCGCCCAGCTGGCATATTTCATTTCTTAGCTGAGTTTCTTTATACGGCAATTAGAAAAGGGCTTGTCCGTCTGTCTGAAGAGGTTTGCAGGGGTAGGAGAATGGTCTGGACACTGGGGCCACTGCCTATGTGCCCATAAGGGAAACTGAGTTTAGGGGAGAAGCTGGACATTTTTTCAGCAGTTACTTTTGATTCCAGAACTTTTGTAATAGAATATTTCTGGATGTCTTTGGAGGACAATACCCATGTCTCTGCGGATACTTCATTAGTATACAAGATTAATTCCTATGTTAGTGGTTAGCATCAAAAGAAGCATAATATATTTATGTCACTTGACTTATAAATTTACTCTTGGCCCTTGGGCTAATCCATCTCTTACCTTCTAAAAGAGAATTTTGGACAGAGGCAGTCGGTGCGCCCTCTATCCAGAAGAGCCATGGACTGGGAGTTCACACCCACATTTTCCCCAAGGCTTCATTGCAGTGCTTGTGTGGGGCCCCAGATCAGCAGCTTCAACAGCACCTGGGAGTGATAAGAAATGCCAATTCTCAGACCCCAACTGTGTTCATGAAGTTCTGTGGCTTAAAACAACAGAAATTTATTCTCTCATCCAAAGTCTAAAATCAGGTGGTGGCAGGGCTGTGCTCCCTCTGGAGACTGTAGAGTGGATTCCCTAGAGAATCTGTTCTTTGCTGCTTATATCTTCCTGTGGCTCCTGGCACTCCTTGACTGTCGTGCTGATCCCTGCTTCCGTAATCACATTGTCACCTGCTCTTCGGTGTCTCTTCTGTCTCATAGATGGACACTTGTTATTGGATTTAGAGCCCATCCCGGCAATTCAGGACATTCTTATTTCAAGGTCTTTAAATGCACCTGCAAACACCCTTTTTCCACATGAGATCACATTCCCAGGTTGCAGGTGCTTGAATATGGACATATCTTTTGAGGGGCCACCATTCAATCCACTGTGTCCCTAGACCTAGGAATGAACGTTATGTACCAAATACTCAAAGTTCTGTGTTATTTTAATGCATGTGCTAACCCAAGGAAGGATGTTTCCTGTTCTGTCATGTCTCAAGAACTAATGGTGTTAAAGTCCTTGCTAAGCTCCCTAAATACAGAGAAAAGCACATGCCTTCAAAAAGCTTTGCCTGTAATATGTGAGCACCTAGTACTTTACTGAGTACTTCCTATTTGGCGGTTAGCGTGGTGAAGGGCTTTCATGTACACTAATCCTCCTACCAGTCCTGATGAACTCTCAGTGCTATTATTAATCCCCATTTTACAGATAAGGAAACTGAAGTGGAGCAATTGGAACAATTAGCTAAATATTTCTCAGTAAGGAATTGGCAGGGAAGATTCAAATCCAGTGATTCTGAAGCCAGAGCTGAAGTCCTTCATGGCCCAGCCATGCTACCTTCATGGGGAAGCCGGGCTCCCATTTAGTTTTGCATTTAATTATTCTCAGCACACAGCAACCGCTGACATTTGACAGTTGCATTGATGAAACATACTTTGAAAATAATAAAATTAACCTAGAAAACATATAAGATTCTAATGCATTAAACATTTTGACTCCTCCTTTAGGACATAAAGGACCACCCTAAGCCCTCTGTCCCGATGACCCTTCAGTGCTCCATTCCCTTTGGTGGTGACACCAGTGCCCTTCCTGGGGACGAGGATGAAATCAAATGCAAGTGTGTGGAGCTGCTGCTTGTGGTTGTATAGGCTGTGCCCTCCACAAAGGCATTTGGCCGAAGTGGGAAGTAGGGACGAAAATTCAGCCCATGCTCTGCCCTGGCGTCGCTCATGTCTGCCCAAAGGACCCCTTTAAAATTCACCCAGGGGCTCCCTAAGGGCCGGGAACAGCCCTATTCACCAGGTTTGAAACCTCTCTGTAAGATAACCATAGAGGAAATAACAATGTAAAAATAAGTTTTATTGTTGGCCAATAATCATGTCTCACTATTAGCATTAATTAAGTTTTATTTTTTGGACACGTTCCCTCACCTTGCCCTAGCCACCCCCACCCCATCATCCTCCACCCTCTCCTGCTGGCCCAGTGACTGCTCATGTGAGTGGTCTTCCTGTCCACATCCCCACAACACTCATTCTTCTAACATGTGATGGGAAGGAGCGTTAAGGGAGGTGCTGGCTAAAGGTTTGATCTTAAGTTCTCTTAAAGGGCGTAATTTAGCCATTAGTCATGACCACACAGAATGAGGCATTGAACAGAAAAGTGTCATTCATGCCATTGTATTTTATCTGAGTGAGGATAGATTCTGAGAGGGGATAGATTCTGGTGTCTGAAGTGAATATAGCAAAATGTTAAGATCTCATATTCTGATGCCAGGTAGAGGGTCATCCAAACACCAAATGATAAACTTCTAAAAGTGCGGTGCTCCCACAGCAGCAGGACTGGCATCCCAATGAAAGTGAAAGAGACCACAGACTGTGGCAGCTGAGAGCCGGGGCTGTGGGGTGGGATGCTGCTGTCTCCACCTCTTAGCTGCATGAGATGGAGCATGCGTCTCAACCCCTCAAAGCCTCGGTATCTTCATGTGTATCTGCCTCTTAAAGTTGTGGAGGCTCAGTGAGGAAATGGAAGTTAAACTTTCAGCAGAGAGCCTGGCATAGGGGGTGCGCCCACTAGATGTTTGCAACACATGGCCCACAGCGCCCAGCTGGTAGGCGAGCTTTGGTGAGCGTGGATGGATATGCATGGCAGTGCCCTCCTGGAAAGAGGCCTGTGCGGAGGCAGTGGTTCCTGTCAGGATAAGCTTTTTTTGTTCTCCCAAGTTGGGCAAATCATAAACAGAGCATCTAGGCTGATGTGAAATCATTTGTGCTGTTTTTCCAAATCAAGGCTTGGTCAAAATGCTCTGGGCAAAAGGCAGTTGGGATTGGCTTCCTACAAAGCTTTTGAAGGTTTCTTTCATCTCCTGCTTTTTTCTGCTCCCCTGCTACCTTACCCTTTTCCACTCCTCCTTCCTCCTGAGTTTGTAAGATGTCTTTAGTTCTTTTAAAAGTTGTTAATTTATAGAAATTGACAGTTTGTAAAATTGAATTCAATTCTCATATCTAACTCTGGATCTTGGAATGGGTTTCTTAGCACCTCTGCCATATTTAGAGAGATGAAGAACTCCCTGGAGAAAGTAAAAACCAAGAAAGAGTCCATTAATTAGCAAGCACTTTCAGCAGTAAATTGCAGCAGATCTGCCTCTCCCTGTGAGTCAGCCGAGTCCTGTTCCCCTCCCGCGCCTGACTGTGGAGCCCCTGAAGGAGACACGTGTATTTACATGATACATCTCTGGCTTTTTTTTTTTTTTTGAAAGGTGACACAACTGGCAAGCTATTTTGAGCCCTTGATCTTAGCCGCAGTTGGTGTGGCCTCCAAGATTCTTGATCATCAGCAGCAGATGACGGTGCTGGACCAGACCAAGACTCTCGCAGAGTCTGCCTTGCAGATGTTGTATGCAGCCAAAGAAGGTGGCGGAAACCCCAAGGTATGGTCCAGGATATCGGGGATTCACTTAGGACCACTAAGAAGCCATCATGCATTCCTGCTGTAATGTGTCCTTCCAGGAGAAAACACTTCCAGTTCTTGCTGGTGGCATTTGAGCTCCCACTCTGAGATCGGAAATAATCTATTGGCCTTCCCAAGGTTCTTAGGGAGGAAATGAAGAAATGTACATAAAAGTTATTTTTTTCTTGACAGAATGTGAAGACAAGTGTCCTTGGGGAAGAAAAATGTATGGTGCGATGATTACAGGAATGAAAACTGTAATGCTTGCTGGGTCCCTGCTCAGCAGTGACACCCAGCTTGCACAGAGGAATGTTCTATTGTGCTCCAGTAAATGTCGTTTTGATTCCTAACACTTAAGAGACTGCAGTTTAATATGAAAATCTCCCATACCAGTTTGCAAGAGGGAACATTTCTTCAGCCTGTTGTGTCACCCAGCTGCTTTAAGTGGCCAAGTATGACGACAGCCTGTCATAGGTGACTTTGCACCACATTTTACTCTGAACTTGGGAACTGAAGAAGAGAGAATAGCATATGCAAAGGCATAGGTAGATTTATTAAAGGGTCATGATTTCTTCAGGAATAGTGAGTGGTCTGATCTATCTGGAACATGTAGAGCTGGGGGACCACCAGGCGGGAGGATGGACTGGGCTGCAGGGTGACAGGTCTCTTCCACATTGCGGACTTCAGTCTTTATTGTAAGTAGTGGGGAGCCATTGGCAGTTTTTAAGCAGGGGAATGGCACAACCAGTCCATATTTTAGAAACATTTAAACTGGTAGCAGTGTGAATAATGTCATGGACTTTCCTTTTCTTTTCTTTTTTTGAGATCATGTCTTACTGTATTGCCCAGGCTGGTTATGAATTCGTGGCCTCGTGCCTTCTTCCTGCCTCAGCCTCCCAAGTAGCTGGGGCCACAAGCACATGCCACCATATCTGGCTAGCCTGCTTGCTCATTTATTTACTTATTTACTTAATAAGTTAATTAGAGGTGGGGGGTCTCACTATGTTGCCCAGGCTCATCTCAAACTCCCGGCCTCAAGCAATCCTCCCCGTTTAGCCTCCCAAGTACCTGGAATTATAGGTGCAAACCACAGCACCCAGCTTGGACTTAACATTTTCTATGTTCAATGTTTTCATTCATGTACTTGGCAGTTATTAAGAGCCTCATTCTGGGGATGCTGAAATATTAAGTGCCAGCCACTGCCCTCAAGTTGTTCAGAGTCTTTTGGAAAAATAAGTTGAGTTGCTGAAGTGGTGGAATGGAGTGAGAAAAAAAAGAATACTGTTTTGACTGCGATGGAGAAACGATAGGGTGCCCTGCAGTCGTGCCAGCCCCCTTTGCACCCTCAAAGGGGTGCCTCCCCCAAACTGGAGGAGGCAGAACTTACCCTCTGACTCACTTCTGGGTTGTCTTTTCTCCAGGCTATTGACTGCCACATGTCCCCACTCCTACCTGATGGTTTCAGTACTAAGAGAATAATTCAAAGGAGGAGTTTTCTGGATTTATTTTTATTTTTTATTTTTTTGAGACAGAGTTTTGCTCTTGTTGCCCAGCCTGGAGTGCAGTGGCGCGATCTCGGCTCACTGCAACCTCCGCATCCCGGGTTCAAGTGATTCTCCTGCCTCAGCCTCCCGGGTAGCTGGTATTACAGGTGCCTGCCACCACACCCAGCTAATTTTTTGTATTTTTAGTAGAGATGGGGTTTCACCATGTTGTCCAGGCTGGTGTTGAACTCCTGACCTCAGGTGATCCATCCTCCTCAGCCTCCCAAAGTGCTGGGATTACAGGCGTGAGCCACCACACCTGACCTTTCTGGATTTTTAAGACATTAACACATCTGCTTTGAACTGTAAGTTCAGAGTTCCTGATGGAATTTTATTTTCTCTCAAGGAACCTCACAACGTCAACTTCTGCTTTCTGGTAAAGCAGAGACTGTTACCAGAAAGCTTACAGTGCTGACTGTCTGTGCTCCCAGCCATCAGAGATGGGGTCTCGCCATGTTGCCCAGGCTCATCACAAACTTCTGGCCTCAAGCAGTCCTCCCCCTTCAGCCTCCCAAGTACCTGGGATTACAGGTGCAAGCCACAACACCCAGCTTGGACTTAGTTTCCTGTGTTCCCAGCCATAGAGCACACACAGTCAGCACTGTAAGCTTTCTGGTAACAGCCTCTGCTTGAAAGTGGTGTCTAGCATAATTTTCTACCAGTGTGAAGTAGTTTTCAGTAAAGCATTAGATGATGAAGTAAAACACGATGAGTGAAGGCAAGGCAGGTGATCACTTCTGTCCCTCACTGGTCTCATTCAACCTGCTCTCTTTCTGCAAACCCTGACAGGCTTAGCCCAAAGTGTGCCTGGGATACTACAAGTCTGCTTTTTTCAACCCTTTCCTTAGAAGCCTGATGCAAAGACTTAATCACTTTGAGTGTTATTCTTTGGACACATATTTACTAGGTTTTATTTGCTGTGTGCTAGGTTTTATATATCCCTGTTTGCAGAAGAAATAAAGGTTTGTCAAATAGTTACGGGTGACTTTGATATGGTGAAAAATAGCACAAGCTTTGGGGTCAAACATAATTGGATTCAAATCCCACCTCTGCCTCTCACGAGTAAATTACTTCATTTCTTTGTTTCTGCACCTAAACAATGAAGGTAATTATGAATACCTCCCTAAGGTACTGGTAGAGACTAAATGAAATAATGTGCCTGACATAGTAGATATGTTTTTTAAAAAAGCGGCAGCCCAGAACCTGGTGTTAATGAATTACCTGCTTACCGAGGCGTTTGCAGTGTAGCCTCTCCCTCACTCCACTGAGCTCTTCTGCGGTATTCCCTACCCCGCAGAGCTCCCTTCTCCACTCATCCCCACCCCGCCCAATTCCCTTCTGCGGCATCCTTGATGGGCCCCCACAGATTCTGCCCGCAACACTCCAGCAGAAACGCAGCCCTCTCCACTGTTGGGCAGTTCTAATTATTCCTTGTTTTTCTCCCTCTACCAAAGTTGAAATCTGCTCCCCTGTGGCCTTCTCCCGTTTTTCCATACTCCTGTGATGTCTGTGCCTGCTATCCTGGGCTTTGTATTTGAAGTGCTGTAATAAAGAAACAAGGCTCCTTTGGAAGCGGACTTCAGACATGTGTCTGAAAAAGAATGGAATCTGGTTTTTCTCTTGTGTGGTGCCATGAGGAACAGTAACAAGGAACCCCTCCGGAATCTAAAATAACGACCTCATTGTTGGGCCCACCGATGCCACTTATGAGATTGCTGTCGGTGGTTTAAACAGGCCTTAATTGAGATCCAACTGTGTCTTTGGGTATCTGAAACTATTGAGCTCTACTAGCAGGTATGTGTGATTTGAGATTAGGCTGTCTGATAAAGATGAGACTTGCCTTTGGTGTTCAGAAGAAAAGGCCCTGGGTGAGGCCTGGAGTAATTGGAGGAGGCTTCATAGAAGAGGTAGACATTGAGCTGACCCTCTAAGAATCTATGAAAAACTTAACCATGAGAAGTGGAGGAGAGCAGGCCTTCTAGAGAATTCATCAGCATGAGTGGATGGGGAGGTAATTCATTTCTGGGATAGCCAAGAGCAAGGATATGCTTTTATAGATTTCAGTGACCTGGTACAGGACAAGTGTCCTTTAAATTGTTCAAGGAGTTCAAAAAGTTTTGTGATTTACTGCTGCACCCAAAATTTGCTTCTGAACCTTCCTGAGCCTGCATGAGAGTACAGATCCTTGGCAAGCGGTGCTCCTGTCTCCCCCAGAAGGTGTACTTAATTTTCATAAGAATGTGTAGAATTGCTGGCTTTTTTTTTTTTTTTTTTTTTTTGAGATGGAGTCTCGCTCTGTCGCCCAGGCTGGAGTGCTGTGGGGCGATCTCAGCTCACTGCAAGCTCCGCCTCCTGGGTTCACGCCATTCTCCTGCCTCAGCCTCCCAAGTAGCTGGGACTACAGGCGCCCGCCACCACACCTGGCTCATTTTTTGTATTTTTAGTAGAGACGGGGTTTCACTGTGTTAGCCAGGATGGTCTCGATCTCCTGACCTCGTAATCCACCTGCCTCGGCCTGAATTGCTGGCATTTTTGTGTCTGTAACAGTCATCTCATTCTAAATGAGATTTAGAGAAATATGCACCCTCCCTTTCACCTTCTGTATGAATAAAAATGTATGAGATGCTCTTTCTGGAGAGTAGGTCCAAGAGGTATCACCTTTCACACTTCTATCATCAAAATAAAGCAATCTGCACATTTTGTGTTTTACCATGTCTGTGCCATGAAATCAGCTATCAACCCAAATTACCGCTTTACTTCACTCATCCCAAAGAGAGTTCTGTGTATCCTGACACCGTTGCCTCAAGGATAACCATCCATGATCAACATATTTTCCATCTCATCAGATGTCATATTTGAATAACTTTTCTTGCTTCCTATGGCTTTTCAATTCAGACATGGCCAGTTCCTGTGGCTCACATAGCCTCTTGGAATTCTCTCGTATTTAGAAAATCACCCAATGAGTTCTCGTTTACTGCTTTCCACTGGCTTCTTTACCTTCTCATTTACCAAAGTAAAGATGCAGTATCTTGGCCTTTTGAAAGGGTCTACTTCCCCAACAAGGTGGCTCAGGGCGGCCGTAGCCACGGCATGGGTAGACCCAGTGCCTGGATGTAATGCAATTCCAACCCTGAAAACCTGACATCAGGTCAAATTTTGCAGAGCGAGGGCATGATTTCCTCCTAGACTGCCCTTATAAATGGCAAGGCGCCTGCAGCCGTATCATCCCACACTGCATAGTGTTGTTATAGTTTTCCCCATCTTACCTAGGAGGACTCCAAGCCCAGGGCCACTTACCTAGTTAGCCAGCAGTGGAGCCAGAACTAGAACCCAGGTTTGTCTGTCACCTTGGCTGTTCCGCCTGCATCTTGCTGCTACTTGAGGTATCTTTCAGGGAGCCCAGGACTGCCATTGTTTCATTGTTTTCATTCATTCATTCACTTAGCCCCTACTCTGCTTGACACAGGTGTGAAACACCTACTTCCTAATATGGTCTAAGGAATGCATGGGTACTCAGGGCTTTACCTGCAGGGCTCCATGCATTTCTCCAACCTCATGGCATATAATTTGTGACATAGTTTCAAAGCCTATTAGGCACTCTACAAATATATTTCCCTTAGAGGTACCTACATTTCTGTAATCCAGTCTTATCTTTAGACGGGGAACTGTAGTGTGTTGGGCAACTTTGAAGAGATGTACATTTATTTTAAGCACACTTTTTCATTATATTATTTTGTAAATGTATCAACTTGTATATTTAGGGACCTGTGGCATTCTCTTTTCTACAGTCCTGAACATAGTAACATATAAAATTGGTCATGTCATAAGATTTTGATATTGCAGTTTTATTTTTCCCTGATTGTAAAAAGAGATCTTTTTCTATTTGTCTTTCTGATTTTTATTTACTTTGCAAACAAATGGCCAAACATAAAGAAAGGGAAGAAATAGAATAGATTGCTGTGCTCCATTGTGGGGGTATGGTTTTATATTCTACTTTTGAAGGTTATTCTTAGAAGACTGAGCACCGCTCTCTTCTGCTTAAGGAAATGTTTCACAATTCCCTTCTCAGGCACAACACACCCATGACGCCATCACAGAGGCCGCCCAGTTGATGAAGGAAGCCGTGGACGACATCATGGTGACGCTGAACGAAGCTGCCAGTGAAGTGGGGCTGGTTGGGGGCATGGTGGACGCCATTGCAGAAGCCATGAGCAAGGTGGGCGTGGGCTCCAGGGCTCTCTACTCCCTTATCTCCCTCACCCATGGGCCTCGCGTGCTTTTCTGTAAGCTGTCAAGGCTCATAGCAGCAAGCCTCTTCTTTTCTTGAAGGTTCTAGTTAATGTACAGATATCCAGTCACATGTCCAACATATTATTCTTTATTATTAATGCATTACTTTTGTAAGCCAGTTGTGCCTTCTAATTTTACATGAAAGAAAAAGATGGACATGGAAAAGATATCATAGGTTTCCTCAATTGTAAGATGGAAATTGATTATCTACTTCATAGGGTTTGTTGTGGGGGAACAATTGCTAAAATGAAATAAAAGTGATTCCCGGCCGGGCGCGGTGGCTCACACCTGTAATCCCAGCACTTTGGGAGGCCAAGGCGGGCGGATCACCTGAGGTCGGGAGTTCGAGACCAGCCTGACCAACATGGTAAAACCCTGTTTCTACTAAAAATACAAAATTAGCCGGGCATGGTTGCGCATGCCCATAATCCCAGCTACTCAGGAGGCTGAGGCAGGAGAATCGCTTGAACCCGGGAGGCAGAGGTTGCGGTGAGCCGAGATCATGCCATTGCACTCTAGCCTGGGCAACGAGCGAAACTCTGTCAAAAAAAAAAAAAAAAAAAAAGTGATTCCCAAGTGCTAGTTTTTGGAATGGCTATTTTGGAATCATGTGGAGCTTTAAGAATGTAGATTCCTAGGCTCCACCCCCAACCCACTCAATTGGGTTACATTTTAACCCACTCTTTTTAAATGCTCCTTGTGGTTCTGATATCTAGCCAGGCACAGAAACCACTGAAATCGTATATATGCAAAAGCCCATAGTAAACTCTTGTAGGCTACAGACATATAAGAGAATATGAGTATCATTTTCTCATTTAGTGACCCATCAAATGAGTCGGATCATTAGGGTGGCATGACTGGAGACAGTTTCAACTCCGTATCTCCTGTTCTTTACCCCAAAGAATCCTTCATTAGTCATGTAAGTTTGACATTCATTAGAAAGAATGCTTGTTCATCAGCATCTAATTGCCATCCCGTGATAGCATGCCAAGAATTTTAGACATCGTCTATGTTTTGAAATGTCCATTGTCAGATGGTGAATACATTAATAAGGTTTTTCAGGATAATAAGCAGTCTTTAATTGCTAATTTAGAGAAGATTGGTTGTTCATATCTCCATGAAGAAATGATATGCTGTAACTATAATTAGAATAATTATCCTTAGGCATTATGCAGTCATTGTCAGCCTGAGAACAAACATAACAAGCCCAGGATGGAATGCTGTGTCTCCCTTTAGAGACCGCAGGCTCTACTTTGTCAAATCGTCCATCAGTTTCTGCTGTGGGCTTCTCATGCTGCAAATGTGGACATTTTGGCAGAAAATGAGTGACATTTCCCTCTTCTGCAGGCCCTTGTATAAGTCTC
This sequence comes from Pan troglodytes, assembly GCF_028858775.2. Classification (NCBI taxonomy): domain Eukaryota; kingdom Metazoa; phylum Chordata; class Mammalia; order Primates; family Hominidae; genus Pan; species Pan troglodytes. The sequence continues at coordinate 54,768,521 of NC_072414.2, forward strand.
AGTAGATTTGTTTGGTTTTCAGGACATCAGAACACCAGAGGTTTGAAGATAAACCGTGTATCTACCCAAGCATGTTAAATAATGGAGCCCAAGGTTTCTTGGTGCAAATTAGAAATTCAAATGATAATCTTTTTCTTCTTGGGAGAAGATATTTTTCAGTACCACTCAAATGATAGGGAAGGATTCCATAAATCCTAGGAAGATGGACGTCAGATCCAAAGTCTTTCTTTGATAGCCCTATGCCTTATGCACTGTGATGGGCTGTGGACAGAGAGAGCAGGCCCTGCACCACCTGCCATTAGTGGTATAGCCTATGCTGTCTCAGCCAGAGACACATTTGATTCTTCTGGATGGGCTGGAAATAAGTCAGGTGTTACTTGATAGCAGTAATTAGGAACTGCCAGCCCACACAAGCCACAGAGGCCAAGAGCTATTCTTCCCCCCTCAGTTCTGCAAAGTATATAATTGGGGTTTCAATGTTGCCCCTAAACTCTTATCTACCCTGGCCTGACATCCAGGGCACCACACAACACCTCTTCCTCATTCCCATTCTCCCTTTGCTCAGCGTGTTGCTGGGGACTTCAAATTAAGTGATGTTTCAGGTCCTTTGGGTCCCTGTGCAGCAAGCGTTAGAAAGCTGGCATAGTCTCTCAGAATTTTGTTAATTTGGTTTAAACTCTGAGATACTATTAGACTCATTGTCTGAAATTCTCAAAGCCAGTGAATTATAGAAAAACATGAGTGTAGCCAGAGTTAATTCTAACTTGGATGTGACTCCTGACACTTTGGGGGCTTTCACTGTGGAGCTTCTCTTTGAGATTCTCTCTCGTCATCTCAGCACTAAGAGGTTTGGAGACTCACAAGTGAGTATGAAGTAATCAGCTTTCCGGGTGACCTTGGACAGGAATTCAAGCTCTCGGAACGTTGATTTCCTCATTCAGTGAGGTTGGTAGGATCCTGTGGGATTTTGTGATGTGGTATCTTTTCCTTGTTTTTGTTTCATTTTGTTTTTGGCCAAGTAAGAAAATTAAACAAAAACTGTGCTATCTACATCACGGCTGTTTTATAAAAGAAAGGTCATGTTAGCACCCACAAAAGGAGGAAGGCTGTACTCTCAGAGTAAAGGGAAGTTCTTTCGAATAAATGAAATTGAAATCCTAGTCACTACTTTGTTCTTTCTTTTCCCATTGTCCTCAGACTAGTTAAAGGTTCTTTGGCTGGTGGCCACTGGCCAAGAACTCTGAGCTGCCCTTCAGCTCCAGCATCCTGGCATGTTGGTAGTGATGTCACATCTCACATGCAAGCTCCTAGCATGTGGCCTGAGGCTTAGAAGATGTTCAGTCAGTTTACAGCAAGTGAATGAGCATGCAATTCAGTCTCCTTTGACTAGCAGGGCCCCCGTGCCGTGATGGGGATACAGCATCTATCTGCCTAATAGGGAAAGCTAAAAAAGTCTAGTATGGAGTTTGTGTTAATAGTTTGGTGAAAATTATATGCTGGGCTATGCAGCCACATCACGCATAGGCCACAGTGATGCCTTCCTTTCACTCACAGTGCAGTACATGCCTGCTCATGACATATAGCTCTCACTGAAGATACCAGCTAACATTTTCCTAATTGACCACTTGGCCGCAATCTCATCTCTGACTCTGAACTTTATGGCACAGAGCTGCCAGGGAAATCTCAAATACGTCATTGCTTACCCCAGATCCCACTGTTGTCGTCATGATTTCAAGGTTTTCTATAAAACAGATGCAGCCTCATTCCCACTGCTGTCAACAGCCCCCTCCTGTTCAGGTCAGGATGACCTCACTAGACTCACTCTGCCTGTATTCATTTCTGTTCACTTTGTCTCTTCGCCTGCAATACCATTCAGCAACCAGTGGTGATGGTGAGGATGGTGGTGGTGAAGATGGGTTGCCTGTTTCTTCATCATTGACGTTATCATCTTTATCATCAGCATCTTCATTATGGTCATTCTCTCCTCTTCCTGTATATAGTTCTTGACCAGGTGTAGTGTTGATTTTTACTGTAACCATGTGATGCCTGGAAGTTACCACTGAAGGACTAGAGATCAGAGTTTAAGTAACCAGCCCGAGGTTCATTCACAAGCCTTGGAAACACATTTTGAATACAAATCTCCTACACCAATATGTCCCCAAGCCTTCAAGGGACATAGTCCCATTGTCTCAGTTCTTCCACCCCACAGTGATCTTGCCCTTCTCTCAGTTCCTATTGCATTTATAGTCAGGTGAGCAACAACTTATTCCTAGTGCTTCTAATCCCTTCTGTTCCCCGATTGTGCTCATAAAGAACGGTTCCGTGGATAGCCATGGACTCGACCATTCCTCAGGAAGTGCTTCCTGATGGAGAGTCCGCCTCCTTTCCCACCTCATCTTCTGGCACTTTGCGCTTCCCTAGAAGTGTCAGGCTGGCTCCCGCCTCCATGTACGTGAATTCTGTTCCCTTTTCTTGGGATGCCTTTCCCACCTTTTACATGTGGCAGACTCTTTGCCTGGTAAGACTTGGCTGAAACATCACTCCTCTGGAAGGCCTCCCACTCCTCTCAGGCAAGGCTGGGAGCCTCTCCTTGCCATGTACCCTGAATGCCTTATGTGCCCTTCTGTTGAAGTCCTTATTGCACAAGTTGGGTAATTGAGTTGACACTGGGCGAAAGAATCTATGAGGCCCTCTCTGTTTTTCAGAGTTCCTAATTCTCGTAAATACAGTCTACACTTCAGCAGGCTTCTTATGACCTTTGGATTCTTTTCCTCTCCTCTGTAGCTGGATGAAGGCACTCCTCCAGAACCAAAGGGAACATTTGTCGACTATCAGACGACTGTGGTTAAATACTCCAAAGCCATTGCGGTGACAGCTCAGGAAATGGTAAGAGGGAAGAGAGCTGCCCTCCCCACTGTTGTTTGCCTTTTTATCCACTGCCGCCGCTGAGCCTGCAAATCCCAGATCTGTGTCAGAGAGAGAGCCCAGATCACTCTCTAGTCCCTCGGGGGCTCCAGCTTCTGTCCTTTATCTGTGGTCTTTCTGGCTGCCTGTGTCCAGTAGCCCCAGTCTGCTGCAGTTCTTATCTCATGAAAAAGCTGCAAGAGGGAATTAAAGATGGCTGAGACTTGGGCATGAGGACAGAGGAGCAAAGGAAGGAGAGAAAATGAAAAGACGGGGGAAAGCAGGGAATTTGTAGTTAAGGAGAAAGGGGGAGAATCTTATTCACCTCACGAAGGACTTGAGGTGTTTTTAGTAGATTAAAATAACAGTACAAGAGAAGATATTTGGGGATAAAATAGAACAGAGATGACATTATCTGATGAAATCAAGTTATAATACTTGGAAAATAAGGTATTGCCAGTCTTTCAGGCAAAATGAAACAGTATGGTTATGTAATAAGAAAAAAAAAATTCCGACAGTAGAAGGCATACAACTTTTGGAGGTAATGTTTTGGTTTGGTTTGGTTTTTGTTTTTTTGTTTGCTTGTTTGTTTTTCTAAAATGTAATGCAACTAGAACTGTATTATATAGATTCTTAGATATAAATGGCATTGAGAGATAGTGAATGCTATCTGATATGTTAAGCAGTTATACGAAAGATGACAAATGTTGTCTTCAAAGAATTGATAGGAGTCCATAGAAAAAGTTTCTCCCAACTTTTAAAGGCTCAGATGCCGTAAGATAAAAGTTCGAAAGATGCCTCTTTGATACTTGCCACATAAGCCTGGGCTGAGAAATCAATGGGCCTTCCTCGCTGAAGTGAGCAGAATGAGCCACCACGTGGTTGCTGTGCCCAGGTCCCCTCTGAGTGGTTTTGTCATGTAATCATGTGTCCACTAGGGGTTGAGCTTGGACCACAAAGTCATCCCTGGCTGCTGCCATTCATTTATGGAAACTCTGTGATTGTGCCAGGCTTGTTTAAAAGAATTCGGGCTGGGGAATGGTACACCCATCTCAGTGTTTTGTGAAAAACTGGAGCTGAGCCCAGTCTTGTCCTTCTCAGGGGAGCATGGAGGACGGATCCTAGTCCGAGCCAGCAGACTTTCAGCACAGATTCCTGTTGAGCAGGAAGCACAGTGCAGCAGCAGTCATGTTTGGGCAGCCTCACGGTGTTTCTGAAATGTCTCCAGAGCCAGGTCCTGAGCTGCCTTGGCTTGACCCTGGGTGTCCATGAGCTTAAGGAGCTGAGCCTCAGGCTGCATGGCCACTCCTGAGATAACTGGCCTGGCTCTTTGTGTGAAAGAGGCCCTTCTCACCCCGTCAGGATGCCCAGACTCCCAGTGTACCTGTTGGCAGGTCGCAGTGGAGCAGCACGTGGCAACACTCACTCTCGTGCAGCTCAGTGTGCGTTCCTTGGCGGCCACATCTCAGCCTGAAGCCTGGGACGTGTCCTTGTACACATGCCTTAGGGTGGACATTCCTGTCCTGCCTTGATGGATGGAGAGTCATTCAAAAGACATTTTAAAAGGCTGTTTAAAATCAAGGTCTTAAAAGGCCACAAAGAAAGAGACAGTATTGTTATCCAGAGCAAGAGGAGGTGGAGCAGGAGGGGAGCCCCTTGATGAGGGACAGTGACACCCGTCTGGGTGGCAGATTAAAACTGCTTTTGTGAGAATTTAGAGGTATTTTTGTCCAGAGGAAGAGGAAACACTAGAAACTAGCATGCCAGCTGCCTTAGATAATTGAGATGCATCAGTCAATGAAACAGAGAAAAATCCTGAGTATCTTCATAATAAAGGCAGAACTTGACCATGTGGGCTACACACTACTCTTAACTAAATTTGTGGCTAAAACCTTGTCATTCTTTGGCACAAATTTACTGCAAAGCTGTATCCTCTATGAGTGTTTTCCTTTAAAACACTGACTTATCCAGCACTTGTCATTCATGGTTTTCTTAACAGCCCTGTCCTCATGCCCTCTCTCACCTGGGTGGGACCTGCTTCAGGGCACCCAGAGACCAGATCAGCCCCCGACAGAAGCCTTGGCCCAGGGGTGAGAATCGCATAGGGCTTGTGCCTCCTGGGGGTTTCTAGGGGGAATTCCTCTGGTGACCCCCCAGGGCTGCGCTGGCGAGGGGCTGGCACATTCACCTGCCAGAGGGTGGGCCCTGGGCGCTGGCTCCAAGCTGCACAGCCCGAACGCTGAGCATGTGCCCACTGGGCCCGACCAGAATCTATGGCCTGAGCGGGGCCCTGCGAGGGCTCTGGCCTTTTGTGTGCAATGCAGCATGGGCTTGGCTTGAATTGCCCTCTCCAGCATCTAGCCCCAAATGCAAGGCCTGGCCTTCACCCCCTCAGGAGCTTAAAAGTGAATGAAACCCTTTGGCTTCCAGTGATATTAACACATGGTTCTCATGCGTTTCTCTGTGTGTATGTGTGTGTGTGTGTCTTGCTTGTTTTCTTTTTCCAGATGACTAAGTCGGTTACTAACCCGGAGGAGTTGGGAGGACTGGCTTCACAAATGACCAGTGACTATGGGCACCTGGCTTTCCAGGGCCAGATGGCAGCAGCCACGGCGGAACCAGAGGAGGTCTGCCACCTTAAGACCCCTATTTTAAGATGCACACACACACTGGTGCCCACTCCTGGGTATTTCTTCATAGCTTAGCTCCACTCTAGAAGGCCCCAGCCCAGTAACCAGAGCCCAGTTTATTTCCCCACCACTGCACAGCACAGGTCCAGACCAGGTAGCCCCAGGCTGTACTCAAGTCTCACTGCCCCTTATGGGGCAGACTGGCCAAGAACTGGGGCATGGGCTTTCAGACAGAAGGACTTTGTATACAATGTTCTACCAGGTCCCCTGTCCCTAGCCCTGTCACCTGTCTCTATTAGCATGCCCAAGCTTGGGACTGCCATCTTATCACTTCCTACTCCAGTTAGCACATCCCCCGCAATTATTTTTGTTTTCCATAGGTTCACAGAAGTGTTGAAAGATTCAAGTATGAAAATTAGCTATCCCCCTCCCTAGAAAGAGCTACTTTCATGAAACAAAGTCTTGCCTGAATATTCTGGGTGGCTAAGAATTGGCCCAGACATACCTCCTGTGGACTCCTTTTATTACTTCCCTGCCTTTCCTAGACCAGCTTTCCTTAGTGGCCAGTGTAGACTTGGCTTTAGAATGCCTGTACCCGTAAGAGTCTAACGGTAGCCAAAGTTGGGCCCCAAAGGCCACTTTCTAAGAGCTGCCATCTCTCATACTTCTAATGGGGTCGTCCATTGGGAAGGACACAGGTCATGTGTGGCTCCAAGGAGCTTTGTAGCATCTATATCAGTGTGAACACATAGAAGGAGTCCAGGGCTTGGGGAACCACATGGCTTCTTAGAGAAAGGAAGCCCAATTTAAAATGAAGATTAATGGAGTGGATTACAGGGACACTTGAAAGATAAAAGTAATTATATTCTGTGAAATTCAGCAAGCTGTTTATTGAGCGCAAACCCTGTTCGAGACGTTCCTAAATGAACTGAGTTGTCAAGGCAGAAGGTTGTAATTGGTCTTCTCTTCTCCTTATAGTGACAGTCACTGTCCCCAAGTAACTCAGTGCTGCTGTTTCTCCTGGGAGTCAGATCTAAGTATGTTTTTACAGAGACTCCGAGAGATATTCCAGAAATGAAGTCCCAAAACAAATCACTTTCTAATGTGTGTGGTAACAATGCATGTAAATAGGAGTACCATATATATATGTACTTGCATACATATATATCTAGCATGGGATTACTTAAGTCTATAACAGTGCCTGCATTTTGAGATATTAGAATAATTGACTAGGCTGTAGCATGAATAATTCTATTTGCAATGAGTGTGAAGTCACTACCAAGAAAAGAGAGTTATCAGATACCCACATTAAGATTCTATTGATTCTTTACACATGCCTATCATTTTTTTTTAAATAGACTCCCTGTTTTAGTAAGATCATCTAGATTTATCATTCATTTGACTAACCTATAATTTTGAACTCCATAAACAAATGTAAGGGAACTTCTGTTACAGTAAGGAAAAGTTTGCTTGGACAAAAGGAAAAGTGAGCTGGGCGTGATGGCTCACACCTATAAGCACTTTGGGAGGCCGAGGCGGACAGATCACTTGAGGTTAGGAGTTCAAGACCCAGCCTGGCCAACATGGCGTACCCCCTTGTCTACAAAAATACAAAAATTAACTGGGCGTGATGGCGTGCGCCTGTAATCCCAGCTACTTAGAAGGTTGAGCCAGGAGAATTGCTTGAACCCAGGAGGTGGAGGTTGCAGTGAGCCAAGACTGTGCACTGCCCTTTAGCCTAGGCAACAGAGTGAGACTCCATCTCAAAAAAAAAAAAAAAAAAAGGGAAGAAGTGTTTGGCAAGGGAGGTTTGGATATCTGTCCACAGAAACCTTTAAAAATGGAATCTACCACCATCTGCCTTAGGTAGTTTAACTGCTGTCTCCCTGAACTGTCTGTATGGCCCTTTCCACATGAGTTCTTGTAAGCTACCCACCCAACGTGTGAAATAAGCAGATTTTTTTTTATTACGACAGAGACCATTGAACCAAAATATAAAATAATGCCAAAACAGCAAGGAAAGAGAATGTGTTGCTAAAAGCACAACAACAGGTTACTTTGGTTATTGGCCCTGCATTTGCAGCAGCTGACGTTTTCATTAAGGTTTTCCTTTTCACTGTTACATCTTGAGATGTATTTTACATTCCAGACAGGAGAGCAGTGTGACCTGGAGTGAAAAGGAGCAGAGAGAATATAAAATTTCCAGTGGCTTGCTAAGGAAAATTCTTTGTGTACATTTGCCAGACAGATATTTGGGGAAAACTGAGAAGGTTAGGAGATCCCTGAAGCAATGTAGTTTTTTATTCCAAGATCGTGGAATTATTTGTTTACCCAAGAGGGCCCCCTATCACAGCATATGAAAATATTTATATCCAGGGGAAATAAGGAGCTGCTCCCTTCGCTGCAGTCCCACAGTCCGCTATGCAAGGTCAGCATTTTGGTCTTTTCCAGAATGTGACAATTACAGGAAAAGTCATAGCTCTGCCCTGGAACATCAAGCAGGAGCTTTATCTGCTTATTTTTCATGGAAAATTCAAGGCTTTGTTAACATCACTTTGAAAACTTCTTTCTTTGGAAAAGTTAAAAGCCTCCAGCAGCTTTGCAATTTAAGATTATTTTCCCCTTAAAAAAAGAAGAAGAAAGAACTCGAGATCCTATGAGCCACAACTTCTAAATGTAAATCCTGAGGAAAAGATTTAGCGACAACAGCTTTGTCTCTGAGGAAAATGTGCAGTAACCACTTGAAATACTGGATGCCTTAAAAGCTGGCGCAATCATTTGTTAAGCGCCTGTGGTGAGAACCACAGCCCTTTCCCCCAGATGAAATGGATGTCTGCTTTAGAATTCTCTAAAATTTTCCACCCCAAGACACACGTGCTGGAGGTGGGAAAATGATGCCCCAGTGCCATTGGACCCACTCTTTTATTAGGTTGGTGCAAAAGTAAATGCAGTTTTTGCCATTACTTTTAGTGGCAAAAACCGCAATTACTTTTATGCCAACCTAATAATAATTCTATTACCATTATCATTATTTTGAGCCGGGGTCTCACTCTGTTGCCCAGGCTGGAGTACAGTAGTGCAATCACAGCTTACTACAACCTTGAGCTCTGTCCCAGTCTTAAGCAATCCTCCCACCTCAGCCTCCCAAGTAGCTGGGACTGCAGGTGTGCGCCACCATGCCTGGTTAATTTTTATATTGACAAGGTCTCACTGTGTTGCCCAGGCTGGTCTCAACCTCCTGGACTCAAGCCATCCACCGGCCTCAGCCTCCCACGTGCTGGGATTACAGATGTGAGCCACCATGCCCAGCCACTTTTTTCTTCCATGTTTTCTATCTTTGTCAGATAAGTTCCATTCTTGCCTTTTCAACTTTCACAAGCTGTCCCAAGCAAATTATATTTGACCTGGTTTCAGATGTAGTTGTTTTTTAAGGCTTGGGGAAAACCAGTGTGTTTTGTTGTGTTTGAGGCAGTGAGGAAAGGCGATCAGGATTCCTTAGACCCCTCCAACTGGAATCAGATCCAAAACTTCATAAAGACCAGGCTTTTAACTTCCCCCAAGGCACAAAACCAGGAGATGATTTTCTCCATTTTACTTTTATTTCGACAAAAAAAGAATTGAGGGTTTTTCTTGAGTCTCAAGTAACACTTTTCTAAAGTTGCCAATTTAAAACCCCACATTTTATGTCTTTGAGCTACATTCCTTTCTAATAAACACTGGTAGTTCGTTGGATCACCCTGTGGGCTGGTCATATTTACTGAGAAGCTCACTATTGCATGGAGAAGCTTAGCATTTTTAAATTCCTTATCTTTTTTTTTTTTTTTGAGACAGAGTCTGTCGCCCAGGCTGGAGTACAGTGATGTGATCTCGGCTCACTGCAACCTCCGCCACCGAGTTCAAGCGATTCTCCTGCCTCAGCCTCCTGAGTAGCTGAGATTACAGGCACCCACCACCATGCCAGGCTGATTTTTGTATTTATAGTAGAGACGGGGTTTTGCTACGTTGTCCAGGCTGGTCTCGAACTCCTGGCCTTAAGTGATCCACACATCTCAGTCTCCCAAAGTGCTGGGATTACAGGCGTGAGCCACTGCGGCCAGTCTAAATCTCTTATCTTTTTGGATACAGACTCAAAAAATGAATTTCCTCTGTGGCTCACGCCTGTAATCCCAACACTTTGGGAGGCCGAGATGAGTGGATCACTTGAGGCCAGGAGTTCGAGACCAGCCTGGGCAACATGGCGAAACCCTGTCTCTACTACAAATACAAAAATTAGCCGGGCATGGTAGGGGGTGCCTGTAATCTCAGCTATTCAGGAGGCTGAGACAGGAGAATCGCTTGAACCTGGGTGGCGGAGGTTGCAGTGAGCCAAGATCGCACCATTGTACTCCAGCCTAGACAAAAAGAGCGAAACTCCATCTCAAAAAAAAGAAACAAAGAATTTCCTTTCAAGGATGTTCCCCTAGTAAAACAAAATGTTCTGGGAAATTGCCAGTAGACTGTCGGTTCTGTTGTCCTCTTTCATTTAAATGCGCTAGCTGTTCCATGTGCCTCTGCAAAGTAATGGTAAGAGAGTTATTATTTATCAAGTCCTACCGCATGTCAGATGCTATGATGGGCCCAATCTTGTTTCTCCTCAAAACTGCAGTGAGATAACAATCTTTTTTTCTTCCCCATTTCACAGATAAGTAAACCCAGGCTAAGGGAACTTAGTTAAACTGCCCAAGACCACACAACTACAGTCGCTAGTATGCGAGCCACTTTAAATAACTTTTTGGAATAAGCGAATGTTCCAAGTAAGTAAATAAGTTAACAAGTAAATATGTGGAGTAGCCAGGATTCAAACCCAGGTTAGTCGGGCATCACAACCCTGGCTGGCTCTCTGCACCAGTCTGCCTCCTTTTCCAGCAGTACACATTCATATGGCACTTTCATCTTTTTGAGATTTTCCACATGTACCTGTTCATTTGACCATCCCATCAGCCCCCAGAATGGGACATAGCTTCTGTCCTGTGTCACAGGGGAAGGAACAAAGGCCCCTCAAGGTTAATGGGCTCACCCAGAATGTCAGGTTCCCAAGGAGAAGGCAGAGCTGGATGAAGGTCCCTAGTCCTTTCTGCTGCCCAAAGGGGTGAAACATTGAGAACAGGGCTGGCTGGGAATCCTGAGATCCCATTCTTCCTCTTAAATTCAGCCCTCCTGGCCCATGAAGATCAGTGTCTGAAGCCTATTTCAGCTTGTCCTTGATAACCCTGCATCCCTTCCGTGTGCTGTCCAAATAGGATTGTGCAGACACACACGCAAGATACCTGTGAGGCTGAGCCTCAAGGGGGTCTCCAGGTACCTAGATGACAGTTGCGTGACTTGGCACAGCGCTGAATATGGAGGCAAAGCCCTGGGTTGACTGAGAACACCAAAGGCCTTTGCAGCTGTTGCCTCACTTATTCTCATCCGCTTGTTTTCTGGTGCTGGCCTTCCTTGGAGCTTCTTAACTGGAATTTTATTTCTGATGACCACTGGGCCAGCTGCACCATTGATCATATACAGGCTCCCTTGCTATATGCACCGTGTCACCTCCAAGAAAGGGGCCTGGCAGCAGGGCACTGGGGTATGTTTTTAGAGCGTAGCCGTTGGTGGGGGGTGGCACTAAGGGAACACAAGAGTGTTGTTGAGGATGTATCCCACCATGGATCATGTCATCCCATAGGGTTCAGGTTCAAGACAGCTCAAGAGCGGGTCCTCCCTCCCTCCCACTCTCAAGGGGATTTAAGATACAGGTGTTCGTCCCGGTGTCTTGCATTTTGCAAATAGAAAGCTCAGGCTGGACTCTGCACGGGAGCAGGAGGAGCGCACAGAGAAGTTTGAGAGCCTGGGTCTCTTCTAGCATCATGGTTTCATGCCATGTTCTTCAAAACCCACGGAGAAGGTTCTGCATGTTTGCCCCTAGTGTCACTTTTTAAACTTAATTTAACTATTGTTGAAACTGTTAGGAAAACCCGCCTTGCTGTCAACCTTTCACTCATGTGGGTGGCAGAAAGGAGCTTTTGAGTGTGGTCTTGGCCAAATGGGAACCCCTTGGGGGCCACTGGTGCTTTGCTTCAGGCTGCTGGGTAGTTTTGTGCTGATCTCAGGCTGCTGCTGCTGCATCTGCCTTGCCTGCAGTGGTCAAGAACTGGGAGGAAACTGCTCTCCTTTGCTTTCTTTATGCATGTAACAGGATTTTCTCAACACTGTGTCACCAAAGCAAAACACAGAAATAATTTGGTGGCTAAGGCTGTAACTAGCCTTCATAACCTTATCTGTAAAACTTTGATTCACTCAGTCTCATTTTTGGCTTTTTATTGGGTCAAAGATACACATTTTAACTCATAAAGGAAGAGTATACTAATAACCCATTACTGCTATCCGTTTGACATATTGAGATCCACAAGAGATTTAATTTCGAGAGGGAGAGGAAGGGTTCTGCTGCTAAGTCGAAAAATCAAAGAAGTTAGAAAAACACTGATCTACCGAGTAGAGCATCGTGCTCAGGATTAAAGACCTGGATTCTCACCTAGTTTTGCCAGGGACCAGCTGTGTGATCTTAGGCAAATCACATCACTTCTCTGGGTCTGTAAAATGGGGAGGTTGAACTGGTAAGATCTTTTTTACCTTGAAATTCTATAAATGTTTCTAACTCCATTTCCTTCTTACTTGACTTTTCCAGCAGCACTTTATCCTTTAAAGATCTGTGGTCATCACTGACCTCAGAGCCCTTGCCTCTAGATTATCTTACCCTGAAATACTTAGGTTTTAACTCTGTGGATCTGGGACACTTCAGGAGCCAGATTGTTTGAAACTTTAATGGGGTATACCCCTGCTTCAGCTTAACATTATTTTCAAACCAACAAACATGTCCAGCAAACACATATATTTAAATGACATGACATCTGTGTGGGCTGGAGTGTTTTTCCCGCCTCAGCGGCAGCCATACTACTACACCAGTCCAGATCTGTTTGCAGAGCTGCCGTGTTGTGCAGTCCAGAGGTGCTGCTGCTGTTGTATTCTGCATGGAGGTAGTCAACAAGACAGCCCTGCTTAATTATGAAATGTCTGTAGCACCCTGTGTACGAAGGTGTATAGAAGTGTATAGAAAGCACCCAAAAGAGCAGAAGCTTGGCTGGGCGTGGTGGCTCACACCTGTAATCCCAGCACTTTGGGAGGCCAAGGTGGGCGGATCACTTGAGGTGGACGGATCACCTGAGGTCAGGAGTTCGAGACCAGCCTGGCCAACATGGTGAAACCCCATCTCTACTAAAAAAAAATACAAAAATTAGCTGGGTGTTGTGGTGGCCACCTGTAATCCCAGCTACTCAGGAGGCTGAGGCAGGAGAATGCTTGGACCTGGGAGGCGGAGATTGCAGTGAGCCAAGACCACACCACTGCCCTCCAGCCTAGGTGACAGAACAAGACTCTATCTCAAAAAAAAAGAAGAAAGTGTATAGAAGACACCTAAAGAGCAGAAGCTCAACTTTGTCGATCACGAGAATATTCTACTAAATGGATTTAAAAGTTCTTTGGGCCTTTAAGGGGTTTAAAGGAAGAGAGTTTTTTCCCTAAAAACAGTGTTTCAATAATATGAGAAATAACAATTGCAGCACCCCTCATTCTCCAAAGTCACCCTTTCTTTAACTGTGACTAATGAGATGGTATTGGAAGATAGCATCCGGGGGCCAAAAATCTCCCAGGTTTTATTCACAATACCTGAGATCTTTTCATAACTATTCCTGATAGATGCTGGAAAAATAAGAGCCATAGCTTCTAGCTCTTGTAGATTCTTGAAAATAACACTGACCCATGCTTAAAGTTTTGTTTTGGTTAGGTTTGAGTTGCCTACCTGGGCTGGAAGGCAGATTATTTATGGCAGCTGTACTGATCAGACCAAAATGAAATTTGATGTGAAACAGGGCCGGAGGAATGCAAACTTCGGGGAGGTGGAAGTGGAATTTATTACACCTTAAAGGAGACAGCTGGCAGCTACTCCACAGCGGAGCCCACTTGGCCTCTCTTAGGCAAAGTACCTTTTATAATCACACAACCCAGGAGTTATTAAAAGAATGTGTGCCTGCTGAGCTTTTAGCTCTAAAAATGTACCTTTTAAAGGAAACCTCAAACCTGGCCTGATAGGAAGTCTGGGCTTGGTATGGTCGCTGTCCCCATGGGATACAGCTGGGGAAGGGGGTGTTCTGGTTGGTAAACATACCAATTTTGCAAGAATCTGAACACTTCAAAATATGCTTAATACGGAAACCACATTTTGAACCTAATTACCCTCTAGAGCTATTTTGAAGAATAAATGAAATTAAACACATTACCTGCTTAGAAGAGGCCTTGACACACAATAGGGGCTCAGTAAATGCTTGTTGAATGAATAACAGAATTATCCCACAAAGTTCCTCTAATTAACATTCTTACCAGGTGGCTGGAGGAGCAGATAAGCTATAAACCAGGAAAGATATGTATCAAGGAGGGTATCACGCTAGGACCTCAAGATACAGGCTTGCTAGGTAGAGACTGGGCATTTTACAGTCTCTCAAAAGGGAAGCAAAATCAACCAAATTCCATACTTCACCAAACACAGACTCCTAATAGGAGTGGAATTTTCCGAGCCAGGCTCCCATAGGACATAGGAGAAATTTTCCACGTAGGGAAGGCCTCGATGGCAGGGTCCATCACGCTTCTCCTTCCCCATCCTGGGCTTGCCTCCGCAGATCGGATTCCAGATTCGCACTCGTGTGCAGGACCTGGGCCACGGCTGTATCTTCCTGGTGCAGAAGGCAGGGGCCCTCCAGGTCTGCCCCACAGACAGCTACACCAAGAGGGAGCTGATTGAATGCGCCCGTGCCGTCACGGAAAAGGTAAGGAGCAGCCCTCAGTTTAGAGTCACAAGAACCTGCGCTGGCTCTCAGTGATCCGCTGTAATCAAGGACAAAAGCAGGAAACTCAGCCAAAACTAACCCAGCTGACTCAGCTGTCTCATCCTGATCTTCCCCACTGCCCAGGTTCTCCCAAAAATGGGGTGCATCAGGGAGCTGGGGTGATCATAGGCCCAGAGAATTTGAGGGCTTAGAGGGACTGTCCCATGAAGGTCACGCCCTGGCACTCCCCCTTCTTGCAGGGCTTCCCCGTAGGCAGATTGTATCAAAGTCCCCATCAGCAGCCAGGAGCCCCTGGTCAGGGGAGGCCTGGAGCCAGAGCCCTTTCCTGCAACCTCTGTTGACACCATCTTTCTTCTCAAGGAGGCTGCTGAGGGCTGAGGGCTGAGTCAGGAGGAGTGAAAATCCCTTTGGTGTAACCTCTAATTTACAGATGAGACAGTGAAGTGGGGGTGGGTTAGGCCACATGGGGCAGTGGCGTGTGCCTTTGTGGAGAAGCAGAAACCTGTCCTCGGTTTTCTGATTCTAAAGACAGTTGTTTGTAGAGAGATTCCCATGGGGTAGTGAAGAAGGCTCTAAGATCTTAGCTAAGGTACTTCAGCTTTCCACAACTTGATTTCCTCATCTGTAAAATGAGGATAAAAATATATAATATCTGACTGATAGAACTGCAAAGATTTACTGTGGTGATATGTGTAAAAGTGCCTGGTACAGTGCCAGACACACAGTTACACATGTAATAAATCTAGCTACTGTTTTCTCTAACTTTCCTCCAAACTTCTTTTTCCCCAGGCAGTTTTCCCCAGTTAACCATGCCATACTCTGAATGTTTCTTCATTCCCAAGTAGCTCTTTTATTCTCCCCCAGTATGCGAGTCTTTTGCTTTGCTTTTTGTCTCGGAATCATTTTTCAGGTCAGCTGTTTTGCAGGCTGCTTGAGGTACAGGATAAAGCATCCAGGCTTGGTGGCTTTTCCCCTTCCCTTCACTCTGGTTCATAGGACATACAGCTCTGTCCTGTTTAGAAACTTGGCAACAGACTTGAGGGGCGGGCAGGGGGGACCCTCAACTGGAAGCTGCTGCCACAGAGGCTGGTCTGTCCGTGGCCCTCCCTGAGGCCAAGCCACAGTCTGGCCTTCTCCCATAGCCCACAGGGCTGTCCAGCCTCCTGGGACTCCACAGACGAGGAAATAAATCTCTCAGCTGGAGGAAGGCATTTGCCTTCCTTTCAAAGCCCTTTCTTGTTATTGAAGTTATTCTTGCCAAGTTCCCCCATAAAAGGCCTTATAGCGGGAGCACCAGGAAGGGAGGAGAGGGGTCCGAGCTACATAGTGTTTGTAGGCATGGCCAAGCAGCTTGGTCTTCCTGAGCTGGCCTGGGCCGCTACCTGTCCCGGCTTTGGGTCCCTGATTTAGGACACCTGGAGGGATCACCAAAGGAGAGGAGGTGGCTCGTTCCTAGCAACTGGCCTTTTGACTGTTTCTTGCTGTGCGTCCCTGTCCTCTATGCCTTGTGTCTCGTTATATGCCTTGATGGTGTGTATAGTGTACCCACACACAGCCATGACTTGTCTGCCTTTGTGTCCTCAGACCCTAGTGACTAGCAGATACTCAGTAAACACCTGCTGGCTGGCACACCCTTCACAGAGGGTGGGATGCTATTTCTGGACTCTTTTTCTTTCACCTTGGCTAAGAATGTCTCTCTCCCACACACATATACAACCCTGCAGGCTTCCCATGATACTTGTCTTGGCCTTTGTCACCCATCCTCTGAGGGGCTTTCCAGAACCTGGATACCTCATTTCCCAGCCAGCTCTATGCCAGTCTGACTTGTCTTTTCCTGGTAGGACCTAGTAGCATTTAAAAGAAAGGCAGATGAGGAAGAGAAACGATTCCTTGTGGGCTGGTCTTGGAACGTGGTAGGTACCCAGGAAATGGTCCCTGTGCCTCTCCTGCCAGACTGTGTCCACAGCCTCTGCTGAGATCTCAGCAGCACGGGGGACAGAGTGTCTCATACTCCATGCCCCTTGCTGGCACGGTAACACAGTGACTCCCCTGCCCTGGTCAGCATGTTTGAAGAAATATACCTACGAAACGTTGTCAGATTCTTCTTTGGGTCGTAGTCAAGGGTAGTGGGTGTGTGCACGTAGAGGTTAATACAAAGACTCAAAGAGCCTCCAGCCACTAGCCTGACACATGCGATTTACATTGGGTGCATTGGGCCATCCTGAGGGCAAGAACGGTGTGCTGTGGCGTCCTGGGAGGCAGGGCTGTCTCTGGAAGAGGAGAGCAGGGGGAGGTGTCCGGGGCTCAGCTGTTTTGCAGGCTGCTTGAGGCACAGGATGATACATCCGTGCTTGGTGGCTTTTCCTTCTTCCTTCACTTTGGCATCTGGCGGGGCAACTAGTTCGGTGGCTGCGGGAGAGGGGCAGGAGTCGTTGCAGGCAGAGCGCAGACCCAGGGTGGAGAGGTGGGAGTGTTTGGGAAAGTCAGGAGCTGGCGGGTGTGGTGAGAGCCAGGTGAAGCGGACACATGACCAGAAACGGAGCTCAGCCAGGGGAGATTTGTAAGCAGGGTGTTAGTGTGGTCAGGTTTATGTCATAGGAAAGTATCTCGGAGCAGTGAGGGTGTACGTGATGGGTGAGGGTGACAGCACAGGATTTCTGACATGGAAGACACCCGAGTGAACTTGCTGGGCCCTCAGGGCACTGAAATGATGGTTCGGGGGTGGATGATGGCTTGCAGGAGTGTTAGAAGTGGAGAGGTCACATACACAGATCCCCTCTAGACTCCAGCCCTTCTGAACTCCATTCTGGAGAATTTCCATCCCAGCAAAGGAGTGATGAGTGTTAGCAGTGGCCTGTTCCTACTGAAAACCTAATAAAAGGGGATGTAATCGCCACACCTTTCACAGGAGCCTAATCCTTTCTCCCGTTCTGTGGTTTCAGAAACATAGTAGTAATTGAATAAATAGCATCTGCCCTCTACTGAGTACTTACTATGTGCCAAATGCCTTGCTAGACACTTTACAGATATTTTTCTTCCTACTTAATTCTCTCAACAACCCTAATAGGCCAGAAATAGTGGCCCCATTTTACAGATGAGGAAACTGAGGTTTGGAGAGGTAAAGCAGCTTTGCCTAAGGTCACAGGGCCTGTAAATGGCAAAGCTGGTATCCAGACTGAGGCTGTTGACTCCAGATGTGTGTCGTTAACCTCTAAGCTACATCAACTCCTAGGAGAGAATTCAGTATTTTCAGAATCTGCTTTTAGGTCCTGTTCTCTCCATTTCTTAGCTCCCCTCACATTCCCTTTCTGCCTACAGGTCTCCTTGGTGCTCTCGGCTCTCCAGGCCGGGAACAAAGGAACCCAGGCATGCATTACAGCCGCCACCGCTGTGTCTGGGATCATTGCCGACCTGGACACCACCATTATGTTTGCAACAGCAGGGACGCTGAATGCAGAGAACAGTGAGACCTTCGCAGACCACAGGTACGTGGGGGTCCTGGACGGGGAGAGGTTCAGGCTGGCCTGCCCCTGAAACTCATGATCGACTTGGAGACGCCACCTGGGAGCCAGAAATGTAGTTATCTGTTTTGATTTCAACAAGATGCACAAGTTGGGAAAGTGAACCATGTAATCAGAATAAGCCCCCTTTGCCAACTGTAAACACAGTGTCGTGGTTCGAGCTTTGCCTTTGACAGCCTTAAATCCAGCCTGCTACAGCAAAGGACAGATTTTAGACCTGCCACATGCTGAGCCAGAGAGCCGTTCCTCAAACTGCTGGCCAACCCCAGCAGGATTGGGAATGGCAGGGGCAGGCATATTTTACTTAAACCCTGTTTTGGGAAGATAGGGGCTCAAAGCCCCTATCTCTGCTCAGCTTGCACTCAGCCTCTCTATCTGCTGCTAGGGACCCCTGAAACCTCACCACATGTCCTACACCTTTCTTCCCCACTGCAATCCAAGGGCTGGGCTAGGGAGGCGGTTCCCAGAGCTCTGCTGTCCCTTCCCAAGCCCAGCCTCTGATCCTGAACAAGGTGCCCCAACCCATGTGTCCTCACAGTCACTAGCTATGAAGTATTTTAAGGGACAGTGGGAGCCACAGAAAAGAAGCTGACCTTTCATTGAACTGTAGGGCTTGGAAAGGGAGCCAGGTTGGTGGGCCTGACTCTTTCACTGAAGTTTTCATGTCAGTCGGCTATGTGAATGAATACTGGTTGACTTTCTTCTTCTCCCCCCAGTTTTGCATTTGTGGAAGATGAGAGTCCCTTGGTAAAGGGGGGTGTAACACAGCACTTCTCTTCTTCAAAGCCCTTTAACAAAAGCCCCATGTGAGGGATTTCTTTTCTTCTTGAAGTAATCAAGCTTTGCCCTCTGTCTCTCCCCCTCTCCCCTGCCCTCCTGGCTCTCTCAGGGAGAACATTCTCAAGACGGCCAAGGCCTTGGTAGAAGACACGAAACTACTTGTGTCAGGAGCTGCGTCCACTCCTGACAAGCTGGCCCAGGCGGCCCAGTCCTCAGCAGCCACCATCACCCAGCTCGCAGAGGTGGTCAAGCTGGGGGCAGCCAGCCTGGGCTCCGACGACCCCGAGACCCAGGTACCAGCAGGGCCCGGGGAGTGCGTCCTCCCGGTCTTCCCGTGAACGCTGCACATCGGGCCTCAGAAGAGGCCTAAGGCAGAACAGGAACTTTTGAAGTAGACAGTGTGTGTGTGAGTGTGTCTGGTTTGAGGAACGGTAGGAGGCAGTCATCCAAGCGAGATAGTGGCACAGACTGTGGTGGTGGCCATGGGGATGGAGACAAGTGGAGGGATTTGAGAAGAGTCTAGAAGGAAGGCTTGGCCTGGCCCGGTGAAGGCTGGAGCACGGCATACCTGAGGGAGGGGAAGGAGTGAAAGGCGGCTCCTTGTGGGCCAGAGCAGGGCACAGGAGCTCCCTGAAGGGAGAGCTGGTGTGGGCAGGGGGAGGTGGAGGAGATTGAAGTGCCGGAGCCACACACAGGTAGAACTAGTGAGTGCGCGTGAGCCTGCCCAGGCACGGGGCTGTGGGTTCAGCGACTGTTGCCATAGAGGTAGTGACTGCAACCACACGAGAGGAAAAGCCAGGGAGTCGGGGCAGAGCCTGGAGGAATCCAGCATTTAGGACCACTTTACCGTGCAAGTGGCACAGGAGACGGAGAAGCAGCAGCTGCTGCAGGGAGGAAAGCCGCGGGCGTCATGTTGCCAGGATGGAGTGTTTCAACCCGCCAGAGACAGAGTTAAGAAAGAGGGAAGACTGGGAACTGGTTATTGGCCTGTTCCGGTAACCATCGAGTGCCATCGAGGACATTGGTGTCCCCAGCTGCTTGTGTGGAGTGGTGGGGCAGCAGCCAGATGGGGGTGGGGAAATGAACTCAGCACCTGTAGATGGCCCAGGTGAGAACTTCGGTTCTCAAGGAAGAGAGAGAAGAACTGGAAGGCTAGGGAAGGGCCCTGTGCTTCTGTGACTTCCGCTTCTGATATTTGGCAATTTCATTGAGATTACTTGCCTGTTCCTTGGTCCCCTTCCCAGACCATTGCTCCTCAAGGACAGTCACCACAGTTTGCTCATCTTTGAAACCTGCACATGCGGCACAGCTCTTGGCACATAGTGGCTACTGGCTACTGAACAAGTACATGTTCACCTGTTGTTGAACTAACAGCCAACAAAAGTCGCTAATAAATGGATGATGCCTGTTCCCAGAGTGCAAAATTTAAAAAACAAAAACAAAACAAAAAAAAAACCTCTGTTCTCTCTGTTCCCAGAACCGTCAAATGCCAAGCACTTCAGTTTTCACTCCTTAAACCATTCTCAGTAAACTAGTCTGTCTGGACAAAACTGGTTAGAAACCCCCTGTCATTCAGTGCCCCCAGGGGATGCAGTGACTGTGCTGGTTCACTTGAGGCCACCAGCTCGTTCCCTCACGGCATGACCCTTCCCTCCCTGACAGCACCCATGAGTGGAGCACAGGTCCGAGAGGAAACATTCCTTATGCTACCATTTCGTCCTTTCTGTTGGATTTCTGATAACATCAGAGTCCAGATTGGCTGCCTTTTGGAATTCTAAGCATTCACAAAAACCTCCGCTACAGGTGGTGGGCGCCTGTAGTCCCAGCTACTCGGGAGGCTGAGGCAGGAGAATCACTTGAACCCAGGAGGTGGAGGTTGCAGTGAGCCGAGATCACGCCACTGCACTCTTAATACGTTTTCACATCTGAGATCCCAGTTTATCTTCAAAGCAATTTAATGAGGTAGATGGGGCTAGCAAGCTAATTTCACTGTGGATGAGGACCCGGGGCCACGCACACAGGCATGGCGCAGTGTGGAGGTTAAGACCGTGGCCCTCATGCTCACCAGACTCTGAATCCCAACTCTGCCACTGCTGGGCTCTGGGAGTGTGGACATAAGGGTTGTGGTTCCCACTCGAAAAGGCGGTGGCGAGGAGTAAATGAGATAATGTGTGTAGAGTGCTTGGCTCAGCGCCTGAACACTGCCCTCAGTAAAGGGAAAATGTTTTTATTATTATAGAAATAGGAGTTACTGGAGCTACTGGACTGGGAACGCTTAAATGCAGTGACCAATATTGTGTAATTCCCGTCTAGACCTGGTACTTTTCACTCTAAATCCGGCACTTTGAAAAGATGATCTGTGGTCTCTGTGAAATTAGAAAAGCAAACACAGATAATGCATCACATCCAGGTTTATGTGGGAACATACCTGCATCTTCATTCCACAAGTATTTACTGAGTACCTGCTGGCTGCTCATCCCTGTTACAAGCGTGAAACAAAGCAGAAGTCCAGGCCAAGCCTCCTGGAGCTTGCACTCAAGTTGAGGGAGAAGACAGATGATTCATAAGTGAATAAATGATAAAATAATTCCACCTACTGATAAGTGCTGTAAATAAAACGGCAACCTGACAGTTTCAGCAATTGTGGGAGTGGGCCCTTAGCTGAGGGATGGGGAAAAGCCTCTGAGGACATGACATTTGAGCTAAGGCCCAAGTGATGGAAAGAGCTGAGTCCCAGTTAGAACAATGAGCAAAGGCCCGGAACAGGAATGAGTTGAGATTTCCCATGGAGAAGAAGACAGGCTGACCTGTGTGCCTATAGCAGAGCACCTCATAGCCAGAGAGGCAGGCAGGGCTGTTGTGGGGCCTTGACAGCTGGGGTCAGGTGGGGATTTTTACTCAGTGTTCAGGGTGCCAGTTAGGAGTAAGTGGTGTTGCCTCTCTGGTGTCCTTCGTGCTGTCAGAGGCAGCTCATCGGCCAAGTTGCTGGCTAGGAGGTTTTACATAAGCTGCATGTTTACACCTGACTTCTCCGTTCTGGCTCAGCTTCAGCCTCCCCTGGGCAGCTTTTCAAAGTCCTGAGTCCTGTATCAGAATCATCAAGGGTGGCTTCCCAGGAGGTCTGCCATGCTGCAGACTTTAGACTGTCTTTCTCTCATCCCCCGTGCCCCGGCCTGCCCTCAGGCTGCATGCCTTGGTAAAGCCCACAGCTGACATCTTGACGCCTGCTCACCTGAGCTCTGTGCTCTTTCAGGTGGTTTTGATCAACGCCATCAAAGATGTGGCCAAGGCCCTTTCCGATCTCATCAGTGCTACCAAGGGAGCTGCCAGCAAGCCAGCGGACGACCCTTCCATGTACCAGCTCAAGGGGGCCGCCAAGGTAGGGTGGGGGCTCCGACTGGGGATGAGCACCTGAGTTCTCTTCTCACTTAAAGGAAGGAGAGGCATCCTTGCTCATAGCATGCGATCCAGAAGTAAAAGGAGTAGGGGCTGGACCTGAGTCACTGCACTATCTGTATTCATTCTCCCTTCCTATGCAGGTGATGGTGACCAATGTCACCTCGCTCCTCAAGACTGTAAAGGCAGTGGAGGATGAGGCCACCCGGGGCACCAGGGCGCTTGAGGCCACAATTGAATGCATAAAGCAGGAGCTTACGGTAAGGAGCCAGCAGTTACCTCCCTTGGGTACCAGAGTCCCACAGCTGACCCCAGTGAGGGCTCATTTGAGGTTTTTTACCAATGAGGTTTTACCTAAAACACCTGAACTGAGAATGCCCCTTCACCTGCCTGCTGGTAGCTTTATATAATTGAGACCCCATGTGTCACTGAGTTTGGCTGGGATTGATTTGTAATTGTAATCAAGGAGTTAATTGAAATGTATCACTTAGGACTATTCAGGTTTAGTTCCACTAAAATTATAGCACAAGATCAAAGCATTGTCAAAGATTCCTGGAAAAAGGGAAAGTCAGTATGACTGCGCTTACCTGGAGCATTAATTCTGTGAACAGTGCTTAGCCTTTCTTGATGCACATTGCTCTTGGTACCCGCACACATGCAAAATTGGAAGTCTGCCATTTGCTGTTGGAAAAGCCTAGAAGCCTTTACTTGAGACACTTCCCTTTAAAATCCAGCTTCTTTCCATTGGAGTCATCTGACCTGAGAGAAACTGACCCTGTTCTTTTCTGACTTGTTCCAGCATTGCAGAGTTGAGGACATTCTGGAGTTACTGCAATGTGGATGATATCTGCTGTTCTTAGGATCCCACAATGGTTGTGGATTGGCTCATTCTAATTCCCACAAATAGAAATATGCCAAAAAGAGTAGTTTCAAACAGATTTCTTTTTGATAGGAGGTCTGATCACAGATTCAACTTTTTTGGGAAAGAGGGATACCTGCCTTTGCTGCCAATTGTTCTGCACCTTTAAAGGGTCACCTGCAAAAGCGACCTAGAGCACTAGAAACAATAGTAGAACAATTTTGCAGGGTTTTGCTGACAGAAACTTGGGTTTTCTTGTCATATCGTTAAAGAATCTAGCCTTGATTGATGTTGCACTCAGTTCATGCTTTAAAGGAGAATCTAAAAAATACAGGAGTAACTTAAAAGCTGGTGGTGCCTTAAGTACCACTGCCTGGCACTTGCCTGGCTGCACAGGCTGGGTATTTGCTACCAAAATCTGGACACAGCTCCTTTTTTGTTATTTATTTTTCATTTTTGTGGGTACATAGTAGGTGTATATACTTAGGAGTAACGTGAGATATTTTGATATAGGCATGCAATGCATAATAATCACATCAGGATAATTGGGGTATCCATCATCTCAAGCATTTATCCTTTGTGTTACAATCCAATTATACTCTTTTAGTTATTTTTAAATGTACAATTAAATTATTTTTTACTATAGTTACCCACTGTGCTATCAAATACTAGGTCTTATTCATTCTTTCTACTTTTTGTACCCATTATCCCTCCCCACTTCCCCACCCCTGACCTCCCACCTCCGTACTACCCTTCTTAGCCTCTGGCAACCATCCTTCTACCCTCTATCTCCATGAGTTCAATTATTTTAATTTTTTCTGTCACAAATAAGTAGGAACATGCAAAGTGTGTCTTTCTGTGCCTGGCTTATTTCACTTAATGACCTCTAGTTCCATCCATGTTGTTGCTAATGATAGGATCTCATTTTTTTTTCCTATGGCTGAATAGTACTCCATTGTGTATGTGTACCACAGTAGCCAAGATTTGGAAGCAACCTAAGTGTCCATCAACAGATGAATGGACACACATATACAATGGTACACACACACACACACACACACACATATATATAATATTGAAGAGATATCTGCACTCCCATGTTTATTGCAGTTTACTTCATATATATGATCTTGGCTATTGTGAATAGTGCTGCAGTAAACATGGGAGTGCAGATATCTCTTTAATAAACTGATATCCTTTCTTTTGGGTGTATACCTAGGAGTAGGATTGCTGGATCACAAAGTAGCTCTAATTTTAGTTTTTTGAGGAATCTCCAAACTCTTCTCCATAGTGGTTGTACTAATTTACATTCCCACCCACAGTGAACAAGGGTTCCCTTTTCTCCACATCCCTGCCAGCATTTGTTATTGCCTGCCTTTTGGATATAAGCCATTTTAACTGGGGTGAAATGATATCACATTGTAGTTTTGATTTGCATTTCTCTGATGATGAATGATGTTGAGCACCCTTTCATATGCCTGTTTGCCGTTTGTATGTCTTCTTTTGAGAAATGTCTATTGAGACCCTTTGCCCTTCTTTTGATCAGATTATTATATTTTTTCCTATAGAATTGTTTGAGCTCCTTACATAGGCTAGTTATTAACCCCTTGTCAGATGTGTAGTTT
Source organism: Pan troglodytes (assembly GCF_028858775.2). Taxonomy (NCBI): domain Eukaryota; kingdom Metazoa; phylum Chordata; class Mammalia; order Primates; family Hominidae; genus Pan; species Pan troglodytes. The sequence continues at coordinate 54,793,151 of NC_072414.2, forward strand.
GCAACTGTTTTCTCCCGTTCTGTGGGTTGATTGTTTCCTTTGCTGTGCAAAAGCTTTTTAACTTGATGTAATCCCATTTGTCTGTTTTCATCAGCTATACTATTCTGGAGTAAATGTTTTTTTCCTTCAGGACTTTAAATATGTCATGCCCCTCTCTCCTGGCCTGTAAGGCTTCCACTGAGAAGTCTGCTGCTAAGCATATTGGAGCTCCATTGTGTGTTATTTGTTTCTTTTCTCTTGCTGCTCTTGGGATCCTTTCTTATCCTTGACCTTTGGGAGTTTGATTATTAAATTCCTTGCAGTAGTCTTCTTTGGGTTAAATCTGGTTGGTCTTCTATAACCTTCTTGTACTTGGATATTGATAGCTTTCTCTAGGTTTGGGAAGTTCTCTTTGAATAAACTTTCTACCCCATCTCTTTTTCTACCTCCTTTTTAAGGCCAATAACTCTTAAATTTGTCCTTTTGAAGCTATTTTCTAGATCCTGTAGGCATGCTTCATTGTTTTCTATTCTTTTTTGTCTCCTCTATGTTTTCAAATAGCCTGTCTTCAAGCTTACTAATTATTTCTTCTATGTGATCAGTTCTGCCATTAAAAGACTCTTATGCATTCTTCAGTATATTAATTGCCATTTTCAGCTCCAGAATATCTGCTTGATTCTTTTTAATTATTTCAATTTCTTTGCTAAATTTATCTGATAGGATTCTGATTCCCTCTTTGTGTTATCTTGAATCTGAGTTTCCTCAGCACAGCTCTTTTGAATTCTTTGTCTGAAAGGTCACATATCCCCAGGGTTAGTCCCTGGTAACTTATTTAGTTGGTTCGGTGAGGTTATGTTTTCCTGGATGCTTATAGGTGTTCATTTGTGTCTAGACATTGAAGAGTTAGGTCTTTATTATAGTCTTCACAGTCTGGGCTTGTTTGTGCCTATCTTTCTTGGGAAGGCTTTCCAGGTACTCGAAAGGACTTGGATGTTATGAGCTAAGCCATATCTGCATCGGGGGGCACACCAAGCTCAGTAACACTATAGTTTTTGCAGACTCATAAAGGTACCATCTTGATGGTCTTGGATAAGATCCAGAAGAATTATCTGGATTACCAGATAATTACTTTCTCCCAAACAAATGGACTCTGTCACTCTGTGCTGAGCCTCCTGAAGCTAGGGGTGGGGTGACACAGGTACCCCTGTGAACATAGCTTCTGACATGCATAGGCAGGCCTAATGGTGGTGATCAAAGAGACTTGAAATTTGGAGCCATCCTGGGAAACTACAGACACATGGGTTATTCTAAGTATACCAGTGTTATTTAAAATTCACCCAGAGGCCAGGCGTGGCAGCGCACGCCTGTAATTCCAGCACTTTAGGAGGCTGAGGCAGGAGGATTGCTTGAGCCCAGGAGTTTGAGCCCAGCCTGGGCAACATAGGGAAACCACATCTCTACAAAAAATTAAAAAGTTAGCCAGGTGTGGTGGCCTGAACCAGTAATCCCAGCTACTCAGGAGGCTGAGGTGGAAGACTCACTTTAGCTCAGGAGGTCAAAGTTGCTGTGAGCCGGGTTGACTGGATTTTATTCTGGCTGAATAAAATTCACCCAGATCGTGGGTTTCCATGTAGCACGTGCCATGAGGGCCTCATTAGTGTGAAGGACTCTACGTGTGGCCTTCATTCCGCTGTAGCATTCAAGGGTGAAGTGGGGATTTGGGGTCTTAGACTGCTTAATTGCAGTTGCCCATTTTCAGCAGTGATGTTTGACATTGGTTGGCATTCTATGGGATGCCAACTGAGCCCACTCTTCTGCATCAGGGAAGCCTTCCTTGCTGAAACATGGTTGCCTAGGGCTGAAGACAGGGTAGCCCCACCTAGGCTAGGGGCCCTCATGTAGGGACAGAGGCACATTCAGCACATACCCAGGGTACCAATGGCTCATGTTAGAGAGCCAGAACAGATGAGCATGAAGCAGAAATGGGATATTGACTTACCATGGTGAATTTATTTCAGCCTCTCTAAAGGGGGTGGGTGGGTGGGTTGCTAAATAACTCACAGTGTCACCATGGCGCACTCGACGTGAACACCTCTGCACAATTATGCAGTTATATTTCTAAGACAGGCTAAGAATAGAAGGAACTGATGCTTCATTTCCCCCAACCTCACATCCTCTCAGAGAGAGAGAGGTGAGTCCTGAGTGATGCGGCCAGGTCAGTCCTGCCCTGAAACCAGCACTGGGACTGAGAGTTTATGGAAACTGCCAAAGCACCAGCAGGGATGGGGGAAGAGAACTATGAAGCCATACAACAACCTTTCACAGGATGGGTAGTGTGTAAATATTGGGTGTCAGTTTCTGCAGACCAACAGGTTAACACTCTAGATACGTCTCCCTCACCATATTGTTCCCGTGAATGTTTAGTGTAGGTGCAAGAGGTTTGTCCATGAGAATCTTGAAAACAAGAACCATATTACTGTACTCAAATTTCTAATTTCGCCATGTGACAGTTCCTTCCAGTTACTGGCTCAGTTTTCAGACACAAGCTACAGCCTGGTTGGAGAAGAATACATTATTTTTTTCGTTTCCTTTTTGATTTTTTTAACCTCTCTGTTTCTGACTTCCAGGTGTTCCAGTCAAAAGACGTACCTGAAAAGACATCATCACCTGAAGAATCCATAAGGATGACGAAAGGCATCACCATGGCAACAGCCAAAGCCGTGGCAGCTGGGAACTCATGTAGACAGGAGGACGTGATTGCTACTGCCAACCTGAGCCGGAAGGCCGTGTCAGATATGTTGACGGCTTGCAAGGTAAAGAGCTTGGCATGGTTTTGGATGGACAGATGATTCTCTGTCGTGACTGGGTTGCTTGGTGTAGTCTGAAAAAGGGGAGGGGCTCAGAACCTTAAACTTTGTAATAAAAATGCACACAGGGCCAGGGGTAGTGGCTCATGCCTGAAATCCCAACACTCTGGGAGCTGAGACAGGAGGATCGCTTGAGACCAGGAATTTGAGACCAGCCTGGGCAACATAGTGAGACCTCATCTCTTAAAAAAAATTTTTTTTAAGTAACCAAGTGTGGTGGTGTGTACCTGTGGTCCCAGCTACTCAGAAGAGTAGCTATGGCAGGAGGATCACTTGAGCCCAGGAGTTCAAGGCTGCAGTGAGCTATGATTATGCTGCACTCCAGCTTAGGTGACAGAGCAAAACCCTGTCCTTTAAAAAAAAAAAATGCACGCTGAATATGGCATAGGCACCAGCCTGTGGGAAATGACTCTCCAAGGCAGTTTTGTGTTTGAGAGGGGACGGAGTCAGCCTTGCTGGCCCTAATCCTCCCCCTTCTTTCTAGTTCTTCCTAAATAGGCAGGAAGCCTTCTTGCAGAGTGTGGTGGAGGCCTCTCCGAGGGTGGTGGATAGGGATTGCAGCACTTGGTTCCAGCTCCTCCAAATGGAAAATGTTTGCTCTTCCGCTGGACCCTTTCTTACCCCCATAGGTGAGCCATTGTGCACTAGGAGAGGTGTTGCCATCCCTGGTGAGGAAGTGAGTTGGAGGAATATAGCAGAACTTGGGGAGCTACTTTTCACAGTCTGTGCTAGACATCTTGGAAAAATTCCTCTGCTCCTTAGGTAGATAGTTGGAGCAACTGCCCTGAGCCTGTGCTTGGTGAGGGAGCTGTGGAGACCCAGGGCCTGGAACCTTTATTTTTGTTCTATTAGGAAAGTGAACTATAAGAGCCCCCACCCCAGGCCTTCCCCCTTCTAGGGACAGCCTTGCCCCCAGGGACTCTGGCTTCTGCTCAGCAATCAATTGATGATCCGCTGCCCTGGTGAGTGAGGGCAGAATTGAAGACCAGCTCCTACAGCGTGGGGTCTCAGGGAACAGAGCCATTCTTTGTGGTAAAGTGAGTTCTGCTGGAGTTGCTGCTGCAAGATCCAACTCTTATGGCTTCTTGGTGGCTCCTCAGAAGGAGAGGGAGGTAAGGGAGGGGGTGATGATGGAATTTGTGTGCAAGGGCCTGGCCCTGGGAGACAGTACCACATTTATGGGACCCCTGGGTGTGATGAAGGGTGGAGAGAAGAGGGTGGGTTGGAAAAGACAGGGCTGGAAAGATTCTGCTTTCACACAGGACCCAGGGCTTGCTAGGTGAGGGAGTTAGGACTCTCCCTCCTGAGGCTGCAAGTACTGGCCACTTTGATATGCTCAGTGGAGTCCACCTACCATAAGAGATAACTGCCAAAGGGGTTACATCCTCAATCAGAGAGTAAAGGCCTGCATGCATCGTGGTGTACACACACGGCATCTCAAAATTTTAGAAGAGCTGTCATATATATTCTCTCATTTGATCCCATATGAGAAAGGCGAGAGTAATTATTCTGTTTGTTACATGATGAAATGGGCTCAGAGAGAGAAGTGGCATGACCAAGGTCACGCAGCTATTTACTGTCAGAACCAGAACTGAAATTAGCTCTCCTGATTCCTCAGCCAGTCTGTTTCTGCTACTCAGGGCCTCCCAGATGTAATGTTCAAGGTCGCTATGGTTGATGCGTGACAGACGCTTTTGTCCCCAAGCTACAGACGTGAACAGGGGAAACTGAAGAGAAGAGAAACCATGATTAAATGGTCTTTTTAAAGGGAATGCAGCTCAGATTTTTAAGTCTCTTCTAACGTGTGCTCCCCTGTTTTCAGGGGAGGAGCTCAGGTAGAACAGTGTGGGTGCTATTTGCCCATCCTCAGCCCCTCTCTGTCATCTCGACCCTGGGACGCGTTATCTGGGCTTTGCAGGACAAGATAGCAGCCAGAGCTCTGAAGCCTGAATGTCAGCTTCACACACCAAAATCAGACTTGACAGGAGTCACTGCTGAGCCCTGATGCTCCTGTTAGGATAGGAGTGACTTAGCGAACTCACTAACATTTCTATTTCCCTTGATCTCCTGTATCCCTCACCCCTTTGCAAATGGAAATGAGGCCTCTGGCCGAAAGGGAGCGCAAGCAATAATGCATAGACAGGAAACCTGGGGTGCTGAGTGGTGGTCAAGATGGAAGCCTTAAATGCCAAGCAGAAGGGCCGAGTCGCCCTAGTCCAGCTCTGCCTTTTCCCTGGTTACCCTACTCAGCCCACACACGGAGGGGCAGAAAATTACATACTGGCTCATCTTAGAATGGAAGGATTACTGCAGTTCCTTAGGCAGAGAGAAAGACTTACCTAAACCCTAAGTTAATTCTCATGCATATTTCTTTCTAGTCTTACTTTCATTTGCACATCTGTATATTAGATGTAATTTTATGTCTACTATTATAATTAATGTTATAAAGCTATTTCTGTGTTGCTATATTGCTGACTTTTTAATGACTACAAAATACCCTTAATGAATATTATCTTCCCACTGTTGACAGATATTTACGCTGTCTGCATTTTTTAAAAATCATGAACTTTACTGCAGTAAACATCTTTGGGCATATCTGTTTTTATCTGTGCTTTGGATTATTTCCTTAGGCAAGATTCCTAGAAATAGAATTAGTGGGTCCAATAGTATAAGAGTTTAATTAGTGCCACATTGTTCTCCCAAAGGGTTCTACCCGGTTACAGAGCCCCCAGCAGTGCACGCAAGCACCTCAGCTCCACCTCTCCCACTCCCTACACACGGGCTTGCACATAACCTGCTGGAAGTGACTCTGAGTAGCATCCGGGCCTGTGTCTTCCCGCAGTGGTGTCTCATCAAACAGACGTGGGGCCTTGTGCCTCACCGTTCGAGGCACAGGGGTATGAGGATGAACAACAAGTGATGGTGGGTGGCTGGGAGCATGGCTTTTGGTTCCTGCCTCTGAGCCCATTAGTCCTCAGATGAGGAAAAGCTGGCTCATACATGACATGCTGGCCATGAGAATTAGCCCCACTCTGTCCAGGGACTGGGGGTAAGTCAAGTGGGGAGCCCAAGGTATTCCCATCAGCACTCACATTCCTAGGAAGAGGGGCTTGAGTGGATAAAACATGGATCCTGGTCTTTGCCCTCAGCTTTTACCTTTTATCCCAATGTGTGATTTGTGTTTGTCCTGATTAGCAGTATATTTGTAGTTTTATGTATTTCTGCAAGCCCCTCAGTTTCTTTCCAGAGGGAAGCTGTAGAAGGAAGGGGTAGGGTTGCTAGTTTTAAAAAATAAAAAATAGGATGTCCCATACTTGCTAAAAATTTTTTTTCACTGATTATCTGAAATTCAGATTTAACTGGGTGCATTTTATCTGGTGACTCTGTGAATGGGTATCCCTTCAGAAATGATGTAATCATGAATGACTCAAGTTAGCAGGTCGTAAGTACAAGAAAAAAGCTCAAGATGCTGTGTTAAGCATGTGTGCTGGTTTGTGTATCTCGACTTTTGTATAATATGAGATGAGTTATGGTGCCTCTAGGGTACTGGGGAGCTTGCTGTCTGAAGTTTCCCAGGAGCTAGAGGGCCCTGGTCACAGAGACCTCACTGACTGCAGCATGGTCAGGCCCAGGGGTGAGAGCCTGGGCTTAATTAGCCTGTGAGCAGAGAGGGGCTTTCAGGACCCCTTAAGCTGCTAAAGAGAGGCAAAGCTGACCCTAGGTCAGTACGTCTCCAGCTGTAAGCGCTGATCATGAATCTTGCCTGGATGTTTTTGTGCATGTGGAATTTTTTGCATTTCAAAAAAATGTGGGGTGGGAAAAGGAGGAACAAAGATCCAGATTGAGCTGTTTCTATCGTTTGGCCCTAGGGCACTAACAAAGTCTGCACACAGACTGCATCAGAGGGCCTGCTGTGGGCAGGTGGGAGGTGGCAGGAGGACGTAGAGGAGAGATACCTCTTCTGTCCAGGGAGTCAGGGCAGTTTCTTGAGGTCACCAGGGTTAAGGTCTCCTGCCTCTGAGTCTGGGACTGCCCAATGCTGGCTTTTCCCATGTTAAGATTTCAGCATTCCTTTCTCTCTCCAGCAAGCATCCTTCCACCCCGATGTCAGTGACGAGGTGAGAACCAGAGCCTTGCGTTTCGGGACAGAGTGCACCCTCGGCTACTTGGACCTCCTGGAGCACGTCTTGGTGGTAAGAAAGCGCATGAGTCAGGGCTGGGGAGTAGCTGTGTCCCTCTAGCTGTCCTGGCTGATTCACACTATGCTTTCCTTGGGAAGACCTCTCTCAGAGCCCTGTCCATTGCCACTGTGAGGCTGGGACTGGATTGAACTGGAATCTCCCCTGATGCACTGATCCGGCACACTGAGCTAAAAGTGCGGTCTGGACGAAGTTGCAGTTAGAATTCAGGAAAGCCCAGTTCTCTCATGCACCTAAAAGGCAGGAATAGCATGTAAAAGGAGGAGGGAGCAGAGTGAAGGACAAAGTGGGCGGGCGGCCAGTGCCAACCTGAAAAAGTATCAGGAGGTCTTGTTAGGAAACCCCCAGTACATCCTGCAAGGACATGGAAGGCTTCTGACAGAGCCATGCCAGCCTCCGTGGCAAGTGAGGGAGGCTGCCAGTGCTGCAAGTGACCCACCAGCCCTTCACAACTTCCATCCTCGAATGAATGGCTTAGATCCCATCGAGAATGACTCCCCCAGCCTAGTGTGCCTAGTGTGGAGCTGGGCTAGGAAGGCATAAGCAGAAGACACCAGGCAGGGGTGTAGATGGTCATGGCTGGTGGGCTGCCCGTGTGGGAGCCTCAGTTTGTGCAGTTCCTAAGGAGGCTTGACTCGCTACAAACCCTAAGGACCAAACCACGGAGCACCAAGAAGTAGGTACAGTGTGTATCTGTCTCTGCTGAGTTCAGGAGCCATGTTTAGAACCATGTAGGGTCTAGGGCAGGCCTCCATAGTCAGAGACACCCCCAGAAGAGCGTTGATGATGTCTCTCCTCCATCACTGCCCTTGCTCTTACCAAACCTAACAAAAGAGATCCAACAGGCCACCTTTAGATACATAATTCACATATCTAGAGGAGGAGTGCCAAGCCCTTCATTTGCTGGGCATTCTCAAGTCTTCTCATTCTGTCCTTGTGCAGCCATGAGGCTTATGGCCAACAGATTGATCTGAGACCCAGAAAGCTTGTCCCTTGGTTGAAGTCACCCATCTGTTCAGCAACAGAGCTGCATCCAAATCTCAATTCTTACTATTCCCAGCTCTGGGAATTTCACTGCCTCCTTCTTAGAAATAAATTATCTTCTGATGCTAAACATTTTAGGTCATTTAAGGGATCATTATTTTTATTCTTTATCCAGGTAACTGTGGTCAATTCTGAAGTGCATTTTTTGGGAAAGTAGCCAGTCTGGGGTCACTAACATTGAGCTCCCAAAGTCTGAACCCTTGTAAATAGAGATCAGTGTATCATATGTAGGCCAAGGAAAGACATCTTAGCCAGTCAGCATTCACAGGCAAGAGCCTCTAGCTAGACAGGTTGGGAAATAGTTAAAGTGTTCAGTCTGTAAGTGTGCCTAGCAGGAAATGGAGGTTAAAGACAGTAACACCAGCAAGGCTTTCCAAAGACCTCTTTTTCATTATGGAACAGTATATTCTGAGTCATATAGAACCTTGTTATAACTAAAAATTGGACAATAGGGTACAATCAGTAGATTTAGAAGCCTCAAGTTCAAATCCTGGTTCTGCCACATAAGTAGCTACATGGCCACTGTGTTGTCTGGGGTGCAGTTTCCTCAGACGTTAAACAGGCAGTTTATTAAGGATGAAATGAGCATGTCTGGAAACCTAGGGCTTTGTGGCCAAGCTAACATTTGCTGAATGCCTTATTAAAATCTGCCGAGTGCGGTGGCTCATGCCTGAATCCCAGCACTTTGGGAGGCTGAGGCTGGTAGATCACTTGAGGTCAGCAGTTCAAGACTAGCCTGGCCAACACTGTGAAACCCCATCTCTATTAAAAATACAAAAATTAGCCAGGCATGGTGGTGGGTGCCTGTAATCCCAGCTACTCAGGAGGCTGAGGCAGGAGAATTGCTTGAACCCAGGAGGTGGAGGTTGCAGTGAGTCAAGATCACACCACTGCACTCCAGCTTGAGTGACAAAGCAAGACTCCATCTCAATAAATAAATAAATAAATAAATAAATAAATAAATAAATAAATAAAATCTGCCACTGGGAAGGTGCCATTTCTGGCTGGTGGGTGGTACTTGCTAACGGTAGGCTTGCAGCAGCAGTGCCCTCTGCCTCCTAAATGGGAGCTCTCCCCCTATGCTCCATTTCTCCTTATTTTTTCTCTCTCGTGCTTTTGCTGTTGTCTTGTTCATTTTGGGGGAAGGGAGGAGATACAGGGATCCTCGTATTTCCATTTCACTTCTCCCCAGTTCCATTTCTTAGTTGAACCATATTTTCTCCAGCACCTGTGCAGCATTGATAATGTACGTGACATCTATGGGTCCAGGCCCTGCACACATGGGCCTCAGGTTGGCAATCTGTACCTTTGCCCTTGGTGAGTCATTTAACAAGAATGTCACTGTGTGGGGTCTGCCTCCAGCTTTATGTCTGACACATACAAAGGCCTGGATGGAAATGGAGTGAAGGTCTCCCCTTTCACTCTCCAGCAAAAATGCAGCTTATTTAGGGGAGAGGAATTCTTTCTTCGTAAGGAAGGGCAGGTGCCAGCACTTGTCTTAGGGAGAAGTGTCTCTCAGGGGAAAGGAAAATGGAGCTGTAACAGGGTCACTTCCCTGACTGCATGCCGACTCTAAACCCTATCCCAGTATCCGGGAATGAGGTGTTGGATCTGCTCAAGTGTTTCCTTTCTTGTCACTTCCCCTCTCCATGCCCACCTCGTTTGGGTGAGCAAAATAAGACAAGGCTGTCTTGTGTGTATGGTGTGCCTCTGTCCGAGGGGCGGGCAGATGGCTGGCCTCCGCCTGAGGGGAGGCCAAGAGGTCCAGGAGCTCTAGGAACATTATAGAAGGTCTAGGAACTTTCCCAGGCCACACATTCAGAGACTCCTGCCTAGTGGCCACCCAGTCGCTATGTCAACATCAGCCCTGATGGTAAGCGGCAGCTTTTTCTGTAACAGGAGGAAGGGCACTTACTGCCGGGAGACCCACCATCACAGGTCATTCAGGAGGTTTCATCTCATGGAGGCTGGAGATCGGAAGGAGGGAGAGTGACCACTACTTTCTTTGCCAGGGCCTAGGCAAGAACAGATTGCACTTTGTGGCCAGACGTGCTTCTCTGGTGACCATTGACATTTTAGTTGATTGATTTTCTGTTATGGATTCTTCCTTGTATTTTTTGTAGAATCAGGACTCTTAAATCTTGTGTGTTACAAACTTGCATGGTTGATATATCTGTTAAAAGCCTGCCAGCTGAGTTTCTTGTCCTCATTGTATACAATTATTGTCATTGTAGTTTGTAACTATGGTAGAAATATCAGTGTCCTAGTTCTCTAAGGCCATTCAGAGGTTTAGGGTAGTTGGTACTAAAATGAAATCACTAATAGGAAGAAAAGCTAAATGATAGTAAAACTATTCCTATAAAAGAAACAGAATCCATCTCATCTTTTGTGATAAGGATTTTTCCCCCTTGAGACTGAAAAGATCCAAATATATTTTAAAGATAAAATTGTCAAAAGTTAGCAACTAAGTATGAGAAGCAATGAAAAGCAAGATTAAAAGTTACCTCCAAAGTTCTCCAGCTCCAAGATTAGGATCATGGTAATGCTATTGACAGGGCAAGGCAGAAGAAAGGGAGATTTTATAGATAAATCTATAAAATTTACAATGTGCCTAAGTTTAATTAGGCACACTGTACATTTGATACATTCTCTAGATGTAAAGATGGAGGAGATATAGTTCTAGTGCTGGCAGTTGAAGGCTTTTATTCATGCATATGGGCTTTTTTTTTTTTTTGGAGACAGAGTTTTGCCCTCGTTGCCTGGGCTGGAGTGCAATGGCATGATCTTGGCTCACTGTAACCTCCACCTCCCGGGTTCAAATGATTCTCCTGCCTCAGCCTCCCAAGTAGCTGGGATTACAGGCACGAGCTACCAGGCCTAGCTAATTTTGTCTTTTTTGTAGAGATGGGGTTTCACCATGTTGGCCAGGCTGGTCCCCTAACCTCAGGTGATCTGCCCACCTTGGCCTCCCAAAGTGCTGGGATTATAGGCATGAGCCACCAGGCCTGGCCAATATGGGGTTTTATTAAGAGCATACAGTATAGACATAAAAGAATAGAGTCAAGGCTAGATCTTGAGAAAACCTGAACCAGTAGAAGACAGGAAAAAAACTGGAGAAATAATGGAAAAAAGGGGACTTCAGAAATATTCGCCTTAAGAAGGGGAATACAAGAAAAAGACTTATCATTTGGGCTTTATGGTTGATTCATTAAGCCATTGTTTATTTTATTGACTTCCTTCTATAGACCACACAAAAGAAATATAAGCTAAGCACATAATGGCCCTTGCCTTCAAGTAGCTCCTAATCCATTTATAATCTAGTTAGTCTCCCTCAGTGGTCTTGGTTGTTGTTTATAGAATGTTAAAGAGTGAAACAATCAAAGATAAAACTATCAAAAAAAAAAAAAAGAATTTTCCCCCTTGAGGGTGACAAGTGCTGATGGCTCTGACATCCAAGGATGTGAATGAAATAGCATTATGTATTTATTTATTTATTTGTTCATGTTCATATATTTTTTTCCTTAAAAAGCAAGACAGTCTTTGAAGAGTATTTTCTATTAAAAATATAGGCGGAACACAAGCCTCTGTTTCTAGGGAATTATCATAAACATATAAAAAATACAAGTTCCTGGTGAAAAATTATAGAAACCCCCACAACAGTATTCGGTCACCTAAATTGTGGTGACATTGGTCATTGTCTTAGGTCTGCTGCCAAAAATAAATTCACGTTCACACAGTTAGCTTTAACTCCTAGAAATCTGGGTTAAAATAAGGATAAGAAAGAGGAGTATTGTTTCACACTGAGAGTCCTGCAAGCCACGAGACTGACAGGCCAGTGCTGTATGAAGGTCCAACAAGAAATGAGGAAAATGAGAATGCCCAAGCCTGGGAAGTAGTGTTCATTTTCAGAGGGGATTCTAATGACAATCAGAAAATGAAAGCCAAATTGCTAATCTAGAGAAGACATCAGAATTTTGTTGAAATTCTTTTTAGGGTAGAAGAAAAGAATATCTACTAAAATTTGATTAGTTATTTGCAGGTGATAGATTTAAAAAGCAATTAAAAACTGGAGATTTTGATTCTCTCTGTCTGTCTCTCTCACACACACACACACACACTCACTCGCTCTGCCCTTCACTCTGTTCTTTGGTCTCTGCAGAAAGACTCTGTATGATCATATGACCGTGGCCTCTCCATTCTGAAAAAGAGTTGACTTAAACCAGACTGTACCTGTAGATCTTAGGGTAGTCTTCCTGAAATGCTTGAAAAATTGATCCCATTTTTAACAATTCAAGGAGAATCAGTGGAGATTCCTGAGAGCTGAAGAAAGGTCAGATAATTGTTCATTTTTTACAAAAAGGGAAAGAGAAAATTCCAGAAATCAAGGTTTAGAGAAAGTGTCCAGCAATCTGCAGAAATAAGTTGAGGTCATTTTCAGGTGGTACATGGAGAATCGGGGATCCTCTTCAGTGAGCTGCTTTTCTTAAATCTCGGCACATAAAAATATGCATGAGTTTATGGTGTCTTAGCCTTGTTCTGTTAAAATATCTAGAGCCAAGGATTCTTAGGCTTTTTTGGCTGGTTTGTATATTTTAGTTTTTCTTTGGAAAATGCTTAAATAAATACAGAAACTAATAGCAGCATCCATGTACCCATCATCTATGATTGACTAATTTTGTTAACAGTTTATCCTATTTGCTTCAGATGCTTATATTTTAAACAAACATACCAATAATAATACATTTTGTATCTGTTCCCACTCCTATTCTCTCTTTGCCTGTGTTACAGATGCCAATGACTATCATGATTTCAGCATTCTTCATCTTTTGTGGGTCATGGGCCCCTTTGAGCTAAAAGCCCGGGGTCATTTCTTGCCTTCTGCAACTGTCATCAAAGAAACATCAGCACAGACACCCAGGTTGATCCCCAAACTGTTAAGAGGAGTCACAGACCCACAAAACCTAGTTAGAACCTTTTGGTATTTAGAGACTCCAAATGGAGAACCCCCGCCTGGGGAATCCTTTAGAGAATTCAGTTAACTCTCAACAAACATAGGATCTAATTTAGACAGAGCCATCTCCCCACTGCCCCGAGAGCTGCTTTATGATGCTTTAGAGATGTCCATTTGAATGATGGTGGCCTCCTGCGTTTGCTGTTTGCTCGTTTATCATAGAGGATTTGTATTGCAGGACAAAAAAGCCGCTACTTTGCCTCTGCAACTATCACAGTTCAATATTTCTGCAAAACCAGTTTGAGATCTTTGGCAGGGCTAAAATTATCCTCGCTTCCACTGGCAGAGCTTTAATTTGGATCTGTCTGTTGTCTGCTATCAGAAATCATGTTGACTTAATGGCAGAATAAAAATAGAACTCCTCTTCTCCTCCGTTATCTAAAGCTCAGTTTCTTTATCAGGGCTGTTCCCTGTCTGAGGGCTGTCATGGTGTACACTTCTCACCGAAGGCCGTCCTTTTAGAGACAGAAGTCTTTCATCATTCCACTCTGTGGGAATGTTGGTAGAAGTTCTTCCCTTGTCTTGAGCTTAGGGGAAAATCATTCAGTCTTTTGCCATTAATTATGAGTGTCCGCACCATACCTTTAACCCTTTGCTTATTCATGCTGTGTTGGCCACTTTAGAGAAACCATTTAACAATGCCTATGGACTGCTTAGCTACTGAGATCCTGAGCCATAACTATTAATAACTTGGTAGTCGTACAGCATATATTGTTTCAGACAAATATGGTACAAGCCTTTTGCAATTAAGTGGTGACAAATGCCACCATCTAAGTCTAGAGCAGTGGTTTACAACTATGGCCACATGAGTCACCCAGGGAACTTAAAAAATTCTTAAGCCCAGGCTACACACCAGAAGAATTTTATCAGTAGCTCTTTATATATATATATATATATATATATATATATATATATATATATATATAAATTTATATAATCTCACCACAGCTCTATAAGGGAAGACTGTTGCGGTGGCGTAATAAACTGAGGCTTAGAGAGAGGATAAGTACCTGTACACAGGTACATTGATATTGACTGCTGAACCTATGCCTAACTAAATTGCCTGCCCACTGGCTGTCTTGGAAAGTAAAAGGCATTTATCCCCTTCCTTCTACTTCTCCATGGCTCTAGTGTTCTTTTGGAACTGGTCTAGGAAGCCATCATAGTAGGACTTGTCCCAATAATGTATTGGTTTGCTTTTCACTCATTAATTCATTTGTTCATTCAAAGGTCTGTGCTGAGTTCTTAATATCTGCAGAATGATATACATATATAGGCCCTAGTGTGAGAGAGTGAGAATCACAGAGCACCTGGAATCATCATGGAACAGTAGCAAATATGAAAGAAGTATAAAAGATTATAAGAGGAGGGAAGATGAGGATAGATACATGTGAAGTAATGCTCAAAGATTATTGACTAATCCATTTGTGCGTACGCATAATGTCACCTGTACACTGCCGTGTCTAGGGCTGGTCATGGTGTAACCCATTGACTCCTCTCATCGGTTTTTTTCTAAGCTTTCTTTATAGTCATGGTGCAAAGGGGTTAGTCCTGGGCTCTAAAAACCATCTTTCCAGATTCCTGAGAAAGACTGTGCTACCTGGGCAGGGGAAAGGCGTGTGGGGCACCAAGAAGGGAATTCACATTTAATGAATGTCTATTGTGTTCCAAGCATTGTGAGAAATACTCCCCATGTGTTATTCCATTCTATCTTTTTTTTTTTTTTTTTTTTTTTTGAGATGGAGTCTCACTCTGTGGTCCAGGCTGGAGTGCAGTGGTGCAATCTTGGCTCACTGCAACCTCTGTTCAGGCAGTTCTCCTGCCTCAACCTCCTGAATAGCTGGGATTAGAGGCACCCACCACCACACCCAGCTAATTTTTATATTTTTAATAGAGACGGAGCTTCACCATGTTGCCCGGGCTGGTCTCTAACTCCTGACCTCAGATGATCCACCCGCCCGAGCCTCCCAAAGTGCTGGGATTACAAGCATGAGCCACTGTGCCCGGCCTCCGTTTGATCTTTGTGCCAGCCCTGAGACATAGGCATTATCCCAGCTTTACAGATGAGAAAACGGGTTTAAAGCCAGTAATGGATAAAGCCAGGTTTGAACACAAGTTTGTTCATTTCCAAAGCTGATGCTTTGTCCCCTACTCAGAGGCTCCAAAATTGTGCAGAGATAGACAGCAGTTATACTTCTCTCCCGACTGTCTGAACATTTCTAAATCTGAAGATCACCATTGGGAAATGTGAGAAAGAGATAACAGAAAAGAGCACTGGAAGAAGAATTTCAACATGAGGAAGGGATAGGATGGTGTGCACCAGAATTTAGATCCCTGGTGGAAGATGGGGAAGAGCTCTTATCCTGTGTCATGGTTCCTTCCATTCATGGATGAGTTTGAGAAGAAATCAGCTGGGGATGTCTTAAAGGTGTTTAGGATTCTCAGTACCTTTTTTAAAATCCATAAAAAACAGAAAGCAAAAGACAATTTTTGAAAACCTTTGAACTAATTCAAAAGAGAGGGCAAATCCTCAGGACTTCTCCCAGGAGAGCTTGCAGTCAAAACTCTGGAAATGGATTGTTTTCTCAAGAATGATCCTCCTGAGCAGTTAGTTGTTGCTCACTTAGGGATTTTGTCTCAAGGACTTGAGTGGCATGTTTCCTCTGGTCCTTTATTTTGTCACAAGTACTGATTGGCCCATAGCTTGGGGCTTCTGCCTTTACTCAGCATGTTCTTTTTTTTTTTAATTTTTATTTATTTATTTATTTATTTATTTATTTTAAAGACTGACTCAATCTCTCTGGCCAAGGCTGGAGTGCAGTGATGCAACCACTGCTCACTGCAGCCTTGACCTCCTGTGCTCAAGAGATCTTCCCACCTCAGCCTCCTGAGTAGTTGGGACTACAGGTGTGTGCCACCATGCCCAGCCAATTTTTAATTTTTTTTTTTTTATTAGAGATGAGGTCTTGCTATGTTGACCAGGCTGGTCTTGAACTCCTGGGCTCAAGCAGTCCTCCCACCTCGGCCTCCCAAAGTGCTTGGATTACAGGTGTGAGCCACTGTACCCAGCCAGAATGTTCTTACAGTTTGGTTAAATTTCAGGTGCATGTGTGTGTTTTATGTACAAATAAAGGACAAATGAAGGTCCAAATAAAAAACAAGGACTTTGTCTCCTTTATGATCTTTAGGAGCTATGTCAGGAGGGACCTTAGAGGCACCACTGGTTCCCAACCTTTTATTTCTCACATGGGGAGATTGAAACCCAGTGAGTCGTAAGGGTTTTCCACAAGGCTCTGAAGTCACTTGGGACAGAGATGCAACTTAAAACCAGGCTGCCTGACTCCACATCCAGCAAGAGGAGTGTGCTTCTTTCCTGTCCCAGTGGTTACTATCCCCCTCATGCCTCTGACTTGTTCTTCACCTGTAGATTCTTCAGAAACCAACCCCAGAACTCAAGCAGCAGCTGGCCGCTTTCTCCAAGCGAGTCGCCGGCGCTGTGACAGAGCTCATCCAGGCGGCGGAAGCCATGAAAGGTAGGCTGGATTCTCACGTCTTGGTGGAGGGCAACCCTCCCAGGCAGTGCTAATACAGCAGACTGAGCAGAGGAAAAGCACAGACGGCAACGGCCTTTAGCTGGCAGATGCAGCCAGGAATACAGTGAGGACTTTCTGCAAGCAAATGGGTTTAGAGTTAACTTGAAAAAGTAACATCCTCCCTGAAGCAAGTCTTTTCTCTAGTCTTTGTATTAAGTGCTTCTGCTTAAATGGTATCCTCCACCTAGAACTACTCACTTTCCTTGGAGTCTCCCCATTTCTTTTTTGTCTGCATTTTCATTCATCAGGTTATTTATTCTCCTTCAAATAATACTTCATGTTTTGAAAATGATGCTACCTGAAAACATTGTTTGGACACCCTTTATGTTTACATAGAAGCAATCAACCCACCTGGGAAAGGTCTTCTCACCATTTTCCTTTACTTTGAATTAAGGTGAGGGGTCAGTCCTCCTGGGTTCCAGGGAGAAGAGAATGGCAAATTCCTGTGTGACGTACAGCATAGTGTAGTGTCTCCTGAGGATGCTTACTTAGATTCATGAGCTTTAAGTTCAAAGTCAGAGCAAGGCTCAAGCCTTGGTCCGTGAGATCATTTTTGAAGCTGCTTGGTGACTGCTCTGTGGAAGGGCCATACAGGCAACTGATTTAGAAAACCGGGATTCGCACCCCCACCCCCCACCCCCATCCAGATGGCCTTTATGAGAGACGGAAGGAAGGTTCCTTAGGACAATGCGGGTCAGGCTCCTGGAGCCTTCATGCATGCAAATCCAGATAGTGTTTTTAATTAAGCCAGTGCCCTGAGGTCTGCAGCTACCAAGAATCACCTTCTTTTGGACTGATTCTAGGAACAGAGTGGGTGGATCCAGAAGACCCAACTGTCGTTGCAGAAACAGAGTTACTGGGGGCTGCAGCATCCATCGAAGCTGCTGCTAAGAAGTTAGAGCAACTGAAGCCAAGAGCAAAACCAAAAGTAAGTGTTCATTTATGGTTGGCTGTCCGATGTCAGTGGGTTCTTCCAGTGGGTGGCTGTGAAATGGAGCTAGGAGTGCTGCAGGGAGCTTGGCTCCTTCCTCATGGTCAGACTAGCAAGCAGAAAACCGGATCTACCTGCCCGGCACTGCTTTAGAGTATGGGGGTAAAAAAATGGCTGATGAGTCTTTCAAGTTAACCACCCAGAAAAATTCCTCTGAGTATCCAAAGGAAGAACTGGGGCATTTGCAGTCTTGATTTAGTTCATTATCTAAAGCAGGTGTTGGATGCTTTCTGTCCGAAGTTGCTGTTACTGGAGAGGAGATTGTTAGCCTCCAATTTTCTGGTTTCTCTTTTGCTTTTTACAAAGAAATAGCACTGCTGGGAATCAGAGGGCAATGAGAACTTCAAAAGTGCACCCATTCCAGGCTTTTTCAGTATATGCTGGAGAGGATGGGTAGTTGGTATGTTTTTTCCTTCTGTGTTTGTCATGTAGATAAATGTTTAAAACTTAAGATTATAGGTATATGTGAAGAGAAATAGCCATTTAAAGGAAAGAGATACTTTTAGATTAGGCAGGAGGAAGGACACTTTCTAAATAAAAGGATGACAAGCTAGTGCTGTCTCCAGGGGCAAAGCCCCAACCCTGTTAAGCTAATACCTCCTACCCCACCTTCCATAGCTGTCTTCAGCAGGAAAATGGTAGAACCAGAGGCGGCCTGTTTTTCTTCCTATTCAAGTAAGTCCCTGGTGGTGCATGTAACTCATCTATTTCCAAGGACCCGGATATACTAGGAAATAATATTTGGCTTTTCCCCTCAAAAAAGGGCTGGATTCCACCAATTTAGTTATACCTAAAAATTTACCTATTTTTGTAAGACCAAGGGATGGAGTCTGGGCCCTGAAACAGAGCAGACCACTCAAAAGCACTGCCTGGGCCAGTGTAGTGTATGAAATAAACACAGACTGAGTCTGTTCAGCTTGGGAACATTATTAAAACCTTCGAGTGCTTAGAACCAACCTCCTAATAGTCGCTCTGGACTTGGTAAAGGCACTTAAACGTTTTCTCATCAAGATGTAACTTAAGGATTTGGGCTTCTGATTGTGGGGTTTACCAGGGCTCTCTCTGCTGGACTCTACCTGAGAGTCTTGGGTTGCCTGATACTGTCAGAGTTTTCTTAGAAACTTAAGAGCCAGGTGTGGTTGTTGGGACAACTCCATTTTCTGGTTACGCCTTTGTTTCTGCTTTGTCAGTCAAGTTAATCGTGAATGAAAAGTGTACTTAAGAGTCAACCGTTAACTAAGATTTAGAGGTTTGGTGCATAATGTTTTTCCATTTCCTTGTCTGATTTATCACGATGGCCTTTCTTGGGGAGGGCTCTGTCCGCTAATGCCGAAGCCATGTCAGTTGACACATTCGTTCTCCTGGAGAATTAGCCTGGTGCTAATTTAACATTAACACTTCACCATATTCTAAGAGCTCCCGTTTCAATGTCTTTCCCTTTGTCCTTCCGCAGGGTCCTTCTGAGCTCTTGTCTGAGTCCTGGTTTCCCCGTGTCTGGTCGTTCACTTCACGACTCCAGATGGGAAAACAAAATTATTAAAGTTCCTACCCCATAGGATTATTGTTATAATAATTAAATAAGATAGTATAAGAACACTGCCTGACATACAGTGAGACTTGGTAGATAGTAACTATATCACCATTATTATCACCATCATCACTGAAAATATGTGTCTGGGACTTACTCCCTAGGAAATGCCTGAAATAAAAATTATTCCACTGGCCCCTGAAGAAAGAAAAACAGGAAGCTCGCATTGTTCAGTTGCCAAGCATGTGCCAGGCAGTCTTCTAGGTACTTTATGGGAGTCACTCATCTGATCCTTTGAAAAAGTCCATTAGAATCAGAAGCACCAAGAGGCGAATTACCTTGCCAGGGTCCGACCACTGTCACTCAGCTGGGAGGGCTATGTATGGCCCTGGGTGGCAGTTTCAGTCCATACCAGCCCCTGTTTGCCACCCCATTGTCAGAGAAGGCTTGTCTAGTCCCACAAAGGCCATTTGTAGTTTCTGTGTGCCCTTTGAGCTACTAATCCCACCTCTGGGAATCTCTCCCGAGGAGGAAATCCAAGAGGGGAAGAAAGTTGTGTGCCTGTGAGAGGGTTGTCCCTTGCAGCCTTGTTTGTAGTGATGAGAACTTGGATGTGGACCAAGTGTCTCCTCAAAGGAATATTATGCAGCTATGAAAAATAATGGTTGCTAGGACTGTGTAGCACGAAGAAAATGCTCATGGTATAACAGAAAGGATGCAGGATTATGTACTTATTATGATTACAACTCTAAAAACTCACAGATGAAGAAAATAAGTAGGGAATGTACAAGAATGATGATGGAATTGGGATGATGGAAGGGTCTGTGTTTTAACATTTTATAAAACAAAGGTTTAAAAAATAACAGCACCTTAAAAATTAATGACTGCTGAAGTAGGCCTGTGAGGACTCCCTACAGTACTCTAGGATCATATAGCCTTGGTGTTTACATTGAGGGTTTTTACAGGAAAGCCAAGGAGTCCTTCGGCCAAGGTCAAGGTTAACATAACTGATGATGTGAATCCTTTGTTTGAGGGTTCCTACCTGAGCTCACTCCCATCGTATTAGGAAGGGTGATGGGTACTTCTAGAATGCTTCACAATGGTCTGAAGTCTTTCTCTGCCTGATGGCCAGAGGTGGATATTATCTATGAAACTGTTTTGGAAAACCTTCAACCCAAACCATAGTTTTTGTGCCTAATAGGGCACATTGCAATAACTTTTGCATGAAATATCTTCCTTGCCTTTATAAAGGAATTTATTTCCCCAATTAAAAAACAATAACAACAATCTGCACCAAAATCAGCCAGTCTTTTGAGTTTAGTCACTTCTCTCCATTCTCTCCCAAAACCTTAAAAAAATCCTCAGGGTACTGTAAGTAAACAATTGCTTATTACATCCCTATAACCCTACCCTGGTACACACACATGCCTTCAGTATAAAATGGATGTGTCTTCCTTCTGGGGAGTATTCACACTGCTTTCAGGAAGAGTTTGGGGAGGGACAGTAATTTTGTCTAAAATGCTCTGCTCACCACCGTCTCAGGTTGCCTGTTTTTAAAGGAGAATGGCTCATGGTCTATGATGATGATTCTGGTATATTTCCACCTCAGGCTCTTAAGCATCACTTTTTGCCTGGGATCTCCCAGACATGTACCGTTGAATCTGCTGTTCACCTGGGGAGATGAGAATGTCAGTGAGCGCTGGTGCATGTGCTGACAGTATTGTTAATGGCGCCGTTTCCACATCTGCAGGCAGACTTGTGCTCCAAAGACAGTTATCGGAGTTGCTGCAAAAGTGACCACCCCCTGCAGCCGTAACCTTCAATACTGTGCCTAGTCTCGAGCTCAGTCAAACCTGGATGCCTTTTCTGCAGGCCTCTGTGTGATATGTTTGATATATTAGGTTGTTATTTAATCCAACTATATATCAAACATATTCCTACAGTGTCTTGCCCTGTCTCCGGGGGTTCCTAATAAAGTTTATAAGGCAACAGGAAAGAACACGTTAAAATCACAAGTAGATTTAGAAGATGGAGCACTCATTACAATTCATGTTATCTTCCATTTCTTCTTATAGCATTTGAGACCTGTATCAGTATTACTAGATGACTTGCTTATTATAGAAACAATAAGTGTTGATGTTTCATAAGAGCCTGGGGTATTCTGTGTGGCTTAGTTTTGTGCAGTGATGAATCCTTAAGGAATTCAATATGCTTGGTGGAAAAAACGGTTCCAACCCATGTCTGTGACACAGAATAAAGGTCAGGATTATAGCCTCAAACACATCTAGATTTATGTTTCATTTTGGTCCATTTTTATCCTGATCTTCAATTTAGAAGTTCACGTCAGGGTTTCAGCAAAAATTCAAGGAGCACAGATCAGTTTTCTATAACTTCCCTTTCCACTCACAGTAACAGAATGTATAAAGCAAATCCGCCATACCAGCTGCATGGATACTGAGTCAGTGAGCTTTGTACAAACCTTGGATATAGGACTAAATATATCTCATGAAGGTAATACAATGTTGACTGAACTCTTGAATTTCCTGTTATAGGTTAACTTGTCAGTGGAGGTTGGTAATATTTAGAATAAGCCAACAATCAGAAAGTAATATCATAGCCTAATTGACTGTGGCAGGAAGTTTGGGATTATGATATAGAAAACATTTTTTCTGGTACATAACAGCCTTCTTTGGTTGGTTTTGACCTCTTCCTTATAGAAAAGCCTGTGAAGTATGTGTGAGTTCATTCTGAGTTCTCTCAACAAAATACTTTGTGAGCACTGCTTTCTGGAAAGAGAACTACTGTTCTCAATGTTTTGGAGGAGAAAAGGTGTAAGCAAATGGTTTAAACAGGTCAGTCATGAAAGCTTCCCCTTACTGTGTCTAGAAGTTATTGCCACATTGCTTACAGGTGAATGCATAGTGACAGGGTCACCAACAGCAACATCAGAGAGGTGATGACACAGGAGAGGGTCCTGTGATGTTGGAGTCCTGGCTTCTGGAGTTACACAATGGAACCTGTCTCTGGAATCCTTCTCCATTGAGAAGCGATCTGTGTGTGTCGGCAGGTGCTCTGTCAGGCGGGTTTCAAGATGCTGCCCCAATCAATCAGTCCCTCCTTCACACAGCTAGAGAACACTGGCTTTGGTTTTGAGCCCAGTTACATTGTTTGACTGAAATGGCAAATGGCCATGGAAAAGAGACAGCAAGTTATTACGAACAAAGAAAAACATGGTTTCAAAAGGACCTGCAGACGAAGCCCACTTGTTTGAATTGATGTGATTTTCTTGTTTCTTTGGGTGACTTTGTCACTGGCCAGCATGTTCTCTGTAGTGATTAATATGGTGAAGGGAAAAAGGAACCAACTGTTCAGGAAGGAGGAGGACAAATGCAGCATTTTCTGTATGGCTGCACGTGGGCTTTGAGTGGCACTCATTGGTTCCAGACCAGGAGCACACAGGGTGTGAAAAGCAAGTATGGGGCCGGGCGTGGTGGCTCACACCTGTAATCCCAGCACTTTGGGAGGCCGAGGCGGGCGGATCATTTGAGGTCAGAAGTTCGAGACCAGCCTGACCAACAGCTGGGTTTCACCCAGTATCTACTAAAAATACAATATATATATAAATATATATATAAAATATATAAATAAATATACATTATATATTATATATAATATAAATTATATATATTATATATATAAAATAAGTCAGGCATGGTGGTGCACGCCTGTAGTCCCAGCTACTCGCGAGGCTGAGAATCGCTTGAACTTGGGAGGTGGAGGTTGCCGTGAGCCGGGATCGTGCCACTGCACTCCAGCCTGGGTGACAGAGTGAGACTCGGTCTCAAAAACATAAATAAATAAGAAAAGCAAGTATGGGAGACTCCCCTCCAGGGTAGACCAGTAGGCCCTTGTCAGATCCTTCACAGACGCAGAAAGGGGGCTTAAGATGTAGGGAGTTTATCTGATACATCTTGGGAAGAACCCTGTTATCTTTTGTCTGTGCTTTCTATATCGACATTCAAGGGCCCCTTAAACAGAAATAGTGATTCAAAGATTATTTCAGTGGCGTTGCTTTCCATTTTGAACACAAAAGTAAAGCAATGGATACTATGGGAAAACTACTCCCAAGATATTCATCATGCAGGTGCGGACCTTTTCCAGCAGACACTGCATGAACTCGTGCATATTCCTCGGATGCGGAGGGTGTGGTCCCTCCCCAGTCACAGGCACAGCCATTTGGCAGTTTCTCTGCCACCCATTTTGCCTGTTTAAGGTCTCTCTGGAGCTTTCCCTGAGACAAGGCCAGCTGTCCATGCCTGGCTCTTAGCAGTTCAGTTGTTCTGGGAGGTTTACCTTTTGTTAGAACTAATAAAGGTGGCAGTCCTGAAGCCACCCCATCCATGGGTCCTCCAGAGGAGAAGCTGATCTAACCTTTGCACAGTTTGGGGCTTTGCATACAGGCTAAGGCCTCCCTCAAGGCACCTCTCAGTTCAATACCAGAAGCAAACTAGTAGCAGCCAAACTTGCAACAACAAAAAAAAGAGAAATGTGGCTGCCTGCTCCACTCCGGCTTCCAACTGGCAGGAAAATGCCTCACTCCTGTTGTGGGAGTTCTAGACACTGGCCTCCTTTTTTCCCTCAAGGACATTTAAATTAAATGCAAAATGTTCACACTTTAAAAAATATATATCCAAGAGGATTTTTTTAAAGTTTCTGATGCACTATGACCTTATTTTTAGTAGCAGGCATTCTGCGAGACTCTGAGTAATGCAGAGCAAAGCCTGAGACCCCACTGGAAAGATGACATGGGTGGTTCTTCAGTTTGTGGAGCCAGTTGTGAGAAGGGCAACCATTGTGTTTTTAGCTCTCAACAAAGCATTCCCTCAAAGTAAGTTTTCAGGGAGGGAGGCAAGCCCTTTGGCCATCTCCTATGCATGCCTTATGCTCCTTCACCTTCAAGTTCATTGGCGGAAGGAGCTGTGGGGTTGCAGGGCATAAGAAAAGGCCAAGAAAAAGACCATGGGAGGACATTCTCTTCCCCTGCCCAACACTTGCCCAGGACCTGACAAGGACAGTGAGCAGGGGAAGTGGGTAAGGACGTTGAGGAGGAGCGGGGGCAGTGGGGGATGTTGGTAAGGATATTGAGGAGGAGGTCAAGAGAGATCAGAAGAGAAAAGGTAGTTCCTGCTTATTTTAGTCACCGCCTTCTAAGAGAAGTTTAATTTGGAACTGTCCATGTCTAGGCAAAAGGACCAGGAAGGTTGAGTTGCTCCTCAAGTGACAGAAAACTGAGTAACTGATACCTGGAGAAAGGGCAGCGAAGACTCCACAGTCACATAGTCAAAGTACAGAACAGTGACTACCACCCGGATTGTCCCACTCCTGCTTGGGTGCTGAGAGAGGAGCTGGTGCCCATCTATGCTATGCTGTTTGGTACCTGACGCTTACTGATTTGTGGGTTTTACTTATAATGAATTTAGGCTGTAATCAGAAATAGCAAGAAGAATTTTTATTGGAATTATGGATACATAACAGGGTTTAGACAGAGAAACAGATTAATTTAGCCCCAAACGTGAAAAAAACAATTTTTGATAATGAAATTGCTAATGGTTTTTGAGCATCTCCTATGAGTCAGCCATGCTTTACATATACTAATCACGTGCTTGTAATGACTCCATCAGATAGGTTAGGAGGGGAAGTAGGCTTAGAAGATGAATGAATTAGTGTGAAGACCATGTTCTCAGAATCCATGAAAGGCCAAATGCCAAAAGAAACATGAGGAAAGGCTGTCCCTTTTACCTTCTCCACTTTCCGCACCACTTCCCCTACCACCACCATTTCCTCTTCCAGGGGACATATAGCTACTGAAACTTTAAACCCATCAGAGCAACATATAGGGGTCCCAAATACTCTCCCAACTGGGAAACAGGGGAAGGGAGCCAACCCAATATATAGCCTTTCCCAAGAGGGATCTCACCAGACCACTGACTTTTTAAAGGGTGAGCAAGGAAGGTCAGCATGCAGGGAAGAGGTCAACTACAGGGTACTCAGACCTTTCTAGAAGCTACCAGAAAGCCCAGGTAGGGATAAATCTGTCTTCAGCAAGAGTTGGCCAGACAGCCCAGGAAAGACGATTGCTTAGAGCTGATGGGCACCTGGCCAAATAGCCTTTTCAAATGGAGGGGAAGGGGGAAAAGAACAGTATATCAAAGGAGAAGTTAATTCAGCATGCAGCGGCAGCAACAAACACCTTCATTAGGCAGAGTAGAAGCTTAGTTTGTACATCTGTTCACTCTTTTTCCCAGTGCTGTCTTGTTAC
The DNA here is from genome assembly GCF_028858775.2 of Pan troglodytes. Lineage (NCBI taxonomy): Eukaryota > Metazoa > Chordata > Mammalia > Primates > Hominidae > Pan > Pan troglodytes. The sequence goes on from NC_072414.2 coordinate 54,818,682, forward strand.
ATAAGAGTGCCTCTTGGTAAAATGCCACTGTGTTTACATTTGTATGTCCATGCATGACTAAATGTCACAAACTGTGAATTCCAGTTGAAGGCTGCAAGTAGAGTGTACAAATAACAACCCACGGCCTCAAACAGGGCAGGAACCTGCTCATAGCTGTGTGTGCATCTGTCCACCAGGGCTCAGGAGTGGATGCCAATGATATGGATGCTTACTCTGTGTATTTCTCCTTCTCCTACCTTGTGCGTTGTGCTCTGGCTGAACTCTGGAACTTGGGAAATGCATTTTGAATGGATATATTCATTCAGCAAATGTTGATCATCACATGGGCTCCTCTGCCTGATTTTGTGCTAGAGAAACAAACATAGGTTGAATAAAACACAGTCTCACCCTGGAGGGGATCACAGGCTGGTAGGATTAAGTTAAATGGTGTTTGTTTTCCTGAGTCCAGGCCAGCATTTCCTACAGAGTAGTGTGTAACCACCTCTGTAAGAAATACAGATTCCTGACTCCCACCCCAGACCTACCAAAACAGCATCTGCATCTTTAACCAGATCCTCAGGTGATTCTGCAGTGAGGGCTATCCATTTATTTATTTATTTATTTATTTTTCTGTAAAATTTTTTTCTGTTTGGTTTTTGAGGGTACATAGTAGGTATATATATTTATTTATATATATATAATATATATTATATATATATAATACATGAGATGTGTTGTTACAGGCATTGTATTAGCTTGTTCTCACACAACTAATATAGACATACCCAGGACTGGGTGATACATAAAGAAAAGGTTTAATTGACTCACAGTTCCACATGGCTGGGGAGGCCTCACAATCATGGCGGAAAGCGAAGGGGAAGCAAGATACATCTTATATGGCGGCAGGCAAGCGGGCTTGTGTAGGGGAACTCCCCTTTATAAAACCAACAGATCTCATGAAACTTATTCACTATCACGAGAACAGCACAGGAAAGACCTGCCCCCATGATTCACTTACCTCCCACCAGGTCCCTCCCATGACATGTGGGGATTATGGGAGCTACAATTCAAGATGAGATTTGGGTGGGGACACAGCCAAACAATATCAGGCATGCAATGTGAAATAAGCACATCATGGAGAATGGGGTATCCATCCTCTCAAGCATTTATCCTTTGTGTTACAAACAATCCAATTACACTGTTCTAATTATTTTAAAATGTACAATTAAGTTATTGACCATAGTCACCCTGTTGTGCTGTCACATGTAGTAGGTCTTACTCTATTTTTTTGTACCCATGAACCATCCCTACCTCCCAGCCCCTCACTACCCTTCCCAGCCTCTGGGAGCAGTCCTTCTACTCTCTATGTCCATGAGTTCAATTGTTTTGATTTCTGGATCCCACAAATAAGTGGGAACATACAATGTTTGTCTTTCTGTGCCTGGCTTATTTCACTTAACGTAAGGATCTCCAGTTCTAGCCATGTGGTTGCAAATGGCAGGATCTCATTCTTTTTTATGGCTAAAGACTATCAATTTATCCAGTTTAATGAAATTGTTTTCTTAAGTTCCTTGCTTTAGCTTGATGCCAGTAGTTATAGAGAAATATAAATAGCCACATGCACAGGATTAGTCATAATCTTTAAAAGATTATTTTAGCGGGTCTTTACATGATCCAATTGCGGAAAGAATGAAAAACCCAGAAGTGAGGATTCCGTTATCCCCTTTATAAACCAGAAGGACAGATCTGACTTACCCTGGTCAGGTCAGTAACATCTCAGCTAAAGAGGACCTTAAGACACCAACCAGTTGAGCCTCTCTGGTGAGAAGGTGAGAATGAGAGCTCCGGGAGAGGGGCCAGCCTGCAGATTCTTCCCCGGAGTCACTGTGCACCATGTTGTTCTTCTTAGTCTCCCCAGTCCCTCAGCTGCAGTGGGGACTGTTCCATTAACAAATTCTGCATTTTAATTGTGATTCTTTTATTTAGGAAAGTCCTTTGAAGACCCAGCCAATTCTGTGTCCTTCCTACCTTCTCCCCTATTCCATTCTGCATGCTAATGGGAGCTGGAACTGATGGGGCACCTGGGTTTTTGACCATGTCTCCTTGGCTTGGAGAGATGCCATTTTCTCTAAGGCTAGAAGTTGTATGGTATGAGGACACATTAAGTATTGGTGTCTGATTTCAGCAGTAGAGATAGGGTGGGCAGTGCGTCTTAGTCATAAACCTGGCATACAGGAAAATAGGGACGCAGCAGTCAGAAGGCAGGTTTCATCAGGGTACTCTGCCCAAACTGTAGTATCTAACATTAGCCCTCCATCCCTGTGCCATCCCAGTCAGCCTTTCTAGGGAGAATCTCTAATACTTTCTTATCAGAGCAAATGTCTCCCAGAGATAAGAACTTCTGCTGTATCTGTTTTAAAGCATAGAGATGTTGTGGGAAGAAAAATAAAAATTTGTCAAAGAACATTACAACAATTGCCATTACCAGAAAAATCTGTGGGTGTCAAAAATATTTCCAAGTCGAATATCTATTACAAGCTTGTGTTTAAAAAAAAAAAAAAAACTCCCAGGCAGCGGAAGATGTGGGAGAGGCTCTTAAAATCAGTTGTGATGAGATGATCCTAACAGATCTACCCCTGCTAAAGACGTAGCACTTAATTTTAAAGAAATTCCACTTTTGAAAATCTTAAAATTTGGGAAATAAAAAATCTGAGAGTATTCCACACTGTAAAGTGGACTCGGGCGTGGAACCCATAGTGTAGCTGAGGACACCTGAGGCAAGAGCGTGAGAGACTTCAGGAGCCGCCATGAAGAGCTCCCACAAGCCTCCGTTTCCTCATCTGCAAAGTTTGGAGTCAAAAATTCTGTGATTTCCCTGGTGCTTTAATCTGTTATGTGCCTGACATTCTTTGGCAGAATGAATTTCCAGAAAAGCTCTTAATCTCACGGTTATTAAAATATACATTATTTATATATTTAATATATATAAATTAGAGCCTACTGTAATTTATTTGGGGACTGACTACACAAGAGTTCCTTTTATGCGAGAGTGTCTTACAATGGATCATTTCCGTATTTCAGTCACCAAATTCTATACTCCCCCAGTCCAAAATGAGTCCAGTAGAACTAAATTCATTTCTGTCCTGAATACTCTTAGAGCAAGACTTGGTCAGCAATAAGAAAGAACGCACAAGTCTGTCTCAGAACTTCTGAAATGCTACCATCATTCAGATCCATTAGAAGTGCATTGAAATTGTATTTTGATAATGTAGGTTATAAAGAAAAAGGATTAGCACCTTTCATGGTTCAAGATGTGGCATTATGAATGGAGAGCTGGAGAAGACTTGTATCCCTCCGGTCTGACGTTTCACATGGGAGCGTTAGCAAGCTGACTTTGAACCTCTGGCACAAACCATTTCTCATTGATGCCCCAAGGGGTGGCTTTGGCTAGTTAAAGTGCCTCATTTTGGAGTCAGATTTAGGTTTAGATTCTGGTTGAGATGCATCATGCTGCCACATCACCTTGGCCCAATAATCTAATCTACCTTCCTGAGCCTGGGTTTTCTCACTGTAAAAATAAGGATAAAGATAATTCCAATATACGATCTTTTTTGTGTGTGTGTGTGAGAATTAAGTCATTGTATGTAGAAGTGCCTAACAAAATACTTGGTACACAGTAGGCACTCTTAAAAATCTACTATTGTTGGCACAAAGTGTGAATGTCCGTAATGCCACTGAGTTGTACACTTAAAATTGGATAAAACGGTAAGTTTTGTGTTATATATATTTTACCACACATACAGAGAAAAGTATTGCTGGGCCTGGCCATCATCTCTCAATGCCTGAAAGGTACCACCCACATCTTCAACACTGTGTGACCTGAGGGCAGCTTAGCCAAATTGACCTAGAGTCATGGAATGTTGTCACACAGGTCTAATCTGACCACCCCCAGCAAAACTGTGATGCTCCAACCCATGAGCCTGGGACCACAGTCTTTATACTTGTCTCACTTCTCCAAAGCTTCTTTTCAACTTCCTGAGTTGTTTTAGCAGCAAAGGAGATGGTGGTGAATTTAGACCAGAACCCTAATGGTCTGATAACACCTACACAGTGGTGTCCAATGTTCTATGTTCTTCCCAAGATGGATCCCGTGCCTCGGGTGTCCGGGGGACAGAACAAGCTCCACCTTGATGTCGTGTTGCCCTGGTTTCTTTTTCACCACTGGGCAATGTGTGCTTGGTCTATAACTCTCTCAGTGCTCAGCCACAGAAATGCCAGTGCTGTTTGGCTTTGATTTTTACCCAGGAAAAAGACAGCTTTTCAGAACTGGTAGCCATCTTTCCTTTTTTTTTTTTTTTTTTTAAAGTCCATTTTTGAGGCTTAGGCTCTGGAAGAGAGTAAGTGCTATGATCTACTGTTTTGATTTTATTATTTTGGTTTCGGTTATTGATGTTGCTAAAACCATTTGAGTGTATTTTATTCACAGTGAATGTATATCTTTAAAGATTTTGTTCCAGAAAATGAGTCTGTCTGCAAATTTCCGTGGGATGTCAAGCTAACGGCTTTTTCCTTCTGGAGTTAGGGGGAAGGGGCTGCAGGTGGAGAGGCATCCTGACCTTTCTATCCTGGTATTGCTGTTGTACAACAGTGTCAGTGTATTAATACTTAACATTAGGTAAAAGGGTAAATTGTGTGTTATATATATTGTACCACACATACAAAGAAAACTATTGCTGTGCCTGGCCATTGTCTCTTAATGCCTGAAAGGTACCAGCCACATCTTCAACACTGTGTGACCCGAGGGTGGCTTAACCAAATTGACTTAAGAGTCCTGAAAGTTTGCACAGGGGACCTCTCATCTGCTTCTTGTTAAGGAACCATCCCATTTTAGGTGTGGTTTGTCAACAAAAAACAATAGGCAGGTGAAGAGCCAGGTGACCCAGCAGTAAGTAGTTTGGAAGAAAGAGCCCTTTGTGGATATGAATTGCATGTGATGCTGTTTTCTTTTGGTTATAGCAAGCGGATGAGACCCTGGACTTTGAGGAACAGATCTTGGAAGCTGCTAAATCCATTGCTGCTGCCACAAGCGCCCTGGTCAAATCGGCCTCAGCAGCCCAGAGGGAGCTGGTGGCCCAAGGAAAGGTGGGTAAAGGGGCTGACCACATGCGGGACACTCAACGTACGAGAGCCTCAGAGGGCCCAGGAAAAGAGCTACAAGCCTTTGTCCTGACCAAGGAAACACATGCAGTGCCTTCCCTCCCTGAATTGCCACTCTCTGTGCTGACCGACTGAAAACTACAGCCTTCAGACCAACAGAATAAGAGGTTTGGCTTCTGGGCCTCTCATCTGCTTCTTGTTAAGGAAAGCATCCCATTCCAGGCAGTGATTGGGGCCTGAACGAGATATTTATATTCCCACTGTACATTAGGCTACGTAAAGATGTAAACTGTCATATTTTCCTGGTGGTCCGCTCTAGAAGCACCGCATTCGGCGGCTTTTATGATACCACTTTCCAGCTCCAGAGGGTTCCGTTTGTTTTTAGGACTGTCGAGCTGAATACTGGCCAGCTTCGCAGTTAGCACTTTCCTAAGTCTGCTGGTGAACGGGCCAGTCAGATTTTAAATGTGAAATTTCTTCAGCTTTATCTCTAGTCACCCATTCCATCTACTTTAGCATAAAAGTATAGTGTTTTTTGTTTTTTTTTGAGGATTCAAAGGATTATTAGTACATTAGTAATTCTGGATATGGAACAGTCTTCCGATTTAACGTGTTCCATATGTCTTGTTATTTACATACACATGGAACCATCCTATCCACACTGGCTTTCAGAGAGCCTCTGAAATGGAGAGGCCCCACAGAAACGTGACCGTTCGTGGGTTTGGGAAATGTGGTCACCATCATTGTCATTCATTTCTGTTTGATATTAAAAGGACTTTGCTGTCAGTGTACAGATAGGTAGAGGTGAGTTGTGTCTTGACCCAAGAACTCGCAGTACAGACAGGGAGATTGTGCCTCACCATAGGCTGTGCATCTTCTTCCAGGAAGTCTTTTGTGAGCTTAGCCATGGCTTAGTCCAGTCCACATACCTTGAATTCTCTTTCTAAACCATTGTGTTGTATGTTATTCAGTATTGGTCCATGTCCGTCTCCCCACCTGGCACACAAGCTGTTCTCTCCATCCTTCCCGTTGATCCCCTGTAGAGCCAGCGGAATGCCAACCTTGTCCGTCCTGTACTCAGCAAGTTCTTGTTGGCTGGTCAACATGTAAGGACCACAGATGTGTCATTGAATGGAATATCCTATGTTTAAAAAAAAATCCTGGTTATTTCAACATTGATAAAGGGCTATGTGTCCAACACATTGCTTAGATACTAGAGAATCCAACTTGGACATGGCAGAGTCCCTATCTGTCCTCCAACGAACTTATGTGTTCAAGCATTTAAAAAATTGGTGAAGGAGGTTCAGCCAGATTTGGGTGAACTATAGTATTATAGGCAGGACCTTGGAGTTTTACCTGACATTCAGCAATCCCTGATATGGCCCTTTTATTGCTGACACACCCCCAATTTCATATTCAAATTGAGATACTCTTACCTCACCAGGCACGTCCCACAAGCTTGAAGGTATTTCCTCCTGTGGCTTCTCCCTCTGGATGTGGACAGAAAATGTTCTACTTGTTGCCATGATTTCTAAATAGAAACAGAGATCCATATTTCTCTCCCACCCCTGACAGATGGTATTTCCTTAAGACAAGGGTCTGCACTCAATTGTACCAGAGGGAGTTCCACCACACTTTTTTAACATCATCTGCCAGAAACGCAGGGTGGTTTTCAGGGTCAGTAATCGGGAGAGATTTAAATTTCTCTTAGCCCTTGAAAAGAGGAGGCCTAGTGGCTCCCACATTTGAAATGGAGAAAGCTCAGCAGAGGAGTAAGTGTAGAAAGACAGCCCCAGGCCATCATTCCTGAGCCGTTTCCCAGAAATGCAGTACCTGGAAGCTAAGTGGAGCCATTCTTAGCATTTCCTGTCGCCTCTTGGTGGCGAAACCTGCCAGGATGTGCTGTGCAATCTTGGCATGGCCTGAGTCCCACGTGAGAAAGGTTGCTCCATTCTCAGGCCTGTGCTGTTGGCAGGAGGCACCAAGCGGGGTACAAGTCTGGTTCCCGAGCAAGGTCTGGGGATGAGGGGCTGCCTGCCCTCATGGCCAATTTCTCGACTCTACTCTCTAGGTGGGCTCCATCCCTGCCAATGCTGCAGACGACGGACAGTGGTCACAGGGGCTGATTTCTGCTGTGAGTTGCCTTCTCCTTCCTCCCAGTTTGCTTTTGGGGTCCCCTGAGGGAGGTTTGGGCCTTGGGTCACTTCTCCGTTGACTGTCCCCAGGCCCGGATGGTGGCGGCTGCGACCAGCAGTCTCTGTGAGGCGGCCAATGCCTCCGTTCAGGGACACGCCAGCGAGGAGAAGCTCATCTCATCTGCCAAGCAGGTCGCCGCTTCCACGGCTCAGCTGCTGGTGGCCTGCAAGGTGAAGGCCGACCAGGATTCAGAGGCCATGAGGCGGCTACAGGTAATGGTCACTGATGCTGGTGGGAAAATACTCCTGTTGGAGCGGGTAAGTGTCACCAGAGGGGACAAGCCTCACTTCCTTGGCATGACCCACCAGGCCTTCCATCAGCCAGCCCTGTCCACGTTCCAGCCTCATCTACTGCGTGCGTCCATGCATCCTCCACTGCTGCCCCACCACGCTGCCATTCTCCTCGTGTGCCTTCTGGTCTCATGCCCTGGGGCCCTGCTCCTCGCCAGCCCAACCCAGCAGACCCCCTACTTGTCCTTTGTGACTCATCTGGGAAGCCCTCCCTGACTCCCAGGGTTTGGGCAGTTTATCCCTCCTCTGTGCTTTGAGAGCCCCTAGCCAGACCACTCAGGTTCCCATCACATGGTACCACTGTAGGTCTGTCTGTGAGCAGGTTGTGAGCCTCTTAGATGCAGGCACCACATCTTCATCTGTGCCTCTCTCATACGTTACTAACTCGGTGCCTGCTTCAGAGGAGGCCTTCAGCCAATGTCTGCTACAGAAGGGAGTAAAAGGACTGAAATTCTATGAGACTGTTGCTGTTTCCCAGAGCCCAGAGAACATGTTAGGAAGGTAACAATCAAGTCCTTCTCAGAGCAGATACATTTTCCTGATTGCTTTAATTATAAAAATATTTTAAACACAATAAAAGAAATGCTTAAATGAAAAAAATCACACGGCCCCAACATCTTCATATATCAAACGTTATCATTGCTTTCTGTTCGTTTTTATCTACATATAAAATAATTTTGTCCAGTTGTAATCATGGCGAGATACATTCTGCTTTCTTTTCACTTAACATTTTATCGTATGTAATTTTTCCTTGAAGATAAGGCTTCATTAACTTCTCTATGCAAAGCTAGCTGGCCCATTCTTCATGAGTTCCATTTTTAATGATTGCATGATATTACATCAACTGATTATGCCAGAATTTCCCTATACTTTGGACATTTTGTTTCCAATTTTCAAGATTTTTTTATTGTAAGTGTTAAAATGCAGATTGTCTGTATTGCTAAAAGTATGTTTACATCAGTCATGAAGCAAATCATAAATGGCAGAAATCTCAGAATTCTTGTTGTATTGTGAAAGGCCTAAAGTGCATTTCTGTTTTTTGGCCCTCTTGAGTCCCTCTCTGACCCACCTCCCTCACCTTTATTTGATACCGGGGATAAACCCAGGGAAAAATTGAGGAGCTGTTCGTTTGTGAATATGTGATTTCTGGGTCTGGGGGACACTTCTGAGGAAAACATCCTGAGTTAAGAGAGACCTGGTTCAAGTCCTGCTTCTGCCATTTATTAGGTGCATAATCTTATATAAATCAATCACTCAAAACTTTTCAGGGGCTTCATCTGTAAAATGGGGATAGAGCCATCCACACTGACTCTTATGAGGGTCAAATAGGAGAATGGATATGACAGTGCTTTGTTAGGTCCTAAGGATTTACACAGATAGAATGCAGCATCACTCTTGTTCCCATCATTACCGATTTAACTGGATGCTGCAATGTTATATTTGAGCCCCTTATAAATGACTCACTCAGGAGTTCCCTGGGGCTAGATGGACCTATGTGCAGATCCCAGCTGTATAACTTGCTAGCTACAAAATGTTAGGTTTCTTAACCTTGGTTTCACATCAGAAAAGTGGGCTAAAGATTTCTGACCTCATAAACCCTTTGGCAAATAAGCACATGGTGATTACTTGTCAAGTATTAATTGGTTCCCTTCCCATCCTGTGCAAGCCCTCATAGTTTGCATTGGTCACTTTAGTTCACAGACCAGATGGGGCAGTTAACTTTGAATGAGAAGAACTCTCAGCTTTCTGATGGCGAACCCTCAAGCACAAGCCTTCGACTCTGAGGGGGCGCTGGACAAGAAATACGAGAGGTTTAATGAAGCCTTAACCACTTTTAGAAGAAAATTCCAAACCTCAGCTGGCATGTCCCTGGGGACATGTTTCATGAGCATTAAAAATAAGCCAATACAGGCAATAGCCCTTAAGGAAGATCTAAGGAAGAATGAAAAGCTCTTCTTCACCTGTCTCTAGCAGTCACTCCATCTTAGAGCCTGTGGTGCTGAGACCCTAAAAGTACGAGCAAAAGGCCGTAGTTACTGTGAGGCTCCCAGCCCTTCCACAGAGGGGTAGCCCTTCATTCCCTCAAAGCCTTCAGTGAGCACCAATCATGGACAGCCACAGTGCCGCTGCTGGGGATGCAGGGATTCCGGTCACTGCCCCTGCCTTCAAGTTGCTGACTGTCCAGGAGGGAACAGCCAGCCACAAGCGTGGTAAAGGCTGCAGTGAAGCCGGCACAGCACACTCCAGGCACACAGAGGGAGAGGGTATGGGTAGAGCTAAGGGAGACAAGCGAAAGTGATGTCTGCGCCAAGTCCTCAAGTATGTGCTAAATCAGATGGAGGCAGGCGAGGTGGTTTTCCAGACCAAGGAGGCAGAACTCCGGCATGCCTCTGTTAACACACACATCACATTGCTGGGATCATTTATTAAATATTTACATAATTGTAATTCCCCTCAAAAATGAGTATTCCTTGGGGGCCACAGGCACTTTGTCTCATTCATCTGTGAGTGACCAGGTAGGTTCCAGTGTTGGTAGAATCCACGGATGGATGGACAGACAGATGGGTACTCTCTGGCTACAGAACTTGATGTTATAATTGGATAATCAATTGACTCACGGTCTCACAAACTGTACCTTCATGTTTATTCTTGCCAGGCCCAAATGGCTGTTTCTAATGATACAATGTATGTTTTGTTCACTCTCCAGGCGGCAGGAAATGCTGTGAAAAGAGCCTCAGACAATCTTGTCCGTGCAGCCCAGAAGGCAGCATTTGGCAAAGCTGATGACGACGATGTTGTAGTGAAAACCAAGTTTGTGGGGGGCATTGCTCAGGTTTGTAATTAAATCAAGAATAGTATTTACTTCCCGAGAGAGGTGTTGGGTTATAACAGAGAGACAAAAGAATAGTGACTTCAAGATGAAAGTTTATTTCTTCCTCTTGTACCAGAGATGGTGTGGTGTTTCCTTCATGTCTGAGAGCCAGATCCATCTGCCTTTCTATTTCACCATCCCTGAGATGTTACCCTTGGCCACGTGGTCCACGTTGGTTCAGTAGCCCCCTCAACTTTCCATGTGGCAGGAAGAGGGAAAGGAGGGGAGGCCATGACCCTCAGCTGCAGGCATTACGTCCTCTCAGATACCATTGGTCAGCACTTAATAATGTGCCCAACCCAGCTGCATGGGAGGCTGGACAATGTAGTATGTATTTTTTTTGAGTAGCATTTGCCTAGATAAAAATCAAGGATTCTATTGTAGAAAGGAAGAAGAGCAAAAATGGAGGACAGCAATATTATTTAAATAAAATGATGCATTTGGAGGTACTGCCCACTCCAGACATTTGGCCCTACAGAGAATGCTTTCCCTCTCCCAGAACTTTTATAAGAGCAGGTGGGATTCTGACTTATGCAGGATTGCATTCTCATGCATGGGAGTGAGGAGAAAGCTCTAGGAAGTCAGGCTTAAACTTTTTGATGTGTCTCCATCTCGTAAATCCATTTTAGGGGACTGTTTTATTTATCCGCATCAGGAGCACTGAAGTTATTCATTCCCCATGTCTGCCTTAGCTCTTCCTGAACCACGCCCTGTGTACGCCCTGTGTTTGGCTATGCACTGCATGTATTTTTACCAGAATGTGTTTCTCCATGCGCTAATTTCATGAGAAGTTTCACAGAGAAGGGGCTCTGATCAAATAAGGCTGGAGAATACTGCATTCAATAACCCTGCCCTGGTAATAATGATAGTCGTTAGCCTAGTCAAGGCTCTGGAAAGCCAGGAAAGGAACTGACTTTGCTTTTTTGAACACAACTTTCCCTTTCCACACAATACCTATCAGCAAGTCTTCCTCAGATCACACCTTGAAAGCGTGAAATAAGCATTTGAGGGCCATCTGGTGGTTCAGGGCTCCGCTTTAGCCTTGCCCATACCTGGACCGGGTCTTCCTCCACCGGCTGGGTGACTCCAGACAGTGGACGTACATTGCTCAGCTTCAGATTTCTTCTTGGAAAAACAAGACTTTCAACAGGGCATGCTTCACAGGGCAGCCCCTTCAGTGAAGGGACTGTCTACGTGGAGTGTTTGCACCAGAGCCTGGTACATAGTAAGGCTGCAGGAGATGTTTGCTGTTAAATCACAGGCCAGAACCAGCGTGTTTTCATGGCTCAGCTGGGTCATTAGTCTCAAAACCCAAACAGTGACAGAGGCTGGTCACCAGAGCTAAGAAAGCTGTTCCGGATGTGCTGCAATGTCCCACGGTCGCGGGAGCCGTGGAGCTCACATGAGCAGTGGGGTGGGCCGGAGGGTTTTCTAGAAAGTGTTAGGTCCATCCAGCTTGTTGCTTTCTTTCTAGATCATCGCCGCCCAGGAAGAAATGCTAAAGAAAGAGCGAGAACTGGAAGAAGCAAGGAAAAAACTGGCCCAAATCCGCCAGCAGCAGTATAAGTTTTTACCCACCGAGCTGAGGGAAGATGAGGGCTAAAGGTGCGAGCCCAGATGGCGAGCCCCAGGGGATGGCCCTGGCTGAACTGGACAGACAGTGTTCCTGAGAGGCTGGGCACTTAGCTGGAAACCGCCCACCTCCCCCCCGGGTGAGCCTGGAGCCCTGCGTGCTTGTTCTCACATCTCTGTCCCATCGGCACTGGCTGCATGATCGTGATGTCACACGGTACAATGTCCTACCCACAACTCCTCTGCCGCCTCCCCTCATGCCTCACCGTGTCTCAGGAGAGAGGGGTGCACGTTTCATGGACTGTTACCAACAAAGAAAAGTCAGTATTATGTTGTTCTCAGACACTTTGGCTTTTGTTGGTCCTTCTCTTAGGCCTGCTCCTGGACCTCTTTATGATATTGTAATAGGGAAAAAAATCATTGACGTCATAGAATATTCTTCTTCCTCTCAGGAGAAGACGGAAGCTGGAGTTGGACATGGTTCATAAAAGCCAGAAACACAAACTCGTGTGGACTCCGGGAGGGTGACTCAGGTCCTCCTTCCATGTCTTGAGCACTGGCTCACCCAGGGGGTGAAAAATTCCCGCCCCTGTTTGCACGCTTTCTTGTCTCCGTGTGTAAGCTCCTTGTACAACCCAGACCCATCTTGTATTTTGTGGCCCAGAAAACTGAACAATGATTTTTTTCCTCCATAGTCCAAAGGGCAGAGTTGCGGAAGGCCGTCAGGGCTTGGTGAGCAGGGGCTGTAATAAAATCTGTGGGCTCCTTACTCTGCAGAGGCTGTTTCAGTTCACACAGAGTCATCCACACAAACCCACGGCTCCCAGTTGACAGTCAGTGGAATGCTCGTCTCCTTAGCGTCCAGGGTGGGGATTCTGCTGGAATAAAGAGCTTCCTCAGTGACTCATCTTTAGGTCCCACGCTGGTTTCTATGCCTTCAGAATAGTCACAAGCCCGGATTGGAAAGGATCTGCTTACAAACCTGTCCCCTGTCCTCCAACCCAAAACGCCTTTTTTTCTGTCTTAATATCCAGAAAATCTAAATGCATCCTAAAATCAATGTGAACCTTTAACAAGATAGTTTTACTTATTATCACATAAGACATAAGATGTTTTCATTTTCTGGATGTCACACTTCCAGAATTTCATATTTTTCCCCTCTTTTCTTTCCTCTTTTCTTTTCAGAGCCCTCCCATGGGAAGGGAAGGGCTTGAATTTACCCTTAATCTGCACCTTTAGCCAAGGCAGTGCATGGAAGATGAATGGCTCGTGAGACAGAGTCTAATGCCAGGGAGCAGGAGTGTTTGAAAGAATTCATAGTGGGGGAGGTAAAAGTTAATGGAAGTACATGATTTTCAAAACTGTTAACAGTTAAAGGCACTCACCCTCCGCCTCTCTCTCTCTGGTGTGCTATCATGTCTTGGACTCCATCCACACTATAGTTTCAAAGTTCCACTGACGGGGGAAAGTTGGTGCTTTGGTCCTCCAAAGATGTCACCTTTCGACCTTGCCCGATCTTGTTTCACCAGACTCTAGCCCATGTCATGGTTTTAAAATATATAAACTTCTGACAGCTTCCCATATTTATAAGTTACTTATAAGTGCTGCACGTATTAGAATTTTTTTTTTTCAGACCAGTGAAGTTAGTTAGAGAAAAGACGCTGTAAAGGAAAAGCAAGTGAGAGTATGTGTAGGACACTGACAGTGTGTGGGCACCAGTTCTGAAGAGGAGGGGAGCTGCTGGAGCCCTAGCCTGTTGGGGAAAAGCTGGCACACTGTTGGCTCGCCCTCTTTGAGTGGAGCTGATCCAACACCTCATGCCTGCCTTGGCCGGACACTGAGAGGAGCGGCACACGTGCTTCCAGAGACACTCAGGAGTCAGACCCCAATGCTCAGAGTCACAATGTGTTAATGGCCTCCTGTAACAGGACTCTGGGGATCCCCTCTGTGGCCCAGCCCACCCTCTGCTCTTCTATGCTGTGCCCAGGGCAGCTGCCCTCTTCTGCCTGTGCCCCATCCCATCCTGGAAACCCAGGACCAAGGCAGGGGCAGGCAGCGAGTTCTTCCACCTTGCCTCAGAGTCATTTAAAATCTTTACTGCATTTGATACCAGAAAAACCTCCAGAGACAAACCAAATGCAAAGGCCTTTCCTTTATAACTCTAAAGAACAGGCATCGAAAGTTTATTTTTGTAGGAGCTATATAAATACTCACCTTTCTGGAGTCGTCCAGTGCTGGGAGCTTTGGGGAGTTTGGTTCTCAGTTATCGCCTGGTATGGTCCCAGTTTCTCATCTGTCCTTTCCTCATCCACCCTGCACATGTGTATGTGAACGGCTTCGTGGCCGGTGTGGTGGTTTCTCATTTCATAAGATAGTTGAAGGGCCATGCCTTGTCTGGATGTTATTTAATAGGCACTACTGCGGTGTCCTCAGATGGTACTGAGGGGGCCTTCTGGTCCTTCAAAGGAAAATAACACAGGCATGAGTTCATTTGGGAGTGTGAACTTTCAGAACACCTAATAAGAGAGTGGTGTCAGAGTAAAAATGGCCCCAGGTCTGGAGCATAGAAGTGTATCTCTGTGAAGAGAGAGCTGGTGTGTTGATATGTGTTTCTTCTCACACCCCTCTACTCCTCGAGGGCTTTGAATCCTTGGGCTGATTTTTGTGCCAGAAATTGCTGTTCCCGATGGCCAAAAGGGGAACTTGAACTGGATTTCAGAACTGCCCAGTGATTTGAAAATTTAGATTTTACTTGGGCCTTTCAGAAGTCTTTAGATAGGGATGCTGAGGTCATATTTAGTTAAATGAACAGCCCTTGTTTAAATTTTGCCAGTGTCCAGCCAGCTGTGGCCCTGGCCATCTGTGCAGGCAGGTTCCTCAATTCCTGGTTGGCCCTGCAGTCGGTCAACACAGTCCCTCCAGGTCGGCTGCAGAGGCAGCTGCCCAGCCTGCAGTCTCTGCACGGGCCTTAAGAAATGAGCTGCCTGTAGCCTCACGGCATATGCTTTTATCAGGGAAAACCCTTCGAGCTTCTTCTGAGTCTCACCTGCTTGCTTTCTGGCTGTCTTAGTCAGTGTGTTTACAGGCAACTAAAGCCTGTTCCTAATTTATCAAAAAATTATAACCAAAATTCACCATAGCCTAAGAGAGTAAACCCCACCTGCAAAGTGATGCCAAGGCCAAAACCTCATGAAGGAACCAGACACAGGTCAAAAGTGGTGAGCAAGCCCTGGTCTCTGCTCCTGGGGAACTCACACGCTGCCCCCCGAGGAGCCTTGGTTTCCTCCCTGGCAGATAGTCCCCAGAATCTTCTCTCCCAGCTTTGAGGTTCTGGGCTCTGGAAAGGCCTCTGGGATGCTGGCCTTAAGATCTCAGCACAGACTATCAGCATGTTCCATTCTCAGATTCCTGGAGGAAAGGTACCCTCTGTTGACCAAGGGGCTGGCTGCTTCTGAGACTTACCAAACCCAAGAAATTTGGAAACATTCCCCTCAGGCTAAAAGGCAGCGGTCCCCAGAGTTCAGAAAGCAAAAGATCTTGACAATTGTGCCAGTAGTGGCTCTGGTCCTATCTCTCCACAGTGCTGGCCTCTGCTGGGGAAGGCATCTTTCCCAAAGGTATCCCCAAGTACCATGTTGAAAATGTCCTCAGTCTGTTGCTCCATCTTTCTGAGCCTGTGCTTGGTATGTCATGTTTATGGTCACTACGGATGAGTGTGTGCAGAGTTTGGGTTGATTTTTTTAAATGCTACAAACAAGAGCTATTTCTTTTCAATAAAAAAGGTTTGGATTCGGCCTCTTCCTCTGAGCCCACCTCCCAGCCCTCCAGGGAGCATCAGTGTACCTGAGTCACTTTGTCTGCATCTCTTCATCCCACAAAACACGAGGCTGGGTCTCATTCAGCGGCCTCTCACCAGCCTTCAAGATCCAGAAGAAAACAGGAACGTTCAGCTCTGCCCTGTGTCGTGTCTAATCACATACATTAATTTATCTAACCACATAAGTTATTTTTTTTTATTTGCCAGAAATAAACCTTTAAAGGAACAAACCTGTGTGGAGGACTCATGGGAATGGGAGGAAGATGGAAAAGAAGGGGGAAGAGACTGTTTATCATGAGAGTAAAATTCCACCTTGAGGACTAGCTCCATAGTTACCAGAGGTATGTCAGGAGAGAGCACGTGTGTGTGAGTGAGTGACAGACGCAGAGCCACAGGGTGCCACAGAATTTCATGTAGCTTTGCTGACGAGTTAACTTGGAGAAACTCCAGGAGCAGGCGTCCTGGACAAGTAGCTAGGGGGCTTTTTGGCTTTACATACCGCCTCTGTCAGAAGACCGCACAGCTGAATACAGAAGTGCATATGGGATCATCTCCAATCTTGACCCAGGTCCTGGCACAGGAAGGTTAGGTTCACTTCTGACAGCTGAGGCCACAACTGCAACCCCCGGAGACTGCCAGGCCCTCCTTCCTGTTTGGAGTGGGAATTGCTGGGGGCCAGAAGTCCTTGTTTGTGGCGGGGCAGCCAGACTTAGAAAAATGTGAGGCATTTCTAATCTGCAAGAGGGGGTGTCTAAGAATCACCATCGCAACGAAGAGAGTCACTGGTGTGTCTAACAACCAATAAGAAAGATTTTTTTTCACGCTTGAAAGGATGATTTAGGATCTCTAAGCCAGTTGATAATGAAGGTTTTTATATCTTTGATTAACAAGAACAACAAAAATGAGATTGGAGCTGACCACACCCAAAATGAATGTGGGAAGCCTGAGCCGACCAGGAAGGGGTGAGAGGACTGACTCACTTAATGAGCCTCCTGGGTGTCAGCTCGGTGCTGCTGGACACCCAGAGCCCAGCCCTCGGCAGCTGTGGGGAAGGTGGTGTGGCCATTTTGCAGAGCGGCAAACCAAGACTCATGCAGAAGTGGTGTCTGCAGGAGTTCAGATCCTCTGCACACGCAGCTCAATCAGGCTGACCCATCAACTAAGACCTTAACTTAGAAGTGCCCCAGCCCCTGCTGTGTATAGGACTCTGGGGACCCGAGCCTAATTCCTGGAGGAGGTCACAGTCCGGGGAGGGCAAACATTGACCCAAGGGTGTGGGAGTAAAGGGCAGAGCCCTGAAGCTGGGAAGGATTTCCAAGAGGAGGACATTTGGCCCGACTCCTAATAAATAGGAGGTCCCCAGCAGAGAAGGGATGGGGGTGGCACTCCAGGCCGCAGGAACCGCACTTAGATAGGCCTGGGTTTCTGAAGAGGCAATTGCTTAAGGAGGTGAACAATTCCCTGAGGCCAACAAGGAGGGTAGCCAGGAGCACACCGTGAGGGGCCTTGTGTCAGGGAGGGCACTTCAGGTCCAGTCATAAGATGAATCTATCTGCAGGAGATCAGGAGAGAGATTCTGTCCAGGGAAAATGCATGATGGAAGCAGGAGATGCACTAACAAAGGTCAGCAACTGGAGAATGAATTCGGTTCCAAGGTAAAAAAAAATTCAAAGCAGGGTGAGCTGGGCCACAGAGCTGCCCAGTGGGAGAGGCTGTAGTGGGAGGGGCTGCTGCCAGAGGTAGGATGGGGGAGCCGTGTTCCATCTCTAAGTTAGCTAACACCTACCCTGCACCTACCACGTGCCAGACGTGCACCATTATCACCTTTATTCAATCCTCACAACTATACCCTGTACAACGCATGGGTGCTCTTATCTCCATTTTATAGCCAGCAAGGCTGAGGCACAGAGAGGTTAGGTAACTTGCCCAAGGCCACACAGCTAGCAGAACTGGGATCTCCCAACCACTATGTTAAGATCACCCAGCTAGTGAGTGGCAAAGCAAGGATTGAAATTCCAATTTGTTTCCAAAGCTTTTTTTTTTTTTTAAATCAAGAGCATAGGGAGAACCTCAGTCAGACCTGGCTAGTGGGATAGATATTAAGCAGGCAGACACAGGGAGAGGGAGCTGGGGGCAGACGGAACTGTGTGCATATGGCAGAGCCTGGGATGTGCTGGGGGCTCCCGGGCGAGTAGGGAAAGAGACCATAGGGGCTGGTGGGGGCTGCAGGAGAGGCCAAGTCTGCACATGTCTGGTGAGGGGAAGAAGACATTCTGAGACCACCAAGTGAGCCCGTGCTACCGAGCTTGTTCTGTAACATGCAGTCACAGAGAGCCTTGCTTTACTTTATTCCCACTGAGTGTCTCCAAAACCCTGTTTTCAGACCACAGCTCTATCCTGGGTTTAAAACCACAGCGTTCACAGGTAGTTCTGTGGTTCCGAGATCCTCCACCAGGCATTTTTATCTGAACACCTTCCACCCCAAGCAGGGCACAATTGCAGGAGTTTTGCTGCCTGAACTCCCCAAGGGGAGAAGCCCCAGCCCAGACCCTCTATGGCCAGGCTGACCTGGGGGTGGTGGGCGGAAAACCCTGCCTGTGTGGGCTGGCACCTAGGAGGGGCAGTAACAGCCTGAGCTCTTGCGGCCATATTCAGAGCCTTCTGCCTGTTTGGGCCTCTCTCAGGATAATCTGCAGCTTATTTTCAGAAAGAGAAGTTTAATTCCCTTAAGCTCACAACTAAATGTTGGAGAAATGCTTTCTGGACTCATCAGAAGGCTGACCATGTTCCACATGGGGTCCAAGACTTGGGGTAGCCCAGGGTGAGAAGGGGCCCAGAGGGAGGCGCTCAGTCCCATGCGCCCAGCACCCTGGTGTTGCAGAGGCATTTGGAAAAGCAGGAAGGGAGAGGTGCTTAGAGGCTCCGGGGCAGAGATGGGCTGGTGTCCTCTCAGCTCCCTGACTCTATGGGCATGAGAGGAGATGGAAGGAGAAGGCAAGGCACGGTTCTTCCCTCCAGAGATCTCAGACCACCCTGGAGAAGCCCATCTCCTGCAAGGAGAAATGAGAGCAATGCCAAGTTATCCAGTGTGGTGAGAGGCCGGCAGGACTCCAGCCTCAGGGGGAGTCCTTGGGAGGGTAGGACTGAGGAGGAGGTGGGCTGGAGTAGATTCTCAAAGGATGGGAAGTAGCCTAGGCTACTGAACAGAGCAGAGAGAACATTTAGGGTGTTAGGCATGCAGGCAGGAAGGAGGGATGCGGGGAAAAGACCATGCAAGGCCTAAACCTGGAGGGACAGGTAGGGACGAAGGCTGTCTGGCAGGGCCTGCACTCCTTCGAATCAGGGCTCCGTTCCAAAGGAATAAGGGACCAGGGAAGCAGGGGAAGACACGACAAACCTTTCAGGCTGGCTGCCACTCTGCCTCAGTGCTACATTCTCCATGCCTGCAAGCTCATCATCAGCTCACCTGATGGATCGGGGCATTTTGCTTGGCTACCAGCAAGCCAAATAACAGTCCTGTTCCCTGGTTTACATCCTAGAGGCACCTATGTTTGCTGATTCGATGGACCCTGACAGAGCAGTTTGCCAATCACGGAGCTTCCTGGGTTGCGTGGAGGAAAGCCCTCTGCACCCAAGTTTGCAGTCCTTGCTGTTCTGCATCCCAGGTGGTTCTGACCACAGGGGGCAGTGTGGTTCCATAGGACACCGATAGATCGGGTAGTCCTGTTTCCTGGAGAGAAAAAGGAGGTGTTTCATGGGTAAATAAGTATCAGAAATCAGGCTTTGAAAGGTAAATAGGTTAATAATTTAATAAGTCTCTATGAGACTTCTTGGAGCCTTTAAGATATTCATATGCACTGGATATCTCCAAAAGGAGCCTATAATATATGGGGTTGCCCCAATTTGGAGGCCCTTGGAGCAGTTTTTAATTTCAGTATATTTTGAGGGACAGATATTCCAAAGATCACACCCTGGGAAACGCTGCTCCCAAATCCTATTGCAATTACTGTCTCTCCTCCCCTCTTAGCATGTCACATACCCCGTCTAGTGTTACTAGGTAGTATTTCGCCTGTGCAGCAGCCTCATCTAGGTCGCAGGCAGGGATCTCATGCAGCCTCCCTAGCACCCAAAACCAAGCCCTGGACATGTAAGATATTTAATAAAGATTGATTGCCTGGGAGAAAACTTCAGACCATGCAGTTTGTAACTCGTGTTTATGACCTGCTTGGTGTCAGCTGCTTTGAACTCTGGCTGATTTGAGCTTGAACAGACTAAAAAAGCCTGTTCCCAAACAGCTACCACCCACCACAGCTGTCTTCTTCCTCCTCCCCACCTCCCCGTGGCCTTGCCATGCCACAGGGCAACATTATTGCCTAAGACTAAAATAGTTTCTCTGAAAATCGCTTTCCTAGGGTTTCCTTCCTAAAACAGCTGCAAGGAAACACAACTTGATCCTAAATATCCTGCCACCTCCTGGTAACTCTCCCCATTGTCCAGCAAAATCCAGAAGACAGGCTCCAGCTCAAAAGGAGTCGTTTGTTTGTTGAGACAGAGTCTTGCTCTGTTGCCCAGGCTGGAGTGCAATGGTGCGATCCTGGCTCACTGCAACCTCTGCCTCCCAGGTTCAAGCAATTCTCCTGCCTCAGCTTCCAGAGTTGCTGGGATTACAGGCACCCGCCACCACAGCCAGTTAATTTTTGTATTTTAGTAGAGACGGGGTTTTGTCATGTTGCCCAGGCTGGTCTCAAACTCTTGACCTCAAGCGATCCACCCACCTCAGCCTCCCAAAGTGCTGGGATTACAGGTGTAAGCCATCATGCCCCGCCAAAGGGAGTTGTTACTGAAATATTGAGAGGACCTTGGACGGTGTGAGCCAATCCCTACACAACGGTGCCCCTGGTCTGAATGCCAGTGGGATGTGAGGACCATCTGAAAAAGAAGGGAAAGGTGGAGGGGAAAGGGTACTTTAAGAAGCAGAGTTTCCTCCTGCAGCTGCATGCTCCAAAAGGGCACTTGAAATTCAACTCCCTAATCCTTCCTTCCCTTTTCTTGCCTCATGTAGTACAATGAAGTGAAAAGAACCTACAAGGGCTTTGAACGTCAGAGAGACATGACTCTGAGCAAGTCTTAGCTTTCACGCCTGTTGACAGACATTGTACTTGACTTCCCAGCATCTACTCCCCTCTGCCTATGGAGTCCAGCAATATTTGGGGGGAGTTGGCCTCAAGTCAAGGATAACACCATTCCCCCTGCTAGTGACTGGTTCTGGAATGGACATATAACCTGATTCTGGCCAAGGAGATAAGAGAAAATGTCTGCTGGAGATAAGAGGAAACACATTCTTGACAGTTTACTGAGCGGGTAATATGTATTTCTCTTTCCTACTCCCAGATTCCAAATTCCCTGCTTTTTTGGCCCACCTCACCACAAAAGCTCCATAGTTTATTCATCTAAGTTTGAATGGATGCTTCTTTGGGGGAACTGCAGGAGTTCATGGAAGAGTTTCAGAAAGGAATGAGAATGCCTCAGGAGTTGTTCTGTGATGGAAATTGGCCTGTTGTTCTGTTAATGCTACTAGAAACTTACAGCGCTTAATAAAAATCTATTCTTTTAGTAAAAAAAAAAAAAAAATTGTTCCCTTTTCTTTCACAGCTACATGAAAGCAATCTTGAAAATGTGACCAATGAAAACGGTGTTATCCTTGACTTGAGGCCAAGTCCCCAAAATATTGCTGCACTCCACAAGGCAGAGGGGAGTCGATGTTGGGAAGTCAGGCACAATGTCTATCATATATCCCCAACAGGCTCTCTCTTCCCTATCAGGAGTGAATGAAAAAGCCACTTTCTGACCACAAGCAGCACCAGCCTCATCGTGGAGCCTCCCGCAAGGATGGTGGAATGAAGGCAATCGAAGAATCTGTATCTTTGGTGGCAGTGTCGATCGGTTTGTCTAACCTAATTCTTCCAGGCTTCCCAATCACTAACCAGATACACTTCTGCCACATTTAAGCCAGCCAGAGTTTGGCTTGCAGCCAAGGTACCCTAACTAATGCCAGGTAGCAGTCGCATGGGAAAAGGCCAACAAGCATTTGACCACATACTAGGCATGCAGCGAAATTTTGTTCCGTTTTCCTTCACACCTACATGAAAGCAATCTTGAAAATGTGACCAATGAAAACCCCATTGCATCCACTTTCAAGAGTTAACTGAGCACTCGTGCCCCTAATGTGGTGCCAGACTCACAGTAGGTCTTCAACAAATGTTCACTTTTTGATGCATCTCTAGAGTGTGATGTTGGTAACACCCGGATTCCAGTATATGGCTTACTTGATGGGTATGGAAAAGGATAGCGGACTTATTACAGACAGCAGCCATCCCAGTCCTGTTTCTAGACTCTGGGATGAGCGGTCGGGGCACAGGTCTCCCCACCCCTAGTCTCCATCCCTGCTCTCTGAGAAGCTAGAGAAGTCTGTGGCCAATCACCTACACAGCAAACCATGTGAGGAATGTCTGGTATTTGGGTATGTGGTATGGTATGGGTTTGTTTTTCCTGTTCATCATCACTTAGGATGGAAATCTTTAACTATTTTGACTGGAGGCATGAGTGTGGAGCTCAGGACCCCAAGGATTGGAAGGTGGGGGAGGGCGCAGGACAGTCCTGGTTTTTTTTCTGCTCCTGGGACTAAATGGCACCATCCCTGACCTGGTGTGTTTTGCTCAGTCTCTGACTTTTCCCTGTGGCCCCACAAAAGCGTTGATTTCGAAGCAGCAGTAGCAGCAGGGGGAAGACATTTCCTCGGGCAGGGAATCACTGAAAGCTACAGAGACGAGTCTGGCAGGAAGGAGACTCAGCCCCTGCATGGCGGGGCTGGTTGTCCTTTGTGCTCAGTGTCTAAGCTCCTAAGTTCTGCACAGGGGACAGAATCTGGGCTGGAATCTGAGACCTAGGTTCTGGTTCTGGCTGGGTGATCTTGGGCAAATTTCTTTATTTCTTGGAAACTTTTTGTTTTTATGTATTAACAGGCCTTTTGCCATGACTCTGAGTCTGGATGGTGAATATCCTTGATCTTTGGCAGCTACCAATTCTTTGAGAATAAATTATATACTAGGTGCTCTACTGGGTGTTTTATGAATATTGTTATTTTCCTCATCACAGATAACATTTATTAAGTGCTTACAATATACCAGTCGACTACAGTTCCAAGGGCTATTTAAATACTGAGGTAGGGTCTAACCCCATTTTATTTTATTTTTTATTTTTATTTTTTTGAGACAGAGTCTTGCTCTGTTGCCCAGGCTGGAGTGCAGTGGCGCGATCTCGGCTTACTGCAAGCTCCGCCTCCCGGGTTCACGCAATTCTCCTGCCTCAGCCTCCCGAGTAGCTGGGACCACAAGCACCCGCCACCGCACCCAGCAAATGTTTTTGTATTTTTAGTAGAGATGGGGTTTCACCATGTTAGCCAAGATGGTCTCGATCTCCTGACCTCGTGATTCGCCCGCCTCGGCCTCCCAAAGTGCTGGGATTACAAGCATGAGCCACCATGCCCAGCAACCCCATTTTATAAATGAGGAAATGGAAGCACAATAAAATCAAATGCAACTAGAAAATTTTGTGCAACCAGGAAACAACAGATCCAAGAAGCAAACCCTGGCAGCCTGGCTCAGAATTTGTATCCTCAACCACTGTCTTCTATTATTATTTGTTATTTAATTTTTATATAACAACATTATATAAATGGAGCATTATATCCACTTTATGGCTGAGGATACTAAAACTGAGACACATCTTACAAGTCAGCCAATATGACACAGCTTTTAAAAGGTGGAGCCAAGAGCTAAACCGAGCTGTGCTATCCAAAGGTTTCCACCACCCCGGGCCACCTCTTTACAGATCAATACACCCACAGAGAGAAGACTCCAGACTCCAGGGTGACCACTGCAGCTTGGTGGATTTGATCTTGGAGGTCTCCATTTTTGTAGGCATGATGAGGATGTCAAAGTCTATTTTTCAAAAGTTAAAAACATGGCTCATACAAATATACAGTGAGCATGTGTCAAAGATTTAACTCACTAATCAAAGAACCAGCAGAATGACAAGGTTCATTTAAAAATATGTATAATATTCATCATCACTGAGAAAAAAGAATACTGCAATTAAGATAACTAAATTAGTTATGAAGTTAATTATCCTATCAGGCAGCAAAACTATAACCTTTGGGGTTGTCATCTATCCTATCAGAGAAAATTACAGCACTTCTATTCAAGAATCCAATGAGTCTCTTATAACTGAACATCTACCTGGGGTAATGTAATATCCTCATCAATAGAAAATAGATCAAAACAAAGGAATATATCCCTAGAGAACGGCAGAAGCCTCGAAAGGATCTGTGAGTGAATTCCAAGTAAGTGCGGGGTGTTCTTTCTAAACACAGGGCACTGAGCCAGTGCCCAGCCATGGCATTGTAAGCTAGAGAAGCACGATGTCTAGATGAGAAGACCAACAACAAGGTTCAAAGGGGGTGCCACCATTTTGTGTGCTTGTGCTATGCTCTCTGAGCCACAGCTTTATTTTCTGTAAGAAAGAAGATTCTGTTTTTTAATTGGGAGAACAATTCTCTCTCTTCAACCTCACAGAATTTTTGCCAGGATCAGCCAAGAGTGGACATAATAGGACTGGGTCAGTGATTGTTCTGGCTTCTGATATAAGGGAACAACCATTGGCCTCAGCCCCTGGAGGCCCCTTAACCCCTTAATGGAAAACTGTTTTTTTCCTTTTTTTTTTTTTTTTGGAGACAGAGTCTAGCTCTGTTGCCCAGGCTGGAGTGCAGTGGCACAATCACAGCTCACTGCAGCTCAACCTCCCCAGGCTCAGGTGGTCCTCCCACCTCAGCCTCCGGAGTAGCTGGGACCACAGGCACACACCACCACGCCTGGCTAATTTTTTGGTATTTTTTGTAAAGATAGGGTTTCACTGTGTTGTCCAGGCTGCTCTCAAACTCCTGAGCTCAAGCTATCTGCCTGCCTCGGCCTCCCAAAGTGTTGAGATTACAGGTGTGTGTCACTGCAGCAGGCCTGGAAAACTCTTATGTGGCAGGTGAAAAATGTGAAAGCCCTCAGCTTTCTGTGATGTTCTAGCAAACACTGGCACATCCAGAGGAACATGTGCCACTTTCGGGCCAAGCCAGCAAAATGATTACAAAAGTCTTTGAAGACCTAAGTCACATTAATGACTCAGAACTGCTGTGTTTTTGACAATGAAGCTTTGGATGGACACACTGACCCAGTGTCGTCTCACCAATCATCCCAGGGTGAGCTCAGAAGGGGACATATGTCACAGTCTTAATCAGCAATTGGCAAGTTTTTCCTTTAAAGGGCCAGATTGTAAATATTTTAGGCTTAGCAGGCCACATACAGCCTCTGTTGTTGCATTTTTTTTTAATGTGCATGTTATGGTTTTTTTTTGTTTGTTCTAACATTTTAAAAATGTAAAAGCTATCCTTGGCTCACCTGGCTGTGCAAAAATAAGCAGCGGGCTGGATTTGGCTCATGGACTGCAGATTGCAGGCCCAGGTGCTACTGGCTTATTTGCAGGTGGTGGAAATACCACAGGCTTTGGAGCTGAAACTGACTTTGAATCCTGCTGTCCTCACTTTCCAGCTGTGCGAGCTTGGACACGCCTCCTTACCCCTGAGCCTCTGTCCTAATCAGCAGAATTCTTGCATGAAATACTCGCTGCACATCTACTACCTTGCCAAGCACAAAAGCAATGCTTATGAGACTGGAATAAAATGAAAAAGATCCGGCATGGGAAAGGAATGTGGCAGAAGGCACGCCGGCTATTGCTTGAACCCTAAAGTGATTTGGGCTGCCCTGGGTGGGAGACCATGAAAAGGGCCTTCGGTTCCATGATGATAGCCTAGAATCGGATACGCTGCATGACAACATCCCAAGGACTCGAATTCAGCCCATTGGGGCTGGGTCCCGAGCACCTGTATGTTTTAAATACAGATCCTCCAGGAGTCTGCCCTGAAGCCTGGGTTTAAGAAGCCGCCAAGGAGTTTCCCACAGGTTTGTGGGTCCAGTGGCAGAGGCTCCACGTGGTCTGAAAATGGGCATTCATACAGTGGGCACGGCATCTGCCTGGGTGTCCTCATTCCCACCTGCGCCCAGCTAAGCCTGGTAACCCTCAAATCAAAGCCTTTTCCCCCAGTTTGCTAAGGGTGAAACATGTGCTCACAGCACCAGCTTAAAAGACTATTTCATGTCAAAATAATAACAAGTGTTTTTATGACAGCACAGAAATGGTACCAATAGTCATGGCCCAACATCCCATTACCACCATCACAGGGAAGAAAACTGGCATTTCGGAGTGAGAACTGATGTGAACCCATTGTCTGACGCCTGCATCTGTCCCAGCCTTGTTCACAGATGCAGATGCTGAAGCTCAGAGGCATCACCCAAGGCCCAAGGCCACAGGGTTAATAAATGATTTTGATAGAGAGAGAGAGGCCCAGCGAGTGTCCAGTGAGAATGGTTTCTCCTGTGAATTGCAGTCCCGTACAGCAAGTGCTCACCTAAGGTCATCAATAGGTTCTTGGAGACTTTGACTTTAAGAGAAGCAATAGACAGCAAGTTTCCAAATAATGTCGTTTTGTTCAGTATGATTTCATTATAACATTGATGAGGAAAAAAATTGGTTTCGTCCATCATATGTCATTTTGCTCAAAGTCACAGTTTCCAAGAACCTAATGACATTAAGTAAGGACTTACTGTGGATTTATGGACACTTTGCTTTGTGGCATTTTCTTATGGGTATAGAACAAATGTTCCATTGTTCTGACCTATACCCATAGGTCGTGTAGGTCAGAATAATGGGACATTTATGCCAAGAATTTTCAAGTGGAATTTTTTTTTAATCTTTTTGAGCTCAAGGTTCTTTAATTTAAAAAAGCAAATTCCAGCCGGGCACAGTGGCTCATGCCTGTAATCCCAGCACTTCAAGAGGCCAAGGCAGGCGGCTCACGAGGTCAGGAGATTGAGGCCATCCTGGCTAACACGGTGAAACCCCGTCTCTACTAAAAATACAAAAATTAGGCAGGCATGGTGGCATGTGTCTATAGTCCCAGCTACTCGGGAGGCTAAGGCAGGAGAATTGCTTGAACCCGGGAGGCGGAGGTTGCAGTGAGCTGAGATCGCACCACTGCACTCCAGCCTGGGTGACAGTGTGAGACTCTGTCTCAAAAAAAAAAAAAAAAAAAAAAAAATTCTCCTACTACTTGGGGCAATTCTGAGCTGGAGATGCCCAGGTGGTCACTAAATCTATGCTTTACCCAATAAATATATTCCTGAAGAGACTGAATAAAATAAAATCAATACATGATTTTAAGAGAATCTCTGGGTATGTTTTGGGTTTTTTGTTTGGGCTTTTTTTTTTTTTAATAGAAGAATCCTTCTGCAAAGAGAATAATTTGCATTTGGTTTGCAGATTTGGATTTTCTGAATTATAGTATATTGGGTTTTCTTAATTATGTCTGTGATTTAAACTACTGTGTCTCTAGTGACAGTGTCCTAAATTCCCACAGATGGCATTTACACTGTGTGAACACAGACTCTGTGGTACCTAGAAAGAAAGTAACAAGCAGCATCTCTTCAGCACCTCCGTGCCGGGCACTGCTCGAGCAATCACATACACTATTTCATTGACTCTTCACAAAAATTCTGCCACACGGGTTGTGTTGTCCCATGAGGTGCAAGCTGTTAAATACAGGAAGGGAGAGAAATGACAATTCCACCTTAGCTTTTTCTGACTCTAAGGCAAGTGCTTCTCCCAACTCAGGAAGCATGAGGTTTTCCTCATCATTGAAAAACTAAGATGGAGAAACTTCATCCTTCACCCCTCTATTCCCCAGACCAAACACCTTCAGGAAATCCAAATTGTAGGTTGACATGAAAGCATTTGATATTAACCCAGCCACCCTTTTCCACAGAGGGAGAAGAAGCTGGGTTGGACAGGCAGAGACCACAGTGAGGCTAGCCTCTCCCCAGTCAACTAGAAGCCTGGACCGGCCTCTGCCAGGCAGTGCAGGACCTGAGCCCGGGGTGGGCTGCAGCAGAGAGTGGTCTAGGTGTCCACATCCCCTACTGAGCCCTGGCACTGCCCTCTGCTCACTGAGTCTCAGCTTCCTCGTCTGTGGTGGGAACCTGCTGCCACCGCCTGCACAGCAAGGTGGCCAGAAGGGGCAGGGTCCACCCTACCCACAGTGGTGTTGGCAGGTGAGGGACCCCTCATCATTTTGACTTTCCTAATCCACGGACGCCCTCTCAGGTATGAGCACCATCCCTTCACACACACCTTGTAAACCCGGAAGGACTTTTTTTAAATAAAAATTTCATTTCCAGGCTCTTACCTGGACACACCATTCCTGGGCTCCCTGATGTGGTAAGGGCCATGGGGAGGCCAGGGCTATGCAGGGGCGGGGTGGGTGTGAGACAGCACAGGAATGCACATGGGGGCTCCCTGCTTCCCCAGAGGCCTTGCTGGCTATGAGGCTGCTCCCCGCATTCCCTCACACCCTCCCAGACCCTCTCTCAAGGCACAGAGGAGGAGAGAAGCCACTCCTGCCACCACCAGCTGCTCTTGGATACCTGAGGAATGGAAGGAGCCAGAAGCTACCTGGCCTGGACTTGGCTCCCGCCTCTGCTCCTGGCAGGCTTTGGGACACAGCAGATAACTAAGCTCTCCAAAATAGGGCACTGCCACCTCTCACCTCAAATGGCTCCAGGGAGATTAGAAGAAGATAATTAGGAGAAGGGTCTACAGATCAGTGATTTGCCAACATTGAAATGCCAGTCAGAATCACCCACAGGGTGTAACATACAGGTGCTGAATCCCCTCATCTCTGATTCAGTGAGTTTGGGGCACAGCCCAAAGAGTTTGCTTTTCCATCACATTCCCTGGTGATGCCCGTGCTGCTGGCTCACGGGCCACACGTGGAGGGTCACTGCCACAGATGACAGTTCATGTCCTGTTCCCACTCTCACTGCCACTGCCCACAGGGCTGGAAGCAGGGCCAGCTCCTGGCCAGCCTTAAGGATAGGAGGTGTCCCTAATCACAGTCTTCCCACGGCAGGCACGGGGCTGTGATGAGGACGCATGCCCTCCTCCCCTAACCACATCCTCACCCTGGCAGAGGTGCAAAATGGGTGTTAACCCTGGCAAAATGTAACCTGCTGAATGAATGCCCCAAGGAGTTTCAGAAAAATATGAATCTGGCACCTCAACCACAGAGACTGTGACTCAGCAGGTGCCAGAGTGGGCCCAGTCACCACTCTTGTTCCTAAGCACCCAGGTAGTTCCGAGGCAGGCCAGCACTGGAGAAACCCTGCTCTCTTTTTCCAGGTCTGGCCCTTGAGGCGATGGAAGAACAAAGGCCTGTAGCCTCTCAGATTGGCCTCAGCTGATGCACAAACCAGCTTCTAAGCCTCCTTAGATTCTTATGGAGTAAAGTAGGGATATAAATTAGTAAATAACAACTAAGTTAGATTGATGCTTAGCTTTTAAACCTTGAAAAAGAAACCCTCATTAGAATTCTTTTGGTCAATATTTCACTTCCAGGTTTTATTTCCAGATCCTATACTTTTTATATAATCACAGCAAATAGACAATTTAATATTCAGCCTTTGCAGTGACCATATTGCAGGCATTTCCCAGTCATTTTGTGTAATTGTTTGATGTCTCAATCCCCCTTTTTCTCTGCTCCTAGAGCAGTGCTTATCAGAGGTTTAGGTGAATAAAGACTTCATGCCAATTTCAAATGGTTCCCAAAACTCATATTTTATCTTATTGGCAATTTTCTGTGTTCCAAGGACTGTCTTAGGCACAAGTCAACGTTCACAAGTCAATTCTTCCAGTAGATACATATGACAGTGGTCTTAGAGGTGGAGGTACATGGAAACTTTCTAGATATTAAATCAGATGAGCTCATGAAACATCAACACAGTTCCTGGCTCATAGTCAGTGCTCCAGGACCCTGTGGGCCAGGCATGGGCCAGGTGCAGAAAATCCAATGATGAACAAACAGGGAGTTTGCCCTCAGGAAGCACACAGTCTGCAGGAAGATGAGTCAGGTGCGAAGAAAACAAAGAGCAAGGCATGAGCCTTACAGAGAGTAAGTGCCATGGGTGAGGCTGAAGGCATAGATCTAGATCTTTGAACTGTCTTTCCTCAAAGTTTAGAGAAAATCAGAAAATTTCTCTGCAGGCCAAATACCTCTGAGTGGGGCTGACAGGACAACTCAAGCTCCTCACAGCTCAGGGGCCCTTGCAGAAACTAGCTGCACAGAGCAGCCATGCAGACTGGAATGAATTAAACCCAGACTGTCCTGCCTGGTATGGTTCAGAGGCTTTTTGTATGCCCAATGTAGCCAGCTTGCCATACTGAGCAGAGATTTGCCCAAGAATGAATTGTAGGTACAAAGTTCTTTCTAGAAAACATATTATTGAAAAACTTTTTTTCTGAATTATATTCTGCTCAGCGTAACAGATATTATTAAATATTAGTTGACATGAGTGACTATTCTGTGTCAAAGTATAATGGTCACAGGAGTACCAGCAGGGAAATGACACTGCACTGAGAAATAACAGTTCTCACCCTTTAACATGTAACTACTAACTTTTTGGTAATAAAATCATCATAACAATAATATTTAATACAATTTCAGATTTCTTCTGGAATCTCAAAATTCAGTTGTGACTTTTGGCTTCAGCCTCAACCTTAGCCAAATATACATGTTTAACAATTTGGCCTTTTGCCAATATCCCTGATGAACATCGATGCGAAAATCCTCAATAAAATACTGGCAAACCGAATCCAGCAGCACATCGAAAAGCTTATCCACCACGATCAAGTTGGCTTCATCCCTGGGACGCAAGCCTGGTTCAACATACGCAAATCAATAAATGTAATCCATCACATAAACAGAACCAATGACAAAAACCACATGATTATCTCAATAGATGCAGAAAAGGCCTTCAACAAAATTCCACAACCCTTCATGCTAAAAAGTCTCAATAAACTAGGTATTGATGGGATGTATCTCAAAATAATAACAGCTATTTATGACAAACCCACAGCCAGTGTCATACTGAATGGAAAAAACTGGAAGCATTCCCTTTGAAAACCGGCACAAGGATGCCCTCTCTCACCACTCCTATTCAACATAGTATTGGAAGTTCTGGCCAAGACAATCAGGCAAGAGAAAGAAATAAAGGGTATTCAATTAGGAAAAGAAGAAATCAAATTGTCTCTGTTTGCAGGTGACATGATTGTATATTTAGAAAACCCCATCATCTCAGCCCAAAATCTCCTTAAGCTGATAAGCAACTTCAGCAAAGTCTCAGGATACAAAATCAATGTACAAAAATCACAAGCATTCCTATACACCAATAACAGACAAAGAGCCAAATCATGAGTGAACTCCCATTCACAATTACAAAAAAGAGAATAAAATACCTAGGAATACAACTTACAAGGGATGTGAAGGACCTCTTCAAGGGCAACTACGAGCCGCTGCTCAGTGAAATAAATGAAGACGCAAACAACTGGAAGAACATTCCATGCTCATGGATAGGAAGAGTCAATACTGTGAAAATCGCCATACTGCCCAAGGTAATTTATAGATTCATTGCTATCCCCATCAAGCTACTAATGACTTTCTTCACAGAATTGGAAAAAACTATTTTAAATTTCATATGGAAGCAAAAAAGAGCCCACATAGCCAAGACAATCCTAAGCAAAAAGAACAAAGCTGGAGGCATCACGCTGCCTGACTTCAAACTATACTCCAAGGCTACAGTAACCAAAACAGCATGGTACTGGTACAAAAACAGATATATAGACCAACGGAACAGAACAGAGGCCTCAGAAATAACACCACACATCTACAACCATCTGATCTTTGACAAACCTGACAAAAACAAGCAATGGGGAAAGGATTCCCTATTTAATAAATGGTGCTGGGAAAACTGGCTAGCCATAGGCAGAAAGCTGAAACTGGATCCCTTCCTTACACCTTACACAAAAATTAACTCAAGATGGATTAAAGACTTAAATGTAAGACCTAAAATCATAAAAACCCTAGAAGAAAACCTAGGCATTACCATTCAGAACATAGGCATGGGAAAAGACTTCATGACTAAAACACCAAAAGCAATGGCAACAAAAGCCAAAATAGATAAATGGGATCTAATTAAACTAAAGAGCTTCTGCACAGCAAAAGAAACTATCATCAGAGTGAACAGGCAACCTAGAGAATGGGAGAAAATTTTTGCAATATATCCATCTGACAAAGGGCTAATATCCAGAATCTACAAAGAACTTAAAGAAATTTACAAGAAAAAAAAACCCCATCAAACAGTGGGCAAAGGATATGAACAGACACTTCTCAAAAGAAGACATATATGCAGCCAACAGACATACGAAAAAATGCTCATCATCACTGGTCATCAGAGAAATACAAATCAAAACCACAATGAGATACCATCTCACACCAGTTAGAATGGCAATCATAAAAAAGTCAGGAAACAACAGATGCTGGAGAGGATGTGAAGAAATAGGAATGCTTTTACACTGTTGGTGGGAGTGTAAATTAGTTCAACCATTGTGGAAGACAGTGTGGTGATTCCTCAAGGATCTAGAACTAGAAATACCATTTCATCCAGCGAGCTCATTACTGGGTATATACCCAAATGATTATAAATCATGCTACTATAAAGACACCTTCACACGTATGTTTGTTGTGGAACTTTTCACAATAGCAAAGACTTGGAACCAACCCAAATGTCCATCAGTGATAGACTGGATTAAGAAAATGTGGCACATATAAACCATGGAATAATATGCAGCCATAAAAAAGGATGAGTTCATGTCCCTTGTAGGGACATGGATGTAGCTGGAAACCATCATTCTAAGCAAACTATCGCAAGGACAGAAAACCAAACACCGCATGTTCTCAATCACAGATGGGAGTTAAACAATGAGAACACATAGACACAGGGTGGGGAACATCACACACTGGGGCCTGTTGGGGGCTAGGGGAGGGATAGCATTAGGAGAAATACCTAATGTAAATGACGAGTTGATGGGTGCAACAAACCAACATGGCACATGTATACCTATGTAACAAAACTGCACATTGTGCACATGTACCCTAGAGCTTAAAGTATAATAATAATAAATAAATAATTAAACAATTTGGCCTTTTGCAATCTGGCCAACTGTATATTCAGAGCACCTCCATGCTCTTACCAGGGGAATGGGAAACAGGAGACCCTGCCTGGACTGGTTTCTGTTCCCTGACTCCTCCGCTCTTTCCTGCCTTCCTGCCTACCCCAGCCCCCAAATAAGCAATTGGGCCAAGGATGGACAAGTGTCTCAAACCAGGCTAAAGCCCTTCTGTGTAATTTTTCTAAATGGAGCCAGCAGGGAAGAACTTTTTATTTTCTTTTTTGGAAGCTGAGAGGGATTTGACCTCAGAGCTGCTTCTGAAAGCTTTGGTCCTGGGCATGCAGGAAAAATCAGGCAGGAGAGAAAAAAATGAAAGAGAATTGGTGCCCAGGATCTCAGAGCTGCCCTACCTCCCATAGCTCTTCCTTACTGGTTCTGTAAGCTAGCCCAAGGTCCTTCCAATAAATCCTCCACTTATATTGGTCTCAGTTGAATTTTTGTTGATTGTCACCAAATGAGCCCTGATGAATGTAGCTAGTACAGGGCTTAGCACAGAGCCTTGTACATGGTAAGCCTGTGATTGTTGTCAAGCATTTGTGTTCATCTGTGTCCCTAGAGTCAGAGCAGTGCCTCGCACAGGTAGGTAGTTATAAAGGTTGACCAAATCTCCTGACCAAGTCCACATAACAACCAGCTAACAACAGGATGACAGGACCAAATCTGCATATATCATTATTAACGTTGAATGTAAATGGGTTAAATGCCCCACTTAAAAAGCACAGAGTGGGAAGTTGGATAAAGAAGCAAGACCCAACTATATGCTGTCTTCGAGAAACCCATCTCAAATGCGGGAACACCCCCAGACTCAAAGTAAAGAGATGGAGAAAGATATATGAAGCAAATGGAAAATAAAAAAGAGCAGAGGTCCCTATTCTTATTTCAGACAAAACCAACTTTAAACCCACAATGATCACAAAGGACAAAGAAGGGCTTTAAATAATGATAAAGTGTTCAATTCCAAGAAGACTTAACTGTCCTGAATATATGTGCACCCAACACTGGAGCCCCAGATTCATAGAATAAGTTCTTAGAGACTTAAGACTTAGATAACCACACAGCAAAAGTGGTAGACTTCAACACCCCACTGACAGTGTTGGACAGCTGATTGAGGCAGAATACTATTAATACAAGATATTTTTGACCTAAATTTGACACTTGACCAAATAGACTTAATAGACATCTACAGAATATTCCACCCAACAAAAACCAAGATACACATTCTTTTCATCTGCACATGACACATACTCTAAAACTGACCACACCCTTAACCATAAAGCAATTCTCAACAAATTCAAAAAAATCAAAATCATACCAACCACACTTCGGACTACAGTGCAATAAAAATAGAAATCAATACCAAGATCTCTCAAAACCATACAATTAAATGGAAATTAAGCAATCTGCTTCTGAATGACTTTCGTGTAAATAATGAAATTAAGACAGAAATGAATACAGTCTTTGAAACAAATGAAAACAAAGATACAATATACCAGAATCTCACAGCTAAAGCAGTACTAAGAGGAATGTTTATAGCACTAAATGCCAACACAAGAAGTTAGAAAGGCCTCAAATAAACAAGCTAACATTACATCTAGAGGAACTGGAAAAAAGAGAGCAAACCAACTCCAAAGGTAGCAGAAGAAAAGAAATAACCAAAATCAGAGCTGAACTAAGCAAAATGGAAATGAGAAAAACCATGCAAAACACTGCTCAAAAAAATCAGAGACAACACAAACAAATAGAAAAACATTCCATGCTCTTGGATAGAAAGAATCAATGTTGTTAAAATGGCCATACTGCCCAAAGCTATTTACAGATTCAATGCTACTCCTGTCAAACTACCAATGACATTTTTCACAGAATTATAAAATATCATTCTAAAATGTATTTCAAGCCAAAAAAGAGCCCTAATAGCCAAAGCAATTCTAAGAAATAAGAACAAAGCTGGAGGCATCACACTACCTGACTTGAAACTGTATTACAGTAACTAAAACAGTATGGTACTGGTAAAAAAAACAGACACATAGGTCAATGGAATAGGTCATAGAACCCAGAATTAAAGCCATACACCTACAACCATCTGGTCTTCAACAAAGCTGACAAAAACAAGCAGTGAGGAAATGACTTCCTATTCAATAAATGCTGCTGGAATAATTGGCTAGCCATATGCAGAAGACTGAAACCGGACCCCTACATTTCACCATATACAAAAATCAAGTCAAGATAGATTAATGAGTTAAATGTAAAACCTAAAACTCTAATGACCCTAGAAGAAAATCTAGGAAATACCATCCTGG
This sequence comes from Pan troglodytes, assembly GCF_028858775.2. Taxonomy (NCBI): domain Eukaryota; kingdom Metazoa; phylum Chordata; class Mammalia; order Primates; family Hominidae; genus Pan; species Pan troglodytes. Next base: position 54,854,145 of record NC_072414.2, read on the forward strand.
ACATGAGCTGAGGCAAAGGCTTCATGATGAAGACTCCAAAAGCAACTATAACAAAAACAAAAATACCAGCCTGGGCAACATGGCAAAACCCTATCCTACAAAAAATTTAAAAATTAGCCCACCATGGTGGCATGCATCTGTAGTCCCATCTATTCAGGAGGCCGAGGTGGGAAGACTGCTTGTACCCAGGCGATTGAGGCTGCAGTGAGCCGTGATCACACCACTGCACTCCAGCCGGGTGACAGAGCGAGATCCTGTGTCAAAAAAAAAAGACAAGTGAGACCTAATTAAACTAAAGAGCTTCTGCACAGCCAAAGAAACTGTTAATATAGTAAATAGACAACCTACAAATGGGAGAAAATATTAGCAAATTTTGCATCCAACAAAAGTGTAATATCCAGAATCTATAAGGAACTCAAACAAATCAACAAACAAAAAAACAAACAACCCCATTAAAAAAATAGGCAAAGGACATGGACACCTCTCAAAAGAAGACATACATGCAGCCAACAAGCACAGAAAAAAAATACTCAATATTACTCATCATTAGAGGAATGCAAATCAAAACCACAATGAAATACCAATAATCAAAAAATAACAGATGCCAGCAAGGTTGTAGAGAAAAGGGAACGCTCATACAATGCTGGTGGGAATGTAATTAGTTCAGCCACAGTGGAAAGCAGTATGGATTTTTCTCAAATAACTTAAAATAGAACTACCATTCTACCCAGCAATTCATACCTAAAGATATATAAGTCATTCTACCATAAAGACACAAGTACATGTATGTTCACTGCAGCACTCTTCACAATAGCAAAGACATATAGTCAACCTAGATGTCCATCAGTGGTGGACTAAATAAAGAAAATGTGGTACATCTACACCATGGAATACTGTGCAGCTATAAAAAAAAAAATGAGATCATGGCCTTTGCAACAACATGGTTGGAGCTGGCGGCCATAATCCTAAGTGAATTAATGCAAGAACAGAAAATCAAATACCACATGTTCTCCCTTGTAAGTGAGAGCTAAACACTGAGTACACATGGACACAAAGAAGAGAATAAAAGACACTGGGGCCTACTTGATGGTAAAGGTGAGAGGAGGGTGAGAATTGAAAAACTACCTATTGGGTATTATACCTACATGGGTGACAGCATTATCTGTACACCAAATCCCCGTGACATGTGATTTATCCATGTAACAAACCTGCACGTGTACCCCTCGAACCTAAAATAAAAGTTGGAAGAAAAAAAATATCCTTACTAGTGAATGTGGAATAGAGCGGGATGGCCTGGAAAGTCACCAGCAGTTCTCACGCCCCATGACATAGCAGTGTTGTAGGCACTGCTGTAGTGTTGGTATGAATTTAGCTCTCAACTGGGTAACCATGGGCCTTACAAACAGAACCATCATCATACCAGAGACAGCAGTGACTAATGTTGATGGAGTACATGCTCTGTGCTTGGAACCAACTCAGGAATCAAAAAGGTTTCCAGGGCCAGGAGCGGTGGCTCATGCCTGTAATCCCAGCACTTTGGGAGGCTGAGGCAAGTGAATTACCTGAGGTCAGGAGTTTGAGACCAGGCTGGCCTATATGGTGAAATGCTGTCTCTACTAAACATCACAAAAATTAGCTGAGCATGGTGGCATGTGCCTGTAATCCCAGCTACTCGGGAGGCTGAGCAAGGAGAATTGCTTGAACCCAGGAGGCAGAGGTTGCAGTCAGCCGAGATTGCACCACTGCACTCCAGCCTGGACAATAAGAGAGAAACTCTGTCTCAGAAACAAAACAAAACAAAACAAAACAAAACAAAACAAAACAAAAAAGGCTCTCAGGGTGAAGGAAGTGGGGTCAGGACAGGGGAAAAATCATGGAAGACTTTCTGGGAAAGTTTACATATTCGTTTAACAAGTATTTACTGAATACCTGCTATGAAGATAGAAGGGTGGGGGTACTGGAAAGAGTATGGACTCAGAGTCAGGGCACCTGTCTTCATCACCCGGGCCCTGACACCCTTGTTAGGGATCTGTGAGAAGTCACCTCCCCACTCTGAGTCTCAGTCTTCCCAGCTGTGGAGAAGGTGGATGAGGTTGGCAGTTTTCACTCTGAATTTCCTTGGAGTTCAGGGTTTTTAAGAGGTTCCTAGGAGCCTCCTGGGTAGGAGTCTATGAAGAGGAGGCTAAAGGTTAGGCCTGGACCCCCACACCTGCGTCAACAGCGCTGCTTTTATCTGCTTTTTGTATTGGGGTTCCATGTATATTCCATTTGGAAAAATGTTCTGCTGCTTTAACAATGATTAAGAACAAGGCAATCTCCAGGTCCCCTCCAGCTCTACCTATCCAGCACTATCTGTGCCAGACCCTGTATTCCATGCTGGGGAAGCACGGCGCTGGAGACCCTGCCCTCCCAGAGCAGAAGCAGCAGATACAGAAGCAGGAGCGGAAGGAGCTCCCTGAACACACGGATGATGCTCTTCTGTCCCGGGAAGAATCCCTTCATGCCCCCACTCTCCTGGGGAAGGACATGTCCCCCGGGGAAGCCACAGGGTCCCAAGAAGCAGCAGCTGCTGTGGGTCAGCAATCAGGAAACCCAACCTCTAGTCCTGGCTCTGTCCCTTCCTCTCTGTGTGAATTTGGGAAGGTTGTTAAACCCCTTTGAGCCTCTGTTCTCTTGAATCATAGGCTCCTTTTGAGAATGAAATGAAAGGTGGTCATGGGACCTAACAAACAAATGCTACTGCTATTGCAAAAGAAAACTCAAGGCAGAAGAATCGATTTGAAGCTACCTAATTCCAATCTCCAGCCCTGCATCCCTGGGCCCAGCCAAGAGACACTGTGTAGTAAAACAGTGGCTGTAGGTGCACCCCAATCTTTGGTTTGAATTGCTTTATCTAAGTGTAAGTATCATTTCTTCCTAAATAAGCTCATGTGCCATGACTGGTAATGTCCCAGGCTGTCTTTCACCATCTTAGCCCTCCAGTAGCTCTGTATTGCACGCACTTGGGAGGTGGCCGCAAAATGGTTAAGAGCCAGGCTGCTCAAATCCTGCTCTGCTACCTAACAGTCTTTGTACCTTAGTTCCCTCTTGCAAGAGAGTAATGGAAATAGTACCTATGTCAGAGTGATATGGAAAATTAGATGCACAAATATGCATAAAAGGTCTAGAATGGTACCCAGCCCAAAGAAAGGGCTCAGTAGACGTTATTATTCGGCTAGTGGCACACTTTGTCTCCAGCACCTAAAGTGATACAAATGATGGCTTCAAAAATATTGGTGCAATAAATGAATAACAGCAAATGTTTTTATCTCTGCTGTAAGCGCTTTACACATATTAACTGGTGCAATCTTCATGCAACCCTGTGAGGTGCAATTTATTATTCCCATTTTATAGATGAGGAGACTGAGGCACAGAGAAGTTAATTATCTAAACTAATGTACACAGCTACTAAGTGGCAGAGCCAGGACTTGAGCCCAGGCAGCCTTTACTCTTTTATTCCCCCTAATGTTTATTAATTAGAATATTTACCAGATTATACAGCTAATGTATTCAAGGTAAAAAAAAAATTTTACAATACAAGAAAGTATCATTATAAAATATCAATTTAAATTCTACCACCCACAGGTGAGCACTTGGTCAATGTTCTTTCTGTGTGTGTGTCCTGTGTGTTTATGTGTAAGTGTAGTATTTGCACATAATAGGATCACGACATATATGCACTTTTTTCTTTATCGTGAGCACACTCATGGGTTGAATTTTGTCTCCCCCAAAATTCATATATTGAAGTCCTAACTGCCCCCCGAAATCACAAAATGTGACTATTTGGAGATAGAATCTTGACAGAGGAAATCAAGGTAAAGTGAAATCTTCAGGGTGGCCCTAATCCAGTATGACTGGTGTCCTTATAAAAAGGGGAAATGTGGAGACAGACACACAGAGGGAAGATGATATGAAAAGATGTAATGGGAAGACGGCCATCTGCAAGCCAAAGAAAGAGGCGGCTGGAAACAGATCCTTCCCCGAGAGCCCTCAGAAGGAATCGACTCTGTCAACACCTTGATCTTGGACTTGTAGGCTCCAGAACTGTGAGGCAGTAAGCTTCTATTGCTAAAACACCCAGTCTGTGATGCTATGGGCAGCCCTAGAAAATTAACACAAGTACCTTTTCAGCATTTCTTTTGGTCTCTGCTTACTTCTTGCCCCTTATCACCAAGCTCTATTCCTTTGCCCTACCCCTGGAGTCCATCCTTGGATTAAACTTTCTCCCTCATCCCTTTCCCCAATAGTGTCCTTACTCTTAACCTTTACACAAATGGATTACTTAAGCCACTCCTTCTGCACAAACTTTTTTGGACCCAACTTGGTGAAGGACCCCTGTAATTAAAAAAAAAAAAAAAAGGTCCAAATTGTCTCTAATTCCTAGTACGTCTGCTCTGGGTAATGGGGCCAGAAAGTCTTTCAGAAACTCCTACAGAGTGCCCCAGGGGGTCCACATTCTAGCCCCAACCTAGGCCTCAAGTTCCTAAGAGAAGGTGAAGATTATGGAGAAGCTTGTAAGGAAGTTATTCCCAGCTGTAATAATGAAGGAGGCGGAATGCCCATAAACTATTGTTAGCATTCCAAAAAGCCTGACGAACATCCTAGCTTCTATTCTTCATGGAACTGAATTAAGTACTAGACCAGCCAAGCAGCTGTCCAGGTCGCCAACATGTGAAAGCAATAAAACATATTGAACTAAGCAAGAAATACAGGGTGACTTAGCTCCGGCCTCCAACTCCTTATTTGGCTGGTTAAAAGTAAACGAAGTTGACAGCATTCACTGGAAAAAACAAGAAAAGAGGCCTGGTGCGGTGGCTTATGCCTGTAATCCCAGCACTTTGAGAGGCTGAAGTGGGAGGATCTCTTGAGGCCAGGAGTTTGAGACCAACCCGGGGAACATAGTGAGACCCCATCTCTGTAATAAAATAAAATAAGCCAGGCATGGTGGCACCCACACACAGTCCTAGCTACTCATGACGCTGAGGCGGGAGGATTGCTTGAACCCAGGAATTGGAGGATGCAGTGAGCCATGATAGTGCCACTGCACTCCAGCCTGGGTGACAGAGCAAGACTCTGTCTCAAGAAAAAGAAAAAGAAAATGAAAAAGAGAGCGAGCAAGAAAGGAAAGGAAATGAAATAGGAAATCGCTTCTGCTCTAATAAGACTCTGCCTAGCCTCTTGGTTGCTCAAGTGAGGAACATGTCCTGGATATGCACAGAAGCACCTGCAGCCCTCAGCTTGGCCCATCAGCAGGGACCTGGGGGGCCAGTGTCAGTCAGCTGAACACCAGAAAACCAGGAATGTGCCCATCATAGTGCCATTCCTTGGAATATTGTTATCCAGGTTTTAAATCCTGCCTTCCAGGAAGTTAGCTCAGAAAATCACAAAAGCCACCAAAAAAGAAAATTAAAACTATGAAAGTCCATTTATAAAAAGAGAGAACTTTTAAAATTCCACTAACAGACTTTTTATCTATTGCCATGGTAATAACTCTGTCCTTGGTGAGTGGATGAGTCTCATGCCATCCATGTACAAATGACAGAAAATGTACAATGAAAGACAGTTTCAAATAAGTTGAATGTATTATATATCCATTATTTTGAGCATGAAGAAAAGTATAATAAAGAAAAATAGGCAATTTGGGAGGCCAAGGTGGGTGGATCACTTGAGGCCAGGAGTTTGAGAACAGCCTGGCCAAATGGCGAAACATCATCTCTACAAAAAATACATAAATTAGCCAGGCGTGGTGGTGCGTGCCTGTAATCCCAGCTACTCGGTAGGCTGAGGCAGGAGAATGGTGTGAACCCGGGAGGCAGAGGTTGCAGTAAGCCGAGATCGCAACCCTGCACTCCAGCCTGGGCAACAGTGGGTGACTCCGTCTCAAAACAAAAAACAAAAAAAAAGAAAAGAAAAAAGAAAAATAGCATTATGTATCTCCACCCCTGTGCTATATCAATTTGGAAAGGCCTAGCAAAAGTGTATCCAAAATATATTTTAACCTAAAACTGAAAGCCAACGTATCAAAATAAATATTCAACAAAAGCCAAATATCACGATCACAGAAAACCTTCTGAGATATACAAATAAACCTGTAATTTTATTTTTAAATTTCAATTATTTTTATAATTTTATTATGAAAATCTTATTTTAGTTATTAACATGTTAAACTTTGACATGATACAGGAAAACAAATAGCACTGTCCGTTGCTGGATTGCTCCTACAGTTATTATACTGCATATTTACATTACTAAGTAGTTGTTCACTTTTAGCTGGCACATTTGATGATATCACTAACCTTTCGACTCAAGGCAATGTAATTTTGGAAAATGTTTTTCAGTAACATGTTTTTATGATTTTATGATTTTATGATAGGAAGAACAAGAGCCCACAAAGAGGTTTTATGATTTTATGATAGGAAGAACAAGAGCCTACGAAGAGGTTCACATTTTAATAACCCAAACCTGTGAACATAGTACCTAACATGGTAAAAAGGATTTTCTTTTTGATTTTGCAGTCTTCTTTTTTTTTTATTTATTTTAAGTTCAGGGGTACATGTGTAAGTTTGTTATATAGGCAAACTCATGTCACAGGGTTTTTTTGTTCAGATTATTTTATTTTTGTCACCCAGGTACTAAGCCTTGTACCCACTCGTTATTTTTTCTGCTCTTCTCCCTCTTGCCATCCTCCACTCTCCAGTAGGCCCCAGTGTGTGCTGTTCCCCTCTTTTTGTCCATGTGTTCTCATTATTTAGCGCCTACTTGTGAGAACCTGCAGTATTCCGTTTTCTGTTCCTGTGTTAGTTTGCTAAGGATAATAGCCTCCAGCTCCATCCATGTTCCCACAAAAGACATGATCTTGTTCTTTTTTATGGCTGTGTAGTATTCTGTGGTGTATATGTACCACATTTTCTTTATCCGTTCTGTCATTGGTGGGCATTTATGTTGATTCCATGTCTTTGCTATTGTGAATAGTGCTGCAAGAATATTCACGTGCATGTATCTTTATGATAGAATGAATGATTTACATTCCCCTGGGTATACACCCAGTAATGGGATTGCTGGGTCTAATGGTAGTTCTGTTTATAGCTCTTTGAGGAATCACCACACTGCTTTCCACAATGGTTGAACTAATTTACACTCCCACAAACAGTGTATGAGTGTTCCCTTGGCAAAAGGGATTTTCAAGGTGTAATTAAGATCTTGAAATGGGGAGATTATTCTGCATTAACTAAGTGAGCCTAATGTTTATAAGTGAGTGTAAACTTTATAAGGGGAAGGGAGAGGTATGGAGTCAGAGAAGGAGGTGTGACAAAAGAAGAGGTGAGAGAAAGAGGCAGGGAGAGCAATAGCGAGCGGGGTGCAGGCGGGCAGGTGGTGGGGGAATTGGTTTGAAGATACTACAGCTGGCTTTAAAGATGGAAGAAGAAGCTGAAAGCCAAGGAATGCAGGCAGCCTGCAGAAGCTGAGAAGGCAAGGAAATGGATTTTCCTCTAGAGCCTCCTGAAGAAACACAATCCTGCTAGTAACTCTGGGCTCAATAAAACCTATTTTGGACTTCTGACCTCCAGAACTGTAAGATAATAAATGTGTGTTGTTTTAAGCCACTGAATCTGTGGTTACTTTGTTACAGCAGAAATAGGGAATGAATAAAATAACTTAGGAAAATCTTTTAAAAATTTCTTATCTTTAGCTTATGAAAATGATTAGTGGTCTATAGCAATCATCCTGACAATTTAAAAGTTCAGTCTCCAGGATTCAAAACTATAAGGAGTTATCTTCTTAAAGCATTTTTACAAAAATGTGTTGTTATGAAGTTTGATGATTAAGAAGATCAAAGTGTGTTTAGAGCCCCTCATTTTTCTCTAGCATTTCTTTGTTTCATATTCTTAATATTCTTTTTTTTTTTTTTTGAGACAGGGTCTCACTCTCACTCAGGCTGGAGTGCAGTGGCACGATCTCAGCTCACTGCACCCTGGACCTCCTGGGCTCAAGTGATCCTCCCACCTCAGCATTGTGAATAGCTGGGACTACAGGTGTGTGCCACCATGCCGAGCTATTTTGTTTTTTATTTTTTTTTATAGATGGGGTCTCGCTATGTTACCCAGGCTGGTCTTGAACTCCCAAGCTCAAACGATCTGCCTGCCTTGGTCTCCCAAAGTGCTGGGATTACAGGTGTAAGCCCATGTACCTGGCTAGTATTCTTTATTATTTCTGGATTGAAGATAATTTATCATACATGTTTACATGATTTTAGATATTTTTTCCACCTTGTGAAATTTTGAGGTTGGTGGCAAAACTGACTTTCTGCTTTTAATTAATCTTTAATAAAATGTGAAGAATTTCCAAGTAGAATACATTCTTGAAATATTTTCACCCTAAAAAATTAAATAGCTAAAAATTACAGTTCTTAATGTTTAAATGCTAGTGAATAAAAAATTCTACAAAGATTAGAATTATCATGCAAATTCTTATTAATCTCTTATTAAACTTAATATTAAACTCTATAAACTTAGTAAAAAAAGACAATATTCTTTCTCAGCTAATCTAGAGATAATGCATTTTTCCTAATATTTTTATTAACTAGTTTCCTAATTTAGAAAATTTCTTTTTTGTAGAGATGGGGCCTTGCTGTGTTGCCCAGGCTGGTCTTGACCTCCTGGCCTAAAGTGATCCTCCTGCCTCGGCCTCCCTAAGTGCTGGATTAAAGGTGTGAGCCACAGCTCCTAGCCTCTAATTTTTTAAACTATGTGAATTTAATACTTGTATTTTGCATAATAGGAACAGCATTCACAATCCTCATTACATTTTGCATCATTTTACTCATACAATTACATATATTTCAAGGAGCTGTTTTTCTCCAAAGTATACATCTAGAATCCTTATCAGAATTTGAGAGGGCCAGGCATGGTGGCTCACGCTTGTAATCCCAACACTTTGGGAAGCCGAGGTGGGTGGATCACGAGGTCAGGAGATCAAGACCAGCCTGGCCAACATAGTGAAACCCTATCTCTACTAAAAATACAAAAAAGTAGCCAGGTGTGGTGGCTGGTGCCTGTAATTCCAGCTACTCAGAAGACTGAGTCAGGAGAATTGCTTGAACCCAGGAGGCGGAGTTTGCAGTGAGCCGAGATCACGCCACTGCACTCCAGCCTGGGTGACAGGGCAAGACTCTGTGTCAAAAAAAAAAAAAAAAAATTAAGAGGAAATATTCAAATAGTAACAATATATCTATATAAAAGCAGAAAATGCAAAAAAGAAAGCAAATATTACTAATAAACAGTATATATGATTGACATACTTTGTTCATACCACCACCATTATTTCATAGGCTAGCTATGATATGCAACCATGAGAGATACTATGTGTCAACTCCCTGACCTAAGCAATCACCCAAACCACAGGGGCAAGAAGCCTGGAAACAACGCTTCCCAGACTCTCTGGCTGGCAGGCTTCAGGTTAGATTCTACTCTCGCTTGTTTGGGGGATGCAGAAGAGAAGGAGAAGCCAGTGTTTGAGAGGCAGGACAGGCCAGCTCGCAGCAGCAGCAGCTGCTCCTGTGGGGTTCTGCATGGCGTTCGGGCATCTCCTTGAGAATCTCCCACTTTGATGCTGCTGGAAGCAGACACCATTCATGGCCACTTCCCCGGGATCTCTGAACTTCCAGATTTCAAAGTGGCCTTTCTGCCCTTTCTTCCCGCTGCTCTTGTGAGGTCGTGAATGCCTCTAGTTCCCTGTATTGAACCTCTCTTCCTTCTCTAAATACCTAGAGTGGCTTCTGTTTTTCTGACCAAACCCTAATACAATAACATGCACATACAGTAACAAGATCATTGATCACCCTCAGGTTCAGGGAAGACACAGTATCTTGAAGTAGGCATTTGAGTATGTGGGCTTCCAAAGGCTGAAGACAAAGCAAAGCAGATCTTGCCTAACTACCAAGGCTAAAGCCACATTCCTGTGCACCCCGATTTCTGTCCTGTCAGAGAAAGCCCACAGGTCTTCATCTGACCGTGACAAACTTCAGTGAGGCTACTCAGCCTTCATAAAAGTCAAATGTATTTGTTTTTTGTTTTGTTTGTTTTGTTTTTACCAGGATGAAATCAGCATAGTGAGGTAATAATACCGCTGGCCTGTGGGTACTTGGGCTCATGCAACATGAGAAAAACAACCATTACCAAGGCATCAAGTTGGTAGGTAGAGTCCTTCCACATGTGAAGGTGCAGCAAGTAGGGCTGGGAGTAAATGAACAATAAAATGCACCCTTTATGGTGCAAAGGGCAGGAACGCCCTGCATCAAGGAATGGGGAAACAGGGCAAGGAAGACAGCTCAGAGCCAATGAAAAGAAAACCTACTAAGCACACAGTGTTGTGCTGGTCCAGCGGTTCTCTCCATGTTTTTGGTCTTGAGACCCCTTAAAAATTATTGATGGCCCCAGACTTCTGTTTATGGATCATTATCATTTTATAAATTGAAACTGAGAATATTTTAAAAAGAAGAATACACAGCACACATCCCAACAGCTGTCAGAGCCAGTAGCCTTTGGAAACCATGAGGGTAAGAAAATGAGTAAAAAGACAAATAACATCTTGGTATTTTCATGAAAACAGTGTTGACCTCGAAGCTACCCTGAAAGGGTCTTGCGGACTCCTGGACCACACTTTGAGAGCCACCGTGCTAGGCTGTTGATTCTAGTTTAGCTCATTTCATTCTCTTAACACTGAAATGTGTGTGATTACTATACCCATTTGACAGGGGAAGAAACTAAAGATCAGAAAGGCCTAAGTAACTTGCCCTAAGTAATCTTGCAGACCAGGATTTAACCCTGCTCTCTCTGCCTCCAGAGCCTCCATTGGAACAGAGGACTTGACCATGGGAGGGCCAGGCCCAGGAGGGATTAGCTGGAGAGTCCCCAGGTGGTCACAAGGGTCCCCGCAGTGGGAAGAAGGAACCGTCCCCTCGGGAGCTGACTGGCCATGAGAAACTGCAGTACCCAGGCTTACCCCCACTGTGAAATGGGCCCGCATCCTTGACATTATGGTCTGGGAGAGGGAGGCAGCCTGAAATGGAGACCTGTCTGCCAGCGCGAGCTTTGCCATCTGCTGATGTTGAGCGCTTGGCCAGGCACCCCTAAGGGGTTGGGCTAGAGAGTGTCTTAGAGCAAAACACCATGGGGACTTCCCCCAGCCCTGAGCTCTCAGTCCTGTATCCGGACTAGAATCTCAGGGTTGTCTGGTCAGCTGAGGGTGGGAGATGGGGCTGCATAGCCTGAGAGGGAAAACAGCTCTATTCTCACTAACCCACATGGGCAAAGATCAGCCCAGAGAATCTGGGGCCTTTTCCAGGACCATAATAGGTGATTTCGCTCCAAAGCCTGCCAGTGGGAGTATCAGTTTAAATCCACCGAGAGTAAGTTTTGTATTAGAATAGCATTCCATAGCTACTGCTGGCCTTCCACTGGGGAGCCCTGTTTCCAATCTCAAAGATGTCAAACAATTTTAAAGGCACAGAAGCTCAGTTTTACCCAGCCGGGCAGGCAATGGCAGAAGGCATGTGACTGCCAGCATTCCCACAGCAAATGCACAATGCAGCTTCACAACAGCCCCTACCCCAACCCTGACCTCAGACTCTGGTCTCTATTCTGCTTCCAGCTCTAAGACGGGCTGGAGGAACAGCTGGTCCAGAAACCTGGGGTGCCCATAGCTACCCACTCAGACATTCTGTGGGGTGCATGACTGTCCACGTCCTCAGGGAGGCCTGCATTTGCTTATTTAGACACCTAGCTCCTGGGCACACTCTCTGGAATCATAGGCCACTGCCAGGTCCCCCATGCCCATGGCCACGGCATTTCCTGCCAGCCTGGCATACTCCTCATGCCACCTCCCAGGCAGGGATAGCCACCCTCTATGAGCAAAAATAACACTAACAATAGCTCGCATTGTGAGGTTCTTCCCACTGCACACTTCTCATACCCTGTCTTGCTGGAGCTTAACAAAAACTTTACAGGGTTTGCAAGTGATAGCCCATTGTCCTCCTTCTTTATAGATGAGGAAGCTGAGGCTTGGTGCATGAAACGGGGTGTCTAAGGTCACTCCATGGGAGAGCTGGCACTAGGTCCCAGGTCTCTCCGTCTCAGCCCAGGGTTCCCTCTGCTGTCTGGCATTTTTGGGGTGAGGTGCAGAGCAGAAATGGTGCAGGGCACTGAGGCTAGAAGTGTAGTGAGCCCAGGGCCCCTCTCTTGCCTTTGTCTCATCACTGGTGGCCACCAGCCATGAGTCCTCGAGGGATCATTCTCTGAGCTTAGAAACACACAAATCAGGAGTTTCAATCAGCTGAGCAATCTGTTTCATTTTAATTTTCTTTCCTAAATTTAAATTTAATTAAATATTAAATTTAAACTTAAATGGAGAGATTTAAATTTAATACTCAAATCTCTCTCTCCCTATGCCTCCTGTTCCTGGTTTCTGGAGTAAAGAGCCTGCCTTTGGCCATCTCAGGAGCATTGGTGAGTGAAGCTCATCTTTGGAATCCTTCTTGGGATGTGACCGTGGCCTCTCAGCAGGTTATTTAGCAACATGCCCGGGTGAAAGAAACCCTCCAACTTTCCAGACATAATGTAATAGGCCCTGTGTCCTCCCTTCCTGGGCTTGGGTCATGATGAAAAAGAGGGCTAACCTCACTTTTGGGACCTAAGTGAGGTTAGCCCTTGTCTTGGTAAAGCCACCTCTGGGAAGCAGCGATTTGCCCAGACCAGTGGTAAATGTTGGCGTGGTCCTACCAGGCACAGGCCTGGATGACCTCCAGGGCTCCCCGCCCCCAATTCTGCAGTGGTAGGAGGCAAGCCTTAGCACTTAACAGGCTGTTGCTGGACAAATGGGGCCCAAAGCAGGGGGTGGAGAGGGTCAGGCAGCCAGAGGGAGCCACATGAGGCCTCAACAGTGGGATCCCAGCTTGATCCAGGTGCCATCACCTCTGGCTCTTTACCCAGAGGAGTGGTGTGCAGGGAAGGAATCTCATGCAGCCTGGCTGAAGACACTGGGCTCCACAGTGAGTTGCTCTGTCAGGAAAGACCTGATACATGAGTGTCATGGAACAGTACAGAGGACCCTCCAACCAAAGTCATGATCTTGCCACTCAGGGTTGGCTGGCTGTCCCAGCAGTTACAGGATTCTGAAGTGGACTTGGGGTGGAGAAGCACTCACATGGGCGCTCAGAGATTCTTGCCTCTAGTAAAGAGGAACCTCACACGTCTATGTCCGGAGAGATTCCGCTAAGAGGCTGCTGGAGCCGCTCTCTCGGGCTGGACAGAGAGCTGATGGGTGACTCCAACCTTCCTTTGGGGGCCAGCTCCTCCCACTGCCCTGCTAGGAAAAGTCCTCGGGAAACTAAGGAAAGGCACTGTACCAAGCAAATGGCTCAGCTTTGTGCTATGAAGGCCAACCTTCCCCTTGACAGCAACTCCTCTCTTTAGACCTGTGTACTCAGCCCTCAAGCTCCCGTGGCAGTGTGAGAACAGCATGCTTTATCCTTCACTCTTGGCCGTTTGGGTGCTGGGGTCGGCAAAGGTGTAAACTGCTTCCTGCGTCACCATTTGTGAATCAGGGGCTGATGGCTCACAGGCCTAAGGTGATCAGAAGCAGGTGGGACAGCAGGTGAGTAAACAAACGGCTGCAAGAGAATGTGATCTGTCCTTCATGGAGGAGAGGACAAGGTGCTAGGAGAGTGGGGGTGGTCATGACTAATGCTGTGGGAGCAAAAGAGGCTGTGAGGGCATGATGCCACCATAGCCTGCCATGGGTACTGCCTGCTTAGAAGGCTGACAGACATCTGGGGAGGCCCGGAGAGGTAAATGGGAAGACAAGGGCTAAAAGGAGGAGTCAAAGGGCTGCCCCAACATGTTAATAACTCCTAATATGGCTCCCTGGGTGGCAGGCCTGACCCTTGCCCACTCCTGAGAGCAGATTCTCAGAATAGGCTTCTAATGAAGGTGTGGAATGAGTCAGGGTCATTGGGTGCAAGTAACAGAAACCAGTGGGCCCATGTAAGCTAAGAAGGAATCTATAGGGAAGATGTTGAGGTGTTCACAGAATTGGCAGAACTTTTTGGAGAAGCTGGGCTTGGAAAATAGATAGGAACCAAGAGAGGCTGGACAGCAGCCAGCAGGTCAAGCGCACGTCCCAGAAACACCTGCCATTGCCAGAGGTCACTTTTCAATTATCCCTGCATCTTGGCATCTTTCCTCCAAGGGTCGAAGTTTCAAATGACAGAAACATGAATCCTAACCCCCACATCTGGCTGCCAGAGGGCAGGGAGCAGGCCTTTCTGGGTCCTGGTGTCTGGGGAAGGGAGGCCTGGACGCCTTAGGGACAGACATCTGGCTTTTCTCCATGCAGCCTTGCAGTGGCTAGAGAGCTGCTGACTTTGGGGATTGGGCAGCAGTTGCCAGGAGGAAGCATCCATTCTCCGAGGGGTTTTACTCCTCCTAAACTATGGAAAAGTTCAGTAACAGCCCAGGGTTGGAGGCATCCCAGGGTCCCAGGTTGGGAGAAGGGCAGAAGTTACTTTTCTAGTTTCTGCCTTTGCTAATAACTAATTCATTTCTTTCTATGGCTTTTTGAGAAAATATCTTGTTATCATCTGTATAGACATCCTACTGTGTACAGTACAAGGTAGAGGTAGGGAAATCCTAAACAGAGCATAATGAGGACTCCTCTGTAAAGGAATTTTCATGACTGAAATGTATTAAATGCCTACTGTATGCCAGGTGCTGGGTTAAGTACACTTTTATGTGGCAGGGAGAAGAATATATTCTAAAACCTTGCTACACACTATATGTAATAACATGAAACCGAAAGCTACCCAAATGTGCACCAACACTAGAATAAATTATAATAAATTCATATATTGGAATACTGTAGTACAGCAGCATTCTTGGAGCCTGGTCTGCCCCTATGGGTCCCTGTGATCCTTTCAAGGAAGCTGCAAAATCAAACCTATTTTCATAATAATTCTAAGATATTATTTGCCTTTTCCACATTGATGTACAAAAGCAATGGTAGGTAAAACTGCAGGTGACTTAACACAGATCAAACAATAGCACTAAACAGAACTAGTAGTCATTGAATTATTCACTCCCATACATCCTCACTACAGATTTTCCAATTTCACTGAAGATTGCATCTTGACGAAGCAGTAAAAGTTATTAATTCTAGTCAGTCTCAACCCTTGAATGCATGTCTTTTTAATATTCTGTGTGACAAAATAGGGAGTTTGCATAAAGCACTTCTGCTAAATACTGAAGTACAAGGGACGTCTTGAAGAAAAGCATTTGTGTGATTGTGTGAGTTGCAAACGGAACTAGCCGCTTCCTTGTATGTGATTCTTGGTGTGCAAGTGCAGCGACTCTTGGTTTGGGATGCAATTTCTAGGTCATAGAGTATGTGGATGTTCAACTTCATGAGAAAATATCAAACTGTTCTCCAAAGGAATTATTAGACCTTTACAGTTTTTTGGCCAAATGAAATGGTCTTTCATTTTGGTCTGGATTTTTGTTTTCCTAATCATTAATGTGGCTGAATGTTCATTGGCCACACAGATTGCCTGCCACTGCTAATTTTGAATCAGCCTAGTCAGCTAATGTCACAGAATACATCAACATGAGCACAGGTGGTACTAGTCAGGGATGGGAGAGGTGGTTTACTGTGACTGTATTTAATGTGATATAAGATGCCATCAGTTATAAGATGCACCATCAGCTTAACACAGATTTACTGAAAAAAAAAGTCATATCAAATTAAACACTTTTTTTAAAACAACTAATATTGTACTGTATCAGTCCATTTCACACTGCTATAAAGAACTGCCTGAGACTGGGTAGCTTATAAAGGAAAGAGGTTTAATTGACTCACAGTTCCGCAGGAAACTTACAATTACGGCAGAAGGCGAAGGGGAAGCAAGGCATGTCAGGCATGTCATACGTGGCAGCAGGAAAGAGACAGTACGCAGGGGAAACTGCCACTTTAAAAACCATCAGATCTCTGAGAACTCCATCACTATCATGAGAACAGCATGGGGGAAACTGCCTCCATCATCTGATCACCTCCCACCACGTCCCTCCCCCGAAATGTGGGGATTACAATTCAAGATGAGATTTGGGTGAGGACACAGAGCCAAACCATATCATGCACATTTATCTGTATAATCATATAGCATTTTCTTTTTTAATATCACCATCGATTCTAAATTTTTTTCACATTTACAGTCTGAAGACTCTTCCCAGTTGAGGCAAATACTGTCATAGAAATGTAGACTTATGGAACCCGTACCCGTGAACTTGACATCCTGAGTATACTTAGTAGAGACAGTTAATATGCCAGGTTTTGCATGCATTTCCTATTTGGTTAAACTCATGGTTTCATTTTCTCTGCAACTGAATTACATATCACTGGAAATTTGAAAGTCACCCAGATACTTTTGACAGATGGATGTGCAGTATCTAGTGATAATCTTTCACAGGGCACAAATTAACCACAGCAGCCTCTCCCAGCTCTCAATTCTGCAATCTCCTTGGAAAGATTTAGCTAAGTTTGCATAGCTCAGTGATGACAACCATGTCACAACTCACTCCTCTATTTGCTGCTAGTAAATTTGGGGTGCCATCAAGTAAAAGACACAACCCAATTTCAGAAACGTTCAGAAGTGAAAGAGTGTGCATCTTATTTTTCCTCTAATTATCTAGTAATTAAATTTTAAATGTGTATATATATATGTGTGTGCATATATATAGGTGAGTGTGTGCACGTGTGTGTGTGTAAGTGTAGCCAACATTTATTAAGCATCTACCAGGTGATAACTTCCACGACTCCATGTCAGGGACTCTCCATTTATTATCGTTAATCTTTACAGTAATTTTGTGAGGTAGGTAACATCCTCATTTTAAAGGAAACTGAGGTTCAAAGGGTCAAGATAACTTGACCAAGACTCATAAGCTGCAGAATCAGAATTCAAATCTAGGTCTATCTAACTTCAAGGCCAATAACCTTTCTACCACATTATGAATCTCTTTTTTAGGTACTAAACTCCATGGGCCACTACTAGGTAAGACCTCGAATGAATTATTGCCAGCTCTGCCTGTTATGTTTCTAAGGTTGGATGCCTCCCTTTAGGAAGAGGTTACTGGCAGGGACAATGGAGAGATTTACAAAAGAGTTGAGCAATGTTAAAAATAACAACAAGGTATTTGCTCCTAATCCTGTTAAGCTCCTTTGAGTTCTGCGCAAGCTGAGAAGGGGAGGGCATGTTAATTTGCTTGCGTACAGGTGCATCTAAGGTTGCTGTTGCAATCTCCACATCTTCCAACCTTAGCCAGGGCTTGGTGTCACTTTTTCTAGTGTTCATGGGTGCAAAACCCTGATTTGTTTTATGATGATGAACAATCATACAACTGATGTGCTAATGTCAATAAGGAGGCTCAGTTTCAGCCCTGGAAATGTACTTCTTTTGATTAAGAGTGCCCTGGCCAGGCACAGTGGCTCACACCTTTAATCCCAGCACTTTGGGAGGCTAAGGCGGGTGAATCACGAGGTCAAGAGATCGAGACCATCCTGGCCAACATGGTAAAACCTCATCTCTACTAAAAATACAAAAATTAGCTGGGCCTGGTGGCGCACACATGTAGTCTCAGCTACTCAGGAGGCTGAGGCAGGAGAATCACTTGAATCCAGTAGGTGGATGTTGCAGTGAGCTGAGATCGCGCCACTGCACTCCAGCCCGGTGACAGAGCAAGACTCCGTCTCAAAAAGAAAAAAAAAAAAAAAAAAAAAAAGGTGACGTGTGGTGGTGTTGAATCAGACTCAGGGGTTTGTATTTTTTTCAGTCTCCAAATTACATACAGGTCCATTTGGAGCTTCTACAGACCTGAAGAGACCTGGGGGGTGGGGGGAGGGTTCTTTAACATCAGATACAACAACCCCTAAGCTATCTTGGACAAGTAAAAACTTGTGGGTACTCAGACTTTGCTGAAGGAGAGTGTTCTTTCATCATCCTCAAATGCATGGCTTAGTTCGGCCAGTCACAAACTTTTCATCACCAAAAACCCCATTCTATAACTTTTCCTACTGGGCCTCTTCCTATGAAGTACTTTTATCCACCAACTTGCTTGTTGGCTTTAAAAAATTCTCTATGAATCAGATATAATCAGCAGAAAAGAAATTCCAGCCAAAAGGAAAAGAACATGAGATTTTACTCAGCCTGCCAAGGGAACCTTATCTCAGGTAAAACATGATTTTCCTTAGGCTTTTTCTTGAAATGTGAAAAATAACTCCACAGTTCCACTCACTACCTTTTCAGATAAATCCTCAGGGGCCCACTGACCTGGATTTGAAACCACTGGTCTGATTTTCTCAACGCAGTTCACTTAACTTTGTGGTTGACCTCAGGACCAATCGTCACTCACTTTCTACTCCTGCCTTTCGATCAAGCCCATCTACACAGAAAACAAGGTACTATATTTCTTCAGTCCAGAGATACCCTATCAAACTTTTTCACCGAACTTTCCCCTCCCATCAGTAATTTGTGAGAGGTGTGGTTGCTCTCCATCTTCACCAGGACTTGATATTGTCATTAGAAAAAATTTTTTTAGCCATTCGAATAGGTGTGTAGTGGTTTTATTTTGCATTTTCCTAATAACTAATGATGCTAAGGATATTTTCTATGCTTAATTGCCATCTATATATGTTCTTTGGTGAGCTGCCTGTACAAATCTGTTGCCCATTTTTTTGGTTAGGTTGTTTGTTATTGAGTTTTGAGGGTTCTTTATATATTCTGAATTTAAGTTATTTGTCAAATATATCCTTTGCAAATACATTATCCTAGCCTGTGGCTTGTCTTTTCATTTCCTTAGCAGCGTCATTTACAGAGCAGGTGGCTTTAATTCTGATGAACCCTGATTCATCAATTTTTCTTTTATGGACTGTGCTTCTGATATTGTTGTATCTAAGAAATTTTTGCCTAACTCAACATCACAAAGATTTTCTCTCTTAAGCTTTCTTCCAATAGTTTTACTGTTTTAGGTTTGACATTTAGGTCTATGATGCATTTTGAGTTAATTTTTGTACAAGGTACAAAGTTAGGTACCTAGGGTATGGGCCAAGGGTCAAGATTTTTTGTTGCTACTTTTGCATATGGATATCCAATTATCCCAGCACAATCTGTTGAAAAGTCTATCCTTTCTTCATTGATTTACCATTGCATCTTTGTCAATTGACCACACCTGTGTGGGTCTATGGCTGGACTTTCTTCTCATTCCATTCACCAATACCCCTCTGTCTCGATTCATATAGGAGATGCCTATAGATGCCACCCCAAAATATGCCACTTTGGCATGAGGATTGTTGTGAGCTGAAGGCAACTGAGAAAGAGCAGATACAAGGAAAGCTCTCTGCCCTCCCCTAAAATGTGCCTAAAAACCTAAAAGCAGGACATAAGGCGTCTCCTCTCCTCCCCTCTCTACCAAGAAAGATAAAGGTTGATTACTGAAGATAACTTTAAATCCTTATCAGTCTGAAGATGGCACCAGGGGAATCTACATAACAAACTCCCATTTATTTGCCTTAAGAGATAAATATTATTAACCTCATTTTTCAAGTGAAGAAACTAAGACTCAAAGAATTTAAGAAATTTGTCTAAAATAACACAGCTTATCCCTTCCAGTGAATTTAAATCCATTATTTCTTGTCTCCAAAGTCCATGTTCTTCCCACTGCCCTAGACTGCCTGTGGTCCAAATAATTTTTAGTAGGTATCAGTCTTGCCTACGGATGAGAGACTTCTGGGGAAGCTGCTAAAAATTAAGGCTACTAGAGTTCCCCCAAGACCAACTAAATCTGAATCTCTGGGACTGGTACCTAGGCCTGGGTATTTTTCAAAAGCTCCCCACTTGATGCTGAGCAATGGTCAGGGTTGAGAACACTGGACTTACCGCTTTCCAAAAGAAGGGTCCTCCTGCCCTCACAGCGCAGTGATCCGAGATGCCTGTTCCTTGGATTTGGAAGCAATGAGCAATGAATGCTTTGCAGGAGGCAACCGCTCCATCTGCTTTAGGCCTGGGAGGCTCAGGGCTATAAAAGGCAAAGCTTTCTCCTTCATTTATTAAATGCTAGTAAATCCAAGGAGTGTGTCATGGTATTTTAGCATCAACTTATCACACATGTTTGTGCTGGCTTATGGTTGCAATCCTGATGAAAAACAGGTGTAACTCCTCAAAGCTGCTGTTAAGGACTTAATGGGTTACAAAAGGATGCTAATAAAAACGTTGGATGAGAGGAATGTTGCCATTTCAGAGGATATGGTGGAACTCTCATTTCTCAGAGGGATTTGGCCTTTGGGGGCATATTTCAAAGCAGAAAGCAAAGTTCCTTGCATCACCGTGGGAGGCAATAGCATCCTGGAGATGTGCTGTCTGGAGTAGTCTAGTGACTGAGACACAGAACCTGCTCGCTAAACTGACAGATTTAGGTCCCAGCCTCAGTTACTGGCAGGACAAAATGATCGCATTTTTAGGCTAGAGCTTACTAAAGCTTCAGGATGCCTTTTTTAGAAGTTGTCCCACCCCAGATGTGACATCTAATCTAGGTAATATTTCCTTGCATGAAATGTCCCTATAACATGAACCATATTGTTGTTGTAATTATTTTAAGCTTAGTGTTTCCCTTTATAAAGTTAAAATCCACATCTTGAAAGTTTAGAAGATGCAGAACAGTAGTCCAACATAGAGCTCATGAAAGTTTTGCATGACTAGACCACGTTAGAACTTGATATACATCACCTTATTTAATCCTCGCAAGAACTCTCATGGGGAGAAGCCTTATTTCTGTTTTCAGATGAAGACACTGAGGCTTAATGACATACAACGGTTTGCTCAGAGCTCCCAGGGAAGCAGGTGGCCTGACCCCAAAGCTCATTCTCATCCCATTACACCTCCCAGCCTTAGTACATTTTGGAATATTTCCTTATATCCTTTCTTTTGTTAAGCATTTTTATTTTTGATGTGATGTTTGGATTCCAGTTTTTTCTTTTTGAGGTGAGGGGGTCTCTCTATGTTGCCCAGGCTAGTCTTGAACTCCTGGGCTACTGGAATCCTCCTGCCTCAGCCTCCCGAGTAGCTGGGATTACCGGCATAAACCACTGCACCCAGCTTCTGGATTCCATATTTTTGAGCACATGAAAAATCCAGTTTTGCTTCCAGCTTTTTTTTTTAAGTAACTTGTGAAAGTTGTCAGAATCAAAGTGGAGTCACTTCTGTTAAAAATCCTGACAAATACAACCAGGAAGGCCATGAAGAAGGGTTCTTATGCACAAATGCCTGATAACAGGATCACAAAAGACTGCAAAAATCACAACCTCACCCAAAGACCATCACAACCTTACACATAAACACTTCTGTGAGGACAACTGCCCAGCAACTGCCTGTCCAACCTCGGAATGACACCACCTTTGTTATTGATCTTTGTAGGCAAGGATAATTATCTCAAAACAATTATGTCATCCTCCTGATTTTTCCTTTAAAAACTTTTGTCTTCCTTTACCTCTGTGAATGTCGCACAGTTTACTATGGCAGAGTATTCCATTGCAATACCTGTTCCTGAATTTCCTCTCAGAGTCTGTTATTTAGGCTGACAAACCTGTTAATAGAAGTCGTTTTCCAGTTAGTTTTTAGCCTTTGAGCATTCATTTGCCAGACGACACACGCTCTGAACACTAGGCTTTCAGGGGAGTTCCTCCCAGGTAAAGAGTTTGTCTTGGCAAACTTGGCTGTTGATCAAACTTGGTTCAAAGAGCAAATCACTCTCATGAAAGGGAGTCTGGTACTGGGGGAGCAGAAGTTGGGATGGCAGAGTCGGGGGAAATCAAGATCTCTCCTTTCCCACCAGACAGATACAAGCCAATATTTTATACACACACACACACACACACACACACACACACACGTATTTACGTATATATATACGTGTGTGTGTGTGTGTATATATATATATATATATATATTTTTTTTTTTTTTTGAGACAGAGTCTCACTCTGTTGCCCAGGCTGGAGTACAGTGGCACAATCTCGACTCACTGCAACCTTCACCTCCTGGGTTCAAGCGATTCTCCTGCCTCATCCTCCCTAGTAGCTAGAATTACAGGCCTGAGCCACCATGCCCGGTTAATTTTTGTATTTTTAGTACAGACGGGGTTTCATCATGTTGACCAGGCTGGTCTTGAACTCCTGACCTCAGGTGATCTGCCCACCTCGGCCTCCCAAAGTGCTGGGATTACAGGTGTGAGCCACCATGCCCAGCCACAAGCCAAAGCATGTTTTAGCAAACCTCCATCCTGATTGCTCATAGGAAGGGACGCTTTTAAGAAATAAGGATTTTTTTTGAGACAGGATGACATAGGAAATGAAAAGAACGCTCTTTCCACAGTGATGTGTAAACCCAGGGGGAGTCGAGGGTCTGCACTGGGTTGCTGGAAGAAATGCCCCTACCCTCCCTCCACCCTGTGGACTGAGCAGGCAAAGCCTGCTCAGAAACAGAGCAAACAAGACAGATAGAGACGGGGCTGCGAGAGACAATGGCAGGGCTGCAGGGGGCCAGGCAGGCTTGGGGTTCTGACCGCGAGGGCAAAAGCAGAGACCATGTTTGTCTTAGAACTCTCCAAAGCTATGAAAATTCAGGACATTTCCTGAGCCCACATAGTAGAGGTTGACTAATCTCTTTCATAACGTCTGTTTCAGGTTAAAGGGACAAAACCCACTTTCACATCTTTCTGGCTAAGGTCTTGCTCTGGCTTTCTTTGCTTCACAATAGAGTCATTGACCCACACTGGAGTCTGTGGGTGGGACCACAAACAGGAACATTCACACGACAGAACAAACATTTCTCCGTGCAAACTGGGATCCCTGCACTTTCAACTTAAGGGCTTGCTGATGAACGACCAGGACTTCGGGGTGATTAGCCCCAACCCTCCACCAAATGACTGTGTTTGCTTCCTTTCATATTTTGACCCCGTGCTTTTTGGCTAAAGTATAAAAGAAGAGAAATCTGAAATGTGTTCTCAAATGTTCAAAGCTCCAATTCCTGCAGAAGAGAATTTAAAACAAACCCCCCTTGGACTCTCGGCAGGAGTGGACAGCAGTATCTCTGCTTAGAAGTCTGCAGGTGAAGGACGGGCTGAGCCAGAGGAAATCTGTTTCTCATTAGAATTCTTGGCAGAGCATTTTCAGGCTCATCTGGAAAAGAGATGAGGAGAAGGACTGCCAGTGAGGTTTGTTTAATAAGCTCCTTTCTCCCCTCACACGTCTGCTGGCTTTCCCGTCCACAGGCCACCTGGGACCAGGTTTTCCAGTCCCTCTGCAGCCCCCTGCATGTGTCTGTATATAATCTGGGTATATGGCTTATAAAGTGGAGAATCCATATAAGGAAAACCCATTTCACTCTCATTTTTCTAAACGTCAAATGAAATTCTCCCTCAGACACTCTCCCTTTCACAGATGCGGTGGATATGAAGGGGAAGAGTCTGTGATAAGGATCCCTTTTATTAATTTGTGCAGAACGACAGTCTTCAAGGTGACAACTTAACCACGGATTTTATCTGAGCATCACGACATTTGCTTAAAGTAACATCTTCATTTTACAGATGGGGAAAATCAATAACAACAGCAATGAAAATACAAAACCAAACCAAAGCTGAGGCCCAGAGAGAAGAGGTGACTTACACAGTTTCACAGCCACTGGGAGTCGGAGCTGAGATGAGGAATCTGATCCCTGTCTCCCACAGTGTGCTGGAAATCAGAGCACCCCCCGGACCTCACCACGTTCTCTTTCCTGGATGTGCCAGGTCCTAGCGTAAATGCTGCTTCCGCCCAGAAACCCTCCCCGACCCAAACCCACCCTCAAGTCAGGCCTCCCTGTTGGCGCTCTATGCACGTTTTCTTTGTGGCACTTACCTGATTTTAATCAAGCTTTGTGTGATTATTTGCTTAAAGCTCCCTCTCCAGCAAGACTGTAAGCCCCCTGAGACAGAAACTGTGTCCTGTCTTGTTCATCATTGTATCTACACCACACTGCACAGTGTCTAGTCCATGATGGGCCCAAAAAAAAATATATTGTGAAATAAATGAACAAATGAATGAAAAACTGCCCAATGCAGTGGTGAAGGCTGAACATACACCAGCTTCCTTACTTCCTTGGTGAGTTAGCCAGTAAGGGATTTCCCAAGGAAATTTCTAGAGTTCTGTTGTTTCTCATTGACATTGGTTTTTTTTTTTTTTGAGACAGAGTCTCGTTCTATCTCCCAGCTCCCAGACTGGAGTGTTGTGGCGCAATCTCGGCTCACTGCAAGCTCCGCCTCCCGGGTTCATGCCATTCTCCTGCCTCAGCCTCCCAAGTAGCTGGGACCACTGGCGCCCACCACCACGCCCAGCTAATTTTTTGGATTTTTAGTAGAGATGGGGTTTCGCCATGTTAGCCAGGATGGTCTCGATCTCATGACCTCATGATCCACCCGCCTTGGCCTCCCAAAGTGCTGGGATTACAGGCGTGAGCCATCACGCCTGGCCTCATTGACATTGTATAAAAACCTTTTGCTAAACATTGAGAAACTTCCTAAGGAGTGAGAGACTGAAAGACTGAATTGTGCAGGATTTCTGCATTTTGCTGGCCTAAGAACGTAAGGGATGAATAGATCAGGAGTGCCAGCAGAAGTTAGTCTATGTCCTGTGGGTGATGTCCTGCTCCCTGTTCCAGCTATGTGTTCTAGGGGATCATCACTGCTTCCTGGGTGAGTGCATGAGGGCATGATTCAGTCTGAGTAATGGGCTAGTTCTTCCTGGCCTTGCCACCAGCCCTGTAGCCTGGGAGAGCACCAATCAAAAGATGGTTGTGGCACATATCATCCAGTTCATATGGGGAAACTGAGGCAAGTGGAGAGGACTGTTCTGGTAGTGGCAGAGCTGGAACGAGAATCCAGGGCTCCTGCCTCTTTGTCTGCTCTTCTCCCCAGCACTGTTCAATCAATCAGCCCTTGGCATGTGCTCAGTGCTGTCTATTCTATTAGGTTGGTGCAAACATAATTACAGTTTTCACTGTTACTTTAAATGGCAAAAACTGCAATTACCCACCTAATAGGTTCTGAAATGGATGTAAAAAGCCTTGAAAATTAAGCACACAAAAATTAAATACACAAAATGAGCATAGAGCATGGTCCCACCTTCCAGGAACTTACAGTTTTGGTGGAGAGTGAAACTAAATTCTTGAAACAATGATCCATGAAAGATTGCAAGTCTAGGTCATTACATGCTATGTTGTGTGCAGGGCAGACTCTAAGCACTGAGAATTCTAAGAGGTCATTTGACAATTGTGCACAACTCTATCTTGAGTGCGCCTGTGACAGTGAAGAATTTCTGCACACCAGGAAGACCTGGAGGTCGCAGTGCAGCGGCAAAGGGCACACAGCCTTTGGGGTTAGACCTCCAGGCTCTGCCGCTTCCTGCTCTGTGACCGTGGGCAGGTCCTTGAGCCTCCCTCAGACTTGATCTTCTCTTCTGTAAAATGAGATGAGAAGACAATAGAGATACTTCCTTCGTAAGGTTGTTGTGAGAATTACATTCATGTAACATTTGTCAACTACTATAAGTTGACTTGCAACAAATAGTAGTAATTATCATTAATAAAAATAAAGCTATATGAAGATAAAATGGGTTGTCTTCAGGAGATTGAGCCCCCAGTCACCAATGGTATTTCAACTCTGGCTAGAAATTATAGAAGAAATTCAATTTTAGAAGGGAGTAGCTCCTAGAACCAGATGATATTTAAGGTCTTTCCCAACACTGATCACAAGATGAATTTTGAGGACATTAGCTGGCCCTTGAGAATGCTACATGTTGGCCAAGTGGGAAGCGGGGAAGGGTGTTTCCTAGAAGATGGGAACTGTGTGAGCAGAGGCTTGCAGGAGGCACAGAGCTTGAAGCTGTTGTACTCTTATATCCCAGAACTTCATCCCACTTGTGTTTTCTGAACATGTTGTGGAGGGACTCTTTACAGCTGGTAGAGGTCCAGTCAGGGGGATTGCAGTAACTCTGAGGTCTTCCACTTGTGTGTTTCAGAATTTCATGAACCATTGAGGGCAGGGGAGTTTGTGAATTCAGCATTAATACAAAGGAGTTCTAACCACGTAAGTTCACTCCTGCTTATCAGGGTGGTTTTCTAATGGGCCTGATTTCCTTATGATCAGCTTCTGAACTCAACTGAAACAAACTTCCTCTACCCAAAACAAACCAATGAGGTCATTTTACCACCTTGCCAAGTCTCTGCACAAACCTCCACGTGGGGCAGCATAATTGGAGATGGAGCTGGTAAAGGAAAAACAATTCATCGGGAAGAGCTTGCTTTGATATTCAGATGAGTTTATAAGGTAATTTTTTTTTTTTTTACACGGAGTCTCACTCTGTCACCACGCTGGAGTGCAGTGGTGCAATCTCAGCTCACTGCAACCTCCACCTCCCGGGTTCAAGAGATTCTTCTGCCTCAGCCTCCCGAGTAGCTGGGACTACAGGCTTGCGCCACCATGCCCAGCTAATTTTTGTATTTTTAGTAGAGATGGGGTTTCACCATGTTGGCCAATATGGTGTGGATCTCTTGACCTCGTGATCTGCCTGCCTCAGCCTCCCAAAGAGCTGGGGATTACAAGCATGAGCCACTGTGCCTGGCCTATAAGGTAATTCTTAAAGTAGAAATCATAAAAGAAAACCGTGGTCACGTTCATGTACCCTAAGATCTAGCTATGTACAACTTTTATTAGCAAAATTAACAAGGGAGGGTAATGTTTCTGTATTACCCTGAAATGGAGACCTCTGCATTTCTGCCCAGGCACCCAAGAGAATGTGCTCTGGGCTTTCTGCTCAGAGAGGCTGAAAGTGATGATCACCTAATGTGCAAAGTAGCACTTAAAAAAAAACAAACTAATTGGCAACAACTTTGGATATCTTATATGCCCTCATTTCAGTTACAATTGGCTTTATGTACAGTTCAGAGGGTCTGCAGCTGGAAGGCATGGGGGGTGGTAGACTGCTTCTGCAGGCCCAGGTGAAGCCTGTGCAGATGGCGACTGTCTCACCGCCGCAAGAACCACCCCCTCGCTGCCTGCCTCGATGCCTGGGGACCTCCTGAATGAGAAGGGAAACCACACATTCTCTGTGGCATCATATACCTTTCAGACTTGTGGTTTTAATAGTTCTCTGCTATGCTGAGCTTTGTCTTTTGAAGCCACTGCCAGAGAAAATCAGCTCAGCTGCTTCTCTAGAAGGGAAGCCAGACAGAAGGTCATTACTTTCCTCACTGCCCACCACAGCCCTGTTCTCCACAGAAATGTGTCCTTCTACAACAGACAGACCCAAACTTGGCTTTCAGCAATGCTCTCAGTCTGCCTTATTCATCACTGCATCCCAAGTACCAAGCACAGTATTAAGTCCATAGTAGACATTCAAGACATACATGGGTGTGGATGGATGTTCTGTGCTGGGTGTATGTTAGTTGCACAGTGGTCAAGAAGGTGCAGTGAGTATGGCAGGTATCCGGCAGCAAGGAGGGTTGGTATGGGTTATGATTATTTATCCCACAGGGAAGCAGGTTTGCTCAAAGACAAGGTACAGGAGGAGGAGGTGAGGGCCCTGAGAACCAAGCATCCTCTCCCACAAGTCTTCCTCCGTCATCAGCAGCCAAAGGATGATCTCCTCTCCTGTCATTAATCTGGAAGTGTATAGTCTCCTCACTTGTCTAAAGGGGGCAACAGAACATTCCCTCCCTACCCCAAGGGGTGTTAGGGAGATATATGACAAGAACAAGGGGCTGCATAGATGCTGGGCTTTCCTCTGATGACAGAACCAAGCCCTCCCAAGAACTAGTGCCCAAGAGCTGCCCAGCATCCTTAAGAAATTGCACTGGGAAGGGCCAGGCAGTTAAGTGTTCACCTATCAGTCAAGGCCATCCCTTCTAAGCAACCTCATTTCCCAGTGTGCTCAGCCTCCTGGACAGTTAGAACACACACACCTAAAGTGGTACAAACTAAAGCGAGTTTCAGCGTCAGCTGCTACCTTCTCCATAGGTGGGTCTGCTTGACCAGGAGCATCAGGGAAGGGGACCCTCAATGCCCTCTTCCCTTTTGCAGATGAATACGTATGCTTGGATAAAAGGCAACCCTGAAAAACTAGGCTTTTTTTTTTTTTATTCCAAATGAGAAAATTAAACAAAGACCTTCTGGGGCCAACCTGAACATATAAACGTTTTAATAATATAGATGGAAAAGTCAAATACTACTAATGAGATACTACTAATGATTTCTTGGCTTTTTAACAAATTCTGTCAAGGGATCACTTTTCCAATCTAAAAATGCATTGATTGAGTTCCTTTGAGGGTTTTGTATGTTCCCCAAATAGTATTTTTTAGTCAAAAATAGTTATTGAAAAAACACCCTGTCATTAAGAGCCTAAGGCCACTCCTTTACTGAAGAATAATTTTAGGGAACTGGTTTATCAACAGTACCTTCAGGAAAGGTGATAATCCCTAATTACTGAAATCTTTACTTCCTTGCTAAATTAAGGATTCATGACAGAAATTCCCTGGATGCTAATAAGGCTTTTCAGAGGGCAGCTTGTATCTAGGGACCTAGCTTCTAATACATATCATGTCACTGCTGACCTCTGGGTTCTGTCTCTAGCCCATTCGATGAGTAAGGAACAGGTTTATATTTAATAGCAGCAGAAGACACCAACTTGGGCCAGAGAATTTATCTTTCTGGGATATTACTGGACTCTGCAAAATTGTATAAAAACTAATTTCTGAAGTTCCAGGCACAGAGGTATCTCCTTCTTGGTGTGCCATAGTTACTTACGAATTTTTAATTTAATCCTGGAAAGAAAATCTCTTTTCACTGGAAAGATATGGGTGGAATAACAACAATTATAATTTCCATTTATTGTGTTCTTCTTTTTATTGAATACTTATGTGTCAAGCACTATGCAAAAGACTTTACATGTATTATCTCATTTATTCCTTTCTAAAATAGTTTTTGGTATTCTTTTCATTCATTTATTTTCAATCCTGTTTTGCCAGTAACATATTTTAAAGCTATAAATATACCTCTAGGTAGTGCTTTATCTGCATCCCACAAGTGTTGGAGTAGTTTTTTTTAGTTGTTCAAACCTAAATATTTAATAATTTTTATTAAAACTTTCACTTTTATCCACAGTAAACTTAGGAGTATGTTTGTTTCTAATAGCATTCTGCATAGAAAATATGATTTCTATGCTATAAATTATTTGAAATTTCTTGAGACTCTGCTAAAATGGTCGACATGTGCTTGAAAAATATATATATTCTCTATTTTGGTGCAGGCTTCCGTATTTCTATATTGGAGCAAGTTTACTAAGTTATCTCTTCATACCTTACATATCCTTACTCTTTTTTTTATCCTTACTCTTTTTTACCTTACATATCCTTACTCTTCATATCTTACATATCCTTACTCTTTTATACATATCCTTACCCTTTTTTTTTTTTTTTTTTTTTTTTTTTTTTTTACTATTTGATCTGTTTGGTCCTGATAAAGTACATTAAAAGTATTACACTATGATAGGGATGAATGTATGAGTTAATTTAAAAAATATATTACATGGTGAATATGAATGAATCTAACTTCCCTTTATAATTTAGTCATGTTAAGTGCATACAAATTCATAAACATTATATATTCTTAATGGGATGTTGCTTTTATAACTTTATAATGTCCGTATTCTTAATAATGCTTTGGTCTTGTATTTGTCTGTTCTCACACTGCCATAAAAAACTACGGGAGACTGGGTAATGTATGAAGAAAGAGATTTAATTGACTCATAGTTATGCATGCTGTATAGGAAGCATGGCTGGGAGGCCTCAGGAAACTTACAATCATAGTGGAAGGTGAAGGAGAAGCAAGCACATCTTACCATGGCAGAGCAGGAGAGAGAGAGAGTGAGGTGGAAAGTGCTACATACTTTTAAACAACCAGATCCCATGACAACTCACTCACTATCATGAGAACAGCAAGGGGGAAATCTGCCCCCATGATCCAATCACCTCCCACCAGGGCCTTCCCCCAGCATTGGGAATTATAATTCAACATGAGATTTGGATGGGGACAAACCATATCAGGCCTTAAATTTTATGTGGTCTGATATAAATATTGTTAGTTATGTATATTAATTACATAAGGCCGCCATAACAAATTACCATAAACTGGGTGGCTTAAACCCATAGAAATTTATTTCCTCACAGTTCCAGATGCTGGAAGTCTGAAATCAAAGTGGAATCAAAGCCTGAAATTGGCAGGACCATGCTCCCTCCAAATATTCTAGGAGAGGAGACTTTCTTGTCTCTTCTAGCTCTTAGTAGCCCTAGGCATTCCTCCGTTTGTGGCAGCATAACACCAGTGTCTGCCTCCCCCATCACATGGCTGGCTTCTGTGCATCTGTGTCTCTCATCTCCTTATAAGGACACCAGCTGGGCATGGTGGCTCACGCCTGTAAACCCAGCACTTTGGGAGCCCAAGGCAGGTGGATCATGAGGTCAGGAATTCGAGACCAGCCGGGCCAACATGGTGAAATGCCGTCTCTACTAAAGATACAAAAAATCAGCTGGGCGTGGTGGGGTGCGCCTGTAATCCCAGCTACTCAAGAGGCTGAGGTAGGAGAATCGCTTGAACCCGGGAGGCGGAGGTTGCAGTGAGCCGAGATGGCGCCATTGCACTCCAGCCTGGGTGACAGGGTAAGATTACATGTCAAAAAAAAAAAAAAGGACACCAGTCATATTGGCTTAAGGGCCCGCCCTATTCCAATATGACCCCATCTTAATTTTATTACGTCTGCAATGACTCTTTTCAAATAAGGTCACATTGTGAGATACTGAGGGTTGAGACTTCAACATATCTTTTGGAGCACACAGTTTCACCCATAACAATATATATTTCATGTTTTGGTTAGCATTGAACTGGTATATCTTTTTCTAACTTTTTATTTCCAATTGTTATGGTTTTGCTTTAGGTATATCTCTTATAAACTTTGTTCATTTGTTTTATCTAATCTGAGAATGTTTCATTTGAGAGGTAATCTGTTTACATTTATTATAATGACGTATAGTTTAACTGATTCCTGCCATATTTTGTTTTCTATTTCCCACCCTTTTGTTTTGCTTTGGTTTTTCTCCTTTCCAGCTGTCTTAGTCCCCCCCCCCCCCAACACACACACACACACACACACACACAAAGCAGACTCTGAAATAATGGCTTGTCTGCAGCTTGTTTATTTTAGGAAATGATTCAAGGAATAGGAGTGGGGTGGGGGCTGGGAAGAATGAAAAAGGGATGAAGACAAAGCTGATCATCACCATAGGCAAATAGGGCTCAATCCTATTAGGGACCCTAGAGGAGGGACATGGATGCATCTTGGTCTTGTCTTCAGAGACACTAATATTGCTTTTCAAATGTGGCTGTGTCATTTTACTTTACATTTCTCTATCACATATAGAGCAGAGAGTATTTGGAGCAGAGGGCGTACATTGCAGCATGAATTTACACCACTATCCTGGCATGTCTGCATGTCTGCCATTTAACTTCTCCATCATCCTATGAGGCACTTTATCATCACTGTTTTAGAAAGGAAGAAATTGAGGCTCAGAGAGGTAAAGTAAATTGCCTGAAGTCACACAGATAAAAAGTGACAGAGCCAGAACTCAAACTCTGTTTTATCTGATTCCACAGCCATTCCTTCCAACCTTAAGCTCTACCGCCTGTGTGGTGCTGGGTGTGAGTCAGAGCTAGCCTGGGTTTACCTGAGTTGCAGGGTCACCCCTCATCGCACCCTTGTCAGTCCTCAAATAGGGGTGCAACTGTTCCATGAAAGGGAACAAAGAGACTGAGCTACTAGACACCAAGCTGTTTAGGACTGAACCCATTCCTGTCCAAACGGAAGTGATCCAGAGGGACTCTGAAAATTACAGAAGTCAAGAGATTTCATCATCTTTATTCAAAGAAAGGGGTTTGTTTGTTGATTTTTTGGATTTTTTTTTGGACCACAGCTCTATCTACTCCTTGAGGAGTATGGATTATTAAGTAAATCAGGTAATTATTGACTAAGAAGTGACGGGCCACTGCGATTGATAAATTAACCATGTCTGTTTTTCTTCTGTAGCTCACTGGAAAAGAATGTGGGGGATTTCCCCTCTTCTTCTTCAGAGGCCTTCCTGTCTTGAAGGCTAGGCTTCTCTTGCTCTGGGGGAAAGTTAAAGGCCTTTCTTTGATTTTCTAAGGGTCTGTAGACCTAACACTTACTGTTAGAGGTTGCGAGGGCTGGGGAGGGGGCCGAGGGCTAGAGGTCATTCAAGGACTGGCAGGACCCTTGGGTGCCCAGCCTCTTACCCAGGACCCCTGAGGTGCCAAGGCCTCTGGGGAGTGGCTGGGTGGGCAGTGTGCTTCTGGGGACTGGACACTTGCACTGTGGCCTTGAATTTGGAGGATGCCGTGAGCAGCAGCCTTTTACTGGTTTACCTGGGCATGGACAATGAGCCACTGGGCAGTGACCGTAACAGACCTGATGCCCTTCCCCCAAGTTTCGAGGATCCTGAGGCCTCAGAGTTCTGCATAGGAGGAGAGGAGGGGCCTTGAAAAGAGGCTGGGATTGAATTTTTCTGAGGTCCTAGTAGGTGTGGGGTCTAAGGATGATCTGATTTAGAAATTCATGAAATGTGTCATTTCTTGCCCCAAGCATTGTGGAACAACTAATACCAGTTACACTAGTGATGACCAAATCCTGCTGTAAATTGTTCTAACATATTGTGTAAAACAGGCCTTACCACTTTTGTAATCCCTTGCAAACGGCTGATCGATAACCAACACAATATAATATCCCAAGCCCTTCTTTTGGTAGAAAAAATTTCCTCTAGCCTGGTAATTTAAATTCCAAATTACCTCCAGATGATGCTATTTAAATGCCCTGTGATTAAATCTGCACCAAGTGGAGTTTCTGTGGGAAACTTCGCTGCCTCCTAGGGCATCCTGCGGTGTTTTTTAAAGGCCGGGGATCTAGAAATGCTACTCAGGGCCTCGGAATCTTTGTCTACATGACTCAGCCTTGGGGCCCCGGGCCCTGGACACTTGCCCAGAGCTGAACATTCAACTGGACGTGCCACAGGAGGAGCATGCGGGGAGCCAGGAAATATCTCCGGAATCTCACAATGCTTTCTCACCTACCCTTATTAGACCAAAGAGGCAGAGCCGCAGGGGTGGGGGCCGCGGGGCAGAGGGCAGCGCCTGCCGGGTGGGAGGGAACCTGTGTGTGCGCACACACATTGTTCACATGTCATAGTGTCTCCGTGTGTGTCTGCGTCTATGCATGTGTCTCTGTGTGTCTGGGTATTTCTGTGTGTCTGTGTGTGCATCTCTGCATGTCTTTGCATATCTGTACATGTTTCTGTGTGCGTGGGTCTGTGTCTATGTGTGTATACATCTGTTCATATTTCTCTGTGTGTCTGTCTCTATGTGGCTGTGTCTCTGCATATCTTTGCTTATCTGTACATGTTTTGGGGTGGGGGTCTGTATCTCTATGTGTCTGTGTGCCTACGTGTGTGTCTGTAAGTCTGTGTGGGTCGCTGTGTCTGTCTGTGGCTGGGAGAGGGGTCAGGAATGCTTTTGGAGTCCCTGGTTTTCTAAGAGTAGGAGGTTCATAGCAGGAGAGGGCTAACTCTTCAGTCCAGACCCCCCCTCTGGGACCTGCAGACCACCTGCAGCCCCACCCAGTGTAGCCCCTGCCCCGCGTGGCAGTCAGGAAAGAAAGCGAGGGCTGGGCGTGAACTTTGGTTAGGTTGAGATGCGTGGGGAAGAAAGCAGAAGGGAGGGTGTGTGTGGGGAGCAGACCTGCACCCTCCCGAACAGCTGGGGAGGCCAAGGCGGGGTAAGGCCCAAACCTCACTCCAAAGCTCCCAACATACAACCCAGCAGTTCCCAGTGGAAAACTTGCTGGGGTTTGCAAAGTACCCTCCTCCCCAAAACTGCATCTTTGAGCATGCACCCAGGCAAAGGCTCACACTTCTCTCTCTTCCCAACGCTGCTTTGGGAAACCCTCCTGCACCATAGAATGTGGGACAGGGACACCCTTACTTTCGAGTGCCAACTTTGGTTGGGCACTCCTCTGGACGCTTTCCATTGATCTCACTTAATGTACTTAACAGTGACCTAGGCTTTGTTATTCCTCTTTTACAAATAAGGAAACTGAGGTACAGGGAGGGGAAGCGGGTTGCTTAAGATAACAAGCTGGTGAGTGTCAGAGCTGAGGCAGAACCCAGGTGTGCTGAATTCTGGAGTCATTTTCTTACCTGACAGCCCTCTACCTCTGGATGGCCCTCTCTTTACATTTAGAAGTGTGTACAGACACACACACACACACACACACACACACACACACACACACACACACCTTAGAGCCCTTTTATAAGACACTAGAGCCTAGACAGCAAGGGTGTCCACATCATGGTAGTCTCCATTTACCATGTACATACAAAACCACAACAGAACTGTAGGTCTAGTGAAAGCCATTCTTTTACACCCTCCTCCTCTTTCCACAGATGGAAAAAGAATCGCAAATAAGCATAATGTGAAGAGCATGAGCTTTGGAATAAGCAAGCCTGGAATTACAATTTTCTTTTATTAGCTCTGTGGCTGTAACACTCAACCTTTGCAAGCTTCAGTTTCCTCGTCTGTGAAATGGAATAATAGCACTTACCACATTGGCTGTTGTATGGATTAAATGAGACCATGACTATGGATGTATGGCATTTGGTACCCAATAACCCCTCAATAATCGGCAGCTATAATTATTCATAATAATAATGGTGGTAGCAACAAACCCAGCCCAAACATCTGAAGGACCGATCACTAAAAAGAAGATGAACTCAGTCCTACAGTAACAAGAATGTGACATCTATGTTGTTGCCAAAAGTCTGGAGGAGTTGCCAGGACCAGAGAGAAGGAGGTGGTGAGGCTGGCCTGGAAGAGGGAGGGGACAGATGTCAAGGACCCCAATCTTGAGGTGGAAAGTTCTGTGATTAATCCAGATGAATGCCTCTAACCTCCAACTCTTCTGTTCTCAGAGTTTTAATGGGGCACACCGTGTGCTGGGCATTGACATAGATGGGAGAAGTATGACCTAAAATAAGGGCTGGAAGCCAAGACTGGGAGGAAGGGCAAAGGGAGCAGGCAGCCTGGCACCAGGTGCCAGTGAGGTGTCTGCTCTTTGTCCCCATCACCTGTCAGCTAAGGAATTCTGCATGTCATCAGTGCAATAAAATGTGATCACCAGAGTGAAAACCTTGTAACAGACCAGCTGTGGCTTCTCTCAACACCAGTATGTCCAAGGAGGATGCATTTTTATTGCTTTTGTGGTCTTAACAAAAAAGATTCATGAGCATTGTATAAAAGGTATATTAAAACAATTCGGTAAAAAGGATGAAAGAAAAATAGAGTGCTTGTAGATTTTTTTTCAGGACACACACACCTATACCTGTATAAAAACGTTGTATTACGGAAGCTCTCACACATACACAAAAGTAGCATGAATAGCACGTTGGACCCTGATGTACTCAAGACCCACCTTCAGCAATGGGAGTGCTGTGTTTATGAGAGTCCCAATTAAAGCAACATTGCTCTTAACATTTTCCCAATGTGTCAACAAGCTCCAGTGACCCCATAATGCAAACTTATTCAATCCCCTGATATCCAAGCACCTGAAGTTATCCCTCATCTCATTCCCCAACTGCCTCGCGCTCCTATCTGAAGTAAGAGAGAGGTAAGTTCACCAATTTGCCCTAAATTACACTGGAATCCGGGCAAGTGCATTTAACAAAGGATCTGTTCAGTAAGAGTTGAAAAAACAATAATAGCAGAAGAAGAATGAATGAGTTTTGAGCACTCACTATGTGCTATGCTGTCTTCTGAGTGCTCTCCCTGTTTTATTTCGCTGAATTCTCACCCCAAGCCTGAGCTGTATATTCTGTCTTCATCCCTGTTTTACAAATGAGGAAATCTGACACAAGCAAGCTAAACCACTTGCCCAATTTCACGCAGTTATTTAGAGGCAGGGCTAGGATTTGAACCCACACCTCCTTAACTTGATAGTCTATCTTCTTAGCCAGTACACTGGGGTGCGGTTCTGAATCAGGTGACCCCTGAAAAAAAGCCTGACACAGGCAAAATGATTCCTGCCAGAACAGGTGAGGATGAAGAAGAAAGTTGCCTTTATCAAACACTGCCGTGCAATACACAGAGACCAGGCACTGTGCTAAAGCAAAAACTGTAACCTTCCACAAAGACCATCACTACCTTACACAAAAAATATTTCATCTGCCCAGCAGCTGCCTATCCTACCCCAGACTGGCATCACTCTTGCTATTTGTTCTTTGTAGCCAAGTAAAATTATTTCAGAACAATTCTGTTTTGAAATGTCATGTCCTAACAGCCTCTTGCCATAGAGCTACAGGTCATGATTGGGAGATAATATTCGTCATCCAAACTGGTAGAGGCCCTTCCTGAATGAGTGGCTGTCCTGGCTCCTCAGTGCCAGGCTGTGGGTGGGATTGCATGCTTTTGAAAAAAATAAGTGCCTTATACGCAAGTATGCATAGAAAAAAGTCCGGAAAAACATCAACCAAATATTAGCAAGTGCCAGTGTCTGCCCACTCACAGTGGCCGGGGGAGGGCTGGTCATAGGGATTTTTCTTTTTTGCTTATCTCAATTTTTAAATTTGTTCCACCATGAATATGGATTACCTGTGTTACAGAGAGTAAAGGAAGAAAAGTTAGGAGAGGAAACAAGAAAGGAAGAAGAAAATGATACTCTAAGGTACCCCACAGCAGTCTGGGGCTGGGGTGGTAACAAAGGCAGCAGGAGGGGCCAAAGGCAGAAGCATGGGACCAAATGAGGCAGGTGGGGCCCTTGCAAAGTTGGTTCCTCTTGTGGGTGGGTGTTGGAGGGAGACAGCCCGTTCCGGTTAGGCCCAGGCTGGTTTTAAAGGTCATGGTGCGTGGGGCTCTCCCCCCATCCTCACAGGACCCTGTGGCACACGGGGTGCCCTGCAAGTCAGCCTGAGGAAAAACACACACTGCCCCAGCTCTGGTTTCCGGAGGGGCTGGGGGCGACGCGAAGCAGGTGCATGCTGACACCTCCTCCGGGGCCACGCTCATTTGGCACACCCCTAGGCTGTTTGTTCTTAAAGGCTGCATCTTTGAGACTAAAAATAACCCTCAGTTCAGCTTGGCTGTTCTTTCTCTGACCTGGTGACAGAGATGGGGGCGATGCTCCCGGCTTGGGGTGTTTTCAGCCTAGGCTGCCCTTTTCCCACCGTATTCCCTGCCCAGCCAGCCACGCTTCATCATGATCCCTTCGTTTAAAAAAAGAAAGGAAGGAAGAAAGAATGAGAGAGAGGGATTTGTAGTCTCTACCAGGTAGGAAAGTCACAAGGCCTCACTAGAATAGCAAGTCGATGCCACTAGAATAGCAAGGGAGAGATCTTGAACTAAAGTGACAACCCCTTTATCAACTAGGAAGCACCATGCAAATATGAGTTCCGCTGCAGCATGAGGTGGGATCCGAAGGGTGCCACAAGGCTGGGTTTACCCCCAAAGAGCTCCACAACTTTACACATCCACCATTAGAATTATTCCTTTCAGATTCAAAAATTGTGCCCTGTTAAAATATCTGGGAGGGTTGGTGCTGGCGATTAGAAGTGAGGCTTTCTTAGGAGGCCAGAGATCAATGCAATTTAAAAACCTTATAAATACAGGACCTCACTTCCATTCTGATCCTTATTCCTGTGCCTAAGGACCCACGGGTAGGTGTCATCAGTATCCCTCATGGAGGAGAAAACAGCCTCAGAGCTACAGTGTTGCAGAGATGCAGCTGTGATTCCAACCCACTGCTCTCCTCATTATTACCAGTCGGTGATTGGAGTAGCTGCTCAGCTCCTCAGGCCCCTGAGGAGGGGAGTGGGACAGAGCAGGGATGACTGTTGGAAGAGAACCCACCTCTAGGGGCCTATAGAAGAGGGCTGCTTACAGGCCAAAGACACACCTCACCCTTTCACAGTTTTACGGAGGGCCATCCTGCCTCACAGACAATAGGGAAGAAGGTGCTAGAGCTACAGATCCCACATGGGGGTGGCAAAAAGATTTGTCTGGAGTTCCCACCGCAATTGTTTCCTGATGCTGCCTGGAGCTCTGTGTTGAGCAATGAGGCGTGATATATTATTGTGGTCTGCCCTTGGTGCTGGGTTAGGACATGACAAGACGTGTGTTTCAAGAGTTTGCCATCCCTGCCCCGAACCACCTGTCCTCCACAGTAAGGGTAATGATGAGAGTGGCCCTCAGGGTAGGAGGGGTGGTAAACACACCACAAAAACAGATACTTCTCGCCTTGATAGCAAGACAGCTGCTCAGAAGGCCTGCTGCCTCTAGCCGACGATGTTGAACCTGAGAGAGACAGCCTTCGCACCTGGAAAATGAAGTCACGCTAATCGATGCCCATTTAGAGGCCTATGAAATGATTGCGGGAAATGCTTTAGCAGTGAGGTGTCCCACGGATCTAAGGAAACAGCGTGGACTTTCCAGCCATGTTCCACTTTGGCCACTGGTGTTTTTCAGAGTCAATGTGGAGAGGGAAGAGGATATGCAAGATGGGTAGAGGCTGCTCTAAACGTTTAAGCCACCACAGCGCTTTGGGGCTGCAGGAGGGCTCCACGTGCCCTTGACAGAGGTGGCTCTCATGGACCCTGAGAGTTTCTGGGAGGCTGGTCAAGAAAGAAGGATTACTCTTAGGTGGATGGGACAGCTTCCATAGCCCCAGAGCTTGGGCCCTTGTGGGAAAAACGGGGCTGGATAGCAGTGAGTATGGCCTAGCAGTGGCCTCTCCTACATACTACGAACTGTCGCCCCTGGCTCAGCCCAATTTCCTGCCTTCTGTCTCCAGCAGGGCCTCCTGCAGCTTAACAAGATTCCTCTTCCCTGCTTGCTCTCCTAGCACACCTACTCAGGTTTATTCCAAA
This sequence comes from Pan troglodytes, assembly GCF_028858775.2. NCBI lineage: Eukaryota > Metazoa > Chordata > Mammalia > Primates > Hominidae > Pan > Pan troglodytes. Next base: position 54,893,338 of record NC_072414.2, read on the forward strand.
CTTGCCTTTCACAAGTCCCAGAACTCACTTCCTCAACCCTTGAACAGATTACCTCAGTTCGTTTTTTACAGTAAAGACAAAGGCAGAACCCCCTTGGTTTTCTTCTTTGCTCCTAAATGTGTATCTATACTCATCTCCTCTATCCTGCTATTACTGTGGAAGGTTTGTCCCCTCTTTCCCAAGGAGAGGCCCCTACCTGTATCTTCTATCCTATCTACCTGCTGCTTCTACCTTCCGCAGTACTTTCTTTCTCTTTGTCCCCCAAGGGACACTATCTTGCTATAAAGAGTGGCCCTGACCAGCCATAACAGTGTCTTGCAGTGGGGGCCTATGGAGCCACCTCCCAACACCTCCCTTCCATTCATTGCCAAATACAGTTTGTCTCTGACTTGGTGGGCTGGTTGGTTGGTTTATCGGTTGATGGATTGCTGCAAAAACTCTCCACCTTCTAGCTCCCGCCCACTCTTTGTCTGCCTGTGAAACCCAGCACAAAGGGTTCCTTATCACTAAGCCCTGGGCTCTGGCTGCCCCTGGAGTCTCCTCCCTCAGCCCACAGATTGCTTACCTGCCTTTTCCCCATGGTTCCCATGCCCTAGGTGACCTCAGACACCCAAGTGTTCTCTGAATTCTGAGCACAACTCACTTCAGAATCCACAGAATCCCAGATCTGTCACTCAAACAGAGGGTTCTCAGGCCATCACAAAGCCTGTTTCCTGTGTCAAGTGGTGATAATAATATGGAGTTATTGTAAAGACAAAATAGGATAATAAATGTAAGGTGCTTAGCACAATGCTGGATAATACTAAGTGTTCAATAGATAATAGATATTATTAATTATCTGGAAGAGCTAATACATCTGCCCATACCTCTGGTTGTGGGTAGTTCAGCACCTTATTAGACAACCATTTATTGTTGGACATCACTCTAGTTTTTAGCAAGTTTTCCCTTATTTAACAAAATCTGCCATTGTACGTAGAATGTGCAAGGGACTCTCTTAAGTGCTTTGCAAACTTTAATTGAATCCTCTTGACAACACTATGAGGTTTCCCCATTTCTGAGGAAATAAGGCACAGAGAGATTAAGTAACTTGCCCAAGGTCACAGAGTTAATAAGTGGCAGAGCCAGGAATTGAACCCAGGCAGTCTGATGCCAGAATTCTTGTGCTTAATACTATACACAGCTGCCCATTAGGTTGAGCTTCATTAAAAAGACATAAATCAACTCCTGCTCATCCCTGTGCTCTGAAGTAACACAAAGCAGTCCCCACACTTAGGTACTGCATCTTATTTACTTTTCTTTATTTGTTCACTAGTGCAATACATACAGAATATCTAGTAGATGCTGGGCAATATTATGTCCTGAGGCCCAGTGGTGACCAAGACAGACGTGGCCCCTGCTGTCACACTGCTGCCAGCACTTTACAGTGGCTGATAGTGCCTGGGACACAGCAGGAGCTCAACAGAGTTCGAAAAAATAGGGTGGGCTCTGCCTTTTGCAGAAAAGCCCCTATCCTTGGTGGCTGCAGCAATTCCTGTCTTCAGGGATTACAACAGGAACACAAAGTTTCACTAGAGGGTGCTGTTCAGTAGGGCTGCCCCCGAGGACTCAATTCTGTGCAGGAGGGGAGACTGGGAGGGGAGATTGGGAGGGCAGGTTGGGTTGTTCAGGGAAACCTTAGAAGGTTGTAGAACTAGAAGAAATCTCTCGCGTTTTAGCAAGAGGTCCTTGCTCAGTTGCGGCTCCTCTGAGGCGGTGCCAGGAGTGGGTCCCCTGACAGCCCAACACACAAATGGCCACTGACGACTGTTGGGCCCCCCAGGGAATTTCACAGGCAGTCACTAAACTCCCCCACTGGGTTCCTGACCAGCCAGTCCAGTGCTGGGCCCCCCTTCCCCATCCCCAAAGCCTCACAGGCAGGGCTGAGACCAAGGTCTGATGCTGAAGAAATTGGCTTCAGACTTGGAGCAGTTTGGAGTACACAGCCAAGATGAACTAGCATCAGTTGGCCTCACTGAGCTAAGCAGGATGGGGAGAAGGAGGGGAGCCAATGAGACAGGAAGAGTGGCCTGAGGACACGTACTTGCTTGTCATGAGGATAGAGTGTATTCTTCAACATCAGTTTCAAGCTGGGCTTGACCTCCCCGGCCCCGGCCCGGCACAGGCTACAGGGCTCCTCAGGATCTGACCCAGTCTAGCCCCACTCTCCTAGCCCACTGCCCTGGTCACACGGGTCTCCTCACAGCCCCAGGAGCACCCTGGCCCTTCCTGTCCATTCCTTCTGCTGGGAAGGCTCTTCTCTCAGAAGTTGGGGTGTCTGTTTCCTTCTCATCATCCAAGTTCCTGCCCAAAGAGGTCTTCCCTCAGCACCCTATCTCAAATGCTGTCATACCAACTCCAGCCACTCTATCCCCTTGTCCTGACTTATGTTCCTTAGAGTGGCAAAGTATAATTTTCAAAAGTTAAAAACACAGATCTCATACAAAAATAGAATAAACACATCTCAAAGATTTGTTAACTGATTAATGCAGGAACTAGTAAGATTACTTAATGTTGGTTCCAAAAGCATTTGAGAAACTGGGTGTTTAGAGACATTAAAGAGAAAACATGTTAGAATATTGCTAGGTTAGATATAAAAGTTCTTACTGTCCTACAGGATAACAAAACCATAACCTTTTGGATTATCTTTTCTATATGCTAGAAATCTACAAGTTAACATGTCACTTCCCAGTGTCTAGACCCTAATCAGATAGTAAATAGGTATGTCAAGCAAATATCCTAGAAAATTAAATAATTTTGGGGTAGTCCTGCTAAACAAAGCCCCCATATAATTTGAAAGGACATGCCATGCTTTTTTGTTGTTGTTGTTTTGATAGTTTTTCTCAACAATACCACGCATCACTGTCTGAGATTGTCTTGCATGTTTGTTTATTGTCAATCTCAAATGCCTATAAGAAAAGCTCCATAAAGGCCTAAACTCTATCTTCATGACCACTGTGTCCCCAGACTCTACTCCAGTTCCTGGTACAAAGCAGCTATTCAATAAATATATTTGTTAAATTTAAAAAAAAGACATTATATAATAAAAAGTTATGTTAATTAAAAGACAGAAAGCAGAATAGTGGTTACCAGGGCCTGAGAGAAATTATCGTTTAATGAGTTACAGCGCTTCAATTTGAGATGATGAAAAAGTTCTGAAGATGGACAGTGGTGATGGTTGCACAACAATGTGAATGAACTTAATGCCACTGATTGTAACTCAAAACAGTTAAATTGATAAATTTTATGTTATGGATACTTTACCATTAAAAAATAGTTGTATGATTATAATAGCAGCCTCTTGTGGAGTCGTTCTGTGCCAGACACTACTCTAAGCAATGTATGTATATTAAATCATGTCCTTCCTTCCTTCTCCTGTGCAATTGGCATTGTCACTATTCTTTTTTTCTTTTTTTTTTTTTATAAGTAAAGGAATGAGGTATGGAGAAGTTAAGTAACTTGCTGAAAGTCACACACCTGGTGAATGGGAGCGCTGGGATTTGAGGCCTGCAGATTGTGTTCTTAACCATGAGTACATTTATAGTGCAGATTATCTACACTGTAAGAGTTGCCAAGAAGGAGCAATCCATCTTGTCCAGAGAAGTCAAGGAAGCCTTTCTGGAGGAGTTGGAATGTGAGCAAACACCCCATCACCCAAGGGTGCCTGACCCATTGTCCTCTGCTGTGGTTGCTACACTTGACAGATTCCTGACTCCAACTCACTGACGCCAGTGCAGTCCCCCAGGCCCCACTGAGATCCCTCAGGCGTCAGTGCTGGACCAACAGGACTGTGTGCGTGCTGTGGGTGGGGACAGGAGGGTTCAGGATACAGGCACAGCCGATGGTGCCTTCCTTTGCCTTTGTTTTAGTAGTGAGTGGGTCTCATCAACCTGGGTCTTTCCCTGACCTGGAGTGGCTAAGCAACTGTAAGGGAAATTTTGCTGGTGGCACCTGTGCTCAAAAGGCTACCACCACTTCCCACTGGCCAGGCACCAGCTCCTACCACAGCAGCTTAATGCGAGTGCCCCGTGTGCTGCTGGCCCCCAAGGGACAGGGTTGGCAGGCAGCACTTCAGTGCTTCATTAGACAGACCATGCACAGCACTTGGTCCAGCCCAGTGGCCCACCAGGGGCATATGGGTGTCCAGGGCCCGAGCGACGGGTGCCGACAAGTTGCGAGGGTGGGTTTTCTTCTCTTACTTTCTGACCCAAGCCAGAAAGAAGCGATTTCACTGCAGCTGGTTCCAAATTGGAGCTCTCAAAATATTTATTCTGTTGCTGCAGCAGTTCAGCTGCACAGACCTGTCCCTGGAACATTCAGCAGACAGATCCAGCCCGTGGAGAATTCAGGGCATTCTGGGCTCCACACACATTTTAGAACAAAAGGAAAGGAGCATGGTATTAGGGAAGCAGGAGCCTAGGAGAGCCAGAGTGCCGCCATTTTAAAATCAGCTTCATCTTAAAACGAGCAAGGCACAATCCTTGCCAGTCACAACCCATGGTCATAGGATGTTTACAGCTAAGGCAGCAGCTTGGTAATGCCTGCAAGGTCAAACGCCTACAACAACAGAAGGTCCAGATGTCCCAATACCCATATCAATATATGCTTTCAGGATAATTATAGTTATGCTTTGATGTACTCACACGAAAATGTCAAAGATAGTGTTGTTTAAATCAATAGAATAATAAATTTTGTCATGCAGTCTGCTCACCCTCATGTAGTCACAGCTTAGTTTACTCTTTACATAGTTAGGACCCCCTTATAAGAAAAACTTAAAACAAAGATGGTACATTCCTCTGCTTGCTTTCTGACGATGCCCTATTCTGTAATGGAGTAGCTTTTAATAAATTTGCTTATTTCACTGCACTTTGCAACTCACCTTGAATTCTTTCCTTTGTGAAATCCAAGAACCCTCTCTCGGGGTCTGGATCAAGACCCCTTTTTTTCCAGTATCAGTGGAAGCCTGGCTTTAATTGCAAAATATATAGTATTTCTGTGTGGGCAGAGGGGAGGAAGTTTATAAGATACCCCCCGTCCTAAAAGGCAATGCACCAGCGGACTTCTCCACTGCTCCCAACTTGAAGCAGCCCACCTCCCACTGGGCTCCTTGACCAGCAAGGACTTCTTGCAGACTTGAAGAGGTCCTATTTCTGCCAGGCAAACAAAGACTCTCTAGCTCCTGAGGGAGATTTCCAACTCCCACAAGCTTCTACGCAGGGACGGTGTTAACCAAGAAGTTTCCCTGAAGCAGAGTTGGTAAAATGAAATATTTGCAGGTCAAATCCTATTTCCTGTTCTCTACTACAATGGCTGTTTCTTTAAAGTGAAAATACTCAAACAGGTGAAGAGAAAGGTTATTGTCTCTATCAATTGCGTTTGCTTAAAAAGTGGCAAATATCTTTTCAGTAGCTGGGAGGCCGAGGTGGGCAGATCACCTGAGGTCAGGAGTTCAAGACCAGCCTGGTCAACATGGGGGAAACCCTGTCTCTACTAAAAATACAAAAATTAGCTGGGCGTGGTGGTGCTCGCCTGTAATCCCAACTACTTGGGAGGCTGAGGCAGGTGAATTGCTTGAACCTAGGAGGTGGAGGTTGCAGTGCGCCAAGATCGCGCCACTGCACTCCAGCCTGGGCAAAAGAGCAAGACTCTGTCTCGAAAAATAAAAATAAAAAAATTAAACCAGCATTGCATAACATAAAGGAGAGTAAAATTCATGCTAATAATTTTACATTTTAATTTTTCTTTACTTTGAATGACATTAAGTAGCAAATTTAAAACACCAAGGCAGTTGAGAAAGAGACACTGAAAGAGAGGAAACAGCTTTACATTTTAATGAACAGTATTTTTTCCTGTTTTTTAAAGAAGAGGTCCTTTATTTGCATTTTATACCCAGCTCTGCAATGTACGTAGCCAGCTCTGAAAGCAATGCTGGTGTCAGAGCTTTGCTTGACACTTGGGCCACCCTGGGCAACGCTTTTCACCAGTTGCAGTCCCGGGTTCACAATGGAAAATGAAGATATTTCAGAGCTGTTGAGGGTTAAGGTAAGTGACTGCAAGGGCAGCTGAATGTTGCTGATTCCTCAGTAAGGACAAGGTGCCGTGCTAAGTGCTGTACTGCTTGATCTCATATCTGCCTCACAATGGCCCTACCCAGTGGGAATTACTGCCCTCTGCAGTGGATTTTGTGATCTTTCCAGCCTCCTGCAGCCACTGGCACTTTCTCTTGGCACTGTACCCCAGCTCTGTTCTGGGGAGCAATCTCTGTCCTGTTGTGTGTGGTCTTGGTAGGACTGTCTCACATCCTTTCTTAGTCAGTGAGTCATCCTTTGACCCCAAAAGGCCAGTCGGGCTGTGATATGGTTGGGCTGTGTCCCCACCCAAATCTCATCTTGAATTGTAGCTCCCATAATTCTCGCATGTTGTGGGAGGGACCCAGTGGGAGATCACTGAATCATGGGGGCAGCTTCCCCCATACTGTTCTCGTGGTAGTGAATAAGCCTCACGAGATCTAATGGTTTTATAAGGGGAAAACTCTTTCGCTTGGTTTTCATTTTCTCTCTTGTCTGCCACCATATAAGATGTGCCTTTCACCTTCCACCATGATTTTGAGGCCTCCCCAGCCACATGGAACTGAGTCCATTAAACATCTTTTTCTTTATAAATTACTCAGTCTCGGGTATGTCATTATCAGCGAGTGAAAATGGACTAACACAGGCTGTCCTCAGAGTTTAGATTCTTGACAGGACGTGATTCATCCCCACCCTTTGTAGACAGCTCCCAAGTGACCTTGGTTCAGGTCTGGCTTCTGGTACCCCTGGAGTAACTCTGCGGCCTGACGTTTCTGAGCCCCCTTTCTGAAGCCCTTCCCTTCATGCTGCGAGCCACCTGTATCCAGTTCATAAGTCCCCCTTTGTTTAAGTGAACCAGTCTGTTTCTAATGCCTGCAACCAAAAATCACCCACGGATCGTCCCGAGTTTTCAGATAAGGAAAGCAAACCCAGAGAGGTAAGTGATCCCACAGCAAGGGAGCAGCAGAGCCAGGATGTGAGCCCTGGCAAACCAGCCGTGAGCCCCTAGTGTAAGTGCGTGGTGCAGTCTCACCCAAATGTTCCTTTTTTTAAAAAAAAATTCTACCTGCCTGTGACACACTCACTGCTGTTCCGGGCTGGTTGCCTCCCTTGCCACTCAGCAGCCTCTATGTCTGTTGCCCTAAGATCACAGAGCCCCACCCTGTGGGTCCCTCACAGAAGAGGCAGGAGCTCCAGACCTGCACCCACTTTGCACCAGAGCATAGAAGCAGAGCCAGCTTCTGGCATGGAAGGCCTTGGCTGAACTGTCTTAACGTTAAATGCTATAGGATCCTCCGTCTCTTTAGGGCACCAGGAGCCCTGGAGAAAGACACAGCCCCCAGGGCTCACCCCATTCCCAGGCCCACCCCATTGGCACTCCCAGGCTGGCACCACTGTGGCTGCTAGGGCTCCAGTTGAAGGTCAGGTTCCAAGTGTGGAAGGAGAGCCACACCTGGCGGCTGCCTTGGATGATGAAGGGCATAGTCAATAGGGCCATTGCACTCGAACTCCAGGCCTTGCTGATGGTGCAAACAACGAGACTCATCCTGGGCAAGTGGACTGACTTCTGGGCCAGCCTCAGTCCTGTGTGAGGAGGTCTCATGGTCTGTCTATAACACCAGCAAAACCTGCATGTCTGCCTCCTTCCCCTCCCCATACATATTTTGTCTCCCCCTACCCTCCTTGTTTTTATAGTTGCAAATGCACCCAGCTAAATTCAGGTCCAGAGACACAGCTTTGCAACTCACAACAGGTTTCATTTTCTCTATCAAGGAAAACTAATGGCTTAAGTAAAAATGAGCATGAAGAGGATGATGACGATATCAAGATACAGACAGTGAGACGGTCCTTAAATGAGAGAATATAATTGTTGTTGTCAAATGTTGCCTCTCTCTCTCTCTCTCTCTCTCTCTGTGTGTGTGTGTGTGTGTGTGTGTGTTTATTGCAAGGAAACTTCTTGTTTCCTTGAGGAAACCCAGAGGACAGTGGAACCAATGACAGTCTCAGTGGGAGATGAGGCCACTGAGGTGCAGAGAGCTGGCATTATCCAAGGTCACTGGGCCAGCACACAGCAGAATCATGACGGAAACCCAGGTCTTGTGCCATCTGTGCCCCACCTCGGGGTGCAGCACTGCCACTGGGCTCTCAGCAAAGCCTGTGGCCAAGCCCCTTGGGCAATGCGCTTCCTAATTCCCCATGCTGGCAGCTGCGGATGACACACATTCTGTAGCATGTGCCCCCCGTCTGTGGTAAGGGGCATGTGATAAGACGCATGAGGGTGGATGTGAGCTCCAGGGGACATGGACCTCCCTAGCCTTGCCCACTGCTACGTTCCCACATCTAGAACAGTCTGGCGCATAGCAGGTGCTTCATGCATATTTATGGAGTGAATGAATGCTCGACTTCCACTCTTCCTAAACAAGACTGATAAGCTGTCCAGGCAGGAGAAGGAGTCTGCATTGAAGGAGTCTGCATTGAAGGAGCACCTTCTCCGTTGGGCAGTCCACCATGCTGATCTCATTTAATCCTCGCAAGAGCACTTGGAGGTGGGAGTAACTTTATAGGCAGAGAATCTGAGACTCAGTCTTGCTGAAGGTAATACAATTAATAAAATTAATAACTGACCAGACCGGGACTCAAACCGAGGTCTGACTGAGTCTAGGCTGTCTCCTTTCCCCACTGAGCCACACCAACCACCTTCCAAGGTCCTTAGAGTGCACGTGTTTGCGGCACTAAACCCTCTTTTATCCGCAAGGCAGCCATCTGCCTGTGGTGCTAGCTGTGCAGGCTGAGGTGATCTCTCTGCCTTATCCCAGCGTACCCTAGCTGCAAGCAGAAGAGCAATAGCTATAGCATCAGAGCTCTGGAAAGGAGTGAAGGCAAGTGTGTATGTGTGTGTGTGTGTGCATGTATGCATGTGTATATGTCAAGCCTGAATTCCAACTGGCAGGATAAATTCCCAGCACTTAGTAGGTTCTGACTATACATTAGTGGGATGAATTCACTGGACTCGTTGAATAGTATTTAGTGCTCGTAAGGAAGAACAATCCAACATTGACTATTCAGCAAAATAACAATCACCCTTCTTAATGCTATTGCACTTTTAGCTTCCGAAGTACCCACAGGTACTTTATCTATTTACCTTGGACCCAAGGAGTAGGTAAACCTTGCTCCCATGTAAACAGACAAAAAAAAGTTAAAGCAGAGAAGTTCTATGATCTGGCCAAGGACCTGGGTGGGAGCTGTTATGCTGCAGAGGCAGAGCATAGCCAGACTCTGGTATCATCAGGCCTTTCCAGCAGCCCACACTTAGCCCCCTACTCTCCTCCTCCCTTTGCATTTGGTCAGCAGACCTCTGAACCTCTGCCACAGAAGAGCTGTGAACAGACCAAAAAGTTATCTCAATTTTGTATCCTTACAGCAATCATCAACCTAAACTCATGAAACCTACTTTTACAAACAGCACTAGAAAGACAGGCTTCACAGAGAGAAGGATTACAACCTCAGGGAAATTTCCTTTCCTTTTTCTTTTTAAAATAAAAAAGCAGTTTGTTGTATGTGCACAGACTATTGTGCAGTGCTGGAAAAACCTACTTCTCCAAGGCATCCCTGGCAGAAGCTGGTTTGCAGATCTCAGGAGTGGAGGTGGGGAGAAAACCTGCAGCTGTTAATCTGCCGGCTGCCCTGCTAGAATGTGAATTGGAAACTCTAGAGGTCAAGAGGAGAACAGCTTTCTCTGAAGTTTATTCCCCAGGCAGCTAGTGTTACTCAGACAACGCTGATTGCCCTTTTGCCTGTGATGGACCGGCACCCGGCCCTGGTCCCAGATATGTGTGAGCCACTGCAAAGCAGTCTTTCAGCTTCAGCGTTAAATGCCTTTCTAAAATAATATCACTCAAATTTTATGTGCAAAGCAGCTGAGAAGAGCGGGAGGCCCAGCCATCCTTCTAGCCTACAGGTGAAAGTGTTACCATCCATGGTGTGAAACCCACTCACAGGAGTAAAAGGCCCTTGTCTATTACACTTTTCCAAGTGAGAAGAGTTCCTAGCTCGGATCTTTGGGCTGATGTAATTATGTCCCAGGTTACTTCCCCTCTTCTCCCTCCATCTTGCTGCTCTCCATAGAAAGCACAGGTTTCAATCATTACAAGGTTTGTGTTAAATGACCTCATTTTCCTGTGAGTCTGCCAAGCCCTATGCATGTCAAAGAACTGTGGGGCCAAGAATCATTTTAGAAATTATGATGCTCTTTCAAAAAGTAGGAATTTTTGCCAAAGAGGGAGGTGCAGAATGAAGGTATGGAGGAGAGATGGATGGAATAAATATTGATATTTATCTCCCCTTTGCCCTCCCCCCAACAGCCAGAAATAATGGCCCTCTCACTTATGTCTCCAGATCCCTATAGGCATTGTTGATGAAAAAAGCAAAACTCTGTAAAATATTGGAAGAGATTTATTCTGAGCCAAAGGTGAGGACCATGGACTCGTGACCACATGTGCCCAAGGCGATTGGGTTATAGCTTGGTTTTATACATTTTAGAGAGGCATAAGTCATCAGTCAATATGTATAAGGTATACATTGGTTCAGTACGGACAGATGGGACAACTCAAAGAGATGGCTTACAAGTCTTAAGTGGATGCAAAGATTTTCTGATTGGCAATTGGTTGAAAGAGTTATTACCTAAAGACCTAGAGTCAAGACAAAGGAATGTCTGGGTTAAGATAAAGGGTTATGGAGACCAAGGTTGTTACTATATAGATGAAGTCTTATAGATGGCCGCCCTGAGAGGCAATAGATGGCAAATATTTTCTATTCAGACCTTTAAATGTGCTATACTCTTAGCTAATCTCTTCAGGATCAGAAAAAGACCTGGAAAGGGAAGGGGATTTTCTACAGAATGTAAATTTCCTCCACAAGAGACAGCTTTACGGGCTGTTTCAAAATATGTCAAAAAATATATTTTGGGGTAAAATATTTTGATTTCTTTCAGGGCCTGCTGTCTGTCATGTGATGCTATACTAGAGCCAGGCTGGAATTTGGTATCTTACTGCTACAAAGAGTCTCTTTTTTTTTTTTTTTTTTTTTTTGAGACAGAGTCTCTCTCTCTTGCCAGGCTGGAGGGCAGTGCTGCGATCTTGGCTCACTGCAACCTCTGCCTCATGGGTTCAAGTGATTCCCCTGCCTCAGCCTCCTGAGTAGCTGGGACTACAGGTGTGCACCACCACGTCCGACTAATTTTTTGTGCTTTAGTAGAGACGGGGTTTCACCGTGTTGGCCAGGATGGTCTTGATCTTCTGACCTCGAGGCCACCCACCTCGGCCTCCCAAAGTGCTGGGATTACAGGCGTAAACCACTGTGCCTGGCCCTCTTTTTTCAGTCTTAAGACCTCTGTTTTTATGTTAATGCTGGTCAGTTGTGCCTGAATTCCAAAGGGAGGAGAGTATACAGAGGCATGCCCAAACCCCACAACCCACTTGCCTCAAGGCCTGAACTAGTTTTTCAGGTTGCTTTGGAATCCCTTTGGCCAAGAAAAGAGGTGCACTCAGTCAGCTGCGGGAGGGGGCTTAGAATCTTATTTTTGGTTTACAGATATTTTAGTGTCAGCACTTATTCAAGGGCTACGGCTAGCCCAACTTCAGTATACACCATTCACATTGCCAGTAGTCTAGGTCACTGGAACCTAGAGTTGTGGAGTAGATAGCCTACACAGCCATACTTAGGTGGTCTCAGTCTTATCCCATTGTGCTATCTAGCTGTTATCCTAGACTGACCCCAACTTCCACCCCTCAACTCTACCCAAGACTGTACCACTGAGCACAGGGACTGTCCAGTATGTCCTATTAATTTTGGAGGTCTACAGCTTGCTTATGCTGCTTCTATATAGTAGAGCTTCCATAAATGTTTGTGGAGTGAATTGTAGGTTAGAAGCCTTTGAAAGATTAGAAAATTACGTATGTTATCTCCTCATGTGTTTAGTAAGAATAGGCTCAGTTATGCTGTGGTTAAAAGACAACCTCTCCTTGAAAAGATCAACATTGACAAAAATTTAGCTTAATTGAGAATAGAGAAGGCTCAAATTATGAAAATCTGGAATAACACTGAAAGAAATATCACTACAGACCCTACAGAAATAAAAAGGATTGTAAAAGAATACTGTGAACAATGGTGTGCCAAAAAATTCAATAACCTAAATGAAACAAAAATTTCTAAAAATATACAAACTACCAAAACTGACTAAAAGAGAAAAAATCGAAGAGAACCTGTAAGAGATTGAATTAGCAATACATTCTTTTTTCCCCACAAAGAAAGCCCAGACCCAGATGCCTTCACTGGTGAATTCTACCAAGTACTTAGGAAGAATTAACACCAATCATTCCCAAACTCTTCCAAAAACTAGAAGAGGAGGCAACACTTCCCAACTCATTCTATGAGGCCAGTATTATCCTGATACCAAAAGCATGCAAAGACATTTATTATAATATCTCTTACAAATATAAGCACAAGCTCCTCAACAAAATATTAGCAAACCAGATCCAGCAACATATCAAAATGATTGTATCCCATGATCAAGTAAGGAGTTATCCCAGAAAAACAAGTTTGATTTGAAATACAAAAAGCAATCAAGTGAAATAAAGGACAAGATAAAAAGACAAAAACCATATGATCATCTCAATAGACAGAGAAAAAGCACTGAACAAAATCCAGCACTCTTTTGATACAGGAGATAGAAAGAAATTATTTAGGCAGATAGTAAGGGCAACAGAGTCATCAGTGGAATTTCCCTTTTAACAAAAAGCAGCCCCAAAATAATTTCCTTTCTAACAAAGAGCAGCCTGAAAAATCGAGCTGCAAACATAGATAAGCAAGCTGGAAGCTTGCACAGCTGAATGGCGGCAGCTGTGCCAATAGAACAGGGCTACCTGGAAGCCAGGTATATTCAATATGGAGGCTCCATCTTCCCTTTTCTTTGTCATCATGTGCACAGAAGCAGGCAACATGGCACTGGCCAGATAGCATTATAAAAGAATAGGTTGGAGGTGGCTAGATTTTCACTCGCTATGCAAATGGCACACCTGGTCTGACCAATCTTTCATGTGCTATGTAAATCAGACACCACCTCCTCAAGCTCATCTATAAAACCTCCTGCATGTCACCACAGATAAGAAGACCCGCTCAAGACCCCTCTCTGCAGGAGAGAGCTTTTCTCTTTCTTTTGCCTATTTAACCTCTGCTCTTAACCTCATTCCTTGCATGTCCATGTCCTTGATTTCCTTGGTGTGAAATAACAAACCTTGGGTATTTACCCCAGACAATGACACCACTTCACTTTCATGATAAAAGCAATCTACAAATTAGGAATAAAAAGAAATGTCCTCAACTTGATAAATAGCAACTATGAAAAACCCACAGCTAACATCATACTTAATAGTGAAAGACTGGGAGCTTTTCCTTTAATACCAGTAACAAGACAAGGATGTCCACTCTTGCCGCTTCTATGCAACACTGTACTGGAGGTTCTAGCCACAGCAATTGGCAAGAAAAAAAAAAATTGAAGGCATCTAGATTGGAAAGGAAGAAGTAAAACTAGTTGTATTTATAGATAACATGATCTTGTATACAGAAAATTCTAGAAATTATTAGAAACCAAGAAATTATTAGAATTATTAAATGAGTTCAAAAGGTTGTAGGATACGTGACAAAATACAAATACACACTTAAAGAAGCCTGGCCAACATGGCAAAATTCCATCTCTACTAAAAATACAAAAATTAGCTGGGCATGATGGTGCATGCCTGTAATCCCAGCTACTTGGGAGGCTGAGGAGGGAGAATCACTTGAACCCAGGGGGTGGAGGTTGCAGTGAGCCAAGATCACACCCCTGCACTCCAGCCTGAACAACAGAGCAAGACTCCATCAAAACAAACCAATCAATAAACAAAAAAGTACATTTATATATTATACATTTATACAATATACAAAAATCAATTGTATTTCTATACATTAACAAGAAACAATCTGAAAAATGAAACTAAGAAGTCAATATAACTAAAAAATTAAAAATTTATACACTGAAAATTACCAAACACCATTGAAAGAAATTAAAAAAGACTTAAATAAATAAAAAGATGTCCCATGTTCATGGATTGAAAGACTTAATATGGTTTAGATGGCATTACTCTCCAAATTGATGTACAGAGTCAATGCAATCCCTACCAAAATCTCAGCTGTCTTTTTTGTAGATGTTGCCAAGCTGATCCTAAAATTCATATGTAAAATCAAGGAATCCAAAAGTCAAAACAATCCTGAAAAAAAAAATTGGAGGACTCACACGCCCCAATTTCAAAACTTACTAGACAGCTATAGTAATCAAAATTATGTGATACTAGGATAAGAATAGAAATATAGATCAATGGAATGGAATTGAGAGCTGAGAAAGAAATAGACACATTTATGGTCAACTGATTTTTTATTAGAGAAAAAACAAACTTTTTAACAAATGGTGCTTGGTCTGGCAACTGGATATCTACATACAAAAGAGTTAAGTCAGAATCTCTATCTCACACCATATGCAGAAATTAACACAAGCTGGATCAGAGACTTAAATGTAAGAGCTAAAACCACACACTCTTATAAGAAAACATGGGAATAAATCTTCATTACCTTAGATTAAGCAACACCTTCTTAGATATGACACCAAAAGTGCAAACAACAAAAGGAAAAAACAGATTGGACTCCATAAAAATTTAAAACTTTTGTTCTTCAAAGGACATCATCAAGAACGTAAAACAACCCACAGAAGCGGAAAAAATATTTCATATATCTGATGTTTATATTCTAAATTATAAACAACTCTTACAACTCAATAAAAGGACAAATAACCCAATTAAAAATGATCAAAGGATTTAAATTAACATTTCCTCAACGAAAAGCTACAAATTGCCGATAAATATATGAAAAGATGCTCAACATCATTAGCCATCAGGGAAATGCAAATCAAAACCACAATAACATAGCACTTTACCCATTAGAATGGTAATAATTAAAAAGACAGCTATTAATATTAATAATATTAATTATTAATATTATTAATAATAAGACAGGTAATAATTAATGTTGCGGAGAAATTAGAACCGTCTTACCTGTCTGATGGGAATGTAAATGGTGCAGCTACTTTGGAATGTCTGTCAGCTTCTCAAAAGTTTAAATGCAGAGTTACTATATGACCCAGCAATTCCACTCTTAAGTGTATACCCAGGAGAATTTGAAACAAATGTCCACACGAAAATTTGTACACAAATGTTCATAGCAGCATTACTCATAATAACTAAAAGAGAGAAATAATCCAGATGACCATCAACCAGTGAATGAACAAAATACAGTATATGTAATATACAAAATGTAGTATACATGGACTATGATTCAAGAATAAAAGGGAATGAAGTGCTGATATATGCTACAATATGGATGAAACCTGAAAACATTATGCTAAGTGAAAAAAAAAAAACAGCCACAAAAGACTACTTTTTTTTTTTTTCTGAGACGGAGTCTGTCACCCAGGCTGGAGTGTAGTGGCACGATCTCAGCTCACTGCAACCTCCACCTCCTGGGTTCAAGCAATTCTCCTGCCTCAGCCTCCCGAGTAGGTGGGACTACAGGTGCCTGAAACCACACCTGGCTAATTTTCGTATTTTCAGTAGAGATAGGTTTCACCATGTTGGCCAGGCTGGTCTCGAACCCCTGACCTCAAGTGGTCAGTCTGCCTTGACCTCCAAAAGTGCTGGGATTACAGGCATGAGCCACCGCACCTGGCCCAAAAGACTACATATTATATGAAACGTCCAGAATAGGCCACATCTATAGCGACAGAAAGTAGACTAGCAGTTGCCTAGGGCTGGGAGTGGGGTGGGAGAAAATGGGAAGTGACTAGTAATAGGTTTGGGGTTTCTTTTGGGGGTGATGAAAATATCCTAAAATTAAATAGCAGTGATGGCTGCTTACACCATTAAATATACTAAAACCTACTGAAATGTATAACTTGAAAGGCTAGTTTTGTGGTATGAGAATTACATCTCAGTGAAGCTCTTCTTCAAAAAATTATTTCAAATTGTCAAAATAGCTTGTGTAAATATGTATCTGTATAAACACTGGATACCGGGAAAAGAATTTGTATTGAATATTTCTATCACTAGATGGATGGTAGGAGAATAAATACGCAAGTGTGACTAGCTCCCATCAGCCACAGATAGGAGGAAGGGAATTAAATGTATTGAGCATCTACCATGTGCCAAGCACCAGGGCAGATGCTTTCATTTAATCTTCACAGAATAACACTATTAGGTGGTACCTAGATCTATTTCACACATGAGGAAACTGAGGTGAAGGGAGTTGCTCCAGCTCTTACAGCTAGTAAAAGGCAGAGCCGGGATTTAAACTGAAGACTGTCTGACTCCCAAACCTTTTGGCACTAACCATCAGGCATAGGACATGTAAAATCTGATTAATAGTAGTGGCAAATGGTATTCTGGCTGTATTAGGGACCAGAAGAATTTTCCAAAATTATCATCGACTTTGGGATTGGCATCTGATAAAAAATGGATGAGAAGTCCAGCTGTAGCTACGATTTCTATGGTCCCTGCATGTAGCTAAATTCCCTGCCTCTTCAGGACCTAATGAAGAATTGCATTGAATCTACTAACTCCAAGCTGCTGATGTCTATTTGAGCGTTCGATGTTCTTTCTCCCATGTTAAAGCTATTCCTTAGTGTTTTCACCCTGTTGAGCAACCTGACCAGATAAGGCCCTTTAGGCACACACAAGACATAGACCAAATTCAGGCCATAGAGTAGCAGTCTGGTGGGACACAGATTCCTCATGACATAGAATTGACCTGGGTTTGAGGACACGAATGACCAAGATGATTAACTGACCCCAAGATTCATGCGGCCCTTCCATGCTGTGGAGTTGTTGCTAGGAAGTCAGGCTGTACATCTGTCTCTTTGTATCTTTGTGGAGGCACATAATGAGTTCTAGCCAGTGGACTGTGAGCAGAAGTTTGGGCAAAAAATTCTGGGGTTCTAGGAACCTAGAGTACTGCCTAGTAGCGTTACACAGGCTCTGCGTGGATGCACCTCCTTGTTCCTGGGACTATTTACCTCTTGGACAGCAGTGTGGCCAGAGGAGGGCCAAAGCAAAGCCCTCTAAGGCATGGGGCCCACATTAGGAGCTGACTTGCCCAGGGGTCAGGGGGTACTGGCCATGAAATTTCAGGTGAGGATTAATTTTCTTGCCCATGAAAATAGAGATACCATGACCTATTTTGCAGAGTTGCTTTGAGGATCAAAGGAAATACTTTATATAAAAAACCTGGTACGCAGTAGGTGCTCAGTAAATGTTCATTTTCTTTTTTGTCTCTGACCTTCCTAGTACTTCGCTGTTCTTCCCCTCCTTTCCCTTCATGACCCCTCTCACCCTCATCCCCAGCTGTGTTCTCTTTCCTTCCTCTCTAGAGCCCAGGGGTTTGGCTCGCCTGACTACAGCTGTCCTGAGGTCACTCCTCTCCCATCTTCGGCTGCAGGAAAGCTCCTTTTCCATTTAGAACATATTCTGGGGTTTTTCTGGTTTTAGGGAAGGGGAGATACTGCAGTTTACAGAATGGGTCAGAAACCTCAGATTACTCTCTTGCTTGCTAATGAGAAGGTTGAGAAAGGCTTTTGGGTCCTGGCCAAAACCTCTTGGCTTTTATGGGGCAGAAATTTGATTTCCAGTGAGATGTCAAAACATGCCACTGAGCATAACTTGCAGAGGTTTGTATTTCACTTATTTGGTTTTGAAATGAACAAAAAGCACTTCCTTTATGTTACCCTCAGCAGCTCTCAGTCTTTTGGGGACTGAGAGACCCTTGAGAGATGCTGTCAACTTCAGATCTCTTTTCTAAGCTCTCCTTTTCTTCACAAAGCCTCAGCATCTCGTCTTTGTTTCTTGTGACTTGCCCTGTCTTTATGAACGTTGTTGCTGCCCAGAGAGAGAAGTCCAGGCTTAGTTGCTTGACACTCAAGCCTGTGCCAAAGATCAGGCCTTCCCTTGGCCTGTGTCCTCACCACCCCAGGTCTTGCCTTAAGCCTTTGAAGGGGAGGTCTCTTAGAGAAAGTTTTGGTCTTAAAAAAAAATTTCAAATCTTTCTTCTCCTGCTACATCTAGTTATTGAGGAATAAAATATAATCTCCAGCACCCGAATTTATCTGTTCCTTAGTTTCACATTGTTTAGGATCAGAGTGACAGGTTCAGGAATTCTCTTTCTGGGAAGAGTGGCTGAAAAATTAAAACAATGAAGTTGCTTTCCTTATATGAAATGTTTTTCATGAGTAGGATTAACGCATGTTTTCTTCCAACTTTTACCCAATTCTACATTCATCTTGTTTTTCTATCTCAAAAAGCACTTGACTTTGAGCCAGATGTGATAGAAGCAATTCACAATCATTTCTTTATTGATTCCATTTTTGGGGGCAAATATTTACTGAGCACCTACTATGTATAAGACATTGTGTTGGGCACTGTGAAGGATGCAAAGATTGATGAGCCATGACCTCTGCTCTCAAGCTTTTAAGTCATCAATCCTGGTTTAGTTATTCTTTCTATTGAGATGTTTTGTGGCCCTGCCTTAGACTTTGAGTCTAAGTCCGTGGCTTTCTTCTAGAAGCAGAACTATGCTTATGCAATTCTTTGTACATTTGAATAAGAAAGTATTCATGTAACGAGTACTCTGTATCCAGCCCCAAGTACCCAGCACTATAGAGGTTCAAGGCAAGTTTAAGTCACGATCCTCTCTTCAATGATCTAGATAAGAAGAGAAGACAATTATTCAGCAATGTTAAGACAGATGCCTGGATGTAAACAAATACAGAATTTTATAGTCAGGTGAGTTTTAAACTTCGATAGACAAAATTTAAACTTGCCAATTATAGTATCTATGTATCTACTAAAGCTTATCATGTGTATACCCTAAGACTCAGCAATTTCAGTCCTAAATACATGCCCAATAGGACTGTGTACATATATTTATCAAAAGACACTTTGAGGAATGTTCATAACAGCACTCTTTGTAACAGCATCAGACTGGAAACTACCCAAGTGCCCTTGGCATTTGATGGAAGGGATAAGTAAATTGTGGTATAATCAAATAATGGGATACTATATAGCAATGAGAATGATCTATCTGAATATGCAATAATATAGATGAACCTCACAAAAATAATGCTTAGCTAGAGAAACCAGAAGCAAAAAAACAAAAACAAAAACAAAAAAAACCTCACATTTTTCTATTTCTAGAAAGGACAAAAACAGGCAAAAGTATTCTATGCTCTTAGAAGTCATGATAGTGGCTATTTTGGAGGGACAGAGGGATAGTGAGTGAAAGAGAGAGACAGGAGGGGACTTTCGGGGATGGGAACATTCCGTTCTTGATCTGGGAACTAACCCTATGGGTGTGTTCAATTCTGAAACTTTTTTTTGTTCGTTTTTTTGGTCTAGATATTATACTCAAGTTTTAAAGAGTCACCAATTTAAAAATTGACAGAATTCAGAATCACCAATCAAGAAGCCTGAATCTTAGAGCTGATTCTGACTGTTGATCATTGCCTTGGGCAAATCCATCTCTTTGTGCCTTGGGTTTTTCATCCATGGAGTGGTGATAAGGCTTTCTCCCTGTGTCTCACAGCTAGCTGCTTTATTATATGTAGGGAAACCTGGCAAACCAAGCAGTAGTTGTGGGGCTTCTTTGTGCAGTTTCACTGTTGATACTTAGGAGCCTGCTCTCCATTAAACTGTATTTCATGAAACCTGGCCTTTTCAATGTAAACTCTGACTTGGTCTTTGAATCCCACCTTCCTTCCACTTTGTTTATTCTCTACAGCTCCTCGGTCTCATGGAGCAGTTCCTCAATCTGAATGTTTCACCTTATGACATGATGGTATTTGGCCTCAAAATATCAAACAGAATATGGCACCCTCTGGGGATATAGAAGCTTATTTGGTTATGTTCTGGAATAACACACATATATGAATGCTAAAGCCTATGAGAGGGGTTACTGAAAAGGACCCCCTTGCCACGCCAAAGTTCAGTTCCAAGTCTGAACATGTATCTTGCACTAGATGAGAGGAATAAGTTCTAGTATTCTATAGCATTACAGGGTGACTATAATCAACAATTTATTGTATACATTTTTTTTTGAGACAGGGTCTCTCTGTCACCCAGGTGGGCATGCAAAGGCACAATCACAGCTCACTGCAGCCTGACCTCATGGGCTCAAGCGATTCTCCTGCCTCAGCCTCCTGAGTAGCTGGGACTACAGGCGCACGCCACCACATCCAACTAATTTTTGTATTTTTTGGAGAGACAGGGTTTTGCCATGTTGCCCAGGCCGGTCTTGAACTCCTAGGCTCAAGCAATCTGCCCACCTCGGCCTTCCAAAGTGCTGGGATTTATTGTATATTTTCAAATAGCTGGAAGAGCAGATATTCTCAACACAAAGAAATGATAAATGATAAATGAATATGCTAAAACCCTTATTTGATCATTACACATGTATCAAATGATGCAGTATTAATTGTATCCCATAAATATGTACAATTATTACATGTCAACTAAAAAGAATAATAATAAAAGAAAAAAAAACTGTGTCTTGCTCAAGGCTGGCCTGGCTTCCTCCTACCTTCCCTTTCCCTGCAGGCCTGTCCGACCTTGTGGGGTGGTGTCCATCTCCTGCCCAGGTCCCTCATCAGTAGCTCTGACCTCAGATCCTCCTGACCTATGTCTCTCCTTTTCCATCTGTTCTCTTCTATCAGTCCCAACAGAAGAAAACACAGAGTGCACACCTTTCACTTATCACCCGACACTTTCTGTTTTTGTTTTTTTCTTTCTTTTTGAGACGGAGTCTCACTCTGTCGCCCAGGCTGGAGTGCAGTGGCGCGATCTCGGCTCACTGTAAGCTCCGCCTCCCAAGTTCACGCCATTGTCCTGCCTCAGCCTCCCGAGTAGCTGGGACTACAGGCGCTTGCCACCATGCCCGGCTAATTTTTTATATTTTTAGTAAAGACGGGGTTTCACCATGTTAGCCAGGATGGTCTCGATCTCCTGAACTTGTGATCCGCCCGCCTTGGCCTCCCAAAGTGCTAGGATTACAAGTGTGAGCCACCGCGCCCGGCCCGCAATTTCTTTCATATGGTTTTCTTTTTCGCTATTTTACTTCACTATAATGGATTTACCCCCTAATAGTCTACTTAGGACTTCTCTAAGATGGACTACACTTCCCTTTACCAACTCTAAGCATCTACCTTCCCTCTCCTTGGAGCAAACAGAAAGGGAAGCACAGCCAGGCTGTTTCCCATTCTCAGGGCCTAGCACAGCACCTGGCACAGAGGCACTTGCAAACATTTTTCCAGATTCTGATATTGAATACACACCATGCCCACAGCCACAGGCTGAGCCCTCAGGATGTGCTCTTCCCCCCAAGACTGCTCTGTCTTCAATAGTTCATGAGAATTATCCCAACTTTATTCCATGAAGAGCTTGGTCTTATCAGAGTGAACAGGCAACCTACAAAATGGGAGAAAATTTTCCCAACCTACTCATCTGACAAAGGGCTAATATCCAGAATCTACAATGAACTCAAACAAATTTACAAGAAAAAAACAAACAACCCCATCAAAAAGTGGACAAAGGATATGAACAGACACTTCTCAAAAGAAGACATTTATGCAGCCAAAAGACACATGAAAAAATGCTCACCATCACTGGCCATCAGAGAAATGCAAATCAAAACCACAATGAGATACCATCTCACACCAGTTAGAATGGCAATCATTAAAAAATCAGGAAACAACAGGTACTGGAGAGGATGTGGAGAAATAAGAACACTTTTACACTGTTGGTGGGACGATAAACTAGTTCAACCATTGTGGAAGTCAGCGTGGCAATTCCTCAGGGATCTAGAACTAGAAATACCATTTGACCCAGCCGTCCTATTACGGGGTATATACCCAAAGGACTATAAATCATGCTGCTATAAAGACACATGCACACGTATGTTTATTGAGGCACTATTCACAATAGCAAAGACTTGGAACCAACCCAAATGTCCAACAACGATAGACTGGATTAAGAAAATGTGGCACATAGACACCATGGAATACTATGCAGCCATAAAAATGATGAGTTCATGTCCTTTGTAGGGACATGGATGAAACTGGAAATCATCATTCTCAGTAAACTCTTGCAAGGACAAAAAAACAAACACTGCATGTTCTCACTCATAGATGAGAATTGAACAATGAGAACACATGGACACAGGAAGGGGAACATCACACTCTGGGGACTGTTGTGGGGTGGGGGGAGGGGGAAGGGATAGCATTAGGAGATATACCTAATGCTAAATGACGAGTTAATGGGTGCAGCACACCAGCATGGCACATGTATACGTATGTAACTAACCTGCACATTGTGCACATGTACCCTAAAACTTAAAGTACAATAATTAAAAAAAAAAAAAAAGAGCTTGGTCTTGAATTCTGACACCACATTCCAGGCAAAGGTGCAAATGTCTTCCCCAAGCGCATCTTTGTTTCCCAGCTGTATTTTCGTTTGAACAACAGAAAGTCACAAGGTGCTATTTTAGCAGAGGAATCTTATGGAAAATAACCCCTCAGATTGATGCTCCTGTGCACTGGAAACTACAGGTTCCCATAGGGCATGGGGTGTGATTTGTTTAGAGCCGAATTGTTAAAAGCAGCAGGGTAAGGTCCGAGGATCATTCAGGTCATTCGGTTCTGTCCACCTGCCTTGAGCCAAGAATCGCTTCTGGCTCTGGCCCACGTGGGCAGCAAAGGAAGAAGCTCCAGAACTCATCTCCCCACCAGAACCAGGAGCTCATGGTCAACTCCAGGGCAATGTGGGAACGGACCCAGGAAGTTCAGTAATGCAGGGAAGAGGCAAGAAAAAGAAGTACCTTAAGCAAAGGACTCAGGACACTGGAGGCCCCCAGTCAAGGGGAACTGTTTTCACTGCTAAGATGATAAGAAATCACAACCTTAACCAGGCTAACTTACCTCTCACAGCCTCCCCTACTGCCTTTGTCTTCTTCTGCCCTCTCCTAAATGCTCCTTCTTGCCTTAAGCTTTCTGAGTGGTTCCTTTGACATTTCCACAAGGATCCCAACATGCCCACCATTGGACCCATGCCTGCCCTCAGCCTGAGCCCTCTACTGGCCTTGGCTCACCCTCTCTAGAATCACAGTCCTATCTGGCTCTCCTTCTTCATCAACCACCTGCCACCAAGGTCTGTCATCTCTACCCTTCACATGCTTCTCAAACTGGCCGTTCTCCTCATCCTGATTGCCCTCCCTTGGTGCAGACTCATCATCTCTCCATGGGCTGTTGGGATCTTCTCCAGCCTGGCCTCCTTCACTCCAGCCTCGCTCTTCTCTAAACCCGCATTACAGTGCTACCATGGTTACTTATAAAACCCCAGGTCTGACAAGTATCCCCCTGGCTTTCAAATCTTCTGTGACTTAGTCCAAACTCTTTTCTCACTACACCCTCCAGTGCAGAGCTCACTATCGTAACAGGAAAATCCTGTGTTAAAGTTTTCCATATTGCTTGCAGCTTGTTCAAGGTTTGCAGCTGGTATTACTTTTTTTTTCTTTTCCTTTTTTTTAAGGTAGCATTTCAGGCTTTTCAATTCCCATGAATTTTTTTTCAGAGTTCTCTGTCCGTCTTCTTTTTGTTTTTTCCTGAGACATCCAAGATGGAGTACAGTAGCACAATCATAGGTTACTGCAGCCTCGACCTCCTGGGGCTCAAGTGATCCTCCTGCCTCAGCCTCCCAAGTAGCTGGGAATAGAGGTACACACCACCATACCTGGTTAATTAAAAAAAAATTTTTTTTTTTTTTTTTTTTTTAGAGATAGAGTCTCACTATGTTTCCCAGCCTGGTCTTGAACTCTTGGCCTCAAGTGATCCTCCTCTGCTTTGGCCTCCCAAATTGCTGGGATTATAGGTGTGAGCCACCACACCCAGCTGCCTGTCCTCTGTATCGTAGAGTTTAAATCTGTCTTGTAGTCTGTCTGCTTTCTACTGTAATGGTTAACTAATGTTTCTTCTGTGATTCCTCAAAGCTCCTACTGATAGTTGAACTATTTCTGTATTTCTTAAAACTTTCAAATCCATGATTAAACAAATAAGAGCTCAGAATGCATAAAATTCTTTAAGTAAATATACAGTTGGAAATGCCTGTGTTTCACACAAAACATCACACAAAGTTTAAAAAAAAAACACTACACAAAGTGGGAATTCTAAGTTTAAATTCAAGAAGGTTAACTACATAAATGATCAGAAATGCATCTGATTCTTATACACAGCTCCACACTTGCCTGTCACCTCTCAGTGTCAACTTTTATAAAGTAATACACATGCTCCTCACACAACCAGTCAATGTTCTGTGTTTGTTAGGAGGAGTGATCAAATTTTAAAATGTGCCCAGATGAACTCTGAGAAAAAAAAAAGGACACCGTGCTTTACAGAGGCACATCACCGCACGGGCCCACTGAACTATACTGTTGAGTGGCTCGCTCTGGATTCTACCACTCAACCACAGAGCTTGGGCCTAGGGGGTGCTCCACAAATGCTTGGGCCATGGAGAGGGGCACGCTGAGGTTTTTACTGCCAAGCATACTGTCTCTAGCAGCAGGACCAAGCACAGCTCTCTGGAAAGAACAATTTCTCTTCCTGCTGTCACTTCAAATGTCTGGAGTCTTTCCCTAAACATCTGTGTCTCCCTTTATGGTATGCTCATTCAAAAATGTATGTTGTAAACATTTACATTCTCCAACCTGTTCCAGTACTTGCCATGAGAAATTTGGCAATGTGACCAGGTGCTTCCTTTCCTCGGTCCTAATACTACTGCCTTCCATCCTTAAGGGGAATCCTCTGGAACCCATATCTGGAGACTGCTGATCAATTCTACCCTATCTGCTCCTTCTTGAACAACATCCACACAGTCTAATCTGAAAAGCTGGCATGACAGTCCCCTGCTGGACAATATCCCTGGTGCCTGCTGCAGCGTCCGCCCACATAAGCACTCAACACATGCTTGTTGAAGGAATGAATGAACACCAACTGCACACCCCCGAGACTCAATACGTCTCATGTATGCGTCCCAACTTTCTGGCACCTTTCTTCATGGCTTAATCATGACTGGGTTAATTTGCCCCAGGCTTAGTCAGAGGCCAGACTCCAAGCCTGTGGAGGCAGGAAGGCAGAAATCCAGACTTTTGTCTGGACCATCGGACCACAACTTGCCTGTGCAATGATGGACTGCCTAACCCCTGACCTTTTTCCTCCTTATCTCTCTGTCCCTGGGGCCCATGTAGAAAAGACAAGATGCTACTATCTACAGGCAGCTGGGTCAGCAGCCTGATGTTGGGGCATATGCAGACTGATGTCATCATTTAAAGTTTCTACAGGAACCTCTCCAGACAGGAGCTGGCTCCAGGCAGGCACATTTCCGTGAAAGCTCTTGCCAAAAACCATCGCTGAAGAATGTTATGTCGAAGGCTGTAAGTGGTAGAGTAGCTCAATCAGGAGGCTGTCGTCTAGCTGAGCTGTAATCTCCTACCACAAAGTTGTCTAATACAATTTGTCGAGGCAAAGCCTAGCAGATTTAACAGGATGTGTCCATCCTCAGTCTCTGCTCAGTTCTTGGCTTCTTTCTGGTCACAGTCCCCACATACAGGGGAGCGGAACTGGTTGAGGCCCACTCCGTCATTCCTGGGCTATAAAATCAGATGCCTTTCATAAGCCCAGGCTTAACTGTAAATAGTATCAGTTTACTATTCCCTCATTGAGCACCCACTGAATGCTCAGCAAGGCTGTGAGCATGCAATGAGTCACAGCTCCTGCTCTCCTGTTTCTTGCATTGTAATGGGATTAATTGATAGTTCAATGAGCAATTATCATCTGATGATAAATGCTGTGATGAGAGAAAGGTGGGGTAGTTTTTTCCTCTTACATTGGGACATATACATGTAGAAAAGTCTATACACCATGCATACAAACAAACATAATTATTAAATGGACACCGATAAAACCATGACTGAGGTCTACATTGAGAATATTTGCCAGTTCCCCAGAAGTCCCTTGTCTACTTCTCCCTCATCAAAAGCAAATCTCACTCCACCACCTCAATGGTAACCACTTTCCTGCCTTTGTTTTACCTCCTATATATGATCCCTAAAGAATATAGCTTAATTTCACCTGCTCTAGTAATGGAGTCATCCACTAGTATTTCTTAGCACCTAACATCTTTCAAACTTATGTTTGTGAGATTCACTCATTTTGTTTTGTAGAGCTATGGCTTGTTCATTTTAATTGTTGTATAATACCCCATTATATAAGTATACTAAAATATATCTAATCAACTCTTGAGGGACATTTGTGTTGTGTCCGGTTTTTGCCTATCTTGAATAATGCTGCGGGGAACATTCTTATTCATGTATCCTGGTGCACATGTGCATGAGTTTCTGTAGACCCAGGACTGCAATTGCTGGGTCATGCAGTTTTGTGTGATTGGCATTGGTAGCTATTGCCAAACACTTTTCCATGGTGGATATATAAATTTTATATTTCCATCCTCAACATATGTGAGTTCCTATTTCTCTACATCTTTGTCTACATTTGATGCTGTCTGATTTTTGAACTTTTGCTCATCTGTTGAATGCAAAATGATATTTTGTTGAGTTTTATTTTACACATCCCTGTTCACTCATTAGGTTGAGTGGTTTGGTTGTGTATGGTTTTTTTTTCTTATGCTTCTGGGCTGTTTGGATTTCTTCTGTGAAAATGTCTATTTAATCCATTTTTTCTATTGGGTTTTTTCGCAGTGCTTCATAGTTATTTTTGTATTCTGGACATTGTTTGGTGATTACATATGGCACATGTCTTCTCTTATATTTTCATCCTATTTATGGTGTCATTTGAAGAAGTTTCTAACTGTAGTATATATTTATTAATCTTTTTCTTTAGGATTCCTGCATCTTGTGTCTAGACCAAGAAAGTTTTCTCTACCCTGAAGTCATAAAATATTTTATATTGCCTTCTAAGTACTTTTACGTTTTTCCTTTCACTTTTTAAACTTTTTCTTTTGAAATAATTATAGACTCGCAAAAAATTGCAAATTCTTCCCCCAGTTTTCCCCAATAGTGATATCTTAAATGACTGTAGTACAATATAAAAACCTGCAAATTGACATTGGTAAATATTGCTAACAAAACTTACTCAGTTTTTTTTGTTTTTTGTTTTTTGTTTTGAGACAGAGTCTCACCCTGTTGCCCAGGCTGGAGTACAGTGGCGCGCTCTGGGCTCACAGCAAGCTCTGCCTCCCAGGTTCACGCCATTCTCCTGCCTCAGCCTCCCGAGTAGCTGGGACTACAGGCGCCTGCCACCACGCCCGGCTAATTTTTTTTTTTTTTTTTGTATTTTTAGTAGAGACGTAGTTTCACCGTGTTAGCCAGGATGGTCTCGATCTCCTGACCTCGTGATCTGCCTGCCTCAGCCTCCCAACTTATTCAGTTTTTACCAGTTTCTACGTGTACTCGTGTGTGTGTGTGTGTGCGTGTGTGGTTTTTATGCAAGTTGGTGTCATGTTTAAATTTGGCTCGCATTTTTTAGTGTTTAATCAGTGGAATAGCTTTTGTGCATGATGTGAGGTAGAGATTCAGTTTATTTTCTCCCAAATGGATAACCAATTATTCTAGCATCATTTTTTGAATAGTCCATCCCTTTCCCCACTGATGTGCGATGGCTTTTTTCAAAAAAATCAAGTTTCTTGATCTGTGTAGGTTTCTTTCTGATCTCTCCATTCTATTCCATTGATCTATTTATCTATCCCTTCTTTAACATGATACTATTTTAATTACTTTATATTAATACTAAATCTTGCTATATGGCAGGATGATTTCCAAGATTGTGTTCTTCAAGAGTATACTGGCTGTGCTTGGCTTTTTTCTCTTCAATATAAATTTTAAAATAAAATTCTAGACTAAAACTTTCAAGTTTCACAAATGATCTTCTTAGGATTTTACTGAAACTGTGTTAAACTGCTTTGTGGAGAATTGACATCTTTACAATAGTGAATCTTCCTAACCAAGAATATGACTTAGCTTTAATTTATCTGCATTTTCTTTAATGCCTTTCAGTAAAGTGTTGCAACTTTATCCCTGAAGAGTCTTGCACATATTTGGTTAGGTTGACACCTAAGTATTTTGTACTTTTTTTCTTATTTTATTTCAGTTATACTTTCAAATTGAGTGTGGAAATACAGTTGAACTTTGTGTATTAATTTTTTTATTAACTTTGCTAAAATCTCATCAATTCTAATAATGTATTCATAAATTCTTCTGGTTTTTCTGAGAAGACAATCACACAACCTGCAGATCATGACAGTTTTATTTCCTCCTTTCTAATCCTTATTCTATTTCCTCTTCTTGTTTTGCTACTGTCCTGGACAAAATTGAAAAGAACTGATGATGAAACACATCCTAGCTTGAACTTGTTTGTAAAGAGAAAGCATCTGACATCTTGCCATTAAATTAATGCTCGCTGTAGGCTTTTGCAATAGCCCTGAATTAGGTTAATACATTTTCTTCTTTCCTAGATTGTTTGTTTGGTGGCCATTTCTTCTAATATCTCCAACATTCCTTTTGACATTATTTTTCTTCTAAAGCAAGTCCTTGAGAAGCTCCTTTAATAGAAAATATATTTATGGCAATCTCTCGATTTTTGTTTTTCTGAAAATTTGTTTTATTTTGCTCTTGTTCCTAAAAGTTGTATTGGTGTAAAATTCTGTCTTTTAACTTTACTGAGGTATAAACTATATATATCATAAAATTCACCCATTTGAAGTATGTGATTCAATGATTTTTAGTCAGTTTATCAAGTTATGTCACCATTACCATAATCCAGTTTTACAGCTTATATAACATCCCAGTAATATCTCTTGTACCCATTTCAAATTAACCCCCATCCTCACCGGCAAGCCCAGGCAACCCTAGTCTCTCCCGGACATTTGCCTTTCCTGGACATTTTTAAAAAATGGAATAGTATATGTGGCTTTTATGTCTGACTTCTTTCATTTAGCATTCCATTTAGTACTCCACTGTATGACTATACCTCATTTTATCCATTTGCTAACTGATGGGCTGTTGGGTTGCTTCCACTTTTCAGTCACTGATGCTATGAACATTATGCAAGTCTTTTTAAGGACGTATGTTTTTATTTCTCTTGGGTATATACTACAGAGTGGAATGTTGTGTCATGTTGCAAGTATTTGGTTGACTTTTTAAGAAACTGCCTATTTTCCAAAGTAGCTTCCTACCAGTAGCAATGTTTAAGAATTTTGATTTCTCCACATCCTTGCCCAAAGTCATTGTCTGTCTTTGATTATTGTGGGTGGATGTGAAATGGTATCTCACTGTGGTTTTGTGTTTCCTTAATACTTTTGAGCATCTTTTCATGTGCTTATTAGCCATTTGAATATCTTCTTTGGTGAAATGTCTATTCAAATCTATTGCCTTGTTTATTTTATTTTTAGAGACAGGATCTCACTCTGTCACCCAGGCTGGAACGTAGTGGAATGATCATAGCTCACTGCAGCCTTGACCTCCTGGGCTCAAGTGATCCTCCCACCTCAGCCTCCTGAGTGGCCAGGACTACAAGCATGTACCACCACACCTACTTTTTTTTTTTTTTTTTTAAGGCGACTTGGGGAGGGGGGGGGTCTCACTATGTTGACCAGGCTGGTCTTGAACTCCTGGCCTCAAGTGATCCTCCCACCTCAGCCATCAAAAGTGCTGGGATTACAAATGTGAGCCACCATACCCACCCTTTTGCCTATTTTTAAATTGTTTCTATTTTTATTAACAAGTTGTAAAAGTTCTTTGCATATTCTGGATACAAATTCTTTGTCACATATGTCATTTGTAAATAGATTTTTCCAAGTCTGTATACCTTTACAGTGAGCATATGTGCCTTAGAATTTTATCTGTACAACTCTTTATGGCTTGGATTGAAACTGCAAAAAATCCAGGGATAAATTGTGTTTGCTCTGCCAGTCACCTGGGACACTTGCATGATCCAAGATGACTTCCCCACGAAGTCTGTATTCCAGACAACAGGAAAAGGCTGAAGGGACGGCAGGACACCTTCTTTCACTGTCAGGGCAAAGGAGGAAGCTGCACACTCCCACTCACAATTCCACAGCTTAGTCACTTGGTCATATCTAGCTTTAAGGTAGGCTGGAAAATGGAGCATTCAGCTTGGTGGCTTTGTGCCCAGCTAAAAATTCTATGCAAAAGAAAAGTGATATCACACATTTGGTAAATGACAAGGACCTGCATTCAAACTCAGATCTGTATGAACCCAAAGCTGTGCTCTGTGGACTACATTAAGAAGCTAGTAGAATATTATTTTTAAATAGATTCCTAAGAATCCTCAAGTCCCCAGACAATAAGTGACCAGAGCCAGGGCCATTTTTTTTTTTTTTTGAGATGGGGTGTCACCCAGGCTGGAGTGCAGTGGCACAATCCCCACTCACTGGAACCTCTACCTCCCAGGCTCAAGTGATTCTCGTGCCTCAACCTCCCAAGTGGCTAGGATTACAGGCATGTGCCACCATGCCTGGCTAATTTTTGTATTTTTAGTAGAGATGGGGGTTTGCCATGTTGGCCAGGCTGGTCTCGAACTCATGACCTCAAGTGATCCACCCACCTCGGCCTCCCAAAGTTCTGGGATTACAGGCGTGAGCCACTGCGCCTGGCCTCAACATGGGTCTTGTTAAAGGATCATCTTCTCACTATGCCACTCTGCCTCTCTGAACTATTCCTGAAAGGGACATTTTCATGGTAATCTGGGTGACATTATAGTCATTTTGTATTTTTCTAGGGAAACAGTAGTCACCCTTCCAAATGCCATCCTCTCTCCTTTTTCCAGAGAACTAACTTTGCCCCTAGGCCCAGCAACTAGAATTTCTCCAGCCTGCTTTGTGGCACTCATCTCAATTCTGTGGCCTCCTGAGCATCCTCCGGACCGTCAGGCAGGAAAACTGGGTGTCGGCCCAGAGACATTCTGCCAGGGACAATATTTGGAGCACAACACCCCTGACAGAATGTTCACTGTGGCAGCCAGTCAGGAAATGCCACTGGCCTCAAGGCTGCACATAGAAGCATCTATTTCAGCCAGGAGGGGTGCCTGAGTATGAAAATCATTGAATTTCTTTTTCTTTCCCTTGAAGATTCTTGCAGGAGTTTGAGAACCAGCTAAGTGGGAGAACGGTCTGGTAGTTTCAAAAAGCAAGGTTTCTTTTCTCGCCTGAGTTCCCCCTTAGCTGTATTGTGGGTGTGTGCTCCGGGTTCACTTCATTTTGCTCTGTATGTCTGAAGGGTGGTTAATATCTCCCTAACCAGAAGTGACAAGTCCCATTCAGAGCTGAGCAAAAACGTTAGCGAGGTTTACTTCATGTGGGAGAAACACCGTAGAGAAAATAGCGAACAATGGAAGCTGCTTACAACTGCAAGGAAATCGCATCACATCTCTTCAAAAGAGACAGTCACACCTGTTCTTTCCACCGTTATTAGGTTGTTTGCATATTCCTAAAATCAGAGGAATTTACTTATCTCAGAGAGAAACTCTCGAATTTGAAATTGTTCATCATCCAGCAGCATACTAAAGTAAATTCTCTAAACCAGTAGACAGTAGGGGTGGGAGAAACACAAAAGAATTACAGGATGTTGTTCGATTTAACAAATATTTATTGGGTACCTACCATATGACAGGCATTATTCCAGGCGCCATATATAAAACAGCCGTTCCCTTCCAGGGAAATGTGGTTTTGTGTGAGAGATGGTCATGCCAGCAAATAATTCCAGCCAAGTGGAATGCTCTGGCAGAAGAACCAAACACCTATGGTGGGAGCCCACAGGTGAGATCCCCCAGCCCCACCCCTGGAGGTGCCTGAGCAAGGGTCGAAGGCAGGAGGGCAGAAGGAGCATTCCAGGCTTGGGTACCAGCATGGAAACAGGCAAGAGGATGTCAACATTCCTGACATGTGAAAAGGACCCTGAGTACTTCGGGGTGATTAAGTGCACAGTGTAGGAGGTTAGAGAGGGCGGGTGGCACACTGGGAAAAGTGGTTTGCTAATTTGCCTCTGTTGGCCCCTCTAGGCCTGCTCTCGGCCTTTCTCTGCCCTGCTCTGGCCCTGGAGGCTGACTTCTGTGGGCAGCAGCACCGGGGCTCCTGGGCAGCTGCCTTCCAGTTAGGTTCAGTGCCTAGAAGCGCCAGCAGCAGCTCAGATGGAGGACAGAGAGTGAGGGTGGGGTGTTTGTTCTCAACAGTCCCCAGCTCCCAACCTGCCCAGCCATAGTCTTGGCCATGGCTGCCTTCTCTGCCATGGCTCCCTCCAGGCAGCCCCTCCTTCATGGTACAGCCCTCTCCAGGCCCCAGCAACACTGCTCTTCCCTCTGGTCTCTTTAGACCCAGGGGCAGGGACTGTTTCTCACTGAACCCGACTCCTTTCACCTGACCAGCCTGTGTGTAAATAGTCCCTTCGTTAAACTCGTCCGTTGACCTTTATGAGTGAGTCATCTGTTTCCTGGCAGGACCTGGCTAATGCCAGTAGGTTGGTTAAAAATGCAAATCATGCTAAGAAGTTGCTTTTTGTTGTATTTTTGTTTTTGTTTCACAATGACAGTGGCAAACTATGTTTTTGAACTCCTAAAAATTATAAACTGAAATAAGCCAGACACAAAAGATCACATATCCTATAATTCCATTTATATGAAACATCCAGAAATGGTAAATTTATAGAGGCAGAAAGCAGAATAGTTGTTGCCTGGGCTGGGAAGTGACTACCCATGAGCATGAGGGATCTTTTAGGGTGGTTGATTGTGGTGATGATTGTACAACTCTGTCAATATATTAAACACTACTGAATTGTACACTTAAAGTGGGTAAATTTTATATGTCCAGAATACATCTATAAAGCTGTTAAGATTATAAACAAAAGGTATCAATAATAAAGTTTGGAAAAGAAAAAGGTGATATATTATCACCTATAATCCCAACACCCTAACACAACTATTATCATTTTTTCCATATTCCATTTGTATTAACTGTATTTGACAATCATGAAAACAATAACATTAGCTAACATTTACTGCATGCTTACCATAGCCGAAGTGCTGGGTTAAACATATACCACGTATTATCTTATTTAGTCCACACAACAACCAGATGAGGAAGGTAGTATTATTATTATCTATATCTTATTAATGAGAAACCTGAAACTCAGAGAGATTAACTGACTTGCTATGTAAACTTTTTTTTTTTGTAAACGTAACTTTCTACCTTGCTGTAGTCTTGTTTCTTTTTCTTTTTTTCTTTTCTTTTTTTTTTTTTTTTGAGATGGAGTTGCGCTCTTGATGCCCAGGCTGGAATGCAATGGCATGATCTCGGCTCACTGCAACATCCACCTCCCGGGTTCAAGCGATTCTCCTGCCTCAGCCTCCCAAATAGCTGGGATTACAGGCATCTACCACCACACCCGGCTAATTTTGTATTTTTAGTAGAGACAGGGTTTCTCCACGTTGGTCAGGCTGGTTTCATACTCCCAACCTCAGGTGATCCACCCACCTCGGCCTCCCAATGTGCTGGGATTATAGGCATGAGCCACCGTGCCCGGCCTCTTATTTCTTTTAATGTCTGCAAAATAGTTAATTGGGTCAGTATACTTCACAATACTTAACTCTTCCCTCATTTGTAACATGTTTCCATAAAATTATGCAATTAACATCTTCATTAGAAATAACTTTATCCATATTTATTATCTTCTTAGGATGCTTTTCTAGAAGTTGAGTCAAAGGGAGCAAGGCAATTTTAAAATTTTGGGTAGTAAAATTGGTTTCCAAAGGGCTGGGATTTATATTCCGATCTAGCAATTTTGCCCTATCCTCAGCAGCACTAGATCTGCCAAGTTTTTTAATGTTCTGCTTAATTTAGTGGATTCTTAATTCTTATTTTAATTTGCATTCATTTAACCACTAGAAAGGTTGAGGTTTTTTCTATACCAGTTGAATTTCCTCATTTGTAACTTAACTATGTGTTCTGCCCATTTGTTTATTACAAATTATTAATGATTTTCTTACTGATGTACATGAGTTTTTTTAATAAACTTATAAACCCCTCATGTTTTATCTGTTTTTCTCATTTGCCTATTTATTTTACAAATTGATTTTATATATTTTTATAAAACCAAATTGATTTCTCTTTTCCTTTGTGAATTTTCTATTGCCTCTAGACTTTCAAAGGCATCACTCTCCAAGGCTTTGATAATAACATTCAGTTATATTTTCTCTTGTGTTTTTTCTGTAGCAATCTTACATCTAAAAATAACCCATCATTTATTTTAATGTATAGTTTGTGATGTGGGCCTAAGTCTTTTTTCCCCAAACTATTATCCAACTTTTCCCATACCAAATATTATCTCCTTTCCCACTGTTTTGTGATGCTTCCTTTATCATATACTATATTCTTATAAGAGGTCCATTTTGCTCCAAAGCCACATAGTTTTAATAATCTTTGTTTGATAATATGGTTTGGTATTTGATGGGTCTAAAAATTCTCACCTGGTCATCCATGAGAGGTCAGGCCATCCCACTTAAAGGGCACCAAAAACATGGTGCTTTCCTGCCGCTCAGCACAGCACAGCACACAGGTGAGGCTGTTGATACGGTTTGGGATGGTGTATTAGTCTGTTCTCACGCTGCTAATAAGGACATGCCTTAGACTGGGTGATTTATAAAGCAAAGAGGTTTAGTTGACTCACAGTTCCACATGGCTGGGGAGGC
The DNA here is from genome assembly GCF_028858775.2 of Pan troglodytes. Lineage (NCBI taxonomy): Eukaryota > Metazoa > Chordata > Mammalia > Primates > Hominidae > Pan > Pan troglodytes. The sequence continues at coordinate 54,928,387 of NC_072414.2, forward strand.
CTCAAATTATGGCAGAAGGCAAATGAGGAGCAAAGTCACAACATACATGATGGCAGGCAAAGATAGCGTGTGCAGGGGAACTCCCATTTCTAAAACCATCAGATCTCGTGAGACTTATTCACTATCACAGGAACAGCACAGGAAAAACCTGCCCCCATGATTCAATTACCTCGCACTGGGTCCCTCCCGTGACACATGGGAATTATGGGAGCTAGAATTCAAAATGAGATTTGGGTGAGGACACAGCCAAACCGTATCAGACAGGGAGTATTCTAGAGCCCTGGGGGTGACTGAGAACCCCAAAGAGAAGAGTGGAGTTAGTAAGAAACCTGGCCCTGGGATACTCAGAACAGGGCCAGAAGAGCCTTTCAAGACAATTTTACCCAATTCCTTCAGTGTACAGAGAAGAAAACCCGACTGATGAGATTAAGCCTTTTGCCCAAACTCACAGAGGTAGGAAGTGGCAGAGCTGGGATTAGATCTGGGTCTCCTGGCTGCTGGTTGGGGGGGCTCTCTAACGTTCCCTAGGGAAGAAGGTTCATGGGAGGAGGGGACCATGTGTGCTGCAGCATCAGGGAAGGCTTCAAAATCATGAAGATGGCTTATATACAAGACACCACTTTACTCAATCCTTTCACCTGCCATCTCCATTGGCTCTCACCCCAACCCTTCCATCAGGTCCTGCGCAAAGCCTCTTAACCACATTCCCCATAACTGGCCAGGTTAACCAGCTTCCATTCTCTGCCCCAAATACAGCAGTTGATGCTCCCAGCTAGCAGCTTATCTATAATACGCCTCCACACTTCTGCTCTCCAAATGAGTAGAACATTTACCAAGAATCAATTATTCATGTTCCCAAATCTATTTATGCCTTGCCACTTACACTTGACACCATGATTATGCAATTTAACCAAAAGGAACATAAACCGAGAAAGAAGAGTGTGGAACAAAAGAAATTGTTGCTTTTTATGTCCAACACATTGCTTTAGGAAAGACTTGACAAAAGTGAATCACTAAGAAACTTGTTGAATGAGGTGTGGACGAGATAACTGTAAAAAAAAACGAGGAAGTTTGTATAAATCTAGAAGGATTCTGCACTCGAATTGCTTCAAGAGTACCTTGGATTCTCTCTTCTTCATGAAAACAGACACTGGAAATTATTAGTGTAGCTTACGGAAGACAGAAAAGTAGAATTTTCTTCACCAGTTTCTTTGAGAAAAGGCCTTTGATCCACATCAAAATAAGGCTGTATGTGTCCTGTTTTATGATTTCTCACCTTGATCAAATTTTTTGGTTAACCAACCAACTACTAGTCCCAATTATATAGGACAAGAGACCTTCCAATGATATAATTTTCATTTTCAGATGAGTTGTCCATGCTCTGAGCAGCATGTCAAACTCAGAGAGAGGCACACAGGCAGGGATGGGATACAATGGCAGCTGCAGGCATGGGATGCAGTACAGTACCACAGGAGGCATCCCATGGGATGTGGTACTATACTGCATTGGGCCCAAATTCCAGCTCCACTCTAACCAGTGGTGTGGTCTTGGGCAAATCATTTATCCTCTTTGTTGTTGTTGTGTTTGAGACAGGGTCTCGCTCTGTCACCCAGGCTGGAGTGCAGTGGTGCGATCTCAGCTCACTGCAACCTCCACCTCCCAGGCTCAAGCAATCCTCCCACCTCAGCCTCCCAATTAGCTGGGACTACAGGCAGGCACCACCACGCCCAGATAATTTTTTGTATTTTTTGCCACATTGGCCAGGCTGGTCTCAAACTCCTGAGCTCAAGCGATCTGCTGTGCCCTCCTCAGCCTCCCAAAGTGCTGGGATTACAGGCATGAGCCACCGTGCCCGGCCTCTTTTGTTCTCTTTAAGTTCAGTTTTCTCACATGTTAAATAATACCTATCTTGGATTATTGTCTAGGTGGAGGGAAATGATGTTGCCTACACCCAGCATGGTGCCAGACCCATTTGAAAATGTGAACTTCCTTGTCTGACTCTAAATGAGAAAAGGGGGATGCAATGAGCTTTGGCGGGTGGACTGGGTGTGGATAAGTGGGAAAGACAGATGGCATCCCTCCTCATCAGCAAATTCCAACTCACAGAACAAGGCAGTCTTTGGAGAGAGGCATGTGGTAAGTTATCCTAGGTACACGTTCAGACCCTGTGCCCAGGGACCAAAACAAAAGGTTCCTGGGAGCAGAATGCAAAGGACCACACTCAAGCCGAGTAAAGAGGGCTGCAGGAGTCTGCAAGAGCTGGGAGCTGCCACATGAACTTGCTTTGGGAGAAGTCCATTTGCAGGGGGTTGCACAACCTTGGAGACTGTGCTCTGTACACCTGGGAAAGCATTGTTAAGTCCTGGGACCTGTAAACTGTTTTCCCTGGTAGTTGAGCCCTGTGACTTCCCCAGCTGCTGAGTCCAGAAATGAGGAGTGCCTTGGCTTCAGTGTCAGAAGCAGCCCCACTTAGTTTCTCAGAACACATCTGTGTGGGTGTCTGACTCTGTCTCTCTACGTCTCTGTCTCTGCTTCTCTCTCTGTCTCTTGCTGTCATTCTGTCTGTGTCTGTCTCTCTGTGTGTTTCTGTGGCTGAGTCAGATGGAGGAGTCCTCATGTTTCACTGCTTAGCAGTTTTTGTCCTTCCTAGTACCCGTTCCCAGCCCACAAGATGCAGAAAGAGCTGTTGCTAGCGTGAGTTATTTTTGTCAGCTGAGTCACCACGCCAGAAAGCAAGAAATGACCCGCTTTATGTCTGCTCTGAGGAGCTGGAACCAGCTGGGATCTCTGGACCACTGAAAGCCCTGGAACATCGCCCATCTGAGCCCAGCATCCAGCCCCTAACTGGAGAGAGGCAGCCAAGGACACACTGAAAGGCCCGGCCTGTCCCACCCCTGCCATCAAGGCCTGCCCTGGTGATGAAGACTGTCAGGGGTCACCAGCTCCCATCTGCAGCCTCAGGGCTTTACTCCCTGCTGAGAGGGACTGCTGCTCATTCTGACCGTATCATGGTTAATCCTGCCCCAGTCCTTGGCTGCCTGGCCCATGAGACTGTGTTCCTTTGGGCGAGGGAGCACGCCTGTTTACAGCCCTTTGGCACATATCATAGTGGCTGGGACATAGTAGGTGGTCAATAAGCATTAGCTCTGTTCCCTTCACTGTGGCTCTGCAGGCAAGCCAGCTGCATCTCAGCTCCTCTACCTTTGGCCTCGTTCTTGCCTAAAATGCCCTCTCATTTCCTCCCTGTAGCCACATCCAACCCAGGGTCCTAGCCCTGGCCCTGTCCACACAGCCTGTCCTCCAACCCTGCAACCCCCCAAGATGCTTCCCCTCTGGACCTCACAGAACCTGCTTCCCTTCACTCCCCTGCACCTCCTGAAATCTTAGGCATATGTGGACATGCATATTTTTCTGGGAAATCTCAAAGGAGTCCTTGGCCCCCAAGAGGTTTAGAACTCCTGGGAGGGAATGGGGAAGCCTGGAAGGGTATTGAATGATACATTCCTTTGGTAAGACAGACCTGGCAGGGTACAGGGGGTTCTCTTCCATTTCTTTTGTGGGGCTTCCTCTTTGGGTGGGAAACTTTGAGGAGGCTCCAGGGCTGTGGACTGTCAGGGTGTGCTTTCCCTGTGACAGCATTCAGATAAGATGAGTAGTCTCTGTCTCTGTCTCCCTCTCTATCTGAATAACAAGGCTTGTTGTTTCTGTAGTTTTTCATTTTATTTTTCACATTCTGGACCTTTTTAAAGCAGAAATCATTTTAGCTCAGCAAGAGTTGAAATTAGAGAGAGAGTGAATCACCTGGTCTCATCTAAAGTAGATAACAAAGCTGAGTTTGGTGAGAGCTGCAGTAAGCCATTTGCTTGGACACCATGCACAGCTGCAAGAAGTGATACCTCTTGTAAATAAATCACCCACTGGCAGCCTCACCTTGGAATATTTATAAGGAAACAGACCTGGGAAGGACAAACTGTAAGTCTAGGCTGCAAAGATTATTGGAAGAAGCACTTTACAGTGTATACAGAAAGTTTGATGCTTGATCATCTACAGGAAGACAGAGGAGAAAGAAAAGAAAGCTGCCAGTTCTATTAGGCAGGGAAATGGTGTATTTCATTTTCAACGGTGGCCTGTCCTTGTGTATATCTGTGAGTCTTTCTCACTACAGGATAGGGAAACATACAGGGAGAGTCTGCCCATCCTCCTTCCTAACCTCCAAGCTTTGGCAAGCCAGCCCAGGGCAGGATGCCTACGATGCCTGAAGGGGTCCCCAGGTTTGCTCCCAAATTACGTCAAAGCCCCAATCTACACCATAGGCCACAGGAAAGCCCAGACTGGCCCCCCTTCTCTGGTTGTAATATTGATGAAGTGCTTTGGGTGAAAGAGGATCTTCCATGGAGAAGAGATACAGCTGGGCCCAGTGAAGTATCCGTGTACATTTACGTCGGTGCAGAGCCAGACGCTGCAAGTGGACTCCCAAGTTCAATGAGCACAGTGTAACCTTAAGCAAGCTGCCGCCTCTGTGAGCATGTTCCCTACCTCCACCCCTCCCGCCACTCAATTTGTCTCATCTATTAAATTAAATTCCTCCAGGGACAATGGGGAGTCACACCCCTCCCCCCAAGGAAAGCCTCAGGGCACCCCAGGAGTCTTGTGGTATGGCAGAAGGAGCACTGGGAGGGGTGTGGGGAGCACTATGCTGCGTGGCCTTGGAAAGTTGATTCAGACCTCATGGAATCCTCATCAGCCACTGTTCATTTAACAGCCATTTGTGTATTGCATGCATGTCCTATGTGCACCACTGTCATAGGGAATGGGGGTAAAATGATGCAAAAAGGAAGATCCTAATCCTCCCAGGAATCAAAAATTTGAAAGAACACACATGAGTTAGAGTACAATGAAGTACATTACTGATGGAGAGAGAGAAGGTGCTAGCAGGCTGAGTGGGAGGCAAGTCTCCCAGCCTAAGGGGAGAGGTTGTAATAGGAGGTGGTATCTCAGCTGGTTGCTAAAAGACGAGTAGAGGTGAGCCAGGCCAAAGAGAGGGATGGGAGCCGTGGCTTTCCAGGCAGAGTCCCAGAAGTGGGAAACATCATGGAGAAAATGTGAACATTTTGGTGTTGCTGATGGAAATGGCAAGAAATAAGTCTGCATCTTTAGGCAAGAACAAAATATAAAGGGCCTCCGACCTGTTCAAGAGGATTGAACCCTACATTTTCAAATGTAGCCCAGAGCATATCACTCCTCTACTCAAAGCTCTGCAGGTTTTACTCCTGTTTCCCCTGCAGTGTCCTTACAATGCCCCCCACAGACCCAACGTAGCCTGGCTTCCAGGTGCCTGTCTGACCTTATCTCCTTCCCATGTCCACCCCCATGTACCCTCTCACCATGTTCTCCCTCTCCCTCAAACCACCCAGGCAGGCCCTGCTCAGGCCCTTGGCACTGCAGTTCCCTCTGCCCTGAATGTCCCTTTTCCAGATATCTTCACGGCTCACTCCCTCACCCCCTTCAAGTCTTCTTGAAGTGTTACCTTCTCCATGAGGCTGCCCAGACCACCATGCGGCACCCTCCCGTCCTCATTCCACGCTCCTAAAGTTCCTGACCCTCTTCAGGTGTTTTCTTTCAGAGCACGTACCACCTCAACATACTGTATAATTTTCCTATGTATGTTTTTCTTGTTTATTTCTATATTTATATTCACCCAACTAGAATATAAACTTAACCAGGGCTGGTATTTTTGTCTGCCTTGTTTACCGCTCTATCCCCAGCACCTAGAACAGTGACTCGCACACAATAGGCTCTCACTAGATATTTCCTAAGTAATGAGTGACCAAGCTAGGGAACCACTGATAGGTATTAGGTGGGGGACATACTCAGATTTACAAATTAAAATCACTCTAGCTGAATAGTGTAGACTCACAATGGCTATTCTCCACTTTTTTCATCATGACCCATAGTAATACATTCATTTAAATTATGACCGTGGACACACATAAAAGTCTAACTGAAATAAGTTTCATGAAACAGTAGTTTCACTTTTCACCTTTTGCAATGTTCTGTACTCTATTCTACTCTACTCTTCTATTCTATTCTATCCCAGTCTAGTCTATGCTATTCTATTCTATCCCAGTGCAGTCTGTGCTATTCTATTCTATCCCAGTCCAGTCTGTGCTATTCTATTCTATCCCAGTCCAGTCTGTGCTATTCTATTCTATCCCAGTCCAGCCTATGCTATTGTATTCTATCCCAGTCCAGCCTAAGCTATTGTATTCTATCCCAGTCCAGCCTATGCTATTGTATTCTATCCCAGTCCAGCCTATGCCATTCTATTCTATCCCAGTCCAGCCTATGCTATTCTATTCTATCCCAGTCCAGTCTATGCCATTCTATCCTATCCCAGTCCAGCCTATGCCATTCTATTCTATCCCAGTCCAGCCTATGCCATTCTATTCTACCCCAGTCCAGCCTATGCCATTCTATTCTATCCCAGTCTAGCCTATGCCATTCTATTCTATCCCAGTCCAGCCTATGCCATTCTATTCTATCCCAGTCCAGTCTATGCCATTCTATTCTATCCCAGTCCAGCCTATGCTATTCTATTCTATCCCAGTCCAGCCTATGCTATTCTATTCTATCCCAGTCCAGCCTATGCTATTCTATTCTATCCCAGTCCAGTCTATGCTATTGTGTTCTATCCTAGTCTATGCTATTGTATTCTATCCTAGTCTATGCTACAGTATTCTATTGTATCCTAGTCTATGCTAGTCCAGCTATGCTACGCTATGGCTACTTCATTTTTTAAAAACATATAGTGGGCCAGGTGCGTGGCTCATGCCTGTAATCTCCGCACTTCAGGAGGCTGAGGCAGGCAGATAATTCGAGGCCAGGAGCTCAAGACCAGCCTGGCTGACATGGCGAAACCCCCTCTCTAATAAAAATATGAAAATTAGCTGGGCATGGTGGCATACGCCTGTAATCCCAGCTACTCAGGAGGCTGAGGCATGAGAATCGATTGAACCTGGGAGGTGGAGGTTGCAGTGAGCCGAGATCACACCATTGCACTCCAGCCTGGGCAACAGAGCAAGACAAAAAAAAAAAAAACAACAAAAAAAAAACAACAACAAAAAACCACAGCCATTGCATATAGGATACCATTTTTATTTTAAAACTAATTTTACATGTGTGCACTCACATATTGGTCAAGGCATAGAAGAGCTCTGAGGCCACACACCACACCGTTGGCCAGCCAGAGAAGCCTGCAGTGTGAGAGCAGAGGTCCCCCAACATTCAGTGGGTGGGCAGTGGGACAGGAGACATGGAGACCTGGGCAGGAATGGATGCAGAGGACCTCGGAGTGTGCAGTGTTGTGGGAACCAGGAGAGCAGAGAGTTTCAAGGTGACCAGCCAGGACATGGAGAGATGAGGAGCCCGGGAAGTGTCTGAGGAGGCAGCAAAGATAAAGTCTGAAGGGCAGGAGGCTGGAAGGCCAAGCCCCACCTGGGGACCTCTGATAAATGGGCTTTTGGGAATAGCTCTCCCAGGTGCCTCACAGCCTCAGAGGCAGTCAGGCCTCAGGCAGAAAGGCCAGCTTGCCTCCATTGTCTCCCCTACCTTCCTTCATTCTCTCTGTATTAAGTCTGTTGTCACTCTGCTAATAATGACATACCCAAGATTGGGTAACTTATAAAGGAAAGAGGTTTAATGGACTCACAGTTCCACATGGCTAGAGAGTCCTCACAATCATGGTGGAAGGCAAAGGAGGAGAAAAGTCAACGTCTTTCATGGCAGCAGGCAAGAGGGCACGTGTGGGGTAACTCTCCTTTATAAAACCATCAGATCTCGTGAGACTTATTCGCTATCATGAGAACAGCACAGAAAAAAAAACCCACCCCATGATTCAATCACCTCCCACCATGTCCCTCCCACAAAACCTGGGGATTATTGTAATTCAAGGTGAGATTTGTGTGGGGACCCAGAGCCAAACCATATCACTCTCCTATCCTCAAGCACCAGCCACCTAAGCAGCCGTGTCTCTCTCTCTCTCCCTGTAATGACTTTTGGACATGGGGTCCAAGTGGCCTCAGGACACCCCCAAAGGAAATTTCTTATTAACAAGATTCCCCCATGTGAGCTGGGCAAAGGGTGGGGAGCTGTGGCAACACCCAGGGCCAAACTGTGTGGAAATAAGAAAATGGACAGTTTCACTTTGGGTGGCGAAATATGCACAATTATCTACTCAGCTAGACACAGTCCTCACACAATTCTGGTAATAAAGAGTCTTCCATCAGCTACCCAGAGATGGGGCCCAGCTATGAGACCCCGCCTGAGGACAGAGAGAGGCTGTCTGGGAGGGAGGCGCTGAGATCTTTCCAGATAGGTGTCAAGATCTTGACAGCTTTTTAAAAAATCTTTCAGAGAAGTACAGCCTCTCCAGAATAACAAAGTAGATCGCTTGAGGGCCCATAGTGACAGAAGTAGGAGAGGGAGTGAGAGGGCTTCTGATTGTCAATGGAATAAAAGTGTTTCTATTCTCTGTTCAGCTCAGGAAAGCATCAACTCCAACAACATTCGTGAAGCCCCTGTCACCTACAAAGCAAAACAATCAGGGGCTGAGAGGGATACAGACCAGGCTTCTTCCACCCTGTACAGCACCTTTGTGCGAAATAGAAAAAGTCACCTCTTTCTCTGGGCCAACCCAGACCCTCGCCAGGGAGCAGTGGTCAGGTTACATCAGCTCCCACCAACTCCCGTTCAGCTGGGTGCTCTTGTGCAGTGTCCAACCTAAACAACCATATGCAGCATCCCCAAACACAGAGATGAATATGGCAGTGTCTTCAACTCCCAGAAGCTTATAAAACTGGTTGGCAAAGAAATGTGTATAACCGGCCGATGAACAAAAGCAGCTTGTGGGAAATGCTAAAACAGAAACGCAAATGGTGGGTCCTATTGCTAGGAAAGATTCATTCTAACACAGAAATCTGGGAAGGCTTCCTGAGGAGGTAGAATTTGAGCTGGACCCTGAAATGTTGGCAGACATGAGAGAGGAGAAAGAAGGCACAAGATTTCAAGGTGTCTTCTAGGAAGGGGACGTAGGTTGTTGGGGCTGGAGAAAACAGCCAGGAGAATGGAAAAGGGGCCTAAAGAAGATGTAGGAGTTAAGAATAAGAGTCAAATTGTGGAGCACTTCAAGTGTCTCATTGAGGTATGTGCCCTTGGAGGGAGCCAGAGAAGGTCAGAGTGGAGAACTCCCTCTCCAGCCTGGCATCCTGGGTCCTTCTCAGAAGCGGGGTTGTCGTGGAAGAGGAATTCACACTGTTGCCTTCCAAAGGTACCTCTAGCTGACATGTGCAACAGCCAAGGACGCCCATGAGTCAGGTGTCTGCAGGACCACATCATGCAGAAGGCAGCTTAAAACATTAGTGCAGACTCATCAACAGGATAAGGAGAGTCTAGAGAGCCCATCCAGGTTTATTTATCAGAGGCAGGCTCAGACAGCCCTGGCCCTACTTACTTGGTGGAGGGGACACACCTGCTCTGCCTGAGGGTCCCAGGAGACATGCACCTTCTACCAAAGGCTGAGAGAATCAAGCATGTGCTTCAAAATCCAAGAATGCAGCTCAGTCTCATGGCATCATCTGGCCCAAGTAATCCTGGTCACTAAGAGCAGGGTCTTTCTGCCTTGGCATTTCTCAATCCCAAATGCCTCAGTACTCCTCATTCTCTGCTCCTACCTTAGACAGGCAAGAATTGCAGAGGAAAAGCTCATAGCCAACTACTTTATTCTCCTGAAAAGTCTCTCCCATGATTTCTCCTACATCTTTGCTACTCAAAGTGTGATCTGCAGACCAGTAGCGTCGACATCACCTGGGAGCCTTATGGAAGTGCAGAATCTTGTGCTCTGCCCCAGACCAGTTGAGCCAGAATCTACATTTTCACAAACCCCCAGGCAATTTGTATATGTTGTATACGTTGAACTCGGAGAAGCCTGTCTTATACCATATTCTTTCCTGCTGTTCTCATAACACCCTAGCTACTCCTTCTCAGTCTTCCTTGAGGACATCTTTACCTGCCCCTTTTAATGCTGGGAGGCTCTCTGCTCTCTTCCTTCTGCTTCTGCCCTCTTCCTGGGTCATCTCAGCAACTACCATGGCTTCCAATATCATCTGCCTCTCATGGACTCCCCAGTTTATATAAACAACACAGACCACTTTTCTCGGTGCCTGACTCATAGATCCAAATACCTATGAGATGCTTCCAACAGACTCTTCAAATTTCACATGCCCATGCCGAATTCATCATCTCTCCTCCAGCCTTGCAGCCTCATCTTCCATGTTCTCTAGGTCACCCAGGCACCCATCCAGGGACTCATCCCAGCCTCCTGTGTCATCCTTAACCCCTGGGTTATTCTGCTATTAAGTCCTACCTCCTAAACAGTTTTCGATCCTGGCCCCCTCCCCCTCTATCCTCACTGCCACTGTAATATAGTCTGAATATTTGTCCCCACCTACATCTCATGTTGAAATGTGATTTCCAGTATTGGAGGTGGGTCCTGATGGGAGGTGATTGTATCGTGGGGATGGTTTAGCACCATCCTCTTGGTACTGTCCTTGTGATAATTGAGTGAGTCCTCACAAGATCTGGTCACTTAAAAGTGTGTGGCACCTCCCCGCCACACCATGCTCTCTTTCTTGCTTCCATTCTCGCCGTGTGGTGGGCCTGCTCCCTCTTTGCCTTCTGCCATGCTTAGAAGCTTCCTGAGGCCCCCCTAGAAACATATGCTGCTGTGCCTCCTGTACAGCCTGCAGAACCATGAGCCAATTAAACCCCTTTTCTTATAAATTACCTAGTCTCAGGTATTTCTCTAGGCAGCCTAGTACACACTGCCTCCACTCAGGTTGTTATCGTCCCTCTCCCAAGTTCTGCTACACGCCGACCAATTTGCCAGCACCACTATCCCCCAAGCAGCAACTCTGCCATCCAGGCTGAAGGAGGCTCTGCCATCTTGTAGCTACTGGCACTGGAACACACGGTCTCCTTGGTTGCTGCAAGGAAAGCGAATGCTGGAATATTTTGCACCAACGAAGGACACAAACCACTGGAAGAACTAACCACATGTCTCCATCTAACTGCAAGGGGTGAGGGGTGTAGGGAAGGGTGACCCTCCTATGTCACAGTCTGGAGGGAGGGAACAATTGAATATGGGTGAATACCAGAAACCTCTACCAATCATTCTCCTCTGCTGCTTTATCTCCTCTAGCCCTTATCATCTGATGTACCGTGCATTTGTTTGTTTACATACTTCTGTCCTACTTCCCCCAACCTATGGAGAATCTAAGCTTTCTGAGGGCAGATAATTCATTTTGTTTATTGCATTGCTGTATTTCTACAGCAATTGTAGTATTCTGCAACAGGGTCTGGCACTTAGTAATCACTCAAATATTTGATGAATGCCTTATTAATAAAATGAAAAAATGAATGGTCTGGGCTGTATGTGTTTACTGGGGCAAAGGTAGGGCCAATGTTGAAGGAGGAGCCTGGAAAGTAAGAAGGGGTCATACCACAAAAGGCATTATAAGCCAATATAAAGGTGATTTCATTTTATCCTATAGAGGACAGACGGCCGGGCACAGTGGCTCACACCTGTAATCCCAGCACTTTGGGAGGCCGATGCAGGCGAATCACTTGAGCCCGGGAGTTCAAGACCAGCCTGGGCAACATGGCAAAACCTTGTCTCTACAAAAAATTAGCCGAGTGTGATGGGCACCTGTAGTCCCAGCGACTTGGGGGACAGGTGGGCGGATAGCTTGAGCCTGGGAGATCAAGGCTGCAGTGAGCCGTGTTTGCACCACTGCACTGCAGCCTGGGGGACAGAGTGAGACCCTGTCTCAAAAAGAAAACTTTAAAACTGCAGAGAACCACTGGAGGGATCTTAAAAGGGAAGTGACATGTTCTAGAAGATCACTTAGGAGGCAGGTTGGAGGGAACCCGCTGAAAGCTGGGAGACTAGCAGGAAGACAACCGCTGCTGGTTTAGAGCTGGATGGTGGAATTTGTGAAGCAGGAGCAACAAGACTTGCTGAGAGATTAAATATGGGGTTTGTGAGGAGTCAAGATGACTTTAAAGGGTTTGGCGTGGGTTACTAGAAGGCTAGGAAGATGGAGTTCCATTTACTCCTCCCCAGGTAAGAAGGACTGAGGGGTGGAGAAGACCTGGGGGAAGTCCTGTAATGAGGAATTGTTTGGGACACGTGAGCTTTGACATGGCTAATCACATGCCCAGACCTTGCTAAATTGCATGCAGCTCCCTGTATAGATGTTTTTCCTCATCATTGGAATTTTGCACTGTCCCCTGACCCTGGAATAGCATTCTCTCTCTCTCTCTCTCTGTTAACTACTCCTAGCTCTGACCTCAGAATACAAATCAGAAAGAAAAGAAGCACAAGAAGATGGGGCATACTTTCCAGTTCCCACCTCCCCTGACGGCACCGAACTGTACCTGCCCTCACCCCCAAGTGGATGTAGAGGCCTCCAGGGCTGGAGGAGAGGAGTCAGCTGGGTTCCTTGCAGGCCAGGAGCAATGGATAGATGGCTGCTTGGATGGTGGACAGCCTCCAGGCAGGGCCAAGGTAGGTACCCTGTTCAAAGGCAGTCATTGCAGCCAACTCTTGTTAGCATATTACTTGTGAAATGCTTCTCTGCCTCACATGGCTTCTGCCTCTCTGCCTTCCCTGGGTTCTTGTCCCCAGCCGTGGCCTAATATGAGTGCTCCTGCCAATCTTGTTTTTATCCTGGCCCAGTTCCTCACGCCTGATATCCCTTCTGTACACCAGCCTTTTCCAGCGTAGGATAGGACTGAAAGTGATACCTCCTGTGCCATCACTCAACATGAGACAGAAGCCCAGCAGCCCTGCTGCCATGTCCTTCTGCATGAGGGAAGAATGCCAGCTAATTTAATCCAGTCCCTGGGAAATCTTCTCTGGCCCCATCCGAAATAACGTGCTGGGAAACAGTCCAAGGCCACTGTCCAGCTACAGCCTGACTCCAGCAGTGTGGGTAGGGATGTAAGTAGGTGCATAGTTAGCTGCTCTCCTGCTCCCAACTGCTACACTGGGAGGTGATTGAATGTCACCTCATGCATTAACCATGCATGGGAGAGAGCTGTGGGAGCTTCATTACCAACCCGCCCTCCTGTAGCCCCCATCCCTCCATCACAGGCCATCTGGATTGACACTTTGATTGATTATCAAGGGCTCCATTGCATCTGCTGCAGCGTCACCTGACAGAACAGGGAGGGGCTGTGTTGTACCTTACCTGTCAGTCTCTGCTGGGTGTCCCCTCTTGTGGTGCACGGGCACATCATGCTGGCATATTCAGTGGAGCCCTCATTTTATGGCCAGATGTCTCCTGCTAGGATAGCATCTGCCAACCCACAAACCCACTCCAAATCCGATAGAAGGGGTTTTGGCAAAAAGAGTTCAAATTCAGCAGTTTTGATAAACCCCCAGAGAAAAGCATCCCTGGGCTGTTTCTAAGGATGGTAAATACCCACATCAATTGGTAAATTATAAAACTCAGCCACAAAATAAAGGGCTGATGGTTTGCAGAGAAATTGGCACAGTTGGGAAAGAAAGAATACTGCCAATGATAGAGCATCCTCTTTCCAAGTATTGGTGGTAAAGAAGAAATGACAAGCTGCTGCATCCAAAGCCTTTGAAGGGAGAAGAAGAGAATTTTCCATCTTGATTTTTGGCATAGAGGGCAGTAGCCTTAAGTTTAGCAGGAGAGGAGGAAGAGGAGGGAGGCTAATATTTGTAGAGTTCATGTTTTGTGTACAGAACCTCATCAAATCTTTCCCACAGCCTTACAAAGCAGGTATTTCTGCACTCATTTGTCAGGTGAGGTAGTAAGCTCAGAGAGGTGATGTAATTTGCCCACAGCCTCACAGCTTGCATATGGCAAACCCAAGCTGTCTAATTCTGAAATCTGACCTCTCTCTACTGTTACTACATGTCCACCCTCCCCCAGGCACATTTCAGGAAAGTGGGAAACCCAAGCCTTGTTTGAAAGGATCTTAACATATTTAAACAAAATCAGAACAAGAAACTTGAGAGCAAGTGTCATTGAATAAAATTAGTTTGAATGATCTGTACTGATCTACACTTATTTAAGGGCCCCACGGGGCGTTTTATACATTCAAGTATACTTGCATATACTTGAACAGAGTTTCTTGAACAAAGATCTGCTATGCAGATGAGGAAAACCAAATTCCAAAGAGATGCTCACAAGTGGTAAGGGAAAGAACTAGACTTGTTTTTACTATGTAGATGCGTTTGTGTTCTGGTAGCATGCAAAGTCCCTCTTCGACATGTGAATATTAGTTATCAAAATGCACATTCTTATAAAAGAAACAGTCAGATGGCTTCTGCCCTAGTGGCTGTTGTTCCTCGTTCACATTCATCAGTCACAGAAGCTGGCATACTGTACAATCCTGAGGAACTAGTTATATACAATTATGCTTGTTTCAGAATAGTGTGTGTGGGGGGGGGGGAATTGGAAAAACAATGTCACATTTGGGGAATTAAATGCCCATATAATCCATTACTTTTATTAAAAATATTTCTGAGCATTTATCATTCTTAGTTTTAAATAATATGGATTCTACACCACCTGCTAGAATCTGGGCTGGATGCTTTTTATACACATTGATTTAATCTTTACAACAATAGTACAAAATAAATCATGTAATTCCTAGTGCTACAGGAAACTGAGGCCCGGCAAGTATAAGTAACTTGCCTCAAATTGCACAACTGGAAAGTTCCAGGGCCATCACTTGAACCATATCCGTTGATGTTGGACTAAGGGAACACATATTAGCACCTCATTAAGCCGGTTGACTTGCCTTGGGTGAATTGTAAGGTCTATGAACTGCCTCATGTCTATCACAGGACAATTACACCTAGTCAATGAAATGTGTTGGAGCTTTATGAGGATTAAACGTGAGCCCATGTGGAATCATATGTGAACACTGAAGTTACACATAGCCCAGGACTCCTGAGCATGTGCCTGAAGAGACATGCAAGGACGCTCATTGGAGCATTGTTTTGTAACCGCGAAAAATTTGAAGCAACCGAAATGTCCATAAGCAGGAGAATGAAGAAAGAAATCATGATGGCTGGGCACGGTGGCTCGTGCCTATAATCACAGCACTTTGGGAGACTGAGGTGGGCAGATCACTTGGAGTCAGGAGTTCGAGACCAGCCTGGCCAACCTGGTAAAACCCCATGTCGAGTTCGGTCGGTAGCGGGAGCGGAGAGCAGACCAGAGAGCCCTGAGCAGCCCCACCGCCTCCGCCGGCCTATTTACCACACACCCCAGGAGGAGCCGCAGCTGCCGCAGCCCGGCCCCAGTCGCCATCACTGCAACCATGAGCAGCGAGGCGGAGACCCAGCAGCCGCCGCCCGCCCCCGCCCTCAGCTCCACCGACACCAAGCCCGGCACTACGGGCAGCGGCGCAGGGAACGGTGTCCTGGGCGGCCTCACATCGGCGGCGCCTGCCGGCGGGGACAAGAAAGTCATCGCCAGGAAGGTTTTGGGAACAGTAAAATGGTTCAATGTAAGGAACAGATATGGTTTCATCAACAGGAATGACACCAAGGAAGATGTATTTGTACCCCAGACTGCCATAGAGAATAACCCCAGGAAGTTCCTTCCCAGGGTAGATAGGGAGACTATGGAGTTTGATGTTGTTGAAGGAGAAAAGGGTGCGGAGGCAGCACATGTTACAGGTCCTGGTGGTGTTCTAGTTCAAGGCAGTAAATATGCAGCAGACTATAACCATTATATAGACGCTATCCAGTCGTGGGGGTCCTCCACGCAATTACCAGCAAAATTACCAGAACAGTGAGAGTGGGGAAAAGAACGAGGGATCGGGGAGTGCTCCCGAAGGCCAGGCCCAACAACGCCAGCCCTACGGCAGGCAAAGGTTCCCACCTGACTCTATGCGGAGACTCTATGGGTGTCGACCACAGCATTCCAACCTGTGCAGGGAGAAGTGATGGAGGGTGCTGACAACCAGGGTGCAGGAGAACAACGTAGACCAATGAGGCAGAGTATGTATTGGGGATATAGACCACGGTTCCGCAGGGGCCCTCCTCGCCAAAGACAGCCTAGAGAGGACGGCAATGAAGAAGATAAAGAAAATCAAGGAGGTGACACCCAAGGTCAGCAGCCACCTCAACGTCGGTACCTCCGCAACTTCAATTACCGACGCAGACGCCCAGAAAACCCTAAACCACAAGATGGCAAAGAGACAAAAGCAGCAGATCCACCAGTTGAGAATTCGTCCACTCCCGAGGCTGAGCAGGGCAGGCTGAGTAAATGCCGGCTTCATCTCTACCAACATACAGTTTAGTCATCCAACAAGAAGAAATATGAAATTCCAGCAATAAGAAATGAACAAAAGATTGGAGCGGAAGTGCTTGCTTTTTGCCCGTTGACCAGAGAAGCAGAACTATCTGCCTTATCTATGCAGCATGAGGTTATTATTTTTACTAAAAACGAAAGACGTCTCTTTTTGGTAATAACAAACGTGGTTTTTTTTGTTTTGTTTTTTGTTTTTTTTTTAAAAGCCTGGTTTTTCTCAATACGCCTTTAAAGGTTTTTAAATTGTTTCATATCTGGTCAAGTTGAGATTTTTAAGAACTCCATTTTTAATTTGTAATAAAAGTTTACAACTTGATTTTTTCAAAAAAGTCAACAAACTGCAAGCACCTGTTAATAAAGGTCTTAAATAATTTTTAAAAACCCATCTATTAAAAAATCATGATTCATTCATGCAATGGAATATTATGCAGCAGATGAACTAGATCTTACAAGTATCAACATGGATAAATCTTGAATTCAAAATGCTGAGAGAAAAAATTGTGGAATGTGTGAAATATTTGTATTAGTCTGTTCTCACGCTGCTGTGAAGAAGTACCCAAGAATGGGTAATTTATAAGGAAAAGAGGTTTAATTGACTCACAGTTCCGCATTGCTGGGGAGAACTCAGGAAGCTTAGAATCATGGTGGAAGACACCTCCTCACAGGGCAGCAGGCGAGAGAATGAGTGCTAGTCAAACGGGGAAGCCCCTTATAAAACCATCAGATCTCGTGAGAACTCACTCACTATCACGAGAACAGCATGGGGGAAACGACCCCCATGATCCAATTACCTCCACCTGGTCCCACCCTTGACATGTGGGGATCATTACAATTCAAGGTGAGATTTGGGTGGGAACACAGAGCCAAATCATATCAGTATTGATGTAAATTTTAAGCACACAAAAATATTATGAATTGTTTATTGAATACACACATACCAGTAAAAGTCCTAAACTCAGATGAAAAATCTACACACCAAGTTAGAATAATCCATACCTCTGAGGAGAAGGAAGGGGGATGGAATCAGGGAAGAATACAAAGGACACTACAACTGTCTCAATAATTTTTTAAATCTAAAACAAATGTGGTAAATGTTAACATTTGTTCAGTTTAGGTGGTGGGTAGCTGGGTGTTGTGTTTTTTTGTATATGTTTAAAATAGTTCATAATTGGAGAAAAGCATCAAGTGGTAAGCAACTGTGAAACATCATTATTATAGCTATTCTTTATTGTTACTGTCACTGCCATCCAGGGACCCAGGTGACAGTGCTAACCTGGAGATGGGGACACTCATGTGGGCAAAGCTGCCTGATTTACACTCAAAAAGGATTAAATGAGGGAATATCTGCAAAGGCCTTGAGCTGTGTTTGCTTCCTTGCTCTATCCCTGCCTTAATAAATAAATTAATCCCAATAGAGACCGCAGGAATTATCTGTGAAAGAAACCATCCCAATACCCAACTAAATGAAATATTTCAATTACCTTAAATGAGATGACGTGTGTACCTGTCCCATATGTGATGTTCAATAGTGACAACTAGCCGGGTGTGGTGGCTCACGCTTGTAATCCCAGCACTTTGGGAGGCCGAAGTGGGCGTATCACTTGAGGTCAGGAGTTGAGACCAGCCTGGCCAACATGGCAAAACCCCATCTCTACCAAAAATATAAAAATTAGCTGGGCATGGTGACACGTGCCTGTAATCCCAGCTACTCAGGAGGCTGAGGCAGGAGAATTGCTTGAACCTGGGAGGCATAGGTTGCAGTGAGCCGAGATGGCGCCACTGCACTCCAGCCTGGGCGACAGAGTGAGACTGTCTGAAAAAAAAAAAAAAAAAAAAAAAAAAAAAATTACAACTATTGTTCTTCCAGGAAATTAGGCTGGGCCTAAAACAGGCATGCCATTGGCTGGGTAAAAGGCAGGTCAACTGGAACCTTATCTCATGCACTTAGCTGGCTCTCAACTTCAAGACTGTGAGGCCTCCTTGCCATACTTGGGATGTAAGAAGGGCAAGCAGAAGATAGTTTGGGGGACTTCATGCCCCTGATTGTTTTAAATCCTCACCTTCCATTTGATGTTTTAAAAAATTGCCTTTGCACCAACCTAATATTTTAGTTAATATGAGCAATGACCATGAAGCTGCTCTGCCGGCAAGCCTGAGGCCACATTGGGGATTTCAGCACAGTGATAGAAGGTAGACAGCTCAGTTATCTGTGGTGATTAGAGACCAGGAGGGGAGGGACACGGAGATCTCCAGAGGCAGAATGTTCAGAGAACAGCAGGTAGGATCTGAAGGAAGAGTGAAAGAAGGGCTTGCCAGAGGAGTGGACACATGCAGGCAGAACATGGAGGCATTCTGAATATTCCCCCTCCTGCATGCCATATACTGGCCAGATGTACTGCCAGGTGAATAAGGCACAGGAGTGATATAGATGAGCGTGGTCCAATAGAACTCTCTGTGATGATGGAACTGTTCTTTATATGGTCCAATACGGTGGCCACTAACCACATACAGCTATTGAGCCTTGGAATGTGGCTTGTGTGACTGGGAAACTGAATTTTTGCCTAATTTTAATTAACTGACATTTAAAACGTAAACAGCCACATATAACTACTGGCTCCTGGATTAGATGGCACAGGAGAGGAAACTGACCTAAGAGTTTGATGGAAGGAAAAAGGTTGGGAAAGTTCTGGAACATAAGCCACTGTCTATAGGGGGTCAGCCTTGATCAGGCACCACCGTGAGGGTTTTCTAAGCAGCTCTGGGCATCTGAGGCCAGGAGGGGAAATTCCAAAGGAAGGAAGGTGACTAAGAAGCGTGACAGCCTTGCCAGCCCAAGTTTGTCCAGAAACAACCCTCTTCATTTAGCATCTGGAATTTGACCAGGCAGATGTAGTTCCAGGGTATGAAACTGACCTCCAAACTCTGTGCAAGCTCTGGGAGGCACATTGCTGTGCAGGAAGCAATGTGACGTGACAGTGAGCACTCTTCAATGTCAGGCCCATTCTGTCTATATCATGCGGTCCCACAAGCTGGGAGAATTGCTGCTCACTCCGTTGTTTCCCTTGGTCCCTGCATGTACCTCTCAGAGAGCACCCACTCTGTGATTTCAACCCCTTCCTCCCTCCCTCCCTCCCTCCTTCCTTCCTTCCTTCCTGTTTTTCTTTCTTTTTTAAAAAAAAAGTTTTGATGCAATGAAATAGAATTGATGCACAGGTCCTAAGTTTGGGGCTGTGGGTTCTACATCCCAGCAACTGCCTCTGTCAATTGATGTGTCTGTCATCTTTGCCTAAGATTTGTGACTGTAGCTATAGGAGCCATTTTTGTTGTTGTTGTTTTCTTCTTAGACCTATACAGGGTGTAATCTGTAGGGCATCATTGAAATCAACTTGTCCAAATCCTATATGTTACATACGGAAGGACAGAAAACCCAGAGAACTAAGAGGCTCACCGCAGCTCACCTGCCCCTGAATTAGTGGAAGGTAAGGAATTAGAACCTGCAGATGACACACCCAACCCTCCCTATCCAGGAACCACCCCTTCTTGCCTAGAATGAATCCTCCATTTTTGTCAGCTCCTCACGTGTTTCCACTGCAAAGGTGTTCTTCACCCTGCCTTCAGGGATGCAGCGTAAATCCTTAGATTTCCTCACATCGTCTTCCCTCTTCATTCACCCCCCTGGGCTCCAGTGGAAATTAGGCCAAAGAAGAACCACCTTCCACTCCTGCCCTACCTCACTCTCTCCTACAACACTGATATCTAGGATAGTTCTCTCAATCTTTAATGTGCATAAGAATCTCCCTGGGATCTTGTTAAAATGCAGATGCAGACAGTAGGTCTGGCTTGAGGCCTGACATTCTGCACTTCTAACAAGACCCCAGGTGATGCTGAGGCTGCTTTGAGGAGCAAGTCTCACGCTTTGGTCCTAAGGGCTAGAGCTGAAAGGAGCTGCCAGAGGTCAGGTGCTCCAGAAGTAGAGCTAAGCCGGCAACTCCTATAGACGGGGCCCCAGAGAAACCAGTAAGATAGTCGAGGAAGTAGAATGAGGTAGAAAGGAAGCTAAGCAAAGAGCTGGCTTCAGCTAAAATCTAACCTCAGCCTGATCCACAGGTTGCTCTGGGACATAAGTGACACCACAAAGCTGTTCCAGTGTCAGCTGAGGCAAAGGAGCTAGGTTTTTGCTTCCAGCATCAGGCAGTCATTAGCTGTGAGCTGCCCCTGGGAGAAGGACATTGCCATCCCTGGATAACCTCCAGGCATTTTCAGGGTTGGCAGCTCCCACTTGGTAAAGGGCAAGCCTCCAGAGAAGTAAACAACCATGAGCCAACAGCATGCAAAACTCACAGCAGCTGGGGGCAGGTGCCCCCGCGGTAAAGAGGATCCAAGCAGGCCCCCAGCAGAATCTAGCATGAGGGCCTAAAACTCTTGCAGGCCATCTGCCCAGCCCCACTTATGCATAGCAGAGATTTTAACTTTGAAAGCTATGCATATGTACATGAAAAAACAGAATTAGAAACACCAACACAAAACTTTACAAAGGTGATCTCAGCTTGACTTTCTTGTCTTTTTCCACAACTTTCAAATTTGCTACAATTAACATACATTCTTTTTGTTGTTGTTGAGATGGGGTCTCAGTCTGTGGCCCAGGCTGAGTGCAGCAGCGCAATCGCAGCTCACTGCAGCCTTGACCTTCCTGGCTCAAGCGATCCTCCCACCTCAGCCTCCTGAGTAGGCGTGTGCTACCACGCCTGGCTAATTTTTGCATTTTTTTGTAGAGACAGGGTTTTCCCATGCTGCCCAGGCTAGTCTTGAACTCCTGGGCTCAAGTGATCCACCTACCTTGGCCTCCCAAAGTGCTAGGATTACAGGCATGAGCCACCGTGCCTGGCCAACATGTATTAACATAAACCAATCAAAGTAAATTCACTGATAGCCCAGCTCAGAATCTTATAAATATTTTTATTTTATTTAGTAACTTTTTATTGAGTGCCTATTATTACCATTTACAGTCCTATGTGATTCCAATCAACCTTCACAGTGCAATACTAATGACAGGGCACACATCTGAAATGCAATTGGTAGCAAAGAGAAATTATAGACTGTTTAGTATGGTTTTCAGTTTGAATCTACTTTTTTTCCAAGTCTTTGAAAATTGCTTATCTACATAGCCCTTTAACTGGAACAGCCCATTCATCAACCCCTGGTTTAGTGATGTGAAACGCCAAGACACAGGTCTTGGCAAAAGGGCTAACAGAACTCAGGCCCCTGACTCCTGTTGGTTCTCAAAGACCACACAGCCTGTTGGTGCCCCATGAGCAATTTCTATGGACTTCCTTCTTTGTTTGCCCTGCCTAATTAAGCAATCAAGTTAATTGAGATTAATGGCTTGCTTAATAGGGATTAATAACTTGCCAAAAATGCCCCAGGTTTGGGAACTTACAGCAGTAGTACTGCTCGTTGTAAAAGCTGGAGATGTGGTGGCCAAGCAGAGCCCAGACCCTCCGGCCTCTCTGCTCACTTCTCAGAGGGTGCCTCAGGCCTTCAGGAAGAGATGGGATACTGGGGGGAGAGGGGGATGGGGGAGGTAAAGCTGCCACATTAGATTGACCTTCAAAGGCCCTACAGCTCCTGCTCAGGCCACAGAGGCCTCCATTGCTGAGCCAGGCACCAAACCCAGTGCACGGGCATAGTCCCAGCTTGGTAGGCCTGGGCTCCTGGGCTCCTGGCGAGCCCTAAGGTGCCTTCCAGTTCCAACAGTCTCTGGGTCTCTGGGTCTCTGGGTCTCTGGGTTCTCAATCCTGGTTTCCTCTTAGAATCTCCTGGAGGGAGCTTTTTTAAAAATGCTGATGCCCCAGCCCTACCCAGAGTTTCTGATTTAATTGGTCTGGAAAGAGGGGAGATCCTTTTTATAAAAGTTCCCCAGGTGAGTCTTATGTGCAGACACTGACAATGAGATTGACGAGTTTTTTTAAAGCCCAGTCCTTTTGGTGATAAGAGTGAAAGAAAGTGGAAGGAAGGGGCCAGGCGTCGTGGCTCATGCCTGTAATCCCAGCACCTTGGGAGGCCGAGGTGGGAGGATCACCTGAAGTCAGGAGTTCGAGACCAGCCTGGCCAACATGGAGAAACCCTGTTTCTACTAAAAATACAAAAAATTAGCCAGGCATCGTGTTGCATACCTGTAATCCCAGCTACTCGGGAGGCTGAGGCAGAGAATTGCTTGAACCTGGGAGATGGAGTTTGCAGTGAGCCAAGATCATGCCACTGCACTCCAGCCTGGACAACAGAGCAAGACTCTGTCTCAAAAAAAAAAAAGGAAAGAAAGTGGAAGGAAAGAAAGAAGGGAAGGAGGGAAGAATGGAACCAGAGCCACTGATACCAAGGGGTTTCTCAGATTGAGGGGAAGAGGGAGAGGAAACAGGACAAGCACAGAAGGAAGGAAGACAGTCCACACCAAATGGCAGCTGCCTCTCTCTTGCTGTCTGTAGGCTATGGGAGGTCATGGTTGTTTCTTCTCATTCTCAGTGGAGAAAGAATCAATGGCTTGAATTTTCTGCCCAAGGAGTCGTTTTTTATCTTGGTTGATGCCCTTGAGTCTCTCAGTAGAGCCTCACAGAGGTGGGGACATTTGTCTCCTGCAGACTGTAGCCGGCCTGCACACCTCGATGCACACCTGGAAGGCTACCCCTTTGGCTTGGGGCCTCCCCTCCCCAAGTGGAGGGTTCTCTCCCTTCCCTTCCCTTCCCTCAGCTGCTCAGCCTGCAGGTCTGAAGTGGGCACAAGGGCCAGACCCCAGCGGGTGCCGGACGGGCCAGCCTCGTGATGCCTCCGGTTTTACAAGACCCTGGCCTTCTCCTCCTCTTCCCTCCCCACAAACGTCAAAGGCTTCACAAAACAAACATGGAGCTCTGGGGTCAGAGACCTCTGGCAAGAAGTTCTGGGCCCTCCTAGGTTGGGGACTGTGCTTGCAGGATTGAGCAGAATGGGGAAGGCTAGCTAGATCGCCACTAGAAAAAGCAAAGAGCTATCCACAAAAGGAAAGGGGAGAAGGGAGAGAAGTTCCCAGAGAGTGTGGGGGGATTTTGAGAGGGGGCATTGGCAGATCTTGGAGCAGCTGCCCTACTCGGATGTTGCGGAGTGGGAGCAGCTACATGGTGGCACAGAATTCTAAACATTTTGCTATGCTTGATGGATATATATAATCCCCTCAGATGTTTTTCAAAAGACAACAAACTATTCAAATTGCTTTTCAATTATGTTTGGATGTAGCTCTGCTATTACTTCTGAATGCAACACCTTGTGAATGAAAGCTACAGTGCAAACCCAGAGGCCTCGATTTATCTGAGACAAGATTATCTACCGCCAAGGCGCACGGGAGGATTGAATTGATGATGTACCTGCAAACGCCCAGTGGCACGATGCCTGGCACAAGACGGGCAGGTGTTCACTAAGTCCAGGATCTCACCACCTCCTCCCACCTCCATCCTTCCATCCACTGACCCCAGAGAGCCATACTTTAGCCTAACTGAACAGCACAGGGCATGTCTGTTTAAGGGGTAACTCTCACAGTGGGCATTTCAGGCCCTGGAAGCTGCTGGAGGTTTTGTGGGCAGCTGCCTCCTCCTAGAAAATGGCTTTGCGGTCAGTTCTGACCTGGTGGGGAGTACACTCACACCCATCAGACATCTTAGCAGAGGCTAAGGAGCAATTTACTCTGGGCGCCAACATTCCCTGGCAAGGTCAGATTCCTGATGCCCTTTTGGGGGTGTGGTCCTGCCGGTGACCTCTGTAGCTGTCCATCCGTCACCCCACACCCCGGTCCCTCACTGCTCTGGCTTTCCTACCAGGACTAGCTCTGGCCGAGCCCACAGGACTGGTGTTACAAGGAGGAAGTGGTGAGCTACCAGGAGACACTCCAGAAACGGTGTCTGTAATTGGCCTGGAGAGAGTGGCTGTCCAGATGCAGGCAATTTTGACTTTGATGTGAGCAGAATTACAAAGAATCATAAAAAGAGCCTATGATTTGGGCTGAAACCGTGCCACGGCAGTTGAGTCCCAGCCCTGCACACAGCTGCCTTCCCCTTCTGCCTGGAAGTCAGCCCTCCTGGCAGCCGCCCTCTGCCCTCTGCCTGGCCAGCCCCTGCTCCTGTTCACAGTTGCACTCAATGCCGCTTCTCCAGGAGTTGGGGCCCCGACTTGTCCTTGCTTACAGCACCCATCCCCTCCCTCAACGCACCTACCCCCCTTTCAGTTAAATTGCTTCGGGTGACTCCTCCCCTCCCTTGGTCCCCATCAGATGGAAGAGCACAAAGGCAGGGGCTGCAGCTGTCGTGTGGTGTTCACCCCAGTGTTCCAGAGCTGGCCGGGGCCGGCACGTGGTGAGCCCTCGGAGCACCTGTGTTACATGGATGAATGAAGGAAGGAAAAACGGCTGGTTTTTTAGTGGGGCTTCTTGTATAACACCAGGAATCTAGGTGTGGGAAACCTCCTTACCAGAGGAGGATCCAATTTTCGTGAACCCTGAACCTGATTAATTTGGGGGCCCCTTTGAAGAAAAAAATTTAAAAAATAATTATACTATAAATTTTACAAAAACCCATGACATAGAAGGACGTATCTAGGCCACTTCCAGGACTTAAAGTAAGAC
Organism: Pan troglodytes; assembly: GCF_028858775.2. Classification (NCBI taxonomy): domain Eukaryota; kingdom Metazoa; phylum Chordata; class Mammalia; order Primates; family Hominidae; genus Pan; species Pan troglodytes. The sequence continues at coordinate 54,953,446 of NC_072414.2, forward strand.
ACTGTACAGCGTATGTGTCATTACTCCATCCTCGGGCTCCAGGTGAGGGCAGCCCGGCATGACTCTCAGGACGCTTCTGCCAATGGCACTGCTTTAGAGCGAAAGGCAACAGCAAAGAGAACTCCTAACCCACAAGCTCTCTCCCCTCTACCTTCCCTTTCCTGAGCCACGGCCCAGTCAATTAATTTGGGCTCTGAAGGGTGACAGGTTTGGGGATAAAAGACAAAAACCCATGGAGTCATGGGGCCCTAAGAGTCCCGCCAAACCACATCTACCTACGGTCACTGCTGCCTGACACCCATTATGAGGAACAGTGATTTCTGCACAGGCCTTAGGCCTAGCTCAGGGCTCAGCTCAGTGCTTAGAGCTCTCCTCTGCAGATCTCTGGAGCAATCTTTCTCTTTCTCTGGGCAGCTCTTTCCCCTCTAGTGCTCTGCCCTGTGAATTCTAGCCACCTTGACCTCCCTGAATTCTCAACACCGTTTTCTCAATTCAGGGAGCCCCCAGCTCTGTTTGGATTCCCCCACTGCACTGTGGCCTGCACACTCCCTCCAGACAGCAAGCTGGGATGCCTCGTTTGTGTCCCTTCTCAGGGTTCGCTGTCCTGAGCCTGTTATTTTTAATATTTTACCTGTTTTTTTTTTCTTAGTTCTTTAAGGTGGGAGAGGGTAATTCGGTTACTGTTGTTCCATTTTGGCCGATAGTAGAAATCTAGTTCACCCATATTCAGGAAATTGTCTGCCAAATACAGGTCTAGAGAACAGAGTTTGAATGTCAGTCATTCTTTTGATTAAAAGTGGTGTTTCAAAGAGAAGCGGCTAGTTCAGTTTTCACACCTTGAACAATCACACGCGTGCTTTTGCTCCAGAGCACCGCTGCAGCTCCCCACGATGCTTTCTGCATTGGTCCCTTCCGTCACATGGTGGTAGCAAGACTCCTGCTCCAGGACTGAGATTCCGTACAATTATTTTACCATTTCATCAAGGACATTCTTAACCCATTGCCTTTTTTTTTTATCTTGTGAGTGCATAGCAGCAGAGAAGAACAAGACCGCTAGTACCTTTGAGGGCTGTCTTTGATTCATGCTAAGGCACCAGCCGTTTTATACTCCCCTTTTTTGCTTTTGCACCATTGGAGTTCAAGTGTCCATGCAGCACGGTATTGTTATGAAAATAGTTTTGACCTCTCAACCCTCTGAGTCTCAGGGCTGCCCAAGGGTTTGTGGAACAGAAGGTGAGTGCCACTCAGTTGAGCTACCTTGAGTAACCCCCAGACTGCTGGCGATCTTCCTGCCTTGGCCTCCCAAAGCAATAGGATTATAGGCGTGAGCTGCCATGCCCAGCCCCTCTGTGTCATCCTTAATGCGCAACAGCTGGGTCCTGTGTACCGAGGCAGGGCCTGTCTTTGGGAAAACAACTCAAAATTACCCCATTCTTTTATGTGTGTGTGGTTTTTTTTCTTTGTTTATTGGGTTTTTAAAAAATTACTAAGTAATTCATTCTGGGAAGTAATAAATGCATTTATTTTCTTCTCTGCATTTTAATTTCCTTTCTGGATTCAAAAAAATAAAAAAAATTTAAAGTATGTGCTGAGAGCTGGTAACTATTTTCCCACTCTTACTGGAGAAAGAATAATCCCATGCAAACTTTTACACATTATCAGGTCCTTTTTGGAATGGAGCCGTGTGTACATGGAATGAATGAATAAATCCAGACTCTCATTTAATTAATGCCCCAGAAGCTACTAAGAGTACTTGCAAAGACTTCTTTATCATAGTTGAGCTGAGAGGGGTAGTGGGGACAGGTGTGGCTACTGTATCCCCATTTCAAAGATGATCAAATGAAGATCATTTTTGCAATCAATGCTACTTGCTACAATCCTCTCTGCTTCTAGTGCCTCTTTATGTCAGTAGCAATACCTGGAGTACAGGGAAACCATTAGAAAGCCAGATTGTGTCTTTCGACCTTCTACCCAATTCTGTCTACTTCTCTACATTTTTCTTTTCTTTTCTTTTTTTTGAGACAGAAACTCACTCTGTCACCAGACTGGAGTGCAGTGGCACAATCTCAGCTCACTGCAACCTCTGCCTCCCGGGTTCAAGTGATTCTCCTGCCTCAGCCTCCTGAGTAGCTGGGACTATAGGCACATGTCACCACACCCAGCTAATTTGTTTTGTATTTTTAGTAGAGACGAGGTTTCACCATGTTGGCCAGGATGGTCTCGATCTCTTGACCTCGTGATCCGCCCACTTCAGCCTCCCAAAGTGCTGGGATTACAGGCGTGAGCCACCGCGCCCGGCCTACATTTTTCTGTTAGTGACATGGATGTTCCCTGGAGCCACTGGAAGGAAAAGCACTATCGCAGCCTCCTTGTGCTCCCACATAGCAGTGCTGAGGTTGGCGTGATGCAGGCTAAGAAAGTGGGTGCTTCCATCACATAGACCTAGATTTAAATTCAGCCTCCACCACTTCCTCGCTGAGTGCCCTTGAGAAAGTTACTTAACCTCTTTGTGCCTTAATTGCTCACCTAGAAAAGGTACAATAATAGTACCTTGCTCACTGGGATGTTATGAGAAGTATATACAATAATGTAGGTAAAGTGCATAGCTTGGCGCCTGCACACTAAACTCGGGGCTAAGTTATTATTATTGTTAATAATAATGGTATCAGGCTTCTGGTAATTCTCTAGAATAGTGGTCAGGAAATTGCTGCTGTATACCAAATCCAGCCCTTGGTCTGCTTTTATATGGCCACTGAGCTAAGAGTTGTTGTTACATATTTTTAAAATTTATTTATTTATTTTGGTTGTTACATTTTTAAAGGGTTGTAAAAAGAAGGAGAAGGAGGAGGACAGGGAAAGACCATATGTACTATCTAGACCTTTATAGAAAAAGTTTGCCAGCCTTTGCTCTAGAAGCCCAAAATGAGGAGTGTCACAGGTTACTGACACTCCACCAATATCCTCTCAAATTCACCTAAGTGTGATGTTTCCATGAAAGAACAAACAATTAAATCAACGTGGGTACCTCCGCTGGGCAACTTTCACTAAATGCCCAGGTCTAGGTGGTCTTTCCCTCTGTGAGCTTCTCCAGCTTGTGCTATCCTGGGCACTTTCTCCTTTCCCCCCAAAACAGACATTGCCCCCTGTGGACAGGGACCATCTCTTAGACCTCTGTGCCCTTGCCGCACAGGTGCTCAAAGACTCTGTATAGAATAATCAGATTGATGATTTAGCAACCACTCAAAGTCTGCCTACTTTTCTGATCCTCCTGAATATTTAAAATCTCTCTGTGTGGCAGGCAAACAGCAATTAGATCCAAGTGTTGATTTGTGGGGCCTTGAAGGTGGTGTGTCAGTACCACATGCTTTGCTGGTCTCTAAGGAATGCTTGTGCCCACCCCCTACAGAACAGCTGATGCCCTGAACTGACTTTACCCTGGGATATCCCCATGGCCCAGCCTGCCTCTGAGCACCTTCCCTGTTCATCAGAAACAGACCTGGATGGCAGCCCTTCCAAAAAGTGGGGGAAGGCTGGGGTGTCCTGGAGGGGAAACAACCAAGGGAAATCTGGACCATGGAAGGCAGCAAGTGCTTAGACACCTGCTGTCCCTGATTGTCACTGTGAATGGATGACCATGGGTTGAGGGCTTTCAACTCAATCCAGAATCAGTGAGTGGCCACTGCTTCTGCAAACACAGGCAAAATCATGATAAATGATTTATTAATATGACATTATAATACATGACAAAGTGATAAGACCTGTTTCTAGGCTTGGTGGCCATCATGTGTGTGTCCAGCACTGAGCTGCAAGCACATCACGTGCATTACTTCATTCAGTCCTCACAACTGCTCTTAGAAGCATTTATTGCTGATTTACAGGCTGGAAAACTGAGGCTCAGAGAATTCCTCCGGCTTATGGCTACATAGCTGATTCAAGGCAGAGGCAGAATTTGCAACCAAGTCTGTATGACCTCAAAGCTGGTTCTGAGATCACCTGTATAGGAGACACCTTGCTAAGTGCTGAGGAGGCCTGAGAAGAGATGGAGGCCCCACCCAGAACAGCTTACACTAGGTCACAAAGACAAGGTGCACAGGGAGCCACAGGTCAGGGTAGCCCTGTCCCCAGGGAGGAGGTGGGCCTGACTCTCTGCAGGTCTGCAGGCCAGCCAGTCCTGCTGGGGAGGGGCCCAGAGCAGGAAAGCAGGCAGTATAACCTGAACTCACCCTGAACCTAGGCTGCTCAGACCTGGGCTGGCGCCAGAAATGAACCCCTTTCCCCAGGCCAGCTAGAGTGGTGTTGAAAGGGCTTGGCCCATGGCTCGGGGCTCAGGCTCAATCTACCTCTCTGGTTTTGTAACAGTGAACTTCTTTGCTGCCCTAGCCTCTCCTAAACCTCCCTTATCCCTGCCCAGCTGTCCGTACAAGGGCCCCTGCCTTGTTAGGTGTGCAAGGCCCTTCCTCCCACCTTACCCAATTATCTCCTACTGAAAGACGCAGCAACCCAGGCATGACAGCCCAGAACCAATGCATGTGGCATTGGCCCAGGGATCCCTTCCTACTGTTCCTGGGCCTGAACACTGAAAAGTAAAAGAAAAAGCAATCCATAAACATCCCCTGGAGAGCAAGAGAGAAAATGATTTATCTTCCAATCCTTGCCCAGTGGCAATTATCATATTATTGTTGCCATTATCACTGGCTATCTTTGAGGTCCCCCAAGCTTTCTTGAAGGGCTTTCCTCCGCCTTTCCTGACTCCATTCCCTTCTACCTTTCTCTGTGGCAGGGCCTCTTTGGATCTACCACTCCCTCCCTGCTTGTCCTCCCCCCACTGCCCCAGGCCTCAAAAGATGTCTGCCCTTGACTCATTCTATCAGGGCCTAAGGAGTTCCAGAGAATGAAAGGGGACTTTTCTCTTTTTTTGAGATGGAGTCTTGCTCTGTTGCCCGGGCTGGAGTGCAGTGGCATGATCTCGGCTCACTGCAACCTCTGCCTCCTGGGTTCAAGTGATTCTCCTGCTTCAGCCTCCCAAGTAGCTGGGATTACAGGCACCCGCCACAACGCCCAGCTGTTCTAACAGATGGATAGGTCTGTGAGTTAACCAGATAAACAAGCCCGTGCTGACATGTGAGTGAAGCAGGCAGGTTCATGCGTGGCCTCTCACATGCGGTATTGGGGGAGATAAAGACCTTACTTCAATACATATTTATCAAACAACTACTTAGTGTAAGATATTGTGGGAGACTTCGTCAATGTCCCCCAAAACTGAGAAAGCTACTTGAGAAAGAGACTGGAAGAGGCACCCCTGGGCCTAGTTCTCATGCTGGTCTTTGACATTTTTCATGTCTCAGCCATTAGACCTAACTCTTTCCTAGCATCAGGTAAATAAAAGTAAAGGGATGACAGAGGTGAGAACAAAGAGAGTTTAAGATTTGCGTGAAAACAGAGCTGCAACACTGAGCTGTGGCTTTGCAATGCTTTCCTTTCCAGCATCAAGACTTGTGGGGAGAGAGTGTGGAAGTGCTCAACTCTTAGTTACAGAGCCAGGGAAGACCAGGGAAGGATTATAGAGAGCCCAGCCAGACTCTGCCCACAGATTCAGATGAGAGCCTGTACTTTGTTTTCTATAGTAGACAACTGGAAATGGGGTTGTAGGCCCACTCTCTTCTTAATCCCACAGGTCTCCCTGGAAAGCCACGTGCTCCAGAGCAGTTTCGAACCAGAAAAGAGAAAAGCCTGGAGAATTACACCAGTGTAACTAGAGATTCTTCTTATGCATCAATATGTGAGAATGTGAGCTCCCTTAGGAATGACTCGGTCCTGTGCCCCGATCAACTTTACCTTTTCGTTTCTGTGTGGCCACAGCAGGACTTGGTTTCCTGTCCTGGAAGAGGACTTCAAGCTCACTCTGCTTCCTACAGTCCCTCCCAGTCTCTCTTCTGAAATTTCTGGGAAGAGGCTCAGGGCAGAAGCCAGAGACATAGAAGATGTACTACAATGTGGTTGGAGCCCAGAAACATACTGTGTGCATGAAGGTCCCTGAGGTCTGGTCTACGCGGTCAGTGTTCAGCCTCTGCATTCCCCAGTGGGCTCTGGGATAGATACACCTCACCAAAGTGGGCTGCAGAAGGGCCACCGAGGAGAGTGGCCCCTTTATACTGCCACTTGCAGAATAGTAAGGTTCCTTTTTTCCCTCCCTTTTCCAAAAATCATTCTACAATGAAAAACACTTTTTCCATTTTTTCCTAATTATGTAAATAATACATACGCTCTATATTTTTTAATACAAAAAGCTCAAGGGAAATATAAAGTCACCTGAGATCCCATACACTGAGTTGTCACCATCAATAATTCAATGACCATCATTTCATCTATGATTATATGCATCTACATACAGACACACACATGCATAACATAAAAGGGATGTCACTCAAGTTGCTTAATCAGGGACACTTTAACAGTCTGTTGTGTTTGGGTTTGCTTTGACTTGGTCTGATCTGGACAGGACTAGTTGGTCTGGTCTGGTGTAGTTTTGTTTGGTCTGATCTGGTCTGTTCTGGTCAGGTCTAGTTTGATCTGGTCCGATCTCTTTTGGTCTGGTCTGGTTTGGCTTGGTTGGCCTCATTTCCCCATCTCCCTCCTTGGCATGTATCCTCCAGTACCTTTCTTCATGCTCATTCAAACACGGGAGCATAGGTTATGTCACAAAAATGGGGCTTTGCTACACAAATTTCTCTGCACCTTACCTTCCTAATTTCACAATGCATCCTGGAAATCCCTTTGAGTCAGGTAGTATCGATCTGACTCATTCTGTTTAATGATTGCCCAATATTCCATGGTATGCGTCCACTCTACTCATTCTGCCATTTGTCCACTGAGAGGCTGTCACCTGAGTTCCCATATCTAGCCACTACACATGTTTCAGCCAATGCCAGTGTGCTGCACACACCTCCAAGGACAGCATTCACATACCTGTGCTACCAACTCTAGAATATTTGGGTTTTCTAGATGCAATTATGGCATCGGCCAAAAGGGCAATTTTATCTCTTCTCTTCCAAAATTTTATTCAAGTTGAGTATACCTTATCCAAAATGCTTGGCACCAGAAGCGTTTCAGATTTCAGACTTTTTTTGTATTTTGGAATATTTGCATATATATAAGAGATATCTTGGTGATGGAACTCAAATCTAACATGAAATTCATTTATGTTTCATACACACCTTATATACATAGCCTAAAAATAATTTTATATAATATCTTAAATAATTTTATGCATGAAATAAAATTTGTGTTCAGTACTTTTGTATGGAATCCTCCATTTGTGGCGACATGTCAGTGCTCAACAATTTTCAGACTTTGGGACATTTCAGATTTCAGGTTTTGAGATGAGGGAAGCTCAACCTGTACAAGTTATTTCACTTTCTTATCTTATAGAACCTGTTAGCACCTCCAAAATGATGTTGAATAATAATGGAGATAGTGGATACCCTTGCCTTGCTTCAGATTTAAATGAAAATGTTTTAACGTATCACCATTAGTAATATTTGGTGTTGGTTTTTGACAAATAATACTTATCATATTTAGCTATTTCCTTCTATTCTTCTTCAGAATTTTATTAGGAAAGCCTGCTGAATTTTATTGGATGTCTTATCAACCTTTATAAATCTGAGCACATGTTCCCCTCCTTTTAATCTGTTGATGAATATAGAAGTGGTAGTCTCCCAAGTAGCTGGGATTACAGGTGTGCACCACCACTAATTTTTGTATTTTTAGTAGAGACGGGGTTTCACCATGCTGGCCAGGCTGGTCTCGAACTCCTGACCTCGTGATCCACCCACCTCGGTAGAAGTGGTCATCTAAATAAAATAGCATTATATAAAAAGAATTGTATTGATCTATTCAAATGTTTCATCTCCTGTTGCATCTATTTATGCTTCGTCTCTCCTAGGTTTTCGAATTTGTTGCTATAGACTTACACCTGCATTTGCCTACAATTATTGTAATTTTCTACATCTATGATCACACCTCCTTTCCTCATAGTTCATCTCTTCCACTTTTGCTTTCATTTTCTTTTCTCTTCAGTCACATTTTTTTTCCTTTTTTTTCTATTTACAAAAATGAGAATGATGTTTAACATTGAAATCTGGTTATTTTAAATCTTATGTATATATTTTGAATAACTGAATAACGTGGCCACTCTCCCATTTTGACCTACCTTGATTGTCACAATTCCTTGAGGGTCCTGACTCTCATCTGAAAGGATGACATCACCACTGTGAGAGAAGCGACGCTGCTGGACTGGGAGTTCCTTGCGGAGGAGGACTCGGGTTCCCGGGACCTGGCAGAGAGGGGGCTGGGCACTGAGCTCAGGCAAGCACCTCCACCTAATGATGCCTTAGGTTCCTCATCTGTAAAATGGGGAGAATACTTAGCCATATCCATTTGTTACGAGGATTAACTGGAAAAATACTTTTAAAGCACTTGATCCATAGTAAAAACTCAGTGGACAGCTATTATTAATAACATTTTGACATGTGCCTTCTCTGTCTTTTTCAACTATGCAAATGTATGTTTGGAAATATATACACACACATAATAAAAATGGAAGCTGAATCCCAGGATACTTCTAGAATAAGGAATAAATGCTATTATTTCAGCTCCAGCAGAGTGGAAAGTGGAAGCAGAGCAGCAAGTGGAAGCAGAGCTTGGCTTGCATCCTGCACCCTGAGTCCCACACAGGGCACTGCGCATCCCTCCTCAGCAACCGGGCTGCAGCCTTCCTCCCATCTAGAGGTGTAAGTGCCTCCTAAACTCACCTGGAGGATATTAAATGGACAGGATCAAAGAAAACCTAGTTTATGTGTTTTCATTAAATGTGACCCATATGTCCTGTGTCTTACTCCTTGATGCAATCACTCTTTTCAGAATGAAGTGGAGTTCACTATTCCCAGTGTCACAGGATATAAGCAATTTAAATGCACTCTAAGGATATTGTTTTAAATTAGACTGCCCAGACAGGCTGGACAAAGGAAGGTTAAAACAATCATCCCATCCTCTCTGTTTGCAAAACAGTTTATGAGGGATCTCAGAGCACCTCTATATTCTAATATTTATTACATTTCTTACCTAAATTGTATAAAACTTCTTTATCATTTGGGTATGTTTCTGTCTGTCCCACTTGTGCCCTTTCTTCAGCTTTCATTGCCTAGAGTCAGACACAAAGTAGATACTTTCAGTGCTCTTTCAACAACTGAGTGAATGAATGAATGAATGAATGGGTAAGTGACTTCCTGCCCAAGGTAGAAGGTAAAACATGACTAAACCCAGAACTAAAACCCAGATCTCCTGACTCCCAGCCAGGTTCTTATATTTTTCTATGCTTTCATTGGGTTGACTTGTATCTTGTACCAAACCCAAATGAGTTATCAGTCCTCCTCAACATCCATTCACTCATTTAGCAAAGGGATATTGAGTACCTACTATGTGGCAGGTGCTTCTTCCAATAGTTACACTCAGAGAATTGGGGGTATTGATCTTGGCTGTCACTATTAACAGAGTCAAGATGTCCAAGCCATGCTTCCAGGGAAGGGGACCCACTTCCCTTCCCATCCCTGCTTTAGCTCAGTCTGATAGAAGAGTCAGGACTTTAAGGTGGGGGAATAGAGGGAGAAATATTGATCCCAAAGGCTTCCTGTGCCCTAATCCCTCTTTTGGTACTGTATCCTAGTACGCCCTTACGTTCCCTGTTCATCTCATCACCTACAGCATGGCCTGTCTTCCCACACATTTACATTTCTTAACACCTTCTAACTTCCATTCTGGTTATCTGGCACGTAACTCATCTCCCCATGGAGATTATCAGCACCATGGGCTCAGGATCCATGTCTAATTTCACCTTTGTATCCTCAACAGTGCCTGGCATGACTTGTATCTTGTACCAAAGCCAAATGATTCAGCAGCCCATTGTAAATAAATGTTAGAATAGATATTGCTTAATCCTTGTTGAATGAACGAATGAATGTGTAATGGAAGGAGAAAATGTTATCTAGAGAGGTGGGAGCTAGAGAGAACAAAACTGATTAGCAAAAGAAATGAAGTAAAATTCTGGAAGGCAGAAGACAAAAGAGAAAAGGAGAGAGCTAATAAACACAATAGGAACCTGTGTAAGTACAAACAGCCAAGGGACTTTTTAAGAATGAGAGGAAGAGGGGTTAATATTTGAATCTGCAGTTTATAGGGTACAATGGAACCACTTCTCACTGTTATGCTCAACTTTCAGTGAAGTCTGCCACACCTTCGGGTACCCTGTATGGGTGATGTTTTCTGTGGGAAGTCAAAGAAATGCAGCTGTGTTGTACATCTGGAATGAAGCCAGAGAGAATAGGGATGGGGAATTGATTCATCCATGGAACTAATTCAGCAGAAGCTGGTGCTCAGAGCCCAGGTGACAAAGAAAAACTCAAGCCCATTTCCTGATCCAAATCCCTGGGAAAATTAGCAATGAAGGGAAGGAGAGAAAGCGGTTCCCACCATATATGGGATGGAGTTGAGGCTATTTCATTTGTATCTTAATGGCCAAAGAACTTGACACCTGGCATACAAATGAATGCAAGAATGAATGATAAATTAATTACTCTTAAGATGTTAGTGGTTTATAGTAGTTTAGTGTCCCCAAAACCATTTTCAACTACCATCAATGCCTTACAGAGTGGCCTCAGCGTTCCTGAGAGAGATGCTTTTGAGCTGAGGCAGTCATTTTGGGGGCCCTTGAAATTTATGGAGCCAAATTCCAAGGACTTTTTCAACCCTATCTTACCTGAGAGGTCCCACTGAAGCCACAGGTGGATGGCCAGAAGTGTCTGACCATTTGCTGCAAACTGACCCAGGGGGAATGTCAGGAAACTAGGCAATAAAAAAGACCTGATTTCCAATTCCAGTTCATGAGTTTGCATGACCCTAAGCAAGTAAAACTGTGGAAATATCACTGTCTCTACCCATGACACAGTCTTGTTGGGAGGAATCAACGAAGAAGCTATCTGGGAAGTCCCATCTAAACCGCTGTCTCGGAGCTCATCCATTTCATTCTTTCTTGGACACTGATCATATTGGATTTCATTTCAAACACAATCCTTGGTTTCCTTGGACAACCTTTATTCAGTTTCACCCTAAATTCCAAACTGAGAGTGGGAAAATGCTGGTTTGGAAGTGTGGAGGTCATGGAAATAGATGCACAGGCACCTGGCTTAAAGAAGTGATGACAGAGAACAAAGAAGGTCACAGCGAGGGAATCTGAAAAAACAACAACTCTAAGGACAGAACAGACTGAGCTATTTATAGTGCTATAGAACTCCATCACCCCATACAATTTAATAATCCCTAAAAGTATCTCTGGGCAGGTAAAGAACAGCAGAGCAGTTTCGGCCAAGTCAATGATGGCTCAGGTGGCTGCTAGGTCCTTTTTTAGTGCTCAAACGCACACCGCAGACCATGGCTTCACAAGTGTGTTCACAAGGGTGGCCTTGAGTCAACAAAGAAAAGGTTACATTGCATTGTGCTGTGTTTTACTAAAGAAGGTATAGGTGAGGCATGTTTTAGAAAGATATCAATTAAAAATGGTAGCAAAGTAAAGTGGGAAGGTCATGCAGACCTGGATTCAAATCCACCTCCAACCTGACCTGGCCCTTGAGGCACACAGGTTACCTAACACCTTGGAGCCTCCATTTTCTTATGTGACAATGGGAATAATAAGAGCTGCCTCACAGAATTGTTGAGTGGCTTAAAAGACATAACAGGCCAGGCGCAGTGGCTCACGCCTGTAATCCCAGCACTTTGGGAGGCCGAGGCGGGAGGATCACTTGAGGCCAGGAGTTCAAGACCAGCTTGGGCAACATGGCGAAACCCTGTCTCTACTAGAAATACAAAAATTAGCCAGGCATGGTGGTACACACCTGTAATCCCAGCTACTTGGAGTCTGAGGCATGAGAATTGCTTGAACCCGGGAGATGGAGGTTGCAGTAAGCCAAGATTGCGCCACTGCACTCCAGCCTGGGCAACAAAGCGAGACTTTATCAAAAAAAAAAAAAAAAAAAAAAAAGACACAACATAGACTGGAGCCAGCACAGACGTTGGTCTTGAAAGCATAGGCCTCAGTTATCAGGGAAACGTGCAGATCTAAAGCCCTGGATCTCTGTCACAGTGCTGGGCAAATCAAGCATTGCATCATGATTAATACTACCATGGCTGCGGCTGCTACTACTACCATTACTGCTACAATTATTGTTGTCAATCTATTCCCATGGAGAGATGAAGGAGCAACTATTGATTATACTGGTAGAAAAGCAATTATTTTCTTTGTGTGTTTGTTTGTAGAGACAAGGTCTCACTATGTTACCCAGGCTGGTCTCAAACTCCTGGATTCAAGCAGTCCTCTCACTTAGACCTCCCAAAGTGTTGGTTTGACAGCCATGAGCCACTGCACCTTACCGGCAATTATTTTCAAGGCTGAGATGAGCTCTCAGTTCACAAGCCATCTCCTCAGTGAAAACTCCTCTCACCACAGGCCTCTCCCTGGCAGATGGCCCTGCCCTTCTCCGCACTCCCTAGGCCTTTGTTCCTACCTCTGTACGACTGCCTCGTCTTCCTGGAGATGGCATTCTGTGATGGGTGAGAGCACTACAGGCAGACTCAGTGAGAGAACTCAGGCAGACTGCGTTCAACCCTCTATGCCATCTTGGCCAAGCTATTTTATCTCTCTCTGTGCCTCGTTTTTCTAATCTGTAAATGAAGGATTATAAAATACCTACCTTATGGGGTCATGTATTAGGCTGAGGTGAGTTATAAGGTAAATTTCTTGGAATGGTGCCTGGGGACACAGAAAGTGTCACCAAATATTAGCTTATTACTATGTGTATATAATATATATACATATTTATATGAATATATACATATGTAATCCTATGTATATACATATATGTATATATAGCATACATATAACATATATAAATATATGGAATATATTTATATATTACATATGTATAGTATGAATATGCACATAACATATTCATATATATAAATTCATATTTAATATGTAATATATTCATATTATCATATTATATTACATATATATTACATGTATACATATAAGATGTATACGTTATATATATTATATACATGTGTGTATATATAAATCTACACGTGTATGTAACATGACATCTCATACAAACAGATGCTTGGTGAATGTTTTATGAATGAATGTACGAAAGTAGATGAACTGGGAGAAATTCTTTGAGTATTTCAATGAATTGCTGGCAGCTTTGCTGGAGAGGCTGTGACCTTTCCTTTCTAATTAACAGGCTCATGGAGGTGGGGAGAGGGTTGGGGGCTGGGGAGTCAGCAGTAGACACTGAAGCCCTTTCTTAATTGTACCAGACACCTTGTCTCGTGACAGCACAGAGGAAGAATTCAGAGAATCAGACCCCCTCTCCTGAACATTCAGGAGAAGAATTGCATCTGACACTCAATATAAATACACAACATAGCAGGGACTAGTCTCCTCCTCCCTATAGGAAATCACTTATTCCCATATTTTGTTTTTGCCCTTCTCTGCCTTTATAAGATGATAAATCACTAAAATGGAATGTGGCTTCAAAAAGCCAAAAGTGCATTATTTACATTTTTCAGCCAACTCAGCAGATCTTCACATCGTGGGAACTCCCAGTGCCATGGAGACTTGGAAAGGTCCCAGGAGCCCCTTACCAACTATTCCCCCAGAGCTAAAGGCCTGGAAGCTATGGCCTCGTGTGTCATTCCTACCCCTCTCTGCTCAGATGCTGAGAGGGGTCTGGGGACTCTCTAAACGACCCGCTACAAGCAAAGAGCCCTGTTGGGAGCTCAAGAGACCTGGACTAAATTCTCATGCTGCCTCTTTCTGGTTGTAAGCAATTGGACAAGTTGCTTACCATTTATCCTGATGTGATTATTATGCATTGCATATCAAAATCTCTCATTACCCCATAAACATATACACCTACTATGTACCCACAAAAAATTTAAAAATTTAAAAAATTCTCTGAGCCCCCATGCCTATATCTGTGAGTGCAGGCACTGTCCCTAGCTCCTAGGACTGTTACGTGGGCTAAATGATACTCAGGCGTGGAGCACTTGTCACCTGCAGGGGGGAGGTGTATGGAGCTTTCTTTGGCCTACATGGGACTATAGGGTCCCTGGAAAGACGTTGGTGCCTGAGTCAGAGGCCTTCATGCTAATGCCAGCTCATTAATTCATTGTGGAGTTTGTGCACATCATTTGTGCTCTCTGCCTTAGTTTCCTCCCTGCAACATAGGGGCAAAAATAGTTGTCCATGCCAGGCATGATGGCTCACACCTGTGATTCCAGTACTTTGGGAGGCCAAGGCGAGAGGATCATTTGAGGCTTGGAGTTTGAGACCAGCCTGGCAAAATAGCAAGACTTCGTTCCTACGAAAAAAAAAAAATGTAGCTCCACATGGTGGTATATGGCTGTAGACCTAGTTACTTAGGAGGCTGAAGCAGAAGAATCGCTTGAGTCAGGAGTTTGAGGTTACAGGGAGCTATGATCGTACCACTGTGCTCCAGCATTGGTGACAGACTGAGATCCTATCTCTAAAAATAATAATAATAATTGTCCAACTTACTTCCCAAAGTTACAAGATTAAAAAGTTAATTAACATCCCTTGTAAGTTTTTTTTAAAGTAAAAACTGTTTAATTCATTTTTTCTAAAGTAGCAAAAAACTAGAATTTCTTTGAATTAAGTAAGGTTTGTACTGTGGCCTTTGATTAATCATAGTAGATTGCCTTTTAAGCCATGAGAGCCACACTCCGAGAAAAGGCTTAAATGGCTTTAATTCCACTATAGTGTGCATGACTGATATCAAATCCTTTACTGAAACAAATTCTGATGGAGCAGAGGAGGGAGTAAGCACGGGGCATCTGTGGGCTCAAAATGAGCTCCACAGAGGGGCACCTGAGGGCACCAGAAACACACTTTGCCAACTCGCCCACAGCCTTTGGGCAGGTCTGGACACACAATTGTTTTAATGTCTGTGTCATGTTGTCCTCTCCCAAGTCTAGCTGACCCCATCCTTTATAAATGGAGAGGCAAGAGCTGGTTATGATAAGATATCTGGTTTCAGAAACAAGTGCTTTTGCTCCAAGTATTCCAGCAACAGCAACCTGGTGTCCCTGGCCTACCCAAATCCAGGACAAGTGTTCCTGCCAGTCTGCAGCCAACCATCTCTCCAGGCTTATCTACGAGTCATCATGGAAGTTAAAGAGCTGCTGGTGGCCATGGTAGCCTGCCTGGTCGCATGACCTCAATCCTCTCTCTGAACCAGCAAAGCTCCCTGACCCACGAGTCTCACAACAACAATTCCTGTCTCTTGTCATCAGGTTCAGATGATGAGCTCAAAGAATGCCCCAGGATGAGCCAGGAATGTCTTTGCCTGACTTGGCAAGTGGTTTCCCTGCCCTGCAGTGGCCAGAATGTGGGAGTGGAAAATTATTCTTGTTTCCTTCCGGAAATGACCACATTCGCCAGGGCCAGGCGCAAATCCACTGACTGCCCTGAAGGGAGATTTGCCTCCTCTTCAGAGGACAGAGGGAGACTTGGCCAAGCTTGCTTGGGAAATCAAAGTGTCTCCCAGCTGCCATGTTCTAACCCTAGGCCACACAATGAAACCAGAAGGGCCCCATTGAACGAGAATGGGTCTCACTCATGAAGCCACTTCACTTCTACACACAAGACCATTCCTTGGATATTCCAGACACCCCCAAGTCTCTGCCACTATTGCTGTTGTTGACACACTCCTTAACTGGTGCTCACAGAGCTGGAAGGGGTCCAGGAGAGGAACCCCATTCTCATCCTCCAGGTCCACTGCTCCAGGGCATGAGGAGGGGAGAAGGGAAGGGAGATAGCACTGTCCTGTCATACTGACCCCAGAGAAATGTGAAACACTTTTTCTCAATCCTTCTCTGTAGAGGTGAAACATACCAAACCTTCCACAGGGTTTTTATTAAACTCTACGAGTAGAATGAAAGAACAAGGAAAGGAGCAGAATTAGTATTTATTCAACAAATACTTACTGAACCAGCATTATGTGCCAGGCACTGTGCTGGCCATGGGGCAGATGTGAAAGAGCTAACCCCTGACTTTAGGGGGTTTGATAAACCCAGGTGCTAAATGAATGGTCCAGTGGTTCCCAAGGAGCACACCCACTCCACCCCTTCCCACCACTTTATCTCAACCCCAGTCATTTCACAGTTAAAAAAACAAAATGAAAATCTAACACAATTTGTTCTCCCATGTGAGCTAGGAAGACCCAAACTCCCACAGGCTAAAAGTTTATGATAACAGGCATGATTAATTAGTAGTTGTCATGAAAATGGAATGTCATTAATTATGCAGTTTGAAACTGTTCAAGTTCACTTCCTCCAAAATTAAATCCTAAAACTATAGCATCTGAAAACCTCCACATATGCTTGACTCATGCTTGAGTCGTACACAACACTCACATACTAAATATTATCTACAAAACAGGTAGCGTTATCAATTTGTGTGTGTGTGATGTGGTAGGAGTGGTTGTGCTCCTCACACAGAAGGATGCCGGAGCACATGACTTGTTGTTTAAATCGAACACACAATTGGTATCTCTATTTTTAAATGCTGTTATAGCCAGACCGTTGTCTAGTGGATGACGCTCCCATGGGCCCCACAACACATGTAGGGTGCCCACAATAGTTAATTGTTGCATAACAAATCACCCCAAAACGTAGCAGCTTCCATACTAATCATTGGACATTTCTCCTGATTTCTGTGGGGCAGGGATTTAGAGGGGCTCAGCTGGAGGTGCTGGCTCAGGGTCCCTCCTGAAGTGCTGTCAAGGGTCTGCTGGGGCTGCATGTAAGTGCTTGCTGGGATTAGAGGCTCCACTCTGAGATGGCTCACTGACAGGAATGGCAAGTGGGTGCTGACTGTTGGCCAGAGGCCTCCGTTTCTCTCCGTATGAGTCTTTCTACAGGGCTTCTTGAGTGTCTTTATGGTATGGTGCTGGCTTTCTCCAGAGTGAGCAATGCAGGAGACTGAGGCTGAAATGGCAATGCCCTTTATGACCTAGCCTTGGTCCTAATTGTCACTTCTGTCATACTCTGTTGGTCACACAGACATCCTTGATTCAATGTGGCGAGGGCTTTCACACAAAGCCTTGAAAGCCAGGAGCTGTGGCTCACTGGGGCCATCTTGGATGCTGGGCACCACTGGTATTCATCATCACGATGCTTCGGGCAAACCTCCCTGCCGTCCAATGTAGGCAGGCAGGGGAATGCTTCCATTTATCAAATCTCTGCATACTTGTGTGATGCTACATGTAAATGGACATATTTTAAAGAATTTTGTAGCAATAAAACAGACAATACCAAAACTCTAACAAACATCATTCAGCCTGTTTTTGAACATTCAGGAACCTCTGGACTACACTACCCACAGGTTACCGCTGTTACCATGTAGGCATATGGCCTTCCAGGTTTTTTCTACGTCCTTTCCACTGCCTCCACCTGAAGCATTTAAAGATGTTTCTGTCCTTCCCATTCTGGCCCATCTTAAGTCTTTCCTTATCCTCTGTTCTCCTTCAGCTGTTGTCGTATTTCTTTTATGTCCTTCACAGCCTAACTTCTGAAATGATGTGGCTAGACTCACCTCCCACTTGCTCCTCAAGCCACTGGATCTGGCTTCGGTCCTCACTATACCATGGAAATTGTCCTTGCCACAGTCATCAAAGGCCTTCTAGTTGCTCCACCCAATAGACGCCATGATTTCCACTTTTTACCTGACCTCTTAGCACCATCTGAGGGTGCTGACCACAATCTTCCTTCCCTGGCATTTTTTTTGCTTTTCTGATTACTCCTTCCTGGTCTCCATTCTGGGCTCCAATTCTTCCCCCCACTTAAATGCTGGGGTTCCTCCAGCCTCATCCTAGCTCCATTTCCCACCCTACTCGTGTTGCCAGCAGTGTTGTCCATCCCACACCTCCCTTTATCAGCTAGAAGCTGGTGCTTTGTAAATCTTTGTCTCTAGCTCAGGTCTCTCTCTTGAGCTTCAGACCCACACAGCCGGCTATTTGGCAAATGCCTTTAGTCAGATGCCAAACTCAAACTGTTGAAAGCCAGATTGATCATTTCCCCTGACACACTGGCTTCTTTATCTTCTCCTACCTCAGGAGATGGCACCTTCATCTACTCAGTTGCCCAAGCCAGAAACCCAGGCATAAATTATCCTTGACTCCTCCCTCTCCTTTGTCTCTCACTCCATCAGTTACCGTGTCCTGTAGATTCTACCTCTGATGTATCTCTGGGATCCATCCACCTCTCTCCATTCCTACTCTCAGTTCTCTGGTACTATTTACTATCATAGCCTCGACAACCTCTGAACTGACCTCCCTTTCTCCAGTCTTACCCCACAATTTGCTTAACCACTCTTGTATCATGGGATGTTTAGGGGGTTTGTACATGATTATACTTTTTAAAAAAATGTCTGGCTACCTGTGTTCTTTTTTTGCTTGGATTTGGATTTCATGATATTCATATATTTGACTCTAGGGTAGGCTTTACCAATAAAGAATCACAAATAATCATCCGATTCCCTTCTATACAGACGAAATCTCCAGCTAGGTGTTCTAGATTCTAGAGGTTGTCATTCCTCAACCTGCCAATTGAAGCCCTCCACAACCCAATCCAACCACATCTATCTAACTTCATTCCCACCTACATAGCAGTATCCGCCACTTACTCTTTCATTCTCTGATGCATCTGATCATTCCTTCACATAAGGCATTGTGCTAAGGAATACTCTCACTCCACATGTCTGTACCTTCATGGCATGCTCCACCCCACCTCCCAAATTACATTTAACTTCTGAGTCTAGGCATTTGCTCAACACCACCCTGCTTCCTGGAATGTCCTCTTTCACCCCCTTCCCAGTGACCAAGTCTTCATCTTTGGATGTAAGCCCACCTTCACTGACTATCCCGGTCCACAGTGATCCCTGTGCCTTTCTTTTTCTTTTCTTTTCTTTTCTGAGTCGAAGTCTTGCTCTGTCGCCAGGCTGGAGTGCAGTGGCATGATCTCAGCTCACTGCAACCTCTGCCTCCCGGGTTCAAGCAATTCTCCTGCCTCAGCTTCCTGAGTAGCTGGGACTACAGGTGCGTGCCACCATGCCCAGCTAATTTTGTATTTTTAATAGAGACGGGGTTTCGCCATGTTGGCCAGGATGGTCTCCATCTCTTGACTTCGTGATCTGCCTGCCTCAGCCTCCCGAAGTGCTGGGATTACAGGCATGACTTGCTTGTGCCTTTCTTATCTCTTCTCTCATTTCAAAATGTAATCACCTTATCTTGCTTTGTTATTTAATTCTTTCTCGTATCTGTAGTTCCTCAGCTATATCAATACTGTCTCCCCCTCTCGACTGTAAACTTCTGGAGAATCAGAATCATATTATTCATTTTTCTCTTTCTAGAAAATTAGATAAGTAGTTAATTACTTATCTGAGCCTTGAGCTCTTTATAGCTAAGACTGGGGGATAATAATTCCAGAATCACGGGGTGGTTGTGCGAGTACTTGTAGTAAGGAATGAGAAAGTGCATTGTGCTGTGCCTAGCACAGAGAAGGTACCCAATAAATGTTAGTTCCCATTCCCCCAATATCTATTCCTGACCTGAGGGTACAGTAACTACAAAGTAATTATTTGCAAAATGAATGAGTGAATGATGCATAAGTAAATGACAAAGAAGTCAAAGAATAAAATGATGCATTCTGACTACACAAGAGAGGCAGTGCCAAAGAAACCGAGTGCCTTTCCCTGGCTGGCAGGGGAGGGCATTCTGCTGGGGGAGACTGTGGCGGGGCTATGTGCTACTGGGCTTGAGATCGTGAAATGTCAATTAATGGGAAATCAAGTTTGATTTGGGTACTGCTGCTACAGCCAGCTGATTATTTTACGTTTGACTGAGTTTGTGATCTGTCAAGATCCCCAGAATAAAGTAGTGGCAGGCACATGTTTCTTATAAATGGAAAAACAATTATTGTGTAAATCAATTTTCACTGGCATAGGCCTGGCTCCAGGCTCTATAAGAAATGAGAATATGTAGGTCTCAGAGCCCAGGCTATAAATATTTATTTCTGCACTGTCACCGGTATTTGTAGCAAATCCTTTTTCACTAGTGGGCATTCTATTTGTTTTGACAAAGGCGTAAAACTGTTCCAAAGGCACTGAAGGCCTCAACATAAAAGGTCTTTAGGGAGTGCTCAGAGAAGGGGGTGTCATTTTCAGATGCTGACCATTTGGTTTTCTCGCTTCGTCCGTGGAGTTCATGGCACTAATTTTGAGTTCACTGTGGAGGGAATGCCCTTTGTGGTCGGCTGCGGTCAGCAGTGACAGTGAGCCCCTCCCCTCCCTATCTGCCTCGCAGAAAGTGACAGAGGTGGCAGATTTCTCTAGCCTTCTTCTGACCCTTTTCTTCATTCTGTGCTCCCCTCTCCACCACTCCCAACCACTTCTCCTCAACTGCATGAGATGCTCTTGAAGAAGGGGGATTATGGTTAGGCACATCAGCCTTGGCACACTAATATTCCATACATGCATGAACAATTTGGAGAAATTTTTTTATGTGGCCACAAAATGGCAAATCCAGAAGGAACTTCACATATCACCTACTTCGGGGATTCCTTGCAAAGGTCCATGGAACCCTAAGAAATCTGTCAGTAGAACTTAATGAGTCCATGAATTTGGATGGTGTTAAAGCACACTAAATATGTCTTGAGAAGGACTCCGTACTTCTATATTTGAGCCCTGAGAATGAACTGCAACCTAACTTAGTGGGTAGACAAGATTGAAAACTGAACTTAGGAGTATGCGCCTGTAACAGTGGCTGAGTCTTGGCCAATCCCAGCCGCCATACTTCAACCATTCATACACTGTTGAGTGTTCAAACTGTGTTCAAATAAGGCAAACGCCGAGCTGTAACCAATCCAGCTGTTCCTGTACCTCACTTCTGATTTCTGTATGTCACTTCCCTTTTTTTGTCTATAAATTTGTTCTGACCAGCAGGCTTCCCGGGAGTCTCTCTGAATCTGCTATGATTCTGGGGGCTGTCCGATTCGCTAATTATTCATTGCTCAATTAAACTCCGTTACATTTAATTCAGCTGAAGTTTTTATTTTAACAATGGGAAAAATGCATCTTTATTTTTAGTAACTATTAACTGAAATTTAGCATTTTCTTCAGTTATGAATGGAAGCATCACACAATAGTGTTGGCAATATCTGTGACTTTGTTTCATCAAGGACATCAAAGTTATTTTTATATCCCATGGTAGCTTTGACAAAATACTTAAAATATCATTTGCTTTCAGCACCACTTCAAAATTACATTAAAATTATAAAATTATAAGTAAAAAAAAATCACCTGCCACCAGATCTTATTATTTGGTGCAATAATAAAAAAGCATATCTATTATTATGTCAAACATTTATTCTTTTAACATTTTGATAGCTATATCTCACTGTAATTGGTTTCTTTGGTAATTCATATTGTGTTTTCTGCATTTAAAAACATTTTTTTTTTTTTCTGGGAGGGGACTTCATAAGTTTCATCAGACTGCCAAAGGGTTCACAGCACAAAAATGGTTAAGAACTCAGATCTGGTCCCTAGAAGCACATGGTTTGTCTCACATGCATATTCCAGGTCAACTGAGCACAAATGGATCTCCGAGGAAGATGGTGAAGACACATCAAGGTATAGTAGACAAGAATGCTGTGATCGATTAGCAATGTCTGTCACAGGGACAATATGCAGAGGAGAGGTAGAATAGAATCCTACACTATGATTTCCAATCTAGGCAGGTACTGCAAGTAAAACTTTCTACAATGATGGAAATGTTTCATCTGTGCTGTCCAATATGGTAGCCATTAGGCGCACATAGTTTTCGAGCACTTTTAATGCAGCTGGTGCAGCTGAAAATTTGAATTTTTAATTCTATTTAATTTTAATTATTTTGCATTTAAATTTAAATAGCCACCTGTGGCTAGTGGCTACCTCATCGGAATTCAACTCTAAATTAATCCCACCCACCCCTACCCCCAGGCACCTCCCACCCCACCTCATTACCCATCACAAAGGAGGAACCCAGACTCTTAGAGAGATGGTCTTTCCCAGAGGCCACTGGACCCATTTGTAACAAAGCCACATCAACATCCCAGATCTCTCTGTCTCTGGTTCAAAGTCTTCTCATTTATCTAGTGTTCCTAAATTTGTTTTTGGCAGAATGCTGGTCCCCTGAACAATACACAGATGTGTCGTGAGAGAAGAAATAACTCAGCATTTACATATGTCCTCTTAGTAAAATGAGATAGGACACTATCTCTTCATTGCAGTAAAGCCTGATTTACGTGTTCCTTTTGGTTTTTGTTTAGATATGTCAATTCAAAAAGGAAGAGGAGTAGATGCAAGAATTATTTTGTTTTTTGGCTCTGATAATTTGTTTCAAAAAACTATTTACAGGTGTTCTGGATAAAACTGATGGCTGTTCTGCAATCTCTAAACATGTAAGAAATGCATTCTAAGCCAGACTGCTTCCAGGGCTGACTGATGCACTGAGGCAGGGTCTCCATGTTGACTCATGCTGAACTACAGAACACTGCCTGGAACTCGCTGCTCGCTCTCAGTTGGCCGGAGGGGCCTCTGCTGATGGAGAATTTACGGTGGGAAGTCCTGCCCTGGGGAAGGGACCATTTCTGATGAGGTCATGAGGAGGGAATGCCTTCCTCAGCAGAGATGGGAGCCTGGGAAGGCGGCCAGGAGCATGGTAGGGGAGGCACAGTCCCTGAGACAGATGGATGGAAAGAGGATGAGAAATTCTGTGGGTTAGAAACCATTTGGGATCTCAACAGATTGCTTGGTAGTTTCACTCTCCTGCAGGCTCAAGTCCTAGGAAAAATGCAAACAATAGGCTTTTTTCCTCTCCTGGCTAGGAGAGGCCCTAACCTTGCATTAACTTGGTGGATGTGCCCACAGTTAAGGCTTGCCGCAACTCAAAATATTCATACATAGCAAAACTGCCCGACACACTGATTAGAATGTTTTCTAAAATTTCAATGGTATTTAAACAATTTTCAAAGACCAATTATTGCAGACCAGCAGATCCTACCCCAGACATGCTGAATCAGACTTTTAGACGATGTGTTTTGAGAATCTAGGTTTGTTTTGTTGTTGTTGTTGTTGTTTTTCTGAGACGGAGTCTCGCTCTGTCACCCAGGCTGGAGTGCAGTGGTGTGACATCGGCTCGCTGCAGCCTCCTCCTCCCGGGTTCAAGCAATTCTTGTGCCTCAGCCTCCCAAGTAGCTGGGACTGCAGGTGCATACCACCATGCCCAGCTAATTTTTTGTATTTTTAGTAGAGATGGGATTTTAGCATGTTGGCCAGGCTGGTCTCGAACTCCAGACCTCAGGTGATCTTCCCACCTTGGCTTCTCCAAGTGCTGGGATTACAGGTGTGAGCCACTAGAGAATCTAGGTTTTAATCAAAGCTCCCAGCTGATTTTGATGTGCAGTCAGGTTTTGAAACTACTGTCCTAAAGGATGACATCTGTACCCTTAGCCTTGGCATTCAAGGCCTCCAGAAGCAGGCCCTGCTCTCTACAAGTGGAGCACCATAGTGGGAAGCACACAAATTGTGTAGTAATGGTATAAATAAATAACAGCATCTAACATTTATTGAGTGCATGGCAGATGTCAGGTGTCAGGCTAAGCGCTTTAAATGAATTGCCATTTCATCTGACTGTTGCCTCTGTTATTACCATTTTGCAAATGAGAAAATTAAGGCACACGCAGTAAGTATAGAAATGAGATCTGAGATCTGGCAAGCTCCAAAGTTCATGCCCTTCACCTAGGGTGGTCAACTATCCCGGTTTCCCAGCGACTGAAGTGTTGCTCAAGACATGGGACTTTCAGCGGTAAAACCGGGAAAGTCCCAGGCAAACAGGGACAAGTTGGCCATTGTATCTTGACTTGGAGACTTCTGCCTGAGATGGAAGCTCAGCTCTACCACTTATGACTGTGTGACATGGGGCCAGCCTCTCCACCCACAGGTTTCTTATATTCCTCATCTGAAAACAAGGATGATCACACCTATCCCGCAAGGCGGTTGTGGCCATCACATGAGATAGCACATGTAACAGCAACCCACTGTGTGTCTGGCACTGACAGAAAAGGCCAGCTCCCCAACACATCCACCTGGAAAGCGCCACTTGGCCCAATCTGTGTTTACTTCAAGTCTGGAGAAGTCTCGGCCATTATCTCAAGTGGTTCTCCACCATTCCCTCTACGCTCGCCTTCTGGCCTCCTATTCAATGAGATACGTATGGGAGTCTCTCCGTCAAGCTTAATTTTCTCATAAGTTCTCTCTTGCATTTTAAAAACTTTCTGTGTGTACTCTGGGTGAAGTCCTCAATACTCTTCTTCATTTTACTCTCTTTCTTCAACTCTACCCAACTAAACTTTATCCTGATTATTGAGTTTATTCAATAACTCATAACTTTTAGTCATTTACAGATAATTTAACATTTTAACTAATAATTTTTTATTTCCAGGATTTGTTGTTTCTTCATCATATCCATCTGATCTTGCTTCACAGCTGCCTAATGTTTGCTTTACAGATTCCTGGGACTTCTGCCCCCAAGTCAATTTCTCCTTGTACCTCTTTGAAGTGGGTTCTCCCGCCTGTTGGTTCTGTTGACCACCTCTCTTAGCCTCCCTTCTCCTCTTGCAATTTGGAATTTGGGCTTGCAGGGGCCTCTGGAGCTGCAGCTTACTGTGTTTCGTTTTGCATTTTTCCTCCCTCTGTGTCATCCCTTCCTCCCTCTAAGGCAGTATCCCCGTTGCGTCCTTTCTGATCCAGGAACCCCAGTTCACAACCAAGTCTAATACTGGAGGCTCAAGGCTCTCCCTGGGGCTGACTCCAGCGATCTGACGGAGCTGGAGGCAGGCATTGCCCAGGACCTGGCTACATGGCTGTGTCTGCTCCCTTCCATAGGCCTGGGGAGGCAGCTTTAGGAAGTGGTGGGCCAGGCAACAGTCACTGCTTTCCTCCAATCTCCCTTCATGGGCAAAGGAGGCCTGTCCCACCCCAACCTCACAGAGTGGGCCTGGCTCTGGTTCCCACCTGACATGGGGTGCTTTCACTCCCCTTTAAGTCAAGAAAAGCCAAGAAGGCCAGTCTTGCTGCCTTCGTCGAGACCCAAAATCACCCAGCCCTAGCCTCATTCACCCTCACCCAAGGGTCTGCGCCTTGTGCTGTTGAATGAACACTGAGCTGTTTATCTAGCATTTGACTCTCCTTGTGTTTTTTGTTGTTGTTGTTGTTGTTTCTCTTATTTTTAGTCTTTCTTTACCCAGCATTTGGAGAAAAGGAAGTCCTGAAAGGATCGTTCTACTAAATCATCTTGACTTAGATATTTATGTGAAATTGTGTTTTAAAAGAAAATTAAAACCAAGGAAGATACAAAGTTTTCACACGTTTCATTTGGCACTTAAATTAATAGCCAAGTAACCAGGAGAAAAAAGCAGGAAGCCATACTGAGAGAAAGAGGGACTATACTGGGTCCTCGCTTAGGAATCCACTGTTAATTCGCCACACGATCTTCAGTGCCGAGGGTGTTTTGTTTTTGTTTTTGTTTTTGTTTGAGAAAAGATCTCACTCTGTCACCCAACGCCAGAGTGCAGTGGTGCGATCCTCCCACCTGGCCCTCCCAAAGTGCTGGGATTACAGGTGTGAGCCACTGCGCCCAGCCTTGTGTGCCAATTATTTAGTGCCTTGTCTCTCCTTGTTAAATTGAGACCTCTTCCAGTTCTAGAAATCTGTGATTCTCTAACCAAAGATCAACATAGCCCAGTGTCCTCGGAGCCTGAAGCAGGATCCTAGGTGTCTCCTTTTCACCGACCCCCAACTCTCAAATGACTGGCCTGACCACCACCTCTAGGACTGCCATTCCAGAAATTATAGAATTTAACAAAGTTTCTTTGGGTCTGACAGGGCAAATTATTGCTCTAAGGCTATTTATGTTTTCCCTTTTTCTTCCTCCTTTTTCTCTGACCCAAACTTGAATCCCCCACGAGTGTTTTAGAAAATCTCAATGAAGGGGCAAGTGGAGTTTCTAAAGGAAAACAGGAGTTACCATCTCCATTCCAGACATTGCAGCTAGCGAAGGTAAGTATATAACTTGCACAAGGCCACTCGGCAAGTGGAAAAGTCAGGAGGGAATCCAGAGCCCTCTGCCTCCACAGCCCGCACGCCTCAGCACAGCACACACTGCCCAGGCACACACTGAGGCTCTGAGACCGGCAGGGGCCAGCACTGGAAAGATCACTCCATGCCCACCCTGCCTGCTCTGGGCACAAGTCCTCCAACAGAGAGCCACAGCAGCCCCCAGGATGTGTGCCAACAATTGCTGCTCACACCCCACATTTAGGGCCAACTTCTACAAATACTCCCTCAATCTTGCCAGTTGGGCATTTTATTGAAGTCATAGGGGGTGAACTTTGCAGATCAAGACTAATCATCTCCCCCTCTTCCTCCACTCACCATCATTTAATCCTCAAGGCAATGTTATAACCTCAGAACACAGCTCCTTTGCCAAGGAAAACAGCTTATGACTTTGTCATTTTCTTGGATTCATAATTCCCAGCTCAGGGCAAAAGGGCAACGTTCCTCCTTACCATCCTGAAGCCTCTCTCCTCTGCACCCCTCTCTCCCTTCAGGGCCCTGTCACCCCTACCGCCTGGGCCCTCTCACCCCTACCACCTGGGCCCTCGTTACCACCCCTTCCACACTCACAGCAGCCCACACTGGGAAGGAAGAGATCAGTGTGTCGGCATTAAGGGTAATCTTTTTTTTTTTTTTTTTTTTTTCTGAGACTGAGTTTTGCTCCTGTTGCCCGGGCTGGAGTGCAATAATCTCAGCTCACTGCAACCTCTGCCTCCCGGATTCAAGCGATTCTCCTGCCTCAGCCTCCTGAATAGCTGGGATTACAGGCATGAACCACCACACCACACCCAGCTAATTTTGTATTTTTAGTAGAGACAGGGTTTCTCCATGTTGGTCAGGCTGGTCTCGAACTCTCGACCTCAGGTGATCCACCCACCTCGGCCTCCCAAAATCCTGGGATTACAGGCGTAAGCCACCGTGCCCAGCAGGGTATTCTTTCCCAGGGGGCCTTCCTATTTAATGGAGCACATTCTTTAAGCGTTTGCACATGCACACACATACACACTTACGCACAACATTTACTGTTTTTCTGATTAGCTGGCTAAAATGTGTCCATCATAGAAAATTTGAAAAGTACAAAAAAGACCAAGAAAAGAGTCAGAACCCATAATCCCACCACTCATAAACCCTCCATTAACTCTTTACCGTATTTCCTTCCTGTTCTTTGTCAGAGTGTGTATGTGTGTGTGAATGTATCTTAGCGTGTATGTGTTCAGTTCTGCGTCTTAGTGTGTATATGTGTTCTAGACTGCATATGTATGTATGTATAGACTACATATATAAACACATACATATGTAGTCTAAAACACATATACACACTACTATATATACGTAGTCTAGAATATGTTTCCAGGTGACATTGTTTCATTGCTGCACCTGCCAGTTCCTGCCCGCATACCATAATGTTTACACTCTTGTTGTGTTATAATAGACTTTAATTCCTAGTGGGCCAAATCCTCCATCATCACCCTTTTTTCAAGATTTTAAAAATTATTCTCAACTACTTCTTTTTCCTGATGAATTTTAGACTTATTGTGA
This sequence comes from Pan troglodytes, assembly GCF_028858775.2. Lineage (NCBI taxonomy): Eukaryota > Metazoa > Chordata > Mammalia > Primates > Hominidae > Pan > Pan troglodytes. The sequence continues at coordinate 54,981,323 of NC_072414.2, forward strand.
TAAACAATATCATAATAAGCCCATTATTATTATGATAAGCCCATTATGGATTGCAAGTTCATTAAATTTATAAATTTATTGGGTAAAATTGGCATCTTACAGTATTCGGATTTTCTACTCAAAAAAATAATATATGGCTATCTATTTAGTCAAACCTTCTTTACTATCTTTCAATAAAGTTCAAAGTTTTCTTTCAAATGGGTCCTAAACATTCTTGTTGAGGTTTTTATAAATTTTTTATTTTTTGTTGGGCCATTGGGAATTGGGATCTTTTTCCTCTAAATATTTCTAATTTGAACAATGGTTTGGAAAAAATATTCTGCATCTAGCTATTATCTTACTCTCTGAATAATTGTAATACTTTTTCATGAGTTACTGTACAACTTCAAGAATCATGTTAATAGTAATAATATCAGTGATCTTATCTTAATTTACCATGGATTATTTTTATGTCATTAAGGATCTATTTTTCTAATCCTAGTTCTTAGACTTTTAAATCAAGAATTGGTATTGAAATTTATCACATACATGTTCATTATCTGTTGAGATTATTGTATTTTTCTTATTTTACATGTTGATGTTAAGAATTACCTCATAATTTTCTAACACTAAAATATCTTTATATTTCTGGAATCAAAACTCTTTTTTTTCTGTGAATTTTTTTTTTTTTTTTTTTTTAGAGACAGGATCTCACTCTGTTGGCCAGGCTGGAGTACAGTGGTGCAATCATAGCTCACTGCAGCTTTGAACTCCTGGGCTCATGCAGTCCTCCTGCCTCAGCCTCCTGAGTAGCTGGGAGAACAGGCATGTGCTATCACACTTGACTAATTTTTTTGAAAAACATTTTGTAGAGATGACGGGTCTTGCTATGTCGCCCAGGCTAGTTTCCAGCTCCAGGCCTCAAGCAATCTTCCCAAAGCACTGGGATTACAGGCATGAGCCACCACACCTGGCCCCTCTGGTGAAATTTTAAAATGCACTATTGAATTTGATTCATTTATGTTATATTTAGGATTTCACAACTGCTATACATACAAGTGAGATGACTTTACAGCAGCATGTCCCAAAGTGTGTTCTACAGAACACTGTTGCTATGAGTTGTGCCACTAGAAATGGAAAGAGAAGAAAAGACATTAAAAGGGGGAGAGAGGAAAGAAAAGAAAAGGAAAGGAAACGTCTGGCATTGCAAGGTTTGGGAAATACTATATATCCTTCCAGGAGATTCACTAGGTACATTCTCATTTTAAAGATTCTAAGATCTGCTAGAGTTAAGAGCAAGGGAACATGCTGTGCTTAAATTTGTATAATCCAGCATTTCCCAACACGATCGATCACAGGGCCCCCATTTCACATAATTCCTCTTAACACCCTGCAGAACTCATGTCTGAGGCATGCTTTTTGGAAAGTGTCTTTGTCAGTTTTATTATCAGAATTACACCATTTTCACTAGAAAGGCTCTCCCTTGTCTGAACTTCTAATAAGAGGCTTATAAATCCATTAAACTCCATTGCTGCTACCCTACACCATAAGACATTTATTGTTTTCTGTAGTCATCTTCCAACCTAAGCTTATGCCTTTCACTTTTATGGTTCTGAGATATTGTCTCACTCCACTGGGTCCCTTTGGAATCTCAAGCATGCAGAAAAACTCTGAACCTTCAGATGGATCGAGTTTGGAATAGTCTTTATTTAACATTCCCACTATAGTTGAGTGGATCTTGCTCAAGCTTCCCCCAGTTCACCAGGCTATATGGCCTTGGCCATCCACCTGCAAAGTCTTCCTTCCAAAACAGCCTGTCTCATCAACTCAAAGTGCCCTGTGGGGCCCAGGTGACATTTACACCATCCTTTGCCCTGCATTCTAAAGCCATCTGCTCCAAATCACTATCCCCTTTGCTCACTGTCCTTCCAACTCCAAGATCTCATTTTTCCTACGAATACCCAATAGTTACTCAAAACTCATCAACACAAGTACTGACAGACATGTTATTAGTTACCAAAAATAGTTTCCAGAAGTAAAACCCCTCTAGGCATTGTGGAGGATATATTGATTCACCTTATGGCCTCTGCCCTTGAGGAGTTCCACTTCTTTCGAGGTAGATGAATAAGTATCAAATCACTGCATTAAAGCGTTTGACCCAGTGCCTGGCAGAGAAAAGGCTCAGTAGCCATTGACTAAAATCACGTTGGATGTAGAATGATAAGTGCCATACTGGAGTTCTGTGTAAAGTGTGTGGTTAATCTTCTGAAGAATTTGCAGATCAGTGACATTTGAACTGGGTTTTAAAGATTGAATAGGAGCTCATGCTGCAGAGCAAGGGGGCGATGCAACAAGTCACAGCTGGATCAGACTTTCTAATGCTCTTTTCCATACCAACCCCACTTGATCCTCACAGCACTGTGAGGTAGACGTCATTGTTGCTGAACCCATTTTACTGTTGAGGAAGCTAAGGATCACTTACAGCAGTGAGCATGTCCAGATCAAAAGATTCCAGGGAATCCCAGCACTTTGGGAGGCCAAGGCGGGCAGATCAGGAGGTCAGGAGTTTGAGACCAGCCTGGCCAACATAATGAAACCCTGTCTCTACTAAAAATACAAAAATATTAGCCAGGTGTGGTGGCAGGTGCCTGTAATCCCAGTACTCGGGAGGCTGAAGCAGGAGAATCACTTGAACCCGGGAGGTGGAGGTTGCAGTGAGCCGAGATCATGCCATTGCACTCCAGCCTGGGCGACAGTGTGAGACTCCATCTCAAAAAAAAAAAAAAAAAAAAAAAAAAGACTCCAGGAAACATGAGCAGCTGTCTCAGCACTCTGATGGCAAACATTTATTTTTACAAGGTGCTGAGGTCCCAGGAAAACAAGGTAGGTGTGGTCCCTGCATTCATGGAACTTGCAGGCTAAATTCACAGAACTGTAGGCCTGCAAATTCTTCCTGCATAGAGGTCCTTAGCTCACCAATTAGTGAAGGGGCTAAAGACATTGCTTTTTCCATGGACGGAAGCTGTGCCCACGTTGAGTATGGGAAAAAAATGATCCCCCCAGCCAGAGCGGGAGACCTGCAGACACTCTCAAAGCGGTGGTGCTCACCCCTAGCTTATATCTGAAGCACTGGAGAATCATAAAAATACTGGTGCCAGGCCCACCCAGACTACCAAAATCAGAAAGTGGTTTGGGTGGGAGTGGGCAGTACTTTTTTAAAAGTGCCCACCTGATTCTAGTGAAGCCATCATTGTAAAGCAGTGTTCTAAGGGCAAGGTTGAGGCAGTGTAGGACACAGTTAGGATATTCTAATTCTGGTTCGTCATTCCTTCATCCCTTGCCTCCCCATGTCCACCCCAGCAGCTCCCTCTCCTGATCCTATTCTCAGAGGGCCCACATCTGCTCTATCCCAGCTACCTAACACAGGGACCAAGATGTGCTCCTGGGACCATCACCACCAAGGGCTTGACTTCTAACTCTCAGATCCCAAAGTTACATTCAAAAGGGGCCTTCTGAGGGATGGCTCCTGGTAATACTGGTGGAAAAATCAGGCATAAGAGAGCCAACATGCAATGGGCCATTAGGGATTTCTGTTCAGTCACATCACAGTCTGCTCAGCTAAACTGTAAGGCTGGGCCTGGTATACAGAGGTACGCCAGCTCTCCCTGATGGGACCACTCTCCCCCCACTCACTGCCTCAGAGGTGTCAGGGGAGTGAGGAGAGACTCATATCCTGCTTTTTACCCGTGGCCAGGTCAGCCCCAGATGCAAATCCCAAGGGAGACCAGGGCCTGGAGCAGGCAGGCCAGCCTAACTGGGGAGCTCATTCACCCCCCGACTACTCACCCTGCTGTCTTAGGCATTTTCTCAGCAATTCAGGGAAGGAACAGCAGTGCCTGAAGTCCTTCAAAAGTCTACCCAGGCAAATGGTGTTAAGGGGTTTCCCTTCCCTTTGTGGAGTTCAGCCTGCTCTGCCCCACACCACATCCTTGGTGCTTTCCTAGGAAGGAGGTGATTTCCTCCAGCCAACAGCAACTGGAACATATTCTGGAATTCATCTGGATTCACTGAGAGTGTGAGAGGAGGTGGACAAGGGCATGGAACCAAGGTCACAGAGCAGTGCAATCCAGTTAACCTGATGCCACCTGATTAAGCCATTGAGATTGTGGTATTACAGGAACAGAAGCCAGACTTGGGCTGTCAGCTTATCGGTTGGTCATCACTACTATCTTCCAATGTACATATTTCCAGAAATGATTCATTGCACTAGATCCCTGTAGCCTTAAGACAGTGATGTAATGTGAAAAGGGACCTGTAAAAGGAAATCCTTCCTGTGAATGCGGAGTATTAGATTGTAGATTTCCCTGGCCATCCACTGAATGGAGGTGGGGTCTGTGCTGAAGTCTGACTATTGCATCTTCCTGGCCTTATTTCTTCATCTACAAAACTGAGAATACTACTGCCCCCAGAACTGCTCCCCTGGGATGCTGTGAACATGAATAAGTTATTGATGGCAGAGAACAGGCTACTAAATCAAACATTCCCATCATGTCTGTTTCCAATTTCTCCTTTCAGTGAACATTTATTTATTCATCGTCTGCAGCATGGAGCAGCATGCCCTGCTCTGGTAATGTTCCTCTTTTGTGTGTCAAAGGCAAAGAGCAAAGTCTCAGAATCCACACTGCTTAGATTTTAATCCTATCTCTCCACTTCCTAGCTGGGTGAACTTGGATACCTTAAATCTGTGCCTCAGTTTCCTCATCTGTTAAGTGAAGGTAATAATAGTATCTACCTCATAAGGTTGTTATCGAGAACAAATGAGTTAATACATATAAATGGCTCAAAATTATTGCCAGGTGCAGTGGTGCATGCCTGTTGTCCCAGCTACTTGGGAGGCTAAGACAGAAGGATCACTTGAGCCCAGAAGTTCAAGGCCAACCCAGACAATATAGCAAGAACCCATTTCTATATAAAAGAAAAGAGACAAAGAAAAAAAGAAGGAAGGAAGGAAGAAAGAAAGAAAGAAAGAAAGAAAAGAAAGAGAGAAAGAAAGAAAGAAAAGAGAGAGAGAAAGAAAGAAAGAGAAAGAAATTGAACAAACACATAGTAAGTGCTCAATAAACTCTTGCTACAAGGATAATGATTAATACATAGCACTCTCATATAATAAGCCCAACAGAAAGTTATTTAATTTGGTTATTTGGCACCTAAACAGAGTTCCCAAACTTGTCTGCTGATTTTTAAAAATTACCCAAGGTGCTTGTTAAAAATAGAGGTTCCAGGCCCCCACCCTGAAGATTCTCATCCAGCAGATCTAGAATGGAGCCCAGGAGCCGTATGATGAACAAATACCTGCATGATCCTAATGAAGGGTTTAGGGGACTAACTGCTTCTCTAATGGGACCAAGAGCCTAACAGGACTAAAATCTGTGCTTTTTTGCTTCCTCTTCCTCACTCTCAATTAATCTGAAATGCCAGAGAGGGGGAAAATGCTTGACTTAGGAGCTTTAGGAAAGCTCATCTTTTCTCCCCCATCCTATCTAACGAAGAGAGGCTTCCTAGAAGAGGTGAGGAGACTTCTAAAAGGACTGGAACAAAGGGAGAGTCCTGGGCTGAGACAGGAAGGTGGTGAGTTGTTGCAAGATTTGAGACAACAGGGGAGGAAGGGAGGATGGGCCAGGGAGGCCCAAGGGCCTCACACATGCAGAGTCCTGGGTGGCATGGTATCTGGGAAGCCTCTCCAGGCATCTGTCCTTCCCTTTACCACCATTATGCTTTGGATAAAATCCTGAGGGGCCCAGTAAACCACAGGCCCATTCTCCCAGAAATTCTGACCCATTTGTTGAACCATGGGTTCATTTCTTAAACCACATCTCCTGAGCATTTTCCTGGGACTGGGAACACAAAATTGAGTGTGAGAGTCTTTGACAGAAAGCTTCTCTCCATGGAGAAGCTTGGTGTCCAGCAGGAAGGTCGTGGGAAAAGATATTAGCAATGCAACATGGAAAACGTGAACTAGTGGCATGCAGAAAGGGCCAAGGGAGGCCGGGCGCAGTGGCTCACACCTATAATCCTAGCACTTTGGGAGGCCGAGGTGGGTGGATCATTTGAGCCCAGGAGTTTGAGCCCAGACTGGGCAACATAGCAAGACCTCATCTTTACAAAAAATTTAAAAATTAGCCTGGTGTGCTGGCAAGTGCCTATGGTCCCACCTACACAGGAGGCTGAGGTGGGAGGGTTGCTTTAGCTCGGGAGGTCAAGACTACAGTGAACTGTGATTGCACCACTGCACTCCAGACTGGACGACAGAGCAAGGTTGTATCTCCAAAAAAAAAAAGGCCAAGGGAGCCCCAAGGAAGGAGGACCTCTTCTGGGGAGGGAGAGGATTACAGTCTTACAAAGCTTCTCTAAGGTGTTATGCCAGGTCTTGAAGGATAAAAAGGAGCAATCAGACTGTTACAGAAAGCAAAGGCACCCTAATAAAAAATCAGTCAAAGACACCAAGGTGTAAAAGGGCACAAGTGTGGCTGGAATGCAAAGGACTGGGCATGGGGCTGGAAAGGTGGGTGGGTCTGGCACCTGAATATCCCTGAGTTCCAGCCCAGGAGTCTGGGCTTTCCCCTGCAGCTGATGGAAACCACTGAAGAATTTGGTGAACACAGCTTCTATTAACAAGAGAAGAGCAAAAGAGGGCAGGAGTTGTGGGAAATAGACCAGGACAAATGGAGCGTGAGTTACCAGCGGGGCCTCCACATACAGAGGTCCAGGAGGTGGATATAAATAAAAGCCTGAGGCCAGAGAGAGGTCCAAGCTAGAGGTGAAGATTATGGAATCTTATCATGAAGGTGAGAGTTGACGCTGGGGCAGAAAAGGGACCACCCCCACCCCCAGGAGGGCACACAGAGATGAGAAGGCCATAGAATGGCATCTGCCACCAACAAGGTCATTCCCTTCCATGGAAAATCCAGCCCCTTGCTAGTCCAGGAGGACTAGCAAGGGGGCATTACCCCCTGTAATTTAGCCTTCTGCAAGGACCTGCTTTACCCACTATCAAATTCTGGCCCAGTTCTGCCTGAGGCCAAATTACACCCGGTGTCATCTACTGGACAAGTCTCTACGGTGAAGGAAGTATGGCATCATGGTTGCTTTGTAACTTCCCAAATGTGTCTTCAGAGCTCTGAAACAATGAGCAGGGACCTATTTCCGGCCCTAAATATCTATAAAGGAAAGGGCCATTACCTCTAGAGCATGCTGGGCAGGTGGGGGCAGGGTGCTAGGAAATGTCCCCTTCCCCTCACCCAAGATTTCTACACCTACCTGCAATCATGCTTTAAACTCCCCTCAACCAAGTCACATTTTTACAACCATACAGAAGTTCAAAGGGCTGTTACCCTGGGCTGGTTAAGTCAACAGGTATTTACTGGTGCTGCAACTCCACACTCTTTAAATATCTCTCTAGCTTTCCACCTGTCACCTCTATTTTGATGACTGCCACATCTGCCTGATGAGCAAGCCTCTTAGCTGTTTCAGGTATTTCCAATTGCCAGCAGGACATTTACGATGGAGAGATATAGTAGATCTTTATTGTAACAGCGAAAGTTCTGGTGTCTGAGTGTCTGCATTTGGAATCCTGTTCCACCTCTTACTAGCTATGACCTTAACTATTCTTCGCCTCATGTTCTTTATCTGTAAACTGATAATATGAAAGTGCAACCTCATGGGGCTGTGATGAAAGAAAAATACTCATGCCTAAATCTCTACAGCAGTGCCTGGCACACAGTAAGCATGCGATGAAAACGAGCTGTAATTATTACCTCCAGTCAGAAGTTCTACTCCCACCTCAGACTCTTATGTCCAAAATAGAGAGTTGGGCCATTAATTCTGGTCCTGTTCCTCTACTAAGAAGCTCTGGGTGGCACTTACTTAACAGACCAGAAAATGAGGCCCATGGTGACAACATGATATGCTCAAAGTCACAGAGCAAGCTAAGGAGAAAGCTGGGGTCAGGATTCCTCATCCAGGGCCCTTCTGTCACTTCCTATTGTTACTGGGAAGTGTGGAGTCTTCGGTTTTTAGTCCTTCTGGAGGAAAGAATTTGGCTAAGAGACCAATTAGTAAAGTAAGCAAAAGGAAATAAGAGTAAACTCCAAGAGAGGACTGGGCTCTTCCGGCTGGGAGCAGCCCTGATACTTTTGTATTGCAGTTTTTATTATGCCAGACTGTTTCTTTAAGCTCCTGCCTCCATCTTAACACTCCACCTTTTTCTTTGTTTAGTTTTCTGCTTTTGTTTTAAGTCTCCACTTTTGCTCCCTCCTAGTTTTCACCTAGGTTTGTGGAATTTCCCTTACTGTCATTGATACACTTGTGCAGGGCTGGGTAATCAATATGAACCTTACCTAATGGTGGCCTTGCTCATGTACCGCCACCACAGAAGGGTCACAGGGGGGTTACAACTGTACTTACTGTGCCTGTGGATTTCTTAGGAATATTTTCTTTGCCCTTTTTACCTTTCTATTAATACATAGCTAGCTACATTTTGACAGGTTAACTACAAAATTACAAGACGTCTTAAGGAGCGTTTGGGGGCACTTTTTCTGCATTGGCATTTTCCCTCCTCTCTGTTTATATTTAACATACATGTTTTAAGTAGTCTCTGGAACATAACATTTTCCAAAACTTCCTCCCCAGGGGCTCTCTTTTTTGTTTATGTCTAACTATTCATCTACTCTAACAGTATGTGCCCCCTCGCACCAGCCCAGCCACCCAACAGGAGGCTGCCGGCACCTGCAGAGAGTCCCTGAAGAACAAGTTAGACTTGGTACCAAAATCACCCCGGCCACTTATTGGAAATGTAGATTCCTGGCATCCTCCTATTAGATTCTGACTCAGTAAGTCTAGGGTGGGGCCCCAGATCCACATTTTAACAGGCACAACCAACCCTGTACCCCCACCAACTGGCTTGGATTCAGATGGTACCCACTTTGAAAAGTGCCTCTCAAGGGCGAGTTGATGCATGTGCCTCCACTAGAGATGAAATCCTGAACAGGGCCCAGTGAGGCCCTCTGGCCAGCCCGGGCTGCACGCCTCGCAAACACGCTTGCGGGTGCAGTTACTGGGCATGGCTGCAGTCCCTGAGTGGAATTTCAGAAATTTGGTCACATTCTTTCATACTCTCATCCTAGAAAGGAACGCCGCCCTTTCAGACAAAGATGCACCTGTACCCCTGCAAAATCAGCAGGACATCCAACCCCAGGATTATCATTCCACTGGACATTGTTTACTGCAATGGGAATTCATCGGGAGCTTGTGGGATTGTGGGTAATCTTATTCATAGCACCTGCCTCCTCTGTGGGTGACCTCATCAAAGGCTCCCGAAGCTTGTTCCCTCTCCCATCCATCCTGCGACTGACACTGAATATTAATACAGCTTCAGAAGCTTCTGTCCTTGCTCTCCTATAACCAGTGGCCGTATGTTCCTCCCCCTCTCTAATCTGGGCCATCAGACCCTTTCCAGAGGGAGATAATCAAAGCAGAATGGAAGCTGTTTGAAGAAAGAACAAATAGCTGAAAATCAATTTGCAGAGATAGTAGCAAGAATTACAGTTCTTTTTGTCTGCTTATTAACGGGCTCCGGCTAAGTATCAAATGGGAGAAGAGAATGCATTCCCAACACAGTAAGTGGCTGATTTGGAGATGTTATTAAAAAGAGTTGACAGAATTCATTCAGATTATGACTAATTTAATTTTGGAGGGCTTTAAGAGTTCTGTGTACTTCTCAGCTCATGGCTCTCTCGTGCCCAGAACTTGTACCCCAGGCCTGTGTTCATTCATTTCCATTTCTGAATTATCACAAGGACACGGAGATAACAAGGTCTGGTGACCAGAATATGGCTGTGGGAACTAAGAAATACTGTGATAACTGTCCTACAGCAATCTGGGGTCGGCCTTTGCATCAGCAGTGTGGCTGGCAGCAGGAAACACATACTGTGAAATCACAGAGAACAAGTTTCATCCCCAGATCTGCTGGTCACTGGCTGTAGGGCCTTGGAGAGGTCACTTAAACTATCTGAATCTCGAAGTTCTTATCTGTAAAATGGGCATGCTAACATTGAATTTACAGGGTTATTGTGCTGATCAAAGGGCATAGTTAGCAAATGTCCTTTATTCCAAATGTTGACCGAGATATACAATAAATAGCTGTTATTATTTCTTTTCTCTATTTTCTTCTTGGTAGCACAGAGATAGGAAGTGATTGAGAACGCAATCACTTCTCAAGAACAGAAAAGGAATCACTTTCAATATAGTAGAAGGGGAAATGAAATAAAACCTATTCGACTAATCCAGTAGAAGTCAACAAAGCAGGAAAATAAAAAGAGAAGGAAATACAAAACATGTATTTAGAAAACAAAAAGTGGTAGAAGTCGGTCAAATATCAATAATCACAACAATTATAACAGATTAAACTCATCTGTTAAAGGATAAATTTTCAGATTAGATTTAATTTTTTCATTCATTCATTCAACAAATAATTATTAAGCACCTACTATGCATACTAGGCAGTGGTCTAGGCACTGCAATCCAGCTAAAAGCTATTCTAAAAGACACATTTAAAACCAAAAACAGGAAAGGATCAAAACCAAAAGATTAAGAAAAAATATTTCAGGTAATACTAACTAAAAGAAGTTGATCTTGACAATATTAATTTGAAACAAAATAAGCCTTAAGACAAAAACTTGGCAATAAAAAGGTCTTGATAAAGAACAATTCACCAAAAAAAAATATAGTTAACCTGAACCTGTGTAACCTTACAACACAACTTCGAAATATATAAAGCAAAAACCGACAAAAAGATATTATTGACAATTAATAATCAAAGTGGTAGATTTTAATCACTTCTCTCAGAAAGCATTGAATCAGACCAAAAAATTGTGAAGGATACAGCAGAGTTGAACCACAGTTATTTATGAAAACTTGCACCTCAAAAATAAAGAATAAACAGCTATTCAAGTACATACTTACAAGAACTAACCATGTACCCTAGGCCACAAAGAAAATATCAAAAGGCATCAAAGAATTGATATTATACAGATCATATTCACAAACCTCAGTGCAATAAAATTATAACGTCAGTAACCAAAACATTTCCACACAACCCATGTGTTAAGAAAATTTCTGAATGCCCCTCTAAATAATTAATGGGTAAAAGGAAGAATAATCATGGAAATTATAAACTATAACTTAATAACAATAGAATATTATATAGCAAAATAGTAAAGAGTAACATAAATATGGTTACTGTCCCACAGACAACTCCACAGCACAGGGACATCCCAAGACTAAGATACCAGATGGGAACCCTTAAAACTAGGGCAAGTGAACAGAAGAGTTTTAGAAGGGCTGAACAAGACTATCTCTCAAATAGCATTTTTTTTTTTGGAAACAGAGTTTTTCTCTTGTTGCTCAGGCTGGAGTGCAATGGCGCGGGCTCGGCTCACCGCAACCTCCAGCTCCTGGGTTCAAGCTATATCCTAGTCATCTTCATCTGTGTAGAACCATATACGGTAGGCATTCAGCAAGTCTTTGTGGAGACACCTTTGGGGCCTGCACCCCAATGCTACTTCTTTAACTGGCTGGAGCGTTTCAAACCGTGGCCTGCCTGCTATGGCTAGAGGGAAGATACTTACCCTGGTTTTTAGGGGTGTTCCAAAAAAGCTCCCACCATTGCTGGGCCAGAGAGAGCCAGAAAGCCACATTCCTGCCACATCATGCCCCCATCCAAAATACTGCCACAGTGCAATGATACCCCACTGGGGACCACTTTAAATCGGAGCCCAGGATTTATTTATTTATTTATTTATTTATTTATTTATTTATTTATTTATTTTTGAGACAGAGTCTCACTCTGTCACCCAGGCTGGAGTGCAATGGCATGATCTTGGCTCACTGCAACCTCTGCCTACCGGATTCAAGCAATTCTCCTGCCTCAGCCTCCCGAGTAGCTGGGATTACAGGCTCCCACCACCATGCCTGGCTAATTTTTATATTTTTTAGTACAGACGGGGTTTCACCACGTTGGCCAGGCTGGTCTTGAACTCCTGACCTCAGGCGATCCACCCACCTTGGCCTCCCAAAGTGCTGGGATTACAGGCATGAACGCAGGATTTTTAATAGATGTCATTTTCCAATCTGCCCCCTGGAAGTCTGGAAATGTAGAGGTTTGGCCTGAATCCTGTCTGGAAATTGGTGTTCACCTGCTTTTACAGAAAGGAGTAAGATTTCACTCTGGGCAAGGAAAAACCTCATTAAAGGCTCATTTATCTTCCTGGGGAGCCGTTTGCCTGAAACGAACTGAATCTTAAAATGCAAATTCTTTCTCAGGGAATGAGTGTGGCAACTGAAGTTGCAATACCTGTCAGAATGATTTGAGAGCAATTCTTGTACTATTACTATCATCATTATCATTATTATCATTATTTCAAACCAGCTATTAGGTTAATACTATTAAGTCAGCATTTTCAGCAAATTGTTAGTGGCGTGAAAGTGTGTGTGTGTGTGTGTGTGTGTGTGTGTAGGGATTACAGCTGTCATCATTTCTATCCTGTTGTAAGGTTTAATAATTTAACCACAGGTATGTGCTCCAGGCTGAAAGCCGATGAGTGAGAAGGAAGCAGGGAGGAAGGGGGGTGCCCAACCATACACTGTCCCATTAATATGAAGGTAATCAGCATGACTGTTGGATGAAGTAGAGCACGGCTAGCCACGAGGCCACAATAGAGCACATGTGTACACATCAGCATCTCAGCACTTTCCATGGACCCCGGCCCTCTCTGTGGCTAGGCATTGGTGGCAGCCCCAAGAAGCCTAAGATGAAATTGACTTTAAAAAGTGGAAGCAGCAATGTGGTCTGTATCCCCCCGGGAAGTATGGCTTGATTTATTACCACATCCCCAATTACCCAGTGCTTGACAGAACTGGTCAAGCAGGGGAGGGGGCCAATAGTGTTAGTTCCCTTCCATGGAGAGTCATGGCAGCGTCACTGAAAGTGTGGGAGTGTTGGAGTCAGCTGAACCTGAGTGTGAATCCCCGCTGTGTGACTGCACAGGTGACTTAACCTCTCTGGGTCTGTTTCCTTATCCACAAAATGGGTGCTGGAACACTTTCTCCTAGGATGATTATGAGTGTTAAATTAGAAAAATTCACGGACTAGCTCACCGTATGCACATGCATTGCAGGCACTCAGTCAACAGCTACTCTGCTGCTACAGCTGTTCTGTTCCAGGCTTGTTTCCTAGCTCCAGCAGGGCCCAACTCAGTGCCTACCTCAGGGCTCCAGCTAGGGCCTTCCAAAACCTCCATGGCCAAATGAACTGTCCTGAAGACATCCAGGAGGAGGCACCCCACCCCTGGGGAATCTCTTCACTCTCTTTCCCTGGCTCTGGGCAGTAATCTGAGATGTCAGGCTGGGTGTTTCTTTTAGAGGACAATGTGTCTTCAAGTACTGCCAGGGCAGTGATGAGCAGGTTGTGCATGGGACCCTGGGGGACTGTATTTGGGTCTCCCTTTCCTAGAGACCCCCTGTCAATCTTCAGTGTTCCTCAGGAGGCACTCCCCTGACATCACACCCCACTAAACACACACACATACATCAATAACAAGAGCATCAACTTCTTTTTTGGAAACTTTGGCTCCAACTAAATGAATCAGGGCCATCATCACAATATCCCTGTCCAGAAAATGAACATAAAGATACATGAATAATCTTGTCAATGGTTTAATTCCTCCACCCTGAAATTTACTATTTAAAACTTGGAGATAATAAAGAAGTAGAAATTACAGGGGGAAAATGATCTACGAACAACCTTTGGCTAACATTTAGCAATATCTCTTGCAAGTCTCTCCTTTATGCATATTTCATTTTATATAGTAATGATCATCTTAGATGTTTGATATTCATTTATGTGTCCTGCTTCTCTCACCTAATTTTATAGAGTGAGCATCATTTTAATAGTTGCATATTATTCTCTAAGAAAGGATACGCCATGATCTATGCAACCACCTCCCAATCATTGGAATCTCAGATTGCTGCCAAAACATTTGCTATTGTAAATGGCATTATGAAACAAATCAAGCCTTTTCTACTTTGAGTTCCTTGTTGGTTGGTTGGTTGGTTGGTTGGTTTTGTTTGTTTGGGGTTTTTTTTGAAAGAGGGTCTCACTCTGTCATCCAGACTGGAGTGCGGTGGCACTATCATGGCTCACTGCAGTCTTGACCTCTTGGGCTCAGGTGATCCTTCCACCTCAACCTCCCCAGTAGCTAGGACTACAGGTGCTTGCCACCACACTTGGCTAATATTTTGTATTTTTAGTAGAGACGGGGTTTCATCATGTTGCACAGGCTAGTCTCAAACTCCTGGGCTCAAATGGTCCACCTGCCTCGGCCTCCTGAAGTGCTGGGATTACAGGCATGAGCCATCGCACCCAGCCTGCTTTGAGGGTTATTACCTCAGGAATTATTCCCTGGAATGATAAGTATAAGGTTAAATGTTATAAGGCCCCTAATATGTATCACCGACCTAATTTCCTAAAGAGTTATATCAATGTATATGCCCCTAAACATTTGCTCATGATCTTCAAAGATATCCACTCTCACCAAAAAAATAAATAAATAAATAAACTCAACATCCTTAGAAAATGTCTCAAGTAGATGGCAGAACATTAAGCCATCACTTCCCAAAATGTGGGTCCCTCCCATGCCACTGTAGTATAGGAGATATTAGAGCACGAGTAAACTTTTTTTTTTACTTTAAGTTCTGGGATACATGTGCAGAACGTGCAGGTTTGTTACATAGGTATACATGTGCCATGGTGGTTTGCTGCACCCATCAACCTGTCATCTAGGTTTTAAGCCCTGCATGCATTAGGTATTTGTCCTAATACTCTCCCTCCCCTTACTCCCCACCCACTGACAGGCCCTGGTGTGTGATGTTTCTCTCCCTGTGCCTGTGTGTTCTCATTGTTCAACTCCCACTTATGAGTGAGAACAGAGCATAAATAAACTTTTAGTATATATTAGAAAAACTATGAAACACTCAAAATCCATGTTTCTTTAAATATTATCAGGCCTTGGCTAAAGTGTGGGTTTAAGGGTTTTTTTTGTAGGTGTGTTGAGTTCAAACTGTACACTACTATGATAAAAGCTGTAAACATAGAGCAGGAAACTGCCCTGGTCTGTCAGGCAAAGCACAGTCATGCCCTTAGAAAGAACAGGGCAAGGCAAGGAAAACTGAGTGAAAAACACTGGCTTACACGCACACACACACATACACACACACACACACACACCCATACACACATGGCCACATGCTAATGCACAGCCCTTCAGGGTTGAGGGTGAGGTGAGGGCAGCGTTCTATGCTATTATCAGACGTTGTTGCCTTAGTGAGAATGAGGTATCTAAGGGAGCAGAGAGGCCAGAGCATGCCTTAGGGTATTAGACTCCGCCATGGGGGATTAGGGCATGGGAGAAAGGCAAAGACAAGAACAGGCAATTCAGAGGGAAATTGTGTAAACTACTTTTTCCAGTTTCACAATTTTGCCTTGAAAATCAAGTATGGTCAAAGAAAAGCCAGGCCTGTTTCTCTGTTGTTCAAACGTCCAGGCGTGTGGCAAGAGCTTGAGCTTTGGCTCAGCTAGACCTGTGCTCACGTCCTGGTTCTGCCACTCTGCAGCTGTGTGAGCCTCAGTTTCATCACCTTTCGTGGGGATGGTAATAATACTTATTTCACAGCACCACCAGAAGAGAAAGGGTTCAGTGCCTAGCACACAGACAGGCTCCCACAGATCCCAGTAGTAGGAGTCAGGGGGAGGGGAGGGGAGAGCTGTAGTAATGTCGAGTGGTAACACTGAGGGAGGGAAAAGAGAGGGGGCATGATATAGTGTCAGGTAGTGTAATGTTGCCCTACCCAATCTCTTTCAAAGTAGTCCCAGCAAAGAGAGAGGCCCGACTAGGGAATGCCACATACCCATCAACTTCCAAGAGCCAGTGAGACTGGTAAGAACTATCGAGAACCCAGAATCCAAGTGTACTGGGTTGCATAGTGTCCCTCCAAACTCATGTCCACCCTGAACCTCAGAATGTAACCTAATTCAGAAATAGACTCTTTGCAAACGTAATTAGTTAAGGACTGAGATGAGATCCCACCGAATTTGAGTGGGCCCTAAGTCCGATGGCTGGTGTCCTTATAAGAAGGGGAGTGAACTCATGGAGACACACAGAGGGAGGAAGGCCACAGGAAGATGGAAGCAGACATTGGAGTTATGCTATTATAAGCCAGGGAGTGCCACGAGCCGCTGGAACCCATAAAAGGCAAGGAAAGATTCTTCCCTAGAAGCTGTGGAGAGCATGGCCCTGCTGACACCTTGATGTCTGACTTCCGGCCTCCAGAACTGGGAGAGAATAAGTTCCTGTCGTTCTAAGCCACTCAGTTTGTAGTAATTTGTTACAGCGGCCACAGGCAACTAACAGACCAACCATCTCAATTCACAGAGGAAGAAAGCAAGTCCTAAAGACGACAGTCGCCGTCGACCCACAGAAAGCTATCAGCCAAACAGGGGCTAGAACCCAGTTTCTTGGCCCTCATTCGGGGCTCTTCTCCCACTTTACAGAATCCTCCAAGTCTGTGACATCGAATAGGACTTCACATCTAGATTAGAGCCAGACAAAAGGCCGATTTTGACAGGGCCGCTCACCCCTCTGCGCCTGTGTCCTCCCCAGAGAGCACCCGGTGAGTAGAATTCACTTTTCCTGATCGTGACTGACTGCTCAGTTCTAGGTAAGAGCTCTAACTGATTAGTCGGGCAACAGGTGACTGATGAGTTTGCTTGTCAGCTGTCATGACAGAGGAAACCCCAGTGAGCTCCCTCCCCCGCTGAAACCAATAGCAAGAAGTTCATCTCCATGTTGCTCATGCCACATGAAGGTGCTGCATAATAAATGGGAAAAAACCTAATAAATAACATACGATTTTGATATTGACTCAGTGGGACATTGAACTCAATATCTGTTGAGTCAATGAATGTTGTTCAATAAATATGCCCAGACATTCCTTTAAAAAGGCATGTAGTTTTCTCTTCTACATATTAATAATAGTTCCATTTATTGAGCATGTACTATGGGCCGAGTATTATGCTAAGTATATCAGTCAGGCCCTTATATACTTAGTATAATACTTGGCCCATAGTAGATGCTCAGTATACCAGTTTGATGTATCAGATGCTCATATATCCCTAACTGATATACTTAGTGTATATCAGTTCCTTTATTCAACTCTCCTCAAATTACGTGAGTGTTTAACTTGCTCCCTGACTGACATATACTTAGTAATAGTATATATCTAAGTACATATAGTAATAGTATGTATCTAAGTATATATAGTATACTAAGTATATATCAGTCAGGGAGCAAGTTGAATAGTCATATCAGGTAATTTGAGGAGAGTTGAATAAAGGAACTATTTACAAAGGTGTGGGTAGTGTGGGGAAACCCCATAGGCGCATGCGGTAGCCTCGGGTGGATAGTGCCAGCCATTACCTCCTGGGCTGAAGGATAAAAGGTGGGAGACAAAGACAGGTATGTGGAGAGGGCAGCGTGACAGGAGCTGAGATGGGGTCAAGGGACGCAGCCTGCGAACAGTGCCCAGAAGAGAAGGTGCTGGACTCACCCCTGTCCCCCACTACAAGGTCAGAGGGGCAAACGACAGTTATCCCATCCTCTCATGATTGGATCTGGTTTGTGTCATTTAATTGTCTCGATAATCCTATAAAGTAGGTACAATTATCACCAGCCCATTTTAGAGATGAGGAAACTGAGTTAAAAGAAGAAACAGGTTGCCCAGTTGTGGCAATCAGCGGGCCAGGATTTCAACCAAATCTCTCTGATTCCATAGACCATAAAGTCTGCAGGATAAACTTGCATCATGCCATAAACTTGCTATGAAATTGGCAAGATTTATTTTTAAAAATAACTTTATAAAACTGGATTAGCTATTCACCTTAGCTAAAAGTGTTGATGTCCTTTCGCCCCCCTTTAAAAAATCAAATAACTTGTATATAATTTAGTTGTTTGGAAATGGAAAGACAAATTCGCAGGGTAACTGGTGAGCCACACAAAACCGCATTTAGTCTCTAAACTATGGGGATCTGAAAATCCTGTGTAAGTGTTCAGAGAGAAGAGATGGAGAAAAGATGAAATAAAATGCAGGCTATGGGTACCAGAAGGGATTTTGGAGATGAGCAAGCCCCCAGCCCACCCCCATTGCACAGGAAGACCCTGCCAGGGGAACTGAGTCGCCAGGGGCAGGTGAGTGTGCTACACAGTGGGTCTCCTTGCAGATGAGGCTGGAAAGCTCCCCGGCCTCTACCACCTCTCTCCACACACACACCATGCCCGACCATGTGGAAGAGCTGTCTGTTTCTTGAGCATGCCTCCCCAGGCCCAGGTCTTTGCTATTGCTAGTCCCTCTACTTAGGAGAACTAGAAAGAGCAAAAAGCCCTAACATTGTTTCAAGTGCTACACATGCTGCTAATTTCATCTTTGGAACAACCTGTTACACGGGTACTATTACTATTCCCAGCTGACATCTGTAGGAAACAAGCACAGAACAGTTATGTAACCTACTCAAGGTCACACAGCCAAGACGTGGCAGAGCAGAAATTCAAACCCGAGGAATCTAATCCAAGCCCTTGCTCTTTCCTACTGAATTCCACTTTCTGGAATGCCCTAGCTACTTCCTCCCCACTCTCTGTTCAATTAGTTGCTATTGCTATCTCAAAAACCTTTAGCTCAGGGATCTTCAAAATTTTCCACCAGAGGACTTTGAATGTTGGAGGAGAGCGAATAGGTGCCCGTGGGGTTTGGGGCCGTAGCGTGAGGAGTCTGTCATGTGGGAAAAATGTCTTTGCAGTCTCTTGTTTTAATTTTAAAATTCATCCAAAGTTTGTACTCCTTTACATAATATTGTCATGTTTGTTTTATTTTTTTTAATAATGTTTTTAACTACTTACCATCTTAACAAACCAATGCTCTCAAGAGAGGCACCAGGTTTATCCTATGGTGGCTATGATAAACACAGGTTTATCCTATGACTTCACCTACCCCATCGCACAAGCCCCATATTCTCCAGGAATGTGAAATCTACTTTAGTTCAAGCGCCACTTCTTTAGGTAAGCCTTCCCTAACCCCACCCCACCAAGCAGGGCTAAAGCCTGTGCTCACCAAGCAGCCGAAGTATACCTCTCATTTCCAAAAGGATCATCAACTCTCTCATCCCCTAAGATAGTGACTTGTCCTTCCTTGATTAATTAAGGCAGCTGCCATTCAGGACTATTAGCATCAACAGGCCCCAGGCAGAGGAGGCAAAAAACCAAATGCTACCCTGCAAAATGACATGGCCAACTGAGGAAAGTGGAGGAGTGCAGAGCAAATTGAGGAAACGTAAGCTTTCTCCAGTGAAGTGCTGGTGAAGGTTTATTGACCTGGGTGTGGGGAGGACAGCACTGATTTGTAGTGTTTGCCAATTTCCAAGTGTAAATACTCCCACAATGGCTGACTTCAACGGGCCTGGAGTTGGGTAGTGATGTGCAGCAGTGTATTCCACCATTATAGACACAATAGATAATAGTAAAGTGTAGCAAAATAATTAGGAAGTAATGCATTTTTAGCATGTATTAAAATTTTTAATATAATTCATTTAATTACAAGTTTATGGAATTTACAATTTAATAATGGTGGCAATGTTTAACAACTGACTAACAAAATTCCTGAAAATTTCCATCAAACAGCTCTTACAAGCCAGCACAGACCATCTCCAGCACACTACCGAACAGCCGAATTTCTGTGTGTGTCTTAAACAGTACTAGTTCCCAAAGTTAATTACTGTTTGGGGAGAAGATTGCATGTATAATTTAATAGTGCTATTACATCATAGAACCTGCATGCATGCAACTCACACTGATGGGACTCTGGAGAAGAAATCCAATGGAGAAGGATCCACAACCACCACTGGTTGTGGACTGCAGGACTCGGAATTCCTCCCTCTTTGGTTCTGGCTGGGCCCTAGGATTTGAGTGGCCATGAGAGAGATTGGAGAGGAAGGGATGGCTTAGCAAAGGGCTGAATGGGCAATATTCTAGAATTAATGTCCCTGGGCCGGGGCACTGGAAGGAGGGCATGGAAAGGATGCATCTGGAGAGTTAGAAATTTTGGTGGGGAGGGGCAGGAGTTTTCCAAGGGAGGTGGATGGAAACTTGAAGGCCTAGACTCTTGATAAAATGTGCCTTCAGTCTTCCCATGAAAAGAAAACTCAGTGAAGCTTGTGTGGAGCCAGCCCTGAAGCAGTCACGAAAAACTGAGAGACTTTGTACCAGGGAGTACCCAATATGATACCCCAGTCAAGGAACAAAGGCCATGTTTGGCTTCCAGTGAGCCACTGGACTTGGTACTGGGAGAGGACAAAGAAGGAGAAAAATCAATTTTGGCCCTCAGGGAATTTCCTGAGTAGAAGTATGCACAAATCATTAATTCCAAGGGTGAGCTCACGGGCTCCCCTGTGAGGTTGGGAGACTCATCTAAGGTCTCGGTAGCCGGATGAGGATGCTGCCAAGGTTTCTTCCTCCTTAATGGATGCCAGCAGCTCCCCTCCTCTCTGGATCAGGCATAGGTGCTGAGGGAGGCTGAGGACAGGGGCAGAATATCTCCAACTGAGGGGACTTCTGGACACGTGGGGTTGTCAGTGGACTTCCCAGTGGTGGTTAGGGATGGTTGGCAGGGAGAAAGATGGGAGGGAGCACTGGGCAGGCCAGGGAAATTGGAGGTGAGAAAAGGTAAATTATAGCTGGGAAACATGCATCAGTTGAGGCTCCGGATGGTGCTGGAGGTTCAGGTGGGAAAGTAACGTGAAACAAAGTTGGAAAGGCTGCTTGAAGCTTAGTAATGGTAGCCTGAGTGCCTGGCTAAGAATTTGACACTTTCACGACTCACTTTCCTTATATATAAGTCAAGGGAGGGGAGGGGGAGTTCACATTTATTTGTGTCCTTATTTGATTGATGTCTATCTCATGCATGAAACTGTAAGCCCCGAGAGGACAAGGGGCACTGTGCCTGACTTGGCTCACCTGGAGAAGTGCCAGGCATGGAGCAGACACTTGGTGACTGGTCACTAAATTAATTAATGGTCAGAGATTTTCAACTTGTATTTTTGGTGTTAGAATTCAAGGTAGCCTCAGGCACTGGGGAGGCCCAGCCAGGAGGCTCCAAATGTGGTAGTTCCACTTCCTCCAGCCATCTGTATGCAGTGTATGTATATTATCTCATTTGAAGCAAGAGTTCCTTAACTTAAAAAAATACAAATTTGGAAGCCACTGGAGCAGGTGTCCTCAAAGGGCCTTACTGTTCTATCCTAGTGGCCATCACCCAGAGGCTGGTATATGGATAAGCCAGGCCCAGATTCTCTAGCCCAGGGACCTCCAACCCCCAGGCCACAGACCGGTACTGGTCCGTGGCCTGCTAGGAACCAGCCACACAGCAGGAGGTGAGTGGTGGTGAGCCAGCGAAGCTTCATCTGTATTTACAGCCATTCCCCATTGCTTGCATTACCACCTGAGCTCCGCCTCCTGTCAGATGAGCAGTGGCATTTGATTCTCACAGGAACACAAACTCTATTGTGATCTGTGCACGCGAGGAATCTAGGTTGTGCACTCTTTATGAAAATCTAATGACTAATGATCTGTCACTGTCTCCCATCACCCCCAGATGGTACCCTCTAGTTGCAGGAAAACAAACTCAGGGCTCCCACTGATTCTATGTTATGTGGAGTTGTATAATTACTTCATTATTTATTAAAATGGAATAATAAAAGAAATAAGATGCACAATAAAAGTAATGCACTTGAATCATTCCAAAACCATCCCTCCCACCCACACTGGTCCATGAAAAAATTCTCTTCCACACAACTGGTCCCTGGTGCCAAAAAATGTTGGGGACCTCTGCTCTAGCCCACTCTGTCTCCGAGAGCTGTACCAGGATGCTTGCCCACTGTATAGGGCACCTTTCTGCAAGTTCTGGGACTGATCACCAAAAGGGGCCTTTCCTTGCCCCTTGCCTGAGGCCCAGGGAGAATGACTCAGCAAAAAGCCCATCCCAGTCCCTGCTCTTCCCATGCAGGTCCCGTGTCCTCACCCCTCAGGCCGGTGGATGCCCTGACCGTGCTGGAGGCCACCTCCAGCTGTGCCAGCCGCCTCCTGTCCTTGCATTTTCCAGACCTAGATTTAGAGTGGCCAAAGCAGTTGAAAAGAAAAAAATATATATATTCTCTCTCCACACCCAGACTCCTCACACTTAAGTTGGGGAAATGCCAACAAAAATAGCATGATGTCATCTCTCGACTGATCCTGTTAATCCCTTTCCTGCCGAATATTGAGTCTTGGTTTTTATTTAAAAGTGATTTTATTGTCTAAGGCTGGTTAAAAGCCTCTGGGAGTTGTGCTGGGAAAGCTGGTGACGCCTTTGATGTGCAGAGTGATGTGGGGCCCTCGGCCCCCTGAGCCCCAATAAGGAAAGAAAATGGGATTTGCAGAAAGCTGGGAAGCGGGAGGAATTCGGTCTCAGACAGTGTGTGTGTTACCAATGGCATCTGGTTTTGCATTTGGCAGCCGGCGTCCCTTAGGAGGCCGGCCTCTTGGAAAGGATTTCTCAGCAATCCATGGCCTGTGAAGAGTCACACTCCCCCTGGATGCCGCCTTTCCTGCCCCCATCATCATTTGGGCACACTTTGGGAACACTCTTCCCTCTGCTGGGCTTTGGATACTTGGTGAGGAAGGTATGGATCCAAAGCCCACCCTGTTCTGGAAGCAAGGTGAACTGAAGGCCAGAAGACATGGGTTTGAAGCTCAGCTCTGGGCAACCCTGGAAAAGCCACTTAATAACTTATCTGTCAGCCAGAAATACGTATACCTTCCCTGTTACCTG
The DNA here is from genome assembly GCF_028858775.2 of Pan troglodytes. NCBI lineage: Eukaryota > Metazoa > Chordata > Mammalia > Primates > Hominidae > Pan > Pan troglodytes. Next base: position 55,004,324 of record NC_072414.2, read on the forward strand.
CCCTGCATCATACGTGACCACCAAAATATCAAAACAAAGCCATGCCTTTTCAAAAGCTCTACAAACTCAAGAGCCTTGTACTAATGCCAAGCTTTATGATAAATAGGGTAGTGAGAAGGAGAGGAAGAAAAGCAAAGGAATTGGAGGTGTTTGCAAGAGAGTGACTCCAGTGAAGAACCATGGAATCTAAGACAGAAGAAAAAGGACATGAAGCCAGAAGAAGACTGGTGGACAGTGAGAAAGAACTGGGCTCAGTAGGTCTGGGTTCATGAGGAGGTTGAAAAATTGTCGTAAGGGGCCTAGAAGAAGCAAGCTGGGAGATCAAGAGATAATCTTGAGAGCGAGATATCTGGGTTTGAGATTTTGTAGGGAATGTCATTTTGGTAATGGGAAGGCAGTGGATAGCTAAGATCTGAAACTGTTCTTGGCAATTAGGAGGTCATGTTTGGGATCCTGGAAAAGTCATCCTCATAGATGATAAAGGGCCCCGCGATGATGAGGATGCTGGGATGGAAAGGATCCAGGAACCCTGGAGCCAAGGTGGTCAGTGCATCGAAGGGGTTGACTATAAATGAGCATTAGGGATGGGGAGGGGACTGAATGACATTACTCTAAAGGAACTGAGCTTTCACAAGATGAAGAGGAGTTTAGGAGTGGCCTGGGGAGCCAGGAGGATTCCAGCCTGTCCTGCTGACCCTGAGAGGGGAATGTGAGGATAAGCAGCCCCTCTCTGAAGGGTCAGAGGGCAAAGAAAAGGGAATGTTCCAGGAAAGGCTAAGGGTACAGAGGAATGTGCTGCTTGGAGCAGTGAAGGGGTCAGGGAAAGGGGGATGGGGGCCAGGGCAGCCGAGAAGAGAACAGAGCAGTGTAGGGATAGAGTCTGGGAGCCAATGGGTGCAGGAAGAGGCCTGGGATGCTGGCTGAGACCGAAAAGAATGGGAATGGGCCCAATGGGTTTCATCCACTGCGTCTCTACAGTGGGGTGAGGACTTGGGGCTAAAGATTTCACACAATGGCTTGGCCACAGAGTGGGTCTGCGCAGGCAGCTGCGATGGCTTTGGCAGGCCTCAGGTCTGCAGGCACCAAAGGGCTGCTTCCAGGAACCCTGCATGGTGGATGATGCTTCAGTTAACTGCTCAAATAGGACTTGTGAGGAGGGATGATGACACCACAGGCTAGAGGGGTGGCTGGATCAGGGACTAGATGAGCTCTGAAGTCCATTCCATCACTGCCACCTGTGATCACATACTTCACAGCTGTCCCAAAGGTTGACCCAACTATGAGATATGCTGGTTGTTTAATTTGTAATTTCAACTAGCTGTATACAAATGTGCCTTAACCACCACAGGCTGAGAAAGGAAACAGACACCCCGGCCTATGCCAGAGGCCTGAGCATAACCACCTAGAGCCAGCCTTGGAGGGTATCAGCAAGAGGCTGAACTGATGAAGGAGAAGGGAAGATGCAGAAGCCCTTGTTCTCAGAGCTCAGAGCAAATTGTGGCATCAGATCTTTTAATATTGCTATTTCTGTTGCTGATAATGACAGCTAAAGTTTATTGAACACTTTCTATGTGCTAGGCACACTGTATGGCCTAGCTTGTTTATTCCTCATACACTAAGAGGAAGGTGTTTTTATCCTCATTTTGTAGATGAGAAAACAAGTCCACAGGGATGAAGGAACTTGCTAAGTATTGGGGCCTGGACCCCTAAGCAAAACTGACCCAAGTTCAAAAGATCAGAAAACTACAGCTCCAACAGGAAATATGACTCAATCAAAGACTCAGGAGGTCAGGCACAGAGCAAGGGCTGACATCCAAGTCTCCTGACTGCCTACTCATAGTTCTCTCCACCCCACCACACAGAGACGAAGCACAGTGTCCATTTCTTCTGCCCAAAGGACATCTTGACTGCAGCCTCATGAAAGACCCCAAGCCAGAACCAACAAGCTAAGCCACTCCTAGATTTCAGACTCACAGAAACCATGAGAAATAGTCATTGTTTGTTAAGTCACTATATTTTGAGATGATTTGTGACACGGCAATAAATAACTAATAGAGGGTAAACATCTATTGGCTCATGTGTCAGGATTTGAGGACATTCCCTCTGACATTTCTACTCTCTGTCCTGCTGGAAAGTCCTTCGTCATGAGACAAGGAAAGAGAGAGGCCGTAGTGACCCTCTGTCCTCCGTAGAGCTGGAGACAGAGTGGACAACTGACGCTGCCTTTCTGGCTCTCAGCTGTGCTGGCCAACAATACTTGTCCATTTCTACCAGCAAACTTCTTCTTAGAAGGTCTGGTAGTAAGTATTTTAGGCTTTGCAGGCCACATACAGTATCTGTTGCAACTACTCAACTCTGCCATTAAAGCGCCAAAATAGCATTAGACAATACATAAACAAATGGGCATGGCTGATTCTAATAAAGCTTTATTTACAAAATCAAGTGGCTGATTCAAGGGTCATACTGTGCTAATCCCTGGTTTAGAGAAAGGAAAAACTTAGTCCATGAAGGTCTGTGGCCAGGCAGGCTTAAAGGGCCCACAGGACACTTCCCATAGAGGGGAAGCTGTTCCTAAACTGCCCTACCCTTGGCCCCACCATTGCTCTGCCTCTGCCCCAGGAAGCCAAGATATTTATCATCTCTTGCAAACAACCACCACATATGAAGATAGCTAAGGGAGCTCCAGGTTTGCTGAGAGTCTGAGCACCTGTGAGGGATATTACTAAGGAAATGTCCACACCAGCTAGAAGGTTTCTTTCAACTCTGGGAGCAACAATGTCCAGACACTGCTCCAGCAGTTACTGCTTGCACACATATATCCTCCTTTCTTTCTCACCTGCAATTATTGTTGCGTAACAAATGAACCCTGAAACTCAATAACTTACTCACATGGCTGGCAGGTTGGTTCCTCTCCACACAAACTTCTCCATGAGGCTGCCTGGGTGTCCTCACAGTGTGGTGACAGGCTTCCCCCGCAACTACCTATCCAGGAAACCAAGGAAGAAGCCGCAATGCCTCTCCGACCTAGCTCTGGAAGTCACGCGTCATCACATCTACTGTCCCATTGTTCACACAGGTCAGCCCTGATTCCGTGTGAGAGCGGACTATGCAAAGACAGGGATACCAGCAGGCAAGGATCCCCATCGTGGAGGCTAGGTAGAATGAGTGGGTCCTGAGGTTAGTGCTCCATGGGAGTGATCACTAGGAAAGCTCACCCACTTAAGTTTGGTAGTTGTGTGAGGAAGGACTCTAACACCTGTTTTGTGGTTGTTTGTTTGTTGTTTGTTTGAAATGAAGTCTCGCCATGTCGCCCAGGCTGCAGTGCAGTAGCACGATCAGGGCTCATTGCAGCCTCGACCTCCTGGGCTCAAGCGATCCTCCCACCTCAGACTCCCAAGTAGCTGGGACCATAGGCACACGCCACCATGCCCAGCTAATTTTTGTATTTTTTTGTAGAGACGAGGTTTCACCATGTTGCCCAGGCTAGTCTCAAACTCTTGAGCTCAAGCGATCCGCTTGCCTTGGCTTCCCAAAGTGCTGGGGCTTACAGGCGTGAGCCACAGTGCCCGGCCTTCTATCACCTGTCTGCTCAAATCTGTATAGGTGAATTGTTCATAGGAGATGTTGATACTCAGGTACCGATGGCTATAGTTTTTAGCTACATTTGACCACAAGTTTTCATTGCTGGGGTTTCAATCCCATCTTCCTTGTTCTTCTGCCATTCTTAGGAATCTGCAGTGGACGTTTGTCATTCTGTTCTGACTTCCCAGCATCTGACACTTGCCTAGAGGAACTTCTCACTGTGTGACTCTTGGTAAGGGCAGGTCCCTGCCCCGTTCTTCAGTCTTTCTGTCAGTATTTGACTGACCCTATGTCACTCCAATAATCCTCTTGCTATTTAAATTAGCTAGTCAGTCACACCTGTAATCCCAGCACTTTGGGAGGCCAAGGCGGGCGGATCACCCATGATCAGGAGTTCGAGACCAGCCTGGTCAACACATTAAAACACCCTCTCTGCTAGAAATACAAAAATTAGTCAGGCATGGTGGCACACGCCTGTAATCCCAGCTACTCAGGAGGCTGAGGCAGGAGAATCGCTTGAACCTGGGAGGTGGAGGTTGCAGTGAGCCAAGGTTGCAGTGAGCCAAGATTGCGCCACTGCACTCCAGCCTGGGTGACAGAGCAAGACTCTATCTCAAAAAGAAAAAAAAAAGAAAGAAAGAAAATTAGTTTCTGTTTCTTGCAACCTAGAATCCTAGCAGGTTCTGGGTCTCTAGCACTTACTTTCAGACAAAGCTCTCCTGGTGCCAAAGCCACTACACCTCTGCTGCTGCTGTGGCTACAGTTGCTGAAGTTGAGCATAGACTTCAGAGTCAGACAGACCTAGGTTTGAGTCCCAGCCCTGCCACTTTAATGCAGTGTGACTTTCTACACGTTATTTAACACCTCTGGACTTCTGTTGCTTCCCCTGCACGATGAGGGAAGTGATATTTAGCTTGAAAGACTGCTATGAGGATCTGCACATAGCATTGTGCCTGGCACAGAGTAGGTGCTTAGTGACTGCTCTTGTATAATAAAATATGATGGTGATGATGATGATGACCATGGACATGTGCTGAAGTTTCTCCTGATGTGAACCCCGTCCAGGGTTTATTACAGAGGCAAAGCTACTTCCATTTGATGACAGGTCTCTGGAGCTACCTTGAATGGTCTGTCCTCTCAGTACCAATTGCTCTTTAGAACCCTCAAAGCTGGTCTTACTCATGGAGTTGAATAAACTCTTTCAATAAGGAACTTGCTATAAGTCCCCTGGGGACTAGCCCAGAGCATGATTCAGAGACACACCCCCAACCCCTCCTATCTTCAATGCTTTGCAAATGGAGCTCTTTCTGGCCTGCCCTGAGATCCTAGAGCATCTAAGATGGGCATGCAACTTCAAGCCCCACTGTGGTGCTTGCAATCTGATCTCAGGTCATCCAGACCCTTGACCTGGCCTCACAGCCTGACATAGCCTCACAACTACTAGAGATACATCCTGGATGGCAAGCCACACTCTAAGACACTGTGCTCCAGCAGGAGCCCTGGTTTCTCCCATCCCATCTCTGAGCTGGCAGAGCTGTTGCATAGTGTTTCCATTTTTCTAAGGGTTGTTCCAGAGTCTAGGGTGTTCATGAGAAGTAATTTGCAAACCCCATCCCATGCTACTCTAAGAATTATACCCTCATACCAGTCTGGGAAAGAGTCTGACCCCCACCTTCACCCCAAATCATGGCATTGGGTGAGGTGGCACCTATGCTGGTTATGTGGGCACTACAGATAAATGGGCAACTGCAAGATCAGGAAATCATCCTAACACAGAAAGAAACATCTCTTGTTCTAAGACTCCCTCTTTGAACAACCCAGTAAACCCTACAGGCCCCTCATTCATCTTCCAAAGCACTGATTTGCCGCTTAGGATATATATTTGCAGCTGAGTAGTAGCCTCTATCTTTTCCTAGCAAGAGTATAAGCCACCTGGAGTGACAGCCTTCTTACACTTTCCCTGTCCTCTGCACCTGGCACCTTGCCTGAAGATGAATCAGAGCTGACGAAATACTTGTCGAATGGCTGCTCCATGGATGACACAGAACACAGCTGCAGACCCTGACTACCTGGCCCAAAATAGCAAATATTGTGGGCCATGGGGCCATGGAAACCTGAGGTGCCTCCCAGGGCCACAGCAGATGATTAAGAAAATTGGCCAAGAGATAGGATCGCATCAGCCCACAACAGCCTGTGCATTTTTGTCCAGGTTGGAGAGGCAGGACACAGCCTGTACCTGTTTGGCAGGACACAGCCAGGTCATTCCTGATAGACAAGACACAGCCACCCGACACACGGAGTAGAGCCCCCACAAGGCTGCTGCTCAGAATGCTCCTGCAAGCTCAGCTGCGATTTTAGGCCTGCTGGAGTGAGGTCTCAGGTTACACCAACTCCTCAGCTTCTCAGCTTTTGATGGGAGCTGCTTCTGGACAGGGACATCACCACCAGCCCATTAGTGAAGGAAATATTTGCCAGAGAGCGTCACCCTCCAGGAGGAGAATAACAACTGAAGGTCTATATTTCATCTGTTCCAGGACTCTTTTAGCTTAGATGAATTCCTTAATCCTTCTTCTCTACCCATAGGCTCAAAGAGTTGCAAATCTTCCACACACTCGGTACCCCTTTTAAGTTTAGAAATTGACCTAACAATAATGCCTCCTTGCAATGTCCTTGCAAGTGGCCTGGTATGCACTGCCTGGTTTGCCCACATGTCAATACTGTGAGGCTGGACATGGGGATTGTTTGGTTTGGAGATGTACTGAGTGATAAATAATGGAATGCTACAACGGCTAACATTATACTAAACATTTTACAAAAAAGTAAGCCTCAGAACAACCATATGAAGGGGGGAATGTCACTATCCCCAGTTTCAGATGAGCAAACTGAGGCTTAGAGGTGTTAAGAAACTTCCAAAGTCACCTAACCGGGAAGTGGTAAGACCATGATTCAAACCCAGGAACGTTTGGCTTCTAAGCACAGACTCCTAATGCTCACAGTCCACTTTTACCCACATATTTATGAAATATCAATCACTGTGCTGCCTGCTGAAGACATAGGGACAATTAAGGTACCACCTTGTTGCTCAAGATTCCAACCTAGCCAGAGAAACAAACATTAGCTTAATTTTTAATTATATATTACAGTGTGATATTTGTAATAATAAAAATTATATGTAGGAATGGAAGGATGATGATTAATTCAGTCAATAAGGGAGGAACAGAGATTAGGGAAGGCATCACAGAGGAACATTCAAAAAATGAAATTTTATGATTCAATTTCTTTTCTGTTTTGAGTGTGTGATCTTTAGCCATCATTCGTCCACACTGGCATCTATTGAATGAGTCATCCATCATCTGGGAAAGACCCAGGCAAAAGGGTCCCCTTCTCTGAGCCCACGCTTTATAGGTCTCACATATCACAAACCCAAAATAGATTAATGTGTTAAAGAACTTGAGAGCATCTCTGTCATTCAGGATTCAGAACTCAGCATCGGCACAGCACAACCAATAACCCTAAACACCACTCGGATGAGTAACACCATTCAGGCCCCAGAGAAACGCTTCTCCACGTCTCTTGTCCTATGTCTGTGAATCAAAGGGAAACCTTGTCCAAATGCCATCCATGAAGATTTGTGGGTTGTGCCGCTGCCAGTGCTGGAGATGGACACCTCCCTTTGGAGGATGGGCAGGATGTGAGCCCCAGATGAACTCAGATAAGAATTAGGCAAATTAGTTAACTTACCTTATTCTTCCTCACAGATTGCATGAATGCACAGATTCATGCAAAGTGCAGTGTCCTTCCCTAGGAATGCTGAGTGTCTATTTCTTGCTTCTCTCAATGCTCCAATCTGTGATTCTGGAAGCAGTCAAAAATTAAGGCAGTATTCACAACAGCTACACATGATGGTTGGGAAATAGTTTGCAATATTAAACAAATCCTAATACTTTTAATTTGTGTATTTGCAGGCCTATCCGTAACATACAAAAAGCATGATATTAATTCTTTATGTTGGCCACTGGCAGACCTCAAAGGCTAGAATTGTATTAATAAATAGGTTTTATTTTATAAAAATATGTTTAAAGATTTAATTACATTTTCAAAAGATTAAGTAATTTTAATCTAAGTGATGTTGATTTTTAAAGTTGATATGAATTTATTATAAATTATATTTTCTTTTAATTTCAATAGATTGTTTTGCAAATTTTATTTACATAAATATTCAGTTATAGAAAAACATCAGATGGTGTAATGAACTGAGTGTTATGTCTTGCCAAAAGTCATATGTTGAAACCCTAATCCCAATGTGATGGTATTTGGAGGTGGGACCTTTGGGAGGTAATTAGGTCATGAAGGTGGAACCCTCAGGAATGGGATTAGTGTCCTCATAAGAAGATCCCAGAGAGCTGGCTAGCTCTCTTTCCACCTCATGAGGATGCAACCAGAAGTCAGTAGTCTGCAACCTGAAAGAGGGCCCTCACCAGAAACCGACCAGGCTGGCACCGTGATCTCAGACTTCCAGCCTCCAGAACAGTGAGGAATAAATTGTTGTTGATAAGCCAGCAATCTATGGGACTTTGTTATACAACCCAAACTGACTGAGACAGATGGGTTTGCTCCCCTCTTTAGCCTCACTCACTTATCTCCCTCAGGATCCCTTCTGGGCCAGCAAACAGCAGATTGGCCAGGTGTGGAGCCTCACCCACAGCACCTGGCTCAGCAGGAAGCATGTAAAAGGCCCCCAGGCCAGGACAGGAGGGGCCTCTGTTGCAAGCTATTTTCACTGCTACTACGTATACTGCTCAGTGCCTCACTCTGTCTTGCTTTGACTTGGGCCTTCTGACTGTCTCCTGGTACATACCTATTCACCTGGCTTCCTGATCTGCTTTGACGGATAGCTTCAGTCACTGATCTCTTGAGCCAGGTCTTTGTCAACCTTGCTTTGACCATCACAACCCTTCCTTCCTCCCCACCAAGTATTTCCTGATATCCATTGGCCTGCAATGATACAGGGAAATAAATATTAACATGTTTTTGAATTATACATTACAGTGTGATATTTGTAATGATAAAAATTATGTGTAGGAATGAATCAAAGGGTGGTTATTAATTCTGTCAATAAGGAAGGAAGAGAGATTAGGGAAGGCTTCCCAGAGAAACACTTATTAAATGGAACTTTTTCTGTGATTCAAATTATTTTCTATTTTAACTGTGTAATCTTTAGCCATCAACCATCCACACTGGCATCTACTAAATGAGTCATCCACCATCTGGGCAAGGCCCAGACAAAAGGGTCCCCTTCTCTGAGCCCATGCTTTAACAGGTATCACATATCACCACACCCCCAAAAATTAATGTATTAAAGAACATAAAGTAATATGAATATATACTTCAAAAATCAGAGCTCTCCCCTCTCCCTTACCCACTCCCCAAGAATATACAGAGAATGGCCTTCTTCATCACTCATTTCACATAAATCATTGTAGAAACTACCCTGATCCTAGCTTCACCCTCTGCCCTTCAGGATAATTCATAAAAATCATTAAGCACTGAAATCATCCAGTTCAAACACTGTCTTTTTACAACTGGAGAAACTCAGACACAAGGAGAGGAACTGACTTTCCCATGATCACCCATCAAGTGAACTGAGACTAGAGCCAGTCTCCAAGCTCCAAGCCCACATCCACACTCTGGTTCCAAAATGCCACGTATCCAGATAATTGTGTGGCATTCCAGCAGCTCCCCACCCTAATCAATCTCCACATGACATCCCATAGGGCAGTTATTGTGAATTGTGGGGGGCAGAAGTTGGATGCTGGGTGTGCAAAGGAAAAGCAAGGGAGGTTGTTTCATAAATGACACAATGGCACGCTCCAAAGTTGAGTTGCAGGGCTTCCGCTGCCCTGAGAGACTGCATGCCTTTCTGGAGACTAAACATTTTCACAGTTCCTTTGGCCCAAGGGTTATTTTCTTGTTGGAAAAAATGGAAAAATTCCCCACACGGATGGCAAGAAAAATAACTTCAGCTTGACTAATCCAGAGACAAAGCTTCTTCTGAAATTGCAAAAGGATAGAGTTGGAGGGGATCAAGCATTTCTTTTAAATAAACACAGAATATTTCTTTCTTTGCTTTGTTTTAGAGACAGAGTCTCACTTGTTGCCCAGGCTGGAGTGCAGTGGCATGCAGTTATGGACCACTGCAGCCTCAAACTCCTGGGCTCAAGTGGTCCTCCTGCCTCATCCTTGCAAAGTGCTGGGATTATAGGTGTGAGCCACCATGTCCAGCCCCACAGAATGTTTCTTCTGGGTTTCTTTTTATTTGCTCATGCCTAAGAACCCCTAATTGGCTCCTTAGAGAAAGGCCGGGTCCCATGGGTCAGAGGAGAAACTGGGTGGGCATGAGCCTACGGGAGAAGCCCCAGCTCACTGGAGCTCCCTGTCTGGCCAAGCCTGTTAGGAGCTGTGTCCCACAGGGCCTGGGCTGAGAGGGAGACGTGCCTTCTTGCAGAATCCCCCGCATACCCAGATGAGCCCTCCCTAGAGATGGGACTATCAACTGTCCAAGACCCTGTTCATTACTTATCTTCAAAATGTGCCTCCTCTTCTTAATGAATAAATGCCTTTGGCACTAAGAGTTCTTTTGCTACAACTTGTTTCTTAAAATCAAAATAACTTAGATTGATTTTATCAATTGCATAACTTACTAATTTTTTTATCTGATTTTTCTCAGTTCTTTAGCTAAAGAAAAACTCAAATTAGTATCTATGTTTAAAATATTTCTTCTATGAAGCCTGGGCAACATAGAAAGACCCAATCTCTACAAAAAAATTAAATAAGTAGCCGGGCATGGTGGTATCCACATGCAGTCCCAGCTACTCAGGAGGCTGAGGTGGGAGGTTCACTTGAGTCCAGGAGTTCAAGACTGCAGTAAGCGAAGATCGTGCCACTGCACTCCAGCCTGGGTGACACAGTGAGATCTCATCTCTAAAATACATTAAAAAGGAAAAAAATATAACTGTTGGAAAATACTGAAATTGTCAATGACTGCAGGTATCCTTGAAAACATTTCTCCTGTGAGATTAAGTAAATCATCTATATGTTCATGGCATCTATTCTGAGAACTTATTGATGCCTTTAAGGGACGCTTACAGCTGCACTGTCATTAATGACTGTGGATATTGCTAAACAGCAGGTTACCATCTTCTAGAATTTGTATCAGTTTATCAAATGTAGTCACACATAGATGGCTCACACTTGGCAAAAAAGTTAGGAATTGTCCTGGAAGGGTCCATGCGAGTGTGAGTTTTGATGCTTAAATGTCCCCGGCTTCACAGTAGACCTGCCCTGCAAACCATTAAAATGGTTTGTCCCAGCCTCGCAGGGGTCATTTTACCTACCCTTCAAGATACCCACCTCACAGCCAGTGAGCATGGAAGAAGCCCAGGGAACTGGGGTCATGACATGATCATGTGATATGAGTAGAGCATGAAGGAAAGAGCATCAGATTCCGGGCTGGGTGAATTAGGACAATGCTTTTCATACGTGACTATATGTTCACTCTTCTCTATAGTAGTATTCATAATACTAGCCCTCTATACCTCACAGGTATGGGAGTCAAGTTGTAAAACATCTGGAAACTTACTTCACAAACTAGAAAGCACTTCTTGAAAGTAATGTCTTTTGTTCATAAAATCATGCATTCATTAAATATTTATTAAGCACCGACTATATGCTAGGTACTGTTCCAGCATTGGAGATAGAGAAATAAACAAATATGACTATCTGTTTAAGACATAAAATGTATTTTCCTCCTAGCCTTTAAGGTGAATAGCCCTTGGGACAGTAGTCAGTCTCCAAGATGGTCCCCAGGGACCCCACCTCCTATTGTTGTGCCCACCATACTGAATTGGGGCTGACCTACACACGAGAATATGGTAGAACCAACAGTCTATGACTTCCAAGACTGGGCCATAAAAGACACTGCTGCCTCATCCTTGGCCTCCTGGATTACTCGCTCTGGGGAAGCCAGCCACCATGTCTTGTGGACACTCAAGAAGCCACCAAGAGGCTGGCGAGGAGAAATGCAGTGTTCTGTCAACATCCAGCACCAAAATGCCAGGCATGTATTACCTTAGAAGTAAATCTTCCAGCACCAGACAAGCCTTCAGATGGCTGCAATCTAGTTCACATCTTGAATACAACGTCATAAGAGACCTCAAGCCTCAGTTGCCAGCTAAATCACTTCTTCGTGTCTGACCCATAGAAATGTAAGAGGTAATAAATATTTATTCTTATACATAAAGTGTATAAGCCACTACATTTTGAGGTAAGTTGCTATGCAGCAATATATAACTAATATATTTCATTACATAATTCTTCCAAAAGGATAAAGGAAGATAATTCCACCTTTGGTCTCATATCACTACAGACTGATATTTGTTGCCTGACAATCTTCATTTGGTTGAGGAACTGCCATGGGTACCAATCATATAGTTGGTGCTCCATAATACTTACTTGTTGGCTGTTGGATTCATGATTCTGGAGCTGATGAGCACAACTATGGCTTGGTGGACAGGGATGAGGTCACACAAAAGTTGGCTAAGGCATAGAGAGATCCACCCAGGTAGGGCCGGGGGTGGGTGAGGATGGTCTCAGGAACAGGTGATCCTAGGAATCCAGATAGACAAGACCCTCAGGATGGCCTGAGGGGCAGGATCCCGGTGGTCAGTCAGAGCACTGCATTCGTGCAGATCCAGGTCTGATGGACAGTCTGGATTGGAGGGAGAATGGTTATCATGGAAAGACAGTACTTGGGTACTGAGGCCCAACAGCAAGACTTCAGACCAAGATGGGCGTGGGGGACAAGATAGAGGAGCCCAGTATTGGAGGATTAGGAGGTCAATGTAGAAATGGTAAGCAAGTCAGAAGCCCATCCCTGGAGCTCAGGCCCAGGTGGAGCTGAGGGTGCAGCAAGGCTGCAGAGGCCCAGGTTGACTCAAGGAGCATCTGCAGAATTGCAGCTGCAAGCCCCATAGCTGTGCTCCTCAGTTCTAAAGTCATGAATCCAAGAGCCAACAAGTAAGTGTTTATAGAACACCAACTCTATGATTGGTACTATGGGAGTTCTTCCAGCCAAATGAAGATTGTCAGGCAACAAATACCAGTTTTTAGTTATACGAGACTATCCTCAATCTGGAAAGGCATCCTTCATCTGCTGCCACAGGTAACACCGATTCCCCCTCACCTGGCACCTGGACCCTCCTAGCTGGGCACCCCTCTCAGCTGTGGAGCTCCCCACAAACTTGCCTTAAAGGTGTACAGCTCTAAAGTCTGGAATTCACTTTGATTTGGGATGATGGGGCTGCAACACAGTCCTTCATATTGAAATCTCAGGAGAAGCAGCCTCTCCTTAACTACACCTTCACAGTTTTCCTTTTTGTAGTCTCTGGGTTTCTGAGATAATAAACACTATCTCCAAAACAGGTGATAACAATGACAGTGATGACACTAGACTGTGAGACTCCAATGTGGAGTCAAGGCAGGAAACTTTATTGACAAAAGGAGGACTTAGTCAACACAGGAGTTCTGGGGACAATAAGATGGAAATCAAATACAGAGTAACCAAGATAAGGCCCTCACTTTCCATAAATACCTTTGCCTTCTCCAAAAGCAGGTACTTTCTAACTACAAAAGTATAACACAATGTGAGATGACAGGTTCAAATCCAAACTCCATCCTATTACTTTCAGAGACTACCTGTGATTTTGTAGCATCTCCTAGTTTTTTCAAATATATCAAAGACCCTAATTTTCCAAGCATTCATCCCAAAAGTAAATTCTCCAAAAAAAAAAAAGGACATACATCACCCAAAAATTATGCAGATTGGTCCTGAGCTCTTCCACGTCAGCTTCTGGCCTCTCAGAACACCCTCATCACCCCAATGTTCAGGTCCTGGGACAATTTTTCAATATCAATTTATCTACATAATGTTCACCATTGTGAGCAGAACTGGCATGAATCTTTGCACCTCACTGGAGCTATAAGAATTGTCTCTACTGGAAATGCTTCTGAATTAAATCAGCTGGGTTTCAATTCCTCACAAGCTAAGCTCAGTGTTATGTCTCATGTTGGTCCATTTTTGTGGCTTCCTTTCCCTCTCCCCAAGGCTTTTATGACCCATGAGAAAATGGGGGCAAGACCTCTAGTTGTGGTCCACTGTGGTCACTGTTAGTCCCTGGTCCAAGCTGTGGGGTCCATTCAAAGGTAGGCTGCTCCACAAATATGTCCACAACCAGCATGCCAAGCTCAACCACGGACAGAAGCCAACTCCACAGGTGCCATGGTCCTTAAGCTTTCAGGCAGCCATCCCACCCCCAGTTCTGCCACCCTCACAGAGCTCAGCGCAGGGTTGTTGTACAAGTATTGATGGATTGGGTGAAACCCACCTTGTTTCTTTCAGCTATCTGACATCTGGCTCATTACCATTTCAGAAACTAAAATACGGCTCCCAAAAACAATGGCCATGCTCATCCCATGGGCAAATGTACCTTACTACTAATTTGTCTATTTTGATGGTTGAAATAATTTGTTGTGTGCTTGTTAGGCACCACCAAAGATTAAAAGAAATAGATGACATGGCCACTACTCCTAAAGACTTTTATTTTCTAGTTGGGAAGGTAAGTACCCATGGGAAGGTTTAAAGTTAATAATAGTACAAAATAACAATGAAAGTAACACCTCAAGACACATTGGCACATCTCATTGGATTCTCGGAGCAATCCTGGGTGACAGGTATTACAATTTCCCATTTTGTAGGTGAGGAAACTGAGGCATATACGATCCTCCCATAAGACTTGCCTCTGGAGGGGGAAACTAACCTGGGGCCAGAGGGGGTCATGCCCGGCTGTTACCCCCTGCTGTCTTGCTCCCTACCCTCTGTGACCTGCAAACTTCACAACACACATGTATACACACACACACACACACACACATACTCCAACCCTACCTTATTGGAACATCTGACTCTGTAATGATCTATAAAAGTTTTATTGTTCCTGCTTTTAGAAAGTTGCTGGATCTCCCTAGCACTTGTAAATAATGTGTGCTCCAGCCCCTATCTCTGCCCTGTCCCTAATCATAGGCACCCAGTGGGTAATTATCCAACAGCCAACAAGGGAGCAACAAGAATCCCATGAGGAAACTCAGTCCGGGGATTCTTCTGAGGTCACAGACCTCCATTCATGGGTGGTCGACCCTTCAACCCTTCTGCCCCAACCTGTCAAGGAGACAATTGCCACAGCCCATGTGAGAGGCGCTCTGGTTTTCCAGCGTCATCCCCCACTCTGCCCTTCAGTCTTCCCAGTAGATCAAATGACTTCCCACTATTTCCTGAACATACCCCCTCCCCAGGCTTGGGAGCGTGTCCTTTCCTCCTCCTGGAGTGCTCTTCTCTCAAGTAATGCTTGTCCAATTACTGCTCAGACTACAAAAACTAGGCCTAAATATCACCTCCTCCTTCAATCCTTTCCTGATTTTCTCCATCCATATATGAGCTTGCCTTTCTCTGAAACACCATAAAATTACAAGTGGATCATCTAAAAGTGTTCATCTCTATCTGCTTCTTATTACAGAAGCATATTTGCAGATTTGTCTTAGGGGATAGGAGTCAGAGTTCTGAGTCTGTCCAACCTCTGGCACTTATGACCCATGCAAAATTGGGAAACTGAGCCACAAGAAAGTCATCTATAAAATGGGGTTTCATGAGGATAAAATGAGACAACAAAGAGAAAGCACTTCATAAACAATAATGGGCTTTACTCATGTTATGCTTAACCTCTCTCTGCCTCAGTTGGCACGTCCATGAAAACACGTGTAGTGATATGTCTCCCGCTTGGATTTGCCGTGAGGATTCGATGAGGTCGTGTATGTAAGGCAAAGTGAGCATAGTCCCCCGCCTCCATCTCTGGCCCTGTCCATGTCATAGCAGAGCTTGGACTGGAGACCCCCCATTATATTTTTCACTCTGACCACGATGTTGTACAGGATTTAGGATGCTGCTGCAAACACTCTTTCATGGGGGTGACTTTTGGAACCTGGGCAGGAATTCCAATGCTCTGTAATAATCATCATCATCATAAACAGTTGGTGGTCCCTGCATCCAGGAAATTAGTTTTTAGGGGCCAAGTCTGTGCTGTGAGGGAACATGCCCCTCCCTCAGAGGTAGAGACTGCAGAGCATGTGTGTCTATAAAACCACAGCTAATCCTCAGAGCCAGATGGAAGAGCTGCCTTCCTGAGTGGCCAGCTGCGGCATCGGAGCCAGAAATGCCCCACAGAGGCAGTTTGAGAAGCATCAGCCCTAGTGCTCCATGAGCCACGTTACTGAATTGCAACATTGGTGCGGGAAGGTGAATAATAAATCAGGTTAGACATTGGGTCAAGGATCTGCATCTGAGAAGAAAAGGAAATGATAAACTATCAGAGTTAGAAGGAACCAGCTCAGACCAACATCTTTGCTGCAAACTTCCAAGCCCCTCCCTTCCCCCCTTTCTCTTCTTCTTTTCAGGGCTGGGTCCCACACCCTTTTAGCATCATGTGTCCCTAAACCCTCCAGCCACAGTTGACGTGACTGAGAGCGGACCAAGCTGGGCCAGTCAAATTCTCTCTCCTGGAATTCTGGAATTGGAAACTGGACACTGGTCAGCTTCTATTGGGATCTTCACCCAGGAAGACTCACTTTCATGGATGGAATACAGACTGGAAGCCAGACAAGAGAGAAGAGTATGGGAAACGCATGCCTCATTCCAAGAGAAACAGATCAAGCAGGAAGCCCTGCATGAGGAACACCGCAAAAAAAAAAAAAAAAAAAAAACACTCACTGAAGACACAAACCTCTCTTGCCTCATCACTTTAGTGAAGTAACAGAGTGCCTTGCACACATAGGTGCTACTAAATTCAAGTTTATTGACATTCACTAATAATCAAAAACAAGTGGGGATCTAATCACAGTGTAGATTTGAGGGAGAAACAAAGAGCCACTGAGCTCCTTAAAATCAGGGGCCAAGTTTATATAAAGCTGAAACGCAGGAAAAAACTAGCTGGGATGGTGGTCAGCTGTAGAGGGGATAATATGTGGAAGGGGGCACAAGGGGCTTCTGGAACGTTCTGATTCCTGTTCTGGGTGCTGGTTACAAGGGCCTGTTGGGCTTGTGAAAATTCAGTGAGCTATATGAGTATGACATACGCACATCTGTGTACATATGGTATATGTCAATAAAAAGTTTAATGGTACAACAAACGGGAGTCAGGTCTTGACTTACCCAGAGCCCACCTGATACAGTCCTGGCAGGAATTCAAGGTTCCATCTCCCTAGCATTTTCATACAAGCAATATCTGATTAAAATAAATAACCAAAGTGGCCTGGAAGAAAATAGGAATCAGAAAGCCAAGTCAGAGAAGGGCAGCAGTGTGCTCAGAGGAATTCAGGGGGTAGAAAAAGAACTCGTTGCCAAGAAGACAATCCCAAATGACGCGTTAACAGTAATGTGTTTGGGCTAATGTTTTATACACAGACCCACAAACAAACACACATATTTGTCCATGTGTACACATGCCTTGGACCTTTTGATAAATTTATAACCATTATGAGGAGAATATTTAACTTTTCTACATGGTAGGCACTGTGTTTTACATTCATTAAATAGCTCAATCATGATAATCACCTGCTGAAATGGGTACTATTATTATCCCCATTTTTCAGATGAAGAAATCAAGGTTCAAAGAGGTAGTGACTTGGCTGTCACCCTGGTAATAAATGGGTAAATTAGGCTGGTCTAACTGCAAAACCCATGCTTTTAAAATAACACTTTCCAACTCCCCAAAAACATACAGACACAGATATTGGTACCTCAGCGCCTCTGTGTGAAATATAAGACAGAATACGTTCCATTTCATTCATCAATGGCTTCTACGGCTAACACATCCAACAGCAAGACAAGTGAGTTTGTTTGTTTCAAGGTGTAAATAGGAGACGGCTAATTTGCCGATCATTTTCGAATATGTGAATGTTGGAGAGGAAGCGGCAGACACGGCGGTTCTGCTAGCACACTTAACCCTCCTAACAATTTGATGAGGTACATATTCTTATCTCAAGTTTACGGAAGGAGAAACTGAGGCTGCATGCAATTAAGGGCCTTCATCAGACCCTTGCCTGGGTGACTCCAAAGCCCAAGAAGGCATGTTCACTCCCAAACAAGGCAATCTATATCCTTGTGTTAACCTCTGAACTGGCCCCACTGTGTCACTGGATTGGGCAGGAGGGCTCATGTATGATGGGGCCTCGCGCCAGGCCAGGCATGCTCAGCGACTGGGCTGTCACTCTCAGGGCTTCTGTTTGTCTCTGGCAATACCAGGGTGCTCAGGCCGACCAGCTCAGCAGGTGCCCAGAAATGATGACACTGAGGAGAAAACCCACCCTGGGCTCCCTGTCATGGAGGAACCCACGAACCCAGGGAACAGCCATCAGCACATGTGCCTTGGAGAAATTTGAATGAAGACGGAGAAGTCACAAGCCAAACCAGCTACCTCGGAAGGGAGAAGGACATGAGAAGTACATCATTCCAGCCATGAGCTCACCGTCCTTACTCAGAGTTCAAGGCTGATGAGAGGGAGCAGAGGTAAGGCCGCGGTGACCCCTGCCTTCTCTCTTCTCAAGCTGAGAAGATCCTGGCTGCTGGCTTTCCTATTGCTGTTAACAATGTACAACTACAAGATATCGTGACTGTACTTTTTTAACGCACTTAGGAACAATTGTTCACTCAGTAAATATGTGTGGTTGGCCTACTCCCATCAGTCATCGGGAGGGGAGACATAGTCTATTGGTTAAGAACGTGGACTCTGCTGCCTATCTGAAGAGTTAAGTCCTAGCCTCATCCAAGCCTTGTCTAGTGGGGGTCTGCGGCTATGATTACTTGTGTTATGACTCAGCGGAAGTCCTAAGGTGAGTGCTGGTGAGGAGCATGCCTTCTAGGAGAGGCTTTAGGACAAGTACGCAAGTACCTGTGATGGTGAAGACAGAACAGGTAGAATCTGGCATGTAACCTAACAGGTAATTCAGAGTCACAAGCACTATTCCTTTCAAAACTGTCTCTTTGGGAGGCCTCTTATTTATATGTAAAGCATTGTTGTGGATGGCTAAAGGAGCTTTTAGGCAAGCTTATTAACATTATTATTATTATAAAAGTAGAACATGCTCATTTTTCAAACATTGGAAAATAAAGAATTTCTGAAATTACTAACAAGTCCATCATGCAAAACAATGACAGTCAACATTTTGCTGTCTGTTCTTTTATTTGGATTTGTTTCCAAAAGCATTTTTTAGCTCCACATTTGGAGCTGCTATTCCTTTAGACTCTGTAGCACATTCTTTTTTTGTTTTTTGTTTTTGTTTTTTTGAGATGGAGTCTCACGTCGCCTGGACTAGAGTGCAGTGGCACGATCTCGGCTCACTGCAACCTCCGCCTCCTGGGTCCAGGCAATTCTCCTGCCTCAGCGTCCCAAGTAGCTGGGATTATAGGCACGCACCACCATGCCTGGCTAATTTTATATTTTTAGTAGAGATGGGGTTTCGTCATGTTGGCCAGACTGGTCTCGAACTCCTGACCTCGTGATTCACCCGCCTCGGCCTCCCAAAGGGCTGGAATTACAGGCATCAGCCACTGTGCCCAACCTGTAGCACATTCTTTTGACTTTGCCTGGTGAAGCAAATCTTCTTTATCCTTTGAAGGTAGGTTGGAGTTTTGGAAACATCCGTAAGTCGTCAGGAACCAGGTGTGGCAAACTTAATAAAAGATCAAGCTGGGGGCATGTTGCTTTTGGTCCAAACACAAGATGGTAAAGCAATGAAACTAATTTTACTGGGTGGCTTGTAAAAGACCACTAACAACAGTTCCAGTAGGTCGTTTGAAATTTGGGTTTGCCACAGGCAATAACCTAGAAATAAAGGATCCCACAGAGGGCCACAATTCCAGGTAGTTCACTTTTAAATTTCTGGTGCCAAGTTTTATGCCTGACAAATAGTAGGCACTGAAAAACAGCTGGGTGTCCCAAAGGAAATTGACTACTTTATTTTTATATTAGTTTTTACTTGCTGTGAGGCTTTGGCTTATGTACACGCCAAAGTGGATTCTTCTTCCTTTAAGAGACTCAGGCAATTATAAACCCTCCAAAATTTTCTGTAATACACTCAAGAATATATTTTTAAATAACAACGAAGGGAAAATAGGAGATTATTAATACTTTATATAATTCACAAATATATTCTACTTTAAAAATTAAACCATAAAGATATAGCTATACTCCTTTTTGAAGACCATATCTGATCCTAGCACCCCTCCTACCTCTTCAAAAGAAGTGAATTCAGTTATCAAATTAACAGTAACTTCCCACATCGGGTGTGTGTGTCTGTGCGTGTGTGTGCGTTTGTAATCATACGCATATATGACATATATTGCATATATGTAATACATATCGGGCTGGGCGCAGTGGCTCACACCTGTAATCCCAGCACTTTGGGAGGCCGAGGCGGGCAGATCATGAGGTCAAAAGATCGAGACCAACCTGGCCAACATGGTGAAACCCCATCTCTACTAAAAATACAAAAATCAGCTGGGCGTGGTGGTGCACGCCAGTAGTCCCAGCTACTCGGGAGGCTGAGGCAGGAGAATCACTTGAACCCAGGAGGCGGAGGTTGCAGTGAGCTGAGATCGCGCCACTGCACTCCAGCCTGGAGACAGAATGAGACTCCATCTCAAAAAATAAATAAAATAAAAAATATTTTAAAAAATACATATCATTTTTAACTAAGTTATATTACCATATGTTTGATTTTACTGCTTATATTTTTTGCCCAACTAAAGCAAAACTGATCATGGTGACAAAATCCATTTCAATATATAAGTTCTGATTTCCTTCCTTTTAAAATAAACTCTTGATTTCATACCAGGCCTTCCACAGCGTTTGGGAGAATTTAGAGTTGCCAGAGAAATTAGCAGAGGCACGTAAGAACTTCCACACTGGGTCAGCCCTAGGATTTAGCCGCCCAGCATTGTACATCTGACAGTGGTGCCAAGGAATGCTGTGGATGGATGGGCTGATGTCAAACTCCAGGATTAGAGACATCCTAAGACATTCTCATTATCCTTCATGACCCACGGTGCATCTGTCCTCCACAAATGTATCAAGCTTCTTGATAACATATTTCTATTTCCAGCTTGTACCATCTTTATGGACTAATGGGCTCCATGAGTTATATTTGCTAGGAGAGGGGTTTTCCTTCCCTTTACTATCATCTCATCTGAAACATTTGACCTGCCTTTGTCTCTCACCTTCACCTATTTTCAGGGATATCAAAAGAGGACTTTGCTTTGGGAAAAATATGTGTAGACATGCTTTTGTTGCTTCCATCTGGCAAGGACAGTAGAAAGATGGAAACTGGAAGCCTTGGGGAAGAAGGAACCACAGAACTATAAAATAAAACAGGCAAACAAACAACAGAAAAAGAAACTGTGAGCCAAGGGTAGATGGCTGGCATCAAGGTAGATAGATCCAGTGGTTTTATTCTAACTTCTTCCCAGGGCAGATGTCGCACTTCTCAGCCAGGATCTATAATAGCCCCACAGCTTAGGAAGGAACAAGAAGAGGTAGAAATGAAATGGCTCCCAAAAGAAAAACCTCCCTTGGGTGGTATTTTAGGACATTAGCTCAGGCTGCCTTGTCCTCAGTCATCTCAGTGGCATTTAAGTAGCCCCTTGGGTTACAGATCACGGCAGGTGCTGGGAAGTGAAGAAGGCCATGCTAAAAATACAGGCCTCTTCTGGAACTCTGCCGGCAGCCCTGATGGAGCTCCCTCCTCAAGCAGCAGTACCTCAGCAAAAGAACAGTTTCCTCCGCCTTAAGCAGTAAGAAAAGTCTGGCTCCTTCCTCCACTGAAGTTCCTGAGGTAGAATGGTCCTCAGGACAAAATACTCAGAGAAGCATTTCTATTGAGGAACAGCGATTTCTATCAAAGCAAGAAAACAGGTTCTCTTAAGAACTCAGGGTCCCAGAAGAAAGTGCTAAACCCTGGGGTACAAGGTTTTGCTTTTAGCACACTCATCCTGATGCTGTCATGAGAGGTGAGTAGGAGGAGGTAATGAACTTGTAAGTGCTTCTTAAACTACACATATATAAGAGAATATCACCATTCTTCAGACAGCTAAATTCCCCCACATACAGAGCTTGAATAAACCTACATGTTAACCAATTAAACCTTGGGGGAATGGGTTTTGCTAGTCTGCCAAGAAAGGGTCTTTACAAAACCAAAAGAAAGCCCATTGCTTACTTTCAGTAACCTAGGCCCACCCATAGGCCTCTAAATCAAATAACCTCCACTGAGAATTAAGCTGTTAGCACTAGGTCTGGCACAGGTGCAGAAACAAAAGTTTAGAAATCCTAATTTTGAATTTATCTAACACGGCTGCCTCCTAGAGCCTGAGTGGGTTGTAGCGAGACCTCAAGTAGAGGAGAGGCACCTGGGCCATCCGCCTCCATGGGCTTTTTTTTTTTTTGCATCGAATTTCATGGTCTGCAAAGTAAGGGTGGGGCTTTACTTGCCATTCAGGAGGTTGCAAAGGTCACTTCCACATATGTTCCTGTTAAGGACATCAGCAGAAACTTGAGAAGCAAGTATAAAAACATAAAAATGAGCAGGTGGCATTCAATAGGAAAAGAATGCAGGGTTTGCCGGGAAGTCATGATTGAAACCAGTCCAAGGCTCCGACGTGGCCTTCAAGGCTCTGGACTGCGAAGTCTGTACAGATGCTTTCGTTTCTGCGCAGGCTGGGTCTTAAGGAGGCACTAGTTGCTGTTTTGCCCCAAATTTTCTCTTCATTTTCCCCCCAAACATACTGCCTGGGTTAACTGGTGGCTCATTCCTTTGCAAACCCAAGGGTTTTAAGGGAATCAAGTGTAGATATCTATTGATTACCCCAAATCTCCATTAAAGCTACTGGGAATAAAATTAACATACTCACCTTTCTATCTTCAAGATGTCCTTATTATCCCTCCTTTGGTCATAAACACAAGAGTGGAAAAAGATTTTGTTGGCTTAACAACGTTTTCTCACTAGGTTCTCCCATCACTGAGAGTGGGTGGGAGGGTTTAAGAGCCCAGGCTTCTGTTGTGAGCTGGCCCATGCAGGTCAGGGCAACCCTTCAATCTTAGCCTCATTAGTATCACGTTTTAACCACGTTCTGCATGTAGAAACGACCTTAGCGCCCCCCCCTTCCCCTTATAATGTATTGCTTGTAAATATGAAATAAGGCCAGGCGCGGTGGCTCACGGCTGTAATCCCAGCACTTTGGGAGGCCCAGGTGGGCAGATCACCTGAGGTCAGGAGTTCGAGACCAGCCTGGCCAACATGGTAAAGCCCCATCTCTACTAAAAATACAAAAATTAGCTGGGTGTGGCGGCGCATGCCTGTAATCCCAGCTACTCGGGAGGCTGAGGCAGGAGAATCGCTTGAACCCGGGAGGTGGAGGTTGCAGTGAGCGGAGATAGTGCCACTGCACTCCCGCCTAGGCAACAGAGCAAGACGCCGTCTCAAAAATAATAATAATAAAAATAACATAAAATAAATATGAAATCAAACTGAACCTAAAGACAGGCTGGGAATGAATGAATGAAAAGGGCATTGTTACTGAGAGTTCAGATATCTGCATTTTTGTTCCTGCACTGCCACCTCCCAGCTGAGTGGTCTTGAACCAGTTACTGCCCTTGGTGTGTGTGGTTTTGTTTTGGTTTAGGTTTTTTTTCTTTTCAAGACAGGATCTCATTCTGTCACCCAGGCTAGAGTACAGTGGCACACTCACTGCAACCTCAAACTCCTGGGTTCAAGCGATCCTCCTGCCTCAGGCTGCCGAGTAGCTGGGACCGCAGGTGTGAATTACCATGCCCCGCTAATTTTTAAATTTTTTTGTAGAGATGGGGGGAAGCTCTACAAATTTGCCCAGGCTGGTTTTGAACTCCTGGCTTCAAGTGATCCTCCTGCTTTGGCCTCCCAAAGTGCTGGGATTACAAGCATGAGCCACTGTGCTCGGCCTGGTTTTCTCATGTACAGAGTGAAAATCGGAGAACTCATCCTGATGCTGTCATAAGAGGTTGGGAGGAGGAGGTAATGAACTTGAAAGTGCTTTATAAACTATACAAACATGAAGGAATATCACCTTTCTTAAGACAGCTAAATCTGCCACACTTGGAGCTTGATTAAATCTACACTGAGTTGCTACTGTTGAGAGACAGACAATAAGAGGTAAGGCAGGAAAACTCCTATGCCTTTTTTTTTTTTTTATTGTACTGGGACAATCATTTTGCCCATGCAAACATTCCAGGTAATAAGCGTGCTCAAGGGCCTGTCCGAAGAGTCAGGACCAGCTGTGTGTTACTAAACAATAAAGGCAGGCACGCCTTGAAAATGGCCTAAAGACCTTTCTCAGAGATCCAAACCAGCCCCACCCCCCGCCCCCAGGAAGCATAGCATATTTTCTGTGAGGCCTTGATGGTAGCATCACAAACCCTTGGGAAACACAACTCCCCAGTGTTTGAGGAGAGCATGCCGTATCTTGTTCCAGGGACACTGAGTCGTGAGCATAAAACGCTGCATTCCAAAAGAGACGAAGAAGCAGTCGTCTCTCCGTTTAATTATAGATTCTTCACTTTCCCTTAATTGCTTCAGTCAGCACTGTTGACTCTGGGGGAGTCACAGTACACCGGCAGGGCTATTGCTGTTAAACAAGGGGTGACTATCAGGTAATGAGGTTTTCATTTTGTTTTTTCAAACAAACAAACCCTGATGTACATATTCAAGTGAGCATTCCTGTTAAAGGTGTCACATTGGGAAATGATGCTCATGTTGACTCTCCTTCGTAACCAAATATTGATAAATGTAGTATGACACATACAAGTGTTTTATGGAAGGAAAAAGGCAGTATATTTAATATTAAAGCTTTCCTAGAAAACCCGAGATATGTGATCCTCATAACTATAGAGGGCCCCAGGTGACCAACTGAGCTGATGGTCATGCCATGGGAAATACACATTAAATGACTCCCAAAGAGAGGGTTCTCCCTGCATCGTACATAAACACTTTTCCTACAGAAAAAGATCCATGTCTTTTGTCTGCTTCCCTGGATCCCATAAGCCCTAAATGTCTTGCACACAAAAGGTGTCCAATAAATATTTGGAGACATTTGTCTTACCCTATCACAATACTTATATTCATTCTTCATGAAATAAGACACAGAGCCCATATTTTGAATGGAAACAAGATCTTTTGAACCTAGATTTGTTACCTTACCTTCCCAGACTTTCTTGTAAGTCAGTAAGAAAGCTGGACTTGTCAGTCATAAAAAAAAATTGTTCAACAAACATTCATTGAGAAATGACTGAATACCAAGCACTGGAGAAATCTGGAAATTCCAAGCATGTTCGTGGTGATCACGTAGAGCCTCTAGGCCAAGAATGTTGAATGTTGTGCAGGCTGTCATGCCACCATGATTTGGTAAGCTTTTTACTTTCAAGGAATATAGACTCGCTTATGTAACCTCAAGAAATACAGGGGGTTATTATAAGGACCCCTGGAACTGAAATTTGGTCATATTCTCCCAATCTCTTTCTCTAAATGGTGCTTCTGTTTATCTTGATATGCCTGCTTCATTCTTTCTCTATAATCACTTCTCTGCTTTTTCATAACTTAGCTGATGCATGCCTATTGTGCTGTATTAGTCAGGAGAAGCTAGTTATGCTTCAGTAACAAACAACCCCCAATCTCAGTGGCCTAAAATAACAAAGATTTATATCTTATTCTCACTACATGTCCACCAAGGGTTAGTTGGGGGGAAAGAGGGAGCCACTTGAAAACCCACAATGACAGAGCAGCCACAGTCTTGAAAAATGAACATGGTTAGTCGTGAGCTCTTCCACAGTCTTGAAAAATGAACATGGTTAGTCGTGAGCTCTTTAAGTATCCACCAGAAGTCATTTCTGCCCACGTTTCCTTGGCCAAAGCAAGTCAAATGGCCACAGCCAACTTAATTGGGTGGGATGTACAATGCTACCACGACATTGACTGGGGAGAAAGCCTAAAAAATTGTGAATAACCTTAATCACTTTTACACGTGGCATTTCCAGCCCGACACTGCAATCCCTTTTTGTTTCAGCAGCCACAGCTAGTGATTCCCATTTTTCACGTTCCTTAATTCAAACTGCAATGAAAGAAGCTGAGTGGCGCAGTTCATCATTGCCTGACAAGCCACAACGCCAAGTCCCTGGTTAGTATTTAGATCCGTCCTTGAGTCGTGGCCAATCAGCCAGAGAACAGGGATACACACTACATACAGCCTGTGACTGTCCAGCCTACCTCTGGAGAGGACCAGGAGACCTGTTCACTACAGAAGAATGTGTTATTTAAGTCATGACGTTTTGCTTGTCCTAGCTTTGTCTTAGCCCTTGGTGACAAAAAGGTCATGGGTGGTATAGCCCATGAAGCTGACTTGGGCCTGACACATGGCAGAATCTCAACACGGGTTAAAAGAAATGATTGAATTCAGGACCTGCTATGTTAACCCATCAGTCTAGAGATCAATGATGTGGTACTAAGGGATTTTAAAAGTTAGCGTTGTATAGCTCCATTTCCATACTTTGACACCATAGGTTTCGACCTCTGAATATAGGCCCTAGGTGAGGGAGTCTGGGAGAGGAAGAGGTGAAAAGAAGAGACATCGATGGCTTTAAACTATACAATAAGGTCTGAATGTCTGAATCTGGAATTCAAGGCCCTTAATCATACAGCCCCAAGCTTCCTTTCCAGTCTCATGCCCCCATTCACCCCCAAAATCCTACTGTCCAACCACCACCAAACATTCCTTTTTCTTTCCTTGGCGCATACAACGGCCCTCCTCTCTAGCTAACTGCTACCCTTCCTTTAAAATCAGTTTAAAAGCCATCACCTTTTCAGAGAATTTTTTCCCATCTGCTCTGACCTAGTCATTTCTATTTCTTCCTCGTGTGAATTCTTAACACCTTTCTCATGCCAAACACCTGGAGGACATAGACCTGTGCTACTCATTCTTTGGATTCCAGAGCCTAGTACCTGCCTAGTATATAGCAGGTACTCAACAACCGTGTGTTTAATAAATTGCTTGTAGCATGATTTCATTTAAGGAAACTTTAATGAGTCCCTCGGCTACATATGGCACAGTAAGAAAAGAAAAGTCAGTAACATGTGGTCCCGCAAGGAGTTTCTCTAGTTCAGTTGCCTCTTTTTATAAGTGAGAAAAAAGGCTTAGAGAGATTGTAACATGGCTAAGGTCACACTGCAAGGAAGTGACCAGGCCAGGTCTGGATCCCTGGAACTGACTCCTAACTCCCTATTCTTGCCTCCTCTGCTGAGCTCCAACCTGGGGAGTCAGCTCCCTGGAGTCCACGCATCTGGATATCGTCCACATGCCTGGAACTTTGTCACTGTTCCGGTGGCTGGGTTGACACACCGTGATTAAAGGGCTCTGGTCAATTTCTGTGCCACGCAGCCCCTATGCTAATGGTCAGATCTAATGTTCTGACCATTAGGTCAGTGTATCTTTTCCCTCCTGGGCAGTTAGGTTAGTGGAAGAAACCCGATAAAATCTTGGAGAGGAATTTGATCATTCTCTGAAGGACTTACAAGTTGTTTGGCCTGCCTAATCTGCTCAGATACCGTCCGGGGAATATTCGGTAACCATGCAGTACAGACTGTGAATTATTCTGTGGGGACTATTAACAAGACCCTCACCAACCCTGCCTCAGCTGATCTCAGGGCTTGGGGGCAGCCCCCCTCCTTCCCTCCCACTGAAGCTCTGAAAAAAAGCAGCCTTTCCCCCTTGGGGGATGGGAGGAGTAGTTAAAAATAAGAAGTGTTGGGGGAAATCCTCCTCCTTCCAAGCACAGCTCACCCGGCAGAGCCTCCTCAGAGTTGCGGCTGCGGATGCAATGACTTAGCCAGGTTAACGCCGATCCCATGTTTTCCGAAACCTGGCACCTAAGCATCTCACATGGAAGGCCGACTCCCTAAAATCAGTGCAAGAAAAATGATAACAAGTTATATCCGGAGGGACCTCGGGGATTATCTACCCGCTGGATTTAAAGTTGAGGAAGCCGCGGGCAGCAAACAAGGTCTCACAGTTGCTGGTGGCAGAGTAGAGACCACAGACCAAATTGCCTAAGTCTAAACTCAATGTTCTTTCCCCTTAGACTGCCACCCGCACACACACGCACACATGCACACCTTTTTGGAGGCACTGCACAGCAAGCACAGAAGTACGCCACTGAGTCCTGTGTCCCTAAAGTATTTGACTGTCCCTCCGCTGGGGGAAAGGGCAGGCAGAAAACAAGACTCCGTGTGCTGTCGCTGTGCCGCCCCCTGCCTCTCTGACCCGCGCCCGCAGAGAAAGTCTCAAGAGCCGCCCCAGGCTTTCTCCCACGTTCTCCCTTTCTCTGCTGCAGTTGAGTTTCCAGAGCGTAAGCGCGCAGGATGACACCTGGCTGGCTGAGAGCTGCCGGGGAGGCGCTGGCGGGTGCCGAGAGCGCACTGACCCTGACGCAGGGTGCGGCACGGCTGGGAAGCCCCCGGGCCTTTGGCTAAGCGCGCCGGAGGACGGCACAGGGGGGCGACGCGCATCCACCACCTGGTCCGCGCTCTCCCGGCCTCCGGCAGCTCAGGGCGGGCTCGGTTGGGGACCCTAATGGCTGGGTGCCGGCCCTGGGAGAAGGGGACGCGGAGGGCGGAGGGTTGCGCCTCGGCCCCGGCTCAGCCCCAACGCCCTCTCCCTGGCGCGCAGGTTTAGAAACAGGGCGGCCTCTCCGGCCGCCGCCTCGGCGGCTCGGGTCCCCATATATAGTCATATCCACCGTCAACTGGGAGGCCGGCGGCCGGCAGCGAATGGGCGAGCGGCCCCCGCGGGAGGAGCGGGGAGGGGGCACGGGGCGGAGGGAGGAGAGGAGGAAGGGGGGCAGGAGAAAAAAGCTTTTCCAAAAAAGTATTGGCTGTCTTGAGGAATGCGGTCGCCCCCTTGGGAAAGTACATATCTGGGAGCAGCAGGCGGCTCCGCGCTCGCACTCCGGCTCCTCCGCCCGACCGCGCGCTCGCCCCGCCGCTCCTGCTGCAGCCCCAGGGCCCCTCGCCGCCGCCACCATGGACGCCATCAAGAAGAAGATGCAGATGCTGAAGCTCGACAAGGAGAACGCCTTGGATCGAGCTGAGCAGGCGGAGGCCGACAAGAAGGCGGCGGAAGACAGGAGCAAGCAGGTCTGCGCCTCCCCGGCCCTGCGCCCGCGCCCAGAGCGCCGGGACTCGGGCCTGGCACCCCCGGCTGGATCCCCACCCCGAGGACTCGGGGAGCCACCACCCTACCCCCACCACCACCCAGGGCGGCCAGGGCGCGCGTCTGGAAAGAAGGAAGGGAAACGCAAGAGCCAGGCTTAGTCTAACTTTGTAGTCTGGTCTGAGGACGCTTATTTCCCTTCTCTGGTTCCCATGGCCCGCGAAATCAAGTCCTAGAGGCGCTTTATTCTCAGGACTGGGAATCAGTTTGGGGGAGGGAGGAGGACACCCGGTTCCCGGGGACGTTTGAAGGAAGGGCGAGGGATGGAGAAAGGGGGTCGAGTAACTCAAGTGTTAGAAGTTCGTTGACTTTTGACTGGGGAGAAAGGAACCTTAAACTTGGGGAGGAGAGGGGAGTCCTGGAGTTGTTACCTAAGAACAAAGATGGGGCGGAATGGAGGCTACAGCCCGAAAGCCAGGCCAGCAGTGGCGTTCTTCTGTGTCCCCAAGTAGTGGACTTGAGCCCGCTGAGACCTCGGCAGGAGTCTCGTCCCAGGGCAGGTGGGTGTGCGGGGTGAGCCGCGGAGCGGTTCCAGCTCGGGTAAAGAGGAAGTTACCTCGGGTCCTTTGCACTCCAACTCGGCGGCTCCCCGAGCCCGAGGGGCCCCAGCCAACCCGACGCCCGTGTGTTGTGTGTGTCTAACACCCGGTCCGTGCCGGCCGCCCGCGCCCGCCCGCCGCTGCCCCCAGCTCGAGGAGGACATCGCGGCCAAGGAGAAGTTGCTGCGGGTGTCGGAGGACGAGCGGGACCGGGTGCTGGAGGAGCTGCACAAGGCGGAGGACAGCCTCCTGGCCGCCGAAGAGGCCGCCGCCAAGGTACCCGGGGCGCGCGGCACGGCGTGGCGCACGAATGGCTAACTCTTTCTCTTTCTCTCTCTCCCTCCCTGTCTTTCCCTCTGTCTCTCCCGCTGTCCCTGTCCTTCTGGTTCTGTGCACCCACACCCCTCCCCTTCGGGATCACGCTGCCTGCTGCACCCCCCTCCCTCCCTGTACCCCCTGGCCAACTCCCAGCTGGAAGATGAGCTGGTGTCACTGCAAAAGAAACTCAAGGGCACCGAAGATGAACTGGACAAATACTCTGAGGCTCTCAAAGATGCCCAGGAGAAGCTGGAGCTGGCAGAGAAAAAGGCCACCGACGTAAGTGCACGCTCACACTGCTTCCCTCACCTCTTGCCTGCGTGGCCACTCCGGGGTCACCACAGGGCTGGAGAGCAATGGAGGAAGTTTACCTTTTCCTGCTGGACACCTGCACACAGCCCTGCCATGGCCCAGAGCATTGGATGCCGCCTCTGACTGCTACTGCACACATTCATTTATATTTCATCCACTCCTCTCTTCTTCTCCTTTCCTTTACCTCCCTGGGGGTGGAGGTGGGTGGATGAGAGGCTGGGAGAATAGAGCAGCTGAAATTGGACTCTGGAGGTGAACTTCACCTCCCTGGTGGCAGAAAACCCTTGAGGTGTCATCACCAAGGTTTGTGTAGAGAATGCCAGGTTTTCTTCACTTTCTTTCCTTTTGCCATCTCCAGTGGGTGGGAAGTTCTGGGTTTGGTGGTGGGGCTAGTCAGGGTTCAGAGAACCTGGCCTCTAAATGAAAGAAATGACACAGCGGTACCTTTACTTAGATGGCTGCACTTCATGGTGGGGCACAGAGGCACTTTGAGGCTTCCTTTCTCATTAGTGTAAGCCTTAATCCACCCCTTAAGATCTGCCTGGGAAGATGATACTTGCTTGGGTCTGCAGTCTGAAGGCACTAGATCCAGAAAGTAAGCTGTGAGTTATATATAGCTCAGTGCTTTATATGGTATAGTGAGCTAGCTGCCCCCTGCCCCTCCTGCTGGCCCCGCCCCCACCTGTCAGCCTTCTGACAACCACCACATAGTTGCAGGGGTGATGCACACAGCTAAGGCTCTCCTAAGCTCTTTGTCCACTGCCCTTTGGAAGCTTTTTAATTGAGGTCTTGCCTCTTCTGCCTCGGAAAGTCAAGCCAAAGGACCAACTTCTTTTCACACCATTGGATTCCATTCTAAAAGCTAATTAAGCCTAGAGGCCCAATTAGAAAAGAATTCCTTGGGAAGTTGGTAACAATTCCAAGAATGTGTGAGCACCAGGGAAAGCTATGCCAGCAGTTGAAACACTGAGAGCAACAGCAGACTTTTTTATATGAAAGTAATATGCAAATAACTGAAGGGTCTCAGGTCTTGAAATTAGCAAAGTCTTTTGTAGCATGAAAGGCTTGAGATGTATATCCAGGTGTGCTTTGTAAATGAGAACTCCAGAGAGGACATTTAGGATCTGACAAAAAGAAATTTTCAGTGAAAATCAAGCTTCCTGGAAAGGGGATTTGGGGGGAAGCACTGATTTTGCTAAAACATTTAAATTCTAAACTACCTGGCTTTGGAAAAAGAGCCAAAAACCATATATAACTCTGAGCCTACTTTGTATAATGCAGATCAGATGCCTGCTCTATATATGGCTAAATGGAAGATGCCTGCCTCCCGCAAATTCTCCAGCAGGACGTTTATTTAGCTTTTTCAAAAGAGCTGCTAATAGATCAAGGAAAGATATTCCTTATAAGGAAAAGAATGCAGAGAATTTGAAAATAGCCCAGTAAGACTGAAGGCAAAAGAGGGAGAAAAAGGTTACTACAATTCTTAAGGGAAAAAAATAGGATAATAATTATTGTAACTATGTAGTGCTAACATGTCTTTATTGAAAAGTCTTGTTGAAGGGAGCACTGGAATGGGGTGGGGCAGAAATGGGAAAGAAGTTATTTAAAGTCAGCTGGTGTGGGAAGCAGCAGGGGAGGGAGCTTCTTGAATCTTGTTTTGGTTATTTTTCCCACTGGGAAACTGCCCCTAAATCTGGCATATATGGCTTTTTTGGTAGTGTATTGATCACATTCCCTTTTAGGACACTTTAGGTTGTCTGGAGTTTGGAGCCCGTAGGAATATTGAAGAAGTTAGTGAAGAAATGCTATACAGTCATTTGTTGATTAATGAAGGGGGATAAGGTCTGAGACATGTGTCATTAGGTGATTTATTCATTGTGCAAACACCATAGAGTACATGGTACTTACACAAACCTAGAGGGTTTAGCCTACTAAACACCTAGGCTACAAACTTGTACGGTGTGTTACTGTACTGAATACTGTCAACAATTGTAACACAAATCACCAGGCGATAGGAATTTTTTAGTTCTATTGTAATCTTATGAGGCTACTCTCATATATGCAGCCCCTCATTGACCAAAACATCATTATGCAGTGCATGACCATATTGAGAGTATTAGTTTTTTATTTACTAAAAAATAGTCAAAACTTGAGGAGGAAGAGACAGATGTCACTAGAAGAAGGGAGAAGTCCGGTAAGGGAGAAGTCAGCTTCCTGAGGTGGAATCGTATTACCTTTGGGATTAGGACATTTCATTGTCATTATTCACCAATGTAAAACACTTTTACATTTTTCTACTATTATTACTAAAAACATTTTTCTACTACTTTACCGATGTACTTTACAAATCCTATTCTGGAAGTGGGCTCTACCTAGCTTAGAAGATTGTCATTCAGGAGTAGTATCCCTGATGGTCTTGTTTCGAATTTTGTGTTGTCTTTCCACCTAAGTCAAAAGTGAGGCTGAAGGGGATCGAAGACTCCATTTTTTTCTGGCCCCCAATCTCTTCCCCAGTAACTGTGATATATCTGATATTTATAGCATATGAGTCTTTATCCCTTTGTAGGTCTTTACTTCTTAACTTAGGGATTCTCAACCTTCTCTAAACATAATCACTTAGGGAGCTTTTAAAACCCAAAGTTAGGATGCACCCAAAGCCAGTTAAATCAGAATCCCTGGGGATGCAACCCAGGCGGCAGCATTTAAAAAATACCCAAGTGCTTCCAACCTACAGACAAGGATGAGAAAACTCTCCTAAACTCTTGTATAATGACATCGGCATGAAAATGAACTCACCTGAAACTGACCTTCCCAGGACATTAAGTCACTAGTTGGCTGCTTATGGCACTTGCCAGTGTCCAGCAGTTTCCTGGCTGCTCCTGGAGGTTGCCAGACACCCGGTTCCCCCATTCTCAATGTTGGAGGCCCACAGTCTCTGCACTTAGGGGACCAGCTGTAACCTCCCCACCTGACCAGATGAACCGCGGGGAAACAAAGCGAGAAGCTCCCACCTACAGGATGCAAGGACCCAAGCTGGGATTTGTGAGAGTCTCAGCAGAGGCTGTGAGGAACTCCACAGAAAATGAGTCAGGAAAGCAAAAGTTCCTTGTTAGGGCTTGGAGGAGGAGAGGGTTGTCAAGCATGTTTTCTTTATTATTCCCACACATAAGGGAGCTGGCTTTAAGAGCTTTCTGTGACAAACCTGAGGAGAAAAAGCCCTGAGACTTAGAAGGCATTTAAGAATACAGCTCAAGGGGGAAATCGGTGGAGACTGTATCTGCGGTGGTTTTCTCCACCTGTACCCAGAGGCTCTCTCATAGGGTTCTGTGGCTTTCCTTGGGGTGCCTTTTAAAGGCATCCCAGTCCAGCCCAGGACTGATTGGATTCCAGGAGATCTCAGAGGCTGGTCTGACACCAAAGAAGGCTGTAAAGAGAAGAGACCATTTGGATGACTGTTTTCATGGAAAGTGAGCCCCAGGGAGGCTGGCCTGAGATTACACAGCTGATTATGGGCCTCAGCCTGATTCTTAAAACAATGCTTGTGTATTTCTTAATCGTAGCTATCATTTGCGTTTTTAACTATGTACAAGGTATTGTGCTAAGCGCTTTATAGTCCTTCATAATTCTCATAGCAGCCCCATGGGGAAAGTACTATTATTATTCCCACTTTTACAGATGACGCCCAGAGAAGACAAGTTATTTGTCCGAAGTCACGCAGCAGGAAACTAGGAGCCAGAGTCAACCTAGGAAAACTGCATTTAGAACAGGAGGTCTAACCACTGTGCTCTACACGCGGGTGGTTTTCACTTCGTGAAGTTTTGGGGAATGGGGGTAGTGTTTGGGTTATAATCTTGCGGTTGGGATCAGGCCCTTTAGGGCATATTCCGGCTCCAGACCCGCCGCTCAGCTTCTCTGGCTCCTGGGCATGGGAATCTGGACTCGGGAGCGGAGCGCTCCCGCGGCCAGCAGGAGTCGCTATTGCCCTTAGCAGCCAGCTCCGTTACCCCGGGTCACCACGGCGCCGCGGAGGGGCCCTAGAAGTGGAAGCCAGAGCCCTAGTGCAGTGGCCTCCCGGAGCGCCCAGCTCACCAGGTACCCCCGCAGCGCGCCGGGAGCGCCTTTCTCCCCGCCGCCGCGAGCATGCGCAGTGCCCCCAGCCAGTCCCGGGATCCACGGCGCGCGCCCCTCCCAGCCGCGCGCGCCCGCCTGCGGTTTGTCTGCGCAGCCCTGGAGGCCGCGACTTCCGGACTGCTCCTGGCCGCAGGGGGCGCCGCCGTCGCACTGAGAGGCCTGGGCGGGGCGGACCGGCGCTGGGCAGCCAGGACAGCCGCGGCAGCCGGGTCCGCAGGGCAGCAGCCGGCCTCTCCCACTGCAGCCCTCCCGCCCGCCTACCGTCCGGCGCGATGGCGGGGAGTAGCTCGCTGGAGGCGGTGCGCAGGAAGATCCGGAGCCTGCAGGAGCAGGCGGACGCCGCTGAGGAGCGCGCGGGCACCCTGCAGCGCGAGCTGGACCACGAGAGGAAGCTGAGGGAGACCGTAAGGGATACACCCATCACCCCGCAGCCCCCAGAGGCGCATCCTCCCCGGGCAGCCCCGCGGCGCCCCGCAGGGCCCTCCTGCATGCCCCCCCCGCCTGCGGGCCCCGGTCCCTCGTCCCCACGCCTCCAGGGCGCACCTGGCGCACCTGGGCCAGCTGGCGGCGGGCTCTGGGGAGGGGCCCGGCCTGTTCTCCTCAGCCTTTGTTTTCCATCTTGCTGATCCAAAGTAAACGCTCCCAGGGGAAACGGGTGGTGTTGAGAAGGTTCTGGAAGGAGCATTTTCCCAGGGAAGGTCTGTTTCTGGGGTGGTGGCTTTCGGTCGTGTCTGTGCGTCCCCGGGAGGTGCACTTTGCGCTGCTGGCTTGCTTTACTCTGAGAGTGGAGAGGAAGGAGGTCCTTCCTCTTGGAGATCCGTACTTTGAGAAGGGGCGCCGACAGGTCAAGTGGGAGAGGCACTGTGGACTTGGGGCCCGGGGATGCTACACTCCGCCGTTCCCGTCGACCCTGTGGTTTCCCGGCGGCCTGTGTCTCCGAGGCGGTAGACAGACATTGACAGCTTGACAGCGCCGCGTTCTGCTGGAAGAGCTAACATATAGTGCAAAACCCTTCACCCGTCCCTTTTTTCAGCAGTCCTCCGCCCCTTTTCTCTCATACAGATAGATAATCCTTTGTTACCAAGTCTTGGAAAAAGTTGGCGAAATGTCAACAGTTATTGGGTGTATTCTCTTGCGGGCTTCCCCTCCCCCTTGTTAAATGTAATACCTGGCTTCCTTCCTTTCTTCTAAGGCAAATGTATCCAGCAAACACGAACAGGATTTCAGAGGTAGTCTAGTATTGGATATTTGTCGATTTTGTGTGTGTGTGTTTTTAATGAAGATGCTGAAACAAACACCTTGGGAGTTTTATGACAATTGATAGTATGATGTCCTGCTGTGCTTAATATACGGGGTTGTTCTGAGTTGAGTAAATCGTTCTGGTTAAGTGTTTGTAAATGGCTGTATGGCTGGCCACAGAAACTTCAAGACCTGAAATGGTCCTCTTCAGAGGAAAGCTCAACTAGAGAAAGTTTCAGATAAAATACAAGCAGGAATAAGAAAATTAATAGGCAAAAGAGAATTCTCAGTATTTGCTTTATAGGACGAGTCAGCAAAAGTCCTGTGGATATCCCTGAACTTGGCTGGGTGGTAAACTAATTCCGACTCCCTAACTGGCTAGTAGCTGTCCTTGAACCATTAGAACTATATAGAATATGATGGATAAGAACAAGAACTTTGGACCCAGACTGTCAGAACTTGAATCCTGTCTCCACTACTTACTAGCAGTGGGCAAGTTACTTAATCTCTGTGTTTCAGTTCCCTGTGTGTAAAGTGTGGATAGTAACAGCATCTACCTGTCGGTTAAAGGAGTTACTATGTAAAGACAGTACACTGATGCTTGGCGCAAAAGGGTAAGTGCTGTGTGCCCGCTGTCATTAAAACTGCACAGCCCTGGCAGCCCAGTGCTCCTTCACCTTCAGTTCCCTACCCAGCAAGGGGTCTTAAAGATGGCCTGCTCATTTCATGACATCATAAAACACTTCATTTACTGCTTTTAATCAACATTTGTTGGGGCGGGGGGCTTCAATGAAGAGGAAGTGGGCGGGCTGGTAGGCATGTTTGATAGGTTGAAGTGGTATCAGTGGTAGAAGTCTGAGGTCTCCTCACCCTGCTAAGAAAGAGTATGTGTGACCCTATGCGGGAGAGCCTTGTATTGGCTCCTGGCCTAGTGATTGATGTTAGACACAAAAGATAAATTTTATGAAGGGCACATTATTACTTGTATTCTTACCTTCTCTTTTGCACATCGTTTTTATAACAGAACTCTTCCTGTGCCAGTTGGCTAAAGATAATACTTTCGTTCTTTTCACGGCTTTATATCAAAAGTGGTTTAAGTAGTTTCAATTTTTTTAAGTAATCTTTGCAAACAGTCTACCTGGGTGATTGATTGAACACAGAACCTTTTAAGACAGCAACTTGAGGACTGGATCAGACCATTGAAGAGAGACTTTCAGGCTGCAAGTTGTTCCTAACTTCTGAAATTGGAACTTAAATGTAGCTAACTTAGGTATTTAGATGTAGCTTGGGCTGTGAGTTAAGTTAGCAGTAACAGTTTCTTTTGGCAGCCAAGATAAAGGTTTAGTGACAAAACCATGAGCCACTGCAAAAAATATTTGACCAGAGAGTTGGCCTAAATTCAAATACTCAGACTGTAGTTAATAGGCCCTATTAAACCAGCCCTTACCTTGGAAAAAGCAGCCATCCCTTACTTCCTCCTAGTCTGTGTTTCCAAGGTGTGTGGATCCTTCAAAATGTTGGAATGAGGCTACTTTGCTTGACATGATTGATTCCAGATCTTGTGACCCACTAGGGTTATGTTTGCTTTTTTTCATTATTTAAAGAAAAAGGCAGGAAGAATCTTCCTTTCTGAGTAGTATCCAGCAAACAAGGAGACAGGGAGTTGTGGCCAGAAGGTTCTTAATTAGTAACATGATTAAATCATGGGAAATAACCAATTTACAAAAATTCCCAGCACTTTCCCTCTTTACACTTGGTAAATATTTCCGGGATAGGAAAACCGAGGGTGCATTTTGTGCTTGCATTGGCACTCCCAGAGTGGCTGTAACTGGAATGTATACTCTCGATTTCCGCTTTCATATGTAGGCAAGGCAGAGGCACTACAATGCCTTGTTCATGTCTGTTCTCCCTCATTATACAAATATGCCTCATAAATTATGGGCTTTGGCACACACACAGGAGGTTGTGTTTATCTGTTATCCATGGGAGTGCCCCTTAATGTCATCAGTGTTTTCTTTTTCCCCCCCTTTCCTTACCATATAAGGGCAGAAGTTTA
Source organism: Pan troglodytes (assembly GCF_028858775.2). Lineage (NCBI taxonomy): Eukaryota > Metazoa > Chordata > Mammalia > Primates > Hominidae > Pan > Pan troglodytes. The sequence continues at coordinate 55,041,948 of NC_072414.2, forward strand.
GCTTGGCTGTGGTCACTTGGTCTTACACAGCAAGTTGGGTGAAACCTTCTTCGTATAACTACAGTTTGCATGAAATAAAAAGACCTGACCTTTGATCATCCCAAGTTCCACTCCAGTTCAGTCAGGACTTTGGAAACATATTCCAGAGGATTGATTTCTAGAGTGTAATATTCTCCCACCAGTATTTTTTCTTAATAACCTTAACTGGAATACTTTTTTAAAAAGTAAAAGTCACTGCCATTTTTAATTTTCTGTTGTTGTATTGGCTAAAACATCTGGATTTCATGAAAATCTAGGCCTCATAAAATTTTTTTTTTTTTTTCAAATCTGATTGGGATAATATTATACTATGGTGGGGTGGGCATGCCCTTGATTTCTATATAGTACCATGTTGGGGTGGGGGAATGGGGTGCCTGCCCTTAGAGGAGGGTCATATGCATTGTAAGGCACCTCAAGTACAGAGCACCAGGAAGTTACTTAAAAACATCTGCAGGAGGACATTGGTAGCCTTTACTAATACAGCAGTCTCTTTTTTGAGTAGTTCATTAATTGTTAGAACACAATAGCACTTTTGAAATAAAAGAAACTAGCATCCCAGATTGAAAGACTTCACTGGCAGTCAGCACATGGGCTGCTGTTAGAAGAAAGCTAACTTGGCTGGGTGCAGTGGCTCATGCCTGTAATCCCAACACTTCGGGTGGCCGAGACGGGTGGATCACCTGAGGTCAGCAGTTCGAGACTAGCCTAGCCAACATGGCAAAATCCCATCTCTACTACAAATACAGCAATTAGCCGAGCATGGTGTCACATGCCTGTAATCCTAGCTACTGGGGAGGCTGAGGCAGGAGAATCGCTTGAACCCGGGAGGTGGAGGTTGCAGTGAGCCGAGGTCATGCCACTGCACTCCAGCCTGGGAGACAGAGCTAGACTCCATCTCAAAGAAAAAAGAAGAAGAAGAAGAAAGCTAACTCAGTACACTAAGAGTGATTTACATGCCTGCAAATAATTTGTGTCTGGGGTCTTGACCCTCCCCAAATGCCTTGTTATTTATATCTCTGCTTTTAGATAGCAGATGGTCATGTGTCTATGGGCTTGTACCGGCAGAGGCAACAGCAGGTCCTTAAGACTCCCCAAGTGCCATGATGAAAAGAACCTTAGAAAATATTGAAATAATCTCAAAACTTAAAAAAAAAAAATACCAGAAATAAAAGCTAGTAAAGGTGAGAGGTGTGGGGCTTTTGGAACATAGAGCATAATAAATCAGAATAAAAAGTAAAAATAAGAAAGAGAAAAAAGTGGCCCCGATTAAATTATAAAATTAAGCATATCTTGAATTCTAACGAGCCAAACAAAAATTCTGCTAGGCCAGTATAATAGGGCCTGCAGAGCCTGTCATGGGTTCAGGGTTTTCCCATAAAGATAGGTGTACCTCAGATACTACTCCTAGGTCCTGGCTTTAACCTCAAAGCCCCTCTGCCTGTCCTGCTCTGAAACCTCTGGGGCAGTAGGCATTGACTTCTGGGCTAGGGAGTAAATGTTCCGTGTCCTTATGTGAGCTTCCTATTACCCATTAGCATTGTTTTATGAAGTTTTCAATTTTATATCCTGCCTAATTTCAAAAAGATTGTGATAATCACTTTAGCAGATGATTTGCATTGCAGCAACTGTTCTCCCAGTCCTGGTTAGGATCTGTGCCTGAGGCCTTTTTTGGGGAGTTGGGGTGGGGGCCGGAGAACATCTCAATCTGATCTCAGGAGAGATAAAGACACAGGAGTGAGAACTGCCAGTTCCAAGGTTTCCGTGATGTTCCGGGAAGCCAGGAGAAGTGACATAGTGGAGAGCCGGCATGCTGGGAGCCTAGTGACTTGGATTTTAATCCTGTCTCCCACTGATGGCTGTATGGCCTCCACATACTTCTGTGCCCAGGGTCAGAGTTCCCTCCTGCTGCCTGTTTTTAGTCAAGAGCTAGAAGAATAGCCAGCTTCTTTGGGTGGTGGCAAAGGGGATTGTTTATTTATAGTACAGATTCCTGCCCTCCCCCTTTGACCTCCTGAATCAGAATCTCTAGGGACAGGGCCTGGAAGTTTGAATTTTTTTTTTTTTTTTTTTTTGAGACAAGAGTCTTGCTCTGTCGCCCAGGCTGGAGTGCAGTGGCATGATCTCGGCTCACTGCAGTCTCTGCCTCCTGGGTTCAAGCAATTCTCCTGCCTCAGCCTCCTGAGTAGCTGGGATTACAGGCATGTGCCACCATGCCTGGCTAATTTTTGTGTTTTTTGTAGAGACGGGGTTTCACCATGTTGGTCAGGCTGGTCTCGAACTCCTGACCTCATGATTGCCCGCCTCGGCCTCCCAAAGTGCTGGGATTACAGGCGTGAGCCACAGCGCCCAGCTGAAAGTTTTTTTTTTAATGCTCATCTCTGAGTTGATTCTGACACTCAGCCACTTGTGGGAATTGCTGATCTGGACAATGCCGAGGGATCCTTCTAGCTAAAAAATTGAGACCCTATTTTTTGGATTTACAGGGCCTCCTCAGGAAGGGGCAGCCACTCTCAGGTCTGCTGTGTGTGGCCTACCATTCCTCCCACTATATCACAAACTGGCACCTAGAAACTGGTCTCCATGCCCAGTCGTTGCTGGGGCACCCTGTATGAAGCCCTGCTGGCTGGTATTGCTGTAGGACATATTCTCTGATGTCCAGGAGTCTGAGGTTCTACAGAATGCCCCTGGGGAAACAGGAGTGGCATTTAGACAACAGCATTCTGTAAACACAGTGCCAAGAGCTAAGGGAAAGAATGGGGGTGGGGGTGATCGGAGGGAAGACACGGATGGATTGGTAGGGGCCCTTTGGGTAGGAAGATCTCATGTGCAAGGCTGGAATGAACATGAGGTGCTGTCTCCTTCCTTTCTGGTGACTCGGCTGTGTGTGGAGCTGGGGATAGAGACCTGTCACCCAGAGGGTTCTTTCCCCAAAGCATAAACAGTCGTCTTTCTGTGAGTACAAAGTCCTTGAGGTTTAGGCCCAGATCTAAAGCAGAGCAGAGAACTTGGAACTTGGTAGCTTCAAAAAGGTTTTGAAAATCTTGCTGGCATTTCTCTAATAGGCCATAGCCTCTGTAACAAGGTTATTTGCCATCATATTGAAAATGATAAGAAAGGGGGAAAGAGAAGAAAGTGTACAGTGCTTTTGAGTACATAACCTAGACACTCTATGGAGGCTTTTTGTTGTTGTAGGGCTTTTGGTTTGTGTGCTTGGTTTTTTTGTGTGGCTTTAAATTTTGTTTTGTTTTGTTTGCCCTTTGTTTTTGCTTCCGCTTTGAGTCTCCCCCCCCACCCTCAAAAGGAATAGAATTTTACTGGAAAATGAAAATATAGAAAAGTGAAGAAATCTTACCTGACCCAAAAGTATATTCTTAATATATACATCCTTCCAGTAATAGTAATTAAAAAAAAAAAGCCTAATGGTTTTTAAAAGACACTTCCCTACAATTGAGAGATTTGTTATCCTATTACCCTCACCCTTCAATACACACACACACCAGAAACAACAGTCATCTGCCAGTAATTCCTAGCTGGGTCCAGTTACCAGCTGTGCACTGATAATGATTTACTTTGTAGGCAGTACAGTTGTAAGTGCTCTTCCTCTGATTTATTTCACATTTGCCCTGCTCCCTGCCTCCATCAACCAATTACTACATTTTTGTCAAGATAAAAGTGTATTTACATGTTTTTATAGAGTCCTTCACCGTGGTTGGAGATGCCCTACTCACCTCTCTTCCCAGATAAGACTTGGCATTTAAAATCTTACAAATCTAGGTGAGCAAAGAGCTGAAGGTTCTCAGATTCCTTTGATTAAAGACTATGACCACAGTTTCTAACTACATTTGCATTTCCAACTCTGTATTGTGGATCCATAAGCTGAGAACGTTGCTTTTATTAAAATTAGGTTGGTTTTACTCATCTTACTGAGCCCATACTCTGTGCAGAGAACTGTGAGTTCTCTGGATGTGAGCAGCTTACAGTTCAATGACAAAGACAGGGCTGTGTGTAGAGAAATTTGTTATCCTATTACCATGGGTCCCTAAGTGTGTATTGTAATTTCTAGAAAACTCCTAAGTGTTCTGAAAACCCCACCACCCCTTAGTGAACATACATTCAAAGTGGATGAGGATATTTTACCTGATTAGTAAATTCCATCTCCCACTTCCATGCACAATATTTAAACAGCCACCAGTGCAAGTGTGTATAATGGACCATCATAGTCTTATAAGTGTTCTGAGGCTCATAGCAACAATTTCTTATGACAGGAAAAAAATCATTGCCTCTCAAAGAAACCAACATTTTATTTCAGTGACAGATAACAAGTAAAAACAGTACTTGTATTATTTTTCATTTTAGGAGTTTGATACTTTTCTTGTATTAACCTTGACTTCAAAGAAAAATCATAGGCTTACATCAAAAACACTTGGGAAATTTGTCTTGGCTGTGTTCCAATGAGGCCAGTTATTCTAAAAGGGGTTATTGGATTGTGTTGGGCCTTCATGTGGTGTATTTTAGAACCACTGAATTTTAAACTATTTAAGTTCCTTTGTAAGGATCCTGTGATAAAGTGGCTTGAAGGAAAGAGTTGAGTGAAACTCTTGAGTCCGATTTCTGGCTGTACTGCTATTGTCTTACATGGCTGAGCCTGGGTAAGTCTTGTCTCAGTTCACACTTCAGGCCCCCAGTGAGTGAGGTGGCTGTGATGACACTCTTGTTTAACAGGCAAGTAAAGCCAGGGTGTTGAAATCTACGGAAGTGAGCCGGGCGCGGTGGCTCACGCCTGTAATCCCAGCACTTTGGGAGGCCAAGGCAGGTGGATAAGGAGGTCAGGAGATCGAGACCATCCTGGCTAACACGGTGAAACCCCGTCTCTACTAAAAATACAAAAAAATTAGCCGGGCGTTGTGGCGGGCGCCTGTAGTCCCAACTACTCGGGAGGCTGAGGCAGGAGAATGGCGTGAATCCAGGAGGCGGAGTTTGCAGTGAGCTGAGATCGTGCCACTGCACCCCAGCCTGGGTGATAGAGCGAGACCCTGTCTCAAAAACAAAACAGAACAAAAAAATCTACGGAAGAAAGGAACCATGTGAAAGAGCGTTTGCTAATGATCTGTCTGTCTGATGAGAATTGTGTGTATAGATTTGTGTATACACAAATATGGATGTTCACTGTATAAATCAATGTGTAAATGTGTCCGAGAACTCCAGAGTTGATGAGGGCTTGTAATGCACTTAAAGGTAGCTCACCACAAGACAGTCTTCCTATCTGAAATCAGCATTGCAGTCCCAGCCATTTCCTGAAGCTACCACCCTCACTTTCTCCCCAACTCTGAAATGCTTTTCACTCTCTACCTAGGCTGAAGCCGACGTAGCTTCTCTGAACAGACGCATCCAGCTGGTTGAGGAAGAGTTGGATCGTGCCCAGGAGCGTCTGGCAACAGCTTTGCAGAAGCTGGAGGAAGCTGAGAAGGCAGCAGATGAGAGTGAGAGGTGAGAATGCCTCATCAGCCATCTTTTGCAGCTGCCTTTCCTGGTGCAATAAACCGGAGGGCTCCTGTGATCTTTGAGGTTTAAGAATTTTTCAGTCCCCTGGTGATGGGATCATTTCCTCTATTGATCCCAGGTATAACTCGGTTGGTTTTGTTCATTTAGCATTAGTGAAACACCTACTATGTCCAAAGCACTGTCCTAAGCCCTAAGGTTATAAGGAAGAAGATGATCTTGTTCCTGCCCTCACAGAACTCACCATCTAATGAGGGAGACAGACATGTAAAGGAGAAATGTCAGGGATACAAGTTGGCCCTTTCACTCCTACTGACCACAGAGCAATTGTGCATTTTTTAAAGTGTAACTTTATTTTATAATATACAAGGAGGCTTAGGTGTAAATAAAGGAACTGTGGACTATTGGTTGTCAAAATAGCTTAACAAATAGGTGGAAGAAAAAACACAAAGCAGAAACATGGTCTGCAAAAGTAAAATATTTTGGACTTGGTCTTAGTAATACACACAACACACATGCACACAAATAGTCAGATGCTCGTGTGTTCTGAGCCCACCTCCACTGTAATCTGGCTGTAGCTGAATTATTACTCAGATTCAGCTTTGTGGTAGTAAAGGAAAGCATGGTTCGTATAGACCAGCACAGCCTTGTGTGGTCTAAAAGGCATTTTCCCTTATGCTCAACTGTTGGAAGTAAGGATTTGCCATATTGCATAGAAGTACTTCAAGAGAGACTCCATGAGGTGAGAGAGCGTTCTGCCGCTTGAGGGATGGCATAGCATGAAGGGGCTCAGAGCACTGAATGTGTATCTGTCTGTGCTGTGACCTGGGCAAGTGAATGCAGTCAGTCATCTTGTCCATTTCTTACTCTTTGAAGTGACCCTACCACCAGGTACCAGGTATAAAGAGTGATTTCAGACTTTAGGATTAAAGAAGATTTTTAGCTAAACTTTTTAGGCCATTATTCACCGCTGCTTAGTGTTTCTTCGCTAACCAAGCATTTTGGACTTCTTTAAGATGACTAAGCATCTTACAGTATACGCATAAGAGCAGTTTTGTGGCTGACTTCTTTCTGAAATATACTTGTTAGTGTGCCTTAAAGGCAGTCTGGTAATGTTAGACTTCGGAGTAAAGGGGACTTGGGGATCATTTAGTCCCTTAGTTTTACAAATGAGAAAAGTAGGGCTCAGAGGCTGATGTGACTTGCACCAAGGCTCACAGCATATTTGTGGCTAAGCCAAGACTCCGACCCAGATCTCCTCAACTGTATTCCAATGCTTCATCAAAAGATAGTGGGCCAGATGTGGTGGCTCACACCTGTAATCCCAGCACTTTAGGGGGCCGAGGCGGGCAGATCACTTGAGGCCAGGGATTCGAGACCAGCCTGGCTAACGTGGCATAACCCCTAAATCTACTAAAAAATACAAAACTTAGCCAGGCGTGGTGGTGCACACCTGTAATCCCAGCTACTCGGGAGGCTGAGGCAGAAGAATCGCTTGAACCCAGGAGGTGGAGGTTGCAGTGAGCCAAGATCACACCACCGCACTCCAACCTGGGTGACAGAGCGAGACTCTGTCTCAAAAAATAAAAATAAAAAAATAGTGGTTCACTTATACTGCCTACTTAAATTTTGATAAATGAATTCCATTTTACATGACTTGTTATTCCATATATCTGTAAAATATCATAGGTCAGTTAGTATTTTTCTGAAACATTACACCACGCTATAGGACCCTAATATACACCATGCCATAGGACCCTAATACACTCAGTGTAGAGGACAGTGTCAGGCCTGTCTCCCAGCATTGCTGTCATGAAAGGGTTCCATTACAGGTAAAACTTAATTTGAAGCATTCAGTTGAACCATAGGAAATTGCCATTATTACTCGTCTGAAATGGTCAAATATCAGCATTTTTGGTGGACTTAATAGTTTATTAAATCTAACATTAAGTCTAATATTTTTGTTTATGGGTGGCAGGGTAAGAAGATTCTTTGTAGAAAGAGGTATATAAAGATAAGTTTGATTTTGTTCTAGCTTTGGTTCATGTGCAAGCTGAGGCTTCCCACAGGAAAGGCAAGAAATCTCATTATCTTTTTAATAGTAAAGCATATTGGCTTTTCCGGTTTCATACCGCCAAGATTCAGACAGATTCCTGACATGGTACCTTTCATCATCATTAATGTTAGATGCCTGATAGTTTCATCAGTACTCAAAGTGAGAGAGTTCACTCACAGTGAACAGAGAGAAATGTGTCTCTCTTTTCCACCTTTAGCTCTGGAAATTGTTGTTTCCTGGTTTGGAAAATAAAAGTAGCTCTGTGCTCTATTTTGGTCTACCACTTACACTAAGCCTCACAGGCCACAGCAGTGCAGTGTGCATTTGGGAAGTTCAGCTCTAAATCTTGGGTTTTCTTGCTTGTCTTTCTTTTCAGAGGCATGAAAGTCATTGAGAGTCGAGCCCAAAAAGATGAAGAAAAAATGGAAATTCAGGAGATCCAACTGAAAGAGGCCAAGCACATTGCTGAAGATGCCGACCGCAAATATGAAGAGGTCAGATCCTGGGGCCCAAAGCCTTGTGGACTCCCAGCAGTGGCCTTCAGGAAGCCGGGGAGCAATGCACAGTCTTGATTCCCGAGTGAGGCCATCTGCTTTGTTGGCAGAAATGGGTGGTTTTGAGAAGCAGAGTTCCTTTGTGTCCAGAAAACGGTTCTAATTTTAATCCTGCTAGGGGATCCCAGGCTTTTTCAGGAAGCCGATCAGTAGCACTGGGAAGAAGGACCAAAACTCCTCTCCCCCAACCACAAAGACCTGGACAAAAGATCTTTGGCCGGAAGGGAGAGTTGGGCCCTGTGTCTTGTGAAAGGAGGCTCTCATGCTGTCATGGTGCAAGTCATTTCTTCCCAGAGTGACCTGGCACATCCAGATTGGGCAGCTTAGAGACCACAGACAGTTTCTCAGTGGATTCACAGAGGCCTCTCTCCTCAAGGGTGGTAGAAAACTATTATCAACGCAGGTTTTCAGCAGAATTTGCTCCTGGTCGTGTCCCCATGAAAACAGCCTCCTGTGATAAGAGGCAACATGATTATTAAGGTTTCTGTTTTTTCCTTATTGGATCACATCGTGGCTATCCTGAAACAGCATTGCCCCTCCTTTTTATTACCATTATTACCTTCAGATTACACTATGCTCACAAGTTTTGATCTGCTTCAGAGGCTCCCTTCCTCTCTCTGGTTCTTCCACTAAATACAAATTTGATTTTGTCAGTTATCTCACCAACTTGTCTCACGTTAGTGTCTCTTGTATTCTTCCACTGCAGTAAGGAGGTAGATGCACAGATCAGCCATCAAATTGATGGAGTTCTTAGGTTTACTTTGTTTTCCTGGCAGCCCCCACCTTTTTAGTACATGTCTCATCCTACTGCTGTTTTTGAGATTGTGAATGTGTATTTTATCCCTCCTTCCGCATTTTGGTCTGGCTGCCGGTTCACCTAGGTCAGACTTCCAATTGAGACTGCCCAATCACAGCTAACCATTCTGAGTCAAAGCAGAAGCCTCTGATCTCCTCTCTGCTGGCACTCCTAATAGAGAGTTGCTTCTCTCTGGTCTACCAGAAAGAGGATCATATTGTTTGTAGACAAAACCCTTAGGGCCTGATGGGATCTGATCTCTACCCCCATGCCCTTCTGTTACACAAAGCTTGCAAGACCCATGGTGTGTGTGTTGTGTTTTCCTGCTGCAGGTGGCCCGTAAGCTGGTCATCATTGAGAGCGACCTGGAACGTGCAGAGGAGCGGGCTGAGCTCTCAGAAGGGTAAGCGGGCCCGGCGCCAGGAGGCCACGAATGGGGTGCTGCAGAGCAGTGACTAAACAGCATGACCTTCTGGCAGCTGCACATTACCTGTTTCAGCTCCGGGCTCCTTTTGTGCTCATTTGATGTGGATGAGCCACGAGTATGGAACATGGAGGACTCGTGTGGGGTGTCTTATGTATGAATGCGTGTATCACTGCATGCCTTACCTGCACACTGATTTTGTGAATGGCCTTGTGCATTTCCTGTGTCCACTAACAGCCAAGTCCGACAGCTGGAAGAACAATTAAGAATAATGGATCAGACCTTGAAAGCATTAATGGCTGCAGAGGATAAGGTACTGATGGCTCGTGTGGTTTTTAGGTTTAACTGCAACCCAGACATCTTTCAGCTTCCAATGCCTCCTGGTTCGTTTGGTATAACGACTGCACCTTCACTTCACCCTCTGCTATTTATATCTTGCTTTAAGTGCTTTCCCTTGGTCCTTTATGCTCCTTTGTTTTCCCTTCATAAATGCTCTTTGGGCAGCCAAAAAAGGAGCCAAATTATCGTACTTCAAAGTTGTTGGATTTGGTCACCCTGCCTTCTGCTGTTGCGAGGTTGGGGGGCAGTGTTCCTGGCAAAACTAAACATTTTAATACCTGATGATTTGGCTACTTTAAGGCAGCCCTTCGTCTCTAGGACTCAGTTTTCATTTTTTCCCATCCCTCTCCTTTTTCTCTCCTCCTTCCTTTGGCTTGTCTCCCACCCTTTCTGCCTCTGATCGAAAACATTAGCAAATGTGCCGAGCTTGAAGAAGAATTGAAAACTGTGACGAACAACTTGAAGTCACTGGAGGCTCAGGCTGAGAAGGTAGGCCAGGAGGATGGTGTGGGGGAAAGGCATCTTTTAAGAGCTGCTCAAAAGAGGCCCTGCCAGAAAGCAACACTTACAGTAGACATTTTAGTGAATGGCAATATTGTGAGGTGATTTTTGGAGAGTTACTAGATAACAAATTCTTTTTTTTAACTAGAGAATTTATTTTATGTTAGGGATATGAGGCATCAATTTAATTTAAACCAAGTGCCAAGTGGATAAGTTATCTTGTTGTTATCCCATGTAAAACAATAGGCAAGAAAGCAGAGAATGTATTGCAGTGTGCCATTTGATATCAGAGGTTCCATTACCTCCTAAGAGATCCTTAACATCTGTTGGCTGGGCTGGCGAGTTCTTTGCATGAGAAGCCATGAGTAGATTGAGCTGCAGCCTGACATCTGGAATGCTCTTTCTAATTACAGTACTCGCAGAAGGAAGACAGATATGAGGAAGAGATCAAGGTCCTTTCCGACAAGCTGAAGGAGGTAATATGAGAGTTGTGGATGAAGCCAACTGGATTTTAAATGAGTTTGTTTTCATGGAACCGGTCAGGGCCTTTTCATTTTAAAGTTCCAATGATCCAAGTCAGGAATATTCAAAGGTCGCCTTGGAGTTTATGTACTGTGCTAACTGCCATTTCTCACAGAGGTGACTGAAACTGACAAGTAGTTTCTGATCCATTTTATAGGTGATGTGCTTCATTTTCATCCTCTAGTTTTCCCTATGTTTGTAGCTACAGGAAACATAAAACTTCCCAACTTTAACTCAAATAAATCATTACAGGCTGAGACTCGGGCTGAGTTTGCGGAGAGGTCGGTAACTAAATTGGAGAAAAGCATTGATGACTTAGAAGGTAAGATCTTAAGTAGTGTTTTTAGTTTAATCCTTATGGTTGAATACCAATCTGGCAAAATAATTTTCCAATTCAAGGGCATCCACATTGATACGCTCCTTTGCACTTGCACATTCTTCCTGTCTGTCCTCTGGGGTTTTCCTCTGTGGCTCTTGAACTCATGAACCTAAGTCTTCTGCTCACGAGGTGACTAGTTAGCCACCAGCCATAGTGGCAAATGCCATCCAGCTTGACTTCATGCTCATTAGAAGTGTGGCAGGTTTATTTTTCACTGTGAATGAGGTGCTTATTGGTGAGAATGACTCTAGTATATTTTATATCTTTAGTGTTACTTCCTAATTAAATTGGGAATGATGTGGTGATTGTGGTCTTGTTTTTAGAAGAACCCATCTTCTTCCAAGTATGGATTCAAAGTAAGGATTTAGGGGTTTTTTTAAGTCATATATTATCTTATCAAAATACTTTATATCCTGAAGGAGGAGGGAAAAATTATACTTAAGCATTTCTTCCCTAAGGCACTTAGGTTTTATTTTAGTAATAACCACTCTATCTCACAGATATCCTAAATGTTGAGCTTTGAAGCTTGTGAAGGATTAGCTGTGAACAAGAAAGAAAAAAGACAAATATCTACATCACAGAAGGGATTAGAGAAGGAACTAGTGTTTGGTGCAGATAATAACCAAAATAGTGGAGAAGAGAGAATGACAAATGGTTGCAAAATGATCTGCCAAAGTGCAGCAAAGTATGAAACCTGCAGCATTACAAAAACTAAGTTGCAGACTTGCCATATAAAGTGTGGCGCCCATTGCTTTTCAAGCCTCCTGGACCAGTAATAGGCAGCTTGAGTGGGAAGACCACAGGAGTAGCTTAAATGGCACTAAGAAATTGCTATCCCAGTGGTCTAGTGTGGTCAGGAAGTCAGTGGTTTGAAGGTGGAACCAGATAAGGACTACAGGCTGTAGTCACAAATTGTTCTTCCAAAACACTGCCCTTGCATTTTTTTCCCATTGTTTGTAGCTGCAGATGGCTGACTACTCCAGTGTAATTAAAATATAGCTCTGCAAAAGAAAGATGTTCCATTAGCCCCTGCCTCCCCTCACCAGGAGACAGCCTTCTGTGGTTTCGTTTAGGATTTAACATGGTTTACTGATATACCTACCATATTTGTTATGATTTTCATATTGAGTCTTTCTCATTTTATTTTCTAATGGGTTTTGTTCTCTTTGTTTTTGTTTCAATTTACTTAAAACAAAACGCACGCCTCCTGCATTGGCCACCTGCTGCGGCACCAACCCCTTCATGCATTGCCCTTTTCTTGCTGCTGTGTTGGGATGGTGCGCGCACCACCCTCACTCACCCTCCATTTCTTGATCACTGTCCATGTTCTTGCACCTCTGCCTTCCACTTCCTGGTCATAGACGAGCTGTACGCTCAGAAACTGAAGTACAAAGCCATCAGCGAGGAGCTGGACCACGCTCTCAACGATATGACTTCCATGTAAACGTTCATCCACTCTGCCTGCTTACACCCTGCCCTCATGCTAATGTAATAAACTCACCACCATGCCTTCCTTGCTCCCTAATCTCCATCTTTGCACTCTTGTGTTCACCCTTTTTGTCATAACCTAGAATAGTCATTGTTTTTTCACTTTCTACTAATATAAAGGCCAATTAGATTAAGTCTGTCTATACAAACCATTTTCTTTTCAGAATCCGTTTATTTTGTAAACGCTGAACTAGAGCAGTGAACTAGAATGAGTGACCTTGAGCACTGTCCTTTTGGGAAATTAAGCTAAACTCAAGTAAAACTAGAAGGCCATGCCGTTTGTTGTACAGGAACTTCTCAAAAAATATCAAAATTTGTTTCCTGAAATTCAACTAAGTACAACATAATCATTTTCGTTAAATATAATTTGAAGGAACCCTTAAAGTGTCAGGTTTTTGAGAATCTGAGGATAAGGAAATTGGCATGATCCAATACAGCCTTAACAGTGGTACTATAAAAGATCATCTCTTTTACTTTTAAGAATTCTAGAGTAGGCCAGGCACAGTGGCTCACGCCTGTAATCCCAGCACTTTGGGAGGCCGAGGCGGGCGGATCACGAGGTCAGGAGATTGAGACCATCCTGGCTAACACGGTGAAACCCTGTCTCTACTAAAAATACAAAAAAAATTAGCCGGGCGTGGTGGTGGATGCCTGTAGTCCCAGCTACTCAGGAGGCTGAGGCAGGAGAATGGCATGAACCCGGGAGGTGGAGCTTGCAGTCAGCCGAGATCACACCACCGCACTCCAGCCTGGGCAACAGAGCGAGACTCCGTCTCAAGAAAAAAAAGAATGGTAGAGTAAAAAGAACCCTCTGCTGAGTAACCAAGCCTTTAATTTTGTGTTTTTATGAAAGGAATTAAAATACCCACGATAAATATTTACCACAACCTGTGTCAAAGAAATGGGAAATTAAACACAGATTGTACAATGTGAGCTTGGGAGTTAATGGCCCAGATTTTACTGTTAGGCAGTAAGAGTTGGAGTAGGTAGTCTTGTTATCATGAGAAGAACCTTGAACAGATATAACTAATTTACATATTACTAACCAAACTTAAACATTAAACTTTTTCTACTACTTTAAATTCTAACCTGGAATGTTTCAGAGTTCTTCATTCTATCATCACCCTGAATTCCATTGAAGCTGGAAATGTCATTTTCCAAGCCCACCTGTCATTCATTTACCCATGCAGAAAAAATGGTAACTTGAAGAGAGTGGCATGTGCCTGCTGCCTCTTAGAGGTTATAGAATCCCCACACTCAACAAAAAAGCCTCTAGAGACATGACTGTTGCCATGGAAACCAGAGAAAATGTGTCTTCTCATCCCTCATTTGTAAATGAGGGGGTGGAGCAGATCATCTGTCTCTAAGGTCTTTTTCAGTGCTAAAATGTGGTGATTCTTTGGGGAAAACTTTTTGCATCAGGTATGATTAAATATTCTGAAAGATGAGTGTAGCTTAAAATTTGTTTTGTTTTTAAATTCTGTTCATGGGTCTTCTTAAAATGGACCCTTGCCGAAAGGCGGCCTGTGACGGCCTCAGGTGGGAAGATGGACGTCCTTCCAAGGGTGTGGCTGGCAGTGGGGTTTGCATGACTGCTTCTTGTCTGTGTTTCAAGTGCTCTCATCTATTGGTTTGGTTTCCTTTTTTTTTTTTTTTTTTTCTCATTGTGCCACTTTTTTTTTCCTCCCACCTTTTTATCTTCACGCAGATAAGTTTCTTTGCTTCACTTCTCCCAAGACTCCCTCGTCGAGCTGGATGTCCCACCTCTCTGAGCTCTGCATTTGTCTGTTCTCCAGCTGACCCTGGTTCTCTCTCTTAGCATCCTGCCTTAGAGCCAGGCACACACTGTGCTTTCTATTGTACAGAAGCTCTTCGTTTCAGTGTCAAATAAACACTGTGTAAGCTATTTCTGTTTGCTATTCTTTTTACTTCTTATTTATTGACATTTTAGTTTCAACATTGAATAAAACTACAAAGCTGCTTCACACATATGAGGGTTAGTGTTTGGCTGCTGCTTTTTCTTTTTAAATTCTGAACACTATACAGAATTATATCAGGAGTTTCTAAAGCAGTAGTTCCTTGTTGAACTTCAGAACAATACCCAGGCCTGCATTCCCTCTCAGAGTTCTGATTTTCAAAGGTTAGAATGAGGTCTGGACATCTTGGGGGGGTTTTGGGGGAATTGTGATGGCTCTGCTTTGCAGTCTGGGTCACACAGGGGACATTGCTTGTTGAGAGTTGAAAGGTCTGGCTTGATCAGTGTCTTCCTTTGCTGGAGGTTTAGCTCGGGATGTAGTGACCCCTCTGTGTTGATTATTTCGGTGGCCTTACTTGGGAGAACCTGGCTAACTAATGAAAGGCTCATGATGAATGGTTCTGTAGCTGTCCCATATTACTAGGAAGTTATACATTGAGAAGGGTGAAAAAGAACTTGGATTCAAACAATGTACGTTTTGGTTATTGTCGATCATCCTTTTATAGCACAAAGAAAAGTTCAAGCTTTTTTGAAGTATATTCATGACTCAGCCACCTTTATTTTGATCATGAAAATGACATCTTAGGTTTTCTAAATATGATTACTCTGTTTAGTCGTGATTTGTTTTGTGCTTTTTAGCACATACTCTTTGGGAGGGATTGTACATAATCTTTGTGTTCAATGGCTGTGTTTTCATTTGTGGACATTTTTAAAATATAGCAATGAAAGTTTCTTTTTTTTTTTCCCAAAAAGATAGTTGGTGGAAATTGTTCAGAAGACAAGTGTATTTCATTTGGGCTTCTGTTTTATTTCACAAACAGCAATTAAGTGATTTTTTAAAAAAATACATTGCAAAAAATAGAACTTTAACTAATACGGACTTTAGTGTTATAATTCCCAACATTTCTCCTTCCTCAACAATCTAGCTGTATATTTCTCCTGTTTTTTTTTTAACATGGATGATCTGCATGTTTTGTATATAGTTTTTTCAGCCCAAGAGGGCTGATATACCACCATATTCAAATAAATTTGGACAAACTCAGAAGATAGTGTCATTCTCACTCTACAGAGACTTCAAAGCATAGAGGAAATACTTTCTTTTAAAGAAAGCTGTGAATTAAAGTATTTTAGTCATAGTATGGTGGACTTTTAGATTCTGGACAGTGTCTCTCCCTTGAGTTTATAAAGACTTCCATGATTTCATGTTTTTCTTTTCTTAAGGCTCCTTGGGTCTGCTTCTGACTATGATTCCTTCCTCATTCTTTTTTAAATTCAGAATAAGAGAAGTGTACCCTTCTCTGAGTAAATCCTGCTTCCTGATGTAGACAAAATGCCAAGTCTGAAAGTTCTGCTGAGCAGATGTTCGTGTAATTCTGGAGGCACATCTGTGTTTTGGAAATCCTTCCAGAGACTTTTGCACTTTCTATAAGTACACTCTACAACGGGTAGTGGGGCACTAATGGACTGGGAGGGCAGGTCAGGAGTAGCCCAAGGTATGCATGTGCAAGAGGAAAACTTGATAAACTCAAGTTTATCAAGAAATTGTTGATTTCTTGTTCAACTGTTGATTTGAACCAGGCTTCTGGTTCAAAGGGCCAGGCCATAGCTACAGCTGCTCTGGTGGGCCAAACCAAAAGCATCACTGAGTTTGGGCACTTGAAGTTTCAGACAGCTGGGAGTCTCCATAGAACCGGAAGGGAAAACACTTCCAAGGATATGAGCATGTCTTGTCCCTGCCTTTGGGCCACCCATGCACACCAGCTCCACAGCAGCTGAAGCAGAGCAGATCTAGAGGAGGCTGTCGGAGGGACCACTGTCCTTCCTGCTGAATTCATACTGACCCTCTGGATTCTCCAGATTTTCTCCAAAGTTCTTCCATTCTAGCCTGGCCAAACATTTGGGCTCAGCAAACTGAGACAAGCTCCCCACCCATGGCGACACTTCCTATGTCCATAGTATGAATGTAGTAATGGGATTTATGTCTTGGAACCCCCAAGCATATGTCACGTGCAAAACACCGTGGGAAGCAGTGGGGGTGTGGTAAAGAGATGGGCTGGAAAGGCTCTTTGTCCTCGATAAGCTGGCCATCTGGTGGGGAGATAGAGGAGTGAAGCGAGTCCGAACTAATAGGCATGTGTATTTGGAGGCAACAAGGAAGAGAGAACCATTCTGACTGGGAGCTCCCTGGAGGAGGTAGCGGACATTTGACTGGGGTTTGGCATATTCAAAAAATGTGGATGAGCAAAGAGGACAGAGCAGCAGATATTCCAAGCAAGAAAACATAACGAGCATAGCATCCTCCCATGTCCTACCATTTATGAGAGAATGTTAATGTGAGAACTGCTCAGTCTCCTGACAGACCTGGGGGCTGCAGGCACATTTTCCCTAGGGGTAGGTCTGTTAGCTTTTCAAGATCATGAAGTATTTTTAGGTCCAAGTTGTCACCAGCATTCAAAGCCACCGTGCATCCTCCAGCTGTTCCCAGTGCATACCGGGCTCTTGCTTGTCATAGGTTGGATGTCCCCTGGATCATCAGATACAGACTGACTCCTGCACTTGTTTTCCCCCGTAAGCAGATCACGTGTCAGTGTGTAAAATGTATGTCACGCTGGTCTTCATGTAGGTGTTGCAAGTTTCGTTCATTTTATACACATCCATTAGCACCACACATGAATGCCATCCTCTTCAAGAAGTAAGCAGATAGGGCTGGGCGCGGTGGCTCATGCCTGTAATCCCAGCACTTTGGGGGTTGAGGTGGGTGGATCACGAGGTCAGGAGATTGAGACCATCCTGGCTAACACGGTGAAACCCCATCTCTACTAAAAAAATACAAAAAAATTAGCTGGGTGTGGTGACGGATGCCTGTAGTCCCAGCTACTAGGGAGGCTGAGGCAGGAGATTGGCATGAACCCGGGAGGTGGAGCTTGCAGTGAGCCGAGATCGCGCCACTGCACTCCACGCTGGGGGACAGAGCGAGACTCAGTCTCAAAAAAAAAAAAAAAGCAAGCAGATAAATTCTAAATCAATGTTGAGTGGTGACAAGTGCTTGTTCTTTTGCTGTTTGAATGGATAACACTATCAAAGCTAGACGGGAGTCAGAATGTGTACCCTGTATCGTGGTGACTGGGGGAAGGACAGAGACTTAATTCCAAATTTCAAAAAATTTCAGTGCAGCAAAAGCAGTAACCCCCAGTTGGTCCTACCTGAGGAGAAAGCCTGCCCTGTGAACGGAGAGGAAAGGGGTTCTGGAAGAGGTGGGCAGCACTGGGCAGGTTGATGTTTCACCTAAGTTCAACACTGAGCCCTAGGAAGGGGTGGATGTCACGCTGGGCTCGCCTCCAGCCAGGCCTGCATTCCCAAATCTATTGCCAGAAACCATGTATGGCTCAGCTCACAAAGTGGTTTAGTGAGGTATAAGAGGAACATTCACTCTTCTTCCTCCTCTTATCCTGTTGCTCCTCCTCCCCTCCTTTCCTCACCAAGAGAGAAATTCTGACACTTCCTAAGTCTACCAAGCTTTTTAGGGTCTACCCTTCCTGGATACAGGACAGGTGACTATGGGGTAAGAGTAAACTACTCAGCAAGTGACCAGTTGCTGTCCTGCTTGAGGTCTCTTTGTGTTCTCTATTAACTGCCTCTCACCGAGTCTGCTAACCTCTCTTCCTTCTGCCTCTTTTCTGCTAACCTGCTTGCTGACCTGTACAGATCAACTCTACCAGCAACTTGAGCAAAATCGCCGCCTCACTAATGAACTAAAGCTGGCCCTGAATGAGGATTAAACTTAAGAGTGAAAAAACTTGGGCTGAATTCTAGGCGTGGAGCCCATGTGCAGAAAATCTAAGACTGTCCTACCTTCAACTAATAGAGTTGAAAACAGTTGCTTTCTGCAGAAATGCAAATGCAAGGAATTGGCTGAAAGGCTGGCCTTGCCTGCTTGTTTCTCTATATGGCTGGAATAATTACGTTCTCTTTAATCACAAAACAGCTTTTATGGTAGAATACTTATATCAATTCAGCACTGCTCCTTGAAATAGCAAGTCCTCTTGTTTGAACTGATAAATAATGAGGAGCTCCCCCAAAAAATGTTTTCTATTTCCTGACAGCCATGAGTCCTACTTTAAGTATGTATATATATATATATATGTGTGTGTGTGTGTGTATATATATATTCCTATCAGATACTCATATTCCTAACTTCTAAATATCTGGTGTAGTGTTTGAAATATGATTAAATGTACCTATGCTTGGGCAAAATAGCTTTTGAAAACAGGAACTCATGCCAGAAGCCCCTGGTTGTCTGAAAGGTATGCTTTACTCAGTCTAATGGTGCTGTTGGAGTCTGGGGAGAATGTCATGCTAATAAATAGAACACTATAAAAATATTAAGAGAATGTCCTAATGAAGTGTGCATGAAACATGTTGACAGTTTTTTATGAGCAACAGAAATAAATCATTTAAAAAGTTCTCAGAAAACCTATTTATGTCATCTTTGCTTTTGTGAGTTTGTGTTACCGCACAACTCCCAGACTTTTAACTGCCTGTACCTCGGAAATGTCTGCTGTTCGTAACTTCTTCAGTTTGTATAACAGTGCTGCAGCTGTATTTGGTTTTTACCTCTCCCTGTTCCCACGGCACACCGTCAGTGAACCTTCACCAAACCCCACGTGCATTTTATCCTCAGTGAATTGTTGGTGGAGGTGCACCTGACTGCTCTGTGAGAATCCGTGCCATGGCTGCTTTGGGTCAAAGATGCCCTCCCCTCCGTCTTAGGTTCTTGTCTAGAAATGAGTAATGTCTTACAAGCATGCCTAGTTCTAATCATCTCATCCTGTGTTTGTGATTGATGTTTGCCTGCCTAAATGTACAAACCACCATTGTGTCCAAAGCACAGCTATTCATGACTTAATTTTCTAATCTCACCACAGAGAAAGTGGCTCATGCCAAAGAAGAAAACCTTAGTATGCATCAGATGCTGGATCAGACTTTACTGGAGTTAAACAACATGTGAAAACCTCCTTAGCTGCGACCACATTCTTTCATTTTGTTTTGTTTTGTTTTGTTTTTAAACACCGCTTACCCCTACAATGCAATTTATTTACTTTTACCACTGTCACAGAAACATCCACAAGATACCAGCTAGGTCGGGGGGTGGGGAAAACACATACAAAAAGGCAAGCCCATGTCAGGGCGATCATGGTTTAAATGTGCCATTTCCCGGGTTGATGTTGCCACACTTTGTAGAGAGTTTAGCAACACAGTGTGCTTAGTCAGTGTAGGAATCCTCACTAAAGCAGAAGAAGTTCCATTCAGAGTGCCAATGATAGAGTCAACAGGAAGGTGAATGTTGGAAACACAATCAGGTGTGGATTGGTGCTACTTTAAACAAAAGGTCCCCCTGTGGTCTTTTGTTCAACATTGTACAATGTAGAACTCTGTCCAACACTAATTTATTTTGTCTTGAGTTTTACTACAAGATGAGACTATGGATCCCGCATGCCTGAATTCACTAAAGCCAAGGGTCTGTAAGCCACACTGCTCTTCCGAGACTTCCATTCCTTTCTGATTGGCACACGTGCAGCTCATGACAATCTGTAGGATAACAATCAGTGTGGATTTCCACTCTTTTCAGTCCTTCATGTTAAAGTGAAAGATTTAGACACCACATACAACTGGTAAAGGACGTTTTCTTGAGAGTTTTAACTATATGTAAACATTGTATAATGATATGGAATAAAATGCACATTGTAGGACATTTTCTAAATTTGGTGGTCCTGTCATTTGTATGTTCTTAATTTGTGAACTTTTGATCATGCGACTGACCTGCCTTCCCCCACAAATAGGTTCTCAAAACAATATCCCACAGTCCAGGGGAAACTGGGTTTCACGTGTTACCTTCTCAGAAACATTAAAGGCAGCATTATTTTGGTCTGTTAAAGTTATAACCAAGCAGGAGAGACCCTTTCCAAATGTTGTTTTCAATGTTATTGGTGTATGCCTGCACATACATGTAGGACTTTGGCAGTGGCTTTACTGGTTTGGGGATTTTTCTTCCTGACATATTAGCTAAGCCTCTAGCAGTGGCATAGCCACACAAGAACAAATGATGGGTTAATGTGCCAAATCTGCTGTTGTCCCCCAGCGATATGATTTGACTCAAACTACTGCTTTAGCGAGTCTTTATGAATTTCTGCTTCCCAGCTCATGAGTTCTCAATTCCAATACGTCTCCATTTACTCAGACTTGGAAACTAAAAATGTCATCAGTCATTTCCCTAGCTCTTGAAGACTCTAAGCAAACAAAAATAGATTACAAACAGTACTGGCTTCAGCTGTGCTGCAGGGAGAAAAAAGGATGTTCTCACCAAAAGCAAACAGAATGGAAATAAATGAAAACTCATTTGGATGCAGATATATTTTCATTCAGAAGTATTAAATGTCTCTGTAACTGTACTTCCATGTCTCTTAATCAGGAATCTCTTCTCCACAGAAAGACAAAGGCTGTAAGGCAAAGAATCCAAGCAGGGTCCCGGAGCCTGGTTTTAGGTCTCCTTCCAAAAAGCTGTCCCCTTGCTCACGGCAAATAAATGCACAGGTCTCAACCTTCCTACAGTTTCAGGACCCCTAGCCTCACCTCTGCCAGTCCTCAGCTAGGAAAAAACCCTCTCTGCATCACTCTAGTCATGGAAGCCTTTCCTAAACCTGGTCCTCTTTCACTTGGAGAGCCAGATCCGGCTTCAAATCCAGACTCCACCTTTATTAGACGCCTAACCTGTCAAGTCCCTAAATCTGAGCTGCTCCATCTTTAACATGGAGATGAGATTAGCACCTAGCTCATAGTTTATAACTGTGGGAGTCTAATCTATAACCACTTCAAGTACACGGCACAGTACCAGGCGCCTAGGGCTTGTTCCATAAGTTAACCGCTCGGCCAGCCATGGTGGCTCACACCTGTAATCCCAGCACTTTGGGAGGCTAAGGCAGGTGGATCACTTGAGGTCAGGAGTTTGAATGAGACCAGCGTGGCCAACACAGCAAAACCCCGTCTTTACTAAAGTTACAAAAATCAGCCAGGCATGGTGGTGTGCACTTACAATCCCAGCTACTCAGGAGGCTGAGGCAGGAGAATCGCTTGAACCCGGGAGGTGGAGGCTGTGGTAAGCCAAGATCACACAACTGCACTCCAGCCTGGATGACAGAATGAGGCTCCATCTCAAAAAAAAAGTTAACTGCTGTGGTCCTCAACTTGCCATTTGTGCTCCAAAGACCATCACAGAAGATAGTACCCATCCTTGTGAAGCTAAGGGGGGACTAACCTTACCCCAAATTATGATGATGGTTTTTAACACTTTCGGATCCCATTTATGTGTGCTAAAGAACTTGTACTCACAAGGGTTATTTCACTTAAGCCTCACATCACTGAGGCTCAGATACTCAGTTCAGTAGCTCCCAAGTAGTGGGGTTGGGCTTCAAACTCTGGCCCTGTGTGACTCCTGAGCCCTGTCTGGAATCTCCTTCCCCTTGTTTCAAATGCTTTACAGCAGAAGAAAAACAGTTTCTAGATAATAGATGAAAACAGATGAAGCCGCAGGTATAATTAGGAGAGGAGGAGGCTGGGAAGATGGAGGTGGAGTCAACCATTTAGCAGCTGACACAACCGTGTGGGAGTGGTTTAACATCTGACTTCCCCTCTGGGTTCCAGGGATCAGACAAGATCAGTTAATTACGAAGCATCATGCCAATTCGAAGAATGATTACCTAATCTTTCAGATTAATATAAAAAAGGAGAACAGCTCTGTCTCTACATGGTACACGCCTGGGGTATGACTGGGTGTGATAACCTCTGAACATGCCACTCTGTGAGGTCAAGGTACAGAGATTAGGACTCTTGAATATGGAAAGGCCAAGGCTGGAAGCTGAGATGGTCACCATTTAGAGAACCATGAGGTGTAGAGAGAGAATTCAAGATTCATGTTCTAAATTCCATTGCTGAAACTTAGCAGGCCCAGATTTCAGAATGAACAGCTGAACAGTTGCCCTGTTCAGAGTAAAACATTGTGGAACTCCACAGAGAAAGGACACAGGCAAAAACATAAGCATCTTCAAAAAATAATGATGAGAGTTCTACAGTTTGTTTTGTTGTTGTTGTTGTCATTGTTGTTTTTGCTTTTTTGGGTTTTTTTGAGACAGAGTCTCACTCTGTTGCCCAGGCTGGAGTGCAGTGCCATGATCTCAGCTCACTGAAACCTCCACCTTCTGGGTTCAAGCAATTCTCATGCCCCAGCCTCCCGAGTAGCTGGGATTACAGGTGCATGCCACCACGCCTGGCTAATTTTTGTATAAAAATAGAGTAAGAAAGTACTCTAAAAAGTAGAGACGAGGTTTCACCATGTTGCCCAGGCTGATCTCGAGCTCCTGACCTCAAGTGATCTGCCCACCTCGGCCTCCCAAAGTGCTGGGATTACAGGCATGAGCCACTGTGCCGGCCTACAATCAGTTCTTAAGAGAAAAAAGAAAAGCGCTTTGTGGATACATTCAGAACTTTTTGAGACTGACATTGAAAAGAACAATTCCCCTCCTTATTGTTCCTAGAGATGTCGTTAACAGAAACAAAATCTAATTTTTGCATATGCTGGTTTGTATCCTCCAGAGTTCAGTACTTTGGGCCTGATTTTTCTCCAGGAAAAAAAGATTATATAGAGATAGATAGATATAGATATCTGTTTTACTCAAGTATTTGAATGTGTGTTAACCATTTTTTCAACTTGTCAACACTATTTGTAGCTGGGTTTTTTTTAAAATCTACAGTCAGATATATATACAGGGAGAAAAAAAGTCCGAATTCTCCAATCAAAACAAAAAGCACTAGGGCGTTCAGGGAGCCATCATTTCCAGAATTGGAGACAAAGGTTTGGAAAGAAAATAGAAATGTTGGGCAGTACAAGAAGTGTTCCTTCCATTATATATACTTTTTGACATTGAGGGTTTTCAGAGCTACATTCCTCCAACAGATGTCATAAATTTTGTGTGTCAAACAATGAATGAAACTATGTTGAGAGTTCACTAATATGAATGTAACTTTTGCGAAATTTTTGACAAATGGGCATCAACCCTGAAGAAAAGGCTGCTTTCTGCTGCCTGTGAGAGTTTTCTTTCCATTTGTTACCAAATCCATGGAGAACCAAGGGTCAAGTCAAGGCCATATCAGGGCCTGCCAAGGCTGTTGCCCTAAACTGAAAACGCTGATTCACAACTGGAAGGAGCCTTAAGATCATCGAGGACAGAGAAAAACGAGACCTAGAAAGATTTAGTGGTTTGCTCAGAGTCATCCAGCCCCCGTCAAGGCGGGCAGTGCAGCGTGGGGCCTGGAAACCAGAGGCACTGGTTTTGCATCTGCTCCCTGCTCACAGACCGGCCCAGGTTAATGTTGCCATCTGGGCGTTGATTTCTCCATCCCTGAAGGAGGTGGTTTCACTGCCCCTCTCCACGTGCCCACTCACTTCCTCAGGGCTGAGAACCGAATGGGGCAATGTGTGTAGAGTCCCTCTTCTGTTCCTTAGCCCCAATCCTTTTTTTTTCACCTGCATTAGGTCCTTAGGGAAACTGAAAGTAACTTTTTCCTTTTGAAATGAAAATCCCCAATACCACTGCCCGGGAGGATAGTCACTGCAAGGCCATGGTACCCCACAAGTGGCCCGGAAAGAAAGCTCAACTCACAGTTTCGAAGTTTGTTTTTGAGTTGTTAATCACCTGCGCACAGGAGGCAAAGAATGTTTCAAAGTAGTAGATTCAAATCTCACATGGAAGCTAAAGGCTGGCTCTTTTGTAAGTTTCTGTTACTCCATTCTCAAACTGCGTTTGGATTTGTTGCTTCATGGAAGCCAACAGAACACTGCTCTTAGGCCTGGCATCGGACGTAAATGAAGGCAGTTCAGCCCTTATTTATTCTAGAGGAGCCACAAGGCAGATCCTGTGGAGCCGTGGAATCCACTGTCTCCAGAGGGAAGCTAATGACCGGGAAGGTGAAAAATGCTTTGTCTGTGGCAGGGAAGCAGTTGTTGTGTCTCCGGAGGGGCCGGCTGGGCACAGGGGGGCCGGAGGAGCAGAAGAGTCGGCTCCTCTCGGTGGATGCTGCATGGGGATGGGGTCAGAGGGGACAGCACACATCGTGATGGTAAATCCTGGTCTGTTTTCAACTCCAGAGACACTCAGAAAGGATTTGGAATGCTGCCTTTCCAGTGGAACTCTTGGTTAGACTCATGACTCCAGTGTTAAACTCCCAGATGCCTGCACTGGTATAATATAGCCCTTCGGCCTTCTGGTGAGCTGGGATTCCATGGGCTGCCCACATCCTGCACCTCCACTCCCCCAGCTCACCCCAAAGTCCACTTCCTCTATGAAAACCACCCTTCACAATGAAACACTTGCCAAGGAACTGCTTGAATCATGCTGTGGTCAAGGACGCCTTTATCTGAAGTGAGCCCCATCACTATTCCCAAAAGGATTAAGTATAGTTGCCCAAAGCCCAGTGATGTAAATATTAGAAATGGGAACCCACACCCAGGCAGTAGGGGCTTTTGTTTTTGAAGGGGATGCTGGCTTCCTAGGAATGGCCAAAGCATACCTGCATCTCAGAAGCCTGAGCCAGCGGGAAGTGATTAACCCCTGGGTTACTCAGCTCAAAGCCTGTCATTCCCATGATTTGTTTTCCTGCTATCTTCACACAAAGCACTCCTTTCCAGAACACTCCGGGACTGTCTGCCTAGCACCTTCCGGAGAAATTAAAAAGAGCAAAGGCAGAATAATTTGCCTAAGAATAGGAATGTCAAGAAAATGTGCCTCAACAAAGAGTTGCTAGGCTCAAATCCTGGCCAAACTGTTCACCTCTCTTCAGTTGTTAACCCTCTACTTGAAAACTTCCTATCCGCCACGCCTCCTTTTTCTGGCTTTCGTTCTTCCCTTCTGGCTACAATTTTTTGTTACTCTAATCTCTTGTTCTGCTCACTTTCTCTCAGACACAGAGCTTCCATATTGTCTTCTAGTAACTAAAATTATGAAAGTTAAGATTCATAATTTTGCCTACAAGACAAATTGTATTTCCATTTAAGAATGTTTTACAGTATTTTGGGGACTGTATTTTGGGCTCGGATGGGCCGGAGGAGTAGAAGAGTCAGCTCCTCTTGGCGGATGCTCTGTGGGGCTGGGGGCTGAGAAGCCAGCAAACATCATGATGGCAAATCCTGGTCTGTTTTCAAGGTTGGGTGTTGTAGGACAATACAAAGTATAATAGACGTCTTGCCCTCAAGGAGTCTATGGAAGCAACTGAATATGTGCACAAACGCACTAAAAAATAATAAAACAGGATATGATTACATGGCAAATAGACAGTAAATGATACAAGACTACATGGAAACAGATGTCATGCCCCCTTCCTGTTAGATTTCTAACCATCTAAAACCAGTAGAAAAGGCTCTCCTGGGCATGCTCTATAATTTTCTCAGGGGTACTCCAGCCACAGGCAAATCACCACTCACCCCGGCCTCTCAAATCTTAGAAACAAGAGCTCTGCTAGTTTAAAAATGCTTTGGTTTTACTACTTACTCTGGCTACAAAATTTTTTGTTCATTATTGTAGCTTTTTTCTACCAAATTCTCATTTTAAAATCTTCCCCTCTTACCCACCTCTCATTCCTTGCTGTAGGCCATGTAGTTGTGTTCTGTATGTTTGTTTGTTTGTTTGTTTTTTGTTTTTAAACTTTTGGTCTTACCATACCTTTGCTTTAATCCTAGAGCATCTGTTAAGCTTTAAAGGAAAGAGCATAAATGAATGCACACATATACTCTTGAAGACTATAAAATCAGCTTCCTACTCCACCAGGGAGGTCTGAAGGAGCCTTTGGTTTCTGGTAAAGCAAATGGATGAGGATTGCCGCTAACATTCACTTCTCCCATGGGAAGCCTCCCCAGGCTGATTGCTATAGTCGCTAGTGCAGACAGCGACCTGATCTGTTCAGGCTGCCAGACTTCAGAAGCCTCAGCCAGGTTCAGAGCCTCCCTAATCCTAATGGGCTAGGAGCCCTGGGTGTCTCCAGATAACCCATTTTCCAGCCTTCCAAGAAAGAGGAGTAGTGGGGCAGTGGGCGAGAGAGAATTGGGTTTCAGTGCTGTTTTTATGTAAACTGCTGGGGGCTGGGAGCTCCCCTTTTGCTCTCCTTGTTTTGGTTCCTACCCAAGAAACATAAAGTATTACTGATAAACATGGATAATTAAATTTGGATAAAAACTACTTGAACCTGAAGAATTCATTCCAATTTGTATAACAGCAATTGATGTGGGTTGTGTATTTAAAGGAATATTTAAATTTCACGCAGCAATTTGCAAGTTCAAATGAAAAGCTATTTGGCACATTTGGATACAGGGTTGCAAGGGAAATAAGCAAAATGTACACATAAGGTTCATGCCATCATATAATTGTGTACATTTTTTATTTGTCACAAAGCATTATAAAAACAATAGAGAAAAACTATGAAGGAAAAAAAGGTCACCACTGGAAAAAAAAAACTTATTTTGCATATGTTTTGCCTGTGTGTTTATGGAAGGCTTTTTATTCAAAATTTTGGTTTTTATTCAAAAAATTTTGCATAAACATCTTCCTGTGTTGCTTCACCTAGTCTTCTGGTTAATGTGCCATAATTTGTTCTCCTATTTTTGATCACTGGGTTTTTCTAATTTTTTGTTCTCACAACTAGGACTGATGGGAGATTGTTTTGTAATACGGATATTTTCTGACATGTAAGAAATGAAAACATACACTTAAAAAAAAAACTATTTCATTTAAGCACAGACATACCCTAAATATAGTGTTAAGTTGTTTCTTAACTATGTAGTGATTCCTGCTCCGGCCTGGACTCCAGCCTGGATAGCCCTTTTTTGATTTCCAGGCCTCAGGTTCTTAAAAGAGAAGCAAAACAACTTTTCCCAAACTGGTGTGGTAAAGCCTTTAAGAAATCAAGTTCCGGCCGGGTGCAGTGGCTCACGCCTGTAATCCCAGCACTTTGGGAGGCCAAGGCAGGTGGATCACCTGAGGTTGGCCTGTCGGCCTGACCAACATGGAGAAGCCCCTTCTCTACTAAAAATACAAAATTAGCCGGGCGTGGTGGCACATGCCTGTAATCCCAGCTAATCAGGAGGCTGAGGCAGGAGAATCGCTTGAACTCGGGAGGCAGAGGTTGCAGTGAGCCAAGATCGAGACACTGCACTCCAGCCTGGGCAACAAGAGCGAAACTCCTCCTCAAAAAAAAAAAAGAAAAAAGGAAAAGAAATCTAGTTCCACATGTTATCCCTTTCCCACTCCCTCATCTGTGCTGCTCCCCCAACAAAAACACACAAACTTGAGCTTTAAGACATGCCTTCACCGCAGCCACCCGGCTCTTTCTTGTACCCCTTGTCTAGACCTAGAGTTGATAAAAGTGAATGATGGGTGTGTGGGCTTAGAGGCACTGCCTCGGGCCTCAGTTCTGGGAAGACCCTTAATTACTGGATGATGAACAGTGACAGAAGAAGGAAGCAGCCATATAGAAAACATAACTGCCCTGCTAAAGAGGCAGCCTAGATAGTATGTACAATCCCAGCCTTTGAAATTAGACCAGAATTTAACAGCCACCTCTGCCACGTACTGGTTGTGTGACTTAAAGTAAGCTGCTCAACTTCTCTGCAATTATTTCCCCATCTGCAAAATGGGGATAATAATAATAGTACCCAACATCATAACGTTCAGGGCATGAATAACTAAGATACTGCATGAAAAGTTTTAGTATGGTGCCTGGCATAGCAAACTTTCAGTGATAGACAACTTCTATTGCCCTGTTCTTTAAATAGTCTTAGATCCCGGCAATCAGCCCTTAGAAGTCACGCTCCCCAGGATTCAAAGACAAGGCCGCCCCTCACCTCTTCCCTACTCACCTATCAGGCTGCCCTAGTGTGCTGTCATTTTCTCCTTCAAGGCTGCCTCTGATGTTCATTTCACCAGGATGATTCCTCGGGATGGGTCAGGGCCAGTGGCGAGTTAGCCTGATAGCCCAGCTGGATCTTCCCCTGAAATCTGACGGAAGCACACTTAGCTGCCCATCAGGACTAAAGTCCGGCATTGGTGAGCAGTAAGAACAGCCCCTCTCCAGTGTGGGAGGAGGGGCCTCGAGTAGACCCCAATGACTGACCCTCATCAGCTCTCCAGGAAGTGCCTGCCCAGTGGCATCCAGAAGAGGTGCCCAGGTCCTGTGTCTCCCCAGGGCACACTGGGGTTTGCCACTGGGGTTAGGTTTCCTGGGGACTTCTCAATGACACTGTGAAAACCTAGCTCACCTCCTTGTTGATCGTACTCTCAGCCACTAGAAGGTTTCCTAGGGCACTTAGAAGTTGAGTTCAGACAATAATAATATCCTGGTCGTCTGGTGAAATCCTTAGCATCTGAGGGGCTGCTTTGCGGTACCCTCTGTTGGGCTTGCGGCTCCTGCCTTTGTATGTTTAACCTTTAAACAAGGGGGTTGGCAGGAGGAAGCAAGCTGTTCTGTCACAGCTGGTCCTGGCGATGCCAGAGGAGGCCCAAGCTGGAGCTTCCTAGTTAGCTTTGCCTTTTGCTTAAAGAGGATTTCAGGAATAGGGCAGGACACAGGGACCCAGCCAACACCAGGAATAAAAGCCAAGCGTTTACTCCATGCTTTTGGTTCTGGCTGGCCAGGGCATCTGACACCAGGGAACATCTTTCCTTTCACACTCCATTGTCCTGGGGCTTCAATTACATTCTTGACTGAGAGCCCAGGAATGAGGATAGCGGGCACTCCAGAAATTAACCTTAGAGAAGTGACTACGTGAGTTTTTAGCCTACTCGCCTCCCTAACAATGGTGCACACCATTGCTGCTCCAGGTGGAGGAGTCACTGCCACCTCCACTAGCTGAGCAAACATCCCTTGGCCTCGGATCTGGGATTAAAAGGAAGCAGGAGGTCAGCTCCCCACTCATTAGAGCTGGATTATCCTACGAGGGTTTGTACTGCGTGCATAGACAAAAGCATGGCACCCAAAAGAATGAGACACAGCGACAGAATTTTGTTATTTTATATTTCAAAAAAAGGCATTGGCTAAGTATAGTGGCTCATGCCTATAATCCCAGCACTTAGGGAGGCCGAGGCAGGAGGATCACTTGAGCCAAGGAGTTTAACATCAGCCTGGGCAACATGGCAAAACCCCATCTCTACAAAAAAAATATGAAAAATTAGCTGGGTGTGGTGGCACACGCCTGTGGTCCCAGCTACTTTGGAGGCTGAAATGCGCCTAGGATCAATTGAACCTAGGAAGTGGAGGCTGCGGTGAGCCGTGATCACACCGCTGCACTCCAGCCTGGGTGGGCAACAGAGCGAGACCCTGTCTCAAAAAAGAAAAGGCATTGACAAAGTCATTATTGGAAAAATCTGAACGTATGTAGTCTCATTTCCATTTGTTTCATAGTTTAGTGATGTTTTATCTTGAGTTACAAATCCCTTTGGTGCAAAGGATGATGTCTTATGCTAGCTGCACATCTCGTCGGTCTCATAGCTCACCACCACAGAGAGCTGAGCCCTCCACAAGCCCCTGGTCTGTGTCCTTGACTCTCCCAAGGCCACCACCCCACCTTTCCCCACACTCAGAGCCATCAGCATCACCACCACCATTGATCGTATGAAGACATGCAGACCACTTTTATACTGCATGTGCTTTGTTGCAGGTACTTTTGTGAATCTGCAACACTGAGAAAAACCCGAGTTCAATCCTTAGTTCTTCCCAGTTAACAACTGGGGGATCTGAAGCAAGTTACTCAGCCTTTCTGAATTGCAGTTTACTCAGCCTCTCTGAATGTCAGTTTCCTCCTCTGTAAGAGCCTGCGCCTTATAGTTGTGTTAAAGAACAAAAGCTATCCCAGCTACTTGGAAGGCCGACATGGGAGGAGTGCTTGAGGCCAGGAGTTCAAGACCAGCCTGGGCCATAAGCAAGACCCTGTCTCTACAAAAAAAAAAAAAAAAAAAAAAAGAGTTGTTTTAATTAGCCAGGTGTGGTTGTACATCCCCGCAGTCCTAGCTACTTGGAGCCTGAGGTGGAAAGATCACTTGAGCCCAGGAGTTGGAGACTACAATGAGCTATGATCTCGCCACTGCATTCCAGCCTGGGTGACAGTTGCTCTGACCCCTAGAGCAACTCTCTAAAAAAAAAAAAAAAAGAAAAAGAAAGAAAAAAAAAAGGCCAGGTGTGATGACTCACATCTATAATCCCAGCACAGGGAGATCGAGGCAGGAAGATCACTGAACCCAGCAGTTCAAGACAAGCCTGGGCAACGTAGTGAGACCTCATCTCTACAAAAATAAATAAATAACCAGGCATGGTGGCATGTACCTGTAGTGCCAGCTACTTGGGAAGCTGAGGCAGGAGGATTGCCTGAGCCCAGGAGGTCAAGGCTGCAGTGAGCCACGATTGCACCACTGCAGTCCAGCCTGGGTGATGGAATGAGACCCTGTCTCTATTTAAATAAGTAAATAAACAAACAAATAAATAAAAAAGAATAAAAGGTAAAACATGTCTGAGGCCTGCTACAAGGCAGATTACCTATAAATATTAGAGTTATTCATGCCCTTTCTTCACTCCTGATCCGCCTAAAAAAAAGATAGAGTAGGTCCCTTCCCTAGGGAAAAGGAACCACAACCACCACCATCTCAGCTTGAGGGACTTGTAGCGAAGCTTTACCCTGTGAAGCAACCTCGGGAGTCTCCGGCCTCCATTGCCCCACACCTTGGAAGGGGAGGGGCTTCTCTGGAGAGAGGTTTGTTTAAATGTCATTATTTTCTGAAATCATTGCCCAATTTTTCCTATTTTACAGTCAGCCATCCACTATGCATCAGGTGAGTGCGTCTGAGAAGCCTATAGCTGAGGAGTCCTCGGGGAATGAGGTCATCTGGAAACGCAGGGCCAGCCCGGAGCCTCCCTCGGTTTCAGCAACTCATGCACGTGAAGACAGGCCCCTTCCCCAGGCCCCTGTTGCTGCGAAACGGTGTGGGAGGGTGAGGAAAGGTGTAGAGAGGCACTCCCCACACTTTAATGAGCGCAGGAGCCCGTCAGTGATCTTGTCCAGATGCAGATTATGTTGTGGTGAGGGCTGACTCCAGCCTCTGCGTTTCTTGCCAGCTCTGGGTGATGCCGGTGCTGCTGGCCTGTGGGCCACACTTTGAGTAGCAGGGCTCTGAGATATGATGTGGTGTGTAACATGGGCATTATTCAGAGGGACTGTAGGTGTCACGGTGGTTGGTGGCAAGAAAAACAAACCAGTTCATTCAGCTCAGGATTCCCAGCCCTGGAAGGGAGCACCAATGGCCAGGCACCGGGCTTCACACCAGCCTCAGCCCTGGGACGGTAAGGCCCCGGGAGAAGTTCCATAAGACTGTGTACAGTGAAAAAGAGGTCATTCCTCAATTCTGCATTCGAAAATCGGGGCATCTTAGGAAGGGGACATGAGCACTAGGTGTCCAAAACCCACAAATGCCCACTCCAGCAGGGATTCCTTGGAGCCAGGTGAGTGGGCGGAGAGTGAGATCTGGAGGCCCTGATGAGTCTGAGACAGCGCCTCCTATTTGAGGGCATCTCTCTCTCTGGCTGAAAGAAGGAGGGGTGTGCATAGCAGTGCTGCTGGGGAGGGAGAGAGGAGGGAGGAAGGAGTCTGTGGGCTCTACAATGAAACTGGAGGCCCAAGTCCTCCCGGGACCACAGCGTTCTTAGCGGGAGCCAACGCACAGGCCGGACTAGGAGGTGACAAGCGGGGCACGCTAGGGTACAAAATTTAAGGAGGTGCTTACTCTCAAGTCATAAAAGTACTTGTATATGAATGCCTCCTTAAATTTATTTATTTATTTATTTATTTATTTATTTTTGAGATGGAGTCTTGCTCTGTTGCCCAGGCTGGAGTGCAGTGGTGCGATCTTCGCTCACTGCAAGCTCCGCCTTCCGGGTTCACGCCATTCTCCTGCCTCAGCCTCCTGAGTAGCTGGGACTACAGGCACCTGCCACCATGCCCGGCTAAATTTTTTTATTTTTAGTAGAGACGGGGTTTCACTGTGTTAGCCACGGGGTCTCGATCTCCTGACCTCGTGATCTGCCTGCCTTGGCCTCCCAAAGTGCTGGGATTACAGGCGTGAGCCACCGCGCCCAGCCAAATTTTTTATTTTTTATTTTACTTTTTAAGAGATGGGATCTTGCTCTGTCACCCAGGCGACAGTGCAGTAATATGATTGTAGCTCACTGCAGCCTCCAACTCCTAGGCCCAAGCAATCCTCCCTCCCGCCTCAGCGTCCTGAGTAGCTGTGACTACAGGCAGGTGCCACCACACCCAGCTAATTTTTTTTTTATTTTGTGTAGAAACAGGGTCTCACTTTGTTGCCCAGGCTAGTCTCAAACTCCTGGCCTCAAGTGATCTTTCTGCCTCAGCCTCCCAAACTGCTAAGATTACAGGCGTTGGCCACCGCACCCAGCCCCTTCTTAAATTTTGCAAGCTAGGCGCTTCACCTGACTCCAGCCCTGCTAAGGAAGAGTAGTCACACTTTGGTCTCCTCTTTACTCTTCCACCTGGGCAAGCCACCTCTGGGCCTCTGTCTTTTCCCTCAAGCAAATAAGAACAAGGTGATAGTGAGGAAGGATGATGCTTACCATAAACGTCTTCAGAACTTATTTACCTTGAAATGGGTAGCACCAGACCCAGGGCCTGGCATGCTCAATCAATGTTTGTTCAATGAATTAATCAATCCCACCACTAAATGGAAAGGATCTTTCATTGTTTAACAACAGTTGTCCCTCTCAGAGGGCAGAGGCTATTTTTGCATCATCTTTGCACTTAGTGTGTTCCTGGAATATAACAGAGGTCAAAAGAAGTCTACTGAACTTGATGGACGTGAAACTCATTTCACCTGAAGGTAAAGTTAGTAGTTGTGTACAAGGTGTCAGATGAGGGACCATCTCCAAAATATTTTCAACTCTTTTGAAATTCCTCTATTAATAACTTATTCCTTTGACTTTCATTTTCCTTACCCACTTGTCTTATTTTAAAATGCCAGTGCCAGTAGGGAAAGGTTACATTAACCAAAAACCAAACTTTAACTTCTTTGCGTTTTTGCCCTGGGAAACCTCTAAATCGGAATTTGGCAAACTATGGTCTATGGGCAAAATTCAGCCCGTGGCCTGTTTTTGTACAACCTGAGAGCTAAGAATGGCTTTTTAATTTTTTAGTGGTTGAAAAAAAAACTCAAAAGAGGAATAATAGTTTATGATATGTGAAGATTATATGAAATTCAAATTTCAGTGTTTGTTTACAAATAAAGTTTTATTGGAACATAGCCGCATTTATTCACTTAAGCAGTGTCTGTGGCTGCTTTGGTGCTATGATAACAGAGTTGAGAAGTTGTGACAGAGACCTCATGGCCCACAAAGTTTAAGATATTTGCTATCTGGCCCTTTACCGAAAAAGTTTGTTGACTCTGAGGGGAAGCTGTCTGTACTCCTGTATTTATCCCATCAACTTGTTTTGGTAATTTTTTTACAAAATCACTAGATATAATCTCATTTTAATAGAAACCATCGCTTAGAGAGATAAATAGATTCCCAAAGAGTTTATGTATAAATAGAAGTCTTGCTAATAAAATCATATTTTTAATATTTCTGTTTAAAATATTTTAGGTTAGACAAATGAAAATGTTGTCTCTTCTAGTTTTGGAGGACAGGTTTGTCAGAAGCAGGGACTGTGTTACCCTAGAGAAATCTCCTTTTTATCTTGTCTTTTGATTTTTTGTTTTTTGTTTTGTTTTGTTTTGTTTTGAGACAGGCTCTTGCTCTGTTGCCCAGGCTGGAGTGCAGTGGTGCCATCATAACTCACTGCAACCTGGACCTCCTGGGCTTAAGTGATTCCCCCACCTCAGCCTCCTGAGTAGCTGGGACTACAGGTGCATGCCACCATGCCTAGATAAATTTTTGTATTTTTTGTAGAAATAGGGTTTCTCCATGTTGCCCAGGCTAGCCTTGAACTCCTGATCTCAAGTGATCCTCCTGCCTTGGCCTCCCAAAGTGCTGGGATTACAGGCATCAGCCACAGTGCCTGGCCTAGTTTGTCTTTTACTATGGGTCGTTCTTTGGGCTCAGGCCTGTCGGCACTGGTGCATGCCATACTTAATCTCAGAGACTCAGCTCGCTGGAGGCAGACTGAAAGCAAGTATCTCGAAGATGTAGTTTTGAGTTATGACCCAAGCAAGGGAGAGACTTTTCCCAGGGGTAGAGAAGGACATGATTTACTGGAATAGTCCCAACAATATGCCAGGAAATCATTTGTCTGCAGCTAAATGGTTTCCATACTGCAATGAGTAGGAGGAGTAAACAGACAAGGATGAGAATTCCAGAAGTGATTTTTCTCCCATTCTCCCCAACCCCCAAGTTTATTGGTAAATGTGTGATTGTCATTTTGCCCCCTGCACCTCATATCCCCACATGTACTCTCTCGCCAAACTTACGGTTTTGTAGCTGATCAACTTCAAGCAAAGTACACTTGGGCTGGGTTGCCAGCCTAAGAATTTTCAAGTAGAGGAAGCTGGTGAAATCTGATCCAATGTGATTCCCCTGGTTCTATGGAATTCTAGATTTTCCCGGATTTGCCAGAGAGATTTTGTTGGTCTCACCAATATGAGCCTTGAGTGTCGCAGCAGAGTAATGCCTAAGAATTCCCGGGTCAATAGCAGCATGTGAGCCTTCTAGCTGCACTCTGCATTGCTGAGAGCAATTTTAAAGTCCATTCCATGGACAGGATGTGAAATGAGGGGAGTTCATGGAAGGCGACAGGATTTTACTCTGCCTGCCTGCCTCAGTCGATAGTGAAGCTTTCAAACTCCCTGTTTTCATAGCTTAATGGAGTGTATGTTATGAAATACCTTTAAACGAAGAATCCCTAATCTTTTCCTGATGTGAAGAAACTTTGAATTTTCCCAGAGTCATAAAATCAGAGATGCTAGAATGGAAAGGGAGACCTCGTTTTACAGATGTAGAACTGAAGCCCAGACTGCACTTGCTGAAGCAAGTTGCCCAAGATCTGCAGCTGAGGGGCAGCAGGGTTCATGTTACACGCCAGGGTCCCTGACATCACACCCAGAGCATTTCCCCTTATGCTACAGTCTCCCCATGGCTGATAGGGGTGGGAAGTGGGGGCAGAACTACAAAGACAGATTCTTGGTAGATGGGACCAATTCATCCAAAAGGAGAGAGAGGAGCTCCGATATGCCAGAGGGCGGAAGCACTGATGGCTGCCACCTCTATCTCTGATACACACTACTGATGTTTATATATATTGATGTTTATAAAAATTAGCTGGGCGTGGTGGCGGGGGCCTGTAGTCCCAGCTACTTGGGAGGCTGAGGCAGGAGAATGGCGTGAACCCAGGAGGCAGAGCTTGCAGTGAGCCACGATAGCGCCACTGCACTCCAGCCTGGGTGACAGAGCAAGACTCCGTCTCCAAAAAAAAAAAAAAAAGACAGTGGATCGTATCCTAAACCAGGGCTAAGTTTTATGCTGTTTCCTTTTTCAGGAAGAAAAACAACTACTACATACTCTGTATGGTGTCACCTCTTAAGAAAAATCCCCCAAAAAAGGCCGGGCACGGTGGCTCACGCCTGTAATCCCAGCATTTTAGGAGGCCAAGGTGGGCGGATCACCTGAGGTCAGGAGTTTGAGACCAGCCTGGCCAACATAGTGAAATCCCGTCTCTACTAAAAATACAAAAATTAACCGGGCGTGGTGGCACATGCCTGTAATCCCAGCTAATCAGGAGGCTGAGGCAGGAGAATCACTTGAACCTAGGAGACAGAGGTTACAGTGAGCTGAGATCTCGCCACAGCATTCCAGCCTGGGTGACAGAGCGAGACCCCGTCTCAAAAAAAAAAAAAGAAAGAAAAGAAAAGGAAGGAAAAGAAAAATCCCCCACAGGATTGGGCATTTGGACCCAACACACGCTGACCACGCCAACAGAACCAGCCTTGTCATTCTTTCACTGGTTCATCTGGGTGTGTGTGTGTTGGGGGGGGTGATGGTAGCTCATAGACCAGGAGGTGCCAGGTCTCTGTCCCCTCAGTAGCACAACTGTGCCATTAAATGGACTGGTGCCATTAAATGGACTGTCACACATAAATTTCAGTCCAGAGACCCCTGCCCACCAGGGCCATATTATCACTGTGTGGACCTGGACCCTGCGTACTGTTGCCTTCATGGGCCACTTTATGAAAAAAAAATTAAAAATCATACTTTACATCTGCATTGGTAAGAAGACAAATATATTTGTATTACATGTTAAAACATTTTATTTGACCTAAAAGTTATTTTTTTCTCCCGATTTTAAAAGAAATCGCATCATTTCCATGGGTCCTATTGTGGGCCTTGGGCACTGTGCCTCCTGTGGCTAGTGGGGAAGCTGGCCCTGTTCCCACCCCGGCCCCTCCCCGCCCCCCACCCTCCACAGCTCTGTTTACTTCAACAAGCAGAGAGCTTCTGTTTGCTGAAGGAAATTCACAGTGCAGTGCATTTCTTCCCTGAAGAAAGCCGAATAATAAAAGGCAGTCAGGGAGAAAATAGGACCTTGAGAAAGCCCAGGACTGCAAGTCAAGAGGCTGGATCTCAGCTGGGGCTTTACTACAGGGCTCCTCAGTTGTCCCATGGAGACACAGCTCTGTCTCTCAGGGGGAAGGCTGAAGGTCAAAGGAGCCCAGAGGCAGGATCAGGAGCAGCTGAAATAAAGCCAGAATTCACATTCATCTTATTACTTCTTTTTTTTTTTTTTTTTTTTTTTTGAGACAAGGTATCTCTCTATTGCCCAGGCCGCAGTGCAGTGGCACAGTCATGGCTCACTGCAGCCTCAAGTCTCCAAGGCTCAAGCGATCTAGATGGCTGAGTAGCTGGGACTACAAGTATGCACCACTACGCCCAACTAATTTTACAAGTAGTAGTAGTAATAGTAGTAGTGCTG
The DNA here is from genome assembly GCF_028858775.2 of Pan troglodytes. Classification (NCBI taxonomy): domain Eukaryota; kingdom Metazoa; phylum Chordata; class Mammalia; order Primates; family Hominidae; genus Pan; species Pan troglodytes. The sequence goes on from NC_072414.2 coordinate 55,079,576, forward strand.
GTAGTAGTAGTATTTGTAAAGATGGGGTCTCCCTGTGTTGCCCAGGCTGGTCTCAAACTGCTGAGCTGGAGCAACCCTCCCACCTTGGCCTTCCAAGGTGCTGAGATTACAGGCAGGAGCCACACATCTGGCCTCATCTTATTCCTTTTTAATGGTGAGAACAGGCCAAAAGCAAGCAAAAGCCTTGTCCTGAGAGACGGTGATATCCCCATCCTGGGAAGTGTCCAGCAGCAGCTCCTGCCCAGGAAGCTCTGGAAGGGATGGAGTCATCGGATAATGCTTGTGTAGAGATGGAGCAATGTTGCTCTGCAGATTCAAGGGGGATAGGGACTGCAGGCATTCCTGGCTGTTTGAAGGAGAAGCAGCCAGACAAGGGAAGTGGTTGATGTGATGCAGGCTCCCTGGAGAGCTGCCCTTGGCAGGATGTGGAGTGAGAGAGGGTGGGCACTGGGAGGGAAAGGGTGGAGCCAAGCAGATGGCAGGAGCTTACAAGGTATGTAAGTGACAGTTCTCCATGGTCCTCAGAATGTGTCCAGGTACCAACCTCATGAAATGTCCATGTAACAATGAAGGAGCTGGGCTTTGTGGTCAGTTTTGATACCAGTGGAAACTGAAACACACGCAGATAGACACACAGGAGCGGGGAGCAGGGAATCAGAAAGATGCTGGGAATGAGGTGAGGGGTGGGGCAAAATCTTGGGAAGGGCTCTCAGCAACCACCAGCAGAGCCATCTGGTCTGCAGGGCCCCGGGGACAGGGCCTCTGGCCAATGAGCTTTTTTCAAAGGCCTGTGAAAATACGTGACATGCCAAAAAAAAAATTATTGAATCTAAAATATAAAAGGAAAAGTATGAAATTGAAAGGAATACATTTTAATTAAATGTCTATAAAACAAACAACGTCAATTCATTCATGTTTAAATTTAGTGTTTCTGGATTCTCTGTTTGAAAATAACACTAAGGTTTTATTTTCTCCCTCCATAAAATGTACTGTGCATGCACAATGCCAGCCTGGAGAACATAGCCAGACATGTAGTCAATGAGCAGCTATAATTTCAAAAGCAAGATTAATAAAGTACTTTTGATCCTTTCTACAGCAAAAATGTGATACTCAATGTGAAATATGGGTATATTCTAATGTGTTTGATATTATGTGGAATGCGGACTCCATAATTAAAAGACCCTGGGGCCTGTAATGGTCTTAAACTGGCCCTGGAATTGGGGTCCAGGCTAAATTGAACCAAATCTCTGAGAGGTGAAATGAGGGCCCAGCTGAAGTCTGGGTAATAACAGGATTAGATGGAACCTCAGAACCTTCCAATTCAGAGTCCATCTGAGCACAAGTGCTTTTAACCCTGAAGGGCTGTTCAGACAGATGAGCTTTTAGAGGGTGGACGTGAAGTTCTCTGGGAGGAAGAAGCACCTTTCAAGCGTGATGAACTGTTATGGTAGGTCTCCACTAGAGCTAATGTAACTCAGGAAACAGAAAGTGAGCCAGACCAAGTGGGTGGTAAATGACCGCTTGGCTGGGGGCTGGTGGCTGATGGCGGGTGGCTGGTGCAGCATCACTCAGCAGTGGTAGGTCTCCTGACTGCAGCTGGGATGTGCTGTCACCCACTCCAGCACTAAAATTCAACACTGATTGCCAATTCGCCTTTGAAGGGCGCATTATTTTCTTTTATGATTTCACTCTTACACTTGAGAAAAGGGAGGAGGAAAAAATTGCATTCTCCAGACACCTCTTGCCCCCGCGTTCTTTGTCTTTGATCCTGTTCCCAAGCTTACGCCATTACACGCCCTCCCTGTCACGCCCAGCTGTGTGCCCTCCCTGCCCGGCCCTCCCCAGCCAGGTTTCTTTGGCTGTGAGGCAGCAAAGGTGCCCAGCAGACACCCCTTCTGCCCTCTCTCAGGCTGCGTTCAGAGCTGGGAGCAGAGAGGCCAGACGGAGGAGGATGCCACCCAGCCTGGCCGCACAGGGCCCAAGGTGACTGGGAGGACCCCGGCTTCCCTCTCACCCCACCCCAGGGGCTCCGGGCAAATGACCTCAGCCTGAAGCAGCCAGTGAGGAGGCGTTTGTAGGGCCACTGGGGTTTGCCAGCTCCTCACTGGCAGATGACCTGGGGGAAGCAGTTTAATAGGTGTGTGTGCCCTTCTATCATGCGTGTCAGTGACCAGAAAGGCAGAGAGCAAAGAGCAAAGGTGAGTAGTGACCCTCTACCAGCGAGCAGGCCTGGCCCTCCTTCCCTGAGACCCGTCCCCAGCCTTCCTACTCCCTCCATGACAGAGCACACACGTGGCCACTGTGGTTTTCATAATAATGAACTCATAAGGAACTAAAATTCACCTAGCACTTTCCGGCTCCCAGAGAGCATTTCCATTTTATTTGATAGTGACAGTGATGCTGGGAACAAAGCAGGACAGACATCAGCACTGTCCCCATGTAATCGGTAACAACACGGTTCCAGGGTGCACTGGCTTGGCCAGTGTTCTGTGGCTAAGATGTGGACAAGCCCAGTGACATTCAAACCTGGGTCTTCTGACTCCAAGACCCATAGTGAGCGGGCTTCAACCCTAAGAACCAACAGGGAAGCACCAGCTCTCAATGAGGAGCCAACCAGGCAATGAGTGTGGATTTGGAGTTGGGATGCACACATGGTGAGTAGCCGTGACCCTAGAATCAGAATATCTGTCTCAAGAAGCTTTGGGGGCTCTTAAAATGCTGACATCATGTAAAGTCATTGACCTTTGGGGGGAAAGATCATTTTATTTATGGCAAGATTCAATGCACTCATTCATTCATGTGTTAATTAATTCAACAAGCACATACATTGAGCACTACTCCATGTTAATAGATGCGAGCCAATTTGCCAAAAAATCAGCGTACCCAAAGACCCAATCTGCTGAATCATTAATTCACTCAATTTAATCCATTTGTCAAATGATTAGTTCACTGATTTTTCCAAATTTACTTGTTGTAGTTGTAACAGCTTGAACAGTAATGTTTTAACAGTGAAAATGTTGGCCAAACAGAAATCTGTAGAAATTCACGTTTTGCAAGTGAAACCCTACCTTCTGGGCAGAATTTCAGCCTTGAACCATATGATAAGATTGTCTTGGGTACCTCTGGTTTCTTTACATGCTTTTGAATGTTAAGTGTATATTTTCAAACTTGAAACACTTGAAATATTTTTTCATCAGTTTCTCAAAAGACATTTAATCCTTAACTTGATTGAGGAAGTGTGGAGAAGTAGGTACACAGAAGAACCTGGCCCTGGAGGCAGCCCTGCCTGGTGTGTGAGCCCAGCTTTGCCCCTGTCTTAGCTTTGGCACCTTGGTCGAGTGACTTACACATATGTGATGGGAGCTCGGCCATATCACTTACAAATACTAGGGGAAAAAAACACATCATAGTAATAACAAGGTTATTTCTAGGTGGTGGATTGTGAGTAAATTTACTTGCCTTTTTAAATACTTTGTATTTATTTATTTATTTTGAGATGGAGTCTCGCTTTGTCGCCAGGCTGGAGTGCAGTGGCGCGATCTCAGCTCACTGCAAACTCCGCCTCGCGGGTTCAAGCGATTTTTTTGCCTCAGCCTCCCGAGTAGCTGGGATTACAGGCATGCGCCACCACATCTGGCTAATTTTTGTATTTTTAGTAGAGACGGGGTTTCACCATGTTGGCCAGGCTGGTCTCAAACTCCTGACCTCAGGCGATCTGCCTGCCTCGGCCTCCCAAAGTGCTGGGATTACCGGTGTGAGCCACCGTGCCTGTCTAAATACTTTTTGATGCTTTAAAACATCCCTTGAATAATTTTAAGTGTTCACTATGGAAGAGGAACCACACCAGATGGCTTCATATATATTGTTTTAAACCGTGTATGTTGTTTTAAACTTCATGTATGTTGTCATAAATCCACAAGATAGGTAATATTATCACTCATTTAGAAAGAAACTGAGGCTCCAAAGCATTAAGTAACTTGCACAAATCCCACAACTCTAATGAGCCTGACTTCCAATCTGTCTGACTTCAAAGCTCGTGCTAATTTGTACTTTCTCTGGCTCAACCGGTGTCCGCCTCTATTATATTAAATGGGTGTAATATTTGCATCTTAAAATATGGTGGGAGGATGGAATGAAATGATAGGTATGAAAGTCCACTGCAAACGATAAAGCCTTCAACAAAGAATATTAATAATAGGTAACGTACACATAGTGTGCGCCCAGTACTGGGCTGTTCCAAGGGCTTTGTAGATATCACATTCCCTTAATCATCTCAGTGATCCTGAGAGGCAGATGGCCATTATCCCCATTTTACAGAAAGGATATTGAAGAACAGAGAAGCTAAGTAACATGCCAGAGTCACACCACCACACATTATACCAGTTACCCAGATGGGAGCCTTTCAATTATAAATGACTCCCAAGTTACCTGTTTCCCAATATTCTCCCCAATTCCTTCCCCAGGGATACACTGTACCTTACTAGGTGGCAGGTAGTACACCTGGCTCAGCAGGAGGTCAGAGATGAAAGGTCAGGCATTAGGTTCAGGGCTCCATGGTATTGCACGGACCTTGCTTTCTGGGGACTGCCTGGGACAACCACGCACTCCAAAGACACTGCTGCCACCTGCTGTTCACACATTCTCCACCCAATGGCTTCTCCCCAGCACCTGCATGCGTGAGCCTCTCAACAGCATTACCGTCTTTCCCAGACCCATTCTGCAGCCTGGGTAAAAGAATTTAAACTTTTGCTCAGTTTCAAATGCAAGAAGAGTAAACCCTTAGAAACAGAAGAGCTTGAATAAGGGAGCTGAGACACACTCCTGAGCAGTGTGACCTCGGGGCTCTTAGCCTCTTTAAGTCTGTTTCCTCATTTGTAAAATGAAGACACCATAATAATATGTGCTTCATGCAATTGTTTTTAAAATAAGATTTTTTTCCAATCTACAATTTACTTTCCTATCAGAAAAAAATGCTAAATATGTAAAGGGCAAGGCAGGATGGGACACAATTAAACATCCTAAATACCTAAAATCATCTCTGCTTACATTATTGTTTTTAACAAATCTTTAACTTTTTTATTAATAAGGCATCTTGATTTATATTTTGCTACTGATTTTGAGCTCATCAAAGTAAATTCTGTCATTCTATTTGCATTTTATTGAGTACCTGAACCAGAAATGTGAAATGGGGAAAGGGTTACCTGATTTTTTTTTTAATGAAAAAAGATTTCATAATTAAAATGGTCCCTTCCATCTGAGATTCTCAGAATATTCCCAAGATTCTGGTTCACAAGTTTCACATCACTTCTTTCAGGCAAATGGGCAACCTAAAACTGAGAAAATTGAAGTGGGCTTTTTCCACTTAAGTTCCCTTGGGAACTGACACAAATAGCAAAGCTAAGAGGCCTGGCTCCCGCTACGCAGCTATAAACATCACACCAGATTCTGTTTGCCTGAAAACTCCTTCTGACTGAGTCTAGATGCCAGTTGTTAGATGATAGTCAATTTGCATGTTGCCAATCTAATATTCCTGGATCCTTAACTTATGTTGCTGGTTTAGAAGTTCAGTAAAACTGAAACTGTATTAGTAAGTTCCAGCAAGAATGTGTAAACTATTTCAGTAGTATTCACTCTGCTGCATACCATAGACCTGGATGTCATGGTTTAAAGGGGCAGATCTAGCTGCTCTCGACCTCTAAAGGGGAGGTTGAGTGCCAACTCACTCTCCTACGTCCTTGGTATGGACAAAAGGGTAAATGAAGATACTATCAGCTACCTGGATTTATCTTTCTGGTGACAAAACTTTTCCCTCTAAAAAAGTAGCCCTTGAAAACTGTCTTTCCTTTATGGAAATAAAAATAGCATTTTAAAAGAGACAGCATTTGATACCTATTAAATTGGTAAAATTTTATAATAAATTGCTCAATGCTGGAATGTTAGCAATGAGATCAAATATGTTAATGGCATTGAAATTTGTGGGATCCTTTTGGAAGGCAATAGAAATATATTTGCAAGAACTCTAAAGAGTTTTTAAGCTTTGAGCTAATAATTCTATCCTGGAGACTTTGGTTTTCAACAAAGGCAAAAAGCTATATTTAAGAAGCCAGTTGTCGTAGCATTATTTTTATTTTTTGAGACAGCGTTTTGCTCGTTGCCCAGGCTGGAGTGCAATGGTGCAATCTCGGCATACTGCAACCTCCACCTCCCAGGTTCAAACAATTCTCCTGCCTCAGCCTCCCAAGTAGCTGGGATTACAGGTGTGTGACACCAGGCCCGGCTAATTTTGTATTTTTAGTAGAGATGGGGTTTCACTATATTGGTCAGGCTGGTCTCCAACTCCTGATCTCAGGTGTTCCGCCCACCTCAGCCTCCCAAAGAGCCAGGATTACAGGTGTGAGCCACCGTGCCTGGCCCGTTTGTTGTAGCATTATTAATAGTAGAAAAAGAAAAACCTGGCGACAACCTATATCTTCACCCAAAAGGAATCATGATTAATTCAGTTGATGGAATATTATTTCACCATTAAAATGATAAACACGGAGGCTAGGTAGAAATGTAGATGCCTATCAAAGTATAATCACAAAAAGAAGAAAAAAGAAATGTGGAGAAATGCTTAAGTGAAAAGGGGGCAGAAAACCAAAATGATATGTACATTGTAACTACAGCCCTCTTAAGTGCTTATGGATGCCAACTAGGCTGTAATGGGCAAAAACACAGAGCTGTGTTAAGATGGCAGAATTCTGGATGATTTCTCTTTATCTCCAAATTCCCTTAATGTGTTTACATTATAAAAAGAAAACTGGCCTTTCAGGGTGTAGATATTCTGAGTTAACCTAGTTACTCTACAGAGTACCTCTTTCTCCAATGAGGAGGCAGCCATGATCTATTTGGAAAAGCCAGTGATTTCTCATTCTATCGTAGTAAGTTGCAAAATAAATTCATCAAGCACTACAATGATCAAATATGATATACTGCAATTGGAAGAAGCAGGGCAGAAAAATATCCTCTATTAAAGAATCTTGTGCTCCTAAATCTTCAGTATGTTGATCTGGGTTGATCTGTGCTAAGGTGACACTTGTCCAGCCTTGATGGAAGAATTATAAAGTGACTATGAAATATGTCAAGGCCTGTTTCACTACCAACTTGCATTTGACTAGCACTTTATAATTGTATTTATTTATTTATTTAGAGACAGTCTCACTCTGTCACCCAGGATGGAGCACAGTAATGCAATCTCAGCTCACTGTGACATCTGCTTCCCAGGCTCAAGCAATTCTCATGCTCCAGTCTCCCTAGTAGCTGGGATCACAGGCACCTGCCACCATGCCCAGCGAATTTTTGTAAATTTAGCAGAGACAAGGTTTCGCCATGTTGGCCAGGCTGGTCTCGAATTCCTGACCTCAAGTGATCCACCCACCTCGGCCTCCCAAAGTGATGGGATTACAGGCAAAAGCCACCGCGCCCGGCCTATAATTTTTAAAATATTTTCACATCTTTTATCAAGTTTGAGTTTCCCAACTCTGTACAGCAGGCAGGGCATGTAGTATTTTACACATGGGGACACTGAGGCTTAGAAAACTAAGTGACTGGCTGGGCGCGGTGGCTCATGCCTGTAATCCCAGCACTTTGGGAGGCCCAGGCGGGCGGATCACGAGGTCAGGAGATCGAGACCATCCTGGCTAACGTGGTGAAACGCCGTCTCTACTAAAAATACAAAAAAAAATTAGCTGGGAGTGGTGGCTGGCGCCTGTAGTCCCAGCTACTCGGGAGCCTGAGGCAGGAGAATGGCGTGAACCCAGGAGGCAGAGCTTGCAGTGAGCCGAGATCACTCCACTGCACTCCAGCCTGGACAACAGAGCGAGACTCCTTCTCAAAAAAAAAAAAAGAAAACCAAGTGATTCGCCCAAGTTCACACAGCTAGTAAACAGCAGAACGGAAACTAAACATTGGAGAGTTGTCTGTCATAAGGGGACATGACTAAACTTTCAGTGAGTGTTGGCATGTAGCGTATCAACTCTGAGCTACATGGATTATGGTGAAACTACTGATTGACTTTTTAAGCACAGAAAGGAATTTTTTTTTTTTTTAAAGACGGAGTTTCTCGTTTGTTGCCCAGGCTGGAGTACAATGGCGCGATCTCAGCTCACCACAACTTCTGCCTCCCGGGTTCAAGTGATTCTCCTGCCTCAGCCTCCCAAGTAGCTGGGAATACAGGCATGCGCCACCACATCCAGCTAATTTTGTATTTTTTTAGTAGAGATGGGGTTTCTCCATGTTGGTCAGGCTGGTCTCAAACTCCCGACCTCAGGTGATCTGCCCGCCTCAGCCTCCCAAAGTGCTGGGATTACAGGCATGAGCCACCGTGCCCGGCCCAGAAAGGAATGTTTTGTGAGGTATGAATGGTTAGCGTGCCTGGGGAGGCCCACGCAATGATCTGTTGGAGAGCCTGATAGCAATGTGGTGAGGCCACAGTGTGGTACAATTGCAGAAAGATGACTCAGGACCTCAGTACCCACAAACAGGAGGCATCTATGAGAGGCAGGCGGGGGGTATGCAGTGCCTGATGGAGACTTCGGCAGGAAGAACTAAGGGTGGACCTAGCCTTAGATCTTTGGTCCCTCAGTGATCAAGAGAGCTCAGAGGAAAACCTTTCAAACTTAGACTGGGGCATAGAAATAAAGGGAGTAACTCTTGAGATGGTTTCTAAGAAAGAACTAAGTAACCACACATTGATAACAACAGTCATATTCCCAGCCTCCCTGTGGTTCCTGCCATGGCTCTGGGCGCCTATGCTTGAGCCAGCAAGGTCGGGCTTCTCATGCTGGGATCTGCAGACTCACCCCCAGACGCCTATGGAATTTCAAATTCTGTCTTTCCATTTGATTACTATTTAAAATTAGATTCATGGTTGCAGGTTCTGGGTCCTCTGGCCATCCACTGAGTACCATAACATGGCTTCACAATCTACACTGGCACTGTGTTTAGATGGGATTGGAGCCAAATAATTCTATTTGAATTGTCACAGGCTAAAGAGAAAAAGAATAGAGATGGACTTACTATGTAAACAAGTAGAGGCCAAAGGACATCACAAAGCATTGTATGCAAAATGTTTTCCTAGTCACTCAAATGGGAAACTGATGGATATGCAGAGTTAACACACAGTCCATGGGGTACAGGCATAGAACACGCTCAAGGAAAAAAAAAAAGGGCAGCACGGCCCTCTGCCCGAGAATGACTTTTTTGGTCTCAGAATCCCTTTCTACTCTTACAAATTACTGAGAACCCCAAAGAGCTTTTGTTTATATGGGTTATAGCTATCAATGTTTATATATTAGAAATTAAAACTGGGAAATTTATTTACAAATTCATTTCTAAACGACAATAATAAACCCATTATTAAAATAAATAACACTTTTAGTAAAAATATGTTTTCTAAGATGGAAAACTTTAGTGAAAAGAGTGAAATTCGTCCCTCTCCCTCTCCCTCTCCCCACTGTCTCCCTCTCCCTCTCTTTCCACGATCTCCCTCTCCCTCTCTTTCCACGGTCTCCCTCTGATGCCGAGCCGAAGCTGGACTGTACTGTTGCCATCTCGGCTCACTGCAACCTCCCTGCCTGATTCTCCTGCCTCAGCCTGCCGAGTGCCTGCGATTGCAGGCGCGCGCCACCACGCCTGACTGGTTTTCATATTTGTTTGGTGGAGACGGGGTTTCGCTGTGTTGGCCGGGCTGGTCTCCAGCTCCTAACCGCGAGTGATCCACCAGCCTCGGCCTCCTGAGGTGCCGGGATTGCAGACAGAGTCTGGTTCACTCAGTGCTCAATGGTGCCCAGGCTGGAGTGCAGTGGCATGATCTCGGCTCGCTACAACCTCCACCTCCCAGCCGCCTGCCTTGGCCTCCCAAAGGGCTGAGATTGCAGCCTCTGCCTGGCCGCCACCCCGTCTGGGAAGTGAGGAGCGTCTCTGCCTGGCCGCCCATCGTCTGGGATGTGAGGAGCCCCTCTGCCTGGCTGCCCAGTCTGGAAAGTGAAGAGCGTCTCTGCCCGGCCGCCATCCCATCTAGGAAGTGAGGAGCACCTCTTTCCGGCCGCCATCCCATCTAGGAAGTGAGGAGCGTCTCTGCCCGGCCGCCCATCGTCTCAGATGTGGGGGGTGCCTCTGCCCCGCCGCCCCATCTGGGATGTGAGGAGTGCCTCTGCCCAGCCGCGACCCCGTCTGGGAGGTGAGGAGCGTCTCTGCCCGGCCGCCCCATCTGAGAAGTGAGGAGACCCTCCGCCCGGCAGCCACCCCGTCCAGGAGGGAGGTGGGGGTCGCCCCCGCCCGGCCAGCTGCCCCGTCCGGGAGGGAGGTGAGGGGCGCCTCTGCCCGGCCGCCCCTACTGGGAAGTGAGGAGCCCCTCTGCCCGGCCACCACCCCATCTGGAAGGTGTACCCAACAGCTCATTGAGAACGGGCCATGATGACAATGGCGGTTTTGTGGAATAGAAAAGGGGGAAAGGTGGGGAAAAGATTGAGAAATCGGATGGTTGCTGTGTCTGTGTAGAAAGAAGCAGACATGGGAGACTTTTCATTTTGTTCTGTACCAAGAAAAATTCTTCTGCCTTGGGATCCTGTTGATCTATGACCTTACCCCCAACCCTGTGCTGTCTGAAACATGTTCTGTGTCCACTCAGGGTTAAATGGATTAAGGGCGGTGCAAGATGTGCTTTGTTAAACAGATGCTTGAAGGCAGCATGCTCGTTAAGAGTCATCACCACTCCCTAATCTCAAGTACCCAGGGACACAAACACTGCGGAAGGCCGCAGGTTCCTCTGCCTAGGAAAACCAGAGAACTTTGTTCACTTGTTTATCTGCTGACCTTCTATCCACTATTGTCCTATGACCCTGCCAAATCCCCCTCTGCGAGAAACACCCAAGAATGATCAATAAAAAAAAAAAGAGTGAAATTCTTTTACATTTTTCCAAATCCATTTAATGTTTGCATTAAACAGAAGATAGCTGCTTTCTTTTATCTGCTTATATAGTCCACTTATTTTGACATATTTAGTTTGCATATATGAAGAAAATATGACCTCACATACATGTATAGATGGAAAAGGGAAGAGTATGTCATTAGACTTTTCAGATAATTCTGGATGTGCTTCTTTGATACTGCACTATAATTCAACAAATGGCTTTTTTTTTTTTTTTTTGAGACGGAGTTTCGCTTTTATTGCCCAGGCTAGAGTGCAATGGCATGATCTCAGCACACTGCACCCTCTGCCTCCCAGGTTCAAGCAATTCTCCTGCCTCAGCCTCCCAAGTAGCTGGGATTACAGGCGTGCACCACCATGTCTGGCTAATTGTTTATTTTTAGTAGAGACAGGGTTTCACCATGTTGGCCAAACTCGTCTCAAACTCCTGACCTCAGGTCATTTGCCCACTTCAGCCTCCCAAAGAGCTGGGATTACAGGCATGAGCCAACACCCCCAGCCAAATGGTAGTTCCTTAAACATTAATTGCAAGGTAGAATCTGGAACCATATCACTGAACTTTTCGTATTCAGTCATACTAAAATTCACTGGTTCATCTTGCGTTTTATTTTACTTTTTAATATATTGTATTTTATTTTCAGACAGGGTCTCACTCTGTCGCCCAGGCTAGAGTGCAGTGGCACGATTACAGCTCACTGCAACCTCAACCCCCAGGTTCAAGCGATCCTCCCACCTCAGCCTCCTGAGTAGCTGGGACTACAGGCACAAGCCACCACACCCAGCTAATTTTTGTATTTTTTGTAGAGATGGTGTTTTACCACGTTGGTCAGGCTGGTCTCAAACTCCTGGCCTCAAGCAATCCACCTGCCTCGACCTCTCAAAGTGCTGGGATTACAGGTGTGAGCCACTAAAACCAGTCTCATCTTGCATTTTAAATGTTCTTTTTTTATGCAGGATTTTCGTGCATTGGCCATTTTGAAAATATTGATTCAATGAGTTGTAGACTTCCAAATGTTGACATAGTTCATTATATAGTATCGAAAACTACATTTATTACTATCACCACAAATTTCATAAGAAAAGTATTTTAACACTAGATGGCTGGGCACAGCGGCCCATGCCTGTAATTTCAGCACTTTGGAAGACCAAGGGGGGCAGATCACTTGAGCCTAGGTGTTTGAGGCCAGCCTGGGCAACACAGTGGGAACGCGTCTCTACAAAAATTTTAAAAATTAGCCTGATATGGTGGCACGCGCCTGTGGTCCCAGCTCGGATAAGATGGGAGGATCACTACAACTCAGGAGGCCAAGGCTGCAACGAGCCGTGTTTGTGCCACTGCACTCCAGCCTGGGCAACACAGCAAGACCCTATCTCAATTTAAAAAAAACAAAAACTAAAAAACTAAAAAGCTGTCAAGCTTATGGTAGCAGATACAGGCTTCCCCAAATCCTAATTTTCACTTGAAAATTCAGTTTACCATGTGGCAACAAATACTGTCGTATGATTTCCTTGAAGTGACAGGATACTTTATTCATTTTCAGAAAATATCCGCCAAATTCCCAAGTCAAAATAATAATAGTTTGTCTGTCAGCCATCCCTTTAAGTAAAAATAGGGTTCCATTTTTTTTTTAATTTTTTTTTTATTATTATTATACTTTTAGGGTACATGTGCACATTGTGCAGATTAGTTACATATGTATACATGTGCCATGCTGGTGCGCTGCACCCACTAACTCGTCATCTAGCATTAGGTATATCTCCCAATGCTATCCCTCCCCCCTCCCCCCACCCCACAACAGTTCCCAGAGTGTGATGTTCCCCTTCCTGTGTCCATGTGTTCTCATTGTTCAATTCCCATCTATGAGTGAGAATATGCGGTGTTTGGTTTTTTGTTCTTGCGATAGTTTACGGAGAATGATGACCTCCAATTTCATCCATGTCCCTACAAAGGACATGAACTCATCATTTTTTATGGCTGCATAGTATTCCATGGTGTATATGTGCCACATTTTCTTAATCCAGTCTATCATTGTTGGACATTTGGGTTGGTTCCAAGTCTTTGCTATTGTGAATAATGCTGCAATAAACATACATGTGCATGTGTCTTTATAGCAGCATGATTTATAGTCCTTTGGTTATATACCCAGTAATGGGATGGCTGGGTCAAATGGTATTTCTAGTTCTAGATCCCTGAGGAATTGCCACACTGACTTCCACAACGGTTGAACTAGTTTACAGTCCCACCAACAGTGTAAAAGTGTTCCTATTTCTCCACATCCTCTCCAGCACCTGTTGTTTCCTGACTTTTTAATGATTGCCATTCTAAGTGGTGTGAGATGGTATCTCATTGTGGTTTTGATTTGCATTTCTCTGCTGGCCAGTGATGGTGAGCATTTTTTCATCTGTTTTTTGGCTGCATAAATGTCTTCTTTTGAGAAGTGTCTGTTCATGTCCTTCGCCCACTTTTTGATGGGGTTGTTTGTTTTTTTCTTGTAAATTTGTTTGAGTTCATTGTAGATTCTGGATATTAGTCCTTTGTCAGATGAGTAGGTTGCGAAAATTTTCTCCCATTTGTAGGTTGCCTGTTCACTCTGATGGTAGTTTCTTTTGCTGTGCAGAAGCTCTTTAGTTTAATTAGATCCCATTTGTCAATTTTGTCTTTTGTTGCCATTGCTTTTGGTGTTTTAGACATGAAGTCCTTGCCCATGCCTATGTCCTGAATGGTAATGCCTAGGTTTTCTTCTAGGGTTTTTATGGTTTTAGGTCTAACATTTAAGTCTTTAATCCATCTTGAATTGATTTTTGTATAAGGTGTAAGGAAGGGATCTAGTTTCAGCTTTCTACATATGGCTAGCCAGTTTTCCCAGCACCATTTATTAAATAGGGAATCCTTTCCCCATTGCTTGTTTTTCTCAGGTTTGTCAAAGATCAGATAGTTGTAGATATGCGGCGTTATGTCTGAGGGCTCTAGGGTTCCATTTAAAAAGCAGCTAATTTGGCCAGGCACAGTGGCTCATGCCTGTAATCCCAGCACTTTGGGAGGCCAAGGCAGGCGGATCACGAGGTCAGGAGATCGAGACCATCCTGGCCAACATGGTGAAACCTCCGTCTCTACTAAAAATATACAAAAAAAAAAAAAATTAGCCAGGCGTAGTGGCACACACCTGTGGTCCCAGCTACTCAGGAGGCTGAGGCAGGAGAATGAGATGAACCCAGGAGGCAGAGGTGGGCAGTGAGCCGAGATCACGCCACTGCACTCCAGCCTGGGCAACAGAGTCAGACTCCATCTCAAAAACATATACACATATATATATAGAAAGAGATATATTATACATATGTATATTACAGATCTCTATCCATATATCTATAATATAGATGATAGGATAGATGGATGGATGGATAGATAGATACAGATATCCACCAGCCACAGCCTCTCAAAGTGCTGGGATTACAGACCCCACCACACCCGTCCCACATTCTGTAATTTAATCTACACAAATCCCCCTGAGGAAGATACTAGTATCTAGGGCAGGACTAGGGTGAGAGAAGAGGCCCAGGGTACAAAATTAAGAAGTTACATACACACAGAGAGAGAAAGATACACAAATTAAGGAGGCACTCCCTCTCAGAACCATTCTGAGGAAAATGAGCCTCCAGAAGGGTAACTTGGCAACAAAGTGGTTAGCAACAGACATGGGGTCCGCCCTGGGGTCAGCCTGTGGTAGCCAAAGTGAATGCGCTGAAGTGGAGGGGACCACAGGCTTCCTTCCTATGGGTTCTCATCCTGTCACCCCATCCAGATGGTGCAAGCCTCTGAGAGACTGCCCAGCCTGTTCTAGAAAGTTCCCAACTCTGATTTTCCTAACTTTGATTCAAGACTCTGACATACTAAAATCTAACTTCCCCTTCACAGTAATGCCCTGTGGAAACAGCCACACTTTAAACTTCATGAAAGTCTTACAGTAAGGGCCTCTTAAGATTTTCTCAGACAGCCCACTTCTGACAATTTAATAAGAAAAAGCCTCTTCGGACAAAAACGGGTAGTTACAATCTTTCACCAAGAAGCTAAACCTTCGGCCTCATACCGTGGAGGATGCTTTTGGAGGCCATCACCATCACTAGGCTGAGTCTTTATACCTGCATTTGGGATTGTCTCTTCACCTAAAGGGTAAAATGGCTCTGCGAATAAGTAAAGCTGCCCCGCAATGTAGCTTCTCCCTCTCCTGAAGATGGAAAGATGAGCTGAGTGAGCTATAGAACAGAGCATTTAGTCCAGAGTGAAAGCCAGCACATTAGAATTCGGGGGGCTTCCTCTGGGAATCCCTGAGGCATTTTTGTAAATAACCAACTCAAGGGCAGGAAAGCCCTTAGAAAAGAACAATTAAAGTCTGTTTGGATAACCGTTCTCAGAGCCCCAAGGCAGACTCTAGCAGAAAGCCTCCCCTCAACGCCTGCCCCAAGGAAAGGAAGCTGAGCAGAGAAATGAGTTACCAAGAAATAACAAGCAAATAAAAAGATGCTCTTTACTGATGAGGCTGAGGTGGGAGGATCACTTGAGCCTAGGAGTCCGAGGCCAGCCTGAGCAATACAGCAAGACCCTGTCTCTACCACAAAAAAAAAGTATAAATGTATAAAATGATCTTTGTGTTCTTTTCCAACTTTGAGAAATAATGGTTTCTCTGGAAACATGCTATGGACTTAATTACGTCCTCCCAAATTCCTGTGTTAAAATGCGTAATTCTCAGGGTGACTACTTTAGTATGAGACAAGGTTAAATGAGTTCCTCAGGGTGGGGGCCTGATATGATAGGATTAGAGTTCTTATAAGAAGAGACACAGGGAACACTCTGGTTTGCACAGAAAATCCTCTCCCCCCTTTTTTTCTCTTCCACTCCCTCCCTCTGCCATACAAAGGATACAGCAAGGTGGTGGCTGTCCGCAAGCCTGGAAAGAGAGCGCTCATATCAGTTGACTACACTGGCACTCTTATCCCAGACTTCAAGCCTCCAGAACCGTGAAAAGATAAATTTCTATTCTTTAAGCCACGCCAAGTCTGTGGTATTTTGCAATGGCAGACCACGATGATGAAAACCAAACACTGGAGCAATCTTTAATGTCCACACTTAGTACTCAGTTGGCTTCCAAAGACCAACCATTATTTACGCTATACTGACTAATCTTGCCTCCATATCCCTTTAATCCTCACCACATAAATCCTCCCCTCACCCCAGTGGGTGATAATTTTTGCTATTTTACAGCTAAAATTCAAGTAATGGACTATTTGGATGATAGTGTGCCCGGAATTGGTTCCTTCCGGTGGATTCTTGGTCTCGCTGACTTTAACAATGAAGCCTCAGACCATCGCGGTGAGTGTTTCAGTTCTTAAAGATGGTGTGTCCGGAGTTTGTTCTTTCAGATGTTCAGATGTGTCTGAAATTTCTTCCTTCTGGTGGTTTCATGGTCTCGCTGACTTCAGGAGTGAAGCCACAGACCTTCCGAGTGAGTGTTACACCTCTTAAAAGTAGCGTGTCGGCAATTGTTTGTTTCTCCTGGTAGGTTCATGGCCTGGTGGCTTCAGGAGTGAAGCTGCACACCTTTGCCGTGAGTGTTGCAGCTCATAAACATAGTGCAGACCCAAAAAGTAAACAGCAACAAACTCTATCGCGAGCACCTACAACAGAAAGAAACGCCAATCAGTTGCCGCAGCTAGGTTGCATGGCCTGCTTTTATTCCCTTATTTGGCCCCACCCACATCCTGCTGATTGGTCCACTTTACAGAGAGCTGATTGGTCCGTTTTACAGAGTGCTGATTGGTCCGTTTTTACCAAGTGCTGATTGGTGCATTTACAGACTTTTAGCTAGACACAGAGCACTGATTGGCGCGTTTACAATCCTTTAGCTAGACAGAAAAGTTCTCCAAGTCCCCACCCGACCCAAAAGCCCAGCCGGCTTCACCTCTCAATAGAATCAAAAGCAGTAAAGTTCAGAGCTGGGTGGTCATATATGAATCACTTAACCTTTCTTTCTTTTTTCCATTTTTTCCTTAAAATAGAGATAGGGTCTTGCTATGCTGCCCTGGCTGGTTTTAAACTCCTGGGCTCAAGTGATCCTCCCACCTTGGCCTCCCAAAGTGCTCAGATTACAGGCCTGAGCCACCACTCCCGGCCTGAATCAGTTAACCTTTCTGGGCATTCATATCATTGACTATAAAATGGGGGTAGTGTTAGTTTATGCTTCCCAGATTGCAGATGAGAATCTAAATATCTGCCCACAACCCCCAATGGGAGGTACAGGAGCCAACCAAGCAAGCCATGGTCAGGATCTGGTTCCTGGAGGCTGGAATCCGGGGAAGCCAGAGAGGAGACAGCCAGAAGGTGAGTGAGTATCCATATTCTTCAACAGCACAGTCCAGTGCTAAGACAGGGCATGAGGACCAGCTCCACTGGAAACACCAGCCAGCGTCTTAACCGGGGAGGAAGGAAGGTGTGTGCTGGGCAAGTGGGGCATGTGACAGAGTGGAACTGAAGTGGCCGTCGCTTGCCTTTAGGCCAGCAGGTAAGATTGGGGTGACCCATGTATCTTACGGTAATGAACAAAATCATTACCATGGCATTGTCTTTTTTTTTTTTTTTGAGACAGTCTTGCTCTGTCGCCCAGGTTGGCATGCAGTGGCACGATCTTGGCTCACTGCAACCTCCGCCTCCCAGATTCAAGTGATTCTCATGCCTCAGCTTCCCGAGTAGCTGGGATTACAGGTGCATGCCACCACGCCCGGCTGGATTTTTGTATTTTTAGTAGAGATGGGGGTTTCACCATGTTGGCCAGGCTGGTATCGAACTCCTGACCTCAGGCGATCCGCCTGCCTTGGCCTCCCAAAGTGCTGGATTTTTGTTTTTTAACACTCCCACCCCCTCAACCCCCCTCCATCATGCAAAGTGCAGCCAAGGTGGAGAATACTAGATGTTAATGATGAAGTCGGAGGTGTGGTTGGGGTCACTGTGCAGGAGTATGTAGATCTCCACAATGAGGCACAGGGGCCTTCCTTAGAAGTGCGTTGGGTATTAACAGTGATTAAGCATTAATTTGCTTTTCTCATCTCTTCCACTTCTCATAATGTGTAATTGAACAAAAGTAATGGCGAGGTTGGAGCACTCTGGCCAGGCTCCCTGTCCAAGATCCTTCAGCCTCATCCTAAGGTACACACTCCTCTCCCGCACTGTGTGCTGGGAGGCCGGGTTTCTAGCCTTTGGGTAGCAGAATCTGACTGAATGTTCCAAAGGGGTCCGCTCACTTTAACAAATGACTTTTTTTTTTTTTTTGAGACAGGGTCTTGCTCTATTGCCCAGGCTGGAGTGCAGTAACACAATCTCAGCTCACTATAATGTCTGCCTCCCGGGCTCAAGCAATTCTCATGCCTCAGCCACCAAGTTGCTGGGATTATAGGCATGTGTCATCACGCCCGGCTAAGATGGGGTTTTGCCATGTTGGCCAGGCTGGTCTTGAACTCCTGCCCTCAAGTGAGCCACCTACCTTGGCCTCCCAAAGTGCTGGGATTACAGGCTTGAGCCACTACCTGCAGCCACAAGTGACTTTAAGATATCCAAGTGGTGCCACCAGGATACTTAGGTCCACAGACTCAAATGTGAAATCCTGGAAATTCTGTCTCAACAAAGCAACCAAGTGTCTTGTTATTAAAAAAAAAAAAAAAAAAAAAAAAAAATCAGCGGTGGTTCAGACCTGTAATCCCAGCACTTTAGGAGGCCAAGGCGGCGGGGATATCACTTGAGGTCAGGAGTTCGAGACCAACCTGGCCAACATGGTGAAACCCCATCTCTACTAAAAATATAAAAATTAGCTGAGCGTGGTGGTGCATGCCTGTGATCCCAGCTATTTAGGAGGCTGAGGCATGAGAATCGCTTGAACCCGGGAGGCGGAGGTTGCAGTGAGCCAAGATCGTGCCACTGAACTCCAGCCTGGGTGAGAGAGCGAGACTCCGTCTCAAAATAAAATAAAATAAAATATAAAAAAATAATGTTGGGGAAAAAAGTGTTCATGCAGGTTCTTATACCAGTGCATCTGTTCTAACTGAAAAGGGAAAAAGGGCAAGGATTCCAAGACATGCCTGTTAGAGACATCCAGCCTGTAGCAACGAGGCAGATATTGTTCTGCACTGCATTGACTTTTGCACCCAGAGTTATTTGGTTTGACAGACTGCCAAATCCTGAGGTTCAAAAGACCGTCCGTCACAAGTGGGGAAAGGGGCCAGCATTCTTGGGGTTGGATTCCCAGAATTCTCCAAATATGAGTGTCCATAAGTAAGCCTCTCAGTCTAAGGCTCCCTCAGGATGGTGGTTTGGTTTTAGAGATAGTCCCTCTCCCCACCGCAAAGAATGTTAGGGGAATTCTGACGATAAAAGCATCAACCATGTTGGCCACCTATGAACTTGAACTTAGATATGTAAACTTCTCCCAGAAGCCACCAACACAGTCATGTCTGTGGTTCACAAGGATGGAGCAACCCCCTCACACTGAAGGCAGCTGTTTTCATTAGGTCTGTCACAAAATACACAAGAGCTATCATTTCCTCCTTTTAATAATGTTTCATTGCAGACCAGGCACGGTGGCTCACGCCTGTAATCCCAGCAATTTAGGAGGCCAGGAGGGTGGATCACTTGAGGTCAGGAGTTCAAGACCAGCCTGGCAAACATGGCGAAACTCCGTCTCTACTAAAAATACAAAAATTAGCTGGGCATGGTGGTCCATGCCTGTAGTCCCAGCTACTTGGGAGGCTGAGGCATGAGAATTGCTTGAACCGGGAGGCAGAGGTTGCAGTGAGCTGAGATCACACCACTGCACTCCAGCCTGGGCGACGGAGAGACACACTGTCCCAAAAAAAAAAAAAATCAGACTAGTTAATAGTAACTTATATATGCTGTGAAGTTTGGTTCCATCTTCGAAACTTTCCACCTCTTGCCTCATATTCAAACTGTCACCATCTCCTGTTAGATTTTTACTGCCAAACTGCTCTGAGAAACCGACCACTCTGCTTCTTCTCCATTGCTACTACCCCAGCCAGGTTGCCTTCATGTCTCACCTCTGTTACCAAAAGAAGCTCCTAACTGCCCTCCTGTCCTCTCCTCCTTCCCCATAAAAGCTGTTCACCACGCTACAATCAGGAAGATGGTTTCAGCACACGTGATGCCATCCCCACTCTCTCCTTGCTGAAAATCTTTGATCTTAGGCTAAAACTCAAAACCCCCGCCTTGCCCCCTGCCTGCCTATACAATCCCCCTTGACCTTTCCTCCCCATCTGTCTGTCTCTGCCACAGTCACCTCCCAGCTCCCTGACTTCTCCCTGTCACCTATCCGATGATCACAGTTCAAATGGCACTTCTATAGGGAAGTTTCCCTTGAGGACCCCCAATCTGGGGCAGGTCTGTTTTAAATTTTCATTAACCGTGTTTCTGTCCTTAAGAGCAATTAATCTTCATTTATAATTACATATACGTGAATGTGATGATTTGATTAAAAAAAATTCATTTTCTCCACTGGCCTCTAGGCTCTCTGAGCCTTACCCAAAGCCTGGCACATAAACAGTTTCTTGCAGAATGTTTATAGAATGATTTTCAGAAACGTAGAAATTGACTAACACAGAAAATTGAGAATCAGTTTAAAAAAAAAAAAAAGTCACCACGAAGGAGGTATTCCCCAAATTTTGAGACAAGGTTACTAATAAAGCTCAGTACATAATGGATGAGATTATTTCTGCACAGAATCCAGAAAGGAAAGTCCTAACAAGTTATCAAAAAGACAGGGGAAGGGCAGAGCAGACTTTGGAACCTGGGATGTGTGGCCAAAAGTCAGAGAGGTAGGGAGAGAAGGGCAGGGAGCTGTGAGGTCCTGGAGAACACTGGATCAAATGCTGTCACTGGGGACTGGTTTGTAACACAATCTGTCAGAGACGTTAATGGATGGGCATGATTAACAGGAACCCAGGATGGGACAGGTCCCATCAAGCAACCATAAAAGATGACTTGTAATTGTATCAGAGATGGAGAGTTGGGAGTAAGTAGAGCAGGACCTGACAATCAGCACTGGAGTCCGTCTGATAAAAGGCTACAGTGTCTACAAGAAGGGAAGCCTGAGTGTCAGAAGTTTCCCCTCCTTGTTGATTGGATGGCAGACTGGGGCCTAGCTGATTTGCAGCCAGCTGATGACCTGTCCATGGAGATTGTACACATCCCTGTACTCTGGTTTCAGGTTCCTCAGCAGCCTTTGCTCATAGGCTGGCTTAACTATGATCCTGCTGTGGGAAGATAAAAAAACTGACCGAAGGAGATAGGCTGAGTAATGGCTCCCTCAAGATGTCCATATTTCATCCCTGGAACCTGTGAATACATTACTTTATGTGGCAAAAGGGACTTTGTGGCTGTGATTAAACTAAGAACCTTGAAATGAGGAGATTCTCCGGGATCGTCCAGATGCATCAAATGTAACAAGAAGGAGTCAGAGTCAGGCTGGAAGCCGCTATGCTGCTGGCTTTGAAGGCAGATGAAGGGGCCAAGGAATGAGGGTGGTCTCTAGAATCTGGAAAAGGCAATGAAATTGATTCTCCCCTAGAGCTTTCAGAAGGAATGCAGCCTTGCCCACACCTTCATTTTAGACCAGTGAAACTGATTTCAGACTTCTGACTGCCAGAACTGTAAGATAATAAATGTATATTGTTTGAAGCTACTAGGTTTGTGGTCATTTGTTACATCAGCAACAGAAAACTAATACACTAACAAACATAAATATCTGATCAACAGATCAGTACCCAGATCATTCATGAGTCTCTGGAGAGTCTGGTGGCTGTCATTCAGTGCCCCGGGCCAGATTACTGCTAGGGGGTTGCCAAATCAAGTTTCTGGATCTGCTAAGCTGAGTCCCCATGTGGCTGACCTCAACCTCTCTAAGGTCCTTCCACCCTGGGAAGCCTGGCCTGGCCTGAGGAACTGCTGGCTCTTCCTCATGAAAACCACACCGACTGGTCACTGATCACTCATGATGTGTGGGCTGTTAGGTGAGCTCTTGGGAATATAGCATAGACTTTGGTACCAGGGAGGCCTGGTTCACATCCCCTCTCTACGAGCCGTGTGATCATAAATGAGTTATTTAACTTCCTTCAACCTGTAAAATGGAGGTGACATCTCTAGTGTATAGTTCTGTAAGGATTGATAGAGACAATATGTACCTAATCCCAAACACAGGGTCAGGACTAGGGTAGGCTTCCAATCAAGCTTGCCCCTTCCTGCGCACACCCATGAGTCTCACCGTGCTCATCTCTTTGTATACTGGACACTTCAGCTACTTCCTCTTCCGTGTTATAAGCCCCATGGCAGCCCTGTGTTCTGTTAGTCCCCTGGCTACAAGTCAGTGAATTTACCCATCATATTCCTAGTGGCCTGCTGTCTTAGTTGGGGTCTCCCCACAAGTAGAACCTGAGACAAGGATTCCAGCTCAGGTAGTCTGTGGGAGATAATCCTAGGAAACACCACTGAAGATGTGAGACAGGGAAAGGAAGGAGACAATGAAGGATGCGAGATCATGCAAGTTACCCATGTGGCTGAAGCTTGATCCCCTCAGGGAACTCAGAGACAGTTATCCCAGAAGGACAAAAGTGCTGAGGCATTTTACACCTACTCCCACCAGTCTTTATTTTTTTGAAGGGGGCAGCAATTACTCCCCAACACTTCCTGCCTGCTGCACTCATGGGCAAGACAGGCTCCAGCACCAGAGTCCTCAGGCAGGCACTGGCAGCTGGAAGGGCTGACATGGGGAAGTGGGAGGGACAGCTGCCACATCTGAGGAGTGTCACTTTGGCTACCTGCCTCCCTGGTCACAGCTTCCCTCTGGCCTTGCCTATTCCTTGACCAGTCATGAGCTCAACATACCTATTGCATTGTTCTGACCTAACTGCATCCTAGTGTCAAGCTCCTCCAATTTGCAAACAGATAAATGAATTTTTAAAAAGATTTTATCATATATATTTAAGGCATATAACATGATGCTTTGATATACACATAGATAATGAAATGGTTTGTGACGAGAAGGGAGACCATTTCCTCAGCAAACTAACAGCTGCTCTCTCTGGTCTGTGCCTTCTACTCTATCTTTAAACATCCTGCATCACTATCTCCATTTTGCAACTGTTAAAGCTCCAGTCTGCATATGTCAAAGGCTGATCAGGTTCAAGAAAAATTTTTCATCACCATTAAAACCTCTAATTCTTTCTCCCAGCTAATCACATAAAAGTTACAACCACCTCTGGGTTATCATTATGGTCTTGTTATTATTACCTGAGAATGTTTGAAAACATCCCACAGAGAAATCTAACTAACAAGAGTCTAGAAAACAAGAGGGTCACCGTATCAAACACTTGTTTATCACAGGCGTGGTGAAACGCTGGGAGAGGAGGTTATTAGATGTACCCAGCCCTGAAGATCCAACTCTGACACCCTAGATGCTGTTCATTAGTAAGAAATAGTTATGGAGTGCCTACTAGATGCAGAGTGCTTGTGTTGAGTTCCATCAAGAACAGAGAGAGGCTTGAGAAACTTCCAGAAATAACTTCTCTTTCCAAAAACCTGAGCCTATTCCAACTTCCACTATTTGGAAAGTTTTTTTTTTTTCTTTCTTTCTTTTTGGTCTTATCCAGTATCATCTTCTATAGTGAACCTCTTGCTGGGAGGTTTAGAATTTTTGTACCATGTGGCTGAAAGGGACTTCAGAGTGCATGCTGGTTTACAGATACAGATTCTGAGATTCAGAAGGAAAATAATTAGCCTGAAGTGAGCCCACCTCATTGGTGGTAGAGCAGGGCCTGAAATCCTTGCCTCTTGTCCCTAGTGCTCCCCTGCTTTATCCTTTAAACTGTTACTAGGTCGGGCGTGGTGGCTCACGCCTGTAATCCCAGCACTTTTGGAGGCCAAGGCAGGTGGATCACGAGGTCAGGTGTTCAAGACCAGCCTGGCCAAGGTGGTGAAACCCTGTCTTTATTAAAAATACAAAAATTAGCGGGGTGGGTTGGTGGGCGCCTGTAATCCCAGCTACTCAGGAGGCTGAGGCAGAGAATTGCTTGAACCTGGGAGGTGGAGGTTGCAGTGAGCCGAGATTGTTTCACTGCACTCCAGCCTGGGTGACACAGCAAGATTTCATCTCAAAACAAAAAGAAAAAAAAAAGAAGGTATATAAGGCAGCCAGCACATAGCAGTCACATAGCAGTCTAATAATAATAGTGAGCTGTCACCATTTGTCTCCCTATTGGTGTGACATGGCTTAGTCCAACTTAAGGTCCACTCCTGACTTGAATTCCATTTTCCAGACCCCTGATAGGGTTGGTTCTCTCCAGCTAAAACTCAAGATCTACAAATGAAAACCATCAGAGAATTCAACTTAGCAGACTGCTAAAGCTACTCTCTAAATCAGTAATCATAACCAATTGATTTCACCATTTTTCTATAAAAAGTGCAGTTTTACACTCATTCATATAAAGTTTTCAATACATGTTTGTTGAAACTTATCCTGTGACTGGCATTGGTCTAACCCTGGAGGAAACTAAGTCTCTAATCTGAGGGAACTCACAAATCATTGGCAGAGAAATCTCAAAAGAACAAACCCAAAAAGTCTAGTACAATTGTAACATGGGGCTAAGTGTGACAATAGAGGAATGCAGGGCACAAAGAGGGAGGAAGACAGTGTTTTCCAGGTGGATGCTGGGGGAAAAAACGTTCCAGGAAGAAAGAAAAGCCCGTCCAATGGCCTGGAGACATTTAACAGCCATCTATTTTAATAGAACTGAGATCGAATCACAGGTGGGATAGAGATGGAGTAGGAGGGAGGAGCCTGATTCTGAGAAGCCTTTTGTATCAGGCACGTTCTTAGCTGTAAATTCCAAGACCACTCTGGCCAGTTAAATAGAAAATGAATTTATTAAAACATATGGGGTGGGATGGCTACATATTTTATCTCCTCATTTGAGAGGGAAAGTGGAGTTATTTCTAATTATGCCAGGATTGCAAGTGTAAAGGACACACGAATGGAGTCTTTTAAGATTCGGGTGCTCCTAGAAGCTGGGCTGTTGACAGCGGCCTTGCGCCTGATACAGTGGTGGGTACAGTGGGGCAGCCCTGCCACACTGTGAGAACCCCTGCCGCTTACTGCCCAGAGAGTTGCATGTCTCATCCAACACCGTCAATGGCATTGCCAGCTTCTGAAAATGTGCACCTCTGACTGGTGAGGCCTGCTTCACACACCTGCTGCCAAGCGAAGGGAGACAGACTAGGAAAGTAAATTCCTGATGGCACCACCTACCCGCTTCAGCCGGGACCTCCCTGCGGCTTTAAATGGGACCCTGGTCAGCTCCTAGAGAGAGGCCATTGAACTGGACTTGGCAGGGGAAATAGTACCTGAAGCAACCAAATATTCACTTGAAATTACACTGTTTTGATAGCTTCATGTGACGGAAAAGGTGTTGGACCAGATGGAGTTATCACTAAAGTTCCCCTCTACCCTGGTGGGGAGGGATTTGGCCAAGCAAAGCAGGTAGCAATTACTGGGAAAAACAAAACCTTCGTTGTTTATACTTCGGTGGATTGGGACCTCTCAAACAACCAGTTACAGTTGTTAACTGCCCTTTTGGGGGTATGAAAAACCCAGACCTTCCAGGGTCAGAGGCCTGGCCTCCTTCTGGCAGAAGAGGAAATGAAGTTCATTCCTTTGTGGTGAACCTGATTCTGAAAAAACAAAACCCATTTTTTTCTCAATAGGTTATCCTACCACATGTCCAACCATAGGAGTCTGGACTTTCTCTTATTGGTTAAGCTTTAAAGCATTTTGAACAGGAGTTAGATATGGTTATATTTGAGTTTCAGAATATTCATTCTGGTTCATATTCCACCTTTTTTTTTTTTTTTTTTTTTTGAGACAGGGTCTCACTTTGTCACCCAGGCTGGAGTGCAGTGATGCAATATTGTCTCACTGCAGCCTCAGCCTCCTGGGCTCAAGTGATCCTCCCATTTCAGCCTCTCGAGTAGCTGGGACCACAGGCACACACCACCACACCCAGCTAATTTTTGCATTTTTTGTAGAGACGGGGTTTCACCATGTTATGCAGGCTGATCTTGAACTCCTGAGCTCAAGCAATCTGCCTGCCTTGGACTCCCAAAGTGCTAGGATTACAGGTATGAGCCACCACGCCTGGCCATCTTTATTTTTTAAATTAAACTTTTCCATAAGTTTATTGTGAGTACATAGAAACATAATTGATATTTTATGCTTATCATGTATCCTACGACCTTGCTGGACAAACATTCTAATTTTAGGAGGTGATGGGTTTTTGTTTTCCCTTTAAGATTTTTTTTTTTTTTTTTTTTGAGATGGAATCTTGCCCTATTGCCCAGGCTGGAGTGCAGTGGTGTGATCTTGACTCACTGAAACTTCTGCCTCCTGGGTTCAAGTGATTCTCGTGCCTCAGCCTCCCGAGTAGCTGGGACTACAGGCATGCACCACCATGCCTAGCTAATTTTTGTATTTTTAGTAGAGACAGGGTTTCATCATGTTGGCCAGGCTGGTCTCAAACTCCTGGCCTCAAGCAATCTGCCTGCCTCAGCCTCCCAAAGTGCTGGGATTAACAGGCATGAGCCACTGTGCCCGGCTCCTTTAAAATTGTTTACATAAGCAATCATGGCCTCTGCGAATAAGGACAATTTTATCTCTTTCTTTTTGATCTGTGTGCTTTTAATTGTCTTTCTTGCCTTATTGCACTCGATATAATTTCTAGCACCTTGTTGAATAAGAAAGATTAGAGTGGACATACTTGCTTCGTATGTCTTTCCCACTAAACATAATGTTAGCAATAGATTTTTTTGTAGATGTTCTTTATCAATTTGAAGAAGTTTTTCTCTATTCCTATTTTTCTAAGGGTTTTTTCGGTCATGAATGTGTTTTGCCTAATGATTGATATGTCTGCATCAATTGATATGATCATGTGATTTTTCTTTTTTAGCTTGTTAATGTGGTTAATAGCATACACTATACTGAGATATAGTAGGACAGGACTTCTGGCTAGAAGAAGCTGTAGAAGAGCATTCCTTCTTGTAAAGAAATAGCAGCAGAAGGAGATAAGGTACTGGGTGGTCAGTCCTCAGCCTCATCTCTTACCTCACGCCCCTTAGTTCTCTACTCCACCCACCATGACTATCTTTTTTTTTTTTTTTTTTTGAGACGGGGTCTCACTCTGTTGCCCAGGCTGGAGTGCAGTGGCACAATCTCAGCTCATTGCAACCTCTGCCTCCTAGGACCAAGTGATTCTCCTGCCTCAGCCTCCCTAGTAGCTGGAATTACAGGTGCACACTACCACACCTGGCTAATTTTTGTATTTTTAGTAGAGATGGGGTTTCGCCATGTTGTCCAGCCTGGTCTTGAACTCCTGACTTCAGGTGATCTGCCTGCCTTGGCCTCCCACAGTGCTGGGATTACAGGCATGAGCCACCACACCTGGCCCATGACTATCTTTTAATTCCTTGAATGAAACCGCCTCTTCCCACCACAAGGCCTTAGCATTTGCTAATTCCTTGCATGGAACACTTCCCTTCTCTTTCTGCCCATACTTAACCAAGGTAATTCCTGTTTATCCTTAAAGTCTTGGATGTAATTTCATTTTATTAGGAAAGTCTTCCTTCATCTCCCAGATCAGATAACATCTCACATTATAACCTCTCAACACAGTATGCACCTCTCCTTCACAGCACTCATTACAACTAGGATTTTACATTTAATCTTGCCGTTCTGTTTATCATGACTCTATTACCGTATAGACTGCAAGTTCCAGGAGGGCTGGGACTATGTCTATTCTGAGTTGTTGGACAGAAGTTTCTATTGGTGTACCAGTGGTTTCTGTCTGAGTCCCACTCAATATTTTGTTTTGTTTTCCTGAGACAGGGTCTCGCTCTGTCACCCAGGCTGGAGTTCAGAGGCATGATCACAGCTCACTGCAGCCTCGACCTCCCAGGGTCAGCAGTCCTTCCACCTCAGCCTCCCAAGTAGCTGGTAGTCACAGGCCACCATGCCCGGCTAATTTTTTAAAATTTTCTGTAGAGAACGGGTCTCACTATGTTGCCAGGGCTGGTCTCAAACTCCTGGGCTCAAGCAATCCTCCCACCTTGGCCTCCCAGATTGCTGGGTGTGAGCCACCGTGCCCAGCCTATAGTTTAACTTTAAAGCAAGGATGATTAGTCCCTCCCCAAAACTAACCCCCAAGGAGATAAGATGGGTATACACATAAGTAACAATGTTATGTTAAAAATTTGTAAGAGCACTGTGACCTGACAAAGACAAAGAAGCTTACCCTTGCTGCCACCCAGATGTCTGTGGTCACTGGTCACCTTTTGACCTAAGCCTCTTCCCGTTTTCCCCCTCCCCTAACATAAAAGGAGCCCAACATTCACATTTACTTAAGATGCTTCTTTAGGACAGTAGTCTGCCATCTTGGTTTGCTGGCTCCACAGAATAAAGTCATCTTCCCTGCTCCAACGCCTGGCTCTTGACTGATTGGCTGTTGTGTGGTGAGCAGTACAAGCTTTGGACGCAGTTACAGCAGTCCATCAAAACTGTAGCTCCAGCTTCAGAAGAGATGATATTAAAGTTCTCTCATGATCTTTTATTTCCCCAATTTCTGATAAGTGCATTTTCATATTTATATGGTTTTGCTTCATTTATTCCTATTTTGTTTTGTAATTCCTTTTTTGTTGTGTAGATATTATACATTTATTTATCTTTTATATATATTTTCAACAAATATATAAAATATATAAATACACAAATATATAAAAAATATTTTATATATACTTGTTTTATACATTTCAATATATAAAAATATATATTTAAAAATACATATTTGTTTTAAAATATATATATTTGTTTTATTTTCTATCACCCATCTTTTTCTTAGCCAGGGAAAGGCCTCTCTTTTTCCTCTTTTCCTGTATATCCTTCTACTGATTTTATTTTGTTTGGGGTGATTTCACAATTTGGTGGTTGATTTTATTGTCAGTGTTTTTTAGAAAACTTTTAAAAATATGTTTTGGAAACTTGGTTTGCAGATTTATTTTTAGTGGAAAGTTTCTTTCCTTCCCCTTTTCCTCACTTTTTTTCTCTCTTCCCATTCTTCTCCATGTGTAGTCATTTACCTTTTTTATTTATTTTCTTTTTGAGACAAAGTCTCGCTCTGTCATCTAGGCTGCAGTGCAGTGGCGCAATTTCAGCTCACTGCAACCTCCGCCTCCCGGGTTCTAGTGATTCTCCTGCCTCGGCCTCCCGAGTAGCTGGGACTACAAGTACGTGCCACCATGCCCAGCTAATTTTTGTATTTTTAGTAGAGATGGGGTTTCACCATGTTGGCCAGGCTGGTCTTGATCTCTTAACCTCGTGATCCACCTGCCTCAGCCTCCAAAAGTGCTGGGATTACAGGAGTGAGCCACCGCGCCTGGCCTGTTTACCTTTCTTCTATCTGGTCTCTGCGCCTCCCACCCCAAAGCCAGCTCAAATGCTGGGGCTCTGGGCTCCTGCCCTAGAGTTGTAGTAAAGATCCTGCCAACAAGTCTGCAGGCTGCTTGGTCAGGTTGCCTCCTGGGCACTCAGCTTGCTGGAGAACAATTTATTTTCTGTTACCTTCTGAGAAAAGAAAATAACTTTTATGTGAAGAATGCAAGTCCTTTCAAATTATCAGGCCCAGGGAGACATTAAAATGAGATAGTGGCTGAGTATTGTGGCTCACACCTGTAATCCCAGGTGTAATCCCAGCACTTTGGGAGGTCGAGGTGGGAGGATCGCTTAAGCCCAGGTGTTTGAGATCAACCTGGGCAACATGGCGAAAGCCCATCTCTAAAAAAAATACAAAAATTAGCCAGGTGTGGTGGTGCATGCCTGTGGTCCTAGCTACTCAAGAGGCTAAGGTGGGAGGATCACCTGAGCCTGGGAGGTTGGGGCTGCAATGAGCCATGATCACGCCACTGCACTCCAGCCAGGGCAACAGAGCCAGACCTTATCTCAAAAAAAAAAAAAAAAAAAGAGATGGCATTCATGTCCTACCCCCACAATAAGCTATGTATTCATCTCTTGAAACTGCTTGCTGTTGCCACGAGTAGTTATAAATTAACCTAATAATGGGGCACCAGACGCTAGAACCCATACCTTGTTGCTTAACAATGTATATAGCCAATCATTGTTATTTCTGTAAACCAATGGGGATCCCTGACAAACAACTTTGTATCAGCCCATTCCCTGTCCCCCTTTTTTTGCCTTTAAAGGCAAAGGAGGACAGGGGAGCTCCCCTTAATGGGGAGCTCATTCCAAGTTTCCTTGGGTCTGAGTCTTCAGGGCAGCTGTCCTCACTTTGGCTAAAGTAAACTCTTTAAATTATATTTTGTGCCTCAGCCTCTTCCTTTTAGGCTAACACTTCCCAGAAGCCATACTTCAAATGGCCTCTCTGTACCTGCTTCTAGACTGGAAGTCCACCAGGACATTGGCTTTTGCCCTGTACATGGCAAACACAGGGCTCTGTTTCTTTATTTTTTATCCAAGGAGAGGTACAGAAGAGTGCAAAAAACACATATGTGAAACCAGCCCAATTGTCCAATAGAATATGTTTATGGTTTATTTTGAATAAAGAGAGAAATTGACCTGCCCAGTCTTAAAACTTGAGAAACTTACATTTGTCTTATCTGAGTTCCTTTTGGAGGAAACCAACCATCAGGTCTCCCAGATAGTATCAAGAAACTGAAACTTACCAGATCACCACATTTGGACAATGAGACACCAGATCCCTCACCTGTCATGATTGCCTAACCCAGCGGTTCCCAGCTTTTTTGGCACCAGGGACAGGTTTCATGGAAGAAAATTTTTCCATGGGGTGTGGGGTTGGGGCTGATGGGTATGGTTTTCAGGATGAAACTGTTCCACCTCAGATCATCAGGCATTAGTTAGATTATCATAAAGAGCAAGCAACCTAGATCCCTCACATGCGCAGTTCACAATAGGGTTCGAGCTCCTATGAGCATCTAAGGTCGCGACTGATCTGACAGGAGGTGGAGCTCAGGCAATAATGCTCCCTCACCTGCCACTCACCTCCTGCTGTGTGGCCCAGTTCCTAACTAGTCCATGGCCCAGGGGTTGGGACCCCTGGCCTAACCAACCACCTGCTTCCTGTTGAACAATTCTTCTTCCTTATCCCTCCCTATTTCCTGTTTCCCCACACATAGTTACATTTCTTCCTTGCTATATAAACCCCTAATTTTAGTTAGCTGAGGAAATGGACTTGAGACTGAACTCCCATTTCCCTGGCTGCAGCACCTGAAAAAGCTTTGTTTTCCCCCGGCGATACTCATTGTCTTGGTGACTGGCTTTCTGTGTGGCGAGCAATGGGATCTAGGCTAAACTCTTGGTGTTTCAGTAACATATGTACAGTTTAAAGAAAAATTATGTACAGTTTAAATAAAAGTGGGCACTCATAACCACCACTGACTGCGTCTTTTACATTTTTCTCTTTATATTTTTTCTCTCATGTTCTTGGAGTAGTGGTGACCCCCACCGTGGGAACCTCCAGTACTATCTTAATAGAGTACATCTGTCCACTATAACTGCAGTTTCAGTGTCAAACGCTCTGGGTCCCAGGATATTCTGGTCTCTTGGAGTCTTGGGTTTTGTGAGTAGCCCCAGAAGCTTTACTTATTTAGCCCCACTATTTTCTTGCTAGGTGTTGATACCATTATTGCCTTTTCCTCCTATTAAATAATTATTACCTCAATATATTTATTTTGAGGTATGTATATGTTTACTCAGTAAGTTTATTACCTCAATATGTTTCTCCTGATGGCTTGTCAGTTCAAGTCTGTGAGCTCTCTTCTTTATTCCACCTGCAAGAAAAGACAGGGCCATTTTGTATATGGGGCATATTGCCCCAGTGCTGAAGGTCTAAAGCCTACAAGCTTTCAAAGATCGTGTGTGTGTGTGTGTGTGTGTGTGTGTATCCCAAAATATAAAAATTACAAAACTGATAAATGTTTAAGTAACTTCAAATTAACATATCAATTTCATTACATGTTAAACTAGGATTTTATACACATTTTACATTTTGTAGCAATTTGAGATTAGGTTTCTTATTTCACAAGAATGTCTGATCATTTACAGATGCTGAGAAATCATAGGTAATTGTAAATTATAATAGTTACTTTTGGATTAAAATTTTTCAAGCACGAAATTTTTAAAAAACACTTTATCTTTTATAGCAAAAGAAAGGTAATATAAGGTCTGGATGTAACTTCATGTCTTTGGTACGGTATGGAGCTAGAATTCCAGAAGCAATAGATTTTAAAACATCTTTAGGGAAATGGGTGAATTGAAATGAGACATAAGGGAGATGGCAAGAGAGTGAAAAGAAGCGCGTTCTAAAGGAGGAAAGGAGAAAGGGAAAGGAAAGGAGAAAGGCATCTCTAAAGGGAAAGGAGATGCCTGCTGAGCGTCTACTGTGTGCCCTGCGCTGTTCCAGAAGTTGAGGATCCAAAACTAAGTCTAGGCTCCCCAAAGAAGTCCCAGTCTGGTAAGGAATCTGACAAGTAGTTAAATGATACAAAGTGTTAACTGTTGTTAAAGAAGTGTGCACACCGAGGGGCAAGATGGTAAGGGCGAGAACTCCCATGGGACGGGAACTAGGAAGGCTTCTGGGAGGTGACGCTTGATCTGAGGGTAAGCAAAGGAAAAAAAGGAAAGAGAGACAGAAAGGAAAAACAAGGAAGAGACAAGAAAAGGGAGAGGAAGAAGGGCTCGATGCGATCGGCGCTCGGGTAGTCAGGCGTCGACTGCTAGGGTCTGACCGCGGTCCCCACCCCCGTCCCGCCCCCTGTCCTTCCCTCCGCCCCGCGCCGCGGCGGGCAGGGTGTGCGTGAGTTTGGTGGCGGCCGGCTGTGCAGAGACGCCATGTACCGGCTCCTGTCAGCAGTGACTGCCCGGGCTGCCGCCCCCGGGGGCTTGGCCTCAAGCTGCGGACGACGCGGGGTCCATCAGCGCGCCGGGCTGCCGCCTCTCGGCCACGGCTGGGTCGGGGGCCTCGGGCTGGGGCTGGGGCTGGCGCTCGGGGTGAAGCTGGCAGGTGGGCTGAGGGGCGCGGCCCCGGCGCAGTCCCCCGCGGCCCCCGACCCTGAGGCGTCGCCTCTGGCCGAGCCGCCACAGGAGCAGTCCCTCGCCCCGTGGTCTCCGCAGACCCCGGCGCCGCCCCGCTCCAGGTGCTTCGCCAGAGCCATCGAGAGCAGCCGCGACCTGCTGCACAGGATCAAGGTGCGGCCACTGGAGCGGGGGGCGTAGGGGGCCGGGGATCCACCCCTGTCGGCGGTGCTGTCGGGGGCTGAGTGGACCCCACCCTGGGCGGCGGGGTGCCCGCGATCGGCTTCCGAGAAAGACTTCCCATTTCCCCACCGCCGAGCCGTGGTCAGACGCTCTTGGGGGTTCCCCAAATCTGGGTGGAGGTCACTGCCTGTCTCGGGGACCGCCCCTTCCCCCTAGGGGGCGGACAGGCACATCCCTTGCTGTTAGTGAGTGAGCATGGCCTGGGACGAGGTGGGCGGGGCCCAGGTGGAGGGGGCGGGGCCCAGGCTCGGGGGGCGGGGCCTTGGAAGGTCCCCGAGGAGAGCGCTGGGCTTTTTCAGCAGGCCCATAACTGTCGGTTCTTTCCCCTTCGGTCTTAGGATGAGGTGGGCGCACCGGGCATAGTGGTTGGAGTTTCTGTAGATGGAAAAGAAGTCTGGTCAGAAGGTGGGTTCAGAAAATTGTTGTTTTGTTCTGTGCCAGTTGGTAAATAAAATATTTTACTGGTTAGAGTGGATCCCATGAAATGCTATTGCATTTACATAAAACGATGCATATTGTAGAGAAAACATCTAACATAATAAAAGAATCAGGTGTTTTTAAATCACGGTAAGGTTTAAAATGTGACTAATAAATTGGAGTCATGAGGATGGCTACCCACTCCCACTTTTCTCTTAGGACTGGATTTATTAGTCTGAAAGTTATATACAGTAGTCCCTCCTTATCCTGCGGATATATTCCAAGACCCTCAGTGGATGCCTGAAAACGTGGATGATATTGAACCCTGTATATACTATATTTTATCTTATATATACATATCTATGATAAAGTTTATAAATCAGGCATAGTAAGAGATTAGCAACAATAATAAAATAGAACAATCACAACAATACTCTGAGTGGCATGCAATTTAAAGCTTACGAATTGTTTATTTCTGGAATTTTCCATTTAATACTTTCGGACCGTGGATAACTGAAACTGAGGAAAGCGAAACCACAGATAAGGGGTAACTACTGTGTAGAACAATCCATTAACTGAGTACTTGCAGGTAACACTTATGGGTAGATAAAACTCAGAATTTGTGAAGTTTTCTTTTTTAATTAAGTTAACAATTTCTTGAGGCCTCTCTTCCGTAAAAAGCAAAGTGCTAAGTACTGGGGTTATACACTATTGTAGGGACCAGCCCCACAGGGTCGGTGGGTCTCTCCCTGTGTGCGGCGATGAGAGAGTGTAGAAATAAAGACACAAGACAAAGAGATAAAAGAAAAGACAGCTGGGCCCGGGGGACCACTACCACCAATGCGCGGAGACCGGTAGTGGCCCCGAATGTCTGGCTGCGCTGTTATTTATTGGATACAAAGCAAAAGGGGCAGGATAAAGAGTGTGAGTCATTTCCAATGATAGGTAAGGTCACGTGGGTCACGTGTCCACTGGACAGGGGGCCCTTCCCTGCCTGGCAGCGGAGGCAGAGAGGGAGAGGAGACAGAGAGAAAGACAGCTTATGCCATTATTTCTGCATATCAGAGACTTTTACTACTTTCGCTAATTGACTACTGCTATCTAGAAGGCAGAGCCAGGTGTACAGGATGGAACATGAAGGCGGACTAGGAGCGTGACCACTGAAGCACAGCATCACAGGGAGACGGTTAGGCCTCCGGATAACTGCGGGCAGGCCTGACTGATGTCAGGCCCTCCACAAGAGGTGGAGGAGCAGAGTCTTCTCTAAACTCCCCCGGGGAAAAGGAGACTCCCTTTCTGGTTCTAAGTAGCGGGTGTTTTTCCTTGACGCTCTTCGCTACCGCTAGACCACGGTCCGGCTGGCAACGGACGTCTTCCCAGATGCTGGCGTTACCGCTAGACCAAGGAGTCCTTCTGGTGGCCCTGTCTGGGCGTAACAGAAGGCTCGCACTCTTGTCTTCTGGTCACTCCTCACTGTGTCCCCTCAGCTCCTATCTCTGTATGGCCTGGTTTTTCCTTGGCTATGATTATAGAGCAAGGATTATTATAATATTGGAATAAAGACTAATTGCTACAAACTAATGATTAATGATATATATAATCATATCTAAGATCTATATCTGGTATAACTATTCTTGTTTTATATTTTATTATACTGGAACAGCTCATGTCCTCGGTCTCTTGCCTCAGCGCCTGGGTGGCTTGCCGCCCACACACTACTCCTTGTCTTTAATGACTTTTCAGTCTACTTTATTAGGCTTTTTAACCAGGCAGAGGTGTCAACTATTTTTTTCAAACAGAGGCAAAAAACTTAGGGAGAGGGATTTCTATTCATTTTATGATACTTTTATCAAGGCATTATTTTTCATAACTTCTCTGTTGCACAGAAATTGATCTAATTGGTCATCCTAGGTTTCTAGGAGTCCCACTTTTAGAAAATGATGTTTCAGGCCAGGTGCAGTGGCTCAAGCCTGTAATCCTAGCACTTTGAGAGGCAGAGGCAGGTGGGTTGCCTGAGCTTAGGAGTTCGAGACCAGCCTGGACAACGTGGCAAAACCCCATCTCTACTAAAAACACAAAAAATTAGCCAGCCATGCTAGTGCGTGCCTGTAATCTCAGCTACTCGGGAGGCCAGGGCACGAGAATCGCTTGAACTCGGGAGGCGGAGGTTTGCAGTGAGCCGAGATCGTGTCACTGCACTCCAGCCTGGGCAACAGCGAGATTCTGTCTCAAAAAAAAAGAAAAAAAATGTTTCATATGCCATTTAAAGGCAGTAAGTTGATGGGTGCAGCAGGGGTTTGAATTTGAAGAAAAATGGGCCAGTTGAGGTGGCGCACGCCTGTAATCCCAGCGCTTAGGGAGGCCAGGGAGGAAGGATGGCTGAAGACCAGAAGTTTGAGACCAGCTTAGGCACCATAGCGACACCTGTGTCTCCATAAAAAAAAATTTTTTTTTTATTATTATTTTTTTTGGAGTTTCACTCTTGTTGCCCAGGCTGGAGTGCAATGGTGCGATCTCAGCTCACCACAACCTCCACCTCCCAGGTTCAAGTGATTCTCCTGCCTCGTCCTCCCGAGTAGCTGGGATTACAGGCATGCACCACCACGCCTGGCTAATTTTTGTATTTTAAGTAGAGACGGGGATTCTCCATGTTGGTCAGGCTGGTCTCGAACTCCCGACCTCAGGTGATGCGCCTGCCTTGGCATCCCAAAGTGCTGGGATTACAGGCGTGAGCCACCGTGCCCAGCTTAAAATTTTTTAAAAAAGGAAAATGATTCTTTCTTCAAGTATAAGTATAATCTAATCATTATACCTAATTTATGATAAGTCTTGTAATAAAAAATTATATAAATGCCAGCTTTATGGACTTTATGCAAATATTTTTTAGATATTTAAGATTATACAAATTTATAGTCATTGTATTCCTTTTCTTTTCAGATCTCTGTTCTCTTTTTATTTATTTATTTATTTATTTTTTGGACAGGGTCTCTTACTGTGTCTCCCAGGCTGGCGTGCAGTGGTGTGATCTTGGCTCACTGCAATCTCAAACTCCTGGGCTCAGATGATTCTCCCACCTCAGCCTCCTGACTAGCTGAGACTACAGGTGCACTCCACCACGCCAGGCTTTTTTCTTTCTTTCTGTCTTTCTTTGTATATTTTGTAGAGATGCGGTTTCTGCCATGTTGCTCAGGCTAGTCTCGAAATCCTGAGCTCAAGTAATCCACCCGTCTCCGCCTCCCAAAGTGCTGGGATTGCAGGCACTTTCTCTTTCTTAGTTAGATTTACGCACTTTCAGCCTGTGAGAACATGGAAACCAAATTTAAAATTTTTTCTAGAAAAAGCTTTAAGTTAGTACATAATTTTCCTCCTGGTTTGCAGTCGAATTAAATTGATGGTTAGCTAGATTTGGTTTGCAGGACATCTTTTCACACATTTTTGAGACAGAGTTTCACTTTGTCGCCCTGGCTGGAGTGCCGTGGCGTTTTCTCAGCTCACCGCAACCTCTGCCTCCAAGGTTCAAGCGATTCTCCTGCCTCAGCCTCCCGAGTAGCTGGGATTACAGGCACACGCCACCATGACCGGCCAATTTTTGTATTTTTAGTAGAGACGGGGTTTTACCATGTTGGCCAGGCTAGTTTTGAACTCCCAATCTCAGGTGATCTGCTCACCTTGGCCACCCAAAGTGCTCAGATTATAGGCATGAGTCACCGTGCCCGGCCCACACTTACTTTTATTGAGTGGCTATTTCAAGGAATTCAGTGGAAATTTACTCAAAAGTCAAAAATAAATATAATCTGAAGAAGAATAATGATGTTTTCTTTAAAGAATACTTTACTTAAAATTTAGAATAACTCAGTTGTTTAGATAAGCTAAGAAAAATTTGTATCTAAGTCATAGAAAATTGCTATTGCAAACAGGGTACAATTTCACTTTAGTTATAAGGTTAAATTGTTAGGCTTACCG
Organism: Pan troglodytes; assembly: GCF_028858775.2. Taxonomy (NCBI): domain Eukaryota; kingdom Metazoa; phylum Chordata; class Mammalia; order Primates; family Hominidae; genus Pan; species Pan troglodytes. The sequence continues at coordinate 55,117,361 of NC_072414.2, forward strand.
ATATACTAAGATTTCTTTACATGTCCAGTGTTAAGTAACTTATAAAAGTGGAGTATCTTTTCTTTTAGATAAACACAGCATGTTTAAAGATAGTATTATTTCAGTGTTTGAAAACTTGTTTGACCATGAAGCCTGTTAATAGTGACTTTTTGCTTTTTTCCCCCAAAGGTTTAGGTTATGCTGATGTTGAGAACCGTGTACCATGTAAACCAGAGACAGTTATGCGAATTGCTAGCATCAGCAAAAGTCTCACCATGGTTGCTCTTGCCAAATTGTGGGAAGCAGGGAAACTGGATCTTGATATTCCAGTACAACATTATGTTCCCGAATTCCCAGAAAAAGAATATGAAGGTGAAAAGGTACTGAAACTCACAGTTCATTTTACTAATGGCATGTTAAATGGTTTATGCTGGAATTTATATTTAAAATGTTTCATAGGATTCTTTGGCTTGTTTTTAGTTATTGTTAATGTATTAGTTTTTCTTAATCCAGATGATAATCAGGTAGGTATTTTTCTGAAATTTGAGGCTAAGGATTTGTACATGACATTTTCCCAGCAGCAGTTCTAAATGGAAAATATTACTGAGACATTATTCCGAGGCAACTAACTTTCTATTGTTCAGGTTAATATTGTAATTGAATTTTCATGTTTTTACAATTAGGTTTCTGTCACAACAAGATTACTGATTTCCCATTTAAGTGGAATTCGTCATTATGAAAAGGACATAAAAAAGGTGAAAGAAGAGAAAGCTTATAAAGCCTTGAAGATGATGAAAGAGAATGTTGCATTTGAGCAAGAAAAAGAAGGCAAAAGTAATGAAAAGAATGATTTTACTAAATTTAAAACAGAGCAGGAGAATGAAGCCAAATGTCGGAATTCAAAACCTGGCAAGAAAAAGAATGATTTTGAACAAGGCGAATTATATTTGAGAGAAAAGTTTGAAAATTCAATTGAATCCCTAAGATTATTTAAAAATGATCCTTTGTTCTTCAAACCTGGTGAGTGTTAATCCCTTCTCTTAACAAAATCATCATTACTGAAATGTTAATTTTCAGGAAATCCAAAGTGATACCATCCGGAGTGCATTCATTGAGGTTAATGATTGTGATATGGACTAGTCTGGTGCTTGCGTTTTTGTCTGTAGTTTCTAACAAAGCCTAGCATCCAGGCAGCTTGTTTAAATTTTGCCTCATTGGAGACTACCCAGTCATTTAGAGGATGTTCATGCAAACTTATGGAGAAATGTTGGAATAATAGTTCTCTAAATACAACCTGGACCAAAGTAGACATGATAAGGTATTGCTGATATTTTAGTATTTAGTTAGAATTTAAATTGCTCAACTTATTTTGTGCCTGTATTTCTTAAAGAAATGAGTGTTCATCACTAATTTTTTCCCAAAAAGCTGCTCTATACAAATAATTATCTTTGTTTTATTTTTTGATTTGGTGCCTATTGAAGCTACTTAATATCTAAATTTACCATAGTTTTATATACTTATATTCATTTTTCATTTTAAAAGCTTTTAGTTGAATAGATATTTTATAGATATGACTAATAAGAGCAAATAAGATATAATTATGGATTTTATCTTAAAAATAAAGTTCCATGCTGGGCACAGTTGGCTCACGCCTATAATCCCAGCACTTACGGAGGGAAAAGTGGGAGGATCGCTTGAGCCCAGGAGTTTAAGACTAGTCTGGGCAACAAAGCAAGGCCCTGTTTCTCCAAAAAAAATTTTTAATTAGCCAGGTTCGGTGGCCTGTGTGTGTAAGTAGTCCTAGCTACTCAGGAGGCTGAGGCGGGAGAATCCCTGAGCCCAGGAGTTCAAAGTTGCAGTGGGTTGTGATCATACCACTTTACTCTAGCTTGGGCAACAGCAAGAGCAAGACCCTGTCTCAAACCAGTTTGAGTTTGTCCAGAACCCAAAATGATATAAAGTTATTTATTTGAAATACTATGTATATTTGAATATATATTTAAATTCAAATATGTATTTGAAACAAAGTTTGTGTGCCTACATTTATTTTATTTTATTTTATTTATTTATTTATTTTGAGATGGAGTCTGGCCCTGTCACCCAGGCTGGAGTGCAGTGGCGGGATCTCAGCTCACTGCAAACTCTGCCTCCTGGGTTTAAGCGATTTTCCTTCTTCAGCCCCCTGAGTAGCTGGGATTATGGGTGCCCGCCACCACACCTGGCTAATTTTTGTATTTTAGTAGAGACAGGGTTTCACCATGTTGGCCAGGCTGGTCTCGAACTCCTGACCTCAGGTGATCCTCCCCCCTTGGCCTCCCAAAGTGCTAGGATACAGGAGTGAGCCACCGCTCCTGACCCATATATTTTATTAAAATAAGAACGTGTTTGCCCATTTATGCCCTAAACAATGAGTAGAGGTATATTAAGAACAAAGTTGACTCAAGAAATCAAATTTGCTTTTCTTTTCTTTCTGTTCCTGTTTTGTTGTCACTTTGAAATATTTTTGTTTTGTTTTAAGGTAGGATTTATTTGCTTACTTTATTATCAGAGAAAGGAGCAGATTTATGTGAAATGTTAAATATGCTGATCATAATTTTATTCTTGTGTTAAGGACTTGGAATAAGGACAGTTGCAAAGTTAACTCAATTTGTTGATGTATTGCTTGTGTTCTTTTTCTGAATGCTGAAGTAAAATATTCCAGTTTTAAAAGTATGCCAATTTTCAGTGGGAATATATTTTATATGTTTTTGAATAATAATCAAGAATTTTATTTTTTTTCCTCCTCGCAATGATGTCTCAAGGTAGTCAGTTTTTGTATTCAACTTTTGGCTATACCCTACTGGCAGCCATAGTAGAGAGAGCTTCAGGATGTAAATATTTGGACTATATGCAGAAAATATTCCATGACTTGGATATGCTGACGACTGTGCAGGAAGAAAACGAGCCAGTGATTTACAATAGAGCAAGGTAAATGAATACCTTCTGCTGTGTCTAGCTATATCGCATCTTAACACTATGTTATTAATTAAAAGTCAAATTTTCTTTGTTTCCATTCCAAAATCAACCTGCCACATTTTGGGAGCTTTTCTACATGTCTGTTTTCTCATCTGTAAAGTGAAGGAAGTAAAACATGTTTATAAAGTACACTAAGACCCTTTGATGAAAGATAGCAATAATATTAATAATTCAAACATGAATAACTAAACCAAAATTGCACCCCCCATGAGCATCTGTAATTTGCTCTTTAACCATTCCTTTTTTAGGTTTTAACTAATACTTTGTTTACGTGTTATTAGTTTTTAATTGTTTTCATACTGTTTTGAAATAATTTTATACTTATAGAAAAGTTGCAAGAGTAGTACAAAGGATTCACGTATCCTCTTTACTCAGATTCCCTTAATGTTAGTTTACCGCATTTGCATTACCTTTCTGTCTACATATGTGTTTGTTTCTGAACCATTTGGAAATAAGTTGTAGACGTGATATCCCTTTACCTATAAATATTTACATGTGTATTTTCTAAAAACAAGGACATTCAGGGCTGGGTGCAGTGGCTCACGCCTGTAATCCCAACACTTTGGAAGGCCGAGGTGGGTGGATCACCTGAGGTCAGGAGTTCAAGACCAGCCTGGCCAATGTGGTGAAATCAACCCTCTCTCTACTAAAAATGCAAAAATTAGCCAGGTGTGGTGGCGGGTGCCTATAATCCCAGCCACGCGGGAGGCTGAGGCAGGAGAATCGCTTGAACCCAGGAGGTGGAGTTGCAGTAAGCCAAGATCGTGCCCCTGAACTTCAGGCTGGGCGAAAGAGCGAGACTCCATGTCAAAAAAGGAAAAAAAAAAAAAAAAGGACATTTGGGAAATTAACATAGATACAATGCTTTTATCCAATCTACAGACCTTACTCAAATTTTGCCAGTTGTTCCAATAATGTCCTTTATAGCAAAAGAGCAGAAAAACTTTTTTTTCTGGTCTAGGATCTAATCCATGATCTCACATTGCATTTACTTGTCATATCTATCAGAAGTCACTTGACATCAGTTTGTCCCATTATTGCTGATGGTATTTTAATCACTTTTTGAGGTGGTGCCTGTCAGGTTATTGTAAAGTTACTATTTTTACTTTATAATTAACAAGTATATTTGGAGGAGATAATTTGAGATGATGTAAAAATCCTCTTTCTCATCAAACTTTCTACTAGTTTTAGCATCTATCAGTGATTCGTGACTGAATCAGTTATTACAGTGATGGTTGTCAAATGGTGATTTTCTAATTCCATCATCCATTCTATATTTATCAGTTGGCATTCTATTATAAGAAGGTGCGGGCCGGGGCGGTGGCTCACGCCTGTAATCCCATCACTTTGGGAGGCTGAGGTGGGCGGATCACATGAGACCAAGTTTGAGACCAGCCTGGCCAACATGGGGAAACCCCATCTCTACTGAAAATACAAAAAATCAGCCGGGCATGGTGGCATACACTTGTAATCTCGGCTGCTCGGGAGTCTGAGGCAGGAGAATCTCTTGAACCCAGGAGGCAGAGGTTGCAGTGAGCCAAGATCATGCCACTGCACTCCAGCCTGGGCGACAAAGTGAGACTCCATCTCAGAAAAAAAAGTGCTTTCCCTTCTCTCTTACTTATTTATTCATACCAGTATGCACTCATGGATTCTTATTTTAGTCAATGAGTTATAATCTGTCACTGTCATTATTTAATATGTTGCTTTTAAAATAGTATATGAAATAATAAAACTGTAACAGTAAATGGTTATTAGATTGCTTACCTATATGTGTATTTTTTGTTTTGTTTTGCCTTACATTTGTAAATATTTATTAAGCAAATACTACATGCCACATACTATACCACATAATAGAGCTAACCTGACATAGCTCCTGCCCTCCAGGAGCTTACAGACCAACATCTAGCAAATAATTCAATTAAGTACATACATTTTCTTTCAAAAAGAATACATGTTATGACTAGGCACAGTGGTTCACACCTGTAATCCCAGCACTTTGGGAGGCCAAGGCAGGAGGATTGCTTGAGCCCAAGAGTTTGAGACTAGCTAGGGCAACATAGTGAGACCCCGTCTCCACAAAAAATACAAAAATTAGCCAGGCATGGTGGTGCGTGCCTGTAGTCCTAGTTACTCGGGAGGCTGAGGTGGGAGGATTGTTTGAGCCCAGAAGGTGGAGGTTGTAGTGAGCTGAGGTCGCCCCACTACACTCTAGTCTGAGTAACAGAGCAAGACTCTGTCACCGCCCCCAACAAAAAAAAAAAGAATATGATGATTATGTAACATAGTTATCAGTGGGGCCACACTGCCCTTTAGATATGTAGCTAACATGGTAATCCCCTAATTTCTTTTTGTAATTATTATTTTAGATTCAGGGTGTACATGTGCAGGTTTGTTACATGGATATTATATAATGCTGAGGTTTGGACTTAAATTGAACCTGTCACCCAAATAATGAGCTTAGTACCTAATAGGTAGTTTTTTAACCCTTGCCCTCCTCCCTGCGTCCCCCTTTTTTGAGTCCTTGGTGTCTCTTGTTCCCATCTTTATGTTCACGTGTACCCAGTGTTTAGCTCCTACTTACAAGTGAGAATATGTGGTATTTGATTTTCTGTTTCTACATTAATTCACTTAGGATAATGGCCTCTAGCTACATTTATGTTGCTGCAAAGGACATGATTTTGTTCTTTTTTATGTATATGTGTAGATATTTAATTGAATGATTTTCTGCTTTATTTTGTGTGTGTTGATAGTAAACATTAAAATGCTCTTCTTATTTGGATTATGCAGACCTCTGCTACATGCCATTAATAAGAGTAATTAAGATTTTGGGGGCGGGGCAAGGTGGCTCACGCCTGTAATCCCAGCACTTTGGGAGGCTGAAGCAGGTGGATTGTCTGAGCTCAGGAGATCAAGACCAGCCTGGGTAATATGGTAAAACCCCATCTCTACCAAAAGTACAAAAAAAATTAGCCAGGCATGGTAGTGTGTACCTGTAGTCCTGACTACTTGGGAGGCTGAGTTGGGAGGATCACTTGAGCCTGGGAACTTGAGGCTCCACTGAGCTGTGATTGCACCACTGCACTCCAGCCTGGGCAAGAGAGCGAGACCCCATCTCAAAAAAAATTTTTTTTGATATATTATAAAAATACAAAGCAATATCTAAAATAATTGAACATTTAAAAACTATCTGGGTATAAACACTGTTTTACAGTGAGGTATCCTTAGGTACTTTTTAATAAGTTTTAAGATTTAAAACATTTAAACGACATTTTCTCTCCATTTTCTTTTACAGCTTTTAAATATAAAATATCAAGTTGAAGTTACTTACGTAAATTTGAATTCGGTGTTCAAACAAAATTCTAGGCAAATTGCTTAAGCAGACTTTAATATTTTATGGAGAGGCTTTAGAACAGATTTTGACAAGTTAACTAGAATTTTTACCCTTAGGAGTGAAAAATGCTATGATTTTATATAATTTCATATTTGATTCATTTACCACTATAATAGGAAAGGGTTTAGTCAGCTTTTTAGCCTTTACAAATTTTATATTTTAATTTATGCTTTCTCTTATGGAGACATTTTCTATGACTTAGAGTTTTAACTACTAATTTACATAATCTAAAATAACTCTGGCCAGGTGCTGTGTGGCTCATGCCTGTAATCCCAGCACTTTGAGAGGCCAAGGCAGGAGGATCATTTGAGGCCAGGAGTTTGAGACCAGCCTTGGCAACAGAGTGAGACCCCATCCCTACAAAAATTCTTTAAAAAATTAGGCGGGCATAGTAGCGCACACCTGCGGTCCTAGTTAATCAGGAGGAGAGGATCACTTGAGCCCTGGAGTTTCAGGCTGCAGTGAGCTATGATTATACCCTGCTCTCCAGCCTGGGTGACAAAGCAAGATCCTGTCTCTAAATGTTAATTAATTACTTAATTAAATAAAACAAGCACAAGACTATATGAAAGTGCTAAAAAATTTCCATGTTCAGCTGAGATGAGACAGGATTAAAGTAATGTGAACTAAATACAGATTTCTTGTCTGAACTGGTATACTTCAAATACTTCAATACTTCAAAATACACATGGAAGTATTGAATTTTAAAATTATAAACATTTGAGCTTATTTTGTAGAGAAAAATTTGAGACACAGTATTAGCAAATGCGATAAAGATTTGTTTGACTTTTTAAAGTAATTTGGGGTTTTATTATTAGAGGAAAAAGTATTTGGAAAGCAAATACTTGGTAACTTTTCAAAAATACTTTAATTCAGAAAGAACAAAATACTTATGAAAGGGCAGTTGTGTCAAATGTTAGGAGGGTGAGTCAGAAGTTTATAAAATGGCCAGTTGAGTTATATCTTGATTATTTGTGGTCAGAATTAATTCAGTTTTTTAAGTATTTGTATTCTTTACTGATTTTTATCTGTTTACTCCTCTCTCTTCCTACCATAGTGGTTTTCAAACTGTAGGTTTGTATGTCCAATTATTGAGTTGGAAAATCAGTTTAGTGGGTTGAGTACCAGGATTTCTTTTTTTTTAATGGAACAAAATAGAATAGAATATGATAAAGTACATTGCAGGTAGTAAAGGTAAATATAAGCTTTGGGATAAAGGTTAGGCTGCTGCATTAAAGGGGCACCAAAATGCAGTGGCGTGAGGAAAATAAAAGTTTAATTCCCCCTTGCAGCATTCCTGAGGTGAGCTGTTCTGATTGGTTCCCCACGAGCCTTTAAGAGGCCAGATTCATCCATCTTACTGCCCCTCTCTCCACAGTGGTGTCCCTGTCTGTACACCTGAAGCTCAATCACAGCCCTGCAGGTGCCCCAGCCTCCTGAAAAGAGAAAGGGTATGGAGCATGTACTCAGGGCCTTAAGGTCTCCAGACTTGCAAGTGTCACACTTCATTTCTGTCCACCTTCTGTTGGCAAAAACTTAGCTGTATGGTCACACTTTGCGACAAGGGAGGCTGAGAAATGTAATTTGTAGCTGAGCAGGCATGTGCCTTGCTTTACTTTATTACTAAGGAAGAAGAGTCAATTTTGTGAACAACCAGCCATCTATGCCACTGGCCACTGTGTTGCTCCATAAAACTTCTGTTTTAGAAGGGTGTGATGTGTGTGTGATGTGTGTGTGTGTGTGTGTGTGTGTGTTTTCATTCAGTCAAAAGGAGAAATATATTCCTCACTGTGGGTTGAGGTTAAAAAAAAAGTTTGAAAGCCATTCAGTGGACTATGTCAAACTAAAATTTTATTATAATTTTTGCTAGTAATTTGTGAAAGGGGCTTTGGAAGAGAATTTTGAATCTTAATTACTGATAGGAATTTTACAGTTATATTTTATTTTCCATTTTATTATTTGATTTATTAGAAAGGTAGCACATTTAACAAATCAACTATTACTTTTACCTTGCATATTTCCATTAGTACATGCTTTACAAATGGTTTAATTGTACTTTATAAAGAAATAGATGAAATGGTGGCTTTTTTTGGAAAATTTTTTAGCTTTATGTTCCTATCTACATACTAGTTTTGTTCAATCTTCTGTTGTATTTAAATTATAATTGTTCAATTATCAGCTTATTTAAAAGGATTAAATATGCATTGCAAATCAGTTTATGGCCTAAAAGAGATTTCTTGGGGACCCAAAATAAATTAGATTAGCAACAAGCAATGAATTTTAATTTTTTAAATGGCCTGTGGTTCTCAACTACTTCAGACTCTTTGTGTTTATTATTTTTGGATCTAGCATTATATTTTACTGGAAAGCACAAGAAAAATGATAAATACCATTGGGAGGCCAAGAGGGGTGGATTGCTTGAGACTCAGTGTTCAAGACCAGCCTGGGCAACATGGTGAAACCCTGTCAGACAATACAAAAAAAATCAGCCGGGCATGGTGGCATGCGCCTGTAGTCCCAGCTACTTGGAGGCTGAGCGGGCAGGATCACCTGAGCCCAGGAAGCTGATGCCGCAGTGAGCTGTGATCATGCCACTGCACTCTAACCTGATGATGGAATGAGACCCTGTCTCAAAAACAAAAGACAAATACCAGAAGTTGTCAGTTGAATCTAAAAAAAGATTCTCTAGTAAAGATGGCATGGATGTATGACCTTACTATGATTTAGATCTAGACATCTGAAAATTTGAAAATGGATGTCTAGCTCTGTGTATAAGGGGGAGAAGGATGTTATGTCCACTCATTGAGCCTCTTTTCTAAGCTAGAAATTAAGTCTCTGTAAATGTGCAGACTGCAGAGCAGCTATTATTTCCTGTTTTCTTGATGAGTAATTAACTTGTGACTTGCGCAAAAATCAAAACATGCCATATGATGGTGGGTTAATTTCATTTTCTTTTCTTTTTTTCTTTTCTTTTTTTTTTTTGAGGCAAGATCTCACTCTGTTGCCTAGGCAGGAATGCAGTGGCACAATCATACCTCACTGCAGCCTTGAACTCCCTGGCTCAAGTGATCCTCCTGTATCAGCCTTCCAAGTAGCTGGAACTACAGATGTGTGCCACCACACCTGGCTGATTTTTAAATTTTTTTGTAGAGATGAGATCTTGCTGTGTTTCCCAGGCTGATCTCCTGACCTCAAATGATCCTCCCTCCTCAGCCTCCCAAAGTGTTGGGATTACAGGCGTGAGCCTAGCTCATTTTATTTTCTATTCTTTGAAAAAAGGCGATGGGTTTCTATCTCTAGTGTTAAGGGTCCCTATCAGCTCTGAGATGCTTTTGGTTTGGTTTTTTTGTTTTGTCTTGTTTTAATTTTTGGTAGTTCTCGATGGTTCTAAAGGGTAGTTGATTCATTTTAGTTAGATAAAATGGGCTGCTGAAATAAAATAGGGCACTAAAAGAGGAAATATTGTTACCTAGGAAAATGTTTTGTCTATTTGCTATATTTATTTTATTTGATACAGTATCTATTTGGGCCTCTAAAACTCAACTCTGATTCTTTTTTGTAATAATTATTTTAAAGGAGTTTAAAGGCACCAGCTTTTTGGGGGAGTTCAGGGAGTAAAAGGAATCTCTTCAAAGATACAGGCAAAAATAAAACCTTGAAGTAAAACTTAATAAATATATATGTTTGTATTCATTTGTTTTATGGTACCATTTTGAGGGGAAAAAAATGTTTCCAGCTTCGTTATGTAGTCTACTGACTTGTTGGGTATAACCATAAACCTGTTTATAATATCCTGAGTAAGGCTTTTTAGAGTTACTATGTTTCCAGAAGTAAATATTTCTCTTCTTTATCACTTCTCTGTGTGTTTATGCATGTGTTTAAAATAGTACCATACGGTGTCTGTCACCTGTTTAAAAGTATCTCACCAGAATCCCACCTCACAATAGCACTTAAATTCTTTTGCTCAGATTTGAGTCACAAGATCACACTTAGCTGTAAGGGAGGCAAGAGAATTGTTTTTAACTGGATATGTTGTTGTCTTGAATAAAATTGGGATTTTCTTAAATGGAACAGTGGGGACACTGTTTCTGTTTAGGCACATAACTATACTGATTCTGTGTAGCAAATATACTCTGTATAGGCAAGTACACTAAATAACCCAGTAAGTGAACATCACAAAGGAGCTCAGTGAATGTTCTTGCCACTGAAAGACACTCAATTTGTTGATAGGGGAATCCTCAGTCAATGACTCAGCTTATTATTAGAACTTGGCCATATTTTTTATGTGTTTGGCACAATGTTTGCAACAAAAATTTCTAATTTTATAACTAGATGGGATGAAAACCAAATAAAATGAATATTTTCTGGAGTGTTTGCTGCATTTTTTAATGTTTAAAATTTTTAATTTCAATTTTTATGGGTACATAGCAGCTGTATATATTTATGGGGTACGTGAGATGTTTTGATACAGGCATGCACTGCAAAACAATCACTCGTGTAAAATGAGTTATCCATCCCCTCAAGTATTTATCCTTTGTGTTACAAATGATCCAATCCTACTCTTTTAGTTATTTTAAAATGTACAATTTTTATTGACCATAATCACCATGTTGTATTCTCAAATACTGGATCTTATTAATTATTTATGTTTCTTTTGTACCCATTAACCATCCCCCACCTTCTCTCAACTTTGGCTGTATTTTGACAGTATAAATATGGCCTTTACCTTCTATTTCTAAAGTGTCTTCTAGAATTAAGAATTGTTCCATATCAAGCTCTTTTTCATGCCTTTAGCTGACAGACTCTCTACTGGTAGTTCAATTCAAATGTTAATACTAAATGTTAAAGTGGGATTGTTTTTATAACATGCATTTGAAATTATGTTGGTTTTCAAACTTCTTATAACAATAAATACCAAGTGATGAATATTGTCTCTAAAGACATTTAAGAAGCATTTTAAAAATAAGGCTGGGCGCAATGGCTCATGCCTGTAATCACAGCACTTTGGGAGGTGGAGGCAGGTGGATCACTTGAGCCCAGGAGTTCGAGACCAACCTAAGCAACATGGCAAAACCCTGTCTCTACAAAAAATACAAAAATTAGCCAGGCAAGGTTGTGTGTGCCTGTAGTGCCAGCTACTCAGGAGGCTGAGGTGGGGGATTACCTGAGCCTGGGATCACACCACTGCACTCCAGCCTGGGTGACAGAGTGAGACCCTGTCCCCCCACCCTTGAAAAAAAGTATTTTTAGTTTCTAAGTTTGTAGATGTAGATTTCTGTGGTTATATAACATTCTTGTGCAGAATCTGGAGATTCTTATAAATAAGTATGAAGAAGCTGTTTGTCATCTGGCATCATCCCATCAGTTAGTTACAAAAATGTCTCAGTAACCTAGTCAAGAACTTGTGTCTATATTCTTTTAAGCAGAAATGTTCTAGGAATTTGAAATGGTAAAGTTTATCTTTCAGCTGAATAAAATTATTTTCATAAAAATGTACTAATTTGTCCTATGTGAAAAGGAACTAAGAGATTAAAATCTAGAATTTGCTTATTAAAGCTAGAATTATAAAGTCTAGAAGTCTCCATATTTTTATATTTAAAGGAGGAATGACTGAGGAGTTCTAGTTTCCAGTCTTAATGTAAGTGGTTTGAAATGCTTTACTGTTAAAAGGAAGTTACAGAGCTGGGCGCAGTGGCTTACACCTGTAATCCTAGCACTTTGGGAAACCGAGGCTGGCAGATTACATGAGGTCAGGAGTTTCTGACCAGCCTGGCCAACATAGGGAAACCCCGTTTCTACTAAAAATACTATATATATATATATATATATATATATATATATATATATTAGCTGTGTGTGGTGGTGGGCGCCTGTAATCCCAGCTACTCAGGAGGCTGAGGGAGAATCACTTGAATCCGGGAGGCGGAGATCACAGTGTGCTGAGATCATGCCACTGCACTCCAGCCTAGGTGAAAGAGCAAGACTCTGTTTCAAAAAAAAAAAAAAAAAAAATCGGCCAGGAACAGTGGCTCACGCCTATAATCCCAGCACTTTGGGAGGCCGAGGCAGGCAGATCACCTGAGTTTGGGAGTTCAAAACCAGCCTGGCCAACATGATGAAGCCCCGTCTCTACTAAAAATACAAAAAAAAAAAAAAAAAAAAAAAATTAGCTGGGCATAGTGGTGCATGCCTGTAATCCCAGCTACTGGGGAGGCTGAGGCAGGAGAATCAGTTGAACCCAGGAACAGTGAGCTGAGATTGTGCTGCTGCACTCCAGCCTGGGCATCAGAGCAAGACTCAGTGTCAAAAATCAATAAATAGGCCGGGCATGGTGGCTCGTGCCTATAATCCCAACACTTTGAGAGGCCAAGGTGGGTGGATCACCTGAGGTCAGGAGTTTGAGACCAGCCTGGCCAACATGGCAAAACCCCACCTCTACTAAAAATATAAAAGTTAGCCAGATGTGGTGGCGCACAACTGTAATCCCAGCTACTCGGGAGGCTGAGGCAGGAGAATCACTTGAACCCGGGAAGTGGAGGTTGCAGTGAGCCAAGATCGCGCCACTGCACTCCAGCCTAGGCGATAAGAGTGAAAGTCTGTCTCAAAAATAAATAAGTAAATATACAGAAAAAAATTAGCTGGGCATGGTGGCAGCACGTGTAATCCCAGCTACTGGGGAGGCTGAGGCAGGAGAACCAAACTGCAGCCTGGTCAACAGAGCAAGACTCTGTCTCAAAAAAAAGCAGTTACAGAAAGCTGATTATTGGCTGGGCACAGTGGCTCATGCCTGTAATCCCAGCACTTTGGGAGGCAGAGGCGAGTGGATTGCTTGAGGCCAGGAGTTCGAGACCAGGCTGGACAACAGTGAGACCTTCATCTCTACCAAAAAAAAAAAAAAAAAAATCTTAGCCAGGTATGGTGGTACACACCTGTGGTCCCAGCTGCTCAAGAGGCTGAGGCAGGAAGATTGCTTGAGCCCTGGAGGTTGAGGCTACAGTTAGCCATGATTGTACCACTGCAGTCCAGCCTAGGCAATAGTGCAAGACTCTGTCTCAAAAGAAAAGTAGAAATTTATTTCTCAATGAAAAAATGTGTTTCTATTATGTAACTTTTAGATTTAATTTTACTTGGTTGGCTGGAATTACAAATATAATCAGGAGTTGACACAAAGTAATGAGGGCCTAAAATTTGAGAGTTGTCATAGGAATAGAAGGAAGGGAGAAGGGTAAGACACAAAGCAGAGATTGAATAAATAGGATTTAGCATCTTATTGGATGTGAGAGTTTAGGGCAAGAAAGTCATTAAAAGTTGTATAATGAAGGTTTTAATGGAGAGAAACATGACAGACATGTTGATTTTGAGACAATGAGAAAACCACCTCTTTTTTTAAATCTTCAGACACATACCTGTGGCCACTCATTTCCTAACTGCTAACCCTACTTCACTCAATATTATGACTTGTACTTTTAGGGGACGTATAAGAATCTTGAAAAAAGAAGAAAGGATTCAAACTAGGGTTTGCTAACTCCAGCCTTTCCCACTGCACCAAGAAACTACCATGTCACATCATTATATATGATATGTATATGGTATTTTGTTTAGAATTTTTTTTTAGATAGGGTCTTGCTTTTCTGCCCAGGCTGGACTCAAACTCCTGGGCTCAAGTGATCCTCCTGCCTTAGCCTCCTGAGTCGCTGGGATTACAGGCACCAGCTGCTGCACCCAGCTTATATGGTATTTTTATCCAAGAAATCTAGTCATCTTACAAATAACCTTATTCCTAAACATCCCAAAGTGCTTTGGATGTTTACAGTTTTGGTTATAAAATTCATTTGTGGCACGATTCAACATTAACCCCAAGGACAAGGAATATCTACCAAATGATAACTTTCTCCGTATGCACAGTGCAAATATGTCATGTGTAATATTAACCAATACATTTTTTCAGGTATTAAAGGTTTGATACACTCAGCATGGACAAGCCATACCAATAGAAAAAAACCACTTTCTATGCTTTAATTCAAAAGGTAATTAGACTATCTTACTTAGTTATCTGTGTGTCATTAGGACCTGAATCATACTGAAAATTAGTGGTTAGTTTATAGTTTCTGAGAATGTATGATCATTACATTGAAATACAATCTCTCTCATGTATACATTTTTCTATCATCATGTGTGAAGCCAGTGACTATGAAATTTTTCATGATCATTTCTTATTTCCTTTTAGATTTTATGTTTACAATAAAAAGAAACGTCTTGTCAACACACCTTACGTGGATAACTCCTATAAATGGGCTGGTGGTGGATTTCTGTCTACAGTGGGTGACCTTCTGAAATTTGGGAATGCAATGCTTTATGGTTACCAAGTTGGGCTGTTTAAGAACTCAAATGAAAATCTTTTACCTGGATACCTCAAACCAGAAACAATGGTTATGATGTGGACCCCAGTCCCTAACACAGAGATGTCTTGGGATAAAGAGGGTAAATATGCAATGGCGTGGGGTGTTGTGGAAAAGAAACAAACGTATGGTTCGTGTAGAAAGCAACGGCATTATGCTTCACATACTGGAGGGGCAGTGGGTGCCAGTAGTGTCCTGCTGGTCCTTCCTGAAGAACTGGATACAGAGACTATAAATAACAAGGTTCCCCCAAGAGGAATCATTGTTTCTATCATATGTAACATGCAATCTGTTGGCCTCAATAGCACCGCTTTGAAGATTGCCCTTGAATTTGATAAAGACAGATCAGACTGATAACCTTAACACCATAGGTGCAAAATGAGTTGTTTTGAGGTTTTTTTGAAACATTAAAGTTCCAAAACATGACATTTTTAAGAATAAATTTGAAATAGAGTATAATTGAATGCAGAGAATTATGTACCTCTAATTGCTTAATTTTGTAATGGTCTTTTATTGTAGAATTGGTTCTTCATACTCAGGGAAGTAATTATATTGTTTTTACTTTTTGAAAAAAGTGTTAACTCTTGAAATAAAATATTCTGATAAAATATGTACTTTCTGCATGTGTAATACAGAGAAAATCTCATTCAACAGGAGCTTCCAAATATCCGAGGTTTTTTTTCTTTTCTTTTTTTTTTTGAAATGGACTCTTGCTGTGTTACGCAGCCTGGAGTGCAGTGATGTGATCTTGGCTCACCACAACCTCTGCTTCCTGAGTTCAAGCGATTCTCCTGCCTCAGCCTCCCAAGTAGCTGGGATTACAGGCACCCACCACCATGCCCAGCCACTTTTTGAATTTTTAATAGAGACAGCATTTCACCATGTTGGCCAGGCTGATCTCGAACTCTTGATCTCAGGTGATCCATCCGCCTCAGCCTGCCAAAGTGCTGGGGATTACAGGCGTGAGACACTGTGCCCAGCCCAAATATCCTTTTAATATGAGAGCAGAAACAAAAGCATGAGAAATGGTATATTAGTTATCCACTACAGCTTAAAAGAAACGTTCAGAGAAGGAATCGGGAAATCAGGAGCAATATAGTCGCGTGGGTCTGGCGCGGTCTCTAATGAGGTTGTAGACAAGGTGTTATGATCATCTGAAGAATTCTCCAGGGCTGGAGGAAATGCTTCCACGTGGCTTACTTGCATGACTGCTGGCAAGAGTCAGTTCTCTGGCTGGTGGGTGACAAGGGGACTCAGTTTGTCACCACATGGACCTCTCTGTAGGGCTGCTTGAGTATCTTATGGTAGTTGGCTTCCCGCAGAGTAAGTGATGAGACAGAGAGTGCCAGGCAGAAGTCACTCTTTTATAAACTAGCCTCAAGTCACATACCATCACATTTGCCAAATTCCATGGGTTACATGGGGCCTAATAAATGTTGGAGAGATTATATACATTGTGAATATTAGGAGGTAGGAATCACTGGGTGTCAACTTGGAAGTTGGGTACCACAGTCTGACCTCTGGTCCCCAATGATTTATGTCCTTCCCAATGCAAAATACTCTTACCTCCTTTCAAATCCTCCAGAAGTTTCACCTTAGTATAGCATCAGCTCAAAGCCCAGTATCTTATCATCTAAATCAGGTCAGGTGCAAGTGTGAATGAGGGCTCCTTGGGATGAGTTCCTTAGGTACAGCAACTCAAGTAGTTTCTCTTAAGACCTGTGAACTGTAGTTATTTGCTCCCCATATGTGTAACATACCGTAGCACAGCAGATATAGGATAATTGCTAGATACCGTCCTCTTCAAAAAGTAGGGAAGTGGAAGACATACAGGAGACTGGCAGTTCTGAAATTCAGTCAGACAGAGGTTGGCAACTCTGATTAGTATTCAAGGCTTCAGAATAATTCTTAGCTCTTGGCTATGTTCTCTGGGCTCTTAGTTCTACCTTACGAGTTATACTTTTTCTTTTTTTTAAGAGACAGGTGTTCACCATATTTCCCAGGCTGGTCTTCAACTACTGGGCTCAAGTGATCCACCCACCTCAGCCTCCCAAAGTGCTGGGATTATAGGCATGAGCCACCGCACCCAGCCCCTGAGTTATCCTTTTTTTAATTGTTCTTTTTTACTTTCTTTTTTTTTTTTTTTGAGACAGGGTTTCCCTCTGTCACCCAGGCTGGAGTACAGTGGCACAATCTCGGCTCACTGCAGCCTTAGCCTCCTGGGTTCAAGCAATTCTCCCACTTCAGCCTCTCGAGTAGCTGGGATTACAGGTGCGTGCCACCACTCCCGACTAATTTTTGTATTTTTAGTAGAGACAGCGTTTCACCATGTTGGCCAGGCTGGTCTCGAACTCCTGACCTCAGGTGATCCGCCCCCCTCGGCCTCCCAAAGTGCTGGGATTACAGGCGTGAGCCACTAAGCCTGGCCGCTTCCCTATACCTTTTTTTCATGAAAGGTAGCATATCTTTCTAGCTGAGTGGTTTTCTCAGTGTGCTTTCCACTTGTAGAAGTTTGGAGACCCAAAGGCCTTTTTATACTCTCTTTCCTTTCCATCTAAGTTAACAGTGGTTCTGCCAATATAATATTTTATTTCTCTAATTTTTGAATTTTTTTTAGCAACCCTATTAACTGACAATATAATATTTTAAAATGTTAAGAGTATCCTGTGAATTTTATTGGGGTTTATGCCAGTAGACAAAAGCCACCCCAAAGTCCCTTCAGAATATCCCCTCTCTAACTTGGGGCTTGTCTCTGCCAAGATAATGGGAAGAACTAATTATGCTAATAATCTAATGAACTCTATTGTTTAAATAGTTCTCTGAAGCACCATGTTGATTCATTTTGAAGTCTTGAGAAAGGATTGTATAGTCATGCCCTCAATATCATCTTTAGACTATGTTTTCCTGGAAGTGCCCTCAATTATTATCTTTGCCTTGAAGCCATTTCTTAATTTTGGCATCATTTGCCATCTGAAGAGTCTGGGAATTTTTTAAACCATCAATTATTAATTCTTTACCAATAGTTCTTCCATTAGCTTATCTTTCTCTTGCATGTTAGTATAAGCAACAAGAATTAAGGAAGCACATTCAACACTGTGTATGGCTCTCTGCTCCTTCTCTTGCCCTGTGACATCCGGGCTCCCCCTTCTCTTTCCGCCATGGTTGTAAGCTTCCTGAGGCCCTCACCAGAAGCACATGCCAGCACCATGCTTCCTGTCCAGCCTGCAGAACCGTGAGCCAAATAAACCTCTTTTTATAAATTACCCAGCCTCAAAACAAAAAAACAAAAAACAAAAAAAAAAACACTGCATATGGAAATCCCATCAGCTAGTCACCCAATTCATTAGGCACATTTTCTGTTTTCTGAGTTACTCCTGGCGACAGTGTTGCTAAATTTTCTGTCAGTACTAAACAAGAATCCCTTCCTCTAATTGCCAATAAGATTTCTCTTACTTTCCTTAAGACTACACCTGCAGCCTCTTCAAAGGCCATACTTCTCAACAATTTCTTCAAGGCTCTTCAGGTTTTCATTAACACTTTCCTTAAAGTCCTTCCAACTTCCATCCGCTGCTCTGTTCCACATACATACACACATACACACACACACATATGTAATTTAGATATAATTCACAGTCCATATGCCATAAAATTCTTTAACATGTACAATTCAGTGGTTTTTAGTATAGTCACGAGATTATGTACCCATTACCACTATCCAATTCATTTTCACCCCAAGAAGAAACCTCATACCCATTAGCATTTGCTCCCCATTCCTCTGTCCTTCCAGCCCCTGGTAACCAGCAATCTACTTTCTATCTCTTTGGATTTGCCTGTTACGGATGTTTCATATAAATGGAATCACACCATATCTGGCCTTCTGTGTCTTGAGCTTTTTCCTGTAGTATAATGTGTATTAGTTATCTATTACTGCATAACATTACCCCAAAGCTTATTGTCTCACAGTTTGTGTTTCAGAAATTTGGGGGCAGCTTTGCTGGGTGTTTCTAGCTCAGGGTCTCATGAGTTTGTAGACAAGATGTCAGCAGGGGCTTCAGGCATCTGAGGGAAGGCTTGACTGGGGCTGGATAATCTGATTCCAAAATGATTCACCCACGTGGCCATGGGCAAGAGGTCTTTGTGGCTTGCTGGCTTTGGGCAAGAGTTTTCAGTTTCTCACCACATGGCCCTCTCCATAGGTCTGCTTGTCTGTGCTATGGCTTCCCTTTAGAGCAGGGGATTGAAGAAACAGGGAAACACCTCAATGTCTTTTATAAATCAGCCTTGGAAGCTATATGCCATCACTTATGCCAAATTCTGTTGGTTACAGAAACCAACCCTGATTTGGTGTGGGAGAGGACTGTAGAAAGGAGTGGATACCAGAAGGTTGGGATCATTGGGAGCCATTTTGGAGGCTGCAGTGTTAACGTATTGGGGAATTTTGTTCTAACAGCCACAGATCATGTGTACTAGAGATTACCAGTGTGCCACTGAACTCAGGAAAATTCAAAAAGAAATCAAAGTTTTTATACACTCTAATAAAAGAAGGGCTTTTCTATAATTCTGAGCCCTAAATCTGTTTCTTCCCTTAACACTTTATACAAGTAAATAGATGGATATCTCTGAGTTGGTTGAAGTAGAAAGAGAGCAGCTCTCTAAAACAGATCCATTTCATCTCCTTATTTCTTTCTGACTTCTGATCTCTAGGTCCTGTATTCATGTTTGTCAAGTTTTCAATCCGTGCCCTTAGATAAACATAAAAATGTCATGCCTTTCTTTAATGTTATTTTAACATTAAATATTTAATGTTTCTTTAATGTTAGTGTTTTATGTTATTTGGAATTTATTTATTTTTTAGAAACAGAATCTTGCTCTGGCACCCAGGCTAGAGTGCAGTGACATGATCGTAACTCACTGTAACCTGGGCTCAAGTGATCCGCCCACCTTGGCCTTCCAAAGTGCTGGGATTACAGGCATGAACCACCATGCCTGGGCCCCCATTTGGAATTTTCTTTTATTTTTATTTATTTATTTATTTAGAGATAGGGTCTCACTCTGTCACCCAGGCTGGAATGCAGTGGTACAATCATGGCTCACTGCAGCCTTGACCTTCCAGCCTCAGGTGATCTTCCCACCTCAGCTTCCTGAGTAGCTAGAAATGCAGGTGCACTCCACTATGCCTGGATAATTTTTTGTAGAGTAGGGGTTTCACAATATTGTCCAGGCTGATCTTGAACTCCTGGACTCAAGCAATCCTCCTGCCTCAGCCTCTCAAAGTGCTGGGATTACAGGCATGAGCTACCGTGCCCGGCCACCAATTCTTTGATGGCCACGATTTCCTCTCATTCCATTGTGCATGCAACTTTGCAATGTGATTTTGCTGCTTTTTCCATCCAAAGGTGGAGCTCTTTCTCCACTCTCTTGAATCTGGTCTTGCTTTATGATTTGCTTTTTGACCCATTGAATGTGGTGGAAATGATGTTGCACAAGTCCCACTGCATAGGCTTTAAGTGGCTTTCAAGCTTTTGTCTGCCACCTTCTAAGAACACTACCCCAAGATTGCCATGTAAAGAAGCCAGACTAGCTTACTGAAGGATGGGGGACCATGTGGAGGGGAACAGAGATGCCCCACCTGACAGCTAGCACCAGCTGCCAGACCTATGATTTGAGCCTCCAGGTGAAGGTGGCTGTGTAAGTGAACCTAGATGAGACCAACAGAGTAAGCAGCCAACTCATATAATCATGAGAAATAGTAATAAGTCAACATTTTAAGCTATTAGATTTGGGGGTGACTTGTTTTGTAGCAAAAGTTAACATATCTATGCTCCAGTGTGGTGGTAAGGTGGGTAAATCACTTTAGGGAAAAAATGGAACATTAAAGTACTTGATGTTGAATAGACATGACTGCTTTCCACTTAAAAAAAAAACCACACAAACTATTTTTTTTTTTTTTTAAGACACAGTTTCGCTCTTGTTGCCCAAGCTGGAGTACAATGGCGCGTTCTCGGCTCACTGCAACCTCCACCTCCCAGGTTCAAGTGATTCTCCTGCTTCAGCCTCCTGAGTAGCTGGAACTACGGGCACATGCCACGCCCGGCTAATTTTCATATTTTTAGTACAGACGGGGTTTCATCGTATTGGTCAGGCTGGTCTCAAACTCCTGACCTCAGTTGATCCACCCGCCTTGACCTCCCAAAATGCTGAGATTACAGACGTGAGCCATCGCGCCCGGCCCACACAAACTATTAACAGAGCACTTACTGTGGGGAAGGCATTTTGCTAAGCTCTTTGTATATGCTATCTCATTATACCTTCAACATAACTCTATTAAGTAGAAATATTATTATTTTTTCCCAAGGTCACAAACCATTAACTAGCACTTGTTTCAAACCCACACATATCTGACTCTAAAGCCTGTTTTAACCATTATCGTGACTTCCCATAAAAAGCATCTCTAGGCCAACGCAGTAGCTCACACCTGTATTCCCAATGCTCTGGAAGGCTGAGATGGGCGGGCCACTTGAGCCCAGAAGTTTGAGACCAGCCTGGGCAACATGGTGAAACCCTGTCTCTACAAAAAATACAAAAATAAACCAGGTATGGTGGCATGGGCCTGTAGTCCCAGCTACTTGGGAGAATGAGGCGGGAGGATCACTTGAGCCCAGGAGGCAGAGGTTGCAGTGAGGCGAGATCGCATCGCTGCACTCTCTAGCTTGGGCAACAAAGCAAGACTCTGTCTAAAAAAAAAAAAAAAAAAAAAAAAGGCATCTCTAAAAATTTACCAATCCAATAAAAGTCATATTTAATGGCATGCAATTTTATTGATGCAGTCTTCAGTTTAAAAGTTTGTCACATAAAAATGAATAAAAATAAATATGTGTTGGTATTTTAATTAGTTGGCTACAAATAAATAAAAAACACAACTTCAAATTAATACAAAGACAAGATAAAGATAACATAGAGTCATAATCTTACACACCCCCTCTGTTCTAAATACATAGCATGATATATAAAATGTGTAATGAGAAAATTAAAAAGACTTTCATAGACACAAAACACTGAGCAGGGCTGAAGCTGAGGGTCTGCCGGGCTCTGGTTCAAAAGGCTGTGGCAGCTCCAATTTCTGTTCCTATAGAATAACTGAAACTAACACTGCTTCCCTAAGATTTAAAATGAAAGCTTATTAACTAAATTAGGACTATTCTGCCTAAATTCTTTGAAAGGTGAAGTTTTGCTAGGTATGAAAGTGAGAGTAGCCCTAGTAGTGTAGGGGGAAAGCGAGCCAGAATCGGTAGGACACAAATCAGCAGAGAAAATTTGCAATTCTGGCATCTCCTTTGAAACAAAATTCAAAGGCTATTTAAGTGTCGATCAATAGCAAACACCATGACCTGATGTCATTTCTTTCTTTCTTTATTTTTTTTTTTCTGAGACAGTCTTGCTCTGTCGCCCAGGCTGGAGTGCAGTGGTACGATCTGGGCTCACTGCAAGCTCCGCCTCCCAGGTTCAAGCAATTCTCCTGCCTCAGCCTCCCGAGTAGCTGGGACTACAGGCGCCCGCCACCACGCCCAGCTAATTTTTGTATTTTTAGCAGAGACGGGGTTTCATCATGTTGGCCAGGATGGTCTCAATCTCGACCTCGTGATCCGCCCGCCTGGGCCTCCCAAAGTGTTGGGATTACAGGCATGAGCCACCGCGCCCGGCCCCTGATGCCATTTTCTATGCCTATAGTTGTGAAAAAGTAGCTGTAAAATCAAGGTCATTATTCTATAAAAGTTATCCTTTTCTTTGTAAAATGCAATAATGTACTCTATTCCTTCCAAAGATTTTTTTTCCATGGAAAATTACGAAGACATGAGAGGCCGAGGCAGGCGGATCACGAGGTCAGCAGATCGAGACCATCCTGGCTAACACGGTGAAACCCCATCTCTACTAAAAATACTTAAAAAAAAATTAGCCCGGCGTGGTGGCACACGCCTGTAGTCTCAGGTACTCTGGAGGCTGAGGCAGGAGAATGGCGTGAACCCAGGAGGAGGAGCTTGCGGTGAACTGAGATTGCGCCACTGCACTTCAGCCTGGGCGACGGAGCAAGACTCCGTCTCAAAAAAAAAAAAAAAAGAAAGAAAGAAAAAGAAAAAAGAGAATTACAAAGACATAATTTAAGAATCTCAGTTTCCAAATATGGGGTAGAATTTTACAACTTTATATTCTGTGGTAGCAGAATAATGGCCCTCTAAAGATTCCCACACCCTAATCCCCAGAACCTACGAATATGTTACCTTACATAGCAAAACGGATTTTGTAGATGTCATTAAGAATACTTTATTTGGCCGGATGCAGTGGCTCACACCTATAATGCCAGCACTTTGGGAGGCTGAGGTGGGCGGATGGCCTGAGGCAAGGAGTTCAAGACCAGCCTGGGCAACATGGCGAAACCCCATCTCTACAAAAAAATACAAAAAATTAGCGGGGTGTGGTGGCACGTGCCTGTAGTTCCAGCTACTCGGGAGGCTGAGGCCAGAGGGTCACTCAAGCCTGGGAGGTGGAGGAGGTTGCAGTGAGCTGAGATCACGCCACTGCACTCCACCTAGGGAACAGAGCAAGACTCCATCTCAAAAATAAATAAATAAAAAGTGAAAACACTCTAAGTGTCTATCAACTGATGAATGGATAAACATTGTATATTATTACACAGAATATTGTCAAAAAAAGGAATGAAATATTGATTGATACATGCAACAGCATGGACAGCCCTTGAAAACATTATGCTAAGTGAAACATACAGAAGCTACATACCATATGATTCCATTTATACGAAATAGCATTATATGAAATATTGAGAAGAAGCAAATCCATGGAGACAAAAGTAGCTTAGTGGCTGCCAATGGCTGAGAGGAGGGAAGAATAGGGAGTGAATGCTGATAGGTATGAAGTTTCTTTCTAAGGTGATGAAAATGGTCTGGGATTAGACAGTAGTAATGGTTGCACAACCTTGTAAATATAGTAAAAACTACTGACTTTTACATCACAAAAGTTTGGATTTTATAGTATCTGAATCATATCTCCAGAAAAATAAAACAGAAAGGAATTAGAGCTTTATCAGATGACTTACAGGAACGACCAGACACAAAACCATTTGTCATCTCATCAGGCCAGAAGCCAAGAATTTCATTTTATTTTTAGCTTATTTATTTTTTTCTTGAGCTGGAGTCTTGCTCTGTCACCCAGGCTGGAGTGCAGAGGCGTGATCTTGGCTCACTGCAAGCTCCGCCTCCCAGGTTCACGCCATTCTCCTGCCTCAGCCTCCCAAGTAGCTGGGACTACAGGCGCCCACCACCATGCCCGGCTAATTTTTTGTATTTTTAGTAGAGACGGGGTTACACCATGTTAGCCAGGGTGGTCTCGATCTCCTGACCTCGTGATCCACCCGCCTCGGCCTCCCAAAGTGCTGGGATTATAGGCATGAGCCACTGCGCCCAGCCTATTTTTAGCTATCTTTATGTAACTGGTTTTTCCATTTATGGAAGCCTTCCCCTAAAAATAAATTTATATTAAGTTTATGGAAGGTTTCCTTTACAAATATATTTACATTAAAATATGAAGTCAATATAAATAATATTTCAAACATTCAGTATATAATAATGTATGTGGCTGACCCTGAAGTTTGGGAAAGGCCTGGTGTCCTATTCAGCACTTTTCAAAACCAGTAATACCATCTAGATTAATAATAAAGTAAAACTTAATACACCATTCGTTTCCCAATGCCATGTAAATCCTTAGATGTGTTCTTTCTTTGAGACACAGCTTCACTCTGTCACCCAGGCTGAAGTGCAGTGGTGCGATTTTGGCTCACTGCAACCTCTGCCTCCTGGTTTCAAGCAATTCTCGTGCCTCAGCCTCCCAAGTAGCTGGGACTACAGGTGTACACCACCACGCCCAGCTAATTTTTGTATGTTTAGTAGAGACGGGGTTTCACTGTGTTGGCCAGGCTGGTCTCGAACTCCTGACTGCAAGTGATCTGCCCGCCTCAGCCTCCCAAACTGCTGGGATTATAGGTGTGAGCCACCGCGCCCAGCCCTTAGATGTGGTCTTTAAAGTATAATCCTTTTTTTAAAAAATACTTCCAAGGGAATTTTCAGGGTTTGTTAGATTAGTCCTCATCATAGGTTTGATTCCTTCTCATCAAAAGCTGTCATCCCACTGTCTCTCCTTATAGCCAAGTATCCTAAACTGTGCAAGCTGAAGTGCCTTGGAGTACCTCAGGAAAAACACTGACACTGACGCATCTTTTGTATAAACTACTAGTTCCAGGCAGTTCAGTTTCAATATGATATGGCACTACATTCCCTTTGATGGCATCCTATCCTTGTGAAGCTGGGTTTGGAGCCACTGCTGTGACAAAAAGCACCATGCAAAAATCAATGTGGAAGAAATAAGGACAATGGTGTCCAATCTGATTTCAATTTTGAGAAACTGTACGGAGCCCAAAAGGCACACACATTCCATTAGTAACTGTGATGATTTAAGGATGAGATAAAAATTATCACATCAGGCTGGGCACAGTGGCTCACACCTGTAATCCCAGCACTTTGGTAGGCCAAGGCAGATCACCTGAGGCCAGGAGTTCCTTACAGCCTGGGCAACACAGCCAGAGCCCCATCTCTACAAAAAAATTAGGCGGGCGTGGTGGCACATGCCTGAAGGCTCCGCTACTCAGGAGGCAGAGGTGGGAGGCTTGCTTGAGCCCAGGAGTTTGAGGTCACAATGAGCTATGACCCTCCAATCTGGGCAATAGAGCCAAGACACTGTCTCTATTTTTAAAAAAATCATCACATCACTTTTGCTCTTGTGTGTGTATAGTTTTTTTCAAATGGCTACTAGAGTTGTTAGAACATAAGTTAATAAATGTAACTGTTAGGTATTTCTTTTGGCCAAGGAATGGCCTGAAAAAAGTTACTGAGATTCTAACGATGTCAGAAACTAAAAGTCTGAGAATCTCTGGGTCATCTACATATATATGTGTGTATATATATATATATATATATATATATATATATATATTTTTTTTTTTTTTTTTTCTTTTTTCTTTTTTTGAGACGGAGTTTCGTGCTTGTTGCCCAGGCTAGAGTGCAATGGCACGATCTTGGCTCACCACAACCTCCACCTCCCAGGTTCAAGCGAATTCTCCTGCCTCAGCCTCCTGAGTTAGCTGAGATTACAGGCATGCACCACCACGCCCAGCTAATTTTGCATTTTTAGTAGAGATGGGGTTTTTCCATGTTGGTCAGGCTGGTCTTGAACTCCCGACCTCAGGTGATCCACCTGCCTCAGGCTCCCAAAGTGCTGGGATTACAGGTGTGAGCCACTGCGCCCGGCCTTCCTCATACAACTATATACACCCCAAACTTGCCATCATTCTTTAGTTCTTGTGCAACAGTTCTCTGATTTAAGCAGTATGTAAGAGGATCAGTTGCTCACATTAGAGGCCTACCTGTTGATAGGAAATGCCTGTTTTAAATACCTGCCATAAGGTAACAAATCAAATAGAAGCAGAGTAGAAACTGGACTACCTTCCTAGTCCAATGAGGAGTTGTATAGTGAGTGGATACACTCCCCGTCTCAGCTCCCCAGGATTACTTCATAAACTATGAAAATGACAATGAGGCAGGCACCAGAACCACTCAACACACATCTGTAGTCAGGAGTGCTCACCTATCTGGGCCAGAGAATTCAACACCATCTACTATCCCCAACCAGGACTTCTGCGGGTAAATCATGCCACTTCTGATTTCTCCTCAAATTTTCTACCCTAAAAAGGAGCTTCCAATAAATAACTCAGACCCCAGCTAGCAGTTACTGTCCTAAATTACATAGTAGTATAGCAAGGCCACATAAATCCAAGGCATTACACTGTGATCGTTACTGTGTTAACTATGTATTTTTTTGAAACTATTCTTTTTAATTATAGTTTAAGTTCTGGGGTACACGTGCAGGACGTGCAAAATATGTACTTCTTTAAGATGTTTCCACAGGTACAACAGCAGGACTACATTTAGAATTCACAAATAATAGACTTTACATTTGTAATCCTTTAATCCCATTCATAGCAATTTGGAAAAGGAATGAACATAAAGTATTTAGGGTTTCTACTCTTGAAAATGAGACACAAATTAGCCGGGCATGGTGGTGTGTGCCTGTAATCCCAGCTACTTGGGAGGACAAGGCAAGAGAATTGCTTGAACCTGGGAGGCGGAGGTTGCAGTGAGCCGAGATCGCACCACTGCACTCCAGCTTGAGTGACAGAGCAGGACTCTCTGTCTCAAAAAAAAAAAAAGACACAAACTAATCAGAATAAATTTTAAAATGTTTAAACCAAATTCATATACACCGTATATATAAATGTATGGCATACTCAAATATATTTTAAAAAAAGAAAAAGAGGGGATTTGCCCATAATCAAAACTTTATTGAAAAACTGACACCAAAATAGGAGATTACTGCTGTATACCTTACAAAACCAAATGTAATTACATTATCTTGGTAAATTAATTAGAATTATGGAATTTATGATAAGGCTTTCTGTGAGACGACACAAAATTCAGGAAGCTGTTTGAATCATTAGTGTTGCTTTCTTCTAAATGAACACCCTGCAAAAGAATCATGAGAGTATATTAAACAAGTGCATTCTACCTTTGCTATAATTTTAATGACAAAAAGTACTTTTAAGTAAAATACTGAAGTTTAAAGAATATTGGATTAATATTCATATACGGATTATTTATCCTTTTATACCAGAAATTTGCTATAATATATCTATCATATCTGAGTTTACTCTGGTATGACTATAAGTGTCACTCCTGTTTCTCAAATGCTATCATGAAGTCTACTTAAGACCATGAGCCTGAATTCAACAGTGAAGACTGTTTCAAGCAAGCTGTCAGAAGATATACTCTTAATTTTTAGGAACTATTCTGAATACTTTTCTCAAGTAAATAATTTTGATTAGAGGTATTTTCAGACCTATTAGGAAAACTCTAGAACAGATAGACCCATTAAACCATCTGTCAGCATATGGGCACTAAATTCCAAAATCATGACATGACATACTTTGTTTCAAAAATCTCCCAAGTATACTTAGCAATATTACTTAGCAATATTACTCTTAAAAAAATCATGTGCTGACTCCATATTTAGATCTCACCAGGTCACACCAAATAGATCTCGGATTTGCTGCCAATCCACTTGAACTCTTCCAGTGAGAGCATGGAACTTACAGCTCCCCAAAATATCACAAACAAATTTATAACATCATTATGGAATTGCAAATTTACAAGTATTACTATGGAAACTATATATATAATTTTTTTTCTTATTGCACTAAAGTGAAAGAGGAATTAAAATTAGGTTTTTATATTAATCATTGCAGTTGCTCATAAAAGTAAAATCTCTGGCATTTTAACTTATATATTAGCTATCTGTTGCTTAGCTGGCAATGATAAAAAAAACTATTATATGTACTAAATACATATGGAACAAAATTTTGTAAGAGAAATTTTAAAATTCTATATGGTTTTAAAAATCTATATGTCCTGGCTGGCGAGGTGGCTCATGCCTGTAATCCCAGCACTTTGGGAGGCCGAGGCGGGCAGACCATGAGGTCAGGAGATCAAGACCATCCTGGCTAACACAGTGAAACCCCACCTCTACTAAAAATACAAAAAATTAGCCAGGCATGGTGGCACGCGCCTGTGGTCCCAGCTACTTGGGAGGCAGAGGCAAGAGAATCACTTGAACCGGGGAGGCAGAAGTTGCAGTGAGCTGAGATGGCGCCACTGCACTCCAGCCTGGGCGACAGAGCGAGACTCCTAATAAAAATAAATAAATAAATAAATAAATAAATCTGCATGTCCTATAACATGTAGTTATTCTTTTGCTTCTATTCTGACTTAATTTATTCCAAGTTAAGCAAACTAAGTGAATAAATGTGTTCTAAACTAAGAAAAATAAGTCAATGGAGTTCACTGCAAGGTCAAGAGTATAAATATATCCATTTGAACAGGCCATTCTTTACTGAAAGCACACAATGAAAGATAAGTTATTTTGGTAATCATTAAGATTTCTTTAAACTTTTCAGTGAAGATAGAGACATTTATAATCATCAATCTCATCACTGGGTTGGAGAATGCCAA
Organism: Pan troglodytes; assembly: GCF_028858775.2. Taxonomy (NCBI): domain Eukaryota; kingdom Metazoa; phylum Chordata; class Mammalia; order Primates; family Hominidae; genus Pan; species Pan troglodytes. The sequence goes on from NC_072414.2 coordinate 55,146,334, forward strand.
ATGATATACCTTCTGTGAGTCTGGCCTTTCCTCCTGTAGGCTGGCACAACACTGTTGAACAACCTACACAAAGAACCACTGTCTGAGCATGGCTGAAAACCGTGGTGATCTTGTAGCAACCTAAAAAAAAAAAAGGCAATGTTAAAAGTGAAAAGCAGAGGAAAACAGCACCTGTTCGACATTTCTGGTAATATGTAAAAAAATTAGTAACTTCAGTGCTATGAAACAGCAAGCCACATGTGTAACATAAACTTTTCTAGCAGCGACACAAAATTTTTTAAAAACAGGTAAAATCAATAATATATTTCATTAAACTTAATATTTCCAAAATATCATTTCAACATGTAATCAATGTATTTTTTTTCTGTGCTACATCGTCAAAATCCAGTGAGTATTTTACAATTAAAGAACATCTCTATTTTGAGTATCCACATTTTGATTATCCACAAGTGCTCAGTAGCCACATTCAGCTAATGGCCATTGTATTGGGCAGCACAGCTTTAGACTGAAGAATCAACAGACTTTTCTTTGTATCATGAAACAGAAAACTCATCGTCTGAAGAGCTTAAAGACTTGCTAAGTCAAATGGCATATCTCCTTTGAATGCCTGTTTTCACTTACCCCGAAATGTTTCTACAATGGTTTCAGTACATTTATTATGAAAATGTCCCTGACATTTCCAATTCTGTAATCCCACTTCTACTCAACAGAGGGTTCTAATGTATCTTAACTATACACACCACACTAGCAATCCCTACAGAAATTTTCCTTAGTAAAGGAATTAAGATTTCAAATTTTACCTGGACATTTTACATCCATAAAGTAAGAATTTGGACTTTGTACTAGGCGTTTCTTTTTATGTTTTTTCTTTTCCTCTTCCAAGGACGGATGTAGTAAATCTCTAGCCAACTGAACAAAGAAGCATATTATTACTATTAGTTTTAAACCACAACGCTGGCACATTTAACCATACATGAAATATACATGCAAAAACAGGAATAACGGTCATCCTCGGCAGAAGCAACACGTCAGATAGTAAAGTTATTTTTCGAAACCTGTTAATAACTTTCATCAGTACTTTTCATAATACTTGTGTTCTCCAAGTCCCTAGAAAAGGGCTTTCGCACGATCAGGAAACATATGGTAAGGCAAACTCTGTCCTTCTTTACTCAACTGCGTAATGAACTGTCTTCAATGAAAACTGCGCGAAGTCGAGGTGCTAAGCAAAGAAAGTGACCCCGACTGTGGACTCGCTTAGAGTAGAAACTGCTGAAGTAGACCAGACAACGTCAGCGCCTGGGTGATTTTTGCTCCTGTGGCTCAACAGCTGATCTGACAGGAATTCTTGCTGAGCGACCGTCCTTGACGGAATTAATATATAAGGCAACAACGAGGACAGTTTTTAAAAAAGGAAAACAAGTAGGAAATCGCTTCCGAAAGAAGGCAGAGGGGGCGAGAAACACCAATCACTGGGAAAGCCAAAAGACCCAAAGATCACAACCTCAGGGGCATCCTCAAAAACCAAGACCGCTCATAAGCTACACAGAGAACTGTTCCCCTCCCAGCCACCGCCTCTGAATTGCAGCCCACGCCCCTGCAGGGCCAGCCGCGCCGCGGTGACCGGGCAAGTCACTACATGCCCGCCACGCGCGAAGACGCTGCGCAACCTGAGCCGCCTCGCCACTCTCGGACACTACAGGCCCGAGAGGCAGCCGGACTCATCCGTCCCATATGACTCTCGGTAAAGAAGCCCAAAACAAACCCGGAGCCCGATGTAAACAACTCACAGGCATGTTGATCCTCTCGCAAGCTCAGCCCTACCAGACCTCCCAGCCCACACAGCTAGCAAGCTGCAAGCGATCTGCGCTCGGCATCAACTTCCGGGATAGAAGCGGCTGGGAGGAGCGGCGGGGCGGGCTTGACTGCTCTAGGCCCTCCTCTCGGTGGTAGGGGGACGCTGCAGCCGGGTACTCGGGTCCAGGGCGCAGGGAAGACCCGGGGATGGTGAGCGTTCCAGGGTGCCAAGTCCCGTGGGTCTAACGGGCTTGTTGGCGAGCGCCGCGGGCTCTGCAGTGCCTGAGGCCAGAATCTGGCTGGGGAGCGGCCTTGGGCTTAGGCCATGGCGAGGGAGCGCCCGCGGCCACCGGGGCCGGCGCCACCCCGGAACCCGGCGGGCCGCTCAGTCCCGGCCCCGGCCCCGGCGCCCTGGCCCGGCCGCTCTCGGTTAGCTCTGGGGGTGAGCACACGGGGCAATGCCACTATTCTCTTCTTTTGTGTATTAAAAAATACAGTATTATTAACCATTAATACGTGCCAGAGAGATTATGAAAGAGGCTCGTATCCTTTTGGCTTCCCTTTTCAAGGCGCAGATTTCGAAGTTTTCTGCGGGGTATGGCTGTGCCTTAGGTTTGCTTTGTTCTGAAAAAAAGTTTTTAAAACAGCACGGATTCGCTGCTGTGCCTCATTCACTAAGAGGCCGCACCCCTTCCGAGGATTACTTGTCCTTTGCAGAGTGGACAACTAGGGGGCCTGAGAAAGGCGAGTGTCACCGATGACCGAACATGAGTCTTTATCATTATTATTATTTGAGACAAGGTCTCGCTCTTTTGCCCAGGCTGGAATGCAATGGTGCCATCACAGCTCACTGCAGCCTCGACCTCCTGGTGGGCTCAAGCGATCCTCCCGCCTCAGCCTCCCGAGTAGCTGGGACCACAGGAACACGCCACTATTCTTTTTTTTTTTTTTTTTCCTTGGAGACAGGGTCCTGCTATATTGCCCAGGCTTGTCTCCAACTCCTAGGCTCAAGAAGTCCTCCCACCTCAGCCTCCCAAGTAGTTGGGACTACCGGCGTGTGACAGCATGCTCTATTTTTGAGGAGGAAACTCTATGCTTGAAAGATGGGTGTCATGGGCGACCAAAAGGCAAGAAGCCAGAAAGACACTTTACCAGAAAATTGGTCTAACTGGATTTTTTTTTTTTTTTTTTTTTTTTGGCAGAGTCTTGCTCTGTCACCCAGGCTGGAGTACAGTGGCGCGATCTTGGCTCACTGCAACCTCCGCCTCCTGGGTTCACGCGATTCTCCTGCCTCAGTACTCCCAAGTAGCTGAGATTACAGGTGTCCATCACCATGTCCGGCTACTTTTTGTGTTTTTAGTAGAGACGGGGGATGGTGGGGGGGGGGGTTCACTATGTTGGCCAAGCTGGTCTCGAACTCCTGACCTCAAGTGATCTGCCCGCCTTGGCCTCCCAAAGTGTTGGGATTACAGGCGTGAGCCACCGCGTCCCGCCCTGACTTGATGTTCTTAATCACCTTATTTGTCTTTGCAAAAAGGATACATGTATAATATACATTTTGGGAAATGCAGAAAAATAGAAGAAAATTTACCATCTGTAAATAAACATTTTTAACTTTTGACCTATATCCTTCCCAATATTTTTTACTCTCTTGGATATAGGTTTATTTTGGGTTTTGACTTAACCTAATTGGGATCATCTTGTGCATAATCTTTTGTAGACTTGAATTTTCCTCCCACTTACTATAAAATGAGCATCACTCCATGTCACTACATATTCTTTTTTTTTTTTTAAATAAGGTCTCACTGTGTTGCCCAGGCTGGAGTGCAGTGGCACAATCTTGGCTCACTGCAGCCTCGACCTCCTGGGCTCAAGCAATTGTCCCCCCTCAGCCTCCTGAGTAGTTGGGACTGCAGGTACAAGCCACCATGCCTGGTTAATTTTTGTAATGTTTGTAGAGATGGGGTTTCGCCATGTTGCCCAGGCTGAAATATTCTACATTATGCTTCTTAATGAGCATATAGCATTTGTCCTGTGACTATATATATCTTCATTTCAGCCATACACTAAATTGGGCATTAGGTTTGGGTTTTTAAATATTTGATACTTAAAAATTAATAAAATATTGGTGAATATTAAATATTTAATGTGTATAAGTATATAGAATAATACAATTGTATACACAGAATAGTGGCCCCCAAAGACATCAGTGTCCTAATCCTCAGAACCTTTAGTTACATGGCAAGTGGAATAAAGGTTGCTGATTAGCTGATTTAATCTAGAAGGAGTATCCTGGATTATCTGTGTAGGCCCAGTGGAATCACAAGGGTTCTTGAAAGTGGAAGAGGAAGACAGAAGAGCGAGAAAGAGATGTGGTAATGGAAGGTCTGAGAGGTGCTATGTTGATGGCTTGTAGATGGAAGAGGGCCATGAGCCAAGGAATGTGGGCAGCGTCTAGAAGCTGGAAAAGGCAAGGAAATGGACTCCCTCCTGGATCTCCCAAAGAGGGACACAGCCCTGCCAACATCTCAACTTTAGCCCAATAAGACCTGGCTCAGACTTCTGTCCAGAACTGTAAGATAATAAATTTGTCTTGTTGCCTGTAATTTCAGCACTTTGGGAGGCCAAGGTGGGCAGATCACCTGGGGTCAGGAGTTCGAGATCAGCCTGGCCAACATGGTGAAACTGCGTCTCTACTAAAAATACAAAAATTAGCCGGGCGTGGTGGCGCACACCTATAGACACCAGCTACTTGGGAGGCTGAGGCAGGGGAATTGCTTGAACCTGGGAGGCAGAGGTTGCAGTGAGCGGAGATGGCGCCAATGCACTCCAGCCTGGGCAACAGAGCAAGACTCTGTCTCAAAAAATAAATAAATAAATAAATACATTTATGTTGTTTTAAGCCATTATTACATTTATGGTAATTGGTTACAGCAACAATAGAAAATTAATGCAATAAATGAAGATCCATGTACCCACTACCTAGCTCTGTCAAAGCTTAACATTCAGTACTCCCTCCCAGCAACTTTTCATTATTAACGCTACAATAAACATTTTTATAGATACGTTTTTGTGTTTGTCCTCATTCCCTTAGGATAAATTCCTGGAGGAGGAATTGCTGAGTCAAAAGTTATGCACATTTTAAGGTTTGTAATATAAACTGCCAAATTACCCTCCAGAAAAGCGAAACCAATTTATTTTCCAGATATAAATGTATGTGAATGTCCCTTTCTTTGCACCCTTGACAATACTGGATATTATGTTTTTCCCTATCTCAATCCAGAAGAACTATTGTTTTGAACTAATATTTTGTCATATTTCATTGTTGTTGTAATTAATATTTTCCATATGCTTATTGGCCATTAGCATTTTTCTACTTTTGTTTTCTTGTGTTTTTGAAACAGGGTCTTGCTCTATTGCCCAGGCTGGAGTGCAGCATCAAACTCCCAGCCTCAAGCAATCCTCCTGCCTCTGCCTCTCAGAATGCTGGGATTACACTGTGACCCACTGTGCCCTGCCTAATTTTATTTTTTGATAATTTGTTTTAATCATGCAGAAGTTTTTAATGTTATATATTCACACACACACATACATATTTCAAATTTATTGCTTTTTTCCCTTTTGCTATTGTGTTTAGAGAGGACTTGGTCACTGTAGGATTAACTGAATATTTGCCGTTGCTTTCTTCTAATTCTCTTGTTGTGATATTTATTCTTTAACTTTTTAATTAAGTTGGAATTTATTTTGGCACTTCATGTATCATAGGTCTCAGAACAATTTCTGATTATTAGGCCTAGTTATGGCTTCAGTTCTTGTTAACTAATGCCCGGTATAGTGTCAAAATCCTCCAGCCTCTGAGACACTCACAGGCAGCCTGAGAAATAAAATTTTCCAGGTCAAGAAGACCTGGACTCTAATTACAACTCTGCCTCCTCCTCCAAAGCTCAGTTTCTCCTAAAATGTTTTCAGGCCCCTGCACTGATGGCAGATGGAGGGCCCTGGAGTCCCTTTACACTTGGCACCCTGCTCTCAGGGATCCTGCAGAAGGAGCTCCCACCTGGCTTTCCAAAGAACTGTAGAGCACCAGTCAAAATCCTATTTACTGCCCTGAGAACTTTCCAGCCATTCTAGCTGGCCAGGTCTAAGTAGGTGCCACTGAAACCTTCCATTTGGCACTGGCTCCCTTCACCTCAGAAGGGTGTGGGGGCCATCTCTACTCCCATCTCCCTTTACCAAATTCTTTTTTTTTTTTTAGATGGAATTCCAGGCTGGAGTGTAGTGGTCCCGATCTCGGCTCACTGAAACATCTGCCTCCTGGGTTCAAGTGATTCTTGTGCCTCAGCCTCCCAAGTAGCTGGGACTACAGGTGCATGCATCATGCCCAGCTAATTTTTGTGCTTTTAGTAGAGACGAGGTTTCACCATGTTGGCCAGGCTGGTCTCAAACTCCCGACCTCAGGTGATCCGCCCACTTCGGCCTCCCAAAGTGCTGGGATTACAGGTGTGAGCCACTGCGCCCAGCCTCCCTTTACCAACTTCTAGTGCTGATAAAACACATAGGTGTTCGGACAGGCTAAGCCGGGAACCCAACTAGTGCTAAATTTCAGGCCCCAAGTGCTGCTCTAAATAAATCAGATCCCCAGCTTTCCCCTGGACTGAAGTTTTTCAATGCCTGTGCCCTTTTCCCAGAAAGATGATCAAGGGTTTAGTTTAGTTTTGCTTTTAAGAAATTGAGGCCAGGCGCAGTGGCTCATGCCTATAATCCCAGCACTCTGGGAGGCCGAGGCGGATGGATGATTTGAGGTCAGGAGTTGAAGACCAGCTTGGCCAACATGGTGAGACCCCATCTTTACTAAAAATACAAAAATTAGCCAGACATCGAGGTGTGTGCCTGTAATCCCAGCTACTCAGGAGGCTGAGGTAGAAGAATCATTTGAACCCGGGAGGCGGAGGTTTCGGTGAGCTGAGATCGCGACACTGCACTCCAGCCTGGGCAACAGAATGAGACTCCGTCTCAAAAAAAAAAGAAAAAAAAAATTTAGAGTTTGAGGTGGAGGTCCTAAAGATAACTTTTCTTTTTTTGAGTCAAGGTCTCACTCTGTTGCCCACGCTGGAGTGCAGTGGTGTGAAACAGCTCACTGTCGCCTTCACATCCTGGGCTCAAGCAATCTCATCAGCCTCCAGAGTAGCTGGGACCATAGATGTGTACCACCACACCTGACTTTTTTAAAAATTTTGTAGAGACGGGGTTTTGCCATGTTGCCCAGACTGAAGATAACTTTTCTTTTTTTTTTCTTTTGAGATGGAGTCTCACTCCGTCGTCCAGGCTGGAGTGCAGTGACATGATCTCAGCTCACTGCAACCCCCACCTCCCGGGTTCAAGCAATTCTCCTGCCTCAGCCTCCCCGGTAGCTGGGACTACGGGCATATGCCACCACGCCCAAGCTAATTTTTATATTTTTAGTAGAGACGGGGTTTCACCATGTTGGCCAGGCTGGTCTCGAACGCCTGACCTCAGGTGGTCCACCCACCTTGGCCTCCCAAAGTGTTGGGATTACAGGCGTGAGCCACCGCGCCCGGCCTAAAGATAACTTTTCATACCCTTTATAAGTATTTTTCTGAGACACTTCGAGAAATCTGTGTCATCAGGAAACTATAACAAGACTGCATTCTTTTTTCTCTTCCATTGTCCACCTATTGGCAGTTATTAAAGTGCTTGTGGCTCATTCTCAACACACTCCTGAAATCAGCAGCAACTTCTGCAAGTGTGTGTCTTTTCTGCCTACCAGTTCTCCAACAGGACCACACCCATGGCCCCCAAAGTGCCAACTGTAGAGTTGCCATCTATCTGTTATTCATGAGGATGCTTCATGAAACTCTCTTCAGTCATCCCTTCTGAGTGACCATCTGTGATCTGCCAAGACCCTGACACGAGGATACCCTGTCAGGATGTGGTCCTCTTTTAGCCTAGAAGGCGTTGCAGTTGGGGTCCATCTGCTCCTCAGTCATCAATCAAACCAAATCACCGCAGAAACATCCTTTGTCCCTGCCTGTGGGACCATTCAGTTTTAACAGGCTGTGGCTCCTCCTGTTCTATGCTTGAAATGGATATGGGAATCTTAAAGGAGACAGCCTGTAGTCCTAGCCATGTAGATCCTTGCCACTTTGTGGACCAGCCACCTACAAACTTTTTGGAAATAGAGACTCTCAGGCGCCACCCCTGAACTACTGAGTCAGAATCTGCATTTTAACAATGGTGATCCTTGTGCACATCCCTGTGTGAGAAGCACTGGCCTAGATATATCACACTGCCATTCTCTCTGGAGTCTTCCTACCTCCCCGCTGGGGCCGTCAGGAAGCCAGAACCCAGGTTTCTGCTACTCCAGGGTAACAAATCAAGGATTTTTCTCTATATTGGAACAGGAAAGCACTCCTCTTTCACTGCTTCTCCAAGATGCTCTATTCATTCCAGCAAATCTCATTCTCTCTTACCATATCTAGGAACCTTTTAAGTCAGTGATACCAAAGTTGTTTGCTTTTTGGAATCACCAAAGGAGCAGCTGAGGTCAATTAAATTAGAGTATTTAGGGGTGGAACCCAGGCGGCAGTATTTTTAAAACTCCCCAGGTGATTCCATGAACAGCCAGCGTTGCACTTCCTGCTATAAATTGTCTGGAGGGCTTAGAATTTATAAAAGCAAAGCCCAGAAAGTACTATATGCTTCTAATGCTTAAAAGGAGAATGAGGGAAAAATACAGGGAGAAAAAAATCATTAATATTTCAAAATAGCCAAGCTTGGCAGCCAGGTGAGATCTCCTAGCACCTGTCCTGCTTGCCTTGATGATCAGGTCTCTTCATTTCCCCTACCATTGATTCCTGCAAACCTTCTCACTATCCGCCCGAGACTCCAGAGGAGAAGGTAAGCTACTGAGAGACACGGTGTTTTCTCAGACTTCATTGTAACGCACAGTTCATACTGTCAAGGTGTTTTATGAGGGTGCTGAGGCCAGCATAAATTTATGCAAATATAATCTCTCCCCTTTCTGAACTCTTAATCCCTACCTTAACCACTTGTCAATAACTACTGCAGTCTTATATGAACTTTTTAAAAAATGCTCTTATACTGCTATGCTATTTCACTTTCCATGTGTCATGCCTTCTCTTCCCCAAAAGTCCATAGGCTTTTTTTTTTTTTTTTCTGAGATGGAGCCTCGCTCTTGTCGTCCAGGCTGTAGTGCAGTGGCGCGATCTCGGCTCACTGCAACCTTCACCTCCCAGGTTCAAGCAATTCTCCTGCCTCAGCCTCCTGAGTAGCTGGGATTACAGGCAGGAGCCACTGTTTAGTAGAGAGGGGGTTTCACTATGTTGGCCAGGCTGGTCTCAAACTCCTGACCTCAGGTGATCTGCCTGCCTTGGCCTCCCAAAGTGCGGGGATTACAGGCGTGAGCCACTGTGCCTGGCCCATAGGGTTCTTGAAGATCAGGATTTGGTCTCATCTCCCCAAAAGCCTAGCACAGTGCATAATGGGCACTCCAGGAATATGCTGAGTACCATACTCAATAGAGCTGACTTGATGATCATTCTTTAATAATGATTCCAGTTATCCAGAATCCCTTTCTTCTCATCATAGTTTTAGTTGATCCTTCTTGATGCACTCCTTTGATCATTCCTCTGTCTCAACTTGGTGTTATGAAAAGACCAAAAGACCACTGAATTCTGCCTAAGCCTCAGTTAACTTGTTTCTAAAATTAGGAAAGTTCAGGTGCGGTGGCTTACAACTGTAATCCCTACACTTTGGGAGACCAAGGGAAAGGATTGCTTAAGGCCAGAAGTTCAAGACCAGCCTGGGTAACACAGCCAGATCTCATTTCTACAAAAAAAGAAAAAAGAACATTAGGTGAGCATGATGGCATGTACCTGTGGTCCCAGCTACTCAGGAGGCTGAGGTGGGAGGATCGCTTGAGCCCGGGAGGGTGAGGCTGCAAAGAGCCATGATTGCACCACTACACTCCAGCCTGGGCGACATTGAGACCCTGTCTCCAAAAACAAACAAACAAATAAGATAAAATTAGGAAAGTGATTCAAAGTCACTGCAGAGTTAATGCGACGACACTGTAGTAACCTCTGCTTCTTCTTCCCTTGGGAAGTGGGTACAAGCAAAATAAGTGAAAAGCATTCTGTTTTTCCATTAGATAAAAGCTGACTAAAAGGCTAATGGGTTAAAGGGCTCAAAGTATAAAGAAGAATGGTGTTCTACTTATTCACACTGAAAAACTTATTCAACTATTTATGGAATGTCTGCTATATACAAAACAGTAAGCAATTTGGAAACCCTATTTCCAGGGAGCACAGAAACTTTAATAGCCGTTTAACCTCTAAGTTGTGTCTCTATCTATAAGATGAAAATATTTATACCTATTTCATAAGGTTATAAGAAGAAAAAATGCGATGAGGCATAGTATACCGCAAGTGTTCAATAAATGCCAACTGTAATTCCTAGTGGTTGTCAGGAAGCTAGAACCCAGATTCCTACTACTCCAGGGTAACAAATAAAGGATTTTTCTCCACATTGGAGCAGGAAAGCACCTCTCTTCCCGCGTTCATTCTAGCAAATCTCATTCTCTCTTACCACTTCTAGGAGCCCTCTAAGTCAATAAAACCCAAATTTGTTGTACATTAGAATCACCAAAGGAGCAGCTGAAGTCGATTAAATTAGAGTACTTGGGGGTAGAACCCAGCTGGCAGTATTTTTGTAAACTCCCCAGGTAATTCCATCAGCAGCTAGGGTTGAGAACTACTGCTGTATAAGTTCTCCGGGGTGCTTAGCGTTTGCAAAAGAAATCAGTTGGCTCTGGGAATCTTGGACTGATGGCATTTCCCTCATAACAACTTGTAAAATGCAATGTCATTACAACAGTTCTGCCTTAAGGAAGATTATGAGAATATGTTCTATCTGCAAAAAATACTGGAGTCTCTGAATCAAAAGCTCAGAGACTGTTATTTCAAGATCCAATAGGTGGCACAAGGAGCCACTTATACAGGACAAGTGCTGGCCAGCAGAGAACTTTAACTTCCTGTTTCCAGGGGGCCTTCACCTTGGAGATGTCTTCCTACTTATGTTACGCAGCCATTCCATAAGTAGCTATGCATAATAGGCCCCTTCAATATACAGAGCATAGTTATTTTGGGTTTTCCTAAAGACAGAATATATGGCCTACAGGGCAGGTGAGAGTAAAGCTAGTCTTCCCTAAGTATTTCCCCAATATTTCACTCATCTGAAACTCATTAACTAAAGGAAACCACTTAAATTCCAATTGCCCTCACACAAAAGTGAAATAGCAGCAGGTGGCTCATGCCTGTAATCCCGGCACTTTGGGAGGCTGAGGCAGGCGGATCACTTGAGGTCATGAGTTCGAGACCAGCCTGACCAATATGGTGAGATGTGCCCGCCCCCCCCGCCACCCCCGTCTCTACTAATAATACAGAAATTAGCTGGGTGTGGTGGCGGGCACCTGTAATCCTATCTACTTGGGAGGCTGAGGCAGGAGAATCACTTGAACCTGGGAGGAGGAGGTTGCGGTGAGCTGAGATAGTGCCACTGTACTCCAGGCTGGGTGACAGAGTGAAACTCCATCTCAAAACAAACAAAAAAACGTGAAATAGCATTGGCTTTAAATGTATTTTTATAGAGACACATAATTGAACAATCTACTAGAAGGGCTATTGTCATTTAGTCGTGCCAGGCCAGTAGTCATTAGGTAGCATAGACTCTCAAACAGTAGGGCATTGGTCAGTGAGCTTGGAGGTGGGGAGGAAGGGGTAGGTGTGCTGATCAGTAGTGTTCGCTAATTTCCATGGTGAAAATATTCCCACTATGACCACTTTCAATCTACTAAGGTGAAGTCAATTTACAGAGAGTTGGGAAGAGATGAGCACAACCTTCTGATCGGTAATCCCTAAGTCTTTGGAGTATTTCCATTATCATCAGAACTGCTAATAAAATATCTGTATTGATCATTTTGGGATTCTTTTTCTCTATCCTCTGATCAAAAAGCAGGGAGCAGAAATGAAAAATGAAAGAAAGGATGATCTGTTAGACTAATCCGCAGACTGGAAAATTGGCCTTGAATAAAGAAGAGTTGACCTTCTTAATAATTTTACCTGCCTGGGCATAATACATTGCACAGAGTAAGGGCTCTATGGGACATTGCTTTCTGACTTGTAAATAATGTGGTTAAATATTAAAGATAGAATTTCAGATTAGAGGCCAGGTGTGGTGGCTCACGCCTGTAATCCTAGCAGTTTGGGAGGCCAAGGCAGGAGTATCACTTGAGCTCAGAAGTTTGAGACCAGGCTGGGCAACATAGTGAGAAACCATCTCTACTGAAAAAAAAAAAAGAAAAAATTCATTCCACATTAGGGATAATCCACTCCAATTTTAGACAGCTCTACTTATTCCTTATGTTGTATCAAAATCTGCTTGCTTTTTAATTTGAATTCACCTATTGAAGTTCTGTCTAGGGAGGGAACATAGAAATACATATCATTCATTTTACAAACAAGTCTAGGCTGGTCACAGTGGCTCACACTTACCATCCCAGCACTTTGGGAGGTCAAGGTGGGAGGATCACTTGAGGCCAGGAGTTCAAGACCAGCCTGAGCAACATAGGGAGACCCTATCTCTACCAAAAAAAGAAAATTAGCTGGGCATGGTAGCACATGCCTATAGTACCAGCTACTCAAGAGACTGAGGAGGGAGGATCACTTGAACCCAGGAGTTTGAGATTATGAGTGAGCTGTGATCTCACCACTGCACTCCAGCCTGGGCGACAGAGTGAGATTCTGTCTCTAAAAAAATAAAAATAAACTCTAGAGCTAATTAAGGATGATATTTCATCTCCTCTAAGGCTTTATTTCTCCAGGATGAGTATCATTGGCTCCTATAAACAGTTTCCCATCACCCTTATCACATTTCTCTAGTCATGCTCCAATTTGCCCATTTCTCTCTTAAAATAGGCCCAATGACTGAACACACTGCCAGCTGAGAATAACAGGGAATTATTACTTGTCCTGTTCGGATTATCGTAAGTGTATCAGTACATCCCAATATCACAAAGCTTTTTTTGTCAATGCAGTGGTATCACACTGTTGATTTACATAAACTTACAGCTGACTAAAATCCTGTCTTTTAAAACTATTAAACCTCACATTCCTTATGCTATAATTGCATTTTAAGAAATCTAAATACAGTGAATATACTAAAAATGTTTTTTAATTTTTTTATTTTTTATTCGTTTATTTATTTATTTATTTTTGAGACGGAGTCTCGCTGTTTCACCAGGCTGGAGTGCAGTGATGTGATCTCGGCTCATTGCAACCTCCGCCTCCTGGGTTCCAGCGATTCTCCTGCCTCAGCCTCCCGAGTACCTGGGACTACAGGTGCATGCCACCACACCCAGCTAATTTTTGTATTTTTAGTAGAGAGGGGGTTTCACTATGTTGGCCGAGATGGTCTCGATCTCTTGACCTTGTGATCCAACTGCCTCTGCCTCCCAAAGTGCTGGGATTACAGGCGTGAGCCACCGTGCCCCACCCTAAAAACCAATGAATTGTATATTTTAATTGGCGAACTGTTTGGTATGTAAATTATATCTCAATAAACCTGTTAAAAAAATCTAAGTACAGGAAAGAAAGACAGTTTTATTTTATCAAATACCTGCTACATTTTGCCAGGCACATTATCTCATATGATCTTTTCAACAATCCCTTTGGGTTCTAGAAAAATTAAGTAACTTGTCCTGCTGGGCGTGGTGGCTCACGCCTGTAATCCCAGCACTTTGGGAGGCTGAGGCAGGTGGATCATGAGGTCAGGAGTTCAAGACCAGCCTGACCAACATGGCAAAACCCCGTCTCTACTAAAAATACAAAAATTAGCCAGGCATGGTGGCACGCGTAGAAGGCTGAGGCATGAGAATTGCTTGAACCCAGGAGGCCGAGGTTGCAGTGAGCCAAGGTCATGCCACTACACTCCAGCCTGGGTGACAAAGCGAGACTCTGTCTCAAAAAAAAAAAAAAAGCAGGACAAGTCACAGAGTAAACTGTGTCTCCTGAACTACTGAGACAGGGCTTCTTAAAGCCTTCCATCTAGACAGAGGATTTGCATGTGAACCCGGGGCAGGGCCAAAGCTACAGATGAGTATCAAATGCCCCAGCAGTGGGACTGACCGATTGTCAGGGGAATTGGCAAGACCAGTGCCAATCCTGTTTTGTTCTGGGTATGCCATCTATAATGCCATCCATCCACTTCCCTATGACACAAGAAGGTATATCAGGAAGTGACTAGGAGAAAACATTATTTTAGGGATAAGTGTGAATCTGTTGCATTTAATATTGTGATCAGTAAAAATTATCTGTGCATGTCTGATTTAGACAGGCCAGTTGAGTGTGATGGGACTAGCAGGGTAGGTGTGAACAGGCAGACACTTTCTGTGCAACCAGAATCTCTGGCTAAGCCTCTCTCCCTGCCAGCCCACGGACTTAGCCAAGTCTCCTTGGGTTTCCAGTAACAGAGGCATCTCACACTTGCCTGAGCTAAAATGGAGAGTGTGCTGGGCACCGGCCAGGGCAGGAAGGGCAGCTGGGCCACATGGGGTGGGAACAAAGCCCTGAGAGGCCACTGCGAATGGAGACAGCCATGCTCTTGCCACCTCCCTTTTTCTCTTGGGGTGACCTGGTTTCTCATCTCTTTCTCCCTGACACTGTGTCAGTCTCCTTTCTCCACAGCCCAGTTTTCCTTCTATGGTACATAGTGAAAATGGCCAGGCCAGCCCCCCAGTATAAGCTGTCCTAGTTCCAGGGCCAACTGTGGCTGACCAGAGGCCTGTGTCCTAATTCCAGGTGCCCTGGAGAGAGAATCTGGTTGTCTCAGCTTGGGTCAGGAGTGTCTACCCTGGTCATCTGTGGTAGAGCCTCAGGGCCACTTGAGGAGACAGTGACTGCTGGGGCCACCCCTGTGGAAGAAGGCTAGGGGCAACTTTGAGGAAAGGAGGCACAGACTGAACAGAAGACCCTAAAGGTGCCCACTCCCTCCAGGCGTCTTTGCTGCCTTTGGCACCACAGCTGGTGGCTCTGCGCTACCCCCTCCAGGCTGCCTGCCTTCTCCCTCAAACCCCTAGCATTAATGGGACATTGTTTGTTAACTGAAAACATTTTCTCCACAAACTTCGGCAAACTGGTGGTGAATGTCTACAACAAAAACATTTTTTCCTGTGGAATAATCAAATCCGAGGACCACATGTTGAGGGGAGAAACCATTTAAACTAAAGACATACCAAATACATTGGAACTGAGTCAGTTTACAAGGATCTACATGTGTCTAACAGTATATTTTACAACCAACAAAATTACTATGCATAATATACAAGTAATTCATTTGCAAAATGCCTTTCTAAACAGCCCTCACATTATGTCTAAATGAGAACTATCTTATTCACACTTCTTCAAGTGGCCAAAGAAGAAAATCTGAAATAAGGGGTGAGAAGCAGAAAATCTAGAGGTTCTGACCTAAGTGGGTCCTGCTTCTGACTTATAAGGTGCCATTAAGGGAACTATGGGGCACGTTGTTAAATCCAAAGGCTATACGGTGAGCCTTGGAGAGCAACTAAGACTCCTTCCCCCATAATCTCTGATAGTGGTGGTGGTGGTGATGATGATGATGATATCACCTGAGCACTGATTTTGTGCCAGGCATCGTGCTAGGCACTCTTCACATGGATTATCTAATTTGATCTTTCCAACATCCCTATGAGGTAGATAGTAATATTATCCCCATTTTACACATGAGGAAACTGAGGCACAGAGATAGTTAAGTACCATTCCTAAGTTCTCAGAAATGGTAACTTGCAGAACCAAGCTATAAACCTAAGTCTGGCTGAAGCTGAAGACCTTTCATCCTTATGAATATAATATATCTAGATCTTCCAACAAGATTTTTTTTTAATTTTGAAAACAAAACTCCCTAATGGACATTAGGCCTTCCTATCATTTTCATCACTCATTATGTCTTTTTATTTCCAGTGCATTTGAACAAGTATCTTTTATATTTTCTATAAAGAAGTACCGAGGTCAAGGGCAATATAAAAATGATTAAGACCCTCTTGGGGTTTTTGAGGAGCTCAAGGTCATCTAATATTAGGAAGAGCCTGTATAAGCATAATTATAACACAATACTGAATATGATCTGTCATCCTAGAAACACAGGGCTCTAAGAGATTAAGGGAAGGAGTGGTCATGTCCACTAAGCATATACAAGTTATGATTTGCTGCCTGTGAATGTTGCTAGATGAATTGTGTGAAAGAGACAGAAATCCCATGTTAGCCAAAGTAACCAACAGTGCCCAGGTGTGATCCTCAGTGGGACCACTATGACTTCTGGTAAGTTAGGTAGCCATGTATATTATTAGTCTGTTCTCACATTGGTATAAAGAACTACCTGAGACTGGGTAATTTATTTATAAAAAGAGGTTTGACTCACAGTTCCACAGGCTGTACAGGAGGCATGGCTGGGGAGGCCTCAGGAAGCTTACAATCATGGTGGAAGGCGAAGGGAAAGCAGGCACATTGTCTTCGTTTGTTTGTTTTTGTTTTTGAGATGGAGTCTCCCACTGTTGCCCAGGCTGGAGTGCAGTGGCACAATCTTGGCTCACAGCAACCTCAGCCTCCCAGGTTCAAGCGATTCTCCTGCCTCAGCCTCCCAAGTAGCTGGGACTACAGGCATGCGCCACCACGCCCAGCTAATTTTTTGTATTTTTAGTAGAGATGGGGTTTCACTGCGTTAGCCAGGATGGTCTCGATCTCCTGACGTCGTGATCTGCCCGCCTCGGCCTTCCAAAGTGCTAGGATTACAGGCATGAGCACGTGTTACATGGCCGAAACAAGGGGAAGAGAGCTAAGGGAGAGGTGTTACAGACTTTTAAACAACCAGATGTCATAAGAACTCACTATCACGAGAACAGCAAGGGGGAAGGCCGCCCCCATGATCCAATCATCTCCCACCAGGCCTCTCCTCCAACACTGGGGATTAGAATTCACACATGAGATTTCGGCAGGGACACAAATCCAAACCATATCACCATGTCTTTAAGTGAAGTAGGAAAGACACAAGACTTTAAAGGAAGGAATGGATCCTAGATAGGCCTGAGCCTCGTAGCGCGTTCTCAGTAAGCACTGTCCCTGAAGAAAAGACTCCTATCATGAGCTGTCAGCCAGCAAACCCAGGCAGGTATGATAGGAAGACCTGCAGAGGAGATCTTTGGAAAGAGCTTTTCCCTCAGTGTGACACTTTAGATCTCAAGGATCTCTCCAGAACAGTCCCAGGAATAAACGGATACACCTTGTTCTTTGTACTTTGATTGCAAAAACCAGCCCATCATCTGCCACCAGCTGGACCCAGTGAATTTTGGAGCTGCCTGCCATGCAGACATCTGAGACGTGCGTTGATTACATGCTCTGCCCCCCCCCACTGCCATTGCTAAGCCCTGCTTTCTGTTCAGGCAATGTGAGCCAACTGTGCCTTCCTGCTCCTCTGTTGTCTGCAGCAGTCTGTGATCAGGACTCAGAGGCTTAACCATAGCAGTGGAAAGCAGGATGCACTCCAAACTTAGCTGACTTTGGATAAAATGGCTCTAAAGCTCTTTTTCATTTATATACAACTTTACATTACAAAGCCCATCACAATCAGCATTAATTAAACCTGCCACTCATTGCCCTCTGAGGTAGAGCTGAATTAGTCTGCTCATTTTACAGCTGACAAAACAGACAGAAAGGCTTAAGGATTTGCTGAAGTGAAGTGGGGTTCAATCAAGGAAGCCTGGCATGATTCCCTTTCTAGTTCATTCTTCTTCTCCTGGAGGAGGCCTTCAAAATGCCTAGCTCCTAACTCTGAGCAGCTAAAGGAAGCCAAGTGGGAAGAGAAGCTTGGCAGAGCAGCCGTGGCGATCTAGAACAGAACATCAGTGTGAGGTTTGGATGATGTGAGCACAGCCAGGTCATGTTTTCCTGATTCTCAGTGGATATTACACACATGCGCGCGCAAGCACACACGCACACACACACACACACACACACACACACGCAGTTTCCCTTGTTGGGTCAGGGAGCAGAAGGATGTTGGAACGTAGTTGGAGCGCTGGTTGGCAGCAATGCTCTGTTTGACCTGGTGGCAAAGTGGCCCACCCATTACCCACACTCCAACCACTTACCAGAGCCTTTATATTAGAATTTTAAACACACTCAAAATCAAACACATTCCAAGGACAGGCCCCATTTTGTGGGGCATGGAGCAAGAATGAAAACGAAAACCAACATATCATATGTCTAAATATTTAAAAATTCTAGCCAAAGCTAACAAACTTGGGTTTCCTACCTTGACAGATATACCTTTACAATGATGCAGATAATTGGTTTGAATTTAGAATATTTCAGCTCCTTAGAGGTCCATACCAAAATGTGGTGGCCCAGGAGAGCAGCCCTGGCCCAGAACGGTGCCCTTCCTTCACCCCTCAAATTGGGCCCACATCATGAAGGGCCTCACACACACACGATGTGGATTCCAGCCCATATGTCCAAGCGCTGGCCATATCATCACCCTCTTTTGGTGGCCACTTAGGGCTATGGCCCAATTGTACAGTCCACCCTCAGAAGGATAGATCAGGGCTGGGTGCAGTGGCTCACACCTGTAGTCCCAGTACTTTGGGAGGCTCACTTGAGGTCAGGAGTTCGAGACCAGCCTGGCCAACATGGTGAAAACCCGTCTTTACTAAAAATACAAAAATTAGCTGGGCATGGTAGTAGGCGCCTATAATCCCAACTACTCGAGAGGCTGAGGCAGGAGAATCACTTGAACCCTGGAGGTGGAGCTTGCAGTGAGCTGAGATTGCGCGACTGCACTCCAGCCTGAGCAACAGAGCAAGATTCAGTTTCAAATAAAAAAAAAATAAAAAGGGCCGAGCACGGTGGCTCATGCCTGTAATCCTAGCACTTCGGGAGGCCGAGATGAGTGGATTGCCTCATTTCAGGAGTTTGAGACCAGCCTGGGCAACAAGGTGAAACCCTGTCTCTACTAAAATACAAAAAATTAGCCAGGCGTGGCCATGTGTGCCTGTAATCCAAGCTACTTGGGAGGTTGAGGCAGGAGAATTGCTTGAACCCCGGAGGCGGAGGTTGCAGTGAGCTGAGATTACACCACTGCACTCCAGCCTGGGTGACAGAGCGAGACTCCGTCTCCAAAAAATAAAAAATAAAAAAATAAAAAAAGAAGAAAAAGAAAGAAAGAAAGATCGATCAGGAGAAGAGGCCCATACCAATCCTGGAAGCAGGGCCATTGGCAGGGAATCCTGAGTTCTGGGTACCTGGAATGTAGCCTAAAAAGATGGCATGGCTCTGGATGAGTAAATCCACTTAGCCTGTAAACTCCTTGCCCAGTGGAGAGGACTGACCAGAAGAGAACAAGGGTAGCATAGGGCTCTCTACACAGTGGGCCCCAGGGGAGAGGCCCCTCTTGCCAAGACCTAAGAGCAAATCATATCTGGCCAAATAATAAATAAGCCAAAGGTGTGAGTTAATAGAGTCTGCACAAATCTGGGTACCATTATTTCTACCTCAACTATACAACACAAAGGCATGAGCTGTTTCAATATTTTATCTGCTACCTCCAATAAATAACTTACTTATTCTGGGCAGTAGGCATTATCTCCAGTAGGTATAAGGGCCAGAGAACAAATGAATGAGCTCCATAAGTAAATATTTTACTGCTAAGGTTGCACTCCCATACAAAACCAGACATCAAAACTCTAGAGGATGATCCTAAGGTCAGTGCCACTGCTGCTGCCTCCCCAGAATGGACCAAGGGGGTGGAAGAGAAGCTTGATTGCCTGGACTGCTGGGCATTGCTTTTTGTGGGGGTTGCTTGGGTCAGTCAAGGTTGTGAGGAGCTGTCAGACAAAACAGCTTCTGTCCACATCATTTCCTTCAGAATCAGGGTCATGATCACAGTCCTGGCTTTGAGATGCAAAGAAGCTAAAATTATGAGCTTCCTTATTGTTCCCCCATCTCAGTTTTGCATAATAATTTACAACATTTAATATTAAGGGAAATATGTCCACATGTAAAAAGTATTTTCATCACCAAATTCTCAAGGCAAAAGATGTAAGGAAATGTGTACAATGTTTATTTGGATGCAAATTCGTTGTTGTGTGTTCAAACGTTAACAGCATTGAATTCTGGATTCTCGGCTCAGGCGAGGGTTAGTTCAACTTTCTCCAACAATACTGTTCATAATATATGAAGGATACATTCTTTAATGATCTTTGGAGGTTGGTTATATAATTTAATTTCCTTAAAGTTTTTGTTTTGTTTTATTTTGTTTTTGAGACGGAGTCTCGCTCTGTCGCCCAGGCTGGAGTGCAATGGCACGATCTCGGCTCACCGCAACCTCCGCCTCCCAGGGGGTTCAAGTGATTCTCCTGCCTTAGCCTCCCAAGTAGCTGGGATTACAGGCGCCCATGCCCAGCTAAATTTTGTATTTTTAATAGAGACAGGGTTTCACCAGGTTGGCCAGGCTAGTCACGAACTCCTGACCTCAGGTGATCCAAGAGCCTCGGCCTCCCAAAGTGCTGGGATTACAGGCATGAGCCACCACACCCGGCTTCCTTTAAATTTTTTCGCTTTTCATATGGAGGTAGAAACAGAGCCCAAATCAGAATTTAAAAGTTGGTTCAGACTAGTAGGTGGTGGTCACTTCTGGGGTGTAAACAGGCAGGTTCTTTTCCTACCCCCTTCACCTTCTCCCCAACAGATCCACTGTCTGTTCAGATAGAGCCATTCTGGAAAGCTAGGGACAATTTTTATTCCCTGACTAATCCCATTTTTGGTTGTCACTTGGCAACTTGGTCTATATTGCAGCCTGTACAAGCATCCAGCTTCCCGAAGGCATCCCTGAAACCTCGCTCAATGCAGTTCAGGTTCCCATGTCATCTTGATTCATCCTCCTTGCTCATCCATTTAAGGTGAATTGTGGGTCTAAAGTAGGTGACTCAATGCTGGTCAGCAAGACCTTGCTGGGATGGTTCACCCAAGAGCATCGCTCTTAGGTGATGCTGTTGATTGCTAGTAAAACCCAATGTCATTGATACTGAGTGTGGTAACCTTCCATGTATCAACAATAGTTAGGGAATTAGGTGTTCTAATACACTGGGTAATCCACTTAATTATAGACTACCAGTGTCTAAATGAATATAAACTAGTTTTGAAATAACTATAAGGCTGGGCGCAGTGGTTTACGCCTGTAATCCCAGCACTTTGGGAGGCCGAGACGGGTGGATCACTTGAGGTCAGGAGTTCAAGACCAGCCTGGTCAACATGGTGAAACCCCATTTCCACAAAATAATAAAAAAATTAGCCAGGCGTGGTGGCGCGCTCCTGTAATCCCAGCTACTTGGGAGGTTGAGGCAGGAGAATTGCTTGAACCTGGGAGGCAGAAGTTGGAGTGAGCGGAGATTGCACCACTGCACTCCAGCCTGGGCGGCAGAGTGAGACTCTGTCAAAAAAAAAAAAAAAAGAACTATAAACTAGCACCACAGTACATTACCAGTATATCATAATTCTACCTAGTATTTTAACTATTTAAGTGCGGGTCCCACCTCCCATGAAGGCCATGTGCTTCTTACGGAGTGGTCTGTGTCAGTTCATCTTTATTCCTCTTATGGTATCTAGTAAGTTGCTTTATATATTGTAGGTGCTAAAAGAGCTTTTGTTGAATGAAACTATAGAACACAAACTATCATTTACTAACATGACTTAATCCTGTGATGACTCAGAAGGCCCTCCAGGATCACACATTTCTTCAAGGTTGTTATTATGTGTGTTATCTATGGGGATGTTTAAACACAGACCAAGTGGTTGAAAGGGGAATTCTGCAGTGCCTGGAAGATAGGACTTGATAACTACCAGCTCATTCCAATTCTGTGTGTATGTATTGAAGAGTCAAATATAGAAATGATCTCATTTATTATCACCTGAATGAAACATGTTTATGAAACCAAGAGATTACAAGTGAAAACTGTCAAATAGCCTCTGTTAATAAGCCTTAACCAGAATTCATGGTCCTTGACCACGATAAGTCAATTAATCTGAAAAGGTAGAATTCCATTAGTGCTGTGAGTGTATTATTACCATTATTTAATTTTATTAAAACCTGCTCATTAGATTATAATTTACTAATTAATGCAAACATATTTGTCACTATGTGGCTAATATATGCCAAGCCTGTGTTAGTCAGTCATTAGGGATACAATGTAAATATAATTCATGCCCTCAAGAAATTCAAATAATTTATCTGTAAAAACACTTCATTGTGCAGATCATTTTTACAGCACTTTAAATGTCAACGTGGGAAATTAGCCTGGGTGTGATATGACCCTCTAACCTAGCCTGTAATTCATTCAAAATACAGAACAATACAAAGCAAAAAATGCCAGTTAGTTTAATTACTTGACATTAGTCTTTTTCTGAAAAACACAATATACAGAATGTTCATTCAGAATTCTGGGTAAATATGCTTCTGCACAGATGATTTTAATTTCAGGTTAGTACAACATCTGCCAGTCCCCCAGAGCTTGAGGGTGAAGCAGCTTCCCCAGGTGTGGAGGAGAGAGAGCCAACACAGCGCCCCACCCTCTTCTCTGATCTCTCTGTGGATCTGACAGTGACAGAGGCGGCAGCAGGGAGCCCTGCCCTGGGACTCAGGAGAAGCCTGGGAGGCAGGGACGGGTGTTCTCAGTCCAGTCTGTCAGGAATTCTGGGAATGGATGCTGCCGTCTTTCCTCACAGCTTCCTGTAAACATGCTGACTTTCAACTTGATAGTAGGACTTTGCTATTTAGTGTTTTCATATCTAAAACTAAGGGGTTAGGTTTCGAGGGGTGGCTTAGCCTCTAATCTCAGCACTTTGTGAGCCCGAGGCAGGTAGATCACTTCAGGCAAGGAATCTGAGACCAGCCTAGGCAACATGGTGAAACCCCATCTCTACCAAAAAAATATAAAAATTAGCTGGGCGTGGTGGTGCGGACCTGTGGTCTCAGCTGAGATGGAAGGATACCTTGAGCCGAGGTGAGAGGATACCTTGAGCCGACGTGAGAGGATACCTTGAGCCGACGTGAGAGGATACCTTGAGCCGACGTGAGAGGATACCTTGAGCCCAGGTGAGAGGATACCTTGAGCCCAGGTGAGAGGATACCTTGAGCCTGGGAGGTAGAGGTTGCAGTGAGCCAAGATCATGCCACTGCACTCCAAGCTGGGTGACAGAGAGAGACCCTGTCTCAAAATAAATAAATTAAAAAAATAAAAATAAAAATAAGGGCCGAGTGCGGTGGCTCTCATGCCTGTAATCCCAGCACTTTGGGAGGCCAAGGCGGGTGGATCACCTGAAGTCAGGAGTTCAAGACCAGCCTGGCCAATATAGTGAAACCCATCTCTACTAAAAATACAAAAAATTAGCCAGGTGTGGTGGCGGGCGCCTGTAGTCCCAGCTACTTGGGAGGCGCAGGCAGGAGAATCGCCGGAACCCAGGAGGCAGAGGCTGCAGTGAGCCGAGATGGCGCCACTGCACTCCAGCCTGGGCGATAGAGTGAGACTCCGTCTCAAAAAAAACAAAAACAAAAAACGAACAAACAAACAAAAAAAAAGGGTTTGGATTAAATCAGTTTCCTAACATACAGTCTGAGGACACAAGCCCCATAAGATGCGCCATCAGAATGGAGTGTGGGAAAAGCCGTGTGCCACACCTTGCGGTGGAGACTCACAGCTGCGCCTCTGCATACTGACGTCAGAGAAGCCGCACCATCTAAACAACTGATAGCAGCATTTCTCAAAAAGCTTAGCCCTGAAATCTTTTCTTCTTGTATCACCTGCTAGCATCTGCTGACTCACTTAGCGTTCTGAGGTACACATTTTGAGAAACCCTGGAATACATCTCTATAGTCATTGGATTTTTGTTTTGTTTTTTCTCGAGATGGAGTTTCGCCCTGTCACCTGGCTGGAGTGCAGTGGCGCAATCTCGGCTCACTGCAACCTCTGCCTCTGGGTTCAAGCAATTCTGCTGCCTCAGCCTCCTGACTAGCTGGGATTACAGGCGCCCGCCACCACGCCCGGCTAATTTTTGTATTTTTAGTAGAGACGGGGTTTCTCCCCGTTGGCCAGGCTGGTGTCGAACTCCTGACCTCGTGATCTGCCCACCTCAGCCTCCCGAAGTGCTGGGATTACAGGTGTGAGCCACCGCACCCGGCCTAGACATTGGTTTTTATGGCCTCTTTTTTTGAGACGGAGTCTCGCTCTGTTGCCAGGCTGGAGTGCTGTGGCGTGATATCAGCTCACTGCAACTTCCAACTCCCTGGTTCAAGCGATTCTCCTGCCTCAGCCTCCCGAGTAGCCGGGATTACAGGCACGCACCATCACGCCCAGCTAATTTTTGTATTTTTAGTAGAGACGGAGTTTCACCATGTTGGCCTGGATGGTCTCAATCTCCTGACCTCGTGATCCGCCTGCCTTGGCCTCCCAAAGTACTGGGATTACAGGCGTGAGCTACAGCGCCCGGCAGGTTTTTATGGCCTCTTAAAGCAAGAAGTAGTCTTAGAAGTCAGAGGTCCATTGAGGTTAGGTAGCCTGTCAAGGATCTCAGTTAGTCACTGGGCAGACTAGGTCCCTTTCATCTGTCAATTTCTTACATTTGTATTCTCATAACCTTGATGGATACAATTTTACTGTGAGGAAAGCTAGAAAAAGCATCAGCAATTGAAATCCACAGACAATTCCTAAGCCCCAGAGTTTCCACTTTTGGGTGAGCCCTGTTGGTTGAAGTGACTCCTGATTAAGCAAAAGTGATTAGAAATACTATATTTTCTAATGATGACTGTCTACAGGCTAGTGGAGGTGTTACTGAATAGAGACTTATACACAATTCAAGAAGCCACTGAGAAGAGGGAAAGCAGAAACAAACAGTATGGAGTCCAGAGCCCAAGTAATTAGCTCCTGGTGATGAAAAGTAAATTACTTTTTTTGATACTGGGCCCAAGGAGATCCTCTGATTTTTTTTTTTTTTTTTAAGTACTAAGTGTGAGTCACAGATTCAGTTGGCGTCAGATCTTGAAAAAGAGATCTGATACTTTCTATACTGACCTTAAAGCCTAGTCTCCTGGATAGGGTCTCCTTTTTGCCAGCTCGAAAAAAATCTCACACATCTCTTCACTTGGTCTTTGCCTTGAGTTAAAAGAACAAAAATAATTTTAGGCTTTAATCTCTTTTTATGCAGTTTGCTTGCAAAGAATTATTTAAGTTGGTGGCTAAGTAAACAATGGTATTCTCCCCAGCAGTTAATTCCACTGGCTTTTCCACAGTCCCAACTATAGTATAGCCTAGCCCCAAAGTAATTAAAGAAGCAAGCAATTTGCGTTCTTTTTCTACAAAACTACTCTTGAGTAGCAGATGGCAAACACAAATGTTTTGCTCTAGAGACATATGGAAACCTCTCTGTTTCATAAAAGCCTCAATAAATATTAAACCCCAAATGATGCCATTCATTGCAGAAATAAAATGTGATAATCCCCCAGACAGCCTAATTAGACCATATAGCTACTTGAGTTTCAGAAAGCAATAGGTGGGAAATTACTATGTGATTGGGATTTCATTCGCAGTTTCTCTTAATCTGAATATTCAACCTGGCCCAAAAGAATCACCTATTCAGCCTTATTTATTCAGCATTCTATTAGGTTATCATCATCATTTATGCTTGTAATTTTAAAAGTGAATAATCAAAGAATCCTGCTTGATTTCACATTAACTCTTCAGTTCTGTCTGAACCAGTGAGAGCAAGGAATTTCACAAAGGGAGAGGGTGTTTTATCATAGGTTCTGGAGCAATTCAACATGTTCCCTGATTAACTCTGTTTATAATCCGTTGCTGCTGTTAAACCAGGAAAAAAAAAAAAGTCAGAGCCAGGTGCAGTAATGTGCACCTGTAGTCCTACCTACTCAGGAGGCCGAGGCAGGAGGATCACTTGAGCTCCGGAGTTTGAAGTTACAGTGAGCTATGATCGTGCCTGTGAATAGCCATGCACTCCAGCCTATGGAACATTGTGAGACCCTGCCTCTAAATATATATACATGTCTATGTTTAAGGTTATTCGGGAAATGATTATGATTATTCATATTAAGTAGGAATTGCAGGAAGAAATCTGATTGGAGTTGGCTCAGAATAATGCAGAATTTCATTTTTCTCTTAACCCAGTAATTTGGCAACCCAACAAATCATTGTTGCTATCTCAGGACTGAAACTTTGCGCTCCTTGGAAAGAGAGAAGCAATGATAACTGAGTCATAAGGGTGAATTGAATGTTGTTTAGAACAAGGAACTAAGTACCTTGGGCTCCTTTCCCAGCTCCACACCCTACATAGCCTCAATGGGACTCACAAGACCTCTGAGGTTGCTGCTAAATCCCCTGATTTACCAGGGTGTTTGGGTGGCTTGGGAGACTACTGTGTGAAAGATCAGAACTTCCAGGTCTCAGGACATCTGTTATCGGGGCCTGGATTCAAGAGCTCAAAGGATTTTACAGATGGGAATGGATGATTTCATTCAGTTCCTCCCATTTTACAGTTAAGGAAACTGAGGCACAGAAATGCTGTGCTTGTTTAAGGTCACAGAACTATTTAGTAGCAGAGGGGAAACAGAACTCAGGTCATCTGATGCTAAGTTCAGTCCTTTTTACAGTAACAAAGTCCCAGGACGGATTTGTCAGAGCCTGATAGAAAAATTAGAAAGTTTGCTTCAGGAACCATTTAAGGGTATAAAGCCCATTTTAAAGTCTTTGCTGCCAAAATGGGCTTTATACCGTCAGCTGATTCCTGAAGTAGGGCAGAAAAGGGGCCAGGTGTCGAAGTGCTTTGGTTAATTCTGGCTTTGGGTTACCCATTCCCTCCTCAAGGAGGCCATATTTCCTTCTTCCCAGTTAAGCATCAACCCATCTGTTTAGAGAATGACAAATCACACTTTTTCTGGATTCAGTTCTGTGATTTCTCCAATGTAATCAATCACTTGGTAGTACTTGACACAAATATCCATGTGATGGCCAAGCATCGTGGCTCACACCTGTAATCCCAGCACTTTGGGTGGCCGAGGTGGGCGGATCACCAGAGGTCAGGAGTTCGAGACCAGCCTGATGAATACAGTGAAACTCTGTCTCTACTAAACATACAAAAATTAGCCAGGTGTGGTGGCATGTGCCTGAAATCCTAGCTACTCAGGAGGCTGAGGCATGAGAATTGCTTGAACCCGGGAGGCAGAGGTTGCAGTGAGCCGAGATCGTGCCATTACACTCCAGCCTGGACAATACAATGAGACTCAGTCTCAAAAACAAGCAAACAAATATCCATGTGCATTTGACACGTAAACACAGATGGTGCTCATTTGTTTCCCAGCCTTATCTTCTCCAGTCTTCACTAATAGAACCCTGTGTTTAGGGTGAGGCTGACTCTACACCCAGTCCCAGTGGCTTACATCAGTTGACAGAGGCCACTCTTGGGCCCTGGATAGGTTCAGGGAAGGGCAGTCAAGGCCCATGGAACTCAATTCCTGGGTATTTATTTGAACTTTTGGGGAAAAGGATTCTCTACATTCTGCTCTGTTTGAATCTGGAAGCAAGAAGCCCTAGGAGTTTCAGGAAGACATTTTGCAACCACATGGGGCTAGCCTATTGAAATAAGTGCTATCTTGAAGACGTGTTGCTAAGATGCTGACAAAGAGAAGCCAAGAACTGGGCATGTAATTTGAGCTACTAGATTAAGTCTCACCTGTCACTAGGCTTATATCTGATAATTCTAGTTTAGGGTTAAATATATTTATGGTTTAAATCAGTATTTTTATTTAGGTCATTTAGTATTCTGTTATTTACTACCATAAGAATCCCAATACCTGTTCTGATGCTGATTGTGAGTTTCAGCACATCTTGACTTTGCTATTGGATAAGAGTCCATTTTAAAGTTGGCCCCAAAAGACTTAAAAAAAAACAAAAAACAAAAAACAAAAAACCTCAAGTTTACAAGAAGCTCTACCCAAAATGCTCTACCCAAAAAGCTCTACCCAAAATGCATAGTCCTTATTGCACGTCTTACTTTACACAAAATCCCACAAAATAGCAATGCCTAGCTTAATGAAATGAATGAATTTTGCTAATATTTTATTGTCAGCAACTTTATTACCAGAGAAAGAAATAATATAAGAGGTATTAGAATGAATTCCTTCCAAACCACCCTTTGGTGCAGGAGTCCTCAACCCCCGAGGCAGTGGGCCAGTTGTGGTCAGTGGCCTGTTAGGAACTGGGCTACACACCAGGAGGTGAGCAGCAGGTGAGCAAGCATTACCACCTGTGCTCCACCTCCTGTCAGAACTGAGGTGGCACTAGATTCTCAGAGGAGCACGAACCCCATTGTGAACTGCGTGTGTGAGGGATCTAGGTTGCCCACTCCTTATGAGAATCTAATGTCTAGGCCTGGTGCGGTGGCTCACACCTGTAATCCCAGCTCTTTGGGAGCCCCAGACAGGAGGATCACCTGAGGTCAGGAGTTTGAGATCAGCTTGGCCAACACGGTGAAACCCCATCTCTACTAAAAACAAAAACTAGCCGGGTGTGGTGGTGTGTGCCTGTAATCCCAGCTACTCAGGAGGCTGAGGCAGGAAAATCGCTTGAACCTGGGGAGGGGAGGTTCCAGGGAGCCTAGATCGTGCCACTGCACTCCAGCCTGGGTGACAGAGTGAGACTCTGTCCCAAAAAGAAAAAAAAAAAAGAATCTAATGCTTGATGTTCTGTCATTGTCTCGCATCACCTCTAGATGGGACCATCTAGTTGCAGGAAAACAAGCTCGGGGCTCCCACTGATTCTACATTATTGTAGAATGTACATAATGTAGGGGTCTTATCATCTCTCATTTTTATTTAACTTTTGCATCCAGTGGTGATATGCATAATATGTAACAATCAGTTTGGCAGGAACACTTGACCAATCAGATTGGAAGCCTGGCCAATCAGAATGGATGCCCAAATCATCAAAATCAACACCCAACCAATGAGAATGGATGCCCCACTAATCCGAATGAAAAGCCAACCAATCAGAATGGACAACTTATCTTCACCTATCAAGATAAATGCAATGTGTACGAGCCTCACATTTACCATTGAATTTTTCATTTGTGGGCTCTCCCCTCAATTAGCTGGGAGCAAACTGAGGGCAAGGACCACATGAGACATCTTTTTGTATCCTCCAGGTGGCCTTGCTTAGCTGGTTTCAAAGTGTGAACTTAATGAATGTTTGAGTGGACATTTTTCACCTAGTGATTGCTCAGGAAATATCAGTCAGTGGAAAGGGTACAGTTTGTCCCTCTGATTAGGATAATTGTAGAATTATACACTGGAGTATCACTAAATAGCATTTTTTAATGACACACAGGTGACATGAAAAATTGGTATTTTTAAGGGCTTATCATTCAATGTGATCTTGACAAACCAGAAAAATAATACATAATTATGCTGATTTCTTAAACACAACAATGAATAGTGTACTTACTGAATGAATAACATCTAAATACAAGGTAGAGTACAAACAGAAAGATATTAGCGAGGTCCCAAACACCTAATATAGCAAATAATAAACTAAAGGTGTCCAGATGTTTTAAAATTAGCTAGACTGCTAAGATGCTAGTCAGATCTTCATTCATTGGTTCATTCAACACCTTGAGTGCCTGCTATGTATAAAACATCATGCTAAGCATGCTGGGGATGCAGCAATACATTAGCAGTCTCTTTCCTCAAAGAGCTCAACTTTTAAGGGAGCAGACAAAGAAGCACACAAACCATTCAATAACAGAGAGAGAACTTATTCAACAGCTGAGTCATCAGTCAGTGAAGATAATCACCATAAAGGACATCTTTGTAGCCCACCGGGACAGCTGTGCTCAACAGATGGCAGAGGGCCAGAACCTAAGAGTAGTTGGGCAGAAGTGTCAACCGAGATGGGTACACACTGATTCCCAGAGGCTGCTTTGCCTTTAATTTTTCAGGACCATGTGAGCTCCTGGATTCTTGTAAGATACAATTAAGGAGAGGAAAAGTCCCAATAATAACTGATTTTGGGCCGGGCGCGGTGGCTCATGCCTGTAATCCCAGCACTTTGGGAGGCCAAGGTGGGCGGATCACCTGAGGTCAGGAGTTGGAGATCAGCCTGGCCAACATGGTGAAATCCCGTCTCTATTAAAAATATAAAAATTAGCTGGGCATTGTGATGGGAACCTGTAATCCCAGCTACTCGGGAGGCTGAGGCAGGGGAAATGCTTGAATCCAGGAGGCAGAGGTTGCAGTGAGTTGAGATTGTGCCATTGCACTCCAGCCTGGGCAACAAGAGTGAAACTCCGTCTCAAAAACAAACAAAAAAAACCTGATATTGGTTTTGCCAGCCTTTGATAAGTAGGGGTCTCAGCCAAATTTAATTTCGTTAAAGCCATTAAGAAAGGTGATTTCTTGCTCTCAAGTGTCATGGAGCAACTTAAACCAGTTTAAAAATTCTTAGACTATTTTGAAAATTTGCTTAGAGAACACACAGACCCTCAAGACTATGTTTGTAGAATCTTGGGAGTGGACCTCCAAGATGAATACATTACTGTGGAGAGTGAATAATGCCTTTGGAATTGTGCAACATGGCAGTCTTGCTTGCTACCATGAGGAAAGCTAGCCTGAGGACAAAGTAAACACAGAGAAGAGCAGGAACAAGAGAATACAGGAAAATGAACTAAAGCTTTGATCAAAACCAGCCAAAAGCTCACATAGACCTCATACCAGACAGACCTACTTTCAGCATCAAAACCCATTTCCTTAGAAAGTTCACAGGGAAGAACTCGGATTGACGCAGCCTGGGTCATATGCCCACCTCTGTGGCATGTGGAGTGAAGTGACATGATTCACAGCCATCATTAGAAAGAGGAGTGGCTTTCCAAAAACAGAAAGAGTGCTGGTCTGACAAAATTCACAGAAGGTAGACTCCTTGGACATCTAGATTTCTGTAGTCAAGCTGTCATGTACAATATTAACCCTATAGAAGGCTTCAATAAACATTTGCTAAATCAAATTGAATGTGCCTGGTGCTCTGCAGTGATGTAGTATTTACAGGGTGGGCTTGGGAAACTGACAGAAAGTATTGATGTGGTTCACTCAGAGCATAGTAACTTGGAGTTTAAAACGGGGTCCACTGATAGCTCTCGGAGAAAGAAGGAACAGTGGCAACCAGCAACCTGCTACCTGAAGTAACTGTACTGCTACAAATATACTTAATGTCCAGTCCTTTGAGCAAAATGCCTTGATTCAATAGTACTCAGTTACTACCACCAGAATCCGATATCTAAATAACATTGTTGCACAAAATATGAAAATGAATAATGTGTAAGAGAAAAAAATCTGATTCTTTTTGAAGTAGTATCAATATGTCAAAATGCTTGAATGGTTCAACAGTGGTGCACAAACTTACCAGCTAGAAAGTCCCAATATTATATATACTTGGTAGCAGAGAAAAACTGGGGAAGTGAAAATAAGACAACATTATTATTTTTTAAAATTCCCATCAATTAACAAAATTCCCCTAAGAAAATTTAGGGACTTTAAAATTCCTAATGCTAGTTTCTCTTTTGAACTTAAGTTCTTTACCGTATCACTACATTTTTATTCATATAGAAAGAGAATGATAATAGTTGCATACAGACAGTGGGACTAAACATCATTTTAATAAATATGCGGGTTTTTTTTTTCTTTTGAGACGGAGTCTTGCTCTGTCACCCTGGCTGGAGTGCAGTGGTGCAATCTCGGCTCACTGCAAGCTCCGCCTCCCGGGTTCATGCCATTCTCCTGCCTCAGCCTCCCGAGTAGCTGGGACTACAGGCGCCCGCCACCATGCCCGGCTAATTTTTTGTACTTTTAGTAGAGACGGGGTTTCACCGTGTTAGCCAGGATGGTCTCGATCTCCTGACCTCGTGATCTGCCTGCCTCGGCCTCCCAAAGTGCTGGGATTACAGGCGTGAGCCACCGCGCCTGGCCATAAATATACATTTTTAAAAAGAAATAAATTCCACTGGTCTTTGCGGAATTTTTTCCCCTTCTTTTCCAGGAATGAGGAGGAAGATATAGAACAATCCACACTGTTCAGATCATGGCTGAAGCCACGTTCAGAGGCTTGCTCAAGGACTGGCTTGGGCAAGAAGGCTCAGCCTGTGCCAGAGGGCAGAATCCTTCTTCATTAGGGGCAGACACTGTGACTTTGAACTCATTAGAGCTTTGTTCCTATCTAGTGGACTCTAGGAATGAGACATTCCGTAAGCAGCAGCAGCAGCAGCAGCCCTCTGGCTACTGTATGATCAATCAGTTAATGATGACACATTTCATCTTTTACCCGCATAGAAAATGAAGGCCAATTCTAGGGCCAACTAAGTCTTCTGCCACAATGCAACTGAGAATGGGTTATCAGTGGCACTGTTCCTAAAGTCACAAGGCACACAGTATGTGTCCTTAGAAAAGCCTGCTGGTTTGTTCAACTAACTGTCCACGGTTTCCCCCCCCACCCCCCTTTTCTTATTCCACTAATGGTGGAGTCCACTGGTTCCCTTAATAACCTCTAGCCTTCCAGAAGGTGTTTCCTTATAGCTAAGGTAAATGTCTGGACCAGTGGTTCTCAAATACTTTGGTTTCAAGACCCCTTCATCCTCTTAAAACTTATTGAAGACTCCAAGAAGCTTTTTTTCACGTGGGTTTTACCTGTCGGTATTTGACATATTAGAAATTAAAACTTCGAAGGGAGAACAACAGATGAGAGACAGAGAGCCCTGGCAGGGTGGACTCCTAGTCCCACACCTTCTTAGCCTTTTGCTTCCACATTACCTGAACCAGTCAACACCCCTTTCACAACAGCTAATCCGGTTGGGTTTCTGCCACTAGCAAATGAAAGGGGACTGAACAATACATCCACAAAACAGAGAATTAGCCTAAGACAATAAATAATAAAGGATTAACTTGAGTATAACAGAATGCTGTTTCCTCCCTATATTCGTCATCAATTAAGTGAGAGCCTACTGAAGAGTAATGAATATTACCATCACTGCTAACAGTGCCTTATGGGTTTCAAAGAACTTTCACATTTAGTATTTAAGTTTCACTGGAACCCTATGAAGTATCTTGTTTCATATCCATTTTACAGATGAGAAAACTGAAATGTCCAGTGCCTGCATGACTTGTCACAGCGGTTATGCAGCAGAGCCAAGACTAAATTCAAATCTTATTCTCTAAATTCCCGTGGCCCGCCTCACAGGATGCTTGCAGTTTCATGGGGCACAGACCTGTAGCACAAGACTTCCCAGATTTAAAAATCCATCCTCCTGCGAGGAGAGGGGAGCGATCAGCGTAGCAGATTCTCTAAATACTCATTGTATTTGGCTCTGGTCTGTGTGGCGTGAAGAAGGGGGCACGAGTGAGGTTCGAGTTAGCATGGTAACCATTCTTTCTCAGCTCTGTGACTGAGGGGCTGCGGGAGGGGGTTATAGTGGTGCTGGGCATGGCCTCGGGGAGAAGCTGGATAATGCCCTCTGCAGATAACCCGTAGGCTGCGCCACAGCAGCGCCAAGGAAAGAAAGCATCTCTGCTCCAGGTCTCGGCGGAAGAGATGCGGGAACTACGGGGCTCTGATTCTGAGGTCCTGGATTTGGAAGGCGTCTGCACACAAAGAAATAACAAAGTTAAGTTCCGGCGGCTCGACCAGCAGAGTACGAAACGGGGCCTCCCTTCCCAGCTCGGGTGGAAACGCCTCCACCCTGTCACCCCGCCCATAGCAGGTCTTTTATCCGCTGGAGCCGCCTGGACAGTCCTCGCGGGGCACGCCCGAGGCTCCCCGGAGGAACTACAAGTCCCATGAAGT
Organism: Pan troglodytes; assembly: GCF_028858775.2. Lineage (NCBI taxonomy): Eukaryota > Metazoa > Chordata > Mammalia > Primates > Hominidae > Pan > Pan troglodytes. The sequence goes on from NC_072414.2 coordinate 55,180,172, forward strand.
CCCGGGGCGCGGGCGGTGATGACGAAGCCCTCGCCGATTGGCCGCACGGGGCGGGGCGCGCAGGCCTTCTCCGAGAGGAGGGGCGGGGCGTGGGGCGGGGCTAGCAGCGGCGGATTGGCGGGCACGCCCCCTCGCCCGCGGCCCCCTCCCCGCCTCTCTCCACCGCCTCCTCTGGCTCCCCGGTCAGAGGGCCGGAGCGAGAAGATGGCGAAGACGTACGATTATCTCTTCAAGCTCCTGCTGATCGGCGACTCGGGAGTAGGCAAGACCTGCCTCCTGTTCCGCTTCTCAGAGGACGCCTTCAACACCACCTTCATCTCCACCATCGGTGAGGGAGGGGCCGCGGCCCGGGACCGGGTAGAGAATTGGGGGGCGGGTACTAGGGGACGGGGAGAGGGCGGGGGGCGCTTGGGAGCCCGGGAGAGGAGACCCCGGGGACTGCAAGGTGGCGGGGGCACTGAGAGGGGCGAGGGCGTGAGGGAGAGGGGCGAGGGCGTGAGGGAGAGGGGCGAGGGCGTGAGGGAGAGGGGCGAGCGGGAACGTGAGGCTAAGGGCGAAGGGGGAACTTGGGGGCAAAGGAACGGGAAGGGGAACAGAGGAACAAGGACTAGGGGTATTGGGGGAACGAGAGGGTTCGGAGACTGACAGGGAGGGGTCTCTGAGGGACAAAATGTGTTGGGGGGAAGACGCAGGAAATCTCATGTAGAGAGAAGGGGATAGTGGACGTGCCAATGATTAAAAGACAGGAGAGGAAGGAAATGTGAAGGGGGAAATGAGGGATGGGGGCAATGAGAGGGATGTGAAGTAAAGGGACAGAGGACACAAGGGACAGAGAGGTGAGAACCAGGCAACTGGAAGGGAATTCAGGGGAATGAGCGGTCAGGAGGTGAGGAAGAAGGGGACGGCTGGCCACAGGAGGTCTGGACTGAGATGTCGTAGGAGGGGACAGAAGAAAATTGTAGGTGGAAGAAGAGTTCAAGGGATCAGAGGGCAGAATGAGGATACTTGGTGGAGAAAGTAAAGGGATCTGGGTGTGAGACGGAAAGGAAAAGAGGAAGCAACATCATAGTTAAGGAAGGTTGAGCAGAGAAGACAGAGGAGATGGAAAATAGAGGAAATGGAAAGTAGTGGGGCGCAAGACTTGCTATAGTAACTGATTACCATTTTCTCTTTACTTCCTTTGGATCAAGTGCAGGAGAAAGCAAAATGTGACTAATGATGGAATAATGTCTATAGAGCGTTAATTTGTTCTGTGAGTGTTAATGGATGTTAAGGGAATTAGTGACTTTTGGAAATGATGTGGTCAGGAAAATATGGTTCACCTCTTTACTACCATCTCCTGAGAAGCAAGACTTCTCAGTATTTTAAATCCTTCGGTTTGAATGTTTAACAGCTTCTCAGCCAAGGAATTGAACTTACATTCTACCTGCCTCCCTGTATATTTTGCTTTGGTTCTAATTATTGTTAAATGAATCACAACATGTGATATACCTCTCAGTTACTTCCAATTGAATCAAGAGTTTTTCTGATCCTGGCTGGGAGCTGTCCTTTCTACTTTTGTATTGGAAGACACTGTGTTCAGGTAATAAGATCTCTTAACTTATCATAAACTGAAGACCCAGTCAAAGCTGGTTTTAAGCTTTTTTAGAAGTGACCACCTTAACATCATTTCTCCTGTTAAATAGTTGCAGGTTAATTAAGGACCTTAAGAATACCTCAGCTTTTGGTTGTGTTGGTGATGTTTCTGGCCTCTAATAGTGGCTTATTTAGTCATCTTTCGTATGGTTCTTACAGCATATTTCACCATGAATTTCTGGGTTGGGAAATAATAGAGAGCTAGTGCTTTGGTAATACGTGTGTTTAAATATTTGTGTATTTTTAAGGATAATTTATCTTTTTTTTAAAAAAGAGTATTTGGTATAGAACACTCTTTAAGTATTAGTAAAGGCTATGGTTTGTTTGCTCATTCTGGATTCTTTCATATAGATTGAATGGTCTAAAATCTCCTGGGTGTTATGATGTCTGGGCTTAGGGAAGTTTGAATTGCAAGTTCTTGGCAGTCAGTCTTGAGTGGGACTTTTTCTTTTCTGAAAAAGCAGATTTTAAATGTCATCTCTCAAGTATATTCCTAAGATTTGGTGGTAGCTGCTGGTACAGCAACTAAAGGGTGTTAATTTTTGACATTTGTATTAATTTCAAAGCCTCAAATAACAATTTTTCATTGTTGAATGCATACTGCAGTACAGATGGTAAAGGATAATTTCTAACAAGTTGAGTGGGTGTCCTTTTGTCCATTCTGTATTTGAGCCTCCCAGAAGTATCTCCTGCCTTGAAAGTAAGTGAATCTCGCTGATGCTGTTTTTGTTAAGCTTCTTGGACGACTTGCTTGTTTGTAATAGTTTTATTCGTTTTCTCTTTTTCCCTTAATTTTTGTCCCATGTTTCCTGTAAGGGTATCTGCTTCCTTTTAAATAGTAGCTTTTAAAAAATACTTTTCATTTTGAAGGGTTCAAGTCTATCAGTGGATTTCAAAAAATGATGGAAATGAGGTTCTTTGGAGGGTGACAGCTATGAAGGCATGAAAACCAGTGTCCTGAAACAGATTAGAATAGGAAGTGAACATGAAAAGGAGGTGAATCTCATGTGACATCTTGGTCTTTATATTTTCTGTGAGGTGGATGTGGTAAAAAGAGGCGTGAGCTGTGTCTTCAGTGGACGTGGAGGAGGGGAAATCCCATACCTCTTATTTAGCCCCAGAGCTCCAACAGGAAGTGGTAGCACACTGCCTTCAAACTGCAGAATTATATAGAAACCTAATGCTCTGCAGTCAAAATTAAGCTGGGAAAATAAGGTGAATGTTAGCACCATTCTGGTTCCACGGACCCTTCACTGATTACAAGTATAGATTTTGAGTGTTGACATCTCTAGCAGCCACTCCCTCCATGCCCCTCACCTCATTCCCAGGTGATCTGAAGTTACTGAGGTGACAGCCCATCTCCTCCCTAGTCATGAAGTACCTAAGTGTGTAAGTTCCTGTGCTTTTCTGACTGGGTTTTGATGAGGTCTGCCATAGCATTGCTGACAGCACTTGATAAGCTCTGTGTCATACGGAAAAGATGTATTTCTCAATGCCTGGGGTTTGTATGTATGTGTTTTGGTAGATATGTATGGGTGTCTGTTTCTTCCCATGAAGATACATTTTAAGTCTTAATTTTGCTTTGTCAAAGTTTTAGTAGTTTTAAAAATGGTAATCTGCCATCTTTCGACACTGTTTTGATAGGGGTTCTGTCATCACGAAGGGAAGGAGACAGTCATTTTGATTCCAGATACAGTTGTCTCAGAGATACTTTCTTCTTCTCACTTCTCTAAGGTCTTGCTATTGGCTGGGTGTGGTAGCTCACGCTTGTAACCCCAGCACTTTGGGAGACTGAGGTGGGAGGATCACTTGAAGCCAGGAGTTCAAGACCAGCCTGGGAAACATAGCGAGACTCTGTCTCTACAAAAATACAAAAATTCACCAAACGGTGTGTGCCTGTATTCCTAGCTACTTGGGAGGCTGAGGCAGGAAGATCACTTGAGGCCAGGAGTTTGACACCAGTCTGGGCAACATAGCAAGACCCCATCTCTACAAAAAGTAAATTAAAAAATTAGCCAGGTGGAGTGGTGCACACCTTTAGTACTAGCTACTTGGGAGGCTGAGGCAGGAGGATAACTTGAGCCCAGGAGTTCAAGGTTATTACAGTAAGCTATGATTGCACCACTGTTCTCCAGCCTGGGAGACAGAGCAAGATTCTGTCTCTAAAAAATAGATAAGTGAATAAATAAGGTTTTGCTATCTTCTCTGATATCTCAGGTCCCTTCATTTCCTTTTTGCTCTTTGAGGGGTGTTGGAAGGTAGATTTTCTTGTATCTGACTTTTTGAAGATCTTCTAGTATATCTGTCAATAGTTTAGTTAACTGTGAGGAAAGGATGTTTTATCCATTTGAAATTATTGGTCAAGTGCCTAGGACCAACTCGCCTTTCACTCCAAATGTTTGAAAATTGAATTTTTTTTATTGGCTCTAAAAACCCTTATGTAATCATAATTAACATCTAATTGGCCGAGCGCAGTGGCTCATGCCTGTAATCTCAGCACTTTGGGAGGCCAAGGCAGGCGGATCACAAGGTCAGGAGATTGAGACCATCCTGGCTAACACGGTGAACCCCGTCTCTACTAAAAAATACAAAAAATTAGCCGGGGGTGGCAGCGGGCACCTGTAGTCCCAGCTACTTGGGAGGCTGAGGCAGGAGAATGGCGTGAACCTGGGAGGCAGAGCTTGCAGTGAGCTGAGATCGCACCACTGCATTCCAGCCTGGGCGACAGAGCAAGACTCCATCTCAAACAACAACAACAACAACAACATCAAAAACATTTAATTAAGTGCCTGTAAAATGTAACATAAAGACAACTAGGAATGATGATACAGTTAGCTATAGATTATATTTCCTATGGGAAATGGATGCATTTTAATATTGATATGAGGGCATACCGACGTCTTTAAATGGCTCTGGACAGAAAAAGGTGCTGGTTTAACAAAAAGAGATAACCCAGCCCTGTCCTCTTGACAGGACAATCAGAGCTTCTTCCCTTTGCCGTCTCTCTGCTGCCCTGCCCCCTTCTTCCTGTTAGGTATTTCCTGAGTGGTTTCACTATTTAGTATAGTCATAGTTTAACAGCAGAAAGAGTCTTAGATATTATCTACTTTATTCCTGTCCCAATTTTATAAATAAAAAAAAAAATGAAGGTTTGACACCCTCAAAATTACACAGCTGATTATAGCAGATCCTGTAGTGAAACCCCAGATCCAAGTCTATGTCACTTTTCACAACTGAGTTGCTACTATTCCTAATCAGTATGATTATCCCCATTAATTCAAGTCATCACCTTTTCCAGGGAAGAATTAGAGTTTGCACATACGCCTTTATGTGAGGAAAGTTAAGATATTTCCGTTTCGATTAGCCAAGTCTGTTCAGGTGAATAGCAAATGTTACTACAATGACTCTGAGTTCTGTTGGAGTTTATACTGGAATAACTCAGCGCATAGCTGTCCTTTGCCCTTTCTGTGTCTATAGTTTCACATTAGGAGATCAAAGTGTATCCCATCATTAAAATTTCTTCCATACGTAAAGTAACTAATGAAATCATATTAATGGGGGTATGTTAGTAATTGTTGTAGCTTAGTCTCATCAGAGTACTTTTAGACATTTTATTCTGTAACACTGGATATTTTTCTTGGGTTCACTTTCCTTAAAATCAGGGGTTAGCACACTATAGCCTATGGGCCAAGTGTGACCTGCAGCCTGTTTTTGTGTAGATCACAGGCTAAGAATGGTTTTTATATTTTAAAGGTTATTAAAAAATAAAGCAATATGCAAAAGAGACCATATGTATCCCACAAAGCTTAAAAATATTTACTAACTGGTTCTTTGTAGAAAGTTTGCTGACCGTTACTTAAAATTAAAAACTGTTTTTGGTTGGTAGCATTTCAAAGCTTTTATCAAGACTTATTGACTGAAAAACAAACTTTGTCATATTTACATTTTTATCCAAGATGATATCAACATTTGGCTGAGCATAATCCAGATATGTAGAGCAAGTTGATTTTCATTTTCATAGTTGTTTTCCTTGGTTTCAACTTCTCAAACAAAAATATGCAAGGAACATGCAAGTTCATATTGAACATTTTGTACATAAAGCCTTATTTTAATGTCATTGTGTTCTTTCAAAGCTGCCAGTAGATTTCCCATCTAAGCAATAGCATTGATAACGACTCTGGTTCAGAAAAAGTAGAATTTAATACTTGATCATAAAGGGTTAAACTCATCTCTTCAATCAATGTTCTAGTGAATGAAAAAAGCCTTCCTACATATAAAGGATGGGCATGGGGAAACTGAGTCTTGGGTACAAATATGGATCTGTCTGAAGAATGTGTACTTTAATGAAGAGCTTCACCAGCTGTTCTGCAGGCAGCAAGTCAGGGAGGAGGTTCTCTTGGCAACAGCAGCGAGATTGTTTGGATCCACTGAGAAAAGCTGGAGGGAAATAGGTTTAGATATTGTTTTAGAGGTAAATAAGTCTAGTCTTTGAGGACAAAGAAAAATTTAGCAGTATATTTTTGAATTGAATCCAATAACTGAATCTGAAAAGAACCATAGATCCTGAAGTGGATGAGCAGGGAGCTGCTGGCCTCAGGCCAGCTCGAATCTAGGTCTGCCTGTCTTCACCCAGCTCTGGACATCAGCTCTCCTGTGTGTGTTAGAACTGTTACTTGAGAATATTTTGCAGGAATAGAGTTTTCATAGCATGAGAAGAGGGTTGGGGTGAGGATGGGGAAGTAGATTTTAGGTGGCGAGTAATGTGGAGTATGATATCACTAAGCTTCGGAAATGCAAGTAGCCACGGAAATGTAAAAAGGGAAATTCAAGGTAAGATTGTAGATTCTTACTACCTAGGTTAGGGGTTGCAAACTCACATGGTTCTGGTGGGAACTATGAGTAAGGGGAGTGGACCCAGAATGGGAAGCAGCAGGGTGTGATGTGGACCCTGGATTGTATGTATTCCCTCTCTTAGGGCGTGGCTGCTTTTTATTTGCAGCTTTACCATTGCCATGCTGGAAAATCATCACATATTTCAAGATTTGCTGAAAATTTCTCATAAAAACTCAACTTTATGGGCAATTAATAAAAACAAACAAAAAACAATGTGAGGGCCATTCCATAAGGGCCAAACAGACATGTCTATGGGCTAGATGAGGCCTGTGAGCTACCAGCTTGCAAAGCAGGCATGGCCATCAAGGATGTATGGTGGTTACAGTACTTTAAAGTAGATCCTTTATCAGAGCTGGTATTGACATAAAAAAGCCTTAAATTATTTTCATTTTCCAGGCAGATGAGGTGGACTAGTATGTTTGGCATTATGGAGATAGCATGTTGAATTAAGAGCAATGGGCATCTGCCGTTCTAGCTTTGTGGGCTTTGGGGAGTCAGTTATCCTTCTAGGGCCTTAGTTCCTTATAACAGAGTGTAAGAATACTGTGTCTACCTTTCAGAGTTGCTGTGAGCTCCTTAAGCAAAAATCAAGTCATATTCGCCTTTTAAATCTCCAAGGCCTGTATTAAATGTCTGCACATTGGATGAATGAACGGATGAAGGGATGAATTGTGAAAGCCCTATATGAGCTGTAAAGCATAGCTTGAATTTGTTACTATTCTCTTTCACAGTATTATAGATGATTAGATGATATTTGAGTTAAGATAAAAAGTGTTTAATTTGGACTCTTAACACAGGAATGTTACTTACCCCAGTATAAAATGCTACGTATCTTTCTATAATCAGTTTGAAAGGTTTGTTTTAGAATATCAAAGATATTTTACTTATCTTTCAGTCTCCATAATAAGCTGTTTTAACACCCAGCTTCCAACCCCCTACTAACATAAATACCAAATAGAAAATGAGTGAAATCACTGGGTTTGCATTATAAGAGCCATTTCAGCTTTGTCTCTGCCCATTAGCTTCAAACAATGCAACAGATGCCTGTTAACAGTTTCATGCCCATTTTTAATTAGCAGATGGAGCTGTGTTTGTGTCTGTGTTCTGCCCAGCACTCATTTGAGTGACAGGGTAGTGAGTGGATTAGACCTGGACTGGGTGTTTGGGTTGAATAAGGCCAAATTCTATTTAAAAAAATATTTTTATAAATATTTTTATATAGAGCCCTTGTGTATCTCACTGGAATAGCATATGTCTATAGTACTGATGTTTATGGTTATGTTTTATTCTCATCTTACAGGAAAAAAATGATCATTTTATAGTTTAAATAAAGGGTTTTCTTTAGTCTTGAAACTGTCTTGAAGTGGCTTTCTTTTTTTTTCTTTCTTTCTTTCTTTTCTTTTCTTTTTTTTTTTTTTGAGACAGAGTCTTGTTCTTTCGCCCAGGCTGGAATGTGTTGGTGCAATCTCGGCTTGCTGCAACCTCCGCCTCCTGGTCTCAAGCAGTTCTCCTGCCTCAGCCTCTGGAGTAGCTGGGACCCCGGTTGCACACTACCATGCCTGGTTAATTTTTGTATTTTTTATAGAGAGAAGGTTTCGCTGTGTTGTCCAGGCTGGTCTCAAACTCCTGAGCTCAAGTAATCTGTCTGCCTCGGCCTCCCAAAGTGTTAGCATTACAGTGAGCCACCACACCTGGCTGAAATGGCTTTCTTTAAAGACCCATTTCAATATGTTGGCATAGTATGTTGAGGAATATGCAAAGCTGGGATGAAAAATGTCAATCCTGATGGATTGGTAGTGGCTGCCAGGAATGCTGTGTTCTGTTGAGTTCTGAGGTCCTGTCTGAGCTCAGCAAGGCTGAGGGCTGTGATGGATTCCTAATGTCTGCCATGGACAGTAGGGAAAGAGAGGGAGGGCGGCAACTTCCTACACATTTGCTGTTTTCTAAAATGAATAGGTAGCTATTTGCTGTCCAACATGTTATGGCTAAATTTCAATATTAGTAATATTATTAGTAAATAATTATTAGATATAGTATGTCTGGAGAGGTGCCCTTTTCCTATGTTCAGTTTTGTGTTTTGGGATTTTTCTTATTTCAAGTTGAATTAATAAGAACCTGAAAGGAGGTAGGTACCTGGTTGTCCTTAGAGGAAGAAATAAATCTGCTTTTCAAAAAAAGTTACTTAGTTGCTTGGGACTTCCTTTGGGAGGCCGCATAAAGTGGTGGAAACAGTTTGGGAACAGTTCTCTACAACAGCTCAATTAGCTGTGATGAAAGTATTTTCTTGCTGTCCTACTTGTAGCATTTAGCATTAGTTTAACTAGGCACTTTGGTATTTACCTGTTTACTGCAACTTTGGACATTTTCCTGGGAGCTCTCATCTTCCTCGGCCCAGAAGTTTAATTCTTGACTCTCAGGGAAAATGCTAACACTCTGCTTGTTATCATGTTCATCGTATTTAGGCTTGCTACCACTGAGAAAGCCTGGATAATGGTGGTACTTGTGGTCTCGTGACAGCATTGCAGGATTTCAAAGCACTTTGCAAAAGCTCAGTTAGGTATGGAATCCCACTTCATTATGATAAAAACCATCTGCAGAGCTGTTAAGCAACGCGTAGTATTGCACGGCCTTCTGCTGGCAAAGCTAGGACTGGCGTGGCTTCCCATATCACTTTATAATTTTGCATATTTTGGTGAAGAACTTGGCGGTAATTATTTTAATAAATCATAGATGTTATCCTGATGTATAAAGTGGAAGGACAACTCTGAAGATGTATGGTCAAGTTTTAATGTGAAGTATTGGATAATCTATTAAAAGTTGAATTGTAAATTCGTTTCTTATGCAATATTTGTTTATCTGGAATGGATATTGCAGCATACTCTAATCTCCTTATGCACGCATACATACGAATACACAAAATCCATTACAAAAAAAAGAGTTTGTGTTGGGAGATGTCAGTGACTAACCCTTCTGTAATTTGTTTATTGCTTATGAATTTGGATGTGATCGTTTTTTATGGTTTTCAACAAGGAATCGTTTACTTTTTCTCTTCTAAATATCTCTGAGTAAAATCTTGATACAGCATGGAAAACAATTCTTTATTGAGAGTCAACTGTTCCCCTTTTGGAATGACTCCAACCACTTTCTTGTTTCACTGTCTGTTAGCATCTCACCCATACCAAGATTTAGAGAGAGGGGATTGGGTTGGGAAGAGAAAAATTAAAACATTTCCCTTCCCCTATCTCTTTGGCTACTTGGTTCAGTCTCTTTTTGCTTTTGTTAGCAGTTGGAGTAAACTATTGGATAAAGAGTTAGAAATGTCTCTGTAAAATAGTTTGAGAATTAATAGTGACCTTTGACTTCGATTTTTCTCTTACATTGTTTAGAACTAGATAATTTTTAAAAAATTGGTGCCTGTCTCTGCCATAGCCAGTAATGAACACAGACCAGGGTGTTGTCCGCAAACAAAATAATTTGAGTTGTTGCATTCCCTATTTTGTCTACATCATTTTGAAAATTTCCAACCTTGTAGAAGGATGAAAAATTTGTGGGAAAAGTGAAATAATTTCTTTAACATGCACAAAATTCCATTATAATTAAGTTGAAAAACATGCATATATAAATATATATAATATCACAGTTATGTCTTTATTTTGGCCCTTCAGCGTTCAACTTTGGGTTTTTTTTGTTTTTTGTTTTTTGTGGGCTTTCTTTGAGACTTTGTCATCAGTCTGGAATTAGTGGCCTCCTGTGCACTACCACGCCCAGCCAATTTTTGTATTTTTTGTAGAAACTTGGCTTCACCTGTTGCCCAGGTTGGTCTTAAATCCTGAGCTCAAGTGATCTGCCCGCCTCAACCTCCCAAAGTGCTAGGATTACAGGTGTGAGCCACTGCCCCCGGCCAGCCTTCAACTTTGATAAGCACTATTACATTTTACATTTATGTTGTGATCTTATTATATGATTTACCGTTTTTTGTTCAAGTTATCTCTTAATTCTTATTTTAAAAAGTACGTAGGGCTGTGACAAACAATTGGTTTGTGTTTTGAATTATTCATGGCACAAACCCCTCCTGAAAACATCAGACTAGACTTTTCTGATCATGAAGGGTGAGTGCAGGCCTCGATGGTCTTCAGGTCTCTTCTGGCTGCAGCATTCTGTGAGTCTGTGAAATCAAACAGTGTCTATAAAAGGGTTTGTCCTTTTCTTTCTTCAGTCAATGATTGTGGATGAGGATTCTTTGCACTGGTAGACACTAGTGTTTTGATGACATGAAGACAGAAGAAGAAGTAGCATTAGTTAATTCAAACAAGCCTGTATTGATCTTGTAAATTGGCTAAAATCTTTGTTGTACTAAAGAGATTGCTTAATGTTTTTGAATCCTATTCTTTAAAATGCTTTGGTTTGAGTAATAAAGCTAAATATCACCAGAAAGATAACTTATTGAAAATTGTAAAAGTATTTATTTGAGAAGAAATGTATAAAGTATTTTCAAATAGTCTCATTTACTTCCTATAAAACATGGTGAGGCTAGGTGCAGTGGCTCACGCGTGCAATCCCAGCACTTTGGGAGGCCAAGGAGGGAGTATCCCTTGTACCCAGGAGTTCAAGACCAGCCTAGGCAACATAGTGAGACACTCAACACCACAAAAAGAAAAAGCATGACAAGACAAAAAAAAAAAAAAAAACCTCATGGTGAGATAGGTGAAAAATAGTCTAAAATAATAGGAAGCCCTTTGCTGGTGCTAAATTTCCATTTGACAGATGGTGGGCCTGAGGCCTAGAGGCATCGGGGTTGCCCAAGGTCACACAAAGCCTGACATTGAGCATTTGTTTTTTAATTTCAAATCTATTTTCTCTTACACCCCATCTGCCTTCATTTCTCTTGCTATGAAAAGACACTGATGGTTTGGCATACAGTCTGGGCGTAGTCAACATTTTGTGGGAGAAAAGGAAGGAATTGGACTAGGAGATCTGGGATGCAAGTATATATTCGGCCCTTGATTAGCCTTTTGCTTTGGGGTTAAAAGGGAGTGGCTGGGGGTGGGTGAGGTTTTAACTAGATTTCCAAGAACCTCTTTCCTCCTTGCTTTTGAAGTTGGGGGTGGAGGTACTATATTGGTTTGTCAGTCAGCTACTCATGCCAAACATTAGGTCATTATCACTTTCACTAAATTCACTCATTCAACACTTTTTGGTCTGCAAAATTTTGAAACGGGAAAGAGTTAATGAATACCCAGGCAATTTTAACACAATGATGAAAAAGGCTACAAAGGAGTAAATCTACGTGTTATGAAAGTGTGCAGAGGAGAGGTCGAGGAAGGATTCTAGGAGGGAATTATATCTCAGCTCAGATTGGACCCCAAAGGAGGAGTTACTTGGGTAGAATGGAAGAGAGTAAGGAAGGGAGGCTCTCTGGGCAGAGCCACTCCTGCCCTCCAGAGAGATAGCATAGCCCTTGAAGGAGGAACTTGAAGACATCTTGTTTGGCCGAAGCCTCAGGTAAGTGGGGGATGTGACAAGAGGTGAAGTTGGGTCATTAGAGGGCAGAAGAGCTTCTAACCTTATTCAAGAGTCTGGACTTTATCCTGGAGCAGTAGGGAGCCACTGTAGAATCATATATGGGGAGGCCAACTAGGACGTTAAGAAACAACATCATTTGCCCATTCCCTTCACTTGGACCTTTGCCGTTTACAAAGTACTTTCACTTATGTTATTACTTTATGTAAACTACTCAATAATCATATAAGGTAGAAGGAGATAGATATCTCCTTGTTGTAGATAAGGAATCTAAAGTTCTGAGAGGGTAGTTGACTGATTAATCAAGTAAGAAGCTAGAGGGGCCAACACGTGAGCCTCGCACTTCAGTTCTGGACTGTACTCTAGCTGCAACAACCTCTTCCTCTCAAAACAGGTGCTGGAGTTTTCCATAGGACTCTGTGTGTTGGGCACTTAGCCATAGGACCAGCCCCTTTCAGTGGTCTATAATAACTATTGGCCGGGCGTGGTGGCTCACACCTGTAATCCCAGCACTTTGGGAGGCCGAGGCGGGCGGATCCACGAGGTCAGGAGATCGAGACCATCCTGGCTAACACGGTGAAACCCCGTCTCTACTAAAAAAAAAAAAAAAAAAAAAAAAAATACAAAAAATTAGCTGGACGTGGTGGCAGGCACCTGTAGTCCCAGCTACTTGGGAGGCTGAGGCAGGAGAATGGCGTGAACCCAGGAGGCAGAGCTTGCAGTGAGCCGAGATCGCGCCACTGCACTCCAGCCTGGGCGACAGAGCGAGACTCCGTCTCAAAAAAAAAAAAAGAAAAAAAGAACTATTAAAACTGACCAACAAACCCTTGAAAAGTATGTTGAGTGGGAAGATGAAATCAACCTCTCCTTGGACAAGCCTGAGTAATAGCTAATGCAAACATGCATCAAGTTCCCTCTTGGCCCCCAGAGGTCAGTGGACTTGTGGTTTGGGTCTCCTGGTTTCTAACTCAGGCCCTTAGGAAGCAATCAAATATGTGTGCAGCAGAATGGGAACAGGAGGGGACAGAGTTTAATTATGAATCTGACTCTTTCGTGAAAAGGAAACTAATTGTATCAGAAATCTCAGTGTTGTCTGTCCACGTGGGGACTGTTGGTTTGTTATGCTTGTATGCTGTTGGCCTTAGACTACTAAGTGCTAGGAACAGCTACCTTAATTGTGAGCTTCCTTCCTTTGGCAATTTAAGTTTAAACTTCATGTCAGCCTGTCCTTTTATTTGAAGGTGAAATTGTGTCTATTCTAGCTTTTGTTTGTAAAAACCTTGTTTGGCAAAGTTTTCCTCGCAGACACAGTAGCATTGTAAACTAGATGAACACCTGATTTGTTTAAGTCTCCATAATGCCTCTGTGATCCAGAAAGCAGAGAAACCCGAGCAACTCAACTTTTTATATAACAAAGTCCACTTGTAAAACGCATGAGCTTGCCTCATGGGGAAGTCTCTGAGCCCTCTCTTAGCCTTTATAGTCTTGATTTATGCAGTGGTCATTGGTTTCTCTATGGCCCAAAAAGATTAGGAGCAGGGCTGAGGGCCTCTTGGAGGCAGGCCACCAACATCGGAGAGGAAAAAGTGGCAGTGTGGGACTATGGAAGACATTCATTATGTGACTTCAGACATGTCAACAGTAAACTTCCTGGGCTTTTATTTCTTCGTGTATGAAAAGGAAATGTTGTCCTAGATACACTGTAAAGTCTCTGTCCAAACTCTGATTCTAAGTTATAACCAATGGACTTACTGACAAAATGGAAAAAGTAGACATAAGAACTCAAAATAATGGTGTAGCTAAAAGAACTTGGGCTTTTGAGATAGAAACTCCAAAGTTCAAATTCCTATTTGAAAGCCTTGGGCAAATTATTCAGTCATTTTCTTTATTATAAGAAGGATAGTAACTCCCTTGTAGGACTTTTATTTTATTTTATTTTTTGAGAATTGAATGCTGTTACTGTCTGTATGATGTGTTTGTCACATGGAAAGCATACACAAAAAGTGTGTAAATGCATATGAATGAAATCAGCCCCTAGTTCACTGAGGGTAGGTCCAGACAGCTGTAAGAACCTTGGTAATCTTTGGGGGCTTCATTGTTACAGCACTTGATTTTAATAAGAGCTAACATTTATTGAGTGCTTACTGTATACCAAATTCTAGGCATTAACATTATTCATGGATTGACCCGTTTAATTCTTGCAACGCGTCTTAGTTGTGTTCCGTTATCCCTATTTTCCAAATGAGGTAATTGAGGCACAGAATGTTTGAATAACCTTTCAAGGCCATATAGCTAGTAAACGGCAGTCTAGTTCCAGAATCCATTTTTAACCCCCATGTTTTTTTTCAATCCCAACAGTGACTCAGAAGTATTTTTTCTGATTCATTATCTTCAGGGAGGTGGTATGGTGCAGGGTGAACTGTGGGTGCCACTCCTTACCAGCTGGGTGACCTCAATGAGGTTTTTAACCTGCGTGGTCCCTTAGTTCCTCTTCTCTGCAGAGGGTTGTCGTGGGGTGGTTGAATGAAGTGCTGTGGTAAAGCATTAATGAAGCACAGGGCCTATCACGCAGTCAGGCTCAGTATAAGGTGAGGTTTTTTTTTTTTTTTAATCCAGGTAACATAAGAAGCACCTGTTAGCATGAGTTCCATACAAAATATGAGCGGGAGCATTCATTTTGGTTACTTAAAGGAATATATGTCTGTTTTCTAGAATATTACTTCTTAATAAAATTTAGGACTACGTGCATTTTACAAAGCTAGAATTGGAAATATTTGTCTTTAAATTCATCCCCAGAGTGATGGTGATTATCCCCTACATCAGCGGGCGTAAGGAGGCATTGAAAAATCAGCCCTTGACCTCGGGTGCAGCATGTTAGTGTAATATCAGGAGCAAGTTCTTCGAGTTGCTGCAGACTCTCAGGGCATCTTGAATTCCTACTTTGGGTGAAAACATAAACAAAAAACAGCGTAGAACACCCTGTCTAGAAGGGACAAATGTTTCCATTTAAATATTCTAGTTCAATACCCTCTGTTAGGGCCCTGAATTTTAAGTACAGTGAGTTTCTGAGTGAAATCTCCTGAATTTTAATGAGTTTGTTTGCATACATGAATTCGAACAATACATTAAATCTTAAAACATGGTAGCTGATTTTAATGGAGTAAATTACCCAACTTGAAAGTTAGTGAATAGGTTTTTCTTTCCCTAATAATCAAGATGCTGCTTCCATCTCAAAGAAGTCATTAATCATACTTTTACAGTATCAATACATGCTGTTAGTTTCTTTTTCATCTTTAAACTGTCTCAAGAGATTTAGGAAAAGAAATGTGCATAAGTGAGCATAAAGTGTGATTTCCTCCATTTAACACTTTTTCTTATACAAGGATGAGGGCTGGGTGCAGTGGCACATGCCTATAATCCAAGCACTTTGGGAGGCCGAGGCAGGAGGCTTACTTGAGGTCAGGAGTTAGAGACCAGCCTAGGCAACATAGGGAGACCTCATCTCTACAAAAGAAAAAATAAGAAAATTGGCTGGGTATGGTGGCTCATGCCTGTATTCCCAGCACTTTGGGAGGCCGAGGCAGGCGGATCACCTGAGATCAGGAGTTTGAGACCAGCCTGGTCAACATGGTGAAACCCCGTCTCTACAAAAATACAAAAAAAGTTAGCTGGGCATGATGGTGGGCACCTGTAATCCCAGCTACTCGGGAGGCTGAGGCGGGAGAATCGCTTGAACCCAGGAGATGGAAGTTGCAGTGAGCCGAGATTGCGCCATTGCACTCCAGCCTGGGTGACAGAGTGAGACTCCATCTGTAAATAAATAAATAAATAAATAAAAATAAATAAAATTTAAAAATTAGCCAGGTGTGATCATGCGCCTGTAGTCCCAGCTATTCAGGAGGTGGAAGTGAGAGGATTACTTGAGCCCAGGAGGTTGAGGCTACAGTGAGCTATGATGGCACCATTGTACTCCAGCCTGGGCAACAAAGTGAGACCCTGTATCAAAAAACAAAAACAAAAAAATACGCACACACACACGGGATGATATGTGGTAGGGACAAGGGCATGAAGGGCCTCAAGGCAGTGTAAGGAGGATAGATTTTATTCTGACCATAGTTATGTTCAGGGAAGTGACACATTTTATTTCTTTGCTCTGAAAACATGTCAGGTTCATAAGAAGTGACACATTTGATTTATAATTTTAAAAGCAGTTTTAAGAGAGTTCATTTTGAAGTTTAATGGCACTGAAAAACCATGCCATGAAACTCTGAGGTCCAGTCTGTTCCCTAAAATTTTGATGTACCCAGAAAAGCATATTGTAAAAAATGTTCAGATGGTAAGAGTTTTACTTTCTAATAAAGCATACAGATTTGTGATGGGGAGTTCAGTTCATGGGCAGTAAAAGCAGTGAAATGTGCCTCCATGGTGGAAGAGCAGGAGCTTTCAGGGCCTGTCATACCCAATTGGAAGCTCCTGGAGGACAGGAACCGTAACTGGCCTCTTCAGAGCTCTTTTATCTGGTGCTTAGGCACACGGTATCTGTTTGTGGAGTAAATGAACTAACACCCTGTATTTCCTTCTGAGGAATGACTCTCGGGTCCCTGCAGTAGTGATATCTCTTTTATTAGCACATACATACGCTTCAAAGGATGTGTAATTACCACCTATTATTGCCTATGGTCTTTTTCTAGATGTGAGAGCAATAAAATCAGCCCATTTCTTTTTTTACCCAGAGCATTTATCTATAGTAATAAATGCCTGCTAACTTCATTTATGCCGCACATAAATATGTACAGTTCCTGGGGCAGAGAAGGCCCTGAGTAAATGTTTTGTTTTAATGACTGTGCAGTTGATAGCCCATAGCAATCTCCTTAAGTCCCAGCTGTTGGTGTCTCACTGAAATCATAGCAGAAGACTCCCCTCTCCCCCTCATTTTCCTGAAAAGATCCCCCACTCCCTAACAAGTGCTTCCCCAGCATCCTTTCTTATCGTCTCTAATTTCTGGATATTTTCACCTTTCCTTGTTTCTTTCGCCCTTCTCTCCAAGGAGCCAGTGCTAACCTGTTGGTTGGTATGCTTGATGTAATAATACCTTCCCACTCTCCTGGGACCTGGCCCTGGCAGTCATTCCCCTCCTCTCCTCCGTCATCTGTCTTCTCTGTCTAGTTCTCTGCTTGCCCTTTCTGCTCTACTTTCAACCCTATTGAAATCATCCTCATTCTACATAGGATATCCCATAAACTCGCTACTTTCTCAAGTCACCCATCTCCCCTTTCTCCTTCCTTGTTCCTTAATTTCTTGAAAGAGAGAAGTCTTGTCCCCCATCTCCTCACTCATTAACCCCTCAAAGTCCTGCTCTGCCCGCTTCAAAACTGCACTCAGGTCATCATGACTTCCTTGTTAACAACTGTCCAGTGGTCCTTTCTCAGTCTTTGTCATCCTTGGCCTCTCATCAGCATTTCACACTGTTTATTATCTGCTCCTTGAAACTCATTCCTCCTTTGGCTTCCAGGAATTGTCTGCTCCAGCATACTTCCTACTCTTCTAACCGCTCCTCCCCTTTCCATGGTAGTCTCATTTTGCCTTTTAATGGAAGTCACTTCCAAGTGTCTGTTCTCTAGGTTTTCCTTTTTTTCTCTTTTAGAAATTGGACACTTCAATAAAATTTGTAATTACGTCTGTCTGTGTGATTATTGCATTGATGTCCATATCTCCTGCCAGATTGTAAACTCCGCGAGTGCACATATCAGATCCATTATGGTTCTCATCATATCCCTAGCTCCTAGCGCAGTGCGGGGCACATATAAGTGCTCGAAAGCTCCCACGTGGTGATGGAGCTAAGCTTGCCCCCTTCCATGTGTGACTACCCAACTTTCTGTCTCCTCCTCTTCCCAGCCTCTCTCAGACTCCTCTGTGTGCATCCCACCCCACGGTCAGTTCATTTCCTCTTTTTATCTAGTACCCTTTCATGAATTGTCATATATTTTTTAACCCATATATTTTTTTCAGGTATTTAGGCTCAAAACCTGGAAGTCATCTTTGACTCTTTCCTTTTCCTTAGTTTTTTGTTTTTTTGTTTTTTTTCTGGAGAAGGAATCTTGCTCTGTCACCAGGCTGGAGTGCAGTGGCGTGATCTCGGCTCACTGCAATCTCCGCCTCCTGGGTTCAAGCGATTCCCTTGCCTCAGCCTCTCGAGTAGCTGGGACTACAGGTGCGTGCCACCACACCTGGCAAATTTTCTTTTTTGGTATTTTAGTAGAGACGGGGTTTCACCATGTTGGCCAGGATGGTCTCGATCTCCTGACTTCATGATCTGCCCACCTCGGCCTTCCAAAGTGCTGGGATTACAGGCGTGAGCCACCGCGCCTGGCCCCTTTTCCTCAGTTCTTATGTACAATTTGTTGCCAAGTCCTTTCCATTCTTTCTTCTGCCACCCTAATTTAGGCCCTCAATACCTCTCTCCTGGACTTTGCCATGTCCTTCTAAGTGACCTGAGCACTTCCAGTCTCATTTGGGCAGCGTCCTTCCTGAATTCCATTCTATACACTTCAAGCAAATTAGTTTTAGAGCATAGCTCTGATTATCATATTAATCCCTTATCCCTCCCTTAAAAGTCTTGTTTTTTACTTTGTCCACTGGAATACATCATCATTGGCCTATCATTCCAAACTCCCTACAGTGTGGCTTCAGCTATATCTCTCTCTGTTTTTTACAAGAATCCTAAACTCTAACCCAGGGACCCTCAACATCTGTGCTGGGTGGACTGTGGCCACATTTTCAGCTGGCCAGTGTAAAGGTTTTAGAGGCCCTTACATGAGAAGAAATACCATTTTTAAGTCTCTGAGATGATGTGCTTCTTACATTTTTGGAATTAAAATGCCCCTTTACTTATAAAATGCTGGTAGTAATAGATGGTCATTATCTCACTGTCATTTGTGAAAGAAAAAATGATTGTAATAGAATTCTTGCTATTTTGTTTCTCTAAGGGAGGTAAGTTTTCTCCCTAAGCAAACTTTATGGAATGCACAATGCCTGGCTTTCACCTTCTTTTATTCTTACTACCACCACCTTTTATTCTCGCCTGCACATTTTACTAATTCACAAAATTAAAAAGTGTAAGATTAACTGCTCTACTGCTCTGCCCAGAATGGCAGGTTCCAAGAACACACCTCATTTTGGCCTGTTGACATCTGTCTTTCCTGATGTTCCTCATATGTCACTTTCTTTATGAGGCCATGTCAGAATTGTCTCTCTTCACCCCCAACCCAACCACCAAGATGCTCTTTCCTCAGTGGGACTTTGTACTCTGTAGTACTTTGATCTTTCATGTGGCACTTACCATGTTGTTCCTATAAGTAGAACCGTCTTCCTTTGCTTCCCCAACCCTCCACTCCCACGATAATTTTTTTTTTTTTTTGAGGCGGAGTCTCCCTCTGTTGCCCAGGCTGGATTGCAGTGATGGAATCTCAGCTCACTGCAACCTCCGCCTCCTGGGTTCAAGCGATTCTGCCTCAGCCTCCCGAGTAGCTGGGATTATAGGTGCCCGCCACCACACACGGCTAATTTTTTGTATTTTTAGTAGAGACAGAGTTTCGCCATGTTGCCCAGGCTGGTTTTGAACTCCTGAGCTCACGCAATCCACCTGCCTCGGCCTCCCAAAGTGCTGGGACCCACGATAAATTTCTTTAGGACAGAAACATGTTTTGTCTTTGTGTTCTTTGCGTTGCCGAATACTATACTTTGTACCTATTTGGTGCTTGAAAAAATTGTCATTGAACTGAAATTTTAGGATGATATTATGAAATACTTTGATGAGGCTGGGTGCAGTGGCTCACGCTTGTAATCCCAGCACTTTGGGAGGCCGATGCAGGTGGATCACCTGAAGTCAGGAGTTTGAGACCAGACTGGCCAACATGGTGAAACCCTGTCTCTACTAAAAATACAAAAATTAGCCAAGCATAGTGGCAGGCACCTGTAATCCCAGCTACTCGGAAGGCTGAGGCAGGAGAATCGCTTGAACCCGGGAGGCGGAGGTTGCAGTGAGCCGAGATCACACCACTGCACTCCAGCCTGGGAGACAAAAAGCGAAAAAAAAAAAATAAAATAAGAAAGAAATAATTTGATGAAATAAAACCGTCATTTTCTGGGGAAGGGAGCCTTTAAAGGTACCAGTTTAGAACTTTTTTTCTGATGATTCTGAAATTAGAATTATAGTTGCTTACTGAAACATGTTAGGAATGATTGCTCGTTTATCTTTTTTTTTTTAATTATACTTTAAGTTCTGGGATACATGTGCAGAATGTGCAGGTTTGTTACACAGGTATACATGTGCCATGGTGGTTTGCTGTACCCATCAACCCGTCATCTACATTAGGTATTTCTCCTAATGCTCTCCCTCCCCTTGCCCCCCACTCCCCAACAGGCCCCGGTGTGTGATGTTCCCCTCCCTGTGTCCATGTGTTCTCATTGTTGAACTCCCGCTTATGAGAGAGAACATGCAGTGTTTGGTTTTCTGTTCCTGTGTTAGTTTGCTGAGAATGACCATTTATCTTTTAAAGATAAAATAATCTTAGACTGCAACTCTAGACATCTCAGAGTAGGATTCAGGCCTGCTGTGGTTGTGGTGGTGAAGTGGAGAAGTTGCATGTTTCATTGGCTTTCTTTTGTGAAAATTGATTTTCATTTTATTTTGACAGAAGAGGCCCTAAAAATCTTCTTTTTCCCCAGGTAAGAGGCTACAGTTTCTTTGCCTCTGGCCCTCTCTAGAGCTGTCAGTGCCCTGTGAACATTGGCCTGATTTAGACAATGAGGCTTTCTCTGTGTCTTTGAGAAAGCCATCTTTGTGCTGTGCACAGCACTGTTACTTTCATTCTTCATTACAAAATGTTTCCTCAATGAATTTCTTCTTTCTTCCTGCTTTGTCTACCTCTACTGTCTCCCCTAAAATCTTTTGTTACTGAGACTGAATTGTGTGAAAGCAAACCTGGGTAACAGATAGGTAGTGCCACAGCTAGGCTTCCTGCTGTCTGCACAAGGGAACCTTTAGTGCTGTCCAGGTACCTTCCACCTCCAGCTTCCCAACCTTCTGTGGATCATTTTTCAATTTTTTCACACCAAAGCACTGAGATAATTTGGATGTGGGGAACGTGGCAGGGTTTCTGACATGGAAGACCCTGAAAGGGGTAGGAAGTATGTGCCGTGGCCTCCTGCTGTCTTTTCTATTGAGAAAGGGGTGGGCAAGTAGTGGGTGGTAGCTGCAGCTGTGGGCAAGGCCCATTCTTGGCCTTTTTTTTACTAGGCTGTAGGCTGGTTTTTATTGAGTGGCTGGTATGCAAATAAAAGATGAGAAATGTAATTGTCTTCTGAAGAGAACAAAGAGAAATTTAATTGTCTCTCGTTAACATCACACCACAGGCATTTTCTATCAGCATACTCGAGATACTGTGTGGTGTGGTTCTAATTAACTTTGAAGAGCCAGAGCTCAACTCAACCTGAGGAAACCACTTTTGCCAAAAGATACCACTACACAAGGGACCCATCAGAGCTCTTGCAATATCAAAAGATAAACAGCAGGGAAAGAATTTGGGGAAGGATCCTATGGTTGGTTTGAGATGTGCGTCTTATCTGCAAAAACCCAAATAAAAGTGAAAGACCAGCTCTGCTTTTATTAGCTTAAGTGTTTTGTGTTAAAATCTCTTTTGGCCTAACTTTTCTTTATTGACAAGAGAACAAATAGTAGAATATCCTTTGTAGATCGGAAGTATAGAAATTACTGAGAATACTGGGAAATGCTTCACAGATGTTCCTGAAACTACAGCCAGATTGAGTGAATGCTTGTCCCTTTCTGAGTTGGGAGGTTGGGAGATTATTGTCTCACGTACTGTGATATTATAACTGTGTTCTACCCCAGACTGTATATGTTCACCATCTCTCTCATTGAGATTCTGGTTTAACCCTATTATATCCTTAACTTTGATGGCCATTAGAATAGGAAAGAATGTTTAAGCAAGACTTTAGAGAGAGCCATAGTTTGATATTTCCTTTATAAAGCTTCCTGATACTGTGTTTAGTATTTACTTTCTTTAAATGTATCTTCTTAAAAGTACAGGTAGTGTGGTAGAGTTCAAAATTAACTTCCAGTTAAATCCAGTCATAGTTTTGGTGGATTTTTTTTGCCAAGCACCGCATTTTTCTTAGTATTGTCATATATTGACTGACACTAGTCAATTGCAACTAGTGACTGGTCATGATAGATATTGATAGACATCTCATAACTGTCATGGCTGAAGGGGAGTTGCCCCTAGTTGATCATTCAACATCATGAAGAGCCCTGTGTTTTTTTCTTTTTTTTAGAGACAGGATTTCACTCTGTCATTTAGGCTGGAGTGCAGTGGCGCAATCATGGCTCACTGCAGCCTCAACTTCCCAGGCTCGGGTGATTCTCCCACCTCAGCTTCCCAAGTAGCTGGGACTACAGGTGTGTCCCACCATGCCCAGCTCATTTTATTTAATTTTTTAAGAGTGGGAGTCACTCTATGTTGCCTCGGCTGGTCTTGAACTCCTGGGCTCAAGCAGTCCTCCTGCCTCAGCATCCCAAAGCGCTGGGATTACAAGCATGAGCCACAGTGCCTGGCCTAAAAGCCCCATCTTCCTACACAGTGCGTTGTAGTCTTTCCTCCTGAATTGATGTAGAGGCATCCTTGATGTATAACAAGCAGAGCATGCTGAACTAGTTCGCAGCAAAAAACAAACAACGAAAACTTGATATCCAGGTTGTTCTTGGATAGGTCACCATGTTTATCATTTTTAAACATCCGGGGTTGTGAGATAAAGTTGTTAAGGGAGGGATTGCACCAGCACATTTTTCTGTTTCAGTTCATGTTCATCTGACTCATATTTATTCTAGTCTAACCTCATTTTGTGTGAAAATTTTTGTACTAGAAAATGTCACTTTCAATTAGGGGCGGGGAAATTCTGATTGGGGATCAGAAGAGTCAAGATGTATTAGTGATAATTTGGCATCACTTTTGATTCAAGGTAAAAACACAGCATCCCTAAAAATGTAGTAAAGTAAAAAGTGATTCATATAACTAGATAGGGGAAAGGAAATGTCACTGCTGAGCTCTACTGTGGGAAGAGGGGGAGGTGAAGGAAATTATTACAAAATTTTTGTACGTGATGAGGAGACAGCCTCTGGACTTCCCCAAATATTTCCGTATTCCCTAAAACAGCTCTAGTGAATTGCTTCATGATTGGTGTATGAATAGAAAGACACTAGAACTCTTAAACTTGATCTTGAAAGGCCCGTCTTTGTATATAATCATCCACAGATGTCCGTATGTGATTATATATTCCCATAGTGAGGCAATGATAAATGTAAATGAGAACCATGATATAATTTTGCCTTGCTTGCATGCACATTTTCAGAATATAATTAAAAGCACATGCCACTGTCAGTAGTTAACTATGAGGTTTGTCTTAGTTTTTTATAAGACTTTGGCAGAGGCCTAAAGCATGTTTTAGTGTCTAAGTCTTCCCTCCCTCCCTCTCTTCCTCCCTTCTTTCCTCCCTTCCTGCCCTCTTTGGAATCAAAAAGGAACTCTCTAGGTTCTGACTATTCTCTTTTCAGAACTAGGGACAATTTCAGCTTGTACACAGATTAATTTTCATTTTTTGGCTTCTCTGCTGGTACCTGAAATTGTAACTAAGTTATTACTAGATAATTCCTTTCTGACTTCTTCCTTCAAATAAAATCTGATAAGGACAAATGTCTTCTAGGTACTATTTCAGGTGGATATGTGTGGAGGGGGACGTGGGGCAAAGCAGAGGATAGGCTAGGGGTGCTATTATAATGTAACTTAGGTCAGTTGATTGGTGCTTAGTAAATCATGGTTTTCTGTATAGTGCCAAATGCTCAGAAAATCTGTACTGGATAAAGAATTTCTTGTTCAAGTCTATTTAGTTACCGTACTTATGCCTAAAACTGGAATGTGCTCCTCTTTTAAATTCAGTAGGCTGTGCATTTATGACTATAGATGATACCACTTTCATTTTTAAAATAATGATAAAAGCTTAAGTTGTAAATTTAAGTTGTAATATGGACACTTTAAAAAAAACCCAAAACAAAACAATCTTCCTTCTGGTTATGGGGAATTCCTACATGAGTTCTTTCCAACTGCTTTTGTTTATATGAGTGTTGAAACTTAAAATGAGTAAATTCTGTCTTCCAAATAATTTTCTACATTTTCCATTTATTTCCATCGCTTATATCTGCTCTCAAGAACAAAACAAAAGTGGTTTCCAGGCCAGGCGCGGTGGCTCACGCCTGTAACCCCAGCACTTTGGGAGGCAGAGGCGGGCAGATCACCTCATGGTCAGGAGTTCGAGACCAGCCTGGGCAACATGGTGAAACCCCTACTCTAATAAAAATACAAAAATTAGCTGGGCGTTGTGGCATGTGTCTGTAATCCCAGCTACTCGGGAGGCTGAGGCAGGAGAATTGCTTGAACCTGGGAGGTGGAGGTTGTGGTGAGCCAAGATTGTGCCACTGCACTCCAGCCTGGGTGACAGAGCGAGACTCTGTCTCTGGGGGGAAAAAAAAAGTGGTTTCCTTTGCTTTACCAACGTGTAAAATGTAGAAATTTCCAGTGTTTAAAAATTCTGATTGGCTATTCCTTTCAAGGTATTACAGTGTGGGAGGTAAAGGATCTAATGTAGTTATCTAGGAGTTTAAGTTTGAAAAAGAATTCAACGGTGTTGAATTCCTTGGAAATGGGTATGCTCAGTTTCTTTCTTTTTTCTTTTTTTTTTTTTTGAGACGGAGTCTCACTCTGCTACCCATGCTGGAGTGCAGGGCCATGATCTCGGCTCACTGTAGACTCCGCCTCCCAGGTTGCAGCGATTCTCCTGCCTCAGCCTCCCGGGTAGCTGGGATTACAGGCAGGTGCCACCGTGCCTGGCTAATTTTTGTATTTTTAGTAGAGACGGGGTTTCACCATGTTGGCCAGGCTGGTCTTGAACTCTTGTCCTCAGGTGATCTGCCCACCACGGCTTCTCACTTGATCTTAGCCAAAAGGCCGAGAAGCCATCCACCACGGCTTCTCAAAGTGCTAGGATTACAGGCGTGAGCCACCATGCCCAACCGTTTCTAACACTTCACAAAGCTTTTCCATCTGACAGTGGATGTGACCAGAGTGGGTTTTCTTGCTTCTAATTTCAGCAGCAGTTCATTTCTCTTTTTTAATGTAACCCTTGAGCTGTGGGGGTTAAAACCTGCTTCTGAGAATTCATGTTTCTTATCTTTTCCTCCTAAAACTGCATATAGTGGTGTTCTCCCCACCAAAAGAAACAATAAAAATAATTTCCCATGGAATACACATATAGTATTTAATTTTATTTTTTCTTGTTTACTAAGGTCTTTAAAATTGAGTAGGGCATCTACAGCTCTCTGTCCTCAGACCTTCCACCTCATTCTTATGGAGTCAGGAGTTTGCAATCTTCACAGGTTTCTGAGCTCCTTTCCCATTCCAGACACAAGAGATACCTGCTGTTGCTATTTGTGACCAAATACCATATTTGTCAATAACTACCAACAGGGGCTCTGGGAATCTGGAAGCTGAAGACATCACTCTTGATAATTCAGTCCAAGGGCCCTTTCTCCCTCATACCCATCCTTTCTCTACTGGGATTTAGACTTTTGCCTTTCCTGCATCTGATCATAGTCTCATCGTGAAATGTGAGTACTTTCATATTAGATCTTATTCATTGATGCATTGATTTTATTTTAAAATTCATTTGTATACTTCCATACTTCTGATTAAAGTGTTCCAAAAATTGTCTTGATATTTTTTACTTAACTGCTGATTTTTCAAAGATATTAAATGAAAAACTGCCTTCTGGTCAATAACAAGTTTGTAAAGAGTAGGAAGTAATTTTTATACTTATATAAAAATTTAACCAGTTAACGCTGTATCTTTGTCATACTGTATTTCTTTGTAGTCTTCGAAGGAACTGAGAGTCCCTGTATGATAGACTTCGCTACTTGTAAATGGACTATGAAAAGGAAAGTTCTTTCTAGTTTACTTTGAAAAATGCCTGAGGTCCTCATAATTTTCATTTTTATTTTAGTCAGTTTTAGAATTGTCAACTCAGTCTTATTTTCACAACCCTTTACTTTTTACTGAAAGTTGAAGTGGGAATTGGCAGAAGATTCAGAAGAAAGAGGAACTGTATTATATTTGCCCTTAAAATTTTACCCTATAGACCAGGCATAGCTGCTCATGCCTATAATTCCAGCACTTTGGGAGGCTGAGGCAGGATGATTGTTTGACCCCAGGTGTTTGAGACCAGCCTGGGCAACATGGCGAGACCCCATCTCCATAAAAAATTTTAAAAATTAGCCAGGTGTGGTGACATGCACCTGTGGTCCCAGCTACTCTGGCGGCTGAGGTGGGAGGATCACTTGAACCCAGGAGGTTGAGGCTGCAGTGAGCCTTGTTTGTGTCACTGCACTCCAGTCTGGGCAGCAGAATGAGACTGTCTCAAAAAAAAGAAAAATTAAAGAAAATTACCCTATTCAAGAGTCCATAATTAGCATCTTAGCACCATATGATGTGTTTTTCTTCTCTATAATTTTTCATATATATTATCTACTGTGATTTCTCCTCTCTTTTAACATCCATATAAATGTTTCAATCCAACTTTTACTTTAATTAATTAATTAATTAATTTTTTTTTTTGGAGACAGAGTCTTGCTCTGTCTCCCCCACTGGAGTGCAGTGGCACAATCTTGGCTCACTGCAACCTCCGCCTCCTGGTTTCATGCAATTCTCCTGCCTCAACCTCCCAACTATCTGGGACTACAGGTGCATACCATAACACCCGGCTAATTTTTTGTATTTTAGTAGAACTGGGGTTTCACCATGTTGTCCAGGTTGGTCTTGAACTCGTGAGCTCGAGCAGTCCACCTGCCTTGGCCTGCCAAAGTGCTGGGATTACAGGCGTGAGCCACCGTGCCTGGCCTCAATCCAACTTTTAAATGTTCAGTACCACTGATTTAAAAGTTCTGACTTGCGGCTTGTCTCGGTGGCTCACGCCTGTAATCCCAGCACTTTGGGAGGCCAAGGCGGGCAGATCACAAGGCAGGAGTTCGAGACCAGCCTGGCCAATATGATGAAACCCTGTCTCTACTAAAAATACAAAAATTAGTCGGGCATGGTGGTGTGCACCTGTAGTCCCAGCTATTTGGGAGGCTGAGACAGGAGAATCGCTTGAACCTGGGAGGCAGAGGTTGCAGTGAGCTGAGATCATGCCACTGCACTCCAGCCTGGGTGACAGAGTGAGACTCTGTCTCAAAAAAAAAAAAAAAAAAAGTTTTGACTTGTAAAGTATTCCTCCTTTTTTAGTCATAAAGTGGTATCAGTGCAGTAGTCTCTGTTGCTAACACACTGGGGGACTTTTGCTAGAGAGAAGTTGGCCTCTGACTAGATGCACATGGGTTGATTACATCTATGTTTCTCTTAGTTCCACTGAATCTAATTTTCTTTCATTTCATTTCCTTATATCCTCTGAGCTCATGGTAGTTTCCTTCATCTTTAGAAAGAATAATCAGATATCTCATTAGATAAATCATATATGATTAATGTATGATTAGTCAGATAAAAGGAATTCAAATGTACTTCGAAGAGACTAATGAAAAGATGGTACATACGAGGGCCTAATGGTTTGAGGAATAAGCGTAATGGATTTAGGATTGTTCTATATGATTACTTTCTTTTTGTGTAAAAGATGCAAAAATAAACGTCCTTTACATTTAAAAATATTAAATGGAATATGGGGTTTTTCCATTGGAACTTTCTAATCATTTCTAGTATTTATTCCAGCAGCAATTTAGACATTTAAGGAAAATGTTTTTCACCATGTGCCATGTTTTTGGGTCAGTGAGAAAGCCTTAACCAAGACGATTGTTGGGTGGTACTGTGTATAATAACTCCAGATCCTTGACCAAGTTTGGAGAGTCACTTATGGCCATTTGAAACCAAATGAAGGATCAAAGGACTAATTATTTTGAATACCTCTGAGTGTTTTCCCCAAGCTTGAGAAGAGTTTCATTCAGCTATAAAATGCTCATTGTGCAAATGAGTGGTTTCCATGCTGTATAATTAAAGCATTGCCTTTAATAATATTTTATTACCTTTAGCTTGTCTTTTTAATTTGAGGAAAATCTAAACAATTTAAAGTAAAACGTGATAAAGACAGTTTTTCGGGAGAGAGAAGGGTAGATCGCTATGTTTATTCCACTTAGTATCTCTATCAAATATTTGTATCAAAAGCAGACTCTCACTTTAAAATTATTCTTCTAGTGGCAAGATTCTTTTCCCTAGATTGAGAGTACAGAGCTCACATAGTAATAACTGCTGTTAAAATAGACACTTAGAACTATAGAGCTAAAGCTTAGGTTCCAAACTAAGGGAAGCTGCCATTTTCTGAAATAATATCTTTCTTATTTAAAAGGACCAGTTCCTTTTTGCCTTTTTTCCCCTTCCTCGCTTCCTTCCTATTGCTCCATGTATGTTGTACATGTGGTTATCTGTTCTTTTTTTTTTTATGCTTCTACCCTTATGTTGGCAAAAGAAATGTACCAATGGGAGGTGAAGGTTTAAAATATAACAGTTGAGTTCATTATCCCAGTTTTATCACTTTCTACAAGTATAAGCAAGTTACTTATCTGGACCTCTGTTTCCTCTTATGTTAAATGGGGATTAAAGCCCCTTGCAGACTTGTTATGAGAATAGTGATAAGGAATATTCAGTACCTATCACAGTGCCTGGCCTTAAGTGGGTCCTTAAGAAGTGCTAGCTATTTTTATTAATGATAGCCTATCCCATTATAGCTGTCAGCATCATTATCTGCTGAGCAGGGATCTCAGGAGAGTATCTTGAAGAATATCGTTGGACTCCACTATACGGGGTTATCTAATCTGAAGCTCATTTTGTTTGGCTGCCTTTTGTTCTAAGAGTTTGTGCTTTAGACATTCTGGATTGTTTTAAGCTGGAGTCATTTATTTTGCAGGCGATTATTTCCTCATTTAAAGGGCATAGTCCCACTTCATTCATTTGAAATGAGGTCAGTTACCACACTACTGAACTCTTCTGGCCTTTTGTGATGGGCGTTTCTCTCTTTTGTTTCTTGGCCTTAGGCTGATAAATCAAAGTATCTCAGGTGATAGAGGAATTCCTGGCAATGTCATATTCAAAATATTGGGCATGTTGCTCAAGCAGTATTTCCATTATTGGAATTCTCCTTTTTTCCTTTAAATCTTAGCCTCCCTCCTCGTTAATATGTTACTTTACTCACAAAATAGGAAGAAAAAAAAAACACTTTAGCCTCTTTAAGTTTAACAAATATTTTAGGGGCAGCTATATACAAGACCCTGAAGTTGTCATTTTTCTCTCTCTCACTAAAAAGTGAAGCTAAAATGATCTTTTCTTCCAGCAGTGGATTTTTTTTTTTTTTTTTTTTTTTTTAGAAGGAAAGAGATCACCAGGTGCCGGGAGACTGAGGTGGGTAGATCACGAGGTCAGAAGGTCGAGGCCATCCTGGCCAACATGGTGAAACCCCGTCTCCACTAAAATACAAAAATTTAGCCGGGGTGGTGGCGCGCGCCTGTAGTCCCAGTTACTCAGGAGGCTGAGGCAGGGGAATTGCTTGAACTTGGGAGGCAGAGATTGTAGTGAGCTGAGATCACGCCACTGCACTCCAGCCTGGCAAAGGAGCGAGACTCCCATCAAAAAAAAAAAAAAAAAGAGAGAGAGAAAGAGATTGAGAGAGAGAATGTGACCTTTACTTGACTTCCAGGATGTTCTTTAAGCCAATGTTTTCAATATGGGTTGCAACCCATTACTGGGTCATGAAGTCAATTTACTGTGTCCAGACCAACCTTTTTTTTTTTTTTAAATGGAGGGAAAGAGAACAGACAAGAACATGACAATAGATAAGATAAGAGAACACAGAGTCCACTGCACATGTAAGAGTAACAAGGAGTAAGGGTCAAGTGCTATTTCGTAAAACTTTTGTTTCAGTTATGTAAGTATGTATATATGTGGAATGTGTTGTTATATAAAAATTATTTCTTACCAGTGGGTTAAAAAAGGCAGAAAGCCACTGCTGTGGGGCAGTTTGCCACTGAAGACTTGTCTCATTTTTTAGAAAAACCAATTCTATGGAGGCTGTATTTGATCAGACAGATCCCTTTTTTTCCATAAAAGAAAACTGGGTCTTTTACTGTTGAGCCTATATTGATGGAAGGCCTCCACTGCTGGCTTAACTGGCTGTGTTTTTGAGAGGGTCACTTGGGTAATGAGTCTATTGTCTCTCTTCTTTTTTGGTTTTCTGCTTTCTACTCTTTCTACATGGACTCTGGAAGCCATTCTAGTTGTTGGAACAATGGTAGAAGTTCCCACACACCGTAGAGACAACCACAACATTTGGTTTTGTGATTGTTGTCCAAGTGTTAAGAAAACTATGGTTTCTGAAGAAAGTAAGACTTTCTAACCAATATGAAATATCCAATTATTTCCCCCCACTTCAGTGTTAGCCCTTATATCAGGCCTTTTAATATAATTACAAAATTGCTATTTATTTCAGTGTGTTGAATTTTAAAAAATCACCCGAACCCCTAAACCTGTCTAAGTTAACGTGGTTAGAATTGAGACAATGGTAGCAGAACCTTTCATTCTATTTCATTTCTCTAGAAGAGACTGCATTGTTGCCTTTTCTTCATTCTAAAATGAAAACATCTACTTTATGTATGCTTAGTACTGTTTTGTCATTTGTACTTAATAATTTAAGAAAATTATTCTAGAATGTTCTTTAGGCCAGTGTTTTTAATATGGATTGCAACCCTTTATTGGGTCATGAAGTCAATTTATTGTGTACAGACCAACTTTTTTTTTTTTTAATGGAGGGAAAGACAGTAGGACAAGAACATGAGAATAGAAGAGAGTACAGTGTTCACTGCACATATAAGAGTAAGGAGGAGTAAGAGTCAAGTGGTATTTTTTGAAACTTTCAGTGGTTTCATATTTTAGTGTTTTTTTGTGTTTCACTTTTTTGTTTTATCACTTAAAGTTACCCAAATATGTAACTTAATTTGCCAGCCATTAAGATTCATTCCAGTAGGATCAATCTAGACATATGTAAACCTGATTGTATTCCGAAGTAATTGATCAGTGTCAAGAAATGTTTATTGAGTGCCTGTTACTTGCTTGGCAAACAGGAGGGAGGTTCCAAATGAAGTACTGTAAGTAAAAGATGAGGCTCCTGCTTTTTTTAAAAAAGGGTTTATCTTTCATTTATCCCTTTAAACATTTATCAGGCACTTATTTAATCAGCCGTATACAGTGCTAGATCCTCTGCTCAAGTGTAATTGGGAAGGTAAAACTTAAATGAAACAACAAAAATAATTAATTGCCACATGCATAATGATATGCATTCTAAATTCTGTAGGAGTTTAGGGTAGAGAGTGAGCAGAGTTGGCTGGAATAACTGGAGGACAGAGGAGGTAGAGTTTCTGAATCTTGAGGCACTTTCAGGATTCAGATGGAAAGGATGGAGAATGTTCCAGACAATGGGGAGATCTTGAAAAATGCTTAGAGGCAGGGAATACCACAGAGCATGAAAGAGGCATTTCTGAGGTTGTATGCTGAGGAATTGTGAAAAATAATGTTGGATATGTTGGATGGGGCCATTTATTTTAAGATGGGTAATTGTAGAGTTACATAAGCTAAAAAGGTATCCAGTATCCTGTGGTGCATACAGTCTACTTTGGGAGAAGGGAGGGATTATAAATAACTAATGAAGCTATACTGTATGTATTATGATGGAAGCTAGTACTGTGCTAGAAGTATTATAAGCAAAAAGCTTGAATGGCCATGTCAGTGGTTACCTTTGAGCTATATTAGTACTGCTCTGGCTTAGGGCTTGGCAACATCGCTGACTCAGTGACAAACTTCCTTTTTGGAAGTCCTGGCTCCTCACTTGCCAGCATATGACACTCCCAGTTCACCAGGTCATCCTGTCCCGAACTGCCCAGTTAATTGTGAAGCTATAAGACAGTCCTGGCCAGGGCTCATCTCCACCGCTAGCTGGGGATCCCACCACATAGCTAGACAGGTTCCTGAATGGACTTCTCCTTCAGGACCAGAGCATGGTTGGGGGTCTGTACATGTGCTTGCCTTCCACCCTGGGCTCACAAATTAATAGTGGAAATGTCTTCAAAGCAATTATTAAAAGTAATTATTGCTATGATTTCACTTTTGATTCTCCATTTATTTCACTTCTGTCTGCTTATTTATTTACCTACTTGATGTTTGTGGAGGTGTGTATCAGTCAGCTTTTGCAGTTATACAACCCCAAAATCTCAGTTGCTTGTAACAGTCACATATTTGATTATTGCAGCTGAGGATTAACTGTAGCCCTTGGTCAGTTTTCTCTAATATTCATTCTTCCCTGTTTCTCCACCCAGGCTTCTGGGTCAGCTAGCTTCAGACTGGGTTCAGCTGATTAGAGAAACTGGCAGGAAATAATGCAAGAGGAGAAAGGGAGAAACCAAGATATTTCTCTTTTTCCCTTCTTGCCTTGGGTGGCTTCTCTAGCAGAGACTGTTTCTCTCTGGCTTTAGTTCTCACTGGACAGGACCACCATGGTTCTTGTCCAGTGACTCTATGTCTTCAGTTCCTATAACACCATCTCCTCCTTTTGTCTGTCCAGCTAAGGGGTGGTAGTGGCTCCCTGCTGTTGTCATCTCTTCCTTTTGTCTCTCCGGCTTAGGGGTGGTAGTGGCTCCCTGCTGTTGTTAAACCTTTTACCATCCCCAATATGGTTTGCAGCAATTTAATGCCTTATATAGCCAGTTCCCTCTATTAAATTCCTTCTGTTGTAAATACAGTCATGCACCACATAACAACATTATAGTGAATGATGGATCACATATAGGATTGTTGTCCCATAAGTTGATGATGATGATGATAATGATGATTTTTATTATTATTTGAGACGGAGTCTCACTCTGTTGCTCAGGCTGGAGTGCAGTGGCACAATCTTGGCTCACTGCAACCTCCGCTTCCTGGGCGCAAGCAATTCTCCTGCCTCAGCCTCCCGAGTAACTGGGACTACAGGCATATGCCACGACACCCGACTAATTTTTTTTGTATTTTTAGTAGAGATGGGGTTTCACCATGTTGGTCAGGCTGGTCTCGAACTCCTGACCTCAAGTGATCCTCCCGCTTTGGCCTCCCAAAGTGCTGGGATTACAGGTGTGAGCCACCATGCCCGGCCCACATAAGATTATAATGGAGCTAAAACATTTCTGTTGCCTAGTGACATCATAACTATTGTAATGTTGTACTACAGTTACCTTATTTTTTAAATATAATTTTGGTGTAGCTTAGGTGTATAGTGTTTATAGAGTCTACAGTAGTGTACAGTAATGTCCTAGGCCTTCACATTCACTCATCACTCTCTCATTGATTCCTTCAGAGCAACTTCCAGTCCTGTAAGCGCCTTTCATGGTAAGTACCCTATATAGGTATACCATTTTTATTTTACTTATTTTTTATTTTTATTTTTTGAGACGGAATCTTGCTCTGTCACCCAGGCTGGTATGCAGTGGCATGATTTTGGCTCACTGCAACCTCCACCTCCCGGGTTCAAGTGATTCTCCTGCCTCAGCCTCCCAAGTAGCTGGTACTACAGGCACCTGCCACCATGCCTGGCTAATTTTTGTATTTTTAGTAGAGACGGGGTTTCACTGTATTGGCCAGGCTGGTCTCGGACTCCTGACCTCAGGTGATCCACTTGCCTCGGCCCCAAAGTGCTGGGATTACAGGCATGAGCCACTGGGCCCAGCCACCATTTTTTATCTTTTATACCATGTTTTTACTGTACTTTTTCTATGTTTAGATATGTTTAAACACACAAATACTTACCATTGTGTTACAGTTGCATACAGTATTTGGTACAGTAGCATACTATATAAGTTTGTAGCCTAGGAGCAATAAACAGGCTATACTACGTAGACTAGGTGTGTAGTACATGCTATGATGTTTGCACAAAGACGAAACCACCTAAAAATGCATTTTCCAGAACGTCTGGTTGTTAAGTGACACATGACTATACTTGAAGACACGTGACTGTACTTGTACTGGTTGTTAAGTGACACGTGACTGTACTTGGTTGTTAAGTGACACATGACTGTATTTGATTTCTTTTTCCTGACTAGACCCTGACTGATACACTGTTCCAAAAAAGGAGTTTTTCTTTTGTCTTTATATTGTTTTCTTCTATAGTGCGGCCTCACATAGAGGAATAAAAACAACCCATTTTATTATCCCACAAAATGTCTGCTAATGAAGCAGTGTGATGTAGTGGACAGAGTATTGGATTTGGAATCACTGTCACTTATAGCACTGTGGTGTTGGGTAAGTCACTCATTCTCTCCGTGTGGAGGTACTTATGATTCCTGTTATACCTACATCTTCAGGGTTGTCTGTGATGATCAAAACAAGGAAATGCTTATAAACTATCAAGCTTTATTCAAGTGATGCACGGAGCCTCAATGATGTTATAGAACAGTCTGCCAGCTGGCCATATTTTATTTTATTTATTTTTATCATTTGTAGTTGTTTCCAACATAGTTTCTTTCTCATTATAAACTCAGAATTGGAAGATGCAACTATAATTAGATAGAGAAAAGTTATAGAAAATATTCATCCCATGTTGGAAGATATTTATGTATATTTAAAAGGTATTCTTCAAATGGCCAAGTACATTTGACCACTGATAATACCCCAGGTAGCCAAACTTTTTTAGTTCTTCCTAGCCTTACTGTAGAACCAAGATCATGTTTCCTGGAGCAGCATGAGTGTCACAGTCCCTGTCACATAGGCTAACATGGGATGGATTTCAATCATATGAGTGGAAAATTACCTAATTGCCCCATCTCCTTAACATCTCTTATTTTGAACCTTGCCTTGGGAGATAGCTTCATTCTGATTCAAAACAGACCTACATAGATGGGGTCTTCTCTAGTTTGCCAGGATGATCAGATCTATTTCAGATTAATCTGGAAATAAGGATTTCATAATAAAATGGCTGTGCTAAGCATACTCAGAGGCTCAAAGAACTAATTCCTAATATTCAGGTCCACCAAGAATGGACCAATTTTCCTTTTGTGATCGTGACATAATCTGGAGTTAGGTTCAACTTTAAGGGATGTATTAGAAACAGATTCCTCCCAAGTCCTCCATAATCTGAGCTAGTACCTCCTCCAGGGTGGACTCTAAAGGGTGATTCTCCTGTTAGTGTCACTTGAGACACAGAATTCTCATCTTTAGCCCAACGAGGGGAGATCAGATATCAGAGATGGGCAGACATGGGTTGAAACCCCAGCTCTGCCACTTTCTTGTTGTTTGTACAAGTTACTTAACCTCTTAGAGCGGCAGGTTCTTTATCAGTGAAATGAGGGTTAGGGATGGATATTTCCTATAGTTCTACCTGGCACATAGTAGGTACACAATAAATATAATATCGTCTTTAACGTAATATCATCATGCTTATCAGACAAAGGACTTTGGAGTCAGGATTCAAGACTCTGCAGCTGCACTACCAAAGTTTGCTGAGCCTCTTAGCCTTTGTTAATGTAACTTAACTGTGTTGGAGTTTTTAGTATTACCATTCCTTATAAATATGTTTGACAATTTTTATTTTTAGCTAGTCATCAAAGCTCTTACAAGTCAGAATTTCAAACTTGACCAGGACTATAGTTTATTTACTGGAGTGCTAGGAGAGAATGCAAAAGTGATGGTATATTGAGTACTTTTAATTTTTATTGCTGTCATATATTTTAAGCCGAATTTGTTTCTAAACAACATGAAAAGTTACTATTAACATTTTTGCCATTTGTGAGAGACAAATGCCGCTTGCTTACTCTCAGCCTTTTGGGTGATAAATATATACTTGCTTCTGGAAATGACAGCAGACACTTTCATATCTTAGGAAATCATGGTTTTGTTAGTTCATCGTCTGTTGTTAGTTCCTGCTCCTGAAGAGCGAACCTTAGAATATTGTCTTTAGCAAAGACACCAGTATGGAGTAGGATTTTCACATTATGAAATTTTAATGACTATTAGCCTAGGAGCTCCTTGAGACTCATAACTTTTCATTGTTGTATTCCTCAGTGCCTAGCGTAGTGTCAGGCTCATGGAGGTGCCCACTAATTCTTTTTCTTTTTTCTTGTTTAGCTCATTGGCAAGAAGAATTTAATATTTTTTTCCTTCTCTGTTTTATTTTTTTCTTTCTGAAAGAGGGTCTCGCTCTGTCACCCAGGATGGAGTGCAGTGGCGTGATCATAGCTCACTGTAGCCTCGACCTCCTGGGCTCAAGCAATCATCCCACCTCGGCCCCGTCAGTAGCTGCGACTACAGGTGCTTGCCACCATGCCTGGCTCATTTTTGTATTTTTTGTAGAGACAGGATTTTGCCATGTTCCCAGGCTGGTCTTGAACTCCTGGGCTCAAGTGATCCTCTCGCCTACGCCTCCCAAAGTGCTGGGATTACAGGTGTGAGCCACTGTGCCCAGCCACTAATTCTTTGTCAAATTAAATCTTGAAATTTGCCCTTTCCTTAGTCAATCTGATTTTCGCTAAATTTGCCTTCATTTGACTAAGGTAAACCTTATTGTATCTATCATGTGTGGTTGAGCACTCTTTAGCCATATCTGTTACATAGCTAAAATGAAGCAGCCTCCGTCAGTTTTCTGTTCTACAATTTGATAAATGGATTATACTCACACGTAGGATAAGGAATTGGTTGTAAATCAGATAAGGGGCCAAATCTCCCACTTTTCTGACTTCAGTATCATAATCTCCAAATATGGACTTCAGCCTTCAACTTTGAGTCCTGCAAAGGTATATTACCTATGCAAAATAGATTGAATATCAGTTTTTCAGAATGCACACATTTTTTTCTGCTTTCTTCTCTCACCCTCAGAAATTCATGCCAAGATCTGCCGTCTATGGTTGTGATCTGTTCCTAAAATGGCCAGCGTCATTTTTCTTCACACTTCTCATTCTGCTGATAGACCATTTGAGGTTAAAAATACATAGTCATTGTGTTTTCACATTTCTTAACTTCTTTGTGTTACAGGAAAGGGGTTCTGATCCAGACCCCAAGAGAGGGTTCTTGGAGCTCATGTAAGAAAGAATTCAGGGCGGGTCTGCAGTGCAAAGTGAAAGCAAGTTTATTAAGAAAGTAAATGAGTAAAAGAATGGCTACTCCATAGACAGAGCTGCCCCGAGGGCAGCTGGTTGCCCATTTTTATGGTTTTTTTTTTAATGATATTGCTAAACAAGGGGTGGATTATTCATGCCTCCCCTTTTTAGGCCATATAGGGTAACTTCTTGACATTGCCATGACATTTGTAAACTGTCATGGTGCTGGTGGGAGTGTAGCAGTGACGACGACCAGAGGTCACTCTTGTGGCCATTTTGGTTTTGGTGGCTTTGGGCTGGTTCCTTTAGGGCAAACTGTTTTATCAGCAAGGTCTTTATGAGCTTTATTTTGTGCTGACCTCCTGTCTCATCCTGTGACTTAGAATGCCTTAGCCATCTGGGAATGCAGCCCAGTGGGTTTCAGCCTTATTTTACCCAGCTCCTGTTTAAGATGGAGTTGCTCTGGTTCACACGCCTCTGACATTTGCATCCACTGTTGTATGTATTTCCTGACCTAATGACAATGAGGACCAAACTGAGAACACCAAAACTGTGACCACTAGATACAGAAATCCTGCCCCAGGCTTGCCTGAGGACATCTTTGAAATAACACTGTGCCTGTAAAGTTATCTGTGAGTGAATAGTTCTGTTTTTGTTTTTCGTGTTAGTAACTTAGGGTTACTGTTAGGGTGCTGCAAACGTACTTTTGGATCAGGCAGAAACGGGGTAAATGAAGTTAACATTGTAAAATACTAACTTTTCAATTGCAGAGGTTAATTTACAACTTGATGTTCAATTTTGTTTTATTTAGTTTTGGTTGTTTTCCTCAACTGTTCATGTATGGAAACATTCTGGCTCTGTCCACCCAGGAACCCAGAATTCTTCACCCTCTGAATCCCTGGATTTGTTTTTAAAATAATCTGTGCATACCTGCTGTTTGTTTTGTTCTTAACTTCATTGTATTATGGGGCTTTATAAACAGAAAGATGAGTTAAAAATATAACAAATCAAATTGTTCACCAAGGCTGCTTTTGCCCTTTGTCTGTGTGGGAATTCACCATGATCCTCAGCTGAGCAGCTTTTAAAATCCAGTGAGCACCCTCTTTTCTTTTCTTTTTTCTCTTTTCCTTTCTTTTCTTACTTTTCTCTTTCCTTTCCTTTCTTTTCTTCCTTTTCTCTTTCCTTTTCTTCCTTTCCTTTCTCTTCTTCCTTTTCTTCC
The DNA here is from genome assembly GCF_028858775.2 of Pan troglodytes. Taxonomy (NCBI): domain Eukaryota; kingdom Metazoa; phylum Chordata; class Mammalia; order Primates; family Hominidae; genus Pan; species Pan troglodytes. The sequence continues at coordinate 55,218,706 of NC_072414.2, forward strand.
TTTCCTTTCTCTTTCACAGGGTCTCACTTTGACACCCACGCTGGAGCGTAGTCACCCAGGTTGGAGACACAAACATGGCTCACTGCAGCTTCGACCTCCTAGGCTCAAGCAATTCTCCCACCTTAGCCTCCTAAGTAGTTGGGACTACAGGCACACACCACCACACCCAGCTAATTGTTTTATTTTTTTGTAGGGTAGGGTCTCCTATGTGGCCCAAGCTGGTCTCAAACTCCTGGGCTCAAGTGATCCTCCTGCCTTGGTCTCCCAAAGTGCTGGGATTATAGGTGTGAGCTACCGAACCCTGCCCCAGTGAGCTCACTTTATTAAAACTTGTACTGCTGCCCTCTCCTGTTTTACAGCTGATTAGATTAATTGAATGTGGCTAATAAATTATGATATGGCAAACTCAGAATTATCTGTGTTAATTAGGGACAGGGATAGCCTGGAAAAATGAATTCTGCAAATGATGCCTTTCCTCCTGGATTTGTTTCTGCAGATGGTCATAAAACACAGCATGTGAAAGCAAGTTCATGTCTTGATCCCTTTCTTTGTTTCCCACATGCTGTCTTGCAGGTGACAAGAAATAAACCGGAACTGCAGTATTAGAGAAAGAGGAACATATTTGTCTGGGCTCTTTGGTGGATAATGATTGCAGTCCCCAGTTCACACTAGCTCTTTCAGATGGAGTGTGTGAATTAGTTGTTTGGTGCCCTTTTTTTGTGCTTTTTTTCCCATAGAAACAAGATTATACTAAATGCTAAGATTTTGCAAGGGCAGCCCCTAAAAGCTTCTTTAATTCAGAATTTGAAGTATACTTACAGTGAGTACTATTTTCACTATTGTATGTATAATATTTTCTTCAGAATTTATCAATGCAAAAATAACGAGTAAGTGAAAACTTTAGTTTGTAATTTTGAAAATCATCTCACATTAATATACTTAGCCTAACATAGCTATATAATTGTTTTACATGTTGCTTTCCATATGTACGTGTATTTTCTACATGGTTGCAGACAGTGCATTTTATATTTTGCCACGTTTATAACATGATAACATAAATATTTTTGAGATCTCTATATAACCTTGGTAACAATCAAGGATCACTTTTAATAGCTTCACAATATTCCTTCATGGTAAATAAGACACAAAGCCTTCAGTGGCTACCCCAGCATTGGGAAATAAGGGGTGGGGGAGAGGAGGAAAGCTATTTTCCAGGAAGTATTTCTATGCATGCCTAAGAGAAGGCATATCTTTTGGTTGCTCACTCCCAGGTATTCTGCTATAGAAATAAAGGTCATTGCCCTTCGGGGCTCAAGTTCAGGCTAGAGATTTCCAAATGAGTCTTCGGTATCTTATGTGTCAGTCATTTGGGGTGACTGCCTGATGATGACCTGTTTAAAAAGCATTTTGTAACTTTGAAAAATATTCCTGAGGAAGATAGGTGCTCACAGACATTCAGTGATCCTTAATGTATTTCTCCAGTATTTGAAAAGAAGGCATGGTGGCTCATGCCTGTAATCCCAGCACTTTGGGAGACCAAGGCGGGCAGATTGCCTGAGGTCAGGAGTTCAAGCCATTCTGGCCAACATGGTGAAACCATGTCTCAACTAAAAATCCAAAAATTAGCCAGGCGTGGTGGCACGTGCCTGTAATTCCAGCTACTCAGGAGGCTGAGGCACAAGAATCTCTTGAACCCTGGGGGCAGAGGTTGCAGTGAGCCGAGATTGCACCACGGCACTCCAGTCTAGGTGACAGAGCAAGACTCTGTCTCAAAAAAAAAAAAAAAAAAAAAGAAGCCAAACCAAGGAAGTAATAGAGGACAGAATCCTTTGGCACCCTATAAAGTTAGAAGAGTGTCTTTATTTTAAGGTGAATGGCTACATATATAGATAAGTGTAATTGGCCATGAAGGTTATAGAGTGTTGTCACCTTCAAACTTTTGTATCATAGAGGATTGTGCTTACAAATCAGGAGGATGTAGTCACTGGTAGTTTTTCATTATTGATTGGGAAAAATATGCCATTTGTGCCAAAATGTTGATTTTTTTTTTACTCATCCTCTTACCTGCATTACTCTGTTGGTTGTAACTTTACTCATCAGCAATAGCTTATTATAATTATCCTTCCATCACACTGGCTACAGTGAGCTGTAAGTGCTGCTTAATTTTCATACACTTTTGTGGCATTGATGTTGGTTTTGATCAAGAAAAGGCTCTTGTTAACTAGATTCAGAACGCTGGAAGTTTGCAGTTATGTTTGTTTATTTTATAATCTCTTACCACTTTTGTTGTTGTTGTTGCTGAGACAGAGTCTTGCTCTTGTCACCCAGGCTGGAGTGCAGTGGCTTGATCTCGGCTCACTGCAACCTCCGCCTCCCGGGTTCAAGGAATTCTCCTGCCTCAGCCTCCCTAGTAGCTGGGATTACAGGCGCCCACCACCACACCTGGCTAATTTTTGTATTTTTAGTAGAGACAGGGTTTCGCCACGTTGGCCAAGCTGTTTTCGAACTCCTGACCTCAGGTGATCCGCCCGCCTGGACTTCCCAAAATGCTGGGATTACAGGCGTGAGCCACCACGCCCGGCCTCTTATCACTTTTTATTTAGAGAAAAGTCAGTGGGATAAGAGGATGAGAGAAGGCAGAGGCAGGCCTGCAGGAGAGAGTATGATTTTACTATTTATTATTATTATTATTTTAGAGACAGGGCCTTGCTCTGTTTCCCAGGTGGGAGTGCAGTGGCACAATCATAGCTCACTGTAGCCTTGAACTCCTAGGCTCAAATGATCCTCCTGCCTCTGTCTCCCAAGTAGCTAGGACTATAGGCATGTGCCACCATGCCCAACTAATTTTTAATTTAATTTAATTTAATTTGTAGAGATGGGCTCTCACTGTGTTGCCCAGGCTGGGAGAGTATGACTTTAGGTTTTTCTCTACTGCCTCTAGTAATTTGGTAAAGACCCTTCCTCCTCCCCTCTCTGCTAAAATGTTTATTTGTATTAATTGGGTGGGAAAATTACCAAATTTTACAGTTCATACCAATATAAGCTGAAATATTTCTGAACAAAGTGACTTGGGAATTTTCCTGGAAAGTAAAAATATGTATACAGCTAAAGTTTGTTTTAACCCTGGTTATTATCTGATATATTACATGGATAGCATTCTTTTTAATTTTTTCTTTTTAAGAATTCATTCTAAAAGGGAAAAGAGATATCATTTGTTTTTAGTTAGTTGTACTATGTAGTGTTATTACTTAGTTCTATTAGTTTATTTTTTTAGCTTTCATTTACCTCTAAATGAATGGAAAATATGATACATGGTCAATACTTGGAAAGAGCCAAATAATCAGTTTCACTGCATTTTTGGTGCAACGTCATTGGAATGTAGTTGTAATTTTTTCCAGTGATAATTCCAGTGATTTGGCAATATGGTCTTCCCATAGCAATAGCGCCTTAGTACCTAAAATCAGGGATTTGCTTGTTTTTTTTTTTTTTTTTTTTAACTTCAGTTTTTGAATGTCTTCAGAGTATTCACCTCACCCTTAAATGAAACAGATCTGACTCAGTTGTCAGAATTCAAACAAGGAAATTCTAGGTTTAGGAAATAATAGAGGTTCATACTCGAGGGGTTTTCCTGCTACAAAGGTACACTTTATCAGAAACAATGGATGCAGCAAGAGAGACGCAACTGGTTTTGTTTTGGAGCAGTTTGGTTCTTGAGATAATGATGAATTAATAGTGGGGAAAGAAATGGAAGCTCAGAGGCATTCTGAACTTTCATTCTTTAAGAAAGGTTAGTTCACCAGTTAGCCCCTTTATGAAAAGAGACTTTATTGAAGGTAAAACATCTGTTCACTGAGAATCTCTAAAATCCACATTTTGACATCTTCGAGCTTATTGCTACTTCTAGATTGAGTAACACTTGAAACACATTTCCTTTTCAAAGTGCAAGATTTGCAAAAGAGACTTGTCATGAAGTCTTTTGGCCTGGCTTAAATGGTGAGCTGAATGCTGGATAATCTCTGCTGGCTCCTTAATCAGATTTAAAATTCTCAGTGTTTCCTAATTGTTTCTGCATACTTTACCTGAGTTGTAGCTGTATTATTACACTTTATTTGCTATTTCTGTCTTTCTTGACTTTTGGTAGTTCTAGCATTTAGAAACCTTTTATTTATGATTCAACACATAGTTATATTTTAGTAGTTATCATTTGATATATAGTTAGTTATTTTGCTCATTTATTTCCCAGAGATATATTAAGGGTTAATTAGATCATTATATTTTAACCTTACAAATTAAAGCCCTTCGAGACTCAAATAGAGACATTATTTAAAACTATTCTTAATTGTACTATTTGTATATCTATAATGCATGTTTATGGCTCAAAGAGAAATTAGTAAATTCTTCCTAATTTCTGAAATTAGTTTATGAGTTTGTTATATTTTGTTGGTATGATTAGATCTTATGGGTACAGCTGTCATATGAAGAATGCCAAGAATTGAATTTAATTTAGTAACAAATAGAAAATTCTGAAACAGTGTAAAGCCGTTCAGCTTTTTTAGCAGGAAGTGGTAATGTGTGTCACTGTTGACATATATAAATGCCATTTAATTCGCCACTTCCTATTCATAGGATGGAAGAACCAAACGCGTCAGAAAATTCTAGTCCATCTTCTTAGTTTATCAGGTTTTTTTTTAAGGGCAAGTTATATTTGCTGACCATTTGTCCCCCTTAAAAAATGCCCCCTTTTCCTCTGTTGGGTTGAACAAAGCTAAAATAAACGTATTTGGCTGCCAGTGATCATTTCACACTGTTGTTAAATGTTTTCTAAACTTACTTTTATTGTGTTTTTCCTCCTAAACTTTAGACTTCCTAATTTTCAAACAAGAAAACAATTTTAATATAAATAAACAAAAATTTAAATAGTTCTAAATATATCCAGCAAAATAACTTATACTTGGTGAAAATAGCTTTATAACTTATGTGACGTATATTTATGAAAGAACAATGCCTTGACCTCTTTTTGTTCAATCTAAGTAACATTCTTTTTTTTTTTTTTTTCTTTTTTGTTGAGAACAGTCTCATGGCATGCCAGGGCTGGGGAGTGGTGGCGCAATGATCATAGCTCACTGCAGCCTTTAACTCCTGGCCTCAAGCTATCCTCTCACTTCAGCCTCCCAGGTAGCTAGGACCACAGGCACGTGCCACCACATCCAGCTAATTTTTAATTTTTTTTTTTTTAGAGGTGGGGTCTCATCATGTTGCCCAGGCTGGTCTCTAACTCCTGGCCTCAAGTGATCCTCCCACCTCAGCCTCCCTAAATGCTGGGATTACAGGCATTAGCCACTGTTCCCAGTCTCAATCTAAGTAACATTCTTAATTTATTTCTACCTTTACATTTTCTCCAAGTCCTTTATTTTGAGAAAAAAATATTTTAAAGCTTCAGTTTATGACTCATTTTTTATTTCAGTAGTCCATTTTTCTAATTAGAGGTTTCAACTAATTATCCTAAAATCAGCTACTCTAAAATTTCATTAATCTAAATTCAAACCAAAAAAAGCATAAGCAAAATTTGATTGTCAAAGAAAGTTTCAAAACTGGCAAGAACTGTATCTTTATTGTTAATCAAAATCTTAAGGAGGTGAATGTAGCATTTCTTTAAAGTAGACTTCAATATTTGGGAAACTATTTTTCTATTTCTGGAAGATCTCTGAAATGTAAATATACAAACCACATAACCCATATTCAGATAGCCTGGGATCACATGTTTCCAAATGTACTTTTGAAACAAAGTCCTGTTTTTTTTTCCTTTTTAATTGTAAAAGCACAGTATTTAACTTCTGCTTCTTAAAGTGGGTCAAAGGGGATAGATAACCTTTGTAGAAAAATGTGCAGTGCTGTGAGTAAACCCAGCATTGAAATCTTGCATTGTTATGATTCATTGAAAGGCTGAATGACCCAGAAGTCTGAATTTTTTTTCAAGGTTCTCATGACTGCAGCCAAATTAGTCTTTTAAAAGAAATTCAGTGGGAACCAGGTATAGAAAACCTTAGTTGAAGGTCCCTGATGTTTTTCTACCCCTGATTTTTCTGGACCAGGCAGCAGACTTCCCCAGGAGACCCAAGATAGTACTCAAAGCAGGAGAGCTGTGTGTGTTCTAAGCTGCAGCACCCACCGGCCAAAATGCATCAAGTCACAGCTTATGCTGAAGGTCAGGAGAACTAGCTGGCCCTAGAGAGAGAGTTCCGAAGGCCAAGAAAACTACTCTTTCCCACACTCCAGCAATGTTATCCTTTCACCCATTCACAAACGCAGGGGCAACCTCCCTATTCTCTTGAAACAGAAAAGATTATGTTATTAATATCTGTTGACTGACTAATTTAACTTTAGTGTAAAAGAGTCTTGTCAATCTGTCCCTTTCCCATGTTCAATTATATCTAATTTGTGGAATGAAAAGTGGCCCAGTACTGCTCATTCCAAGTTCCTTTTCCCTGTTAGATCTGTTAACTATGGACTTGGGCCAGGTTGAAAGTTTCCTTCTTTCTGTTTTGCTGGCCAAGCCCTTCCCCTCAGCTGCCTCCAGCGACATCACTGGTTGCTGAGAAATATCTGGTAAGCAGTACTCTGGGTAAGAGCTTGCTCCTTACCCCTCACTGGTGCCACGTGATGAGGTATCTGCGAGCTCTGGTGCCCTGTGGGTTGCGCTGGACAATGCAGAAACCTCAAATACCACACTGCCTTCTCCTCAGAGGTGCAGGAAAGAGCCTCCTGGCCCAAACCTCCCACCCCAAGGGTGGGGCAGTGGCTGTCCGCCTTCTCCCATTGAATGGAAAATCAGAACTCCTTTGTTCTTCCTGCCAGAGTGCCACTCCCAACAGTGACCCAAATGTGTATTCTTCACTTGTCCTTGGTCCAAGTCAAAACTCCCTTTCCTCGAGGTGGAGAAGAAAAGTCCCCGAACCCCCTGCTTGAAATCAGAGTAGTTAGCATTCCTTGCCACCCCACTTCCCTGCTCTGCCCCTCACTTTCTGAACTTGATCCAATCTGAACTTGATCCAGTATTAGTTACCTGGAAATCTGACATGTGAAGGCATGCATTCATTAATGGTAGTGGAAAAATCAACCAAAATTTCAGAGATAAAATGTACCCTAGAAGATTTAGTCAGGGAAAAAGCAGGCACTACCATACCATCCTTGTTCGATATAAAGAAGGACTGTAAGCCATTGGTGACCAGGCATGGATGGGGTGGGCTACCAAGGGCTCACAGGACCTCTTTATACTGTATTGAATAAGAGCGATAGAGCCTGCTTTTCCCCTGACTAAATCTTCTAAGGTACCGCTCATCTCTAAAATTTGGTTTGGTTTTTTACTGCCGTTAATGAACATACCTCCGTATATGTTTTCCAGGTTACTAATATTTGCTTTTTAAAAGAATTTCAAAAACTTTTAGACCTATTAAAGTATAGCTAATATAAGACATTCTCATGTCCATGTACCCACCACTCAATTTTAGAAATAATAAATTATAGAGTCAAAGTCCCCTATGAATCCCTCCTCTTCCATTTCTCTCTAGAGGTAACATTGAGTATTATCCTTAATTTGTTAATAATCATTCCTATCCATGTTTTATACTGTAATTATACATGGATATATATATATAAATATACTATATATATTTTATATATATGAATGATAATACTGTTGTTTTGGCATTTTAAATATTTTTTTCAGAAATATACAAATTGGTTTGACTGTGTATTTCTGCAACTTGTTCTTTTCACTTACCATCATCTTTTTTAGATTCATCTGTGTTGATAAATATGGCTTTTGTTCACTGCTCGAGTATTCCTACTCTACTTGTATATCAAGGCATTCTCCAGTTGGTGGACGTTTAAGTTGTTGCCTGTGTTCTATACTATGACCCTTAAAGAGGAAGTTTCCCCACCAAGATGTGGATGTTCTTGTACGTCTCCCTTTGGGAAGGCCTGATCTTTAAAAGCCAAAACTTGATTTTAACCTAACCTTTTTTTATTGGTCTTCGTGAATCTGAGTAAATTGCTGCATCTCTCTTGGCCTCAGTTTTCTTAGCCACACAGACAGGACTGAACTAAATGATTTCTAAGGTACTTCTCAAGTCTATAATTCTATGATTCTCTTTCATACTTATTTCCCTGCCTCCTTATGTTATAAGCAACCATTTAGCATAAGAGTCAATTCAGGAAAGCAAAATCTGTTAGAGAGAGAGAGTTTCTAAATTCAAAATGAAAATGCCTTTGAGTCACTCCCTTGGGAATGTTTTCTTACAGTTTATATTTCCTATTGTATTGACTAGATAAATATTAATAAGGAAAGTGGGACTACTTTAAAACCATCAAAAAATGAATGTTGAGGTATATTTGAGCAACATGGAAATACCTTTGGAATCTTGCCTTCTAAACTCAGATGTTGGATTGTGTTTCCAGCTGGGTGGGCTGCATGCCTCCTGGTGGGTCATGGACTGCTCATGAGTCAGGATGACTCAGGGTCATCATTTTGAACGTGAATTATTATATTATGTGCTGCCAAAAAATGATGTTCTCAAAAAGACTTTTGAAATACAAAAAGGCTTTTAAAAAAATTGCGGGTACATAGTAGATGTATATATTTATGGGTTACATGAGATATTTTGATACAGGCATGCAATGAGTAATAATAATCACATCAGGGTAAATGGAGTATCCATCACCTCAAGCATTTTTATCCTTTGTGTTACAAACAGTCCAATTATACTTATATTTATTTTAAAATGTATAATTAAATTATTTTTGATTATAGTCACCTATTGTCCTAGCAAATACTAGGTCTTATTCTAACTATTTTTTGTACCCATTAACCATTACCACTTTCCCCTACCCCCCACTACCCTTCCCAGCCTAACCATTCTTCTACTCTCTATCTCCATGAATTCAATCATTTTAATTTTTAGCTCCCACAAATAAATTAGAACATGCGAAGTTTGTCTTTCTGTACCTGGCTTATTTCACTTAATATAATGACCTCCAGTTCCATCCATGTTGATGCAAATGACAGGATCTCATTCTTTTTATGGCTGAATAGTACTCCATTGTGTATATGTACCACATTTTCTTTGTCCATTCATCTGTTGATGGATGCTTAGATTGCTTCCAAATCTTGGCTATTGTGAATAGTGCTGCAATAAACATGGGAGTGCAGTTATTTCTTTGACATACTCATTTCCTTCCTTTTGGAGCAGGATTGCTGGGTCATATGATAGCTCTATATTTGATTTTGTGAGGAGCCTTCAAACTGTTCTCCATAGTGGCTGTACTAATTTGCATTCCCACCCACAGTGTGCAAGGGTTCCCTTTTCTCGACATCCCTGCCAGTGTTTGTTATTGCCTATCTTTTGGATAAAAGCCGTTTTAAATGGGGTGAGATGATATCTCATTGTAGTTTTCATTTGCATTTCTCTGATGATCACTGATGTTGAACACCTTTTCATGTATCTGTTTGCCATTCGTATGTCTTTTGAAAAATGTCTGCTTAGGTCTTCTGCTCATTTTAAAATCAGATTATAAGATTTTTTCCTGTAGAGCTGTTTGAGCTCCTTATATATTCTGATTATTAATAGCTTGTCAGATGGGTAGTTTGCAAATATTTTTTCCCATTCTGTGTGTTGTCTCTTCACTTTGCTCATTGTTTCCTTTGCTGTACAGAAGCTTTTTAACTTGATGTGATCCTGTTTGTTCATTTTTGCATTGGTTGACTGTGCTTGCAGGGTATTACTGTAGAAATATTTGCCCAATCCAATGTCCTGGAGAGTTTCCCCAATGTTTTCTTTTAGTAGTTTCATAGTTTGAAGTCTTAGGTTTAAGTCTTTAATCCATTTTGATTTGATTTTTGTATATGGCAAGAGGTGGGGGTCTAGTTTCATTCTTTGGCATACAGATACCCAGTTTTCCCAGCACCGTTTATTGAAGAGACTGTCCTTTCCCCCAATGTATGTACTTGGCACCTTTGTCAAAATGAGTTCACTGTAGATATATAGATTTATCTCTGGGTTCTCTGTTCTGTTCCACTGGTATATGTGTCTATTTTTATGCTAGTACCATGCCATTTTGGTTACCATAGCTCTGTAGTATAATTTAAACAAAGGGCTTTTTGACCTGAAGGATAATGTCCTTCAAAAACTATGTTTTTTGAGATTGTATAGTCCTTTTAAATTAAAAAAAAAAAAAGTTGCTCCCTTACTGCCAGGATGACCTCTGGTTCTTGCTGCTGTTGGTGTGATAGCCCCCTCCTTCTTTCTAGTCTCCAGTCATCTGGGGCTAGGGGATAAGCCAAGTCTTTGGAGTTGTGGGCTCGAGGACTCTCCTAGCAGCTGTGGTCACAGTTCAGCACAGAGATGTTGTGGCAGCTACTTGGGCTGCTCATTGTGCCCTTTTTCTTTCTTATTTTCTAGTTCTTAGCCGAACACTACATGAAATTGCCTTCAGAGAAGTACTACAGTTTCTCATTAAATGTAATAACATTCATGACAGGATAGTAGTGCAGCTCTTTCATATAGATATGAATATACAATTTGTCCTTTCATATAGCTATGAATATAAAATTTTATTAATGAGATAGGTTTGAGTATTATATAGAGGATATATAATATGTATATAATATAGAGGATATTATGATTTTTCTCAATAGCCTTTCTATTCTATTTTTAGCAGCCTATGGATTCTAGGAGTGACCCAGCTCCAGGGATAGGCCTTGATTAATCTAAATTTAGAGAATGGATTTAGATTAATCCAATCTTGGTAATTCCCCGTGGCAGTGATTAGTTCAGGAATTCAGCCTTAGCCTGCCAGAACATGACATTCCCATGGTTATAAGTCCAGAAATGAGACATGAAGGAAAACTTGTTGGAGGCTTTGGGGAAATGCTTTCTCACTTTTGAGAGGAAGAGGAAAATAATCTCTTTTCTTCTGGTATTGCTGTTGTGGTCAGGAACTGCTATCAGTCAAGAGTGTGAAATTGATACTCCCTGGAGGGCAGAACCCAGGGAGGTGCAGAGAAATGAGCTGGAGCCCTAGATTGAGCCATCTCTGAACCCCATTCACCACTGGACTTGTTGTAGATGAGTCAACAAATTACCTTAAGCTAGTTTGATTTGGGGTTTCTGCTATTTGCAGCTGAAAGCATCCTAATTATATTATCATTTTACAGCTAATTATTCTTTTAATCCCTGGAGTAGCATCAGGAAATTATCTTTGCTTTAAATTTTAACATGAATGTTAATCCACTACTGATATTATTGTCAAGCTAATTGTAATGTGTCTTCATTTTCTTATTGGAATAAGATTTCTCAGCATCCTGACTATTGTAACTATAATATATTAAGAAATTTCCAAAGTTTTTTTTTTTTTTTTTTTTTTTTGAGACAGAGTCTCACTCTGTTGCCCAGGCTGGAGTGCAGTGGTGCAATCTCGGCTCACTGCAACCTCTACCTCCTGGGTTCAAGTGATTCATTTTCCTGCCTTAGCCTCCCCGCTAGCTGGGATTACAGGCACCCACCACCACACCCAGCTAATTTTTTTAGTAGAGTAGGGGTTTTGCCATGTTGGCCAGGCTGGCCAACTCCTGACCTCAGGTGATCTGCCTGCCTTGGCCTCCCAAAGTGCTGGGATTACAGGCGTGAGCCACCGCACCTGGCCAAATTTCCAAAGTTTTTAAAGCCATCTTTACCCTTAGTAGTATATAATATTTACTTAAATATGTAAGAGTACCTACCCTTTAATTTAGTTACTGTACACATGTTTCTGTGCACAACTTAACTGGCAAAGAGAGGATGGAGTCTTCGCATGATCTGAGAGCAATTGCAGGGCACTATGTTAATAAAACCCAATAACACAGGATTAAATCACTGTGCAAAAACCAGGCTTTGAGGCAGAGCTGAGGAGAGAGGAGAGGGAACTACATGGGTGGAATGGCATCCTCAGAGAAGGCTGCAAAGTGAGGTGGTCATGCAGGAGTGCAGGAAAGGAGGTATGGGGCCCACTGAGAGAAGCAAAAGGCCTCATTTGGAGAAACTCTGAGGTTTGCAGTGTCAGGAGAATGGTGCATCTGGTGGGAAAGGCTGTATCACCAGGCTGAAGAAGTTGGCTCCACGGCTTCTTAAATAGTGCAGTGACATTACCACAGGGATTGTTGCAAGTTAGTCTAGAAGTGACATGTAGGGGAATTAGACCAGGGAGAGATGTTGGCACAGTATCCTGGAAAGCTATTACAAATAATCCATGCATGAAGTGACAAGAGCTGTAGGGTTATAGACTGAATGTGTAATCTCTTAGGTTTATATGGAATTTCAGAGTTCCCAGAGCACGTTCACACACGTCGTCTAATTTATCTAATTAGATCCTGTCAACCTTTTTTTATGGATGAGGATATATAGGTTCAGAGCAGTCAAGCAGCCTGTTCACAAGTTTTTAGTGACAGTTCAGTCATTAAACTGAACTAACCTACAGTTCAGTGCTTTTCAATGAATTTTTACCTCTTGTAGTGAAATTCTTACTTACTAAAACTGTTGACTATTTTCTAGGTCCCCACTTGCTTTTTTTTTTTCCATATGGTGCTAATTTGACTTTGTTCTGCAGCCGTTGTCTGTCACTTGGCCCTTGACAACAGCATAAGCAAAAGCTAAATGCCGTAGTTCACAGCTCTTAGAAACTTTGAAAACCTTTGAGTAGTGAAAAGATGGCTAAGTGTCACCATCTTGTAGAACTTCCTCACATAACTGAAAGGTAATGTTCCTAACAACAACAACAACAAAAAGCCTCTGTCAGTAGAAGGTTTTTGAAGTGTTTTAAATGAATGGAGAGTGAGGCTTTAAGGAGCCTCAAATTGGCATTGTTGAGTGAAGGTGGTAAAGTTGCCCATGACTTCCAATTACAGGCAAAATCAACCTTAATAAGAACAGGCGTTACTATTTTAATAAGCCAGAATAAGGAAAATATTAATCTGAACAAATATTCTGGTATACATCGTCTTTTATTTAAAACGTGAATGAAGGTTGGGCAGGCTAGCTCACACCTGTAATCCCAGCACTTTGAGAGGCTAAGGCAGGTGGATCACGTGAGGCCAGGAATTTGAGACCAGCCTGGTCAACATGGTGAAACCCCATCTCTACTGAAAATACCAAAGTTAACTGGGTGTAGTGGAGCACACTGTAATCCCAGCTAGTCGCGAGGCTGAGGCAGGAGGCAGGAGAATCGCTTGAACCCAAGAGGCGAAGGTTGCGGTGAGCCAAGATCACGCCACTGCACTCCAGCCTGTACAACAGAAGGAGACCCATCTCAAAAAAAATAAGTGAATGAACTATTAAGTGGTAAAATGTTGGACATTGGCCTTTTAATTAATTTATTCAGGTATACAGTAGGCATTTTGAAAGTCATTTTTTTTTATTTTGGTAAAAACATAATATGTAAGTTACAGTCTTAACCATTTTTCAGTGTACAGTTCAGTAGTTTTACAAGCCTGTTCACATTGTGGTGCAACTGATCCGTAGAACTATTTCATCTTGCAAATCTGAAACTCCAAACCTATTAAACAACTATTCCTTTCCCCCTCCTTCCAGATCCTGGTAACTACCATTGTACTACTTTCTGTTTCTATGGATTTGGAAAGTCATGAATTTTTTTAAAATGTTAATCTGAAGAAACATGTATTGAGTACATACCAGGTTTTGGGCATTGTTCTTGATGCCAGGCCCAAAGAGAGGTAAAGGATAGAGGAGGATTCCTAGAGGGTCTTTGTTACACTGGATTTGGTGGCATATAAAACGTAAATCACAATAAAAATCAATGTCTATTAAGTCTTAAATGAGTGATGGAAACAGTATATCTTGTCAGATGCTAGCAGTAATATTTATGCTGAGTTGCTGAGTTTTGTGTCACCTTTACAGACCCTGAAATGCTGAGGGAGGTGCCTTAGAGGAGAAAATATGAGCCAGATAACTTGGGAATAGTGGTTATCAGATTGCATTAGGTTGGTGCAAAAGTAATTGCGGTTTTTGCCATTCTTAATGGCAATTACTTTTGCACCAACCTAATATTTATTAATAATTTATGGTTGTTAGTGAGGGGAAATAATGGTTGAGAAGGTGTTCTGCTAAATTAGCTTGGGTGTGATTGTTGCCTATTTCAAGACACAAGAGTATCTAAAAAGGCTCCGTGGGGGAAAAGTACCACACAGAGAAAAAAGGGGGAAATTCGGTTGGTTTATGTCTATGCATTGTATAAAGCTGGAGCTAGGAAGCAGCCTTTTGGGTGCTTTCAATGTTTATATGAAAAAATACTGTAGTAACATAGCAGTTGAATGCTCCCCACCTAAATAAAACTGGAGTTGGCTGGGTGCAGTGGCTCACGCCTATAATCCTAACACTTTGGGAGGCCGAGGCAGGTGGATCACGAGGTCGGTCAGGAGATTGAGACCACCCTGGCCAACATGGTGAAACCCCATCTCCACTAAAAATACAAAAAATTATCTGGGCATGATGGTGCATACCTGTAGTCCCAGCTACTCGGGAGGCTGAGGCGGGAGAATCACTTGAACCTGGGAGGTGGAGGTTGCAGTGAGCCAAGATTGCCCCACTGCACTCCAGCCTGGTGACAGAGTGAGACTCCGTCTCAAAAAACAAAACAAAACAAAACAAAACTGGAGTTAATGTTTAAGTCAATTTAGAGGATATGTAATTTACATGTTTTCCTGAAATTTCTTGGAAACCACTTTAAGGGGTTCTATATAGCAGTGGTCCCCAACCTTTTTGGCACCAGAGACTGGTTTCATGGAAGACAGTTTTTCCTCCAGGGACTGGAGGTGGTGGTGGTGTGGGGGTGGGGGTGGTTTAGGAATGATTCAAGTACATTACATTTATTATGCACTTATATTCTATTTTTATTACATTGTAATATATAATGAAATTATTATACAACTCACCAATGTAGAATCAGCGGGAGCTGTGAGCATGTTTTCCTGCAACAAGATGGTCCTATCTGGGGATGATAGAAGACAGTGACAGATCATCAGGCATTAGATTCTCATAGGAGTGCACAACCTAGATCCCCCACATGGGCAGTTCACAATAGGGTTTGAGCACCTATGAGAATCTAATGCCGCTGCTGATCTGACAGGAGGCTGAACTTAGGCAGCAATGCAAGTAATGGGGAGCAGCTGTAAATATAGATGAAGCTTCTCTCACTTGCCTGCCACTGAATTCCTGCTGTGCAGCCCAGTACTGGTCCGTGGCCCAGGGATTGAGAAACCCTGCTGGACAGAATGCAAAAGAATAGAAAAATCTAAACAAAGCTGAGTAGCCAGATGATGACGATTTAGCAAATTGCAACTAGTTGTATTCACTAACTGGTCTCCTCAGAAAGCTTATTCCTGATATATGATAGAGCTTGCTGATATTTGTCAAGGGCTTTGTGGTTCTTTGTCGTTGAAATTGATAAATAAGTTTTGAGCTACCATAGTGGGGGGAAATATGTGAGGGAAGGGTTGAACTTTTGAAGTGCCCGAGGCCTTCAAAAGGCATAGCCGTTTGAAAGCCAAAACTTTTGGCTTCAGGTTAGAATCATCTGGGAAACTTTAAAAATTACCAGTGCCCAGGTCCCATCCTTGACTAATTAAGTCACAATCTCAGAATTTGGGGAAGGGGGCAGGCCTAATCATGAGGATTTTTTTTTTAAACATTTCTCAGTCATCTTAGTCCATTTTCTGCTGCTATGACAGAATACCTGAAACTGCATAGTTTATAATGAACAGAAATTTATTTAGCTCATGATTCTGGAGGCTGGGAACTCCAAGGGTATGGCATCAGCATCTGGTGAGGACCTTCATGCTTCATTATCTCATGCTGGAAGACTGGAAGGGGAAGTGCACTCATGCAGAAGAAAATGTAGGAGGAGCAGGACTAACTTTTATAAAAACCCACTCTCAAGATAACTCACTCCTGTGATAAGGACAATCCGTTCATACAGGCTCCACATGAATCAGCTGTGAAAGGTCCCACCTCTTAGTACTTAGTATCTCTAAGGTCCCACAATGGCAATCTAATTTCAACCTGAGTTTCGGAGGGGACTTTCAGATCATAGTACCAGGCAATTCTAGAGTACAGTCAGGCCTGAAATCCATTCTTCCTGTTTCAGCTCTAGCAAGTAATCTGTGGGGAACATTTATTAAAATGTGTATAAAATACTTGCTAACTGTTTAAAATAGATATGCAGGCTTTCCCTCCCTTACTGTCAAATAGGCAAATTTTTTTTCCTTAGTCATTTGCAGAATCTGAAGAAAAAAGTGGAAGGAGATGGAGGAATATTCTTTAAAGAGGTCCCATAGCCTTCTTTTGGGAAGGATTGGGGTTGAGGAGTAGATAGGAAGCATTGTTTATATGTACTTCAGGAAGTAGGAAATATGGCATGTTCTCAATCTATCTAAATTATATAACTTTGCAGGATGTGATCCATTTGTGTCAGAATAATGAGGCATATAATACGTTGCATTTAACACGTGTGGGAATTCTTTGCTGAGTAATTAGCATTCCTTTCTCCAGCCTGTATTCAGAGGAAACATACCATTCACACCCTCTCTGTGTTCACATTTTCCAGTGCGTTGGAGAGCTTTTTTTCAATAGAAATCTTTGTCCTCCTAATGAGACTTGGATTATATCTGAAGAAACTTAACATATCTTTCTTTGTTTTTCTGGCAGGAATTGATTTTAAAATTAGAACGATAGAACTAGATGGAAAGAAAATTAAGCTTCAGATATGGTAAGTAAACACACACACAGTTTCTGCTTTAATTGGGAATTGAAAGTAGGAATTAAATGTGAATTGTAATAAGTTAGAGGCATCTTGTGATAGCTAAAACATCTTTTCTTTATCGGAACCAAGGGGAAATAAGTAAGCACTGGGAATCCTTCAAAGGTATCTTCACCAAGAGTTGGGAAGGTGAGAGAGGGTACTAACTGTTGAAGCCGGAAGAGATCCGATAGCTCATCTTTCCAAAACTATAATTTTTGAGGGTAGGAAACTAAATTCTAAGGAACGCAAATTACTTCTTCATCACAGTTGTTGTAGTTTTGAAATCTGATAAGACAGAGTAGTCACGTCGCAGGAACCCTTGGCAGGAAGTACAGATCTAGGTTCTAGCCAGGATGCCTCCAAATTGAGGGCTTTGGGCCAGTTATTTCCCTTCTCAGGGTCTCACCTTTTCCTCGTTTGTAAATTGGTTGGATTGATGGCATTGGAGTTCCCCTCTAGCTATGATATTTTATGATTTATTTGCATATTTCTTATTAAATAGAAAAATGAAGACTGAGAAAAAAAATCATGTCATAGTTCAGACTGCTCTAAGATATTTTTAAACACACTTTTTTTCTCATACATAGCACAGTACTTCTGACACCAGATGTCAGGGGGTTCCCCCCACCACCACCAGGTAATTCTCCAGCAGATGCCAATTGGGTGTCCTATACCTTTTTTTTAATTCTTTTTTTAATTTTCTTTTTCTTTCTGGGTGTCCTATAATTTAAGTCAGTTCTGATACTGTCTACCTGGAGATAGCATCAGATCCCACAGGTTGAGGGCTGGGTCCCGCAGTGTCCCCACTTCAGCTGCCAGTCACAAGTACAGGTTAAATATCCCTTATCCAAAATGCTTGGGAACAGAAGTGTTTCCGATTTTGGATATTCTTGGATTTTGGAATATGTGCATATACATAATGAGATATCTTGGGGATGGGACCCAAGTCTAAACACGAAATTCATTTATGTTTCATATACAGCTGGTACACATGAAGCTGAATATAACTTTATACAATATTTTAATAAATTTTTTTTTTGAGATGGAGTTTCGCTCTTGTTGCCCAAGCTGTGGTGCAATGGCGTGAGCTCGGCTCACTGCAACCTCCACCTCCCGGGTTCAAGCGATTCTCTTGCCTCAGCTTCCTGAGTAGCTGGGATTACAGGCGTGCGCTACCACGCCCTGCTATTTTTTTGTATTTTCAGTAGAAACGGGGTTTCTCCATGTTAGCCAGCTGGTCTTGAACTCCTGACCTCAGGTAATCCGCCCGCCTCAGCCTCCCAAAGTGCTGGGATTACGGGCGTGAGCCACTGCGCCCGGCCAATAAAATTTTTTAAATAAACTGTGTTGTATGTCTACATTTTGACTGTGACCCGTCACGTGAGCTCAGGTGTGGAATATTCTACTATGGCATCATGTTGGCACTCAAAAAGTTTTGGATTTGGGAGCATTTTAGATTTTGGATTTTCAGATTAGGGATACTCAACTGTAGTAGGTTGTCACCTCTACTTCTGACCAACTGGCTATAAATTGGGGTTCTGATGACCCCCCTCCTCTGATACCTTTAATTTACTAGAGCAGCTCACAGAACTCAGGGAAACAGTTTATTTATGTTTACCCATTTATTATAAAGGATATTGCAAAGAATACAGATGAACAGCCAGATGGAAGAGATACACAGGGCAAGCCATGTGGGAAGGAGTGAGGAACTTCCACACTTCCTTCCTTGTGGGAGGGGTCATCTACTCTCCAAGAACATCCAGCACCTCCACGTGTCTCACTGTCCTGAAGCTCTCCAAACCCAGTCCTTTGAGTTTTTATGGAAGCTTCCTTATATAGCCATGATTGATTGCATCGTGGGCCATTGGTGATTAAGTCAACCTTTAGCCCCTCTCCCTTCTCCAGAGGTCGAGTGGTAGGACTGAAAGTTCCAGCCCGCTTGTCACTTGGTTGGTTCTCCTGGCAACCAGCCTCCTATCCTGTGGCTGGACAGGAGCCCCAGCCACCAGTTATTTCATTAGCGCACAAAAAGAACTTAAACACTTTGTTGGAGATTCCAAGAATTTTAGTATCTGTGTGCCAAGAATCAGGAGCAGAGACCAAATATGTTTCTTATTATATGTGTTTCTTACTGTATCACACTATCACAGCTACTATAACAAAAATACCATAGACTGGGTGTCTTAAACAATAAACATTTATTTCTTACAGTTCTGGAGGCTGGGAAATCCAAGATCAGGGTGCCAGCAGATCCAGTGTCTAGTGAAGGTTTGCTCCCTGGTTTGTAGACAGCTGTCTCACTTGTATCCTCACATGGCCCAGAGAGAGATCATCTCTATGGTGTGAAGAGCACTAATCCCTTTCACAACGGCTCCACCCTCCTGACCTAATTACCTCCCAAAGTTCCCCTATCTAAATACCATCACATTGAGGATTAGGCTTCAACATATAAATGTTGGAGGAACACAAACTATTAGTCCTTAGGATGTTTCCCAACTCTAATGTTGCAATATGCAATGCAAAGATCTTATGATTACCCAACTCTGGTTCATAAACTCCTGAAGAATCTGTCCAACTACAGTGAATAAATATGGTTCCTCCAGATTGCTAGGTTGAATATTTTTGACTTGAACTCAGAAGCTCTTCTTAGATTTTTTTTAACCTCCTAGAAGCTGGTTTAATTTCTTTCAGTTCAGTGCCTTGCATGGAGCCATATAGATTTGGAGCTTTTGGAAGGTTGTTGGTGATGTTTGCTGATCTAATGTGTATTGATGACAGCAGTAGACAAAACGTAGAATTCAGAGCAGCACTGGCTAAGAACGAGGCAGGGCTAAAGAGTAAAGTTATACATATTAGCTTTTGCCTTAGGCTGTATTTCTTTTTTGAACTCAGAACTGGGACAGAAGAAGAACATCCCCCAGCTCTTCTTTTATAGAGAAGGAAACAGGGACTGAGAGTGGTTAGGTCCACTCGAGGGCATATGTGATGAAGCTGGGATAACTACTCAACTGCCCTGGAACATAGTGATTGGCTTCCTAGTGGTTTCCAGTGTACTTCACTGGAAAATGTTATGAAGGTTACTATAGGCTGCCCTTTCCATCCATTGGTATTGAACAAGATGCCAAATATTTTACAGATTTAAAAAATTACATCTTTTCTCATGATCCCCTCCTTGGGTTTCTCAGAGAAATATGGTTAGTCTGCTAAAAAGTGCTTGCCTTCCATTTCCCCATGATTTGTTAGCGGTGCAGCAAACAAGTGCCCCATGCATCTAATGCCGATCAAAGAAAATGACAGGATAAGATGGCTTTTTTGTAAGGCCTGGCCCAGAGCTGAACAGCTGAGACCTAAGATGCTTGTCTCCTTCAAGAGTATGAGCTGGGCCGGGTGCAGTGGCTCACGCCTGTAATGCCAGCACGTTGGGAGGCCGAGGCGGGTAGATCACAAGGTCAGGAGTTTGAGACCAGCCTGGTTAATATGGTGAAACCCCGTCTCTATTAAAAATACAAAAATTAGCCTGGCGTGGTGGTGGGCTTCTGTAGTCCCAGCTACTTGGGAGGCTGAGGCAGGAGAATCGCTTGAACCCAGGAGGCAGAGGTTGCAGTGAGCCAGGATTGTGCCACT
The DNA here is from genome assembly GCF_028858775.2 of Pan troglodytes. Lineage (NCBI taxonomy): Eukaryota > Metazoa > Chordata > Mammalia > Primates > Hominidae > Pan > Pan troglodytes. Next base: position 55,239,175 of record NC_072414.2, read on the forward strand.
GGACCCCAGCCTGGGTGACAGAGCGAGACTCCATCTCAAAAACAAACAAACAAATAAATAAATACATAAAGAATATGAGCTGGTTTAGTGGCACAGCTGGGGCCATAGTTCCTCTGAGCCTGTTTCCTCATCTGCAGAACTTGGATGCTGGTAACACCCCCAGCCAGTAGCCCACCCTAATGGGCTGTGGTAGACATCACGTGAGTGCAGTGTGAAAGTATTTTGTAAGATATATGTCTATGTTAAGGTGTTTATTGCTTTTTAACTTATGATATTCCCTTGGGCCTTCATCTTTTATTAGGATTTGGTATATACTAGATTTCTAGTATATTTCCACAAATGCCTCTTTCTCTCCTGCAATTAAATTGTCTTAGTAGCACAGGGAATGAATTAGTTCTGGCTGGAAGTGGGAAATTTGAGAATATTGATTTTCTCAAGTATCAAGGAAATTTAACTTCCTTTATAGGATTGCTTCTATAAATGAAATCAGAAACTCTTATATTTTTCAGAATGCATTTTAATGGTATGCCATCAGCTAAAAAGCAAAAATATATGAAAGTTTATATAGTTTTGACATGTTGTTTATGTTTAAAAGTCTTTGAAAACGTTGTCAAGATTTATGTGTTGAACTCCAGGTCCCCATGAAATCATGGGCTCCATAGCTGAACAAGTTCTTGAGGAGATCTATTTTATTGTGCTCTACTGAGCAGAATTTACACAGTAATAAGTCCAGCTCGATTGCTTGCTTTATACAGAAATCAGACATTCAGGCAAGAAAGCAAAGTGCTTTAATCATTAAGCACTTACAAAAAGGATTATAACTATCTCGGGGAGTCGAAGAATTTAGAACTATTCTCTATTCCCTCCCACGTGTGTTTGACTAATATAACACACCAGTTCCTAGCAGGATTTTTCCGTGTATTTTTCTGTTGCTGCTTTTATCAAGGTCTGAGTTTTTCACCCAGGTCATTGTGAGCTCTTGACAGGCTCCTGTGGCCACCACCACCTCCAGCTTGCAGATGTGCAAAGGGCTCCCTCTGTGTCTCATTCTCCTTTCCTCTGTGACCACTGCACCCTGAGCAGACTAGAATTACATCTCCTACAGCAGGGTTTCTCCTCAGTGATGCTGGTGATGACTTTAAAAACCACTCTCCTTTGTTTCATATTTTAGGGACACAGCGGGTCAGGAAAGATTCCGAACAATCACAACAGCATACTACAGAGGAGCCATGGTGAGTGTGTTGTAAGGTTTTGTAACTCTTCAGGTAGAAGTAAAGCATGAATGTTTGTTTGCCAAGATTATAGGATTCAAGATGGAGTCTAGTATGTAGAAAAATAAATTTTCTGATGGGGAAACAAGACATTTAAAAGGTTTTTTGGTTGTGTTTAGCAACTATATACTTTGCCAGTGGTCTTCATCGTAATAATCAGGTGATTAACTTATAGATGTTCTAGAACTCCTCCACACATTCTGATGTGATTGTATATTTTCATTATTCTTCCTTTTATTAATACCTTATGGCAGTCGTAGCAAACCACAAGCCCTGTGACTAAGTATTCTTTTCTTATACTCTCTTGTCATTCAGCCCTGCCACCATTATCTCTTACCTCACCACCTCCACAACATCCACTGCTGTGGCTCATCTCCCTGTCATCCCCCTGACCACCATTCTGCCAGCTGGCCGGAAAGAATCTGGTGAATCTTGACTACCAAGTTATTTGCTGAATCCAGGCATTTTCCTTGCTGTCATAACTTCATCACTTGTTATGTTCTATCCTAAGATGCTTCATCTATTCAGTGCACTTTCATTGCTTTTTGGCTCTGGGCAGCGTGATGCTGGGAGTACAGTGGTGAGTAAGGCAGCTTGGAAGCTGCCTTACTTCCATGAGCTGTGCTTAACCATGCTTAGAATGCCAGGCCCAGACCACGGCTTTATCTCTGGTGTTTAGGCCTAAGCCAAGCACAAGTTGGAGTCTTGAATTATGATGAAATCTAGTATGCTCAGAGTCTTTGAAGGTTGAACAACTGAGGTCATGAACCCCAACCTGGTAGATTGTAGGGTACCAGCTGCCGTCATTCCCAACTCATTGCTTAAAAGATTCTTGTATTCCTGGGAGTGGTGCTAGGATGACAGAGCTGAAGGGGTGATAGCTGTCCCCACACCTCTAGGAAGATGTGGTCTGAACCCACAGATCCCCTCACTGACATGCTGCCCTTCCTCCTCCACCACCACTTGCTCTCCAGTGTTGGAGTAGCATCATAACTCATCCCCACAAAAAGATTAGGGATTCCTTTTTAAGGCTGAAGTGTACCACTAACCATTTTATGTGTATTTGTTCCCCATACTCCACCCTATAATACTTTTAAGATTGTGAAGGGTCATCATTTTAATAAAAATAGCTGCCAGCCACTTTCTATTTTGCTTAGACTGGAATCAAAGGGAAGGGGCTTATTATATGTGCCAGGAAGACATTTGTTTGTTGTTTGTTTGTTTCCCCCAGGAAGGAATTTTAGGGATAAAAAGAACATCATAACAGGGATGATTTGGAATAGTTTACAGGTAATTCTGATTAGAGGCATCTTAGACACACATGCCTTTCTGTTGAGCAGTTTTTTGCATGCTAGGAATGATGTGCTGACACCATTTGCATGCTCATTTTCACTGGAGGGTGGGCAGGGGCACTTAGAATATAAGAGTAAATGTTTCACTTGGATGTCTGGCTCTAGTTCATTGTATGAAGAAAGAGGGCATGGAAATGTATTAAATAATACATTTAGATTTGAGGATTGTCTTAATTTACTTACTGCCTAGTCTTTCCTCACATTACTTCAGATAATTAGAAATTGTTGCTATTCTAAATAGTATTACCTTCCACATTTTGAAGGTAGAGATTTCTGTCTTTGTTCTGCTGTATACAATGCCAGTGTCTGACACATAGTAGAGGCTCAATAAATGCTGGCTGAAGGGGTGAATCAGTGGGAAATTTTAGACCTAGACACCATCTTGGATAAATCTTCAGGAAATCCTGCTGTGCCTGACTCTTGGATCTCTCAAGTCATCTATTCCAGTCGATTGCCGGGCCCACCATTTTCAGCAAGTGGTGGTTATGGCAGGTTTAGTTTGGCTGATTCAGGTATGTGGCATGTTGACAAGCACTATACTGGAGTCTGTCACCATGGCATTTCAAACACATCAGCAGCATTCATAGGCATAGCAGTGATCCTGATGGACATTTGGGCTTTGGGGAAAAACAGGACCATATCATTACATTATTAATGTTTCTCATAGACCAACACCATCTTCTGAATTCTTAGGAAGCTATTCTTCTTGTAGATATATACTAGATACATAAAGTTTTAACCGATACACTTGAATTTGTATTTCTAACTGATTCATAATATCAGTTAGCTTAAAAACATAAGAAATAGGTGAATGATTTCTGCTATTGAAACTGAAGATATAAATTAATAATAGCTGCCATTTATTGAGTCCAAGCTATGTCCCAGGCTCTAGGTGAAGTAGTTTACAAATATCTCAGTAGATCCTCAAAATGATCAAGCGTGGAAGAAGTATTGTCCTCATTCTGTAAATGAGGACATGGAGACTGAGAGGAATAAAATAATGGCTCCAGGATCTCCCATTTAATATGTGGGGGAGCCTAAGTTAGAAGCCTCAGACTCTAGCCTGTGTTCTTAACACCACACCATGTTCACACTTTCTGTGCTAACCAGTGAAATGAAACTTCATGATGACATGGCATATAAATGATCTGGGTTGTTCATACAGTCCAAAGGATGGTAGAGCTAGGGCAGTTATTTGGGTAATTTTAATATTGTAGGCAGCCAAACACATTGCATCAGGAATTATGCAGAATCCACTTTGAATTGTTTTTATTGTGGTAAAATATACATAATAGAACATTTACCATTTTGACCATTTTAAAATGTATAGTTCTTTACTTTGACTTTTTTTTTTTTTTTTTTTTTTTGAGACGGAGTTTCACTCTTGTTGCCCAGGCTGGAGTGCAATGGCACGATCTCGGCTCACTGCAACCTCCACCTCCTGGGTTCAAGCGATTCTCCTGCCTCAGCCTCCCTAGTAGCTGGGATTATAGGCATGCATCACCACGCTCAGCTAATTTTGTATTTTTAATAGAGATGGGGTTTCCCCATGTTGGCCGGGCTGGTCTCAAACTCCTGATCTCAGGTGATCCACCTGCCTCGGCCTCCCAAAGTGCTGGGATTACAGGTGTGAGCCACCATGCCTGGGCTGACCTTTATAAAATAAAATTATTTACATGGAGACAATTGTAAATTGCCTTTACAGCGTGTAGCCAAAGTGAAGCATTTGTATTTGAGGCTGGAGGAAGGGAGGATAGAGGAGTTGTTTGTCGTTTAAACAATAATGTATGTTTTTCTGGTTGCAAAAAGGATACATATACTACAGGAAACTCTGAAAATCCCAAGAAATCATCTAAAATCCCACTACTCTGAGAGATATATTCTGTTAACGTTTTATTTCATGTATTCTTTGTCTATGTGTATATGTGTGTTTTATATGATTTATATTTATTTATATTTTATGTTTACTTACAAAGTTGGAAGCCAGACCTGGAAGGACTTCCCCTACCATACTAAGGAAATTTAATTTAATTTTGAGTATAAAGGAGAGGTGCTCAAGGATTTTGATCAATGAAGTGATAGTTCTAGTACCCTTACGGAAAGTGGATTAGAGGAGGCTAAGAATGAAAGCAGGGAAGCTGGATGTGGTGGCTCATGCCCGTAATCTCAGCAGCTCGGGAGGCGGAGGTGGGAGGACTGCTTGAGTTCAGGAGTTTGAGGCCAGTCTGGGCAACATAGCGAGACCTCATCTCTAAAAAAAAGAAAGAAAGAAAGAAAGAAAAGAATGAAATTAATCAGGGAAATCAATTAAAGATGATGGGAATCCAGGTAAAGACTAATTTGTGAGAATCTGAATAAGGCCATGTGTGTGGTAGGTAAGATTCTGGAATATTTAGGACATTGAGTCTCCAGGACTTAGTGACTGATTGGCTATAGAGAAGATAACTCCCACATGTGTGCTTGGGCTGGCTGACTGGGTTGTATTACTTTCACCAAAATGGTAATACAAGGACAAATAGAAGATTCAGAGGAGACAAGACAATCTTGTTTTACTTTGTTGAGTTTGCCGTGATCACGGGGGATATCTATTGGCCAATGTCCAGACAGTGGTCTCTCGAGTACCCCAGCCTAGCCCTTCAGCCTCAGCTTGTGCCCTCCGCCCATTAGATCTGTGCAGCCTTGCCAAGCTGACTTTCTTTCACTCAATCCAGCGGTCTCTGGTTCAACATCAGCAAGAGATTTACAATGTTTCTGCTATTTGCCAGGTACCTGGGCTTCCCCTCTTCACCCCAGCTCCTAGCCCTTTGCCTAGTTTAAGTCTACTAAGTTCCCAGGCTTTGGCTTTAATGTCATTTCCTCAGGGAAGCCTCCCCTGCCCACTCCAGCCCCTCAACCAGATTGAATTACACCCCTAGCATATGAGTTCCCCATGCATCTTCATAGCAGTTGTCAAAATTATAATTAGTTGTATAGATATTGGTTTATTGTCTGTTGTCTTTGTTAGCCATCTACAAGAGGAAGAGACCTTTTCTATCTTGTTCACTGCTAGTAGGATCTAGTATAGTATTAGGCACACAGTAAGTGCTCACTAAATATTTGTGTAGTAGATGGACAGGTGAGTAGTTCTAGCACTTAGTACAGAAGTGTGGTCTGGGGATATAGATTTTGCAGTAGCATACAGGTGTTAGTTTAAACATTTGGAAGGTAAACCTTTTAGAAATACCAGACATGGGCTGGGCGCGGTGGCTCACACCTGTAATCCCAGCACTTTAGGAGGCCAAGTTGGGCGGATCACGAGGTCAGGAGATCGAAACCATCCTGGCTAATATGGTGAAACCCTGTCTGTACTAAAAATACAAAAAATTAGCTGTGTGTGGTGGCGGGCGCCTGTAGTCCCAGCTACTCGGGAGGCTGAGGCAGGAGAATGGCATGAACCCGGGAGGCAGAGCTTGCAGTGAGTGGAGATCATGCCACTGCACTCCAGCCTGGGTGACAGAGCGAGACTGTGTCTCAAAAAAAGAAATACCAGACATGGAGTCTTTAAAAATATGATGAGAATGCCTTTCATTAAACCAGTATAACAAATGCATTGGATTTTAAGTGTCTGTGATGTACTTAGATAAATAGTGACAACCTATTTTTTGATCAACCTACATAAAAAATAATTTTAAAGCAGTGTGGTCTCAATCTTAGTAGAAGAGTAGAAAGCAAGATAGTTTCTACTTGGAATAAACAAGTGCACAGTGGAAGTGATTAACTCTTACTGTCAATGTTATCGCTGTTTTGACTTAACACTCAGCTCCAGTTGGGGCTGATTGTTATCATGTGAGGTCAGGTAGAAAGGGTGTATCACCTTTACCACGATCACTAATTCATTAAAGGTTAACAGTGAAAATGTTAAAAGGGTTTTTATTTACATGGTGAGACCAGTGGAATAAGTATTTATTGATTTTTGTTTCTCTGTACTTTTCAAATTTATTATGAACCCTTTTTTAAAGGGAAAAAATGGACAAACAAAAGGTTTCTGGAGGGTAGGAGTACATTGACATTGTATACTATAACTTTAAATATATAAAGTACTAAATAAAGATATTTTTCCCCCTTATAGGGCATTATGCTGGTCTATGACATCACAAATGAAAAATCCTTTGACAATATTAAAAATTGGATCAGAAACATTGAAGAGGTATGTGTGGAAAGAGAATGGTGACATTGGAGAAGAGTCCTGCTGGGTACTTGTAAAAGGCTCCTCTGTCTCTGCAAGGCAGCTGAGCTGCTTAGAAGCAGGGCATGGGCAGGTTGGGCCCTCTCTGTCTGAAGAGCTCCATAAATCTCTGGTGCTGCCAGTCTGACTACTGGGGGTTAGGGGGACAGAGAAGTAACGTCACAAGATTTTAAGCTTGGGCCAGATATGGGAAATAATTTAATCCTAGATCACATTTTACACATGAATAACTGAGAACAGAAAGAAGTGATTTGCCTGTGCTCATACAGCCTTTAAAAAGAAGAGCCAGGATTAAAACATCTGGTTCCCAGCTTCTATCCCACCATGCTGTTTGGCTAGCAACAATTATCTCTTTACCTTGGCAACTTTTTGCCCTTCTGACATTTTCTCCATTTTAGATATTTGAAGATTGTTTTAATTCCAGGATAATTGGTATTAAGATTTTTTTAATGTCTTTGTCACTTAAGAAAGAAATCTGACTCTGAAATAATTTTGTACACGTTTCTATTAACTTAGATGAATTTCTTTTTAAAATAGTACAGAATCCAGAATACCTTCTCCACTGGTTCACTCAGTACCAAGTTTTTGTCCTTCTTTGACCTGAATATTTGGAAATTTTGTCATTAGAGCACCATAAGCTTTATTTGTGTTTGTTCCACCTTCTTTCCAAACCTCGGGAAGAAGGTTTGCACAGGCTCTGTGAGGGCTCTTGTACTGTAGCTTTGCCCCTCTTCCCATCTTTAAACTTTTCTCTGAATTAGGCCTTGTGTGAGTAAAAGATTCTGTCTTATTAAATTCATGTGTTTCTGACAGGTTGGATTTGTCTATTAAGTAACGGGTTTTTCTCAGGCTGTTTTTATAGCATGCTATTTTCTCCCTGCAGCATGCCTCTTCCGATGTCGAAAGAATGATCCTGGGTAACAAATGTGATATGAATGACAAAAGACAAGTGTCAAAAGAAAGAGGGGAGAAGGTAAATGTGAATGGAATGGATAAAGGTTGGAATCTACTCACATTAAGCATTTCTTTTCTTCATATTATTTAATTATTGATTTAAGTTTTTTTAAAATCTGTGTTTTAATCCCTTTAAATTGGATATCAACAACAAAGAGATGTAATCCATACTTGAATGGTGTGAATTAGTATTCGAGATCCAGCTCTCTATACTGTGTGGTCATGACTCATTCCTAAAGAATTTGCTAATGTTTTCTGGGAGATACAAATTGGTCCTTTCTCAGATTCCTGCAGCTTAGAGTTCAGGCTGTTTCTTCCAGATCTGTGTGAAAATGCCCAGTTTTGAAGTTAAAGTAAACATTCTTTTTGAAAAAGAAGTTATAGGGATAGGTGAAGTTTCAACAGGAATCATTTTCCAATTCATTTTTTTCCCTAAGAATATTTTACTACACATTAGCGTTAGGTTTTATGGATAAATTCCTTGTAACTGATCAAGCTATGGATGTCATTTATATGTTGTTTATGGGCATGGGCATTTCTCTCTTTTGTGTCCTGTAAAGCAAAGGAATATTTTGTGTACATATTTACTTCTGTGACAGATTCTAAATTGACTTAGAAGCTTCACTTTTTAAGTCTTGGAATTTTGCTTTAGCCTTTAAAAAAATTATATATGCAAAATGCATTTTCTTTTTTTTTTTTTTTTTTTTTTTTTTGAGACAAAGTCTTGCTCTGTCTCCCAGGCTGGAGTGCAGTGGTGTAATCTCAGTTCACTGCAACCTCTGCCTCCTGGCTTCAAGCAATTCTCATGCCTCAGCCTCCAAGAAGCTGGGATTATAGGCATGTGCCATCACACACATATACCCGGCTAATTTTTGTATTTTTAGTAGAGACGCGGTTTTGCCGTGCTGGCCAGGCTGCTCTTGAACTCCCGGCCTCAAGCAATCCACCTGCCTCGGCCTCCCAAAGTGCTGGGATTACAGGTGTGAGGCACCATGCCCGGCCACATTTTGTTTTTCAACCTGACTGTGAACTTTTGCTGCAAACTTTTTTCCCCTAAAAACATTTACTTAATTTTAGCATTGTAAATGAACTAGGAACTTTTTGAGGACTATATAAGAGTTCGCAATTTGTCTCAATCAATAGAAATCAAAGCATGAATACTTTAGTATTTAAGTTTTTGTTCAATTCTGGACTCATTTATTAAAATTAATTAAGGCCTGGCGCGGTGGCTCATACCTGTCATCCCAGCACTTTGGGAGGCCGAGGTGGGTGGATCACGAGGTCAGGAGTTCGAGACCAGCCTGACCAACATGGTGAAACACTGTCTCTACTAAAAATACAAAAATTAGCCAGGCATGGTGGCGTGCGTGCATCTGTAGTCCCAGCTACTCAGGAGGCTGAGGCAGGAGAATCACTTGAACCCAGGAGGCGGAGGTTGCAGTGAACTGAGATAGTGCCACTGTACTCCTCCAGCCTGGGCAACAGAGCGAGACTGTGTCTCAAAACAAACAAACAAACAAAAAAAAGTAATTAAAAGTAAGTATAGTTTTTTTTTTTTTTTTTTTTTTTTTTTTTTTTTTTTTTTTTGAGACGGAGTTTCACTCTTGTCACCCAGGCTGGAGTGAATTGCACAATTTTGGCTCACTACAACCTCTGGCTCCCTGGTTCAAGCGATTCTCCTGTCTCAGCCTCCCAAGTAGCTGGGATTATAGACGTCCGCCACCACACCAGGCTAATTTTTGTATTTTTAGTACAGACGGGGTTTCGCCATGCTGGCCAGGCTGGTCTCTTAACTCCCGACCTCAGGTGATCTGCCTGCCTCGACCTCCCAAAGTGCTGGGATTACAGGCGTGAGCCACCACACCCGGCCTAAAAGTCAATACAGTAACTGTTGGAGAATTAAACTTTGGGAGCAGATAAAAGGAGTGAATGAATCCCAAGATAATGGTAGTTTTACCAGTGGAGGGTCTTGACTACAAGTCAGCCAGATTCTTGGCATTTTGAGCAAAGAATTGGACAAAATGCACACACACACACACACACAAAAACAATGAAAGAATGAAGCCAAAAACACAAATTTATTGAAATGAAAGTACACTCCACAGAGTGGGAGTGGGCTTGAGCAAGCAGCTCGAGCACTGGTTACAGAATTTTCTGGGGTTTAAATACCCTCTAGAAATTTCCCATGGGTTACTTGGTTTACACTCTGTAAATGAAGTAGTGGCCCATGACCAGTCTGATTGGTTGCAGAAGGTGACCAAAGGATGAAATGAAGTTACAAAGTTATACCCTGCGCAGATGTCTGATTGGTTGTGGGAGCGGACCAATCAGAGGTACTTTCCATTTTTAATCTGTGAGTCAGAAAAGGGGAGGAGGTTGCAAAGGGAGTAACCCCTGTACTTTTGTTACTTGGGCGTGGAAGGCTGGGGTTTTTCTTTTGATTTAGTTCTAGGAAGTCAGTGTGAATTGGCCTTAGGTTCCCTGCCTCCAGACCCTATTCTGCTACCTTAGGAGGGTGGGTATTTATCCCATATTAGAGAACTAAAAGTACAAAAACAGAAAAAAAGAGAAGTACTTAAATTATTATTATTATTTTATTTATTTATTTATTTTGAGACAGAGTCTCGCTCTGTCACCTGGACTGGAGTGCAGTGGTGCGATCTCGGCTTACTCCAACCTCTGCCTCCTGGGTTCAAGCAATTCTCCTGCCTCAGCCTCCCGGGTAGCTGGGACTACAGGCGGGTGCCACCACGCCCGGCTAATTTTTTGTATTTTTAGTAGAGACGGGGTTTCATCATGTTAGCAAGGAGGGTCTCGATCTCCTGACCTCGTGATCCGTCTGCCTCGGCCTCCCAAAGTGCGTGAGCCACCATGCCCGGCCTTAAATTATGTTTTAAATGGAAGTTGTGCCATCCTTCTTACGATGATTAAGTTAAATTATTAAATTCTGAATACAGTAGAAGAAAGCAAAGAAATTTGAGAACCACAGGAGTTCTGAAATAGATACCCTACCTTTGAGACTTTGAAAAACCTAAGAAATACAAATGCATTATATGTTCAAGTATCTTTTGCTAAATTTAAATATTTGTTTACTTTTCAGCTAGCAATTGACTATGGGATTAAATTCTTGGAGACAAGTGCAAAATCCAGTGCAAATGTAGAAGAGGTAAGAAGGAAACGTTTGGTGACTGTTACGGAGCAGCACCAGTGCTTAGGGGCCTGTGTTCAAACAGCTCTCAGAGCTTTGGTATTTTCTGACCTAATGAATGCCTTTTGTTGACCCAACTCTACTTTGTACACTTTTGTGCTTCTGATTTTTTTTTTTTTTTTTGAGATGGAGTCTCACTCTGTCGCCAGGCTGGAATGCAGTGGCATGATCTCGGCTCACTGCAACCTCTGCCTCCCAGGTTCAAGCGATTCTCCTGCCTCAGCCTCCCGAGTAGCTGGTACTACAGGTGTGCATCACCATGCCCAGCTAATTTTTGTATTTTTAGTAGAAACGGGGTTTCACCATGTTGGCCAGGAGGGTCTCGATCTCTTGACCTCGTGATCCACTCTCCTTGGCCTCCCAAAGTGCTGGGATTACAGGCGTGAGCCACCGCACCCAGCTGCTTCTGATTTTTATGTAGACGCTGGTTGTTGAATTTCTAGCATCTAGCCTCCACCTGGATTATATTAGATTTCTCAGTTAAGATTCACAGAATAGATTATGGAAGTTCAGTTTTGCCCTTTTTTTGGGCAGCTGGAAATCCTGGACTGGAAGACCAACCAGTGTCCTGTGCTCATTCATGTCACCCTGTATGCCTGCAGCAGAAGAGTTAAATCACTTTTAAGGCTGTACTCTCTCAAGGGAGAATTAAGCTGTTAGTTTATTGGACACATTCCTTTAGTGTACACATTTGAGGTAGATTAAGCACAATAAATTGTAACAGTGGCATTTAGTGGAAATAGGAAAGTGTTTATCAGGGAGTAGCTTTAATAAATTTTCATTAAGTTAGCTGTTAAGGAAAACCAAACCATCTAAAGTCTTATGAGAATAGGTTTTCTTCAATACCTAACGTAGATGACTGGTTGATGGTTGCAGAAAACCACCATGGCACGTGTATACCTATGTAACAAACCTGCATGTTCTATACATGTATCCCAGAACTTAAAGTGTAAAAAAAAAAAAAAAATAATAGGTTTTCTTCACCACGGGAACTGTTGATATTTTTTTTAAAAAACATTTTTTCAACTGATCATAAAAATAATACATGTAATTTACGTGTGATATGTGTTAATACATGTAATTCTTTTAATAATACTGATAGTTTCATAAACATTTAATTTCCTAGGTTACTCATTGTTCATCATAACATGATGGTTAAAAATCGAGACCTACATGACTTTATTAGCCAGTGGACACTGATCAGAACTTTTTCTTTGTTTTAAATAACGTAACAGTTATTTGTTTAGGTTGGCCGATGGGTGTTAGGAAACAGGAAGCCTCTACTGATTTACTTACACAAGCTTAGATAAGCAGAAAAATGCTTCCCTCTGCTTGATACAAAAGGATTTCCCGCCATCAGAAATAATGGAAGTTAAAAATGGACAAAAGATCTGAATAGACATTTCTCAAAAGAAGACAAATAAATGGCCAACAGGTATATGAAAAAATTCCCGACATCAGTAATGATCAGGGCAATGCATACCAAAGTACAGTGAGCTATCATCTCACCCCAATTAAAATGGCTTTTATCAAAGAGATAGGCAATAACAAATGCTGGAAAGGATGTAGAGAAAGGGGAACCCTCATATACTGTGGGTAGGAATGTAAATTAGTACAGCCACTATGGAGAACAATAAAAAAACTAAAAATAGAACTACCATATGATCCAGCAGTCTCACTACTGAGTATTTACCCAAAAGAAAGGGAATCAGTGTATCCACCTAAGTGTCCATCAGTGGATGAATGGATAAAGAAAATGTGGTATGTATACACAATGGAATACTATTCAGCCATAAAAAAGAGTGAAATCCCATAATTTGCAACAGTATGGATAGAACTCCCTGAACTGGGAGTTGCCTGAGCTGCTTATTCTAGCCAGGCTTACAGATGGTAACAACTTTGCCAGAGCTTTAAATCAGTGTGGTTAGGCTCATAGGTGACGAGTTTGACAGTGAGACACTGACAATGAGTAATAATAGTAGTTGTCGTATTGTTTTTATTTGATTGGATTGGAAATAATCCTTTTCCTGAACAGTTTTTGGGGATCAGGAGTGTTGGGAACAAAGAGGCTGATTTAACAATAGGTTTAGCATGGTGACAAATGAAGAATCTTTAACAGTTCCTGGCTTCATAGAAAAAGTGATGATGGATTTAAAAAATATTTGGTTTGTATCAAGAGACATTATGGATAAATTATCACGAAGATTAATCAGATTTGCCCTGCTTCTATTCGAACTGACTTCCATGGTGGGGAATTTAGCTGAGAGCTCCAGGAACTGTTGGGATTTTGGAGTAAGACACGGAAGATTATACATATTCAGCTGTAAGAGTGAGAGCAATTTGAAAGAAAAAGCCAGAAATAAAAAGTAGAGATTTTTGTGAAGACATTTTAGAGCTATAGGGTAATACATAATTATTTATTCACTCATTAAACCAGATATTCAGCATTTCCTAGGTCAGCACTGTGCCCTGCTCTAGGGAAGTGGGGTAGCTTAGACAGAGCTTCTGTCCTGTTCTTGGTGTACTGAAGAAGTTACTCGTGACTCAACAAGGGTGTTATTGTGATATTATATCACATGAAGAAAATATTTGATGAATGAATGATAGTTTGATAACATTGGAAAATGTTTTATGATACAATCTCAAAAGAGTAAACACATGCATACTATGATTACAATTATTACTTTCTTAATGTAAAACTTTAAAGTGGTATATTTATATTGAAATAATGAAAAATTCTATATTTCTGTTTTAAAATAAGTCAGGCATGGTGGCTCACACCTGTAGTCCCAGCTACTTAGGAGACTGAGGTGGGAGGATTGCCTGAGCCCAGGAGTTCCAATTCAGCCAGGGCAACATAGCAAGACCCCATCTCTGAGGCGGGGGGAATATATATATGTATATATATATATACATATATATAGTGAATATATAATAATGAAAATGTTTTGTTTTACCTATAGGCATTTTTTACACTTGCACGAGATATAATGACAAAACTCAACAGAAAAATGGTTTGTATCACTTATAATTTTTATTTCCATTATGCTGTCTGTTTGGCATTTGATGAAAAGGATAGGTCTAATTATAAGATACTCAAATTAAACTCATTTTTTTCCTGACTCAGATACTCATTTGGTTGAACTCTGATTCTTAGTTCTGTTTGTTTAGGATTCTTATTTCTGAACTGCCACTGTTTCAGTCCTTTCTTCTGGCTCTTTAAGTGATGTTTAATTGGATTTTGATGAGAATAATGAAAATAATAATGGCACAAATTCGATTTTTGCCATAAAATTATTCAGTTTTCATGTGACAGGTATTTATATCTACATAACTACGATTTTGAAGTTGCTAAAGTTTGCTTAAATTTGAAATCATTAAGACAACCTTGAAAGTTTGTTTTATCCTGAGTCCTGACTATAATTGCGTACCTTATACTACTAACTCTTCTTACCTCTAACAGAACTGTCTATGCCAGTATCTTAACATTGTTTCCATCATTACCTTTGAAACTTTACACTCCATTGGAACTAGAAATAGAAGCTTCCTATCGAATACATTATTGATATAAAAGCTGCTATCATAAGGGCATTTTCCTCTTTTCAATTCACCATTTCCAAAGAAAAAGACAACATTGGTGCTTAACTAGTTCCCGTTCTAATAAAATACTCTAGTGAATACACATTTCACTAGAATACACATTTCACATGGTATGGTTAGTTATTTTTATTTTTTAGGTAACTGAGGTCAAACCATGAAACTTTTATTTCCTTGGTAACTTCATCTTCTATTTTTTAGAATGACAGCAATTCAGCAGGAGCAGGTGGACCAGTGAAAATAACAGAAAACCGATCAAAGAAGACCAGTTTCTTTCGTTGCTCGCTACTTTGATGAACTCTTTCTGAGAGACTGCAGCACACCTAGAGGGCCCTTTCCTGCTTCTCTGAAAGCACAGGTCACCCAGCCTCAGAATCACACCTCCCGGCTGCTGCTGAGAGCACCACTGAACTTAGACCTCTCAACACAGAATGCCAAGTGGATTCCAGCCTCATGGCCTAGCAAAAGAACAGGCTCCCTTTTTCAAACATGGAAGCAATGAAGTGGAGACACATGCAGGACCTAACTCGTTTTTTCCTTGTTTTATTACCTGTTGCAGAAGCTGTTATCTTTCTTTTTTACTTTGCACATCAGTGTTAGCCTTTCCCTATTTCAGCACAATCTTAGACTCATATTTGCACACTTTTGTGTCGTGAAGTTCTAGACAAATTTGTACATGTGGCGATGTTAAAAGAGCATTTACAGCAGAGGTTAATACACTAAAATTAAAGGGTATTTGGTCTGGTTCATATGGTCAAATATTACTGCCTTGGTAGCATTTATTTAAGGGCTTTTTCTTAAAAATCATTAAAGTCATTTAAAAAATTTACTGAAATGCCCATCTTGTCATCAAAGGCCACAATTTCTTTATTTCTTCAGATTAAGAGCTTTGCCTCATCCCCGACCTGTTTTCCAGAGTCTGGGTAGCTGAATGAATCACTTTTTAAAATGATTACCTCTGCCTAATCTATAGAAACTGCATTTGGAAATCACCATAATCTCATTTTTCCCTGGGGTTTGTATTTGCTATCTTTCCCATGTTTGACTTAAGTGTAATCACTCTTAAGTAATATTTGAACATTATTATCTGTTTCTATTTGTGAACTTCTTGAGCTGAAATTTTACGTGGGCTGAGAGATATACCATTTAGGGTTTTAGTGCAGCATCTAACTGTGATTCTGTCAATAAGGATATGTAATATATTTTTTCTTAGGTTCACTCCTTAGCTGGCTGGCTTAGTTGTAATACCAAATTCCTACCATAATCCCTGTCTACAAAAGTTAGGTTTAGATTTTAGTTTGTGGAAACCTTCCCTATATAGAGACAGATTAACTTGTTGATATAAATTTAATAGAGCTAGCTCTTGATAATGGTGAAAATAATGAGTTTTGGTTGGTTTTATTTGGCAGATGTTTTTAGAAATAAAAGTACTTAGACCTAGTGCAGCCTCTAGGAAAAGTCTTGCCTTTTCATTAGAGAAAACAGGACCAAGGTTTCAGTTTTCAAACAGCTGTTGTTGAATGTGTAGAACCCAGTTCCATCTGTTTTGGTTCATTGTTACAGAACTTAGTCCAGTCATTTGGGCTAAAGCCAACCAAAAGCTTAGTTGCCTTTCTCAACAAACACTGGTACTGGTATACTTTTGTAGATGAAACCATCACAAGGTATTTAGTGTTAACTTGTGTGCCAAATTCAGATCACTATGTCGTTGTTGCCCTAGCCTTCAGTGTCGTAACACAGTGGGGATAAAACAGAGGGGATGAGGGAAATGAATTCTGTTAATAATTATTCTTCCTGGTATGCCTGTTTTGCTTCACAAAGGCTACTATCATGCTGGATAGTTAAGAACAGGAGATGGCAGTGGAAAGGGATTGCTTGTTACCACAGAGAATTCTCTTCAAATTAAGATATGTCATTAGAATGCTTGGACCAGTCAATCTTTTGTACTTATTTGAAAATATAGGAACAATTTAGCAGCTGCAAATATGCCCAAGCTATTTTTAATAGATATACTAAACTTATTGTTGACAAATTTCAGCCTCCTTAATTTTTTTTTTTTTGGTAATTACCTATAGGCTTAAAAGTCATTCGTTGCTGTTCTAGTATAATTAGTAGTTCCGTGATTGAAAGTTTATTGTAATTCTACTATCTTCAAATTAGATACATTTTCAAAAGGAAAAGATAATTTTTTAGAAACATCTTAATATTCACTATTTCCTGAAAAAATCCAAGCAGTTAACGCTTTCTGGATGGTAACAAAGTACCTTCTAAAAGATAAGTGCTATGACACCATGTATGAATGTAATTCTCTTAGTAATTTACCTCTGACTATTTGGTGTCTTAACGCTTTGGTTTATATAATCTCAGGGGTTGTCTGCAAACCAAAACTGACATATTCTGTGGTTAGCTTTTATTACTTTTTTTTTTTTTAACAGAATGCTTTGCTTTGGTTATATTTCTTCTTTCTTCTTTTGTCTTATATGGATTAATAACTAGTCTCCATGAACTTCACTTGAAAGAGCCTGTAAAAGTTAGATGAGTCTAAAAGTGCTCTTTGAAGTAGCAGCAAATTGGGAGTATATGCTCTGTTATATAGAAATAAATTGTCCTTGCTATTTTCTTACATTTAGCTTTGCTAGATTGTATATACATTGAGCTAAGACCTTAGGAAATTCACTTTCTGCATGATAAAATGACCCAATAAATATTCCACTTTGCTTAATAATGTACATACAGTGCATTATTTTTTCTATTTGTAGATGAATTTAATGACAGATAATTGTCTGTTCCCTGCTGAAACTGAAGAAATCTAGTTTTTTTGTGAACATTTTTGTGGTCTTATGGATAAGGTACATGAAGATTTTTGCAGCAGTATTAGTGGTTCAGTGGCTGCACTTTATTAATCAGTGTGTTAATTTTTGACAATGATTGGACTAGACCTTTTCAAATAGAGTCTGAGGGTATCAGACAGTGAAAATGTGCGGTAACTAAGTAGCATGTAAATCAGTTGATTGTAAAACGTTTCGCTGGGAACTTATTTTAGCTATATTTTACTTCAGACAGATTATGATACAATAATCTACCTGTGCATCAGTTAGTAGGTGCTGCAGGGTTTCTTACTATTTACAGAAACATTTTGTGCAGTCTTTGTTATAAATTTTCAGAAGACTATACTCTTTACTTTGAAGGTCTATTTTTTAATTATACCTCATTTAGCTAACTAGTATTCTAATAACTGGTAGAAAAACAGTGAGCCAGCCTTTAAGCATCTAACAAAATTTAGACTCTTTGTTTTGTTTTGAACTGAAGACATCATTGGGAAAGGTAGGAAATATTAGTTTAGGATAGAGCATACATGTCATATCCAGTAGCATAAAAAAAGTATTATCTCCCTGTCTCCATTAATAAATTTAGCTGTGCAATATAGGTGCGTTTTTGCAGAAGTTTCTAGTAAGAGATTATAACTCCATTTTACAGGTTCTGAATGCTCAGAGTCTATATTAAGGCTTATAAAGTTTTTCCTGTGATCAGTAAGTGACACATTTAAGCAGACATTCTTTTCAAGTTCATGACTTAGATTCCTTTACAAATTTAGTTCTCAATCTTTAAAGATGAGCTTCTAAGCTTAAAATTTAAAAACCACATTTCATTATGTTGGTTAATTATTATAAATTTTAAGCACTCATTTCTGCAATCAGGTTTCTCAGAATTTTTTTTTTTTAAACAGAAGAGACATTCCTTTTTCCTTGTTACATCCAAGGGGGGCACAGGGGTGGGTGGAAAGGAATGTCTAAAAATGAAATCCCTTGATATAGAGGGACCTAGATGGACAGGATATGCTAAAAGAATTTCAAATTCTAGCACAATTTTAGAGTAGAATAAGTCATTTTTTTAGACTAATAAAATTAATGGCTGTCATGTTCACTCTGAAAAAAATCTAAATGACTGAAATGTACAGAAATAAAAATTAGCAAACAATTATTCTAGGGATATTTTCAGATTTTACTTCATTTCTTGAAATGCGTGTGCCATATGCAATTGCATTTCTTGTGCCAAGAAACTAATAGAACTTATTTCACTTTCTTACCTTTTTTTAAAATGTGAATTTAGTTATTATAGTTCAATTTTATGGCCTTACAGATGGCTTTTATTTTGTTTGCAGCTGACACTGCAGTTCCTTTCATGCAAAATACCATAAACTGTTTGATGAAAATCATGCCCCTAATGGAAACTCTCTAGTTTTTCCATATAACTATCCTACTGTACATGTTTAAACATATTTTATTTTTGCTCCAATGGCTTAATGTGAAAAGCTCCTGCAGATAAGTGGACCTGTCATGTGGTTAATCTTGTTTAAGCCAATTCATTAACTGTGTACTGATACTGATGCTATGTTTTTTTTAAATGGATTTTATTCCAGGTGAACTTTTTTTTATAATAATGTTCGTCTAAAATAAAAACTACATAATGAAAATGAAAATGCTAATGGCTCTCTGAAATGGACTGCACATTTTAAAAATATTTCTGCAAATTTGGGCCAGATGCAGTGGCTCACGCCTGTGGTCCCAGCACTTTGGGAGGCTGGGGTGGGTGGATCGCTTGAGGTCGGGAATTCAAAACCAGCCTGGCCGGCACGGTGAGACACCCATCTGTACTACAAAATTACAAAATACAAAAATTAGCCCAGAATGGCAGGGCATGCCTGTGGTCCCGGCTGCTCAGGAGGCTGAGGTGGGAGAATCGCTTGGACTTGGGAGGTGGAGGTTGCAGTGAGCTGGGATCGGGCCACTGCACTCCAGCCTGCACAATGGAGTGAGACCCTGTTTCACAAAAATAAATAAATAAATAAAATAAATTAAAAATGTTTCTGCAAATTTGACAGGTATATGTTTCAAACCATGGCAGACTTAAGATATTTTAGCAAACTTTATATCTGACCCAGAGTTGTTTAAAGATCTAGAAAAATAGCCAGCTCCCCTGTTCATCATACTTAGCTCAGCATACATTGAGGTTATTCTGTTGTAGAACCTGTAGCTTTAAATTGATCACCCTTCCTTTCTTAGTCTTTGCAAGTTTAATTTCTGTTGTTTTGTTTCCACTTGAAAATAATTTCTTTTGTGGTTGTTTTTTTTTTTTTTTAGACGGAGCCCCACTCTGTCACCCAGGCTGGAGTGTTGTGGCGCGATCTCGACTCACTGCAACCTCTGCCTCCTAGGTTCAAGCGATTGTCTTGCCTCAGCCTCCCGAGTAGCTGGGATTACAGGCACACACCACCATGCCCGGCTAATTTTGTATTTTTAGTAGAGACAGGGTTTTGCCATGTTGCCTAGGCTGGTCTTGAACTCCTGACCTCAGGCGATCTGCCTGCCTCGGCCTCCCAAAGTGCTGGGATTACAGGTGTGAGCCACCATGCCCGGCCTTGTGGTGTTTTCTGAGACAAGGTCTACTCTGTCACCCAGGCTGGAGTGTAGTGGTGTGATCATGGCTCACTGTGGCCTCTACTTCCCAGGTTCAAGCGATCCTCCCACCTCAGCCTCCTGAGTAGGTGGGACTACAGGCACTACCCAACCCAGCTAATTTTTTTTTTTTTTTTTTTGGTAGAGACAGGGTTTCACTATGTTGCCCAGGCTGATCTCCAAATCCTGGGCTCAAGTGATCCTCTCACTTCGGCCTCCCAAAGTACTGGGATTACAGGCATGAGCCACCGCACCCAGACGGAAAGAACCAATTTGATGGCACCAGCACTGTCGATACTCTCCTGCTTTGTTTGCACATATTCCCAGTCTCAGCCTTTCCCATTCATCCCACAGCCATTTCAAACTTTCACTATTCTTCTCAAGCTTCCTACCTCTTCCCTGTCCCTCTTCATGGACTGATCTTTCACCTCCCTCCTTCCAGAGAAAAGCATCAGTCACAAACCACATTAGCCTCCTCTCCCTCCCTAACCTACAGGCCACCTTCATCCTTACCTCCTTCCTCTTGGTCTCACAGGCATTCTTAACCTAGGCTCTTCTCTCTGCCCCATATCTGAATTCATCCTCCCACTGCTATCCTGCTTTTCGGGGAACTCACAGCTCTTTCTCTTGTACCTTCAAACCCCTATCCTTTCTTAGCCCTTTCCTTCAGCCTCTGAGCATCCTCAACCCTCCTACCCTGTGGCTTGTGGTCCTCTCTCACCTGCTCTTTTTCCTCTTCTTTCTGTTATGCTAAAAGGCATCTGTTTTCAAAGAGGTACCTATAGTTACTATGCTCACTTTTTCATTTTCCATTTATTCCTTAACCTACTCTGGTTTGTCTTCTACCCCCCGCCCCGCCCCTCCCCACCACTTCGCTGACATTGTGCTTACGACAGCCTAGCTGCTAAAGTAGTAGACGGTTTTCAGTTCTGTTCCTAGCTAACTTCTTGGCAGCATTTCACCAGTATATTTCTCCCCCACCGGAGAAATGTTCTTTCCTTGGCTTCTGTGACAGTATTCTCATGATTCCGACTTATGCACAATAATTTCACCCTTTTTCATGGCTCTTTAAATGCTCATAACTTCTGCGGTAAGGCTGAATAATGCCCCTCCCCACCTTCCCCTACCTCCTCAAGGTTGGTCATGTCTTAATCCCTGGAATCTCTGAATGTTACTTTATATGGCAAAAAGGACTTTGCAGAGGGGATCGAGTTAAGGATCATGAGATGGGAGATTATCTTGATCCAAGTGGACCCAATGTAATCCTAGGGGTCCTTCTCATGAGAAGACAGGAAGAGTCAGAAGAAAGCCACGTGATGATGGACGCAGAGGGAGAAAAGGTGCTGTGATGCTGTGCAGAGCCATGAGCCAAGGAATGTGGGCAGCCTCCAGGATCTGGAAAAGGATTCTCCCCTACAGCCTCCAGAAGGAACCAGCCTGCTCTGACACCTTGATTTTAGCCCAGGTCAGACCCATTTTGTACTTAACCACCTCCAGAACTGTAAGACTAAATTTGTCTTTACAGACTGCTTTATGTCACTGAGTTTGTGGTAATTTAGCACAGCAGCAATAGAAAGCTAAAACAGTTTTCAAACGTGTATCTCTAGCCATAACCACTTTCCGGAGGGCCAGACCTCAAAGTTACCTGCCTACCGGACATCCCCCTTGGATCTACTACAGGGACATCACACACAACATGTCTGAAACTCAGACTCAACTCTGTCTTTTCCCTCTCCCCAAGCAAACCCCACTTCCGAAGCGGGCGGTGGGGCAGGGGGGGGGCAGCCTGTCCTTTTTCCATCATAATAAGTAGCACCATCATCTGTGTAGATCCTTAGTCAACCTCCAGATTTCATGGGTCCTACCCCTATCTACTTGTCCATTATTACTGCCACTCTTTGTTGAGGCCCCCTCAACTTCTGCCTAGATCACTGTAATCTCTCCAAATCAGTCTCCCCACCTCTAATTTTATTTTCCTCCAATCCAGTTTTCACAGTGCTGAGTTTTACAGGTGGCATCTTATCCTGTCCCCGCCACATATAATGCTTTAGTGGTACTGCCTAACCTTGGGATAAAAACTCCTTTGCATGTCAGACAAAGTCCTTTGCCATCCCCACATCTTTCTCTCCAGCCTTAAATCTCGTCATGCCTTAACTCATACTCTTCCTTTGAACCTCATGAGTAATTGCAGTTCCCCAGCACATCATATCATTTTATTCCTTTGCTTACATTGCTCCTTCTGCCGACTTCCTGCTTCTTTACTTGGCTGGCCTCCGCTTACTTTCAAGACTCACTGAGGGGCAGGGCGTGGTGGCTCATGCCTATAATCCCAGCACTTTGGGAGGCCGAGGCGGGCAGATCATTTGAGGTCAGGAGTTCGAGACCAGCCTGGCCAACATGGTGAAACCCCATCTCTACCAAAAATACAAAAATAGCCAGGCATGGTGGTGGGCGCCTGTAATCCTAGCTACTGAAGAGGCTGAGGCAGGAGAATCACTTGAACCCAGGAGGTGGAGTTTGCAGTGAGCCAAGATCATGCCACTGCACCCAGCCTGGGCAACAGAGCGACACTCTGTCTCAAAGAAAAAAAAAAAGACTCACTGAGGGTTTCTGTGGCAAGATTTTAGCTACAACCCCCCCTGCTTAGAAGCCTCTGTGTATGCCCCAAGTGTCACTCACCACATGGATTTGAGTTGACTATTTACTTTCCTTCTCTACTAGATAGACTCTAGGCTCCTGAAGGGTGGGAGTTGTGTCTTTAGTTTTTGTATCTACCATACCCAGTAAGGGGCTTGGCACATGGTAGGTGTTTAATAAATGAAAGAATCACCTGGCACAGTGGCTCATGCCTGTAATCCCAAAACTCCGGGAGGCTGAGGCAGGTGGATCACTTGAGCTCAGGTGTTGGAGACCAGCCTGGGCAACATGGAAAAACCCTGTCTCTACAAAAAAATACAAAAATTATCCAGGTGCGGTGGCACGCACCCGTAGTCCCAGCTACTCAGGAGGCTGAAGTGGGAGGATCGCTTGTGCCCAGGAGATTAGGCTGCAGTGAGCCATGATAGTGCCACTGCACTCCAGCCTGGGCGACTGAAGTGAGATTCTGTGTCAAAATAATAATACATAAATGAAAGAATCAGTACTTCAGTCATCATCAAAATTAACATGCCCATGAAGTAAGTGAAGTGTAATTTGGGAGCTAAGTGTAATTTAGAAGTTTTGTTCTCCATTTACTTTCAGACAGTTTCACTCTGTCATCCAGGCTGAAGTGCAGTGGTGCAATCTTAGCTCACTGCAGCCTCGACCTCCTGGGCTCAAGCAATCCTCCCACCGCAGCCTCCTGAGTAGTTGGGACTATAGGCGTGGGCCATCACGCCTGGCTAATTTTTTTTTTTTTTTTTTTTTTTTGAGACAGAGATTTGCTTTGTCGCCCAGGCTGGAGTGCAGTGGCAGGATCTTGGCTCACTGCAACCTCCACCTCCCAGGTTCAAACTGTTCTCCTGCCTCAGCCTCCTGAGTAGCTGGGATTACAAGCGTGTGCCACCAGGGCCGGCTAACTTTTTTGTTTCTTGGTTTTGTTTTTTGTTTTTGTTTTTGAGACGGAGTCTCGCTCTGTTGCCCAGGCCAGAGTGCAGTGGCGTGATCTCGGCTCACTGCCACCTCCACCTCCTGGGTTCAAGAGATTCTCCTCCCCAGCCTCCGGAGTAGCTGGGACTACAGGCGCCTGCCACCACGCCCAGCTAATTTTTTGTATTTTAGTAGAGACGCGGTTTCACCATGTTGCGCAGGCTGGTTGTGAACTCATGAGCTCGGGCAGTCCGCTCACCTCAGCCTCCCCAAGTGCTGGGATTACAGGCGTGAACCACCACGTCCAGCCAATTTTTGTATTTTTAGTAGATGGGTTTTCCCCATGTTGGCCAGGCTGGTCTCAAACTCCTGACCTCAGGTGATCTGCCTGCCTTAGCCTCCCAAAGTGCTGGGATTACAGGTATGAGTCACTGCACCCGGCCTGATTTTTGTATTTTTTGTAGAAATGGGGTTTCACCATGTTGCCTAGGCTGGTCTTGAAGTCCTGGGCTCAAGCAATCCTCCCACCTTGGCCTTACATGCTCTTTATTCTGGTTCTTATCTTTTAATCTTTGTTAAATACCTTACAGGGGTCCCCAGTTCTGGGGACATGGATAGGTACTGATCTCTGGTTTTTAGGAACTGGGCCACACAGCAGGAGGTGAGCGGCAGGCCAGTAAGCATTACTGCCTGAACTCTGCCTCCTGCCAGATCAATGGCGGCATTAGATTCTCATAGGAGTGTGAAACCTATCATGAATTGTGCATGTGAGGGATCTAGGTTTTGTGCTCCTTATGAGAATCTAATGCCTGATGATCTGAGGTGGAACAGTTTCATCCTGAAACCATCCCCATCACCCCAACCCACAGTCCATGGAAAAATTGTCTTCCACGAAACCAGTCCCTGCTACCAAAAAGGTTGGGGACCACTGCCTTATACTATCTTAATCTGTGTTGTATCTTACACTATATTAATCTTTATTAAGTATAGAAGGATTTGCTTTTAATAAGATCACCCAGAATGTTGTTTAGGTATTGATAAATTCAGTAAACCTTCTCTCCCACTTCATGATTCCAACCCTCAAGATTGGTGTTCCGTTATTAGTTCCAGGGATATATGAGAATGCACCATAGCAAATAAAATAAATAAATAATAAATTAAAATAAATAAATATACATTCGCCTAAGGTGAAAGTAGTTGGGTGATGACATGAAAGAAAAACAGAAATTGCTGTGGTTAAGAATAGCAACTGCTAAATACATGAAATGAGTTTTTGTTCCTTATGAGTAAATAGTGCAATGAAATTTTAGGGAAATATTTCAAATAGGTAGTCACATTAGTCAATAAATTATCAAAATGTCTCAGGCTTCAACTGAGGCAGCTGGATCTAGCAAAAAAGAGGCCTGAACTAGAAATCAAGACTTCCAGGTTTCAAGTGGGTTCTGCTGCTCAGTAATGGAGTATTTTCTAGGCTTGTTGTATCCTCTGTTTGCTTTTAAAAAAAATTATATTGGATAATCTCTATGTCCTTTCCTACCTCTAAAATTCTAAGAAAACACTGGTAATTTCTCTAACATAGATCATTTGATACTCTACCATCATTGCAATTTTCTCTCTGATATCTCAATGAAGGTATTTAGTTTTATGGTTTATAAATTTGGAATATAAATTAAATCAACTTGGCATTATAAACATGGACACTTAGTATAAACTAGGTAGTAATTCTTTATCTGATTTCTTATGACCAATATTTGCCCTCCTTGTTTTTGTTTCTTAAGGTTTCTTCCTCTTGCATTGCCCTTATTTATTTACTTATTTACTTTTGAGTTGGAGTCTCGCTCTGTCACCCAGGCTGGAGTGCAGTGGCATGATCTTGGCTCACTGCAACCTCTGCCTCCCGGGTTCAAGCAATTCTAGTGCCTTCGCCTCCTGAGTAGCTGGGACTACAGGTGTATGCCACCACGCCCAGTTAATTTTTGCATTTTTAGTAGAGACGGGGTTTCACCATATTGGCTAGACTGGTCTCAAACTCCTGACCTCAGGTGATCCGCCCACCTCAGCCTCCCAAAGTGCTGGGATTACAGGTGTGAGCCACTGTACCCAGCCACTTCCTCTTGCATTGCCTTTAAAAAAATTTACTTGTGAATATTGTGTGCAAGCTGAAGTTGAAAAAACTCTAAGAGAATGTAGTTAAGACTCTCATCTTGTACCATCAACAAAACCAGTGCTGCTTGAAAGCTGGGTCCTAGGGTTGACTCTTATAGGGCTGGTAACTTCACTCCGACCTTCAGCATCACAGCAGGATCGAAATTGCATCACTCGTTACCAAGGAAACTGGGTGGGTACTCTGAGAATCCCTCCATTTCCTGTCTTCAGCTGGTGTCCTGTCTCCTCTCCTCTAAAGCTAAATTTCTCCATTTTTTCCTCTTTCCTTTTTTTCTTACCACACATTCATGTGAGAAGATTTTACAGACTGCCTTTTACCCCTATGTCTGGGTCACTGATGACCTCTGTATGGCTAAATCCAGTGGACATAATTCACTGGTAGCTTTTGTTGTTGTTGTTGTTGTTTTGTTTTTTGTTTGTTTTGAGATGGAGGAGTCTCACTCTGTGGCCCAGGCTGGAGTACAGTGGCGCAGTCTTGGCTCACTGCAACCTCTGCCTCCCAGGTTCAAGTGATTCTTCTGTCTCAGCCTCCTGAGTAGCTGGGATTACAGGTGTCTGCCACCACGCCCAGCTAATTTTTGTATTTTTAGGAGAGGCAGGGTTTCACCATGTTGGCCAGGCTGGTCTCAAACTCCTGACCTCAAGTGATCCGCCTGCCTCGGCCTCCCAAAGTGCTGGGATTACAGGCGTGAGCCACTGTGCATGGCCACTTAACCTCTCGACAGCCCTTCTTTCTGAAATGTTTTCCCCTTGGCTTCCACAGCACCACATTCCCCCAGTTTTCTTGTTACCCTCTTGGCCACTCCTTTTCAGTTTCTTATGAGGTTCCTCTTCTCCTCATACCTTTAATGTTGGTGTTCTGACATAGGCCTTGTTCTGGCTTTACTAGCTATCTAGGTAATTCTATTCTATGTACTCTCACGGCTTCAGGTATTCTGGTCTCAGCTCTGATGTTCAGTCCATTTCTCTCCTGATCCTGTATATGTAGTTGCCTACTGAACACCTCCATTTGGAGTGCTACAAGTATCTCAGTCTCAAGGCATCCAAAATGAAGGCCAGGCACGGTGGCTCACGCCTGTAATCCCAGCACTTTGGGAGGCCAAGGTGGGCAAGTCACTTGAGGCCAGGAGTTCAAGACTGGCCTGGCCAACATTGTTCACACTGTCTCTACTAAAATACGAAAATAACCCAGGCATGGTGGCGCGCGCCTATAGTCTCAGCTACTCTGGAGGCTGAGGCAGGATAATTGCTTGAACTCGGGAGGCAGAGGTTGCAGTGAACTGAGATCACACCACTGCACTCCAGCCTGGGCGACAGAGTGAGACTACGTCTCCAAAACAGTAACAACAAAATAACAAAATGGTACTCATTATCGTGTCTACTTTGCCATATTCTCTCCTCCTCCTGTCTCCACAGCATCCACTTAAGCCCGAACCCTCTAGAAGCCCACATCCTTGACTCTTCCCCCATCTCACTCTATGTAGCTCATTAGTCACTAAATTCTGTTTGTACAATTCCTAAACTTCTATTAAATTTGTCTGCTTCCCTCCAGAGTCCTGCTAATTCCCTGATTCAGGCCACTGCCATCTCATTCCTGCGTTGCACCGAGGACCTCCAGTCTGGAAGCTCATTTTCCATATCTTTACAAAGCAGATCTATCACTCTGAACTGTTGTCTCGACCCGAGTTTTGATAGGTATTGTGCTGGGATCTGACCATTCAAAATACAATCACTGGAATCTGAAGAAGTATTCTGTGGGAGTGAATGGAAATATATATGACTTTTAAATGGGCAAAGGTAATGTTTTTCTGTAAGAATTAAATACCTGCAGTTGTATTATTTGAAGGTGCATTTTCAGGGGCGAGCTGCAAAACATCTGTCAGGTCCCAACATTTGTCTACTGGTGTTTTTTTAAATGTGGATTGCCAAAATCTTTATTCATGATGGACATTATGTAGGAGTGGTTAATACTTACATAGCACTTACCTGTGTCAGGCACACTGATCAAACTAACCGACGAAGTATTATTCAACATAAAGAAAAATCTAACTTGGATGTGAATGATCAGAGAACTTAAGTTTTAATTTTTAAACCTTTCAGAAATTGTTAATATAGATGTTTATAACTTCTACTTTTTAAATTATTTCACTTATTGAACAGATATTAGTGAACTTCTAGGTGCTGAGGAAACAACAAAGAGCAAAGCAAAGTCCCTGTCCCCCAGGAGTTCGCGTTTTAACGGGGAAGAAAAATAAGCAAGTGAAATGGACGACTGTGAGAAGACGGAGCAGGGAGATGTTACTATTGCTTGTAGGGTGGTCACAGAATGCCTGCAAAAACAACCCTTTTGAAGAATTGGGAAAAAAATAAAAACCATTTGGCTGAAACAGCCCTGAGAAGGGCAGCTTCTTCCACCACTCTTTCATCATTTTACCATCTGTGGGTTATCCCCGGGGTCACTGCTATCCCAGCCTAGGTTTTATACAGGATGGAGTACGAAGTTCCCGCAACTATCCAAACGGTAAAATGTGCTTAAAAAAAAAAACCTATTTAAAAAGGAATCCTGCTTGTTCCTGCGCTACATTTTTCTTTAGTCTCTTTGATTGACTTGGAATCTCTGCCTGTTCTCGGTGCATGCGGCTCGAAGGTGGGCTAGGGAGCTCCCCTTCTCTTAACCACCTCGCAGCCGGCACTGGAACCCGATCGGAGTGTATCTGTGGGGCTGCGGCGTTGGCTCGGGCCCTAACGTCGCCGAGGACGCCCGCTTCGGGAGCAGGAGCTGCGGCGTGGCCCTGGCGCTTCCGGACACCCGGTAGGGCGGCGGGCCCAACGGTGGGGTCCGCGCTCACCGCCTTGAGCCCGCCCCTGCGCCCGGCGCCCTCAGCCCACGCCCCGCCCAGTCCCCCAGGCCCTAGCGTTTACCCCCACGCCCCGCCTCGCCCCGCGACCCACGTACCCCGCCTCCGAGCCCCGCCCCCGCCCCCACGTGCCCCGCCCCCGTCCCCGTGCCTGCCCCTGAGCCGCGCCCCGCCCCCCGCGTCCCGCTTAGCCCCCCACCCCGAGCCCCACCCACCGAACCCCGCCCGCGCCGGGAGCATCTCGCGTCCCCAACGGGCCCCCGGGTCGGTTTCCGCGGTGGCCATGACTGCGGCCGTGTTCTTCGGCTGCGCCTTCATTGCCTTCGGGCCTGCGCTCGCCCTTTATGTCTTCACCATCGCCACCGAGCCGTTGCGTATCATCTTCCTCATCGCCGGGTGAGGCGGTCGCGTCGGGAAACCCGGACGCCGGGGCTCCCCTCCCCCGCTGGGGTTACCCGCGACCCTCGGCGCCCCCACCGCGCGGCTCGACCTTGTTGCGTTTCAGACGGGAGGAGGGTTGAGAGGGGGAGAGCGGAGATCCGGCTCCCCAAAGGCGCCTCGCCCTCTTAGGAAGAAGCGCACACTGGGGGTCAGGGCCTTTTGCCTGGGGCTCATGGGTGGGGTTTAGTGATCCGTGAAGCTACTAAAGTTGTATAAAAAAATTATGGATAAGTTCATATATGCATCCTTCATTTTCTGGAGGGGGAGTCCCTAATTTCCCTCAGATTCTCAAAGGCATCTGTAATCCCCAAAGGGTTAAAAACCATTGGCGTTTAGGATAGTAGTGCGCGACTTCCGCCAATTAGAATCACCTGTGGCCAGGTGCTTTAAAACATGCCGATGCCCACCCCCACCCCGATCCATTGAATCAGAATGTCTAGGGGATGGGATTCGGGCTTCAGAAAAAAAAAAAATTTTTAAGCTCCTTTTGGATGGTTCCGTTGTGCAGCCGAAGGGTGGAAACCTGTAAAAACACCGAAGCACCTGACTGTGCGTCTCCTTCTGGGAGCTTGGTAAATACCGGACTCTGGTGTCCCATCGCAGTCATCACCTGGCTCTTACTTGCACATACCACATCCCCCCTCCCCTGATGAGTCTCTCTTGGCACCAGACTAGGCCAATGATTCCCGCTTTTCTGCGTTTCTTCACCTCCCACAAACGTATTGAAAGTGCTTCGCTGCATGTCATTTTAAAAATAATAGAGATTTGGGAAGGGTCTGTAAAGCTTGCTATAATCATTAGAATCCCCAGGGGTGCTGTAAGACCTGGAGGGCTTGGATACTGATCCAGATCAGAACACAGGTTTTCAAGTTGAATTTTATACCAGTCACTTTATTAATAGAGATGTAGATATTTTTCTGGAAAAGATACTCATCTTTGCAGATATCTGACCAGTAAATCCATAATTTCTTGTAAGTTTTAAGAATATGAAAATTGCAGTAATCAGGGTTGTGTATTTTCTTGTTTTGGCTCATCAATGGGCAGAGCATTGATTAGAAAGAGTAGCAAATAACCAAGTTTCTAGCTAGATAGTCCTTGGCAGATAGAGTCTGCAGATGTACTTGCAAGTAGCAGGGTCACTGAAAAAAGTAATTGTTGGGAAACTTCAGCCTTCCTCTTGGACACGTTTGTCTCACCAAGGAAAATGCACCGTTAAGAACAACTGATCAGAGTATCACTTTATGAGGACTTTTTTTTTCCTTATTAAAACGTCAAGAAATCTCTTCCTTCTCAAGCAGGTTTTTTTTTTTCTGCTTTTAAACATTATTAATCCTGTACTGATGTTCACTTGTAACTTTTTTTCCCGTATTTTTCAGAGCTTTCTTCTGGTTGGTGTCTCTACTGATTTCGTCCCTTGTTTGGTTCATGGCAAGAGTCATTATTGACAACAAAGATGGACCAACACAGAAATATCTGCTGATCTTTGGAGCGTTTGTCTCTGTCTATATCCAAGAAATGTTCCGATTTGCATATTATAAACTCTTAAAGTAAGTTAAATACCTGCCTTACCTTTTTTTTCCCCAGTTAGATTTTAGTTATGATTTGGTCATTTGAAACATGAATATAGTATTGTATCTATGCCCTCCTACATAGTACTAAGCCAAGAGATTGGTACATTTCCAGCCTGAAAATCTTGAGTGTTCTTTTATCTTGTGGAAATTTCTTATTTCCTTCCTTTCTTCCTTTATTCAAAAAAATATTTCTTGAGAATCAATCCCAGACACTATCCTAGGTACTGGGGATACATCAGTGATTAAAAGACAGAGTCTCTGGCTTCATGGAGCTTATATTATAGTAGGAAGAGACAGACAATAAATGAATGAACAAGAAATACACTGGTATAGTAGATAAGTGTCATGGAGACAAACAAGCTAGGGAAGCATTAAAACAACTACAGAAATCATTCCAGCTTAGAATGTATATGTTCTCTTTGCCACCACCTAAGTTAATTCTTTTTTTTTTTTTTTTTTTTTTTTGAGACAGAGTTTTCGCTCCTGTTGCCCAGGCTGGAGTGCAATGGTGCAATCTCAGCTCACGGCAACCTCTGCCTCCTGGGTTCAAGCGATTCTCCTGCCTCAGCCTCCCGAGTAGCTGGGATTACAGGCGTGCACCACCATGCCCGGCTAATTTTTGTAATTTTAGTAGAGACGGGGTTTCACCATGTTCGCCAGGCTGGTTTCAAACTCCTGACCTCAAGTGATCCGCCCACCTTGGCCTCCCAAAGTGTTAGGATTACAGGCCTGAGTCACCACACCCGGCCAAGATAAATAATTCTTATGGAGACCATGCCTTCCATTATTTTGACTGTAGTAGGGGAAAACAGGAGTTCCTTTTGTGGTATTTCCTGTAGTTTTAAATCTATAATAGAAAATTACATTTTAAAAAATGCCTTGGGTTCCCTTGTTGGGCCAGAAAGTAGGTCTTCTCTAGGACTCATGAGGACCTCACATGAAACCACTGATTTGAAACACAGCTGGAACTTGGAACCATATTTCCTTTCAGGCAGTCATGAAATTGGCTTTGATTATGTAGTAAGTCTTAGTAGAGTGATAAATGTGCTGTCTTTTTTCAGTTGTACAAATGAAGTAATTAAGGCTGTCCATGAATTTCGTGGATATAACCAAGAGGGACCTCAACAACAACTCTTTTCATAGGCTTCTGTTAACTTGTTCTTGCCAATATGCTAGGTTTTCTGTATTTGTTACTCTTTGCTTTTAATACCAGATACTGAATTCCCTTTTCGTAATGAAGGAATTTAAATTAGAAATTGAAATCCAGGAAGCCATTGCTTAGAAGCAAAAATCATATCTTAGAAAAGTTTCAAAAATGAAATTCCCATTAGTACCTGGAAATATTACATGGGAATAAATAAATATCAAAGGTAACACTGAAATTTCCATGGTAATACAACATCCCTAACAGATGGACATCTAGCTGTGTTTGAATGTTTCTGGTATGTGGCAGTTACTACCATTCTACAATTTTAAGCTTTAACTGTAGAATATCATTAAGGTAACCACCTCTACCTCTGCTGGGCTTGGTGGCTCATGCCTGTAACCCTGACACTTTGGGAAAGCAAGGTAGGCCAATTGCTTGAGCTGAGGATTTCGAGACCAGCCTGGGCAACATGGCAAAACTCTGTCTCTACAACAAATACAAAAATTAACTGGGCATAGTGGTCCTAGCTCCTCGGGAGGTTGAGGTGGGAGGATCACTTGAACCTAGGAGGCGGAGGTTGCGGTGAGCCGTGATTGCACCACTGTGCTCCATTCTGGGAGACAGAGCCAGACCCTGTCTAAAAAAAAAACAAACAAGCAAAAACAAAAACTCCCTTCTGACCGCTGCCTTACTCAAGTACCAGGTAAATGAAGTCTCTGCTGCATGGTTATAATTATCTCCCTTTCAAGAATGAACAGTCCTCATTTCTTCACCTGGACCTCAACAGGCATGGTTGTGGCTTCCAAACCTTTCCAAAAGAAAGGCTGTTTGTTCTTTTTGGTCAGTGGACATGACCCTTTTTGTCAGCGCCTGGTTTTTGCCTGTGCTCAGAACCCAGCACGGTATTCTGCAGTGCAGACTAAGTAGTACCCCTGACTGGGCACTGTACTCTTCACAGCTCAGCCTCACATTGCACTGGGTTTTCCTGTCAGTGACATCATTGGCCCATATGCATTTTCATGCCATGGGTCTAATTTTGAAAAAAAAAAAACAAAAAAAAAAAACACAATTTCTAATACAGAATTTAAAGTTTAGGACTTGTATGTTCTAAAACCTGAATTATCAGCGTGACAAAATGAGTATGGGCTGTTCTTCACTGCCTTGCATCTTCATGGTTTCCACCTGAAATGGCAACATTTTCCTGGCACTAACTTAGGGCTCCAAAGGACTGTAGCTGAACATAGATCCACATTATTGTTCCTCTTTTTTTTTTTAATTTTAATTTTTAAAATTTTCTTTTTACACTGAGGAGCAAGTGTCCACTTTTTTAATGAGGGCAGGAAAGGAGTAGGACCACATGAGGAAGAAATTAAAGCTGTCAGTCTGTAGGCTCGAATGCCAGGAAGTTCAGAGAAGCCTCTTTAGGTTCCTAGGGAAACCATGTTTGCTTTTCTGAAAGGACCTTTGGAAATTTGCAAATGGTAGGACAGACTTGTACTAGCAGGTACCTTTGTTTGCATTTGCAAAAATCATCTTTTACGAGCCTTTAGAATATTCAAAATTTTCCCAGCAAATTTGAGAAATGTTAAATGTTATGTAGTTGTATTAAAACAATTTAAGAATTATTATAATGCTTTATTTATGACTGACATTTATATGGATACATTTACATTGCTCTCTTATGCTATATTGCATTCAAATATAGGGAGTTTGGTTTAATCAATACTTTATCTCCACTGCCAAAGTAGGTCTTGAACTTTTAAATTTAAAGTGCTACCTCAGACTTTTGCTATCAGAATTTGGTGCCAAGATTAAAATGTGGAGAGTTTATACCAGTTTTTATAAATATATGGAATTGGATCAAAATATTCATTGCAATCTAATAATAAATAATAGCTTTATTTCATGAGTTAGGCCTTAGTCACTTAATCTTACTAATCTTATTCTTACATGAATGAATAGTAACTTTCAGCCTGGCAGAGCCTTGCATAAAGAGAAATTGGCATGTGTGGTAGCCCTTTCTGCAGTAATTTTTTTAAAATCCAAGTTATGTTGCTTAAAATATAATCATATTTTGCCAAAAACATACAGTTTAGACAACTCTATGTTGCTTGAAACTCCTGTATGTTGCTTGAAACTCCTGTATGTTGCCTAAAACAGACATTAGGATTTTTTCTGTTTGGATGGAAACTTTTGTAATTTAGTTCAATTTTGTCTTAAAAGGTTGATACCATAAATATTTTGTAATTTTAGAAAATCTTCCATTTATAGAAAAAACATTAAGATAACCATTGCTACAACTTTTAAGCAGCGTGTCTATTTTTAAAAATTCCGAAAACGGCGTATTTAACTTGTATTCATACTCCTTTCTCTCTCTCACACACACATTCGAAAAAGGATAGAACAAATGAGAAAGATGGTGTGATTTAGCAGTAGTTTTTCAAAATTTATATTTTTGAAATTTGAATTGTTTCTTTTTTTGTTCTTGGGAACATAATAATAAATGCAAACAAAGAATTTTCCACTTCAGTAAGATGGAAGTGAACCCAGAAACTGATGATGTTTTGTACTTTCTCACTTCCTGATGTTGACATTGAGAACTCTTAGTGCTGTTACTTTTCCTCCCACGTACTTCCATAACGTAGAATTAGGAAGCTTAATAAACTTTTTAGTTTATTTATTTAATATATTTGTGATAGTAGTACTTTGCTGTATCAAATAGCTAAAATCTTTGATTGATTCACTGATTGTCACAGTCTCGCTCTGTCACCCAGGCTAGAGTGCAGTGGTGCAATCATGGCTCACTGCAACTTCCGCCTCCGGGGCTCAAGCAATCCTCCCACCCTCAGCCTCCTGAGTAGCTAAGACTATAAGTGCGTGCCACCACACCCAGCTAACTGTTGTATTTTTTTGGTAGAGACATAGTCTCCTTATGTTGCCCAGGCTGGTCTCAAACTCCTGAGCTAAAGCGACCCGCCCACCTCAGCCTCCCAAAATGCTGGTATTACAGGTGTGAGCCACCATGCCCAGACAATTTATCTCTTAAATTGATTATTTGTCTTTTTATTATTGAGTTGTAAGAGTTCTGTAGATATAAGTCCTTTTTCAAATAGATTTGCAAATATTTTCTCCTATCTGTGTTGTCTCTTCACTTTCTTGATAGTGTCCTTTGTAGCATCAGAGTTTTTAATTTTGATGAGGTTCATCTGTTTACTTTTTCTTTAGTTGCTTGTGGTTTAGGTGTATGTATTTGAGAAACCATTACCCAACCCATGGTCATGAAGACTGGCACCTATGTATTCTTCTGACAGTTTTATAGTTTTAGCTCTGATAGCTGGACTTTTCACTCATTTTTAGTTTTTATATATGGTGTAAGGTAATGGTCCACCTTCGTTCTTTTGTATGTGATTATCTAGTTGTTCTGTCACCATTTATTAAAAGACCATCTCTCTTTCCTCATTGAATCATCTTGCACTCTTGTTGAAAATCAGTTGACTGTATTTACAGTTTATTGCTGGACTGTCAATTTTATTCTGTTAATCTGTGTGTCTGCCCTTACACCAGTATAAGATGATCTTGAATATTTTACTTTTGTAGTAAGTTTTGAAATGGAGAAGTGTAAGTCTTTTAACTTTGTTGTTGTTTTTTATAAAA
Organism: Pan troglodytes; assembly: GCF_028858775.2. Lineage (NCBI taxonomy): Eukaryota > Metazoa > Chordata > Mammalia > Primates > Hominidae > Pan > Pan troglodytes. The sequence continues at coordinate 55,274,642 of NC_072414.2, forward strand.
ACCATTAACAGTTGTTTATTATCATTATGAAGTATTATATACTGTACATAATTGTATGTGCTTTGCTTTTTTTTTTTTTTTTTTTTTTTTGAGACAGGGCCTCTCTGTTGCCCAGGCTAGAGTGCAGCAGTGCAATCTCAGCTCACTGCAGCCTCCACCTCCTTGGCTCAAGCCATCCTCCCACCTCAGCCTCCCAGGTAGCTGGGACTATAGGCACACACCACCACACCCGGCTCATTTTTGTATTTTCTGTAGAGATGGGGATTCACCATGTTGCCCAAGCTGGTTTCAAACTCCTGCGCTCAAGTGACTTGTTTGCCTTGACTTCCCAAAATGCTGAGATTATAGGCGTGGGCCACTGTGCCTGGCCAATATGTGCTGTGCTTTTATATGACTGGCAGTGCACTAGGTTTGTTTACACCAACATCACCACAAACACGGGGGTGATGCATTATGCTACAACATTATGACGTCACTAGGCAATAGGGATTTTTTAGCTCCATTATAACAATGACTACCATCATATGTGCAGTCCATTGTTGACTGAAATGTTGCTATGCAACAGATAACTGTGTTTTATTTTATTAACTTTTAGGTTCAAGGGTACACATGCAGGTTTGTTACCTGGGTAAATTGTGATCCTCTCCCTCCTCCCACTCTAGTCTCAACTAGGCCTGTTTTTCCCTTCTTTGTGTCCACGTGGATACAAGTCTTTTATTTATTATCGAGGAATTTATAGAAAACAGAAATCTTCCCACATTTTTTGATTCTACTATATTGATATATTTGTTGACAGAGATTTTTACTATATATGTGTCCCATAAGCTTTAATTCACTTTTAACAGTATCACTATGAGAGGTAAGTTTATTTTTAGGAAAATTGGACATTTTAGTTGGTTACTGCTTCAGAGAAAGAAGATGGTCACTTAAATTTCTGGCTCATGTCCTCACTACCAAATGCTTCCAGATGGAGAGCACCAAAATGGCAGATTGTTTCTTTTGAGTCTAGAAAAGCACTCCCTTCACTAGGCTTATCCCTATTTTGGTTGAATTCTACATTGCCTTAATTTAATGTAATCAATGATATTTATATTTATGTAAAGAATAAGCTGACTATAATGAATACCCATACCCTGAAATTTAAAGTAACACAATGCCCAGAAAGTAAGTATGTTCTGGTTAGTTTAATTGTCTATTCTTAGAGTTAACCTGTCTTGTTTCAAAATTTGCTAAAAAATCATTTTTAAAATGTTTTGGTTCTTTTGTTGCCTTAATAAATATACTTTATAGTAAATATAATTTAAATATTCTTTGAGTCAGGATCTTACATTATTGCAGAGTTTTCTCGCCATAGTGATGCTATGTAGTATTGGTAATAGTGATGCTAGTAGAATTGACCAGCCACACCGGCATTTCTAACAAATCTGCATGGCACTCATGGTAAGCTTATAAATTGGCCACAACAGAAGGATGCATAAGATCACTCTGAAGATCACTTCTTTATTTTATTTTATTTTTAATAGAGACAGGATCTTGCTGTGTGGTCCAGGCTGGTCTCGAACTCCTGGATGCAAGTGATCCTCCTGCCTTGGCCTCCCAAAGTGCTGAGCCACCATGCTCGGCTGAAGATTATTTTCTCTTGAGCAGTATTCTGTTCTTTCATTCAAGGGTTCATTTATCTCCTGTTCTGAGAGTAGCATTTTATTCTGCAAGATACAACGAAAGTATCAGATCACTTTCTCCCTTGAAGCCTTATTGGTGATATAAAACAAATATGTAAAACGTTTTAGAATCAGAAGATCATATGATTAAATACTCGTGAGAGTTCAGACCATCAGTATTATAGGATTTAAGAATAAGGAGAGATTAGTGATTACCAACCATTGGTAGGCAGCTTCTTTAACAAATCGCTGCCTGAAGTGGACTCTGAAGGATGAGTGTAGTTTAGGTTCTACAGAGTGGAAGGTACAAGGGAGGGTGGCAGAGCAAGTATAGTCCTGGTGGAAGATAGAACAAAGTGCCGACAAAGCAGGAATAAGGATACAGTACTTTGGGAAGGGGAAAAAAATCAGAGTGGTAGATCCCATAGGATATTGAATTAAATATTTGCCGAGTTCAGCAAGCAGTTGAAAGTGTTGCGGTTTTTATCTTTTTAAATTCAATTCCTGACGGCTTGTTTACTTATATTTTTCTTATTCTTTTATGCGAATGTCAAAAGGTAAAAATTAGTTGGCAATTTTGGTTGATGTTAGTTCATTGAAAATTTTGCTGGGTTTTGTTTAAATAAATTACAGATTTAGAGTATAACCTGATGCAAAGCCTCAGTGAGTATCTGGGTTTGAAGTGTCTTGTTGGACTTTCCTGATATATTGCTCTTCCTTTTTTTTTTTTTTTTTCTTCTTAATTACATGTGTGGTTTTATTTTAGAAAAGCCAGTGAGGGTTTGAAGAGTATAAACCCAGGTGAGACAGCGCCCTCTATGCGACTGCTGGCCTATGGTAAGTTAGAACCACATGGTTTCATTAAGGAAAAAAATCAGACTTGGCATAAAAGTCATTTGCATCTTTTGTATCTTTGCAGATTTCAAGTAGTTTTTTATTACTGCCTTGGCCTATTGGTGTACGTATTTGCTTATTATCCCTGTCTTCCAGGTTCCTTTTGTAAATGAAAATGATTGCAAGTGACCCTTACCTGTATGTCCATTGTATATTAACCAGGTTTGAAAGTTAGATTTTTAATGTGTATGTACCCTAGTTAACTAAGATTTTCTAGATGATGAAACTGTTACTTTCTCTGAATCTTACTTTGGCTTTTCTAGGAGTACTCTTCATATTAAAGCAGTTAATATCTCTGCATATTATACTTTGAGAATTATGTTTAAGATTGGATCTAGGTTCCCCAATTGGGCTCAGGAATACACAGTTCCCCTTTACACTCAATTTCAGTTCTAAGCCATCAAACTTAACTCTGTAGACTCTGTTATCATAAAGTAAGCCAGAGTTTTGGTGTTGTATCCTCTGTCTCACCTTTTTCTTCTGTGCCTTTCTAGACCCTTTTCTCCCCTTTTTCATTACTCTGCTGCATTCTGCCATTCATTTCCTTTCCTCTTCCCGCTTCCCTCTCTGATTCATCATTTAGCCAAGCACATGCCTCTCCAGAGCCAGCTGTCCACTGCTTCAGGAAGAACATAAGCACCCTTTCCCCTCCAACACACTTTGTATTAACTAGTCCTTGGAAATTTGACTTGAAATCTTGGCAGGAAAAGAGTTAACAGTGTTTTTCTTCCTGTTTAGTTTCTGGCTTGGGCTTTGGAATCATGAGTGGAGTATTTTCCTTTGTGAATACCCTATCTGACTCCTTGGGGCCAGGCACGGTGGGCATTCATGGAGATTCTCCTCAGTTCTTCCTTTATTCAGGTATGTGTCTCATAGCTGTCAACATTCAGGCTTCTAGTCTAAATGATCATTCTTATTGGGGTTCACTGCCTTAGGAATTCCAGTGAATTGGAATTTATGTTATGTCTTTTAAAGGCGAAATACTCTGAAGCACTGTGAAGTAAAAGACTTAGGAAAATAAAAATTCTGGTTAGAGTGTTTTAGAATTTTAGAGTGGAATTTAGCTTGCGTAAAATTTTATTTTGCTGTACTAACAATGTTGCTATATAGTTGAAATGTTAGAAGTGGATTTTTAAAGGCCATGTGCTCTTTTTGGTTTTTGTGATTTTATGTTATCTTCAGTAGAAGCCCTAATCTATAATTGTCATTGTGGTGCCTTTTGTGGGAATAGGCAGTAAAATTTAATCTGAAATTGAGAGGAAAAATGGGATAATAGATGAGTTGCTCATTTCATCCAAATGATGCAGCTAAAAGGACCAACTCATTTCAAATTGCTTTTTCGTCCACGAGCTAAAAATTGTCATCATGATGCAGTGATCACAAATTTGAGAGTTGGTAGCGTACATAATTAACATAGATTTCTTCTAAGTTCCACAAGAAGACTCTTTTAAAAATAGGGGGAGAACACCCACTGTATTTTTAGTCGTTTCCACAACAGTTATGCCATTGAAATAACTGAGTTCACATCATGATTTGTATCTTCTTTTAATAACATCTATGCTAAAGCTCCTCAGGGAGCTTATCCTCTAATAAGGGAATAAGAGAAAAAAAAAGTGAATAAGCATTTCAGTAACAGTTTAAGGTAATAATAGAAAAGATATAAAGAGGTATGACCAATTTTTAAAAATTTCTGCAGTAGTTTAGAGGCATGTTGAATGTCATAGTGATCCCCAAGCCCAGTGGACACTCATTCACCATTCCCAGTAGACCCTTTGTTTCCATTTCAGTTCAGGCCTTGACATCTCCTCTCTGGCTTACCATCATCTCCCCTCAACTGGTTAGTCTTTCCTTGACACACTATCCATGTGAATCCTGTATGCAACTACCTAACTAATCTTCCCTGCTGCAAAAATGGTTTGGCTTTTCAGGGCCTAGAGGATAGAGTCAAGGCCCTTTAAATCTGGCTGCAAGTTAGAGGACAAGAAAGTGTGTTAATGGGTCATACTTATTTAATGGTGCTTCCAACATAGCAAATTATCTTTCTTTTGAACATTTCATCATTGGCATATTTCTGGCAAATGTGTTAATGATTGATTATACTGAGTGTTAGGTCTTTAAAACAAATGTAATATTAGTAAAGTCTGTTAGAACCTGATAAAAATTAATAAAACATAATCGTAAGGGGTGTTAGTGCTACAGTTTGTTTTCTGTTTTCATATACAGTTAACACTGCTCTCTCTCCCTGCTACAGTTTTCTTTTGATATACAGGTTTTGCCAGCTTTTTTCACTAGATGGTGCTAATTCCCTTTAGTGACCTAGGCTGTTTTCACAAGATGTTTAAAATGATTCTTTTGGTAGTAAAAGAAAAATTTGGTACCAATTTGGGGATTGTATTTGTAATTTCTAGGAATTAAAGGAAAAAGTCAATATTCAATAAGCTATCTTAATGTCTTTAGCCAAGTTAGCATGGCAGACTGGCTATGTTATAAATTTGTATCTATAGAATGAAAGAACAGTGTTGTTTTATCATTTGCAAGTTTCTTACTGTTATAACATCATTCTTTGAAGCATAAACTTTGAATTATAAATTTAAGAAATTAATTTGTATTACATTTAAAAATAAGATCCCCAAATTTATATTTATTGTATTTATGTTATTTATAACTACTTGTAATTACCATTTATTTAGACACAACTCATTTTTGCCAGGTAAATCCGTAACTTTATATGTTTAGCATACTCCATTACAAATGCCTAAATAATAATCAGAATAAATAAGGAATGTAGGGTCACTAATTACAGATTAAGCATTTTTAATCCAAAAATCCAAAATCCAAAAATGCTCCAACATCCAAAACTTCCTTCACCGACATGACGCCACAAGTAGGAAATTTCACACCTGACCTTGTGTGATGGGTCACAGTCAGAACAAGAAAAAACTGTTTCATGCACAAAATTATTAAAAATATTGTGTAAAATTACCTTCAGTCTGTGTGTATCAGATATATATGAAATGTAAATGAATTTCATGTTTTGGCCAGGTGTGGTGGCTCATGCCTGTAATCCCAACACTTTGGGAAGCCAAGGCAGGAGAATCACTTGAGCTCAGGAGTTTGAGACCAGCCTGGGCAATATAGTGAGACCTTGTCTCTACTAAAAATTAAAAAATTCAGCTGGGTATGGTGGTGCCCACCCATGGTCCCAGCTACTCAGGAGGCCGAGGTGGGAGAATCACTTGAGCCCGGGAGGTTGAGACTGCAGTGAGCTGTGATCGTCCCACTGCAATCCAGCCTGAGTAACAGAGGGATACTCTGTTTCAAGAGAAAAAAAAAAAGAATTTCATGTTTAAACTTGAGTCTTATCCCCTAAATATCTCATTTTATATATATAGATGCACAAATATTTCAAAATTTGAAACACTTCTGGTCCCAAACATTTCAGATAAGGGATATTCGGCCTGCAGTATATATCTGTCTATATTAGTATGTGTTAATAAGATCCATACTATATGATACCTGTGTGTACATAGGCTCTTATGTTACAAACAGGCATAGTTTATAAATAATGTTTATGTATAGGTTACTTCTTTTTTATTTGTGGTTATGTTGTAGGCTAGCATTAAATTTTACTAGAATCATTACCATTTCTTGGTAATTTTGTATAGAGACAAAAGTATGGGAATTGGAATCCTAGGTTCGAATCTTATCCTGGCTCATTAATTTAGTATTTTGGGCAAGTCCATTTGATTATTGAATCACTCATTCCATACATAATTATTAAATGTTTTTAGTCTAAAGGAGTTATACCAAGCTATGAAAATAGAGCCCAGTTGCCATTCATAACTTCCATTCATAGTGGGGAATAAAGACAAACAGCTAATTACAATAAAGCATGATCAATGCTACAGTGAAATGAGGAAGAGCCATGGGGCACAAAGGACAGGCTGTAACCCATGCTCCCAGGCCACAGTACCTTGGCTTTGCAGCATTTATCACAGGCGTGATTAAGTAATGGTATAGTTATTTGTTGAATGTCTTTTTCTCCAGTTGGGTGCTAAGCCATGCAAGTGCAAGGACGACATCTGTATTGTTCACTGCTCTGTCCTCGGCATCTTGTGGAGTCCTTTATTTCTAGATGGCACTCAGTAAATAACTTACAGAAAAATGAAAGCCAGGCACAGCTTATGGAGGAAGTGCCATAACGAGTAGAGATTTACTTAAAGGGTGAATAATAGTTAGGCAGGCAAAGAAAGGAGTTGTCAGAGAAAGATGTTCCAGGCAGAGGGAAGAGGCCTCTTTCCTCCAGGCCTGGAGGTAAGAGCAGTATTGTTCACAGGGCAAAGGAAGTCTTGTCCTTCCATCTAATCTTCAATTTCCTGATCTTTCAGGAAGGGCAGAAATAACGCCTAGCTCAGAGTTGTTGAGAATTAAATGAAATTAATTTAGAGAATATGTATTTAAGTGCTTATAAGCTCTAAACTGGCCTAAGAATATTATTAAGGTGGAGAATTTAGCGCTTGAGATGAGAAAACAGAATTCAGAGAGAAGATAATTTTTCTAGTATTATATAGAATCTGGGTTTTTCATTCCGAATTACCTCCCTTATGCTTTAGGAGAAAAAATGTCTTTAGCTAGTACCTAGTAAAAAAGAACAGCTGATCATTTTATTTTAAAAAATTCCCCAGACCATTTCACTTCTATTATATTTTCTAGACAGTGCACTTAAAACCTAGGCAAGCTTTTAAACTTTTTAGCCACTAAACGTTTCACAAGGGAAAACCAATATGGGTCAGACCACATATGGAGTGTTGTATTGTTCCAAGCATTGTGATTTAACAGAAATACTGAAGAAGTAAAATTCATATAGAAAGAATGTTGTCAGTATGATAGAAGATCTAGAAGCCATGGCCTGTTGGATATGACTGAAGAAAGAAAAATACTGAGCTTGAAGAAAATAAAAGAGGAATGTGGGAGATTATTTTTGTCCCAATTTGTCATTTCCTGTAATAAGTCTCATGGTGGCTGGAATGTTCTTTTCTACCCTTTGACTTTGAGCTCAGTCATGTGGCTTGAATTGGCCAATTAGTGGTTATGATGTAAGTTAGAGGCTTAAAAAGTATTTGCATGATTGGACCTTCCTTCTTGGACTCTGGTGCCATGAGAAGAAGATACCTTGGAAAGTTAATGGCCACTTAGCCTGGACGCTTGAATGAATATACCCAGAGCCACACAGAGCCCACCCCAGGAGCTTGCAGCAGAGTTTTCCAGCTGAGCCCAGCCTTTATCAGCAATGCACAGTCAGCCTTTAGACCTGTGAGCATGAGAATAAATTTTTGTTACTGTAACCCAATACATTTTTTATCTTTCGTTCACTTTTCTATTCGTAATATTTTAAGAGTAATCTCTACAGTGTGGCAGTTTGTTAAAGTTTAGACTCGACTGAAAGCTCTTTGTAAGCAAGACTATCTCAATACCTACATTTCCAAATTCCAAAGTAGTAGAGAAAGTATAACATCTCCTAATGATACAGAAAAAATGATCAACAATAGATTGTAACCTGCAGTTCTTATCCTTTTATGATTTCATTAGAATCTTAATTTCTTGTAATAAGTTGTCACAACTAACTGCTACTGTTTATGATACAGTGATACTCTACATGCTGTATATATCATCGAATTTGTATTTTTCATTATCTGTTTTCTCTTTCTCTTTTTTTCTAAGAGATAAGGTCTTGCTCTGTCACTCTGTCACTGCAATGCAGTGTTAATGATCTTAGCTCACTATAACCTTGAACTCCTGGGCTCAAGTGATCCTCCCACTCAGCCTCCCAAGTAGCTAGGACCACAGGCATGTGCTACTATGCCCAGCTAATTTTTGTATTTTTTGTGGAGATGGGGGTCTCCTTATGTTGCCCAGGCTAGTCCCAAACTCCTGGCCTCAAGCAATCCTCCTGCCTCAGCCTCCCAAAGTGCTGGGATTATAGGGTGTGAGCCACCACGCCTGGCTTGTTTTATTTATATCAATAGTGTAAGCCTTTCTTTCCAGCTGCTCAAATAACTGAGAATAGAAAATTGTACTTTTTGGAATGCACTTTCATTAAATGGATATGACCTATCATAGTCTCTAGTAGCTTGTGATACATTATGAAATGCACACATCACAGGCATCAGTCTTCAGGCAGTGTGTAAGCAGGCAGCTCAGTGTATTGCTTCACAGTCTCTAGCTGAAAGAATGACATGGGCTGGGGCTGTAAGACTTGATGGCTCTTCTAGGTATGTTTCAGGCCACCCTGAATCACTGATGTCTCTTTCCTCACACGGATGAATGGCTAGGCTCTGCTGACTACCTTTCGGCGCAGTTGAATGACTTGCACTTCTCCATTCTCTATAGACCTTGTTTCTTCTCATGGGTAAAATTGTCCTTATTTTCATCAGCCACTGCTGCCTTTATTTTTATTTATTTATTTTATTTTATTTTACTTTTCTTTTTTTTTTTACTGAGACTGAGTCTTACTCTGTTGCCCAGGCTGGAGTGCAGTGGTGCGGTCTCGGCTCACTGCAAGCTCTGCCTCTCGGGTTCATGCCATTCTCCTGCCTCACCCTCCCCAGTAGCTGGGACTACAGGTGCCTGCCACCATGCCTGGCTAATTTTTTGTATTTTTAGTAGAGATGGGGGTTTCACCATGTAGGCCAGGCTGTTCTTGAACTCCTGACCTCAGGTGATCTGCCTGCCTCAGCCTCCCAAAGTGCTGGGATTACAGGCGTAAGCCACCGCACCTGGCCTGTTTTTTTTGTGTGTTTTTCTTCTTCTTCTTCTTCTTTTTTTTTTTTTTCTTGAGACAGAGTCTTGCTCTGTTGCCCAGGCTGGAGTGCAGTGGCACGATCTTGGCTCACTGCAACCTCCGCCTTCCAGGTTCAAGCGATTCTCCTGCCTTGGCCTTCTGAGTAGCTGGGATTACAGGAGTGCGCCACCCTGCGCAGCTGATTTTTGTATTTTTAGGAGAGACAGGGCTTCGCCATGTTGGTCAGGTTTTTCTCAAACTCCTGACCTCGTGATCTGCCCACTTTGGCCTTCCAAAGTGTGGCCTATTTATTTATGTTTTGAGACAGGGTCTTGCTCTGTCATCTAGGCTGGAGTGGGGTGGTGTGATCATGGCTCACTGCATCCTTGACCTCTGAGACTCAAACAATCCTCCCACTTCAGCCTCAAGTAGCTGGGACCACAGGCACATGCCACTAAACTCAGCTAATTTTTTTTTTTTCCTGTAGAGATGGGGTCTCACTATGTTGTCCAGGCTGGTCTTGAACTCCTGGGCTCAAGTGATTCTCCTGCCTCAACCTCCTGAAATGCTGTACCTAGCCACTGCTGCTTTTAATTTTCGGTGTTTTGGGGGTTTTGTTTCTTTTTCTTCAGTGAATTTCACAGACATTTTTTTTTGTAGCCACGGTGAGCAGGATACCATATTACAGGTTACTGTCCTGTAGATATGATTGCATGAGACAAAAGTCACATTTTTAAAACATCATCCAGTATGGTATCACTCTTCACTCAGCCCCATAGGAATATATATTTTATTAATTACATCTAATATTTATCATTTGAAAGGGAAGAAAAATCCCACTATTTCCAACTTTATTGCTCAGTCTAGCCCCCGCCCGGCAACCTCTCAGCTTGATCCCATGCAGCTCCATGGCCATGTTGGGAATTTGGCCTGGGAATCCCAGCATTTATCAACCTCCTCCATGCCCACTTCTTACCAAAGATGTTCTTCAGTGCTGGGACCACTTGTACCAGTTCACTTTTCTCCCTTTCCACAGCTCTGCTAAAGACAGTCGTAAGGTTCACGTCAGGGTTCCTGCGTTGCCCCACTTCCCACTTTTAGGGGAATGGTTCATACTGTAACATGTTTCACTTACTGTGCAGTGTTCCAACACTATTTCCTGGAAACAAACTTATTTGCATAAATGTTTGGAAATCTCTTGTTTCTTTGGGGGAATTAATCAGCTTTGAGGTTTACTTTAATGGGTAGATTTATTGGATTTTACTGCCTTTTATCGTTATTCGAAACCCTCACCAAAGACTTATACTTGAATATTTTTCGTGAGATCAAAGTCCTTTGTTTCGGGTGGTAAGCTACATTTTCATCTCTAGTGAGGCTTTCTCCCTACATTCAATGGAACAACAATTTTAAATACTGCTGACTTCTTATCAGAAATTCTGGAAGGCAGTGGAACAAGGTCTTTAAAATGGTGCACTCCTGCACCCTTCCTCATCTCAGTTAATGGAATTCCATCCTTCCAGGTGCTCAGTTATTTCTTAGAATATTTCCTGATTCTTCCCTTTTTCTCCCATAACTTACGTCCAATCCAACTGTAAACCTTACCTGCAATTTCCACCTAAATCTTCATCCAAGGTCTTATGGGCTTAGCTTTGCTTTATAAATGGCATAGATCAGGTTTGAGAGCTTGTTTGGAGCAAACATTTAAAGAAATGGTAAATCTGATTTTGCTGAAACTATTCTAGGCTAGAGACAAACATAGAAATTAATTAGTTTTGTGAAGTCAGTGAAGCATTAATAGAAAGTAATAGAATCCCGAGAGCCTGTATCCATTGCCTGCTGCCTGAAGGCAGGTCCCCCATTAGGGGATTGTACTCCAGGCTGCCTTGGGCCTCATGATCCCAGTGGCAGCTCTAGCCAGTGAGTTTAGGCCTGTTTTTTGTTTTGTTTTGTTTTGCAGCATTTTTGTGACAGTAGCTGGCTGCTGCAGGGAGTTTCAAATGTTTTTTAATGTGCTACATATAGAAAAAAAGAGTTGACTTGTGGTTCTTCAAAGAGCCTTCCCAGGATCAGTGAGCAGGAGTTAGAGCAGGGTTTCTCAACCTCACCACTATTGACATCTGGGGCCAGATAATTCTTGGTTGGGGGCTGACATGTGTGTTGTGGGGTGTTTAACAGCATCCGTGGCCTCTGTCCACTAGATGCCAGAAGCACCCCTGTCCCCCAGTTGTGATAACCTAAAATGTCTACAGACATTGACATATTCCCTCTATGGGCCAAATCATCCCAATTGAAAATCACTACTGAGTTAAAAGAAGGCAGATTTGGGTTCGGTTTGAGAACGAACTTTCTCATAGTGGCCATTTAATGAAATGAAATTGGAAGTATTTGAAGTGGACCATGTGGGTTATCTTCATTGCGTAGAGGACGGGATCAGACAACTTCTAGCAAACCTCCCATTGCTGACTCCACAGTGATGAGCTAATTTGAGGAGAGTGTTTCATCATTCTTCAGCATTTTCTAGGGGGACTTTAAACATTAAAATAATGTCTTAGAGAAGGTTATTTGATTAGCAATCTATATCTATATTACAGTAAATCAGGCCGCAGAATTCTCTTACATTCTTTAAAACAAAAATGTTAAGTTAAATCCCCATTAGAGAAAGTCATTTTCAAGAGCATTCATTCAGCTCTGGGGCCCGACTCCCACTTGTGCCAGCTGACTGGGGGATCTCTCAAGAGTCTGGAGAGTTTCTACGGCCAGGATGGATGGAGGAGTGTCTCCTGCTTCACGGAACCCTGAAACCCCTGACCTTTCTACTACTTAGAAAAAGAAGCCAAAAGCCCATTGATCTTCACATCCTGCCTCTGGGCAGCTGCGGCTGAGCTTTGGCCTTGGGATGTCCTCCTTTGTCTGTGGCTGCCACCACCCAGCAGCAGCCTTTGGCTTGCTTTGACCCAGTTAGAGATACCCTGCCCGTGTTGGGGGAAGCCAGGTGATGGCAATTTCTGTGCTGGCAGGAAGCCAGTATTAGAAGCAATTGCTGTCTTAGGCCATTAGCTTTGCAAGGACAGAAAAATAGGCATCGGGAATGAGGGAAAGGAACACGTGTGAAAATGAAGGTGCTTATGAATCTGTGTGTTAGAGCATTTGGGGTATATTCAGGAAGGGTGAAGGAGCCAAATAGTAAATGTTGTTTCTTTTTTTTTTTTTTTTTTTGAGACGGAGTCTCGCTCTGTCGCCCAGGCTGGAATGCAGTGGTGCCATCTTGGCTCACTGCAACCTCTGCCTCCTGGGTTCGAGCGATTCTCCTGCCTCAGCCTCCCAAGTAGCTGGGACTACAGGCATGTGCCACCATGCCTGGCTAATTTTTTGTATTTTTTAGGAGAGATGGGGTTTCACCATGTAGGCCAGGATGGTCTTGATCTCCTGACCTGGTGATCTGCCTGCCTTGGCCTCCCAGGCGTGAGCCACCCCGCCCGGCTGTAAATATTGTTTCTTGAAGATAACACTGAAACATTTTGCTTAGAAATAGGTTAGAAATATTCACTACCAAGATACTTTGACTTAGAAGTTTATTAGAAGAGGAAGTCCATTATCGACTAGACAGTTACAGTCGTCACAAACTGATATACAGTACTTGTTAGAATTATTCCGCTTTCTGATTAATGTATTACAACATATAAAAATTATGGAAGCTCCTTTTATTAATCTGGGTTATAAACTAATGTTGATATTCTTATGGTTAACTTAGGGAAGTTTTTTTGGCTTAAGAATATTAGAACAGGCTGGGCATTATGGCTCAAGCCTGTGATTCCAGCACTTTGGGAAGCTGAGGTGGGCAGATTGCCTGAACTCCCAGGAGTTTGAGACCAGCCTGGGCAACATGACAAAACCCTGTCTCCACTTAAAACAGAAAAAAATTAGTCGGGCCTGGTGGTGCACACCTGTAGTCCCAGCTACTCAGGAGGCTGAGGTGGGAGAATTACCTGAGCCCCAGGAGGTCGAGGCTATAGTGAGCCATGATTGCACCATTGCACTCCAGTCTGGGTGACAGAGTTGAGACCCTGTCTCAGAAAAGAAAAAAAAGAATATTAGAACAAAGCAAATTTGGGGGTTAGATTTACTGAAGGACTTTTAGAATTTTATATTTAGGAACATTAACTGAGAAAGGTTTAGTAATTAAAAGGTTGTACTCTAGAGATACTATTAGCAAATTTTCATTACTAGCTGGAATTTGTTCCTTTTACTAATGAGAAGGGTTTAAATAGGGTGTATGTAGCTGTAGCCACGTGTGTGTGGCAGAATAATGCAGATATCCGGGTCTGTTTCTGTTGGACCTCTTAACCAACTGCAGAGGGAGGAAAGAGTAAATCCCAGCATTCTAACATAGCACGTCGTGATAGTGAAGGCTGTGATGACCATCAAAGCCACCTGGAAACGAGAGCTGGCTGCATAAGTGAGCCGACTATGAACATAGCACGGTATTTTAATACATGTCCAAGGGATCTCTTCTAGATATTGTGTTAATAAAATGGTAAACTGAAAGGATGGGGAAAGGTTCTATGAGACTGTGTTTCATGTGTTGTAATAGTCCCAGTGGCTAGAAAGTGCCTGGCCCATACTGGCCACTGCAGACATACTTGTTATGTGGATTGATGAAAGAGGGGAGGAAGAAAATAAATGTAAGAGTAATACAAAGTCAGAGGAAGAAATAATCTACGAGAATGAAGAGAAATGCATTTTTCTTTTTATTTTTTATTTATTTTTTTGAGGCAGGGTCTAGCTCTGTCACCCAGGCTGGAGTGCAGTGGTGTGATCATGGCTCACTGTAGCCTCAACCTCCCTGGCCTCAGGTAATCCTCCCACGTCAGCCTCCTGAGTAGCTGAAACTACAGCCGCACACTGCCACGCCTGGCTAATTTTTGTATTTGTTGTAGAGACAGGGTTTTCTTATGTTGCCTAAGCTGGTTTCGAACTCCTGGGCTCAAGTGGTCCGCCCACCTCAGCCTCCCAGGTGCTGGGATTATAGGAGTAAGCCACTGTGCCTGGCCAGGAATGCATTTTTAAGACATAGTCAAGTGCCCAGGAGACTTGGATATAAGTGGTCATTGCTGGCTGCTGTCTCACTTTCTCACCTGATAGTACAACTCACTGAGAACTCTGGCTTATTTGTCTTTGAATCTGTAGACCATAGCACATGGTAGCTACCACATATTAAAAAGATGTGGTTTGCCAAGCACTGTTTTTCCTTGTAACAGCCCTATGTGGTATTATCCCCATTTTAAAAATAAAGGAAATGGAAGCTCAGAGAGTTGAAATAGCTTGTCCAAAGCCACGCAGTGGAGCTGGGATTCTAACTCAGAACCATCTGACTCTAAAGATAATATATATAATCTTCAGGCCAGGCTGTCTAGGTGCTCAGTAGATTGTGTTGAATGTAAAAAAAAAAAAAAAGGAGGAGGGTAGGTGTTAGGAAATAATTTACGGAGGAGAGGTGGCATTTGAACTGGATTGTAAATAAAAGTAAGATTCGGATGTGGTGAAATGGAGAGGGGTGGTGCTGAGAGGCAGAGTCTTCAGACAAAAGGGATAATCTATTTAAAAATAAAAAAGAAAACCGGAGGTACAGACAGAGTGAAGAAGAGTTCTGGTTTTCTTCCATAGGATGCAGTTGAAGATAGTAGAGAACATGGTGTCAAGGTAATTGGGGTGTAGATTGTAGAGGTCCTTGAATGCTAGTCTGAGGTGTATGGACTTGACTTTGGAGGCAAAGTCAATCCATCAGACTTCTTAGTAAGAAGGGCCAAGAAATATGGACCTAGAATTTGGAAGAAAGGTCAGGGCTAATGATGTCTTGAGGATGCTTGCCTAAAACTCACAGTAATGCTCTTTTGGACAAGAGGAGACTGAAACTTCTGTAAGTGAGAGAATTTTTGTTGTTTTTTTTTTGTTTTGTTTTGTTTTTGAGATGGAGTCTTGCTCTGTGGCCCAGGCTGGAGTGCAGTGGCGCTATCTCGGCTCACTGCAAGCTCCGCCTCCCGGGTTCACGCCATTCTCCTGCCTCAGCCTCCCGAGCAGCTGGGACTACAGGTGCCCACCACCACGCCTGGCTAATTTTTTGTATTTTTAGTACAGACGGGGTTTTACCGTGTTAGCCAGGATGGTCTCGATCTCCTGACCTCGTGATACTCCTGCTTCGGCCTCCCAAAGTGCTGGGATTACAGGTGTGAGCCACCGCGCCCAGCCCCTGAGAGCATTTTTAAATGAACTGTAGGCCTTGACTATAGGAGCATAATTGTGTCTCAGTGTCACTGGTAAACACTTCTTTCCCCACTCAGTATTGGTCGCAAAGAAAGAACATCCAATTGGAAAAGGCAATCGGGTTTTATTCCCTGGCCAGAAAACGGAGAAGGTGAGCTCTTGCGCTAAATGTACTTTCTCCCCAGGCAGTAGAAGGCATGGGGGACTAGGTGTGGGGCGGGAAAGGAATGTGAGCGTGTATGGGATGGGACTCCAGACGTGAAGGTGCTATCCATGAACATATGCCTTCATATATTATATGCGCATGAAACGGCAGGGATTTTCTTTCAGGGGAGGGAGTTCTAGCATTGTAAAGATATGCTGATGATCTAAATGCAAATAGGAGTCACCTATTCCAGTTTGTGCTGGTTTTGCGAGGTCTTCCTCTGGTATCTGGTCAGGGGTCAAGAAGCTCTGGTGCCATCTCGAGCCATCTGGTTTCTTTAAGCAGCTGTGCCTATTGATAAAGGAACTAAAGAAAAACAGTTAAAAAAAAACAAAAACAAGAACTAAGGACCTTTCCTGGTTATTTCATCAGGGCTGCCCTGGTAACATCAATATTCAGAAAGAATGGCAAACATAAGCTGCCAAACAGATGACACCTTAATGGTGTCATTGCTTTCTCTTGACATTTGATCGTCATCTAGATTCTGAAAAACCCTTAGAAAACGAACACCTTATGATTTCTTTAAAAAATCAGTGTTTCCATTTGTGTCAGTTTCTGTCTTGATCTTTTCTGACACAAAAACTTTAAAACTTAAACTGCACTCCTGGGCATCTTCAGCGGTCTCAGCTCCCCGCCGTCACCAAGCATCTCTCTCCAGGGAGGCCTCCTTTTCCAGGGTCATCACCGGGGTTAAAATACATCACTTTAGCTTCATCTGCCATAGCGTCAACACTTTGGAAACTGTTTCTCTTCTAATTTAGTTAAAATATCTGCCACCGTTTACTGAAATAATTACACGTTTACACCAGATATAACAGCTTTCTTTCATCACAACAGTTACGTCTTTTAGTTTTGCATGTTTTAGAATTCATATCAATGAAATAATATGCATTTTTTCACGATACGGTTTTCTTTTCTACATAACATTAGATTCTTGAGATCATTTATATCGTAGACCATATAGTATTCCATTGTGTGAATAGAGCAGGATTTATTTATCCATTCTGGTAATGATGGACATATTTCATTATTACAGACAGTGCTGACTTAAACTTATATATGCTCCTTGTGCAGATGTGTACGTTTCTCTAGAGCAATGGCTCTGAAACTTGACCGTGCCTCAGAATCACCTGGAGGGCTGTTTAAACACGGATTGCTGGGCTCCCACCCCATTGTTTCTGATTCAGGAAGTGCGGGGTGGGTCCCCATAATTTGGAGTTCTAACAAGTTCCCAGGTGCAGGTGATCTATTAATTTCAGAACTAATTGCTTCAGAATCTAGCTCTAGCTGCAGAATTGCTGGAGTGAAATAGAGAATGCAAATTCCTCTTTAATTTGTAATGCTAGACTGTTTTCCTATCAGCAGTATGAAAGAGAGTTGTCAGACTTGAATTTTTGCCAGTCTGGTGGGTGTTAATGATTTCTTATTATGTGACTGAAAGAGGAAATCTAGATGCCTTTTTATTTTCCATGTTAACCTTTGCAGAATATATAGGGCTTGCCCACTTTAAATAAAGACTGTTATCCAGCACACAAGATACACAGACAACATACACACAGAGGTAGTGTTCCCCAGAAAAAACCTGGTGGTGCTGATCAAATTCAGTGCCAGTTGCCTAAGAAGCATTGTAGATAATTACTGTGATTTTAAATATTTTTCTTTTCTTTCTTCTTCTTCTTCTTTTTTTTTTTTTTTTTTTTTTTGCTCTGTTGCCGAGGCTGGAGTACAGTGGCATGATCTCAGCTCACTGCAACTTCCGCCTCCCGGGTTCAAGTAATTCTCCTGCCTGAGCCTCCCGAATAGTTGGGATTACAGGCATGTGCCACCATGCCTGGCTAATTTTTGTATTTTTAGTAGAGCTGGGGTTTCACCATGTTGGCCAGCTGGTCTCAAACTCCTGACTCAAGTGATCTGCCTGCCTCGGCCTCCCAAAGTGCTGGGATTACAGGCATGAGCCAGAGCGCCTGGCCATGATTTTAATATTTTTCCATTGCTCTTTTTCAAAAGGATCTGAGGAAAAATTCCACTTTAGTGAGGAGCCTTGTTGAAACAGAAGATACTCCTTTTCATTGAAGTCTCTCTTTACTCGTGCAGGAGGCTCATTGGGAAAAAGCTGGCTGGACATCACAGTAATTTTATTGTATTCCTCAGGGAAGCTGCCTGAAAGCCAGATCTCAGGCGACCTTTTATTGAACAGGTTTACATTCTAGACAAGAAGCTGTGGCAGTCAGTCCCCTGTTCCGCAGTGTTGCTTTTTGAGTGTGTCAAGGCCCTGTTTCTGTCAGGTGGTGTTAAACTCTCTCGCTGAGGTGTGGTGGACACCCCGAGAGCCCGTGCACAGTGCCAGGGTCCTCAGTGGCTCTGATACCTGTAGGAGTGACACTAATGGTCAGCTCTCTTTCAGCTTTCATGACGCTGGTCATCATCTTGCTGCATGTATTCTGGGGCATTGTATTTTTTGATGGCTGTGAGAAGAAAAAGTGGGGCATCCTCCTTATCGTTCTCCTGACCCACCTGCTGGTGTCAGCCCAGGTGAGTGTTGCCGCCATGCTCGGACTGTATTCTGGAACTCAAGTCTATGTATCTAAAATGGTAAATTCTACTCTAGATGAAATACACGCTCATGAGAACATGAGGAAATTCAGAAAAGCTATTTAAGTGAATGAATGAGTCATGTAAGTCTTACCACAAAAAGACCACAACTATTAATTTTTTGGTGTGTCTTATTGAAATATTTTTTTCCCTGCTGTTTATTTGCAGTGATTTTTCTCTCCCTAACCTAGGTCAGTTTGGAAAACTGTTCATTCTCTGTGACAGCTGCGTGGAAAAGTTGCGTATTCCAGACTCGGCACCATGACTGGACCTTATTCCTAGCTCTCGTATAACACATGTGTCCTTGGCTAGCATATTTTATTTAATATAGTTTTTATCTCTCTCTCTCTGTTTCTAATTAGAGTATGATAATCAAGGATGGGGCCTTATCTTCAATCTTCGTATCCTCAATTCATGGCACATAGTAGGTGGCCAGTAAATGTTGGTGTATGTTGAATAGTTGATACTATTCTTTTTAATGATTAAAAGGAAAGAACCTAGGAAGTTTGAAAAGTATATACCAAAATGTTCATAGTAGTTCTCTGTCAGTGGCAGATTTCAGAGAATGATTACATAATTGTTTTATTAAAATAACACACCTACAGAAAAGCACACAAATCAGAAATGTACATCTTGATGAATTTTCACAGTGTGAACACACCTGTGTAACTAGCACCTAGATGAAAATCAAAACATTCTCAGCCCCCAGGAGCCTCCCTGTTCCACCAGTCACTGCCCCCACTGAGGTGACCATGACGCTGGCTTCAACACCACAGCCTGGTGCTGCCTTTTGGTATTTCTGTCAACAGAGTCACACAACGTTTGCTCTTGTGTCTGGCTCCTATTGCTCAGCATGTTTGTGGGATTCATCTTCACATCACTATAGATGGCTCACTCATTGCTGTATAGTATTCTACCGTGTGTCTATACCATAATTTACCCATTTGACAGCAGAGAGGCATTGATGTTGTTTCTAGTTTGAGATGGAGTCTTGCCCTGTTGCCCAGGCTGGAGTGCGGTGGCACGATCACAGCTCATTGCAGCCTCGACCTCCTGGGCTCAAGTGATTCTCCCACCATACCCTTCCAAGTAGCTGGGACTATGGGCATGCGCCGTCATGCCTGGCTAACTTTTAAATTTTTTTGTAGAGATGAGCTCTGTGTTGCTCCGGCTGGCTTCGAACTCCTGGGCTCAAGCGATCCTCCTCTCTCAGCCCCTCAAAGTGTTGGGATTACAGGCATGAGCCACCACCCCTGGCTTTCTCATTCTTATCTATTGTGAATGGTACTGCTGTGAACGTTCTAATGTATATCTCTTGGTGAACACACACACAACACACACACACACACACACACACACTTCTTTTGGGTATACGCCTAGGAGTGGGACTGCTGGGTCATGGGGTGTACATGTGTCGACTGTTCATACCACTCAATTTTCAGAGTGATGGTATCACCTTACACTCTGCCATCAGTTTACAAGTTGTGGTTCGTCCACCTCCTCACTGCATTCTCTTTATTGTTAGTCGTCCTGCTGGCTATGTCATGGTATCATAAATACATAAATTGATAAATTATAGTAAAAGTTTTCATTTACGTTTCCCTGATGATTAATAGGTTGAGCCGCATGTTGTGTGGCTCCGTTGACAGAAATACCAAAAGGCAGCACCAGGCTGTGGTGTTGAAGCCAGCGTCATGGTCACCCTCAGTGGGGGCAGTGACTGGTGGAACAGGGAGGCTCCTGGGGGCTGAGAATGTTTTGATTTTCATCTAGGTGCTAGTTACACAGGTGTGTTCATGCCGGGAAAATAAGGTTGAGCAAGTCTTCAGATGTTTATTGGCCATTCGGATAATTCTTTTTGAAGTGCCTGTTCAAATCTTATGCCTATTTTCTTTTTGATTTTTAGGAGTTCTTTATGTTTTCTGTAAAAGAAAAAATCTTTTGTCAGATGTATGTATTGCAGATAACTTCCGTGGCATGGTTTGTCTTTACATTCTCTTAATGTCTTTTGGTGAACAAAAGTTCTTAATTTTATATAGTCTGATCAGTTTTTCTCTTTATGGTTTCACTTTTTGAGCTTTTTAATAAATATTAACCTAGCTGAATTTTAAGTTTTAAAATTTGTTCTATTTTTCTCGTTTTTGGGTTGTAATTTTCTACAACAATCATGTATTGCTTTTGTAATTGTTTAAAAGAGGAAAAATGTTTTTTAAAGAAGAAAAGAACAATACAAAAGAGTGCAGCACTCTGTAAAATGAGTTAAAATTCAGTGGATTTGAGGTATAGAATTATTGTGAAGAATAATCTAGAAAATGCTCAATGCCTGCCATGCCCACGGAGGCCTCTTGAGAAGAGCAGTCTTTCTGCATAAGGTGCTACCTGTAAAATCTACCACTTTCTTCAGGCCTTCTTTGACAGCCCTAAGGAGATCACCTTGTTTTTACCCATCCTAGCCTCATCGCAATTATAATTATGCTGTCCTAGCATTCATCGCAATTTGTGACTAATTGTTTCTTCATTCATTACCTGCCTCCCTTACTAGTACAGAACCTCCATTAGGATAGAAACTTTGGTCTCACCAAGGTGTACACAGTACCTCTCAGCATTCCATTAGTGTTCTTTAAATGAATACACTTTTGGAACCCACAGCAATTGTGCAACTGAAAAAGACTATTCCCTCATGTTCCCTTGAGTGCTAAGGATTCATACTAAAGTAATTTGGACTTGTCTCACTTTCTTGCAAATTCTAAGAACCAATTTAACACAGAAATGAATAGAAACTAGTTACACGACATGCATCTTGTATTGTATATTCCATTAGGTTCTGCCTAATGACTGCCTTCTAGGGTTACCATCTGAATACAGCAAAGCACGGGACCCACAGTATCTGTTGACCAGCTTAGTTCTACATGCCTCAGGGCCTTAACGCATGACACACATCATACGTTTGGTGAAACACACCCAAGTTCTTGAAAGTATTCCATGCTTCCCTTTATCTTTGGTTATTCCACATGTTTAATAAGCTTGCTGTTATTACCCAAGCTGATTTATTTTTCTTTTGCAGACCTTCATAAGTTCTTATTATGGAATAAACCTGGCGTCAGCATTTATAATCCTGGTGCTCATGGGCACCTGGGCATTCTTAGCTGCGGGAGGCAGCTGCCGAAGCCTGAAACTCTGCCTACTCTGCCAAGACAAGAACTTTCTTCTTTACAACCAGCGCTCCAGATAACCTCAGGGAACCAGCACTTCCCAAACTGCAGACTACATCTTTAGAGGAAGCACAACTGTGCCTTTTTCTGAAAATCCCTTTTTCTGGTGGAATTGAGAAAGAAATAAAACTATCCAGATATGCGTTCCATTCACTTGGCTTTCACACAACTGCTCTCCGAAAGGGGTGCTCAGTGGTGTGCGTCCTGGCTGCACGAGAATCACCTGGGACAGTGTAAAGCCGACTGATTCTGGGCTCCACCTTCCAGAGCTAATTGGCCTGGGCACGTGGTGAGTTTTAAAAGCTTCCCAGGTGATTCTGATGTGCAGCCATGTTGAGACCCACTGGTTTGGTATCCAAATAGGAGCTTCCTGAGAACACCTTAAGCGGATGAGAATCTGGTCTTTAGCTGTCTCCTAACTCAACTCGTGCTGAGCAAGTAAGTATCTGAATGTCAAATCCTGGTTATCTTTTATCTTCCTAAGTTCTGAAGTCACAAAAGGCTAAAGGGCTATCACCCCTGCTCACTGTTTTCGTGTACTTCACCATCTCAGGAGAACATGGTAGGTTGGGCTTCTAAATGCAATAATAAATTACGCTGACTGTGGTAACTTAGCCCAAGTAAGATACTGATTAAGCCGTATTTTTCTGAAGTGCTTCCATTCCAGGTTTTGCTTTCTGAGGCATTACATTGTTTTTGAGTATAGATTACATTTTATTAACTAAAAATGATTGTTTTGTGACTTCCTTGGGAAGGTATTTTAAAATCAGAAATTTTTATGCAATGTCTATAAGCCTGTTTAAAGCTTTCCATGGGCTCTGCCCCAAGGCCGTTGGCTGCAGCGTTCACCACCTGAGTGCCAGTTGCTGGACTAGTTGAGGTGAAGTGCATTGTTTTCTCTCTGAGCAGCTGTGCGGGGAACTGAGTGATGTGCCCTGGGACAGGCTTCACTGGAGCTGGTGGAAGTATAACCAGAAGCACGAGGAAATGAGCCAAAAGGGTGTCATTGACACTTTTCATTTGCTCCTGTGATACTAACAACACTTTCACCCAAATGGCTTAATGTAATATTGGAAATAGATCTTAAACTGCCAACTCTCACACTATTGCATAATCCATATGCTCTTTAGATCTAGTCAGTGTCTCTGGGTTTTGGTAGCAGATACAGCGTTCCCTTTACAGGAATACCCAAGGTGTTCTTTCAGCTTCCAGACAGGTCGTTTGATTTCCTTTATAAAGGGAAAATGCTGGCAAATCGTGCCTTTACTATTAGAAATTGTTCCCAGTTGATGTCTTTTGGGGAGCTGGTGGCGTGAAATACAAATGACCTATACATTAAAGTGATGTCTGAGTGAATACCATACATGCAGTAGAACATTCAGAAGAGAGGAGCAGCAATCCTGAGGGGCTGGGGGAGTGACAGTGGCAGGACGGATGGGCGGGTTTGACAGATTGTGGTGGGAAGAAGAATGATCATGTTTAAAGCTAACATAGCCAGTGTTTTGGGCTAGCCACACATCATTCCAGAGACCAAAACCTTACTCATGAACTAGACCTTTATCGATATCAGTGAACCCCCATGTTTAAAATATTAGAATGTTTAGAGATAAAATAGAGATAATAGAGATAAAAGAAGAGGAGGGCTTCTATCAATGCTGTAAACAGTCTGATAAGCGACTGTGGTTATTCCTCTAAAGTTTACTTCAGCACTAACACTAGTGCTTCTGCTGGAGTTTGCAGTTTTCCAGCTTTATACAGGATTTTCCTCTGACTGGAAGAGTCAAGGATATAGAGACTCAACAGTGGCATTTATTGTACAACATCAAGGGGAATAGGATACTCATCAAACTGGGATTATTCTTATCAAAACATGGTCTTCTTTGAATAAGAAAAATACATAGTTGGTTATTATGGACTTAAAACTGTGTTAAATGGATATTCTGATAAAATATTTGCTGCTCTGTAGAGTGTGGAAAATCTGAGAATATTAGCTTTACTCATCTTGAGCTTCGAGGATGTTCTCTGTACGCTGATGGTTTCATATTAACTAAAAAAGCTGGGTATTGTAAAATCTCATTTATAAAAACTCAGATGAGAAGAAAATTTTCTTTGATGGTGAGACTGTTGTCTTAGTTCAGGAAATTATTTAATAATCCTTTGTTACCTGTGAATGACGGAACTTTGTAATTCTGATTTATCCTAAAACATGAGCCTTTCCAGAGTCAGCATAGACACTGTTGTCGCAAATAGCCATGCTTTGCCTTATGCCAAGGAGGCCCAGAGGGAGGGCCTAGTCTTCCTCTGTTGCTGTACATATATTGGAATGCTTTTTTTTTTTAATTTTGCATTTGTTATCTATAATGAGCTTTCTGAGCCCTGATAATATGTGAGACAAACAGGAGTTATTGATGTTATACACTCCCTTCCATTCAGGATTTTCTGCTTGGAGGGAAATATGTTGATCTTAGAGAATTGTGAATATTGTTGCAATTCTTGAATATATTACCATGTGAATAATAGAGACTGTGTTGCTCTCTAGTATAAGCTATATTTATTTTTGATTCATTTGAATTACTAGTTATAACTGGAGAAGTTTTGTTACCTCTATCCTGGCTTGCCTGACTGGCAGTATAATAGCAGCAGCCTCTTTTAGAGCATCTTAATGAAAACATGGATGAAAGGAATTAATGATGATATCTGCAGACTGCATAGAAAATGGCTTTTGTTCCCAGCGTTAACATTTTCTTCTCAATCACATTTCAATGTTTGTGGAGAGTGGCAGATTCACACCAGAAACACTAGGTGTTCATATCCATAGCATGGATGCAGAATAAGCAGTTGGGAGAGAAGCTTCTTCCTACCTGGTACTCCTCCCATTCACCTCAGCCCAGCCCCAGACAGGCGTTAGCATTCAGTGTGGGCCCTCGGGCAGCCCTGAAGCCTGGCTGGGTCATCAGATGGGGGCAGCCTGTGACGGGCACCAGCGGCCTGATTCTGGGGAAGAGTTCCTGGAGGGTGTTGGCTGTTTTTGTTAGCTCAGTTTTTTTCTGGGCTCCACCATTCCTAACTCCAGGTAGACAAGATAGACGTCACACACAACAATTTTAAAGTATTTTGCTTAGTGCATTTTGTTTATGATTGCAGTGTTTGTTTCTTATTTAATAGGCTTTTTACTTCATTCTATTAAATTTTAGTGTTTAGAAGAGGCGGGTACTGTCACTGTGTAAAATCTGTAATATTTTATATGTTATACCATGTCATAGATACTTGCAATATCAGACCTTGCATTCAATATACAATGCAATTGACTCTTTGCAGACCTGCATTTTTCAGTGAACAATAAAAAGATTGTCTGGCACTCCTCATTTCCTGTGTTTCCTGTTCTGTGGAATGGTGTATCCTTCAGTATGTTACTACCGTGTTTTGTCTCCTTATGAAACTTGGATGTACATTCTGTTGTTTATGACTGATCAGTTCAGAGACTTTTTTCAAAGAGAAATTCTTTATCTGATTTAAAACTCCTAAGGCTTATTTCATATCTGTGTGTTTAGGAGTAGTTTGGTGCAGAGCATTTCCTTGAGGTAACTTAAACCAAGCCGGGGGAATCCTCAAAGATCCTGGAAGCTTGCTTTGCAAAATCTCCTAGTTGTAAAATGGTGAATTTAAAGAATGTTTGGATAATAGTGGCTAAGGATTGGAGTCCGGTGAAGAGGAGAGTACAATTTAGCTTTTACCTGGTGATTCTGAGTAGCCTATAGAGTCCTTTTCTCTTTCTTTCCCTTGGTGAGGAGACAGTGCAGCTAAAGGGTTGAGCTTGGCCCTTGCCATCAGACAGGATACATAGGGGATTATGATACGAAACTCAAAACCATTTGATGCTTGTTCACTCTGGCTTGAAATGAGGCTGTTGCAGGCTATGTTGATGACGTTATTGGATGAAACGTTCTCAGGTCCCAAGGGCTCTTTGCTTCTAACCTGTAAACCAGTGGAAGAGGTGGGCATTCCTCAGGTATCAGCCCAGATTCCTGTACAATTTCATTGGCCCTTAAACACTGAATTTTAGTTCTAATTTAATTGTTACTTGTTTGGCATTTAGTTGGAATGGAGATTTCCCTATGACCAGCCTCAACACATGAGAAACCTCTAATGGAAAGAAGTGCATATTTTACTTTCACCTCTTTGAAAATGCTGAATAGAAGGAACCTCTGGACAGGTTATGGTCCCAGTCTCAATAGAAGAATTAGATACATTCTAAGGTGACCATAATAGATTATGAGTCCCAAGCAGATCCTGGCTTTAATGCTCAATTAATTTATAAGTGGTACTTGTTGCCTCAGTGTGGATCGCTGTAAATCCTTCTAGCTACTAGTAAAATTACACATTTTTTAGAGCTTGCACAAAATCAGATGAAGTTTACAGTGCTTATTCAGGGCTTACCATGCACAGAATACTGCTTAGGCACTTCAAAAGGATGGAAAAGAACGAGATGGTGGGGATCTTTGTCCTTGGAAAACATACAATCTAACTGCACAGATTAAAACACCTAAGTATTATTTTAAGGCAACGACAAAATGCACTACAAATTATGGAATAATATAGAATAGCTCGACTACTAAGATGATGCTTAATTTAGAAGTGGATGAAGGGCACTGGGTAGTGGGTATAGATAGGTGATAGCTGAGGACTGAACCCTGGGGGCAGTCAATTGAAAGGTTGGAAAGGAGAGAAGAAGGAAGGAAAACCAAAGGAGTGCAGTGGCTTGACAGCCAGTGGGAAAAGGATGTCAAATGCTGCTGGATAATGGGTAAGAAGAGGAGAGAGAATTGATTGTTGTGTATGGAGAGATGGAACTTGCTGGTGATCTTGATAAAAACAAGATGGAAATCAGAGTGAACACCTGAATAGAATGGATTGTACGGAACAGGAGATAAGGAAGTAGACACAGCATTGAGAACACAGGTATTGTAGAGCAATGGGATGATGAACCTAAGGAGGATGTGGGGGAGAGAGAGTTTTTTTTTCTTTTTTTCCTTATGATGTAGACTGTAACTGTAACTGCATGTTTATGTTAAGATAAGAATGACTCCATAGAAAGGAAAAAATGACGTAGGAGAGGGATAGGATAGTTGCCAAAGCAAAGACCTGAAAGAGGGAATAGAGAGGGAAATTCTTTTATTTATTTATTTTTATTTTTATTTTTTTTTTTGAGACAGAATCTCGCTCTGTCACCAAGCTGGAGTGCAGTGGCATGATCTCAGCTCACTGCAACCTCTGCCTTCCAGGTTCAAGCGATTCTCCTGCCTCAGCCTCCCAAGTAGCTGGGACTACAGGTGCGCACCACCATGCCCACCTAATTTTTGTATTTGTAGTAGAGACGGGGTTTCACCACGTTGGCCAGGCTGGTCTTGAACTCTTGGCCTCAAGTGATCTGCCCACCTCAGCCTCCCAAAGTGCTGGGATTACAGGCAGGAGTACTGTGCCTGGCCAAGAGAGGGAAATTCTTAACATTAAATGCTTATATTAGGTAAGTAAGAATATTCAAAATCAATGACCTAAGCCTCTACTTAAGAAACTCGATAAAGAAGAGCAAACTAAAGCTAATATAAGGAGAAGAAATGAAATCATAAAAGAACAGGAACCAAATAGCAGTAAAACAATGGGGAAAAATGAAACAAAAATCTGGTTCTTTGAAAAAAACCAATAAAGCTGGTAAAGCTCTGGCCAGATGGAAAAAAGAGAAGGCACAAGTATCAGTAATGACAGGAGACGTCACTATAGGCCCTACATTATTAAATAAATAATAAAGGATATTATGGATAACTTTAATGCCAATAAATTTTAAAACATAAATGGACAAATTCCTTTTTTTAAAAAACCCACAAAATTCACTCGAGAGGCCGAGGTGGGTGGATCACCTGAGGTCAGGAGTTTGAAACCAGCCTGGCCAACATAGTGAAACCCCATCTCTACTAAAAATACAAAAAATAAACCAGGCGTGGTGATGGGCACCTGTAATCCCAGCTACTTGGGAGGTTGAGGCAGAAGAATCACTTGAACCCAGAAGGCAGAGGTTGCGGTGAGCTGAGATCACACCATTGCACTGCAGCCTGGGCAACAAGAGTGAAACTCTGTCTCAAAAAAAAAAAAAAAAAAGAAAAAAAAATCTGCATATCCTTCTATGTCTGCAGACTTTGTTTTTTCTTGCCTGTTAATATGCCTTGTAATTATTTGTTGAAAGCTAGACATCGCCTCTTGGGTAATAGGAACTGAATTTTAAAAGCCTTGAGTGTAAATTTTATGTTAATCTAGGTAGGAGTTGGATTATATTTAATGTTTGCTGTGGCTGTTAGTGCCAGAGGCTTCGAATTCCTCTGGTGGTCTTGTTTTTGTCTCCCCTTTTGACTGTGGAGTTCCCTCAGTGCCCCTTTTCAGAGAAAGCCTGTGTCTTGCAACTCATTCAGCTGTAATCCACTGTAAATTAACACTAGAGCCCTGTTGCTATGGCAGTGCGATGTGGAGGAGGGGACATGTATAATAATAAAATTATAATAATAAAATCTAAATCTCAGTATTTTCATGGGCCTGAATCCCTGGGCTGAGAGTTTCTTAACTTTTTCCCCCTTAGATAAGACAGGAAGCTAGAAGGTGGCTGGAGAAGAAAGGTAACTTTCCCCAGCTGGGATAAGGCTTTGGTAAAGTCTTTTTCCTTGGAGAGAGGCTTTTGTTGTGGAAAACACTCTGGATGTATTTTACAATGAAGACAGTATTTCTCACCCTTACACTAGTCCATACTCAGACTCCAGCAATTTGTCAACATTAGCATTTAAGTGTTACTACCAGTTTATGGCTCCAGCAGCTTGCACTCCAGGTAAGCAAATCTCAGCTGTGACTCTGGATTCACCTCTCTCTCCAGATTTCGGAGTGGTGGTTTACCCTGAGACATCAGTTCTCTGATGGGTTCAAAAGAATTGTTGATTTTTCCATTTGCTTAGCTTTTTCTTGTAAGGATAGGAGTGATGGCTTCCAAGCTGTTTATATGTTAGAGCTAACTGGACATCCTCTGTATCTATTAAATACGTTGAATTTGTAGTTTTTATAAAGAAAACAATTATTAAAATGTACATGTTTATAGGCAATATAGAATCACTGTTACACATAACTTTTTGTTCTGTAACAACAAAATGTCATGATTGAAATTTCAATTCTCCATATTAAATGGCTATATACACACTATGAAAGAATACCTGGTATGCCAATATTTAAATTTTTTGATAATTTATCAAAGGGATAACTGAACTTGTGTCCTGTTAATTTACCTAATCTAGATCGGATTGATAACAGTGCCACTCGCAGGGAATAAAGTTGTGTGAAATGTTTCTGTTTATCCTACTAGATACCAACATATATCACAAATCTGCAGTCATGGATATGAATGTAGAGTTTCAGAACAGGCCCGGGTATATATGGGAATTTCATTTATGGTAAAATTGGCATTTTAAGTCAGTGGGGAAAGCATATGTTATTCAATAAATGGGTCTGTTTGATCATTTATTTGATTATATTTGGGAAAAAAAAGCAAAGCTAAGTTTTTACTTTCACTTATTTAAACATATTAAAGATTCAAATGCAAAAAATAAAACCATAAAAGAATCTTTTAAAATTAGAATAGTTTTATAGTCTAAAGGAGGAGAGCTTTTCTCTACATTTCACTTAGGCTACAAACCACAAAGAGGAAAGAAAACAGATTTGACTACATACAACTTTAAAACTACAGTGCAAAAGACATTGTAAACGAAGACGGGGAGAAATATTTTTGACATATATAGAATTGTCACCTATAATATATAAAAAGCTTCTATAATTAAAAAAATTAATGATACAGTAAAAAGAGATCAAAGCATATAAACAGATAATTCACAGAAAAAATGCAAATAGTCAATAAACATAAAACAAAATGCTAAACCACGAATAATAAAAGCAAAACAAGCAAATAATTTTGGACTATCAGATTATCAAGGGTGAAAAGGATTGATAATAACAAGGATTGTTGAGCATATGGTAGAAACGACATATTATGAAAAAGGAAATTAGTACAACCCTCGGGTGGTAATTTAGCAGAATCTGTTACAGTTATGCAGTTTTGAGATGTGCATATTTTGAACCAGCAAATTCCTCTTCTAGGAATTTGTCCCATAGAAATGGTGTGTCAGAGGAAAAAGACCACAAACTCACAGTTTTTTCTATTCTCTGAACAAGCAAGCAATCAGTTCTGCTGCAGACACCGGCTGGGTGTCCTCTAATTCAATTCCAACACTGTCTGCCTGGAGATAGCATCAGATCCCACAGGTTCAGGGCTCAGTCCCCAAAACCACGCCCCCTTCAGACACCAGTTGCATATCCAGGCCTCCTGAACTTCAGACTGACCAACTTCAAGTTGGGGTTCCCACAACCCTGCTTTGGGGTTCAATTAATTTGCTGGAGTGGCTCACAGAACTCAGGGAAACACATTTGCTGGTTTATTATAAAGTGTATTATAAAGGATACAGATGCAGAGATTCATAAGGCGAGGTGTGGTGGAAGCGACACAGAGCTTTCATGTCCTCCCTGGTGTGCCACCCTCCAAGAACCTCCACACGTTCCACTATTGAGAAGCTTCCCAGACTCTGTCCTCTTGAATCTTTTATGGAGACTTCATTACATAGCCATGATTGATTAAACCTTTGGCCATTGGCTGTCAACTTAATCTTGAGCCTCCTCTCCTTCCGAGAGGTTAGGGGTAGTACTCAAAGACCCAACCCTGTAATCCTGCCATGGGCTTTCTGGAGACCAGCCCCATCCTGAAGCTGCCTAGGGACTGCTAGCTTTCAGTCAGTCATCATGTACAAAAAGACATCTCTTTGGAGATTCTAAGGTTTTAGGAATTGTTTGCCAGGAAACAGAGATGAAGATCAAATATATATTTCACAGTATCACAGAAATACATCCAAGTACACATGGATCTTGTAATAGTCTTGTAACAGTAAGGAATTTGCAGCAAGTGCCTATCAATAGGGCATTGCATCAAGCAGCAGGACATTGTATAGCCACTGAAAAGAATGAGGATATCCAGGATGTGCTAGAAAACAAAAGCAAGAATAAAAGATCATTCTTTCATCCAACAAATATCCAGACATTGTGCTAGATACTGAAAATTTAAGAATGAAAATAGGCATGATGCTGGCCCTTGTAGAGCATATAATATAGAATCCTATTAATACATTTTATTAAAAATTTAAAAATGAGTATAAAAATACATACGAATATACATAATGTCTGGAAAATAAATTGTTAGCTAAAGATAATTGTTTAGCCTAACACTAAATTGTTAAAAGTGACTATTTGGGGAGCTAGGATTATGGGGGGACTTTCTGCTTTATACACAATTATTTGCATTTTTCAAAAAAATAGGCATGCATTATTTATGTAATCAGACAAAACCATAATCTAAGCACTTTCATGATTTCTCTTTGTCCTCGGTAGAAAGTGGATATTATTCAAGGTCTTTTGTAATCTGATCCCAACCACTTTTTTCTGTCTCCCACCTGTAAACCAAAGAAAAATGACTGAGGCAAGCCTCAATTGAGAGGTTTATTTTGTCAAGGTCGAGGATGCACCTAGGAAAAAGGAACACAAATCACAGGAAGTCTGTGATCCATGCTTTTTCCAAAGAGGGTTTTAGGACTTCAATATTTAAAGGGAAAGAAGAGACCGTAGGGGAAAGAGGAAAGAAAGAAAAGGGAGGAGGGGGGCTGGGCACAGTCACGCCCGCAATCCCAGCACTTTGGGAGGCCGAGGCGGGCAGATCACGAGGTCAGGAGATCGAGACCATCCTGGCTAACACGGTGAAAGCCCATCTCTACTAAAAATACAAAAAATTAGCTGGGCATGGTGGGCACACACCTGTAGTCCCAGCTACTCGGGAGGCTGAGGCAGGAGAATCGCTTGAACCCGGGAAGCAGAGGTTGCAGTGAGCCGAGATCGCACCACTGCACTCTGGCCTGGGTGACAGAGTGAGACTCCATCTCAAAAAAAAAAAAAAAAGGAGGAAGGTAGATAAAAAAGGCAAGAGGTTACATTATCTCAAGACTTTGATTAGGCTTTGATTCATGCTCACTAAGTCTGCATTTTACTCATGAAAGGAGGGGGTAGAGGAACAGTCAATTATGCATTCATCTTGTGCTCCGAGAATCTGCATTTTTCTGTAAGATAAACACCGAGTAGAGGAAGCGGTCAAATATGCATTTGTCTCAGGTGAGTGAAGGGATGACTTCTGTCTTTCTCCCATACCTGTGAAGATATGCTGTTAATTTACATTGTCGGGGGAAATCCAACAGAATTGTTTTAGGGTAAAGATCTTGGGGCCTACAAGGAATTTCCTTGTAAGCAAATTATGTGGAGGGGGGCTTTTCCTGGGGAGGGACTTGGCCCTCTATTTTTGCAGCTAGCTATTTAGAAACAAAATGGAAGGCAGTTTTTGCATGACTCAGTTCCCAAACTGAACTTTTCCCTTTGGCACAGTAAGTTTGGGGTCCCAAGATTTTTATTTTCCTTGCACACACCATTCCCAACCCTCCTTTCTCAGACATTCTCAAACACATCCGTGAGGTCTCCTCTACTGAGATGCACGTTGACTCTCAACCTCCACATTTTAGTTCTTGTTTTTAGCTCCAACCAGAAAATGTCCTATTCCTCCTTCAAGATCCTGCTCAAATGTCACTTCCTTTGGGAAGTCTTTCCTGATTAGGCCCAGAAAAGCAAACAACCTTTTCCACTGTGATCTCTTTACACTTTCCTTTAAAATCAAGGAACAATTTACATACAATAAAATGCACAGATTCAAAGTGTACAGCTGGATGAATTTTGCCAAATGTGTACACTTGTGTAAGCTCCACCCCAATCAAGATATAAAACATTTCCTTCCCTGCTGGTTCCGTCTCCCTTCCAGACCATCCACAGGGACAACCGCTAGTTCCCACTTCTATTGCCATAGATCAGTTTCATTTGTTGTTGTTGTTGTGGGGTTTTTTTGTTTTTTGTTTTTTGTTTTTTTTTTAAACAGAGCCTTTGTCACCCACGCTGGAGTGCAGTGGCACAATCTCAGCTCACTGCAACCTCTGCCTCCCAGGTTCAGGCGATTCCTTGGCCTCAGCCTACCAAGTAGCTGGGACTACAGGCATGCGCCACCACACCCGGCTAATTTTTGTATTTTTAGTAGAGATGGGGTTTCACCATGTTGGCCAGGCTGGTCTCAAACTCCTGACCTCAGGTGATCTGCCCGCCTTGACGTCCTAAAGTGCTGAGATTACAGGCGTGAGCCACTGCGCCCAGCCAGTTTCACTTGTTTTTGAACTTCATATACGTAGAGTAACACAAAATGTACTCTTTTGTGTCTGGCGTCTTTCACTCAACATAATTTTCTGGCTATCCTCTATATTTTTGTATATATCAAGAATTTGCTATTTTTATTGCTGAATAGCATTCTATTTTACAGAGATACTATAATTTGGTTAGTCACTCTTCTTTTGATGGACACATAGCATTCTGTACATACTGCTCTTCTGTACAGCGGGGCTGGCAATTTCTGTTTGTGTTTCGGGAAAAGCTCTCTCAAACTGTGTTTTTCCTCCGCTGTCATACCACCACAATAATATCAATGCAGAAGAAGACTTCCATGACCAGAAGTGTAGGTTTTTTCACCACACACCAAGCAGCAGACGCGGGCTGGGTGCCCTCCAATTCCAACATGATCTACCTGGAGATAGTGTCAGATCCCACAGGTTGGGAGTTCAGTCACCTGAGTCTATCTAACCTGCCCCCTTTTTTTCTTCTCTCTCTCTCTCTCTCTTTCTTTTGATGGAGTCTTGCTCTGTTGCCCAGGCTGGAGTGCAGTGGCACAATCTCAACTCATGGCAACCTCCACCTCCCGGGTTCAAGCAATTCTGCCTCAGCCTCCTGAGTAGCTGGGACTACAGGCGCCCACCACCACGCCCGGCTAATTTTTGTATTTTTAGTAGAGATGGGATTTCACCATCTTTCCCAGGCTGGTCTCAAACTCCTGATCTCAGGTCATCCGCCCACCTGGGCCTCCCAAAGTGCTGGGATTACAGGCGTGAGCCACCATGCCCAGCCCCTGCCCCCTTTTTTTCTTTCCTCTTTTCCAGTAATTTAGTCGTTGTATCTAAATTATGCTTGAATCCCGACCACTTAATCTGTGTTTAGCAGACAGTAGTAGTTCATTAAATCTTTACTTTTGAATAAGGAGGTATGAGAAAAAGTTAGTTGGAAGTTAGTTTGAATAATAGAAGGGGGTTAATCCAGATTTCGTCCATTGATTAAAAAGGAGTGATAAGCTCCTGGGCTGCACTGCTTAGTGGCTGTGTGCTCCTCCATGGAAAGGATGTACCATATTCAGGAACACTTTTCAAATGGTTATGTGTTGAGTGGTTGAGGGGAGACACTAGATGCATAAGATCTGTTGTTGGATATCCAGGTAGCTTCAGAAACTAGTTTCAGCATATGAAGGAACTGGTTATGTTACCTATGTCACTAGAAAGTTCTTTGCTTCTTCCAGAGAAAGCCGGTTGACTATGTCATCATCAACAAAGTTGCTATAGGTCTCAGTCTGCCTTTGACCCCATGGGCCCTATGTTTTGTTGTCTTCATTGCTGGTCATTAAAAGTTAATATTTGAAATGAGTGAACTCAAGCAGAAATAATGACTTTGACTTACAATACTGAGAGGTCATAGCCAACCATGTGAGTAGAGCATGCTCCTTTCTGGCCTTCCACCCACAGGGCGAGTCCAAGGGAAGTATGGACTCGCCCTATGGGTGGGAGCCCAGGAAGGTGCATTAGACCAGCCTTTGCTGAGCTTCTTCTCTAGAGGGACCAGGAGGAGGTAAGCTCTCAGTGGAAATTCCAGGATGGGACTGAGTATCGTTTGGCTGTGTGTGGGATGGAGGTGGTGGTGGGAGGGACTTCTTTTTTTTTTTTTTTTAACAGATTTTTTGAGGTATAATTGACATAAGATAAATGGCACATATTTAAAATATAACATTAGAATCATGTTCACATATGTGGAGAAACCATCACCGCAATCAAGATAATGAACATATGGATCACCTTAACCATTTCTTATACACTTTTGTAATCCCTCCATTCCCCACCCCACCTCATCCCTAGGTGAGGCAATCTGCTTTCTGTCATTAGCACTGATCTGCTTTCTGTCATTAGACTGTACAGCATTAAGAAATTTGTATTAAATGGAATACAGTCATGTGCCACATAACATTTTAGTCCATGATGGATGGCATATATATACAACAGTGTTCCCATAGATTATAATGAAGCTGAAAAATTCCTATTGCCTAGTTACGTCATAGCCATTGTAAAATCCTAGTGCAGTGCGTTACTCAGATATTTGTGGTGATGCTGATGTAAACAAACCTACCACACTGCCAGTTATATAAAAGTATATAGCATATACAATTATGTTATATACTATAAATGTATATGCTGTACAATTATATAGCATAATTGTATATGCTATATACTTTTATATGCTAAAACAACTCTGTTATGGTTTATGAATTTACTACACTGTACTTTTTATTGGTATTTTAGAGTGTATTCCTACTTAGAAAAAAAAAGGTAAGCCTAAAACAGCCTCACGCAGGTCCTTCAGGAGGTATTCCAGAAGGCGTTGCTATTCATAGGAGATGACAGCTCCGTGCATGTTATTGTCCCTGAAGACCTTCCAGTGGGACAAGATGTGGAGGTGGAAGACAGTGATACTGATGATCCTGACCCTGTGTAGGCCTAGGCTAATATGTATATTTGCGTCTTAGTTTTAAACAAAAAAGTTTTAAAAAAAATTTAAAGGCTTATAGAAAAAGGATATAAAGACAGAAAATAACTTGTACTGCTGTACAGTATGTTTGTTTAAAGCTAAGTGCTATTATAAGAGTCCAAAAGTTAAAAAAATTGAAAGTTTATGAAGTAAAAATGTTAGAGTAAATTTATTATTGAAGAAAGAAAAGTTTTCAATCAATGTGTAGCATAAGTGTACAGCATTTTTTAGAGTCTACAGTAGTGTATAGTAATGTCCTAGGCCTCATACTCCCTCCACTCACTCACTCACCCAGAGCAACTTCCAGTCCTGCAAGCTCCATTCATGGTGGACCATTTTTAATCTTTATAACATTTTTACTGTAATTTTTCTATGTTTAGATACACCAATACCATTGTGTTACAATGGCCTATAGTGTTCAGTACAGTAACATGTTGTACAGCTTTGTAGCCTAGGAGCAATAGGCTGTACCATCTAGCCTAGGTGTGTAGCAGGCTGTACTATGCAGGTTTGTTCACACGACGATGAAATCTAATGATGAATTTCCCAGAATGTATCCCTGTTGTTAAGGGATACATTGTTAAGCGGTGTGTGACTATATGTATATATATATATGCACTGTATATACACACACTATATAGAGAGACACACTATTTTGTGTGTGTCTCTGTGAGTGTGTGTGTGTGTGTTTATTCCTTCTCTCCAGTTCAGCCTTAGGAAAAGGGAAAGCTTGTGAATGTGTCCTCGGGAACTTGGTTTGCTGAATTAACAGGTGAAGGTAACATCTCAAGAGCTCAGTAGACCCTTCTGCCCAAATGCAGTTGGCAGTCCTTGGTCAGGCTTCACCTGAGTGGAGGCCAGGGATTAGAGCTACCAAGCAGATTGCAGGTGGGAGGTTGTGGTTGACTTTTTGGAAGTCATTAGTACAAATGCTTTTAGTGCCTTTAGCCCCTGGGGTTTTACAAGGTCACCGCGTGATTGGGATAAGCACGGTAAACTCTACGACCAGAAGGTGTTTCCATGCCACGTGATTGGGATAAGCACAGTAAACTCTACGACCAGAAGGTGTTTCCATGTCACTGGGGCTGTGGAGTGTGGCCCTAGCACTGTCACTAAAAATCCGAGGGCTGTGGGAGCTCTGGGAGCTTGGCTTAGCCAGAGCCGCCTCCTCTTTCCCACTTGGAGGCTAGGGGCAATGCTGTGCCTGACCCTGGGTTGTGCAATGGAGTGAAGGGGACTTAGGGCGGTCAAGAGCCAGAGGCATTGCCGAATTCCTGGGTGGCTTGCAGTCGTCATGATACGCTGACCTGGTTGCAAT
Organism: Pan troglodytes; assembly: GCF_028858775.2. NCBI lineage: Eukaryota > Metazoa > Chordata > Mammalia > Primates > Hominidae > Pan > Pan troglodytes. The sequence continues at coordinate 55,311,453 of NC_072414.2, forward strand.
CATTTTTATGGTGAATTATTCAATACAGCAAAGTAATCTGGCCCTTATCTCTGCCCAGTCATTCTATAATGAAGAGGCACGGGGTGGAGACCGGGGACACCCTTGGTGGCATTGTCGGGCCACATACCTTTCCCCTCACATCCTGCGACAGCTGAATCCGAGCCCGAGGACCACGTGCGGGGCGGTCTCCAGTGTGGATGGCAGCCCGGCTGGAACGCACTGGCAGGTGGTCCCTGCGCCCCAGAGGCCCCGTTTCCTTCCGGAAGCGAGGCTGCAACTGCTCCAGATACCCAGCAGGAAGGCCACGTGACAACGGGAGGGGCGTTCCTGTGTGTGTGTGTGTAGGGGCGAGGGGGTGGCGGTGCCAGGGTCCTGCAGTTCACCAGGTGCCCACGTGCCTGCCACCCGAGCGCCATTCACTCGCGACTGCGGGGCCCGGGCACGGCCGGGCCCACTGCGGCGAGGCGAGGAGATGTGGGGAGAGGAAGAGCGGCGTCCACGATGTGCTCATTTAGGCTTGATTTTCCTCCTGCCCTCCTGTCTCCCTCCCTGGCTTCACCCACAAGGCTTTCTTCTCGGGCTGATTTCTGTGGGAGCTCTCTAGGCAGAACCCTCAGTCTCTGAAAGTCGGGTTCGTCGTCCCGGTCTGCGCAGGGCATGGATCTTGAGCGCTTGGAATGTGCCTTAACTGAGAAACGCTACTTTATTTTAATAAGTTTACATCTGAAAGCCGATCATTGATTGCATTATTTGGAAAACAACTTCTAAGTGTGTTTGGAGCAACTCGGATATTGGAATCTTTTAAACTGTAAATTTTATGAAATCTAAATAACGACCAAATATCTACAAGGAAAATCTAGCATCTGAATCGAGTGTGCTGTCAGTGTAAAACACACACCAGATTTCAAAGATTTACTGCAGAAAAAAACACATGAAAATACTGGTTACATGTGGAAATGATAGTATTTTAGATCTGTTGGATTATCTAAAATTAAATTTAAATTAATGTCACTGGTTTTTTTTTTTACCTTTTTCTAGTGTGGCTACCGGAAAGTTTAAATTTCATACGTGTCTCATGTTATATTTTATTACATTTCTCTCGGCCTGTGTGCTCTAGATGGTTGATTTGGCTGGATTGAGATGAGGTAATGGCCATCCTAAAGGAGGGCCTGAGTTCCCTCTGCCGACCTATGGCTCTCACTGCTATGCCTCCCTGATCATTCAGCCAGTGGATGTGGAATTCAGGGAGATGAGAGATGCTCATTTCCTGCTCCAGGAGTGCTCTCCCCAGTGGGGTGGGAGCAAGTCCGAGGAGTGAGTGCTTCGTGGGAACTCTGGCTTCTCGGCTGTCTTCATGCCTGTGCGTGGCCATGACACCTGGCAGGATGCCAGAGCAGGGAGAGCGGAAGCTTCCTGTGTTCTAGCAGAGTACAGACCATCAGAAATGTTTCAATTCCAAAGCTGGGCCAGGTACTGTCACCCACTGGAGCCAAAGTACCCTTGAACAGTTCACCTCTCTCAGGCTTAGGGTGATTATAGTGAAAATTGGATGCTTTTCTAAATAAGGCAAACAATGATGGTACCTATTTTATAACCTTTACTGGACTGCCTCTTTTTGCCCCAGTCAGAATGTGAAGTCTGGATTTAGACAAAAGATTATTTGGAGGGTTGATAGTATGTTTTGCAAAAAGAATTCAAAATAAGGTAACAGGCAACCAAGAGGGGCTGCCCACCTACTAGGTTTAATACTCTCAGGAGTAAAGAGACATAGGACCTGTTCCCTGTATCATGTCCCCTTGGTTGGGAACACCTCCCTCTTTTCCATCCATCTGTTCAAATCTGAGCTATTTGTTCAAGGTGCAGCTCCAATCCCACCTCCTCCAGGGTCTTTATTTGATTCCTCTAGGCTTCCCAGCACCATTAAGCAGCTTCGTGACCTGCAGCCACACATGCCATAGGCCTCCATCCTCAGGAAAGTGATTGAGTCTATCAGCTTATGTTCCTTTGGAGCCAGGTTCTAAGAAGTGGATGCGAGTGACATTATTATTCTGATTAGTTACCTATCCCCATAACAGGGAGCTACAGAGTGCTTTGCAAATAGTAATGCTTTAACCTCGCCTCCAAAAAAAAAAAAAAAAAAAAAGAACAGCCTGATGTGAAAAACATTTATAATTTCTTGTAGTTATAGTGTGTATCTTCATTATAATCATTCTTACAATAAATACAGAAGTGCTAAACAGACCATTATCACAGTGGCCTGTGGGCTGAGGCACAGGAACTGAGGGGTGCTGCAGACACCAGTGCTTCTCCAGGGCTGGCCAGGACACCTTCAGAGAGGCTAGTGAAGAGGAGAGGAATGTAGGGTGAACTTGAAATGTGATTAATAGAGTCAATGCAGCACATGCTAGAAACAGATACAGAGTTTTTTGTTGTTTTTTGTTTTAACTATTTTACCAGATGATACTAAAGAAACAGAACAAAGAAAGAGATTCAAGATCTCACATGAGTGAGAATCCAGGGCCTTCCCCTCTGGCCCTGGCCCCAGCCTGGGCCTTGTTTTTGCTATTTCCACCTAGGCATCTGCCATGCAGCAGAGTTAGGAGCGTGTGGGCGGCTGCTGAGCCTCACACACCACAGTACTGGCATCCTTCAGGGGCAGCTGGCATCAGTGGAATGAGTGCGGATCTGAAGAAAGGTTTCCCAGTTCCAAAGCTGGACCCACAGGAATCCTGTGAGGATTTGCAAAGACATTGATAGTGTTGGTTCTTGGAGCATCTTTCTGCCTCCCGGGCTTTGTCTGGTCTCAGCCTCGGGGCTGCAATCCAGGGCTGTGCTGAGCAGCAAGAGGAGAGGAGAAATGCCACTGTCTTGCACCTCCCAGTAAGTCTCCCTTTTCATGAACAGCCCTTGTGCCAGGTACAATGGTCTCTCTGTTCTCTCACAAAACTCATCCACAAAAGATATACAGAGTCTTTTGACAGACAGTCCCACTGCTCTGGAGCCCTTTATGTTCATTTCTGATTGACAATTTTGGACCAAGGCCAAGAGGCCCCCTAATTCATGTTGCTTCGTCATGAGGGTTGTCCTTGTCATCTGATGATGCACGAGGCATGCTAATGGCAAGGCCGGGATGCCACCCCAGGCTTCGAGGCTGTTAGAAGTCTTGAGTGCACACACACACACAAACACACAGACACACACACATCTGAGCTCCCATTAGGTCACTTGTAACTTTGCCTAGCAAAACAGGCTCCCAAGACATAAGGCTTGCCATCATTGTGAAAAGTTGTGATGGTACAGAAGAATTTTTTTTTTTTTTTTTTTTGAGATGGAGTCTCGCTCTGTCACCCAGGCTAGACTGCAGTGGCATGACCTTGGCTTACTGCAACCTCCGCCTCCTGGGTTCAAGCGATTCCAGAAGAGAGAATTCTTAGAGTCAGAGGGAGGAGTAGAAGGAAAAAGATATTTAAAAAGCTATGCTTCAAGAGGACATTTCATGCTGTCAAAATGAGACTGTGAATCAGAAAGTTCTCGGGGAACTGCAAGGTGCTCTCAACTAGGGGTCAGTTCCTTCTCAGTCATGGCACTGACTCATCTCCACAGGGTTCTCACCTGCGGGAGGAAAATGGAGGAGTTGCGCCTGTCAGAAACTGTCTGGGTGATTCGGGGAAGAATATGGAGTATCTTAGTAGCATTCCATTATTACTTGCCCCTAAATACATGATGCCAGCCCCCTGCACAGATAACCTCCTGCTTTTATAGCTTGAAATATATTTGATCTAAACCACGATTTGACATCTTCAGAGAGAGAGAAGTAGATAAAAGTCTCCATTCCAGGTTGGCAGTAGGGATCCTGCAGAAGTGGCTGAAATGAAATTTGGCCTACAGAGAATAAGTTCTACAGTCATTTTGTTTCTGCCTATTTCCTCCAGATTCAAAGGCAGATTGGGTCATCTTGGAACTCATGTCTCCTCCAGGACACAGCAACAACACATTTTCAAGGAACAGCCTCATTATTTGTAAAATCTGTAGAGTATAAAACATAACTGCTCCACTGACAGGAGGTTGGATTTGGACTTAATATTGTATTGTTCTGTCCTTACATTATGGCTTGATAAACAGAATGTGATTCCAACTCTGATTCCAAAGTGAGACTCTCCCAGATCATCCATGTCTTCTCATTCTCTTTGTCCCTCTAGCTCTCTCTCCCTTCTCATCCCCACCAAGAAGTGGAACTTGAACCTGCCATTCCCTAAGGTCTGTGCAGTGTCTGTGATCCAGAGGACAGGACTGTGAAAGTGTCCCTAATATATCACAATGTATATCTCTTGTTTTCTTTTTCTCTCTACAACTTGATCCTTCCTGTCCCCATTTGTCCCCGAGTTGTAAGGTGCAGATTAAAGGTTTTGTCATAGCAGAAGGAAATCAGAGGGAGATGCCCCGTCTCCAGAGGAAAGAAGTTGAGTTTCCCAAGCAAAACCTAAGCAGAGAGTGCACATTCTTGTCTGAAAGCTTGGAGAAGCAGCAGAATTTCCAGGACACTTGAAAGCACGCTCTGGCAAAGCCCCGGATGAAAGTGTTTTCCAACCATTAATGGCCCACCAGCATGGCTTGGTTTGTGATTCCAGAATTCAGACCACTTCACAATCTCACACAGTTACAGCAAGCAGCTTTGAATTCCTGCTGCTTGGTCTGAGAGTGCATCCCATCCATTGATCGGATGGCTCTGGGGTGGCCATGGTCCCAAGGCAAGGAGGCACCCAGCAGAGGATCCCTGAGGCCTGGCATGTTTGCAGATTGAGCTACAGAGAACACCTTGAGGTGTCGCAAGTGTCCAGAGAGCCGAATGTGTAGGGTCCAAAGCAAGGTCCTTCCTGGATGTGCCCGGGAGCTCCGGGGACCTCAAGCGTGGGCCTCAGTCTCCATCTTGGTGGCTGGCTTGTAAATGACTCCCTTGTTATCACCTTTTTTGATACTAGAACAAAAAGAACACATAAGTCTTGTTAGAGAAGAGAGCGAGCGAGCCAGAGAGCAGCCTGACTCAGGTATGGAATGAGGCCGTTTTTAAAAGTTGGATTCCTCTCTTTGGGACCTTTCCCCAATTCTGTTGGTCTTGGGAGGGAGTGTCACCAAATAAAGCTTTAACAAAAACAGAACTTGTTCGTTTTCCAACTGTTCTCTTTCACACCTAACAATAGTAGACCTATATTTTGAAAGAGGTCTCGTTGTCACCCCCCTCTTCAAACCTCTGATTCCATAACAGGGTTCCCAGAAACCTTTTTATTTTTCATACCCCCCCAAATAAATTAGGTTTTAGGAAAAGCCAAATGTCACAATAAAAACATGGACAAAGGGCATGAAGAGTTAATGTGAGTGAGAGATCAGGTTTTCCTTCATCTTTCTTTTTGAATTCATAGACCAAAAAGCATATGTAAAGATCTTGATAAGAAGACAGCCTTGCTGCTTAACTTCAGGCACAAGCCCCAGGTCAAGAGACTCATCCAAGGCCATGCAATAGCAGCAAGTAAGGCACACACGCTTCCAAATCTGAGCACAGTGACCCCTGAACCCTTTGAACGACCAGGGTCACATGTGCGTCTCATGCAAAGGAGGCCAGGGCACGGGTGCTTTGGGGACGGCCCTCCTAGGGTAAGTGGTGGTCCAGGTGACTGCGGCTCTTCATGCCACAAAGCTGCCTTCCCAGGCAGACTAATCATCATGGACACATAGCTGCCCATTCCCATTTTGGACCCAAACCAGCTCACCTCTTCCTTCTGAAAAGCCAAATGGACACCACCACCACAATACAGATGCCAAGAATGCCAGCCAGGGCCAGTGAGAGGATGATGCCTGGTGAAGAGGTAGAGGGCACACATTACACTCCTTCCTTCCCCTCCATCTTAGCCCATGGCCCCCGGGTGTGAAATCATGGCCCAGCTGCATAATCATCCACAGAAAGGAATAATTTCCCCATCCCTGTTCTCAGATTCTGGTCTTTGGCTTAGTGGGACTGGCTGGAGTATTTTGAGGTGGCCATTTGCAAATTCTAGTGGTTTTCCAGCAGAGGCTCTCAAACTTACACAAGGGTCATCTGAAGAGCTTGTTTAAAATGTAGGGTTTTTTTTTTTTTTTAGCCCAACCCTCAGAGATTCAAATTCAATCTGTTTGGTGCAGGGCCCGGGAATCTGCATTTTGCCAAATACTTACAGCTGATACTGATGCACGTGGTCCAAGGACCACACTTTGATAAGCCCTGGGCTACACAAATAAGAACTTACTCTGTCTTTGCCTGCTGGATTTAAGGCCCATTGGCTGCCTCCATCAGTTTTGCCCCCAAGTTCCATTGCACAGTCCTAAGCAGTCCCAGATGACCAGTAGTCCATTGCCAAGGTCATGCGGCCTGTCAGCTGACCTCCACAATGGGCTCTGGTATGTTTTCAGCAACAGCCTCCCACCATGACCAAAAGAAAGTCTTAGATAGGTTCTTTGAATACACACATGCTGTAGAGTGATTGGATCTTTCATTAGAGGAACATTTGATTGGCAGTTCATCTTTGAATCACAGAGCGACTTGAGGGTAAGACCCATAGCAAGGAGAGGGCCGGGAGCCACAGCAATAGTACAGAGAAGCAGAGAGGACGGGCTTGGATCACACCAAGAATCACAGTGATCACCCAGCTGCAGCATGCACGGCCGGCTGCCCAGCCACATACCCAGACTCAGTCCTGCCGCAGTACAGACTTGCACTTAAAAGGGGAGAGGAAAAGACGAGGTTACTCTAGAGTCAAACCACACTGGATTTGAGCAGCGTGTTGAGAGACGCTCTACCATTTGTTTGGTCTTAGGCAGACAGACCTCTAGGGATGTCCACCCTTGGCTCAGGGATTACCTGATGAAGTACAGGAAATTGCCCATCTAGGGAATTCATACTGCAATCCCTCCTTCCAATGCTCTTTTTTTTTTGAGATGGAATCTCGCTCTGCCGCCCAGGCTGGAATGCAGTGGCGCGATCTTGGCTCACTTCAACCTCCGCCTCCTGGGTTCAAGCAATTCTCTGCCTCAGTCTCCCGAGTAGCTGGGATTACAAGCACCTGCCACCACACCCAGCTAATTTTTGGATTTTTAGTAGAGACGGGGTTTCACCATCTTGGCCAGGCTGGTCTTGAACTCCTGACCTCATTATCCACCTGCCTTGGCCTTCCAAAGTGTTGGGATTATAGGCGTGAGCCCCTGCGCCCGGCCCCGATGCTCCTTTATCACAACAGTTTCCTGGCTAGGGCAAGACTTCACTTGAGTTTTTGTTTGTTTGTTTGTTTGTGTTTTTTTGAGACAGAGTCTCGCTCTGTCACACATGCTGGAGTGCAGTGGCACAATCTTGGCTCACTGCAACCTCCACCTCCTGGGTTCAAGCAATTCTCATGCCTCAGCCTCTTGAGCAGCTGGGATTGCAGGCGTGCACCACAACGCTTGGCTAATTTTTGTATTTTTAGTAGAGATGGGGTTTTGCCATGTTGACCAGGCTGGTCTCGAACTCCTGATCTCAAGTGATCCACCTGCCTCGGCCTCCCAAACTATGGGGATTACAGGTGTGAGCCACGGCACCCAGCCAAGATTTCAGTTTTTAATACAACATGGCCAAAGAGGAAAGGTGAAGAAAGGTAGGGATCAAAGCCTGCTTGGGCAGGCTCCTGTCCATGTCCCTGGTACCTGCCTCCCTTCCTAAGCAAGGAATCCATCACCAGACTTCTCCCCCAGCCCATCAGCTTGTCATCACGGTTTGGTTCTATTTTTGCTTTGTCCCTCCTGGACAAATGCCTTCACCACATCAGCCCCACTTCTCTGCTCCATGGAACCAGGGTATTACGGCTTCAACCAGCAAGTTACTGTTGGGGATAAATAAGGTGAGAGAGAAGTCCTCAGTGTGGCTGAACCCGTGCCCAGCTACCTAAGTCTCACAGTCGGCCTACTAGCCACCTCCTGGGGGGAAAATCACATGAGAATCCATTGTCTTGAGTGAGCAGAGGATCCCAGTCATGAAGTCTCCCCTGAAAACCCTCAGCCTGTTTTTTCCAAGGTTCCCACAGCCATTCCCCATTCTCCTAATCAGGTCCTTTGTCTAAAGAAAGTGTAGATTTACACGTACCCTTCTGTCTGGTGGTTTTCTCATCTCAATGGAAACTTCTAGCATGTGTGTGTGTCTTGGAGGAAGAAGGGGTATTTGTTCTAACTCACATTGGGAGCCACAGTTGTACAGATGGTGGCCACCCAGCCTGACACAGAAGATCCTGTGCCCATAGAACCCACAGTGGTGGCTGAGGCCCTGGGAGAGCCCTGGTCAAGTGTAAGATGCCAGCAGGGGGCCAAGGACTCTCCCTTGGGGCCCTTAACAGCCTGGGGAACCAGATCTGAGGCTGCAGAGTGAGGTTTTGCTCACTGCCCCTTCTCCTGTCATATGGCCCAAGTCTAGCTGATTCCCCAGGAGCCGTCAGCCGTGTGCTTTTCCGATTGTCTTTTTCTGCAATCTCACATTGAACCTGCAGAGCCTCCCTGGTCCAAGGCTGGGCCCTGGGGGTTCCTGGTCTGGCTTCCCCAGGTGGCACCGGGCTGCTGTGAGGGTTAGCAGAGCAGGCAGGGAGAAGAGCTGTCCCCAAGGACAGGGAAGCCTATTCTCCCTACTCTGCTCGCCACCACCAGCTGCTCATGACCTCCCAAGTGGCAGAGAGTGGCTCCACTGGCCAGACTCCCTGCCCCAGGCCTCTTCGTGTAACCTGAATACAAGGGCCAGCCTGTGGCTTGGGGAGGTGCTGAGGACATGAGTCTCCACCTGGAGGGAGCTTCCAGTGTTTGTACAGCACAAGCTCTGTTTCCTGCAGGGCCTGTGGCCTCTGCACAGTGGAACTTGGTATTAGGGTTGGTTGTTTCTTTTTTAAATGTAACCAGAGACCATGGTCCCTGGAATCTTAAAAAAACAAACATAATAAACCTAGCCATGGTTTTTCTTCCCAACCCTTTGATGAAATACACTCTCGTTCTTTGTTCCTGAAGCTCCAGATGCTTGTGGTGCCAAACCAGTTCTCGCCACCTGAAGACTATTACTAGGAAGACTTACCACCTGGCTAAGCCATCCAGGCTGGATGGTTTCTAAAGTCATCTCTTTCACAGTCACCTCAAACATTCTGAGAGTCACACAGGCCCCAGACCACTGAGCAGCCCAGTCTGTGGCTGGTGGGGGTACCCTTCATGCCTGGTCTTGGGGAGCTGAGCAAAGTCTATGGACAGCAAGGCCCCAGCAAGGGTGGGGCTTTTCTCAGGGCACATGCCCTGCGTGGTGGCTTCTCTGGAGGGAGAGTCTGGCTTCCCCCGGTTATTACGCGGGGTTCCTTTTGGAGGTCCTGTAAGCAACAGCATAGTTGAACCCAGTGCTGTGACCTGGGATCTTTGCTCCTTGAGGACCACTTGTCAAGGCCTAAATGGACTCTCCTTGGAAACAACGAAATGAGACCAAACAGGCATGAAGACAAAGAAAGCCCCAGAGACTGGGACAGATACTTTTCAGCCAAGACTTTGATACAGCAAAAACGAAGCAGCTTGACTGAGCCAACATCATAAGCTGTTAAGGAAGAGGAATGCCGGCGAGGGTGTCACCCGATAGTTCCACCACCTCAGGAAGCCCAGGGCAGGAAGGTGTTGTTGGAATGCTGTCCCTGCCAATCGAGACAGCACCAACCATCATGGAGGCTCAGCTTCTTTGCAGAAATGGGCTTGAGTCCCATTGGAGGCAGATGCCAAAACATCTGTTATCTGATGGGAGAGAGAAAGTCAGCGAGACTTTCAGGACACAGGGAGAACTGTCAGGGCAACCAGAGAACTAGAGCCTGAGTGCGAAGCCAAAGCCTGTTTCCCAGCAGAGCCTCGGCTGGGTGAGAGCGAAGCCTCTAGGCACTGTAGAGAACAGGCATCAAAGATGGTACAGGGAGGGGCAGAACTAGAGAAATTCACTTTCAGGTTAAAGAAATGGTTTGTTTCTGAATAGGAAAGAAGGGAGGCGATTCCCACGGAAGAACAATGGGACAGACAGTAGAAATGGAGACAGGCTAGGTCACAGAGGTGGCCCACGAGAGGCATCGAGTGGCAGCCCAACAGAAGGAGCTCTGGGGCTGGCTGGTAAGAGGGTGCACACCATGAGGACGTGGGAGAGCCGCCTGTTCACAAAGTGCTCGGGTATGAGTCAGGGCGAGCAGAGAGACGGCAGTGTGACACACACAAGGAAACCACACAGATATAGAAGAACTCGATGGTCACACGCCTTGCCCAGGAAGGTACAGACACCCGGAGAAGGTCGGTGAGCTGCTTGCCACAAGGGCCTTGCTACCTGTTCTGGCAGGCCCAGGAGCTGCGTCTTCCACCGGCATCTTGCTGGACCGAGGGATGCTGGTTAAGGGCTTTTGAGGTCTTCTGAAGCCTCAAGCATAAACACAGAAGAGTCCAGCACGAGGAACAAGCACCTCACTTTCACATCTGGAGGTTCCTGGAACAACAGTCTAGTATTTTCTAGCTCTATTTACGATTCTGTTTGACTGTGGACTATAATCCTTTTCAAGTATTATTTTAAAGTACACACTGTTTACATAGATGGCATGTTACATAGTGATATCCTTAGCCGTCTCCAGCCTTGTAAAAGAGGTCAGAGAGTTTAGATTTATCAGGGGTTTGATAGTTTAAATACACAAAATCTGTTAGGAAGGTAAAAACCCCCTTATTATTACACCTAATAAAAAATCAGAGAGTCAAGAAACTGCAAATCCAGTGCTATCTTCAGATGATGCTTTGCCAAGACAAGGAAGATGCCCTCACCACAGAGTGGAGCCATCTTCAGAGGACATATTTAACTGCGGAGTTTTCCTTATGAACGCTATGCAACCCAAAACAAGGATTGCTACAAAGAAATCTGCCAACAAGATAGTACCAGATTACATGGGGGAACTGGTTTTATACAGCTATGATGGGACTGAGGGCTTTGCCTGTAGATTGCAGGAATGCAGCCCCTGCAGACAGCACGTTGCTCTGAAGGGCCTAAATCCCAGAGCCTCAGGGGCAGGTTACAATGCTGGCACTGGGTGCTTGGCACTCTAAGCTGTCTTCACTGTCCCTGGGGAAAGAATGGGTGGCGGGACGGGGGCCTTTGATCCCTATCAAGCCAGAGCTACAGAAGGCACAACAGCATCTCTAGGCAACTTCCTCCCGGACCTTCAAAACTGACAGCTAATTTCTGATCTTTAATGTCTCTTAAACAAATGGGTTGATTTTTAACATTGTTAGCAAATGGAGACCACAGAAAAACCAGACAATAAAATGAAAAGGTGACAACTGGCCAGGCTTATGTGTAAATCATTCTGCAGAGAAGACACTGAGGAGGGGAGGGAACTGGAGATGGGTCAGGGACATTCTTTCAACAAGCTTATATTGAGCGCCAGGCACCATGCCAGGCATAAAAATGAGTAACACGTCAGTCATCCCTGGCCTTAAGGAGCTTGTAGTATGTGTATAATATGTACGTATTGTTCTTTTTCTATTCGTCTTTGCTGTGTGTTAATAATTACTCTATGGTGTGTCAAGTAACATAACAGAGATGGAGATGTGGTTCTGGCTGCACTGAGGGAGATTAAGTCACCTTTAGAGGGATGGGGAGGACTTCTAGGAGGACGTGATTAGAGTTGGGTCTTGAAAGAATTTTCCAGATGGAGGAGGGAGGGGGCATCCCAGACATCAAGTGTGTGTACTTGAAAGCATCTGCCCTACAGTTTTGGGGGCTGAGGCTAAGAGGGCAGGGATGGGGCTGTGGGGAGATGATATGGAAGGATCGGCTAGGGCCCCATCACCAAGGGTGGGTCCAGCCGTCTGCCCGGCCCCTTTTCCCATTGTCTTTCCTGAACATAGTCTGCCCTGTGCCATGGGCTGTGTTTAAGAGCAAGATGACACCCACCATGGGGTTTTCTGTCCCCCATAGCGCATAACTCGGACTGTGCTCAGGAAACATGTGGTGTGTTAAAGGCACTAGGACCTCACTTCTTAGCACCTTGGACCAATGCTCCTGACTGTTCGGCCTCTGACCCAGACCAGCGATTGAAGGTGGAAATGATGCTGGCTAATCATTTGGATCCTTTGGGAGAATCGATGATATTCTTTCAGCTAATAGCTTTTATTTATAAATAGAAACTTTAAGAAATACAAGGTCAATAATGATAACACATGCATTCTAGCCTCAAAAAATTAGATAATTAGCCATCTTAGCCATGTATGATTTCCTTCTCCCTCCTTTTAAGGTTTCATAAAATTGCCCAGGTCTAGGCTTAAGCAGATCCTAATTGCAGGACTATAGATTTGCCCTTGCGGTTTGCTGCCTGGCACCCTCGTCTGAGTGTGCCATAGCTGCTCTGGTGGGTGACATGCAGTTGCTTAGAGCAAGCTCACTAATGATGTGATTATAGAAACTTCTTGGCTTCCTTTTGTCCCTCAAGTTTCCATGGCCCTGACATGTTGAGCACAGGGCTAGATGGTGTTAGCATTTTTGTCTGATGGGCTCTTGCATTATTACCCAGCATCTGGGCCCAGTGTTGGTGCCACTGGCTAGGAGGAGGTGAACTCAAAGGAACCAAGAACCAGGCCAAAGCCCTAAGCCTGAGCCCCTGTGATGTCCCCCTGCCTCTGCCGTCTTTCCCCTTTCCCACTAAGAGCACCTGACTTGAAACCCGAACTGGCCCGAGGACATGTCCCCTCCCAGGGGCCCACCTTGAGGACGAGTCTTGCTTTCTCCTTCAGCTCAAATCTTCCAACTGCCACTTGGAAGAGGCACTTTTTTTTTTTTTTTTTTCAGATGGAGTATCACTCTGTCGCCCAGGCTGGAGTGCACTGGTGCAATCTTGGCTCACTGCAACCTCTGCCTTCTGGGTTCAAGTGATTCTCCTGCCTCAGCCTCCACAGTAGATGGGACTACTGGCATGCACCACCATGCCTGGCTGATTTTTTTTTTTTAAGTAGAGAGGGGGTTTCACCATGTTGGCCAGGCTGGTCTCGAACTCCCAACCTCAGGTGATCCACCTGCCTTGGCCTCCCAAAATGCTGGGATTACGGGCATGAGCCACACCCAGCCAATGGAAGAGGCACTTTTTAAGAATGGAAAAAAGTGCCTGACATGACTTTCACTTTTCCATAAAGAGTGGACGTTTTAAATAAAGGCAACAAGAAACATAACATACAAGAGAGAAAAACTCATACAAAAGGGAGAGAGAAAAAGAATAAAGGGGGGATCCTGAAGAAGTTGCTACTTCAGAGGTATCTGCACCCCTGATAAAGGATTTGTACACTCCTAAGGGTGCACAGTTCTCTCTCACGCTACGTCTCTTGGTCTTACCCAATCATATAAAAAAGAATCTATACTTGAATTCTAAAGGAAGATGGGGAACAAGGTCTCTCTTGGGTTGGTTTGTTCTGCCTCAGTAACTTCAGCCTTACTGTTTCAGGGATAACCATCATCACACTGAAATGTTCATGCCATAAAACAATGAAGACCAGGGCATGTGATATAAAACTCCAGACTCCTATGACATGAGTGAAAACAATCAGTTCTGGGCCGCAGAAACCCTGGGGCAGTGGTTTTCCATCAGGGGAAAACTTGCCCCTCCTGCCTGCACAGAGTTGGCAATGTCTGGAAACAGTTTTGCCTGTTAAAACTGGGGAGGGGCAACTGGCATCTACTGGGTAGAGACCAACGGTGCTGCCAATGCTGCAACACACAGGACACCCCCCACTGTAAGAATTATCCTGCCTAAGTTGTCAATAGTGCCAAGGTTGAGAATCTCTGCCCCCAGGCTAAGGTGTAGCTGGACTATAAACCTCTTAAGGACAGAAATCAGGACCTGTACCCCTTTTCTAAGCACAGTTGAGGAAAATAGCAGGGTTAAGTTAAATGATTCAGTCCCAATTGTCCCAACCTGGCTAAACTTCAGATCCTTCCCCAAAGTCCATGTACTTTCTCTCATAGGGATTTTTTTTTTAATTTTAAAATTTTAATTATTTAAGAGACAGGGTCTCACTCTGTCACCCAAGCTGGAGTGCAGTGGTGTGATCATGGCTCACTGCAGCCTCAAACTCTTGGGCTAATGTGATCCTCCCACCTCAGCCTCCCAAAGTGCTGGGATTACAAGCATGAGCCACCACACCCGGCCATCCTAGACGATTTTTTAAACATCACTTTTCTCCTGGCAGAATTTTCTGACTCTGTAGTTCTTGTTAACTTCCAGAGAAAGCCCTGAGTAAGCCAGACCCTAATTACAAACATGCCTCAGTGGATGAGGCTACAATTTGAGTCCAAACTGCTCAAGGTTCACATTGACAAAGTCTCACACCATAAACCTGAAACGTCATGTTACAGTCTGAGGCCTGCTCCGAGCTGGGTAAGAGAGGCCTCGTGAATGCAGCCCCCTGGGCAGATGAGGTTTGGGCCTTCACCCCTTTGGGGCTGCCTCCTCATTGCTCCTTGGGAAGCAGCCCCACTTGCTGCTTGTGTCTTTGGGAAGTGAAAGGGAGGGGAGAATTCTGGCCAAGCTTCTATAATCAGCCTCCAAATGGACAGGTTTTCCTTGGACTGCCACAGAGTCTTACTCAGAGGAGAAAGCTGGTCCCAGCCTGGGCTTGTGGAAGCACCAGCTCTGGGCAAACCATGGAGGAAGAGCAGTGGCAACGCTGCATTTGGGCTTTGATCTTGACGTCCTAAGCTGGGAGTTGGTCTCCAGACTTCTGCTTAGAGGCCCCTCAAGCTCCCGTGTCCAGACTGGGAGAATCTACTGAAGCGCTTGGCTAAAAACCTGCCTATGCTGCCCCACTATAAGCAGCTGCTTAGACACAAGCTGGTCTAAGAAGATGGCTAATTATCCCCAATGCCATAGTCCATCGTTACAAGCAGGGGTTACTTTTGGATGTCAGAGTCAAGTTCCTGCCCGGTTTCTTCTGATCCTCTGTAACTGCCCTCAAACACTGTCCCTGCAATGTAAAGTCAGGATTGGCAGTTGTTAGTGTCCACTTAACCATCACAACATATTAGCACCGAAAGGACATGAGATCACCTAATCCAACCTGGCTTTTTTTTTTTTTTTTTTTTTTTTTTGAGACAGAGTCTCACTCTGTCACCCAGGCTGGAGTGCAGTGGCATGATCTTGGCTCACTGCAACCTCCACCTCCCGGGTTCAAGCGATTCTCCTGCCTCAGCTTCCTGAGTAGCTGGGATTACCTGGCATTTTGTGGCTGAGGAAACCAAGGCCAAAGAAGGGACACGATTTGTCCACAGCATGCAGCCAGGAGGAAGCAAAGCCAGGCCTTGAACCTAGGCCTCCTGACTGTAAGGAGAATATGTGCCACCCCTTCCCTGGGTGTGCATAGGTGAGCTCAGAGAACAGAGCCGGCAATGAGGTCCTGGGATCGCAAGCAAAATTCTATCTGATCTATGTGGGCAAAGTTCCTAATCTCCTGGCAGAGTTTTTATGTTTTTGGTTTTAAGAGTTGAAGTAGTTCCATTTAACCCTTGGATACTACATTCTCCACTTAGAAGAATGAGAAAAGACAGCGTTGTATCCATAACAGATTCACAGGGATAATTCCATGCACTCAGTTCATTTCCTAGAAAAGAAACTGTTAGTTATCATCATATGGATTTTGAATTTTCAGGAAGGCTACTGTTCACAGATTCTGTTTTCCAACTGAGAAACTGAGGAAAGAGGGAAATGATCTTAACTAGTGGTACCTGGAGAGGAGAAAACACAAAAGACAAATTCTTGGGCAGTTCTTCATGAAAAGACAGAGAATGACGTAATCCTGACCGTAAGGATGGGTCAGTTTCTAAAGCTTCCTGGGAAGGGCCTTCAAATACAGTCTCCATATGTTCAACTAAGTTTAGGAGGTGATCGTTACAACCTCATATAATAAGAAAGGAACCCAAAAAAGTGCACCAGGTGAGACGAGGAGAGCAGATTCTGACAAGTGGGTTAGCGGGTTATCTTTTGTTTTTGTTTTTTGTTTTTTTTTGAGACGGAGTCTCGCCCTGTCACCCAGGCTAGAGTGCAAGTGGTGTGATCTCGGCTCATTGCAACCTCCGCCTCCTAGGTTCAAGCGATTCTCCTGCCTCAACCTCTTGAGTAGCTGGGATTACAGGCACGTGCCACCACACCCGGCTAATTTTTGTATTTTTAGTAGAGACGTGGTTTCACCATGTTGGTCCGGCTGGTCTCGAAATCCTGACCTCATGATCCACCCACCTTGGCCTCCCAAAGTGCTGAGATTACAGGTGCAAGACACCGTGCCCGGCTAATTTTTGTATTTTTAGTAGAGATGGGGTTTCACCATGTTGGTCAGGCTGGACTTGAACTCCTGACCTCAGGTGATCCGCTTGCCTTGGCCTCCCAAAGTGCTGGGATTGCAGGTGAGAACGGGTTATCTTTAAATATGAACGCCAGGCCCGGTTTGGTCCACACGTGATGCTGGGGATGAAATGGAACTGCACAGACCAGCCATGAAGATTCCCAAGCTGGGAACCAGTCGAGAATCTACAGTAAGAAAGTGAGCTTGAAAGTGAACTCAGAGGTCTGAAGAGGGGTGTGGGCCCCAAAAGTGCTCCCTCACCCCTTTCCCCTGATGCCCAGTTTCCAGCAGTGTTGATATAGGCACTGAGCAAGGAAAAAGGTTAATGTTCTACTGGGGAGTTATTGGTTACAGCTGTGAAAGGGAGAACCGAGCCCTTGTAGCATTAGGAAGAAACCAAGCTATTAAGTTTTGTTCAATTGGGAACTTATGTGCTTGTGCTTATGCAAGCTCCAAGGAGGTTAGACAAAAATGCAGTGCACAAGGGTGCTTCCTTGCCTAACAGGCCCTGCTACATTAGACATGGTTGTGGGTTACACTCACTGTTTTACATCTAACATAGGAAGATTCTTGCTCATTTGGTGGTGGTGCATGAATCACCTGGCCAGGCCTAAGATAGGCTGGCTGCAGCCTTTGATGCCAAGAAAGCCTAGGGAGGGAAGTTAGAAGTCTGATCTCATGGAAAGGTTCCTATCCTGTGTCTTAGAGAAGGGATCATTGTCTGGAACAGAGAAGTCCCCAAGGAATTCTCTCTTCCCCATCTGTGCAAGACTCCCAGGCTTAAAGAGTGCTCTGGTCCATGTGCCTGGGGGCCCCGGCTTTTTGCTTCTCTGCAAAGACTCACTGAAGGGGGACCCCAGTGAGCCCCACACCTAGTCTCACAAGGCGCCTGGTTCCCGTGGCAGCCAGGGAGCTCTCAGCCAACTTCTTGAGGGCATCAGTGCCAGAGCTGCATTCACAGAAGATCCCAATGTCTTGGCACCACACTCCCGCACCCCCTCCCCCCAGCACTGCCTCTCCTCACCTTGGGAGAAGGAGGTGTATACCAGCCTCTCATCGAACTTCTGGACCTGCCGGAAGTTGTTGATCATTTCTCTGGGGGAAGGGTCGTCCATGTGTGTGCAGTACAGGGCTGTCTCCAAAGCCAGCAGCTGAGGGCAAGAGCAGAAATAGCCCGCAGGCAGAATGACCTCCTCGCCTGATCCCCTGGGAAGAGGCTAGCTCTCCGCTCTTGCACCTGGGAGAAGCCTCTGGAACCAGCTTCTGTGGGGCTGGGTGGGAGATATTAGAAAGCAGAGGGAAAGCCAGAGAACTGCTTCCCTCCACAGTGGGTGAGTGGGAGCTGGGCAGCGCTGGATTTATCTTCCCAGCACCCGAGACTTCAGGGAAAGGCAGTGCTGTTAGTTTCCAATTATACCTGGAATCTGCCCTGCGTGGAGGGAAACCTGGGGTGATGGAGTGCTCCTTAATCTCCCACAGAGACTGAGTTCCTCTCATGAACTTAAATTAGAGCCCAGCTCTCAACCAGAGGGTCGCAGGGCTTGTTCTGATGGTCATATCAGAAGGAATAAAGGAGGGAGTTAAGAGTTTCACAGGCCATCTGATTGCGGGTTCCGTGGCATTTTCATGCACCTGCATAGATTATATAACCCGTTCCCAAGGCAGTTTCTGAGGTAGGATGTTGCTGCTTCCCCACATGTTTCATCCATCTCTTGGTTCATCATGTCCTCATTCCTGTCCACCCACCTGCTGCCATTTACCAGGTGACTCAGAGCAGAAGCTTACTGTAAAGAGGAGCAGCTGTGAGGCTGCCCTGGACGCATGAAGCTGGGGTGGGGCTGTGAGCCAGGGTGTAGTGCTGGCCCCAGCCCCGTCTCCTGGGGAGCCATTTTTCTTCTCATGAATTTAGGCTGTGGAGGACAGGTATGAGCAGTGACATGGAACTCAGATGACCTAACTTTGGGTCTCAGCTTTGTCGCTAACCCGCGGGTGATCCCACAGACTTCTACTCTTCTCTCTCATCTCCTATCAAATAAGAAGCTTTAGAGGTGATGGCTAAGGATTTTGTTCCCCAGTTTGCACTAGACCTTGAGCTTCTTGGGGGCAGGGACCCTCACTTAGTCATTGCTGCAATCCCATCTCTTAAATGATTTCATCTGATCCTGTCTTTATTCTGCCCTGTAAAGGAACAAGGCTCTCTCCTGCCTGGGAAGTGAATACTACCCAGCCACTGAGGATATATTAGCAAATGCAGATTTAGAGCTCTTTTTTTAAAAAAAGAACTAGGAGACATCTATTCATTTGCCTAGCTTGACTTCTTTTGAAGCTCAGCCTGGAATTTCTGCGGTGCTTTCAGACACCTGTGATATTTGGAGAGGTTTTGAAGAGCTGCCAATGAAACTAAATGAGGAAATCAAGTCATTGATTGTGATATGGAGGATGATGGGGACTGAGGTGCCGCGTGGACTCTGGCTGAGTCTGGCACGACAGTTACCTGCTCCTGGGAAATTTGCACGGGGTTTCGGAAAACTGTCCAGAGCACAGTGGGGTTACAAGGGGGTGTGGTCAGGGAGCCCCGGTAGCGGTAATATTCAGCGGTCCTCTCCGGAAGCAGCTCTTCAATGTTGAATCCCGGGATGAATGCTTCCTGGCCTAGAGAGACATGTTGCAGAGGTGATAGTGTCAGCCTCCCTCCGTAGGGCATAAGTGCAGCTGAACAGAGCGACTGAGCCTAGAAACATGAACTAGCCCCTTTCAGGGTCATCTAACCCCAGGACCTGGTTGCAACATTGTTCAACAACCTGCTGCTCTTAACCTGGTGAACACAGACAGCACCTGCCCCTTGTGTTTGTTTTTCTTAAAGTCACACAGGGCTGACTACCCCCTTCTCCAGCAGACAGTGAATATGTATGCAAGGACCCCTCACCTTTGTACTTTACATGTTGAAGGTGACTGAAGATCTTGTCATAGGACGGATTGAAGGAGCCCATCTGCAACAGAGACAGGGCAGGTTAAACTGGGACAGAACAGGATAGGCTGAGCCAGGATTGACGATTGCTATCAGAAGGGCAAAGCTGTGGGTATGTTGCCACCACTGCCTGAAGGATCCACTTTATTGGACAATTATGATGGATCACTAGGCTCTTGGGAGTTAGTGTAATGGTCCTGCCTCTTGCATCTCAGGACGTCCTGTTTTCAGCTTAAGGAGTTGGGCTTGAATGTCCTGGGGCATAGGGTACCGTGTGTGCTCTTGATGATCCAGATATGAGCCTGAAGTCTTTGACTAACATCCATGTCACACAGAACTTAAGGAGCTCTGAGTTCACAAAAGCCACGTCAGACAAATGAGCATGTTGGGAAATGAGGTACATACAGCCTCATTAGGAAAAAAAAACATGCAAGCCAATCAGAAGACAGTCCTCTATCTTGGGATAAAAAAAGAATTCATTCCAGGGTACATATAGAGCAGGGGTGCCCAGCCCCCAGGCTGTGGACCAGTACCGGTCTGTGGCCTGTTAGGAACTGGGCCGCACAGCAGGAGGTGAGCAGCAGGCAAGCAAGCATTACAGCCTGAGCTCCGCCCCCTGTCAAATCAGCAGAGGCCTCCCATTCTCATAGGAGCACAAGCCCTATTGTGAACTGCGCATGCAAGGGATCTAGGCTGTGTATTCCTTATGGAATCTAACTAATGCTTGATGATCTGAGGTGGAACAGTTTTATCCCAAAACCATCTCCCTCCCTGGTCCATGGTCCGTGGAAAAATTGTCTTCTATGAAACTGGTCCCTGGTGCCTAAAAGGTTGGGGACCACTGATCTAGAGGTCCCTTGGATCTAGAGGAGCTTGGATGGCAGGAGTTGTATCAAGAGTTCAGGCATCTGATGGGGCAGATGGAGTTTGATGATCCCTTTCCAGCACAGGTCCTCCCCAGCTGGGCAATTCCATGCCTTACGCAACAGGGCTAGATGTTGGGGCCCATTTTTCCAATGGACCAAAGAACATTCCCCATTTCTGCTGCCCAGGCACAGAAAGTGCTGCCTCCAGGCCAAGAGAGAAGGTGCACTACAGGGGGATACCCCCTGCTCTGGAGTTGACACAGAGTCGATACAGGAACAGCTGATTATCAACAGGTATGCATGGAACAAAAGGTGGAATCCCAACCTCATCCCTGCTTCAAATTTCACCTAAGAACCTTTTAAATATCTCTTACCTCAATGAGAACAGCCAGGACAGCGAGGCCTTCTGACTTGTTGCTGGCAGTGCTGGCGTCAGGATAAAGGTCTGAGTTATAATGGACAATGTGCAGCTGCAGTGGGGGAGAAGCCACCCATTAGGAGATAAGCGACTCATGGGAGCCTGTCGCTTCTGCAGAAGACTTGACTCCAACTGTGAGGACAGAACCCCAGCCCCCTCAGCCCCCCAGACTAGGTTAATTCTCTCAGACCCTCCCCTTATTTTGCCAAGGATAAGGACATGTGCTCAAGGTGTCAGGGCACGGCTTGTTTTGATACATTTTAGAGACATAATACATCAATCAATATGTACAAGATACACTGGTTTGATCTGGAAGGGCAGGAAAACTCGAATTGGAGGCTTCCAGGACATAGGTAGATTTAAATTTTTTCTGACTGGCAATCAGTTGAGAGTTATCATCAATAGAAAGGAATGTCTGGGTTCCAATAAGGGGTTGTAGAGACCAAGATTTTATCATGCAGAGGAAGACTACAAGTAGCAGGCTTCAGAGAGAATAGACTGTAAATATTTCTGATCAGACCTAAGGTCTGTGTTGATGTTAATGAATGTGGGCTTTTCCTAAATTCCAAAAGGGAGGAGGGTATAATGGGTCATGTCCAACTCCCTCTTCCCATCATGGCCTGAACTAGTTTTCATGTTAACTTTGGAATGCCCTTGGTCAAGAGGAGAGGTCCATTCAGATGGCAGGTGGGTGGGGTGGGGGGCTTAGAATTTATTTTTGGTTTACACAACCCATGCATTTTTGCTGGTTCTTTGTCCTTGAGACTATGACATATTGAGATTTTAACTCTATTTCTTTTCTCTTTTCATTCATCCTTTTCCATCTCATGTGTTTATAAATACAGTTCAACATATGTTATTGAATACAGCTTAATTTTCCCATTTCGAACTTTAAGTGGCTCCTTCTAACTCAAAAAAAATTATATATCAAATTATTTCTTCTTTTAAGTGGTCCTCTATTAAGGATTTCTTCAGAGCTCCTACTTCACCATCTTCCCCTCAAAGGACTTAGTCTGCCACACTACCCACACCATCTCGGCCTGGCATCACTTTGAGAAACAGAGCTGAATTCTATATGATTAAAACCCCTGAGGTCCTAAGCCCCTATTTCCTTTTACAGCTGACCTTTGAGCTTGTGGTTTGTCTGTACTTTTCTTATTGTGCTCAGAGGAAGTGAAGACTAATCCAAGCATAAAGGAGCTCCCTGTTGAGGAGATTAAGATAGAAAGAATCTTTTTTTTTTTTTTTTTTTTAATGGAGTTTCGCTCTTGTTGCCCAGGCTGGAGTGCGATGGCGTGATCTTGGCTCACCGCAACCTCCGCCTCCCGGGTTCAAGCGATTCCCCTGCCTCAGCCTCCCGAGTAGCTAGGATTACAGGCATGTGCCACCAAGCCCAGCTAATTTTGCATTTTTAGTAGAGATGGGCTTTCACCATGTTGGTCAGGCTGGTCTTGAACTCCTGACCTCAGGTGATCCACCCGTCTCAGCCTCCCAAAGTGCTGGGATTATAGGTGTGAGCCAACATGCCCCACCAGAATCTTCTTATATGAACTCCATCCCAAAGAACCACTACACTTCCAAGGTCCTTCCTTAGAGGACCCACTTGAGGGACACCCTGATGCCTTTTCTCTAGTATTGGCATTTATGGTCCATCTTAACCAGACTCTTGGTCTGATGCTGTGACTTAATAGCAGAAAATACAAGAAGTAGAAATATTTTAAAACACATAAACCCTGCCAATCTACACCCTAACCTCCTTTGTGAAAGGAAAATAAATCTCGAGACCCCCAAATCACTAAGCCAAAGAGAAAAGTCAAGCTGGGAGCTGCCTCCCATTCTATTGCTAAATAAGACGGCTACAAAGATAAAAAAGCTACACACCTCACTAGGAAATTCACTGTGGGCCGCAAGGTCTTTACCCTAAAACAGTTCTGTTGAATTTCACCCTGACAATGTAAATGGATAACTTATCTTCATGGGTTCAGGACAAAGGATAGAACTCAAAGTCATCCCTCTGCTCACCTGAGACAAATGCATTTCTAATTGCTTCCTCTGCCCATGTCTGTTTTATTTTGTAAGAATGCAGATTCGCTGAGCTAGATGAATGCACAAGTGACTATTCCTCTACCCCTGTCTCACATGTGAACGGCTGATCAAAAACTCAGAAGAATGCGACCTCTTGCCTCTTACCTCCCCACACCTTTTAAACATTTCTCCCTCTTTCCCCAGTGTCTGCCCTTTCCCCTTTAAATATTGAAGCCCTCAAAATCATCTTTGTAGAAAGGCACAGACTTGTCTCCCTGTCTCCCGGGCATGTGTCCTTAACCTTGGCAAAATAAACTTCTAAATGGATTGAGTCTCAGACATTTTTTGGTTTACACCTTCTTTATTCCCCATGGGGGAAGCAGAAGTCTCAACACTGCAATTAGCTTGGAGGAAATTTCAGTTCTTGAGCTTCAGGGAAGGGCCTGCTCTGAAATATGTGAACCTCCAGTGGTACCATCCTGTTGAACCAGATCCTACCCCTTCCATGCTTGCAAGTAGACCTATGATTAGTCTGAAACATTAAGCAGTTCAGCAGTTATGACCGGAGGGGAAGGGTCTCTATTTACCATGGACTCCCCTGGCTGATCAGTCAGCAGCATTTATCTGCTTGTATTTCCCTGTAAATATTCAGAGCCACACCCCCAGTTCAGGGCTATTGGAGTGCCAGAATGGAGCATCTCAACCCCCTCCTTGCCCCACCCCATCCTGCAATTGCATAGGACAAATGCTCTGCCCGTCTTCTAATTTTCTTTTGGCATTTTGGAGTAGCTTCTCAAGGCAACATGACACGATGCTGTGCTGGCTGACATCTTGTCCCTAGTGAGTCTGCTTGCCGTGATGCCCTGCACATTAGACTGCCAGGTACCCCTAGACTTGTGGCCAGGTAGAAGAGTGGCCCTAGACCCATGTCCCCATGTTCTAAACACAGCCCATGCCCAGAGAAGGAAAGATAGCATCAAAAAGATGCAAACAGCATGACATATGAAGAAAGGCTGAGAAGTTTGGGGGAGCAGTGAGCCCAGTGTGAGTCAGCAGGAGATTTTTATCTGCACAGATAGGAAGGCAATGTCTAAAAGAAGGGCATGTATGTCCCACTGGGCCACCCTGGGAATACTGCCTCCCCAGCAGCATCACTCAGTAAAAGACACAGGGACAAACTTAGCATGTTCAGGAGAAGAAAGGGACCAGGACAGTGCAGATGAGCTGCAGGCTGGTGGAGTGGCTGTGCCCCTTATGCCAGGGCCAGAGGTGGGGCAGAGAGCCTGAAGGCAGCCTGTCCCATGCTCTGGTGTTATCTGCACAGCAGCCAGGTCGAGAGGGTGCCACACCACCCACTGCAGAGTAGCCTCTGCCAGACTGGCAGCCCTACTTACCTCGGCGGCGAAGTGCTGTCCACTGACGGTGTGCTCGGAGCCGTGCGGGTCATTCGGGTTCCCCCAGTGCAGGTGCAGCTGCGTGGCACTGTAGCGAGACTGGAGGCCCTGGATGTGCATGTCCGAGGGCAGGTTCAGCTTCACTGCGGGGAGTGGAGGAGCAGCCTTCAGAGCCCCGGCCAGCTGTGCACTGCCAGAGAGCAGTCAGGTAGGCAATGCTCACTCCACCCCTGCTGCCACCCCCTGGAGCCCAGAGAGAGGCAGGTGGATGGAGTGAGGTGCGGAGCAGAGATGCAGCCTAAAGGTCAGACACCTGGGCTCTTTCCCTGAGAATGTTCCCTTTTCCCCAAAGCAACTCCAGTGGCACCAGCACCTTCTTGGTTCACCTTGGAAAGTGATGCCAGAAACACTAACACTAGACCAACGGATGGGTGTTTATTTACATATTGATGGATCAGACACCTTTAGTGAAGTACCTTCCAAGCTTTAGAATTATATAGCAACAACAACGATAACTGCTATTTATGAAGCATTTACTTCACTCTGTATGCCAGACCCCAACGTACATAATCTCCAGTCTTCACGGTATCCATCAATACATCCATTTCCAGATGGAAGCTCAAGGAGACTAAAATTCTCACCTAGATTCTCATGGCTCGTAAGCAGTCAAGCCAGAGTTCAAATCCAGGTTGGTCTGACTCCAAAGCCTGGGTACCCCCCGCCAAACTGTGTGGTTCCTTGAATCGTTTATGGTCCAGAATTCACTCCAGCTGCACAGCCAATGAACTACAGTGCTCAGGCCGGTCTCCTGCCCCATCCTGAGAGATGTGCTTCTTCTGGGAAGTGCGGCCCTGGCAGGATCCTCAGAGCCCAGAGCCTCCAGCATCCCCTGGAGAGAGTGCTCCTGGAATCTCTCAAAGACGCCCCCGCCCAGCCCCACCCCTCCTCCTGGATGCTTCCACGGAACACCTCCCTGCCAGATGGAAAAGGACAGGCCTGGCAGCTGAGGGAGACTCAGACATACCCCTCAGGTCTCCAAGGCCTCTCCCTCACCTGAATGGCCATTGTTGGTCAGGAGAAACTGCTTGTTGGCAGACAGATTGTAGCCTTGGAACTCGAGGGGCGTGAGGCTGGCGTCATACTGGAGGATGTCGCTGTGCAGGTCTATGGGGGACTGCAGCAGGCCCCCACACGACGGGTACTTCTTGGACCAGCTATTCTCCCCATCAGGACCTGGACACAGAGATCCATGCTCAAGATTTAGAGTTTCTCACAAAGGGATTTTCCTTATCTTCTAATTCTCTGTTCAATACAATTACTCCTTTTCTCCTCTTTTCTGAATCCCCGGAGGTAAATCTTCAAGGCTCAGAGTCTTGGCCTCCAGAATCAGGTCCAGCAACCACTCAGGACCACCTGCTCTTAAGTGATGTGGGGAAAGAAGGACTAGGGCTGCCCAGGCCAGAGCCAGAAGCCCACCGAACTCTGCTTTATTTTGTACATTGTTCCGATTTGACACACACGTCAAGACCTGTTGACTTTCAGCAATTCAGCATCTGCTTAGCCAGTACCTATTATGAGCCAGGAATTACTCTGGGTCTTGGGGCTGCCAGGTTGAATACAATAGAACCCCTGCTCATCCAAGCTGGCATTCTAGCGGGGAAGAATTTAGCAAATCTGCGGGGCCACCCCAGGTGGGAAAAATTAGTGTCTTACTGACCACAGTGCCAAGTATTATGTTGGTGCAAAAATAATTGCGGTTTTTGCCATTCCTTTCAGGCAAAAACCACAACTGCTTTTGCACCAACCTAAATAGGTCTTTGTGGCTGCTGGCTTTGCAAGTATGACCTTCCTGAAGAGAAATCTCTGAGGACATTGACTCTTGATACCCACATTTAGAGTAACTATAGAACCCAATCTTATAGGGATGATTGACAAATGTTAAATAATTATAGGCCTGGAATCACAGAGTGAAGTGCAGAGTTTAAGCTGGAAAAAAATATGACCACACTATAAACTAATTATTACAATATAATTGACACACTATCAGTGAAGAGGAACAGACTTTAAAAAAAGAAATTCCTCCAGGGCTCAAGCTTCTTGCTAACTACCAGATAGCAGTTCCTCCCCTGGAAATGAAAATAAACATGCTATGTGCAGATGAACTTTCCTACTCCCACAGGGAAAAAGTCTTTAAAGAATGTAAATCTATGTTTAAAAGATTATCTCCACGGTAATTAAACAGACTTTCAGGCCAAGGTTTCTCCAGAAAAGCAAAGAATTGGCATGTCATGGCTCGTTAGGGTAGACCCAGGGTGTCCTGTGGGCTCTATCAGAGCTGGGGATCAAGCTTTGCCATCTGGGGTCCGTTCATCAGTATTTCAACACAAGGAAGGTGGGTAAATAGAGAAAAGGGGAAAGGAACACCACCTCTTCTGGGAATTCTTCTGTAGACCACTGCACTGTTTCACAAGGGTGTAAATGTTATATTGGCCCCACAGAATCCCAACCCCCTACATCGTGCTCTCTAACTAGGGGACCGTATCTGAGAGTGGGAAGAATCAGAAGTGATACTTGGTACCCAGGTTCATTTCAAATGCTATGAGGCGTTGGTCCCAGGCTTAGTTAGTTCTGACTTCTAGGTCCGGACACACACATCGGAACCCTACTGATTTTTCAGGCTGTCAACCTTAGGCTATGCATTTTCAGAAATGTTACAGCATGACGGAATTGCAGAATCTCCAGTCCAACCTTTCACTGGACACCAGTCTTCTCACTTGGGCATGGCAGAGGCTCCGCTGAGCTCTACTATTCTTATTTTCAAGGCCTCAAAATAACTCAACTACACCAAGATGGTGACTAGGGAAGAGGGAGGCTGGAGGATATCAAAGCAGGCACTCCAGGGCCAAACTGGAGTAAGACAATTATTCAGCTGGGGGCCAAACCGAATGCTTTAGGGGCAGTGGGGAGCAGAATGAAGCAACCATGAGGCCTCATGTAGAACCCCAGGGTCAGGAAGAGACACAGCACAGGGTAAGACTCCCTAAGTGAGGCTGCCAGCCTTTTCTGTGCTCACAATACTGCCTGGGCCCACAGCCAGCAGGGCGGAAGCTGCCAGCCAGGCATGAATGCAAAAAACTCAGGAAGTAAAGAGATGCATCAATGAGAAGCTTTCTCTTTGCACACATGACTAAAGGGAACTGGATTAGAAGGGTTTTCTTTTCCCACAGTGGAGGTTCAAAAAGGTTTCATCAAGAGGGCATTTTACTGATCGCTAAACGAGAGCCTCGTGAAGATAGGGACCCCTCATCTTCGTCTCTGTGAACCCATATTATAAGTAGGGTCACGTGCCCTCATGGGCATTTAGGAAACATTTTCCCAAAGAGTGAAAAAGAACAGAGGGCTTGGGAAAATGTGACTTGGGGAATGTTTCCTTTTTCTCCTGCTCTAAATACGCTTTATTGGAAGTTAGGACCAAATAAGGTATTTGGGGGCAGGAAAGACTAAGGATATTAAAGGCAGTAGAGTTGGTGTTGGCAAAACCTGTCTTGGAAAGAGAAGCAGCTATGTTGGACCAGGGGAGTCCAGAGAATGAGATTCCAGCATCAGCTGTCCCAACACTTCAGTGGGTTATGTTCCCTGCTGGAGCCTCCATTGCCCTTCGTGCAAATGGTGGGGGTGGTGGGGGTAGTGGTGGGGATGGGATGTGTGTGGAAGCTATGTTCTGGAAGGTTCCTTCTGGCTCTTAAGCTCTGATATTTATTAAGAATACTAGGACTAAGCACCTTCTCCATCTGTCAGGCAAATTTGAATGAGTCAGAGAGGTTGCTCATGTCAAGGCAGCTACTGGGCATGTGACAAGGTGCCCAGGGGAACCAGCTTCGGGAATGAGGGCACAGGGCACTGGTGCTCCAGGACTGGCTGGGATCAGACAGCCATCTGCATCAGGAACCTGCCCTGGTCCTGGCTGCCATCCACAGCAGAGTTCGTCCTTGGGCACCAGTCACAGGTCTATAGGTCAGCAAGGTCAAGAAAGCCTTGTCTTCGCCTCCTCCTCCTCATTGTTATTATATTGTAGTAGCTTTGATCCTTATAACTCTTTAACCTTATGGGGTAAGCAAGGCAGAATTGCACCATTTTATGGGTGAAAAATAGAGATTTAAGTGATTTGCCCGAAGTTTGACTTTGGCTAAGTAACAGTTACTTTGCTTGGGTCACAGGACTTATGTGTCCTTCAGTATGTATCCAGGAGATTTTGTGCACCTGGAATTTCCTGGCTCCCCCACGCTGTCCTTGAAGACAAGGACCACAGCTTATCCATCGCTGCACTTCCCACAGTGCCTGGCACAGAGTGGGCCCTCACATGTTTACTAAGCTGAACTCTCAACACCTGTTTCATGCTTGTTCTTTTCCCAGGGAACGTGCACCCACCTTAATTCCCTCATGTATTTCTTCTCCTCAAAAAAGAGGAGGAAAAATGAGATCACTTGCTCAGGTTCAAAATGTACCCTCCTAGCTTTCTAGCTTACCTGTGTGCAAATGGTTTCTGTTTGGGGGCACTAATTGAAAAAGAAATCTGATTTCTGCCCTGTAGCCTGGGAGATGGCCTGCCAAGGAAGTTCATAGGGCCCTCCCCCAGCATGTAATGGCTAGTGGGTGTCCCCGCCTTGCATAGCTGGGGACACTGTCAGAGCAGCCTCCTGTCTTTGTGGCATGTGAGAGATAGAGGCGCCGTGAGGGTGGGCACTGGGACAACCAATATCAGAGGTGACAACAGCAGGCCTTTCTGTTCCCTGAGCTGTGACATATGACTGCACAGTGCTGGCCTTATGCTGGCCGCTACACCCTGGGCTACCATTTTCCAACTCAGTGTCAGCTTTCACACTCATGCCTAGTGCTCCACTGCCAGAAATCCTCCACTAGGAGTGACTCTTCTAAAAGAAGCATTTATTTCCAGCTAAAAATTTGCCTTTGCTCTTCTGAGTTTTGACTTTGCCTCTCCAGTTGGTTGGACTCCTCCCATGATCGTGATACAGGAGGATCACGTATCTTTCACAGTTGGTTTTTCTAAATAAAGCCAAGGCATTATTTCTTTCCTGTCTATGCGTTTTTCCTGCTCTAGGCAAAACAGAAGTGGTCAGAATTCCTGTTTTGAAAGGTAACAAGAGATTAACATGGCACAGCTCAAAATGCCTCTCGTGATTTCCGATAGGGAATTCTGAGGCCCAGGGTGTAGGACCTGCATTATCCAAGGACCAGAATGTTTTTACAGAAAATTTCAAATGTATACAATGTAGAGAGAGGAGTGAAATGAACCCCATGTCACCCAGCTTGGACAGTTTACAATTCACAAACAGTCCTGCCTCATCTATGCTAAGCCCATTCTCCCCTTATCTACCTGGATAACTGGAAACAAATCCAGATATATTTCATCTGTATATATTTCATATGTTTCTCTAAAACATAAGGGCTCTTAAAACCACAGTACCATGACCACACCCAGAGAGTTAACAATTAATACTTTAAGATTACCGAATCCAATTAGAATTCAAATTTTTCCAAATAGGTCATAAATTTTTAACAGTTTGTAAATTTCAGGGTTCAAATACAGTCCATATATTTTTTGCAATATTGCAATTAGAGGATGTGTTATGGCCTAGATTACAGCTTGATGGTGGAATGCCTCATCAGAGAACACCTGGGCCCCGCTCCTCCAAGGCTCAACATCTCAGAGCCAGCTTGGTCTATCCTTTGCCCTTAGTGGGTCATGGACTCCCATGCTTCCATGGGTTAGGCCCTCGCCATGTCACACTGCAAAGGCTTCCCACAGGCAACCAGCCCCAGCCTTCCTTGTTACACTGCCAGGCTGGCTCTCCTGCAGTAACCAGATCAATCTTGTCATAGCCTGGCTTGGGTGGCACCACCCCACCACCCATCCGTACACTCCCTTTCTCCCTAGCATGCCCTGCCCCACCCCAACAAGACAAAGCACAGCCTAGCTGTTTTTCATGGCCTTGAAGTGCCCCAACCTGTCAAAGTCTTCAAAGGCCCCCACATCCCACCCCAGCCTGCCCCATGCTTCAGCCAGCTCCCTGAGCCTAAGAACAGGCTATGCCAACCCACCTTCACAAATGCCGTTATGAAAAAATCTGCTAAAATGCCCTCTCCTTTCCTCTGCACCTTTCCAAATTTCGTCCACTCTTCAAAGACCAGCTCAGGTCCTGCCAAAGCTACCCCAGTGCTTTCTAGTCCCTGGCTTGAACTTCTCAGCCAGCCTACTCGGGTTGTGCACACTAGCAAGCAGTGATGATTGTTAGCCTGCCTCACCTGTGACTGTTAGAGCCAGACTAGTACAGAAACCTATTACAGACTAGAGCTCAGAATACGAGTTTCAAAGACCTTTGGAAGACCAGAACTTTATGTCATATCCCTACTTATGTCTGAACGCATCCTTGAATGGATGTGGAGGGTTTTTTTAATCTCATTTCAGAAATTTAGCCATAAAGGGATGAGAGAAGGGTGTATGTGTGGTGGTTATGGTAAGGTGAGGGTAATGTGAAAGATTTTGTTTTTTGTTTCTGTTTTTGTTTTTGAGACTGAGTCTTGCTCTGTCACCAAGGCTGGAGTGCAGTGGTGCAATCTCAGCTCACTGCAACCTCCGCCTCCCAGGTTCAAGCAATTCTTCTGCCTCAGCCTCCCAAGTAGCTGGGATTACAGGTGCGTGCCTCCACGCCCAGCTAATTTTTTATATTTTTAGTCGACATGGGGTTTCGCCATGTTGGCCAGGCTGGTCTCAGACTCCTGACCTAAAGCGATCCACCTGCCTTGGCCTCCCAAAGTGCTGGGAATACAGGCGCGAGCCACCGCACCCAGCCTGTGTTTTTGTTTTTTATGAAGAGGCTTGAGCAAACTGCTATGCAGATGGCAAAAGAGAGCAGAGAAGGAAGGTTGGAGACAGAAGAAAGAGGGGCTCACTGATGAAAGGTAGCCATGGGAAGACAGTGGGGGGATCCAGGCACCGGAGTCAACATTAATTCTGCCCCATGACACTTCTTGGAGGTCATACTCTGAGGTGGACCCCCCTGTGTCTGTGTCAGTGCTCACTGCAGGCAGCTTCCTGGAGAACCTGCCTGGGCCCAAGCTCCAGGGTACATCTCTTTGGGCCGGCTACCAACACGCAGTCAGATCAAAACTTGCCCCAAAGGATACCACTGTAGTGGCAAAGTTTACACATTCTAGATGATGACACACCCTTTTTCAACAAATAGGCACAATTTCAGGACAATGATAGCTTTTGGTTAGTCCCTCAAAGTTTGTTTTGTAAGGAGGTCTGACCATAATGAAAGGCATGTATATCTATATGAAAATGATCAAAAATTATGTACCAAATTTGAATACACATTTAATAAGATGGATTGTATTTGCAATAAAAAACGAGTACTCAAATGTTGAATGAAGGAGAAAAATCTCTAAATGCTCTCCTTCTTGGAGTGCAATTTAATTTTGGAGTTAATGCATTCATTTCTTCAACAAATGTGTCTAGTATGTGTCAGGCACTGTACTAGGTGCTGAAGATGCAATGGAGAACAAAACAGCTCTAGTCTCTGACCTTGCGGCACTCACAGACCAGTGTAAGAGACTGATAATAAATAACAAGTAAACCAATGCACAAGGAAATAATTGCAATCTGCAATCAGCGCTGCAAAGGAATTAAACGAGGGCTGCGACAGAAAAATGGAGGGATCCCTGTCAAGCGGATGATGCAGGCAGGCTTCCCGGAGGAGGCGCTGTTAAAGCTGAGATTTAAAGGACAAGTAGAACCAACCATGAGTGAAACGTGAGGAATGGCGTTCACTAGAGAGGGCCCAGCAAGCTCAGAGGCCCTGCTGCAGTGGAGAGGCTGGTATATTCTAGGGATGTGTGATGCATTGACTCAGAAAGAGTCTGGGATCCATCCGGCCTCCCTTTGCCAGATCTGGGTCCTGCCATGTGCCAAGGCTGAGCTAGGATCATTTGACACCTGCTTGTGTACATTCCTCCATCTGTTAGAAAGGTCTTCCTGTTGGGGGGCTAGTACCCGCCTCTCTCTGGGGGTCATCCAACAGTCCCGCTCTTGTGGCTAGAGCCACAGAGAACACAGCTAAGCCACAGGACTCAGAGGGGACAGCAGACTTCATGTCCCCTCTAAATCCATCTGGAAACCAGACATCCTCAGGATGGTGTCTGCATGTAAAAGCCATTTTTTTAAAGAGATGGGGTCTTGCTATATTGCCCAGGCTGGTCTCAGACTCCTGGGCTGAACTGATCCTCCTGCCTCAGCCTCCCAAAGTGCTGGGATTATAGATGTGAGCCACTGCACCCAGCCTAGAAGCTACATTTTAAAAACATGTTTAAAATATATTTATAGGTCCTGCAGTTCACTTCTGAAGCTGATTAAAATATCTATGTCTTCTCATAAAAACCCAGTGGGTTCAGCCAGTCAGTAGTGTGGTTCCCACAGCATCACCTTGGTAAGAGGTTGACCCACCACACAGAAGGCCACAACCTGCTGAATTCTACCTGTTTTCCTGCCGGGTAGGCGGAGAGGCACAGTCATAAACCCCAATGTCCTGCCCAGAAGGAAAGGAGGTGACCAAGGACATGGGTTAATAATTGATGGATGAGGTCTTATGATGTTATTATGTACAAACAGAGGGCGAGGAATCAAACTAGCGTTAGAGTTTTCCTTTGTCAGTATCACCACTGAATCAGAGGTGGTCCCGGGACAGTGAGGGAGGGCTAGAAGGGGAGGGTTACTTGTTATGAATAAAGCTCAAAGCTGGACTTGCCATAGCAGGCCAACTCTTTTTCTTGGATTTTACATTATAGATCAATAAAAATAAACACATTTTCTAAAGATGCTTTAATCCACACTTTGCATCAAACTTTTGTCTAATTTTTGTTTGGGTCAGCTGGAGAAGGAGGGTTGAGACTTGGGCTTGGTAAATCCCCCCAAATCTCCTCTTGGGGAGGCAGGAGGATCAGTTGAGCCCAGGAGTTTGAGACAAGCCTGGGCAACATAGCAAGACCCCATCTCTAAACAACAAAAAAAAGTGGCTTATACATGCAGACACCATCCTGAGGATGTCTGATTTCCAGATGGATTTAGAGGGGACATGAAGGCTGCTGTTCTCTCTGAGTCTTGTGGCTTAGCTGTGTTCTCTGTGGCTCTAGTCACAGGAGCAGGACTGATGGATGTATTAACACAGAGAGAGCTGGGAATCATTTCCCATCCAGCCATGGTGGTGGGGGCCAGGAGTGCAGGCTGGAGGCCAGAAGAGGTGAACCATAAGGCTGGGGCTGCCAGCTCAGCCCTCCACCCACCCTCAGGAAGTCCTTCTCCTCCACCCCGCCAATAATCCCCATCTAATATTGCTGGGTGGGGGATGAGGCGGGGACAAAAAGGCTCTGCAGTCATTTACACACTGGTGTCAAGGCCTGCATCAGGTTCCTTCTGGAGATGAGGTTTATTACAGGGAGGCGGGTGGGGTTTCCAGGCTGCCAAAGGTAAAGGGTGACGATCTGTTTGCTTTTGCTTCTCCATTTCTAACCTCCTCTTAGGTTCTCATGACCTGTGACCTTAGAGTATGTTCATCGTGGAGAGGCTCTGCCCGCCTCTCTCTGGACTTTTCTGTGTCTGCTCCCACCCCTCCTTTTCGTTCCAGCAGCGCTGAGCTGCTTGCATCCTGCAGACACACCAAGCTGCTTCACATCTCCCTGAAACACCCTCCCCTCGCTGGGGCAGAGCAAAGGGTTTCCCCCTCTTCTGTGCTCCTATACAGCCTTTGCATTTCTCTTCCTTGCAGCAGCCACACTGATCAAAGCAATATTG
The DNA here is from genome assembly GCF_028858775.2 of Pan troglodytes. Classification (NCBI taxonomy): domain Eukaryota; kingdom Metazoa; phylum Chordata; class Mammalia; order Primates; family Hominidae; genus Pan; species Pan troglodytes. The sequence continues at coordinate 55,345,402 of NC_072414.2, forward strand.
TCTGCCTTTCCACCCCAATAGTCCAGTGGTTCTCAAAGCGTGGCTCCAGACAAGCATTATCATCACCGCCTAGGAACTCATTCAAAATGCAGAGTCTCGGGCCCCACCCCAGGCCTACCGAACCGGACACTCTGGGGGTGGCGCCCAGCATCTGCCGTTGGACAAGGCTGCCAGGCGATGCTGCTGCGGGCTGAGGCTGAGAAGCGCTGCACTAGACTGTCAGCTCGCTTTCTGCATGCGTGTACACCTGGCTCCTGCTGCAGAGCCTGGCACACTGAAGTGTTCAACAAACAGCTCTCGAACTAAGCAACAAACAACAGCAAACCACTAAGTTAAACAAACTGCTGACATGCTAACAACCTAACCCCTATCATGAAAACTAGCCAGGCCTGAGCCCCCCATCAGTGCTCACCACATGTTATCCTCCTTCACTTCCTTGGCCCATTCATGTGAGGAATCGTGCTAGATGTGAAAGTGTTAAGTCCACAGCCCTGTAGCCACCGCCCTCGCAAGACATCCTGCTCTGTCTTTCTTAAACATAATATTCAAATAGGGGGCTCCAGGCTCAGGCAACGACTGGTAACCATCTCTGAACAGAAAGGACTACAGATACCGTCTTTTTCATGCACTGTTATATGCATAACATTTACATGATTAAATATGGTGTTTGAAGTAATTTTTATTCAGTGTTGACCATCAGAAACATGGTCATGTTTCTAACCATGTTTTCATGGCTTAATCTCTTTTTAAAAATTGTCGGCCGGGCACGGTGGCTCACGCCTGTAATCCCAGCACTTTGGGAGGCCGAGGAAGGCAGATCACCTGAGGCCAGGAGTTGGAGACCAGCCTGGCCAACATGGTGAAACCCCGTCTGTACTAAAAATACAAAAAAATAGCTGGGCATGGTGGCATACGCCTGTAGTCCCAGCTACTCGGGAGGCTGAGGCAGGAGAATCGCTTAAATCCAGGAGATGGAGGTTGCCGTAAGCTGAGATTGCGCCACTGCACTCCGGCCTGGGTGACAGAGCATCTCAAATAAAAAATAAAAAATTGTAGTAAAATATACATAACAGAGCTTTTTCATTATCTCAAACATTTATTGTTGGTGGGAACATCAAATAGTTTGGCGGTGCCTTAAAACGTTAAAATAGAATTACCATATAATCCAGCAATTCTTTTTTTTTTTTTTTTGAGACAGAGTCTCTCGCTCTGTTGCCCAAGCTGGAATGCAGTGGCGTGATCTCAGCTCACTGCAACCTCTGCCTCCTGGGTTCAAGCGATTCTCGTGCCTCAGCCTCTCACGTAGCTGGGATTACAGATGCACATCACCACACCCAGCTAATTTTTGTATTTTTAGTAGAAATGGGGTTTCACCAGTCTCGATCTCCTGACTTCAAGAGATCCACCCACCTTGGCCTCCCAAAGTGCTGGGATTACAGGTGTGAGCCAACACGCCTGGCCTGATCCAGTAATTCTAATCCTAGATATAGATCCCAAAGCATTAAAAGCAGGGATTCAAAGAGATACCTGTACACCCGTGTTCATAGCAGCATTATTTATATTAGTCAAAAGGTGGAAATAAGTCCATTGTCCATCAACAGATGCATGGATAAACAAAATGTGGCACAGACACACAATGGAATATTGTTTAGCCGTAAAAAGGCTGATCTCATTTTAATGTACCATTTCTTTTCCAAGAATCTAACCCACCAGATGCTTGAGAGGAGCTGGGATAGGTCTTTTTATTTTCACGGCACCCTTTATGGAACCAAACGTATGGCAGATGCTCAATGAATACTCACTGGTTGAGAAAAACTCTGTAGTTTACTTGGCCTAGACTTGAATAGTGGTTGCCAGAACTTGAGTGCACATCAGAATCTCCTAGAGGGCTTGTTCCCACACAGACTGCTGGGCCACACCCTCAGAGTTTCTGATTCAGTACTTCACGGACGGAGCCCTAGCATCTGCATTTCTAACACATTCCCAGGTGATGCTGCTGCTGCTGGGTCCAGGAACCACATTTGGAGAATCCCCAGCCCAGAGCCATATTTCTCAATCACGGCTACATAGTGGAATCTCCAAGAGCTCCTGATTTTGCTCCCAGCCCCAGTCCCTGAGATCAGGATTAATTGGTCTTGGTGTTGAGGTGGGAGGTGCTTTAAAAAACTGCCCACATGATTCTCATGGGCAGCCAAAGTAGGGAAGAGCTGCTGTGAAACCCTCATCACACTGAAGGCCTTGTGGTTCTTGTGAGCAGAGCCAGGGCCTTTTTCTCTCTGGTCTCAGGGTGAAGTTGCTTTCTTTCTTTCTTTTTTTTTAAATTAATTTTTTATTGTGGTAAAATACATAGAGCATAAAACTACCATTAGTAAAATTTAGTATATTCACGATGTTGTGCAACCATTACCCCTACTTAGATCCAGAACATTTCAATATTCCAAAGGAAACCTCATACCTGTGAAGCAGTCACTTCCCACTCTCCCTGCTCTCAGCACCGGGCAACCACTAATCTGCTCTCTGCCTCCATGGATTTGCCTCTTCCGGATAGTTCATATAAACAGAATCATACAATATGTGGTCAATTGCAGGTGGCTTCTTTCATCTAGCATAATGTTTCCAAGGTTCATCCATGTTGTAGCATTCCTTCCTATGCAATAAAAAGGGCCTTCATGCCTTTTTATGATGGCATAATATCCCATTCTATGGATATATCACAATCTGGTTATTCATTCATAGGACTGCATTTTATTGTAGTTTAAATATTTGACTCTGGTTAAATTGCTATGGATTCTCTTGTGTAAAATAGTTATTGACCAAAATAAAATGTTGGTGTTTCTCCTGTTTGAGTTTTAGAAAATAAGCTGTGCAGAGTGCTGCGAGGCAGCTGGAAGGAAAGGAAGATGGAGAAAATACAGCCTGGTTTCCAGAAAATGAGGGCCTGGGGTCAACAAGGCTATTATTTGTGAAAAGCTCTTGAGTGAAAAGAGAAAACTTCAAATGATCATGATCATAAAGCCATATTCCACACAGGGTGATGTAGCAATGTTCCCCGGCACTCACGGGAAACCAGTGGGAGTGCGAATACTGTGGGCAGAGGCTGCTTTTGTGACAGGCTCCTTTCCTGACAGAGAGAGAGAGAGACTTGAAAATGTCACAGGTGCTTTTCATCACTGGTACAGCTGTCTCCCCTGGCTGACAAAAAAATGCTCCCTCTCCCCACCCGCCTTCCCAGCACTCATCTTTGTGAAGAGTGTGAAGCGGTAGGTGAGAAGCCATGACTTGATTTGGCATTTAGACAGCAGGCCGGGGGAAATCGGGGTATCTAATTTGAATGTGACCTTGAACTAACTCTGAGCTGTGGACATCCAATGTTTACTTCCTCAGGCGAGTACCCCTTTTTGCCCCTGACCTGATTACTCTTGTCTCCTCGGCCGAGCATCTTCAAAGAACTGTGTGCATACCCGCATCTGTGTCTTTACTTCCCATTCAGACCTCCCTGCTCTTCCACGACCACGTCCCACTGAGTCCACATAGACTCTTCGGCCCTCGCACTTCATGCAGCCCTTGACCCTGGTGGCACTAACCCCCCACTCCTGATTTCTGAACCCTCTGTTTCTGGGGACGCTGCTTTGTTGAATTGTCCTCCCATTTCCCTGCCCTTTCTCAGATCTCTGTGGCCACTTGCCCCTCAATGTCAGCTGTCACGGTGGTTTTGTCATTGGCCCCTTCTCCTTCTTACAGACGCACTCCCCTGGGGTGAAGCTGTCCCCTCCCATGGCTTCAACACCAGCTCTGCCCCTGCCCAGTTTTCCTCTGAGCTCCAGACCACCTGCCTACTGGCTACCCCCTTTGGATAATCCATGGGATCCTAAAACCAGATGTGGCTGGAAGGGGACTCAGGCTAGCAAATCATTTTTAAAAATAACCAAACTCACCATCTTTTCCTCCCCCTTCCTCCCTCCAAAGCTCCCCCCAACCCTCTATGTCAGCTGGTAATACCAGCCACCACACCAAATGCCTGGCGATCACAACTGACTCGTTCCTCTCCTCTCCTTCAACCCTCACTTCCAGCCATCACCTAGAATCACCAGTTGTTAACATTTTGCACACTTGCTTTCTCTCACACCCTCTACTGTGTATATGTATGTGTACCCTAACCCTAACCATATATATGTACACACACACACACACACACACAAATATATATACACATACAACCTCACTCCAGTCATGAGAAACCCTCAGACAAATAAAAATCGAGGGACATTCTCTAAGATCTATATGCTATATGCTACAAGGTCCGTTCTACATGCTTCAGAAATGTCAAGGGCATAAAAGGTCTAAAGAGATACCACAGATAAATGCTATCTGGATTGAATCCTGGATCAGAAAAAAAATGCTATCAAGGATAGTATGAAGTTTGTTTTAAACTTGACCGCCACTCTCCCAACTGGCACAGCCCTTGTTCAGACCACTTGCCCCACAGCTGTACCCCTCATTGACCGTGTTTCTCCAGGCTCACCCTCCAGCTCTCCACTCTCCACACAGTGCACACCAGATCCAGACAGTTCTCTGCTGAAAGTTCTTCAGTGACTCCTTGAGATAAATATCAAGCTCTGTCATGTAGCACACAAGACCCTCACAATCCCACTCACTTCTCCAGGCTTTGCTTTCCCCACTCATCACCTGTCCAAAAGTGTGGAGGGTCAGAGCTTTTATCCTGCTTGCAAGTTAACAAGTTAGTCTGCCAGTTTCATGGATATCGGCAGAAGACATGAGATGCCTGGGTCAGAGACAAGGGACAGTTTAATACTCACAGCAGTAGCCAGAGTAACGTTTGCACCTGTTTTCCCAGCCCCAATTCCACAGAATGATATGTGGACCAAGTGACACTGGCACATGCAAACTGCTCAGCATCATTGGCTGAGGAACTCAAGGCTTGGGAAACCTCATTCTTTTAAAGGGGGCGGCTAGCAAACCTGTCCAACATTTACCTCTGAAAGGAGACGTGATCTTTATTATGCTGACAGCAAATAAATCACTCTTTGCCCTGCAGGGAGATATTGTCACTATCATCTAAGACTGTTTGTTACATAAACGTCCTTTAAAAGCAAGTCTGGAACAAAACCTGTCTAGTGTCTCTGTTCACGGATATGCTGAAACATGAAAGACCCATGGAGAACTGTCTCCCAATACCACCCCTCAAACATTAGGCTGCTGAGTCTCTAATTGTGCCACGTGCTCTCGCCTGCTTTTTAGGGCCTCTGTTGCCTGCAATGGGATGCCATCCTCATCCCTAAAACACTCACCACCCATGCACATAAATACTCACATATTCTCCTTGCCCTGCTAACTCCTGTGTGTTTCCAGAATTAGCTCCTCAAGCAAGCCTTTGCTGACAGCCACACATGCCCCCGAATTGAGGTTATTTGTCCCCTCTGTGTTCCACAACACCAGCACATGTCATCATAGCACTTAATGTGCTTCATTGTAATTACCTGCTTATATGTCTACCTCCCGCTCACCTACCAGCCCATTGAGGGTAAGGGCTCTGTCTCTGGTTCCCTGTGACCAGCCCACAAAGGGATTCATTAAAGACTGGAGGAGAGAATAAGCGAATCGGTGAATAAACTATTATTTTAAAGCTGTCAACAGTTTCTTCCTGACACTTGAGGTGGCATCGGATGTAAATACAGTGAAGCTGGAAAGCTAGCATGGGGCCAGGGGTGGGAGGATTCATAAGCATCTTCCACACTCTGGGGCAGGCCGTCTCTGGGTTGTGGAAGGTAGCTCTTTGACAGACCGTCTTAGCTACACAGATGTGAGGCAGGGAGCTGCCCAGTGGAAGTGTAGCCCCCAACGGAGCAGTCCAGATGCTGCTGCTTCGAGGTGAGATGCTCTGTTTAATGATACAATAATACAAACTGGATGCATCTTTAGCAGTTTGTGCCTTTGCAAAGAACACTGTTTTTCAAAGGATGAAGTTAAGCCATCCTAGACCGGATTGCTGTTGCCCCACCTGTGATGTTATTTTAGACTAAGCCAGTGATTTTTAACTGGGGCGATTTTGCCCTTCAGGGGACACTGGCAATGTCTGAAGACATTTTCAGCTGTCACAACTTGGGGGGTGCTACTAGCATCTAGTGGGCAGAGGCCAGGGAGTCTGCTAAGGATCCTGCAATGTGCAGGACAGTCCTGCACAACAGAGAGTTATCCTGCCCAAAATATCCACAGGGAAGAGACTGGAAGGTCGAGACTGGACTATTGTAATTGTCCCCTCAGGGCCGTGAGGAAAGAGGAACCAGAGCATGCCCCACAGCGGAGGTTGATCTTGATGGAGTTGGCTGCTCTCCCTGTCAGTCGTTCTCTGGGGCAGGAAAGAGTGGTGGGAGAACACAGTCAGGACGGACTCCAGTCCATGGGACACAGCATGATGGCAGCACCTCCTGGCATTGAGGAGGCAGGAAGAGATCACCACCCTCAGGGAGCACTGATCACACAAACAGCTGTGTTAGATATTCCTTTTAGGTTGTCATTGTCTAAGCATTCATCATAGGACCTCATTCAAATTTTGTTAAACTCAAGAACTAGTGAGGTTTCTTTCCCTTTTCTTTGTTTAAGCTACCATTTAATGAGCACTTTCTATGTGCCAGGCATCATTCTATATCAGGGGTTGGCTAACTTTTTCTGCAAAAGGCCAGAGAGTAAGTTTTTGAAGCTTTGCGGGCCCTGTGGTTTCTGTCACTACCAGCTCTGCTATTGTAGCCCAAAAGCAGTCACAGAGAATATGCAAACAAATGAATGTAGCTGTGTTCCAAAGAAATTTATTTATAAAACAGGTGTTGGGCTGGATTTGACCCATGGGCCACAGTTTGTCAACTGCCATTCTGTAAGCTTAACATGTGTTAATTACTGCAATCTGAATAACAACGCTATGATATAGACACTGTGTTCCATTTAATAGACAAAGGAACCCAGGCACAGAAGGATTGACTAATATGGCCAAAGTCACACTGCCAGTGAGTAGCAAGCCTGAGCTCTGAACCATGACAGTTCACATATTCCACGACAGCAGCTTCTCAATGCTCTTTGGAGGGACCAGAGCCCAGGCAGTAGCAACAGCTATGAGGTGGTGAGACATGACCAGCAGATAAGCCCTGGGCAATGGTCCAGAGCTGGAGGGAGTGGAGAACTAGCCATTTGTGACTTTGTGAACAATCCCTGGGGAGTCTGGAAATTACCCAAAGAGGGGATCTGATAAAAGACAGAAACTTCCTGAAGTTCCCCAGGCTGAAGCCTGAACTAAAGTGAAGATTGGCCGCTGAACGTTGACCTGATGCTGGCTCAATGTTTCACATAACAGCTTTCACAATAAGGATGTTCTTTCTGATATCTTACCTATAGCACTCTTGCTATTATTTAAAGTTTTCCTTTATAGTAAAAAACCCACAAAAACAAAAATCTTTTGCTTTTTCATAGTTCTTCTTAAACCTGAAGACCTTCATCCTGGCTACTTCTGTCTCTTCTCTAGAGATGCGTGAAGTATAGCGGGAAGGTCGAGGGCTTTGGAGGCATTCGACCAACCTGCCAATCACAGCTCTGCCACCGACTAGCTATGTGACCTAAGGCACATTTCTTTGCTTCTCTGGGCTTCACTTACAAAATGGAAGTGGCAGTACCTATCTCACCGGGTGCTGTGCTGTGAGGAATCACTGCGTAAGAGCCATGTCTAGACAAGGTAGACTCTTACGCACGCTGGGCCCCAGGCCCTCCTGAGTTGATTTGTCTCAGTTCTTTCTTTTTTTCTTAGGGGCTGGTTTCCAACCTTTTAGAGCAACTTCTCTCTTTCACTTCACCAAAAACAAATCTAAGGTTTCCTACATGTCTCCTTTTACTTCTAACGAGATGCACATGGTGATGTGGCATTTCCTTTCAGGCCAGTTTCACCTCTGAAATCCGACCATCCCAGATCAATGTCACCTTCTCTCTGGTGCCTTCCCTGAGTCCCAGAGCCAAAAATTAATAGAGAAATAACCCATTCTTTCCTCAATCATCAACAAGTGTTTCCTGAGCACCTCCCCTGGGCCAGGCTATGTGCATCTATCTGCCTATGCAGCTGCTGTGGGGACGCTGACCCCTAAGCTGTGCAGACACACCCTCCTTCTAGATAACTCTTCTTGAGGGTAAAAATGGCTCCTTGGTCACCCTCTGTTCCTCTTGGAAGTCCTAGAACACTGCTGTGCATGCAGCAGGCTCAAGCTCAAAAGCCACCATTGACTAAACAATTCAGCAGTGATACTTTGACAAGCGATAATCAGCCTTTGCAGGAAAGCCAACACCTGATTATTAACCCAAGAAGTACCCATGCCATCATGGGACAGTTATGTGGCAGGAAACAGTTGATGCCTATAATTCTTAACTTTTTACCAGGGCATAACAAGTTTTCTGACAGGGCATCTGTGCAGATGCAGTCTGACCAAGGGATGGGTCGCTCCCTGCTTCATCCTTGCTGATGTACAAGTTAAGCATTCCACTAAAAGGCTTATCAAGAGTGGGAGACTTGGCCGGATGCGGTGGCTCACGCCTGTAATCCTGGCACTTTGGGAGGCTGAGGCGGGCGGATCACCTGAGGTCGGGAGTTCGAGACCAGCCTGACCAACATGGAGAAACCCCCATCTCTACTAAAAATACAAAATTAGCCGGGCGTGGTGGCGCATGCCTGTAATCCCAGGTACTCAGGAGGCTAAGGTAGGAGAATCGCTTGAACCCTGGGGGCGGAGGTTGCAGTGAGCAGAGATCGTGCCAGCCTGGGCAACAAGAGTGAAACTCTGTCTCAAAAAAAAAAGGGGAGGGGCGGTGAGGAGACTTGGCTACGTGCGATGGCTCACAATCTTAGAGCACTTTGGGAGGCCAAGGCAGGTAGATCACTTGAGCCCAGGAGTTTGAGACCCACCTGGGCAACACAGTGAAACAGTGAAACCCTGTCTCTAGAAAAACAAAAAACAAAAAAACAGTGGGAGACTCTTAGGAAAGTGCCACAAGGAGTCTCTTTAAGATTTCACCTAAGCACGGTTCCAAGCAGGGAGCTATAAATGCACATATGAGTAACTCAGAAACCAGCTGAGAGGCTGGGTCCCAGTTAAACTGTACAGGAGATGCAGCTGGGAGTATGTGTGAGTACAGACACATCTAAGAACACAGATACGCAGATGAACACAGATTGGGGGATGTGGGCGCTCCTCTTCAATCAGTCTTTGCAGCCTGGGCTCTTGCCTCGCAGTGTGCCGTTCTCATATGATATCTGCTCACTGAATCACGGCTTGCTGCCCAGGCCCTGCAGTCCTGGCCCATCGTCCAGGCACATTTCTGGCATATGCCTCTTCACTGTGCATGGCCTGTCCTCTGTGTTCCCTCTTCCAATGTGGTCCTGTCCAGTGCTAATCACCGCACTCCCTCCACTGCCCGACCTCTTCCAAAGATGTGTTCCTGAGGGCACTGTTTCAAGATTGTTCCTGGAGGAACTCCTGCACCTCTTTCAGCCCCGTGCTGCTGACAGCAATGACTGGATTCTATTTTGTCTTCCTAGCAACTGCACTGGTGTGTGTGTGTTTGTTTGTTTGTGTTGCGACAGGGTCTCTCTCTGTTGCTGGGGCTGAGTGCAGTGGCACAATCACAGTTCACTGCAGCCTCAACCTCCTAGACTCAAGTGATCCTCCCACCTCAGCCTCCCAAAGTTCTGGGATTACAGGCATAAGCCACCTCATCCGGACACACTGGTCTTTGATCCACATTTCCCACGAGCATGTCACAACGAACAGTGTAAAATATTTATTTATGTCAACAGGTATTAAGTCTGTTGTGTTTTCTTTAACTGCTAAGCCTTTGATCCTGATGAGGGGGAAGAAAAGCAAGTGAACTTGGCATAATTCCTGGCAAATCTACACTATTTACTCTTCAGAAAAAATCCCTGCATTTCCTCAACGGCATGAGGTGTAGTGCAGGGCACACAGTGCCTGGCATAAAACGAGCATCCACCAATGGACTGGGAAAGAGCACCGGGAGGGAGTTAAGAGGCCCAAGTTCTGACTCTGCTCCTCAGGCTGCTGGAGCCACCTGACAGTTTTGAGCTTTCCTGGCTTCAGTTGTAAACAGGGGCAGGGTTTGGTGACATGAGCTTCCCCTCCCCTGCCTGGGGCCCACCTAAGCAATAACGGCTGTCTGGGCACCTATTTGAATACTTTGTGAAGCCCAGCAGAGACGGGGCTTTCAGCCACAATCAGGCTGCTCCAGGCAATTGCAATGTTGGGTATCTACATTTCTGGCCCAATTATACCAAAAGGTCAGGACCCCCATTTCTCCTCCCTTGGTCCAGATCCTCTCCCTTTCCCCTACATCCCTCTGGTCTCCCTTCCTCTGGGGTTTCACACTCAATCCATTCTCCACCCTGCAGCTGGGATGATCCTCCTAAAATGCTAATCCCAGTTTGTCAGTGTTCTACTTAGAAGGTCCAGCAGTGGGCCAGGTCCAGTGGCTCATGACTATAATCTCAGCACTTTGGGAGGGCAAGGCGGGGAGATCACTTGAGGTCAGGAGTTTGAGACCAGCCTGGCCAACATGGTGACACCTCCATCTCTACTAAAAATACAAAAAATTAGCTGGGCGTGATGGCGCGTGCCTGTAGTCCCAGCTACTTGGGAGGCTGAGGCCTGAGAATTGCTTGAAACTGGGAGGCAGTGGTTGCAGTGAACTGAGATTGCACCCCTGCACTCCAGCCTGGGTGACAGAGCGAGACTATCTCAAAAAAAAAAAAAAAAAAAAAAAAGCATGTCCTGCAGTTCCCTGCTGTGTCTAGAACGAGGTCCTGGCTCTTTGGCCTGGCTCAGCTCTTCACACTCTGGCCCCAAGCCCCTTCCCTCCTCACTGAGGTCCTCAGCAATCTCCAGAACATAGCAGCTTCCTTCTTTGCACAGGCTGTCCCTTTGTCCCAGAGGCCCTCCATCCCCTGCCCTTTGCCTGGCTTGCTCTTATGTGTCCTTCAGGTCTCATCTTGGACATCACCTCCCCCAGGAAGCCTTCTTTAATCCTTTCCTCCAAAATACTGAGTGAGGTCTCTCTCCTCTGTACTGTAAGGCCCTGCTTACTTGCTCTGTCCTCCAGATTCTTAGTCTCATAATGGTAGGGACCAAGCCTTGTCAACCATTTCCTGAGTACCAATACTTATCCGTTTCTTTAGTCCAATATTTGGCACTTAGTCTTCACTCAGTAAATATTTGTGGAATGAATGTGAACCATTTATCTCAGGCAAGTTGAAAACTTTGGTTGGTTTTTACATCTGCCTTTGATTAATAACAAGTGGGAAATTTTAAACTATTTCATTACTATATAAATATGTTTAAAAACATGTTTAAATCATGGTATCCATGTGGTGGGGGAAGGCAGAATAAAACAGTGGTGAAAATGTAGGGTACCACTAGACTAAGGCTCTTTCTAGATGAAAATCCAGAAATCTGTTACAAGGTTTTGGCTCAGGATCAGGAAATAAGATCCCCAAGCTAGAAGGGTAACACTAAGGTGGCTTATTTATTTATTTTATTTTATTTTTTGAGATGGACTCTTGCTTTGTCACCCAGACTGGAGTGCAGTGGTATGATCTTGGCTCACTGCAGCCTCTGCCTCCTAGGTTCCAGCGATTCTCCTGTCTCAGCTTCGCAAGTAGCTGAGATTACCAGCACATGCCACAATGCCTGGCTAATTTTTGTATTTTTAGTAGAGATGGGGTTTCACCATGTTGGCCAGGCTGGTCTCAAACTCCTGACCTCAAGTGATCCACCCGCCTCGGCCTCCCAAGGTGCTGGGATTACAGCTGTGAGCCACCGCACCCAGCCAGCATGGCTTCTTTAGATTTGCAGGTCATAGAAGAATAGACATTTGTTCAAGTTGGAGACATCAATTTTCCTCTGGGCTTCCTGGTGACCAAAGCCAAAAGAGTCAACAGTAAACACTGCCTCATACTTGCTTCAAAACTTTCTTCCACGACATTGAGAGTTCCATCTTTTCTCCTTTCTCCATTTCTGATACAGTTTCCAGAAAAGTGGTGTGCCAAGGAGGAGCCACCCTGGGAAGGCACCAGGCTCCACTTGCCAATGCCAGCATGACCTTACGTAAGGAAATCTCACTGTCATCATTACCTAGGAGACTTTGCAGAGCCCTGTGTCCTAGAAGGAGGGGGCAGCATGTGCCACTTGCCCTGAATCTGCAGGTATCTTTCTGAGAACTGGTGGGTTGCATCCATTTCACACCATAGCTGACCTAGTCACAAGTTAATAATTGCAAAATTGTTTAAAAGTTAAAATGAGCTAAGTGATCTACGTATTTGGAGTTACACCAGCTCTGAGTCAATGTTTATAGACTCAAGGAGGTGGCAGCTAGTATTTGTTTCTTCCTGGTTGGCATAAATTGAATGCTTGTCAGGTAATTGGAAAGTTTTCTCCTTAAATGAATACTTACATAAACTAAAAAAACTAGTGCCTAAATTACTTTGTTTTTACATACTTGTGAGAACGACCCAACATCACCAAAAAGTATATGTGAACTGTGAATTAACTGCAAGTTGGAAAAAGCTATAGTTCAAGATCTGACATGATTCCCCATCATACTTACGTGCTGTGTCAGACCAGGTGCATAATGGCCGTTATTTTTATACCGTTTTGCCTCCACTGTTTTCAGTATTGTTGAAATTAATCGTTTCAGCCCCTTTCTGTGTGTTCTTAGCAACTAACATGGTGCTTCTCTGTATTCGTGGAATAGCTATCCTATTTCATTGCTGCTCAATGCAACTGATAACAAGATATATCCCAATTTCAGAGATGCTAAAATGTGGGGAAAGTGGACATCTTAGGACCAATAAAATAGGACCTTTGGCTGTAGCAGGTGCTATCTCTCTTTCTTGGCCTGGTGGTGTGGCCCCTGGAAGAGGCTGGCCATGGTGCCTGGGCTCCACCGTGGTGCCTGCACCCTTCGCCCAGCAATTGCCCCTGCAAAGGAAGAGAGTAACAGGCCAGGAAGGAGGCCCCTGCTCCTTCTGAGACTGCAGGATCCCGAGGAAACATTCTCTGACCTATTCTCTTCCTCAAGGAAAACCAGGACTTTCTTTCTCCCGCCTGCAGCCACCTTCCCACTCATGCTTTGAATTCAGCCTTTTTGCTTGAAAGATTTATTTTGAGCAGGTTCACAGGGCAGCACACTGGCTCCTCTTCTTAAGGGGATGCTTTGCCAAAAGCTCTGGCCAGCTCTTGCAGAAGCCATGCCCTGCCCTCACCTGAATGCCCGGGGCTGAAGACCAGCAGGTAGCAGGAGGGTCAAGTCGGAGCACAGCCAGAGGCCTGAAAGGCCCTGGCAGGACAGCCCCACAGCTCGTCCTTCCTCCTCACCTGCCAGCCTGCTGCACCTGCGGTTCCAAGGCTTGATGCTGCCCCAGTGGGAAAAGGGCGCTGCATGGGGCTAGGCTGGTGTAGCTCAATCCCAAATAGCTCAGCCCCAAGTTTCTTCCTAGGCTCAGGCCTCCACTCCTGAACCCCAAACTAGGCTCAGCCCCCATGGGCTAGACAGGGAACCAGAGGATTTGCCTGCTCTCTGGGAGACTTCAGGGGCTTGGCTGAGGCGTCCATGGTTATGGAACCAGATATCTGGTTCCTGGATGCCAGGAAAGCACCAGGGAGATGAGACCTGACTTCACCTTGGTCTGAAGGACCCGGCTAGAAAGGACATTCTGGCCTGTGAGGCCCTTGGGATGAGAGCTTGCAGTCCTTGTGTTTTTTAAATTCCTTTCTTACTCAAAAAGGAAATACCCTTTGTTTATTGAAAATATAAAAGGAGTATTTCCTGGCTGTAAAAACTCACAATTTAGAAAAGTGTGAAGAAGCAGAACCCTTCCTAACAAAAATAGAGCTCTCATGCGTTTGGTGCTGTAGAGTTTACAAGGCCTTTCCCTCCATATTAGTTCATTTATTCTGCACCATAGCTCTGCGAGGCAAAGAGAAAGAAACGACAGGTAGCTTTGTATGTGCTAGGCCCTGTGTGAGCCTCTCTCCATGTGTTATCTTATTTGATCCTTACCACAACCCTCTGAAGCACAGCTGGGATTCTCAAACTTGAGTGAGCAGCAGAATCACCTGGAGGACATGTTAAAACAAATTTCTGGGCCCCGCCCCCCAGAGTTTCTGGTTAGGAGGTAGGCCTGGGATGGGCTGAGAATTTGCATTTGGCTTAGGTGATGCTAATGCTGCTGGCCCAGGGACCACACTTTGAGAACCACTGGTGTAGATGCCATGATTCTCATCTTGTAGCTAAGGAACCAAGGCTCAGAGAGGTCGTTACTTTCCTAAGGCGCACCAGACAGAAAGTGGCCTAGCAGATATTTCCATGGAGGTCGCCTGGTTCTGGGGTCTGTAAAGTTTCCCCTTCTTCCTCCTGGTTTTCTGCCTCATCCTCTGTTCCACTATGCCTGTCTTTAGGAACTAATGCTAGCTTCCCTGTGTTTTTACTCAGCTGATGAGGCCAGCTGTGAACACAAAAATGTAGGCGTTTTGGCAGCCACAGGCCAAAAGCCTCCAGGATACGCACAAACCCCAATTCTGCAATTCAGGAAAGATGAGAAGTAACTATGAGTGGGCGGGCCACACCACATCCAGACAGACCCTAGATGTCACAACTTCAATTAGAAGTAACTGAAACTACAACACAGATTTAATCCAAGATAGAGGGTCGGATTTCTAACCCTAGCAGAAATCCGTGGGATTTGGGGATAGGAATTCGGTGTGCTGGTATGAAAAACATGTCTGCCAGGCACGGTGGCTCACCCCTGTAATCCCAACACTTTGGGAGGCCGAGGCGGGAGGCTCATTTGAGGCCAGGAGTTCAAGACCAGCCTGGTAATGTAGCCTGTGTCTACTAAAAAATTTAAAAATTAGCCTGGCATGGTGGCATACGTCCTAGCTACTTGGGAGGCTGAGACAGGAGAATCCCTTGAGCCCAGGTGATGGAGGCTGCAGCAAGCAGTGATCGTGCCACTGCACTCCAGCCTGGATGACAAAGCCCTGTCTCAAAAAAAAAAAAAAAAAGAAAAAAAGAAAAGAAAAGAAAAGCATATCTGGGCTGGGCACGGTGGCTCATGCCTGTAATCCCACCACTTTGGGAGGCCAAGGCAAGTGGATCACCTGAAGTCAGGAGCTCGAGACCAGCCTGGTCAACATGGTGAAACCCCGTCTCTATTAAAAATACAAAGATTAGCCGGGCGTGGTGGTGGGTGCCTGTAATCCCAGCTACTTGGGATTCTGAGGCAGGAGAATCGCTTGAACCTGGGAGGCGGAGGTTGCAGTGAGCCAAGATCGCTCCACTGCACTCCAGCCTGGGCGACAGAGCGAGACTCCATCTCAAAAAAAAAAGAAAAAAAAAAGAAAAAGAAAAAGAAAAACATGTCTGGCCTTTTCCGGCTCTCCTGAGAGTACTTTGTGCCCCTTATTCATCCTCAGGATGGCAGCTGGGAGTCGCGAGAAGTGGCTGGAATGTTTTGAGATGGCCAAGTCTCTCTCTCTTTGATAGAGCCAAGAGCCCTTGGTCTATTAATTGCAGGTGCTCCCTGCTGTTTTGAGTCTCCCCTGAGCTCTCACTGCAGCCTGCTTTTTATATTGCAATTCAGGTGTGAGGTCACACAGTGCCTTTATCACTGCTGAAGAATAGAAAGTCAAGAGTTTGCTTCCTGGCCTCCTTTCATGTGTTCCATTTCTAGTTCTGTGTGGGAAGAGGCTGAGAGGGTGTCTGGAGCCCCAAGAAAGTTCATTACAGAAACTAAATATTTCCGCAGATACAGGACAGAAGGCGGGTGGAGGTGCGGGCCTGGAGGACTTCAGGGACATGAAAATGAGGTTTGCCTCAGTGGAGGATCTCCCCCTGATTTCCAAAGGAAATTCTTTAAGACGGACAATGTATTATCTGGGAGAGGAACCAAGGAGTGCAGCAAAAGGAATGCACAGCACTGCCCAGGTCACACCGAGTCCTGCCAGAGCCGAGGGCCACGAGGGCTGGCCTGCCGCAAGAGAGAACTGGGCAGGCTGACCTGTAAGCATGTGCGGCCACAGCCACAGCCAGCCACCCGGCACCCCCGTGCCAGGCCACCTTCTTTCCAAGGTTTCCTGAACAGGATGGAGGGGCTGGCCTCGCGGGTGCCCTGTGGGGCTGTGATAGGGGTTCGCGCACCCTCCAGGAGGAAGGCTTGTCATCCATGTTCTTCTGCCATCCCATCGCCTTTAAGACTTCCCAGATCTTGAGCAAACAGGGGTTTTCATCTATTTCTCAACCAGCTCACATCCAAGAAGCAGCAAGCCAATATCTGATATCATCAGGGATGAAACACCACGCCCATTCTCAGCTAACATGATGTGCTCTCGGGTCTAGCTCCAATACAGTCATTCTTTCTGGTTGCTCTGTTGTTTTGAACACACTGGGGGTTTTTTTTGTTTTGTTTTGTTTTGGTTTGGTTTTTTCTTGGGGAAGGACTAAAAAAGCTATCAGAGTAAGGATGAATCTCCCAGCCAGCTGAAACTTTGTAACTCTTTTATCGAATATGAAATACATACCGAAAAGTGTGTAGACCATAAGCAAACAGCTGGATGAATGCTCAAAAACTGACTGCAGCACCCACACCAAGGACCTGAACGTGCCCACAACCCTTCCTGCCTCCTTCCGGTCATCTTCATCCCCCACAGGGCACATATTCTGATACCTTAGCAGGCTGGAGTTTGTCCTTAGCTCACATGACAACCTGACCTGCAGCTGTCCTCAGTTCAGAGCAAGTGAAGCTGCCAGGCTCAGCGGGATTGATGCGGGACTGATTTCCAGCGGGAAAGGTCCATGTCACATCATCCCCAGCCTCTCTCTCGTGATGCCACCTCAGCCATGCTAAGCCCAGCAGCCATTCAGCTGCTGTTTCAGCACCCTAGGAGGGGCGCAAAGAGGTGGCGCTGGCCCCATCTTGGCAGTCAGATGGTCCTCCTCTCTCCAGGGAGGAGCCATCCATGCAGTCAGCCTGGTGACTCAGCTATGAGGATGTAGGGGTAGAACTCCCTTTTTTGTACTTCTAAAAGTCCTACCATGTGTGCCAGACAGTGGGAGGCCCCTGGAGAATGACTCAGCAGTGTACGTGCAAAGAAGCTGAGTTCTGCACATGAGCCACCATGCCCAGCACGGAGCCTTTGGTTGGACTTGCCCCATTCAGCGCGGCCCTTATTGCTTGGAAGCCGTTTCCCTCCAGCACTTATGCTGGGCCCTCTGTCTACCTGTGCAGCTCTGAGCACAGGTGCCAGCTGCCAGCCAGGACCTAAGGAGGAGCTAGCCAAGACCTCAGGAGGAGTTTGCCTCCTTAGCTGTCTTCCATCTGTCCTCTCCTGCACGTCCCCTCTGAGGGCTGACTCCACATCACACATGCCCGTGTCACTAATAAAAACCAGACTTGCCTTTGTGCTTACCCCATGCATGTCCATGCATCATTAGACTCTGCCCTCTGCTTCCTCAGCAAAGAGCTGCTCTAATTATGCAGGGTAGGAGGGACAGAGGGCTGGCCAGAGCTAGTGGTCAGGGAGAAATGCTTCTGGACAGGTCAGTGTGGCTGCACTGAGAAGCCCGCCCTTGGCGAACACCACGTCATGATGAAGAGGCAGTTAAGATTCTCTTCTCAGCCAGTCATGGTGGCTCACACCTGTAATCCCAACACTTTGAGAGGCCGAGGTGGGCAGAACACTTGAGATCAGGAGTTCGAGACCAGCCTGGCCATCATGGTGAAACCCCATCTCTAATAAAAATACAGAAATTAGCCGGGCGTGATGGCACACCCCTGTAATCCCAGCTACTTGGGAGGCTGAGGCAGGAGAATCCCTTGGACCCAGGAAGCAGAGGTTGCAGTAAGCCAAGATCACGCCACTGCACTCCAGCCTGGGTGAGAATGAGACTCCAAAAAAAACAAAAAAAAATTTTTCCTCCCACACCTTCACACAATGTCTCTGTTCCCTGTCGCCATCTCATTCTGCCCAGGAGGGCTGTAACAGAGAGATAGGGATAGAGGACCCCATAGAGATGTGATCTGTGTTTCTATCAGACCTGAGAGGCCAGCAGAAGAGGTGGGGCAAGCTTCCTCTCTCTGGATAGACAGGTCTTGGGAACCGTTGGTCAGTGATTCTCTGATAGAGTGCAGCTAAGAATCACTTGGGGAGTGCGTTAAGAATACAGGTTTTTCAGGCTCCCTCCCTTTCCCAGGTCTAGCCCAAGGCCTAGAAATCTGCATTTTGGGGAAGCATTCCAGGTGATCCTGATGTGGGTGATCCCAAGCCATAGTTTGAGAAACACTGGTCTAGACAACCCCTCCTCCAGGTTACAGATGGGGAAAGTGAGGTCCCGGGGCTGAAATGGCTTACTGGGGATCATACGGAATAAAGCCCAGAACCCAAGTGCCACCTTCTTTCCATGCCTGTCACCTCCCACACACGGAACCTGCACAAGGGGCCCTGTGGCCCAGATTCTGCGATTCTTACTTTGTCAGGTCTCTTATCCTGGCCTGGCCTTCCCCCTCACTGCCACCACTGTAAACTGGATGTGAAGACACGGAACGGGGTTTCTCCACAGGCCAAACACCTTCCTGCCTCCCTCCATCCTTCCCCCTCCACCTCCTACCACCAAGTAACTCTTCCTAAAACACAGACTTACTCCCTGCCCTGCCCCTCCAGGAGCAGGACAAAGTGGGAAAGGCCTGCCCTGACCCTCCACACCTCCCCTGTTTGACCCAGCCTATCTCTCTGACCTTAGAGCCCGTGACTCCGCTATAAACCCTTTTCCACATGCTTTCCTCGAACACCACCTTGCTCTTTCTTGCTTCTGCTCAACATCACCTTAGCCAACAGCACCCACTCCCCACTCACCGAATCCTCCTTATCTTCCAAGGCCCAGGTGAAAGCCCTCCTCCTCCAGGAGGCCTTCCCTGACCATCTAGCCCTAGCACACTCGTCCTCCTTTGAGCACTCAGATCTCTGAAGCATTTGTTTATGATGTTATTATTACCTATTATGTTCTGCTTTGAATTGTGAGCTTTAAGTAATTCCCAACTATGGACCACAGCCTACCCTTCTATTACCCACCCACTTAGCAATGTGCTGTGCACATAATCAGTACATAAGGGATGTTAGCAATAACGGAGCCGTGCAGTGCTGGGGCTGAGGGGACCTTGGCCTGTGGGTAGCTGGTTGGTCAGTTCAGTGACTTTTCTATGCATCTTGGGCTGGTGAACCTCCAAAGGCTGACCTATGCAAATTGGTGTCAGATCTTTCTCTGGACGGTGCTTCCACTGTAGTAATCAACTTCCCGCCTGTCCCCGCCCACAGCCATTGCATCCCGTGGCTTTAACTTTGGCCACATCCCTGCTTGCTTAAAATGCCTCCTGTGCCAGTGAGTCAGTTCCACCCTTCTGCTACCAAAACAATCGATCTTGTGCATCTTCTATGGCTGTGCCCCAACAAGACATTATCAACATTCCCACACTGGCCAGGGGACTCAGGTGTCTGGCCTGCCACATCCATTCCAGCCAATGACCAATTTTTAATTCACTGCAACTCTCCAGCTAAGCTGATTTCCAGCTGCTTCTCTGGCAGGCCTGCCAGATGGGGCTAACATGCTCTTGGAGACCGTCCCACAGAAAGCCCAGGCAACAAGCACACCGGTGCTCCTCTCGCTTCATTTAAGACAAGCATCCCTATTTCACTAAGCACTGACCAACACCTCTTCATCCATCGCTAGCTTACAATCACGGCAACAAGAAGTTAATTCTAGACATACTGACAGCTTAAGTTCTGGGACCTGAGCCAAACTTTCAGAAAGGAGCCCTTTCTTCTTTGTTTATTATAGGATATGTGTCCTGCAAGGGAGAAAGGCTCTCTCCTGCCCAGGACCCTTGCAGTCTGGAGGTGGGGCAAGTTACCTCCAAATCTTGGAGGTTTGGTAGAAATCCTTGCAGGAATCTGAAGCCTGGACGCTATGACTCACAGTCCAGTGCCTGGAGCAGGCTCGCCTGCTTGGAGAAAATGTGGTATGCAACCCAAGTTGAAGTGTTCTTAGGAGATGCCTTTGTACTCTCTTTCTACAATACAAGAACTGTGCTTCCGACCCTTCAAAATCACCTCCACAGAGCATGAAGTTTCTGTTTTTCTCATTAAATACAACCATTTCTATTTTCTTTTCAACAAAAAAGTATTTAAAATCTCTACTTACCAAAATAAGTCCACTTGGAACCTACAAAGAACAAAACACAGTAAGTAAGTACAATGGAACCAGATGAGTAATGGAAAACACTACAGATTTTGTTTTGATATGAGCGAAATTGAAAAGGAGGTCGATGCCCAGAAATTGAAACTTTTTCTTTTTCTTTTTCTTTTTTTTTTCAAGGTGGAGTATCGCTCTTGTTGCCCAGGCTGGAGTGCAGTGGCGCGATCTCGGCTCACTGCAACCTCTGCCTCCTGGGTTCAAGCAATTCTCCTGCCTCAGCCTCCTGAGTAGCTGGGATTACAGGCACGCACCATCACGCCTGGTTAATTTTGTATTTTTAGTAGAGATGGGGTTTCTCCATGTTGGTCAGGCTGGTCTCAAACTCCCGACCTCAGGTGATCCGCCTGCCTTGGTCTCCCAAAGTGCTGGGATTATAGGCATGAGCCACCGTGCCCGGCCAAATTGAAACTTTTTCTGAGTCTGCATCAGAACAGCAGCTTCTCAGGGCAACTGTGCTCCAGTCAGCAGCACAGGCAGTTGGTTCATGCAGGGGCTCATGGAAGCTGGAGGGGGTTCTTGAGCAGGTGCCTTCCAGACATCTTAGAGAAGCTAAACTTTATTACCTGAATAGGCAATAATTTCATGTGGCTCAAAACCCAAAAGCCATCAAATGGTATATAGAGTAGAAGCTCTTCTTCCCACTCTACCTTCCCTGCTTCCATTAGACAAGGAGGTTAGCTGATGATTGGGAGCCCTTTCATGGCATGGCTACACACACATATGCATTGATCTCCCTCTTTCTCCTCACACAAACATTGGCATACTGGAAATAGTGTTCTGTGTCTTGCTTTTTCCCACTTTACATTTTCTCTCTCTCTCTCTCTGTCTCTCTCTCTCCCCTCCCACTCTCTTTCTTTCTTTCCTTTCTTTCTTTCTCTCGCTCTCTCTCTTTCTTCTTTTTCTTTTTCTTTCTCTCTTTCTTTCTTTTTGTGAGACAGGGTCTCACTCTGTCACTGGAGTACAGTGGTGTGATCACAGCTCACTGCAGCCTCAACCTCCTGGGCTCAAGCAATCCTCCCACCTCAGCCTCCCTAGTAGCTGGGATTACAGGCGCGCACCACCACACCTGGCTAATTTTTGTATTTTTCACAGAGATGGAGTTTCGCCATGTTGCCCAGGCTGATCTCAAACTCCTGGGCTCAAGCGATCTGCCCACTCCAGCCTCCCAAAGGGCTGGGATTACAGGTGTGAGCCACAGTACCCAGCTGGGAAAAAGTTTCTCTTTGAGGAAGCTGATACCCACATCTGAGTTAGAATTCCAGGGGTAGTAGGAATGTGTAGGCAAAGTTCTGCCAGAAATAGAACAAAAGTCACCCACTACTTCGCACTCCACACTCTTCATGCATAAAGGTTCTTCGTTCCTATGTCAAAAAAGGTCTTTTTCACAAGTGCAGAGCTGTGCTCTTGTGACCCTGCCTGCCGGCCTTCCTCTTCACCTCCGAGGAAGGGACCCTGAGTAGAGAAGCATCCCATTGTGTGTCTCAGGGGACTCATCCAATGAGGGGACTGTGCAACTCCTAAATCCCTGCCTCCCAACTTTTCCCAGGGTCTCCATGGTTCTCGACCCACAAGGTACAGATGGAAAAGCGTACCCTTGTGGGGAAGCACCTCACATCCCCTTTCTCTCGTGGGAATTAGTTTGCAGTAAAACTTAAGTGACAAGCAATCTGGTCACTTATCACTCCTGGCATTTCCTACTTAAGCAAATTGTGTTTTTTAAAAGTTAAAAAGTGAACTTGGCTTTTTTTTTAAAAGCCGGTTTAATATCATATTTTTTGTTATTCTGTTCCATTTCTTTGCCTCAGTGTTTGTAATTAATTTGGTTTTTAATTTTCCAATGTAATTGGTAATTTTTATCAAATTACACTTGCACGTGGTTTAGAAAGTCAGATGGTTCTACAAGGCGTGTAACAAAAACCTCAGTTCCCTGACATTCCCTAACCACGTACTGCTCCCTAGAGCAACCACTTGGGATCTTTTTAAAATGATTCTTTTGCTATTATCTCCATATCTCTATATAACATGCTAATATTGTTTTACCTTGATTGTTTTATGTTTAGGCATTATTTATTGACATCCCACCCTGGAAGAGAAGAGTTCAGATCTTTCTTATACTCATAGCCCATCTCCTCCTTTTGTAGGTGAGGAAATGAAAGTCCACCAAGGTGAAGTGTCCTGACCAATATCATATTCCCACTAGGAGGAGTCCCACCGCATTTACCATTAATTTAGCATTAGTGCCATGAACTTAGGGAATCTTCAAGTCTCCTCAATCTTTGGAGTAGTTCAGTGGAGGAGTCCAGACCCCCTGGAGTATCCGATGAGTATTATGGATCTCTCCCAGTAAAAATTTCCCTAAGCTGGCTGGGTACGGTGGCTCACGCCTGTAATCCCAGCACTTTGGAAGGCCGAGACAGGCAGATCGCCTGAGGTCAGGAGTTCGAGACCAGCCTGGCCAACATGGTGAAACCCTGTCTCTACTAAAAATACAAAAATTAGGCAGGCGTGGTGGTGGGTGCCTGTAATCCCAGCTGCTGGGGAGGCTGAGGCAGGAGAATTGCTTGAACCCGGGAGGCGGAGGTTGCAGTGAGCTGAGATCGTGCCATTGCACTCCAGAATGGGTGACAGAGCGAGACTCTGTCTCAAAAAAAAAATTTCCCTAAGCTTAGACACATAAAGTTTTATATACAAGTCATTTCAGAAGGTCCACAGACTCCCCTGAAACCAGCTATGGGTGCATTGAGAGTTGAGGGTCCCAAGATCAACCTCCCTTGAATTAGTAATTAGACATTCAGAACCATGGGGAAACCAAACTTGTATGTGACCCCCAAGTTTACTGCTCACCCCTTTGCTGAAACAACAATGAAGAAAAATAAAGAAAGCATTGCTTTCAAACCAAGCTATAGAAGACATAAAACCTCTTCTGGACATTTTCTTCAGTCTTTTGTGTGAGAGGTTCATTATTAAGATGTAATCCCAGACCTTAGAGATATAATAAGCCAGATCATTACCTCTTAGCATGCAGAACAGTTGGAGGCCCAGGATGTAAAATTCCACCAATAACAGAGGAGTTCACCCTTACTTTTCCCCTGAGGAGGCACAGGCCACTCCAGTGATCCTGGAGGCCACTAGAAACACATCTGCTGTCTGAGCACTGCTGCCTTGCCAGCAGTTTGCATTGTACCTGCTCACATTCAAATCATAGCCTTATACCCTACATCTTCTGCTACCCTCCCCAGGGCTTGCTAATCAAGGTTTTCCCTGTTGTTGGAGTTCTCATCCTCAGAAGAGGCCTCAGCATCACACTCTGGAAAGCTCAGGGCTAAAAGTCATAGAGTGGACATCTGGGACTGTGAGGTCGTGGTGGTGACATAGGACTGGGGACTTGTTGAAAGGCAGCAGCCTCCAGAGCAACATTCCCTGCCCTCCTCTCTGTGAGTGAGCTGGCTTGGGACTCCAAACTCGGCACTTTGGGTATAAATGGCAGTGTCTGGAGGGGCTCAGGAGCTGGAGGGCTGGGGAGAAGCGGCGTTGTAAGTGAGGATGGTGAGTCAAGAGGGTTCATCGGGTGAGGATCAGGGCCCCAGCTCAGCTCTGACCTCCGGAAGTCTCTCTAAAAGTGTGTGTATGTGTGCATGTGTGTGTGTGCACGTGCACGAAAGTGTGCTTTATTCAGGAATTGCACCCCCTGGTTCCCCACTTCTAGCTGTAAGAACAGAAGGCTTAAAAGGATTAAACTGATTCCACAAGCAAGGCCAGGCCAAGGCCTCAGTGGCATCCTGAGGGAGCAGGCCCTTCCTGGAGGGGAATAGTTTCCTTCCCAAGGAAGGTTATCTGTTCCATCTGGGAAACCTGGGAGGCTCAGCCTGAAACCTGTTAGAACCTGCAGACCCAGCTGGTACTGGGCAGGGAGGTTCCCCTGGAGGGAATGCCCAGAGAAAATGGTATTTACCAAGATCCATATCAGAGGTCCTGGGCCCTGCCTGCTTCCTGTGCTGGGTGCTAGAACTTTCCCTGAGTAACCATCTCCTGGGTAGCCCAAGACTGCCTGGCTCTCCACACCAGGTTTGGGCAGGGCAAGCTCTGCAGAATTCACTGAAATGGCCCCCAAAGCCACGGTAACTAAGAATTCCAAGGGTTTCTCCAGAAGACACTTGACTTCACATTATTATGCTCCCTCCTGGGCCCCTGACATTGTTCTTGAACATTCTCCAATGCTGGAAGTTTAAATGCACCAGGCAGAGAGCAGATCACACTTTGACCCCATTACTCAGCTTAACTCCTCTCCACCTCCAACTTTGGGTTCATGCTGACATTCTACACCTCAGTGATTTTTGCTTTGACCTGTCCTCTAAGGCAGTTAAAAACCCAAGGAAACTGCATGAGAATTTACAGAATAAAAGCTGTGCTCTACCCAGGGGTAGGCAGTCTCCTTCCTCAGAGTGAGGCGAAAGTGGAGTTTTGACTACAAGCTTCCCTAGTCCCAACTTGGAGAATTGGGAGAGGAGATAAGGAGGAGGGAAAGGGAGAGGGAAGAGGAAGAGCAGGGAAAGTAGGGAAGAAAGGAAGGGGAGGGAGGGAGGAGAACAGGGAAGGGCAGGAAAAGAGAGAGAAGGGAGGCGGAGCTGCCCCAGAGTGAGAGGAGCAACCAGCTATAGGAAAGAGGGCCAACTAATGGCTGTTTCTCCCTTCTGTCTTGGAGCAACTTAGGACTAAAGAGATTTCCAGGGAAACTTTGGTCTCAGTGCAGCTTTCGTAAAAGGAAACATGTAAAGTTTGTGGTTTTAAAACTTGATTTTCACTTTTACATCGCTCCTTTCTCCCACCTTCTGTTACATCGCTTCTGTTTCTCCCTGACCAGATGAGGGAGATAATATCAAGCACATCATGCCAGCTAGTTGACTGGAACTTAATTAAGAGTTATCCACAGACTGGCTCCCCTGCCCTTCCCCATGGGCACAGTGACCTCCAAGAGAGGAGGCTCAGAGCTTTTATGCTGCTGAGCAGGACACATTTCCCACCACCACTGCCTCGCCAGGAAGAATCTAGTTTCAGCCAGTAAAATCACTTTCGGTCCAAAATTACTTTCTTATTCCAAAAGATTAATGAACCAGCCTTGGCTGTACACGTGTTAGCTCACTGGCCCCGCGTGAGCCCACAGTTCAGGTCCCCCCTGCCACCTCCTCCTGTCACTCCACGGAGCCTCCATCCAGTCCCTCAGCCTCCAGCCTTTTGGGATTTAGTGTTCTAATTACAATCAGAAATATGCTGTGTGTGTGTGTGTGTGTGTGTGCGCGCGCGCGCGCGCGTGCATGTGTGTGTGTACGTGCACACACACGTACATTCAGCATAGTAGAGCCCTCCTGGAGAAAAACAATGATTAAGAATGGGATGCATCATCCCTTTGACTTGTAGGTAAGACTTAATGGTAAAGATCCTCTCCTCCAAAGAAAAGCGCCTACCACTGTCTGCGGGTTCTGCACAGGGGCACAGCAAACCTTTCTCTGTGCTTACCCCAATCAGAATGCCACAGTCATGTCTCTACTTTCTAAACGTGGATCAGGGGAACGCTGTTTTAAACCTTGGCTTTGCATCTCCTCCCTGGTTAGCAAGTTCCCAAGTCACATCTTCAGAGCTGGCGGTGCCCGGGAGTACACGCAAACATTTTAACATCAAATCTGCGCCAAGCGCCACTAGAAAGCAACGTGCTTCCCGGCCCAACCTCAGCAAAGGAAAACGGAGCATCCTTTCTTGAGAATGTACTATTTGGTGCTACACCTTCCCTGCTCCCCTCAGCAATGATTTTACTTTATCATTGAAGAGCCTTCAGTCCAGGGGCGGCTGAGCGCTCAGGAGTGTTAGGAAAGAAGCAGGCGGAAACTTTACCGTTCACTGGGGCCGGGCTGGAAGGCTGTTCCTTTAAGATCACCAGCAGGAGCACGGCCGCCGCGTGCAGGCTGCGCCGGGGCATCTTCGCGGGCTCCTGCGGGGCGGGCGCGGGCTGTCCCGGGGGCTCCCGGTGGCCGCTCGCTCTCCAGCTGCACACCGGGACCGCGTGCGCGCAGCCTGGGTGCCGTGGCGAGTACGTCCGCCCTTCGCTCTCCTGGCTTCCCGGGGCAGCTTTTATGGAGCAACTCAACCCCAAACACTTGATGTCATCGTGCGGGGAGGGGGTGGGGGAGGAGAACGCCCTGCCCACCGGAGGGCTGGCGCCCCAGATCCTAGGTGAGTTGTAGCCTTGACTTCAGCAGCACTCTGCGGGTCCCCGGCGCTCCTCTGGGCCAGGGCTGACCCAGGAACACAGTTCTCCGAGGAGCTGCTGGCAGGCGTGGGTGAGATCCGCCTGCCTCACATCCAGAAGGGTGCGTCTAGGGATTCCTTCAGTGGCATGCCCTTGGTCTGTCACTGGTCCTGTAACAGCCCAACGAGTTCACCTTGCCCGCTGCTTAGACAGAGCCCATTTATCAAGACAGGGGAGTTGCAATGGAGAAAGTAATTCACGCAGAGCTTGCCGTGCCGGAGACCGGAGGTTTTCGTTCCTTTGTTTGTTTGAGATGGAGTCTCGCTCTGTTGCCCAGGCTGGAGTGCAATAGCGTGATCTCGGCTCACTGCAACCTCCGCCTCCCGGGTTCAAGCGATTCTCCTGCCTCAGCCTCCCAAGTAGCTGGGATTACAGGCACGTGCCACCATGCCCAGATAATTTTTGTATTTTTAGTAGAGGCGGGGTTTCGCCAGTTTAAGGCTGGCCTTAAACTCCCGACCTCAGATAATTCACCTGCCTTGGCTTCCCAAAGTGCTGGGATTACAGGCGCCCACCACCACACCCGGCTAATTTTTCTAATTTTAGTAGAGACGGGGTTTCACCATGTTGGCCAGGCTGGTCTGGAACTCCTGACCTCAAGTGATCCACCTACCTTGGCCTCCTAAAGTACTGGGATTCCAGTACTCAAATCAGTCTCCCCAAGCATTCCGGGAGTTGTTTGTTTGTTTGTTTGTTCAGAAGGAGTCTCCCTCTGTCGCCCAGGCTGGAGTGCAGTGGCATGATCTTGGCTCACTGCAACCTCTGCCTCACGGGTTCAAGCGATTCTCCTGCCTCAGCCTCCTGAGTAGCTGGGATTACAGGCACGCGCCACCACACCCAGCTAATTTTTGTATTTTTAGTAGAGACGGGGTTTCACCATGTTGGCCAGGCTGGTCTTGATCTCTTGATCTCATGATCCACCTAAAGTGCTGGGATTACAGGCGTTGAACCACTGCACCCTGCCTCTGGGAGTTTTTAAAGATAATTTGGCAGGTAGGGGCTTGGGACTTGGGGAGTGCTGATTGGTCAGGTTGCAGATGGGATCACAGGGGGGTTGAAGTAACGTTTTCTTGCAGTCTTCTGTTCCTGGGTGGGATCGCAGAACTGGTTGAGCCAGATCACACACGGTCTGAGTGGTGTCAGCTGATCCATCCAGTGCAGGGTCTGCAAAATAGGATGTTAGATTTTACAATAGTGATGTTATCCCCAGCAGCAATTTGGGAAGGTTCAGACTCTTGCAGCCTGACGCCGCAGGACCCCTAAACCATAATTTCTAATGTTGTAACTAATTGATTAATCGTACAAAGGCAGACTGGCACCCAGGCAAGAAGGGGGTCTTTTCGGGAAAGGGCTATTATTGATTTTGTTTCTGAGTCAAACCATAAACTGAATTCCTTTCTAAGGTTAGTTTGGCCTATGCCCAGGAATGAATAAGGACAGCATAAAAGTTAGAAGAAAGACTGAGTCATTTAGGTCTGATCTTTGTCACTGCCATAATTTCCTCAGTTATAATTTTTGCAAAGGCTGTTTCAGCCCTACTCAGAATCCCCCAAGTATAGTGCCATTTGGGCAAAAGCCTCCTTCATGCTTTTTTTTTTTTTTCTTCAGGTGCCTGCCTGGACTTAGCACAGGTTAAGGAACTGGACAAGATAGTTACATTCACATGAGTTTCTGCCAATTGTTCAGTGCATCCTGATTAAGTTCTTACCTTCCAAGTTGAGATGCAAAGAGATGAACTGAGAATAGGAGAATAGCACAGTGGGGTACACATGAAGAGCTTATTACAATTCCCCTTAGTAACGGGTAAGTAGATGGGACTCATGCTGGTTCGATACATCATTCCGTCCTCACTAGGAAGCTGGGAGAGAGGGTCCCTCTTTTGGGGTGGCAGCAGAAGAAAGGGACTTACATTATTTACTGAGCACCCGTTGTGTGTCAGGCACTTTTTTGGGGGGCTTAGAACATGATACCCCAAAGTATGGCACCTTGGCATGCTGAGTACTTTGAACTGAAGGAAACTGAAAAGGCCTCAGAAACAAGGTCTCTCTGACCTTCTCCCATCCTCCTGTCTCCTGCCCCTTCTTCTCCCGCTAAGTGAATCATAGAAACCAGAATCCCTCTTCCCCAGGCAGGTCATAGAAAGTAGAGCCCCTCTCCTCCACAGCAAGCCATAAAATCTAGAAACGTTACTCTCTCCCCTCTCCCTTCTCCTTTAAAGACCCTCATTCGAGAGGGGTCCTGCCCCATACCCAGGAGAAAGCAATGCTACACAGAGAGGTCAAGAAGAATTGGAATGGACGGGCCTTGCTGGGTTCCCCTCAGTCTATCACTATGAGATCACACCCTTCTCTCCAATCACATTTCTATACGGCCATCCATGTTCTTCATCAAACCTAAGCAGAAACACCGTTCTCCCTGAGTCTTTGGGTCTTCATTTCTGAAGTCTCTTGTGTCACTTGTTGGCCTGTCTTTTGTTATTTGAGTGTCAACTGTGACCTTTTTGATGGGGGAGGAAAGGGATCACACCTTTCTGTCCCTACAGGCTGTGCTAGACCTACAGGCTGTGCTAGAGAAACAGGAGTGTTTCTCTAGTCTTGTTAACCTGCTGCCCCAATACCCCCTAAATCTTCCCACTGCTGTTGCCACCACTGTAGTCATTTGTGCTTCTGGCTTCCCTGGGCCCTCCGTGTGTCTCTGCACCGCTGCAGGGGCCAGGCTCGGTTTCCTCCCCGCTCTATGATCCTACTCACTGCTGCCTATGCACACTGCTCAGGTCACATGGGCTGCGGAAGGGTGTCCACCCCAGTTCTGGTACAGGACCCCTGGGTTTGTGACCTGGCCTGTCATGCCCTCTTCTCTTGGCCACAGCAGCCAGACAAGCCCTCTCTGATCTCACATCTGTGCTGACCCTCAGCCTGTGCACACTCTCAGGCCAGCCTTAGTGACCAATGAAGCCACTTGTCCGTGGTGGGTTTGAAGGGATGGAGTAACTTCTCCTCCAAGAGCCACCAAAAAGCAGATGCCACCCACATTTCAAGGGGTGTTACTGCTCTGTCCCTACCAGCTCAGCTACTGTGTGGGTTAATAAAGGGCTTTGAAGTCTCCTTAAGGAAGTTGTTACAAAGACAATCTTGTTACAAGCACTTCCAGACCACAGTAGGCTTAGGGATAATCTTTTCTGCCTGATAGAGGGCCTCGAGTGAGCTCTGGAGTGGTGCAGGAGTGTTTCTCTTGTTCAGATTTGTCATCGAGGGCAGTCTGTCTGTTTAGAAGATTAAATGGACTAGAGGAACACAGAGCTTGGGGAGAAACCACTGCAGGCTCAAAGACGCAGAGACTGAATCTGTGGAGGTGAAATCACTTGCTGCGCATGTCACAACCAGTTAAAGGTAAACTGGGCCATGCACACACATTTTGGTATTCCCACTCCAGGTGTTCACCCATCATGTCTGTCTAAACAGTAAGTTCATTGTCTCCTGGAACATGCACCTCTAAGTGTTCTCCAGAGATCCCCAGAGACGGAGAGGTTAAAATGGCAGAAACAGGTGGACTTCGTAGACCAGTAAGGCTAGATTGTGAACTGGGTTTCATAGACAGAATGAACAGGGCTGAGATGTTTACTGCATGTCTGTGTCAGAAACTTGGTTAATTAGTAAAGAATGGATAGCAATTAAAAGGGAATTGAGCATATAAACTGAGACCCAGTTGCCCCAGTGCTTTGAGAGAATTATTATTATTATTATGAATGGAATGACCACAGGTATTCAAGTTGAATGTCAAGGATCCCCCCCTGACAAACAGCACAGACCCAACCAGCTTAAGTTCCCAACTCTGGGAATCCTTTGTCTGCTTCCTTAGGCTTGTGCAGATGAACATGCAAGGGCTTGCTGTGCCATCATCAGCTGGGGCTGTTGTCAGCCAATAAATAACCCATTTCTCAATGAGTTAGGGTAGAAAGTAGACCTTCTGCACTCAAAATGTGGCAATTGGCCACCAAATGACATGCCTAGACAGGGAATGGTACCCCCTAGGATGTTACCATCTGAATAGACACAAGGGTGAGGCTGGTGAGTCAAGGGGCAGAGAAGCAGGAATGAACAAGGATTTGGTGTTAGGAAGTCTGGGCTGGCTGAAGTGCCTGCCCCACCACTTCCTCAATGGC
The DNA here is from genome assembly GCF_028858775.2 of Pan troglodytes. NCBI lineage: Eukaryota > Metazoa > Chordata > Mammalia > Primates > Hominidae > Pan > Pan troglodytes. The sequence continues at coordinate 55,376,226 of NC_072414.2, forward strand.
TGACCTTGACCGTGATGCAAGCTTTCATCCTCTGTAAAGTGAAGGTGTAATCCATACCCCTGAGTCATCATAGAATTGATATATGGCTGGAAGGTGATAAGGCCAGTGGACATCTTCTTCATTCATTCATTCATTCATCTTCTATGTGCCAGGCACTATGCTAGGCTCTTGGAGAGTGCACAAACATAAAACAAATAATCTCATGAATAAGTATATAATTACAACTGTAATAAGTGCAATAGAAGGTTGAGATATGACTGAGAGGGGCCCACTCTGTCCTGGGGTGGTGAGGAAGGATAAGGATTATGTTTTGTGACTTCATAAAACCTTTGAAATGCACAGCACATACCAGGCTCTTCTTTCCCAAACCTAGTGTCATTTGGTGGCATTTGCCCTGACATAGCAAGTTGTTAGCCTTTCAGGCATAAAGGTTAGGGTATAGAGAATTTTGTTTCTTAAGGTGATAATTTTATTTCTTAAGATAAGAATGAACTCTTCAAATGGTGTCACTCAATTGGGAATGCAACTTTATATGGAGCTAAAGAAAGGACTGCTGGGAGGAAAATAGACATTTATTGAGCACCTACTGTTTGCCTGCCACTGTGCTTGACACTTTATTCTTACAACAACCTGCAGGGATAGTGTTAGGTTTGCCATTTTATAGATGAGGAATCTGAGGCTTGGAGAAGTTGAATCTTTTCTAGTTCATGAGGAACCCAGATGATTTTGTCTCCAAGGCCCAGGCAGGCTCTTTTCATGGCTGTCCTACAGATACCTCAGATGGAGATGTTTTCTTACTAGGTGCCTCTAAGGGAGGATTCTCCAGTTTTCCTTCTTTTCTTTTCTTTTCTTTTTTTTTTTTTTTTTTGGACAGTCTTCTCTGTCGCCCAGGCTGCAGTGCAGTGGTGTGATCTCTGCTCACTGCAACCTCTGCCTCCCAGGTTGAAGTGATTCTCCTACCTCAGCCTCCTGAGTAGCTGGGACTACAGGCGTGTGCCACCACACCTGACTAATTTTTGTATTTTTGGTAGAGACGGGGTTTTACTATGTTGGCCAGGCTGGTCTTGAACTCCTGGCCTGAAGTGATCTGCCTACCTCAGCCTCTGAAAGTGCTGGGATTACAAGCATGAGCCACCATGCCTGGTCTATGGTTCTCCAATTTTCTAGATGCTGTGATCGTTTGTTTGTTGATCAGAGGCACGTGTACCGATTCTAGCAATCAAATAATGCTCAGCATGGGATATGGCTGTGTCTGAGGGACCAAGGGACCCTGTATCATACTCTGTGATCAGTGGATGGAACATTTGCCAAAAGGAGAGCTCAGAGCTTTGAATCGACGTAGGTCTCAAGCAAAGGAAGGAGAATGTGAGCCATACCAAATAGCTCTTCTGTTACATTAACGAGGTTTGCTTTGACTTAGGAAGGCCAGACAAGACAGAGGCAGAGAGGGAAGGGGGAGGAAGGGAGAAGAGGGAGGAGGGAGGGAAGACGGAAGGAAAAGTCCACATGGTATCCTTTGACTGGGCAGTGGCTGAGGGAACCTCTAGGCCAAGACTCACATAGACCCATTGATCTGGGTACCGATGTCTGTGTTTTAAAATATAGCCGGTTTTGTAGTTTTATTCACATCTCCTTCCCTTTCACGGTGATGGCTTGGAGGCGTAACCCCTGTGTGAACCCTCGCTGCCCTGCTCGGTTTCAGGCAGGATCAGTTGGAGGACAGTGTGACCTGGAGGAAAGAATGCCAGGCTTCTGACTCTGCCAGGAGCCAGCAGTGGAATGTCAGCAAGTCCCTTGCCGTGTTTCTGCTTCTGTTTTCTAATCTGTAAGTCGAAATAAGAATGTCTAACTCCACACAGGGTTGGCAGTGGGATGAGGCCGTATATGTGAGAGCACTTTGGGAAAAAAATAAATAACGGCATTTGTCGTACATAAGATGTCACTCCTAAGAGTGGACTTCACAAGAAAGGAAGTGTGTTTGATCTCAGCTTTGGTTTACTAATCTAAGAAAATAAAAACTGGATTCCAACAAGGGATTGTAAATTCTCACTGCATACCTGACACCAGTTACCATGGTGACTCTTGTCTGGTTACTTGATCCCTGAGTCCTTCAGCTCCTACTTCTGTTGAGTGGGGAATAACAGCTCTTCACTGAGACTTTTATAAAGCACTCTGTGTGATTAATTTAAACATCATAATAATTCAAATTTCTATGCATGGGGAAACTTAGCATTTTACGTGAAGTAAACCTTGGTGCAATAGTGTCACCTCTTTCCAGGTGCATTATTCACAATGTCATGGTTAGCTGACACTCAGACATTTAGGAGATATAATTAGACTGTAATAGCTTAAGGTTTCTCACAGCCTTCTCATTTTTCACACCTGCTGGGGAACCCACTCTCCTCTAGCCTCAGGGATTTGGTCCATATCCTTCCTGTTCTTCTTGTTCTCAGTCTGAAGCACTGTCCTCTCCCACCCGTCTTCTAAACCATAGTGTATTCACAGGCCACATTCCAGCAAGCTCACAAGTGCCAGCCTGATGTGAGTAGTGCTAATATCAAATCTGACAACTTCCGTTTGGAGTCAGGCAGGCAGAATGGTATAGGGGGCGGAGCTTTGGCATCATGCGAACCTGGGTTTTGAAACTCCACCATTCACCACCCTGTGTGACTCTGGGCCAGTCATTCAACCTCTTTTAATCTTGATTTCTTCCTGGTTAAAGGGATGAGAGTCCAGCCAGGCACGGTGGCTCATGCCTGTAATCCCAGCACTTTGGGAAGCTGAGGCGGGCGGATCACCTGAGGTCAGGAGTTCGAGACCAGCGTGGCCAACATGGTGAAACCCCATCTCTACTAAAAATGCAAAAATTAGCCAGGCGTGGTGGCGCATGCCTGTAATCCCAGCTACTCAGAAGGTTGAGATGGGAGAATTGCTTAAACCCGGGAGGTGTAGGCTGCAGTGAGCTGAGATCACACCATTGCACTCCAAGCTGGGCAACAAGAGTGAAACTCCATCTCAAAAAAAAAAAAAAAGAAGAAGAAGAGAAAGAGAAAAATAGAGATGAGGGTCCTAGAGTAAGTATACCCCAAAGGGAGAAAGGGAGGAATACATTTAATCAGCTAGGCATATGAAGAACTTAGCACGGCGGCACATAATGAGTACTATGTCAATGGTCTTTGTCCTCTGTGGGAACATCCTGACTGGATGAAGGGGGGCTGTTTCTCCCAAAGTTCCAACCCTGGTTTGGGCAACTCTGTCAACTTCCATGAACCCTCAGGGAAGAATGAGTAGAGATTTCCAGATATCCCTTTCCCCCACACATTGGCCTCTCATAGAATGTAACTTTGGTCATAACAAACCCAGTCTTATTACTGGAATAAGTTGAAGCCTTCTAAACAAGTAGGCTTAGAACCTCTTTTCCACAGGAAATGCCTGATCACTGGAATTTTGTAGCTAGAAGGTATTCCTGAGCTCAGAGATGCCACATACTATTAAAATTATTGGTAATTTCCTCTTGCTTGGGCACTCAAGCTCTCTACCATTGCAGGAATTCATGAGCTGACTCCTTTATTTCAGGTGCTTCCAAACAAAACTGACAAGCAACACCCAGTTGCCTACATTTTAGTTTGCATTCATCTCCACTGGGTATAGGGTACTAGGAGCATGCAGCACAATTGTGCTTCTCTTCCAGCTGGAGTCTGTAGACTGAGCCAGGCCACCTTGTTTAGGCTCTAGTGCCTGACAAAGAGCTCAGTGGGCTGGAAGCCTAGTGCAGTTAACACTGCTGGCTTTGTAGCTTGGACAGGTGAAAGTCAGCAAGCTTCCCAGTAGACCAATTGATCTGAGTTGCCTCTCTGGCCAGAAGCCAGCCCTGGCAGGGATCCAAGTTCCTCTCAAGCACTGAGAAAGGGCTCAGGTGTATCTGGTGGCTGGCAGAGCAGGTAGTCAGCCAAGGCTTCATAGTTCTCACCCACGGCAATTCAGCTAGCAAACTAGAGACACTTCCCCAAGAAGACACAGCGTGGCAAGACTGCTGAGATGCATAAAGAAATCTTGGCTGGTGAGTTACTTCTTTATGCCTGCCCCACTTGAAATACGAGTTTGGGGCTCCTTTCACTGTGATTAAAACTGGATTATTTATGCTAGCATCTCTGTTTTTTGACACAGCTATGCAAAACTTTTTGATCTTACATGTCTCTGTTTTCTTTACTGTCCAGGATTTTGTGGAAAGTAGAAATGATAGCAAGATATAGTTGGAGTTCTTAAAGAATGTTCAAAGAATCAGAAAGTTCAAACCCCAGAAACTTGGCCTCTCTTTAGAAATTCTGTTTCCCCCGAGGACAGTGGAGAAGGGAAAATACCTCCATAACTCCATTTTTATGATAGGGATTATGCCACTTAATCCCAGTGAATATTTGTAAAATTATTTTGAGACGTCTAGGAACGACATCATAGTCCATAATTACAAGATGTATTGGTGCTTGTAACTGTAGAGATGTTTGTTTTTAGTGGGGGCATCAGACCTGTCTGTGATAAGAAGGCTCCCTGGGTTCATATCACCCCTGAGATATTCCAGTTCGTAGGAAAGAAGTCAATTCAGAGGCAGTGAATGAGAGAAGTCCCATCATAATAGGTCTTATATAACTAGCCGTCAGCAGAAGGGAACTGCTAAAAACTGGGGGAAAGGGCACAGAAAAGTTATGGAAGGAGCAGTGCTAACTTGCTGCAATTGTCCCAACAAGAAGGAAGGTGCAGGGAAATGAAAGATAACTCTGTGGCCTCTTCCAGGGCAATGAGCAGCATAGTGCTTTTGTGAAGATTCCACCCGGAGTCTGATGCTGGGCAAAGCATGTCTGGCCAAGACTGGAAACAGAACTTTTTTTTTTTTTTTTTTTTTGAGTCTGAGTCTGGCTCTGTCACCCAGGCTGGAGTGTAGTGGCACGCTCTCAGCTCACTGCAACCTCTGCCTCCCAGGTTCAAATGATTCTCATGCCTCAGCCTCCCAAGTAGCTAGGATTACAGGTGCTTGCCATCACGCCCAGCTAATTTTTGTATTTTTAGTAGAGATGGGGATTTTGCCATGTTGGCCTGGCTGGCCTCAAATTCTGGCCTCGAACTTCTGGCCCCCAGCGATCCACCTGCCTCAGCCTCCCAAAGTGTTGGGATTACAGGCATGAGCCACTGCACTCAGCCTGGAAACATAACTTTAAATGTTGAACTGAAACAGGGAAACATCTCAGCCAAGTGATTTTTATAAAGAGTTATTAACAGGGAACTTTTAAAAGAAAAAAAAAGGGATAATCCAACCTACCAGATAATGACTCTTCATTCTTACACGTTCCCTTCTTCTTGTCCATGTCAGCAAAGAAATATACCTGGTTACTATGGAGAAAAGATACCCTATTGTATATACTACTTTTAAAAAACTAACATTGGATTATAAACACTTTCCCACATTTCTACATAGTCTTGATTATTTTAACATTGATAAAATCTTAAGACAAGTTCCAGGAAGTCATGAAGCCCGGAAAGATTAGTGATTTAAAACAGGGAGTCAAATTTCTTAAGTGACTTCCTCTAGAAGTTCAGGGAACTCCTAGAAGAGCAGCAAAGCTCCAACTTGAAGGATCCAGATACATATGACAATAGGTAGACTGTTGGTAAGTCAGTGGCTTGATGGCTTAACGGGGACAATAACAGGAGGCGAGTATACCCACAGGGCCAGACATGCTGGGGAAGGGAGCCCGCTAGAATGGGTCCAAACCCATAGCCAAGAGCAGAAGCTGCCATAGCGGCGGTCAAGGAGGCTTCATTCTAGATCCACATGCTGAACAGTGCTTCATCAGCAGACTCTCTGAAGAAGCTTCTGCACCTTGGAGCTCCCAAAAGAGATCAAAAGCCATGATCAAGACCAAGGGAAAGGTGGGGGAGTTGTGGGAACTGGACACAAAGGACATTTAACTCCTTGTCCCACTTCCAGCAGCTGCCAACCATCCTCCTCCCACTCACTCCTGGCTCTCTTTTGCTCTCTTCTCTATTTTTTTTTTTTTTTTTAAGACAGGATCTCACTCTGTTACCCAGGGTAGAGTGCAGTGGCATGATCATACCTCACCGCAGCCTTGATCTCCTGAGCTCAAGAGATCTCCTACCTCAGCCTCTGAAAGTGCTGGGATTACAGGTATGAGCCACTGTGCCCAGCCTTCTCAATTTTATTTACTTCTGTCCCTTTAACTTACTCCATCCCTCAGCCTGAAGAGTCAATGGGCTGTGATCTTTGGTTCCAAACTCTACATGCTGTCCTGGGGGATCTAAGGCAGAGGTCAGAGGAGGAATGAACTCAGATATCACGGAGGGATAGGCGAGAGCATTAGGAAGTTAGCAATGAAGATAGTGTTCTGGGGAACAAGGTGACATTTTTACTTGTTCCACTTCTGTATTGTTTGGAGTTTTTTAAATGGCAGATATGTTGCAAACTAAAACAATCACATAAAATTTTTTTTTAACTGAAGGAGGTGAATGTTTTGTTTTCTAAGAGAAAGAAAAGAAACTGTCGATAGTGCCAATAAAAGCAGCAGAAAGATCACTCAGCGCATGTGCAAAGACAAGGTCTTGGATAACAAGTTCTGCAAACCACAGAGTGCACAGAATCTAGAAGCCAGGAAGAAGAACACTGAGACGCGAGAAATGGTGACTGAATGATATGAGAAGGGCCATTTAAAGACTTTTACAGAGAGGACAAGGAGAGAGAGCAAGAAGAGAAGGAGCTCCTAAGATTTGAGAAACTTGAGGCAAATAAACAGAATAAGGGCTAGGTGGGGTGGCTTATACCAGCACTTTGGGAGGCCGAGGTGGGCGAATCACTTGAGGTCAGGAGTTTGAGACCAGCCTGGCCAACGTGGTGAAACCCCGTCTCTACTAAAAATACAAAAATCAGCCAGGTGTGGTGGTATACACCGGTAGTCCCAGCTACTTGGGAGGCTGAGGCAGGAGAATCACTTGAATCTGGAAGGCAGAGGTTGCAGTGAGCCAAGATCGCGCCACTGCACTCCAGCCTGGGTGACAGAGCGAGACTCCATCTCAAAATAATAATAATAAACATAAACAAAATAAGGACAGCAGCCATTTCTGAAGCCAGGAGGAAATGTTCCAGATGGAGGGGAGCGGGCAAAAAAGAGAGACAAGAGCAGTGAGGAGAGAGCCATTAGGTGGCACTGCAGAGAAAACTGGAGTTTTAAAAATTTTTTATTGTGGAAAACTTCCCAACCCATATAAAAGTGGAGAATACATACTCAGTAGGTGGAGCAGGAGGATTGCTTGAGCCCAGGAGTTTGAATCCAGCCTGGGCAGCAGAGGGGGACCCCATCTCTTTTAAAAAAAAAAAAAAGGAGACAGTATGGTCATAATGAATCCCTATATACCCATCACCCCTTCCCCAGATTATTTTGAAACAAATTCGAGACATCACATTATTGTGGTGGCTCTCAAACTTCAGCATGCATTTGAATCCCCTGAAGGGCTTGTTAAAACATGGATTGCTGGGCTCCACCCACTGAGTTTCTGATTCAGTAGGTCTGGCCTGAGAATCTGCATTCTAACAAGTTCCTGGGTAATACTGATGCTGCTGATCTGAGGGCCTTGCTCTGAGAACCCTTGTAGTTAGTATTTCACCTATAGATATTTCTCTTTAAAAAGGACTGCCTTATTTAGACATAATCATGATGTTATCAGCACACATAAAAATCAATAATAATTCCTTAATATCATGTTTCCCAATTATCCTCTAAGTGTTTTTGTTAACCATTTGTTTGAACTGGGATCCAAACAAGGTCTATGGATTGCAATTGGTTAATATGTTTCTTTAGACTCTTTTCCTCTATAGGTAGAGTTTGAATGGGCAGCATGAGAGACAGTTTGAGCAATAGTTGAGAGAGATATGCAGATGTGTGTTGTGAAAAGACTATAGGCCGTGCATGGTGGTTCTCACCTGTAATTCCAGCACTTTGGGAGACCGAGGCGAGCAGATCACCTGAGGTCAGGAGTTTGAGACCAGCCTGGCCAACGTGGGGAAACCCCATCTCTACTAAAAAATACAAAAAATAGCCAGGCATGGTGGTGGGTGCCTGTAATCCCAGCTACTCAGGAGGCTGAGACAGGAGAATACTCAGAGGCTTGAACCCAGGAGGTGGAGGTTGCAGTGAGCTGAGATTGTGCCACTGCACTCCAGCCTGGGCAACACAGCAAGACTCCATCTCAAAAAAAAAAAAAAAAAAAAAGCAGAAACTTTGGTTTTGATCCCACCTCTACCACTTACTAGAGATACATGAAGACAATGAAGATAATAAGTCTATTCATGGACTACTTTGACAATTATATAAAAATTACACCTGTAGAGTGGAATCCATACATGTTACGGCTAAGGAATCAGAAGCTCTGTGACCTGGGGCAAGTACTTAACTTCACTAAGATCAGTTTTCTAATCAATAAAAAGAGAGATTATAGCAATACCTATTTTATAGGGTTGTGAATGAGCTAATGAGTGTCAACATCTTAAGCACACTACCTAACCTGTAATAAGCACTCAGACTTGGTATTGTTATGAAAATAACAATTATTCTAGCCACACAATGAATGTCACTCCTCTTCCTCCTAAATAGGAATGCCTTCTCAGAATCTTGATTTTCAAAGTGATGGACTGGGAGATCCCAAGCCATGAATGTGAATTTGTGTATTTCCCTTCTTATTTATTTCTCAGTTCAGTTAAAACCACCATCATCCTCCTAGTTGCCCAGATTAGGAACTTTAGGATCAACCTGAACTCCACCCTACATTCACCATATCAGCGTTTCCATCTTAAGGGGGCTTCTGGGATCCATCCCCAAACGGAATGCAAGAACCTAACGGTGCCTAGCACATGATAGGTCCTTAGTCAGCATTGATTATTTGTATTTCCACTGCCTCTGCTCTACTTCCAACCACTGTCATCTCCCACCTCCACTGCCCCATCCCCTCTTCCCTGGTCTCTCCCACCCTAGCCTCTCAGTCATTGTCCATCCTGCCAGAGTGACACACTTTCTGTTTTTCCCACCTTCTCATCCTCTCCCCTCTCTTCTCTCCCTCTCTCTGTTTCTGACTGCAACTGTAGTGAGTGGAGTATGGGGCTCACTCATTATCCATTGTGTAAGGAGTTGCTCTTGTTTTATTTATTTGATTTCCCCCCCACCTTCATTTCTGATACCCATTCTCCTTCCTCCCACACGCTGTCACTCTGATATTGTGATAATGTATTCTTGGGTATGTATGTGAACTTACAAAATGTTAGAAATGTTTGTTCCCTGGTGCCACAAAGAAATAGCACTCGAACATACATTCAATTCTCTCAGCAAGGCAATTTTTACTTTCTGCAGAAAGGGTGCTCATCACAGATGGAACAATGGCGAGAGCACACCTGGACAGGGGAGGGGCAGGAGTTCTGATTCCTGACACAGGTAGGCCCTGCTGCTGTGTTGTTCCCCTGTTGGCTAGGGTTGGACCGCACAGTCTAAGCTAATTTTGATTGGCTATTTTAAAGGGGCAGGGGTATGAGTCAGAGTGGCGGAGTGAGTAGTTTGGCAGGAAGGACAGTTAGGAACAGGTAACCAAAGGTGACTTAGGTCAGAGAAGGTGACCAAGGGTGACTCAGGTCAAAGAAGATGACCAGAATGAGTCAAGACGGAGCAGGTGACCAGGGGAACAGATGTGAACTACTGATTAGGACTAGAGGGAAAGTTGTTTACTTAAACTAGAAGCAAGTGGGCAAAGAGAACCAGGAAGTTAAACTTTAAAATGGAGAATCAAAGAATAAGAGAGCTGAAACTACTGACGTGCTGATTCTTTGAAGAGAAATTTGCAGTTCACTATATTTAACAAAAATATGTTATTTTGTGCGGTTTGGTTTTGAAACCTACCTACCGCATTTACTTATCCATTCCCCTAGCAAATGCCCCAGCTCCCTGCTACCAGTACTACAGTGAGGTGAGTGTTTTTGTCCGTGATCCTTTAGGACCTGTGTAAGAGTTTCTCGGAAGCATATGTCTAGGAGTGGAATTGCTGATGCATATTTATTTTCACAAAGTACATCTAGGTTGTGACTGTGAACTGCAGAACTCTCTGCCCGTAATGACTCTGTCCAAACCCCTGCACTAAGAGACTTGACCAAACCCTAGCATGGCTTCTAGCAGCTTAAGACCATGTCCCTAGGATGATACCAGCCTCCCTTAAAATGCTTGCCTGGAAGCTCAATGCTGCCAGGAGAATCTACTGTTTATTCTGGCCAAAACCTGGTGATAGGCAGATAAGCCCCTGAGCTCCCTCTTAGAGCAGTTATTTTAGAAAGCTTGCAATTATAAATCTTTCCTTTACCCTTTGAGATGTAAATCTCCCACCCAAAACGGTCTCCTCAAGGATCTGAGAGCCCTCTCTTTGAAATGCAGATATTCAGGGAGCTATAGCTCTTCTCCCAGGAGGATAAGGGCCTAACTGCTGTGGATGCCTTACTTTAGGAGAAGTGTGTTTATCCTTCGGATAAGCACCAGTGAACAAATCCAGGTGGCGTAATCACATGGACTAACCCTCCCTTAACACCCCACAGTGCCTTTCCCTTAATCTTTAAATAGTCTCCAGTACTTTGCATCAGGTACTCTGTTCACACTCTACTCTTTTTCCTTATTGCAGTAGTCCCTGAATAAAACCTGTCCTGGCTGCTTTAACCGGTGCCTGGCTCTATCTTTGACATGCCCTAGAATACAGTGTTTGTTTCCTTTCCGTTTTGTTTCCTTACAACCTTGCCAGAGTTTGGTATTATCCAGTCTCCTAATTTTCCAACCTCATTGGTAAAAAGACTTAATCTTGCTATTGTTTTAATTTTCATTTATCTAAGAACTAGTGAGGTTCACTTCGGAAGGCTGAGGCGGGTGGATCATGAGGTCAGGAGATCAAGACCATCCTGGCCAACATAGTGAAACCCCGTCTCTACTAAAAATACAAAAATTAGTTGGGCGTGGTGGTGGGCATCTGTAGTCCCAGCTACTCGGGAGGCTGAGGCAGGAGAATCACTTTAACCCAGGAGGCGGAGGTTGCAGTGAGCCGACATCGTGCCACTGCACTCCAGCCTGGGCAACAGAGTGAGACTCTGTCTCAAAACAAAACAAAACAACAACAAAAAAAAACTAGTGAGGTTGAGCAAAACCAGTGGGTTTTTTGGGGTGAGTCACATATTCATATCCTTGCCCATTTTCTTGTTGTATTCTCTTTTTCTGATTGATTTGTAGGACTTTCTTATATATTCTGTATAATAATCTCTTGCTGGTTTTGGGAGTCTCAAATATTTTTTCTCAGTCTATCACCTGTCTGTTCATTTAGATAACTATATCTGCCATCGTCATTATTGTTAATTTTGACATAGTCATCAATTTGAGGGGCAGGGAATACAGTTACACTTTTTTAATGTTTTTTAAAAAAATTCTTCCCCACTTCTAAGGTCATAAATATATTCTGACGTATATATATGCATACACATGCATATCTATGTTTTGTAGGGTGGTGTTTCACATTTATATCTTTAATTCTTCTGAAGTTCACCTTTGCTTATGGTGTTAGGAATGCAGCTTAATTTTTTTCCATGTGGTGAGCCAATCTTCCCTACACTGTCTACTAAGCAACCCATCCTTTCCCCATTTACTTGTTTTTCATACATCAGGTGCACATACAACAAAACACATAAGCATACCTATGAATTTCTGACACTTTCTCACCCTTACTCTATTTCCATGCTTCTACACCACAGTGCCGTAATGTTTTATTATATAGCATTGGAGTATACTGGGGCAAGTCATTCCTCTTTGTTCTTTTTCTGAAATTGGCTCAACTGATGGTGGACCTTGTTTTTTTCTTCTTTATAAATTTTGAATATGCTTTTTTTATTCCCTCAAAAAATTCTGTTGGGACTATACTGAAAGTGCCTTGAATTTTTAGACTAATTTTGGGAGAATTGTTATCTTTACATGTTAAGTAGTCTTGTCTACCAATATGGCATATCTCTTTCCTTAAGTCTAATGTCCTTTGATAGTTTTGTATTTTTCTCCAAAAATTTATTTTGAATATTAAGTTGATTTTTTAGTTGTGTTGCTCTTCTGAAAATTATCTTATTTTCTATTAGGTTTCCTGGTTGAATGTTCTGTTGTAGAAGAATGCAACTGAGTTTTCTAAACAGATCTTCTTCTTGACATCCTTGCTGAACGTAAGTATTAGTTCTAAAAGTTTTTCTATTAAGTCTGTGAGGTTTTCTATGTAGATAATCAGATCACCTGTACATAACGACAGTTTTGCTACTTCCTTTCAAATCCTATACCTAGTACTTCTTGTCTTATCACATTGGCCAGGACCTCCAATACTATGCTGAGGAGTGGCAGTTCTTAGAAGGAATGTGGGTGTATCTTTACCTGTTATCTCCTTCCTTTCCCCTGATGTACCCACAAGCTTCATCTCCTGCTGGTGCAGGACTAGTGATACTGTTCTGTCTTGCAGTGGAGTTGGGGAAGACTATAATCTGCCCATGGAAATACAAGGGAGGAAAATAGTCTAAGATAAAATCTTCCCCACCTACAGCACTGTCCCTTTTCCCCTGCAGTCTGCAGTCGCAAACACATACACTGGGCTCCAACCATTTGCTGTCCCTCTAGAAACTTCTCACAATTATGACATTAGATTCTCAGATCCATCGGTTGCACCATTTCTGAGACACTCCCAGAACTAGGTTGACAGAGATAGCCAGGAGCCCCTGTTGGGTCCCCATTGTGTCAGTATCCAGAAGCCAGAATGACACTTCTAAAATATAATCATGAGAATGTTTTAATCAAGGGCCTTTAAAGCCCTCATGTAAGCCCTTTAATATCACATTCAAAGGTCTTAACAAGCTGGCCTCACCTCCTTTTCTACTTCCCATAACACACCCCACACTCCAACTACCCTGGGTGATGTTTTCCCCAAAAAATGCTGTGCACTTTAACCCTCTGTTTACCATACGGTTACCTCTGTATGGAATTCTCTCTCCCCTTTCTCACATTGAGAAATGCTACTCATTCTTCAAAGCTCGGAACAAAAGTTGTATTCAAGAAGTTTTCTCTAGTTCATGCCATTGGTGTAAATCATTCCTTCTTCAATACTCCCTGGAGTACTTATCTGTCAGATTTGCCTTATAGTTTGTTGCCAGCAGAGCAAAAACTGTGTTTTATCCATATTTCTATCTCTAGTTCAGTTTTTCACTCACAGTAGATGCCCAATAAATGTTTATTCATCAGGTTAAATAATGAAGACCACGATTTGTAGGAAAGATAACTTTTTAGTAAGAATGAAGTAATCCTTTTCTTGGCTAATCTCAGTTCCAGTAAGATTGAGTGTGAATTTCCAGAAGTGGTGTTATCTTCAGCAATTCTCAGCACCATGCAAATAGGAATGAAAACATATACTGTAGGCCGGGTGGGGTGGCTCATGCCTGTAATCCCAGCACTTTGGGAGGCCAAGATGGGTGGATCACTTGAGGTCAGGAGTTTGAGACCAACCTGGCCAACATGGTGAAACCCTATCTCTACTAAAAATATAAAAACTAGCCGGGCATGGTGGCGGGCACCTGTAGTATCAGCTACTCAGGAGGCTGAGGCAGGAGAATTGCTTGAACCCAGCAGGCGGAGGCTGCAGTGAGCCGAGATTGCACCATTGCACTCCAGCCTGGGCAACACAGCAAGACGCCATCTCATTAAAAAAAAAAAAAGAAAGAAAGAAAAAGAAAACATGTACTATAAACTCCTAGTCATTTTCTTTATGTGATTAAGTCCTCCGAGTGCTATAACAGGTGTTCAACTTGTACAATGCTGAGCAATTATTTAAAACAAAATGTAGGCCGGGCGCAGTGGCTCATGCCTGTAATCCCAACACTTTGGGAGGCTGAGGCGGGCGGATCATCTGAGGTCAGGGGTTCAAGACCAGCCTGGCCAACATGGTGAAATTCCATCTCTATGAAAAATACAAAAATTAGCCGGCCATGGTGGTGGGCGCCTGTAATCCCAGCTACTCGGGAGGCTGAGGCAGGAGAATCACTTGAACCCGAGAGATGGAGGTTGCAGTGAGCGGAGATCATGCCACTGCACTCCAGCCTGGGTGACAGAACAAGTCTCCTTCTCCAAACAAATAAACAAAAAACCAAAATGTATCTGCCAAGTCTAACATATAAGGGCAATTGTGAAAGTTATCCTGTGGTTAGACATTCCTGGGTCTCTATTCTCGAAGAATCCTGCTAGTTACATCCTTAGTGGGTATCCTTACACACAACCCATAAAATGTACCAATTTGCTGGTGAAAATTATGAAAACAAACAAAATTTTCTTTTGAAATTGTTACCTTTATTTTTGATAGGAATTTTCACTAAGTGGGATTCCTAATTGCCCCATAGATAGATTAGCCGTGCTGTGGACGAGACGTGAAAAAGGTAGATGAGTAAACTGAAGTAAGATGAATAATAGTTATGTTGTCCCTTTTCTTTGAATGATATACAGTAGTTTCTTCCATGTGTTTATTTTTTTTCTTTCCTGGCAAGTAGGTCAAGAAAGTGTTATTAATATTATCATCTTGGTAAACACTGAGATAAGGAGAAATTAAATTAATTTTTTCAGTAGATTGTTACAACACTGGTCCTTAATTTGTTCATACCTCTCTCTACAACATCCTTGGATAATACCTTTCGCACTGACTCAAGGCTTAGCCATGTATCTTTCTTTGGCCAATGGGACAAGAGCAAATGTGACACAAGAAGAAATATTCAAGCGCTTGTACACTGAAGCTTGCTTTCTCTTGCTGCTCTTTTATACCCTGAGACCACCATGCTGAGAACATTATGTGAAGCCTGGGCTAGCCTAGTGGAGGAGGAGAGATCACATGGAGCAGAGACAAACCATCCCAGCTAAGTCCTCCTCAACTAACCAGCCTGTCAATTTCATGTATGTGAGGGAGGCCAGCCAACCCCAGTTGAGCCACCTACACACCTCAGATCTGCATACCAGCCTAGATCAGAACAGCTCAACTGACTCACAGAATCATGAAAAATGATGAGTGTTCATTGCTTTAAGCCACTAAGCTTTGGGGTGGTTTGTTTTACCCCCAACCTAACTGGTACATTCCCCAAGAAAGCCTAGTCAGGCTAGATTCTAGGGGTCCTGATCCCCAGATTCATGTTCAATTGCTACTACTCCTCTTCTGTTCAAAGGCCAAATTTAGATATGCAAAACTTAAGGATTTTATTTTGGATCTTATTGAATTTCCCAAGGGCAAAGGCCATGACTTGATTTATCCAGCTGGAATAATACTTTGCCTTATTAATAAAATAATGCTCAAGGAGAGGTGTTACTTCTCTGAAAAGGAACTAAACTTTAGTTGTTTTTACAAGGATAGAAGGGAAAGCTAACTGTTACATGTATAACTCTGAGAATTTATATAGGGCATAGATATTTCTAGTTACAAAGAAGGTTTTAGACTAAGGAACTCTCCTAAGAAATAGAACAGAGAGGATGGAAAAAGCAGGGCCCATATCTTCCTCATGATTTTGTCCCTGATATGGTTTGGCTGTCCCCACCCAAATCTTATCTTGAATTGCAGCTCCCATAATCCCATGTGTTGTGGGAGGGACCTGGAGGGAGATAACTGAATCATAGGGGCGGTTTCCCCCATACTGTTCGTGTGGTAGGGAATAAGTCTTACGAGATCTGACGATTTTATAAAGGGTTTCACCTTTCTCTTGGCCCCCATTCTCTCTTGTCTGCCACCATGTAAGACATGCATTTCACCTTCCACCATGATTGTGAGGCCTCCCCAGCCATGTGGAACTGTGAGTCCATTAAACCTCTTTTTCTTTATAAATTACCTAGTCTTGGGTATGTCTTTATCAGCAGCATGAAAATGGACTAATACAGTTCTTATGGCCCAGACCAGAGTCTTGCAGAGCTGCTAGGCTGCACAACTTCAGGAAACACTATTTACATTGAGGTCTGTGCAAACTGTGCCCTCTGCTCCCATCCCCAGAGTTGTGCAGTGTACATGGGGCCCCTGCATGGCACACAGTAAATATTTAAGAATGAATGTTAGCCAGGCATGGTGGCTCACACCTGTAATCCCAGCACTTTGGGAAGCCGAGCACGTGTGTACACACACACACATTTGTGGTATTTAGCAGAAGTTTTTTTGTTTGGTTTTGTTTTTTTTTTTTTAGAAAAGGTCTAGCTCTGTCTGTGCAGTGGCGCAATTATGGCTCACTACAGCCTCAATCTCCTGGGCTCAGGGCTCAAATGCTCCTCTCACCTCAGCCTCCCAAGTAGCTGGGACTACAGTTGCACGCCCTCATGCCTGGCTAATTTTTAAAAAATTTTTGTAGAGATGGGGGTCCCACTATGTTGCCCAGGCCAATCTGGAACTCCTGGTCTCAAGCGGTCCTCCTGCCTCATACTTCCAAAGTGTTGGGATTACAGGCATGAGCCACAACATCCAGCCTTAGTAACTGAGTTTTAACTGCAAAGAAAAATAAACCAAATTAGAATGAGTATCCCTATTGGGTAGCCTCCAGGAGCGCAAGCCACTTTGCTTTGTCTGTGACAAAGTAGGAAAATACCTAAATGAATTGTAAAGATCAACAATAGACCCAGAGAAGAAACTCACCAAATTCTGCAGGTTAAAAACGATAAAAAATAAAAGCTCATTTTGGCTAATGGTGACACCTAGTGGAGTATCAAAACTGTGGGGTTTTCTTGGAGTAAACTATTTTATTTCACACAATGGAGTGGGGGAGTCCCTGGGATTGTGTACCCTTGCTCCCTTCACAATAAGATAAGGAGATGAAGACCTACAGGCCTCCCAGGGTAAGCAAGTACAGTATTGCTCTAGAAGAGACTGTTTCTGTGTGCGGTTGCAGAAGACCTCAGAATCACACCAGAAGGTCTCAGCAAGTGAGATCAGGGGCCACTCATCACTTAAGACAATTATTCCTCTCAGTCTATGCCTTTCCACTTGAATTTCACTCTTTCTCCTGCTCCTTGCCCTCCTTCTTTCCTCTTCTGCTTTTATTTACCCCATGTTTATCCTCTGCCCCCTTTCCATTCTTAGTTCTCTAAGCCCATTGATGCCTCCCAAGATGTTACAAACCCCAGAGCGACACGATCTAGTATGGTAACCACTGCCCCATGTGGCTGTTTAAATTCAAATTAATTAAAACAAAATTAAAATAAAAATTCAATCCCTCAGTCTCACTGGTTCCATTTCAAGTGTTCAACAGCACTAGCGGCTACCATATTGGACAGCGCAGACGCGATCATTCCCACCATTGCAGACAATCCTGTTGGAAAGCATGGGCCTGAGGCTTTGTTTACCTCGCTTGGCTCACCTCTTTTCCTTCTCAGCACCTCTTCTCTAAGTGGCAGTTCTTGAGACGGTCTTCTTTCTGCTCCTCCCTGTCCCTCCCTGCTCACTCCAGTCTATTGGGTGGCTTTCTGTTTTCTGTATATTATTATGTAAACTTGTTAACATGACCTTGCCAGGGTACACACACAAAATATGTAATCATATTGGACAGTTTATTCAGGACAATGATTTCAGACTATCTTGTTTTCCATGCATTGGAACACATCAAAATATTTTTAAACTCAACACATCAACACGTCATTTAAAACAATTATACCCCAGGCCCATTTTTTTCTTTTTTAATCTATAGGTTCCTACTTTTTTACCTTGTCTTATGCTAAAGTAGCTTTAAAATTAAACAGTACATCTTTTTTAAAAATACCTAAAAATATATATTTTATGCATAGAACGGCTCTGGAATGAGACACGGGAAACTGGTAACACGGTGCTGTTTGGCTGGGATGGACATTTATGTGGAGAAGCCTTGTATAGTATTTGGATTTGTACCAGGCGTGAGTGTACGTGTGCATATCTGTGTAGATATGTGTATATGAAGCTTTTAAAATTAAATTGAATTATGAATAACTTTTGAAAAGAAAAATAATACTTGAAAATAAATCTCACAGCCTTGAAAGGATCAAACCAAAATGATTCCAGGAAGATGAGCTCTCAGACACAAGGTCATTTCTGAATGAGGCTGCATGGTTTCAGTGACGATGTGTCTAATGCGTGGACATGTGGTACTGTGTTCACTTTATGTGCAATGACGATTTGCTAAGAATTAGAATACTCTGGTAAGTGGCACCTTCTGACTGCCAATGAAAGTTTACATTAGAAAGAGAGCCTTCTGGCCAGGTGTGGTGGCTCACACCTGTAATCCCAGCACTTTGGGAGGCCAAGGTGAGTGGATCACGAGGTCAGGAGTTCAAGATCAGCCTGGCCAAGATGGTGAAACCCCGTCTCTACTAAAAATACAAAAATCAGCTGGGCATGGTGGCGCGTGCCTGTAATCCCAGCTACTCAGGAGGCTGAGGTGGGGGAATCGCTTGAGCCCTGGAGGCGGAAGTTGCAGTGAGCCGAGATCGCGCCACTGTACTCCAGCCTGGGCGACAGAGCAAGACCCCATCTCAAAAAAAAAAAAAAAAGAAAGAAAGAAAGCCTTCCTTTGAGCCTGTCACTTTGGTGCCCATCTCAAAAAGGACCTTGGAAAATGCTGAAAGCTAGATGGATCCTCCCTTCCTGAGGCACACTGAGTCACCTCTCTTTCAAGGGCTTAAAGAACAAAGTGAAAGTAACCATTTCTCTTCCTTTTCCTTGGCTCTCCTGGTCTAGCCATGGCTGTGTGTTCTTCTTAGGATCTTCGGGGAAGAAAAGAGAAGGGAGCCTGAGTTCTTGCCTCACTTCAAAGCTGGTTTTAGCCCAAAGGCACTTCGAACTTGGGATTTATGTAGCATTTATAGTAAATTCTCATGTTTCTTTAAAAAGAAATTTGGGGACTAGAATACCTACAAAATAAGAACTAGTTACACCACCAATTTGAGAAAAAGGGAAACTGAGGTAGACACAGCAAATGTGTGAGCTGGGATTCACAGCACTCTTGACTTCCTGTAAGTTTCCATGACATCGAAACCATATAATCATATGCCCAGACCACACTATAGCACCTCTGTGTGAATTCATCTAAATAAAGCGATGCCTGGACCACGCCACCCAGGGGAGTTGGTTTGTGGTTCTATCTGACTGTGGATTTCTACAGTGCCAGCCTGGCTTTGCAGGGAATCATCATCCTTCTAAAAAAAACTAAGGTTTACAACTGGGCTCCCCAGGACATGCAGGATTGAGTTTCTAATGATGGGAAGACAAATGGCAGCCCATTCCTCAATTAGGTTTTTGAAAACAAGACATCTGTCACCAAACTACCCCCCTCTCCCCGCCGCCGTACAGAAGTTTACATTTTATTTAAACCTAGTGTTTTTTGTTGTTGTTGTTGTTTTCTGTTTTTGACACAGGGTCTGGCTCTGTCGCCTAGACTGGAGTGTGGTGGTGTGATCACAGCTCACTGCAACCTTCACCTCCGGGGCTCAAGCAATTCCCCCACCTCAGCCTCCCCAGTAGCTGGGATTACAGGCACATGCCACCATGCTCAGCTAATTTCTGTATTTTTTTGTAAAGTCAGGGTTTCACCATGTTGCCCAGGCTAGTCTCTAACTCCTGGACTGTGACCTACCCGCCTCAGCCTCCCGGCTGGGATTACAGGCATGAGCCACCGCACCTGGCCAAAACCTAGTGTTTTGTTTTGTTTTGTTTTTCAATGACTGAAAAAAGAGAAAAAAAATCTATCTTTTAGAAGGAGTAACGAAACACAGGCCTAGAAATTGAGTCCCAGGCAGGAAGCATCTGCTACCACTTAATGTTTAATGGTGTAAGCCCCAGACTGCCGAGGATGGGCAGGATTTTATAGTTTGGAACTTACCAAGCACCATCTATTTTCTAAACTAATTTTGAGTTGATGTGGAATTCTATGTTTTAGGAAGGCAATTTAAAGGGCACAGAATAAGCTAAAAAGAACATAAGTGAGCAAAAGGGGAAGCAGCTATCACAGAACAGCAGATGGAAGGGTTTCTGCCTCGGCCTGAGTGTAGCTGCATATTAATTAGATGTTGTTGTTGCTCGCATTAGAGAAACAAAAAAGTGTCAGTTTTGCACCACAGACAAAAATGTATGAAAGAAAAGAGGAGTAGAGGCCTCAGCAAGAGTAGGAGAATATCACATTTAAAAAGTGCAATTTGTAAAAAAGCATCCAAGAAAAAAGAAAATCAGCATAATGTTGGAAGAAAGTGTTCTGGAACACTGCTGTTTTAATCCTTCTCCTAGTCTGTTTGTGTTGCCATAACAAAGTACCATAGACCGGGTAATTTATAAGAACAGAAATTATTTCTCACAGTTCTGGAGGCTGGGAAGTCCATGACCAAGGCACTGGCAGGTTTGTTGTCTGGGGAGGGTCTGGTCTCTGTTTCCAAGATGGTGCCACACGGTGGAAGGCAGAAGGGCAAGAGGGACTTACTCCCTCCATCAAGCCCTTTTATAAGGGCACCTAGTCTCAGTCCTCAGGGTGGAGCCCTCATGGTCTAATCCCCTCTTAAGGGTTTCACCTCTTTTTTTCTTTTTTTTTTTTTTGAGACAGAGTCTTGCTCTGTCACCCAGGCTGGAGTGCAGTTGCATGCTCTCAGCTCACTGCAACCTCTGCCTCCTGGGTTCAAGCAATTCTCCTGCCTCAGCCTCCCCAAGTAGCTGGGATTATAGGCGCCCGCCACCACACCTGGCTAATTTCTGTATTTTTAGTAGAGACAGAGTTTCACCATGTTGCTCAGGTTGGTCTCAAACTCCTGACCTCAAGTTATCTGCCTCCCTCGGCCTCCCAAAGTGCTGGGATTACAGGCCTGAGCCACCGCGCCCAGCCAAGTCTTCACCTCTTAATATCACTATCACGTTGGCAACACCTGAAGTTTGGAAGGGATACATCTAAATCATAGCAATCCCCAAACCTTATCCCCAGTATGCGAGACTGTATTCAGTTAAAGAAAACATGTCCTAGAAATGATATATATGCTCAGACCTCAGGAAAGGTCACTGATACAAGGGAGTGTGTGATTTTCTTCAGGAGAAAATGGCTGATGACCACAGTGGATTCAAAGAGCATGGAATAAAATCATTGGCTTGGTGACCCAGTCTGAAAACAAGAAAAATGTAAGCCAGGTGAAAATAGGCTTTTCTGCAGCCAGGCTGCAGAAAAGGGCCAATATCTGTACATGCAAGAATAAAGGGGAAAGGAAAAGGAAGATGCCGAGGCTTCATCAACCTGGACAGAGAGACAAAATGGGCCTATTTATTGTGAGTTCCAAGGCATGCTGGGTAGGGATGCTTAAGAGCCTGTGGTTGCTTTGGGATCCTGACAGGCCCCGTCGAAACAAAAGCTATTTGACCTTGGGTGAATCACATAGTCTCTCTAAACATTAAGATTTTTCTGTAAAATGGGAGCGTAAGTTGATGTGCATAAAGCGTCTGGCAGGCAATAAGGGATCAGTACCTAAAAAGAGTTCAGCATGGGATTCCTGTTATTTTCTTTGGGAAGCTTAAGCTTGAGCCATGTTATCACATTTCCTGTCTTCTAATTAGCCCTGACAGGCTCATAAAAGAGAGACCTGGCTTAGGCACAGCAGCTCTGGGCTCCCATTAGGAGTGGTGGATCGTTTTTCCTTCTGGCCAGGATCCAGTTGGCCCCAGGTGGTAAACCTAAGAATGACTTCAATTTTTAAACATCTTGTTGCCTTAAGGGGCAAAGGTAAATAAGTCCCAAGAGCCTCAGTTTCCCAGATTCCCAAGTGTTGCCCGCATTACTGCATCTATGTTTCATTCCAGGTATAAAATGCTAGATTTCTGAATGTGGATTTTCCTTCCCAGGAAGCCTAAAGATAATACAGATATCTATTTAGTTGAGTGCCTTTTGCCAGGAGACAGGAGAATGGAGAGAATGATCTGTTGAATTTTATTTTTAAGCACAACATAATCTTTAGCTATGGTTAATTTGCTTAATAAATAATTGTCGAATATTATTACGTTCCAGGGAGATACAAGTGCTCAGGTGAGACAAAGAAAAGTAAAACATAGTCCTTGCCCTTGAAGAGTTTATGGTCCAAACGGGGCTAAAACTAGGACACAAATTATTACACTCAAGGCACAATGCAATAAGGACCACAGACCAGATGGGAACAAAACGAATCAGGGGTTTTGAAGGAAATTGCCTCTAGGAGATTTTTATTACATCAGCAACACTCTAATAAAAATAATACCCTAATAAGTAGTGATTTTCCTTTCTCTCTGTTCCCTTATATATCCTTATCCATACATTTATGTGATTTTTATAGTGTAGTCACAATAAACTTTGTGTCTCGTGAGCATTATGTTATAAGCATTTCCTTTGGCTAAATAGTCTTCATCATCATAATTTCCATCTGTCTGAGTGTAATTTCCTTTAGAGTCCCCTGCTGTGAGGTAGTTGGGCTATTTCCAGTCTTTTCACTGTTAAAAATTATGATGACTATGATGCAAGAGGTATCTTTATGCACGTAGCTTTTTTTTTTTTCTTTAGTGTCATTTTGTTTAGCTCAACTCTGCAAAATAGGATTGATGGGCATCAAGGTACAGGAACATTTCTGTCTCTTTTGAAATATATTACTTCATTGTTTCCCCCAGAAGTTTGGGCCCATGTATTAGGCAGGGTTCTCCAGAAAAACACAACCAGTAGGATACATATAGATATATAGAAAAAGGTTTATTCTGAAGGATTGCCTATTATGGAGGCTGAGAAGTCCTGTAACTGCTGTCTGCAAGCTGGAGGCTCAGGAAAGCTGGTAGTATAATTCCAGTCCAGTCCCAATGGTCTGAGAACCACGAAGCCGAAAGCATATGTCCCAGTCCCAGTCCAAATGCTAGAGAACCAAGAACACTGATGTCCAAGGACGGGAGAAGATGGATGTCCCAGCTCAAGCAGAGAAATCAACTTCGCACCTCTTCTGCCTTTTTGTTCTATCTGGGCCCTCAACAGATTGGATGGTGCCTGCCCACGTTGGTGAGGGTGATCCTCCCTCCTCAGCCTGTCAATCCAAATGCTCGTCTCTTCTGGAAACACCCTCACAGGCACACCCAGAAATTATGTTTTACCAGCTATGTGGGTATCCCTTAGCTCAGTCAAGTTGATACATAAAAGAAATATCGCAGCCCATTTACAATGTCTCCAGCAATAGATGTACCTGTTTCAGCAAAACGGTGTCCGCATTGAGTGGGCTGTTTTTGGTTTTCTTATAATTTGCTATGATTTTATAACTATGCCATGATGCCTCGTTGTTATTTTAATTCACATTTCTTTGATAACTATTTTTCCATATTCTTCCTAATCGTATCTCTTAAATGAGTTGGCATCCTTTGCCTATTCAGGATAAACGAATAAGATTTCCACTGGCAGAGAGCCAGTGAATTGACATTTTGGGGACAAAAAATGGCTTAGTCAGGCATAGAGGCAGGAAAGCACAATGTATTAAGGAAAACACAGACTTTTTGGGCTGGGATGTAGGTTACTAAAAAAAAAACTGGTGGAGGTGAGGCTAGAAAGGAAAGTAGATGCCAGTGTATGAAAGAGTTTGTTTTTATTTTTTATTATTGTATTTTGTTTTAAGATAGAGTCTTGTTCTGTCACCCAGGCTGGAGTGCAGTGGTGTGATCTGGGCTCACCACAACTTCAACCTCCAGGGTTCAAGTGATTCTGCCACCTCATTCTCCTAAGCAGCTGGGACTACAGGCATACACCAACACACCCAGCTAATTTTTGTATTTTTAGTGGAGACAATGTTTCACCATGTTAGCCAGGCTGGTCTCAAACTACTGACCTCAAGTGATCCGCCTGCCTCTGCCTCCCAAAGCTCTGGGATTACATCTGTGAGCCACCGCGCCTTACCTGTTTTTTGTTTGTTTGTTTGTTTTTTCTGTCACCCAGGCTGGAGTGCAGTGGCATAATCTAGGCTCACTGAAACCTCTGCCTCCCGGGTTCATGTGATTCTTCTGCCTCAGCCTCCCGAGTAGCTGGGACTACAGGCGTGCACTACCACGCCTGGCTAATTTTTGTATTCTTAGGAGAGACAGGGTTTCACCATGTTGATCAGGCTGGTCTTGAACTCCTGACCTCGTTATCCACCCGCCTCAGCCTCCCAAAGTGCTGGGATTACAGGCGTGAGCCACTGCACCTGGCCGCCTGACCAGTTTTTAATCCTATAGGGTTTTTTCTTTTTTTTCCTTTAATTTGTACAATATTCCTCATAGGAGTGAACAATTGGGGTGGACTGTCTCTCTCTCTTAACTCCGATGAATCTATAGGACTGCCAGTCAGGAGCAGCCTTCTCCATATGCCCCTGTCACCTCTAGCCAAATTCCTGATCCTCTTGCTT
Source organism: Pan troglodytes (assembly GCF_028858775.2). Lineage (NCBI taxonomy): Eukaryota > Metazoa > Chordata > Mammalia > Primates > Hominidae > Pan > Pan troglodytes. The sequence goes on from NC_072414.2 coordinate 55,400,696, forward strand.
CTTTTCCACCTGGAACCTGCTGATTCCTGGGGCTCCCACCCCACCTGGCTCCTGCTCACCTGCTCCCTGCTTCCATCATCGGTTCGACACTCCTGGAACCCCTGGCCCCACCTCTCCTCAACTCCTCGTGACACTCACTCTCAGTGCAGGCCCAGTCTACTTCTGATTTAAGCTCTGTCCACCTGATCCAGCCTAGGGCCCAACATCAGTTCCGGGCATTGGACCCCAGGTTCTGCACCCCTCCTGGGCTCACCCTGGCCCCCTCAGGGATGTGTTCCCTCTGTCTTCCAAGAGGGTTAAAAGCCATGAGGACTCAGAAGGAGGCATCCAGTCTTTCCTCCTCTACCTGGAGAAAGAGGGGCGGCCTCACAGAACCATAGAGAAGAGGGGTTGTTGCTCTTTGAGAAAACACCTAGACTTGGTTCCTGGGAACTGCTAACTGCAAGGGGTTGGCTGTTCCTGCCCCACGGCACTGACAGGCCTTCTGGAGAATCATCTTTGTTCTACCATTTCCCCAGCCAGAGCAACATGTGCTGCTGAAAGAGGAAAAAGCTGACAAAGTAGCCCATTTCCCTTCCCATGATAAGGATATTGCATGCCCAGCTCCAGGCTCTCACATGCCCAAGGCTGCTTTGTCCAGCCAGATCTGCAGACCAGAGATCCCTTTCAGACATTTGGGGCTCAAACCCCAAGTCTCCTGATGCCCACCCCGGTGAGGAGCAGCCATTCCTGCAGGACAGGCAGAGCAGAGACACAACCCACTATCCAGGCCAGGTGCGGTGGCTCACACCTGCAATCCCAGCACTTTGGGAGGCTGAGGTGAGAGGATTGCTTGAGCCTAGGAGTTCAAGACCAGCCTGGGCAACATAGGGAGTCTCTAAAAATAAAAAATTAAAAATAAAAAAGTCCTATCCATGAAGTAAAAGCTCAGCAGCCTCCCCATGAGCAGGGTCTTGATGGGAAGGGCCACAGCTGGGGGCCCAGGGGTGGGGGTGGGGTTAGCCAGACTTTGTTTCCCTGAAGGCATCTGTGGCTTGTACACTTGTTAGGAGTCTTGCAGAGGATGGCACAACTGAATCCCAGCAGCCACTTATGCACTACTTACTGAGAACATGGTGCCCTGCCCAACCCACAAAGCCAATGTCATTCTGTCCAAACCCCCTAAAATGGGAGTTTGGGAAATGCCAAGGATTTCATCTCCAGGTGCTCCATGTGGACAAGCTCCGCTCTCTGTGGGAGGATGGCATGAAATCATGTCTATGCCTTTTGCAAATAACAAAGAGCTCCACAAAGTGTAAGGGATGATAACTGTGTTTCCCAGCACAAACCACATCCCTTACAACTCCGCGGGCACTGAAGGACTATCCGCAGGTCTTGTGTTTTGATATTTGGGCAGATTGCCTGGCTCATCTGCGTGGTTTTTCAGCCTGTGCTTTCTTTGCAGACAAGACTGGGATTTAATCACATCAAAGTGGAGAGAGGCCTCAGCTGGGGTCTGGCATGGGCTGTGACAATGTCATTCAGATTCTGAACTTGTTCTTACACTTACCTGGTACACGCTCCTAAGGGAATTTTGGCAGCTCCAAAAAGGAGAAAAACATGGCTTTTGATCCTGGACCACCGTTTGCTCTCATATTGTGGGAGAGCAATTATTAACTTGTCTTCACTTGACATTTAAAAATGTCTTAGTATCTGGTTTTTATTAACAATATCCCACCAGACAGAGCAAGACAAATAAAAGAAAAAGCTTTGAACATTATCTTAGGGACCAGCTGGAGGAAAATAGAAAAAGAAGAATCTTATTAACATGTAATAATAGCTCCCCTCCACGGCACACGTTCTCATTTTAGCCTCACAATCACATAGGGAGCTATCATCACCCTTTTAAAAATAAATGCACCCATTATTGAAATAACTAATATTTTATCTGATTTTTAAATGAAAAATAAACTAAGCTTCGTGTCCAGATTTATCAGTGCAGTGGCTTTGGGGTCGCTTCTCTCGCCACCAAAACAGGAGCTCTGGTAAATGTGTTGGTTTCATGATTCTTGCATTTTTTCTGGAGATTTTCCATCTGTTCTTCCTTTGGCAGGCTCACACCTAACATTTGCAGGGGCTGGGATGAGAATGTAAATGGGGGCTCCCTGGCCCACGGCTCATGCCACTTCTCTATTTACCCCGGTTCCATTTCTTACCACCGAGGGCCTTCCATGCATGTATGCAAACAACTCTGTCCAAGCTCCAACCATGTGCTTTCACCAGCAAACAGCTGTCCCTTGACCACCTCTTGGGCCCCTAGGTGTATACATCAGATGCACTTCCCACCTTTGGGAGGATGGATTTGGGAAAGAGTTCAACAAGTCCCTTGAAGAGGGCTTGGGGTCCCTTCAGCAGAGAATGACAGGATCCTCAGAGACCCCCAGGGATCTGGGGAGTGTTCCTTGTCCTTGGCTTCCCTTGGCTGCTTGTTCTCACTCCACAGCGAGGGGCAAAGCCAGAGAAATGCAGAGGGTGCCGAACAAGGACCTCAGCTGCCCTGATCTGGGGTTGATGCTGCCTTTGTACTTAGCACTGCCTGCCAATGGCAGGCCACCTCTGCTGAAAGACAAGGGCAGAGAGTTTGGCCACCTTAGGCCTAGCGACATCTCTGGACCCAATGAGAAACTCCAATGTCGAATTCAGAGGGACTGAATGTCCCCTCCCCCTAAAAATTCTTCCTCTGATGCTAAAACCGTGTCTGAGCTGTGTTTTGTTTGATAGTTTTTTCCCTAAGGCTGAAATGCCCTAGTTCTTACTTTGTATTAACAAGGCAGCTTTCAGTTGGAAAATCTCAAAGCAACTAGGAACCGCTTCACAGACAAAGCTGGGACAAGAGAGGCTCTCCAAGTTCAGGGATTGGGCAAACGACAAGATGTCCTTCCTGCCCCTTCCTCTGACAGTGAAGCCTCGCTCCCTGGGAAAGGCAGAAGAGTCACTGCTGGGTGCAGGTGCATGGTGAGCTCTGGGTCTGGAAGCCCTAAGACCTGAATGAGCACATCAGATTTTGGGTTTATAAGGACCCAGAATTTCCAAGAGAAAATAAGCCCTTACACTTTCAGGAGAACCAATGTGCAGCCATGGCAAGGAGCTAGATTTTCCTAAAGCAAGCAGCCTCAACCTTCACAGCCTCAAAGCAGTAAGCCAAATCTAACAGTAGGAAAATGAGGATGGAATTTCAAAAAGAAAATGGGAACTCATTTAAACTGGCCAAAGGCATTCATGTTTGATACCAGATATGCAGTTTCTAAGAAGTCAGTGCATCCGTGCTAAATAAGATGAAAGTACTTAACTCAGGGCTTCTCAGGGTTTTCTACTGAAGCATCTCTAATGACAGACAGAGCCCAGTGGCTTTGCACCCAGAAACCCAGGACCATGGCTCAAAGATACTTACAGAAAATGCAAAATTTCTTCCAAGGTTTGTGTTTTGTTTTCAAAATGTATACAATTGTGCATTTAGTTTCATTTTTTAAAAATCTCCATTTGGGCCGGGTGCGGTGGCTCATGCCTGTAATCCCAGCACTTTGGGAGGCTCAGGTGGGCAGATCACCTGAGGTCAGGAGTTCGAAACGAGCCTGGCCAAACTGGTGAAACCCCGTCTCTACTAAAAATACAAAAATTAGCTGGGCGTGATGGCAGGCACCTGTAATCCCGGCTACTCGGGAGGCTGAAGCAGGAGAATCATTTGAACCTGAGAGGTGGAGGTTGCAGTGAGCTGAGACTGCGCCATTGCACTCCAGCCTGGGTGACAGAGCGAAACTCTGTCTCAAAAAATAATAATAATAATAATAATAATCCCCATTTGTTTAGCGGAAGGCATAAAGCTGGTAAGTCCATCGGATCATCAGACATGAGGCTTCTGCTTCTGAAGGGAGGTCTGAAACAGGTAAACGAATTCAGGTTTTTCTAACTAGGTATTGTGACTGATGAATGATCTAAAAAAGCTGGCTTCAACCGAGACACATGTGATGTCTGATGTTAAGGTTTCTGGTTTTTAGCTATAACTCTTTTATGTTTGCTTCAAGCCTTGGCCTGGTCTAGTACCCCTGCTGGCCTTGTCTGACAAGTACCTGAAATCAGAGGAAGGCCTCAGTCTACCTTTGTGAGAAGGTGGACCAGGTGGAGCAGCTTGGAAAAGGGGTCCCAAGGTGGCCAGCAGTGACCAATAGAGAGGCAGCAAGCCAACACCTGGCAAACAAGCTCAACATCACTTGAGAAACAGAAACTGTTCCCTTCTCAGGACTTCAAGAAGTACTGCAGAGGGGGACAGACTTACTTACTGAAGTCAGGTCACGTGAGAGTGTGGAGTATGTCAAGGCTGTGACTAGCATATATGATGCTCTTATGCAAACCACACAAAAGGGGCTCATCTGAGCAATGAATTATGAAATGCACCCCTTTCTTCCACACTGCACATGTTACCAGGCTGGTTTAAGCCCCACCTGTCCCCTTGCTTAGCTGCCTTTGTGCATTGCACAGCCTGCATTTGCAGAACAGTACTGGTTGGATGTTGATATGGATCTGTGTCCCCGTCATATCTCATGTTGAATTGTAATCCCCAATGTTGGAGGTGGGGCCTGGTGGGAGATGATTGGATCATGGGCACAGCTCCCTCGTGGCTTTGTGCTGTCCTTGCAATAGTGGGTGAGTTCTCACGAGATCTGGTTGTTTAAAAGTGTGTGGCACCTCCCTGCCACTGGTTCTCTTGCTCCCGCTCCCACCATGTGAGATGCCTGCTACCCCTTCACCTTCTGCTGTGATTGGAAGCTTCCTGAGGCCTCCCCAGGAGCCAAACATATGCCAGCATCATGCTTCTTATATGGCCTGAAGAACAGTGAGCCAATTAAACCTCTTTTCTTATATATTACCCAGTCTCAGATATTTCTTTATAGCAATGCAAGAATGGCCTAACACAGATGTTAAAGAGAAGGTGACGCTAGAAATTGGAGACCGTGTAAAAACTTGGGTTTCAAAAATAATGTTTATGCCAGGCTCACGCCTGTAATCCCAACACTTTGTGGGGGCTGAGGTAGGAGGACTGCTTGAGTCCAGGAGTTTGAGACTAGCCTGGGCAACATAGGGAGACCCTATCTCTACAAAAAAATTTTTAGTTAGCCAAGTATGGTGGCACACGCCTGCAGTCCCAGCTACTTGGGAGGCTGAGGTGGGAGGACGGCTTAAGCCTGGGAGGTTGAGGCTGCTGTGAGCCGAATTCACACCATTACACTCCAGCCTGGATGACAGAGCGAGACCTCATCACCAAAAAAACAAAAAAAAAATTAGAAAAAATAATTCCCTTGAAATCTTCCAGTAACATTGGTGCTCTAGACCAGGCGTTGGCAAGCTATAACCTGCAGACTTAAGCCTGCGAGGCTTAAATCCAACTTAGCACCTGTTTTTGTAAATAATGTTTTATTGGAACAACAACGATGCCTATTCACTTGGATATTGTCATGGCTGCTTTGACGCTATGACAGCAGTTAGATAGTTGCTACAGAAACTATGTAGCCTGCAAAGCCTAAAATATTTACTACTGGTCCTTTATAGTCAAAGTTTGTTAAACCTTGCTCTAAAGAGAGACACCATGTTTTTCCTGTGGCTTTGCATCCCTATTGACACACTGCTGAATCCTTCTAGAAAATAACTGTAGCCCGTGGCTGGGCGCAGTGGCTCATGCCTGCAATCCCTGCATTTTGGGAAGCAGAGGCGGGAGGATCACTTGAGCCTAGGAGTTTGAGACCAGCCTGGACAACATGGTGCAACTCTGTCTCTACTAAAAATACAAAAAAATTTTAACAGGTGTGGTGGCGTGTTCCTGTAGTCCCAACTACTAGGGACGCTGAAGTGGGAGGATCAGTTGAGCCCTGGAGGTCGAGGCTACAGTGAGCCATGATCGTGCCACTGCACTCCAGCCTGGGCATTGGAGTGAGACCATGTCTCAAGAAAAGAAGAAAGAAAGAAAAAGAAAGGAGAAGGAAGAAAGAAAAAGAGAGTGAGAGAGGAAGGAAGGAGGGAAGGAAGGAAGGAAGGAAAGGAGGAAGGGGAAGGAAAGGAGGGAGGGCCGGGTATGGTGGCTCATGCCTGTAATCCCAACACTTTGGGAGGCCAAGGCAGGTGGATCACCTGAGGTCAGGAGTTCAAGACCAGCCTGGCCAACATGGCAAAACCCCGTCGCTACTAAAAATACAAAATTAGCCGGGCATGGTGGTGGGCGCGTGTAATCCCAGTTATTTGGGAGGCTGAGGCAGGAGAATCACTTGAACCCTGGAGGTGGAGATTGCAGTGAGCCACGATGTGCCACTGCACTCCAGCCTGGGCAATAGAGTGAAACTCCGTCTCAAAAAAAAAAAAAAGGAAGGAAGAAAGGAGAGAAAGAAAAGAAAGAAAAAAAGAAAGAAAGAAGAGGAGAGGAGGGGAGAGAAGAGAAGAAGGCAGGGAGAGAGAGAGAGAGAGAGAGAGAGAGAGAGAGAGAGAGAGAAAGAAAAGAAAGGAAGAAAGCAGGCAGGCTGGGCGCCATGGCTCAGGTCTGTAATTCCAACACTTTGGGAGGCCGAGGCGGGCGGATCACGACGTAGGGAGATCCAGACCATCCTAGCTAACACAGCGAAACTCCGTCTGTACTAAAAATACAAAAAAAAAAAAAAGAAAGAAAGAAAGAAAAAAATTCGCCGGGCGTGGTCGCGGGCGCTTGTAGTCCCAGCTACTCGCGAGGCTGAGGCGGGAGAATGGCGGCGTGAACCCAGGAGGCGGAGCTTGCAGTGAGCGGAGATCGCGCCACTGCACTGCAGCCTGGGCGACAGAGCAAGACTCCGTCGAAAGATAGAGACAGAGAGAGAGAGAGAATCACAAAGCCTAGACTGACTATTGATGACTGAGCCTTGCTGACAGTAAGGAAACACCAAATCCATTGCTGTAGGTTTCACTTCCCGTATAAAGAATTGATGACTGGAGAAAGTAAAGTGTTTGCTTTAGTGGGTTTTGCTGAAAACCATTGACTTATTGTCTTTCTTTCCTCACTCCCTGACCCTCGGCCCACACCCAAGTGTCACAGAGCCCTTCCAACTGCCTTCCACATGGTGTTCCCATCACCAGCCAGTTTCAGGTCTTAGCACATCTGTCCCCAGTCTATTTCTGGAGCCTCCTAACTAGTTTCCCTGCCTCCAATTTTCTTCCTTTCCCCTCTCTCCCTCCTACAATTGCCAAATTAATCTTCCTAAAACAGTGCTGTCACTCCCTTCCTTCAATAACTACGCACTCACTGCCTGCATGCCTACAGCAAGAATGTCAACCCTGCTAGGTGACAGAATGACCTAAATTCAAATTCCGATGCCCAGGCCCCACTCCCCATCCCACCGTAGAATCTGATTCTGTAGAATGAGTCTTGGACCCCAGCCTGTGTGTTTTTAAAAGCTTGGGCATAAGTGATTTTGAGGCACAACCAAGGATGAAACGATTGGCTTACAGACATGGTTCAAACTCCTTAACCCGCCCTCAACTCACTCCTCCAAACCTACTCCCAGTGCTATTTGAATTAAGAATTAACCCCCGCCCCGAAGACTTGAATGAAGGGCTGGGGTTGAAGCAGCTTCTGCAGGGGCTTCACCCAAAGCCCCCACCAAGCACACACAACCAGCAAAGTGGATGATCAGAGAAAAGACCAGCTCGAAGATACAACAGATACAAAGACAGGAAAAACAGATGCCTGGACCCTGCTTCCGCTCCTGAGTTTATTATATCTGAAGAAAGGTGTTCACAGGCCTAAGATTTAGTGGGCAATGGAATCGTGAAAGTGCAGTGAAAGGACTGTTAACATTCCACTTAAGTCACTAACAACAGTTTCCTCCAGTATAAGACGAAAATAATTACAATATCTGCTCCGGAGGACGTTGCAAAGCTTACATGGGATAATAAGAATGAAAACATTTTATGCTCATAAACATTTTGAATCTCAATTAGTTTCCAATAGAAATAATGCTATATAAATCTTGGTTAAGTTCCCAGACCAACTCTCAAAAGTTTAACCCCAAATAGAACTGAACTAGAGTATAAATACTGCCAGCCTGAATTCTGGGTCCTAGGAGGAGGAGGCCACAGGACATACGAGGCACGAGGTGGGAATAGGGTTTCCTTTCTCCTTTCCCAAGTACAGGATGGCCCTAGGAATATCTAGGAGATGGGAGAAAGTTCCCTCTGCCGCTCTCTCTAGATCCAAGTGTGATCCTCGGATTGCCTGCATTAGAATTCATTTATTCAACAGAAATGTACTGAAAGCCGCAATGGGCCAAGCATCTGTTCTTGGCCCCTGTCCCACATTGGGAATCAATCTCTGACAGTAGGCTCCGGGAAGCTATCATTTTTAACAAGCTCTCCAAGAAAGTAGGATGCACAATAAAGTCAGACTCCTGTGCTGGGCTGAGTTTCCTTGAATTTAGGATGCCCTAAGCCATTCAGACCAAGGCCAGACAAAAGTATCTATTACCTACCTCCCCTCCAACCAACAAAATTCCCTTCCCCTCAGTGCAACTCCTGTCTGCTCAGTAATAAAAGGAACATATAGCATCTTGCACTGCTCCTGAACATCTCTATATTTTCCATATTTTCTTGTTTGATATTTTAAAGTTAAGAAGAGAATACAAATAGCAACATAGGCAAGGCTGGATCTTATAATTCCATGTATTTCCCCGATCAGGGCTCTATTAGAATTGCATTTGACTTTTGTTTTTTGTCTCTCTCCCTCTCGAACACAAGCTCCTTTGTCTGCGATATTCCTAGTGCCTTACACAGTGGCTGCCACCTAGTAGGTGCTCAATAAAAATCAGTTGAAAGTTGTAAAAGAGAACAGTAATCTCCGGAAGTTAAGATTCCCACATGGTTGCTGATACTCGCAGGCGTAGTCAAATTTTTCAGAGTCTGCCTTTAAGCCCTTAATGGATGCCTGATAATTCTCTGCAGTTTCCGACAGATAAATTAAGAGAAGATAAGAGTCCAAGCCATGTGAAGGAAGACGATTTGGGACTCAGAGGCCATTGTAAGGCAGGCTGGCCCTGGGAACAACCCTGCAACAGGATCTTGCTTTACCGCCCCTTCCTGGTTCTACACCTGAGCGCTGGACCTACCCCGCCCAGGCCCACTGAGGCCCAGGCACCCCCAACACTTCTGACTTGGATGAAGTGCTATGCCATGGGCCACGGGATCTGGCTTCTCTAGTGGCCGTCCATAGGAGGCAGGAACTCCATCTAAAAATATGAGTGAGTTGAAGCCCCGTGGGTGAACTTTGACCAATGAGAGATGGGGGATAAGATCCTGCAGATAAATTCGTTTCTTCCTCACATCCCAAAAAGACTGTTTTGAGGCACAGTGGCCCCATGTGCCTCTCTGGAGATCTGCCATGTGAACCCAAATGCTTTGTGTTTCTTGTGAAGCTTCAGCCAGCTTGGCAACATCATCATGAGATTACTTTCCTGCCTGTTATGGATTGAATTGTGTCCCCACAAACATATGTTGAAGTCCTAACCCCCAGTATCTCAGAATGTGAACTTGTTTGGAAATAGGATCATTGCAGATGTAATAAAAGACGAGGTTATACTGGAGTTGGGTGGGTCCTTAAGCCAAGGTGACTGGTGTTATAAGAAGATGAGAGACACACAGACATAGACACAAGGGGAGAACGCTATGTGACAACAGAGGCCGAGATGGGCGTTACACCACCACAAGCCAAAGAACATCTGGGGCTACCAGAAACTGGAAGAGACAAGGAAGGATCCTCCTCCTAGAAGCTTCCAAGGAAGCATGGCCCTGCCGGCAGCTTGCCTTCATATTTCTAGCCTCCAGAACTGTGGGAGAATACCTTTCTGTTGTTTTAAGCCATCCCGTATGTATTAGCAGTACTTTGTTATGGCAGCACTTGGAAATTAGTACACCATCTCACTTCCATTTTCCCCTGACTCATGCTGTGCTCTGAGATTGTCCCTCCATAAAGTGTTAGCACAGAAACTTTGCCTTAGGCTTTGTTTTCTAAGGCAGTTAACAAGATTATATATATGTATGTGTGTGTGTACGAGTTAAAGTCCATAGTGAACTTTGATCAATGATAGATGATTTTTAATATATATGCATTTACAAGCATAATATATATGCATTTACAAGCATAATATATATGCATTTACAAGCATAATATATATAATACATATAATGCATTGACTATATATGCATTACAAGCATATATATATATGCTTAAATTATTTTTGAAGGGACACATAAGAAACTGGTAAAAAGGGTTGCCTCTGGGGAGGAGAAGTAGGGGGCTGCAGGACAAGGACAGATGAGAGAATTTTGTTTTCCTTTTTGTACCCTTGTCATGGTGGATGATATGGGTTTGTTAGTTGTTTATTTAAGGTAAATTTAAAACATTTTAAAGATAATGGCCTAGGAGGGTCTCTGAGGCTCTAAGAAGGACAAAAAGAGTACAGAGGGACTTGTGCAGACCTGGTAACAGGTAAGGGAGGTGTGTGGATGTCCCAAAAGATGCCAGCATATTCTGGACCAAAGGCTAGTCAAGATGAATTAAGTTTCAGGAAATAAACAAGGGCAGGTGTCTCTCTCCACTACGGAGCTAACACTCGAGCAACCCCAGGACAGAGGAGAACTCCCCAGAGAGAAGAAAGAGAAGGAGAAAATACTGACTTGAGCAAGCTTAAAACTAAAATGACCAAGAAACACATTTAAGTGTCTGAATTTGCTTAGAATTGACTATTTTGTTATTATTGTTTGTATTTAATCAGTAGTCAAAATGGGAGCTCAAGATATTGTTTAAATTACAGAAAAACAAAATTAGATATTTGGGGGATACTCAGGGTTATAGCTTGGGAAATATTATACCCACACCTGTTATTTGGTTTAATCCTCTCAACCACCTGTATAAGGTTAGTATCCCCATTTTACAGATGAGAAAACCAAGACCTAGAGAAGTTCAATGACTTAATCAAGATTATACAACTTTGAGGACAGGCATAGTGGCTCACACCTATAATCCCAGCACTTTGGGAGGTGGAGGAGGGCAGATCATCTGAGGTCAGATGTTCGAGACCAGCCTGGCCGACATGGTGAAACCCCATCACTACTAAAAATACAAAAATTAGCTGGGTATGGTGGCACAAGCATGTAATCCCTGCCACTCAGGAGACTGAGGCATGAGAATCACTTGAATGCAGGAGGTGAAGTTTGCAGTGAGCCAAGATCATGCCATGGCACTCCAGCCTGGGCTACTGAGTGAAACTGTCTCAAAAAAAGAAAGATTATACAACTTCTAAGTGTTAGAGCTGGGACTTGAATCTAGGCGCATGTAGACTCCAAACCTGATCCTCTCTTCCAGACTCCAGATTTCTTTTTGAGTGGGGTTTATTCCAGCATTTCTAAGAGAGGTTCACACATCTGTCAACTAGGAGGCTGGTTGGCTCTTAAGGACCAAATCATGCTCTTGGGTTGGGGGTAGAAGAGGCAGAATCAGGGGAGGAATGGAAGACATAGAGGGAGAGATGTGAACTTCCACTCCCATCCATCTCTGTATCCCTTCTTGGAGAAGGGTCTCCTGTCTAAATGGCTCCCTCTTCCTTCAACACAATTTGATCTAAGTATGTCTCTCATTCTACCCTAATTCCTGACAACCTAGTGTTTTGGGGGCCTGACTTAAAATGGCTTGAAGCCAGACGTGGTAGCTCACACCTGTAATCCCAGCACTTTGGGAGGCTGAGGTGGGCAGATCACTTGAGGTCATGAGTTCGAGACCAGCCTGGCCAACATGGTGAAACCTCATCTTTACTAAAAACGCAAAAATTAGCCGGGCATGGTGGCAGGAGCCTGCAATCCCAGCTACTCAGGAGGCTGAGGCAGGAGAATCGCTTAAACCCAGGAGGGAGGCAGAGGTTGCAGTGAACTGAGATCGCGCTACTGCACTCCAGCCTCAGCAACAGAGTGAGACTCCATCTCAATGAAAAAATTAAAGTTAAAATTAAATTAAATGGCTTGAGTTGACAGGATAGACCGTTGTTCACACAACAGGATATCTGTTATTGCCAGAGCACCCTCCAAGGTACAATCTGTGTGTGCCTTGACGGTAATTTTCCCTAAAGGCAAACTAGGTATGAGGTCTCAGTTATTCCTGAATAGGACTAAGAGTCAGGAGGATACAGATGAACTTTCCTCCACCGAGGTATTAATAATTATTTCTTAAATAAGTAGATGGATGGAGGATGGATGGATGGAAGGATGGATGGATGATGGGTAGATGATGATTAGACGGATGGACTATCTACTCAGGACCTCTGTTCGTTCTTCACTATCCTTTAATTTATGGTGGCTTACATCATTTCCTTATGTTTCCGCCTTCTATGCTTGGCTTCACTCAGAGATGGATCTAAGACTGCACTGAAATGCGTCCCCTGTCTGTCACAGACTATTCCCTCAGCTTGACTTTATACAATTCAAAGGATTCTGCTTCAGACTAGTTCTGTGTGATTAAAGGGCAACAATATTTCTGGCGCACACTTGTAGATTGTTTATACAAAAATAAAAAGGATAACTGAGACTATGGAAACTGGAAATCATTTGTCCTAATTATGGATAGTAATAGGAGAGCTTTGTGTTCACTAAACACGCCCGCCTGCTTGGCCCCCAGAGTTACTGAGTTCATCTCTGTTTTTATGTTTTGGCCTGTTATCTGCCCCTCCAGGATAGTTAACTCATTTTCCATCACTCCTTTCTTGCACTTTCCATTCCCGTTGAACTGAACCACTTGGTCTGATTTTCTTTTTCTTCTCAGTTATCAAGAGAGAGGTTCTATAATCTCAAACTATAATTGTGGATCTGACTATAACTCCTTGCAGTTCTATGAGTTTTTGCTTCATGTATTTTGAAGCTGTTTTGAGGTATATAAATCACTAAGATTATGTCATCTTGATGAATTGACCCCTTTATCATTATGAAATTATCTTCTTTATCTCTACTAATATTCTTTGTTCTGAAATCTATTTTGTCTGGTATTGATATAACCACATTAGTTTTGTTTTGACAAGTGTTAACATCACATATCTTTTCCCATCCTTTCACCTTTAAGCTATGTATGTATTTATTTATATTTAAACTGAGTTATTTTCCTTCTTTTTTTTTTTTTTTTTTTTTCTGGAGATGGAGTTTCACTCTGCCACCCAGGCTGGAGTGCAGTGGCCTGATCTTGATTCACTGCAGCCTCCACCACCTGGGTTCAGACAGTTCTCCTGCCTTAGCCTCCTGAGTAGCTGGGACTACAGGTGTGCAACACCACACCCAACTAGTGCTTTTTTTTTTTTTTTTTTTTGTACTTTTAGTAGAGACAGGGTTTCACCATGTTGGCCAGGCTGGTTTCAAACTCCTGACCTAAAGTGATCCACCCACCTCGGCCTCCCAAAGTGCTGGGATTATAGGCCTGAGCCACTGTGCCTGGCATAAAGTGGGTTTCTTACACAGAGCACATAGCTGAGTCTTGCTTTTTCTTATCCAACATGGCAGTCCCTGCTTTAGTTTCAATATTTAGCCTGTTTACATTTATCATGATTATTCACATGGTTATTATAAACACTATAACATTTATCATGATTATAACACATGCTATGTGTTTTCTATTTCTCCCATCTATTTTTTACTCACATTTCCCTCTTGTTCTTGTTTTTTTTTAAGTAATTGGGTATTTTTCATGACTCTATTTTTATCTTCTTTGTTGACTTATTAGCTATAACTGTTTGCTTGCTATTTTAGTGATTGTGTTAGGATTTATAGTATGCACCTTTAACTTATTGCTTACCTTTAAGTTATATCATATCACTTCATATATAAGAGTCTTACAACAAGGCCTGTCACGGTGGCTCATGCCTGTAATCCCAACACTTTGGGAGGCCAAGTCGGGTGTATCGCTTGAGCTCAGGAGTTCGAGACCAGCCTGGGTAATATGTAACCCCATCTTTACAAAAAATACAAAAATTAGCCAGGCGTGGTGGCGCATGCCTCTAGTCTCAGCTACTCAGGAGGCTGAGTTAGGAGAATCACTTGAGCCTGGGAGGTTCAGGCTGCAGTGAGTGGTGATCACACCACTGCACTCCAGCCTGGGTGACAGTTAAGACCCTGTCTCAAAAAAAAAGAAAGAAAAGAAACTTACTACAGTATATTTCTATTTCTCCCCTCCGGGCCTTTGTAGTATTGTTGTTATAGATGTACCTCTACATAATTATTAAATTATTTTTGCTTTAAACAGTCAATTATCTTTTTTTTTTTTTTTTTTTTTGAGACAGAGTCTTGCTCTGTCACCCAGGCTAGAGTGCAGTGGCATGATTTCGGCTCACTGCAACCTCTGTCTCCTGGGTTCAAGTGATTCTCCTGCCTCAGCCTCCCGAGTATCTGGGATTACAGGCACCCGCCACTGCGCCCGGCTAATTTTTGTATTTTTAGTAGTGACGGGGTTTCACCATGTTGGCCAGGCTGATCTTGACCTCCTGACCTCGTGATCCACCCGCCTCAGCCTCCCAAAGTGCTGGGATTACAGGCGTGAGCCACCGTGCCCGGCAACAGTCAATTATCTTTTAAAGAGACTTAGCTAAGAAGAAAAAAGTATTTAAATTGTCTATATAGTTGTCATTTCTGGTGCTCTTTATCCTTTAGGTAGATCCATGTTTCCATCTGGTATCATTTTTCTTCTGCTTGTAAGACTTCCAATAACATTTCTTGCAGAGTTAAGTCTGCTGCTGAGGAATTCTTTCAGCCTTTGTAGATCTGAAAAAGTATTTCACCTCTGTTTTTGAAAGACACTTTCTTTGAGTGTGGAACTCTCATTTGACAGGGCTTTTTGTTTTGTTTTCTGTTTAGTACATTAAAGATGTCATTCCACTGTCTGCTAGCTTGCTCTGCTTTCATGAGAAATCTTCTGTCATCCTTACCTTCATTTCTCTGTATATAAATGTGTCTTTTTTCTCAACTGCTTTTGATTTTCTCTTTATCGTTGATGTTTAGCAACTTAAGTATGATGTGCCTTGGGGTTTTTTTTTTTTTCATGTTTCTGTGCTTGGGTCTGTTAAGTTTCTCAGTTCGGGAAGTTTATAGTTTCCCTCAAACTTAGAACATTTTTGACCAATATTATTTTTGGCATACCAGCCCCATTTCAAGGACTCCATTCTCCAATTCCACTTACATTAGGCCACTTGAAGTTATCCCACAGTTCACTGATGCTTTGTTATTCTCCTCTGCAAAGTATACTGTGTTATTAGTCCTATTGAGTGCAATTTTTCATTTCAGATGTAGTTTTCATCTCTAACAGCTCAATTTAGGTTTATTTGATATCGTCCATGTCTTTCTGTCATGTTCAGTCTTTCCTCTAGCTTCTTGAAATATGGAATATGTAATAATAACTTTTACAATATGTTATATACAAATTCTATCATCCGTGTTATTTCTGGGTCAGTTTTGACTAATTGATTTTCTCTTCATTCTAGGTTGTATTTTCCTGCTTTTTTGCATGCCTGGTGCTTTTTGCTTGAATGCCAAATATTGTCAATTTTACCTTGTTGGATATTGAATAGTATTGTATTCATACAAATATTCTTAAGCTTTGTTCTGGGATGCCATTAAGTTACTTGGAAAGAGTGTGATCATTTCAGGTCTTACTCTTAAACTTTGTTAGGCCAGGTCAGAGCTGCATTTAATTTAGGGTTAATTCTCCCCCCTCCTACCAATGCAAGATAATCCTTGGTACTCTAATCAATGCTGCCTGAATTATGAGGTTTTCCACTCTGGCTGCTGGGAAGAGGCATTATCTGGGGCTCTCTGTGAGTACCCTCTGAGTACCATTCCCTCAAATCCTTTTGGGTGGCTCTTTACCTGGTTATGGGGGCATCAGTTTCCAATTACTGCTGTAACAAATACCACAAACTTAGTGACTTGAAACACCACAAGTGTATTATCCCCAAATCAAGGTGTCAGCAGGGCTACATTCCTTCTGGAGGCTCTAGGGAAGAATCTGTTCCCTGCCTTTTCCAGGTTTATAGAGGCTGCCTGTACTCCTTGGCTTGTGGCCCCTTCTTCTATTTCAAGGCCAGCAGCATAGCATCTTCAAATCAATCTCTCTCTCTCTCTTAGTCTCTCTGACCGCTGCTTCTGTCATGTCACATCTTACTCCCTCTTATGATTACACTGGGCCCACCAGGATGATCCAAGGTAACTTTCCATCTCAGTCTCCTTAGCCTAATCACATGTGCAAAGTTCTTTTTGCCCTGTAAGAGATTCCAGAGATTAGACATAGACATCTGGGGTGGGAGGGATTATCCAGTCTGTAAAATGGTCCATTACATATGATTCTTGATAGTTAATACACCAAAGTCATCTTAGTCTGTGTAGCCAACATCATGACACAAACTATTAGTATTTTTTTAAGTGATTTTATTTGTTTTCTCAAACTGACCCAGTCTCAGAAGTCTGTAACAGCTTAACCTTCCAGAAAGCATGCTCAGCATGACAGATCCGGGACCATGGAATGCCTTTCTCTGGCAAACAATAGAGATGCCCAATGATGCTAATCTTCTGTGGTAGGAACAGTCAGGGAGAAACAGTAATTCTTTTAGGCCCATGCAACTTTTGAATGTTTATATAACTCAAGTTACTTAATACAACTAATTTGGAGGGCAACTTGACAACATCTAACAAAGTTGAAGACATACATACCCTCTGATCCAAGAACTCTGCTCTAAACATTGACCTTAAAACTCCCACATGTACACGAAGAGACTTACACAAGAAAGTCCATTACAACTTAGTTAGCAGTAGCACAGAATTGGAAACATTGATAGGAGGATGGATAAACTGAGATTTAATCATTGTCTGAGTTCTCCAAAAAACAGACTCAGAGACAAAGATACAAGTAGTTTATGTGGGACGTGGTCTCAAACGTTTGACAGCAAAATATGATACTAAGGAAGAAGCCAACAAGCCACAAGGTGTGTTCTTGTGGTAGACATGGATGTGCTGCCCGGATTCCCCTTCAGGAAGCTGCAGGGGTTGGCATCAGCAGAGGGCCTCCAGCTGTCAGCTCCTCCAGGGTCTGCCTCAGCCATAGACAGCAGCCTCACCCAAGGTCATGCCCACTCCAGGACAGCCCACAGCCAGGGACTGAGCTAAGCGGAGGTATAAAGACCCAGCCATTTGGGTCCACCACGAGACACTCTAATGGGTGCTACTGTACTTGCTCCCCAGCTCCCTGCAGGTTGGCCAAGGCTTTATCAGGCCAGCATCACAGTTCTCCTCCTCCTTCTGCCCAGTCCTGTGTTCCCCCGTTTCCTTTTGGAGGTGTTGATTCCTAATAAACATCTTACATCCCAAATTCCAGCTCAGTTTCTGCTTCTGGAAAACCTGGCCTGAGATGCTTATCAAGGAAGTTACCACTGTGGGCAGTGAACTGCAGCTTAATCCTGCTGGGAAATTCTAGGAGGCAGTGTAGAGTGAGGCCTCAGAGTTATCCTCCCTAAGGAGCAAGGGAGCTGGGGTATTTATCTACCAACTTCCATCAGTCATTGGTGAGGGCTATTCCTGGGGGCTGTTAAATCCCAGGCTTTTGGGCCTGCTCCATGTAGCAACAGATCATGCTCCCACAGTCAAGAAAGTCCGTGGACAATGATGTGTGGGTGCTGGCAGTGGGAGCCAGAGAAATGCTGAGTGCTCAGAGGATATAGGCAGGCAAGACACCAACAGAGATTGCTACATTCACAGAAAGGAATATTAAACAGCAGTGATGATGAATTAGCTATTTGCATCAATGTGGATGAATCTGTCTGCGGCCATACCACCCTGAACATGCCCAAACATGTCAATATGGATGAATCTCACCAAAACAATATTGAGTGAAAAAAACAAGGTTCAGAAGAATCTAAACAGTATTATATAAATTGGAGAAAAATTTAAAACATGCAAAACAAGAATATTTTTAAGAAAGATACACACACACATACATATATATAGCAAAAGTAGAAAAATATGATGAACAGTAAATTCAGGAGAGTCATAGTATCAACAAAGAGGGAGGGATGGAATGGAATCAGGAATCAGGAGGAGGCCTTGACTACATCTTAAATGTTTTAAATTTTTTGCTGGGTAGAAGTTACACATATGACCATTATATTATATTCTAATTTTTTTTGTATGCCCAAAATTTAAAAAAATAAAACATTGTAATAAACAGGCCAGACTCAGTGCTTCATACCTGTAATCCCAGCACTTTGGGAGGCCAAAGTGAGAGAATCACTTGAGCCCAGGAGTTCAAGACCAGCCTGGGCAACAGCGAGACCCCATCTGTACAAAAACTTTAAAAAATTAGCCTGGCATGGTGGCACATGCCTGTAGTCCCAGCTACTTGGGAGACTGAGGAGGGAGGATCACTTGAGCCCAGGAGTTTGAGGCTGCAGTGAGTTATGATTGCACTACTTCACTCCAGCCTGGGCAGCAGAGTGAGAACTTAAAAATAATTATAATAAACAAAGTAAAATCTTATTTAAAAAATTCAAATGATCTGAAAGACACGAGGATTGGCCATTGTGGAAAAAAAAAAAGACTTGTTTTGTTTTTAACTAAAAATAGCATTAAGGATATTTTTAAATATAAAAACTCTTTCATGACAAGGGTATAAGAAAATGTAATAGGCGCTACCACTGGAGAGCTGAAATACTTTCAACTTCACATCTTTTTTTTTTTTTTTTTTTAACTTTTATGTTAGGTTCAGGGGTACGTGTGCATGTTTGTTACATAGGTAAACTTGTGTCATGGGGGTTTGTTGTACAGGTTGTTTTGTCACTCAGGTACTAGGCCTAGGACCCAGTAGTTATTTTTTCTGATCCTCTCTCTCCTCCCATCCTCCACCCTCTGATAGGCCCCAGTGTGTGTTGGTCCCCTCTATGTGTCCATGTGTTCTTATGATTTAGCTCCCACTTATAAATGAGAACACATGGTATTTGGTTTTCTGATTCTGTGTTCATTTGCTAAAGATAATGGTCTTCAGCTCCCTCCATGTTCTTGCAAAGGACATAATCTCATTCTTTTTATGGCTGCATAATATTCCATGGTGTATATGCACCACATTTTCTTTATCTAATCTGCCATTGATGGCCATTTAGGTTAATTCCACATCTTTGCTATTGTCAACAGTGCTACAGTGAACATACATGTACATGTGTCTTTATGGTAGAATGACTTATATTCCTTTGGGTATATACCCAGTAATGGGATTGCTAGGTTGAATGGTAGTTCTGTTTTTAGCTCTTTGAGGAATCGCCACACCGCTTTCCACAATGGTTGAACTAATTTACACTCCCACCAACAGTGTATAAGCATTTCCTTTTCTCCACAACCTCACCAGCTCTTATTTAACTTTTTAATAATAGCCATTCTGACTGGTGTGAGATGGTATCTTATTGTGGTTTTGATTTGCATTTCTCTAATGATCACACCTTTTTTATTGTTTGAATTGTTTTTAACATGAACAGGTACTGCTTTATTGAAACATGAAAAGCACCTGTAATTCTATCAACCTAACACCACTATTTTCATTTTCATTAATTCATTTTCCAGACCTTGCTCACATGCATACACTCTTTGCTAAGTTGCAATCATATTACACATGTATTTTATACCATTTACACTTAATCATATATGATATGTACATAAATGTTTCTCCATTTCTATGTAGTCTAAATAATCATCTTTTCTTTTTTTTTGAAACAGGGTCTCATTTTGTCACCCAGGCTGGAGTGCACTGGCACAATCTCTGCTCACTGCAGCCTCAATCTCCCAGTTTCAAGTGATCCTCCCACCTCAGCCTCCCAAGTAGGTGGGGCCACAAGCATGCACCGCCATGCCTGGCTAATTTTTGTATTTTTTGCAGAGATGAGGTTTCGTCA
The DNA here is from genome assembly GCF_028858775.2 of Pan troglodytes. NCBI lineage: Eukaryota > Metazoa > Chordata > Mammalia > Primates > Hominidae > Pan > Pan troglodytes. The sequence goes on from NC_072414.2 coordinate 55,420,690, forward strand.
TGTTGCCCAGACTGGTCTCAAACTCCTGGGCTCACATGATCCTCCCGCCTTGACCTCCCAAAGTGTTAGGATTACAGGCGTGACCCACCACACCCAGCCTAAAGAATCATAATTTTAATGGTTACATAGTGTTCTGTCTTGTCAATGCACAGTAGTTCACCAACCATTTCCTTATTTGAGATATTTATATTGCTTCTAAATTTCAGATATTGAAATAACTTTATGATAAATATACTTGTGGAGGTTTTTATGTTAAATATAGCCTTAGCAGAAACCCCAGGGGTGCAATTACTAAGTCAGAGGGTGTGTCTTTGCCCTGCAACACACAAAGCTTTCCCTTTGATGACGATTGTTTACTTAAAGCCCTGGGGACTCCCAAATGCCTGGGAATCTTCATTTTAGACTTAACCTATTTTAGGCTTGGTTTTGTTTTACTGGATTCTCAGGAGAGCAAAGGAGACAGCTGGGAGCAGATGGCAAATCCCAGTTTGCCCAAAGAAATGTCTATTTTCCAAGGGGCATGAAGAATTTAGGAATAAAGCAGATCTGATTTCTAATTCTGACCTTGCTACTGGCAAATTGTGTGGACTCAGGAAAGTGACTGGCCCTCCCTAAGACTCAGTGTCCTTACCTCTGAAATGGAGCTGTCAATCACATCTGCCTCACAGGCTTGTTCTGAGGATGAAGTGAGAAAATGCCCACAAGGTGCTGGTTGCAGCAGCTGGTGCATAGTAAGTACTCAGTGGATATGAGCTGGTCCTAAGTAAGGTCAGCAAAAACACTCTTCCCACAGACCCCGAGAAAGCAGAGTCCTGAATGAGGGGCTAGGGGAGTTGCCTTCCAGCTGATATTTCTCAATGGCTGTAATGCTGGTGAGAATTAAATAATTGGAGGAAGCAGGGGGAGAGAGAGAATGGAAAGAATCTTCTCTGGAACTACCAGCCTGTATTCTCTGCATTTCCATATCTAGCATGGAAATGAGAGAAAAACTGATGTTTATTGAGCAACTATAATGTCCCAGGTGCTTCACGTGCATTTTCTCCCCAGGCCTCCCTGCAGGGGTGAGGGAAGACTGCAAAGGTACAGGAATGGATGTTGAGGCTGTCCAGGCATCTCGCGTCTGAATGCGCGAGATGCTAGCCCTGCATCTCCCAGCTGGAGAACTGCACTCAGTTTGTCTCCTCATCTGTAAGTTGGGGAATGATCATTGTGCTGGGAAGAAATCATTTTTATAAAGTGCCGGGCACATAGTAAGCACCGGCAGTAGCTATAATGAGCAGCTTGCCCCAGGTCACCCAGAAAGTGGCAGCACTGAGACTGGGGCTGGGTCTCCTGCCTCCGGAGCCCACATTTTTTCCACTGCATCACATTTACCTCTATACAAATGCCCATGGTCCGTGTGATACAAAATACTTGAGAAATACTTCTATGGTGGTTCAAGAAAAGAATTATTCTGGGCCCTTTGTACTGTGTTTCAAGTGTTCTGTAATCAAAGAATTCATCCCTCCAGTCATTTCTGAAAGCTTCCCTTCTTTTTCAGGAGCTTAAAAAGGATGCAGTCCCAAAACATAGAAGGATTTACTCCAGATCCAAGCAGTGAGTCAGGAACAGAAAGCCTGATGCCCTCACCTGGAACTCTCCCTCCTCCCTGGATGAGGACCTTCCCCAGAATTGCAGGGCACCCACACAAGACCAAGCAAGTTCAGAGAAAAGTGAAACCTGACTTTAGAGCCTCTGGGATGTTCACTACACCTCATGGAAACTGTTTGGTTCACAGGTAAGGAAACCGAGGCCCAGTCAGTCACGTTGGTCACGACTGCTCCTGGCGTTAGTGTCTGAGACAAAATTACTAACCACCCTTGTGCTTCTGGTAAACAGTGTTTGAGGTTTAGTGTCAATGTGAGCAGTCGTATATGAGAACATCTCTGGCTGTGCAGCTAATTACCACCTTTCTAAAGTAATCTCTGCCTGAAATGTACTGTGGCTGGAGCAGTTCAATTTCAGCATTGAATATGAAGTGACCATGGGCTCCGCAGGCACACAGGGATCCAAATTAGGAGAAAGTTGTTCCACTTGTCAACATGGAAGGAAGCGTTGTGTATTTCTTCTTTGTGGTGCCAGATTTAGCACAGGGAGGCTTCTGCCAGATAATTCGTCTTTGCAGTTGTCCTTATAGGAGGGTCTTAGCCCACCACACTAGGTTATTTTCAGCCTGGTGAAGCAAAGAGGGAACACTAGTAGCAGAAGACCAGGCTGAAGGAGTTGTCTCTGCCCATGAGAGGTAACAAACGGGCTTTGTGGTTCTGAGCCTCAATTCTAGAAAATGGGTGCATTAATATTTACTGTATCTAGACCTAAAGCTTTAAATAACATCTATAGACTGAAGCCTCCTAACAACCTAACACCACTATTTTCATTTTCATTAATTCATTTTCCAGACCTTGCTCACACACATACACACTTTGCTAAGTTGTAATCATATCACACATGATATATGTGAATCAAGTGTGATTCATATATACGACCGGATTCTAGGTTCATACATATGACTGTCTACCAGACCCTGCTCTTGAGACCCAGCCCCCATCTCACTGCTGCCGCTTTCTTGATCTGGGGCAAGTTACCAATCACAGCTACCACTGGGCTCTACTACGTGTCGGGAGCTTTATAAACATGATTTCTTCCCAGCACAATCATCAATCCTCATTTTACAATAGTCAACATGCAAAAATGAAGCTTTCCATTTCCTGCCCCCCAAACCTGCTCCTCCCCTCATCTGCCTCTTCTCTGTGACACCACTGGTTTGCATCTACCTGCTCAGGCCAAAGACCCAGGAGGCCTAACTCCTCTCCCCTCCTCTCCTGCTCCACACTTTTAATTCATCCGCAAGTCCTGCCAGCTTTACCTGCAAAACACATCCAGAACCTGACCCTTTCTCGCCACATGCACTATGTCCACATAACTCCTGCCACCGCTTTATGAAAATAATATCTTTAAATGCAAAAAATAACATACAGAGAATTATAAAGGAAACCAATCATATTAGCATCTATTTACCAAAATATTTTAAAGAATAGATTTATGAGATATTAATGTATGTGCTTTGTTATTACCACATTAAATAAAAAGATCTGGTGGCAAGTCTAATAACTATTATAATTCCAAAGTAGTGATAAGTATAAGCAATATTTCCAGAGAGCTGCAGGGACTGGATGTAATGTGATATAAAAACATCTGTGATTTCTAGTGGTGACAAAGTCCCAGGCACTGCTCATATTATTGTAGTTTGTTGCCTACATTTATCATTGAAAAGAGTGCTAAAACCTAGTTAGAGGCCGGGTGCAGTGGCTCATGTCTGTAATCCCAGCACTTTGGGAAGCTCAGGCGGGCGAATCACTTGAGGCCAGGAGTTCAAGACCAGCCTGGCCAACATGGCAAAACCCCGTTTCTACTAAAAATATAAAAATTAGCCAGGCGTGCTGATGCACACCTATAATCCCAGCTACTCAGGAGGCTGAGGCATGAGAATCACTTGAACCCAGGGACAGAGCGGAGGTTACAACGAGCCAGGATCCTGCCACTGCACTCCGGCCTGGGCGACAGAGCCAAACTCACCCTAGTTAGAGGTTCATGAAAATAGTCTTACACACACACACACACACACACACACACAACCCCCACTTAGAAGCACATAAACACACACACTCATACACCCACATACATATTCCTCCACTTAGAAGTACACAAACTCCCTACATTCTGGTTGAGAACACGTGACTGAGTGCACACTGCAGGCGTCCCTGGCCTGGGTGTTTGCAGCAACCTCCCGATGCACCTCCAGGCATCCAGTCTGGCCTCCTCCAGTCCACTCTCAGCTTGGCAGTCCCAATGACTCCCTCCCTGTGGATGTCATATTATATCACTGTCCTACTTCGAACCCTCCAACAATAGCCCATCACCATATGTAAAATCCAAAGTCCTCACCACAACCAATGAGGCCCCAGATCATCTGGAAACCGCCTTTGCAAAAATTATATCGGTGAGAAAAATTATAACAGTAAGCTAAGCTAACCCTCCCCCAATCTTGCCTTTCCCTTAATTATTCCTGGACTGTTGGGCTGAGCTAAAATTGGAAGACATTTAGGCTACAGTGTAAATAATAGGCCTTGTGCCAAACTCAGCTGCTTTTGTAAAGCTAATGGGAGGCCATCAGGCTTGGGGGAGGAGAGAAGCCTGAATCCCGCTAAGGTGCGGATATAAACATTGTCAGCCATTATTCGGGAGGTTATAAGATATGCAGCTTGCCCAATTAGTCCTGCAAATAACACCACTATTGTAGATTGGCCTTTTCAGATATCTTTCCAGGCTTTATCCATGTCTGACACCCATGGCTCCATCTGGACTGCCAACTCCACTCCTGTGGCCCCACCCAGAAGTGATTCAGCCTTTCAAAGGACAGCTTTGACCCCCACTGATTTCATTTCCACCCCAACAAATCAGCAGTAAGCACCTATTACCTGGCCTTCCCCCAAACTGCCTTTGAAAAACCCCTAATCTAGAAGCTTCACACGATTTGAGTCCAGATTCTATGTCCCACATGGCGTGGTCAGGCTTGTGTCTATCATACTCTTTCTCTACTACAATGCTGTGGTCTTTGTTTATGCAGTGAGCAGGAAGAACCCCTCAAGCAGTTACAGTCTGGACCTTGGCTACCTCCCCGTCCTCATTTCCACCACCCTCCCCTCACTCATTTCACACCCTTCTGCCCAACGCTGTTTCTCTCTCCAGTACCCACCTGGCTCCTTCAGTCCTTTGGGGCCTCTGTTCAAGTGTCACCTGCTCAGAGAGGCCTTCTCCGATCCCCCCATCCCCATGTAAAACAGTCCCCCCTCCCAGTCACACTCTACACTCAGACCCTGCTTTCTGGTCCTACTGAGATGCATTTGTATGTTTCTGTGTCTTTGTGTTACAGTGGGCAGCTAGTCAGGCATAAACAGGAGGAGAGAGCCACCCCCGCCTCACCACCAGGAATGTCTGGCGAACATTAGGTGATGGTCGGGCGGTTGTTAACAGTTTCTCTTAAGGAATCATCCGTCACAGCCAGCTCCAGGGAAAGGCAGTCTCCCTATAGATAGGAAAAAACCTGAAACAAGTGATCAGTAGCTTCCTGATAAGATCAGGAATTGGGTGAGTGGGCTCACACATGTGCGCTCAAAGGCAAAATGGTGGAGTTTCACTGGTATAATGACCTTATAGGAACACTTGACTGGAAAGGGGAGAACATCTCAAGTGAGCATGCGTACAACTCTAGGAAACATACTGCGCGTGCTCACCCCCCAAGTGCTGGCAGGCCACTGTGCATGCCAACAGGCGACCCCAAGGAAAGGATGAGGGGAGAAGGGACGCAAGATCCCGGAAGTATGCCAACGTATAAAACCCCAAGTCAAAAGCTCAAAGCTCACTTGTCTTTCAAGTCACCCACTTAGCCCTCTTCCAAGTGTACTTTCCTTCCTTTCATTCCTGCTCTAAAGCTTTTTAATAAACTTTCACTCCTGCTCCAAAATTTGCCTCGGCCTCTCCTTCTGCCTTATGTCTCTCAGTCGAATTCTTCCTTCTGAGGGGGCAAGAACTGAGGTTGCTGCAGACCTGTACAGATTCGCCGCCAGTAACATTTCTTGTCTGTCTACCCCACTAGAATGTCAGGCCTTATCACTGCTACTGGGATAATGTAGAGGGACCTATCATGTAGAGGGACAGGGTACACATCTGTAGATTTAATAAGTGGAGAAATATGAAGTCCGGACTCATTGGCCGTGAGAGTTCTGGCAAGGAAGAGGCCAGTCAGGACAGCTGCTGGAGGGCTGGACCATGAACAGGACCTCTGCCAGTTGGAGCATGCCCTCTGCTTTAGTGCCTTGTTACATATACCCCGGTCTACTCATCACTCATGTTGCCATCAGACACTCCATCTCAGAGCCTGCAGTGAGTCCAGAAGAGAACAGGGCCCCAAGCAGAAGTAAGTCCTGCAGTCACTCAGCCCACCATCCCAGGAGGCATTGCACAAACTCTGCTGTCATCAACATGCCCCTGGGGGTCTTACACTCCCACCCTGGACTAAGACCTCCTCCTGATGCCTCACAGTGCTCTCCATGAGAGGAGTGTTGAGAAACACATTTCTAGGGGGTTCTGCTGTCCCCTACAGACCAGCGCTCAGTCATTCCTCCTGGATCTAGCTCTGGTATGGCTTTGCAGCCTTCACTCACAGATTTGCCCTGAATCTGGGCTCCACTGTCTCCCTGTCTGACACATCTGATCTCTCTGTTTCAGTAGAGCTCCAACTACCGTCTACTCCCTGCAACTGGCCTGCTGCCAACGCCCCAGATCTCTTATGGAGCTGCTGGAAGAGACAGCCTGCCACAGAAGAAAGCAGCCCTCCTCTTTCATGGCCTCCCACATCTTGAAACAAACAAAAGCAAACAAAACAAAAGCTTAAGTCCCAGCCTGATTCACCAGGTTTGGTTCCCAATTGTTGAAATTCCCTTCCCAGGGCTCTCAGAACCAGGGTTGGCTGGAGGGGTGAAAGAGGCTGGCCCTAAGCCCAGTAATAGGACACCAAGGGGGAGCTAAAAGCTGGGATCTGGGGTGAAGATGGGGTCTTCCAAGCTGGGAGGCAGACACCAGGCCAGAGCAACCGGCCTGCCCCAGCTCAGGCCTCTTAACCCATGCAGGGCAAGAGTATAAACAGAGGCCACGGACCACATGCCTCAGTATTTAAACTTATAAATCAAGCTAACATAACATGAAATCAAATATGTTCTATCCTCCTAGCTTGACAAATACTTTCATAATGAGATGGAATGCCAGGTTCAGATTTAGAATTTTCAACTTCTTAAAGTTCCAAGTCAAAATACAGCATTAGGGGAGGGCCCCCAACCTGGAGGTCTCCCCTCCCCCATTTTCTTTCACTCCCAGCTCTGTCTCACACCACGAGGGACCTTGGGTGAATGCCCCTTGATACCCCAGCCCCCCACAAACAGCTGCCCTTTCCCCCCTTGGCCAAGGGTAAGCACAGCAGCAGGGCAGTCTGCCCTTGGCTGGAGAGATGGAAGGAGAAGCCACACGGGCCCTGAAAATGCATTTGGGGACTCTTGGGCAGGAAACTTGGGAGTTTCTGGAGCCTCAAGGATGGTCTAGTGGGACAGAGCCACTTGGGCCCATGAGCTCCTTGACCCATGGGGAAGGGTAGGGCTAGAGGAGGGCCAGGGCAGGCCCTATGAACAGAAGAACCTAGAGTAACTGCCCTGTCCCCAGATCCTGTCACTGAGCAGGCATACTTGGGAGGGTATTGGAGGGTGGAACCCAAGGGAGCTTGCCCAAGGCACTGGGAAAGAAAAGTGTAAACCTTGTTAGAGAATGCTAAGGATAGCTGTTAAAGCCTCAGAGATTTTACTCACTTTTGGCTGTTTCTAAAAATCTTCCCCCAAAGGAAGATCTTGCTCTCATTGAGGATCTGAGAAAGAATTCTCTCCAAGTAGTTTCAAAACATTCTGATGTAAAAACTCTGGTGTGTTAGTCAAAAATAAATTTTGTTGCTTGATGGCTTCACCATTCACAAAATATTCTATCCATCCAATTTAAAAATAAGAGCAGGGTATTTAAAACTCTTTCAATGAACACAAATTAAAACAATGAATCTTGAATTGTTGTTTTAACCTTGTTTTTTAATTATGATCAGCTTAAGGGAGAGATATCAGGGGAAATGGGAATAAAAAGATACAGTGATTCAAAAATAAATGAAGTGGGGCCAGGCGCGGTGGCTCATATCTATAATCCCAGCACTTTGGGAAACCGAGGTGGGAGGATCACTTGAGGCCAGGAGTTCAAGACCAGCCTGGCCAACATGGTGAAACCCTGTCTCTACTCAAAATACAAAAAGTAGCCAGGCGTGGTAGCATGCACTTGTAGTCACAGCTACTCAGGAGGCTGAGGCAGGAGAATCACTTGAACCTGGGAGGCAGAGGTTGCAGTGAGCTGAGGTTGTGCTGAGTACCACTGCACTCCAGCCTGGGCAACAGAGTGAGATGCTGTCTCAAATAAATAAATAATCTCAGCAAACTAACACGGGAACAGAAAACCAAACATCGCATGTTCTCACTTGTAAGTGGGAGCTGAACAATGAGAACACATGGACGCATGGTGGGGAACAACACACACCGGGGCCTGTGGGGTGGGGGCAGGGGGAGGGAGAGCAATAGGATAAATAGCTAATGCATTCAGGGCTTAATACATAGGTCACGGGTTGATGGGTGCAGCAAACCACCATGGCATACATTTACCCATGTAACAAACCTGTACATTCTGCACATGTATCCCAGAACTTTAAATTTAAAAAATTTTTTTGGAAAAAAAAAGAATACTACACAGATGACTATTCTCACATTGGTGCCTTTTAAGACACAGTTGCTACAGATTTTAAGACCATGATGTATTTTTACAACCACAGGACCAACAGCGATATCATCTCTAGCTACTTGTCCTGTGAGTTGTATGAACTTCTTCTGTCATAGACTCCCAGTCTCTCAACCCTTCCTAGCACTGTCTGGGCATGAACTTCTAGCCTGAGATGAGGGAGGGGGTCCATCTTATTTGCCGGTTTCATAAAAGCATTAAGCCAGTGGTAATAATCAGGCATCTGAATCACCAGGACTCTTTTTGGTCCCTGTATCAATCTGTTGACCGTAATAACTAATTTTCAGATAGGACTGGAACCTCTTAAAATGTGGCATCCATATTGTCTCTCATGGTCCTTTCTATAGCCCTATAGTGAAGGCCAGGTGCCCATCCCTAGGTACAGAGAAGGAAACAAGGAACAGAAAGGTGGAGCTTCTTCCCTGGGGTTTCAGAGCAAGTTCGCTGCTGGCAGAGTCAGGATAAGAACCAAGAAGAAACCAGGTCCCTGCCTCCTGGTGCTCTGTGCTTTCCACTTGGCCTCCCTCTCGTCTGCCCGCTGCATCTGTTGTCACTGGAGAAGAGCAGGGTGTCCAGGCTCCTGAGCATCTCCTGACTCAGGCCTTGATGCACACAGTGACCAAGGGGGGAGTCATTCTGGGCCCTTCTGATGAGAAGACGTGGGTGGAACCAGCTGCGTGTGGCAGGGGAGGACCCAAGAGGTGACTCTGGGAGGACCGGTTTCTGAGAAGCAGAGGAAAAACAGGGCCCAATGGTGCCTTGAAATTAAACACATGGCATCCAGGTGGGCCAAATATGGAAACAAAATAACAGCCATACTCTGGGAAATCACCATCCTGGCCACATCTGAGGACACTAGTCCAGATTAAAAGGGAGAGAGGGAGGGAAAAGGGGCAAGCCAAAGAGGCTGAGCTACTGCCAGGTTTGCCCCTGAGGAGAGACGCCAGGGCTACTGTTCTAAGCTGTGGCTGTGACTGCTGGATGAGCCACAGGAAACTGTCATGGGGATGGCTGTAAGAGGCAGAGCTGAATAAACACATGCTGGATGACAGAATGACTGCATGGACGAGCAGGTGGATGACTGGAAGGAATGGGACAAAATGAAGGGAACCAGTGCTCAGTCATCCTTGTTTCCACAGGCAGAGGGTTCTGGTTGCATCTGCCTCTCTGTATTTCTGGAACTGTTTTTCGATTTGGAATGTTGGATTCTGGCTTTAACCAAATTTATTATTATTTGTATTTAACTGAAGTGGGCATGTAATGACAGCAGCCAAACTCCAGTGAAGAAACTCCCTCAATACATAGCTTGTTGGAAGACACCAAAGGGGGGAATATACTTGACCCCTCATCTCCTCTCTTACCACCTTCCCACCCACCACCAGCCCAGAAAGAGCACCCATTTCTGCCCTAGAGGAACTCTGAGGTCACCTTTGCAGAAATGTTGTCACCAGCCAGGTCACACCGGACCTTGCTGCTAACATTGGAATGGAGACCCACTATCCAAAAACCACATCTAAACCTATCCTTGTTTTTATCCAGTCCCTGACAAGAATTTACAAAAATACCAACTTGTGACTTGACTGCCAGGGGCCTTTGTTGTTTAATTTTAAGAGTACTTCTGTCCGTGCAGCAGAGAAAATAGAGCACTCATCTTAGGGGCAGAAAACCTGGGCTCTGTTCTCAAGTGAGACATTTTATCACTTTGGATCTGAGTTTCCTTATTTGCAAAATGATATGATCTCTACCTCTCACAGGATGTTGTAGAAATCAAGTTGCAAATTAGATGATGCGTCTGAGCATTCTTTACAAAGATAAGCCACTCGTGATAATATTCATCAAGTGTCTGCTTGGTGCCAGGTGCAGTTCTAAGAGCTTTACATGAATCGGCTCATTTGATCTTCACAACACCATGAGGTGGGCACTGGTATTACCCACACCCTCAATGAGGAGACAAAAATGCGCCCCCAGGACCACTCAGCCAGGTAGGGGAAGCCCTGAGAAACGCAGCCAGGTAGTCTGGCTGCAGAGCCTGCGCTGTGAGAATGACACACTCTTCTGGGTGTCAAAGCCATCGTTAGAGTCTGACCATAACTTCATCAAGCCTGTCCATGTTGGAGGGGATGGTTGGGTGGTATTGGCATTGACATTCCAACCAAAGGCTGATTCCAACATGGGTACAAGGACCACCATTATTGCACATATTTGTCTGAAACCATTGGTAGAAATGTTTCTGTGGATTAGTGGCCCATGAAATTGTCACAGAAAAGGAAACGGAAGCTCAAGGAGGTTAACAGCCTTAGACCAAGGTCACCAAGCCAGGAAGCAGCATGAGTGGGATTTGAACCCAAGTCCCCAGAACCCACAAACCTGCCTTATGCCAGGTCACCTCGCATACATCCTGTTTAGATGCTGAGCCCAGACAGCCTGGACAATGGGACAAAGTGAGGGAGCACACTGTTCTCCTGCCAATGGGGGTTCTATATGAATAATAAACAATAGTACAAAGACACAGGCGTGGCCAGGCAAAGGGATCATTTTGGAGTATGGGATACTCTCTGGGAAAGAAGACGTGAACAGAACCCAACAGTGGGGCCTGGGATAGGGCTGTGCAGTGATCATAGGGCAGCTCGGGACGCCAGAGGCAAATGCACAGACTCCACAATCTTCCCTCGGGCCATCCTGGTGATGAACATACTTTCCCCACCCATGGCCCTGCCAAGTGGCTCTGCTGCCCAGGGGACCTCATCCCTGGTACACATCGCCTATGTGGTTCCTCAGTGGGGGCCTGGTCTCTGAGCTCACCTTGGCATGTCTGGAAGTCCCATACCCTATGCTTTGGAAGGCTAGAAACATACTTCTCTTTAAATGGGCAAGCCCCTCCCCGCACCATCATGCTGTTTAAAAATAAGAGTGGACCAAAACAGCAAGTTGGACTCTCAAACCCCTATGCTTTTCATCCTGGGCCAGAAAACCATGGGGATGATTTCCAAAGCTCTTTCATTTGCCCAAATAGGGTGCCCACCTCACACTATCCAAAGACATTCTTCAGTATAGCCCCAGACAGGAGCTCAGAGCATTTTGAGCCACTTCGGAGCTCAACTGAGTCACAGCTTTGACTTTTTTTAGGTCAAGACTACTCATCTAAATAAGGCACAAGAGAAGCTGGTGTTTTAAGCCCTTGTGACAAGATGAAAATAGCTCCCCCGCCTTCCTCTTCCCCACTCTTCCACCTTCAACACCTAACTTACAGAAGTCACCAGTCTGTGGCCAAGGATCGTAATTCAGACTGTGGTTAAGGGAATACCCGCCGGGGAGGCTCCTCTGTTAGCTTTGGACCAACAAGTGAGGCCAGGCTTCTGGCTGCTGGGCTCTGGCTTGGTCCTGGAGACCCCAAGTCTCTGAGATGTGAGAGATGACATGTGCAGGGTCTGATCACCGGCCATGTGAAGGCACCAGCTGACCAAACAGAGTGGCCATAAGCTGTGGCCTTGGAGAAGCTGCACATCTGGCTGATGGGCAATCATAGCTGCCTTTCCGGAGCATGTCCCCAGTAGGGATTCACATAGAGTCACTGCTAAGGTGAGGTTCAAGAGTGAGCACCCCGCACAGAAGAACAAACTGGAGACGAGAGTGAGGACCGTGGTCAAGTTCCACTAAACTGGGCCCTGGTCTTGTTCACTGTTTTCTTGTGTGTCTTGTTCACTGTTCTTCCTAACATCTAACACGGTGCCCAGCTCACAGTAGTCTTCCAGTGGAAAAAGTTTCTCTTCTGGTGGCTACAGAATCAGTATGCTGTCTTGGAAATGTCAGATGTTTCAGTCCCAGTTCTGTTGAGTAACTTTAGTCCACAGTTTCTTTATCTATAAAATGGGTATAAGTCCCCCCCACCCGCCTTCCTCCCAAAGTTACAGCAATGAATAGGGGAATACTTTGAAAACTGAAAGCCTCTGGTAAACTCAAGGAAGTCTAAGTCTGGCTGATGGGGGGTGCTCTTCCTCTCAGCTCTTACGGTGCCCCAGTTTTAAAGCAGTTAGAACCTTGCAAGTACATAGCTGCGAATTATTTCTTTTGATCATTAAAGATAGGGTTGGGCGTGGTGGCTCATACTTGTAATCCCAGCACTTTGGGAGGCTGAGGCGGGCGGACCACCTGAGGTCAGGAGTTCAAGACCACCCTGGCCAACATGGTAAAACCCTGTCTTTATTAAAAATAGAAAAAAAATAGCCTGGCATGGTGGTGCACACCAGTAATCCCAGCTACTCCCAGCTACTGAAGCAATTGCTTGAACCTGGAAGGCAGAGGTTGCAGTGAGCCGAGATCACACCACTGCACTCCAGCCTGGGCGACAGAGTGAGACTGCCTCAGAAAAAGAAAAAAAAAAAAAAAAAAACTGGCCAGATGCAGTGGCTCACGCCTGTAATCCCAGCACTTTGAGAGGCTGAGGCAGGCAGATCACGAGGTCAGGAGATCAAGACCATCCTGGCTAACACGGTGAAACCATGTCTCTACTAAAAAATACAAAAAATTAGCCATGCATCATGGTGGGCGCCTGTAGTCCCAGCTACTCAGGAGGCTGAGACAGGAGAATGGCATGAACCCAGGAGGCAGAGCTTGCAGTGAGCCGAGATGGTGCCACGGCACTCCAGCCTGGGCAATAGAGCGAGACTCCGTCTCAAAAACAAAAAAAAAAAAAAAAAAGAAAGATAAGATCTTGACATTGAACAGACTTTCATATCTGTTCTTGGTTATGGCACTGAAATGTGGCCCCTCCTGTGAGGGTCCTCTTGGGCCAACATCCACTGAAGGGACATTAACTGTCATGTTTAAGTAACTAAATGTGATCTCAATATTCACATCTCAGCAGTTAACCGTGAAGAAGCAGAAATTCTTCACCTCTCCTATGCACATTAAAATAGAACTGACCGCTGTAGTATCCTTTTTAAAAATAAACTGATCTTTAAAGGAAGATTTCTTACCCTTGAAAGGATTCAAAGGAAAGTGCTACAGACATTAAAAGTATTTCTGAAAGGAGAGTTCCCCAAAGGCTTGGAGCATTGATTTTCAACCCTCTACACATTAGGATCATCTGCTGAGATTTGAAACATCCCCATGCTTTGTCCCCACCTTTGAGTCTTTTGTACGATAATGAAGGGCCTGGCAAATTGGTGAATACAAACATTAGCTACTATTCAGTGCATGCCTGTCCCGTGGGCAGGCACTAGGACAGGTGTTTGATCAACAGAATTTCATTTGCTCCTTTCTTAAGTGATATGAGTTAGTATTATTCCCATTTTACAGATGAAGAAACTGAAGCCCACAGACACTAGGTAACTTATCCAAGATCACCCGCAGACTCCTGGGTTTATCCAGCAGCAAGGATGAAGAGGCAAAGAGAGGTAGGCTTGGGACCAACCAACAGAACAACAGGAAGACCATGCTTTTGTGAACTGTTGCTTAGCTCCTTCCCACCTCAGGTTGTTTAACAGGCTGGAGCCACCTATAAGGTTACCATCCAGAACTGCTGAACCATGGTGCTAGGTCTGACTGCACCTGAATCCAATCAGAGCAATGAAATGAATCCAGGTGTGCCCCACTGTGTGTGCAGGGAGAGGGTGGAAAACTAAAATGATGACAAGGCAGTTAAATGGGTAGTTTTGAGCAATCACTTGGGAACTTAGCTCAGCAAACCATGGCTGCCCTTTTCACCCTGGGAGACTCCACTGATTCCATCAGTGGGTCTGAACCTTGGCACATTGGAATCACCTGCCAAAGTACTTTAAAATACTGATATCCATAGTCCTGCCTCCCAGAGATTCTGACTGAATTAGGCAGGTGGGGTCAGGGCTTGGGGATTTTTCAAATCTTACTAGTTGATTCTAACATGCAGAGGGTTGAAAAATCACTGCGCCAAGCCTTTGGGGGAGCTCTTCTTGTAGAAATACCTTCGATGTCTGTGGCACTTTCCTTTGAAGCTTTTCAATGGTAAGAAATCTCCCTTTAAAGATCAGTGGGATTTTTGAAGAGCAGCTAAAAGTTATTCAGAACTGAATCTGCTGATTAAAAGTGAGCCATCCTTCTTTGTCCAAAACAAAGTGAGATGCCTGAAGACGTGTGTCTGGGTTCCTTGTGGGGGTCTGAGGTGGTTTCAATGGCAATAATTCACTAAGCGTCTGCTACACACCAGAAGCTTTCTGGAGCTCACTGCTGGTTCTAGGGATCAGTGGGGACCAGGATTCAGGCCTCCTTGAATTTCCTGCCACTGGGGCTTCCTCAGGCTGGTGTCCATTTGAGAAACTTTGCCTGTGTCTCTATCTCCATGTGGAGTCGTGGCCTCAGGACCTTTGCTTCTGAGGCAAAGATGCTCTGGGGCCAGCCTCTCACCAGGCTGTATTTGATCCCAAGATGCAGCCTGGGGTTGAGGGTGAGTGACTGCCCCGTTCCCTCCTCTGTGCCCACAGGTCCTGCTCAGCTTGCTTTATCTCTTGATGGAGCAGTCCCAGAAGCAGGTTAGAAAAAGAATCAAGTGTGAGAGAGGAACAAAGCTCTGAGACAAAGAGAAAGGGAGCCCATGACCCAGCAGCCTTTTGTGGGAATACTGTGCCCTCACCACTAACATGATGTAGCCTTAGCAAGAGTCTGAGCAACTCTAGACCTCAGTTTCCCCAACTGTAAATAAGGGAGATTAAAATGAGGTGGGCGCAGTGGCCTGTAATCCCAGCACTTTGGGAGTCTGAGGCGGAAGGATGGCTTGAGCTCAGGAGTTCAAATAACAACCTGGGCAATAGAGAGAGACCCCATCTCTACCAAAAATTTAAAAATTAGCCAAGCGTGGTGGCGCATGCCTGTGGTCCCAGCTACTCAAGAGGCCGAAGTTAGAGGATCGCTTGGGCCCAGGAGGTCGAGGCTGCAGTGAGTTGCAATCACACCACTGCACTCCAGCCTGGGTAACAGAGTGAGACCCTGTCTCAGAATAAAATGGATGAGCTTCAAGGTCCTTCTCAGCTTTACGATGCTGTGATTGTGAGATGCTATAGACCCGAATTTTAAAAATCAAGACTAGATGTTAAGATACATGTATTACAACTCTGGCTTCTGCTACCCAGGGGGAACAGCAATGGGTGGGCACAAAAAGTGGCACAAAAACATTAAGTGTGAAAGTCAGAGATGAATCTTGATGGCCCGTGTTTTGTTCTAGATGTACCCACGTGAGACCTTCCCAGAAAAGGCTGGGGACATTCCCATGATGCCAGAGTGAAAGAAATGTCTTTCTTTGATGCCATTTATGTAATTATCGTCATGTCTGTGGTGGTGGTGGTGGTTGTGGACGTAAGAGGAAACCATTCTGGGTGGGGAGGCCTTTTGCAGGTACCACCTAGCAGCTCGATTGTTTCAGGTGGAGACAAGACTTGCTCATTAATCCTCATGCTTCTGAGGAGGCCTCACCACCAGAGGAGGTGGTGGGGCTGATAATGTGGGCCTCATGAAACAGTGTAGCTTCATGCTGAGAGTGGAGTCCATCAGCTCTATATTTCTGATCTTGGTCTTGCCATCTACTAGCTGTGTAACTTTGGGCAACTATTTCACCTTTCCGAGCCTTTATCACTGGAAAATAAGTGGGGATAGTATCCACCTTGCAGAATGTAGGGCAGTTTAGATACCACAATGTCTATCAAGCACATGGCACATAATAAATGATAATGGCACAGTAGCTGAAAAAGCACCACAACCTCCAGGTATTCTGCCACTTAGGCGATTTGAATCACCTGCACTATTTATTGCAGCATCTACCTAGCAAACCTCATGCCAGGTGAAACTAGCCATTTACCTGGGAAAGGAAAGCTCCCCAAAAAGCAAAGGCAACTGCTCGTGGAAGGAGAGAGGGATCCTCAGAGCCAAGACTTCAGGGTCTAGTTCCTGCTTTTCCTGCCACCCTTTTGACAAAGCAGGACTCTGCTCCCCATCTTTGGGGGCAGAGGCACTAAATTACAGCCTTCCCCAAAACATCCTAGCAAGAACATAATATAGATGCAAAGCTTCATTGTAATTCCTAAACCCAAATTATTCAAATGCGGGCTAGAGAACAGCCCAGCATAGGAGGACCTGGCTGGAGGGTGCCCACGTGGTCTCCTGGAAGCCTCTGGCTGACAATTCTAACCCCAGGCTAAATGCATAATGTGCTTATTATACATTTAAGTATATTGCTGATGTTTTGAACCGGCAGCTTCAACAACATTTCGGTATATAGCTATCATTAAGGAGAGTTTTTAAAAATAAGATCCTTTGTACTTGGGGCGGTGGGGTGGTAAGGGAGAAAGGGTATCAACATGATGCTGTAATCTGATCTTTTTAGCTTTCAAATGATGTCACTTAATGACTTGGACCTAAATACACTCAGGAAGCTTAGGCAGCCCCAGTGCGCAGCTGCCTGTGTTGGAGAGGATCTGAAAGTCCTGCCTATCCTGGAGTACCTTCTTCACCACTTTGCACCAGGCCTAGGGTTGCCCCCATTAGTTACTCTTTTGGGTCATGGTCCCAAAGGGAGAGAAGAGAAGGGACAGCAGAAGTTAGCTTTGTTAGCTCACTTGACATTGGAATCACCTGAGAGCTTTAACAAATACTGATGGCTGGCCTCACCCCCTGGAGAGTCTGATAATTTGTCCCAGGTGCAGCCTAGGCATTGGGATTTTTTTTTTAAAGTTCCCAGATAATTCCAATGTGCATCCAAGGTTGCGAATCATTGCCCCTGTGCCCTCTCACCCCAACACTCAACCCTCACCTCTCCGTCTTCTTCTACTGCAGCCCTGGTCAGTCCAGCAAGCCCTGGGGCTGAGCAAACACAAATAACTCCACTGCGAGATAGGGATCGTGATCTCCATTTTGCAGATGAAGAAACTAGGACCCCAGAGAGTCTGTTACACAACTTTGCCCAAGGTCACACAAGTAATTAATAGCAGACTAGATCTCTCTGGCTTCAAACTGGTTCCCAGTTCATCGGGCTCCATTGATAACTTGGGAGCATTAACTCATTAAGCTGTTAATACATCAGAGGATTTCATTTATGGTAATAATGGCCCCTTACATTTTTATGGAGCTGTTAGGGTTCACAAAGCACTTTCATATACTTTGACTTTTTGTAAGCATTATTCCTCCATTTTATTATTTTTAAAATTTATTTTAGGTTCTGGGATACATGTGCAGAACGTGCAGATTTCTTACATAAGTAAACATGTGCCATGGTGGTTTGCTGCACCTATCAACCCATCACCTAGGTATTAAGCCCCACATGCATTAGCCGTTTGTCCTGATGCTCTCCCTTCCCCCGCCCTCTTCCCCCACATATTCTTCCATTTTAAAAATGAGGAAACTGGAGCCCAGAAACATTGTCTTCCTCATGGTCACAAGATAGAGGAACCAGAATTTGAGCTCAAATCTTCTTACTCCTCATTTCAAAGAAAGAAGTACAATGAGAAACTGGGAGCCTGGTGGGTGTACATTTTTTGGATGTAGGGAAGATTGAAAAGTTTCAGAGCAGGGCAAGATCTCGGGTTCTCCAAAGGTGGGAACTGAAGAGACATCAACACCCAGGAGGTGCAGAGAGAGAGAGACTGTGGTCCAATGTTAACAACTGGTGAATCTCATCGAAGGGTATACAGGTGCTTGTTGTATGGTCTTTGCAACTTTTCTGTATGTTTTCAAATTTTTTAAATAAAAGGAAATGTACGAGTAGTTTTAGAAATACCCAAATAGGGCCAGGTGTGGTGGCTCACGCCTGTAATCCCAGCACTTTGGGAGGCTGAGGTGGGTGGATCACAAGGTCAAGAGATGGAGACCATCCTGGCTAACACGGTGAAACCCCGTCTCTACTAAAAATACAAAAAAGCCAGGCGTGGTGGCACGGGCCTGTAGTCCCAGCTATTCGGGAGGCTGAGGCAAGAGAATCGCTTGAACCGGGGAGGTGGAAGTTGCAGTGAGCCAAGATTGCGCCACTACATTCCAGCCTGGGTGACACAGCGAGACTCCGTCTCAAAAAAAAAAAAAAAACAAACAAACAAAAAACCAACAAATAATATTCAAGGTGAGCTGTGAGGAACCAGAGAAAATACTTTTTTTTTCCTGAAACTTGGCTGTTGTTTCTAAAGGCACAAAAGTTACTGAATTGTTTGCCTATGTTACTGCAGAAGTGGGAAAATAATTGTGTCAAGTAAGCACTGTACATGTCAGGAGTCACTGGGTGAGGTTTAAGTTAATCTTTTAATTGAAAATGCAAATAAAAATAGTAATTTGTGTTGACCTCAGCAATATTCTTCTATAAACATAGATTTATTCAGACTTTACAATTACTTAGTACCCTTTATAATTTAATAGAAATGAAAAAGTATATATAGCAGACTACTATATTAAAATAGCTGCACAAAGAATGTATCTCCTCTTAATTGTTCTATAAAATCCCATGGAAATTTTTGTTCTGGAATGTTGCACACCCTATAATTTTAAAAACAAGTGTTAGAAATGTAAAATGTTTAAACATACAGGCCATTGTAATACCCTTTATCATAAAGAGATAATATGCAAAAAAAGTTGAAACAACACACATTTTGTTATGTTACTCTCCTACCTAAAGACTCTGAGTGCCCCTTTAAGTCAACAAAAGGCCATGCCCCTTACTTGGGCAGTCATAACCCTCACAAGTGTCTGCAACCCACTTTCCAGAAGCCTCTCCCTCCTCTGCCCCCAGGCACTCTACCAGCCAGCCAGGCCAGGATTCCTGACTCTTCCCTGTCCTTCCTGCCAGGATCTTTGCAAATACTCTTCCCTGGCTGGAAGGCCCCTCCCCTCTCTGAGCAAGTGCCTGGCTTCTCCAAGTCACTGTCCAACCTCAGCCACGCACCACCCCCCACCCAAGCAGAGGTGGCCCTGCCCCTGTCCTGTTGGTAAACGTCCTTGGTGTAGCACTCGCCTCCTTGTATTTTAAGGACATGATAGTGGGATTTTCCTCATTTCCAGAATTTCCCAAGAGCCAACAGCTGGAAACGTTTAACATTTTTAGAGCACCTCCGGCTGCGGGATCAGTTACCCCTGTATAAACTTTCTGAAAGGCACAGCGCCATTTCTGCAGCGCCAGTACCTCATTTCTCCACCAAAACCCCACCACTCCACCTCCAATCTCTGCAAGATGCATTGGGATGAGGTTGATGATTAACTTTGTAGAGAGTACAGCTGATATAAAGTGAGACCATTCTTTGCTATCTCCTCCCATGGGTGGGGGGAGGGCAGGGTGACTGGATTGATCCCTGCTGTGCCAAACCCCTATCGACTCCACTGGGGAATGGCACCAGGCTCAAAAGGCCAAAGAAGAGACCCAGAGGCAGTGAAGGACACGTGGGTTTTTTTGTTTGTGTGTCTGTTTTTGAGACAGAGTCTCGCTCTGTCACCCAGGCTGGAGTGCAGTGGCGCAATCTCGGCTCACTGCAAGCTCCACCTCCCGGGTTCACGCCATTCTCCTGCCTCAGCCTCCCGAGTAGCTGGGACTACAGGCGCCTGCCACCACGCCCGGCTAATTTTTTGTATTTTTAGTAGAGACGGGGTTTCATTGTGTTAGCCAGGATGGTCTCGATCTCCTGACCTCGTGATCCGCCCGCCTCAGCCTCCCAAAGTATTGTGATTACAGGCGTGAGGCACCGTCCCCGGCCCCACATGGGGTTTTATTAAGGGCTTACATACAGGGGAAAGAGTCCAGTGGTGGCAGGCTGGACAGGAGAACCGCAACTGTTTGCAAAAGGCATGTAGTTTACATAGCATTTTCACTTAGTATCCTCCCCCTAACAACCTCCACCTGGCAACCTTCATTTAAGCCAGAACGAAGGGCCTCAATTTCCTGTACGCCTTCCACAGGAAGGGCCAGGGGCTCAGATGTTGCTCCTAAATAAGGAATGACTAGGGTTGGCCATTCCTGGATTCCTTAGCTCGGAACTGCATTCAGGTGCGTCTGCCATACAGGGTCATTCTCAGGGTATGCATCGCCGTCAGGTGCGTCCACCATACAGTCCCATATGTTGAAGCCAACAATGTGCGCACCAAGATAATTGCCCCAAGACAATCTTTCATAGAGCCACAGAGATTTCTGCCCTGACCAGAGCTGCGGGCATTAGAATGAGATAGAAGGGGCCAAGGCCACCACTCGAGTCCCATTCTTGAAAGGTACTATTGGGGCTTCAGACCTGGGAACACCCTTCCCCTTCATCTCTTCATTTCTGCCTTTCTCCCTTTTTTTTTTTTTTTTTTTTTTTTTTTTGAGACAGTCTCGCTCTGTCACCCAGGCCGGAGTGCAGTGGCGTGGTCTCGGCTCACTGCAAGCTCCGCCTCCCGGGTTCACACCATTCTCATCCCTCAGCCTCCCGAGTAGCTGGGACTACAGGCGCCCACTACCACGCCCGGCTAATTTTTTGTTTTTTTTTAGTAGAGACGGGGTTTCACCGTATTAGCCAGGATGGTCTTGATCTCTTGACCTTGTGATCCACCCGCCTCGGCCTCCCAAAGTATTGGGATTACAAGCGTGAGCCACTGCGCCCGGCCTCTCCCTTCCTCTTTTCCTTCCTTTCTACCTTCCACAAATAGTACCAGGAACTATGCTAAGTAATTTAAAAAAAGAAATATTAATTGCATACATGTCTCCTACTTGCTCCCAGTCTGCAGGGAAACAGTTATAATTTGTCTTACAATCCAAGCGCTATAATGTGGGAGAGAAAAAGCCCCAGAGGCACAGAGCCAACTCTTCCCAAGCAGTGATATTAGGGTAGGGTTGCCAGATAAAGCACATTTTGCTGAAATTGGAATTTTTATTTTAAAAGATCTCAAATACAAATTTGAATATAGCACAGAACATGTTTGTACTACAATAATTGCTCAATGCTTACCTAAAATTCAAATTTAACTGGGCATCTTGTATCTTGTTGTTGTGGTTGTTGTTAAATCTGGCAACTCTATGAGTAGAGGGATATAGAATAATTGAACTGAATGAAATTCAGTTGCTTTGACCAGTTAGGAAAGCTGCCAGGGCTGGGCGGGATGGGGAGTGAAGTGGAATAGAAGGATGGAATCGGGTTGTTGACGTGAGCTTACATAGGAAGAAATGCAATTTAATCTGATTGGGTGGAATAATATATAAAGTGGGCCAGCAGATTTAGGAGATGGGTGCTGGACCCCTCTCCTGCTACCGGTCAACATTTATTTTATTTTGTCGTTGCTGTTGTTTTTAGACAGTCTCACTGTGTTGCTCAGGCTGTAGTGCAGTGGTGCGATCTCGGCTCACTGCAGGCTCGACTTCCTGGACTCAAGTGATTCTGCCACCTCAGCCTCCCAAGTATCTAGGACCATGGGCGCCACCATGCACAACTAAGTTTTGTACTTTTTGTAGAGACAGGGTTTGCCATGTTGCCCAGTCTGGTCCCAAACTCCTGGCCTCAAGAAATCCTCCTGTCTCGGCCTCCTAAAGTGCTGGGATTACAGGCATGAGTCACTGCGCCCGGCCTAGTCAACTCCTGCATCCTCTTAGAACAGTGACCAGGGTGAGGAAAGTGAGGTGTTGAGGCTGGGAAATATAAAGAGACACTCATGCTCAGGCCATGCCATTGTGCTGTCTTCCCAGCCCTGCAACCCTTCAACAACCCACAGCCCCATTTCATAGATCAGGAAACTGAGGCTTAGAAAGGCTTAGCAGTGTGTCCAGAGTCACTAAATTGGTTAGCAGTGGAGTCGGGATGCAGGCCCAGAAGGCCTGTGCCTGTAACTCCCTCCCTGTATAGCCTTGCTAATAGCAAGTGGTGAAGCCAAGAGATGAACCAATCTCCTTTCCAGCCCACGCTTCACACACGTGACCTCATTTGTGAGGAGTGGAATTTATACAACATTTCAATTCAGAGTGAGCATAATCTCTGTGTGTGGGACAGAGTGGATAGAAGTAACCCGCCTGTAGAGCAGGGTAGGAGGTGGGGTCTATTGAAATTCTTGACCATGGTTCAGCAGTTTGCCACCCTGGCTATATGCTAGAATGCCTGGGAAGCTTTTCAAAATCCCAGATTTCTGGGGATGGGGCTCAGACTTCATTTTTAAACCTCCCCAGGTTGAAACCTACAATGCTGAAAGTCATACTCTTAGATTTATGAATATCCAACTTATTGACTTAGCAGAGAGAAACTCCAACTCTGAAGAGAGTTTGTTTTCCCTCCACTCCCTCTGCAAAGGCCTGAGAGTTTTCTGGAGCCTGCATCAGCTAGGCTGCGGTGTGCCATCTGACAGGAAGGCTGGAGACCTGCAGCCTTCCTGCTTTCCTGTAAACAGCAGGGGAAAGAAGATAGCAAGATGGGTGTTTGGATCCCAAACATGCTTGTTTTAGTGTAGGCAAGACTGTAACATTTTAAAATTCTGAATTGTGGGGTGGGGGCCAAGGAGAGGAAGGGAAGAAATATTACTAGCTCTATTATCTTGCATATCTGAGGATACCCTTTGCTAGGGGTCCTCTCTCTTGCCTATTTTTTTTTTTTAGAGATGGGGTCTCACTATGTTGCCCAGGCTGGTGTCAAACTCCTAGCCTCAAGGATCCTCCTGCCTTAGCCTCTCAAAACATTGGGATTACAGGCATGAGCCACCACGCCCAGCCTCTCTTGCCTCTATCCCCAAAGTTGCCTTATTTATAGACCCACGACCGGGGGAAGATCTGAAGTTGCACAGAATCCTGTGACATGTCATGATAAGGGGGGTGGGCCCAGGTCTCAGGTACAGGGAGGTGTGGTCTTCCATGTGCCCCAGCTCAGCCAGGGACAATCTAAGTGGCCTTAATAGATCACTTAACCTACCTGAACCTCAATGTTTGTCATCTACAAAATGGAGATAATCACTCATACTCTGCCTACCTCCCAGACCTGTTCTAAGTGGAATAAAGGAGATTTTAGATGCAAGTTATACTTGGAAAATGTTGACACTTCATACAAGTATACATGTTGCTATTAATTTTTGTGGTTCAAATTAGAATTTCATGTTAACTCTGTACCCTCAGAGAAGGCTGCAGAAATTTCTGTGAATATCTAAAAGGAAATGAATTTTTTTTTTTTTTTTTTTTTGAGACAGAGTCTCCCCCTTGTTGCCCAGGCTGGAGTGCAATGGCGCAATCTCAGCTCACTACAACCTCTGCCTCCCAGGTTCAAGCGATTTTCCTGCCTCAGTCTCTGGAGTAGCTGGGATTACAGGCGTGCACTATCACACCCGGCTAGTTTTTGTATTTTTAGTAGAGACAGGGTTTCTCCATGTTGGTCAGGCTGGTCTTGAACTCCTGACCTCAGGTGATCCACCTGCTTGGCCTCCCAAAGTGCTGGGATTACAGGCGTGAGCCACTGCGCCCGGCCTCTAAAAGGAATCTTTAAAAAAAATTTTGACACTATTTTGGACTATATTTTTGTGAAGTATTTTAGTTATAAAACCCAGTTAATTTTGCTACTCAAGGAAGGTTGTATAAATCATTCTAGCTTCACATTTCCGGTGACTTAGAACCATACTAGTCAGGTGTTTCCAAGGACCAGAAACAACAGCATTGCCCGGGAGATTTTTAGAAATGCAGAATCTCAGACTCCATCCCAGACCTGTGAATCAGATTCTGCATTTTTAACAAGATTCCCAACTGATTCTGTGCACATTTTTGTTTGAGAAGCCTTGTACTAGTCACTAAACCTACAGAGTTTGAGAAAAGCTAAGGGGAAAGAAAGAACTCCAATGCATGCTACACTTTAAGAAGCACTCAGAAAAGTTTCCAGACACTGCTTGAGAGCGAAAGTGCCCCCAACACTGCAGTCTCAGGGTAACTGCTGACACGGTACATGCCATTTCCTGTAAGAGAGACTTTATTATCCCATTTAATGGATGAAGAAACTGAGGTTGATGAAGGGTAGGTAACTTGACCAAGGTCATGCAACCAGTTAGTAGAGGAACTGGGATTCTAATTCACATCTGAGTAGCTACTTTATAAGGCAGGACACATTCCACCATTCCACTCCAGTTTTTAGAGTAGAAAACCTACTTATAAATGTTCTTTTTAGGCATTTATAAGTCTAGCTGAAGTGTACATCTTCACATTGTAACACTTTTCTCATTGTGGATTTCCTCCAATTTCATTTTTCTTGGGTTTTAATCAGAGACCATCTTTTTTAAAATGTAATTTAGATCCCATAAAATTTATCCTTGTTTTTTTTCTTTTTCTTTTTCTTTTTTTTTGAGACAGGGTCTCACTCTTGTGGCCCAGACTGGAGTGCAGTGGTGCCATCTCAGCTCACTGAAACATCTGCCTCCCAGGCTCAAGCAATTCTCCTGCCTCAGCCTCCCAAGTAGGTGGGATTACAGGTCTGTGCCACTACCACCCGGCTAATTTTTGTATTTTTAGTAGAAATGGGGTTTCACCATATTGGCCAGGCTGGTCTTGAATTCCTGATCTCAAATGATCCACCCGCCTCGGCCTCCCAAAATGCTGGGATTACAGGTGTGAGCCACCGCGCCCGGCCGAAATTCATCCTTTTAAAGTGTTGGTATATATATATATTTTTTCACAGAGTTATGCAACGATCACCACTATCTAATTTTCATCAGCCAGTAAGGAAACTCCACATCCATTAGCAGTCACTTCCCATTGCCCCACCCCCAGCCCCTAAAAACCCCTAAACCACTAATCTACTTTTTGTCTCTATGGATTTGCCTATTCTGGACATTTTATGGAAATGGAATGATATGATATGTGGTCTTTAGTGACTGCCTTCTTTCACTTAGCATAATGTTTTCAAGGTTCATCTGTATTGTAGCGTGGATCAGTACTTCGTTCCTTTTTATTGCCACATAATATCTCGTGGTATGGACATAGCACATTTCCTTTATCCATTCATCAGTTGATGGACATTTAGATTGTTTCCACTTGTTGACTATTATGGATAATGCTGCTGAATATATGAGTGCATATTTTGTGTGAACTTGTTTTCGGTTCTCTTGGGTATATGCTTAGGAGGAGAATTGCTGGGTCATATGGTACCTCTATGTTTAACTTTTTGAGGAAGTGCCAGACTGTTTGCAGAGAATATTTTCACCATGTATTGATAACATATTGGATTTTAAAAGAACAGAAGTTAGTCAAAGAGACCCAGGAAGCCACAAAACTGAACAGACAAGAAATAAACATGATTCAATGAACTTTAACCCAAATCACATCTGACTGTGTAGATGCAGCAGAGTAGGCAAAAAATGAATTTGACCAGAACCCAGGAAAGCCAATTGCCTAACAGCCTGTGACTAGCACAGCACAGAACCCTGGAGAGCTGGGCTCCAGTCTCACTAACTCACTGTGTGACCATGGGCAAGTGCGTTCCTCTTTCTGGGCCTCAGGTCTCTCATCTATAAAACAAGAAGTTGTATCTGGCTGTGATCTTACTGTCTATACTTCTATGGTCAGTCTGTGGCACTCCCACATCTTATGCTCATGGTAGTTATGTGCTTTTCTGGTGTAGATATTCACTCTGAAAATTGCTGGCACACCTGAAGACCTTTCAGGAATGATGACAGCAAGTGGGGAGGGTTTTCCAGTCATCTGCTCTGTGGCAGACAGAGTCTGAGATCCCGGGGACAGAAGGTGCTCAGCCACTGTGGACTGCATCATGTAGGCATCCAGCTCCTGGATACTGCAAAAATGAGAATGGGATTCACCTGCAAGAAAGAATAAAACAATAGCAATGGCAACCACTGTACCAAACTCCACATGTTTATACTTTACTTTTGTGGAATAACATTTATTATATATTTTCACTATAAAAGTAATGTGTTCCTCATAGAAAAAGTCAAAACATAAAAAAATTTGATGAAAAGAAACATCAATGATAGTACTACCATCCAAAAATAACCACTAATTATACATATTTCAAAACATGTTGTAACTGATATATACAATTTTTATTTGTCAATTTAAAAAATAACCACTATTTCCAGTTAGATGTTTATTCTTTTAGTCTTGATATTTTTATATTTCTTCTTTACTAAATTGATATTATACTCTATAGTTTTCTATATTTTCACTTATTCTGTCATTAAAAGTCTTCAGAAGTTGGATTTTAATGATTACAGAGTATCCTATCATAGGAATGCACTATCATTTATTTCTATGTAATCATTTGTTTATCATTGGTTATTATTGGGAGGAGGTGTCTCTAAGCTTTGTCTGTGAAAATAAACGACGTTCGTCTCTGTTTTGGAAATCTCAAACATGCTGGCATTCAAAGTCTATCACAATTTAGTTCCAACCTTTCTTTCCATCCTCAGCCACCATAAGTCTTTAACACAGGGTAGATGTTCAGCCTACATGCACTGATGGAGCCATTCTGGTTGTTAAAACACTGAAATACTTCAGCACAGGGGAGAGAGGCAAATTGCTAGGAAGCCTCTCTGACTGTTGTCCAGCCCTCCCTTACTCTGCCCCAGTCCCTCCATGGGAACCTCTTCCCTGGCCAGCAATCAAGAGGACTCCTTAGTGCCTGCACTTAACCAGGATTAACTCTTTCCTGCCTTCTCCAGTGTGACCTTTGGTTTATGCTGCTTCCCCCACCTGCAGAATAGTTCCTATTCTGTGGCTAAACCTTGCCCATCCTTCGAAATCCAATTCGAGTCCCACCTTCTCCATAAACCCTTATCCAACTATTCTGGTCCACTCTTGGTCCTATGAACTGTTACAGTATTTTTTGGGGGGTGGGGGGGCGGGGAGAGGGGGAGGGACGGAGTCTCGCTCTGTCGCCCAGGCTGGAGTGCAACGGCGCAATCTCAGCTCGCTGCAACCTCCGCCTCCTGGGTTCAAGCAATTCTCCTGCCTCAGCTTCCCAAGTATCTGGGATTACAGGCACCTGCTGTCATGCCTGGCTAATTTTTGTATTTTTGTAGAGACGGGATTTCACCATGTTGTCCAGGCTGGCCTCGAACTTCTGGACTCAAGAAATCCTCCCGCCTCAGCCTCCTAAAGTACTGAAATTATGGGCATGAGCCACTGTGCTGGGCCTGTTTTTTTTCACTATTATTGCTATTTTCCGAATACTGTTGACACAGCATTTGCAATCATGTGTTGTGATTCAACTTTTCCTTCGAGTTGCTCTTTCTCCCCAGCTAGATCCTGAGGTCCTCTGAGACAGAAGTCATACCTTAACTTCTCTTTATTCTGTGGTAGAGACAATGCTGTGTTTTCCTATGCAGTTCCTCTTCCTAGACACAAAGGAAAACTACTTTTCCTGGACTCCTTTGCTGTTAGATTGGGTTTGAACTTGAATTCTAACAAAGAAAATGTAGGCAGAAGTGATGTCGCCCTTAAAAGCTCTCATGAGAGCCGTCAATCCTCTCTGCCCCTTTCACAGTGACTGAGATGGTATAGATGATGGTTTCAGAAGATGAAGGCAGCCGGGATCCCTGAGTCACCACATGGAGGAGAGCCACTCGGGAGAACCACTGACCTGCACTGGACAATGATGTGAGCAAAAACACCCCATCCTTCTGAAATACAATATTTTTTAGTGCATGAAACCATAGACCTCATGCCTGCTTCCTTCATCTCTGTACCCCTATTGGTATTCGATGAATGTGAATATGCCTGGTGTTAGATGTCCTGGGAAGCAGAGCTTGCATGAGCACAAGAAAAGTGACAGGTGTGCCAAATGCAGTCTACTCACACCACAGATCCACTCAGCTCACCTGCCTTTTCCATCCGGCACCTGGGCCCCTCACCCTGCTCCTTGGCCAGACTGGTCCTATTGAGAGGTGACAGCGTGCTGGCAGCCCTCGCTTGCTCTCGGCACCTCCTCGGCCTCAGCGCCCACTCTGGCCACGCTTGAGGAGCCCTTCAGCCCACCTTTGCACTGAGGGAGCCCCTCTCTGGGCTGGCCGAGGCCGGAGCCAGCTCCCTCTGCTTGTGGGGAGGTGTGGAGGGAGAGGCAGGGACCAGAACTGGGCTCTTGCAGGCGGCGATCGCTGGCCAGCGGGTGTTCCGGGTGGGCGTGGCCTCGGCGGGCAGGCGTGGGCTTGGCAGGCCGTGCACTGGGAGCGGCCGGCTGGTGCTGCTGGCCCTGGGCAGTAAGGGGCTTAGCACCCGGGCCAGCAGCTGTGGAGGGTGCACTGGGTCCCCCAGCAGTGCCGGCCTACGCGCTGCGCTGGAATTCTCACCGGGCCTCAGCTGCCTCCCGGCAGAGCAAGGCTTGGGACCTGCAGCCCGCCATGCCTGAGCCTTCCTTCCCTGTCTCCTTCTCCCAACCCCGCAGGGCCCCAGCCTCCCTGAGGAGCACCGCCTCCTGCTCCGCAGCACATGGGCGGGACAGGTGGGCAGCTCCACCTGCGGCCCCGGTTCAGGATACACTAGGTGAAGCCAGCTGGGCTTCTGAGTCTAGTGGGGACTTGGAGAACCTTTATGCCTAGCTAAGGGATTGGAAATACACCAATCAGCACTCAATCAGTGTCTAACTCAAGGTTTGTAAATGTACCAATCAGCACTCTGTATCTAGCTAATGTGGTGGCGACTTGGAGAACCTTTATGTCCAGCTAAAGGATTGTAAATACACCAATCAGCACTCTGTGTCTAGCTCAAGGTTTGTAAACACACCAATCGGCACCCTGTGTCTAGCTCAAGGTTTGTAAATGCACCAATCAGTGCTCTGTGTCTAGCTAATCTAGTGAGGACTTGGAGAACTTGTGTGTCTAGCTGAGGGATTGTAAATGCACCAATCAGCACTCTGTCAAAACGGACCAATCAGCTCTCTGTAAAATGGACCAATCAGCAGGATGTGGGTGGGGCCAGATAAGGGAATAAAAGCAGGCTGTGCCAGCCAGCAGTGGCAATTCCCTAGGATCTTCTTCCACAGTGTGGAAGCTTCCTTTTTTTTTTTTTTTTTTTTTTTTTTTTTTTTTGCTCTTTAGGTTCACGCTGCCTTTATGAGGTGTAACACTCACTGGGAAGGTCTGCAGTTTCATTCCTGAGGCTGGCAAGACCATGAACCCACCAGAAAGAAAAAACTCTTAACGCATCCAAACATCAGAAGGAACAAACTCCAGACACACCACCTTTAAGAACTGTAGCACTTAACCGTGAGGGTCCGTGGCTTCATTCTTGAAGTCAGTGAGACCAAGAACCCACCAATGCCAGACACGCTATTGGTAACTCACATTGTTCCTGAGGTCATGGATTTCTAACAACCACCACCATCACTGCATCTACTAATGCCACTGGTTGCCTTGGGCTCCCCTAAGGACAAGGGTCAGGGTGTGGTGCAGTTCCCATCCTTCGCACTGCAACAGGAGCTGCAGTAGCTCAGGCACCCAGACCTGAGGCAGGTATGGCTTCCTGAGAAGTCCTCCAGAAGAGCTCCCAGGGAAACAGCCTAGAATGCAGGGGACTCAACCTCCCAAAAGGTGAACTTTGATTAATGAGAGATAGGAGGTGGGCAGGCACTGGCAGGTAGAGTGCTCTCCTCTCCTCCAGGGTCTCCACGCAGCCTGTCCAGAGAAACCCCGCATGGCCCCTGATCTGCTCTGGCCCCTCCACACCTCCCTGGATCTGTGGTTCCTGCCTGCCTGCCTCATTTCTCTTTGTTCTCCACTCTTGCTTCCGTGAGATGAAACCAACCAAAAAAGCATTTGTGCCTAAGCTTGGCCTCTGGCTGTGTATTTTGGGATCTCAAACTAAGACAAAGGGAAACTAATATTTGTGGGTCCCTATTATGTGCCAGGCACCGTGAACCTTACCCAAGTTATCTTACTTCATCCTTACGAAAACTGTAAGGTAGTGATTATTAACTCAGTCTTCCAGATAAGGAAACTGAAGAAAGAGGAAACCGTGGAGCCAGCTATTAACTGGTGGAGCGGGAAATGTGAGGCAAAATCAAACATTGAAACATGCGGTGCCCCCTTCGGTTTTGTACCTTTTGTGGCTCCCTAGTGTCTGATCCTTTGGGGAGCCTGCAGTTTCGTCAGTTACATCCTGCAACAGTTTGGGATAGGTTGAAACCTCAGCAGCATCTGACCCATAAAAGAATGTTACTGCGGGGCCTCCCTAAAAGACAAGGGAGGAATCAAGAGAATTCCAAGAAAGGCCTCCGAGCAAGAGGTAAGACAGTAGATTTGAAAGCAGGACTGAGGGAGCAGGAATGAGAAGAGAGGCCCAGCCCCAGCGGGTCAGGGGCAGGACTAGGCTAGCGAGGCCCAAGTGCGGTGGCCCCATGCAGAGATCCTGGCTCCGCGCAGAGGAGATGCCGCTCCCACCGTCTGCAGGAGGCAAGGGCTCCCCTTCCCGGCCAGGAGCCGGGTGCAAGAGGAGCCTGGGGAGGGAGCTCCAGGCCTGGAGCAAAGGCGCCTCCTAGGGGCCCGCGGTCGGCAGAGAGCGCGGGACACTCGCGGCCATGGAGAGCAGCCCGCCCGGTGAATGGAGCCTTTCTCTGGGCACTTGGCAGAACTCGGGGGCCCTCGGCAGAACTCGGGGGCCCTCTGTGCAGAGAGGAGGCCCACTGGAATAGAAATAACCTCTGGCTTGCAGAAGCATTTTGTGGAAAGATTCAGGAGCTCAGTAGGCAGAGCAGTCCCAAGAAAGACATTTGGAATGTTGAAACTTTTAGAAGAAAATCCAGACCGTTTTTAGGGCCTCGGGTAAAAAATCACTCTTAAACAAGACACCAAAAGTTCAAGGAAAAGAAGAAGGGTGACTGCACTAAAATTAAGAACTTCTAGTCATAAAAAACATGACACAGAGAAGACAATCCAGAGACTGGACTCGATCACTGTAACACCTACACCTGGCAAAGAATTCCTGTCCAGAATCTATTTTTAAAACTTCGACAAATCAATAAGAATGAACAATTTAATTTTTTCAATGGGGAAAAGACATGAACAGGCATTTGAGGGATAAGGAAATACAAAAAGACCACCAACATATGAAAAAATGGTCAGCCTCCTTAGTAATAAGGGAAATGCAAACCAAAATAAAAATTAGATACAATTCCACAGCCACGAGGCTGGCAGAAATTTAAAACACAGGCAATCAAGCAGGGGCAGGGATGTAGAACAATGAGAATTCTCATACATGGTTTGTAGGACAGTTGATTGTTACCACCACTTGGAACAGTTTGGCCTTATCTGATAAAATCAAAGACACGCATACCTTATGACTCAGTAATTCCACTTCTAGATAAATATTAACTCTCATATATAGGCAGTAGGAGAAATAAACAAGCATGGTTTAAAATAGTCCCAAATTGGAAACAACTCAAATGTCCATTTGCTGTAGGAGGAATAAATTCTAACACAGTCCCATAGTGGAAACTATGTAGCTATGAAAATGAATAAACTACAGCTGTACCCATCAACATAAATCACAGATGCAAAAAGCAAGTTATAAAAGAATACTTACAGTATGATTCCCTTGATAAAAGTTTAGAGGCAAGAAAAACTAGGGATAATACTTATAAGGTAAAGCTCTTTCTAAAAAGTCGGAGAGGCTGAATGCAGTGGCTCATGCCTATAATCCCAGCACTTTGGGAGGCTGAGGCAGGATTGCTTGACTCCAGGAGTTTGGGACCTCCCTGGGTAACATAGTGAAACTGCATCTCTAAAAATAAAAACAAAAAAGTAAACAGGTGTGGTGGCATGTGCCTGTGGTCCCAGCCACCTGGGAGGCTGAAGTGGGAGGATCAGTTGAGCCCGGGAGATCAAGGGTGTAATGAGCTATGATCACACCACTACACTCCAGCCTAGGTGACAGAGTGAGACCCTATCTCAAAAAAATAAAAAGCAAGAGAAAGATTAATGCAAAATCGAGGATAGGAGAGTGAAGAGAATGCATCAGGGAAGAACAATAGGAGCTTTGCAGGCACTGGTAGTATTTTTTCTAAAGTTTAGTGTGCGGTTTGTTTTATTGTTATTCCTTAAACTATACTTACACGTTATATATATATTCTTGTATGAATGAAGCTTTCACCAAAAGCTTTTTTTAAGAATGAGAGTTAGGCTTTTTTCAAGGGCAGTGAGACCACTATCAGAGATTTTTCTATGTAGCTGAGATCCATCCTAGTTGGACTGAGGGTGTAAGAACATCAGGACAAAGGAGCTGGGGTGGGGAGGGGTGCTAACACGGAGGCCTCACTCTGTGCCAGGCTTTAATGAGCAGAATCTCAATGGGCATCAGATGCTGCCTTGTCAATAAAACACAGCCAAGAACAAGCTGAGTTGCTGGAATTCTGAATAATAATGAATTAGAACTTACTGCTGTATCTAATAATCCTTCTGTGACATTTGTATAGTGTTTCACAGTTTATGAAACACTTTTATATGAGTTAACTCAGTCAGTTCCCATAATCCCACTGAGAGGCAGGCAGAGAAGATTATTTTTATGCCTATTTTTAATGAGAAAGCAACCAAGTCACAGACAGTTGATGTGACTTGTCTGAGGCTACACAGCCAGAACTGCGTCTTAAATCTCCTGGTCAAGTGCTCCGCCTAGCACAGCTGCTGCCTGCCTGTTCCAAGTGTGGTGGACAGAGATTCTGCCCAGGTGCCCCCTCCCTGTCCCAAGCCCTGCCACATCCTCCCACCCCCAGCATCCTTCCTGGGAATAGGTCAGCCTGTCCTGGGCCCTGCCCCCTTGCACCCTCCCACCCACAAAGCCTCTCCCTTTTCTGGCCTTGAGTTATGCTCCCCTTGCCCCAATCTTTAGGATTCTTCTATTTTTTCTTCCCGAAGGAACTTTTCCAGATGCTCATTTCTTTGGCTTTATCACAAACCCTCTATATGGATTTCTAGCTCCTGCTATACCTCATCAGTTTGTTGACACTTGTCCAGACCAGGACGTCTGTGGGGTGGTGTCCTGGCACACGACTCCTACCTTGAGCACCATAGGGTGCAGCTGTTCTCACTGGGAAACATATGTGAGCACCAGTTGGAAACTCTCCCTGCCCCAGGTGATTCTGATCAGCCTTTCCAGAACCAGTGGATTAGCAACTGGTTCATAGCTGTGGGAGCCGATCAAGTTCCCTAACCTCTCTGAACCTCCGCTTCTAAATCTCTGACTTCATAGGTGTTTTTAGGAAATTAAGGGAGGTAGTGCCTACTACATGGTAAGTGTTAATCAAATGTTCTTTTCTCCATCTAATCTTCCCAGAAAATAGTAGTGAGGTGGGTTTTTTTGTTTTTGTTTTTTTAGATGGAGTTTCGCTCTTGTTGCCCAGGCTGGAGTGCAATGGCATGATCTCAGCTCACTGCAACCTCTCCCTCCCAGGTTCAAGTGATTCTCCTGCCTCAGCCTCCCAAGTAGCTGGGATTACAGGCACGCGCCCCCATGCCTGGCTAATTTTGTAATTTTAGTAGAGACAGGGTTTCACCATGTTGGTAAGGCTGGTCTTGAACTCCTCACCTCAGGTGATCTACCTGCCTTGGCCTCAAAGTGCTGGGATTACAGGTGTGAGCCACCATGCCCAGCGAGATTTTAAACCAAAAGGCTTCCTGACAAAGTCAAGATATCCCACCCTCACACAGGCGCAGCGTCTAACATCCGCAGTCTTCTTTGAGGAGAAGATCTTGTGTGCTGGCAAAATATTTTAGCTACTGCACAAAACACTGCGTGGCACAGTACTTTGAATTCCCAGAGAGAAAGGCCCAGGGGTCTTGTTGGAGGGTATGTAGGAAAAGGAAACCTACTCCCAAGGCAGAAGGCACTCCCAGAGCATGCTTTGGTAATTATGCAGGCTGGGAGGAGGCAGGCCATGGGTGGAAGAAGAAGGAATGGAGAGGAGAGGAAGCCCGGAAGGAGAGAATCACAGGTTCATTTAAAATAGATGCCAGCTAGGGGTTTAGTCCTTCTCTGGCTTGCTGTGTGAGCTTCTGCAAGTCACTTCACTTCTCTGGTTTGGGCCATATCTGAAGAGGCCTTCTCCAACTGAGACACTCAAGGATGCCATGCATTTTTCCAAGTCACTAGGAAACAACGCTCCAATCGCATACCTTTCATTTGCATTATTGTAACCTAGGCTGGTGTCCAACTCTTTTTCATAAACAGTGAGAAATAATGTCATTTCCATGATTGAATCAAGCACACCAAGGGTGTTATAGAATCACTTTTCTTGCTTAGCAGTTCTGGGCAGCAGAAGAGACTTGCACTCTAGATCCTGGAACAGCTGAGCTTTCTTGGGAAGATTC
Source organism: Pan troglodytes (assembly GCF_028858775.2). Classification (NCBI taxonomy): domain Eukaryota; kingdom Metazoa; phylum Chordata; class Mammalia; order Primates; family Hominidae; genus Pan; species Pan troglodytes. Next base: position 55,455,385 of record NC_072414.2, read on the forward strand.
CAGACAGTTATTAACCCAATGAGTAACACCCTATGTGCCATTCTGACCCTCTGGGCTACAATAATGCAATCTTCTATTGCTTTTCTCTCTTTTAAGAAAAGCCATCAAACAAGGGACTCATTCAAATTTTTAACCACAATATAAACAGACATTTACACCACAGCAATTATAAATAGCACATGTGCAAAAAAAAAAAAAAAAAAAAAACCTGCCTACTGGCATCCAAAGATATGCTGCAGAAAGCAAATTTGGGACTCTATTTAAAAATCTTTTCAAAAATGCCTTAAAGCAACAATATTCAATGTACCTGATGTTGCAGCAAAATTGATTTACTGATACAATATTGGTGGCATTGGAAATTAGTAATAGTTCCTTTGGGAACTAATATGGAAACACATAGGAAGAACTATATCCATGATTATTCAGAAGTAATGCAATAAAAATCTGCATAAAGAGGCCAGCACAGTGGCTCATGCCTGTAATCCCAGCACTTTGGGAAGCCAAAGCAGGAAGATCACCTGAGGTCAGGAGTTCGAGACCAGCCTGGCCAACATGGTGAAACCCCGTCTCTACTAAAAATACAAAAATTAGCCAGGGGTGATGGCGGGCTCCTGTAGTCCCAGCTACTCAGGAGGCTGATACAGGAGAATAGCTTGAACACGGGAGTTGGAGGTTGCAGTGAGCCAAGATCACACCAACGTACTCCAGCCTGGGCGACAGAGCGAGACTCCATCTCAAAAAAAAAAAAAAAAAAAAAAAAAAAAACCTCCATAAAGAAGTCAACATCAACAATATCTATTGTAGCAAAAAAAAAAAAAATACTAAACTTGAGGGAATTGCTATATAGATTTTGATACAGCCACACATTTGCCTCTTATACAGCAATAAGGATAACTGTGCAGATTGATAGCAGCGTAGAGATGTTTATTATCAGTCAAATACAACAAACTTCAGGATCACATATGCATTATGATTATAGCTCTGCTAAAAGTGTGCATACGCATCTGAAAGGGCTGGAAGGTATTGAAATAAAATTGGCTGTAGTCTTTGAGAGGCAAAATAGTATGGTTTAAATTACTTTTAATTTTTTGTTTATCTCCAACTAAATAAAAGAAAGCATATCAGTTGAAAAAGAATTAACCTTATCACCAATGTTTCCCACTAGACAATGAGAGCAGGAACCCTGCCTGTCTCGTTCAACAGCGTTTGCCAGAGCATGTGTCTGCCACATGGTAGGCGCTCTGTAAATATTTGTGGACTGATTGACCACTGCTGTCAGCCTCTCTGAACCGGTTTAGTAAATTGCTGATATAGACCTCCTGTTTTCACAAAGATCCTTCTTGCCATCACCTCCACAGTCTCAAAAAGCACCTTCATTTACAAGCAGGCTTTCAAAACCCAGCGTCTTCCTCTCGCTCAGTGTCACTGGCAGAAGGAGGACATCACCTTAAAGTACCAGACTCTAGGGCCAGCCTGTGTTGGGAGAACCTCCCCGCCCCTTCTCTTGCAGCTTCCCCTGGGGGGGACAGATCTTCATGGGGACACAAGGGAGAGTAGCTTGATCCCTAAATCATCTGGACACTAACATTTTGCACCAGAAGATGGCAGTCTACACACCTCCTTATGGTGCAGAACCCACACCTTCCTTGACACTTTGACAGTTAATTGTTCAAGTCAAGTTACTCAGCCTACCCTCCACAAAGGTGGGCCAGGGTGAGGGTGTGACAAGGATGGCCAGGGCCTCAGGCCAAGATCAGGAACAGATGTAGGCAACTGATGCCTGCTGTGCCTGATGCTGGGAGAGATGGCACCTCCCCCGTTTCACATTTCACAGCTGGGGAAACCAAGCTTCACAGAGGCTAAGACACTGCCAACTCCCCCACTCCTAGTAGAGAAACACTGCCCAGACCCGAGCCCCGCTCTCCTTACTCCAGCACCCACCCTCCTTCCACCATACCGTACTGCCTGCCAGCTCTCCAGCAACAGGAGTCTGTGAAAAAATGGGCAAGGATGTTTCTGAACCCATGGTTAAATGCTTTTAAAAATCACCATGTCAAATTATAAAATTGATCAAACCCTTTGACCTTGGAATACCACTTTGGGAAATATGTTCCAAGGAAACAAAATATGAAATACATATTTATAAATAAGTTTATAAAATATAAAAATGAAACAAAAGCACATATAGAGTTGTGTAGAACTGAGCTTGATACTGCAGTTAAAACCAGAGGCAGCCCAGACGCCCGACCGTGGGGAAAATTGTGCCGTGGTCATTATACTCACACTGGAAATGGCTGTCATGCAGATTAGCACCGACGTCCAGCCTGTCACGTGGGAACTGTTATACTAGTTGTTAAAATAAGTATTTTCATACCAACTGGTAAATAGTAGAGCCAGAGTGTCCTCCAAGCCTCCCTTGCCTCTGTACTGGGATCCTCCTGAACTCCCCCTGATCCAGCAACTAAATAGTAAATGCCTGGCCCAGCAGCCTCCAGGATCCCACATGAAGCAGTGGTCAATGAACATCTTAGTACTAGTTATTAGATACTTTTTAAACCTCCCCTGGCTAAGATTCTGTATACTCATGGAAAAGCGACCTTATTTTGGAATGGGACAAGATATAGGAATATATAAAGAAAGACATTATGTGACTTAACGGTAAGTAAAAAGAAGCAGAACTTAATACAAGGAATAGCAGTGAGGCAAATTTATATTTGTATAAACAAGAGTTTCTAAGAAGCCACAGAGTCTAAATATTTGGTAAACTAGGAGAGGGGAGATTTGAAAAATTTTGTCAGTAGCCTATTTAACAACCTTTCCCCTATTTCCTTCTTAAAAGAAAGTTGCAGGCCAGTCACGGTGGCTCACACCTGTAATTCCCTGCACTTTGGGAGGCTGAGGCGGGAGGATCACCAGGTCAGGAGATTGAGACCATCCTGGCTAACACGATGAAACCCTGTCTCTACTAAAAATACAAAAAATTAGCTGGGCGTGGTGGCGGGCACCTGTAGTCCCAACTACTCAGGAAGCTGAGGCAGGAGAATGGCATGAACCCGAGAGGCGGAGCTTGCAGTGAGCCGAGATCACGCCGCTGCACTCCAGCCTGGGCGACAGAGCAAGACTCCATCTCAAAAAAAAAAAAAAAAAAAAAAAAAAGTTGCAATTTTGTTCACTTGCCTACTCTTCTGATGAGCAAATGCTTTGGGGAAGGTTGAGCTCAGAGGTGGTCTGGAGTGGGGTAGGGGTGTGAGTCCAGAGTGCCTAAGCCAGGCATAGTGGCTCAATCCTCTTGCCAAGTATGGATTTAGGCATGGGCTGATGATGTAGTTCTGGCAATGAGGTGGAAGGGAAGTCAGCCTGGAGGATTCTAGCAAGACTTTCTTTGCTCATATAAAGGGACAATGACAGGAACATCCCCTGTGTTTCCTTTGAGGATGTCTTGCTTAAAACTAAAGCAAACACCTTGTTGACCAAAGGAGAAGACTAAAAGAGTCTCAGAGAACCCAAACCTTAGCCATGACACCTTTGAGTCACTAAATTAACCAACCTTGAAGCTACTCTAATGCTAGCCTTTTTCTTGTTAAAATGACCTTAGCTGGGTTTTCTAGTATTTAGAATGTAAGCTGTTTATTCACTATTATAGCCCTGTTATCTATAACACCATCTGGTGCATAGTAAGCCCACCATAAATATTTGTTGAAGGGATAAATGAATAAAAAGGAAGGAAAAAATGAATCCTTGCTGATATAGAAAGGTGTTAAGTTTCTTGGTCATCTTGGTGTTCGATTTTTCTGTTTCATTAAAAAATATATATTCATTCAAAGCATTGCATGATGTTGACTAGGTGTATTAGTTCCAGGGAGTTAGTGTTATGGGAAGTGGCAGACAGATCTGGATTTGAGTCTGGATCTGCTACTTACCAGTCAAGTGTTCTTAGGAAAATTATTCATCTTCACTGAGCACACCTGTAAAATGAGGATAAATTATAGGGTCGCTGTGAGTCTTAAATGAGAAGCAACCACAGAGCTGGGCACGTGGGAGGGGCTCTGCAAGTGTTTATTCCTCACCTTCCAACATTCTAAGTACTCAGGTACCATGATGCCAGGATGAATCAGGCCGAGTCTCTCTTTGACCTTGAGAAGGATTTCATGGGCCAGGGGGAGGACTCAGACATATCAACAAATCAGCCACGTGACCCACATTAACATCACGGGAAATGGAACAAATTGACATCACATACCTCCTGATATGACACACTGAGATGAACAGAGCATTACCTCTGGGGTAGTTCTGCCAAATTAGTACGACAAGAACTCATCACAAGGAAACATCAAACAAACCCAAAATGAGGTACTTTCTACAAAATAACTGGCTTAGACACTTCAGAAATGTTGTCATGAAAAACAAAAAGGAGGCTGGGTGCAGTGGCTCATGCCTGTAATCCCAGCACTTTGGGAGGCCGAGGTGGGAGGATCACAAGGTTAGGAGATCAAGACCAACCTGGCTAACACAGTGAAACCCCGTCTCTACTAAAAAATACAAAAAATTAGCCAGGTGTGGTGGTGGGCGCCTGTAGTCCCAGCTACTCGGGAGGCTGAGGCAGGAGAATGGCATGGACCCAGGAGGCAGAGCTTGCAGTGAGCTGAGATTGCACCACTGCACTCCAGCCTGGGTGACAGAACGAGACTCCATCTCAAAAAAAAAAAAAGAAAAGAAAAGAAAAAAGAAGCTGTTCTAGATTAAAGGATACTAAAGAGACATGACAACTAAATGTGGTGTCTAATCTTGGACTTTCTTTTGCTTTAAAGAACTTTACTGGGGCCAGGCACAGTGGCCCACATCTGTACACCCAGCACTTTGGGAGGCTAAGGTGGAAGGATCACTTGAGGCCAGGAGCTTGAGGCTGCTGTGAGCTATGGTTGTGCCACTGCACTCCAGCCTGGACAACAGAGCAAGACCTTGTCTCTGAAAAGAAAAAAAAAAAAACTTTATTGGGACAAATTTGTGAAATCGGAATAAGACCTGTGGATTAGATAAAATAGTTGGTACCAAAGTTAATTTCCTAATTTTGATGATTATCTCTACTTATCTAAGAGAATGTCCTTGGTTTTACAAAGCATATACACCAAAGGAGTAGAGGGGAGTAATGTCTGTAAAGTAACTCACAAGCAGTTCAGAAAAAGTAAAATTATGATTCTAGATACAGTACATAGAAAGATAGGTAGGGGCAGCCAGGCGCAGTGGCTCATGCCTGTAATCCCAGCACTTTGGGAGGCCGAGGCGGGTGGATCACAAGGTTAGGAGTTCAAGACCAGCCTGGCCAAGATGGTGAAACCCTGTCGCTACTAAAAATACAAAAAAATTAGCGGGCACCTGTAATTCCAGCCACTCGGGAGGCTGAGGCAGATAACTGCTTGAACCCGGGAGGCGGAGGTTGCAGTGAGCCAAGATCACGCCACTGCCCTCCAGCCTGGGTGACAGAGTGAGACTCCATCAAAAAAAAGAAAAAAAGAAAAAAGAGAGAGAGAAAGAGAGAGAGAAGGAAAGGAAGGAAAGGAAGGAGGGAAGGAAGGAAGGAAGGAAGGAAGGAAGGAAGGAAGGAAGGAAGGAAGCCAGCCAGCCAGCCAGGCAGGCAGGCAAGCAGCGTAGTGGCTCATGCCTGTAATCCCAGCAATTTGGGAGGCTGAGGTAGGCAGATCACCTGAGGTCAAGAGCTTGAGACCAGCCTGGCCAACATGGCAGAACCCCATCTCTACTAAAAATACAAAAATTAGCCAGGCGTGGTGGCACACGCCTGTAATCCCAGCTACTTGGGAGGCTGAGACAGGAGAATTGCTTGAACCCAGGATGCTGAGGTTGCAGTGAGCTGAGATAGTGCCACTGCACTCCAGCCTAGACAACAGAGTGAGACCCTGTCTCAAAAAAAAGAAAGAAAAAAAAGATAGGTAGGTAGTTGGGTGGGTGGAAGGTTAAGGTTAATGTCACAAACAATATTTAGGGTATCGGGGTGAAAGATATACAAGAATTATTTGTACTATTCTTGTAACTTTCTTGCAAGTCTGAAATTGTGTCAAAAATAATTTTTAAACAATTTAAAAGTGACAGTAGAGCCAAGTGCTGAAGGAGACTGGGAATTTGTGGGTGGGAAAAGGTGGGGAAGGGAATTAATTGCAGGCCGAGTAAAGACTTAAGAAAGCATTCAGCTGGCTAGCACCTGAAGATCCAGCTACTCGGGAGGCTGAGGCAGGAGGATTACTTGCAATTAGAAATTCTAGGCTTGCAGTGAGCTATGATCACGCCTGTGAATAGCCACTGTATTCCAGCCTGAGCAACATACCAAGGCCCTGTCTCTAAGCCACCAGGAGATGGTGGCCCATTTCACAGAAAGCTGCATTTGAGCATGTTCTAGAAAGAGGTGCCACAATCCTCCAGGCAGACAATAGGAGGAAGGGCCTTTTAGTCAGTGGCCAGTAGGTATGAGTGAGTAGGGCACTAACAGGCAGGAGGCAGGTGTGGCTGAGGTACTGGATACGGGCACTAAAGATGGATATGTAGGTTGTGGCAAAATTGCAAAGGACCTTGAATGCCCTGCCAAGGCGTTGGGACTTCATCCTGTAAGCAGGGGGTGGGCAGTGACATGATGAGCTAGATGTAGTAGAAAGTGAGGAGGACGAGCCAGGCGTGGTGGCTCACACCTGTAATCCCAGCACTTTGGGAGGCTGAGGCAGGCGGACTACGAGGTCAGGAGATTGAGACCAACCTGGCTAACACAGTGAAGCCCCGTGTCTACTAAAAATATAAAAAAATTAGCCGGGCGTGGTGGCGGGCGCCTGTAGTCCCAGCTACTCGGGAGGCTGAGGCAGGAGAATGGTGTGAACCCGGGAGGCGGAGCTTGCAGTGAGCCGAGATCGCGCCACTGCACTCCAGCCTGGGCAACAAAGCAAGACTCCATCTCAAAAAAAAAAAAAAAGAGTGAGGAGGATGAGTAGAAATGAGCAGGATAGGAGTTGGGGAGACCCAGGAGACTATCGAGGTATCTGGAGGTAAAAGAAGATGCTGAGGGCTTGAATTAATTAAGCCCGTTGGGCCAGAACTGGAAGGGCAATATGTACATTCACACCCCTAGGAGGCAAACTGGCAGGACATTTTTGGTGCTCTGGTTCCAATTTGCTCTGCATTGCAGAGGCCATGGGACCAAGTGACTGGTCAGCAAGGGTAAGCCCCCAGTTGGTTTAGAAGGTGGGGAAGTGGGCTGGGCGCAGTGGCTCATGCCTGTAATCCTAGCACTTTGGGAGGCCAAGACGGGTGGATCACCTGAGGTCAGGAGTTCGAGACCAGCTGGCCAACATGGCAAAACCCCGTCTCTACTAAAAATACAAAAATTAGCCAGGCGTGGTGGCACACGTCTGTAGTCCCAGCTACTTGGGAGGCTGAGGCAGGAGAATCGCTTGAACCCGGGAGGCGGAGGTTGCAGTGAGCCGAGATCACGCCACCGCACTCCGGCCTGGGTGACAGAGTGAGACTCTGTCTCAAAAAAATAATAATAATAATTATAAGAAGAAGGTGGGGAAGTGGACGTGTGTCCAGTGTCCACTTCTTTTGAACTTTATTGGAGCTAGGGCCTTTGTCAGGAACTGAGAGCCATAGCCATCTCATTGTAAATTCAGACCACCACCTACATGACCTGTGCTGGCCAGCTTGGTCTCATACAGCCCCCTCAGTGTCTGATCCCCCAAGATTTTTATATGTTACCCACATGGGTGCTACGGTCAGTCCCATCATGTTTCCAGCTCAGGAGGCTAAAGGCCCAATCACGAATTTGGTTCTTTGTATTGCACAACAGCAGGGCATTTTAAAGTCAAATTGAGCCAATCCACTCGTTTGACACTCAACAAATATTTGCCCATTGCTACAGTGTGCTTAAGAGATTTACCCAAAAGGAACAGAGAAAGGGGTAGGGTGAGAAAACACTGAGGTCAGATTATAATGAGAGTGGTTTTTCTCACTGAGGTTTCACTTGGTATGTCCAAATTAGATAGAGATGTGTTTCTCATCAAGTTTGAAAAGGAAATATTATCTTTAAGTCTTTAGGTTCCCAACTTCATGAAGATGGAGCCAGGTGATAAGTGGCATCAAATACCATTCTGAGCAACATGTTAAACACTCAGAAAGCAAGATGGGTCCCATGTGGCCTGGTGATTTTCCCTAAATGCATGCAGCTCTTACTCGCCCGGAGGCTTGTCCACAGCTGTGGTGGTTATGACGGTGGTGATGGAGATCACCCACTTTGTGCCAGGCACTCTGAAAAGTGCTTCCCTTACATTCTCTCTAAACCTAACCACCTAACCACACCCTGCAAGGTAGACATCTTACACGTGAGGAAATCAGAGTGCAGGGAGGTGGGTGGATTTGTCCAAGATCGTACTGCCATGTAGGGGCAGAGCCAGGATCTGAATTCAGATCTTGTCGCTAAAGGTTATGACCATTCCATCGTCATGCCATCTCCCACTGCTTCAAAATGGGAAGGAAGTTTCCCATTTTTGAACAAAAGCGTCTGGCCAATGGATCTCAAACTTTAGTGTGCGTCAGAGTCTGTGTTAATAGAATGCAGATTGCAGGGTCTGAGCCCCAGAGTTTCTGATTCATTAGGTCTAAGGCAGGGCCTGCTAATCTGCATTTCTAGCAACCCCAGATTTGCTGGTGTTGCAGCTAGCCCTGGTGCCTTGCTCTGAGAACCACTGCTCTTGGGGTTAACAGAAGATGATGCTACTGCCTCCTCCTCCTCCTCTTTCTGTTCATTTTGACATCTCCAAAACCGATCCATTTCACCTGCCTGAAGAAGAGGGCCGGGGCGAATGCTGCCCTCACTTCTGCCCATCTGTTTCCTGGGAGTCTGTGTGGGAGGCTATAGGCTCCTCACTGACCCAGCGCAGAGGATTCCTGGCTAAGCCATTGGCTCCCAGTTGTTTACAGACACATCTACTCTCAGGTCACTGCTCTCTCTCTCTCTCAACCCCAGGGGGCATTCCCAGGCCTCTCTGGGCTTTCTGTTCTCTCACAGCTTCTCTGCAGACTGAACCGGCTTTCATCTGCTTAGTCAAGTGTGGTTTATGAACTCTGATTGCCTACAACACCCTCTCTTCATTAGTCGGACTTTGGACTGGGAATGAGAGATCTTTTCCAGGGTAATATGGGACACACAGGCTGCTTCTGTCACCTGGGATCCTTGCTGCTCTGGGAAAGATAAACTTTCTAGCATCTTGTTGACCTTCCCAAGTTATAGTTTGACAAGGGAACATATGTTTCAAAGGCTTGTGGACTTTTAGACTTGGAAGAGATCTTGGTGGAAAAAAAGGAAGGGAAGAGAACAAACACTTATTGAGAATCTGCCAAGTGTCAGGCACAAGGCCAGAGACTTAATATGTGCCATAGTATTTACTCTTCACAGTAACCCTATGAGATAGGGTTTGGGTTTTTTCATTTTAATCCCCTTATATAGATGAGAAGCTGAGATTCTAAGTTTAGCAACTGGTAAGGGTCACACAGCTAGCTAGTGGCAGAACCAGGATTTGAACCCAGGTCTACCCATATTCTCTCTTCTACTGCTCGCCCAGCAGTCCATAGCATTGATGTTCTCCATAATGTGATATCCATTGATTGTCCTGGCTTGCTAAGACACCGTGTGTCGGTCATACAGTGGTCAGTGCTGGGGAAGCAAGGACTAGTCCAGTTAGAGAAGCCGGTAGTGGGTGGTAGGAGGAACTGAGAAAACGGGTCATGCTTGAGTGCTGCATGAGCAGGTGGGAGGTGCCAGGAGTCTGTAGAGTTAGTAACAAGAGCTGCTGGGAGCAGGTCAAAGCAAGCAAGATGACAGTCATCTCCAAGGAAAGATGAGCAGCCAGCCAGGGGCCTCGACTCCGGCAAAGCTAGCCAGGGCTGCTCTAAAGAGCCAGGTGCCAGCCCTCCCGCCCAGGTGTGGGTCTGCTTGAAGATAGTCCCCCTGCCCTCCACGTCCATCAGTGTGTGCTTTGTGCCCAGCATTGTGCCCAGCATTGTGCTAGGTGTTGACGCTCCTTTTTTTTTTTTTTTTTTTTTTTTTTGAGACAGAGTTTTGCTTTTGTCACCCAGGCTAGAGTGCAGTGGCACGATCTGGGCTCACTGCAACCTCCGCTTCCCGGGTTCAAGTGATTCTCCTGCCTCAGCCTCCCGAGTAGCACGCACCACCACTCCCAGCTAATTTTTGTATTTTTAGTAGAGACGGGGTTTCACCGTGTTGGCCAGGATGGTCTGGATCTCTTGACCTTGTGATCCGCCCGCCTTGGCCTCCCAAAATGCTGGGATTACAGGCGTGAGCCACTGTGCCCAGCCTCCTTTTTAAAAATAAAATTAAATAAATAAAATATTCTTGTTTTCAAAGAGCTCACAGCTCAGGTATAGGTACAAGCAACTGACTACACAGCCAGATAAGTATTATTTTTAACACGGTGTTTCGTAGCTTAGACTGTCAATTCACATACCCACATGATGTCCAGCGACCCTCATGGGAAGCATTCCCGCAGGGGAGAGAGGAAGGGCCCTGTGCGAAGCATTCTGCTCTTCCACGCCTGACATCGCATGGAGCCTTGGCACAACCCCTTGAGGAGCACAAAGGAGGGAGTCCTAACATCTCCTTGTGGGGGATGGGCAAAGCTTCCCAGAAGTATGGGTAGAAGCTCTTCATGCAGAAACCAGGAAGGCAAGGTCACTGCCATTTCTTCCGCTGTGTCATTTCAGCGTGATAGGCACTTTTAGCTTTAGCTAGAAGGAGGGCAGGGGGCTTGAGACTGGCCTCTTGGCCTTTCCTTTTCCACTGCAGTCTGAAAAGCCCTAACTTTTTTACATCTATCTTCCTGCAACAACTCCCTCCAGAAAATCCAGATGTCTAAAGTGCTAGCAAGCAAAGGGCTAGTGGGTGTGCTTTTAGCCGACATAGTCTGGCTTGTGAACAAATGTTGAGAAGGTCTCTTTTTCCTTGCTCTCTGCCATCCATTTTTCCTCAATGACTGTTTTCCTAGAGTTCATGATGTGATAACCATGACAGACCAGGGATAGATGAGGGAGGAGCCGTCAATGAGAGACGTCATCTGTCCTCACTGAGTCAGTGAAAGAAAATGTTAGCCTGGAATCAATGACTTATTGAGCACGAGGTCAGAGGGGAGGAGATTTACATTTGTCTCTTAACTAGTGGTGAGTGAGAAAGCAAGTTCTGGATTGGAATTCAGCAGAATGGCTTCTCCCTAAGCAGCTGGAAGACCAGGAGCAGGGAGGACATGGGAAGGGATCCTCAAAAGGAAGCAGAGACATTAGCTAGGTGCTGGGGGTCTGGAGAGGCAAGAACCTTCAGGCAGCCTGGGTGGTCACTCGGCTGAGCCAGCACTGAAGGAGCTCTGGAAGGAGGGATAGCTAGTCCTCCCGCCCACACCAACACCAGCACTGATGTGGCTGCCCCCTCTGGTGTCCTCCATGGTGGGAGCCAGGTTGAATGCTGCTCTAGGACACTTTGTAGAGCACCCATGGGGATACTGTCTCTTCAGTGGACTTCTGACTGAAGCAGGTGGAGACCCTCCCTCTCCTCACCAGCACTGGGATCAGGCTGTGGCCAGGAGCCGGATGGAAAGGCAGTTTCATGTTTGCTCACATAAGAGTGACTATTCGGGGCCAGGGGCGGTGGCTCACGCCTGTAATCCCAGCACTTTGGGAGGCTGAGGTGAGCGAATCGTGAGGTCAGGAGTTCGAGACCAGCCTGGCCAACATGGTGAAAACCTGTCTCTAGTAGAAATACAAAAAATCAGCTGGGCATAGTGGCGCATGCCTGTAATCCCAGCTACTCGGGAGGCTGAGGCAGGAAAATTGCTTGAACCCGGGAGGTGGAGATTGCAGTGAGCCAAGAAGCTGCCACTGCATTCCAGCCCAGGCGACAGAGTGAGATTCTGTCTGAAAAAAAAGAGTGATTATCCAGGCTGGTTGCAGTGGCTCATGCCTACAATCCCAGCACTTTGGGAGGCCAAGGTGGACTGATCACTTGAGGTCAGGAATTAGAGACCAACCTGGCCAACAACGTGAAACCCCATCTCTACTAAAAATACAAAAATTAGCTGGGCATGGTGGTGTGCATCTGTAATCCCAGCTATTTGGGAGGCTGAGGCAGGAGAATCACTAGAACCCAGGAGGCGGAGGTTGCAGTGAGCCTAGATCGCACTACTGCGCTCCAGCCTGGGCAACACAGCGAGACCTTGTCTCAAAAAAAAAAAAAAAAAAAAAAGCCAGTCGCGGTGGCTCACACCTATGATCCCAGCACTTTGGGAGTCCGAGGCTGGTGGATCACTTGAGGTTAGGAGTTCAAGACCAGCCTAGTCAACATGGTGATATCCTGTCTCTACTAAAAATACAAAATTAGCCAGGTGTGGTGGCAGGCACCTGTAATCCCAGCTACGTGGGAGGCTGAGGCAGGAGAAGCGCTTTAACCAGGGAGACGGAGGTTGCAGTGAGCCGAGATTGCGCCACTGCACTCCAGGCTGAGCAATAAGAGTGAAACTCCGTCACAAAAAAAAGAAAAGAAAAGAAAAGAAAAAGAGTGACTATTCAGACAAACCCACCAGATTCGCTTAATCCTCACAACAACCCTAGGGACTATTCTGTTTTTTAACTGAGGAGAAATTCACATAACATAGAATTAACCATTTTAAAGTATAAAATCCAGTGGCATTTAGTACATTCAGAATATTGTACAACCACCACTTCTATCAAGTTGTGAAACATTTTCATACCTCGTTGAGGTTGTTTTTATGCCCATGTTACTGGTGAGCTATTAAGGCTCAGGAAAGTGAAGTGACTGATTCAAGTTCATCAGTGGGAGAGGTCGGATTTGAGCCCAGATTCTGTAACTCCTGTGGAAGGAGGAAATGTCTCTCTTCAGACTTTGATAACAGCCTCTGAACTGATTTCCTGGTCTCCTGTCTCCCTCCTTCCAGGTGTCTTACACACAATGAGATTCATCTCCTACCACCAGGCTCTAAGAGAACTATCTCCCCTTTAGCCTCCCAATGGGCGCTCATTCATATCCAAATAAAGTGCAAGTTCCGTTCTGCTGTAACCTTTATGTTGATCACCAAGCAGCCTGTTTCTCTGGGCCTGTGGTCCTTGGGAAATGCTTGTGAATCCTGGACTCTGACAACCCTGGGAGTGGTGGCTGATCCCGGCACAGCTTCTGCCCTTTATCCTATCCATCAGCTACCAGCCAGACTGCATGCCCTTGAGATTTCTTAAGCGGGGTCTGACACCAGCGCGGGCTCTGTGCACCGCAGTGTGTGTTGCCATTGGAACCCCGTCACTTGACTTGAGGGAAAGAACAGCAACCTCCCATCTCTCCACCTTGGTTGGCTAAGTTATTTTAAGGTCAAATAATGGAAGCACTGCAGATATTAAATATGTCGGTGCCAGTTGTATATATGTGCTCCCTGAAAATATACTCATGGTGTATTTTTAGGTGCCAAAAGGCAAAATCCTATATGTAATATAATCTTGTTTCAGAAAAAATATGTTTATATAGACAGAACAAATATATATTTTAACATATGCATCTATTTGCATAAGAAAACATTTGAAAAGATACACCTTTAATGGTAATGTTAATGTGTTAATGGTGGTTCTCTCTGGCTGATGCGATTTGGAGTGATTTTAATTTTTTCCTTTGGCTTATTTTCATCCTTGCTAAGTTTCTTTCCATAAAAACATGACCTATATATGAGAAAAAGAAGGCCGGGTATGACGGCTGTCTGTAAGCCCAGCACTTTGTGGGGCGGAGGCGGGCAGATCACTTGACGTCAGGAGTTCAAGACCAGCCTGGCCAACATGGTGAAGGCAGGTCTCTACTAAAAATACAAAAATTGGCTGGATGTGGTAGTGCACGCCTGTAATCCCAGCTACTCGGGAGGCTGAGGCAGTAGAATCATTTGAACATAGGAGGCGGAGGTTGTAGTGAGCCAAGATCGCGCCATTGCACTCCAGCCTGGGCGACAGAGTGAGACTCTGTCTCGAAAAAAAAGAAAGAAGAAGAAAGAAGAAGAAAAAAGAAGAAAAGAGTTTCTGTAGGACTCTGTTTGCCCTCTCAACTTGGCCTTCTCTCACAACTAATTGTGTATTTGCACCTCTACTTTCTCTGCCCCTCAAGAACAGGGATCTCATCTTACTCATTTTGCCTTCTCCGTGACGTCTCCAAGACATGCTCAAGAATTAATTAGCTAGCCAGGGAGCGGACCCCAAGTTCTACTGTCTCTGACCCCTCCTGAGTGCAGGTCTCTGAGGCCAAGCCCCTCGAGCAGGCCTCCAGGAGATGAAGCTCCTGAGACCTCCCAGGCCTAGGTTCCTGGGGTTTCCCACTAGGCACCTTGTCAGTGAGTAAAGCAGTGGTGGCTGCAGGCAGATGCAACATCAACAGCAAGTCTGCAGGCAAAGACGCTCTCTTGCGCTTGTGGGTTTCTTCTCAATATGATTTCATTAGTGTAAGGCAGATGTTTCATTGCCAGGGCAACCAGGGGGTGGAATATACACAGAGCAGCCTCCACTTTGAACTTTATTTTGTTAAACTCCCACTGGGCCCTGAGCTCACTTCCCATTTGTGGTTGCAAGAATGTAAACATTCTTCAAATCTGCTGGGGTTTTTTGTCTTGATCTTGTTTTGTCTCTTTAGAGGTCTGGCTGACATGCACAGTGTCTTCTGCAATTTACTAATTAGTGTAACTTGTTTCATTCTCACCCGCTCACCTTGATACCTCTCCCTACTGTCTTGTGATCAGACTTGCTCCCTCAAAATAGATGGATATATTTTTCAATGTATTAAAAATGAACTGGAGGCCGGGCGAGGTGGCTCACATCTATAATGCCAGCACTTTGGGAAGCCGAGGAGGGTGGATCACCTGAGGTCAGGAGTTCGAGACCAGCCTGACCAACATGGTGAGCCCTCATCTCTACTAAAAATACAAAAATTAGCCGGGCGTGGTGGCGCATGCCTGTAACCCAGCTACTTGGGAGGCTGAGGCAGGAAAATCACTTGAACTGGAGAGGCAGAGGTTATAGTGAGCCGAGATCGCGCCATTGTACACTCTAGCCTGGGCAACAAGAGCGAAACTCTGTCTCAAAAAAAAGAACTGGAAAGTCAGAATTGGAATTTTCCAATAGGGAGGATATCAAAGGGGACAGCTTTAACTGTTTCTCCTCTCATGATGTGCTCTTTTTCCCCTTGGTTTTCCTGCTCCTGCTCCGCAGCACACACAGGTTTCTAAACTACACTGAGGGGTGACTAGCCCTCTGTGGCCTTGGCCTGTTTGATGTGAATACCCTATCTCCCTGGTGAGGCTTGGAGGCCTCAGTGGGAGGAGCAGTCATGATCAATTCCGCAATCATGACAAAACCCATATAGCCTGCAGTTCCCTCTCCTTCCATTCCTTGTCCCAGTTAAAATACCTTTCAACTGGACTCCACTTTTGGAATTGTCACTGACAAGGTTGTTTTCTGGGGAGGTGAGCCTCAGAGGTTTAAACACACTGGTCTTGCCCAGCACCTGATACTTCATTGTTGGAAGGAATTAAATCTAATTGAATAGAATCAAATCCAAATTGAACGGTCAGGTTCTAAACCAGGCTTGCAGATCAGGGCCATCAGCCTCTTAAATGCAGCCCAGATGAGCCCACCGTTGTCTGGTGTCTGAGAGGAGGAGGGCACAGTGCGAGGGCCCATTCTGGTTGTTTGGGGATGTTTCTCTTAGCTCGTTGCTTGGAGGGTCCACCTGGTTTCTCATAGCTGCTGCCTGGGGTAAATGACTGGCTTTGAATCAAGTCCCAGAGTGCGAGTGTCTGAGGGGAGCCTGGGAGTAAATGGAGGAAGGAAGGAGAGGGAGGGAGGGAGGGGGGTTCCCCTACAGTTTCCCAATGAGGAGATAAAATGTAAGCCCTAGAAACATGGGAGAATTAATGATGTGGAATGAGCTGTGTCACTTGTGACATGAGTCATAGTATTGCCCTCTCTGGATAGATCTCTGCCCTGAAAGTGGCTGAGAACAGCCAAACCCAGAGAGGTGGGTACAGTCATCCTAGGGGTGTAGCCTGACCTTGCACTTGAAGGGAAGGAGGAAAGCCAACCCCTGTGCTAGGATACACGATTAGTGCTCATGACACATCTGTAAGATGTTACTCCCTTTTTACGGGAGGGAAACTGAGGCCCAGAAGGGTCAGCAAAAGCCATCACCCTTGGAGAAGGATAGATCTGGGTTCTGATATCACAGGCGCCATCCCCTAATGCCTGCATAACTTTGGGTCTCCTCCTCCACCAGACAGATCCTGCCACCTGGGGAGAGGTCAGCAGGGGACTCCCTGGTTTGCACAGGACCATCTGGATCAGGTAGGAAGGAGGAGAAAACCACTGGCCTCCACATTCTCTAATCCAGCTTTGCAGATAATAGAGCCTGGACTTTCAGCTGATCTGATTCCTGATCAGTTTCTCAATGAGCTGAAACTCAGAGGGAAGAGGAATGTGATTTCCACTCACAATCACCAGACAGGGAGCCTCTTGTGGGCAGAAACTGTTTCTTTCTTATTTTTAGTAAATAAAAAAGTATGTAGTATTTAACACATATGGAAGAAAAATGCAGCATATCTGCAAGTTATAAGGCATAGTACTAAACACTGTACCTCAGACCAGTCCAATCTGTCCCTTTTCCCTCCATCCCCCTGCCTCTCCGTGAAAGGTAACCACTATCCTACAATTTTTTTTTTTTTTTTTGAGATGGAGTCTTGCTCTGTCGCCCAGGCTGGAATGCAGTGGTATGATCCCGGCTCACTGCAAGCTCCACCTCCCGGGTTCACGCCATTCTGCCTCAGCCTCCCGAGTAGCTGGGACTACAGGTGACCACCACCACGCCCGGCTAATTTTTTGTATTTTTAGTAGAGACGGGGTTTCACTGTGTTAGCTAGGATGGTCTCGATCTCCTGACCTTGTGATCCACCCACCTCAGCCTCCCAAAGTGCTGGGATTACAGGCGTGAGCCACCGCACCTGGCCAACTATCCTACATTTTGAGCTTAACCTTGCCTATTTTTTTTTTCAATTTTAGCAATCTGCATGCATTTCTGAGCTGTATAAAGTTTAGTTGTACTGCTTTGGGGGGCTCTATACAAATGATATCAAACTGAACTTAATCATCAGTGGTTATTAGAGTTACCATTTAAAGATGAATATGCACCTACATCACAACTCCTGGGTATATATACCCTAGGGCACTACTTCTCATATTTTTTTGGTTTTAGGACTCTTATGTCCTTAGAAATTATCAGGATGTGCACAGTGGCTCATGCCTGCAATCCCAGCACTTTGGGAGGATTGCTTGACTCCAGGAGGTTGAGACTGCAGTGAGCTGTGATCATGCCACTGCACTGATAATAATTATCAAGGACCCCAAAAAGCTTTTGTTCACATGGGCTGTATTTATTTATATTTACAGTATTAGAAATTAAAACTGAAAAAAGTTAAAAAGTTTTAAAAAGTTAAAATCAGCTTTAAAATAAAAAATAAACTCAATGGATATTAACACATTTTATGAAAAAAATTCTATTTATGTTAAAATTTAGGGAGATGAGAGGCATTGTTTCATATTTTACGATCTCTTTATTGTCTGGCTTACTAGAAGACAGCTAGAATTTCTATTTGTATTCAAGTGTTGCAATATGTTGTTTTGGTTGAAGTATATGAGAAAATTCCAGCCTCACCCAGATATGTAATTAGAAGAGGTAGGAGTATTGTAATAGCCTTTTCAGATAATTGTGGATGTGTCATGCAGCCTCCAGAAAACTCTACAGCATACCCCTGACAGGATGAGAGTGAAAACTATTATGAAAATAGTTTTGCGGCTGGGAGCGGTAGCTCGCGCCTGTGATCCTAGCACTTTGGGAGGCCACGGTGGGTGGATCACCTGAGGTCAGTAGCTGGAGACCAGCCTGGGGTGAAACCCTGTCTCTACTAAAAGTACAAAACTTAACCGGGCATAGTGGCGCACACCTATAATCCCAGCTACTCAGGAGGCTGAGGCAGAAGAATCGCTTGAACCCAGGAGGCAGAGGTTGCAGTGGGTCCAGATTGTGACACTGCACTCCAGCCTGGGTGACAGTAAGACTATGTCTCAAAAAGAAAAGAAAAGAAAAGAAAAAATAAAAAGAAAATAGTTTTGCTCGTGTGGACCCTCTGAAAGGGCCTTGGGGACCCCTGTGGGTCCCTGGATCACACTTTGAGGACTGCTGCCTTAGTGAAACTCTTGTACATGTGCACGACGGGGTTGTGCAAGATTGTTCGTTGCAGCATTGTCTGCAATAGAAAAGAACTGGAAACAACCCAAAATGTTGTCTATCATCAGGAGAATGAATACATGAATCATGGTTCATTCGCACATCAGAATATTTGTATAGCAGTGAAAATAATGCCTCTTTTCCCCACCTTTGTACATGAGAAGCCTGTGTATTAACAGAGTCCTTGCAGTTTGACTGAGTAGCTCTTTGAGTGGTATACACTAGACTGTTAAATGAGGCTGAGCATAAAGTAGGTATTTAAGAGATGGACAAAATGAATGAACATGCCCAAAAGCTGTGAATGGAGAGGCCAAGCCAGAGTCACCTAATTTCCTGTTGTGACTTTTGTCATGTTAAAGTCTCCTCTGGCTGAAGCCTTTTCATTTCTTCTGAAACACTTGATTTCAGACTAATGACTAAAAGCTAACTTCCTGTTTTAAAATGATGTTTATGCCACCACAAAATACTTTGCAAATGGTGGGAGTTAATAAACACAAACCCACAGAGAATACAGCAAATTTATAAAAGATCTTCCCTTTGGAAGTTTGGGAGCACAGAGCTAAAACGAGTACATTTTGTGTTTAAAATTGAGCCTTCTTGCTGGAATAAAAACATCTCAAGGCAAAAGCATTCCACACTTCTGACCCCTGGTTAGAAAGAACAATGGAGAGCTTTGGCCGGGCATGGTGGCCCATGCCTGTAATTCCAGCACTTTGGGAGGCCGAGGCGGATCACCTGAGGTCAGGAGTTCAAGACCAGCCTGACCAACATGGAGAAATCCCGTCTCTACTAAAAATACAAAATTAGCCGGGTGTGGTGGTGCACGCCTGTAATCCCAGCTACTCAGGAGGCTGAGGTAGGAGAATTGCATGAACCTGGGAGGCGGAGGTTGCCCTGAGCCAAGACCACACCATTGCACTGCAGCCTGGGCAACGAGAGCGAAACTCCATCTCAAAAAAAAAAAAAAAAAAAAAGAGGGAAATATACTCAAGTTTCTATCGAGGTCATCACTGATAAGACTGAAAGCCCTGTGCATTAGTATCCTAGCAGCTGCTAACCTTGTGTGAGGAAGACACTGCATACCTAGAGAGAGTCCCTCAGGGTTGCAAGTTCCTGCTTTTGATAGTTTTGTAAATATATGACCTGTGAGAAATATAAGAAAATAAATAAGTTGAACATAAAGTCATAGTTTCAAACTTTGATGTTTTCATTCAGCCAAAAATCAACAGAACTAATGGTTAAAATCAGACATTTAATGTGTATTTGCCTTATCAACCAAAAATATTATTCAGGAAGCCTTGGTTTAAAAAATCAATTTTTTGATATTTCCTCCTGAATCAACATCTAGTTTCTCAGACATGAAGGGACTCCACCCTTCCTTTCCTGTGTTCTAACTTCCAAGAGTTACCTGTGTCAAATTTAGTAGTATTTATATTGATGACCCCATAAAATTGAATGCTGACTTCTGGTTAACAAAGCATTGTAGACTGAGAAATAGACAGATAAACCAACAGGAAAAAAATTCAGAAATAGACCCAAAATATATGAATTAATACTTTAAAGCTGGCATTTCAAATCAAAGGAGAAAAAAAGGGCTGTTCATTAAATAGTATTGAGACAACAGGCTACACATCATTTTCCATTTGCGAAAACCATTTAAATTATATTGCTACCTCACTCCTTATTCCAAAATCAATCCCAGATGAATAGAAACCTAAATGTCAAACATGAAACCATAAAAGTAAAGGGGATGGCACAGTGGCTCACACCTGTAATCCCAATACTTTGGGAGGCCAAGGCGGGAGAATAGCCCGAGCCCAGGAGTTCGAGACCAACCCAGGCAACTTAGTGAGACCTCTTCTCCACTAAAAAAATAAATTAATTAACCGGGTGTGGTGCTGTGTCCTGTAGTCCCAGCTACTTAGGAGGCTAAGGCGGGAGAATCTTGGCCCCAGGAGAGGCTGCAGTGAGCTGTGGTCACACCACTGCACTCTAGCCTGTGCAACAGACCAAGACCCTGTCTCAAAAAAATAAAAAATAAAAAAGGTACAAGAAGAAAATATAGTTGAATATGTTTATAATCTTGGAATGAAGAAGCTCTGTCTAAGCATGCCATGTAATACAGAAACCATAAAGGCAAACACTGATAAATTTGAGTATATAAAACTTTAGCCAGGCGTGGTGGCTCATGCCTGTAATCCCAGCACTTTGGGAGGCCGAGGCGGGTGGATTACCTGAGGTCAGGAGTTTGAGACCAGCCTGGCTAACATGGCAGAACCCCATCTCTACTAAAAATACAAAAACCTAGCCGGGTGTGGTGGCAGGCGCCTGTAATCCTAGCCCCTTGGGAGGCTGAGTCAGGAGAATTGCTTGAACCCAGGATAGGGAGGTTGCAGTGGACTGAGATCGTGCCATTGCACTCCAGCCTGGGTGACAAGAGCAAAACTCAGTCTCAAACAACAACAACAACAACAAAAAAAAAACTTTAAAATTTTCTGAAGAATAAACCTATAAACAAACAAAGACAAAAAACAAACTAATAAAAATCATTACAGTCCAGGTGCGTGGCTGACACCTATAATCCCAGCACTCTGGGAGGCCGAGGCGGGTGGATCACCTGAGGTCGGGAGTTTGAGACCAGCCTGACCAACATGGAGAAACCCCGTCTCTACTAAAAATACAAAATTAGCCAGGCATGGTGGTGCATGCCTGTAATCCCAGCTACTCCGGAGGCTGAGGCAGGAGAATCGCTTGAACCCGGGAGGCAGAGGTTGTGGTGAGCTGAGATCACGCCATTGCACTCCAGCCTGGGCAACAAGAGCAAAACTCCATCTCAAAATAATAATCATCATCATCATTTCTGGAAAGATAGAGAAGAGTACTATTTGTTTTACTGTGGTAAAATACACATAACATAAAATGTATTATTTTAACTATTTTAAGGTGTATGATACAGTACATTCATAATGTCATGCAACCACCACCAGCATCCAGTTTCAGAACATTTCATCACCCAACAGGAGACTCATTGCTCATTAGCACTTCCTATTCCTTCCTACCTCTGGCCCAGCAACTACTCATGTGCTTTCTGTCTCTTCGGATTTGCCTATTCAAGATATTTCATACAAATGAAATGATATAATATGTGGCCTTTTATGTCTGACTTTTTTCAGTTAGCATAATGCTTTCAAGGTCCATCCATATTGTAGAACGTATCAGTACTTCTTTCCCTTTTATGGCTGAATAATATTCCATTGTATAGAGAAACCACATTTTGTTTATTCGTCAGTTGATGACATTTGGGTTGTTTCTGCCTTCTGGGTATCATGGAAAGTGCTGCTGTGAACATTTGTATACAAGTTTTTGTTTGAACACCTGTTTTTCAATTCTTTTGGGTATATCCCCAGGAGTGGAACTGCTGGGTCATATGATAATTACTGAAAACCTCTTAGTGATTTTTGGATATTGTGCCACATGTATATATTACCTAACAAAAATTGATTATTTTAATAAAAATAACCAAGTAGAGACAAATATATTGTTTTATAATCACAGTTTGGCATCCCTGCAAAATCAGCATTGGATCAATCAGTAGTCTCACAGGACCTAAAAGAAACTGAGGTGTAGGAAGTAAACATGTAATCCCATTTTTAAATATGACTCACAGAAACAGTAGGTCTTCAGGCTACAAATACTCCCCGTCATTAAATGTTTCAGCAGCATTGCCCTGGTGAATGTGGGAAGGGCTGAATATTTTCTAGATCCATGTTTTTTTAAAAGGTAAAGCAGCAACTGAAGTTGAATTCAAACCTGTGATTATGTTGACTTGGTCTGACAATTGCATGGACTCTCACTGGGAGCCCGGGCTCCCGCAGCACCACCTGTGTCCCCTAGGGGGCGAGCTGGGGAGAGACCGGAGTCCCTAGGAGAGCTCTGCGCGGAAGGCCCGAGAGAATTGGTCCCGCACAGCTTTTACAAAGGCAAGAAGAGGATCACCGAAAAGGGATCACAGTGGGGAAAAAGGCAAGAAGAGGAAACACTGTGACAAAGAACCCAGCGCTGGGACACTTGGGAAACGTATTTTCTCAAGCACTTTATTTTATTATTTTATTATTATTATTTTTGAGATGGAGTCTCGATCTGTCGCCCAGGCTGGAGTGCAGTGGTGCGATATCGGCTCACTGCCACCTCTGCCTCCCAGGTTCAAGCGATTTTCCTGCCTCGGCCTCCCAAGTAGCTGGGATTACAGGTGCCCGCCACCATGCCTGGCTAATTTTTCTATTTTTAGTAGAGGTGGGGTTTTGCCATGTTGGCCAGGCTGGTCTCAAACTCCTGACCTCAAGTGATCCGCCTGCCTTGGCCTCCCAAAGTGCTGGGATTGCAGGTGTGAGCCATTCAAGCACTTTATTTTTATAAACAAGGAGACCGAGACCCAGAGTAGCTGCTGATGGTCACAAAGGCTGTAAGCATGAAGTCTGGAAACCTCTGCTGTTGTGCAATGCGCAATGTGGGAAGAGAGGCTTTCCACCTCTGATGGGGCTGTGTTTGAGTCCCTCCTCCCTCCCTTTCCACCTCCCTCCCCACTACCACCACTTACTTAAATGTGTGACTCAGGGTCACTAACTTAACCTTTCCCAGCCTGTTTCATTATCCGTATAGTGGGTCTAATAGCATCTTCATCAGGCTGATGCAAGGAAATGATACCATGTATGCACAGGACCTCCCTTATGCTTGGCATACAGTAGATTCTCAATAAACATTTGTTGTGTGAATGAATATTCTCTCCTCTAGCCCTCTCAAAGGCAATCGTTCTGCTGCCCAACACATTTTTATTGATGACATTTCAGGCAGTGTCCTTATGAGCTCTCCATATCTAGAAGGCTGGGAAGGGAAGGAAAGGAGAGTTTGGGGTGTTTGTGCCGTTCCTGTTGTGGTGAAAAGCTCCTTTGTGAAGCCTGTGCAGCACCAGCCCCACTTGGAGCTCCCAGGTCCTGGTCTTCTCTGCCAGCAAAGTGGCATACCTGGGTTATGGATCCAGGGGTCTTCTGAGGCCAACAGAGCCACACACACCCCATCCAGTTCCCGCCTCCCTTCCCCGAGCATCTGACAGAGGCCAGTTTGGCTGTTTCAAGTAATACCAATCACAGTGTTTTGTGAGAATTGTTGGTCATGCCCAGCTACACAATCCTCATGCATATTGTCAGACACGTCAGAGTGTGGTAAACTTTATTTCATTGCATTATAAAGTTCAGGTCATGGTTTCTCAGTCTTCATCATTTACACTTTACATGGCACAAGACTCTTAAAATATTAGGTTGTAAATTGTAATTCTCACAATTCCTTTTTTGGGAGGAAGGAAGGTGTGGATGGGACTAAAATATACTTTATTCATTATTAAAAATGTTGCTATAGTACACAAAATGGGAAAAATATAGAAAAGAAAGAAAAAGGCCAGGTACAGTGGCTCATGCCTGTAATCCCAGCACTTTGGGAGGCTGAGGCAGGTGGATCACTTGAGGTCAGGAGTTCAAGACCAGCCTGGCCAACATGGCAAAATCCCATCTCTACTAAAAATAGAAAAATTAGATGGGCGTGGTGGCATGCGCCTGGAATCCCAGCTACTAGGGAGGTTGAGGTGTGCTTGAGCCCAGGAGGCAGAGGTTGCAGTGAGCCAAGATTGCACTACTGCACTCCAGCCTGGGTGACAGCGAGACACTGTCAAAAAAAAAAAAAAGAAAGAAAGAAAGAGAAGGGAAGGAAGGAAGGAAGAGAAAAGAAAAGGAAATAACAAAAGATTTCCCAGAACTCCACCATTCAACTGCTGTTGGTATTTCTTTTTACAACTTTTTTTAAAGACAGGGTCTTGCTCTGTTGGCCAGGCTGGGGTGCAGTGGCACAATCACAGCTCACTGCAGCCTTAAACTCCTAAGCTGAAGTGATCCTCCTCGCCTCAGCTTCCTGAGTAGTTGGGATTACGGACACACTACCATGTCCGGCTTACTGTTGGTATTTATTAGTGGATTTTAGAAACATTTTAAAATGCACTTTTTACAAAGTTGTGATAATAACATTTACTATTTTAAAAATAGGTTTCCTCAGTGCTTAAAAATGATATTCATTCATTCAACATTTCCTCAATGCTTACTATGTGCCTAGCACTGGGGTACAATGATGAATGAGATAAACTGGACTTGGTGGCTCACACCTGTAATCCCAGCACTTTGGGAGGCTAAGGCAGGAGGATCACTTGAGGCTAGGTGTTCAAGGCCAGCCTGGGCAACATGGAGAGACCACATCTCTAAAAAATAATCGTAATAAAAATAAAAAATAAAAACAAAGAAAAATGAGACAGGGTCCTTTCCAGGGTGATGTGCCTTCTCTTGTCACCACAATTGCAGCTTGTTTATGCATTTGCTAAATGGTTGCTAGGGCTTGGATATTTGTC
The DNA here is from genome assembly GCF_028858775.2 of Pan troglodytes. NCBI lineage: Eukaryota > Metazoa > Chordata > Mammalia > Primates > Hominidae > Pan > Pan troglodytes. The sequence goes on from NC_072414.2 coordinate 55,480,200, forward strand.
CCCTCCAAAACTTATGTTGAAGTTCAACCCCCAATGTAGCAATATTCAGAGTTGGGGCCTTTAAGAGGTGATTGGGTCATGAGAGCTCTGCCCTCATAAATGGATAAATCCATTCATGGATTCATGGGTTGATGGACTAATGGGTTGCTACAGGAATGGGACTAGCAGCTTCATAAGATGAGGATGAGAGAACTGAGCTAACACACTCAGTCCCCTCACCTTGCGGTGCTCTGCACCACCTGGGGACTCTTCAGAGAGTCCCCACCAGCAAAAAGGCCCTCACCAGATGTGGACTTTACAGCCTCCAGAACTGTAAGAAATAAATTTCTTTATAAATTACCCAATCTGTGGTATATGTTACAGCAACAGAAAATGACCTAAGACAATGGTGCTACTGAGTAGGGGGAAGCCCTCAAAAAAAAGGGGAACTCTGGATGGGTGTGGTGGCTCACATTTGTAATCCTAGCACTTTGGGAGGCCAAGGCGGGAGGATGGCTTGAGCCCAGGAGATACTGACCTCCTGGGCAACATAGTGAGACCCCACCTATACCAAAATAGAAAAAAAAAAATAGCCTGGCATGGTGGCGCAGGCCTGTAGTCCCATCTATTGGGGAGGCTGAAATGGGAGAATCGCTTGAGCCCAGGAGTTCAAGGTTACAATGAGCTATGATAATCCCCCTGCAGATTAAAGGCAGAGTAGGGAAGCATGCCTGGTGAGGACAAGGAACAGCAGGGAGACTAGTGTGGCCAGAGAAACACAGGTGCTTGCTGAGTGATTGAAGTACCCCAGCATGTGGTGCAAACACTTTAGTTTGGTCCCCAGAGTGCCACAGTAGCTCTCAAATTGTGTCTCCCACTGACTCCTTTCTCCCAGGTTTTTAAAAAATATCATCTGTGCACATGTTATCGTCCCGAAATTGCTGATGGATTTTTCAAGATCTCATTCTTCCCGCTGTCCTCCTTTAACTCTGCTTTCCATTTAACTGGGTGTCTGCCCATGACTGAGTTTTCCTCTTCCCGAGTCACTTGCAATGGGTCTCTGCACCCTTCTTGGTGTGATTTCTCCAGTGCCGACAACTAAACCTGGTACAGAGTAAGTGTTCCGTTAAAGAGCTCTTGACTGAGTGAATGAATTTCCCCTGAGAGTTTCATCAATCCTTTCTACATCCCCATTCTCTGAGCCTTTCCATTGGTCATACCCATGCCAGCTTTACTTACTTCTGCCTTTTTTTTTTTTTTAAACTCATGTGAGTTACCATCATCAGTTTTTCACTCTGTCTGTTCCTTTTCCTGGATGGGTGCTGGGTGCCACCTCTCAGTGGCATTCTCATTGCACACCAGTGTCCTTTGATCCTAAAGAGGCTACAGATCTTTTAGGGAAGGAGGAAGAGAATGCCTGCCTACCTGCCTAGCACTCAAAAGAGCAGATCCATCAAGTCAAAACTCTCACACCTCACCTTGGACATTTCCAACTCCACCCCAGGAGTCTATCAGAGAGGAAATCTAAACACTGTTTGCACCAGTCCTCCCTCTGCCCACCCCTCCCCACACCACAGGATGAGAAGCTACTGTCAGGCAAGGAGTAAGTTGTGGCTTCAATGTGAGATTGAGCAAGTAGGACTCACACTTTCTAGTCAAATCCAGATTTGTCCTTTTCAGCTTTGTTGTGACACCTGCATCATATCACAGCAAAATTTCTTTACGGGACTGTCATAGAGAAACAGGACAAAAACCCTGGACTGGGGTGAGATTTGGGTTTTCATCTTGGCTTGGGCTCTTTACGTCTCAGTTTCCTCATTTGTAAAAGGGTGGGTTGGACTAGATGGTCTCCAAAAGTCATTCACGTGCCAAGAGCCTAGCCCAGGATCTTGTCTCCAAGGGAAAGGCTGCCACACAGGACTCAAATCGTCCACAGCAACTGCTCCATCCCTAGCATCAATCCCCCCACCCCTCCCCCAATCCCACACCACCACCCCATCACAGGAACCTAGACGGTGGACAGGCCAGTGGGGATGGTGTGCAGAAGTGCACCGACTTATTCAAGGGAGCTTGGCCCTGAGAAAAGCTGGTGGTCTGCCAACATTCTCAGAGGCCGAAATATATCAAAACACCCATTTAAGAATGTATGCTGAGAACCACAGTGGCCAGACAGAGGGAGGATACTGCTCTGCTCCCACCCACCCTTCCCTCCCCACTATACCTCACCCTCCACGGCCCCTGTCCAGGACTGCTGCTCCTGGAATCCAAGGAAAAGGATTCAATGTGTGTCTCAATGACAGGAGGGGCTCCCTGGCTTTCTAGAGTCCTGCCCTCCTCGCCTCTGTTCCCCTCAACCTCAGTGCCAGAGACACAATGGCCAAGTTCCTTTGAAAATTCCCTTTCTCCATGCTCCAGATTGCCTTTTCTGTCCTCCAATTATTCAGGCTCACATTAAAAAGTATGAAGATGGCTTTGGGGAGGGACTCTGGTAGGTGTTAATCTTTAGTGTAAGGAGATTAAAGGAGCTGGTTTCCTAGGCAGTGTCTGATTTCTTTAGTTGGGAAGAGAGAGGCCCCGCCTTTTATAAGGGCCTGGGGCTGCCAGCGTTGTGCCCTTGATTTCTTTAGAATCCATTCAGACTTAACCATCCTTTCTGTAGCCAGGCCCAGACTGCATCGAGGTCATCTTTGTCTTTCAACATGAATATTCTAGTACCTTTCTCCCCAGTACCCACTCCAGAGGATCCAGGGCAAAAGTAAATCTCCGAAAGTGTTTGTAGGATGAAGCTGGTGACTCATGCCTAGTTTATGAGTGGTAAGTGTTACATTACATGTTCTGCACACTATCTCATTTATCCCTCACCACTCTATGGGGTAGGCACTATTTTAACCCCCGTTTTATAGGTTTTGGACCTAAGAGGTTTGGAGCGGGTAAGTCACTTTTCCAAGGTCACACATTAGGAGGTGTGCTATCCATTGCTAAAGCCAAGGCTCGCTCTGTCCATCGAGCCACTGTACCAAGTGCCAAACATTTATTAGGAACCTATTCCAGGTGCAGAACCCTGGGTGTGGCCAGCAGATGATCAGTATGCACATGAATGAAGAATGGGTAGCTCTTCAATTCCAGGAGCACAATTTCTAACCTGGGAGGTGGTGTGAACATGAAGAACTCTACTCCAAAGCAGCCTGAAATAAGTGCTATCTCAGAGGTAAAAGGGGAGTCCCATAGGAACGTGGCTGAGGAGGGATATCAATACATACTCAGAGAGAGACAGAGAGAGAGAAACAGAGAGAGAGAGAAGCAGAGAGAGAGCGACAGAGAGAAAGAAGGGAGGAAGAGAGTAGGGAAGGAGGGAAGGAAAGGAGAGAGAACATGAATGAGATAAGTGCTGGGAAGCAGAAATGGGCTTTGTGCTAGGCCCTGGAAGATGGGTCAACTTCCCCAGGCTGGAGAGAAACAGGCAGAGGAAACAGCTCGAGCCAGGAGCCAGGGTGACAGCATTCAGGATCTGCTCCACAGTCAGGCCTGGGTTGGGGTGTGGAGAGAGGCAAGCCTCGCAGGTCAGTCAGGATCAAATGCAGGAGAGTCCAGATGCCAGGGAAAGGTCTGGACTTGCTTCTGGGGGCAGTAAGGAGCTGCTGAAAGCTGCTTATAGATAAAGCATGACAGGCAGGAAGAGATGATGTGAGCTTGCAGAGAAAACTGGTGATGGGAGGCAGAGATGAGGTCTTCACATGGTTCATCTCTTCTTTGGCCAAGGTCCACTGCCAGGCTGGACACTTCAGGGGGCAGGAAGAGGAGGGATGGTCCCAGCGTTGGGAGTGCTCTGAGCATAGGCCGAGCCTAAGGCCCCTCCAAGGCCTGTGGAGGGGCTCAGAAGGGCGAGTGGCCTAATTCTGAGGGGCAAGGAAAGACCTAAAGGAAACACTGAGGGTCTTAGAGTAGGAGGGGTAGTGAGCACGCATAGGGGAAATTGGAAGGAAATGAACCATTCTGGGACATGGGGAGGAAGAACCTTCAATTCAGCCAAAGGAAAATAAGTGTCCTTACCCCTTGCCCATTCAGGCTCGTTACTTACCTTGAAACTCTTTTAAAGAAATGCAGAAAAAAACCTTTTTTTCCAAGTGCAGTAAAAACTCAATGAACTTGAGAAACCAACTGCCTGGAACATTCAAGTCACTGGGATATTTTTTTTTTTTTTTGAGACGACATCTTGCTGTTGCCCAGGCTGGAGTGCCTCAAAATCCTGGGCTCCAGAGGTTCTCGTGCTTCAGCCTCCCAAGTAACTGGGACTACAAACATGCATCACCACGCCCAGCTAATTTTTAAAAATTTTTTGTAGAGACAGGAACTCACTATGTTGCCCAGGCTCATCTCAAATTCTTGGGCTCAAGTAATCCTCCTGCCCTGACCTCCCAAAATGCTGGGGTTACAGACGTAAGCCACAGCGCCTGGCCCTGCGATTGTTTTTTGATTCAATCTTCGAAGTAGAATAGGTAAATGACCACAGACAAGTTAGTATCAGGATGTTAATCACAAAAAGACCTACTATGGGTGACCACAGAGTCAGCAACATAAGCAGAAGGTGACTCAACCCAGGACCCATTTGAGGGGGGTGGAGGAGGCAACCCTGACTAAAAGTTTGCTCCACCCTTTTAATGTTTTTGTAGGCCCTAAGTCCTGAAGACCTTATGGAATCCTCCTCTAATATATAATTAAACATTTTAAAATAAAAATAGGCTGGTGCAGTGGCACACACCTGTAATCCCAGCACTTTGGGAAGCCAGGGCAGGGGGATCACTTGAGTCCAGGAGTTTGTGACCATCCTGGGTAAAATAGCAAAAAAAAGTATTTTTGTTTTAAAAACTGGGCAGGTGTAGTAGCATACATCTGTAGTCCCAGCTACTCGGGAGGTTGAGGCAGGAGGACTGCTTGAGCCCAGGAGTTGAAGGTTACAGCGAGCTATGATTGTGCTATGCTACAATTAAATCACATTCTCTGATTGCAAAATTCTTAACTTCAATAGAGTTCTTTCTCTTTCTCTCACCTGCTTTGCTAATTCCCTAACCAGCACTGCCCTCACTAGCCTGTGACCATATCCAACAGCCCATTATGAGAAAGACATTTCTTTGGATTTGAAAATGTCTGCATTTCTAAGAATTCCTGATTGAAAGGAAGAGGATGCTAACAGTTCAAGGCAGCAGAGTAGAGGTAGGAAGAGCTGGGCTTGGGAGGTAAACAGCCTGCCTAAAGAACTAAAGAACTAAAGCAAGTTCTTCAGTCTCTCTATGGCTCAGTTTCCTCATATGTAAAATGGGGAGGAAGAAAAGAATAATATCCCTCTTGCAGTGTTGTCCTGAGGATGACATGAGTCCACACACAGCCAGAAAGCATTCAGAAGAGTGCCTGGCACATAGTGAATCTCCTAAGTGTTGCTGTTATCACTTTCACCTACATCACAATGCAGCGGATGCTCATTCTCCCCAACATAGTTAAGTAGTATGAGGCTCTGAAAAGCTAAGTAACTTGTTTTCAGACACACAGCTAGGAAGTAGTAGGATTAGCTGGAGTGAAAACTCAAGTTAGTTTGACTCTAAAGACCCACTTTCTCCCTCCCATTATCCTGCAAATTTCCCTGATTGGGGAATAACATTAGGCTTTAAATTTTTAAAAATATTACTTACCTTGTGATAACCAATGGTACAAAATTCAAAAAGAACAATATGGTGTATAGTGAAAAAGTAATTTTCCCCCTCTCTCTCTTCTCCCAGCCTCCCCACCCCCAGGCCAACAGCTGTTCCCAGTTCCTTGCAGAGCCAGCTTTAGAGTAAGCTTTTCACTGCTAAGGCACATTTATTTTCCAGATTAATGTAATTCCCTGAGTGCCTCATCTGTACCAGGCACTCTATCCTGGTGCTACCGCTGCCTTCAGAGGGCTCCTGGGCATGAGTCTGGAGGTTACTGATGGAGGGAACTACTATATTGACTGCTGCATTTGGTGCTTTTCCCTCTGCAGCCATCTTTTCCCCTAGTAAAATCAGCTTGCATGGTTTGCACACTGGAAAAAGGCCAGTTCAGTGCCCCAAAACCTCTTCTGTAGCTTGCTTTGCACAGAACCTGGCAAGCAAGGAGCATTATGGTGTCAGGAGCTGACCAGAGGACTCTGTGATGCTGGATCTGGGATCAGCTTCCTCCTCTACGAAACTCCCAACCCTTCCAGTTCTGTAATTGCTCTGCCCCAGGGGCTCTTAGGAAGCATAATTTTCCATGAAGCCTTGCTGCTTCTGGGCTCCATTTCTAGCCAGAAGACCCCAGCTGTCCCACAGGTAACTGAGAAAGGCCAAAGAGCTCTAAGCCCCTTTCCTTACTTTCTCACCGTTGTTCTTTGGACAGTAGTAATGTTAAATATAAATATATTTTCCCCTGCTATTGCTGCCAGAAAATATTTATAATGGGGTCAGCACAGAGCTTTCTCAATGACTTAATTATAAAATATGCTTATAACCTGTGGTGTGATTACATAAATGCACAAAAGCAACTTCAGAACGTGGTGCTGATCATAACATAGAAATCCTTGCTCTCTCTTTCCAAACATTAAGTATCTGGCTGAGGGATATAAAGTAGGGATGTCACCATTTTGGAAGCAGCTAATGTTATTCCCATTTCAGAGATGGAGGCTCAGAAGAGGTCAGGCTGCTGGCCCAAGATCAGTGGTAGAAGCAGGACTCCAGCCTGCTTGATATTTGACTCAAAGCCCCACTTTTTTCCAATGCATCAAGCACCTCATGGAAAGGTCTGGGACTATGAAAATCTATGTTCTGGATGTTTGGGAAATTCATTTTCTGGTCAGCTGAATATTCTGGATAGAAGAATGGACACTGCAGATTAGGGTTAGGAAGGAAGAGGGGAAGACAGAGGTGGAGGTTCCCTAAGCCTTGGATTCTTCTTCCCATCACAATTCACTTCTTAAAGTCTATGAGTCTCTCCTTCTCAGTGGGTTGTAAACTCCTCTGGGACATAGTCTGGGAGAGATCTGGTAACGATAAGGTATGCGTGAAGCTGAGAGTCACATCTCCATTCTAACCCCTGTCTATTTGTTTCTAGCTAGGTAGGCACTGTGGTTTTTATTTGCATTTCTCAGATGACTAATACAGTAAATTTTTTTTTTTTTTTTTTTTTTTTAAGACAGAGGCTCGCTCTGTCGCCCAGGCTGGAGTGCAGCAGTACGATCACAGCTCACTGCAGCCTCGACCTCCTGGGCTCAAGCGATCCTCCCACCTCAGCCTCCCAAGTAGCTGGGACTACAGGCGTGCACCACCACACCTGACGAATTTTTGTATTTTTTGTAGAGATGGGTTTTGCCATGTTGCCCAGGCTATGAACATCTTATAGATTTTTAGTAATTGTTAGTTTGTTTCTTTACTCTGTCTCCCCTTTCTTTCTGTATCTTTGCCCCCTTATCCCCTCTCCCAGGACCTGAAAAAATGCAACCCTGAAAGATGCCAGGGTCCTGGGATCCAGAATCCTCTACTCACAGTTCTCTGTGACAACCCTTTAGCAGCCCTTCATCATCTTACCTTGCCAGCCTCATCTCTCAGCCTTCCATCCCCTTGTACATGACTCTCCAGCCAGACTATCAGTTTCAATCCTCTCTGAGCCCCTTTGAGCTTTTGTAGATACTGTTCCGTGTGCCTGGGACACTATGCACCCTTCCCCACTCCTTCCCCATACTTTACCTTCCTAATGCCTAGGTCTCCGTCAAGTCTCAGGTCATATGCTACTTCCTCCAGGAAGCCTTGCTTGATGCTTCCCCCACCCCTACTCACCAGCCTGGGTTAGTTGCCCCTTGTTTGTGGCTAAGAAACATCCTGTACTTCCCCTTCTAGCACTTATCACACTGTGTTGCAATTGCCTGTTTGCTAGTCTGTTTCTCTTATACCTTGCCTCATCCCTTTGAGGCTTAATCTGTGCGTTGCACACTCTTCTATCTCAAAGCCTAGTGCAACAGTGATATTTGTTGAATGAATGATCTAGCTCAGATCTCTCTAAAATGACAAAAATCTAACCTTCTGCGCCACCTCCCACATCAATCCTCCTCTTTGCCAAGGTCTCAAGAAAACAGACATTTATGGAAGGTCTACTGTGTGCCAAGCACCAGGCCAGGCCCTTTACTGGTGATGTCATTTTCACAATTAAAAGGCTTAAAGCTCCGAGTCTAGACAGCCCTTTGACTGAAACTCAGAGGTTCTGATGTCTAATCAGGCAACTAATGAGCAAGGGGAAATAAGTGATACCACAACATTTTCCATCTTGGTAGTGGCAAAGAGATGTCAACAGAATGGAAGACCCGTGTAGCACTGAGCTGCTGAATCTTCAGTGCCTGGCACGTGGTAGGAGCACAGACAAGATGTGCGGAATAAATGAATGTTCGAAGACAGAACACAAAAAGGGCAGACTACAAGCCTAGAAGACCTGTTTCATTCTAGGCCTGGCCTAATGTATTTCTCCTATTTCCTTCATGTGTTATTGATAAACAAAACTGGACACTGAAGTATTTTTGTCATGGGCAGCTGTTCACAGCCCTAGCCAAGGCTTTCCTTTTTTTTTTTTTTTTTTTTTTTTGAGATGGAGTCTCACTCTGTCACCCACGCGGGGGTGCAGTGGCGCGATCTCGGCTCACTGCAACCTCCACCTCTTGGGTTCAAGTTGTTCTGCTGCCTCAGCCTCCCGAGTAGCTAGGATTACAGGCGCACGCCACCACACTCAGCTAATTTTTGTATTTTTATTAGAGACAGGGTTTCACCATGTTGGCCAGGATGGTCTCCGTCTCCTGACTTTGTGATCTGCCCGTCTCGGCCTCCCAAAGTGCTGAGATTACAGGCGTGAGCCACTGCGCCCAGCCCCAGCCAAGGCTTTCTTGTGATTTTTGCTCAGACAGCATTGGCTAAAATGGCCACACCTAGCTACAAGGGAAGCCGAGAAATTTCGAGTTGTGAAACCAAGAGGAAAAGAAAGCAGATTTGGTGTAAACAGCAGTCTCTTCCACAGCATACAAAGCAGTCTTGCCTCTGCTGGTGTCACTGGATGACTGTGAACTATCACTGGATTGCTGGATTCTCTCTCTGGAAACGCCCTCAATGGTCATTTAGTTCAACCCCCTGATTTTACAGATGGAAAGAAAGATTGGGGCCCAGAGAGAAGTGACTTATCTACTATCAAAGAGTTGTTTGGGGCCGGGCAAGGTGGCTCACGCTTGTAATCCCAGCAACTCAGGAGGCTGAGGCTGGAGCCACTGCAGACCTGGGCAACATAGTGAGACCCTCTCTCTACAAATTTTTTTTTTTAATTAGCCAGGTGTGGTGGCACATGTCTGTGGTTCCAGCTTCTTGGGAGGCTGAGGCAGGAGGATAGCTTGAGCCCAGGAGTTCAAGGCTGCAGTGAGCTGTGATCCTGCTCCAGCCAGGACGAAAGAGACCGTGTCTCAAAATAAATAAATAAATAAATAAATAAATAAAAGTTGTTTGGTGCTAGAGCCACACTGTTTTGCTTAATCTGTCAGTGCTTTATCTGCAAAGTGGGTCTTTAAACACGAAAACCCCCTCATCTCCTTCATAAAAGGAGATTTCAATGATAAAGAGGAAAGCGTTAAAAGCAGTATAAGTCAATATGTTGATGATGCGGTAATTACAACAATGGCACCGAACATAAATCTTTCTTCAGTTACTCAGAGGCTTGTCTGTGTCCTGTGGTCACTAAGTGACTCCATTATTCGGAACTTTGGCTTCTCCTGTGTAATACTGCAAAATCATTGACATGACCATGTACATGAGGGGTGAAACTTTACCTCTTTTGATAAAAGACCAGTTACTGATTGTGTAAATTTGTGCAATTATTTAACATTCTTTGAACTTTAGTTCTCTCGCCAGTAAAATGGAGATGATAATATCCACCTCCAAGGTTTTTTGTTTTTGTTTTTGTTTTTGCATTGGTAGGGGGGAAGGATTAAAGAAGAAATAAAAACCATAGTATTTATTGGGTCCCAACAAGTTGCCACAGTATCAGACACCTAGTTGGGACCCAATAACATGTAAGTTTCTGTTCTCAAATAGTTGAGGTCCTTTCTCTGAATACTTAGGGGACCATATCATATAATTATTGCTGTAATCACTTTAAAAAGGAGCACTTCCAACAACATTCAGTGGACAAATTTTTTAAGATCTGCTATTGCTGAACTAGGTGCTGAAAATCCTCAGATGAAAAAAAAAAACAAAACACCTATTCCCAAGACAGACTGAAATGTGAACAGAAAATAACAGCACCATGTGAGAAGTGTGCTTGGGTGAGTGACGGAGGGCTTCCCGGAAGAGGCTATGTGCTTCATGGGGAAGGAGTAGGAGCAGACCAAGTAGAAGGGGACAAGACAGGGGAGGACACAGAGGTATGAGGAAGCACAATTTCTATGAGGGGACTATTTGAAATACTTCTGTAACGGTTAAAAAAAAAAGTTATAATAAAAGGGAGGGGCCAGGTACCTGTGAGAGCAGTGGGTTTTGGATTTTATCCAAAAGGTGGGGAACCACTGAAGAATTCCAGCAGGGAGATGATGTGAAAGGGGTAAACGGGAAGTAGTGGGGAGAATGACACCACCAGTATTCCTGAGTGGGGAAGTGAGAGCTGGGTGGTTGGAGCCCACACCCACCCCTCTCCATTTATTTAGTCATTCAACAAATAGTTACTGAGGGCCTGCCACCTACCAGGCTGTATTCCAGGGGCTGGAAATCAGGCAACCAACAGCACTGGCAAGATCTTTGTTCTCATGGAGACTGACAATAGATAAGCAAGTAAACATGCAAGGAAATATTAGATAGGTGCCACTAGGAAAATTAAACCAGGCAACAGAAGAGTCTCTGAGCGGCAGCGGCCCATTCCCTGCCCCCAACACTTACCAAGCCTCCTCTTGATATAATTTTGGTTTCCCAAGGAGGCGTTGCTCCTAGAACAATCTCTATGGTAAATATTAATAATTAAGGCATCTCTCGGAGTGTTTCCAATGAGCCTTCCCTGGGTGAGGATAGTCAGAGCTAGTTTTCCCCAGGGCCTGGTCTGCCTTGTAATTGTTGGTTAAGGACCATCAATTCTGCCAAAAGTCCTAAGTTTAAGGTTTTAGGAAAATCGCGGCAACTTTGAGACCTTTCCTGAAGTGGTTCTCCTGCAATATATGACCTTGCCCTCCCCTCACTACCGACCCCACTTCCATGTATATACACAATTATCCTTTAGGAGAGAAACATTTGATAGTACGGTTGCAATTTTGCATTCCTCCCCTTTGAAAAATGCAAACTTTTAGAACAGGCCCGCCGCTTCGGGCAGGTTTTGCCGGGGAAACCACCCTCCCTCCCCGCCCCCGGATGTCCAGAGGGCTGGGTGGGGAATCCCGGGAGCAGCGCACTCAAGAGCACGGGAGCTGGAGGCTGGAGGCTGGCTCGTCACCATCAGGGCTCCCTGGGATGTAAGTCAGAGCTCCTCAGTGCCAGAGGGATGCGGGCCAAGAATAAAAACGCGAATGTTGTATTAAACGCAGCTGAAGAAACGAGGGACTGAAAAGGCAGATTTCCCAGTGTGCCTCATGGTCTTCCCCCATTTGACTCATTTACTCACTGCGGGTTTCTTTTTCTCCACTCTTTTCTTATTATGGAAACTTTCAAAGACACAGGAAAGTTCACTATTTTAGGGAAATCTAGCAAACACCCCAGGAGGGCCTCTCTGATTTTGCCCAACTTCTCTGGACTGCCTGATAGAGCTTGCCCTCTGGGGACTATCACAATCGGGACTAAATTAGGGCCCCTGCTCCCAAGGGTTTTTATTCTAGCTGGGGAGAGAAGTCACTAATAGAAACTTTTTTTTCCCTTAAAATAGCTTACACCTTACAAAGCACTTTCACATTCCTGATCCCGTTAAAATCATAAAGCTAGAACTGAAAGGAAATTTAGAGATCATCTCTAGGGGTCAAATATTGGCAAATATTGGGCCACTTGCTAAGCTCTTGCCCATGGTAGACATGGCTAACATACCGCACACTCACTCGTTCATGTATTCACTTACTTATCAGACATCCTCCATGTTCTACATTGCATGTTAGAAATAAAGCAGAAAACCAGACAGACTTGTTTGCTACCTTATGGACAAACAAGAGGAAGAGAGACATTAAACAAATAATTACATGCATGAAGAGTGTTTTTAGGCCGGGCGCAGTGACTCATGCCTGTAATCCTAGCACTTTGGGAGGCCTAGGGGGGAGGATCTCTTGAGCCCAGGATTTCGAGACCAGCCTGGGCAATATAGGAGACACTGTTTTTTTGTTTTTGTTTTTGTTTTTGTTTTTGTTTTTTTTTTAAGTGTTTTTAAAAGCCGGTGTTGGGGCAGACAAGGACATCACACACTGGGAGGTACCCTGCGGGTGGGAAAGGGTCGGGAAAGACTCCCTCAGGAAGTGATGTTTAAACTGAAGTCTAGGGGATTAGGAAACGGAGTCTCTGAGAGGGTGAAGAAATATTACATACCAGTATGAAGCATGGCCTGAGTGAGGTCATGCTCCAGGGCCGAACAAGGGGTTATGGATGCTAAGTGGGGGTGGGTGTCCAGAGGAAACAGAAGGTTGGTGGAGCAAGGCCTTAAAGACAAATAGGTTGACATGGAGAGATGGGTGGAAGAACTTGAGCCAAGGGCAGATATTATTGTTTCTCCTCCTCCCGCTTCCCAGGGAAGCAGCTCTCATCTAGTGTCAGTAAAAACAAATACAAAGTTATAATTTATTGGCCACCTAGTATGTGGTGGCAATTTTCATGAATTCTCACATGTTCCTTGCGAGACAAGTATTCTTCTTCCAGTTTTACAGATCTAGAAAAGGCTTGGAACGGCTAGAGACACTTGCTAAGCCTGGCCGTCAAGTAGGCAGCAGAGCTAAGATTTGAAAGCATGCCGGCCTGCCTTCCTAGGCAGACGCACTTTCCACAACGCATCACTGCCATAAAAATCCCAGGCCGAGGCTTGCTCTAACAGCAATCAAATACCACTTGGAAAAGGACAGATCTTTGAGGACCCAGAAATACTTCTGGGGAAAGGATGAGCAGAGGTGCCCCCGGTGGGTGGATACCATTAGGCAGAGGTCTATGCGGAAGAGGCCGACTTGTGGCGTGGGAGGTAGGGAGGAGTAAGAAGTGATTGACGGGGCGTCCCTGGCTGCTCTAGGACTGCATTGCGGGGAGGTGCCCGGCTCTAACCACTGCCCGGCCCGGTTAATCATTTCCTGACCTTCCTTCCTCCTCTCGCTCTGGCCGCAGGATTGCCACATCAGTCTTCCCCCTCCCCCTGCTCGCCTTCTGGCCCCGAGGCTCCTTCGCCGGGTTTTACAAGGAGCCCCAACTTGGAAGCAATATTTGTAATAGCCCCGGACGTCCTCAAGTGCCCAAGTGAGATCGCAGGCTCGATCCAGGGTATGCCGGCCCAAGCGGCCCCTTGAGGCTTGCCCTCTTCTCTAATCCCTTACTAAAAAGAGGTCAGAGGGTCAGGGATCCAATCTCCATACAGATTAACAAGTTACAGACTCGGTTTCCCCCTGCGGTAAAAAGGGGATGGTAACAGCTGGTAGGGTGTTGCGAGGCTTAAATGCGGTATGGGAAGTGCCTGGCTGGGAGACCTTAGGTATCTAACAAATGCTAGATCCCTTCCCTTCTTATCGCCTGGTAATGGGGAGTTTAGCTTGCCCAGCAATCCCAGGCTACGTTTATCTCACTTGAACTTCCTGGCTTGAAAGTCCTACGATGTGCTGGAGGTAACGCAGATGGTGAGTCACAGTGACAGGATTTGAACGCGGGTTCATGGGCGCCCCTGCGGGCCCACCCACGCAGCATCTAGGTGGCTGGCTAACGCCACGTGTTCAGAACCTAGAAAGGGCTACGGATCGCACCTGCCGCAAGGAGCCTAACGCTAAGTCGGGACTGCCCTGGCACCCATGAAACCCGCTGCCCGCCTCCCCCGGGGCCAGGCCCTTGGCCTCCCCAGCTTGTTTCTTCGTGTATAAAATGAGGGCCACAGTGCCTGTCTGCCCGAGAGGTTTTAATGTTCTTCTTTACACTTTGCGGAGCGGCCGGATTTTTACCACGAAGCCACCGAGTAGTCTGCACCACGTAGGTTCAGTATCCTCCGCCCACCGCAGGAAACGCCGCGGACGGCCCGGGGTGCCCTGCTCGGTGCCCCACCCTTCCCGGGGCCGGGGAAGCGGCGTGACTAGGAAAGTCACTTCGGAACACAGCCGGACTCTGCGCCACCAGCTGGAGCTCGCCGGGACCCCACCCCGCGGGCTGGGCGGGGGCGGACCCGGGGGCGGGGCTTGCTTGGGGGCGGGGCGGGGAGGGGCCGGCCTGGAAAGGCGGAAGCCTCCAGTCTAGGGGTGGCTGCAGAACCCGGATCTCGGAGTTACACGTTCTACGGAGCGGGGCGCCGGGAGACGGCGGGCGAGAAAACCCGGCGTCCGGAAGCCCGTGCTTTCTTTGACGCAAGGGCTCGAGACGCAGCCGCCGTCGGCCGAGCGCCCGGCTAGAAGCGACACCAGACGGAGCCTCCGGAGTTCCTCCGCCCCCACCTCGCCGGGTCCTGGAGCCGCAGTCCTCCCAGCTGCCCTCGTCGTGGCCATGGAGTGTCCACACCTGAGCTCCAGCGTCTGCATTGCTCCGGACTCAGCCAAGTTCCCCAACGGCTCCCCGTCGTCCTGGTGCTGCAGCGGTGAGTGCGGCCACGGGCCGGCCCCGCCGCGCACCCGAGGCCGCGGCTCTGCCGGGCCTGCCGTCTAGGGGCCGCAGGCGGCCGGCGCGCGGACTCCGGGAGGGGCGAGGGCGAGCCGGGCCCGGCGGGCTGGGGAGGGTACGCGATGAGGCGGGCGCTTGCGGGAGCGGCGGCGGCTCCTTTGTTTCCCGAGGCCCGACGGCCGGGCCAGCGAAGGAGAGGGCCGCGAGGGGCGGGAGTCCGCGGAGGCCTCGAGCGCGTGGGGGCAGCGGCGGGCGGGGACCCTGGCCAGCTGCGTGCGCCCTTGCCCCGCCCTGCCGTGGCCGGGGGTTGTGCCCATCCGTGTTGCGGGGTCGCCTGTGGGGCGGGTGTCCGGCCCCCGAGGGGCGGCCGCACGTGTGGCGGGGCCCGCGCCGCGCTTCTCCGCGGACAGGGCGGGAAGAGCGCCGCTCTCCGGGCGCAGCTTTGTCTGGGCTGCGGGGCGCGCGGGGCTCCTCTCCTCCGCCGAACCCGGCCCGGGTTTCCTTTCCCTTCTCCGCAGGCTCGGGCACCTCGAAACCCCGAGAGGCGCTCGGAGCTCGGGCGGCGGAGGTCGGGGTCTTTCATCCGTCAGGGATGGTGAAGTTTGAAAACAGGCTGCGGGCTGAGAAGCTCGGAGGCTGAGCCAACAGCTGCTTTGGAGGGGACTGCTCGAGTTTGTTTTTCAGACCTTTTGGGTTGTCCGAAAATGCGTTGGGATTCCCAGTTCCTGTGTTGTGAAACACTTATTAGATTTATATAAGGCTTTTGAGTAGCTTAAGCGTTTTAACTCCTCCTGCTGGCCCCCTTGGAAGCCCCAGTGCCCTCTCATTGTCTGCTCTAAGCGACTTCTTAGGATCGCACCGGCCACACGGCTTTGATTACTTCCTGGTAGGGCCCTGGTGCCACCGCTAGTCTTTGTTTATTAGCTTTGAGATGGTCACTGGTATCTTGGGTTATATTAATAGCGTACAATTCGAATTGTGCACTTCAGAAATCCTAAGTTCATTTGAAGAAATATAGAAAAACGGCAATGGTATGATTTAGCTGTGACATGTCTCATTGTGGGCCGGAGCTGGGAAGATAGTTTAGAGAATGCCTTAGCACTTTTGACAGCTTACTACTTAAATAGTGATTATGTCCTTGGAAACAACATCGGTAGGTCCACAAAGAAAAATATACTCTGGGATAAGGAATAGAAATAACCGCGGTTTCCTGGCGCGCTCAGACGTCTGATGCTTTGCTTGCCTTTGTAAAGTCAGGTATCTTTTTCTGCATGAAGCCTTTGAAAATTAACGGTTAATTGGTTTCACAGAGCAGTATTGCAGTTCTTTTGTGAGGATGCAGAAACTTGTGTAAATTAGCTTTTACCTGTAAATCTGTCGGGATGTTGAGTATAGAACAACAAATAAGGTGTATGGCACTGCTTTACAAATTGGTTGGTGGTGGTACATTAGCTATAACTGTAGCCATTGCTGTGGTGCTATAATTGTAACTTAATTTTTTTCCCAAAATAAATTTGAAGAAAAAAAAAAGACCAAAGTAAACACTAGGAGAAGCCTACCTCACAGGGAATGGTGGGATTACTCTTGCTCATCTGTAGTAAACTACAGAAAGACAACATGGACAATTAGCACACTTCTGGCATTTTCTAGGTAAAATCACATCAAACTTAAAAATGGCTTCACTGGGCACATACATCTAAAAAATGGAAAAGAACTGTGCAAGTGGCAGATGCCCTCTTGTGAGTCAGTCTTGCCTGTGTCAGTCAGGGAGTCCACTTGACTGTGAAAAAGAGATGCAGGAAATTGAGCATCTCTTGAGGAACTTAATAAGTTAAAATGGAGCATAACGAGATGTGCTGATAACAAGAATAAACTAGTATGTGGGGTGATTTCTGTTCAAGGGGTAGGATGACATCTTTGCATCTTGCAACAAAGTGTGTCTGACATATAGCTTTGCAAGCCTGGGTCTAGTCACTTGCTTGGATTTGTAGAACCAATAAAGCGAGTTTCGCAACTTTGTGTGAGTCCACACTCTGAATTGAACCCATTTTATGTAGGCCTCCCGTCTTAACCCGTTGGCATCCATTTGTTGATATAATCTAGCGTTATTGTATTAAGCTTGATCTTGTTCTTGCGTGCCTGTCGTTTCAGTGATTAAATGATTAATCTGTGAGTCCTTAACTAACTCATTATCTCGGAGTGTTACATAGTCGTATTTTTTTTCTCCCACACTCTTGATTTTATTTTATTTTTGTTTTTTTCATAGGGGACCAAAAGGGTAGCCGATGTGTTGACTAATACTGTGACTGGGTATTGAATCTGATTATGTTCTTATTAAGGAGGGGAAAATCCCTGTTTTGGCACTGGGACAATAAAAGTAATGCCCTTGCCTTATTTTCTTTGCGAGTTTGCAATTATACCACGGTAAGACAGCCAAGCAAATTGCAAAATGCCACAACATTCTAGGTTCTACCAGTTAGCAGTACCTAATTGGACAAATAGTTCTATTTTCTTTGAGTATCAGTTTCCTTATATAATCTGTAAAGAAAAGGGTAATACTTTGCATTTACTTCACAGGTTGCTGTTAGGATGAACAAGGTAATTTTTTGTGAAAACTTTGAGAAACTTGTATACACTGTTCAAGTAATAGGTGGTATTAGAGGTCAGAACATCTTTATAAAGAGGACTCTGAATAATTAAATATCCAAAGCCCATTAAATGGGGACTAGAACAGACTGGCTTTATGCTGAATGATGCTTTACAGGGAGATACAGAACTCAACAAGATTACAAGAAGTAAGAAGTAATTATACTTCAGAATTAACATGAGCTTCTTATCCATGGAAGGCACTGTGTGTTGGGTTATATAATTGTGTATGACAGTGGTTCTTACACTTTTTGATCTTAGGACCCCTTTACACTCTTAAAAATTGTTGAGCACCTGAAGAGCCTTCGTGTAGCTTATATCTGTTGATGATGTTTATTAGAAATTAAAACTGAGAAAAACTTAAAATATGTATTTATTAATATGCTTACAAATAATGATAGACCCACTACCCATAACATAAATTGACAGTTTATGTAAAATGTTTTTCAAAACAAAAATTTAGTGGGAAGAATGGCATTATTTTACATTTTTGTAACTCTTTGTTCAGCTTTATAGAAGACAGCTGGATTCTTACATTGCTTCTGCATTCAGTCTCTTGAGATGTCACATGCAGCCTCAGGAACACCCCACTGCATGCTTGTGAGAGAATGACTGTAAACAAAAGTAACATCTTAAATATCATGTATGAAAATTGTTTTGACCTTCTGGACCCCCTGAATGGGTCCTGGAAACTTTCAGGGGTCCAGGACCACACTTTGAGAACCCACTTGTGTAAGCTATAGTTAACAGTTAAGGATACCTGCTCATATCAAAATAACTTTAAAAAATTAGAGAAATCCTTAAGGCTACCAACGTTTATGTTTCTGTAGAGACCTGAGGTTTTTGAAATGTATTAGCTGGGAAATAGAGCATGGGGTCTAGTAGTCCTTTGCTGCCAAAAAAGTTAACAGTCTAATCTAGCTGGGGGAGAGACAGGAAGCTAACTAGTTAGAAGATACATCCATGTGGTTTAAGGTAAATGTTGAAAATAGCTATCTCCTAATAACGTAAAGGCTGATTTATGTCTAATTGTTGCTTAAGGGATTCTAGTTTTAAATGAAAAAGTTTTAAATAAAAGGGCATTCTCTCAAGCTTTTTGTTATGTGCACATACCAGATGTTATTTTCAGAAGTTGGAGGCTTGGGCATTCCTTATTTTTGTGGGTAAAAGAGTTTAACCAGTGGGAAAAAACAAAAATTGTTTAAAAAGATGCCCTGAATGCAAGTGTTTTGATAACTAAGGAAAGCCAAGGACCAAGCATTTGAACTTGAGGGTTTGGGTTAAACAGCCAGTTAAATTAGAGATATTTAGTAGGATAGGCATGCTAATTTTTCCCTGATTAATTCTTCAATGAGTTGAGAGTGCCTCTTTAAGTTTTCAGTACACACTTGCCTTCATATTACTCTACCCAAGAAAAGTAAGTGTAGATCAAGTAAATGTTCTGCAATTTTGCACCAAAAACTGCAGATAATTCCACCCAAAATACTGGAGATAAACCCTTTTTTAAGAGATCCATTCAGTAGGATGAGGTGTTGATTACTGGTTGTCAGTGGTAATAAATTTGTAATGAACTGATCAGGTTGTGATAAAGAGAAGAAATCAACCTTGATGGAGTGATGGGTTATTTTGTATCGTATTTCTCCACAACCTACATTTAACACTCTTCTTTGCCCAGTGGACTAAATTTTCTAAATACAATCAGTCATTTCCTTGTCATTAGGTCAAATGCTTTTACTGCTTTTTAGTAACATTCTATGATGTATTAAGTGCCTAATACTTAATAGAGCAATTAGTAAATATTTGCCTGATAAATAAAGGAACTTTCACTTAGATGTGTCTGGTAGGGTCTTTATGTTGAAAATAAACGCAGAGTGAACTTTCCCCAGAATGCTTTCACTAGCCCGCACTCCCAGTATTTTAGTCAGTAAACGTTGGCTGGATTGTGAGCAAATGACCATCTGCAGTGTTGTTATCACAATGAATTTGTGTTCTTTTGGTAGTCTGTATTTATAGATGGGCAGGTGGACAATTTAGTTGTAAATGTGGATGGGGTAGTTAAAAATCAGTGGACAGGTGATACTTTTTTCACATTAATTCTGAAAAGTAGTATTTGAGTTTTATATATCCTTCTGAAGAATTTAAACTTTTTTGGTAATATTTATAAAGCTTAAGTCAAATGTCTTTCTAGTCTTTCTGCAGTATTCCTCCCCAACCCCGTCCCCCAGAATCTTAAAGCAATCTCAGCTTATTTCTAGAGTCTCTAAATGACTGCTCATGGATGTGAAATGTGTGAAATTTAGAATGTGCTCCATGTATGTGTTTTGTTTAAAGAAGCTTCAGTATAGAGATTGAGCCTAACATTTACTTGTTGTGAAGAAGTTTTGACACATTGATGAGAAGTTCTTTCCCTAATAATATGCTTAATAGTGTATACAGAACATCCTTCATGGTCTAAGCAGAAGAAGTGATGGAGTTGGGGGAAGAATTCGAACTCTTTGGTGTGGTTTCCTGTTATTTATCCTCAAAGTAATTTATTCTCATTCTTTGCTTGTACACCATTAGCCTTAGGCTCGTGTAACAGCCTCCTTTTTCCTCATTGAGATGTATGTAATTTCCTTCTCCACTGGAATATAAAAGATTGATTTTGGATCCTTCAAGCTAGATTTAGAAATACTTATGTTTTTATAGTGTTTGCAGCTCAGTGAGTAGACCAATGAGTAATTTAGTGTGTAGCTCAGTGAGTCATTTAAATTCCTGTTTTAAAATTTGAGTCCCTCTTCCATCGGGAGCTGATTAACATGTATATTTCCCCTAACCTAACCTGCTCTTTTTTTTTCTTTTTGAGCTTTTCTCCCCTTCTTGAGCTTGTTTGTTTGTTTTTAATATTTTTCCTTCTTTGAAAACAAAATGTTAGTCTCCTTTGATTAAGCTGCAGTCTCTGACCTACATACATACAGGTTTGTGTTCAACCAAGGCATTGAAATAAATAGATTTAGTCGGTAGATTATCATTGTTTGAAGTGGAAAAGGTATGCTGTTTAACATATTTTGATATTTTATGTTTATTCATTGCCTCTTTAGACAGGAGAGCAATTGCATTCTAGGTGTGTTAATAGAGCTTTCCTGGACAGATGGCTTGGAAGGAAGTACTTTGATGGGTTCTCAGTAGGGGCTAGTACTTTTTGGAGGGTGTGTTTGTGATTAAGCTTACCTTGATTGACAGTTTAGAATGCTGAGAATAGCATTAACAACAGTAACAGCTTGTTCATCTTACCTAGAATTGTCTTGTGCCAAGACCCCTCAAGATGCTCTGAGATTTCTGTGTAGTGGTTTCTTTTGAGAATGTAGGTAAGAATAGGTGTCCTTGAGACTGAAAAGAAATTTACCTAAAATTCTTCATTGTGGTTGTATCTTAAAATCTTTGGGGTCGTTGAATGAACTTTGGCTTAGAAATTTGTAGAGATCGTCTTTTTAACTGCTGTGAGTCTGCAGATGTGATTATCTATAGTAATTCCAGATGTTTTCTCATCTATTAGTTTTACTGAGTAGGAAGATAACTGAGAACAACATAAAGTAACTTCAAAGCAGTTTGCTAGCATTTAATCCTGACTAATTTAATTAATTATGCATCCTTGTAGTTTTTCCTATTTTATTGATTATGAAACTGAGACAAAGGTTACGAGTTGCCTAAGATGCTTGGGGAGTATTAAAGATAGCCCAAAGCTTAAACTCTAACACTGTTCAGACTTTTAGCTTGCTTTTTCTTAAAAAAAAAAAAAAAAAGAGTCTTTATTTTGTTATTCAGTAACTTAATGCTTGACAATTTAAAAAATACAGAATGTTTGGAACACATACTTTAAATAATTCCTTTGAAGATTTTTGATATGAAAATATATTTTAAGTTCCGCATCTCAAAAATTGCTTACTTTAAAATTTGGTCTTTTGTTACCCCCCTCACCCAATTTAATATTGAAAGTGCTGGCAAGTTGGAACAAGGAATTGGTGATATAGTTTGGAAGAAACAACTATTTTAAATGTCAACCTTGTTATACTCAGATCTAATATTTTTATAGGCCGAAATTCATATTGCATTAGTTCAGACATAATAAACCAGCCTCCTCACTATAGCTATGGATAAAATGCAATTAGCTTTTGGTTATTTATTTATTTATTTATTTATTTATTTATTTTTTGAGACGGAGTCTCGCTCTGCCAGGCTGGAGTGCAGTGGCGCGATCTCGGCTCACTGCAAGCTCCGCCTCCCGGGTTCACGCCATTCTCCTGCCTCAGCCTCCGGAGTAGCTGGGACTACAGGCGCCCGCTACCACGCCCGGCTAATTTTTTGTATTTTTAGTAGAGACGGGGTTTCACCGTGTTAGCCAGGATGGTCTTGATCTCCTGACCTCGTGATCCGCCCGCCTCGGCCTCCCAAAGTGCTGGGATTACAGGCGTGAGCCACCGCGTCCGGCCAGCTTTTGGTTATTTTTAAAATGGGTTTCAGTTATTGAAGTCTCTCCACCCCCCTTATTTTTTCATTTTGTTTCTGTTAGAGAAGATTCTTCTTGGAGGTGGTTTGTTGTAGGGTGGAGGAAGGAGAGAATTCTTAAGGTATAGAATGTTGCATTTGCTTCTGGTAGCTCAGAGATTATTTGAAATCTTTGCTTTTAGTCAGTATACTTTGTTGATTCCATTTAGTTATTCTAAGATTTTCCAATTGTATTTCCTGTAAAAGTTATAGTCTTTAGACCATAAAAACTAAAACTAGTAACTGCAGATCTTTTTTTTTTTTTTTTTTTTTTTTGAGATGGAGTCTCACCCTGTTCCCCAGGCTGGAGTGCGATGGCACGATCTTGTCTCACTGCAACCTCCGCCTCTTGGGCTCAAGTAATTCTTTGCCTCAGCCTCCTGAGTGGCTGGGATTACAGACGCACACCACCATACCCGGCTAATTTTTTGTATCTTTAGTAGAGTCAGGGTTTCACTCAAATTCCTGACCTCGTGATCCTCCTGCCTTGGCCTCCCAAAGTGCTGGGATTACACGTGTGAGCCACCGTGCCTAGCCAGTAACTGCAGATCTTAAAACAGATTTCCCCTCTTCTTCTTCTTCCTCTTCCTCCTCTTCCTCCTCTTCCTCTTCTTCTTCTTTCTTCTTTCTTTTTCTTTCTTCTTTCTTCCTTCTTCTTCTTTCTTCTTCGGAATCTCACTCTTTGGCCAGGCTGGAGTGCAGTGGCACGATCTCAGCTCACTGAAACCTCCACTCCCAGGTTCAAGTGATTCTCCTGCTTCAGCCTCCCAAGTAGTTGGAATTACAGGCAGCCACCACCATGCCTGGCTAATTTTTGTGTTTTTAGTAGAGGCGGGGTTTCACTATGTTGGCCAGGCTGGTCTTGAACTCCTGACCTTGTGATCCACCCGCCTCAGCCTCCCAAAATACTGGGATTACAGGTGTGAGCCACTGCACCAGGCCTCCCCCTTTCTTAAGATACAAGGAAGTGTATCTTTTCAGTGTGTGCTCTTTATGGATGTATACAATGCAGATGAATTTAGGAAGGCAATTTCAGATTTTGAAAACTGTTGAAATTAAACTTGGACATTGAAAAATCAAATTTGCAGTTGTCTTAAGTGTTTACATTAGTTAGATGCTTCACAATTAATAAATACTAGCTAATATAATTTTATAAGACCCTTTGAAGAGGGAATTGTGAGTTTATTTTTAAGATAAGCCAGGTTATATCAAAGATATTGTAACCAACTAGATTTTATTTGGAGACTTTGTACTCTGCTTTAGAATCCAGTAGCTCTATCAGTGTGAGCTGTTTCCATTCTTGAGTAGAAGTTTTCTCTTGTTATTTTTTCTTTGTTCTAGCTGGGTTTAAGACAGCCTTCTTTGTAGAAATTGTTGGCCTGTTTATCCTTCACCCACCCTGAAGACACTTAATTTTATGGACTGTTCTTGTACTGCCTCATCACCAGAAAAAGCAGGCTGGACATTAACTGTCATATTCCCGCAGGTTTAATTTAACTGATTATAAGAAAGTACAGTTATTGTTCTACCTTCTTTAAATCTTTGTCCTTGATGACCAAGCTCAGGTTTTGATTTTTGCTTATTTATTTATTTTTTGGAAATGGAGTCTCACTCTGTCACCCAGTCTGGAGTGCAGTGGTGCAGTCATAGCTCATTACAGCCTGGAACTCCTGGGCTTAAGTGATCCTTCCACTTCAGCCTCCCAAGTAGCTGGGACTCCAGGCATGTGCCACCACGCTCAGCTAATTTTTAAATTTTTTTGTAGAGATAGGGTCTCGATGTTGCCCAGGTCTTGAACTTCTGACTCTGAGTGATCTTTCCACCTCAGCCTCCCAAAGTGCTGGGATTACAGATATGAGCCACCAGTCTGGGTGGGTTTTCTTTTTTAAATAATAGATTTAAATTGTTCATTACTTTGTTTTGAACATTTGTTGCACAATGCTGGAGTAATATTTTGATTAAAGTTTTTGAATATCAAGTTGAAATTTCTAGAAAACAAATTTCTGACTTGGAATGTTTCCCTGAGATAATCGATGGATGACATGTTAGAAAAATGTTCTACTGTGATATTAGGCATTTAAAAAATAACTGTATAATATAGAGACTGTGGGAGCAACAATTGTACAAATTGCTGGTTGAGCAAATTTTAATTTTAGTTGCACACAGTAAAATGTTCTTTGGTTTCATTAAGATTAACTCTTATTTCCATGTGAATTATTTTGGTTATTAATAGTGAGATGCTTTAGCATTGGAGAAATTGCTTTATAAAAACTGAAGGATCAGACTTCACCTTAAGTGTATGAAGTAGCTGCCAGACCTCAACATTCGTGCCATGAGAATTTAATTCTGAGAGCTTAAATGTGTTAGTTTCATTTTATTTGCTTTGAATGTTTTGTTTATATATAGTTTTTTTAGAGCCTCATTTAAAAAATATATGTATTTCTAGTTTTTTTCTTCGAATATATAATACAGATTTTTGGGAAAATGTGGGTCATGTTTGAAAATTCTATCGATTGTAAAAAAAAAATTCTGACTCTTGGTTTTGGTTAAATAATTAGAACAGCTATTTAGAAAAACTGGAATAGTTAATGGTTTTGGAGTTTGCAGGTGCCTGTTTTCTGAAATATTGATTATCTATCCCTCGGGCAGAGTATACGTATTTGCCAAGTTTGTATTTCTTTTTTCTATTTCTTCAAAATAAGTCCCGTTGATTTTAAAAGAATGAAGAGTTTCCCAGTAAGTACAAGTGTGGTACTTTTTCCCCCTCCACTTTGTACTTTAGTGTTAACCTTTATTACATAACCACAGAGAATGAGGAAGAGAACTGTACAATGCAGATATTAAGCCTATTATTCTCCAAGGAAAGTCTTTGATGTTAAGAGGTCCCTAAACCTCTTAATTATTTTATTTACTTGTGAGAGGGGGTGCTTCCTTAAATATATACGAGTCTTTTCTTATATTGCATACACTTGCAACTATTATTTTGAAATAATAGTTGAGCGGTGTTTACATTTATGACCTGATTCATGTCTTTTGAAGTGCCACTACTGTTTAACCATGGACTTGCTTACTCAGGTTGTTGGCAACAGCATGGAATTGCATCAGATCTTGCTGTATTAAATAAATGAAGATATTAGATGTCAGAATTTTTAAGTAGTTCATGGCTTTTGTTTTTATTTTCTATATGATCAGCTTCATAGGGAAAGTTATTTTTGAAACAATTTGAGCTCCTAATAATTTTTTGAAGCTATTTGTGTCTGGTCTTCCAAAGGCAAAAATGGCCCATTTTGACTCTGATTTAGTAATCTGCTTTGGCTTTAGTGGTTTTTATCCTTCCTCCCACTATCCTTTCCCCTCGTTTAGAGGTAGGAGGAGCCCAGTTCCAGTATTTAAAATGAAGATCAAGAGTGGCATAATAGCTTCATTAGGTGTTTTTTACCAAAATAGGTCTGAATAAGTCTGAATTTGTGGTAGAAGGAACCATAACAAATTTGTTTAGTGCATTACAGTTTTTGAGAATATGTTGTTTCACGCACATTGTTTCTATATGTTGTTTCCATTTCATGGTGAAAGCATAAGGAATCCATTTAAAAATAGAGTAAAATGCTACAGCCAGTTGGGGTTTGGGGGCAGCCCTGTGGACCAGAATTTGCCTCTGTGTGGGAAGTCAGCAGGACCAGATGCCCCTCTCTTCTTTGGCTCTGTAGGTATCTGGATCTCTTAACATATAGATGACAAGTTTTGGCCAGCTTTGAAATTACATTTGCTAGTGGAGGACACATATCATTAACTCTGCAGTGGGAATAAGGAATTCAGTAGGTGCCTGACCCCAAATGATAAACTGCTATTCTAATTTTTATGCTGTGTAATATATTTTAGACTTTTTAATAAAAAAGATAAAAATTGAGCAATTTCATGAATTGTTATGTTACATCAATTTACCATATGAAGATTAATTCATGTTTTCAGAACAGTAATACACATTTCTGAAATATACAGAGACAGGTAATAGTATCAAAGGGCTTAAAATAGAATTTTAGTCTTCCTTGCCTCCACTCTCAGTCCTGCTGTCCACAGACAATCTCTGTAGGCTCTATTTAGCATTCTCTCTCATATTTACCTGCATAATTCTAACCAGTGCTCTGTTATTTCTTAATTTGTCATTTTTAGGTATTATTCCTTGATATCTTGCTGTGGTAAATGAAGACTTCAGTGTTTGCACCACTTGCCCTTCAGTCTCTCCATTTCCCAATATAATTAGATTACATATTTTGGTTACTATAGTGATTAATTTTTCTTTCTTGTCCAACATTTTATTTTTTCTTGAGTCAATAATTGCCTCTTTTAAAAATTGCTTAGTTTACCTTAGACACATTTTCTCTTAAATGTTCCTTTAAACCTGTCAAAGGTCTGTGAATATTATTTTTTAACCCATTCAACAGATTAGATAATCTCCAAGCACTAACTCTTTTCTAAAATCCTTTCCAGAGCCCTCTGACCTCTGCTGTCATTTGAAATAGTTCTCCAGGCTGGACAGTTTTTATCGTGTGATTCCCTCTGTTGTTCTCTTATAATATTAGATCCCTTATTTCTTGGATCCCATGTCTTGTTTTTCTTGGTTTATTTGATTGTTTTGCTGGAGTACATCAAGCTCCTTTCTCACAGGAGGTAATTTTTTTTTTTCTCTAATTGCATGGCACATTAAGGGAGGTAAATTTTTGACCCTTTGCAAGTCTGACATTTTTATTTTACCTTTATACTTGATTGCTTGGCTGAATAGAGAATATTAGTAAGAAAATAATTTTCCTTTAGAGTTTTAAAGGCATTGTTGGTTTGTTTCTAGGCTCCCAGTGTTGCTGTTGAGAAACCTGATGCCTTCCTGATTTCCTCCTTCACATATGTCCTTTTATTCTTTTTCCTATAATTCTTTAAGGTATTCTTTTCATCCTCTGTATTCTGAAATTTCAAAATATGGCTGGGCATGGGTAGTTTTATTTTATTTTATTTTTAATAGGAAGTGAAGGGATTTTTTTATGTATAGGTTCACATCCTTGAGTTAAAAGACATTTTTTTGTACTATAAATTTGATAGTGTGCTCCTCCCCCCATACTTATATCCCCCAATTTATTCTTTTTTTTCTTTCTGGAACTCTTATTAGTTGGATGTTGGGTGTCCTGAGTGTAGTCTCTGATTTTCTTATTTCTTTGCCTTTTGGTTCTAGTTTCTGGTATATTTCCTTGATTTTTTTTTTATTATACTTTAAGTTTTAGGGTACATGTGCACAATGTGCAGGTAAGTTATATATGTATACATGTGCCATGTTGGTGTGCTGCACCCATTAACTCGTCATTTAACATTAGGTATATCTCCTAATGCTATCCCTCCCCACTCCCCCCAATTTCCTTGATATTTTTTCTTCCATCCCTTCTGTTGAATTTTGATCATTGTATTTAAAAATTTTAAGAGCTCTTTCTCGTTTCCCAATCATTCCTTTTTCACATATCCTCTTGCTATTGTTCTGCAGTATCTTCTCTTACCACTCCAGCAGTTCAGAGTGTGTTGGTTTTGAAGTTTTGCTGTGCTCCCTGTATGGTTTCTATTTCTCCTGGGTTCCTCTTTTTCTTTTTAAAATGATTCTTTCAGATTGGAGGTTTTCTATAAAGATCTGTTTTGTCTTTGTCTTTTCATATAACAGTGAACTTCTTCATGTAAAAAGCTTTGTAACTGGGTGGGGCTTGTCCACAGTGGGCTTCACTGTGAGGTGGGGAGCAAGTCACCTTCTTCATTGGAGGAAGACACTCATATCTGTGCTGAGAATTTTTTCTGGTACCATTGAGTTTTTCGGTTTTCCCTCTGGGAGGTGGGCACCTGGCCACTGATGTTCTGAGATCAGATTGCAGAAGTTCCATGACTCAGTTGTCCTTAGAGCCCCTAGTCTCCTTGTGTTCAGTCCTGTCCTTACCTGCTGTCTGCTGTGTCCCTATACCTAGAGCTCCTCCCATCTGCATTCTTCCTGGCTGACACTCAGGCCATAGCTTCCTCTGCACTACTAAGATTGTTATTGCTCCCCTAACTTCTTTCTCACTTACAAAAAGCTGTTGAAATCTTTTGTCTGCTTTGGTTACCTCACACTGTTCTCTTTATCTTTGTGGGTTTGTATCTGTTTTTTTCCTTTATTGTCATTTAAGTGGGTCTTAGGTGGGAGAAGAGCTAAGTGAGAATTTGCCACGTTTAGTTTGGTGTCCATTTTTAAATGTATATCATTTGTAATCCTGTTTTTAGGGCACAGTGTTTTGCCCTATCAGAAATGGATCTTATTAGTTTACTCAGAGTTAAATCATTGAACTGAAATTTTACATTAATCTATTTGAATAAAAATTTATATTCAGATTTACCTTCTCTGATAAATAGAACAAAATATTGTTGCTGTTATCAGAGTCAGCAGAGAAAATAGGCAAGCCAGGGGGTTCGACCTTGCTTGGAAAGTCAGATCACAAGCCAGGCTTTGGATAGGTATATGCCTGTGAAAGAAAGTTGTAAGGTCATTGGGACTACTGCAGTTAATGCATTGTAATACTTTTATTGGACTAGCTCATCATTCATTAATGAAGGCAAGTTAGTGCCAGGTTTATAGGATTTTTGGCTCTGTACATTGGTAATTTAACCTTCTCCCTTGTGTTTTAGTTTTTAAAAAGTATGATCTTAATTGGAAGTAAAGGACACAGATTTTTAATCTCAGAATTTAAAAAGACTTTTGATTTTGATATAATTTTATACTCAGAGAAACACTGCTAAGAATAGTACATACAAAGAACTTCCGTATACTTAGATTTGCCAGTCGTTCACATTTTGCCTCATTTGTTTTATCATGTATATATTTACTCTCTGTTTATATATTTCCCCTTATTAATTTACAGATATAACACTCCTTTATCCATAGTTTTGTTTTTCCCCAAGAACAGGTCTCTCTTTTTTTTTTTTTTTTTTTGGGACGGAGTCTTGCTCTGTTGCCCAGGCTGGAGTGCAGTGGCGTGATCTCGGCTCACTGCAAGCTCCGCCTCCCAGGTTCACAGCATTCTCCTGCCTCAGCCTCCTGAGTAGCTGGGACTACTGGCACTCACCACCACGCCCGGCTAATTTTTTGTATTTTTAGTAGATATGGGGTTTCACCGTGTTAACCAGGATGGTCTCGATCTCTTGACCTCATGATCTGCCCGCCTCAGCATCCCAAAGTGCTGGGATTACAAGCGTGAGCCACCGCGCCCGGCCGGGTCTTTCTTTTCAATCAGCAGAGAATATTGGTCAAATCAGGACAGTTGATACTGATAGAATGCTGTTATCTAATGCACATTCCATGTTCAGATTTCCTCAATTGTCCCAACAATGGCCTTCATAGCTATTACTCCTTTCTGTTTACCTCCCCAGCCACCCTGGATCTAATCCAGGATCATGTGTTATATTTAGTTGTTATAGCTCTTTAGTTTTCTTTCATCTCCAATAGTTCCTCAGCCTTTGTTTTTCATGTCTTGGCTTTTGGCTTTTTTTTTTTCTATTCTAACATCATAATGTCTTGTTATTTTTGAAGAGTTCATTTCAGTTATTTTATAAAATGTTCTTCAGTTTGAGTTTTCAGAGGTTTCTTCATGATTAGATTCAGGTAATGCATTTTTGGTAGGAATACCACAAAAGTAATGTTGTGTCTTCTCAGGCATCATATCAAGAGTTGGTCTGTCTTGTTTTTGGTGATACTAACTTTGATTACTTTATTAAGGTAATATTTGATAGGTTAATCAGCTATAAAGTTACTATTTTCTCCTTTGTTATTAAGAAGTAATTTGTGGGAAATGTTTTTAGATTATGTATATACCTCGTTTCTTACCAAAGTTTTACCCAGCAGTTTCACATCCATTGATGATTCTTGCCTGAATCAGTTATTAGTAGGATGATTGCAAGGTGATGATTTTCTGACTCGTAATTCTTTTACATGTTAGTTGGCATTCTGCTATAAGAAAGAACTTTCTCCCCTGCTTACTATTAATTTGCTTACTTATCTTAATAAGCACTCGGTTTTTTTTTTATTCTAAGGTACTCATCATTATTTATTTTGAGGCTCAAATTAGCTTATATTTAGCTGGTGGGAGCACCCTTAAGCTGTGATTTGGGCACGCGCCGTCATTCTTTGAGCCCTTTTTACTTTCTCGCACAAGATGTTCCAGGCTCATCTTGTACTTAGCCTGTTGCAGCCTTGGAATTAGCCATTTCTCCAAGTAGCCCTCATTCTTTTTGGCTGGGAATAATGTTTATAAACTAAGATCTCTCAGCACAGTAGAGCTAAGAAATATAAATAAATAAGCATATCTACATCTGTTTATGTCTGTGTGTATTTGTGTGTTTATCACCATGATTTTATACTGATACCTACAATTTCATTCAACACCACAAGCCTAGTCTTGCCCCTTTCCATATTTGTAACACCTTTCTCCAACAGTAAGAACTGGTTCCCATTATCTACAATGAGTGTGTACTCATTTGCACAATTCTATAATCAGAGAAAATAGTTCCAGAATTGCTAACCCATACCATTGTAAAGAAAACCCCTTATAACTCGAGTTCAAATTTGTTTACAGTTCTTTTTGTCTGTATACTGAAAACATAAAAAGTACTATGTTAAAAAGCTATTTGGTTTAGTTTTAGTCTCCCTTTTAATACACTTATTTAACATAAAGTTTGTTCATTTGTTTGTTTGATTTCTGTTTTAGATTTTTTTTTTTTGAGATGGAGTTTTGCTCTTGTCCCCAGGCCAGAGTGCAATGATGCAATCTCGGCTCACTGCAGCCTCCGCCTCCCAGGTTCAATCGATTCTCCTGCCTCAGCCTCCCGAGTGGCTGGGATTACAGGCGTGGGCCACCATGTCCGGCCAATTTTTGTATTTTTAGTAGAGACAGGGTTTCACCATGTTGGCAGGCTGGTCTTGAACTCCTGACCTCAAGTGATCTGCTCACCTTGGCCTCCCAAAGTGCTAGGATTACAGGCATGAGCCACCATGCCTGGCCCCATTTTAAGATTTTTAAAATCTCATCGTTACTGATTTTATTTTGCTTTTTGAGTATATAAAACATTATCATGGTTCCAAAAGTTAAAACTACACAAAAAGCTGTGCTAAGCAATGTCACTACCTAATGCCGGCCGCTCACTCCTACCTACCCCCTGTAGACAACCAATTTCATTAATTTCTGATTGATCTTTCCTGTGTTTCTTTTTGTAAAGAAAAGCAGGTGGGTATTTTCTTTTTTTCCCTCACAAAAGATAGCAAACTAGATACATTCTTTTGGACTTTTTTTTTTTTTTTCATTTGGCTGTATATCCTGGATGTCACTCCATGTTTGTAGGAATTTTCCTTATTCTCTTTTTTAAAACAGCTTCTAGTACTCCATCTGTGGATGTGCCACAGTGAATTCAACCCGTCTCCTATGTGTGGGCATTTAGGTTGTTTCCAATATTTGTAGTTACAAATAATGCAGCAGTTAATACCCTTGTACAAAGATATTTTTGTATTATCAGGTATCTTCAGGGAAGAGCACACAAAAAAATTAACTTTTTAATTGTGTGAGCAGTAATATGTAAGATAATACTTCAAGCTATTTGTCTGCCTACTCCACACTTCCCTTCCACTGTGGTCTTACAAATGTATCCAAGGCTGTTGAAGTGAAATACTTATCTATCATAATTATTTTTCTGTTGGGAAACCTTGAAATTAGAGAGCTGGAAGTAGCCTTGGGGACATTTTTAGTCAAGTAGTAGCCGATCATAGGCCCTGGGTCAGGGTTCATTTTAAGCAGTTAACTGTTCCTTGTACACACTCATCAGTGCTCTTCTGTCAGCTTGGCTCAGACCAGCTGTTTCGGATACTTCTCCCTTACATTTAATTTAATTCACAAGAGGTTCCTTCATGTTGAACTGTTGACTGGCCACTCCCTGGAGTTATAGAATGGCAGTAGGACAAGACAATTATACATGGGATAGAAATAAGGATTTCAGCATCTGTTTTCTCTGATAGGCCTCAGAGGATTGATGGTTATGAACTGTAGATCGTCAGAGGAATGGCATCTTGGATTCCCAGATGCTGCTGCTGGTCTCCTCTGGTGATTTGTTTATTTGAGACCGGTGATTTGTTTATTTGAGACAGGATCTTGCTTTGTTGCCCAGGCTGGAGTGCAGTGGCGCTATCTTAGCTCACAGCAGCCCTTACCTTCCACGCTCAAGTTATTTTCCCGTTGTAGAGGCGAGGTCTCACTATATTGCCCAGGCTGATCTGGAACTCCTGGTCTCAAGCGATCCTCCTGCCTTGGCCTCCCAAAGTGTTGGGATTACAGGCATGAGCCACTGTGCCCAGGCCTCTCAGGCGATTAATGACTTCTAGTCTTTTGTTCCAGCTAGTGAACATTGGAGTAGAAGGGAGACGTCCTCCTGCATTGCTAGATAACCACATAAAAGGTTGGCTAGCATAGCTTCCCATCAGAGGGGCTACAAGTGGATTACATATGTGTTGAAATAAATGATCCCCTCAGCCTAGAGGTGGCTGTGCTCCCAGACAAATCATTTCTGGCTGTGAGAAGCCTCTTCAGTTAATGTGCATGTGTCATACAGATATTTTCTATGCGTGCCCTGACATGGGAAAGGTTGGGAAGGTAGGCTAAAGCACAGTCTCAAAATTAGCCTCTAAGGATGTTGCTAAACCAAGGATATTGCTCCTTAAAGAGAACCAGGTGATAGAGTGAAGAGGAATTGAATTATTTATGGACAACCTACTTGTCCATAAAGATAAGCTGATAACCATATCTTAAATCTGGTGTGATTTGAAATTCTTACTCACTTCTTTGCTAAAACAAAAGTTAGAAATTAAAATGTATTTCTAAGTGACTTGGCTTGTAACCCCATTTTATTGGATATTGGAATATAGAACAGTTCACATTAAAGAACTTAGCATCTTTGTTCATTTGAATTTTGACATTTTATTCATTGCTATACTGATAATGTACTGGCAGTGCACTAAATGAAGTAGATACCCAGGGTATATTATGGTTGATGAGATTAGTGAACCAGGATTTAATGTCTTTTCTGAATACTTCTGAGTTTGATGTATTCTAATAAAGTTTTGACACTTGAGTTGCTTCTGTACTTAAATGTTTTACCTGAGTGGCATTCTGTTATCTAAACCTTATCTCTTAAAATGTGCTTCTAAAATGCATTTTTTCCTGAAGTATTTTACATTAGATACGTAAAATTTAATGATTCTGACATTTAAGGTGGTTATAACAGTTACATCAATTTTGAAATAAGCTTATTAAAATTGAGTATTTGGTGTTTTGAATATAATTTAATTTAATTCTGGTATAGGAGGATTTTGAGGGAATGGAACTGACATTCACTGAGTGCTTTCCGTTGATTAGGCCCTGTGCTGTGTGCACTTTATGTAGTTTGTCTCCTGAAATCCTTACCATAGCCATGTGAGGTAGAAGGTGGGATTTGACCCATTTCACAGAGAGGAGGCAGGCTCTGGAACGAACTTAGCGTAAGGTCATAGAATAAAATAGTAGAGCTACAACTTTAAGACAGTTGGTTCTGAAGCCCGTGCTTGATTGGTTATGTCACATGACCTGTATCATATTTATTTTGAGTCTGCAGTGGAACAAATTCCTACAAAGGCAACTCATTCTGTTTGGTACATTTTTGTATAAAAGAGGGAAGGAATTCTTCTCGAAGGGTTCAAGGGCAGGTGATAAAGGAATTTGGCTAGTTCAGCTAAAACAATGTGGAGCAGAGTTTCCTGGTCACTGTGCCCCTTCCTTTTTAGGTCAGTTGTGGAACAATTTGCTAGGAATTTTGTGAGAAAATTGTGAGTAGTTCCAGCTTACAAAGGCCTGGGATCAGGCATTGCTGGGCATGATGGGGATCAAGTCATGCTGGCTGAGGAATATGTCAGAACTCTTGGGGTAAAGAGAAATAGAAGCAGAATGAGTAATGTTCTCAACTCTTGTAATTATTTAGAAGCATTTTTCCAAGTTCAACCTTCAGTAAAGCCTGGGGTTTCCTAGAATGCTTATTAAGTAACATAATCCAAAGAAGCAAAAGGAAGGAAGGATAAGGATTTGTGCCTTTTAATGAAGACAAAAGGAATTTCTGCCACTGTTTATGGCACTTTCTTAAGAATCTTTGCCTAGAATTTGGGATTTCTATGGAAATAGTGCTTTTGAAAATTTGAAGGTTTTAAACTTACTTGTTACTGAGTTATTGTTAGGAATGATGTTTGTGCTCAAGAATTAGGTTGTCCTGAGATAGAGGTGGCACATCTAGATTTGAGTTATTAAAATATTGATGTGATACACAAAGATTTAGTCCAAAGGACAATGGCAGCTTAGTTGAAGATAAATATCAAGTCTTTACTCTCACTACTTCTGTTGTAGAGGGAGTAGTATAGTCGTTGGATAGCTTTGAATCCTACTGGGTAAAACCTTTTGAAGTTTCTTTTCCATCCTCACTTTTCCTAAACAACAGGTCAGTCATTCCAGTGAGTTGTTTGGTGGGTGTGGATGATGCTGCGTCACTGTTACTGCTCCCTCTGTTAAGTGGTGGTCTGGTTATCTGTTGCTGCATGACAAACAGCCATACATCCTAGAAGCCTGAAGCAACCATTTCATTTTGCTTATAATTTTGTGGGCCAAGAATTCAGGAAGAACTTGCCTGGGATTGCATCAGGTGGAGAACGTGGACTCACAGAGTTACCAGACATGTGTGTTAAGAAGACACTTTGGAGGAGGATGTTCTGGAGTCTTCTTAACTCACCTGTCTGGTACCTCTGTGCTCCGTGGTGTCTCTCTGTCCCCCAGTGGTGTCATAATCTCCCCAGTCTCCCTGCACATGGTTTGGGCTTCTCTCAGCATGTTGGTCTCTGGGTAATTAGACTTCTTACATGGTGGCTGGCTTTCCCAAGAGCAAGCATTTCAAGCAATAGCAAGAGGGAGCTGTGGATTTCATAAGGCCTGGAGTTGCAGGTTGACACAGAATCACTTCTGCCATATTCAGTGCGTCGGGGCAGTCACAGAGCCTGCCCAGATTCGGAGAATGAGGACATAGGCCCTGTCTCTCCATGGGAAGAATGTCAAAGAATTTGTGGCCATCTTTAATCTACCACAAGGCCATTAAGCAAAAAGGAGAGGGTTGTTACAAGAAATGCTGAACTGACTTTACCAGCAAATGTAAGCCTACTTATATAATGATTCAGAAGAGA
Source organism: Pan troglodytes (assembly GCF_028858775.2). Taxonomy (NCBI): domain Eukaryota; kingdom Metazoa; phylum Chordata; class Mammalia; order Primates; family Hominidae; genus Pan; species Pan troglodytes. The sequence continues at coordinate 55,515,441 of NC_072414.2, forward strand.
CTGATTGTCAGGAATAAGAAAGGGATAGAGGCAAAAGGGAGCCCCCAGAAGGAGGAAAGTGGAAAAATTTTTCATGGGAAAGTGGAAAGGCAACCAAGATAAACTTTGCTTCATAATTTTATTTTTCCTGCCTTGGACCTGAAGTCTTGGTTCTGTGATCTTGGCCTTGAGTCCCAGGCGGCCACTTCTGACCACTTTGGATTTGGTGCTCATGCCTGGTCTCCTCCCCAGTATCAGGACCTCTGGTTGGCTTCCCAAGCTCTGTATTGGTCACCCCTTTGACCCTAAGTATCTCCTGTTGCCCTTTACGAGAACTCTCCTGTTGCCCTGTTCCCTGGGAACCTAACCATCCTCTTTCAGAATGAGCAGCATTGTTGGGGCTGGGGAGACATCAGACACTGATTTTGGCTGCACTCGGGCTGCCTGGGTACCTTGGCAGTTGCTTCATGTAGCTTGATTCCTTCTTTTCTGGATTACATTATGGCTCAGTTCTTGCTCTCTCTTTGTGACTTCACCAACTCCTCCCCCTAATAATTTCAAGGGACTCAAGTTATAGATAGAAGAGACTTCTGAAATTTCAGCATAGAATAGGCTTGTGAACATGCAGTTCAGAGAGGATTTATAGTGTACAGAAGATTTTATGTCTTGCTTTTAAGCATCTAAAAATGTTTCATTTGGAAGGTAAGTTAGGTCCATCTGGAATATATTTTTACTTATATGTACTGGAATGTTTATAGAATTTTTATGATGATACTGCCCTATCCTCCAGTTTTAAGAGGAATAACAGTTTTACTATTGATACTTTCATGGTGTATGTGTGTGTTTTAATAACTGCTGCAAAATTTCAAAATTTTCATTGATTATAATTTTACAAATCCATAGAGCTATAATCTTGGATTTTGATTTAACTTTCCACTCATGCTTGAAAATTTAGAATAAGTTCATTTTATTAGGACTTTATAATACCAGTATCTTTAAATTTAAAACACTTTAAATTTAATTTTTATTATAAAAGAAATAATGCTGTTTGAAAAACTTTTAACAGTATAGTGGCTCCTATCCCCATGTCATTCCTTTTACATAGCTGATAACAGCTACTTCCAGTCTTTAAAAAATTTATATGCAGTTATGTAATACATACATAGACTCAGAAACACATAGCATGTTATCTTTTTAAAACAAAAGTTTTAGTTTCCTGGACGACTGCTTTGCAACAGTCAGTGCCTTGAAACACTCTATGAGTTTAATTTCCAGCCCTATCACTTAGTAATTTAGCAAGTTACATTACTGCTCTGTGCCTCAGTTTCCTCTTCTGTAAAACAGACCAAATGATGGTCTGTACCTCATTGGATTGTAGAAGATTAATTAGCACCTGTATATAGCACACAGTATGTACTATATAAATGTTAACTAAATGAAAATGAACTTGCTTAAAAAACATATCCTAGATGTTTCCTTATGGGTTGCTAATATTTTTAGAGTGTTGCACTTTAAAAATTGTGTAGGGGGGTGGTTTTTGAGTTTCACTGTTGTAGCAGCATGTTTGTCTGTAATGATCTTGAACAGTGATTCCACGTACTTCCCACACCCTTGTTGCAGTGAGTTGCTGTTACTGATGGGCAATGTGTTTGTGTCTCAGGGATGATGGGAGGCAAGAAAAAACTTGAAAACCATTGGTTTAGAAAATTATACTACATTAGCAGTTAATCTTTTTGTTAAGCCTTTTAAGAGACTTAGGCAGAAAGTAGAGTTGGAAGGATTTTATTTATGGGGGAGGATGATATGATTGTTTCATCTAACTTTTGCCAGTCCTTATGTTCTTTAAATTATTTTACTTTGAGACAGGGTCTTGCTTTGTCACCCAGGCTGGAGTGCAGTGGTGTGATCTCGACTCACTGCAGCCTTGACTTCCTGGGCTCACGGGATTCTCCCGCCTCAGCCTCCGGAGCAGCAGGGACCACAGGTGTGCACCACCATGCCTGCCTAATCTTTTTTTATTTTTAGTAGATATGGGGTTTCCCTGTGTTGCCCGGGCTGGTCTTGAACTCCTGGGCTCAAGCAATCCTCCCACCTTGGCCTCCCAAAGTGCTGGGATTACAGGTGTGAGCCACTGTGCCCAGCATGTTCTTTGAATAATTTTATAATTTAGAGGGAACATGATCATCACCTACTCTTCATTTTACCCTAAGGAAATAGACCCAGAATGGTAGTGATGTTCTCTCTTCTGTAGCTAATAATGGTAGAGCCAGAACTAGAATCCCGGTCATCTGATCCTCATCCTTCTGAATTCTTGAGAAGAAAAAGAGCCTTCTCTCCCAATTGAAACAGCTGTGAATAATGGATGCACTATAAATGGCTTACCTGTCAGTGCCATGTGCTTAAACTATTCTGTGTAGAGACAGTGATGAAGTTGTGTCATAAGCGGTCATGTATGATGTTTTGTCCAAAAATTTAGAATTCCAGACTTGTTGGTAGGCCTCGAATATCAAATATCCTCTATTATGAGATTCTCTGTATGCATACTAACAGGATATTGAAGATCAGTGGCTATGTAGAAATAACATATTCAGTGTCAATGTGCTTTTGTTTTAAGAACTCCTTTTCTTGTGAACACAACCTGAAAAGATGCATGGATTAATTAGGCCTCTATAGGCACAGAACTCCCTGGTTTCTGCTCCGGGGTCTCTTGATAAAGGGCCATCTGCCCTTCCGTATGGCACAGACTAAACCACTTTTGGCCTCTAGGTCACTTAGATGCCTTTGTGTGCCTTCGGTTCTCGTCTGGTTTTCAGGAGAGTTAAATGTTTAAGTGGTTTTAGGAGGAAGACTTGAGTCTGAGACATGTTTTAGAGGCTGGGGCTCTTCCCACCCTCTCCATGGCCCAGCATATGTGATAGCTTCTACCTTCTGGAGAATGGCTCTAGCTCAGGAGAGGATAGAGCTTCTTCATCTCCTCCATGCATAGGGGCCCTCCTGCCATCTTGAAGAGCTTGAGGCTGAGGTGAGAACAGGGACAGAGGAAGATTCTGCAGCCATAGCTGAAGAGGAGGCAGTGAAAGGAGCCTAGTTAGTGCCAGCCTCTGGACTGAGAAGTGAGACACTGCAGTCAGAGTTGGAAGAATCCAAGTAAACCGAAGAAATTTGCTGGAGGACGAGGTATCTTGGTTTGAGGAAATTTTACAATCTGAGTAAAAGATGAGTTTCACTTATGAGACTCCCAGTCACACCGCTATGGCCAAGTGTGAGAAATAAATTGCATGGCTTCCTTTTCCCTGACATCACCTTGAAGTGTAATTGGATGTATTAAAGAGCCCTTATAAATTCCCAGATTTAACTTTTTAAGCCTTCACAAGTGTCTATCCTTATCACCCTTTCTCTCATGTACCAGCATTTAAGATTAAAAAAATAAACACTTTGGTTTAACATTTTTATGTTTTGCTAAATAGATACTATATTCAGAGCCTAAAAATATTTTTATTACTGTGTGGTTTTATTGTGTGGGTATAAGTATGTATGTGTATATGAGTATTTCAGCTATATTATGTTTCATTTAGGGCTTTACAGACGACCCTGGAAACCTTTAATACTGTTTCCATGGGAAATGTGTTTATCTTGCAGGTAAACTTTTGAATCTCATCTATCTATAAATTGAAACTACCTTTTATAATAAGATAGTCCCCCTAAAGGTGATTAAAATAAATGGTTTTAAGATTATCTGTAGTATTCTTTTATTTGTACAATTACCTGTTCTCTCCTTAACAATAATTGAGAGTTTAATTTAAAGCCAGTGTTTTTCAGTCTATTTTATATTTGTCCTGGGTACATTAAAGGTTCTTAATTTGGATGAAGCATGTATAAACAGAGTGAATATTCCCCAAAGCAATGCCATTTATTGGCTTCAGAATCCCTCATAATACCCTATCCTCTGTATCTTTCTAGCCTTCAAATGTTTATCTGGTGTGACTGTATTATGCCCTCAGAGAGTACTGTATGTTGCCCAGGCTGGCCTCGAACTCTAGGCTCAAGTGATTCTTCTGCCTCAGCCTCCCAAGTAGCTGGGACTACAGATGCAATCACCACTACACTTGGCAGGTAGTAAAGTGGTTTTTTTTTTTTTTTTTTTTTGGAGATATATTAAAAGGCACAGTCCACAGTCACTTGTTTCCAATGATTTTGGAAGTCAGTACTTTATTCCCTTTTACTTTCTCTCCTTATCATTACGTATCTGTCTGTCTAATTGATGCACAATTCACATAACATAAAGTTAACCATCTTAAAGTGAACAATTCAGTGGCGTTTAGTACATCCACAATTGTTTTACAAGTACCATCTCTATCTAGTTCCGAAACGTTTTCATAACCCCAAAATAAACTCTATACCAATTAAACAGTTACTTCCCATTCTCTTGACCCCCTCAGTCTTAGAGTTTTTTGGTTTTTTAAAATGTGTTATTGAATTGAGAAATTAAAAAAAATTAAAGCCTTGTGAGATAGTTGATATTATAAGACTAGCTTTATAATACGCTGTTCTGAATGCAGGAACATGAAGAAATGTGTTCATGCACCTTAAGTGGGGAAAAGGAGATCACCAAATTGTGTGTACTGTGTGTAGGTTTACAACCCTAAAGTGAGGAGGAAAGGAACACTTGGTAGGAAACATACCCAAAGCAAAGTCACAGGGATTCTGCTCCGGATTTCTTTTTCCTCATACAAAGGAGGGACAAAAATCCTCCATAATTAAAAAAATATCCTGGGTAGTTAAAAACTTGGGCCTAGGCCAGGTGCAGAGGCTCATACCTATAATCTGGGCACTTTTGGAGGCTGAGGCAGGGAGGATTGCTTGAGCTAAGGGATTCAAGACCAGTCTAGGCAACATAGTGAGACCCTGTCTCTACCAAAAAGAAAAACAGAAAATTAGCCAGGCGTGGTGGCAGATGCCTGTAGTCCCTGCTACTCTGGAGGCTGAGGTGGGAGGATCAATTGAGCCTGGGAGGCAGAGGTTGTAGTGAGCTGTGATCATGCCACTGCACTCCAGCCTGGGCGACAGAGTGAGACCCTTTCTCAAAACAAAACAAAAACACAACCTTGGGCCTAAACTTACTATTGTAACATAATTATTTCAGGATAATATTAACCTATAAGAGTTTTTTTCTCCCAGATTTGAGTTACAGTCATCCTTCCTTCCCTCCCTCCCTTCCTCCCTCCCTCCTTCCCTCCCTTCCTTCCTTCCTTCATTCCTTACATCCATCTTTTTTTTTTTTTTTTTTTTCCTGAGGCACAGTTTGCTCTGTCACCCAAACTAGAGTGCAGTAGTGCAATCATATCTCACTGCAGCTGCACATTCCTGGGCTCAATTGATCCTCCCACGTGGCTGAGACTGTAGGCACGTGCCACCACACCCGGCTAATTTTTGTATTTTTTGTAGAGATGGAGTTTCACCATTTTACCAAAGCTGGTCTCGAACTCCTGGACTCAAGCAATCTGCCTGCCTCGGCCTCCCAAAGTGTTGGGACTACAGGCACGTACCAGTGCACCTGACCCCAAAGTTCTTAATATTTACTAAGAGAAAAAAGCTTTACTGGAGAAACAAAATATTCATAATATCTCAGTACTCCAAATCATACCTCAAACCATGAATAGCTGTTCAAGTAAGCTGTGTACTAGTTTACTTTTTATTTTGTAAGATACATTTTATTGGGCTTTCTCTTCAAACTGTAAAAACATCATATTCTCATTGCTGTAAGGCAAACACCATAGGGGAGTACAAATAAAAAGCCAGCAGTCTCCCTCACAATAAGTCTTCCCAAGTACCTGCCTAACAGAGTTGTTTTAGCAGTTTGGTAGGTATTCTTCCACACCTTTCTGTCATGTGGTTTACGTGCACATGTAACAAAATTAGACCCAGTTGAGTAAAAAATGCCTTCAGTGCCTTCAAGGATGGCCCTGATACTGAATGTAAATATGTGAATGCACTAAGAAAAGGGAAGGCCTTTGGCAACTAGAAGGGGATTTCACCACTCAAAGCTTTCATGTTCAAAACTAAAGTTCTGTACTGGCCAAACTGTAGAGTCCCTCAGGCAGTAATCACTGTGCTCTCCTATTCTCACCTCCTGTCCCCTCCTCTCATGCAAATATAGGATGAACATAGTCAAAGATTTATTTAACTCATTAATGAGGGAACCAGTAGTAAGATGGTAAAGCTGGCTCCAAGAGTATTTGGGAACTGAGTGTGTATAGACAGTGAAGAAAAAAACATTGAAATAAAATTGCTAGGTTAGATACAAAACTGGTTAATATCCTACAGGGTAGTATAATTGTAACCTTTGGAGTCTGCTGGACAGAAATTATGTAAAAACTCCATTACCTGTAATTTCATAGAATTTGGGTCCTAGTCAAGTAAGCAGGTCAGTGGTACTATAATTAACTATCTTTGGGAGGAGCTATTAAACAGTGTTTCAGTGTATGCTGAAAGGGCTTACAGTTCTCCATTCACCTTATTTCCAGTTTCGGTTAATTTTTTTTTTAACAGTGAGAAAGGCCTGTTGTGATACGGGATTGGGCAAGAGAAATGTAGGTAGAGATCAGATCTTGGAAGAAATGGGTATCCTAAACTAAGAAATTTAAACTTTCTCTTCCACAAATATTTATTCAGCATCTACAACGTGCTAGGTGGTTACTATGATCCTGTGTGGTTGTGCTGCAGTGCTCCTCCCGTGCCTCTAGGAGGCTGACTAGTGGCTCCCAAGGGGCTGTATTAGGAAGTCACCTGGGAAGCTACTTTGCGCAAAATATACATGTTCTTTGTACTTCCTTCCCCACACCAATGTAGATAACCTTGAGTAGAACATAGGTGTTTTCAAAAAGCTTTCCAGGTGATTTTGATATCCCTCCCTTTTAAATATCATTGTTACTTATATAGGACTTATTAAAAAATGAATGAGTGGACAGCAAGCAAAATTTTAATCAATATTTCATTTCCATACCTTCTTGCCTTCCCCACCACTATAATACATCAACTAAAATCATTAATGTCTTGATTATACCATCAGCAAGAATTATGTGCAGTTATCATATATTTTATGCAACTAAGAATTACTTTGGGAAAACTAGGCTTAGATTTCCTAATTGTAACCTTATGTTGTGCCTCTTAGTAAATAAACTGAAAGAATTGTCATTTGTAGTGGTCTATGACCTACATGGCAAAGACATGTGATTAAATGACTAGACTTAAAAAAATGTTTTTTAATAGGAAAATAGACTGTCGTTAACTTGTCAGAGACTGTAGCGAAAGGGAATAAGTAATAAAGGAGACAAGTGTATATGTGTTTAACGTGGTTAAGCTATTTGGGTTGAGTCAGCAATTAAAATGAGCTGCTGTTGTGGACATGCATTTAAATTCTTTTCAGTATAACTTAATTAGGCAGCCATTTTGTGTAAATGCATTCACAAAGCACGGATTTGCAACTTCAGCATTCCTACATAGCCATGGAATTTATAACTTAATCACAGGAAAATGGGGAGAAATTGGGAAATAACATGATACAATTGGTATATTGTGTATTTTTCTTTTTATTAGTGTGCCGGTCCAACAAAAGCCCTTGGGTCTGTTTGACTTGTTCAAGTGTCCACTGTGGAAGGTAGGTGACATACTTATTACTTCACTGACCTATTTGCTTTTTAAAATTTGTCTTTAAGCTTTATGTCAGAGTTTTATTGATTTGGATTTAGTACCATTGTTAATCATAATGCATAATTCTCTGTAGGGCTTCCTTCTCCAGTTGAATCCCTTTGTTCTGTGATACAACTGGGGAAAACATCTAGGGGAGAAAAACTCTTCGTATTGATACTCAGAAGAATTAGTTTGATGACCAAGACAATCTGCTAATAATATTTGAGTGGAAAGATGAGCTAAGGGAATTCTTGAAGTACAAATTTACCTAATGGTTGTTTTTTAAACCTTTTATTAGGGTAAAATTTAAGCACACACAAACATAGAGATGGTATAATTGAACCCCATGTCCCATTCACCCAGCAATTACCAACACGTGGCAATCCTTTTTCACCTATTACCTACCCCATCCCCACCTCTACTGACTTTTGTATCAAATCCCAGGTATGATATCATTCTTCTGGGAAAGAAAAAAACCCTTAAAATATTTACAGATAAACGAATTCCTTTTGAAAATGATCTCATTGTGGAGTTCATTATTAATTCCTAAGATATACCAAATGTTTCATTGTTCCATTAAAATACTATGGACAACATCTTCTACCTCACCCCACCCCAGTTTAAACCTGAGCATTTCTTCCCAGTTCTTGGCCTCAAAATAATATTATTTAAATAGTAACTCTTCTAGCACAAACTCAAGTAAATATTGTCTGTGGTTTTTTGCCTGGTAGCAGCACATTTATTTCCACTGCTCTTCTAGCTTAGAAAATCTACTTTGAATTTACTTTAGAAGTTAATAGCTTAGTAGTAAGGAAATGAGAAATCATACTGAGTCCCATAGGCTGAAATCTATATTGTATTTATCCAGAATATTTCCCCATTGTTATTTTTAAATCCTCATTGCATGAAGAGAGCATCTTTCTTTGTTCAGTGAAGTTTTGATTTTTCACATTTTGAGTCCTGGAATTGAGTATTTTTTCCATGTGCACTTAAGAGTACCTTTGGAAAATGTTAACTGCATTTCTTAATTGTGGCTGTTGTGGTTTTGAAATCTCTAGGATTTGGGGAACCTGAAAATACTTTGTACAGATAACTTTTTTTAAAAAAAGAAGAAAAGTAGAAGCACTTAAATTCTGCAGTTGAAGAGACAGATTCCTCTCCTAGATTTTGAGAGGTGAGAATTATAATGCAATAAAATTTATGTAGTTCTGTTCTCCAGAAGTCTCGTAGTGCTCTACAACCTAAATCTTGATGGTCATGTGCCAATCAAAAGACCTGACAAACTCAAAAATTAGAGATTAATGTTCTTAAACAACAAACTAAAATAGGTTTTGGAAAAATAAATGGAAAAATTTCTAGCCTCTGCAGGTGGACTGTTGTCAATTGCAAACAAGCTTAAATTTAGAAATTTGACATAGTTTTGGAGAAATGTGATGAAGTAGATTAAACAGAAAATTCAGAATAGCCTGAATTTGGATCTCCATTTTACATAGCTGATTGGTTAATATTCTTTTATCATGTAATCCCAGGTGTTGATTGCCAAATTTATTGATTTTTTGGTAATTTTAGACTGCTTGTCTTTAGGGAAATCGTAAAGTGAATATTCTTCCCACTAGGAAACATAGTTTATCAATAGCACATATGGGTTATAAATTCTGCTGGTCTTCATGACACCATCCCATTTAAGTTATTTTTCAAATTTTTGTGATTGTTATTAGAAATTTGTGACATATGTAGTGAAATTTTTCCTCTTGTGCTGTAGACCAAAATGTCTAGTTAAAATCCAAAACTAGATGAGGGAAATATTTAATTTCCTGTTAGCTAGTTTATACAAAACTGTTAACCTCTTCGACTAATATATTTAGGTATCAGGCAAAACATTGCTAATCTTAATATCAGTATTCATACTTCTTAGTTTATCTCTGATATGCACCGCAACTATTTAAACATCTAGTACATTTAGAAACTACAGCATTGTAGTTAAATGGACTATGTAAAGATGATGAGTTCTCAAAAATGTGCAAGTGGTAATGTGCTTATTCAGTATTATTACTGTAGCAATGAATTACTGTTGTTTTTCATGGTTTAGTATTATAAATATATACAATAAGAATAGGTGATTAAGATGATTAAGTATTGAACCTATATGATACCTTAGAGTTTGCCTTTTATTTATTTATTTATTTATTTATTGGACAGAGTCTCACTCTGTCACCCAGGCTGCAGTGGAGTGGGGTGATCTCGGCTCACTGCAACCTCTGCCTCCTGGGTTCAAGTGATTCTCATGCGTCAGCCTCCCAAGTAGTGGGATTACAGGCATGTGCCACCAACCATGGCTAATTGTTGTATTTTTAGTAGAGATGGGGTTTCGCCATGTTGGCCAGGCAAGTTTCAAACTCCTGACCTCAAGTGATCTGCCTGCCTTAGCCTCCCAAAGTGTTGAGATTACAGGCGTGAGCCACTGCACCCAGCCTTACATTTTATTAAATAGCGTTTCTTGACCTATACAGTTACATGTTATCTTGAAATATGTGCTAAATGTGCCCGCCTTCTAAGCAATTGTTGTTTGGATTCTGAATGAGTAGTAGTTAAGCACAGAAAGAAGAATGCTAATAAAATGATTGCTAACATTCATTTGTTATGAACTATGGATTATGTAATCACCTAACAACCCATGAGACACAAAGTACTATTACGTCCATTTTACAAATGAGAAAACAAGTACAGAGAGGTTAAATAATTCATCCAAGCTCTCATGGCCAGGATGTGATAAAGCCTAATTTTGAATCCAGGCAGTCTAGTTTTTGAGCTTATCCTCTTAATCATTATTTGACTCTAAAATTCATTTTAGTACAGTTTTATGAACAGAGGACTCAGGTATATGCAAAAGTGTAAAGTACAGGGAAAAAATGGAGAAAGAACGTGATCACCTTCCAAGTTGAGGTTAATAGTGCCTTGAATGTGCCCAGTTTTCCTGGGTAGAGGGGCTAGGTTTGAAGTTGATCCTTCCCAGTTACCGTAACTCTCCTACTTCCTCCAAGGTAAGTGTTTTCCTGGTGCAGTTAAGGTGCCTCATGATGAAAACGTCATCTAACTCTCTGCATCTGTTTATTTTGGTACCATTTAACCAACATTTGTTTTGACTGAGTTTTCAAGTAGGCCTTGCCTTCCACACATTGGCTGCTTTCTAGGAACTGGGAAATGTTGCTTCTTAAGGGTCTTCACGTTGGTGGTTAGTGACAGAATTGTGCAGTCTCTAGACGAAGGTGTAGATGGATTTGGGTGTACACCATGTGCATATGGAGCCTTATTTCAGTTTCATTGTGCCTGCTGTAATATTAAATCTGAGTTGGAATGTGTTACACAGTTTTTATGAACATAATCAACTTTTGATTATCTTTGTCCATGTAGAGAAATAGCAGTTTTTGTAAGCTTAAGGTGATTTGTGTTTTGTTTGGATTATTTCTAAACAAACATGTTTCCATATGAGAGGAGCTGATTATTCAGGCATTCAAATAAAAGACTGGAAGCTATATTGGTGAGAGATGGAACATTGTCCTGTTTCTCTGACTCTCACACTTTATGTTAAGCAGCAACTTGAGCAGAGTCTATGGCCCTGTGGGAAGTGGCTGAGTAATTTACTTAACAGAGCTTGTCTTTGTTAATAGCCCAAGTTGGGGGTTAGTGGTCTGAGAGAAAAAAAAAAAAAAGCTATAGTGAAAGCAGCAGCAAAGGAGTTTATAAATAATATCTATGGTACTGAAACCAATTTGCATAGATTATGCCTTTCCTTGCCTGAGCCTACTTTTGTATATAATTAAAAGTTGACTATAGTATTTGGTTGCAAAAAAGGAGCATAGGCGGGTGGATCATGAGGTCAGGAGATCAAGACCATCCTGGCTAACATGATGAAATCCCATCTCTATTAAAAATACAAAAAAAAAAAATTAGCTGGGTGTGGTGGTGGGCGCCTGTAGTCCCAGCTACTCGGGAGGCTGAGGCAGGAGAATGGTGTGAACCTAGGAGGTGGAGCTTGCAGTGAGCCAAGATCGTGCCACTGCACTCCAGCCTGGGCAACAGAGCGAGACTCCGTCTCAAAAAAAAAAAGAGCATATTTTAAGTATTCAGTATAATAAATCACTACATGATTGACTGCTGTTATAGGATTTCTTTATTTTGATTTGATTAATATTTAATTTCATCATTTCCTACTCCTTTAATTTCCAAAGCAATATTTAAAGTAAATTTTCATTTGGTTTTTGTAAGGTATGTGAATGGCCATGCAAAAAAACATTATGAAGATGCACAAGTACCCTTAACCAACCATAAGAAATCAGAAAAGCAAGATAAAGCTCAGCACACAGTATGTATGGATTGCAGTAGCTACAGTACATACTGGTAAGTTAACATTTTCTGGAAATGAGATTTCTTACTGTGTGCAAGTGTGCTCTCCTCCCCTCCCTTCCCTCAGTCTCTAAGCCAGTTACTACTGCTATTACCTCCTTTTACAACTGTTAGGATTCACGGAGGACTGGAGCCATTGGGAACACCTATCTTTATTCATTCAGATTTTACTTTGCATTGTTCCTTTCAACTTCTAGGCCTCCTTTTCTCTCCCACCTCCCGTTCCTCATCCATCCTAGCTTCAAGGAAATAGATCTATTTCTTTGTTATTATAATTTCTTTTTCTTGTGTTATTTTAAATTGAAGAACAATGTGATAACCCATGTTCAAAATAACTCAACAAACCCATGTTCCTCCTGTCCCTGGTCCAGTTAACATTTTTGTCATATAATCTTAAAAATTTTAACTGCTTTGTTTAAAAAAAAATTATTCTGACAGTCTCCCTTCTCCCAGTGCAGTTCCACGCTCCTCTTCTACTCCCCCAAAGGTGAATGTCAAGAATTTGGTACGTAGCTTTCCAGGCTATTTTTTCTTTTTTTTGAGACAGAGTTTCGCTCTTGCTGCCCAGGCTGGAGTGCAATGGTGCAATATCGGCTCACCTCAATGTCTGCCTCCCGGGTTCAAGCAACTCTCCTGCCTCAGCCTCCCAAGTAGCTGGGATTACGAGCATGTGCCGCCATGCCCAGCTAATTTTGTATTTTTAGTAGAGACGGAGTTTCACCATGTTGGTCAGGTTGGTCTTGTACTCCTGACCTCAGGTGATTTGCCTGCCTCGGCCTCCCAAAGTGCTGGGATTAACAAGCATGAGCCACCGCTTTCGGTGCTTTTTTTTTTTTTTTTTTTTTTTTTTAGTATCCTTTAAAAAGAGGTTGGCAACAGGTTCTGTTCCCTCTTTGTAATATAATATTCATGTCTATTTCATATAAATGACAAAGTAGGTATCTATTTTTGTGACTACTTAGAACTAGGTTATTTAGGTTGTGAGTGATGCTTAATGATCCATATCCATTTGGTTATGCTCAGAAAGTATATTTTGCAGTTTTAACTTTGGTGTGAAGCAAATTTCTTTCTGTGACTAGTAAATTATGATGAACAATTCTTGTTTTAATCAGCTTTCCCTTGATTCAGAAGGTTGTTGACATTAAAGGAGGGGATATAAGCCATTTAAAGGATCACTTTGGAGATATTTTTTATTGTCAGACAGCCCTTGAATGTTACATGAAGGCATTACTGGGTAGAGATGGGGATTTAGAGAAGTCCAGATAACAATTTTAATTTACTTTCTACTGAAATGGTGTGAGAATCCTTTCCACATTGTCCTTAGTCGATAATTGTATCATAGGAAGGTGCCCATCAAAAGGAAGAAGAAAGGGTCAGTGGTTTGCCAGGTCTTTTACTTTTTTTTTTTTTTGAAACAGTCTTGCTCTGTCGCCCAGGCTGGAGTGCAGTGGCCGATCTCGGCTCACTGCAAGCTCTGCCTCCTGGGTTCAAGCCATTCTCCTGCCTCAGCCTCCTGAGTAGCTGGGACTACAGGCACCTGCCACCACTCCCGGCTAATTTTTTTGTATTTTTAGTAGAGACAGGGTTTCACCGTGTTAGCCAGGATGGTCTCAATCTCTTGACCTCATGACCCGCCTGCCTCGGCCTCCCAAAGGGTCTTTTACATTTTTACAGGTTCAACACCATTAAATTTTGGCTATTGAATAGACATCTTAAGGGTTATTCATTCAGATCACTACTGTTTTTAGTGATCCTTTGTGTGGAAGATGTCCAGACCTGGAGAGAGAGAAGCTAGAGGTAGGTGAAGATTTCAGTAGAAATGAAAATCTTCCCAAGATTTTTACACAAAGGTTAGTGCTCAGTTTATTGTTATTTGCTGTTGTGAAACACACCTACCAAAGTTAAGCATTAGCCAGGCAGTTAAAGCGTTTGCATTCCCCTTTCCCTCAGGTTTTCTTTTTTTTTTTTCGCCCTTTCCCTCAGGAAACTTACATACTGAGTGATGCGGCTACGTAATTTGCAGAACTGTGTGTTTCTGTGTGTTTGTATTTCTGCTTTAGACAACAGAAATTAATATAATTCTTGAAGTATCTGTCTCACATTGTCATGGGTCACATCATCCTATAGTACCAGATACTGAGAACATTGATTCTTGATTTTCAGTTAGCAATGTGAGTGAATTGCTTAATGGAGGACTTTGGAAATACAATTAAATCGCTGTGTGCTATAACAAGTTTGCCATTGTTTTCTTGCTGTTGGTAAGATTCTGAGGAAACTAACTCTTAAAGAAAATTTTAAGAATTATCTTAATGGAATGGAATTATATTCAAGGCCCTTTAAAAATGTAGATTATATATTTTAATATCTTTATACATTGCATTTTAGGGGCATATTTTATTAACTAGAAATGGGAATTGAATTGGTTTTATTTCGCTATGGTCTGCTAAAGTATATGTCGTTTCATGGTGGAATTGGAATTCAACGGAAAATCTTGAACCTTGGGGAGTATACACTATGATGGAGTCTTCTTGGCCGATTGCCAGGCTTTTGTGTGAAGTTGTACAGAGCTGCAAGTGTGTGGACACCCAGAGCTGCTGAATTCAGGAAGGGAGCTGCAGCTGGTCACATTATCGGCTCACTTGTGGGTTTTAGAATAAAATGCTAGGGAATCACCCCGTAGCATTACACTGATGGCCTAAAAGAAATCTGTGATAGTTGTAAATTGACGAAGATGTAGTTTAAATTAACATTCCTCCCACACCTCACTGTGATGAAGAAACAGATTTCCTATTTCTGTGTGGAGTGTGTGCATGTGTTGTTTCCTAGTGCCCGTTAGTAATTTTACTTCAATTTATTAATTTTCCTTGTACACTAATTTCTTGTGGTTAGACTGAATGATTGATTTCAGAGGTAAAACATTGGTGCATTAGGTTTAACATGTTTGATTATAAATATCTTGACTAAAGTCAAAGCCTTTTTTGCAGTATGCTCTGTGCCCTAGAGAAGTTATAACATACTCTGAGGCTTGCAGTTCTTCTTTCCCTGCTTTCCCCTTGCCAATAGTCCCTGCCCTGTCCTATGTTTGCAATCCTTTATGAAGTTATCACTGAACTCTTCTCTTTCCCCAGCTCCAGTTGTAGCTGAATGTAATCTTTCCTGAACTCACAGCTCTTGGAATACTTATAATTTCATGCTGCATGTTAGTTATTTGTAAATGTCCTTGGAGACTGCAGATACCATATCTCAGATCTTTGTATTCTTCCCTAGTATGCAGTGTCTGGTGCAGAGCAGGTGACATACGTTTGAAAGACTGAATTTTGTTAACTGTCTTTCAGAAATGGGGAAGGTTACATCAGATCTATAATACTGTGTCCCCTGATCATCTTGAAGGACTAAAGAGCCACGTAACATTTTTCCTGCAGACAACTTAAATCATGATGTAGGTGAACTACTTCATTTCCCTCCCAAGATGGACACCCTTGTAGAGCAGTGCCCCTCCACCTTGATGTAAACAGGGGCCCAGAGAGGAAGCATGCATTAACCAGGCAGAACAATATAAATCAGGTTACTGTTCATTAAGAGAGAAAGCAGTGCGAAAAGGAATGATTCTGATTTGACACAAACCCACTTCTTAAGGAGATAAGCAGATTAACTTGAAAATGAAAGGTAAATTAAGATTTCGATGAAAATAAAAATCTTCCCAAGATTTCACACAAGAGCTAGTGTTTAGTTTACTGTTTGTTAGGTAATATTTCATTTGCTCCCATCCCAATTTCCCTCCCTTAACCAATACAAATGGAATTGTATGTGGTGTACATTATTGTGATTGAGAAGAAACAAAGATTAAAATTAGGAACTTTGGTTTTTTTATGGAGGTAGACCTTTGTATTTAATAGATTTAAAATACTGAACCAATAATTTTTGACATCTGACATAGTCTTGTCAACTTCGATATCCTTATCAATAATAGCTGAATTTTTGAGAATGAAGAATTATGAAAGGAATATTAAAAGTATATTCCTTCAGGGCAGGTAATGTTTTAAAGCATCCTTTCAAATGAAGAAATATTGTGAAATATGAATCAGTTGTCTAGAAAAGAGGCTTGAATTTCAGATTTTAAACACTCGTAATAAATGGCAATTTTAATTAAAATGAACATAAAGCTTTATTTGTGAGTTTAAATAGATAATGAATCATTTCCTACAGCAGTTGTGATTAAAAATTTTTAAAAAGGAAAATATTTTGTTGATGTTCTTATAAACGATTTGGATGCAAATTTTCAATGTAAAAAATTAGACAACAGGGAGAGTTTTGTTTATTTAAAAACAATATTTTGAAGTTTAAGAAGAAACTTTCTAATAGAGATAATCTTAAAACATAAAAGGTTCTTCCTTAAGATATGCTGGTACTTGTCTGCTTTTAACAAAGGATATGGGTTTGCTCTGCAGGTATTCTTCTGATTTTCCATAACTGGCTTATTTGATGGCAATACATCAGAGTTTAGTAAGAGAATTTAAAAATACTCTTGCTTCCTAAGCAAATTCTTTTAGATTTTAACCTTTCTCAGTTTGAAATAGGTGAAGTCACTAGAATATCAGCTTGCTTTTTTTTTTTTTCAGTATTACTGTCATTTATAATAAAACCAGAGGTCAAATTTGCCCGTAAATATCAAAATGTCTTAGAAGTGAATGAAAAGGAGCTGGTGAAACTTAATGAAGGATCTGTCATGTTTCAGGGGTGTTTGTTGCATAAGAGGTTTTATTTATTTATTTATTTTTGGTATTAGTGTTATGCATGGCTTACTGTATAAAGATAGCTTTGTTGCCAGTAAATTAAAGGACTTGTTTCTTTACTGTTGCATAAAAAAATGTTTTATTTGTATGATTATTCCTCCTTGTTTCAGATGAGTGAAGAATGGTTTGCTTTGGGAATATTTTCTTAGTTCTTCAAGGACATGATGTGGAAGTCTTGACTTGAGTAACTTCAATAGCACTAACAACAGGAATTGAAAAAAACTTAGAATTTTAAAGCTGAGAAAGAGGTAGAGATTTTTCTCTGTCTTGGGTATGACATATATGTTATTCAGTATGGTAGCAATTGAGCAATTGAATGTGGCTAGTGTGAAGAATTAAGTGTTTTTTATTTTAATTAATATTTAAATAGCACCATGTGACTGCTAGCTACTATTGGACAGTGCAGCCTCAAACTATTAAAATTTAACATTAAGTATATTAATGTTATAAACTTTCAAAACCTTAAGATAGAAATCTAACAGAAACTCTAAAAACAAAATAAGCCAATTTTACTAAATAAAATACTGTAGTTGGAAATAACTATAACTTAAAGCAAATCTAACCCAGTAAGCTATCAAAAAGAAAAATTATATAATTACCAAGTAGAGTTAATTTCACCTGAGTTCTATGAACATATTCATTATTAAAGCAAACCTCAAATTATTGTCCCATTGGAAGCAAAATATACATTTATAAGTAGCCATTTCTCGTTTTAAAAAACTAATAACATTGAAATAAACAGAAACTTAAGCTCTTATAGTTTGCCAAAAACCAGAAAGCAAACATCATTTACTAAATGATGAAATGCTAAAGCCATTTCCATTATATCAGAAACGAGACTAATACTTCCTGTCATCATTTACATGATTGTCACTATTATTAAGCATTGTTTTGGTAGTTCTAGCCATTGCAGTAAGACAGTAGACAGAAAGTCAAATAATTGGCATAAATATTGGAAACAAAAAATTATTTCTACTTTGAAATGATACAATAGAATAGCTGGAAAGCCCAGGGGGACTCTAGTAGAAAACAGCAATGACGATTAAATGTAAGACGCTTTGGAAAGCTGATGTGTGAGAAATGTACACAAACTAATAGCTTTCTCTTTATTAGTAGTCATCAGTTGAAAATGGAAATGACCAAGCAAAAATATTCAACAGAATGACAAAACTATTGGTTACACCTAGGAATAAATGTGTTAAAGAAAGGTACAGAGTGAAGGTAATGACCCTTATGAAGAAAACTTGATATTATAAAAAGTAGTCCTTTTCTCCCTCAGTTTTCGTCTTCAAAATGTTTACTTGGGACAGATCGTGGTTTACATGATGGTCCTCAAACATATTGTGAACAACATTAAAAAAAAAAGACATATTTTACTCAATAAATAACATTTTTTGAGAAGCTACTATGTGCTAGGGACCTAGTTTTTAGTGCAGTGGTCTCCAAAATAATGTACTGGCAGTATGGGAAGAGAGTTTAGAACAGTATACCTTTTTATTTGGGAGGAGAAAAGAAACCTTTGTCAAATATTTAACACCTGCTGCCAGAGGTCTGTAGATTTGATGATTATGTGCCATGAGTTACACACAGACTCCTAAATCAGTTTCACCTGTGGTGTCCTCATTCTGTTTACTTTGAGCATTTTGCATTCTATATCTGCTTAGTTATATGGATTTATTCCTTCCATATAATATGTGTAGCCACATGGACACATGTTTTAAAAGGTTTTAAATTCTGCAAGATAGTGACGATGATGTAAACACAAGAAAAGGGCAAATGGATACATTTTCCTACTCTGTGCTCATCAGACATATTACAGGATAAAATTATTGGCTATCTAATAAAAACACAGACTAATAAGACCTGATAAGTTGGACAAAATGTTTAAAAATTAACATGAAGATGATAGGAAGTATGAATCTATATTCACTGTCATTAATGTCAAACCTTTACCTTATGGTATATTGTACTTTGAGAAATTATGGCCAGGCATGGTGGCTCACACCTATAATCCTAGCACTTTGGGAGGCTGAGACAGGAGGATCCCTTGAGCCCAGGAGTTCGAGACCAGCCTGGGCAACACAGGGAGACACTGTCTTTAAAAAAAAAAAAAAAAGGAAATTAGTTTAATAATAGTATGAAGATATTGTGAATAGCAAGAATTTAATATAGTTTATTTCATCTCTAGCTCATTCTTTAAAAATTGTTCTTTTTTGTAATATATAATTTAGATTTAATTGTATATATAATTTATTAATACAAATATATACATATATATAGAATATATATAGAGAGGGTAGTGGATACTCAGTTTTGTGGTTTATTTTTTAACTTGATTAGGAAGCTGATGAAAATAGCTTGAAGGCTTCTTTTGTAACCAAATGCAGGTCTGGATGCTCACTGCTTGTAGAGTCCAGTTAATATGAGTGAGGTCTGGTAGAAAGAAAGTAACTTTATTAACCAAAACTAGTGAAAGGGGAAGTAGCTGGATTTCAATCCAAAGTTATTGTTTTGACTTTAGTAGACTAGTGTTTTGTCTTTTAGAATTAGAGGGGGCAAGTAGTGCAGGGCAAAAACAGGAAGGAAACGAGTGTTTCTAAAGTTAGAATTTTTTAAAGGAAGTAAACCTACATTAAATTTTAGGACAAGAAAACGATTGAGCCATGCTGTGTGTTTTCATTTTTGGAGAGTGGGGGAAAAATGTAAAGATGGAGATGACTGAATGAGGAATATTGTTTTGCCATTAAATAAGTGAATGGTGCGAAATGGAAAATACCGAGGGGTAAGAGAGTTCATGGTATATGGGATGAAAGCTTAACTCTAAAACTAGAGCAGGTAACACTGAAGTGAAAGGGAAGATTGGGAGGGAAGGGGTAGGAGATAAGAATATCTAAGCAAGGCTGACATTGTGGGGACCATCAAATACTATACTTAGTTCAGTTACAGATAGCTATGGAATTGAAAGTTTCTCAGGGAAAAGGGAAAAAGATGTACCAAAGGAAGTAACCAAAGTATAGAAAAGAATGTTCTTTGAAATGAAGAGAAAAAAGATGAGTTTTTGAGAGTGTATAGAAAGAAAAGTAGCAAGGTTTTAGGCAAGGTTAAATACTAGAAGTTAGAAATAAATCAAAATCTAAAAAGGCATATATAAAGTATAAGTGTAATGAGAAAATTGAGCAGTTTCATTTTTGTTGTTTATTAGTGTCAACAGAATTTGAAATAATTTTCAAGCTGATTTTATTCATTGTTTACCTCCTTAATTATATAATAGAAATAAGTAGCTTGTGTTTCTTATGAAAATTTACCTGCTACTTGATGTATCTTTTTTCAGTGCACAGTAGTAAAATCAGTTGTATATATCCTGTCTAACATCAGTATGCATATTATACTATACTGTACATTTAATTAGGAGTTTATTAGCTGTTGGCTTAAATGAGTTTAAAACTACTTTATGATCACATTTGGCTCAATGAATTTGGATTTGAGACTAATCTTTACATAGCCAAGATGATAATGTTACTTGTCTGTCTTAGAAGTAAAGACACCAATATTCTTTTTACCTTCCTTTTTTATATCCTATTTCCTTATCTAACATCTCTAATATGTACCCTAGTACAATTTTCAAGTATTTTGTTTTTTTTTAATGTTCAGTGTACTTACTTTTTCGTAAATACTGCTTTCTTTCTATTAAATATAGTCCTTATCTGACAAAAAGTCCGTCAGAAGTAGAGCTTATCTTTAGGCCAGGCACGGTAGCTCACAACTGTAATCCCAGCACATTGGGAGGCTAAGGCGGGCGGATGGCTTTGAGCCCAAGAGTTCGAGACTAGCCTGAGCAACATGGCGGAAACCCATCTCTACTAAAAATACAAAAACTAGCTGGGCATGGTGGCACGTGTCTGTAGTCTCAGCTACTCGGGAGGCTGAGGTAGGAGTATGGCTTGAGCCCAGGAGACGGAGGTTACAGTGAGCTGAGATCACGCCATTGCACTCCAGCCTGGGTGGCAGAGCCAGACCTTGTCTCAAAAAAAAAAAAAACAGTAGAGCTCATCTTTTCTTGAAGAGTCATTTAAAATCAGTAAGTAAAAACTTGCTTAGGTATAAATTTTATAGCCTAAAAGTTGGTCATATAATGTAGGTAGTTCCTGACTTCTGTTTATTACATGAAGTCCTATGTATATGAAGATGCTGAGCCTGGACCTCCTCTCCTAGAGGCCAGTCAGATTATCTGAATCCTGCCTAGGCCTCTCCTGTCAGTTTCTCAGTGCCAGTAGTATATAAGTAAGAAAGGAGAAATCGAGCTTTTTCAAATACTATGGATTTCAGCTACATTTTGGGAAACATGTATTTCTACCTAGAACGTTTAACTGTGTTTTGTAACATTTATTTCAAAGCAGGATATGCATTCTAGGCTTCAGAGGACCAATCTACACGTTTTTGAAACACAACCTATGAGTTACGTACTTTTTTGTACCACTTATTCTGGCATAATCTTCTTGAAGGGAAAATTAAGAAGAGTGGCTAAATTTTTTTCCCAGTGTCTGAGGTATGCATAATTCTGACCAAAAAGCTTCAATACAACTGTAGCGAATCAAGAAAAGATTTTTAGAACTTTTAAATCCATCTGTTTGCCTTTATTTTATTTTATTTTATTTTTTGTGAGATGGAGTCTTGCTCTGTCGCCCAGGCTGGAATGCAGTGGCCTGATCTCAGCACACTGCAAGCTCCACCTCCCGGGTTCATGCCATTCTCCTGCCTCAGCCTCCCGTAAGTAGCTGGGACTACAGGTGCCCGCCACCATGCCCGGCTAATTTTTTTTGGGGGGGGGTGTTTTTAGTAGAGACGGGGTTTCACCATGTTAGCCAGGATGGTCTCAATCTCCTGACCTCGTGATCTGCCCACCTTGGACTCCCAAAGTGATGGGATTACAGGCGTGAGCCACCGCGTCTGGCCAGTCTGTTTGCCTTTTTAAACCCCAATATTAGTGGGACAATTTCCAGTTTGAAAGCTGTGTCTCATCTGAAGACTAAAGCAACCCGGTAACATTTACATTTTCATTTATTTCCCACCTTTGCTACTTACTTTCTTTTGACCTCTGATCACAGAGGAAAAAGAAATCAAACCAGGGGAATCTAGGTAGCTAGAGAGGAATGTGCTGTGAGGCTAGTTACACAGAGGAAGGAAACTAACATTTACTAATCCTCTGCCACGTTGACAGGTACTCTCACCTTAGAAGCTTTGACCTGTGGAAGCAGCTGTTTTCCTTAAAGAATAGCGGTAACAACAATCATAGTAATATATACAACTTGTATAATATGAAATTCAAACAGTAGAAAAACAAAAGTTATATTCTTAAAATAAATGTCCCTCTTAGTGACTGACTATAGGAACACCTAGAATTGGCTCTTGAGAAATAGAGATAGTTGTAAAAACCTAAAAAAAAAAATTTTAAACCAGCGAAAAACAAATCCAGCCAAAATAAAATTGAGTTATGGCCGGGCATAGTGGCTCAGTCTTGTAATCCTAGCATTTTGGAAGGCTGAGGTGGGAGGATTGCTTGAGCTCAGGAATTTGAGACCAGCCAGGGCAACATAGTGAGACCCTGCCACTACAAAAGTAAAAAAAATTAGCCAGGCATGGTCGCTCATGCGTGTAGTCACAGCTACTCGGTAGGCTGAGGCAGGAGGATCGCTTGAGTCCAGGAGGTCAAGGCTGCAGTGAGTTGTGATAGCATTGCTGCAGAGCAAGACCCTGTCTCAGTAGAAAGAGAGAGAGAGAGAGAGAGAGGCATATAGTGGCTCATGCCTGTAAGCCCAGCACTTTGGGAAGCAGAGTTAAACAATTAGCCAAGCATGGTAGCGTGCCTGCAGTCCCAACTACTTGGGAGGCTGAGGTGGGAGGATCACTTGAGCCAGGGAGACGGAGGTTGCAGTGAGCTGAGATGGGGCCACTGCAATCCAGCCTGGGTGACAGAATGAGACCCTGTCTCAAAAAAATAAATATAGTTACAAAAAACTAAAAAAATATCTTAGAGACAGGGTCTCTGTCACCCAGCTGGAGTGTAGTGACGTGATCACAGCTCACTGCAGCCTCCAACTCCTGAGTTCAAGTGATCTTCCCACCTCAGCCTCCCAAGTAGCTGGGAGGCACTACAGGTGCACACCATCATGCTTGGCTATTTATTTATTTATTATTTTATTTTTGCTTTGTTTTTTTTTGGGGGGGGGGACAGAGTCTCACTCTGTTGCCCAGGCTGGAGTGCAGTAGCACGATCTCAGCTCACTGCAGCCTCCGCCTCCTAGGTTCAAGCGATTGTCCTGCCTCAGCTTCCCGAGTAGCTGGGATTACAGGCACACGCTACAACTCCTGGCTAATTTTTGTATTTTTTTAGTAGAGACAGGGTTTCACCATGTTGGTCAGGCTGATCGCGAACTCCTGACCTCAGGTGATCCACCCACCTTGGCCTCCCAAAGTGCTGGGATTATAGGCGTGAGCCGCCTTGCCCAGGGAATTTTTTATTTTTTAATTTTCATAGAGATGGAGTCTTGCTGTGTTGCCCAGGCTGGCCTAAAATTGAGTTCTTTTTTCTTTCTTTTTTTGAGACAAGAGTCTGACTTTATTGCCTAGTGGAGTGGCATGATCTCTGCTCACTGCAACCTCTGTCTCCCAGGTTCAGGCAATTCTCATGCCTCAACCTCCTGAGTAGCTGGGATTACAGACACATGCCACCACGCCCGACTATAAAATTGAGTTCTTATAGTTCAATAAAGTTAATTTATTATCTCTTTATGTTAGTATTATAGAATTTTGGAGCAGGTAGTATCTTAGATTCCCTACATTAGCAGTGTTATATAAAAGAGAAATAATTCAAGTCACATATGTAATTTAAAGTATTTTAGTAGCCATATTAAAAAAGCAAAAAGAAACAGGTGAAATTACTTTTGATTGTACATTTTTTAACCCAGTATATCAGAAATACTGTGTCAACATGTAATCAATGTAAAATTATTAGAGATAGTTTGCACTTTTTTACATGAAATCCTTGAAATCCATTGTGTATTTTACAATTTTAAGTACATCTCAACTCGTGAAATTTTGATAAAAAATATTTGATCTGTATTTAGATTCATAAAAATTGCAGTTAAAAAAGTAGATTTACACTGTTTTAAACATTGTTTTCCAATAAATGGAGTACCAAACAGTTTTTCTCCAGTATTTGTATCTGTATTGACAAAAATTACTCTTTTAAGAATAATTGATTTGACTCAGAAGAAGTGCAGCACTGTCAAAATATCCATGCAGGTTAATAAGTCCACTAACACTTGTGAAAACTTCTTATTATCAACGTCAAATTCAAAGGGGCATCATATAAATTGAAAATCAACTCTAAGTTTATCCAAATCAACAAAGCGTTTGTTGTATTTTTTTTCATAGGGTTTGCAGCCACTTTACACAGTGCTGGGCTGCTGCATGTTAATTCATGTTGAAAAATGTGTACGATCATTGATTTATATTATAAAAAGCTTCAATTTTAATGTAAATTGTTATACCTGTCTAGCTAGGTCATGAATAAGCTTTTTCTCTCCTTGGATCTTCAAATCTAGCTAATTGATATGCATTGTGATATAGGGGTAACAATGTAAATCACACTGAGATTTCTAAAAATCTATTCCTGGTTTACTCTTTGATTGTCGAATATTGGCAAGCATTTCTTTTGTTTCAAGAAAATCTGAATTAGAGTTAACAGAATTGTAAATCTTTGCAAAACTCTTCCTTGACTCAAGCAACCAACATTAGCTAATAATGTGGTCATTAAATTCACTGCCTTCTATTTCTTTTAACAGTTCCATAAACTGGTGATGATTTAGAGCATTTGTGCATATGTACTGAACAATTTTTGGGTCTTTTTGAGACGTAGTCTAGCTCTTTTGCCAGGCTGGAGTGCAGTGGCGCGATCTCAGCTCACTGCAACCTCCGCCTCCTGGGTTCAAGCGATTCTCCTGCCTCAGCCTCCTGAGTAGCTGGAACTACAGGCGTGTGCCACCACGCCAAGCTAATTTTTGTATTTTTAGAAGAGAGAGGGTTTCACCATGTTGGCCAGAATGATCTTGATCTCTTTACCTTGTGATCCACCCAGCTCGGCCTCCCAAAGTGCTGGGATTACAGGGATAAGCCACCATGCCCGGCCTGAACAATTTTAATAGCTGCTTCCATGATACAGTCTGCCTTAGGGCACAAATATTTGCATTGTGTTTCCCACAGCAGAAAAAGTAAGAGAAATAAATCCAACAAATACTGATGTTGGAACACTGTCTTGCTGGAAACTGACTTTTTTATATCTAGCTGAGAGTTACAGATGTAGAGAATTCAAAAATATCTACAACATAAGATCAGTTTTTAAATTTAAGGCTGCAAATAGATGAAGACATTTCTCTGTAAATTTGAAGGTCATTTGAGACAGATATACCCATAGTATTAATTAGGCATTATCTCTTCTAAAATTCATCTAAAGCTAAAAATACTTGTAACTTTTCAAATGCTGACTTAATTGGTCTTTAATATTGTTAGAAGGGACTTTTATTCACTGACAGTTGCTTGGTGTCTCAAAGATTTTTCACTTTCTGTAAAATATCTTTTTAACTTTTTTCCTCATAATTAAAAAATATAATTTCCTTAACTGAAATAATTTAATTTTTCATCTCATCACCTTAAAATTGTTTTCTACATTGAACAAGAATCTGAACTAGTCAGGCGCGGTGGCTCACACCTGTAATCTCAGCACTTTGGGAGGCTGAGGTGGGAGGATCGCTTGAGGCCAGGAATTTGAGACCAGCCTGGGAAACAGAATACCCTGGCTGTATTTTTAAAAAATAAAGAAAAAAAGAATCCAAGCTGTTTTATAGCTGGCCACTTACAAGCTCAAGTTCTGTAAAATCTTCAGGAATGTTTTTGTTTTACATTTAATTCTGATTTCACTGATTGTGACTAATTTTATCAATTATTTTTTGACTGAAGCCAGTTCATATTAAATTGAAATGCATTTGCTGAAAATGTCTCTTAACTGTTGTTTATTATCTTAAAACTCTTTTTTTACCCAGCAGCTTTTTAACTTTGCTCTGCTGCAGCAAATCGCAATTGCCATTCTTTGTGAAATTTGTGACATACCTTGTTGAGTCTTTTTTCTTTTCATGTGATTCTTTCTCAGCAGTATACCTGCATTTGAAAGTAAAAATTTTTCTATTTTTAATTTTTAAGCTAAAAAAATTTAATTATAAAATAATTAAAATAAGTATTTTAATTTAATTGCCAATTATGATTTACATAGGTCACCATAACTCATGGTATCTGCATAAAATGTTCAAATAAACAATTACAATGCTACATTGTTGCATAGAAAAATCATAGAAAAATCATTTGAACTGACTCATTCTGTTGATACAAACTAGATTGGTGATACGCTTTTGGGTAATGCTAGAAATGACATGTTTACCCAGCTGTGCACTCCCATATATCTTGCACAATTTAATAATAAAAGCAAAAGACAATCCTACCAAACTATAACATTGTGCTTAATGGTAAAAGATTTTACACTGCTTCAGTTATTAAGAATTTATATTAATTAAAAGTTTTAAAAATAAAAATTGTATTCCTCAGTTGCAGTAGCCACATTTGCACAGCTCTGGAGTCTAGATCAACTTACTTTGGTGATGAAAGGGTAGAGAGGCAAAGCTGCTGGACCCAACTGGCCTGGAAGAACAGAGCAAGTCCGTAAATGAGTCTGTACTTTAACAAACGTAATTTTATGACCAAGGCTGACTTCATGTTATACCAGAAAGGATTACCTTAATAAGAAATAAATCAGTTATTTAATTTACTTTGAAATAATTTATTTGTTTAAACAACCACTTATTTGTGGCAGTTAGAGGTTCAGTTTTCAATTAGATATTAATGGCATCGTGTAAATATAGAAAAAGTGATCTGAGTTTGCTCTTAAGACTTCACTTTCTTTTTGACCATTTAAAAATAATTTGGCAGCTGTAACCACCTATGGTCATAACACATAATCACTTACAAAAGACAAGCAACAGATACAGAATTAACGATATACTTTTAATATTTTTACAACCCTCTTTAAGTTGGTGCCTAATGGCATTTAACAAGATTTTTATATTCAGTGAAAAAGATTTAGAACATAAACTGACATGAAGTAAGGAATATAATTTCTCTGTGCCATGCAAAAGAGAAGTCAACTTTTTACACATCATCACTCCTAAATAGTTCTAATTAAAATCCAAACTGTTCCCATTTTTGCATCATTGTCATTCTTTGGCAAAAGATTCTAAATAGCCATGGGTTAGGAAACAACTGTTCACTCATGGTCATTTTTTTTTTTTTTTTGCAAAATACATGTGTTTTGTAAAAGAAATCTGCACTGTGCTTGGTTTATACTACATAATTATAAGTAAGCAAAATAGTATGACTTCTTTTGACTAATCTACTCCTAAAGCCTTGAGTTGCCGTTCAATCTCTTCATCTGAGATTGTAGCCTTTGAAGTAGAGGCAGATGGTAAGCTTCGAGCAGCTGATGGAGCTTTGGCCATCTTTCCAGAAATTTCAATTCCAATTTCATCAAGAACTTGATTCACAATATCCTGGCTTTCTTCTTCGTCATCAGAACCGTCAAAGATGTCATCAAGTGTATCATTGATCATTTCTTCAGTCATTTCCATTTTCATGTTTTCCTTCTGGAAATTCTGCATTGTTTGTAATTATCCTGGCTCTTTTCTATCTCTGTGGGCCTAATTGAAATATGTACTCTTATTTTAGACACTCCTCTGTTAAAACAGACCCGGTTTTCCTGGTCTCAGACCTATGATGACTTGTCCCTTTGATGTCACTACTGTGAATTGAATATAATTAGTAAAAATAAATGATGAATAAATAACACTTTATAGTAAGAAAACAATATATTTTGGCCATCTAAAAATGAGAATTATAATTATATGAATTATAATTTAAACTGTTTAATTTTGTTTAATGTGTATATTGAATCTTCCAAATTGAAGCCATTATTCTCAATTAAGTACTACGACTATGATAATGCTTGACCTACATTTCTAAAATAAAAATTCACATTTTTTTGATAAATAAACTACAGTTTTACCAGAAATTACTATCTAAATGTGTATTAGCAGTATTTTTTAAGGTGAAATTGCCTTGGTATCTAATGAATGTGTAGACAGGGAGATAAAATGAAGGATTGCCAGACTAGTTAGAATAGAATTTAGGATTAGGTTAGTTTTGAAAAATGATGTTGTAATATATGGGTTCTAACACATCCTACCATGAAAACTGGAGGAGATATGTGTAACCTGGTTAATTTGGGATGGTGGACATTTTGGGCTAATACTGACAAAATACATCTTAGGACTAGTATACATGTGACACAGATTGCTAGGAGGAACAAAAAACTAAACTGTATAGTTTATATTCCGTAAACCATTTTATAATGTTCAAAGATTAGGTTTCGTTATTGATAGTATTAAATACACAGTTTCTCTTAACAGTGATGGGTCAAAACATTTTACCGGATTATGGAATGTTTACCAGAACATGTTTTGATTCTTGGATGTACATAATAATGCCATCTAACTTATTTACGTTCCTGTTTACATGTGGGAGCTTTTGTTTTTAAAAATTATTTTGTTAAAAAATCTCAATAAAGATTTATTATTGTTGTTCAAAAAAAAAAAAAGACTTCACTTTCCAGATAAATGCTAGCATTTCGAGTTTTGGACACTGAGGATTGTTTTATTCAAACTACATGCATACATTTACGCAAACATAAAATAAAAATGTAAGCAGAAATTCGAGTAGAATAGCAATACAATTTCATTCTTCAGTGAATGCTTAAGGTTTATAGAGGTACCAAATGCCCTAAGCCCAAGTTTACAGACAAAGTAGATCTTATCCTCTTAATATTTATGCCGAGAGGGAGCAAAAAATTAAAACTTTTCACTAATTTAATTTCTTTATGTAGTTGTTATAGGACCAATGAAGAATTTTTTCTCCTGCTGGTAGTACTTTGATAATAGAAAATGGTCCAGGATATAAAAGACTGCTTTTGCTCTTTGTGGAAATGTTGGGAATTGACTTTAGACGCTCGGAGAATATGTTAGAGAAATCTTGATTGACTGCCTGGGTGATCAGTTAATGAGAGTGTGTGTTAAATAATTACATATATAACATTGTAGTGACAGTTTTGAGAAGCATTCACTTAAAATTTTCATTTCTCTGAATAAAAGACACAAGCATGCTTTTTTGTGTAATCTTCTAAAATTACTTTTCCCCACCCCTTTCTCTCTCTTTCTCCCTCTTTTTAATAAAATGGTTTTCAGATATGTTTTTGGAATCTGCTAGAGATGACCTAATTTTTACTAACTGCTGTGCTTTCAAAGTTTTGTTTGCTCAGAATGGCAGTGTTATTTTTATTATTCTTTGATAGTAATAACAAATGGTTTCATGCAAAGCATATTCAAAATAATATCTTAGTGCCAGCTTGTAAATTGTTTTTGTTAAAATTGGCCTTATCCCAGGAAAAAATTAAATGCTAATGTGTACAAGTTAAAGTTTATATTATGTGTGATTTCTTACATTATTTGCTTTTTGACTTGTAAAACACACAGAGTATCGGTTTTTAAATATAGCTTAAATATTTTTCTTCAAAGCACTTATCAGTTGCCTGAATGATATAGCCACTGTTTTATACTTTTGTTTTGTAGTGCCTCAGAGTGAAAGAGCATTCTTCTCAGCTCATCTGAATTCAAGCTATTTTAATTAAATTATGTTTAAAATGTGCAGCTTTAACTTTAGTTTTTCTATTCAGATATCCCTACAGGTTAATTACCTCTTCCCTGCTTTTCACTTAAATCTCTCCTTCCCCCAATTCCCCATTAATTTGGGTTGGGAAGTGTCAACTTAAAGCTTTAGGCTTAATGCTACATGAAAAGACTCGGTGCTTTTTATTTCATTTTCCATGTATTAGGCACCACTAAAAAGAATGTAACACATGTAGCAGCTTATTTCATTTTCAAAGGAGGAATTGAAGAGCTTTTGAGTAAAAAACGTGAAAAGAAGCTCATGTTCATTGCCTACGTGGCTTTTAAAAAAGACTCTTGAAAAACATTCCATTGTGAATTCCAGGTCCTCTTTAAACTTACCACCAGCAGTAACTGCCTGCAGAGCCATGTGATCATCTTGGCAACAGCCAGGCCTTTTAGTGATTTCATTACTGTGGTTTCCTCAAGCTCTTTACACACATTGATTAATATTTTCCTTGCAGTTATCGCTGTGATGATTTTGTGGTTAATGACACCAAACTGGGACTGGTACAGAAAGTCAGAGAACACTTACAGAACTTGGAAAAGTAAGTAATAGGCCTTTGGAAAAAGAAGGGCCTAAGAATGGGGTTGAGGAGTCTTTTAGAATTTTCGAGTGGGGTTTTTGTTGATGAGTTTAATAACTTCATGTTTATAATATGATTGAAATGTTAATAAAATAAACCTTGGCTTTGGATAGCTAAAACTTGGCCCATAGTTAATGGTCATAGCTCTGCATTTATTTTATTTAATATTTGTCATAAACCATATCCAAGGTCCCAAGAGCCTCTTTAAAAAATATTACCCAACAATTTATAAGCTACTCAATTTATTTTGAGGGTACAAGAAAAGGGCAGAAAAAGGTGTGAAATCATCATAGAGTTACTTTTGATAATAGAAAACCCCTGTCAAATGTATTATGAGATCTACTAGGAAGCACTATGATTTATGCATCATTTTTAAGGGAAATTAGGTTTAATGAACATATTGTCCACTTTGCATCTATACAGTGGCACAGGATCCTAGTTTCTTCCTTGCTTGTTAGGGGCAGTTAAATATCAGTTGACATTACGAGGAGCTATGAATACTTTGTCATCATAAAGAAATGAAACTATTTATATGTGAACAGACTTTTATTGGTATAGTCAAATAGTTAGATAAAACTCACTGGACCCGAAATTGAAGCAATAAACAGAAACCCAGCTAGCCATGCCTTTGAAGCTACAGTGGATAGAAGCATGGCTCTGGAATGACTGCTGACTCAAGTGAAATCTCTGTACATCACACCAAATCATTAAGCGCCATCTAATTTATTTTGGCAGTTGATGTGTAGAAGGTATTGTGAAAACATCCACAAAGCAGGAGTCCCTTAGCAAACTTAAGTGTAAAGCCCATAGAATGTTTGAAAATTGCATACTGAAAAGAAATAACCTAACTTCTTTGAGGGCAATACTGTGTAGTGTTTGTTAAAACCACAGACATTATGTATGTCTCATTGACTAACTAGATGATAAAGCCAATACTGGAAGAATAATGATTTCTTTAAATCTAAACCAATTAAAGTACTTCAGGTTTAAGTACTTCTTGGTTTGTCATCTTTTGGCTCTTTTTCAGAGTACTTCTCTTCTAATTTGATGAGTCCTATCTAGGATTAGAGACAGATACACACAGATCCAAAATATTTAATTTTCTCTGAAACTGTTCACAATAAACATGAAGTCTGAGATTCCTGAAGGAATGTATGTAGTATCACTCTTTGGTGTGGTGATGTCCTTCACCCTCTCAGTCTGAAATAAATTAATCAGAACTAAGTCAAAGGGAAAAGAGGGCATTTGAGAACCTGCATGCATTTATACAGTTAAGAAATCTTTTCTTTCCATTGATCACTTCATCAGATGAAAGGTGTCACAGAGCACCTGTCTACATGTCTGCTTGGCTCCATGAAAAATCTACCTTACAGCCCATTTCCTATGTTGAAAAACATTACCTAGATTCATTTTTGTGTTTTGCAAACATTGGTTTAATCTGTAGTGGAATTTAGAAACTACGATCATATTTGTGTTTTACTTAACTTTCGACTATTCCGCATGCCCCGTGGAGCAGCACTGTCCAGCAGAACTTTCTGCAGTGACAGAAATGTTCTCCATCCACTCTAATATGGTAACACTAGCCATACTTGAAAAGTGGCTAGTGCAACTGAGACACTGAATTTTAAACTTCAAGTTTAATTAATTTAAATAGCCACATGGAGTGAGTGGCTACTATATTAGATAGCATGGATCTAGAAGATTCTGCATTTTGAGAGTCACTGAGGATAAAATTTAGTAACTTACATTTTTAAAAGGTGAAATGCCTTATTTATATAGGTTACAACTGAAAATGAACTCTTAGGCATTGTCATAAAGAGCATATATACTATGCTTGTGGTTTACCTTCCCCACTTCACAGAATTTGTGAAGGAATAGTTGAACACTATAGTGTATGGAATTGGTCTCTTCATCTTGTGGCTACCAGTACTGTAAGAGAGAGACACACAGTTCTGAAGAACATTTTGAGGTTTGAAGCAACTGTCACTAGTTCTGATGTTTCAAAGACATAATTCATGTGGAAATTCTGTAAGAAAAAAATAATTATTTACTTTGGATGAACTTGGTACTTTTAGAAGGTGGGAGAGAATTGGCGGCCTTAAAAGTCTGTGTTGTTTAACCATAATTTTTACTTCCTTTAGATTAATTTGCCTGAGACATAAAATTTTAAAGTGACCTTTTGAAAACAGAAATAACTTTCTGATAAATTTTAAGCAAAATATTTCTTACATCAAGAAAAATTTTGAGTGATTTTAATTCAGAATTTCCTCACTAATAAGGATGTGTTTTAGAATGTCCTTTGGAGCGTAGCTGCATCTAATGAATGTACATGTGCCTGTATTCCTGTAACTTATTTATCATTCCTCAAACTCAGATCATATCATCATCTATTAAGACAAATGAGCAAAACATGGCATCTTTATTGAAATTAAGAAAGAAATAGCATATGGAGACTTACTGTTAAATTTCAGAACAGTAGTGTCAGACCAGGGTTTTCCTTTTGTTGTGAGGAATGAACCTTCTGGTCTGTGAAGCTTCGCAGTCAGTCAGACAGTGAGAGTGGTGGTGGGGAGTGTCCCACGGGCTGCATCTTCCCGGCCAGCTTTGCCAGGAGCAGTGTCCAGCCCACCTCTGCTGGAGGAGCAATGGGGATTTCCAAGGAAATAGAGCTCCTCGGTTAACTTCAAATACGTGTGGGCCCCAGTAGGCCTGACGAAGCAGTCAGGGAGGTCTCCATGCCCTAGGTGTTGAGGGCAGCTGGAGTTTATTCTTTGACCTGTGGTGTAGCATGCATATATTAATAACTTTTTCACTATCTGTTTGTGTTTTAATAGCTCAGCGTTCACAGCTGACAGGCATAGGAAAAGAAAACTTTTGGAAAACTCAACACTAAACAGCAAGTTATTAAAAGTAAATGTAAGTAATTAAAATTTATTCAAATATAAGAGTTAGTTGAGATTTAATCACTGTTTTGTTACAAGTCTAACATGTAATGTTACCTGTTACAGACTTTTATAAATGTGTGTCTTGGATTTGGAGCATTTTACACAATGTTTGCCACTTGTACTGTCGATTGTTGCTGTGACCCCAGTGAGTCCATCTGTCAGCACCTTCTTCCCATCAGCATTACTGCTGTGCTCCTCTTCCCTAGAAAACAGTTCACTCTTAATACTTGCTCACACTCATTCGTCATCAGAAAACCCAGCCTTTGTTTTTAAGACTAAGTCTTTAGGTTCAGGCAGCTTTTCCTTTTTTTGAGACGGAGTCCCACTCCGTAGCCCAGGCTGGAGTACAATGGCGCAATCTCGGCTCACTGGAACTTCTGCCTCCCAGGCTGAAGTGATTCTCCTGCCACAGCCTCCCAAGGGGGTGGGACAACAGGTGTACACCACCACGCCTGGCTAATTTTTGTACTTTTTTTTTTTTTTGAGACAGAGTCTCACTCTGTCACCCAGGCTGGAGTGCAGTGGCACAATCTTGGCTCATTGCAACCTCAGCCTCCTGGATTCAAGCAATTCTCCTGCCTCAACCTCCCAAGTAGCTGGGATTACAGGCACACGCCACCACGCCCGGCTAATTTTTTCCGTTTTAGTAGAGACGGAGTTTCACCGTGTTGCTCAGGCTGGTCTCGAACTCCTGAGCTCAGGCAATCCACCCACCTCAGCTTCCCAAAGTGCTAGGAGTACAGGCATGAGCCACCACACCCAGCCTTTTTGTATTTTTAGTAGAGACGAGTTTCGCCATGTTGGCGGCTTGTCTTGAGGTGCCTGGCCTCAGGCAGCTTTTCAAGATTCATATCCCATTGTTAGGAAAACGTGTATTGGTCGTTTATGTATGGCTTAGAGTTAAAAGTTTGGGGACAAAAATACTTGCAGTGTATATATTTATATTTTTTCCATTTCTCTTAGTTTTTATAGAATCTTAAAAAGGCATTAAGTCTTAAATGTTATTTTAAGGATTTCCTGTTTTTTGCATTGTGTACTCCATGGTACTCATTAATGGTGATTTCCTCATAAGCTTTCAATAAGATACTTCTATTTAGAACAATCCCAGGATCAGAAACAGCCTTCTAAAAATATCCAGACATTTATACAGAGACTAGAGAGTTTGTTTGAAATATTCATTGGACAGAAAAGGACCAATTCCAAATTGGCTTGGTGCTAGAGTTTCAGAGGCCTTTCCTTAGCTTTGATGTTTGAAACAGTTGGCCTTCCCTTGGCATTACTGATGGCCTCTTCTTGCACCACTTACAGGGAAGCACCACTGCCATTTGTGCCACAGGCCTTCGGAATTTGGGGAACACATGTTTCATGAATGCCATCCTTCAGTCACTCAGGTAACGCTACAGTCAGAGCTTAAGTGTCTGACATTAAAGGTTAAGAGCACGGGCTCTGGCTCCCTATCTCGTCTGCCACTAACTCTAGTCATATGGTTTGGAGCAAGATACCTTAATTTCCTGTGCTTTTGTTTCCTCATCAGTAAAATTGGGGACAGTAGTTCCTACCTCATGGGGTAGTTGGGAAGATTGAATAATGTAATTTGTCTAAAGTACTTAGAGCAGTGTCCTGCAGTGAATAGTTGTTTGCGGTTATTTCCGGTTGCTTTTTGAATAGGCTAGAACTGAGGTCAGCAAACTTTTTCTGTGAAAGGCCTGATAGTAAACATTTTAGTATTTCATGCTACAGTCTCTCTCAGATATCCCCCACCCCCACCCCCCCGCTCTTTATTGAAACAACACTTTAGGGCCAGGTGCAGTGGCTCAGGCCTGTAATCACACCAGCACTTTGGGAGGCTGAGGCGGGCAGATCACCTGAAGTCAGGAGTTCGAGACCAGCCTGGCCAACATAGTGAAACCCCATCTCTACTAAAAATACAAAAATTAGCTGGGCGTGGTGGCGTGCGCCTCTAGTCCCAGCTGCTTGGGAGGCTGAGGCAGGAGAATCGCTTGAACCCAGGAGGTGGAAGTTGCAGTGAGCCGAGATGGCGCCACTACACTCCAGCCTGGGTGACAAAGCGAGACCCTGTCTCAAAAATAAATAAATAAATAAATAAATTAAATAAAACAACACTTTAAAAATTTAAAACTCACTTTAAGAGCTGCCTGGTGGAGGGCTAGATTTGGCCTGTGGGCTACAGTTTGCAGACCCCTGGGTTACAGAGAGCCTTGTTCAGAGAGCTTATTTCAGTCATTAGTTAAGTTTTAACCCATTTATGTCAGAGGTTGCAATTTTTCTGTATGAAAAATCAGACGTTGGTGATGACCTTGATCAGTAAGATATAAATAACTCCCAGAAGCTTAGCGTTCCAATAATGGAACACTAGGCATAAATGGGTTAATCAAGGTCATAAGATGAGATGTCTTCAAAATATGAGACAAGTAGTAAAAATAAAATAGTCAACAAGGCTGACTTAAGTTTTGTAGAATAAATTATTTTGAAAGTTGCATACTTTTAGATTTTAATGAGACATCAAAGGCCAGAATAAATGATCTTCCCAAGGTTACATTGCTGATAAGAAGCGGAAGGCATATTTGATCTCTCCTGGAAGGCACTGCCTCTTAGCTTATCTCTTCTTGCTCAAAGAGGAAATTATAATCACTACTGAATTCTCCTTAGGATTCTGTATAGTGTATCAAAATAATATGGTCAGTTTCATGGTTTGTTTTTATTTGAGGAAATTATTGAATAACTGGAAACAAGCAACCGAAAAGAAAGAAATGGTGACTACCTATAGCTGGAGGGAGAATTGGGGATTTTTTTGAAAAGAGATTTTGTTTTCAGCTCTTTGTTTTTTGTTTTTGTTTTTTTACAAAGTCATCTGTCTATACTGTTTTCTTAGAGGAAGGAAAAATCATAATGAAGAAACTGAATGCAAGAGATTGCACTGAGTACAGTTTAAATGAGACAATTGAAAAATGGCAGTTTCAAAATGTATATGTAGGCTTCATCAACTTTCTTTACAGTCCTATTCTTTTCTTTTTAAAATATTTTTCCCTTCCTTTTAAAATAGTAACATTGAGCAGTTTTGCTGTTATTTCAAAGAACTGCCCGCCGTGGAGTTAAGGAATGGGAAAACAGCAGGAAGGCGGACATACCACACCAGGAGCCAAGGGGATAACAATGTGTGAGTTCTAAGAGTATGTCCTTTCTGGCTTTGAGTTACGAAACAAATTACTTTCACTGGTGGTTTCCATTGTACTATGTGAGCTAACAGGCACATGCCTTAAAAAAAATCTTCTAAAAATTGTGTTTAAATATCTAGTTAGCAATCTTCATAATTGTTGGAATTCCGGCCGGGTGTGGTGGCTCGCGCCTGTTATCCCAGCACTTTGGGATGCTGAGGCGGGTGGATCACCTGAGGTCAGTCAAGACCAGCCTGGTCAACATGGTGAAACCCCATCTCTACTAAATATACAAAAATTAGCCAGGCATAGTGGCGGGTACCTGTAATCCCAGCTACTCGGGAGGCTGAGGCAGGAGAATCGCTTGAACCCAAGAGGCAGAGGTTGCGGTGAGCCGAGATCGCGCCACTGCACTCCAGCCTAGGTGACAGGGCGAGACTCCATCTCAAAAAAAAAAAAAAAAATTGTTGGGATTCCTTTATTTACCGTAACAGGAGGGATAAATTTAGCATTCTACTTATTGACTCTGCAGATTTGGGCATTCTAGAATTGGCATCTAGATATGAAATGCAGTTCTAGGTGTAGATGACTATGAATCTCATTAGTCCATGTGAGTTGATTTGTCTGACAGTGTTAGGTAAACCTGTCTTGGATACTGAAATTAATTTGTAGTCAACAAATTAGTTGTGGGGGAATAAAGTCAATTTTTGGTTGATACGGAGGGGGGGAAAAAACGGACAAGTGCTCATTAAGAACCAATCCTGTATCCTCATTTGGTGTAGACCTCCCTTATTTGTGGTTCAGAAGATCTTTCATTATGACAATTGTAGTGGGCACATTTTTCATATCTTAACTTTACAGCTCTTTTTCAGAAGGACTGTGACTCATACTCCTTATATATTTAATGTTTTCTCTGTCTGCCTCCTCCACTTCCACACACTTCCATTCTCACTCATTCTGAAGGGGTGATCTGACACTGTCCTGCCTTGGTGGCTGAGGGAGAGTAGGACTGAACATGTCAGAATAATGGGCAGTAGGGCGAGAGTCACAGTGCAGGGAAACTGGAAAGCCAGGCGTGGAGCAGGGCTGGAATGACGTCACTACAAGTGGTGTTTGAAGGGAGTTTCCCTCACAGCAGCATCTAGGATGAGTTGAGCAGCATCTAGGATGAGTTGAAAGTGCCTGCATTCAAGGAGGCTTTGTACTCTACAGTAATCAGGTCAGAGGGGACAGCAGTGAAACAGTAGAAAAAATACATGTGTATGAGTTAAGAGAAGAGTTAGTAGTACTTGATGCATTCATGTCATGCAGGGTTGAGTTGCAGACTGTAGAAATTGCCTTTGGCTGATTTAGGCAGAAAAGGAATTTACTGCAGGGCTATTGGTGAGCTAATCATACTGGGTGAGTGAAAAATCAGGTCTGGAGTCCGAGGCAGGAGCACCGCAGTCACAGTCACCCCACAGAACTGTCCTGTAAGGCCACCACTGCCTCTGGTGCCCAGCGCAGGAGCAGAGTTCCTGTTGCCAGCACTGCTGGAGATGGGTGCTGGCGGACACGGCCATGCTGCTGCCCTGCACTCCGGATGGTGCTCTTTGCCCCCACTGCTACCAGAGAGGATTTGGTGCCATCCCTTCTTCTTTGTGTCACTAACTCCTGCTTCGGATGGGCAAAGCCCAGGCTGTGTACCTGTGCTCTGACTGCAAGGGAGCCTGAGAAGGCGAGTGTCTGGCTGTTTAGCTTCGGAAGTGGGAGGCAAACTCTTAAAAGTAGGGATTCTCCAACATAGGAAGAGGGTTCAAGTACTAGGAAGTCAAAAATATGATTTGTATTCCAGGGACCTATGTGATTGTGAGGGTTGAGAAAGAAGATATTGAGATTCTCTGAGATATCAATCAAGTATCCGAAAATATGGTGCTTATATTGACAGCTATGGAAGTTGAAGTTGAGTTGGATCAGTTTAG
Source organism: Pan troglodytes (assembly GCF_028858775.2). NCBI lineage: Eukaryota > Metazoa > Chordata > Mammalia > Primates > Hominidae > Pan > Pan troglodytes. The sequence goes on from NC_072414.2 coordinate 55,553,853, forward strand.
CCACAGGTATAGAAAACCAAAATTAAGTGACTTAAACATCTATGGTTTGTTTCCTCACATAAAAGTCAGAGGCTGTCTGTCTAGGGTGGTTTGACAAAGCCATCGGGCTCCTCCTGGCTTTCTGTTCCACCAACCTCCAGAGGCCCTATCCATCCACATAGTCCCCCATGGTGCTGGGGCTCCCCAACTCCGTCCTCATTCCTAGCAGGAAGAAGGAAAGGATTATTATAGGACTACTCTTTCTTTTTAAGACATTTCCCAGAATTTGGACACACTCAGTTTTTTATTGGGAGAGTTTATATGCCCAGGAAAAAAATGAGCGTTCTATTCATATGCGAGAAGAGTGTGGATATTGGGTGATAGGAGAGGTGTACAGAGAGCAGTAGATGCTGGAGCCGGTCAGTGCACATAGAGGTGAAAGTGACAAGAGGACCTCCCGCAGAAAATTCCTGCTGGAAACTGGAGAAGTTTAAATAAAAATAGTCATGAGAAAATCTGACTTTTGGAGTTGAGAGTCACTGGTGGAGAGCTGAGTGGTGAAGGTTAGTGACACAGGCTGGAGTCTGGGGGTGCTAGTGAGTGGCAAGAAGGACAAGGCAGGAGGGGGACAAAGAAAGCCGAATGCTTGTTTTGCATTTTGAAAATGCACATTCTTAAGTCATTTGGCCTATAACTCACCCAGTGCTGTATGGTTTGCTTGCGTGTTTTAACTCAAAGTGTACAAACATGGTGGTGCATGGGCACACTCAGAGTTAACCATATGGTTACAAATTAGCTTTGTCAGAATTACTGCTACTTTTATGGGTTTTTGAGATGCTCTTATGTATCTTTCAGACTTTCTTCAGAAAAGACCAAATCCTTTTTAAGTGTTCATTTCCTATATATTAGGCATTTTAGATGGGTGGACGCTGTGTTGAAATTGTAGCCTCTCACTAATCTGAGGGCACTGTCCTTTCCTCTTTTGCAGGTCTTTGGTAGAAGAGTTTAGAAAGACACTCTGTGCTTTATGGCAAGGCAGCCAGACTGCATTTAGCCCAGAGTCCTTATTTTATGTTGTTTGGAAGATTATGCCAAACTTTAGGTAAGTATTATTTAAAGATATTTTAAAACATTAATATTAGTGTTTATACTGTTCCTGAAATAATTCCTAATGAAGCGGTTATATTCTAAATATTCTAAATACTTAAGACTGGGTTGGTGTTTTTTTCTTTTTAAGAAGAAGAGCTGAAATTGAATACATCTGACTAAACACATGTGTTGATTTAAATAATAGACTATAGAAATGTCTTTAACAAGAGGTGGGGTATTTTGTTGCTATAAACATAAAGCCCTTATAAATAACTTATGCGCACTAGGAAAACATACTGGACAAAATTTCCTTAATTCTTTCACAATGTAGAATAATTACCATCACACACTGTCTTGTTATTCCAGCTAAAAAAATTAATAAGATCAGTAGAAGTGCATGGTGTTGTATGAACTGTTCGGAGCTGAGTTCGGCAGCTCTGGGAAGGCTGTGGTCAAGCGCCTGGGATGCACTCTCCAGAAGGCAGCTGTGCCACATCCCGGTGTGGCCAGAGAGCTGCTGTGGTGCCCATGCTTTCTGTCTCGCCTCACTTGAGCAAAATACACCTCTGCTGTACACCTAGCTGTCAGAGGAATCCTGCCTCTTCTCGTAGGTCTGTCATCCCTGTAGGGATTCGGGTGATAGCAGCTTTGAGGCACTGCAGGTGTTTGACAGCAGCCTTGGCCACCTTCTGCCGATTTTACCCTTCTGAAGCAAGTCATGGTTCTTACTAGTTATGATTTTGGCACCTAATATACATCCCTTCTACTTTTCTTTAAAAAAAATTCATGCTGTAGTAAACTTAGCCATCTATCTTGCCCTATTGCCTAAAAAGATGTAGTTAATATAGATAAATATTTAAAAGGTAATTAACTTCAAAGGACTTTAAATTGTTGCTAAAAAGTCTAGTCTTGAGGATCTGACATGAGTAACTAGTGTTAACCCTAGTCTTGGTTTTGAAAGAAACTCCTTTTATGTATCATACTATTTAAATCTCCTGTCAGGAAAAACATAAGAATTTGAGAATGTCTTGACTTTAAGAAGGAAAGGCAGGAATGACAGTTAAGTTACCACTGCCCAGGTCTGGACCTAATAAAAAAATTTCTAACATAAATCACCTAGTAGACTCTTGATAGAAGTTTAGTCTTTGTGTTTTATTATTATATAATAATAGTTTACATTTATTGAATGCCTACTGTGTGCCACCCACTGGGTATTTTTTATCTGGTCTTCATTAAAAAACAAGCAAGAACAAAATTCCAGCCAAGCAGGAAATATTGCCCCCATTTTAGAGGAGACAAAACTGAGACAGAGAGGAGAAGTGACTTGTTTAAGTTTATACATCTAGTGGGGTAATGACCAAAATTAGAGTCCAGGTGTTTGTGGAGTTGGCTAATAATAGATGTGTTGACAATGATTTGCCCACATACCTTGAACAAGGCCCATTAACTAATTTGATACTGTTTTCCTTGATCCCCATGGTGACCAAGATCCCTCATTCTTGAAAGCTTAGAAACATTATCATATTTTATACAGTAGAAATCTGCTTTTCCTGTAAATCTTTCCACATCTCTGTCCTTTCTAGCTTCTGTAGCCCAACTGTGAGCATGATGTAGTTTTTAGCTGTTTAATTTCCACACTGGAATATTCCTACTGATGAAGGAATAAGGTAACCAGGCTGACGAATGTAGCATGTGGGGTCTCTGGGGAAGATTTCAGATCATACATGAACTCTTAAATTTCTTGAATGGCTGATGAGAATAGGGTGCTTTTGTATTCTTAGCTGGGCTTGCTCTTAGTTCTGCAGTAATTGAGATTGTTCCCCATTTTTATGTAATCAAAGAACAGTTTTTCTCTTGGTCAGATCTAGATCTTGAGATTATATCATGGATAAAGCTTTAGTGCAGGGTCAATGCACAATGCCCAGGTGTGAGGCAGGGAGGTGGGGCTTGCTTTTTACAGCTCTTACCCTGTGAGGTATGCAGGTAAGATTCTTATAACATGCCTGTGTGTAAGTGCATGAATCTTGATTTATGTTTATTTATAATCCCAAAGGAATTTTTTTTAGGTTTAAAAAGCCCATTTTCCTTGATTAACACATGACAGACAGTGTCTAGAGAACTTGATCCTTTGGGATGAAATATGAGGACTCTGAAATACAAACATGCATGTAGAAGTAGAAACATCTTTCATCTATTAAATACACAAATATATATACATACACACACCCCCAAAACACACACACCCTCAATGTAATCAGCAGCTTTGGATAGAGAAATCATTAAGCCTATTCTTTCTTTTTTTCCCCCACTGAAACTAAAAGCCAGTTACCTAGCAGGGAAAATTTTCTTGAAGTTTTGACCTTTTCCAACATACATATGTACTTACCACACTTCTTATGATTTCTTAGTATGTTCAGCTCTTTCTATCCTTTTGCTTTTCATAAAAATACTTTAAAGTGTATTTTCTTAAATAGGCAAAAACATATGTGGTTCAAAATTCAAAAGGTAACAAAAGAATATGCAGTGAATGTTTTATTCTGTTCCCTAGCCATTCATTCTGTTTTCTGGAAGCAACCATAGTTACTAGAGTTTTGTGTATCCTTTCAGATATTCTGTGTGCATATACAGACAAGTGTGTGTGTGTGTTTATGTCATTTTTAATGTAATTGGTGATGTATCATCTTTTTTTCCCCACTTTGAGATGATTCATATTAGTATACAAGTAGCTTCCTCAGACCATTTTACAGTTGTATCATAATTTGTGTCCAAGTCCCCTCCCAGTGGCTTTATGGACTGTTTCTAGTCTTTGCTGTTCTAAACAGTGCTGCAGTGAGTAGTCTTTTACATACATGTGCAGGTATCTAAGAGAGAAAGTGCCAGGCTCAAGGAAATGTGCTTCTGTAATTTTGATAGTCTTTTCTGCTAGCCTTTGTCACTCCTTGCTTTTCTTAACACAGCTCTGTCTTGCTGCTTTGCTGTCTCTGTATGTCATGTGCTTCTGCCCACAGGATTTGCCTTGTGGTCCCTATCTCTTTGTCTAGGATCCCGGTTAAAGCTAACACTCTTCAGGAAAGTCTCTTGATGATTCAAATCAGGTCTTTCTGTACAACCTGATTTAATATATTTGTCTTGACTTCCCAAGATGGAACTTTATTTTTTTAAATCAGTTCTTGTTATAATTAATGTTTAAAATGATGGGTAAATAATCATTGGCACATAATTCTTATATTTGCTTGCTCTTCTCAGGTTTATAGACAATGTAAAGGATTTTTGTAGACAAAAAATAGATCTTTGCCTGTGATGCTTTTTTTTTTTTAATTTTATTTTTTATTTGAGTCTCGCTTTGTAGCCGAGACTGGAGTGCAGTGGCATGATCTGGGCTCACTGCAGGATCCTCTGCTTCCTGGGTTCAAGTGATTGTCCTGCCTCAGCCTCTCAAGTAGCTGGGACTACAGGTGCGTGCCACCATACCTGGCTAATTTTTTTGTATTTTTAATAGAGACGGGGTTTCACTATGTTGGCTAGGCTGGTCTCAAACTCCTGACCTCGTGATCCACCCGTCTTGGCCTCCCAAAGTGCTGGGATTACAGTTGTGACCCACCGTGCCTGGCCACGTGTGATACTTTAAAGTTTTATTTAACAATAGTCTTTTTGGGATATTTGTGAAAAGATTTTAAAATACTATGCTATTGATATTTGATATTTAAACCATTTTCATTGTAGCCAAGAATTTTGCTATTGTATTTGTGTGTTTGTAAACACTAATTCATTCTTGTCAGTTTTGTTTTCTGGTGTTTTTGTTTTGAGGAAACTCAGTCATGATTGTTGCCAAATACTGAGTAGGAATACATTTAACTTATTTTCGTTTTGCAGATATTTTGGCCAAAACAACAACTTTAGAATTCTTTTTTTAATGTCAAGGATATTTTAAATATGAGCAGAACCTAAAATTCTAACATATCTTAGGTATTTTAGATTATACATATGTATATCTCTTTCTACATACAATATATACAGATTATATACTGGCACTGCCAAGACACAGAAAATAGTAATGTGCAGGCATGTCATAGTTAAGTATGTGGTGGGAACACATGAGTCCTTTTATGTGCCTATATTCTGGGATGTTAATTTCATTATTTGGAACGTCTGCTTTTCACACTCAAGCAGGTGCAAACTAACATTTTATTTGATTTTTTTTGAGACAGTCTCACTCTGTTGCCCAGGCTGGAGTGCAGTGGCACGATCTCGGCTCACTGCAAGCTCCACCTCCCAGGTTCACACCATTCTCCTGCCTCAGCCTCCCGAGTAGCTGGGACTACAGGCGCCTGCAACCACGCCCGGCTAATTTTTTGTATTTTTAGTGGAGACGGGGTTTCACCGTGTTAGCCAGGATGGTCTCGATCTCCTGACCTCATGATCTGCCCGCCTCAGCCTCCGAAAGTGCTGGGATTACAGGCGTGAGCCACCGTGCCCGGCCGAATTTTTGTATTTTTTGGTAGATGGGATTTTGCCATGTTGGCCAGGCTGGTCTCAAACTCCTGACCTCAGGTGATCCTTCTGCCTCAGCCTCCCAAAGTGCTGGGATTACAGGCGTGAGCCACCACACCCGGCTTGATCATTTTTTATTGGAACATTTAGTTGTCTTTAAGATTTGGGGAAATTTGGTTTGTAGTCATTGTGCCAAAACCTTGTGAAGAGACAGTTGCCGCGTGTTCCTGTACACTGTGCTTCAGCGGTGTTCGGAATGGATGGTTCAAGACCTTCTAGGCTTTCTGTGTTTGCAGTGTGCTCTCTCCCCCAGTGATTTCTCACAGCATCCTCATGACAGATTTAGGAGAAGGGGGTAATGTTTGTCTGATGTGACAAATGAGAGAAGGAACAGTGTTAAAATTGGAGCCACAGTTGGCTGGGTATGGTGGCTCACGCCTGTAATCCCAGCACTTTGGGAGGCCGAGGTGGGCGGATCACGAGTCAGGAGATCGAGACCATCCTGGTCAACATGGTGAAACCCCGTCTCTACCAAAAATACAAAAATTAGCTGGGCGTGGTGGCACGTGCCTGTAATCCCAGCTACTCTGGAGCTGAGTGAGGCAGGAGAATCCCTTGAACCAGGGAGTCGGAGGTTGCAGTGAGCCAAGATAGCACCGTTGCACTCCAGCCTGACGACAGAGCGAGACTCCATCTAAAAAAAAAAAAAAAAAAAAAAAAAAATTGGAGCCAGTTATTTGCCTCTGTTTTCTTTTCTCCTGTACTTCTGGTCTGTCACAGGGACACTAGGTCTTCATAAATGCATTTCCTCACTAATTCTCAAACAGCTGTTTGGGTGACATTGCTGAAATATGTATACAAAACATAAACACAGCACCCAAATGTGAGGACTGTTTCCTTTAACATGATTATAAAACAAGAGAAACTGAAGTTGACTACACAGTCAATTCTGAAGCCCAGTCATACAACTAGGAAATGATTGAAAAGATAACTGAAATTTGTTGAATTTAATATGCTAAATAAAATATTAAGGCTTTCAGATAAGTCAATGAAGTTATACATTTAAATGTTTAGAAAGAGAATTGTAAATGTCTGTTTAGTAAGAATTAGAAAAAGTTCCAGTCTGAGCAGCAGGGAGTGTTCCCTGGTAAATTTCACAAGTTGAAATAGACTCATAACCTACCTTTATAGAATAGCTGAGTGTTCCGTGATCTCATGTAGTTTAAAGAAGATGTGTTTGTAATGGTATAGGAAACATAGAAAATAATGCATTTTGATATAAGAAAATCACGGTATGGTTGGACACATACATTAATGTACACGAGGCACATTGTTTTTAAAAATGGGATGGGCTTGTGTTGACTTGATGAAAATGCAAATTGGTATAGCTATAAGGTGCTGGTTTTCATGATACATTTTAGGAAAATGACTTAGATATTAGGTTATTTTGGGGAGAGAATGAAATTTTTTTGTAAGTGATAGAATTTCAGATACTAAAACTACTAATCTTACCTTTGAGTCATGAAAATCATGGATATTGTATTAAATAAGTTTAAGGTACCTCCTTAGATATACAAAGGAACTACCAACTTTGAATGCTTTTGGCTGAATTTTAACATTTTTATTGATGAGCCTTAGAAGAAATACTTGAACACATATATTGATATTTAGTTGCCAGCTAGTTTAGAAAAAGCTACAGTGAAATGCCAGAGTAACTTCTGACTTTAAGTTCCAAAGTTCCATTGGTTAGGGAGATTGTTTTCATAATTTATAATTTCCAGGAAAAGGGGAAAATATATATTGACAGAAACTCTGGTTGGAAGAAATTTTATGGAACCGTTGCCTGGAAGAGTAGTGGGAGTTTTGAATCTTAAGACGACACCAGAAAAACTTAATGATTTAGATTAATTAAAGAGACCTTCCATGCTGGCAAAATGCAGACAGAAGTTTTTTTTATTTTAGTTTTATAAAAGTACTTTATATAGCAATGCTTTCTTTATTTCATCCAAGTAACTTCCCAGACCTTCCACCTGTTCCAGTTTCATTTTGTCCGCCTTCGTTCCTGTTCACTGTCATTGATCTATATATTCATATAAGAATTTCATATAGTTTCCTGTCTGACTATACTGTAAGAAGTAACCTCAGAATATGTTGTTATATAAATTCAAGTTTTAGGATAGAGCATAACTGTATATGAGCCAATGCATTTTTAAAAAGTAACTCTTTCAGTAAAGTTTTTCTTCCTTTCAGGCAGTGTTCAAAAATTAGTATCTTTCAATCTAAGGAGTCATTAATAATTTTAAATTCCCCTTTCTTATAGTAGTGGTTCACACCTGGTTTTCTAGTGAGGGTAAGAGGTCAAGCTATGACATTGGAGCATCTTCTAGAGAGGTTATGTGGGCAGGGAGAAGAGTCAGAGTCCACCAGGAAACAAAGGTGTAGTCCCATCTCTGTTACTCTCTTGCTGTAGGACTTTGGGGAAGTCACATACCACCCCCCGACCTCCACAATTTCCTCACATCTGAAGTGAGGAGATCATTGCAAATCCAATTAACTCCAATATTTTTTTGGTTTTCAAACCTATCTTAAACAGTAGAATTCATTCTTGAAGAGAAATTCTGTCACCTGTGGAGCTTTTGGGCATGAAGGTGAGGAAGCCTGGCTGTGCTTGTGAGCACAGGGCTGCCGTCCTTTCCCACGCCTTGGCCTCTTGCTGGTGTGGCTGGGCACAAAGAGCCCTCCACCCGGCCTTATAAGTGACTGTTTGTTTGCTTTAGGGGCTATCAACAGCAGGACGCCCATGAATTCATGCGCTACCTTTTGGACCACCTACACTTGGAACTTCAGGGCGGTTTCAACGGTGTTTCCCGCTCGGCAATTCTGCAGGAGAATTCTACTCTGTCTGCAAGTAACAAGTGTTGCATGTAAGATTTAGTTGCCTTCTGTTTTTTAGGAGGGCCTCAGACATTTCTTTTGGTGTTAACTGTGTGTTAGATTTATAACGGAAGGTAGAGGGGTTTCTTGGACATTTGCTGGAACTTTTCGTGCCCTTGAACTTTGTGACCCAGTGAACTAGCACATACCTCTTGCTTCTAGACCAGAGGCATCTTGTATTTGCATCCTGATTTAGTTCTGACTGTGATTAATTGGTATAGATTATTTTAAATTTTGAAAAAATAGAAAATATTTGTACAGTTCAGCATTTAGAAGATTTCCTCCAAATATACTGAATGATAGGCAGGAGACTTAATTTTCATATACCAAAATAATATTTGTTCACTAAAAACAAAAGCTTAAAACATTTTGAATGTGAACTTTCCTAAAGCTTCATTATGGACTTGAACTTTCCTAAAGTTTATCTGTTCTTTAATGAAATCGAGGCATTTGTAAGTTCTCAGAAGTTTTTCTTGCCTCTCAGTATGAATAAAACAAAGCTTTTGGATTGCTTTCCCATGTACTAGCAGCCCCCAAGTATACACTGAGATCAGGACACTTATTTTGCTTGAAGAAGGGAAGATTTACTGTTATTTTAGCCTGGATTTTGGTCAGTTGCAGCCTCCTTTGTTCAAATGTTTTGAAAAGTTTCATCAGTATTGAGCTACATGGGAGAGATTTACAAGAAGACAAACTCCCCCCAAACAGAGAGAAAACAGTAAGTAACATATAGGTGTCGTTGTATTGCCTGGCAGTCCATAAATCGGATGTGGTAGGACTACTTCTTTTTAATGGCAAAACAGGCTTATAGCTAACCAAGCAGTGTTAGAAAAGGGCAACCAATGTGAATTGCCATACTTCTCAAAATGATTGTCCCTCTAGGTCCTAGTAGCTGTGATTCCAATTAGAATCCAATATAGAAAGGGAAGGACCTGTGACCTGGGAGAATTGTTCTTCCTGCTAGCACCAAATTAAAAAGTATTAAATGAAAAATTCTGTTTTGTATTTTATCATGGCATATTCATCCACAAAGGATATTGAACTGGGCACTATCATGGATAGGCTGTGTGAGGTGAGAGAGGGTATATGTCTTTATGATTTTACATGATGCCTGGGCACCCTGTGGAATCACACTGTGTAATACTCATAGAATGTTCTTTTAGTGCCTCATGAGTTTTCAGGATTAATCTATCCCTTTTCATGACATTTTAAAGATTAGGAATTGCAAGTTTCATTACTGAGTTAGGGACAGAAACCAAACATTATCAAATATTAAAAATTCAGATTTCCTTCAGTACATTGGAAAAGCCATTTCAGGATCTAAGAATATTTGCTACAACTAGAAAAAGGTATCTTGTGCAATGTCTTTGTTGACTTGTGCACACACACACCTACCCCTACTGAAGGTGAAGGTGAGGATGGTGGTATGGAAGAAATAAGTGGCAGATGTGATCTTTATAGCACATAGGAAATCATTAGTGCCAGCTAAAGGACCCTAGAATCATAAGAGCCTATCCAATAAGTATTCAATATTTAAACAGTTGTGGTTATAATAAATGAAACTCATTTTTAATATTAAGTCATGGTATATATGAAACTTAATATTAAACATGTCAGGCAGCTAAAATCTTGATTAGTATCCATTTCTCAGAGGAAGTGATTACAAGGAAGAACTACATTGAGTCTAAATGTAATTCTTAATGAAGCAGTTTCCATTTTAATTAAAGGCAACCTTGTATGTGAACATCAGCATGAAAGGGTCAGTTAGAGTCCCTTCATTTTCAGCAGGGTTTTTTTTTTTTTGCTATGTCCTTTTTTAGTGACACAGATATTAAACCTAAACCTGAAATGGCCACTAGGTCTTACAACTCCCAATCCTTCTTCCCCAATGCCATCTTTTAAAAAAAAAATTTAAGACAATATGTCTTACAAACAATACTTTAAAAAGTAATAATAAAGTTACAGCCTATTTATTTTGTCAGTAAAGGAAGGAAGCCTTTTCCTAGAAAAGGAATCAGACTTTTCAAATAGAATTGCTTGAGTAGGTTTTGTCATCATTGCAGTAGGTTTAACTTAAAGTGGCCTAGAAAATACACTTCAGTGTTTAGGAGTAATTGATTCAAGTGACAGAAACTACCTTATATTGCTATTAGCAAAAAAGAGCGTGTATTGGCTCAAGTAACTCTGTAAGTGCACGAAGGCTAATAGGCAAGTGTTCATGTAGTACTATTAATGATAGCAAACAATTGAAAGAGCTGTGTTAAGAACAGATATTCAGGCCAGACCAGCAGTATGACCTTGGACTAACTTAACCTCAGCGTCCTCATCTACAACATGGGGCTAACAGTAGCTACTTTACAGGTGTGTTGTGAAGATTAATTGATTGAATAGATGGAAAGAATGTGCTTGGAATGGAGCCTGCGTGTAGTAAGTGCTATTATAAGTGCCTACTACTCCTGGTCTCACTGGTATGCTTTCTCAGTAGTTCTTGCTTCCATTGTATGTCCATACTCTGACACACAGTGGGGCTGTCAGGAAGAATGAGGTACCTGTTTAAGATACACACTTAGGGAAAAACATAAAAGTAAGAAGCAGGTGTAATCTGACTTCATACTAATAAAATAGTGGCAAACACTTTAAGTGCTTTATTTTTGGTAAGTGCTCTTCTAAAAGCACTTCACATACACAACTCTCTCATCTACACACTGGGCCTCTGTGGTGGGTACTCTTCCTGTATTCCTGTTTTATATCTGATGGAGCAGAGGCATAAAAAGGTTAAATAACATTAGGGCAGGTGGTTTTGAAAATTGTTCTTAAAACAGTATATTCTTCATCTCCACAAGGAAATTATTTGCAGTATTAAGTGAGCTTTTTAAAAAGTGTTTTCCGCAGTAATATCCAGAATTTTCAATTGTGAAGTCTTACTTCCAGCAGTAATTACTAAATCTGTATTAAATTCCTTTACTTCCCTTTCCCCAAATCTGACAGATGGCTGTATAAAAACTCTAAAACTATCTCAGATCAAGGATGTTCAAAGTCAAGTAATTGTGAGAGTTCCCTGTAATGTAAGAGGCCTTGCAAAGATTCCAATACAAGGCAGTTTCATCCTTTTGAGGCCTAACTTGGGGAGGAAATGGAAGGAGTCATGTTGCCCTGTGCAGAGTCATGCATGTGATCTGTGTTATGATAGCAAATGGCCAGTGTTAGTTACTCTTGGGGAAAGTAGTGGGATTGGCTGAGGGCATTGGGGGAGGCCAGTGTAGCTTAAACCTTTTATTTAGTATGTGTCTGTATGGTTTTGAAATTTTTATACTGTTTTTTAACTTAGAAATAAATGACTTAAATATTCCCTCAAAGGCAGTCATCTGTAGGGGCTTTAACAAATATTTGTAGTTTTTTAAATGTCAAAGAGATGGCTTCTTACTGAGATATTTTCCTATGTGGTGATTTTGTTTAGAAATGGAGCATCTACTGTTGTCACGGCTATATTCGGAGGCATTCTCCAAAATGAGGTTAACTGCCTCATATGTGGGACAGAATCTAGAAAGTTTGATCCATTCCTAGGTAAGATACATGTGGCATGTGGATATATAATATTTTATTAAAATAAATTTAATGTTTCCTTCAAAAAATAAGTGTAAAGAGAAATCTAGAAATACATCAGTTTGTGAAATTATTTTGAATGGACATATATGCCTTTAACAGCTCTCTGTTTACCTCTCTCTCCTTTTAAGACCTTTCATTAGATATTCCAAGTCAGTTCAGAAGTAAGCGCTCTAAGAATCAAGAAAATGGACCAGTTTGTTCGTTACGAGGTAAAGATACTTGAATGTTCTAAAAAATTTTTTTCTTTAAATAATTGAATAGATTGATAAGCTTCATCTATATGTGGTATCTTTAATTAATATCTTTAATGAGTCTGTGTTGTAACTTAACAAAAGTCAAACTTGAATGTCTTTTCCTACTCCCCAAAATGTTATTGAATAAGAATGTGTGCCATAAGATATTGTGTGAAGCATAAAATATTTCTCACCTTTTTCTTCTTTTTAATACTGACTTTAAAATAGAAGGTCTGTAGCAAAAGTTTTTCTGACCAAATGAAACAGAAGTTATTCTGTGGTTATCCCACTAGCATCTATAGGAAGAAAGAATACTCAGCAGAGTTTTATAAATTATGGTATTACGTATTCTGTTGCCTAATAGTTTGAGAAATCTATGGATGATATAACTGCTGCTTAAGCCTGAGGCCCTGCTTTTAAGACTGTTAAAATTCACATGTATTTAGGGAGATTTGAACATATTTTTTGCTTGATGAGTACTAGCTACTGTAATCAAGGCAGAAGACCTTATTTAAAATTTTATCCTAGACCATAAGTGTACAGACAGGTCACAATTAAAATGACTAATTGTTCTTGCTAGTTATATAAAGAAGCTAGGATAGATGAAAGAGGCCGAGTCTGTATTTTATCAGAAACTCTACACTGAAGCTAACAGTTTCTACTCTGATTTGTATGTTCACTAAAAGTAATTCTCTTTTCTCTTCTCTATTTTAGGGAGAATTGTCATGATGGTTTTTGTTTTTTTTTTTTTTTTACAAAACAAACTGCACTGTCCAATATGATAACCACGAGTCATGTAGCTATTAAAATTAAATTAATTAAAATTTAAAATTCTGTTGCTTAATCACACTTGAACCACATGTGCTCAGGAACCACATGTGGCTAGTAGGGGGCTCCTGCATTAGACAGCACTACCCTAGGATCAGATCATCCTAGTAGAAATAAAACTTTTGTTGGAGAAGGGCTAGGCTTCTCTGTGCTACTGGCATTCTATGTAATGTGAGGCATTTGGCTTATTAGAAGCAGCAGAGGTCTCAGACACTTGTAGCACTGTTGCTCAGGTAGTTTCTAGAAATCTGTCAGATGATACGTGGGATGACTAGACTACACTCCAGTAAGGAACCAGAGCAACTCTGTATATGAAACATTTTGTAGATGCTCTTAGTTTGTTCCTTACCTACACAACCAGTGTTGATTGTCTCCTTAACAGGAATACAGAAGAAAAAGCCCCACTCCACTTCTCTGCAAAATATATGGCTATAGTATGTGTCTCCAAAACTGTTTTTGGCCTGTTTGAGATTAAGAAAATATCACAGTATGCTTGATATTGTCAAATGTCACACATTTTCTCTTTATATCTAGGGCATGTGAGTACATGCTAACTTAATCATAAATATCTGAATATCTGGTTATTTACAGTGGAAGTCAGAATTAAAGGAATTAGCCTCAAACTGTATCATTTTATAAACTCTTCAATAAGAACAGTAATAATCACATTAGTTTAAAAACTGTTCCTCGCTATAAATACATGGATATATATCTGAACAATACTTTTTTTTTTTTTTTTTTTTTTTTGAGACTGAGTCTTGCTCTGTTGCCCAGGCTGGAGTGCAGTGGCACGATCTTGGCTCACTGTAACCTCCGCCTCCCAGGTTCAAGTGATTCTCCTGGCTCAGCCTCCTGAGTAGCTGGGACTACAGGCGTATGCCACCACACCTGGCTAATTTTTGTATTTTTAGTAGAGACGAGGTTTTGCCATGTTGGCTAGGCTGGTCTTAAACGCCTAACCTCAAGTGATCCACACCCCTTGGCTTCCTAAAGTGCTGGGATTACAGGCATGAGCCACCGCACCCAGCCTGAACAGTACTTTCTGATGTTTAACGAAACTTAGTAAATCCAGATGATCTTTGGCTAGAAGACTCAGAGACACTAGTTTGTTTAGGCTTCTTTCCTTGCTTCCTTCCTTTTTTCTATGTTGTTTCCCTCATTCTGAGTTGGTTCTATATGTAGTTCTCATTGACTTTCATAACATTTCAGTTACGACTTATCCCAGAATAGTTTAATATCAAGCAGAGTCTCACTTCTCGAGCCCATCCAGGAGGAGAGTGCATGACACAGCTTATAGATGGCTGATTTTTCCCCAAACAAGAAAAGTGGCAAGTGGCATCTGCCTTGCATCCCACGGAGTATTTTTCTTGGCACAGAATCCTTGAAATCTGATGTGATTGGTATTAGCTTCAGGGGGCCCAGAACATCCCAAGTAGTTTAGGGTTTGGCTGGAAACATGTTTCCTGTATTCTCAGCTGGCTTTTGTTTGAATCCTCAGGCTTGATTTTTATTTAAGAGCTTATTGTCGGCTTTAAAAAGTCGATGACAGGGTCTGGTACCTCCTCACTGTGTTTTTGTTGACCACCCTTATCATTAAGGGCACTTCTCTTCTTGGACATCCAGAATGTCATGGACTTCAGTTGACTGACACACCTTTCTTTATTTACTGGAGATGGAGACTTGTGATTACCTAGTATGTCTTCTACATGCTTTGAGTCCACCTGGCAAGAACTACTTGTGTACTTTTTGGATTTGTAATTGTTAAGCTTAGTTTTCCTTTAGAAAGGAAAAGTGATGGTGAGAAAGACCCATCTTAAATAACTTAAGTAACTTTTGAAATTAACTAAAAATATGCATATTGCAAAAGGCATTAAATAACCCCAGTTCTAAAACCTGACAAAGATACCGTGAAAAAGAAAATGTAGTTTGATCTCACTTATATTATAGATCGAAGAATCCTAAATAATTAGCAAATACAACTCAGTAGTGTACTAAAACAATAATATTCAGAGATCAAATAGGACTGATTTAATACTAGAAATATAAGTAGGTGAAAACAAATCAAAATGCCCTAATAGGCCAAATGCTTAGGCACAGTGGCTTATGCCTGTAGTCCCAGCACTTTGGAAGGCTAAGGTGGGAGCATTGCTTGACCCCAGGAGTTTGAGACCAGCCTGGGCAACATAGTGAGACCCTGTCTGTACAAAGAAAAAGAAGGCCGGGCGTGGTGGCTCACGCCTGTAATCCCAGCACTTTGGGAGGCCAAGGCAGGCGGATCATGAGGTCAGATCGAGACCATCCTGGCCAACATGGTGAAACCCCGTCTCTACTAAAAATACAAAAATTAGCTGGGCGTGGTGGGGAGTACCTGTAACCCTAGCTATTTGGGAGGTTGACCCAGGAGAATAGCTTGAACCAGGGAGTCAGAGGTTGCAGTGAGCTGAGATCGTGCAACCGCACTCCAGCCTGGTGACAGAGCAAGACTCCGTCTCAAAATAAATAAAATAATAAGAAAAATTAACTGGGCATGGTGGTATATGCCTATAATCCGAGCTTCTTGGGAGGCTTAGGCAAGGAGGATCACTTGAGCCCAGGAGTTGGAGGCTGCATTGAGCCTGCACTGCTCCTGTACTCTAGGCCTGGGTGAGAGAGTGAGACCCTGTCTCAAAAAAAAAAAAAAAAAAGTCCAAATAGATACTGATAAAATCCCAAATATATTACTGATTAAAAGGAGAAGAAAGGGGTGGGTGCAGTGTAGTCCCAGCACTTTGGGAGGCCAAGATGGGCAGATCACTTGAGGCTAGGAGTTCGAGACCAGCCCTGGCCAACATGGAGAAACCCCATCTCTACTAAAAATACAAAAATTAGCCAGGTACGGTGGCATGTGCCTGTAGTCCCAGCTCCTCGGGAGGCCAAGGCAGAATAATGGCTTGAACCGGGGAGGGAGGTTGCAGTGAGCCGAGATCGTGCCACTGCACTCCAGCCTGGACAACACAGTGACACTCTGTCTCAAAAACAAAGAGAAGAAAAAACTTTTATTAGGAATAGAAATGTTAACTTGGCCGGGCGTGGTGGCTCAAGCCTGTAATCCCAGCACTTTGGGAGGCCGAGGCGGGTGGATCACGAGGTCAGGAGATAGAGACCATCCTGGCTAACACGGTGAAACCCCGTCTCTACTAAAAATACACACACACAAAAAAAATTAGCTGGGCATGGTGGCAGGCATCTGTAGTCCCACCTACTCGGGAGGCTGAGGCAGGAGAATGGTGTGAACCCGGGAGGCAGAGCTTGCAGTGAGCCGAGACGGCGCCACTGCACTCTAGCCTGGGCGACAGAGCAAGACTCCGTCTCAGAAAAAAAAAAAGAAGAAGAAGAAAATAAGAAATGTTAACTTGATGACAGTTATTCATTAAAAGCTATCAGTGATCATCATAGTTAATGGTGAAGCACTGATGATTTTCCAATAAGGCCAGGAATAAGCCAGGAGGCCTACTGAAATATTGCTCAGATGTCTTCTGGAAGAACAAGGCAATAAACTAGGAAAAGAAATAAGAATAAATTTTAGAATGACCAAATTATTAACATTTGCAGGCAGACTGATTATATACCTAGAACATTTCAGGATAATCAGTTGGAAAATTACAAGAAATATTAACAACTATTGCCATGGAGAGTGAGACTAGGCAGGAGGACACCTGCTTTTCTAGAAGCCCTCAATTTTTAAAAAATCAAACACAAGTAATACTTTGATAAATATATTATAAACATGGAGCTAAAAAGTTCAGGCAAAAAGCCAGCTGGCTTTCTGTATGTAGCAAAATAATCTATTCACAGTAGCAATAAAAACTCAAAAGTACTTAATAAATTTAATAAGGAATATGCAATACTTTAATAAAACATCATAAAAGGACAGATAAAGCCTGAATAAAAAGAGCCACATCATATTCTTGGATGGGAAGACCCAATATGGTAGAAATGTCCATTTTCTCCCAAATTACTCCCTACATTTATTCTAATTTATTCAAAAATTCCTCTGTAAGCAGAAATTCTCAAGAAGAGCTAAAGAAGTTTCTAAAATGAAAGTAAGGTAGAAACATAGCAATGGGATAGGAAATGTCCTAGAACTACTAATATAGAGCAGGTGCTAATGTAAAATATTTATGCAAATTTACAATATGCCAAAGAATGTCAAATCAGTGGGACGAATAAGAAATTAGGCAATAAATGGTGTTAGTGTAAATGAAAATTAATTTGGGAAAACATTAATTTCCTCCCTGCCTCATATCCTTTCCCTGATTAATTTGAGGTTTCAATATTTAAATGTGAAACATAAAACCACAGGACACTATAGGAAAGCATCTTTATGATCTTGTCATAGGGGAGAGCTTTCTAAGCCAGAACCTATAATGGGAAACGTTTCATAAATTTAATTGAGCAATGGTAAAAGACCATAAACAAAGTGGAAAAGAGATGATAAACTTGAGACAAATATTTGGACATATATGAAAAAGGTGACTTGGGCAGAGTACATGAGTAAGATATAAATGATCATTATAACATCTAAAAAGTGTTAATCCTCACTTATATTCAAGAAAATGTAAGTAAAACAAGATTGGTGAAAAGGGTAAAGATGGATGTCAGTGGAAGAGGACACTCATGTTGTTGTTATAAGTCTATTGGCATGGTTGTTTTTGGAGGTAGTGATCACCATTTTTAATAGGCATTTCCTTAGACATACTAATTTCACTTACAAGGGTGGACAATAATATGTGTAAAAGATTTTAAACACTTTGTTATTGAAAAAAAATCAAACAATTTAAATGTCCACCAGTAGGGCACTGGTTTAATAAATTGCATTATGTGGCAATTAAGAAAGATAAAGTTGACCAGTAACTATGCCATAGAAACATAGCTACAAAATATTGTGTAGTAAAAAACTGTCCATGGAAATATGTGTGTGGAATAATTCCATTTGTGTAAGATAAAAAACATTTATATGAGTGTTAAAATTCTTAAACAGCATACACTGTGCTGTTCACAGTGATTATCTCAGGGAAGTGGGATTCAGGAGGGAAATGGAACTATGAATTATTTTTTTCATTTGTTTTAACCGATGTGTGTCACCTTTATAATACCTATTTGGGGGATAGTAAAAAATGCATATTAACTTAATGTATACTTCAAACTACTGCTTTGCTAAATTAAATTTATATAGTATATAAAGTTGACCTAATAACTAACTTCAACAAACCAGCTTTATTTCCTGCTTTCCATAGAGATGCTGTTTTAACAGTTTATATCATGTGGAAGACTGACGGTTGTGAAATACATGCCCTGAAATCTTTGAGAATCTTAAGAGTTTCAGAAAGTGGTGCATATATATATATATATATATATATATATATATATATATGAATGAATATATTATATAAGCATATATACTTATTATTTTAATATTTATATATATTTTTTCTTTTTAGGAAATGCAGTAAAGTACAAATGAAACATTAAGCAGCTTCCTCAGATCCTTACTGAAATGTGAACAATGGATAGCTAGTAGACTCTTTTTGAGATGGAGTCTTGCTCTGTCACCCAGGCTGGAGTGCAGTGGCACAATCTTGGCTCACTGCAACCTCCACTTCCCAGGTTCAAGCGATTCTCCTGCCTCAGCCTCCCGAGTAGCTGGGATTGCAGGCACAAGCCACCATGCCCAGCTAATTTTTGTACTTAATGGAGATGGGGTTCACCATGTTGGCCAGGCTGGTCTCGGACTCCTGACCTCGAGTGATCTGCCTGCCTCGGCCTCCCAAAGTGCTGGGATGACAGGCGTGAGCCACCGTGCCTGGCTGCTAATAGACTCTTTACAGGCCATATAATTCACTTCCACATGTGAGCTCTGAGGTGAAATTCACACTCATGCTGCTGCAAAATATTAAACTGAGGTACATTTCAGGGTCATTCAGGCTTTTCAAATAGTTAAAATAGCAGTTGCCAAATCTGTGAATGTTAAGGGTATGTTGTATCTAGATAGTCTTCCCCTTAAAGAAATATATGTCCATGTGTTTATATGTGTGTTTGTGTTGGTTTGTGTGTGTGTGTGTTTTTAGATGGAGTCTTGCTCTGTTGCCCAGGCTAGAGTGCAGTGGTGCAATCTTGGCTCACTGTAACCTCTGCCTCCTGGTTCAAGCAATTCTTCTGCCTAAGCCTCCTGAGTAGCTGGGACTACAGGTGTGCAGCCACCACACCCGGCTAATTTTTTTTCTTTTTTTTTTTTCTTTTGCATTTTTGGTATAGACAGGGTTTCACCATATTGGTCTGGTCTCAAACTCCTGACCTCACCCGTCTCAGCCTCCCAAAGTGCTGGGATTACAGGTGTGAGCCACTGTGCCCGGCCCATATGTTTGTTTTTAAAAGACAGGGTCTCACTCTGTTGCCCAGGCTAGAGTGCAGTGGTGGGATCATGGCTCACTGCAGCTTCAACCTCTTAGTCTGAGGTGATCCTCCCACCTCAGTCTCCTGAGTAGCTGGGACTACAGGCACATGCTGCAATGCTTGTGTGTTTTGTATTTTTTGTAGACACAGGGTTTCACCCTTTTGCCCAGGCTGGTCTTGAATTCCTAGGCTCAAATGATCCTCCACCTCAGCCTCCCAAAGTGCTGGGATTACAGGCGTGAGCCACTATGCCTGGCCTGTATGTTTTAATAATGGTTTTCTTTATACATATGTTTATTGAAGAATTTGGAGAAAGCTCAAAAAAGTAAAAAGAGGAACATATACATCCCTTATAAGCTTATCATTCAGACATACTGTAGTTCAGAAATTTTATGTTTAGAAACTGTGATTTAAAAGTTGTTTTTTAGGGCCGGGTATGGTGGCTCATGTCTGTGATCCCAGCACTCTGGGAAGCTGAGGATTACAAATAGGCATTAGGTTTCTGGGGATGCTCAGGTAACTTTTTAAAACCCATGAAGAGATGACAGTGGTAGTGGAGATTGTTCTCTACTAATCCAACTAGGGTTTACTATAATAGCACTTTCTTAGGGGAACTCCCCAGGAGGCCCTACTGGGCACACCAGTCTCCTTACCTTCTGCTTTGGCTGTGATCCTGAGGATGTCCCCACCTCTTGGCAGGCAGTACCAAAAGGGAGAACAGAGAGGGGTTCTCAAGGCAGTTAGGGCCACCATTTTTTAAACTGAGGGTTTGAAAAACCAGGCTCAGCTTATATTGCCTCTTTATGAATCATCTTATGGGCCTGACCTGATCATGTCTATTCCTTTTTGGTATCTCATGTGGTCTTAGAAGAAAAGGACTAACTTTCCATTATCTTGTGCATAAATCAGCAGGGAGACCACTACATGGTCACCTTGTAAGTTTAAGCAACTCAAAAAGGCAGGGAGGAAGAAAATGTTGGAAAGCAAGAAGATGCTGGAAGATGTTGGGAGAAGGCATAAAGAACCTCCTTTGCATTGGAGAGAAGATGAGGACAGGAAGGAAGGCTGCGAGAGGTGCTTTGGTTTCAGAAAAGGAGCAGGGTGATGGCAGGGGCTTTGCCTGGCAGGTAGAAGGAACAAGAGAGCAGTCTAGTACTTATGTGCATTTCACATAAATGCAGATGAGTTACTGTGAAATGTTGATAGATTCTTTCAGTAATCTCAGTGCTCCTCAGGGTATCAAATTCCTGAAATTAAAGCTTCTAAACAGTTACTAAAGGAGATTTAGAATACCACCTGCCAACTCAGTAGTAGCCCTCTGAATGACCCCATGCTTCCACACACGGGGAGACCCCTTCAGAAAGTGGGTCTGTACAGGTTAAATATAGGGGGAAAAAAAGGCTTCTCTGCTGTTGAGGCATTTCTGCTTCTCAGTGTTGTGTGGCTAGGTAGCACGGGCAACAATGTCTTGCTGGTGAATCATAAACCATCTGGCTAATGGGATGGAGAGGCTGGAGTGACAGTATTTCAGAGTCATACTCTCCCTGCCTTCTTATTTGCCTGTGAAAGTTTCAAGCAGACATTGTCAATTAAAAAAAATGAGCTAGGCACAGTGTGGCTCATGCCTGTAATCTCAGCTACTGGGGAGGATTGCTTGAGCCCAGGAGTTTGAGGCTGCAGTGAGCTATTTTATACTCCAGCCTGCGTGACAGAGGAAGAAGACCTTGTCTCTTAAAACAATTTTTTTAAAAATTGTGGTAAAATATACATAGAATAAAATGTAACATTTTAACTGTCTTAAGTGTGTAATTCAGTGGCATTAAGCACACCCAAAATATTATACAACCATTACTACTTGTAAAAATTTTTGTCATCCTAAACAGAAACTCTGTACCGATTAAACAGTAACTCACTACTTTTCCTCTCTTGTTCCCAGTAACTCTTATTGTATCCTCTATGAATTTGTCTATTCTAGGCACCTCATATAAGTGGAATCATACTATATTTATCCTTTTGTGATTGGCTTAACTTAGTGTATTTTCAGGGGTCATCCATGTTGTAAGCATGTCTCAGAATTTACTTCCTTTTTGAGGCTTAATATTCTCTGGTATGTATAGACTACATTCTGTTTATCCATTCATCTGTTGACGACACTTGGGTTTTTCCCACCTTTTGGCTATTATAAATAATGCTGCTATGAACACTGGTGTAGAAGTATCTGAGTTCCTGCTTCCAGTTCTTTTGGGTATATACCTAAGAGTGGAATCACTGAATCATAATTCTGTTTAACTTCTGGAAGTACTGCCAAACTTTTCCACAGTGGCTGTACCATTTTACATTCCCACCAGCAAGGTACAACGGTTTTGTTTTGTTTTGTTTTTTTGAGATGGAGTCTCGCTCTGTCGCGCAGGCTGGAGTGCAGTGGCGTGATCTCAGCTCGCTGCAACCTCCACCTCCCAGGTTCACGCCATTCTCCTGCCTCAGCCTCCCTAGTAGCTGGGACTGCAGGCACCTGCCACCATGCCCGGCTAATTTTTTGTATTTTTAGTAGAGATGGGGTTTCACTGTGTTAGCCACGATGGTCTCGATCCTCCTGACCTCGTGATCTACCCGCCTCGGCCTCCCAAAGTGCTGGGATTACAGGTGTGAGGCACCGCACCCAGCCGGTACAAAGGTTTTAATTTCTCCACTTGCTAGCTAACACGTTATTTTCTGCTTTTGTTTTTGTCTTTTAAATAACAGCCATCCTAGTAACTGTGAAGTAGTATCTCACTATGGTTTTGATTTGCATTTCCCTAGTAATTGTGATGTTGAGCATCTTTTTATGTGTCTGTTGGTCATTTGTGCCTCTTTGGAGAAAAGTCTATTAAAGTCCTTTCCCCATTTTTGAATCAGTTTGTTGCTGAGTTTTAGGAGTTCTTCATATATTGTGGCCATTAATCCCTTATCCAGATACATGATTTGCAAATATTTTTCTCCCATTCTGTGGTTCTCTTTATAGTATCCCTCAATACACAATTTTTTAATTTTGATAAAGTTCAGCTTATCTATTTTTTCTTTTGTTGCCTGTGCTTTGGGTGTCATATCAAAATCATTGCCAAATCTAATGTCATGAAGCTTTTCCCCTACATTTTCTTCTAAGAGTTTTATAGTTTTAAGACTTATGTTTAAGACCTTTGATCTATTTAAATTTTTGTATATGGTGTAAGAGTCCAACTTAATTCTTCTGCATGTTGATACCTAGTTTCCCCAGCACCATCTTTTGAAAAGATTGTCCTTTCCCCATTGAGTAGTCTTGTCATTCTTGTCAAAAATCAGTTGACTATATAGTAAGAGTTTTTTTCATTGGTCTGTATGTCTGTCCTTATGCCAGTGTCATGGTGTTTTGATTACTATACCTTTGTAGTAAGTTTTAAAATTGAAAGTATGAGTCCTATAACTTTGTTGTTCTTTTTCAAAATTGTTTTGGCTATTCAGGATTCCTTGAGAGTCCATGTGAGTTTCAGGATGGGTTTTCTATTTCTGCAGAAATTTCTATTGGGATTTTGAGAAGAATTGCATTGGATCTGTAGGTTGCTTTGGGTAGTAATAATCATGTTAACAACATCAAGTCTTCCAGTCTATGAATGCAGGATGTCTTTAAAAATTTCTTTCAGCAATGTTTTGTAGTTTTCAGGTATAAGTCTTTTGTCTCCTTAAATGTATTCCTAAGTACTTTATTCTTTTTGATGCTACTATAAATGGAATTATGTTAATTTCATTTTTGGAAATACCTAACAATGAATACATTGTTAGTGTATAGAAATGCAGCTAATTTTTGTGTGTTGATTTTGTATCCTGTCTTTTCATTCCCTTACAGTATCTTTTGCAGAGCAAAAATTTTTAATTTTAATGAAGTCCAACTTATAAATCCTTCTTTCATGGATTGTGCCTTTGGTGTTGCATCTAAAAAGCCATTGTCAAATGCAAGGTCATCTGGATTTTTTCCTATGTTATCTTCTAAAAGTTTTATACCTTCAATCCACTTTATTTGTTTTTGTGGAGGGTATAAAAGTCTGTGTCTAGAATTTTTTTTTTTTTTTTGGCATGTGAATGTCTTTCAATTTTGTTCTTCTTCAATGTTGTATTTGCTATTCTTGGTCTTTTGCCATTCCATAATAAACTTTAGAGTAATTTTGTCACCATCCACAAAATAATTTACTGGTTTGAGATTGCACTGAATCTATAGATGAAGTTGACATCAATATAGAATAACTGACATCAATAGTGAGTCTTCCTATCCATGAATACAGGATGTCTTTATGTCTTAAAATTTCTTTCAGCAACATTTTATAGCTTTCAGGTAGTTAATTGTTTAACTGTAGGGTTTTACATGAGATCATGTGATCTGTCAGCAGAGATAATTATACTTTTTCCTTTTCATTTTGGATGCTTTTTTTCTTGCCTAATTGCTTTAGCTAAAACTTCCAATATTATGTTGAACAGAAGTGGCAAAAGTGAGCATCCTTGTCTTCCTGATCTTGGAGGAAAAGCTTTCAGTCTTTCACCATTGAGTGTGATATTCACTGTGGGTTTTCATATATGGCCTTTGTCATGTTGAAGTTCTCCTTTTTTCTAGTTTGAGTGTTCAAATGATGATTTTAAATGTGGAAAATTCTGTGTTTCCTTTCCTTATTTCTTATTCTCCCTATGACCCCCGCTGTCCCTGCCAAGGCCATAGCTTTTTACATGATGTAACAAATACTTGCTGAAGAAAGCATCCATGACTTCAACTGCAGAGCTAACAAGCACCACAGTGATCAGTCTGAAGGGATTATTAGTGCCAGCCAGCCAGTCTGCTGTGTAGTCAGTGCTCTTTCTTTGTAGCCAGAGATGTAGGACTTGGGAGGCTCCTGAGAACAGCATCACTCTATTTGCAAGTTTGGTTGTAATGTCTGAGACTTGCTTCAGGAAATGTAATGTCAAAATATAATACATCCTTTCCCAGGAACCATCATTGACATAAAATAGCAGGTTGAGCAGGTTGGCAATGTAGTATTTGTGGGAAATTGAGGAAAGAATGGTTAACTGTCCACTGGAGGTTGAGAAAGTCTCAAAGAAGTGAGAATTGAGTTGCAGGGAGGCGAGAATTGAGTTGTAGGGAGGCAGGCATAGGAATGTGCCTTCTAGGTACTAGGATCAGGCAACAAAGGCATATTCAAGACTGTCTAGTCCTCTGCCACACCTTGCCTCCACTAACTTTCCCTGAAGGGGTGCTGTCTACTACTGTCACGGACACAAAGGCTGACTATGGCCTGGAAACTTGAGTACAGAGACAAGAGCGCTTTTCTGTACACAGCTAGGTTTCTGCTTGCTACCCAACTTTAATATGTTATTTAAAGATACATACATGTTCTATAAAGACAAATGATTAACATAAAAGTCAGGATAATGGCTACTTCTGGGCAGAGGAAGGGGAATTATCTTTGGTAAGAAGCACATGGCCACACAGGTTGTCCACTGCACAACTCTAGGAGAGGCCGTGCACAGAGACCCTGGCTCCTTGAGTACTCGAGAAAATCCAAGTGTGGGGTCCATAGGCATTCATATTTTTTTCTACAGAATAACGTGTATTTTATATAGATTTATGAATATCTGATTGCATCAGGAATTGGCACAGGGGCCAGAGAGTAAATACAGTAAGTCTTCATTTAATGTCATCAGTAGGTTCTGGGAAACTGCAAGTTTAAAGCAAAATGACATACAGCAGGTCCTCCAATAATAGTTTCCTTTAACGTTTAGTTATAACATTGATGAGAAAAAAGTGGTTTATCATTGCTTCACATAAGGTCACAATTTTCAAGAACCTGTCATGATATTAAGTGAAGATTTACTGTGTTTTAGGCTTTGCACCACATAAGGTCTCTGCCCCAGTGACTCAGTTTGGTGTAGTGTAAAAGCAGCCAGACAATAATGTAAACAAATGGGCATGGCTGTGTTCCAGTGAAACTTTATTTACAAAACCAGGTGGCTGGCTGGATGTTTTAGGACTGTAGTTTACTAAACCCCAGGTTACACAATTACATCTTTAAATGAAAAAAAATGTAGCTGTGATTTATCTAGGAACTGAGAGTATAGCGTCTGGACAGAGAAGGTTGATAGTGTAGCCTTCTGTGATCTATGTTTATTTTTAAATTATCTAAATTTGACTTTTTTTTATGAGTTTGGAGCTTTGTCCTGTATAATGTAACATATTGACAGAAAACTACAATTGAAACTTTAAATTCATCAGGAAACCATTTTATCAGAATTATCCAGATGAATTATCATTAATAGTAAAACCAACATAATTGATCATCACCAGATGTCAGGCATGATGCCAGGTGCTCTACACGTTATTTCTCTTCCTTACAATAGTTCTTCAAAGTAGGTATTATTTTTTTGTCTCCAGTTTGCAATTGAGAAAGGTTAACTTTTCTAAGGTCGTATAGCTAATAAAGCTGAGATTTTAAACCTGGGTCTTTTTTCTACAGTACATTGCCTCTACAAAAGGCATCTTGTTTTAATGCTGCCAAAATCAATTTGTTTAGATTGTCTTCGCAGTTTTACCGACTTAGAAGAACTTGATGAGACAGAGTTATATATGTGCCATAAATGCAAAAAGAAACAAAAGTCCACAAAAAAGTTTTGGATTCAAAAACTACCCAAGGTGAGTGTTGAATTTTGAGTTATGAAGCAATTTCAATGGGAAAATGCTTGACTGCTAAGACCATGTCTATAACTTTACACTATGTGAACTGTTCTGTATTTGTCTCTAGGATTTTCAGTAAAAGCTAAACCCCTTACAGAATGAATGCATAAGGTATGCATGGAAGAATGATTGATAGGGCAGCTAAAATGTTATTTACTGAACTGATAGTAGTATCAAACTTTGACTGAAAGGTAAATTAGGTGTTCACAATCTTTGACCTCATCTCTATCCTCCAGGTGCTATGCTTACATTTGAAAAGATTTCATTGGACAGCATATTTAAGAAATAAAGTTGATACATACGTAGAATTTCCACTGAGAGGCCTAGACATGAAATGCTACTTACTAGAGGTAAGGTGGTTACCTTTTTAGCATGGTGAAAAAATGGCTCTTCAGTAAGATTGTCATCACATGGAGAGGGTAGAGGTCATCGAGATACTGATGTCATTGACCACTGCTCCTTCTTCCTTGTTCTGTAGCCTGAGAACAGTGGCCCGGAGAGCTGCCTGTATGACCTCGCCGCTGTGGTGGTGCACCATGGTTCCGGGTGAGTACAACAGCCAGCTTCTGGTGGGTGGGAATACCTGGTGGCCAGCCCAATGACCTGCAGTTTTGTACCACTCTTGCTAGTTCTTCCTAAAAAATGGATTCAGATAAAGTAGGTGAAATTTCCTTCAGTTTTGGTGCAGAAGAGTACTCCTCAGATGATGTTGTGAAGGCTTAAGGGAAGGTAAATAAAAGTGAAATGAAGAATGGTTCATTTGAACCCAGTATTTACGACCCAGTCTTATTTGTCCACAAACTCCAAAGTTGCTTATTCGTTTACCAATTGAAATTTAAATGGGGCAAAAGGGGAAATTACTTGGAATAACTTACTCCATATCATCTACTTTAAAGACTCATTTTAAGTCTTGTTTAAAAACATTAATTTTTTCCCCTGAAAGTTTGTATGAGGGGTCTAACCTTCTGGTTTTTGGTTTGAGAGTGGCTATTTTACCTTCAAACTTAAGACTACTATATGTGGGCAGACGACTATCCATGTTGAAAATCCTTTTCCCACAGAGCTGTGTTAAAGTAACATCTACACTCACATAGTGTTATGAATGACAAGTCTGATTCTCACTACTTTACAGGCACCTGGCTTTTTTCTCCTTGGAGTGTATTCCTGCTTGGTAGTTGGTAGGGACACTTTTAATTTGGTGCCTTCAGCTCATGAAACTCTTTATACTGTAGGTCTGAAATCATTTGTTCTCTGTACCCCTATTATATGCCTAGTGAATTTCCTGGATCTCTCTTCCACATGTCTTAAATACTCTAATGATTTCTGTCTGTGTTTCTAAAGACTGCCATGGCCTACTTTTCCAAATCACCAATTTGGGTTTCATCTGTATCCAAATAAAACATTAGCTCCTCCATAAAATATTTATATTAAATCAGTCACATTTTTCTGACAACTTTTTCGTAACAGCCTATTCTTGTTTTATGATTGCACTATCTTTTTGAAACTATTAGCACTAATTTAAAAATGTAAAGTTCTCTTAGGTTTTCTGCATTCAATTCCTCAGGGTTGATTGCCTTACTTGTTCTTCCTGGTATTTCTTTCCCCTCAAAAATGTGATTTTGTAGGCATGCAAAAGGCTTATTTTTAAAATTTGGTTTTGGTGGTTTACTTGGAATCATAGTAAATGATGAGATGGATCTTTATTATTTAGATGGATCTTTATTATTTAAATAGGGTTTTCCTGGCACCTACAAAGGTCTGTTCTAGCTGCAGGCCTTCCGTCTGACTTGGAGGACTGACTCCAGCGTTCTGTGTGTGAGTGGGTGGGTCATGCTGATAGGGTAGAGCCCCTGATGACCACAGTGTCAGGGAAGGGTGCCCTTCTTTGTTAAGCTTAGTTTTTTCCTAAGATTCTGATGGGAAAACCTGGTACCTAGTTTTCCATGTTTCCGTAGGCCTTGACCTGTGCTTGTTAGGTTGAGAGTTCCTCATCTCTGTTTTCTCCATTAGTCCAGGGCCATCTGCTTTGTGTTTTAGCAAACTCTCGATTTCTGGTCAGTTTGGAGGAAGGTAAAAACATTAATTTAACAAGCATCTTAAATCAAAAGTCTAGGATGTATTCTTATTAAAATTTAAATCTAACATTATATAGTTGTACAGGTCTCTTTGTGATTTCTGAGGTTCTTTTTTCCTTTGGTCTTTTGCCTTTACAGGGTTGGTTCTGGACATTACACAGCATACGCAACTCACGAAGGCCGCTGGTTCCACTTCAATGACAGTACTGTAACACTGACTGACGAGGAGACTGTGGTGAAGGCGAAGGCCTACATCCTTTTCTACGTGGAACACCAGGCCAAAGCTGGATCGGATAAACTTTAATACCTCCTCCAAATCATCATTCACCAACCATACCAGAGAAACATTTCCAGTTTTCCACAAATACTTGATACAAGATTTAATTTCATTATGCACTTTTCAATTTCCTATTTTGGGTTTAGTTTTGTCAATGGTAGTGACTTACTGAACATGGGCACCAACTAATTTTGTTGTTGTTCTACCAGAAAACCTCAGCAGATGTTTTGATTTGCTGCTTTAGTTGTAATAATTCAATTTTTATATGTAGTTGTAAGAACTTAGTCTTATTTGACTTTTTTATTTTATGTTAATGTTTTCAGTTCTCACTTTGAGGCACATTTACATCAATGCTTTTGTTCCTCTCACATGCTGAAAGCAAGATGTGTTCCTTATTGTGAAGAGCGACACAACTGCCTGCTGCCTTTCCACAGCTGTAATGGATATCAGGTTGACTCTAAATCAAGGATCATGTGTGCACAATACTTGTGGCCCACAAAATTTCACAGTGACTGCTGAGGAATCATTCTTTTTGCCTGTAAAATATAACAAAGGGCATCATTAAGTAGACCAGGTAATTACTGCTTGTCTCTCGAGGCTGCTGTCTTTATCAGCACTAACTAAATAAATTTGTTGGTTCAGTTGTACTTGTCCTGCAAATACAAGAATTACTCTCTTTGTTGGTTTTTTTGGTTTTGGGGCATACTTGTTTGCGGGGAGGTAAGATGGGAGTAAAGACCAAATACATGTAATGTTTAAAAAAAATGCTGTGACTCACTGACATGGTATAGGTGTTACCAGTGAGGTAAAGCCATGGCGTCTGCCTCCTTTTGAATCAGTATCTCATTCCCCCTTAGTTGTACCACTGGAAGTCACGACATGTCCATTATAGACTTACTGCTTGTGTTTGGCATCCGAGTCTGAGGTGTGAACCTCTGGGATTTACTTGGATCACCACCCGCACTTCAGTACTTCAGTTTATCACTTGGGGGTGTGCTTCCACAGGAGGAAATTTAGACTCTTCGCTGCTCTGGGTTTTAACACCTCTCTTTGGCCTATCCTGATTGATAGGACAAGTTGAAAATATTGTTTGAGTAAGTGGAGTTTTCGTTTTGTTTTTTGGGGGTTTTTGGAGACAAGAGTCTCTCTCTCTTGCCCAGGCTGGAGTGCAGTGGCACGATCTCAGCTCATTGCAACCTCGGCCTCCCGAGTAGCAATTCTCCTGCCTCAACCTCCTGAGTAGCTGGGATTACAGGTGCCCACCACTACACTTGGCTAATTTTTTTTTTTTTGTATTTTTAGTAAAGACGGGGGTTTACCATGTTGGCTAGGGTGGTCTCAACCTCCTGACCTCAGGTGATCCGCCTGCCTCAGCCTCCCAAAGTGCTGGGATTACAGGCGTGAGCCACCACGCCCAGCCAGTTTTGTTTTTAAAAAACAGATTTAACTCAAAGATTCAAATTTGGAACCAGAATCCCATTTAAAGAAAGCAGTTGTGGTTTCTACAAGTGTTCTAAGACAGTCCTGTGGTGGTTTTTTTTTTTTTCTTTTTTTTGGTTGGGGTGGGTGGGGGTTGGTAGACATAGCCTACCAATTCTCCACAAGGGACAAAATGTATCTTGTGTTAAGCCAATGAGACTTTCTGGCAATTTTTTTTTTTTTTTTTTAATGGAGTCTTACTCTGTCCCTCAGGCTGGAGTGCAGTGTGGCATGATCACAGCTCACTGTAGCCTCAACCTCCCAGGCTCAAGCGATCCTCCCACTTCAGCCTCGAAGTAGCTGGCACCACCACACCCAGCTAATTTTTAATGTTTTTACTAGAGATGGGGTTTCACCACGTTGCCCAGGCTGGTCTTGCACTCCTGGGCTCAAGTGATCCACCCACCTTGGCTTCCCAAGGTGCTAGCATTACAGGCATGAGCCACCATGCCCAGCCTGTTCTATTAAAAACATCTTGACCTTTTTTTTTTTTTAAGTTTATGATATAAAAACAGTCTGGTGGCTTTCCCTCAGGTTGGATATCTGAAGTTGTGGGAGCAGATGTAGCTCCATTTCCATTTTAATATTAACTGGATAAATCCCACATCTTCCCAGAACACATCTGCTAAACACTTTAACATGACAAGGAGCAAATTGCAATTATGTGTAAACTTATATCATCCAGTACAATGGCCCCTAGCCACATGTGACTGAAATTTAAATTAGAAACTCAGTGCCTTCAGTCACACTAGCCACATTTCAAGTGCTCAACACCCACATTTCAAGTGCTCAACACCCACATACGGCGTAGGACAGTGCTGGTCTAAATTTTCACTCCAAAGAATAAAACTTTGCCATCATGTTTAGGTCTTACAACTTTGAGTCCTAAAAGATAATAGGGAGATGTGTGCTTAATTTACAATGCTAAATTATATTAGGTTAAACTGTATGAAACTCTGCTATTTGACGAGTTCTGATCTACAAAAATGACAGCTCCACCTGATCTGATGTATCACACATTAACATCACATCTAATTCCACCTGAAATGTGACTCTCCTTTGATCTTGCAAAGTATCTCCTATGAATCCGGGCTCTTTTGCTTAGAAGGTAGACAGCTGTAACCTCTAACATTGATACTTCGATCTTCAGTCTCTCTGAATGGGCAGCTGTTAAACAGTAAAGGCCTGGGCAGAGTTGATGGTGAAAAAAAGCTGTATTTTTATACCAAATGGAACTTTAGCAACACGTTGGACTACTTTGTCGGGCAGAATGGTCTTCAGACAGGTGATGCTGTTGGCTTAAGAGATGAACACGTCTTCTCTCTGAATTTGTTCTTATTGGTTGGTTTTACTTGAACAGAAACGTTTGAATGGTGTGAAGATTCTTTAGAAAAGTGATTGGATCCATCTCAATTGTGCACTTGAACAGCAGTGATGTAAATGTGCCTATTTGTGTTTTCATTTTTAACTGTGCAGCCTTACCACACCTATTTTGAAAGCTGATCTTTTGTCCTCTTCAGGGCTTTTCCCTTGTGCCATGTTGTCTCCAGCAATATATGTGGCTTCTCGCTCAGAGCTTCTGCTGAGGCAGGGCCTCGCGCTGAGTCACATGGCTCCTTGGAACAAGAAAACTTTCTCAGAAGTCCCCACACGGGTGGCTGACAGAAACAGTTTGTGGCAACACAAATCTCTCTCCATGGTGGAGAAACCTTTGCTTATCCACTGTATTCTACTCAGTGTATAGTGATGACAGATGTACTAGAATTAAACCAGTCAAGTGTACTGGCCCGGGGTGAGTGTTAAATGTGTATCTCGCCTGTGGAACCTACTCAGCAGCTAGGTTTCTGGGGTTGGGGACATATTTATTTCTTAAAGCCAAACCTCTCCTTCATTGGTTTAGTGTACATAAGTCTATTTAGATACACTTATCCCACTTTAATCTCCACCAGCCCCTAAACTCTCTCCTGTACCCTCTGTTGCTGAAGTGGCCTCTTCACCTGGGCCCTGGAAAAGCCGATGGAAAAAGTCTGTTCCTGCAGCCAAGGCCTGGGTCCCAGGTGACTAGGAGTAGCCATAGGAAGGTGAGGAAGGAGAAGTGGGCATGTGGTGTCATCTGTAGTCCAAGGTCTCTGCGTCTCGTCAGTGGGTGCAATGCCTTCCCCCTCAGGTGTGAGCGTGATGGACTCTAGACTGCCTTCCATCAGTGTTGGTCATGCTATGATGTCATCATTTGCCATTAAAACCCAGTTTGTATGATGCCAAGAGGATTAATTGTGCAAGTGACTGATTCATTTAAATTGTAATCACATCCCTTTTCTGCTTCACCAACCTGAACTGTTTTTAAAAAGTATCATTAAAAGTCTGTTCTCTTTCCTTTTGACTTATTTCTGAACACCTTTTTTCAGTAGAGCCACATAAATGATGATGTACTTACTCGACTCGTGGGCCTCCTCAGTCAACAGGTAGCAAGCTCTTACAGAATCCCCACGATTTGGAGCTGCAGTACCTGGGCCAGGATGAAGTGACCTGTATGGGCAAAGTGATGGCCTGGAGATTAGTGCCTGCAGTCAGGTGCCTGAGGTCCCACTCGGCCTTGCCCAGTGAAATCACCCTCAGTCTCTTGTGACTATTGATCTTATAAAAATGAGGCCCCTTCCCTTCCCCTTTAGAGCTAGACTCTACCCTGAGGCACCAGTTTTGGGGCTCTGAGCAAAGGATACTGGTCATCTTTTAAGGTAAAACAGGCAAATAAGTGCTTTTAAATAAACATCCTGTTTACAGTAAGTTCCTATAGACTACTTCCCTGCCTCCATGCCTCCTGCAGACAGAACCCTGTTTCCACAGTCATCCTCCTTTGCCTGTTCTTGTCAGTCTTCTAAAATGGAAGACACAGGTGCCTGCAGCTCAAATTGTTATGCATCCTTGTTCCATAGGGCACATTCTCTTTTGGCAGCTGTGCTGGTCAGAGGCTGCGTGGTTGCTGTCACTGCTGCCAAACAGCATAGCTCTGGACAAGGCCAAAGGGGCAGAGCTTCGTCATCTCCTGGCTGTGCCTCAGACCCTCTGCAGCATGCAGGAGCACATTCCCCCCGGCCCTGGTAGTCTAGGATGCTTCCTGCAGCCTACCTGGAGGAACAGCAGAGGGGCAAGGCTCTAAATGTTCTCCCTGCCAATCTTTTGCCATTCCAGTTGGGCTGCAGTAGTGCAACTTGGAAGCCATGCTGAAGCACAGTGACACTCAGTGGAAGGCACAAGTACCACTCTGGCCTTGCAAGAAGTGGAAAGAACCACCTATTCCTAAGGGTCAAACCCTCTGAAAAGCATTGGTTTGAGGAGGATTGGGGAGGGAAAGTGGAGATAATGTGGCTTTCTAATAACACCACCTGTAGTTTTGCGGCATCCATTTTAAGTGGAGAAGTACACCTAGACAGAGCCTAAATTAGGGTGTCAGCTATAATTCAGAACTACATTGATGAGCTTGAAATAGCAGCAGTATCTTGCTCCCCTTCCTTGGGAAATGCTTCCTTTCGACCTCCTTGGTTTGTTTTTAAGAGAACCCCCTACTGTACTTCATCTTGGCATGGTGGAGTAATGGAGGCACAGGGGCACCAGCTGAGGCTGGCTTCTCAGGAAAGCCACTGACAATGGCTACTTTCTTCTTTGCTTGACTGCCTTCTGCTTTAAAGGCAAAGCTGCACCAGCCCTGACCAAACCTTAGTTCCAGAAGTGGGTTCAGCATAGGCTGCTTCATTTGTGTCTATGGGAAAACACAAGGATTCCCATTCCCTCTTATTCCAAATGGGAGAACAAACAGAAGTAACCACTGAGGTGGTGGTCCCTGGGCTGGCAGAGGAAAAACCATTCTCTTCTCACTATTGCCTAGGCAGAACATGGCCTATACAGCTGCACCGTATCAGCATCCCCCAAGCAAACCAAAAAACAACGACTGGGATTCAAAGCAGGAGAGTTAAGGTTGCGTCCTGGGTTTGGGAGTGAAGCAGCATGAGGAAACGGGTCTGCCATATCGTGAAGCCTCGGGTACTCAGGAAGGGGGAGCTTCACGGATAGTACCTCCAGGCACCTTGTCTAGAGTTGAGTCAGAGAGGGCAGGGGTGGCCCACTGGCTTCTCCAAGAGGGAACGGAGGGCACTCATAGAGTGGATGGTGTGTGGTCAACTTAAAGGCAAAGACGGACTAAAATACTGAACTTAAAATTGTTTCAAGCAGTTTCACATTAAGAGCTACCTCATCCATCCTGACATTTTGGGAAATACAGGTTATACATAGTACAAGGCCTTATCAGTGAGAAAATGTAAAGCCAAGTAAATTTAAATTTAAAACACAGACAGTACTGCTTGACCAAAACTACAAAAACAACAACAACAACAAAGCACCAATAAAACATAAAACACAGACACACAACTTTGGAAAGCAGCTACTTCAGTAAAATCTTTTATGAAACAACTCAGGGTAAAAATCTAGCTGTTGGGGAGGCCCAGGAAAATCCCCCTGCCTAGTGGCAGGCAGCAGGGCTTGAAGGCCAACCAGCCTAGCCTGGAGACAATTACTCTATGGCACAAAAATAACAGGAATGAGGCAGCAGCCATGGACTCTGCTCACAACTCACAACTGTCACCCTTAGCTCTCCACACGCAACAGGTTTCTTCCTAGTAAGGGTGGAGCAAAAGATTCACACTGATGTACTAGAAAATCAAAACAGTTAACATTTACAATTACACTCCTTCCCCGTAAGTACAGACTGCAAAGCCAGACAGAGCTGGCCTGGCCGCCACCACCGCCAATGAAAACGCCTTGGGAAAAGCCAAAAGTGCTCACTGCTAAACACCATTGTCAGCTAAAGGGAAAAAAAATCCCTTTTAAGGAAAGTAACTTCAATAGGCTCCTTTTCTGCCAGGACCTCCAATCCCTCTGAACATAAGCCGAACCACAGACTGCCGCACATGTGTCTGGGTCCTGGCTTTTCTTCCCTCACCCCTCCGCAGAGCTTCAGCACCAGTTGTTAGCCAAAAATAAACACCATTCCTCAACCATATATGTCCACCGGCCCAGAGTCGGGGAGGAGGAGAGGAGGCAGGTCAGCCGTCCCCCGGCTGCAGCTGCACTCACATGTGGCCACTGCTCACCATGCACATAACCCAGCTCAACCGGGAGTGCCTGCTGCACCTCTTCTCCTTCCTAGACAAGGACAGCAGGAAGAGCCTTGCCAGGACCTGCTCCCAGCTCCACGACGTGTTTGAGGACCCCGCACTCTGGTCCCTGCTGCACTTCCGTTCCCTCACTGAACTCCAGAAGGACAACTTCCTCCTGGGCCCGGCACTCCGCAGCCTCTCCATCTGCTGGCACTCCAGCCGCGTGCAGGTGTGCAGCATTGAGGACTGGCTCAAGAGTGCCTTCCAGAGAAGCATCTGCAGCCGGCACGAGAGCCTGGTCAATGATTTCCTCCTCCGGGTGTGCGACAGGTAGGCCACCTTGCCTCCTGAGCAGTGCTGGCCCCGCTAGCTCTGGCTTCCCTCTTGGGGGGCAGGGAAGAGCAAATTACGAGACCAAGATGGCTCCACCTTCGGGGCGCCTCAAACTAGGCCCAAGGCAGACATCCAGACCGCCCAAAGCAGGGTCCCCAGGAGACAAATCATGAGGGAAACAATTGCTAATCCTCCTCTTAGCCTCACAGGTCCTGGGCTGCTTCATGCAAACACCAAGAAGTGGGGCCTCCGTACTGGTAGTCATTAAGTGCCGGGTGGGTCCAGCTGGGCCTGGATTTTCAAGGTCAGGCTCTGGGAAAAGGCTTCCAGATGCAGCAATCAGCTCACCCCTCCATTAGGCCTAGCAAGCAGCCCTCAAGGCCTGGGAAACTGCGGAGGAAAGAGAGGGTGGGGAGCCAGAGGTGGAGAAGCCAGGGTGCTCAGGTCAGCTGAGCCAAACCAAACTCCAGGAGTAGATGAATTACTGATTTACACAGTATTCCTAAGGAGGGTGGCTTAGCCTAATTTTTCAAATTAGCAAACTGATGCTCCACGAGGTGGTATGATTTGCCCAGTCTAGGGTTGCCAGATTTTAGCAAATATATAGGCTGCCCAGTTAAATATGAATTTCAGATAAACAGTGAATAATATTTTAGTGTAATTATGTCCCAAATACATCTTGTGTTTATCTGCTAACCCCCACCCCAGACACAGATATAGACACTGAACCACCAGGCCAGTCTCCCTCCATGGTCCCAGCCTCATGGGCAGAGCGGCCCAGGCAAGAACACAGAGCTATTCAACCAGCCTCTCACTGAGCTTCTGCCAGTCCCGTGCTGCCTTTGAGGAAAAACACCCCCTTGATCATATAACAAACTGGCCCTGGCTGTTCATGGAAAACTAGACTCAGCCAGTTTACTGCCACCCAAGTTCATAGCTGCTATTTGCTGGCAGCACGACAGGAGTGGAAGGAAACAGCGTAGTGACCCCACCTTTCTTTTGAGCTGGTAGGAAGAAAACAGAAGATGGACTTGGGGCTGGGCCCCAACTGGACAAGGCTATTTTGATGGGCTTAACAAAGCCCAGGAATTAGACTAGAGTGATATGGGTGGAGGTTGGGGGGAGGCGAATGGCACAACATGTCCTGAAGTTGTTCCATTCTTACTGTAAGAGAACAGAGCTTAATGCCCCAAACCTGCAAGGTGTGAAGTGGACCTCCCAGGCCACTGTACTGATCAAGCAAGGGGCCCTGCTGTCACATAAAGAGCAAACGGCTTTGCTGTCAGCACTCTGCTGAGCCGCTCAGCTCGTCCAACCATGTGACCCCAGCTCAAAAACTCTTGCAACCTCATTTCTTCTTCTATAAAATGTGCTAAATTTTTCTTATCCGACAGGGTAAGAGGATTAAATGACACAGTGGCACCTGGCACATAGTAGGTACTGATGAACGTCTACTGAATCTGGTTCTTCTGGCACTCAGCTCAGGTCGGGAGGAATGGCTGAGGATGGCTGGGCAGGGGGACAGTCCGCTCTTTGTTTTTTCCCTGTATCAGAATTATTCCAAAGATTCTTAGAGGAAAAGATCACCCAACACCTTTGAGGCTTAAACACCTAATCCTTATAACCACCTTGAAGGTAACAATTCCTCCCACTTGACAAATGAGGAAGTGACGCCCAGCAAGGTTCAGACATCTGTCCTGGGTCTGACAGCAAATAAGTCACCAGCCAGTCACTTGAGCTCCCGGAGCCAGTTTCTTCATGTACAAAACTGGGGGTGCAGAGGTTGACGGGGTGACTAATGAAGGCACATGAACCTGAAGGAGACCCGGGCTCGGTGTGACACCTGGCTGCACCCAGCATATTTTAGTTCCTTACTTCCCTCCCCAGGCACAAAGGAGCCGAGCTGGCCCAGCCAGGGGCAGTCACGGAGCTGCGGGGGAGGCTGGCAGGGAAAGGGAAACGCTTCCCCAGCCCAGACTCTAGCTCCCTCTGGCTGCGGGGAGCCAAGGCCCCGGCCCATTAGTCGGTCCTTCTGGACTGGAAGCAGGCTGGTCCCGTTTGTTTCCAGGGAAAGCGGGTTAGGACTGCTTGTGGAAGGCCCCGTTGCAGGCCCCTCACAACCCCAGTGGTAGACATTATTCCCCCCACGCAGAGTAAATGAAGGCTCTGTGAGTGACTGACACGGCGATAAACCAAGTCTAACTTGGCTCAAGATCTTTTTTTTGCTGGGAGGGGCTGGTGAGGCTGCAGCAGAGGGTCCCCCAAGCTTTCTGGGCAAGTGACCTGGGTGGGTGTCCGTGACTGTACCTGCTCAGGGCTTGCCTCTAGCTGCCTCCGAACCCTGCCCTTTTCGGCTGGTGGCCCAGGGGATGCAGGAACAGCTCTAGTCTACTAAGCTGAACCCGGACTCAATGCTAACGCGTGCCCCCACCGCCTTGAGGGTTGGGATGGGCCTGTCACTAGGCCACCTCCAAGGAAACAAATCCCTCTTCCCACTCACGTCCCGCCGGGACATTCAGGGGCCTCAGCTTGAAGCTAGACTGGAGCAATCGCCACGCACCGCTCCCCTGCAAGGCAGCACATCCAGAGCGAAACAAAGAGTCAAGGGTTGTGGCTCCTGGAACTGGCATTCCCTCTGTCCACAGCCGCCCCAGGACTCTGCTGGGCCGGGGTCGGGGCTTCCCACTAGGGGCTCCCAAGGCTACGAGCCAAGAACCCACGCAGATGAAGGTACGGTGGGGTGCAGGGGCAGAAAGAGGAGGGAAAATGGGCCGGCCAGAAAGCCGACTTGGAACCCTGCAGTGTCATCGCAGCCAAGTGTCTTCACCTCGCAGGGCCCGAGTCCTCCTCGGTAAATGAGTCCACTCGGTCCCATGGGGCGGTTGGGTAGCTTTAACAGGCCAGTGAGCCCCGGGTCACCGCACTCTCCTCACAGGTGCCCCAACCTGGCGTCCGTCACGCTGTCGGGCTGTGGCCACGTTACCGACGACTGCCTGGCGCGCCTGCTGCGCTGCTGCCCACGCCTGCGCGCACTGCGCTTGGAGAACTGCGCGCGCGTCACCAACCGCACGCTGGCCGCCGTGGCGGCGGACGGGCGCGCGCTGCAGACATTGCACGTGGACTTCTGCCGCAACGTGAGCGCGGCCGGCCTGCGCCGCCTGCGCGCCGCGTGCCCGCGCCTGGCCCTGCGGGCAGAGCACAGCGCCGCCATGCTGCCCGACCAGCCCCCGCGCCCGCGCGCGCCCGCCGCGGCCCTCGGCAAGCTGCTGCAGCGCTAGACGCCGCCCCGCCGCTGCCCCCGGGGAAGGAGCGCAGCCGCAGACCGTCCTGGCTTCGAACCCAGCTCTTCCACCTTCAGACCACCACCGCATATTCTGAGCCTCATTTTCCCCGTCTGCACAGTGGGGATAAGAAAGCCTACCTCACGTTACGATTTTATACATAGGATAAACGCAAGATTAAATGGATATTTGGAAAACACTCGGCTGGTTCTCACTCA
Organism: Pan troglodytes; assembly: GCF_028858775.2. Taxonomy (NCBI): domain Eukaryota; kingdom Metazoa; phylum Chordata; class Mammalia; order Primates; family Hominidae; genus Pan; species Pan troglodytes. Next base: position 55,592,988 of record NC_072414.2, read on the forward strand.
ACACCACCGCCTTTCCCCTCTTGCTTCCGCCCCAGGCTTTCTGCTGTGCGCTCCCCACGGAGGCGGGAGGCGCCTGCACCGTCCTCGGGGACTCCGATCGCCGTTGGACCGAAATCACCTCGGTGGGGAGGACCTGACCACTCGGAGTTCGCCGACTTGCGCGCGGGGGTGACGGGGGCCAGGGCTGCCGCGCGCAGGGGTCTGGGGAGCCTCCGGGCGGAGCGACCCAGCGAGACCCCGCCGGCTCCCGGAGTGTCCTGGGGACCGCCGCCTCCAGGGGCCCCGGTAGTGATCTCGGTGAAGCAGGAGGAGGGGAAGCAGGGGCGCACGGGCAGAAGGAGCCACCGAGCCGCTCCTCCTTGCGGTTTTGCCCGCACGCGCGTCTGCCCGCCCACCTTTCCTGGGGCGGATGCGTTCCCGGAGTGACCGCACTCGCGATTGTAGAAAATTCGCTCCCAATTGTTGAATGCTTACATAAACTGCATAGTTACCCATATTTTCTACTGTTCTCATATCATAAGGGAAAAAGAAATGATTTGGAAGAAAAAAAAGCCTCAAACGAAACAAAAACAAAACCAGCAGCCCTGGCTAAGCTTTTGATAATGGAACCATTATAAGCTGACAAGCTAGATTTTTCACCTGTTGGATTTGCTGGACATGAGCACAAGCCTGGGCTTCCAATTTGAATTTCAGGGCTGTAGTCACTGATGTGTCACATTTAATGAAGGCTCTCGGCCCCCCGGCAGCCGCCTGGTCCTGGGTCACTGGGGAGAATTCTGGGTGGGTGGAAGAGGCGAGGAGCACTGTGATGGGCGCTGTTCACACTCCGGCTCCACCCAGCGCCAGCTGCGACAAAGCCCTTTACCCCTCCCAGGCCAGGTGTTTCTTCTGTGTGAAAGAGGAGCTTGATCCCTACTCACAGGTTCCTTAATTCATTGCTCAAATAGGGAAACAGCAAGGAAAAAGACAAATTCTGTTCTCATGAAGCTTACCTTCTAGTGGGGGAAGAGACAACAGGTAACTGGTATATAAGAGGGTAGAAGGGCCAGGTGCGGTGGCTCAATGCCTGTAATCCCAGCACTTTAGGAGGCCAAGATGGGCGAATCACGAGGTCAGGAGATCGAGACCATCCTGGCTAACACGGTGAAACCCCGTCTGTACTAAAAAAAAAAATACAAAAAATTAGCCGGGCGTGGTGGAGGGCACCTGTAGTCCCAGCTACTCAGGAGGCTGAGGCAGGAGAATGGCGTGAACCTGGGAGGCGGAGCTTGCAGTGAGCCAAGATCGTGCCACTGCACTCCAGCCTGGGCGACAGAGAGACTCTTGTCTCAAAAAAAAAAAAAAAAGGTAGAAAGTATTTGGAAAAAAGTGCAGGCTGTAACAAGGGCTATTAGGGATTGCTGGCAAGAGATTGGGGGGTGAAGCCTCTGAGAAAGGGTTGACCAATGTAAGCCTCACTGAGAAGATGACATCTGAGGCATGAAGTGAGGCAGGGGGCATAGATCCTCCTGGCAGAGGAACAGTCAGTGCAGAGGCCGCGGACTACAGGCATGGCTCATGTGCAAGGAGATCAGAGTGGCTGGAGCAGAGTGAATGAGGAAGGAAGCTGAGTAGCAGGTATCAGAGAAGCAATGCAGCCCGCAGCTTAACTTCAACATGCATTTTAAACTTTTTTCCCATTCTCTTGAGTTTCAAGATATAACCTTGAGGAAACTCAAAATCCTTTCTCCTTAGCCTTAAAATAGACTCCACGTCCCTCCCCTTTCTCACCAGATATGCTCCCTTTTCATTTATCTAACTGTATGCTACTATTTAATTGTGTGATGTCTTAGAAGTTTCAGGGGCTAATCTTGAGACAGACCAAGCCTGGAGACCCAGCTGCAAACCTCCAAAAATTACTTCAAAATGGCTAATTAACAACGAGACCATTGTTAAAATAATGTCAATCCGAGGTCCAGGTGGACTGAAGCCCAAGATAGCCACCAGAACAAAACACACAGACATCATACTCAGCCCATTTCTTGCATGCCTTCCTTATCAAGTCTTCCCTTTTAAAAACCCTAAAAATTGCTTTCCCCTCTAAAAATTGAAGCAGTTACTTTAAATAGCAATCTGGCTACTTCCCCCTTTACTAGTTTTGGGTGATAAATTTGCTTTTTATTACTAGACTTCGTTCTTGTTAATTCAAGCATCTGCACCTGCTTTGTTTGGTTATGGTAAGGGATGGGGGTAGCAGTGGATGGACAAATTAATGTGAGGAAGAAATGAGAGATGAAGGTTCCCCCTCAGCTCAACCTACCCCCAGAAGGAACCAGGGCGCCATGCACAGATGATAGGTGAAGTCCCAGCGGCCCTGGATTTTGTTCCAGGCAGAACATGTGGACAGGCAAGCAGCACCCTGTCCCACACCAGCCCTTCTGGGGACTGCCAAAGGGCTCCGGGCTGGGGCAGTGCTTACTCCAGAAACAGGGTAGCCACAGTAAGCCCTGGCCCAGCATAATCCCTTCTAATCCCTTAGTCAGGAGAGCCAGCTCTGTCACACCACCAGCTGCAGTGGAGTGGCAGGACCCTGCTACTAGCCTGTGAGACGCAGGCTGCTTTTTGGTGATTTCTCAGTTTGCCCACCATTGCTTTGCACTCTGGAGAGGCCTTGTTGGGAACGAATTTTTCTCCCATTACTCTGAACACTGTTGAAAGAAAGCTCAGGCTTCCAGGGGGTTGAATGTTTGTCTACAACAGAGCCACTTAAACCCCAGGCCTTTGTTTTCATCTTCTCCAAAAAGCCCCAATTTCTAGTATGTTCTATTTGTCCTAAATTGGTGGCTTAGCCTGGAGAACAACAGGATCCTGGCTTCAGGATCTAATGGATCTGGGTTTCCATCCCAATTCCCTCACTTTCTAGCTCTGTGACCAAGGACAGATTGGCCCTCTCCAAACCTCAGTTTTCTTATCTGAGTACTAAGGATAACAAGGGAACCTTGCTTTTGGGGTTCTTTTAAGGACTGTGATTATGTAAAGCAGAGGTCACTATAGGTTGAGCTAGAATGGGGTAACCTGCATTCCCCGATGACCCCCCTTTCCCATGGAAGCTCTTTTGTAGTAAGGGTTAAGTTCCCAGTTAACCCTCCAATGCCTACTAACTCCCCTGCATCCCAAGACATAGTGATCACAGAACTCAAGCAGTGCTGGCAGCTGTGTCCAGTGCTGTTTCTAGGGACCCAAATTGGCCCCCACCTTAGCCAGAGGAGCTTTGGGTTCTGAAGTGAAGGGTCATTTTAGGTGCCCCCAGAAGGTGGGCACTGATGGAGACACATGGCTCTCCACTCTGCCTTCTAACAGACACTGTTCACCACCAGGCATGAGCAAAACACTTAACAGAGCGCAATACCTCACTTAGTCTACAAAACCACTTTTGGAGCTTCCAGATAGCTACATGCATGGAGGTTCCTGGAGGGTGGTGTGTCCAGGGAGGGCATGGAATCTCCGTGCCCCTTCCCCACTAAATTAAAAGGTAAAAAACAGCCGGGTGCAGTGGCTCACGCCTGTAATCCTAGCACTTTGGGAGGCCAAGGCGGGCGGATCACCTGAGGTCAGGAGTTCAAGACCGGCCTGATCAACATGGTGAAAAACTCTCTTCTAAAATACAAAAATTAGCTGGGCATGATGGCGGGTGCCTGTAATCCCAGCTACTTGGGAGGCTGAGATGGGAGAATCGCTTGAACCCGGGAGACAGTGGTTGCAGTGAGCCGAGATCGGGCCACTGCACTCACTGCACAGCCTGCGCAGCTGAGCAAGACTCCGTCTCAAAAAAAAAAAAAAAAAGTAAAAAACAAAAGAAAAATCCTTTCAAACTTAGGTTAGCATATAACAAAGAGCCCTGCAGGCTTAATTAATCCACCAACTAATTCATTTCACAAGCATTTACTGGGTATTGGCCACGGGCTGGGCCAGGCCCTACCTGGAGGGACTCAGCCCTAGTTAGAAGACATGCAGCTGAGGTTGAGGGGGTGTTCTTGAGTGATCTCCAAGCTTTGCCATTCATAGCTTTTGACGAGATATGACCTCTCTGAGCCTCCGTTTCTTTATTTGTAAAATGGGACCAATACCCTCTTGGGACTGGGGGATAGGGGGAGGTATCCTCATATCCCTGGGGGGCTAGAAAAGCTGAGTGCCTGGCACAACACACAAATCCCAGGCACTGGGAAGAAGCAAGCCAGGTCTATCTGTGGGTAAGCCAGGCACCCTTTGTGGCAGACAGAGCTTTTGAGCTGGGCCACAGGTTCCAACCGTTAAGGAGAATATTCCCATTGGCAGGCATGGCACAGCAAAGGCAAAGGTCAAGAAGCCCAAGGCGTATCCAGGGAAGGGGTGAGCCAGGGCTGATGGGAGCCTGATTGTATTCCCGAGCCACCCAGAAATGGTTTGGGATTATCTATGCCCTCACAGCATCTATTAGATCATAGACATCCCTCAACTCCTGGAATGCTAACTCTTTCTAAGGTTTGGCCAAGGCAGCGAATGGTCACTTGCAGGTGAAGGTGGTGGGAGAGAACAGAACCTCACCACTGGGGCAGGACACTGCTCCCTGGCTGAAGGCTGACCTGTCACCACGTTGCACTGGTCTGCACAGGAGCCCCAGTGCCGGCAGAGAGACCGGGGCCACAGGCTCTTAGGTCAGGGTTCCAGATCCCCCCCAGGAGGCAGCAGGCTGCTGGCAGGAGGTGGTGCTCTGAGGCTTGTCTTACAGAGACACACTGGCCTGTTTCTGCACAGGATGAGTGTTCGGAGGGGAAGTGACTGAGCCCCCCCGGCTCTACCATGGCACGCTGACAGGAAGCAGAGGCTCCCAGTTCTAGTCGGGGCACACCTATGATCCAGCTTTCCCTCTCCTGACCTTGGATTCTTGGTTTATAAAGGCAGAGATCATCTGATCCCTTAGAGACTTTCCCTCCAGCTCTAGGATTCAATGCCCAAGATCTGCTTTTGGCTAAAAACCGAGCTCACAAGATGTGGGCTTCATCCGGCCAGAAGTCCTAGGCAAAGGCCACAAAGCTAGGAGGCCCAGAACAAAGCCATACTTTGAAGGATGTCTGGAGAAATCTTAAATTTTAAAAACTGATGGTCAACGTTTACTTGAGGCTGCTTAAGGGTCATAAAAACTGCAAGTATCTGTTAAGTGAATGAGGCCGGCAAACAACTGCCTAAGACTCTCTAAGAGCTGAAAGTAAACCAAGGGAAGCACCTGCACCAGGCCCACTTCAGCTCCTCAGATCAGGGACTTGTGCTTCCCCCTTTTCCAGAGTTTTCAAAAAGTCAAGAGAGGCCAGGCGCAGTGGCTCACGTGTGTAATCCCAGCACTTTGGGAGATCAAGGTGGAAGGACTGCTTGAGGCCAGGAGTTCCAGACTAGCCTGGGCAACATAGTGAGACCCTGTCTCTGCAAAAATGAAAAAATAGTCAAGACAATGAGGAAATAACACTGTTTCTGGCAACGAAACAGTGTGTGTTATAAAACCATGGCACTGTGCAGATTCCCCTCACAGGGTCAAACCTGAGCTGCTGTCTGTTAGCCCTGAGCCCAGGACCTGCAACCATGAGTGCCAGCCTTCTGGGGGTCCTCCTGCCCCCGAGTCCAGAGCAAACCGTGGCAGCAGCACAGGGTGAGGCATTATTTTGAATTTAGAGACCGCAGAGGTATCCTTTGCTCTGCATGTCCTCAGCCCAGCTCAGCAAGAGGGACGCAGGAAGCGGCTCAGAAGACCCTAAGAGGCCTCTCCTGGATTCGTCCAGGATCTTGGCAGCACAGACGCTTTTTTTTTTTTTTTTCTCTCACTCTGTCGCCCAGGCTGGAGTGCAGTGGCGCGATCTTGGCTCACTGCAAGCTCTGCCTCTCGGGTTCATGCCATTCTCCTGCCTCAGCCTCCCGAGTAGCTGGGACTACAGGTGCCCGCAACCATGCCCAGCTAATTTTTTTTATTTTTAGTAGAGACGGGGTTGCACCATGTTAGCTAGGATGGTCTCGATCTCCTGACCTTGTGATCCACCCGCCTCGGCCTCCCAAAGTGCTGGGATTACAGGCGTGAGCCTTTCTTTTCTTAAATTCTCTCCTGGTCCAGAGGCCCAGGCAGGGCCTTCCCACCCTGAGGAGGAGGGCTTCAAGCCCAAAGCCCTTCAACGATGCTACTGACTGCGCTCTTAGATCGGTATTAAAGCCTCATCTTTACCCAGAACTCCTGGGGTTCCCCCCAAAGCTGTAGTCTCTCCCTGAGACCCAATTCCAGTTGAAGCCTTTTTTCAATAAAACAAAGATGTCATCATTCTAAATATTATTAGGTATTCTCACTAAGAAAGATCCATTTACCACATTATCTTAGCTGGCAAAACCTTATTTTTCTTTTAATTTCTCTTTGAAGACATACACCTATCTTCCTTGTGGAAAATAACTGCCTGCAGAGGGCTGTCTGTCTGGCACCTCATTTGAGCAGGCTGTCGGCAAAGACCCTGTCCGCGAAGTACAGTGGAAGCAGCCTGTGGCATGAACTTGCTGTAGGTGAGGGAGGCAAGCTGTCCACAGGCCTTCCCCTCTTCCTGCACACACTCCAAGAAGCCAGAGCCCTCCCAGCTGCTCTCAAGATGGCCCTTTCCCCCAGAAACACAGGCTCACCCTGACGCTGCTGAACACACACACAGCACTCAGGGCCCGCAGGGGCTGGCTGAGTTTGAGCACCAAGAATGTAACCCCTTCCCCAGACCTCTGCACAATTCTATCATTCAAGGATATGAAAGCCACTCATCAGTTCTCATGCTAATTCACACATTCACTCACTCATTCACTCATTGATACATGCTAAGTGCCTGCTAGCAGTAGCTGGCCTTTCTGTAACACCTTCCACTTGGCTGCCCTCCCCACTGAGACATGTTGTAAACTGCCCTGTTCTTTAATTCCATCACGTGCTCATTTTGTCTTTGTAGGTTCTTCATAGGAAGGGCCAGATGGCATTACTGTGGTCCTCTTCCTCCTTGTCTGGTAGAGTCATCCTCCACATTAGGTAGCTGGGGCTGTCCAGAGAAGGACGGGTGGTACTGAGAGGGGCGGAGCAGCTGAGGGAACAAAGTCAGAGAGACCCAGGATGACAGAAGAACAATGGAAAATAGGGACTTCCAACCCAGAGGGGTCTCCTAGAACCACACGGTTCCCTGATACGTTATTTCCAAGTGAAGCCCACCCTCAATGTAAAGAAATGTTTCTGAATGGGTCAAAAAGCCATCAGAGCAAGACCAGCCTGGAAGCTCATTCTGTTCTGGGCTAATGTCTGCCTCGATGGTAACCCCTGGTCAGAAGCTCCGCAGGAAGCAATACCAAGAGCCACGCTCCAATTCCTGAATCTGCTTTATTTCTCTGCATAAGGAACCCTGAACAGGCAATTCAAATTAAAACAAAATAAATATATGCATATTCATGTAAAACTGTCCTTTCTAATGAACAATTATACACAATGTACAATTTCATGTTCACTGGGTGGATTTACAAAAATGTACCATTCCCAACTAAAAATGCACCAAAGTGGTTTCATGCAAACTTATCAAAAGTGACCAAAAATATGGAGGGAAAAACCTGACTGAGAGCACTTCATTTTTGTTGTTTTTGTACAATCACAGAAAAATAAAAACATCTAATTTCTTTGTTACATTTAGAGTAACTAAATGTGGCCATTGTTTATAATGTTGGTTTATGTTCCTATAACATCTATGTAGTTACCATAAAAGTATATCAACATCAAATCAGAAGTGAGCATTATTGAGGGAGAGAAGGGAGGGTGAGAGCACCCGCACGGTCAGTAGTCAGTGTCGGAGCCCTCGGCGTTGTCCACGTTTCTCGAGAGCATGTAGTTGTCCATGTCGATTGAGCGGCAGTTGTTGATGGCATAGCGCAGGCGCTCGGCCATGACCAGCTGGCTGGAGTACGGGGGCAGCCTCAGCTGGAAGAAGCAGGTCTGTGAGGTAGGCAGACTGTCGTAAGGCTGTGGAGAGAGACCCAGAGCCGTGACTGGGGACATCAGAGTGCCATAAGGGGGAGTGGGGCTGCCCATGACCTCTCCCTGCCTTCAAGATGGAATTAACATGGCCACATGGTTAAGTCAAGTGGACACAGAGACTGGGCCAGATAGAATGAGCTGAGGCCCTACTGCCCCGTGGCCCTCAAGGCTCTGGGTGAAGATGTTCCTTCTTGTCCTCACCTCCTCCAGTGCCTGTGTGTGTAAAGTGAGGAGAAGCTCTGACTGGCAGGATTGCTTGAGAGAATACACTACGCACAGCGCCTGGCACAGGATGAGAGTGTAGTAAGAGGGCACCTGTCCTTCGTACCCATCCACCAAGAGGGTGCAGACTGGAAGCCAGCTGCAGGGATGCCCCCACAGAGCAGGTAGAATGGAAAGAATAACTGTGAGGTACAGCTGGCCATGGGAGCCTCTTTGCCCCCTCTCCTCTCCCTGTCCTCATGTGCATTCTGCCTCCTTTGCAGGCGCCATGGCTGCCTCGCACAGCTCACATAAGGAAGGGGCAGTCAATTAAACTCCAGTCCATCCATTTAACTGACGGTGATGCATCATTTAAAATGATAATTATGATGACTGGCAGCAAAACAGAAAGGTGTTCAGGATACATTAGGAGGTTAAAGGCAGAAAAAATTCTAGATACATCATATAAAAATTTGTACAATTGAGGCAAAGACTATGAGGAATTTCACAAAGGTAAAAATAGCTACTACTGGAGAGACAGAATTATATACGTTCCCTATCCCTCCTTGCAAACACAACTATTTTCTAAACAATTTGTAATAATAGTAATGGCATTATAGTGTTTTTATAAATTTTTAAAACGTTTGCTTAAAAAAAAAAAAAAAGAACCTGTCTTCTCTCACTCAACCTCCTCTTGAAATCAGCCCTCCTCCCCAGAGCCCACACCTAGGTGAGCCACATGTCCTGCTATGGGAGGTGGATGGCCCAGCAGCCCAAATGCACCAGAGCCAGTGATGACACAGCTCAACGCAGAAAAACTGAAAGCAGCAAGGAAGGGAGGTGCCGCTAGGTGGCTCTGATGACCTAAATGTGAGTACTGTAGAAATGATCTAAAAGCCACAGAGCAACCAACCACGGTAGTCAGTTACTGAGGCTGACAACCCTGAGACCGGAGATTAGTGGTGGATTAACTCCTACAACGGCAGGAGTAGCCCAGGACAGATATAAGGCAAGGGTTGTTTCCAGAGCTGAGTAGAAATGAGCCATTTCCTCCTTCCTACTTCTCTCTGAAGCAACAAAACAGATTTACAACTTATAGTTCTTGGCAAGTCATGCAGAAAATTTATAGAAAGGCTCTTTTATAATCCTTCCTGCACGTGGCTTCTCCAGCAAGCCTAGCTCAGGAGCAGAGCAGCAGCCTGCAGCCTCAGGAGGCAGCACGGGGAGGAATAGCTTTGGCTACACCAGAAAGCCAGACACTTAAACTGGCAGGAAGGGCCTGTGTGTGAAGAGGCCCCACTTCCCTTACTGTTTTCTGAACAAACATCATGGGCCCTGCTCAGAGAACTGCCCAGCTCATGTGGGAGAGGGGGCTTGTGAAGAGTGGGGATGGAAACAGAGGGAGGAGAGGCACTCCTAACTGAATGCAGTAAGTTCTGGGTTTGAGGGCTGTACCCAGTGTTCAGGAGGTGGAGAGGAGGAGTCTGGCTAGGTCTGCCTTCAGCAATGGTAGGGGCACTCCTGGAAAGCATCTAGGAGGGGTTCCTGGAGGAGATGACTGGCATTGGGCTTATAGGATGAGTAAGTGCTTGCCAGAGATGGAAGGAAAGGGGTGTGAAGAAGGACTTACTAAAGCAGAAGGAACAGGTTACATAAAAGCACAGAATTTTAAAAACAGCCTGGTCTACTGGGGAGAAAGGCAAGCAGCCCATTATGACCAGAACATGAGAAGTATCAAGACATCACATCAGAAAGTGGGGCAGAGGCCAGACTGTGGAAGTGTTTAAGGCAGCTAAGGTCATTGGCATTTATTATGGAGTCAACAAAGGAGGTCTCTGAAAGGTCTAAAAGGAGGAGAGTGACATGGTCAGACAGGTGCTTAAGAAAGATGACTCTGGCAGCAGTGTGCTTTTCAGACTCTAAGCCCTCTTATTCCTAAGCCATCTGTCAAAATCACAGCTGGGCTGGGGCTCTGCAGCTGGGGCCTTTCATCAGATGGCAGAGATGCAGCCCTGCCTGCTCCACAAGGCACACCACACAAGTGGGCACAGAGGTTATCGCTGCTCCCCACATCTTTGGGTTCCTTCTGGGGCACACCCACCAGTTAATGGTTAATATTTTCATGAAAACAAACAAGGCCATGCCTCAGCACGGGAAGAGGCAGTATGATGATCCTTCTGCCAAGTTCAGCTTTAACTCAGGAAGATGCTGGAAGATTTAGGGAAGGTTGTTGGTTGTAGTATGCTCTCTTCATCCACTTAGGACTCTTCCCACTGAAGCTAAATGATATTTCTAAACAAATTTTACTGCTTGATTTTTTTCATTAATCTGGAAATTCTAAGTATTAAGCATGAATCGGCAGGCCTACTTGAGGGTCATAGTTTGTTTTCCCCAACATAAAAGCAACAAGGCGCAGAGGGCCAGGCGTGTTGGCTCACGCCTGTAATTCCAGCACTTTGGGAGGCCGACGTGACCAGATCACCTGAGGTCAGTAGTTCAAGACCAGCCTGGCCAACATGGTGAATCCCCGTCTCTACCAAAATATACAAAAAAATAAGCCAGGCGTGGTGGCACGCACCTGTAGTCCCAGCTACTTGGGAGGCTGAGGCAGGAGAACTGCTTGAAGCTAGGAAGCGGAGGTTGCAGTAAGCTAAAATCATGCCACTGCACTCCAGCCTGGGCCACAGAGTGAGACCCTGTCTCAACAAAAACAACAATGAAGCAATAAGGCAGACATTACAAAGGAAAAAAGAATAGCTTACTTACCCTATCAACCTTCATGATTTGAAATCTCTGAGAAATGTCAGCAGTGTTGGCTGGTAGTCGAGATCTTCCTGACACAAACCTCATGAAAAGCACCCGCTCCTCATTGGAGAACTCTTCCAGTGTGTGCCAGAACCACTGCACCAGCTGATGCTGCTCATCCACCTCACGGTACCGCACCACTTTCTTCAAGACTTCCACAGAGATCTCGGGCATCCCACACACCATCTGCTCCAGTTGTTTTGCTGTGAGGAGGGACAGCAGCGGCACAGGAACAATCCAGGACATCCCTTCTCGGACTGCAGCCACCTGCTCCCGGGAGAGGTTGCTCATTCAATGAGTGTCCGTGAACCTGGCACCCGCCAAGGGCCCTGTGGGGCTAGGCGCCTCCTGCTGCCTGCTCGTCCGCTCCCCAGACCCTCTACTTGTTTCTCAGACCACCAGGCATGAGAGTCAGTCAAAAAGGCCCACCCTCCCTGACTCTCAACCCTTGTTAGAGCGCCTCCCTGCTGTGGGATTCTTACACTCCTGGTTCCAGTTCAAGTCCAATTTAGGAGCCTGCCTTCCCTCTACCACAAAATCTCAGCCCACTGGGGCCTTCCCTGATGCCAGCCCCACTCACTCATATTCCTAATCATACGTGCCCATGTGCTGTCAAACTATGCATGTGTGGACACTTCATCTCATAAAGGTAAGAAGCTTTGGGGGCACTCATCTAGCTGTCTACTGTTTTTTAAATTTATATTTGTCTTTTGAAAATAATTATATCCTTTTTGTAAAAATTATTTGTGCTCATCGTAAAAAAAATCTGAAAAGTACAAAGAAGAAAGTAAAAATGGGAAGTCCTTCTTTAGGAAGGCAATAGAAGAGGCAATGAATTTAGTGAAGAGACTTGGGTTCTAACTCCCAGCTCTGCCAATTATTAACTCTCTTAATTTTTCTGTCTGAAAAAAGCAGATATTGCTGCTCTCATGTGGCTCTGATGAGAACTGTATATGAGTAACTACATGAAATTCTGTGTGACTGGGTAATTCTACCCTGCTCTGTTCTCTTAGCATCATAGTGCTGGGCACAGGCAAGTCGGGGAGTACCAAGTGGGGTGCAACCAGGGGCTGCCTTGACAGCTTGTTTAGAAAAATGTCTCCTCCAAGATTATACAGTAGTACATACCCTACACACAGACTCACCACTGTTCAAGGTTTGTGTCATAAATACTTCTTTGCTCTTGGCCAACTCAAAACCATCTACCACCATTTAAAAAGTCTAAGAATCTGAATAGGGACCATACCTTAAGGAAGTGAGTAACTATGTGAGGTGACGGATATGTTAATTTGCTTCACTATAATAACCTTTTTACTATCTATATGCATATCCTATATTATCGTGTTGTACACCTTAAATATACATAATAAAATTTATTATATATAAAAAAAAAACTGGGCCAAGTACAATGGTTTGCCCTGTCATCCCAGCTACTTGGAAGGCTAAGGCAGGAGATCCCTTGAGCCCAACAGTTCAAAGCTGCAGTGAGTGCCACTGCACTCCAGCCTGGGTGACAGAGCAAGACCCTCTCTTAAAAAATAAAATAATAAAAAACTGGCACTAAGGTTGTCCCATAAGGATCAGAGATTGGCAGTAAAGGCAGTCTCTTCTGATAGTAAAGGTCAATACCCCACCAAAGTCTGCCAAACGAAAACAAAAACGAACAAACAAGCTGTTATGCTTGGTGGAACACAAAACAAAAGCTGTCTGGAAAAAAAATTAGGCTGAGGTATGGGGCTGGCTGCTTGGAGATGGCAGGGGGACAACTGAGGACAGTTATGGGATAAACACTCAGTTCTAAGAGATGAAAAGGAACCAAAGACCAATTCATATATAAAGAAAGAGGAGGAAGGGCTTGTTACGGAGAACAGAACAAAGCCAGGGCAGAGCAGAGCACAGCTGTGGAAAGGGAGTGTCCATCCAACCCTCAGAAGAAGGGTCATCAGAAGAGCCTGGACACCATCTTGGAGCCTGGTTTGGGGTCTTGGCTCTGCTGTGGGCACTCAGTGCTTTCTTCTGTGAAACGGAGCTGGCAATCCTTATCTCACAGAGTAACTATGGGAAAAATGGCACCCAAGAGTGCCTGGCACCATGGCTGGCGTGCAGGAGGTTATCAATACATTTCTAGTCAGTTATTTATTCTCTGAGGATTAAAAATATTCATGAACTGGAGACAAACACTAATCCCTGGCTGTGTAAATAGCATCACTGACAAGATCCAACTTCACTAGGCTAAAGATATCATTTTTCTGATGGGACTTGGCCCAAAGTCTAAGAAGGAGCTGGGAGTGAGGGGTATGGAGTATGTATACTTCAAATCACTAAACTTCTATAGCTTCACAGCCTAAGTCCAGCTCTTGAGAAGACCCCAACATATTCTGCAAATAAAGTATTACCGAAATGCTATTAATGATTGTATTATCAAAAGAACCATTTTTGGACACCATATTTATGACCACATGAGTGGTCACTCATTCACACTCCCATTATTTATTAAATGCTAACTTACGTGTCAGCACAGAACAAGGATAACTCAAATGAAATAGAAAATGCATTCTTCATTCAATTACTTGCAAGTTGAGGAAACAAGACCTAAATTCTGGGGCCTAATTCTTAGACCATAACATAGAAGTATGTGATATATCTTGAGGAACTTCAAAGTAAGGAAAAAGATCGCAGGTTGGTGACCTGGAGGTGAGCTTGTGTGTGCAGGAGATGCCCTCTTAGCTGAGGCTTAAAGAACAGCAGCAAGACAGGGAAAGGGAAATCCATGTGAGGTCATAAGACCAGCATTTGGAGGTTCATTTATGTGGGCCCTGACTAACCCAACTAGAGTGGGGACGCTGAGCTGGGAAGCAGTAAGACATGAGGACAAACAGGACTAAGGAGGAGTAAGGAGGAGTAAGAAGGCAAGGTCTGAATGCAGGATGAAAACAGTCTCAATCCAACCAAAGACCAATTCAGAACCGATTTAAGGCACTGGGTATGGAGAAAAAGGCCTGAGAAGTCTCTGAATAGGATTTGGAATATAAATACAAAGGAATCACCAAGTACGGTGGCTCACGCCTGTAATCCCAACACTTTGGGAAGCTGAGGCAGGTGGATCACTTGAGGCCAGGAGTTCAAGACCAGCCTGGCTAACATGGCAAAACCCTGTCTCTACCAAAAAATAAAAAGATTAGCTAGGCGTGGTGACACATGCCTGTAGTCCCAGCTACTGGGGAGGCTGAGGCCAGAGAATCACTTGCACCCAGGAGGCAGAGGCTGCAGTGAGCTGAGATTGCACCACTGCACTCCGGCCTAGGCGACAGAGTGAGGTGCTGTCTCAAAAATAAATAAGTAAATTAAAATAAATAAATTCATACATACATACAGAGGAATTAACACAGTAAACACATATTAGCAGATTTTGGCATACTCAGTCAGCTCTCATTTGGAGAGAAACCCAAGCATTCATGTGTACCTCCCGAGATGTTTCATCTCACCTGTCTGTCCATCTCATGAAGTCGATATTCAATGGCCCTCTCCACATATTCCTTCCTGTTGGAAAATGTGAGTGGGATACTATTTCCACCAGGGATTATAGGAACCATTTTGCCATCAGCACTCTGGCCAACAAAAGAATCAAGAGGAATCATCTAGGAACAGAAGAAAAAAGAATTTTTATTACATGGTAGAAATGACAGCAAAAAGTATTTTACATACAAATATGGCACAGCAATAACAAACTCACAATTTTTAAGGATAAAAACAAGGAACACAAAACAGGTAGGACTGATCAGGCTACTTGATCAGCAGGAATGTGATGACTCAACCAGCTGTAGTTAAAAATGGGACAAAATCTCTCTGTTCACAAACCAAGCCTGTTGAACTCTCGTGACCCCAGGCCTCCCCTTCCACCTTGGTTCTTCACTCTAACAGGCAGAAAAAAATTAAGGGGGAAGGAGCAGCTAAGTGCAGGAGCCCGCTCTATCTATTAGAAGCTGTTTAAACTCCTGCGGTTGAGCTGCTAAGGGCAGCAATGGCATAGATATGGCATTGTTCAGCCAGACAGCAAGTGGAAGACTGTATCTCAATTTTACACAGAAAAATTCTAGTCTGTGCATATAGGACGTCAACACCAGTAGAAACATAGACTGGCCAGGATTTACCTCATGGAAACTCTCCTCGGTAATCCCACTGTCTTCAATGTGAAGAATGCTGTTGAGAGTCTGCACGTAGAGCAGATCCACCTCCTCCAGGTCCTCTAGGGTGAGTGGGACACAGCACAGCTGCTTCCACACCAGAGGGGCCAAGTGGAGGTCCAGAGGCTTCTTTGTGCGAATGGCAACCCCCATTAAAATTCCTAAAAACTTAAACTGCATTAAGTGTTCATCGAGGCAGGCAGAAGGGTTAAAAAGGAACCTGTAAAATTAAAGGGAATATTTCAAACAGCATTTTCCTTATTTCTATTAGAAATAAGTTAGCAACAACAGCTATAGCGTTAGTCTATACCTGTACTGTTCAATATAGCATCCATTAGCCACATAAGGCTAAAGTAATTAAATAAAACTAAAAATTCAGTTCTTCGGCTTCCCTAATCACATGTTGAGTTCTCAAAAGCCACATGTGGACCGTAGTTATTGTTTCACACAGCACATGGACTATATTCTGAACTATTTTTAGAAGAACTATGTAAGGATCTTAAGCTACCTGCTCCAGAATGCCTTGTTTTCTAAAATCATTGTCTTTTTTTTTTTATTATTATACTTTAAGTTTTAGGGTACATGTGCACAACGTGCAGGTTTGTTACATATGTATACATGTGCCATGTTGGTGTGCTGCACCCATTAACTCTTCATTTAACATTAGGTATATCTCCTAATGCTATCCCTCCCCCCTCCCCTCACCCCACAACAGGCCCCGGTGTGTGATGTTCCCCTTCCTGTGTCCATGTGTTCTCATTGTTCAATTCCCATCTATGAGTGAGAACATGCGGTGTTTGGTTTTTTGTCCTTGTGATAGTTTGCTGAGAATGATGGTTTCCAGCTTCATTCATGTCCCTAACAAAGGACATGAACTCATCATTTTTTATGGCTGCATAGTATTCCATGGTGTATATGTGCCACATTTTCTTAATCCAGTCTATCATTGTTGGACATTTGGGTTGGTTCCAAGTCTTTCCTATTACGAATAGTGCCGCAATAAACATACGTGTGCATGTGTCCTTATAGCAGAATGTTTTATAATCCTTTGGGTATATACCCAGTAATGGGATGGCTGAGTCAAATGGTATTTCTAGTTCTAGATCCCTGAGGAATCGCCACACTGACTTCCACAATGGTTGAACTAGTTTACAGTCCCACCAACAGTGTAAAAGTGTTCCTTTTTCTCCACATCCTCTCCAGCACCTGTTGTTTCCTGACTTCTTAATGATCGCCATTCTAATTGGTGTGAGATGGTATTTCATTGTGGTTTTGATTTGCATTTCTCTGATGGCCAGTGATAATGAGCATTTTTTCATCTGTCTTTTGGCTGCATAAATGTCTTCTTTTGAGAAGTGTCTGTTCATACCCTTCGCCCACTTTTTGATGGGGTTGTTTGTTTTTTTCTTGTAAATTTGTTTGAGTTCATTGTAGATTCTGGATATTAGCCCTTTGTCAGATGAGTAGGTTGCAAAAATTTTCTCCCATTCTGTGGGTTGCCTGTTCACTCTGATGGTAGTTTCTTTTGCTGTGCAGAAGCTGTTTAGTTTAATTAGATCCCATTTGTCAATTTTGGCTTTTGTTGCCATTGCTTTTGGTGTTTTAGACATGAAGTCCTTGCCCATGCCTATGTCCTGAATGGTATTGCCTAGGCTTTCTTCTAGGGTTTTTATGGTTTTAGGTCTAACATTTAAGTCTTTAATCCATCTTGAATTAGTTTTTGTATAAGGTGTAAGGAAGGGATCCAGTTTCAGCTTTCTACATATGGCTAGCCAGGTTTCCCAGCACCATTTATTAAATAGGGAATCCTTTCCCCATTTGTTTCTGTCAGGTTTGTCAGAGATCAGATAGTTGTAGATATGTGGCATTATTTCTGAGGGCTCTGTTCTGTTCCATTGGTCTGTATCTCTGTTTTGGTACCAGTACCATGCTGTTTTGGTTACTGTAGCCTTGGAGTATAGTTTGAAGTCAGGAAGTGTGATGCCTCCAGCTTTGTTCTTTTGGCTTAGGATTGACTTGGCAATGCGGGCTCTTTTTTGGTTCCATATGAACTTTAGTTTTTTCCATTCTGTGAAGAAAGTCATTGGTAGCTTGATGGGGATGGCACTGAATCTATAAATTACCTTGGGCAGTATGGCCATTTTCACAATATTGATTCTTCCTACCCATGAGCATGGAATGTTCTTCCATTTATTTCTATCCTCTTTTATTTCCTTGAGCAGTGGTCTGTAGTTCTCCTTGAAGAGGTCCTTCACATCCCTTGTAAGTTGGATTCCTATTTTATTCTCTTTGAAGCAACTGTGAATGGAAGTTCACTCATGATTTGGCTCTCTGTTTGTCTGTTATTGGTGTATAAGAATGCTTGTGATTTTTGCACATTGATTTCGTATCCTGAGACTTTGCTGAAGTTGCCTATCAGCTTAAGGAGATTTTGGGCTGAGACAATGGGGTTTTCTAGATATACAATCATGTCATCTACAAACAGGGACAATTTGACTTCCTCTTTTCCTAACTGAATGCCCTTTATTTCCTTCTCCTGCCTGACTGCCCTGGCCAGAACTTCCAACACTATGTTGAATAGGAGTGGTGAGAGAGGGCATCCCTCTCTTGTGCCAGTTTTCAAAGGGAATGCTTCCAGTTTTTGTCCATTCAGTATGATATTGGCTGTGGGTTTGTCATAGATAGCTCTTATTATTTTGAGATATGTCCCATCAATACCTAATTTATTGAGAGTTTTTAGCATGAAGGTTGTTGAATTTTGTCAAAGGCCTTTTCTGCACCTATTGAGATAATCATGTGGTCTTTATCTTTGGTTCTGTTTATATGCTGGATTATGTTTATTGATTTTCGTATGTTGAACCAGCCTTGCATCCCAGGGATGAAGCCCACTTGATCATGGTGGATAAGCTTTTTGATGTGTTGCTGGATTCGGTTTGCCAGTATTTTACTGAGGATTTTTGCATCAACGTTCATCAAGGATATTGGTCTAAAATTCTCTTTTTTTGTTGTGTCTCTGCCAGGCTTTGGTTTCAGGATGATGCTGGCCTCCTAAAATGAGTTAGGGAGGATTCCCTCTTTTTCTATTGATTGGAATAGTTTCAGAAGGAATGGTAAGAGCTCCTCCTTGTACCTCTGGTAGAAGTTGGCTGTGAATCCGTCTGGTCCTGGACTTTTTTTGGTTGGTAAGCTATTAATTATTGCCTCAATTTCAGAGCCTGTTATTGGTCTATTCGGAGATTCAACTTCTTCCTGGTTTAGTCTTGGGAGAGTGTATGTGTCGAGGAATTTATCCATTTCTTCTAGATTTTCTAGTTTATTTGCATAGAGGTGTTTACAGTATTCTCTGGTGGTAGTTTGTATTTCTGTGGGATCAGTGGTGATATCCCCTTTGTCATTTTTTATTGCGTCTATTTGATTCTTCTCTGTTTTCTTATTAGTCTTGCTAGCAGTCTATCAATTTTGTTGATCTTTTCAAAAAAACCAGCTCCTGGATTCATTGATTTTTTGAAGGGTTTTTTGTGTCTCTATCTCCTTCAGTTCTGCTCTGATCTTAGTTATTTCTTGGCTTCTGCTAGCTTTTGAATGTGTTTGCTCTTGCTTCTCTAGTTCTTTTTATTGTGATGTTAGGGTGTCAATTTTCGATCTTTCCTGCTTTCTCTTGTGGGCATTTAGTGCTATAAATTTCCCTCTACGCACTGCTTTGAATGTGTCCCAGAGATTCTGGTATGTTGTGTCTTTGTTCTCGTTGGTTTCAAAGAACATCTTCATTTCTGCCTTCATTTCATTATGTACCCAGTAGTCATTCAGGAGCAGGTTGTTCAGTTTCCATGTAGTTGAGCGGTTTTGAGTGAGTTTCTTAATCCTGAGTTCTAGTTTGATTGCACTGTGGTCTGAGAGACAGTTTGTTATAATTTCTGTTCTTTTACATTTGCTGAGAAGTGCTTTACTTCCAACTATGTGGTCAATTTTGGAATAGGTGTGGTGTGGTGCTGAAAAGAATGTATATTCTGTTGATCTGGGGTGGAGAGTTCTGTAGATGTCTATTAGGTCTGCTTGGTGCAGAGCTGAGTTCAATTCCTGGATATCCTTGTTAACTTTCTGTCTCGATCTGTCTAACGTTGACAGTGGGGTGTTAAAGTCTCCCATTATTATTGTGTGGGAGTCTAAGTCTCTTTGTAGGTCACTAAGGACTTGGTTTATGAATCTGGGTGCTCCTGTATTGGGTGCATATATATTTAGGATAGTTAGTTCTTCTTGTTGAATTGATCCCTTTACCATTATGTAATGGCCTTCTTTGTCTCTTTTGATCTTTGTTGGTTTAAAGTCTGTTTTATCAGAGGCTAGGATTGCAACCCCTGCCTTTTGTTGTTTTCCATTTGCTTGGTAGATCTTCCTCCATCCCTTTATTTTGAGCCTATATGTGTCTCTGCATGTGAGATGGGTTTCCTGAATACAGCACACTGATGGGTCTTGACTCTTTATCCAATTTGCCAGTCTGTGCCTTTTAATTGGAGCATTTAGCCCATTTACATTTAAGGTTAGTATTGTTATGTGTGAATTTGATCCTGTCATTATGATATTAGCTGGTTATTTTGCTCGTTAGTTGATGCAGTTTCTTCCTAGCCTCGATGGTCTTTACAATTTGGCATGTTTTTGCAATGGCTGGTACCAGTTCTTCCTTTCCATGTTTAGTGCTTCCTTCAGGAGCTCTTTTAGGGCAGGCCTGGTGGTGACAAAATCTCTCAGCATTTGCTTGTCTGTAAAGTATTTTATTTCTCCTTCACTTATGAAGCTTAGTTTGGCTGGATATGAAATTCTGGGTTGAAAATTCTTTTCTTTAAGAATGTTGAATATTGGCCCCCACTCTCTTCTGGCTTGTAGAGTTTCTGCCGAGAGATCTGCTGTTAGTCTGATGCGCTTCCCTTTGTGGGTAACCCGACCTTTCTCTCTGGCTGCTCTTAACATTTTTTCCTTCATTTCAACTTTGGTGAATCTGACAATTATGTGTCTTGGAGTTGCTCTTCTCGAGGAGTATCTTTGTGGCGTTCTCTGTATTTCCTGAATTTGAATACTGGCCTGCCTTGCTAGACTGGGGAAGTTCTCCTGGATAATATCCTGCAGAGTGTTTTCCAACTTGGTTCCATTCTCCCCGTCACTTTCAGGTACACCAATCAGACGTAGATTTGGTCTTTTCACATAGTCCCATATTTCTTGGAGGCTTTGTTCGTTTCTTTTTATTCTTTTTTCTCTAAACTTCTCTTCTCACTTCATTTCATTCATTTGATCTTCCATCACTGATACCCTTTCTTCCAGTTGATCGAATTGGTTACTAAGGCTTGTGCATTCATCACGTAGTTCTTGGGCCATGGTTTTCAGCTCCATCAGGTCCTTTAAGGACTTCTCTGCATTGGTTATTCTAGTTAGCCATTCGTCTAATTTTTTTTCAAGGTTTTTAACTTCTTTGCCATGGGTTCGAACTTCCTCCTTTAGCTCAGAGTAGTTTGACCGTCTGAAGCCTTCTTCTCTCAACTCATCAAAGTCATTCTCCATCCAGCTTTGTTCCATTGCTGGTGAGGAGCTGTGTAATCATTCTGTTTTTAATTTACAAGTCCATGAAACAGGATCCAAAATTCAAAATTTTGCAAATATAAAGATAGTATGTAATTGCAAATACTAAATTTTGTGACTTGCTAGCATAATAACACTTTTAAGTAAATTTTGGTGCAGAAAATTCATTATGGGGAGGCCATGTGGGCCTTCAGAAACATAAATCAGGTTTCATGATTAAGTCTGAGCTTCCTCTCCCCTCTATATTATCATTGATTTGGTCTCAATAAATACCAAGTCTTGACGGAAGTGCCTGTTTCCTTTTTTTTTTTTTTTTGAGATGTGGTCCCGCTCTGTTGCCCACGCTGGAGTACAGTGGCGTGATCTCGGCTCACTGCAGCCTCCGCCTCCTGGGTTCAAATCAAGTGATTCTCCTGCCTCAGCCTCCTGAGTAGCTGGGATTACAGGCATGTGCCACCATGCCCAGCTAATTTTTGCATTTTTAGTAGAGATGGGGTTTCACCATGTTGGCCAGGCTGGTCTTAAACTCCTGATATCAGGTGATCCACCCGCCTCAGCCTCCCAAAGTGCTGGAATTACAGGCGTAAGCCACCGTGCCTGGCCTGTTTCCTCATCTTTGACAAGAGGATAACAACAATATTTACTCCTTAGGGTTACAATGAGGACTGAAGGGGATAATAGGTGTAAAGCACTTAAAACAGGACCTGGTACATAGTAAGCACTCAATAAATGTGAGCTATTATTATTTTAGACATATAATGAACACTTGCTGACTGCCATACCTGTCCCTATTGTAACCCACTTCTGCGGTGGCATTGGGAGAGGGTATAAGAAGGTCAACAATACCAGTTTCAAGTTCCTGCAGAAGAAAGAAAAAAATTTTTTGAGAAATGACAATCAAATGCATGAAGAGAACAAACCAATTACAAGATCATACTGAAAAGAGAATATTTTGAGGAATTTATAATGCCATGTGACAACCAACAATTTCATACTTTATTTTTGTGGTTTCAATTTAAAATGAAATTAGGAAGTCCCCCATATGGAAAGCATTCATGTATGAAGAACCAAAAGGAATGAGAAAGTCAATCCAGGGCAGGAGTAGTGGTGGCTGTGAAAAGAGTGTAGTGATGTTCAAATCGAATCAATAATGATAGCCAACCATTATTTTAGTCACAGGGTTTACTGGAAAAATCCTGATACTAGGCAATGCTGGAAAGGACAGAGCTGATCTGGAAGCAAAGCTGCCAATGCAGATATTAAAATTAGAACTGGTCTAATTTTAAGACCAGTTCGTAACTTTATTTTTCTAATTCCCCTGGAATCTGGCAGTTCTACTTTGTTCTAAAAGCACCAGAATAAATCAGAGCACATGGGTGCTCCTGGATTTGTCTGTTACATAAATGTACATATATGCCACTGTTATTCTGCCAATATTATAACACAACAGATGGTGAGTCATTGGTAGATGCCTAAGAACTGATATTTATGTAGTAAGGTATCTTGACAAAGCGTTTCAAAAGCTGTTGCTCTAATTTACCTACGTATCACTAACAGCATCACTTTATATGAGGCTCACAAATGCATCCCTGCTACATTTATAAAAACATGCCTGGCAGAGTGATCACTGGAAACAGCAAAATGGCCACGAGCAGACTAGATAACTCAGCAGGGGACACTGCAGGAATATACCTGGCACATCTCTGTGATGGTGTCATCAAACACTCCTCCAGCATCATCAGCCCCTTCTCCAACCAGCTTAACCTTCCACGCTCGGGAAGGCAGGCGGAGGTCTGAAGCATTCAGCTTAACTACTTGTCTCGCTATTTGGACAAAAATGGGCTTACACTTCCGTCCTCTTTAAAAGAAAGGGAGAAAGCAATGAAATACAACTCTTACCAATTTCCCCAAAATCACATGATATCTTCCCATCGGTGAATGAAAAAGCTAGTTTAACAGGCAAGCACTGTGCTAGGCCCACTGTAACCACACCAGGTACTAATGTAAGTACTATTACTATCTATCCTGCCTTAGAAGTGAGGAAACCAAGACTCACAGAAATTAGTAATAACATCCATCTGAAAAAATCACAGCTCATTAGTCAAACACACATACATATGCTAACCTGGTTGATATCCTCTTTACAGTTATCTGAGGTCCATAGTTTTTGCCTTGAACCATGGTTTTTCCTATGGAGCGCACCATTGGCAGAGTGTAGACTCTTGGGGCTAACAAAGGCCGAAGTTGTCCCTGTACAATGCCCCAAGTTCCAGCATTATAATGGGATGTGCTGTTCTGTAACAGAAGGTACAGTTATCAGAAATGGTACAATCTAGGCTTAAAAGAAATAACAATTTTCACTTGTAGAACATACATTATTTTGGCTGGGCGCAGTGGCTCATGCCTGTAGTCCCAGCACTTTGGGAGGCTGTGGTGGGCAGATCGCTTGAGCCCAGGAGTTCAAGACTAGCCTGGGTAACATGGCAAGACCCATCTCTACAAAAACACAAAAATTAGCTGGGCATGGTGGCATGTGCCTGTACTCCCAGTTACTCAGGAGGCTGAGGTGGGTGGATCACCTGAGTCCAAGGAGGTTGAGGCTGCAGTGAGCTGAGATAATGCTACTGCACTCCAGCCTGGGCACAGAGTGAGACCCTGTCTCAATATTATTTTAAAAATTGAAAAAAGAACATACATTATTTTAAAAATGCACTTTAAGAGCATAAACTCAGAATTAGGAACTATTAGTAACCTTAAAATTTTTTTTCTGATAAAATATATAATTACCATTTTTAAAAACCTTAGAAAATACAGAGAAGGATACACACATGTATGCACAAATTAAGTAATTCCAAATCCTACCATATAGAGATGCCCCATTAATAATTTCATCTATTTCCTTCCAGTTCTCTTCTGTGTATGCACACATAACATTTTTCACAGTTAATATCATTCTGAGCTGCCTTTCTCAGTTAACTTTACATTATAAACATTTCTCCCACTAATTACAGTTTGCTAACACTCTGTTTAGTGCTGCACAGGACTCTGCTGCCTATCTATTTCTAGCAGTGATTTGTCAAATCTCACGTGCACACACACACACACGCACGCACACACAATAGCTAGCCACTTTGTTACTGGACTAGTCCATAAAGATAGACAAATCAGCAAAATTTACTTTATTTCCCCGACCTCCCTTTCCCCAAGACCCAGAATGCTAATTTGTAAGAAGAGAAAAAAGTATCTGAAATTTCTCAGATTAATTTATGTAACAACCCTGACTGTGGTTCCAATAGCTTTGTGTGCTTACATTTTAAAATCATATTTTAGACTTTGTAGAAATGGCTGGTAGAAGTGGCTGGCAGACTTTGTAGAAGTGGCTGGGAGCAGTGGCTCACACCTGTATTCTCAGCACTTTGGGAGGTGGAGGTGGGGGGGATCATTTGAGGTCAGGAGTTTGAGACCAGCCTGACTAACATGGTGAAACCCCATCTTTACTAAAAATACAAAAATTAGCCAGGCATGGTGGCCCAGGCCTGTAATCTCAGCTACTCAGGAGGCTGAGGCAGGAGAATTGCTTGAACCCGAGAGGCAGAGGTTGCAGTGAGCTGAGATTGCGCCACTGCACTCCAGCCTGGGCGACAGAGTGAGACTCCGTCTCAAAAAAAAAAAAAGGAAATGGTATGTGTAGTATGCGTAGCCATTCATACTTGATTTCTGGATAAACCAAAACACAGAAGGAAGACCACTCTGTCCAGCAGCATCATGACCAACCTCTAGACTGTCCCTAACACAGCAATAAAATGGGAATAGAAGTGTTATCTTATTAGCCATGAAAGAATTTTCCAAAGGCAGAGGGAAAGGCCCTGGGGCCTGGCGAGCATGTCATGGGCACTGCTTACCAAGCCAGTCTGTGCCTGGCTGCTTACCACGCCAGTCTGTTACCTGGTTGTTGGGGCTAAGGTTCAGCAGTCTCCAGGATGAGTACATGAGGTCAGAGAAGTGGTAGAGCAGCCGGAGCCTGGCCCGCACCGTGTGAATGCTGACTTCTCTCAGCGCCCCATACTGGGGGGGCACTGTGTCAGGCAGGCCCAGCTGCAGAGGTACTGACACACCTGTCCAGAAAGCAAATGGGCACTTATGAAGGAAACAGCATTCCTTTCACTTTTCACATTTTGAAAAATTTCAAGCATACAGAGAAGTTGAGATAATTACACAATGGGCACCCATTCAAACCTCTATCCATCGATTCATCTTAGTTTGGTGTGTGCATTTGTGTTGGTTTTTAAAATGTCTTTATCAGGGGGCGGAGAAAAAAATAAAATAAAATAAAATGTCTTCATTATTATGGAAATGAAACCTGGTATTTTCTCTTTTTGTTTCCCATTTAATTTAACAATAGAACTTAGGCAGTTCTTTCACAAAAATAAATAAGTAAATAAAGCCAAATTTTTCCTTTCATATTTAATAACTGTCATCTTCATAATACCACAAATGTGGACAAGGACTAAGTAGGCAGTTCTGGAAAATGGAAATGGGAAACTTAGCAGAGCCAACTCCATATTCACTAGGGATCTGACAGCAAGTTTTCATGACAGAAACATACAGGTGCATGATTCATGAGGCTTTTACTACAAGAGTAAGAGTTCTGTAAGAAGCAAAGACTACAAGTCCTGCATCCACAGCTACCCTCCTATAAAAACACATAAAAGAATAAAAACAAGATACAAACTCACTTCAGTTTCCTGTAAATAAAGACTGGTACAGTGCAATTCCTAGATTTATTATTATTGTTCGTAGTAAAAACTAACATTTACTGAGTACCTTCTACGTGCCTGGCACTATTCTAAGAGCTTTACATGAATGGGGCCACTTACTTCTACAGCTCTTTGCAGTAGGTGCTATTATTATCCTCATTTTACAGACAAAACACTGAGTCTCAAGGTCACTCAGATCATATGTGGAGGAGCTGGGATTCAGCCCCAGCAATGTGGCCCCAGAGCTTGAACCTTTACCTGTCACACTGGATAGCTTCTGCCCTAAAGTGGAAGTGAAATCCCTCTGAAGCCACTGAGTACCTGAAATTGTCAGTGCGTAGGCAGCTCTGCTCATTCTAGATTCTGTTAATAGAAACCATTTCCTGCTTGTTTGGAATCTACCTGGAATTCCCACTTTTCTCTCTTAGGTATCTAAGAAAAAAAATCCCTATGGGGAATCTTAGGACCCCCCCGCCAAGAAATAGAGGGGTTAACAAAACTGGAAGAGAATACTGAGCTCTTAGGCACAACATTGCTTCAGGGAAATTCTAGTGCCTTAGACACCAGAAGATGGTAGAAAGACAAGGCTTGAGGGCCTTGTCCAATAGGCTGGATACAGTGGCTCACACCCGTAATCCCAGCACTTTGGGACGCTGAGGCTTGAACTCCAGACTTGAGGTCAGGAGTTCAAGACCAGCCTGGCCAATATGGCGAAACACCATCTCTACTAAAAATATAAAAATGAGTTGGGCGTGGTGGCACATGCCTGTAATCCCAGCTACGTGGGAGGCTGAGGCAGGAGAATCGCTTGAACCCGGGAGGCAGAGGTTGCAGTAAGCCGAGATTGCGCCATTACACTCCAGCCTGGGCAACAAAGTGAGACTCTGTCTCGAAAAAAAAAAAAAAAAAAAAAAAGGAAACAGCCCAAATATGAAGAAATGTGTAAGAATGACAAATGTCACAACATTAAGGTAACAGCTACATCTGGAAGGAATGGAAGATAGATCAAATCAGGAAGGGCCCACAGTTGGGTGTTGAGCACACAAGTATGTATTATGGTTTTCTTTAAATCTTTGTGCAGCTATACAAAAATTTCATAATAAATTAAAAATAAAACAAACAACAAAAAGCTTGAAGTAGCCCACCAGTCTTGCTAAACACAGGAATAAAATGGCAGCAAGTTGATTGCTGTGCCAATGCACAGACATCATGTTTCAAATGGTTAACTAAGGTGAGGAATTTGACAAATGGTCTCAGGGCTTTTAATCTTTATTTCTAACAGTGGGCTTTAGAAAGCTATAATTTGTCATTTCTTTTATATATTAAAAATACCAGCCAGGCGCTGTGGCTCATGCCTGTAATCCTAACACTTTGGGAGGCTGAGGCGAGCGGATCACTGGAGGTCAGGAATTCGAGACCAGCCTGGCCAACATGGCGAAACCCCGTTTCTACTAAAAATAGAAAAAATTAGCCAGGAATGGTAGTGCATGCCTGTAGTCCCAGCTACTTGGGAGGCTGAAGCAGCAGTCACTTGAATCTGGGAGGCGGAAGCTGCAGTGAGCTGAGATCACACCACTGCACTCCAGCCTAGGTGACAGAGCAAGACTCCATCTCAAAAAAAAACTTAGTTGCTGCTAAAATTATAAATTTTTGCTTGCATAAGTAATATGCATTCTGCTTTTGGGAGTGCAGAGAGGACGTGGTTCATACTGATGTCAGCAGGACAAATGCCTGCTATGAAAATACTTCCAGTGCTAGTAGCACAAAGAATGCTTTGTGTGGCAGAAGGCTTGATGGTTTCACAACGATGCTGGATACAGTTGGGAAGTGGCAAGCAGACAGTGCCATGGGGTACTGCTAAAAAAGAAACGCTGCAGGAGCATGAATATTTCATTCCTCACCTGGTGCTCTTGGTGGGACAGGTGGTGCTGTCCATGCAGCACTGTGGCAGCGGCCAGCCGAGATCTGCCGAACATTTTTCCCTTGCAGACCTGTTACCAGGGTTGGTTCTCGAACATGGTTGGTGTGGCCTAAGCCGAGCTGGGAATAAATCACAAATATACAGACATTCAATTAGAAAGAGAAAGAGAGGAAGTCAATATGAAATTTTTCTTAGATGGTGGCAGACATAAATAAGTTAATAACTGTACCATGCATCAGCATCAATAAAATACATTCTTTTTTTTTTTTGAGATGGAGTCTTGCTCTGTTGTCCAGGCTGGAGTGCAGTGGCACAATCTCAGCTCACTGCAAGCTCTGCTTCCCTGGTTCAAGCAATTTTCTGCCTCAGCCTCCCAAGTGGCTGAGATTACAGGTGCCCGCCACCACACCTGGCTAATTTTTGTATTTTTAGTAGAGATGGGGTTTCACCATCTTGGCCAGGCTGATCTTGAACTCCTGAGCTCAGGCAATCCACCCACCTTGGCCTCCCAAAGTGCTGGGATTACAGGTGTGAGCCACCACGCCCAGCCCCCAATAATAAAATACATTCTGATTTTCTTTATCATAACAGTCCTCACAGCTCAGACTGCTAAAAACTAAGCTGCAACAAGGCCATTCCAAATCTAGCAGATGAGTCTTAATGACTAAACACATCCTTGGATTCCATTTACGGAAAGGAAATGAATTCTTGGAAAGTTAAGTAATAACAGAATGATCTATGGAGCTTTTACTTAAAACACACTGATTTCTGTGTAACAATAAATAAACATATATAAAAACATATATGGAAGCAAATTCTAATCTCCAAATCTCTATACTTAGGGTCTGACTGGGACAGCCAGTGTTTCAGCAGCTAAGCAAATCAACATCATTAGGAAGGATCACGTCAAGGCACTGCCAGGAAACTCCCAAAGGTGCCTTCAACATTAACTCTCCTCTCAGTAAGAGTGCAACCACAATGACGAGCAGCTTCCTTGTCTGTTAATGCAGTGATGAGGAGACCACAGGAGTCAAACTGAGGCTAATATGAATAATGCTAGACCTTGAACTTAAGGGTCCCTGGCACTAGGGGAAGCCAGACCAAGAGAGGATATACGGAGGAAGGGGAAGTGGCTCTGCATGTGGAGCTAAAAGTCACCGTCATAGCATCTCAGACATCTCACACCAAGGTCTCTCCCTCCTTCATAAATAGAGGAGGGTGAACACATCAACCTCTTGAGTCTCTTATCAGTATCTCAGAGGCTCAGTTTAATCCTATAAATAATGGGGGTGACAAGACTTCCTGCAAAAACCTAAAGATACTTTGTATACCATCATATTATAAAATATAAAAATATTATTGTTTCATTCTTTTTCCCATATCAACTGATGTTCCCAGGACGTAATCTCACATCTTGCTGTAGTAATGATGATAATGTTGACAGTAGCAAATCCTTACATACTGCAGCTTACTACATGCCAGGCCTGAGGACACACACATATATACTCAGCTAATCCCCTTAATCACTTTGCTGTACTGCCAGAATTGTTTTAAACCATGGTATAATACTTCTTTGGCCACAGTCGAGAGAGAAATACATAACTAGACTTACAAAATAATCAGTCCCATGGCAAAGTGATGTGCTTGGAGTATTGTAGTAGATTATGAATTTCCTAGCTTATCTCTTTCCCCAACTGAGGAACACTGTGAGATTTCTAGAATATGAGAAAGCAGCAAGCAATATAAATATTTACCTGCCCTTCTGAATTGCTCCCCCAGGCATACACATCTCCATTTGATGCCAAAGCAAGTGTGTGTTCAGCTCCAACTGCCACATCTTCAATGATTACTCCAGCCAGGACAGGGATTTGTTGCGGTCGATTGTGATTGCGAGCACGCCCCTCTGGCAAGCCTATCAGGCGATCTGAAAAAAAACAAAACAAAAACATGTGGAAATGTTATGCACGACACAACACAGTGCTTTTATATTTTCTGATCAGTCATTTAGCTTCTTATGGTGGAATGGCAATGACACATATAATTCAACTGAGGCTAAAGCTGCTATTCTGGAAAGGTACACCACGTTCTGAATAAATAAAAAGTGTGAAGCTGTTTCTCTGCAAAACATCACAGGCTCTTTATTCAGAAAAATTTTTTTTAAAGTTGTATCTAAAATCGGTAACTTGTTTCAAAATAAGAGGCTTCTCCAATATCCACATCTTTGAAAGGATAGGGTCTGACTGACACAGTTCAGGCCCTCAAGTTTCTTATGTTCTTTTTTGAGACAGGGTGTCGCTCTGTCGCCCAGACTGGAGTACAGTGCAGTGGTGTGATCTCAGCTCACTGCAGCCTCGACCTGTCGGGTTTAAATGATCCTCCTACCTCAGCCTCCTGAGTAGCTTGGACCACAGGCACATGCCACCATGCCTGGCTAATTTTAAGTTTCTTATATTCTAAAATGAGAGATCATTCAACTTGTCTTGTCCTCAAACTTCCAACCAACCTCTCCCCTTACCTTGCCAAACTTCTAGAGGGTGCCAGCCAGCCCCTGATGTGCAAAGTCTGCTAGGTCCATTTGGCTTGCCCGCCTTCTGCAGCCTAACTTCCACTGTCTCCACTGCACTGAAATTCTACTCTCAAAAGCCATGAGTGAGCTCCTAATTGCCTACTGCAGCGGCTTCTTTTCAGGCTCCAGCCCATGGGAACATCATGCAACCTTCTAATAATGTGGCCTCAGCTTTTCCTGCCTCTCAGAGACTGCACTGCCCTGGCTCACCAGTGACCTCTCTTCCCACTCCTTTCAAAGCCAGCTCTCCCAATTCTTCTTCTTTTTAATCTTTTTTTTTGAGATGAAGTTTCGCTCTTGTCGCTCAGGCTGGAATGCAATGGCACAATCTTGGCTCACTGCAACCTCTGCCTTCCGGGTTCAAGCAATTCTCCCTGCCTCAGCATCCCGAGTAGATGGGATTACAGGCGCCTGCCACCACGCTCGGCTAATTTTTGTTTGTTTAGTAGAGACAGCGTTTCGCCATGTTGGCCAGGCTGGTCTCAAACTCTTGACTTTAGGTGATCCACCCGCCTCGGCCTCCCAAAATGCTGGGATTACAGGTGTGAGCCACGGCGCCCGGCCCTCCCAAGTCTTATTCCTGTGCCCACCTGCCCTTTACATCACATGCCCCAGAGCTCTATTTTCTTCTTTTCTCATTCTATACTCTCTCTCTCTCTGGGTTTTTTAGATGATACGAATAAGGATTTAACTACTATCATTATGCAGCTAATTTCCTAAACCTACATCTTCATAACCAATCCTTCTGGAGTTCCAGATCTAAATTCTCAATAGCCTAGTGGACATTTCCACACATTTATTTAGGGCAAATGGGTCCATTCAACATAACTAAAACTAAGTTCCTTACCCTTCCCCACAAACCAGCTTATGTCCTCAGTCAGAGGCATCGATGTTCTCCCACAACTAGAAACTTCAGTCATGGTTTACTTCCTCTTCCTCACACCTGTCTCACATATCCCTAAACAACTACCCTTGCCAAGAATCTCAGTCCCACTGTGAATGCCTGGGTTACGAACCTACTCAAGATTTGAACCCAGAGTGCCTATGAATTCCTCCAGTTCCTAAGATCTGCAGCCCCAGTCCCTAGAAGGGATGAAGAATGAGGCAGGACACAGAGGAGCTCTGATGGTCAAGGCAGTATTTGTGGCAGCATGTCAAGGGCAGTAGAAAAGAAGAGGGGACGGCCCTTGGCAGGGACTCTTCTAGCAAGAGTGCCGGCTCTGGCATAAGGGGTCTTAATGGGGAGGGGAATTTGTCTTTATAATAAAGCACATGAAAGAGAAGTGGAAAATTATCTACTGAAAGAAGGTCATAGTGACTACTCACCACCTAGAACAAAAAAAGGACTCAATTTAGAGCACATTCTGTAACACTGGAAGGCCAGTGTTTATAATGATGTGTACCCAAGCAAATAAGCTGAAAAATGTCTTACCTTGACCAAAGGTATACACATGACCATCTTTGGTCAAAGCAACAGAAAACTGAGTTCCACAAGCAACCTTTTTTATTCCAATTCCACAAAGGACGTCAATTTTCTGCAAAACAAAAGTGTAAGGCACACAACTTTAAGAAGAAAAAAATCACTCTTGAATTTGCCTAATGGCATGTATCAAGACCTACCTTCCAACAAAAATACTAATTGTCACTTACCTGTTTGACCCAAATCCAAACCTGAAATGTTATTTTCTCCTACTGCTCTGCAAACTAACTGAATTTGGGGGAGGGAGTGTGCAGGGGCAGAGGCAGTTTGACTAAAGTCCCCAGGGCCCTATGTGAAGCAGAAGCATTCCTCTGGGTAATAGAGACCAGGGAGAATTCCAGGACCTTTTAAAGAACACTAGAAGACCATGTTAGTTTAACATTTTAGCTTTTATAGGCGACAATAACTGCTTTATATGTTCCCCAGAATCAGTTTTCCTGCCTCTCTGCATACGTAGCTTAATATTCACTAGTCTAGCTATCAGGATGTCACAGACTATAAATGGTGGTGAATCCGAATATAAGCTGAAGCTTTGTAAATCACACTGCTTGTGAAATACGTCAGGAAAACCCACATAAAACAATCACATAGAAAGACTTCTGTAGAGTCAAGAAATCTTCTATAGTATGAATAACAGCTTCTAATTTCTTTCTTTATGGACTCAGATTTCCTTTGTATTGTTTTTTTAAAAGGAGGCGTGTACCTGTGTTAATTCAGTGGTAATAATAAGCAGAAATGGCAGCTGCATGCAGAGGGTTACAGAGGATTACTCATAGTTCCTTCCATGACATCCTGGAGATATGTTTCTAACTATTTCTTCCCTATATCAGAGGTCCTACAGTGTGAAACCCATTTTTGGAGACAGAAGCTTATCCTTGCAGAATTTTAAATCCAGTTTAGCTGGATTAATAGCTTATTTAAAATCAAGACCTAGCATGTGGGCATTCAAGAATGCACAACAGAAGCTTCTAAACTTCATTATGAACTACCAAAAGTACTAAAGGTAAATTATTTCCAACTAATAATAACTACTGACATAGATGAAAACTATTTATGTTGTCTGAAAACCTAGACTCAAGGCAGTACTGACCTGAGGTGAAGATTTTGCAGTGGAATTTCCTAAGCCTAGTTTTCCATAGTCTCCATCTCCAAAAGCCCACACCATGGAACCATCTACTGACACTGCCAAAGTGTGGTTTAATCCACAGGCCACCTAAAGAAATAACAGCATTCCGTAAGGCAAATCACAAGACCTAAAACACGCTCCCCCGTTTCTGGGACCCTTTTTCTCTACTTCAGTGAAAAACTTGGCTATGTTTCCAAATATCTACAATGGTTTCAGAGCATACTACAAATGTTAACCAAAGTAAGTCAACAAGAAATAATTCTTAATGTCCATATATAACTTTTTTCTTCAAAGTGAAATCCTTCAAACGTCTGTGGCTAAACCATAATCAGTATGAAAGATAGGGGAAAAGTATACATAACCCAAAAATATTCGTTCGTATCAAAAATTATCTAAGGAATGATATAGAAAAAGCCAAAAATATTTCCTTGTTAAAGGACACTCTTGATGTATACAAGACAGAGATAATTACTGCTTAGGAGCAGTAGCTACCAGTGATGTTGCAATTCAGCCATACAACTCAAGGATACCAGACAGGAGCTACTAGTATCTGTATTTTTTAAGGGTTTAATAGCAAGTGGTATTAGTATGTTATGGAGGGGGCTTTAAAAATATTCACGTCCTGAAATAAGGGTTACATTTGTTGGTCTGTCACATAAACAAACTTAAATTGACTTTAAATATGAATTTCACATTGGGAAACAGTTAAAATTATCAATTAGACCATAGCAAAATGTACATGAGGTTAGGTACAACTGGTGATCCTGATCTTCCTGAGGGTGTCTAAGTGAACACAGAAGAAATGAGAAACAATGATCAGCTAGAATATCTTATTGATTTATTCCATGCCTGTCCAATCTGATATCCCTCCAGTGCAGTCACTCTCTCTGGAAGTTTTTTGTTAGAGGTATTTCCAAGACCCAGACGACCATAGTCACCATTCCCAAAGGTGAACAGTTTGCCATCTGAAGTGACCACTGCTGAGTGCTTGAAGCCACAAGACATCTAAGACAGAACCAAGGAGAAAGAAAACTTTTAAGAAGGGAAACTAAGAAAGAAGTAAATCTGCCATTTTTGGTATTAATATAGCAATAAACTTTACATAAACTTCACTGAAAACTGGATCTTCAAAGATGAATGCTTTTAAAAAAATTTTTTTTAAATTTTTTTTAAATTTTAAAGAGACAGTGTCTTGCTCTGTCACCTAGGCTGGAGTGCAGTGGTGTGATCACAACTCACTGCAGCCCCAAACTCCTGGGCTCAAGCAATCCTCCCACCTCAGCCTCCCAAGTAGCTGGGACTACAGGCATGTGCTACCACACCTGGCTATTTATTTCTATTTTTTGTAGAGACAGGGTCTTGCTATGTTGTCTAGGCTGGTCTCAAACTCCTGGCCTCAAGCAATCCTCTTGCCTTGGCCTCCCAAAGTGTTAGGAATTACAGGCATAAGCCACTGCATCTGGCCAACTGGTACATTTATCTGCCCAAGTTGCTCTCCTGCTCTCCCAAGTCTGATCTGTCTCAACAGCCTCAGGAAGCCCAAGCTGAACAGCATACCCTGGAATAACTACTGCTACTCTTCAGCTGTGTACAGATGACCTAGACTAAATGAGATAATAAATGGGGAAATTGTTTGTAAACTATAAGGTGCTATATAATCTTACAATATGATTTTAGAACACTATTTTCCAGAAAATGCATGTTAACTTAGCTTTTGTAACAAAAATGATAGGTTAAAAGCAAAGTTTTCCATTTATCTGTGTATTAAGAACTGTGTGGCAGAAGTTAAACCACACGATATTCCTTCCAAGGGCGTGCAGCACCCTAGTCTGGGCCAACCAGCTGGCTCACGAAAAAGACCATTCTAACCAATACTAACAAGACCAGTACTAACACCAAAGCCTATTCAAACTTCGGACAAGCTCAGGAATGAATCTGAACATCCAAAACCAATGGATCTCTTATAATGACTGTGTAATATATTTTTACTATATTTTCTGTTACCTAATTTTAAGAAACCTATTCAACAACTAGTATATTTACAATGAAAGGCAAACTTATTCATTTCCTGCCTGACCTGCACCACTTCTTCTCCTTGTAAGGCCTCGATCTGCCTGGGCCGCCGCTGCCTGTCGCTGTTCCCATGGCCAAGTTTACCATAGTCACCATCTCCCCAGCTAAAGACCTCACCACTTTCAGTTAGGGCCATAGAGTGCCCATCAGAACCACAGGAAGTCACCAGCTGGGTCACCACAAAGCCTGGAACAGAACAGAAACCCAACAGGAGTCACTGGATGTTAAAACTCTCCTCTTTACTTGCAGCTGCTACTGAATACCCTCAATCAAAAACCACCGAATTGGTACTATGAAAATAAGAATAATTTCATTAGTTTTTGTTTTTGTTGTTTTTTTTTTAGATGGAGTCTCACTCTGTCATCCAGGCTGGAGTGCAGTGGTGTGATCTCGGCTCACTGCAACCTCCACCTCCCCGGTTCAAGTGATTCTCTTGCCTCAGCCTCCTGAGTAGCTGGGATTACAGGCATGTGCCACCATATCTGGCTAATTTTTGTATTTTTAACAGAGACAGGGTTTTACCATGCTGGCCAGGCTGGTCATGAACTCCTGACCTCAAGTGATCCGCCCACCTCAGCCTCCCAAAGAGCTGGGTTTACAGGCATGAGCCACAGTAACCGGCCCAATTTCTTTAGTTTGAAATTGAATTTGTAGCCATAACCTAGCAAAACTGCGAATAGTCACCTAAAATAATGGTGATGACAAGGAAAACGATGATGACAGCAATAGTTACAGTCATTAATGACTGGCTATGCTCTAGCCACTCCTATAAATGCTTTACATGGATTATCTCATTTTCTACTTTCACATAGCACCTATGAAACAGATACTAACATCCCATTTTTACAAGTGGGAAAACTGAGTCACAAAGAGGTCTCGAAGCTTGTGCAATGTCCCAGAGCCAAGGACCAGTAGAACCCATAGGAACCCAGCACACATTCTCATCTTTACTGCTGTGGTCTTCACACTCAGATCACAATGAAAAGAACCTGAGCTTCTAGGAACTTGTTTTGAACTCATAGTTACTTGTATGCTTTTACCTAAAAAAACCGTCGGTGCTCTCTTTGTAGGCTTCAGAGTCATTATGAGTTCAGTTAATGAGCAAGCCGGGGGCTTGTACAGTGGTTTCTCCAAAGGTGTTCTCTCTCCAATTCACAAAGAACTCTGATGAAGATGTCCTTTAAAGTCTTTAGCACATTTGCAGATTTCCATATAAACTGATTTTTAATTTTAATGAAACACATGCATGATTGCTACTGCTATTAACATCTGCCTACTTACACTTTTGCAATTTTTAAGCATTTGTTTACAATCTTCAGTGGGTCTCAAAAAGTGTTATTTATATTTCACTGAATTCTAGCATTGCTATAAGTAACCTGCAATATAGCTTAAAATATGGAAATTAAGGCTGCACACATGCCTAAACAAGGATTTAAATGTAAGTGAAAACCTGATATGATTTTATCTAGCAAAGGTTTGAGAAGGGCAAAGGTTTGTATGACCAAACCTACATTAGGCCTTAGGTTCTAACCATCTTTTTATTAAGGACAATTTTACCTTGTAAGGCTGAAATAACTGTCAGCACATGAAGGTCATCTGAATTTCCTTGTCCTAATCTGCCATAACTTCCTTCCCCACAAGCCAACACTGTGCCATTGGCCTGGATGACAAAGGTACAATTCTGACCACAAATGACCTAGTATAAAAACACAGAATTAAATATTTTATTCTTTATTATATTGCTTTAACATGCAAGCACTTGAAATGATTCCACGTATACAAAGAATGCTTTTATAATTGTTTTATCCTTTTACTGAAAGGGAAGAGTTGATATAACTATGCAGTCCCGTAACTCCTTGATGACTATAAAACTGCTTATTTAACCAAGAGATGTATGAGATTCATCCATTTAAAATAGTTTAGAACAACAAAATGGATGAAAGAAAAAGGAAGGGGTGATGGGGAAACATTAAAGACTGGGCTAGAAAGAAGCAGAAACTCGTACATAAGAATGAGTCATGCAATCTGGACTAGCTGAGGTAAAGAAGAGCAAAAGAGAAAGCAGAGGCCTCGAGAAGGGTTTGGCGCTATATCGTACCAGGATTATTAGAAAAGGGGAGTGGTCGATAAAATCTGGCTAAAGATCCTAGGAAGTTTTTAGCCCCAAAGAGAAAATCACTAATTAGGAGTATCTAAACTGCTAGAAATACATACTGGGCAGGCCTAACACATCATGATGTTAGTTCATTAAACTTGAAAGAAAAATTTAGAAATTTGTTAACTTCTTAAGTCTGATAAAAACCACAGCAAGTTTTTATTTGAAAGCTATATATCATGACTTTCTTTAATGATTCCTCATAATAGATTATGAAATGGACAAGCTTTATCCCACAATAAGACAAGCAAAAGAATTAGAATTTTCAGTTCCCATGTTTCTTTTCTATTTTTTATCCTGTTAGTTACCTGTTGGGCCTGTGAGAATGAGGGAGCTGCTGCAGGTACCATTACATTTCTTCCAGCTTCTGCCAGCTGTCCATGCCTACCAGCACCCCATAAGTAGACATCACATTTACCTCCCAGGTGCCAGTCCTAGAAAACCACAATCATCTCAAAATTAGAGTCATCCATTCACTCAAACAGCCATGTACTACGTACCAAGTGTGTGCCAGCCTGTATGGGAGACACCAGGGCACAAACACACAAGCATTTAGAATCAAAACATTGACTGAGAACCATCATACAGTTATCTTCATCTTTACTGACCTCAGGTCTGGAAGTTGCCCAAGACATAATTTGTTCATCCATGCCGTTAATCCATTTACTGTTATCCTGAAAAACAGGGGGTACATAATGATCAATTCTGCTTAGGCAAGATGCACCTGCTCTTAACCACAAAGTCCTCTTCTAATCATTAAGTCTTATATCCAAAAAAGAACATGGTAATATTATGATAAATTAAGAGCAGTTTTATAATTATGTCAAACTTGATTTTATGCACTGTCAGTATTTCCCTTTATTATAAACACTTTCACTATCACTATCACTACAGCATTGGTGATTCAAAGCTAGCCATGTGTTTTCTGAACACCCACAGGTACAAGGTCATGTGGAGGACCCTACACCCCTGTAAACTCTTTGTGTAGCTGTGGGCAAATCACTTCATCTTTCTGGGCTTCAGCTTCCTCATCTACAAAATTACAGAGTTGGGCCAAATGGGCTTAGAAGGACATTTTCTGATTAAAATATTCTATACTTTTGTGCCACGTGACATTTCAGTCAACAACAAACTGCATGTGTGAAGATGGTCTCTTAAGATTATAAAACCTTATTTTTATTATACCTTCTATGTTTACATACACAAACACTTATCACTGTTACAAATGCCTAGAGCATTGAATACAGTCATATTCTGTACAGGTTTGTAGCCTAGGAGTAATCAGACTATACCGTATAGTCTTGTTGTAAGTAGGCTGTATCATCTAGGTTTGTGTAAGTACTATACACTCTATGATATTCCCAGTGTCAAGATTGCCTAACAACGCATTTCTCAGAACATATCCCCATCATTAAGTGATGCATAGCTACAGTTACATAATTTTACTTAATTTATATTTGTCTGTTTCATATTGTATCAATGTTTATCCAAATGTTTGTATACATAAATCTTAAGTAAACAAAGAGGTTGTTAGATCATGTGCTGTCCTGTAGTCTAAACAGGTATTTTATCTGTCACAGTTTCTACAGTAGACACTCTCAAATACAATCCGAATGAAATGACAATTAGAATGCTCTTCTATATTTTATTTGATGCTAATTAAAGACATGATTGAAATGCCAAATAAATTAGAATCTATATGTGGCATATAACCCACAAGATGATCAGGAAAAGATGCTAAGATATATACAACTAAAGCACTAACAAAGTACCTATGGACAAAAGAAAATGAGAAAATATGGGACTATGTCATTGAGAGCTGGCAGGTTTACAAGAGTTCAACAGTGCTTACATTATCAATTCCTGTCACTATGGAGGCCTGCCATCAGATTGAAAGTGACTATTTGAAAGAAAAATATTTTCCATTTCTCTTAAGGGTATCCTTCTAGCCATGCATACCAGCAAAGACTTATTAGGGGTCTGCTACATGCCCAATACCCATGATAAAATCTCAGCTGCAAATAATAGCAGCTCACAGTACATTTACCATTAGAAATACAAGTTCATCCTCTGGAACAGGTTCTAGATCTGGAACGGTAAAAGATTCTGGAAACTGGGCTCCATTGGTCAGGGCTTCGGCAGCTTTTATAGTGGTTGAGAAACATTCTAACCAGGCCCATTCATTTGGATTCCAGGATGCAGGGTCAGGGAGACAGTTCTGGTGGTGTGGTGGCACTGGAGGGTTACACAACAGATGATCCAGATGAAGTCCCACAGCAAGGGAAGCCAAGCATTGCATATAGGGGCTGTGAACAAGTTGGTCACCACAAACCACATGAGGCTAAAACAAAATACAAGGATATAATATGTCAAAGAGTTTGTGCCAAATATTCTAAATTAACCTACCATAGTCTGAAAGTCTGGAATCATATTTTTCAAGTTTACTGTTTAAGCTTTTTGCTAAGAAATAATTTTAGATTTAGAGTGAGTTGTACAGATAGTACCAAGGATTTCTGTATACCCTTCGCCCAACTTTATCTAATGTTAACATCTTATACAACCCTGGCACATTTATCAAAACTAACAAACTAACATTGGTACAATACTAACTAAACCACAGAACTTTATTTGGTTTTCCTCAGTTTTCCCATTAATACTCCTTTTCTGCTCCAGGATCCAATCTAAGCTATCACACTGCATATAGTACATTTTCATCATGGTTT
Organism: Pan troglodytes; assembly: GCF_028858775.2. NCBI lineage: Eukaryota > Metazoa > Chordata > Mammalia > Primates > Hominidae > Pan > Pan troglodytes. Next base: position 55,632,582 of record NC_072414.2, read on the forward strand.
TTCTTGATTGGAAAAAAAAGCAGGTAACTATTTAACCACAGAGATCTGCTCTTCTCACTTTCCTCCTTTATAAGAGAATCCTGGTAGCCATCAAAGGAAAAGCAAAAAGCTGGAAGACAGGCTACTTTAGGATCACTCTCTGGACAAGTTCAAATGCTGCAATTCCTCATTCCAGTATTTAATGACCCTACTCAATTCAACATAGCTCTTCCACTAAATTTTCCACAAAGATTTATCTAATAAGTGGAGACGATGTTCAGTCTGATACCCGCATCCATCCCTATCCCTCAACTTTTGGAATGGCCAAGCCATATAAAAATAGATATATGTGTGGGTCAGAAAAGGGAAGATATTCTGCTGCATAGGTATTTTAAGAAGCTTTGGAGTGAATAAATAATCTGAAAAGCAGTAATACAAACTTGGTGTTTGTTTCTTTATTTTACTCTGGTGAAAATAAAGCAAGAATAGACTTAGGGTTGCTGAACAACTCTTTTAGGCATGACTCACCTTCATTTGATTCTGCCCAAATAGCCCCACTTATTATCCTCAGACCTCATGCTTTTAAGGGATAAGTTCAAGGCTATAATCACATTCCAAAGCACCAGGTATCTGTGTATCTCTAGGAGTGAGTGTAATGAGTTACCTTTTCATAGGCATACTGCTCCTGAAGCATCATGGGGAGCCGCTCCAGAAATGCTCTCATGCAGGGAGCCATGTTCAATCCCAGAACACCCTGCTGTTTCAATGCTGTCCTACAGGTTGCCAAAACATGATTGGCAGCTGCCCATTCTGCCGTACAATTCACGACCAAAACATCCTGGTTGAAAATAAATCATGCCACATAATAAATTTGTTTAAATAAAAAATAATGCTATCACCATTTAATCTGTGAAATTCCTTCTAGTAACTGGGACATCTTTGCTTTTTGGATATTTTATATCCAAAAAGGCTATACTTTTAATGCCTATGGAACTTCAAAATATCCTAAATTTTGTCTAAGTAAAAAATAATGAGAAATAATAAAATTTGTGAACTACCTCTGATTAGCTGGTACTTTTTAAGGAAATAATGTCAATAATTAACTATTTCTTCAGAACCTACAGAATAAGGTATCTAGTATATTTCAAAAGTCATGTCTGACATGACTACAAGGATAGCTGCAAAAGAGGTAGCACTGCTTTAACTCTGGCTCTATGGCTTATTCTACACAGGCCACTACTGCCTAGGGTCTGATTCTACATTTTACTTTCAGTAGAACCTTTCATGAAGTTTACAGCTTATTTTAACATCATTTAACCATATAAAATGTAAATCAAATCAGCACATTGGCTCTAATCTCTAAGGGTATGAAAAATAATACTGTAGGGAATAATGTTATATCATAGAATTACTTCACAGCAGGGGACCAGCAGTTTTACTAGAATATTAAATTTGAAAGCCAAGATATATTTTGTATACTTAGTTAAATGTCTTTGCAATGCTTCTTCTTTTCAGGGAAAAATTGTTTGAGATAGTTTTTTTTTTCCTTTGGGATGGGCTCTCACTCTGTCACCCAGGTTGGAGTACAATGGCGCAGTCTCGGCTCACTGCAACCTCTGCCTCCTGGGTTCAAGCAATTCTCCCGCCTCAGCCTTCCAAGTAGCTGAGACTATAGGCATGTGCCACCACGCCTGGCTAATTTTTGTATTTTTAGTAGAGATGGGGTTTCACCATGTTGGCCAGGCTGGTCTTGAACTCCTGACCTCGAGCAATCTGCCCACCTCAGCCTCCCCAAAGTGCTGGGATTACAGGCATGAGCCACTGCACCTGGCCTTGAGATAGTTTAGTGCTACTGTCAAAAATCATGGCAGAAAGTCAAAATCTACTTTATCACTTCCAATGGAAATGAAATTGTTCAATATCTAAGCACTGTCACCAAAGTATGGGGTGTAGTAGAAAAAACACTAGACTATAAATCAGGAGACTTAGGTTCTAATTCTCCTTCTGCTACTAAATAGTTGCACTGTTTTGGACAAGTAGTAATCCCTCTGGACATCAGGTTTCTCCTCCATAAAGTGGGGTGGTTAGACTATGATTTCTAAAGTTCTTTACAAGCTTACACCCTATCATTTGATATAACTATAATATTACCTTTGATCTATTTGAGCAAGCAGCTACTCCAACTTCTGGAATCCATACTGTGGTCTGAATAGCTCCAGAGCCTATCACAACAGTTTGCAAGACAGAGCCATCCTAAAATGAGATATATTTACCAATACACACCACTGAACTGTAGGTATAATTTACATTTAAATTTCTATTTCACATTGACAAAAACATATTCTAAAGTCTACATTTTAGCTAAATTCAGCAACATCCAATCACATACCTACTACAAAATTTTCTAGGACACAGCTGATTTTAAAAACACTTATCATCAGTAAGAAAAATGTAAGGGCAGAGGATTCTGAAAGAAGTTTCCTCAGTATTCAAGAGATTACTCTATAAAATGTTTCTACAATTGGTTAATTTTTATCATTAATTGGTTAATTTTTATCATATGTGTTTAAGTTAGTGTCAAAATATTCCTTAACATAAAAATAAAATCTATGCTCTTACCCTTAAAGACCAAATGTTCATGAGCCCACCTAGTCCACCAGACACCAGGGCCAACCCATCAGAACTAAAGGCAACAGTCCGAACAGGAGTGATGTGTCCCCGCAGCTGATAAACACACTTGGCTCCTGATGATTTCCTATATCCATCCTGAAATTCATTATTTTTAACATGCATTAAAATAAAGATAAATTATATAAGTTCAAGATTTATCATTCACTCTTGGAAATTTTATATTTCAGAATAAAATTGGCAAGGGGGAGAGATAATTTCTCTCATAAAGGATAGTAAGCTTGACTGAATCAGTAATAAAATATCAATCTGATTCCCTTTGTTGAAGCTTTCATCTTTTTTAAAAAATATATTTCTAAACTAGTTTTCTACTCTTCAAACTACAGAAATAACATCTCAAAGTTCTAATTATCCCTCAAAGACAGGAAAATACTGACTACTTTTTAACCAGTGTTTTGATTTTTAAATTTTCACTTCATGTAATTTTCATTTTTATCCCCTAACATTTGTGAACTGCACATGCTGACTCTATATAAATAGATTCCTCTTTTTGTTGGCTGATGGTTCTGTCTGTCACACATTTGTTCTGCAAGCTTTAGAAGTGACATAGGTAAGGCCTGTCTACAGGGCTGCCCTCCAGCACAAAGAGTAAACCAGACCTATCTGTAGTACTCCCACCTCCACTGCTGTGATATTCTCCTATTAGTGAGTTGGCTACTCCTTCCCTCCCTCTTCACCCTTTCTCCTCGTCCTTAAGCTCCTTCTTCCTTTTAGTTATGACAACATAATACTATATGTATTCACTACCCAAAGATGATGTAAAGTGTATTTCTTCCAAGGGTATCATGAGCAAAAGGAAGGCAACAGAATGTACAAACTGGTAGCTCAGAGATGCGATCTGACTGGCCACTCAGTGTTTTAAACAATTTTAAGTTAGGTGCCAATGTTTAATATTGGGAGATTTTACTTAAACATTGGATTCTTAGCATCTATAGAAAAATAAAACAATCTGGTAACAACAGGCTCTTAATTCTGGAAACTGACAATCAGCTGTGTGCCTTTATATAAAGCATGTAAGCTTCTTTGTTTTTTTTTTCTGTTTTTGCTTTTTACCCTCTCCAAACCTTCTAACCCTAGCTTTATGAATTTATGTTACTCGCCTAGAGGGCTCTCTATAAATATATACATTTGTAACTTCTGTTTAATATAAATAAATCATTCTTCATAGCAAGGATTCTGGCATCAGTTGGAGATTCTTTGGATGGATGTGCTCCCATGGAGTTTCTATTTTAATGTACTAACAACTTACGACTCGTCTATCTGTAGTATCAATTATATCCACTATCACAGTAACAGTCACCACTTAATATGTATAGAATATCTCATTTTACCAAGCAATTATGGTATCTCTGATTTATAAAAAATTAAGCTAATTCAGGATGACAATTACTTATATTTCCCAATGGATCTTGCCCTTTGGGATATAGTAATGACTTTTTTAGTAACCAAGGGAGAATGACTTTGATGTCATATACTTTCCATAGTTTCAGATAAAGTCTTCAAAAACACCAGAATGTTACCTGGCAATTTGATTCCTGGTCCCACCATCCTTCTGCACTAGTCACATTGGTCTGTGTAGTATCTTGAGGAATGCGCCAAACACATACTAAGCCACTCTGACAGCCACTTAAAAAAATTGATCACATAAAACCAGAACATGTCAATATGCATTAAGTAAAAATATTTCCGAATTGCAATCAATTAAGATCTGATAGAACCACTGCATTATTTTTTAAACTTATTTGTAGTACATACAATCTTTTACAAGAAATACAACCGAGGCCAATATTCTAACAACATCACACCCAGAGATAAGGAGATTACATACCAAGTTTCACACTGGACAACTACTACTCTTTCTTTTCTCTGAGATAATCTTATAATGTTACACATTATAAGAATAGTAACTGGCAATAAACTCTTTAAGACTACTGAGAAGCCACACTTAACGCAAATAACAGTCTATACCAATATAAAAACTAAGACGTATAGATGCAAATTGACAACATACGTAGCCATCAGTAACTGCAACTTGGATCCTTTCCCTGGAAGGCGGCACCAAGCAATGCCATTTACAATAGATGGATGGCAGAGTGAATGTAGACAGCGCCAGCATCCCGAAATAGAGCCCCAGAGTTTCACACTGTCTTCTTTGGCACATGTCATAAGAATATGACCTGTAGGGTCCCACTTCATGCTAATAAGAGTATCCTTAAAATGGAAGGAAGAGAAAAAAAATCGGAGTAATGTTTCCTTCACAAATACTTTAAATTCAGTAATACATAACTTATATTTCTTAGCATCTATATTTCTATAACTCATTTATTTTGAAATCAATTATTTTATGCAAATCAGATACTGCCGTATCATTCCCAATCACTAGACCAACTTACCCTTTAATGTAGTCTGTGTTATATATATTTGCTGCAGTCAAAGCTCAACAAATGTTAGTAGGATAAATGAATTATGAAATTCTGACTCAAAAGGGATATGTTATCTCTCATTAGCATTTGTATTTATTAAGAGTTATCCTTATTGACTAGTAATCATTACAGTATAAAAAAGAAGAGACTTAAAAAAAATGCACCCCTTACATCCCAATAGCAAACACTTATGATAATCTGGGATATGTTTTGTGTTTATATGGCTGTGATCACTGTGCTCTTCTGATTTTATTTTTATTTTTCAATCCTCTTCTACATCTTCTAACTCCTGGTTTCATGCATTTATGCTACTTGCCTAGATGGTCCTGTAAATATCTGAACTGGCAACCTCTGTTTAAGGTAAAAAAACCATTCTTCATGAACGGAATTTCTGACATTACGGGGAGCATTTGAACAGGAGGTATTACCAGGGTGTTCATAATTCACTGTTTTAGCTTTACTCTTTCATGGCTTATTTATTTTTACATAGACTTATCCATGTATATCCATGGTCCAAAGATTCTGTGCAACAACAGAACATTAAGTCATAAGTGACTGATGTAAAAAAATTTTAAAAGAAACTAGTATCAAGCAATAGTAGAGGCTTAAAAAAAAAAAAAAAAAAAAAAAAAAAAAACCAAGAAGGCTGGGCACCGTGGCTCACGCCCGTAATCCAAACACTTTGGGAGGCCGAGGTGGGCGGATCATGAAGTCAGGAATTCGAGACCAGCCTGGCCAGCATGGTGAAACCCCGTCTCTAGTAAAAATAAAAAAAAAAAAATTAGCCGGGAGTGGTGGCGGGCGCCTGTAATCCCAGCTACTCAGGAGGCTGAGGCAGGAAAATTGCTTGAACCCGGGAAGCGGAGGTTGCAGTGAGCTGAGATCGTGCCACTGTACTCCAGGTTGGGTGACAGAGCATGACTCCATCTCAGGAAAAAACAAACAAACAAAAACAAAAACAAAGCAAAACAAGAAAAAGCAACTATCTGGTAAAGATGCTTTTACCAGAATATATACAAATAGCCAATAGGCATATGAAAAAATGCTCAACGTCACTAATCATCAGAGAAAAGCAAATTCAAACCACAATGAGCCATGTGCGTTGGCTCACGCCTGTAATCCCAGCACTTTGGGAGGCTGAGGCAGGCAGATCACTTGAGGTCAGGAGTTCGAGACCAGCCTGACCAACATGGTGAAACCCTGTCTCTACTAAAAATATAAAAATTAGCCAGTTTGGTGGTGAGTGCCTGTAATCCCAGCTACTCAGGAGACTGAGGCAGAAGAATTGCTTGAACCTGGGGGTTGGAAATTGCAGTGAGCCAAGATCGCACCCCTGCACTCCAGCCTGGGCGAAAAAGCTAGACTCTGTCTAAAAAAATAAAAATTTACATTAAAAAAAAAAAAAAACCACAATGAGATATCATCTCACCCCAGTCAGGATGGTTATTATTAAAAAGACAAAAAACAACAGATGTCGGCAAGAAAGTGGTGAAAAGGGAACTCTTAAACACTGTTGGTGGGAATGTAAATTAGTACAAACTCTATAGAAAACAGTATGGGGATTTCTCAATGAACAAAAACCAGAACTACCATTTGATCCAGCAATCCCACTACTGAGTATCTACCCAAAGGAAAATAAATCATTTTCTCAAAAAGATGCCTGCACTCATACATTTATCACAACACCATTCACAATAGCAAAGATATGGAATCAACCTAAGTGTCCATCAATGGATGACTGGATAATGAAAACATGGTATATATAAACAATGGAATACTACGCAGCCATAAGAAGAATGAAATCAGGTATTTTAAGCAACATGGTTGGAACTGGAGCCCATTATCTTAAGTTAAATAAGTCAGTCACAGAAAGGCAAATATTACATTTTTTTCACTTTTAAGTGGTTATTATTAAAAAGACAAAAAACAACAGATGTTGGCAAGAAAGTGGTGAAAAGGGAACTCACGTGTACACACGGTCCTAGAGTGTGGAATGATAGACAAGGGAGACTTGGAAGGTGAGGGCTGGGAGGAGGATGGATTATGAGAGATTACTTGATGGGTACAATGTATGTCATTTGGGTGATGGATATCCTAAAATATCTGACTTCGCCACTGTGTAATCTATGCATGTAACAAAATTATATTTGTATCCCATAAAATTACGTTTTTTAAAGATGCATTTACCTTATGTGCATCAATTAGAACAATGCCTCCTTTCTCAAGTGGTTCCTTTGTTCCCAGTAACAGTTTTCCATCAAAATATCCCACTGCAAATGGTCTGTCTTCACTGAACCATGCAATGCAAGTAACAGACACTAACATGATCAAAACAAAAGAGTAAGGAAAAGATAGTTATTTGTCATTGTCTGACTTAAAAGACAGAGACTTTGAAAGAAATAATGATAATGCAACCATTGCAAGTAAATTTCCAAATAGCTCTTTAATGCATTTAGACAAAATGTAGGCGTACAGTGAGGATTCCATGTAACATACTTTTTTAAAGTGTCGCTTATCTGTGACAAGGACTACCTAATTTATAATCTTTCATTCTTTTTCAGGTGGTTGTTGAAAAATAGAGACAAAAATTAAATTCCTTTGCTGACTGTAAGTCACCATAGGTTCTTTCCTTTTGGACCAAAATCTACCATGAAACTGAGAAGTGAAAGAACCCAAGTCATAGAAAGAAAATTACATCTCTTTTTTTGCTTATTTAATATTCCCTATTCAGTATGTTTCCATATTCTATCAAAATGTTCTGTTCTCACAATCTATATTTCTACTTGTTTCTTCAAGTATATGTAACACTGAAAGACTACAAAAGAAGTAAAAACAGTATCTGTGAGGGTAGAATGGGAGTGTGGGAACTGAGTAGACAGGAGAAAGACTTTTCACTGTATGCTTTTTAAAACTTGAATTTTTGAACCCTATGAAAGTATTACCTATTCTTAAACAAACAAAACAAACCTCTTCTGTTAATGGAATACCATGTAAGCAAGCACTATGACTTTGAATTACCCCACTTCCCCCAGACAACCAACAAAATCTAGTGAGATGCATTCACGTTCAAAGGAACACCACAGTAAGAAGAAAGCAGACTTCCTAATCTCTCTTGTCAGATCAGGAATTCCCCACTTCCCCTTCCTCCATTACTTCAATTTTACTCATTTTTTAAAAGACAATTTCATCTCGGCCAGGCACGGTGGCTCACGCCTGTAATCCCAGGACTTTGGGAGGCCGAGGTGGGCGGATCACAAGGTGAGGAGATCGAGACCATCCTGGCCAACATGGTGAAACCCTGTCTCTACTAAAAATACAAAAATTAGCTGGGCGTAGTGGTGAGTGCCTGTAATCCCAGCTACTTGGGAGGCTGAGGCAGGAGAATAGCTTGAACCAGGGAGTCAGAGGTTGCAGTGAGCCGAGATCGTGCCACTGCACTCCAGCCTGGTGACAGAGCGAGACTCCTTCTCAAAACAAAACAAAACAAAACAAAACAAAAAAAACCACACACACAAAAACAATTTCATCTCTACCAATGATTATGACCTTCTTTTCTCTTGGACAGTCCTAACTTTCAAAGGAGACTTGGAATCTGCTATAAATATTAAGCCACACAAAAGATGAATTACTAATGTTATAATACTATTAAATCTCATTTTGACAGAGATGTGTGGTGGGGGCTAGGAGATAAATATCTTTCAATTCAGTAACTAATTAAAATTAAAACATGACTGGAAAATTTTGAAAACAAAGCCAAGATAATATTCACTTGGTATTTTTAAAAGCAAATGCCAAAAAGCTAAGTCTAGAAAGGAAGTTGGAGACTCCGTCAGCTAGACGTAAGTGCAGTCATTTACCATCCTTTCGATAGCAATGCTCCAATTCTCGACGGTGCATGGTGGACACATCAACAACTTCAATCAGTCCCAGAGATCCATCCATCCGTCCCACCAACAACAGTTCTGGAGACTCTCCTGACCAGGCTGTAGCCGGACCCTCTTCTGGCCAAGCCAGAGCAGATACCCAATGAGGCTGAATATCTACTAATCCTTTTCCTCCTAAAGAGGGAAAAAATGTTAACTAGTTTTTACTTAATTCTTAAAAAGAAAAAAAGGAACAGAAACAAATACTACTTAATTCTAATACACACTCAAAGCAGTTCCGAATTTCATAATAGCCTACTAATGAATAAGACCATGAAGGCAGGATCCTTCATTTATAATACTATATATGATCATAAAATTAAAGTTTTTCAGCCGGGCACAGTGGCTCATGCCTGTAATCCTAGCACTTTGGGAGGCCGAGACGGGCGGATCACCTGAGGTCAGGAATTCAAGACCAGCCTAGTCAACATGGTGAAACCTCTTCTCTACTAAAACTACACAAAAAATTGGCCAGGCATGGTGGCACGCGCCTGTAGTCCCAGCTACCTGGGAGATGGAGGCTGCAGTGAGCCGAGATCACGCCACTGTACTCCAGCCTGAATGACAGAGCAAGACTCCATCTCAAAATAAATAAATAAATAAATAAATAAATAAATAAATAAATAAATAAAATTAATGTTTTTCTGTAACCTTTTTTTTTTTTTTTGAAAGAGGGTCTTGCTCTGTTGCCCAGGTTGGAGTGAGTACAGTGGCATGATCATGGCTCACTGCAGCCCCAAACTCCCAGGCCCAAGCAATCCTTGAGCCTCAGCTTCCTGAGTCCCTGAGGTTCCAGGCATATGTCACCACGCCTGGCTGTCTGTAACTATTAATAGGGCAAAATGGTAGCGTTATAGAAGAGAGTGTAAAGAAAAACACTGAATGTACAAATGTACAAATGTCAAGCACTTAAGTCCTTTCTCAACAATTACTGATAACCACATTAGCATAAGAAACTTACCTGCAGTTAAGGCTAGCTATTCCTCAAATGTCACACAGAACAGTTATTCCTCAAGTATGTGACACAGAACACCTATTCCTCAAATATGTAAAAACAAATGAAAATACTAATAAGCTCAATATTACAATAATTATTTTTACTTTCCAGAGAGGTATAATAAAAACTGACAAGAATTTATACCTGCAAAATAAACATAATAGAAATATTTCAAGCAATTCAAAAGAATACATAGCTTAAAATTCAGTGACAACTACATCTCCCCAAACCCTACTCTGAATACTTAGTGGTACACGAAAAAAAATTTAAGTTTATAACTACTAGGTTAGTTGAAAGTCCCAGAAAGAAAAGTCAATAAATGAGCACTTCCTCTCTAATTTGAAGCACACAGTGCATAGATTGAAATTTCAGAGTTGTTGGAAGGCTTGTGAATTTCAAGGTGAAGAGAAACCACTGTTTGGACTCAGAAGACTAAGAAGAAGGCTTTAAAAAACTACTTTCAGCAGTTTACTAGTGTTTACATGACTCTTACCATTAACTTGCCAGATATTCACCATCTTTTCCAAAGCGCCTGCTAGATATTTGCCACTGATACTCCAGGAAACTGGTGAGAAACTTGGATCACTGGGTGATCCCAGGCTTTCCTCAGCATCCCCTTCCCTAGAATATAACAGACAGATATGCAGTTCTAATCCCCATCATTCAAAAGTAAATTAAATCCCAAACCTTAAAATAAGGGTTTCATATAGACTAGAGTGTATAACTGATTCTTCTGTTTCAAAACCTTGGCTAGCAGTATTTAACAGTTACACATTCATTAATGTTTGTCACCATGTGAAAAATGAATTATAAAAGAGTGATATTAGACTTTTCCTCATTTAATGTAGTATACAACTTGTCAATAAAGACATTCAAATTCTGTATGCGTTGTACAGATGGTTATTATTCAGAAGACATTGATTCTTATTTGCCTAAACTCTTGGGAAGACTTCAGAAAAGAAATAGCTACAGCTGGCTATAAAATTATTAAAAATGCAGCCAGGCGTAGTGGCTCACATCTGTAATCCCAGCATTTGGGAGGCTGGGGCGGGCAGATCACAAGGTCAGGAGTTTGAGACCAGCCTGGCCAACATAGTGAAACCCTGTCTCTACTAATAATACAAAAATTAGCCGGGCATGGTGGCAGGCACCTGTAGTCCCAGCTTCTTGGGAAGAGAAGGCAGCAGAATCACTTGAACCCGGGAGGCAGAGGTTGTGGTGAGCTGAGATTGCACCACTGCACTCTAGCCTAGGCAGCAGAGCGAGACTCAGTCTCAAAAAAAAAAAAAAAAAAAAAACAAAAAAAAAAACTGTTGAAAATGCTACATTCTGATACAGAAGCAATATAATTACTCTAATTCCTAAACAACTCTTAAAGACCTATGGCAAATTAGCCTACTGTTTTACATAGTTGAACATTTATTTACTAGTAGATCTTGATTTAATTCTAAGTCCAGATACAGATGATTTAAAATTATGTTTTCTGAATTTTCATCCTGGAAAGTTAAAAATACACATTGAAAATACAGTAATACTGGCCGGGCGCGGTGGCTCACGCCTGTAATCCCAGCACTTTGGGAGGCCGAGGCGGGCGGATCACGAGGTCAGGAGATCAAGACCATCCTGGCTAACACGGTGAAACCCCGTCTCTACTAAAAATACAAAAAATTAGCCGGGCGTGGTAGCGGGCGCCTGTAGTCCCAGCTACTCGGGAGGCTGAGGCAGGAGAATGGCGTGAACCCGGGAGGCGGAGCTTGCAGTGAGCCGAGATCGCGCCACTGCACTCCAGCCTGGCAGAGCGAGACTCCGTCTCAAAAAAAAAAAAAAAAAAAAGAAAATACAGTAATACTAATCTAAAAGAAAATTTCAAAAAATTTTAGTGACAATATGATTACATTAACACAACCAAGATGAGGCATGTTTAGGATTCTCTTATTTTAAATGGTATACACGTGATGTTAGCACTCACAATCTGTTGAACACACAGGTCTGCTGCAGTGAATATTGCTTCTTGGTAACATTCCATACGCGGATAGTGCCATCATTGCCACTTGTAGCCAAAAGACCTTTTTTATTACACCAAACACATGTCATTACCTAGAAAAGTTGAAACAGGTAGTCTAATAATTTTCTATTCAAATGATTTTATTATTTGAAAAAGTTGTATCCAATTTTTAAAAATCTACCATGAAATTAAAAGAAAAGCATCCATTCCTTTCTTTTCTTGAGATGAAGTCTTGCTCTGTTGCCCAGACTGGAGTGCAGTGGCTCAATCTCAGCTCACTGCAACCTCCATCTCCCGTGTTTAAGCAATTTTCATGCCTCAGCCTCCAATTACAGGCACGTGCCACCACAACTGGATAATTTTTGTATTTTTAGTAGAGATAGGTTTCGCCATGATGGCCAGGCTGGTCTCGAATGCCTGGCCTCAAGTGATCCGCCCACCTCAGCCTCTCAAAATTCTGGGATTACAGGCATGAGCCACCACACCCAGCCTCCATTCTTTTCTAAATGGCTTGCAAATATATTTGAAGCTTTACTTATTTGAAGTGTAGCTTTAAGGTACTATGCAATAATGCATTTGAATTATCTGAGACCTATTATAATCTTTACTAAATATGTTTACTTAATAAGTACTTTAACATTTTATGTTCTATAAAATAAATAACACAGACTAAGAAGTAATTTTAAAAATTGTTTAAGTAGGCCAGGTGCAGTGGCTCACACCTGTAATCCCAGCACTGTGGGAGGCCAAGGCAGGCGGATCACCTGAGGTCAGGAGTTTGAGACCAGCCTGGCCAACATGGAAAAACCCTGTCTCCACTAAAAATACAAAAAATTAGCCGATTGTGGTGGTGCACATCTGTAATTCCAGCTACGTGGGAGGCTGAGGCAGGAGAATCACTTGAACCTGGGAGGCGGGGACTACAGTGAGCCGAGATCTCACCACTGTACTCCAGTCTGGGTGAGACTCCGTTAAAAAAAAAATGTTTAAGTAATACAATTCAATCTTCATTTCTTGTTACAGCTCAGAGACCCCGTGGGTTAGATTAAAATAGTGAGGCCAATTTCTTTTCCTTTTGCATGCTGTCCTTCAGTATCTGTGGGTGATTGGTTCCATGATTCCCTGCCCCAAATTTGCAGACAGATTCCTTATAAAATTGGGGTAGTATCTGCATACAACATATATATATCCTCCCATGTAATTTAAATCATCTCATGATTACTTTAAATACCTAACAGAATGTAAATACTATGTAAACAGTTATACTGTACTTTTCATTTGTATTATTTTTTATTATTGGATCATTATTTTTTACCCCAATATTTTCCATTGGTAGTTGGTTGAATCAATGGATGCGGAACCCACGGATACAGAGGATCAAATGCATAAGTCTTCATCTTTTGTGAAGCTATTCCTTTGGTTTTCTTCTCATCCCCCATCCAATTCTCCAATTCGTATACTATTATATCAAACCAGCATACAGAGAAAGTAGAGTTGGTAACTGCCAGGAACATCTTTGTAATTGTGTGCATGTGTATGTGTACGTGTGAAAGAGAGTGACACAAAGAGAGAGACCTAAACTTTGAGCTCTTTGAGAAGAGAAGAGACTATTTCATCTTACGTAACGTGATTAACACACTTTCCACTCAAAATACTTACTCTGTTCTGATGAGCCTCCAACTTGATAAAGGAGCATTTTCTAAGATCTCCTCCCATATCGGCAAGTGTCTGCAGAGTAGTTTGGTTGTCACGGTCGTGTGCAGCAAGAGTGCGCACGAGTTGCTGAGCTGCCCATTGCCGATGCTGTGAGGACAGCCTGGAGGAGAGGCAGCAGGCTGCCAGGGCATTAGCCAACTCCAGAGGGCCTACAGCAGAAGGATCATAGGAAGGATGGGCATACAATTGGGCAATTAAACCTGCTTAAACAAAACATGAAATGATGCTCAGGTGAGATTTGGTGGTGGTGAACAAGCAAATGGGTTAACCCATATCTTTTAAGAATTAGCACTTTTGCAAGCAATTATTTCACTAAAATATGCACACAAGAAATAAAGCATTTATCTCACATCAAATTCTGTAAGAAATCTGATTCATTAAAAATATACATTTTAGGCCAGGCATGGTGGCTCACGCCTGTAATCCCAGTGCTTTGGGAGGCCAAGGTGGGAGGATCACCTGAGGTCAGGAGTTCGAGACCAGCCTGGCCAACATGGTGAAACCCCCATCTCTACTGAAAATACAAAAAAAAAAAAAAAAAATTAGCCACACCATGGTATGGTGGCACGTGCCTGTAATCCCAGCTACTCGGGAGGCTGAGGCAGGAGAATTGCTTCAACCTGGGAGACGGAGGTTGCGGTGAACCGAGACTGTGCCACTGCACTCCAGCCTGGGTGACACAGCAAGACTCCAACTCAAAAATAAAAAAAAATTATTATACAACAATCAATAATAGTCTTTGCTCCAAGGACTCAGTAGACTAAGAAAGCAGCAGAAATAATTTTAAAACCAGGATGGAGACGGCATGCCTTTAAGAAAACAGTTTGGCTTTTGTTGCTCAAAAGTGATGGTGTGATTGTAACCAGTCAAGGAACTGGGCTGATAGATCCAAAAGCCAGTATCGGCAGGGCGTGGTGGCTCATGCCTGTAATCTGAGCACTTTGGGAGGTCGAGGTGGGAGGATCACACAAGGCCAGGAGTTCAAGATGAGCCTGGCCAACATGGCGAAACCCCGTCTCTACTAAAAATAGAAAAATTAGCCGGGCATGGTGGCATGTGCCTGTAATCCCAGCTACTTGGGAGGCTGAGGCAGGAGAATCACTTGAGCCCAGGAGGTGGAGGTTGTACTGAGCCAAGATTGTGCCACTGCACTCCAGTTTGGGCGACAGAGTGAGACTCTGTCTCAAAAAGAAACAAAAAACAAAAGCCAGTTATCTCTTGGCTAAATGGTCCTGATGAAGAGAAAGGCAATACTGATAAGTAGTCCCTTCAAAGTGTTATAATCTTAAAACAAAGAGAAAACACTGCCTTCATCTAAATTTTATTAAAGAAACCTACCAGGATTATTATCTATGGTAACTCAAATCATAATCTATAACTAAACTAATATGGTACATTTTCTAATCTTTGTTTCCATACACAGTGAAAAAGTATCTATGCACTTCTTTTATGTTCTAAACTTAAGAAACTCACGTCATATAATTTATCATATACTAACAACGTAAAAACATTATTTAAAAATAAGAATCAAGTCAATTAGAAGACTGTATGTTTCAGTAGTATGAAACCTACCTTTCTTTTCAACTTCTGACTTATCATAGTTAGGTCTTAGTTTGGCCCCTTTGTCTGCTAGCAATGCCACAAGGGCCTGTGTTACAACAAAGTTTGGGGAGGTCACAAGCTTGTTCTCTTCAGCAATTCCTCGGAGAAAGCTGGGTAGAAACTTTCGCTGAATTGAGTCATCAACTGTGGTTAGATTTACACCTGTTGCAGCAGAAATCAAGTTCTGAAGAAGCAATTGGAAAAACAGGCTTAATTTTTACATGTAATTTTCGAACAAAAATATTTCATTTCAAAAGGCTCAAGAATCAGTTAGAAATAATCAATGTAACGGGGAAAAGTACTGAAAGTAGCTTACCTGTGTACACAACTGTACAAGCAGTTTGGCAGCACTAGGAGCATTTGATGCCAGACATCCCACTGCTGTGCTCAGATAGGCCAAGCAAGAGATAGGCTTGTTAGCCTTGCTATGCCCACCTCGTGATCGTTCTGAGGTGCTAGCCATGGCAGAAGGGCTGGTGGAGAGGCCAGCTCTCCCTGCTGCTGCCAAGCACATTAATCGAACTAGCGTTCGGATATCTGTTAGCCCCAGAGACTCAAGACCAGCAGCCAGGCTACAACTGGAACCACTGCCAGTAAAGAAAAACATCTCAGATGGATAAAGAAAACGGATTTCTTAAGGGACCATTTGCAGTCCCACATAACATTCACAGCATCAACAACCATAATAAAATGTAAGCTGCACTATCATTAGCCATATATGTCCTAAGAGTTGCCAAAGGTATCAAGCTGGAAACTGGCATCTAAACGTTCTCTCCTTTTAATAAGTATTGGCATATACTTGAAGTACAATTGAACTGTCAAAGTAAAACAGGAATGTTCACAAAGCATAAATTTTCATAAGCTGAACAAACCCATGTCACCGCCCTCCAGATCAAGAAACAGAACATTGCCAGTACCTCAGAAAACTGCTTTGGGCTTTTCTCAGTCACGATGCTCTCAAAAGTAACCACTATCCTGACTTCTAAAGCTACAAATTAGTTTTGCCTGTTTTTGAACTTTACATCAATTGAATAATTAACGTATGTACTCTTTTGTGTCTGGCTTCTTCAATATTATGTTTGCAAGATTCATCCAAACCTTGTAGCATTAAGCAGTTTGTTTTCATTGACATATACATGAAATCTGCCACAGTTCATTTATCCCTACAGATGACAATCAGGCGGTTTCCAACATGGGGCTATTATGAATAGTACTACCATGAATGATTGGTCTTTAGGGGGCACACATTTAAGTATTTCTGTTGGATATATACCCAGAAGTGGATCTCTGGGTCACAGAGTATGTTCCTGTTCAGTTTTAGTTGATACTATCGAACAGTTTTCCAAAGTGGTTATACCAATTCATTTTCTCACTAACAATGTATGGGAGTTTTAGCTGTTTCAGTCACTTTTTTCTCTCTAGTGTTTTAAATGTTTGCCATTCTTGTGGGTGTGCAATGGTATCTCATTGGTGGGTTTTTTGTCTTAGGTTTTTTTTTGTTTTTTTTTTTTTTTTTTGAGACAGGGTCTCACTATGTTTCCCAGGCTGGTCTCAAACTCCTGGCTCAAGGGTTCCTCCCGTCTTGGCCTCCCAATCACACTGGATTTTAATTTTCATTTCTCTGAAGACTCATTGAGGTTGAACATCTTTTCATGTTTATTGGCCATCTGGAGATCCTCTTTTGTGAAACACTTCTTAATGTGTTTTGTCCACTTTCTTCTGGGTTGTCTTTTTCTTGTTAATTTATAGGAATTCTTTACACATTCTGTTGGTTAGATGCATTACTAATATATTCTCCTGTTCTATGGCTTGCTTTTTTACTTTCTTACTTTTCAAATCACTTTTGCTAAACAGAGGTTTTCTATTTTATTGTATTCCAATTTATCAATCTTTTATGGCAGATTCCTTTTGTGACTTGCTTGAGGAATTTTTGCTTGTCCCAAGACAAAGAAGCAATTCTTCTATGTTACCTTCAATAAACTTTATTGATTTATTTTTCTTTCATATTTAGATCTAATAGCCACTTTATAACTATTTGCTTTATATAGTTTGAGGTTGGGACCAAGGCTTTTTTTTTCTATGTGGATAAACCATCAGACCCTGCTTCAGTTACTGAAAAAAACAGCCTTTCTCTATTGCTCTACAGTGTGAACCACTGTCATAAATCAAACCATAAATCAAGTGTTTATTTATATGTGTGGGTCAGTTTCTGAACTGTCTTCTGTACTATCCTATTTGCCTATCCTTGAGCCAATAGCACACAGTCTTATGGAAATTTTGTTTTTCTTTCAGGATCTTTCTGCCTTCACAGATTTGCCATTAAATACTCCTGCTTAATCACTTCTTAAACAGCTGTCTTTTAGGTATTTCTGGTTCTCATCCCCTTTTTACATTACACTCCACAGTATCAACATGGCAAGGATCCCCATGATGGCATCTGCAGGCTGACTTAGCTACACAGACGGTCAATATATTTTGACCTTTAGTTTTTGATCCAGCACCATTGGGATCAACAGCCTTAGTTTCCCATTTCAAGCAACAAAATAAAATGTATGCAGTTTACTCAGTTGTGATAATGGCATTATTTTCTACCTAAAAAGAGCCAAGTATTAACTGAATGACCGATTGAGTGAATAACAATGACTACGTCTAACATCTTTCATTCAACAGTACATATTCAAGCTTCTAAAATTCTATCTCACCCTCCCAAACACCACCAGACTTCCAGCTAATGTACACTAGAAGTTAACTTAGCATCATGTGACATAAAATAACACTTACCTGACTGAGAGAAGAGACAGCGCTCTCATGACCATGGTTCTGGCCAGAAGAACCTGAGCAGCAGCAGTCACTCTCCTTAAAGCCACCACACGGTCATGAGGGTTTGCTAGGGCAGCTGCCTGCTCTCCTAACGTTATTCTCCCAGAGGAGCTCTTTTCTACGGAGCCATGGCAACCTGAAAAACATAATTCTGTTTTGTTCTCAACAAGGTAAGAAAAAAATATATCTGAACTACTAAAAACATTTCCTATTCTACAGAGGTTCCATAACAAACCAATGTCTTTTGCTCATCTGGAACTTGGTTATACAGAAAATTTCTTAGGAGAAACTCACATATTTCTAAGTTTAAACTTGGATATTTCTAACTTAGATATTTCTATGTTAACAATGTATTTACCATAGGAGTATTTATACTTAATTTACCATTAAGTATTTTTTGTTTTGTTCATTTTGCCCATGTATCACATCTACTGATTATAAGTGCTTTGAGAACTTATAAAGGACTGAATTACCAATACTGCCCAATTCTTTATTTTGTATTCCCTATACCAAAAATTTACCACACCCTCTCACACCCAAATAAAAAGAAGACTGCACAATAATTTTGAGTTGGTTACAGGATTCCCTTAACACCAAGTTTTTTAAAAAATAACAAGTTCTATAAATCTTTTTATTGCTTCGGTATCATGAAAGACAAAAAAAAAAAATCAAAACATTTATTTTTTCCTCTTGAGACAGGGTCTGGTTCTGTCACCCAGGCTGGAGCGCAGTGGCTCAATCATCACTCACCATAACCTCAAACTCCTGGGATTAAACAATTTTTCTGCCTCAGCCTCCTGAGTAGCTGGGACTAAAGGTGCACACCACCACACCAGCTACTTTTCTTCATTTTTTTTATAGAAATGGGTCTCACCATGTTGCCCAGCCTGGTCTTGAACTGCTGGCCTCAAGCGACCTTCTTTCTTTGGCCTTCCAAAGTGCTGGGATTACGAGCATAAGCCACCAAGCCCAGCCAAAACTTAATACCACATTATACCTTCAAAATGTTAAAACAACTGGCTAAAGAGACTTGTTGGGGTGAAATAATGTTGAACCATTAGTCTTATTTACTTTTACTTTATTATTATTATTTACCTATCTAAGAAACAAATTATAGTAGATGCTATAAAATCAATGCAAATCAGGATTTCAGTTTACCTATTTGCATCAGAGTCTCTTCCATACTGTTGGTGGCTGTGACCATTGCTACTGATGCTCCCAGTGGATCGCTGTCAGGGAACTGAACTGGTTCTGGTACAATGCGCCGGTCATTTAAACCAAGCGGTCCAGCAAGTAATTCAAATTCTTCTTCACCAGTTAGCTTTTCATCTTCATCAACATCCAACATGTCCCAGTCTTCTGGAATTTAAATAAATAAATGTATAGTATGTGAATTTAAATATTACATAAATCTGCTGGCAATGGTTGTTCTGAAAATACATCTAAAATGCAGATGAGCAGCCAGATGCGATGGCTCACGCCTGTAATCCCAACACTCTGGGAGGCCGAGGCGACTGGATCACATGAGGTCAGGAATTTGAGACCAGCCTGGCCAACATGATGAAACCCCATCCCCACCAAAAAATACAAAAATTAGCCAGGCATTGTGGTGTGTGCCTGTAATCCCAGCTACTCAGGAGGCTGAGACCGGAGAATTGCTTGAACCTGGGAGGCCGTGGCTGCAGTGAGCTGAGATCACGCCACAGCACTACAGCCTGGGCAACAGAGTGAGACTCCATCTCAAAGAAATAAAAATAATAAATAAATAAATAAATAAATAAATAAAATGCAGATGGATTGAAAGTCCAGTGACCACATAATGAACTATGGCACCATCTCCTGAAAACTTAACCAAACTGCACTCCTGAAGCATAAGTGAGACTCTCAGGGAAAGGGAGTCAATGTAGTTAAATAAGTTGATAGCAATAGCAAATGCTACAGCTGGTAACAGAGGTTTAAACTAATTAAAAATATTGTCATGGGTCCAACAAAGAGTTCTTAGCTGTCTGTAATCATTAGGGAATGAGTTATTTCAAGAAAATGAGTGCTCCAGAAAAATCAATGCTCATCTCTATTTATTTTTTACTTTCCACAATTAGGGTGGAAATTCAAAATATACCACATCCTTTCCCTACTTTGAAAAAAAATACACCTAATAGAAATTAAGATTCTGTGGTAAAGTTGGTCTTTGAAACCAGGTTCTTCTCCTTTGACTTTTAAACCAGCGTTGTTGCTATTAAATTCCCTTGAGTTTTTAAGGGAAAATTTAAGTTAACATGTACACAAATACAAACACACACACACACGAAGGTGAATTTTAGTAACAGATGTTAAGCAGAGAGGATATATAAAAAAACATGTAAAATAAAGAGGCTCTCAAAACAAACTACCTTCATACACACTGTCTTGCTTGCCAATTAGATCTGGAGCTTGTCCCTTGTACCTGCACCAAACATGAAGAACATTGCATTTTTATATAAAACAGTTAGTACCCCAAAATGCAAATTAAGTCATTAGAACATTTTAAGAGGTCATTAATAAAGCAGCACAAAATAAAAAAGTATGTTTCATGTTATAGGCTAACATAATAAAAACTGCTGGTATGTAGGTACACACATGCTTACAAAATCAATGATTATTTTACCGAACTACTGGGGAGATTTCTGGGTTACCTAAAACAACTCTTTTAACCAAATTCTATTCCATAAAGCCTTAAAGATTTTAATAGTTGACAATTAAGGGCAACAAACCTACTCTCTAGGGATTAAGGATGTAAAGAGATAATATTTTTATGGAACTCGTTTAATCAAAAGTCTGTTTTTTTCATCAGGAAAAAGATCTTAATTAAAATGCCAGAAATATGGTAGAAAATACCAATGAAAAGAATTGAGTAGAAGCTTCCTGAGGGTTAAGGCAAGGGTCCTGACCATTACTTGCCAACAAGTCAGAGGTTAACACAGTCAAACTCCAGGGAAGGATATGTTGGTTTGCCATTATTCCTGGGAACATGAATTTCTGAAACCCCTCCATCCCTTCTGCCCAAAGTGTAAGAATCACGGGATTTCAGGGAAGGTTAAATGTAACTCCTCACGTGAAAAATCTACAGTTCCCAAGACTTAAGGTATGAGATATCTTCAGGAGGTCTGGATATCTACACAATTTCAAGGTACCTTTCAGAACTTGTTGACTTAGATTTGGTCTTCAGGGCTAAGTACTTCTCCCTGCAGGTGCCACATAACAGGTAGTATGGATTTCCACTCCCACATTCACCGCCAAACCAGCCATCCACATAGGAACCATTGCTGCGATAGCCCTGGCGGTTTGCACTGCGCCCACAGCCTGGATGGTTTCTCTTCATGTGCTGATTGAAGCTGACGACGCTGCATTCACACAGTTCACACACCACCACTTCTTCCCTGTCTTCAGACTCGCAAACATGCTGCACAAAAGGATTTCATACCAAATGATTAGTCAATTTAACATAAAACCAAGAAGTACCAAGTAGATTATTTATGATATTAAATTACTTTATTACATATGCTAGAATATTTCCAACATGTTCATTAATGCTAAATAAAAAATTTCTTTCAAATCAGAATTCAGACAACACAATCGGAAGGTGTTCTTTGCCCTCTCTCACTCTAATAAGTTATATCAATAATACAAGTAACTGAGTATCCTACTGAGAAGAGTTAATGAACATGACAATCTGTCCTATCTCAAAATGAGGCTTTAAAAAAAAAAAAACTCCACTAGTGAAAAGAACTAATTTTCATCTGGTCACAAAATGCATACCTACTTTATGAATTTTTGAGAAAAATCATTATGATTCACTTATTTATATAGCAGATTCTCTTTCCTGTAGGACTTACATCTATGAGCTTTTTGGTCTCCCTACTACAAAAATGTAATGCTAACCAATGTATATACAAACCCACCATGTACCCTGCCCCTAGATGGAGGTATTTACAAGATCTAGGTGAGCACTGGTTCCTAGAATAAGGCATTACATTGATTAAATGGAACCTATGAAGGAGAAGAACATGCATTCAGATAGCAATGTGAGCACAGCAGCCATGTTATATAACCTGTCAAAGTCTACTGGAACCTGATGCTTGTTTTGTAATCTATCTTTGACATCAGAATCAAATATTACCACAGTATGACTCTATTCATCTTGTCTGGGGAGAGAAACAATAAAATCCCACAGAGAAAGCAAGAGAGACTTTTCCTTATTAGTTTGTAGGTATCAAAGTAACCTCATGCTTTAAATCCCCAAACCTCAGGATGAGATAAAATACTTTTTAGAGTGTTTCAACTCTAGGCAAGGCTGCTGTTAGTAAGCTATACGAACAGGAGGGCAGGAAAATAAGTCAGAGCAGCCCCCGCTGCAGTCACACACACCCAGGTAGGCCAATCCAGTACCTCTGGGATCCACATTCCCAGAATATCATTGTCACTGGTCAGGTCTTGTCCAAACATAGCTTCCATCGCCTCATCATCAAGATCAATTTCCAATTCCTCATCTAAATTAAAGTCATACAACGCCCCTGGGTCTTGCTGCAAAGATATTCCTTCTCGCCGACTTTGATTCCTGTGGGCCTGCACAGAGCGGTATAATCCCGCTCAGAACAAAACAAAAAAGGCATTTTATTTGCATGCATAAAATAATTCTGAATATTTCGCCAGTTCTTAACTGCCATACATGTAGGTGAGAACCTATCTCAGTTGTCTTATTGGATCTCAGACCATAAAACATCAAATTATACCTATCACGTGTGTTTCCTCTCTTGCAAATGGGGATAATAATAGCACTCATATCTCACTGGGTTATTGATAGGTTTAAGTAAGAGAATCCATGCGATGCTTTATAACGTTTTTGTTGCTGTTTTTAGAGACAGGATCTGGATCTGTCACTCAAGCTGGAGTGCAATGGCACAATCCCAGCTCACTGTAACCCTGAACCCCTGGGCTCAAGACATCCTCCTGTCTCAGCCTCCTGAGTAGCTAGGACTACAGGCACATGCCACCATACCCAGCTAACCGGTTTTTAATTTTTTTGTAAAGACAGGGTCTTGCTATGTTGCCCAGGCTGGTCTCAAACTCCTAGCCTCAAGTGATTTCTCCTGCCTCCACCTCCCAAAGTGCTGGGATTATAGGCATGAGCCACTGCTATAATGTTAATCATATAGAAAAAAACTTCAATAAATATTGGCTATTACTATTCTTTTAGGTTTTAAAAAAAATCAGTTACCTTAATTATATGAGAAATATACAGTTCTCTCACTGTTCCCGTAAATTACTGAATCATTACTCGTGTTGTAGTATTTCAGTGATCAAATTCTGTTTTGACAAATCACATATTCAAGTTTTTGGTTTGGAAAATATATTCCCTATAATTTATATTTTACATGCCCAGAACGTAATCCTAGAATGTACTAATGTAATGAGGGAATCTGGTCCTTATCTAGCAGTGAAGCCCTAACAACCACAGAGCAGTACATCAGAAAAGCCAGGGCCTACTTTTTTGGCACAGTGCCCTTTCCAGCTCCTTCTTACCACTGATGCTAAACATTAAACATGCATCATCACTTCTTAAATTATAATTGACTGAGAGCAGAAGGAAAAGCATTTATATAATTTCTCAAAATCTACAAGTGGCCAGTATAGACTTCTGCACCCAGGGAAACTTAAAAATAAGCCTATGAATGTATGCTATGATTTAAATAAAATTATGTAAATGCATAGAAAATGATATCCAAATAGCTGTTCTGTTAATGTGGAGGGACTGAGCACTTAGTATCATTAGTTTGCATCTTCTTTAATGTGCCTTTATATTGCTTTCAAAATAAGATCTTTCACAAAGAAAAGGATACGGAACATACAATTACCTGCTCTTGCTAGCAGTGTGCGAGCAGCTAAGTCAAACTTGTGTCTTCTTGTTACCGCTGAGCGACCTCTAGCTGATGGTCCACTTCCAGAAGCTGCATTCTCTGTATGATCCAAATTATCAGGGCTACAAGTGCAAGTGAGAAAGCAACACAAAGTTTTTGAAACCATTATGGAAAGAAAGCATAGGTGTAAGCTTACTTGTAGTATTACTTTATTCTCACTGAGAATAAAATATGTTTATGATAAAATTTGAAACACATCTTTATCCCTTGAACAGTTCAATTATGCATATAACATTTCCTGTGACCTGAGCAATAACTTTATCTGATTTTGAATTCTTCCAACAACAAAATGATGTTTAATGAAGCTCAAATTTAAATGAGATCAAATATGACCTTAACTAAATCCTAAAAGATTAAATACTTAAAATTTGAAATGATTGAGAATTCTTGCCTAGGAAAAACAGGTATTTTGAAATACGTTATGAAAATATTCACTGAGCTTGTTGGAAAAAGCTTGCATGCCATCTAGGACACAAGCCTTGGTTACTATATGGCTCCATAGTTAAAATAAAAAATAAAGATTTAAAGTCATAAGAAGTGATGAAGGAAAAAAGATTTTAGGGAGAATTTGTAAGATATTCTATACATCTCATTTTAGGATAGGCATTATCACAGAAATCTTTTTACACTTAAAGGGGCATCTTCTACTAGATATTAAAAACTATAGAAGAGATGAAAATATAAATATTACACAGAGAAGACTTAAAAGTTCAATTCTAGGCCAGGCACGGTGGCTCAGGCCTGTAATCCCAGCACTTTGGAAGACCAAGGTGGGTGGATCACGAAGTCTGGAGTTCGAGACCGTCCTGGCCAACATGGTGAAACCCTGTCTCTACTAAAAATACAAAAAATGAGCCGGGCATGGTGGCACATGCCTATAGTCCCAGCTACTTGGGAGGCTGAGGCAGGGAATTGCTTGAACTGGGGAGGCGGAGGTTGCTGCAGTGAGCCAATATCGCGCCACTGCACTCCAGCCTGGCGACAGAGCGAGACTCCGTCTCAGAAAAAAAAAAGTTCAATTCTATCAAATATATTAAATCAATGTCCAATATTAAAATGAAGACTCGATTTTATATCACTTGTACGAGATAAAATTATTTTATTAGCATGTTTACTTCAAAATAAACTTGTTTCCTTTTTCAGTACAATTTTACACAAAAATTATGAAATTCCTTCTGGCATGAAAACACCTATTCAAATCAAAACTTGTCATGTCACTTTTACCCTTCACAGAAATATAAACTTGTAACTAAAATGCCCATCTTTTCATATAACTATATTTATAAACTTTACATACAATTAGAAGCATTTATGACAGGATATATAATAAATGGGGCTTTGAAATTTATAACACATGGAACAAAAGTACAGAAACTGGAATTTCACCTTTCACTAAAACCTTCCTCCATTTCAGCAGCATCAGCTGATGGTATGTCTCCAGGTGACTGCAAATAACAGGGATCATTTGACTTCCCGCCACTGCCTAGAACGGCTGCTCCATGCCTAGAGTCTGCTGTGCTGCCCGACTGGGGCTCCTCTTCATCCTCATGCCCAGGGTGCTCTATCATCCACATGGCAAGGACAGTGATATTCTGGGCATCAGCCTCTCCCCTAGCACCTATACAGGGGAAAAACAGTCTGATGCTGACTTTGGGCAAAGAATTAGGTCTTTATGTTATCAGTTTAAGAGTGTTTGCTATGATGCTCTTGTAACAAAATATAGTGTTAAAAATCTTACCAAGTTTCATAGCCTCTTAAAAATTATGTTGTCTTTAATAAAGCTAGGACTTCTCATAACCGTATACACTGATATATAAAAACTTATCCTACCTGTAGCTTCCATGGCTTTGGCAATCTGCCGAAGAGAGAACCCCATTTCCAGCAAGGGAACTGCAATTGCTGGAGGAGGAGGAGAAGTTGAAAGTCTACTGCTTGGGTCTGACAAGGCTGAGACAAAAGGAAGAGAAATAAGAACCTAAATATCACTAGATACCGTGAGTAAAAAGTGTCTTCATAGTCCTCAATTTCCTAGTATTGCCCAAGTTTAATGAAATTTTCCTCTACTCAGAATATGTGGCTGGGCACTGTGGCTCACACCTGTAATCCCAGTTTTACTAACATCCATTTATGTTATACTTTGTAAAGATTTGTGTAGAGGTACTATAAGAATATGTGAATAACCCACTCCTCATCCAAGTTCCATATTTGTGTATCTGTGTACTCAATAAAATTTATTTGTAATCTCAAAATCAATACTCATATACTTTTGTAGTCATTTGTGACATATGCAGAGGGACTAAAAAGTTTAGTCCCTCAACATATGTGTTCACAGCTGAGGTCCAACAAGGTGATGCTCTGCCTTCATGTTTCAGCTCTCATGTGAAAAACAAGTGTCCTTTTCATAGTCTATTTAGTGCTACATTCTTTGCATTTTTATGCTTTTGGTCGGTGATTTCCCTGATTAAAATGGCCCCAAGCATAGTGCTAAAGTGCTGTCTAGTGTTTCTAAGCACAAGGAAGCTGTAATGTGCCTTATGAAGAAAATACATATGTTAGATAAGCTTCATTCATGATGAGCTATACTGTTGGTGGCCATAAGCTCAATGTTAGTGAATAAACAGTATGTATTAAATGTGGTATCTTTAAACAGAAAGATGCATAAAACAAGATTATACAGCATACTGATCAGATAATGGAAATGTAACTAGAAGTTCACAGGAACTTAACCCTGTATTTCTCCTAGGAGCAATGGTTCAGTATTTGCTAATTCAGTGTTCATAATGACCTTTTAGAACA
Organism: Pan troglodytes; assembly: GCF_028858775.2. Taxonomy (NCBI): domain Eukaryota; kingdom Metazoa; phylum Chordata; class Mammalia; order Primates; family Hominidae; genus Pan; species Pan troglodytes. The sequence goes on from NC_072414.2 coordinate 55,659,485, forward strand.
TAACTATTGCTAATAATGAGAATCAACTATTATTCCATGTATTCAGTAAGTTAGAGGAAAGATTGAGCATGTGAAATAAACATGGAAGATGAGATTAAAAAAAAAACAAATCAAATGTCTACTGATGAAAACTATAGTGTCTGAATAGAAAAATACACTGGACATTAACAGAACATTAGACACTGCAGAAGGAAAGATGAATGAATTAGAAGATATAGCCATAAAAACTATCCAAAACAAATAATAATTTATTATGGAGCTTATGTGTAAAAGTGAAATGTATAACAAAAGTATAAATGATGAGAAAAGGAAAATAAAATCATCCTGTTGTAAAATTATTACTTTAACTACGTATGAAGTGGTACAATATCACCTTAAGGTAGACTCTGATAATTAAAGACATATACTATAAACCAGAAGGTAATCTCTAAAAATATAAAACGAAGTACAGTTGACTCTTGAACAACATGGGTTTGTACTGCTCGGGTCCACTTATATGTGGATTTTCTTCTGCCTCTGCCACGCCTGGGAGAGCAAGACTAGTCCCTCCTTTTCCTAGCCTACTCAATGGGAATATGACTATAATGAAGACTTTTATGATGATCCACTTCCACTTAATGAACAGTAAATATATCTTCTCATCTTTATGGAGTCAAAAGTTATATGCAGATTTTCAACTGTTCAGGGGGTTGGTGCTGCAACCCCTGCAATGTTCAAGGGTCAACTGTATAGCTAATAAGCCAACAAAGGAGGTGAAATGGAATAATAAAACTTATTTAATTCAAAGAAAGTTAATTAATTCAAAAGAGAACAAAAAATAGGTGGAACAAAATAGAAAGAAGGTGGATTTAAAACCAACCATATCAATGATCACATTAAATGTAAAAGGCCTACACACCCCAATTAAAAGGTAGAGAATATCAGACTGGATTAAAAAAAGCAAGATTCCCCTGAGGTCAGGAGTTTGAGACCAGCCTGGGCAACATGGTACGACCCTGTCTCTACAAAAAAATACAGAAATTAGCTGGGTGTGGTGGCATGCACCTGTAGTCCCAGCTACTTGGGAAGCTGAGGTGGGAGAACTGCTCGAGCCCAAGAGGTTGAGGCTACAGTGACCCAAGGTCACTCCAGCCCGGGTGACAGAGCAAGAGGCTGTCTCTAAAAACAAACAAACAAACAAACAGAAAAAGCAAGACCTAACTACTACATGCTGCCTTTACCCATTTTAAATATAGAGACACAAATGGATGAAAAGTAAAATGATGAGTAAAGATAAACCATCCTAACAATTTTTAAAAAGCAGGAGTGGCTATAACATCAGAGAAAGCAGATTTCAGGGCAAAAAAATATCACCAAGGATGAAGGCATTTCATAATAACAGAAGGTCTATTCATTAAAAGAACGTAAGAATCCTAAATGTTTATGAACCTAAAGACAGAGCTTTAAAATATATGAAACAAAAACTGAAAACCGAAAACAGGAAATAGAAAAATCCACTATTATCGTCACAGATTTCAACAACACTCTCTCAATAATAGACAGAACAAGTAGACAAAAAAAACAGAAAGGATAAAGAAGACTTAGACAACAGTATCAACCAATTTGAGCCTGCTAAACAATTTATAGAACACTCAACAACAGCACAATACACATATTTTCCAAGTGCACTTGGAATATTTACCAAAACAGATGATATTCTAGGCTATAAGACAAGTCTCAATAAATTTAAAGTGATTCAAATTATACAAGATATGTTCTCTGACAATAATAAAATTAGAAAGCAGTAACAAAACGATATCTAGAAAATCCCCCAAATATTTGAAAACTAAATAACATACTTCCAAATAGTCCAGAGGGCAAAGAAGACATCAAAGGCAAATTAGAAAGTACTTTAAATGAAAATGAAAACACAGCATTTCAAAACGTGTGGGTTGCAGCTAAAGCAGTACTTAGAGGGAAACTTACAACACTAAAAATGGCTATATTGGGAAAAATGAAGAGCTGATATGACTAATGTACAGCACATTATTTCTCTCCGAAATGGCCATAATTCAATCCACAGCTTCAACATGAAGATCATAGCTCAGTTTAATGGGGCAGTTCCCCTTCATTAAAATCACTGTTTTACCTTCTGTGAAGACAAAACACAATGCCCACATAATAAAGTCCCACACATCTGGAATGCCAACTTTTGGATATCATAGTGCATATCAGCACACACACCTGTGCGGTTAGCTGGCCTTGCTGACTGGGAATCAGGAGAAGTTAAACTTTGCCTCCTTCCTACTTCATCAGAAGGAGAGGTTGGTAACGAAGATATTGGAGGAGTCTGTGCCCGACGTGTGGGAAGTACAGTGGTAGTTGGGTAACTAGAGAACATTTGCCTTTAAGAAAATAACAGTGGTTAGCATAAAAATCCAATTTACGAAATAATACATACATCACAATCTTCTTATAGAAGAATATGCAACCTGGAAGACTAAACAGGTTAGCCATAGTTTAATGGAGGGTGGGGAGAAAGACTCCCTAGTTTTAAAAATGATTATCTCATGCAGCACTTTCAGTATAAATGTAATAAAACCTTATGATTCTTTCAGCAAAATGCCAGCAACAAAGCAGGTGGGGGGAATACAGCCATTAGCAAAATAGATGAAAAATGCCTGCCTTCACAGAGCTTTCCTTCGACTATAATACCAAGATAAGAGGGGTAATTTGGTATGTATAGTTAGAGTGCAAAGAAGGCTTTTAAAGATAGGTAACTTGCAGTTACTTTTAAATATTAATATAAACTCACTAGCTAGTCATGAAATTATTCACATGGATTGAAAGTAATGGTTTACAGGCAAGTTATGGAAAGAAAAGGTAACTGTCTAGTCACCTATCACAACTGCAAAACAGTACATGAATGATATGCCAGCGGCACAGTCGGGGAAAGGTACGGGGAGGCAGCCCCTTCTCCGATAAGAATGTGGAGCACAGTCAGGGAAAGGTATCGGGGGAGAACCCCTCTTCAGTTGAGAAATGTGGACAGCAGTTAGAGTATAAAGTCCATAAAGATCCACACTGACTGCTCTTCAGATTTGTCCAAAAGAACTAGGAACTTTCTAAGTATCAAAAATGTACTGTCTACCAAGTCAGTAATACAATGGTATACACACAGGAAGCAGTAGTTCTCTGGTTTTCCTCTACTAAATGATGTTCGCCCAGTAAGAGCCAAGTGCAACTCTAATGAAGTCCCAGCCAATAGCAGGAAAATGAAGACAGAAGAAATGAGGAGTCAAAAGTCCTGGTGAATGCCTATGGGAGCAAGGGGGCATGATTCTACCACTGAATCCCATGCCCACACTAATCAGAGCTGAAAAGGTTACAAGGAGTCACAGTGCTACTGATCTTGTGTGGACGCCTTGAATTCTGTAATTGCCAGAGGGATTAAAAACCATATTAGAATGTCGTATCAGGCAAGCATCGTGGCTCACACCTGTAATACCAGCATACTTTGGGAGGCTGAGGCCACAGGATCACTTGAGGCCAGGAGTTCAAGACAAGCCTGGGCAACAAAGCAAGATCCTGTCTCTACAAAAAAATTTCAAAAAATTAGCGAGGGGCCAGGTGCGGTGGCTCACATCTGTAATCTCTGCACTTTGGGAGGCTAAGGTGGGCAGATCCCCTGAGGTTGGGAGTTCGAGACCAGCTTGACCAGCATGGAGAAACCCTGTCTCTACTAAAAATACAAAAAGTTAGCCGGGAGTGGTAGCACATGCCTGTAATCCCAACTACTCGGGAGGCTGAGGCAGGAGAATCGCTTGAACTCAGGAGGCTGAGGTTACGGTGAGCCCAGATCGCACCACTGCACTCCAGCCTGGGCAACAAGAGTGAAACTTTGTCTCAAAAAAAAAAAAAAAAAAAAATTAGCCGGGTGTGGTGGTACACTTGTAGTCCCAGCTACTCAGGAGACTGAGGCAGGAGGATGGCTTGAATCTAGAAGACTTTGAGGCTGCAATGAACTATGACTGTGCTGCTGTAATCCAGTCTCAGTGACAGAGTAAGAAGCTGTCTCTTAAAAAAAAAAAAAAAAAGTGAGAGAGAAAAAAAGAATAACCTATTATTCCTCTATCTTCCTTATTCTTTGAACAGACGCACCTCCTGAAACTATTATTCCAGTGAGAGAGCTAACATGTAGGAGATATGTGGGGTCTGAAAATGGTACTAGGATTGTACTCCTGCACAAGACCACAGCAGTAATTCTCAAAGTGTACGCTGAAGCCACTGTATCAGAATCACTAGAGAAACTTAATTAAAATGTAAACTATGGGCCCCACCAGACCTACTGAATCAGACTTGCTGAGGGATACAGCCCTAGAGCTTTAAAAAGTTGCCCAGGTGGCCTTGGGCACACCAAAAATTGAGAATCACTACAATAGACACTCCCCTGTTCCACTGTTTAAGATGTCAGTCTACACAGTGAAAATCGTAATGCCTTCTTAACTAAGGAAAGAGGGGAAAGAAGAAAAAGGGAGGCTAACCATTCTGCTTCCCTTATTTCACTTAAGTCATAGTTAAGAGAGCTCATAAAACAGTCTCTTCCCTGAAGGCTCTTCTCTCAAAAGTTTTCATTTGTATATACATCTGGCAAATTAAAGCAAAAAGAAATTTAAGTAAGCATCACTTGGAATTTACAAACCTATTAAAATAGAGTTGGCTAAAGAAGCATCATAAGACATGCCCTTTCGTTTGAAAAGCAGACTTGCTCGAAATTTTTTTAAGAATAAAAATACAGTTAAAGAAGTATGCTTAAAAGGAAAACAACCTAAGAAGAGAAAATTATTTTCATGGAGGTGAATATTCCAAATACAAGTATTTACTTTTTGAGGAAAAAAAAAATACTCAAAAACTTAGGGGAAAAAAATATCATCATAAGAGAGAGAATGTTAGAGTACTTGCTGGTCAGCACCACAGTTGATTAGACCTGGGATCACCACTAACTGGCTGTGAGTTTTGGGTAAGTTATTAAACTTCTGAGGGACATTTCCAAATTCAGTAAAATGAGCTTGACTATATGATCTCTTAGTTTCTTTCTAGCTCTAGAACACCAAGATTCAGTTGGGCATACTATTCATATGAGGACAACTGTGCCTTCAGAAACACAGGCATCAGTATGGCAGACATTAAAGGTCAACTTCTCTACCTGAGAAGACTAAGAGGCATCACTCCCGGGGACTCGGATGCAGGCACTGTTTCTGTGTCAGTGACTGGAGTGGTGGCAGTTGTGGTGTCCTCCAGAGAGCTGCTCATAAAGGAGGTCGTGCTTGAGGCTGATGGGCTAGTAGTAACTGGTGTCTGTGCCTGCTGGGCAGGGTCACTTTCTTCAGCTTGTTGATCAATCTCTAGAAACCAAAAAAAAGGTTAAGAAAGTAGTAAGGATTTGTTTTTTCAAAAATAACAGTGGGAATAAAAAACTTCTACCTGTTTAATTGAAAAGTTTCTAAATATATTTCACAAGCATCAATTTCTATGAAAGACTGACAGAAAAAAATATTCTTACATATATACATCTTTGTATTCACTACTGTACTCATTAATTCCAGACTCTACAGACAGTATTGTAATGAGCCCTTGTAATTACACATTTCTGTTTTTAGAGAAGAGGGTTCTCTTAAAAACAAAAAAAGTCTCACTTTTGGTTGTAAGATCTGATAAGAGGTTCTCTAAGGTATCCAATCATTAAAACTGTGTTTCCTTCACACTTTCATTTTGATGCCTATCTTTAATCTACAAATAGGCAAAGATAAAAGCATGTAAATACAAGAAGAGTAAAAACCAAGACAGAAACTTCACGATTTAAAAAGGACAATTGCATTAAAAAACCCACTCAGTTAACAACTCTAAAAGTTTACAAAGTATTTATATATATATTTTTAATTGTTAAGGAAGCCTACAAATAAACATAACTAAAATATGAGTTGCTACAAAGACAAGTAATTCTATTAGGTTTGATAAAAAGCCACATTACTTCACAATCATCATGATCTTAACATTCCTACTTATACACACCATGTACCTCTCTCTCTCTCTATTTACTGTCCAAGCTAAGACAAGAAGAAAAGGAATAAGTACAAAGGAAAAGAAGAAAGAAGGGAAAGAAGGAAGAACAATATAAACTCCATGAAGGCAAGGGACTTTGTTTTGTTAACTGCTGCCTCTCCAGAACCTAAGAAAGTACCCAACACATAGTAGGTACTCAACAAACATTTACTGAACGAATCTCGTTTTTATTTCTGCATTCATATTCTCCCCAAATGTGAGGATACAAGATAAAACAGGAGCTTTTTTTTTTTACATGCAATATGCAGCCTATGAAAGTAGAGACTTTAAAATTTCTTTTAAAATATCTCTGAGAAGATATGAGAATACTATGTATTTTGGTTTGTTTTTTGAGACAGGGTCTCGCTCAGCCGCCCAGGCTTGAGTGCAGTGGCACAATCTCGGCTCACTGTAACCTCCGCCTCCCAGGTTCAAGATATTCTACTGCCTTAGCTTCCTGAGTAGCTGGGATTAAAGGCACACGCCATTATGCCCGGTTAATTTTTGTATTTTTAGTAGAGACAGGGTTTCACCATGTTGGCCAGGCTGGTCTAGAACTCCTGGCCTCAAGTGACCTGCCCGCCTCGGCCTCCCAAAGTGCTGGGATTACAGGCATGAGCCACCGTGCTTGCCAGAATACTATGTATTTTGAGTCAGATCAATAAATACTTTTTTTGGTATAAGTTAAATTTTGTTTTACAAAATGTAGTAATAATTGCTGTGTTCTAACACTGGTATAGGTTTAAAATAGCAAAATTATAGACAGAAGATTACTAATAGAAAAATAATAAAAAAGAACTGTTTTCAAGAAAAAATGATGTGAAAATTGCTTTGACCAAAAAAAAAATTTTTTTTTTTACAAATCACTTACAGAATGTATCACTTCTGACAATTATGAAAATAATCTCAACAGCACAAAAGCCCAAAAAAAAAAAATCAGATAACATACCTTGCTTAATTTTGCCCCCAAATTGGTCTTCCAAAAGCCCATGAACCACTAATTTATAGATCATGGCTTGTGCTCGTTCCAGATCAGCTAATCCCAATGCTCTCTTTATGGGTGACCGCATGACTGCTCGCTTCACCATGTGTCGCATCAAGAACTGCAGGGCTGCTCGCATCTCCACGTCTTCATGAACAACTGGAGAACTTGCACAGTCTGAGTTGTGGCCATTTTCAGCCAGAACTTTTGGTATCAGCAACAGCTCAGCATATTTACTACAGCCAAGAAGGGCACTAAGTGACTTCATAGCACTGAGGTAAAGATAGGACAGCTGGACTGCTCTGATTTCTGACTGGGCTACATCATGGTTTTTGGACACGTGTTCATGATTTTTTCTTTTCCCTTCTGTTATTTGATGTTGGGATTCCACACTTGGCAGTGTTGGATCTAAAGAAAATGAAGCAGTTTCATTTTCTGATTTGGAGCTTGTGGTACTCTGACTTTTGACGTCATCAGATGTTAGGCCTGTTCGCATATCTAAAGCGGATTCACTCTCAGGTTTCTGCTCAACATCCCCTTTCTCCTCGGATTCATGTCGGTGTTTCTTTTCATGTCGTTTGGTGCTCTGTTTCCCCATGTCTTCGTGAATGCCAGTGAGATATGTTAGGTCCAGCAGCACAGAAGCCGTCAGGCCTCGGAATCGCGCCACATCAAACGGCAATGGTTCACAGGGTTCCAGATTATACAATGGAGTATCACTAGGCGACCAAAAAGTTGGGAAGCTTTAATAAAGATCAGAATGACACAGGAAGAAGCAAGTGAGGGAAAGACGGGAGGAAGGTACGGAAAATAATGTAGACAAAATAAGGTGCATCATGTACACAATACAGAGAATAATTTACACAAACTAGAGAAATCATTACAAACACAGAGAAAAACGAGTCTATTATGAGAAAATGGGGAGATGTGATGCTAAATGCAGAAGCAATGAGATGCTTTCAAATAAGAATATTCGCTAATATATAATGTATGCCAGGAGTTAGCAAACTTTCTGTAAGGGGCCAGACAGGAAATATTTTAGACTCTGCAGGGCACACAGTCTCAGCTGCAACCACTCAACCCTGCCATCATAGTGCAAAAGCAGCCACTGATACAACTAAACAAATGGGTGTGGCTGTGTACCTTTACTTATAAAAACAGGAGGTTGGTCAGATGTAGTTTGACGTAAGCTATTCAGAAAATTTGTATAATAAATCTAGTTTATAAATGGTTACTTGTAACTTATTTCAGTGAGGACTTCATTTCATAAAAAAGTTTACTTTGTAGTCTCAAATAATGCCTCTATAGTTTAAGCCAAAATATAATTATATATTTCCTGATATTGGCAAGAACTTCCTGAAGTTTAAGAATGATATAATTATACAAAATCTAATAAAAAGCTTTTGCCGGTATAAAGTTTTGTTGTTCTAACCTAAATCTTGGTTCTATATTACCTTTCTATTTTCCTCTAGGCTCATTTTTCGTTTTAATTTATTAATTCACTTATTTTGCTATACTGTATACATCTTTTTTTTTTTTTTTTTTTTGGAGACAGAGTCTTGTTCTGTCACCCAGGCTGCAGTGCAGTGGTGCGATCTCAGCTCACTGCAACCTCTGACTACTGAGTTCAAGAGATTCTCCTGCCTTAGCTCCCTGAGTAGCTGGAATTACAGGCGCACGCGACTACGGCTGGCTTTTTTGTATTTTTAGTAGAAAGAAGGGTTTGCCATGGTGGCCAGGCTGGTCTCAAACTCCTGACCTCAGGTGATCTGCCTGCCTCTGCCTCCCAAACTGCCGGGATTACAAGTGTGAGCCACCAAGCCCAGCCTACTGTATGCATCTTAACCAGGCATCATAAATCCTTTCTGAAACAAGGCAAAGAATGAGAGGAAAGGTCGACACTTGCATGTCATTCTGTAAAGTTGTCACTGGTTTCTTAGCTTGGTAGAATGGAGGGGAAGGCAGAGTCCATTAACCCCTGAAATTGTGTGTAAAGTTTATGTGTATGTATTTTTTGGCTAAGATGATCCATAGCATTCACTAAATTCTGAAACAGTACCACTCCAAAACCACAAAGAACCACTGTTTTAGATATTGTTCCGGCCAAGCATGGTGGCTCATGTCTGTAATCTCAGCACTTTGGGAGGCCGAGGCAGGTGGATCACTTGAGGTCAGGAGTTCAAGACCAACCTGGGTAACATGGTGAAACCCTGTCTCTACAAAAATAAAAAAATTAGCCGGGCATGATGGTGGGTGCCTGTAATCCCAGCTACTCAGAAGACTGAGGTGGGAGAATTGCTTGAACCCGGGAGGCGAAGTTGCAGTGAGCCAAGATCATGCCATTGCCCTCCAGCCTGGGCGACAGAGCGAGACTCAGTCTCAAAAAAATAAATAATAAAATCAAATAAAATTTAAAAAGATATTGTTCTATGTCATACCAACATGTAACTTTACAGGAATCACAATGGGCAGCATAATGAACAGTTACATAATATCACCAATAAATCCATATTTTCAAATGATACAATTATGTAGAGTCATTAGACAAATGAGTCTCCTTATCAAGGAAGATACTTGACAGGATGAGTATCCCTTATCCAAAATGCACAGGATCAGAAGTGTTCTGGATTTCAGATTTTTTTCCCAAATTTTGGAATATTTACATTGTACTTACCAGGTGAGCATCCCAAATCCAAAAATCCCAAATCTGAAATGCTCCAATGGGCAGCTCCTTTGAGTGAAAACCTGAAACTTTTTGAGCACCAACATGATGCTCAATGGAAATATTCACTGGAGCACTTTGGATTTTGGATTTTTGGATTTGGGATGCTCAACCTGCATTTCCTTGTAAACATATGAAATTTGTAATTTGCACAAATCCTCTCTGAATTCAAACACACCTAAATGCTTTTAAATACCCAGTTTGTGTTAAATAAATGTAACTTTCACATCTAATCAAAATGTTTACATTGAGGGGATAGAAATATGTGGTTTTATAAATAGGAAGAATACTTAAAATTACAGATAATGCAAAGCCTAATTTCAGTCCGTCAAATGTTCATATCCAATATTCAGAGCCTTGCTACCACAAAATGCAATGAACAGATTAGCTGGCTGGCTTTTTACTATGCCAGTGTGTAACAGAAATTATCAAAATGCAAAAAGCCAAATGAAAATTGGAAGAATCCCAGTTAAACATATGAACTAAGGAGGTTACCATTTTTTTCCCCAAAACAAAACGAAACAAAACAAAAAGACTATGTATTTTTAAAACCCACTAGTATTTCAAAGAACATGGGTTTAGGAAATTCTCCTTTAAGAAATTACAGTAGAAACATCTAGCTGCATGAGAAATATTTTTAAAAGTTAACTGGCAGCTCACCTAAAATACATAATTACTCACTGTCGACAGGCAATGGCCTATTTCACCATTAAATATTTGTTTGCTAAAAGTGTAACTCAACAGATCATACCTGATAGTAATTTCTGCTTCATCCCATTGGACCTTGGCAGACGTGCTGCCCTCTTTGACCACTCCCAGCAGCGTGGCATGGCGCCCAGTTTGCTTGTGAACACACCGACCTCCAACTCTAAGACCAGCATCAACTCCTCCTATCACAGCCAGCACGGGCCACACCTCTATGCAAAGAGTCCTCAGCTGCAGCTCTGAGAGGTCAGCGAGGCCATGCCTAGTATGTTTACCTTTCTCTTCCTCTTTGCTCTCCTTCTCCTCTCTCATTTCATTTTCCTCTCGGCTCTGAACCGAGCGGCTTTTCTTTAGCTTCTGACCTGACTCTTTAATACATATCTTAATTTTGTGAAGCCTTTCCATCATTTTTTTGTTAATGCAGTAAGTCCAACGGTCTGTTCGGTGAAGGATACGGATGAGCTGAATAGTGGCCTCAGCCAGCACTGCTGCTACTGGACTACAAATAGGATCTCCTGGAAGTAAGTCTCGGGGTGTGCCACGCATCTGCATATCACAAATTTTCACCTATATAAAAGTAAAGAGGGTGGAAAACACATGCTATTAGTAGTTCTTCTTGGTCACTATAAATTCTAACATGTAGAATCCCATGTTGAACTAGTATTTGGGTCTCTTCATACATGTGAATTATACCAACTGGCCCCCAAAGAGTAAGGAAATGTTACAGACACACTGAAGTTAGTAGTGGTATGGTCCACTGGAATAAGCTGCCCTGTTATTTACATTTCCTGTAACTCATGAATTCCAGAGATGTTAGGAAAATTTGAAAGATGAATATAGAGACCAAGCCGTATATGACTGACTCAATTTAGTCTAAAATAAGGCTTAAGGATATACTCATTCTCATCCTCAAGGCTCCAGAATGATGAGTCCTGGACATTTTACATTGTTCAAGGGGTGCAAAAGTAAAATCAAAAAGTCACAATCTGGATACACACTGCAAATAAGACACAGAAGTAAAAAGAGGAGCAAAACTTGGGTTCAAATCATAACTCTGTATAATCTTGGGAAATTATCTAATCATTCTAAGCCTTAGCTTTTCATTTAAAACCTGACACTAATAATAGCATCTGTCTCCTACAGTTATTTTAAAGATTAAATGAGATTATGCACATAAAGTGCTTATTAGTACATTGCCAGTCACGCTGTAAATGTTAAAAAAGGTTAACTGCTGTTAGTATTGTGTTTCTCAGAGGTTCTAAAATTTATCAAAAATGCCTTCTAGATAGAATAAATTGATTGATACATAGTCTAAGTCTGAATGAATTTCTTCAAGGTTCACAGATGGCAGAAACCACCAGGCCATCATTCGAACCAGAACATGACAGAAACTACTTTGGGCTGCAAACCTACATAGGGCAAGGGATGGTATCAGGCACTGGGCTGCATCTTTACTTCATCTCCAGTTCAGTTTTGGTTGTCCTGGCTGTCCAAGAAACAGTTCTCAGCTAGCCTTAAATTATAATTCCTTGACACTAAAAATATGTATTTTTAAAAACATAGAATAAAAGGTAATTTTCTTTGTTAGAATATATCAGGTCCAGCAATTTCATTATGGAAATATTATACATGATAAAACCTGAAAGCTTCTACTACATAGTGGCTAGAAATTCTTGAGACTTGACTTAAGCTGTACTATGCATCCGCAAGTGAAAGGATGGAGTAGGGAAAAAAAATCTACCCACCAGCACAGGGAGATCACAAAGGTTTTCTCTGCCTGGGTTTTGGATGAGGTGAAAGAGAAAGTTTACAATGGAGGGTATCCTATTAATACTGTTGTCATGAAGTTCAAATTCACACCATCTACAACACCTGAAAATTCCCCCAGCTGAATGAAAGGTAGTTTCCTCATTATGACTACAACTTCTATTATTCAGCTGATAGCATCTTATTACATTTAAAATTATTTCTAGATTTCTCTCTCATACCCATTAATTGCCAGTGAATTAGATTATCTCTAAACTAGGTCTTGTAGTTCTTGTGACTGCACGTTTGAAAGTTGACTCACTGTATTCAAATTGCCAGAACATGAAATAGTGCCTTAATATTAATATATCGTAAAGTCAATTTCTGAAAGTAACCTTTTTCTAGAAGAATGGATTACCTAAGTCAAGTACTTTTAATGGCAGAAGAAACAGCTTATTATATTTATAAACTCTATGATACTAAACAATAAAATAACAAATATTCTTAAATAAAGGTTTGAGACTTCATTACCTTTTCCCCTGGATTGCTACTATAGAACATCACACATGGGTACAACTCTGCTGCATCCACATCTTCAAAAGCTAATTTGGGTTCCTACAGTGTGGCAGCAGTGAGGAAAAGAAAAAGGAAATAGAAATTTTTTAAATTCACAATATCTAACCACATTAGAATTGAAAGCTTTTATGAGACAGAACAAAAGTTACTATATCAAATTCTCAATTAACCTTGCTAACCGAGAAAATTCTACATATAATAAGTGATCATAATGTGTTCATCTGTTTCAAAAATCTTATTGGGGTTTTACTATCTTCCTGTTTGTTGTTAATAAATGTTTTAAGAACCAGAAAGTATTAGAGAGAAAGGAGAGACGAGCAGATAATCTATAAACTGAATACGTGGCACTTGAATAACCGAGTTGACTATAAATAGAAACAAGAAAAATGTAATGCTTGTGAATGGGTGTCAGTACCTCTCCATTTTTCCCAAAAGAAATGGTCCTGGCTTCCATGTCTAACACACAGGTAATGAAATCTCCTTGAGTAAAGCTGGACAATGTGAGAGTCTGTTCTCCATTGTGATAGAGGTTACCACTGTAGGCCCTATAGAGCCACATATCCGAGGTAGTGCGGTGATTAAAGTCATGTACTGGCCAGCGAGAAACTCCAACACACGTGCCTTCATTACCTCTGTTTTCCTTCACAATATAAAACTAAAATAAAAGTGGGATATTCATTAATACTCAAAAAATCTATTTATATACTATTAACTGCATTAACCAATACTGAAAATATGTTTATAAATAATACTAATGCATTTATGGGAACATGTTCTTTTCAGCATAAATAAAAATAACACAAAAATAATCGCATCAATTTAGAAAGATTTTAAAACAAACTTATTCTTTATCTTGCAGAGCATTTAGAATAACCTTTGAATATCTATAGTATTTAAAATAAGCAATTCTAACTTAGAACTTAATAATGAAGCTGAGGAAGTATGTTTAGTCCAGAAATTAATGAAAACTTTAATTCTTTACATATAGATTTTAACTACTGTCTTGCATATACCTCTGTTTAGAAAAAGAGTTAATATATTAAGCCTGAGACTAGGTATATTGTTTTGTTTTGTTTTGTTTTGTTTTTAATTTTCTAAAGAGATGGGGTCTCACTCTGTTTCCCAGGCTGGAGTACAGTAGCATGATCATGGCTCACTGAAGCTTCAAATTCCTGGGCTCAAGCAATTCTCCTGCCTCAGTCTCCTGAGTAACTAGGACTACAGGTGTACACCATCATGCCGGGCTAGTTATTTTTTGTAGAGATGAGGTCTTGTTATGTTACACAGTCTGGTCTTGAACTCCTGGCCTCAAGCAATCCTCCCACCTCGGCCTCCCAAAGTGTTGGGGTTATAGGCATCAGCCACTACACCTAGTGTGACTATTACTATTTTCAAAAAGGCATGCTTGCAACACTGGCCTTTGGCTAGGACCTGGGAATTTGACTGGTAAAGTTTCTTACACTGATTTAAAGAAAAAAAAACTTCCCCTAAGTGATAAATGTGGCTCACTGACCTAGAACATTTAAACACACAATGTGGTTTATGCTGAATACCTGCTCTCCTTCTGGGAGTATGAAATGTTGGTACACGTCAGGTTGAAGGTGTCTACGTGACCAGCCCCCAGTAAAAACCTTGGGTTTTGAATCTCTAATGGGGTTCTCTAGAAACATCACACACATGTTATTTTTCTTGCTGGGGAAAGCTTGTGCACTTGTGCTCATGGCAGGGAGAGAACAGAAGGAAGCCTACAGGATTCTTCTATACCTCACCTGTGTCCTTCCCTTATTAACTGGGTGTATATCCTTACCGCATCATTATAATATAAGTCTCCGTCATGAGTGTATCAACATGTGGAGTCTGACGAGTCCTTCTAGTGAATCTCTGAATGTGAGGGTGGTCTTGGGGACTCATGACTTAGCAGTGGCAGCAGTGAGATTCACTAGAACAACCCTGATGCATTAGAATATAGTTAAATATTGCTGGGGAAAAACAAAGAGACGAAAGGAAAAGATAAAACTCTGGTACCTAGGTAGCTATGGAGTTACACATAGTATGAAACAGAAGGTGGACTGCTATCTGTTGTGAGGGGCAAAAGTTACCTATCAATTTTTAAGATAAATCCAACCACAAGACAGTTGGTTTGCTACCCCGGACGCTCTTGGCCTTGCTAGCTAAAGTTAGGAAAAAAGAGCAGCTCAGGTAAAAACTGTGCTGTTCTTTCTTCCAGGAACAACTTCTTTCCTGAAGAGAAAGGGCCCAAATATTCCCACAAGCGGGCTTTAGATGAGCCAGAGTAGAAAAATTAGCTTGTAGTTGCTCTCTCCTCCAGTGGGAGGGGAAAGGGTTCAAAAACCCCTGACAGCTTTGAGTGTGGGTGCAGGGGCTCACACCTGTAATCTTAGCACTTTGGGAGGCTAAGGAGGGAGGACTACTTGAGGCCAGGAGTTTGAGACTACCTTGGGCAAGAAAGCAAGAACCCCATCTCTACAAAATATACAAAAACAAACCAGAATAGAAAGGAACTACTCCAGCTATTTTCTTAAGCTGAGCTGCTGCTATTGCTACAGCAGGTTCTCCCCCTGCCACAATTTATCTTGTAAATGCTAAATTTATTGCTAGAGGTTTGAGTAAACTTAAGATGTGAGAAGGGAGGAAGAAAACTTTTAAAAACAGCTTTATTTTGTGGCAACTACATCTGGATGTATGATTAAAAAAAAAAAAAAGATGCAAAGGCTGGGCACAATGGCTCATGCCTGTTATTTCAGCATTTTGGGAGGCCGAGGCAGGCAGATCACTTGAGGTCGGGAGTTCAAGTCCAGCCTGGCCAACATGGTGAGACCTTATTTCTACTAAAAACACAAAAATTAGCCAGGCATGCTGATGCGTGCCTCCAGTCCCACCTATTCGGGAGGCTGAGGCAGGAGAATCCCTTGAAACTGGGAGGTGGAGGTTGCAAGGAGCCGAGTTTGTGCCACTGCACTCCAGCCTGGGCAACAGAGCTACACTCTGTCTCAAAAAAAAAAAAAAAAAAAAAAGAAAGAAAGAAAAAAAATTAAGATGCAAAATGTTACAAGCTTGTAACTTCATAAATGCTAAAGTTTCATCCTGATCAGGGAAAGCTCCAAAAGAAAAACATACTAGTGGGACACAACTTACTTGCTTTTTGTCACCAGTGGGTGGATTGGAATTTAAACTCTATATTAAAAACAAAACAAGTGTCTATAACTGGTGGGTTTTTGCTATGATTTTTTCCTATTGGAGTCTCTGGGAAAACAGAGATAAAATAAAAGAGAGGCAAGCTCTAGATGGAGATATAGAGATATGCTTTTAGAGTTTTAAAAAACATTCAGTGGCTAACAAGTTCTTATAAAATCATATGTCTAACACTTACAGGCTGATGACTTTCTAGCCTAAGTACATATTTCGGAGTGGGTCAATCTGGACTCCAAGATTGACAAGCAAACAGAGCTTAGAAAAGCCTTGTTTTCAAGCCTGGACTTAAAACACTATTGTCAAGTCCTACACCATCTAAGGTTTGTTTTTGTTTTTAAGAGATAGGGTCTCTTTCTGTTACCCAGGCTGGCATGCAGTAGTGTAAACAGAGCTCACTGTGGCTTCAAACTCCTGGGCTCAAGCAATCCTCTGCCTTCCAAGTACTGGGACTGTATAGGCACATGTCCCCATAACTGGCCCCATCTAGATTTAACTGCTGCCCCAAAAAGCTGCTGGCTTGGAATCCTGAACTCACACATTCTAATTGCCTGGATCTGACTATAAGCTAAAACCTGACACTGTGTGCTCTAGGTTATTTCAACCCAAAGTGAGTTGTGCTCAGCTAAAAGCAGGCACAAGCTGAATGAACAAAACTCAAAATCTGGGACTGTTGTGGATTTGGAACACTCCCCCTCTGTGGGGCCACAAAGTCTGAAAAACATCTTAGATGCTGGCTGGACTGTCCAGGTTTCTTGCAGGTATCCACGAAAAGAGTGTGTTTTCTGGGGGCAATATACTTCCAACCACTCTTTAAGAGACTGTATTCTCAATACCCTCTAGGTGATGTCCCAACATGTTAAGCTTTCTAGAATAGTTGCAGTTTGCAACAAGGGACTGATCAATTGACTCTACATCCCTCACCTTTCTCCTGATAAACAACACACACCAATAAAGCAGTTTACTAAATAAAACTGTTCCCAGAAAGAAACTGATCTTTTTCAGACTGCCCACTGGATAAATGATTAGGACGAAAGATGTAGAAGGTTTTATACACCTATTTTGAAAAAAATAAACTGTAACTGAAATTTTGTCCTGGCCAATTCCTAACCTTTCTGGTTAAGTTGTATGCAAATGTTTTTGTGTGAATACTCTTCCTCTTGCATCCAACCCCTCTGGACAAAAGGTCTAGATAAAAATAACAAATGATTTTTAAAAATTAAAAAATTTAAAGTTGTAATTACTAAATGGGACACTCAATTTCATACAGAGAAAAAACAAAAACTCAAGACTTGGGAAAATATGGAGGAGTGGGGAGGACATTAATGATCTGTTTTTCAGAACTGTTCCTAAAAGTTCTCTATCTTCTAGTGGGGAAAAAAAATCTATGTTGGGCCAGGCGCGGTGGCTCACACCTGTAATCCCAGCACTTTGGGAAGCCAAGGTGGGTGGATCACCTGAGGTCAGGAGTTCGAGATCAGCCTGGCCAACATGGCAAGACCCTGTCTCTACTAAAAATATAAAAAATTAGCCAGGCGTGGTGGCAGGCGCCTGTAGTCCTAGCTAATTGGGAGGCTGAGGCAGGAGAATCGCTTGAACCCGGGAGGCAGAGGTTGCAGTGAGCCAAGATCGCACCACTGCACTCCAGCCTGGGTGACAGAGCAAGACTCCGTCTCAACCAAAAACACAAAAGAAAATAAAACTATTTTGTCTTGAAAGCTGCTGTGAGCACTTTAAATTCAAACTGATTGCTGAGCTTCTCATCAAACTTGTCAAGTCTGTCAAAAGATCACGGTGGGTGGCTCCAGCTCCTGCAGTTTCCACAAAACACCTCGAGATGTCATCCACACTCTTGAGGCAGGAATAATGTTGTCACAGAAAACAAAATCCTTTAAAATTGACTGCTTTCAGACAGTCCCTCTGAAACCAAGACTCAACTTAATTATTCAGACTGAACTGGGAGCACAGAGTGGAAGGCCCCACGGGGGCAGGTCACATTGGTGTCATGTTAACCTGTGCTGCCTATTATATGTTCTGATTACAGGTGCCCTAATAATTATAAATTCTTTGTTTCCAAGGGCAACAGATATACCCTAACGGATTATATTTCTTGTGTGTGCACCTTATCATAATACCTCAGTCCTGGACTGGCCAGAGTTGTCCAGTGCTAAATTGATGACTAATCTACATTTTAAAAGTTAAGACAAAAGCTTAAAAATGAAGTCACATGGCTTTTTAAGATAGACCTGTTGGTTAATGAGATCTGTTTTAACTGGCTAAGTCTAGGACCCCTAAAAGGCATAACTGAAGTCAATATTACTGGCCAATCTTATGCCCCTGCATGGGGTCCTATTGATAGTTTTACTGTATATATACCATGCCCAAGAGATAAAGGAGTAGACTGTGCAAAAGAAGGACTTAACACAACAGAGACTACTATCCTTAGAAATATGCCTGCTTGCAATGTTGGCCCTTGGCTGGCATGGGGGAACTTGACTGGTAAACAGTCCCCTATACTGATAAAAATTTTACCCAACTGATACAGGCTGGCTTATTGTATCTAGATTGTACGAACAATATGGTTTATGCTAAATACTAGCTTTCCTTCTGGGAATCTAAAATTTTAGTACATGCTAGGCAGAGGGTACCAATATGAACAGTTCCCTATAAAAATTGTGGGCACTGAATCTCTAATGGGCTTTCCTAGACAAAAACATCACACGCTTTGCTTCATTTTCATTGTTAGAAGAAAATGTGTTCTGTGTGACTCCTTATGGGAGGGCTATAGCATGATTTTAAACATCCATTTTTAACATTTTTGAGATAACTTTAGAATTAAAAGGGTTACAAAAATAGCACAGAGTTCCTGTATATCCTTCACTTGGTTTCCATTTATATTATCTTACATAATAATAGAACATTTACATATCACGATTTTTTTTCAGTCTTTCTACGTACACATTTATTATAAGAACCTGGGAAAAAAAGGACTAAAAGACAAAATGCTAAAAACTATTAGATTTTCTACGTACCTTCCACTGATAGCACCCAGAAGTTACTCCTGTAGATGCCAATCCATATCCTTTCCCTCCACTGCCGTGAGTTAAAATCTGTCCATTCTCCACTAGACAACACTGAGCTTTCTCCGGGTCAAAGGATACTTCTTGGATAGGAAGATTCTCATCTTCTTCTTCCAACTCGCCCTGCTTCTACCAGAAAAGAAGCTGGGTCAGTATTTTGGAATAATCCACGTCTCAGATAAGATATATTCTGAGGCTCCTTGGTTTTATCCCACAAATATTTATTATGTATGTACTATGAATCAGTTACTGTGCAGGGCAACAGGAACACAATGATAAATAGAGCATGGTCCCTTCCCCATAAAGAGCTTAAGGTCATTAATGGACAGAAGACAAATACATACTGCTAGTATTACAGTGGGAGAATAATCAAAATTACATAATAGGTATAGTAGAAACATAAAAGTGTGTCTAACCATGCTTGAGAAGGACAAGGTAATGTTCAAAAGGAGGTGACTTCTAAGTTGAGTCCTGAATGATGAGAAGGCAGTAAGCAGCTGGTCAAATGAGAGAGGCATTTTAAGGCAGTGTGTACAGCATGTGCCAAGGCAGACATGCAACAGAGTTCAGTAATTTAAAGACAAGAAGTATGTAATGACTGGAAGATGAAACTGGCAGAAAACAAGTCTAGAAAGAGAAGAAGAAATCAAATCATGGAAAACCTTGTGTGTCATATTGTTTGAATTTTACTCTACTGACATTAGGGAGACCTACACAGAATGATGTATATAGGAGATCTCTGATCACATCTGTGCTTTATAAACATCATTTTACCAAGGATATACAGGATGAAGGCAGAGAGACTGACTAATCAGGATATCCCTGCAAGTTCAGGTAAGAAATAGTGAGGTGGCCGGGTGTGGTGGCTCACACTTGTAATCCCAGCACTTTGAGAGACCGAAGCGGGTGGATCACGAGGTCAGTAGTTTGAGATCAGCCTGGCCAATATGGTGAAACCCAGTCTCTACTAAAAATACAAAAATTAGTCGGGTGTGGTGGCAGGTGCCTGTAATTCCAGCTACTTAGGAAGCTGAGACAGAAGAATCGCTTGAACCGGGGAGGCAGAGGTTGCAGTAAGCAGAGATCGTGCCACTGCACTCCAGCCTGGGTGACAGAGCGAGACTCTGTCTCAAAAAAAAAAAAAAAAGAAAGAAAGAAAGAGTGAGGGCCTGAATTCATTCATTCAATGTGCATTTATTAAGCATCTCTATTCTCTGCCCGGTATCCTATCAGGTCCTCCATATTCAGCAGGGTATTAGGTCTCTGCTCTCATAGAACTTATATTTTGGAAGAGAAAAAGAAAAAATAAGAAAATACAAGGATTAAGTGGTATGTTGAAATTAAAGCAGGTGACACGACAAAGAGTGTGTGGCAACTACTCTAGATTGATTAGGGAAGAACTCTCTGAAGATGTGATAACTGAGACCTGAATGACAAGAAATTTCTAAGAAACATATCTAGAGGTAATAGCCAGTTTAAAGCCCTAAGGAATGAGCAGGATTACTGTGTTCAAGAACTACAAGAAGAAGGCAAGTTGCTTAGACTATAGTGAGCAAAAGGGAGAGGTCAAGGAACTCTAGATTTTATCCCAAGAATGACGAGAAACCATTGGAATATTTTAAGCAGGGGATGAACATGCTCTGATTTACAATTTTAAAAGATCATTCTGGATCCTGTGCAGAGAATGGACTTTAGGGCATAACAATGGAAGCAGAGAGAACACTTAGAAGGTTACTGCATAGTTCAGGCCAGAGATGATAATGGCTTGGAATAGGGTGATGACAGAAGAGATGAGGAGGTAGGCAAATTCAAGTCACGTTTTAAAGACGAGCCAACAGAATCTAGAGATTGTATGGATAGAGAAATGGGGGTGAGGCATCAAGATGACTCCTAGGTTTTTCACTTGAGTAACTCACTAGGAGGCTGGGAAAGCCTGGGGGAAGAAACAGAACGTGATTAAGGGCGCCATTTTTGACATACTGAGTATGAGATGCCTATTAGACATTTAAGTGATAAGACTAGTAGAAGATGGGAATATAAGTCTAGAATTCAGGGGAAATGCCAGAACTTGAATTTAAAACTTGGGAATCAAGTCTTAAATGAGTCTGAATAAGGTTTCTTTGAGAAGAAATGTGGATTAATGAGTCTGAATAAGAAATGGGCATATGAGTCTGAATAAGGTTTCTTTGAGAAGGAATGGGGATTAATCCAACACTTAGATTGAATAGAAGAAGAACCTATAAAGGAGAATGAGAACAGGCCATTCTATCAAAGTAGAAGGAGAACCAGGAAAAGTGTGGAATCACAAAAACCAAGATAGGAATTAAGGTAAACGAAAAGATGGATTCACAAGCTATAAATCAATGGAGGCTAGTGACTACATGCATGGGGACATTAGGATAATCTAGCATTCCCAGGAATTTGCTTTTGGGAAACTAGGTGAATGGTGGTGCTTTCAATCAGAAATGGGACAAAAAAAGGGGCTGGGGGAAGGGTTTGAGGGGGAGACACCCAGGCTAGCATTTAAGTTTGGAAGGCACTGCAGAGTGATCTTTTAAAACCATAAATCAAAGCATGTTGGTCCCCTGCTTTGGGTACGGATGAGACTGCTGGAAAAGCTAAGGATCAAACTCTGTGGAACACCAACATTTTGAGATGAAGGCAAGGTAAAAGTGGCACCAAAAAAGAGTTGCTTTCAAAGGGAATCAGGATTGGCAGAGAATATACGGAGATCCGGGAGAAAGCGTTTTGAAAATAACAAAAGGCTAGAGTTTCCAGAGGTAAAGTAAGAAGTGGAAAAAAAAGGATATACTATATTTAGCAACAAACACTTATCTTTGTCATTTAATTTTGTACTTTGATACAAGATAAATGGTGGGTTTGAAGAGATAATGAGAAGAAAGTGGCTGAAACATGCAGATTACTCTTCTAAGAAGCTTAGTAGTACAGGACAAGAGAGAAGACAGAGAAGACTTCACGGATAAAAATGTGATTTAGGAGAGAGGAAATGAGTTAAGCATGGTTATAAGCTGAGGGGAGGGAATCAGTGGAGAGGGAGACAGAATGCCAAGAGAGGAAATGGAATAAAGGATAGAGCAAGGTGCCTCAGAGGAACAGGCATTCAGAGACAAGTGACAGCATATTCACTTATGCTGTTAAGAAATACCTTTTAGGAAAAACCAATTACCTGCAGTTTTATTTCTTGTTCTTTTTCCTTTATCTGAATAGCATGTTTGGCCTGAGCAATGGGTGTCTCCCACATACAATCAGAGAGAAGGGAAAATAAGCGCTCAACAATCTGTTTTATTGAAGAAAAAAGGATAACATTTGTAAAAAGTAACTTTAAGTATTTTTAGAAAAGCTGTATCATGTTAACTGTAATATTAACTCGCATGTGAAGTTTGATTATACCAGTGTTCAACAGCTACTTTTAGTGGTTATAAGTTAAATATCACTTTTTAGAAATATTAACCCATTAGAAGCCAGGCACGGTGGCTCATGCCTGTAATCCCAGAACTTTGGGAGGCTGAGGCGGGTGGATTGCCTGAGGTTGGGAGTTTGAGACCAGCCTGGCCAACATGGTGAAACCCCATCTCTACTAAAAATACAAAAATTAGCCAGGCATGGTAGCATGTGCCTATAGTCCCAGCTACTTGGAGGCTGAGGCAGGAGAATCACTTGAACCCAGGAGGCGGAGGCTGCAGTGAGCTGAGATCGCGCCACTGCACTCACTCCAGGCTGGGCGACAGAGCGAGACTCCATCTCAAAAAAAAAAAAAAAAAAAAAAAGAAATATTAACCCATTAGAAAGTGGGTCCCATTTTGCCTTACTATTTAGACCTCTGATTAGGACACTCCCACATGTTTCTTCCTATAGAGGTCCAAACCTAGTAAGAAATTCCAGATTTTTCTTTCCTTCTGACCTTGCAGAGTATTCTCTATCCCTCTACTTCTCACACCCCATAACTTAATTTTTTTTGCCCTCTCCTTGGGGGTGAAATAATAAAGAAAGCAGTCCTAAAAGTAAACGTTATGCTATTGAATAAAAGACACATTTACAACTGAAGAGACTGTTAAGTACAGATTTGGGTGAATCATTTTGCAAATATGGAAAACATCTTCTAATAACTTTAAAAATAAAAACCTGGGCCATTTGATCATCTTCTACACCAGATTCACAAGCTGGCAGCACAGCTTCAAGGACATGAAGTGCAAGGAGCCTTGTTCTTAAGTTACCAACCAGAGGGATACCTGGAGGGGAAAAGACCTTTTCTTATTATCAATGTGACTTAAATTCAAAGTTAAAATGAACTTCTGGGAAAAAAAATTCCTGAGGCTGCTAAACATTTATGGGTGGAACAAACTTGATTTCAAACTATTATCGCAAGAATTCTGGATCCATCCTGTACCCATGAATGCGTATGAATACATTCATGCTTATGCCTCAGTTTTTTTATGTATACATAATGGGAAAAGCATTGTAAAAAAGTATCTGTGCCAGATACTATGCTATGCTACACATTTCACACACATACATTCTATTAATCCTCACAAACTGAATTACAGCCCCATTTTACTGTTGAGAAAAATGAGGCTCAGAGAAGTTATGTAACTTGACCAAAGCCACACAAGCTCATAGAGGTAGAGTTTTAAACAGGTCTGTTAATCTCCAAAGCTCATGCTTATTATTCCCTCTCATTGCCTCTCCCCGTCCATGCACTGACTGTCTCACAGGGATTGTTAGGGTTAACCGGGAGTAAACAGCCGGGCATGGTGACCCATGCCTGTAATCCCAGCACATTACAGGCTGAGGCGGGCAGATCACTTAAGGCCAGGAGTTCAAGACCAGCCTGGCCAAAATGGTGAAACTCTGCCTTTACTAAAAATATAAAAATTAGCTGGGAGTGGTGGTGCACGCCTGTGATCCCAGCTGCTTGGGAGGCTGAGACGGGAGGATCACTTGAGCCTGGAAGTGAGAGGTTGCAGTGAGTTGAGATCACACCACTGTACTCCAGCCTGGGCGACACAGAGAGCCTCTGTCTCAAAATAATAAAAAATAAATAAATAAATGAAGTAATCCAAGGTAGAAAATAGGATATTGATACATAAATATGTAATTAAAAAATACATATAACTGTAATAAGATCAGTTGAAAATAAATGAATATCTGATTTTTCTTTATCCTCTTGAAACTTAATATAAGCCTTACCTTATTAAAGGAAAAAAAAAGGAGCAGTTGTAAGTTATACTAATTAAGAAAAAAAGTATATTGAGCATGTAAACATATAAAATATCATGTGCCATAGAGGATTACATTATGTTTTGGCATACTTAGATTAGAGATTATGAAAAAAAGTTCTGGAAATGGATGGCAGTGATTGTTATATAATACTGTGAATAAGCTTAATGTCACTAAATTGTATATTTAAATGATTAAAATGGCAAATTTTACGTTACGTGCATTTTACCACAATTTTAGCAAAAGAGAACAGGAAAGGACTGACTGTAATCTATGTAAGCAGACCTTTTAGGGTAAGGACCAGGGATTAAGCTTATTCTACAGAACTGTGATAAATATCAAACAATCAGAAGTCACAATCAAGGCAACAGAAATCACATTATGATAAGAGAGACTGTACAAATTCAGAGCTGCATCCTGATAATCCAAGAAGCAAGGTCAGAATCTGTGCTAAAATATCGTATTAAACAGGATGTTCTCTGCTTACTCTTAGGTTTGTAATCTGAACAAAGAGGATGAAGTTCTCTAGATAAATTCTATGATCTTCTCCAGAGCTACATTATTTATTTTCTGCCAATTTTTACTTCTGAAATTAGAGTTTTCTTTTGATCAAATAGGTACGCAGAAAATAAGACAGAAAAGCCTTCAAATCAAGGTTACACATGGAGTGTTGCTAAAGTCTGGCATTATCTTAATAAAATGCAAGTAATATCTATAAATACTCTAAGACAAAGGCAAAGGACATGTACCTGAAGAACATTTCTGAGATGCTATATTTAGAAGCACTTCTGTCCACTTTGGGGAAGCCATTTTTGATTGAATTGCTTTTGAAGATACAACTCTGCGAAGAAAAACTAAAAAATCCCCTAGATGGAGTTCGGCTGCATGTTGTTTCCTAAGAGCAGCTACAGTGAAGAGACAAGTTTACGTTACAACCAAGAGCCAACAAGAAATAGTCTTATATCACATAATTTACCTTGAAACTGCAGTAAGCACAAATCTAATTCAAAATCTTAGGCTGTCAGCTACTGAATTCTGAAAACTTAAAGAACAGAATGGGGAAAGGTCAGAAAACAAAGCCTAAACTTGAAACGTCTTTTACATCTCTGTACAATAAAAATGAATATGCTATAACTATGATGACTAAGTATAATAAAGAATTATTGGTGACTAGAGAACAGAACAGTCTAGGAAGAAGTCGAGCTCCTCCTAATTATAATCCAGTTCCCAAATATCAGGCCAGGCGCAATGGCTCACATCTGTAATCCCAGCACTTTGGGAGGTCGAGGCGGGCGGATCACTTGAGGTTAGGAGTTCAAGATCAGCCTGGCCAACATAGCGAAACCCCGTCTCTAATAAAAACACATAAATTAGCTGGGTGTGGTGGCACACGCTTGCAATCCCAGCCACTCAGGCTGAGGCAGCACAATCACTTGAACCTGGGAGGCAGAGGTTGCAGTGAGCCCAGATCATGCCACTGCACTCCAGCCTGGGTAACAGGGTGAGACTCTGTCTCAAAAAAAAAAAAAAAAAAAAAAAACCCAGAAAACAAACAGATATCAAAACCCTTGGTGCTGGGGAATTTTCTTTTTCTTTTTTTTTTTTTGAGACAGGCTCTCGCTCTGTCATCCAGGCTAAAGTGCAGTGGTGTGATCTCAGCTCACTGCAATCTCCACCTCCCGGGTTCAAGTGATTCTTGTGCTTTAGCCTCCCAAGCAGCTGGCACTACAGGCATGCGTCACCATGCCAGGCTAATTTTCATATTTTTAGTAGAGATGGGGTTCCACCATGTTGCCCAGGCTGATCTTGAACTGCTGGGCTCAAGCAATCCACCCACCTCGGCCTCCCAAAGTGTTGGCATTACGGTTGTGAGCCACTGCGCCTGGCCTGGGGGATAATTTAGGTCAGGACTTAGGTTAGAGATGCCTTGTCAGGATCAAGGTTAGAGATGGCTTGTCAGGATCAAATGCTAAGAAAACATCTGAGCTTCCCCCTAGGCAAAATGCAACCTGGGGAAAATCAATCATCTAAAATCTAGGTCCCAGAGCCCAGACAGCCAAGGAGAGGCTGAACCTACAGAATGGGCAGTATGGTCACAACATGAGGGTTAACAGACTCTAAGCAGAGATGTTTGGTCAGAAGCTCATCTAAATCATATACACGTGAAGAGAAAAGAGGTTTGTAAATAAACAAATAAAAATTCCATCATACCTCATAAGGAAGAGGAACTCTACATTCTAATCATATGCACACAATGGGGTTTTAATAAATGCTTGTAAGTAAAGACAGAGAAAGAGGCTTACATTACCTCTGAAATCTTTCTTCTCAGTTTCTCCACTGGAGTCAACTTTTTTTTCTTCTTCTTCACCGTCTTCTTGCTCCCCTTCTCCGAAAGAGGCCATATGTAGTACACCAGTTTGGGACAATAAATTCTTCAACTGACTACAGAGTAGATCCAACAAGGATTGAACTACTTTGGGACTCAGTTTATCAGCATAGGTCCTATGTGAAATAAAAGAAAAAAATAAGTGGCAAACACACAGAAGGGCAAACATAGTGCTTAAATACATAAAGCAGATTAGAGGGAAAGGGGGAATTCTAAAATGGAGGAAGACCAGACTTCATACAGTTCTACAAAGACATCTACCATACTTACCCAGTAGTGATGGCTAGAATCTGGAGCAACCTTGTACTGGCCACTTTCAAAGCTGTGCTAAGCTGGGAAACACCCGTCTTTGGCAACAACTGCAGGGGCTGTCCTAGCATGGTGTCTGTACCACACAACTGTGACAATACGTTTAGCAGACCAGTGGAAATTGCCAAAGAAACATCTACTGGTTGATAATGAACACTTAGGGCAAAAACTGTAACCAGAAGCAGACGTTGCTGGGCTTCTAAAAGACAAAGAGACAGTTAAGAATCTTCCTTTCAGTAAACAAAGCATTTATTTAAATGAATCATTTTCTAACATATTAATAACATGAAACACTAATTTTAATTATTTATTCTTTACCTATAAGTTTATCTACTAATGTTAAACACAAAATATAGAACATAACTAGTGCCATAACCTCGGGCTAAAACGTAACCTGCACTGTACATTTGCAGGAACGGTTTACTTACCAATGTGATGCTTGTTTGCTTGCAGGGCTCTTTCCAGGGTAGCAGACAACTGTTGATAAATTTTATGCACAGCTACCTGGATTTCAATCTGAATATTTCTCTTAGCTGCTCTGATCCCATCCTGAATTACACATAAAGAATTACTTTTTCTATTAGCAACAATAATACCTGCTTGCAAAAAGAAGTAATAACATTTTATTTCTAGTCTATGCTAGAGCCTTACGATGGTTTTTAATTATTTACTATATTTCAGTATATAAAGTATATAATAATTTTTTTTTGAGGCAGGGTCTTGCTGTATCACCCATGCTGGGGTGCAGTGGTGCAATCCTGGCTCACTGCAACCTCCGCCTCCCAGGCTCAAGTGATCCTCCCATCTCAGCCTCCCAAGTAGCTGGGACTACAGGCACATACCACCACACTTGGCTGATTTTTTGTATTTTCTGTAGAGACAGGGTTTCGCCATATTGTCCAGGCGGGTCTTAAACTCCTGAGCTCAAGCAATCCAACAGCCTTGGCCTTCCAAAGTGCTGGGACTACAGATGGGTGCCACCATGCCCAGCCTCCAAATTTAATTTTAAATGCTTGATAATTGTTGAGTCTGTATAATCTTTTTTTTTTTTTTTTTTTTTTGAGATGGAGTCTTGCTCTGTTGCCCAGGCTGGAGTGTAGCGGGGTGATCTTGGCTCACTGCAACCTCCACCTCCCGGGTTCAAGCGATTCTCCCTGCCTCAGCCTCCTGAGTACCTGGGATTACAGGCGCCCACCACCACGCCCAGCTAATTTTTGGTATTTTTAGTAGAGACGGGGTTTCGCCATGTTGGCCAGGCTGGTCTTGAACTCCTGACCTCAGGTGATCCGACCACCTCAGCCTCCCAAAGTGCTGGGATTATAGGTGTGAGCCACCACGCCCGGCCGAGTCTGTATAATCTATTTCCTCACAAAGCAGTTTTTCCTGCCTAAATATGAAAGACATAAAGATAACATTTTTTTCTAAGTTATCAAAGGAATCATACAAACTAGGTAAACGATCAAATCTAAAATGTAAGCTCTTGAAACCCATCCTCCCAAACTCCAATCCCTATCCTTACTTGGATCTATTCCCATCCAAATTGGATAATAAAACTGGATTAATAAAACCGAGCCAGCAAATAATCTACAATAGTACAATAATACCACGGCTCACCTAATCTCTACTGCATTATTTAGGAAATGGAACCAATGAGAGCTATCTTAAAAAATTTAAAGTCTTTGTATTTTTAAACTGAATCATAAACACCAAAAAGTTTCACATTATTAAAGTGGCTTTGTAAAATGACAGTTAAAATCTGTATATACTGCAAGGCGTCACCTACCTGATAGTGATGCAATCGGCCACTCTCTCCCTTGGCTCCTGTGTGTCCAACAGTGCCTAAACCAAAACACCCTGCTAGGAACTGCAGCCTCACAGACGTGAGTAGTGTGGAGGACTGGAAGCCTGAACTCAACCTGCTTCCTGCCAGTGAGATGCTACCTTTTTCTTCCATCCCAGACAACAGAACGAGGATCTGATGAAGTGCCTCTAAACGAAGCTTGAGGAAAAAAACATATTTTAGAGTTCTTCACTTAACTCAGACACGACGAAACTCTGTATGCCAAAAACAGTATTTTTAACACTTAGAAAATCCTGACATTTCATATGCATCTATTCTAAGATAAACATTTATTTTATTATTATTACTTTTTTTGAAGATTTTCTAAAAACTCTATAAGCACACATCAGAATAAAAAAGGTTAGAGTACAACAGGAAAAGTAGTAGCTTTGGATGTAGGAGACATGGTTTCAAGGACAGACTCTCTTATCTTACTGTGTGGCCTTGGGAAAGTCACTTAACTTACTGAATTTGTTTCCTCGTATATAAAATAAGACTAATAATACCTTATCTAATCTATTCACACAGCTATTGTGAAGCTCACAAGGAGATACATGTGAAGGTTTCAAAACTATAAGGTAGTACTGCTATTGCTTTCTTTATTAATAAGTTTATATAAAATGAATACTCTTTAGCCCAGGAATGAGAAATACTTCTGAACTATTTCTCTGTGGTTTTCTTGAACTTCTGCCCCTATCTTCCCTAGGAAGAGACTCCCCATCACTGTAGTTGATCAGCTTATCCTTCTTCTTTAAAAAAAAAAAAAAATTATTTTGAAATAATTTTAGATATACAGAAAAGTTGTAAAGATGGTACAGAGAGTTCTTGTATACTCTTCCTTGAGCTTCCCCTAATCTTAACATCTTACATAACCATGGTACATTTATGAAAACTAAGACATTAACATTGGTACAATACTATTAACTAAACCTAAAGTAAAATAGTATTAATTAAAAGACTTTATTTGGATTTTAGTTTTCCATAATGTTCATTTCCTGTTCCAGGATTTAATCCTAGATACCACATTGCATTTAGTTGCCATGACTTTTTAGTTTCTCCTACCCTGTGACAGATTCTGTCTTTCCTTCTTTTTCATGACGACACTTTGGAAGAGCTGTTCATATATTTTGTAGATGTCCCTAAATTTTGGGTTGTCTGATTTTTTTCTCATGACTACAGTGGAATTATGGATTTGGGGGAAGAATACCACATAAAGTGTTCTCATTACACTATATCGACATGACTTAATACAGGTGATGTTAATCTTGATTTTTTTTTTTTTTTTTTTGAGATGGAGTTTCACTCTTGTTGCCCAGGCTGGAGTGCAGTGGCGCGATCTCGGCTCACTGCAACCTCTGCCTCCTGGGTTCAAGTGATTCTCCCGCCTCAGCCTCCCAAGTAGCTGGGATTACAGGCATCCACCACCACGCCCAGTTAATTTTTGTATTTTTAGTAGAGATGGGGTTTCACCATGCTGGTGAGGCTGGTCTCAAACTCCTGACCTCAGGTGATCCACCCACCTTGGCCTCCCAAAGTGCTGGGATTACAGGAATGAGCCACCACGCCCGGCCAATCTTAATCATTTAGTTAAGGCGATACCTGCCAGGTTTCTGCAACGTGAAGTTACAATTTTATCTCCTTCCTATAGCCTATTTGTTAGAAGCAAGCCACTAAGTCCAGCTCACTCTCAAGGAGAGAACAATTAATCTCCACTTCCTGCAGGGAGAACTATGGAATAATTGTGGACATGTTAAAACCACAATAATTAATAAATATTTGGGGGAAGATACTTTAAGGCTATGCAAACATCTTATGTCTCTTTCAAGTTTTGCTCACTCATTTTAGCATTCAACAGTGGGTCTTGATTGCAGCAATTATTTCTGTGAGGTTCTAACCTGAAGCAGGTGTCTAATTTAAACTGAGACAAATGGGTCAAAAATGAAGGCTCAGGGCCAGGAGTGGTGGTTCACACCTGTAATCTCAGCACTTTGGGAGGCCGAGGCAAGTGGATCACCTGAGGTCAGGAGCTCGAGACCAGCCTGGCCAACATGGTGAAACTTTGTCTCTCCTAATAATACAAAAAAATTAGCCAAGCATGGTGGCGCATGCCTATAATCTCTGCTACTCTGGAGGCTGAGGCAGGAGAATCGCTTGAACCCAGGAGGCAGAGGTTCCAGTGAGTCAAGATCTCACCATTGCACCACAGCCTGGGCAACGAGAGTGAAACTCCGTCTCCAAAAAAAAAAAAGGCTCTGATGACCTATTGTCATCAACTAGTCTCACCCTAGTTTGTAGGAGACATGTGAAGACTTCTGAGTATATTGTTCTGAGAGATGACAATTTTAAAATGCACTTTTGTCTAGTTCAAACAAAATAACGTGCTGTTCTAGTCAAGAAAGTTATGTTTAAAAGCTCAGGTACAGGAAAGGGGAAGGCAAGGAATAGAAGAAAAGGAAAGGTTTTCCCTAGAACTATACATTCAATGGTTCAGTTTTAAGTTTCCAGAGCTCTCATAAGGAGTAAATATCAAAGACTTACTTCTGCCCTTAACTGCTGCTGTTCCATTGCAATGATGGAGGCCTGGGGACTTGTAGACATACTTTCCTCTGGCTCTTTAAAACCTGGGGCATTCCCCACATCTCCACTCACAAAGCTTACAACATTTTCAATCAAAGTGTGAACTCCCAGAGACTTGGTAAGATCAAAATCTGACTCAAAGGAATAGGAGGAGTTGCATAACCAGTCTCTGCTATGCTTCAGGCGAGCCCAAGAGTCACTCAGGGATTCCAATTGACTGTGCATAGGACCTATATACAAACAGAATAAACATATATCAATGGCAATCAAGTAGAGCATACATTCTGAAACTAGATAAGGCTGAGTGCTGCTACCATAACCAACTGGTGAAAAATGGATACTCATGTTTGAATACACGCATGCATTAAGTGAATCTGAGCAAAATGCTTTGGTAAAAACAACAAACAAACAAAAATTAGAGCAATGTAAGAAAATAAAGGGAAAGCCCTGTTTGATGTACCAGTGTCTCTGTAAGCGCTTTAGCAACACGCTGCCACAAGAAAAAGAAAGGCAGAAGCTGTTCTCAAAATGCTTAGCTTAAAATGCTCTGCAGTATTAAACCAGATCATCATTTATGAACAAAAAGGAACTAGGCACTTAAGACACTGCTGGTAAGACCTACTCAAAACAGAAATATTTCATCTAATTTAACATTATCATTACAAAGGGCAAGTTAAGACTGAACAAAGTGTCTACATATCTGCAATGAAACATTACCAAAAAATGAATATAGAAGGGCAAGTAAACTTACACAAAAAGGAGACACAAACATCACCCTTTGGGTTTCATTAATATAAGGAACATTCTCACTGACTGTGTCATGTGCATATTTACTGCAGGTTGTGAAACTCCTATATAGAGGAAGCAAAGTTTCACAGACAAGAATATGAGATTTACTGTAAAATGATACCTATATAAAATTATCAAGTGGCATCAAAATAGTTGCTAAATATAATACCATTAGATTTGCCAGTGGGTATTTTTTAAGCTAAAATCTTTACATTAGACAGCAAAATGTTAACATGTTTGAACATAACAGCAACTGTCCAAGTCATTTGTCAATATTAGCTTTAAATAAATATATAAATGTCCAATTCTTACAAATCTTTAATTTAACTGGTCTCAGATACATAAATTTGATTAACTACAATCCTTTCTTCATGACATACTCTCATCATTGGTCCATGCATGGCCCAATTTTGAAATCACATATTTATAATAAATATCTGTGAACACAAGAACTAGAAAACTAACAGTAACTTCTATCTATTTGCTCCTCCTCCAGCCCATCTCTTGCTACCTAAAGTTTTATTATCCTGAAGCCTGGGTTTATTATTTCCTTGTTTTTATTGTTTTAATGTATTCCTAAGATGAATAATGGTTTTAGTTGTCGTTGACTTTTTAAAAAGAGTATCATTTTATATCACCTTTTTGGACATACTCTTTCATTCAATATAATATTGCTAATATTCACCCACATTACTATGTGTAACCATGGTTCATTTATTTGATTGCTGTATAACATCCTATTATGTGAATATACTAAATTTCTCAATTAGGGAAGTATCTTAAGGTACCCAATTAAATATGCATAAAAATTATATCAGTTATATAACTAGATAGAAAAGTTTGGGAAGATAACTACTTAAACACTAATGCCCACAGAGAAAACAAACTAACAACAATATTCAATGTAGAATCTTATTTTTGAATTACTATACTGGTGTCAATTAAACCCTAGGACTTCAAAATTCGTAACAGGGAGCTAATATTACAAAGTAACTATGAAATAATTTATACGTATCCTAGTAAAATAATGTAGAATGGCAAAGAATATATGGTTTATCTGCCTTCTGTGTTTTAGAAAGAATTATTAAGATTTAAAAAGGCTTAATTTTCACCACTGCACTCCAGCCTGGGTGACAGGGCGAGACCCTGCCTCAAAAAAAAAAAAAAAAAAAAAAAAGCTTAATTTTCATTCTTGCTGAACATGAAAAATAACAACCTACCTAAAAATTTCCCCAAATTGTAGACCTGAATATTCTTTCATGTAACACAGAAAAAACTGAAAATTGAAAGAATAATATCACAGATGCATAATGTATTAAGTTAAAAATATTTAAAGAATAAAGTAGAGGCTAATGTAAAAAATATATACGTTCTTTTTTCATTTCCTTAAAGCACCTCAAATTCAGAATCTGTATTTAGCCTTAACTTACAAATGATAGCTTCTGGCTTCTCACGTTGAACTTGTTTTTTGGGGGGTGTTTTTTTTTTTAAATATTAAAATTTTAGAATAAAAGGTTCTTCTAGTTACTAATACTTGTAAATTACTTTTCAAAATGAATATAAAATGCGCAAGGAACTGATATTAGAACTGCAGAAGAAAAAGAGACCTTAAAGATTATTTAGTCCAATTTTCACAAATGAGGAAACAGAGGCACAAAAAAATTGGTTTGTCACATAATGACATTAATTCCTTAATTTTATGGGAGGTAGTCTTACATATTCATTATTAACCAACTCACAAATCACTGATGGAAATTTCAATTGCCTGCCTATATAAAGGTTCAATTATGAATCTACCAATACTGAACTGTCTTCATATAAACCAAAATATTCTATGGAATGGCTGACGAAGCCCAAAATTAAATCTTCTGCAATTTAAAGCAGGGGTTGGCAAACTTTTTCTGTAACGGGCCAGATAGTAAATATTTTAGGCTTTGCAGACCATAAGGTCTCTGTGACAACTACACAACTCTGCTGTTGTAGTATGAAAGCAACCACTTAAATAAATGAGTGTGGCTGTGTTCCAATAAAACCTGATAAACAAAAATAGATGCCAGGTCAGTCTTGGCCTCCTAGCTGTAGTCTGCTGAGCCCTAATGGATGAAATTAACCCAAATGTAACTTTGTATAAATAAAATATTAAGAACAGGAAACACACTATGTGGAAGCATCAGGATAAATAATTTCCATCAAAATATTTAGTTTGACATCAAAAAGACTTAAAACACAAAAATTTATAATATGGAAATGGGAGAGGAAAGAACTTTAATTTTTTTTTAAGTATAACAATCTGATAACTTTGGTTTGCTCTGTACTATCTGAATATAGGAAATATTATATCTGAAAAGCGCATTAAAAGCTTCTACATAACAATTGAGACTAAGCCCAATTCTTAATACTAATTCAGAATCACCTACTATATAAAGAAAATACAAAATCCAACAAAAAATTTTTGAGATTGTTTACTTGTCCTTACAAGTTTGGTTTTTAAATGGAATTTTCAAAATGAACATGGCAGAGCTGCAATACATACTTTATAAAACATAAAATATGTAGGCAAGCTAAAAGGGGAAAAAAATTAAACATGCCATCATGTACTTGCTTGAAGCTCTTCTTTTTTCTGGGGCTCAACTGGCCAAAAAGGAGTAAATACACTACCACACGAGAATCAGAAAACAAAAGGAGAAATTTGATACAGGAGAGAAACATTTACATTCGCTTTTCTTTATATCATCTAATTTGAAATGCACAGACAAAATAGCATTTCACCCATACATGTTATACCATGAAACACACATGTTGATAAATGTTTCCAGTATTATTTTAGCAATAAAACCCTAACAAAACATTTAAAGATTAGGGGCGATAATCAAACCACACAGTATTTTAACTAATAAGATTTCTGATGCTGCTTCTTAAGTTGCTGTTTTGATATCCCACAACTTTTCACTGTATCATCTTCAGCTTAAATATGAAAACTAAAATCAAGTATCTGCAAAAATGTATTGTCTTTCTGTAAACAATCGTACAACCATAGCAAATCTTTTAAGTTTTATCAAAGTACCAAATTACTAACATATTTTTACAGGTTTTGTCAAGAATTTTATCAGGCTGTTATGAAAATTAAATGAGTTACTATAATATTTGTGAAGGGCTTAGAACAATGCTCATATAGTAAGTAGTTTATAAATGTTTACTAAATACAAATTTCATATTGCCTCTGAGGTGCTAAGCAGAAGAAATGTTTCATCCACCTCTTTTAGAAGTAAATTTAGCTGGCCGGGCACGGTGGCTCACGCCTGTAATCCCAGTACTTTGGGAGACCAAGGCAGGGGGATCATGAGGTCAGGAGTTCAAGACCAGCCTGGCCAACATGGTGAAACTCCGTCTCTTCTAAAAATACAAAAATTAGCTGGGCTTAGCGGCACATGCCTATAATCCCAGCTACTCAGGAGGCTGAGGCAGGAGAATTGCTTGAACAGGGACCCGGGAGGAGGAGGTTGCAGTAAGCCGTGATCACGCCACTGCACTCCAGCCTGGGCTACAGAGCGAGACTCGGTCTCAAAAAAAAAAAAAAAAAAAAAAAAAGAGTAAATTTAGCTTTGATGCCTCTGAAAAGCTGAGCAAGGTGGCTAAATGTATCTGCCCACATTTCTTTGCCCCTTCCTACATATTCACTTTCTTAGACCAAGGGCTTAGACCAATTGTGAAACATTAACTGAAGTGAGGGGAGAAAAAGGCGCAATTGTGGTTCAACAGCGTGAATCTTAGTATCCCCACTGTCAAATACTGAGATTACAGGCAATGGGCCCTCTCAAGGAGGAGCCTTTGCAGGCATGGAAAGAGCAGCTGAAAATGTGTACACCCATTGTCATTTATACATCCATTAAACTTCAGTAAACAGGATATAATTAAACAGCATTATCTCTCTCCTATTCCTCTCATCAGGCTTTTAGTAATTCAAGACCACTGAGACTAGTAAATGCAAATGCTGTATGAGGGAAAACATTTTACATTTCCTCCTCAAAATATTGGAAGGGGTAAACAAGCACATAGAATTCTTGGCCAGGCACGGTGGCTCATTTCTGTAATTCCAGCACTTTGGGAGGCCAAGGTGGGTGGATTGCTTGAGCCCAGTTCAAGACCAGACTGAGCAACATGGCGAAACCCCGTTTCTACAAAATAAAAAAATATATAAAATAAATAAATAAAATTAGCCAGGCATAGTGGCATGTGCCTGCAGTCCCTCCCAGCTACTTGAGAGGCTCAGATGGGAGGGTCACTTGAGCCTGGGGAGGTTGAGCCTCAGTGGTGCAGTGAGCTGTGATCGCACCACTGTGCTCCAGCCTGGGTGACAGAGCAAGACACTGTCTCAAAACAAAAAAGAAAGAAAAAGAGAATTCTCAACTGGCTGGACATTTGTTTGTCCTTCATGGCTCAAGTCAGAATCAGAATACTCAACAGTATGAATGGCTCCCAAACAGTTCTCAGACTTGGCAGGTTCAACTGCCCAATTGAAGATTTTATGGCTTAAGCCATCTGGTCTATATTGACAAAAAAGGAAAAAAAATACAGTCATTTATTTTACTATCATTTAAAAGCAAAACAAAAAAACCCTACTGTGTCAAAGGGCAGTCACTAAATATACAATATTTTTATAAAATCTCTTTGAAAATATAATCTCCTAAATGCGTTATATCCATGCCTAAGTAATTCACATTCAAATTACAGTTTTTTCTTAGTTGGAAAGATGAAGATTCTACTTTCTTTTATTCCAAAGATATTATTTTGCACATGCTGACCTGGTTAACACAGACTGAATCTCAAATTATATTTCCATATGCATGATAGAAATTTGAGAGAAAACAATTTTAACCAATGAACTATTACTTATAAACTTAACTAATATAGTATAAACTATAAATTGGATTTCTTATGCTACTCAGTAAGTCTGGAGCCATTTTCTCTCTAGCGCCAAATGATATACATTTATTAATATAACATACAACTTTTGGCAATTATATTCACCTGAGCTAAACAAAATTAGGAAAGTAAATCTGTTCCAAAAATTTAATTCCTAAGTCAAAATGAACTACCAATTTTCAAAGAATTACCAAATAATGAAATGCATGTTGCACATTATACTAAACATCACTTAATTTTTTTGATAACACAAATACTCTGTAATTTTTTTTTTTTTTTTTGAGATGGAGTCTCGCTCTGTCGCCCAGGCTGGAGTGCAGTGGTGCGATCTCGGCTCACTGCAAGCTCCGCCTCCCGGGTTCACGCCATTCTCCTGCCTCAGCCTCCCGAATAGCCGGGACTACAGGCGCCCGCCACCACGCCCGGCTAATTTTTTGTATTTTTAGTAGAGACAGGGTTTCACCATGTTAGCCAGGATGGTGTCGATCTCCTGACCTCGTGATCCGCCCACCTCAGCCTCCCAAAGTGCTGGGATTACAGGCATGAGCCACCACGCCCCACCCTCTGTAATTTTTTTTTAAGAAACTCAGCAGCTTTGGTATGTTATGGTCTCAGAAGACTTCTCAATAAAGAAAGCTCTGGTCTTTATTATTCCTAATATTTCAGAGAAATCATTCTCTGTATTCTTTTTTTTGAGACAGGGTCTCACTGTTGTCACACAGGCTGGAGTGCAGTGGCATGATCACAGTACCCTGCAACTTCGAATTCCTGAGCTCCTGTGATTTTCTCACCTCAGCCTCCTGAGTAGCTAGAAATACAGGTGCATGCATCCACGCCTAGCTTTTTTTTTTCTTTTTGGTAGAGACAGGGGTCTCACTATGTTGCCCAGACTAGCCTTCCAAAGTGCTGGGATTACAGGTGTGAGCCACCACACCTGGCCCATTCTTTCTATTCTAATTGTAATTAAATGATGAAATATTGCCAAATTTTAAGTAACAACATTTATTCTTTTGAGCTATATACATGAAAATGAAAAAATTATGTGTGCATTGCTTTCCGTCATTTCTGTTTTTTTTCTATGGATGAGAAACCTAACATTCTGCCAAGGAAGCTATTAAGAGAAGGGTTTCATTCTGAAATACGAAACATTTAATATCATGAAAAAAATTTTTTCACAGGCTTTTAGAAAACTGCCACTAGCGGCAATTTTTAACACTTCACATTTTCACAACCACTTAATAAATGGTTTTAAATAAAAAATACGTTAGGGCAGGCATGGTGCCTCATGCATACAATAATCCCAGCACTTTGGGAGGCCAAGGTGGGAGGACTGCTTGAGCCCAGGAGTTCAAGACCAGCCTGGGCAAATAGGGAGACCTTATCTCTACAAAAATAATAAAACTAGCTGAGCATGGTGGTGCACACCTGCAGTCCCAGCTACTTGGGAGGCTGGAGTAGGAGGATCCCTTGAGCACAGGAGTCCAAGGCTGCAGTGAGCTATGATGGTGCCACTGCACTCCAGCCTGGACAACAGAGCAAGACCTTGTCTCCCAAAAAAAAAAAAAAAAAGCAGCAGTACCAGTTAATAGAGAAAAATGCTTAAGAGAGTTTTTAGTTATCATTGGATTTACATTATCTAAAACTGCTGGGTTTTTCCTCAATTTGTACACACAACCATGAGTTAACTATACTATTCATTAACAAAAGACCTTAACTCTCAATGACACTCTAATTTGTTCCTCATGAAATTTTTAAAATATTTTTTATGTAAGAGATAAAGCATCTCTTATATGCTTTATCTTAATAGGCCAAGAGGGAAAAAAAATAGAAACTTTTTATTTCAACGTGTGTGTACACGTGTATGGGGTAAGAAGTTCTCCCTGTAACACCATTTAAACTGTAACAACTCTGTGAGCTAAAACATGGAAAATTATGTAAATAACCCCTTTCCATCATAATGGAATGTACTGTTTTTAGAATTTTATAGGACTTTTAAAAAGTCAAAATACATGACAAATGAGAAAATAACTGATTATTAACTCCTAAACATTCCCAGATTTTTAAAGCATATATATTTTAAGAAAATAGTCTTCGTTTTAACTCTTCTGATAAAATGATTCTGAAATTTTTTGCAATTACATTTCAAAGACAATCAGATCTAAATACATCAGATATAAAAACAGCTTCTTAATTTATTTACTATGCTCTTTTTTTTTTTTTTGAGACAGGGTCTCACTAAGATATTTACTATGTTCTTAATACTTACACTTACCTCTCTTTCTGTGAGATGCTGCCAAATCCAAATCAACATTTCGTCTGCCACTCTATTAAAAGTAAAAAGTAAATAAATAAAATTTAGTTGTGAAAAGTATTTTAAGATTAAGATTTAATAGAGTATTAGAATAGAAATTCATGTAATTACAGCAATGTCTTACTTATTCATCATTCAAGTCAAACTAATAATAAAATGTCCCTAAAAACCCACTGAACATAGCTATAAGGAGGCTCAAGCACATATAACTCTGAAACACTAACTAAAAAACTCACATTAATTAACATTGCAGAGTAGCAGTAGTTTTTGTTACCTTTTTTCCATTGGAATCTTTGTCTTTTATCTTCCAGACACAGTATGATCTTATTAGCACCTTCTGGATGCCTAAAGCCTTGAAGTAGTGCCTTATTTTCCAAAATTACTACTCCTTCCTCTAGCTTCACTTTCTTTTCAAAACTTCCACTAGCCTTCGCTAGGTGTTTAGAAGAAGAAAATCTGATAGTCTCCGTACTAACAGAAAAATAACAGTACTAAACCTCTGGTAGTATTTGAAAAGATTTTTAAATGTCTTTTTAAAAAACCTATTACAATAGAGAAATCTCAAAACTGGTGAACTACAGACAGTTTAATAAAGCAGTGAAGGCTTACAAGAACAATGGAAGTATATTTCTGTGTGTTACCTGTGTATCTGGTGGGGGGATGTAGACAACTGCCTACTTGGCCCATATGTACAGCCGACCATAAACAAATCATATATGACTTAAGCTTATGCATAGACTTGACATTATGGTATCAGCAATTTCAATTGTACTCCATCATACAATCCAAAAAGCTTGTGTCAAAGAAGGCCCGGAAGTGACAAAACAAGGCCGGGAGTGGTGGCTCACACCTGTAATCCCAGCACTTTGGAAAGCCAAGGCAGGTGGATCGCTTGAGGCCAGGAGTTCGAGAACAGCCGGGCCAACAAGGTGAAACCCCATCTCCACTAAAAATACAAAAGTTAGCTGGGTGTGGTAGCACACGCCTGTAATCCCAGCTACTTGGGAGGCTAAGGCAGGAGAATCACTTGAACCCAGGAGGCGGAGGTTGCAGTGAGCTGAGATTGTGCCACTGCACTCCAGCCCGGATGACAGAGCAAGACTCCATCTCAAAAAAAAAAAAAAAAGAAGAAGAAGTGACAAAACAGATTCATTTGGAAAATGTTATATAAAATCTTTATCTGGTCATATATATAGATACATGTACCCCTGTTGCAGATAAACACACATTTTCTTATACTCACCTACCTATGTATCAACAGAAATAAGTATTATATATTCTTGGACCATTTGGTGCTGGATAAAACACCAAATAGTCATCACAAAGCTCCTCAAGGCATCACTGTGTCAGGCAATAAAACATTTTCATTACATAGTACCTTTGCCATGAGGACTCATGGAAGAAAACAATCTCAGGCCTCAGAACCAGAAAAATCTGGTTCTCTTGAACAATTTTGTTTTTTATCTTTTAGACACTGTGAATTATGTAACTCATTATGCTTTTCCTGTGTGGTGACCAACCTCTAGCAGAACACCACAGGATATGGGCCAAGATAAGAATATCTTACCCAGGGCTTTATTTTCCTCTCTCAGCCTTTTTCAGTCCTAATTCATTCATCTAAATTATCCTTTTGTAAAGTATCTGTTTTCATATGCTAAATCAAATCCTGCCAGAAACGAGGGAGCCATGGAATAGACTAGAAGGGTGTAGCAAGAAATGTTAGTAAAAATGACACCTGTCAAACAGTTAAACTTACGGTTGGTATTCTGTTTTAGCAAGCAGAGAATAACAGTAGATAACACGTCATATAATACATTTTATGAAAGGTTAAAACAAAGATTTAACATTAAAGTGGTTAACTTCAAACATTTTAAAAAGCATTTCATTTACGAACAATTCAGAATAAATGAGGTATCAAAGATATGAATGGTGATCTTAAATAACCTCATATAGTATAGAAGGGTAACATATTTCAGCTGGAAAACCCAAACTGTCCCAAGTGCTTGCTGCTCTTCATCCACCCCAGGCTCTCTGAAGCTGAAGGCTTAGCCCAGGTCTCCCTTCATCTGAAATGGAATCTGCTTTCTCTCTAGTTCTTGTCTTTTCCATCTTTTGACACTATCTTTGTAATATTCCATAAGGAAAGATGATCAAAAGTCAATCTGGTGTTTTTTGTTTGAGACAGTGTCTCACTCTGTCACCCAGGCTGGAGTGCAGTGGCGCCATCTCGGCTCACTATAACCTCCGCCTCCCAGATTCAAGTGATCCTCCCACCTCAGCCTCCCGAGTAGCTGGGACAGGTGCACACCACAACACTCAGCCAATATTTTTTTTTTTTTTGTATTTTTTTGTAAAGACAAGGTTTTGCCATGTTCCCAGGCTGGTCTTGAACTGCTGGCTCGAACTCCTGGGCTCAAGCAATCCTCCCACCTCAGCCTCCCAAAGTGCTGGGGTTACAGGCGTGAGCCACTGCGCCTGTCCCAATCTTTTTTAAAAATGGGGTTTTTTTTAGTCTTTTTAAAAATTTTCTAAAAACTAAGTGAACAACCAGAAAACCTAACAATCTTAACAATGAAATCTAAGCTCAATCCTCCTCCATTGATCTGTTGTCCCCATTTATAATTTTCCAGATGTTTTAAATTGTATTACCAAATTTATTCTTCACAACACAGTTGAGGCAAGTACAACAGGCATTATTCTCCACTTCAAAGATAAAGAAACTGGAGCTCAGGAAGGTTAAATGTCTTGTACAGGTCAAAGTCCATGGTGAGTTTTAACCCTATTCTGAGTCAGATTTCATAGCTGATTTCCCAAAAGTAAACCACTTTAATTTTACCCATCCTCCTTTCTATATTTTCATTTCAGTTGAAAGGAGTTATTAATCATTTACAATATGTAAAGCACTGTGTAGGAGATATCGGGGCATTTAGGAAAAATAAAAACCAAAAAATCCTAGATTTCTAGAGGGTTTACTGGGAAGACATACTAATAATACATAAATAAGTCCAACATAAGACAAACAGTGAATTATTAGAGATCCTAACAAGCTGTCATGGGACAACTGGGAGAGTAAGGTAGCTGGGAAAGCTTTCTGGAAGAGGTAACATTTTAGACAGTCCTTCAGCGAAAGACAGGATATCAGCAAGGAAGCCTAGGAGAACTTTTAAGGCAAATAGTGCCTTAGCAAAGGCTCAAGAGGTATGTTTGGGGTCTGGCAGATGAACTACTATGGCAAAAATGCAGACCACTGCAGAAGAATACTGGTTCCAAAAGCAGGCAGGTGACACTTCCCAGAATCTTTGATTTCCGAGTAGGCAGTGCAGTCACTCCTAGATTTGATCAGTCTGTAATTTGGACTTGCGTGGACTAGCCATCTCTCTGCAGTAAGACAAGATGTTTGAGTAGGAAAGTAGCACAATCAGTAGGTAGGTGTTTTGTTGTTGTTATGTGTGTTTCCAAGAGTTCTAATTTGGAAAGAAGTGTCTAAGGAGCAAAACTGGAAAAAGTAGGGGGACCAGTTTGAAAATACCTACTCCAGAAACAGGTAATAGGGCGCTTCAATTAAAGAAAGGAAAAAACCAAATGCATGTGGAAATTTTGCCAAAATAGATTAGACAGTTATTTATAAATTTAAAAATAATTTCCTGACTACCTACCACGTGCTATTATAGGTGCTTGGGATACAGAAGTGAATAAAACAGCAAAAAATTCCTGTCCTTAAAGAGCTTATATTCTAATGTAGACTAAGACTAACTGATCAATGAATAACTAAATTATACAGTAAGTGATCAGTGCCCCAGAAAAAACAAAGCAAGGCAAGGGGGACAGGAAGTGACTATTTGGAAAAGAAGGAAAATTGCCATTTTAAATAGGGTGGTCAGCACAGGCTTCATGGAAAAAGTAACATCAGAATGAAGACTTGAAGAAAGAGAGGGAGTTAGCCATGCAGGCAATAGCATTCCAGTCCTAAGAAACAGCCAGTTAAGGCCCTAAAGGGAACTTGTGTTGCAGATTCATGGAACAGCTAAGAGTCCAGTGTGGCAGAAGGAGAATCACTGAGAAGAGTAACAGAAGAGATCAGAGAGGTAGTGGGACCAGACCATGTAGAGCCTACAGACCCCTGTAAGAACTTAGACTTCTAGTCTGAGAAAAGGGAAGTCATTGCAGGACTCTGAGCAGAGAAACGACATGATCTATGTTTCAAAATTATTGCAGGGTTGGCAGCTGGGTGCAGTGGCTCACACCTGTAATCCCAACACTTTGGGAGGCTGAAGCAGGAGGATCACTTGAGGCCAGGAGTTTAAGACCAGCCTGGACAACAGAGCAAGACATAAAAATTTTAAAAAATTAGCCAGAAACGGTGGCACATGCCTGTAATCTCAGCTACTCGGGAGGCTGAGGCAGGAGGATTGCTTGAGCTCAGGAGTTCGAGGCTGCACTGAGCAGCCTGAACTCCAGCCTGAGTGACAGGGTAATATCTTGTCTCAAAAAAAAAGGTAAATTATCACAGAGTTAGGAGACTAGATAATGAGTCAGACTGATCAGATTTAAAAAATTGACTGACAGAGAAATAA
This sequence comes from Pan troglodytes, assembly GCF_028858775.2. Taxonomy (NCBI): domain Eukaryota; kingdom Metazoa; phylum Chordata; class Mammalia; order Primates; family Hominidae; genus Pan; species Pan troglodytes. Next base: position 55,703,534 of record NC_072414.2, read on the forward strand.
ATGAGCACAGGAATCTCACTAGACTATAAGACTGCGAGTGTGAAGTGGAAGCACAGAGATATTAATGCAGATGAAGGAGAAAACCAGGAAGTATAAACAAAATGTCATGATACAATGAAATGTAAAGACACTGTTCAACTTTCCTTAGATGAGGAATCCTTTATGGAAGCTTTTTTAAAACAATAACTTATTCTTTATGTAGCACTTTATACTTTTTCAAAAATATTTTCATATCCCTTCTCTCAGTTCATACAACAGAGGAATTTCAGAATTACACATGGAGCTTATAGATAAGTTCATCTCAAACGCTAGCATTTCTCTATGAGCTGTCACATGATATGACCAAGATCCCACAGCTCTTTAACAGTAGAATCGAGACCAGAAGCCAAGTCTGACACATCACCATATACACAACAGGCACTACCATCTTCGTATCACACAGTAAGACACTAAAGCCCAGGGAGGTCATAGCACATATAGAATCACACACAAGGCAGAGGAACAGCCAAATTGAAAACCTAGCTACCAATTAACTCCAAGTCCAAAGTTCCTCAAGTAGAAGCAATCTTCTAGATAGTTTTCGCTTTATATTTTACCAGTGACACTGTAGCATACCTTTACCTCACTTCCTTTTTATATAAATTAGCATCTTATTTATCTTTACCCTAAATGCCTGCAGTCTAGGTTCTGGGGCTTTTTTGATAGTTAACAGAGCTGTTAAAAGATTTTGAGTAGAGGAGGTATAAACAGATTTGTACTTTAGATATATTAGTCTTGTGAAATGTGGAAGGTGGGCACAAGGCAAGAGGTGAGGCAACCAGTTTGAAGGCTTCTGCACACGTCCACCCAAAAGAGAAAGTTTAAAACAGAGTAGTGGCAGAAGGAAAGGGAGAGGAGAGGACATTGGAGACACACTAACGGTAAAATTTTTAAGACTTAACTGGATTGGGAAGGGGTGGAGAATAAAGGGATCAGGAGATAAGAAAAAAGAGTCAAGGATGATCCCAAGTTTCTTGCTTGGATAGTTAATGTACCACCTACTAAAATAGGGAATAAAAGAGAAACAGGTTTGGAGAGAGACGAGTTCACTTGTAGATAGGTTAAGATTGGGGTAACCCAACTCATTCGGGTGGAATGTCCATCAAAGAGTCAGATATATGAATTTAGAGTTTAAAAAGAAGTCAGAACAAGAGATTGAAACCATTAACACATATGTGGTAAACATATATGCAATATTTCTCTTAAAGTTATTTTTGAAAAAATTTTTATATGTCTAAAACAAACATATTACTTACTCTAACCAAAGCCTTACATATCTATACCTTGAAAACAAAAATCTTTCTTTACTGAATCTGGGTATACCTACCAGTGCGTAACCCTCTTCATCTGATTCAGGCTGAGACAAATCAGATTCACTCCTCGATTTGATCAGTCTATAATTTGGACTTGTGTGCACTAGCCGGCTCTCTGCAGTAAGACTTTCACTCCTGTCTCACATGTACAAAAAAAAAAGTTTTTTGATTTAGGACTGTTAGTGAACATAAAATTGAATGGAATTGCAGCACAGAGATAATATACACACACAGGGAGGAGTAATGTCAGTTGACAGGAAATCCTGACTCTTGTCTGAGCACAAAGCCCTTCTCAAAATAATTTGCATGTCACTAAACTACAGAGCAATGCAAGTAACTTCACATGCTTTTTCACTGCTGTTGTTTATATATATGAAAAATTGTGCCTCCTCATTTAATCAGAAATTTATAGCCCATGCTGAATCAGTATCAGTATTTACTTCACTTTAAATTCATCCTAGTCAATTTGCATTTCTTCTTTCATGTCTATGTTAACATCAGAACACTGTAACTTTGGAAACAAACCATTTCAGTGCATAAAGTAACAAAGGGAAGTGAGTAGGTCATGTTTTCAGTGTCTAGTCAGTCCCACCTGGTCATAAGTCCACTCCCTTCAGAGGCACTTGTTGAAGGTTGCTGCAACTGTCCTTCTTCTCTTCGCTTCTGAAGCTCATCTATCACAGGACTTACTCCTAATATTAACAGGGCACACCGATGGATCACGGAGTTGCATGCAGCAGTGTACACATCCTGACCCTCAGGAAGGTCTGTGCTGACCCTTCGCTCTTGCTGAGACTGAGGAGGTGGATCATCAGCTCGAGCCCCAGACCCTGCCCCACTGTTCATTCTATCTCGGTCTCGGCTACGAGCTACTTCACGGGCTGAGAGGAAACACTGAAAGATTTCTGTAACATGCAACACAAAAACAAGGTCTTAACACATGGGGAGAGAAGAGCAAAGAAAATAACAATAAAAATAGTCAAAAAGTTTGGACCAAAAACTTACTGAAAGAGGGAAAAATTATTTTTTAGACATTATATACAACATAGTTAACTTAGTTAAAATTACATTTAAAATATACGAAAATACTATATTTTCATAAAAATTACATTAGGAAATACTAATCTGCCTTTATAGAATTTTAATGTAATCACAATTCAAATGTTATTAATGAATTGGATCAGTTATTTTCAATGTATGGTCCCAGACCAGCAGTACCCACATCATCTGGGCGCTTGTTAGAAATGCAAATTATCAGGCCCACCCCAGACCTTCTGAATCAGAACCTCTAGGAGGGGGACCCAGCAATCTGTGTTTTAAAGGCCCTTCAGCTGATTTTGAAGCCCACAAAAGCCTGTGAAGCACAAGGTTAAGTAAAAATAACTGCTTATTTCTAAAATGTTCACAAGCTTGGTGTGAAAAATGTGAGGTTTCAAAAGAAAAAAAAAACGGACAAAATTTAAGTTATATTAGTTACAACAAAAAATTCCCTTTCCCCTTCCAAAGTCCATATAATCCCTAACATCTACATTTTGCTGTATCTTAAACACATTAAATAAGCACTGTCACTAAAGGTCTTTGCTGAAACACAATTTAGTTTTAATATATGGGGCAAGATTGCCTCCAGAGTGAGATGGCATCACCAGGAATACCCATCTGATGCCAGCCTTTCCATCAGTGGAGTTAACAAGGTTCTGATGCAGTGGTAGATATTTCACATTAGAAAAGAAATTTTTTGCACAAATTTGGAGCGAAGACAGTATTCTTCTTTTTTCCTTTTTCTGTTTTTTTTTTTTTTTTTTTGAGATGGGGTCTCACTCTGTCGCCCAGGCTGGAGTGCAGTGGCACGATCTCGGCTCACTGCAACCTCCACCCCCAGGTTCAAGCGATTCTCCTGCCTCAGCCTCCTGAGTAGCTGGTATTACAGATGCGCGCCACCACACTGGCTAATTTTTTGTATCTTTAGTAGAGACGGGGTTTCACCATGTTGGCCAGTCTGGTCTCGAACTCCTGACCTCGTGATCCGCCTGCCTCGGCCTCCCAAAGTGCTGGGATTACAGCCGTGAGCCACCGCACCTGGCCCAAAGACGGTATTCTTAATGGGAAACCAGGCCAAAAAAGTTGGTAAAATACTAAATTCATCAGTTAATATGGAAGTACAAACTTTAAAAATTGATCTGTATATTTTATAAAATTGTGACAATATTTTCGTTATGCTATTAAAAGTCCCTTATTTCTACAAAAATCAAAGCAATAAACCCTCTCAGAGTCCAGAGCTAGAAATCAATCAAAGTGGTTAAGAGAATGGTCATTGGTGTTTGGGGCAGACCTGGTTCTAATTCTAGCTGCTACTAACTGTAGCCTAAGTCATACAATTTTGCATCCTTAAACCGTAGTTCATTCATCTTTAGAATGAGGTAGTACTAGAACTTTAGACAGTTATGATAATGAGCTAATCTATGCAAAGAACTTGACCAGTGCCTGGCATATATAGATGCTCTAAAAGCATAGCTAGTTTAAAAAGTATTAGTTCCCAGATGACTATCATTCTTTTATTGTAATTGAGGGTTATACTTTACTATATTTTCACCTTCAGTCTGCTTCCAGGAATTTCTAAACTAAGTTTATATTCAACTGCAAAAGTTCCCTCAGCCTAGGTTTTTAAAATACAATTATTTTCCTTCCCCATCTCCAACTCCCTTTACTCCATTTGGATCTTTTTCCTTTTGTTTAAATTATGTTTAGTCTTGTTTCAAGCCCCCTCAAAAATCATTTTTAGAAGTATGCAGAACACAAATAAGTTGATAATAAAGTTAGTGCCAAGTTAATTGACAGATACAGACAATCTCAAAACCAAAGGCATTGCTGATCATGTTTTAGGGTACCGACTGAATGCACACTTTAACTGGAAATAGCCAAATCACTCAAAAGATACTAATAAATGTTTTAAAAGCTTTGACACTTCTCTTTAAACATATAAATAACTACCTTTAAAAACTATCTGAGCCTTGGAATATAAAGGTATGAAAAGTTTTATGCACCCAGTCAATAGCAGTCTCATGTAAATTCTTGCTCCCTATCGAAACAGCAGTGTAGTCAGTAGGTGAAATTTATAATTTTAGAAGTTCCACACATGGAAAACATTATGGCTCTCCTAATAGGCATAGAAAGGGGCTCTCTTCCTCACCGCTCAGACGTCTTCGAGGCTGGTGGACAACTTGTTGCCCTAGAGGACATATTTTGAATGGCCCTATCTGATGACTCATGAGTTTCATTTCATGCATGAGGCTCAGTGAAGCAGGTACTGACATTCCTGCTTCCAGAGCTTCTCAGCCCTGAATATGTAACCCAAAAGCATCAGAATAGTACTAGCACAGTTGTAGGAGCCCCTGTCAGCTAATACAAATTGAGATCACCAGCAGAATATAAAGTCCTTTTAGAAAAACTATGGAGAAACTTTGCCTTTCTCTTTCCAGTTAGTTCCCCTATCAACAAGCATGCCACAGTTTGTATCTAGAAAGTAAGAAGGGTATACTCACTGCCAGCTGTCATCACTTCATGTTCCCGTTCCTCCTCTTCATCCTCTGGCTCCGGATGCCCCTCTTCCCGGTCTCTCTCAGCCTGTTCTTCCATTTCAGCTTCTTCATCAATAGTTCGAGTAAATGAATGCTCCTGAGGATCAACATCTGCAGAGTCCTGGTTTTCTGATATCTTAAAGAAATTATCAGAAACTACACTAAATACATTTTTTCCAAAATCTTTTTAAAACTTTAAAAAACCTTTAATTTTTTATCATGGAAAATATTGTTGATATCAGTAATAACACATGAACTTTACTATAAAAACCCAAAAGATACACTAGATAAATCTTAAAGATTAGAAATAATGTATGTACACAAAATATAGAGACACATATATGCTCTTTCTTCCTCATTATTTTGATTAAAATGTCATGCTGTAAATTTATTCATATCTATATTGCTATTCAGCTATAAATTCCTACAGAGCTGCAACTTAGTAAGTTGTAATGAACATGATACCAAGCATAAAAGGTAATTAAGGCAGAGAATTTTTATTCTATTCCATTTTCTTCAAGTTGTTTATGTTACTATTACTCTGCATAAATGTTTAATAATTCTAAATTTAAAACAGTATTCGTTTTAATTTTTTTTCTTTAACTTTGCCCCTGAACAAACCAAAAATTAGAAATCTGCTAAGGACAATGTTGACTTGATTTCCCACAGTGGTTTCTACCTAGCAGTCATCTAGACAAAGGAAAGAATCCTTAAAACAGATACTCAGACAGTCATAAATACAATTCAATATAAAGCACAAATGAAAAATTTTAATTGTATCATCAGATCCATCATAAAAGTTACCTGTGACTCGTGACCATTAAATAATTTAAGAGTTTTACAGAGATGGGGATACTGAGTAGTCAGACTCACACAGTACATGTCATTTATCCCCATATATGAGTTTCAAATATGAGCCTCAACAAAATGGCAAATTAATACATTTCATGGACTTCCAAGGTCACCAACAAACAGATCCACAAATACTAAGTCAGTATATGACAAAAGTCTACAAATGGAGAGAAAGAGTTTGGTTTTTTAAATCTAAGGACTAAAAATGGAGTGCAAAGCATCTGATTAGTTAAGTTTCAAAGTCAGCACTACAAAGATAATGTTTTATTATCCAGGCTTGCATTTATAATTTTACAATCATGTTATCAAGATTACCAAGCACTTTAGAAATTATCTCCTTTTTGCTGCAAGAATTACTTCTGGACTGTTCTTAATAAGTAGTTTCGGCCAGGTGAGGTGGCTCACGCCTATAATCCTAGCATTTTGGGAGGCCGAGGTGGGTGGATCACTTGAGGTGTTCAAACTCCTCACTCCAGGAGTTCAAAACCAGCCTGGTCAACACGGTGAAACCCCGTGTCTACTAAAAATACAAAAAATTAGCAGGGTGTGGTGGTGCATGCCTGTAATCCCAGCTACTCGGGAGGCTGAGGCAGGAGAATCACTTGAACCTGGGTGGTGGAGGTTGCAGTGAGCCAAGATCGTGCCACTGCGCTCCAGCCTGAGCGACAGAGCGAGACTGTCTCAAAAATAAAATAAAAAGCAAGTAGTTTCAATCTTCATTTCCAATGGTAGACAACTCTAATCATCAGAAGGCCTATTTTCCTAATATTCAGCTAAAATGATTCCCCATTTGATTGTTACCCTTTCGTCCTAGTTGTGTCCTCCGGAACAAGGAAAACATTTATTTCCTCTCTTAAGAGAAGCTCTTTAAGTATTTTTAAGGCAGCTATTATGTGACACACACACACACACACACACACACACACACACACACACACACCCCTCCTTGGTTTTCACTTCTCTAAGCTGAATATTTTTGATACTTTCTAGTCCTTGTATGACATAATTTTTGTACTTTATCAATCCAAGGTATTTCTTAATGTCCCTCAATTATGGCACCCCAAATTAAACAGGATAATTCAAATGTGGCCCGATCAGCACAAAGAGAGGAATAATCATTCCTATGATTTGAATCATTCAATTTGTTATTAATATTTATGCAGCCAACTAAAGTTTCTTAGAACCAATATCACACTTGGTAAATGTGAGGTTAAGTAAATCTCAAATCTTTCCTTTTTTTTTTCTACTAGGAAAAGAACTACTCAACATGTATTGAACATATGCAATAACCAAGGCACATTTTTTTCTCACATAAACCAATTTAGAGCTAGCTCTCACAGCTTGCAGAAAAACATAGAAATTAATTGATTTCAAACTTTACCCATCTGTCCCGTGATGATGACCTTGTTTGAATAAGTTCAAGGTTCTTGCAAGCAAGTAAACGACTTCGAACTTTGTATACACAACGGTACACTTCTGATAAGTGTTTACCAGGTTGATATCTAAATGAAGAACCAAAATAGAAAAGTTACCTAATTTCTGACATCATGAGAGCAAATATTTGTCTGAGGATAGTTTTAAGTTACTTGCCGGCTTTCTCCACATGCTTGACTAAGTAAATTTGTGTGTTTCAGAAGAGCTGCAAGAACAAATCTAGACACAGTGTCCAAGAGTGACTCATTACTTAAAGTTGCACTGTCCCAATCTGAAAATAAAAATGATGCATTGACATTTAAAAGGGCTCAGAAAACAGTTCAGAGGTAATTTTTATAGCTTTAGTCATCCAACACCTGAATTTTATCATCTTTCTAAACTGTTACTTAACAAATGCACCTCATTAGATCCCACTTACTGTTCCAAGCGCTGTGGATGTAGCAGTGAACAAAACTAAATCCCTGATCTAACAGAGCTTATATTCTTGTTAGGAGGAGGCGGGTGGGAGAGAAAATTTAAAAGAAAACATTAATATGACAGGTAAGTGCTATGAGGGAAAATAAAGCAGGGTAAGGAGAACAGGGAGTACTGTATATGTGGGATTACTATTTTATATAAGGTGGTCTGGGAAAGTTTCTGATAAGGTTACATTTGAGCAGAGATCTAAATGAAGTGGGGGAAAAAGCTTGTGAAAATGGGTCCCCTCAGAAAAAGCTAGTGCAGAGGATCTGGGATGGGTTCAAGGAGGCCAGTGTGGCTGGGGCAAACCGTGCATGCACAGAATGGGTAGAAGACATCAGAGAGCTGGCTGGGGACCAGATCCCAATGGCCTTGCAGGCCAGTACAAGTCCTCCAGGTTTTACTTGGGGAAAAATGAGAAGCAGCATTAGAAGGCTTTGAACAGAGACACAACATGATCTGACATGTATTTTTGAAAGCTCACTCTGCTGAGTGGAGAACTGACTTATAGGGACAGCAATAGCAGAAGTAATTATTGCAGTAATTCAAGTGAGAAATGATGATGACTCAGAAAAAGGTAAGAAAAGCGAAGGTAATGACAAGTGGCTGGAGAGTCCACATGCATTATGAAGGTAGAATTGACAGGATTTGTTGATAGATCAGATCTGTGATGTGAGAATATGAGAGAAGTCAAAGGTGATTCTAAATGTATTTAAAATGCAGTTGGCATTTACTGAGAAAGGAAGACCACATGAACAGTTTCGAGGGTAGGGAGCTGGAATCAGGAGTCTAGTTTTGAATACTCTCCATTAGACATTCTAGAGGAGATAGTGAGTAAACTAGTCATATATACATGTATCTGGTATTTGACGCCATAAAAGTATATACTGTGAATACACGTACATTTAAGTGGGTAAGAAATGAAACAACATTTCTTAAAACAGAAATGAAGACATGTAGTTGAAAACCCAAATCACAACATTAGATGATGAGGACTAGTCAGGTGCTTTTTCTTCCCATTCTTTTTTTTTTTTTTTTTTTTTAAGAGACAGGGTCTCACTCTGCTGTCCAGGCTAGAGTGCAGTGGTGGCTACATAGCTCACTGCAGTCTCAAACCCCTGGGCTCAAGCGATCCTCCTGCCTCAGCCTCCTAAGTAGCTAGAGTTACAGGCATGAGCTACCACACTCGGCCTCTTCCCATTCTTAAATTCTATGTTGGCATACCAGCATTGTACTTTAACAATGTAGTATATTCAGTAGATTTCAAATGGGGGTGGGAGAGTTATTGTCCACCCTGCTCCCAGAGGGACTGCTAGTCTCCGTTCATTTGACAGATTTGCTAAATATCTGGGCTACTTATAAACAAAACAAAACCAACAAAAAACGCGCTTGAAAAATTTTTAGCCTCAAATTAATTTTGGTTCTTAATTCCTTCTTAAAACTCTCCTCTCCAGAGATAAAAATGTTATATGTTGGTTTTCATTTCAGTATGCCTAAGTCAGAAATTTAAGTTCAGACTTATCCTGCTTTATCAGTAAAAAAAATTGACAAGGACAAATATGCCAGATTTTAAGAAAATCTTACAGCCCACAGAGAATCTTAGAATGACAGTCCTCATCAGGCTCTTAAGAAATCATCCATTCCATGGAATTGCTTGCTATTCTGAGAACTGCTATGACTAAAAAATCCAACAAGACTCCATTTCAAGGAACCTAATATTCAATTTTAAAAGCAAACTAAAGTAACACTCTTTGTTGTGTTTTAAATTTAGCAGGTATTACTCTCCTATGCCATTTTTAAAATAATGGGTTCCTTTAAAACACCTTCATTAAAGTTATGTTCATTTCATACCAAACAACAAAGAATGTTTCCACTATTCAGGAATAAAGTCTATGCTTACAGTGTATAAGCAATACAACAAACAGACCCATACAACCAGTTTTTATTCACCTTATATCTAGTTTTTTTTTTTAGTTCTCACTGCAAGGTAATAAGTGATAATGTGGTATAGAAAACCTAACTGCATATCCCAAGCAAATGTTACAAATATGAAATATCAGAAAATACATCTTAGAAAGTAAACTTTTTTCCTCCTCATTACTATTTCACCTCTGGTAGGAGTCACCACAACAGAATGAATGAATAAATGATTAACAAACAAAATGGGGCCAGGCGCCGTGGCTCACACCTGTAATCCCAGCACTTTGGGAAGCCGAGGCGGATGGATCACCTGAGGTCACGAGTTCGAGACCAGCCATGGCCAACATGGCATAAACCCCATCTCTACTAAAAATACAAAAATTAGCTGGATATGGTGGTGCAGGCCTGTAATCCCAGCTACTCGGGAGGCTGAGGCAGGAGAATCGTTTGAACTCGGAAGGCGGAGGTTGCAGTGAGCTGGGATCACGCCACTGCACTCCAGCCTGGGCGATAAGAGGAGACTCTGTCTCAAAAAACAAAAAACAAAAAACAGATGAGATTAAACGTTCAAAGATGTCATCTTATTGGCAGATCTGAATAATATGTATCTCATTTCATTTTCTTTATAAAAAATAAAGGCCAATAAAAAGTAAAAATGAATTTATTTTTGCCATTTTGATCACACAAGAAAGAAAATCCAAAAAAAAGGGACAAAACTAATGACAGGATAAGAGATTGACACAGAGAAAGAAAACTAGAGATAGGTGATTCTGAACAATCCCGATCATTGTTAAAAAAGCAAAGGAGCTAAAAAGAAATCAGGTACAGCCTTTGAAAATATGTACATAAAATTAATTTTCTTTGTTGTTGTTGCTTGTTTTTTGAGGCAGAGTCTCACTCTGTCACTCAGGCTGGAATGCAGTGGTGCAATCTTGACTCACTGCAACCTCCGCCTCCTGGGTTCAAGTGATTGTTGTCCTTTAGCCTCCCGAGTAGCTGGGATTACAGGCACACGCCACCATGACCAGCTAATTTTTTTTTGTATTTTTAGTAGAGACAGGGTTTCGCCATGTTGGCCAGGCTGGTCTCAAACTCCTGGCCTCAAGTGATACCTCCCACCTCAGCCTCCCAAAGTGCTGAGATTACAGGCATGAGCCACTGTGCCCAGCCTATAAAATTAATTTTCTCAAATAATATTAGAAACTGAAATATCACCACAAACTTGCATAGTACTTTACCATGGTACTTAATAGTACATCTTATCTCAAACTGGAATCTTCACCAGCACTCTAGAGTAGGCAAAATGTTTTATAGATGAATACTGACCACACCTATAGCTTAGACTTCTAAGTACACATCCTTTCAGTCATTAAACCATGGCTTGCAAAGGGAAGATAATCGTTAAACAGACTCTTAAAATAGATCCATTTACATAGCACAGAATATAACAGTCTCCCTTATCCATGATCTTGCTTTTCATGGTTTCAGTTACTTGCGATCAACTGTGGTCCAAAAATATTAAATGGAAAATTCCAGAAATAAACAATTCATAACTTTTAAATTGCATGCCCTTCTGAGTAGTATGATGAAATCTCACGAAGTCACTTAGTACCCTCTTGGTTATATGATCTACTGCTGCGGTATCACAGTGCTTGTGTTCAAGTAACCCTTATTTTACTTAATACTGGCCCCAAAATGCAAGAGTAGTGATTCAGTTAGCATATTATTGTAATTGTTCTATTTTATTATTGTTGTTGTTAATGTCTTACTATGCCTAATTTATAAATTAAACTTTACCATGGGCGAGTATGTACACACAGGAAAAAACGTAATGTATATAGGGTACGGTACTACCTGTGGTTTCAGGCAATCTACTGGGAGTCTTGGAACACATCACCCGTGGATATGGGGAGACTACTATACTTTAGTAAAATGATTACCTATAAATGTATTATATAAATCTCAATTTTCACACAGTAGGTTTAAGTGGGAACACATGTATATAAAAAATAGTTACACTATTTTCCACAAAGGGAAAAACAAATTGTTTAAAAATGTTAATAAAATACCTTTTTCTATTAAAAAAAAAGGGTGATCCCTATGATTTTCACTTACATATATTGCATATATATTTGTGAGCATTATGAGCTAACTACGAATTTACTCCCTTTATCTTCTTTATCTTACCTTTACTAACAGCATAGTCCTGCATGCTGATCCAAAGGCTTCGGGCAGGCTCTTTAGAACAACCCAATGCCAAGTCTACATAGACAGCAATTTCAGGCCGCAATTTATAATCAAAAGGCTTCTGTTCTTCATTTCCAGAAAGTGCTACTTCTAACAGGCAACTCATACATTTATCTAAAAAAAATACTCACGTTACCAATTTTAACATCATAAATTTTGGTGCTACAGATAAAATCTTACCACATTTATTTAATGATTATGAAATGATAAACTTCAAACCATTTTAAGTAGATGCTACCAAGGTAAAGTCCTTTAATGTTTTTCAGTTGGAGGTAGTATCAACCCTTTTACATTCTCCAAAAGGATGTGACACTCTACCAATTGTGACACTCCAAAAAAAACTCTGGCATTTTGCAGTCAAATGCTTTACCTCTAAGCTATACCCTACAACTCTGGCGTTTTGGCAGGCAGAAGCCAGAGAAACTAAATGTCCTACACATGCAATGGTCTTGTATAACAAAAAACCAACTCGTTCAAAATGGAATGATATCCTCTTTGAGAAACGAGGAACCATTGAAAATGCGACTAGACCTTTTTTTAATAGACTTAAGTAAAAATAATCGGTTAAAAATGATCCATGTAAAAGATACCATGAACAATTTCTCAATTGATATTTATATTTGTACAGGTGGTTCCTAACTTTTCAGTGTGACATTTCACATTCAGAATTCATTTCACATTTAAAAAACAAACAAAACCATGTTCTAAGTGATGATGAGGTTCTTGGGCTAGTATCAAAAATCAATTCAACCCATAGTATAACTGAATTATTGTATTTTTATAATTTTACAAAGGCTAATACCTTTTTCTAATACATACAAGTAAACAAAATAAAATTTTAATAGTTTCATGATTTTATAACTTAAAAAGTGAAAAATAACATTAAACAGAAATTGATTTTCTTCATATTAAAGACCAGTTTAATTGAGTAAATATAACAGAAATATGAAGAGGGTAGAGATAGAGATACTTTTGTTCTCAGGAGGTCCTTTAGGACTGTCACAAGGTTAAACACTGACAGCAGTGGAATTATCTTTATCATGTTAAAGACCCCTTGAAAAACCATGATTTTACTTTCTTTAACAAAATGTTTCATAAACACCAGTCCAACATTCACCAGCCATGGCCAAAATCACTTTCTGGTTCATAAATGAAATGATGAATGTACACTCATATTTGGAAATGGAGGAAAATCCTCAACTGCTTCCTTCACTCCCACTCTCCAACCCTCCAAATCCCAAAGTATAATCTCATTTTGTTTTGTTTTTTCTTTTCTTTTCAGCTCTCCTTCTTTCCTCTCAGTCTCTCTTAGACTTTCCTTCAGGGACATGTTGAGTCTCTTTGTCTTATCAGAGAAATAATAAATTTTAGATCTAATAATATCATGTAGCCTGTCTAATCCAAATCATTATTTTATAGAATCAAAATTAGAAGCCTAGAGAGATTAAAGGACCAATTCTAGATAAAACAACTGGATTATCTGGGGTACCGGATAAGTCTTCATGTTCAGTCTAGGAACTAGCCTGCCAGCAATATATACAAATGGAAGATGATGGAGAAGGGAAATCCTAAAGGCACTTTAAGTGGCGAAGAAAAAATTAGGACATAATATAATGTCAGCATGAAAGCAAGACAGGCTGGGAGGAAAAGAGGCTGCCACTCACATCTGAGGGGTGCTGCACTGATAAGTCATGGTTAAGTACTCTTACAGTGCTTTACATTCTGGGAAGCAGTTTCATAACCTCCAAGCCTCAGAAGATAAGTGATGAAGCATTGAGTTAGATGACTTGCTCAAAATGAGTGATAAATGTGACAGAGTAGGACCAGACCTACAATTTCTATTTCCTCTGGGGGCTCTTTTTACCACATTGTGCTGCAGGATTTAACCATTTTTCTTAGGGCTCCAAGTCATAGCCCCAGATTCCCTACACTGCTAATGTTGCAATTGGTGCCTGTCAGTTCTCTATTTAGCAAATCAGAATAGAGAAATCTCCAACTGAGGTACAAACAGGCATGTATTTTAAATGCTGCAGAGAAGCACATTACCCAATTGAGGAGTGTCCATTTCTACACCGTCACTGAACAGTGGCGTTTTCATCCAATATGCAGTGTCCTGTTCCTCTGGAGACACAGGGGAGCCCTGAAGCATGCCACCAAGACACCGCCCAATAAGGAGAGCAATTGTTCTTTCTAGATCCACAAGCCATACCCAGGACTGAGCTGGCTGAGGTAATGGCAGACCAGCAGGATCAATTAGTTCTGGCCCTCCTAAAGACAAAATCATTAGTTATTGTGTCTTTATCTGGTACTTTTAAGATTCAAAATATTTCTCATAGTCTCCTACCGTACTGCAATAAGATACTGATGCAAAATATTTTATGATGAAAACACAAATTATAATACTTTCTGTATTTTTTCTCTTTACCAGACTGATTTAAGATAATATCCAGAGAAGTTATGCTATCAAATAAAATTTTCCTTGGAAAAGTTACTAATTTTAAGATAAACATTAAAACAACATATGACAACATTATTCCAATCAATTATATTCCTACTTTTCATTACCCGGACCAAAATTCACTATCTTTAGGGAGTATTCTGAGTTTATTCCTCCAAAATCAACACACAAATTTATCCATTAAAATGACATTCAAGATTGTTTAATGCTTTTTAAGGCCTGAATTCAGAATTGTCTTAATACTAAGATCCAGACCCATGCTTTCTTTTTTTTCTGGGGGGTGGGGGTGGAGGGGAGCGGACAGAGTCTCGTTCTGTCACCCAGGCTGGAGTGCAGTGGCATGATCTTGGGTCACTGAAACCTCTGCCTCCCAGGTTCAAGCAATTCTCCTGTCTCAGCCTCCCAAGTAGCTGGGAGTACAGGTGTGCACCACGGTGCCTGGCTAATTTTTGTATTTTTAGTAGAGATGGGGTTTCACCATGTTGGCCAGGCTGGTCTTGAACTCCTGACCTCAGGTGATCCGGCGGCCTCAGCCTCCCAAAGTGCTGGGATTATAGGCATGAGCCATCATGCCAGGCCCAGATCCATGCTTTCTTATTGTACATTTGTTTTTAAAAGTTCTTGACTTCACGAAATGACAGCTATAAGGAACACATACCAATGAAATAAAAATAGAGATTGAAAAATCCAAAAAGCAGTTATTTGAAATGATAATGGATAAGTTATCTAAAAGGAAAATGGATAAATGATTAATAAAATTACTCAAGAAAAAAAGATGGCACAAATTCAAAAAATAGGAATAAAGAGGATATAACCATAGATATACTAGAGATTTTTTAAAACCATGAATATTATAAATAACTTTATGCCAATAAATTTGAAAACCAACAAAATAACATTCCTGGAAATATATATATTTCCAAAATGGACTTAAGAAGAAACATAAGATGGAAGGGAATACTAATCACTAAAGAATGAGAATTGCCAGAGTCTGTCTACAAACAAAACACCAGGGCCAGATAGTTTCACAGATAAATTCTTCTAAAACCTCAGGAAGAGATAACTCGTATCTTATACAAATTATTTCAGTGAACAGGAATAAAAGAAAGTTCCGCATTCATGCTATGAGATTAGTATAATTTTGGTAGTAAAAACTAGGAAAGGATAGCATGAAAAAATAAAATTATAGAAAAATATCAGTTATAAACATAGATGAAAAAATAAAATGACACCTTACTAACCTGATAGACTGAATCTTAGCAAGTTCTGAGACGCTTTAGAAAAGAATAAACTGGCCAGGGGCGGTGGCTCCCGTCTGTAATCCCAGCATTTTGGGAGGCTGAGGTGGGCGGATCACAAGGTCAGGAGTTCAAGAACAGCCTGGCCAACATGGTGAAACCCCGTCTCTACTAAAAATACAAAAATTAGCTGGACGTGGTGGTGCATGCCTGTAATCCCAGCTACTCAGGAGGCTGAGCCAGGAGAATCGCTTGAACCCGGGAGGCAGAGGTTGCAATGAGGCAAGATTGCGCCACTGCATTCCAGCCTGGGCAACAGAGCGAGACTCCATCTCAAAAAAAGAAAAAAGGAAAGAATAAATTTGGAACAACTCCATATAAAGCCTAATCAACATCCTGATATGGTTGTAAATTTGACACTTGGACTAAGTGACACTTGATCACTGAACTGTATAATGTTAAAATAAGATAGGCCCTCAAGGTCATCTTTCCAACCCCAATGCTTTTCCTTTTATGCTCCAGCCCAGGATTCTTTCCAATAAAATAAGAGGACTTACTTAAATTTGAAAAGCTTTTAAGATTTCAGTGATGAAATTCCTTTGATAGCCTTAGGATAGATAGACTCCAATGGAAAAACACAGTGATGTGTGCAAGAGGAACAACTTTTCTCAAAGGCATTATTTGCTCTTTTATTGTCTTTACTTACCATGAAGAGGCCACTGTAACTCCTGGTCTTCTAAAAGATCAGCAGCTGGCAGGAGTCTATTAAGGCAATCAAGAGGTGGCAACAAGTCGAGGAGGTAACTCAATAAAGGCCGAGCCACTGACACAGGGAGTAACAGCAGGGAGTTAACAATCTGGCAGAGCATACTGCCAGCAGCTGAGACGTATATCACATCTATGAAGGGCAAGAAATTAAACATGGGACAATTGTTTCAAATGAACTTTAAAAAAAGGAACCTAATAAATATTATTTTAGCTTGGAACTAGAGTAGACTCATTCAATAACTCTCTGTTGAACACCTACCTGGTAGCTGATGTAGTATCAGTGTTTATCCACTTTCAGAAAGTACCACCAACAAACACTTTATAGGAAAGCATATGTATCCTCCATACCAACAAATTCAAAGGATTAAAACTGTTTTCCTTAAAATTCATTATGAATTTCTCATTCATTAATTTATCTTCATTTTATAATTTACTCAAGAAATATTTATTTACTCAAGAAATATTTATTGACATACCAGGCACAGTTCTAGGTCAAAGGGATACAGCCTTGAAGAAAGTGGTTAAAACTTCCTGTCCCCTTGGTGCTTACCTGCTAGTGAGGGAATGCTTTCATATTTTTTAAACAAAATTTGCTTTTTTAAAAATCAAGATCACCTTAAATCATGTGTTTTTATAATCCATATTGGTTTTAAATCAATTTTGTTTCAATATTTCATTTTATATCAGGGCAGAGAAGGCCATTCAGAAATGAGCTCAGTTTGAAAATATTTTAGTTGCTGTGGAACAGCCAAATGGAGGTATCTAATGAGGAATGGTTTCAGTTTCACAGTGTTCCCTTCTTTCTTTTTTTAGTGGGGGAACTTCAGGGGCAGCTGGTTTTAGATAAACATTAAATTTTGGTTGTCTTTTGGATAACCAAGAAAAGACACCCAGTAGGCAATTAAAGAAAGGCTCTAGGACTCAGGAAAGGTGTTCTCAGCTAGATGGAAATATAGGAGTCATTAATATGCACATGGTTGTTAAAGACACTGAGACTAGATAAGACCATTGGGGGAGGAAAGAGGATAGAAGGCAAAATTCGGAGGATCCTCAATATTAGAGGGCATGTCCAAGGAAGAGGAGCCTATAGGAACCCACTGAAAAAGAAGAGTCAGAGGAAGAGGAGAGAAAAAAGGACTGTGACTACACAGAAGCCCAAAGAAAGAATTTCAAGAAGGAAAGTGAAAAAATGGTAAATGCTGAAGAGAAAGGTAAAGAAAGAGCAGGTTTAAAAAAAAAAAAAAAAAAGAGCAGATTAAAAAATCTCACTTTCTGCCATTTAAAATTAGTATTTTTGAGTTTATATCATCCAGTGCGTTTAAATTAGGCCTCTGTCATGCCAAGTAGACTCTTTCTAAGATCAATCACTGCTAACACTACCCCCAAACCAAGACTAAAGGAATCTTCAATAGAAGGAAATTCAAGACCATTCCTATTCCAGTCAGAGGCTTCTGGCTCTCTTAAGACTTTGGAAAGGCAAGTGTTCTTGCTTCTTAACGACTGATTAAATTTGAAATGAAATACCAAACTCACCTCTTAATTTTTCTCCAACACTGCCATTCCAAGGACTTTCTTTGAGCAAATTTGCAGAACGTGAATAAATATCTGTGGCATGAGGCAACAAAAGCTGAAGATGTTTATGAAGCAATGCCACACTGCTTGAGTTCTAAGAAGAAAAAAAGTTCCTAAATTACTACTTTGAAAGATTCAAGGTGCAAAAATATCATGGCCTATCCAAATATCTGAGTTTCAAGGTCCCTGATAGATCACCATAAAAGACAAATAATCGCATACCTCACTAATGTTATTGATATGGCAAAATGCCAGCAGCTGTTTCTGTAGTGAACATAGCAGTTCATGAAGATGAGCAGGCTGACTGTTTTCTGATGATGATGTTCCAAGTAGAAATTTATCACTATTCTTTTCTAGCTCTCCAAATGCTTGATCCTAAAATGACACACAAACGAAGTTTATATGTGAAGTGCTTGAAACTGAAAGTAACAACCTACCATAAATCTGATTTAAGCAACATCATATGGGCTGGGTGCGGTGACTCACACCTGTAATCCTAGCACTTTGGGAGTCCGAGGCAGGTAGATCACCTGAAGTCAGGAGGTTGAGACCAGCCTGGCCAACATGGTGAAACCCTGGTCTCTACTAAAAAATACAAAAATTAGCTAGGCGTGGTGGTGGGCACCTGTAATCCCAGCTACCGGGGAGGCTGAGGCAGGAGAATTGCTTGAACCCCAGGAGGCAGAGGTTGCAGTGAGCCAAGATCACGCCATTGCACTCCAGCCTGGGCGACAAGAGTGAAACTATGTCTCAAAAAAAAAAAAAGCATTATATCCTTTCTCCCATTACCAATTTTTAAGTATTTGCTATAACCCTTATGATACTAGCTATTAGATGGTAAAATTCATCAAGCTACTTCAATTTGTTTTTTCCATTAAAAAAAAAAAAGCAGCTGGGTGCGGTAGCTCACACCTATAGTCCCAACACTTGGGGAGGCCGAGGTGGAAAGACTGCCTGAGGTCAGGAGTTCAAGACCAGCATGGGCAACACAGCAAGACTTCATCTCTAAAAAAAATTTTTTTTTAAATTAGCTGAGCATGGTGGTGCACACCTCTAGTCCCAGCTACTTGGGAGGCTGAAGTGGGAGGACCACTTGAGCCCAGGAGTTCGAAGCTGTAGTGAGCTATGATGGTGCCACTGCACTCCAGCCTGGGCAACAGAAAGCCTGTCTCTAATAAAATTAAAATTAAAATTAAAAAAGAGATATGACAACTAAATACAATGTGTGATTCTGGACCAGATCATGAAGAGGAAGGGCTGGGGTCAGAAACTGCTATAAAGGACATTATAGGGGCAACTGTAGAAATGTAAATGTAGACTATATATTAAATAACAGTTCTGTATCAATGTTAAATTTTGTGAATTCAATAATTATTCTCTTGTTACATAAGAAAATGTCCTGGTTTTTTAAAAATACATACTTAATACATGCTTAAATACTTAGGGGCAGCCAGCCATCTGCAATTTACTCTCAAATGATTTAGAGAGAACAAATTTGGCTGAAGAGCACAGGGGAATTCTTTGAATGATTCCTGTAACTCCTCTGTGAGTTTTAAATTACTTCAAGTTAAAAATATTTTTTAAAAAGAGATGCTTTGTATATTTAGAAAATATCAAAACTCTATTTTAAAAAGTTAAAAGCACCATTTAAACAACTACTCAAAGAAAATGACTGCTACTATAATATTTTTTGGTGTATTTCTTTCCTTTGTCCTTTTAAAATATTTTTCATAATATTGTACTGCATATTCTATTTTTGGTCTGCTCTTTTCCAATGGAATCATAAATGTTTTACATATTTTCATAAACCATGCGTATATAAAATATAATAAAATATTCCATTGAACACATGTACCATAAATTACTTAACCACTCCTCTTTTTTAGATATTTCTGTTATTTCCAACTTTTTTTCCTGTAAATAATCATGTGCTGAATATCTTTAGGCAGAAAATTTGGTTTATGTGTACAATATACAAGACAATATGGGAACACTGTAGGGCCCTTGCTCTAAGTTGTTAATTAGGACCATTATTTTAAAATCTTAGAACAAATTTGGTTTAAATCACATCAGAAAGAGACAATAATTTATTATTTCTACCCAAAAGCAGTTAGTATTTTATTTCCATTTCCATATAATATATAAATCTGCCTTTGCCCTAATATTCCTTACAACTTTGTTGTAACATTCCTTATAACTTTGGGAAAAATTTTTGGTCATTAACAAATGGCTATATACACAATATTGTTCTTATCCATTTGCAGCCATTACTCCTTAACATCAGATTAAATTTACATTCTTAAATCTGAAAGAAAAGAATTTTGTAGGAAGAATGTTCACTCTGACTTAGTGATCAACCTTTCAATGTGGGTGGGATAGAGCACTAAGACTTGTATTGGAAGAAAAAGAGTACATAGACCAGGCCCTGAAGAGCCACAGGAAACAATATGAATTGATACACAAACAATTCAAAGTTAAGTTGCACAGTGCACTCTGATCCTGTAAGTGCTGATGAGTACAGAGATGTGTAGCTATATGCATCTCTGGCTAGATGGGGTTATTTGGGCAAGGTTTCCCAGAATAGTCAAGTCTTACATCACAGATTGGTAGAGAAAAACAACAAGAAATACGTGTACAATGTACAATTCTGGAAAAGGATGATTTCAGATAAGAATGGTGTGTGAGCCGATGATAAAGGGTCTGAAGGGTTGTGGTGGTGGTGGTGTTGTTTTGAGATGGGGTCTCGCTCTGTCACCCAGGCTGGAGTGCAGTGGTGCGACCTCAGCTCACTTCAGCCTCTGCTCCCTTGTTCAAGCAACTCTCCCACCTCGGCCTCCTGAGTAGTTGGGACTATAGATGCCGGCCACCACGCCTGGCTAATTTTTGCATTTTTAGCAGAGACGGGGTTTCACCATATTGGCCAGGCTGGCCTCAAACTCCTGACCTCAGGTGATCCACCCAACTCGGCCTCCCAAAGTGCTGAGATTACAGGCATAAGACACCGCGCCTGGCCTGAAGGGGTTTTAATTTAATACAAAGAAGTTGTATTCTTTAATATAAAGAAGTTATTTAATACAAAGTTATTCCAGCAGTAAGATGCTGAGAAGAAACCAGCAATAGTGACAATAGCTATAACATTATTAGCACTGAATCATAATGATCTGGCTTAGAACTCAAAGAAATGGCAGGAAAAAAAGATGAATTTAAGAAACACTAGAGATTTAGAATTAATGGCATACTAATACAGGGAAAGCTATAGGGTCCACTGTCCTCTATCCTACTGACCAACCTATTCTCATTCAGTACCAAGTACATTGTTTCATTATAAGATTATAACTGGCAAGGTTAATCCCTTGCTCATTATTATTCTCTCTAAAAATGTTCCTATTTTATTCTGTTTATTATTCTACAATATCAGAAAAATCTGGTAAAATTCTAAAATAAATCCCTTTGAAATTCTCAATTACATGTTATTTGGTCCCCACAATATTTCAGAAACCCTGACATGTTTTTCCCCTTGAGGGAGAGGGGTCTAGAGTTTGATTTCTATCATAGGTGTTTAAATGTCAAAATACCTTGACTAAAGAGATCCCTACCCCTTTATTCTTTTTTTACTACAATGAAAGAACAACTTACCGTATAAAATCCTAAATTTCTTAAGAGGGTCTTCATCAAAATTTCAGCCAGGTGGGTATCTGGATGGCAGCTCTGAGTGCCGTAAGGTTGATCTGACAGATTTCCGTAGCCAGTACACACAGAAGATAGGTCAGCAGCATCAGAGGGTGAACTATAGCCAAGTAGGGAGGCTACATGGGTATGATCTTGCAAACTTGTCAGGATGATATCCAGTTGCATTCTCTAAAGAACAATAAAATAGGAACAAGTAACTAGCGTAATATGCACTAGAAAAGAACACAAAAGGATCCCAGAAAAAAACTATACTAATCCACTTACTAGCTTAATAAACAATCATCCTCAGGAAGTACATAATTATAAAAACTATCCAATTAATCCCATTTAGGAAATGGGATTTAGGAAAATGCAACTTTTTTCCTAAATAAAAGGTTTTTATTTCAGCCTTCATTATAATGCCTAAATCTCTAAGCTAACATGGCATACTATGCATAATGATTTTAGTACTGTAAGTAGAGAGGAGTACGAAGTGCCAATAGATAAATAATATGACACATGATTCTACAGTGTGACATTACCAATGACAATTACTTATTCTAATGTTTAAAATAAATCGCTTGAAATCTAAACTAATGCAAAATACTCATTAAAAATCATCTGTAGGCTGGGCGCAGTGGCTCACACCTGTAATCACAGCACTTTGGGAGGCCAAGGCAGGTGGATCCGCTTGAGTCCAGGAATTCAAGACCAGCCTGGGCAACATAGCGAAACCCCCTCTACAAAAAATACAAAAATTAGCTGAGCATGGTGGTGCACGCCTGTAGTTTCAGCTACTCAGAAGGCTGAGGTGGGAGAATCACTTGAGCCCAAGAGGTTGAGGCTACAGAAAGCCATGATCGTGCCACTGCACTCCAGCCTGGATGACAGAGCAAAACCCTGTCTCAAAAAAAAAAAAAAATCACCTATGGACCAGGCACAGTGGTCTCATGCCTATAATCCCAGCACTTTGGGAGGCCAAAGCAGGAGGATCATTTGAGGCCAGGAGTTCAAGAACAGCCTGGGAAATACAGCAAGACCCCACCGCTATAAAAATAAGAAAAAAAAATTAGCCGGGTGTGGTGGCACGTTCCAGCAGTCTTAGCTACTCCAGAGGCCAAGGCAGTAGGATCCCTTGAGCTTAGGAGTTCAAGGTTAGAGTGAGCTATGATTGCACCACCCTACTCCAGCGTGGATGACAGAGCAAGACTCTGTCTCCAAAAAAAGATTTAAAAGAAAGAAAAGTATCAGTAAATATTATACTGCAAATAAGTACCAATTTTTTTTCCTCAAATCTGTATCTCTGAATCTGATAACTTCTACTTGATTGAGCAAAATGTACTATTTTAAGGTATATAAGATAAAAATGGGAAGAAAAGTATACTCATATTATCAAATACTTTTTCCTAATAGTCATCTATACTCTTTATACAAACGATTTCAGACAAAGTTCTCAGCATGGAACCAACAGTAGCACATGCACTTGATTTCAACTCAGCATACTACAAATAAACCACAGAGTGTCTGGCTTAGTACCATAAGAAACACTGGAAAAATTAGTCCTTATTTTAATAATTAGCCCCAAATAACTTAATAAATCATCACTTGCTTCACCTAAGGTTGTTAAGACAACTGGGAATTCTTCCAGCATAAAACATTAAATAACCAGGATTTACTAGACCCATCAAGTACTTATGCTCCAAGAACACATGGCAATTTATTAGTTTTATTTCCTTCTCAGTCCAAATTTTTAGGATACTACTGGTTTACTTACACGGCAAGCAAAGACCTACCTGTCCTTTAGATAAGCTTTCCCATCTATCAGGTCCTTGAGGTAAAAGAGAATGAAGTAATTCCATCCGTTCTCGTAATGGAGGTAACAGCATGGTTGCTCCCACTGATAAAGTTTCAATTACCACCTAATATCAAAAGAGAAAAGTATACTGATTGGCCTGGTTCTTAGTTTTTAATAAAAACACACTTAAAGCGAACTCACTGACTACTAGGATCATGTAAGTCTAAAAAAGATGGCATGATAAAAAAGAAGGCATGCAAGTCCTCCTTCAGATGTCTTTAAGAAGACTATGAATACATATTTTGGATTTGCCACTAAATAGCTAATCATCACCTAACAAATATTTAGTGTTGATTCTATAGCATTCACCCTGGTAAGGCTCTGTGCAAAGTGATTTGGGTGCAGAAATGAATAAGACAGACAAAATCTCTGCTTTCATGAGCCTACAGTCTAATGGGAAAGAAAGACCCTGAGCAAGAAAGTATAAATGTGAAAGGAGTCACATAGGGAAAGTAAAAGGGTGCAGGAACTTGTGTGAGCACACAAACATGGCAATTAACATGGCCTATGGGCTCATGGAAGATCTCCCTGAGGATCGAGCATTTAAGAATTACAGAATTAGAACACATGGACACAGGAAGGTGAACATCACACACCAGGGCCTGTTGTGGGGTGGGGGGAGGGGGGAGGGATAGCATTAGGAGATATACCTAATGTTAAATGACAAGTTGATGGGTGCAGCACACCAACATGGCACATGTATACATATGTAACTAACCCGCACATTGTGCACATGTACCCTAAAATTTAAAGCATAAAAAAAAAAAAAAGAATTACAGAATTAGTAGGACCTGGCTAGACAAAGGTCCAGGTAGTGGGAACAGCATAAGGAATAGGAGCTGCATTATCTTAGGCCTCATAACTTCTCTGGGTCATGGCTTCTTTATCAGTAAAAACAGTGTTGGACTAAGATAAACTCCATAGTGCCTGTCAGTTCTAATACTCAATTTTTCTATAAGTCAATGTTCTATTAATAATTATTTGAATTACTATAATGATTGAAAAATTCAAGTACACAAGAAGAATAACCCTTCCATCCAAAAGCATGTGTCCTCCAACACAGTTAAGAACAGGACAAATCTTTAATGACTTTCTCAGAGTACTCTACTCAAACTAAAATAAAGCTAAAATCAAAGCTAAAATCAAATTATAGCTGTGGAAATTCAACAAAGGTGACTAAGGATTAAGGACTAAATGCACATATTCTGTTTCCAAAAGCCCATCTAAAGCAATGGGCAGGGGTTGGTGGGATAAGTCAAAAAGACTCCCCTCCCCAGAATGGAAAGGAAAAAACAGCATCAAAATTTTGGAAACAGAAAGGAACAGACAAAGGGTAACTGACTTAGAAGACCTGAAATGGCTACACCCTAAGTCAAAAATGAGAAAAACCAAAAAACACTTTGATTTGTACTGTAAAATTCCTAGAGGCTCATATACTTCTGCAAGAGGGCAAAAAGGAAGAGCTCAAAACAGGAAGATTGGTTGAAAACTGGTTAAGATAATAGGCACAGTTGAAGGCAGGAATACCAAACTAAAATTGGGTGATTTTAAGACAAAGTGTTCATTCTGAATACTGAGACTCCTAAACTCCTTTTCCTCACCAGAAGACTGTCACTCAGGTTTATACCTTCTAGCAGTAGTTTAGAAGAGCCTTCCTTTGAAGAATCTCACTAGTCCAGTAGAAAAGACTTTAAGTGACAGACATGAAATGTTACCTTCCCCTAAAATATAGCCCAGTCACATCAATCTACAATAAATTTGATAAACCTCATCTCTCTCTGTGTAGGGAACTTTTAGCATCCATCAGCCTTTTAGCATCACACTCTCTTTTTTTTTTTTTTGAGACGGAGTCTTGCTCTTGTCGCCCAGGCTGGAGCACAGTGGCACAATCTCGGCTCACGGCAACCTCCGCCTCTGGGGTTCAAGCGATTTTCCTGCCTCAGCCTTAAGTAGCTGGGATTACAGGCATGCGCCACCATGCCCAGGTAATTTTTGTATTTTTAGTAGAGATGGGGTTTCACCACGTTGGCCAGGCTGGTCTCGAACTCCTGACCTCAGGTGATCTGCCCACCTCAGCCTCCTAAAGTGCTGGGATTACAGGCGTGAGCCACTACGCCCGGCCATAGCATCACACTCTTACCCATGATTGGCTTCGAAGCCGAAGGTTATTAGAAATTTGAGGAAAGCCTTTATTATGACAGAGACTAAAACTAACAGAAATGGTCTAATTTTTAAAAAAAAGTACATAGAAACAAGAACAAAAATTAGTATCTTCAAAAAGTGTAAGACAGAACGGGAGGCTACTAAAAAAGGAACACTTCCAGAATGAAGAGCTCTTATAAATTAAAAAGATGATAAAAGAAACAGAAAATCTCAATAGAAGGGCTAGAATATAGAATTAAATTTCTTATAAAGCAGAGGGGGGAAAAGATGGAAAACAGGAAGGAAAACACAAGAAAATTAAGAGGACTGGCTCAGGAGGTCAAGTATCCCAATAATAAGGAGTTCCAGAGAGAAAGAAAGAACACAGAAAACAATGAAGAAGAAATCAACAAAACACTTCCAGATATATATATATATCTTTTTTCCAGATATATATATATATCTTTTTTCCAGATATATATATATATATCTTTTTTGCAGATATATATATATATCTTTTTTTTTTTTTTTAGTAGAGAAGGGGTTTTGCATATTGGCCAGCTGGTCTTCAATTCCTGGCCTCAGGTGATCTGCCCGCCTCGGCCTCCAAAAGTGCTGGGATTACAGGCGTGA
Source organism: Pan troglodytes (assembly GCF_028858775.2). Taxonomy (NCBI): domain Eukaryota; kingdom Metazoa; phylum Chordata; class Mammalia; order Primates; family Hominidae; genus Pan; species Pan troglodytes. The sequence goes on from NC_072414.2 coordinate 55,729,708, forward strand.
GCCACTGTGCCTGGCCAAGATAATTTTTTAATATTGAAGGTTATGACTTTCCCCACATCAGTTCATATCATTTTGAAATGTGAGAACACAAAGGACAAGAAGAACTTGCTATATAGCATCTAGAGAGAAAAACAGATTTCCATAAAAAGGATCAAAAATTTGAAGCGCACTGATTTTCTAAGTAACACCACTGAAAACTAGAAGACAATGAAGCAATGACTTCACAAGTCTTACTGAAAAATGATTTCCAATTTAGAATTTTATGCCTAAACCATTCATGAAGATATTCAATTGTCAAACTGTTTAAGTGTGAGCATATTTTCATTTAATGTACTTTCTATCAGTCCTCTCTCAGAAGCTACTGATGGATGAAGAAACCCAGCAGAAACCACCTTAACCATGTGATTGAGGCCAACATTGTCAGTAATAAGATATATGGACATCATTAACCTCATGTAATAACATACCAAGGACACATTATTTCTGTGGTATTCTTGCCCAAAATACATAACTCAATCCCATCCTGAAAAAAATGACAGAGATATTCAATAAAATAATTAAATAATACTCATGAAATGTCAAGCTCGTGAAAGACAAAGAAAGACTAAGGAATTGTTGCAGGACACTAAATTGTTACAGAAGAGAAATAACAATTAAAAGCAATATGGGATCCCAAATAGGATCCTGCAACAAAACAAGGACATCAGTAGAAAACTGACAAAATTTCTAATAAGATGTTTACTTAATAGTATTAAACCAATACTAATTTATTTGTTTTGATAAGTATATAATGGTTATGTAAGACATTAACATAATAGGAAGGTGGGTGAGAGACATATGAAAACTATTATTTATGCAATATTTCCTTAAGTCTACAGGTAGTTCAAATAAAAAAATTTTTAAAAGAAGAAAATTCAGAGAGGGTCAAAGGAAAATGGTGGGAAAGCATACAAGAAACAGCAGCAATGTGGTTACTGCAAATAGATAAATTACTAGAAGTTTCAGAAATAAGAAAAGAGGAACACAAATAGCTGTAAACAGAAACAGCCTGTGTATAACATCCTGGAACAATCTATCTCCAAGTATTCTTCTAAGATGCAATGGCTGTCAAAGAGACCCAAAGAATAAAAAGATAACCCAAAATATAATTTTTTAAGTTTACGTTTCCTTATTTTATTCTAGTACTTTTACCCTTTTCAAAATCTTACACTACCCCGTTTCTGATAAATATTAAATCATCACAGTTCCTACTCACCACCAGGATATTCCTCCAACCCCATTTGAGGGGATATGTCCCTCTACTTGAAAAGTCAGTTTATTTTTTTTTCAAATTGACATATAATCCACATGCCACAGAATTCACCTCTTGAAAGTATAAAATTCAATGGTTTTTAGTCTATTCAGAGTTGTGCAACCATCACCACTATCCAATTTAGAATATCTTCATTACTACCAAAAGAAAAAAAGCCGTGTGCCCATTACCAGTCATTCCCTAACCCTGCTCAAGACCTCCAACAACCACTAATATACCATTTTTTTTTTTTTTAGATGGAGCCTCGTTCTGTTGCCCAGGCTGGAGTGCAGTGGCGTGATCTCGGCTCACTGCAACCTCCATCTCAAAGGTTCAGGCGATTCTCCTGCCTCAGCCTCCCAAGCGGCTAGGACTACAAGCACACGCCACAACGCCAGGCTAATTTTTGTATTTTTAGTAAAAAAGGGTTTTACCATGTTGGCCAGGCTCGTCTCGAACTATTTCTCTCAAGTGATCTACCCTCCTCGGCATCCCAAAGTGCTGGGATTATAGGCGTAAGCCACTGCACCCAGCCCACTAAGGTATTGCTATGGACTTGCTTACTCTGCACATTTCATATAAATGGAGTTATATAGGCCGGGCGCGGTGGCTCATGCCTCTAATCCCAGCACTTTGGGAGGTCGAGGCAGGCAGATCACCTGAGGTAAGGAGTTCAAGACCAGCCTGGCCAACATGGTGAAACCCTGTCTCTACTAAAAATACAAACACTAGCTGGGCACGGTGGTGTGCGCCTGCAGTCCCAGCTACTCGGGAGGCGAGGCAGGATAATCGCTTGAATCCAGGACGTGGAGGTTACAGTGAGCCGAGATCGAGCCATTGCACTCCAGCTTGGGCAAAAGAGCAAGACTCTGTTAAACAAACAAATAAATAAATAAATAAATGGACTTACACAATATACGGCCCTTTGTGTCTGGCTTCTTCACTTAGCATTTTTTTTTTTTTTTTTTTGAGACAGAGTCTCACTCTGTTGCCCAGGCTAGCGTGCAGTGGTATGATGTCAGCTCACCGCAACCTCTGCCTCCCGGTTTCAAGCAATTCTTGTGCCTCAGCCTCCCAAGTATCTGGGACTACAGGCATGCGCCACCAGACTCAACTAATTTTTGTATTTTTAGTAGAGACAGGGTTTCACCATTTGGCCAGGCTGGTCTCAAACTCCTGGACTCAAGTGATGTGCCCACCTTAGCCTCCCAAAGTGTGCAGATTACAGGTGTGGGCCACTGTATCCAGCCACTTAGGATAATATTTAGAAGGTTCGGTTAGGTTGTAGTATGTATCACTACTTCACTCCTTTTTATGGCTAAATAATATTACATTGTATGAATATACCAAATTTTGTTCATTTGTTTATCAGTTGACAGACACATGTTGTTTTCACCTTTTGACTATTATAAATAATGCTGTTATGAACATTCATGTACAAGTTTTTGTGTGGACATATGTTTTCAATGCTCTTGGGTACAGACCTAGTAGTGGAACTGCTGGATCATATAGTAACTCTATGTTTAACTATTTAAGGAACTGCCTGTTTTCCAAAGCACCTGCACCATTTTACATTCTCATGCAATGCATGAAGGTTCTAATTTCTCCACCTCCTCCAATGTTTGCTATTAGTCAGCCTTTTTGATTACTGTCACTTAGTGGGTGTGAAGTGGTATCTCAGTGTGGTTTTGATTTGTATTTCCCTAATAATTAATGATGTTGAACATTTTTTCATGTGTTTACTGGCTATTTGTATCTCTTCTCTAGAGATATGTCTACTCAGATTCTTTGTTCATTTTTAAAACTGGGTTATCTGTCTTTTTTATTGTTGAGCTGTAAGAATTCTTTATATATTCTAGAAACTAGAACCTCATCAGATATATGACTTACAAGTATCTCTCCCGTTCTGTGTGCTGTCTTCATTTTCTTGAAAGTATCCTTTGAAGCACAAATGTTTTTAATTTTGATGATGTCCAATTTATTTTTCCTTTGGTTGTTTGTGCTTTTGATGTCATAGCTAAGAAACCATTGCCTAATCCAAGGTGATCAAGATTTACATCTATGTTGTTTTTTTTTTTTATTTTTTTGTGAGACGGACTCTTGCCCTGTCACCCAGGCTGGAGTGCAACGGTGCGGTCTCCACTCACTGCAACCTCTGCCTCCCAGGTTCAAGCAATTCTCCTGCCCCAGCCTCCCAAGTAGCTGGGATTACAGGCGTGCACCTCCACACCTGGCTAATGTTTGTATTTTTAGTAGAGATGGGGTTTCACCATGTTGGTCAGGCTGGTCTCGAACTCCTGACCTCGTGATCCGCCCGCCTCAGCCTGCCAAAGTGCTGGGATTACAGGCGTGAGCCACCGCGCCGGGCCCATCTTTTTTTTTTGAGACAGAGTTTCATTCTTGTCTCCCAGGCTGGAGTGCAATGGTGTGATCTCAGCTCACTGCAACCTCCGCTTCCTGGGTTCAAGCAATTCTCCTGCCTCAGCTGGGATTACAGGCACACGCCACTACACCTGGCTAATTTTTTGTATTTAGTAGATACGGGGTTTCACCATGTTAGGCTGGTCTTGAACTCGACTTCAGGTGATCCACCTGCCTCGGCATTCCAAAGTGCTGGGATTACAGGCGTGCGCCTGGCCCTATGTTTTCTTTTATGAGTTTTACAGTTGTAGCTCTTACATTTAGGTCTTTAATCCACTTTAATTTTTTTTTATATGATGTAACAGGCCAACTTCATTCTTTTGCATGTGGGTATACAGTTGTCCAAGTACCATGAGACACTATTCTCTCATGAAATAGTTTTGGCACTCTTGTAGAAAATCAGTAAGCCACAGATGTATGAGTTTACTTCTAGACTCTTAATTCTATTCCATTGATCTATATATTTATCCTTGACACAGCCACTCTATTTTTATTACTGTAACTCTAAAGTAGTATGTTTTGAAGTTGGAAAGTGTGAGCCTTCTAACTTTCCTCTTCTTTTTCAAGATAGTTTTGGCTACTCTGGATCCTTGAATTTCCATATGATTTTAGGATCAGCTTATAAATTTCTGCCAAACAAAGCCAGCAAGAATTTTGATAGTGATTGCGCTCAATCTGTGAACCAATTTGCAAAGTATTGATATCTTCACAATATTAAGTCTTGCAATCCATAAACATGAGGTGTGTTTCCATTTATTTCAGTCTTCTTTAATTTCTTTCAATAATGTTTTGTTCTTTCAGTGTACAAGTCTTACACTTCTTTTGTTAAATGTATTCCTAAGTATCCTATTCTTTTTGATGCTTTTGTACATAAACTTGTTTCCTTAATTTCATTTTTTGATTGTACATTGTTGGTGTATAGAAACAATTTTTGCACATTTATCTTTTACCCTGAAGCTCTGCTGAACTCGTTTATTAGCCCTAATAGTTGTGTATGAGTGTGTGTGTGTTCCTTAGGATTTTCTACACACAAAATCATGTCATCTGCAAACAGAAATCGTTTTACAACTTCCTTTTCAATCTACATGAGTTTTGTTTCATTATCTTATATAATTGCCCCAGCTAGAATAGAAATGGCAGGAGTGGAAGTCTTTATTTTATTCCTGATCTTAGGGGGAAGGTTTTCAGTCTTTCTCCATTGAATATGATATTAACTATAACTTTTTCATAGATGCCCTTTATCAGGTTAAGAAAGTTCCCTTCTATTCCTAATTTGTTGAATATTTCTATCATGAAAGAATGTTGAATTTTGTCAGATGCTTTTTCAGCATCCAGATAATCACATTGTTTTTGTTCATTTTTTCTATTAATATGGTGTATTATATTGATTGATTTTCATACTTTGAAAATGGGATACATCCCATTTGGTCATGGGGTACAATCTTTTAGGTAAGTTGCTGGATTTGGTTTGTTAGTAGTTTGTTGAGAATTTTTACATCTATCTTCATAATGGATACTGAAGAATGCATCAGAGTACTTTAATAGCAGGTCTATAGTTTTTCTTTTCTTGCAATGTTTTGGTCCACAATTAGGGTAATACTGGCCTCACAAAATATAGTTGGGAAGTATTAGCTTCTCTTCTACATTCTGGAAGAGTTTGTGAAGAACTAGTCTTAATCCTTCTTCAAATATTTTGTGGAATTCACAAGTGAAGCCATTTGGTCCTGGGCTTTCCTTCATGAGATTTTTCTTTAAGGCCAACAACTCTTTGACTTGCCCTTTGAGACTATTTTCTAGATCCTGTAGGTGTGCTTCAACCTTTTTTATTCTTTTTCTTTTGTCTCCTCTGTGTATTTTCTTTTTTTTTTCTTTTTTTCTTTTTCTTTTTTTTTTTTTTTTTTGAGATGGAGTCTCACTCTGTCACCAGGCTGGAGTGCAGTGGCGCAATCTGGGCTCACTGAAACCTCCACCTCCCAGGTTCAAGCGATTCTCCTGCCTTAGCCTCCCGAGTAGCTGGGACTACAGGCATGTGCCCCCACATCCAGCTAATTTTTTTTGTATTTTTAGTAGAGAAGGGGTTTCACCATGTTGGCTAGGAATGTCTCTATCTCTTGACCTTGTGATCCACCTACCTTGGCCTCCAAAAGTGCTGGGATTACAGGCATGAGCCACCATGCCCAGCTCACTAATTCTTTCTTCTGCCATCAATTCTGGTATTAAAGGATTCTGAGGCATTCTTCAAAATGTCAACTGCATTTATCAGCTCCAGAATTTCTACTTGATTCTTTCAAATTATTTTAATCTCTGTTAAATTTATGTGATAGGATTCTGAATTCCTTCTCTGTGCTATCTTGAATTTCTTTGACTTTCCTCAACAAAGCTATTTTGAATTCTCTGTGTGAAAGGTCACAAATCTGTTTCTCCAGGATTGGTCCTTGGTGCCTTCTTTGGTTCATTTGGTTAGGTCATGGATGGTGTGGATGCCAGTAGATATTGAAGAGTTAGGTATTTATTGTAGTCTTCACTGTCTGGGCTTATCTGTACCCATCCTTCTTGGGCTTTCCAGATATTTTAAAGGACTTGGGTATTGTGATCTAAACTGTATCTGCTTTAGTAACGTTGTGGTTCTTGCAGCCTCATAGAGGTACCACCTTGATGGTCTTGGACAAGATCTGGGAGAATTCTCTGGATTATCAGGCAGAGACTCTTGTTCTCTTCCCTTACTTTCTCCCAAACAGAGTGTGTGTGTGTGTGTGTGTCTCTCTCTCTCTCTCTCTCTCTCTCTCTCTCTCCTCAGCCACCTATGGGGGTGGAGTGACACAAGCACCCCTGTGGCCAACACCACTATGACTGCACTGGGTCAGACCTAAAGCTAGCACAGCACCAGCACAGCACTGGGTCTCACCCAAGCTTGCCGTAACCACTCCCTGGCTATTGCCTATGTTTGCTCAAGACTCTGTGGTTCCACAATCAGCCAGTGGCAAAGCCAGCCAGGCTGTGTCCTTCCCTTCAGGGGGAGTGAGGTCCCCCAAGCCTCAGGTGGGTCTAGAGGTGCCATTTGGGAGTCAGGGACTAGAGTCAAAAACCTTAGAGGTCTACCCAATGTTCTATTGTACTATGGCTGAGCTGGCACTGAAACCACAAGACACAGTCTTTTTCACTTGTGCCTCCCCTTTCCAAAGCTAGAGGAGCCTCGCCCCATAGCTACCACCACCCCAGGCCACAAGGAATATTGCCAGACAAGCACCAATGTTCCCTTAAGCTTAAGGCCCAGGGATTCTTAAGTTAGCTTATGGTGAATACTGCCTGGCCTAGGTCTCACCCTTCAGGGCAGTGGGTTCTCCTGTAGCCCAGGACAGGTCTAGAAATGCCATCCAAGAATCAAGTCCTGGAATCAGGGATCCCAAGAGTGTATTTGGTACTCTGTCCCTCCATGGCTGTGCTGGTACCTGAAGCCAGAAAGTCTCAGAGGCTCACCCAAAGCCCTTGACACAGCAGCTGGGTATCAATGCTGGTTATTCACAGCCCATGGGCTCTTCGGTTAGCAGGTGATGAATGCTGCCAGTACTGAGTCTTTTTCTTCAAGGCAGTGGGTTCCCTTCTGGCCCGGGACATGTCTAGAAATGTCATCTGAGAGCTGGCATCTGGAACAGGGAGACTTGCGACTCTGACTGGTCCCCTATCCTGCTGTGACCAAGATGTTATCTAAGACACAAGACAAAGTCCTGCCCACTCTTTCCTCTCAAGTGGAAGAAACGGGTCTCTCTTGGAGCCACGAGCTGTGCAGCCTGGCATTGGGGTCGGGGCAGCAGGGGGTGAGCCAGCACTCCCTTGGTTACCCCAGCTGGTGTCTCAGTATGTCACCTGCCCCTCTGTCCACTGTCTCTGGGACCAGTTCAGCACTAGGACTCGCCTAAGAGTTGCAGTCCTTTTGGCCTAGACTGCCTTTCAAGTTTACTTGGAGACACAGAGCACTATAGCCCTCAGTGGCAAGCCTTGCAGGAATTCAAATTTGGATCACTGGGATCAGCAGTTCCCCTCTGGCTAGGGTTGGTTTAAATGCTCCCTCTGTGCACAGGTGTCAGCTGAGTTTGGTCCAGTTCTCCTTTCTGCTCTAACAGGATAGCATTGAGTTCAATGCCTCACAATTGTTGTGTTCTCCCTCCCCAAGCACCCAGAGACACTCTCTGCACCATACTGCCACTGCTGCAGGGGGAGGAGTGGCACTGCCTATTCAGGACTGTTTTTTCTATCTCTTCAGTGCCTCTTTCAGTCATATGAAGTTAAAACTAGGTACTGTAAGTGCTCACCTGATTTTTGGTTCTTATGAAGGTGGTTTTTTCTGTGTAGAGTTGTTAAAGTGGTGTCCTTGGCAGGGGGAATGATCAATGGAGCCTTCTATTCCACCATCTTGCTCTGCCTCTCAATTTCCCTTTTGATTTCTGTAGGGTCAGTAGTAATATCTTGTCTTTCATTCCTGATTTGAGTAATTTAAGTCCTCTCTCATTTTTCTTGGTCAGTCCAGCCAGAGGTTTGTTGATTTTGTCTTTTCAAAGAACAAACATTTAGTTTCCTGGATCTCCTCAATTGTTTTTCTGTTCTTTATCTTTTTAATTTCACTCTAACCTACATTAGTTCCTTTTTTCTACTTGCTTTGGGTTGAGTTGACTCTTCTTTTTCTAATTTCTTAAGGTAGAAGGTTAAATTACTGATTCGATATATATTTTTTTAATATAGATGTTTATAAGCTATAAATTTTCCTCCAAGCACAGCTTTAGCTGCATTTCATGAGTTTTGGTATGTTAAGTTTTTGTTTTCATTAATCTTAAGTATTAAATTTATCTTGTAATTTCTTTCTTTGATCCACTGATAATTTAGGAGTGCACTGGTTTAAAAATTACTGTACTTTCTATTATTACCTGCCAAAAGAGTTTATTTTCTGTATTTTGTATTACAAATATATAGATATTTTTAAGTTTCCCCCAAATTAAATTTGGTATTATAATACTAAATATGTTTTTTTAAACTATACTCTCCTTATTTATAACCAGTATTCTATTCTAGGCCACTTCTTCCTCCTTAAGCTGACCTTTCTCTCCTTAGCTCTGGTTACAGTTCTAGTAGATGATCCAGTCCACTTATTCAGTTACTACTACTGACCAAGCCATGCCCTAGGTCCTTGCCCTCAGGAACTCATCTTCTGGTGAAAAAAGAGTGACATGTTTGTAAATAAGCAACTAGAATACAATGTGATGTAATGAGAACACATACAAGAAAAACCAAATCTGGTGGGAGAGCAGGAATAAAAAGTTTCTCAGAGATGGCATCTGACCTTTGTCTCAAGGATGAGTTAACCAAAAATACTCTCACCAAGAAAATAGGAGTAAGGGAAACAACATCCAATTGAAATTGTCCAATGTACAGTTGAATATATTGTATAGCTAAAATCTCAGAGAAAGACGTGGTTTGAGATACAGATTCACAAGTCCTATTCTCTTACCTCTTGGATTTCATCTGGGACAGTTGAGTCCATCAGTCTGAAGAGCAAATTTCGAAGTGGACCTGCCTGCCTCCCGAGAATGCTGGTAGCTACCCCTCCCGCAAGTGCAAGAGCAAGGTGATTTGAAAGTAGCTTCAGGCACAGCTTGAGAAAACTGTGGTGTTCTCTGAAACCAAATAAACGTCTATGAATTCTCGGAACATAAAAGTGCCTGTGCTATCCAGTTTGGGTAACATTTTTATATCTTTAAAAATTTTTTTGGCCAGGTGCGGTGGCTCATGCCTGTAATCCCAGCACTTTGGGAGGCCGAGGTGGGCGGATCACCTGAAGTCAGGAGTTAGAGACTAGCCTGGCCAACATGGCAAAACCCCGCCTCTACTAAAAATACAAAAATTAGCTGGGCATGATGGCGGGTGCCTGTAATCCCAGCTACTCAGAAGGCTGAGGCAAGAGAATCGCTTGAACCCGGGAGGCAGAGGCTGCAGTGAACTGAGATCATGCCACTGCACTCTAGCCTGGGCGACAGAGCAAGACACTATCTTTAAAAAAAAAAAATGTTGTCAAGTCATGAACAACAGTAATTTTTAAAACATGATTTGTGAAATTACAAGTAACTTTTTCCCTAGAAGTTATTATCAATAAGTATCTAAGTTTAGCTCTTTTCTAGATTATAAAAAAGTTTCATATAATTTGGGAAGCCAAACAAGAAAGAACAGTAAGTCAAAACTCAAAAGGAATAATTTATACACACGCACACATGCGCACACACGCACACACACACAGATACAAAACATACATATAACATACCTTGATGAAGGGAAAGGAAGTGGGGGAATCTCACTGTTTATTTTATCACAGTATCTCTCAAGAAAAGAACGCAGGTGTGAGAAGGTACTCTCTTCAAGATCTACACAATAAGGTCGGTGCCATGCAACAACTTGTCTAGAAGGACACATAAGAAAATAATAAAACAGTCTTAAAATGAAATTTTTATGCACGATCAAAAACGAAAATTAAAACATATATTGGCCGGGCACAGTGGCTCATGCCTGTAATCCTAGCACTTTGGGAGGCCAAGGAATGCAGATCACCTGAGGTGAGGAGTTCAGGACCAGCCTGGCCAACATGGTGAAAACCCATCTCTACTAAAAATATAAAAATTAGTCGGGCATGGTGGTATATGCCTGTAGTCCCAGCTACCCGGGAGGCTAAGGCAGGGGAATCGCTTGAACCTGGGAAGCAGACACTGCAGTGAGCAGAGACTGTATCACTGCACTCCAGCCTGGGCAACAGAGTGAGACTCCATCTCAAAAAATATATATATATACATATATACATTAAAGCTGAATGATTTCAACAAGATACAAAGAAGACATTATTGATTATGAAAGTGATAAAACCTTTCATTTTAGCAACTAAGGAAAACCAAGAATTTGCCATCTTTGAGAAGAAAACATACAACCACCACCTGTTTTGGAAGGTTTGGATGTCCACTCACCTGAAAGCAGAGGGCTGAGTCACATGATCTACTAAAGCCCCTCTGGTTCTAAGAGTCCAGAAAATATATATTTCATATTAAGAAAAATATCCTGACTCTATAGAGTGATATACTGAAATCTATTAAAAGACAAAATCCTGAAATTTCTTGTTAATACTTTTCAGTTCTTGGGACCCAACTATCTACATATGAAGTGGGAAGTTGGAGATTTAATGCCAATAGCAAATTATTTATATTCAACTTATTTATTTTGGCTTTTGTGTTAGAGGAATAACTATCGATAAATATTTTTAATTGGTTAGAGTATCATTTTAAAACCCTGAGTCAAAGGCATAGAATGCAAATAAAATACATTCTAAGCTATAAATTAGCCCATGTGTATCTGAAAATATCTGAAATAACCCAAACATTCTTTAAAATTCAATCTCCTAATAGTGACTGAAACTCACCTACCTGATGGACTAAACACATACAGTTAGCACTTTAGGAAAAAGCTAAGTTTCTGCAAAAATTAACCTCCTTGATTTAAAGTATGACAATTTTTTTCCAAAAAAAAAAAAAAATTCAAAAACCAACCAGATTGAGAGCACTGAGGTTAAACATTAAATCAATAAAGCCTAGTTCTGATTTTAATTATTTTAATTTCCTCTTGATATGCAGATATTTAATTTTTTTAAATCAGCATGTAGAGATGAGAGAGAACTCAAAATGTTTAAAAGACAATGTCTTAAATACTGGGTATGACTTCTTGCTTCGGAAACATGTCTAACCTCAACATTCAAATAAAAAGAAATCTAATGTCATTTCTATGATAGAGAAAAAGCAATACTATATATGTTCAGAAGAGTATTTTATGAACAAAGCACAATTATTTCTGTTTTTATTAGTGTTTCTACTTTTTATTGGTGTTTCTTATGTTAAAACACACAAGAATTTTTAAACACAGGCACTCTTACCTGTCCCTAGGAAGAGCAGTCCATGCCAGACTATGTGATGTTCCAGCCGAAATCTGCTGAATAGCTATGCCATCTAAGCCACTCACTTTCTTTGGTTTAGTAATAGGACCTGTGGAATTTCCCTGACCACATTGCCCCATTGAGTTATTGCCCCAGGCATAAACTTCATTATCTAAAAACAAAATATAAAGTATTATATAAAAGAAAAGCCAAATTCAAATGTAATATATTTACACAAGACAACAGTTGACACTATTTCCTTAAAAACAAATGACTTTACCATGAGAAAGAGCCAAACAATGACTGTCTCCAATAGAAACATCAACTATTCTTGTGGCAGCCAGTTCTTCAATAAGCTTGGGTCTCAAAGCAGTAGCTTCTGAAGAACCACAACCTAGACAAGCTCCACAGCCCCAAGCATAGACCTGAAAAAAACAGAAATACGTTACACATAACTTCTGAGATGATTAGATTGTTGGCTTTAGGGATAAATGAAATCTATGAAACTAAAGTGTGGTTTGATAGTAAATAACTTTCTGATGTTAAAATCATTTTGATCATTTTAAAGATTGTTACAGCGATTTATCATGCTGCCTTTAGGCATTCACTGTATAGGCAGAAAAACAGCTGATCTGAAAATAAAAATAACTGGTCATAGAAAAAAACAGAAAGGTCTTCTGAGAGGGTCTGCTAAACCACTAATTGGCTTGCAATTTGTTATATTTGCCCCATCTTACCAGCTTTGAAAATACTGTCTTAAAACTTCTCCTTTATGTGTTTCTCACTATTCCGGTGAGATTTAAGATTAGAACAAGGTATTATCATATAAAATGGATTATATAAATCACAAAACTGATGTTTATTATTTAGTTTTAGAAATACCTCACCTCATTATTGCAATAATTATCACTTACAAAGAGGGCCATGTGAAGCAGTAACAAGGTAGTTCCCCTTAAACATCTTCATTTTTGACTAATGAATACCAAAAGAATCACTAACTGATTTAAGATGCTTGGGGAAAGGGTTAGGTGGGAAAAAAAAATTTTGTCTTTGGCAAGACAAATAGGTGACTGACTGACAATTTGGCAACCCAAAATCAACAAAATCAAAACAATCAGCAATCTGAATGATTTTTTTTCTTTATCTTCAATAGATTTTGGTAAGATTATATAGATTCTTATCTTCGTGCCATCAAATTTGAGAATTTGTTTTTGTCTTGCAATTATTTTAGGAAAGACTGCTGCTGAGAGATTAAACCACTTCAATTAAAAATAAAGAGCACTGTCCGGGTGTAGTGGCTTAAGCCTGTAATCCCAGCACGTTGGGAGGCTATGGCAGGAGGATCACCCAAGCTCAGGAGTTCAATACCAGCCTGGACAATGTGGCAAGACCCGATCTCCACAAAAACTTAAAAAAATTGGTCAAGCATTGTGGCACAGGCCTGTGGTCCCAGCTACTCGGGAGCTGGGATGGGGAAGATCTCTTGAGCCCAGGAGGTAGGTCAAGGCTGCAGTGAGCCATGTTTGTGCCACTGTACTCCAGCCTGAGCAAAAGAGTGAGACCCTGAGTTCAAAATAAAATAAAATGAGAACATATATTTGTACTTGTTTCCAGATAACTTAAGTATAGAATGCAACAAAATTCCAGTACATAAGGCATATTTTAGGAGCTGTTAGGAACTAAAGATAACGACAGTGAAATAATGTATACTCAAAATCATCACAGAAGATTTCCTAAATCACTCATAAAGTATCATATACACTCATGCACCATTCGGTCAATAACAGACCACATTATACAACAGTGGTCCCTTAAGATCTAACGGAGCTTTGATGCCAGTATTTTTACTGTACCTTTTCTATGTTTAGATATGTTTAGATACATACTTACCATTATATTACAATTTCTGAAGGTATTCAGTACAGTAATATGCAGTACAGGTTTGTAACCTAGGAGCAATAGGCTATACCATATAGTCTAGGAGCGTAGTAGGCTACACCATCTAGGTTTGTGTGGTACTCTCTACAATGTTCTCACAATAACAAAATGGCCTAATAACACATTTCTCAGAACATATCCCATTAAGTGACACATCACTGTAACACTGTCACTCAGTAAGGCCTACATAGAGTTTTCTCTTGCAGCGTTCCTTCGGTTGAGCACCAGATGAGAAATACTTGGCTTGCCTTTAGAGACTGGACCATACTGTATAGTATGGTGGGAAGTCAGTACAGAAGAGGCCTGAAAGTGCTGAGACAGACTGAGGGAAAAGCAAATGTTGATCATGATTTCATGCTCAAGTTTAATGGTAAAGAAAACTATTCTTACCCATTAAAAGTATTTCTGACTTTATTTTTTTCACGCATATATATTTGATTTCATATAACTTAAGGTACTCATAATACAACTATTCTATACAGCAAACAGTTTACAAGTTCTCTTGGAATTCAATGTAATGGATTTATTATTATTATTACTATTATTACTACCACTACCAACTAATAGTTGAATAGTATTGGATAATCTATAGAAACTCTCAATTCTAATGATTATCTTATGTGATCACTTGTATGCAAAGCAGAAATTATTACTCCTTCATAAAAAAAGAAGCACATGATGCTCAAGGGTTGTCTGTTATTTGCCTGTGTGTATACATCAAATACATAAGCATCTTCTAACTTCAATTCATGGATTCTTACTACAAAAACCATAGTGAGAAACACGTAGAAGAGATATTCTTAAGGCAGCAACTATCTAATGTAATGATGAATAGCTTGAAGATTTTTAGAACACAAGGCATTCCAGTTTCTCAGTGAATAATCAAATTATATGCTGATTTCAGCTTTTCTGCTCCTCTGCCTTGTGAATTAGTCATAAAACACTTTTATACCACTGCCTGACACAAGGTGGCCTCCTATACATGACAGAGTAAGTGGCCAGCTCACTTTTTTACTGCCATCACTGATGGATACACAGGGACAAATATTGTCAGTCTATAATTATACCTGGCTCCTCCCTATCCTCAACAAACAAATAGGGTAAGAGTGAAAATACGCATGTAAAAGTTCGAAGCTTATAAGCTATAAAAGTACAAAGCTTATGAGCCTTTATAAAGGCTCATAAAATTCCGACTATCCTAAGCTTGACTTCACACTGTTTCTCAGAAACACCTAACTCTCTCAGAATATTTTCCATACCTAAGTGTTCTCTTTACCCTCCTTTTTGATCACCCTCTTGCCTTCTTAGTTCATATCACTGGCTCCATCAAGATCTAGTTCAGCTTTCCCCGACTATCCATGATGTTTTAGAAAAGGTTTAAGGGACGCTAAATGCTAAAACATTTTAGAAAGTCAGTTTAATACAAAGAACAGAGGCTCCACTAAGGTTTATCTGGGTCACATATGCCAGGTTAGAAAACCTGGTTCCTTCTCAGATACTCTACTTCAAACAGAAGAAGATATTTCATTTTAGCATGTTGCCTAAAAATGTATTTATTTGAACTTTAAAATTTAAATACAATTATTACTTTTTAGTCACCTAATCCTCTGAAATACTCTAAGTCTTTTATACTCATCCCTTAGTCCTACCTGCCCTGTTGATGTCAAAGCAAGTGAAGACTGGCTCCCAGCACAAACTTTGCGAATGAACATTCCTTGTAAAGCTTCAATAACTTTAGGTTTATACACTCTGTTGGTATCACCATGACCAAGTTTACCTATAAAAACAAACACATTAAACAATTTACTTGTTTTAAAGAACCTCTACTCTTTTTAACACTACTGAAGTTGATAAAGAGCTCTAATGTTTCCATCACCAACCTGGCAGATATGAAAAGCTATGTTTCTGATAGCTGAGGATGTTAACAAACGAGCATTTTTATTACAAGAAAGTTAACAACCACTGATAGCCTTTTACATCTTATTTCAAGCAATTAAAATCAAGCAATTTAAAATCACTTTAAAAGAAACATAGAAAATTATTTTTCTGTCTTTCTCCTCCTTTAATGGCTATATTTCTAACTTCAAATTTGCTGACAAAATATACAGGTACTATATGTGTATAATTTTTCATAAACTTTAAAAAAGAATGTATATGCATATAATTTTTCATAAACTTTTAAAAAAATCAATAGCTCATGAAATTGAAAACTTGACAAATCATTAAAGAAGAAAAACAAATGGCCAACCATCTACAAATCCAACCACACCAGGAATAAAAAAAAGTATAAATTAAATGATATCATTTTCACTATTGAAATTATTTAATTAAATTTAATACATGCTGTTGTTGAAGACTATGGGGAAGTAAGCATTCACACTGCTAGTAGGAGTGACTAATTAAAGTAGACAAAGATTTAGTCATTCATTGTGTTGTTAATACTGAAAAAAATTGAAACCATCTAGATACTCAATAATAAGAAACTGGTTTTATAAATTC
Organism: Pan troglodytes; assembly: GCF_028858775.2. NCBI lineage: Eukaryota > Metazoa > Chordata > Mammalia > Primates > Hominidae > Pan > Pan troglodytes. Next base: position 55,745,811 of record NC_072414.2, read on the forward strand.
CACCATCAAATAAAAGAACACTTCAAGCCATTTAAAAGAATGATGTAGAGTCATGTTTGTTGATATAAAAAAGATACTCATGCCGGGCACGGAGGTTCATGCCTGTAATACAAGCACTTTGGGAGACTAAATCTGGCAGATCACTTGAGCCCAGAAGTTCGAGGCCAGCCTGGGCAATAAAGCAAAATCCTGTCTCTAAAAAAAATACAAAACTTAGTCAGGCATGGTGGTGCATGCCTGTAGTCCCAGCTACTTGGGGGGCTGAGGCAGGAGGATCGCTTGAGCCCAGGAGGTTGAGGCTGCAGTGAGCCAGGTTTGCATCACTGCACTCTAGCCTGGGTAACAAAGCAAGACCCTGTCTCAAAAAAAAAAAAAAAAGCTATTAGAGTAAAACATATATATGTCAAAACATATATAAACTTATATAAAACATACACATGTAGGTATACTTTGGTTTTTAAAAACACATCTAAGTAGAAATATATGTAAATATTTGTATAAATGTGTATTTATTTAGAAGTCTATTTCCAAAATGTTAACAATGGTTAAAGTAACATTTGTAAAAGCTCAGTTCATTTTTTAATTTCTGCTCATCTGTATTTGAGTCATTCTACACTAGGCATATATAACTGAAAAATAAATTTTTAAAAAACTCAAGAAAAAAGCCAAAGCTACTGATAAATAATTTTTTACATACCATTGTCTCCTCCTCCAAAAGACCATACAGTTCTCCCATCTTTAGACAGAGCAATAGTATGTGAACTGCCACAAGAAACCTCTCCTACATTGCTAATGTCTTTTACTAATGTTGGAATGTTACGACTATTGCTGTCACCATGACCTTGGATAAAACACACACAACAACAAAGAAACAACGTTAACTCTTTTTCTCTAGGCCTTGACTTCACAAGTATAATAAATGTTACAACTTTAAAACAGAATTGAGATTTTTTTAATGCAATGCAATATGAAAAACACAATCATTTCTAACATCTTCTCAATCTTCCAAGGTGCTCCTAAACTGGGTCATAGAGTCACTTCAGTGAACCATTAGAATATTCTTTTCATGCTCCCCTCACAGCACTTACCTTGTGTTGTCCTGTTTCATGCTCATGTTGACTTGTTTTCATTACCCACTAGATTATAAACTTCAGGATCATGATGGTATTGCTTTTATCCCAGAAACCCTACAATGCCTGGTCATAATAGGGCACACTCAGTAAATGCTTGCTAGATTTAATTACATTTAAATATCAGCACTAAAATCTGGGTCTTATCTATATAAAATTATCTTCCTCTGAGCTTAAACTAACAAAATAAATGACAGTCTTTGGCCTAGTAAATCTACTCTCACGGCTTCTCAGTAACTTAATCATTTCTAATTTTCTAGAAGAATAACTTACATTTTTAAAAAATCTTACCTAATCTTCCAAAGTCTCCTTCACCCCATGTGTATAATTCCCCATCCTCTGTGACAGCAGCACTATGTCTGTATCCAGCTGACACACAAACAACTACCTGCATTGCACACAAGTAAATACGATGAGTATGCACGTGTTAAAACATATAGTCCGTATTTGATCCTATACACAGAGACTTCACAGATACTAATATTCACAACCCATCCAGGAATTTCCAGGTACAGTTGTGGAGGCTGTGTTCAGGCCAAGGATGACTGGCTAAGAGTTCAAGTAAGTGCTGAAATACATGCCTGTAATCCCAGCACTTTGGGAGGCCAAGGCAGGCAGATTGTTTGAGCTCAGGAGTTCGAATTCAGCCTGGGCAACATGGCAAAACCCTGTTTCTTTTAAAAAATATGAAAATTAGCCAGGTATGGTGGCGCATGTCTATAGTCCCAGCTACTCAGAAAGCTGAGTTGGGAGGACCACCTGAGCCCCAGGAAATCAAGGATGCAGTGGGCTGAGATAGCACCACTGCACTCCGGCCTGGGTGACAAAGTGAGAACCTAACAAAAAAAGAAAGAAAGAAAAGAGAGGAAGGGAGAGGAGGGGAGATTAATAAAAAGAGAAGATATGAGCTCAGTTTCTTATGGTTCCAATTATTTGTGTGGGTCCTTGGCAATTACTTAGGTACTCTAAATGCCTCCTCATTCAGGTCTCTATTAAGATGCCACCTCTTCTAAGAGCACTCTCTGACCTACCTCATTACCTAATACCACACCTGCCCAAGGTAATCTTTATTGCTCATTTTTTTCTTTAATATTATCTGAAATTATTGTATAGGCTTGTTAACTTATTATCTCTATCCTGAAGACTAAAGGATTAAAGTAGAGACCTTATCTGTCTTGTTCACTGCTACAAGTCTAATGCCTAAAATACTGCCTGACACTTCAAAAGTGCTAAATGTTTGTTAAATGAATGACTCTCAGTTTGCTTATCTGTGAAATAGGGATAATAACTACCTTACAAGAATAATTATAAGAATATAAAAATTAAAATTCAATAATGTATACAAAGGTGTTCTGTAAACTGTAAAGCAGATATACAAAAGATTAAGCCAAAGGGTTGAAGGGGCAACTGCAGAAAGAACACATCAAAATCTGAACGACATTGTCAATTACAACACCAATGCATCTAATTATTTTTATAACCAAAAAGAATGCACATACCTTTCCTTGTAGAGGTCCCTGAATAAGCTTGGGATATTTCTGTGTTGAACTATTTCCATGCCCCAGTTTCCCATAATCACCATCTCCCCAACTGAAGACTTCTCCTTCTGTCGTAAAGGCTAAAGTGTGACCATCAGATCCTTTAGAAGATGAAACCTTTTTAATGGATCTGTGAGGCTCGAATGTTAACTTTTTTAAAGTTGACTGATTATTGGAGTCTCCAAGGCCCAGTCTCCCATAGCTGCCTTTCCCGCAAGCTCTAACAGAGCCATCCGTAGAAATGACAAAAGTGCAGTACTGTCCAGCTTCAATCTATAAACAAAGAATCATGAATATAAAATACTTCTGTGAGTATCAAAGTATAATATTTAAGGCTGGTTTTATCAAAGAGCCTCAAAGGAAGTCTTTTAGCAGAATACGGCATGATTCTCCAGAGAGATTATACAGAAATTTAAGAGAACATGAATGGCCTTTTCATGCTCACAACTTTGTTGCTGAGTTCAAATTCTTCATGTATATGTTATCTTTCCAGGTTATTGTCCAGGTTATGATTGAATGAAACAACAAAGTAAAACGCTTAATATCCTCTTCTAACTGAGAATGGCAAGACATAAAGTTTTCCTTCCTATAAATTCCTTAGGGTACATTATGGCAAGAACCATATAAAATGTATTCTAAACCTATTTGAAAAAAATACATTTTAATGAAAGTAATAATCAAATAGAAAGTTCTAGCTGGGCTACAAATGTAAAAAAAAAAAGTGATCATAAAATGAAATGCCAATCTAGCAAAAAGAAATTCCAGGTTTTTTTTTTTTTTTTTTTTTTTTGAGACAGAGTCTCGCTCTGTCACCTGGGCTACAGTGCAGTGGTGCAATTGTGTTTCACTATAACCTCCACTTACCAGGTTCAAGCAATTCCTGCCTCAGCCCCCTGAGTAGATGAGATTATAGGCACGCGCCATCATGCCTGGCTAATTTTTGTAAATAATTTTAGTAGAGACAGGGTTTCACCATGTTGGTCAAGCTAGTCTCGAACTCATGACCTCAAATGATCCACCCGCCTTGGCCTCCCAAAGTGCTGGGATTATAGGTGTTAGCCACCATACCGGGCCTTTATTTACTTTTACTTGCCATTTGTGGTGAACATAACGGTAAAGTCTGTTGCTATTCTTAACACTTTTTAAAAGTCGAGATCCCAATTTAGTTATTTGAAAGTTGGAAATGCTGTCAGGGATACTGGGGACTAAAAATGTATTTTTTATTTATTTATTTATTTATTTATTTTGAGACGGAGCCTCACTCTGTCACCCAGGCTGGAATGCAGTGGCGTGTTCTCGGCTCACTGCAACCTCCACCTCCCAGGTTCAAGCTATTCTTCTGCCTCAGCCTCCCGAGTAGCTGGGACTACAGGCATGCGCCACCATGCCTGGCTAATTTTTGTATTTTTAGTAGAGATGGGGTTTCACCATATTGGCCAGGCTGGTCGCGAACTCCTGACCTCGTGATCCACCTGCCTCAGCCTCCCAAAGTGCTGGGATTACAGGCGTGAGCCACTGCGCCCAGCAAAAATGTATTTTTCTATTAAAATGAAAAAACTAATGCAGTATATAAACCAGAAATAACCATCGATAATTTTCACTCATTTAAAAAATACTCAATATTATTTAATGCAAATAAGCATGAATATACACCAGATTATCTACCAGTCTGTAAGCTATTTAGAAAACTTACGGTCTGTGCATCAGAGAAACTAGGAGCCAGTTTGGGTTGCAGTATTTTCTCCTGTGTACCTTCTACCAACTGATGGCTGCTATTGCTCCCCCAAACATAAACCTCACAGGTTTCGGAGACAATGGGAGCATCACCAGTCTGAATGCTATCTGGGCTAGCACATGTTCTCGAATAATCAGAAGCCATTCTGCAAACCTATTAAAAATTTAAAATATGCAACAAATAGTCAAGACAGTTTTAGTCTGGGCATTTTTTATACATATCCTCTGAAATTACTGTTGCCTTTCCTTCCAACACTCTCAAATGCTCAAAGAACCTATTAAATAAAGATAACTAGACTATTTACTCATATGGAATAAACCACTAAAAGACGCTAATAAAGTGGCAAAAGTGGGAAACGGGAGACACACAATCCTTTAGCTAAACATTTTATTACTGCATACAAAACACTAAAGAAAAACAAAGCTTAAGAAATAAAGTAGAAAAAATCACCATAGATAATCTTAACACCTTAGTACAATAAATTTTACCTTTTAAATATATGTCCTTCCAGAATTGTTCATATACAAATTCTTTAACACAGTCACCACAGAGGATACATAAAAGTGACAAATTGCACAAAAGAGTCATGCAAATCCATGCCTACCTAGTCTTCATGATTGAATAGATAATATTCCATCTAGTAAAAAACATCACAATGTACTCAACCACTTCCCCACCCCCAACTTTTTTTTTAAATAGATGGGGTCTCACTATCTTACACAGACTAGACTCAAACTCCTGGGTTCAAGCAATCCTCCCACCTCAGCCCCCCAAGTAGCTGAGATTACAGGCACGCAAGTAATCATACCTGGCTCCACTTTCCTTTAATAGGGCATTTAGAGTCTATTTATTTGTTATATAGGCCATTTTTAAGGATATAGTTGTTACTATACTTTTTATTACTTCCTTAGTAGAGAACCTCAGAAATGGGACTCGAAATTCAAAAAAAGACAAGAATCCTATGATTCTTGAAACATACTATACCAAACTGCATTCCAAAATGGTGCTATTAATACATCACCAGTAATGTATGAAAGAAGGCTGTTCTAAAAACAGCGAAGGCACAAAGCAATTAACATTCACACGTATATCTGAATATATAAAATAAAAATCATGGCTTATTTACCATTTCTGTAGAATATAATGGTAAAGTCTGTTGCCATTCATAAGCCTTTTTAAAACACCAGGCTGCCTGCCAAAAGCATAGGACCCAGAGTGGCCATCCCAGTACCAATGTCACTGAATCCATACTCATAGTAAGTATCATGCTTTTAAATTTTTTGGCAAACATAAATGAGGAAAAAGGAAGATGCCCTTATCTTAACTTCACATTTCTTTATTGTTAGCAAAACTAAAGTTTTTCCATCTATTTGTTTACTATATTTTGTGACGTGAACTTCTGTTCACTTATTTATTAGAACTTAATAGATTTTTAAATTGACTTGTATGAACTCAATACAATAAAGATATTAACTGACTACAGTGACTATCAATTTGTTTTCTGCCTTTCAGTTTTTTGGTTTTGCTGAATCAAGCAAAACGATAAAAGAAATTTAAGAAGTCAACATATTAGTTTGCTAGCACATGAAATGGGAGAGGATAGGGTCATCTTGGTCAGATACTTTAAATAGTATCCAAAACAATAGAATAATATGTGTGTTAACAAATATTTTCCAGTGAACAAGAGGACAGTATCTGAGGACAGCTGCCAGTCCCTAATAAAAGGTCTGGAATTTTGCTGGAGATAAAGGAGGATAGTGGGGCCAAGAGAGTCAGAACTGCTCATCTACAGGTCTATCACAGCCAGTGTGGTGGCTCATGCCTCTTGATACTGGCCAGTCAGGATTCCTTTCCAGGACAAAGCCCCTACACTGAGAAAAACTACTGGGGGCAGAAAAAAAATTGAACTGGATAGGGACAACAGAAAGGAAAGATGGAAAGGAAAGAGAATACCAAGACAAAAGTTGGGAAGGGGAACAAACTGGAAAACCACTTTTTTTTAACATTACACACAAAAAAAAGAGGGAGGGAGTCTATGGAGTTTAAAAAGCCATCTTAAATCCCACCTCATTCTAAGAGTTCAGGAAAACTAATCCTACGTAGAAATAAGCAACAGAAAAGTATTGAGGTCAAATCCCATATGAAGTTATTATAAAGTTGCAGTGAGCCAAGATCATGCCACTGTACTCCAGCCCGAGCAGCAGAGACACCATCCAAAAAAAAAAAAAAAAAAAAGACACAAAGGAAAAACAGAAATCTGAATTACAAACCCTCAAAAATGAGGTAACATAACTCAAGAATTAGAAATAAGAGAAAAAAATCATTTTGGAACTGAAGACTAAACTAGAAGAAACCCAAAAGTAAATAAATACAGTAGATAATGCCCTAAGAGTAATGAAAGACAAAAAGCATTTTTAGAAATTAAAAAATTTAAAAAGACAAAGTATTCAAGAAAAACTGACAAATATAAAATCAGGCAAAGATCCAACATGCACATAATAGAAATCCCTAAAGAACAGAACCCAATCAAAGGAATAAAAATAAGAAACTGTAATTTAGGGACATTTTCCTGAAATAAAAAAGATTTGAAACTACATATTGAATTATCACATCTCTAAGAATATCAACCCAGAATGAATAATATCAAGACATATTCTATAGTAAAATTACTGATCTTTAAAGAGAAAAAAAAATCCTTTGGGCTTCTCAGCAAATATGCATGGCTCACATAGGAAAGAAAATCAGATTACCTTTGGACTTTGACAGTAACAGTTTATGCCAGAAGAGAATGGAGTAACATATTTAAGATAGACAAGAAGAAAAGAAAATGTGAACTAAAGAAAAGATGAACTAAAGATTATTATCAACACTGACATTCAAGAATAAAGAGCACAGCAATTATCAACATGCAAAAACTCAGAAATCTTGTTCTGATGAGTCTTTATTGAGAAATCTACTAGAGAATGACCCTCAAACTATCAAAAAGAATAGACACTGACACAGAGACTAGTATTGAGCATTAAATAAGTAATCATTTGTAGAACTAATACTAAATGAAGGTTAAAACACAGAGACAGGCTGGGCGCCATGGCTCACGTCTGTAATACCAGTACTTTGGGAGCTCGAGGTAGAAGGATCGCTTGAGCTCAGGAGTTTAAGACCAGTCTGGGCAACCATAGCAATACCTCATCTCTACTAAAAATAAAAATAAAAAAATTAGCCAGGTGTGATGGCACATGCCTGTAGTCCCAGCTACTTGGGAGGCCGAGGCTGGAAGATCACTTGAGCCCAGGAGATAGAAGCTGCAGGGCACTATGATCACACCACTGCACACTCTAGCCTGGGCAACAGAGCAAGACTGTCTCAAAAAAAAAAAAAAAATGCAGAGAGTATGTAATAACTATATGCCCTATATAGATGTAATACAATTATTAAAAAACAGGGAAAGCATACTTTAGAAATTAATTTTTTCAGTAATCATACAGCAGTAGTTATTTGTCTTATTTTAGGACTGCTGTTTATGTGTCTGTATGTGTAACATGTAATTAAAACAAATGAGTAATAATGGCATATTCTAATTCTCATCCTTGTATCTTTGGGAATCAGCAATCTTAGTTTAAAAGGAAGAAGATATAAATGTAAAGGTTAAGTAAAAATTCTATAGCTGTGAATTTGAAAGTATCAGTATGAACTCATTAGGTATCTTAGCTTTAAATACACATGTATACACATCCTAGCTCTGTCTACTATGAATATAAAAGCCTAGAAATAAGACCAACTCAGTAGCAGTAAGCATTTCTAGCACCCTGATTGTGGTCTTGAAATATCATTTTCCAATAAAAGAAACCAGGACTTTTTTCAGAAAACTAGCTAGATGATTCCAGATTGGGGGCAAGAAATGTGTAAGATCAGCCAGAAACAATGAAACATATCAGAAAGCAAGGAGGCTATAAAAGATTATGAGGCTTATGTTAAAATAACTTAGGAGCCACCCTGAACAGACTAATAGCCAAAAATGAAACAATATGACCTTCACTGCAGATAATAATTCAATGTGCTGAAACTCAAATAGGCTTAAATCTGTGGGTTCATAATGATTTTTTATTTATTTATTTATTGAGATGAAGTTTTGGTCTTATTGCCCAGGCTGGAGAGCAGTGGCATGATCTCTACTGACTGTAACCTCCACCTCCCGGGTTCAAGCAATTCTCCTGCCTCAGCCTCCTGAGTAGCTGGGATTACAGACGTCTGCCACCCCACCCGGCTAATTTTTTGTATTTTTTAATAGAGACGAGGTTTCACCATATTGGCCAGGCTGGTCTCGAACTCCTGACCTCAGGTAATCCACCCGCCTCGGCCTCCCAAAGTGCTGGGATTACAGGTGTGAGCCACTGCACCCAGCCCATGATATTTTTTAAATGAAGTTAATTGGCCAAGTTTGGAGGATGGTAGGAAGACAATTCATTAAATTGAAAACTGGTAAATAAAGAGCAGAGAGAAAGAATCAAGCATTTATTCTGCTCTTCCTATATAAACCGTAGCAGAGTAATCAGTCAATAAGGGAATCTCTTCACAAAAATATTGCAACTAATTGTTGGGAAAAAGCTGAGTGTTGCGAGGGAAACTGAGGCAGGGCTTGCATAATATCCTCTCGAATGTGTCTAGACTTGCTGGCTCCTTGCTTCTAGCTCTCCTAGGCTCCTATTCCCATTATCTCAAGTAGCAGAACATGTTCCATATAAATGCTAAACCATCACAGCTGTAGACCATGTGCCTGCCCTTTTGACCTCCACATTCTCACCACCTATTTCTTTGTTGGATTACCAATAAATACCGTGGGGTCCCAGAGCTCAGGGCCTTTGTGGGCTCCACAATAGCGATGGCCCCCTGGTGTCCCACCTTTCTCTCTCAAACTGTCTTTTTCTCAATCCTTTGAATCCACCGGACTTTGTCACCCCCACGACGTGGTGTTGGGTCTGATCACCCCAACACTAATAAAAAGAAATGATAGAATTAGAATATCATATTTTTGCAACCAAGCACAAAAGAATTAATATAGTCATTAAGCATCAAGGGCTAATACCACAAAGAGACAACCAGATAGAACCTAATGGAAGAATACATGTATACAGCCTTGCTAAAGACATAACACCTGAGACTGATCAAGCCTCTGGATCCAGCTGCCAATTTATAGGAAATACAGAGGATAAAGAAACATACGGAACTGCATCATGAGTAATCTATCAGTAAAACCCAGACTGTGGGAAATGCTACAGCCTAGAAAGCCTAGATTCCTGAACAAACATATTGAAGGAAAAGAAAAATGGAGGAGGGAACCTAGAGATTAAAATATTTAAAAGACTTTCCTTTTTTTTTTTTTTTTAATGGGCAAGACTATAGTGTCTAAGGATGCACATCTGGTTGACAGAACTATAAAGAAATGCAAGGAAGTGGTCAAAGTCACAATAGTGGTTACTTTGGGGAGGAGAAAAGAGGTTATGACAAGGCTGTGAAAGGGCTTCTGCAATGACTAAGAAAATTCTCTCTTTACCTAGGTACATATTAGAAGGGTATTTATTTTATAATAATTCATTAAGCAATATATGTGTACGTTTTTCTATGTGTTTTACTTAATACAACATTTTTTCAATTAAAGTTACCAGCACATAATTCAAAAATCAAAATAAATGAAAGGGTATACATTGAAAAATATGTCTCCTACTCACCCCACCCCCACCCTAGATACCCCAGTTCCTCTCTCTAGAGGTAACAACTGGTGCCTCTTCCTTTTGTAGCTTTTCCAGAGAAAATGGATTATTTTTAAGGGATAAATACATGCCATAGCATTTTAACACAAAGTTGTTAATACAAAAGCCATGATTATTACGTACCTCTTCAAAGAGACATAACGCTGCCTCGTAAAGGGAGCACAAACCATCTGATGTTCTGGTTGGTTCTCTCCACTGACTCCGATCAGCAGATGAACCCTATAATTAAAACATTGTGGGACACAGTGTAGGAAGGGGAGAGACATATGCATTAAAATTACTTAAAACAGTCTACAAAAACAACACCTATTTGAAGACCTGTTTATATAATTATGTGCACTGAAACCAAATCCTAACTTTAGGTCATGAAACTAACTTTTGCAAGGAAGTTTTATTAAACGAGCTGGCTACTGCATCACATGATAAATTAAGTGCCAATCCCTCACTGATTACCTTATTAAAAAGTGATTTATTCCAAGGGACACAGGGCTCTAGAAACAATCAAGGAAGTGGAATTCTGCCAGTTACACACTCTTTGGGTGACCAGTATCCAGAAAATGTGGTCTCAGGAAATACTCCCCATGGGTATATTGCCCACCTTCCTTCCACCTGACAGAATATAGCCAGCTTTAGTAATGACTTGACCAAAGCAGCAGAAAGTCTGTCCCTCCCTTCTTAGTTTCACCACAACCAAGGTCCCAGTGTTACAGTGTTACAACCCCCACCACCAGGTATGTCAGGTGACCATCAAGTGATGGTCAGGCAGTGGTTAACTGTCTCTCTAAAACAATAATTGATTGTGGCCAGCACCAGGGAAAGGCAGTCTCCCAACAGACAGAAAAAAACCCTGAAACTTGTGATCAGCAACTTGCTAATAAGATCTCAGGAGCTGGGTGAGTGGGATCAAGCATGCACATTAAGAGGCAAAATGGAGGAGTTTAACTGGTATATGACCTTCTAGGGTCCTGCTCTGTTGCCAAGGCTGGAATTCAGTGGCAAAGATTATTGCTGTGAAAAGGAAATAAAACCTTGAGACTCCAATTCACCCTGACAAAAGAAAAAAATTAAGCTGACGGCTGACTTATGCAAGAAGCTGCCTTTCCTTTTGTTCCGAAGCAGATAGCTACAGATGAAAGGGTGAATATCCTCACAGGTAACTACTCTATGTTCACCTTATCTTATATAAAATGCCTATCTACTGAGCACCAGAGAAATACATAATTCCACTATTCTGCTCCTTTTCTCTTGCAATTTGTGGATTCAGTAATATGACCATACCCTCCTTTGTTCTCCTCCAGCCTGCTTACCCCCTTTAAACAGTGAAGCCCTCAATATCACCTTTGGAAAAAGGCACAGATCTGTGTAAACCAAAAATAAAATTCAAAGGCCCCCAGCAACCATCTGAATGGACTCCCTCCTATGGGAGGGCACTCTAAAATTTAACCTGAAGAACTGATTCAGGCCAGGACGGGAAGTGGGAGATCAGACATGCCTCATTATATCCATCCAGCATTAACATCAATACAGACCTTAAGTCTAAAAAGAAACATTTACAGTCTATTCTCTCTAAGCCTGCTACTTGGAGGCTTCATCTGCATGATAAAACCTACCTCTCCCACAACTCCTTATTGTAACCCACACATTCCTTTCTACTCTTTCAACGAACGGCCAATCAGAATATGTTTAAATCTACCTATGACCTGGAAGCCCCCCGACCTCGAGTTACCCCATCCTTTCAGATCAAACCAATAAGATCTTACATGTACTGATTGATATATTATGTCTCCCTAAAATGTATAAAAGCAAGCTGTACCCCAACCGCCTTGGGCACCTGCCACCAGGACCTCCTGAGGCTGTCACAGGCATGTCCTTAACCTTGGCAAAATAAACTTTATTTTATTTTTTTGAGACCGTTTCGCTCTTGTCACCCAGGCTGGAGTGCAATGGCTTTCTAAACTGATAGAGAAAGATCAATTTCTTGTCTCAGACACTTCTTGGTTTACACTCATCTCCCAGGCATTGTCCTTAACCTTGACAAAATAAACCTAAATTGATTTGCAACCTGTCTCAGATAGTTTTTGGTTTACATAACTCACTATAGCCTCAACCTCCTGGGCTCAAGTGATCCTCCCACCTCAGGATCTATTAATAAAGCTTATTATTAAGGCTTATTAACTATTAGTAAATATTAAAATGTATTTATACTATTAATATAATCATATAGGTCAAACATTAACTTCATCAATATTAATCTGATTAATTTGATTAATACTAATTTATGTTATATTATATATTAGTAATTAATTAAAATTAATATCATTAAAAGCATATTAGCCAGGCACAGTGGCTCACACCTGTAATCCCAGCATTTTGGGAGGCCGAGGTGGGCAGATCACTTGAGGTCAGGAGTTCAAGACCAGCCTGGCCAACATGGTAAAACCTTGTCTCTACTAAAAATACAAAAATTCTCAAGGTATGGTGGCATGTGCCTGTAATCCTAGATACTTGAGAGGCTGAGGCAGGAAAATCGCTTGAACCCAGGAGGCGGAGGTTGCAGATCGCACCACTGCACTCCAGCCTAGGTGACAGAATGAGACTCCGTCTCAAAATAAAAAACAGCACATTAATAAAGCTTATTAACTATTAATGAAGCTTACTTAGAATTTTTTAAGTTTCGTAATACACTAAAGGTTAGGGGTTTTTTTGTTTTGTTTTGTTTTTGAGATGGAGCTTCACTCTTGTTGCCCAGGCTGGAGTGCAATGGCACAATCTCGGCTCACTATAACCTCTACCTCCCAGTTTCAAGTAATTATCCTGCCTCAGTCTCCCGAGTAGCTGGGATTACAGGCATGAGCCACATTGCCCAGCTGATTTTGTATTTTTAGCAGAGACGAGGTTTCTCCATGTTGGTTCAGGCTGGTCTCAAACTCCCAGCCCCAGGTGATCTGCCCACCTGGACCTCCCAAAGTGCTGGGATTACAGGCGTGAGCCACCATGCCCAGCCTACACTAAAGTTTTATAGGTTTTTCATTTGTTTTTTTTTGAAATGGAGTCTTGCTCTGTTGCCCAGGCTGGAGTGCAGTAGCGCAGTCTCGGCTCACTGCAACCTCCACCTTCCAGGTTTAAGCAATTCCCCTGCCTCAGCCTCCCAAGTAGCTGGATTACAAGCGCACGCCACCATGCTCAGCTAATTTTTTTGTATTTTTAGTAGAGACAGGGTTTCACCATGTTGGCCACACTGGTCTCGAACTACTGACCTCAGGCAATCCACCCGCCTCAGCATCCCAAAGTGCTGGGATTACAGGCGTGAGCCACCGCGCCTGGCCTACAGGTTTTAAGTTGCTCTATATATTCATCTGTCCTCTTTCTATTCCATCAGGTAAATAAAACAATGGTGAAATTTTCATCAATCTGTATCTACTGGGCAGATAAACAGTAAATAATACTTTTAAATAAAAACAGCAAATATCCCCAGCACTTTGGGAGGCCGAGGCGGGTGGATCATCTGAGGTCAGGAGTTGGAGACCAGCCTGACCATGCTGAAACCCCATCTCTATTAAAAATACAAAAAATTAGCCGGGCGTGGTGGCGGGCACCTGTAGTCCCAGCTACCGGGGAGGCTGGGGCAGGAGAATCACTTGAACCCAGGAGGCGGAGGTTGCAGTCAGCCGAGATCGCCCCACTGCACTCCAGCCTGGGAAACAAGAGCGAGGCTCCGTCTCAAAAACAAAACAAAACAGCAAATATCTTGCTACCCTCAAATCAATGAAATGTCAATCACTTTGGAGAGTTCTCCGAAGAGCTGAGTATTACATGGCAGAACTTTTTTGTCATCTAACAAGTTCCCCCTCTGCCTTCAAAAGCTGCTATCATGAAGTCCATGTGAATGACTTTCACACCACTCTCCTCACCCCAGCAAAGCTGCAGAGAAGTTTAATCTTCAGTCTCTTCATACAGCTTCCTTTTCTCCAAGATCTTTATAAATTTACTATGTAAAGCTTCCTGTTGTCATAGTCTCCGTTATCGCCCCACCCCATTAATAATCATTATTAATTATTCTCTTCAGCTGTTCCAAATCCCTCACTTCTCAGATAGCTTTCAATAACTATGATAGCTAATCAGAGCCTTCCAATCATAGTACATTGCTCATCGTCTTCAGATCTCTGATTCTATTTGACTGTTTCTCTTATTGCTGGGTCATCTGCTATTAACCTGCTGCTGCCAAGTCAGTTTTTCTTTTTAATTATTTAGGATGTTGCTTCTCAAATTTCAATGTTGACACGAATTACCTGGTGATCTTGTTAAAATACTGATCCTAATCAGTAAGTATAGAAGAAGCCTAAGATTCTGCATTTCTAACAAATGTAGGTGATGCCAGTGCTATTGTCTGTGGCTCACACTTTGAGTAGTAAGGCTTCAGAGTCCAGACTCAGGTATGGAATCATATCAGAAGCTAAGTGTTTAAAAGTAACTAGTCCCTAGACATACAATGTGTTGCTACAACAACAAATACTTGGTTGCAACCTCTCCAAATTCCCTAGTTAGCTGTGAAGCATTTCTGAGAAAAATCGCAATTGTGATCTGTGGCTTCGTTATCTAAAAGCCAACTCTAGTGATCACCAAAACAAAAACAGGTAAGGAGTAGACTGATGTACCTTTCTAGGAGCTGGCACCAGGGCCATCATGATCCCTCTTTTATGCCTTTCTACAGTATGGAGAAAAATGCTGAAAACAGCATAAAGTTTTTAGTGATAAACTTGGGTTTAAATCTAGGCTCCATCCCTTACTGGCTCTTACTGAAAGGGTCTCATCCTGAGATGGGAATGATGCCCACAACATTTAGAGCTGTTACATAATTAACTGGAATTATGTGTAAAACATGCTTAGCACAGTTCCCACTACATAGTAAGATCTCAAAACTGATAGCAATAATTATTATTTTGCATTATGTATATATATTGAGAAAGAAGAGAAAATACTGGGAGCCTTTAATAAATTACTGCCAAATTTAACAATCCCAAACCAACAAAATATCCTACAAACACTGTAATGACTGTTGTTAATTTCTCACCAAAAAAGTCAGTATTTAAGGATAAGTCTACTCCAGCTTCAGTCAGTTACGATTGAAGACACACCTAAAACTCATTCTACACAGGCCGGGCACAGTGGTTCACGCCTGTAATCCCAGCACTTTGGGAGGCCTATGCAGGTGGATCACCTGAGGTCAGGAGTTCAAAACCAGCCTGGCCAACATGGCAAAACCCCGTCTCTACTAAAAAATACAAAAATCAGCCAGGTGTGGTGGCGGGCGCCTGTAATCCCAGCTACTCATGAGGCTGAGGCAGGGAGAACTGCTTGAACCTGGGAGGCGGGAGCTGCAGTGAGCCGAGATCTTGCCACTGCACTCCAGACTGGGTGACAGAGTGAGACTCTGTTTCCAAAAAAAAACAGGGCTAAAGCTGGGCATTTTTAGAGAAAATAAATTTTGAAAAATATAGCCCATTAAATGTATAACTTCATTTGTTCACATTCTCAACATGATAGAAAGTTCAATGGTCCAAAAATAAAGTCGAAATTAAAATAAATTTTGGGGCCCGGTGTGGTGGCTCACGCCTGTAATCTCAGCACTTTCGGAGACTAAGGCAGGCAGATCATCTGAGGTCAGGAGTTCGTGACCAGCCTGGCCAACATGGTGAAGCCCCATCTCTACTAAAAATTTTAAAAAATTAGCCAGTCATGGTGGCGGGGACCTGTAATCCCAGCTACTTGGGAAGCTGAGGCAGGAGAATCGCTTGAACCCGGGAGGTGGAAGTTGCAGTGAGCCAAGATTATGCCACTGCACTCCAGCCTGGGCATCAGAGCAAGACTCTCTGTCTTAAAAAATAAAAAAAATAAATGTTTTTGTTTCACAGGTCTTTAGTTACCTTCCTCTTATCTACCATACAAAATGACAATTTTTTTCCCCTCACATTTGTCTGCTTAAGATATTCAAAGACATAAGATTAGATGGAGTATATTTCCTTCCGTTCTGGCTGTTTTTACTCAAAATTGCTTCAATAACTCCACATTACATATGGGATCAAGTCCCCAAAGCCTATAGCATGGGATACAGGGCCCTGCCTAGCTTGCAGCCTCAATCTCATCTCATTCCATTCCATACATCCTGGGGCTTGCTCTCCCCACACCTCAATCGCTTTGTGAGCCTCTCATCTGAAAACTTCTCCAGCTCCCCTGACACACACACCTCACAATTGCTGGCAAAACCCTCCTACTTTTCAACTAACCTCAGGGGTACTTCCTCCGTAAGACATTTTCTGTCCCTTTGCCTCCCGCCCTCTTCTTTCATCCCATCATCTCCTCCCAGTACAGACTTCTACTATAGCCCATTATCATTAATTTGAAATGTCTGTGCATCCCTCTTTCATTACACTGTGGGCTGTCTAAAGACATGGATGCTACAAAGCTTATTCATCTTTTTAACCCAGTGCCTAGCAGTATCTGGCACACTATGCACAGTAAACACCTAGTGGCATCAAAGGTCAATGGCGTACATATGGTTATTTTTTATAATTTGAAGATGTACACTGAGATTACTTCCCTATTCTCATATAAGTTAATGAATATATTGTGTGTTCCCACCAAATTCATTACATATGTGTGGGCAGCAGAGATTAAGAATCACACAAGTAAATACAATTTACCGATTGAACTTATTTTTGTTAGGTCTTGTACCAGATACTCAATAGATGGTTATGTGTCTCTCCCTCTAACTTATAGCTGGGAGATAAGTTCTGGCCCAGTTACTCAAGGATAGAGAAATTCAGGACAGGGAGGATCAGGTCAGGTTGGGGTCTAGTGTATCAGAAGAGGCTCTACAAACTTCCTAGTTCTCATACAACAGTAAAGTGTAAGAAACATGGGTTCTAGGCTGGGCACGGTGGCTTACGCCTATAATCCCAGCACTGTGGAAGGCCGAGGCAGGTAGATCACCTGAGGTTAGGGGTTCGAGACCAGCCTAGCCAACATGGTGAAACCCCGTCTCTACTAAAAATACAAAAATTAGCCAGGCATGATAGCGAGCGCCTGTAAACCCAGCTACTGGGGAGGCTGAGGCACGAGAATAGCTTGAACCCAGGAGGCAGAGGTTGCAGTGAGCCAAGTTCACACCATTGCACTCCAGCCTGGGCGGCAGAGCAAGACTCTACCTCAAAAAAAAAAGAAAAGAAAAGAAACACGGGTTCTGGAGACCAAAAACATCAGATACTATCACTGACTGTGCAAGAAGAAATAACAAATATATAATTCAGTTTAATAACCATTCCTTTCCCCTAAAACCAAGCTGAGATTTAATTAAAATTCAATCTAATGTAGGCCTGAGGTGGCTTTGAGAGAGCTAAATTAAGTCAAACACATATTCTTCCCCAGAATAGATCTAGAATTCTGAGAAAAGCAATCTAGTTTTGTTTTGTTTTTTTTTTGAGACAGTCTTGGTCTGTCACCCAGGCTGGAGTGCAATGGCGCAATCTCAGCTCACTGCAACCTCCACCTCCCAGGTTCAAGCGATTCTCCCTGCCTCAGCCTCCCGAGTAGCTGGGATTACAGGCACCTGCCACCATGCCTGGCTAATTTTTTTATTTTTAATAGAGACAGGGTTTCACCACGTTGGCCAGGCTTGTCTCAAAATTCCTGACCTCAGGTGATCTGCCCGCCTCGGCCTCCCAAAGTGCTGGGATTACAGGTGTAAGCCACCACGCCTGGCCAGCAATCTAGTTTTTTAGAGGCATCTCTGCCCCAATAAGGAGCTACATTATAGGGCATGGCTTTAGAGAGGAAGGAGGGAGGCACCTCCCTGACTAGTGAATTTGCTATTTTGTCTGGGAATGAGAGGCCAAGTAGAAAGAAAACTGGAAATCCAGCAGTTAAAAAAAAAATTATTTTAGATCTACTTTAAGGTAGGCCTTCATGGAAACCCCATCTCTACTAAAAATACAAAAACAAAATTAGCTGGGCATGGTGGCGGGTGCCTGTAGTCCCAGTTACTTGGGAGGCTGAGGCCGGAGAATCACTTGAACCCGGGAGGCGGAGGTTGCAGTGAGCCAAGATCACGCCACTACACTCCAGCCTGGGCAACAAGAGCAAAACTCCATCTCAAAAAAAAAAAAAAGGAAAAAGGAAAAATATTTAAACTATCCAGTCAATTATCAAATATGCATACAAGCCTAGACAATGAGGCTAAATGGACACTGAGAAAAGAAATCTATTTTCTGGGGTACCCTCTTCCCATTAAGGAGCAATATTATAGAATAAGGCCTTAGAAGGTAAGGTCCTCGAGGAAGAGGCTTCTGCCTCAAGGTAACTAGCATTTTGTTCAAACACACCAATGGCAAACATTTAATCATATAACTATATTGTGCAATGATTAATATCTTTTTTGTAACAAAGGTAATGCAAAATAAATAACCCGTAAAATGAGGAATTAAGTGACTTCTTACAGAAATATTAACGTGACCATAAATACATTATTTTATTGTTTTTATATATATATATTAAATATATTATTTTAGGTCAATAAATCACTTTACAGACTTGAAAGGAGTATAACATAAGAGGATGTTACCAGAAAGTATTAAGAATCAGAAAACAAAGTTAGAAAAACATGTGCAAATGAGAGGATTTGAATATTGAATAAGAAAACACAAAGAGGCCTACACGCCTCCCACAGCTGGTCCCTAAAGCCTTTCCTAATTATTACATCATTGCATCCCTGGGCACCTCAAGTGAAGAACACAGAACCCATGTCAACATTCCATATCCCAAACAAAGCACGGCATGCTTTTCTTACTTATTTTTATGTAACAGTAAGAAATTCAAATTTTCATAGATCTTATGATCTAAAATCCCCAAGTACTTACCTATGATAAAATTGTAAAAAATGACCCAATATTTACCATTTAGTTCATAAATGCAAAAAGTAGGTGAAAACTTAAATGTCCCTGGTTTGAAAATAAATTCAACATAATTGGATTTTATGAGACACTCCTGTCCAAAAGCTTTCTACTTGTTGGGGGTAGGGGGAGACTTGAAATATACATATATCATTTATAAGTGACATTTTTAGTTATTTTAACTAAATAGATTTGTTGGTTGACATCTGGTAACAAAGGATACCGAAAAGACTAATCAATGTAGGCCGGGTGTGGTGGCTCACACCTGTAATCCCAGCAGTGTGGGAGGCCAAGGTGGGCAGATCACCTGAGGTCAGGAGTTCCAGACCAGCTATGGTCA
Organism: Pan troglodytes; assembly: GCF_028858775.2. Lineage (NCBI taxonomy): Eukaryota > Metazoa > Chordata > Mammalia > Primates > Hominidae > Pan > Pan troglodytes. The sequence goes on from NC_072414.2 coordinate 55,765,267, forward strand.
ACATGGTGAAACCCCGTCTCTACTAAAAGTACAAAAATTAGCCGGGCATGGTAGTGCACACCTGTAATCCCAGCTACTCGGGAGGCTGAGGCAGGAGAATCACTTGAACCCAGGAGGCAGAGGTTGCAGTGAGTGGAGATCACACCACTGCACTCCCGCCTGGGTGACAGAGCTAGACTCCGTCTCAAAAAAAAAAAAAAAAAAAAAAAAAAGACTTGATCAATGTAACCTAATTAAAATTAAGTCAGCTTTTAAGTGTTTGAGTCTTAATATTTTAAATTTGTATTTTATTTTTTATTTTATTTTATTTTTGAGACAGATTCTCGCTCTGTTGCCCAGGAGGCATGATCTCTGCTCACTGCAACCTCCGTCTCCTGGGTTCAAGCAATTCTCCTGCCTCAGCCTCCCAAGTAGCTAGGATTACAGGTGTGCACAACCACACCTGGATAATTTTTGTATTTTTATTAGAGATGGGGTTTCACCATGCTGGCCAGGCTGGTTTCGAACTCCTGGCCTCAAGTGATCCACCCTCCTGAGCTTCCCAAAGTGCTGGGATTACAGGCATGAGACACCGCACCCAGCCTAAATTTGTATTTTAACATTTGAATTTTTATTCTTGGTTTTCACAAAGGTATATTTCAGTCTTACAAATTCTTGAAATTGATTATACTACACTATTTTATTATTTATTCTTTAATGTTGTATCCAAGGTTATGATAGTCAAATAATTATTTCCTCTGACAACAGGCTCTTCACAGATCTTTCCTTAGCTCATCACTTCCCTTCATTCTGGTCTCTACTTTAATGTCACAACTCAGAGAGTCATTCCCTGACCACATTAACTAAAACAGCAACTTTTCACCTCCCAACCTCTGTCCTAAGTCTACCAGTCTCTATTCCCTTTCCCTATTTTTCTTCTTAGAAATTTTCACTACCTGAAATTATATATTTATTATCTGACTCCTCTACTAGGCTGTTAGCTCCATGGGGGCGGAAACTGTATCCTCAAGGCTGTTGCCCCAAGGCGTAGAATAGTACTTGGCATATAGTAAATGTTTAATATAAATTGGGAAAGATGAAAATAAGAGGTTTTTTTTTCTAAAGACCTCCTGATCACTAGCCAAAATCTCACATTTTTCATAAGTTAGCTAAAACATAAAGTTAGATGAATTTCCCTAGTTCACATGAGAATCCACAAAGCTAAAACAATAAACCTGACTCCTGATGCAGTAGTCTTAACACTGTACCAACCATATATTATCAACATGCATAAGTTTCTTCACTCCAAGTATATGAAATATTTAATTAACTCAACAATCACCAAAAGTCTCAAACCATTCACTATTACCACCAATTCATTAAAAACTGCATTGACTTTTCCAAAAACTATTATGAACTTTAAAGTTGACACTTATAGTACGTACCAAAGAACGCCTCATCTGCATTAATATGGTCATAAAGCAGTCAAAGCTGATCATTCCTTCCTGGCTTGAGAGTAGTTTGCTTTTCTCCATGGTGTGTACAACTGCTGAAGCCCCCAAAGCCATTTCTATCCATTCAAGAAGATATCGCAATGAGCCTCGTTGAGCTGCCAAACCAAGCAGCAACTCAGAAGCTAATCTACGACCTAAAGTGTCTGCCCCAGAATTAGGAATAGTGACTCCTTTAAGAAATGTTGTTACTTGCGATAAGCAGTCCAAGCCCATAGGAGGAATCTTGCTTTCATTTGCTAATGATAATGGTGGCAAAGAGCTCACAACTTCAATTGCAGTATGAATGACATCGTTGCAAAGACTGAGACCAGGTCCTGACACAGGCATCATCCAACTTTGTCTTAGAAGCGCAAATAATAAACTTAGACCAGTTCGAACACCCATTTCTATAAGTGCATCAGTGCTTGACCGGGGGCGTTCACTAACAGAATGGACATCTGCTGAACCAGAACTGCTCTCCGGAGAATGCTGCTGCTGCTTCACCTTGCCTTTGTCATGGTATTTATTAGAAAGTGCATAAAAGACACGCTGGAGTACAAGCAGTCGTTTTCTAAGTGCCCCAGCAAATGGGGAATCTGAACATACCATCTTTGCCAATGCTAGCTGGCTGCTAAGAAGGGCATCCAAATAGTGGTCCTGCTCATCACTTGAAAGAGACTCACGTTCAAAGTCTGGCAACTGTGGTCCTTTGAGGCATAAAACTTGTTGGGGCAAAGGTACTACTTCCTTATTGCTAACCAGTTTAGAATACAGAACAGCAACTCCCTCTCTTGTAGCAATAGATTCACTGTCCTCTGTAATCCAGGAGCTGTTCAAGTGTTCAAGCCATTTCAGCTTCACTGGTGGAATCATAGTTGCCATGTTGATTTATCCTTCAGCCATTAGTCCTGCAAAGGGAGAAGAGAAAACAGTCAAAAACATACAGAGGACTCATAAAATGTTTCCAAACTTTCATCTTACATTACAATTAATGATTTCAAACTGGTGAAATGCAGCCGGGTGCGGTGGCTCACGCCTGTAATCCCAACACTTTGGGAGGCGGAAGTGGGCAGATCACTTGAGGCCAGGAGTTCAAGACAAGCCTGGCCAACATGATGAAACCCCATCTCTACTAAAAATACAAAAATTAGCCAGGCATGGTGGCACATACCTCTAGTCCCAGCTACTTGGGAGGCTGAGGCAGGAGAATCGCTTGAACCTGGGAGGCGGAGGTTGCAGTGAGCCGAGATCGCGCCACTGCACTCCAGCCTGGGTGACAGAGCGAGACTCCGTCTCAAAAAAAAAAAAAAGTTTATTTTAAAAAACAGTAATTTCTTCAGATGTACCTTTTCCATTCAGTTCTGATTCCATTATCAGTGTAACAGTGGGTTCTACATGCTGATGACTCCCAATTTTTTATCTCCAACCCAGGCCTTCTCCCTAAATCCAAATTCATATACACAATTGCCTACTTGGCCCCTCCACATGGCTATCTAACAGTTTTGGTTATGGTTGGATATCTCAAAATTAACATATCCAAAACTGAGCTCCTATTCTACCAGTACCACCACCCCATCCAAACCTGTCCCTCCTGTAGACTTCTTTCTCTCAATAAATGGTAACTCCATCCTTCTAGTTCCCTGAGCCAAAAACTCTGGGACTCATAATTGTAGAATGGAACACCCACTTTGGAAAGGTGGCTGGCAGTTTCTCATAAAACGAAACATATATCTAACCCTATGACCCAACAATTCCTCTTCTAAAGATTTATCCAAAAGAAAACATAAGACCATAAAAATACTTCAATCAAAATAGTGGTTGCCTCTAGAGGGTGACAGCATGAACTGACTGTGAGGAGCATGAGGACACTTCTTGAGATAATATTCTATGTCTCAATACTGGTGTGGAATACACAGGTTGCGCATTTGTTAAAACCTAGTGGGCTGGGCACGGTGGCTCACGCCCATAATCCTAACATTCAGGGACGCCAAGGCAGGAGGACTGCTTGAGCTCAGGAGTTTGAGACCTGCCTGGACAACACAGTGAGATCTCGTCTCTACATAAGAAAATAAAAATTAAAAAACTCAGTGAAAGTGCACTTGAGATTTTTACATCTCACTGCATGTAAATTTTGCCTCAACAAATACTGAATAATGATATGCAAGCTGAAGTATATTTGAGGGAAGTAAACAGACATCTGTAGTTTATTTTGAAATGCATCAGAAATAAGATGCATTGACATATATTTTTTATATATACACAAAATTTTTAATTACAAAATATTGCAGGGAAGGTGTCTCTCAAGCAAGTCCTCAGAATGTCACTTATAATAGCTGGTAATAGAGAAAAACCTCAATCACTGAACGGAATTTAATTTTCATGACACAGGCAGATCTTCAAGAAAGCACTCCAATGATAAAGATCCCAGACTACAGTAATTAAAAGGAGTTTCTTATATCTCATTATGCCCTGGTAAATTCTAAATATAAAATCTGATGACACTTGCCTTCACAAGTTTATGATTACTATGCTTAATTCATCTTCCTAAGATATTTGTAAAGTATGCACTTAAGAGGGGGGAAAATCATGATCCTCCATCCCACCCTGACTTCATTTGGTATTAAACACCAGCATTGTACAGAGGACATAAAAGTGCCTTATTTACCTCCATCCCTTCCCACATAAGCCATATGTAATTTTGCTGTTTTAAATTTGGCCAGTTTGATAGCTGTATAGGGATATGTTGTTACTCTAATTTGTATTTCTCTGATTACTAATAAATCTGAACATCTTACGTTTGTTGGTCATCTGGATATGCTCTTCTGGGAAATATTTATTCATGCATTCTCCTATTTTGTTATCTTGTCAACTTGTAAAAGTTTTTTGTATTTTATCACAGTCTGTCCTCAACATTGCAAATATTTCTTCTAAATCTATCTTTTACATACACACAGATCTCTTATTTTATAGCTTCTGTTTTCCATTCTTGGTCAAAAGAGTATCCCTGCCCCACTCTCACACCCAGATTCCACATGAATTCTAGATTATATAGGTAATCACCTATACAAAACCACCTTGATATTCTTGAGATTTTTTTTTAAAAAACCTGAGTCTTTAGTCCATCTGGAATTAAAATAAATTCTACATTCATCTGGAAGTTTAATACACTCTATATAGGACAAGCTGAGTCCAATTTTATTGTTTCCAGGTAGAAGGCTAGTTATGCCACCACCATTTATTAAGTAATCCAGGACTTCTACATAGTTGAAGACAATGGCAGCTGCATAGCTATCTGCCCAAAATTTAAGAAAAACAAGAAGGAAAAATTAAATTCTACACCAAACCACACCTGTAGCATAACTTGAAGATACAGAATGCCAAAATAGCAAATAATTGTAAATAAAAAAGAGAAAAAGTCAACCAATCCAGGGTACATGCTTTCACCTCCATCCAGCCATAAGGCTTTGTGGCAAACAAAGGCAGACTAAGAAAAACTGCAGAAAAGACAGAGGAGAAAGGCTAGTGAAGGGGGCTAAAAATGATTTGGAGTGACTCCCAGAAAGATTAAATCCACACCGTATCTGAAAACACTGGAAAAGTATCTGGGCAGATCAGAGCACAGACTACAGGGAAGAGATTTTAAAGTACATTTAATTTAAAGCAGAAGGCACGGTTTAAGAGAGCAGGTGCAATTTAAAAAGACAAGTGTTAAATAAGCATTTGTTGAAATGCAGAGGAAAGAAAAAGCAAAAAGGAAGAGAAGCATGCTTTAACAACTGAGTGGTGAAGGGTAAAAGAAGAAAAAGGGGAAATATTTAGTGTCCTGCAAGGCAAAATAGACCCATAAAATTGAAGACAGAACAACCCTTTCCTCAAGTAAAACAAACAAAATTTCTGCTATTGTATTTGGACTTTGCTATATTGACTGAAGAGAATGCAATTAAATTAAGAATATTATAAAATACTCGATACCACAAAAACGAACATGAGAAAACTCAAGTGCATACAGAGCTATTGCAGAAAACAAAACAAAATTAAATTTTACATTTATCAATTGAGGGAAATTCCCTGATGACAACAAAGCAAAGTGTAAGTTAACAATCCAAACAAAATTAAATAAACTGAAACATATTATGATATGAAAAATCCTGAATCAAAAATTCAAAAACTGAAAGCAGAAATAGACAAAAAGAAAGAAAAAGAAGAAAAGGAAAGGAAGAAAGAAAGGGAAAGAGGTAATTGAACTCAGGAAAGAAATATGAAGAAAGAGGCAAAATTATCTCAGCAATGAAGAATGAATTATAAAAGTGTTCAAGGAAGAGTAGACTCAATGACATAAAGAAAAATAAAAAGGGTGAGAGAAATAATTAGAAAAAGATAAGAAAAAAGAATAATATTCATATTATTGGATTACGTGAGGAAGAAAAATACAAAACAAACAAAAACAGAGCTGGTTTTATAGCTACAATGCAAGAAAACTTTCTAAAATAGAAAAAATATCTGAATCAACATACAAGGTACTTGAGAAAATTAACCCAGACAATCAACTCCAAGAAATAGCCTAGTAAAACTATTATATTTCAAAGATAAAGATAAAATCCTAAAGACCTCCGAGCAAAGAGATGAAATTACTTTAAAAAGCAAAAGAATTAGCCAGGCATTATTTTAAAACAAAATAGCACAGCCACAGCTTTTATAAAGCAAAAACTACAGGAGATGCAAGGAAACATAAATAGAAACACTAATAACGTGAGACATGAATATACCACTCTTAGTACAAGATGGATCAAGTGAACAAAAATAAGAAAACAGAAGATCTAAACAACAAAATAATTCACTTTTCCACTAATAGGATCTATTTCTGGATTCTCTATTCTGGTCCACTTGTCTATTCTTACAACAGTGACTTGATTACAATAGCCTTATAAATGTATAAATGTTCTGATGACTGGTAAGGCAAGTCCCAAAAGTTTAAGATGATTTTATTCAGGCCAGGCACGGTGGCTCACGTCTGTAATCCCAGCACTTCTGGAGGTCGAGGTGGGAGGATCACGAGGTCAAGAGATGGAGACCATCCTTGCCAACATGGTGAAACCCCGTCTCTAATAAAAATACAAAAATTAGCCAGTAGTGGTGGTGCGCGCCTGTAGTCCCAGCTACTTGGGAGGCAGAGGCAGGAGAATCGCTCGAACCCGGGAGGTGGAGGTTGCAGTGAGCCGAGATCACACGACTGCACTCCAGCCTGGCGACAGAGGGAGACTCCATCTCAAAAAAAAAAAAAAAAAAAAGATTATTTTATTCAATTATATGCCATCCCTTCCAACACACTATTGAGGTTCCAATCTGAATTGCATTAGATTTATGTACTTTCAGAAAATAGACATTTTTATGAAATTTGTTCATCCAAGGACAAAGTATGCCTTTCTATTTGTTCCTATCCTATTTTAGATTTTCTTCATATAAATCCTGTGCTTTTCTGTTGATTCTTAAGTATTTTTGATTTTGTGATTACTATGAATGGAATTTCCTCATTTCCATTTCTGGTTAATTACTGCTGTCTAGTCATCTGGGTAAATCCATATATTTTCCAAAATTATACAAAGACAGAACAGGAAATGAATCAAAGAAACAGAGGCCATCTAACAACAGGAAATAAAGAAAACAAGCAAGTATTAAAAAGGTAAAACAGAAGGCCGGGCGCGGTGGCTCATACCTGTAATCCCAGCACTTTGGGAGGCCAAGGTGGGCGGATCACGAGGTCAGGAGATTGAGACCATCCTGGCTAACACGGTGAAACCCCATTTCTACTAAAAATACAAAAAAATTAGCTGGGCGTGGTGGCGGGCACCTGTAGTCCCAGCTACTCGGGAGGCTGAGGCAGGAGAATGGTGTGAACCCAGGAGGCGGAGGTTACGGTAAGCCAAGATCGTGCCACTGCACTCCAGCCTGGGCAACACAATGAGACTCCGTTTCAAAAAAAAAAAAGGTAAAACAGAGACTAAAGGTTAGCTGTAAGACCGAGCACAGCTACTACATCAACATCTGTAAAATTCACCTATTAAAACCAAAAGATAAAGACTGATGTGAAATAATAATAACCTATATGCTAACTGAATAAAACATATATGAAAGTAGTTATGGCCCAAAATTTATAATCTCTGCTATAAATTAAATGTATATAACTATAAATCTAATAAGTAAATCATTTTTTAAATGTATATCCTAAGTGATGGATCTAAAACAAGTGATTTCAAAATGTTGAAGATAAAATGTAGGGTAATGATATAACAAACAAATGCAAACAGAAAAAGTATCATCTATTAGGTAATAAATGGGACAAAAAGGGTTACTTGGTAATGATGAACAGTATAATCACTAATAAAACTGTCACAAACAGTTTTATTTTACTACAAGCAGAGTTATAAAACAATGAAGCAGAAACCACAGAAAATATAGGAAGAATGGCAACCACAGTAATAGAGACTTAAATACAGCCATACCTCATTTATTGCACTTGACTTTACTGTGCTGTACAGATACTGCATCTTTTTTACAAATTGAAGGTTTATGACAACCCTCATTTAAGCAAGTGTATTGGTGCCATTTTTCCAAAAGTACGTGTTCACTTCATGTATCTGTGTCACATTTTGGTAATTCTTACAATATTTCAAACTTTTCATTATTATTATAACTGTTATGGTAACCTGTAATCAGTAAGCTTTGATTGTTATTATTGTAATTGTTTGGGGGTGTCACAAAGCACACCCATATAAGATGGCAAACTTAATCGATAAATTGTACGTGTTCTGACTGCTCTACCAACCAACCATTCCCCAGTCTCCCTACCCTTGGGACTCCCTATTGCCTAAGACACAACAATATTGAAATTAGGCTAACTAATAACCCTACAATTGCCTCTAAGTGTTCAAGACAAAGGAAGACACCATGTCCCTCACTTTAAATCAAAAGCCAGAAATGATTGAGTTTAGTGAGGAAGGCAGGCCAAAAGCTAAGCCTCTTGCGCCAGTTAGCCAAGTTGCAATGAATGCAAAGGGAAAGTTCTTAAAGAAACCAAGAGAGCCACTCCAATGAATACATAAATGATAAAGAAGTGAAATCGCCTTTTTCCTGATATGGAGAAAGTTTAAGTGGTCTGGATGGAATATCAAACCAGCCACAATATTCCCTTAAACCAAAGCCTAAGCCAGACCAAGGCCCTCTCTTCAATTCTATGAAGGCTGAGAGAGGTAAGGAAAATGCAGAAGAGTTTGAAGCTAGCAGAGGTTCACTCATGAGGCTTAAGGAAAGAACCTGTCTCCACAACATAAAAGTGCAAGGTGAAGCAGCAAGTGCTGATGTAGAAGCTGCACAAAGTTATCCAGAATATCTACCTAAGGTAACTGATGAAAGTAGTTACATTAAACAACAGATTTTCAATGTGGACAAAACAGCCTTCTATTGGAAGATGCCATCTAGGACTTTCATAGCTAGAAATAATTCAATACCTGCCTTCAAAGGACAGGCTGAGTCTCTTGCTAAGGGCTAATGAAGCTGGTGGACTTAAAGTTGAAGCCAATGCTCTTTTACATTCTGAAAAACCTAGGGCACCTAAGAATTATTATAAACCTACTCTCCCTGTGCTCTACTAATCCAACAACGAAGCCTGCATGACAGCACATCTGTTTACTACACAGTTTACTAAATATTTTAAGCCCACTGTTAAGACCTACAGCTCAGAAAAAAGTTTCCTTTCAAAACATTACTGTTCACTGACAATGCACCTAGTCACTCAAGAGCTCTACTGGAGATGTACAAGGAGATTCATGTTGTGTTCATGCCTACTAAACACAACATCCATTCTGCAGCACATGGATAAAGAAGTCATTTCTACTTTCAAGTCTTAGTATTTAAGAAATACATTTTGTAAGGCTATAGCTGCCACAGATAGTGATTCCTCTGAGATCTGGGTAAAGTCAATAGAAAATGTTCTGGAAAGGATTCACCATTGTAGATGCCATTAAGAGCATCCATGGTTCATGGGGAAACGGCCAAAGTATCAATATTAACAAGAGTTTGGAAGAATCTGATTCTAACCCCTACGGATGACTTTGAGAGGTTCAAGACTTCAGTGGAGGAAGTAACTGCAGACGTGGTGGAAATAGCAAGAGAAGTAGAATTAGAAGTGGAGCCCGAAGATGTGACTGAATGCAGCAATCTCATGATAAAATTTTAACGGATGAGGAGTTGCTTCTTACGGATGAGCAAAGAAAGTAGTTTATTGAAATGAAAGATATTCCTGGTGAAGATGCTGTGAATATTACTGAAATGACAACAAAGGATTAGAATATTACATAAATTTAATTGATAATGCAGTAGCAGAGTTAGAGAGGACTGACTCCTTTTGAATTTTGAAAGAAGTTCTACTGTGGGTAAAATGCTATCAAACAACATTGCATGCTACAGAGAAATCATTCATGAAAGGAGGAGCCAATCAATGCAGCAAACTTCACTGTTGTCTTATTTTAATAAATTGCCAAGGTAATCCCAACCTTTCAGCAACCCCCATCCTGATGAGTCAGCAGCCAATAACATCAAGGCAAGACCCTCCATGAGCAAAAAGATTACAACTCTTTGAAGGCTCAGAGGACTCACAGCATTTTTTAGCAAAAAAAAAAAGTATTTTTTAATTAAGGTACATACATTGCTTTTCTAGGCATAATGCTATTGTACACTTAACAGACTACAGTATACGGTACACATAACCTTTATATACACTGAGAAACCAAAAAAACTGTATGACTTGCTTTACTATGACATTGGCTTTACCGTGATTTATTTGCTTTACTGTACTTTTCGCTTTATTGCAGTGGTCTGGAACCAAACCACAGTATCTCTAAGGTATATGCCAGTACTTGACAAATAAGGCAAAGTACAACGGTATATAAACCACCAGTCCTTAAATCTACTGGTAGACCATGAATTCCTTTGAGAATCTGATAAAAGCTGTAGACCGTGACTCCCCAAAGAATAAAACTCATGATCGGGCCGGGTGCAGTGGCTCACGCCTGTAATCCCAGCACTTTGGGAAGCTGAAGCGGGCAGATCTCGAGGTCAGGAGATCAAGACCATCCTGGCCAACATGGTGAAACCCCGTCTCTAATAAAAATACAAAAATTAGGTGGGCATGGTAGTGGACGCCTGTAATCCCAGCTACTTGGGAGGCTGAGCCAGGAGAATGGCTTGAACCCGAGAGGCAGAGGTTACAGTGAGCCAAGATCATGCCACTGCACTCCAGCCTGGTGACACAGGAAGACTCTATTTCAAAAAAAAAAAAAAGAATAAAACTCATGCTCATACTCATAAAAATGAGCAAATTTCCAAAGGTTTCATGGATGTCCTGAAGTCATCTATGTAATCCAAGATGATAAATCTAATCTAAAATATTATCCATATCCTAAAATATGTTCTTTTTAAGTACCAGTGGAAAATATTTTCAAATTGACTATTATCTAACAAATAATTCAAAAATATACACATAATTATAGACCACAGTTCTAGCCAGAAAGTAGTGAAACCAAAAAGTATTCACAAAACAACTAAAATGGAGCAATCTCCAAGATACACTGTTAAAAAAGAAAAATATGTAAAGTATTTGTGTATACTGTAATAGTTCATATACAGTAACATAACTATATTAAAAAGGGTTTATATATTCATATAGCATGTTCATAAATGCATGGAATAAATGCTGAAAACATTTTTTTAAAACCTAGGAACACTAGTTGCCTCTGGGAGAAGGAGAATTGGGTTACTGGGAGCTGGGGTAGGAAAGATATTTGCTCTTCACTGCATAAATTTGAATTTCTTATATATGCATGTATTATCATGCAAATTTTTTTTTTTCCTTTTTGAGACAGAGTCTCACTCTGTCACCCAGGCTGGAGTACAGTGGCACAATCTCGGCTCACTGCAACCTCCGCCTCCCAGGTTCAAGCGACTCTCCTGCCTCAGCCTCCCAAGTAACTGGGACTACAGGTGGCTGCCACCACATCCAGCTAATTTTTTTTGTATTTTTAGTACAGCTGGGGTTTCACTGTGTTGGCCAGGATGGTCTCGCTTTCCTGACCTCAGGTGATCAGCCCACCTCGGCCTCCTAAAGTGCTGGGATTACAGGCGTGAGCCTCTGCCCCTGGCCTATCAGTGCAAATTTTCAAAAAGCATTTTTAAAGAAATCCAAAACAAGGCAAAACCTAAATTTTTGGAAACTAAGTTTCTCAGACAAAGAGAGGAAGGGGAAAGGAGTTACAAATTATCTAGAAAGTTATATAAAAGAAACATATATCAAAATCAAGGGAATGTAGTCAAAGTTGACTCAAATAAATATATAAAGACTCAAATGCTCCAGTTCTAAGTAAGAATTAACTGAAAGCCAGGTGTGGTGGCTCACTCCTATAATCCCAACATTTTAAGAGGCCAAGGTGGGAGGAAGCTTTAGGCCAGGAGTTCAAGACCAGCCTGAGCAACATAGCAAGACACTGCCTTGACAAAATGTTTAAAAATTATCTGGGCATGGTGGTACACGACTGTGGTCCCAGCAACTTAGGCTTGGGTGGGAGGATCACTTGAGCTCAGAAGTTCAAAGCTGTGAGCTATAAGTGCACCACTGCACTCCAGCCTGGGCAATAAGGTGAGACAAAGTCTCTTAAAAAAATTAAATATATTAATAATTCAATTCAAAATTAGAAAAACAAAATAAACTTTAAGAATATTAGGCTGGGCACGCTGGCTAACACCTGTAATCCCAACGCTTTGGGAGGCCAAGGTGGGCGGATCACTTGAGCTCAGGAGTTCAAGATCAGCCTGCACAACATGGAGAAACCCCATCTCTACAAAAAATACAAAAAATTAGCCAGGCATGGTGGCACATGATGTGGTCCCATCTACTCAGCAGGATGAGGTGGGATGATCCCTTGCGCGCAGGAGGTCAAGGCTGCAGTGAGTCAAGATCATGCTACTACACTACAGCCTGGTCAACAGAGACCCTGTCTCTAAATAAAGAAGGAAAGAAGGAAGGAAAAGGGGAAGGGGAAGGGAAGGGAAATTGGTAAATGAGAAAAATTCAAAAACAACAGGATTGATATCTCAGAGAGATTATTCTTCTTTTTCTTTTTTAGAGACAGAGGTCTCACCGTGTTGTCCAGGCTGGTCTCAAACTCCTGGACTCAGGCAATCTTCCCACTTTGGCCTCCCAAAGTGCTGGGATTACAGGTGTGAGCCACCATGCCCAACCCAAGAGATAATTCTTTAGTGGAAAAAAATGAAAACAATCAGCTAACAAAATTAAGAAAAAAAAGACAAAACATAAGGTACTCAATATTATAAATAAGAATGGAAAGACAAGCTAGATGCACTGCAGTGTGCCTGTAGTCCCAGCTACTTAGCAGGTTAAAGTGGGAGGACTGCTGGAGGCCAGGAGTTCGAGGCTGTAGTATGCTATGATTGTGCCTGAGAATAGCCACTACACTCCAGGCTAGACAACACAGCAAGATCATGTTTCTATTTAAAAAAAAAAAAGAAGAAGAAGAAGAAGAATTGAAAGACAGTTGTGAAGAGCAGTTTGCTGGTGGTATCTCAAAAAGTTAAAAACAGAGTTTCCTTATGGCCCAACAATTCGACTCCTAGATCTATACCCAAGTGAACTGAAAACACGTGTTCATATGAAAACTTGTACACAAACATTCACTGGAGCATTACTCGTAATAGCCAAAAAGTGGAAACAACACAAATGATCATCAAGATATGAATGAATAAACAAAATGTCATATTATCTACACAGTGGAATATTATTCAGCCATAAATAGGAATGAAATACTGATACATGCTATAATTTGAGCCTTGTAAACATTCTGCCAATTGAAAGATGCCAGATATAAAAGGCTATATAATGTATGATTCTATTTATAAGAAATGTACAGGATGGCCAAATGCATAGAGATAGAAAGTAGATTAGTAGTTGCCAGAGGCTGGAGAGGAAGGGAAAATGGAGGAACTGGTAAGATTTTACTTTGGAATTATGAAAATGTTTTGGAACTAGAGACGGTAGTTGCACAATACTGTGAAAGTACTAAATGCCACTAAATCGCTCACTTTAAGATGGTTAAATGTACATGATGTGAACTTCAACTCAATAAATTATTTTTTTTTTATTTATTTTTTAAGACGGAGTTTCACTCTTGTTGCCCAGTCTGTAGTGCAAATGGCATGGTCTCACCATGCCCGGCTAATTTTTGCATTTTTAGTAGAGACGGAATTTCACCATGTTGGCCAGGCTGGTCTTGAAGTCCTGACCTCAAGTGATCTGCCTGCCTCGGCCTCACAAAGTGCTGGGATTATAGGCATGAGCCACCATCCCCAGTCTCAATAAATTATTATTATCATATTATTATTTTTGAGATGGAGTCTCACTCCATCACCAAGGATGGAGTGCAGTGGTGCAATCTCAGCTCACTGCAACCTCCGCCTCCAGGATTCAAGCAATTCTCCTGCCTCAGCCTCCCGAGTAGCTGGGACTACAGGCATGCGCCACCACACCCAGCTAATTTTTGTATTTTTAGTAGAGGCAGGGTTTCACAATGTTGGCTAGGCTGGTCTCAAACGCCTGACCTCAGGTGATCCACTCGCCTCAGCCTCCCAAAGTGCTGGAATTACAGGCATGAGCCACCACGGCTGACCAATAAATTATTTAAATTAAAAAAATATATCTGGCAGATAATGCTTCCCCAAAATGAACTGAGGGTATGTTACTAAAAGAAGAGAGAACCAATGGTGGGCAACAAATACTCAAAAAAAGTTCGCTACATCAAGAATGACTTTGATGGGTCAAAATATTATAGAGCCAGACTTGGTGGCACACATCTACAGTCCTAGCTACTTGGGAGGCTAAGGCAGGAGGATCACTTGAGGCCAGGATTTCAAGGCTGTAGTGCACTATGATCACTCCTGGATAATACAGCAAGACTCCATCTCTTTTTAAAAAACTTACTAACCTGGACAATATGGCAAAACCCTGACTCTACAAATAATACAAAAAATTAACCGGGCGTGGTGGTGTATGCCTGTGGTCCCAGCTACTGGGGAGGCCACCTGAGCCCAGAAGGTCAAGGCTGCAGTGAGCCAAGATTGTGCCACTGTACTCCAGTCTTGGCGACAGGGTGAGACCCTGTCTCAAAAAAAAAAAAAAAAAAAAAGACAAAACAAAACAAAAAACCTTACAAGCCAGTTTCATCAAATTGAACTCAAAGGAAAGAAAGTTCAAGTGCATTTAAAGAATAGGAAGTAGATCAGAATAGCTACAATACATAAAGACATTCGTATAAAATTGTAGGAAAATGAAAAGCAGTACAGAATGTGAAAAAGACAGTTAACAAACAAATGAATTTGGGTTTTTATTCTATAATCCAGTACAAGTCAGACTGATGATTTGGGGAACAAAAGTGTTATCTGCACCTAACACAGCATCTGATACCTATATGCCCCCAATGAAGGATGCATTTCAAAAAAACCAATTTAACAGTTATTTACTGTAAATTGGAGAATTGGGATAATATAGTTGGGATACTACTGAAATAAATCAGTAATGAGATTTAAAGAAACTATAATCACAACGAAATAAAGCCCTGATTGTTTTAAGGAAGAATTCTATCATGACTTCAACAGACAATTCCTAAGCTACTTTAAATGTTTTAGGGCATAGAGCAAAGAGTCTCAGTTCTTTTTAAGCAGTCAATAAAGTAACAATAGCAAAACTTAATGAAGCACAAAAAGTACAGCTGTAATACTACCACAGTTGTGGATTTCATAATCTATAATTAATAAAAATCTGCAATTAAAAATATTAGCAGCTGGGCACAGTGGTTCACGCCTGCAATCCCAGCACTTTGGGAGGCTGAGGCAGGTGGATCACCTGAGGTCAGGAGTTCGAGACCGGCCTGACCAACATGGTGAAGCCCCGTTTCTACTAAAAATACAAAAATTAGCTGGGCGTGGTGGGAAGTGCCTGTAATCCCAGTTACTTGGAGGCTGGGGCAGGAGATCGCGCCATTGCACTCCAGCCTGGGTAACAGAGCAAGACTCCGTCTCAAAAAAAAAAAAAAAAAAAAAAAACATTAGCAATGAAAATGAGAAAGTACATTAATAGGAGTTCATTCCAGGAATATAATGATGGCTCAACATAGGCAAATCTATTAACATTAACCAATTTCATGTTATGTTGAGATGTTAAAAATAAACTTGATAAAATGCAAAATCCATTCCTAATAAAAAATCTACTAATAAAGCAGGAATAAAAGGTTTTTTTAAATGATTTAAAATTATATATCACAAAACAAAACCATTAGCAGTATTGACTCTAGAGTCAAGTAGAATATAAGAGTGCCCACTTGTCACCACTATTATCAATAATGAAACTGAGGTCCGGCATGGTGGCTTATGCCTGTAATCCCAGCACTTCGGAAAGCCGAGGCAGGCAGATCACCCAAGGTCAGGAGTTCGAGACCAGCCTGGCCAACATGGTGAAACCCCATCTCGACTAAAAATACAAAAATTAGCTAGGCGTTGTGGTGGGCACCTGTAATCCCAGGTATTTGGAAGGCTGAGCAGGAGAATCACCTGAACCCGGGAGGTGGAAGTTGCAGTGAGCCGAGATGATGCCACCCAGGTCTCTCCAGCCTGGGCGACCAAGCGAGCCCTGTCTCAAAATAAATAAATAAATAAATAAATAAATAAATAAATAAATAAATGTATTATATATTATAGACATTTTTATTATTTACATGATACTGAATACCTCAAAAACCCATCAGAAGAATCCAGCTAAATACTAGAAAGAAGATCAAGATCACACAAACAATATTAGAGGAATCAAACTATGTAAGTTAAAAGGAAAACCCCAAAAAGTCTGTCAGAACAGCTAGGTTTGAATCTAGGCTATACCATTTACTAGCTGACTGGGGCAAGTTGCTTAATTTCCCCATGGCTCAATTTCCTTATCTGTAAAATTTCCTTATCTGTAATATAATGGATAATAAAAGAACCTCTATCATTGCCATGAGGGCTACATGATATAACACATATAAAGTTCTTGGACTCATCTCCTGGAACTCAGTACATACTCAATAAACGTAAGCTGCTATTATGATCATTATCATTTTATTATTGCTATCTCTACCACCAATATTGGTTGTAGAAATGGAGATGTATATAAAAGTACTTTTTAGGCTAGGCGCGGTGGCTCACGCCTGTAATCCCAGCACTTTAGGAGGCCGAGGCAGGCGGATCACGAGGTCAGGAGATCGAGACCATCCTGGCTAACACGGTGAAACCCCGTCTCTACTAAAATACAAAAAATTAGCCGGGGGTAGTGGCGGGCGCCTGTAGTCCCATCTACTTGGGAAGCTGAGGCAGGAGAATGGCATGAACCCGGGAGGCGGAGCTTGCAGTGAGCCGAGATTGCACCACTGCACTCCAGCCTGGGCGACACAGCAAGACTCCGTCTCAAAAAAAAAATTTTTTTTTAAAAAGTACTTTTTAAATACTAGAATAATAGACACCCAAACTCAGGATAGTGATTGCCCAGGGGGTTGGCGGGTATCAAACAGGACATCAACTTTGTGTGTTATGTTTCCCTTTTTTTAAGTTTAAAAATGACTGCATAAACACTTGTTAAATGCTGGCAGAAGAAACACAGTAGGGTTTTCTTTTTTTTTTTAATTATCTGTACTTCTTTTCAGTCTTAAATTTTTCTCAAGAAAAGGAAAAACAAAAAAAGTTTGTATGACCATATTGTTTTCAATTGCAATATAATCAAAAGTTATAATCCCTATCCTATTATTCTTTTAATTTGGGTATATAAAAACTGAAAGATATCTTTATAGAAGGCTTGTTTTTACAAACATCATTTTAACAACCAAAAATCCTAAAAAAGTTTTTCAAAGGGTTGATTGTATCTATCATGCTTCTAACTAGAACACAGAAAGTTTGGAAAATAAATAATAAAGTAGGTTTAATGGGTTTGTCCTTTCCTCGGACATACAGAAATTTGCAGTTTGGGGATAAATACCTGAGAGATGACATATCTATCAACCTTCTCCCCTAGACACTCCGAGATAGTTTTACTTATAACTTCTCATTGTGTGTATGTACAGATTATTGGAATATTTGCATTGTTGCTGGTTGAGCATCTCTGATCTGAAAATCCAAAATCTGAAATGTTCCAATGAGCATCTCCTTGGTATATTATGTTGGGACTCAAAAATTTTCAGATTTATATGTATAGATGTACATATACATATATTACAAATACGAGCTCTGTGTATATTCTGAAGATGCCTTGTACAAACAGAAAGATGAATCATCAATGCAGCAAGATTTGCCAAAGATAAGGGATGATCTTTTTCAAAACAAGATCAGCAGAGGGAAGTTCAAAGAACAAAATAGAACATCCAACTAGTAACATTTCCAATAAAACTTTTAGTTACCGGATAAATTCTGCCTAGTTCTTTCTTTAACACATTATGTTGTGGCAAATGAAAGTAAAAAACAATTCTTCGAGGGAGTTCGAATTGCAAATCCAGGTTCCTTCAGTTCTAAAACACTTAAAATCAATTCAATGTCTAAATGTTTTAAGCTGTAAGCCCATTCACACCAACTATAATCAGCAGTCCCTCTCTCAATGTGAAAATTTAGAATGAATTTTTTCCTTACTAAGAATAAAGAAGTTGATATTTCTTCAAATATTTTATAAAAGCAAGTTTTCAAACCATTTATTTCAAAGCTAAATAATTATCTGTTGGCAGTAACATCTCCTATATTGATGCCCCACACAACTGTTCAAAAACAAAATCATTGATTTAATCAACTACTTTCCAGTGTAATTCTTGTTATCAGCAACCGTCTGAGTTGGGGGCAAAGTATAATAATTGATAACTGATTTAATTTTTCATTTTTCCAAAAATTCCAATAAAGTACATAGTAGGTTCACTGATTGATAGCTTTATATTCAATTGACCAATATTCTCCAACCTTAATGTCTTAAACCAGTTTCTAATCTCCTACCTTAGCTACAAAGAGACCAGCGCAATTCAATAAATATTAGATGGTATCAGGAAATTAAAGTTCTAATACCCAAGAAATGATCTTGGGCAAGAACACTTACCCTCTTCTCCAGGCCTCATCTAAAAAATAAGGGATTTGAATAAAATAATCTCCAAAGTCCTTTCCACTTCTAAAATAATATGAAAATGAAACCCAAATGTTCAACACACAAAATTGGTTCTTACTACATTCTATCCACCTCTGGAAGGAATACAAAAAGAATGTAAATAACTTCAAGTGCAGAAGATATTACTGACTTTTCAAAACCCTTTCCAGATATAACCCTATCAGCAAAGCAGAATGAATGTGTGCTTCCAGGAGTTTGGAGTATCCCCAACTAATTCCCTTTTAAGCAAGAAATTACTTTAAACACCTATAATTTTGGCATTTTTCTTCATAATATATGGTGTGGTTTTAATGTAAAATAATATTTAGTATTACCTTCTTGGATGATATAGAACGAAATAACTCAGTTTCTTCCTATTAGAATCTCACAACACAGAACACTTCTGTGACCAAATGTGTGGGAGATTTTCTCCACACACCAAGCAAGCAATCTTGCAGCAGACGCTAGCTGGGTGTCTTCTAAGTCAATTCAGTTATGACACTACTTACCAGGAGACAGCAACAGATCTCACAGGTTGAGGGCTCAGTCCTAGAAAACTGTCTCCCACTTCTGATTCCAATCGCAAGCCCCAGGCTGTTTTATCTGTGCTTCTGACCAACTAGCTATAAAGCAGGGTTCCCACACCGCACTCCTGGGGTTTGATTACTTTCTAGAGCAGTTCACAGAACTCAGGGAAACACTTATACTTACATTTATGGGTTTATAATAAAGGCTATTACAAAGGGTATCAATGAACACCAGATGAAGAGGATAGGGCAGGATATGGGGCAAGGGGCCCAGGGCTTTCACACCCTCTCTGGGGATGCCACCCTCCAGGAACTGCCAGAGGCGTCTGAACCAGAGCAACTCCATCTTGAGTAGGGACTGTGTAAAATAAGGCTGAGACCTACCAGGCTGAATTCCCAGGAGGTTAGACATTCTAAATCACAGGATGAGATAGGAGGTCGGCACAAGACACAGGTCATAAAGACCATGCTGATAAAAATGGTTGCAGTAAAGAAGCTGGCCCAAACCCACCAAAACCAAGATGGCCACGAAAGTGGCCTCTGGTAGTCCATACTGCTCATTATACACTAATTATAATGCATTAGTATGCTAAAAGACACTCCCAACAGTGCCATGACAGTTTACAAATGCCCTAGCAATGTCAGGAAGTTACCCTATATGGTCTAAAAGGGGGAGGAACCCTCAGTTTCGGGAATTGCCCACCCCTCTCCCGGAAAACTCATGAATAATTCACCCCTTGTTTAGTACATAATCAAGAAATAACTATAACTATCCTTAGTGGAGCAGCCCTTGCTGCTGCTCTGCCTATGGAGCAGACATTCTTCATTCCTTTACTTTCTTAATAAACTCACTTTCACTTTACTCTGTGGACTCGCCCTGAATTCTTTCTTGCGCGAGATCCAAGAACCCTCTCTTGGGGTCTGGATAGGGACCCCTTTCCAGTACAGAACCTCTATGGGTTCAGCTATCTGGAAGTTCCCTGTGTTAGAGGCATGTGAACCAAAGCAACTCCACCTTGAGTAGGAGCTGGGTAAAATGAGGCTGAGACTTACTGGGCTGCATTCCCAGACGGTTAAGGCATTCTAAGCCACAGGATGAGATAGGAGGTCAGCACAAAATACAGGTCATAAAGACCTTCTAATAAAACAGGTTACAGTAAAGGAGCTGGCTAAAACTCACCAAACCTGCGATGGCCATGAGAGTGACCTCTGGTTGTCCTCACTGCTACACTCCCATCAGCGCCATGACAGTTTACAAATGCCATGTCCACCCCTTGTTTAGCATATCATCAACATATAACCATAAAAATGAGCAACCAGCAGCCCTTGGGGCTGTTCTGTCTATGGAGTAGCCATTCTTTCATTCCTTTACTTTCTTAATAAACTTGCTTTCACTTTACTCTATAGACTCGCCCTGAATTCTTTCTTGCGTGAGATCCAAGAACCCTCTCTTGGGGTCTGGATCAGAACCCCTTTCCTGTAACACCTGAACCCAGTCTTTTTGTGGTTCTATGGAAGCTTCATTACTAGGTATTACTGGTCGAATCACTGAGTGATCAACTCAATCTTTGGCCCTTCTTTCCTCCCCTCCCCAGAGGTTGGGGATGGGGCTGAAAGTACTAACCCTCTAATCATGGCTCAGTCTTTCCAGTGACCAGCCCCAATCCTGAAGCTAACCAGAGGTGACCAGGTATCAGCCAATTCATTAGCACACAAAAAGACACAGATCACTTTGGAGATTCCAAAGATTTTAGGAGTTATATTCCAGGAGACATGAGGAAGACTAAATATATATTTTACAATATCTCACCTACCACCCATTACAACTCGGACTCTAGCAGGAGATGCCATTCTTTCATCTTAGAACAGCTAAGATCCCTACTTTCCCACTCCCCATACCCAGCAGTTTAAGAAAAACACGTAAAGGGTGCAGTGGCTTACACCTAAAATCCCAGCACTTTGGGAGGCCGAGGTGGGCGGATCACCTGAGGTCAGGAGTTCAAGTCCATCCTAGCCAAAATGGCAAAATTCTATCTCTACTAAAAATACAAAAATTAGCCAGGCGTGGTGGCGTGTACCTGTAGTCCCAGCTACTCAGGCTGCTGAGGCAGGAGAATTGTTTGAACCTGGGAGGCGGGGGTTGCAGTGAGCCAAGATCGCGCCACTGCATTCCAGCCTGGGCAACAGAGCAAGACTCTGTCTCAAAAAAAAAAAAATAAATAAAGGAATAATCATCCTTTTTCCTACTTGAACATTTAAATGACATACAAATTATATCATTTTAAAATGTATCAATACAGTTTTAAAGCACAAGTTTCTGCTTTAAAGATCTTAAAATTTTGAGGAAGGAAAAACTGGGTCAATTGTCTTAGTTACTAAAGCTTGCCTTTTTCAATGGTTTTATTAAAATATTCTGCTTGCATTTATCATTTTGGAAAAAGAAGTTCAAAGTAGATAAAGAGTAGTGATAATTTTAAAATAAAATAACCAATAAAAACAGATTTCAGAAATGTGTATGAGAGATGTTGATAGCACCTAAGATTGCAGAAGTAGAGATAAAATTGAGAGGAAAAAATATCAGTTTAATATAAGAAAATTAACATTTAATTGGAATTTTAAGTGGCTTGATTTTATTTTCAATCAAATAGAAAAGCTCTGATACAAAAGGTTCCTATTTTGAATTACTCTGAAGACATTTCATGTTTGCCCATTTGAACCAACAGTATGTTTGAAATGCTTGTTCCCTGGTGCCATAAAGAAATAGCACTTGAACATAAATGTAATTTACTCAGCAAGGCCATTTTTATACTTTCTGCAGAAAGGGTATACTCGCCAGCAGTTCTGCCACGAGAGTACACCGAACAAAAGAGACAGGGTCATTTATAATCTGACGCGTCCACCCTACTGCTGTGTCCAGTTTCCACTGGCTGGAACGGGACCTCACATTCTGTATTTGTCCCGACTGGCTAGCAACTCAGAACTTTTTAAAAGAGGCAAAGGTAGAGGAGAATCAAGGAAGCAGGAAGTTAACTTGTGGAATGCTGAGAAAGGTAAAAATACCTTTAAATAAGGAAGAGGAACAGGCTACGACCTAATGCTTGCTTGAACCAGTATAAGCATGCCAGGGCAAATATTTAGGCTAAATTGTGGGAGCTAAGAACATAAAGTACATTGATTTCTTTATCACAGCTAGCAGATTTTTAAGAATGTTAGCACAGGTCTTTAAATAAATTTTGCTTCTAAGAGAAGTTACTATTTATTCCTAGTTAAATAGGGAGGAAAATCTTTGAAGAGGAACCTTTATTTTTTACAAGTAGAATACGTTAATTATATTTTTTAAACTAAATTTAGTCCACTACTAAAGGGTATCATCCCTTAAGTCCATATGCCAACAAACATATTTTCCAACAGTTACATCTTCTGCAACTTTTAATAAGTTTCTATTTCATTTAATATGTGGATAAGGGTACTACTGAAATGTGACTAAACTCAGTAGTTTCTAATGTAAATTCTAAATTAAAACTTAAACTCACAAAACTGAAACCATCTTTGCAAAATTATGACAGTAAGAGAAATTTGACACAGTTAAGTCCATTTCGCTTCTAACCTCCATCATCGATCATTCCTGGGTGTAGACTGTAAACCAAAAATAGCTGAGATAGGTCTCAATCAATTTAGAAAGTTTATTTTGCCAAGGTTAAGGACATGCCTGTGATACAGACTCAGGAGGTCCTGATGACATGTACCCAAGGTGGTTGGGGACAGCTTGATTTTATACATTTTAGGGAGACATGGGATATCAATCAATACTTGTAAAATGTCCATTGATTCAGTCCAGAAAGGCTGGACAACTTGAAGCAGAAGCTTTCAGGTCATAGATACATTGAAAGGTTTTCAGATTGGCAATTGGTTGAAAGAATTATTATCTAAAGAAAGAAATGTCTGTGTTACAATAAAGGGTTATGGAGACCAAGGTTTTATCATGCAGATGAGGCCTCCAGGTAACAGGCTTCAGAGAACAGATTGTAAATGTTTCTTATCAGACTTAAAGAGTCTTGTTCTATCAGTAATTCCAAAAGAGAGGAGGGTATTATGAGGCATATCCGGCTCCCCCTTTCCATCATGGCTGGAACTAGTTTATCAGGTTAACTTTGGAATGTTTGCTGAGAGGAGGGGGCCATTCAGATGGTTAGAGAGCTTAGAATTTTATTTTTAGTTTACAAGACCAAGCTGATTTTCAGAGAAATTTATAGTTTGACCTTAAAGCAAGGATGATAATAACCTTTCCCAAAACTAAACCACCTTCATAAAACTAATGAAAGGCCACAAGGTTAGGATTATGAGAGGGGCCTGAATTCTGCTAAGATGTAGGCATAGTTTCTATCATCCCTTACTGCTCAGGAGTCAGATGGCTAGAGGTCACAAGACAAGTATAGCTTCTTCTATCATTCCTTACTGTTCAGGAGTCATGTGGCCAAGCGTCACAATATTTGTCACTTCCTCAATTACTCTTATAGAGAAAATCATTATAATAGAATCTAAGATTGGTTTTTTTGTGTTATCTTTCAGGATGACCCCACCTGGACTCCTGCCTCAAGACTTAACATCCTGTGGCCCCATGCAGAGGCGGACTCATCACACCAGGACTGTTTTTCACACTCCAATCATTTTTTTTCCCTGACCAATCAACATTCCCCATTCCCTAGTCCCCCACCCATCAAATTATCCTTGAAAACCCTAAACTCCAAGCCTTTGGGGAAATACATCAATTTGAATAATAACTCTGTCTCATGCATGGCATGGCCAGCCTCCTGTCAATTAAACTCTTCCTTTACTGCAATGCAGTGGTCTCTGTTAATTGATTTTGTCTGTGCAGCAGGCAGGGAAAACCTGTCAGGAGATTACAAAATGTTTACTGTATACCTATGAGATTTCAGAACTTCAACTGAACTATCACAAAAATCAGTAAGATAGTTATTAATAACATAAAACAATTTTCAAAAAATTAAACAGTACAACAAGATTACATGCAAGGTGAATGGCAGAGTCAGGATGTGAATATAAGTCCCCAGATTCTGAAGTCCACTGCTATTTTCACTGCCCCATAATATCGCTCCCTGGAAAAACTAACTCTAAATGTTAAGTGGATGTGAATGAGAATCAAGTGTTAGAACTTGTCAAAACACACATGTCAAAACACACATGTCCAAGTCCCCAGCCCCACCCAACCTCACTAAAGCACTTATTTTAGAGAAGTGTGACACTACCACCTGCTACTTCTCCCTTCAACCCCAGAACCAGTGCTTTAGGATAAAATTTAACTGAAAATTCTCTCCTTGCTGTAGCTTCCTTATTCAGCTCCCTGATAGCAGGTTCTCCCCAATTCTAGTGTATCCTCCATCTTTCTACAAACCAAAATCTGATGTTACTCCCTTAGTGAAAACCCCGAATGACTACTCAGTGCTTAACCAGTTAAAGACTAGTTACTTTTAACCAACAACTGCCTCTTTACAATCAGGAATTAAAGCGTTTTCCAGGTAATTTTCTTCTACCCTCTCCCACCTACATAACAGCCACTTAAGAAAATCTTACAAGTTCTTAAAACCACCAAGTCATTCCGAGCCTTCAAACCACTGCTTCTATCCTCTTCCCCTTCACTTACTAAAGTCCTTCCTCTTCAATCTTCAAACTTTACAAAAAAAAAAAAAAAAAAACCTTACAGGGCTTTTCAGAACTTGAAAACTAGTGCTTTCTAATTCTCTAACAGGATACCTCTCACTTTGACCTACAATTATTTAGGATTGTTACTCCCCTAACAGATAATGCACTCACTCCTCACTGTGAGGAATGGATTCCACCTTATTTTAATTCTCTGCCATACAACCTAGACCATCATAGTGTTTGTTAAATTAACTAATTAATTACTACTAGTTTCTACATTTAAATATTTTTGGCTACCAAAATGGTAACTCATAGGTATATTAAGGTCAGTTTTTTATAAGCCCTAAGCATTTAGTGGTTGCATACTATTTCTTACTTCAGTGGATTTATAAATAAAATATTTTACCATCAGGTTTGGGGGTGTCCCAATTCCAAACTCAAAGCAAAAAGGGCACAAATAATTTCTTTTTTAAAAAAGAAGTTGACTTTTTTAAAGCATCATCTCTGGGCTTACTTCTTAAGATACGTTTCAGAACTAGGTCATACTTGCACATTTAATTTTCAGACAAGTTAACTTCAAATCAGTCAATGACATGGAGTTGTTCAACAAAATTATAAACTCTGTAGCTTAGCAGAGACACCCTCTTCTGCCTATCTCTTTCCTCAGTTCAGTTCTGATACTTAAGGCTTTAACAAAAAGTAGCTATTGGCCAGGCACAGTGGCTCACGTCTGTAATCACAGCATTTTGGGATGCTGAGGTACAAGGATCAGTTGAGCCCAGGAGTTTGAGACCAGCCTGGGAAATATGGCAAAACCCTGTCTCTCCAAAAATTAAAAAATTAGCCAGGCATGGTGGCTTGCACTTGTAGTCCCAGCTACTCAGGAGGCTGAGGTAGGAGGATCACTTGAGCCCAGGAGGTCAAGGCTGCCGTGAGCTATGATCGTGCCACTGCACTCTAGCCTGGGTGATAGAGCAAGACTCTGCCTCTAAAAAAAAAAAAAAGAAAAAGAAAAAGAAAAATATTGATCCTTTCTGCCAGTATCCAAAGGAGGCAAAGATCTACAAAACCCCTGGAAGAAAATTATGATCTCCATGGGCAGTAGTGGAGATCAGTTATTAAGGAACTAGGCTTTGAAAGCAAAGAAAAATATAGAATTTGAGGAAAAGACAGAAGATGGAAAATGATAGGACAATAAAATGCCAAAAAATAATGGCAAACACTTAACAAGGATAGCTGCAAGCAAAACTAAAATTGCAGAGAACCCAGAAAGGAGTCAGAGAAATTCTCTAAGCAGGTTTCAGGAGCCATTCCTAAATCAGACTCAAGGTACTCTAAAACATGGCCAGGTGCGGTGGCTACCATCCATAATCCCAGCATTTCGGGAGGATCACTTGAGGCTAGGAGTAGAGACCAGCCTGAGCCTGCGCAACAGTGTGAGGCTCCATCTTTACAGAAAAAAATATTTTTAATTAGCCAGATGTGGTGGTATGTGCCTGTAGTCCTAGCTACTGGGGAGGCTGAGGCAGGAGGATCCCTTGAGCCACAGGAGGTCAAGGCTACAGTGAGCTGTGATCATGCCACTGCACTTCAGCCTGGGTGACAGTGAGACCTTGTCTCTTAAGAAAAAAAGAAGAAGAAGAAAGAAACTGGGGTATAGGGAAATATTCTCTCCACTAATGCATTTGTTAATATTTTTCTGTAATAAAAAGTTAATGAAGTCTATTTCAAAGGGGAAGAGTTTAAAATTTTTCTGAAGAATAGGTTTACTCTAAAGAACAAGATCTCTCCTCTGACAAGAAGGCCAAGAACTGACCTCTCCCCTTGCTCTCTCTTCTATAGACACCGGAGATCCTTAACTCCTGGAAGGCACTATGCTCCTTTGTATTTCAGGAACTTTGCACAGGCAGTTCTCTTTATTTAGAGCCTGCCTTCTCCATTCCATCCTCTTTCACCTAGTTAATGTTTAGTCACAAGATATCAGTTTAAACAGTACAGTACCAGAGATATTAATTAGGTACTCAGTAACAGTATCACTAGCTGAATTAAATGTCACTTCCTCTGGGAAGGTATCCCTGACTGTACCCATGTGAGATTAGGTCTCTCCCAAAATGTTCACACAGCATCCAGTACTTTACCTTCATAGCACCTTGCATGGTTTGCAATTATATATAATTTGTGCGATTTGTTTAATGTCCATTTGTGGCATAAGAAATACATACTTGGTGTTCGTAATTTCCTTTGTGATGGGGGAATAGGAGCATCTTTTGTTATTCATAACAAGCCCCTTTCAACCATACCTGAGTTTATGCTAATGAGGTGACTCTCAGTGGGCCCTTAGATAGCTTCAGGATGAAGGCTGGTTGCCAGAGAAACCAACCAAGTGATAAAAGGGTTGGGACTTTCAGTTCCACCACCAGACCTCAAGGGAGAGGAAAAGGGGTGGAGATAGAGTTAATCACCAATGGTCAACGATTTAATCAACCAAGCCTACGTAATGGAGCTTCCGTAAAAACCCCTAGACAGGGTTTGGAAAGCTTTCAGGTTGGTGAACACATCAAGATGCTGGGAGGGTGGCATGTCAGGAAAAGGCATAGAAACTCCATGCCCCTACCCCCTGTATCTTGCCCTATGCATCTCTCCCATTTGGTTATTCCTGAGTTGTATCATTTATAATAAACCAGTCATTGTAAATAGGATATTTCCCGTGTTCTGTGAGCCATTCTAGCAAATTACTCAAAGGTGAGGGGGTAGTTGTAGGAACTCCCCCGTTTGTAGGCAATTCAGAAGTGTGGGACTCAATACATGCAACTGGCATCTGAAGTATGAGTAGTCTTGTGGGACTGAGCCCTTAAACCTGTGTAGTCTGATGCTAACTCTGGATAGTGTCAGAATGGAAATGAACTACAGGGACAGCCAGTTGGTATCTGGAAAGTTGAAGAACTGATTGGTGTGAGCAAAAAACTCACACACTTGTTGTCAGAAGTGCTGTGAGTAAAAACAGCAAAGACAATCTTTCACATTAGTCTATAAAGACTATCAGAGCAGAGGCAGTATCGATTTTGCTTATATCCCTAGTGTTTATTAGCATAGGTAAAGCACATAGAGGGAGCTCAATAAATATTTCCTGAATTAAGCTGAGCAATCTGAATCCAGGTAGTCCATTATGCATATTGAATATAATTTAATCTCACATATTATCTTACTCTGAACTGACCTAATGTGAGCAAGTGCAAGTGTGGTGGTACCACAGTGGATATATCCTAGGGATTCTATCTGCAGTCCACTTCAGTCTCCTCCTCTTCATGTACGTACATTTTGGATCCCAGCAACTCCCAAGGCTTTTACCTATCTCATATGCTAATGAATCCAGTCAAAACTTCTCCTGAGCTCCAGACCTGGACATCCACTGCCAGCATGATATATCCACTCAGACGTACCAAAAGAATCTCTAACACATCATGTTTAAAACTGAACTCTCAACGTCTACCAACCCATGTCTCCCCCCATACACAGTACTTAGAGAATCATAAGAGAAAGTGTCAATAAAGACTTCTCAAGGGCATTTCTGAAAGTGCAGGAGGAAGAGCCCATTTGCAAAGTTCTATAACTGAAACTTAAATGTACACTGTGGTCCAGGTCTCCCCACTCCTGCCACATGTACTTCTAGAAGGCTTCATTCAGCTGAATGATTGATGTTGGTACTCTTATTCATTAAACCACACAAATTATCAATGGTTAGCTGTGCAAAATTAAACTCGTGCTAAAAAAGAAAAAACTTTTTCATTGTTATTATTGCTATTTTAAAAAGTACACTTAGAAAAGAAAAAGATTTGCTGAGTTTGCTGGCAAATTGTTTTTGCTACATCAATAATGAGAACTAGTCAAATAAACCTGGAAACAGACGTGCCTATTCGGTGAGAAAAGAACTACAGACAAAATCAAATTAAACTAATGGGTTTTCACTTGCATTCTAGAACCACCAGTTCACAATCCTGATCAACCAACTAAATATTGGCAAAGGAAAAACTGCAGTTTTGTTTTGTTTATTAATTTAAGGTAAAAATTTATAACACTAAAAGCCAATTGTTCTTTTTTCCACTCCTGGTACAATGCACAAATCCAAACTGACATACATACATAAATTACCAAAGATTCACCAATGAAAAGAAAGGTTAGAAAACTACCAAGGAACCGGGAAAAAAACCAATCAGCACTACAACTATCTTTCTAAAACTGAAATAAACGAGTTACTGCAAGTAAGTTTAAGTTCCTATAAGTGAGTTTATCAAATTCTGAAGCTTTTAGCATTTTCTAGGTGAACAAAGCAATAATAGCAGTTACAATTCACTGAAGCACTTTCTATGTGGCAGAAAATACATGTATTATTTACTCTTCAGAGCAACTCTATAAAATAGGGGCTGCGTGTGGTGGCTCATGCCTATAATCCCAACACTTTGGGAGGCCAAGGTGGGAAGCTCACTTGAGCCCAGGAGTTTGAGACTAGCCTGGGTGACATAATGAGACCCCGTCTCTACAAAAAATAATTCGGCAGGCATAGTGGTGCAACCCTATAGTCTCAGCTACTTGGGAGGCTGAGATGGGAGGATCGCTTAAGCCTAGGAGGCTGCAGTGAGCCATAATTGTGCCCCTGGGCAACAAAGTGAGCAACCCTGTCTCAAAAAATAAAATAAAATTTAAATTTAAAAAACTAATAAAAAGAAAAAAGTAAGTACTTGTATTATCCCCATTTTCCAGGAAGGGAAGTGGAGGTACAGAGAGGCTAAATAGCCCAAGGTCACAACTGCCAGTAATTGATAGAGTAAGGATTCAAACCAGACTAGTCTGCCAGGTGACCCCTTAACCACTAAATCATGCTGCTTCTTATCAACATCGTGGCGTATATCATGCTCTTTTTTTCTCTCTTTTTTTTTTGACACAGGGTCTGGTTCTGATGCCCAGGCTGGAGTGGCAGCGACACAATCATAATTCACTGAAGCCTTGAACTGCTGGGCTCAAGCTATCCTCCCACCTCTGCCTCCTAAAGTGCTAGGATTATAGGCATGAGCCAACACGCCCAGCCCCATACTAACTTTTTAGAAATTAAAACCTCAGAAGGTTTTAATGAACCAATTGCCAATTCAGTTCCTTCTTAAAAGTCTTGTTGCTATGATAAAATACATTCCTCCTAACCACTCTTTCAAGATTATTAAATGATCTCAATTGGGTAACAAAAGAAGCAAAACACTTTTCACAGTCTTCATAGAAACTTGCAAGCAGGAAGGCAATGGACTGAGAATAGCAAAACAATTCTAACTGATAGAGAAAACATTAAAGATGTACATTATCTGACTTTAAAGCTTATTATTAATATAAAACTAGTAACTAGTAATCAAGACGTGGTAGTGGCAACAAGATAGTGGTACTTTCATCAAGATAGATCAACAGAACAGAACTGAGGGTACAGAAATAGACCCACATATATATGGCCAACTGATGCTTATCTAAAGTGTCAAGGCAGTTTAATAGGGAAAGGATAATCTTTTCAACAAAAGGTGCTGGACCAACTGAATATGCAAACAGGAAAAATAAACCTTGACCCTAATTTCATACCATATACAAAAATCAACTCAAATTGATTCACAGACCGAAACATAAGAACTAAAACTAAAAAGTCTCTAGAAGAAAACATAGGAGAAAATCTTAGCAATCCTGGGTAAGATTTCTTAAATAGCACACAATAAATTGATAAGCTAGACCTGATCTAAATTAAAAACTTTTGTCCTTCAAAAAGTATTGCTGGCCGGGCACAGTGGCTCACGCCTGTAATCCCAGCACTTTGGGAGGCTGAGGCTGGTGGATCACCTGAGGTCAGGAGTTCAAAACCAGCCTGGCCAACATGGTGAAACCCCTGTCTCTACTAAAAATACAAAAAATTAGCCGGGCATGGTGGCGGGCACCTGTCATTCCAGCTACTTGGGAGGCTGAGGCAGGAGAATCACTTGAACCCAGGAGGTGGAAGTTGCAGTGAGCCGAGATCGTACCATTGCACTCCAGCCTGGGCAACAAGAGCAAAACTGTCTCAAAAAAAAAAAAAAAAAAAAAAAAAACACTGTTAAGAAAATGAAAAGACTTAGATATGATGAACACATACATAAATAAGAAAATGAAAAGGCAAGCCCCAAGATGAAAGAAACTATTTTGTAAAACATATCCAATGAGATGTGTATCAAGAATATAAAAAGAACCCTTACAACTCAATAAGAAAACTCAATTTTTAAAATGAGCAAAATATCTGGACACTTCACCAAAGATACATAAACAGCCAAATAAGCACATGAAAGGATGTTCAACACCATTAGTCAGTAGGGAAATGGAAATTAAAACCACAACAAGATACTATTACAAATTCAATAAATGGCTCAATTTAAAGACACAGATAATACTAGGTATTGGTGAGGATGTCACCACCAGTGTGTAGAACTCTCATACACTGCTGGTAGAAATGTGCCATGGGAAACTGCTTGGCAGTTTATCATAAACACACGCTGTACTTAGCACATATGCAACAATTCTACTCCTTAGGTATTTGCCCAGAAAAATGAGAATACATGATTACATAAAGACCTGGTCATCAGTATTTATAGCGTCTTTACTCATAATAGCCAAAAACTGGAAATTCGACTGTCCATCATCTGATGAATGAATAGGTACATCATAATATATGCGTACAATGGCATACTACTCAGTAATAAAAAGGAATGAACTACTGATTCAAACAACATAATGGTTATTCGTTACAAGCAAAATGAATAATAGGCATTATTATTCATTATTTGGAGATTCAACATGGATGAATCTCAAAAGCATTATGCTAAGCGAAATAAGCCAGACACAAAGACTACATAACTATGGTTCTAGCTACATGAAATTCTAGAGTAAAAACCACAGTGATAAAAAGCACATCAGTTGTTGCTAGTGGCTAAGGAACAGGTGGAGAAGATTACAGGCAAGAGATAAAAGGGAACTTTCTGGGTATGATGAAAAGAGACTATATGATGATTGTGGTGGTAGTTACATAACTGTATTAACATTTATCAAACTGTTGACTTAAAATGGTGAATTTATGGTATGTTAATTATACCTCATCAAAGCTGACCAAAAACAAACAAAAGGTCAGACACTATGGCTGAGGCCTATAATCCCAGCACTTTTGGAGGCTGAGGCAGGAGGACTGCTTGAGGTCAGTAGCTCAAGACCACCCTGGGCAATACAGGGAGACCCCGTTTCTACAAAAAATAAGTTAGCCATGTATAGTGGTATGCTTCTGTGGTCCTAGCTACTTGGGAAGCTGAGGCAGGAGGATTGACTGAGCCTGGGAGGTCAAAGCTGCAGCAAGCCATGATCATGCCACTGCACTACAGCCTGGGAAACAGAGCAAGACCCTGTCTCAAAACAAAAAAAAAACAAACAAAACCCAATTACTTGCAGGCCCTGCCTCTTGTCCACCCAATGCTGGTATTCCCAAAAGTTCTAGAACCTTTTTCTTCTCAGTATATATTTCTTCTTAACATCAACCACTTCCTGTTCATTGCTAAAGCTTAACTCATCACCACTACAGATACCTCCCAAATCACCTCTGATGAGCATTTCTGCAGAACACAAGTGGTTTTTTTTTTTTCTTTGAGATAGGGTCTTGCTCTGTTGCCCAGGCTAGAGTGCAGTGGCTATTCACAGATGCAGTCATAGCTCAGTGCACCCTCAAGCTCCTAGGCTCAAGCAATCTTCCCACCTCACCTACATAATCTTTACCTGTCAAAATCCACACTTTTCCTTCAAAGGCCTATCTCAAAGGTGACTTCTTCCATGAAGCTTTTCATGTTGTAATCACCCTACGCTCACCAACACAGATTTAATCACTTCCTCCTCTAACTCTCTTACTTTTGCTTACACACATGTACATTTATCACACGCTGCCTGGTTTGTTATTATTTGCGTACCTGTCTTCATCACTACTGCTCCATCCACCCCACAACGAGACTCATGCTTTGCAAGGCTGGTACTCTGCCCTACTCTTTTGTCCCTTTCAGCCACTGGCACCCTAGCTTTCTCACTGCAAGGGCTCAGAACATTGTGGAAGAGGAATTAATTCTGGTCTAACAAGTCTACGGAGAAATAACAAAATGAGCTACAGTGGGGGCTATAAGGATAAATCAGATAATAGATTGCATTCTGCCTCTGTTGTTGTAAGTTGGAACTCTGCCCAGAGAGAGATTGCCCCCACCCACTCCGAGACAGAGTCTTGCTCTGTCACCCAGGCTGGAGTGCAGTGGTGTGATCTCAGCTCACTCTTCAATTCTCCTGCCTCAGCCTCCCAAACAGCTGGGATTACAGGCATGCGCCACCGCGCCCGGCTAAATTTTATATTTTTAGTAGAGACAGGGTTTCGCCATGTTGGCCAGACTGGTCTTGAATTCCTGACCTGGTGATCCACCCACCTCAGCCTCCCAAAGTGCTGGGATTACAGGCGTGAGCCACCACACCCGGCCTGAGTGATTTTTTTAAGGCTCAAAATCCACTAAACCAAACCTTCCTCCAAGAGCATTTTCATTATAACACTACCCTACTTTATAAATTTGCAATAATTTAAAATGGGTCCTGGACTAGGCATTCTCTATTTGCCCCCAACCTCCTCAAATCAAGCCTATTCCCTACCCTTCAAGCTCTGCTTTGCACCCTGTGAGGCTGTCCTCTGGGATTACACTGCCCAAGTTCTCTTCTTACTTCCAGTTGCATTGGGCCATTGAGAGGCACACATAGGAGGAAATGGGAGGATGAGAAGTAAAAGAAATTGGGGTTTTTATTTCTCTAGCTCCCTTCCCACCTCACAAAGCCATTTCCTCTAGGGCTACAGGTCCTGACCACTAGCTTGGCTTCCATTGCTCCAGCTCTCATCAGTTTCCAGTATCCTCTTCTTTTCCCCTCAGACTTAAAAGTGTATTAATGGCTTCCCAATAGTGTTAGGCCTTGGGAACATGACAATACTCTGCTGCTCTCCTTAACCCTACCCAAAACTCTACAACTAGTCCATTTATTTCTTGTCAGGACCCTCACTGATGTAGATAGCTCCCCAGGCTTAAAATCACTTAGTCTGCTTAAGGTTCACAATCAACTGTCCCCACCAACCTAATAAATTTTACCACACCACGCTCCCCAACTGTCTCTGCTCTAGTCAGGTAGGAATTCCTACCAATTCCTACATCACTCAGTTGAGATATGTTCAATCCTACCTTTGTGCCCCCACTCATGCTGTTGTCCTCTGTAATGCCCGCCCCTTCCTTTCCACTTATACTTCCTACAGTTACTAATTCAAATCCTACCTCCCCCGCCCCCTGCCCAAATTAAACCTGCTTGAACAACCTTAACCCTCAATTATCTTTCTTATCTTGGAATTTCTGTATCTGTCACAAGGAACTACTTTGAAAATAAATATTAGTTGTTACCCTATATGGTCTCTAATTGTTCATCATATATCCCCTAAAGGTAAGTAACATCAGCTATTTTAAGTTTCTTCTTTTGTATTCCTTTATGGAAGTTTAGCATAACATTATAGTAATTCTAGTTGACAAAAAAAAAAAAAAAATACATCACTACAATGTCCTAGTACAAAAAGTTTGTAACAAGCAGCTATAAGCAAATTTATTATGTCTTTAATGATTTTGTTTTCAATGTAATGATTCTGAATAACGGCTGCTATCAAACTTGGGTGGTTTCTTTTTTAGAACATCAATGTACTTTTTCTTTCCTCAAAGAAACGGGGTCTTGCTCTGTTGCCTAGATTAGACTGCAGTGGCACAATCACAGCTCACTGGAGCCTTGAACTCCTGGGTCCAAGTGATCCTCCTGCCTCAGCATCCTGAGTCGCTAGGACTACAAGCACATGCTACCACTCAGCTAATTTTTTTCTTTTTTCCAGAGACAAGGTCTCACTATGTTGCCAAGGCTGGTCTCAAACTCCTGGCCTCAAGCAATCCTCCTGTCTCAGCCTCCCAAAGTGCTGGAATTACAGGTGTGAGCCACTGTACACTGTTCATCAATTACTTTTTAATGCAAGAATCTTTGGGGAAAAAAAAGAGTAAAGTAAGTTATCCATTTGTCAAGTTCAACAGTCTGTTATGGTAATAGATGCCATTAATCCAGAAATGCAAACAGAAATGTCAGCACATACAAATACCTTAATTTGCAGCTGACCAGTGGCCACGAAGCAGACACTAGATGTCAAAAGAAGTATACTTTCTAGAGGAATGAAGATCCTGAGGGTCCTTATCATATTGTCTGTAGAAAAAAATCACCTTCCATGTCTTTAGAACCAACAATCTGTTAGCAACTATAAAGGAAAGCCTACATCATGACAATCAACATTTTTAGTAAATTTATCCTCACAGAACTCCCAATGTTATATCCAATTGATACTTCAAGAACTCATTCTTATGGCCTCCCTAAAATAAAAAATGAAGAAATAGCAAAAATATCAGAAGTAAGTACTCTGGCTAGCTCCTCAAATAGTCACAGAATACTTACATATGAGTATGATTTTAAGGAGAAAAAAATAAAATTCAAAAGATTATCTCAAAGAGTTAATGGTATCAAAAAAATAGGGATGGAGGGGGAAGACACAATAGTATCAACCACTGACTGGCTTCAAAGTTACCTTTAACCTCTTCATCAAAAAATAAACAAAAATGAAGGCATGAACCCCTAGTATATTCTAATGAACCAAGGGTGAGTCCTATTTGTACATTTTTCTAAATCTGTAATTATGTGTTAATTTTAATAAAGGTATTCTGACTTACCACTACAAACAACCTAACAAGAATGTGCAAGATTTATCCATAGTAAATTCCACTGCATACAAAGCAGTGCTCCTAAAAGACTCAGAACCTCAAAGCATATAAAGATATATAAGCAATTACAGTACAATATGATAATGTTCCCATAACAAGGCTACACATCAGGAGCTGTGGATAACACTAAGATAAGGAAGAGAAAGAATGGCCAGGACACAACAGACCAATCCTGGGCCACTGCAAAAGTTGAGTTGAGAAATATGGGCCTAAAATAAAAGAGGAACAATATATTGAACTTGTACAGAGTTGAATTTTAAGGACATTTAGAAGGTATACTCAGCGGGACTAGGCTCAGTCAACATTTTCTTAGTGTAGTTTTAATCAAGAAACAAAGTACTGTTTAAACTAAGAAATACCCTATTCATTGCAGCCTTGTTTAGAATAGCAAAAAAAAAAAAAAAAAAAAGTAATAAAAGCAATGAAAAGGGGAAATGATGTTTTTTGTTTTCTGCTTTTTTTAAAATAGAGATAAGGTCTCACTATGTTGCCCAGACTGGTCTCGAACCCCTGGGTTCAAGCAATCCTGCCTCAGCCTCCCAAAGTGCTGTGATTACAGGTGTGAGCCACTGCACCCAGTCAGGAAACAATCTAAAGTCCACAAATAATAAACTGGTTAAATAAATTATACACATATACTAGAATTCAAGGCAGTCATTAAAATGAATGAGGAAGATCTACAATTATTTGGAATGTATTAAGTTGAAAATGATTACTATGATATGCTAAGTTAAAAATACATTAAGATGCAGACCAAGCACCCACATCAAGGTATACATACAAAAGAATTAAAAGCAGAGACTCAAACAGATATTTGTACACCAATGTTAATAGCAGCATTATTCACAATAATCAAAAGGCAGAAATACACCAATTGTCCATCAACAGATGAATGGATAAACAAAATGTGGTGTATATACATACACTGAAATAGTACTCAGCCATAAAAAGAAATGAAATTTTGATATATACTATGAGGAGATCTTTAAACTATTATGTTTCATGAAATAAGCCATTTGTGTAAAAATAAAAAAAAGAGGGGCTATATATATGAATGCATTACTAGAGTGGTTGAAAATCTCTGGAAGACACATAAGAAACCAATGACAGTTAACTCTGGGAAAAACTAGGAAAATGAAGATACAGTATGAATGAATGAAAGGGAGATATATCTTTTGCTATAACCTTTTTTATACTATGTAAGTTTCTTAACATTTGCATATATTGCTTCTTTTTTTTAATTTAAAAAAAAGGGCAAAGATAGTTTTCTATGGATGCTAAAACCAATGGGAAAGCGTTGTAGAAGAGACAACTTTCACGTGATCTCAAAATACCACCACCTAATTGTTTATTAATTACAAAGGGGAAAAAAGTGTACATTTGCAAAGAAATAATCTGGTGATAGTCACCACCTTAAGCAATCAAATTTAGCATCACCTATAAAGAAGGAAAATGGCACTAAGTGCCTCCTGAGGTGATTTAAGGAGTACATAACATCACCTACATAGTGTTAATGCAGCAAATGTTTAACTTGAATATGTGATATTAAAGAACCAAGAGGCAAATTCACATTGTAGGACATTGTATAAGACAACTGGCCTAGATTATTCAGTAAAGTTAATGTCATTTGGGAAAAAAAAAAGGCTGGGGATTACTCTAGATTTAAAGAAACATAAACACCAAAAGCAATATATGAATGTGACTGGATCCTGGACCTGAAAAAAACAAAAAGCAACTATAAAAGATATGTGGGAAACAAGAAAGATTTAAACACAAATGTTGCATATTAGGTGATAATGAATTAATGTTATTTTCCTTTGGTGTGATAAAAGTATTGTGGTTAAGTTGGAGAATGTCCTCCTTCTTAGAAGATACATGCCAATGTACTGGGAGAGGATAGGGAGGATCATGATGACTACAAATTAGTCTCACTTAAAGCAAAATGTATGCATGTTTAGAGGAGAGGAAAAAAGCAGTTGCACCAAAATGTTGCAATTTGTGAATCTAGGTGAAAAGCGCTATTCTTCATTTTTTCTATAAATCTGAGAAATTTTCAAAATCAGAATTTGGGGAGGAGTATAGAAACAGCTGAATCAGGCACAGCTGAGCCCCCGTAACATAAAAGAGGAAAGGGGCCGGGCGCGGTGGCTCACGCCTGTAATCCCAGCACTTTCAGCGGCCGAGACGGGCAGATCACGAGGTCAGGAGATCGAGACCATCCTGGCTAACATGGTGAAACCCCGTCTCTCCTAAAAATATAAAAAATTAGCCGGGCGTGGTGGCAGGTGCCTGTAGTCCCAGCTACTCAAGAGGCTGAGGCAGGAGAATGGCGTGAACCCAGAAGGTGGAGCTTGCAGTGAGCCGAGATCGCACCACTGTACTCCAGCCTGGGCGACTCAGTGAGACTCCGTCTCCAAAAAAAAAAAAAAAAAAAAAAAAAAAAAACAGAAAGGAAAAAACAAAGGTTATCTTTGACAATAAAAGTATACATAGGAATTAAATGATAAACATGGTTTTTCCATTATTAACCATGTCCTTCCTGATGGAGCATATGTAATAAACTCATTCATTCCCAGGAGTATCTGTATTAAACAAATCTTACTTTTAATTTCCTTACAACATAATCATTTTTAAGTAATTACAGTGAATCCATCTCTATAAATTTAGAGCTAGATTTGTAACTCTCGCTCAAAAATGAGCTGGCAGAAAAACACTGTTCCCATAAACATAGACACTAAGTTGCCTACCCTTCCTACAAGTAAGAGAAAAGCCAGACAGCAAGATGACAAGTTTACTTAGGCTTGTGTTTTTACAAATTACACAGAAGGAAGCTAAAGGGCAGCGAATAGCCTGGTTCACCAAAAATTATAGGAAGACACAACCTTCCATCTCTTAAATCTTCAACCCATATTTCCATTGTTTCAAAACAGTAGGAATTCCTATGTTAGAAAATATCTAGGCAAATCTGTATTGTAACATGACTGGAGGTAAGTTTTAGCAGGGAAAATCTAAAAGGCCAAACTGACTTGGAAATGTGTATGTGCTTACTTTTCTTTGAATACATCTATTGCCTTGAGAATTCACTTTCACACAACACACTGAAGTCATACTATAAAGATCTGATTCAAAAGGAAATGGGAAGTTTTTCTTGTTTCCTCATCTTGAACTGTATCTAACTCCCTCCTGAGAATCTCTCAGGTTGACAAAAAATAAGCAGAATATGAAAATAAATCCATCCCTGTGGAACTCATGAAGCTGCACACTAGTAAGCTTCACTTCTATGAATGTATATTATACTTTGATTAAAAAAGGTTTTTAAACATTTTTAAATAAAAGACATAGGTACAAATTTAACAAAACGAACAGGATCTACATGCTAAAAATTATAAAGAAAAAATAAAAATAATAAAGGAAAAAATTATTAAGGAAAGAAATCAAAGATAATCAAAATAGATGGAAAGACATGCCACATTCCTAGATTTGAAGACTAAATATTATAAAATGTCAATTGTCCCCCAAATTGATCTATAAATTGAATGTAATACTTAACAAAATACCAGAAAGATTTTTTTGGAGTTATAAGCAACCTTATTTTAAAATTTTAAGTGGAAAGAGTAAGGAACTAGAATAGCTAAAAACATACACCTTACCATCAACTTACAATCAACGATATTGAGACACATAAATAAAACATATTGCCAATCCTCAAAAAGAAGATTTTCAAAATAAGACCTTCATAAGAATCTGCTTGGGCAGAGAGAATGATTAACAAAGGAAATTATTAGATATTGTCAATAAATCAGGAAGATTTGCTAAAGAATCTACAGGTGGTTTCTCAAGAATTGACTTCAAGTACAAAAATCCATTTTACAACACAACAGGCTCTTTTCCCTCCCACCACTACAACAGTACTGATAATCAGAGATGGACACACACACACACACAAACTCGTAAGTACACGCACTAAAAGAACCCATATACAGATTACTCCAAAAGAGCCACACTTTATTCTTCTTAATGTTTACGAAATCTGAGTTACTTATCTTTTAATCTAGGACAGTGTGAACGGGTTTTTTTTTAATATCAACCCAAAAAATAATCAATAACCCCAAAGTCTAAAGAAAAAACAATAAAATGAAGATTTACACTACTCATTGTCTCCTTAAATTAACCTAACCCCAAATAATTTTTTACCTACTCACCTAGCCTTTACTAACAGGTCAGCTATTAGTGTGGGAAGAAGAGGAGAGGAAACTATCCATCCCAGTTTGCCCAGGACATTACCATTGTATGCCTGTGTTTCTGTATGTACCATTTTACTGTGGCAGAGGCAGGAGATCAAATGCCTATCAATGTCCTCTTTCAAGAATACAGCATTTTGTCCAGGTGTGGTGGCTCGCGCCTGTAATCCCAGCACTTTGGGAGGCCGAGGCGGGTGGATCACCTGAGGTCAGGAGTTGGAGACCAGCCTGGTGAAACCCCATCTCTACAAAAAATGCAAAAATTAGCAGGGCATGGTGGCGGGTGCCTGTAATCCCAGCTACTTGGGAGGCTGAGGCAGGAGAATGGCTTGAACCCAGGAGGCAGAGGTTGCAGTGAGCTGAGATCGCACCATTGCACTCCAGCCTGGGCGACAAGAGCAAAACTCCATCTCAAAAAACAAAAAACAAACAACAACAAAAAAAGAGTACAGTATTTTAAGTTATAAAACAATATGTACAGAATTTGGAAAAGAGTATTTCTGTATATAAATAGACCTATTAAAAATCTGGACAACTATACATCATAATTTAACAATGATTATTCTGTGTGGTGGCATTACAGATGGTTTTCACCTTTCCCACTATCTAAAAATCATTTTTTACAACAAATATATTACTTTTCACACTTAGAAGGGAGTTATTTCC
Organism: Pan troglodytes; assembly: GCF_028858775.2. NCBI lineage: Eukaryota > Metazoa > Chordata > Mammalia > Primates > Hominidae > Pan > Pan troglodytes. Next base: position 55,805,995 of record NC_072414.2, read on the forward strand.
ATTTGTTAAAATGCAACTTTTCTTTGTGACCCAAATCCTCATCTCAAGAGCACACACTACTCTTCTTTAATACATGTTATTTGCCAAGAACTAAGGCAATGTGATTTAGTATAGACAACATTAGCTTTGTGGGTGGGGGAGGGGGTTGGAGGTTTTGTTTTTGTTTTTGTTTTTTTGAGATACAGTCTGGCTCTGCTGCCCATGCTGGAGTGCAGTGGCACAATAGCTCACTGCAACTTCCACCTCCCAGTTTCTAGCAATTCTCATACCTTAGCCACCCAAGTAGCTGGGATTACAGGCGTGCACCATCACATCCAGCTACTTTTTGTACTAGTTTTTGTACTTTTAGTAGAGACAGGGTTTTGCCATGTTGGCCAGGCTGGTCTTGAACTCCTGGCCTCAAGTTATCTGCCCGCCTCGGCCTCCCAAAGTGCTGGGATTACAGGCGTGAGCCACCACACACGGCCAACATTAGCTTTCAAGATGCAGAAAATTTAAATCCAAGAATCAGCTCTGCTGTGGAAAATATGAAACCTACCTGTCTACGTCTCAAAGTTGTTAAGAGGATCAAATAAGAATTCATATGAAAGTATTTTAATGCAATGTACTAATGTGAGCTATGATTATTACAAGTTCATGAATAAAACTGTATAACCTCAGATCTCATGTATAAAATGAGTGGGGTCCTAAATGAGTTCCAAAGCATTTCTAAATCTGAAATTCTGTATTAACGGTGTCCTCTTAACTCAGCCTTCTACCTGCATCTAATCTACCTCCCCTAGAAGTATACCTTGTTTTATGGATAATGGTTCCCAGGTCTTCATGCTTTCTATCTTCACTAGGACGTAGCCAACTCTCCACATTCTTCTCTTATGGCTCTGATTGTCTAAAAGTTAAATATGTCCGTTCCCTCCAAAAAGACTTTAAATCCCCTCTTAATCTAATTTATATTTCACGCTCTCCACCTTCCATATCTTGCAATGTAGAGTAGTGACTATACTATGCACATGAAACCTGAAGCCAGGCTACCTAGGTTTAGATCCTGGCTTTGCTATGTCACTAACTCTGCAATGTAACCTTGAACAATTTACTTAATCTTTCTGTGCCTCAGTTTCCTCATCTATAAAATAGGTATAACAAGAGTATGCCTACTGCAGAAGGTTGTGTAAAGTAATGAAAACCGTGCCTGGATGTAGTAAATGTTACATAGTGACTGATGAAGTCCTTTTCTAACCTTGCCTCTCTAAAAGTGTAATGCTTACAGGCTAAGATGAAACAATGAACCAACATTTGCCTCTGGCTTTTTCTCACTGAAAAATATCTTATTATGTACCTATCAAAAGTTTCTCCACATCACTGTAGTGAAGTCAAACACACTCTTCATGGTTGGATATATTTTTTTTACTCTGTTCAAATCCTCTAACCTAACATATTAGTCCGGTCTCATGCTGCTGTGAAGAAATACCCAAGACTGGGTAATTTATAAAGGAAAGTGGTTTAATTGCCTCACAGTTCCACAGGGCTGGAGAGGCCTCAGAAAACTTACAATCATGGCAGAAGGGGTTAGCAAACACATCCTTCTTCACATGGGGGCAAGAAGGAGAAGTGCCTAGCAAAAGGGGGGAAAGCCCCTTTTAAAACCATCAGATCTCATGAGAACTCACTATCAGGAAAACAGCATGAGGGTAACCATCCCCATGATTCATTTACCTCCCACCGGGTCCCTCCCCCCACACGTAGGGATTATGGGAACTAAAATTCAAGATAAGATTTGGGTGGGGACACAGCCAAACCATATCACCTAACATTTCCCAAAACTTGTTCCTCAGATCACTAGTTCCTCAAGATGTTATAAGGAGGAAAAAAGGTTCAGAGATCAAATACATTTGGAAAATACTAACTTAATGTTAAACAGGCTTCTTTACTGTAAGTCTTTTACATGTTAATATGTACTTGACATTCCAAGAGAGAATAAAGTACACATTGTTTCCCAAGTTTATTCGACTCCAGAGCCCTTTTGTCAAGGAGCCACATTGGGAAATGCTGCTGCTCCAGTTCTTTGACAGCTTTTAATAAAAATATGCTGTCTTATGTAAACTCAATATTTTATTAATCTGATTCACACAAAAGGTCTGTTCTCAAGTTCATGCTGAGAAATCTGGCTCAAGAAACTAGTAACTACTGCCCTGCACAAATTACTTTTGAAATTTCTGAATATCAACATTGTCCTCTTAAAAAGAACAAACATCAGTGACCAGCTCCATACTCTAAGTCACAAGCTATTTATGTCATGATGAGATTTTAACCTATTTATTTACCAACATCCTTTAAATAAAGTCTATTTATTCAACATTCCCAAATTATCAATAATGAAGACTTGCACTCTTCCTTTAAAGGAATTCCACCACAGAACCTTGCCAACCATCCCAGTACCAGTGCTGGCATACAGTGTCCTAAACATACAACTTACAGGGTTGAAGAAATACTTAAAAAAGAAAATGCCATCTAACACATGAATGAAGAAGGAACAATAGAATTTCACAATTTTGCAATCACTGATGAATTAAGAAGTCTAAGCAATTATCATCAACAGCTGCTAACATCACAAAGAGACATAAGACCTTACATATCTCCCGATGGAAACAAAAATCACTCCTATGAAGTACTCTTACTGAGAGGGAAAAAAAAATACAAACCAACCTATCAATTTACAGGAAATTCAGGAGACAGGAAGAACATGTTAACTGACATTACAGAGATGCAATGAGACTAAGGGAAACTTATCAGGGCAAACAACCTGCTTTCTTTTAAAAAATAAGAAAAAAAAGAGATGAAGAGAGTCTGAAGATTTAAAATGATGTAATAAACATGCCAAACTACTGTAAAGTATGAACCTTATTTGGATGTCACTTCAAGCAAATAAACTATAGATCTATATCTATCTATAAACCAGAGAAATATGAAGCCTGATTCATATTTGATATTAAGAACTTGCTATACATTTTTTGGTATGATAATGTTATTATGGTTATGCTATAAAAAGAGATAGAGAGAGACTCTTATCTTTTAAAAATCAATATTGAAATATCTGAAAGGTAAACATTACGTATGTCAAGGATTTGATTTAAAACAATCCAGAGGCCGGGTGTGGTCGCTCACACCTGTAATCCAAACACTTTGGGTGGCCGAGGCAGGTGGATCACCTGAGGCAAGGAGTTCGAGACCAACCTGGCCAACTTGGCAAAACCCCATCTCTACTAAAAATACAAAAATTAGCCGGGCGGGGCAGCACATGCCTGTAATCCCAGCTACTTGGGAGGCTGAGGAACAAGAGTCGCTTGAACCCAGGAGTTGGAGGTTGCAGTCAGCCAAGTTCGCGCCACCGCACTCCAGTGTGGGTGACACAGCGAGACTCTGTCTCAAATAATAATAACAACAACAATCCAAGGATTGGGGATGAGGGGTGCTAGATAGAAATATAGATGAAACAAGACTGCCTATGAGTTGATAATTCTTGAAGTTCAATATTGGGTACATGGGAGCTCTTTATACTATTCCCTCTACTTTTATATTAATATATATTTAAAATATACTATAATAAAAAGATAAGAAAAAATGCTGTATGGGAATTGAATTATCATAGTATCTACCTATTCCCATAACAGATTAATCCAGAGTCAGGCACAAGTGAGTATTAATTTACTAACATCAAATTATATTTCTAGAATACCATAAGGAATCATTTGACATGAACTTCACAAGTAATCAACATGCTAAGCTCTCCTATATAATAATTACTCTTATTTGCAAGTCTGTTAACAATATCTAACCAATTTATAGCTCTCTGTGAAAAAAAGTGTTTAAGTATTATTTATTTTTAAATTTTTTTATTAAATAAAGCAACAGTCACAGAAAAAAATTGCAGACAATATTGCAGAATCATTGCTGTCTTTCTAGTCCTACGGGCCTGTGGTACTTCTGGAATTTATTGTCAGCAGAGTTACTGCATAAAGCACTCCGGCTCACTGAGCTCCCAAACAGGACTAGTTTTATCTTGTGTACAAAAACCCTTTCCTGCCTGCCTACTCTGAAATAAGGAGCCAAACCGACAGATGGCAGACGAAAAGGAAGAGGGAGGTGATAAGGAGGCAGTACAAGACAGAACCAGGAAAAAATAACAGAAAGAACTGAAAGACATCTTAAATACAAATATAAAAATATAAAATATTCACCAATTTCTTAGATTTTTGCAAAACTAAGTCACATTTTGTCACTAATCAATTACTTTAAAGCTAAGTGATTCTGTGAATTCATACTGGATTTTATTCCTTTATATGGCGTAGCTTTGAGAGTTTTGAAAAATCCTTCTTAATATCTTAGACCAATTTAAATTAACCAAAGTATTTCAAACTATTCTCAAAAGAACAAGAGAAATGGGACATACTAAACTTTTATCAACATTTCACTACTGCCACACATCTGCCTTTTTAGAAGCTACCAGACTTTTTCAACTTCTAAAGAGTAAAGTGCCCCACCTCTATACTAATCCATGATACAGTCAAAACCACTTCAGTATTACTGCAGCCTACTAGTAGGTTTTAATTAAAATATTGGTTTAAAAGATATTATAGTGCTGCCATTAGAATTATAGTTTTAATCTAAATTTATGTAAAACGCCTAGGCTTTTGGTATAACAAACATTATTTAAGAACATGCCAATTACCATAAGCCATCTTGGCCCATTCGTAATGCCAAGCACTTCTGCTTCCAGATTAAGTAGCTTTCCAATCACTTACTTTAGAGATCAAACCTGCAGTACCATATAACATAGAAGACCACTACTCATACTCTGGCAACTTTACAAAGAAATAGCAATTTCTAGGCTTTGGTTGCAGAACCAGAACCAGTTCATTTCTGGTTGCATCATTAAAAAAAGAACAACTAGAGGTTGAGATTATTCAGGGGCTCATTCCTAAGGCAGCTCCCTCTCTCTTCCATGGAAATTTGTCAAATGGAAGAATAACATCTGCCTGCCTGTCTCACAGAGGTGTTATTCACATCAATTGAGAAAATGTTTACAAAAGTATTTTATAAACTAAAAAACTATAAATAAATGTAAGTTGTTATTCTCTATTTGCACTCTAGACAGTTTGCTTAACCTTGCTCCTTAATATCATTAGGTTTCAAGGTCTACCAAGAAAAGCTTCGTATTTCAAGGCATAAAGATTCACTAATATTCACTTTTTAATAGCGAAGTCCAGTCCTTACACCAATTACTGTTCTCTTCTAACATCTATTCCTCTCCTTGGCAAAACAGAACTAGAAACATGCTTTAAGAAATCAAAAGCAATAGGTAGTCTCTGAAGTTCCGTCTCATTGTCACCATGAATTCCTAAACACCCATATATCATGGTCCTGCCCACATGACAATACTTGGATGGGGTTTTATATCAGCCAAAACTATGTCATTGAGGCTGGCCATGTCTATGCTCTGCCCCCGCTAGTCTCCACCAATACTTTTTCATTTCTGAATTCTCATCCAGTCTGCATCACTTCCTAGCTGTATGATCTTAGGCAAGTTACTTAACCTCTCTGTGCTTCAAATTCCTTATCTGCAAATAAGGTTTTACCCCATAAGTTTAAACGTGCGTTAAATAATACATGGAAAAACGCTAAGAGAGTGGATGTTAAGTGTTCTCACCACAAAAATGATGACTAAATGAAGTAATGTATATGTAAATTAGCTAGATTTAGTCATTCCACAATGTATATATACTTCAAAACTTCATGTAGCACACAAGAAACACATACAATTTTATCTGCCAATTTAAAAATAAAAAAATACATGAAACTTCTTAGAACAGTGACTGCACAGTAAATGTTCAGTGTGCTAGTGTTATTCCTTTATATGTGCATCTGTCTACTCCCCCACCACACCACCATCATTAAATTACACAAATCTTTCCATCATTCTCCATCCCTCATTCTTTCCAAAAGAATGAGCAAATTTTGAGAAAGCAGATACTATGATCATATTACTGACTACATTTCATTATACATGACTGAATACTTGTTTATATAACAAAGTTCAATGATACTTCATAAAAAAGATAACGGCCCACGATGCTTTTAAATTATATTAACATTGAAATATAATCTTCCTAGTTCTAAATTAGGTTAACCACTTATTTCCAAAGCTATCAGTTATCAAGGCTGCTTACTTGAATTATATCACATAAAAGTGGCCATCACCAAAGAGTTTTATGGTACAGGGACTAAGGTCTTAAAATACGGCAAAACTTTAAAAAGCCTTCCAAAAATACTACTGTATTTGTTTAAAAACAACAATGTATCTCAAAAAAATCAAAAGCAACAGAGACGTTATCCTTTTTTTTTTTTGCTTTTGAGACAAGGTCTTGCTATGCTGCCTAGGCTAGTGTTGAACTCCTGTGCTCAAGCAGTTCTCCGGCCTTGGCCTCCCAAGTAGCTAGGACTATAGGCATGCCACCATGCCCAGCTTAACAGAGACTTTAAATCAGGAGTTTAGGGTGAGGAAAAATAACTTACCAGAAACAAGAGGAAATATTACTACTACATTAACATTACTACCATTATCATTAGGGGACAACCAAATAGCTTAAACACTTGCAACCAGAACAAGAGCTAAAAATTCAAGTTTTGTTTTCACATATTACTTAGCACACTCGATGAACAATTATATGCTCTTGATAATGTTATAAATTCTAAATTCTAACATTTCACATGTAAGTACTCAATGCAAAGAATTCACAGCATTGTTTAACTGACGCAACAGTCCTCCTTTAGCTTAAGAATTACTTGAACTAGCCAGGTGCATTAGCTCATGCCTATAATCCCAGCACTTTGGGAGGCTGGGGTGAGAGGATCACTTGAGCCCAGGAGTTTGAGACCAGCCTAGGCAACAGAGTGAGACCTCATCCCTAAAAAAATTAGCAGGGGGCCGGGTGCAGTGGCTCACACCTGTAATCCCAGAACTTTAGGAGGCTGAGGCGGGCAGATCACGAGGTCAGGAGATGGAGACCATCCTGACCAACACAGCAAAACCCCGTCTCTACTAAAAAAACACAAAAAATTAGCCAGGCATGGTGGCATGCACCTGTAGTCCCAGCTACTTGGGAAGCTGAGGCAGGGGAATCACTTGAACCAAGGAGGCAGAGGTTGCAATGAGCCGAGATCGTACCACTGCACTCCAGCCTGGTAACAGAGTGAGACTCCGTCTCAAAAAAAAAAAAAAAAAAAAAAAATGTAGCAGGGTGTGGTTGTGCACGCCTGCAGTCACAGCTACCCTGGAGGCCAAGGTGGGAGGATCACCTGAGTCTTGGGAGGTCAAGGCTGTAATGAGCCATGATCCCACCACTGCACTCCAGCCTGGGAGACAGAGTGATACCCTGTCTCCAAAAAAAAAAAAAAAAAAAAAAATCAGATAATCTAATTTAGAGACAGTTTTACTCCACAGACAACTTCCTGGAGTTGTACTCCTAGTTTACCACATGCTAGGGACTTTTCTAGGCAGTGGAATAAACAACATATCCAAGGTTCCTGCTTTCATGGAGTTTACATTCTAGTAAGGAAGACAGATAATAACCAGGTAGGCAAGTAATTCTATTTCAGGAAGCATAAGTGCCATAAAAAAAAATTAAGCAAGAGAGATAGGGGATGTAGGGAGTGGCCACTATTTTATACTGTATTCAGTGAAGATCTCTCTACAGGGGTGAAGTCTGAGGCACTCTCTTTAAACAGAAGCCTGAATTATGTGAGCGAGCCAGCAGTGCAAAAACTTGAGGAAAGGGATGAACAAGTTTTAAACCCTGGGAGTCTGCCTGGCCCGGTCAAGGAATACGGATAGTTCAATGTAGCAGAAGTGGAATAAACAAGGAGAGGGAGGCAGGGACTACATCATGTAGGACTTTGCAGGTCATGGCTAGGAATTTGGCTATTCTTTTAATTTCTGTATTTTAAATTACTTTAAAATAGCCAGGTGCTGTGGCTCACGCCTGCAATCCCAGCACTTTGGGAAGCCAAGGCGGGCAGATCACTTAAGGCCAGGAGTTCGAGACCAGCCTGACCAACATGGTGAACCCCCATCTCTACTAAAAAGACAAAAATTAGCCGGGCGTGGTGGCATGTGCCTGTAATCCCAGCAACTAGGGAGGCTGAGGCAGGATAATCGCTTGAACTCGGGAGACAGAGGTTGCAGTGAGCCGAGATCATGCCACTGCACTCCAGCCTGGGCAACAGAGCAAGACTCCATCTCAAAAAAAAAATTTTTTTAATAATAATTGTAATTTAATTTAGATGTCATCTAAAGTATTAAGGAGTGATTAACACTTGAAAAGGTCATTCTAGTTATGAAGTAGAAAACAGCCTATAAGAGGTCAAGTGAGAAAACAAGGAAACCAGATAAGAGACTATTATAATTACCCACACAGGAGATGGTGGTGGTTTAAACCAGAATAAGGCAGAGATGACAAAATGTGATCAGATTAGAAATGTATTCAGAAAATAGAGCCAAGATGATTTGCTAATAGACTGGTTAAAGGGTATAAAGAAAAAAGAATCATAGATCACTTAGGATTCTGGCCTGAGCAACTAGTTGAATGGTCCTGCCATTTATTAATACTAAGAGCAGATTCAGAGGAAATAATGAGAATAAGAATCATACCTTCTGTGTTGCACAAATTTAGTTTGAGATGTCTATTAGATAGTTTGTTATATAAGTAAACTCGTGTCATGGGGATTTGTTGTACAGATTATTTCATCACCCAGGTATTAAGCCTAGTACCCATTAGTTATTTTTCCTGATCCTCTCCCTCCTCCCATTTTCCACTCTCCAATAGGCCCCAGTGACTGTTGCTCCCCTCTGTGTGTCCACGTTTTCTCATCATTTAGCTCCCACGTATAAGTGAGAACAAGCAGATGAACTATGACACTCAATCTTGGGGAGGGGGTTTAGGCTGAAGACATAAATGTGAGTCAATTGGCATATAGATAGTATTTAAAGTCATGGAACTAAATAAATATAGATGTAGAAGATTTTGTTTATTTCATCCTCACATAAGCCCTATGACGTAGCAACTATAATTATTCCCATTTTATAGATCAGAAAACTGAGACTAAGAGATTAAGACTTGCCTAACATCATTCTACCTAACTGGTAGAAGGAAGAAGGAGGTGGGGGAAAGAACAGATCTAACTGATGACAATGCCCATGACCTTTCTCAACTGGGGCTTGTTATCTGAACCTCAGAACATTGACAACGGTCGGAGTGGATACTTTCTCAATTCTCACAAGGATGGTACATAACTAGTGTCATCCTACATTGGAGAAAAGTTAATTATTTACATATAACAAATGTCCAAATGTCTTTGGGCATTTGGGTTTATTCTCTTATGAAACCCAGTTGAAAGAAAAAAAGAAACTATACTATACTACTATTATTTCATTATTATTATTCCATTACTACTATTGGGAATAATTTAAAATGAGAGACATTTCTGCATAGCAAAAGAACAATTAACAAAATGAAAACGTAGCCTACGGATTTGGAGAAAATATTTGCAAATTATGTATCTGTTAATATCCAAAATATGTAAGGAACTCACACAACGCAATAGCAAAAAACAAAAATGAATAACCTGATTTTAAGATGGGCAAATGACTTGAATAGATATTTCTCCAAGTAGGACATAAAAATGCCTCAACATCACTAATCATCAGGGAAACACAAATCAAAACCACAATGAGGTATCACCTCACACCTGTGAGGATGGCAATTATCAAAGAGACGAGATAAGTGTTGATGAGGGAGTGGGGAAAAGGGAATATTTGAACACTGTTGGTGGAAATGTAAATTGGAACCGCCATTATGGAAAACAGTATGTAGGTTTCTCAAAAAATTAAAAAGGGCTGGGCGCAGTTGCTCACGCCTATAATCCCAGCACTTTGGGAGGCCAAGGTGGGCAGATCACGAGGTCAGGAGATGGAGACCATCCTGGCTAACACAGTGAAACCCCATCTCTACTAAAAATACAAAAAAATTAGCCGGGCGTGGTGGCAGGCACCTGTAGTCCCAGCTACTTACGAGGCCAAGGCAGGAGAATCACTTGAACCCGGAAGGCAGAGGTTGCAGTGAGCTGAGATCATGCCACTGCACTCCAGCCTGGGCAACAGAGTGAGACTCCATCTCAAAAAAAAAAAAAAAAAAAAAAAAAAAATTAAAAAGAAAACGACCATATGATCCAGCAATCTCTCTTCTGGGTTTTAACCCAAAAGAAATAAAAGCAGCACCTCTGAGAGAGACCTGCACTCCCATGTTCACTGCAGCATTATTCACACTAACTAAGATATGGAACCAACCTACACGTCTGTCAGTGGATGGCTCGATAAAGAAATTGTGATACAAACACACTGTGGAATAGTATTCAGCTTTCAAAAAGGAGATCCTGCCATTTACAACGAAACAAATGAACCTGGAGGACACTGTCTTAAGTGACACAAGTCAGACGTAGGAAAAAAAAAAAAAACACTAAATGATCTCTTCTATATGTGGAATCTTAAAAAAAAAAAAGTCAAATACATAGAAACAGAGACTAGAACAGTGGCTGGGAGAGTGGGGGAGATGCAGGTCAAGGGAACAAAGTTGCAGTTATGTAGGATGAATAAATCTAGAGATCTAAAATATAGCATAAGGGCTGGGCACGGTGGCTAATGCCTGTCATCAATCCCAGCACTGTGGGAGGCCGAGGCAGGGAGATCACTTGAGGCCGGGAGTTCGAGAGCAGTCTGGCCAACGTGGCAAAACCCCATCTCCTCAAAAATACAAAAAATTAGCCAGGTGTGGCAGCACACACCCAGCTACTCCAATGGCTAAGGCATGAGAATCACCTGAACCCAAGGTGGAGGTTACAGTGAACGCAGATCATGCCAGTGCACCCCAGCCTGGGTGACAGAGCAAGACTCTGTCTCAAAAAATAAATAAAGTTAGCAAGAGCACTATAATTAATATTAGCATATTATATACCAGAAATTTTCTAAAAGTAGATTTTAAATGTTCCTAGCACATACAAAAAAAGTAACTATGTGAGATGATGGGTATGTTAAATTGCTTACATACAGCAATCATTTCACTATGTATATCAAAACATCATGTGTACACATTAAATGTATACAATAAATAAGTAAGTAAGCCTGAAATAAACAAATAAACTGAGAGAGAAGAGACTGGTGAACAATATGTTACCATCCTGTGACTTTCGTGGGCTTATTTTGTAATCAGTGAAATGAAGTATTATTTGAAGTTTTTATAGCAGCAAAGGTGATTGTATTTTAAGACTATCCCAGGCCTTTACTGGTTCCATTCACACTCAGCATCTATTTTCCTGGGAACATCAGTTCATTAGAAAACCACGAAAAAAAAGAAAAATAATAATTTTTTTTTTTTTGAGATGGAGTCTCGTTCTTGTCCCCCAGGCTGAGTATAGCGGTGGGTCTCAGCTCACTGCAACCTCCACCTCCTGGGTTCAAGTGATTCTCCTGCCTCAGCCTCCCAAGTAGCTGGGATTACAGGCACCCGCCACCATGCTCAGTTAATTTTTGTTTTTTTAGTAGAGACGGGGTTTCACCATGTTGGCCAGGCTGGTCTCGAACTCCTGACCTCAGGTAATCCACCCACCTGAGCCTCCCAAAGTGCTGGAATTAACAGGTGTGAGCCACCACGCCCGGCCAAATAATAATTTCTTAAAAAGAAAACGAATGGAATATAAACTCATCAAGTGCCAGAATCTTTGATTTTCAATTAATGTGTTCCAAGTACCTGGAGCAGTGCTCTTTCTGGGAATGAACCTAAATTTCCAGTGTTGCTGGGCAGCACGTGTTACCCTAAAAGATGGGGATTTCTTCATGTTGTCTTGGTTTTTTGGCACCGCTAAAATCTAATAGGATTGCCCTAACCCAGAACTTTAAACTCACGGTTTAATTTTCATTACGACTGTCCTTCTTCCTTATGGAACTATGACAGGTTCCAAGATACTGCCATTACTGGTCCAAATAACTACCATACCATGGGTATCAATACGTGCTGTATATACTGCTCAAAATAACTATGTACAATGTGAACTAATAACTACCATATCACATATTCTAGCGGAAGAAATAGTCTTAGAATTTCAGCTATCCTCTGTTAAACCCCAAAAGTATTTTAGAGCACAGGTACTATGAATCAATGCAGCACTTCCACTAAATGCAAAATGTTAAAATGAACAATCCTGACTAGGCCAGAACTAATGGACTTTACCTGCACATAATAAGCTACATGTATGAATGCAATATTAGTGGACAATGTATTTCATTTTCAAGCTATAAGAACCAACCATCTGCAAGCATTAAGCACTCATCCACAAGGGGTCACCAGAATGACTACTATTTTTTTAATCACTTATCTCTGGCAAAAAAAAAAAAATATATATATATATATAAAGTATGACAACGTATTCTGTTGGTGCTTTCACACATTACTGGTGAGAATGCAAATTGGTACACTTGTGGAAGAAAATCTGGGAATTTGGGAATATCTAACAAAATTACATGTGCACTTAACTTTTGAACCAGCAATCACACTTACAGAAATCTACCTTGAAGATACGGTTCTAACGATACCAAAATACTACGCACAAGGCTATTTACATAAGAAACAACCTAAATGCCCATACATAGACGAATGGTTGAAGAGGTTAAGAAACATCTACACAGTCAAGTCACAGCTGTAAAAAAGAATAGGCTGGGTGCAGTGGCTCACGCCTATAATCCCAACACTTTGGAAGGCCAGTGTGAGAGGATCAATTGAGCCCAGGAATTCGAGCCCAGCCTGGGCAACATGACAAAACCCCATCTCAAAAAATCAACAAATTAGCCAGGTATAGTGGTGCACACTTGTAGTCCCAGCTACTTGGGTGGCTGAGGAAGGAGGATCGCTTAAGCCCAGGGGATTAAGGCCACAGTTTGAGCCATGATTGTACCACTGCACTCCAGCCTGAGCAACAGAGTGAGACTGTGTCTTAAAAAAAAAAAAGACCGAAGAAAATGAAAGGAATATCTCTTCAAAAGAATGACCTGATTTGGAGTCATTTCCAGGATATACTATTGAGTGAAAAAAAAGTGCAAAAGAGTATAGTATACTCTCCACATAAAAAAGAAGGGAACAGGAAAACAATCTGGCAGTTGCTCAAAAAGTTAAACATACAGTAATCATATGACCCATCAATTCCACTCCTAGGTATATATACCCATGAGAATTAAAAATATATGTCCACACAAAAAATTGTACATGAATGTACAAAACAGCATTATTCATAACAGCTAAGAAGTAGAAAACCAAATGTACCTCAACTGACGCATGAACAAAATGTAGTATATTCACACAATGGAATAATATTCAGTTATCAAAAGGAATGAAGTACTGATACATGCTACAACATGGATGAACCTTGACAAAATTATGCTAAGTGAAAGAAGCCAGGCACAAAATGCCACATATTATATGATCCATTAACACAAAACATCCAGAATAGGCAAACACACACAGACAGAAAGTAGACTGGGAAGGGGACCTGGGAAGTGACTGCTAATGGATACAGAGTTTCTTTTGGGGGTGATGAAAGTGTTCCGGAATTAGATAGTTGTGATGGTTGCACCATCTTGTGAATATACTAGAAACCACTGAATTGTACACTTTAAAAGGGTGAGTTGTATGGTATGTGAATTGTATGGCAATAAGAAACTGTATCAGAAGAAAAGGAATATAAGAGAACACCCACATATATTTTCATTTGTGTAACAGAAATAAAGAAAGAAACTAAAGAGACTGTGTACCCACAGGGCATGGGCAAGAGGTAGAAGCAAAGATGGGGGGATGGAAATGAGATACTAAAAACAAGGAGAGAGTGACACTTTTTAGTACAACTTTTTTCCTTTTTTTTTTTTTAAGACAAAGTTTCGCTCTTGTTGCCCAGGCTGAAGTGCAATGGCGTGATCTTGGCATACCACAACCTCCGCCTCCCAGGTTCAAGTGATTCTCCTGCCTCAGACTCTCGGGTAGCTGGGATTACAGGCAAGTGCCACCACACCAAGCTAATTTTGTATTTTTAGTAGAGATGGGGTTTCTCCATGTTGGCTAGGCTGGTCTCGAACTCCCAACCTCAGGTGATCCGCCCTCCTCGGCCTCCCAAAGTGCTGGGATTACAGGCATGAGCCACCGCACCCAGCCCAGTACACCTTTTTATACAGTAGTGTTTAGTAGTAGCAGTGTTTAGTAACTGTAATGTTTCACATGCCAAAAAATAATAATAATTAAAATCAACTAGGGTTGGAGGGAACCCAAAATGGAATAGTAACAATAACAAATGAACTTAATGCATTAGGGATGAATAAGATTAAACTAAAGGGAGTGGTAAAGAAAATAACTAACCTAAGTAACTTTGGAAAACTATTTTGACTAGATACTATAAGGCTAAAGACAAAAATAACTACATACAAATACACTAATTAGTAAATACATTTTTCACTAGGGTACAGGTTAGCAATCTGTAACCACTTCATGTGTATTCTAGAAGTCAACAAATAAGTGAGTATACTCTGTATCATGAAAGCCAGGTTTCTGACAGAGACAGAAGGAAAGGGAGAAGGTTAGAATGAACTTTGTGGTACTGGATTAGAATAGGTGTCAATATGAACCCATGGTTTTAAATATATATAGAATACAGGCAGGGTACTGTGGCTCACGCAGGGAATCCCAACACTCTGAGAGGCCAAGGTGGGAGAATAACTTGAGCTCAGGAGCTCAAGGCCAACCTGGGCAAAACAGCAGGACCACGTCTCTACTAAAAATTAAAAAAAAATCAGCAGGGCATGGTGGGTGCACGTCTGTAGTCCCAGCTACTTGGGAGGCTGAGGTGGAAGGATGGCTTAAGCCCAGGAGTTCAAGGCTGCAGTAAGCTATGATCACGCCATGGCACTGCAGCCTGGGTGACAGAGCGAGGCCCTGTCTCAAAAAAGAAAGAAACGTCAGTATGTGTGTGTGTGTGCACATATATGTTTTTATATATATATATAAATAATATGTGTGCACATATATGTTTATATATATATATAAAATATACTGATATATTTCCTAGTTCTGCCAACTGAAGTCCTGGGAGCAATAAAACTCCAATAAACATACCGAGTGTACAGATTTTGATTTTAAATACTATTCTCCAATAAAAGAAACCAGAGCTCCTTGGAGAAGGAGTCAACTCCAGGACTGGTGCAAGGAAAAATAAGATGAGCATGGAACAGCCTGTGGCCCCAGAATATAAGGAAGTGCTTGAAAAAGGGTAGAGGCCAACCTGAAAGAGCTTCCAATGGCCAAAGCTGGAACAATTTGAACAACAAAATAAATAATGATAGTATTGGATTATAATCCATAGAAAATAGAGATCCCATAAGAACACACTAATATAAACAAATAATTGAATAAATAAGTGAGGGAAAGGGGACATCTCTCCCTTAAAGAATTCCAATTAATAAATGCAGAAGGAATGAGGGAAATCCAAAATCCTGATTAGCCAAACACCACAGTAATAACTGTTGCAGACAAGATCTACCAATGGATGTTAAAAATCAATGGGAGAAAGTTTGAGGAGAAACTGTACATCCACAGTCTCAAAGTATCTCCCCCAAGATATGTATGAACAATAAAGGGAAGAACAGTAACTTTACCGTGAAGAATACCGCTAAGGGTTCAAAGTTAAAATACCACTAGCAAAAAGACATGTCAACACCATGTACCCCCAATATGATGCACTGAGAAGGACACAACATCGCTTCTGTAGTTTTCTTGCAAAACATGCTTAACCTCAATCAAATCATGAGAAAAAACATCAGACAAACCCAAAATGAAAGAAGTTCTAAAAAATAACAGTACTCATCAAAAATGTCAAGGTCGTGAAAAACAAAAACTGAGGAACTGTCAGAGATTGGAGGAAATGAAGACACAACAACTGAATGCAATGTGGGAACCTAGATTAGACCCTAGAACAAAAAAAAAAAAAAGGCATTAATGGGAAAAACCAGTGAAATTAAGTAAAATCTATAGTCTAGTTAATAGAATTACACCAATGCTAACTTCCTGGTTTTGATCACTGTATTATGGTTATGTAAGTTGTTAACATTAGGGGGTGCTTGGTGAAGAGTATGTAAGAACTCTGTACTCTCTCTGTAACTTTTCTGTAAGTCTAACATTATTTCTAAATAAATCATTAAAAATAAATAAAATCCATCAACCAATCATCTGATACAACTGTCATATCTTCTTGCTCAAGGATCTCATCTGAAATTTAACAGTCCCATTAATTTAGAGAGCCCGGTAGGCAACATCAGAACAAACTAAAATCATGAAAATCGGATCTGGCATCTAGTAAGTAAATAACTACTTTATGCTCTTTTTCACTTTTTATAGTTAAAGAAAATGCTAGCAGATGTGACCTTCCTGGCTTTGCAAACTTCTCTGTAAATGATTTGACCAACTTTTTATGTTTTCAACATCATGATAATCTGCAATACATGCTCCTAACAATGTATTTCATGTGTATGTTAAGCCAAAGTTGTGTAGACCTTTGTTGTTGTTTGTTTTGTTTTGTTTTGCTTTTGAGATAGAGTCTCACTGTGTCTCCCAGGCTGGAGTAGAGTGGTGCAATCACAGCTCACTGCAGCCTCACTCTCCCAGGCTCAATTGATCCTCCCATCTCAGCCTCCCTAATAGCAGGAACTGCAGGTATGCACCACCATGTCCAGCAAATTTTTGTATTTACCATAGAGACAGGGTTTCACCATGTTGCCCAGACTGATCTTAAACTCCTGAGCTCAAGCCATCCTCCCACCTCGGCCTCCCCAAGGGCTGAGATTACAGGCGTGAGCTACTCTGCCTGGCCAAAAGTTCTATTTACAATTTTTAAAAATATCTTCAACAGATTATAGTAAGTTTGTTACTTGCTATTATATAGTTATCCAACTATAACATTCAAGTTTTGTTACACAAGTTTCTTTTTATCCTAACACAAACTTCTCACTCTCCAAGCCACGATGTCATCATTATCATCATTTTAAGATCTGAAAATCTGAATTTTAATAATTTTAAAAGATCAGCTCCTTCAATATACCCAGCCCTTTTTTTTTTTTCTATTTCAAATATTAGGGAGTATTCAGTATGACTTTTTTGGGGGAAAAAATGCTTGGAACGTTGGAATTGTTATTACTATTTATTATTTGCACCCTCTACTAACCCAATCCAGTCCAATCACCAACACATCCTCCAAAATTTCTTTAAATTGAGATTTTCAAGAGATGTTTATATTAATAAGCAGATTAAGTGACGCATTTACATTTGCTTTCTCTTCCATGCAACATCAGGGTGCCTGCATTGGAAATGGAATACATGACCAGCAAATGAATGGATGTGTCACATGCAAACAGCATGACTGGAAATTTAAGAAGCAAAATGATAAGAACCTTAGGGAAAGCAAAATTCATAAAAGTTTAGAATTACAAGAGGCCTTAATAGGCCATTTAATCCATTCCAATAACAACAACCCCAGATGACAATCTATCCTATTTTTAAAAGGCTCCAGATTTCCAACCTCCCTAGATATCTCATTCTGCTATACAACCTTGTCATGTGATTTGGGGGAAATATTATGACTGTTCTTTGCCCTACCTAATGCTATCTTTTCTCAAGTAATATAGCAATACATCTTAACTCACTTCCAAGATATATAAATGTGTATAGGTGCAGAATACGTGTGTGTGTGTGTGTGTTTGTGTGTATATATACATATATACGTACATTTATGCATAAGACAGGCACCTAGGACATTCAATTTTGCTTGTATAAGCGCAGGCTATGGAAACACATATATCAAAGGGACATACTCATCCCACACTAATCACAACACGCACTATGAAACAATGTCACAGAACAATTTTGGTCTAAAAATATCCAGTAGAAATCAATTTCATAAAACCTGAGGTAAACAGGTTTCTTCCCACTATGAATAATCATAGTTTCTTTGCCTTCTACAAATACTGCCCCATTTTGAGCAACCACCACTAGCAGAATTGTAAAAATATAATACATACATAGGTACTAGATCCAAACAATGTTTTAACGTTTGATTTTTCAAACCACTTAGCTAACAATCATTTTGGAAAAGGGCCCAATGAAAAAGATAGCGATGGCAGAGTTCAGCCAGTGATAATGAACTAGCAGCCAGTTTTAATCAAGCAGGCCAGAGAACTGATTCAAATAAAATAAATCATTTTTGGAACAAATATAGAATGAGGAAGTCCCAAGCAAGGATAAAAAAAAAAAAGTGTCTGTTAGGAAATACAACAAAATGTTAACCATGAAATGCCACCTCTGGAGATGGAATTACAAAGATGGGTTAGTTTGTTCAGATTTGTTATTCCTATCATTTAATTATCTCTATATTCTAAGTATTATAGACATTTCTTAAACTAAGACAAATCTGTCCCTGTGTTTCACAGCTCTCTAAGATAACATGTCTTTTACATAACCTCCTGGGAGAGGTGGTACAAGCTCCTGTCCTCCTCGTGTCTCCCAGTAACCTGCCACCCATCACAGAACAGATTTCACCATGTTCCCCGGGGTAGCTCCTGTCATCACCATCATCATCCTCATCTCACGCTGAAGACTAAACAATGCGCCCCGCCTCGCCTCCCGGTTGCAAAGGCTTTATAATTTGTTGTTTTATTGGGGCGGGAGATTTGGAGAAAGGTTTAGCAGATGATGAGCTGCCCCCACCCAAAGGCAGAGGAGAGGAGGAAGACACGTCGTCCCAGCCTCCACCCCGCTAAAGGCGGCCGGCGCCTGGGGACACCGGGGTCGCGGCACTCCCCGGACCCTGAGAGGGAGTCGGCCGCCGCCCGCGGACCGAGCCCCAGCCGGGGCAGAGGAGCTGGTCAGCAGATAAAGGAATGAAGCAGAAAGAGACGCGACCACCGCGGGGCCGGGGCACAGACGTTGTAAGCCGCTGGAGGGGCGGGTCTCTCGGCCCTCTCCGCGGGTGCCTCGGCTTCTACGCCTCTCCGAGGCGCCCGGGCGGCAGGAGGCCTCTAGAGCCGGGGACCCGGGGGGGCCGCGGCGCGCCGGGAGGGCTCCCCCAGCTCGCCTGCCGCCCACCCGGGACCCCAGCAGCCCCGCTCGGCTGCAGTCCCGAAACGGCCCCGGCCGGCCCTGCGCGGCCGGCAAAGCGCACACACACACACACACACACACACACACACACACACACACACGACCAGGAGGACAGTAGATGATGCGTTACCGTACGTGGCTCTGGAGCTGGCGGGGTGGGGCGCGGCTCCGGCGACCCGAGCCCGGCTCCGCAGAGGCTGCGGCGGTCGCGTCCTTTATTTTTGCTGCAGCAGCAGCGACTTGTCAAAGGGAAAGACGTAAGAGGCGGCCGCAGCGGCGGCGGCAGGCGGGTCTCACGAGATTTGGGCGGAACTCTCGCGCAGCCGGGAGCCCTCGCCCCGCCCAGCAGGCCCCGCGCGGGAGGTGAAAGGGGAACCGAGAGGAAGGCGGCTGAGGTGGAGCCGGGGGTTGAGCGAAAAGGGGAAGGGGATTTGGGAGCGAGGGGAGCCAAGCTAGGTGCTGGGGACACTTTGCTACCGCGCGGCCCTCACCTTTCAGCCGTCGCGGAATCCGGGCAGCCCCGACCGCCTGCGGGGACCTGACTCCACAGATGAAGCACAATTGGGGGCGTTTCACAAAGGGTGGTGAGGAGTGGGGGGCCATGCGGTGCGCCCCCTTTTCCTCGTGGTGGGCAGGGAAGACCCCGCCGCCAGGCGAAGGGACACGTGTTACGGCCGGCGGCAGGGCCAGGGCCACACCCCTTTATCTCCGCCTCGCACCCGGCGCCCCACGCTCTTTATCTCTCATCGCAGCGGCCCCGGCCCTCCGGCCGGCTAAGTTCAATCACATAAAACCGTTTCACTTGACCTACTCTTCCACCTTGTTCATGTCTTTGCGCCTTATGGGACTGCCAGAACCCTGCAGATGCCAGGGCCTGGCTCCTCGGTTTTCTTTTCTGCTTGGGAACACAGTAGTGTCCTTTGGGTGACTTACATCCTTGATCATAACCCCGACCTCCACGTGAAACCCCATGAGGGGAAGGACACAGACTGGCTCAGTCCTCACCATATCTCCAGCGCCTAACATAGGTCCAAGTGGACATTAAATTGTTGAGTGAATACCCCATCTCCATCTTCCTCCTTCTGTACCTGGTTTTACTCCTTTCCAGCCACCTTCATGGTGTCTTTCCTTCCAGATATTCTAACGAGCACCAATTAAACTGACCGATGACTTGGGGACAAAAAATAGAGTTGGCCTCTGCGTTCCAGAAGTTTGCAATCCAATTGGAGGCGTAGGAGAAGCACACAAACATACGAGCCATGAATGTGTCACTAATGTAAGAAATTACGGTATAGACAGACGAGGGAGTGCTTTCCCGTGGTTAGATACATGTTTGTGTGTCACATGAGGCAGTTTAGTCCAAGAGTGAGGAGCCATGTGCTTCACTGTCAGACACTGGTGGGAATTCTGGAATCCCACTTACCCCAGGTGTGTGACCTTGGGCAAGTTGCTTGACCTCTCTGAACCTCAGTTCCTTATGTGTCAATTTATAATACCAGTTCTTGTTATCACAAGGTTCCTCTGAGGAGTAAAATATATGTAAAGCTCACATACGGCACATATTAAGTACTCATTAAATGATGGGTCTTAGGTGTGTAGCTTTTAAGTTTCTATGTATAAAATGTGTATTTCTGGTAAACGATGTAAGGGAGTAGCTACATGAGGAGTGATGTCATTGTTGCTAGTGCTTTATGATCTGGGTATTGTGTGTGAAGCGTACTCAAAAACAACAAGCAAAAGCTCCTCCTTTAACTTGTTGATGTAGTCATCTACATCACTCACAAATATGATATTCTGTCTTTCTTGAATTTGTAAAATTGTACTGGTTTTGCCCACTTTTTCTTTTTTTTTTTTTTTTTTTTTTTTTGAGATGGAGTTTTGCTCTTGTTGCCCAGGCTGGAGTGCAATGGCACCATCTTGGCTCACTGCAACCTCCGCCTCCCAGGTTTAAGCGATTCTCCTGCCTCAGCCTCCCAAGTAGGTGGGATTACAGGCGTGTGCCACCATGCCTGGCTAATTTTTGTATTTTTAGTAGAGATGGGGTTTCACCATGTTGGCCAGGCTGGTCTCGAACTCCTGACCTCGTGATCCGCCCGCCTTGGCCTCCCAAAGTGCTGGGATTACAGGGGTGAGCCACCGTGCCCAGCCTGGTTTTGCCCATTCTATTTCAAGAAAAGGACTGCTTACTTTAAAGACCAATCAAGAGACTCCCTCTTTTACCATCTCCTTAGCTTCCACCCTCAGAGCTGTGTGTAAAAGAGAATTGAATACAATTGTGTTCAGTTGCATACAATTAGCAAATACTGTTAGTGTCAGCAAGTGAGCCCTAACTACTAGCCACCCTCACCTTGACCACACCACTCTTTCCCAAAACACTGTTTCTTTCTTTCTTTCTTTTTTCTTTTTGAGGTGGAGTCTCACTCTGCTGCTTAGGCTAGAGTGCAGTGGCGTGATCTTGGCTCACTTCAACCTCTGTCTCCCGGGTTCAAGCGATCCTCCTGCCTCAGTCTTCCTAGTAGCTGGGATTACAGGTGTGCTGCACCATGCCCGGCTAATTTTTTTATATTTTAGTAGAGACAGGGTTTCACCATGTTGCCCAGGCTGCTCTTGAACTCCTGACCTCAAATGATCTGCCTGACTCGGCCTCCCAAAGTGCTGGGATTATAGGCGTGAGCCACCGCACCATGCCAAAACACTGTTTCATACTCAAATCAGCATATCCTGGAACCTTGTTGTCAGCATTAACCTCCCAACTCCACCAGTTCATTTTATTCAGATTTCCCTAAAGAAAAATGTTGGAGATGGGAAGAGTGGATAGAGGGATCTCAGAGCCACGGCCAAGTCCTAAGCATCACAAGCCCTTGGTCTGATAGCCCTCTGAGCAGCACACCCTGGCCATACCACTCAGCCACATCTTCCTCCCCTCACATATGTCACCCCCACTTCATGCCTCATATTTCACAGTACCACACCACAGCTGGGAGGTCCCAGGCAAAGGAACTGGAGAATCAACAATAGAATATATATTTTTCATCTTTCATCTGCATATAGGAAATGTGCAACCCCTAAATAAAAATTAGGGCTAAGTTTGAAGTGAAGAAATCCAGCAGAGCAGTAAAGTGTGGAGGCAGAGCAGCAGGGGTAAACGGACACTGGGAGTAAGTTTGTGTTGCCATTGGCACTTGGCTCAGGAAACATATCACTCTGAAAACAGAAAAGAGCTCCAGAGCAGGAATCCATGGACATGAGTTCTGGTAGCTCCAGAAATTGCAGCCTAGTTGCCCTGCCATTACACAGTCTTTCTGAGCCTAGTCTCACATTTATAAATAGGGGTAATAATAAAACCCACTGCCTGCCGGAGAGTATCATGGGAGTCAAATAACATAAGAAAGTACTTTGTAACCATATTTGTAGCACTATTTAAATGTGAGGTATGATTATTCATTCATTCATTTAACAGATCTTTGTGGAATGCCTATCATAAGTCAGGCATTGTGCAAGGCACTAAATATACTATTGAACAAGCTTAAACACCTGCCCTCAAGGAGCTTATGGTCTAATGGGAGGAGAGAGGGAAGAAAATAGATCAATATAATATCACATGAGGAGCGTGCAAGTGATAAAGGTACAGTGGGAGGGAGCAAGCAAACCAGAAGAAGTGCAAAAAGAGCTGAAAGCCTTTTTGGAGGAGGTTTAGAAAACATATATAATGGGCCAGGCATGGTGGCTCACGCCTGTAATCCCAGCACTTTGAGAGGCTGAGGCGGGCAGATTACCTGAGGTCAGGAGTTCAAGACCAGTCTGGCCAACATGGCAAAACCCCGTCTCTATTTAAAAAATACAAAAATTAGCCAGGCTTGGTGGCGGGCACCTGTAATCCCAGCTACTCAGGAGTCTGAGGCAGGGAGAATTGCTTGAACCCAGGAAGCGGAGGTTGCAGTGAGCGGAAATCGCACCACTGAACTCCAGCCTGGGTGACAGAGTGAGATTCTGTCTCAAAAAAAAAAAAAAGCATCCATAATGAAGATTCATCACATTTCATGAAGAGCGATTCCTAAATCAACTCCAAAATAACTTCAACAAATTATTCTGTTGTGGGCTGTGAATTCTCCTTGGTTCTAATAAAAATTGTATCTCCTAAACCATTAGAAAAGAGTCTTTGATGTGGAGTCATTATATACACGCTTAGCTTTGAAGAAAGATGGAATTAATGGAGAGAAAAATTAGTGGTATCTTAATTAGAAACATTTTGTTCTTACAGCTTGTGTTTAAACACCAGAAAAAGAATTCATTCCACCTCACGTACTTGGTCCCCAATAGTTCCCTTCAGCCACTCTTTTGATCCAGATAATATTGCAGATCAGAGCCTAAGAGGCATTTCCAAAATATGACAAAACATACCTTATTTTCATTTATGGTTTATTTATACAGATGGTCCCTGACTTCTGATTTTTCAACATTAATGATGGTGTGAAAGCAATATGCATTCAGTAGAAACTGTACTTCAAATTTTGAATTTTTATCTTTTCCCGGGCAATATGGATATTCTCCTACAGTCTTGGGCAGTGGCAGCAAGCTGCAGCTCCCAGTCAGGCTTGCAATCACCAACACTACAGTGTCCTGTTTTGCCAGATGATTTTGTCCAGCTGTAGGCTAATGTAAGTGTTGTGAGCACTTCAAATTAGGGTGGGCTAAGCTATGATGTTCAATAGGTTAATTGTATTAAATGCATTTTTGACTTTTTTGTTGTTGTTGAGACAGACTTTTGTTGTTGTTGTTATTGTTGCAGTCACAGTTCACTGAAGCCTCTACCACCCAGGCTCAAGCAATCCTCCCACCCCAGCCTCCCAAATAGCTGGGACTACAGGCACATGCCATCATGCCCAGCTAATTTTTTTTATTTTTTTACTTTTAGTAGAGATGAGGTCTGCTATGTTGTCCAGGATGGCCTTGAATTCTTGGACTCAAGCAATTCTCCCGCCTCAGCCTCCCAAAATGCTGGGATCGCAAGCATGAGCCACCGCGCCTGGCCTGACTTGATTTATGACGGGTTTATTGGGATATAACCCCATCGTATGTGGAGGAGCATCTGTACTCTGCTTCTTTACAAAAGGCTTTGAGATAGCTATTAACACTTTATTCATAATCATATTCCCTACAAAGAAACTCCAAGAGAGTGTATCAGTTCATCATTTCTCACAATTATTGAGTTCCTTCCATGTGTAAGACATTATGCTAGAACTATAAGCTGTATGAAGCGTGTCCATGCCCTTTAGGGGTCTGAAAACTATAGATGGAGATATATATCCATGAAAATATAGCTAAATAATAAACAACTCTATCCCTTTATCCTTATAGTCTATTCTGTTTGTATTTCCTATTGGTTGTATGAGCAAAATTATAAAGTTAGGTGCCCAACTTCTGAAACTTGTTCACTCTACACTGCTGCTTTTCCATAGAAGCAGGATATCAAAGAAGGGCAACATTTTAACTTGATATTTATAGATCTATAATAGGTATTTTAGTAGGTCTTCTTGAATACCTCATCCTTTAAACAGAGCACAACCATGACAATTTTCTCTTGGTACAGGTAAAATTTGAAATTGGCTAAACCTAAAGACTAATTTAAATTAATTCTGGAAGACAAAGACTTGCACAAAAAAATAGCCTTTAATAAAAGGCAATATGATACAAGGTAAAAGAAAGTACAGAAAAAAAATAAATATTCCCGGAACTCAGAAGAGACTCCTGGAGAGAATTTCACCCAGGTGGTAGAATTTGAGAGGGTAGCTGACAGCTAAATACAAAAAGTTACATATTCTGATAATAAGGTATTCTCAAAACACCAACCTCCAAGCCACAAAAGTTGCCTAGAATTTTTGTTAAAATGTACCTACATATGAAAACACATTCATTGCCTCCTATCTCACTAACAGATAATTGATCTGCCAAAGAGGTTTGAAGGGAAGTAGGGATACTAAAAATAGGATCATAAGATTGGCAGTTGGTTCTTTTGGAAACAGAGTTCTTTCTTGCTAAATGCAAACCTTCTAGGGTTTCTATTTGAAATCCATATCCTAAAATCAAATATTACATACACTAGGACAACCCACCATCTAAACAGCATTAAAAACTTCCCTTTCTAGCTGTTTCTTAGACCTACAATGCAATAACCATTTTTAGATAAATTATTTTTACAACAGTTAGTGTTGTTTCATCGAAACACAATACTCTGGGGCAGACACAGACGAACATTTTCTCACTCAGCAGCAGGGAATGGAATGTTGATGCTGGGGAAAGAAAATGAAGCTACAGGGGGAAAAGCCTACTATGTAGGGAGAAGGGAACTAACAATTACAGAGTGCTATCCATGCCAGACACTGTGGTAGCACATTGAGAAGAAGATGAACTAGGCACATCTTTGTTCTGGAAAGAAAATAATAAGAAGCTTATATAAATAATTTTACCTTTTTTCCACACTCTGTCAAGCCTCAGGATATATAAATAATCATAACACAAGTTAGAAAGCTGTGAGCACAACAAGAAGTATGTATCCCTTTTTCTCCTTTCAAAAAAGGACTGGGGGGCTTAGACAAGGTATAGTTAAATTATAGCAGGTTGGATCAGGGACAGTTAATGAGAAATGGGTTTTTTTGTTTGTTTGTTTTTGGCTTTTCTTGAGACAGAGTCTCGCTCTGTTACCCAGCCTGGAGTGCAGTGGCGCTATCTTGGCTCACTGCAACCTTCGCCTCCGAAGTTCAAGCGATTCTCCTGCCTCAGCCTCCCAAGTAGCTGAGATTATAATGCACCACCAGGCCCGGCTAATTTTTTTTGTATTTTTAGTAGAGACGGGGTTTCACCATGTTGGCCAGCCTGGTCTTGAGCCCCTGACCTCAAATGATCCACTTGTCTCGGCCTCCCAGAGTGCTGGGATTACAGGTGTGCACCCAGCCAGAAATGGGTTCTTAAAGGTTGAGTGGTTAAATTTGGATAGTGGGAATAGGGCACATTCTAGGCACAAGAAACAGGATAAGCAAAAGTGTTCTCAGGATCAGCAGGCCGTCCAGTTTAGTTGTAGCTCTGTGGTGCTTATGTTTTCCAAGACTCTTGGTTGCAAGTGACAGAAACCCAACCTGAACTTGCTTAGGCAAAAGTGAAGAAGAATCGGCTGAAGAGATCCAAAAAAGTGTTTAAATGTCAAGGTAGGATAGGGCAATGAACCAAGGCTTCAGGAACTTCTGGAGTCAGGAACTCTCTTGCTTCTTTGCTCACCTTGCTGCCTGGGTTTCAATTTATCTTAACACAGACTGGCTTCCTTCATATAGCTGGATATATGGCACCCCTTAGCTTTACGTCTTACCATTTCCACCCCTAGAATGGGAATAACGTTCTTAAGTTTGAAAAAAATCCTGTGGGAAGAATGCTAATTGGCCAGGCTCGGATCAGTGCCCATCCTTAGACCAATCCCGGGGGGCCCAAGGGAGGGGCAGAGCATAGTAAAAGAGAAAATGGGTGATGGGGTCTGGAAAGCAGTCTTGTGAGGCTGTGTTCGGAGAATTGATAAGGACTGAAAGATTGCAACTTTACAAGAAGCATATCAACAGGGGAGGAAACATGTTGGCCCAAAATTATGGTAACATTTGCTGCACTACCAAGTTAAAATGAGGTTGAAAATTTTATGGCATTGTTCAAATTATTAATGTTTTGTCATTTCAGTCAAGATATGAAACATAGTGGATCTTTCACACTGGCTTAATGACAGTAGGACCTGGAATCCTTCCGTTATCTAGCCAGATGACTTTAGGTGAACATCTTAACCAACCTGAGCCTCAATTTCCTCATTGAAAAATAATACTAATAATTATAGCTAACATCTATTGAATCTTGGTGTTCTAAGCACTTTTCAAATATTTAATCTTCAAAACAAACCTATAAGGCTCTATAAATCTGATACAATAATCCCCATTCACAAGGTTATTATAAAGATTAAAACCCACGTAAGGTGCGTGGCCTGGGCTGGGCATGGTGGTTCACGCCTGTAATCCCAGCACTTTGGGAGGCCGAGGTGGGTGGATCACTTGAGGTCAGGAGTTCGAGACCATCCTGGCCAACATGGTGAAACCCTGTCTCTACTAAAAATACAAAAAGCCAGGCATGGTGGCAGGCCCCTGTAATCCCAGCTACTCAGGAGGCTGAGGCAGGAGAATCGCTTGAACCCAGGAGGTGGAGGTTGCAGTGAGCCGAGATCACGCCATTGCACTCCAGCCTGAGCAGCAATGGTGAAACTCTATCTCAAAAAAACAAAACAGATGCATAGACCAATTGCCTGGCTTACAGCCAGCCCTGAATACATCATAATTTTTAATGATCTGTTGTCCAAAAAAGGAAACTCTCTGCATTTCCTGATTGCCTCGGGAACCAAAAGCTTTGAAAAAACAAAAACAACAAACGGAAGGAAAAGACTCTAGACTCTGTGACTCCTTATCTCTGACATAGAAGCGGGTAGATAGGGTAGGACTTAATAGGGACTAAAATAAGTCACGAGGAGAGCTACTAAAAAACAAACAGAAAGTAGGAAATTGAGAAGTGTGATAGTAGAATGTCAAGCAAATGAGAGTGGCCAACGTTTTGGTTCTTTTTCCTTGCAGGATAGAACTTTCCAAAAAATGCCCATCTGTAAAGCTGAGCCATTTAAAGTTATCATGTCTTTGACCTGAATGCTGTCAAACAACTCAGATTATTCAACCAAGGACAGGAACTAACACTCATTGGCAAAATCCATTGTGTTTGGGCTCTGTGCTGAGCCCTTTATACACAGCTGACCCTTGAACAATACAAGGGCTGGGGGACTAACCACACCCTACCCCTGCAGTCAAAAATTAATGTATAACTTTTGATTCCCCCAAAACTTAAGTACTAATATCCTACTGTTGACCAGAAGCCCTACTAATAACATTAAACAGTCTATTAATATGTATTTTATATGTTATGTGTATTATATACTGTATTCTTACAATGAAGCAAGCTAGAGAAAAGAAAACATGATAAAGATAATTATAAGGAGGCTGGGCACAGTGGCTCATACCTGTCATCCCAGCACTTTGTGGGGCTGGGACAGGGGATCACTTGAGGCCAAGAATTCAAGACCAGTCTAGGCAGCATAGCAAGACAATGACTTTACAAAAAAATTTAAAAATTAGCTGAGTGTGGTGGCGCACACCTATAGTCCCAGCTACTCGGGAGGCTGAGGCGGAAGGATTGCTTGAGCCCAGGAGTTTGAGGCTGTAGTGAGCTATGATTGCACCACTGCACTCTAGCCTGGGTGACAGAGTGACACTCTGTCTCTAAAAAAAAGAAAGAAAAAATAAATGACTTTCTGCAGGTCACCAGCTAGTAAGTAGCAAGGCTGGGATTCAAACACAAGTCTGTCTCACTTCAAAGCCTAGGATACAAAACAAGTCCTACTTCCTTACCAGAGTGAGATATTCAAGGCATGAGTACTACCAAAATCTGAGAAAACTGATGAAAGAATAGGCCCTTCCTAACCTGTCTTTCTCCTACTCTTTCTCCTGTGTTCATCCCCCTTACACACCACCTCCTGGCTGCCCAGGTCTGGAGATTTTCCCCAAGGACTATCTTCTCATCAAAATGTATCTGTCCTGTTCTACTCTTCACCATAGTGACATTGCATTGTAAAGAATTGATGTGCCCTTCCCTCTAGTTCACACATTTTTGCATTCTAAGTTGGACTTCCTGGGAGTATTGAACAATATTAAGAAATAATTCAAAAGATGGAAATTTCAGAACCTGGAAAAGGGACATGGATAAAATCAAAGCTGTTTACAGAAAAGTAGGCCTCTGAGAGTTCACCATTTTGTACCATGTAGATCTTCACAAACGTACACACACACACACAGCCAGCTGTGAGTTCCCTGAGAGCTGAACCTGGGGCTGTCTTGTTCAGTGCCTGGAAATCAATAAATATATAATGAATCAATGATATCTGAAATACACAACTGCACTTTATTTTCCCTGGGCCTCAGACTAACCCAGCACATGCGCCAATTGTTCCAGGTGACAGGATTTGTATTCATCTTTAGCAAAACACCGCTTCCTACCCCTCTCTTAGTGAGCCCTGCTGACCCTCCAAAAAGGTCAGAAAGAACCAAGCCTCAGTGAATGACAATGACCCCCATCATTGTGAAATATGGAATAAAGCTTTCAAGAGCACTGAGAGAATGAAGACGAACAGGTTTGCCTGTGTGTGGTAGTGAATGCGAGTTACTGCAGACAGTTAAAGCAATCACCAAAAACCCAGCAAAACCAGCAGTTCCTTGAGAAACATTCACTAGCCTTGTGAGGATCTACAGATATGTAGATGGACTCTCTTGGTTGCAAAGGGGGAACATTACTGATTCACATCACTGGAAATTCCATGATATATCCAGCTTCAGAAATGGCTGGATGCCGATAATCAAAGATCATCATGGACTTTATGTCTCATACTATATCTCTAGGCACTACATTCCTTTGGAATGGCTTCATTCCCTAGCAGCTCTCTCTCTCTCTGCATAGAGAAGGATCATGGCACCTAGCAGCTCTAGGCTTATGTTGTCATTAGAATTCTTTTTTTTGCTGGGCGCAGTGGCTCACGCCTGTAATCCCAGCACTTTGGGAGGCCGAGGCGGGTGGATCACGAGGTCAGGAGATCAAGACCATCTTGGCTAACAAGGTGAAACCCCGTCTCTACTAAAAATACGAAAAATTAGCCAGGCGTGGTGGCAGGCGCCTGTAGTCCCAGGTACTTGGGAGGCTGAGGCAGGAGAATGGCATGAACCTGGGAGGCAGAGCTTGCAGTGAGCCGAGACCACGCCACTGCACTCCAGCCTGGGCAACAGAGCGAGACTCTGTCTCAAAAAAAAAAAAAAAAAAAAGAATTCTTGGAACCAACCCAAATGTCCAACAATGATAGACTGGATTAAGAAAATGTGTCACATATACACCATGGAATACTATGCAGCCATAAAAAATGATGAGTTCACATCCTTTGTAGGGACACGGATGAAGCTGGAAACCATCATTCTCAGCAAACTATTGCAAGGACAAAAAAACAAACACCGCATGTTCTCACTCATAGGTGGGAATTGAACAATGAGAACACTTGGACACAGGAAGGGGAACATCACACACCGGGGCCTGTTGTGGGGTGAGGGGAGGGGGGACGGATAGCATTAGGAGATATACCGAATGTAAATGACGAGTTAATGGGTGCAGCACACCAGCATGGCACATGTATACATATGTAACAAACCTGCACGTTGTGCACATGTACCCTAGAACTTAAAGTATAATAAAAATATTTTTTAAAAAACTATAAAATAAAACACAATTTCAAAAAAAAAAAAAAAAAACAAGCTGGGCACAGTGACTCATACCTGTAATCCCAGGACTTCAGGAGGTGGAGGTGGGAGGATTGCTTCAGCCCAGGAGTTCAAGACCACCCTGGGCAACATAGTGAGACCCTGTCTCTACAAAAAATAAAATATTAGCTAGACATGGTGGCATGTGCCTCCAGTCACAGCTTCTTGGGAGGCTGAGGTGGAAGGATCACTTGAGCCCAGTAGGTCGAGCTGCAGTGGGCCATGATCGTGCCACTGCACTCCAGCCTGGAAGACAGACCAAGCCCCTGTATCAAAAAATTAATTAACTAATTTTTTAAAAGCCCACCCAAAACAGGACCGTGGTAGCCCATGCCTATAATCCCAGCACTTTGGGAGGCCAAGGTGGGCAGATTGCCTGAAGTCAGGAGTTCGAGACCAGCCTGGCCAACATGGTGAAACCTTGTCTTTACTAAATTACCAATTTACTGTATTAGTCTGTTTTCACGCTGCTGATAAATACAAAAATTAGCCAGATGCGGTGGTGGATGCCTGTAATCTCAGCTACTCGGTAGGCTGAGGCAGGAGAATCGCTTGAACCCAGGAGGCAGAGGTTGCAGTGAGCCAAGTTCACAGCACTGCACTCCAGCCTGCACAACAGAGTGAGACTCCGTCTCAAAAATAAATAAATGAACAAACCCGCCCAAAACAAATGCATAGCTCATCTAAAGTGAAGATTCTTGTCACCACCAGGTCAAGAAATAGAATATCTTGCAACCTACCCCAGAAGTCCCATCCATGAACCCCTTCCCAATTGCAACCCTCCTCATATCCTGATTTTTGTATTAATCACCCAAATGTGCATTATTAAACTAGGGTTTAGTCTTTCCCATTCCTCTCCAAGCTAATATGTCCCTAAGCTTCCTTCAACCCATATCTTCCCGTCTAATATGGTTTCCCCTCTAATTGGTTCTGTGTCCCCACCCAAATATCACCTTGAATTATACTCCCATAATTCCCACTTGTTGCGGGAGGGACCTGGTGGGAGATAATTCGAATTGTGGGGGTGGTTTCCCCCATACTGTTCTCATGGTAGTGAATAAGTCTCACGAGATCTGATGGTTCTATAAGGAGTTTTTGTTTTTGCATCTTCCTCATTTTCTCTTGCCACTGCCATGTAAGAAGTGCCTTTAACCTCTCACCATGATTCTGAGGCCTCTGCAGCCATGTGGAACTGAAAGTCCAATTAAACCTCTTTTTCTTCCCAGGCTCGGGTATGTCTTTATCAGCCATGTGAAAGCAGACTAATACAGTAAGTTGGTATGAGTATAGTGGGGTGTTGCTGAAAAGATACCCAAAAATGTGGAAGTGACTTTGAAACTGGGTATCAGGCAGAGGGTAGAACAGTTTGGAGGGCTCGGAAGAAGACAGGAAAATGTGGGAAAGTTTGGAATCTGCTAGAGACTTGTTGAATGGCTTTGACAAAAATGCTGATAGTGATATGAACAATCAGGTCCAGGCTGAGGTGGTCTCAGATGGAGATGAGAAACTTTTTGGGAACTGGAGCAAAGGTGACTCTCGTTACGTTTTTAGCAAAAAGACGGGCAGCATTTTGCCCCTGCCCTAGAGATTTGTGGAACTTTGAACTTGAGAGAGATGATTTAGGGTATCTGGTAGAAGAAATTTCTAAGCAGCAAAACATTCAAGAGGTGACTTGGGTGCTGTTAAAGGCATTCCATCTTATAAGGAAAACAGAATAAAAGTTCAGAAAATTTGCAGCCTGATGACGCAGTAGAAAAGAAAAACCCATTTTTTGAAGAGAAATTCAAGCTGGCTACAGAAATTTGCATAAGTAACAAGGAGCCGAATGTTAATCCCCAAGATAATGGGGAAATGTCTCCATGGCATCTTCACGGCAGCCCCTCCCATCACAGACTCAGAAGCCTAAGAGGAAAAAATGGTTTTGTGTGCCAGCCCCAAGATCTCCATGCTGTGTGCAGCCAAGGGACTTGGTGCCCTGAGTCCCAGCCACTCTAGCTATTGCTAAAAGGGGGCAGGATACAGCTTGGCCCATGGTTTCAGAGGGTGCAAGCCCCAAACCTTGGCAGCTTCAACATGATGTTGAGTCTGTGAGTGCATAGAAGTCAAGAATTGAGGTTTGGAAACCTCCACCTAGATTTCAGAAGATGTATGGAAATGCCTGGATGCCCAGGTAGAGGTTTGCTGCAGGGGCGGGGCCCTCATGGAGAACCTCTGATACGGCAGTGCACAAGGGAAGTGTGGGGTCGGAGCCCCCACACAGAGTCCCTACTGGGGCACTGCCTAGTGGAGCTGTAAGAAGAGGGCCAACATCCTCCAGACCCCAGAATGGTAGATCCACTGACAGCTTGCACCGTGTGCCTGGGAAAGCCGCAGACACTCAACACCAGCCTGTGAAAGCAGCCAGGAGGGGAGCTATACCCTGCAAAGTCACAGGGGTGGAGCTGCCCAAGACTATGGGAATCTACCTCTTGCATCTGTGTAACCTGGATGTGAGACATGGAGTCAAAGGAGATCACTTTGGAGCTTTAGAATTTGACTGCCCTGCTGGATTTTGGACTTGCATGAGCCCTGTAACCCCTTTGTTTTGGCTAATTTCTCCATTTGGAATGGCTGTGTTTACCCAATACCTGTACCCCCATTGTATCTAATAAGTAATTAGCTTGCTTTTGATTTTATAGGCTCATAGGCAGAAGGGACTTGCCTTGTCTCAGATGGACTTGGGAATGTGGACTTTTTGGTTAATGCTGAAATGAGTTAAGACTTTAGGGGACTGTTGGGAAGGTATGATTGGTTTTGAAATGTGAAGACATGAAATTTGGAGGAGCCAGGGGTGGAATGATATGGTTTGGCTCTGTGTCCCCACCCAAATCTCATCTTGAATTGTATTCCCATGATTCCCACATG
The DNA here is from genome assembly GCF_028858775.2 of Pan troglodytes. Lineage (NCBI taxonomy): Eukaryota > Metazoa > Chordata > Mammalia > Primates > Hominidae > Pan > Pan troglodytes. Next base: position 55,839,605 of record NC_072414.2, read on the forward strand.
TTGTGGGAGGGAACCTGTGGGAGATAATTTGAATCATGGGGGCGGTTTCCCCCATACAGTTCTCATGGTAGTGAATAAGTCTCATGAGATCTGATGCTTTTATCAGGGGTTTCCGCTTTTGCATCTTTCTCATTCTCACTTGCTGCCACCATGTAAGCGTGCCTTTTGGCCGGGTGCGGTGGCTCACACCTGTAATCCCAGCACTTTGGGAGGCTGAGGCAGGCGGATCACAAAGTCAGGAGTTCCAGACCAGCCTGGCCAACATGGTGAAACCGCGTCTCTGCAAAAATACAAAAATTAGCTGGGTGTGGTGGCACATGCCTGTAGTTCCAGCTACTCAGGAGGCTGAGGCAGGAGAATCGCTTGAACCTGGGAGGTGGAGGTCGCAGTGAGCCAAGTTCGTGTCACTGCACTCCAGCCTGATGAAGAGCAAGACTCTGTCTAAAAAAAAAAAAAAGTGTCTTTTCCTTCCTGCCATGATTCTGAGGCTTCCCCAGCCATGTGGAACTGTAAGTCCAATTAAACCTCTTTTTCTTCCCAGTCTCGGGTATGTCTTTATCAGCAGCATGAAAACACACTAACACACCCTCTATCCCTTTTCTTTACCCAATCTTTTAAAGAATCCTTTTGACCTGCACAGCTTCCCATGGTCTAGATTTTGCTGATTGCATATTCCTGGTGCAGTTCAACCAGTTTTTCTGTCACCCATATTTCCTGCCATCTACAGCTGTATCCAAGGACTGGATTAAACTCAGGTTTGGTCCTTTGACAACAGAGTAAGAGATATTAGGTAAGTCCATAGCAAACACACATGCCTGGTTATCTCCCTTTTTATGATGATAACATCCATGTTAACATGTTATAGTGCCTAATGCCCATATCTATTAATTCACTGAGGGTTGTTAAATGATGATATTCTCATTCAAGGGTTGGCAAACTATGGCCTGCAGGCCAAATCTGTCAAACTTCCCCTGTTTCTATAAGTAAAATGTTGTGGTCAGGAAGCAACAGTCAGGCATGGAAAGCCAAGATCTAAGGTCTAGTCTCTGGAAACACCAGGCTGCTGGTCCCCTCTGAGGTCATGCCATCTCCCTGGGATTAGTCAGGTTAGAGTACAGGACCCCAAAGTCACAGAATCTACAGACTTCTATCTCCTCTTGTCTCAAGGACTCTCTCTTTACTTTCATGGCTTGAGCCTACCCTATCTTAGAACATCTAACCTCTCCCCCTTCCCCCATCATAATCCCCTCAAAGAGCTCCAACTTTTAGAAACATAACCCAGGAGAGCAAGCCACCTTAGGTGACCTCTTCTCTCAGCCCTACAGGTCAAACTTCCTCTGAGGCAGGAAACTTAAAAGCTTGCATACCTTTTCAGAAAACAAGGGGGAAACCCCAAGAATAACTAACTAAATAAATGGCTGTTATCCTTTCTAATTCTTTTTTTTTTTTTCTTTTGAGACTGAGTCTTGCTCTGTCACCCAGGCTGGAGTGCAGTGTCGTGATCTTGATTCACTGTAACCTCCGCCTCCTGGGTTCAAGTGATTCCCATGCCTCAGCCTCCCCAGTAGCTGGGATTACAGGTGCACACCACCACACCCGGCTAATTTTTGTATTTTTAGTAAAGACGAGGCTTCACCATGTTGGCCAGGCTGGTCTCGAACTCCTGACCTCAAGTGATCTGCCTGCCTCAGCCTCCCAAAGTGCTGGGATTACAGGCATGAGCCACTGTGCCCGGCCTTTTCTAATTCTTCCACAACAGCAAAGCAAAACACAACATCTCAGTTTCCTGCCACATCTTATTGGCTATCAAATACAGAAAAAAAGGTTATTCTTGAGGGCTTTATCTTTATGAAGGCCACTTTTCTTGCACATGAAAGAAATATCATTTAAATTAGCTGAAGGAAAAACAGGACATCTATTAAAAGGACCAAAAAGGCAGGGCGCAGTGGTTCTCACCTGTAATCCCATGACTTTGGCAGGCTGACGTGGGAGGACTGCTTGAGTCCAGGAGTTCAAGACTAGGCTGGGCAATGTGGTGAGATCCTGTGTTTACTAAAAATTTAAAAATTAGCTGGGTGTGGTGGTACACGCCCGGGAGGCTGGAGTGGGAAGATTGCTTGAGCCCAGGAGGTCAAGGCTGCAGTGAGCTATGATTGTGTCATTACCTTCCAGCCTGAGCAACAGAAATTCTGTCTCAAAATAAAATAAAATAAAATAAGGACCCAAGGACAGGACTGGAATAGCTGCTCTGAGCACTCTGAGACCTTATGGGATCCCAGCCTCTACTCTTCTGTTTTGCATGCTCTCCATTCTCCTTTCTCTGCAAAACATTTCTTCTCGTTTCTCTTTTCCCCTGGCAGAAAATAGCCATCCTGTAGCTCTCAATTCTGTCTTTCAGTTCAAGAGACAGTGGATATTCACTAGTATTTCTCAAGGCCAAAATTTCCAGATGGATAAATCTGATTGTTTCACCCCCAGAGGTTGCAGATATCCCTTGCCCTCAAGTCCTGTTGGCCAGAACTTATTCACGTGGCTACGTCTAGCTGTAAGGGAGGCTGGGTTTCATGGCCTCTAACTGGATGATCATAGGCTCTGTGGCTCTTCCTAAAAGGAAGAAAGGTAAAATGGCTACTGGAGACAGCTGCCTCTGCCACAGTCCATATCAAATGCTTAGTTGTTTAAGACAAAGAATATGGCATCCCCTAGAGATAAGGCCAAAGACAAATGATAGCCTCAACCCATGCTGGGAGCTGTAAGCTATAAAGAGAGAGGAACTGACACCAACAAGAAACAGACCTGATACCTTCTTTTTCTAGGTGAAATTCACAAAAATGGGATTCCCAAGTCAAAGATCATGTGTATTTTAAATTTTAATTCATATGGCCAGATTATTTTCCCACAAGGTTGTAGTAATTTCCATTTCTATCACCTGGCATCTGTTTTACTTGGTGCAGTTCAACGAGTTTTTCTGTCCCCCATATTTCCTACAATCTGCAGCTATATCCAAGGACTGGATTAAACTCAGGTTTGGTCCTTTGACAACAGAATGAGATAGAGCCCTCCAGAATAACCTTTTTTTTTTATGTATTTGATAGCCAGTAAGATGTGGCAACTGTTTTCTCAGTCTTACAAGCATTGTATGTTATCCATCGGTCTTTCAAGTTTTACCAATCTGAAAGATGAAAAAGGTATACATTACCTAACTACAAGTCAGTTTGCAGGATAAACATGTTTCCTGTTTGTTGCTTTACTCATGGCCTCAGGACACACCAATCTATATGTCTTCAACCCACCTCAGTTTGCAAAGCCTGACAGCACAATTCCATCTTTGCCTCGGCAGCTGCACCACTCTCTGTGCATTAATAAAGCCCTTCTGGAAAACAATTTGCCAAAATAAATCATTGTTCTCACCTTTAGTTCAGTGACCCCTCTTCTGGAAATCTATCTGACAGAAATAATCTAACTTATAAAGACAACCATATGCACAAAGATGTTCATTACAGCATTATTTATAACAGAAGAATTTTAAAAGCAATCTAAGTAGCCAACAATATTACACAAGGGTTAGTCAAGCTATGGTATGATGCAATCCTAAATCCATTAAAATGGTAATTATGAAGACTATGGAGTAATATGCAAATTAATCATGATATAAAATATGGATAGATTAGGTATGCATATGTTAATTAATTTGATTTAGCCATATCAAAATGTATATATATTTCAAAACATCATGTTGTGCCTCAACATATCTATGACAAACCCACAGCCAACATCATGAATAGACAAAAGCTAGAAGCACCCCTTTTAAAAACAGAAACAAGGCCAGGTGCTGTGGCTCATGCCTGTAATCCCAGCACTTTGGGAGGCTGAGGCGGCCAGATCACTTGAGGCCAGGGGTTTGAGACTAGCCTGGCCAACATGGCAAAACCCCGTCCCTACTACTAACAATTAGTCAGGTGTGTTCGCACATGCCCGTAATCCTAGCTACTCGGGAGGCTGAGACATTAGAATCTCTTGCATCCTGGAGGCAGAGGTTGCAGTGAGCCTACCATACCCCAGCCTGGGCAATAAAGCAAGACTCTGTCTCATTAAAAAAAAAAAAAAAAAAAAAAAATGGCCGGGCACTGTGGCTCACGCCTGTAATCCCAGCACTTTGGGAGGCTGAGGAGGGCAGATCATCTGAGGTCAGGAGTTCGAGACCAACCTAACCAACGTGGGGAAACCCCGTCTCTACTAAAAATACAAAATTACCAGGGCATGGTGGCGCATGCCTGTAATCCCAGCTACTCAGGAGGCTGAGGCAGGATAGTCACTTGAAACTGGGAGGTGGAGGTTGCAGTGAGCCGAGATTGCGCCGTTGCACTCCAGCCTGGGTGACAAGAGAGAAACTCCGTCTCAAAAAATAAAAAAATAAAAATAAATTAAAAAATAAAAACAAGAACAAGACAAGGATACCCAATATCATCACTCCTATTCAAAATAATACTGGAAGTCCTAGTCAGAGCAATCAGGCAAAAAAGAAATAAATGGCATCCAAATAAAAAAGAAGACAAATGACCTCTCTTTGCTGACGTCATTCTGTACCTAGAAAACCTTAAAGACTCTGCCAAAAGGCTCCTAGATCTGATAAACAACTTCAGTAAAGTTACAGGATACAAAATTGATGTACAAAAATCTTATCATTTTTATACATCAATAACATTCACGCTGAGAGCCACATCAAGAATGCAATGCCATTTACAAGAGCATTAAAAACAAAAAGTAACTAGGAATACATCTAACCAAGGAGGTGAAAGATCTCTACAAGGAGAACTACAAAACAGTTCTGAAAGAAATCAAAGATGACACAAACAAATGGAAAAACATTCCATACTCATGGACTGGAAGACTTAATATCATTAAAATGGCCATACTGCCTAAAGCAATCTACAAATTCAACGCTATTCCTATCAAACTACCAATGTCATTTTTCACAGAATTAGGAAAAACTCTTCTAAAATTCATATGGAACCAAAAAAAGAGCTTGAATAGCCAAAGCAATCCTAAGCAAAAAGAACAAAGCCAAAGGCATCACATTACCTAACTTCAAACTATAAAGCTACAATAATCAAAACAGCATGATACTGGTAGAAAAACAGACACATAGGCCAAACAGAATAGAGAACCCAGAAATAAAGCCATACACTGACAGCATCTGATCTTTGACAAAGTTGACAAAAATAAGCAATGGGAAAGGGATTCCCTATTTGATAAATGATGCTATGATAACTGGCTAGCCATATGCAGAAAAATAAAGCTGGACCCCTGTGTTTCACTGTATACAAAAATTAAATGAAGACGGATTAAATATTTAAATGTAAGATCTCAAACTATAAAAATCCTAGAAGAAAACCTAGGAAATACCATTCTGGACATCAGCCTTGGCAAATAATTTATGGCTAAGTCCTCAAAAGCAATAGCAACAAAAACAAAAATTGACAAAATATTTGCAAAAATAGAGAAAATATTTGCAAATTATGCATCCAACAAAGGACTAATATCCAGATTGTTCTACAGAAAATATACATGCACTCATATGTTCATCGCAGCACAATTCACAATAGCAGAGATATGGAATCAACCTAGGTGCCCATCAACAGTGGACTGGACAAAGAAAATGTGCCAGCAGGTGCAGTGGTTCATGCCTGTACTCTAGGCTTTGGGGAGGTTGAGGTGGGAGGATTGCTTGAGCTCAGGAGTCCACGACCAGCCTGGGCAAGGTGATGAGACACTGTCTCTAAAAAAAAAAAAATTAATTAGCCAGGTGTGATGGCACACACCTGTAGTCCCAGCTACTTGAGAGGCCAAGGCCAAAGAACCCCTTGAGCCCAGGAGTTTGAGACTGCAGTGAGCTGTAATCAGGCCACAACAGTCCAACCTGGGTAACACAGCAAGACCCTGTCTCCAAAAAGGAAAGAAAATGTGGTACATATACACCATGGAATACTACACAGTCATAAAAAGAATGAAATCATGTCCTTTGCAGCAACGTGGATGAGGCTGGAGGCCATTATCCTAAAGGAATTAATGCAGGAACAGAAAACCAAATATCACATGTTCTCACTTATAAGTGGGAGCTAAACATTGGGTACATATGGACATAAAAATGGGAACATAGACACTGGGGCTACTAGAGGGGGGAAAAGGGGGAGGAACGAGGACTGAAAAACTGCCTGTTGGGTACTATGCTGGCTACCTGGGTGATGAGATCATTCATATGCCTAATCTCAGCATCATGCAATATACCCATGTAACAAATCTGCACATGTACCCTGTGAATCTAAAATAAAAGTTGTGGGCCGGGCACGGTGGCTTATGCCTGTAATCCCAGCACTTTAGGAGGCCAAGGTGGGCGGATCACTTGAGGTTAGGAGTTCGAGACCAGTCTGGCCAAAATGGCAAAATCCCATCTCTGCTAAAAATACAAAAATTAGCTGGGCGTGGTGGCGTGCACCTGTAATCCCAGCTACTCGGGAGGCGGAGGTTGCAATGAGCCAAGATAGCGCCACTGCACTCCAGCCTGGGTGACAGAGCAAGACTCTGTCTCAAAATATAAAATAAAATAGTTGAAATTATTTTTACAAAATTGTGTTTGTAAATACATATGACTTTTGTTCAATTAAAACATAATAAATGTTAAATAAAATAAAAATGGATTGAGGATAGCTTCTGCTTTTGCATGCCTTTAAGGAATTGCTCTCTTTCTGGCTGTGTGGCACTATTCCTCCTAGTCCCTGACTGCAGGAGTGGGTATGTGACACAGGCCTGGAGAATCACGTTACCCTGTCATAACAAACTTAATAGCTTAAAACAACAAACATTTTTTATCTTACATTTCTGGGAAGTCAGAAGTTTGAAATAGGTCTATATGGACTGAAGTCAAGGTGTTGGCTGAGCTGTGTTCCTTCTGGAGGATCTAGGGGACACTGTTTCCTTTTCAGTTTCTAAAAGTTGCCTCCATTTCTTGGCTCATAGCCTGTTCCTCCATCTTCAAAGCCAGGAGCACAGCATTTTCAAACCGCTCTCTCACCCTGACTCTCCTAACCTGCCTTTTATAAGGACCTTTGTGATTCTGCTCAGCCCACTGGAGAATCCAGAATACTCTCCCCATCTGAAAATCCTTAACTTAATCATATCTGCAAAGCCCTCTTTGCCATGCAAGGTAACATATTCACAGGGGCCAGGGATTAAGACAAGGCAATCTTTCAAAGGTCATCATTCTGCCTCCCACACAAGTTATATAACTACAAAATTTAAGACTTGGAACATGTACAAAAACGTTACCCGCAATTTATCCATCACCCTAAACACAATCACTAATGATATCTTTCTTGAGTCCTTCCAATCTTTTTTCTGTTTACAGTTGTTCACACAGTTACAATTATACCATTTTGTATTCAACTTTTTCACTTGATACATACCACACACCATTCCTATGCCTTTATGATACTCATTAGCAATGGCTGCATAATATGCCACTGAGTGGATATGTTGTCACTTATTTAACCAACTCCCTGTTGTTAGACCTTTAGGTTGACATGTAGGTTTCCATCTTTTCACTCTTATACATAACGAGCCAATGAACAAATACATGCATACAGCTCTTTCTAAATATGTGGATTATTTCTTTAGAATAGATTATCAGAGGTGGGATTACCAAACCTAAAGAAATAAACAGTTTGATGTGAACAGCCAAATTATATCCCCAAAGATTGCAGTGATTTCACTCCCACCTGTGATAAAGGAGAATGCCTAATTCACTACCCCCCATCAGTTGTTGTCACTCCAGGGGAGTGAATTCAAAGCCCTTGCCAAATGTCATTTGACTCATTCTCTATATCCTGTTTGTACTCAGGCATCTTGTCCCAAGTTATGACATTTACGGTAAACCTGAAGTGTCACGATTTCTCAGGTATGTTTTCATCACTCAGAACTGAATTAGCCAGTCAACTAAGTCAACATTTCATCCAAAGATATGTAAAGTTAGAAACCAACTTTCCAGCAGTGATTTTGATTTATTTATTTATTTTTTTAATTTTGAGACAGAGTCTCGCTCTGTCGCCCAGGCTGGAGTATAGTGGCATGATCTCAGCTCACTGCAACATCCACCTCCCGGGTTCAAGCGATTCTCCTTCCTCAGCCTCCCCAAGTAGCTGGGATTACAGATGCGCATCACCAGGCCTAGCCATTTTTGTGTTTTTTAGTAGAGATGGGGTTTCACCATGTTGGCCAGGCTGGTCTCGAACTCCTGACTTTGTGATCCGCCCACCTTGGCCTCCCAAAGTGCTGGGATTACAGGTGTGAACCATCACACCTGGCCTCTTTTATTTCTTTTAATTTTATTTATTTATTTATTTTTTGAGACAGTTTTGCTCTTGTTGCTCAGGCTGGAGTGCAATGGTGCAATCTCAGCTCCCTGCAACCTCCACCTCCCGGGTTCAAGTGATTCTCCTGTCTCAGCCTCCTGAGTAGCTGAGATTACAGGTGCCTGCCACTACATCTGGCTAATTTTTGTATTTTTAGTAGAGATGGGGTTTCACCATGTCGGCCAGGCTGGTTTTGAACTCCTGACCTCAGGTGATCTGCCTGCCTTGGCCTCCCAAAATGCTGGGATTACAGGCATGAGCCACTGTGCTTGGCCTCTCTTATGGTTTCGTATAATAAACAGCACCAATCCCTGCCACAACAGCTGTGGAGCACACCTGGAACATGTCAACATGTCTTCCTTGTTTGTAGAACTGTGCCCAGCTGAACCCACCTGGTTGATCCTTAAGCTGCTCACCCTCCTGAACTCTGAAAGGGAAAGGGTCCTAACTTCCCAGACCTTGCCAAGCATGCAGCCTCAGGCCACTATGACAACACAGAGAGGTAAAGCCACATTAGCATCTAGACTTGTGGCTGCCTCTGGTCCTAAGTTAAAGCTATGCTCTGAAAATGGTAACATCACAATAGCGCTAACAGCAATGACCCACATCTACTGAGTAATGGTTAAAGTACAGGCATTGTGCTCGGTATGATTATATGGATCATCTCATTTCTCCTTACAAGAACTCTAGAAGGTATCTGCTACAAAACCATTTTAAAATGAGGAAATTGAGCCTCAGAAAAGTTAAGGAATTTGCCCAAGGCCACACAGCTAACAAGTAGCAAAACCAGGATGTGAGGCCAGATGCTATCTGACTCCAGAGGAGAATTCTTAACAACATATTAGGTGGTGTTGCTGCTAAAAATATCTGCAGCATATTGTCTTAGTGTGTTACTCATCAAAACCCAGAGTCTTAGGGAAAAGCAACCTGGTGCCTTTCTGTACATTCAAAGAAAAGCAGCAGGGTAGGCCCCTAAACAACAGTGAGGCCTTGGAAAAGAATCACAGAAATAATGAAGAGGCGTTTGTATCTTGTCCACACATTCTTTTGCTGTCTGATTCGCCTTCTCAACTGGGAAATACAATGAGGACATGTATGTGTACTGGGTTCAGGATCCTGGTTTGTCTCTAAAATCAAAAGGTCAGCACCTTGAATTCTGGGCTATGTCATGTGTCTGCATTTCCACAGCATCCCATAATTCCAGGCCTGGCCTAAGGGCACTGGGCCAGACGGAAGCACAGATGGAAGGCCTTGGTTGGTGATCCTGAGCCAGGGTCTCTTAGCCAGGAGGCTGCACCCCAGACACAGACACTCCAGCAGAAATGTTGAGTGGGTGGATGCAGATGTTACCCTCCTCAGCCTCAAGAGCCCTCAGACCAGGCTTCAGACTCAAAATTCAATCCCAAATAGCAGTGTGAAGTTGTGACCTCCAGACTTTGACCCCTTCTAAGCACATCCTCCCTTATTGTTGCTGCCGTCTCTATTCATCCTTTTTGTGACATCGCCCCTGCTCTTCAGGCATAGATTTGTTTTGTTTAGAGACAGGGTCTCCCTCTGTCGTCCAGGCTGGAGTACAGTGGCACAATCATAGCTCACAGCAACCTCAAACTCCTGGGCTCAAGCAATCCTCCCACCTCAGCTTCTCAAGTAGCTAGGACTACAGATATGTGCTACTATGCCTGACTAATTTTTTCATTTCTATTTTTTTGTAGAGATGGGGTCTTGCTGTGTTGCCTAGGTGGGTCTCCAATTCTTGTGCTCAAGCGATCCTCCTGCCTCAGCCTCCCAAAGTTCTGAGATTACAGGAGTGATTCACTGTGTCTGGCCCCAGGCATAGATATTGTTGTAAATAGCAATAGTAATATTAGCAATAGCTGCAGCAGTAATAGTAGCAGTAGCAGCAGCAACTGCAGTAGTATTGGTAGTAACAGTAGTAGCAATGGTGGAGATGGTGGTAGGAGTAATAATAGCTACCACTACTATTTACTGAGACTTTCCTGTGTTCTAGGACCTATGCTGAGTGCTTTAACTGCATTATTTTATTTCATCTTCACAACCACCTTGGGCAAGGTGGCCGTAACACTCCCATTTTATAGATGAGGCAATGAAGCTCTGAGCTATCACGCAACCTAGCAGAGCTTGGATTTGAATCAGGTCTTTTTGCCTGCAAGACCCACGCTTTTAACTACCATGTTTGCTTCCTTCCTATGGAAAATGTTTTTTGTTTGTTTTTTTGAGACAGGGTCTTGCTCTGTTGCCCAGGCTGGAGTGCAGTGGTACAATCTTGACTCACCGCAACCTCTGCCTCATGGGTTCAGGTGATTCTCGTGCCTCAGCCTCCTGAGTAGCTGGGACTACAGGTGCCTGCCACCATGCCCGGTTGATTTTGTATTTTTAGTAGAGATGGGGTTTCACCATGTTGGCCAGGCTGGTCTTGAACTCCTGACCTCAAGTGACCCACCCTCCTGGGCCTCCCAAAGTGCTGAGATTACACGTGTGAGCCACCATGCCTGGCCTTTTTTTTTGGTCAGCTACCAGGCTGTTGTGTTGGTTGTCATGGGAATGGATCGTAAGTCCTCTATATTAGTTTCCTGTTTTGAAAATGAATTATGACGAATGTAGTAGCTTAAAACAATACAAGTTTATTATCTTGCAGTTCTGGAGGTCAGAAGCCTGAAAAAAAAAATGGGTCTTATGGGGCTAAAAGCAAGGTGTTAGCAGGGCTGCATTCTTTCTGGAGGCCCTAGGGGAGATCCATTCCCTTGCCTTTTCCAGCTTCTGATGTCATCTGCATTCTTTGGCTCATGGCTGCTTCCTCCATTTTTACAAAGAACATCACTCCAACCCCTGCTTCTGTCTTCTTCTCTGCCCTGCCTTTCTTTTATAAGGACTCTAGTGATTGCATTGGGCTCACCTGGCTAATCCGGGATCATCTCCCCATCCCATGATTTCTAATTTAATCACATCTGCAAGACCTCTTTTTGCCATGTAAATTAACATAGGTTCAGGAATTAAGATGTGGACATCTTTGAGGGGCTGTTATTCGATCTACTATACTCACCAAGTGCCAGTTTCCTCAACCAAAAGCCAGGCTACGAGTTGGCCATGGGAGTGAGAAGTGAGACAGGAGGGAAGGCCTACTGAGTGGCACATGCCTACCCTGCCCTCAGATGCTCTGTCACTGGGGTTATGAAACTTGCAGACATGGGGTTGGTCTGCAGAAGGATGTGTCAAGAATAGAGGGCCAGGCTGGGCATGGTAGCTCATGCCTGTAATCTCAACACTTTGGGAGGCTGAGGCGGGCAGATCACTTGAGGTCAGGAGTTCGAGACCAGCCTGGCCAACATGGCGAAACCCCGTCTCTACTAAAAATACCAAAAGAACTAGCCAGGTGTCATGGTGCATGCCTGTAATCCCAGCTACTCAGGAGGCTGAGGCAGGAGAATCACTTGAACCCAGGAAGTAGAGGTTGCAGTGAGCTAAGATGGCCCCACTGCACTCTAGCCTGGGCGACACCAGTGATACATCTCAAAAAAAAAGAAAAGAAAAAGAAAAAAGAAAGAATAGAGGGCCAGAATGAAAGGAGCTAGTTGTTCACCCACAGAATTCAGAGTTGGGCAAAGTTAGAAGCAATGGAGAAGGCATTTAGCAGGCTTTTGTAGGCCACTGTAGGCTTTCCTCACTGCAAGACTTTTGACAGACTGCTAGAATACCTTCTGGAGCAGAAAGCTCACTTCTTCACAAGAGAGCCAAGGCCATTGCTGGCAGCTGTGTTAAAAACTTCTTCCTTAGTTGAAGTCTACTTCCTCAGAAATGCACCCATTGGTCCTATCTCTACAGAGGCTGAACAGCTGCTCCCCCACCCACTGCCTTCCGGAGGTGAGGCTTTCAAGTGTAATGAAATCTTTGAAAGGTGCTTGTACTAAATCAAAGACACCAGCTGCACCCAGGGTGTACCAGCTGCCATCATCCACTGCCACAGGAACAGTGGATCTTCTGGGTGCTTTCAGAGTCCATGAACCAGTGACAATACTAGTCTGGTGCCTGCCACAAACAAACAGGCTCTTTAAAGCAGTGCCCTGGATCAAAGAGCAGAACCAGATCATCCTTGGAAGAAAAGGGCCGAGCAGATTTGGAAACGCGGCCAGATGCCCCAGACTCCTCTCCTTATAGCAGCTGTCAGAATTACAAGAAAGTATCTGTTGATGTCCCTGGTCCCTGTGCCCTGAAAACCTTCCTCCTCACTCTCTGGCCTAGGAGTAGAAATGGTTTCCTGCTGCTGCTGATCTGAGTTGCATCAAACTCTCCAGTGCTTTCTTGATTCTTCCATTGCTTGTGTGATGTCTATTAACATCTTTCTGTTTTAAATACTCAAAGTAGTATTCGTTTTCAGACTAGACATTACTCATGTAGGCTATGTTACCTGTATTACATTACCTATATATGTTACCTTCAGCTGTCATGCTTCAAGCACCCCCTTGCTGTTCTACAAGTGCTAAATTTCCTCCTTTAGCCTAGCTATTCATTTTCCCATTTAACAGCCTTGGTAACTGATTTAGAAAAAATCTCTCTCTCTTTTTTTTAAAGAATCTCTGAAAAGGAAGATAAGGTCTGTGTGATCCACAAAGATCAAGAGTGGGGTCCAGGCCAGGTGCAGTGGCTTATGCCTGTGAACCCAGCACTCTGGGAGGCCAAGACAGGTGGATCACCTGGGGTCAAAAGTTTGAGACCAGCCTGGCCAACATGGTGAAACCCTGTCTCTACTAAAAATACAAAAATTAGTGGCTTGTGCCTATAGTCCCAGCTGCTTGGGAGGCTGAGGCAGGAGAATTGCTTGAACCTGGGAGGCAGAGGTTGCAGTGAGCCAAGATTGCACCACTGCACTCCAGCCTGGGCACAGAGTGAGACTGTCTCAAAGAAAAACAAAAAGTGGGGTCCAGTACCCCTCAATTCAACAAATATTCACTTGGTTCCCAGCATTCATTCATTCATTCGACAAATATCTATTGAGCACTGCTATTTTTCAAGCACTGTTGTAATTGGAGGGATACAGCAGTGAACAAGACAAAGTCTTTGCCTTAATGGAGTTTATATTTAAGTGGGAAGAGATGGACAATGAACAAATAACAAATAAATCTACAGTATATCAGACTGTGATAAGAGCTACAGAGAAAATACAAAGCTGGGTAAAGGAGTGAAGAGTGCCCAGATAGACATTGCTGGGATCACTTGAGGTCAAGAGTTCAAGACCAGCCTGGGCAACATGGTTAAACCCAGTCTCTACTAAAAATACAAAAATTAACTGGGCATGGTGGTATGTGCCTGTAGTCTCAGCTACTTGGGAGGCTGAGGCATGAGAATCGCTTGAACCTGGGAGGCAGAGATTGCAGGGAGCCGAGATTGGGCCACTGCGCTCTAGCCTGGGTGGCAGAGCAAGACCCTATCTCAAAAAAAAAAAAAAAAAAAGTGAGTATAAACAAATGGGGAGGTTTGCGGACTGAACTCTGAACATTCCTGTGTTCAGAGGTTAGGAAATTATGGAAGAACCAGGAGAGGGGACTGAAGAGACAGGGTGTGTGTATGTGTGTGTGTGTGTATGTGTGTGTGTAGCAAGGAGAGAGGAGAGACTGTGAATGATCCTTGGGTAACTGCAGTCCATGTCTGTCTGTATGTCTTGTACCTCTGAGTTTGTGTAGCAGAGGACAGCTACATGGACTTTGAGTCTGCAAGCAAAGTTCCAGGCATGCAGTGAAAGTTCAGTGACCTCCCCAAAAAGGGTCCATAAACTCAGTTCATGGGTCTCTCCAAGAAGCCCCTACAACTTGAGTTCAATGCAGTCCTCAAGAATGTCTTGTTGGACCTGAGTTTATCAGCCTCCCCAGACAGCCTCACAGTTAGAGTCAGTACATTTCCTAAGAACCCCCTGCCTGAATTCAGTGAGCCCCTGCAGCCTAAATTTCGCACATTTCCCAAAAAGGTCCCACAGCCTCAGTTCAGTCACTTCGCTAGGGTGTCCTTAGAATCTGAGTTCTGAGCACTTCTCAAAGGTTCCTGCAGCCTGAGTTCAAAGCATTTTGACCTCCCTGCAGGCTGATTCCCTCTATGTCCTACCCCCAGGAAACCCCTGTGCCTCTAGTCCCCATCACTCCAGGCTCACCCTCAGGCTCTAAGTTACCAAGGCCCAAGGCCAAGAAGGCATGTGAAGCCAGGAGTCTTTTCCTTCAGGGAAGAAAGGACACTAGGTGTCTCTCTCTCTCTCTCTCTCTCTCTCTCTCTCTCTCTCTCTCTCTCTCTCTCTCTCTGTCTCTCTCTCCTTCTTACTCTGACAAAGGCCTCTGCCCCTTGCTGGCAGCCTAGTGTCCCCATCTGCCAAGCCCCTAGGAGACCCTCAGTGGTGGCCACAGGTAGATCAGGGTGCAGACTCAGGATGGTGAGAAAGAAGGATCCCAGGAGAGAAGGGGGCTGAGTCTCCCTGGCAGCTCTGTCTTTCTCCCATTTTTCTTTCTCTCACCTCTGCTGGTAGCAACACCCAGGTCATGCACCCTGAATGGACTCTAGAGTGAATGGGAGGAGCAAAGGGAAAGGGAAGGCATAGAAGGCCAAGGGAGTCCTAAGCTAGGCCAGCATCTTGGCAAGGAGCTGGCAGAGCTCCCCAATGTTAGAGAGCTCGACACCACTCCCCTTGGGAGAATCTCTGATGTTAGAGGGCTCTTTGATACCCCCCAACCCTCAGGAAAAAAAGTTTGGGGCTGGGCGTGCCAAGGGCTCTGGTCCTCAGTCTGCTGCAGAGAGTAGAAAAACATTTATTCAAAACTATTCTCTAACCCCCTCAATGCCAAAAAAGTTTATCCTGATATCAACAGGGACTCTTTGCAGGGTTTTAAGCAGGTGAGGGGAAGGTCATGCTGGGGTTGTAGAAAGCATCCGCCAGCTGGTGCCCCAGGGAATGGGAGAGCAAAAGCAGAAAGACCAGTGAGGAGTTTGTTGCACTCGTCCTAGCAAGAGATGAGGGGGACTTAGGCTAGGGGAGCAGCAACGTTGTTGGAGGATGTAGAAGTATGTGAGAGAATGTTTTCATTTTATTCTTTTTATAAGATGGGTCTCGCTATGTTCTATAGGCTGGCCTTGAACTCCTGGGATTAAGTAATCCTCTTGCCTCAGCCTCTGGAGTAGCTGGGACTACAAGTATGCATCACCATGCCAGGAAAGAGAATGTTTAAAGGGCAAAATGGACAGGTCTTGGAGATGGTTTTGGTATGTGGGAGAAGGCAAGAATTCATTCAATGCCAGGTGTGGTTGCTCATGCCTGTAATCCCAGCACATTGGGAGGCTGAGGTGGGAGCATCAGTTGAGGCCGGGAATTCAAGACCAGCCTGGGCAACATAGTGAGACGCCATCTCTATTTAAAAAAAAAAAAAAAAAGATTTTCATTCAACATATACTTATTCGGCACCTCCTAAGCCAGTTCCACGTGCTTGGAATATAGGCTTTAAACAAGAAAGAAAAAAATCCCTGCCCCGTGAGTTCACATTCCAGAGAGTGACTCCCAGGTTTCTGCTTCTTATGACTGGGTAGATGATGGTGTGTGTCACTGAGATAGGGACATGGAAAGAGAAGCTGGTTTGGAAGGGGAGGGGTGCTGAGGTCCATTAGACATGGTTCGCTTGAGGTGCCTGTGGGATGACCAGGGAGGCTGGCCAGGCAGGACTTGTGGCTGGAGCTCAGATGAGAGGTCTGGCCTGGCAGGAGGTAGAGATTTGGTAGTGGCCACACATGGATGGTTCTGAATTTAAGGGAGATGGGAGACTGACCAGGCAAGCAAGTGCAGTCCAAAGACAGACCGGACTCTGAGGAAACAGATGCTGGCCTAGCTTAGGGCTCCCTTGGCCTTCTATGCCCTCCCTTTAGGGAAAGGAGGAGTGAGGGAAGCAGAGGGGTGATGAGAATTGGGAGAACCAGGAGAGTGGGGTACCATTGAGCCACTAGGAAATCCAGTACAGCCCCGAGAGAGGGATCCATTAGATTTGCTCACCAGGCCACTCAGTGACGCCGATGGGGGCAGGTAGTATCAAAGGAATGATGGGATTGGATCTCAGTGGACTGAGGAATAACAAGGAATGAGGAATCAGAGAGAGTTGTGGGTCCTTCTTTCAAAAAGTTTGGCCAGGAGGAGGAGGAGGAGGTAGCCCATCTGTGCCCTCTAGGGAGAACAGGTGTCAGGGCACAAAGGAGAGTACATGTCACTGTGGTTCAAAGTCGAGTTAGGAGGGTCAGTGAGGAGCCATGAGGGGCCAAAGCATGCTGTGCGGTTTCCCCTGGCTCCTTTAGGCAACAACAAGCCCGCCTTCCAGCTACTCTGGATGGTTGATCTGCCAGGAGCCTCTCCACCTCATAGAAGGCAACCTGGCCTGCTGGGAAGCACCCAGCCTTCAGCTTGACTTGGAGTTTGCAACTCTACTTGGCTGCTTCCTCGTTGAGTAGCTATAGGTAAATTCACTAACTTAGCCTCAGTTTTCTCATCTATAAAATGGCATCTTCACAGGGATTAAATAAAAGAACATTGTGAATATAATCAACTTAATTATGGACTTAAAAATGGTTACAATGGGCCAGCCGCAGTGGCTCACGCCTGTAATCCCAGCACTTTGGGAGGCCTAGGCGGGTGGATCATGAGGTCAGGAGATCGAGACCATCCTGGCTAACATGTGAAACCCCGTCTCTACTAAAAAATACAAAAAAAATTAGCCGGGGGTGATGGTAGGCGCCTGTAGTCCCAGCTACTTGGGAGGCTGAGGCAGGAGAATGGCGTGAACCCAGGAGGTGGAGCTTGCAGTGAGCTGAGTTCGCGCCACTGCACTCCAGCCTGGGTGACAGAGCGAGACTCCATCTCAAAAAAAAAAAAAAAAAAAAAAAAGTTACAATGACAAATTTTATGTTATATATATTTTCTCACAATGTTAAGATTATAAATTAATATGCTAAAAGCCATTGAATTGTACACTTTTTTGTTTTTTTTGAGACGGAGTCTCACTCTGTCGCCCAGGCTGGAGTGTAGTGGTGCGAACTCGGCTCACTGCAGCCTCCACCTCCCAGGTTCCTCCACCTCCCAGATTCTCCTGCCTCAGCCTCCAAGGTAGCTGGGATTACAGGCCCTCGCCATCATGCCTGGCTATTTTTTTTATATATATGTTTTTTAATAGAGATGGGCTCCACCACGTTAGACAGGCTGGTCTCAAACTCCTGACCTCAAATGATCCGCCCACCTTGGCCTCCCAAATTGCTGGGATTACAGGCATGAGCAACTGTGCCTGGCTGAATCGTACAACTTAAATGGGTATATTGTATGGCATGTGAATTATAGCTCAGTAAATCTGTTAAAAAAACATGAATGGGCATATTAATTTGCTTAATTATTTCCTATAAAGTGTTGTTTATAGGAATTGTGCCAACTTACTGCCCAAGTTAAGTTTTATTTGTTGGTATATATTAACCCATATACACACAGTTTACAATTTAATTTTCACCCTAAGTGGTGTACAGTCATTAAAGGGGCCCAGACCTCTGGGCTGCTCCAGGTTAAGAACCTTGCCCATGTCTCCTAGACCCTGAGTCTGATCTTCATCTCAGAAGTTGTCAAACTCCACCTGCAAAGCTCACTCTGGGGTAACCAAGCTCTGGAGAACCCAGGCCTCTGATGCAGACGCTTGAGAGGCTGATAAACAGGAAGGCCAATGGCTCCTTTTACCGATGGGGACACACACTGAGCAGTCCTGGGGAAGGGCCCTCCCCATCACTGCGCGCCCAGCAGAAAGGAGGAACACAGGGTGCTCAGTGTTCTTCAGCACCCTCTTCCTAGCAGTAACAACCATGGTTTTCACTGGCTGGTTCAACTTTATTGTGGGATAGAAGTCAATGATCAGAGCAGATATAAATAAAGAGCATTAGAAAATAATGAATCAGGAACTTTTTTTTTTTTTAAGATTCCAGTTCTACAAACCTGTTAGGAAAAACATCAGCCCCTACCACTCCCATTTCCCACTTTCCAGGGAAACCACGTTCAGCTCTTACAGTGTCTTAAAAAAAAAAAAATCTACTCCTTCCTGCTATTTTTCAGATTGGAAAACAGTTTGTAGAAGTCCTGGATGAGGGTCTCAATTTTGACAATTGCTCTAAGAGAACCTGTAAAGCAATATGAAGTCTTGTAGAGCAATAGTAATTAGCTGTGGTAGAGGGTAGTTATAATAATGTAACTATTGCATCCTAACCCCTCTACCACAGCTAATTATTTCATGTTGCTGTACAGATTGCAAATGACTCTCCTCTACAGTATATCTTTTTTTTTTTTTTTGAGATGGAGTCTCGCTCTGTCTCCCATGCTGGAATGCAGTGGCGCGATCTCAGCTCACTGCAACCTCCGCCTCACGGGTTCACGCCATTCTCCCGCCTCAGCCTCCTGAGTACAGGCACCCGCCACCATGCCGGGCTAATTCTTTTTTCCTTTTTTTTTTGTATTTTTAGTAGAGACGGGGTTTCACCGTGTTAGCCAGGATGGTCTCAATCTCCTGACCTCATGATCTGCCCACCTCAGCTTCCCACAGTGTTGGGATTACAGGCGTGAGCCACCGCGCCTGGCCTATATCTTTCTTTTTTTAAAAAAGGTAATTTTTATTGTGTTAAAATATACATAATATAAAATTTATCTTTTTTACTTTTTATTTTTTCTTTGAAACAGGGTCTCACTCTGTCACCCAGGCTGGAGTGCAGTGGCACAATCATAGCTCACTTCAGCCTTGAACTCCTGGATTCAAGCAGTCTTCCTGCCTTAGCCTCCAGAGTAGTTGGGCATTTTAACAATTTTTGACTGTACAGTTCTTTGGCATTAAGTATATTCATGTTGTGTAGGCATCACCACCATCCATCTTAAAACTTTTTCACCACCTTAAACTGAAACTCTGTACCCATTAAACAATAACTCCCCATTGCTTCCTCCTCCAGCTCCTGATAATGACTATTCTACTTTCTTTCTCCATGAGTTTGACTCCTCTACGAACCTCATCTACCTGGAATCATACATTTGTCCTCCTTTTGTGTCTGGCTTCTTTCACTTAACATAGTGTTTTCAAGGATCATCATGTTGAAGCATGTATCAGAATTACATTCCTTCTTCAGGCTAAATGGTATTCCGTTGTGTATGAATCATACTTTGCTTATCCATTCATCCATTAATGGACGCTTGGGTTGTTTCCACTGCTTGGCTCTTGTGAATAACGCTGCTATGAACATGAGGGTAAAAATATCTGTTGAAGTCCCTGCTTTCAATTCATTCATTCATTCATTGAGACAGGATCTTACTTTATCAGTCAGGCTGGAGTGCGTGGTGTGATCACAGCTCACTGCAGCCTCAACCTTCCAGGCTCAAGCCATCCTCCCACCTCAGCCCCCTTAGTAGCCAGGACCACAGGTGCATGCCACCATGCCCAGCTAATTTAATTTTTTTTTTTGTAGAGAAGGGGGGGGTCTCACTATGTTGCCCAGGCTGGTCTTGAACTCCTGCCTCAAGCAGTCCTCCCTCTTTAGCCTCCCAAAGTTCTAGGATTGCAAGTGTGAGCCACTGAGCCCAGCCTCAATTTTTTGTATACCTAGAAGTGGAATTGCTGGATCTTCTAGTAATTTTATGTTTAATTTTTTGAGGGACCTACTTTGTCTTTCTGACAACAGTTTTATGACCAAGGTAAGGCAGATACTAAGACAACTGTTCTCATAAACCAGACAGGACACTTGGTGGCTGGCCCAGGGTCTCAAAGCTTGTTGGAAAGTAGAGCTGGGACTTGAGCCTGGCTCTTCTGGCTTTAAGTCCACCTTCTTTCTCGCTACCATGCTGTCCTCCCTATTATATTGGCCTATAGTCCCCAACCAGAGGTCTCAGATAGATGTTCCCATTCCTCCAGAGCATGTAGAGGAAGCTACATTTATGCAGCCACCCCCCTTTGTTTGCAATCATCATTAGCATCTATCAATGGCACATGTCTGGTCTATTATAGGTCTTGAATTAGAGCCCACCTCACCTCCGGTTAGACTAACTCATTGGATGAAGAAGTCTCATTGACATATTGGGAAAAAGGGTGTGCCTTTGCAATGATTCATGTCTATCTTATATGAATGCTTAATCCCTCAGGGGCTGTTCTTTGATCCAAATTTTGTTCCCCCTCTATTCTGGACCAACTGCTCCACACATAACTCATGGCATTGAAATAACAATTTTAAAGTAGCTGCCACATTTCAGGAATGGAGGGCTTTGCACATGTTAGCTCATTTACTCCCCTCACCCTGAGAAACAGAAAGCATCTTTCTGTTTTGCAGATAAAGAAACATAGGCCAGAGAGATCAAGCCACTTGCCTGAGAGATGGCCCAGGATTTTCTGGGTGCCAACATCAGTGCCTCTATTTCTCCATCTCACAACACCTCCTTCCCAAGGATATCTCCCACTATGTAAGACTTTGTAATCTAAAGCTTATGCTCTTAATGGGAACAGAGGGTTTTTTGAGTTGATGGGTTTTTTTTCTTTTTTCCTGTCTGGAGTTCAGACTTGACTTCTAATTGGTAGGGTTTTGTCCTCACTTCTTTGGACCCTCTCCTACAAGACCATCCACCAGTCTGGGTCCTAATTGTTTGTGACTCTTTTTCAGGGTGGGAGCAGAGTGGTTATGGAATGACCATGGGTCCCGGCATGTAATAAGTGGCCATGACCTCTAGGTCTCTGGGCTAACACCAAGTGTCCCTGTTTAGCCAGTTCTCATTGAGATGTATTGAATGAATAAATAAGCTCATGAAAAAAAAATCAACCTAGACGATATTCTTCTCATCAAGAATAATAATACAAAATCAACCTAGACAATATTCTTCTCATCAAGAATAAAAATAAAATAAACCTAGACAATATTCTTCTCATCAAACAAAAACAAACAAACAAACAAAAAACTCATAATTATCCCCAGTGTTCTCTGCTTCAAAATAATGGGGAGGTACTCAGGAGGCTGAGGTGGGAGGATTCCCTCAGGCCAGGAGTTTGAGACCAGCCTGGGCAACACAGCAAGACCCCATCTTTAAAAATTTTTTTTTTTAATTATCCAGGTGTGGTGGTATGTGCCTATAGTCCCAGCTACTTGAGAGGCTGGTGTGGGAGGGTGATTTGAGCCCAGGAGTTTGAGGCTGCAGTGAGGTATAATCTCACCACTGCACTCCAGCCTGGATGACAGAGCAAGACCTTGTCTCTAAAACACACACACACACACACACACACACACACACACACACACACACACACAATAGTGAGGAGGACTTGAATACTATGAGAAGTGGGGAGCTTAGGAGGAGAGAGGAGGCCAATTTGCTATGATGAAAAGTTCAGTGCCCTAAGTTGAAATCCTAATTCCAGTCGCTTACTGTGTGGCCCTGGGCACATCACTTAACCTCTCTGAGTCATATTTTTCTCATTTTTGAAAAGGGGATAATAATTCTTGCCTCGCTGAGATGGTTGTGAGGATTAAATAAAATGAGGGGTGTGAAGGTGAGAGCACAGTCTCCAGCACACAGGAGAAATGAGGAAGCAGAGAGAATACTGGATGGATGAATGACCTAGCAAACAGTACAATATAGAATCTGTTTAAAGAAGTGAGCTTTAAAAATCTTCATGTGATGTATGTTATCTTTTGGGGCTATAAATGGCATTAGGCAATGAGGTATGTCAACGAACAATTATGACTCACCGTGGAAATACCAAGTCTTTAAAACCCAAGAACCAATTACCAAATCCAGCATCAAAGACACACTGAAGCACTCAAAAAAAAAAAAGTCCCATAGTCTAGGATGTGACAAAATTGCTATGTGTGGGATAGAGCCCTTGATTGCTAAGAAGATTCTGAACATTCACAGTGGAAAATTTTTCTCTTCCATAGGATCAAGTGAGAATCCTATATTCTATATGTGGATTAGGACCAATTAGGATGTCAGGGTCTAAATGATTTTGGTGATATTGGCCCTAAGGATTGCAGGCAAAACCCAAAAGCCACAGTCTCTGAGCTCCTCCCCTAAGGGTGTGCCCAACCCCCTCCTGCTTCCCCTCCGAAGCACTGGAGCTCCTCGCTGCCGGTGCCAACCTCCTCTTCCAGGAAGGAGCTCCCCACTCTCCCATGACCCACTCTGGAGCTCTGGGTCTGATGTGTGCCTGGGCCTCCATGCTCCTGGCCTGAGGTGCTGTCCAGATGCTGAGAGTTGGGAGACTTTGCTGTCTCCAGGAATATTAATAGCATGGGAGCTGTCCAGCCTAGGGAGCCAGCACTGAGAACAGGAGCTGGGCAGGGAGGGCCTCGGAGCTCAGAGCCCAGGACCCAGAGCTTCTGAGCCAAGCTAGGATAGCCAGGAGGGGCCCTGGAGGCCATGCCTAAATGAACAAAGGAGGAAACTGAGGCCCAGGGAGGACAAAGCTTGGCTCAGGGACAGAGAGCCCATCTGCAGCAGAGAGACTCAGGCCTTCTGACCCTAAGTCCAGTGCTTCTCTCGTGTCCTCACATTGTGGGCTTCCCCCAGCAACATACAGTATTATATGCTCACCAATGAGGTATGCATCTGTTGACACATACCTACCACTGACCATGACACTCACTGATACAGCCCCCTCACAAGGTGCTTTTATCATCTCATTTAATTCTTACCACTACCCTGTGATTAGCTATGGTAGTACCGTCATCATCATCGTATTTTCCAGCTACAGAAACTGAGGCACAGAGAGGTGGGGTGCCAGACCTGGGGACTGGAGTCAGTTGTGAGAGCAGTGCGTCAGGGAAGGTTGCCTAGAAGAGGGGACATCTGAGCTGGATAGAGAAGCAGGTGTTCACTAGGAGGGTAAAGGAAGGGAAAGACATTGTAGGGAGAGGGACCAGCAGGAACAAAGCCTAGATTTATGAGGTTGGGGAGAGAGAGACAGAGGCAGAGAGAGAAGAGCACTGCAGGAGCATGAGGCATGCGGAGGATGATAGAGGGTACGGTGGAGACAGTGGGCAGGGTGGGGCTGGGGACTGTCTTACACAGCCATCCCTAAAGGCTCTCTCTGAGGGAACATGTGCATTAGTCCCGGGGCAGCAGACCCTCTGGACCCCAGCCTGAAAAATTTTGGAGCAGGGCTTCCCTAAGTGTTTTCCCTGACGGTGTTCCCAAGGGGTGTGGCTCAACCTTCCAACTACGCAGTAACCTCTCCTAAGTAAGAATAGTATCTGGCCAGACGCAGTGACTCATGTCTGTAATCCCAGCACTTTGGGAGGCTGAGGCAGGCAGATCACTTGAGACCAGGAGTTCAAGACCAGCCTGGCCAACATGGCGAAACCCCCTCTCTACTAAAAATACAAAAATTAGCTGGGTGTGGTGGTGCACTTCTGTAAGCCCAGCTACTCGGGAGGCCGAGGCATGAGAATTGCTTGAACCCAGGAGGTGGAGGTTGCAGTGAGCCGATATCACGCCACTGTACTCCAGCATGGGTGACAGAAAGAGACTATCTCTCAAAAAAAAAAAAAAGTGATATCTCTCCTTCTGGGGTCTCCCTCCTCCATCCCAGCCTAGCTGTGGGCTGAAGCCCCATGTCATCAGGATAAAGGCTCAAGGCCTGGCTACCAAAACACAAAAACACAAGCACTCAGGCCCTGGCCTTTAGGGCCACTTACTTGCCTCCTATGTGTCTGGCTGGGGAGAGGGAAGAAGGATGACTGAAGGACAGGCTGGGGAGAGGAGTCATATCGCTGTGCCAAACTTGCCTCAAGATGGGGTACAAGAAGACAAGGAAGGGAATTTATGTTCATTGAACATTTATTAGGCAGTTGATTCCATTCTAAATACTTTTTTTTTTTTTTTTTGAGACAGAGTCTCTGTCACCCAGGCTGGAGTGCAGTGGCGCAATCTCGGCTCACTGTAAGCTCCACCTCCAGGGTTCATGCCATTCTCCTGCCTCAGCCTCCTGAGTAGCTGGGACTACAGGCACCCGCCACCACGCCCGGCTATTTTTTTTGCATTTTTAGTAGAGACAGAGTTTCACCGTGTTAGCCAGGATGGTCTCAATCTCCTGACCTTGTGATCCACCCACCTCAGCCTCCCAAAGTGCTGGGATTACAGGCATGAGCCACCACACCCTGGCTGTAAACACTTTAATTTAAATATGCTATTTTATTTAATCCTCTCAAAAACCTTCACTTTATAATTGAGGAAACCAAAACTCAGAGAGGTAAGATAAGTCACCTGAGGTGTTTCCCCTGAGGCCATACTTCCCACTAGTATCCGCCTATGGGGATACTAAGGCCGACCTGGAAGTTGAGATTGACAGCACTGCTCTGAAGGAAATCTTTAGCTCAAGGACCCCCCTAATCCACTGGCCTTGTTGACCTTTCTTAGAACTGCACTGCCGTGTAAGATACTTTGATGTAACCTTCCTTCCTTCCCTCTCTCCATCACATGGGTCAGACCTGCATTGACGTCTGACGCCTCTCTCAGCCTTGCCAGCTCCCTCTCCAGTTTTGCACACTTACCGAATAATCTCCTGCAGTCTAACCCTGTCTTGGTGTCTGCTACTTGGAAGACCTGGGCTAACACAGCCACACAGCTAGTGGTAGCTGGCTGGGCTTAGACTGACCTATATAATCCTTCTTCTGCACCATGTGCCACCTGCCATGAAATGGAAATGTCGGGGACTAATGTGAGCTGCTGCCTGGTTTTCTTTAAACAGCACAGGACAGAACTCCTTAGCCCTCCTCCCTCCCACAGCTTCCTTGCTTCCTTCCAGACGGAGTGACTGGCTGCCTCTGGAATCTCAGGGATCTCTTTGTGCCTGCCTGGCTGCTTCTCACTTTTCCCTGGGACTCAAGTGGGGAAGAAAGTCTACGTAGGTTTATTTATATCTTGAAATGAATCTTCCAGCCTGTTTTACACCTACCTCTCAGTTTCAGGTTATTTTTGTTTTGTTTTGTTTTGTTTAGACAGAGTCTCACTCTGTTGTCCAGGCTGGAATGCAGTGGCGCGATCTCCACTCACTGCAACCTCCGCCTCCTGGGTTCAAGCGATTCTCTTGCCTCAGCCTCCTGAGTAGCTGGGATTACAGGCACACACCACTACACCTGGTTAATTTTTGTATTTTTAGTAGAGACAGGGTTTCACCATGTTGGCCAGGCTGGTCTTGAACTGACCTCATGTGATCCACCCACCTTGGCCTCCCAAAGTGCTGGGATTACAGGCGTGAGCCACCATACCTGGCCTTCAGTTTCGGTTTTTATTTTGCCTCAGGTCTGAACAATTCCCTCCACAATGACAACGTTCCAAGCTTCCTGAGTGCTGCACAGACTTTGTGACCTGAAAATAAATGAAATAGAAAGTAATCCTACAGATGGTACAGACACCCCCAACTAGGAGGAAGAGCAAGCTTCCTGAAAAGCTGTATAAAGAGCTCTTTCCACAAATTATATTAAGCTTTATAGTTAAGGGGTAGAGGGCTCCCTATCTCAAAGAACCCTGAATCTATGGCTTATTCCCTTCTTTTCCCCAGACCCAGACTATACAGAGTGGCACTGGATAAATATTTATAATGTGAAAAAATGATTATCTTTAATGGAGTCATTTTACAAGTTCAGATTTTCTCATGACCATTTTCTGGAAAGCAGAAAATCTGAAATTGTAACACGGTTAATAATATGAATATTATTAATCATCTAAGTAATAAAATAATGATATAAAATTCTTCCTGCTTTCAGAAATATATAAAGAGGCCACTGAGCCCATATCTCGAATCTATGAATTCTAAATAGTCCTGGCTGCAGTCTCAAGGCTCCAGGCTGAAGAAATGAACATGAATTTGTTTTGTTTTGTTTTGTTTTGAGTTGGAGGCTCACTCTGTCACCCGGGCTGGAGTGCAGTGGTGCAATTTCGGCTCACTGCAACCTCTGCCTCCTGGGTTCAAGCGATTCTCCTGCCTCAGCCTCCCTAGCAGGTGGGATTACAGGTGCGCGCCACCATGCCTGGCTAATTTTTTATATTTTTAGTAGAGATTGGGTTTCTCCATGTTAGTCAGGCTGGTCTCGAACTCCTGACCTCAGGTGATCTGCCTGCCTTGGCCTCCCAAAGTGCTGGGATTACAGGCATGAGTCACCATGCCAAGCCGAACATGAGTGTTTTTAAGGACTCCTGGGAGAAGAGGAGAGGACACCTGGACTAAAAATGCACTGCACTTGCATATCCTGAGGCCAATCTTCATGGTTTTTATGCTCTTATCCACCTAGAGCATCACAAACACCTTTCTGCAGGGTGGCCCATTCTGACATTAGCCAGATTATGTCAGCCCTGGATTGCTCAGGCAAATTATGACTGCCAAGGAATCTAGCCATGGCCTAGAAGAAAGGGGTCATAGCGTAACTGGCTGTTACAGGAATGCTGACAAACCAGAAAGGAGAAGACACCAGGCCCAAATGATGAATGCTCAGAATTCTTTCTGAGGGTTCCAAAACACAACTGCCCCCAGGCCTGGGCCATGCTACTCTAGTCCCTATTTTTCTTTTCTTTATTATTTTTTTTTTTTTGAGACGGTGTCTTACTCTGTTGTCCAGGCTGGAGTGCAGTGGTGCCAACATGGCTCACTGTAGCCTTAGCCTCCTGAGCTCAGGTGATCCTCCCAGCTGAACCTCCTAGTAGTTGGGATTATAGGCACATACCACCACACCCAGCTAATTTGTGTAGTTTTTGTAGAAACGGGGTCTCACCGTGTTGCCCAGGCTGGTCTCAAACTCCTGGGCTCAAGCGATCTGCCCGCCTCAGCCTCCCAAAGTGCTGGGATTACAGGAGTGAGCCACTGTGGTCCGCCCCTATTTTTCTTTTCTATCTAAATCCTATCCAGTCCTTAAAGCCCAGTTCAATTTTCACCTCCTCCATGAAGCCTTCTGTGGCTACTCCACTGCACGATGATCTCTAGGCTGTCTCTAGCTTCCTGGGACGCTGTTCTGTACAACATGGCACTTACAGTTGTAAGTCCTGCCTTTTATAGCTAATGGTCTGCATTTGTGTAACATTTGCATTCACAACTTGATTGCAAGTCTCTAGAGAGCAATAGTTTTGTTTTCTTCTCAGTTCCAGGAACACAGTAAATCAACACTTGTTGGTTTGGATATGCAGTAAGCACTCAATAAATGACTGTCGATCTGGCATCCAATAGATGCTCAATAAATGCCTATTGGTTTGGTTTACAGAAAGTGCTCAATAAACGCCTACTAGCTTGGTACACAATAGGAGTTCAGTAAGTGACTGGCTTGATCTACTAGGGTTTTTTGAGTCTCCTCTTTGTTGAGGACTGGCTAAGCCAATTGGGCACCAGACCCAGTGGGAAGCTGGTTGGAAGATAGCTAGGACAGGAGAGCTCCCCACAGCAGGCCAAAGTGGAGAGCGAACAGTAGGGAGAACCCAAGCCAAATTCTTGAGAGGGACTAAGAGTCAAGGTCTGGAGAGCCCAGACCTAAATATCAGTTCCTAAGAAGCATCTTCCAGTAACTTCTAACAGCACCTCTTCAGTGAAGCCTTTCCTGACCTCACTATCCAAAGTAGCCATCCCTCGCCCTGTCACTCTCTGTTGCACTCTCCCATCTTACTTACTTCTTAGCATTCACACTACTTGATATTAGCATTTCTCCCCTACCGGGCACCCACCCCCCCTCCCCACTAGAATGTAATCCCTGTGAGGAAAGACTTCCTTGTTTGTCAACACTTGCCTTGTTCACCAACATAACCCCAGGGCTAGAAGAGTGCCAGCACATAGTAGGTACTCAATAAATAGAACTTGAATGAATGACTGGATGAACTGAGAGAAATCAAGAGAAAGGAAGTCAGCAGGAAGTGAATTCAGACAGATCTGGATGGGAACTAGCAAGGTCCTGGGCCTCTGGCGAGAATGGCCCATGAGGCTGTGTGGGTGTTTTCCGCCTTCCTTTATGAGCCTGTAGGTGCCATAAATGGTCGTGTCTGGTAATCTTAAAGGGACGGAGGAGAAGGAAGAGAGGGTCAGCCTACCCCTTTCACATTATTTCTATCCTCAGGGCCGGGCGCGGTGGCTCATGCCTATAATTCCAGCACTTTGGGAGGCCAAGGTGGGTGGAGCTCTGAGCTCAGGAGTTCAAGACCAGCCTGGGCATCATGGCAAAACCCAGTCTCTACCAACAACACAAAAACTTAGCCGGGTGTGCGGGCACACACTGTAGTCCCAGCTACTTGGGAGGCTGAGATGGGAGGGTCATTTGAGCCTGGGAAGCGGAGGTTGCGGTGAGCCAGGATTGTGCCACTGCACTCCAGCCTGGGTGACAGAGTGAGACCCTGTTTCAAACAAACAAACAAACAAACAAAGAAAACACATTAATTCTATCCTCTAACTATAAAATTCTACAATGGCTCCACTTTCTTAACCTTGGGGAGCCCCGTAGGATACTCTCTAGTGGATAACATAAAAACATCTCACAAAGCACATTATGTTTGCTTTATTATACAAGTAATAAGCAATAAACTGGGTTAGTACTCAGAATATACCCACTCCCCTCCCACTCCCACTGTGGGTGGCATATACTTCCCTGCCCCATTGGTGTTGGGCTTGGCCATAGGACTTGCTTTAGCCAATAAAATGTTAGGAAATGAGGTAAACAGAGGCTTTATACATGCTTGTGCATTTTGGCTTGTCTCTTGGGCTCTGACAAGCTGGAAGGTGAAGCGAAGCAAGCTTTTATAACTGTTGCACCTTCAGCCAGAGCCCCAGAATGAAGACACGTGGGGCATACAGCCTGACCTGCAGTGAGGAGCCAGACCTAGTCCAACTGCAATTTGACTGATTTAGCAGGGCGGGGCTGAGACAGAGCAGCCCTTCCATGCCCAACCTAAGTCAGTCAAATTGCAGTTGATTTGCAGAACTGTGAGCTTGAGAATAAATCCTTGTGTTGTAATCTACTGAGATTTGGGGCTGGTCTGTTATGCAGTATTATTGTGGCAATAGCTAATAATTATATAATATATATTTACTGTAGAAAAAATTAAAAATATAGATAAGTAAACAGGGAAAAATAATACACCCATGATCCTATCACCCAGAATAAGTACTGTTAGCATAGTGGAATATGGCTCTTGGCTATTTTTCTATATTTCACAGCAATGGGGGCCTAGTATATATATCTATTTTGTAATCTGCTTTTTCATACCAACATATCATGAGCATCTTTCTAAGGCCATAAGCATTGCAGCATTTTCTCATCACCCCTCCCAGCAACTTACAAGACAGGCGCAGTGGCAACCGTGTTTGCCCAAGTTCACTCCTCTAGAAATGAGCAGAGCACATTGTGACTCCAAGCTCAGTACCCTTTCTACCAGGCAGGGGTTATCTTGGGGCCTCATTAGCATTTTTGTCACCTGGCAAGGTCAGCTCTTTCCCCAAGGAGAAGAAAGTGAAACCTTTATCTTATCTGGAAGTGGAACAGAAGTGTTTGATTCCCTTGATTCACCTGATCCCAGGGGCTGCAACAGGCCCCAGCTCCAGGGACCTACTGCCAACCTCTCACCACAAGCATCCAGGGGAACACTTGTTTCTGCCTTAGGGTGTAGTGGGGCATGAGCAAGCGGTTGGTAAGTATTTTCTGATGCCCACAGGTTTCTAGTTTCAACTGAGGCTTTTTTTTTTTTTTTTTTTTTTGAGATGGAGTCTTGTTCTGTTGCCCAGGCTGGAGTGCAGTGGCATGATCCCGGCTCACTGCAACCTCTACCTCCTGGGTTCAAGCGATTATCCTGCCTCAGCCTCCTGAGTAGCTGAGATTACAAGTGCATGCCACCACGCCCGGCTAATTTTTGTATTTTTAGTAGAGACCGGGTTCCACCATGTTGGGCAGGCTGGTCTCAAACTCCTGACCTCAAGTGATCCGCACTCCTCGGCCTCCCAAAGTGCTGGGATTACAGGCATGAGTCACCGTGCCCGCCTATCTGAGGCATTCTTCTTAGCAGAAATGGAGCAGAGGGTAGCTTCCATTCCTGCAGTAAAGCTAGCCTGGGTGCTTCTGGCAGGAACCTGGGAAGCCCGTGGAGCCAGGCTGCATTCCCAATTCAGACAGTTTCAGCAAGAGAACCCCAGGGAGGTTGGAGAGAGGGGCACAGAATGACCAGATCAATGGCTGAAGTTACTCACCTAAGCAAAGTGCAGGACTCAGAGATGGAAGGCCTGTGTCTTAGTAGTTGTGTGGCCTCAGTTTTCTCATCGGTAAAATGGTCATGGAACTGTGTGCCCATTGAACACTCTCTTCCGACACAGGGTTGTTGTGAGGATGGTGAAGTAATAAGCAGGAAAGAGCGATGGCACTGCAGGGAGCACTTACCCTCAGAATCCCAAGAGGCCGTGTCCTCCTGGGTCAAGCGGAGGAGGCAGGACATGCAGGTCCCCACTCTCCAAGCCAAAGGACAGCAGTAGGGAGAAGGAACCTGGCTTTGGGGAGCTCCGGGTTGGGAGAGGCCAATCCTACAGAATCCCCGACAGCTGGCAGAAAACAGGCTCCAGGCACAGAGTCTCCTCTGATCAGGGTTTTCCCTGAGGAAGGCCCTTTATTTGTGTTTTCCTCCTTAAGTTGATGTTCTAGCCCCAGCTTGTGAAAGGGAAAGAGAGAGAAAGACAGGAAAAAAGAGAGAGGAAGGGAGGGGAGAAGAGGAGAGCAGGAAAGAATAAAAACATCCCACAGTGTGTGGACTGGGGCCATTGCAGGTGGGTGGGAGGGGACATCTGAGAGCATCCGATGGGGCCACTCTGCAGCCAGACTCCCCCAGGAACCAGAAGCCTCAATGCAAACCCAACCATAAAGACTGGGGAAACCCTGGGCCCAGTGGCTCAGCTGGCAATGATTGTATGCCTCTAGGGTGGGGGTGGGGCACGGGGTAGGCCTTTTGTTCAGCCAAAAGGCCTCCTCCTGCCTCCTCCTTTCACCAAGTCCAGCCTCTCTGCAGGATGAAGAGATGGGAGGGCCAGAGACAGAAAACGTGATAAGAGAGAAAATGCTTTTTTAAAAAAGTGTGTAAAGTATCTTTTTTTTTTTTTTTTTTTTTTTTTGAGATGTTCTCCCTCTGTCATCCAGGCTGGAGTGCAGTGGTGCAATCTCAGCTCGCTGCAACCTCCACCTCCTGAGTTTAAGCAATTCTCCTGCCTCAGCCTCCCGAGTAGCTGGGTTTACAGGCACGTGCCACCAGGCCCAGCTAATTTTTGTATTTTTAATAGAGACGGGGTTTCACTATGTTGGTCAGGCTGATCTTGAACTCCTGACCTCAGGTGATCCACTTGCTTTGGCCTCCCAAAGTCCTGGGGTTACAGGCGTGAGCCACCGTGCCTGGCCTTAAGTACGTGAAGTATCTTGCACAGTGTCTGGCACATATGAGGTAACAAACATGACCAAGTTTGCCCCGAGAATTAGTGACAGGGCCAGGACTAGAGCCCAGGTCTCTGGACTCTATGTCCCAGACATGATTCTTTGATTTCTTGTTGGTAGCAGGGTGCAGCTAGTGTCCAAACTAATGCTTGGTGATGAGGACAGTGGCTGGCTGAGTCCATAGGGGACCTGCCAGGCACACCCTCCCTCAGGATTCTGGTTGCCAAGGCTGCCTCTTACTGAGGCCTGAGCACAATGCATTCACTCTCCCCTGGGCCAGGAGCAACTCTGCACAAGCAGGGGTGGGCTCCCTAGGGCCAGCCCCCAACCAGGCTCCAGGAATGCTGAGGGAGTACACCAAGAGAAGGCTAGCCTAGAGGCAGCTCCCAAGATGCTCATCCCAGGGACCCAGATCTCAACAGCTGTGCCCTCAGAGTCAGTAGGGACAAGTGGACCTCTTCAGAGAGCTGCTCTTGTGGGGCCTGAGCCCCCAACAGCACACCTGGGGACCCCAATCCTAGGCAAAACTTGAGAGGACACTGGGGGACCCAAGTAACAGCCTGTGAGGGTCCCTTGCCCAGTTGGGAAGCCTCACTCTACATTTTTCCTTCCTGTATATAATTCTTTCATCTCTAAATACCATCCACTGAGAGGCTTTTATTTCCTTAGTTTGTCCAACCATTTAAGGATGGAGATTATGACTTCTTCAGCACAATCCAAGCACCTTAGCACAGAGCCGAGATGCACGGTATTTAGAAAATGGGTTAAGTTGAAAGGAAAGAAATCGAGTTGGATTCCTTGGGAGTTCTCAAAGGTACTTGGAAGTTCACAGAACCAAAATGAGCAAGGAGAGTTTCTACGTCTTGATGCACCTGCCAATACAGATTTCAGTACTTTATTTATTTATTAATTAATCTATTTATTGAGACAGGGTCTTGTTCTGTCACCCAAGCTGGAGTACTGTGGTGCAAATATCACTCACTGTAGCCTTGACCTCGTGGGCTCAAGTGATCCTCCCATCTCAGCCTCCTGTGTAGCTGGGACTACAGGCATGCGACACTATGCCTGGCTAATTTTTGTATTTTTAGTAGAGATGGGGTTTCACCATGTTGGCCAGGCTGGTCTTGAACTCCTGACCTCAAGTGATCTGCCTGCCTCTGACTCCCAAAGTGCTGGGATTATAAGTGTGAGCCACAATATCTGTTTCCGTAGTGTAGTGGTTATCACGTTTGCCTAACAAGTGTGAGCCACTGCACCTGGCTATTTTATTTTTTATTATAAATATAATACATGTTCATCGAAAAATACATTAATGTATATAAAGGCAATAAAGTCCTGCATATATATGTATATACAGTATATATTTTTATGGAGCCATAGCATACATGCAATGCCACTGTTACTATTTCAGCATGTAGACTTGCAGGTATTTGCTAAGTATGGTTTTTAATTTATTTTTATTTATTTATTTACTTTTTTGAGACAGGGTCTCACTTCCATCACACAGGCTGGAGTGCAGTGGCACGATCTCAGCTCACTGCAGCCTCAACTTCCTGGGCTTACTGCAGCCTCAGCTTCCTGGGCTCAAATGATTCTCCTACCTCAGCATCCTGAGTAGCTGGTACTACAGGTGTGTGCCACCACGCCCAGCTAATTTTTTGTATTTTTGGTAGAGACGAGGTTTTGCCAGGTTGCCCAGGCTGGTCTCAAACTCCTGAGCTCAAGTGACCCTCCCGTCTCAACCTCTCAAAGTACTGGGATTACAGGCATGAGCCACTGTGCCTGGCCTATTTTTTTTTTTTTTTTTTTTTTTTGATATGGAGTGTCACTCTGTCACCCGGGCTGGAGTACAGTGGCGCGATCTCGGCTCACCGCAACCTCCACCTCCCAGGTTCAAGTAATTCTCCTGCCTCACCCTTCCTGGTGGCTGGGATTACAGGCGCCTGCCGTTACACCCAGCTGATTTTTTGTATTTTTAGTAGAGACAGGGTTTCACCATGTTGGCCAGTCTGGTTTCGAACTCCTGACCTCAGGCAATCCACCTGCCTCGGCCTCCCAAAGTGCTGGGATTATAGGAGTGAGGCACTGCGCCCGCTAAGTATGGTTTTTTTTTTTTTTTGAGACGGTGTCTCGCTCTGTCGCCCAGGCTGGAGAGCAGTGGCGCAATCTCCAGCAAGCTCACTGCAAGCTCCGCCTCCCGGGTTCACGCCATTCTCCTGCCTCAGCCTCCAGAGTAGCTGGGACTACAGGCGCCCGCCACCACGCCCGGCTAATTTTTTGTATTTTTAGTAGAGATGGGGTTTCACCGTGGTCTCGATCTCCTGACCTCGTGATACACCCGCCTCGGCCTCCCAAAGTGCTGGGATTACAGGCGTGAGCCCCCACACCCGGCCCAAGTATGGTATTTTAAATGTACATTTAGACATGTTCCTCGATTGGAAGTGATTTATCTCTCAGCCATCCTGAAGCTCTTAGTGGCATACCTCCTGAGGCAAACACAGAAGAAAGGGAGGTTTCTGCAATTAGGAATCCAGGCTCCCTTGGGGTGCAAACCTCAGACTCTTAGCGGCTAGATGAGTTTGTGGCTGGGGGCAGAGAAGAACAGGGGACATCCAGGAACACATGGGAAAGGGAGTGACAAATGGAGAAGGTGACCTCCCAGAAACAGGGGGAAAAGGGAATTCCTAGTTATTGAATACCTACTATGCACCACGTCAGAGATGGCTAACCGGTCACACCTAAGTGTCCACTCACCCCTCTCACCCAGTAGAGACAGCTGGTTGACACCACTCTGGGCAGACAGCACCAGTTATTGAAGTTGTCACTGAGTTGCTGGAATCTCTCAGTTTCTTGCCCCTTTGGGATAGTGTTCTCCTTTTACGATGAGGAAGCCGAGGCTCAGAGAGATTAAGTTACCTCCCCTAAAGCACTCAGTGGTAAGTGGCAGTGCCAGGATTCAAATCCAGTCTGCCAGAATCCAAAGCCTGAATTCCCCCTCCCTGCTCAAGCCTGGAGACCTGGGATGAGTTCCAAGGCAGTGGCCCCTGGGAGATCCACAGTGCTTTTGGAAGAATCTCTTGTTTCCATTCCCATTCCTACCAGTAGAATCGACACCAGGGCCTGGCTGGGGGATAAGGTACCTTTAACTCCTGCTCCTTAGAACAAGGCTGGCAAACAGTCTCCCCGCCCCCATCTCACACCAACCATCCCCCGCAACCCCCCGACCCCCTGCCGATCTCCTGCTCTCAAGGATCACAGAACTCCTGCAGATGCCACAGAGACAAGTTGGAGTTGGGAGGGGCAGACTACTGCCGCATCCTTGCCTTGACCTCTGGTCTGACCTGGAGCCAACCAGGTAGAAGGGGTAGGGAAGGAGGCTCTTGGGAACTTTCCAGTGAGACTTAGAAGGAAATGCCTCAGCTTTAGGGGAAATTCCCAAGAGAAACAGTTCAGTTAAACTACTTTCTACGGTCCGAGGCCATCGCATGGTCATGACTGGCTGTGAGGGAGATAGAGAAAGGTGAGACTTGGGTCCACATCTTGGAGCCCCCTGGGAAAGAGGATATTATTAACCTATATTAGAATTCTAGTGTGAATGAGTTCCCCTACTCATTTTTCCCAGAAGCTAAGGAGAGAGCTTAAGAGGTTACTTTTTTTTTTTGGGGGGGGCAGGGTCTCACTCTGATGCCCACACAGGAGGGCAGTGGCGTGGTCTCAGCTCACTGCAACCTCCACCTGCCAGGCTCAAGTGATTCTCCCACCTCAGCCTCCCGAGTAGCTAGGATTACAGGCTGCCATGCCCAGCTAATTTCTGTATTTTTAGTAGGGACAGGGTTTCACCATGTTGACCAGGCTGGTCTCAAACTCCTGACCTCAAATGATCCACCTGCCTCAGCCTTCTAAAGTGCTGGGATTACAGGCAGGAGCCACTGTGCCCAGCCCAGAGGTTACAATTTGAATTGCAGACGCGTGTGAAAAATCAGGCCTTGGTGATGACCTTGAGCCGCAGGATATAAATAACTCCCACCTGCTTAGCATTCCAATAATGGAACACTAGGCATAAGACCCTCTGGTGGGCAGGTACCCATCTGGGAGGCTGCAACAGATTGTGGTTTCAAACACTATTTCTTCCATTTGCCAGCTGAGTGATCTAAGACGAATAACCTGCCCCTTTGAGTCTCAGCTTCCTCATCCCCAAAGTGGGGAAGTGAAAAGTGCGAGGTTGTTTAGACACGGATGGAACTGCCTGAGTGAAGACACTTGGCATGCAATAGGTGCTGGGCCATCCTACTTGCCAGCCTGCTTTTGTAGGGCAAAGAGGTGTAGTACCTTTTCCTCACCCATTCCAAGGTCCATGGCCAATACCCCCATGACAAAAAACAGATTAACGAGAGAAAAGCATAACACATTTATTTAATCTAAGTTTTATGTGATGCGAGAGGCTTCAGAAATGAAGATCCAGAGACAAAGGGAAAACTGTGTATTTTTAAGCTTAGGTCCAATAAAGAACAGACAGCCATGTAGAAATGTGATTGGAAAGAGGGTGTGCTCTAATGGTGATAGACTGAAGGCAGAACACAGCAAGGCCTCTTGTTCAGCTTCTCTACGGCCTCTCTGTGTAGCGTTCTTTCCTTCCTGAGTAAGGGGCAGGACCCCTGTCGTATGAGGGTCTTCCAGGGAGATGGGAAGAGGTTAGAGAGTGACCTTTCTAGGTTTCATGGCTTGCACTGGGGAGAGGAGTTCTAGTTTCTATGACCTCTTTCAGGGGCAATACGGGGTAAGGAGAAAGGAGGGAAAGAAAAAGGAAGGCAGGAGAGGATCAGCAAGACTTGCTTTTGAGGCCCTTCCCATCCCTTCCAGTCCAAATAACTCAGAGTGCTAGAGTGCCATATTTTGGGATATTGTGTTCTGAGCCCCAATATTGGCTTGGGTTTTTTTTTTTTTTTTTTGTCCCTCCCTTCCTTCCTTTTTTCCTTCCTCCCTTCCTTCCTCCCTCCCTCAGGCCTGGCAGGCTGAGGAGGCTGCCCCTGCCATAGCTGCTCTACAGCAAGGCCTAGAGAGTAGCCACTGCACCGAGAGCCTTGGGTCAAGCTCTGAGCACCCTGGCTAATACCAAAGCTGGAGCCTAGAGCAGGGTTCCCAGAAGGTTATCTGGGGCTGGCTTTGACCACATTGGCTACAGCATGGCCTGTGGGTAGACATGCTCTGAACAGCTGAGGCTGACCTGAACGTTGGCATCATCAGCAGAATCATCTTCACCAAGCAGGGTTTGAACTGGAGGTCAGTGACCCCAGGCAGTGTGGGGAGAGGGTTCTTCACCTGGCTGTGCCCCATGGATGGACAGCTAGGACTATACTCTGGGCCCTGCCCTATAGCTCAAGAAACATCCTTTACCCAGAGGAGGCAGAGACATCCCAACTGGTTTTGGGAAACAAATATGAGAGGCTCAGATCATATAAATGAAAGCTTGTTAGGCACCAAGGGAAAGTGGGCAGAACGGCCCCTCCACCTTACAGATCAATAAATCTGACTAAACAGGAGTTCGATTTACACAGCCTGGCCAACATGGTGAAACCCCGTCTCTACTAAAAATACAAAAATTAGCCGGGCGTGGTGGCATGCACGTCTGTAGTCCCAGCTACTCAGGAGGCTGAGGTAGGAGAATCACTTGAACCTGGGAGGCAGAGGTTACAGTGAGCCAAGATTACACCATTGCACTCTAGCCTGGGTGACAGAACGAGACTCCGTCTCAAAAAAAAAAAATTATAATAAAATAAAATTTAAAAATAAAAATGTACTGAAACATTATGATAGTACGAGCTCATGTTGCTAGAAAGTGCGTGTGTGTCTGTGTGTCTGTGTTGAAAAAATACAGAACATGTTCTAAAATATTACTGGTGGTTAGGTCTGAGTAGTGTTAATTGTGGAGATTTGGGGGATTTTGTGTGTTTTTCTGTTTTCCAAATTTTCTTTGAGTATCTTGTCTTTTATAATGAGAAAAAATTCTCCATAAAAAATAAATAAACATATTTTAAGAACAAACCTTCTCCTCGGTCTCTGGCACCCGTAACCTTCAGGCTGAATTAGCGTGTGCTGAGTGGTCAGAGTCCAGGGCTGGAAAGCAGGGTTTGGGTTTTATCTGTGGTCAGCCTAAGACTAGTGAAGGCTCTCCTTATCCCCGAGGGTCTTCAGAGCCCAGGCTCCTGGGAGTGACAAGACCTTGGAGAGCTAAAGAGGACAAGCCTTCCCTGAGAGCAAGCATCAGCCCTCGGGTGCACCCTGCAAAGGATGCAGGCCTATGGCCAGAGCCCACTGGCAGGTGAGGAGCTGGTCTCCAAATCACCAGCCTGTCCTCCCTGTGATCTCCTAGTTACTGTCCTTTCCAAGGCTAGTTTGTTCATTTCTTTTGCTTTGGTGAATCACCTGGTAAATTCCTAACACATGTTTTTTTCTTCTTT
The DNA here is from genome assembly GCF_028858775.2 of Pan troglodytes. Classification (NCBI taxonomy): domain Eukaryota; kingdom Metazoa; phylum Chordata; class Mammalia; order Primates; family Hominidae; genus Pan; species Pan troglodytes. The sequence goes on from NC_072414.2 coordinate 55,877,919, forward strand.
AAGTTATAGCCCCAGTCAGTTTCTGCTGCTTTCAACCAAAGAACCATCTGTTTCACCATTCAAACAGATTGGAGAACAAGAGAGATGAAGGAAGAAAGGAAGCCAGCTTTTAGTGCAGGCCTACTATGTACAGGCGTTGGGCTAGGTACCCCCATACATTCTCTCAACTTATTCTGATAACAGCATTTCAAGGTAGGTTTCGTTAGGCCCAGTCTAACAGAGGAGGAAACTGAGGCTTAATGGAGTGAAGTCACTTGTCTATCGCATATGGAGTTGGTGAGAGAACCAGGTCCTAAGAGAACCAAAATTGTCTCATCACAAAGTTCACGCTCTCCCCGATGTCTGAGGCACCTTCCTTTGGCACTTTGCTGATTTTTTAGTTGACAAAAGAGAAGCATTAAAGAGCATTCTATTTTTTCACTCTGGAAGTCGGAAGAGCAGACTCAGATCTGGCCCTGGGCACAACTGTGAGGCAGACGGGTCTCAGGAACCTATTCTGTGCCTTGTGTTCCCTTCCCACCCACCTCCGGGCACTTCCTGGATACATGTCCTTCTTTGCTTGCCCAACGGAAGCTTGCTCTTGGGAAAGAGTCTTCCTGAATCATTCCCATCCTACTCCCTGTGATGGAGAAGGCTTAAAATGTTTTTATGTTCAGGGAAGCATCAAAGAGAAAAATTTCTAGCTCTGGGATTGCAGGAGTCAGGAAGCAGGGCAGGGCTGTGAAGAGGACAGTTGTACCCTGAAGTCATAGTTCACAGACCTCCTCATGGTGGTTGGCCCTGAGGGGTCAGGGCAAGATGCCCTGAGCAGAGGAGTGAATCAGGAGGTGTGAGACCTGAGCCTGTGAGGAGTGGCCTGTGCTCTGCCTGAGGCCAGGAAAGGCCAGGGCAGGGTGGCTGGCAGGGCTGGCCTCACACCATCCAGGGACAGCCAGGGATCCAGTATCCTGGGTTTTTTTGCCCTGGGTTGGCCCCCTCTGACAGTTACTCTCCCGTAGGGCTACTACATGTCCTTTTGGGGAGATCCCCGGGAGTGAGGAAAGGGCAGACAGGGCCAGAGCCCCTAGGCCTCCAGAAGGCAGTCCGGCATGCAGAGAATTCCCACCAGGACGGGGGGGTTGGCAGGGCCATCATAACAACTGCTACCCACTATTGAGTGTGGGTTGCACGCCAGGTTCACTCAGCACTTTCCCAGCATTTGCTGTGAGTCCTCAGAAGCGGATGCGCCTCCAGTTTCCCAGTCATCAGGACCAGGATTGTGGGAGGGAGCTCCACCATCTTCCCACTGCCCAGGGCTGCCCCAGAGCCAGTGGGGACGACAGCGTGGGGAGAATATGACTGTTGTCTGAGAGGGATGGGGTTTGATTGTGCTTCCCTTCACTTTTTACTCAAGAAAACAAGACAGAGTAATTTGGCTCTGAACAAACAATTCCCACTTGCCAGGTGCAGGCCAAAACGCCTAAGTTTGAAACCTAGAAGAAGCCTTGAGGTTATCATTCTAGAGCTAGAGAAACCAAGGCCCACAGGTGAAAGGACCGCCTTGACTTGCTGAACCAGGACTTAAACACGGGTGTCTCCACCCCCAACAGGTTGCAATTTCCACTCCAGGAGTTGGAGGGTCTGTTATCTCAAAGGTGTCAGGTTGTAGGCGACAAGAGCCCTGCATGGCTCCTGCTGTGCCCTCCTCTTCCTGACTACATTCCCACTCAGAACAGGTTGCCCCAGGACCACAGGAAATATCTCGATTGTCTCTGGATTGCCACTTTTCTTTATTTTCAAAAAGACTTTTTTTTTTTTTTTTTTTTTTGGAGACAAGCTCTGGCCATTTACCCAGGCCAGAGTGCAGTGCTGTGATCATGGCTCACTGCAGCCTTGACCTCCTGGGCTCAAGTGATCCTCCTGCCTCAGCCTCCACTTGGCTGATTTTTCTATTTTTTGTAGAGATGGGGGGGTCTTGCTTTGTTGCTCAGGCTGGTCTTGAACTCCTGGCCTTAAGCAATCCTCCTGCTTTGGTCTACCCAAAGTGTTGGGATTACAGGGGTGAGCCACCACACCAGCCAAAGACTCTTTGCTTCCAGAAAGAAATAAGAAATAACCTTCTCATTGCATCTCATTGAGAGATGCAGAATAGACCACCTCCTGCAAGCTGCTCCATTTTAACTTTTTGTCAAGACAGATAAATCCTTTAATTGTTTCAGATCTATTGATTTGAGTCTTCCCTTGCTTGCTGACTAAAGCAAGGGCTGAAGGATACAGGCCCCTAAATTTGCTGAGCCTCTACATTGAGCACTCTACAATGGTTTGTAGAGTGGCAATGATAAGGAAGCCCACTTTGTAGGCTTGTTGGGGGATTAACCGAGATAACGTAAGGCAAAAGGCTTAGAACACAGTATGGACTTAATAAACATTTAATATTATTCTTCTAATCCCAGCCAGGCCACAAGTGAGGATATATCATCCTAATGTCATTGAAGTCTGAGTTCATTAACTTTTTTATTGTAGTAAAATATAGATAACATAAAATTTACCATTTTAATAATTTTTATGGTCGTGGGAAGCGCTGCCTCTCCACTCTCACCAGCGTCAGGTCCTAGGACCTCTCCAGCCCCTGAGTTGGGTTTCTGGATTTTTCTCGATGGTCTGAATTTACAGTTTTCTTAACATGATGCCCATGGCTTGAGAAGGAGCAAGGGGGAGAAGGAGGTCTCCATTTCTTCTTGGAAAGGTAACAGAAACACTGCCCATCCTCAGGGACCAATGGAAGTTGTTCTTTTCTTTGGTCTTCCCTGCCCCACTAGACTTTCTGTACCCTTCTGCCCACTCCCCAATAGGACCTGTTCCAACTGCTCCCAATATCCCTCACTCTCCATGGGAATTGCTCCTTTTTTGTTTTTGTTTTTTGGTTTTTTTTTTTTTTTTTTGGAGACGGAGTCTCGCTCTGTCACCCAGGCTGGAGTGTAGTGGCGCGATCTCGGCTCACTGCAAGCTCCGCCTCCCGGGTTCACTCCATTCTCCTGCCTCAGCCTCCCGAGTAGCTGGGACTACAGGCGCCCGCCACCATGCCCAGCTAATTTTTTGTATTTATAGTAGAGATGGGGTTTCACTGTGTTAGCCAGGATGGTCTTGATCTCCTGACCTCATGATCCACCCACCTCGGCCTCCCAAAGTTCTGGGATTCAACAGGTGTGAGCCACCATGCCCGGCCCCTGCTCCCTCTTTTTAACAGGGTTATTGAAACATAATTCACACACCACACAATTCACCCATTTAAAGTGAATGATTCAATAGGTTTTAGTATATTCAACGATATGTGTAACCATCATCGTAGTCAATTTTAGAACATTTTTGTAGCCATAAAGAGAAACCCCACACCCTTTAGCTATCACTCCCCCATCCCCAGGTCCCCTAGTCCCAAAGTCAACACTGATCTACTTTCTGTCTCTATAGATTTCCCCATCCTGGACATTTCATATAAATGGAATCATATACATGGTCTTTTGTGTCTGGCCTTTTTCACGTAGCATTCTATTTTCAAGGTCCATCTGTGCTATGGGAATCTATGCTTGTGAATGTGTCTTTCTTCTCTGCCTGGGCCATTGAAACAAGGCCATGTAAGCCACAGCAGTTTTCCAAAGGACATGTCCCCCTTTCTTCTCTCTTTTTGACTCCTGCTCTCCACTTCCGTCCTTTGGAGGACTTCCTCTTCTTCCAGCCAGGCTTCTGTTAACCCTTCTGCCAACACTTCCTCTGAGGGCCAGGCCCAGGGCTGGAGGCCTGGGAAAGCTGCCCCCAGCTCCTCTTCCAGTGCTGGGGCTAGGCCTGGGGAATTCTGCTTTGAAGTTGGTTTCAACATGGGGAAGTGAGTGGATAGGGCCTCTAGTCCTGCTCTGAGCTCAGCCCTTGTCATTCAGAAAGCCACAAAGCCTGGGACAGGCCCCTGAAGTCCTTCCTCCTGACCCTACCCCTGACCACATGATGCCTCGAGGGATGCAGATGCTCCGAGGAGCCCCAACCAACATGTGCAGGCCCACACGTACATGCACAGAACCCAGGACTAATGCCAACAATGGAGACCCTTCTCAGTCTGCTTAAAACTCTGAAATCTTATATTTATAGAATACTATCTTTATTTGATTATGTTTTGTTTTAGATTTTAACTTGCAACGTTTGTTTATCCAGGGCTTTTTTTCTGTCTCACTTTCTCAAAGATGGCCAATGTTGGTTGGCCATTAGTCAAGTACTGTGCCCATGCTGGGCAAACTAGGCTCCTTTGTCATGCTGTGTGGGGAGAATGGGTGTGGAGCTGGCACTTTCCCTATTCCTGCCCAGCCTCAGCCTGGCCCTGGGGACATCTGCCCAGCAGGCCTATGTGGCTGGATCACATGGGTCCCACTACAGTTCACTGCCCTCCAGTCCATGATGAGGTCAATTGCTCAGATTGTCCCCAGGGCTGACTGAGTGGAAAGGTGACTCCTGACAGGGCAGGCCTCCAGGGTTAGTCTCTATGAGATATGAGTCCCCACTTGCCCCAGAACATCAGCCTCATTGAGAGCTGCTGCAAATGGCCATCTTCCTTTAGGGCTAAGCATCATCCCCTCCCTGCAGGGCCTCACGAGGATGAAGGCGCTGCAAGAGGGCTCTTGGATGGAAGTGACTTGTTGGGAGAGCCCATGAGCTCTCCAGAAAGGACTCCCAGCCTGCAGAAATGTTCTTTCTGTACACATATGACACATGCACTTATACTCACCACCTCTCCTGTGGACACACCTCCACAGTGTGCCCCTGTGAATCCCAACCCACACTTTAATCCACCTTCTGCCACCATCTCCACATCAGCGGTCTAGAGCTGGCAGCAATGGAGAAAAACACACCCACTGTACAGATAAGATGCCTGAAGTGGAGGGACAAGAGACCTGCCCAAGGTTACATGGATGTATGCAGAGCCAGAGTGGGTGCTCAGGCAGCTGTGGTGTGGTGGAAGCACACCACCTAATCTCCTCTCCCCAGCTGTGTGACCTGGGGCAGGTCACTTAACTTCTCTGAGCCTAGAGTCTGCATCTGTGAGACGATAACACCCACTTCAGAGGGCTTCCGTGAGGATCCAGGGAGTCATGTGATACAAGCACCTCCTTACAAGCTATAAAGATGGTGAGAGCTAGTGGACAGTCAGAATTCTAGCCTTTTCCCTTCTTTTGAAAGTTCAGCTGCAAGTTGTATTGGGATATAGGTTGCACATACTTTTTTTTTTCCTGTTATATCTTTTAACATTTCATGGTATTGTTTATATATAGAAGTTTGTGATTTGAATGTTGTTAAATTTATTCATCTTTTCCTTTAAGGTTTTTTGTTTTTGTGTCTTGCCGAAGGTTATAAGTGAGGAACATTAAAAAAAAAAAAAAGACAAATTCCCCAGACAAATCACAGAAAATAGAAAAAGATCTTGAAAATATTTTTAAAAACTCACATAATAAGAGGAATGCTAAGATGCCATTTCACATTATCAGATTAACGGAAGTTGTAAAGTTTGCTAACACACTGTGTTGGTGAAACTGATGAGGAACAAGCACTCTTGTTCTTTGCTGGTAGATGTATACATTTGTAGAACTCTGATCAAGAGCAATTTGGCTGTATTTGTAAAAATTAAAAACACACATACCATTTGATCTACAAGACCACATCTAGGAATTTGTCCTCAGATATTACAGATGTATGAAATGACATATGCACAAGGTTATTCATTATAGCATTGTTTATAACAGCAAAGGAAACAACCATCATTAGGGAACTGGTTAAAATGTTTCATCCATGCAATGAACCACTATACATTTGTAACAAAGAATAAGGAAGCTTTTCTGAACTGATATGGAAAAAATATCTCTATACCCTTAAGTGAAAAAAGCAAAGTGCAGGACAGTGTGTATAATAAGCAATTGTCTTACCCCGTGAGGCGCACTGTGGCAACCAGACCTCTGGGTTGTGGAATCAGGTCCTACAGGTCACCGTGGTTGGGGGACAGTGGCAGTTGCTGCCCCCATCTCAAGGAGGCTTGAGCAGCCGGCAGTTTGGCATCATTCTACAGCAGGAGGTTAAGGGCTCCCCTCCCAGAGTGGCGATCATTAAAGCCAAGGCTCCCAAAGGTCAAGCTGCAGAGCAACACCTGGAAAGAATCTGCCACAGCCTTCAGAAGCATCATGCTATGTTGACTTCTATATAGTCAGATAAGCAGGATCACTTGAAAGCTGAATGGGATCAGCCTAATGACCAAAGGTATTGAGACAGCCTTGTGCAAGCAAAAATTAAGAATGCCATGCAAGCGTTTATCATTAACACTGAAGGACAAAACACATGAGGCACACAAACCTGGCACCTCAGACTGTGAAACATTCCTAAAACCACAATTGGAGATTGCCTAATCAAAAATCAAGTGAATTTGTCAAGTAAGAGTTATGGCTAGGATATTCATATTCCTACCAAATCAATAGCTATTGCTTGTTAATATTTTTTATCTATGTTTTGATGGAAAGCAAATGAATATATTGTTCATATTTTGTTACTTTGGTTAAAATCTATTTTGCTTCTTTTGTTGAATATAAAATTGACCCTTGAACAATAAGGATTTTTTGTTTTGTTTTGTTTTGTTTTGTTTTAAAGACAGGGTTTTGCTTTGTTGCCCAGGCTGCAGTGCAATGGCGTGATCTCAGCTCACTGCAGCTTCCCCTTCCTGGCCTCCTGGGTTCAAGCGATTCTCATGCCTCAGCCTCCCAAATAGCTGGGACTACAGGTGTGCACCACCACACTAGCTAATTTTTGCATTTTTAGTAGGACAGAGTTTCACTGTGTTGGCCAGGCTGGTCTCGAACTCTTGACCTCATGTGATCTACCTGCCTCAGCCTCCCAAACTGCTGGGTTTACAGGTATGAGCCGCGGCACCTAGGCTTATATACCTTTTTATATTTTAAATTTTTTGAGCCATGTGAATATTTTACCAATGCAGAAAATTAACACCATTTTAAAATAATAACAGTTTCCCAGAATCCAATCCAAAATATCAAACCAGACACTCTGGGCCCATATATTTTTTAAAAAGTTTCCTAGGAATCTCTTAGGGGAATCCTGGCCTGTCATGGAAGATCCCTAAGAACCTGCTGAGCCTTAGATCCAGCAGTCAAGGTCCCAGCCCTTGCAGCGCCACCTGGTGGCCGTAGTTACCAAGCATCCCTCAGAAAAATGTGTGTGGATGGCCAGTGAATGCAGACCAGGACAAAGAGTAACATGGCACTGTGTCCACAGGCTGGGTGGGGCTGGCCCCAGCGGACCCAACATCGACCTCCAGGACTGCCTGTGTCGGTCCTGAGGGAAACGAGGCACAGGTCCTAAAGTTCTACAGCCTCTGTCCCAAGGAGCCACCCAGAGGCAGCCTGCAAGAGCACATACCTTTGGACCTGAGTTCAAACCCCGGCTCCACCAACTACTAGCCTCGTTATCTCATGCAGCATAACTTCTCAGGTCCTCTGTTTTCTCATCTGCAAAATGGAGACAAGTATAAGTCTGTAGACACATCTAGTATAATGCCTATGCTCAATAGGAACTTGATTAATGCTCATTCTCTTCCCTTTTGTTACTTCTAGATAGCTTTACTCCCTGGCCCTAAAGAGCCTAGCTGGGCTCATGGGAGCTTCCTGTGGCCTGGGAGGGTTCAAGCATTGGAGAGACTGAGGAAGAAGAAATCCATATGCTTCTTGTCTTTCTAAACCCTCTCCCTCCTCCTTGCCCCTTCTTTAGCTAGCAAGGAATACATTTCAGGCCTGGCTGAGGTGGGGAGGCAGTTCAGGAAGTGGCTGCAGTTCCCACAAGCAGAGTCAGATGGGGTTCCAGTCCTGTGCTATAGGCCTGGGTGCTCCATCAATTAATCGAGTCTTTTGGCCTGGGAGCAAGGCCCAGTCCCTGCCCTCCCTCGGGGAGTGCATTATACTCAGGGAGAGCTGAATAGAACACAAATCACAGTGAATGTGCAGGGGACTAAGGGGACTCAGAGGCACTGATGAAGTTACTAAATTGACCATCTGCTCTTTCAGGTTGTGACACTATTTCTAGAAGCTCCTGATAAAAATGCAACTAGGAGCCCATGAATCCCTCACCCTTTAGTTCAGACTAGCATCTCTGCTTCCCTCCTAGGTCTTCTGGAAGATGGCAGAACCCAAGAGAGATGAGACATTATAAAAACATAGACAAGACATTGAAACATTTTTGTTTGAAGCTGTAGAAAGGAATGTTCAGAGGACAGAGCAGAGCACTCCTAGAAGGGGTGACTGCTAGGTTCCAGACCCCCTGGCAGTGGGAAGACACCAGCCTGGCCAGAAGAGAGCCTCCCAAAGGGAAACTGGGAGATACTGAGATCACCTGGGTCACAATTCTGCTCTTTGTACCCATGTCAGCAGAGGACCTCCAAGAAGTCAGATGCTGGGAGAACAGAGTCCTAACCTTAGGCATTACCCGATTCACAGGTGAGGAAACTGAGGACCAGCAAGGGGAGGTGCTTGCCTCAGTCCCATGTGAGTTAATGGATGACCCTGACCTGGACTTCAGGTCTCCCAAGCCCTATTGCATGGTGCAAAGCACTCAGTCTTTGGAGCCAGGTAGAACTGAATTTGAACCCAAACTCCCCTGCTACTTTGCTAGCCATTTGGTTTTAGAAAAGTCATCTACCTCTCTGAGCCTTGGTTTCCTGCCTTTGTAAAACAGACCAGAGCTCTTGCTCAGGAGTGTTGTCAGGACTAAAGATAATATGTGCAAGCCACCCGGCACATGGTAAGTGGGGATGCTACGATTATTGCTTCTCCTACGCAAACCACACCAGCCACAGACAGGCAGGAAGAGGGCTGGCTGCTGCAGCTCCAGGCACAGCAGCTTTGCACTTGGTGGTGGTCATGGTAGGGGCATGGGGTTCTGGTTGAAGGAGTCAGATGTGTGGAAAGTAGAATGTGCCTTGTGGCTGGGTAGTGAGGCTTCTTCACTAACTCCAGAGTTGCAGAGTATGCAGGCCGTGGGAGCCACACACCCAGCCCATGGGAGCCACACACCCAGCCCATGGCATGCAGAAGCAAGAGGCATGACCCCTTATTCATATGAAGGGCCCTACCGATCACATGCTTTGCAGTCGCCAGAGTGGTTGCCAGGGGCAGAACCACTACAGGGGATCTTCCTTCCTCTTTTGCTCCAGGCTCCTCACTTACATGTCTATTTTTACCCTGTACTGTATGCTGTCAATAAGAAGCATGGTTGTTACAGCAGCAACCACAATCCGAGTGCAATGGAACGGGAACTTCACATGCATCAGCTCATTCCATTTCACCCTCACAGAAGCCCTGCGGGAGCATACTGTCATTCCCATTTTACAAGAGGGAGAACTGAGGCTCAGTTCCTTGCTAACAGTTACCCAGCCAAGAAGGTGCCAGAACTGGGATTCAGACCCTGAGGTCCAGTCTAACTCCAAAGCCAGGGTTTCCATGCAGCACCCCCCTGCCCAGGTATGATGCTTCTTTCCAGGGAAGGGAGGTTGATAGAGGCAGGGCCTACAGGTTATCATTATTATTGTTGTTGTTTTAAAGATGGGTGTCTTGCTCTGCTGCCCAGGCTAAGTGCAGTGGCATGATCATAGCTCACTGCAGCCTCAAACTCCTGGGCTCAAGCAATCCTCCTGCCTGCGGGTTTTGAAGGCTGTAGCAGGACCAACTCCTGGGCAGGTGTGTTGGGAGTAGGGAGCCTCATTTAAGCCCCAGAAAGTTTGCTCACGAGGGAGTCCTGAAAAAGTAGAGAGCACCACAGCAGAAGCAGAGGAAGAGAATTGAAGGAGACATGAGGTTCACCTCCCAGCAGCCGTTCCCCTTCTCTTAGCAATGACCAGTTCTCCTCCTTCCAGTTTCGGGAAAGCTAACTCCACCCTAGGCACTAAGGCCTTGGGTCTCAGGCCTAAACAAATCACCCTCATCCATCCCCCAGCCTCCGTGACTGGTCCATGGATAGGGCGTGTGGATCAACAAGACACGGGGAGGGGCTCACTGGGGTCTTCAGAAAGCAGCTGCCCCACTTTTCTGAGCAAGCTTCCATAGGCAGGCTTGCTGTCTGGTGTTTAACAGCTCAGTGAACATGGTAAAGTCACTCTCCCCACCATCCCCTGTATGTGTTGAAGGCAGCTGGGGTGATAAATAAAAAGGCTCCTGTTTTAAAAACCTCCACCTGTAGGAAAGGTGGGAGGCTGCAGTGCCCTGAAATCACCCCACAGAGGCCAGAGCCTGGCTGAGTCACCACAGCCTCTCCTCTGATTCCTGGCCCAGAGGAGCCACCCGGGCTCCCAGGCCAGGACCCTGGGTATTTTCAGCTTCCAGCAGCATCAGCAGGGTCAGAGAGGCCTCAGCCATATTGTATTTCATGTGACCGAGGCGCCTGGCCAGCGACATGGCCATGGAGAGCCAGCCTTGTATTCTTGTCACTGGCCTGGGCTCCACCTCCCTTTCTGCTCTGGTCTCCAGAGCCTGGACACAGCAGAGGCATGTGGGAAGGGCTCCTGCCAGGCACAGCAGGCACCAGAAACGGGTGACAAGAGGGACAGGCAACTTTAGCCACTACAAAGTCCTCGAGGATGGGCTTCAGGGTTGTTGGGAACTCCACCGTTCACCCATTCCCTTCATAAACAACCTGAGCAGTACGTCTTCCTGGGCAGTGTTAGGGCAGGGTAGCTGACTATCCCAGTTTGCCCGGGACTCTCCTGGTTTTAGCACTGAAAGTCCCATGTCCCATGAAACCTCTCAGGTCCCAGGCAAGCTGGGACAGTTGGTTACTGTAGTTGGGAGCGTTGTTAGTGATAACTCCTCCCATGCTCGGGTCCATCTTCCAGCTGTGATTGCTTTTTGAGGATGCAGCAGCACCTGCGGCCTCTTCCAGGCTCCCCCAACCTCCCCTCTCTCCCTCAGCTCTCGGGTTGTTTTTCTAAAGCAGCACATCAGAATCACCTGGAGGGCCTATTAAAGTACCCTCAGAGTTTCTGATCTAGGAGGTCTGGGAGGCAGCTGGAGAATTTGCATTTCTAAGTTCCCAGGTGACCCTAATGCTGCTGGCCAGGGACCACACTTTGAGAACCCCTGATCTTAGCCACAGCTCTGATAAAGTCTCATGAAACCTCTCAACCCTCCCCATAGCTTGCTGAATAAAGGCCTAAGCCTGGGTTGAAGCCCCTCTTTATCTAGTCCCCTTCCCCACCGCAGCAGGCCCCACCCCAACAGGGTGCCCCGCGTCCCCAGGGGATACCTTGCTCTCTCCTACCTCTGTGTCTTTGCTCAAGCTGTTCCTGGCCTGGACTCTGCAGCCCCCTCCACCCATGTGAATCCTCTTATCTGTGAAGCGCACTCAAAGGCTACTTCCTCTGGAGGCCTGCCTGGGCCCCCATCCCTCGGAACAAAGGACTCCTTCCTCAGCTCCCAGCTTAGCGCCTATTTCATCCTTGTCACTGCACTGTGGATTCCTTGAGGACGTGAACTATCTTTTCCCATCTTTGTCTATATATTTGCTAAATAGATATGACTCCAGAAGACAGAACCAGGACAATGGATGGATCTGCGGGGAGGCAAACTTGAGCTCAACCTGAGAAAGAACTTGTAACAACCTGAACAGTTTGACACCAGCCCTTAAGGGTCCTGCCAAGAGATCCTGAGCTCCCTGTCACCCCTGGGCATCTTCAGTGGTGTTGGACGAGCATCTACAAAGTCTCTGAAACCCCTGCTTAGACCAAGTACTGACTACCTCAATGTCCCTCCTGGGGCCCTCTCTCCCCAGGAGAACCTGACCCCCCCCATCAAACCTGCTGCCCAGCATGCCAGACCCACAAGGCCCCACAGGCTGGCTGGACCTTACTGGAGACCAGTGGTCACAGCAAGTGTGACATTTTGTCAGTGGCCTTCACTGTCTGAATACAAGGAGTGACCAGTGGTGACACCCTCCTGCTCCAGGCCAGCCTCCCTGCCTTCCTCTGATCACCGCCTCCCCAGAAGGACCAACCCCACCTCGATGTACTCACATCGCCTTTCCTTACCTCATCCATACCTCAGGTGGCCAGGGGAAGCAGCTCATCTATGGGCAAGCTGAATATCCACAGGTGTGCTCCCAGCTCGGGCTCCTTAGGAATAGGAATATCCTCCTGCAGAATATTCTCCAGTGCCTTGCCCCATGCTGGGTGCATGTAAATGCTCAGATGTTCGTTTCCCGATGTGCGTTTCCCGTCGATGTCCTGCTGGAACCCTTCCCTCACATGTGGTGCTCTCCCAGGTGTGCTCCAGCGGGCAAACGCCCTCCTCACCCCTCCCCATCTGATATTAGGAAAGAACCTGTGAAACCCATTCCAACCAAGAAGCCTGGGACTGAGGCTTTCTGCCCCTGCCATCCCTGGGGGAAACGTTACTGTTTAAATCCGATAAGCGTGAAAGCCTCGCTTGATTGCATGGCAGCTAAGCATACTATGTGTAGTGGTGTTTATTTGCTGATTGGTTGATTTGGAGAGGAAGGAGAAGGATTTTCCAGAGTCTAGACTCTTATGGCTTTGTGGGGCTTTCCAGGGTCAGCATTGATTGTGAAAGTTTGGTGAGCTTGGCAGTTTGTATCATTTAAGAAAATCTGCCCGGGCTTCCTCCCCCACCAGGAAGTGTCCCATCAGTTCCAAAGCCCTCAGCTTAGTTATTGGAAAGGCCTGAGAAAGCCACGACCCAGCGGACCCAGCTGGGGAACACCTGGGTCTCAGTTCACCTTCTGCCAACCTCTAGGTCTTATGAGCATTCCTGTTTCCGCTCCTTCCCTGGGCTACTTGAGGTCATGACCTTCTGAAAGAATGCAGGGTCAGCCAGCCTGGCTGAAATTTCCCCTCCGTGGGTGTGAAAGGCGATATGTCCAACTGTGAACACACAGGGCCCACATCCTTATGACTCAGCAGATGTGGCTGTCCTCAACCACATCGCCCAGAACGTCACTCTGACCTGCCTCAGAGGTCTGACAGCAGAATAGATTCTGCAAAGCCTGGGCCCAGGAGGCGCTTTCTCCATGAGTCCTTTTGGACAACACACATTCACCCAGACACACACTCAGATGCACACACACACACACAGACACATCCACTACAGAGACAGATGTGCACACACTGATACCCAAACGTACCCCAAACGCAGATACACGGACATGCACAGACACCCAACACACACATGCACACACAGGCCCCCGGACAGTCAGATACACACACAAAGACATCCACACACACAAACACCCAGACACATCCACACACGTCCACACACCCCACAGAGACATGTCCACAATGGGTGCCTAGGTATGCCCAGAAACACACAGTTACCCGAATACAGCCAGACATACACACACACACACACAGACTCCTCCAGAGGACTCAGGAAGAATCAGATCTGTCCTGTATGCCAGACCTTGAATGCCTCTGCCAACCCCAACAGATGGCCACTGGCTCTCTGACAGGGCCCTCTGGTCTCTGACCAAGAACCAGGGTCACAATGGACAGAGAAGGGGAAAATGGTAGAACTACTAATTCACCACCGTGCAGTTAACCCGCAGAAGTCTCATTCTTTCATTTAATTGGTAGTTTTCCAAAGTTCAGCCATGAGAAGGCATAAGGACAAGCAATCAGAATACTAACCCATAACTTCCTGTCCCTTCTCTTAGCACCCATCCTTTAAGGCCAAATTAAAGTCCACCTTGTTCATATAGTCCTCCAGATTCCCAGAGTTAGAAACCGCAGCTTCTCCCATGCGCCCCTCATGCCATGCTTCTTGGTCTCTTTTTTTTTTTTTGAGATGGAGTTTCACTATTGTTTCCCAGGCTGGAGTGCAATGGTGCCATGTTGGCTCACTGCAACCTCTGCCTCCCGGGTTCAAGCGAGTCATCTGCCTCAGCTTCCCAAGTAGCTGGGATTACAGTGCCCACCAGCATGCCCAGCTAATTTTTGTATTTTTATTAGAAACAGGGTTTCACCATATTGGCCAGGCTGGTCTCGAACTCCTGACCTCAGGTGATCCACCTGCCTCAGCCTCCCAAAGTGATGGGATTACAGGTGTGAGCCACCGCGCCTGGCCCACCATTGATTTTCTTTTTTTAAAGACGAATTGAGTACCAACTGCTCTGTTCACAGCTTTCTTTTCCTTTTTGTCTTTCTTTAAAAGACAGGTCTCACTGCAGTGACTATTCACAGATACAATCATAGTTTGCAATGTAGCCTCCAACTCCTGGACCCAAGCAGTCCTCTTGCCTCAGCCTCCCAAGTGGCTGGGACTACAGGTGCACCACTGTCCCCAGCTGACAGCTTTAAGGTGAGTGCAGTGGCTGTGTCAGTCCATGCCTGCCAAAGGAATCAGTGGAGACAAAAAGAAGGAGCAAATTCAAACTTTCCTCCTTTTGCCCTCTCTCCTATGTGGGTTCAGATTCTTCAGGAAGCAGATGCCAAGATGGGATGAGAAGTGCTAGAGACCTGGGGTGCGGGATGAGGAACGCCTATGAAGGATGAAGGGGAAAGGAAGCAGGAGTAGGCAAGGGAGAGCTTTCAGGCCATGATGTAGGTGTGACACCTAAGGAAGGAGGGTGGGAAGGAAGGAGGGCTGGCTAGGAAGTGCCTCTGATGGCAGAGCAACCCAGAGAAGGGCTCAGCCAGGTGATGAGCAGTCCAGGGGCAAATATTAGAAGGGTCCCATGCTGGGCAGGAATGGCCTGGTTCGAGTACCCGCCGCCTGTCTCCCATCCCACCATGCTCAATCACTGGCCAAAAGCAGCCTACGGAGAGTGAAGGCCTTGTGGCTACTCTGAGAATGCTCTGAGAATACCTGGGCTGGGATTTTTATTCCCCTTTTAAGGAGAAGGGGTAGAATATACCCCTGCCCCTCCCAGCCCTGCCTCCTTAAACATCGCCTCCTCTTGGAGTTTGAGTAAGGACGTGGGTCTGAGGACAACTTCCAAGGCCAACTGGGCTGAGTTTGCCAGCTCATGCTCCAGGTGCCTTCATGTCTCTTTGGACTTAAACCCACAGGCTAGAACAGTATTTGAAAAGTCAGCTGGCACTTAGCAAACTAATACAACACCCTGAAGGGGTGGCATCTGGGGGCCAGCAGTGAATAGCACTCTTTGCTGCGGGTTCTCTCTTGAAGGCACTTCTGGGGCTGCCACACTTCTTATCTCCTTCCCTCCTTCCTTCATTCCCTCCTTCATTCCCTCCCACCCCGCCTTTCCTCCTCAGATCTTCATACCATCTGCCAGGCACCAGCACACTGTGGAGCCCCATAAATGAACTGACACAGTCCTTCCCTTCAAAGAGCTCCCATCCAGAGCTTCCTCTTGCACCCACAGACGGGAAGCTTGCACGACCTTCCGTCAGGCTGCCCAGCCCTTCCGGACAGATCTTCCAAGCACCTCCACCACCCTCTGTCTTGCCAGCCAGCCCAGAGACAAACACTCAGTGCCTGCTCACAGGGGCAAAGTGTGCAAATAAGTGAAGCAGCCAAAACAATGAAACTCTTTGGCTATTTGAAGTATATTTCTAAGTTTCAATGGCAACATAATTCTTCCCAGCTTTTTCTTCTTTTTTTTTCCTTCTTTTCCAGACAGAGTTTCGCTTTTCTTGCCCAGGCTGGAGTGCAGTGGTGCGATCTCAGCTCCCTGCAACCTCTACCTCCCAAGTTCAAGCGATTCTTCTGCTTCAGCCTCCTGAGTAGCTGGAATGACAGGTGCCCGCCACCATGCCTGGATAATTTTTGTATTTTTAGTAGAGACAGGGTTTCACCATGTTGGCCAGGCTGGTCTCGAACTTCTGACCTCAGGTGATCTGTTCACCTCAGCCTCCCAAAATGCTGGGATTACAGGCGTGAGCCACTGTGCCTGGCCTTCCCAGCTTCTTTCTTACCTTAACCCCCTATGCACCTCACTTTTATCCACTACTGTCTTGAAATTAACAAATACTTGTTGGGATGCATCATAAAATAGTATTTCATCTATAAAAATGAGTGAAAAAGGCAGATACACACCAACCACAGCAGAGTTACACTGTGGAGATTTTTTTTTTTTTTTTGAGTCGGAGTCTCACTCTGTCACCCAGGCTGGAGTGCAGTGGCATGATCTTGGCTCACTTCAACCCCCACCTCCCGGGTTCAAGCAATTCTCCTTCCTCAGCCTCCTGAGTAGCTGGGCTTACAGGCACACGCCACCATGCGTAAGAGGTGAACTACAACATCTCTATGAGGGAAAAGTCAGGCCCTGGACTCCACAGACAATCAACTCCTGAGTAAGAAAAGAGGCAGGGTGTCCAGTGCCCAAGGGTGCCTGGAATATAAAGCCTACAAAGATGCTTGTCTCTGCCCTGCTGGTGGTTTGGCACACCTGACCTCATAAACCAAAGATAGTCTGTGCCAGGCTGGGCCCATAGCTCCATCTCCCAGGGGTATTCAGAAGCTGGATGTAAAACAGGAAGGCAAAGTACTTACTTTTTTTTAAATGAAGAATTAGATTCACATCAGTGTATGGGCTGAATTAGGTCCCCACCAAATTCACATGTGGAAGCCCTAACCCTCAGTACCTCTGAATGTGACTGTATTTATAGAGACAGCCTTCAAAGAGGTGATTAAGATAAAATGAGGCTGTAAGGGCCCTAATCCAATCTGACAAGGGTCCTTCTAAGAAGAGGAAATATGGACACACAGGGGCACCAGGGACGCACATCCACTGAGGGACCACCGTGTGAAGAGGCAGCAAGGAGGCGGCTGTCTGCCAGCCAAGGAGAGAGGCCTCAGGAGAAACTGATCTTGCTGACACCTTGGTCTTGGACTTCTAGTCTCCACAACTGTGAGAAAAATTAACTTCTGTTGTTTAAGCCACCCAGTCTGTGATATTTGGTTATGGCATCCTTAACAAACTAATACAACACTCAAAATAAGAAAACGGGGTAGAGGCAAATAGTCAAGTCCCGCACTTAGTTCTTTAAAGAGTTGTTACAGGCTTTGTCTTTTCATTCAGAACCTGTGTTGGGTGCTGAATGAAAAGACAAAGAGCAGGCCAGGTGCAGTGGCTCACACCTGTAATCCCAGAACTTTAGGAGGTCGAGGCGGGCAGATCACGAGGTCAGGAGATCGAGGCCATCCTGGTTAACATGGTGAAACCGCATATCTAATAAAAATACAAACAATTAGCCAGATGTAGTAGCGGGCACCTGTAGTCCCAGCTACTCGCGAGGCTGAGGCAGGAGAATGGCGTGAACCTGGGAGGAGAAGCTTACAGTGAGCCGAGATCACGCCATTGCAGTCCAGCCTGGGTGCGAGACTCAGTCTCAAAAAAAAAAAGTTGTTACACGCTTTGTCTTTTCATTCAGAACCTGTGCTAGGGTGCTAAATGAAAAGACAAAGGAGCAGTATACTGTCCTCTCAGCTCCCTGACTCCCAGCAGGCCCTCTCGGAGGGGTAGGAGGAAGACAGCCAGCTGAGAGGCCCCTCGCTGAGAGCCTCCAGCATCAACGTGATGCTTTCTCCTGTGTTTAAACCACTGCTGAGAGTCTGAGAGATAAGAGGTGCACTGATCTCCAGGAGCCCTCCGTCCAGAGTCTAGGTAAGCAGTGTTGAGTCTCACTATTGGCCATGGTTGACTAACGTCTACATTTCTCAGAGTTGCTCTTATTGGGGTGCTATGCTGACTGCTTTGAACAAAGGAGACTGAAAGGCCCCAGAGGAAAACTAAGGTCTCTCTCTGACCTTCTCCTTCCCACCCCTCTTTTTCCTCCCTAGGGCAGGGAGGAGCTCCCTCTGAAGTTCCCACCTCTTGACTGAGGAATGGTCTTCCAAAAGGAATGGAATTGTCTTGAACCCCTTCCCTAGGAATCTCATCAAACAACCAGGGAATATTAATAACCACAAGGAGATTAAAAGTCATCACCACCCCCAGACAAGCTATTGCCTATTCTGGAGGGAGTTCCAAAACAACTTTGATTACCTGAGGGACTTGTATTTGCATAAGACACCATTCTCTGTGCAGTTCTTCCCCTTTCCTTCCCATAACTTTCACCACCTCCCCCAAAAGCCTCAAGGCTCTATTCCTTTATGCTGTGAAAACTTCAACCATTGGGTCCCTCTCTGGAGCCTCATTCTTCTATGAGGCTCCTGTGTACAGCCACAAAATTAAAATGATTTTTCTCCTGTAAATCTGTCTATTGTCAATTTATTTCAGAAGCGACTGTTATGGAATCTTCAGAGGAAGTTGGAGCTTCCTTACACTCTATGCCTATGGTCCCAGAGTGTAACTAAATTGTGTAAAAACAAATTCCTTATGCTTGCCAAGTCCTTCAAAGCTGACAAAGCTCGTTTACAAAATTGGGTTCAACAAGACACTCATGACAAGTAACACTGATATCACCATTTCACAGATTAGAAAACTGAGGCCCAGAAAGGTTGAATGACAAGGCTAAGTTCCAACAGCTGCAAAGTGGCAGGACTTAGCCCAGGCTTTTTGGATCTGAGTGGTAAAATATAATAAAGACTGTTAAGAACTGGAAAAGGGAATTGAGGGATGATATAGGATCTCCCTGGCTCAATTCCAAAATGAGACGAAGAAACCCAAGTGCAATCCCATCTAGGAGCAGGATAATGGCCCAGCTGACTTTTCAAATGCTGTTCTGGCCTCTGGGTTTAAATCCAAAGAGACATGAAGGCACCAGAGCACGAGCTGGCAAACTCAGCCTCGTCGGCCTTGGAAGTTGTCCTCAGACCCAAGTCCTTACGCAAACTCCCAGGGGAAGCGATGTTTGAGGAGGCAGGGCTGGGAGGGGCAGAGGGTATTTCCTACCCCTTCTCTTTAAAAGGGGAATAAAGGCTGGGCGCCGTGGCTCACACCTGTGGTCCCAGCACCTTGGGAGGCCGAGGCAGGCAGAACACGAGGTCAAGAGATCGAGACCATCCTGGCCAACATGGTGAAACCCCGTCTCTACTAGAAATACAAAAATTAGCTGGGCGTGGCAGGGCACGCCTGTAGTCCCAGCTACTAGGGAGGCTGAGGCAGGGGAATCACTTGAACCCAAGAGGCAGAGGTTGCAGTGAGCCGAGAAGAGCGAGACTCCATCTAAAATATATATATATAATAAATTTAAAAATAAATAAATAAAAGGGAAATAAAAATTCCAGCCAGGTATTCTCACACTGAGTGGTGTGATGACCTCTCATCTAGGTGCTGGTAGAAGAACACAAAAAAAAGCCCACCATCGAGTCATGTGAGAAAAACACTGCAGGGAGGGGCACTACGTCCTGTCCCTAACAGAGGCCGCTGCGGCAAATGGTGACCATTAGGATGGACTTTTTTCACCTCATTTCTCCCTTTATCTTTAACGTAATATTTGATACATGCAAAAGCATAGACAACTAATATGTAAGTTAGAAAGCATTATAATAAATAGAACTTGCAGGAGCCCACCGTGAACTTAGTGTTGGCTGGAACACTGCCAACAGCCCAGTGCCCACCTTGTCCTCCTCCCCATCTCAGCCACCCAGATGTAAGTTTCATCCAGAATTTTGAGAGTGGTCATTCCCTTGCTTTTAAAATTCAATTTTAGGCCAGGTGCAGTGGCTCACACCTGTAATCCCAACACTTTGGGAGGCCGAGGCAGACGGATCACCTGAGGTCAGGAGTTCGAGCCCAGCCTGGCTAACATGCTGAAACCCTCTCTACTAAAAATACAAAATCAGCTGGACATGGTGGCATGCACCTGTAATCCCTGCTTGGGAGGTTGAGGCAGGACAATCACTTGAACCCGGGAGGCAGAGGTTGCAGTGAGCTGAGATCACGCCATTGCACTTCAGCCTGGGCAACAAGAGCAAAACTGTGTCTCAAAAATTAATTAATTAATTAATTAAATTTTATCACATTCACATGTATCCCTAAACAACTTATGGCATAGTTCGTGAGCTTTAAAAAAAAGAGTATAATAGTGTACATAGTTCTCTGGGATTACTTTTTCATTGAACACTGTACTTCTCCAGGAAAAGTAGAGAAGAATGTGGATTTGAGGGTAGGCAAAACTGGGCTGGAATCCCGATTCTAAGCACTCCAGCTGTGTGACTGCATGCAAATTTCCTAACTCCGCTGAATCTCAGCTGTATCATATAAATGGGGCTCTCATTTCCCTCACAAGATTAGGAAGAGGACTAAATGAAATGTATGCAAAATGTTCCTATTGCAGAGCAGATTTTAAACAAGTATTATGAGCTTCATTTTCTTTTCTTTCACTCTTCCTCTAGCTTAGGGGTGGAGGATCACTGACCCATAGAGGAAAAAATACTTAAAAAAAATTTCTCCCTAGATAATATAATCAACTGCTTTTTAGATTAAGAACTGGGAACATGAATTTCATTCAATAAGTAAATAAATGACTAAAATATATACTTCAGCTATATATTATGAATTGCTAATGGACGAAGGGGGAGAGAAAAAGAACCAGTGGGAGAGGGAAAAACCGGAGGAGAGAAACTGTTAAGGGGAACTCACCAATGGTGTGTCTGCTTTTTGAAATGTCAATTAACCATTGTTCACAGATCTTCAGCTGCTCAATCCCTAAGCCTATTAATGTTTGCTTAGAATGGGATCCTCTCAGCAGATCACCAAGGAAGACATTTTCCTTTGGGGTGCAGCTACAGTGAACAGCACAATGTCAGATGAAATCAAGTTGGGGACTCTATGGAAGGAAAGTTCTCCAGTCCTGTGCCAGATAGAATTCCCTGTGAGAAACAAGTCCTCAAGTTAGCTCTTTCACGTGTACTTACTTTGATTGTCTGTGGAGTCCAGGGCCTGACTTTTCCTTCAGAGAGATGTTGTAGTTCACCTCTTACAGTATGGCCTTCATTTGCTTCCAAAATAAGGTTTTCACAAATAAATATGCGAAGGGAGAAGGCAAATGCAATCTAAGATTTGGAGTCAGGAAAGCTAGTGAGATTGACATCGAAATGCAACACACTAAAATATTTATATGGATATTTGTGAAATATTAATGCAGCATCCAACACTCACATAAGCACACACTCTGGGGCAGGAACCCTCCAGACCTCTTGAAAGAATTGCATTTGAACCGGCATGGCTTTCGTCACTGGAATGTTCCATTTGCCTCTGAGAATGCTGTGGTCTCTTTCAGCCCTGTAAGTGTCAGCTGGTCAACACATCCTTCTTCAGAGCCAACAGAACACATGTGGCGCCCTGGGCCAGCTGCTGCGCTCATCCTCACACCTGGGGGCCGCAGTCGTCTGCTAGCAGAGGCCACAGGGACTGGGCCCCTGTCTGGGAGGCGCATGGGTGCCTGGCTTCTGGCTGCTGGTCCTCAAAGTCATCCTCAAAGGATTGTGTATCCTCAAAGGCCCCCCTCTGCCCACTGCCTGGCCCTGTGCTTCCCAAGGGCTTCTAGGAAACACAGCAGGTGCCATCCAACACCAGAAAGCTGGGCTAAGAAGACTCAGTCAGCAGTGCTTTATATAACCTGGATGAGAAGAGGGCCAGGAGGAGATATGGGCATGATGGAGTCCTGGTTTCCCAGGGCTTAGAGAACATGGACCCCTTTAGGACGGGGTCTGTGTCTGTCCTGCTCTGTTCCAACCCAGCATCTAGAACAGTGCCAAGCATACAGCAGGAGCCCGACGAATACTGGTTCCCTGACTGCCTTGCAGCCTGTGGGGGTGTGCTGCTGAGATGCCCCCATCCAGGGGCAGTGTCCTTTACTGTGAAAGATGGGCAGAAGCAAGTGTGTCAATTTCTTCCATTTCCAAGAATGAAGGATGAGGCAGGCCACAGTCAAGAATAGATGAGACTCGTTAACAATGAGGCAAAGCGAACGGTTCATCCTTTCCTGAAAGGTCCACTGCAGTTTATCAGCTGAAGAAATGAGCACTGTTACTAGGGGCCAGAAAGTCTGGGCTTTCATTAGATATTTTCACAAATTTGTTGTGTGAAGCACTAGTCACCTCCTCTCTCTAGGCATCGGTTTCCTCTTCAGTGAAACATAGTGGTTGGGTTACACAAGTTGTAAAAGGCTCTCTGATCAAGACTGGGTTTGTCAAAGATCTTTCCTGCTCTTCTTCCTAGCAGGAGGGCAGCCCCCGCTTTAGCATAACTGACTTTCTAGGAACTCCCAGTGAGCCCTGTTCCAGAACACGCCCTGCTGATTTATGTAACCAACCATAGCCAAGAGCCCCTCGCAGGCCCAGGGCCCTTGCCCACAGTTGGCAGTTCTCGGCCTCTGCTATCCTCCCAGGGTGGAGGAAGGCACAGGACTGTTTCTGCCTGAGATCTGGGGAAGCGCAAGAAGTCCAGGTCAGCTGCTAAGCTTTCTGCAACCAGCTTGCGGGCTCACTCCATTTCTGGCTCGACACTTTTCTGAAACTGGGTCGCCTTGCTCTTCCTGTGGGGTCATTTTGCTCTGGACCCATCAACTGGCTGCTGACGAAGGGAACTGGGACCTCTTTCCCCAGCACCCTTTCCTTTTAATAATAGTTTTCCCCCCTCTCTCCTTCCTGGCTCACTTCCTCAGCTCAGTTTCCTCACCTTCCAAAACTTCTCTTTCAGCCTCTTCTCATGTACTTTCCCAATCTCCTGGCCTCGCCCTGACTTTATTTCTGACTTCCATGGGTCGTCTCTTGAGTGCTGCTCAGCAACACTGTTCTTTTGGCCTGAAAAACAAGGCCCACATTTCGATGCCATTGAGTGAGCTTCCCTTGCCATTTCCACCGGAGGGGCCAGGTCATCCGTCTCTTTTTCCTCTCCCTTCTCGCCATGGATCCTTCTTCGCCCTTCTCCGCCCACATCGTTAGGAATTCTCCTGCCCCCATCTTGGCTGTAGTTGGCAGGTGTGTATTTTGCTAGGGCCGCCATTAAAAAAGTACCACAGACTGGGTGGCTTAAAAGACAGAAGTTTATTTTCTTACAATTTTTGAGGCCAGAGTCTAAGATTGAGGTGTCAGCAGGGTTGGTTTCCTCTGAGGCCCCCTTAGTTTGTCGATGGCTATTCCCCCTCCCACTCCTGGGCCTTCACGTGGTCTTTCCTGCGTGTCCTAACCTTCCCTTCTTATAAGGACACCAATTATATTGCATCGGGGCCCACATCAGTGAGCTCATTTTAATTTAAGTGCCTTTCTAAAGACCCCATCTCCAAATACAGTGATATTCTGTGGTACCGAGGGTTAAGACTTCAACATAGAAATTTTAGGGAGACACACTCAGCTCCTAACAGCAGGAGTGGTGGCAGTGAGGTAGAGGGAGCATGGGCATACTCGTCTCTGGCAACTTTTTTTTTTTTTTGGATATGGTCTCTCTCTGTCACCCAGACTGGAGTGCAGTGGCGTGATCTCAGCTCACTGCAGCCTCGACCTTCTGGGCTTAAGCAATGCTGTCGCCTCAGTCCCTGGAGTAGCTGGGATGCCAGGTGCCTACCCCTACACCTGGCTAATTTTTTGTATTTTTTGTAGAGACTGCGTTTTGCCATGTTGCCCAGGCTGGTCCCCGACTCCTGAGCTCAAGCAATTCCCCTGCCTTGGACTGCCAAAGCGCAGGGATTATAGGTGTGAGCCACCACTCCCAGTCTCTGGGTGGGTTCTCTTGAACTGGACACCTTCCTGTTAGGGAAGCAAGGAGGAGGCAGGCCCACTGCAGACCTGCGCGGATGGTTCAGGAGGACCTTCTGAGATTCTGCCCACTCAGCACCCCACTGGGTGCCCCCCCAGAGTTACAGGCACACGGGCTAAAGGAAATCAGATGGGGGTAGCCCTAAAAGAAGCCAAGCATCAGGTAAACCAGAAGTTTAATAAAAATGAGCAAAATTACAACATGGCGGACCAGCAATGGGCTGCTTCAGAAGGTCTGAGGTGTTGGTCAGCCTGACGTCCTGGCTTCCGTGGTTCTGGGAGGTCACAGGATTGGTCCCTCACACCCAAGGTTCACTTTCCTCAATCACCCTGTTCCCAATGGGGAGGACTCTGTCTCTCTGGTGCAATTTTTGGCCAGGCTGGTTCTGAAACCCCTCAGCCTGTGAGGAAGGCTGCCTGAGTCTGACCTTCACCCCGTGATGATGAGGATGTCCTTTATATTGTTTTCCTAAGTCCACACTCCCACACCAGACTCTGAGGATGGCAGACAGAGGAAAGCCCATTTTATGGAGAATTAAGAGCTTTGGGAATGCTGGAGCCTCCTCCACAGAAGACAGCCACAGCTCCCAGGGTCTCCTGGCTCGCCTGCAAGCTCTTCTGGATTCCTTGGGCCCATCTCTCTTGCAAAGTGCTCAGGACGCCCGGGTGCTGGTGCTGAGCTGGGTCCAAGAGTCTGCACAGAAGGGAGTCCCGCTGGGCCCAGACCTCCCTGGCGGCCACTGCAGGTCAGGCCAGTTAGGAGGTGCTGCTCCTCCTCCGTGGGTGGAGGGCTTTCCTCCTGGCGATGTCCTCCTCAGTGTCACTCTCACAGTTCCTCTGGAGAAAAAAAAGAGAAAGAGGTCCAGGGCAGGAGGATCATGAGACGCCAGGAATGGGGCTGTGCTGGGCAACCTGGGTTGATTCACCTGGACCAAGGGACTACAAGCCAGGGAGGTGGGTGGTGAAAGCAAGCCTGCTGATCCATCCAGGGGCTGGGGGATGGGAGGGATCTGAAACGAAGCCAGACCAACTGCTTGGAGGAAGGAAAGCAGCAGGGCATCTAAGGGAAACCAGACATCAGGAGAGGCCAAATTATAATAAAGAAAATCACATCTAGTTCCCCTTGTGGCTGCCATATAATCAAGGCCACTTGGCTAGGTGGTCTGTGGCTGCTGGGTCTCCTGAGCTCGGCCTAGAGAGACTGGAGGATGGGTGTGAGCCACAAGGTACTCCCCATGCTCGACAGCCACCATCCCATGCCCCTTCTTCTTTGATGGGCTGCACCTTCAGCCGCCTTGCCGACCAGTGTTTCCAGGGAAATGACTTCTGAGCTCCATTTTTATAAAACAGGAAATGAGTATAAAGTACTGTCTGTCAGTTCCTACATGGCAAACCAGAGCTGAGGCAGCCACCCCGAGGCCATAATGTCTTTTCATCCAAGTCATGATGATATAATGTAATTATAAAATTATTAAAAGAAGTACTAATCCACAGTGACTTCATTCCTAAAATATCTGTTGTCCAATGTTCAATTCCAGTGCTTCCTAAACAAAAGGACCTATCATTACTCTTTTTTTTTTTTTTTTTTTTAAGGAAAGTCCCTTTGGGAAAACTGCATAACAGATATCTGGGACCCAACCTTTTTCCACTTCTAGGATGAACCTTTGAGCTGATGGTGCTTGCTATTTGAGTAAAAAGAGTACTATTTAAGAATATTTGTACAAGAACAAAAGTTTGGAAAGAAACTGACATTCTTTTTGGCTGGGCGCGGTGGCTCATGCCTGTAATCCCAGCACTTTGGGAGGCCGAGGCGGGTGGATCACCTGAGGTCAGGGATTCGAGACCAGTCCAGCCAACATGGCAAAATCCCATCACCACTAAAAATACAAAAATTAGCCAGGCATGGTGGTGCAGGCCTGTAATCCCAGCTAGTCAGGAGGCTAAGGCAGGAGAATCGCTTGAACCCGGGAGGCAGAGGTTGCAGCGAGCTGAGATGGTGCCACTGCACTGCAGCCTGGGAGACACAGTGAGACTCTGTCTCAAAAAAAAAGAATTGACATTCTTCTCAATTACTCTGGTCTTCTCTCCCCACAGATTGTATCTGTCAGGGAAGCAGGGCCAGCGGCTCAGCCTGCGAGGCATGCCCACCATCTGCCACTCATCCTCCCAGGGCCTTTTCCCCTTCCTCCAGCCTGAGCCAGCTGGAAATCCAAGGTCAAGATCAACTTTAGCCAAATACATCCTAGACCAAGCCCGGCTATAACAATAAAAATAACTCAAGCTCTGCTGAATAGCAACTTTTTAGCTTGAGTCAGAGCCAAACAGTAAAAAAATAAGCTGGGTAAAGTCTGCTTGTCATTATCAGGGATTCTCAGCGGGAGAGCGGTCCAGTGCCCTGTATAGGAGACGAGGAAAGCAGCCAGAGCCGGCACAGGGCTTGGCCAAAGCCACACAGTTGTTTGGGGCCTCTGGGCCATAAATCCTCAAGTGCTGGCAAGAGATCATGCTAAAGAGAGAAGACCCCAGGCTGTGTGGAGGGAGTGGGGACAGCAGGGCTATCCTAGGTCTAGCCGTGCATCATGAGGCTGCTCAGCCCTCTTAGGCACCCACCTCCCAGTCGCTCCCTGAGCAGGGCGTCCCCTTCTGTCCTGACCTGTGCCATCCCAGACACTCCTGAACACCCTACAGCACGCTCCATAAGCGGGGGGAGGGGCTGTCCAGGGAATCCCTACCAACTGCATTTTAAAGTCTACAGGAGGATTTTACTTTTTTCATTTTGAAATTTAATTTTCTTTAGAGTTAGGGTCATGCTCTGTCGCCCAGGCTGCAATGCAGTAGTGTGATCATAATTCACTGTAACCTTTAACTCCTGGGCTCGAGTGATCCTCCCACCTCAGCTCCCTGAGTAGCTAGGACTATAGGTGCATGTCACCATACCTGGCTAATTTTTTTGTTTGTTTGTTTGTTTTTGTTTTGTAGAGTCAGGGTCTCACTGTTGTTGCCTGGGCTGGTCTTTAACTCCTGGCCTTAAATGAACCTCCCGCCTCAGCCACCCAAAGTGCTGGGACTATAGGCACGAACCACTACTGCCAGCCTACAGGAGGGTTTTAAACAACAACAATTGCTAACGCTTACTGAGCACTTACATGCCAGGCTTTAAGAATATGTCATTATTGGCTTGGCATGGTGGCTTATGCCTGTAATCCCAGCATTTTGGGAGGCCGAGGCGGGCAGATCACCTGAAGTCGGGAGTTCGAGACCAGCCTGACCAACATGGAGAAACCCCATCTCTACTAAAAATACAAAATTAGCTGGGTGTGGTGGCGCATGACTGTAATCCCAGCTACTCAGGAGGCTGACGCAGGAGAATCGCTTGAAGCCAGGAGGCAGAGGTTGCGGTGAGTCGAGATGGCGCCACTGCACTCCAACCTAAGCAATAAGAGTGAAACTCTGTCTAAACAAACAAAAAAAAAAGAAGAAGAAGAAGAAGAAGAATATGTCATTATTTAATCTTTAGGAACTATTATTAACCCTATTTTACAAATGATGAACTATCAGCACAGAGAGGTTAAGTAATTTCCTCAAGGTCACACAGTAAGTGGCAGATTTGAATCCTGGTAGTCTGACTGCAGAGGGCACCCTCTTCACCAGTATATTCTGTTATAAGCTACTCCCTTTAAATGTATACAAAATGGCAATAAAGTAATCAAATATAAGATGTTGTCTAAATATTATGATGATGGTAATCTGAAACAAAGCAGAAATAGAAATATGGAAAAAAGAATGTAAAGCTCCCATTCTAAAGCAGCTTTTGGGTTGTCAGAAACACATTTTGGGTTGTCTGTGGTCAGCCGGCAGCAGCGGTCCCTCTGAAGGCCCACCAGGAAAGGATGGGAGATCCTCCAGGAGTTCATGCTGCCGCATCAGTGCTCCCCTCCCGGCACCACCCAGAAGTCCCCAGAACACACTCCTCTGAAGATCACACTTCAGCCTTCAGGGAAGAGGAGGACTGGGCCAGCAGAACTGGCTGGAAACAGTGAACACCCACCTGCCTTGTGAGGGGAAAGGGAACTTACCCATCCCTGAGCTCCAGGCTACCCCAGAATTCTGCCCAAGAAGAGGGCATGCATTTACCCACCAGGTCCTCATCCGGCCTCAGGTGCACCTTCTTCATCAGCGAGCGGGTGAGGTGGTTGCACAGGGACACGATGCTGAAGGAAAGCTGAGGGAGGCAGAGGAAAGGAATCCCCAGGTGAGAATGTGCATGGAGACCCTGGAGAGCCAGAAACCCCGCCCTAGCCCCCGCCCTGTCCCCCGCCGCCCCAACCCTGGACACACCTTCCACCGCCTGCGGACATACTGCTTCCTGAAGTTCTCCAGATTGACCACAGACTCCCTGCGCACCATGGCTTGCTGGTTGTCCACCGGCTGAGAGACAAAGCAGAGCATGGCAGCTGATGCTGGGCTTCAGACAGCAGCCACCCTCCTCGCCACAGAACCCCCCACCCACCGCATGCCCACCGCCCTTGGCTTGACCCTGGCATCTCCCCGCCAGGCGGGGCACACCATGGGAGCATCACAGTCAGGGCAACAGCTACACATGTCTCAGCTGTTCAGGAGTTGCCTCTCAGCTATTATTACCACAGCCTGACACACACGCAGCCTTGGCTGGAGGCTCAGCAGCTCCTGAAGGGGAATAGCAGGAGGCAGGCCCTCCAATCACACATCACTTTGGGGAGAGGGTCATTTTACAGCAGTCTGGGATGCCCTCTGGGCACTGGGGTGATTCTGGGCTTGGCAAAACAAATGCCTTGTTGGTAGACGGGGAATTCATACTCCATTAAAAAATAAATGGAAGGAAATAAGGGCTTTGATGAAAGTCAAGAGGCAACAGGATGTGCAGTTGCTTTTCACAGCCTGGCAGTCAGAGCTCAGCTTAAATTTTGACTTCTCCAAGAAGCTTGGGATGGCTTCTCTGAGCCTCAGTTTCCCCATCTGTAATATGGGGATAATAATATCATGTCACAGGGTTGTTAAGGATTATATGATCATGCATATATAAAGTGCTTAGCCCAGCACCACTCAATAAATAGTAATAAGTTATTGTGAGCTTTCCTGCGTTCTCCATTCCCTCTTCAACACCCCCCTTTTGTAAAATAAGGTTTTCTGAAATCAAGAGATAGGTTTCAGGGGTTCTGTGAACGAAATGTGCCTATATATCCATACAAAGGAATATTAGTCAGAAATACTATTCATAAAAAATTGAGTCCAATACATTTTACAACACGGATGAACCTTAAAAACATTACGTTAAATGAAAAAAGCCAGACACAAAAGGCTACCTGCTGTATGATTCAATTTATATAAAATGTCCAGAACAGACATATCCGTAGAAACAAAGCAGATGGGTAGCTGCCAGGGGCTAGGGAAAGGGGAAAACAGGGAATGGCTACTAAAGGGTATGACATTTCTTCCTGGGGTAATGTAAATGTTCTGGAATTAGATAGTGATAATGGTTACACAACCTTGTGAGTATACTAAAAACCACTGAATTGTACATTTTAAAATGGTGAATTTTATGATATATAAATTATAACTCAATTTTTAAAATTTAGTGTGTATGTACAGACATGCATTTCTTTGGAGGAGAGTCAATAGCTTTTATCGATTCTCAAAGGCCCCCATGACCTCAAGAAAATGAACTGCCTAGAATGATTCCAAAGGTCCCGGGCAGCTCTGGTTTTCTCTCTGCTCTGACAGCCTTCCTGCCGCAATGCCTCATTCACCTGGTGAATGCTAAGCGAGGGAGCCTATTGATTCCCAAGCGTGGGTCTTGTCTCCTAACCATGCTCGGAGCACACCTCCACGTTTGATTTTTCATCATGGCATCAGGGACCGGAAGAAAGCCAGTGCACACTGCTGGCCACGCTGCTCTGGAGCTGGCAGCCTCTGGCAGGAGGTCCACCCCATGGCAGCCCCTGCTGCCCATCCCCCTGGAAGGCCTTCAAGTATTTCAAAGCCCAATTCAGACATGATCTCCTCCAAGACAAATTCCAGAAAATCATGTCTCCCTTCCTGACATGAACAAGGCACATGTGTGCTCCTTTATGAAGTCCAGCACCTCTCAGAACCAGCCTTGCAGAGGAATCACCCCACTCCTGGAAAATGACTGGAGGGCACAGACTTTCTTCCTGTCTATGTCAATGCCCTGCCCTACTCTCCTCCCAACCCGGGACCTACAACAGTGAGTGCTTAATAGTTGTATGGTTAAGTCATTTCCCTGAGCTGTTGGAGAGACAAGTTGGAATGAAATCCCAGGACCTGGGACCTACTCACTCCCACTGATGAGGGGCCCAGGTCACCTGGTCAGCCCAGTCACACCACCTTGAAAGGGTGTCAGGGCACAAAGGCTCCCCATGGCTCTGCCCAGGAGTCAGTAGGATGTATAGCTCCGGGGCAGGGGGGTGGGGTGACCCAAAGCTGGAGGGGGAGTGCATGCAACCTGGAAGTGGATGGGAGATGAGAAAACCAGGGGCTATTCACCCTCCAAAACTGAAGCACAGTGCTTTTGGGCCAAAGAGTACAGAAGAAAAGAGAGGAGGGGAAGGAGAAAGACAAGGAATGGGAAGAGAAAAGGACAAGGCTGCCGGAGGAACCACCAGGCCATGTCCAGCCCTCTAGATCCTGTCTTTAACTGTCTGTCACCCACTCTGTGCACCTGCAAGCCCAGCCCTGGGTCTAGTCCCCCCCTGGAAGGGAGGCACAAAAGTGGATGGAGAGTGACCAATCTGTGCTGAAGACCTTGCCTTTTCCCTTCTCCAAGGGCTTCCCTGTGCCCTGTGCAGTGGCTTCCCTGTGCCCTCTATACATCCCCATGAGCTCATGGAGACCCTCAAGGCCTGTAGCCTCCACCCTGCTTTTCTACCTCTCTACTTCCTGTCCATTTGGCTCCCATTGCACAGGTCCACTTGCTGGTCTGTGAATCCAAAGTCTCCAGGTCTTTGCCCTTGCTCTCTCCTATACTCACTTTTTCACCTTGTTCAAGTCTTTGCTCAAATGTTATCTCCCTAAGGGAAGCCTTCCTTGACCACCCTATATAAAGTAGCAACCCAACTTCCCCCATGATTCACTATGCCGGGGCACTAAATCTTCATTACACGTGGTGCTACCCAATATTCTATTCTGTATTTATTCACATTCACTCCTCAGTATCCTTGGAGGGTTGGTTCTAGGACTGCTGCAGATACCAAAATCCATGGATGCTCAAGTCCCTTATTATAAAATGGTGTGGTATTTGCATATAACCTACACATACCCTCCCCTAATGCTTTAAATCATCTCTAGATTACTTATAATAGCAAATATGATATAAATGCTATGTAAATAGTTGTCACACTGTATTATTTGCATTTATTATTGTAATGTTATTTTTATTTTTACTTTTTGCGTATTTTGATCTGTGGTTGACTGAATCTGAGGATGTGGAACTTGCAGGTAGGGAGGGCTGACTGCTTGCTTTTTGTTAGTCCTCTCTCCCTTGCACCTCCAAGCTCCTAGAATCTCCTTTCCAAGGTGCTTAGCGCCCTCCCCAACCCATCAACCATTTCTAAGTCTAACTTCACTGATGTCTGCAATTCCCCTGGGCATGAATGACCTTTGAGCCTAACCCTCACAGGGGCACCTGCACCTCACAAGGAGAGTTTGCTCAGATGGGATTAGTAGACTCTAGGGGAGAAGAGATTTCTTTTTGCCCACTTACTGATTGGCACCCTCACCCAGGGGAGGAAGAGCTAAGCCCATGGCTGGAAGGTCAACTTGCAGGTGTGGGGAATCTCGTTAATGAGAATCCCACCCTCCTCCTGGCCCAGCAGGGCCAGCCACTAAGCAGAGGGGCCCAGCTAAAATGTCAGGTGAGATCATTCCCAGAGGCTATTAATGGGAGGTGATGCAATTCCTTTGAGGGCCCTGTTTATAGCTACACACAACACCAACCCTGAGGAGGCGGCACGGGGCTATCATTCTGTCAGGCTGGCCTTTCCTAATCAATGGGCCTTCCTGGTTGTTAAGAGCCCCACCAAACGCTGATGCTGACATCTCAGCCTGGAAAGATGTAAATTCTGCAGCAGAGGTGAAAATTCTGCAGCAAAATTGTTCCCAGAGGGAATGTGGCACAAACACTTTTGATTCGACTGGGGGTGTGAGGGGGAGATGGAACTGTGTCCTGCCTTCTCCTGACCCGCCCCTCCCTGCAAACAGAAAATGCCCGCCTTCTGGCCTTCTGGTCCATCTGTGATACCAGGGAGCCCTGGGTGATTCTGACCAGGCTCCTAGGAGTGTGTTTGGTGTCTTGGAAAAATGTCCAAAAGGGAAGCAAGAAGACAGAAAACTGTGGGGTAGTCAAGTTTTGTTTATGCAGCTGCAAATGCCTTTGAAAAAGTCCAGTGGGGTGTGCCAGGTCAGTACCAACATCCACAGGCAGGGGCAGGAAGCAGCAGCTGCTGCTAAGGCATGAAAAAGGAATCCTGGCTTTACTGAAGAGGCGACTCCCCCAACTCCACCCCCCACACAACGATTTTCTCTAGATACTAGGCCTCCTTTAGGAACTGCAAGCAGATTGCACCTCCAACCCCCATCTGTGCCATCTCTCCAGCCCCTTACTCCAGTGAAAGCCAGGGCACTCTCACACCCACTTCTCTCCTGCCCAGGACCCCTCCCCGCTGCCCTTCCCTCAATGGAGTTTTATAGGTGGCACCCCTCCACCCCTCCCCTTCGCTGGATGTTTTGATGGCTGAAGCCTGGGCTCTGCTGCCTTCACCCACCTGTTTTCCCAGGAAAGGAGCACATGGGGCTTGTGGGAGGCTTGAGGCTCTGCCTCCTCCTAAGTGGGAGGGACAGCTGCAGAAAGGCTGTGAGCCTGAAGGCTGTCCCCTACAGTGAACAAGCCAGTGGAAGGAGGCAGAAACGTTCCTTTCCTTGCTTGGCCTGGTCTCACATTTCTGAGTTAGGTCTTGACATGGATACGCTCTGTTTTTTATTCTTCTATGGGACCATCAGTTTTCTGAGCAATTTTTTGTCCCCAGGAAAAGCTTCAAAGATTCTTCCTTTTGTACTGTTATAAAACCCAAGAGACTTGAGAGACGTAGCAACCAAATGCCACATGTGGACTGTTTGGATCCTGATTTGAACAAACCACCTGTAATGGGACACTGTTGGGAGTGGTGGGGACATGTGAGTATGGAATGGGAATCCAGATGAGATGAAGGAATTATCGCTGATTTTGTCAAGTGTGATAATGGCATGGGGTTGTATTAAAAAGAAAGTCCTGGCTGGGTGCGTTGGCTCATGCTTGTAATCCCAGCACTTCGGGAGGCCAAGGCAGGCAGATCACCTGAGGTCAGGAGTTCAAGACTAGCCTGGCCAACATGGTGAAACCCCATCTCTACTAAAAATACAAAAACTAGTTGGGTGTGGTGGTGGGTGCCTGTAATCTCAGCTACTCGGGAGGCTGAGGCAGAAGAATTGCTTGAACCTGGGAGATGGAGGTTGCAGTGAGCCAAGACCGTGCCATTGCACTCCAGCCTGGGCAACAAGAGTGAAACTCTGTCTCAAAAAAAAAAAAAGAAAGAAAAAAAGAAGAAGAAAATCCTTAGCAGAGATTTATGCTGGAGAATTTATGAGTTAAATAAGTCTGAAGTTTGCTTTAAAATACCCCAGAAGAAAAGTAATGGGAGAGATGAATGAAAGAGGACCCGCATGACTTGATTCCTGCTGGAACAGGGTCATAAGTCCTGGAATCCACTATCCCATTCCTTATACTTCTGTGCAAGTTTTGGCAATTTTCCTGCTGAGGGGACCATAACAAAAAGTTTAAAACACTCTTTTAAATCTGTGTAATCTCCCTCTCTTTAATCTCCATTCAACTGTTCCAAGTTCCTAACCCCAATCTTGGCTCAGCCCCACCCCCCCTTCCAGATTTTACTCATGCCTTCCTCAAGGGACACAGCTTGGGAGTGGAGGAGGGTGGTCACTGGTGGGGACAGCGTCCCTGGGAAGGCCTCTGTTCTCTGCCACCCTCTTACCCTTTCTCAATCAGAATTCCTCTCTCCTTTGATTTCTAGGAGATGAGGAAGCTCTATTTTATCACCCACCATAGCTTTTCCAATCTAGTTGGCTGGGTCCCCATCTGCCCCAGACACTGAATCTTTTATTTGAGGTTGTCTTGTCCTTGTCTGTCACCTCCCCCTGAGCCAGAGCACAATCAGTGTTTGTTCAATGGCACTGGACCCTTTTGCAACATGAACATGCCCACTGCGGGGTCAGGAATTTCACAGACCAAGGAAAAAAGGCATCCAGTCCCACAGACATTTACAGAAGATTGACAGTAGGGGTGACAGCTGGGCACACAGCCACCTCCAGCAAGGGCCGGGCCACCTGTGCTGCGTGATGGAGTGAGGTAGGAAGCCACCATCTTCATGATCACCTGCAAGGGAGGGGAGGGGGCCCATGGGGGAGACTCCGGCTCTTTCTGCCATTATTCCTCTGCTCCATCCCTTCACTGCCAGGCTCCCACAGCTGCAGAATCATCGATTACCAAACCATCACCCCACCTTCTGACACACAGTCAGGCAATGCTAGGCTGTGAGCACCTGCCTCACAGCAGGGACAGGCAGCTGCCTTCCCCAAGGGCCAGCTTGCCAGCTTCCTTGAGAATTGTTATTCAGGGCGATGTCATACACTCATTTTCCCCTCCCAAACAGCCCAGGATGGTGTTTGAACAGAGCACAGAAGCCGACCTTTAATTTGCAGTCTGGGCTGGGTGGAGTGGCTCACGCCTGTAATTCCAGCACTTTGGAAGGCCGAGGTGGGTGGATCACCTGAGGTCAGGAGTTCGAGACCAACCTGACCAATGTGGTGAAACCCCCATCTCTACTAAAAATACAAAAATTAGCCGGGCATGGTGCTGCGTACCTATAGTCCCAGCTACTCAGGAGACTGAGGCAGGAGAATTGCTTGAACCTGGGAGGCAGAGGTTGGAGTGAGCCGAGATCATGCCATTGCACTCCAGCCTGGGCGGCAGAGTGAGACTCTGTGCAGCCCCCGCCCCCAAAAAATTGCAATTTGATGAATTAAAAATCCTCAATGGCAGAGGGGCCTGCCCACAGAGCAGCACCCACAAGCCTTCCTTCCTCTAGGCACCAGCGAAACAGTCCGTTCTCACAGCCCTTCCCGCCATTGTTAGCCCTGCACACTGTTGTAAAAAGTCAGCTGAGGGCGTGTGGGGAGCAGAGATAAGCAGGTCCTGTGGCTGCATCCCACAGGCCCCCGGGCTCCCCCAGCATCAGGTTCCAATGCCATGGAAGGACGGGACTTCAGCTGGCCAGGACACAGAGGAAGGTCATGGTCTCCTCTGCTTTCCCCAAAAGACTTGGGGGCATTTCTCAACTCTCTTTCATTTGTCTTTAGAAGCTCTTTGTACAGAAAAAGTTCTGTTTACGACACGTCTAAGTGAGAAACAGTTACAGTGACTGGACATGAGCATAGAGAGGACGATGTCACTGCTGTAAGGAAAACCACTTAGAGTTCGGAGTCCAGCTGACGGCCAACTAAATGGGTGACTCTCAGCACTGTGTATAGCTGATCATGATTCTAAAATAACCACTTCTCCCTCCCTTTTCCCAATTTCCCCCATTCAAATCATTGCCAACATTTTACTCTTTTACTGTATTCTATTTTTTATTTTTTTGAGACAGAGTCTCACTCTGTCACCCAGGCTGGAGTGCAATGGCGTGATCTTGGCTCACTGCAACCTCCGCCTTCTAGGTTCAAGCGATTCTCCTGCCTCAGCCTCCCGAGTGTCCTGAATAGCTGGGACTACAGGCACCCACCACCATGCCCAGCTAATTTTTATATCTTTAGTAGAGACAGGATTTCTCCATGTTGGCCAGGCTGGTCTCACACTCCTGACCTCAAGTGATCCACCCACCTCAGCCTCCCAAAGTGCTGGGATTACAGGCATGAGCCACCACACTGGGCCTGCATTCTATTTTGACCTTCACTAAAAAGCTTGCCCTGTGTTGCCCCATCAGTGGCTTCCTCTCCTTAGAAACCTGGCTGTGTGAAGGTCAAGGTCTGTTAACATGGCCAAAGGGACATTTAATATTTGCAGTGTCTCAGCACCAAACAAGTATACAACTTCCCGTGACAGGGCAGGTAAGACCTTGGAGAGACTGTAGACAGGTCATTTGAACCAATTCTCTGGGGTAAGATGTAGGAAATGGAGCTTTTGCCATCTTTCATTCGTTCCAAGATATACATTTTTGGATCTCTGAAGTCAGGAGGCATCTCCCAGATGATGGTATCATATTCTTACTGTTGGCCCAGACAAAGGCAGGTGCTCCGGGAGAGGATAGTCCTGTTTTTGCCAGCCATCCAGGGCCACCCAGCCTCAGACTGTTGGACATTACACTCTCTGCTTGAGGTTCTTTTGGATCACGCTGATTGTGCAAATTCAGAAAGCAAACCTGCATGAGTACCACCGGCTTGGGACTCCTGTTCTCAGGGAAGGATTTTTCACCCCCATTTAGTGTCAAGGTTGAGATGCATGGGTTTCCTTGCTCCCCCTTTCTGCATGGTGGCTCTATTTCTCATTTACCCTCTCATTGAGGGCATCACAGCTTTATGTGGTGGGGGTAGAGAGAGTTTCCTATTAGACTCCCCATCTTGGGCTTTTTTTCTTAGTGGTCCATAAAATGATGATGCATCTTATCACCATGGTTTCTCATAGCTGATGAAGAAAGTTTCTGTTACAAATATTGTATATGATATTTGAAATGATCCTTCACGCATATAGAAAAGGAGACAGGATTCTGAAGAAATGGTTTCATGAGATGAAGCTTTCCTGTCTTGTCCTAAACCACTTCCTGTCTGAGCTGCTCATGGGGCATTCCCTAACCAGCACCTGGAACCCGCTGGCTTCTCATGACTTTCGGGATAAGGGCAGAGCTCTTCCACATGGCCAAAGCCCTGCTGCTCCTGCCTGTTCTCCGGTCATTTCCGCACTGTATTCCTATTCTCTCCCCTCCAGCTTTCAGTCCTCACATTCTCAACCTTCCACACCGCCTCTCATCACAGAGCTCTGGTATGATGGCTCTGTTGGGAAACTTCTCTCTCCCTGGTTGGCTTAGCTGACCTCCGTTCCAGTGTCACTGCTTCAGGACGCTTCCCCCGATGCTGTCAGACCCTGACGGCAGGCCCCTGCAGTGCTATGTGCTTCTCTCCTAGCATGAACACAAGCTGCAGCTCTATCTCTCTGTGATTCTTGATCAATGTTCAAATCCTTCGCTGGACTGAGCACTCCGTGAGGCAGGAATCAGGCCTATTTTTACTCAACATTGTATCCCCAGAGTCAAGCCGGGCATCTGGAATTTGGTTGGTGCCTAAGTATAATTTGTAAATGGATGGATGAATCCAGGTGTGAGCTGCCCCTACAAGCAGGGAGTAAACTTCTGGAGCCTGGCGCAGCCAGGGGAAGCAGAAAGAGCAACAGACTTGTCATTAGAAGGTCTCTACTTTGGCCATAATGATGTGACCTTGGGAAAATCCCATCCTCTCCCTGTTTCCTCAGCTCTAAATTGGGAATATCGTTTAGTCTGCCTCTAAGATAGGGATGTTTTGTGAGGCCATGAAGACACTTTGAACTATACAAGTTATGCCCCTACCCACAAGCTTCTAGCTCAGCACTAGGATCATATGCCATGCTCTGTTGACATGAGTTGGTTGACTGTCCCCTCCCCCAGAGAAAGGGAGATGAGATCTTATAATCCTTGGGGAGGGGTGCTCAAAGCTTTGGGTCATGAAACGACCATGTGACCTTGCGCTTCCCCATCTTTATGTTTGCCCTTTTCAAAAACCCTCATGGAACTTCTTAGGCCTTCAAGGTCCAATGGCCTAGGTACATAAGAAAAGGAACCTCCTGTTGAGGACCTTCTGGCCTTTATTCTCGACACAGAGTTGGGGCCGTTAGCCAGAAGAGGAGAAAGGGTGGAGAATGGGAAGACTCCTTCTTTCCTTCTCTCCTGCTTGCAGGCTGGTCTTCAGACAGAGACAGGGATGCGTAGGGACAATGACTTTGCCTTCTGGGACAGAGCTCCTGGGACAATCATCTGCAGGTGTATGCATTCCACCTACACCTGGCAGAATACATGAAGTTGCTTACTTTACCTCTGGGACCTGGACTTTAATATTAAGGTAGATATTTACAGCAAAGCCTTACTACTTTCTCCCATATACCTCATCTTAGAGATGGGCATCCTGGGTTTCTGTTTCATCTGTATTGATTGACTATATGATTTTCCCTCTCTGAGTCAATTTTCTCATCAGTTACATGTAAATAATAATAATAATAATGCCACCCACCTTCCTATCTCACTGAGTTCTTTTAAGGACCAAGTGAGGTCATTTGTCAGACATGAGTGCTTGGTAAGTGAAAAATCAATGCAAACGAAAGGCAATATTATTTTCTCTATGCATTGTAAATCCCTGCTTCTGTAGCAGGAAAGCACCATGCTGACTTAGTTATTCCTAATTAACTCAAATATTACCCAAGATCTACAGTCCATAAGGTATGTAGGCAGAAAGTGAGATATGAACAAATCCTTCATCACAAATCAATTCTCAAGCATTTCCCCAGGGCCAGCCATCCTCCCTCTGGAGAAGGGGACCCTGAGGGGTACTCACTCTCTAATTGTTTTAACAGCTTGGCTGCCCTGCCAGCGCCCTCCCAGAAAACCAGATTGGTGAGGGGAGGTGCAGAATGAAGAATTAACTGGCACCTCAGCAATTCTGGATTCTGTGGAGGGGGTGGAAGGCTATACTACAGACACACACCCCTGCAGGATAATTCTAGCTGGATGCCGCAGCAGGGTGGATGAGAACATGCTTCTGCAAACCTCTTGGGATGCATCACTGACTGGATTCTGGCGACTAGAGCTTCCAGCCGGCCAGAACTTCCTCAGTGCATGATCTGCTGAGCAGCTCTGACAGGGATTCACTGGTATCCTGGTAGAATGCGGAGCCCAGGCCCTCGGAGCTCCCACTCTCCAGCTGGAAGCTGCCCACCAGCTCCTGAATCCACTGCAGGTCTGCGGAGAGCTCCTGCCTCAGAATCTCAAACTGGGCTTGCAGATGGTCCAGTTTCCTGGCCATGCTTCCGAGGCTACATCCCGTGGCCTGGATGTCTTCTCGCAGCAGCTTCTTCAATGACTCCACCTTGCGGAACTCATACCTGAGCTGGGACAGGTCGTGCCGGGCGCTCTCATTCTCCTCTCGGTACCAAGCTTCCTTCTCATTGAAGATGGAGACCAGGGCCTCCACATCGTCCTGGATGGTATCGTGGGCCTCCACCAGGGCACGGCATCCCAGGTCCACCCGAGCCACGTCTTCCACCACACAGGCAAAACGCTCGAAGTTGACATAGGAGTTGTTGGGAGGCATGCTTGAGTGGCATTTGAGAGTGTACTCTCTCAGGTGCTTGGTCTTCAGCTGGGTGGGCTCTGTCTTCCGCTGTTCAGGGGCTCTGCCTTCTCCTTTTGACTGGTGGGTGTTCAGACAGAAGAATCAGAGTGTTAATTTGCCGCCCGCCCCAGAGGGCAGTCCAAGGGGTAGGCAGAAGGCACACAAGCGGCCTCTGGCGTTCACTGCATGCGTCAGGCCATGGGGAGAACCAGGGTGGGATGAGCACCCCCTTAGACCATAAGTGAGGTCAAGGAGTGTGGGGGTGCTGTCTGCATGCTCATTCAGGGCAGAAGGGTCCACAGCCATTAGAGAGAGCTCCACACACATAGCATTTAAGGGGTGCTCACGCAGACAAGCAGGCTGCAGCCAGGACTCAGCAGGCATCTGTGCAGGGCTGGAGCGCGCAAGGCCAGGGCTCACACAGCGGGGCTGAGGAGCATCTCTCCTTCAGGGCTCCTTGGGCCTTCCCCATCCTTCAATGAGCTGATGAAGCTGAGCAGATGAAGCTGACCTCCTCCCAGACGACTCTAGCCCTCCCTGTTCTGTCTTCCACAGGCCTCACCTTCTCTTTGTATTGATTGATTGATTACTATTTTTTAGAGAGATGGGGTCTCAGCATGTTGCTCAAGTTGGTCTTGAACTCCTGGGCTCAAGTCATCCTTCTGCTGCCTCGGCCTCCCAAAGTGCTGGGATTACAGGCATGAGCCACTGCACCTGGCCTGCCTCACCCTTTCTTATCTCCACCTTTCTTATGGTCATTTCATCCTTGCTGGCCTTCTCACATAACAGTTAAGGTGAATGGGAAGTCTGGTGATGTCCCTGGGTGTGCATAGCTGGTCAGTCAGCAGAATTAGGGCCTGAATCCTGCTGAGTCTCACCCTCTCAAAGTGCTCTTCACTACACCAGACCGCAAGAGCCTCTGGAAAGCCAGCAGG
The DNA here is from genome assembly GCF_028858775.2 of Pan troglodytes. Lineage (NCBI taxonomy): Eukaryota > Metazoa > Chordata > Mammalia > Primates > Hominidae > Pan > Pan troglodytes. The sequence goes on from NC_072414.2 coordinate 55,918,045, forward strand.
AAGCCTGACTGCAAGGCGAGTTAGGCAGGGATTCATTTTTTTGCCCTGACTCTCCCCAGAGGGAACAGAATTGCCCTAACAGTGGCTGTCTCTCTTCCCCACCAGGCCTCTGTCTCAGGCCCCATTCCTCAGGGCCTGAGGAGGTGGGTGGCTGATTTAAGTGTCATCCTTGACTTAGAGCCCCAAAAATCAGAAGGAAGGAGGCCTGGTCACAAAGTGGGGGTTTTCAATTGTCATCTATCTTTCTACACCTGGGGAGTCCTGATTTCCACTTGGAGAAGTGGCAGTGACATACCCTTCAACAAAGAACACCGTGTAAGTTGGCCCCAAAGAAAAAGGGTTTCAACTGTGGTTTGTGAGGGTTTCATTTCATAAGTTACCTGAATTTGAGACACACAAACTTAAAATAGCAAGCAAATAAACCTATTCGAATAAGCCCAGGCCCTCTGGGGCCCCTGGCTAGCTTTCATCTGTGCCTAGGGTCAGTGTTTAAAGCAAAGGCCTCTCCATGGGCCCCCTGCATCTGGCTGCCCAGGCCAACCCTGGCGACAGAGCAGGGACCCTTTGCCCATTGGAACTCATGGCTGTGCCCTTACCGTGATCCAGGGGTGTCTGAGAGCCTCTTGGATTGTGAGCCGTTTCCTGCAATGAGGATTGGGAAACAGTGATGATCCATGAGGACAGAAGTTGGGAGCAACCATCTCCGTTCTCACTCTTTTTAGACCTATATTTTGGCATTATTTGGCCACTGCCGTCAAACCAGTGGAATGGAGAATGCAGAGATGGATGGGAACTGGCTGCAAATCCTGCACTCCAGGGGAAGGAAGCAGTCCAGGCAGACCCCTCAATACAGTGGCCTTGTTACCTACACCCATACTATTAGTCCCAAAGCTGAAAGGCCTAAGAAAAGTCATAAATGCTCCAATGAGCTTCCAGAATCTTCCAAAAGCCAACTCTCCATTGCTAAATCCCTGGTCTGTTTTTCTGTTTGCCTCCTGGATCCGTTCTCTGCCTTTAGCTGCTCTGTACCCAGGTAAGCAACTCTCCCTAGCACTGTTCTTAGACGGGAAAATCAGGGCCCTTGCACTCCAGACAACCCCATTCTGGCCCTCTCTGAAGTCTGTGGGATGGAGAGGACATGGTGTTCTAGTCTGTGGACCTTTCTTCCTGCCCCATCCAGAGCATGCTCTGGGTACCCAGCACCCTGTAATTCCCTGCCTATTTCCTTCTTTGACCCCACAGCCACGGGACTCACCCTGGCCCCTGGAGAAGGGATAGGGTTAGCATGTCTTCCACCATCCCACTGTACTGACCTCTCTGAGCCTACCAGCTCCTACTCCCAACCTGAACTGGCTTGAAAACCCTGCCACTTCAACTTTTCAAATCTGAATTCCAGGTGCCTTTGGGACAGACTGCACAAGGTAATGAGCCCTAAAGAAACCCAGGCTGACTTGTAGCGCACGCACACACACACACACACACACACACACACATTATTTACATTTCAACAGGAGAAGAAAGCAGAAAGACTTGAGCAAACAAGATGAATGCCACGTCTTGGCTAGGCCACACTTTCCAGCACCTGCCCAGATTAGACCACAATAGTGCAGATGACAGCTATGTCAAAGTGGGGACATACTGACAGGTCTTTGACAGAGGCGACAGGAAGGTATCAGTACCTGAGAAACCAGTGGCTTCTCTGTCCTCTTACCGGGTCTCTTTAACCAGAAGCTTCCGAATGAAGTCCTTGGCCAGCTCGCTCGTCTGGCTGAAGAATTCCTCATCAAAGTCGTAACTCACTGCTGTGATATTTGCCAGTGTTTCCTGCTTCGTGTCTCCCAGGAAAGGGGATGCTCCACTTAAGCTGAGTACGACACAGAGGGAATCAAACAACTAAGGGAAAGTAGGTGGAAATGGGGATGATGGACTCGGGGAACCCTGCCCCATGACTGCTGCAGGGAGCTGGAAGGCTCCCAGCAACACAGCCTGGCCCCTCTGGGCAGCCAACCAGCAGCCCGTTCAGCTGAGTCCAATTCAATACATGTTCACGGAGCTCCTCCTAAGCACCCGACAGAGAGAAATTGTGTCTTCAAGGGACTCAAAAGCGGAGGGGAGAGAAACACAGAGACATGTCTCTTTGTGATCCCCAGCAGGACAAAGCAGAATATAATGGAAGGCCAGCCAAAGGATAGGGGAGCACAGGAAAGAGGGAGGCCCAGTGCAGCTTCATGGTGGCACAGATATTTGCATCGTTTGTGTCTTGAAAAATAAAGAGGTTGTCAGCAGTCAGAGAAGGAGACGGAAAGGCCTTCTGGGTTACAGGAGCAACTTGAGCAGAGCCCACAAAGTTTGGAAATAGATGGGCCATTAGGGACAAGAAGGGTCTGTGTGGTTCCCCAACAGGGTTTGTCAAGGATGTCATACAAATAATGACTCCTACATCTACTATCTCCTGACTCAGATTTCAGTTGTTCATGGGATGCCTTGGTAGAGGCATGATCCAGCAGTGTCTGGATCAGATGTGCCATTGTCCCAAACTCATTGTGTCCAAACCCATTCCAAGCACTCCCTTGATGAATGACATTACTTCACAAATGTACCCAAGCTAGAAGCACAGGAGTCACCTTGGACTCTTCTTTCTATTCCCTTGCCACATCTGACTGGCCAAAAGCTTCCTTGTTGGTTCCATTTACTAAATATCTCTTGAAAGTCATCCCCATTTCCACAGCCACTTTCTTAGCATGGTGGCAGCAAGGTGCACTGTACAAATTTTGATGTTGCAATCCTGGGTTTGAATCCCAGCTCAGCCACTCATTAGTTGTGTGAAGCTAGAACCCCTTGTGTAGTTTCCTCATCTGCAAAATGAAGAAAATAAAATTCCCACCTCATGTGATTGCTGTGAAGAATACATGCATACAAAAGCCTTCATGCAATCCTGGCCCACACTAAGGGCTCTGGAATTAACGGCCATTATTATTGTCATTGTGAGAACACAAAAGCCCTCTATGACTTCCCATCTTCTACAGGATCACATCTAAACTCTTGAGCAAGGCATCAAGAGTTGGTCCTTACCCCATGCTTGGTACATTTCAGCCACACTTAAGGTCTACCGTTCCTTTTCTCACGCCATTTCTTCAGCCAGCACAGCCCTTCCCTCCCCCACCCACAGAATTAACTTCATTCCCTAAATCCCAGTTCAAATTGATCCATCAATCCTGTGCTGTCTCTATTTCTCTCTCAATAAACCTTCAGCAGTCCAGCAAACCAGTGGCTCCCCATCTGTGTCTCAAAGAGGCATGTTCATTCCTCCAGCCTAACCTTGGTTCCACTGAGTGTGAGTTAGGTGTATGGTGTGTCTCCCACAGACAGGGAGCCCCAGCAAGCAGGGAAGACCCTCCTTCATGTCAGTATCCTGGTGCCTGGTACAGTGCCTGCCATGGAGCAGACCTCAACAAAGCTGTTAAATTCAAATGAGCCACAAGAAGACTATGTGCTCAGTAGACACTGGGATTCCTTTTTTTTTTTTTTTTTTTTTTTTTTTTTGAGACAGGGTCTTGCTCTGTTGCCCAGGACGGAGTGCAGTGGTGCTACTACAGCTCACTGCAACTTCTGGGCTCAAGCAATCCTCCAGCGATCCTCCTGCCTCAGCCTCCCAAGTAGCTGGGACTATAGATGTGTGCCACCACACCTAGCTAGTTTTTTGTTTTGTTTTTTGTAGAGATGGGGTTTTGTCATGTTGCCCAGGCTGGTCTCGAACTCCTGGACTTAAGCATCTGCCCACCTCAGCCTTCCAAAATGCTGGGATTACATGGGATCCCTTCATAGTTCAAATCAGAGTCCTGAAGAAATCAAAGTTTCAAGAGCCAACATCAGACTGTTCTGGCTCTGATCTGAAACTATAGATCCATGGTTCTCAGCCTTCTCTTTGCATCAAATTCAGCTAGAGTTTTAAAAGATACAGATACTAAGGCCCTACCCCTAGCAATTGTGATATAATAGATCTGGGGTAGGGCCTGGGCCATGGTGGGTATTAAAAGCTCTGCTGTGCAGCCAGGGTTGAGATCTTCAGCTGCAGCTCAGGGGGATCCACCACATCACACAGGGCTCCTAGTCCAAGTGCTGCTGGGAGAATCAGGGACCTGGCTCATAGGGATCATTCAGAGAATAATCCCCTCAGGTGCTGAGCACTGGTGCCCCCTGCCCCATCTGGTTGACTCTTACTCCAGTGTGCTATAAAAATAGCATTTTCCACGTGTGCCATGAAGGCAAAATGGTTGGGAAGGGCTGATGGAATGAATACTCACTAGCCCACTGTTCATGTGCCAGAGTCAGGGCTAGGAGACTTGCGCATGTTGACTTATTTAGCTTTCACAACACACCCATGGCAGGAAGTTTGTGATTCCTATTTTTCTCATGAGAAAAACAAGCCCAGAGGTTAAGTCCCTACCCAAGGCCACAGAGATGGAAAGTGATAGTATCATGGGACTCCAGCTCCAGAGGTAATTCACTACACACTGGAGCTATGCAGGAAATCTCTGTCTAAGCAACTGAGTACTTCAGGGACAGGCAAAGAGGAAGAAGAAAGGAGGAGAGAGACAGTGAGAGGAAGAAAAGGGGATCTGGGGAAAAGGGGAAAGAAAGAAGAGGCAAGATTGGGGAGGGCATAAGTAGCTTCACAGGGCTGTCCCAAGAGTTCTGAGTGAAGGGCTGGGCACAGTGGCTCACACCTGTAATCCCAGCACTTTGGGAGGCTGAGGTGGGTGGATCATGAGGTTAGGAATTCAAGACCAGTCTGGCCAACATGGTGAAACCCTGTCTCTACTAAAAATACAAAATTAGCCAGGCGTGGTGGTGGGTGCCTGTAATCCCGGTTACTCGGGAGGCTGAGGCAGGAGAATTGCTTGAACCTGGGAGGTGGAGGTTGCAGTGAGCCAAGATCACGCCACTGCACTCCAGACTGGGTGACAGAGCAAGACTCTGTCTCAAAAAAAAAAAAAAAAAAAAAAAAAAGAGTTCTGAGTGAAAAGTGACATTCTCCAGTATGCCTCAGTCTGGGGAAGGGTGAGCAGGGGAGCCCTGGCATTCCACAGGAGGAATGCAGACACAGGTTGTGCAGAGTGGAGAGCCTGAGGCTGCTCCCCTGGATGCCTATTCAACCTCAATGCCAGGGTCAGATGGATGAAATGGACCTACAGCACTTAGCCTCAGGCTTGCTGTGTGGACTTAACACATCTGGATTATGGTGGGTGCTTAGTAAATGTCAGTCTATCAGCCTGCCCCTCTCTCATTCCTTCTGGTTCCCCCAGATCTAAGCTGAGCCAGAGCCCCTGGATCAGGGATACTCACAGGATGTAGGTGATGACGCCTATGCTCCTGCAAAATAAAGAACAGTCAAGTCAGGGCCACCTGGGTCCCATCCCCGACCAGCAAGAGACACCCTCATGGATCTAAGGGGAAGAGGTCACTTGCCTCCTCCACAGCAGACCCTGGATGCCGTCTCATGCTCCACACCCCTCTCCATCCTGCTCTTCAGCAGCAGCCCAGGGTGTGTTTGGAGTCATCGAGCTCTGAACCCTGAGTCCGAAGACCCAAGTTCAAGATCAGACTCCTGCACTTGCAGGCTGTGTGATTTAGGTAAGTCCCTTACCACCTCGGAGCCCTTCCCCCCTTATAAAATGAGGATAATGATAACTACCTCACAGGACTGTTGGCAGGATTTTAGAAAACCAGGTAACAAAGGTGCTTGGCCAACTGTAAAGCAGCGTCCAAATGAAACGAGTCCCATCTGTGCAGAGAACTAATCCCTGCAGTATCCACAGGCCCAGCACAGTGCCCAGAACTCATGGACTTTCAGTGATGACTTGGTTGGCTGACTGAGTGAGCTACTGTTACTATTATATTTAATCCAGCTGGGGCAGGCCCACGGGTGAGTCTGCGCCTCCCTCTTACCTCTCTTCTTGCTCCTCCATTCCTGACAAAGCTCTGACCTGGCCAGGAGCTAACTGGCCTCAGGTCCAGGCCTAGAGACCTCCAGCTGCCCTGGCCACAGGTCTAACACATCGGGGGAGCAGCCAGAGGCTCTGAACAGTGAGTGTGGAGTAAGGGGCTTTCATGGTTAAGCGGATGTCACCTGGAGCAGGATCTGAGGCCTTCCACCCTTGGAAGGATCGCTAGGTCACCTGAGTGGCCTATCCAACTTACCACATGTCAGCCTCCAGACCCAGGGGCTCGTAGTTCACAATTTCTGGAGCTGAAAGAAGTCATATTAAATAGTCAACATGAGTGTGAAAATGAGAGGAGAGATGGTTGTAGGGAATTTTAGGGAATTTGGTGCCAAATGTCTCCATTCTGAATCTCCAGGAAAATTAGAGCAGCAGATAAAGGTGATCTGCATCTAAGATTCTGAGGAAAGGAGTTGCCATGGCCCAAATGTTTGTGCGTCCCCAAATTCATATATTGAAAGCAAATCCCCAATGCAATAGTATTAAGAGGTAGAGTCTTTAGGAGGTGATTAGGTCATGAGAATGGAAACCTCACAAGTGGGACTAGTACCCTTATAAAGAGGCCCGAGGGCTGGCTGTGGTGGTTCACACCTATAATCCCAGCACTTTGGGAGGCTGAGGCAGGAGGACTGCTGGAGCCCAGGAGTTGGAGACCAGCCTGGGCAGCACAGTGAGACCCATCTCCACAAAACATTTTTAAAAATTAGCTGGGCATGATGGCACATGTCTGCAGTCCCAGGTACTTGGGAAGAGGCTGAGGTGGGAGGATTGCTTGAGCCTGGGAAGGTTGACGCTGCAGTGAGCCATCATTGCACCACTACACTCCAGCCTGGGGGATAGAGTGAGACCCATCTTAAAAAAAAGAGAAAGAAATAGAAAAAGAGGCCTGAGAGAACTTGTTTGCCCCTTTGGTCATTTGACAACTTAGCAAGAAGGCACCATCTATGAAACAGGGTGAGCTCTCACCAGAGTCCAAATTTGCTGGCACCTTGACCTTGGACTTCCTATCCTTCAAAACTGTAAGCAATAAATTTCTGTTGTTTATAAATGACCCACTTTAAGGTATTTCATTAAAGCAGCCCAAAAGGACTAAGAAAAGAGTTGTCTGTTATCCTGGTAGAAACCTTTTACAAACAGGCCTTGATAGGAAGAGGAAAAGTACACAGAACACCTGAAAAAGGAAGAGAAGGGCAGGGAGAGGAAGGTACAGGAAGGAGAAATGGGGCCTCGGCTATGCGGCCTGCTTTAGAACTCTCTGGTAAAGACCAGTCATGTCAGTGCTGGAAAGTGATGAAGAAGAAGGCAGAGAAGAACTCCATTTTCCTGAGTCTGGTCTGAAAGAGGGTACCTCCCACCTGATGAGCAGGAGGACATTCCTGGGGGTCCCTGAGACAATGAGCTTGAGGTGCCTGAGGGGCAGCCAGGGGAAGATGTCCAGGGGCAGGCTCCAGGGGAGTGGTCCAGAGCCATCACGTTTGGAGCCAGCCATGTACAGGAAGGAGCAGGAGCTGAGCCAACGATGTGATGACCAGGAGAGGGTGCAGAGACTAGGAGAGATGGCTCTGCCAAGGAGAGAAGAAGACCAAATGCTCCCCAGAGATCAAGCAGATAATCCCTGGAAAGTGAGTGTTGAATTTCACAGCCCCGCAGTGCCCAGAGTGTCAAGAAGGTACAGGATGGGCGTGGTGGCTCACACCTGTAATCCCAGCACTTTGGGAGGCCGAGGTAGGTGGATCACTTGATGTCAAGAGTTCGAGACCAGCTTGGCCAACATAGCGAAATCCCATCTCTACTAAAAATAAAAAAAAAATTAGCTGGGTATGGTGGCGGGTGCTTTTAACCCCAGCTACTTGGGAGGCTGAGGCATGAGAATTGCTTGAACCTGGGAGGTAGAGGTTGCAGTGAGCTGAGATCATGCCACTGCACTCCAGCCTGGGTGACAGAGTGAGACCCTATTAAAAAAAAAAAAAAAAGGCTGGGCACAGTGGCTCACGCCTGTAATCCCAGCACTTTGGGAGGCCAAGGTGGGCAGATCACCTGAGGTTGGGAGTTTGAGACCAGCCTGACCAACATGGAGAAACCCTGTCTCAACTAAAAGTACAAAATTAGCCGGGCGTGGTAGCACATGCCTGTAATCCCAGCTACTCAGGAGGCTGAGGCAGGAGAACTGCTTGAACCCAGGAGATGGAGGTTGCAGTTGAGCCGAAATTGTGCCATCGCACTCCAGCCTGGGCAACAAGAACAAAACTCCGTCTCAAAAAAAAAAAAAAAGAAGCTACAAAGAAGTAGAGGTAAGAGTATAGATGATGCTTTATTTTATTTATTTATTTATTTTTTAGATGACACTTTTTAAAAGCTTGGAGATCATGGAGGCAAAAGAGAGGACAGTAGCTTGAGAAGGAGGAAGGACTGAGCCCATTCAACTGCGAATGGAAAAGGTGGAGAGTGGGAAAGTGAGTTTATCTAAAACAATATCAAAACCATTGCATCCACAGCCTGTGTCTGCCCTCCTGTCCTCTTGCATCCTGCTACTTTAAGACTCAGGGAACTACGCTCCTGGTTTTGCTGCTGTTTTAGCTTTATAAAAATGCTGTCATACTGCATGTGATTTATAGTCACTTTATTTTTTCACTGAACATTTATGCTTCTAGTGTTCATTGATTGTTCATCCATGCTTTTTACATTTTCACTGCTATACGGTAATCCATCGTGTGAATGTGTATCATTTTTTAGTCATTCTCCTCTCAGAGTTCATTTAAATGGCTCCCATTTTAAACAATTATTGAAACGACATTGCTATGAACTTTTTTTTTGCATGTGTTTCCTAATGTGCACATGAAAGACTTTCTTTAGGTCAGTGATAATTCAAAGTGTGGTCTGCAGACGAATAGTCCACAGACTGTCACTGGTCCAACAAGATAGGCACAGAAATTTGGACTATGCATTTAGAGACTCTGATAGCAATGTGACACTGTTGTGACATCCAAACTGTGGTCATTTTTCTAATAATTTATTTGTTTTTATTTTTATTTTTTTGAGACAGAGTTTCACTCTTTTTGCCCAGGCTGGAGTGCAATGATGCGATCTCGGCTCATCGCAACATCCACCTCCTGGGTTCAAGTGATTCTCCTGCCTCAGCCTCCCAAGTAGCTGGGATTACAGGTGCACACCACCACAACAAGCTAATTTTATATTTTTAGTAGAGACGGGGCTTCACCATGTTGGCCAGGCTGGTCTCAAACTCCTGACCTCAGGTGATCCACGCCTCTCAGCCTCCCAAAGTGCTGGGATTACAGGCATGAGCCACCACTTCCAGCTGAATTTTTTTTTTAAAGCTTTCATCATAGATTGAGAAGCAGAACTCACTTTCTCATGCCATTGATCTGAGATACATACACTTTTATTTCTGTCATCAACATGTATTTGTCTTTTTTTTCCTGTGCTTTTCTTTTCCTTTCTTGCCTTCTTTAAAAAATGAAGACTTTTGGTTTTATTGTTTTTCCCCAACTTCTTTTTTTTAACAGCTATCTTTGAGACATAACTGTGGATATCTAACAAATTCTAATATAAATCAACATTTTGATGCTCCTCGAACAACCTAAAAACCTCAGAACATTAATTTTAAACACTGCTGCATCTAACATTTTCTTCATGTTCTAGTTTTATCCTGGTTTTTTTTTTTTTTTTTTTTTTTTTTTTTGAGACTGAGTCTTGCTCGTCACCCAGGCTGGAGTGCAATGGTGCCATCTTGGCTCACTGCAACCTCTGCCTCCTGGGTTCAAGCGATTCTCCTGCCTCAGCCTCCCGAGTAGCCGGGATTACAGGCACCCACCACCACACCCAGCTAATTTTTGTATTTTTAGTAGAGATGGGGTTTCACCACGTTGGCCAGGCTGGTCTTGAACTCCTGACCTCAGGTGATCCGCCCTCCTTGGCCTCCCAAAGTGCTGAGATTACAGGTGTGAGCCATGGCACCCAGCCTATTGTTTTGTTTTGTGTTTTGAGACAGACTCTCACTGTTGCCCAGGCTGGAGTACAGTGGTGTTATCTCAGCTCTGTGCAACCTCCGCCTCCCAGGTTCAAGCAATTCTCCTGCCTCAGCTTCCAGTGTAACTGGGACTATAAGTGTGAGCCACAATGCCTGGCTAATTTTTTGTATTTTTAGTAGAGGTGTGGTTTCACCATGTTGCCCAGGTTGGTCTCAAACTCCTGGCCTCAAGTGATCTAACCGTCTTGGCCTCCCAAAAATGCTGGGATTACAGGCGTGAGCCACTACGCCCAGCCATCATCACAATTTTAGGCAGAAAAATGTTTATATTTGCTTAATATTTACTGATTTCTTTGCTTCTATTACTTCTTGCTTTGAGGCCTCCCTTCAGAGTTCATTTCTTTAATTCAGAAGTACATCTTTTAGAAGTTCTGCTAATGATGGTGTATTGGTGGTAAACTCTATATCAATGTTTTGGGGTTTTTTTTTAATTGTTCTTTTTTGTTTTTCTTAAATCTTTGCCTTCTTTTTTTTTTTTTTTTTTTTTTTCCTGATACACGGTCTCACTCTGTCGTCTAGGCTAGAGTGCAATGGCGAGATCTCAGTTCACGACAACCTCTGCCTCCTGGGTTGAAGTGATCCTCCTGCCTTAGCCTCCCAAGTTGCTGGGATTACAAGCATGGGCCACCATGTCTGGCTAATTTTTGTATTTTTAGTAGAGACAGGGTTTCACCATGTTGATCAGGCTGGTCTCGAGCTCCTGACCTCAAGTGATCCACCCACCTCGGCCTCCCAAAGTCCTGGGATTACAGGCATGAGCCACCATGCCCGGCCTCATTCTTGAGATATATTTTTTCTGGGCACACAATTATGGGTTTACTTTTTATTTTTCCTCAGCTCTTTGAAGATAATATTCCACTGGATACTGGCTTCCATTGTTGTTTTGAGAAATATGCTGTAGATCTAATTATTGTTCTTTTGCAGGTATTTGTCTTCCCTGACTGCTTTGTCTTGGTACCCTTCAGTTTCACTATAATGTGTCTAGGTAAGATTTTTGTTTTTTTTCTGCCTGGTATATATCGTCCTTTCTGTGTCTGTGGATGCATGGATGCAGTTCTGAAAATTCTCAGCCATTCTCTTCAAATAGTGCTTCTCCTTTTTTTTTTTTTTTTTTTTTTGTATCTATTTCCTCCTTTTAGAATTCCAAAGAGATCTATGATAAGTTTTCTTTTTATCCTCTTTTGCTCATCCTCTCTTTCATATTTCTATGTCTTTGTCACTCTATGGTGCTCTAGCTAATTTGTTTCAGCTCTTTCAATTCTTCAACTCTCTCCTTAGCTGTATACAATCTGCTGTTTAACCCATTCACAGAGTTTTACATTTCAACAATTAAATTCTTTAAAGTTATATTATCCAGTTCTTTTTAAAATTCATCTGGTCATTTTTGACACCTCTTGTTGCTTGCTCATTCTTGTGAGTCTACCTTTTATTTCTATGTATATAAAATGTACTTTAATATTTATATTCCACTGGTGTATATATTCCATCCATCAGATGTTACAGTCAACATCTGATAATTTCAGTATCTTATGTCCTTGAACATCTAAATTTTGCTAGTCTCTAACTGAAGTGGCGACAAGTGCACTTGCCTCTAGTGGAGTCCCTTCTGTTGAATTTTCTTGCTGCTCACTGCTCTAGCTCTAGGTTCAACTCATCAGCTTTTGCGGGTGGGACAGGTGGTGCTGAAGGAGTTACTACGTTTAAAGATTTCTCTGGCCAGGAGCGGTGGCTCGCTGGCTCACGTCGGTAATCCCAGCACTTTGGGAGGCCAAGACAGGGGGATCACTTGAGGTCAGGAGTTCGAGACCTGCCTGGCCAACATGGTGAAACCCTGTCTCTACTAAAAATACAAAAATTAGCCAGGCGTGGTGGTGGGTGCCTGTAATCCCAGCTACTAGGGAGGCTGAGGCACAAGAATCACTTGAACCCAGGAGGCGGAGGTTGCAGTGAGCTGAGATCACACCACTGCACTCCACGGGTGACAGAGTGAGACTCTGTCTCAATAAATAAATAAAAATAAAGATTTATCTTATTTCCTCTGAGACCAGAATTTCATGAAAAAGAAAATTTTTCTCAAGAATCCAGTTTTGTAAGCCGGGCATGGTGGTTCACACCTGTCACCCAGCACTTTGGGAGGCTGAGGTGGGAGGATCACTTGAATCTGGGAGTTTGAGATCAGCCTGGGCAATATAGTGAGACCCCACCTCAAAAAAATTTTAAAAAAATTGCCAGGCATAATGATGCATGCCTGTAGACCAAGCTACTCAGGAGGCTGAGGTGGGAGGATTACTTGAGCCCAGGACATTGAATCTGCAGTGAGGTATGATTGCATCACTGCACTCCAGCCTGGGTGACAGAGCGAGACCCTGTCTCAAAAAAAAAAAAAAAAAATCCAATTTTGTAGGAGGAGGGCTTTTCAGAACACCTAATCCACCCTAGTACTAAAAGCTGACACTAATTTTTTAACCCTGGGTCTCAGGTTAGAATATCAAAGGAATGGTGGGAGCAGGGGAAAATGGTTATAACCTGTTTCTCAGGGGTCTTGGGAAAGAAAGTCATCACAATTTAACCAAGGGGTTGGAGAAGTCATCTTATATATTTTAAGGTAAAACAAAACCAGTGCAAACAAAACCATACTGGCTCACAAAAGCCAATGAGGTATATGTCTTTCCAACTCTGTATTGAGTGACAACATGCCAGTACCTTGAAATTGGCCAATGCTATAAATTAGGGAATTTTTTCTGAGACCTGGTTATTGGATATTTATCAGCATACCACTGGGCAAAACTCTCCATTGTATAGCCTCATCCATCAATAACCCACTCACACTAACAGTCTAGTGTGAACTCTCAGCTCCATTTGGAGTGGACAGTGACTTGTCCCTGATAAATGCCTTACTCTGGCCTTACTTCCCTGCTAGGGTATCAGTGAACCTGGGAGGTGTTCCTCCTCTCCTCTGGCTCCCTCCCCACCCCTCTTCAGAGACCTCTCCCACTCCAACACCAGCCCTTTTCCTCTCACTCACTCAAGGCCATGACTGATCCCATTGACTTTGCCAGAGTGGGTATCTCATATGAACAGTCTTTTCAGAACATCTATTTTACTTGCTTTACACTTAATCACATCCTGTCTTGTGACACCTCTTCCTTATTGCTCTCAGTTTCTAGTTGTTCATTGTTATTTAACAATTATAATAAACTAAATAGACATGCATTTTTACCACATATGTGAATGGTGGGTAGCAACTGCTCTTTCAGACAAAGCTCAAGTCTAGATGTCTGTGCCCCAGGTTTAAGTTGGCTCTGCCACCAACTTGTGACCTTGGGTGTGTCATTCTGAGTACGGCTCCTTAACATCGCTGTGTCCCCCATACATCACCTAATATCTGTCATACAGTAGGTGACAAATAACCTGAGTTTACCTTCACTAAAATCCCCCAGCCTGCCATCTCCACATTTGTTAAACTGGACCAGAAAATCTAAAAAGATCCTTCTGGCACTCTTTTTTGATGGTTTGATGCCTTGTTTCTACAACTAAATTGTAAGCTCTTTGAGGGCAGGGTTTTCTTAGAGAGACAACCTGGCATAATGGGAAGAGCACAGGCTTTGCTGTTGGCTGTATCTGTATTTGAATCTCAGCTCCACTGCCTACTGGTTGGGTTGCCTTGAACAAGGCACCTGTTGGAGAAAATAATTAACTCTGCTTCATGAAGCCATTTGGGGATAATTAAGACAATGTTTGTAGAGCATGAGACATAGTGCCTGGCACACAGCAAGGGCTTCCTGCCCTGGGATCTGTGGGGTCTCTGAGCAGCATTCTACAGTGGCTGCAGAGCCTGAAAATCCACCAGGTGGTTGGTCTGACACATTCTTTCTTTTTTATTTGACTGTGGTCAGAAGTTTTAGCACCCAGATTTTGAGGACATCATGCCCTCCCTATCTCCAAGACCACTCCAACTCCCAAAGCAGATAAACAGATGGTGGTTCTCAGCGCTCATTCCTTCCCCCTCTACAGGCTATTTCTTCATGACCCCAATCTCCAGCCCAAGCCCTATAAGGAGGCTTCTGGGGTACAGAATGGGCAGGGGCCTGGGCCAAGGGTGACAGAAACAGAGGGAAGAGAAAGCAGCCAGGGCCCCACTGGAGCTGGGCACCCCCATGCATGAATAAAGCCAGGCATAGAGGAGAGGCGAGTGGGTGGATGTGGTATTTGGCAGATGATTTCCTTTTTCCTTTTCAGGAAATCAAAAGCTAGTTCAGAGAAGGTTGAGTTTATGGGAATTCAAGAGGGCGAGGTAATTTTAAATCTTCACAAGAATAAACTCATCTAAGAGCACGAGGTGGGGCCAGCGCTGCAAGGGTTTAACCTTACAGGCTGTAGCCCCACTGAGAGCCACTGGGCCCCACTCAGCCCTTGCCTCACTGAGCACTCAAAGCCTACACCTGGGCCCTCACCCCCAGGCCCAATAAGACATTTCCTTCCCCACCCATTAGGTTTCTAGAGATGTCCCAATGCATCATCTCTTTGCTCAGAGGCCATAGCCCCACACACAGGTTTCTTCCCAGGATCCCTACCTTTGATGCCAGATTCTTAGCTGAGAGAGAAACAGGCCTACAACTCACCAACAAATTCCGGCGTCCCAAAAATATTCTTAAATTCAACTCCATCTTCTATCTCGTGAGCCAGACCAAAGTCAATCAGCTTGATGTGTGGAATGGGAATATTCTTGTCTAACAACATAATGTTTTCTGGCTGGACAACAAAAAGTAGAAAAAAAAAAAAGGAAGGAAGAAAAGAAAAAAAAAGACGGTAATTAAAGGCTGGTTGGTTCGTGTTTTGGCTTTGGGGTTTGGGGTGGGACTTGGTGTTCTTTTTAGGAGACTGAAACAGCATAAACTCTTCCTTGTTTTTGGTCCTCAGTCTTCTCTGTGAACCCAAAGACAGGCAAAGCATTGAGGGCAAGGCCTGGGTTTTACCAAACCTTCTGCTCACAGCAGAACTGAAGACTCCAGCCTTCATCTCCATTCTGTCTCTGAGTGGCAGATCCCTTTAATGCAGTGCCTCTGTTTTCCTATCTGTCAAATGGGGTCAATGAGATACTTGCAGCATTTCCTGTAAACAAACCCAGCACTGCTGTGTGAGTGTGAAAGGGACAGGGACATCCCAGCTTAGCCTCTGTTTATACTTGGCTTACTGACCTTGGTCTTCCTGACCGCCTCTTTCCCCTGGCCAGCCAACTTCCTGTTGACAATATTCCCCTCCTCTAGACTCACTGTGTAGCCCACACTTCTCTCTGCGTTTAACTAATTTTGGTCCTCAGCAGGACACAGGAAAAATGCACCCGATTTCCAGGGAAAATACCAGCTGCTCAGGCTATTTCCAGCCCAGCAAGCAGCTGCCAGGTCTGACACAACAATGCAGGTGGGTGCAGGGTAGGGGACAGCCCCTCACACACCCATGGGCCTGGCCCTCGCACACCCCAGACTCCCAGTGAGGCTGCAATGGAATCCTGAGCTCTCCCTTCTCACTCCCACCCAACCACTCAGACTACGGTCCCCTCTGCCTCACCCACTTTCTCCCACTCCACACAACTTTCCTTCACTCCACTCTAAAGGAAATGTCCTGAAAACACACATCCACACAAAATATGTATACAAATGTTCACAGCAGCATATTCCCAATAGCCCTGAAGGGGAAACAGTGAATGAATGGATAAACAAGATGTGAACACCCATAGCACATCTAGTATCCACATGTGAATTCGATTTGGCCATAAAAAGGAATGAAGCCAAAGAAAAAAATAAAAAGGAATGAAGTACTGCTGGGCACGGTGGCTCATGCCTGTAATCCCAGCACTTTGGGAGGTCGAGGTGGGTGGATTACTTGAGGTCAGGAGTTTGAGACCAGCCCGGCCAACATGGAAAAACCCCTGTCTCTACTAAAAATACAAAAGTTAGGTGGGTGTGGTGGCGCACGCCTGTAGTCCCAGCTGCTCGGGAGGCTGAGGCAGGAGAATCACTTGAACCCAGGAGGTGGAGGTTGCAGTGAACCAAGATCGTGCCACTGCACTCCAGCCTGGGCAACAGAGTGAGTCTCCGTCTCAATAAATAAATAAATAAATAAATAAATAAATAAATAAAATGAAATATAAAAAGGAATGAAGTACTGATACCTGCTACAGCAGCAAGGAACCTTGAAAACATTTATGCTAAGGGAAAGAACCAGTCATAAAAGACAAAAAATATTCCATTGATACAAAATACCCAGCATAGGCAAATCCACAGAGACAGAAAGTAGATTAGTAGTCCCCTAGGACTGGGGGAATGGAGAGATGGGGAGTACAAGGTTTCTTTTCTATTTTCTATAAACTATGGTGGTGTTGGTTATATAACTTTGTAAATGGTACACATTAAGTGAATAAATTATATAGTATGTGAATTATATCTCCATAAAGCTATTAAATAAATAAATATTTAAGAAAATCAAACATCCCTGTTTCTTAAAGCACTGAAGGGTTTCCACAGCTTGCACCTTTGTTCACACCATCTGCTCTGCCTGGAAAGCCTTCTGTTCAGTCTCTGTCCATTGAAATCCTAGCTGGGCTTCAAAGTCTAACTCAACCCACTGTGTTCTTGCAGACTTTCCTCAGCAACCCTGAGCACCCTCCACCACCCCCAGGAGTGAGCCCCACCCCCCTCCAGGCCCCATCAGGCTTATTTGAACCTTTCTGTGATGACATTTGGCATGCTTTCTCATCCAGCGGCCCTTTGCTGTTTTTATCATAGCTCCCCTACCAGAGCTGTCCTCAGCCGGAAGGAGGACTCAGATCTTTGCATCTTTGCCCCTGCAATGCAGAGCACAGCAGCTGGCATGCTGAGGGTGACCCTAGCTGTTAGCTGAACTGATAGTGAATCTGGACAGATGCCTTCTCCCAGGTCCCCCTGGCTGCCTATGGTCTCTGTGACCTTCCAGCTGGAAACTTCCACTCAAGGGAGCTGACTGAGGCCTTCCCCGGCTTTTTTTCCTTTTTTTTAAAAAAATAAATAACACATTTCCTTTTGCATTTTTTTGCTTTTTTATTCTTCTTCCCCTCTGGAGATTACTCTCAACACTGTTTTGAAAATGTTTCCAAGTCTTTCCCCAAGGCACCGCAAATTTCCCTAAGGCTGTACAGAAAGGAGCATGAGGGTGGGTGAAGTCAGCTTATGACCTGGAGAGGATCCAGGAAAGTAGCCCCACTCCAGCACCCCTGACCAGCCCACTGGGGGCTGCCCATGGACCCAAGTGTCCTGGCACCCCATGCAGTCAGCTGCAACCTCCCAACTGCCAACTACCTCCCAGGCAGGCAGTTTCACCCTCTTAGGAACTTCTCCTCTCCTCCAGGGAAAAGACCGTGAGACATCTCCCTGGGGCTGAAGGGCCATGGCCCAGCCCTCCCGACCACCATAGCTGAGAGCCCAGGACACCATCTCACACCACACGCTGAATGGGGGTGGGAGCCACAGTGGGCAGAGGTGGAAACACCAGACCTGGTGATCCCCAGGACTATGGAGCAGCAGGGATGAGGTGGTGGAGGGGAAGAATTGAGGCTGAAATAAGATGGGAGTCTCCTTCCTCACACAGGCTCACCTCTGTGGCACACAGTCCAGGAGAGATGGTTTCTTCACTGGTCTATAAGAACCTCAGGGCAGGCCGGGCACAGTGGCTCACACATGTAATCCTAGCACTTTGGGAGGCCAAGGCGGGGGGTGGGTATCACCTGAGGTCAGGAGTTCGAGACCAGCCTGGCCAACATGGTGAAACCCCATCTCTACTACAAATATAAAAATTAGCTGGGCGTGGTGGCATGCACCTATAATCCTAGCTACTCAGGGGGCTGAGATGGGAGAATCACTTGAACCCGGGAGGTGGAGGCTGCAGTGAGCCGAGAATACACTGCTACACTCCAGCCTGGGCGACAAAGTGAGACTCCATCTCAAAAAAACAACAACAAAAAAAACAAAAATAAAAAAACAAACAAAAAAAAGAACCTCAGGGCAGGGCCATGTTTCCCCCGCCCGAGTCTCATCTGTCCTCAGCCCCACCCCAAGCACCTAACACACAGCAGGTGACTTCTCTCCTGCCTGGAACACTCTCCCTGCACTACCCCAACCCCAAACCTGGCTAGTTCCTATTCACATTTCAGCAAAGGTAGTACCTCCTCCAGAAGGCCTTCTCTGCTCTCTCCCTGCCTACCACCCTCCCCAGTTCCCAAAGTACCCTGTAATACCCGAACACAGTGCTTCTTACTCTGATGAGCTTGTCTGCTTGTCTCCCTCTACTGGGTTGCCCAAGGGTTTTGTTCCTGTCATCTCCCCAGAGGTTGGGATACAGCCTGATATCCAGCAGCTGCTCAATATATGTGCCCCAAATGAAGACAGGTGCCACTGATTAAGCCCCTGCAATATACAGGACCCAGTGCTAAGCAAACATGCGACATACTTTACACTTCATTGAACTCTCAACTACCTCACATGGTGGGTGTTATCATTCCTTTTGCAAAAAAAAAAAAAAAAAAGAAGAAACCAAGACTAGCCAGGTGTGGTGGCTCATGCCTGTAACCCCAGAACTTTGGGTGGCAGAGGCAGGAGGATTGCTTAAGCCCAGGAGTTCAAGACCAGCCAGGGCAACTTGGAGAAACCCTGTCTCTACAAAAAAAATTTTTAAAAATTAGCCCAGCATGGTGGCACACACTTGTAGTCCCAGCTACTCAGGAGGCTGAGGTGGGAGGATCACCTGAGCCCAGGAGGTTGAGGCTGCAATAAGTTATGATTGTGCCACTATACTCCAGACTTGGCAACAGAGTGAGACCCTGTCAAAAAGAAAAAAGAAAAGAAACCGAGACTATAACATTAGTTTGTATTATCCCTCATTAGGAATTTTAACCTTTATCTCTCAGGCCCCAAAGTTTGTGCTCCTAACCGCTAGACTAAATGATTCCCCTTCCTTGCTTCTCAGGGGTCTTATTAATCTAGCCCAGGAGGCCGGGAGCAGTGGCTCATGCCTGTATTCCCAGCACTTTGGGAGGCTGAAGTAGGTGAATCACTTGAGGTCAGGAGTTCAAGACCAGCCTGGTCAACATGGTGAAACCCCGACTCTACTAAAAAAAATACAAAAATTAGCTGGGCGTGGTGGCACACGCCTGTAGTTGCCACTACTCAGGAGGCTGAGGCAGGAGAATTGCTTGAACCCGGGAAGCAGAGGCTGCAGTGAGCTGAGATCGTACCACTGTACTCCAGTCTGGGTGACAGAGAGGGATTCTGTCTCAAAAAAAAAAAAAAAAAAATCTATCCCAGAGAGAAGCAGCAATGCCACTCTGGCCTGGCAACCTGGGGCAACCTCGTGCCTGGCTCAGACACAGCTGTTTTCCTCCTCTGGCACCTGCGTCCTACCCCAGGGTGCCTTTTCTTCTGGTGATGCTTCCATGCAAGTGAGTAGCCCCAGAACCCATCCCTGGCCTCAGGAGCTCCTGAGCAGGAGGTCCTCAAGTCAGATGAGAAAACGGAGGTCCTGGCAGGGCGAACACCCAAGCTGGGTCTGGATAAAGGGATGAAGCCTGGGGGTTTCAGGCTGGAAGGTGGCCGTGGGGCAGTAGGAATGCTCTGTTGGGTGGTCAGGACCCAGGTTCTCGTCCCTACCTTCACCACTCACTTATTGGGCCATTTGGACCAGACATACCCATAGACTCAGACCTGCCCTGATTGGGAGTAAACAGAGGCCATGGCTCCCTGCTAGCCAGCCATGTTTCTGCTTCCTTCCTAGGCCACCAAGGTACCTATAGGCTGGCCAGGGGATTTGGGCCCCTAAACCTGAAGCTCTACCTGCTTTCAGATAGGCTTCCTTCTTGCTGTCCCAAGCTCCACTATTAGCCTGATGACAGCCAGGACAGAGGGTAGGGACTAACATTTACAGCATGTTTACTAAGCCGAATTTGATGCTAGTGTTCTATGTGATACTTGCAGCCACGCTGAGTGATAGGTACTGTTATAAACTCCATTTCACAGATAAGAAAACGGGGCTCACACAGGGCTAAATGATTTGCCAAGGTGCAACAGCTTGTAATGTCACAATCATTGGGGAGCAGTGGGGTGGGGGCTTCCCTGGCAGTCTAATCCCTTTCTCCCCAACATGTGTTGGGGAGAATCTGGTTAAATATCTTCAGTGGTCCCACTGGCCACCGGAGAAAGTCCAAATGCCCCGCCTGATATTTGAGGTAGTCAAGGCACTGACTGCCCCATGCTCTCTTTCCAGCCTCACCACCCATCCCTTGCCTGTACCTGCTCTATATCCCCGCAGGGTGGGCACTACCAGTCCACAATGACATCTCAACTCCATCCTTTGCTCTGGCTTGGAATGCCTATCCTACTCCTCTTCATTTTCAGAGCCTCTTCCCCCTCAACCCTGCCTCCCCTTACTCCCTTACTTAGAGAGAATCTTTTTTTAAAAAAAGAGATGAGATGTTGCCCAGACTGGATTTAAACTCCTGAGCTCAAGTGATCCTCCCCGCTCAGCCTCCTGAGTAGTTGGGATTACAGACATGAGCCACCCTGACCACCCAGCTAACTCCCTTACTTCTCCCTGAGCTTCCCCCAACCCTGTGCTCTAACCCCTCCGTGTTGATGACGCTGGCCTGCTGGCAGTCCTAAGCTGTAGGCTGTCTCTCACAGGTGATGACACTTTCCTGGGTTGCAGCCTTTTCCCTGAGAAAATTCAAATTGGTTTTAGGATTCCTGGTATCCCCTGTGGCGTCTTGCATCCTGCATGTTCCATTAATATTTGAGGAAATGAATTGAAAGAATCCAGGGCCAGAGGCTCCTCCTTTTCTGCCAGGCCCCGCACCACCACTAGGGGCTCCAGAGTGCATTCCTCCTATAGGGCTGTGATGCGGATGGAGCAGGAAGGAACGGGACTAAGGGAGGGTCCAAAAGGAAGCTAAGGGTCAGCAGAGTGGCAGTTCCCCAGGAATTTGGTCTAAGCTTCTCTGCTTCCTCCCTCCCCAAATACAGCAGGGTGGTGCAAAAGAGCCCAGGCCTGCAGATTGGAAAACTGCAGGTCCAGCTCCACCACCCAAGGCCATGTGAGCTTAAGCAGGCCACGTCCTTTCTCTGGGCCTCAGCCCCCCAGCTGTAAGTCAGGCAGTGGATGGCATCCAAAGCCCCTTCAAGCTCTAGGCTCTGCAGTTTCGAGATGGCACAACCTCCCAAGCTGGCTGTGAAAATTCCTACTGCTTTAGGCTCTAAGGCAGGACGTGTAAAGACGCAGGTCTCCTGGCCCCAGGTCAGGAAGGAAGAACAGGCTGCTGCAACCACACACTGCTGGGTCCAAGCCAGAGTGCCCTCTGGGGCAGTCCGATCCTATCCATACTCCCCAATCCTGTCATTCTCCTCCAGCTTTATTTACTTCAACCAAATACTTCACCCACATACCTGACATCACCTCCAAAGCACGGCTGGAGGGAGGGGTCACATTCCCACAGGTGCCGCCACTGCCCAGCCCAGGGCCTGCCTGCCACCAGGAGGCAGAAATACCCTTGTCAAAACAAACCCACCCAGCTCATCCCGCCAGGGAGGCACCCATGGGAGAGGCCAACGTGCTCCTTTGTGTCCTGGGGGATCTGGCCAGAGGTGCCTGCTGTGGTGCCGACCAGGTGTCCAGTGGGGCACCCATGGCCTGTGGGCCCAGCACAGCGTGTCCTGAAGTCTGAGCAGGATGAAGACACCCTTGGGGGGCTATGTCGTAAAGTACAAAAGACAAAGGCAAGTCTGGGTTCAAATCCCAGCTCTGCTGTTCACAGTATGAAAACTGGACAGACACTGGAGCTCTTAGAGGCTCAGTTTCCCATCTATAAAATGGGGGCAAAACCTACTGAGCCACGGGGTTGTTCTGTGATTGAGAGAGATGGTTTATGTAAGGAGCAGCACCCAGTGAGATTTCAGACAACAGCGGCTATGTTTGCTCATTCTTTTCTGGGATGCAGCATGAACAGTCATCCCTGGGAGCTCACAATGTTGGGGCTGCAAGGGACCTCAGAGATCATTTAGTCCCTTCATGTCAGAGCAGCCCAGAGACATCAAGAAACTACCAAGGTCACTGAGCAAGGACCTCCAGCCCAGTGCCCTCTCCAGATGCCCGTGTGGCCTGCCTGCTGCTGAGTGAGGCTGCTCTGCTCAGCAAAGCAGAGGCCCAGCCAGGGCTGTGCTGTGGGGACAAGGAAGCTGCCTACCAATCTTCACTGGCCATGTCAAGCACAGCCCCAGATTATTCAGGCAGTGCTGGGCAACCTGAGAAAGGAAGGCCGCTCCATGCTAGGCCTCTGTGGACAGGTTTTGAGGGTGCTCAGCTCCCTGTCCTCACACACTGTCGATGGGACCACAGCCAGCCCCTCCCCACAAGTCTTCATTGTGGCCCATGCCCAATATGTGCCTCTGTGTGGCATTCAAGGCCCTGCTGCCCCACCTCCTACTCCCTGCCCGCTTTCCCTCTGCTACCTCTCTGCTACCTCTTCATCACCCCATCCCATCCTGCAGTTCACTCTGCTGGAACAGCCTTCCTGACAAGCTCCTTCTCCCCCTCCCCACCCAGTTCCCACACACACTGGAACTTCTTCTATGATCTCCCTCCCCTCCAACACACAGCTAGTTGTCCCCAGCTTGCACACAACTCTGGCAGAGAATCAGCTGCACTACAATTCCTTCCTTACATGTCCTGTCCCCACTATACTAAAGCCCCATGAGGAAGGACAAGGGCCTTGCCTTTCATTTCCATCCCCAGCACCCAAGGGCGGCTGGCATTATAGCAGGGCCCAGTTATTGTTTACTGGACAAATAAAGAAATGGGCCAATGCAGTCACATATGCATCTCTCACACATCCTGCTTTTGGAGAATATAGATAATGGCTAAGCATGCACGCCTTGGAATCTGGGTTCGGATCCCAGCTCTGCCATTTATCAGCAGCCTGACACTGGGCAAGTTATTGAACCTCTCTCAGCATAGGTTTCTCACCTATAAATTAGGAATAACAATCATAAAACCTATCTCAAGAGGGTTACTAGGAGGATCAAACAAGGCATATAAAGTGGCCTATAGGTGTTATCATAATCTCTGTGACTATTTCCTTGATGATGTCTCTCCCTCCGAGAATGAGAATCTTTATCATCTGCCTATTGAACTCCTAACCACATTTCCAGGCCCTGCCCAAACCTTCTTTCCTCCAGAAGCATCATTTGGATATGCAGCCCAGCTCTTCTTCCTTCTCCCATCTCCATTCATGCAACAAGCTTGATCCATAGCACCAACCACCACCAAGAGCTCTGTGAGCGAGTCTTGCCTTCCCCACTTGTATTAGTCCATTCTCGAATTGCTGTAATGAAATACCTGATGGGCGCAGTGGCTCACGCCTATAATCCCAGTACTTTGGGAGGCCGAGGTGGGCAAAGCACCTGAGGTCGGGAGTTCGAGACCAGCATGGCCAACATAGCGAAACCCCATCTCTAAGAAAAAATGCAAAAAAATTAGCTGGGTGTGATGGCACACACCTGTAATCCCAGCTACTTCAGAGGCTGAGGTAGGAGAATCGCTTGAACCTGGGAGGCAGAGGTTGCAGTGAGCGGAGATCACACCACTGCACTCCAGCCTGCATGATGGAGTGAGACTCCATCTCAAAAAAAAAAAAAAGATTTAACTGGTTCATGGTTCCATAGGCTGTACAGGAAGCATAACAGCTTTTGCTTCTGGAGAGGCCTCAAGAAGCTTACACTCATGGCAGAAGGTGAAGGGAAAGCAGGCACATCTCACCTGGCCAGAGAAGGAGCAAGAAGGAGAAAGAGGAGAGGTGCCTCACACTTTTAAACAACCTGATCTTGTGAGAACTCACTATCATGAGAACAGCACCAAGGCACTAAGGGGAAAATCCGCCCCCAAGATCCAGTCACCTCCCAACAGGCCCGATCTCCAACACTGAGGATCACAATTCAACACGAGATTTGGGTGGGGACACAGATCCAAACCATATCACTGCTAGACTGCACACTGGCTGAAGGCAGGGCCTGCTTCTCACACTCCTCCTGCGTTCCTCCACACACCCAACCTAGAGGTCCGTGTAGAACAAAACTTGTAGCACTTCACAGTTTACAAAGGAGTCACATGTGTCTCATTTTGTCACAGTTTACAAAGAAGTCACATGTGTCTCATTTTGTCCTCACCCTGTGAAGCAAGTGCTGTCTCGCTTCTGACCCCTGTAAAACTGACCCCAGTTTTACAGATGAAGAAACCAAGGCACAAGAGATCGTTTGCCCACACTGCCTCAGCTAATAGGTAATGGAGCGGAGATCCAAGCACAGGCTGACCCCAAATCCTGTGTGCTTTCCACTCTCCCACATGGCCTCCCCTCCTCTAGCTGATGCCGGCATGCCTTCTGAGATCACCCTTGCGTGCTGGTTTGCCATTTCCAACCTAGCTCTGGTGCCTCATCAGTTTGCTGTGCAGCTCCATGTTTTTCCCAGAAAACCCACAGTTGTGGCTTAGGAAAGGGCCTGAACTCAGTTGCACTTGGATTTGTCAAACCACAGCCTCTGGCTACTCACCCATGACTGCTTCCTCCTCTGGGGTAGGCCACTGTGTGGCTCTGACCTCCTGTTGCCCTACTGGGTAAAGCAGGAAAGAAAACCGCTACCTGCTCTGTCTCTATACTCACATGGGATAGAGGGAGAGAAATAAAAATTCACTTTCAAGGCCATTCCAGGACCACTGGCTTTCAGTCCTGGGCTAAGCAGCACACTGGCTTTATGGTCTGTGCCACACACCACCAGCATTTGCCTTGGGCTCTCCCTTCCCTTCCCTTTATCAGACCCTCAAAGCCAACGGGTGAGTCTGGGATGGATGTTGCTCCCATCTAACCAGTGAGGAGCCTGGGCCTGGATTCAGGCATTCTAAAGCACCTAGCTGTGCTTTAGGGGCCCCCCATCTGTGCTAATTGCCTATCGGAATTCCCAAACCAACTAAATCCAACTCACCAGGAGTTGGCTCCAAGATGCATGACTTCAAAGCAAGCCTGCAAGGAAGTCAAAATCAGTTGGGGTCCAGTGTTTAGAAAACCAGTGCTACAGAGGGCCCCATCCTTAGGTAGATAGGAGTTCGATTCCACTTCTACCCATCCAAGCTCTGTGATCTTGGCAAGTCACTCATCTCTTTGAGCCTTGGGTCCCTCACTTGCAAAATGGGAATGTTAATATGGTAAAGCAAATATGGCTGAATGTTGAATGTAAGGAGAGGGTTTAATGATGTCTATTGTATTCTCCCAATTTCTTCAAATGTTCTGAAATTTTTTTCCCAATAAAAAGTTTTGAGGGAAAAATACTTCCATGCTGTGACTGCTGATAGAAACTCTTTGGTCTGGCCCTGAGCCTTTACAGTCTCATCCTAACAGATCTTGCCAGTTCGGTTTCTACCAAGTCTTACCTCCACTCCATGCCTTCAGGTTTTAGTATGGAAATAGCTCCAGGCCTAAGTTCTACTTTCAAATGTATGCACATTCTATAGCAATTAATAAAATACAAATTAAATTTTTAAGTATGAGGGATAACTTATTAGAAAGAGAAAACAATTTTTTTTTTGATACATGGTCTCACTCTATCAACCAAGCTGGAGTGTGGTGGTGCAATCACAGCTCATTGCAGCCTCAACTTCCTGGGCTCAAGTGATCCTCCCATCTCAGCCTCTTGAATAGCTGGGACTACAGGCATGTACCACCACATCTGGCTAATTAAAAAACATTTTTTTTCTTTGTAGAGACTCACTCTGTTGCCCAGGCTGGTCTCAAACTCCTGGGCTCAAGCAATCCTCCTGCCTCAGCCTCCCAAAGTGCTGGGATTACAGCCATGAGCCACAGTGCCCAGCCAGAAAGAGAAAACAACTATTAGAAAGAAAAAAACAACTATTAGAAAAAAACACTGTTTTTTTGGTTTTTTTTTTTTTGGATTAACTGTGTGTAAAAGGCATAACCTAAGGAAGTAAGAAATCTGTAATGTTAGAATCTGGTAAAATAAAACTTGGTGACCCCCAGCTTTGTTTAGTGTTTCCTCACTGGCTAAGTTCAAGTCTCAGCCCTGTCACTTAATACTGTGTAATCTTGGGCAAGTTACTTAACCTCTCTGAATCTCCATTGCCTATATGTAAAAAAGTGACAAGATCCTGTACTTCAGTGAGGATCAAATGAGAAAACAGACATGTAAACACACCATGTTCTAGAAAGTTCCACACACATTTGAAGTATTAACATCCTCATGACAGCTTGGCCAGCAGACTTCATCACACATTCTTAAAGGACAGCTCACAGAATGACTCAGGGCATAGAGGAATTTGGATTTTTTGGAATATCTTACTCAAGGATTCATACCTCTTAACACTGTTTATATAAGGCAATTCCCCCCTCCCCAGGGTTCTGGATTCCTGGCCTGCATAGAATTTTCATCAATTCTCATGACTTGTTATTTTGGCATAAAATACCATCAGACCTGAAAACTTCACCTTCCATTTCTGAGTTCTCAAGTTGGATCAGGCTTGGGTGCAGATTGGGGGTGGAGGAAGGACATACCATTACTCAGAGGGGAAGCTCCCAAATCCAAAACAAACACAAAACCACATAAAAATGCCCTCTACAAGGCCTTTGTGTTGGAATCATGCAAGGGGGTGAGGTTCCTGGGTGATACTGAGCCCTGTTTCCTGGTGATCCATCCCGTGGAAGGTACATCTAGTGCTACCAGGTACCAAAGGGCAGTCAGCCCCAGTGTCCCTTCCATCTATGTCAAGATAGGTGACATCGTCTATGCACATCACCTCCACCTACCCACATCAGTGGGCTTTCTGTGGTGGATGTACAACACACACCAGGATGATCTCCACTCTGCAGAGACAGCGCACTCCTTGGCAGCGAGCGTTTGTTGGTGATAATTGGTTACCTTTTATTTCCGATGGCATCCCCATCGAGTCTCACTATGGCCAGCTCCTAGTAGATGATGGGCTCCTGGAAGGCTGGTACCATAGCACATTGATGTTTGTCACTCTACCCCCTGGCATACAGTAGACCTTCAACAAATGTTCATATCAGTAAATTGAAATCCATCTGCAATCTCTTCTGTATTTTCCAGGTAAAACATGAAAGGGCCTTGGCCATCCGTGTGTGTGCCTGGTTTTCACTAACGCATTCACTCATTCATTCACCCATTCACTCATTTGTTCGACACTGAGGAACTCAGCATGTGTTGGGCACTAGGTAGCAGAAAGTGACTCATTGTGATCAATGCTCAGCAGAAGTTTGTACATAGGGCCAGGCGTGCTGGCTCATGCCTATAATCTCAGTACTTTGGGAGGCTGAGGCGGGCAGATCACTTGAGGTCAGGAGTTCGAGACCAGCCTGGCCAACATGGTGAAAACCCATCTCTACTAAAAATACAAACATTAGCCGGGCGTGGTGACAGATGCCTGTAATCCCAGCTACTCAGGAGGCTGAGGGAGGAGAATCGTTTGAACCTGGGAGGCAGAGGTTGCAGTGAACTGAGATCCTGCCACTGCACTCCAGCCTGGGAGACAGAGCGAGATTCCATCTCAAGAAAAGAAAAAAAAGTTTGTACAAAGAACAACGGAAGCAGAAAGGCAGATTAGTTCTTAGTTACGCTTTTCAGAGGTGGCAAGGATGGTGAAAGTGTTCCGGAGGAAATGGCAGTTCTGTTGGGCCCTGAGTGATAAGCAGGAAATCCATGAGCAGAAAAAAGGAAGAGCAGCAGCATCTGGGATGAGAATAGCACAAACAGAGGAGAAGAGAGGCCAGGGTATGTATCTGTATCTTGTTGCCCGGGGCTAGGTTTTGGAGAGAGGAACAGTGGATGAGGCCAGAAATAGGGCTAAGGCAGTACAAGAAAGGCCCGAGAATGTCATGCTAAGAGTGGGTTCATTCATCCTATGGCTAACAAGGACTCATCACAGATTTTTGGGCAAGAGCATGCCATGATCTGTTTTTTTTTAATTTTTTTTTAATTTTTGTGGGTACATAGTAGGTGTATATATTTATGGGGTATGTGAGATATTTTGATACAGGCATACAATGCATAATAATCATATCAGGATGAACAGGGTATCCATCATCTCAAGCATTTACCCTTTGTGTTACAAACAATGCAATTATGCTCTTTTAGTAATTTTTAAATGTACAATAACTTATTGTTGGCTATACTCTATTGTGCTATCAAATACTAGATCATCTTCATTTATCTAACTACATATTTGTACCCATTAACCAGTCTCCCTTCCCCCCACCCCTGGCCTGGCCCCTCTACCCTTCTGAGGCTCTGGCAACCAGAAATTTTATTTCCATGGGCTTTGGGGGAACAGGTGGTGTTTGGTTACATAAGTTATTTAGTGGTAATTTGTGAGATTTTGGTGTTCCCATCACCTGAGTAGTACACAATGAACGCAATTTGCAGTCTTTTATACCTCACCCCCCTCCCACCCTTCCCCCGAGTCCCCAAAGTCCATTGTATCATTCCTGTGCCTTTGCATCCTCATAGCTTAGCTTCCACTTATGAGTGAGAACATACAATGTTTGCTTTCCATTCCTGAGTTTCTTCACTTAGGATAATAGTCTCCAGCTCCATCCAAGTTCTGGCAACCATTTTTCTACTCTCAATCTCTCATGAGTTCAACTGTTTTAATTTTTAGCGTGCATAAATGAGAACATACAAAGTTTGTCTTTCTGTACCTGGCTTATTTCACTTAACATAATGACCTTCAGTTCCATCCAAGTTGTTGCATATGACAGGATCTCATTCTTTTTATGGCTGAATAGTACTTATTTGTGTATATTTACCACATTTTCTTTATCCATTTGTCTGCTGAGGGACACTTTGGTGGCTTCCAATTCTTGGCAATTGTGAACAGTGCTGCAATAAACACACAAGTGCAGATATTTCTCCAATATACTAATTTTCTTTCTTGTGGGTATATATCTAGCAGTGGGATTGCTGGATCGTTATGTTAGTTCTATTTTTAGTTTTTTGAGGAACCTCCAAATGTTCTCCATAGTGGTTGTATTAACTTACATTCCCACCAACAGTGTACGAGGGTTCCCCTTTCTCAGCATTGCTACCAGTATGTTACTGACTGTCTTTTGGATAAAAGCCATTTTAACTGGGGTGAGATGATGTCTCACTGGAGTTTTGATTTGCATTTCTCTGATGATCAGTGGTGTTGAGCACCTTTTCATACACCTGTTTGCCATTTGTATGTCTTCTTTTTAGAAATGTCTATTCAGATCTTTTGCCCATTTTTTTAACCTTTCCTGTGATGCCGATTTTGCCCATTTTTAAATCAGATTATTAGATTTTTTTCCTACAGACTTGTTTGAGCTCCTTACATATTCTGGTTATTAATCCCTTGTCACATGGGTTGTTTGTAAATATTTTCTCCCATTCTGTGGGTTGTCTCTACTTTGTTGATTGTTTTCTTTGCTGTGCAGAAGCTTTTTAACTTGATGTGATCCCATTTGTCTACGTTTCTTGGTTACCTGTGCTTGTGGGGTATTACTCAAGAAATCTTTGCCCAATCCAATGTCTTGGAAAGTTTCTCCAATGTTTTCTTTTAGTAGTTTCATAGTTTGAAGTCTTAGATTTAAGTCTTTAATCCATTTTGAATTTTTCTATATGGTAAGAAACAGGGGTCTAGTTTTATTCTTCTGCATGTGGATATGTAGTTTTCCCAATACCATTTATTGAAGAGACTGTCCTTTCCCCAGTTATGTTGTTGGCACCTTTGTCGAAAATGAGTTCACTGTAGATGTATGTATTTGTTTCTGAGTTCTCTACTCTGTTTCTTTGGTCTATGTGTCTGTTTTTATACCAGTACGATGCTGTTTTGGTTACTATATAGCTTTGTCATATAATTTGAAGTCAGATAATGTGATTCCTCCACTTCTGTTCTTTTTTCTCAGGATAGTTTTGGCTATTCTGTGTCTTTTGTGGTTCCATATACATTTTAGGTTTTGTTTTTTCTATTTCAGTTAAGAATGTCATTGGTATTTTTATAGGGATTGCATTGAATCTATAGGTTGCTTTAGGTAGTATGGACATTTTAACAATATTAATTCTTCCAATCCATGAACATAGAATATCTTTCCATTTTTTTGTGTGTCCTCTTCAATTTCTCTCATCAATGTTTTATAGTTTTCATTATAGAGATCTTTCACATATTTTGTTATTTGGTTAAGTTAATCCTAGGTTTCTTTTTAGCTATTGTAAGTGAGATTACTTTCTTGATTTCTTTTTCAGATAGTTCGCTGTTGGCATATAGAAATACTACTGTTGTTTACATGTTGATTTGGTATCCTGCAACTTTACTGAATTTGTTTATCAGTTCTAACAATTTTTTGGTGGAGTCTTCAGGTTTTTCCAAATATGAGATTATATCTGCAAACAAGGATAATTTTACCTCTTCCTGTCCAATTTGGACGCCCTTTATTTCCTTCTCTTGTCTGATTGCTCTAGCTAGGACTTCCAGTACTATGTTGAATAACAGTGGTGAAAGTGGGCATGCTTGTTGTGTTACAGATTTTAGAGGAAAGGCTTTCAGGTTTTACCCACTCAGTATGATACTAGCAGTGGGTCTGTTATATATGCCTTTTATTGTGTTGAGATATTTATCATGTGGGGATGTTGAATTCTATCAAATGCTTTTTCAGCTTCAATTGAAATGATTATGTTTTTTTCCTTAACTCTGTTTGTATAATGCATCAATGTTCATCAAGGATATGGTCCATAGTTTTCTTTGATATGTTTTTGTCTGGTTTTGGTATAAGGATAATACTGGCCTCTTAGAACGAGTTTGGAGGTATTCCCCCCTCCATTTTTCAGCATAGTTGGAGTAGGACTGGTATTAGTTCTTTGTTGTTGTTGTCATTGTTTGAGACAGGGTCTCACTCTGTCACCGAGGCTGGAGTGAAATGGGGTGATCATGGCTCACGTGGCCTCTGCCTCCAGGGCTTAGGTGATCCTCCCATCTCAGCCTCCCAACTAACTGGGACTACAGGCATGCACCACCACACCCAGCTAATTTTTGTATTTTCAGTAGAGACAGGGCTTCTCCATGTTGCCCAGGTTGGTCTTGAACTCCTGAGCTCAAGTGCTCTCCCCACCTCAGCCTCCCAAAGTGCTGGGATTATAGGCATGAGCCACAGCACCTGGTCTGGCATTAGTTCTTATTTAAATGTTTGATAGAATTTAGCAGTAAAGCCATAGGGCCCCAGGATTTCTTTGCCAGGAAACTTCATATTACAGCTTTGATCTTCTTACTTGTTATTGGTGTGCAGGTTTTGGATTTCTTCATGGTTCAATCCTGGTAGGTTGTACCTGTCTAGAAATGTATCCATTTCTTCTAGGTTGTCCAGCCTATTGGAAATCATATAGTTGCTCACAGTAGCCACTAATGATCCTTTGAGTTTCTGCAGTATCAGTTGTAATGTCTCCTTTTTCATCTCTGATTTTATTTATTTGGGTCTTTTTTCCTCTTAGTAGGTCTGGTTAAAAGTTTGTTGATTTTACCTTTTCAAAAAACCAACTTTTTGTTTCACTGATCTTTTGTATTGTTTTCTTCATTTCACTTTTATTTATCTCTGTTCTGATCTTTATTATTTCTTTTCTTCTACTAATTTTGGGTTTGGTTTGCAAAAGCCCTCTTAATACTGCTTTCAATATATCCCATAGGTTTTGGTATGTTGTATTCCCATTATCATTTTTTTCAAGAAATTTTTCAATTTCCTTCTTAATTTCTTCAATAGCCCACTGGTCATTCAGAAGCATATTATTTAATTCCCATGTGTTTGTATAGTTTCCAAAATTCCTCTTGTTATTATTTTTCAGTTTTTTTCCATTGTGGTCAGAGAAGATACTTGATATGATTTCAATTAAAAAAAATTTTTTTTTTTAGATGGAGTCGCGCTCCGTCGCCCAGGCTGGAGTGCAGTGGCGCAATCTCGGCTCACTGCAAGCTCTGCCTCCTGGGTTCACACCATTCTCCTGCCTCAGCCTCCCAAGTAGCTGGGACTACAGGCACCCACCACCACGCTTGGCTAATTTTTTTGTATTTTTAGTAGAGATGGGGTTTCACCATGTTAGCCAGAACGGTCTCAATCTCCTGACTTCGTGATCCACCTGCCTCGGCCTCCCAAAGTGCTGGGATTACAGGCGTGAGCCACCGCATCTGGCCAAAAATTTTTTAAAGACTTGTATTGTGGCCTAACATATAGTCCATCCTTGAGAATGATCCATGTGCTGAGCAGAATGTGTATTCTGCAACCATTAGATGAAACATTCTGTAAATATCTATTAGGTCCATTTGGTCTATAATGCATATTAAGTCCTATGTTTCTTTGTTGATTTTCTGTCTGGATGATCTGTCCAATGCTGAAAGCAGGGTCCTCCAATGTTGGATGCATATATATTTACAACTGTTATATCTTCTTGCTTAACTGACCCTTTTATCATTATATAATGGCTTTGTCTCTCTAAAGTTTTTATCCTGAAATCTATTTTGTCTGATGTAAATATAGCTACTCCTGCTCTTTTTTAGTTTCCATTGGCCTGGAAAATCTTTTTTCATCCCTTTATTTTTAGTCTACATGTGCCTTTGTAGGTGAAATGCATTTCTTGTAGGCAACATATCATTGGGTCTATTTTTTTTTTTTTTATTATACATTAAGTTCTAGGGTACGTGGGCACAATGTGCAGGTTTATTACATATGTATACATGTGCCATGTTGGTGTGCTGCACCCGTT
This sequence comes from Pan troglodytes, assembly GCF_028858775.2. NCBI lineage: Eukaryota > Metazoa > Chordata > Mammalia > Primates > Hominidae > Pan > Pan troglodytes. The sequence continues at coordinate 55,950,951 of NC_072414.2, forward strand.
AACTCGTCATTTACATTAGGTGTATCTCCTAATGCTATCCCTCCCCCCTCCCCCCACCCCATGACAGGCCCCGGTGTGTGATGTTCCCCACCCTGTGTCCAAGTGTTCTCATTGTTCATTTCCCACCTATGAGTGAGAACATGCGGTGTTTGGTTTTCTGTCCTTGCGATAGTTTGCTCAGAATGATGGTTTCTAGCTTCATCCATGTCCCTACAAAGGACATGAACTCATCATTTTTTATGGCTGCATAGTATTCCACGGTGTATATGTGCCACATTTTCTTAATCCATTCTATCATGGATGGACATTTGGGTTGGTTCCAAGTCTTTGCTGTTGTGAATAGTGCCGCAATAAACATATGTGTGCCTGTGTCTTTATAGAAGCATGATTTATAATCCTTTGGGTATATACCCAGTAATGGTATGGCTGGGTCAAATGGTATTTCTAGTTCTAGATCCTTGAGGAATCGCCACACTGTCTTCCACGATGGTTGAACCAGTTTACAGTCCCACCAATGGTGTAAAAGCATTCCTGTTTCTCCACATCCTCTTCAGAACCTGTTGTTTCCTGACTTTTTAATGATTGCCATTCTAACTGGTGTGAGATGGTATCTCATTGTGGTTTTGATTTGCATTTCTCTGATGGCCAGTGATGATGAGCATTTTTTCATGTCTGTTGGCTGCATAAATGTCTTCTTCTGAGAAGTGTCTGTTCATATCCTTTGTGCACTTTTTGATGGAGTTGTTTTTTTTTTCTTGTAAATTTGTTTAAGTTCTTTGTAGATTCTGGATATTAGCCCTTTGTCACATGGGTAGATTGTAAAAATTTTCTCCCATTCTGCAGGTTGCCTGTTCACTCTAATGGTAGTTTCTTTTGCTGTGCAGAAGCTCTTTAATTTAATTAGCTCCCATTTGTCAATTTTGGCTTTTGTTGCCATTGCTTTCGGTGTTTTAGTCATGAAGTCTTTGCCCATGCGTATGGCCTGAATGGTATTGCCTAGGTTTTCTTCTAGGGTTTTTATGGTTTTAGGTCTAACATTTAAGTCTTTAATCCATCTTGAATTCATTTTTGAATAAGGTGTAAGGAAGGGATCCAGTTTCAGCTTTCTACATATAGCTAGCCAGATTTCCCAGCACCATTTATTAAATAGGGAATCCTTTCCCCATTTCTTGTTTTTGTCAGGTTTGTCAAAGATCAGATGGTTGTAGATGTGTGGTATTATTTCCGAGGGCTCTATTCTGTTCCATTGGTCTATATGTCTGTTTTGGTACCAGTACCATGTTGTTTTGGTTACTGTAGCCTTGTAGTATAGTTTGAAGTCAGGTAGCATGATGCCTCCAGCTTTGTTCTTTTGGCTTAGGATTGTCTTGACAATGCGGGGTCTTTTTGGTTCCATATGAACTTTAAAGTAGTTTTTTCCAATTCTGTGAAGAAAGTCATTGGTAGCTTGATGGGGATGGCATTGAATCTATACATTACCTTGGGCATTATGGCCATTTTCACAATATTGATTCTTCCTACCCATGAGCATGGAATGTTCTTCCATTTGTTTGTGTCCTCTTTTATTTCATTGAGCAGTGGTTTGTAGTTCTCCTTGAAGAGGTCCTTCACATCCCTTGTAAGTTGGATTCCTAGGCATTTTATTCTCTTTGAAGCAATTGTGAATGGGAGTTCACTTGTGATTTGGTTCTCTGTTTGTCTATTATTTGTGTACAAGAATGCTTGCGATTTTTGCACATTGATTTTGTATCCTGAGACTTTGCTGAAGTTGCTTATCAGCTTAAGGAGATTTTGGGCTGAGATGATGGGGTTTTCTAAATATACAATCATATCATCTGCAAACAGGGACAATTTGACTTCCTCTTTTCCTAATTGAATACCCTTTATTTCTTTCTCTTGCCTGACTGCCCTGGCCAGAACTTCCAACACTATGTTGAATAGGAGTGGTGAGAGAGGGCATTCCTGTCTTGTGCCAGTTTTCAAAGGGAATGCTTCCAGTTTTTGCCCATTCATTATGATATTGACTGTGGATTTGTCATAAATAGCTCTTATTATTTTGAGACACGTCCCATCAATACCTAGTTTATTGAGAGTTTTTAGCATGAAGGGCTGTTGAATTTTGTTGAGGGCCTTTTCTGCATCTATTGAGATAATCATGTGGTTTTCGTCTTTGGTTCTGTTTATATGATGGATTACGTTTATTGATTTGCGTATGTTGAACCAGCCTTGCATCCCAGGGATGAAGCCAACTTGATTGTGGTGGATAAGCTTTGTGACGTGCCGCTGGATTCCGTTTGCCAGTTTTTTATTGAGGAGTTTTGCATCGATGTTCATCGGGGATATTGGTCTAAAATTCTCTTTTTTGTTGTGTCTCTGCCAGGCTTTGGTATCAGGATGATGTTGGCCTCATAAAATGAATTAGGGAGGATTCCCTCTTTTTCTATTGATTGGAATAGTTTCAGAAGAAATGGTACCAGCTCCTCTTTGTACCTCTGGTAGAATTCGGCTGTGAATCCGTCTGGTCCTGGACATTTTTTGGTTGGTAGGCTATTATTGCCTCAATTTCACAGCCTTTTATTGGTCTATTCAGGGATTCAACTTCTTCCTGGTTTAGTCTTGGGAGGGTGTATGTGTCCAGGAATTTATCCATTTCTTCTAGATGCTCTAGTTTATTTGCGTAGAGGTGTTTATAGTATTCTCTGATGGTAGTTTGTATTTCTGTGGGATTGGTGGTGATATCCCCTTTATCATTTTTTATTGCATCTATTTGATTCTTCTCTCTTTTCTTATTAGCCTTGATAGCAGTCTATCAATTTTGTTGATCTTTTCAAAAAACCAGCTCCTGGATTGATTTTTTGAAGGGTTTTTTGTGTCTCTATCTCCTTCAGTTCTGCTCTGATCTTAGTTATTTATTGCCTTCTGCTAGCTTTTGAATGTGTTTGCTCTTGCTTCTCTAGTTCTTTTAATTGTAATGTTAGGGTGTCAATTTTAGATCTTTCCTGCTTTCTCTTGTGGGAATTTAGTGCTATAAATTTCCCTCACACACTGCTTTAAATGTGTCCCAGAGATTCTGGTATGTTGTGTCTTTGTTCTCATTGGTCTAAAAGAACATCTTTATTTCTGTCTTCATTTCGTTATGTACCCAGTAGTCATTCAGGAGCAAGTTGTTCAGTTTCCATGTAGTTGAGTGGTTTTGAGTGAGTTTCTTAATCCCGAGTTATAGTTTGATTGCACTGTGGTCTGAGAGACAGTTTGTTATAATATCTGTTCTTTTACATTGGCTGAGGAGTGCTTTACTTCAAACTATGTGGTCAATTTTGGAATAAGTGTGATGTGGTGCTGGGAAGAATGTACATTCTGTTGATTTGGGGTGGAGAGTTCTGTAGATGTCTATTAGGTCTGATTGGTGCAGAGCTGAGTTCAATTCCTGGATATCCTTGTTAACTTTCTGTCTTGTTCATCTGTCTAATGTTGACAGTGGGGTGTTAAATTCTGCCATTATTATTGTGTGGGAATCTAAGTCTCTTTGTAGGTCTCTCAGGACTTGCTTTATGAATCTGGGTGCTCCTGTATTGGGTGCATATATATTTAGGATCGTTAGCACTTCTTGTTGAATTGATCCCTTTACCATTATGTAATGGCCTTCTTTGTCTCTTTTGATCTTTGTTGGTTTAAAGTTATTTTATCAGAGACTAGGATTGCAACCCTTGCTTTTTTCTGTTTTCCATTTGCTTGGTAGATCTTCCTCCATCCCTTTGTTTTGAACCTGTGTGTCTCTGTACGTGAGATGGATCTCCTGAATACAGCACACTGATGGGTCTTGACTCTATCCAATTTGCCAGTCTGTGTCTTTTAATTGGAGCATTTAGTCCATTTACATTTAAGGTTAATATTGTTATGTGTGAATTTGATCCTGTCATTATGATGTTAGCTGGCTATTTTGCTCGTTAGTTGATGCAGTTTCTTCCTAGCACCGATGGTCTTTACAATTTGGCATGTTTTTGCAGTGGCTGGTACCAGTTGTTCCTTTCCATATTTAGTGCTTCCTTCAGGAGCTCTTGTAAGGCAGGCCTGGTGGTGACAACATCTCTCAGCATTTGTTTGTCTGCAAAGGATTTTATTTCTCCTTCACTTATGAAGCTTAGTTTGCTAGATGTGAGATTCTGGGTTGAAAATTCTTTTCTTTAAGAATGTTGAATATTGGCCCCCACTCTCTTCTGGCTTGTAGAGTTTCTGCCGAGAGATCTGCTGTTAGTCTGATGGGCTTCCCTTTGTGGGTAACCCGACCTTTCTCTCTGGCTGCCATTAACATTTTTTTCCTTTATTTCAGCTTTGGTGAATCTGAAAATTATGTGTCTTGGATTTGCTCTTCTTGAGGAGTATCTTTGTGGCCTTCTCTGTATTTCCTGAATTTGAATGTTGGCCTGTCTCACTAGGTTGGGGAAGTTCTACTGGATAATATCCTGAAGAGTGTTTTCCAACCTGGTTCCACTCTCCCCATCACTTTCAGGTACACTAATCAAACGTAGATTTGGTCTTTTCACATAGTCTATATTTCTTGGAGGCTTTTTTTGTTTCTTTTTACTCTTTTTCCTCTAAACTTCTCTTCTCACTTCATTTCATTCATTTGATCTTCAATCACTGATACCCTTTCTTCCACTTGATCAAATCAGCTACTGAAGCTTGTGTATGCATCACATAGTTCTCGTGCCAGGGTTTTCAGCTCCATCAGGTCATTTAAGGACTTCTCTACACTGTTTATTCTAGTCAGCCATTCGTCTAATCTTTTTTCAAGGTTTTTAGCTTATTTGCGATGGGTTCGAACATCCTCCTTTAGCTCAGAGAAGTTTGTTATTACCGATCGTCTGAAGCCTTCTTCTCTCAACTTGTCAAAGTCATTCTCCGTCCAGCTTTGTTCCATTGCTGGCGAGCAGCTGCGTTCCTTTGGAGGAGAAGAGGCCCTCTGATTTCTAGAATTTTCAGCTTTTCTGCTCTGATTTCTCCCCATCTTTGTGGTTTTATGTACCTTTGGTCTTTGATGATGGTGACGTACAAATGGGGTTTTGGTGTGGATGTTCTTTCTGTTTGTTAGTTTTCCTTCTAACAATCAGGACCTTCAGCTGCAAGTCTGTTGGAGTTTGCTGGAGGTCCACTCCAGACCCTGTTTTACTGGGTATCACCAGTGGAGGCTGCAGAACAGCAAATATTGCAGAACGGTAGATGTTGCTGCCTGATCCCTCTTCTGGAAGCTTTGTCTCAGAGGGGCACCTGGCTGTATGAGGTGTCAGTCAGCCCCTACTGGGAGGTGTCTCCCAGTTAGGCTACTCGGGGGTCAGGGACCCACTTGAGGAGGCAGTCTGTCCGTTCTCAGATCTCAAACTCCATGCTGGGAGAACCACTACTCTCTTTAAAGCTGTCAGACAAGGACGTTTAAGTCTGCAGAAGTTTCTGCTGCCTTTTGTTCAGCTATGCTGTGCCCCCAGAGGTGGAGTCTACAGAGGCAGGCAGGCCTCCTTGAGCTGCAGTGGGCTGCACCCACTTTGAACTTCCCGGCCACTTTGTTTACCTACTCAAGCCTCAGCAATGGCAGATGCCCCTCCCCCAGCCTCGCTCCCACCTTGCAATTCAAACTCAGACTGCTGTGCTAGCAGTGAGCAAGGCTCTGTGGGCATGGGACCCTCTGAGCCAGGCACGGGATATAATCTCCTGGTGTGCCGTTTGCTAAGGCCATTGGAAAAGCGCCGTATTAGGGTGGGAGTGTCCCGATTTTCCAGGTACCATCTGTCACGGCTTCCCTTTGCTAGGAAAGGGAATTCTCCGACCCCTTGTGCTTCCCGAGTGAGGCGATGCCCCACCCTGCTCCATGGGCTGCACCCACTTTCTGACAAGCCCCAGTGAGAGGAACCCGGTACCTCAGTTGGAAATGCAGAAATCACCCATCTTCTGCGTCACTCACGCTGGGAGCTACAGACTGGAGCTGTTCCTATTCGGCCATCTTGGAACCTCTTAACTGTTTTTTGTTTTTTGATCCATTCAGCCAATCTATGTCTTTTGATTGGAGAATTTAGTCCATTTACATTCAATGTTATTACTGATAAGTAAGGACTTACTCCTGCCACTTTGCTTTTTTATTTCTGGTTGTTTTGTGGTCTTCCTTTTAGTGAAGGTAATTTTCTCTGGTGGTAAGTTTTAATTTCTTGCTTTTTATTTCTTTATATCTCTGCTGTAGGTTTTTTGATTTGAGGTTACCATGAGGCTTGCAAACACTGTCATATAATTCATTATTTTAAACTAATGACAACAATGCTGATTGCATGAACAAGCTAACAAGCAAAGAGAAAACTAATAAAAACTCTACACTTTAACTTTCTCCCCTCACTTTTTAACTTTTTGTTTCTATTTATATCTTATTATACTGTCTGTCTTGAAACATTGTAGTTATTTTTTATCAGTTCATCATTTAGTCTTTCTACTCAAGATACAAGTAGTTTACACACAATTACAGTGTTATGATATTCTGTGTTTTTCTGTGTACTTAATATTACCAGTAAGTTCTACACCTTCAGATGGTTTCTTATTGCTCATTAATGTCCTTTTCCTTTAGATTGAAGAATTCCCTTTAGCATTTCTTCTAGGACAGGTCTGGTATTGATGACATCCTCAGATTTTCTTTGTCTGGGAAAGTCTTTATTTCTCCTTTATGTTTGAAGGATATTTTTGCTGGATATACTATTCTAGAATAAAGGTTTTTCCTCAGCACTTTAAATATGTCATGCCACCCTCTCCTGGCCTATAAGGTTTCCACTACAAAGTCTGCTGCCAGACATATTGGAGTTTCATCGTATGTTGTTTCTTTTCTCTTGCTTTTAGGATCCTTTCTTTACTCTTGACTTTTGAGAGTTTGATTATTAAATGTCTTTAATTTTGGGGATTTTGATTATTATTTGGGTTTAACCTGCTTTGTGTTCTATAACCTTCCTGTACTTGAATATTGATACCTTTCTCTAGCTTTGGGAAGTTCTGTTATTATCCCTTTGAATAAACTTTCTACCTCTATCTCTCTACCTCCTCATTGGGGCCAATAACTCTTAAATTTGCCTTTTTGAGGCTATTTTCTAGATCTTATAGGAATGCTTCGTTCTTTTTTTTTTCTTTTGTCTCCTCTGTGTATTTTCAAATAGTCTGTCTTCAAGCTCACTAATTCTTTCTTCTGCTTGATCAATTCTGCTGCTAACAGACTCTGACACATTCTTCAGTACATCAATTGCATTTTTCACTTCCAGAATTTGTTTGATTCTTTTTAATTATTTCAATCTCTTTGTTAAATTTATCTGATATAATTCTGAATTCCTTCTCTGTGTTATCTTGATTTTCACTGAGTTTCCTCAAAACAGCTATTCTGAATTCTCTGTCTGAAAGGTCACATGTCTCTGTCTCTCCAGGATTGGTCCCTGGTGCCTTATTTAGTTCATTTGGTGAAGTCATGATTTCCTGGATGGTTTTGATGCTTGTGGACATTTATTGATGTCTGGCCATTGAAGAGTTAGGTATTTATTCTAGTCTTCAGTCTTAGTTTGTTTGTACCCATCTATTTGGGAAGGCTTTCCAGATATTTGAAAGGACTTGAGTGTTGTAATCTAAGTTTTTGGTCACTCCAGCCAAATCTGTATTAGAGGACACCCCAAGCCCAGTAATGCTGTGGTTCTTGCAGACTTGTAAAGGTACTGCCTTGGTAGTTTTGGATAAGATCCAGAAAAATTATCTGGTTTAGGAGGATAAGATCCAGAAAAATTATCTGGTTTAGGAGGCAGAGACTCTTGTTCTCTTCCCTTACTTTCTTCCAAATAAATGAAGTCTCTCTCTGTACTGACCTGCCTGGGGCTAGGGGAGGGGTAACACAAGCACTCCTGTGGCCATCACCACTGGGATTGTGCTGGGTCAGACCTGAAGCCAGCATGGCCCTGGGTCTTGCCCAAGGCTTATAACAGCTGCCTGGCTACTGGCTATGTTTGCTCAAGGCCCTAGGGCTCTACGATAGGCAGGTGGCAAAGCCAGCCAGGCTTGTGTCCTTCCCTCAGGGTGGTGAGCTTCCCCCTCTTGGGTGGTCCAGAGATGCCATCTGGGAGCCAGGGCCTGGAGTTGGAAACCTTGGGAATCTACCTGGTGCTCTATTCTAATGTGGCCCAGCTGGTATCTAAGCCAGAAGACAAAGTCCTTCCCACTCTTCCCTCCCCTTTCCACAAGCGGAGGCATCTCCCCTCATGGCCCCCACTGCCCCAGGCCTATGGCAAGTACTCCCTGACTACTGCCAGTGCACATTCAAGGCCCCAAGACTCTTCAGTCAGCTTGTGGTGAATGCTGCCAGGCCTGGGACTCTCCCTTCAGGGCAGTGGGCTCCCCTTTGGCCCAGGGTAGGTCCAGAAATGCTGTCCAAGAGCCAAGGCCTGAAATTGGAAACCCGAAGAGCCCACTTGGTTCTCTACCCCACTGTGGTCAAGCTAGTACCTATGTTGCAGGACAAAGTCCCCTTTATCATTCCCTTTCCTCTTTCCATAGCCACCACAGCTGGGAATGTGCTGGGTCACACCTGAAGCCAGCATGTCTCTGAGTGCATGTCTCTGAGTGATACACTGGATGTCTCTGCTGACTATTCAGGGCCCAGGGCCTCTGTAGTCAGCAGGTGATGAATCCTGCCAGGACTGGGTCCTTCCCTTCAAGGCAGTGGATTCCTTTCTGGCCCAGAGAGTGTCTAGAAATGTTGTCTGAGATCTAGGGTCTGGAATGGGGGCCTCAAGACTGTGCCTTGTGCCCTATCTTACTGTGGCTGAGCTGGTATCCAAATTGCAAGATGAAGTCCTCTTCACTCTTCCCTCTTTTCTCCTCAAGTGGAGGGAAGGATTCTCTCCTGGAGTTGCAAGCTGTGCTGCCAGGGGCTGAGGGAGGTTTGGTACAAGCACTTCCTTGGCCATCCCAACTGATGTCTCACTAGGTGTACCCTCCAAGTCCTCTGGCTCCAAGCACAGCACAGGACCAGGACTTGTCCAGGAATTGCAGTCCTTGTGGCCTAGACTTCCTTTCAAGTTTACTTAGAAACCCAGAGCACTTTAGTCTGCAGTGGTGAGGCTTGCTGGGACTCAGGTTCTGACCACTAGGATGAGCAATTCTCCTCTGTCTAGGGCTAGTCTAAATGCTCCTTCCATGGGTTCCAGCGGGGTTCTGCCTGGTATTGCTTTCTGCTGTGACAGGGCAGCACTGAGTTTCAATGCAAAGTCCCACAATTGCTGCACTCTCCCTCCCCCAAGTGCACAGGTTCTTTCTCCATGCAACATGGCTGCTGCCAGAAGATGGGGAAGGGGTGGTATAGGTGATTCAAGACTGTCTTTCCTACCCTCTTCAGTGCCTTTTTCTGTGATATGAAATTAAAACCAGGTACTGTGGGCCGGGCGCAGTGGCTCACACCTGTAATCCCAGCACTTTGGGAGGCCGAGGTGGGCGGATCACGAGTCAGGAGATAGAGACCATCCTGGCTAACATGGCGAAACCCCGTCTCTACTAAAAATACAAAAAAATTAGCCGGGCATAGTGGTGGGTGCCTGTAGTCCCAGCTACTCAGGAGGCTGAGGCAGGAGAATGGTGTGAACCTGGTAGGTGGAGTTTGCAGTGAGCTGAGATTGCACCACTGCACTCCAGCCTGGGCAACAGTGCAAGATTCAGTCTCAAAAAGATAAATAAATAAAATAAAATAAAACAATAAATAAAACCAGGTTCTGTGACCTCTCACCTGGTTTTTGGTTCTTACAAAGGTGCTTTTTTTGTGTATGGATAGTTGTTCAATTTGGTGTTCTTGCAGGGAGGGTGATCAGTGAAGGCTTCTATTCGGTCATCTTGCTCTGTCTCCTGTTTTTACCAATACTGCTTATCTCATATTAATTTGTCCATTTGGACTGGGTATGGTGGCTCATGCCTATGATCCCAGCACTTTGGGAGACCAAGGTGGGTGGTGGGGATCACCTGAGGTCAGCAGTTCAAGACCAGCCTGGCCAACATGGGGAAACCCTGTCTCTACTAAAAATACAAAAATTAGCTGGGCGTGGTGGCAAGCGCTTGTAATCCCAGCTACTAAGGAGGCTGAGGCAGGAGAATCACTTGAACCCAGGAGGCAGAGGCTGCAGGGAGCCGAGATTGTGCTACTGCACTCCAACCTGGGCAACAGAGCGAGACTCTGTCTCAAAAAGAAAAAAAAAATATCCATTTGTCTGCTCCCTGCAACCAGGCTAGGAGCATGTGGTGAGCAGGGACAGAGCCTGACTGTCCATTGCACAATGGCTGAACATAGGAGAAGCTGATTAAATACCAGCCTGAAGAGAGGTTGTTCACATTCCAAAGGTAGGCAAGAGAGTGAACCCTCTTCTATTACCTGCCCCTTCAAGCTGGAAGGTGTGCATAGAGAACAGGTTATGGGTAAGGGTGTGGAGACAACATGCTGGCTGTGTTCCTGGGGCAGTAAGGACCCTGAGTTTGGGAAGGAGTTAACAGAATATAAGCAGGAGAGGAAAGTGAAAATCCATCATGGAGAATGAAAATCAGGAAGAAAAATGTGGATTTTATATGGTGGGAAACAACACAGAACCAAGAAGCCTCCTCTAAGCTACCAGCTGGATCTTAATTGCATGATCCCCTCCAGGAGACAGAATGTTCCAGCCAGGAGGCATGCATATCCACATTCTGGCTTCAGGAAACATGTACCCAATCATGAGGTAATCCTTCTGAGTTCCAGCTACTCATCACTTCCTGAAGTTGCCCAGGTGGGCCTAGGCCAAGGGACCCACGGGTGGAAGAATCAGAAAGCTCAGGTCCTCACAACTCTAAGGATACCTGGCCATGGTGGGGACTGGCAGCATCCTCACCTCACATGCATCCAGAGAAAACCCAGACTGTTTCCAGGTAATGGAAAATGTCCAGGTTAGCCCCGGAGCCTCACCAGCCCTTGCCAGCAGTTCTACCTAGCAACCAACTCAGCTCTCTGCTGGACAATTTATTAACAGAACTGTACTCACAGGGTTTGTTTTCCTAGTCTATGGGGCCCACAACACTGTAACAAAAGTTCTATTTCCTTTTCCTCTATTCTGAGAAGGGGAATAACAATAACAGCTACTATTACCGAGCACCTATTCCATATTTGGCACTTAATGCTTCTCTCTAACCCGTACAGCTCTGCCAGGTAGGTATTATTTGCATTGAAGCTGAAAAGCTGAGGTTCAGGTGTATCATGGTACATGGTAACCCAGCCTGGCTAACTCCAAGCCAGTGCTCTCCCCACCACAGCGAGCTGCCATAAAGGCAAGCCAAACATCACGAACCTGCTGCAGTCATTGGTGCCTGTTGGGCTCCAGCCACTCCTCCTACCAGACCCATTCAAGAAAAGACAAAGGAGCCCATTTTGAAGCAGCTCTCCTGGAGCCAGCAAAGACACAATAAAACAACAAGTTAATTGTCCATAGCAGTACCAGGAAGTCACACAGGTGCAATCAAGGCAGACCATTTCCTGCTGTTACTACCTTGAGGTCCAAAGGCCTGCCCAGGCCTCACCATCCTTGGTGGCCCCCACTTTTACCCTGTGACGCCTCAGTAAAGCTCTGGAAGACTTCTGTTGGAAGTATTAAAAAATACCGTGACAGCCAGGAGCAGTGGCTCATGCCTGTAGTCCCAACACTTTGGGAGGCTGAAGTGGGCAGATTGCTTGAGCCTAGGAGTTGCAGACCAGCCTGGGCAAAATGGCGAAAATCCATTTACACAAAAAAATACAAAAATTAGCTGGCCATGGTGGCATGTTTCTGTAGTCCCAGCTACTTGGGAGGCTGAGGTGGGAGGATCACCTGAGCCTGAGAGGTCAAGTCTGCAGTGAGCTGAGATCACGCCACTGCACTCCAGCCTGGGTGACAGAGTGAGACCCTGTCCCCCGCAAAAAGAAACACCAAAAACAAACTGTGACAATCATGGCCAGATGCAGTGGCTCATGCCTGTAATCCCAACACTTTTGAGAGGCTGAGGCGGGTGGACCACTTGAGCCCAGGAGCTCAAGACCAGCCTGGGCAAACATGGCAAGACCCCGCCTCTACAAAAAATACAAAAATTAGCCAGGTATGGTGGCACATGCCTTTAGTCCCAGCTATTCAGGAGGCTAAGGCAAGTGGATAGATTGAGCCCAGGAAGTCGAGGCTGCAGTGAGCTGTGATCACACCACTGTGCTCCAGTTGGGTGACAGAGCGAGACTATCTCTATTAAAAAAAAAAAAAAATGTGACAGTGAGCATAAGGAAGGGGGACCATGCTAAGGGGACTCATAGAAGGTCACCCTATCAGGCAGAGTAGAGTAAGAGCTGGGGTAGGGACTCATATGGGAACTGAGCCACTGGCATAGCCACTGTGAGATAATGGACATGCCAGACCCTCTCTGGGCCAGGGGCACAAGCCAGAACTTGGGTGTCATCCAGAACCCTGTCCCCTCCTTCATCTCTATCTCTAATTAGGCACCTAATCAATCCTCAGATTGACCTCTGCAAAAGATCTTGACTCTGTCCTCTCCTCACATCTTACCTAGATTATCGCTTTAGCCTCCTAGCTGAGCCCCAGCCTCTAGGCTGTCTCCAGCCTATCCATCCTCCCAGCCAGAGGGATCACTCTGAAACAAGTACGTGCTCACCTCACTTCTCTGCTCAGCTGAACCCTTATGTCTCAGGGTAAAGTGCAAGCTCCTTGGCTTAGCTCCCAGACCCTTGTGTCTGCTTCCTGCACTGTTCCTGGCTTCTTCCCCAGCCACTCAGCACACACTTCCCATGCCTGTACTTCCCTGAATGCATTGTGCTGTTTTGTGACCATGTATTCTGCTGGCCTTTCTTCCTTATAAGGCCCTTCCCTTCTTCTATTTCCTACCAGTCCTTCAGAACTCAACTAAATAGCACTTCTTCCAGGGAGCCCTCTCTGATACCCCGGTTGGACTTAGATGTCCCCTCCTTTAGCCTCCCCACCCACCCTGGGCTTCCTTCTAGCATAGTACTTAGAGTTCCTGGTTTTTCTATCTCCTACACTAAGGTTCCTGGAAAAGATGAAGTAATCTCAGACAGGGCCTCAGTGAATTTTGTATCTGCAGCAATACCCAAGCACCCAGCACCATGCTTGAAAGACCACAGGGATTTCTGGATAGAAAAATGAAGGGGTCTCCCCAGCAAACAGGTCATAGAATTGATCAAAGTTAGAGGACCTTTACACATTAAGTATCTGTATAGGCTCATCAGTCTATGCAACTGAGCTCAGTTACTAAGGGAACTGATCCTTCTACTTTGACCACATTCTTGCTTTATGAAGTCCTATGTAGTCACAGTGAACTCTCTCAGTCGTGAATACCAGTCACCATAAATGATCAGTGGCCCCTACAAGCAGTTTTATGGCCACAGTTTGGAGCACAGTAGGGGTTGTGAGTGGGGGAGGGCAGCCAGTGGTCCCTGGGCTCCAGGATTTACAAGCTCTGGTCAAGGGATGATGGATGCTGCACTATGAATGGGTCTGGCAAGCCAGCCAACTTCAGCAATCCTCCAGACATTTCTAGTTTTTTGTTACTGAAAAGTTCAGTCTTGTGAAAGGTGTTTGGTTTCAAGTTTCCTGTCACTGGTCTACTTATTTAGAAAGTGTTCCCTCCTGCTCCCTGAAATAAATAAGGTGCCTGAAGTCTGATTTAAGCAGCTTCTTGCAGTCAGCTCCAGTGTGCAGAAAACCTGTTATGAAAAATGAAACTGAGAAGGTGGACATTTCCGTGGCATCATCTCTTTCCCATGAGCTCAGGGTTTTTCACTGTAAGATGAGAAAGAAGGGCTGGTAGGCACTGGGCCCATCCTGGGAAAGACACCAGGAGGGACTAAGCCTCTTCTTCCTAAACTTGATTCTTTTCCCTTTCTCCCCTTACTGACCTTGAGATCAAAGTGAGCAATTTTCTTTGTGTGAAGGTAGTTCACCCCATCCAGGATCTGCTTAATGAAGCTGGTGGCCTCCTCCTCACTCAGTGACTCCTTCTGGGCCAGGAAATCGAAGAGCTCTCCTCCAGACACTCTGTAAAACACCAGCAGGGGGAGGGGAGGCCCAGGCCCAGTCAGCTCTGCATGTCATGAGGCTGGGCTGATGGGTGCAAGCCCTCATTCTGACCCCCCAGGGACCTTGTATGGCAGAATCCCCCTTGCTTATTTCTGGGGCTTTGTCTGTCCAGTGCCAGGGACTGACTTTGCTCCTATTTGCTTTGTTCTTTCTTTTGGATCACAAGGGCAGGAATCACCCTGGAGGTGTTGTCAGAAGAGCCTCTGCTCCCACTCTAGGCCCTGGTCCCAGTCACCTTGGAGGTTGCCCTCTCCCCTCCATATGCCTGAGATGGCAGGGGACAAAAACAAGCAGATTATTTAGCCTGAATGTTTGCGTTCCTCCAAGTTCATATGTTGAAATTCTAACCCCCAAGGTGATGGTATTAGGAGATAGGGCCTTTAGGAAGTAATTAAGTCATGAAGTTAGAGCCCTCATAAATGAGATTAGTGCCCTTATAAAAGAGACCCCAGAGGGCTCACTTTCCCCTTGCACTATGTGAAGTTACAGTCAAAAGACAGCCATCTATGAGGAAGTGAACCTTCATCTTGATCTTAGACTTCCCAGACTCCAGGACTGTGAGAAATAAATTTATGTTGTTTGTCAGTCACCCAGTTTATGCTTATTTTGTTATATAGCAGCCTGAATGAACTGAGAGAGGAAATTGGTACCAAGTGTGGAGTGCTACTGTAACAGATACCTAAAAATGTGGAAGCTGCTTTGGAATCAGCTAACAAGTAGAGGCTGGAAGAGGTTTGGGGTGCCAACTAGAAAAAGCCTACATTGCCATGAATGAATGGACTATAAGGGTGGTTCTGGTGAGGGATCACAAAGAGAGGAGATTCTCAATCTTCTTAGAGAATACCTAAGTGGCCATCAACAAAATATTTGTAGAAATACAGATGGAAAGGCCATTCTGATAATGTCTCAGATGGATATGAGGAACATGTTACTGGTCTGGTCAATGGAGGAAAGGGCATCCTTGTTATAAAGTAGCAGAGAACGTAGCTGAATTGTGTGGGTGCCCTAGTGTTTTATAGGAGGCAGAACTTGTAAGCAATAAAAATGGAATATTTGGCTGAGGAGATTTCTAAGCAAAGTGTTGGAAGAGTGTCCTGGTTCCTCTTGACTACTTAAAGTAAAATATGAAAAGAAATGGTTTAAAGACAAAATTGTTACTCAAAGGGAAGAAAGCTTAAAAGTATGCAAAATTCTCAGCCTCCTCCTACTGGAAAACATAAGAAAACCTGTTTGGGAAAGAACAAAGGTATGACCAAGCAACCATTTGATAAAAAGATTAATATGGCTCTTCAGGGAAGCCAGGTGCTATTCATCAAGACAATAAGGGGATTAGTCAGCCATCTAAACAGAAGCCAGGACCTATTGTCCAAGACAATGGAAGAATAACCTTGAAGTCATTTCAGAGATCGCGGGGGTGAAAAGAGGGGTGTCCCTCCCATCACAGATTCATAGTGCCATAGCTTAGAGGGCAGAATGATATCAAAGGAGGGGCCTCCACTGCCCAGTACTGCCTCACATTGTGGGCTTTGCTCTCCAAACTCTGTTGCCATACTCCTCAGACATACCAGGTGTGGCTCCTGGAGGGCAACAGTGTGGCAAGCTCTGTGCCAAGCAAAGCTGGTGGGTGTGTGGCTGCCTTCACCTGGATTTCACAAGATGCCTTAGAGAGCTGGTGGGCCCCTGGGCAGAGAACTGCCTTTGGTGTGGGGGCCAATGTTTGGAGAGCAAAGCCTTATGGGCAGGGTTGCTCAAAGCTGCAGGGGCAAGACCTCCATTCCACCCCCATGGGCCTGGAGGGCAGAGCAATGAGCCAAAGATTATTCTCAATGTTTTGTACTGGCTCAGAACCTGTCACTCCTTTATTCTTTCCCATTCTTCCTTTTAGAATGGGAATGTGTATCCTCTGCCTGTCCCACCATCATATTTTGTAACACGACATGTTTGATGTCATTGGTTCACAGCTGGAGAGCAACTTGCCTCAGAATGAATCATACCTTGAGTCTCACCCACATCTGATATAGATATTTAGATGAGACTTTGGACTTTAAACTTTGGAGTTGACGCTGGAATTAATTAAGAGTTTTGGAACTATTGGAATGGAAGGAATGTATTTTACATTTGAGAAGGACATTAATTGGGGTGGGAGGCAGAGACAGAATGCCAGAGTCTGAATGGACTAAGACAGATGACAAAGAGGAACAAATGCTGTGCCAGAAACTAAAGACCTAGGTTCCATTCCAGCCTTGCCACTGACCTTGGACAACTCATTTCCCTTCTCCAGGCAGGCCCTGGTTTCATTACCTACAAAAGAAGCAGATTGAGCAAGACAGCCCCAAAGCCCCCTTTCTTCAATTTTATAAAAGATGTCCCCTTTATGGGGCTCAAGAGAATCTAAGTATGGCCCCTAACTTAAGCATAAGACCCCATTAATTATATTCATTTTTAAAGACTCTAGAATACTGTTTTTGATGTTTGATACTACTTTTTCACACTCTACATTCTTGCTTCCTATAGTTGATGTGACAGAGCAAAAAAAATCTCCCCTGAGATTTAGAATTGCCAGATAAAATACGTTTTTACTTGCTAAATCTGGCAACCCTACTTGGGCTTATTTATCCTGTCAACAAAAAGAGTCAAACTCTGTAAAATATTTAAAGATGTTTATTCTGAGCCAAATATGAGTGCTCAAGACCCATGACACAGTCCCAGAAGGTCCTCAGAACATGTGCCCAAGGTAGTTGGGTAACAGCTTGATTTTATACATTTTAGGGGGACAGAAGTTACAGGCAGAATCAATAAATGTAAGGTGTACATTGGTTCCATCTGGAAAAGTGGAACAACTTGAAGGTGAGGATAGGGGGTTGGGAGGGCTTCTAGGTCACAGGTGGATTTTCTGATTGGCAATTGGTTATTATTGAAAGACCTGGAATCAATAGAAAAGAGTGTCTGAGTTAAGACAAGGGTAATGGAGACCAAGGTTTTTATTATGTAGATGAAGTCTCACAGGTGGCTGCCCTTGGAGGCAATAGATGGCAAATGTTTACTATTCACATTCTTAAAAGGTGCTAGACTCTCAGCTAATCTCTTCAGGATCAGAAAAAGACATGGAAAGGAACAGAGATTCTCCACAGAATATAGATTTTTCCCACAAGAGTCAGCTTTGCAGGGCCATTTCAAAATATGTCAAAAGATTTATTAGGGTAAAATACTTCTATTTCTTTCAGGGCCTGCTATTTGTCGTGTGATGTTATAGTAGAGTCAGGTTGGAATTTATTATCTTATTGCTGCAAAGAGTCTGTTTTGTTAGGCTTAAGTTCACTGTTTTCATATTAATGCTGGTCACTTGTGCCTGAATTTAAATGGGCAGAGAGTATAATGAGGCATGTCCAACCCCTCTTCCCACCATGGCCTGAAAGTTTTTCAGGTTTACTTTGGAATCTCCTTGGCTGAGAGAGGGGTCTATTCAGTTGGTTGGGGGGGCTTAGAATTTAATTTTTGGTTTACAATCCTCTGACAGAAGCTGGGGTATCCAGCCAGCATGTGCTCCACTGGGGCTGAAATAAAGCCATGGGCCCAAAGGGAAAGATCTCAGGAAGGGTTCTAGGCCAAGGGATCCAGGACCTTGGGATCACTTGGAGAACTTGTTTTAAAATGCAGATTTCCAGATCCCACCATAGACTTTAACAAATTAGATTCTCCAGCAGTGAGGCCTTAAAACCTGTATTTTTACTATAACAACATAATAATAGTAATTAATATTCTTTGAACACATACTCTATGTTACATGCCTTATGCACATTATCTCATTTAATCATCACAATATCCTATGATCTAAGGACTAACATTTTTCTATTTCACACTTAAAGAAACAAAGGCTCAGAGAGGTTAAGCAACTTGCCCACAGTCCCATAGCTAGTAAATAGAGTCAGGATTCAAACCCAAGCAGAACAGCTCTCAACCACTACAGCATACTGAGTATTGCAGATGATTCTTTTCTTTTCTTTTTTTTTTTTTTTTGAGACAGAGTCTCATTCTGTTGCCCAGGCTGGAGTGCAGTGATGCGATCTCAGCTCACTGCAACCTCCGCCTCCCAGGTTCAACTGATTCTCATGCCTCAGCCTCCTGAGTAGCTGAGGTTACAGGCACATGCCGCTACGCCCAGCTAATTTTTGTATTTTTAGTAGAAATGGGGTTTCACCATATTGGCCAAGCTGGGACTCCTGACCTCAAGCAATCCGTCCACCTCAGCCTCCCAAAGTGTTGGGATTACAGGTGTGAGCCATTGCGCTCGGCTCCAGATGATTCTTATATGGCTAAAATGGCTCCGACCCAACTTTGGGGATCATTCCCTGTCCCCTAGTCCATCCTAAATAAAGAACATCAAAATCTTCTTTTCTCCTTTCTTTAAACATTTCCAGAAGCACACCTGGACCCACTCAATAATCTTAGCATCATGAAAAGTAGAACAACCGGACATAAAATAGTGACATAGAAAGTACACAGCAACACCTATGATATGCTGTGACTTACAAAATGGAACCTAAATCCGCTTAAGCCTCTTGTTCAGCACTACCAACAGAACTTTCTGCAATGATGAAAATGTTCTAGATATGTGCTGTCCAATAGAGTAGCCACTAGTCACATGTGGTTACTGAGCACTTGCAATGTGGCTAGTGTAATAGAGGAATTGAATTTTAACTTTTATTTAAATTTAATTAATTCTAATTTAAAAACTGAAGTGGTATAAAATATTTTCCATTAAATACAACTTTATTGTTTCAGTAGAATTGCATTTCACTTTAACCGTTGCATTGCTTTGCGTAAGAATTGAAATGTGGGCTGGGCACAGTGGCTCACACCTGTAATCTCAGCACTTTGGGAGGCTGAGGCAGGCAGATCACTTGAGCCCAGAAGTTCAAGACCAGCCTGGGCAACATAGTGAGACACTGTCTCTACAAAAAATACAAAACTTAGCTGGGCATGGTGATGTGCACCTGTAGTTCCAGCTACTTAGGAGGTTGAGAGGATCACCTGAGGTCGAGGCTGTAGTGAGCCGTGATTGTGCCATTGCACCCTGGGCAACAGAGTGAGATCCGGTCTCAAAAACAAACAAACAAACAAAAAAACAGGTTGAGATGTGCTGTAAGTATAAAATTCACACTGGATTTTGAAGACTTAGTTTGAAAAATAGAATGTAAAATATCTCATTAATAATTTTAAATAAAAATATTATTAAAATCAATTCACCTATTTCTTTTTGTTTAGTCAGTGTGGCAACTAGGAAATTTAAAATTATGTATGTGGTTCACATTACATTTCTATTGGACAGCGCCAATAGGCAGGGTATCTCCTCTAGATCTAACTACTAGTTACAGGAAATACAGGGAACAGAGGAATGAGTTAAAGAACACCATGAGGAAGGAACAAGTCTAATCCAGACTGTGAAACAGGACAAGTGGCCTAGTTTTCCAACATATCAATGGCATCAAAAAAGAGGCAAAAAAAGAGAAGGGGGAAGGGGGAAGGTGAAAGGGTGAAGAGAGACTGAGATAAGATGGCACATTTGAGCATATGTACCATCTGCCATAGCTGCAGCGCCCCTCTGCTCAGGGTTGAGTAGGGTGTAGCCTAAGGTGGCTGCCTTGGTGTTGGGGACCAGGCTGGTGCACTATTTTGTCAGTGTCTCATGGGTGAGGCCGTCCTTTGCCCCACTCTGACCCTTGCCCCCACCTTGGGCAGGTGCTGGAAGCTGGAGCACCCTCCCAGCTGCTGGAGTAACCCTGGGTCTGCTCTGCAGGCTGGGGTCAAAGGGCCAAGATGATAGCTCCAATCCTTCAGCAGCAAAGATACAACCTTCACCTTGGGGTGGGACATGTGAGAGTTCTAGGGCTCAACTTTTCTTCTTGTGAAACAGAAGTGAAAAAAATAATGCTTTCATTACCAGCTTTGGATATGAGGGTGGGAGTGAGAGGAATCTCTATGAGATTCTTGATAAAGTCCTTGACATAAACACCGTACATGGTGTCATCATCAGGGGTGGCAGTGGTGGAAGGGGGCTTGATTTAGAGTTTATTTGAAGTTTGCCACCGGTGCAATGTGCTTTCCCAAACATTTCCTCACTTGAGCTTGATATCCACCCGGAGGGCATCCTCATTCTCAGATGAGAAAACTGAGGTCTCAGGAGAGCAAGTGACTTGCCCAAGATCACACAGCTAGTAAGTGGCAGGACCAGGATTTAGACCCAGATTTTCTCAGCCCCAGTTCACCATGTGTCCCTCTCACCACAACCCTTCCACATTACAAAGCCTGAGGTGCTGATGCAAAATGGAAAGGCTCAAAGCAGCCCCAGGCACTGGGCAGTCCTCTGATATCCCTACTCTGCTGCATCCACACTCTCCTCACAGTGGGCTTCACTATCTATCTTTCTCTCTCCCCAGCTAGATTATTTTTGCTTCCACAGCACCTAGCGCAAGAAAGACATTCAATCAGAAGTTTGGTGAATAAAAGAAGAAAGAAAGAAATAAAACATTAAAAATAACAACATGATGTAGAATATTCTGTATCATATAGACAGTGAAGCCTTGGTATTTGTGAAAGATCTGTCCAGAGCTCTCTGCAAATTTTCACATCTGCAGTGCCCCCTCTGAAACACACAGAACCCAGCTCCACCCTTAGTCTGCCAGCCCCTGCCAGGTTGTGTGGGCCTGTGACCTCGGGCAAATATCTAAATAAATAATAACCCTGCAATTCCTACTTTAAATAAAATGCTGCATCAGTGTAAAAGCTTCTTAGCTTAGCATTCCCAAAAGCCACTGACACGAAGGCTCGGGTTGAGGGAGGACTTTGGGGTGCAGTAATCAGTCATCTGTTTGAAGGTGAGATCTGGGCAGGAGACCTGGTGAGACATGGTCTCCTTGGGATGAAGAAGGGAACAGCCACTGTGCCTCCTAGAATCTCCCCCAGAAACTCAGAAAGGTGGGAGGCTGATGACCTGCCACTGTCTAGGCCCTGGATACCCAGGCTGGGACACTCACATTAATGCTCAGTCACCTCTTTTCAAAGCCTAATCAAGGAGCCTGAGTGTCATTTCTTTACCCTCTAAGACCTCTGCCCTGGAGCCACCCCCCATCTCCTTCCAAGTTTCTTTCCTCTTACATCCCACATCTCTTTAGCTTTAAGATGAAAAACAAAGCCTAACGACCTGGCCTCATCTCTTCTCCTAGTGTTCCCAGGATCATCCCCTTCCTGCAAATCTGACCTTTGCCTCCTTCCTCCCTGCAGGGTGGCATGCCTGCTGGAAATGCTTTTCAGACTCTTCTGGAAATGAATACATGAATGACCTGCACAGGCAGCGATAGGGGAAAAATGCTGCCAGAGCTGCTGGGCCCAGGAAGCTGGGCTCAATTCAGGAACCTGGGAAGCATCACTGCCACCCTGGAGCACTCTGCCAGGCAGTTCTCTGGTATGCAACCACCACGGTATCGCTTTCCACAGGCTTGGAATCAAGGAGGCCCCAGAGCAGTCAGGGGCCTGTGATGGGAGGCCAGCCCAACCTTCACAGGGAGACTTACATTTTTCAGGGCTAGTTCCACATGTGACATGAGTTAAGCTGCTGAGATTTTGAATATATTCTATACCCCATACAGAAGTCAACTTATATGGACAATTAAATCCTTCCCAGTCCTGCCTTCAAGAGTCATGACCAGAGGCAGCTGCTTCTAGGGAGGTCACAGATGGGATAATAACAACTGAAAGGGATTTAGATCAGAGCCAGGCATGTCCTCCTAGTGCTGGCCACTTGAGCAGAAAGCAGGAGGAAGCCCTGCACCAGACAACAGTTGCTGAGAGGGGCAGTGGGATCAGGGTAGACTCATTCATAAAACCTGCAACTGGGCAGCTTTCAACTGAGTAGGTGGATACTAACACTTACTGGGCAAACCCACTAACCTATTAGGGCACAGTGAGGACCACGAGGCCAAGACTTCTGACCAGCCTAACAGGAGTCACTAAGTCTAAGCAACAAAAGCCCATGAGGCTGGGTGCGGTGGCTCATGCCTGTAATCCCAGCACTTTGGGAGGCCAAGGCGAGTGGATCACTGGAGGCCAGGAGTTCAAGACCAGTCTGGCCAACAGAGTGAAACCCCACCTCTACTAAAAATACAAAAAAAATTAGCCAGGCATGTGGGCACATACCGGTAGTCCCAGCTACACAGAAGGCTAAGGCACAGGATCACTGGAACCCGGGAGGTGGAGATTGCAGTGAGCCGAGATCACGCCACTGCACTCCAGCCTGGGTGACAGAGCAAGACTCCATCTCAAAAAACAAACAAACAAACAAAAACAAAAGCCCAGGAACTCCTCTCCAGGGAGGTCCTCCCTCTCAGAACCTGGCCATACATGGGTTAGGGACAGTCTTCGAACGCTTGGATCTTCTCCAATCTCATAAATTCTTAGCAGTCCATAGACAGGCACCCTGAGAACAATGAGACAGCTTGGAAGTGAAGGGGGAGACAGAAACGGGACAGAACTTAATAAGCACAGAGGCCCAAGCAAGTCATGGGAGCACCAGCGTGACAACTGATGTTACGGATGGTGCACCTGAGCTCACAAGAAGCTGGCACATAACTGGCTGACCATGAGCCCTGTTGGGAAAAACACAGACATCTCAAGAGCATTTACCTGCCACATCCCCGCCACCGACTCCTAGGGTTCTACAAACAGGAAGAAGCAGGCAATTTCCCCAGCAATTAAAGGCATGCCAATTATAGTAAGAAAGTATCAATTTATAGCTATAAAGTTCAATAAATAATGAAACATGTTTCAAAACAAATGACCCAGGGCTGGCAGGGCTGCAGGCACACAGCAACACTCCTACGTTGTGGTAGTAATGGTTAACCAGCACCATCTTTGAAAAGTGAGGATATTGAATCCCAAAAATGTCAGCCTTTGGCTTAGTCATCCCATTCCTGGGGATGTTAGCTAAATCCTCAGGACTTTGCTGGAAGAATTAATTAAAAAGAAAAGGGGAAAATCATGAGAAGAAAGTTGTTTTATCAGTAAAATTTGTAATGGTTAAAAGCTAGGAAATAAAAAGCATGTGTCCAACAATAAGGATGCTACGGTTTGACTATTTGTGCCCTACAAACTCGCATTGAAATTTAATCCCCAATGCGGCCATATTAGGCAGTGGGACCTTTAAGACGTGATTGGGTCGGGGTGCAATGGCTCATGCCTGTAATCCCAACACTTTGGGAGGCCAAGGCAGGTGGATCATCTAAGGTCAGGAGTTCGAGACCAGCCTGGCCAACATGGAGAAACCCCATCTCTACTAAAAATACAAAAATTAGCTGGGTGTGGTGGTGGGTGCCTGTAATTCCAGCTACTTGGGAGGCTGAGGCAGGAGAATAGCTTGAACCCAGGAGGTGGAGATTGTAGTGAGCCAGGATCGCGTCATTGCACTCTAGCCTAGACGACAGAGTGAGACTCCATCTCAAAAAAAAAAAAAAAAAGAGGTGATTGAGTTATGAGGGCTCTGTCCTTATGAATGGATTAATCCATTCATGCATTAGTGGATTAACAGGTTACATGGGTGGGACTGGTAGCTATATAAGAAGTGAGATCTGAGGATATCCCACTCTGCCCCCTCACCGTGTGATGCACTGGGCTGCCTTGGGGGACTCTGTAGAGAGTCCCCATTAGCAAGAAGGTCTTAATCAAATGTGGCCCCTCAACCTTGGACTCCTCAGCCTCCATAACTGTAAGAAATAAATACCTTTTCCTTATAAATTAACCAGTTTCAGATATTCTATTATAAGCAATAGAAAATGGACTAAGACAAGGGAAATACTGGTATGCAATTCAGTGAAACATATAGTCAGTTAAAAGAGAAAAGCCAATTTTTAGAATTATGTTAATTGGGGAAAAAAGTAGAGCAGGAAATTATACAAGTACAATGATTGTATACAAATAGATAAAGATTGAGAGGAACCACAGAAAAACATAAATAGCTGTGTTTGGGTTGTAGGATTATAAATGTAATTTCTTTTCCATTCCTGCTTAGTTTTTTTTTTTTTCCTCCCCATAATAAACTTTTTAAGAAGTGGCTCGGCCTTTCCAGCAAGGTGCGCTTGTCACTCTCTGCTGGGAATCAGGATGCTGACTGCTGACCCTCAGCTTCTCTCTGGGTCATGCAGGGCAGGCATCCAGTAGTCCAACCAGCTGGGAGGCCCATGGGAGAAACATGGAGGACACTGGGAGCTAGCGAAGGGAAGAGCACAGACAATTCTATACATTTAAACACTGAGATGGATAATTTAAGAATCAAATGCAAGAGTATGCAAATGTCCATCTGCTACTTAAATCTATATCCTGCCAATACCAGAGCATAGTTCTCAAATTAGAATGATCTCAAATGTCAGGTGGTCCACCGAGTCTGTAGGCAGGTTAAGGATGGCTGCCTGCTTTACAGATGAGAACTAAAGCTCAGGGAATTGAGGTGACTTGCCCAAGGGCACAAAATCAGGGATTCCTGAGAGATTCTATCACTCCTGCTACCAGGCAGGTGTATACATGCTTATGAGCCTCAGAATATTCTTTTTTTTTTTTTTTTTTTCCCGAGATGGAGTCTTGCTGTCACCCAGGCTGGAGTGCAGTGATGCAATCTCGGCTTACTGCAACCTCCGCCTCCTGGGTTCAAGCAATTCTCCTGCTTCAGCCTCCCGAGTAGCTGGGATTACAGACACCTGCCACCACACCCGGCTAATTTTTGTATTTTCAGTACAGGTGGGGTTTCACCATGTTAGCCAGGCTGGTCTCAAACTCCGACCTTGTGATCTGCCCGCCTTGGCCTCCCAAAGTGCTAGGATTACAGGCGTGAGCCACTGCACCAGGCCAGAACATTCTTTATATAGGTCTTGCTGCTTGACTGGACACAGCCACTGTAACTTGTCCACAACCCAACTCAAACTCTATTGTATATCAGAGCCCCACCTGCCCAGGAGGATCCCAGCATGGCCAGCCAAACCCTAGAGTCTTGAGGTCCTCTATCCAAATTCCATCATGAACCGTGAGGTCTTCCTCTGCTAAGCCAGCGTAAGGCCAACCCACCTCACACTCATAGCTGTCTGTACAGGCCGTGTGGACTCAAGTCCTGGTCCTGCCACTTCCTGGCTATAGGCTCCTGTAAGTGTCCTGGCCTCTCAGTGTTCTTGTCTGTAAAATGGGGATAATAAGAGTGTCTGTGTGACAGCGTTGTTATGAGGATTAAATAAGGTACAGAAGTACTTGGCTTGCACAATGAATACAAAATAACCTGTCTGCACTAGTAAGACATTTCCCTCATCACAGTCTTTAAAGATTGAACAAGACGACAGATACAAAGCGCCTAGCAAATTCTTGGCTTACAGTAGGACTCTCTAAATAATAGCTATTATTATAACAATAAAGGTGTCAATCACAGCACAAATGCAGTGGACTTTCCCCAGGAAAGGGCTGGAGAAGGGCTTCGCAGAGCCCAGAGATGTTTGTACTTCCCCTCCTCAGAGTACACAGCCCTCCCTGACAGCCTCCCCTGGCCCCACCCCACCCTCTGTCCCACTCACCCTCCCACATGCTTCTCCAGCCAGGAAAAGACCCCAGTGCAGTCATTTCTTCCCTTTGATCTCCAGGATCCAGTGAAAGCCAGACTTAGGCCATTGCCCTCTGCCCCGGCTATTCAGCAAGCTTGCCCCTCCTTTGGCTCAGTTTCAGGAGGAGGAAGCGGGTAAGGAGGAAGGGGGTAACTGAGACAGAGGGGATCTGCCCACCACTGACTTCACCTCCTCTGGGCTGAGCTTAGGCCTGGTTGCTGCTGCCCCCTGGGGCCTGTGGCTGGAGTTTCCACTGCCCTGCCTGCCCCTGCTGCCCCCCAACCCTGTGGGTCCTGGGGACCCCACTCACAGCTCAAGGATGAGCACCACGTCGGTGCGGTTCTCGTAGACGTCGTGCAGCGTGATGACATTGTGGTGCAGCACCTGCCGCAGGATGCTCACCTCCCGCTCGATCTCCTCCCGGCTCACACCGCGCCGGCTCGCCCGGCTCTGCCGCTTCTTGATGAACTTGGCTGCATACTCAAGCCCCGTGCTCTTCTCCCGGCACTTCTTCACGATGGCAAACTGGCCACTGTGGGGACACAGACCCACAAGATTAGGTCATCACTGTGGTCATTGGGGAAATGACCCCACTGTCAGCTACCAGGTCACACAAATTCAGAGTGATTCTGCCAGGACAGGACAAATCATGCCACCAGTCTGCATCCCCACCTGATGACAACCTGTGGATGAGATGGGGCAGGGACTGGGCTTCCCTTCTGTCCATTCCTTCTATGAGGAATGAATGTTAGTATTCTTAGTCCCAGTGTACAGAGGTGAGCACTGAGGCCCAGAAAGGTTATTGATCAGGATGACATAGCCTTGTCATTGCAAAGTCTCAGCTAGAACCCAAGTCTAGGACCCACCAGATGAAATCACAATGTCCATAAGCAGACTGGGCTGGTGGGGATCCAGGTTTGGGTAGAGTTTGGAGAGGAGGCAGCCTAACAAGGTTAATCATCATAGTGGGGGAGCATCACAGTCAGAGGACTTGGTATAAACAGAGAGTTGTACAATTAGGAAACTGAGGCATAAGGATAGGTCATGTGACTCGCCTGAGGTCATCGCAGAGTTAATGGCAAAGCCAAGCCTCAAAGTCAGATACCCAACCGGCTGTCCACAAAGCCTCTGAGATAGTTAGAGCAGTCTAGACCATTATTAGTCCCCTTCAGGCACTAGTACCCAGGGCTGGGCTCAGAAACCCTTTACTCCAGGGACAGAGACAGCAACCATGAAATGGAGTCCATGGCAGAGTGGCAGGCAGCCCTGAGCCAGCTTCCCTGAGTGCTCCAGGGGCCCTCCCCACAGGGAAGGGCACCAACCACCTGCTTCTGCACCTCAGTTCAGTGACCAGCAGGAGCAGATCTAAGTCCTCAGAGACTTCCCAGTGACCATCTTTCCCGGGGGTCCTCCCGTCCCCTTACTGCCATTTGCCATCATTGCCCCATGTTTTCTTGCCACCCAAAATACCCACTGCTTGAGTAACTCAGAAAGTTTTCTGGTTCAGCTTAATGGCTCAATAAGGGGCCAGCAGACTCCAGACTTAAGAGGTACATTCTTAGTGGCTCTGGGTTAAAAGCTACATACAGGGAAATGCCTGGGATATTTGCCCCAAATGCAGAAAATAGCAAAATAGCACTGCATCTGAACCACTCCATCATTAGCATCATCCTCAGTGAGACAGTCTTCAAAATACCCGGAGTGGCAATAACAACAACAAAGTCAAGTTCAGCAAGCAACAGATAGATAGGCCAACACTTAGATAGCATTCTATGGCAGCCACTTCAGAGACGTTCCCAAACACAAACTCATGCATCTCTCCATTGCCTTAATCTCCATTCAATCAACACTGTCTGGGCATCCAGTCTGTGCCAGGATCTGTGCTAGGCACTACGGGGCAGGGACCAAAGGCACAGACAACAGGTATAGATGGAGCTCTAGGGAAAGAGAAGACCCTGGGGGCTGGACTGGGCAGAGAAGGCTTTGAGAAGCCAAATTTATCTTACATCGTCCACTGACTCTAAATTTTTAGCTATTTCAGTTCCAAATATTGGCTCTGAGCTGTCCACACACTAAGGGCTGACGCAGGTGGAGTAGAGCCAGGCCTCCCAGAGCCAGAGTGAACACATTCAGTGTGAACTCTAACACATATGGTCTCTTGGAGCCACTCTGGGCCTCAAGGACAGCGGGTGCCTTGGTAGGTGCCAACAAACACTTGACCGAGCTTCCAGGCCCGGGTGGCTCTGAGTCTCAGTGTCAAGGCAGCCACACGCCTCTCCTCTCCGACACCTCAAGCAGCCGCTGGCAGGGCCTGGCATTTCAGAGTCCCTGTGACCTTGTCACAGAAGCCCTGAGTTCCTATTTGACCTGTGGGGAAAGCAAAGCTTAAGGGTGGTAAGGGATACACTTAGGTTTACAGAGCACATAGGTAGTGGCGCAGGGCTTGGCTTGGCATCCAAATCCCCCAGCTCCCAGCCCTGCACTGTGTTGACAGCCTTAGGACTTGTGAAAGGGCAGAAGAGCTTTTGTAAACTAGAGCTAAACATTTCAGGCCACATTGACGTTGTTTCCCCTTCCTCTTATGAGGGAAACAGTGGCATTTTTTTTCTATATCACATGCCTGAAAAGTTCCTCAAACTCTCAAAAAGCAAATGAGTGTTTGCTTTTCCTGCCTGAGTTTTCTCTTTGCGAGACAGCTGTGGCAATGAGTGGTGACCGGGGCAGGCCCACTGCACAGGCATCTTTCCCTCCCCAAACGGAGGTATTTTGAGAGTGGGTGACTACGATGGCGCCAAATACCACACACCACCACTCGTCTCACCTGTCTTCACTCAGGCACAGCCCTCTGCTCAACCTGTAGAGGGGAGCCTCAGAGGGAGCCAAGGCCGCTGGCTGGTGTCCCCCACTCCTTGGGCTGTTTCCAGAAGACTAGAGAACACCCTCCACCAGACCCAGCCCCCAGGCTTCAAGATCAGACAGGCCTGGCCTCAGAGACTTATGCTTTCAGCTGCTCTGAACACAGATTTGCTCATCTGTCAAATGGGAATCAGGGTTCCCTGCTAGAGAATTGTGAAGACTGGAAATATTTGTAATGTTGGCCCGTGGTACTCAAAAGTGGTTCATGTGAAGGCTGAGCAAGAGACATCCAGAGACATAAGTCACTGATTCAAATGGTCTGGAATGTGAAACCAAGGAATTGGTTTAATTTTATTTATTTTTAGAGATGGGGTCTGGCTCTGCTGCCCTGGCTGGAGGGCAGTGGTGTGATGATAACTCACTGCAGCCTCAAACTCCTGGGCTCAAGCAATCCTCCCAACCTCAGCCTCCCGAGTAGCTGGGACCACAGGTGCGTGCCACACCACCCAGCTTCAGTTTAATTTTAAAAGCACCACCCTACCCCCCCAATGATTCCCACGCACAGCCAGATGTGAAAATAGCTCTATTCCAAGCAAGTAGCCAACTCTTTAAATCCTAGAGCAGTGGTTCTCAACCCAGGCCACACATTGATATTGCCTGGGGAATTTTAAAACTCCTAGTGTTTAAGTGTCACCCTGAGAGATTCTGATCTCCTGGGTTTGGGCCTGAAGATGGGGCTATTTAAAAGCCCGCTGGGTAACTGACATGCAGCCAGGGCTGAGAACCACTGACTTACAACAGCTTTCTGATTATCTCCATTTCACAAATGAAGAAACTATACCACTGTTACTCATACTAGTTCCTCATTTTCAGTATTACACTTCCCCATAGTTCTCTGATCTGATCATTTCAGGAAAGGAGTAAAGAAAGGGAATCAGAGGGGAGGGGTTGTCTCTCCCATCAGCATGATTTTTGCTTGAGGGGTTCACCAGTCTAACTGCTGTGTTATGAATATGCAAATCAAGGCAGAAGATTACTCCAGCTTTCGAAGGATAACAGGAGTGAAAATTTGCAGTCAGGCACTCCCTGGCCACTGTACTCAGCAGATGCACAAAAGGAGAACCTGAGGTGGCTCTAGTGTGCCCATCAGAGGGCCCAGCCAACCCAAGGGCAGGTGACAGCAACAGGCCTTTTTCTGCACACAGAAGGCTCTGCAGCCAGAAGTTGAGGTCCCACAGTGCAGAAGTCGCCAGCTAGGCTACAGGGATGATGGGTGGGAGGCGAGGGCCTGTCTACTTTAGGACAGAGCCACCCAGAATGTCATCCAGGGAGGGAGCAGAAGGGAGCAATTCAACCTCTAATGAAGGTCATTGCTAACACTAAATCAAAAATGATGGGAATACTGGAATCTGGTATACATATGCAAAGCACACATATTCCAGTATCTCTGCCCCCCATAGCAACAATCAATACCTATGCATGGTCTACTGCAGCACGGGGCTGGTAGGAGACCCGATTCCTCGTCCTAATCTGCTATCAAAGTTTCATGGGCTTGACAGGGAGCTGCCTTTTCAGTTCATGTTTCTCCATCTGCCACCCCAGGTCTCATCTTAGAAAGCTTCCTGTCAGAAAGCTCCAAAGAGCCTGGGACAACTCTAAACAGGAATGAAGCCCTTTCTCTTCACTCTCCAAATTCCTAACTCTGGGCTGGTGTCAGGAGACTGGGAGTCTAGTCAGAGCCCTACCACTAACGAGCCAGGACCCTGGGCAGCCTGTTCAACTCCCCAGGCCTCAGTTTCCTTCTTTGTCACATGGGGACGATAATACCTGCCCTGCCCACTTCCCAGGGTTGTTTGGGAAATCATGAGGTAATGTCTGAGATAGGACTTTACCATCCAGCCTTGCAGAAGAGCATGAGGTGTGGGTGGGTGGGAACTCTGTGCCTGAGACTGGCTTGCAAAAGTCACGTAGGATGGTTTCGTGAGGGACAGTAAATCCTCAAGATACAGAAAACACCCCGCTTCTGCCAGCACACTCTCCTGCAATTCTGTCAGGAACACACCCCTCTTCCCAGGCAGAGGACTCAGCTCCTCACTCACTCAGCACCTGGGAGGACAAGTGGGCTGTGTCAAGATCAGTGTCACTGGCAGATGGGCCTCATTTCCAAACTTGTCAGGCCCCCAGGTGCCACCTCATAAGGGCTCTCTAGTTGTCTGCCCAGGACTCACATGAAAAGGGGTATACCTAGAACAGCTTCTCAGTGCTCAGAAATGTCCCCAACCTCAGCTCTTAAGGTTCATGGAGGAGCCTGGCTTAATCCCCACCCCCCAAAGTCTTCACTGTCAAGGGTAAATAAACAGGGCATGAACCAAATGTCACACCACGGGATCGATTTTGTATAGCAATGTGAACATTACAACATTTACATCCAGCTTTTCCTTTTTTTTTTTTTTTTGAGATGGAGTCTCGCTCTGTTGCCCAGGATGGAGTACAGTGGCGCAATCTCGGCTCACTGCAAGCTCCACCTCCTGGGTTTAAGTGATTCTCCTGCCTCAGCCTCCTGAGTAGCTTGGATTACAGGCACCCGCGACCATGGCTGGCTAATTTTTTTCTATTTTTAGTAGAGATGGGATTTCACCATGTTGGCCAGGCTGGTCTTGAACTCCTGACCTCAAGTGATCTGCCTGCCTCAGCCTCCCAAAGTGCTGGGATTACAGGCATGAGACACCGTGCCCGGCCAGCTTTTTTCTTAATGAGCTAATTTCATATTCATTCTCTTTTTCAATATTTGCAAGTATCATTTTTAGTTCCATTTCACAGATAAGAAAACTGGAGAGGTATGGTGGCTCACACCTGTCATCCCAGTGCTTTGGGAGGCTGAGGCGGGGGGATCACTTGAGGCCTGGAGTATGAGACCAGCCTAGCCAATATGGTGAAACCCTGTCTCTACTAAAAATACAAAAATTAGCCAGGCATGGTGGTGCAAGCCTGTAATCCCAGCTACTTGGGAGGCTGAGGTGCCAGTGAGCCGAGATCATGCCACTGCACTGCTGCACTGCAGCCTGGGTGACAGGGTGAGACTTTGTCTCCAAAAAAAAAAAAAAAGGCCAGGCAGGGTGGCACAACCTGCAGTCCCAGCTACTCAGGATGCTGAGGTGGGAGGTTGGTTTTCAGCCCAGGAGTTTGAGGCTACAGTGAGCTATGATCATACCACTGCACTTCATACCACTGCACTTCAGCCTGGGCGACAAGCAAGACTCTGTCTCTAAAAAAAAGCCAATAAAAAAAAAGAGAGAGAAAACTGGGCTTAGAGAAGTAAAGTGACTGGCAGTTGGGCCAGGGAACAGGGCTAGGACACAGATCCACGTCACTGACTCCGGCTACAATGAGGCTCTCGAGGTAATTGACCAGTAGTGTGTACCAAGTAGTGAGGAGAGGGGCCCATCCCAGAAGAGAACAGTATTCGACATTGTTTCGAATTGCTGGCATGTGGTGATAGTAAAAAGCAGACTGATTTTTACTCGATTTTATTATTGGTTTGTTTATTTATACATACATACATACATACACACATACACACACATACATACATACACACACACATACATACACACACACATACATAGTCTTGCTCTGTTGCCCAGGCTGGAGTGCAGTGGTGCAATCTCAGCTCACTGCAACCTCCACCTCCTGAATTCAAGCAATTCTCCTGCCTCATCTCCCAAGTAGCTGGGATTACAGGTGCGCACCATTATACCTGGCTAATTTTTGTATTTTTAGTAAAGATGAGGTTTCACCACGTTGGCCAGGCTGGTCTTGAACTCCTGGTCTCCAGTGATCTGCCCGCCTCGGCCTCCCAAAGTGCTGGGATTACAGACATGAGCCACTGCATCGGGCCTATTATTGGTTTTAAATTCTCAAAAGGCAATATACCCCTTACGGCCTGCATCAAGGTAGACCACTGGCACTGCCACCCACCCTCACCCTCTGTGGTAAGCCACAGCCAGCCAGACTTGTTCTGTCAACTACCAGGGCCAAGCTGCTAAAGGCTTTGAAAGGTCTATGGGCTGGGTGTGGTTGTTGTAATCCCAGCACTCTGGGAGGCGGGAGGATCACCTGAGGTCAGGAGTTTGAGACCAGCCTGGGCCAACAGGACAAAACCCCATCTCTCCTAAAAATACAAAAATTAGCTGGGCATGGTGGTGCACACCTGTAGTCCCAGCTACTCGAAGGGTGAAGCACAATAATTGTTTGAACCTGGGAGGTGGAGGTTGCAGTGAGCTGAGATCGCACTGCTGCACTCCAGCCTGGGTGACAGAGCAAGACTCCATCTCGAAAAAAAAAAAGAAAAAGAAAGGTCCATGGATTGAGTGGGTCTACCTCATTCCCTCTCTTAGTCGACTCTAAGGTGTCCACAGATTGAGTGATGTACCCCTAAGTCGCCAGTCTATCAAGGTGGAAATGAGGCAGAGCTGCATAGAACGCAGGGCCCCAGCCAAGGGACAAGATGCCACCAGAGGTGAGAGGTACCAAATGGGAAGTGTTCCAAAGCAGAGGGTCGTGGAGACTGGCTTCCTCCTCCTGCTTCCCCACCGCAGACACCGCAGTTCCTCTTTCCACTCTGGAGAACAATGAGCCGTGATTCCTCTGGAATTACCCTGTGAGGTTTCAGGGCCATAGGGCAGGGATAATGCTTAGGAACTTCCAGCCGAGGACCTTCAGCCAATGTGTCTCAAAGGCAGGAGCAGCTCAAAGCTGTAGTCCACAAGAACCAGGTCAGCCTGATCCCGGAGGACCCACCCCCACATCCCACAGCCACAGCCTGCCTGGGGATGGTGTCACTGAGCCCCCTCCCTACTCCTCTGCCTGGCCAGGCTCCACTGTGGAGCCTCTGTGGCTGACCCTGTCCTTATTTCCCACCCTTTCCCAACACATCCATCTTCCAGCCAGGCCACTCCAAATCCCATGAACAAGAGGCAGAAAACACTTGGGGACACATTCCCCAAGGTCAGAGCAAGCAAGGGACCAGATATTCAGGAAACCAAAACAGAGTGAAGAAATATAACGTTATCTGAGGTCAGAGCAGGAAACAGGTCAGGGTTTTAGGCCAGAGAGACAAGGGTAAGGAGGAAAAGTATACCAAAGCCAGGTGGGCAGTGCGCTGGGAACTAGATGGGCATGACAGGAGTGAGAAACACGCAGGGAGCAGCAGCAAAGTCAGCAGCAGGTGGAGAGTCTGGAACAACAGAAATGCCAGCCAAGAACCTGCAAACAGAAGAGGGCACAGGGCTGCCCAATATGACTCTTCTCCCAGCTAATGACCCAGGCCCCTCGTTTCACGAGCCTGTTTCCCCTCCCTGACCTTGTTGCTACTGTCTTTCTAGTTCCTTGATGATGGCTTTGAAATTTGAGGTGTGGAACCCTCTCTCAAATCTTTCACCGAAGTCCAATATGTAAAACAGATGAAAAGCTGTGCTTCTTTTGGAGAGGCATCCAGAGCCCACCCACTGACCGCCCCCACCCATGAGGCCTAAAGGGGTTTCAGGGAACCCCAAAAGCTCCAGGGAACACAGTTTGAGAAGTACTGCTCTATAGCATGGAAGCATAGCATGCTCTAGATGATCCCAAAGAAGTTTCAAATCATAAATGAAAATGAAAAACAGAACATGCAGATGCTTCTCAGTATTATTATCTAGTCTTTTAGGAAGTCACTCCAACCAAGCCGAACTCAGGGTCAGCGGTGAGGAGCACATGTAGGCTAAGTACCAGGAGCCAGAGTCTCCAGGGAACTGACTCCTGACCTATAAATGGCCCCTGTCCACAAAGTCACAGGTGGCTGCTCTGTATGGGCCTGCAGCAGCTGCTTTTAGAGGCTGGCTTGTTTCATTCCCAGGTCCTACAGACTAACTTCCTTCCTCTAGACATTTTGTTGTTGTTGTTGCGGGGGACAGGGAGTCAGAAAAACTAAAGCACAAAAAGGAAGGAATCACTTAGCAGGACCAAGTTGGGCTAAAGTATGACAACTATTTTTTAACTTAAGTACATTTTTGATGCTGTTGTCAAATGAGCTCAAGCCTGCAAGTCTAGGACCTGAAATAAGTTAGGCTCAATTAAAGTTTGACTTGGCTACGTAAAGAAAGATTTTCACTGAAAATATAGCTCAGTATCCTCTGATATTCCCCTTAGTCTAGAGTCTAGATTCTAGACACCAAACATGATGTAGGTTACTGAGGAAATGCTGGGCTTGGAAGGTACCACCCACCACCCACCCACCTGCCCATGTACGCACCCAACCATCCACCCATGCATCCTCCTAACTGTCCACTCACCTATCCATCTGTCTTTCATTTACTGATCATTGTCCTAAGTGCTGTAAACAAGACACACCTCACAACTTGAAAGGCTTATATAGTCTATTGCAGAGATTAGACAAACGCAGATGAAAAGGAAATATAGCCTGGGCATGAAAGAACTATCTGCAACAGCTGGAGAGGCAGGGAGTGATACACAAACGCTTCATTCTGTGGAGGCCCCAAATAACCTCTCACCTTCACTCCCTCCCTATCAGGTTGTGGCCACTTTCTCAAGGAAATACATCAGGAAGCTGAACCTGCCCTTTCCTTTCCTCCTTGTGGGAGCACAGGGAAGGAGAGAACAAGCAGTCAAGGGACCAGTCGTGCTCAGTTGGGTCAGGCACCCTTCCCACCATCTGAGTTCCTGACAGTCAGATGTATGTTTAACAAAAGAACTTCAACAGAGCAGGTCAGTTTGCTCCCTCCTAGAAATGCCAGCCAGGCCCATAGCCTGGGCAAAGCCCAGGAGACAGAACCAAAGGATAATACCTTAAAAACAAGCTTGTGCTGCCACGCAGGAAAAAGACTGCAGAAAGAAGATGGGAAAATCCAGGATGGTTTGAGGCTCTCCTATTACTGTGGGGGTACAGGATTACCCCTCATAAAATGGTAAAGTGAACCATTCATGTTCTAGAATACCTCCCTCCCCACTTGCCCTCCCCTCTCCTGCATCCAGCCCGCCTCCTGTGAACTTTCCACCTCTTCCTGGCCCACAACCCCCTGTGATCCTTCCCATAACTCATGTAAGGTGACAAAGGATCCCTAAGGGTTATCCTGACCTCCCTCCAAAGAAACACCTTCACAGTTTAACACTATTTGTGACAAGAAGGGGCTTTAATAGTGGCAAGTTTAGGCACACATGGGGCAAGTGGTAAGATGACCTGGAGATAGAAAGGTCTTTTTACTTTCCCAAGATTCACATTAAACAGGTGGCTCTGCAGAGGGCTATGTGTGTCTGTGTATGTGAATATGGATGGTGTACAAATCATAACCAGTTATTTCTTGCCCATTTTTTTTCTGTCCACCAGGATCTTAAGGCCTGAGAGATTCTTGATGTAAGAATCTTGTTTTTCACTGATATAGTCAGCTCTTAGCCATCTAGGATAGATGGTCTCTGTTTCTCAAAATGTTTGTGAATTTTTAATCCCATGTTTATTTCTTCACCATGACTTGAAAATGCCCAAGATTGCTTGCCTCTCCCAGACATGCAGGGCTGTGAATGGGGAAGACTACATATCATGGGCAAAGTACAGGGTTAGGGGTCCTGGCTCTACCACCAACTTCCAAGCTTCCTTTTCCCCTGGGGCCTCAGTTTTCTCATCCAAAAATGAAGGATTGGACCAAGATATCTCTTTCAGGTCCTCATCCCAATCCCTGTTAGAGTCTCTGATGCAGGTCAGTGTGTGACATACTGTATCACAGGTATCATATGTTTCATATTGATACATATGAAACATTCCACAGACATACACGGTGGTTTCTGGGTTTCCTACCGCACAGGGCCCAGCCATGGGTCCAGGCTACTGACATTGATCTGTCACGTGTCAGCCAACTAAATTTTCAAAGACAAAGGAGGACCAGGGCTTCAGGCAAGGAGAGCAGATCTCAGGGACTATCTTCATGGCCAGGAAAATGCTGAACTCTCCAAACACCACAAAAGTATTTCTATAAGAAATGACCTGGGCATTCATCTTGGCACTCAACTATCAGCCAGCCTGTAAGAGCCTGGAGAGTAAGAGGTGTTATCTTCATAACTCTCACAGGGCCCACCTCAGCACCCGGCACAAAACAGGTATTCAGCCAGTGTTTGTAGAAATGATGATCTAAGCTGAAGAACCGGGAAGTGTGATAAAGGGCCTTGTCATCCTTGGCTGGCCCCCAGTGCAGCAGGAACCCTTCATTGGCAGACTCACTTACAAATAAAACATTCTTGATTGTTTTTGATTAGAAAAAGAAGAACGTTAAAAGAAAAGGAAGGAAGGAAGGAAACGCACAAAAAGGAAGCTAAAAAGTGTTCCTTAGTCCCACCTTTCTGAGATAACCATCATTGTCATCTTGGTGTCTGCCCCTCAGATGTTTTTCAGCACATACTGAAATCTTTTTTACTTTTTTTTTTTTTTTTTTTTTGAGACGTAGTCTCCCTCTGTCGCCCAGGCTGGAGTGCAATGGCTCCATCTTGGCTCACTGCAACCTCCGCCTCCCGGGTTCAAGCGATTCTCCCGCCTCAGCCTCCTGAGCAGCTGGGATTACAGGCATCCGCCACCATGCCTGGCTAATTTTTGTATTTTTAGTAGAGACCAGGTTTCACCACATTGGCCAGGCTGGTTTCGAACTCCTGATCTCAGGTGATCCGCCCACCTCAGCCTCCCAAAGTGCTAGGATTACAGGCGTGAGCCACTGTGCCTGGCCTGTTTTTTTCATTTTTTAATGTAAGTGAGATGGTACTGTAGATACTATTTTGAAGCCTGCTTTTTAAAAATTCTCCCCTTAACAATAGATCATTAACATCTCCTCATATAATTAAAAATTATTTTAATATCTAATTTTAAATGGCTGTATAATATCATATTATACAGGTAAACCATGGTTTTTAAAGCAAATTCTCAATTTTGGACATTTATATCATTTTCAATTTTTAATATTATGATACTGTTATAAATACACACATGTATAAATCTCTGCATACATCCCTGGTTGTTGTTGTTGTTGTTGTTTTCTTTTTGAGACAGGGTCTCACTCTGTAACCCAGGCTGGAATACAGTGGCACAATCATAGCTCATTGCAGCCTCAGCCTCCCAAGTGGCTAGGACTATAGGCACCCACCACCACACCCGGCTATTCCTTTTTCTTATTACTTGTAAAAGCTCTTTATGTATTTGTGATATTTAGCCTTTTGTCAAATATGTTGAAAAGATTTTCCCTAACTGATTTTCTTATAGGCCAGAGTGGTTATGGGTTTATTGTCTAAAGAAGCTATAGGTCTTTCTCAGCATCAGAAGGTGTTAACAAGTTTTTTCCCTTCACTTCGCCTGCCTGTTACTTCAATCACCCAACTGCTGTGTCTTAGGGCTACTCTGAAGGGAGCAATTCTGTGCCTCAGTGACTCTTGCCATTGCTGGTCACATTGTTGGTCACTCCATGCAGGGTATACCTTCAAACTTACTGCACGACCCAGGGGACCCACTGCCATCCCTTGTCCCCCTGACCTGGTCCTTTCCTCAAAGTCACTGCACTCTTGCTCCGGGCAATGTCCCTCCTGTTAGCTGACTAAAGGAAGGCATGGCATTGGAGGGTGAGCAGGTCCTGCTGCAGAGTGTGCCTGGTGCCCCCAGGGTGGGCCACAGCTGTGAGGCAACCAGCACAAGACCCCTTTAGAGAGGCAAAGCATCTCTCCTGACCCCAAATTATTCAGCATGTGTGTAGCGTCCTTTACAGTAGGACTCACATGTTGGCTTTCTTTCAGAAATTACCAGAAAGATGTTTGTCTACCTCATTTCAGATCATGAAAATGATGTCATCTATCTTATTTCCTTTTTGTTATCTTGGTACCAAATGACAACAACTATGATGACCTAGATGTTGGGTGTATTTCCTCCTTCTTCCTTTGCACCATGGATTCTCAAACTTGGGGGCATATCAGAATCATTTGGGGAGCTGGTTAAAAATTTAGGCACAGCCAGATGCAGTGGCTCACACCTATAATGCCAGCACTTTGTGAGGCTGAGACAGGAGGATCACTTGAGGCCAGGAGTTGAAGACCAACCAGGGCAACACAGTGAGATCCCATCTCTACCCTGCCCCCCAAAATTGTTTTAATTAGCTGGGCATGGTGGCATGTGCCTGTAGTCCCAGCTACTCAGCAGGCTGAGGTGGGAGGATCATTTCAGCTTAGGAACAAGAGACTGCAGTGAGCTATGATGGTGCCACTGCACTCCAGCCTGACAACAGAGCAAGACCCTGGCTCTAAACACAAAAATATTAAAAATAAATAAAAATAAATGAGACACCCGGGCCTTATCACACATTTGCTAAATCATACTCTTCTGGAGGGCATCTGGCTTTTGATCTTCCACTTTTATGTTTGCTTTCTATCTATGTGCCTCTCATCATAGGTTGCCTCAAATTCTTAACATGCATGAGCAAGAGGAATCACAAGTGGTTCTGTGCTGCCATCACTGCAGCGTTCACTCCAGGACACGAGCATGGAGAAATACAGTGGGCAGCAGAGCACGCCTTCCAAAACGGAGCTTAGCCCATTTCACAGACGGCTAAAGGGAGTCCCAAAGTGTGAAAGGCTTTGCCCAAGGGAGGACTACTCAAGCAATCATGTACAGCCGATCCTAATGGCCAAGTTCATTGTAGAGCAAAAAGCATTTATCACAGGAATGAAATGGTGCCACCCCATCCCCGTCTGCCCCCAAGCTTGCAGGTGGCCTATTCCCTCATCCCCACCCTCAAAAGATTTGGCTTTAGGTCCACACCCAGCCTCTCTGCCCACAAGCCTGGAGGGCTGGGTGGGGACAGAAGGAACAGGTCCAAGTCTTTTTAGAAGCACATCTTCCTCTACACCTCTCCCATCCAGCCCTACTCCCCAGCAGACACCAGAGCCTCTGTCAGGCAAGTGGCTCAGAGTGCAACTGTGCCATCTCCTCTGTCATCACCACCCCCAATTAGCAACTCCCAGGTGCCTTCAGGGTTGCCACTCCTGCCCCACTCCTCCAACTCTGCTCTAAGCCATTACAGGCTTTGGCACTGCCTGACAGGTTTCCTTCAAGCCTAATTGTCAGGGCGCAGGATAGGTATGTGTCAAATCCAACATGATTTATTTGTCCTTTGTCTACCCCAGCTGCAATTTATTTTATTTTATTTCTGAGACAGATTCTCGCTCTGTCACCCAGGCTGGAGTGCAGTGGCACGATCTTGGCTCACTGCAACCTCCACCTCCCGGGTTCAAGCAATTCTCCTGCTGCCTCAGCCTCCCAAGTAGCTGGGACTACATGTGCCCGCCACCATGCCTAACTAATTTTTGTATTTTTAGTAGACACGCGGTCTCACAATGTTGGCCAGGCTGGTCTCGAACTCCTGACTTCAGGTGATCTGCCCACCTTGGCTTTCCAAAGTGCTGGGATTACAGGTGTGAGCCACCATGCCCGGCCTTTGCTGCAGTTTAAAATGGACCCTAGCCTCTAAAATGGTCTCTTTCCT
Source organism: Pan troglodytes (assembly GCF_028858775.2). Taxonomy (NCBI): domain Eukaryota; kingdom Metazoa; phylum Chordata; class Mammalia; order Primates; family Hominidae; genus Pan; species Pan troglodytes. Next base: position 55,991,136 of record NC_072414.2, read on the forward strand.
CTAGAAAACCCACCCATCAAGTCTCCCACACTAACTGCCTCTAATTGCCCTTGTCCTCACCCACATGGCCCACACTGGAGTCAAAGAGGGGCAGAGGTTAACCAGCAGTGCCATGAGGGCACGGGGGTCTCTGGAAAGGACTCCAGGATAACTCCAGTCCAGTTCCGTTACAAGGTGGCTGTGAGACCCTGGGTGAGTTTCATCATCAGTGAGACAGGAATGAAAACCGCCTCATAAGCTATGATGATTTCATGCGCTGATCCACACAAGTGCCCACAATGGCATCCAGCACATGGTAAACACCAACAAATAGGATTTTATCCTTGGCACTCTGGGCTTCAGTTTTCCCACCTGTGAAATGAAAGTAATACACTTATCTCACAGTCAGTTAAGAAAAAGGAATTTGAGAATTGGGAGAACACAGCACAGAGCCTGACATATCCTTGGTGCTTAGGAAGTGGTTTCTGATTGATGAAGGATGAAGCAGTCAGACAGTGAGTGTCATGGGTCAGAGCAGACATTCTTACCCATGGGTGCAGGCTGCCCTTCCCTGCCCCTCAGTACCCCAGAAAATCACCTCCGTCCTCAGGGAAACAGGCCCACAGAGCAGTCATGGGCTCCCACATGGATGTGGGCTGGCCACACAAGCACATTCCTGCCTTGAGAGGCGGCAGGTCCAGGCTTTCCCTCTGGGACAGAGGGAGAAGCCAGGTTGTGTCTCAATATATTAGGGCCCAGGAGAGCCAAAGGATGGACTGTCTCCCTCAGGCTGCCTGCCACCACACTGTTCCTCCAGGCTGGGGACTCTGCAGGGTCTCTCCTGCCAGAGGCTGGGCCTGGCTGGCAAGCCTCCTCTATACACAGAGAAGGGTCCCCACATATGCCAGGCTCTCTGGCTCCCTGGGTCTCTGCAGGGTGGACCTATGCCCGGGGGAGACCCAGGGGAATCGCCAGGAAGCCCAGGCAGGAGCAGCTGAGGTTGCCATGGCCGTAACAGTAGGTGCTTTCCGTGTGCACAGCTTGGCATCCTCCCCCTTGCAGCTAGTCCTGCCCTGCACTGTTCTGTCTCCTTCCCGGAATCTCACCATGGGCTGTGGTCTCCTGAAAGGAAGGGACAGTACTGCTTGTTCACTGTTGTGCGTTTGTGCTTGATGAGGATTAGTTGAATAATGAGTCTTGAGAGCAAGCACCGGGAACACAAAGATGAACAAGATGCAGTGCCCATCCACGGAAGAACCACCAAATATTGGAAGAAGGCAGCTTCCTTGCAAATCTTCTCTTTCCTAAAGGAAATATTCTATATATTGACTCTCCTGTGCTCTTGGAGGGCAGGGCTGGTTTGTGAAATTTTCTACCTCCCAATCCCCCACAAAGTACACAGTAGGCGCTTTGACACAAACTAAACTCAGCTTGGGAGCACGGCACGGACGCTGTGCTGGAAACTCGCCCATTCACTCTTCAGCAGTCAATCTCTGTTCTGAGAGGAGTTTTCCCATGGATCCCAGAGGCCAGTAAGAAGCAAACTAATTTGGTCAAAATCTCTCTTCCTCTCCAGCCCAGGAATGATCTGACCAAGCTGGGGCTGGGGGTCAGGACTATCCATGGGCCAGGCATCAGACCCGAGCCTTTCCAGGGCACGTGGGGACTGGGAGGACAGTTCTGCCCCCACAGCTGCCAACAGTTGCTTCTCGTGGAACTGCAGGGTCAAACCACAGGGGAGAGGAAGATCATCTCCCCTCCCATCTCATAACTAAGGAAACACTCACAGCAGCTTGCCCAAGGTCACAAAGCAGTTCACAGTCACACAGCCCAGGACCCCAGGTCTCTTACTTCTATTCCTGTGACTTTCCACAACTGCTAGGATTTCCAAACTTGCTCCATCAGTAGGGGTCTTTTCCTTTTCATTATTTTAAAACGTTTTAGCAGAATAATATACACAAACATGGCTAAGTAAAAATGAGATTGCATAGAAAGCCTTATAATGCAAACAAGAGTCCTCTGCCCCATTCCTCTCCCACCCTAGCTCTGCTTGCCAGAGGCACCATTTTTAAGTCTTCTTGTATTTAAGAATGCTTTTTTCCCTGCTTTTAGTTTTTTATTTTTTTTGAGACAGGGTCTCACTCTGTTGCCCCAGCTGGAGTGCAGAGGTGCAATTACAGTTCACTGCAGCCTCAAACTCCTCGGCTGAAGCTATCCTCCTACCTCAGCCTCCTGAGTAGGTAAAACCACAGTCATGCAACCACTATGCCTGGCTAATTTTTATATTTTCTGTAGAGATGGGGTTTCGCCATGTTGCCCAGGCTGGTCTCGAACTCCTGGGCTCAAACTCCTGGGGCTCAAACTCCCAAGGTACTAGCATTACAGGCATGAGCCACCACACCCAATCAAGAACGTTTTCAAATAAGCCTTACATAGATGTTTAATGTACAGAATAGATCAAAGCATCTTTGCTTTGGATGAAAGGGGGATGATACAAAGCACTTGCCTGACTACTACTACTACTACTACAACACACACACACACACACACACACATGGCCCCTAGGTCTGCTCCACAGGACTTTGTGTAAAAACCACCCCACTACAGCAAACTCCCCCTTATATCACAGCATCCCGCTTTTACTGGGGCCTGCTTGCTATGGGGCAGAAGAAACCTTTCTCCCTGAACAAATACGTGCACCAAGCATACCTGGACTTTGTCCCCACACCCAGACTCCTGAGGTGTCACCATCTACAGCAAAAGAGACCTCTACAAAGCCTCTGGTTTTCCCTAAAGTATAGGCTCTGAATGGGAGGAGAGAACTAGGGAGGAACCCTCGTGTGTCATGACTCACAAAAATGCAACTAATAGCTGGTTGGATCAGTAGCCATGTATTCCTTAACACGACTGAATTAGACTGCTTTCCTAACTTGTTGGCAGAATTCAGGTATGCAGGGGGAAAAAAATGAAATTTCAATGTAATGGAAGAAGGCATGATGCTGGGGGTGGGGAGAACCGTGGTAATTAGGGGGAAGGCAGATCAAGATGGCTGCACAGTAGAGGTCTTTGGGGTGCTGGAGAGCCACATGAGGGCACTCAGAGCCTGGCAAGCTGGGAATAGGTGATGACAAAAAGTGTCTGATGAGTGTAAAATGAAGGTGGTGGGGGCACCCTCTGACTGCTTACTCCCCAATCCTTCTCTTCTTCAAAACACTTGAGTCAACACTTTTTTTTTTTTGAGACGGAGTCTCGCTCTTGTCACCAAGGCTGGAGTGCAATGGTGTGATCTTGGCTTGCTGCAACTTCTGCCTCCCAGGTTCAAGCGATTCTCCTGCCTCAGCCTCCCAAGTAGGTGGGATTACAGGTGCGTGCCACCACGCCCAGCTAATTTTTGTATTTTTAGTAGAGACAGGGTTTCACCATGTTGGCCAGGCTGGTCTAGAACTCCTGACCTCAGGTGATCCTGCCTCAGCCTCCCAAAGTGCTGCAAGTGCAGGCATGAGCCACCGCACCCGGCCAGAGTCAACACTCTTTAATCACCTCCACTACCTGCCAAAAAAAAAAAAATCTAGTCTGCACTGGATTCTGCTGTGCTGCGCCATCAGATGCTGAAGGCAGGCACTGGCTCAATCTGCTGTCTCTAGATCATGGTACAGCCATGCTTCCCCAAGCAGCTTGGCCCGACAAAGAACAGTTACCGTATGTGATGGTGTAATCTCCTTCCTTCCTCCTCCTACCCCGAGATGGGGCTCAAGCACTCACAATATACATTTTCTCTCTCCAAAATTCAGAGCAAATACACAGCCTAAGAAGACAACAGCCTCTTCCCACTTGAGGAGGATGGGAAGGAAGTGGGGCTACTAAGCAGTGATCAGAGCTCCCAAGAAGACCTTTCTGGAAATCTCCCCTTATGGCACAAATAGGTCAGCAGTGTGCCCCCCTCCCCACTCTAGGAGCCCCGGGCTGTACTTCCCCTCCTTTCCTCTCAATTGCGCCCTTAAGAACATTGCTCCTAAATGTTGTACCAGCGGCATTGACTCCACCTGGAAGCTTGTCAGAAAAGTGGAATCTTAGATCTCATCTCAGCACTACTGAATCAGAATCTGTGTGTTAACATGACTCCCAGGTGATCCACATACACATTAAAGTTTGAGAAGTGCTGTTTTAGAAAATATTATGGCAAGGCCCCAATCCACTGCATAACAGAATCCTAGGCACCCCAATATTCATGCCACATTTCCTTTGGTTCTGACCCTCTTTGCTGAAAATTTGCTTTCCTACCTTGGTAAAGGCAGTATTATGAGCAAACACAAATTAATAAATATCTGTTGAGTGACTCCTTCTGTGAATAAAAGTAGCCCTTGAAGAGCAACTTCATGATTTGCAAAGTAGTTTCACATGAATCCTCTCATTTTACACTCTCAAATCCTTGGGAGGCTCATGGGGACAGGTATTGCCAACTCCTACTACAGAACAGCCAAGCTCAGGGCCCTGGGGAGAGTGGCACAGTCAACCTCCAAGGTGGCACCTCTGATCCCCATCTGGTGGAAACGTCCCAGCTCAACGCAGATCAACCATAGTGTTAAGAGGAAAGGATGGACTACTTTAAAACATTTTTATTAACAGAGTTCATCAGAAATTCCTTTTTTTATGTAAGTCTTCTTATTGGAAACACAAATGAGCTCTACATGCTCTAGCAATAAACAATATATGTCCTTCAATAAAATATGTTTTGAAGATGAACACATTTTGAAAGGTTTTAACAGTTTCTCCTATTGTCCCTGTGTCTTCCATAGCATCTATCAACATAATTTGTACATAATAGTAAAAAATATTTCATAATTAATGGATGGATGGATAGATGACCAACTGGAGGACTTGGCAGAACACATACTAAACTCTCCCAGCTCCAGTTTCCTCTTCTGTAAAATGAGGCTAATATCTACCTATGTCAGTCTTCTATGAGGCTCACATAGCAATGCAAGTGAATATGCTTTGTAAACTGCAAAAGGCCACACACATGCAAGGGATGATAGTATGAACTCCCATCAATCTCACACACAGATACAGTAGGCAGCTATTTGGTAAGAGTTCAGGGGGCCTTTGTGCCCCCAAGTCACCCAATAAACTCACTGATATCTCATCTGTAAAGTATCATTCCTTAGAGTCTTGGGTCTTTTAAACAGAGAATCGCCTAATTAATGAAACCAGCAGCAGAGGGAGGAGGAGAAAGACTGAGACACTGTGTGTGTGTGTGTGTGTGTGTGTGTGTGTGTGTCATGGGACCAGTGTGTGTGTGTGTGTCATGGGACCAGAGGTGGTGGGGTAGTGTTAAGACTGACTCTTTTATTAATTTACCCAAAGCAGGAATTAGCAGGAATGGAACCTAGGCTTGGAGGCTGAGGAGGGTGGGTGGATGCAATGAGGCCACAAGATAAGGTGGGGAAGAACTGATCTCAGGGGAGACCCCTTGAGGATAGAATGGACAGACAACCCCCTACTGGCTCTTCTCTTCTAACTCTGAAGGCTGGACTTTGGTCCAGAGCACATCTCTAGATTCTGTCCCTTTTCAGTGGCTGAGTGAAGAAAAACTTGGAATAGCAACACTTGCAAAGGGTGTGAAATTAATCTGCATTAGTGGGAAGGTTTAGCAATAGCACTCTATCATAGGCAGTGCATTGCTCTGGCAGAGACCTAGACACACTTTGCAGACTGCAAAATCATGTCCTTACAGGGCATCCAATGCTTCCGGCATCACCAGGATTCGCCTACTTCTTTGCTGACCCATGGTGGCATTACCTGGGTTTAATCAGCTGAGTGATCAAGAGCAAATCAGTCATCCTCTCTTGGGTCTTAAGTTTCTTTTCTTTCTTTTCCTTCCTTCTTTTCTTTTCTTTTCTTTTCTTTCTGACAGAGTCTTGCTCTGTCACGCAGGCTGGAGTGCAGTGGCGCAATCTCAGCTCACTGCAACCTCTGTCTCCCAGGTTCAAGTGATTCTCTTGCCTTAGCCTCCCGAGTAGCTGGGATTACTGGTGTGTGCCATCACACCTGGCTATTTTTTGTATTTTTAGTAGAGACGGGGTTTCACCATGTTGGTCAGGCTGGTCTCAAACTCCTGACCTCAAGTGTCTGCCTGTCTCAGCCTCCCAAAGTGCTGGAATTACAGGCATGGGCCATGGCACCTGGCCTATCACACCTTTTAAAATTAACAATAATTCTTTAATGTCATCAATATCCATTTGGTGTTCATATTTCCCCCATGTGCCTTAACTTTTTTTTACAGTTTGTTCCATCAAATCAAAACCCAAGGAAGGTCACATATTGCAAATGATATGTCTCTTAAGCCTCTTCTAATCTTTAGGTTCTTCTCTCTCTCTCTCTCTCGCTCTCTCCCTTCCCACAGCTTCCCTCCATCCCTCCATTTTTCTCTTTTTCTTATACTTCATTTGTCAAAAATACCAGGTCTTTTGACCTATACCATTTCTCACTGTCTGGATTTTATTGGCCACTTCCTGATAGTATTGTTTACATGTTCCTCTGCCCCCTGTATTTCCTGTAAATGAGTAGCTGGATCTAGAGGCTTGATCAGATTCAGGTTTGAGTTTCTTGCAAGACTCCTTCATTGGTGGTGCTGTGTGTTCCCATCAGGAGGCGCCTAACGTTGGCTATCTCTCTTTGTGATATTACCAGCTTCTGATGATCAATGCCTGGATCCATTAATTCAACAGGGGGACCCTCACTTTTTAAAAAAATCCTCATCATAATCTATGGCTTGCCTCATGCTGATACCTTTGCCTGGATGGGGCAGCTTAGTTTAGACAAGTGTTCTGAGGACTTTGAGCACCTTAGTGGGATAGAGACTTTCAAGAACATTACTGCCCCTCTTCAAGGGTGGAGGTAGGGGTCTCTGCTAGGCCTCAATGGAAACTGCTGGCTGGTTTGGTGGGGTCTTTCCCCTCAGCTTGCATAACAATAATTCCACAGTGGGCCCCTTGGTTTGGCAGCGGGCTTTCGCACAGGCTCCAGGGCACACATACAAAAGCACTAAGCACGTGCAGCACCGCTCCTGAGTCATCCAAGGACACAACCCAATGATCCTGTAACTCTGAGAGCCACACCCTCCCTTTCAGCAGCCACAGGTTGTTCTCTGACCTTACACTCTTGGCTTCAGTGCCAAATCAGTGATGACTTATCTTTCCTTTGAAACGTTAATTCCTTCTACTCCCAGAGTTCCTTTGAGATGAAGGTTTTCATGAGCTTTCAAAACACTCTCTTACCTAATCCTCCTAGCACTTAAGTAAGGATGAAAGGTGACTAGCCGAGAGACCCCACTTCCCAAACAGGGAAACTGAGCCCAAAGCTTAACTGATCCACCTGCTGTTGTGCTCTGGCCTCAGGCCTGCACTTCAGGGTGCAAGATTGTGGGTTTGACAAGACAAAGACATGTCTTCTGAGTGAATCCAATACCCATCCTTGAGTGGTGCTCTGTCCTGTGGTCTCAGGGAAGCCAAGAGGCTCTTCTCAGGAGGGGTATCCAGTTAGCTCAGGGCAAGTCATCCTACCGAGATTTTCCCAAAGAGCAGTAATTTCAAACCCTTTGATTCACTTTCAGGCTCTGTGTGTGAGGTTGTGTGTTTGATCAAGGGTTTGGTAAGTTCAGCCACCACAGATACTAGATACAAGAGCAGAAACTTACCTTTCCTTGACCTAAGTCATAGATGCCAGCCCAAGAATATCATGTGCAGTTCCGGAAAGATGTGCAGGTGCTGGAGAAGATGTGGAAAGGGAATGTCTGAAACAACTCAGAGGGTGGGAAGACAGCCATGTGCCCTCCCAACATAGGAATGGGCTTGTACCAATCTGCCCAGAGTCCCTCATGCCTAAGGCCAACAGCAAATACTGGGAAACAGATAGCCAAGGTAGGGGTGGGCAGGGGAGGAAAACAAAAAACTGTCTTGCCCACAAAGGAGAAGAAGTAAACACAAAGACTAGGTCTGGGAGAAGAACCAGATTCAAACCACGTAAAACTCTGCAACATGGCTGGGCATGGTGGTGCGTGCCTGTAATCCCAGCTACCCAAGAGGCTGAGGTGGGAGGATCACTGGAGACCAGGAGTTCAGGACCAGCCAGGGCAACATAGTGAGATCCTGTCTCTAAAAAAAAAAATTTTTTTTTTAATTAGCTAGGCATGTTGGCACACATTTGTAGTCCTAGCTACTTGGGAGGCTGAGGTAGAAAGATCACTTGAGCCCAGAAGTTTAAGGCTGCTGCAGTGAGCTATGATCGGATTATTGCAATCCAGCCTGGGTGACACAGCCAGACCCTGTCTCAAAAAAAAAAAAAAACCCACAGAAAACCCTCTGCAACACGTACAAACCCAGCCAGCTCAGAATGGTTCTCCCTATGGCATCTCCTGGCATCCCATCACTCCTGAGAGGGTGTCAGGACCAACCCACACTGAGTGGTCTCCGCTCACCACACTGGTCCATCCAGCTTTCCCAGACCAACCTGATCCTTCTGCCACCAAAGCAGCACCTGCCACCAAGATGTGTAGCCACCTGAGTTCTGACACATGTAGCTTTTGCCAATTTACCAAAAAACAGTCAGGAGGCAGAATGTCAGCCCTTACCATCAGAGGCCATAAGCCCCCAGACTGACCAGCCAGGGAGCAAAAACGACTTTTTTCTCCTTATATCATGTCCCGGTCTATACAGTATATGTCAGCCCTTGGCAACCACCAGCTAAGGACGTACAACATCGTCACCTATATTAGACGCTCAAGAGAAGCAAGAAACTCCCCCAACTCCATTCCCACTTCACCAAAGCAGAGCAGAAACAACCAAGAAAGACGTCAGAGATCCCCCAGTATACAATAAAACTTGGCAAACCTCATGGAACCATGGAAATAAAAGGAATTTCTCACCGTCACCTCACTTTATAAATGGGGAAACTGAGGCCTAGCAAAGGAAAGGAACTTGCCCACATCACCTATTCTCCCGGGCAGTGACAGATGCAGGACCAGACAGGTCACCTGTCAGGTGGCCCCATTCTCTTCCCTTCTCACCCTGCCTCATGTGTCAGACAACTCATCCTTGGTGCCTGCCAGGGGAAGGCCTGGCAGCTGGAGGAGGTGAGGCCAAGTACAGATTACATCAATCTAGCAGGTAGCCAAGAAGGAAGTAGACATTATTCTTCCCTCCCACCCATAGGGAGCCCGACTCCAGGAAGTCACTGAAATGCAGGGAGGCTCAAACCTTAACTCGGAAAAACCTGCACGGGCTGCAGGGGAGAGGATCTAAAGGCAGTGGTGGGCCCACCCTCACTTTACTGTGCTTTTTCACTTTACAAGTGATCTTTCCACCTCAGCCTCCCAAGTAGCTAGGACTACAAATGTGTGCCAACCTCTCCTAGCTAATTGAAAAAAAAATTTTTTTTTTTTAGAGACGGGGTCTCACTATGTCATCCTGGCTGGTCCTGAATTCCTGGTCTCCAGTGATCCTCCCACCTCAGCCTCTCGAGTAGCTGGGATTACAGGCACGCACCACCATGCCCAGCCAACCTTTCTCATTCCCTTTCACACAACCCTTTCTCACTCTTCTCAAAATGACCTGAAGGTACAGGGTCCCCTCAGCCTGTTTTCTGGCCCCCACTCAGTTTCCAGTTCCCCCCAGTCTTCCTTCCTCTCCCCTATCATGGCAATCTGTCCCCTGCTCACATTTCATCTTAGTTCCAGCCAGAGCTCTCCATCCTCCAAGAGCCAGTAGGAAACTCTCCTGCCTCCTGATCTCCCAGCCTCAGAGAAAGTCAATGCTGGGAAGGCAGGCACAGGTCCCCTCCTGGAGGGGGACAGGCTTACTCTGCACAGGAGTTTCCCAAAATCCCCTTGGATAGCTCTATGATGCTTCTCCTAACAGTTACCTGATGCCTGCAGTTTGTTTAACTATAAAATTCTGCATAAGGGACTGAGAGTCTGACTTTTTTGGCACATCAAATAGCTTGGAGCATACAACTATGTTTGCTGTGTGCCATTTAGCACTAAATGTCAAGACGATACAGTCCAAATGTTCATCATCTAGTGAATAGATGAACAAAAGGTGGTGTAGCCATACAACTGGATATTATTTGGCAATTAAAAGGAAAAAAGTACTGATCCATGCTATATCATGGATGGACCTTGAAAATACTATGCTAAGTGAAAGAAGCCAGTCACAAAGGACCGCATGTTGTATGATTGCACTTTTACAAAATGTCTAGAACAGGCAAATCCACAGACAGAAGGAAGATTAGTGGTTGCCTAGGGCTAGTGGGTTTGGGAGAAGCAGAGAGTGACTGCTAATGGGTAAGGGGGTTTTTTGGTAATGAAATGTTCTAAAATTGATGATGATGATGGTCACACAACTCTGAATACATTAAAGCCATTTAATGGCTTTAATACACTATATGCGAATGTACTAATGGCTTTAGTACACTATAAATGGGTGAATTGTATATAAATTATATCTCTGTTTTTTTAAAAAAGAACCATAAAAATACTCACATGCTTTCACCAGGTGATATCAACTCTACCCTATATGCAGGTTCTTTATGAAGCACTTTTCATATATTGGCCTCAGACAGTATCTCAACACCCTGCACAGTCAGTGCTATCCCCATTATAGAGATCAGGAAGTTGAGACTCACAGAGTTACAGTCACAGAGCCAATTTGCCACAGATCTAGAACTTAAAGTCAGATTATCTGAGTCCAGGTGCATTGTATTCTGGGAATTTGGCCTCTAGAGAGACTTCAAATGAAAGAACATAGTTTCATAGACAAGAAAAAGCTGGAAACAAGCTAAGCATTCTCCACTAAGGAACAGCTTTGGCAATCAGATGTTCTGGATGCAATAGACAATTATATAAACATTAAAATAGCAAGTATGAACATCATAAGGGACATGTTTATAAAATAATAAGTGAACATGCACAAATGATATGTATGGTTTGATTCAATTTTTGTATTAGAGAACACAGATGCAAAAGTGCATGAGGATAACAAATAGTTGAGTGAAACTTTTCCTTTTAAAATTTCCTGTGTTTTAAAAGTAAGAAAATGAGAAGAAACACCTGCATAGACATCCCTAACCAACAGAGCAGTGCACTGCTGTCATCCAATCAAGGGTGTACTTGAGGGACAGGCCACAGAGCTGCAGCATCACCAAGGGCCTTACAGATGACAGGGGAGGAAAGGGTAGGATCCCCTTTTCAGTCTGCAAACATAAGACCTCTTTGTTTAAAGGAGGCATAGGAAAGTTGGCCAGAATTTATTGTCACAGCTGATCCTTCCCTCAAGGTGTCCTGGACATGAGGCCCTCCTCTATTTTCACCTCCTGTGCATACCTCCATCATGGGATTCAGCCCATTTTACTGAAATTCTGTATATATTATTCTCCCTTAGTAGACTGTAATTGTCCAGGCTTGTACCCCTCAGCACCAACTACAGTGGATACACAGTAGATCTGCAGTGCATGTTTTCTGAATGGACTTGGGCTAGTATCTCTTCATTACCTGCCATCCTCTTGAGCTAGACTTTTACAGACCAACACTTAGTACAGCTTCCTGATCAGTGTTCCTGTCTTCAGCCCTCCACCCACACTCCCAATCCACACCCCACATTCCCCAGTATATTGTCCTACAATGCAGACATCATCATGTTCTCTGCTCAAGATTATTTTCTCCTTCCCATCAAGCCTGAGCTCCTTGGCCAGGCCCCAGGGGTCTTTCACCACCTAGCCTCATTCTACTTGCCCAAATGTACTCTGCTTCCCAGCAGACACACCCCAACACACTCATTTCCACCTCTGGGCTTCTGCTAGCCCTATTTGCCTAAACTAGGAGGTCGTCTGCCTACCCAAATGCTACTCCTGTTTTAAGTTCAAGTTCCAGCTCCTCCTGGAAGTCTTCCCTGACCATGCCACCCCCCAGGAATCCTCACCTTGGAATATGTCAGCTCCTAAAGTTCAGTACACTTAATTGTCTCTTTATGCTCATTTCTTTACTGTGTTTGCCTTTCCCCCCGCCCCTAAATTAGGTTAATCTGTTAAGGGCAGGGCAATATCTTACACTTCATCTGTGTGACCCACCACACCCACTGTAAGAGAGGCACCTTACAGCAGCTCAAGACTTCGAGGTGGTTAGCACTAAAAATCTGAAACACAGTCATGATGAGTAACGACAAAAGCAGTTTCCAGTGGCACAAAGGCTTGTTCTAGGCAGCCAGCACAGTTGGGCTGTGGGTAAGAGGGTTTGTCAAAGGGCCTTAGAATTGTAAACCTATGCCACTGAAACAAACTGAGTTCTCTGTAGCACCTGATGGTATAAACCAGTGTTTCTCAAAGTGTGACCCCAGACCAGTAAGATCAGGATCATCTGGGAACCTGTCAGAAATGCAAATTATCAGGCCCTAAGCTCAGACCCACAGAGTCAGGAACTCTGGGGGTGGGGCCCAGCATCTGTGGTTTGATAAGCCCTCTGAGGATTCTAATGCCCACCAAAGTTTGAGAACCACGAGTTCTCACGCAACAGGAATATCCTGGTATGCCCGAAGGTTCAGTTTCTTCTATCTCTAAAGACGGCCTATGAATATCATTTTTAACTTATGTCTTTCTGTTTACTACTACTCCCAATAATAATAGTAATAATATAACATCAGTATTGACGGCTTAGTGTCCTCTGCCAACTTTCCCAACTACAGTTTTCAGGAGCAAGAAGTTATCAGCATAGGTATAGGCATGGGGATCCGCATTCTTGGCTTTTTCAATGTGATGATGATCCCTACATTTGTCTCTCAGCCTCAAACCAGTTATTTCTCATCACTCCCAAATCCCAGCTGACCACTTCAGGCAAAGTCCCCACGCGCCTGCCTTAATGTCTTGATTTTCAGAGTTGGCACTTTAATTGTTCTGAGCCCCTACTGCAGTTTTGGTCTCTCATTTGTCTACCCATCCCCACTTCGGAAAACAATGGGTCAGTCTGCTACCAGCTTGGGTTTTATCCCATTCATGAAGACAAGCTTCCCATGGACTCATTCTTCAGCACCTGTCCCAGCTCTGCATGTCAGTGGGTGGGGTGGGTTTGTGTGTAGAACAGCAGCCGAGCTTCCTGTAATCTTGTTTATAAACTGTTGATGCATGTCCTGACCGCATCACAAGAGGGTTCACAGGGAAGCCTTCAGTCTTGGGGCAGAATCTGCAGGGCACCAGCAACCCCATGTGGAGGTGGCTGACTCATTCTGTGGTCTCCTGTCTGGGGACACAGCAACAACACGGACCCAGAGCTACTTGGCAGAGGGCCCCACTCATGGTAGGCACCCAATCTGAACCCTCCAGATTAGCATAAAGGCAGGACAATGGAACAGATAAAGCCATATGCAAAGGATCAGGATCAACAGCTCAGGTTGGAGTGGAAAAAACACAGGTGGAGGATTGGCTGTGCTTGTGGCTTTGCACCCCCAACTACGTGACTTCTGGCACCAAGTCACCTCTTGCCTGTGAGCCTCTTTTCCCTAAAAGTTAGAAAGTAAAGATGATCTCAAGCTGGGCACAGTGGCTCACACCTGTAATCCCAGCATTTTAGGAGGCCGAGGTGGGTGGATCACTGGAGGTCAGGAGTTCAAGACCAGCCTGGCCAACATGATGAAACCCCATCTCTAACTAAAAATACAAAAATTAGCCGGGCATGGTGGCGGGCACCTGTAATCCAAGCTACTCAGGAGGCTGAGGCAGGAGAATCGCTTAAACCCAGGAGGCGGAAGCTGCAGTGAGCCTAGACTCAAAACACTCAAGTGTTTGTGGAAGTGTTTAGGAGAAAAACAACGCTACAGCCTTATACACTCTAGGTTGATGCTTGGATAATGAAAATGTTCTATATCTGTGCTGTCTAATGTGGTAGCTGCTAGCCACGTGTGGCTACTGAACACTCGAAATGTGGATAGTACAACTGAGAAACTAATTTGTAGTTTTACTTATTTTTAATTACATTTAAATTTAAGCAGTCAGATGTTGTTGGTGACTACCACATTGGACAATGCAGCTCTAACTGAATTCATGAAATGCAAGTCCTTGAGAACTTTGTCTCCATATAGTAAGTGAAAAAATAAAACTGCTCCTCCAGTTTGCACATGCTTTACTCTAAGTGGGAGAAATTCCAAGGACCACTTAAAGAAGTCCCAGGAAGCAAAACCCCTCTTCTTGGGCCCTCAGCCCAGCTTGGCCACCAGCCACCTTCATGGAAAGTAATGAGTCTCTTCCAGCCCCCCAGCCTTGATCTCTCTGTGTGTCAGTTCCTTCTGTAAAGTGCAGACCAGCCACTCTGATTTCCTCACACAGTTGCAAGAACACACTGCAAAGCTGTACCATAAGGAATCTTAAAAGTCCTGGCAAACATACATTACTGACTGTCACTACCCCTCACTGCTGCAGCAACCTTCCTGAAGCCTCAATACATGACCCATTAACCACTGAGAGGCTGGAAAGAGGTGACCATACTGCGGGATGGGAGAACATCCACTGATTTATCAAACATTCAGTAAAATAGTCTATGTGGCTTATATGCCACATGCATTCAAGAAATGTGATAAATCGATGCACTAACAATTCCATTTTCCAGAATTTATCTGACAATTTTACCAGTACAAGGGTGACACAAGAGTTTGTCTTGTTTACAGTTAAATCCTTAGTGCCTAGAACCATACTTGGCAGACAGCAGATGAGTAAATGAGGTATGCAGATGTATGTAAAAAGATGCGCATTTCAGCAACAACCTAAATGTCTATCAAGACGGTACTGCTTAAATTAATTATGGTCCATCCATAACAGGTGGTCTATGCAGCTTTTAAAAAGATACACATACCTGATCTGGGAAAATACACAAGATTAAAATACAAAGTTACAGAACAACATTCTGATCCCATCTGTGTATATAGTCTGTTCTACCTTTTTGAAAATATAGACTATGCATATGTATGTTCATATATGCATTGACAATTTCTGGAAGGATATGCAAGAAACTTAATGATCACTTATGAGGAATAGGACTAGAGAGGTTCAGGAGGATGGTGGGAGGGAACTTTTAAATGCACTATTTGATTTTGTTATTAACTGATTTTCTTTCTTAACTATACAAGTTAAACATGATCATGTTAAGCATTCTATCTGGGGCACTGCATAGCCAATGAATATATTTATATAGGGAATGACTGTAAAATGTTTACACTACAACATAAATAGGGAAATGGGATATAAATTGTATCTTCGATATGATCATAATGTCAAACAGACAAGAAAGAATTCACAGAAGCAAAACTATGTCAGTCCCTACTAGCCTAGTCCCTGAAAGGAGGCCTGAGACCCCTGCCACCCCAGACCCCCAGACAACCCATAAGGTGGCAACCAAATCATTAAAGAGCCGACTCATTTCACGGTGCATGTGCACAAAGCAGTCACAATAACATTTTGGTTGTTCTGTAAAATGAGACCAGTCTAACTCCCTTGTTCTGCATGGGATTATGGAAATGGGGTAACCTGCCATTATCTTTATACAAGGGTTAAGATCTTGTTCTTCATTACTGAGATTTTAAGCTGGGAGGCTGCAAGCCACAAGACATTAAGTGAATGTGGGCAGTCTTAAGAGGCCAGGAACTAACAGCTTAAACTACACTACGTGCCTTTAAGACTTAGTAATTGGGCAGAAAAGTGAAACCAGGAGAGAAGCTTTCAACAGCTATGTCTCTGATTACCTTGCATTCAGTCCTATGGAAGCAAATACCTTAAGAAAACATGAGGAGAAGCGGCAAGAATTTTAAAAGTAGAAAAACCTAAGGGCTAGAAAGGCCCTGAGATACCATCTAGCCTAACCCTCACATTGCCAGAGAAGGAACTGAGCCCCAGATAAGAATGCATTCCTTCTAAAATGATTGCAGACCTGGGAAGGAGGGTGCTATTAAGTGAACAGAGTTATAGGTTTCCTGGCAGCGGTGACTGAGAAAGCAAGCTGGATTTGAGAAATTATTCATTCTGGAAAACTACAGTTGGCTGCATATCACATCAAAGCCAGAGGAAACATGGGCCCAGTCCCTGTAAGTGGTCCAGCCTCACATGAATAAATCATGATGCCATTATGAGCAGATAGAAATCTCCTGCTTCAGGACTAATTAGTCATTTCACTTAGAAAATGGGAGAGGCCCCAACCTTCTCTGGGTGTGGCTGGCAGCTGTGCCAGAAAGAAACACCTTCTAGCCAGGGTTCTGGCCAGGAGGCTAGGCTGCCAGAGGCCTTGCTGAGGTTGCACCAACACAGGTCAAGTGTTTATTACTTGGTTTTCCTCTAACTAGGCTCCCAGATGGACTTCACCTACCCACGGAGAACCTGATCCTTGGGAAATGGGGTTATCACAGAGAATGCTTTACAGGGAAAAGCATGGTCCATCCTGCAGTTTGGGTTTTTAGGAATACTACCTGTGGAGGCAGCACTGCTGGGACCAGGATCAGGGAATGGGATCTCTGACCCTACCTTGGCCACAAGGAGAACATTTATGTTGGTCCAGGCCCTGGCCTTATCAGACATGAGCCTTCAGAGACCTGAGAGCTGTTGGGACAATCACACAGTGTTCTGCCTGAAAAGGACCTTTGATAGTATCCGATAGTCCAACATTCTGGCTTTCCACAGGAAGAAATGAAAACCCTGGGAGTAGGTCACTTGTTCAAAATCACCCAATGATTTAGGAACAGAGAGGAGACAAGACCAAACACTTTCCTATGCCAGTTGAGCAGCCAAGGAGGCACTGACAGGTGTTTACCAAAGACTGCATGGTACTGCAGGGGGGCTTACATCTAACTGGAAAAACAAGGCCTGATCCCTCAGAAGAGTTAATATTATTACACAAAAATAAGACCTGGCTGGGCTTGGTGGCTCACGCCTGTAATCCTAACACTTTGAGAGGCCAAGGCAGGTGGATCACCTGAGGTCAGGAGTTCGAGACCAGCCTGGTCAACATAGTGAAACCCTGTCTCTACTAAAAATACAAAAATTAGCTGGGCATGGTGGCGGGCACCTATAATCCCAGCTATTTTGGAGGCTGAGACAGGAGAATCACTTGAACCTGGGAGGTGGAGGTTGCAGTGAGCTGAAATCGTGCCACTTCACTCCAGCCTGGGTGAAAGAGCGAGACTCCATCTCAAAAAAAAAAAAAAAAAAAAATTCTGATATTGTTGAAGGAGGGAGGACAGATCAAGTACCAGATGCGTTGATAGCCAAGAGGCATGCAGTAAGGAAGAATGCTAAGAGGAGGTGGGCAGGGAATGATGGGGAGGGAGATCTGGACAGAAGAGGAGAGAAGAACAGATTCTGCAGTGTTAAGTAAATGTAAGGCAGCAGGAAAGGGTACCGTGTGGTCAGGAATCTGTGCCAGCTGCAGTCTGGCAGGAGAACAAACAGCCTGGCTGACCCACAGGGCCCTGCCATGCCAAGGACAGCCTCTCTCTTGCTTATGCCACACAGGACAACGACAGCATGTTCGAGGTGGGAATTACCACTCTGACGTTCAAAAGTAGCTAATCCCAGAGCTCTGTGAGCTCTTTTATGTAAGGTCTTCCCATTGCCTAAAGGTCTAAAGGAGTCGAGACCACTTGACCACAACACTTAGGGCACTGCTATAGGCAGAGCAGAGGCAGCTGCTGTCAGCTCAGTGCCCAGCATGCAGTGAGTGGATTGACCCCCAAAGTTCTCATGCAACTCCAAGAAGAAACAGGGGTGGGCAGTCATAGTGGGTTGAATAGTGGCTCCCTAAAATATATTTCCATATTCTAACCCCTGGCACATGTGACCATGACCTCATTTGGAAAAAGGGCCTTTGCAGATGTAATTAATTTAAGGATCTTATGATGAGATCATTCTGGATTACCTGAGTGGGCCCCAAATCCAATGACAGATGCCATAAGAGTGAGGCAGGCAGAGATTAGACAGAAGAGAACTCACAGAGACACACAGGGAGAAAGCAACATGAAGATGGAGGCAGAGATTGGAGTGATGTGTCTACAAGCCAAGAACACAAAGGATCACCAGCAGCCACCAGACGCTAGGAGACAGGTATGGAACTGATTCTGTCTCAGAGCCTCCCCAAGGAATCAACCCTGCTGACACCTTGATTTTGGACTTCCGACCTCTACAACTGGGAGAGAATAAATTTATGTTGTTTGAAGCCACCCAGTTTGTGGCCATTTGTTATGGAGGCCCCAGCAAACTAACACAGCAGGGAAAGGGGGCATAGGGAGGAAGGCTTGGGTTCTTCAGGAAAGCATCCGAGAGGACAAAGCAGCCTCTGCTCTTCAGGGCCCACGCAGCGCAGGGAGGGCTGGCTCCAGGGGACTGCAGGTCAGCATGGCCATAAGCAGGAAAGTCCTCCTCTCTCTCAGGTACTGCCGCCACCAGCAGGACACACGGCCTCTTACAGATTCTCTGCCCACAGCCATGGTCCTGTCCACCTCTCCAGCACCTTCCACACCTGACCCCCCTTATCCATGAGTTTCCCAAAGTAACTGGCACTATCCTTCTCCAGCAAGTTTCTTAGAGTCCATTATCACAAAGAGGCAGTGTAGTTCAGTGGAAATTGTTCTGGCTTTGGAGCCAAAGAGACATGGATTTTAATCCCAGGGTGACTTGGGATATGAGTGATTTGACCTCAGTGAGCCTCAGTGTTCTCATCTGTAAAGTGGGGTAAATAATCGCTGCCTTGCAAGGTTATTGTGACAGTTAGAAATAGCATAGGCTGGGTGCAATGTCTCAAGCCTCTAATCCAAACACTTTGGAAGGCTGAAGTAGGAGGATTGATTCAGGCCAGGAGTTCAAGACCAGCCTAGGCAAGTAGCAAGACCCTGTCTCTACAAAATATTTATAAATTAGCCGGGCATGTTTGCTCATGCTTGTAGTCCTAGCCGCTTCAGAGGCTGAAGCGGGAAGATCGCTTGAGCCCAGGAGGTCAAGGCCACAATGAGCCATGACTATGCTACTGAGTTCTAGTCTGGGTGGCAGAGAAGAAAGAAAGGAGGAAAGAAAGAAGGGAAGGGGAAGGGGAAGGAAGGAAGGAAGGAAGGAAGGAAGGAAGGAAGGAAGGAAGGAAGGACATGTAAAATGCCCAGCATATGGCCTGCATACAACAGGAGCACAATAAATGGCAGGAATTTTCATCACCATTATTTACATCATAACAAAGTTTTTCTAGAACACTGGCCTAAGCCCAACTTGTTCTCATTGCTGTTGTGGATACAAAGAGATCCACAATGTGGGGGCTGTCCTTGGGGGCTCTCACTCAGCAGGGAGTTCTAGGGACCTACTGTGTTCCCTTTTCTTACTTGCCTTCAAGTCTCTTCTTCTCCAGACACTGGCTGTGACCTCAGTCCCCTAGGTACCTTCAGTAGGCACCTAATACATATTTGTTTTGTGACTAATGAATACATGATGTTGAGTGAGTCACCTAACCTCTTGAAACATCAGTTCCCTCATCTATAAAATGCAGCTAATAGTGTCTACCTACCCTGCTGCCTCACAGGGCAGTTGTAAAGACCAAATAGACAACAGCCAAGGAAGGCATAGGAAGAGAGCAAAGCACCACACGAAGCCCCACCTGCACCTCAAAGGCTGTCCAACCCTCCACCGAGGTGGCTCTGCTGGGCCTAGGACAGTCACAGTCAGGTCTCAGGGTGCTTGCATCTCCCTGTGCCTAGAGAGCCGCATTCCAGGACACGGGCAGGTCCGCACCTTAACAGGTGCAAACCTCCCTGCTTTCCCTGGTCTGGAGTCAGAAAGCCTTGACTCAACTCTGATGCTGCCTCTTCCTAGCTGTGTCTCCAGGCCACTTAACATCTCCAAGCCTCGGTTTTCTCTTTTGTAAAAAACAGTCAATTATCCCTGCCTAACTAGAAATGTAGCCATGAGCATTGAAACAGACAATGCATGGCAATGTGCTTTGTCAACTGTACAGTTCTGTACAAATTCAGGTGATTATTACAATGATTCCCATTGTGTTGAAAAGCAGCCACACTGGCCTGAGCCTCAGAGGAATACAGACTCCCGGAGAAGGAGGAGAGGACAAACACCACCGCTCCTTGCAATTCCTGTAACTTTGAAACCTGCTCCATAAAATTGCAAAATCCTATATGCCTTTGCCAGGAGACCAAAAATATTCAAGCCACGACTCTAGAGAACCACAAGATGAGCCATTTCTATAATGGGTACTGCTGGGCTTCAATCAACTCAGCTGCCTGGGCCAAAAAAGTCATTTTTTAAAAACACCACACACCACAATTTGGCCTCTCCCCCAAAACATACATCCTTTCTCTTAAGAAATTAAGTGAAATCCAACTTTGATGAAACCCAACTCTGAGGCATTCATTCTCAGAGAGCAGGCCCCTGGTTCCCTGGTGAGGCGGGCAGACAAGCATTCTCAAATGACGGTTTGCAGGTAGACAGATCTCCAGTGGAGGTGGAAGAAATCAGCACTTGGCCAGTCCCAAGGGCTGTGAGGACAGGACCTGTGAGCCCAAGGAAGCAACTGCTGCCTCAGACTCAGAAATTAGCTCTACTAACCCAGCGAAAAAGCTAAACAGCCTTAAGACTCTTTTACTGGTTGTTTTAATCAACCAGGTACGAAGAAGGTGAGAGACCAACTCCTCTTCACCCACAGGCCTGGATGCCACAACCCCACACTCCAACTCCCTGCCCCGCAACAAATGGCCTCCCCCATCACATAGGCAGCCAGCAGATGAAAGTCCCTCCCAGACTGGAAATGGCCACCTGTCCCATGGTTCTCTGGGTCCCACAACCCAGGCCACCTGGCCCCTCTAGGTTGCACCAGGCTGAGGAAGGCAGACACACCCAGTCCTGGATTCAGGGCTAACAAGGCCAGGATCCTACCAGTAGCTACTCGCCCAGCTTTTACACCTGGGGCTGCCTCTTACTCCAAAGGTCCTCAGTCCTGGATGGAGACGCATGCACCTTATTTGTTAGCTCAGGCTCCCTTTAGCAGTTTCTGTTCTCTGTTGCAAAACTCTGAACCCTCTGAGAGACACCCTAGCATGGTAGAAAGAGCAAATGCTTTGAGGCCAGGTTTGAGTCCAGGGCCTGCTGCTGACTGCCTCTGAGGATTTAGAGAAGTGACTTCTCCTGGCCTTGGTTTCCTCCTCCCTAAAAGGTGGCTAATGCCTGTCCAATAAGGCTTTGTAAGGTTATAACAATATGTGGATGGTGCCTGGTGTATGGTTGGTGCTTAACCAGTGGTAATTACTATTATAACGCCATTCTCACCCCCATCTCCACCCCAGCATTCGAAATCCTGAAGTCTAGTCAATCCTCCAGAACTGATTGCTCCCACCTTCAGGTCACATGCAACCATTTACCAGAGTGCCCTGTCTCAGACCTGCCCACCTCTGGGCCAAGCGGAGCTAGCTGCTGTGAAGTACAGAATGCACTCAAAGCAGTTAAGTGTCTGTTTACACAGAAAAAAATTCTGAAATCTTATATGATTGCAATATTTTCCCACCACATCTGCTTTTATGGATATAAATCAGTGAACACACTTAGATCAGGATTTATTCGGAAGAGTAGCTTCTCTTAC
The DNA here is from genome assembly GCF_028858775.2 of Pan troglodytes. Taxonomy (NCBI): domain Eukaryota; kingdom Metazoa; phylum Chordata; class Mammalia; order Primates; family Hominidae; genus Pan; species Pan troglodytes. The sequence continues at coordinate 56,012,758 of NC_072414.2, forward strand.
ATGGACTTTTCTCTTTTGATAACTACGGTACTACCCAGTGTCCAGTAGGCAAAACACAAAGGTCTAAGGTACTTGCATGATTCTGAAAGTTCCTTCAGACTCTTCAGAAAGAATTATCTTATGTCTAATACATTGTCCTTTTCAGATTATAAAAGTAATATGTGCTCATTGTAGACCATGAGGAAAACAGAAAAAGTATATGAAAGTACAAATCTGTGGCAATTTCACTGTTTCTAGAGAATGCCACAGTGAATGCTTCGGTGTATTTCTTTCTAGCCTTTTCTTCCTACATGCCAGTGTGTATGTAAGTATCCATTCATTTTAAAGCGAACAAATGAATAAGCCAGCCAGACAGTGCAGACAGGAAAGCAGCTGTTAATTGCCCATGGAATGCTTCCTTGTCTTGTTTTCCATTCTCCCTGCCCCCAAACAACTTATTTATTAGTGACACACCTATGCGTTGTATAACTACATCTTATCAGAGGTTGGTGAACTTCTATCCTCTGAGTGAGTTGACATAGTCATCTCTGCTTTCCATTTTCATGCCACAGAGTCAATATTTACTAGCCATGTTGCTAAAAACAGGCACTGGTCACAGACTTGGTGCCAAACCACTGTGTCTAATCTCAGCAGAAGCAGTCTCAGTGGCACCCGCAGGCTTTACTGTGCCATAAGCCATGGCTCTAGATGAGTTATTCCTGCCCCAGCTGAGTAGACAGCCCATGGCCCAGTAAGAACACTTCACATAATCATGAAGTTGCAGGACGCTAAGTGCCAGAAGGCACTTATATGCTAGAGATGGGGGAAAGGAAACTGAGGACTTGCCTAAGCACAGGCAGCTCCAGAGCCAAAGCCAGGACCCCTTTCTCTCCCACACCAGCACACTCTTATTGCACTACCTTGTTGAATGCATCCACATGAAGAAACCGCTGAGAAGGCAGTGGGGGATAGAACCCATTTCATCAGGACTGGAAACTGGGCACTTGCTCTGAAATGGTCAATTTCACAGGGGTCTTCCCCAAAAGTGGCATGTTCTCTTGCAGTAATGATTAAGGTGATACCATGGCATCATCAATTCTCTTGCCTCTTGCTGTCATTTATTCATTCATATCACATATTTTTAAGTTAAGCACCAGCTATGGAAAGGTATCGCTTGCTTCACCAAAGCAGCACTACTTTGCCCATCTCCTCTGGGAAGGATGTATAGTTGACAAAAGAGACACACCCATTTGATAGCGAAAAGAAATCTAGGCTTAAAGAAAAATATTTATAGAAAGGAAATGTAGGAGAATCATGGAATGACGTCAGGGTAGCCCCTTGACAGCAGGCCTCTAAAGAAAGTCCCTGTTCCCAAAAGCACCTCAGGTACTAGAAGGAATAAATCAAAAGGGAAAGGATAGGTAACTTGGTGTGATACCAAATGCCTAAAGTGTTTCTATGGAGTAATGGAAAGGGCAAAGGACCTGGAGTGCAAAGACCCACATTCAGGTCTCACTTCTGCCACCAAAATGCCTTGTGACCCAGAGACAGAAAGTGCCTTGCCCAGGTGCATTAACGTATTGGTAGCCAAAGTGGGATACGAAGCAAGTTCTTTACTCCAAGTCCGTGGTGATGGGCCAGATGCCACAGATGAGTCTTTCTACCCCTCTTATCATTAGCCTTAAAGAAAGCCACAACCCTGATCTAGAACATCTATGGCAACAGAATTTCCCTTCATCTTTCCCCTCAGTAGAGATCAGACCCTACCCACAAGGGGAAGCCCTGGCATCTTCTCCTGGAAGTAGGCACTTCAGTGGGGTTCAGTCTCAGTCACTTTCGGGAGGAACAGGACAGCGGCCCCCAGGCTCACGTCAGCACAGGATGATACTGCGATGTGGGACGACTCTGGCACATGAAAGGGAGCGCGAGTGAGCATTCTGTACAGTTGCTGGGATGTCAAGCAGCTCTGCACACTTGGTCTGTTCCCCTGCCCCACCCCCTCCAGACAAGAAAACAAAGAAGCTCATGTGAACAGGGCCTTGATGAAATTGTTGCTGCTGAATTTCTACCTTCTCCTGGGCTTGTAAACACAAGCTCAGCGCCCTTGGGGCCTCAAAGCTGGCTAAGCACAGCTGACGGCTTTACCAGCCCCTGTGCTCGTTGAGTGCCTACTGTGGATCCAGCCATATGCTAGAGGTGGAAGGGACACAAAGAAGGATAAAATGTGGCCCCGTCTTCAATGGGCTCACAATCTGGCTTGAAATACAGAATGAATCCCCAGAGAACCTTCTACTTTGGAGTAATTGTGTAAGAGGCACAGATACTAAGGGCTATGGATGCTCAAAGCTGGAGGGATAGATGGGGCTGGAAGGAAGAACCCATGGGAAGGCCCCAGAGGGAGAGGAAGTATTTTCACTGGACTTGAGAGCTAAGTATAATTAGTTAAGTGGAAGACAAGAAGAGACAGGAAGGAGGAAAAGAACATCTTATAAAAAGGCTTGGACTAAGCAGCTAGAGAGGAGAAAGCTTGGAAGTATTGGGAGATAAGTTTGGACAGCAGAGTGGGCAAAGCAATGAGACTAAGTTGGTCACATCATTCAGTTTAATCTGCCAGCCACTTTCCTGACTCTGTATCAGATACTGGATAGGGTGGAGATGGCCTAGACGTTGGTCTGGAAGCACTTACCTTGCAAAGAGGAAAGTAGGGTAACAAAAAGGGAAGGGAAGCATATTAGAAACACAAACCACAGGCATAGAGTACAATTTTCCTAGGGTAACCATCCAAATGCTGGTTAGTATCAACAAGGGAGCTAATCTTGGCAATGCTACAGGTAGTGGCTATTGGGTGATCTCACAGAGACAAAAGGAAATGTACAACACTGTTATTACTAAAAGAGCACCTGCAATTATTAACATTTAAATAGTTTAGGTTATTTTCTCTGTTAACAGTCATTTTCTTCAAAGCATTAGGCAAAGGTTTCCTAGACTTTTTTCTGAGAAGAGCTTCCTAAAGAAAGCATTAGCCGGAATTAAGGCTTGAGCTAGGATACATACAAGTATTCTTCACTTCACCCAATAGACAAGTTCCCTTGTGCATGGTGACTACTTCCGTAAAGAACTGACCACTTAAAATGTTTAAATGATCCTAAAGAGTTCACAACCCCATGGGCATGGTGGCTCAAACCTGTAATCTCAGCACTTTGGGAGACTGAGGCGGGTGAACACTCGAGCCCGGAAGGTTAAGACCAGCCTAGGCAATATGGTGAGATGCCGTCTCTACAAAAAAATAACAAAAAATTAGCTGGGTGTGGTCATGTGCATCTATAGTTCCAGCTACTCAGGAGGCTGAAGGGGGAAGATCTCTTGAGCCCAGGAGGCAGAGGTTGCAGTGAGCCAAGATCACATCACTGCACTCCAGCCTGGGTGACAGAGTGAGACCAAGTGAAGAATACTTGTGTGTGTGTATTCCAGCTCAAGCCCTAAAAGAGCTCACAGTCCCTCAAAGGGGGTTAGACAGATGATATCTTGGGGCCCTTCCAGTCTAAATTCTAAGATAGCATGATGAGAAATGACTCTTTCCAAACCCCCTTAGGGTATCTCTGCCAGAAATTTTCTGGCAAAAGTGCTAGGAGACTCACTGTAGGTACCAGTATACAATCCTCACCATCTCTTTACCTTCTCTTTTAGTTGCTGCCATCTTAACTTACTCATCCTTCATTCAGCAAGGGTTTACAGAGTCTCTTCTCTTTGTCAAGGGGCGATGTGGAGGAGGGTGGAAGCTGACTCTAAGGCAAAGAGTGACAGCAGGGATATCCACAACATGCTGTGGGAACACAGAACAGGCTCGCCCAACCCTGCCTGCAGTAGTCAGGGCAGGCTTCTGGAAGGAAGCAGAACTTGAGTAGGGCTCAATGCATGGGTGAGACCTAGATGAGCATAGGACTCTAAGGAAAAGGTGGCCACTGAAAGGATACACCTATTAGTGGGAAGTAAACCTAAAAGCCATAAAGGAATTGGCTTGTGGAGTCACTGTTGGGTGTGGTACACACACACGGTGGGGGAAGGGCAGATCCCAGCAGGAGTCTAACATGAACAAAGGCAAAGAGAGAGAATTAACAGAGCTGGGACAGAGGATAATAAACCAACTCACTCAATCAAGGGAGGAAAGGAATAAACTAACAGCTCTGAGAGCCTCTGATGTGTCTCAAGTACCATTTTGAAGAACTGATGGTGGATCCAGTTGTACATTCTGCTCAAACTGGGGCATATAAAAAATACCGATGCCAGGGCCTCACTGCAACTCCTCCCTGTGAACTCTTCAAAACAACTGATGACCACTGGGCCTTTAAGGAAATGATGTTGCTATCTGCGGCCATTTGCTGGACACTTCCCACGTGCCATGCTATGTCCCTTACATCTGTGGCAGGAATGGAAAAGGTGCTATTTTAAAAAGCTGCTCAAAGCCGTTACCATCTGCTACAGGAGGCAGAAGACTGCATCGTGCGGGGGTCAGAGATGGCTTTTTGTTTAAGAAAAACTTTAAAGGACCTTTGGTTCTGCAAAAGAGAGGCCTGGGGTCCAATCAGGGAGGTGCTGCAACAAGGAGTTTAACTGCCTATCTGAAAGAAAAGGGGAGTCTACCTTGTGCGGTAAGTAAAAAGAATGGTAGCAGATTTGGGGCCTAGGCTGGGGTCCTGGAAGACCCTGGTATCATGGCAGAGGTCAGAAGTCAAAGAAGCAGAGGTTTTGTTACCCAACTTTAAGCCATTTCCTTCTCTGTGCAGCAATTCCTCTCATCAACCCCAAGCCTTAGGTGAAAATCAATTCATCCTTCAACCAGTCTCAGTGGCAAGGGAGGGACTCAGAAATGGGCCAGGGTCCTTGCCTGAGACTCCAAGGTCACAGAGGAGGTGCAGCCTTGTCTCGAAGGAGGAAAGTGATCCTCGAGTTGCAAGGGCCTAGGGCATGGAGGAAGATGTGAGCATGCCCTGGGGAGGCTCAGAAAGCCTGGGTTGGGGAACAGGACTTCCTGTTGCCTGGAATGGAATGCTCATTCTTATTCGGACATTAAAGGACAGAGACCCCAGAAAGCTGGAAAAGTAGAGACTCAGATTCCACATGTGGTATTTCAACAACCCCATGAGATAGCAACCATCTTACGATGAAGAAACAGAGCCTATGAGTGCAAAGCACCAAGGAGCTCACAGTGGCAGAGCCAGGATCAGACTTGGACCTGGTGATTCCAGTGCCCAGAACAGTCACTGCCAGGCTGTCCCGCCCTGAGCCTATCCTTCTGCCTGGGTCTCTCCACTGCCCTTCTCCCCTCTGCCCAGTCCATCTTGTCTCTTAGCCTGCAAAACATAGACAGGGAGGAATGCTTCACCAACTAGAGCCACACCACAGCCCTGAGCAGTCAAGTTCAACTAGTGGGCCCTGCCCCCAGGGTGCTAAATAAGCCTCACCCCAATGAGGGAAGGATATTTCATCACCCTTCAAGCCCTGTGGCCAGGCCACCAGGGGCCAGTGTTTCAGGATTCAAGATCAGGGTCCTAAGGCCTCAGGGTTAGAAGCTGCCAGCAAGGAGGTGGAGGTGAGCAGGGAGGCAGTGCCAGCCCTGGAAATGGATTAGACACAGGACAACTGGACTCTCAGCAGGCTCCCCAGTAAACCACCAAGAGACCCAGACACTATTAACAACCACCTTCCCTGTTCTCTGGAGGGGATCCCAGGGTCACAGACAGAAAGAAAATTCTAGGCAACTTGGTACTTCAAAGAGAGCACTGGACCAGGATTCAGAAGTCATAGGTTTAAATCCCAGCTCAGACACTTACCAAGGTAAGTTAGTTCAATCTCTAAGATTCAGCTTCCTCATCTGTAAAAAGGGAAAAATACCTATAATCTCATAGGACTGCAAGAGGATGAAGCCAGGTAACAGACTTCAGAGCTTAGTGCAGGGCCAGGTATCGAGGAGACACTCGATCCCCAACATCCAGACTGCCCTTCCCTTCTTCCTACCCCAGCCACACTCCAAAGAGGGCAGGATTGACCTAGGTGGACAGTGCTTCTGGGCTTCCCAGGGCTCTGAGTCCCTGGAAGGATGTCAGGGCAAGGGGCAGGTGGCCTCTGCTCACCGCTGCATCCTCCTTTCCCAACACTGCACCTTCACTTTCATCTTCACCCCAATTCCATCATAAATTACTTTTACAGTTTTGCTGCTTCGATGGTAAACCCTACTGGAGTAGATCAGGAGTAGCCCACCTTTTCTACAAAGGACCAGATGGTAAATATTTGAAGTATTGCAAGTCAAGAAGCAAAATGTAGGATATTATGTAGGCACCTATATAACAAAGGAGAAAATCGAATTTCCACAAGTTTTAAAGTTTTTAAATAATTAATTAATTAATGAAATTCAAAATATAATAATAATTGAGTTTTATTTTGTTTTTATGATACAGCTGTTTCAATGAAAAGAATGGAAATATGGACATTGCGGGGGATGGATAACATTTTGCTTAATTGGGGTCTAAAGTTAGCATTCTCTATCATCAAATTGATTGGAAACATTCCTCTGTAAAAGCCAATCTTAGCTCCAGGGCCACTCACACACAGGTCGCAGGCCAGATTTTGGCTGTAGGGCTATAGTTTTCTGTGCCCCACACTCGACAATGTAGGAGCCCTTGCAGGTGAAAGTTCCTGGTTCTAGACCCTGTGGACAGCTGACTGAGGGTGAGGGGCAATCTTGAGAAGAGAGGCTGGCGGTTGAGCCATCCCCTCTGTGGAAGGCCCTGGAAGCTGCCGGGGTCTCACATGACCTCCCACCTGCCCTACCAGAGCCCTGGGGTGCTTTGCTACAGCTGAGGTGATAGGGTACCTCTTTTTTTTTAATTAATTAATTTTTTTAAGACAGTCTCTCATTCTGTTGCCCAGGCTGGAGTGCAGTGTCATGAACTCTTTTCACTACAACATCTGCCTTCCGGGCTCAAGCAATCCTCCCACCTCAGCCCCCCAGGTAGCTAGGACTACAGGCGCATGACACCACACCAGGCTAATTTTTGTATTTTTCGTAGAGTCAGGGTTTCGCCATGTTGGCTAGGCTGGTCTCAAACTCCTGGGCTCAAGCTATCTACCCACCTCCACCTCCCAAAGTGCTGGGATTACAGGAGTGAGCCACAGCACCCAGCCTGATAGGGTACCTCTTAAGCCTCACTTTGGTTTCCCCAGCAAGGTGGAGGACAGAAGCTCTCCCTTTTGCCCTCTCAAAAGCACTCCCCATCCCAAGTACCTGCTTCACCAAATGGTACGCTCTCAGAAAACTTCCTGAGAAAATCCTGTGAGCCAGCTTCTAAAAGCAGAGACAAAGGAGCAGACCCCTTGGCAGGAATTCCAGGTCCCTTAAGGACATGTATACTCTATTTCTCAGAGAAGGAAAGTGAAACCATCAGTCTATAGGGAAGAGCTCTGCATTTAGTCCCAACTGGCCTGGGTCGGGTAGAATCTCTGACTCTACATCACTTACAAAATGGGAACTATTATGTTGGCCTTACCTACCTTGTGTTGCTATTGGAACTTCAAAATATCCATGAAAATATAATGATGACTTACATAGTGGCTCACCGCCTGTAATCTCAGCACTTTGGGAGACCAAGGCAGGCAGATCACTTGAGCCTAGGAGTTCAAGACCAGCCTGGGCAACATGACAAAACCCTGTCTCTATAAAAAATATAAAACATGAGGCCAGGTGCGGTGTGGCTCATGCCTATAATCCCAGCACTCTGGGAGGCCAAGGCAGGTGGGTCATCTGAGGTCAGGAATTTGAGACCAGCCTGGCCAACATGGTGAAACCCTGTCTCTACTAAAAATACAAAAAAACTAACCAGGCGTGGTGGTGTGTGCCTGTAATCTCAGCTACTCGGGAGGCTGAGACAGGAGAGTCATTTGAACCTGGGAGGTGGAGGTTGCAGTGAGCTGAGATCATGCCACTGCACTCCAGACTGGGCAACAGAGTGAGACTCTGTCTCAAAACAAAAAAACAAAACAAAAAACCCCCCAAAATTAGCCAGGTATGGTGGCACATAGTCCCAGCTCGAGGTTGAGGTGGGAGGATCGCCTGAACCCAAGGAGGTCGGAAGCTGCACTGAGCCATGATCACGCCACTGCCCTCCAGCCTGGGTGACAGAGCAAGTCCCTGTCTCAAAAAAAGAAAAGAAAAGATAAAAATGAAATGCAAACACCATGAAGAAAAGTAAAGTGCAGGAGAGAATAAGGTTTGAAATTAAGGGGAAAGTACAGAAAACTTGAACTACTTTAAATTTCCCCACAGTGAAAATGTTAATGTATCTTTACAAAATTCATAAACTACCAAAAATACACAAAAACAATAAAAGAGTATTGGCAAAGCCACAAGGAAATAAGTACATGCTGATGACACTGTAAAGTGATTCACTATTTCCAGTTTAAACCATTAAGCAAATCAGTCATAACCTTTGACCTGGTATGCAACCTCTGGGAATACACCCAACCAAAATAATGCAGAGAGGAAATTAAACAAATATGTTCACCGAAACACCAATATTTTTAGCAGTGAGAAACAAAAGGGGAAAGTTACCTAAATTGGGCATGCCTGGATAGAATATTATGAAGTTAACAGAAGTACATAAACTGTATCTATCTATCTATCTATCTATCTATCTATCTATCTATTTATTTATATTTTTTGAGATGGAGTCTCACTGTGTTGCCCAGGCTGGAGCGCAGTGGCGCTATCTCAGCTCACTGCAACCTCCACCTCCGCGGTTCAAGTGATTCTCTGGCCTCAGCCTCCCAGGTAGCTGGGACTACAGGTGTGCGCCACCACACCTGGCTAATTTTTGTATTTTTAGTAGAGATGGGGTTTCGCCATGTTGGCCATACTTGTCTCGAACTCCTGACCTCAAGTGATCTGCCTGCCTTAGCCTCCCAAAGTGCTGGGATTACAGGCATGAACCACTGCACCCGATCCTATTTATTTTTTAATTGTCCAGTAATCTTCAAAAATGTTAGTGTCATGAAAGTCAAAGAAAGACTGTTCCCAGTTAAAGGAGACTGGAGAGATATAACCACAAGATGCAACACATGATCCTGCCCTGTGTCTTTCACTGTAGGGAGAAAAACTGCTATAAAGAACACTAATAAGAAAATTGACAAAATTAGAGCAAGAGTGATAGCTTAGGTAAAAATATTATATTGGTATTAAATGTCCTGAATTTGTAACTGTATAGCAGTTATGAAAGAGAACGTCCATGTACTTAATACTTCACTAGGAAATCCATAGTGAAGTATTAAGGGGTGAAGAGGCATAATGTCTGCAACCTATTCTCAAATGGTTCAGAAACTAGGATGGATGGATACGTAGGTAGGTAGGTAGGTAGGTAGGCAGGTAGGTAGGCAGGTAGACAGACAGACAGACAGACAGACAGATAACCCACAGACGAAAAGAAGGAAGGAGGAAAGGAGGCAGGTAGAGAAGGGGAAAGAGAGAGAGAGAAATGACAAAATGTTATAAACTGGTATACATAGGTCAAGGGTATATGGGACTTTTGTTATTCTTACAACTTTTTTTATCACATTTCAAATTATTTCAAAACAAAAATATTTTTAAGTATATGAACTCTGGATACGTGGAAAGGTACATATTTAAAAACAACATGGAGTCAAAAAACAACAATCCAACACAAAATGTACACACTGGCAATAAATAAGTAGAAAAGCAAGGATATCCAGAAGATACAGGCCCATGGTGGTTTCCATTTCCCCCACATAAGTACTGCCCCCCACCCCCAGCTCTTACAGTTTCCATAATGCAGACAGAGCTCAATGAGACCTACCCTTAGGGCAAGCGATTTGCACTGTGTGCTGAGCTTCTAACTCAAGCGTGTGCAATGCGGCCACTTTGTCTGAGTGGCTTTGTGCTTTGTTTTCCTAACAATGGGTGATGAAAGTGCCTCCCTCTCTCATCCACAGCCTCTGCCACCCAGGGCCCCTTGTAGTCATCAGTCCTCCTGGCAGCCCCATCCCTTCACCCTCTCCACATGCCCTCTTGCCCAAGCCTGGGCCTCTGCTCCTTGGTCGTGGCAGAGCCCTCACCCTTGAGGTAGTTACCGGCCTGTCTCCTGGATTAGACCCTGCCGCACCCAGGGTGATAGCTTCCTCCTCTGATCTCCTGGCACGTGTTTTTAGGTCCCACTATTAGCACATAGTCTAGTACATCTCATTTCATTTGCTAAGGAGGAGAGTACTCCTGTGCCCCATCTGAGCCTTAGCTCTTCTGGGGCAAGGTGTAAGCCCTAAGTCTCCTCCCCAACACACAGTGGGTGCCCAAGAATATTTATTGTTAACTGTGATAGTGACCTACATACAGTACAGACACACACATACTCATAAGCTCCTTCACACACACACATCCACACACACCCACTAACCTTTTAGAAACCACCAGCTTGTCTAGGGTGCTGCTGTGGTGGAGGAGGCTTCCTTGCTTTTAACCAAGTTCATTTTGCTCTCAGTGTACAGCCTGAGTAACAAGAGACCACTGTACTATACCGTTTTGCATCCGGCCAGCTCACAGTTCCCTACCCCTCTCAGGAGGACTGGTGTAGGGAGCCCCTCTCTGACACCCCTCTCTCTAAAGTCTGCTGTATGGCCGCACGTAATGGCTCACGCCTGCAATCCCAGCACTTTGGGAGGCCGAGGAGGGCAGATCACATGAGGTCAGGAGTTGGAAACCAGCCTGGCCAACATGGTGGAACCCGGTCTCTATTAAAAATACAAATATTAGCTGTGAGTGGCGGGTGCCTATAGCCCCAGCTACTGGGGAGGCTGAGGCAGGAGAATCGCTCGAACCCAGGAGGCAGAGGTTGCAGTGAGTCGAGATGACGCCACTGCACTCCAGCCTGGGCAACAAAGCAAAAATCCATCTCAAAAAACAAAAACCAAAAACCAAAGTCTGTTGTGGTGTTGACAAGATCAAAGATGATGTAAATATGATACCCTTGCACGTAGATGTTGACGGGGCTGCTGGCTCCCCTCACCTGCCTCTCCTGTTTGTGGCCACTCTCCAACCCTGAACTGGGCCATAGGCCTGTGGCTACAAGTGTCATGGGTTTAAGAACCTCATCAAGGCTGCAGGATGGAATCCCACCAAGGGAATTTGGTGGCCTGGTACGGTCCTCACTGCTGCCCTATGCAGAGAATGGATATATCTGCCCTGTCTCCCTTCCTCCCCTTCCAGCCCCTTTTCCTGACAAACTCTTTGATCCCCCACCCCTACTCGCCCTCAAGCACCCTGAGCCCTGGGCCTTTACTAGAATAGATGACCTCTGAGAATCTCCTGGATTGATTTTTATTAAATTATAGAATTAGGCTGAGGCGAGAAGATTGCTTGAGGCCAGGAGGTCAAGATCAGCCTGGGCAATACAGTAAGACACCCGTCTCTACAAAAAATTTTAAAATTATCAAAGTCTAGGGCACATGCCTATAGCCCTAGCTACTCAGGAAGCTGAGGCGGGAGGATGCTGGAGCCAGGGAGCTTGAAGCTGCAGTGAGCTGTGGTTGTGCCACTGCATTCCAGCCTGGGCAACAGAGCAAGACCCTGTCTCAAAATACACACACACACACACACACACACACACACACACACACACACACACGGAATTTGCATAGTATAATAGAAACAGTATGAGCTTTGTAATCTGACAGAGCTAGGATGGAATCCTGACTGCCTTGTTTAAAGTGTGTGACCACGAATACTTTATTTAACTTCTCTGAGCCTCACTGTCCTCACCTGGGAAATGGGAATGTGATCCAAGTCCAATTGTTCTGAAAGGGCAGGAAGTACTCAGCACAGATACTCACAGGAGGGCAGATTTTCTTTTTTTTCTTTTTCTTTTTTTTTTTTTTTGAGACAGGGTCTTGCTCTGTCGCCCAGGCAGGAGTGTAGTGGTGCAGTCACAGCTCACTGCAGCTTCAACTTCCCATGCTCAAGCAATCCTCCCATCTCATCCTCCCAAGTAGCTGGGACTACAGGCGTGTGCCACCACACTTGGCTAATTCTTCATGTTTTGTAGAGACAGAGTTTCACATATGTTGCCCTGACTGGTCTCAAACTCCTGGGCTCAAGCAATCCTCCCACCTCGTCCTCCCAAAGTGTTGGGATTACAAGCGTCAGCCACCATGCCTGCCCCAACAGTAGATTCTTAACATATGTCAATTGTTTTCACTTTCCCAGCAGCAGGAAATACAAGCAAGCATGTGTATGATCAGAGAGGCACAAAAATCCCAGGCCAGGGTAGTGAAGAGGGCTTTGCCCAGAGGAAGTTTCTGGCTTTTATTTCCAACATTCTTTGAGATTTTCTGTGTCACACAGAGTAGAATTTCCCACTTGGCATCTCCTTGATTAGGTAGGTTTGTATTTCTTGAACCAGTTACCTAAAATTTTCGAGACTGAGTTTTTTCATCTATAAAATGGGAACAACTGCTTCACAGGGTGTTATGAGAATTAAACGCAATAATGTATGTCCGGTAAATGGAAGTAATTTTTGTGTTTTGTTTCCCACTTTGTGTTTGGGGAATCCTGGACATTCATGAATTCCAGGGCTTATGGGGGCTGTGAGCTTGCTTGGCTGAGGTTTTCTGCCTTAGGTTTAAATTTAACTCAAGGCAGATCCCAGATGCTCTGCAGTTAACTTATGAGTATCTGTAGGTGTTAAGCACTTATCAAGTATAAAAGGCCTGGGCTGGACACTACAGCAGAGGAGACGGACAGATAAAAGCTGATGTACACAGGAGCCCAGCCTGGAAACCTTCAGTCCAGCAGGGAGGACGACCGGGAAAACCCTATGTGTAACATGAGGTATGATCAGAGACGTGGTCCAGAATAAGAGGTAATTAAATCTGACAGAAGGGAGTGGGGTGGATGGGGCGGGGCATGGCAGGTTTTGTCAGAGTCACTGTGTTTGATCTGGACCTTGAAGAAAAAGCATAATTTTTCCAAGAGTGAGGAAACAGCAAGAGCAAAGATAAGTCATACACGTTTTGTGGGCCTCTGGCCTCTGTCTCAGTGCTGCAGTGATATTCCAAATAGGAGAACAGCTCTGAACCTGCTTTCAAAGAGTTGATAAACAAGTGCCAGATAAGCCTCATCTCATACGGCCATTAGTGCTGCTCGCCCCAGCCTCTCCAACCTGCCCCTGCTTAGCACTTGGGGGAATGTGAACTACATGCAAGTACGTGTCCCACAGTAGTTGCAAAGGGCAGGAAGTCTGTGGGTATGAAAAATACCCCTGCAAAGATTAGTAGGCAAGATTCAGAAATAAAAATAGCCAGGCGTGGTGGCTTACACCTATAATCCCAGCACTTTGGGAGGCCAAAACAGGAGGATTGCTTGAACCCAGGAGTTCAAGACCAGCCTGGGTAACATGGCGAAATCCTGTCCCTACAAAAAATTTTAAAATTAGGTGGGCGTGGTGGTTCATGACTGTAATCCCAGCACTTTGGAAGGCTGAGGTGGGCGGATCACCTGAGGTCAGGAGTTCAAGACCAGCCTGGCCAACATAGTGAAACCCCATCTCTACTAAAAATAAAAAAAGTAGCCGGGCATGGTCGTGCACACCTGTAATCCCAGCTACTTGGGAGGCTGAGGCACGAGAATTGCTTGAACCCAGGAGGTGGAGATTGCAGTGAGCCAAGATGGCACCACTGCACTCCAGCCTGGGTGATAGAGCGAGACTCCATCTCAAAAATAAATAAGTAAATAAATAAATTAGCTGGGCATGGTGGCACATGCCTGTGGTTCCAGCTACTTGGAAGGCTGAGGTGGGACGATTGCTTGAGCCCAGGAGGTCGAGGCTGCAATGAGCCATGATTGAACCACTGCACTCCAGCCTGAGTAACAGAGAGACCCCTGGGGAGGGGGAGGGGGAGGGGGAAGGGGAAAGGAAGGAAGGAAGGAAGGAAGGAAAAAAAAAATAGCTGCTGGGTTAACTCCTGACCTGGTGATCCACCCGCCTCGGCCTCTGAAAGTGCTGGGATTACAGGCGTGATCCACGGCACCCGGCCTTAAATTTATTAATTTAAAAAACCATTCATCCAAAATAAGTCTCACAGATCTACCTGCACTGCTACAAAAAGATACTCAACAGATTTCGTTAAGTGAGAAAAGCAAGTTGTTGACTGTTACGGTCATGTGGTCCCCTCTGTCCACACACACACTTGCTTAACTTAAAAAGGTTCTGAATGGTGACAGAAGAAAATGACCATCGCTGGGCGTGGTGGCTCACGCCTGTAATCCCAACACTTTGGGAGGCCGAGGCGGGTGGATCACGAGGTCAGGAGATCGAGACCATCCTGGCTAACACGGTGAAACCCTGTCTCTACTAAAAATACAAAAAATTAGGTGGGTGTGGTGGCGGGTGCTTATAGTCCTAGCTACTCTGGAGGCTGAGGCAGAAGAATGACGTGAACCGTGAACCCGGGAGGCAGAGCTTGCAGTGAGCCGAGATGGCGCCACTGCACTCCAGCCTGGGCGACAGAGTGAGACTCTGTCTCAAAAAAAAAAAAAAAGGAGAGAAAATGACCATCAAAGTCTACCTGTGGGGTGTGAGACTCAGCGAGAGGGCAGAGGGAGTTCTACTTTTTACTTTATACTCTTCATAACTTTATGACATTCACCTTGAATAACTTCTATAATAAACAAACATCTTTTTAATTTAAAAGGATCATAAAAGCCCCCTTGCTTCAGGGTTAGTCTTAGGAGCTCTTTTGCCAAGGGCTGAGATGAGTAAATCGAACACCTATGTTTGTTGTTTTCTATAGTGCCCAGTGTGGCTAGACTGGGCTATTGAACCCAGCCTGGGTAAATTTAAACTTCACACATTTCCTAGAGGATGTTGTTTCTTTCCCCAAAGAAGTTGTCCTGGCTAAGCTGAATGTGTGGTGGCTGATCCTAACCACAGATGATCCCATTGGGAGACTCCAGTCTGGCTACCCCCTGCCCACATCAACATGGCTGCCCCAGGGAATCTTTGTCCACATTCAGGCAGGCTGAGGGTTTAGTGCAGAGGCTCCTTCCCCCGCCGAAGTCTCTCATCCCCAGGCAAGGAGACTGCAGGTTGGGTGTCTGGCAGGGTGTCTTGCATACATGAGCCTCCTCTAAGTGGTAGCAATTATATGGTTGCTGTCTTCTTCAGGGCAGAGGTGATATGTGGAGTAATGGTAAGGTAAGATCCTTAAGAGAAGTGGGGGCTATGGATAAAGGTTGGATGTAGATTTAAATAAGTTCTTATCTGTTTGTTTGTTTGTTTAAACCAGCACAGTAGTCGAGAAGTTTCTGCCTTTGAGTTCCACTTCCTCCAATGCTTGTTTATGACCTTAAACAAATCACCTCCCCTCT
This sequence comes from Pan troglodytes, assembly GCF_028858775.2. Lineage (NCBI taxonomy): Eukaryota > Metazoa > Chordata > Mammalia > Primates > Hominidae > Pan > Pan troglodytes. The sequence continues at coordinate 56,028,161 of NC_072414.2, forward strand.
CTGGGCCTCACTTTCCTCATCTATAAAATGGTAGATTTGGATTAAATTTTTGTTGAAATCCAGCTCAACAGAAACATCTTATGATTTTATGTTAATATAATATAAGTAAAGAAAATCTGGCCAGGTGTGATGGCTCACTCCTGTAATCTCAGCACTTCGGGAGGCCGAGGCAGGCAGATCACCTAAGGTCAGGAGTTTGAGATGAACCTGGCCAACATGGTGAAACCCCATCTCTACTAAAAGTACAAAAATTAGCCAGGCATGGTGGCATGTGCCTGTAATCCCAGCTACTCGGGAGGCTGAGGCAGGAGAATCGCTTGAACCCGGGAGGCAGAGGTTGCAGTGAGCTGAGATCATGCGACTGCACTCCGGCCTGGGCGACAGAATGAGGCTTCATCTCAAAAAAAAAAAAAAAAAAAAATCGTCTAAGTAAAAGACAGTAATCAAAGGATAGGAAACAAGGAATCACTCTTCATTATATGCTGCTTACGTTAAATTACTTTATAACATTGTGCACGCAGTAGTTGTCTATGCGGAAGTTCACAAAACCATCACTGGGCCTACGTACTAGCACCCTCCTCCTGGGAAACATCACTCCTTCCCAAAGGCTCATCCTCCTAACTTTGACCATGCTACACTACCCTCGAGTACAAACAGAAAAGACTTCCTTCCCTTATATTCTCTCCCACTTCTCAGAAGCATTCCGATTAAAGGAAGTAATGACTTTGTGTTTTGTGGGTCCTTATGATGCGGTAGCCAGAGTCCTGGGCTAGGAGTCAGACCACCAGACCCCACCCTGGTTCTATCACCAGTTCACCTCTTCTCCTCTCTGGCTTAGCCTCATCTACAAAATGAAGAGTTGGATGAGTTTCTCTTTATGAGCCCTGCTCTGATATTTCCCTGCTCTGCTCTACTGATTGCTACCAAGGCTGGGAGATGCCAAACATTTCTGCAAGCCAATATTTCTCCAAACACTCCTAGAAACAGCAGACAACCTCCAGCATCCCAAGCAGGCTGGTGCCAAAAGTGTGAGCACAGCCAACTGCCTGCACTCAGCGCTGGAAGCTAGAAATCAGGCAAAATATGCAGGGCCAGGGAGAGTCCCAGCAGAGTGCAGGATGCTCCAGCCAGGGTATCCTGTTTCCATCCAAAGCTTTTCCTACAGAGATGCTCTTACTCATAGGATAAGGATAGACAAAGCCTCTAAAGGAATCAGAAACATGTGGACCAGGCCAGGGCAAGAAGTAGAGTTAAAGGTTATTTATTTTTGTGGGGGAGGATCACAAGATCAAGAAATCGAGACCATCCTGGCCAGCATGGTGAAACCCCATATCTACTAAAAATACAAAAATTAGCCAGGCGTGGTAGCACGCACCTGTAGTCCCAGCTACTCAGGAGGCTGAGGCAGGAGAATAGCTTGAACCCGGGAGACCGAGGTTGCAGTGAGCCGAGATCTCACCACTGCACTCCAACCTGGCGACAGAGTGAAACTCCATCTCAAAATATATATATATATATATATATGTGTGTGTGTGTGTGTGTGTGTATGTGTGTGTGTATATATATACACACTATTTTAGTTAAGGTCTAATAAACAGGAAAATGCCCATATGCATGCATGTCTTCATATAAATACTCATAAAATGAACACATCTGTGAAACAGACACCCAGATCAAGAAACAGAATACAGGACCCCAGAAATCCCTTTTGTGCCCCCTTCCAGTCACTAGTCCCCAAAGGATAACCACCATTCAGATTTCTGGCACCACTGATTCCTTTTGCCGTTTTGAACTTTTGTAAATGGAATAAAGCAGTACAGACCCTTCTGAGTCTGCCTTCCTTTGCTCAACATTACATGTCTGAGCTTCATCCATTGTTACATGTAACAAACTGTTGTTCATTTTCATTTTTGCATAGTTAAGACTTAATGAAGAGCTAAAATCAATGAGAGGGCCCTGAGTCTACACTAGGGCGCTCACTGACAGCCAAGTAAAGAGGTTTATATTGAGCTCTCCAGACATCAGGATGATCCCCCTGCTCTTCTTCCTGCAGTCCCATGCCTTCCTCCTAGAAGGCTGCAGAGGCAGAAGGTAGGGCCTTGACACCCCAAAACTACTCCAAAGGCTCGATCTGTTCACTGTTGAAGGCCAGAAGCTCTTGATCATGAACACTTACCCCATGCCCAGCTCTGAGAGGGATTCCTGACTCAGCATCTCATTTCATCCCCACAACCATGAGCTAGGTAATGGTACTATTTCTGTCTTACAGGTAAAAAAGCTGAGGCTCAGAGAGGGCAGGTTGTCTAATGTTGCACAGCTAGGACAGGAACCCAAACCCCAACCCATGTGACCCCAAAGGCCAAACCTCTCCACCATTCTGTGTTGGCAGGGAATTCATCACCTGGATCTGGTCCCCACCCATGCCCCCAGCCTCATGTAACGCTGCTTGCCCCTGGCCCGCTTTCCAAGGCCACACTGGCCTCCTGCCGGCTCCCCAGGCCCCAGGCACTTCCCCACTTCAGGGCTCATCCATGCTGCTGACTTTGCTTTTGCATTTACCCTTCAGTTCTCAAATGAACAGTCACTTCCTCAGAGCAATCTTCTCTAACCACTCAGATGGAATTACATCCCCATGCCCCATCATTCCCTTGCAGGGCATCCTTTTCTCTCATTTCTTAGCCCTTAACACACCTTATGGTGATTTATCCTTTAACGTCCACTTGTCTAGTGCCTTTCTCCACCAGCCTGGGGAGCATAAACTGCCAGAGGACAGGACTGTGTCTGTTTTGTTTTCCACTGCTTGGACGGTGCGTGGCACACAGTAGGTCCTCAAGAATACGTTAAATGAAGAACAGGAGGGCAGGAGAGAAGAATAGGACTGTCCCTTCAGAAGCTGAGTGGTCATTCAAAGGCAGCTCTAGTTCTAGCCTGTTCTGTGGCCCCAGGCAAGACCCTTCCCCTCTCTGATCCTCCATTTCCTCAACTGTCAAGTGAGAGGCCTGGAAGAGAGGACCTCTAAAGGCCTTCTAGGTCATCTGACCTAGACCACAAATCCTAGGACATCTGACCACGCCAAAGGCCCCTGGCCCCCAGTCCCTGGGCCTCCCCTGCTGCTTACTCACCTTTTGCCCCATTAGCACTTTAGAAGAGTAGGGGAGGTGAGAATCACCCCAAGACACCCCAGGCTATGAGCTGCATGGGATCTCCACACCCTGTTGCAAGTGGAGGACCAGGAAACATGAGGTCTCTTCTGGGTCTAATAGCACATGTCCTTGATATATGGAGTCAGGGAGAGACAAGACTAAGAAGGAATTATAAACGCAATCCCTAGGAAACTGCTTCTACTTCCTTCTTCAGAGTCCCACTCCCTACAACTTCTCAGTTTCTCTGCCCACCCAGACTCTAGTCCAATCCAAGAATGCCCTTGTTAGCATGTGTGTAACTGCCAGGGTGGAGCTCCAGGAGGGCAGAGACTGTCTCATCTTGCTCGTCTTTGTACCCACAGTACTCAGCACAGACCCCTGCATGCAGGACATGGCCAAGTGAGGGCACTGAATCAAGCACCACTGGCAGGGCTGTCCATGGTTTGTTGCTGAGAATGGCATCTTTCTGCTGGTGCCACCAAGGGCAGGAGAAGAACCTGAGGCACAGAGAACCTGGCTTCCCATTCAGAGGCAGGCTCCAGCTGACCAACCCCAGCCTCTGGTCCTATGTCCTCTTCCTACCCCTTCACCAGGCCCAAGACTGGGAAAAGTCATCCCCCTCTGGGGTCTCTGCAGTTATTTGCTCCCCCACCCACCATCCAGCCAGCCAGGACTAACTCCCTGATCTTGAAGCACCTGCTGCCTTTCATTCTCTTTGGAGTGAAGCTCTTCTGGCTTTGAAGCTCTGTTTTATCTTTGAAAGTTTAAAAAAAAAAAAAAGTAAGACAATTAGTCCTGACATAAGAGTTCTATAAAGGGAAAAAAACTCCTGTTTTGCCTGTTGGATACAGTAGACACTTGTGAAAGGAAAATAAATCTTGGGGCCTCCACATCCCTAAGCTAAAGGGAAAAGTCAAGCTGGGAACTGCTTAGAGCAAACCTGCCTCCCATTCTATTCAAAGTCACCCCTCTGCTCACTGAGATAAATGCATATCTGATTGCCTCCTTTAGAAAGGCTAATTAGAAACTCAAAAGAATGCAACCATCTGTCTCTTATCTACCTATGACCTGGAAGCCCCCTCCCCATTAGAGCCTTCCCATCTTTGCTTAGAGTTGGAGTTGTCCCGCCCTTCCAGACCAAACCAATGTTCATCTTGCATATTTGATTGATGTCTCATGTCTCCCTAGAACGTATAAAACCAAACTGTGCTGTGACAACCTTGGGCACAGGTCGTCAGGACCTCCTGAGTCTGTCATGGGCGTGCGTCCTCAACCTTGACAAAATAAATTTTCTAAATTAACTAAGACCTGTCTCAGATTTTCTGGGTCTACACACTCTAAATTCCCATATTTTCATGCTGCGCTGTGTGTGAAGGGGTGAGGCTAGGTGCTCTGATGAGCATGTGTGAGTGTACAAGTGCCAAGCTCATGGGAGAGGGCATAACAGGTGTGCAGGTGCAAAATGGACTGGTCAGAACCTTGGCTATGTCACTCACTGGCTCAGCAACTTTGGGCAACTTGCCCAAACGCTGGACCATAGTTTCCTCATCTGGAAAAGGAGAGTAAAAATAATGCCTATTTCATGCATTGTTGTGAGACTCAAACTTCAGGACTGGTGTTTTGTAATCACTACACTACCACCTAAATATTAGCAGCTGGTAGAAATGGAAGGCAAGAAAAGAGCTTCAGAAAATCTTAATTTCTATCCAAATCGTTACGATAGTACTTTCAGATCTGATTTTCACCCTGGCTGTGTTCTGGGCTCAGCAAACCTGAAAACGCACCAGTAACAAAGATCCCAGGAAAACTTCATGATGGGGCTCGTGTGGCTGGTTACTCAACATAAATCCATTCTCAGGAGGATTACCTCACCTCCCATTCAAGTTCTGAGCTTAAAACAAAACCCTGGGAACCATGGAGAATCCCAAGTGAGACTCAGAAGAAAACCAACAAGTCAGGTCTCCATCCAGAGCCTGGGGGAGCTTTATGAAAAAAGTAGCAGATCAAACAAGAATCATAAAGGTTGTCCCTGCCAGCTAGATTATGCTGAAAACACAGAACTCAACAATTCTCGTCCCTTTTACTGGCAAGTCATTATTTCCAGAGCAATGACTATGTGCAAAGTCACCCAGGCAGGTGAATAATCCTCAGGCTCATTTTTAAAGCTTCCCACTGGTCCTGTGGCCCTGCCTTCCAACACCAACTGACAACTGTGCCATAAGAAGCATGACTTTGGCTCCCTCGGCATCCCCCCACCTCTCACAGTCTCCTACCTCCCCAGCTCCTCTCCGATGTCATAAAAGTCTTCCACCTTCTGCTGCTTGAATGGCTCCATGTTTGGACTCCTCATTGAGGCCTGGAACATACAACCCTGAAATGGGAAGAAACCCATGGTTAGGACAGCCATCCAAATTAGCACAAGCCTAAGAGTCTAAGGCCTAAACGTAATTGGCTGCAAGGGAGCTAATAATTTAGTAATAATCCACAGCCTTCGTTCTTCAAGAACTGCCCTGCTCAAGCCTTTTCTCAACTGCAGCTGATGATGTATGGTTCTTATTTGATTTATACGAATTCAAAGTTGTTAAGGAGACAGGAAAGGAGAGCTCCTCAGGTCTTCTGATCTGTCTGAAGAAGTTCAGAGAAACATCCATCGTGAACTTCAGCTATTTGTTTTCATTAAATTCAAAACTACTGCAAAAAGAGGCAGCTGTTGTACAGTTTTAAAAAAAAATGGCCAGGCACAGTGCTCACAACTGTAATCCCAGCACTTTGGGAGGCCGAGGTGGGTGGATCACTTGAGGTCAGGAGTTCGAGACCAGCCTGGCCAACATGGTGAAACTCCATCTCTACCAAAAATACAAAAATTAGCCGGGTATGGTGGCACGCACCTGTAATCCCAGCTATTCGGGAGGAGGCTGAGGCACAAGAATCACTTGAACCCGGGAGGCAGAAGCTGCAGTGAGCCAAGATCGCACCACTGCACTCCAGCCTGGGCAACAGAAAAAAAAAAAAAAAAAAAAGCACTAGCTTTAAAGTCAGAAGTCCTAGGTACAAGCCCCAGTCTTGTTTGGGTAAGCCACCTAAGCTGCCAGAGACTTAAGCTTCTTCATTTGTAAAATGGGGCTAATACTGTAAAATCAACTTCAAGTCATGAAATTATTTTGTAAACTAGAAAATGCTGTTAAAAGGTAAGGGATTATCATGACCTCAGCTCCCTCAGGTGTTGTACCACCCAACTGCATGTCCAAACTAATCTGTAAACTCTCTCACTCATCACCCCCAAAGGAAAGATGGACAGGAGGAGTGAGGCAAATTCCAACAGGCACCAGGAGTCAGTAGCCTGAGGTGCTAGTTCCAGCTTTGCCTACTACTAGCCCTGTGATCTCCTTTCTTGTTAGAAGGGCCTCAGTGTCCTCATCTGTAAAATTGAGCCAACTCTGCCTGCCCCAGGCATCTCACTGAAAGCCATAGGCCAACTCTGAGCCATGGGGAGCACTTACCACTCCACCAGAAAAGACTGTCTGCATCCTCTCCTGGGATCCCTCTGCCCCAAGAGGCTTACCCATTCCTGGGACAGCCATGTGCCACTCTGGACAACACCCCACGAGCAGGGCGCAGGGCACAGTCTGCAAATCACAAGAATAAAACCAGCTGCCTGTGGATGTGTCTTCCAAGGGTCTTTAGCAAAGGCCTGTCGGAGCTCATTTTGGTTAGCACTGGCAGCTTTTCTGCTGACTGCCAATCAGATCCCAACCACATAAGGGCTCCACGAACCCCAAAAGACTATTTTCACCAGGGTGGGTGGAGGCACCATTACATAAGGGCACATCTCATCAATGCCAAGTGGCTGGAGCTGTCCTAACTCTCAGCAGGTGTATACATTTCACCCTCTTTCCACCACTTTAGCCCCCTGCAAACCAGAGCTTCATGACCAAGATGCCGCCTGCCTCTCTCCCTTCCACCAAGGCACATAGAGCCTGAAGACCCTCAGGCAGAGCTGGCCTGGTTCCCAGGGCTTACTCTCGTGGTCACCTGCCTGTGGGTGTCCAGGCTCCCTCATGCATCCTCCATGCTTGGCCAGGGCTGGAGCAAGCATGAAATAGTGAAAAGAGTAGGCTCCAGGAGCCCCAGTTCCAGACTAGCGTGAGTGTATATTAGCCCTGTGACCCACAGCAGGTGGGTACCCTCTCTGGGACTCATCCCCTCACCTGTAAACAGAGTGATACTATCTATATCACATACTTCACACATCCATGCGGGGATAAGGATATAAACTACTGTACAAATAAGAAAGATGATTATTACTGTGATTTAACCCATGTCAGGGAGCCCTCTAGCAAGTTTAGCTTGACCATAATCAGAAGCTCGACGCCCCTCATCCCCAACATCCTGGCAAATCTCCCGAGACTGGCCCAGGGAGTAAAGGGAGTGCTATCTACCATCTTCTTTTCACTGAAAAAAAAAAAAAAATTCCTTCCAAATAAACAATTTGGGTCAGGTCCTGCAGGGTGGGGTTACCAATTTCACACAGCTAGGAGCAAGCAGGAAACTCCAAAAAAATTCTGTTGGCAGAAACCCTGAGAGTGGTCCCAGGAACAGCTAAGATTTCCCATTTGGTGAGAGGCCAGCTCCATTTGCTGAGAGCAGGATTCAAAGAAGCCCCAGTTCCCAGCAAAATGGTGAGCCTCTGCCTTGGGCTCTATATCCTGGGTGGCCAGGGTTAGGGGTGAGCCCCTTAGGGACAAACTAGGCCCACCAGTTAGGCTTTCGCTCATCTTTCCAGCCTTTGCCCCCTCCCTTATATATCCTATATTCCAGCCAAAGTTGACCTTTCCCATTCCCCTAAAACTTTCATCCCTGCTATATCTCGGCTGAAGTGGGGCCCTTGCCAGGGGAGGCCCAGCTGGAAAGCTCTGGAGAGTGGGCATAACTACCCACTTCCCACAAGACCTAGCCAAATGCTACCGTCTCTGTGTGCCTCCATGATCCTTGCCCTCCCAAAAGCAGATGACAATTCTCCACCTCTTCAAGTTCTCCCAGAGTGCTCTTCATACATTTTTAGGGTTCAAGTTGATCATATTCTGGCTTATGTTTATGTCTAACCCAGAGGGAGAGAATTGATTCCATAGTCATCATACAGACCTGGGTTTAAATCCCAGCTCTGTCACTTACTGGCACATTGTGCTTAGCTGAGCACAGGATAACTTTTGAGTTTCACATTCCTTCCATGGAAAATGAACGTAAGACAATGTCTAGTGTTGGTGAGTATGTGCGGCAACTAGAGCTCTCAAACACTGCTGGGAGGGGTATACACTGGGACCACCACTTTGGAAAACTGTTCGGCAATTTCTTTGGACATATCTAAGAGAAATGCATGCAGATGTTTTCCCAAATGATCCACGTTAGAATGGTCACTGCAATACTATTAGTAATACCTAAAAATTGGAAACAACCAAATGGTTATCAATAGAAGACTGGATAAACAAATTGAGGTACTATATACCCATACAATGGAATCATTATACAGGAATAAGAATTAACAAACTACTGCTACCTGCAACAACATGGACGAATCTCAGAAACATAATGTTGAATGGAAGTAGACAGACACAAAAGACTGCATACTGTGTGATCCCATTTAGGTAAAATTAATGCATGGTGCTAGACGTCAGCAGAGTGGCTATCCCCTCACTCAGGGGATAGTTGGAAGGGGAGCTTCGGAGGCTTCAGAGTGCCAGCAATGTTGTTTCCTGATCTGGGTGGTAGTTAGATGGATATATGGGATGATTTTGTATGTGATCAAAATTTTACATAATTTTTTAAAATGAGACTAATGTGAGACAAATGAGATAACCCACGTGTAATGTTTTAAACGGTCCCTGGATAACGTGAATTCCTTCCCTCCTCTTTGTGACTTGGAGCCCCATAAGGGCAAGAATTGTGACATTCCTACCTCTGTCCCCTTGTCGTAGGCTAGTACACAGTAGGCACTATATAAGTGTTGGCTGATTTTAACCTAGTTCCCCAGCCTCCTTTCTCAAGGCCGCTGCTCAGATGCTCATCAGGTAAAACAACTGATAGCCACTTCAAGCACTTTCCTAACACCTCTCCTAAGGCGAATTTGCATTTTACCAGTTTAGAAACAAACTAAAGGGGTGAAACTGAAGTGGAATTATAGTCACCAGCTAGGACCCAGATAAGGAGCCAGAGGCACAAGGACCTTTCCAGCCTCGAAAAGCTGAAATCACATGTCAGAGGGGAGGGACACAGTTACAACTTTTGGCCAGAAGCACAGGCCATCAGCTCCAGATGCTCCCAGGATGATACCCACCTTAATGCCCATGTTTCTCCTGATGGAGTCCTTGGAATTCAAATTCCTGCCTACAACTCTAATACCAGGCAACACTTCAGGGGGCTACCACAGATTTCCTAGAACCCCATACATCATCTATTTAGGGATTTTTAGAACTGCTTCAGGATCACCAGGGTGAGAAGGGGAAGCCAGAGCAGTTCCATGTTATCCATACTGTATGTTGGCGTTCTGGGTAAGAATTCACTGTGAAACAGAAGTTTGAAAACCACTGCTGTCTGGTCTAACCCACTTGTTTTTACAAGAGGAAGCTGAGATCCAGAAAGGGGAAGGGACTCACTGAGCATCATACAGGTGACCCATCCCGCTCCTCTTCCCAGGGCTTCTTCTGTTGATAGCCACCCCAACTCCTCCAAGATGTCACCAGGGTTGGCAAAGTCAGTGGCCTCCTGAGGGACAAGCTAGGAGGAGGTGTCTAGGGCTGGAAGATCACCTCATAGGAAACTCTCAACACTCAAGAAGCCCTCTCCACCACTGGCCCAGCTCACTCTGCAAAGTGAACTCTCTCAGTTCCTCATCCCACCTTACCAAGTGCAAGTGAGTGAAACAGGACCACAGCAAGAGGGCAGGCAATGGTTGGGCAAAACACACACGACTGTCTCATTACACACACCCCCATTAGGAATCATCACACTCAGGCTCTGGAGAGGCTGCCAACAGAAGGGATGGGGCTCCGGCATTACAGAGCTCCTCTCTACATTCCAGGCTTTGACCCATCACAGTCTCCAATGAGGAAGCTGGGGCCCACAGAAGGTCAGCCACCTGCCTGAGTTGACACAAGAAAAACTTGGTCTCTCTGGCAAAGATCCAGCTCCCTTGGGAAGCCTGCTTGTTCACCCCACAGCTAACAAATCGGGAGGCCTCAAGGAGGTGGGCAGGGTCAGTGCGGGTCTCATTCCTGCCAGCCAGGAACTTACCCCAGAGGAGCAGACCTCCAGCCACATCCACACACCCCTGACCCCTCTGCCCAAGTCTCCTCTGAAGGTGCTGAATCATCAATGGTGCCACTTGAGGGTGCTCAAAAAACATCTTGGGAGATGAGCGGTTTGGGGAAGGACAGGGCTGTGAAGTTTGCTGTGAAGAGGCCAAGGCACCAGGGCCTCTTAGGTCAACAGGACTCTCCCAGGAATATCTTCCACAGAGGCAGTTGGGAATCGCAGTGTCAGAAACCAGAGCGGCTGCCCTCCACAGGATTCCAGGATACAAGATGTCAGGCGCTGTCCCTGCCCCTGCCCGCTTGCCCCCGAGGCAGCCAGCTATGGTGCCCTCTCCTCCAGTGTGCACAACTGCCTTACCATTACCTGCACGGCCTCAACGAGGCTCACCTCTCTGGACCTTGTTTTCTCTTTTGTAAAGTAAGAATACCAATTTCCACCGTGCAGAGTTACGGTGAGGGTTAGCCAGACCTATGCAAGCCTTGGGACCTCCAAAATGCCTAGCCCAGAGTCCTAGTCAACTGTTGGCAACGCCCTTCCAAGCCGTTCCACCCCAACCTGCAGCACACCTGCTGGCCGCCCCCACGCCCACCCTAGCTCTACCCCAGGCCGGGGCGCCTGATGGCGGGGACCCCAGCTTCATTCAGCCCCAGAGGAAGCTCAGACATCTGAGCACCCTCCTCGCATCACATCCTTGTGCCAGGCGGGAGCAAGAGGTGAGAGAGTCAGCCCAAGCTGAGAAGACTTGGCCGGGAGCCGGGCGTGCTCTGCCCGTTCCAGGGGGCCTAACTCGATGGACGTCCGTCTCCCATCTCCCTGCTGGGTGCTTGGCTCTGCCCGCCGCCTCTACCCTGTCTCCCAGGTCAAAGTGCCAGGCTCCGGAGGGCGCCCCAGGGCAGCAGCGGGCAGCTCCCGCGCTCGGGTGCCGGCCACAATGCCCCGGGCCACGGCGTCAGGCATTGGGGCGGCGGGCCCGGGATCTGCGAGCGAGTGCCCCGGATCTCTTCGCCCCGCCAGCCCCAGACCCGGGCGCTGCTGCCGTCAGGACGCGCGCCCCGTCCCGCCCGTCGAGCCCGCAGACGGGTACTACTCACGGCGGGAGGCTGAGCTGCCGCGGTCGCGGCCGCGGCAGGCGCGGTGGGAGCGGCGGGCACGGCGGGAACGGGGGACGCGGCGGGGTGCGCTGGGCTCGGCCCTGCAGTCTTCTCCTCCCAGAGCGCCCGGCGCCCGCCCGCCGAGCAGCCGAGGAGCCGAGGGGGAGGAGCGGCCAGCCCCGTCCCAGGCGCCGGCTGGAGGCGCGCCCGGCTGCCCGGGACGGGGCCCGGGGCGCCCCCTGCTGGAGCCCCCTCCGGACAGTACCGGGGCGAGAGCCCAGCTTCCCGGCCGGGTAGGGGACACCTCAGGGCTCCCAGACTCCCGGGAGAGCGGGGAGAGTCGGTAGCAAGACCCTCTGCGCGTCCCTACCGGCTCTACCGCGCACATGCTGCGTGGCCTTGGGCAAGTCGGCTACCCACCCCCGGCCTTATCTGGAAATCGATTTGAATGAGCTTATACGTATGACATGGTCTGGCACAGTCCTCAGAAAATGGTACTTGTGTGCTCCTCTCCCCACCATACACACCGTGAGCGAGGAAGCCCCACTGAGGAATAGGCCGTCTCCTCCCTCCCAGCCAGAGCGCTCCCTACACCGCAGACTCTCCTGGAAACCTCAAGCCCACAGCGTACAGCAAGGTGGGGGCTGCGATGAGAAGGGCCGCTCTGCTCCTCACTGCCCCCGACCCAGCCTGAGAGCGGCCTGCCCTCGTTTGCCCTTTGTCCTGGCACGGTTGCTGAGTGAAGCCCCCATCTCACCATCACGCCTTCTCTAATAGAGGACTTGGGAATGGGTTCCTCTCTCTGCCCTCTGCCAAAAAATCCCTGAGGAAAAAAGGAATGAGAGTGAGGGGGTGAAGGGAGGAAGGAAGGGAAAACAGAACTTAAGCCAAGTTCATTTGTCTTATTTCAAAACAAGAGGCTGTTTAGAGGAAGCAAATGAGGACCCCTCCAACCCCTGGAATTTCCATCCCTAAGTCACCCATGGGGCTCCTCAAAAGGGCCTTAGATTCAGAGTCCTACCACCAGGTTCAAAGCCCTGCCCTGCCACTCCGCATGTGTGTTCTTGGGCATGGCTCTTTCTTCATCAGTAAAGTGGGAGAAACGCTCCTTCCGGTAGCTCCTAATGAAGCTATGGTGGGGCTGAGATGAGATGGAGTGTGTAAGATGCACCTAGAGGACCTCTACCAGTGTGAGCACACACACACCCTTCAGCCTTTTGGACATTGGGACAAATACAGATGGACCCCGCCCCCAGCTGAGCAGTGCCTCCGGGTCCAGGACATCCTCGGCAAAGAGTTCCTTGTTTATAAACTTCACAATAATTCAGAACAGCGCAGCCAGCGAGCCTCCTCTCCTAAGAGCAGCATGATATATAGAGTAATATCCAAGACTAGAGGTGGTTTCTGATGTCAGTGGACCTAAGGGAATGACACCCACTGGTGAAGTTTCACCAACATGAGAAGTCTCCCACCAAACTATCCCTAAACACCTCTTCCTCCATTTCCATTTACCTATCACTGGTGACAAACCATTACCAGCCTTGGTGGCACAGGACAACAGTTTCGCTATGTTCATGCATTCTGAGGGACAGAAGTTCAGACAGCACAGTGTGTATGGCTTATTTCTGCTCTGCAGTGTCTGGGATTTCAACTGGGAACACCTGAATAGCTGGGGGCTGAAATCATCTGGAGGTTTCTCCATTCTCATACCCAGTACCTGGGCTGTGATGAATCCAAGGCTGGGTTCAGCTGACCCTGCTGATCACCTACATGTGGCCTCTCCATCTCTTTCCCTTGAGCCTCATGCTTAATACCTCATTGTCAGCAGCAGCAGCCCCTTGCATGAGTCAAAAGAGACATTCTTGAGTTTAGCAATTGACAAGTTAGTCAGAGTCCATTGCAGCTGGAAGGGTCATTGTCAATTGACCCTGGCCACTTTTCAGATGAGGAAACTGAGGCTCGGAGAAGGGAGGTGACTTGCCCAACAACACATAGCTGGTGAGAGGCAGAGCTAGGATTAGAACCAGGCCTCCTCCAGATTCAGTCTGGTGCCCCTTCCACTGTACCTGCCAGAATGCAACTATCTAGGAAGGTACCATCTGGAGATGCATCTTATGCTTAAGGTTGGGTGAGTTCATCAGACCCTCACCTGAGGGCAGTGACAGGGCACTGAACACAGGACCAAGGTGGCCATCAGCAGAAAAGGGGAGGCCCCAAGGACAGTGGCAATGAAGACACAAATTCCAGAATGAAGCCAGAGGCAGTCCAGGTATTAAGAGCTAAGAATTATCCAACTCAGTTCCAGTCCCTGCAAGGTTCCCATGGCTGACCAAATCGAGTGTAAATGCCTCACCCTAGCATTTAAGGCCCCAACCCTTATTTTCCTGCTGTGTATGCACATTCCCTTCCCTCCTCTGCATGCACATCCAGCTCTTTTGCCAGGTTGGATTATTGGCTGTTCCTGCCTCCATGCTTTTGTTCGTTTCCACTACCCTTCATCCCATTCTACAAAATCTTATCTATCCTCTAAGAGCCTTCTAAAGTATCATGTCTTCCACAGAAACTTCCCTGGTCTGCCCTCTAAATACCTCTCTCCTTTGAACCTCACCACTCTTGGTTGGTACCTCTCTTGTCATCTTCCTTCCTCTATTTTAATTAGTGTCTACTTCTCCTTTTCTCAAGGGCAAGTACAATTTCTTGTCCATCTTTGAACCCATACAGTGCTTGATATCCCAAACCCAGTAAACATTTCTTAAACTGAATTAAGGAAGGTAAATATCACAAGGGGCCATAGCTGTCTTGTTTTCTATTGTCCCCTAAGAGCACCCAAGCACCTGGCACTTAGTAGATGCTCAATAATCTTACTTCAAGTGCTTCACTTCTAGGGGGATGTCATTATCCTCTTTTACAGATGATGTAACTGAGGCTTGGGAAATTTGATTTGCTCAAACTCATCCAATTTGTAAGTGGCTGAGCTGTGACATGAATCTTGCCTACTGGTCTCTGAAGCTATTCCCTCTGCTGCCTTCCCTCAACTGAAACTTCCAAGATTTCTAAAACAGTGTTAATCTGGAACTTTTCAGTCCAGGCAGTACATCAGAATAACTGAGAATAACATGGGGTGCTTAAAATCCCCCATGCTCAGACTGCACCCTACATCAATTACATCAGAACCTCTGAGGATGGGTTCTGGGTATCAGTTTTTGTTAAACTCCCCAGGTGATTCCCAGTGCACAGGTTGAGACCCAGTCTGTTCATGTCACAGAGACCTAGGGAAATTCTCAACCCCCTCAATGACAAACACATCTGAGTACCTGCTTTGTAAAAGACATTCCAAGGGACTGTGAGATGGTAGAGTCACAGGAGCTGTGCTTCCCAGGGATGAGAATACAAGCCCATAGATAAAGATGTAACCATGGCAGGCAGCAAAGGGCACTAGTCATGGTGATATCCTAAAGCATACTTTGGTGCCTGGCAAGTTTACAGAGCCTAAAAACCTCCTGACAAGGGGGCAAGGTGGGGATTAAGATGCTGCATGTTGGCCATGGCAGATGGCACCTGGGTTGGCTTACAGCATGTGTAGTGTGACGGCTAAATGCAGAGACTCTGATGCCAGACTGCCTGGGCCCACACTCAGGCATCCCAGCATGCAACTTACGTGCCCTGTGGTCTGGGGCAGGCTATTTGATCTCTCTGTGCCTCATTATCCCCATAGGTCAAATGGAGCTTATAGTAGCATTTATCTCTTGGGTTGTTGTGAGCATGCAGTTACTTTTCAATTCGATCAATGTCTGGCACTTGGTAAAGTCCGCAATGATTATTAACTGTTATTATTATTCCCTAAATGTCTGGCAGTAAGCTCCCCTGGGGAGGAAGTGGATCTTATTCATCTCTGCGCCCCATCCCACCCCTAGCCTGGCCCAGAGAATTGCCAAATGCAGTCTGAAATGCAGTCTTCTTGACAACGGGTCAAGTCCTGACTCTCAGGCTCTCGGCCAAGGGAGTGCACAGGTGATTCCTCCCCAGAGGGCTTGCCTACTGGGTGGAAGGCCGGCAGGAAGCTGCTTCTTCCCAAACTGACCTGGTGGCCTGGCTTCTCAGCCCTTCCCAGCCATGCCCACTCTGCCCTGTGCCATCTGCCCTCCTAGATGGGAGGTGTGGAGCAGGCTTGGTTTGGCAACCTTTCCTGCTACCCCCCCCCACCCCCGGGCCCACTGGTTCTTGCAGCCAGAGGCAGCTGCTTCAGCCTGTAGCCTTGCTGGACTCAGCACCACAGGGATGGGGCAGGGAAGGGGAGGAGAGAAGAGAGGAAGGAGCTGGGGAATGGGAGGCCTTGCCTCTCTCTAGAGAACCTGGGGGATAGGGATTTCCTGGACATGTGTACACACTCATTTACTCCGCAAACATTCAATAGTACCTCCTGGGGTTATGTGCTGGAGTAGGGGCAAACAAAGACCCAATGCCATAAAAGGTCAGATCTACTCCAGAAGGAGCCTCCAGAGAAAAGGAAAGCTTGATTCAAACTTGAAAGAAGAGTAGGGATCACCGGGAGGAACAGAAAAGTCCACAGTGGGGCAAGGGAGGCAGGGCACATGGGGTGTGAGCAGCTGTGCATGTAAAGGGCTGCAGGTATGAAACCACTTGTCATTCACGGCCCCTATTTCCACCTGAGCCAGCACAGGGCCTACACTATGGGATCATGACCCATGCATATGCCATTGCCTTCTATTCAGGACAGAGGCTGGTGACACATTGTGTGGCCAGGACCCCTCAAACTATACCCACCTTTAGGGCTACAATATCCAACCACCTTCTTCTTTAGGCTCGGGAATCAGACAGGCCTATTTGTATTCCTGCTCATCCACTTTCTGAGCCTCTGTTATCTCATCAATAAAATGGGAATAATTACATCTTTTTCTCAGGGCTGATGTGAGGACCAGACTCACAAACACTGTGGCAGATGTTTGAGAGAGCACTGGCTCAGGACCATAGGAAAGGTTTGAGAGAGACAGAGATAAAGAGGGAGAGAGAGAGAACTGGCACAAATGTCAACCTCCCTCCCAAACCAGATCCTTCTATCCCTCAGGACAGTCGGTCACGTGTGCCCTATCTTTCCAGCCATGTTGTTCCTGCCTCTGTCTCTGAAATGCTTTCTTCTTTTCTCCTTTATCTATCCAAGGTTCAGCTCAATTCCAACTTCATTCATTCTTCAATCCTTTCTCGGTGCCCATTGGGCCAGACTCTGGGCTGGGCCCTGAAAGAAATGAGGCACTGGCCCTGCCCGCAGGAACTCAGAGCCAAGCAGAGGAAATACCCTGGGAACAAAATGCCTGGAATCCTGTGTTCTGAGGCCAGATCAGGGGCTAGGCAGATCCCAGAAGGAGCCCAGACATGGAAGGGGTGGACCCTGAGTGCCTGGAGGGTGGGCAGGGGGCAGGGAGACTCCTCAGAGGAAAGGACCTCTTCCTAGATCTCATTAGTTAAGAATTCACAGCCATATCTGCTGAGCTGAAGATATGATTTCACCTTTCTGTGTTTGCTAATGGGTCCCCTGAGTGACCCCTATCACCCTCCCCACTCTGTGCCAGGGATGTAGTCGGAGTCATCAGGGACCTTTGGTGGATCCATGCAGGAAGGATGGGTAGGACAGCAGCTCCTTCCACACCCCCGCCTGAGCTCTGACCTCTGTGTGGGCTGGTCCTCCCACTTGGGGCCCTGCTCTGCCTGGGGCCCTGCTCTGCCCTCCCTGACCTGCATGGTGACTCCATTTCAGCTGAGCCCAGGTCCTGACCCAGTTATGAACAGCTGCATCCAGGAAAACAAAGACACAGGAGGCTAAGTTCAACCATCTACAGTGGCCTCTGCCCCAAACAGGACTAGGCCCTGCTCTGCCCCCTCCAGATCTGTTCTCCAAGATAAAGGACTCCAGGCTCCCTCAGCCCTTCTCTTTCATGAGATTTTTTTGGCCTCTTAGCCTTGGTTTCCATCACTCCAACTACATAAAATATTTTCATCCTTCCACCCAGATCAAATCAAAATTTGTAGAGAATTTATCATGAGCCAAGGCACTGTGCTGTTTTCTAATTATCTCATTTAATCCTCAAGCTGAATGCATTTTTGAGACCAATATGAATTTTTTAAAATTATATAGATGGGGAAACAGATTCAATCAAAGAGCATGATGGATATTTACATTTAGTTTTGCTGCCCAATTTCCAATCCCTGCTTCCTATCTATGGAAATAACTATGGTGGCTGTGTAAGTGGATATAATGCACCATCCCTCACCACCAAAGTTGAAGGGAGGCCAGGCATGGAGGCACTTTGGGAGGCCAAGACAGGCAGACTGCTTGCACGTAGGATGTCAAGACCAGTCTGGGCAACAGAGCAAAACCCCGTCTCTATAAAAGAAAATACAAAAATTATCCAGGCCTGGTGGCATGCTGAGGCAGCGCGATCGCTTAAACCTGGGAGGTCGAGGCTGCAGTGAGCTAAGATTGCTCCACTGCACTCCAGCCTGGGTGACACAGCGGCAACACCCTGTCTCTAAAAAAAAGAGTTGAAGGGAGGAAATCTTCCTTCCTCGTGTCCATAAGACTTAGGCATGGCCAATCAGATATTTCTGCCCAGCACTTTGAATCCCAAATAAGTAATGCCAAGATGTTCACAGTGGGGTCAGCAGCAGGCGAGGCCTCCTGGACAGATGATTTTTCCAGCCTCTGGAGCCCCTTTGGTTCCTGCTGCTCCAGCTTCATTGATGCTGTGTCCCTCTCACCCTCCAGCACACCTTTTGTGCTGAGTTGGCAAGAACCTGAATGATACTGGGAGACACAAGAATGTGCTCAATGCTGAAGGGCCGGGAGCCATACATCTTCTTTCACACCCAGAGTAATCCACCTCATCATAGAGCTTCCAACACAGGAGAAAGGTGGACAGAATTCCCAGACTCCCGGGGAAGGGAAGCCTGGTGCACAGCAGGCCTAGAGAGCAATCAGACCCGACAGCCCAGGGGCACAGCAGGCTCCAGGGGCAATGTCTCCAAGAAAAAAGTGAACCTCATACATCAAGCAATCTGTTTTCACCTACTGAGTGGCACTCTTTGAGAGGAAAGTTTGGGGATGAATTTATTGTAAGTACATAGAAAAATTAAATGAATAAATAAAGTGATTATTATTTCTAGAAAAAAACAAAAAGGTGTATAAGTAAGGAAATGTCATCATAATACACTATGGCTCAGCTTTGAGCAGTGAATAATATTTACATGTCATCATCATGTGAACAATAGATTTTTGTCTTGTCTCAATAGAGAGAAGGATGGGGTTGGGGAAAAGTATAAGAATTAAGTGGCCAGGCGCGGTGGCTCACGCCTTGTAATCCCAGCACTTTGGGAGGCCAAGGTGGGCAGATCACGAGGTCAGGAGCTCGAGATCAGCCTGGCCAATATGGTGAAACCCCATCTCTACTAAAAATACAAAAGTTAGCCGGGCATGGTGCGCGTGTAGTCCCAGCTACTCAGAAGGCTGAGGCAGAAGAATCGTTTGAACCCAGGAGGCGGAGACAGAGTCTGCAGTGAGCCGAGATCATGCCACCACACTCCAGCTTGGGTGACAGAGTGAGAGTCTGTCTCAAAAAAAAATAATTAAGTCCTCGTCTTTCATAATGGGAAGTCAATAGCTACATGAAATTGAAAAGTCATGAAGCAGTTTTATAATAATGTTTCTTGGAAATAAAAGAAAGAGTTTTCAGTGTTGAAACTGGTGGTCTTGGGGCTCAAGTGTGGAACAAGATGGGCAGGGAATAATGGTTCTTAGTTACAAGACTTATAAAGTTTTTGCTCTTTAAAACAATATAAATATATTACTTGGATAAAAAATAAAAGAAAAAGATAAAAAATGGGTAGGATCAGATTGATTTTTTTAAAAGCAGATAAAAATCACAACTCAAGATATCAGAGTTGAGCCGGGCGCAGTGGCTCACACCTGTAATCCCAGCCCTTTGGGAGGTAGAGGCAGGCAGATCACCTGAGGTCAGGAGTTCGAGACCAGCCTGGCCAACATGGAAAAACCCAGTCTCTACTAAAAATACAAAAAAAATTAGCCAAGCATGGTGGTGCATGCCTGTAATCCCAGCTACTCTGGAGGCTGAGGCAGGAGAATCACTTGAACCTGGGAGGCGGAGGTTGCAGTGAGCCAAAATTGTGCTACTGGACTTCATCCTGGGCAATAGAGCAAGACTCCATCTCAAAAAAAAAAAAAGATAGCAGAGTTAATAATCTTCATAGTCACTAATAATAATTCAGCATTTACTGTACACAAATCACTGCATTATAATCCCCACTTTATAGATGAAATCTAGTGAGACTCAGGTAGTTAACATATAACAGAGACAGGATTTAAACCCAGGCAGTCTGACTTAGAGCCCCAATGACAGCATACGCTGAAGCTCCAAACTCTGCATTAAACATTAGGAAGAGCAGAAGTCCAGGACTGGGTGGTGACCATCAGAATAGTGCATGAATTGCCATACTAGGCACAGCAGGGTCAGTAGGCTCCTCTCCCTTGTTTCCACCTAACAGTGGCTAGAGGATACAGCTTTGGATTTGGGGAAAAGCTGAATGAGAATAACTCCATGAAGAGGAGAACAACTTGACTAGGGAAACAAATAGGGCGGCTGTAAGAGCCACAGGGAAAAGCAAAACAGAGGTAACTCTGGTCCTCCATGAGGGACAGAGGGGGAAAAAACAAAGACAGCTTCATCTAGAAGGGAGATACACCAGAGGGCACTTTACTCAGAGTAAAGCTCTACTTTTTTGGCAGTTTGTCCCCAACCTGTATGCTCCCCACCCAGTCCCCAACAAGAAAGCTAGTCTAACATGCCCAATCCATTCCCAACCCACTTACGCAGTTTGTAAACTGGAAAATAAAGAAGTCTCAGGCCAGGTGCAATGGCTCATGCCTGTAATCCCAGCACTTTGGGAATCTAAGGTGGGAGCATTGCTTGAGCCTAAGAGTGCAAGACCAGCCTAGGAAACAAATTGAGACCCTGTCTTTCATAAAGATTTAAAAAACAAATTAGTTGGGCAAGGTGGCATATGCCTGTAGTCCCAGCTACTCAGGAAGTTGAGGCAGGAGGATTGCTTGAGCCTGGGAGGTCAAAACTGCAGTGAGGCATGATTGCGCTACTGCACTCCAGCCTGGGCAACAGAGCAAGACCCTATCTCAAAATAATTAAATAATTAATTAATTTTTAAAAATCAAAAATTAAAGAAAAGAAGTCTACCAGAACATAACAAAAAGATGAAAAATACTGAGAAAAATTTTAAAGCATGGAGAATATATATAGGAAGTCCAGTATTTGTTTAAAATGAATACTAGGACAGAAGAGAGAATATTGAAAGAAATAGCAAAAAATATACCAAGAGAAAATTGTCTTTAGCTAAAAAAATAAAAAAATAAAAATAAAAATCTTCAGATTAAAGGACCAAGTGCCAAGTAGGGTTTAGAAGGGTTAAAAAATGTCTATACCAAGGCACATCATGTTGAAATTTCAGAATTCCAAGAATGTAGAAAAAAACAAGAATTAAGAGGGGAGAAGTCGCTTGATCCCAGGAGTTCAAGACCAGCCTTGGCAACATAGTGAGACCTCATCTCTAGTGAAAATAAATAAAAATAAAAATGAAAAACAGGGAAAGGCATCTTGCCTCAAGAATACATATCAGAACAACAGACTTTAGTCAAGCCAAACTGTCTTCTAAGTATGACAGCAAAATGAAGCAATTTTTATAAAATGGCTCAGAAATTTTAACATACAAAACAGATATAAAAAAATTACTCTAGAAAGTGTAAAAAGAAGTTTAAAGAATCCAAGAAAGAAGGAACGTATATTCAGAAAAAAAGAAGAATCACAGAAAGAGGGTGATATGGGATATAAGAAATAGTTTGGGCCAAATAAGACTCAAGAAAATACAGCTGGAAAGAAAACAGGGGCTGACATTTGGAGGACTCTTAGACAAGTTGCCAAAGTTTAATAGCATGAAATTACATTTCCTTCTTTCTTTATATACCCAATAACATCTCTTCAGAATGTACTAGAATCACTGGGCCCCTTAAAATTGATTCAGAACTTCTGGGGCTGAGAAATGTGAATCTTCAACAGGCCCTGAAGGAGATGCATATCTACAAAAATTTGAGACCCAACGTGTATTTGGTTCTAGAGGGAATATTATACTGTATATATAAAATCATAAAATGAGTCATTTATTGGTTTTTAATATTTTAGAATCAACCTATGAGCATAAAGGATTGACTAGTTTATAGGCACACATCAAAACGTCATGTTATTAATCTTGACAATGAAAAAATTGTATAGCAAATTTGGGAAGTGGAAAGGGAAAAAGCAATAGAAGGAAGGGAATTTGCTCCAGCTTATGTTATTTTAAATTATTAATGGTAGCCGGGTGTGGTGGTGTGCCTGTAGCTCCAGCTACTCGGGAGGCTGAGCTGGGAGGATAACTTCAGCCCAGGAGGTGGAGGTCAGAGTGAGCCGAGATCACACCACTGCACTCCAGCCTGGGCGACAGAGTGAGACTCCTTCTCAAAAATAAATAAATAAATCTAAATTATAACGGAAGTTTCCTAAGGGAAATGGCTGATACCAGGGCTGGAGCAGGAAGAGTACAAAGTAACCTAGAGCATCTTGTGCCACAAAGTAAGAAAGTGCTCAAAAATGACAGTAACATGCCAAGAGGACAAGGAAGCCAACTTGAGAGGGCTCTCACTGGCCAGATTAGGAATTATTTCAGTATTGAAATAAATAATGACAGGACCAGATTAGAACACATCAGATAATTTTAAAAGAATCTATGTCTTCCAGCCGGGCGTGGTGGCTCATGCCTGTAATTCCAGCACTTTGGGAGTCTGAGGTGGGTGAATTACCTGAAGTCAGGAGTTCAAGACCAATCTGGCCAACCTGGTGAAACCCCATCTCTACTAAAAATACAAAAAATTAGCCAGGCATGGTACTGGACACCTGTAATCCCAGCTACTCAGGAGGCTGAGGCAGGAGAATTGCTTGAACCTGGGAGGCGGAGGTTGCAGTGAGCTGAAATTGCACCGTTGCACTCCAGCCTGGGCAACAAGAGTGACACTCCATCTCTCAAAAAAAAAAAAAAAAAAAAAAGAATCTATGTGTTCCAATCTATTTAAAAATAAAAATGTTTGGCCAAATGCAGTGGCTTACATCTGTAATGCCAGCACTTTGGGAGGCCAAGGCAGGAGAATTGCTTGAGGCCAGCAGTTTGAGCCTTGCCTGGGCAACATAGCAAGACTCTGTCTCTAAAAAATAGAAAAACTTAGTTGGGAATGGTAGTGCATGCTTGTAGTCTCAGCTACGTGGGAGATTGAGTCAGGAGGATCACTTGAGCCCACAATTTCAAGATTGCAATGAGCTATGATCACACCACTGCACGCCAACCTGGGTGACAAAGCAAGACGCTGTCTCTATAAAAAATAAAAATAAATACTAAAATAAAAAATGTTTAAATTTTTTAAAGGAGAGGGAAGGAAAGGAAAATGATATTTTCAAGAAACATGCCAACCAATAAGTATAGAAGAAGTAATGGAATTTTAAAAATCACCACTTAAGCAGCACATAGTAATAAGTGATTCAGGCAAGGAGCATCACTGGATAATAAAACCACTGAGGCCAGGCACGGTGGCTCGTGCCAGTAATCCCAGCACTTTGAGAGCCGAGGTGGGTGGATTACCTGAGGTCAGGAGTTCAAGACCAGCCTGGTCAACATGGTGAAACCCTGTCTCTACTAAAAATATAAAAATTTAGCCAGGCGTGGTGGCAGGTGCCTGTAATCCCAGCTACTTGGGAGGCTGAGGCAGGAGAATCGCTTGAACCCAAGAGGTAGAGGTTGCAGTGAGCCAAGATCACACCACTGCACTCCAGCCTGGGTGACAGAGTAAGACTCTGTCTCAATAAACAACAAAACAACAAAAACACTGAGTGAACGATTGTTGGGGAACAGGGTACTCATCTGGTCTCTAGGTATCACCTCACAAATTACTCATTTGTGAGTAATTTGGGAGGAATCTGACATATACATCCTTAAGGAAATGACCAAATTAACTTAGCATCAATTATAATAAGACAAACTGACACCATGTGTCTACCGGTGTGCAGGACCAAGATATCACATGATCTCCGTAGTTCTGCCAAAAATGTAGACTCTGAATCTAATCACAAGGACACAATCAGACAAGTCCAGATTGAGGGATATTCTAAAAAACAACTGACCTGTATCCTTCAAAAATATCCGTGTCATGAAAGAAAAATATGGCTGAAGAGGCATAACAAATTCAGTGTCACTTGTGATGAGTGATTGGATCCTGGATTGAAACAAATTATTTCAATAATGTTGAAAGAGACATTATTGGACAATTATGGAAATCTGAATATGGACATTTTATTAGATAATCATGTCGGTGATAACATTTTCTAAGTGGGAGAAGTATATTGTGGTTATAGGGGAGAATGTCCTTAATTCTTTTTTTTTTGAGACAGAGTCTCACTCTGTCACCCAGGCTGGAATACAGTGGCATGATCTCGGCTCACTACAACCTCCACCTCCAAGGTTCAAGCGATTCTCGTGCCTCAGCCTTCCTAGTGACTGGGATTACAGGCACCTTCCACCATGCCTGGCTAATGTTTTTATTTTTAGTAGAGATGGGGTTTCGCCATATTGGCCAGGCTGGTCTCAAACTCCTGGCCTCAAGCAATCCACCTGCCTTGGCCTCCCAAAGTGCTGGGCTTACAGGCATGAGCCACCACTCCTAGCCAAATATCCTTAATTCTTGGAGCATGCATATCTGAGGAAAAATGGCTCTATGTCTACATCTGTTCCTCAAATGATTCAGCAAAAAAGAAAATTTGTATATATGTACAGTGAGAGAAAGCCAAATATGGCAAATGGTTAACAGTTGATAAGTGAATCTAGGTAAATTTTTGCAACTTCCCTGTAAGTTTGAATTTTTGTTGTTGTGGTGGTTGTTGTTGTTGAGACAGAGTCCCGCTCTGTCACCCAGGCTGGAGTGCAATGGTGCAATCTTGGCTCACTGCAACCTCTGCCTGCTGGGTTCAAGCAATTCTCTGCCTCAGCCTCCTGAGTAGCTGGGATTACAGGCGCCTGCCACCACGCCTGGCTAATTTTTGTATTTTTAGTAGAGATGGAGTTTCACCATCTTGGCCAGGCTGTTCTTGAACTCCTGACCTCATGATCCACCCTCCTCAGCCTCCCAAAGTGCTGAGATTACAGGCGTGAGCTACCATGCCTGGCCAGTTTGAAATTTTTTTAAATCAAAAGTTGGGGAACATAGGGGTAATCACTCTGTGGTCACCCCCATGTACATGTTAATAAAATTTATATGCTTTTTCTCTAAACAAAAGAAAAGGCCAGGTGTGGTGGCTCATGTCTGTAATCCCAGCACTTTGGGAGGCTGAGGGAGGAGGACTGCTTGAAGCCAGGAGTTTGAGATCAGCCCGGGCAACATAGTGAGATCTCATCGCTACTAAAAATTAAAAAAAAAAAGTGGGGGAAAATATAACATAAAATTTACTACAGTAGGCTGGGCATGGTGGCTCACACCTGTACTCCCAGCACTCTGGGAGGTGAAGGCAGGCAGATCACCTGAGGTCAGGAGTTCAAGACCAGCCTGGCCAACATGGTGAAACCCTATCTCTACTAAAAATACAAAAATTAGCCAGGAGTGGTGGCATGTACCTATAATCCCAGCTACCCAGGAGGATGAGGCAGGAGAATCGCTGGAACCCGGGAGGTAGAGGCTGCAGTGAGCCAAGATTGCACCACTGCACTCCAGCCTGGGCCACAGAGCAAGACTGCATTGCCAAAAAAAAAAAAAAAAAAAAAAAAATTTTACTAAGTAGCAGAAACAGCAAAACTAAAAATTTTTGAAAGTGGTTGTCTCTAGGGATGTCTTAGTCTATTTGGACTGCTATAACAAAATACCATAAACTGAGTAGTTTATAAACAACAGAAATGTATTTCTTACAGTTCTGGAGGCTGGGAAGTCCAAGTTCAAGGCACTGGCAAATTGGTCTGGTGAGGGCCAACTCTCTGGCTCATAGATGGAGCCTTCTCATTGTGTCTTCACATGATGGTAGGGGCAAGGCAGCTGTCCCCGGCCTCTTTTATAAGGGCACTAATCTTTTAAAAGGGCTCTGGGACAGGCACAGTGGCTCATGTCTGTCATCCCAGCGCTTTGGGAGGCTGAGGTGGGAGTGAGAGGTGACAGCGTGCTAGCAGCCCTCACAGCCCTCGCTCGCTCTCGGCACCTCCTCTGCCCGGGTTCCCACTTTGGCGGCACTTGAGGAGCCCTTCAGCCCGCTGCTGCACTGTGGGAGCCCCTTCCTGGGCTGGCTGAGGCCAGAGCCGGCTCCCTTAGCTTGCGAGGAGGTGTGGAGGGAGAGGCCCGGGTGGGAACCGGGGCTGCGGGTGGGAACCGGGGCTGCGGGCGGTACTTGCGGGCCGTACTTGCGGGCCAGCACGAGTTCCGGGTGGGTGTGGGCTCGGCGGGCCCCGCACTGAGAGCCGCTGGCCGGCCCTGCTGGCCCCAGGCAATGAGGGGCTTAACACCCGGGCCAGCCGCTGCAGAGGGTGTGCTGGGTCCCCCAGCAGTGACGGTCCACCAGCGCTGAGCTTGATTTCTCGCCGGGCCTTAGCTGCCTCCCCGCGGGGCAGGGCTCGGGACCTGCAGCCCGCCATGCCTGAGCCTCCCCCCTTCCCTCGGTGGGCTCCTGTGCGGCGGGAGCCTCCCTGACAAGCACCACCCCCTGCTCCACAGGGCCCAGTCCCATCAACCACCCAAGGGCTGAGGAGTGCGGGCGCAGGGCGCGTGACTGGCAGGCAGCTCCACCTGCGGCCCTGGTGGGGGATCCACTGGATGAAGCCAGCTGGGCTCCTGAGTCTGGTGGGGACTTAGAGAACCTTTATGTCTAGCTAAGGGATTGTAAACGCACCAATGGACACTCTATCTAGCTACTCTGGTGGAGACTTGGAGAACCTTTATGTCTAGCGAAGGGATTGTAAATACACCAATCGGCACTCTGTATCTAGCTCAAGGTTTGTAAACACACCAATCAGCACCCTGTGTCTAGCTCAGGGTTTGTGAATGCACCAATCAACACTCTGTATCTAGCTACTCTGGTGGGGACTTGGAGAACCTTTGTGTCTACACTCTCTATCTAGCTAATCTAGTGGGGAGGTGGAGAACCTTTGTGTCTAGCTCAGGGATTGTAAACGCACCAATCAGCACCCCGTCAAAACAGACCACTCGGCTCTCTGTAAAATGGACCAATCAGCAGGATGTGGGTGGGGCCAGATAAGAGAATAAAAGCAGGCTGCCCCAGCCAGCAGTGGCAAGCCCTTCGGGTCCTGTTCCACACTGGAAGCTTTGTTGTTTTGCTCTTTGCAATAAATCTTGCTGCTGCTCCCTTTTTGGGTCCACACTGCCTTTATGAGGTGTAACACTTACCAGGAAGGTCTGCAGCTTCACCCCTGAGCCAGTGAGACCACGAACCCGCCAGAAGGAAGAAACTCCGAACACATCTGAACATCCAAACATCAGAAAGAACAAACTCTGGACACGCCGCTTTTAAGAACTGTAACACTCACTGCGAGGGTCCATGGCTTAATTCTTGAAGTCAGTGAGACCAAGAACCCACCAATTCCGGACACTGGAGGATTGCTTGAGGCAGAAGTTTGAGACCAGCCTGGGCAACATAGCGAGACCCTCTCTACCAAAAAATTAAAATTAGATGAGCATAGTGGTGTGCACCCATAGTCCTAGCTGCTTGAGAGGCTGAGGCTGGAGGATTGCTTGAGCCCCGGAGTGCGTGGTTTCAGTGAGCTATGATTGCGCTACTGCACTCTGGCCTAGGAGGCAGAGTGAGACCCTGTCTCAAAAAGAAAAAAGAAAGCAGGGGGTGGGAAGTGGGGGTGTGCTCTGCTCTCATGACCTAATCAACACCCACCTCCTAATACTCATTAATAAGTTCCCACCTCCTAATACCATCACTTTGGGGGTTAGGATTTCAACATATGAATTTGGAGGGTACATAAACATTCAGATCACAGTAGTGAGTATCACTGGGTTGAGCCAAAAGGGGTACTTCTAGTTTTCATCTTATATTTTTTGAACTTTTTTGGTTTTGCTATATTTCTATATTACTTCTATGATTAAAGAAAACTAGGTTAATTAATAAAACAAAATATCTACAACAGAAGCTGTTCTGAGGATGGTAAGCTTATATCCATGGGGGTCTCTTCATTCCAGAAAAAAAATGAATAAGCATTGCATTTAATGCCCATTAATGCTCATTAAGTTTTTAGACCTATTAGTGAGTGCTGAGGTCCTTAGAGCTCATGCAGATTTCCTCGGCTTCATTTCTGTTCAACAACAGCACTTAGTAAAGGGTAATGTATTCTTTTGCAAAATCTTGCTAAGAGGAAAATAATTGCCAAGAGCATCAAACATTGCTAATGTGAAGACACATTAAACTGTAAATATCCTTCAGAAAATGATGAAAATGGCAAAATGAGTAAAATCATATCTTGATTATTGTGTCCAGCTACGTCCCATTTATTTCACCAGGAAGTTCTATGTCTGTCAATCTACCTGGACCCTATTTTCAATCCACAAAATAGATAAGGAACCTAGAAAATTTTGCATTGTGTTCTGTTAATTCACTTTAATCAATAGGGAAAATGACTTGCCCAAATCACGCTGCTGATTTTTGGCAAATGCTCGACTGGAAATCAGGCCTCTTCCGGTATATCCTAAGCCCATAGGTCCTGACCCCATGGCCTCTGATTCTTCCATGCTATGTGAGTATGGACACGTCACTCAACATTTCCTGGCCTCAGTGTTCTTACCTGTAAAATGAAGTTGGAGAATTAGATTAACACAAAATTAGCCCTCACTGTCCCTGATGGTAGCCACGTTTTTCAGTGGGAGAAATGTAGGTCTCACAAGGCTCTGCAACTTGGTAAGTTTCACCTTGCAAGGCAATCTTGCACACATACTCACTTTACATTCTGTCTCATCTGAATAGACTCAGCTTAATGTAGCCAAAAAAAAAAAAAACAAAAACCAAAACAAGAAACACCCACAGTTGTGACAGCCTGAGGCATCCAGCTACAAGAAAACTCAGTTGACAGGACCCAGTTTAGCTAAATTTGCTTAATCAGAACAACAACAAAAAAAAGCCTAGGAACCATAACACTCCTTAAAAAACAAAAAGCAGGTAGGTAGCGGTGGCTCATGCCTATAATTCCAGCACTTTGGGAGGCCCAGGCAGGCGAATCACGAGGTCAGGAATTTGAGACCAGGCTAGCCAACATGGTGAAACCCCATCTCTACTAAAAACACAAAAAATTAGCTGGGCATGGTGGCGGGCACCTGTAATCCCAGCTACTCGGGAGTCTGAGGCAGGAGAATTGCTTGAACCCAGGAGGTGGAGGTTGCAGGAAAAAAAAAAAAAGCAAACACACACACACACACACACACACACTCACACACACAGAGATTTATTAAGCTAATAAGTTTTGGTAAAAGGTCATGATCATTTTTAATTCTGCATGAATCAGTGGATTAGCAACTGTAGACCAAACTCAGTATTAATCTCGTTTGTTGTTAATGATGCTAAAGGATCCTCAGAACCCCTAGAAAGCCAACATTCACTGTGGCTTCTATAGTTAGACATGCAAAACCAGAAGGAACTTTAGAGATCACCTAACACATTAACTTTATAGAAGACAGAAGGAGGCCCACCAGAGCAAGAGTGACTTACCCAAGTTCACACTTGCCTGGGGCAGAGCCAAGATTAAAGGTCAGGCCTCTTGACCCCCAGCTCAGTGGATATTCCTCATGTGAAATGCTAAAGGCTGAAGCCCTGGGTAAAGCCAGATCCACTCATTATGACCAAGGTGAGCCTGAAATAATTCAACAAGAAATGTTGGAAGGCCAATATGCAAAAAACACACCAGTAGCTGTAGGAGACACCTGAGGAGACATGAAATAGAAAACACATTAGAAATAGCCAAGAATGTGAGCAGTGGGCTACAGCTCCAGCCCCCAAGAGTTTGGATAAAGTCAAGGGAAACTTTCCCAAGAGAGAAAATACATTGTATTTCCCACCTTAAAAATATATTTTTAAAAATGATTTTATAAAAGACACATATACCACAAGAGGTGTTTTGGTTTTGTTTTAAAGACAAGGTCTTGCTGTGTCACCAAGGTGGGAGTACAGTGGTGCAATCACAGCACACTGCAGCCTCGACCTCCTGAGTTCAAGTGACCCTCTGCCTTAGCTTCCCTAGTACCTAGGATGGCAGGCACATGCCACTATGCTCAACTATTTTAATTTATTTTTGTAGAGACAGGGTCTTGCTATGTTGCCCAGGCTGGTCTCAAACTCCTAGCCTTAATCGATCCTCCCACCTTGCCCTCCCAAAGTGCTGGGATTACAGACGTGAGCCACTGTGCCCTGCGTACATGAGTCTTTTTTGGTGTTTTAAATAATATTTATTAGGGGTTATCAACTTATCAAAAGGAAACATTCATTGCAGATAAACTTTTTAAAAGACAGAAATAAAATACTCTTAAAATGTTGATATTTCTTCTATTTTTATACATAAATACACTCTTGTTTTCAATTGGGATCACTTGGCATATATTATTTTGTATCTTGCCTTTCTGTCTTAATTTTGTCTTGAGAATTTCCCATGTAATTAAAGAGTCTTTGAAAACATCAAGATTCCATTAAATAAGTGTAGTATCAATTATTTAATGCCTTACATGTTGTTAGTCATTAAGTTGCACATTTTTCATGATAAAAAATGATGCTGTGATCATCATATGATTCATAACGTAGGGTTTGAAAATAATGGTCATGGATAAGATAAACTATTCAATAAGGGATGTCAAGACAATAACTAGTCATCTGGATACAAAACTGAGTTGGTTCAGCATTTATACCAGTATAAATTCTCAGTAGTCTGTACTGAGTGTTTATACTGAGTATTTAGTAAATTATACTGAGTACTTATGCCAGTGTAAATTCCAAATGACTCAAAGATTGAAATGTTTAAAAATAAAATCATAAAAGTATTAAAGGGAAGGATAGGAAAAATATTCCCCTAGGAGAGGGAAAGACCTTTCTAATTATGACCAAAAAAGTCCAGGATACATAAAATTAAGGAATGACAAATTAAATCCCATAAAAATATATTTATGGCAATTAAAAAAGAGAAAAAGTAAAAAAGGACAAACTGGATAGGCATGGTAGCTCATACCAGTAATC
Organism: Pan troglodytes; assembly: GCF_028858775.2. Classification (NCBI taxonomy): domain Eukaryota; kingdom Metazoa; phylum Chordata; class Mammalia; order Primates; family Hominidae; genus Pan; species Pan troglodytes. Next base: position 56,059,088 of record NC_072414.2, read on the forward strand.
CCAACACTTTGGGAGGCCAAGGCAGGAGGATTGCTTGAGGCCAGAAGTTCAAGAGTCTGGACAACACAGCAAAACCCTGCCTCTACAAAAAATTTAAAAATTAGCCAGGCATGGTGGCCCATGCCTGTAGTCCCAGCTACTTGGGAGGCTGAGGTGGGGGAATTGCTTGAGCCTGGTGATTGTGCCACTGCACTCTAGCACAACATATGCTAAAATGTAAGCAAAAAAGGAGCATATGTGTTTGTTCTGCTGTTTACAGGCATAAAAAACTCTGAAGCTACAAGAGCGATTAATCATGAAACCTACTGGAAAAGGATGTGAACTAAATCGGGAAGGAGTCTTTTCACTGTATACCTTTGAATGCTTTTTGATGTTGAACCACCTGTGGTATTACTCATTCAAAAATAAAAGCCAGGCATGGTGGCACGCAGCTGTCATCCCACCTACTTGGGAGGCTGAAGCAGGAGAATCGCTTGAACCCAGGAGGCGGATGTTGCAGTTAGTGGAGATTGCACCACTGCACTCCAGCCTGGGCGACAGAGCAAGACTCCGTCTCAAAAAAAAAAAGAAAGAAATGAATAAAAATATAAAAATCTCAGCTACTTGGGAGGCTGAAATGGGAGAACCACTTGAGCCCAGGAGTTCAAGACCAGCCTGGGCAACATAGCAAGACCTGATCTCTACAAAAAACAAACACACAAAAATTAGCTGGGTGTGGTGGCTTGCACCTGTAGTCCCAGCTATTCAGGAGGCTGAGACAGGAGGATTGCTTGAGCCCAAGAGTTAGAGGCTGCAGTGAGCTATTATCTTGCCACTGCACCCCAGCCTGGGCAACAGAGCGAGATCCTGGTATCTTAAACAAACAAAAAACTGCAGATGACTAACATGTTGTTAGTCATTAAGTTGCACATTTTTCATGATAAAAAATGATGCTGTGATCATCATATGATTCATGACATAGGGTCAAACATGTTTACACAACAAGAAAATAGGAAATATATTTGCAGTATATGTGACAGAAAATGCTAATATTTGTATTGTATAATTAGCTTTTTAAAACATGAACATTCCAGTAGAGGCCAGGCACAGTGGCTCACACCTGTTATCCCAGCGCTTCGGGAGGCTAAGACTGGAGGATTGCTTGAGCCTAGGAGTTTGAGGCTGCAGTGAGTATGAAAGCACCACGGCACTACAGCCTGGATGACAGAGAAAGACTCTTATCTAAAAAAAAAAAAAATTCTACATGTTTAACCTTACAAATAGATGCTAATGAAAAACCTTTTCAAAATCCTCCACCTTGGGCAAATATTTTTTAAAATAATAATACCCAATATTACTGTAGAACAGGAACACCTACCCCACTCTTGGTTGGGTATCAATTGGTACAATTTCTCCAGAGGCCAATTCAACAATATGTATCAAAGCCTCAAAATCATTCATAATCTTTGGCAAAGGGTTCCATATCTAAGAAAGTCTTCAGTGATGGGCCATGCGCCGAGGCTCACACCTGTAATCCCAGCACTTTGAGAGGCCGAGGCAGGCAGATCACTAGGTCAGGAGATGGAGGCCATCCTGCCTAACACAGTGAAACCCCGTCTCTGCTAAAAATACAAAAAATTAGCCGGACGTGGTGGCATGAACCTGTGATCCCAGCTACTCAGGAGGCTGAGGCAGGAGAATCAGTTGAACCTGGGAGGTGAAGGTTGCAGTGAGCTGAGATCACATCACTGCACTCCAGCCTGGGTGACAGAGCAAGACTCCCTCTCAAAAAAAAAAAAAAGTCTTCAGTGATAATCACTCCAGTCAGAACAAAGGCACAGGCTGCAATAAGTCCATGGTGGTCTGGTACCACTTAGTGCAGCCGGGTTAGAGGGGGAGTGAGTGTGCCCTCAGGGCCTTTGGGAAAACTCAGGGCAGCTGATGCAAAGTGGGTATGCTCTGTCACTAAGAAATAATGCTTTGCTGCCATCTGGTGTTCTCCCAGATAATCGCACCCACCCCAGAGGAAAAACTCTCCAAGTTAGCACTAAGCAGCCCTTTCCTCTATTCTCCCCTACCCCGGAAGATGGGGGTCTCGCTCTGCCACCCAGGAGGGAGTGCAGTGGCGCAATCAGGGTTCACTGCAGCCTCAATATCCTGGCCTCAAGCGATCCTTCCATCTCAGCCCCCCAAGTAGCTGGAACTACAGGTGTGCACCACCATGCCCTGCTAATTTTTTGATTTTTTGTACAGACAGGGTCCCGCTATGTCGCCTAGGCTGGTCTCAAACTCTTGAGCTCTAGCCATCCGCCCACCTTGGCCTCCCAAATGTTGGGATTACAGGCGTAAGTCACTGCACCTGGCCTTCTCTATTTTTAACAAACCCTAATAAAGCATTTACTAGGTTCCAGGCGTTGTGCTCAGCACTTTACAAGCATTCCCTTTTTTAGTCCTCATAAGGGCCCCATGAAATAGGTAATTTTATCATCCCCATTTTACAAATGAGGGAACTAAAATACAGAGAAGCTAGGTAACTTGCCCAAAGTCACACAGCTACTAAGTAACTGAGTATTGGATTAGAACAAGATGGCAGTTTGGCACCAGTGTCTGTGCTCTTGACCACATCCTTTGTGAAGAGGATCCAGGGTCTGCGTGGTGCTAACAGCACTTGGAGAGAACCTGACAGCCCATACAGCAACATCCTCTCCACATCCAGTACATCTGCCCCAAATAAGTCCATATCAGAACTGGGTTCGCTCATGCCCTATAGGCAGTCTAACCTGAGTCATGGACAACCACCAGTTCAGGCTAAATCCAATGAAGTTTTTTGGAAAAATCTTTACTTGTATTTCATATATACAAAAAGATATCAGAAATAATGTGGCTGAGCACAGCGACTCATGCCTTTAATCCCAGCACTTTGGGAGACCAAAGTGGGAGGATCGCTTGAGCCCAGGAGTTTGAGACCCCCTAGGCAATATAGTGAGACCTCATCTCTACAAGAAATTTAAAAATTAGCTAGCTTTGGTGGCGTGCATCTGTAGTCCCAGCTACCCGGGAGGCTGGGGCGGGTGGATAGCTTGAGACTGGGAGATAGAGCCATGATCGTGTCACTGCACTCCAGCCCCAGTGACAGAGTGAGACCATGTCCCAGAAAAAAAAAAAAAAAAAAGAGTATTAACAGTAGTGGTGCATCAGTAATGAGTTTGAACCCCGACAGTTCACTGGCTTGTTTTCTACCATGGTATTAACACATGCAGAAAACCACCTGGGATATGAGTGCAATGAGACTTTTACAGCAATCCTACCCCTTCCTAGTAAACTGGCCCCCACTAACTACAGTCAATTGTGTCCTGCTGGACACATCTGCAGTTTTGGTAGCAGTTGCTTCATGGTGGAGCTGGGAAAGCTGCTTTTTTTTTTCCTTTTTTTCTTCCTTTCTTTTATTTTTTTCTTTATTTTTTGAGACAGCATCTCACTCTGTTGCCAAGGCTGGAGTGCAGTGGCGCAATCTTGGCTCACTGCAACCTCCGCCCCCCAGGTTTAAGCAATTCTCTGCCTCAGCCTCCCGAGTAGCTGGGATTACAGGCACGTGACACCATGTCCAGCTAATTTTTGTATTTTTAGTAGAGATGGGGTTTCACCATCTTGGCCAGGCTGGTCTTGAACTCCTGACCTCGTGATCCACCCGCCTCGGCTCCCAGAGTGTTTGGATTACAGGCGTGAGCCGCTGCACCCAACCTAAGCCACCACCCCCGGCCATAAGCTTCTTATTTGTAACGGTCTAAGAAAGCAGTGGATAAATAATTAGTTGAGCGTGGTAGCTCTCATCTGTAGTCCCAGCTTCTTGGGAGGCTGAGGTGGGACAATTGCTTGAGCCCAGTAGTTTGAGGCTGCAGTGAGCCCTGATGGTGCCTTTTCACTCCAGCAGGGGCGACAGAGAGCGACCCTGTCTCAAAAGCAAAAACAAGAAGGTAGTGGCTCCTACTGGGGCTCAGAAAGCAATAACCCAAAATATGGCTCCTTGGTGTGCTGTGAATTAAAGGAGAATAGAAAGCCTCAGAAGCAGCCTCAAAAGCAAAGACTCTCTCTGACCATATCCTGCCCTGCTGTCTCCTGCCCCTTCCTCCTCCAAAGGGAGTCATAGAAAACAGAATCTCTCTTCCCCAAGGGAGGAAATAGAAACCAGAACCTCTTTTCAAAGCAAGCCATACCAGTCTGGGAAACATGGCAAAGTCCCATCTCTACAAAAAAATACCCAAAAAAATTTAGCTGTGCATGGTGGTATGCACCTGTGGTCCCAGCTACTTGGGAAGTTGGGGTGGGAGGATCACTTGAGCCTGAGAGGTTGAGGCTGCAGTGAGCCATGATTGTGCCACTGCACTCCAGCCTGGGCAACAGAGCAAGACCATCTCAAAAACAAAAACAGTAACAACAACAAAAAGCAAACCACAAAACCTAGAAATATTACTCTAACTTTCCCCCGCCTTTCTGTGCATGAGCTGGCCATAAAGAAATTCTCTGACCTGCCTTATCTAACAGTAGGTCATAAGACTGCCCCGTACCCAGGAGGAAGGAATGCTACACAGAAAGGCCATGAAGAATCTGAAGAGATAGTCCTTGCTGGGATTCCCCACTTAGTCCATTACCATTAGATCGCACTCTTTTTGTCCAATCACATTTCTACACAATTGTCCACTCTTCATCAAACCTAAGCAGAAAAATAAGACAGTTTTCCCTGGGTCTTTGGATTCTTCCTATCTGAAGCCTGCTGTGTCACATAAAACTTGGATTGACCACATTTGTTATGCTTTTCTCTTGTTACCCTGTCTTTTGTCACGGGGGTGTTGGCCATGACCTTTATGATGGGTGAGGAAAGGTATCACACCTTCTGCCCCTATACTCCCAAAGTTGTGAACCCTCAGGGCTCTGGGGGGTTATTAAAGGAGGGGGAAGCCCAATGCTCAGCTAGCATTACTTGTAAAGCAGAGTTATTAACCCGGGGTCCACTGGCTCCTTAGCAAGTCTGTGAATGTCCTGGAGTCACATGCAGTTTCATGTGAGTGCCTTTTTCCCCCTAGGGAGAGGGCCCATTCCACATCTTTTATCTGATTTTCCAATTGGTCTGACTTTTCAGAAAGGATAATCATTCTTGTAAATCAGGAGTTTGCTAATGGCACACAGGCCAAATCCAGCCCAATGCTGGAATTTTGTACAACCCACAAGCTAAGATGGTTTTTATATTTTTAAACGGTTGAAAAAATTAAAAAGGAAAATAGTAATTCATGACACATGAAAATTATATGAAATTCAAATTTGTGTCCATAAAGTTTTCTTGGAGTGCAATCATGCTTATTTGTTTACAGACTATCAGCTGCTTTTGTGCTACAAGGGCAGAGTTGAATAGTTACAACAGAGCATATGGCTTGAAAAGCCTAAAATATTGCCTATGTGGCCCTTTTCCAAAAACGTTTCCTAACCCTTGCCAAACATGGACTAGATAACACTACTTCTGACTATATATGTACCTCTATTTTTCACTTCTATGTAGATACCATTATGATTAATAAAGTTTAAATTCATTTTCTAATATAATTAATGCAGTAGATGTTAGTTTTTTGACCCCTCTCACTCTACTATAGAATTCCCACCATGTGAGTCTTGCTGGGGGGACAGAGTCCACCTCCCCACACCAAAGGTCAGATTTTCTTTTCTCCTGCCTTCTTGGCAGCCAGGACATGGACATGTGACTTGAGATCAGCCGACTAGAGATCTCAGCTAGGACTAGGAAGCTGGAGTGAGTCACACAAAAATGAGAAATCACTCTGGCAGTAGCGGAGACAATAGAAGTCACATCTAGCTTCCAGGAGCAGCAGGGCCAGCAGTTCAGGTGACTCCTGTAGCAATGATCCACTTGGAGTTGCATGTCAGTAGTGTCCTCACCAGACAGTCCCTAAGGCATGGTTTTGTCTTTGGACCTGCTGCCCGGCTTCTGTTTCTACTTGGCCAGGACGAGCTCAGGCACTAGATAAAACTGAGCCCGAATCACTCACTGCCTGGAGCAGAGAGAAGCTGAAGGTCCAGGCTAATAAGTATGAACTCCAGGAGGACAGACAATGGCTGATGTATCTTTGTGTCCTTGGCACCCAAGACAGTGCCTGGGTCCAGACTTTGGGAGCTAGGCAGTTCTGGATCAGGAGTTCACTCACATGGTTTGCAAATTGGTGCTGGTTGTTGTTGGGAGGCCTCAGCTGCACTCCTTGTGGAATTCTCCACAGGGTGGCTTGAGTTCTCGTGACATAGCAGCTGGATTCCTATAGAATAAGCAATCCAAGAGCCTAAGGTGAAAACAGCAATACCTTTTATGATCTAGCCTCAGAAGTCACCCATTGTCACTCTGCCATTCTTTATTAGCCACACCCATCAGCTCCAATTCAATATGGAAGTTAACTATACAAGGGCATGAATACCAGGAAGTGAGGATCATGGGGGCCATGTTGGAGGCTACTATACTTCACATGACCATTAACCCCTAAAACAAACCAAATGAAGGACAGATAAAGTGCGGACCATACATTTAGGTTGGTTTAATCAAAACTTCTTTGGTGGACTTCTTGATCTTCAAAATTGTGTATGTCATCTAGCCTTCTCCACATTTGTTCCTTATCTATGAAAGGGTCCAGGACTCTCCTTGGAAGGAAGGTAGGCCCAATCTTAAGGGTTCCTTTTGGTTCTCAGATCTCTGATTCTACAAAATAATCAGCAAAAATAAAGCTTTGAAGATATCTTTTAGGAGTTGACATTTACACTGGAATTTACAATTCAATAAAAACAGTGAGTCATTATAAGAATCATCTGCTTATTTATTTTACAGAGTAATGATTTAAATTGAGTATATTTGGGCACAGTAGATATTTGACACGAAAAGTAGTTGTATCAGAATGAGCATCAGAAAAATAGCAACTCATCTTACACATAATAACTAGAAAATATTATTCTGTCTGATCATTTAAGTGTTACAAATCCTGAGAATGTTATACATTGAACAAATTAGGTACTACCTTATAATTAAATCTCGCTTGGAAAGAATCCTTTAAAAAATGCTCTGAGGTACAAATCACCTATGTATTAAACATGAGTCTCTGACATTATACAAAGAGTTTAAACAAATATATCAAACAATTACAGGCCAGTGGCTCTTAAAACAGCTATCAGTCAGGTTCAAGGACACACTGTTCCACAATTTCCCGTAAGTTGGGGTTTTCCATTGCAGCTGCCACTCGCTCTTTGTCATTTATCTGCTTATTGACTGAAAAATACACAGACAAAAGTTAGCAGAAGAACTGTGTCAATATACAGCACCAGACAGTATTTTTATTAGCCTGCTGAAACAAAAACTTTAACTCCTTGAGAACTTAAACCTGTTTTTGGCTAATTACTCATAATGTAATTTCCCATCTAGAAGGCAGACTTAAGAGAAAAATATCTACTAGAATTCTACTACTTACCACATCTATTTTTTTCTTTCCAGTCCTTGTCCATACACATATTTTTATACAGTTACATTCAGAGTAAATATAATTTTGAAAATTGCTATTTTTTCCCCCATAAGCCTATATTTTAAACTACAGGGTTATTTAACATGGTAAAAGTCTTAAGTGTTCTAAAGTAATTATGAAGACTATGCTACAATGAATACCTTTAAACATATAGCCTTCTTTTTGGAAATATTCTCAAAAATGGGATTATTTTTAAGAGTATGAATATTTTTATGGTGTGATTCATATCATTGATTTACTTCCCAAAATTACTCACCAGTTTATATTGTCAACACCAATACATGAGCTATCAGTTTGGCAACAATACCTGGTATTATTATCATTGTTATTATTATTCTTTGAGACAGGGTCCTGCTCTGTCATCCAGGCTGGAGTGCAGTGGTGCAATCATAGCTCACTGTAACCTCCAACTCCTGGGCTCAAGAGATCCTCCTACCTCAGCCTCCCACAGGCATGAACCACCACATCTGGCTAATTTTCAAATATTTTTGTAGAGACAGGGTCTCACCATGTTGCCCAGGCTAGTCTTGAAATCCTGGCCTCAAACTCCTTCCCTCAAGGCATTCTCTCGCCTTGGCCTCCCAAAGTGCTAGGGTTACAGGTGTGAACCACCATGCCCGGGCAATAGCTGGTATTATTTAATAAAAACAAATACACATATATACGTACATAAAACAGGAGATGGAAAACGGCTCAATATTATTGTTATAATTTGCATTTCCTTGACTAATAGGAAAATAGAACATTTTCCATGTGCATATATTAGTTCTTCTTGCATGAATTTCCTGTTCATGTCTCTTTCTATTAATCTACTAGATCTTTTTTTAAAATTAGTTTGAATGGATCTTCATATAATAAAGGTATTGGCCCATTATGTTTTCTGTAATTAGCTAACAGCATTCTTAATAGAAGAGTTCAAAAGAGAGACGACTATATTCTTAATGTGGATTGAGTTTTCTGGGCTGCTGCTAAAATGTCTCATGTAGAAGACACACAAACATACACATATTCCTGTGAAAATATTTTCAATTTAGTTTCTTCCTACTACAATGTAGGCTCCACAAAGGCAGGAATGTATCTCAAAGGCTGAACTGTACCCACACATAGAAGGCACTTAATAAATTCTTACTAAATGAAAAACAAGAATCATAAGACTTAATACTATTGCTGCTGTAAAATCCTATCATTCAAGGAATTTCAAAACGATAACCTGAGTGGATTTAGGGTACCTAAACTCTTATTTTTCTAAATTACAGGTAGAAGCCCTCAGCTCGTGGGGTTTAAAGAAATTCAGCCCACAAAGAGTATAATAATCTACATGTCTAGAACTATAAATAGGGCATGGTTTTTAACAGTTTTCATGACAGTACCTAAAAAGTTTCCTGGATAGGCTGTTCCTCTGGAAGCAGCAGGCTTCCCTCTCTATAGCTCTCTTTTACGTAGGAGATTTTGTGTGTCTCTCTCCAGCCCTGTGTATGCCTTTCTGAGTCTTCTTGGTATCTATCTCACTGTTGCTCTTCCTCTATTATCTCTTTCTTCCATTCCTCTGCTATTTTTTCCCACCTTCTCAATTTACTTAGTGATGAAACTTAAGTACAACATGCCTTTTAAATGTATTTCTCATTATTTGCACTCTATCATTTGTAGATTAAAAACATTAAAATTATGTTTTTAATGTAACACAGGGATCATACAGAACATTTTGTTTTTTGCTTTTCCCAAACCCCACTTCTGCTATTTTTAAGTAGCTACTGATTGATTTCTCTCTGTAGGCCAGAGGGCCTCTATATAAAAAAGGTTCCCCACTCCCATTCTAATATACTAACCCAGAGAGACAGCACCTACCCCAAGATTCACTAAAGCTCTACTTGCTAGACCTTCAATTTCAAGTACACAGCTCTCTATCCTGTCACCAAAGAAAAGAAGCCTACTTACAGCTCATAAGTCAAGGTCCCTAGCACTGGATATTCTTTACAGATGTGTAGCCACTGGCCTAAACCAGTCAACATCCGTGGGCTCTAGTGCACTCGGAGTCCACTGCAAAAATTACTTCTTTGAAATGCCTAGGTTTCCTCACCTAGGAAGGAAGAGCCAATAACCAATTGTGCACTTTTTTGAAAGTAACCCAGTATATTCTTGGCTGGCGGAAGAATCCAGTATCCAAGATAAAATACTATCTGAAGTTGTTTTTCAATTATGTTTCAACATTCACTTACTGTCTTCTTCTGTTGAGTGGGTTCCTTCAGAAATGTAGATTTCCAACTGGAAAGTGGGAAAAAAAGTAACAGAAAAAACATTAACGCATCCTAAGATAAGAGAGTGAAGTGGAATGTACAGTAAATTCAAACATCTAGGGATGAGTGCCCAAATCCTGTTTCTTTTTTTTTTTTTTTGAGATGGAGTCTCACCCTGTTGCCCAGGCTGGAGTGCAGTGGCATGATCTCGGCTCACTGCAATCTCCGCCTCCTGGGTTCAAGCAATTCTCCTACCTCAGCCTCCCAATAGCTGGAATTACAGGCACACGCCACCACACCCAGCTAATTTTTGTATAATTATTTTTTTTTTAGTAGAGATGGGGTTTCGCCATGTTGGCCAGACTGGTCTCAAACTCCTGACCTCAGGTGATCCGCCTCGGCTTCCCAAAGTGTTGGGATTACAGGCGTGAGCCACTGCGCCCAGCGCCCCCCAAATCCTGTTTCTAACATCAGAGACATAGGGACAAATCCCCCACATCCTTCTCTAAAAAAAAAAAGGACTGAAATGAGTAGGATTTTTTATTTTGTTCACCTGGAAAAGGCCTGCAGGTGGTATTTCCATTAATTTTTTTATGAATACACAAAAATATCATTTTACACAAATGAGATCTCATATGTGTGGTTTTACTTAAGAATATCTCTTTTCTGCACTCTACTTCTTCCCGACTCAGTATCTAAACTTCCTCCTGCCCTGCCACTGACTCAGGAAATCTACAATAACAATCTAGTGTGGTTTCTTCCATATTCTTCTCTTTACCCACATAATCTTACACAGATTTTACACACACACACCCCCACATATCAGGGTTGGAAGTTTCTTCACATTGCTTGTTTTACAAAAATGGGATCACAATATAGTTTTCAGCATCCTTCTTTTCTCATTCATTATTATCATGCTAAATTTATTCTCAAGTATAATACTGCTTAAGCTATCCCTCCCGGCCCTGCTGCACCTATAGACATGAGCTACCCTCCAAGACCCAGAGCTTTTAAGACAACCTACAAAATTATTGCAAATCCTGTGGTAAAGAGAGTATGCTGTAATAAAGACGTCTACTTTCCAGAGAACACTGGAACATATGAACTAATTTTTATTTACTTATTTACTACTGAGATAAACATTTCTCATGAGTGAGAAAAATCATAACTTATTATAGTTAAAAGGGACCTACCTTAAAGGTCATCTAGTCCAATCTTTTTTTTTTTTTTTTTTTTTTGAGACAGGTCTTACTCTGTCGCCTAGGCTGGAGTGCAGTGGCGCGATCATGTCTCACTACAGCCTCGACTTCCTGGGCTCAGGTGATCCTCCCACCTCAGCTCCCACACTCCCACCCCTCTCCTCCCTCGTCTCTATTTTTTTGTAGAGACAGGGTGTGGCCATATTGCCCAAGCTGGTCTTGAATTCCTGAGGTTAAGTGATCTGCCCATCTAGGCCTCCCAAAGTACAGAGATTATAGGCGTGAGCCATTGCACCTGGCCCCAATCTCTTTTAAAAAACAAAACAAGCCGGGCGTGGTGGCTCATGCCTGTAATCCCAGCAATTTGGGAGGCCGAGGCAGGCGGATCACAAGGTCAGGAGATCGAGACCATCCTGGCTAACACAGTAAAACCCCAACTCTACTAAAAATACAAAAAATTAGCCGGGCGTGTATTACCAGCTACTCAGGAGGCTGAGGCAGGAGAATCCCTTGAACCCGGGAGGCGGAGGTTACAGTGAGTTGAGACTGCGCCACTGCACTCCAGCCTGGGTGACAGAGCAAGACTCCGTCTCAAAAAAACAAAACAAAACAAAACACCTTTCTCCTAGTAGCAAAACACTCTTATTCTAGACCTCAAAGCAACAGGTATAGAATCACTCTATACTGACTTACTTCAGTTTAAAATTACACAGGACTCATTATTCTAAAAGTGATAAAGGGGAAAAGGCAGCATTTATGCAGCTATTCCTATATGAACTATACTTCAGGGTAACCAATTGATGAGGGGAGCTGTTACCAATAATGGGACAAACTGAATTTATAGGCCTCTGATGTGATGCAATGAGAACACATTTATTCAGTATTCTTGCCAAAAATGCACAAACTGAATCTAACCAGGAAACATCAGAAAACTCAATTTGAGGGACAATCTATAAGATATCTGGTTTACATTCTTCAAAAATATCAAGATCATGAAATAAAGGCTAAGGAACTACTCCAAATTAAATGAGACTAAAGAGACATGGCAACTAATGCAATGTATGATGGGGGAGAGGAGCAGAGCCAGGAGGAGGGACCGCCATGAAGGATGTTACCCATTGGAATACGTGCTGTAGATGAGATGACAGTACTGTATCAATGTCCTGGTTTAGAAATTTATACTGTGGTAATGTAAGAGAATGTCCTTGTTTTCAGGAAATACATCCTATAGTATTTAGAGTAAGGGGGCATTACAAATGCACTCAAACATTTCCAGAAAATATGTGTACGTGTGTGTGTGTGTGTGTGTACATATACAGAGAGAAATTAATGATAAACCAAATGTGGCAAAATGTTAACAATTAGTGAATCTGAATCTGGGTGAAGGATATATGGAATTTCTTTGTACTATTCTTCACTATTTTATTTCTTTTCTTTCATTATTTTCATTTCAAATAAAAAGTTAAACATTGTAATTAAAACAGTTAAAAATGAAAAATAAAATTTACAGGGCATCATAAACCACTAGTATAATAATTTATTAATTTACTCAATTTAAGACATATTTATTGAGCTCCAAATATGTATAAGATCATAGCAGGAACACAGAGATGTATCATATATGAATCTTGACTTCAAGAAGCTGACAGCTGGTCAGGCGTGGTGGCTCATGCCTGTGATCCCAGCACTTTGGGAGGCTAAGGCGGGTGTATTACCTGAAGTCAGGAGTTCAAGACCAAACTGGCCAACATGGCAAAACCCTGTCTCTACTAAAAATACAAAAATTTAGCTGGGTGTGGTGGTATGCGCCTGTAATCCCAGCTATTTGGGAGGCTGAGGCAGGATAATCGCTTGAACCCAGGAGTCAGAGGCTGCACTGAGCCGAGATCGCACCACTGCCCTCCAGCCTGGGTGACAGAGCGAGATTCCATCGCAAACAAAAAAAAAAAAAAAAGAGAGAGAGAGAGAGACGTTGACAGTCCAGGAGGGAAGATGAAAAACAAACAGAACACAAGTTAGAAAAGGACACTCTCTACATCAGAAGACAAAGAAAGAGCCACGGGGCTGGGTGCAGTGGCTCACGCCTGTAATCCAAAACACTTTGGGAAACCAAGGCGGGAGGACTGCTTGAGCCCAAGAGTTCAAGAACAGCTTGGGCAACATAGTGAGACTCTGTCACTACAAAAAATAAAATTAGCTGGGCATGGTGGCATATACCTGTGGTTCCAGCTACTTGGGAGGGTAAGGAGGGAGGCTCACTTGAGCCTGGGAGATCAAAGGTTCAGTGAGCTGTAATCATACCACTATATTCCAGCTTGGGCAACAGGGTGAGACCCTGTCTTTAAAAAAAACAAAAAGAAAGAGCCACGGCAATTCAAAAAAAGAAATAGCTTTAGTTACAGAAATCAGGACTAGTAGTATGGAAAGGTGAATACAAAAAAAAAAAAAAATTTAAAAGATAAATAAAAATTCATCTTAAAAAGAAGAAAGAAATCAGGACTGACATCATGGAAAATAAAATAGTATTTCACTGGGCCTTAAAACGTGGGTAGGATTTGGCCAGGCCCAGTGGTTCATGCCTATAATCCCAACACTTTGGGAGGCCAAGGCAAGATGATCACTTGAGCCCAGGAGTTTGAGACTAGCTTGGGCAACAAAGAGAGACCTCATCTCTACCAAAAATTAAGAAAAAATTAGCCAGGCATGGTGGTGCACGCCTGTAGTCCTAGCTACTTGGGAGGCTGAGCCTCGGAGATAGAGGCTGCAGTAAGCAGTGATCACACCACTGCACTCCAGCCTGGGAGACAGAGCAAGACCCTGTCTCAACAGCAAACAAAAAAGATGTGTAGGATTTGAACATATGAGATGGGAGGAAGGGAACTCCAAGTAGACAGGGTACTCTGTGTAAAGGCTAGGTAGCAGCCAGGTAGAGAAGGCATATTGCCCAGCAATTACAAGAGGCAGTAAGAGACAAGGCCGAATCATTCACGAGCTATAACCAATTACTATAAATTAACTGTGATATCCATATTCTTGGTCAATAGTAGGGTTAAAAACATCTTCCTCAGATTATCACACCAAAAGCACAAGTTAAAAAATTAAAAACAAATTAGACTTTATGAAAATTTAAAACTTTTGTACTGTAAAGGACACCATCAAGAAAGTGAAAAGGCAACACACAGAATGGGAGAACATATTTGCCAATCATATCTGATAAGGGACTTGTATTTAGACTATATAAAGAACTCTTATAATTCAATAATAAAAAGACATCCTTATTTTAAAATGGGCAAAGGATCTGAATAGACAGCTCTCCAAAGATATACAAATGGCCAAAAACCACATGAAAAGGTTCTCAACATTATTAGCCATCAGAGAAATAAAAATCACAACCACCATGACAGCAGGGTGCAGTGGCTCATGCCTATAATCCCAGCACTTTGGGAGGCCGAGGCAGTGGATCACTTGAGGCCAAGAGTTCAAGACCAGCCTGGCCAACATGGTGAAACCCTGTCTCTACTAAAAAAAAAAAAAAAATTAGCCGGGAATGGTGGTACATGCCTATAATCCAAGCTGCCTGGGAGGCTGAAGCACGAGAATCGCTTGAACCCTGGAGGCGGAGGTTGCAGTGAGCCGAGATTGCACCACTGCACTCCAGCCTGGCGACAGGGCAAGACTTTGTCTCAAAAACAAAAACAAGGCCAGGCACAGTGGCTCATGCCTGTAATCCCAGCACTTTGAGAGGCCGAGGTGGGTGGATCATGAGGTCAGTTCAAGACCAGCCTGGCCAATATGGTGAAACCCCGTCTCTACTAAAAATACAAAAAATTAGCTGGGCGTGGTGGTGGGCACCTGTAGTCCCAGCTACTCGGGAGGCTGAGGCAGGAGAATTGCTTGAACCTGAGAGGCAGAGGTTGCAGTAAGCTGAGATGGCGCCACTGAACTCCAGCCTGGGTGACAGTGAGACTCTGATTCAAAAAACAAAAACAAAAAACCATCACTTCACACCCACTAGAATGCCTGTAATCAAAGATAATAATAAATGTTAGCAAGGATGTGGAGAAGTGGGAACGCAGAATGGTGCAGCCACTGTGGAAAACAAACAATTCTTCAAAATGTTAAACACAGAGTTACCATAGGACCAGGCGATTCCACTCACAGGTGGAAAAGAAATGAAAATATATGCCTACACAAAAACTTATACATGAATGTTCATAGCAGCATTACTCATAATAGACAAAAAGTAGAAACAACCTAAATGTCCATCAACTGAGTAACAGACAAGCAAAAACCACTGAATTGGTACACTTTAAATACCTGAATTGTGTGGTATGTGAATTATATCTCAACAAAGCTGTTTTACAACAACAACAACAACAACAAAAAAATACATCTTTCTTACCTTATGTTTAAATGGTAAACATCGCTGAAGTTTTACTCTTAAGCACAGCCCTGTGGAGGGAAAATCACACCTCCAATTACCTCTTTATTGCTTCTTATTGGTTCTTGAAAAAGCATACAACTGCGTTTATGTGCCCCCATACAACACAGTTGCTGAAAACAGCTTTGGCTCAATCCAGAGCAGAGCTCCTTTGAGGCTGGTACCACGCTAGGAAATTTAATATATAATCTTACATATTCCTTAGGATAATCCAATAAGCTATTACTAATCCCCTTCTACAAATTATTAAACCAAAGTCACAACGTAACTTCCTCAAGGTCACTGAGTTACAATAGTGGCAGAATTGGGATTGGAACCTCTGACCACTGGAAAGCCCAGGCCATTTTTACTACATCAGTTGGCCTTCCAGCAAAAGTTAATTAACTCATTAAGCTTTTTTTTTTTTTTTTTTTTGAGACGGAGTCTTGAACTGTCGCCCAGGCTGGAGTGCAGTGGCATGATCTCGGCTCACTGCAACCTCCGCCTCTCGGTTCAAGCAATTCTCCTGCCTCAGCCTCCCAAGTAGCTGGGATTACAGGCGCACACCACCACACCCAGTTGATTTTTATATATTTTTGGTACAGATGGGGTTTCACCATGTTGGCCAGGCTGGTCTCAAACTCTTTACCTCAAGTGATCCGCCTGCCTTAGCCTTCCAAAGTGCTGGGATTACAGGCATGAGCCACCCCACGCGGCCAATTCAATTAACTTTTTAAAATGCCCCACAACAGGCCAGGACACGCAAAAAAATAAAACAAGTCAAAGCCATTTTTAAAGGGCCACATAAAACCTCTCAAATTTGTAATCCTTTATGCCTGCAAGGTACAAATACAGTAACTTCTTTAAAACAAGTTCCACTGAAGTTCAGTTTATCATCCCATGCTAAGACACATCAACAAAACCTCAAACCATACAGCAATACAGCAAGATATAATTGTTAGACTACCTATCTTTTAGGGAGGTAATAACTTGGTTTTGGTTTTCTAAGTACCATTTGGTTTTCTAAGAGAATTTTTTGAAAAATCCCAAAACAGGGAAAAGGATTAGATGAGATATAATGAGGTGGTGCCTGCCACAGGGTCTTTATTTACTTATTTTTTTGAGACAGAGTCTTGCTCTGTCGCCCAGGCTGGAGTGCAGTGGCGAGATCTCAGCTCACTGCAACCTCCACCTCCTGGGTTCAAGAGATTCTCCTGTCTCAGCCTCCTGAGTAGCTGGGACTAAAGAAGCACGCTACCACACCCACTAATTTTTGTATTTTTAGTAGAGACAAGGTTTCATCATGTTGGCCAGGCTGGTCTTGAACTTCTGACCTCAAGTGATCTGCCCGCCTCGGCCTCCCAAAGTGCTGGTATTATAGGCATGAGCCACCGCGCCCGACCTTATAGAGCCTTGAACACAGTAGTTCTATAATAAATATTAGAGAATTCTAAAGAAAATATATCATTTCCTTAAGAGGGTCTCTCTTCAGAGGATCTGCCTTAAAGCATATCTGGGAGAGTTCCTCTTCCCCTGGCCCCACCATTGTCTCCTTAATTTGTTATCTGTGTACTGTCTGAATATCCTCATGTATTTTAGTCACTATTGGTAGGTGTTTTACAATTCGCAAAGCACTTTTTTGAGCATCATTATCCTCAAGAGAGGTAGTACAGCATAACTGAGATACTTTGGGTTTCAAAAGTAGCTTCACTACATACTCGCTGTGATCCTGCATAAGTTACTTAACCTCTCTGAACTTCAGTTTCCTTATCTGCAAAACAGGTATTATAGTATCAGCTGGGCAAGGTGGCTCATGCCTGTAATCCCAGCACTTTGGGAAGCCAAGGCGGGAGGATTGCTTGAGCCCAGGAGTTCAAGACCAGCCTGGGCAACATAGCAAGACCCCATCTCTAAAAGTAATAATAATAATAATAATAATAATAAAACATTAAAAATATATATAATATCACAATATATACGGTTGCTATGAGGAATAACCTGTTATGCAATGTGTTTAAAACAGTACCTGACACATAAGTTTACAATAATAGTATAAAAATAATTACTATAAATAGTAAAAAATAATAGTATAAGATATTACTATTTTATACTATTTTATAATTTTCATTTTACAGCCAAGAAACCAAGGTAAGTGATTTAACATTACTTAGCTAACAAGTGGCAGAGGTAGAACCCAAACCTACACCTTCTGACCTCCAAACCCTAAGACCCTTCCCATTGGACCGCAGCTGCCTTCAGCCGTTCTTATCTGGAATAAGTCACCACAAATGATTATCAACTTGTTTCCCTGCCTTATCCTCTTGTTCCCTTGGAGTCTTCCTTGTCAATCACTTACCAAGGTAACACTGAGTAGGTGATACTCTTACTCAGGCACCTTTCCAGGCTAGGACTACCTGCTCGGGAGGAATATCTGTTAACACATCAGACAGACGAAGGCCTCTCTCAAGTTTTCCAGCTGTGTTGACTGAACAAAACTACTAAGATACACTATTATACAATTCTCTAAAAAGCCAATAGGCCGGGCGTGGCAGCTCACACCTGTAATCCCAGCACTTTGGGAGGCCGAGATGGGCGGATCACTTGAGGCCAGGAGTTTGAGACTAGCCTGGGTAACATGAAGAAACCCCATCTCTATTGAAAATACAAAAAATTAGTTGGGCATGGTGGCACGCGCCTATAATCCCAGCTACTTGGAGGCCGAGGCATGAGAATCGCTTGAACCCAGGAGGCAGAGGTTGCAGTAAGCCAAGACAGCACCACTGCTTTCCAACCTGGGCAACAGAGCAAGACTCTGTCTCAAAAAAAAAATAAATAAATAAAAATAAAAAATAAAAAGCCAATGGTCTTAGCTGAAATACATAACAAAAGGGCTAAGACAAAACTTTATAGAGGAAGTGTACAGATCTGAAATATCAACTATAATCTAATGTTAGCACCCTTACAGAACAGTTTTTATTTCATGCACTCTCCTGATATTTGTCCACGTACACATTTTTCTATAACTGCAATCACGATGCAATTTGAACTTATTCAAGCTTTTCATGTTTTTTTTCTTTTTTAAGAGATTGCTAGTTTCAAACTCCTAGGCTCCAGTGATCCTCTCGCCTCAGCCTCCCAAAGTGTTACAATTACAGGTGTGGGCCACCACGTCTGGTGAATATTTTCTTCTATAAAATTAGTTCCTTAATTCCTGCGTCAAACAGTATAAACTTCCAAATAGGGATTTACCAATATATACCATGAGGCTTCAAAATACTTACATAATCTAACCCAATTATTCCACGTATAGGAATTTATCCTGACGCAATAATGAGATATATAAAAATACATATATAAGGCCAGGCACGGAGGCTCACCCCTGTAATTCCAGCACTTTGGGAGGCCAAGGCAGGCGGATCACCTGAGGTTGGGAGTTAGAGACCAGCCTGACCAACATAGAGAAACCACATCTCTATTAAAAATACAAAATTAGCCAGGTGTGGTGGTGCATGTCTGTAATCCCAGCTGCTTGGGAGGCTGAGGCAGGAGAATCGCTTGAACCTGGGAGGTGGAGGTTGTGGTGAACCAAGATCATGCCATTGCACTCCAGCCTGGGCAACAAGAGTGAAACTCTGTCTCAAAAAATAAATAAATAAAAATATTTATATATAAAGTTGTTCGGTCAGGCGCGGTGGCTCACACCTGTAATCCCAGCACTTTGGTAGGCCAAAGAGGGCAGATCACTTGAGGTCACAAGTTCGAGACCAGCCTGGCCAACATGGTGAAACCCCGTCTCTACTAAAAATACAAAAATTAGCTGGGCTTGGTGGAGGACGCCTGTAATCCTAGCTACTCGGGAGGCTGAGGCGGAGAATCACTTGAACCTGGGAGGTGGAAGCTCCAGTGAGCCAAGATTGCGCCACTACACTCCAGCCTGGCCAATAAAGTGAGACTCTGTCTCAAAAAATAAAATAAAATAAAGTTGCTCATCACAGTATTATTTACAATTGCAAAAGGCTAGAAGTAGTCCAAATGGTTACAAAACTTCTGATGTATCAATATGATTAGCATGTAACCTATAACTATATAATTAAAGAATATTTAATGATGGCCAGGTATGGTGGCTCATGCCTGTAATCCCAGCACTTGGGGAGGCTGAGGCATGTGTATTGCTTGAACCCAGGAATTTGAGACCAGCCTGGGCAACATGGCAAAACTAGCCAGGCATAGTGGCACCTGCCTGAAGTTCTAACTTTTCAGGAGACTGAGGTGGGAGGATCACTTGAGCCCGGGAGGTGGAGGCTGCCTGCAGTGAGCCGAGATCGTGTCATTGCATTCCAGCCTGGGTGACAGAGTGAGACCCTGTCTCAACAACAAAAAAAATTTAAAAAAAGAAATATTTAATGAGAAAAATAATTCATGTATTTCATGCTATTACTTAACTCTTACGACTCTATAGATATCCTTAATATTCCTATTTTACAGATAAGGAAACTGGGTCTTGGAAAGGTTAAGTAACTTGCCCAAGCCCAGAATACGGTACAGCCAATAGACCTGGAATTTTAGCCCAGAGCATATATTCTTTTTTTTTTTTTGAGACGGAGTCTTGCACTGTAGCCTGGGCTGGAGTGCAGTGGCGTGACCTTCGCTCACTGCAACCTCCGCCTCCCGGGTTCAAGCGATTCTCCTGCCTCAGCCTCCCACGTAGCTGAGATTACAGGCGCCCGCCACCACGCCTAGCTAATTTTTTGCATTTTTGGTAGAGACAGGGTTTCACTATGTTGGCCAGGCTGGTCTCAAACTCCTGACCTCGTGATCTGCCCGCCTCAGCCTCCCAAAGTGCTGGGGATTACAAGAGTGAGCCACTGCACCCAGTGACATTCTTTCATAATAGCTGGGTTTTTTCTTTATGTTTTTGTGGGGTATCAAAATTACTGCCAATAAACATGTTACTTATATAATTTAAATAAATGTTAATTTTAAAAATGAATTTGCTGGCTGGGAGTGGTGGCTCACACCTGTAATCCCAGCACTTTGGGAGGCCGAGGTGGGCAGATCACCTGATATTGGAAGTTCAAGACCAGCCTGGCCAACGTAGTGAAACCCCATCTCTACTAAAAATACAAAAAAAATTAGCTAGGCTTGGTGGCGGGCGCCTGTAATTGCAGCTACTTGGGAGGCTGAGGCAAGAGAATCGCTTGAACCCGGCAGGCGGAGGTTGCAGTAAGCCAAGATTGCACCATTGCGCTCCAGCCTGGGTGACAAGAGTTAAACTCCAGCTCAAAAAATAAATAAATAAATAAATTTGCTATAGGTTCTTGAACTCTCCATTTAAGAACTCTTATATGTCAAAATATTTTAAGACACCCCCTCCACAACACCCACAGCAGTACTTTCAGTATCTGTTCGTTCACAAATTGTCCAATGACCAAAAATAACCATGCATTCAACATTCAGTAATGCTTTTTCTAGCAATGGGATTTTTTTTTTTTTGAGACAGAGTCTTACTCTGTTGCTTAGGCTGGAGTGCAGTGGCGCAATCTCAGCTCACTGCAACCTCCACCTCCCATGTTCAAGCGATTCTCCTGCCTCAGCCTCCCAAGTAGCCGGGATTACAGGTGCGTGCCACCATGCCCAGCTAATTTTTGTATTTTTAGTAGAGATGGGGTTTCACCATGTTGGCCAGGCTGGTCTTGAACTTCTGACCTCAAGTGATCCACTGCCTTGGCCTCCCAAAGTGCTGGGATTACAGGTGTGAGCCACCATGCCAATGGGAATTTTTTTTTTTGAGATGAAGTTTTTGCTCTTGTTGCCCAGGTTGGTGTGCAATGGCATGATCTCAGCTCACTGCAACCTCTGCCTCCCAGGTTCAAGTAATTCTCCTGCCTCAGCCTCTCACGTAGCTGGGATTACAGGTGTGTGCCACCATGCCTGGCTAATTTTGCTTTTTTTTTTTTTTTTTTGGGAGATAGAGTCTCGCTCTGATGCCCAGGCTGGAGTGCAGTGGTGCAATCTCGGCTCACTGCAAACTCCGCTTCCCGGGTTCACGCCATTCTCCTGCCTCAGCCTCCTGAGTAGCTGGGACTACAGGCACCCGTCACCATGCCTGGCTAATTTTTTGTAGTTTTAGTAGAGACAGGGTTTCACCATGTTACCCAGGATGGTCTCCATCTCCTGACCTCGTGATCTGCCCGCCTCGGCCACCCAAAGTGCTGGGATTACAGGCGTAAGCCACCGCGCCCAGCCTAATTTTGTATTTTTTTTAGTGGAGATGGGGTTTCACCATGTTGGTCAGGCTGGTCTCAAGCTCCTGACCTCAAGTGATCTACCCACCTTGGCCTCCCAAAGTGCTGGGATTACAGGTGTGAGCCACCACACCCGGTCACCAATGGGATTTTAATAACCACAATAATACCTATGGATTCACAGACCTCCAGTCCCTCAAGATGTGGCCTATATGGTGGAAACCACTAGTAGAGGGAACCCAGATCAACCAGTGAGAAAAGACAGAAATCACAATAGTGGAAATAATAACGAAATAGCGACCTTTTCAATCTTTTTTATAAACTTGTTGCTTTTTAATAGGTGAGATAGTCCCATGGTTTGAAAATGTAAAAACATAAAAAGCTATAAAGTCTCCCTCCCACCCTTTCCCCCATCTGCCCAGCTCCCACCACCACTATTACCCGCTAACACCCTTATAGCTATTCATTTATGTATTAATATTATTCAGGCATATGCAATCAAATACAAATGTATGTTTTTGCTTTTTTTACACAAGTGATAGCAAAATGATACTTGCTTTTATTTCTTAACAGTATGTCATAGAGATCTCTCCATATCAGTACATGCAGAGCTTCTTCATTCTTTTTTATAGCTGCATAGTATTCCACTGTTTATATTCACCATCAATGATTATTTAATCAATCCCCTACTCATGAACATTTGGTTTGAAATAAAATCCCTTTATAACAAAGCATATGTTCAAAGACATTTATTGTACCTGCTAACAAATCCAAAATACTGGGAATCCAACCTCCTACCAGGACTTCTACCCATACTATGTAGAAGCCAGAAGAGTCACTGAAAGGAGATGGTGATGGAAGCAATGCTAGTCTGACACCACCCACTCCAACCTCCAGAACTGAGGAAAAGCACTGGCCCACATGCACTTTCCATTAATTGTGGGCATATATACCTGGGAGGGGCAGCCTGACATAACTAAAGGAGAAGCAGATTTGGAGTCAGGAGACCTGGGTATGAGCCTTAGTTTCACCATTTCCTGGCTACCTGATTCTGTGCAAGTCACTTAAACCCTCTGAGCTTCAGGTTCCTCATCTGCAAAATGAAGATAATAATATTTTAACTCAACAAGCTAATTGTGAGGACTACAGAAGATGAATACACGAACATACTCTGTAAACCATAAAGTGTAATACATACACTGTATGGTTTTTCAACAATGATGTAAATTGTTATTATGGGTCAATATCAGCAAGAATAACTTAGAATTTATATAAATATACATGTATGTACAGAAAAACTTACCAATAAGAGTCGCCAAAGAGCAATGAGGTACTGTTGGCGTGAACCTGATAATAACCAGATATTCTTCTTCATTTATCTCCTGAACTTCCACACAACTTTCCGAGACCACTTCCAGTTCTTCTAAAGTATTGGGCTTTTCTG
This sequence comes from Pan troglodytes, assembly GCF_028858775.2. Lineage (NCBI taxonomy): Eukaryota > Metazoa > Chordata > Mammalia > Primates > Hominidae > Pan > Pan troglodytes. The sequence goes on from NC_072414.2 coordinate 56,082,168, forward strand.
GGTCCCGGATAGTTCTAATCAAATCTAAAGAATCATCAGAGATAAGATATTCTATTAAAACATGACTATTCTAAATAAAGATGATTTTGCCAGGCCTAATTTAAGCACTGACTTCTCTTACATTTAAGCAAATACTACAGCAACTCCCAGGTTTCTGACAGAAATTTTCACTACTGGTTTCCTCTTGAGAAAACTGTTTTCTTGGATTATAAGACCACATCCAGTTTCTCTAATCGGACATTGCAGAGAAAATATAATAAGAATGGAAACAGTGTCATGGAAGCTCAAGAGGAAGAAATAACTTTCAGCTTGAAAGAATGTGGTTATCAGGCTTTATAGGAGCGGAATCTGAATCAAGCCTTGAAAAATAGGTAACATTTCAATATTTGACATTTAAAGTGAAGGAAAGTAGCTGGGCAAGGTGGCTCATACCTGTAAACCAACCACTTTGAGAGGCAAAGGCGGGAGGATCACTTGAGCTCAGAAGTTCGAGACCAGCCTCAGCAACATAATGAGACCCCCGTCTCTACAAAAAATACACACAAAAATTAGCCGGGTGTAGTGGTGCAGGCCTGTGGTCCCAGCCACTCAGGAGGATCGCTTGAGCCCAGGAGGCAGAGGTTGCGGTGAGAGCGGAGATCGTGTCACCGCACTCTAGGCTGGGCAACAAAGCGAGACCCTGTCTCAAAAAAAAAAAAAAAAAAGTGAAGGAAAGTAAAGTAAAGAAGAAGAACCCTAGTTTGCCTGGAAGCAGGCATAAGTGAAAGGTGTTTTAGAGTATGAGATTTGGGTCTGACCATCAAGTGTCTTTTACAGCCAGCTACCGGCAATAGCAAGTCCTCAAGAGGTTTGAGACAAGTGACATGGACAACGCTGTGCTGTCAGCTGGTAACTCATCATCAGCTGCTAGACTCAGACTAAAAAGCAGAACCAATGATACCAGCTAAAAACACCAGGCCTAAAATAGTATCTAGGACAACACTGGCAGAACTAAAAGAAACAGAACGAGGAAGAAATTTGGGTGGGGCATAGAGCAAATGAGTTCAATTTCACACAGAATGATTTTGAGGTCCTTAAGGGGTTATCCAATGGAGTTTTCTAGCAAGTGGTAAACTGTAGCATAGGGTTTAAAACAGCATCAAAGCTAGAGCGGTTGTCAAACCCACAGGATTCACAAAGAATAAGTAGAACCTTGGCTGAACATTGGAATTACCAAGAATGTTTCAAAACAAACAACAAGGCCGGGCGCAGTGGTTCAGGCCTATAATCCTAGCACTTTGGGAGGCTGAGGCGGGTGGATCGCCTGAGGTCAAGAGTTCGAGACCAGCCTGGTGAACATGGTAAAACCTCGTCTCTACTAAAAATACAAAAATTACCCAGGCGTGGTGCCGGGCGCCTGTAATCCCAGCTACTTAGGAGACTGAGGCAGGAGAATCACTTGAAACCAGAAGGCAGAGGTTGCAGTGAGCCGAGATCCCGCCATTGCATTCCAACCTGGGCAACAGAGCAAAAACTCCGTCTCAAAAACAAAAACAAACAAACAAAAAAACCTGATGCCTGGGCCCCAATTCCAGAGACTCTGATTTAATTGGTTTGCTGGCCTTTGAGTTTTAAAAATTTCTCGGGTTGTTCTTAGGTACAACCAAGTATGAGAATCAGTGGTATAAAGAAAAAAGAGACCCAACAGATCCATGCGAAGCACCTAACTTAGGGATCAGAATGAGAAACAAAAGCAAAAAGAACTAGAGGGAAGAGAGGGATGGTTAATAACATTAAATGCTGCAGAAAAATTCAGGCTCATGAGAGCTAAAACAGGTCTTTCATTTGTCACCCCAGCCAGCTGTAAGAAAGCAGTTTCAGTAGAGAGGGGGTGGGCTGAAGCCAGCTTGCAAAAGGGGAAGCAAGTAGGAACTGAAAATGTCTTCCTAGGGCCTTAGCTGGGAACGGAGGGACAGGAAAAGGACAATGACTTTATAAGGAAGCTAGAACAATGACAAGGATAAGGGCAACTTTGAGAAGAGAAATTGAAAATATAAGTTGGGAGGAGGGGAGACTGGTAAAATAAGCAGAAGGGAGTGGGATCAAATATTTAGAAGTCTCGGTTGGCCTTGGAGAAGACAAGATTTCTTTCTTACTCTGAGGCTGGAGAAAGAGATGAAGGAAAGGAGAACAATAAGGAGAAATGGTGAGGTAGAAAGGAAAGGAGCAGAATTTTACATAGAATGTGCTTGAGGTTCTCAAATCTGAAGTTTTGTTTTATTATTTATCACACAAAATTATATGTAATCAGAAATGCAACTGGGAAAAACAAGAACAAATTCTATTTTCTCTTTAATTTGCTCCTGGGCTTGTCACTTGATTAGAAACAGAATTTTGCCAAACATGATGGCTCATGCCTGTAATCCCAGCACTTTGGGAGGCTGAGGCAAGTGGATCACCCACCTGAGTTCAGGAGTTCAAGACCAGCCTGGCCAACATGGCAAAAACCCGTCTCTACTAAAAATATAAAAATGAGCCGGGTGTGGTGGCATGTGCCTGTAATCACAGCTACTCAGGAGGCTGAGGTAGGAGAATCACTTGAACCCAGGAGGCTGAGGCTGCAGTGGGCCAAAATTGTGTCACTGCACTCTAGCCTGGGTGACAGAAGAGACTCTGTCTCAAAAAAAAAAAAAAAAAAAGAAAGAAAGAAGCAGAATTGGAAAACATAGGCAAGAAAGTCGACAAAGCTTCTCTTTCACAGAGCTGTGTTATCATGGGACTTAGGGAAACAGAGTTTTCTGAAAAGGAATTTTCTGCCTCTCATACTAGGCTTTCTCCCCATAAGGCTCATTTAATTGTATTTATTCTTTATATGCCACTAAACCCTGAAATTAAATATCATCCTTATTAAATTTCTCTAGTTTTCTAGTTTCTAGATTTGAGAGGTTTGGCTTTACTTCTTTAAAAAGAAAGAAGGGCCGGGTGTGGTGGCTCATGCCTGTAATCCCAGCCTTTGGGAGGCCGAGACAGGCAAATCACTTGAGCTCAGGAGTCCAAGACCAGCCTGGGTAACATAGCAAAACCTCATTTCTACAAAAAAATACAAAAATTAGCTGGGCATGGTGGTGCATGCCTATGGTCCCAGTCAGTCAGGAGGCTGAGGTGGGAGGATGGCTTGAGCCCTGGAGGTGGAGGCTGCAGTGAGCAGTGATTGCACCACTGCACTCCAGCCTGATTACCAGAGTGAGACCCTGTCTCAAAAAAAAAAAAAAAAAAAAAAATTTAAAAGAAAGTTCTCCTCATATTACTCCCCACACTAACATTCTTCCACAGCTCTGCACTATTAAAATTCTTCATTTATATTTAAAACCTTCAGTATCCAACTGCATCCCACTACCTAGAACAATGTTCAACCACATCTCCACCTTTAACCACAAACCCTATCCTATAGCCCCATCTATCTGTCATTTCCTATCTTCTTACCTCCATGCTTTTAAGTTTCCTCTTAGTATGCCCTCTGACCCTCTACATATCTAGATCCTAATTATTCTTTGAGGCCCAACTCAAGTGGCTCCTTCTCTTTATTTCAAAGTCTTTCTAGATCCCCTCAGTCAGAGACTAGTATCTCCCTTTCTCTGAATTTCTGTATCTCTTATTCAGTCTACAGCCTTCTATTACATACTCTATTTTTGCATATATGGGTTTCCTTCAATATCAGTTTGAAGACTAGAGTCACTCTCTTCCAAAGTTGTATCTCCAGTGCCCTACCATCCCTAGATTATGTGGACAGAGATCTGGCAGGACAGGGATGTGGTCTGCTTTGTGGAGATCATTTCACTCACAATTATCATCTGCCTGGAGGCTGATTAGGTAAGTCCTGCCTCTAGTAAGAGAGGTCAACCAGATTAGCTCCCAGAGTATTTCCTAACCCTGGCTTCCTTCTACTGGCCTATAATCCTTACTTGAATTATATTTGTATTCTATGGTTAGATCTCTCAATATTATATCCAGTCTTTTCGGTTTTCAAAAACAATACAACATAATTAAAAAAACAAACAAACAAAAAGTTGTAAGGCAATTGTGAAGTGGTGGAAAGTGCATTACGGTTAGAACCAGTAGACACAGCCTTTGCTTTTTGGCTCTGTTCCTTACTGGCAGTGTGACCTCCAGGTAGTTCTTTAACCTTTGTTTCCTCATTTGTACAATAAACATGGCCCCAAGGGTTAAACAAAATATTTAATATGCAACATGGAAGAGTGTGTATGTGTGTGTGTGCGTTATGTGTGTGTACACAAGGCCTCGCTACAAGAAGCCAATCTCGTTCTCTTCTTTCGGGGACCTCTGCTTACTGACTTTGCTGGATAGAGTGGCTGTGACCTTGGGCCAGTCCCCAACTCGACTGTCACCCAAAAGCGCCCTCAGCGGTAGCAAGAGTGCGTGTCCAGGAGCTAGAGAAGGAGGCTCTAGTAGTGCAATCAGGCCAGCTTTGCTTCCTAACCAGGCACCCTAGACTTGTGGTCTCCCCACAAGTCTTGGAATGGTTACTAAGACGTAGGCCACACGTGGAGAATGAAGCTTTTAAGACCTCTGGGTTCGGCTTGCCCCAGGTTTACGAAGAGCCCAGTTCCCAGAAAGACCCACACCCCCCACGTGACTTAGGACCCCGAAAAAAGCGCCTGCTACGCCCCGGACAAGATCTGGCCAAAAACAAACAAACAAACAAACAAAAAAAGGTCTCCCCTCCCAGCCCTCAGGTGAGGCCATCATCCCCGCACCCCTCAGCTCCGGCCTGCACCTATAACGCCAAATGCTGCGCTGGGTAAAATTAATTACCATAAACCTCTAGCGCTTTCTCTTCCATGATCCGGGGCTGCCGGGCAGCTCCCGGCTCAGAGAGGCCGGAGAGCCACAGGACTCTGCTCAGCGTCCAGGAGAGCAGCCCGGACACCCGCTGCATCTTCACGCTCAGCCATCCCTGGCGACTGTCCCAATCGCGCCACCGTCTCTCAGCAGCCTCGGGATTGATCAACTTCCTGGTCTTCAAATGGGCCGAGACAAGCCTAAAGGTTCAGGAGAGCAGAGAATAGGCGGGGCCAGACGGAGTAGCTCGAAGGACCTAGGGAAGGGGCCTCAAGGACTACAAGTTCCAGCGTGCTTTGCTCGATTTCGGCGGGACAAAAACAATCTTCGCGGCTCGTCAGCACATTGCATGCTGGGATGCGTGAGCTATTTTCTTCGGAAGGCAGCGAATTGTATTCTGGGACTTGTAGTGTCCGCCTGGTAGAAGTGGATGTAACGGTCTGTTAACCGCGACTGACTCACTCAGTATCCGTGATAAGTTAAAGATGAATCCTGAAGGGGTAGGGGAAAGGAGATCTTGAGTTCTAGTGCTGGAGGAGGTTTCCAGCACGGAGACTCTTTACAGTTATTTCTCCGCGGGATCCGCTGACAGCCAACGTCTTTCTTACTTCCTGATCGGACAGGAAGTAGGTTTCAGTTGCTGTGAAAAGGGATGTCATGGGAAGCCAGTGAGGTAGTCAGGCATGGCATGGGGAGGGCTTTTTGGCTTTCTCGTCTCCTAAGGGACTCAGTCCAGCACAGCTTCCCACCTTTGAACGAATATTTCTGCTAATGGCCTCCAAAGACAACTTAGAACATAAGTTTTCCCGTGTCTAATGTGTACAGTGGTAACATAATGGAGATCGCCATCCTTAAAAGTGTATCTTGGCCGGGCGCGATGGCTCACGCCTATAATCCCAGCACTTTGGGAGGCCGAGGCGGGCGGATCACCTGATGTCAGGAGTTCGAGACCAGCCTGGCCAACATGGGCAAACCCCGTCTCTACTAAAAAATACAAAAATTAGCTGGGCGTGGTGGCAGGGGCCTTAATCCCAGCTACTTGGGAGGCAGAGGCAGGAGAATCGTTTGAACCCAGGAGGCAGAGGTTGCAGTGAACCAAGATCGAGCCATTGCACTCAAGCCTGGGGGAGAAGAGCGAGACTTCCCTCAAAAAAGAAAAAAAAAAGTGTATCTTAAGCCCTCTGGTGTTCGTGGGTGTGATGGATGCCAGTAACAAAATCGATTTTATTTTATCCATCCATCCCTCCGATCAAATTTATAGGTACTAATTTGCCATAGGTGATCCATAGGCATGGAAGATACAAAGATAAAACGCTGCCCCTGCCTTCAAACAGCTCACATGACCTGTGAGGGAGTCCATCCCTGAATTTGCAGTTACAACCAAACTAACTAAACCTCTTGTCAAAGTTGGTGACAAATGCCATTTCTATTGAGAAGATAGGATTATCTTGCAGAATTGTCCCATGCTAACATGCCCATTTATCTTTAAACTCCAGTCTTGTTTGTCTAGTTAATGTAGGCCTTAGGATCACCAGACAATGAATTGCTTAGGTCCCAAGGAAATTTTGGTCAGGGTTCAATAATTTCCCTGCCGTCTATTCCACTCCACTTACTCCACAGCAATTGAGAGGATAATCCTAACATTTTTCCAGCCAAATCTAGGACACTGAGGTCTCACTTCATCTGTGAGGCCTCCCGACTTCTCCAAGCAGAATTGATTATCTCTTTCCCTGTGCTCCCACAGGACACCATAGCATTGAACATGTCGAACTGTCTATTAAATACCTGATTTCTGTATCTGAAACTCACAGCAAGGTGCCAGGCATACAGTAGATGCTCAGTATCTGTATTTCTTAATGAATTAACTGAATGTTGCTCAAGAAATAAGTGGTGAAGCTTTCTTCTAGTCTTGTTCAGATACCTCAATCGAAATATTTATTGACTCTCTGTGAGGGCATTGTGCTTGGCATGAGTAGATGGCATGTAGAGGTTTTCAAACATTTTAGTGACACTCCTTCATTCAGACGAACTCTTAGAAGCCTGTTGGATAAAGCTATCCAGAGCACAAAGGGCCCTAGGAACCTCAGCAGCCCCCAACTCCTACTTTTCTGCCCCTTTGGCCCCACTCGTTAATATCTCAGCACCGCGAACCAGGCCTCGGATTTGCTGGGCAGCCTCAGCTGGCCGGGTGCCGCCCCGCCCCCAGCGCCTAAGCCCCGCCCCTACGTCTCCGCCCCTCGGATCCCACGGGGTCCCTTGCGGCCCTCCCACTCCTCGCACCGTTGGATCGCTTTGCTCACGGCGCTATCTCTCGATAAAGTTGTTGTTGCGGCTTCCGCCGCGGGTGGAGGAAGATGGCGTCGGGTGGTGGTGGCTGCAGCGCTTCGGAGAGACTGCCTCCGCCCTTCCCCGGCCTGGAGCCGGAGTCCGAGGGGGCGGCCGGGGGATCAGAACCCGAGGCTGGGGACAGCGACACCGAGGGGGAGGACATTTTCACCGGCGCCGCGGTGGTCGTGAGTTTGCACCCCTCGGGGTAGCAGGCGGGAGGGCACCCCGAAAGGGAAGAGAGGCTAAGCGAGAATCGGGGAGGTTGGGCAGAGTGGGCCCGGTGAGTGAGACCTTGCCTCGGTGTCAGCAGTCCGGGCCCCGGGGACCCTGGATGTGCTCGAAGCGGTAGAGCTTGGCTTCCCGGCCCCCAGGCGGGAAGAGTAAAGAATGAGGGTTGTGGTGCCTTCGTCGGCTAGCTCCCTAATAGCCGAGAACCGCCGACGCCGTCCTTTGACCCTGCAGTGTGGTGACACTCCACGGATCCACGGGGTTATTTTGCAGGTCGTGTCCTGCCAAGGCAGATTCAGTAGGACAGAATAAGCGAATGGGATGCAGACCTTTCCCCCGTCTTACTGCTTCTAATAGCGTTATGTGGACTAGCCTGGGGTGGTGACCCGCCCACCAGTTCTTTCTTTAGCCCAGCATTTACCGATAATAACCAAAGGCCCTTTCTGGATCTTAGTTTACAAAAGTTATGTTGATTCTTCTGATCTCTAGGAAAATCAGGCCAGAGGCTGGTGGAGAGAAGGCACTGCCAGATAAATCACTACATAGATAGAAAGCTTTCTCCTTTTTAAAGGGATGTGTTCAAGTGCCCAAGTACCTCACTGGGAGCAAATCTGAAATGTGATGAGGAAATGGTGTTTCCCGTAATGTTACCGGTAGGAGGCCCTTGAGTGTAAGTTGTCGAGGTTCTTGGCATTTTGAACAAATAATTGGACAAAACGCACAAAATAAAGGAATGAAACACAAACGAAGCAGCGAAAGCAGGAATTTATTAAAGCGAGAAAGCACCCCACAGGGTGTGAGTGGGCCGGAGCAAGGGGCTCAAGAGCCCACTTACAAAGTTTTCTGGCTTTTAAGTGCTCCTTTTATGGTTCCTATGGGTTACCCCTTATCTGGATGAAGGATTTGGTCTGTGGCTAATAAAAGGCCGAGGTGAATTGGCGTCCTGTGCAGATGAACGGATGGTCCCTGCTTGGCCTGCGGCCAGTCTAAGGCACTCTCCCTTTCCATGTGAGACGTGGTGGATGGGGAGGGTTGCAGGGATAGTAGCCTTTGATCCTTTGCCACTCGGGCGTGGGCAGATGGGTTTTTTCCTTTTGATTTAGCTTTAGGAAGTTGGCCTTAATTGGCCTTAGGTTCCCTGCCCCCAAACCCAGGGGGTTCCCTTTGGGAATTCAGCTTTGGGAAGTCAGCACGAATTGGCCTTAGATTCCTTGCCCCCAGACCTTGGTGTTTTCTCTTTTAGAAAGTTAACGTAAGTTGACCTCAGATTCCCTGCCCCCAAACCTTGGTGTTTTTCCTTGATTCAGCATGAATTGCCCTTAAGTTCCCTGCCTCCAGACCCTATTCTCCTGCCTCAGTAATAAATATCCGGGTCTCTAATAAGAGTTAGGTATTAGAAAAAACTAATCTTTGTAATGTGGAAATCAGTAATCAGTTATGGAACCAGTAGAGATGTTTTGGGCTGTTTTATGAGAATATTTACTCATACCACTTGGTATAGGTTGTTCCAGGCTGTAAAATTCAATGCTGGGTCTGTGAATTTATCTATTTGGCGTAATGCTTCTCTTCACAGTAGCTACTCAATGTGTAACCAACTAAATAAAACAGCTATAAATTCTTTATGCAACATGTGGTCTGAAAAAGTTTGAGGCTTTCCTCATTTGTGTCAGATTTTCCCTGTCCTGTATTCAGAAATTGAGTCCATAATCTCAGCTCATAAGGTGCTTGATAATTCTAACATAACAACTAAAACTGTCAAATGAAGTCTCTTATTCTGAGAAATAATAAGTCTTTGTGACTGTCATAAAACAGGAAACAATTTTTGTTTGTTTTTAGAGACATAGTCTCCCTGTGTTGCCCAGGCTTGTCTTGAACTTCTGGGCTCAATGGATCCTCCCTTCCTCCTAAGTAGCTGGGATTGCAGGTGCATGCCTGAGAAATAATAAATCTTGCCGCTAATTTAGTCCTTCTGTATGTTATTTTAAATAAATATTTAGTCTGTTCCTTTAGTAATTCTTCTATAAGTCATGGAAGACAGCTACTGTTGGTAACTGCTGGAATGATGTGCAGACTGAGAATATGAAAACAGAAACTCTGACACTGAAAGTGATTGGTCACATAGGCAAATGTTGATTTATTTTCCAAAAAGGAACCTGGAAGAGTGAGGAGTTATTTTCTAGAGTTAACCTGAAGCAGTGGCCGAGTGCCATGGCTCACGCCTGTAATCCCAGCACTTTGGGAGGCCAAGGCAAGAGGATCACTTGAGGCCAGGAATCGAGACCAGGCTGGCCAACATGGCAAAACCCCATCTCTACTAAAAATACAAAAATTATCCGGGCATGGTGGCACGTGCCTGTAATCCCAGCTAGGGAGGCTGAGGCACAAGAATCACTTGAACCCAGGAGGCAGGGGTTGCAGTGAGCCGAGATTGTGCCACTGTGCTCCAGCCTAGGTGACAGAGCAAGACTCTCTCTCAAAAAAAAAAAAAAAAAAAGTAGAAATTTAAAAAAGAAATGTAGGAGGCTTCAGTTTGATTCATCTTACCATACTTTATGGAGTTATCCATACCTCTTTTTTGTAAGACTGTAAAAATCCTTTGCCTAATTTCCAGCTAAAAGAGAGTTGAGGAGGTCAGAATGACCTTGTTCTACTGCAGAAAGCATAATTATTTTTATTTAGATATGATCTAGGAAAATTGAGTTGCTACGGAAACTAAAATGCCACCTATAAGCCATTTTTCAAGCTGCCCATCCTGATGTTAATCTTCAGGATGCCAAGACCCCAAGATAGCTCGCTAGTTTAACTGTCTTGTTAAACAGCCATAAAGAACAAATTATAATCCAATAAATGCTTTAGTTGTGAGCCAAAGAAGATAGAGGATTGCAGCACTTGTGGTATTTTAAAGAACAACATTGAAGAATTAAGTAATTAAGAGTGTGGGCTTTGAAGTCTGATTTAAATCTAGGCTCTATGGCTGGCTAGCTTATCCCTGGACATGGTACTTAATTACTCTCTACAGTTTCCTCACGTGTAAAAAGTGAATAATACTAGTATTTACCTCCACCACTATTGTGAAGATTAAATTAAAATGCCTGTAAAGTGCTTAGAAGAGTTCCCTCCATAATAAACATTTAAAGAGTGCTTACTTTTTGAGGGCATGAGCTGTATTTGTTGGTGAGCATTTTGTAAACTGGAATTACTCTAAAAAAACCCATAAAATCTAATAATGGATTAGAAAAGTTAACATTAAAAATGGGTAATACAGTTGATCAAAGTCAAAACTATTATTAGCCTGGCATGGTGGCATAAGCCTGTAGTCCCGCATACTTGTGAAGCTGAGGTGGGAGGATCACTTGAGCCCAGGAGCTTGAGGCTGTAGTGAGCCGAGATTGCACCACTGAACTCTAGCCTGGGCGAAAAAGTGAAACCCCATCTCAAAACAACAACAAAACTAGTGATATTTATTTGATTAGCTAAAAGCCATCAAATAGACACTTAATGACTTCATTTGTTTGAGACATAGTCTCACTCTTTTTGTTCAGGCTGGAGTGCAGTGGCACAATCTCAGCTCACTGCAGCCCCTGCCTCCTGGGTTCAAGCGATTCTCCTGCCTCAACCTCCTGAGTAGCTGGGATTACAGGCACGTACTATCATGCCTGGCCAATTTTTGTATTTTTAGTAGAGATGGGGTTTTACCATGTTGGCCAGGCTGGTCAGGAACTCCTGACCTCAAGGGATCTGGCTGCCTTGGTATCCCAAAGTGCTGGGATTACAGGCATGAGCCACCATGCCCGACCGACCTCAATAGCACTTTGCTAATTTAAGTTAATCTTCATCTTTTATTTTGTTTCATGTTGGAGACAGAGAGGAGCATTGAAGAATTTTGAAGTTGAGGCATATAAAGTTAAAACTAATTTATGGTATGCCCGTAATTTCCTGGGCATTGATACAACTGCTGCTGTTAATCATCCCATCTGCTCTCTTTTACAGCCCAAGAGGCTTTGTTAGTTCAGTAATTAAAATGTGGTTTAATTTATACTTGAAAGAGCAGGCTTACACATGCATCTCAGAATCTGTAAACCAGTTACTTAAATGGGAGAGACTTGGCAAGGCGCAGTGGCTCATGCTTGTAATCCCAGCATTTTGACAGGCCGAGGCAGGCGGATCACAAGGTCAGGAGTTCTAGACCAGCCTGGCCAACATGGTGAAACCCTATTTCTACTAAAAACACAAAAATTAGCCGGGCGTGGTGGCACGCACCTGTAATCCCAGCTGCTGGGGAGGCTGAGGCAAGAGAATCACTTGGCTTGAACCTGGGAGTTGGAGGTTGCAGTGAGCTGAGATCGTGCCAGGGCCCACCAGCCTGGGTAACAGAGCAAAACTCCATCTCAAAAAAAAAAAAAAAAGAGACTCAAAAAAATTACTGAAATAAATTTGAAGTCATTGCTTTAAAACTACAAATAGTTTAGAGAGTTATATAAGTTATGTATTAACATTTAGGCAGGAAAGGACATGGTCTTTTCAGAAACTACTCCTAAATCTGTGATCACTATAACATCTTGCGAGAGGAGGCAAAAGCTTATTTGTTTGTTGATAAATAAATACAAGGTTTCTGTCTGTCTCCCAGGCTAGAGGGCAGTGGCACCATCATGGCTCACTGCAGCCTCTACCTCTTGAGCTAAGTGATCCTCTCACCTCAGCCTCCTGAGTAGCATGTGCCACCATGCCCAGCTAATTTTTCATTTATTTATTTTTTTGTAGAGATGGGGGTCTCCCTATGTTGCCCAGACTGGTCTCTTAACTACTGGGCTCAAGTGATCCTCCCACCTTGGCCTCCCAAAGTGCTAGAATTATATGCGTGAGTCACCACGCTTGGCCCAGAAACAATCTTTTTGAAAAAACTGGGGTAAAATTCACATGACAAAATTTACCATCTTAATCATTTTTAAGTGTATAGTTTAGTAGCACTAAGTATATTCACATTGTTGTGAAACAGAGATCCAAAACTTCCTCATTTTGCAAATCTGAAACTCTGTACTTATTAAACAGCTTCCACAGTCCCTGGTAATCAATCACCATTCTAACTTTGTTTCTGTCAATTTGTCTATTTTTGATACCTCATATAAGTTGGAGTCAAACAGTATTTGTTTTGTGACTGGCTTATTTTACTTAGCACAGTGTCCTCAAGGTTCATCCATGTTATAACATGTGACAAGATTTTCTTCTTTTTTAAGGCTGAATAATATTGCATTGAATGTATATAGCACATTTTATTTATCTGCCAGTGGACATTTGGGTTTGCTTTCTCCTCTTGGCAATTGTAAATAGTGCTGATGTCAACATGAGTGTGCAAACATCTCAAAATCCTGCTTTTAATTCTTTTGGATATATATCCAGAAGTAGGACTCCTGGATCTTGTGGTAGTTCTATTTTCAATTGTTTGAAGAACCTCCATGCTGCTTTCCATGGTAGTTGCACCATTTTATGGTCCCACCTCAGCTTTTTAAAACCTGTTTAATTTTGAATCCTAACCAACTTCTGGTAACTGATACCAAATTACAGCTAGATAGGAGGACTGAGCTCTCTTATTCTGCAGCCCTGTAGAGTGAATGTGGTTAACTATATTTATTGTATATTTTCAAAAAGCTTTCTGAAAGAGAGGATTTTGAATGTTTACAGCACAAAGAAATGATAAATGTTTGAGATACTGGATATACTAATTATCCTGATTTGATCATTGCACATTGTATGCATATATTGAAATATCACTCAGAATCCCATAAACATGTACAATTGTCAACTAAACATAAAAAGAAAAAAAATTAAAGAATAATGCTTGTTAAAGATTTTTTGTAGATACCAAGTTTTTTAAAAAGTTTCCTTCTATTGCTGTTTTGATAAAAATTTTTAAATATCTATTGAATTTTATTATTTTTTGACATCCCTTGGTCATGGGGTTTCTGTCTTAAATCTGTTATATGGTGAGCTGCTTTACTGGAGTGGACTCAACATGGTTATTGTATATTGTCTTTTTTGTATTTTTTATTGATATAGTTGTACATATTTTTAGGATACACATGGTATTTTGATATCTGTATACAAAGTGTGATGACCAAATCAAGGAATTTGGGATATTCATCACCTCAAACATTTATCTTTTTGTTGAGAACATTAGAATTCTTCTAGCTCTTTTGGAATATATGATAAATTATTGCTAACTGTAATCTTCCTGCTGTCAAATACTAGAACTTATTCCTTCTAATTGTATTTTTGTACCCATTAACCAACTTCTCCTCATCCTGCCCTGCCTTCCCTTCTCAGCTTCTGGGAATCACCATTGTACCCTCTACCTCCATGAGATCCATGTTTTTGGCTCCCACAGATGAGTGAGAACACTTGACATTTGTCTTTCTGTGCCTGACTTCTTTCACTTAACGTAATGACCTCCAGTTCCATCCATGTTGCTCTAAATAACTGGAGTTCATTCTTTTTTATGCCTGAATAATAGTCCATTTTGTATATATACCACGCCTTCTTTTTTTTTTTTTTTTTTTTTTTTTTTTTTTGACACAGGGTCTTGCTCTGTCTCCCAGGCTGGAGTGCAGTGGTGCAATCATGGCCCACTTCCCTTGACCTCCTGTGCTCCAGTGATCCTCCCATCATAGCCTCCCAAGTAGCTGGGGCTACAGGTGCATGCCACCATGCCCAGCTAATTTTTGTATTTTTAGTAGAGACGGGGTTTTGCCACGTTGCCCAGGCTGGTCTCAAACTCCTGGGCTCAAGTGATGTGCCCTCCTTGGCCTCCCAAAGTGTTGGGATTACAGGTGTGAGCCACCATGCCTGGCCTATACCACATATTCTTTATCCATTCATCCGTTCATGGACACTTAGGTTGATTCCATATCTTGACTGTTGTGAATAGTGTGCTGGAATAAACATGGGCATGCATAAGAAATATATATGCTTTGATAAATTTGCTTTCTTTTGGATACATACCTAGTAGTGGGGTTGCTGGATGCTATGGTAGTTATATTTTTAGTTCTTTTAGTAATCTCCATACTGTTTTCCATAATGGCTGTGCTACTTCACATTCCCACCCACAGTGTATGAGTGTTCCCCTTTCTCCATATCCTTGCCAGCATTTGTTGTTTTTTGTATTTTTAATAATGTATTGTCTTTTTTTATATATTGCTGGGTTTGGATTGCTATTATATATTCTTTTACATCTACGTTCATAAGATAAACCTGTAGTTTCTTTCTCATGAAAATTGTATGGTTTGGGGAATTAAGATTATATGGTACTTTCTTTTTCTATTCTTTCAAGAATGTTTATACTGTTGGAATGATCTGTTTCTTAAAAATTGGTGGTACCTATAAAACTGTTCAGCTCTTGGTATTTTTGTTTATGCTTTATGGAAAGATTGTTAACTATAAACAGTTTATTTCTCTGTTTATAGAGTTTGGTAGTTTTATTAAAAAGCCATAAGAAAAATGATGGTTAATCTGGCTAATACTTTAATTCTCTGTTCTGTGAAACATGCATGGTGGTTGTTCCCAAAGATATAACACATCCTCATTAAGTTTCTTGATATTAGCCCTTCTCTGATCTTAATCAGACTTCTGAAAGTGAATTTTTGTAACAGTATCTTTAAACAAAGGTGTATCACTTAGTTTGTTTAGTTACTAGTTTAGTCATTTGTAGCTAATATTGGTAAAAATTCTAGTGTGTAGTGTTTTCTACAGGGATATTGCCTCAAACACTTGTTTTTGGAGTTAACATACATCAAGTGGTCACATCTGGTCAAATGATCAGAAGTTGAAATTCTACCTTATGGTAAATATATTCTTGAAAAAAGTGATAGTTATATGCAAAGACTCATTTTAGTGCTCAGCTCAAATAGTAAAGTTTTACTTCTCGTAAGTTTAGATTTCCCTGAAATACATAAACTCATTAATTTCTTTTTTTTTTTTTTTTTTTTTTTTGAGACGGAGTCTCGCTCTGTCACCCAGGCTGGAGTGCAGTGGCGCGATCTCGGCTCACTGCAAGCTCCGCCTCCCGGGAGCCATTCTCCTGCCTCAGCCTCCCGAGTAGCTGGGACTACAGGCGCCCGCTACCACGCCCGGCTAATTTTTTGTATTTTTAGTAGAGACGGGGTTTCACCATGTTAGCCAGGATGGTCTCGATCTCCTGACCTCGTGATCCGCCCGCCTCGGCCTCCCAAAGTGCTGGGATTACAGGCGTGAGCCACCGCGCCCGGCCAACTCATTAATTTCTTGATCATTGTATTGTACTAGCAATTAACTTAGCTTTCAGAATTATGGAGGAAAAGCTAATAAAAGTAATTATAGAGCACCAGTTTTGGAGTAAAGGTTTTTTTTTTTTTTTTTTGGGACAGAGTCTCGCTGTGTCGCCCCAGCTGGAGTGCAGTGGCGCGATTTTGGCTCACTGCAAGCTCTGCCTCCCAGGTTCATGCCATTCTCCTGCCTCAGCCTCCCGAGTAGCTGGGACTACAGGCGCCCGCCACCACGCCCGGCTAATTTTTTTTGTATTTTTAGTAGAGACGGGGTTTCACCGTGTTAGCCAGGATGGTCTCAATCTCCTGACCTTGTGATCCACCCTCCCCAGCCTCCCAAAGTGCTGGGATTACAGGCGTGAACCACTGCACCCAGCCCAGGAAGAAGACTTTTAAAGATGGCTAATAGGCCGGGCACTGTGGCTCATGTCTGTGATCCCAGCACTTTGGGAGGCCAAGGCAGGTAGATCACCTGAGGTCGGGAGTTCAAGACCAGCCTGGCCAACATAGTGAAACCCCATCTCTACTAAAAATACAAAAATTAGCTGGGTGTGACAATGCATGTCTGTAATCCCAGCTACTTGGGACGCTGAGACAAGAGAATCACTTGAACCCGGGAGGCAGAGGTTGCAGTGAGCTGAGATTGTGCCACTGCACTCCAGCCTGGGTGACAGAGCAAGACTTGATCTTAAAAAAAAAAAAAAGATGGCTAATAATAACCTGACTTAAAATTTATTTAAAAGTAGGGTTTGGGGCCGGGCACGGTGGCTCACGCCTGTAATCCCAGCACTTTGGGAGGCTGAGGTGGGTGGATCACCTGAGGTCAGGAGTTCGAGACCAGCCTGGCTAACATGGTGAAACCCTGTCTCTACTAAAAATACAAAAATTAGCCAGGCGTGGTGGTGCGTGCCTGTAATCCCAGCTACTCAGGAGGCTGAGGCATGAGAATCACTTGAACCCGCGAAGTGGAGGTTGCACCACTGCACTCCAGCCTGGGGGATACAGCGAGACTCTGTCTCAAAAAAAAAAAAAAAAATTAGGGGCTTATGAGAGAAACAATAAAGGTTGCCGTCAGACTTCTGGTTTCTGTAAGGGTTGCCAACCCATTGTTTACTTAGGTGGTAAGGCCACTCTGACAACTTGGCCATTTGTAGTTCATTAGTTTGGACTGGAGAAAAGAAAAAAAAAATCTGATATCTCTTCCTTGATCTTCAAGCTTCTCAGCACTCAAGTAACTTTTGACATAAATAAATCATGAGTAGTTGATAGTTACTAGAGCAAGTAGCCGTAAGTATCTCATCTCCAGGAAAAGCTGTTGCTCAACTTTTTCTGGCTTATTCTTTTGCTTCGTCACGTGGACAGCTGGAGCTTCATTCTGCTTTCAGAGCAGATTTGAACTGGGTTTGCTTTTTCAATTTAGAAGGTAATCCACCCATTAATACTGTGATTCTTCTGCGGTTTTCTGGGCCCTTTCTAAGTTTTGTTAGGTTGAGACCCAAAAAGTTTAGTTGGGAAATTAAACCAGAGAATTCAGTAGAATGTCTGAGGCTAAATTTGGGGTCTCATGAGGTCTCTAACGGCCTTGCACATGATTTTCCTTAACTAGCTCAGTGGTCAGCTTCATGCTATTTTCCCCATCCTTCCAGCTCTCCCTTTTCCATTTTCATTAGTCCCTCTACTCTGTATCTCAGAAGTTCTTTACCTTTTTTGTGCTGTGGGCCAATTGGCAGGCCCTGTAAAGCCTGTGGACACATCCTCAGAATAATGTTTTTAAATGTATAAAATAAAATACATTAAAATATGAAGGAAACCAATTATATTGAAATTCAGTTTTAATAAATTAAAATGATTTTACATTAATAACATACTTAGAGATGAGCATAAATGAGACTTTGAGGTCTATAAAAACCATAATCTCATATAAAAATATCTAATATCAGTTACAATCTCAGGTAATTCTATTATGGTTTGTTGCTTATCTTTATGATTAATGTATATGCCAAATTTCAGTTCAAGGTTAATGAAAATGAAATTATAATAATTTTATTCCCATCCAAGTTCATAGATTACCCCCTGAAGTATGTGGCTAATGGACCGCAAGATAAGAACCCCTAGTTTAACTCCTTAAGCTATGGAGTTAAACTCTAGTTTGTAGAGTTAGGTACACCCTATTCTGAAATCCAGTGGACATTGAATGTCCATTCTCCCAAGCACAAATACTTTTAGTGCATCTGTGCCAGTTTTGAAATATGGTGGGAGAGGAGTCACTGTCTGCTGTAGGCTGAATAATGCCCCCCTTCCTTTTCCCAAAGAAGTCCACATCTTAATCCTGCAACCAGTTAGGTTATGTGGCAAGGGGGAGTTAAGGTTGAAGATGGAATTAAGGTTGCTAATCAGCTGTCCTTAAGATATGGAAGTTATCCTGGATTATCTGGGTGGGACAGTGTGATCACAAGGAACCTTAAAAATGTAAGACAGGCTATGAAAGACGATATGGAAGAGACGCAAAGAGATGAAATGTTACTGGCTTTGAAGATGGAAGAAGTGGGCCGTGAGGCAAAAAACCCTAGAAGCCAGAAAGGGCAAGGAAACAGATTCTTTCCTAGAACCTCCAGAAAGGAACACAGCCCTACTGACACCTTGATTTTAGCCCAGCAAAACCCATTGGACTTTTTCAGAACTGTAAGATAATTTGCATTGTTTAAACTGTTAAATTTGTGATGATTTGTTGCAGCAGCAATAAAAACTAATAGGCTGTCCCACCTCACTCATTTCTCCCTAGAAGTAAAGGTGGCAAAACCAACAGTATTTCATGCTAAGTTCTTCCAGGGTAATTTTTAAAGACTCCATGGAGGCCCGTTTATGATCTGGGTATAGCTCCTGGGATAGATTTACTCCTAATTGTCCTTGTCCTGTTACATTAGTGTGATCACACAACTCCTTAGCTCTATCTTGCCTTACTATGAAATATACTAATTTTCCCTCAAAAAATGAGTTATCTCATCCTCCAAGAGCCATGTTACCTTACCATTTAATTTGGATTTGACCTCTAAATACAGTTAAGTTTTAACAGTACCTACGTTTTTGAGATCCTTTGACTGTAATGTAAGGGTTCTGTGTGGAGCAAAGAGCAGTTAAGCAACATGAGGAAGAATCACAACTGGACAACCTAAAGGGAAGTTGCCTAGAATCACAGCAGTGCTTAAAGTAGTGAATGGCTTCGTCAGCTCTGAGGGGCAGCAAGCCCATGTCTGTCCTTCTCTGAGCTAAGAAAATTGTGCTAGTGGCCTGGAATGGCTTGAGGCTGGTAATTGTGGAGAAATACCTGCTCTTAACAAAAATGCTCTCTCTTTCTGGCACACCTTTCTAGTACCTCTCTGCAAATTAGTATTGGTCTGTCTGTATGCTCTTTTAATTATAAACAGAAACAGTTGAACTCTTAAACAGGCCGATCAGTAGAACCACTGGCTAGAATTAACAGCCAAAGGGAGTAAGCAAGTGTTGGATATCCCAGCTAGGATTTTAGCTGCGAAAAGAAAAAAAAAAAGCAAGGGCGATTCTTTGGCATTATTTACTGTGTCACAAACAGTATTTTCATCACAGAGAATAGTTTCTTGCCTAGAAATTTAGCCCCTTTCACATAGGTGAATAGTTATGTGACTTACTGACTGCTAAGGAGTTTTTTAAAAATATGGGTTATTGGCCGGGCACAGTGGCTCACGCCTGTAATCCCAGCACTTTGGGAAGCCGAGATGGGTAGATCAGGAGGTCAGGAGATCAAGACCATCCTGGCTAACACAGTGAAACCCTGTCTCTACTAAAAATACAAAAAATTAGCCAGGCGTAGTGGTGGGCGCCTGTAGTCCCAGCTACTTGGGAGGCTGAGGCAGGAGAATGGCATGAACCTGGGAGGCGGAGCTTGCAGTGAGCCAAGACTGTGCCACTGCACTCCAGCCTGGGTGACAGAATGAGACTCTGTCTCAAAAAAAAAAAAAGGTTATAAAGCAATGCTTATTTTTAGTAGTGGTTTTGCCATTGAATGTAATCAGTGTGTTTCCCCTTCCCCCACAGTAAATTCTTTATAAAATTTTAACTGTTGATTTAAAATTAGCTTTCTATACTTTAATAATACTAATAAAAATCAGCCTTAATCTTAGACATAGCATATGAAGTGTGTTATAATGTCCAGGTGGCTTTGTATTTTGATAACGTGCTATTATTACGGACTCAAATCTCATGGAAGACTTGTTTTCTTTTAACTGCACCATGTGAATATACGATACCATGAACGTGAGTCCATTTCTTCTTTAAAAGTGGTTCTGCTCAGTTTTTTTAAAAATCTGATTTTAAGTAAAACTTGATAATGTTATTATACCTCAGAGGCCAACTGTGTGCAAGGTATTCTTCAGCCTTAAAAAACTTAATTTTTCCAGTGCTGGAAATAAATTTGATAAGGACAAAAATAAAATATCAAAAGAGTTGGGCACAGTGGCTCACACCTGTAATCCCAGCACTTTGGGAGGCTGAGGTGGACAGATCACCTCAGGTCAGGAGTTCGAGACCAGCCTGGCCAACATGATGAAACGCTGTCTCCACTAATAATACAAAAATGAGCCAGGCGTGGTGGTGGGCACCCATAATCCCAGCTACTCAGGAGGCTGAGGAAGGAGAATTGCTTGAACCTCAGAGGTAGAGGTTGCAGTGAGCCGAGATCGCGTCATTGCATTCCAGGCTAGGTGACAGAGTGAGATTCCATCTCAAAAAAAAAAAAAACCAAAAGAGAGAAAGTTGGGGAGGGGTACTGTACAATATGCGAGAGAAAGGGTTAGCATACTTATGTGTAAGAAAAATGCAGACCTAGGGTAGGCGCAGTGGCTCATGTCTGTAATCCCAGCACTTTGGGAGGCCATGGTGGGCAGATTGCTTGAGGTTAGGAGTTTCAGACCAGCCTGGCCGACATGGTGAAACCCCGTCTCTACTAAAAATGCAAAAAAGTTAGTTGGGTGTGGTGGCACGCACCTGTAGTCCCAGCTACTTGGGAGGCTGAGGCACGAGATTGCTTAAACCCGGGTAACAGAGGTTGCAGTGAGCCAAGACCACGCCACTGCACAATTAAAGAAAAAAAAAGAAAAAGAAAAATGCACACCTAAGTAATGCCAACTTAGCATAGAAAAATAGGTGAAGAACATAAAGACAAGTCACAGATTCAAATGACCAGCAAATGAGTGAAAAGAAATTTTCACTACTCAACCTAGCGAAGATTTTTTTTTTTTTTTTTTTTTTTTGAGACAGAGTCTCGTTCTGTCGTCCAGGCTGGAGTGCAGTGGCTCGATAGCTCACTGCAACCTCTGCCTCCTGGGTTCAAGCAATTCTTCCTGCCTCACCCTCCCAAGTAGCTGGGATTACAGGTACCCACCAACACACCCGGCTAATTTTTGTATTTTTAGTAGAGACAGGGTTTCACCATGTTGGCCAGGCTGGTCTCAAACTCCTGACCTCAGGTTATGTAGGCACCTCTGCCTCCCAAAGGTTGTCTGCCCACCTCTGTCTCCCAAAGTGCTGGGATTACAGATGTGAGCAACTGCACCCAGCGCAAAGATTTTTTAAAAGAATGCTTAGTGTTGCTGTGGATGCTGCACTCTTACACACTTCTGGGGGAGTGTAAATTGTTGGTCTTTCTGGAAGGGAGCTTAGCAGAGCCTTTGATACCACAATTCTACTTAAGAATCTATCCCAAGAAAATAATCAGATGTGGATTTATATATAGGATGGGTCTCACAGTAGTATTTGGTGGAACCTGGAAACTGTCCAGCATTAGGGGAATGATTATGTCATATATCCATAATGGAGAGTTCAGTAACTAAAAGTGGGATTTTTGTACGCTTTTTAATGACATGAGAAAATGCTCAGGTAGTAGAGGGGAAAAAACAGGATACAGAGTTTTACATAGGTAGAAGATTAATTTTGTAAGAGAACTACAGAAAAAAGATTAGGATAGTAAGTATGGTCATGTCTATCTTCAGCTCTCTTAGAACTCAGCCATGTGTGATTTTTGGGTTGGAGTCCCAGAGGATATCTGAGAGCAGTTTTCTGTTCTCACAAGTAGTTGTTATCTAGCTTACTAAGGGAACATGTCTGTTTTAATCACAGTTTGGGTTTGTTTTGTTTTTGAGACAGGGTTTTGCTCTGTCACCCAGGCTGGAGTGTAGTGGTGTGATCATGGCTCACTGCAACCTCGACCTCCTGGGCTCAAGTGATCCTCCCACCTCAGCCTCCAGAGTAGCTGGGGCTACAGGTGCACACCATCAGGCCAGGCTACTTTTTAAAAAATTTTTTTTCTAGAGACAGGGCCTCACTGTGTTGCTGAGGCTGGTCTCCAACTCCTGGGCTTAAGCAATCCTCCCACCTTGGCCTCCCAAAGTGGTGGGATTATAGGTGTGAGCCACCACACGTGGCCACAGTTTGGGCTTTTGAAAAAAGTTAGGTGGAGGAAGAGAGGTATGAGTACTCTAGTTTTCACTGCAGTATCCCATTTGTGTGTGTCTGTCTCTTGAGGGAAAGATAGACTACTATTCTAACACTGCTCCAGAAAATATTCTTAGTCATTAACCTTCCAAGTTAAGTGGTGGATCAGAAATGGAAAGCTGGCTTTATTCATCTTTATATCACAGGAATGGGTCCTTCTAGGCATTTTTTAAATGGCTAAATTCTAACCTATGCCTTTTCTGTTGTTTTAATCTCCCCCGTGAGCTACTAGTAAATTACATTTGTATACATGCATCCTTAATGTATACTGGATTTTAATCTCTCATAGATCTCCATTTGGAGATGACTGGTGTCAGTAGGAAGTGAATGAAATCAGGTGGCTTCACATGAGATCTATGTACTGTACAAGAGTGTAGGAAGGAAGTAGTTGTGGAAGAAGGTGGTTGGTTATTGGTGATGTGTGAAGCAAAAGGGAAATGCTGCTTTTGTATTTATCCTGTTTCTGTCTTTCTGCAGTGATTTTTTAGTTTTGTTTTTAAGATTGTTAAAGCAGCTAGAGGACAGGACCACTATCTCTAATAGACTTGGAATAACATTTAAGCTTATACAACTAAGTGTTCATGAAACTTCATTAGCAGGGAATAGTTCCAGTAGAAGGATTGTTTGCTCATATAAGTCTAAATATTGGTATGTTTCTTTTCTTGTTCTTTTTTCTTCAAAAAAAATTGTTTAAGACTAGTCAAGTGCAGTAGTGAGAAGTGGGGAAATATCAAACAAGGGTTTCGATCTGTAACTGACTGTGAACAGTCAATTGAGATAACTCACTACCTTCAGACCTGCTAACAGTTTCTTTTCTGAAATCTGTCCCCAATATTTAGATGAAGCTATTTGCAAATTTAGAGTACCCAAATAGATTGTCATTTCACTTTGTTCTGTTGGGTCAGAAAAGGTCTGTCTCCAAGGAACAAATTCCCTCAGATTTGTTAAGGAAGTGTGTCATAAAAGGTTCCTTAAGCCAGGTCTTTTAACTGATTTGCCCTTAGGGTCTGACTTCAAAACACTGCAGTACCATACCACGGCTTTTGAAGCCAGATTCTCAACTTTCAGTTCATGTTCTGCACAATCCAGCTTTGTTCACTCTGGTACCGGTCTGGGGACCCACCCCACCCTTGTTTGCCGCTGATCACTGAGCTTTGAATAAAGGCTATGGACTGACTTATTTTCACCATGTGCTCACTAGGCTAAGCATGATTAGTTTTTATTCTCCTAACTTGACACAGTGTGTTATTGAAAATTGTATTTGTGTGAGTTAAGGATGAAAAGATAAATTTTACTTTTAACAGCATTAGAACGTAGTGTTATACCTTCCTTTGCGTGTCAGATGGGTCAGTAATATCCACACAACTGGGCTTCAGTTAACAGTTTAGCTCAGGCTACAAAGTAAGCATGGGTCAGAGCTTGAGTTCTGGACTCCAGTGTAGTATCCTGGTCACTAGAATGTGCACAGTCAGCATTTGAAAGAATAAAGGTCATCAACTGAGAAAGAGAAATACATTTGGACATGTTCTTTTGAAAATTATCTGTGTGTACACATACCCATGTTGGTATCATGTGCTTTGGGGTAGGGCATTTGAGCGAGGTTATGCTGTTAGAAATTAACCCTAAAATGTATGGACTTATTTTTGCTCTGTCATGACTTGGGCAGCACTTATTTTACTAATAACGATTTGCTGCTTATTGAACTGGCTGACTGGTGGCAACTGAGGGAGGCATTAAAAGTTGCTTTCTAGGCAAGTTGGGTTTGTTTTTCATGGTAATGTTTTATTCAGAGTACCTCTTTGTTTTCAGAGTAAACATCAGTCTCCAAAGATAACTACATCCCTTCTTCCCATCAACAATGGCTCCAAAGAAAATGGGATCCATGAAGAACAAGACCAAGAGCCACAGGATCTCTTTGCAGGCAAGTTTGGACTCAAAAGTTACTCTAGGAACCTCCTAAATGGCTTTGTTAAGTTGCTGAGTTAAAGTCAAAACCAAAAAAAAAAAAAAAAGTATTGGGAACGTAACTTTATGTAAAGTACTTTTGTGGAGGAATTCCAAAGTACATGAAATACAGGCCCTGCCATCAAGATTCTTTCAGATTTAGGGAGTAAGATATAAATACACAATTGCTTAAGAAGGTGAGTTAAACTGTTAAACAATAACAGAAATGCAGTTGGAGGAATGATAGAAATACTAAGTCACAGGAGCTCAGAGGAGTGTGAGACCAGTGACTAAAGCAGTGCCTGTAGCCTTGTGTGACCAAGACTAGGAGTAAGAATTGCATTTGGTGTCATAATCCAAAAATGTGCATACTGGTACAAAACAGAAACAAAAGTTTTATTAAATGACTTGCCCTTACTACTTCTAATACAGCCTGAAACTTTCTATTGTTTCCTTTTTCAGTGCTCTTTGCAACACGTTGAATTGATTTCACAATCCATCAACAAGCTGTAACCTCCAGTTTGAAAAACGCTAGTATAGGACAGTTTCTCAACCTTAGCACTATTAACATTTTGGGCTGGATAATTCTTTGTTGAGGGGTGCTGCACTGTTCTCAACAGAGGGGGTGCTTTTGCCCCCCAGAAGACATTTGGAAATGGTTGGAGACATTTTTGGTTGTCACAGCTGGTAGTACTACTGTTATCTAGTGGGTAGAGGCCATGGATGCTGCTAAACACTCTGTACACAGGACAGGCCCTCACAACAAGGAATTGTTTAGCCTAAAATGTCAGTAGTGCTATTGTTGAAAAAACCCTGTCTAAAGTGATCTTGGGCCAGGCACAGTGGCTCACACCCGTAATCCCAGCACTTTGAGTGGCCAAGGTGGGTGGATCACTTGAGGTCAGGAGTTTGAGACCAGCCTGGCCAACGTAGTGAAACCCCATCTCTACTAAAAATATAAAAAATTAGCTGGATTCCATGGCGCACACCTGTGCTCCCAGCTACTCAGGAGGCTGAGGCAGGAGAATTGCTTAAACCCTGGAGGTGGAAGTTGCAGTGAGCTGAGATTGTGCTACTCCACTGCAGCCTGGGTGACAGAGTAAGACTCCATCTCAAAATAAAGAAAGAAAGAAAGAAAGAGAGAGAGAGAAAGAAAGAAAGTGATCTTGGAAGAAGCAGGATTTATGCAGGAGAAAAGGAAAAAGGGGCCCCATGGTTGGGCAGGAAGTATAAGGTATGTTTGAGCGGCAGTCAGTAAAGTTGGTGGACCACAGCAGGACATTCTTGGAGAAGTCATGGAAGATAAGGCTGGAAATGTAATTTGGAAACGGATTTGGGAGGACCTTAGACATTAATAATTCGAGTCTGGATTTTCATCTTAATGCCAATTAAAAGCCATTGGCAGCTTTGTGTAAGGAATGTGGTATGGGCAAAGTAATGTTTTAGGAAGACTGACCTAGTGGAATTGGAATTATATTAAATTAGTTGCAGTGGGCAGAGACAAGATAATTTTTAGAAGGTAATCACAAACTAGTTCAAGAATGAAATAGCAAAGACTGAACATAAGGTAATAAAAGCAGGAAAGGAAAGGTGAAAACTTTTCAAAAGGGAAATTAACAAAATCTGATTTTAGTGATTGAATGTAATGGATATCAAAAAAAAGTGGGGATTGAAGACAAAGTCAAAAGGTTTCAAGTCCAAGGGTTGAGAAGAAAATGGTATCATTATAGAACCCCATTCTAAAGAAGAAACTGGCTTTGGGAAAAAAGTAAGCTTTGGTTTTAGATACTTTAAATTTGAAATGCAAAGGGAAATACCCAGGAGGTGACTTGAACTTTTCTTTCCTACCTGAGGAAAGACAAGAGCTGGACATATGGGAATCGTCTTTCTAGAGGTGGTAGTTGAAACTTTCATGTGAACGAGATCCTCAAAGAGTGAATGGTGAGGAGGGAGAAAGACAAGGGTGGAGGGTAAGATCTTGGGACGACTCTTATGTTAGAACCTTGGTAGGAAATTTAAAAGACATACAAGGAAAGAAGAGATTAGAAGAAAGAATAGAAAAATTGAGATTTTCCACTTCCCTTCATCCCTGAAATTTAAATATACAGTATTTATTCTGATACTGATTATTTTTTGGATAAAATTTCTGGAGGAGGCCAGGCACGGTGGCTCAGGCCTGTAATTCCAGCACTTTGGGAGGCCAAGGTGGGAAGATTCCTTGAGCCCAGGATTTAAGACCAGCCTGGGCAACGTAGCAAAACCTCGTCTCTATTAAAAAATAAAAATAAATTTCTGGAGGAGAAGTGATATGAAGGCAAATAATGAATTGTCTTTGGTTATATGGCAGATTGAAAAGAAAGTGAATTTTCTATCTTTGGGACCTTAACATTTATATGATCTTTCGTTATAAGAAGACCTGACCTGACAGTTTAGTGTAATAGTTACCCAGTGATTGGGTTTTATACACATGAACATGTAGATCTTTATTAGGGTCATATTTGTTCATAGTGAGGATTCTAATTTACTTCATTCCCCTACTAGTTTTTTAAGTAGCCAATACCTGCCTCACTTCTAAGAAAGGAACATAAGATATCTCTAGAATGGAAAGTCTACAATGAGACACTTAGTTTAGGACTTCAGTAGCTTCTCAGTTGTTTTAGGTATTTGACTGTGGAAACTTAAACGTTCTGATATCATTTTTAAATAATAAATCTAGTGATGATCAGAGTCTCTCATGGAGCCTGAATGCTTTTCCAGTACTCTTAACAGGAGTTCAAAGAGAAAAGCATGTTTTAATATAAGTTTTGGCATCTTTGTCACATGAATTTCAGTAGAAGATGCACAGCTCTTCAAAAGGCTTTTTTTTTTTTTTTTTTTTGAGACAGGGTCTCACTCTGTTGCCCAGGCTGGAGTGCAGTGGTGTGGTCATGGCTCACTGCAGCCCCAACCTCCCAGGCTCAAGTGATCTTCCCACTCAACCTTCTGAGTAGCTAGGACCACAGGTGGGCACCACCATGCCTGTTAATATTCGCATGTTTGTTTGGTTTTATTTTTTGTAGAGACAGGCTTTTGTCATGTTGCCCAAGCTGGCAAAAGGTTTTTAGTAGCTTTCTAAAGGGCCAAATATTTTAGATGAGTGATACTTCCTGTTTCATTTCCAAACATGTTTGTTAACTGAATTATTTGTGTGGGACCTGCATGATGTGAATATCCTACACATACTTCAACTGGTTGCTTGTTTCAGAGACTCCTAATATGCTAACATGTTCATTATATGTATAGTTAGTCCTCGAACAATGCAGGCGCAGTCAAAAATTTGTTTATAACTTCCCCAAAACTTTTCTGATAGCCTACTAATAGCCTACTGTTGACTGGAAGCCTTACCGATAAGATAATCAATTAACATGTCTTTTGTATGTTACATGTATTATATACTGTATTCTTACAATAAAGTAAGCTAGAGAAAAGAAAGTTATTAAGAAAATCATAGGAAGGGAAATGTATTTACCTTTCATTAAATGGAAGTGGTTCATCATAAAGGTTTTCATTCTTGCATCCTCACATTGAGTAAGTAGGCTAAGGCAGAGGAGGGGTTGGTCTTGCTGCCTCTAGGTGGCAGAGGCAGAGGAAAATTCATGTATAAATGGACCCGTGCAGTTCAAACCTGTGTTGTTCAAGGGTCAACTGTACTTTTTTGCTTGTTTGTTTTATACTCCCACCCCAGAGTCAGATTATGTTACCACCTTTCTCGCTTTCCTGATAGGGATCAGATTTCATTTCTAACAGTGTGGCACCCCTGTTTGCAGACTTGATTCACATTTAGTGATTAGAATACTGATCTGGGACTTGATTATGCTATAGGCATATATGCATAAACCATCATCTCTGGTTTCGTTTAGCCCCAAATGAAAAAGAAGCCGCATCATTCTTTGTATTTCCTAAGATTAAGATAGAATACTTACTGATCAGACCAAACCCAAATTGACATTTATGTTTTCTGTTACTAAAAAAGAAAAAAAGTTTGGACTGTTTAGGCTTAGAGCATCTAGTTCCATTGCTCCAAGTTGAAAGTGCATTCTTTTTATTTGCATAAAAAATTTTAATGCCTAGAAATGGTACATAATGCTATTTTTAAAGTCCCTTCTCTGGAACACTGAGGGAATGAGTCGTTCTGTTCAACTGAGTACTCCCCAGATAGACAAAGGCAGCCCTTAAGCACTGTTTTTTAAACTGTTTTGAGTAGAAAGATTTTCAGATATTACATGTCTTTTTTCGCAAATTGGATAGCATATAGTAAGTATAATTTAACCTTTACAAGGAGATCTAAACCATTAGGAAAAATTCTTAAACCATGACAAAATAACAGTGCTGTCATCAGGTGTGGAAAAGTGCCCTTTCCCAAATGTTACTGTGCTTGTGTCTTGGCTCCATTTTTTTCTAGCTTATAGTTTTCCTGACACTTGCTTTGACGTCATTTTTTTCCTGTCAGTATGCCTGCCTCTTCTATCATATTGGTGTGTAAAGCAAATATCTGAACTTCTTTTACAAACAATTTTTTTTCTTTTTTGGAGACAGAGTCTCCCTCTGTTGCCCAGGCTGAAGTGCAGTGGCGCGATCTTGGCTCACTGCAACCTCTGCCTCCCCGGTTCAAACAATTCTCCTGCCTCAACCTGCCAGTAGCTAGGACTACAGGCTCAGGCCACCACACCTGGCTACCGTTTTTTTGTATTTTTAGTAGAGACGGGGTTTCACCATGTTGCCCAGGGTGGTTTTAAACTCCTGAGCTCAGGCAGTCCTCCCACCTTGGCCTCCCAAAGTGCTAGGATTACAGGCATGAGCCGCCACGCCCAGCCTTTTACAAACAATTATAACAAGAATAAATGGGGCTCATATAATGTTCTGAAGGAATACTCCGAAGATTAAAATTGACAGACTAAATTAGCTGGCTGTGGTGGTATGCACCTGTAGTACCACCTATTCAGGAGGCTGAGGCAGGAGAATCACTTGAACCTGCGAGGTGGAGGTTGCAGTGAGCCCAGATCATGCCACTGCACTCCAACCTGGGTGACAGAGTGACACTCTGTCTAAAAAATAAATAAAATTGATAAACTTATTTTGGCTGTGTTGTCTTTTTGCTTATCCTTGGTTCTTGTATAAATTCTAGGTAGGAGAGGGTAGCCAAGTGGTTGTATTTGGAAAGAAGGAGAGGTTGTTCTACTAAGCCTGTGCTAGCAGAACACTTCCCTTACCTTCCTCCCCTTTTCTCCTTGTAAACATTTTATGACTCTCAGTCTAAGAGCCTCTATGTATTGAGAGTGCTTGCTATTGTTCTTGTAAGTTCTTAGCCTATACAAGTTTAGCCTTCAAAGACTCATTACTGACCTTCATTTTAAAATATCAACTTCATTTTAGATGCCACAGTGGAGCTATCCTTGGACAGCACACAAAATAATCAGAAGAAGGTGCCAGCCAAAACACTCATTTCTCTTCCTCCTCAGGAAGCCACAAATTCTTCGAAGCCCCAGCCAACCTATGAGGAGGTGAGAATCTGTGCTCTTGGTCTTATCGCTTTTAGATATTTAGGACTGTGTACGGCCAGTCTGAAGTGTAGTTGAGTATGAACCTTGAGAAAATATTTGTTACTCTTGAAGGAGATCTTTATGGTTAATGGACAGCCAGAATCCAATACAGGAGTCTTTCTTGAGCAGAGTATCTGTTGCCCAGAGAGCACAAAGGCTTTCAATGGTTACTAAAGATACTTAGTGTGCGAAGCTTCCACATTCAGGAGTATAGTTTCTCCTCACTCCCTTCCTAGCCTGCAAGAGGCAAGTCTTTCTAAATCTGGCAGTTATTCATTGTCATCAAAATAAGATTTTAAGGGGATACATGTAACAAAGACTTGTAAGCTGGCTCCTAATTTAAAATTTTGAGAGTTGGTACATTGGGATTGTTGGGAATGGACAAAAGCTGAACACTGAAGGATACATCTTGATTTTATTAGATTGGTATAAGGTTATTACAGGGTAAAATTGATAGCTTTTTTTTTCATATCAACTCTCATGATTTGTCTTTTCTTGAAAAAGCTAGAGGAAGAGGAACAGGAGGATCAATTTGATTTGACAGTCGGTATAACTGATCCTGAGAAGATAGGTAAGTGGTTCTTAGGACTCCTTGTGATGTTAGGATGTGGCTGTGGAAAGCATAGGTAGCTAATTTCAGGATGGCTACCCCCAGAGTTGAACTAGCCAATGTGAAGTACTTCATTAGTATCTTTTCTGTAAAAGTAGACCCCTTGCTATGTTTCTAAGGCCAGAGACTGCAGTTACTCAATGCGTTAGTCAGTCTTTTCTTGGCTTCAGGAAGAAAAATCAGAGTCATCAAATACTACTAGAATCCCTTTTTATTTTTATTCTTTTGGTTTTTTGTTTTTTAGAGACAAGGCCTCATTTTGTCACCCAGAATGGAGCACAGTAGCACTATCATAGCTCACTATCATCTCCAGCTCCTGGACTCAAGCAGTCCTCCCGCCTGAGCCACCCCAGCCGCCCAAGTAGCTGGGACTGCAGGCACGTGCTACCATGCCGACTAATTTTTTTTTTAAGAGATGGGGTCTTGCTATGTTGCCCAGGCTGGTCTCAAACTCCTGACCTCAAGTGATCCTCCTGCCTTAGCCTCTTAAAGCACCGAGATTACAGGCATGAGCCACCGCACCCAGCTAGAGTCTCTTTTTAAAAACCCCAACAGGCCAGCCATGGTGGCTCATACCTGTAATCCCAGCACTTTGGGAGGCCAAGGCAGGCAGATCACTTGAGATCAGGAGTTCAGCCAGGCCAACATGGTGAAACCCCATCTATACTAAA
The DNA here is from genome assembly GCF_028858775.2 of Pan troglodytes. Lineage (NCBI taxonomy): Eukaryota > Metazoa > Chordata > Mammalia > Primates > Hominidae > Pan > Pan troglodytes. Next base: position 56,113,186 of record NC_072414.2, read on the forward strand.
AATGCAAAAATTGACCAGGCATGGTGGTGTGCGCATATAATCGCACCTACTCAGGAGGCTGAGGCCAAAGAATCGCTTGAACCCGGGAGGTGGAGGCTGCAGTGAGCTGAGATCATGCCACTGCCCTCCATCCTGGGTGACAGAGCAAGACTGTGTCTTAAAAAAAAAAAAACACACACACACACACAAAAAAAACATTATCTTCTCCTTCAGAGTTGATAAGACCATTTTACTGTCTTTTGAGATGGTAAATCCAATGTAAGCACCCTAAAAAATACATGTTCTAAAATTGAGGGACACTGAACTTATTTTTTCCCTCAAAAAGTTTGAAACTCTCATTTATACACATACTTTTGATAACCTTATGAGGTGGGGAAGTCTATCTGTGGGATCCAAGTTGAATTGTACTCAAAATTGAAGTTAGATCTTCAAAAAGCATAACACTTAACTTTGTCTGGACTTGGATTTTTAGGATGGCTTTCCCCTCTACCAAGCTTGCAAGAGTTATCCCTGAGTGGAGAACAATAGGCCTCATCTTTCCTTGTTCTAGCTATAGTCCCTTACGGAAGAGGCTATACAGAACCTGTCTTCCTAAACAGGAGTGGTGTTTATACAGTTGAGAGGACAAATGTAATTCTCAACTCTTGGTCTATTTGGTACTAGGGACAGGAACTTGTGAGACTTTATGCCAAAATGGTTGTCTTTTTTTTTTTTTTTTTTTTTTTTTTTTGAGACGGGGTCTCACTCTGTCACCCAGGCTGGAGTGCAGTGGTATGATCACAGCTCACTGCAGCCTCGACCTCCCCAGGCTCAGGTGATCCTTCCACCTCAGCCTCCTGAGTAGCTGGGACTACAGATGTGCATCACCATGCCTGGCTAATTTTTTTATATTTTTTGTAGAGACAGGGTTTCACCATGTTGCCTAACCTGGTCTCCGGCCAAAATGGTGGTCATTAAACTATTGATTTTAGGCCAGGTGCAGTGGCTTACATGTGTAATCCCAGCAGTTTGGAAGGCCAAGGCAGGAGGATCACTTGAACCCAGGAGTTCAGGACCAGCCTGCCCAACATGGCAAGACCATGACTCTACAAAAAGTAAAAAATTAGCCCTGTCTCTACAAAAAAATAAAAAATTACAGAGGCATGGCGGTACATGCCTGTAGTCCCACGTACTTGGGAGGCTGAGGTGGGAGGATCATTTGAGCCTGGAAGGTCAAGGCTGCAGTGAGCTGAGGTAATACTACTGCACTCCACCTTGGGTAACAGAGTGAGATCCTGTCTCAAAAAGAAAAAAAATTTTTTTTAAATTTGAACTGTTGAGTTTTACTTTTCCCAGACTGTTAGACTGGTAGGATGTTTTTGAGCGTCTTACACAGTTCTGTCATCTAACAGAAAAGGAAATTGAGGACCAAAAGGGAAGTAGCTTTCCTGTTAGGGCACAGTGTGGCCCATGATAGATCCTGGACCAGGACTTTGGATTATATGTCTAGATTCTCTCTTGCTTCTCTAATATTTATGGATAGTCTATAAACACATTAATTTTAAGCTAGTTATTCACCGCTTTAAATCCTTGGTGGAATAAGATGAATGAATGGCACTTATTCTCTTAAAATTTAATAAGTCATGATGTCTGAACCAGGAGAGGGAACATACTGGTTTCCTAAGGCTGCTGTAGCAAAGTACTACAAACTGGTTAAAACAACAGAAATTTCTCACAGTTTTGGAGGCCAGAAATCTCAAATCCTGGTGTCGGCAGGCCATTCTCCCTGTGAAGGTGCTAGGGAAGGACTGTTCATGCCTCTCTCCCAGCTTCTGGCAGTCTCAGGCCTTCCTCAGCTTGTCGATGCGTCACTTCAGTCTCTGCCTTTGCTGTCATGTGGCATCCTTCCTAAGCGTCTCCACATTGCCTTCCCTCTATGCATGTCTATCTCTGTGTGCACATTCCCTCTTTAACAAATAAGGACACCAACCTGAGTGGAGTAGGGCCCACCCTAATGTCTTCATTTTAACTCAGTTACATCGGTAAAGACCCTGTAAGATCACATTCTGAGGAACTGGGAGTTAGAACGTAAAACGTACCTATTTTGAAGGGGACACAATTTATCCCATTACAGAGAGTAATTTAAACAGCCCATGGATCAGATGCATTTAAACACAAATCACTCTTGGTGATAAGTTTTCATCTCCTTGCACTGTAGTCTAGATTCTTAGTCATGTTGATGCCAAGAAACCAGCTAATTAAAATATTTTCATATTCAAGGCCTGATCTTTATAACAACACATTCTGTTTGTGTGGGCTGTTTATTCAACATGTGCTTCTTGTTCCTGCACACGTCTAAATAATTTAGAATTCAACTTTTACCAGGATATGCTTTTTAGAGCCTTGGTAATTTGCATATGTTATCTTCAACTCTGAAATTATTCTGGAAATTTACGTAAATTTAAAACCTTGTATTACTAGCTTATTTGCAGATCTGTGTGCTCTCTATGTACATGCAGTATGTCTCTTTTCATGTACATTGCCTAAGTAAAAGCAGCTGAGAAACAAAATATCTGAAGATCCTGCTTTTCTGTTTTCTCTGTGTTTGCATTTAGACTTTCTTAACTGCAGGCACTAAATTATGGGATTGACTTCTTGGACATTTGACCATAACTATTCTGCTGTGAATGAAATTTTGAACATTACTTCTATAAAATAAACTTAGATTTCTTTTTTTTTTCTTTTATCAGTAGTAAACATCCTTAGTAGTATTGGGTAATGTTAATAAGGTGGTTTAGAAGAGAACTAAAGTTGGTAATCAGTATAAAATAATTTCTAAAGTTTAGCTTATGGTTTCTGTTTTATATACACCCTTTTGGTAGGGGCTGGGGAAGTACAGCAGACAAGCCCTGTATTCCTGTGTAATCTTCAAATTCTTGGTAAATTTTTCAAAAAGCAGGCATTTCCAGCCATCTTACTGAAACCAAGTTGTAATGTGGGAAGCTGCTGATCCAGTACTGCCTGCTCTTCCTTCCCTTGGCCCCTCACCCCTCACCCAGAACCAGTTCAGGGGCTTAAGCAGCTGGTAACTGTTGACCTAGGTTTTCCTGTTTGATGTGGGAAGGAATCAAGGGTGGGGGAGGCAGGGAACAAAACCAACCCCAAACACCATAGTCCAGCACTGGAGCTGTGTCTGTTTGGATTCCAGAATATGTCTTTTCAGTGCTCAGGATATCAATGGCATCTTTATCTCCTTAAGTGGTCTAGGTCAGGACATCACCACAGAGAAAAACAATAGCTTGAATCCCAAATTATTTAACAGTCAAAGACTTCTTCATAAAAATAATTGCTCCAGGAAAGGGAGATTTGTGTGACATTAGGCAGCCAAAGTGTCTTCCTGCCAGACCCTTTGCTCTTGGTGAACATGCTAGATCAGAGAGGTCAGTGTCCCCCCCGGCACCAATGGAGGGGGTTGTGACGATATTTCTGAAAGAGCAAATCGAGCCCAGAGCTAGCCTAGGGTAGAACTACTTGTTTCCTTTTATATCAGTTGCTTCCTTCTCCTCCTGCTTTATACAGCAAGAGAATTGTTTGGTTTTGGACAGATGTGTGTAACCAGCCCAAATATTGGCATGGTAACAACTGATGGATTGTCAGTATCCAGTGCTGCTTTGTGGAGGGTATAAATGGAGCCTGGCCTGGCTTTGGAACAGAGGGCTGACTCTCTTGTGTAACTCAAACTGGGGCTCAGCCAGCATCCATGGGGGCTTGCTATGTGCCACAGAGGCCCTGAGGCAAAGTAGGAACTGGATTCTAAGATTGCATATAAAGCTTGGAGATGAAACAAGCATCCCTTCTTATCCAGGGTTCCTATGGCTTTTATGATTCCTGGTCAAATGTTAGCTGGATTGGCACTGCTTTGGTTTACAAGATAATCTTCTGCTTTCTTGTTCTCTCACAGGGGATGGTATGAATGCATATGTAGCCTACAAAGTTACAACACAGGTGAGTCCAGGTGACCTTGCTGATGACCATCTTCATAGACTTTGGTGCTTATACCAAGGTCATCATTCAGATTATTTCTGGGTATCTCCTTTGTTTCTTTGCCAACATCTTCATGTTTACTCAAGATGGAGCAAGCCTGCATCCCCTTGGTAATCTCATCTGGATACTCCAGACTGAGTCTTTTTAATACTCTTCCAGAAAGCTAACATTTCAGTGTGATTCTATTAAGTCGTGGTATATCTGATACAGCCCCATCCCTCTTAGAGAACCATGTGGTTTGGAGCTAGATTCACAGATTGCCCTAAACCATCTTTTAAAATCTTCAATGCTTCTGAGGTTTCAGAGAGCTTTTTTTAATACTTAACCTTTTGCCCCTCTAGTCTGCTCTTCTTTTGTATATAATATTAATGCCTACAAAATGTATACAATGTTGTATACAAGTTAGGAAGCATAATAAATGAAGCCCTAAACTTACCACTAGTCTTAAAGTTGAGTATCATTGGATCCACCTGTGTGTTTTTCCATCATATCCCCTGCCTCATACCTTAGAGGTGTCCTTTCTCCTGAGTTGTCTCTCATTTCCTTTATAAGAAATCTTTACATATATATACATATATATATATATATATATATATATATATATATATATATGACTGTTTTGCTTTGTTTTGAGTTTCATAAAAATAGTATCATGGGGGCCGGTCGCGGTGGCTCACGCCTGTAATTCCAGCACTTTGGGAGGCTGAGATGGGCAGATCACAAGGTCAGGAGATCGAGACCATCCTGGCTAACACAGGGAAACCCTGTCTCTACTAAAAATACAAAAAAATTAGCCGGGCATGGTGGCAGGCACCTGTAGCCCCAGCTGCTGGGGAGGCTGAGGCAGGAGAATGGCGTGAACCTGGGAGGCGGAGCTTGCAGTGAGCCGAGATTGCGCCACTGCACTCCAGCCTGGGCGACAGAGGGAGACTCTGTCTCAAAAAAAAAAAAAAAAAAAAAATAGTATCATGCTGATAATTGTGCTTGCTTTATTTAGCATTGTTTCTCTCACCCATCCTTGATGGTCATGGCTGTAGTTAGTTCATATACCACAAAATATTTATGTTTTCCTGTTGTGAACATTTTCTGCTGTCAACATGTTTCTGGTTTTTGTAACTGGGAACTTTCTTGCACATCTCTAGTACACACGTAGAAGGATTTCTCTAGAGTATGTAACCAGAAGTAATTCCCGTGGGTCATAGGTACTACAAATATTGCACACAAGGAATACAAACTGTTTTTTAAAGTCTTTGTACCAATTTGTACCCCATCAGCAGTGTATAAAAGTTCCCATTGATTCACTTCCTTGCCAGCAATTGGTGAGGCCAACCTCCTTAAATTTTGCCTATCTGGTGAGTTTAAAGTGAACTCTCATTGTGATGTAGCCCTAACTTTTTTGGTAGAAATCTGCTTTGTATTGTCTCTCTACTACTTGTTGGCCTGCGTCCTGTGAGCTCTAGATTATGATACTTTAGAGGTTACTGTCTACAGCTTAGACATTTCATCCAATTCCCACCCTGCTCATCACCTGCTTCCCCTTCTTAGAAGCACTTTTTGTCTGTCTCTAGTTTGGCTGCTGTAATTCCAGCAGCTAATACCCTTAAATAAGTCAATGAGGCTTGGCGCAGTGGCTCACGCCTGTAATCCCAGCACTTTGGGAGGCTGAGGCAGGTGGATCACCTGAGGTCAGGAGTTCGAGAGCAGCCCGGCCAACATGGTGAAACCCCATCTCTACTAAAAAACTATAAAAATTAGCTGGGCCTGGTGGCAGGAGCCTGTAATCCTAGCCACTCAGGAGGCTGAGACAAGAGAATTGCTTGAACCTGGGAGGTGGAGGTTGCAGTGAGCCAAGATTGCACCACTGCACTCCAGCCTGGGTGACAGAGTGAGACTCCATCTCAAAAAAAAAAAAAAAAAAAAAAGCAGTGAAGAATGAGCTGGGCATGGTAGCGTGTGCCTGTATTCCTAGCTACTTGGGAGGCTGAGGTGGGAGGATCGCTTAAGCCCAGGAGTTTGAGGCTGCAGTAAGGTGTGATCGCACCAATGCACTCCAGCCTGGGCAACAAAGTGAGATCCTGTCTCCAAAAAAAAAAGTCAATAAAAGATGAATGGGTTACTGGTTACTATAGAATTCTAGCTTTAAACTAGAACTGAACATTTCTTTCTTTAGAACAGGAGTTCTTAACCTGGGAATGAAACTGTATTTGAATTTTTTTTTCTCAAAGGTCACCATGGCTTCAGATGTATTTGAATTTAATTGATTGCCTTTATAATCCTATATATTTTTTGCATTTAAAATCATTCTGAGAAGAGCTCCTTAGGCTCCCAGACTGCCAAAGGGGAACTATAGTTTTAAAAAGTTTAAGACTCTCTGCCTTGGAGAAAGTTATTTGCCAGGTGACTGAAGGGCAGGGATCTGGGAAATGGGTTTCTTTAATGTCAATAGGATGACTTTCAAGATACCATCCCCTATTTGGAATGAAATTGCCTTGTGTTTTTTCCTGTCCCCAAGACAAGCTTACCATTGTTCAGAAGCAAACAGTTTGCAGTAAAAAGAAGATTTAGTGACTTTCTGGGTCTTTATGAGAAGCTTTCCGAGAAGCACTCTCAGAATGGCTTCATTGTCCCTCCACCCCCGGAGAAGAGCCTCATAGGTAAGCCTGTGGTCTTTCATTCCACTTGGATTGTTTTCCTTTGCATTCTCTCCAAAATTCACTTACCGTTTAGTATATGAGACTACTTCTATTAACAGTCTTGTGGTTAGAAAAGAGACATTTCCAGTGTTTTCCTACACTGGAGGTCTAGAGAAAAATAGCATATTTTGGCATGTTCTCCTTGGGTGCAGTAGGAGCTCTGGGTTTAGCCTCCAGAGATGTTCGTTTGTTTTCTATTGGTCTTCAGGAGTCTTACATGATTGCGGTTGCCTCCAGATTGAAATAGACTACATTGGATTAGGGGTCAGAGGAAGAAACCTCTTCATTTTGTTTGTTTGTTTGTTTGGTTTTTTGGTTTTTGTTTGTTTGTTTGTTTTTGAGGTGGAGTCTCGCTCTGTCACCAGGTTGGAGTGCAGTGGCGCGATCTCAGCTCACTGAAACCTCCGCCTTCCGGGTTCAAGAGATTCTCCTGCCTCAGCCTCCCGCTTAGCTGGGACTACAGGTGCCCGCCACCATGCCCAGCTAATTTTTGTATTTTTAGTAGAAACAGGGTTTTACCACGTTGGCCAGGATGGTCTTGATCTCTTGACCTCGTGGTCCGCCCGCCTTGGCCTCCCAAAGTGCTGGGATTACAGGTGTGTGCCACTGCGCCCGGCCAGGAGCCTCTTCATTAACATCAGTTGATGTTTGTACTCAGGGTTCCATGGCCGCCTTTTTAAGAAAATGTTTACTCTGCAAGTCCTAGAGTTTAGAACCTTCAGCACTTAGAGACTAGTTTTCAAAAGTGGCTCTCATGTAAAGAACCTTTTGTTCATCCCTGCATATAACATAGAAGTGGCCTTAGGCTGTGTGCTAGCCTCACTGCCTTTCCTCCTGTTGACACTTAAAAAAAAAAAAAGATTTATCCTCTTCATGATGATTTATGGTTATTTTGCTTTTTAAATTCCATTCTAGGGATGACAAAAGTGAAAGTTGGGAAGGAAGATTCTTCTTCTGCAGAATTTCTTGAAAAACGGAGGGCCGCTTTAGAAAGGTAAGTGCCATGCAGCCATTTTCCTGAATAATGTGAGGACAAATGAAAAGCTGAAAAGTGAGTCTAAATGACGAGACAGTCCATTGAGTTAGAGATGAAACGTGAATAAATTGAAGTTGCACACCTCCATATTATCTCTTTAACTTTTCCTGAGTCGCTTATTTTCCCACCTTGAGAATAGACCATCTTCTGTTCTTTCCCCATCCTGAGTGAGCAGGCAGTCATATTCTTAGACAATCAATCAAATATGAATGGCTCTGAGGTTTCTTTCTGACCAGTTATTTTTCTCTCCCTTTTTGGAAAAGTCAGGAATGTGAACTTGAATATGCTTACAAGGAGAGACCTACTTAAGTACCTTATCTTAGGGTACTTTAAGTACAAAAAGTACAAAAGACATGGTATCACTGCCAGCACTGTGTGACGCCCAGAACCTTCTGAGGCCAGCTCAACTAACCAGATGATAACTGCTTACCTTTTAGGTACCTTCAGAGGATTGTAAATCATCCTACCATGTTACAGGACCCTGACGTCAGAGAGTTCTTGGAAAAAGAAGAGGTTAGTATTCAGTGCAAACTGAATTTCATAATTTATATCTGCCCCTAGTGAAATGAAACTAGTTCATTCCAAAAATATGTGAGCACTTAACATGCCTAGTACTAGACTGTATCCTAGTTTTGTGTGAACCCCTGAGAGTGACAAGTATTTTTCAGCCTTTGAAATAAAAGAAGCTCTGCCCGAAGTCAAAAGCAGTTGGTTGTAAGGGTCAAATAGCAGCCTAGTATTGTCTTACTGGATCAACACAGTGATCTATTTGGCAGGTCCTTGGCATGTTGTAGGTTACTTCTTGGCTCAGATTGAATGTATATTTTATGCCAGGCGGGTCACTGGTTAACAGTTACCACAAACCACAGAACTACCATGTAGGAAAAGTGTTGATTGAAGTAGACAGTCTCTTTCACAGGCTATGCGTAGGCTAGTCATGATTGTCAAAAACTGAAAACAGCCCAATTGCTAACAGTGGAAGAATTAAGTAAAATATATCAATATAACCAAATACTTGATTCTCATCATAAACAAAGTATACAGAAATGTTAGTACATGGACACGTATGTTAAAAGAATTACAAAATTTGCAACATGAAATAGCATATAAATACAGCTGTAGAAACATGTAAGTCATTAAGGATCAAAAGAAACACTGGAGTGAAATGTTTTATCTCACAGGAAAGCAAACTAGAAGGAAGTAAGTGACTGGGTAGGGCTATCATTTTGCTTTAATTTTTATTTTTAAATTTTTCTTTCATTTGTATGTAGTATGTGTTACTCCAGTGAAGAAAATGATACTAAATAAATGAGGGGGTTTTCTCCTCTAAAATGAAATGTTTTCATTAAAAATTCCCTGTCAAATGCTTCAAATCTTTTAGTCTTTTCTTGTGGATATTCTTAAATCCCTTCTTCCTTTTCACCCTCTCGTCTTTACTCCATACCCCTAAGCAGGGTATGTCTGTAGCAGCACTGTGGGCACTTTGGGTCAGATAGTTCTTTGTTGTAGGGGTTGTCCTATGCATTGTAGGGGGTTTTAGCAGCATTCCTGGTACCTACCCACTAGATCCAGGTAGCACCCCCTCCCCAGTTATAACAACCACAATCATCTCCAGACATTGCCAAATGTCCCCTAGGAAGTAAAGTGGCCCCAAGTTTAGAACTACTGCCACGCCAGGCGCGGTGGCTCTTGGCTGTAATTCCAGCACTTTGGGAGGCTGAGGCAGGAGGATCACCTGAGGTCAGGAGTTCGAGACCAGCCTGGCCAACATGGCAAAATCCTGTCTCTACTAAAAATACAAAAATTAGCTGGTCGTGGTGGCGGGCACCTATAATCCCAGCTACTTGGGAGGCTGAGGCAGGATAATCACTTGAACCCTGGAGGCAGAGGTTGCCGTGAGCTGAGATCGTGCCACTGCACTCCAGCCTGGGCGACAAGAGCAAGACTCCGTCTCAAAAAAAAAAAAAAAGAACTACTGCCATAGAGTCCTGAACACTAAAATCTGACTTTTTAGCATAGTATGCTGTATATGCTGTAGATTTTTCAGCGTCCTTTCCATGCCCTAGGAGAGTACTGGGGAGACTGAACAGCAATCAGATTGTTCCTAAATATTTGGCATGCTTGACTACTAGGTTATCCCTGAAAGTAGCCTTGATCTGAATCAATAATTTTCTTGTCCTTGGATATTTGTTCACTGAAGAAAATTCGAACACAGCACGATTTCAGTGTCTTAAGACTTTTAAGTCTGGTTTTGTACAAAGTGTGCTAATCCAAGGGAACTTTTGACTTTTAACAAGAGTATGCTTGGTACTTAAGCAGTTCATGCCTGGGTAGGCAGACAATCTCAATTTGAGGTCACCTGGCCACGTAACACCCCAGTCTACTTTTTTTCTGTATAAAATATCAAAAGCTGAAAATGTTGCTGATTCTTTTTAACATGGTTCTTTGATTTTTCTGTATGGACATGTTAGTTGTGGATTCCTCAGACTGCCTTTGAAAACAATTTACAGTTCAAATAATTTGTCTGGCAAGTTTTGGCATGCCATCTGATGGATACTAATTCTTCTGAACCTAAAATAGGGGCAGCAGATAACTTGCCATCCCTGCCTTCTTGGTCTTGTAGCTGCCACGTGCCGTGGGTACCCAGACATTGAGTGGTGCTGGTCTCCTCAAGATGTTCAACAAAGCCACAGATGCCGTCAGCAAAATGACCATCAAGATGAATGAATCAGACATTGTGAGTAGCCCTGTGCCTCTTACCTCCACCTACACCTCAGGCTTATGGGTCAGAACCCCTAAGGAGTCCTGAAATTTCTGAGATTAGAAACTTTTTTATAAGATTTTTCAGTCCCTTTTTGAGAAACAACTGCTAAAGAAAGACTGTACTGCACCCATAAAAGTAATCTCATTAAAGTTCTGGGCTTTTGTGTTTCAGTGGTTTGAGGAGAAGCTCCAGGAGGTAGAGTGTGAGGAGCAGCGCTTACGGAAACTGCATGCTGTTGTAGAGACTCTAGTCAACCATAGGAAAGGTAACAAGCTCTGAAATGCACTTGGAGCTAGGGGAAATTGTTGTCTCTAGTGAACTGGAGATGCGAGGGCATGCTGTTCCAATCCTCTCAGCCATCCAAGTTGAAATTCTCAGCCCACCTGGTCCTTGATGTTCTGATAAAAAAAAGGTATGCCCTGCGTCTCCTGGCAGAAAACATGATTCAACCACTGTGGGCATTGTACTTTCTACCTGGGAGGGGTGCAGGGAAGCCATCCCAGATACAGCATGACCTGGGATATGGGCTTCTGTTGATTTTGAGTTGATGGCTTACATCCAAAATGATGTCATACATGCTTGAGCTACATGGTCAAACCAGCAATGCGTAAATGCAAGGAAACCACCTGTCTCCTAATCCTTCTGCATCTTTCTTTAGTGAAATTTGCTTAAGAGCTTGTGAAATTTTCCCAGTTTGAATCTTTTCCCTCTTTGCCTTAAACATGCTGATAATTAGAAATTGAAACAGACAGAAGACCCATAGCATGAGGCCAGGGTAAGTAAGGGTTGGCAAAGTATAATCTGGCCCATGGGCCAAATCTGACCCTGGTTCCTATTGCCATGAGCTACAAATTTAGGTTTTTACATTTTTAAAGTAATGAATGAGGGGAGAAAAGAATCTGTAGCAGACTATGTGTAGCCTTCAAAGTCTAAAAAATTTATTATTAGCCGGTCGCGGTGGCTCACGCCTGTAATCCCAGCAATTTGGGAGGCCGAGGCAGGTGGGTCACGAGGTCAGGAGTTCAAGGCCAGCCTGGCCAAGATGGTGAAACCTTGTCTCTACTAAAAATAGAAAAAATTAGCCAGGTGTGGTGGTGGGCATCTGTAATCCCATCTGCTTGGGAGGCTGAGGCAGAGAATTGCTTGAACCCGGGAGGCGGAGGTTACAGTGAGCTGAGATGGCGCCACTGCACTCCTTTACACAAAGTTTGCCCTACTCTAGAACGTGCAAGACTATACGATGTGCACATATATTCACTCTTCTCTCTTGTACAGACAGGCTACCACTCATGAGCTTTAACATAAATATAAGAATAGTTTCTTTGGCCTGTTTGTTATTTAACAACTGGGCTTTGGTTCTCCAGGGATATTGGAGCTGCTTCCTTCAGGTAGGCCTAACCCAGTGAAACTCAGGACAGCTGGTGCCTCTCCCTCCTGCTCCTGTGACCAGGCCACATTCTCTTTACTCTCTGAATACAGTTAACTGTGGTGTAAGTGACTGGGTTGCAGAGCCCTCAGTTCCCAGATATGCAGTGGGCGGCATTGCTAAGACATGCCATGCAGTGTCAGCTGATTTGTCCCTTTTCCTTGTGAGATCAGAGAGGCCTCTGCTGTCTTTTCCTCCTTCCAGAGCTAGCGCTGAACACAGCCCAGTTTGCAAAGAGTCTAGCCATGCTTGGGAGCTCTGAGGACAACACGGCATTGTCACGGGCACTCTCCCAGCTGGCTGAGGTGGAAGAAAAAATTGAGCAGCTCCACCAGGAACAGGCCAACAATGACTTCTTCCTCCTTGCTGAGCTCCTGAGTGACTACATTCGCCTCCTGGCCATAGTCCGCGTAAGCTTCTGTTTCCTTTTCTCCTCCTTCCCTTGATTTGATTTGTTTTTCCTTTGCTGGTCCCCTTCCCAAGACAGTTTCATCCCATTATAGCTTGTAAATAGGTGTCACTTTTTCTACTTTTAAGAGGAAAGGTATCCTGTAAACCAAGCAATCTATTCACCTGTTAGCTAGTTATCACTGAATCATTTTGAGCCCCACAGCCAAGATTCCTAGATGGCATTTGGAGAAAAGACCACTCTTGAATTTCCGAATAGGTTGCCCTTTATTGTTGAGGCCAGACAGTGTCTTCTGTGGTCCTTTCTTGAAGCAAGGTTGCTTACAGACCTACTCTTTTGGTCCCCTGGAGCAGTGACTTCCTCAGTCCTTTGGTCTTTGCCTCCTTAACAGTAACTGGTGGCTTTGCCCTGGTTAAGAGCTCTTGCTGACTTCCACTTGTCCTTCCAGTATGGGCAGTCAGGTAACTACATGGAACTGGCTTGGCATTGCATGGAGGAGTGCGGCCAGGGGACTGAGAGAGCTTGTCACCAGAGCCTTCCTGTGCTGTGCCACCCCACACTGGTAACATTCCAGCCTGCCCCTCGTCAAGCACCTCACTCTTTCTCCTGGTGATCAAGCAGTGTGGTTTCCCCGTGAGCACTCCTAGTGATTAAGGTTAAGGAATTTTGACAGTAGTATTAGCTGTCGCATGGCCTCCCTAAGACAGAGGAAAGAACCAAGAGGAAGCCTGGCACCTACACTCTAAGGGCCTAAGTCTGTCCTTGATTTCGCTTGGGATCAGGATGTGTGAGCCTCAGAGTTAGAACAGTGCCCCCCGCTCGTTCCCCGTCCCCAACATATCTCCCATTAGGGAGCTTGTGCGTTGTGTCAGGAGCTGAGCTGCTCCCAGGCTGTCACTTACCCCGTGGTGGAGATGCCTCATAGAGCCTGGGAGGTTGCTCATTGTCCTCTCCCATTGCTATTTGGTTTGCTGCTAACTCCAGAGTGATGAGTCTACCTGCTATGTAATTCTTAGAACTGGGCAGGCTACTTAGACTGGAGAGCCAGCTGCAGGAAGGGCACCCTCTGGGGGAAGCTTTCTATGAGGAGCATTGTTTGGGGTCTCTGGAGAGCACAGTTCTTGGATATGGCCCCCAGGCAGAGTGAGCTTGTACCACAGGGGTGAGGGCCTTGCTTAGAGCTACATGGGCTGGGGCTGGGGAAGTGTGCCTCATGGCACATAATTGCGAATGGTCTTTTCTCAGAGACCCTTCATCTGCCTACCTCATGCTTATGAGCCTGGTGGTGGGATTGGAGAGAAGAGCAAAGGTTTCTTTTCTGCTCTTCCCCGAGCATGGAGCCGGACCACTGTTAGGCCAGTGGGTTGGGCTTGAGTCTAACTAACTCAGATAAGAGGTTGCCCTTTACCTAATCTTTTGACATTGAGGTGTTAAGATGCTGCAGGGGAGCAGCAGTGACAATCCTGGGGCAGGTGAATTTGGTGGCATTGCATTCCCTAAGGTTCAAGTTTTGGCAAAAGCCTGTGCTAAGGAGGCATAGACAATATGCAGGGAAGGTTGGGGCGTGGTGGCTCACGCCTGTAATCCCAGCACTTTGGGAGGCTGAGGCAGATGGATCACCTGAGGTCAGGAGTTCGAGACCAGCCTGGCCAGCGTGGCGAAACCCCATCTCTACTAAAAATACAAAAATTATCTGGGCGTGGTGGTGTGTGCCTATATTCCCAGCTACTCAGGAGGCTGAGGCAGGAGAATCGCTTGAAACCAGGAGGTGGAGGTTGCAGTGCAGTGAGCCAAGATCGCGCCATTGCACTCCAGCCTGAGTGATAAGAGTGAAACTCCGTCTAAAAAGAAAATATTCGGGGAACTTTTGCAGGGCAGTGAGGGAGCCGCTGGAACCCGGCTGGGCGGCTGGCCCCAGGCACAGATCCTTGATCCAGGCTGCTGCTTGGGGCCTATTAAGCAAGTCCGGGTGGGCGTGGTTAGTCAGGCCAGCAGCTTCCTTCCCTGGAAATGCTGATTGTGGTCAAGGAACTGGAAACAAGGAAAACTAGCAAATAGATTTTGGGGAGCTTCTTGGAGGCCTTGGTAGCCTAGAGCAGGTGAGTGTGTGGTTGGGAAAAAGCAATGTGGCCCTATGGTGGTTTTAGGTGTTGATTTAAAGATTTGTTAAGCTAACCTTGTGCATTATTTGGGTGTCAGTTTAAAGGCTGGGTCCTTAGGGTGGACTTCCCTGACATATTTCCCAGGCTAAGCTAGGCCTCTGGTTTCATGTTATAGTACCCTGCTGCTTTCCCAGTAGTCTGCATACTTGTATCTATTTGTAATTGTAAATGTAATGTTGGCCTTTTCCATTAGATGACAAGTTCCATGAAAATGGGACCATGAGTTTCATCCACTGTATTCTTAGCTCCTGGCACATGGCAGGCACTCAGGGAAAGTATGTAGCCTTATGAACTGACTGATCTGAGGTAGGCACTTTTGTAAGCCATAGTATTGGTCACTGGCATGAGGCCACCTACTGGCTCCCTGCCATCCAGCCCTGGGAGTAGCATGAAGCAGCATGGCACTGGCCTTCTGGAAGCTTGGAGAGGAGTCTTACCCAAGCTTTGCTCCTAGACATTAAACTTCCCAGCAGGGCACTAACATGTGGCTGCAGAACCTGCCCTTGCTCAGTCCGTCCCTGGTGCAGCTGCTGGGAGAGCCTGCCTCGAGGCAGAGCCAGCAGAGCTCTTGAAGAGCTGGTTGTGCTCCTCCTCAACCCCACCCCCACAGGCTGCCTTCGACCAGCGCATGAAGACATGGCAGCGCTGGCAGGATGCCCAAGCCACACTGCAGAAGAAGCGGGAGGCCGAGGCTCGGCTGCTGTGGGCCAACAAGCCTGATAAGCTGCAGCAGGCCAAGGACGAGATCCTCGAGGTGAGTCCACTAAGGCAGCCCAGCCAGGGGTGTTCTGCTGGTTCCAAATGAACCCAGGGCCCATCCCACCCAGAGGTTTGGAACCCCACAGGGGGAAGAGCACTGATTGAGTCTAAAGGGCCGTGGCTGCTGAGGAAGCCTCTGAGAATGACTCCAGGCCTTCCTGAGGCCTAGTCCCCCTGTTCTTTTTCTACTCTACCCAGACTTGTCAAATCAGAATCTCTGGCCCGGCATGGTGGCTCACGCCTGTAATCCTAGCACTTTGGGAGGCCAAGGTGGGCGGATCACTTGAGGTCAGAGGTTTTTTTTGTTTGTTTTTGTTTTTGTTTTAGATGGAGTCTCGCTCTGTCACCAGGCTGGAGTGCAGTGGCGCGATCTCAGCTCACTGCAAGCTCTGCCTCCTGGGTTCACGCCATTCTCCTGCCTCAGCCTCCCAAGTAGCTGGGACTACAGGCTCCTGCCACCACACCTGGCTAATTTTTTGTACTACCGTGTTAGTAGCCAAGATGGTCTCGATCTCCTGACCTTGTGATCCACCTGCCTCGGCCTCCCAAAGTGCTGGGATTACAGGCGTGAGCCACCGCGCCCGGCCGAGGTCAGGAGTTTTAGACCAGCCTGGCCAACATGGTAAAACCCCATCTGTACTAAAAATACAAAAAATTAGCCAGGGCTGGGCACAGTGGCTCACGCCTGTAATCCCAGCACTTTGGGAGGCCAAGGTGAGTGGATCACGAGGTCAAGAGATTGAGACCATCTTGGCCAACATGGTGAAACCCCGTCTCTACTAAAAAAAATACAAAAATTAGCTGGGCATGGTAGCACCCACCTATAGTTTCAGATACTCAGGAGGCTGAGGCAGGAGAATCGCTTGAACCTGGGAGGCGAAGGTTGCAGTGAGCTGAGATCACGCCACTGCACTCCAGCCTGGCAACAGAGCAAGACTCTGTCTCAAAAAAAAAAAAAAAAAAAAAATTAGACGTGATGGCACACGCCTGTAGTCTTAGCTACTCAGGAGGCTGAGGCACGAGAACCGCTTGAACCTGAGAGGCAGAGGTTGCAGTGAGCCAAGATCGCACCACTGTACTCCAGCCTGGATGACAGAGCGAGACTCCATCTCAAAAAAAAAATCTTGGCAGGAGGGGTCCTGGCTGGGTCTTTGAAAAGCTACCTAGCTGATTCAGATATGCCTTCTCGTGAGAACTACATTAAGTTTTCCAGGCCTTTCAGCCCTGCTGGTGAGTACCTAAACTGGAGGCTGCTGGCATGTCAGAGCCTTCTTGAAGGACCACACTTGGTCCCAGATGCCTGAAACACAGGCATCTCTTTTCCAGTCAGCCCCTAAAGTAGCCTTCTGCTGGACTCTGACTTACATGTGGAATCCTCTGTGACACCTCATCTTACCCACAGGGACAGACAGACATAATGATCAATTGAGCCCTCATATGTAAAATCGCTGTCCAAATGTGAAGGCTTAATAATGGTGCCATAATATGAGGTGATCCTTTCTTTCCTGTTTCTTCCCAGTGGGAGTCTCGGGTGACTCAATATGAAAGGGACTTCGAGAGGATTTCAACAGTGGTCCGAAAAGAAGTGATACGGTTTGAGGTGAGATAGAAAATCCTACTTCTCACTTAGCATGCAGTGCTTGTTTTAGGAGTACTCTTGGTGTTGTCCAACTCTGTTGGGTAAAGAGAGAGGTGCCAGTAACTTGGCAGTTCTCGTGAGCAGGCGTGGCCTTCTTTGGGGGGTGTGTGCTTGATCCTAGGAACAGTGGCAATCTTACACTTGTGGCTGGACCACAGCAGTTAAACACAAATCTTGCAGCTGCCATATACCCTCGGTCCCCTGTCGTTTCTCCTCCACTTCCCATCTCCTGCCCTCCAACAAAGCCTTTCAAGGCCTTGGCAGACCCTCTTTGGCTGGAAATTACAGCTGTTCCACCTGCTGCCTCTACTTTCTGAGGCTGTGTTTGGCCTTGGTCAGCAATAAACACCACCATCCCATCGAAAGGGAAAGCAAAAACTGGATGGTCAGTGTAGAATCTTGTCTCCTAGAAAGAGAAATCCAAGGACTTCAAGAACCACGTGATCAAGTACCTTGAGACACTCCTTTACTCACAGCAGCAGGTATGTAAGTTGTGTGTGACCTTCATCCTCTACTGCCTGCTCCAAAGGCCAGCTGCCTCCTCGGGGCTTCTGCAACAAGATGTGCAGGCCCTGCTTCTGAGGGGCTGGGCCCTCCTATAGTCCATCATTGAAAATAGGTCCTGCTGCTCTGACATGGAGCATCCAACAGGGTCTTTTACCAAGCAGGAGGGCCCAGGTCTGCTGCCCTCATTCTGAGGTGAGTTAGTTTTTGAGGACAAACCCCATCTCCCTGTAACTGCTTACCCTTCGAGGAGCCACCCCATGGTACCACCTGGCCCTCCTGAGGCTGAGGCCTCATCGGTATGTGAAATAGTGGCCCCACTGTGAGGAACTAACTGAGCCAGGCAAAGCTGTGGCCGCCACAGGGGTGCTCCCTCTGGGGTGGAGCCAAGACTGTCTTCAGAGACTGCCCTTGCACTTGGGGCTCAGTAACTGCTGCCTTCCCTGTCGAGAGGAAGGTGTGAAGGTCATGTGGCCTGTGCAGCGCTTGGGGAGCGCCAGGGTACTGTGCTTGATTCCTCCCAGGCTGGCTTAGGCTCTGCCACTAGGTGGGGGCACTTGCTTAATGTCCCCACTTCTTTGCAGCTGGCAAAGTACTGGGAAGCCTTCCTTCCTGAGGCAAAGGCCATCTCCTAATGGACCAAGGACCCCAGAGCCCACCTGTGTGACGCTGCCTTTTTATACACTGTCCTCCTCCACCTTGATGGACCCCTAGTGATGCATCCTGCCTAGGCTGGACTTAACCCCTTCCTCCCTGTCCCCACGACCAACTGTCCCCAGTTACTCTAACCGTTATTTCATTTAGCTTCCATATATATTTTCTTACCTAAGAGAATAGTTTCCTGCTTTAAGCAAAAGACCTACAATAGGTGGTGGAATTATGGGATGGGGTGGAGTATTGATATAAATATATAAATACAAATGTATATTTTTCAGGATGTGGTTTAGGAACTGGGAATAACGTTTTCTGTTACTCCTGATGGTGCCATGAAAAGGTTATGTAATAAAATATTTTAAAATCAGGTCACATGACTCAGAATGTTGGTGGTTTTTGCTTAGGCTGGGGAGCAGTTGGGAATCAGGTCTGGAATACTCCTAACCAAGAAGTTGCCCAGGTATAGTAAGTTTTTCTCTACCATTCACAAGTTTTTTGCTGCTGCTTCCCTCTGGAAATGGGGTTTCTTTCTCTCTGCCTACCTCAGCTACCTGGTCTGAGGGTCTCAATCTGTTTCGTATTCCCACTTCTTTAGGGAAGGAGTTTTAAAAACATCTCTTAAAATAAGAGGAGCAAAATCTATTAAAACCTATTCTCCTGCAAAGGAGGCAGAGACTTTCTCTCTTTTTTTTTTTTTTGGTGTCCCTATCATTAAGCAAGAGCCTTTCTCTTTTATTCTTCCTGCTTCCCTAAGCTGCTCAGGGTTCTCTGAGTCTTGCCCTCTGATGGCAAGTCTTATATATAACTAAACCTATTTTTGTCACCCATCAAAACACATCCTCAGTAGACAGTGTGAAGGTGTGAAGGTCTGATAATGACTTGATGCTTTATCTCCATAGACATGAAAGCCATGCCCTCTGCCTCTAGATAGGGTGATCCAAGAGCTCCTGAACCTTAGGAGGTTCAAAGAAGCTCTACTGTCTGTGTCCAGGAGGTAGCCTGCCAGCAAGAGCCCCCAGGAGTTGCACACACAGCCAAAGGGTGTTCACACAGATCTCTGCCGGTCTAGCCAGGGGAGGCCAGAGTCTCGTCAGTCAAGGATGGGCTTCCCCCTTTGCTGTGTCCACAGCTGCTCAAGCTATACTGGTCAGAGTGGGCTTTGAAGCTCCTTTGTGAGCTCGAGCTGCTGACTGCCACTATGGGAGCCTTGCCACCTCCAGCCCCTCCATCCCAAAGACGCTCCTGCCACTGGGGCCCCAGGTCCTGCTGTATCAGTTCTCTTTGGTGGGGGGCTAAGGTTTGGGGCGAGGCAACCTGAGACAAGAAAACACAGTAAACATTCTGATTCCCTGTACACAGATGCAGCACCAGGGGAAGGGCCAGTGGTGCAAGTATTTCTTTTTAACAGGTGAAGTTTTTGGAAAAAGTCACTCTCCCTACCCCTCAGTATCCTTATCATCAACTTTGGTTTTATCCTTCCAGTCTTTATTATATGCTTGCTTTTACATAGTTGTAATAATATACACATAAAGTATTTTGTATCCTGCTTTTGTCATTCAACATTGTACATGTTATAAGCATTTTACTATATTGTTATATATCTTCACAAAGTTGATTTGTAAAGCTGTGTAATTTGAAGGCATCCATAGGGTGACTGTACCATAATTTTGATTCATCCCTTGTTGTTGGATTCTTGGTCAGGGGTTGTTTGTTTTGTTTTATTGGTAACTTTAAAATTTTGAATACAATTTCAGATTTACAGAAAAGTTGCAGGAATATCACAAAGAACTCCTATGTATCTTTTATCCAGATTTACTGAATGTTTACATTTTATCCCATTTGCCTTATCTATATTTCATGTTGCATTTTCTTAATCATTTGAGAATAATTTGCACAGATACCCCATTATGCCCAAAACAGTATGCATTTCCCTAAGAACAGGACATTCTCTTCTAAGAGAAGAAGAGAATTACTTTAAGCATTATTCAGTATTTTTTTAAGGATTATTATCAAAATCAGGAAGTTTAACAGTGATTTAATACTGTTATCTAACCCATGATTCATATTTAAATTTTGCCATTTATCCCAATAATGTCCGTTGTAGCCATTCTTTTACCTTGTGCAGGATCGTGTTACATTTGTAAACGTGTGTCTCTCAATACTGCAGATTCCTCAACTTTCTTTTGTCTTTCATTACCATGACATTTTTGAAGAATACAGGCTATTTTGTCGAATGTTCCTCAGTTTGGATTTGTGTGATGGTTCCGCATGACTAGGTGAGGGTTTTGCATTCTGGGTGGGAATATCGCAGAAGCAGTGTGTCGTCAGTGCGTCGTAATCAGCATATAATGTCAGTTGGTCCCATTAATGTTGTTAACTCTGTTCACCGCTTAGGTTGGTGTCTGCCAGATTTCATTTTAAATTTACGATTTCCCCTTTGTAATTTACAAGTAATTTGTGGGGAGATACTTTGAGACTGTATAAGTATTTTGTTCCTCATTCACTAGTTACATAGTATCAGTTGATTAGTCTTGTCCCAGTTATTTCTGTCATGATTGACCAACATGATTTCCTAACTCCATAATGCCTTCTACATTTATTGGTTGACATTCTACATACAAAGAAAAACATCCTTTATCACCATTTATTTATTCACTTGTTTATCAATATGGATGCAGGGATTCCTATTTTACTCAGAGTTGCAAGCCATTGCTTTGATTTTATCTTGATTCTCAAATTGTCCCAGATTTATAGCAGCCTCTTGTGTGTTTGTAGCTTGCTCCCATCATGTTTTGAGTACTTTCTTACCTTCTGGCATAACAAGATGTTCCAGGCTCATCTTGAATGTTCCCTGCCCTAGCCCTGGAATCAGCCATTTCTCCAGGGAGTCTTGGTTCCTTATAATGGAGAATGGTATTTATTTATTTTTATTTGATTTGATTATTATTACTATTTTTGAGACAGAGTCTCGCTCTTGTCGCCCAGGCTGGATTGCAATGGCACAATCTCAGCTCACTGCAACCTCCACCTACCAGGTTCAAGCAATTCTCCTGCCTCAGCCTTCCAAGTAGCTGGGATTACAGGTGCCAGCCCCCACACCCAGCTAATTTTTGCATTTTTGGTAGAAATGGGGGTTTTACCATGTTGGTGAGGCTGGTCTCGAACTCCTGACCTCAGGTAATCTGCCCACCTCAACCTCCCAAAGTGCTGGGATTACAGGTGTGAGCCACCATACCCAGCCAGAGAATGTTATTTAGAAACCAAGATCTGGGTGCCAAATGTGCTTCTTGTTACTGGAATGTCATTGCCTCTAGGCTCTCACCATACAGTGCAAAGATATAGATAGATAGATAGATAGATAGATAGATAGATAGATAGATAGATAGATTGATTTATAGAAACAAGATAGGTTAGAGATACCTGACATAAATAGATACTCAAAATCATGAATTCACACTGATGCTTTGAGACCAGCCCTGTAGGTTTATTCCAGTCTGCCCCCTTTTCCATGTTGTTAACTCTTTCCTCCAGAGAGACAAAGATTTCAGGTTGCTTTGTTAAGTTCCATCTAATGATCATTCTGACATAAGTCTGTTTTTCTTATTTCCTTGGAATGATGTCTCCTCTGGTTTCAGAACTTCCTCCTCTGCTTCCTGTATCCTGAGGCTGGCGGGGCCAGTTGTCTTTAGGGCTTGTGCATTTTTGTAAAGAGCTTGCACGTGTGGAAATCAAGTAGGCCAGTAGTGGGTTAGGGGTACTGAGCCAGAAGCCTCTACTAGGAATAACAGGAGCACAAAGGAAGAAGGTGGTATTCCAGCTGGGGACCCAGGAGGGAGGACTTTGTGGAGAACCTGATGCTTGAACTGAGTCTAAAAGGTGTAAAAGTGTTTGTTGCTTCTGCCTCCCTGTCTGTCTGGCAGGGTGAGGTAGGCGCATCTAGGGAAATGTCAAGTGGCTTGGTGTGGGGTAAAGTCAGTGAGGCCCATGGAGAAAAACGAGCAGGAGCCACATCACATGGGTGTCTGATAGGACCTGGGAGGCACTTTCCACATTACCATTGTCGCTTCGTGATCTGGACACACCAGAAGGCGTGAGACTGGAGGCAGGAAGAGCAGCCAGGCTCATCCCTACCCTCAGGAGAGCTGAAAAGGGCAGGTATGGTGGGGCCAGAGCTCAGGAGAGTTTCGGAACCACTGAGATCGGTCCTTGATTTGATGAGAGGCCTGAGGGGAGAGGGAGGTAGCTAGGATGCCCCGCAAGCTTCTGGCCCAGACACTGGGCAGACAATGAAGCCCTTTGTAACACATGAGGCAATAGGTTTGGGGCAGATGGGAGGGGAAGCAGTGGTGGGGGCAGTGAGTGCTGAAGGTGTTTTAAGAAGCGGCTCTGGGCCAGGCACAGTGGCTTATGCCTGTATTCCTAGCATTCTGGGAGGCCGAGGTGGGAGGATCACTTGAGCCCAAGAATTTGAGACCAGCCTGGGGAATATAGTGAGACCCTGTCCCTACAAAAATAAAAACAACTAGCTGGGTGTGTGGTGGTGCATGCCTGTAGCCCCAGCTACGCGGGAACATCACCTGAGCCCAGGAGGTTGAGGTTGCAGTGAGCTACAGTTGCGCCACTGCACTCCAGCCTAGGTGACAGAGCAAGATCTTGTCTCAAAAAAAAAGCAGCTCTGGATGGGAAGGGAGGCCAGTTGCTTTAAGTAGGGGAGATAGAGTTAAAGGAGGCTTTGTTTTATTTAAAGGTGGGACAAACTTAAGCATGTTAATAAAATTCAGAGAAGAGAAAGAGAATGACTATCAGAGCCATGTTTGGAAGAAAATGGGGTCCCGAGCACAGGAAGGGGACCTGTGTTCAGAGGGTGCCTCACTGCTGAGGCCACAGGAAAGAATCTGTAGGTGGAGGGGAGGCCAAAGAGGGGAAGTTTCATGCTTGATAATTAAAATTTTCTGAGATAGGAATGTCATATTTACCTATTGAAGCCAAGTTTTTTTAGATAAAAGGTATGGAACCTGCTTTCCCCTTGGCTAGTTCAGCGTTTGGGCTCCGGAGTGCTGAAGATGAGGACTGGACTTCGAGCTGGTGTGATCCCAGTATTCAGTGTCAGTACTCAGTGACAAAATAAATGAGAGAAACGGGAATAAGAATTGTCGCCTGCACAGAAATACCAGCAACTGTTAACTCTTCCCAGAAGATTTTCATTCTGAATGCTCCTGTAGCTGGGAACCCTAAAAAAAAAAAAAAAAAAGTCTTTGAAGCAACTCAAGTTTTAAAAAAGGGGAGGAACTCCTGGAAATCTCAGGATGGGGCCAAGATGTGGCTGGAGAGTGTGTGGTGATGGAGGGCGTGTCCTTTGCCGAGCACACTCAGGGCCCACGGGAAGCCCATAGACTTCAAGGACATCAAGCCCCAAGGTGGTGGGATTTTCCCCACCAGTACTTGGCAGCCTAGGGGGAAGGGGAGGGCGGGAGAAGATAATGGGGATCCCTGGCTCCAAACATAGGAGGACACATCTGTGCTACAGTGCGCACATGCCTGGATGTACACTCTGTCTTTGGAGACACTGGCTAAGATTCTCTGCTCCATGTTTGGACAGGGTCATGCCTGATCTGAGATAAATGGACAAGAACACCTGAAGCCTGTCTTCTGGTGCATGTGTCACCTGCCGATAACTGCATCTTGTGATAAAGTTGGGTGATTTACAGTCTCCACCAAATGCTAAACTCTGGGGTCTTACGCCTTTATAACTCCATGGGCCCCAACAAAGGTTCAGGCTCAAAACAGGTGTCAAATAGATAACTGTTGAATGATTGTTCCCCAGTTGCAGGCTCTGCCACCTGGCGTTCACACTGTCTGTGAAAGGACCCAGCTCACCTTTCCCTCTCTATCTCCCAGTCCTTCCCAACAGAGCCGACACCTCATGGAAACTGATTGCAAATGTGCTACTTCTCACTTCTGTGTGGCCCGAGGAGGCTGGGTTAATGCTGGGCTTGGTACCTTAAGCACCCTTTCTCCCTTCCCCATCTTCAGTCTCAGAATTACACCTGTCTGAAGCAGGCATTTTCCAATGCCCTAGATGGGAATATAAGTGTAAGGAGATGTGAAGCATTTGCCTGTGTGTCAGAACATTCACTGAGGATCCTCATAGGCACTTCTAGAAACCAAATCCTTGAAGATGACTAACCAGAAATGCCCGTCATAGCACTGTTTACAGTTGCAAAAACTGAAGCCAATTGAAATGTCCATCAGGAGGGGATTAAATGAATTATGGTACAGTTACACCGTTGAATATTTTACAGCCATTGAAGATGATATATAGCTATATTCACTGACAATGAAAACTCATATTTTTGAGTGAAAAAAGCAGGTTATAGAATTGCATGATATTCACATTTATATAAAACTTTATATATGGGAAGGATGTTGATTGAATTGTTAATAACTATGGTCACCTCTAGAGATGGAAGTTTGCATTACCTTTAATTTTTAATACCATTTTGTATTGCTTAAAATTTGTATGTATTATCGTTAAAATAAGAAAAATAAAATAAAGCTATTTTCATTATGGGAAAACAATCCAGTGCATCCTTTGAGGCCCGCATCACATATCTGTTCTTTGGGCAGCTTCCCCTGATCCGCCCTCTGCCCTACCCCGGACTGGAGTTGGGCCCTGCGTCTGTCGTCCTCTTCAGCCTCTGGTCTTCCTCTCCTGTGTGGTGTCAGCTCTGAGGCGGTCTCTGTAGCCTCCTGAGCTCTGGACTCCCTGGGGTCCTGGGCTGCACTGTCTCTGCTCCTGGTGTCCTCCACCACCTGCACAGGAGCCTCCGGGGCAATGGCTGCTCCTCGGCTCAAGATCATTGCCATACAAGCCTGTGGGTCACTGAGGCCAGATCTGGGGATTTTTCAAGAGATCCGGAAATCTGGCCTAATTTGAGGTTTAATAGGCCTCACCGTGGTTGGTAAGACTGGTGCTCAGTGTGCTGGGGAAGCCTGCAGGCCCCACAAGTCTTGCCCAGACAGGCCTTTCACCCCTTTGGCCCTTGTCTGTTGTGGAAATGCTCCTCTGGCTCTGATGACCAGACCTCGGGGCAGAAAACTTCACCCACCCAAGGCTGCTCAGAGGAAGCCAGCTGCTCGCCCTCCACAGGATGCTCTTTGTCTGGGTCCAGAAAAGAAACAAAAACCCTGTCCAATCCGAGACAGGACCTTTCCATAAAGAGATGTGACTCTTTCCAAATGACTGCCCCTTCGGGGCTTCAGAGCTCGCTGCTTCCTCTTCCATTATGAGCTGCAGTGGCGATAGCCACAGGGGCCCAACACGCAGGTTTCACTGGCAGCCTCTCAAGAAAAATAAACGAGGCTCCTGCGGCCAGGAGCATGTTCCGCAGCAGGGGACAGACTGCCCATGACCGCCCCTTCCCACTCGTGGGCCTAATTATTAACTATAGTAAGAACTGCCTCTGGGCCCTGAAATAGCTCACATCCAGCACTGTCACCCTGCAGGGTGCACTCATGACCCACACTAAGGACAGGTTCAGGGAGCTGAAGCAGCTGGCCCAGGTCACACCCCATAGCTAAGATGAACTCAAGCTCTTAGCATGGCCTCTCTGCCACACCCTATCCCACACACTGTAGACATCTAGACGGGGACAGACAAGAGGAACCTGGAAATCAACCCACTAAGTTTTGTTTTTTTGTTGTTGTTGTTTGTTTGTTTTTTGAGGTGGAGTTTCGCTCTTATTGCCCAGGCTGGAGTGCAATGGTGCCATCTCAGCTCACCGCATCCTGCGCCTCCCGGGTTCAAGCGATTCTCCTGACTCAGCCTCCCAAGTAGCTGAGATTACAAGCACGTGCCACCATGCCCGGCAAATTTTGTATTTTTAGTAGAGACAGGGTTTCTCTATTTTGGCAGGCTGGTCTCGAACTCCCAACCTCACATGATCCGTCCGCCTCGGCCTCCCAAAGTGCTGGGATTACAGGCGTGAGCCACCACACCCGGCCCTAAGTTGTTTTCTTGAAGACCTGAAGGCATCCACACAGTAGGCCTGTTAAGGACAAGTCCCATTTGGATACCCACCTGACCTGGTAAGCATTGGAGCTTCTCTGACCCCTGCAAGACATTCTTTCCCCAGATGGGCAGGGGTTGCCCAGTGGAGTAGTAGCAGAGGCTGGAAGACAGAAGCATCTTTGGTGAGTAGCTGGGGACCTTAATGGCAGACATGAAAAACTCCACTTGCTGAGAAGCCACCGCCAGCACCCTGGGGACAGCTAGCATATGAGGCAGGGCCGCCTCCCTTCCAGACCTCGAGGCCTGGAGCTCCTGCCCATCCTGGCTTCTGCCTGTTGTCCCCAGTTCTTGGTCCCTTAGCTCTCTTCACAATGAACCCCTGTTACTTGAGGGACCCAAGTGTGTCTTTGTTTCTTGAACCCCAGTGCTTGGCACACCAGAGAGGCCACTTGGTTGATTGGCTGACATGGCTCTGAAAGGCACTGGGAGTTGCTGTATCACCACACGCAGCCTGGAGAGCTGTGCCGTCAAAGTGGTGGGGTGGCCTCTGCCAGCTCTCCCTGTGCCAGACCTGAGTCGTGTTGTCTGAAGCAGCTGAGCTGCCGCTGTCCTATCTGGGCAGGGGACAGGAGACTCCTAGAAGTGACATTGCTGGCTGGAGCCCCGGGTCTGGGGCCTGCCTGTCCTGGACCAATTTTTGCTCTAAGGACTTGGGCAGGACATGCTTGTCAGAGGTGCGTTCTAACAGCTGCTTCCAGTACCCACCACTCCCTCACGCCTCGCTTCCCCCCGTTGACAGAAGTGAAGAGTTTGGACCAACTCAGTAACAACGCTTTTTAGTAGCACTCTTTTTAAAAGACACGTTACACCAAAATCTAATAAACATAAAAATGATGTTTTTAAATGTTATATTTATTATTTCAGTTTATAAATTGTACTTATTAACAAGGTAATCAGTAGGAACTCTGTAAACAGTAGGAGGCTGTTTTGATGAACAGCATAGTTGGTGATTTATATCAACCTCTGCTTCCAATTTATTTCTTTACTATTTTTGGTTGCACAATATGGAGGAAATCAGAAAAATCCTTATTGCAGTGTTAGTAGTTGAAATTGTTAATTTTTTTAAAGCTAACCTTGCAGTCTCAGGGTACGGAAGAAATAGAATCTGCTTTTGTTGTCAATGAGTCAGTATCCATCAGGATGAACCATGTCATTGGTAAGACCTTGCCGTTTTTTGCCTACGAAAACGGCAAATTCACATAATTCAGTCAATAATAGCTAACATCTCTCTGCTGTGTGCTGGGCCCCATGCCAAACACTGTGGAAGCTGCTGTCATTTAATTCACACACCACTCTCTGTTGTGTGAGGACCCTGAGATAAGGACAGATAAGGACCCTGAGCCTCAGGGGGGTTGTCCAAGGTGATACCGGTGACCAGAGCTGGGCTAGGGTGGAGCAGGCAAGGTTCACCATGGCTCAGACAGCCCCCAGTGGCTGGGCCCCTCCTGGCCAGTCCACCCCTCCGCTGCCGCCCGCCCGCCCAGCCCGGGCCCAGAAAAGAATCCAGCCTCTGTGCCCCGTGGCGCCCACAAGCTCGTGGCCCAGGGGCTGTTTGTTTTCTTAACGAGGTTAACCAAACCTCCTGAGCAGCCTTTGTGGCGCAGCAGAAGCCTTGCCGGTGAAAGGGGGCTTTGTGTGACTGCAGTGGAAGCCAGGGCCTGAGCTAAGGCAGGGTCTGTGGGCCAGCCTACCCGTGCGCAGGAATGGGGCGAGTCGGGGTACATCTTCACTCCCCAGCCCTTCCTGCCCTCTGCTCCTTGGTTCTATTTCCAAGTGGCAAACTGCCGGCTCTATGCCTGCATAGAGGAGCGAGTGGAGCCAGGCCCCCGGCGGGGCTGCTGCGGTAATCAGGAGACCGGTGCTTGCTTAGTGTGATCTCCAACCAGGAGCTTCAGGACCACCAGGGAGCCTGTTGAAGATGACCGCTTCAGGCTCCACCCCAGCCCAGCAATTAGAAAATCCAGGGCCAGGGCGGCCGGGCATGGTGGCTCATGCCTGTAATCCCAGCACTTTGGGAGGCCAAGGCGGGCGGATCACGAGGTCAGGAGATCGAGACCATCCTGGCTAACACGGTGAAACCCCGTCTCTACTAAAAATACAAAAAATTAGCCGGGCGTGGTGGAGGGCACCTGTAGTCCCAGCTACTCGGGAGGCTGAGGCAGGAGAATGGCGTGAACCCGGGAGGCGGAGCTTGCAGTGAGCCGAGATCACGCCACTGCACTCCAGCCTGGGCGACAGAGCCAGACTCCGTCTCAAAAAAAAAAGAAAATCCAGGGCCAGGGCACTCAAATCTGAGATTTCACAGCCCTACAGGTGGTGGTGATGATTGCTAAAGTCTGAGAACTACTATAATCTAGTATTGAAATACAATCCATGTGCTAGATCGTGGTGGAGAAAAGACAAAAGCTTGTATCATAAAACAGCTCATTCTAAAAACAAGTTACTTTGAGGTCTGCACACCCATCATATAGAGTCTGGAACGTGGTGTTCATATGCTGAGCTGGCCAGCACTGAAGGCGTACAGAAAGCAAACTTTCTTTGATTGTAATAACTGCTATGGTATTTACATCGTGTCATGCATTCCTCTTTATAGGAAAATACTTGGCCAGGCACTGTGGCTCACACCTATAATCCCAGCACTTTGGGAGGCCGAGGCAGGAGGATCAGTTGAGCCCAGGAGTTGGAGACCAGCTTGGGCAGCATAGTGAGACCCTGTCTCTATGAAACAAAACAAAACAAAAATTAGCCGGGCTTAATAATGCATACCTGTAGTCTCAGCTACTTGGGAGGCTGAGCGCTTGAGCCTGGCATGTCAAGGCTGTAGTGAGCCATGATTGTGCCACTGCACTCCAGTCTCAGCAAACGAGTGAGACCCTCTCTCAATAAATTAATACATAATTGATTTTAAAAAATTAGAAAATATTCTCCATACCTGTTTTATCTCCCCAAAGACATCTTAAATGCCTCTGTGTCAAGGATCTCGTTTTTCTTCTTTGGTACCTGCACTCTTGTGCGGTGGAACACTGTGCAATTAGGAGCTGCAGGTTCACTATCACATGTTTGACAAGTCAGTTGCATGGAATCTCTTTCCACACCTGGTGATGAAAATCCACTGATCTGAGGCTTCCTGGAACACCTGAAAATTAAGTAAATGGATAAAGTAGACAATGATCTGCCAAGAGAGAAGAGAGGAGAAGTGTGTTTAATTCTGGAGGTAGGAAGAAGATTCTTGTTGTCCCACCATGCAGGCAGCCTTTAACCCTTCAGCAGACGCTGCTCCTTCCCCTCCCTAGTTTTTTCTCAGCATACCCCCACTGCCCATTCATTCATATAGTCTTTCAATCACAAATATTATCCATATAGTCTTTCAACCCAAATGTTTTTGAGACACACAGTAACCAAACAATAATTGCAGACTGTAATATGTGCATAGAAAAGGTCATATGATAGGGTGGTCAAGAAGGAAGCCTCAGCTGGGTGAGGTGGCTCAGGCCTGTTATCCCAGCACTTTGGGAGGTCAAGGTGGGTGCATAGCTTTAGCCCAGGAGTTCGAGACCAGCCTGGCCAACATGGCCAAACTCCGTCTCTACAAAAAATACAAAAATTAGCTGGGTGTGGTGGTGCGCACCTGTAGTCCCAGTTACTCAGGAGGCTGAGGTGGGAAAATCACCTAAGCTGCAGTGAGCCCTGTGGTTGCGTCACTGCACTCCAGCCTGGGTGACTGGAGTGAGGCCCTGTCTCAAAAAAAAAACAAACAAAAACAAACAAACAAAAAACCTTTTTGAGTTGAGTTTTAGGCTAAGAATTGGAGGATGAGCTCAATCCTTGAAGAGTCAAGGAAGGGTGACCCCAGGTGGAGCAAACAGCCTAATGCAAAGGCCCTGAGGCAGGAAAGAGCTTGTCAGGTTGGAAGATCCTGGTGCATGATGGGGAGAGGAGAGGAAATGAGGTGGAAGATGGAGGCTGGGCTGGGTTGTTTACAGCTTTGTGGATTGCATAGAGAGAGTGGGTTTTATTCTAAGTGCAGTGGGAAACAT
Organism: Pan troglodytes; assembly: GCF_028858775.2. Taxonomy (NCBI): domain Eukaryota; kingdom Metazoa; phylum Chordata; class Mammalia; order Primates; family Hominidae; genus Pan; species Pan troglodytes. The sequence continues at coordinate 56,143,363 of NC_072414.2, forward strand.
TGGAAGGTTTTAAGCACATGCCTTGATAACAGTTTGTGCTGCAGGGTAGAGAATGGACGTTCTATTGGGGATGAAGGCAGGAAAAAATGGAGACTCACAGACAGAGGGGCAGACAGTCATTAGGATGAGGACCAAGAAGTCTGAGGATCCCAGGAGAGGCCTCCCTGGACAGTGGGAGTTGGGGAGGCCCTGTAGGCCAGGGAAAGCTGGGTCCCTGAATGATGGGGCCGTAGGGAGGAAATGAAAGCACAGCACTTCTCCTCACTCTGGGCTGCTTTTCTTCTAGGGGACCCCACTAGAATCTGGGAAGTTTCAGCTTCCTGATTCTGTGGTCCTTGTGTGATGCAATTTGGAAAAAGAGAATGTGGGACATGATATTGGTGAGACCTGTTTGCCCCATTTTGGGGTCGTCATCTCAGCCCTTCTCTGGGGGCAGGGCTGGGGATGGAGGTTTTTTGCTCCAGCTCAGAGGCGTCTCTGCAGAAGCAGGGGAGGGGTGAGTCCCCTCAACCCCAGCCCCGAAGACAGGCACTCTGCTTCCTCCTGCCCACCCCAAGACCTCCCACTACGTATGAGCTTTGGAAGGCAGGGCCTCGCCTCTCTGCATGTCACGGGGCCTTTGTGGGGGAAGTCAGTGGAGTAGAGGACCTGCCATGGTGCTGCTGATAGCAGCTCTCCGACAGCTGAAGGGTGCAGGGCTGAGAGGTGGGAGCAGAGGTCCTTTCCAGCACATGGCCTGAGAGAGTTCTGGATCAAAATCCTGCCACATATCCAGGAAGAACCTGCCCGGAGGGGTGGACAAGAGCAACCCGGTGCCACCCCCCAAAGTCTCTCTTCCCATCCACTGCCCTGTGCCCACTTATCCTAGTCATCCAGGAGAAGCCCACAGTCAAGCTGCTGCTCAATGCTTCTGTTAAGGGCCTAACATGAATCATCTCACTTTTTTTTTTTTTTTTTAGACAGAGTCTTGCTGTTGCCCAGTCTGGAGTGCAATGGTTTGATCTCGGCTCACTGCAACCTCCGCCTCTCAGGTTCAAGAGATTCTCCCGCCTCAGCCTCCTGAGTAGCTGGGATTACAGGCATGTGCCACCACACCTGGTTGATTTTTGTATTTTTAGTAGGTACGGGGTTTCACCATGTTGGTCAGGCTGGTCTCGAACTCCTGACCTCAGGTGATCCGCCTACCTCGGCCTCCCAAAGTGCTGGGATTACAGGCGTGAGCCACCGCGCCCGGCCAAATCATCTCACTTTATACACTTGCCTGAAGGAGCCACGTTATCCCTATTTTGCAGATGAGCAAAGGTCTACGGAGCTCCTGAAATCCAGGCAGTCTGACGTCCAAATCGGAGTCTAGGTCCCTAAACTGCCTCTTCCCCACAAACAGCCTGGAGCCCCTTAGGGTTGGAAGATATGAGTGAATGGATGGATGAAAACAATGAATGAATGGGGGGGGCTGTGGATGCTGGGGAAAGGGGCATCAGAGCTGGATTGGGTCCAAGCCTTGCTCAGGTGTGGCCTCAGCCGGGGAATCCAGATCACAATTTCAGGGACCAGGCTGAAAGGAGGGAAAGGCTCGGGAAGGGACTGAGGAACCCAAGACAGGTCCCTGGTTGGCCCCAGGACCGGCGCTGAGGCCCGGGCCCCGCCTCCGTCCGCGCCTGGAGCCACAGGCCGTCCTTGGTAGGCGCTTAACTCAGGATGGGTGACATTTTCGCTCGCCAGTTCCTGGCATCAGTGAGTGCTCCGTCAATGTTTGACAAACGGTTGACTCCACTGCCCCGCGCTGTGGGCGCACTAGACTTGGGGGGCGGCGTCCAGGTCCCGCCTAATCTTCTAGGCTCAGGACCCTCGGCGCAAGGGAACGCCCGGGGCGGGGTCGCCTGGGGGCGGGGCTTGGGGTGGGGCCTGCGGACCGAGGGGGTGGAGCCGGCCGCGCCGGGGTCCTCAGTCCGCTCCGGGAGAGTTAGGGCTCCGAGCCGAGCGCGCGGAGCAGCTGGGGCCGGGGCGCGGATGCTGGAAGTTCACATCCCGTCGGTGGGGCCCGAGGCCGAGGGGCCCAGGCAGAGCCCGGAGAAAAGCCACATGGTGAGCGCGGCCCCTGGATGGGGAGGGGCGCCGGGACCCGCAGGATTTCCCCGCGCTGCGCTCAGTGGGGACCCGGGGCCCGGGCCTGGGTGAACGAGCGCTGCGGGCTGGACCGTCGGGGGAAACCTTGTCGAGGGTTTGGGGGCCGCTTGGATTTGCCAGCCTCGCGGACCGTGGTTCGAGCTCTTGAGGGACCCCAGGGCTCCGAGGGGCAGGTCCGCCAGCCCGTTCTCCCAGGTGTGCGGGAGCGGAGAGTCCCCGGGCAGCCGCGGCGCCGCAAGGCCGCTTTGTGCCTTTGAGAGCGGGAGGGTGGGCACGTCGCCAGGCGCAGGTGCTGCGGCGTCCTCCCGCGGGGCCTCACGCGCAGACCCGCTGCCCGCCCGCGCCGCCAGGTGTTCCGAGTGGAGGTGCTGTGCAGCGGGCGCAGACACACGGTGCCGAGGCGCTACAGCGAGTTCCACGCGCTGCACAAGCGGGTGAGGCGGCGCCGACCTCCCACCGGCCCCGGCCCAGCCTCTGTCCAGTCCCCGCCCAGGCCCTGTGAGGCGGGCGGGCGAGCTCCAGCCCCAGCCTCCGCCACCCCCATTACTGCCTCAGTCCCTGCGCAGCCGGTCAGCCCCCGGGCCTCTGTGGGTGGGTTGGGGCCTTCCTCGCCCTCGGCCGGTCCACCACTCACCAGGGTCTGTCCCAGTAGAGCCCGAAGGCGGGGGCGCGGGAGGGCTTCTGGCTCGGGCGAAGAGGGCTTGAGGGCTCAGTCGGGATGCTGTGATCGCACGCGGTAAACCTCCAGTAGATCAAGAAGCTGTACAAAGTGCCCGACTTCCCCTCGAAACGCCTGCCCAACTGGAGGACCAGAGGGTTGGAACAGCGCCGGCAGGGCTTGGAGGCTTACATCCAGGTATGCGAGAGCACAGTTGGTTGCCCCCCGGCCTGCTGTGCCAGGAGTGTGGCCCAGACAGAGAGGTGTGGGGGCATGGCAGGGAGGGAACCCACAACTTGGGGATGTTATTCACCACCTCAAGCATCAATTTTCTGAGTCTAATATAGGTCCAAACACCCCCCTCTGGCTTGTTGAAAGGACTGAAAGAGGTAACGGACACAGGTAGTCCCAGCTCCATGAAACCTAGGTCCTGTCCCCTCCATGGTGAGGTCCTGTGCTGCCCTCCTGATGGCCTGTAGGGTGAGGGTCCTTCCCCCAACAGCAAAGCTATGCCGCGTCATGGGGTACAACCTGTGCACACAGCGCCCAGCGCCCAGAAGGGCCCTGAGCCTGGTTCAATGCTCTGCTGTCATTGTCGTGAAATTCTTTTTTTGGAACAAAGAGCCCTGCATTTTCACTGGCACTGCGCTATGCAAATTAGTAGCTGGGTCTGATTGCAGGTCTCCTCTGTCCTCTCCAGGGCATCCTGTACCTGAACCAGGAGGTGCCCAAGGAGTTACTGGAATTCCTGAGACTTCGGCACTTCCCCACAGACCCCAAGGCTAGCAACTGGGGGTAAGGGGGGCCGATGGCGGGGGCCAGGGGCTGTCAGCAGTGAGCAGGTGAGGAAAGGTGTTGGAGGGCAAGCCCTTTCTTTTCACATCTGCCAGGATCCAGCATGACCGCCCTCACCAGCTCTCTTGACCTGGGTGGAGGGGCTTTTTTTTGGACAGACTTGGTTACCCCCGCCACCTCCGGAACTGGGGCTTGTTACAAATAGAAGCAGTGGTCCCCTGGGAGGTGCAGTTCTGGGTTCTGGTGTCTCCACCCCTTCCTCACGCTCCCCGGGCATCCCCAGGCAGCTTACAGTGTTTCTCTTCTCTTCAGCACCGTGAGGGAGTTCCTGCCTGGCGACAGCAGGCAAGTCAAAGCCCTAGCCCGCGCCTGGCCCCTGCTGCCCCCTAGTGGCCATATGCTAGGAGGCAGGCCTGCAGCCTGGGCCTGTCTGGCCTGGGCCCTGAAGTCTGTTTTCCCTTTGGTGCCTCCTGAGCCCATTTCCCACTCCCATTTTCCTTCATGGGTCCCTGGTGATGGCAACCCCGTCTCCACCCCTCTGTGGGATTCTGCCCTGCCTCCCGCACCCATGGTTCATGACCCTCTTTCCTCCCAGCTCCCAGCAGCACCAGCGGCCTGTCCTGAGCTTCCATGTGGATCCCTATGTTTGCAACCCCTCCCCAGGTGAGGAGGTGCCTAGATATGGGGCTACAGGGCTGGGTTGTGGGCTTTGCATTTCTCGGCTCCTGGGACCCTCAGGCAGCATCTCCTTCCTGCTGCCCACCTCTGGAGCCACTACCTCCTGCTCCTGTCCCCTGGAGCCTGCTTTGTAGACACAAGGAAAACAAGTTTGGCTTCCCTGGTCTCCATTTCTTCAGCAGCCTGACTTCTTTACCAAGCTGATGTGAAAAGAATGTGACCTGGGAATGCGGAGGCTTCATTTGGGGTGGACAGCTGCTGTCTGCTGCCTTGGCAGGGGCTCCTACTCCCAAGTGGGGGCTGAGCCCATGAGCAGGAGCTCAAGGAGCTGCAGGTCTGAGGCCAGACCTGTTTAATTCTATCCCACAGAGTCGCTGCCCAACGTGGTGGTGAATGGTGTGCTCCAGGGCCTCTACAGCTTCAGCATCAGCCCAGATAAAGCCCAGCCAAAGGCGGCCTGTCACCCTGCTCCTCTGCCACCGATGCCCTGATCAGTCCAGAGGCCTTTGGCTGCCTCCTAAGAAAGTCATGTGCCTCTGTCCTATGAACTCCATATAAGGCTGGGTCCTCCTTTGGCCTGGAACCAGGACTTAATTACCCAGTGCCCAGTTGTGCCACATTCCCACTCAAGGCTCAGAACTTGGCTCGCATTGGTAGCTGGAGGTGGTAGAATCTGCATGCTCTTAGAGCCCAACAGCCAAGGCAGGGTCAAGAAGATAAGTAATAAAAGAGGAAGTCAGCCAGGCGCGGTGGCTCATGCCTGTAATCCCAGCACTTTGGGAGGCCAAGGTGGGTGGATCACCTGAGGTCAGGAGTTCGAGACCAGCCTGACCACCATGGAGAAACCCCGTCTCTACTAAAAATACAAAATTAGCCGGGCATTGTGGTGGTGCATGCCTGTAATCCCAGCTACTCGGGAAGCTGAGGTAGGAGAATCTCTTTTTTTTTTTTTTTTTTTTTGAGACGGAGTTTCACTCTTGTTGCCCAGGCTGGAATGCAATGGCACGATCTCGGCTCACGGCAACCCCCGCTTCCCGGGTTCAAGCAATTCTCCTGCCTCAGCCTCTCGAGTAGCTGGGATTACAGGCATCCGCCACCATGCCCGGCTAATTTTTGTATTTTTAATAGAGACGGGTTTCACCACGTTGGCCAGGCTGGTCTTGTACTCCTGACGTCAGGTGATCCACCCACCTCGGCTTCCCAAAGTGCTGGGATTACGGGCGTGAGCCACCGTGCTCGGCCCAAGGCAGGAGAATCTCTTGAAGCCAGGAGGCGGAAGTTGTGGTGAGCCGAGATCGCGCCACTGCACTCCAGCCTGGGCAACAAGAGTGAAACTCTGTCTCAAAATAAATAAATAATAAAGGAAGAAGTCAGCTGGGTGCAGAGGCTCATGCCTGTAATCCCAATACTTTAGGAGGCCAAGGCAGGAGGATGCTTGAGTCTGGAAGTTTGAGACCAGCCAGCGCAACATAGTGAGACCTGTAGACCTGTCTCTACCAAAAAAAAAAAAAAAAAAAAAATCAATTTAGAGGTAGGCTATGAAAAAGTACAGATACATCCCTTAACATAGACTGGAGGGTGGTGGCAAATGTGGAGGCCCAGTAGCTGGCAAAGTTTAGAAGCAGGGGGCAAAAGCTCCTGCCTGACTTTTCCTGGGTAGCTCCTGGGTCAAAATTTCAGGCAGGATCCCAGGGAAGGGGCAGGCACCCGTTGCCACAGGAGAGTTGCAGGCATGTTGGGATGTAGGCCTAGGGGAGGTGCTGCAGGCTCAAGAACCAGGCCCACACATTATATATTAAAAAAAAAAAACCCACTTTTTTTTTTATTGGTCAGTGTTGGTAGGAGTTTGTTACAAAACTGAGTCCATGGGCCTGTGGAATGTGAGGGGAGTGGGTCCGCTCCACCAGATGCCAGCACCGGGGCCAGTGCAGCTCAGAGCCCTGTGGCGGACTACAGGGCCTGCACAGACGGTCACTCAAAGAAAGACGTCCCTGTGCCCTACTCCTTGGCGATGGCAAAGGGCTTCTCCACCTCGATCTTGCCGCAGTCTGCGATGATCACATCCTTCAGGGGTTTATCCCGGCTGTCTGTCTTGGTGCTCTCCACCTTCCGCACCACCTCCTGGAAAAGAAAGGTGGAAGTAGGAGGGCATGGTGGATCAGGAGGTCCACCGCTCAGGAGAAAGGCCCCAGCGTATGGCTCAGGAGGGCTAAGACCCACAAGTGATCAACAGCACACAAAACTGGAGGCACCAAAATTCTAACAGACTCCTGGCCAGAGCAGGGAGAATGCAGATTTGACGAGGGGGTACAGGAATTTTGTTCCTTTGAAGTAAGACCCAGGTTGGGCCAAGGGTGAGGAGGAGGAAGAGGGTGACCAGGGCATGTGGCTTCTCAGGGACACTGCGTTCAGCTGCACTCTGTATACCTCAGGGGTGGGACCAGCACGTCACTGAGTGAATGAGGGGAGGGAGGCTCTGGCAGTTGTGCAGCCTTCCTGGCTGGGCTCTGAGGGGGCTGGAAGAATTTAGAACCTTGGAGGCATGGAGGTACAGGGTTTATTCTGGACAGGAGCACTGGGCTGCATCTGTGGGTTGGGTCCTTTTGGGAAAGGGATGGACACATGGAGCTCCTGCCCTGAGGTCTGTGTTGAATCCCCGGTGAGGATTGCCCAGTAGTAGCCCTTGCTTCCACAACTCACCATGCCCTCTAGAACTTTGCCAAACACCACATGCTTGCCATCTAGCCAGGCTGTCTTGACTGTCGTGATGAAGAACTGGGAGCCGTTGGTGTCTTTGCCTGCGTTGGCCATGCTCACCCAGCCAGGCCCGTAGTGCTTCAGTTTGAAGTTCTCATCGGGGAAGCGCTCACCGTAGATGCTCTTTCCTGGGAAAAAAGACAGAGCAGGTCAGGGGCGCTGGATTGCGCCAAACCAAGCAGACATTCGGGGCCAGGACTGAGGGGGCTTAACCTGTCCTCTGTGCCAGGCTAGGCTGGAGTGGACTACAAGGACATAAAAGCTGCGTCCTTCCTATCTTCTGGCCTCAGAGCCAAGCCATGCTGACTGAGGCCAAGTGGGGCATCAGGCCAGGCTGATGTGGTGAACAGCTCACAGAAGGATTACTTCAAGAAGATAGTTTTGTGGCTTTTAAATAAGGCGCATGTTATCAGCTCCCCTTAGCTATAGCCCAGGCCTGCCACGGAGGGACTTTGGTGGAGGGAAGTGCCGTGCAGGATGCAGGGGAGTCAACAGGGTCGGAACTCTCCAGAAAAGGAGGACTGCTGTGGCTGACCAGCCTGTTTTCCTATGAGCACAAAAGACACAGGCATAGCTGCAGAGGAGAAAGCAGCCAGAGATGGGTGGGGAGGGGCAGAAAAGAGGGGCTGCCCCTTGGATTCCGGAGAGTCAAAGCCTCTTAACAAGGAATGAACAGGAATAAAAGACAGCTGTGAGTGTGTGTGACGCGTCTGTCCACGTGGGGCTTGGGGATATGGTAAGGACAATCCGGAGTGATCTCTATGCCGTTTCAGAGATCCTAGTTCCAAAGCTGCTTCCACGAGGAACACCGAAACCCTTCTTTTTCCCTATCACCCCTTGGAGACTGACACTGTGCATTAGGCCCCAAGAAACTCAGCCAAAAATGGGGTCATTTTAATTTTGTTTTATCTAACACCTTTCAAACATATTTGCATGCAAAACTCTTTTTTCCTTCTCACTGCACCTACCTTCATCCTGTGGTTCCACAGAATGGAACTGAGCTGGGAAACTGTCCTAGACCGATGCCAACCAGGAAGATGTTTCTGATTGGGCAGCCGGTAGGATGACTGAAAACCAAGAATGACCAGACTCTGGCTGGTGGGGACAGGGTGCTTCTGCCTGTGCTCCACCTCTCACCCCCACGCTGGGGAGACTGGACTCTGCCACATGTGCAGTGAGTCCTGGCTGGAGTGCTGGCTAAAAGCCTCCCCCATTTGAGCCAACTGTGGGATTTTGATTATAGTTGTTATCCAGAAAACCCCCAAATCTCCATCCTTAGCTCCAGCCACTCTCTCAAGATACAGGGGTTCCAAACTCAAATGGACATTTCTATTTAAACTCAACATACCTTGTCATCTTTCTCTCCAGACCTCAGTTATTCTTTTGACCCCTTTTCCTCTGCACGTGGCTCAGGTTGTCCCTACCCACTCCCCATGTACTTACTCTTTCTTTCCATTCCCGCCACCACCGCTGCAGTAGGCGAGTGCTTAGGGTGCTCATAGTGTGAGCCAGAGACTGTTCCAAGCATCTTACATATTTAACAATCCACCCTATGAGGAGGAGCTAACTCCACTTCAAAGATGAAGAAACTGAGGCACAGAGAATAAAAGGAGCCCCAGCAGAGCAACAGCGGGGCTAGAGTTCAGACCAAGGTGGTCTGCTCTCGAATCTCTGCTCTCAGCCACCTCAGGATCAGGTCCAAATCTCCCTGCCCAGGGTCAGCGGCACCAATGCCCCCAGCAGCCTGCCTGCCCTAGCCTCCACATCCTGGATCTGCCACCACATGACTCCCCTGGCACCCCAAGCGAGGGGTCATCCTCTTACTCAGCTCTGTGGCCCTGACTCCCTGCAGGCCGAAGCCCAGGCTGCAGGACATCACCCACCTCTCTGCACTCCGGGTACAGATGTCCTCACCCCACCTTTGGCCAAGCTCCTGCCACAGAACAGCACCAGGCTCATGCCCTAACCCTGCCTCTTTTCTGCCCATTCAAATTCTCCTCATTGAGGACCCCACTGAAATCTTTCCTCACATCCGCAAGGTCATTCCCCGTTCCCTGGCCTGAGGGGATCCCTCTGCTTGTCAGCACTTCAACAATGGCTGACTTACTAAGCACTCACTGCATGCCAGGCACTTCACACTCCAGATCTAGCCCAATCCTCATGGCCCCACAACTCTCTCCACCCTCACTGTACAGAACAGGAAACCGAAGCTCCAAGGACTCACCTGCCTGAGGTCACAAAACAAGAAGGTGGCAGACACTGGATCGAGCCCAACTGCGTCTGACTGCACAAATACAGTTCTTTGGTCTCCTTTGTGAGCCTGAGTCCTAAACGCTGCATCATGGCTCACTTGTACATTTTCAGTTGTTGGAAGTAAAAGGGAGCCACTGCCCCATGGGTCTTCACATCCTCAACCCCCACCACAGAGCCCCATAGACACTCATCGAGGAGTGAGCTGTGTTCTAAGGGAGCAGCAGGCTGTACCTGAGCTCAGTGAGACTCATGCAGGCGTCCGGGGGTCTTTCTGTCCTATGTGTGCAAGTTAATGCCAAGGTGAGGGTCGGCCCTCACAGAGTGGTCTCTGGTGAAAGACTGTCAAGGAAAGTAACTGCTCCCACTCTTCTTTTTATTTTTTTGAGATGGAGTCTCGCTCTGTCGCCCAGGCTGGAGTGCAGTGGCGTGATTTCGGCTCACTGCAACCTCCGCCTCCCAGGTTCAAGCAATTCTCCTGCCTCAGCCTCCCGAGTAACTGGGATTATAGGCGCATGCCACCACGCCCGGCTAATCTTTTGTATTTTTAGTAGAGATGGGGTTTCAACATGTTGGCCAGGCTGGTCTTGAACTCCTGGCCTCAAGTGATCCAGCCACCTTGGCCTTCCAAAGTGCTGGGATCACAGAGTCACCACGCCTGGCCCTCTCACTCTTGCTGGGGCTTCCAGGGTAGCCTGGACAGGCTTTGGGCATCTGACCAAGAATCGCGTACCCACATGTCTTCACTTTGCTTCCACACGCCTCTCTCCCCAGTCCCCATTCTGAAGAGGTATCAGGAAAGGTCACCAGGTTATAGGCCTGGATCAGCAGGACGGTCACCTGGGAGAGATTCTCTTAGATCTACCATCAGGTCCACCCCATTATTCTCTCTCCTTTGTACTGGGTTCCCTCTTCAAAGAACGGTGCCGCTGGTCTCAAAGTAGTTAAGTAATAAGTAGGCCTGCCTCTAGAGCTGGGGAAGAAAGAGGCCTTGTCTCCCCAGCAGAACCTGACCCTCCCACTGTGGAGGCTACACTGACATACTCCTTGGCCCAGAGGACCTGTGGTTACCTCCTGTGCCATCTCCCCTGGTGAAGTCTCCGCCCTGGATCATGAAGTCCTTGATTACACGATGGAATTTGCTGTTTTTGTAGCCAAATCCTTTCTAGAAAAAGGGAAGAGAAGGTAAGGAGGTGGTATGGGGCAGCAGGAAGACATTACATTAAATAGGCCCCACAGGAACAAGTCCACAACTCCTGCTTGCAGAAGAGACACCACTGCTGACCACTTTCACTGTTCAGTGTGCTACTAAGTGAGCGGGCAGGCGCCACAGGACAGGCATGGTACACACAGATGTGGAAATCCCTCTGCCTCCATACAATTCCCAAGCTTTATACAATTCTACATCACATAATGCTTTTCCCCTCATTTCTTCCAATCATAAGAACAGATACAAGAAAACTGAGAAGAAAGGTCACCTGCTGGCTCAATGGAAAGTTAATATAAACTGAAATAGGGCACTGTTGTTTCCTTAAAACCCACTGCCCTCACCCTAGGTGAAGTCTCCCCAGGAAGCTCTGGACCCCTTACTCTTTTTTATCTCATTTTTTAAATTTTATTATTATTTTTTTGAGACAGAGTTTCTCTCTTGTCACCCAGGCTGGAGTGCAATGGCACAATCTCCGCTCACTGCAGCCTCCACCTCCCAGGTTCAAGCGATTCTCCAGCCTCAGTCTCCTGAGTAGCTGGGATTACAGGCATGTGCCACCACAATGCCCAGCTGATTTCTGTATTTTTAGTAGAGATGGGGTTTCACCATGGTGCCCAGGCTGCTCTCGAACTCCTGAACTCACGTGATCTGCCCTCCTCCGCCTCCCAAAGTGCTGGGATTACAGGTGTGAGCCACCATGCCCGGCCTGTTTTTTTATTTTTTATTTTTATTTTTGAGATGGAGTTTCCCTCTTGTTGCCCAGGCTAGAGTGCAGTGGGGCAATCTCGGCTCACTGCAACCTCCACCTCCTGGGTTCAACAAATTCTCCTGCCTCAGCCTCCCAAGTAGCTGGAATTACAGGCGCCTACCACCACACCTGGCTAATTTTTTGTATTTTTAGTAGAGACGGGATTTCGCCATGTTGGCCAGGCTGGTCTCGAACTCCTGACCTCAGGTGATCTACCCGCCTCAGCCTCCCAAAGTGCTGGGATTACAGGCATGAGTTACTGCGCCCGGCCTTTTATTTTTAATTAATTTTTTTTTTTTTTTGAGACAGGGTCTCACTCTATTGCTCAGGCTGGAGTGCAGTGGCGTTAACATGGCTCACTGCAACCTCCATTTCACTTCAGCCTCCTGAGTAGCTGTAGCTGGGACCACAGGTGCACCCCGTCACACCCAGCTAATTAAAAAAAATTTTTTTTGGCCGGGCACAGTGGCTCACACCTCTAATCCCAGCACTTTGGGAGGCCAAGGCAGGCGGATCACCTGAGGTCAGGAGTTCGAGTTCAGCCTGGCCAACATGGTGAAACCCTGTCACTACTAAAAATACAAAATTAGCCAAGCGTGGTGGCGCATGCCTGTAATCCCAGCTACTCGGGAGGCTGAGGCAGGAGAATCACTTAAACCCGGGAGGCGGAGGTTGCAGTGAGCTGAGGCCGCACCACTGCACTCCAGCCCAGGCGACAAGAGTGAAACTCTGTCTCAAAAAAAAAAAAAATTTGCGGGGGTAGAGACAGGGTCTTGCTATGTTGCTCAGGTTGGCCTTGAACTCCTGGGCTCAAGCAATCCTCCTACTTTGGCCTCCAAAAGTGCTGGGATTTTAAGTGTGAGCCACTGTGCCTGGTCAGGGCCCCCTTACTCTTAAGAAAGGGCAATACTGTGTTCCCAGGGCAACAGGCAGTCGGTGCTCAGTGAGGTCCACGCTACAGATCGGCTGAACTCTGCAGGTCAGTTTGCTGCCATCCCCAGTGCCAATTTCACTTCATGTGAGTTGACTACCCCTGCTCCAGCCACTTACCTCTCCTGTAGCTAAGGCCACAAAATTATCCACTGTTTTTGGAACAGTCTTTCCGAAGAGACCAAAGATCACCCGGCCTACATCTTCATCTCCAATTCGTAGGTCAAAATACACCTGAGGAAAGAGACCATTTCCAACTTAGCTTCTTTAAAGGGGCGTTGCTAGGGGAGGGAAGGTACAAGAAGCTAACCTGAGGATGGGAGAGAGAATAGAGCCATATTTTTAGAGAAGTGGTTCTGAATCTGATTTTGATGACGGTAAAAATCCTATGAGAATCTAATGAAAGCTCCAGACCCTTTTCTTGGAAAACATGCTTATCTATACCCTCCTTGGACTACAGGATAACAATATTTGCTCTAAACAGCTAATGGACCCAGATTCTAAAAATTAACATTAGAAAACCCATAAGGAGCGGAGCCTAAGTTCACCACTTAAGTTTGAAGTATACATACTGTGCTTTGTAATTGGAAGTGGCTAAAATTTGGCTTAAGGAGAGAAAGGATTCGGAATCCGGCAGGCGTGATCTTTCACCATCTCCCCAGCACTGAGGGGTGTTTGCAAGAAGGCTGCTCTGAGACTGCCAGTGTCGGCCCCAGATGGGTATCCGGGGATCTAACTAACTCCCTGGGTCAGGGCAGGGGCTGGGGGTGTCGGGGTGGGTCCGGGTCGTTCTCTGGACTGAATGGGCAGGACGGCCCAGACGCCACGAGGCCACAGACAGAAGCCGAGGGAGGAGGGGCTGAGCCAAGGCCAAGCCAAGGCCGCCCGGGCCCGAGCTCCGGCACCGTAAATGCCGCGGACTCCACCGGACCTTGACGGTGACTTTGGGCCCCTTCTTCTTCTCATCGGCCACAGAAGGTCCCGGCAGCAGCAGGAAGAAGACGGACCCCGCGATGAGGGCGGCGGCAAGGAGCACCTTCATGTTGCGTTCGGAGAGGCGCAGCATCCACAGGCGGAGGCGAAAGCGGCCCGGACAGCTGAGGCCGGAAGAGGGTGGGGCCGCGGTGGCTAGGGAGCCGGCGCCGCCACGCGCGGGTGGGGGGGACTGGGGCTGCTCGCGGGCTCCGGGCGGGCGACGGGCGCCGTTTCCCCCCTCCGGCTCGGCGCCGGATAGTAGGTCCCCCTGCGGGGCGGGCACCGACGCGGGCTCGTGGGTGGTTGCCACGTTATTGCTCCCTCATTGGGCTCCCGGCCGCCCTCTCCCGCCCACAGGAAGGCCACCGGCGGAAGGCGGCCTCGCAGAGCACGGGCCCGGGCTCCGAGAAGACCACAAGCCCCGGCATGCTCCGCGGCCCGCCCCGCCCGGAGCGCTGTTCCACTGGCCTGCGGTAGCTGGCGCTTGAGGTTAGCAAATACGTGGGCCTGGACAGGGGCACGGGACGCTTGTCACTGTTTTGGGCCAGTCAAGTGTTCGTCACCGCCAAATTGGCTCTAAACGTTGTGGCTTCCAAACACTTCAGGGACATTTATCCTTACCGAGCGTGGCCTTGTACGGCTCCTCCACTTGTCTTGCAAAACTTGCTGCACAACCCACTTCCTTTTTTACTGAGGCCGTCAAGTTACTACCCATTTTTCTCTCCCTTCTGTAATCTTGCTGTGCTTACTGTTGTGTATATCAATGGACATCTTATTGTATACGCTGTTCTTAACTTCCTTTACCTTTTCCCCCAATAGACTACATTTTTTTTTTTTTTCCTGCGGAAGGGACTGTGTTGCATTTACTCTGTCCACAGCTCCCTCACAGCGCTGCAGTACTGAGTGCCCAACAAGTCCTGGTTGGGATAGCTTCACATCCGCACTGACATGAGAAATAATTTATGCCACGGCCTGAGGATACAATGCCTTTTTCCAGAGGTCAGGAATAGTTACTAGATGTCCCCACAGGGCTATTTTCGGTCTTCACACACTTAGTGTTGTCCCACTCTACAACATAGATACTTTGGTACTGGGAGTCTTACACACCAAAACAAACCAAAACACAAACTTCCAAAATTTGGACCTATGGCGTTAAAACGTCTTTAAAACTAATTTTCAACGATTAACTTCGTAGAAATTCCAGGTCGTCACAGCACAGATTATAGGCAGGGCTCCATTTACATAAATTATGCAATGTAGTCTTCATAAGGCGCTGACCTGAGACTGAAGTTATGCAAGGCCACTGGCATTAACTTTGTTGTTCATTACAGCGGCCTTACACAGGTTGTAGAGCTTCAAGACAGTTCTCTTATTTCCCATCCTTGCACCTCAATTCAGACAACCCCAATCAGGAGGAAGTTTTAAACATTGTTATACTGACAAAGATGATCTTCCAGATCCATCTCTCATCCTTTTTTTTTTTTTTTTTTTTTTTCTCCTATTTTGTTAAGCCTCTTTCTTCACTCACTGGTCTCAGGCTGCCACAGCCAGAGAAAAATGTTTACTAAATCATGTTTTCAAAGTAGCCTCCAGCTGGGCACAGTAGCTCATACCTGTAATCCCAGCACTTTGAGAGGCTGTGGCAGGCAGATGACTTGAGTCCAGGAGTTTGAGCCTGGGCAACATGGTGAAACCTGTCTCTACAAAAAATACAAAAATTAGCAGGGCGTGGTGGTGCGCATCTGTAGTCACAGCTACCCCAGAGGCTGAGGTGGGGGAATCACCTGAGCCCAGAAGGTCAAGGCTGCAGTGTACTGTGATCGTGAAACTGCACTCCACCCTGTCTCAAAAACAAAGAAACACGCAAAAAACCCAAGTAGCCTCCTGCGCATGAGGAGCTAAGGCTAAAATGGCATCACAGCAGCCTTTCTCCCACTCCCACTTTCAAAAGAAATCAGGTTGATGGATAAAATGCTCTCAATGTGAAACTTTTCTCTCATGATTCTTCCGCTGCTACCTGCCTGTGAAAAAGTAATTAAAGAGTAGTAACAAACTGGAAGGAGTCAATCATGCCCAGATTGACAGTTGTTCTGTTGGCTACATATGCAGTATGGTTTTACATTGCTCATCATAGTTCCATCTTCTGTCTGGACACATATTCCGCATTTGTAGAGGAGAATTATAAAGCTACTAAAGTTGTTCCACAGAGCAGATCCTGATTTCCTGTGTTCTACCACCTGAGAACAACAGGGACCCAGGAACTAACGTATGAGTGATAATGTCCAAATTCTTCCAGGAATATTTATTTATTTGAGACGGAGTCTTGCTCTGACGTCCATGCTGGAGTACAGTGGTGCGATCTTGGCTCATTGCAAACTCCACCTCCTGGATTCAAGCAATTGGCCTGCCTCAGCCTCCTGAGTAGCTGGGATTACAGGTGTGCACCACCACGCCCAACTAATTTTGTATTTTTAGTAGAGACAGGGTTTCACCATGTTGGCCAGGCTGGCCTCGAACTCCTGACCTCAAATGATCCACCCGCCTTGGCCTCCTGGAGTTGCTGGGATTACAGGTGAGAGCCACTGCGCCTGGCCAATATTTATTTTTTTAATTAAAAAATAATTTTCTTCTTCAGCACTCGAAGAGAGACAGCAATATTTATTTTTGAAGTGACTCACAGGAGAAGACAATATTTAATCCAAGGAATGAAACAAGAATGCCAAATTATCAGGCATTTATTTTTGTTCACAGGAGTCTTGAATCGCATCAAAGTTAGTCCTAGCTAGATTGTTAATTACAAATGAGCCGAGGGAGATTAAAAACAGACAAACCAATCAACCAACCAAACAAGCAGAAGTAGCCAAGAAAGGTAAGACATTTTATTTTACATACAAAAAGGGTGCAAACTGAGTCATTTCCTCCCCAAACTGGGGAAGAGGTATACTTAAAGATCACATTTGTGTTTTCCATGGTGCCCTAGGAAATGGGCTACTCTGAGATCACATATCAGAACCCATTTTCCATTTTCTCCAAAGAAGGCTACTTCCTCTGCAGAGAAGATTTTCCTAATGGTGCACAAATATCTCTCCTGGAGGAACCATTTCAAATACACTTGAAATTGACATTCATGTCTAAAAATACTACAAATTTCATTTTCACAGCTGAGCTTTGTGACCAGTGCCAGGGTTTATGAAACATTATACATCTAAAAAAAAAAAAAGTAAAAAAAGAGGCATTTAACAATAATCAGACACATCCACACATTAAAACTGATTTCCACTGCTGATTTATACATTAGCTAGTTGTTTAAAAATCGCAATCAACATCCCAACATCTTTTTAAGAGTACAATGGGCAAAGATCAAAGACAGATAAATAATAATATAATAAATTAGAGCATGTAATACATCCTATGGGAATTGCTGAATCAACATTATTTTCCATTGGGGGGTATATATTTTTGGTTTATCTTTATCTTTTCTGCTGTTATTTTTTTTCTCTGCTTGATAAAATGGGGCTCATTCCTAAAGCCAGCTTGCTGAGACACTAATTTCAGAAGCTCACTTGTCACTTGTTTACCTCTGAGAATACTCAGGAACACATGGTTCCCAGCAGCTTGGGCTGGGTCTTTATGGAAGTGAAATGCACACAGATGAACACACGCACTCACATGCGCACACACACCACACACACACACAGACACGCAATCACACACTTCCATCTGTAAATATATTTCTCCCCAAAGAAATGGCTCATCTTTCCTGAGACATTCCTAATAGACTGATAAGCCTTCTAAAAAAGGCTTTTGGTGCAAGGGCTGGCCTGGGATTTGGTCTGGAGCTCATGAACTGAAAATGTCTCACCTGTACTGAAAGAGGGGTGGGTGGGGACATTCAGAACAGCTGTCCTCTTGTGGGTGTTACTGGAATGGCTGCACCACACCCCCACTTATTACCATGAATAATCCTCTGCTCTGAGACCTTATAGATGGTGATGGCACTGGGAAAGTGATTGTGAGGAGTAAAAGAAGAAAAATAAAAGAAATTCTGTATACAGAACGGAGGTTTCTTTGTAACATCAGGTTTGGTAATCAAACTAGAAATACAAGGAATACGTGTTCACTTTTTCCCTTGAAAGGTGATTTACAAATACTGGAAGTGGGTTTTCTGGTTGTGTTTTGAGAAAATATGTCAACTACCACTGTGTATTATCCAGGGAACCTACTCACTATTTTGAATACAATGAGAAAACTATTTTTTTGTACTTAGTCACTTGCAAAAGGAGTTAGGAAAAACATTTTTAAGACTGCTTGCTGGATAAAAGACTTTCAAGATTCCTTACTTGTGGCTAAAACATTGCTCAAAACTTTATAAACCCACGTAAGGGCCATGGTTGCCTCTTCTTTTTCTTATTCAGAAACAAAATCACCCCCCATACACCAAAAAACAAACTGAAAACCAAAAACAACAACAAAAAAACAAAACCCAAAGCCAAAGGAATCCCAATTTGATTCCTATCAACCCCTCATGGGAAAGACTAGGAGCCTCTGCCATCGACCTCTAGACAGGACTTCCCTGGAGTCTGCAAAAGCAAGAACCCGAGAGATAAGTGCCTGTCACTTACGTGGCCAATTCAGATGGGTTGCCTAATTATCCTGGCTCCCTGAGGGTTTCTGGAATTCATCTGCCCACCATAGGGCAATGGTGGCAGTGGCGTGGCAAAGGCAATGTTGGCTGTATGGTGTTGCAGGCTCCCAATCTGAGAAACGAACCTTAATATGGTTCTGACACTGGAGACAATGTTGTTAGGGCAACTCAATGGGAATGGAGAGCTGGTTTAAATGTGAAATGGAAGAGGTGGCTGGGACACAGGAGGCATGTGGGCTTGGGAGATGCATCAAACGAAAGTTCCTCTGAGAAGACGTTTTCTTGGCTGCCATGGAAGTTCTCATTTTTGAGAAATGCAAGCCATGCTTGCTCACTGGGAGGAGGAATGGATTTTATCTTTTACATAGAAAAGTTAAGGCTATAATCTTTAGTAACCACTTTGACGTTACATTATCATTGTTACATATTTCTGGCATTAAAAGTGGTTACTAGCACTGAAAATCAACACTGAATATGCACTACCAGCATATCTTCCCACTGAACTAAGTTTGGAAATTACTTTAGGGGTGATGGTCACCTTTTCTGGCTGATGGACAGGGACTGTTTTCTAAGTACTTGGAGTTCATTTAGAAAAAAGAGACAATCAACATGTCTAGAAACCTCAGGATCTCTGCTGTCATCTGTAGCTCATGCATTCCAATATAAAATGGGATTTTAACTGGAAGCTAATCTTGTACCTTCCAAGACCCTGTTTACTGCTGGACAGGCTCCATAATAGCAGAAGAATGTTAATTAAGGCAGTCATGAGTGCACACTGGCTGTCAGGATACTCTATCCACCCTTGGGGGCAGTCTGGAGTGAGATCTCTGGAAAGCACCAAGGTGCGTAGAGCAACTTGACCAACTCTTACTGCAAAGACACAAGTGATACCCTGGTCAAAAGGGAGTAGGGGGTACCATTTATGCCTTGGTGGAGTCTTGGCCTGTGTGCCTCAAATCTGTTTAGGATGCAATGTCTGAGGGACTGTAGAGCTTGGGAAAACTCCTAATGTATACTATTAAGGGTTTTTATGAATAGATGCTGAGTTAGCTTTCAGGAAAAACAATTGCATCAATCCTAAAGAAAAAGATCGTTAGGCACCATACTTGTGAAATGGAGAAAGCTCAGAAACTACAGAGCAAGTGGATGGGTGGGGACAGTCAGCGAGTGCATGCCCTAACCCCAAGGATCTGGCTGAGGCATACAGCTAAGGAACTGTAGCAGTAGGGTTGAGGAGGGAGCCCTGATTTGCTGATGGGGCTGAAACAAATGGCCAATTGCATCTAGGGTACTCAGGTTTTTTGCTTATTTTTAAGGAAGATCCCACCAGAATCTCCCAGGTCTGGGACCACTTTGAAGCGCCAATGGCCCTGGAGGGATCACCATTACTCTGCATGCTAAAGGGACCTGGGATTCTTTACCTTTGTTATGAAAACCAGATATCTAGTAAGAGATTTGTGAGGTTGGAAGGTGAGAACAGTGTCTTAGGAAGTACGGTCCCCTACAACTGATCCAGTAAAAATTTTAAGACAAAAAAAAAGTCGCAAATCCAGCTGCAAGGCAGCTTGCCCTGCAGCCAAGCTGGTCAGTGCCTTTGCTTTTGTGTGTTTCTGTGTGGAAGCAGGGTGAGGGGCTGAAGTGAGGCACTCAGTAGAGTATAGAGTGCCAGGATGCTCCAGGCATTCCCACCATTTCCCTCTGCCCTTTTTTTTTTTCTTTTTAGACAGAGTCTCACTCTGTTGCCCAGGCTGGAGTGCAGTGGTGCGATCTCGGCTCACTGCAACTTCTGCCTCCCAGGCTCAAGTGATTCTCCTGCCTCAGCCTCCCGAGTAGCTGGGACTACGGGAGCATGCCACCACGCCCAGCTAATTTTTGTATTTTTTGTAGAGACGGGGTTTCACCATGTTGGCCAGGCTGGTCTCGAACTCTTGACCTCACATGATCCACTTGCCTTGGCCTCCCAAACTGCTGGGATTACAGGCGTGAGCCACTGCACCTGGCCCCCCTCTGCCCTCTCTTGAGAGGGAAGGCATTTTCTATACAGGGGTGAGGAAAAGTTAAACTTTCTATACAGTAAGATAGCAATGCCCAAATCCCAACTGAGAAACTATGTAAATTTTAGTGATAGGGCTGTAACCACTAGGTAATGGCAAGGACATAAATCCCAATATTCACAGTCCTTGTGGGGAAGGGGTGTGATATTGTATCTCCCTGCCACTCTATGTTTCATATATAGAAACATTTATAGAAATGACATATTACCATCTTTTCATAAGCTAAGCAGGTTTGATGCCAGTGAAATGATATTCCCTAGCCAAGGTCCAATGGAACAGATGAAGCCCAGTACCTCTGATCCATGTTAATGTTATTTCTGCTCTGTGTAAGGTACATCAAGGGAATTTTTCAAGAAATGGCAACTATCAGAAAATATCCCCACACCCTCCAGTCCAAAAGACAGCCCTGCACCTCAAACCAGAGGTGAAGACTTCTATGGTCCACAAACCATCAGACTAAGTCACCCACCAGCCACTGTGCTCCATGGTTAGCTCTCTACTCCCAGATACAAGACCTCTTTCCTGATGTAAATGACCCTTTCTCTTCTGTCACCGCTGGAATGAGGAGTCATTGTTTGGTTAAGCCACTAAACTCAAATGAAAATTGGGCATGAGAAGAGTAACTCCACACATGAAAGACTTGTCAAACAGTGAATGAGGAACCAAGATCCTTCACAGTAGTACCTCATATGAAAACACCATGGGGGGAGGCCTAGGGCATACTGGGAAAAACATGCTTAGAGGCACGGCCACCTTTCTGGAAGGAGTCCAATTGAGAAGATAATTTCAGACCTTTCATTCCAGTCTCCTTTTCCCTGGAATGTTCCAGCACCAAACAATCTTTCCCTCCTTTTAAATGCGGCCCCATATACTGCATCCTAAGCCTACTGCTATGGACCTGCTGGGAGAAGATCTTCATAAGCTTGGTTTCTGATAAGGCAGGCCAGCCCAAATGCTACAGCTCAGCTATTGGGGCAGATAGGATACACCGATTTTCTTTTCCTGGCCCTATAATGCCACACCCTGAGGTCCCTCTGGCAGGTGGAAGGCAGGTTCACTGTCCTCTTTTTTTCCACTAATGGCAATATGGTGGTGGCTGTTTCATCACTAATTTTTCCCCCAAGTCACCAGGACGTCACATGGCTATCTAGTTGGAAGTCCCCGGCAGCATAGGAAACAATTTCAATTTTTTTTTTTTGTTAAGCATCTCCTTCTCTGGGATGAGCTGTTTCCTGGTCACAGTCTGGCTCGGCTGGCTCATCTCATGTTCTGGAGAGCTAGGTTTTCAAACTGTAAGCTGATTAGGTCAAGATGCTCTGGTAGGGACATTCTTCAGCTGCTGAGAAGATGAATGAAAATTCAAGTATGTTTTCTTGCCAACCTGAGTGTTCACTCAGAATGACACTGAGTTTGGCTTCTCTTCTGGGTGCTGCAGATCAAACTCTTTCCACTGAGAATGTCCTCTGGACCCATGTTCTCTCTGAATGGCTTGGCCGGCCCCATCCCCCTCAAAACAGGTAAAAGTAAAACCCCCAATATAATCAGACACAATATGCATCTGCCATGTTTTTGTTTTTGTTTTTTTAAAAAAAACTAAAAGTGCAACAAAGTCAGTTTTCTTTCCTTTGCTTAGAACAATTTTCATTGTCCTACTACCTGGAGAAAAGAGTTTGTCAAAAAAGCTAAGAACGCCAACACACAGGGACAGTAGACTGCAGATTGCTCACAGCTTGTGTCCTACAGTGTAACTTCATAGGAGGGAGGGAAGAAGGAACCTGAACCCCAAGGCCAGCTGGGATGAATGCTGCACAGGCACAGAGGAAGAGGAAACCATACTGCCAGGCACACCTGGGATACGGAGAAGGTTCTTCTCCAGCCCAGGTCTGCCATTTTCCTCCTACCTTCTTGGCCTTACTCCCAGCCTCTTGATCTCCTTCTGCAGACAAAGCCTTTAGCTCACTAGGTTTTATGCTGGAGAGGGTTGAGGGTGGGGTAAAAACCAGGAGTAAACTAAGGGGAAGAAGGAGAATAGTAGTCCTTGAGTTTTTGTGAATGACACCTTCACTGTAAACAATGGGAAGGAGAGTCAACCAGGCAGCCCTATGGGCAAGCAGTGGAGGAACAGCAGCTCTGGGACCTGCTCAGAGCCTTAGGCAGGAGGAGATGGCCAATGACCCACTAGGCCCTGGCTGCCCGCACTGGCCCCTTCTGGGGGCATCTGTTTTCTTCTTTTTGGTTTGGATATCCACCCTCCCCCAAAGAGGAGTCCCTTCCAATGAGAAATGGCAGGAGCTGCAGGTACAATTGAGTCAGAGTCCCCAGGGCCTGAGGACTCCTGGGAGGCACTGGTCACTTGTGGCGCTGAGCAGTCTTCTTCCTTTTCCTCTTAAAGAAACAGCAGCACCTGGAGCACAAGGAACATTGCAAGTCAGTGCGGGAGGCCTGCAGCTTCCAGCAGACTTCTGCCTGCTTCTGCTTACTGCAGGGGTGGAATTTTCCCCCTAGCACCCACCCATAGGGACCACCCACCATCTACAGTGCACGCACTGGAGGCAGTGGGCAGTGTCTGCCAGAAAAGCCAAAGGAAATAGCTGCTTGATTTCAATCTGCAGTCATCCTACCTAATTATCAAGATGGTGCAGGCTAGGCAGGGCTGAAATAGGCATTACTGGAAGGAGGGTGAAGAAGGCTCATAGTTTAGCACCCAACCCAGATGCCTCACCTTATCAAGAGTCATGACTGGGGGTCCTCAGGGCTGCATAAAAATAGTCTACATTGTCTACTCCTTGATACTGAGGGCACAATTATTTAATGCAACTCACTGGCCAGAGGGCAGGGAGGCTAAAATAAGGCAAACAAATCCCATGATAAGTATGATGTCTGGAACTCTAGGAGGATCTCAGGATGTTACCAATGAAGGATTAAGGATTCTCTCCATCCCCCTCTCTGTCCTCACCCACCGAAGTAGGCAGGAGAGGCCCTGACTCTAATAATGACGGTGAGCCACATCTCCTGACATCAGTACAGCTCCCCTTTTCATTTGGAGGGGACCACTGTCACAGCCCAAGAGCTGACCATCAGGATGCTCTCACTCCCCAATTTAGGGAGTGAGATACAGGGCACTCCCCAATTTAGCTTCCTGAGACTGCTGCTGTGCCAGATGGGGTTTATGAACTGGCCTTGTTTAGGATGGAGGTGGGATTGGCTCCTTTATGAGTCCTCCAAGTTCTGCTTCCTGGGGACTAGCCACAGTTCTGGCACATCCCTAAGTCTGAGTATCCCCCCTCCTCACTCCTGTCTTTAGAACAGGAAGTATCACTCTTGCTCAGGCAGTCCAGAAGCAGGTGGTGAGTGCTGTGGCAAGGTGCACAAGATATGTCCTTTCTGGGGAGCTGACACATGGGGAATGAGAATGAAAGGGACAGAAGGTGGTGGATGAGTCAAAGATGCCGGATGATGGAGGGCAGTAAAGTTGGAAGCATAGCTCAGACTTGCTAGATCCTTGAAAGAAAACTTTTCTGAAAAAACTATCTTTGAGTCTCTTGCCTAATTATTGCAGGTGTAAAGCCAGCAATATTCATATGGAAATAAAGACTATTACTTACTTCCCATACCCCTAGGTATTCCATTGTAGCCAAGATTCCCTCTCTTTTTAGTCAGACTCTTTGGTATTCCTACATCCAATGGACTAGTTATAAAAAACTGGAGAAAGTTTCTAAGAATGCAGAAACATTTACACAGACCATGATGGGCTTTAATCATATCTGAATGAATCAAACATGAAAATTTTAGAAATAGGACTTTCTTAAGAGGGTCTTTGGAAAGATTTTCTCTGAAAGTATCAATGACATTTGTGAGGTACTATTAATGGGTGCAAATATAATCACTAAGCAAAGTGTCATATGTATTTGGAAACTAAATTCTTTTAAATAAAAGTGACCAACATTTTTGTTTGTTAAAAATAATCCTCAGTGGAAACCCTGGATAAGAATTCAAGAACAAATGGTGTTTTTTGGTGTTTTTCTTTCTTTTCTTTTTTTTTTTTTGAGACTGAGTCTCACTCTGTCGCTCAGGCTGGAGTGCAATGGCGCCATCTCTGCTCACTGCAACCTCCACCTACAGGGCTCAAGTGATTCTCCTGCCTCAGCCTCCTGAGTAGCTGGTGCCCACCAGCACACCCGGCTAATTTTTGTATTTTTAGTAGAGACGGGGTTTCACCATGTTGGCCGGGCTGGTCTGGAACTCCTGACCTCCAATGATCCACCTGCCTCGGCCTCCCAAAGTGCTGGGATTACAGGTGTAAGCCACTATGCCTGGCCCAAATAGTGTTTTTCTATACATAATGCTTTAGAAATGGACATTTTCCAAGTTGAATGTCCTGAAATTAATAATAAAAGAGGCAAATTAAATCTCTATTTCAATAGACTTACCTCTTTTCTTCTGAATCATGATTTTCAGAGGTATTACTAACTTTTAAGTCAACTTCTATTCTTAATCTTTTTGGAGGATGCTAAGATGATGATTTTGTGTTTTTAAGAAAGCAATAAAAAAAGTTTACAATACTGTTTAGGTCCATTTCAAACTGTACAATGACTTCTCTTTTACCTCCTCCAAGGCAAGCCATAAGAATTAATGCCTGCTTACAAGCATATCATAACTGGATGTGCAATGCTGAACCCACCTAACTAAAAGGGAGTGTGAGCTATGGTTCAAAGGAGTTGGAATATTTCAAATTTAGAGCCCTGGATTTATCTTTGCTAGTTATTGTAGTTAAAGCTTCAGCAGTGGCAAAGGCTTTTAATGATTCTACCTACAAGAAAGCAGGCCCCACAATCTGTTCTTCAACTCTTTGGTGTCTGTGGTGACTACTAGCAACAGGATCTATTAAACTGGGTCAGACTCTAGACCAAGTCCACTGATTGACTTTCAGATGTGTTCCTCTCAGAAGAGAATGAAGGCAGGTGGTGGACCCCTCATGGCTTAGGTTTCCTTTCAGTTGATTCTTTGACTGTTTAGATGACAAGAAGTTCTCAACATGCTGGAGTCAAAATCGATCCAAATCTCCCTACTCTCAAGCCATCTAGTGCTCTTACCCCAGGCCTCTGACCCACTACCTTTTCCATATGGCATTCTTACTATGTCCTGGCCCTCTCTCTTCAGCTATTCCCTTGCTATGTTCCTTTTCTCTGCCATATGTGTACATTCTTCCTTTCTTCTAATACTTAACTCAAATCCTACAGTGTTTACAAGGACTTCTTTGACCATCCTGTCCATGGTGACCTCCTGGCCCCTCAGCCTCTCAAGGGCAATAATCTCAATGTCCTGCAGAACTCCTTATCCTTTCATGTGTATGTCTGATCTCTTCAGCTAGATGGTACCCAAGCTCTTGGGGGCAAATTTTGTAACCCCCCACCCCCACACCCCACTAGAGTTCCAAGCACAGGGTTGGATAAGCATATAGCAGGCCCTCAAGTATCTGCAGTAAGGATCATGTGACTGACACCTCACAGGAAAAAATAGACCACCACAATGTCAGATTACACAGACACATGTTTGCAAAACAAATAGCCAAAGGTATTCTTTGATCCCCTAAGACTATAAATCTGACCTCCACAAAACCCAGTTGTTTTCTTTAATACATTCCTGTCCCTGAGGAAGCCCCTGTAGGCAATCTGGCTTAGATAGTTAGGGTTCAGAAACCAGTGCCCAACCCAGTCACTGAAGACAAATAGAAACATGGCAGTCATGAAACTAGCAGGCTGTTACCTCCATATAGAGCATGACTTTATGCGTGCGGACAATGTGGGAGAGTTAAAATTCCAGACTGCAACAGACCAACAAGTTCAGGAGTACCTGGAAGGTCACAGGCAAGAGAGCAGGGGAAGGGGCTATGTCTTGTAGCAAGAATGTTCCTCACCACACATGGATTCTTGAGGGCTTCTCCTTCCATAAACTCCATGTTATTCCTAAAAATACATTCCAGGAACCTTTTCCAGGAGTGGAAAAGACAGGCTCCAATACATCAATTAGCTGAGTCAGTCCTTGGCCTACTAAACTCTCACATAGGAATAAAGAAAAAGACAATAAACAAAAACAAAACAACTCTCAGAACAACAACAACAAAACATCCACCTCTCCCTGAAGGAGCTCCCCCTTTTTTGAGATTGCTACTCTACAGAGGGAAGAGCCAGCTGAATCAAAAAGTCAGATTTTCCTAAAGCAGCCAATTTCCAGGTTAGAGACCACATTGCAGAATGTGAGATTATCCAGCAACAACTCACTATCCTTGCGGCTGTGAGTAAACACAACTGCTACATAAAAACTGATACAGTAATCTTGCCCTTTTACCTCTGTCCCTCTCCATATCTGGTTGTATTAATTTGGGAGAAAATTTACTCAGCTAAAAATAGATAATTTTGGATACTGCGGGATACTGTTATGGCAGGAGGAGACAGCGATAAGGTGGGTTTGAAAGAAGGAATAGATTAATTCCTGGGTACAGGCCTGCCCCATCCCCACCTTATGGATCTAGATCCCCAGTCAGGGTGGTTATGGCACAAGGAGTCCTATGGAAGCTATTTAATGTTCCTAAGGCATTTTGTTTGGCTTTGCCAGTCCCAGCCTAGTCTGGTCCACTCCCCTGGCAATGGACTGGAGAGAGGGACTCACCACAGGTTGAGCATTTTCAGGCAGCTACAGAGTATATAAAGAGAAAAACACAGAAAGGAAGAGAGAGAAAGAGAGAGATATTAGTCCACAGAGGTGAAATGGAAGCGACTCCCTGTGAGCCATGCAAACATGCAGTATGTGTCTGTGTTTAGTTTCTTCTTCTGTCAAGGTAGGGTGAGTAGGCCCAGGCCACTTGGTCCCCACGTTAAAGTGGAGGGTTCGGACAGGAGCCTGACAGAAGCATCAAGGTGGGAGCTGGATCTCAGGGGTAAGGCAAAACAGAAAGAGTTGGTGGGAGCTCCAGGGTGGGCTTTCCTGGGCAACTTCTAGGAAGGCAGCAGGGGAAAGAGCAAATGACCCTGCCTGTAAGAACTCAATCAAGCACCAAGGGTGAACCATTTTGGTTCCCATATGAAGTCTTACTGTGCAATATTAAGCTAGCCTCTCAAATATTCTGAGGGAAAAAGAAAGTCCCTAGCCTTTGTGCAAGTCCAACATGCCTGATCAAAGCAGCTAGCAGTTAGCTCTTCCTCTAGAGAGGGAGAAAAGGTTTAAGCGACACTTACTTTATCTTATTAGAAGATGAATCAGAGGGAGGAGGGTCACTGCTCTGTATTAAGGTATAACTACCAGAGAAGGACCTAAATTCTACTCCTGTTAATGCTCAGGAGAAATGAGGTTCACATTTGTTAAATTATAGCTAAAGTCTGGATAACCAAAAATTCCTGTATTCTTACTGTAACAAAAATCAACCAAAAAGCTGCCTGCCCTCACCACCCTTTAAACCATAAACAAGGACATATGTCCTGGAGCTAGAGAAAAAGGGAATTCACATGTTCGTTTTGTACACAGAACAAAACCTAAGACCCTGTTATTTCTTTCCACCTTTACACTAAACAAGCTGGGTGAGGAACCCAAAATCAAAAGCCTGAAAGTGAAGGTTTCACATGGTCTCCCCAGTACTGAGGTGTGTCTCAATATAAGCATCATCCCCTTCTCCCCCACAAGCAGGCTGCATGAACAAATGGCATCACAGCTGCGTGCAATGAGGGGCTGTTTGGAACACCTAGTGCTTCTCTAGCTGTGACTTCTTCCCATGAAAATGATCAACCAGGTGGACACAGGGCTACCCTTTCCTTGCCCCCACACACAAAGGCCAAGAAAAATAACACATGGCTGGGCCCTGACAGTTCTCTGGGCAAGATGGATTGATAGCCCATGAAATCACTAAATGCCCTAAGCCATGAGCTTCGGGATGACATCTGGTCAAATATAATTTCTCCCCTATGCTTTCTACATCTTTTAGAAGGTCCAAACCTGAAGCTGGTGGCAAAGAGGCACATTTGTCCTTTTTGCTAAATGACAAGACTTTAAACTCTCCTTACATTCTAGAGGTTAGATTATACCAATACAGAATATACCAGATTGAAATCTCTGTGTGAATGAGCCCATATCTTACACACAGAACACAAATACCACACTCACATACACAATTAGTATACACATTTACCAAAATGAGATGAGATGAATGGGTTCAAAAGATAAACCTGTATAGGGCATAACATAAAACTAAAGCCCATTTGATTACTGCATTCAAAGTATACTATTAAATCCAAAGCTAAACTTCTAGCCTTCAAAGTAATAGCCACAAAGGTGAATTGAGAATGGGGTGGGAGCTGGGAACAGGTACGGCCATCCTTCAAGCTCTGACAATGTTTGGATCAGACCACGCTTGGTACAGTGGTTCTCAACATTGGCTACATGTTAGAATGACCTGAACTTTTAAAATTCCTGATGCTCAGGCCACATTTCAATAAATTAAATCAGAATGCCTGAGGCCAGACTCAGACATTTGTATTTTCTACCATGCCCCAAATGACTCCAAAGTGCAGCCAGTTGAGAGCCCAGAGGGTGGGAGTAACATATTGTTTATTTAAGATAATGTAATTTTGTATGGAAATCGAAAAACTGTGAGTACCATTAATATCTCCAAAGTCCCTGAGAATAGGAGCATGTTTCCTTATTAAAATGGCCTTTTCCTGGCATAACCAGCATAACCCTCACCCCCTTATATATCAGTGCCTTACACAAGCTGGGAGAAGAGCTCTGAAGCTGCCTACAGTTAGCAGGGGCTCAACAAAAGACAGTCAAGTCATCCTCATTTACTTTTGATGTATTGGGTAGGAATCCTCAAGCCCTGGTTTTCCAAGCAAAAATTTTCTTTTTTTTTTTTTTTTTTGAGATGGAGTCTCGCTCTGTCGCCAGGATGGAGTGCGGTGGCACAATCTCGACTCACCACAACCCCTGCCTCCTGGGTTCAAGCGATTCTCCTGCCTCAGCCTCCTGAGTAGCTGGGACTACAGACGCATGCCACCACACCCAGCTAATTTTTATATTTTTAGTAGAGACGGGGTTTCACCATGTTGGCCAGGATGGTCTCAATCTCTTGACCTTGTGATCCTCCTGCCTCAGCTTCCCAAAGTGCTGGGATTACACGTGTGAGCCACTGCACCTGGCCAAAAACTTTTGTGTGTGTGTGTGTGACAGGGTCGCACCTGTCCCCCAGATTGGAGTACAGTGACATGACCATAGCTCACTGCAGCCTGAACCTTCCAAGTACCTAGGACTACAGGTGCATACCACCATGCCCAGCTAATTTTTAATTTTTTTATAGAGTTGGGGTCTCATTAAGTTGCCCAGGCTGGTCTCAAACCCCTAGACTCAAGTGATCCTCCTGCCTCAGCCTCCCAAAGTGCTAAGATTACAGGCATGAACCACCACACCTGGCTAGAAAGGACTTCTTGAAGGTAAAATGAGTTCATCAAATAGACTGGCAGGGCTGGGCACGGTGGTTCATGCCTGTAATTTCATGACTTTGGGAGACTGAGGCAGGAGGATCACTTGAGCTTGGGGAATAGAGGCTGCAGTTAGCCATGATCGTGCCACTGCACTCCAGCTTTGGCAACAGAGAGAGACCCTGTCTCAAAAAATAAATAAATAAAAAAGATGGGCAGGAGACCAGGAGAATAGGCAGGAAAGACAACAATACAAAGTACATCTGGAAGGTGGAAGAATGCAGGTCTCAGTGGCATCTCATTAACTTACATTTAGAGGTATAAGAGTGTTCTGGCTTGTATTAAGCTACCTGGGGGCTCATGAGACTACTTAGGTACAATATCACTATAAATACGTTGTCTGCTTCAGAAAACAAGACCCTGGGATATCCTGAAGGTTCTCAAAGGGCTCACAAGAAAGGTCCTCCATATCAGGGATAGCAGCAGTTACTGACTCATGGTGTCTCTATCTCTCCCTACCTGGTATCTTCTTGAAGTCTAAATCTGGATCTAAATTTGGGATGGGGAAAAAAGTGGTAGAAATGCTGCTTTTGCAGCAGAATTGGCAGTTATCTCACCTTCCACCCCAAATTTTAAGAGTTTAAACACAGACCATGCAGCGCACCAAGGGGCTGGTGGTATGGGTGGGGCAAGACATACACATGCAAGAGAAGCAGAAAAGGGTGTGGGGCAACCTCCTTACCCTCCTGAGATGAGTATGACTTCCATTCTTTTCCCACACTCTCATTCACAGATGCAGACTATAATATTTTTCTTGCCTGACTTAGTCTCTCTGAAGCCAGAATCATTTGAGAGTGAACAAAATGGCCCTGAACTCCTTGTTCCATGATTGTACATCCAGTTGCTAGCCCACAATCAGAAATCGAATGCTATTCAGCATGGCCCATGGTTTAACAGCAGATTTTTCTCTATATCCCATATAGAGCAAGAAGCTCCACAGCCCCAAGAAGCTCATGGCTACTATCCGCTGTAGCCCTGATAACATGATTCTTTCGGTTCACTATGTCTTTTTCATGTGAACTAGAAAAATGTGACTGTCTTCCCCGAAATCACAGCTAAAGAAGGGCAGTAGCAGCCTTAAGGTACCATGCAAAAATTAAAACAGTTAAGGAAGAAAGCTGTGGTTACAAGCATGAGAAATCCAGTCTGAGACGAGCAGCACACAGAGAGGAAGAGACAGAAAAGATTTTTCAACCCATGACTTAAGAGACCCCTTGAAAGATGTACGTACTTAGCTTCCTCCACTACCTCCACCTCGGCATGAGCTGTGATTGGTGCATTGGAGTGGGCTCCCGTGGGATCATCAACATTCAGCTCTCCATTGGTTGAGCTAACCACCTGAAACAGAAAGACAGAAGTGTGTGACAGGCACCATGGCAACAGAAATCTCTTGCCAGCGCCAGACAGGGTCGCTAAACAGGCAGTGTCTGGAATGTTTGTTTTCCTGGGTTAAGGGATCAGTTTAGGGAAGGTTCCCAGGCCCATATCATGCGAGAACACTAATATCAATGATGTAATCATATAATGATGATAATAACTTACATACTGAGTGCCTACTCCGTGTCTGACACTCTGCTACATTGTGTGTGTAAATCTAATCCTTACAAAAATCTTATGAAATAGGTCTTTTTACAGATGGAAACACTAACAAATGACTTAACCAAGGTTTAGAGTTAATATCTGTGAATTTCCATGAGGAAAATTTGTTCTAAACACAGATTCTTTCATATTGCAAAAACACACACATTACTTTGTTAAGTTAAAAATAACTGCATGGCTGACTTCTAAAGGTAAAATCACTTGGCTCCCTTGAATGTGATAGGTGAAGTCTAGTTCTCTCAGTTTATTATGCTATAATGATATAGACTTAGTGCTGATGTTGAAAGAAAAAGTTCTAAAAAGGAAGTCAACAGTGGGTACCAGAAACTATAAATAATCACACTTTCCTTCAGAAATTTCCTCATGGCTTTGAGCACTGGTTCGAAGTTACAAATAACAAGATTGTCGTATCCTCTCCGACAAGAGGGAAGATGGTAAAAAAACACTCTCCCTTGGAAAGCCAGTCTTATTTCAACGATCTTTATTTCAGGTTCACTGCCATCCCACTTCTCACTGATGGTCCCCGAAATGTAAGTGAAGGCTCTCACTCCTGTCATCTGGTTAATGTGGACCCAATCAGGCTTCTCTTGCATGTGTAGCTGCTTCTGCCACCTGGTTTCATTTCCAGCACATTATTCCTGTTTATGTGGGTGCTGGGAAGTGGGAAAAGGGGCCTCACTGCTGGACAAAACACTCTGCTTGTTAAAGACCTTGGCTGAAACATGGGAGAGAACACAAAATAGGATAAACAATTTGGATATCATATGCCCTTGGATAAGTACTTCCATCTATTTGAGATTGTTTCTTATAGGTTGATGAGAGAATTATACAAGAAAATGTATGAGACTATCTAGTATAATACCTAGCATAAATAAGGGAAGCAGCATAGTGTAGAAATTGCCCTAATCAGCCCTAAGTTTGAACCCCAGCTCCACCAGTTATTTGCTGTGGGTCTTTGGGCAAGATCCTCAGTCTATGCCTAAGCTTCCTAATCTCTAAAATGGGAGAACAATGCTGCTTACCTAATGGTGTTTACTGTGCAGACAACCCACAGAAAGTGCTTAGCCCAGTGGCATGAGACATGGTAACAGCTCAAAAAGTGGTCATCTTACTGTTATTCTCTCTCCGTAACTGTTTATTCTTATCTGCCTCTAGCTCAGGGGTCCTCACCAGCAGTTAATCCACAAAAATTTCCTGAATAGTCATAAAGAGGAGGGTGGGAGGAAATATATAGTACACGTAGCCTTTGGGACAGATAGGGTGAATACTACTTACTAGCAAGCTATATCCGCTATTATTTCTAAACAAGAAATAATTATTGTTCTCATTAGTAACCCTTTTTTTTTTTTTTTTGAGAGAGAGAGTCTTGCTCTGTTGCCCAGGCTGGAGTGCAGTGGCATGATCTTGGCTCACTGCAACCTCTACCTCCCAGGTTCAAGCGGTTCTCCTGCCTCAGTCTCCTGAGTAGCTGAGATTACAGGTATGTGCCACCACACCTGGCTGTTTGTTTCTTTTGTTTTGTTTTTAGTAGAGATGGGGTTTCACCATGTTGGCCAGGCTAGTCTCGAACTCCCGACCTCAGGTTGTCCACCCGCCTTGGCTTCCCGAAGTGCTGGGATTACAGGCACGAGCCACTGTGCCCGGCCTCCAGCTGAATCTTTATAAAAGACTTTTATTTGTTTAAACACAGGGAGACTTAAAGATTAAAACGGATTAAAAGAGACTAAGACATTGTAAAAGACTGATGAGGCATATTGCATTGGTTAATGTGAGGCATGAACCTTGATTAAATCCTGGACACTACAATATTAATTCTGGGGACAACTGGAATTAGGTGGAATGTGACATGAACTATATATTAGATATTATGAAATTAACTTTCTTAGAATGTCTTCGTTCTTAGAAGATACAGGCTGAAGTACTTTGGGATAAGATATAATGATGTCTGCAACTTACTTTCATATGGTTTAGCAAGCAAACACACACACACACTTTCACTCATAGATTTAAAGCAAATATGGCAAAATCTTAATAATTCGTTCAGCAAGGTTAAAGATATACAAGAGTTTATTGCATTTCCCTCCCGATTTCTCTGTAGAGTTGAAATTTTCAATACAAAAAGTTGAAGAAAAACCAGCAAAACCAAAAAGTTGAGGAAAGAGGGTATATGGATTGGAAAATCACAGCTCCTCACTCTAATGCTATCCTGTTAATTTCCTCAGTGCTTCGTTTGCTTCTTGTGGACATATTCTGGCTGCATACCAGTGATAATACTGGTAAACTCATTCTGTGAGCACAAAGGTTACAGGAAACATAGTAAGTTTCTAGTGGACAATTCAGGAACTAGACAAGATGTTAAATAAAATGTCTTGGCTTCTACTCACACGAATGAAACATTAGTAAGCATCACCACTGAGAATTACCTGGTGACTCTGGGTCATGGGGCCTGCTCACAGCGTTTCACGTGGCTTATACTTCCTAAATTCTCCTCGCTACAAATTGCCATTTGGGCCATAAGCACTGTCCTTTTATCCCCATTTTACAGACTAGACATCTTGTCTGTATCAATGAGCATGTGGTCTCAAATGAATGAGACATAAACAGAGCCTCCATTCTCTACTTTTAAACTTAATTGTACCAAAAACATACCTAAGACTTAAAGGCTACACATCTGGGCCTTCACAGCATCCGTTTAATTATTTCAGGTTGGAGGTCTGGTTTGTCAAACTACTGAACTGCAGGCAGTGGAACAAACACTGTGTAAGTGATGGAAGAGTTGGATTCTAGGCCTTGTTCTACCATTAACATCCTCTGTGAGCCTATTTTCTAATTCCATAAGACAAGGCAAATGACCATGATCCTATCAACTTCATAAATATGAAGGGAATTAAATACAATGATGTTTAGAAAATAAATTTTAAAGAATTAAAAAGAATCTTATGAATAACAAATTACTGACATTTTAAACAATATTATCTTTATGTTTTTCTTTTTTTTTTTTTGGAGATGGAATCTCGCTCTGTTGCCCAGGCTGCAGTGCAGTGGCGTGATCTTGGCTCACTGCAACCTCTACCTCCCGAGTTCAAGCAATTCTCCTGCCTCAGCCTCCCGAGTAGCTGGGACTACAGGTATGCACCACCACATCTGGCTAATTTTTGTATTTTTTAGTAGAGATGGGGTTTCACCATATTGGCCAGGCTGGTCTTGAACTCCTGACCCCAAGTGATCTGGCTGGTATTTTTTTTCTATTAAATTTTTAGTATAACTTTATGGCTGGGTGCAGTGGCTCACGCCTGTAATCCCAGCATTTTGGGAGGCCGAGGCGGGCGGATCACGAGGTCAGGAGATTAAGACCATCCTGACTAACACGGTGAAACTCCGTCTCTACTAAAAATACAAAAAATTAGCCGGGCATGGTGGCACACGTCTGTAGTCCCAGCTACTCGGGAGGCTGAGGCAGGAGAATGGTGTGAATCTGGGAGGCGTAGCTTGCAGTGAGCAGAGATCATGCCACTGCACTCCAGCCTGGGTGACAGAGCGAGACTTCGTCTCAAAAAATAAATAAATAAATAAATAAATTTTTAGTATAATGTCATTATAAAAGATAATAAAAAATAAGCTTCATTATAAACAGCTTTATTTGCGGCCAGGCACGGTGGCTCGTGCCTGTAATCCTAGCACTTTGGGAGGCTGAGACAGGTGGATTGCCTGAGCTCAGCAGTTCGAGACCAGCCTGGACAACATGGTGAAACCCCGTCTCTACTAAAATACAAAAAATCAGCTGGGCGTGGTGGCGGGCGCCTGTAATCCCAGCTACTCAGGAGGCTGAGGCACAAGAATTGCTTGAACCTGGGAGGCGGAGGTTGTAGTGAGCCAAGATCATGCCACTGCACCCCAGCCTGGACAACAATGCGAAACTCTGTCTCAAAAAAAAAAAAAAAAAAGATTTGCATACTTCAAATAGACATTTATTTTGCTTTAATCACTATTAAAATTAATCGCTCATTACTCTAGCTATACCAAACAAGACCAATTAATATCTTAAAGCATTACTCATGAGAAAGACTAAGATGAAGGACTGTTTTGACGTTCAGACCTGGTAATATCCCTTTTAGGAGTCTCAATAATTTGGGTTATTAGTTTCATTTCTCAAAATGTCACTGTGAGGAGAAATCAGAGCTGTGTACCAAAGGAAACAGTACTTTAACTCATGTGTCATTCTAAGTCTTATGTCCTTACTTGGTCCTGAACATTTCTAAAAGCTCCCTAAACATTTTAATTCAGACAACTTTAGAGGAATCTTTTTGAAAGGGAAAATATATTATCTTCTTGCATTTAGGCCTTCCACACATAAAAGATCTGTGGAAATACTGGAAGGATGAGAACCATGGGGGTCTGCCCATTAAATATGTTGGAACAGGAGCCTTCACCTGCCTTATCAGAGCAAACTTTTCTTGTCTTAGCATTCTGCACTCCCTCCCAGGGTCATGGTGTCTGCAAGTCACCCAGGTTAGGCCAAACATGATTTTACTACATTACCTCTGGCAAGTGAGACAACTCAGAAATATGTGGACATCTGTTGTGTTAGGAAAGTATTGTTAATCTGGTTTGCAAAAGGTATGCTAAAAACAGTGTCAGCCCAAAGAGGCCAAAGTAATGAGGAGCAGCAGAGCTGAACATAGTATTAGGTAAATGGTGTAACTGCCTGTCCTCTATCTAAGTGCCAAGGAAGCTGGTAAAACTTAGTTTATAGGGAGTAGAGGAAGTTGCATGTTTCAAAAGAGCTGCCAAAGACACCTCAGTTGGATCCATTTCTAAAGGACACTTTACGAGGCCAGGCACGGTGGCTCACATCTGTAATCCCAGGACTTTGCGAGGCCAAGGCAGGTGGATCACTTGAGGTCAGGAGTTTGAGACCAGCCTGGACGACATGGCAAAAACCCATCTCTACTAAATATCCAAAAATTAGCTGGGTGTGGTGGCACGTGCCTGTAATCCCAGCTGCTCTAGAGGCTGACAGGAGAATCGCTTGAACCCGGGAAACAGCAGTTGCAGTGAGCCAAGATCGCGCTACTGCACTCCAGCCTGGATGACAGAGCAAGACTCCATCTTGGAAAAAAAAATAAATAAATAAAATAAAGAAATATGCTTATTTTGTAATTATAAAAAGACAAGGATAAACCATAATGTTAAAAAGGAAAATACCAAAGAGCTGCTCTTGCAGCTTTGTTTTGAACAAGCTGCTCTCTTCTATTGGTGTACAGATCCCAGGATCTCCTAACTTTATTATTATATTAGGGATTCCCTTTGTTTCTTTCCTGTGCTGGATCTCTGGTTTCCTGGATCCCAGATATTCCTTTCTTTTTATTATTTTTGAAATAGAGTCTCGTTGTGTCACCCAGGCTGGAGTGCAGGGGCGCAATCTCAGCTCGCTGCAACTTCTGCCTCCCGAGTTTAAGTGATTCTCCTGCCTCAGCCTCCCAAGTAGCTGGGACTACAGGTACCCACCACCACGCCCAGCTAATTTTTTAAAATTCTTTTTTAGTAGAGACAGAGTTTCACCATAGTGGCCAGGCTGGTCTTGAACTCCTGACCTTGTGATCTGCCCACCTCGGCCTCCCAAAGTGCTGGGATTACAGGCATGAGCTATTGCACACGGCTGCTACTCTCTTGTTCTACTAATTCTGATAACACACATCCTCATGTGGCTTCATAAGAAAGTGTGCCTGAGAAATAAAATTGAGAGTTTTTTGTTTTGTTTTGTTTTGTTTTAAAGAGACAGGGTCTTGCTCTGTCACCCAGGCTGAAATGCAGTGGTACGATCATGGCTCACTGCAGCCTCAAACTCCTGGGCTCAAGAGATCCTCCCGCCTAAGCCTTCCTGGCAGCCAGGACTATAGGCACATAGCACCACACCTAGCCAATTTTTCTGTTTTGTGTAGAGACAATATCTTGCTATATTGCCAGGATGGTCAAGAACTCCTGGCCTCAAGTGATCCTCCTGCCTAGGCTTCTCAAAATGCTGGAATTATCGGTGTAAGCCACTGTGCCTGGCTCCTAAGAGCAATGATTTTTTTTTCTTTTTTTTTGAGACGGAGTCTCAGTCCATCACCCAGGCTGGAGTGCAATGGTGTGATCTCGGCTCACTGCAACCTCTGCCTCCCAGGTTCAAGCGTTCTCCTGCCTCAGCCTCCTGAGTAGCTGGAACTATAGGCATGCGCCACCATGCCCAGCTAATTTTTGTATTTTTAGTAGAGACGGGGTTTCACCATGTTGGCCAGGATGGCCTCAATCACTTGACCTTGTGATCTGCCCACCTTGGGCTCCCAAAGTGCTGGGATTATAGGTGTGAGCCACCACGCCTGGCCATCCTAGCTAATTTTTTAACTTTCTGTAGAGATGAGCTCTCCCTTTGTTGCTCAGTCTTGTCCAATCCATCATGGTTTTTTTTGGGGGGGGGGGATGGAGCCTCATTCTGTCACCCAGGCTAGAGTATGCAGTGGCATGATCTCGGCTCACTGCAACTTCTGCCTCCCAGATTCAGGCAATCCTCCCACCTCAGCCTCCTGAGTAGCTAGGATTACAGGTATGCGCCACCGGGCCTGGCTAATTTTTTTTTTTGTATTTATAGTACAGATGGGGTTTCACCATGTTGGCCAGGCTAGTCTTGAACTCCTGACTTCAAGTGATCCACCTGCTTTGGCCTCCCAAAGTGCTGTGATTACAGGAGCTACCACGCCCAGCCTCAATCCATCATTTTAACCTATATGATCCTATGTGGTTTTCTATAGGGCCAAAACTGTCTTTCAAGCTGTGATTAAGATCTTTCCATGAATCACTCCTTGTAACAGCATATCCTAGATGATCAAGGCTACCAAGATGCATTTCTACATGTACAAACCTGTCTGCACCTTTATAAGAATTTATGTTTGACAGCTCTGAGTTCACTGTGTGTCCCAACTGATGGTGTCACTTACCAGTATGAGAACAATATTGAGGCTAAGATTATTAAAAACATTCACATGTAAGACAAGTTAAGAGATACCAGATGTTCTAGTACTAAACAGAAAAAAGAGATTCAGAAAAGCCCAAATGAAATCAGAAATAATTTTCTTAAGATCACATTGATTCCAGGGAGAAAAAAGGAAACAGCCCAACTTCCTGGGTACCCACTCAGAAACAGATGACTTATACAAATTAACATTCTCAGCTTATGCGTTAAGGCACATATCATGGAATGAGCAACATATGCAGTCCTTTAGTCCTCTATTCAAAAAATACCTCTAAGTTTCAGGTCTTTACAATTCACAGACTTGACACTAACACAATCCTACCTTGATGTTATTTTTATGGTTTATCATGAATGCATCAAGGTGGTAGGACTAGGTTAACCAGAAATCAGTATCAGAAATCATATAGATGTTTCTTAGTCAATGACAACAGGAAGTAATCATTTTAACAAGCGACTCTTACCCAAGTCCACCTAGACAGAAAATCTACAGAGATACTCAATTAGCCCTTCCTGTAAGCTTCCTTTCTAAAGCTGCCGAAGGTTCAGAAGCAAGCCAACATTCCACCAGCCAAGCTGGAAAGGCCAGGAAAAGGCAATAAAGGCAGTAAATACCTGCACTGATCCCCCATGGCGGTCTGCAGCCAAGTGAGACGTTAGGTATGAGGTATTGGTCTGCCGGCTGGGCTGAATTTCCCACTCTCCTCGGCGCTCTGATGATGCATTCTGCTTAGGCATTAGAAAGCATGAGAGCAAGATATGGAAGGAAAGGTGAAGCAACAGCAAGCAATAACAAAATCAAGTACATTCGTGTCCCTGTAGGTTTTTCTTTTGGTTTTGGATTTTAAACTAACAACCACTGGAAAGCAGTGAGGAAAAGTAAGCTTGTCTACATTCATTTTAGCCTTAATGAGTCAATACATGAATCTATATCACACCCTCCTTACCCAGAACCAGAAAACCAATAACGACCAAAAGAGGAGGGAGGGAGAAAAAACACACAGTCAAAGCTGGGATCATCTTTTAGTTTCCATAGAGGTAAAATTTCAGTAGCCACTAAGCAGATCAAACTCAGAATGTTAAGATTGTTGGGAGTGGTGGCATATGCCTATAATCTCAGCACTTTGGGAGGCCAAGGTGGGCGGATCACGAGGTCTGGAGTTCGAGACCAGCCTGACCAACATGGTGAAAGCCTGTCTCTACTAAAATTACAAAAATGAGCTGGGCATGGTGGCGCACACCTGTGATCCCAGCTACTCGGGAGGCTGAAGCAGGAGAATTGCTTAAACCCGGGAGGTGGAGGTTGCAGTGAGCCAAGATCGCGCCACTGCACTCCAGCCTGCGCGACAGAGCAAGACTCCATCTCGAAAAAATAATAATAACAAAAAAAAAATAGCTACAACGTTTGCCTGGTTCTTCTAGCTAACAGCGTCTAGACTAGAATTAGAAAAAGTTTACTTATTAATATGATACTATGAATTATTTTCTTCTGGAAAGCAAAAGGAGGGTCGACCTTCAACTAAAAACCTCTTTGGATTCTGCTTTCACCTTAGTATCATTCAGGCTCTCCTTCTTTACCTGCTTTTTAGATCTGCTACTATTCTGATCTTGCTCATATGTGACTTTTGTCCAGAAGAATCTGTTTAGGTGCCTCTTCCCCTGTGCCAGATGGCTGAGTTGTTAACATCATAATGCTCAGCTGTAACAGTCCTAAGGCTCTACAAAAATGAAAAATGAGTAGTTGGAGAGGCAGCAATGAGGGATTAGTAAATCAAATTTTAATTGCTGCTGATATAAACAGCTGCAGGGGTTAGGATGTGATATTGCTGCTCTGCATGAAAACCAGAAAGGACTATAAATCTTACAAATGTTCACAGCTATAAAAGTTGTATTCTATAAAAAACGAAGGGCAAGGAAGTAATGGTTTGAGGGTCTATATTCACTCCCCATATTTCAGTATCTCATTGACAAGAGTTGCTTAAAGCTCACCCGTAAATCACGAAAAAGGCATTTCTCGTAAAAATCAGAGCTTTGTACACCAGCTACAATTTACTTTTTTTTTTTTTTTTTTTGAGACGGAGTCTCGCTCTGTCGCCCAGGCTGGAGTGCAGTGGCGCATTCTTGGCTCACTGCAACCTCCGCCTCCCAGGTTCACGCCACTCTTCTGCCTCAGCCTCCTGAGTAGTTGGGACTACAGGCGCGCAGCACCATGCCCGGCTAATTTTTTTGTATTTTCAGTAGAGACGGGGTTTCACCATGTTAGCCAGGATGGTCTCGACCTCCTGACCTCGTGATCCGCCTGCCTCAGCCTCCCAAAGTGCTGGGATTACAGGCGTGAGCCACCACACCTGGCCAATTTACTCCTTTTTATTAATGGAATATGAAGTCATATGGACAAGAGTACTATAAAGGATCCTGTTCATATTTTCTCTGCTCTTCCTCAGAGAATAAACATATTCTATGAGAAGGCAGCTGTATGGACTTGCTCTATTACCTTATAAATGAGGGGTTTGATTTTATGCTGCTAGTTATGTTAGAGAGAATCAAAGCTACCCAAAATATTCCCCTACTACAATTATTTCTGCCAAAAGAGGTTCAAATGTTTCATTTTCCAAAATAAGACTGGTGTACAACATAATCATAAACTTATTTTTATTTTTTTGGTTGAGACAGAGTTTCACTCTTGTTGCCCAGGCTAAAGTGCAATGGCGCGATCTCCGCTCACCACAACCTCCGCCTCCCAGGTTAAAGCGATTCTCCTGCCTCAGCCTCCCAAGTAGCTGGGATTACAGGCATGTGCCACCATGCCTGGCTAATTTTGTATTTTTAGTAGAGACAGGGTTTCTCCAGGTTGGTCAGGCTGGTCTTGAACTCCCGACCTCAGGTGATCCACCCACCTCGGCCTCCCAAAGTGCTGGAATTACAGGCGTGAGCCACCGTGCCGGCCATATTTTATAAACTTACTGACATTGTCTATATCCTCAGAGCACTTAGTCTCATTTATTCTGACTGCTGGAGATCTAAGAATAAACCTATTCTTGTAATATTAGAAGTAATATCTATAACTAAACCTATCAGTGATAGACTTTTTCAGTTCTCTAGAACTTTTTATTTTTTGTAATATTTAAATATAATATTTAAGCTCTTAAACTATTATACAGTACTGTCAGGTTTCTAAAAACTTAAGTGCTTAAAAAAATCCAGACAATGATAAGCCATTTAGTGTTGAGTTCTACAATACATACTAAACGCAATTACATCTCATGAATGCTCTCTGTTTTTGCATTTGTTTTTTTGTTTTGTTTTGTGTTTTTGAGATGGAGTCTTGCTCTGTCACTCAGGCTGGAGTGCAGTGGCACGATCTCGGCTCACTGCAAGCTCCGCCTCCCGAGTTCACATCATTCTCCTGCCTCAGCCTCCCGAGTAGCTGGGACTACGGACGCGCGCCACCAGGTTGCTAATTTTTTTATATTTTTAGTAGAGACGGGGTTTCCCCGTGTTAGCCAGGATGGTCTCGATTTCCTGACCTCATGATCTGCCCGCCTCGGCCTCCCAAAGTGCTAAGATTATAGGTGTGAGCCACGGCACCCAGCCTGCATTTGTTTTTGAGGCAGATAAAATAGAAAATGGCTGGAAATGTATGTTCATGTATACTCATGGGCTTTTAAAGTTAAGAAAACCCTGGACAGCTGATCAACAATTATTTCCATTTTTACTGACTACACATAAGAACTCTGGTTTTATGCTATTGTCTGATTCACAGGGCTATGTGGTTCTTTATATTCATTCTAGTTCAATAAATAATTTGTTGAAAGATTTAAGATTTTTGTTTAAATGAAAATACCAAGACATTTTTCAAAGGCCTAAAAATCACATTCCATCTCCATTCTCAAAGCAATATGCTATTTATCTTTTAAAGATAAATAGAAAA
The DNA here is from genome assembly GCF_028858775.2 of Pan troglodytes. Taxonomy (NCBI): domain Eukaryota; kingdom Metazoa; phylum Chordata; class Mammalia; order Primates; family Hominidae; genus Pan; species Pan troglodytes. The sequence continues at coordinate 56,185,253 of NC_072414.2, forward strand.
CTAATGTTAACACTCTAGATTGCTTCATAAATGCTTCCACTATGATGAAGGAAAAACACACTATACCATACTACTGCCCGCCAATGCCTTCTGTATCTGTTGAAAACATCAAAACTAAGTACAGATGTGAAACTAGGGGTTGCGGGTTTATTACTTTGGAAACAAGTTTTCGGTAAGATGTTAAACTCTAGGGCTACTGTTTTCTGGAATTTAAGAGCTTGGACCGGTATCTAGAGGATAACATAGTAGAAAGGGCCATTTGCAGTTTTAGAAAGCAACAGAATGCCTAGGAAATAGATGAAACCAAAGAAAGTTGACAACTACAGCAGTCTGCTAGTGTAACTCTCCAAGAAAGGTATTCTAGGCAATACTGTGTACACAGGAGTTATGATTAGGCCTCATCAGCACAGTAGCTAGTTAGATTAAGCAAACTAGTGGAAGAGATCAGCATGTAAATCCTTCATTCTTAAAGATCACTCATGCATACACATCTAATTAAATGTCACTCAAGAGGTGCATGAGTAGAAAAGTCATTCAGCAAAGTCAATTTCTCTGCATTACTTGAAAAGCAGAGGTCCACATGGAGTGTGTAAGTCCCCCAAAGCAGGAGCAGGAATCTCAAGTAGTGGTAACTTCTTGGGGGAACGCTTTTAAAATTTTCAGTCGTGATTGCATCACCTTCATGGAAATGATTGGTTTACTATGTAGTAGGTAAATCTTGAAACAAGAAAGCAGCAATCCAGCATAGCATAAATGAAAGGTAAAGGTAACAAAAATACTTGAGAAAACATAGAAGACTGTTGAAAAAGTGAAAACCCCCACCTATGCCCTATGGCAGGGGAAAAAAATCTCTCCCAGCATTCATTTGGCAGGGATTAATGTAAGAGTGACACTAACAAAGTGCCATAATCCCAGCACTTTGGGAGGCTGAGGGGGGCGGATCACCTAAGGTCAGGAATTCAAGACCAGCCTCGCCAACGTGGTGAGACCCTGTCTCTACTAAAAATGCAAAAATTAGCCGGGAGTGGTGGCATATGCCTATAGTCCCAGCTACTTGGGAGGCTGAGAACCCAGGAGGCAGAGGTTGCAGTGAGCTGAGATTGTGCCACCACACTCCACCCTGAGTGACAGAGTGAGATCTGCCTAAAAAAAAAAAAAAATCACCAAATCCTATTCTTCATAAAAAACTCATTTTAAAAAATTATTTTTGATTACATATACAAACAACTTTATCTACTTCACTTTATGGCTCAAAAAATACCTTAAAAGCTGCCATTTATAAAGAAACATTTTGGCCTCTCATGTAAGTCTTCTCAGCCTCATTAACTGTCTTCAACTATAAACTAACAAGAATGAGACTGAATAGCACCAAAAGGTTAGCAAAGAGAATATACTGGATTACATTCTGGTTTTATCACACTTCCAATATTAAAATTTCTTTTTTTTCTTTTATGATATGGTGGGGGTAAGACGGAAGAAGAAAAGAATGGAACAGGAGCCAGCTGTGGTGGCTCACGCCTGTAATCCCAGCACTTTAGGAGGCCGAGGTGGGTGGATCACAAGGTCAGAAGATTGAGACCATCCTGGCCAACACGGTGAAACCCCGTCTCTGCTAAAAATACAAAAAAAATTAGCCAGGCATGGTGGTGCGCACCTGTAGTCCCAGCTACTCGGGAGGCTGAGGCAGGAGAATTGCTTGAACCTGGGAGGCGGAGGTTGCATGAGCCGAGATCGTGCCACTGCACTCCAGCCTGGGCAACAGAGTGAGACTCTGTCTCAAAAAAAAAAAAAGTATATACTTGAACAAAACTAAAAACTTCCTTCTATTAAGCTCATGAAACATAGCCAGTTTTCCCATGCCAGACAGGGGTTATGCCATGTAATCTGTCATTTGTGCAGAGATATCCTGTATTCTATAAACCTTATCAAATATGAGGGAAGTTTAAAAATCACTGACAACAACCTGAAAAGGGGATTATTCCCAGGCTCAACACTATCCAGAGACGAGAGTATCAATTCTGTGACGCTTTTAGAAAAATCACGGAAACCACCCTAGAAGTCTGCAATTCTCTATTCAAACTCTGCCCTATCCTTACAATGGTGTAAGATACCTCCCTAGGAAATGTTGGTTTATCTAGATAGGATTACTTCAGAATCACCAAGTTTCCTCCTACAAGGAGCTGGGTTAGAACACAGGTGTCTGCTGAAATACAAAACACTTAACACATACAGAAAGAAAAAAACCTTTAATATGGAATACAGAATTAAGAGAAGAGGTGAGCCGCAGTGACTAGGTGATAGAACAGAAGACACTAAGGAATCTATTTTCAGTTTTGCACTTGCTTGTTTCAAAGCTCCTCTCAGAGTAAAGGTCCCAGAAATGAGGAGGGGCAGACGTCTCCTGCACTGAGCTCTATGTGGAGCTGTGGCCATCCTGTGGCCAGGAAGAGTGTGCAATCTCTGTCTGTGCTCCTACTGGATGGCAGGCAGCATGTTAGGAAACTGCACGCAGGTCAGAAGGAGGCAGATTATCTCTGCGCAAACTTAGCCCCTTCAACTAGCAAACCCTGAGCCTCGGTCAGAACTAAACAGTACTCTGTAAAAAGACAGAAACAGATAACTATATCAGCTTTTTTTTTAAGGTATTCATTTTATGAAGATAACTGACTACCTTGCCTATTTAGCAATGTGGCCTAATGTTTCCTTTAGAAAAATTATGCTCATAACAAGCTGTAGTCAGTAAGCATAACAGCACAAAGCCACAATATATTTTTCTTTTTCTCTTTTCTTTTCTTTTCTTTTTTTTTGAGACAGAGTTTTGCTCTTATTGCCCAGGCTGGAGTACAGTGGTGCGATCTTGGCTCACTGCAAACTCTGACTCCTGGGTCAAGCGATTCTCCTACCTCAGCCTCCCAAGTAGCTGGGATTACAGGCATGAGCCACCATGCCCAGCTAATTTTGTATTTTTAGTAGAGACAGGGTTTCACCATGTTGGTCAGGCCGGTTTTGAACTCCTGGCCTCAGATGATCCACCGCCTTAGCTTCCCAAAGTGCAGGTGTGAGCCACCGACCCCAGCCAGCCACAATATATTTTTCTAAGGCTTTATGTCCTTTAAATGTATTCCCTTACAGTCTAGATACAAACAAATCCAAAACACTCTTTTACTGGAGGCGTATCTTCTTCAGACCTCACATGATTTGACTCTTTTAAATTCTGCGTTTATTTTTCCGTGTATTATAAGGTATTGAGTTAGTTTAAATATGGTTCTTTTGGAAGGATGAGAGATTACCTTTACTGATCTTTGATTCATATTTTCCTAGTCAAATTGGAGAATTTGCAAGGGAACAGTCCACCTAGTACAAAATTACAAAGAATAAATTCTTTCCCTTAAACATATGCTACACATCTCTTTTCACATGGCGAATGAAAACAAAACAAAACAAAACACCTATGCTACACATACAAAAACACAAAAAAGAGTAAGTGACATTTTGGGGTAGGATACCATGTCTGTTACCATTTAAAAGCTTTTAATAGTCAATATGACTCTCTCCAATGTCAAAATGGGATCTGTTCCTCTAACCTGCTAGGCTAAGTAGCCCTTCTTTTTCACATACCCACAACAAAACCCACCATAATAAAAGAGGTCAGCCAGAGAAAAAGGAGACGCTATCATAACTCCTGAACCATTGCGGTGTAATGTTTATGTAGCATTTACGTAAGGATTGTCACAAGCTTGGATTTAAAGTACTGAAAGGGCAGGAAGAGTGCTGCTGCATGCACATAATAGTCAATGCAACAGTCTACATTTACTGTGTTGAACAAGCACACTGAATAAAACCTATGACAGTACAATATGTTGTACTCTAATATCAGATCTGTGGATACCGGCAGGACTTACTTCCTGATTGAATTTGATCAGATAATGCAAAGGAAGTTTTGCCAGGTAGAAGCAAGCAGGCAGAACTATTAAGGTTTTCATCCCCTTTCTGCCGGATTGTAATACGCAGTTCTTTAGAGAGGAATCAGACCCATGGCAAGATTTACAACTTTTGGTACTGGGAAAGGACAAACACGAAGTATAAAATGATGGAAAGACTAACTCAACTGGGATCTTTCTGAATGGATCTAGCTTTTAGGAACATTTATATTCTATCCAAATTCATAGTTTAATTATAGTTCTCTAGTTAGGTAAAATTTATGTTCAAAAAAATTGTGCTTGGCCAGGCATGGTAGCTCACACTTGTAATCCCCGTTACTTGGGAGGCTGAGGCAGAAGGATCACTTGAGCCCAGGAGTTTGAGACCAGGAGGCCCTGTCTCTACAAAAAATAAATAAACATTAGTCAGGTGTGGTGGCTCACGCCCACAGTCCCAGCTGTTTGGGAGGCTGGGGTGGGAGGATTGCTTGAGCCCAGGAGGTCAAGGTTGCTGTGAGCTATGATCACGCCACTACACTCTATCCTGAGAGATGGAGCGAGATCCCATCTCTATTAAAAAAAAAAAAAGTGCTTGGAATAAAGATAGTTTTAAAAGGCAGATCCAATATATGTGAGTTTAAATGCAGTCCTTTAGGAACCATATTTGGGATTTATTATTGTATATAGATAAACCAAACAGTACTCAATTCAATATACCTAAAATCTAAACGAGCAAAGCAAAATTTTCCCAGAATACAAGGAAAATAGGATTCTTGTTGTGATGGAAAAGAACTAATAAGATCACCTGAACTTTTTTTTTTTTTTTTGAGACGGGTTTCACTTTTGTCCCCCAGGCTGGAGTGCAATGGCACGATCTCGGCTCACCACAAACTCTGCCTCCCAGGTTCAAGTGATTCTCCTGCCTTAGCCTCCCAAGTAGCTGGGATTACAGGCGGGCACCACCATGCCCGGCTAATTTTGTATTTTTTAGTAGAGATGGGGTTTCTCCATGTTGGTCAGGCTGGTCTTGAACTCTCGACCTCAGGTGATCCGCCCGCCTCAGCCTCCCAAAGTGTTGAGATTACAGGCGGGAGCCACCATGCCCAGCAATCACCTGAACTTTCTTTGCTGCAAAAGACTGCTCTGTGTGTGTGGTTTTTTTTTTAAACACCCCTCCCCTTGAGCAGACAATCCAGCCCTACTCTAGCTGCCAAACAGAGGCAAAATGGCTCTTTGTGGAAACAAAAACGAGTAGGAAGAAAAGCTTAAAATTTATTTTTCAATAAAGGTTAAATAAAAATCTATGCTATAAACAAATATCTATTTACATCTGCACCCTTCATTTGGCAGATTCATTTATTCACTCATTCATTCAAACAAGTATGCATCAAGTGCCCACTATTCTAAACATTGGTTTGGGTGTTAGGGTTAATTAAAGCAGTGAACAAAACAACAAAAACCTCTGCTCTTACAAGGCTCCAATTTGAGAATGCTGACACCCTAAATAGGTTAAATGTCCTATGGCCAAAGTTTTGGGATAAGATAAAACCAAGGTCTGAGCTCTTCTTTCTCCTTCTACTGTAAGTATGAGACTAAACAGTTTGTTGAGCCCTAGGCTCAGATTTCCCAGAATAAGGAGACTCTTTAGGCATTATCATCAATGTTATCTCTATGCCTTGACTCCCAAATATCTCTCTAGTTGTCTCTGGAGAACCATCCTCTGCCTGCTAGACCTCTTCAGGTGGAATACATTGCTAGTATTTCAAACTCAAGATGCCTAAATTCAAATTCCAAACAAGTTCCTCCCCCAACTTTGCCATCTCTAGTAATAGTACCACATGCCTCCTAATTATCCAGGCTCAAGATCTCTGCAACAGCTTTGACTCTTCCTTCTCCCTTAATCCTGACATTCATGTGGGCTGCCAATTCTGGTAGATTATATCACTGTAGCATTGTTCAATTCTGTTTCATTTGCCCTACTATAACCCATCTAGGCTCCCTCTACATCTCAAGGGAATTCACTGCCTGCTTAATGATTTCCATGTTTGCTGCCAGACTAGTACCACATTCTGTGCCAAAAGATTTCAAAAGCAGAGTTTTAATCATATCACTCCTTTGCTTAAAAATCTTTAGTCCCTATTCCTACTTAAAATAAGCACCAACTCGCCAGCCCAGCATTCCAGGAGCTTCACCAAATGGTTTCAACCTACTTTCCTAACCTTGTCTCCTAGGACTCCTTTACTCGCATCATATATTTTAGAAAACTGAACTAGATAAAACATTTGTTGTTGATCATATATTCTTCTGCTTGGAATGCCTCTTCCATCTCATTTAATTCTGCTAAAAGCATGTCAAATGCAGCTTCTCTCATCAAATTATTTGTCTTGCTCAGACTAGATGAAATTTCTTCTTCCAAACCCAGATGATAATAATTTGCAACTTGGGATGCTTATCTGTTCTGCCTTGTGTTATAGTTATCTGTCCATTTGGCTTATCTACTTGTCAGCTCTTTGAGGACAAGGACTCCCTACTTGGTATCCACAGGATATACTTTTTTTTTTTTTTTTTTTTTTTTTGAAACAAAGTCTCTGCTGCCCCGGCTGGAGTGCAGTGGCACAGTCTCATGTGCACTGGCTCACTGCACAACCTCCGCCTCCCAGGTTCAAGCAATTCTCCTGCCTCAGCCTCCCAAGTAACTGAGATTACAGGCGCCCACCACCACACCCAGCTAATTTTTGTATTTTTAGTAGAGATGGGGTTTCACCATGTTGGCCAGGCTGGTCTCGAACTCCTGGCCTCAAGTTATCCACCCGCCTCAGCCTTCCAAAGTGCTGGGATTACACGTGTGAGCCACCTTCCCTGGCCCACAGGATACAGTTTCACATAGCAGGTCCTCAGCTCAGATTTACTGAGTCAAAGTTGCTGATGAAAGGTTAGCTGTTCTAAAGTCAATACCTGTCAATCTCGCTCAAGGAGAAACTGTATTTTTCTTTTGCTAATTTCAAAACTTGAAAGGAATTAGTCTAGAAAATCATCTTGTTTTCAATTCTTAGAGTAATAAGAGAGAGATTTGGCTGCAAATTTTCTTAAAAAAAAAAAAAAAGAGCATAAGAAAACAATCCTAAAGATAGAAGAAATGTAATATTAACATAGACCAAAGGTTGAACAGACACTAGAAATCCATTACCCAGAGTGCATAGTGCAGAAAGAATTTTACCCAGCAAGGATTCAGAATCCTGGTGGGAAGGCGTTATAACATTTACATCAACGTGAAGGAATTCCAATCTCTTAGCAGCCACAGGATACTAAAAACTCTAAAATTAAAAAAATAGGGCCAGGCATAGTGGCTCCCAGCATTTTGGGAGGCAGAGGTGGGCAGATTGCTTGAACCCAGGAATTTGAGAACAGCCTGAGAAACACAGTGAAACTGTCTCTACAGAAAATACGAAAAAAAAAAAAAATTAGCTGGGCGTGGTGGCGTGTGCCTGTAGTCCCAGCTACTCAGGAGGCTAAGGTGGAAGGATCACTTTAGCCCAGGAAGTTGAGGCTGCAGTGAGCTGTGATTGTGCCACTGTGCTCCAGCCTGGGCAACACAGTGAAATCTTTTCTCAAAAAAAAAAAAAAAAAAGAAAAAGAAAAGAAAAAGAGAAAAAAAAATATATCAAAGAGAGATATTCAAGATTCAACTTTTCAAAAATAAGCATAGTAGTTAAATACAGATGAGATTTTCCTAAATAATTATATACTGTGGTCAGAGACTTTTCATTTAAAAGTACATTGAAATTCACTACTCAGTTTTTACCCTGACAACCGAAGTTTTCAATCATCTCTTTTCCTCATACTTTAAAAATCCATGCAAAACCACAGCATTGGTTATAAATTCACTGAAGCAGGAAAGTAAAGGAAACACATATTTTAAGGTAGTCTAGGACGGGCGCGGTGGCTCATGCCTGTAATCCCAGCATTTTGGGAGGCCGAGGCGGGCGGATTGCCTGAGCTCAGGAGTTCACAACCAGCCTGGGAGACAGTGAAACCCCGTCTCTACTAAAATACAAAACATTAGGCAGGTGTGGTGGCGTGCGCCTGTAGTCCCAGCTACTCGGGAGGCTGAGGCAGGAGAATTGCTCGAACCCGGGAGGTGGAGGTTGCAGTGACGCGAGATCGCGCCACTGCACACCACCCTGGGCGACAGCGCAAGACTCCATCTCAAAATAAATAAATAAATAAAAATTTAAAAAAAATTCTATCACATTCTAAGAGAATGGAGGTAAAAAAGAATTTTAAAAAATAAAAAATATTCTAAAAAATAGGCACAAGGTGCCGGGCATGGTGGTTCATGCCTGTAATTGCAGCACTTTGTGAGGCTGAGGCAGGTGGATCACCTAAGGTTAGGAGTTCCAGACTAGCCTGGCCAACATGGTGAAACCCCATCTCCACTAAAAATACAAAAATTAGCCTGGTGTGGTGGCAGGCACCTGTAATCCCAGCTTCTCAGGAAGCTGAGGCAGAAGAATCGCTTGAACTCAGGAGGCGGAGGTTGCAGTGAGCCAAGATCATGCTCCAGCCTTGGTGAAAAGAGCTAAACTCTGTCTCCAAAAAAAAAAGAGACACAAGGATATATGTTGACTGTGATATGACACTACTTATCTATTTTTTCTTTACATACATTTTCTACTTAAATGCATTTTTGTTTTTTGAGATGGAGTTTCTCTCTTGTTGCCCAGGCTGGAGTGCAGTGGTGCCCAGGCTGGGGTGTAATGGTACCATCTCGTCTCACTGCAACCTCCACCTCCCAGGTTCAAGTGACTCTCCTGCCTCAGCCTCCTGAGTAGCCGGGATTTGAGGCATGTGCCACCACACCCAGCTAATTTTTATATTTTTAGTAGAAACAGGGTTTCACCATGTTGGCCAGGCTGGTCTCGAACTGCTGACCTCAGGTGATCGACCCGCCTCGGCCTCCCAAAGTGCTGGGATTACAGGCGTGAGCCACTGCGCCTGGCCGCATTATAGAGTAATAAAACTTCATTTAAAATATTTTAGAATATATTACTACACTTCCAACCCTATTTCTGTTAATAATTTTGATCTCCTTCCATTGATTCTGCTTATTTCCCCATCCCGTCCAGCTCACTTTACTATAACCCAGTTTATTCAATAAAGGATGTGAAGTAGATTTATAACCATGCCTTTATAGGTGGATAGGCAGATCATTTCTATATCTCTGCTACCAATGACAATGCAACAGTTTTATGCACATAACCTATACTTTGAGTGGTTTTATTGATTGATTTCAAGAAGTAAGGTATTTCATCAGAGAAGAAAATAACTTGATCAAATTGCTTTCTAGCCAGGCACAGTGGCTCACGCCTGTAATCCCAGTACTTTGGGAGGCCGAGGCAGGTGGATGACCTGAAGTCAGGAGTTCGAGACCAGCCTGGCCAACATGGCGAAACCCCATCTCTAATAAAAATACAAAATTAGCCAGGTATGGTGGTATGTGCCTGTAATCCCAGCTACTCGGGAGGCTGAGACAGGAGAATTGCCTGAATCTGGGAGACAGAGGTTGAGGTAATCTGAGATTGCACCACTGCACTCTAGCCTGGGTGACAGAGCAAGACACTGTCTCAAAAAAAAAAAAAAAAAAAAAGAAAGAAAGAAAGAAAAAGAAAAGAAAAAAGAAATTGCTTTCTAGAGAATTTGTACAATTCATAAAATCAACAGTAATATGTCAGTTTAACTGTGCCCTCACCTGCACTAGCTATTAGCTTTTAAAAAGGGAGGGATGGGAGAGAACTGCAGAAGTCAACAGTCTTTTGTTGTCAAACCAGAAGTCAGTCAAATTACAAATCTTAAACAACGACTTTAATTAAAGGATGTGACTATGGACCCAATTAGTGCCCAGAGTTTGCTAAACCCTTTCTTTTTTGCCCACCTATTTTCTCGTTTATATGTACTCTCTAGTAAATGGCTTTCCTCCTTTTACATACTTTTTTCTTACCCACCAAACCACATATTTTGCCAAGAGTATATACTTACTGGTGAGAAAATATATTTGTGGGTGTACTCCATTGGACATATGTGTGTGTGTGTTTTTTATATACTATTCTTAACCTATATACTTGCACATGTGCATCTATGAAATAAATGTTTTTGTATTTTCTTGTAAAAATGTTAATACAAGAAAGTGAGATCATAAGGAGAGGAAATAAGCTAATTTGATATGTGATAATTATTTTAAAAATATGTAATCTGTTTATTATGCTTTGCTTATTTACCTACTGTGGTCTCTGTTTTTCTCTTAGCAATATATTTAATATAAAGATAAAAATCCTATGTCATATTTACTTCCCAAATACATAAGCCCTTTTTAAAAATGTCAAATTTGTTGATTTTTTGGTGTGTGTTTGCCTTATCTGTCTTTAGGCTGAGAGATGTCCCTCACTGAGACCACTAGTTTTCCAAACAACGAACAATGAAGGACAGATGACATCGCCTAAGCTGAGTCTTCACTGCAGGTCCATCTCAAATCTTGACCAGCTCTATAATTTGCCCGGGTAGAAGAACAAGGGGTGGTGTGGAGGTTCCATTTCATGCCCAAGTCAGTTGGAAGTCCAAAGTACCTACCCTTCTTAACCAGCAAGGAAAAACCAGAACTGGCAAGAGCTCTAGACCAGACTACAGATGAGACCCAAAGTGGGCTACCTGGTACATCCTGTCTGTACGACAGGTCTTTTTTTTTTTTAAACTGCTCCTTGGCGAGTAGGGCTACTCCACAGGCACTGTGCCCAGAGTAGCCTCCAACAGGTCTTTTGGTCCTGTGGTAGATGCCTCTGATCCTAACTTATAGCTAGTTCCCCCCACAGCCAACAGACTCTGACAGGCCCACACACTTTTTTTTTTTTAAGACAGGGTCTCAGTCTGTCACTCAGGCTGGAGTGCAAATGCGGAAGCAATCTTGGCTCACTGCTGCCTTGACTTCCCGGGCTCAGGTGATTCTCCCACCTCAGCCTCCAAAGTAGCTGGGACTATAGGCACATGCCACCATGCCCAACTAATTTTTTGTATTTTATGTAGAGACAGGGTTTCACCATCTTGCCCAGGCTGGTCTTGAACTCCTGGCTCAAGTGATCTACCTGCCTTGGCCTCCCAAAGTGCTTGGATTACAGGCATGAGCCACTGCACTTGGCCAGGCTGACTCTTTAGACTGGATGCTTCATATAAGGCACCTGGACACATCTCAGTGCAACTATACATGCCCTGAGGGTTGCTTGAAAGTCATACCACACCTGTAAGAAATGGCAAGCATTTGATCTTTATTTTCAGTACATACACTAAAGCGGAGAAGCTGAAGAATTTGGGTTTTAATATTAGCCATGAAGAAGTGTAGTGTCTGAAAGAATGGAGGATCAACACATACCTGATTTCGAAGAGGCTGCTGTTGTGATGGCCGATCCCTATGTGTGTGGCTTTCTCGAGTTATTGCAGATGCACCAGAATCTACGTGAACTGACCCTACTGGAGTAGGCTAGAAAAATGAAACAAAAAGTCAAATGGGGGAAACAGGTCCAACTTGATGCATATGCAAAGGACAGAATGATTCTAATTCTAATAGAGTAGTAGTAATTATTTTCAGCTACCAAGAGCACTTTCAAGTTGTCTTGTCTTCTCAGTTTGCTCATCTGCAAAAGGGAGGCAGCCTGGTCCTTAATAGTTCATTGGAGAGTAGCTTACCTTCGAAAATAAAAAACCAGGGCCGGGCGCGGTGGCTCGTGCCTGTAATCTCAGCACTTTGGGAGGCCGAGGTGAGTGGATCACCTGAGGTCAGGAGTTCAAGACCAGACTGAGCAACATGGAGAAATCCCATCTCTACTAAAAATACAAAATTAGTCAGGTGTGGCAGCGCGTGCCTGTGATCCCAGCTACTCGGGATGCTGAGGCAGGAGAATCGCTTGAACCTGGGAGGCGGAGGTTGCGGTGAGCTGAGTTCACACCATTGCACTCCAGCCTGGGCAACAAGAGTGAAACTCCGTAAAAAAAAAAAAATTCCTCCACTGATATCTGTTTGGCCCTGTGAACCCCTGACCAGAACAACAAATTTAAAAGCTTCCTATGATGCTGGGTTCCACTGCTACAAAGGTCAAGTACATTAACAGCGTATGTGGCATCAACTTCTGAATCATGGGGCCAGGTGTGGTGGCTCACGCCTGTAATCCCAGCACTTTCGGAGGCCAAGGAGGGCAGATCACTTCAAGTCAGGAGTTTGAGATCAGCCTGGCCAACACGGCAAAACCCCGTCTCTGCTAAAAATATAAAAATTAGCCGGGCGTGGTGGTGTGTGCCTACAATCCCAGCTACTTGGGAGGCTGAGGCAGGAGAATCGCTTGAACTCAGGAGGCGGAGGTTGCAGTGAGCCGAGATTGGCGCCATTGCACTCCAGCCTGGGAAAACAAACAAACAAACAAACAAACAAACTTCTGAATCATTCAAATGAAACTTCTCCTAAAAACTGGGCTTAAATTCTGTTATCTTAGGACACACAAGTTATTATCTTCCTATATTACTAGGAAAAAATACTTCCTACTTCTAAACTAGTAAGAGCAACCTATGGCAACACGCAGACAAGGCTAGTAAATATACAGTCTACGATCAAAGGAATATTTTTACCAAAGATTCAAGCAGAAAGACTGGCAAGTAAAGGCATGAGGCAGTGCTGGTTGGAGAAAGGAGGTAATGAGGTAAAAAAAAAAAAAAAAAAAAAAAAGGATACTTACAATAGGTCTCCCAACCCAATCATAGGCATAGTCAAAGGTGTAGCCTTTCTTTTCAAAGAGGTCTGTGAAGAGGGTCCGTAAATACTCATAATCAGGTTTTTCAAAGAAGTCCAGTCGCCTGACATATCGAAGGTAGGTTGCCATCTCCTCTGTTAGGAAAGAGATGAAAGGCCCTGCTCATTAGCTGAATGCTTTCCATAGCAGTTGTGGGGAAGCATTGGGCCACAAAGGGGTTATTTATACAGACAATTTGACACTGATGTTTTCTTTACTGACAAAATAAAAGCGATAAAACCTACTTTGGTCTGTATCACAAAAGGAAATGTTAATTACCTAAACAGCACCCCTATCTAGAGATACCCAGTCATGGACTCTACCTAGTTTCAAAGCTCAGTCACACTGGAATGTCTTTTTAGCATCCCACCTGGAAAGTTCTCACAGAGAGCTTCAATGGGAGTATTCCTTTTGGTGTCACCAATTTTTTGATATCTCTCTTTTAATGTGTCAGCCTGTAGAGAGTAAAGAGAGAAAGTTACTTTAAAAGAGGGCCTAAACATGGGAGATTCAATATGTTTTTGGACACAATGTTTCACTCAAATTCGCAGTATTTGTTGGTCTTGATTTTTTTTCTAACACTAACAAATAAGAAATGTAGTAGAAATTATATATTTAGATATATACAAACATCTGCTGTGTTCTGGAAAATTTTACTTGTGAAAATATTTAGTTGTCTCAGATAAACACCATCAAATATAATGGATGAGTGGCTAGGATAAGAAAATAACAATATTATGTGGCAATATTTTCAAAATTGCAGAAGCTTAGTAATATCCCATGGCCACCATAATTCAATATGATTCAGCATTCTCTCTTAGATCAGCTCTAAAAGTACTGCTAATTCAGGTGGGGGAAACAGATAAGTAATTCTACTACACATATATTGAGACTTTGAACAGAAAAAAAACAATAACTGAAAAATGTCTTTCAACAATGTGCTTCCAGAGGGAAAAAAGTTGTCTATGGTACAGCCATGGCTAACAGGTTTGGTGTATGTCAGTAACTCAAAAGCAGCCCAAGTCTGGTATGCTCAGAGCTATAGCCAGAGGGCTTCCGAACCCTGGATCAACAGTGGGCTCCTAGGGAATTCTTGTCAGGCTTTACCTAGCTTGCTGCACTCAGACTTAAGCAATAGTGTTCTGAAGTAAGTAGGAGAAATTTTAGATCTACAACTACCACTAAAATGATTTACGGACGAGAGAGTTTCAAGCAATTAATAATACACTAATGCATTGTTTGGCTGTATGATGACCAAGTTTGACATGAAACTCTATTTGAAAGCTATAAAAATCAATGAGAAGATGTATATGACAGGAGAGGAATTTAAGAGTGAAGAAATAAAATCTAAAAGGGAATGGGTGGAAGTCTTACGTTTTAGGACAATAGTCTAGAAAGCCTACAGCAAAATGAACCATCCTGCCTTTCTGGAAGAGGGGGTGTAGGAGTACCCCAAACTACTGATTAAGTTTCTTTCCATATTAATATGTTGAAATAAATTACAACCAAAAAATATGTCTTGGGCCAGGCGCGATGGCTCATGCCTGTAATCCTAGCACTCTGGGAGGCCTAGATGGGTGATCACTTGAGGTCAGGAGCTCGAGACCAGCCTGACCAACATGGTGAAACCCCGTCTCTACTAAAAATACAAAAAATTGGCTGGGTGCAGTGGCTCACGCCTGTAATCCCAGCACTTTGGGAGGCCGAGGCAGGCAGATCACAAGGTCAGGAGTTTGAGACCAGCTTGGCCAATATGGTGAAACCCCATCTCTACTAAAAATACAAAAATTAGCCGGGTGTGGTGGCGTGTGCCTGTAGTCCCAGCTACTCAGGAGGCTGAGGCAGGAGAATTGCTTGAACCCAGGAGGCGGAGGTTGCAGTGAGCCGAGATTGCACCACTGCACTCCAGCCTGGGCAACAAAGCGAGAGTCCGTCTCAAAACAAAAACCAAAAAATTAGCTGGGTGTGGTGGCATGCACCTGTAATCCCAGCTACTCAAGAGGCTGAGGTAGGAGAACCGCTGGAACCTGGGAGGTGGAGGTTGCAGCGAGCCCAGCCTGGGAAACAGAGCGAAACTCTGTCTCCAAAAAAAAAAAAAAAAAGATACTAATGGGACTTACAATGGGTTAGAAGCTCACCATTTCCTAGCCAAACAGCCAAAGGCACAGAGTAATGATAATGCTCATAATTATAATAGTAAACTGACATGTAACCACTGTACTGACACCTACCTAAGGAAGGCTATTTAAACTCTACACATTTTGCAATGAATAGATATTGTCTGAATAGGCATTTATTCAATAATACACTTGAACAGCAATGTTAAACCTGGATTTTCATTTTAGTTCAGGTGAGTTCTTAGCCTACATAGGATAAACAAATATTTTCCAAGTTTTCCTGAGGAGTACACCCTGCTGGCCTTTCTGGTAAAATGTGTAGCAGCTGTTGTCAACAATTTGTTCCAGAAATTCCCTTACATACTGGGAACACTCCTCCTGCTACATAATGGTAGTGGAGGAGGAATACCAACACAGAGAGAAAAGCAGCACTGTCAAGCCTGGGAGGAAATGAGGGAAAAGATCATGGAAAATCCAAGAACAAGGAAAAATTAAGAAACAGAAGACAAATGTGAACAAAACAGTTTCCAAAGCCCAGGAGAGCATTTATAATGTAGACTAATGTAATTAGTCCCTGTTTCTTATCTCCAGAGCCAATTAGCCAATAATCCTTTTTGTGTGTTGTTTTAAAAAAATATTTATTTGTTTATGTTTAAATAGAGATGGGGTCTCACTATGTTGCTGATCTCAAACTCCTGGACTCAAGCAATCCTCCCACCTCAGCCTCCCAAAGTGCTGGGATTACAGGCATGAGCCACCGCATCTGGCCAGCCCCCTACACATTTCTTAAAAACATGAAGCCAGAGGCTCCTTCATTAACAACTGAGCATTGAAACAAAGCCTTCCACTGAACACTTTCAAGGATACCTTGAGTCCTTGCCAGGGGAGGCTGCCTCGAAGGAAATACATGAACATATGGCCTAGGGCTTCCAAATCATCTCTCCGGCTTTGCTCTAAAAGGGAAGACAGATCACACATTATGTTTGCAGTTATTAAAGCAGAAAGAGGTTCAAAACCAAGTAATCCCTTCAGAAACCCTTCGGCTCTGGAAAGGCTCTGCTTACTAATTACTTGTATATTTAAACCAAGGATAGTATTTTAGATCAAAACCCTAAACCGATGTGTACTTCCTTTGCCTAGATCTGTTGATGGTAAGTAAATATCAAGAGAAAAGAGCAAATTCTGAATTAAAACCAAGCCCAAATCACTAAACAGTGAATTTCCACCCCTCACTCAATGCTGTCACCTTCCTGAAAGTGATAAAATTTTAATGAAATGCTATTTCCAGTATATGGGCTACAATTACCCTTTAGTTACCACCAGAGAGTGAGCAGCAGATTAAGCAACCCAAACTGTTAAAACAGTCCATTCTGGCTAGGCCTGCAAAGATACAAGCTGCAAAATGCCTAGCAAACATGCCAAGTGCTTTTTATTCATCATAAAAATTAACACTTAAAATTAAGTTTCATATCAATGAACATCAGTACATACTCTCTTGGCTCCCATTCAATTTGTACCATGTCCTATAACCTCAAAAACATTTTAAAATTTATTACTAAGGTCTCCTCAAAATTAGATGGGTAAGGCTACACACGTCTGTAGTGCCAGCTACTTAAGAGGCTGAAGTGAGAGGATCGCTTCGGCCCAGGAGTTCGAGATAAGCCTGGGCAACATAATGAGACCTCATCCCAAAACAAAATAAAACAAAAAATCAAAGTCCCTGCATTCCGGAAGCGTATCTAAAACAAGTTGCTGGGTTTTTCTCTCTTTTTAATTGGGAAGGTGAAGATGACAAAGAACTGCAAAATAGTTAACAAAAAACTGCAACTTCATCTCAGAAAACATCCTACACATTCTTTGATTGTTAGAATCTAAGTAGTACACACCTTCGTTTCTTTATTCTTTTTTACAGACAGAGTCCTTGCTGTTTCCTAGGCTTGAGTGCAGTGTTGTGATCATGGCTCACTGCAGCCTCAAATTCCTGAGCCCAAGGCACCCTTCTGCCTCAGCTGAGTAGCTAGGAATATAAGTGTGTGGAACCACACTCGGCTAATTTATTTATTTTTATTTTTTGTGAAGATGGGATCTCGCTATGTTGCTCAAGCTGGTCTCAAACTCCTGGCCTCAAGCAAACCTAACATATCAGCCTCCCAAACTGCTGGGATTACCCATGTGAGCCATTGCACCCAGTCCATGCATTCATTTTGAATTTGCCAATTATGGTTTAGTCTCAGATTTCTTTCTTTTTTTTTTTTTTTTTTGAGACAAGGTCTCGCTCTGTTGCCTAGGCTAGAGTACAGTAGCATGTTCTTGGACACTGCAGCCTCGCCCTCCTGGGCTCAAGTGATCCTCCCACCTCAGCTTCCTCACTAGCTGGGACTACAGGCATGCACCACCATCCCTGGCTACTTTTTGTATTTTTTATAGTTACTGGGTTTTGCCATGTTTCCCAGGCTGGTCTTGAACTCCTGGGCCAATCAAGCAATCAACCAGCCTTGGCCTCCCAAAGTGCTGGCACTACAGGTGTGAGCCACCACACCTGGCCCATCTCAGACATTTTATGTGTTTATTTTTCAGAATCAAGTTTAGGGCTTTATCTGAATAAACTACAGAAGCAAGACTAAGAGGCTACCTTCAACTTGATTGTGCTTTCTTTGTACAGAAAGTAAAACCCAAGAGAGCCAGAGAAAGCCACTCAGCTAACTCAAAATACAGAAGTGCAACATGTTTAACTATTGCCTTAAATTATAGGGAATTTGCATGAAAAAGAATAGTAGTCTACAGGGTAGATGAAGAAAGAAAAGGCAACTTTTTAAATAATGATTTGATGGAGGTTGTAAAAAGATGGTTACTAATGGGAAGGAGAGGTACCCTGACAGAGATAAATAACATAAAACTGAGTTGGTATACATCAATTGAAACAATCTTAAAAAGAATGAAAACAGCATGACCATCAGAATCCTTTGTCTACATGGCTTGTCTGAAGTTTGCAATAAAATATTCATAATTGAAAAAAAAAGCAGTTATACAAAAACAGTTTGTTGACACAACCTAAGGATGCACAAATGAAAAAGAGAAAAGAACAAGGAGAGTTGAGTGGAGGCCTCCCACAAAGCAGGGCAGATAGAGAAACGACTCTGCAGTTTCTCATACTGTATCACACCTACTCATTGCCTCTCCATTTTTATATCCACTTCCTGTAACAAGAAGCCCCTTGGTTATTAAAAATTCACTGGACAAATGTTTGAATTTTAAACAGTTGAGCACTAGAGGGCGAAACTCTCCACATTTTCAATATTGATCAGGCCTACAGAAAAAAGATTTCACAGCAAAATAAATTATGAGATTAATATATTTTTAAAACTCACTGGAATAAGTAATAAAGTAACTTTTCAAATCCTGAGAACTATGAAAAAGAACTATAGAATATGGGACAATAGGAAAAATAAGGGTTCCTAAATCAGGAAGGGTACACCTAAATAAGGTACCCAAAATAAGGGTACCTAAATCAGCTCAACGATTTAGGTATCTAGATCTTGGTTTATCCTTTCTAGTAATTACAAACCTACTGTCCGCCATCCCATACATCGGAACAGACCTGGTCCAATGAGTCTGAGGAGGCTACTCAGTAGACACTAATTTAATCCAATGAAATTAAGCATGGTCAAGTCACCTACTTTGGGTCTCAGTTTCCTCATCTGAAAATAAAGTGTTCAATCTGGGGAGAATTTGAAAAGTCATTTCCAGCTCTAAAATCCTAAAATAATCTGATAACTTAAGCCTTTAGGGCCTTTCAGGAAAAAAATAAGAGTGAAAACCAGAGCATGCTTTATTTTCATATGACTTTGAACACTCCACACTTGTCCAATTCATTATTTCTACATGCCCTCATTTTTTCATGCAGAATATTTTCATTTTCAAAGAAGAAAGGTTTCCAATACCAGTGAGACCAGCAGGACACAAAATTCTTCAATTCTTCTGATTGGTTGAAAGGTGTGCTTTCATCCAATCAGAAAGATGTGCTTGGTTTACATGCATAACATCCCTGATTTTAGGTTAGATATATTTGTTGAAGGCAGGGAGCAAGGTAACCCAGTGTTCTCACCCTAATTTCAACCATTAAATAATATAAATTGGGCTTCTCAGTAAAAGCTTAATCAGTGGGAAGGTGGCTACTATGGTCTGGATTTCTGTCCTTCCCCTGGACCCCCCAACACACACAAACCTCACGTTGAAATTTGATCCCAATGTTCGAAGCTGGGCCAAATGGAAGGTGTTTGGGTCATGGGGGTATATCCCTCATTAACTGATTAATGACCTCCCTTAGGGATGAGTTCCCAAGAAAGCAGGTTGGTGAGAAGAGCCTAGCACCCCCCTTCCCATGTGATCTGCACATGCTAGCTGCTCCCCTTCCCCTTACACCATGAGTGGAAGCAGCATGAGGCCCCTGAGGCCCTCACCAGATGCAGATGCCAGCGCCATGCTTCTTGTACAGCCTGCAGAACCCTGAGCCAAATTTAAAGGTCTTTTCTTTATAAAATGACCCAGCCTCAGGTATTCCTTTATAGCAACACAAAATGGACTAAGTAAGTGTGGCTACTCTGATGTGGCAACTAATGCAAGGTTTAGGAGGCTTCTTCTCTTGTCCTCCTCCTCTGTAAAATTAAGAAGTGATTTTCTCAAAGCCATTTGAAAATACACATCTCAGTCATTTCTTCTTCTTTGCAACACAAAAAAATGCAACACATTTAAAAACCAATAGCATTAGCGTTCCTACAAAAACTTCTATCGTTTGAGGCATGGGAAAGAGTTTAAAAAGCAGTGACAACTTTCTGTATGTATTCTCTGTAATGCAGAGAGCACAAAATATGATGACAGGTTAGATCTGACCTGAAAAACTCTGGTACTCAGTAAGCCAAGTCTGGGGGTAAACTCAAAAGTCCCGGCAGGAATGGCAGTACACCAAGAGATGAAACAGACTGATGCACAGTAGATGCTTAAAACAGATTTTGTTGAATAAATAATAATCGGGATAATTACAATATGGACTGATATTACTATTATCAGGCATTATGCTAAACATTTTACATACATTATCTCATAGAACCATATATTACAGGCATAATTATCATACCCATTTTATACATGAGATAACCGAGGCTGAGGGAAGAAGGTTATTGGATCAAAATTACATAGCTATTAAGAAAGAGCGCCAGGATTTGCATCCTTTTTCTTAACCACTACTCTGTATCTTATACAAACATAACATGAACACCCAGCCCTTGTCTGTTCTTGTCTTTCCTCTTAAGAACAATAAAATTAGTACACGAATGGCTGAGCCCAGGAAGTGGGCATTAAAACAACTTCTAGAGTTTGTCAGTTAAACCACATAATCTTAAGTTTATTATTTAAGACACAGTTTTTGTTTCCTTGTAAAATGGAAAATTACTTGTCATTGTGAAGGAAGAAGGGGATGCTGAGCACTTTGCAAGAGACCTATGTCAGACATGGTGCTTTCACATATATTATCCATTCAACCCTCAAAATATCCCTGTGAAGCATTACCCTCATTTTACAGAGGAGTTTCAGTGAGATTAAGTAACTTGTCCAAAGTAACGCTGATAGTAAGTACCAGAGGACCTCTAGTCTAATTTTAAAGTATTACATTTACTTAAGTGAGGATTTCCATGTGGTTACTGAAAAAATCTTGACAACATCATAATTTCAAATCGAATTGTATCATACTACTTTGTAATGCCATTTTTTACTCTTCACTATCACTTGAATTCCTCAGGTGAATAACCTGTGTAGTTTACTCAATGAGGGAACTTAGTAGATATTACATTAGTCTTTAAAATACTTATTAATGTGCAGGCCAGGCATGGTGGCTCACATCTATAATCCCAGTGCGTTGGGAGGCTGAGGCAACAGGATCTCTTGAAACCAGGAGTTTGAGACCCGCCTGGGGAACACAGTGAGACTCTATCTCTATAAAAAAATTTAGAAGTTAGCTGGGCATGATGGCATGCACCTGTAACCCTAGCTACTGAGGCTGAGAAAGATCTCTCCAGCTCAGGTGACTGAGGTTATAGTGAGCTATGATCACACTGCTGCCTGAGTGAGAGTGAGATTCTGTCTCTAAAAACAAAATAAATATGCTGGGCACGGTGGCTCACACCTGTAATCCCAGCACTTTGGGAGGCCGAGGCAGGCAGATCACTTAAGGCCAGGAGTTCAAGACCAGCCTGGCCAACATGGTGAAATCCCGCCTCTATTAAAAAGACAAAAATTAGCCAGGTGTGGTGATGCATGCCTGTAATCCCAGCTACTCGGGAGGCTGAGGCAGGAGAATTGCTTGAACCCGGGAGGCAGAGGTTGCAGTGAGCCGAAATCGTGCCACTGAACTCTAGCCTGGGTGACAGAGCGAGACTACATCTCAAAAAAAAAAATAAAATAAAATACATCTTAGTGTGCAATAGTTCATTAATATTTAAGAATATTTTATAATTATTTCTGCCTAGGAGTATGGAATCTGAGAATATTCTGCTTGTCTACTCTCTAGAATGTTGATTTTCAAACATGTTTTTTTCAATCACCTAGGAGTCTTTTCTTCAAATAGAATATTCCATGGAAGCCCAATATATGAAACATAAAAAAGGGAGGCTTTTTTGAAGTGGATAAGCCTAGGGCTCTGCCTGCTTGGTCTCCCCACTGTTCCTTAGGCTACTCTGACAAATACTCTCCCCCTTGGGCTAGTTCCTCACAGGTAAGGTCTTCTGCCTTGATTAGAGCATTTAACAATATTTGTGCAGGTTGTTTATCCTGAGTAAATTGCAAGACTAATGGTAAACCAAGTATATTTTCACTGAATAAGACAGAAGCTCTTCCTTGAAGACTTCTGTGCAGAACTATGTGCAGTGAACAGAAGTCTACTCCATTTTTAGTGAGGCACTCTTCCCCACCGCTGACCCAGCCTGATGTCCTCTTCAGGACTATCATATATGGGGTCATACATAAGTAAATACCAAATTCATTACTAAACTCATTAAAATGCTATCCTCTTTTTACAATAATTCAAGTACTCACACTGCTCAGAAACTAAACATTTGGAAACAGTGTAAAGAATTAAGAACCTATGCATAGTCTATAGGATTCTTTGAAAAGTCATTAACTTACCATCTCAACTTCTCATGTATAAAAATCACTCAACCTTGTGAAACAATAAAAACCACAAGTTGTAATGCACAATGGGGATATAATGTTACAGAAATAATAAACTGTTCTAATGACTCGCCCCTTTCATGGAACAGAAAAAAACACACCTTTGCCAAGATGCGTGTTGATAGACATATATCTTGCAGTTCCAGTTAAACTTTTGTGTTCCCTATAAGGTATGTGTTTTTTGGTTTCGGGGTCAATGTATTCCTTGGCCAGTCCAAAGTCTATAATGTGTATAACATGCTCTTTCTTATTGCCTTGTCGACCAATCAGGAAGTTCTCTGGCTTGACATCTCGGTAAATGAGGTTCTTTGAGTGCACGTATTCCATTCGAGAAAGCTGAAAGAGAAACAAATGATAGAAATACTCTAAAGAAGTATATCAGGAAAATACATCAAAACAGTTTCTTTAACCAGACCAAGGTTTTAATTATTGAAATAACAGTAAAATTCATCTCCTTTCACCGCCCAGAGTCACTTCACTGACTTGTAAACAAAAAAATATTTTGCTATAAATATGTACACAACAAATATCAAGACTAGGAAGAAAAAGTGGGATAGTACAGGTCTGCTAAAATGATAGCTCAATTTTACCTCATAATGTCACAATTTGCAAATGACAAATGAAATCAGTTGTTTATATGCTACTTCAGAAAATTAAGCATTTGAGACAAAAGAAGTATTCCCAGGTAAGATATCAAACTGTTGGTGACCTTTGAGACAAATGCCACTGCTACATTCACCTTCTGCCCACATCTTCCTATCCTTATTTGGACAAGACTACCCAACCCAGTTTTCGATGTTGTGAGGCCCAGAGAACTTAATACTGGCCTGACATCACATAGCTAATTAGCAGCAGAGACAGGGAAACAGTTCATTATTATTATTATTATTTTTGAGACGGAGTCTTGCTCTGTCACCCAGGGTGGAGTGCAGCCTCAGCCTCCTGGGTTCTAGCAATTCTCGTGCCTCAGCCTCCCGGGTAGCTGGGATTACATGCACATGCCACCATGCCTGGCTAATTTTTGTATTTTTAGTAGAGACATGGTTTCACCATGTTGGCCACACTGGTCTCAAACTCCTGACCTTGGGTGATCCGTCCTCCTCGGCCTCCCAAAATGCTAGGATTACAGGCATGAGCCACCATGCCTGGCTGAGACAGTTCATTGTTGTTGTTTTAAATTTATTTTCAGATTATTTTTGTAGAGATGGGGTCTATGTTGCCTAGGCTGGTCTCAAACTCCTGGCCTCAAGTGACCCTCCCACCTCAGCCTCACAAAGTGCTGGGATTATAGACATGAGCCACCATGACTGGCCAGGGCTATAGTTTTTATGTTAAGTTAAATATAACCAAAAATAATAATCATAAAAGTATTTCAAATTTTATTAAGTATTTCTATCTACTAAGCTTTTCTACTAACTTTT
Source organism: Pan troglodytes (assembly GCF_028858775.2). NCBI lineage: Eukaryota > Metazoa > Chordata > Mammalia > Primates > Hominidae > Pan > Pan troglodytes. Next base: position 56,208,757 of record NC_072414.2, read on the forward strand.
TTTTTTTTTTTTTTTTGAGATGGAGTCTTGCTCTGTCGCCCAGGCTGGAGTGCAGTGGCACGATCTCGGCTCACTGCAAGCTCCACCTCCTGTGTTCACGCCATTCTCCTGCCTCAGCCTCCTGAGTAGCTGGGACTAAAGGCGCTTGCCACCACGCCCAGCTAATTTTTTGTATTTTTAGTAGAGATGGGGTTTCACTGCGTTAGCCAGGATGGTCTCGATCTCCTGACCTCATGATCCGCCCACCTTGGCCTCCCAAAGTGCTGGGATTACAGGCGTGAGCCACCATTCCCAGCCCTTTTCTACTAACTTTTAGTAGAGAAAGAGAAGCTCAGATATTTGAATTTGGGGCTCAAAAGTCAAAGTCAATTATCTAACATTTCCAAATTTTTATAGGACAGTGGGAGAGACCATTACCATTTCAAACAAATGAAGATATATTTGCATCCTTCCCCAAAGGGCTTGTGACAAACTTCTCAAAGGAACTGTTGGAACTGCTTCTTAAACTGGTATTTGTGTATAATTTGGTAGGAGCTACAAGAGCTGCCTCTTCAGCTGAAATTTGTCTCTGAGAGAACTGGAGGCCTGAGAACTACAGCAAATTCCTAGTCACACAATTTTGAATCTGAGTGTTAGTGCAATGGGTTATAACATCAATCTTTTCTTGGTTGCAACAGTGAAGGGAGAGAGAGGACATGACAAAAACTTACAGCTATATTTAAAACACATAAATAGGCTGGGTGCAGTGGTTCATGCCTGTAATCCTAGCACATTGGGAGGCCGAGGTGGGAGGACTGCTTGAGACCAGTTTAGACAAGCCTGGGCAACACAGTGGGAGTCTGTCTTCAAACCTTTTTTTTTTTTTAATGAGCTGGCATGGCACCTGCAGTCCTAGCTGCTGGAGAGGCTGAGGCAGGAGAATCGCTTGAGCCTAGGAGTTTGAGGTTGCAGTGAGCTATGATCATGCTACTGTACTCTAGCCTGGGCGACAGAGACCCTGTCTCAAAAATGAAAAACAAAACAAAACAAAATCAAATAAATTATTCACATTTTTACAACTCCATCTAATCGACCTCTTTCTCCCTAATCTAAATTATATACTTCCTCTTCAGTTAAGGGCAGAGCATTGCTCCAAGGTGCAAAGTCTTAAAATAGAGCAAATTGCAGATGTAGTGTGACTTCTCTGAATTTACCCTTTTTGCCCCAGCCAGCTTCCCAGAATGCCATCAAGCCTGAGTACTAATTCTTGATGTGTTGCTACGGCTAGTAAATCACCAAAAGGCCCACAAGGATGTGGCTGAGGAACCAGCTTATTCTCTTCTAGAAGAGCAATTCCAACTTACCAACTGGATGGCTATCATTAACACCGTCTTCAAAGTAAATGTTCGGTCACAGAGGTCAAACAAGTCCTCCAAGCTAGGGCCAAGGAGCTCCAGCACCATGGCATTATATTTCCCACATGGTCCAAAGTAATACACCTGTGGGAGACCTTCACCTGAAAGCAGAGGGGAAATGGGGGTATACAGTGGGAGACACAAAAGCCAAAATATGAGATAACAGTATTAGCACTGAATAAAATATTTTTTAAAGTACAATTTGTGAGATTTCCATTTTCTTTCATAGTCCCTACTGGAAACTCAAACTGAGCACAACAGCTTCAATGGGAACTAATAATGATGGGAAAGGCTAAGTCATTGCACAATACGTTCAAATGAGTAGTTATTTAATACCACAGTGCCAAAAACATTTCGACTGCTATAAGATAGAGAATGGTCCCTGATCCATTGGATCTTCCCAAAAGGATGCCTGAAAGTGCAGTATCATAAAAGGCTCAAAGGATGGCTCACTGAGCTCAAAGGCCAGGCTAACATAACTTGTTACATTAGCTGGTTCATGAGCACTCTCTATGCTTACTGCCATAGCCACATGGGCTATTTGGAACTGTTGCCCTATGGACAACTCAGACTGAAGAGGCAAGGTCACAGAGAGTGCAGCCTGGCCCCAGGCCAGCACAACTGGCCCTCTTTTCACAGGGAGTCTCTATAGTTTTTTGTTTTTTATCAGCTGGAGAAAAGTCAACAGACACTTAGTGTTTGGTTGCTGATAAGTACTGATGAAAGGAAAAGGGGGAAACACACAAGGCTGGGTTTTCCCCAGATTTGAAATTCATAACTATTAAGAAGCCAAAATCCAGACTTTCTCACCTAAGTGGCAAATTGTGAATGAATTTCCTTTATAAAGTGCATTGTAAATATGAGGCATTCACTAAATATATAACTGGTACCATGAGAATAGTAGATATTAAATAGGATTACAGACGCCAGGCGCAGTGGCTCATGCCTGTAAGTCCAGCACTTTGGGAGGCTGAGGTGAGTGGATCACAAGGTCAAGAGTTTGAGACCAGCCTGGCCAACATGGTGAAACCGTCTCTACTGAAAATACAAAAATTAGCTGGGCATGGTGGCATGCACCTATAGTCCCAGCTACTCAGGAGGCTGAGGCAGGAGAATCGTTTGAACTCAGGAGGCAGAGGCTGCAGTGAACTGAGATGGCGCCACTGCACTCCAGCCTGGGTGACAGAGCGAGACTCCATCTCAAAAAAAAAAAAAAAAAGATTATAGAACACTTAAAAAATTATCTGGTTTCACAGAGCAGAAACATTCCCATCTTATATATTTATGTGTATAGTGGTCTACAGTTGCATATGTTGTAGATTATTGTTTGCTTCTGCCTCTAAGTGTTTTAACTTGAGACAAGGTCTCAGTGTTACCCAGGCTGGAGTGCAGTGGTAAGATCTCGGCTCGCAATCTCTGCCTCCCGGACTAACGCGATCTTCCCAGCTCAGCCTCCCAAGTAGCAGCTGGGACTATAGGCTCGCTCTACCACACCAGACTAAGTTTTTGATTTTTTTATAGAGATGGGGTCTCACTATGTTACTCAGGCTGGTCCTGAACAACTCCCAAGCTCAAGCAATCCTCCCTCCTTGGCCTCCCAAAGTGCTGGGATTACAGGCATGAGCTACTGTGTCCAGCCCCATTCCCTTTTTATTTCTATGGGTGGGATATAGACAGATGTATATCTAACACATACTTCTCTCGAGGGTAGGTCTCACATATTTGGAATTAATAACTATTTCATATATTGTATTAGTCTATCTTGATTCATTAAATCCTAAACAACTTTTTTTTTTTTTGAGACAGAGTCTCATTCTGTCACCCAGGCTGGAGTATAGTGGCGCAATCTTGGCCCACTGTAACCTCCGCCTCCTGCGTTCAAGCAATTCTTGCGCCTCAGCCTCCCAAGTAGCTGAGATTACAGGCATGGTGTCCACCAATTTTTTTTTGCATTTTTTGGAGAGACAGGGTTTTGCCATGTTGGCCAGGCTGCTCTCGAACTCCCGACTTCAAGTGATCCATCCACCTCAGCCTCCCAAAATGCTGGGATTACAGGCGTGAGCTACCATGCCCGGCCTAAATCCTAAACAACTTGAACATTTTCTTTAAATATGTTTATTCCTAGCTTGTATCCTCTAACATATGTTACTCCTGCTAGTTCAATAAATATCTGTTCAATTGTTTTTGTGGTTGTCTTGATTCTCCCTATCTCCAAAAGAGAAAAGGATTTAATTTGAAGTGGTTTTTTTTTTTTTTTTTTTTTTTGACATGGAGTTTCACTCTGTAGCCCAGGCTGGAGTGCACTGGCGCCATCTCGACTCACTGCAACCTCCGCCTCCCGAGTTCAAGCCATTCTCCTGCCTCAGCCTCCGGAGTAGCTGGGATTACAGGTGCACACCACCACGCCCAGCTAATTTTTGTATTTTTAGTAGAGACAGCGTTCCCCCATGTTGGCCAGGCTGGCCTCAAACTCCTGACCTCAGGTGATCCACCCGCCTCAGCCTCCCGAAGTGCTGGGATTACAGGCGTGAGCCACCACACCAGGCCCCAAAGAGTCTTTTTTTCCCGGTTGTTTTGAAGAAGTCATTTTTCAGCTTTTTAAAAATATATAAAACCCAACTAGTTGTTTCCAATGACTCCTGCTGAGACATCCAAAGCAGAACACTCTGTCCTAGAGATTTACTGCTTTTATTAATCAGACACATGGTAAATGCAGTTTGGGGATCTTTTAAATTTATGTCCTATATAAGGATTTAATGCCACTAAAATGTTATTTTCCTAATATAAATATTATATTCTTCAAAGCAGGTTGTGGCAGCGCCTGTTGTTTGCATGCCCAATATCCATTCTCCCTCTCCTTTTTTCTTTTGAGACAGTGTCTCACTGTGTCACCCAGGCTGGAGGGCAGTGGTATGACCATGGCTCACTGTAGCCTTGACCTCCTGGGACCAAGCAATCCTCCTGCCTCAGCCTCCCAAACAGCTGGGAGCACAGGCACATGACACCACATCGGGCTAGTTTCTTAAATTTTTTCCAGAGATGAGCTCCCACTATGTTGTCCAGGCTGGTCTTGAATTTCTGGGCTCAACTGATCCTCCTGCTTTGACCTCCCAAGTGCTGAGATTACAGGGATGCCTCTTCCCTTCTTTTTTTCTTTTCTTTTTTTTTTTTTTTTTTGAGACAGAGTCTCGCTCTGTTGCCAGGCTGGAGTGCAGTGGCACGATCTCAGCTCAATGCAACCTCCACCTCCTGAGTTCAAGCGATTCTCGTGCCTCGGCCTCCCAAGTAGCTGGTATTACAGGCACGTACCACCACACCCAGCTAATTTTTAAATTTTTAGTAGAGATGGGATTTTGCCATGTTGGCCAGGATAGTCTCGATCTCCTGACCTCGTGATCTGCCTGCCTTGGCCTCTCAAAGTGCTGGCATTACAGGTGTGAGCCACCACGCCCAGCCTCCCCTTCTTTTAAAATAACATAACTTTTTTTTTTTTTTTTTTGAGACAGAGTCTTGCTCTGTTGCTCAGGCCGGAATGCAGTGGCATGGTCTCAGCTCACTGCAACCTCTGCCTCTTGGGTTCAAGCCATTGTCCTGCCTCAGCCTCCTGAGTAGCTGAGATTACAGGCACCTGCCACCATGCCTGGATAATTTTTGTATTTTTAGTAAAGACGAAGTTTCATCTTGCTGGTCAGGCTGGTCTTGAACTCCTGACCTCAAGTGATCCACCCAACTCAGCCTCCCAAAGTGCTGGTATTATAGGCATGAGCCACCATGCCTGGCCCAGAACTTCTAATTGTTGCAAATAGCAACTTGCCCAGTTATAACTCCAGTCTCCCTTGACAATTAGGAAACACCAATGAGATGGAAGCAGAAATGAGTGTATAACTCTTTTTTTTTTTTTTTATTCAGAGTCTTGCTCTGCTGCCCAGGCTGGAGTGCAGTTGCATGATCTTAGATCAGTGCAACCTCCACCTCCTGGGTTCAAGCTTTTCTCTTGCCTCAGCCTCCTGAGTAGCTGGGACTACAGACTCAGCTAATTTTGTTTTTAGTTTTAGTCTTGCCTCAGCCTCCTGAGTAGCTGGGACTACAGACTATGGCTAATTTTTTTTTTTTTTTTTAGTTTTTGGTAGAGATGAGATTTCACCATGTTGGCCAGGCTGGTCTCAAACTCCTGGCCTCAAGTGATCTGCCTGCCTTGGCCTCCCAAAGTGCTGGGATTACAGGCATGAGCCTCCGTGCCTGGCCACTGAGTGTATAATTCTAAAAAAATTCTTTCAAGAGAGATGGCTAGAATGAAAGGTCCAGAAGCCATCTAGAATCACCAGACATCTTGACGATGTAAAGTAGTGCCAAGAATAGATGGAGCAAAAAACAGAACCTAAGTCCCTGATGGCTGTGGAGTAACCATGCTAATGTTGGACTTTTCTTCTCTCTGGACTTTTTTTATCAAAAAGAAAAATCAATCTCCACCTTGACTGAGCTACTTGTATTTGGATTTTTAAAAAGCAGCCAACTCTAATCCTAATTAATAAACATATTACTCCATTCGTTGGTTAAATTGCAAATCTGGGCATAATATCCTCTTTCTAAAGTACAAGCTAAAAGTCAGGCTTGCTTAGAAATATAATATTGGCATAATTTCCTACATTTGTTGCCAATACTTAAGGTTCAGTTTAAATGAGACAACTGATCTTGTTCTTAATAATCCTTAGTATCAAATCTAGATTACCTTTTGCCAGAAGTTTCCATGTTTACAATGAAGTCACAAAAGGATTTTGAGTAATATCTACAATTTCTAACTATAATGTCACCCATTACTCCTACCTAGGAACTTGGAAGAATTAGGAGTTCCTGCTCGCTGCATTATTGGTTTTATTAAGTACCCTGAGACCTCACAACACACTGGCAGGCTTTGGGATGCTCAAAGCAACTTCTAGACCACTGAGTGGTTTTGAAGCATTTCTAGGAGAGGGTCAAGGTCCGAGATACCAGTGTAGAAAAAGCTCAAGTCAGAGTCTTAGATCTAGTATTTGCTTCTGCTTTTAACTCTGGCACATTCCTTAGCCTCTCTGGGTTAGCTTATTCATCTGTAAAGAGGAGGGGGTTTACACAATGAGATACCATCTCACGCCAGTCAGAATGGTGATTATTAAAAAGTCAGGAAACAACAGATGCTGGCGAGGCTATGGAGAAATAGGAACACTTTTACACTGTTGGTAGGAATGTAAATTAGTTCAACCATTGTGGAAGACAGTATGGTGATTCCTTAAGGATATAGAACCAGAAATACCACTTGACCCAGCAATCCCATTACTGAGTATATACCCAAAGGAATATAAATCATTCTACTATAAAGACACATGCACATGTATGTTTACTGCAGCACTATTTACAATAGCAAAGACATGGAACCAACCCAAATGCCCATCAATGATAGACTGGATAAAGAAAATATGGTACATACACACCATGGAATACTATGCAGCCATAAAAAGGAACAAGATCATGTCCTTTGCAGGGACATGAATGAAGCTGGAAGCCATCATCCTCAGCAAACTAACACAGGAACAGAAAACCAAACACCACATGTTCTCACTCATAAGTGGGAGTTGAACATTGAGAACACATGGACACAGAGAGGGGAACAACACACACCAGGGCCTGTTGGTGGATGGGGGGGTGGGGGGAGGGAACTTAGAAGACGGGTCAATAGGTGCAGCACACCACCATGGCACACGTGTACCTACATAACAAACCTGCACATTCTGCACATGTATCCCGTTTTTTTCTCCTTAGAAGAAATAAAGAAACAACAAAAAAAAAAAAAAAAAAAAAGAGGAGGGGGTTTAGACTGGTTCCTTTCAAAATCCAAATTCTTATGGCCAGGATTTCCTTCTAGCTACCTTCTGGGTTCCTCTTTGTAAAGCCACAGAACTATGAATGAAACTCACCTCCATATTTTATGAAATAACGTGTGGCACCAATTCAAATATAAGCTGGTAGTGAAACTCAACTGGAAGTGTATCTATCAGAAATATCTTTAAAACTTAAAAAAAAAAAAACCCAAAATGAGATGCAGTGACTTCACCTCCTACCTACTGAGTCAGAATTTCTAGGAGTGGAAGCAAACATTGCTCCACAAGTGATTCTGATGTGTAACCTCAGCTGAAAAACACTATATCTAGAGAGTAGAAATAAAGGGTTTTGCTTTGTTTTATGATTAATATATCATAAGGATTCAGAATACAGTGACAGGTCTCTTTCAGAAGTTATTTCAGATCAAAACAACTGGACTCAATACCTTTTGAAGGAAAGAATTTTAAGGCAAGTTAAAAAGATTTCTCTGTTTAAAGTTTCTTAGTTATTTTCTTACAGAAAATATACCTTTGAGCATAAAAGTTTCTTTGGGAGATGTAGCTGTAATTTATTAGAACTATCTGTACAGAAAGCTCCCCATGCAAGTTCTACTCTGAGCCTGGTTTTTCGCAGGAGTGCCCATAAAGTGGTCTGTGCTGGTGGTAAAAGACACAAACACAGGCACACTAAGAAAGTCTGTCTCTTTGGTCAGAGATTACCACACAGTAACGGCTTATCAGCTGGGCTGCATTTAAATGAAAAAAAAATCCTGTATATTTCATTCTTCTTTTGCAGAGCCATCTCTAATCCACTGCTTAAGAAATTTTAAATTAATCAACATTCTGCTATGAAATCCTTTAATGAGACTGGGGAGAAGGGCAGATCCTTAAGTGCAACATAAGGTACACATGCGGTAAACAGGTACTTTCTATAAATAATTATGAGGGAATGGAAAGGAAGTGGGAGACTCAGGCAAGGAAGATATGTGCTGGATTCTTTGATCAATGGTATATTGGAAACTAAGGTATTAATAGTTTTATAATCTCTCATCTGCTCTGGAAATAATGTGCTAATGAGGTCTCCCCCTCCTAAATTGGTAAACTGCATAGAAACCTGGAAACTAAAGAAGTGACTACTGAATTTTCCTTTTCTGAAGGATTTCCAATAGATTTCATTATATTTCCTTTAACTACAGGTTAAATCTCTTATAAACCAAACTGCAAGGTTACAAATACAGTACATAAGTTATCTTGTATATTTTTCTTAGTACTATGAAACAGCCTTTCCATCATCAATAACATGATGTTATAAACCCTGCCGGACATATGGCTCACACATACATCAAGCTGCACAGAATAGGCAATGAATGTAGAACACTAGAGCTAATTTTCAGTCTGTATGAAGTTTAACTTGAGTCAAATACACCAATTCAAGGAAAATGGCTTCTTTTATCATCCAAGCTGTTATCTAAAAACAATCTACAACACATTATGAACCGTAACTACTCTAAGTAGAGATATTTTAAAATGCACATCAGGTTGAGAACTGAAATAGAACCACCTCAAAGGTTTTGGTAATTTGATCCTATTATTGCCTAATAATTAGTCTTTCATTCTTTTTTAAAAACTAAATTACCTAACTATGAAGGACAACAACCTTGGCAAGCCCATTCTTTTGCTTTGTTTATATAGTTTATTTTTTAATGTTTAAAGAAAATAGAATAATTTTTCTCCCAAATTAAATTAATTCTCTTCTCAGCCCCATCAATAGTAATAGTTTCTAGCACAACTACTAAATGCTCTGTAATGTTTCTGAGGGATCAGGCAATTATTATTATAATACATGGGCAATTATCATTAAAGAAAATAATATTAAACATGTACCCTTAGCAAGAAATCAGAAATAGGCAGATAAATGAGATGTTATTCCATTGTAAGTAACGAAAGGGAAAAATGGAAGCATAGCCTTTAAAACTCTGAGAATAAACCCATAAAACAATGCATTATTACAAAGATATGAGATAATACGTAGTATATCTTTTTTAAAAAAGAACAAACAATCCCTCTCATGTCTCTGACTCTGAAAAATGTCTCTTTGCAACATGAACCAGTTAAACATATGAATTTACTCAAAATGCTGGTTTAATAACAAAAACAGCTAGGCCCAGAATTAAGAAAACAGGATTACTTTGTCTGTCCTATAATGAAAAATGTTTTACAATCATCTTGTTTAAAGGCCTCCTGGGAACTGGAATACTGCCAAACATAGGCTGCTAACACGAGCTCAAATTTGTATGGTGGGGGAAGAGGCAGTGAGGAAAGGCAAAAGAAGAGGAATAATTTCACATTTCTGAGCCACAGACATTGAGCTTTAACAGTGTCTCTATTACATACACATAATTATGAATGCCTTGAGCCTTAAAGCAGGCTTAACATTTTATTTATCCAAAAGGAGTCAGAAAAGAAAGCCCAAGACAGGACAGAGGACAGATTTCTTCTATAGTAGATAGAATCCAAAATACACTTTTCTTTTTCTTTTTTTTTTTTTTGGAGACAGAGTCTTGCTCTGTTGCCCAGGCTGGAGTACAGTGGTGCAATTTTGGGTCACTGCAACCTCTACCTCCTGGGTTCAAGCGATTATCTTGCCTAAGCCACCCGAGTGGCTGGGATTACAGGCATGCACCACCATGCCTGGCTAATTTTTGCATTTTTAGTAGAGCTGGGGTTTCACCATGTTAGCCAGGCTGGTCTCAAACTCCTGGCCTCAAGTGGTCCACCTGCCTCTGAGGCAGAATAGGGTCTGGAAACAGTAAACCTAAGGCCAACCTATGGCTGCCTTCTTGGAATTGGACTAAGAGGAAAACCCCACCTGTCCACAACCAAGTCATAACAGGCCAAAGGCCCATCCCTCTCCGAACCTCCCCTCCCCTATGTCAGGAATGGGAATGTCTGGTTTTGGTCCATTCTGGGACCTTCATCTGCATATATGCCATAGGTGAGATGCCTCTGATTGGTCCTGGGCAGAATCTTGATTCTGACTGGTCCTGGACAGAATCCTGCCTCTGATTGGTCTAGGGCAGAATCCTTCATTTCCATAGGGCATAACCTATCAGAAGCCCCTAAAGGTACTTAGATGTGTTACCATGATCTTTTGTTGTTGTTGTTGAGACAGAGTTTCACTTGTGTCGCCCAGGCTGGAGTGCAATGGCGTGATCTCGGCTCACTGCAACCTCTGCCTCCCAAGTTCAAGTGATTCTCCTGCCTCAGCCTCCCAAGTAACTGGGATTACGGGTGCCTGTCACCACATCCAGCTGATTTTTATATTTTTAGTAGAGTCGGGGTTTCGCTATGTTGGCCAGGCTGATCTTGAACTCCTGACCTCAGGTGATCCACCTGCCTCGGCCTCCCAAAGTGCTGGGATTACAGGCATGAGACACTGCTCCCGGCTTACCATATTCTTTTAATTCAATAAAAACCCCAAGGAACATTACAATCAGGGCTCTTGAGCCACCTGCTCAAGCCCGCTCCCACTCTGTGGAGTGTACTTTCACTTCAACAAATCTATGCCTTCGTCTTCCATTGCTTTGTGCGTTTTGTTCAATTCTTTGCTCAAGGCACCAAGAACTTGGACAACTCACAGTCAAGACTTTCCATCTGGTAACACCTTGGCCACCCAAAGGGCTGGGCACGTAAGCCACTGTGCCTGGCCCAAAATAAAAACAGGTAAAAGTGTGTTGTGTATTGGAGGTGGGTAGGGGCAGAGGAGTAAAGTCCTTTCCCTTTCCAAAAAGACTAACTCGGCTGGGTGTGGTGGCTCACGCCTGTAATCCCAGCACTTTGGGAGGCCAAGGTGTATGGATCACGAGGTCAGGAGATCAAGACCATCTTGGTCAACATGGAGAAACCCCGTCTCTACTAAAATACAAAAAATTAGCTGGGCGTGGTGGTGCATGCCTGTAGTCCCAGACTAGGGAGGCTGAGGCAGGGGAATCGCTTGAACCCAAGAGGTGGAGGCTGCAGTGAGCCAAGATCGCAACACTGTACTCCAGCCTGGTGATAGAGCAAGATTCCATCTCAAAACAAACAAACAAACAAACAAACAAACAAACCAAAAAAAAAAAAAAGGAGACTAACTCAGCTCAGCTCAGTTACTAACAGACTAACTTTACTCAGATGGTAAATTCATGAGATTAAAAAATCCAGTATTTGACATTTTTCCACCTTCCTTAGTACTGTAGTTCCTGTGATTTAAGATAAAAAGATGGAATATCTACTGAATTTCAAAATCTGCCTCAAAACCTAAGAAAAGACACCTGATTCTTCTTAAAATCCACCTGAACAATTAACAACTAAAAAGTCAAGAAGGTTCTAGCAAGCAGCTAGAAGGAATGAAAAGGAAAAAATGAGGTTACCCAAAGTACAGTGATCCCCTTCCTGACAATCGTGCCCCGGTCCCATTACACTTTCTTTATCCATGTGTCTGTCTTCCCTACTAACAGAAGGCTATTTGAAGGCAGCAACTACTGTGTGTTAATTTTTTGTATGTCAGCACCTAGCACTGGTCCAAGCATATGGTAGATATGGTTAAAATAAGTACTAAGTAAATTAATAACTACAACTCAGTGCGATGGCACTTGAGTTTTCCATTTGGAATGCCTAATGCTTTCCTCAAAATGCTGAAATACACACAATACATACAGAGCAAAGCAAATTCAGTGGATTTAAAATGTGCACGGAATACTAACACAATTGATTTTTCTGAGTTCTTGCTTACATTTCATGGGAATACTTTTAAAAGACAGTTCTGCTGGGCAAGCCACAAGTATGAATACTCCAAGTAAATTCAGAGTTGCAATATTTCTACATTGACTTCTGTGTATTTTAAATCTTCCATGATGATTGTAAATGGTATCTACAGTTTATCTTGCTGTTCCCATATGTAGGTAAACAACTATGCAGAATTACTTATTTCAGTTAACAGCACTGAAAACTACACACAAACAAATGTCTTCTCCTCTCTCAAAACAGCACCTGCCCATCCAAACAGATTAAATGACCAAAAAAAGAGACATCTAAATCATCTAATATGAAAGGAAGTCCAGTAACTTCTTCCTACCCTTATCTTCTCCCTCTCAATTTGTAAACAAATTCTTTATTTTGGTCCCATTTAACTTGGAAATACACGGTCTTTTCTTCACCTAAGTAGTCTTTTCCTACCACACTTGAATCTCATGGTCATCCTGTAAGGAAAAACAGGGGAAGTACTAAAGACCCCATTTTACAGATGAAATAAAAACCCTGAGAAATATTGTGTGAAATCTCCTAGGTTCCCAAATAATACAACCAAATCTCTCAATTCCAGATTCACTGTTCTCTTCTCTACACTAAGCTGCCTACATTCTCTTACGCTTAATGTTCTTTTTCATCTGTGTTGTTGCCAAAATTATTCTCCATGCTCCCCAACCCAACTCTTCCAAACCCTATGTCCTGCCCTTTTGGTTAACTTTTTTTTTTTCCACCAATTCTTTATCACCTTTCCAGTACATAAATCCCCCACTATGCTCCACAGGCAGCTTGATTTGTCCTACTCACCCTTTTGGCTTCCCTTATTTTTAATTTTTAAGAAATTTTCTTGCCCTCTCCCCCATTATTTTAAAATCAGCTCCACAAACACTATCTTTTCACCTTTCCTGTCCACCTCTCTGTGGTTCTCAAGCCTTGTCAATTCCAGTCCCTGGTCTCGAACAGGAACCACCTGGGGCATTACTTTTTTAAATTATAAAAGTGATAAATAGACAGATATAGCATGGATATCTATATTACCCATTTTTAGACAACCAAACATACCAGCAAACCAAAAGCAGTAAAAAGCATATAAAGAAAAGGTATTCACACCCGGGCACGGTGGCTCACGCCTGTAATCCCAGCACTTTGAGAGGCCGAGGCAGGTGGATCACGAGGTCAGGAGCTCCAGACCATCCTGGTGAAACCCCGTCTCACTAAAATACAAAGAATTAGCTGGGCGTGGTGGCGCACGCCTGTATTCCCAGCTACTGGGGAGGCTGAGGCAGGGGAATCACTTGAACCCCGGAGGTGGAGGTTGCAGTGAGCCAAGATCATGCCACTGTACTCCAGCCTGACAACACAGCAAGACTCCGTCTCAAAAAAAGAAAAGAAAAAGAAAAAGTATTCACAACCACAAAGGCACATGATTAAGAATAGTGTACTGCAACTTCATTTTTAATTTAATACTATAGCATGGGCCAGACATGGTGGCTCACGCCCATAATCCGAACACTCTGGGAGGCCAAGGCAGGTGGATTGCTTGTGCTCAGAAGTTCAACACCAGCCTGGGCAACATGGTGAAACCCCTGTCTCTACCACAACTACAAAAAATTAGCCAGGTGTGGTGGTGTGTGTTTGTGGTCCCAGCTACTTGGGAGGCTGAGACAAGAGGATCACTTGAGCTTCAGAGGCAGCAGTTGGCAGTGAGCTGAGATCACACCGCTGTACACCAGCCTGGGCGACAGAGTGAGACTCTGTCTCAAAAAAAAAAAAGAAAGAAAAAGAAAAATACTACAGAGTGGATATTTTTTCTTATCAACATATAGACCTACCTTATTCATTTTAATAGCTACATATTAATAGTAGTATAATAGTATTCCACCATGTATCATATCTGTTTAACTTTCCCCCTACTGATGGGCATTCATGCTGTTTCCATGTGTTAATTAGAAATATATATTATAGTGAACACCTATTGCTTTTGCCTGGTCTGCATCCTTTTGTTCCTTCTGATAACACCACCTTATTCTTACAGTGGAAAGTACCATTTCCCCAGTGTTACTTCATGTGGTTAAAGTGGGGGCAACCCATCTCCCATTGACATCCCGAGGATGCCACAAGCCCAATTACTCAGAATACTCTATCTGCCTGCCTGGGAAAACTGGCTCAGGAATGGGTGCCATGTCTCTCATGTAACAAGAGTCAACTCTAGGACTTTTGTGGAACTAAAGAGAAGGAGGAGTATTCTCTCTCTTTCTCTCTCTCTCTCTCTCTCTCTCTCTCCCTGATCGCTAAACTGAAAGCAGCTCAGCCTGGAGTTGCCAGGGACCACCACATGGAGAAAGCCTATTTGAGAATGAAGCTAATGCAGAGAAAGAAGAGGTGAGAAAAAAAGAGAGGCAAATGTATCACATACCTATGGACCAAGGACATTATTAGTCCTGTATCTGGATGGCTTGAAGTGAGAATGCTTTTGACTTCTTAGTTCTGTGAGCCAAGAAATTCTCCTCTCCCTCTCTCAAGTGAGCTTGAACTGGGATTCTACTCTTGGCAAATAAAAGCATCTAGACAAATAGGCATGCAATACTACAAAAAAAAAAAATCCTTAAGCCTATATTTTTGGGCATGTTTGTAAATTTTTATTTATTTATTTATTTTTTTAAGACAGAATCTCACTCTGTCGCCCAGGCTGGAGGGCAGTGGCGCGACCTCGGCTCACTGTAACTTCCACCTCCCAGGTTCAAGGGATTCTCCTGTCTCAGCCTCTGGAGTAGCTGGGATTACAAGCATGCGCCACCGTGCCTGGCTAATTTTTATATTTTTAGTAGAGACAGGGTTTTACCATGTTGGCCAGGCAGATCACCTGACGTGCTGGGCCTCCCAAAGTGCTGGGATTATAGGCGTGAGCCACCATGCCCTGCCCGGTAAACATATCTTGAATGTTAATTCCTTAAACAGGAAATGCTGAGTCAAATGCTTGCATAGTTAATATTTTAGTATATAGTGCCACATTGCCAGTTTTGGTTTTTTTTTTTTAAGTCAGGGTCTCACTCTATCACCCAGGCTATAGTGCAGTGGCACAAACAATGGCTCACTGCAGCCTTGACTTCCCAGGCTCAAGCAATATTCCCAACTCAGCCTCCCGAGTGGCTGGGACTTACAGACGTGTGACACCACGCCTGGCTAATTTTTAATTTTTTGTTGAGACAGGGTCCCACTAGGTTGCCCAGGTTGGTCTTGAAGTCCTGGGCTCGAGCAGTTCTCCCACCTCATCCTTCCCAAACTGCCAGAGTTCTAAATCTTCTTTGGTCCCTATTCTGACTCTAGGCCTGGGCCTATTTTCAACATTTAGCACAACAGTCCCCATTACTTGAGTACTCAGGTCTGTGGGGGTATTTAAAAATAAAATGGCAGCCGGGTGCAGTGGCTCACGCCTGTAATCCCACCACTTTGGGAGGCCAAGGTGGGTGGATCACGAGGTCAGAAGATTGAGACCATCCTGGCTAACACGGTGAAACCCCGTCTCTACTAAAAAATACAAAAAAATTAGCCAGGCGTGGTGGTGGGTGCCTGTAGTCCCAACTACTCAGGAGGCTGAGGCAGGAGAATGGCATGAACCCAGGAGGCAGAGCTTGCAGTGAGCCGAGATCGTGCCACTGCACTCCAGCCTGGGTGACAGAGCGAGAATCCGTCTCAAAAAAAAAAAATAAATAAATAATAAAATAAAATAAAATCGCAGGTTATATTCCTTTTAGAACATTAATTAAGCCTGGGCATGGTGGCTCACACCTGTAATCTCAGCACTTTGGGAGGCTGAGGCAGGAGGATTGCTTGAGGCCAAAAGTTCGAGACTAGCCTGGGCAACATAGGGAGACCCCGTGTTTACAAAAAATAAAAAAATTAGTTGAGTGTGTGATGTATGCCTGTGGTCCCAGCTACTCAGGAAGCTGGGGTAGGAGAATCTCTTGAGCCCAGGAGGTTGAGGCTGCAGTGAGCTGTGATGACACCACTGCACTTCAGCCTAGGTGATAAAGCAAAACCTCATCTCCAAATATATATATATTATATATATATTTATATTTTATATTTTATATTTATATAAACATATATATATATTTGGAGATGAGGTCTTGCTCATATATGTATATGTATATATATATTAGGATATATATATATATACACACACACACACATACATATATATATTAGGTGCTGTGCCTATCTTGTTCACTACTGTATCCCTAAGACTTAGCTTAGAATAGTACTTAACCCAAGTGGGATGCTCAAGAATATCTCTTTAATAAATGCATGAACAGAGACATAGCAGCCTCTGGGACTTGGTTTATTTTTTGTACTTGGAAAGCTTTCCTTACTCTTCCATTTTTATATGTTCAAATAAATCAGTCGTTTTTTAAAGCTCAGCCCCATACATGCCACTCTCTATAAAACCTTTTCTCTTTCTCAAAATTAGAAACCATTTTT
The DNA here is from genome assembly GCF_028858775.2 of Pan troglodytes. Classification (NCBI taxonomy): domain Eukaryota; kingdom Metazoa; phylum Chordata; class Mammalia; order Primates; family Hominidae; genus Pan; species Pan troglodytes. The sequence goes on from NC_072414.2 coordinate 56,225,273, forward strand.
TTCTTTCAGAACTTCCTCATTTTATATGCATTTTAAAAATATATATAACATTCTACTGTTTTAGCTTGTGTTACAGTTACTTACCATTATTGTCCTACCATTAACCTCACTGTCCTACCATGAACATACTGTAAGCTCAGTAAATATTACATTTTCCTTCCAATGACACTCTAGTGTTCTGAAGGGCAGAGATCATCTTATTTATAATTCTTTGGCCCTCAAATTACCCAGCATAGTGGTAGCTATAAACACAGTGATGTGTAGTGTTTTGTTAGTGAAAACTTCATCTCCTTGCATTATCACTAATGTAGAAGAGATTACCTACAGGCTGGCTTTAAGGCAATATGAAGTATAAAGAAAAGAAAATGCAGAAAAATGTTAAAAGTGTGTTAGACTGCTGAAAGCACAAGAATGCAGAATCGTGCAGATCTGACAAACTCTTCTTTTAATGGATGGAATATAAATTACTTTTGTAGAAAGAAAATGACAATATAATTGTCACAAATGTTAAAAATTGATCTTTTTATTGGTTTTTGTTCCAAGCACACTTACAAATAACTTATATTCTCAAATATAAAAGGGCTTAGCTAGCAGCTAGATTACTATTATGATAGTAGGCACAAGGAGTTATCTATCTTTAAATAGTTTGTTACTGGAACTTAAGGAAATGTTTTCTTACCAATGACACTGACAGATACTGGAAAGGAACTAGTTAAGTTTTAATATAATACAGTAGATACATAATTCTGCCTTCTCATAATCATAGGAATAATTCTCTTCAATGACTCACCTTCTTCATTCCATAGTACTCCACAGCTTTGGGAATGCTAAATGTTACCTCCCTTCTAAATGATTAACCTTGACATACTATGAGCTAGGAAGAAGAGTGACTAAGGGCTGTGGTCAGTCCTTTGAGGGTCACTGAGCTTACTTCTAGTCCTTATTTTAGACTGAGACTTCCCTTGTCTTTGACCTCCTTAAACAAGCATTCTCTAAGGGCAGCCACTAAAAGCTCTACTCAATACCAGAAAAATGGCTGTGAGAATACGGATGGAAGAGAAACATACAGGTATACAGTAAGAGAAATACGAGTAAAGACCAAAAACAGGTCAAAATATGACATAGAATTAAAGGGAGAAAATAGCACCAGAACCTTCAGGGTCTGTGTCTATTTCCAAGCAAGCTCCCACTGACAGGTTTTGGTGATCCACCTTTTTGAAACCTCTGCCTGCATAAGCCCTATATTGATTTCCTATAACTAATCACAACTCTTCAGTCCAGTTCACTTATATGTAAGTTACATGGGTGTATTTCTAGAACCTTACCTTCTATTTTTCATGAAGCCCTTTAAAAGAAAACAAAATCTAAGTAGCAAATTCTACCTTCACACTGAGCAAATAACCTCAAGCAGTTCTGCACTTTGCAAAATGATGCGCTGAAAAGGTGTCAGTACTTTGTGTTACTGTGGGATGTATGAAGGCCAATTTTTATAATAAACTCACAACAGTCTATTTGCAATTAAGGAAATTACTGGTCCAAAATGTGTAAAATAGAAATGTTTTTCTTTTGCAGGAGGGAAAAAGACAGATTCTCTCTCTCTCTCTCTCTTTTTTTTACATTTTCCTTTCCCCAGTGCAAAATTCTCTAAAATTTTATAAATGTAATTAAAGGCAATTACTCTATGTGGCTCAGGTGATTTAGAGCTATTTGAGAATTTAAAGAGGCAGGGAAGAACCACAGGAGGTCTGGCCCTAAAAGATAAGCAAGTCTCTTACAGCATTATATATGAATATCTCTTGCTTATATTTCATCACGCAGTAGGGTACATTGTTAGCCACAGTATCAGAAATGTCCTAAAACTTTATGGAAATTACAAAGGACACACAACTGGAAAATTCGTCCTGGTCCAGAAGTCGGGCCTCAGAAATATCAGGATTTTGTTTTTGTTTTTGGCAAACTAGTATAGCTAAAGGCTGAGGTCCTGATATTTCGCCCTTGGAAGAAGAGATGGAAATTCATAGTATCACTATTTAAGCTCCATTTAAGACTAGAAATTATTAGTACTGAGTATGTGAATTATACCTCTCCAAGTCCAATAAATGAAACAACTCTTCCTATTTTTTTCTTCACAAAATTAAGCATTTGCCACACACTGGACTTAATGGAAACATTTAAATATCCTTCTAAAATGTTTCCTGACAATGCAGGTAGATTTGAAATCTCTCTCTCCCTCCCGCTTCCTCTCTCAAATGAAAAGATGACCACACCACACTTTTCCTCATCTGACATTTGTTCCATAAGATAGAGCTGGTTTTCATATACTGATCAGGTTCTTGCTACTAACTCACCAAATCAGGCACACTTTTATATTTAAGTTCTGCTCCCTAAGAGGAACAACTGTGACATTAGTGCTGCTCAGATATTTTCAAACAGCCCCCTCACCCTTTACCCAGTGAACGGGATTGCAACTTTTTGTTTTTAACATGAGGCTGTTAAAATAAATATAAAATATTATAAAAAATAAAATATAAAATAAAATTAGGTTGCTGTTGCCCTAATATTTACTTATTTCAAATAGGCCACTCACACAGGAGCAGATCCTGAGAGCGTAAAAGTTAGGCAGATGTTGCTTTAAACCTCAACTCATCATTCCAGACCCCCTCAAAGTATGAGATGAGCTGCCTCACTTAACAGAGGCTCAAAGCAGGTTTTTCTCCAAAATGATTATTTTCCCACAAGAGGTGGTGAGTACAATACATTGTGAAAGGTGTAGTTCTGTTTCTGGGAGTACTCACTGCCCTATGCCAGGACCACACACTAGCTCTCAGTTTCTACTCCCTACTTTGACAATCTCAAGATGTTAAAATGTCTCAAGGCAAAATGGCTTGCTATTTAGCAAGTGTTACTAGAAGAGAAAGAAAAGCATGGTCTGTAAGCTCTCCATTTCCTTGTTATATTGTCATTTTTTTTCTCCCAGCTCTTAAACCTCATTCTTAGAGAATCTGCTCTCTCTTGAGTGGTGGGCCCATGTGGTTCTGTACCCACAAGTAAGCTACCTGGACCAGGATTGAAAAGCTGACCCAAGATGGGTCAGCCAATCTTCTTCTTAGGAATGTGCAGTTGTGACATAAGGGCTCTACTCAATCTCTGCTAGGGCTTAAACTGAGGAGAAGGGCTATGCAGGAGGCCTTTTCCCACAAAATACAAGAAGCAGAGAAGGCTGGTAATGTAGACAAAATGATATTGGTAGACACAAGCTGAGGCAAGAGATTTTACAGCCCTAGGCAGGAGGAGGGTCAAAAAAAGTGTCAGAGACAAGAAGAGCTGAAAAGAAAGCCAGGGACCAAGAGTAGTTGTCTTGGTTCCTAGGAATTATCCAAGTGTTTTGTTCTAATCCCTAGATAGGCCTGTATATTTCCTATCTTGGTTTCATGACATATCCTGCTGGTCTTCCAGTAAATCTTCCTTTTGAGTTTAAGCTAATTTAAATAGATGCTGTTATTTGCAATCAAAACAGTGTTGACTAAGAACATATATAGCTGCTCTACCTCCTCTTAAACCAACATTTTTTATTGGCTTGTTTCACACAATAGATAACTGGAAAAGCACCCAAACATGAGATGACAAAATGTTTGATGGCAATTTAACACATGTATTAGTAAAATGAAATTTCAGCCCCAAAGTGGGTGTCTGAGAAATCATGGCAAACCAGAGTGATGCCTCAGTATTTCCAAAGACACTGAAAATGAAAAAAACCTCATTGGGCTTTATAAATCAACAAAATATATGTAGCTTAAATCTGTTCTGTATAAATATAGCAGAAGCAGAAAGAGTCTAAAAGTCTAAAAACCCACAAAAAGTTTTTGGGTAAAGGAAAGGGGGTTCTGGATTATCTTCCCCGCAAGGTAGAAGTTAAACTCCTGAGTGGATAGTAACTTAAGGACTGTGTTAATGAGAACATATTTGGCAACGATTGTGCAACTCCGAGGTGACTGAGAAAGATTCAAACACTGAACTCATTTGTATTGTATATATTTATTTTCTGTATTTCAAACATTTCTTAAATACTCACTATGTACAAGATACTACACTAGACGGTTAAGGGAAGAAAGAGAAAAAAGATAAGTAAGGTACAGACTCTATCCATAGGGAACATAACAGGTAGAAAACTGTTAGGTAAACAGCTAACATGGTCCTGGAAATATGTAACGTCAACAAAATTAGCTGGGTGTGGTGGCACATGCCTGTAATCCCAACTGCTCGGGAGGCTGAGGCAGGAGAATCGCTTGAACCTGGGAGGCAGAGATGGCAGTGAGCTGAGATTGTGCCACCACACCCCAGCCTGGGCGACAGAGTGAGACTCCATCTCAAAAAAAAAAAAAAAAGAAAGAAAAGAAAAGAAAAGAAAATAGTGAGGAAAAGTTGAGCTAAACTTTTTCTCACTTCAATTCATGGCTATCTCCACTTATTCACACTATCTAGAATTGGAGATGACAATGTCTAAATCTTCAGTCCTCAAAATGTAATTGCAAGGCTATCCATTCATACTTTTGCACAGCAAAAGAAATAATCAACAGGGAGAGGAGATAACCTGTTGAATGGGAGAAAATAACTGCAACTATTCATCTGACAGGGGACTAATAACCAGAATATACAAGGAACTCAAACAACAAAACCCACCGCAAATAATCCAATTTAAAAGTGGGAAAAGAACATTAATAGACATTTTTCAAAAGAAGACACACATGGCCAAGAGGTTATTAAAAAATGTTCAACATTAGTACTCATTAAAGAAATGCAAATCAAAACCACAATGGCATATCATCTTACTGCAGTCAGAACGGCTACTATTAAATTAAGAAAATAACAGATGTTAGCAAGGATGCAGAGAAAGGGAACTCTTTTACACTGTTGGTGGGAATGTAAATTAGTACAGTCTCTATGGAAGACAATATGGAGATTTCCCAAAGAACTAAAAATAGAACTACTATTGGATCTAGCAATCCCAGTACTGGGTATCTACTCAAAGGAAAAGAAATCAATATATCAAAAAGATACCTGTACTCATGTATTTTTCACAGGACTATGCACAACAGCAAAGATATGGAATTAACCTAAGTGTCCATCAATGGATGAATCAATAAAGAAAATGTGGTATACATACATAATAGAGTAATATTTAGCCACAAAAAGTGTGAGATCCTGTCATTTGCAGCAACAAGGATGGAACCTAAGTTAAAACAAACCAGGCACAGAAAGACAAATACTGTATGATATCATTCGTAAGTGCTAAAAAATAGGTTTACATGAATGTTGAGAGTGGAATTATAGAGAATGGAAATTTGGAATGGTGAGGGAGTGGGAGGGGGAAGGAAGATGAGAAATTGGTTGGTAGGTACACAATGTATGTTATTTGGGTGATGAATACCCTAAAAACCCTGACGTGACCACTGTGCAATCTATGTATATAACAAAATTGCACATGTATCCTCAAAATTTGTACAAATGAAACAGGAAGACAAAATAACTTTTCCCTGAATTTAGGAGTATATGTAATACCTCTGGCAGAGAGACCTCTGAAAAATTTATACATGGCAAGAAAAGATCCAAATTTTACTTTCTTTTACCAGGTTCACTATTTCATCCTTTCTTCCCAGGTTATGTAAATTTTCTACCCAAATGAAGATCAAAAGGTTTCTTGTAAGTTCCCTAAGCACTCCTAGAGGACAACTAAGTTCAGGCATGTTCTTTGTTCACAACTACCTGTGTTAAAAGAGTCCTCTTTAAGTAAAATTCCCATTTTTTCTAGTATATCTTCAGAAGTTTGTATTCTTGAATTCTTGTATTCTGTTTCCTGTGTTGCTCAGCTTATTTATAATGTACTCCTAAGGATGTTCACAACATTATAAAAGGGTCTTATCAATATTATACTTTCTTATGACTTCTTCAGATCTATAGTTAATTGCTCTATTGAAACAGAACCATGCTCCTGTTAATTTACAGTTGCCTAGATTCAAAGCTCTTTTGTGGTACCAACCAGCACTGCTTATCTGTTATGAGGGCATATAAAACCATTCCCTCCAAGCGACTTCGAAATTGCAAAGCCTGATAACCTCTATTAACACTTACTTTATTCACACCACAAAGGTTTCAGTGGGTGAAACAGTTTGAATACAGGAGCACTAAGCTTCTCAGTTGTATACATGGCACATGCATTCAACATCAATGATTGATTTACTGTGGGAAAAAAATTTCAAAACCTAAAAACTCAAGGCCATAAAAGGTTTTGGAAGTAACGAAGGCAGCCTTCTGAGTCACAAAATTAGGGGGCATCATGTGAAACAGGAAATCTTGCTCTTTCACTGGGGGAAATTTCCAATCTTTGCCCCAGTTAAAAGCTTTTATGACTGTCTTCTGCCACTGTTTTAAAATTAGGTAAGGGATAATGTGTGGATGGCTCTAGGAATCTGCTGGGTTTATAGGTATATACGCACATAAAAAAAATCTGTACAAAAACATGCAGCCTGGGCAACAAAGCAAGATCCCATCTCTACAAAAAATAAAAAATTAGCCAGGCATGGTAGTGTGCACCTGTATTCCCAGCTACTCTACTTGGGAGGCTGAAGTGAGAGGATCTCTTGAGCCCAGGAGTTTGAGGCTGCAGTAAGCTATGATCATGCCACCACACTCCAGCCTGGGTGACAGAGCAAGACCCTGTCCCTTAAAAAATATATATATATATATAAAAATATATATATATATATTTCAAATATATATATATATTTGAAATATATATATATTTCAAATATATATATATATTTGAAATATATATATATTTCAAATATATATATATATTTGAAATATATATATATTTCAAATATATATATATATGAAAAAAACCCCACATTCCTAGTGCAGGTTTGCTTACTGTGTGACTTTAGGTAAGTTACTAAAGTTCCTGTGCTCAAAAATGGGAAAAAAAGAAATAACCACATAAAGTGCCTATTAGACTGAGCCCTACTGACTTGGGCTCCTGAATTACAACTATGGCGTGTATTCTGAATTCAAACCTCCAGAGCACCCATTTTTTCCCTGGAGTTGGGCCAGGGCTGTGCCATGCCCCCCAGGGATAGAGATTCACAGCTGGAACCCAACCCCCTGGATCTGGGCTGCTAAAGGTACCTCAAGACCCTGAGCCTAGGATCCTAGTCTCACGGCTGCTTGTAGGCTATGTCAGATACCAAGAGTCTCCCCATTGTGGGGAAAATGAGAACAGGAGGACCCAAAAGTCTTTTCCAACAAGGATATTAACAACCTTCTGCCATCACTACCAAAAAACTCTATACCCTAGGCCACTAAGGCATCCACATTTATTCCTGATGTTTAATGTAGCCAAAGAAGTTGCACAGAGGCTGTATCACTAAACCTACCTGCACACAGATTCATCACACTCTTCCCAACTGGCACACTAAGACCCAACTGCAGGTGAAAGTCTTTGTCTATCAAAGCCACTCTAGAAAGTTTAAGAGAGTCAACAGTTCCATTAGATGCACAAACATCAACACAGTGGTACAGAAACATGAAAAAGCAAGAAAATATGACACCACCAAAGAAGCATAACTCTTTAGTAATAGACCCCAATGAAAAGAAATTTTAAAACTGCTGGAAAAGGAACTCCAAATAATGATCTTTTGTTGTTGTTGTTGTTGTATGTTTTTTTCTTTGTTTTTGTTTTTGTTTTGAGACAGGATCTCACTCTGTCACTCAGGCTGGAGTGCAGTGACACAAACATGGCTCACTGCAACCTCAACTTCCTGGGCTCAAGCAATCCTCCTGCCTCAGCCCCACAAGTAGCTGGGACTATAGGTGCGTACCACCACACCTGGCTAATTTTTTTTGTCTTTTTCATAGAGATGGGGTCTTGCTATGTTCCCTAGGCTGATCTCAAACTCCTGAGCTCCATCGATCCACTTGCCTTGGCCTCCAAAAGTGATGGGATTACAGGTGTAAGTCACCCATGCCTGACCTAAAATAATAATCTTAAGGAAACTTAATGAGATACCAGAAAATACAGACAAGTCAACAAAACCAGACAAATAATTCATGATATAAACTAGAAATTCAACTAAGAAATAGATATAAAAAAGAACCAAACAGATTTCCCACAGATGAAGAATTCAATGAATTAAATAAAAAGTACAACAGAAATTCAACAGCAGACGTAAGCAGAAGAAAGTCTCTGAGCTTGATGAGAGGTCATTTGAAACTACTCAGCTAACAGAACAAAACAAAATAAGGCGGGAGCAATGTTTCATGCCTGTAATCCTAGCACTCTGGGAGGCTGAGGCGGGTGGATCACTTGAGGTCAGGAGTTCAAGACCAGCCTGGCTAACATGGTAAAACCTTGTCTCTACTAAACATACAAAAATTAGCCAGGCATAGTGGTGCATGCCTGTAATCCCAGCTACGCGGGAGGCTGAGGCAGGAGAATAGCTGGAACCCCGGAGGCAGAGACTGCAGTGAGCTGAGATGGTGCCACTGCACCCCAGCCTGGGTGACAGAGTAAGACTCCGTCTCAACAAACTAAACAAAACAAAACAAAAATAATGAAAAAGAGTGAAGAAAGCTTACAAGACTTATGGGACACCATTAAGTGAACAAACATGCATATTATATGATTTCTAGAAGAAGAGATGAAAAAAGGCATAGAAAACCTATTTAATGAAATAACAACTGAAAATTTTTCATGTCTAAGGAGAGATATGAACATCCAGGTCCAGGGAGCTCAAAGGTTCCCAAATATATTTAACCCAAAAAGGTCCACTTTATATTACAGTCCTAAATTGTGAAAAGTCAAACACAAAGAGAGTACTCTAAAAACAGCAAGACCCTCTCCCCTCCCCCCTCCCCCCTCTCCCCTCTCCCCTCTCCCCTCTTTCCACGGTCTCCCTCTGATGCCGAGCCGAAGCTGGACGGTACTGCTGCCATCTCAGCTCACTGCAACCTCCCTGCCCGATTCTCCTGCCTCAGCCTGCCGAGTGCCTGCGATTGCAGGCGTGCGCCGCCACGCCTGACTGGTTTTCGTATTTTTTTGGTGGAGACGGGGTTTCGATGTGTCGGCTGGGCTGGTCTCCAGCTCCTAACCGCGAGTGATCCGCCAGCCTTGGCCTCCCGAGGTGCCGGGATTGCAGACGGAGTCTCATTAACTCAGTGCTCAATGGCGCCCAGGCTGGAGTGCAGTGGCGTGATCTCGGCTAGCTACAACCACCTCCCAGCCGCCTGCCTTGGCCTCCCTAAGTGCCGAGATTGCAGCCTCTGCCTGGCAGCCACCCCGTCTGGGAAGTGAGGAGCGTCTCCGCCTGACTGCCCATCGTCTGGGATGTGAGGAGCCCCTCTGCCTGGCTGCCCAGTCTGGAAAGTGAGGAGCGTCTCTGCCCGGCCGCCATCCCATCTAGGAAGTGAGGAGCGCCTCTTCCCGGCCGCCATCACATCTGGGAAGTGAGGAGCGTCTCTGCCCGGCCGCCCATCATCTGAGATGTGGGGAGCACCTCTGCCCTGCCGCCCCGTCGGGGATGTGAGGAGTGTCTCTGCCCGGCCGCCCTGTCTGAGAAGTGAGGAGACCCTCTGCCTGGCAACCGCCCCGTCTGAGAAGTGAGGAGCCCCTCCGCCCGGCAGCCACCCTGTCTGAGAAGTGAGGAGCGTCCTCCCTCCTCGTCCGGGAGGGAGGTGGGGGGGTCAGCCCCCCGCCCGGCCAGCCGCCCCGTCCGGGAGGTGAGGGGCGCCTCTGCCCGGCCGCCCCTACCGGGAAGTGAGGAGCCCCTCTGCCCGGCCAGCCGCCTCGTCCGGGAGGGAGGTGGGGGGGTCAGCCCCCCGCCTGGCCAGCCGCCCCATTCGGGAGGGAGGTGGGGGGGTCAGCCCCCCGCCCGGCCAGCCGCCCCGTCTGGGAGGGAGGTGGGGGGATCAGCCCCCCGCCTGGCCAGCCGCCCCGTCCGGGAGGGAGGTGGGGGGATCAGCCCCCTGCCCGGCCAGCCACCCTGTCCAGGAGGTGGGGGGGCGCCTCTGCCTGGCCGCCCCTACTGGGAAGTGAGGAGCCCCTCTGCCCGGCCAGCCGCTCTGTCTGGGAGGGAGGTGGGGGGGTCAGCCCCCGGCCCGGCCAGCCTCCCCGTCCGGGAGGGAGGTGGGGGGGTTAGCCCCCCGCCTGGCCAGCCGCCCCATCCGGGAGGTGAGGGGCGCCTCTGCCCGGCCGCCCCTTCTGGGAAGTGAGGAGCCCCTCTGCCCGGCCAGCCGCCCCGTCCGGGAGGGAGGTGGGGGGGTCAGCCCCCCGCCCGGCCAGCCGCCCCGTCCGGGAGGGAGGTGGGGGGGTCAGCCCCCCGCCCGGCCAGCCGCCCCGTCCGGGAGGGAGGTTGGGGGGGTCAGCCCCCCGCCCGGCCAGCCGCCCCGTCCGGGAGGGAGGTGGGGGGATCAGCCCCCCGCTCGGCCAGCCGCCCTGTCCAGGAGGTGAGGGGCGCCTCTGCCCGGCCGCCCCTACCGGGAAGCGAGGAGCCCCTCTGCCCGGCCAGCCGCCCCCTCCGGGAGGGAGGTGGGGGGGGTCAGCCCCCCGCCGGGCCAGCCGCCCCGTCGGGGAAGTGAGGGGCGCCTCTGCCCGGCCGCCCCTACTGGGAAGTGAGGAGCCCCTCTGCCCGGCCAGCCGCCCTGTCCGGGAGGGAGGTGGGGGGTCAGCCCCCTGCCCGGCCAGCCGCCCCGTCCGGGAGGGAGGTGGGGGGGGGTCAGCCCCCCGCCCGGCCAGCCGCCCCGTCCAGGAGGTGAGGGGCGCTTCTGCCCGGCCGCCCCTACTGGGAAGTGAGGAGCTCCTCTGCCCGGCCACCACCCCATCTGGGAGGTGTACTCAACAGCTCATTGAGAACGGGCCATGAAGACAATGGCGGTTTTGTGGAATAGAAAGGGGGGAAAGGTGGGGAAAAGATTGAGAAATCGGATGGTTGCTGTGTCTGTGTAGAAAGAGGTAGACATGGGAGACTTTTCATTTTGTTCTGTACTAAGAAAAATTCTTCTGCCTTGGGATCCTGTTGATCTGTGACCTTACCCCCAACCCTGTGCTCTCTGAAACATGTGCTGTATCCACTCAGGGTTGAATGGATTAAGGGCGGTGCAAGATGTGCTTTGTTAAACAGATGCTTGAAGGCAGCATGTTCGTTAAGAGTCATCACCACTCCCTAATCTCAAGTACCCAGGGACACAAACACTGCGGAAGGCCGCAGGGTCCTCTGCCTAGGAAAACCAGAGAACTTTGTTCACTTGTTTATCTGCTGACCTTCCCTCCACTATTGTCCTGTGACCCTGCCAAATCCCCCTCTGCGAGAAACACCCAAGAATGATCAATAAAAAAGGAAAAAAAAAAAAAATAAATAAATAAATAAATAAATAAATAAAAACAGCAAGAAAAAAGAGTCAAGAAAATTATAAGGGAGTAACAGCAGATTTCTCAGTGGAAACCTTACAGGCCAGGAGAGAATGAAATGATATGTGCAAAGTAATGGAAAGAAAAAAAAAACTCTCAGCCAAAAATACTACATATAGCAAAGCTATCCTTCAGAAATGAGACAGCAATAAAGTCTTTCCCAGACAAGCAAAAACTGAAGGAATCTGTCACCACTAGACTGGACTTACAAGAAATGCTCAAGAGAATCCTGCATCTGAAGGTCAAAAGATGATAATTACCATCATAAAAATATGTAAATCTATAAAACTCACTGATAAAGCAGATACACAAAGCAGAAAGAGAAAAAGAAAAAGAATCAAACCGTATCACTACAGAAAACCACCAAGTTGCAATGATTAACAGTAAGAGAGGAACAAAGAATATATAAAGCAACCAGAAAAAGATTAACAAAATGAGAGGAGTAATTCCTCACCTGTGAAAAATAGCCTTGAATATAAACCGATTATATTCTCCCACTTACAAGATGCAGACTGGATGAACAGATAAAAAACGATGACCCAACTATATACTGCCTACAAGAAACTCACTTCACCTATAAAGATATATACAGACTAAAAATGAAGGGATGGAAAAAGATATTCTACACAAATGGAAACCAAAAGCAAGGAGGAGTAGATATATCAAAAGATCTTAAGTCAAAGCTGTAAAAAGCGACAAAGAAGGTAATTATACAATGTTAAAGAGAACAATCCAGCAATAGGATATAACCAATTGTAAATATATGTGTGCTCAACGTCAGAGCACTCAGAAAGATAAAATATTATTGGATCTAATGGGAAAGATAGATTCCAGTACGATAATTGTTGGGGGCTTCAACATCCCATTGGATTTAAACATCACTTTAGACCAAATAGACCTAACAGACATTTACAAAACGTTTCATCCAACAGCTTCAGAGTATATACTTTTCATCAGCATATGGAATATTATCCAGGACAGGCCACGTGTTAGGCCTCAAAACAAATTTCAAAAAATTTAAAATAAATGGTATAACAAATATCTTTTCTGACCATAAGGAAATAAAACCAGAGATCAATAACAAGAGGAACTTTAGAAACTGTATAAATACATGGAAATTCAACAACATGCTCCTGAATAACTATAGTGTCAATAAAGAAATCAAGATGGTGTACAGCAATAAACACATCAAAAAAGTAGAGATTTCAAATAAACAACCTAATGATGCATATCAAGAAACTAGAAAAGAAAAAAAAAACAAGTCTAAATTCAGTAGAAGGAGAGAAATAATAAAGAGCAGAAATCAACAAAATTAAGACCAAAAGTTGCAAAAGATCAATGAAACAAAAAGTTGTTTTTTTAAAAAAAAAGATAGACAAAACCAACAAACCATTAGCTAGACTAACCAAGAAAAAAATGAGAAGACTCAAATAAATAAAATCAGAAACGAAAAAGGAGACATTACAACTGATACCACAGAAATACAAAGAATCATTAGAACTACTATGAACAACTATATGCTAACAAACTGAAAAATCTAATGGAAATGGATAAATTCCTGGACATATACCACCAACCAAAACTGAACCATGAAAAACACAACCTGAACTAATTATGAGTGATAAGACTGAAGCAGTAACTTATTCCATCAAAGGAAAGGCCAGAACCTGATGGCTTCTGATATAGTTCAAATATTTGTCCCTGCTCAAATTTCATGTGGAATTGTAATCTCCAATGCTGGAGGTGGGGCTTGGTGGGAGATGTTTGAATCATGGCGGTGCTGTCTTCATGATAAGTGACTTCTCATTAGATCTGGTCATTTTTTCCCCCACTTTCCCCCGACTCCCTGTCACTCTTGTTCCTACTTTTGTATTGTGATGTACCAGTCCCCACTTTGCCTTCTGCTATGACTGTAAGCTTTCTGAAGCCTCATCAGAAGCTAAGCAGATGCCTGGTGCCACACTTCCTGTGCAGCCTGCAGAACCATGAGCCAATTAAACCTCTTTTCTTTATAATTTATACAGTCTCAGGTATTTCCTCATAGCAATGCAAGAATGGCCTAATACGGCTTCACTACTGAATTCTACCAGATTTATATCAAGAACTAATACAAATTCTTCTAAAACATTAGAAAAGTGAAGAGGAGAAAATTCTTCCAAACTCATTCTGAGTCCAGGATTACCCTGATGCCAAAACCAGACCAGGACACAACAACAAAAGAAAACTACATAGCAATATTCCTCATGAACATAGATGCAAAAATTCTTAACAAAATACTAGCAAACCAAATCCAACAATGTATAAAAAAGATAATTCACCATGATCAAATGGGATTTATTCCAGGGATGCAAGAATGATTCAACATACATAAATTAATATATGAGATATATCTCATGAATAGAATGGACAAAACCATATGATCATCTCAATAGACACAGAAAAGGCATTTGATAGAATTCAACATCCTTTCATGATTAAAAAAAAATCCTCGGCTGGGCGCGGTGGCTCTCGCCTGTAATCCAAGCACTTTGGGAGGCTTTAAGGAGGGCGGATCATGAGGTCAAGAGATCGAGACTATCCTGGCCAACATGGTGATACCCTGTCTCTACTAAAAATACAAAAATTAGCTAGGTGTGGTGGCGTGAACCTGTAATCCCAGCTACTCGGAAGGCTGAGGCAGGAGAATCGCTTGAACCAGGGAGGCAGAGGTTGCAGTGAGCCAAGATTGCGCCACTGCACTCTAGCTTGGGAGACAGAGCGAGACTCCATCTCAAAGAAAAACAAAACAAAAAAAACCCTCAACAAACTAGGTACAGAAGGAACATACCTCAATGTAACAAAGGTCATATAGGACAAATACAGCTAACATCATTTTAAACAGGGAAAAGCTGAATTTCTCCTCAAAAAATTGGAACAAGACAGGATGCCCTCTCTCACCACTCTAATTCAACATAGTACTAGAAGTACTATCCAGAGCAAACAGGCAAGAAAAAGACATAAAGGGCATCCAAATTGAAAAGGAGGAAGTCGAATTGTCCCTATATGCAAGTGACATGATTGTATATGTGGAAAATCCTAAAACTGCCACCAAAAAAATTCTCAAAATGAATTTAAAAATGTAGTCAAGTTGCAAGATACAAAAGCAACATGCAAAAATTACTAGCCATGTGCCTGTAGTCCCATCTACTCAGGAGGCTGAGGCAGGAGGATCACTTGAGCCTGAGAAGTGGAGGTTGCAGTGAGCCGAGATCACACCACTGCACTCCAGCCTGGGTGACTGAGTGAGAACCTGTTTCAAAAAAATAAATAAATAGGCCGGGCATGGTGGCTCACACCTGCAATCCCAGCACTTTGGGAGGCCTAGGCAGGTGGATCACCTGAGGTCAGGACTTCGAGAACAGCCTGGCCAACATGGTGAAACCCCGTCTCTACTAAAAATACAAAAACTAGCTGGGTGTGGTGGTGGGCACCTGTAATCCCAGCTACTTGGGAGGCTGAGGCAGGAGAATTGCTTGAACCTGGGAGGCAGAGGTTGCAGTGAGCCGAGATCACGCCACTGCACTCCAGCCTGGGCGACAGAGTGAGACTCTGTCTCAAAAAATAAAAATAAAATAAGAAATAAATAAATTAGTAGCATCTCTACATCCCAATAACAAACTAGTGGAAAAAAATCAAGAAAGTAATTCCATTTACAATAGCTACAAAAAAAATACCTAGGAATAAATTCAACCAAGGATATGAAAGAGCTCTACAAGGGAAACTGTAAAACACTGGTGAAGGAAACTGAAAAATTAAAAAAAAAAAAAAAAAGAGTGTGGGCCGGGGGGAGACATCCCTTGTTCATAGATTGGAAGAATATTGTAAAAATATTAATAATACCAAAAGCAATCTATAGCTTCAACACAATCCATATCAAAATACCAAAGACATTCTTCACAGAAATAGAAAAAACAATCCTAAAATTCTTATGAAATCACAGAAGACTCTGAATAGCCAAAGCAATCCTGAGCAAAAAGAACAAAGCAAGACCAGGCATAATGGCTCACACCTGTAATCCCAGCACTTTGGGAGGCTGAGGCAGGTGGATCACTGGAGTCCAGGAGTTTGATGCCTGCCTGTGTAACATGGCAAAACCCTGCCTCTACAAAAAATTAGCAGGGCTTGGTGAGGGAGGCTGAGGCTGTAGTGAGCCGTGATCACACCACTGCACTACAGCCTGGGTAACAGAGTAAGACCCTGTATCAAGGCGGGGAAAAAAAAAGAACACAGCTGGAGGCATCACCCACTAATCACGCACCACCTGATGTCAAAATATACTACAAAGCTACAGTAACCAAACAGCATGTTACTGGCATAAACGGACAAAGAGACCAAGGGAAGAGAGGAGAGAACCCAGAAATAAACCCACATATTTGGAACCAGCTAATTTTCAACAAAGGTGCCAAGAACATTCAGTAGGGAAAGGATGGTCTGTTTAGAAAAATGAAACTAGACCCCTATCTCTAACTATACAAAAAAAAAATCAAATCAAAATGGATTAAAGACTTAGATGTAAGACCTGAAACTATGAAACTACTAGAATAAAACATTGGGGAAATGCTATGAGATTGGTCTGGGCAAAATCTTTCAGGTAAGACCTCAAAAACACAGGCAACAGAAGCAAAAATAAACAAATGGAATTTCATCAAGCTAAGAAGCTCCTGCACAGCAAAGGAAACAACTGAGTGAAGAGACAACCAGTAGAATAAGAGAAAATATAATATATGCAAACCATGTATCTAATAAGGGATTAATTAATAGCCAGGATATATATGCAATTCAAACAACTCAATAGCAAAAAATAGTAAAAATAAGAATCTGATTTAAAAATAGGCAAATGATCTTCACAGCCATTATCAAAATCAGTTTATCAAAAACGTGTGTACGTCCATGTTTATTACAGCTCTATTCATAATAGCAAAGATATGCAATTAACCTAAGTGTCCATTAACAGATAAAGGATAAAAAAAATGTGGTACATATACACACAAGGAAATACTATTCACCCATAAAAAAGAATGAAATTCACACCTGTAATCCCAGCTCTCAGAGAGGCGAGGTGGGAGGATAGTTTGAGCCCAGGAGTTTGAGACCTGACTGGGCAGTATAGCGAGACCCCGGTTCTCCACAAAAAGGAAAAAAAGAAAAGACACACACACAAAAAAAGAATGAAATTCTGTCATTTGCAGCAACACAGATGGAACTGGAGGCCTTTATAATAACTGAAATAAGGTAGGCAGGGAAAGACAAATATCACATGTTCTTGCTCATGTGAAAACTTAAAAAGTTGATCTCATATAGAATGATGGTTACCAGAGGCTGGGAATGGTTGGGTGTGGGGAGGATGAAGAGAGCTTGGTTAATGGGTACAAACATACAGTTAGAAGCAATAAATTCTAGTGTTGATAGCACAGCAGAGTGACTATAGTTAACAATAATTTATTGTATATTTCAAAATAGCCAGAAGAGTAGATTTGAAATGTTCCCAACACAAAGAAATGGTAAATGTTTGAGGTAATGAGTAGCTTAACCACCCTGACTTGATAATTACACATAGATATGCATGTATCAAAATATCACATATATCCCATAAATAGGTATATTATGTATCAATTTTAAAAATGAACCGCCTACTAGGTATTTAACAAGTTAAGTGGCTTTCTCTGCCCAATGAGATTTTGTTTTGACTACTGCATTTGTGAAGTTTCAATTGGGTTCTTGTTAAGGCTGGACACAGTGGTTCATGCCTGTGATCCCAGCACTTTGGGCAGCCAAGGTGAGAGGATCACCTGGGGCCAAGAGTTCAAGACCAGCCTGGTCAACATAGTGAGACTCCGTCCCTACAAAAAACTAAAAATATTAGCCAGCTATGGTGCATTGCACCTGTAGTCCCAGCTACTTGGGAGGCTGAGGCGGGAGGATCACTAGAGCCAAAGAATTTGAGGCTGCAGCAAGCTACGATTGCACCACTACACTCTAGCCTCAGAATCAGAGCAAGAGTCCGTCTCTTTAAAAAAAAAAGGGGAGGGGGGGGAGGAATCTTGTCATTTTTTAATTTGAGGATTAGCTTCTCCTTTATAAGAGAGCCAAATCAGAAGAGTCACTAGATTACAATAGCTGCTGGGAAGCCAGGATATGACAGCCTAGACTTAGAAATTTCAGGTTATGTCAGAGACCTCCATTTTCCTGTCACTTACTGCAAAGAATCCTATTATCCTGCTGTTTACCTACCCTCTAAACCCTCAATCCTCTTTCATTTGCTCTGGTCCTTGCTGACTCATCCCCTCCCTCCCTTTTTCCTCCCACTTCAGCTGCATGCTTGGTTCTGGCTTATTCATCTTCTAGTCAATTAACGAACATATACCACGCTGTTGTCATGTGGTCAGCTATGGAGTCATTCTCATACTGCCACTCTTCCTAATACGGATCTGTTTCGGCCACAGACTCTTTCATATCTCTGCCCCAAACCTCTCATCCACCAAATCTTGTTCCTGTGTGCTAGAATACAAGCAAAACTGAGAGCTATGCTGGAAAAAAGATTTATGGATTGGAAAATTTTTTAATTGATAATGTATGTATCTTCCTAAGTAAAAGACCCTAAGGAAATACTGAAACCTAAAATCATTCCCATAAAAAGAAAAGAAATTAAAACTTGCCTATGGTGACCATAATACAATTAACATAACATTGATGATTGAAGAAAATAAGAAAAATAGTTATAAGATTTTACAATTTGGTTTCTATAAGAAATGAAAAAATGATAGCTAACAGGAAAATAAAATGCTTATTCTCAGTTTCAAGGTTCTCATGGTCCCCTTTACTTTCTTCCCTGATTATCTTGGAGATATCAATTCTTAAGCATTAAGTCTTGAAAATCTTGGTGGTAAAACTGTAATCAAGAAACAAAGCTTGAAAAGTGTGACCACTCAGTAGAAAACAAAGTGGAATGGAAGAGAAAGAGTTAGAGATCACACAAGGAAAAGCAGAGACAATGTGGAAGACCTCCAACCAGAACCACATTCACAATTACCCAGTGCTGTCATTTTTGTTCTATCTCTACATAATTAGAGAATTGGTATGAATTTCTAGATCAGGTCATCAATGTGAAACTGGGGTCCAAAAGGCCAAGGTAATGATTAAGAGTTGGGTACTGAAGAAAATGGTCATAGTCCCAGGACAACAAAAAGTTCCTATTTTAGGAATTTAATGTCTCAAGCTCTGGATATCACAGCAATAGGTATTCTTTAAATTCATAATCAATCATTTTTCCCAAATAATTTCATACATTTATTTTATAAGCAATGATTAATTCACTGAACAAACCTAAGTCACAATGGGCTTTTTGTTTAAGTATTCGTTGTCAGGAAATCCAAATATTTTATAATTCACTGGACAGTAATGAACAATGACAGACAAAACACTAGTGAGTAAAAACACTAATTATGTTACTGTGGTCTTTGTGTGGCTTTGGCACAAAAGGTTGTTTATTTACAATGCTGCAACATCACCTTGGTAATGAAAAGAGTGGCATATGTGCACTGGCTGCTCAAATATTAACTACCAATGAGTCATACTTGCAGCTGAGAACTTACTCTGAAAAAATAGGGGGAGGAATGCTGTGCCTCTAAGTTAAAAACAAGCTCTGGTGTTCATGCTCACATTTACAAGGACACATGGTGAAATCTTGTCTATTTTCTTGTCAATTGATCTTCTTTCAAAATAAATTTCCTTTTTTTAACCCTCACAAGGAATATTTTTATTAATAACATTGGTAAAAATCTAAAAAGGCAAGTTTATTAAATCTTTCTAACTTCTTTCTGCCACTGAACTACTTACTGACTGCTATGTGACAGAATGACATCACACCAGGCCTTAAGATACGCTTGAGATACAAGGGTAAAGAAGACACAAGGCTTGTTTTCAAGGAGCTTATAATCTTATGGCAGGGAGTGGGGAGAGTGGGACCAATATGCAATTACAATAAAAAAATAGTCAATGCCTAATCATCAATAGGATAATATAATCAGGATTTTAAAAATATCCCAATGTTCTTCTTCATCTGGACTCTGGAAAAAATAAAATAAAAAACATGGCCAGGCACGGCGGCTCACGTCTGTAATCCCAGCACTCAGAGAGGGCGAGGCGGGCAGATCACGAGGTCAGGAGCTCAAGACCATCCTGGCCAACATGGTGAAACCCCATCTCTACTAAAAACAAAACAAAAAATTGGCCAGGCGTGGTGGCTCACACCTGTAATCCCAGCACTTTGGGAGGCCGAGGCAGGCGGATCACGAGGTCAGGAGATTGAGACCATCCTGGCTAACATGGTGAAACCCCGTCTCTACTAAAATTACAAAAAAAACTAGCTGGGCATGGTGGCGGGCGCCTGTAGTCCCAGCTACTCGGGAGGCTGAGGAGGAGAATGGCGTGAACCCGGGAAGCGGAAGTTGCAGTGAGCCGAGATAGTGCCACTGCACTCCAGCCTGGTGACATAGCAAGACTCCATCTAAATTTTAAAAATAATAAATATATAAATAAATGGCAAACTTGGGCCTAATATGAAGAACTTCAAATACACTGGACTTTCCCACGTTAAATTAGCCTGAAGAGTGGTGAACTCTATGATTAGAACTAAGTAGTCAAGCCGATTTAGATGACTATAAGAAAATCCTAAAAGCAATTCTTACACTAGCGGGTAGGGGTAGCAAGGGGATTTGAAACAGAAAACTAAAGCACTTCCTAACTTGGAAAAGTCTGCAGCTACCTTGTTAGTTGCAGGCAAGGGTATTAAGATGATGCCCACTGCAGCTATTTTAGAAGTAGTGGGTGATCTCAAGAAGCAGAAAAGAGGCCAGTAGTCACCACTGAACTGCATATAAGACCTAGAAGGCTTTGTGACCTTTACATGTTTGTTAGAAAAGGTACTGGGAGACAGACCAACGATGGCCAGCCTACCTGACTATGAGTCAACAGTTGGCCTAACCAGTACAACAGAGCCCTCCTATTCCCACTCATGACAATGATGGATGTACCAGTCTCAGAGATTCCAGTTTTTCCTTGCTGCTTAAGTGAAAAGCAATTTGTATAGTCACCTTTCCTCTAATGCCCTCCCTGTTTACTCCTCGTTTTCAGTGCACAGAGAATGCTGAAACTTCAAGAGCTTGCAATTTTCTGTATTTGGGAAGAGTACCAACCCAGCAGCACAGATGTTATTCCTACCTAACAAATACATTAGATTTTTTTTGGCTCTATATTGAAAAGGGAAGATTGGTCTGATTTGGTGGATCTATTTGAAAGGGCTTACAGAGGAAATCCTGAAAACTGGCCTGTCCACTTCCCCACTTAAACTTCTAAGCTGGACTGGATTAAGCATGTTTTTACCTGACCCTTAGATTTATGAGACATATACAAACATGCTTATCATAAATGGGCTGTGACAGTCTTTTCCCTAAAACTTATGAAACCTAGAATAACTTAACAACATTATAAAACCAGGAATGTAAGAGGAACAACAATTAAAATGTAGTCCTGGGGCATCTGGGAAGATAAGCCTCAAGTTATGTATACACCCTGTGAACTCAGTTGCCAGTCTTATATCTTATGCCAAAAACACTCCAATCAATTAACAAATATATACTGAGAGGCTACTGTGAGCAAGAATTCATATTAAGTTCAATGAAAGACAAGTCCATTGTGGGCTCCCTGGGTTATGACTATAGCTGATTATTGCTATAGTCAGGGTATAATAAAACTTGAATAACACACAATGACTCATATAATTCTAAATATTTTAGGATGCAGAACTCAAATTCCTTCAGTAGTACCTTCATAGGGTTACTTGAAATAGAAACCAACAGTATGATGGCTCATGCCTGTAATCCCAGCATTTTGGGAGGCTGAAGGCAGGAGGATCACTCGAGCCCAGGAGTTCAAGACCAGCCTGGGCAACATGGCAAAACCCCATCTCTACTAAAAATACAGAAAATTAGCCTGGTGTGGTGGTGCATGCCTACAGTACCAGCTACTCAGGAGGCTGAGGCAGGAGAACTGCTTGAGCCTAGAAGGTCCAGGCTGCAGTGAGCCGTGATCGTGCCACCGCACTCCAGTCTGGGTGATGGGAGTGAGACCCTGTCTCCAAAACAAGAAAGAAAGAAAGAAAAAAAAAAAATAGAAACCGAGCTTTAGTCATTCACATAAAACCTGTCACAGTGAAGGGGGCATAAAGCAGAGGAAATTCTACTAATGTCAAATAGTGAAAATAGCTCTGAAAGATTTCATCTTCTGAGAGACTTGTCCCTACAGGTAAACATTAGCAAAACATTTTTCTGGAAGCCAGTAAGATATTTGAGAAATTAGAGCTTTTAGGTAAAAACAAACATTTTTTAAAGTGATTAACTTAATTTTTAAAAATTGCCGAAGGTCATAGGTTATCACAATCATATGGATAGCTCTTGCAAATTAATGAGGACAATGGATAAAATGACAGTGCTGTAGTATTTCAGAATGTATATTTTAGTATGTCTTCAAAACAGATAAACCATCTCAGTGTGGTAAAGTATATTTTGCAAATTACCAACATTTCCTCCTTTCTTTTGGTATAAGTAAAGAAAAGAGAATGAACTGCTGAAAAGCAAATCCTTCACACTATGAGTATTTGACAAGTGGAAGGCATCTGCAGGTTGGTCTGTGGGCATAGTCATAGCAACACAGTTCCCCTGTCAACTCAACTCCAGGAACCAGAGCGCAAGTAGCTTTGTGGTTGACTATGTTTATTTACCTATCCGGCAAGCAGGGGAGATAGATGGTTTGGTAAAAAGGGTAAACCAGACAAAAAAATTTGTATATTTTAGGGCTTCCAGCTAAGATACATACTAAGTAAGTGGAGAGAAAAGACTTGACTTACCTGCACTGCCAAGCTGTTTATAAAATCTGTACTCTAAATGAAGCTGTGGAGCACGTGATTTTATTGGTTCCTGAAATCCAAAAAGAAAAACTGTGATCAGATTTAAACAAATGGGATTTTTCCATTCTTAAATTTTTGGAGTAAACGAGGGCTAAGATCACCCAATGTTTTAGAGATAATATCCATATATAAGAGCCTCTTCTAACCACAATTGGTCTTGGACAGTATAGCTAAGAGAAGATGAAGGTGAATTACATACAAGTCCTTCCATGGATAGTTAAATAAAAATAGACTTTGCATGAGCTATCATTCAAGGATATCTTTCTTGCAATGAAATATTCTCCTGGAATGTATTCTGCCAGGAAACTTGATGCCAAACCTTTAAATAAAAAAATACCAGAATGTATTTCCTGCTTGTTTTGTTCAGAATTTTGGGTGGTTCATGGTTTTATTATTTTTAGAAAAATAATGCATGCTCAGAAGAAAATTCAAATATACAAAAATTAGGAAGAAAGTAAAAATCATCTGTGATCCTGTCACTTTAAAGAGAGGCACTATTAACATTTTAGTGAATGTCTTTCAAAGTATTTATTTATCTATGTATGTATTAATATATATAATATAGACTAATGAACTTAATTTTATATAAATGAGATTATAATATATTTGCTGTTCATTAATGTGCTATTGAATTCAACAATGTAATAACATATTCCCATGGCGGTAAATAAACGTGTATAATTTCTTTTTTTTTTTTAAGACAGGGTCTTGCACACTGCAGTCGAAACCTCCCAGGCTCAAGTCATCCTCCTATCTTAGCCTCCCGAGTGGCTGGGACCACAAGTGTGTGCCACCACTCACAGCTAATTTTTAATTTTTTGTAGAGATAGGATCTTACTATGCTGCCTAGGCTGGTCCCAAATTCCTGGGCTCACTCCCACTTCAGCCACCCAAAGTGCTGTGGGATTATAGGCATAAGCCACTGCACCTGGCTTATATTATTTTTAATGGTTTGAGTATTGCCCTGTATGTGGATATGTATTTATGTATGTATGTATACACACCCTCCCCATAATTTTTGGACACGTGAACTGTTTTCATTTTCCAATATTATGAACAATGCTTTTAGGAACATCCTTATGTATATTTCTTTTTAAACTATTGAGAATTAAATATTGTAAATGCAATTAAAATATGTAACTTCCATCAATGTGGTGTTCAAGTTTCCAAAAATGGAGTTTTCTAAAAACCTCAGAGATAAAGCAGCCAAACAACCATACTTTGCTCTATACCAATTGAGCAACTGGCTGGCTGATTATTCTAAACTGACAGTGTACTGGGCAACTGGCTAACAAGAAAACCAAACATTACCCTAAACACATTATAATCTCTCTTTAAAACCTCAACAGTAGCTGACATGGTGGCTCATGTCTGCCAACCCAGCACTTTCAGAGGCTGAGGCAGGAGGATCACTGGAGACCAGGAGTTTAAGACCAGCCTGGGCAACACAGCAAAACCTCATCTTTACAAATAAATAAATAAAATAGGATGGGCATGGTGGCTCATGCCTGTAATCCCAGCACTTTGGGAGGCTGAGACGGCAGAACTGTTTGAGCCCAGGAGTTCGAGACCAGCCTGGGCAACATAGGGAGACCTTGTCTCTACCAAAAATTAAAAAATTAGCCTGGCAGGGAGGCACGCTCCTGTAGTCCCAGCTACTCAGGAGGATGAGGTGGGAGGATTGCTTGAGTCCCAGAGATCAAGACTGCAGGGAGCTGTGATTGTGCCACTGTACTCCAGCCTGGGCGACAGAGTCAGACCTTGTCTCAATCAATCAATAAATAAAATAAAGCTCAACATCTGCACACCCATTAGGATGGCTATTATCAAAAACAGAAAAATAACAAGTGTTGATGAGGATGTGGAGAAACTGGAACCCTTGTGCACTGCTGATGGGAATGCAAAATGGTGCGACCGCTCTGGAAAATGGCATGGCAATTTTTCAAAAAATTAAACACAGAATCATTATGATTTACAATTCTATTTCTGGATAGATGCTCCAAAGAAGTGAAAGCAGGAACTCAGATTTATTTGTACATCCATGTTTATAGCATTATTATGCACAATAACTAAAAGGTGGAAGCGACGTAAGTGTGCATAATTGGATGAATGGATAAACAAAATTGGGTATATACATAGGGTGAAGTATTATTCAACCTTAAAAAGGAAATTCTGACACATGCTACAACACGGGCAAACCTTGAGGACATTATGCTCAGTGAAATAAGCCAGTTACAACGGACAAATATTGAATGAGTCTACTTAATATTAAGTACCTAGTAGCCAGGCGCGGTGGCTCACGCCTGTAATCCTAGCACTTTGGGAGGCTGAGGCGGGTGGATTGCCTGAGCTCAGGAGTTCGAGACCAGCCTGGGCAACACGGTGAAACCCCGTCTCTACTAAAATACAAAAAATGAGCCAGGAGTGTCAGCGTGCGCCTGTAGTCCCAGCTACTCAGGAGGCTGAGGCAGGAGAATTGCTTGAACCCGGCAGGTGGATACTGCAGCAAGCCTAGATCGCACCACTGCACTCCAGCCTGGGCGACAGAGCAAGACTCCGTCTCCAAAAAAACAAACAATAAAAAAAATTAAGTATCTAGTGTAGTCAAATTCATAGAGACAGACAGAATGGTGGTTGCCAAGGGGTTGGTGGGAGGGGAGAATGAGGAGTTAGTGTTTAACAGATACAAAATTTCAGTTAGGGAAGATGAAAAAGTTCTGGAGATGGATGGTGGTGATGGTTGTACACCAATGTAAATGTACTTAATGCCATTGAACTTTTTTTTTTTTTTTTTTTTTGAGACGGAGTTTCACTCTTGTTGCCCAGGCTGGAGTGCAATGGCACGATATTGGCTCACCACGACCTCCACCTCCTGGGTTCAGCGATTTTCCTGCCTCAGCCTCCCAAGTAGCTGGGATTACAGGTATGCACCACCACACCTGGCTAATTTTTGTATTTTTAGTAGAGATGGGGTTTCTGCATGTTGGTCAGGCTGGTATCAAACCCCTGACCTCAGGTGATCCACCTGCTTTGGCCTCCCAAAGTGCTGGGATTACAGGTGTGAGCCACTGCACCTGGCCAATGCCACTGAACTTTAAAAAATTGTTATAATGGTAAATTCTGGATATCATCTCTTATTAGATAATATTATTTTCTCCTATTCCTTTCCATGGGTTGCCCTTTTTAGAATTCTGTTGACAGTGTGCAAAAGTTTTAAATTTTGCTGAAGTCCAACTTAGCTAGTTTTTTTCTTTTGTTGTCTGTGATTTTGGTGTCATATCCAAGAAATCACTGCCAAATCCAATGTCATGAAGCTTTTCCCATGTGTATTCTAGTAAAATATTATAGTTTCAATCTTACATTTAGGTCTTTGATCCACTCTGAATTAATTGTTGAATACAATGTAAAGTAAGAATCCAACTTCACTGTTATGTGGGTATCCAGTTTTTCTGGCATCATTTGTTGAAAAGACTGTCCTTTCCCCCAATGAGTAGTTATTTGTCCTTTTTTTCTTTTTTCTTTTGAGATGGAATCTTACTCTGTCACCCAGGCTGGAGTGCAATGGCACAATCTCAGCTCACTGCAACCTCCATCTCCCGGGTTCAAGCAATTCTTCTGCCTCAGCCTCCCAAGTAGCTGGGACTACAGATGCACACCACCACACTCGGCTAATTTTTGTATTTTTAGTAGAGACGAGGTTTTACCATATTGGCCAGGCTGGTCGCAAACTCCTGACCTCGTAATCCACCCACCTCGGCCTCCCAAAGTCCTGAGATTACAGGCATGAGCCACCGCACCCAGCCTATTTGTCTTATGTTTAAGATAGACTCCAAGGAAGGAGATTCCATAACTTCCCTCGACAATTCATGCTGATGTTGAACAAGTTTCATGGTTTGGAACACTTTTATATTATACTCAAATCTCACTACTGAAACTTAAGCCTATTTTTCTTAAGTCCTCAGCAAAAAAATAAAAAAGCTCCTCAATAACCACAAATACTATTAAGTAGCTCTCTTCAAATAACAAAACTTTCTTTTCTCAGGCTTTCCTAGACTTTCTTTTCTTAGGCAAAGTAATTTCAAATTCCTTTCACCTTTCCTCATTGGTCCTAGTTTTTAATTCTTTGATCATCTTTGAAGGCTCTTTCCTGAATCCACTTGAAGTTTTCTGCATTTTTCTTAAGATATAGAATCCATTAATCAAAGAATTCAGAAGTTTCTCCGAAGTTGTCTAGTCTATCCCTCTGCTTCTAGGAAGATTTTCTCTAAATCAATTCAGGCCAGACTGGAATGTTTGTATCTGTAGGAAGCGCTATGAAGAAAGAACTCATATCCTTGTTTGAGTATAAAATCAGCAATCATTAGAGTTGGACTTCAAGTGTCTCAAGACTTTCAGTAAAAAGAAAAGTACATAAGACTAATTATACTGTAGAGTCCCTTTCTTATTTATCTCTTCAGATAGAGAGGTATCATATCACTCTTGTGTCTCCATTTGGTTGCAGATATTCCACTGAATCACTATCAAAGCAGCCAGGTATAGAATTTTTCCATTAGCAAAATAACTAAGAATTCACAAGGAACCAAACAGAAACAGTGATGACAAATCAACATGGAACTAGAAGTTGATCAAAACACTAGAAAAGGGACTATTCTTTCCAGAGAAATCGCTTTTGGATTCTGACAAACCACAGAGGCAATGAATTTTAAAAACCACACATCCTTCCTCAAATATTATACTCTCAATCTTCATGCTGGAAAGCATAATAGAAAATATTCAATCTGACGTTGGGTAGCCAAGCTAGTAAATTAAAAATGCAAAACTCCATAGAGTTCAAGGGTTGAAAGGCATACACATCACATATATTCAGACATGAGGGTCTTATTATGAAGACTGAGAGAATTACACACTTCAGCCAACTCCTTAGCACATGGCCATAGCCTGCTCAGCCAACTGGGCTTCAAGGTGCTTTTCTGGAAGCACTATAAGTAGAAGGCATTGCAAAACTCAGTCTACAGACTACAGAAGGCAGCCATATTAGCAGCACAGGAGATTTTTTTTTAAACCCAACTGTTAGAAAACCTCTGTTAAAAAGAACCCTAGAAATGTGGGTGATGGATAAAGGAGGGGCTCATTACACTATTTTGTTTACTTTGTGTACGATTTTTTTTAAAGGTTTTTAGAAATCTAAGAAATCTAAGAAAAAAGAGTCCACAATGAAGATCCAAACAAAGTACAACAGAAACAGCAGCAGCAGAGCTTCCTTGCATTTCTGTGCCAGATGCTGATTACATTTCCATAGAGGGCTGTGCATTTGCCAGAATATTTACCATATTCTGGAAAATATATGCCTGCCTAAAATCCTAAACAAACAGCAGACAGCTACCTTATAGGAGTGTAGTGCTTAAGGCAAATTGACCATTACAATCCAAAGAGCTCAATTACTGCCTTCATATCTTCCTTTGGAGAACAGAAGCCCAAAAGCAAGAATGAAAGCCTGTAGACAAAATTGTTATCCTCTAAAATGGCTTTGAGACTTATTTGAAAGAGAAATGCGGTACTGAGTCACACCATACTAGATTGTAAGAGTTCCATTTTTAGCTTTAAATAGTGGCCATACAAAGCAGAATAAAAGTTTTTAAAAAGGAAATGAAATGTAACGATCAATCAAGTCAACAATATGTTATGTAAGCTTATCTATACAGGTTGATTGGTATAACCTGGCAGAAGAAATCAAGATGAAAGAACTGTCCCTAACAGAAAGCCTAACAAATATGTAGTAATGTAGCAAATTTTTAAAGTGTTTTACTTTGTTCTCTTAGAAGTCCCAAATAATCAAAGATTATTCCAACTTATCAGAATAATAAAACAGAAAAAGTAAAAAAAGCAGGTGTACTAGAGAACACTTTTAAGAATAACCAAATTCCTATAAATTAAAAAATATGGTTAATATTATTTTTTTGAGACAGGGTATCACTCTGTCACCCAGGCTGAGTGCAGAGGTGCAAGCAATCTCAGCTCACTGCAGTCTCGACTTCCTGGGCTCAGGTGACTTCTTCCACATCAGCCTCCAAAGTAGTGGGGACTATAGGTGTGTGCCAGCATACCTGACTAATTTTTTGTATTTTTTGTAGAGACAGGGTTTTGCCTTGTTGCCCAGGCTGGTCTTGAACTTCTGGGCTCAAGCGATCTGCCTGCCTTGGCTTCCTAAAGTGCTTGGATTACAGGCATGAGCCACTGTGTCTGTTCGGTTAATCCTCTAATATTCAATCTAAGAGGATATTTGACCTGCATTGTTACATGTATTACCTCTCTTCCTGCTCCCATCTACCCAACAAGAGTTCCAAGTCAAAATACAAAAATACTTGGTTTCCTAGAAGGTACCTGCTGCTCTAAGCCCTGCTCCCTGTCCGCCCACCCCTTTGTAGGGAAACAAATCTGGTAACTGTCAGTTCCTCACAAGACAACCCTAACTCCTCCACAAGCAAGCTGGATGAGAAGAACAACCAATCACAGAACAAGTGTGGATGTGGTAAGTGCAATTCATTAGAAAATAACAATGCCAGGCGTGGTGGCTCACGCCTGTAATCCCAGCACTTTGGGAGGCCGAGCTGGGCAACATGATGAAATCCCATCTCTACAAAAAATACAAAATTAGCCAGGTGTGGTGGCATGTAGTCTGTAGTCCCAGCTACTTAGGAGGCAGACTGAAGTGGGAAGATTGCTTGAGCCCAGGAGGCGGAGGTTGCAGTGAGCCAAGATCACATCACTGCACTCCAGCCTGGGCAACACTGTGAGACCCTGTCTCCAAAAAAAAAAAAAAAAAAAAAAAGAAAAAGAAAAAGAAAAGAAAAGAATAGCATAGATTTCCTTCAATTTCCTTCAACCATTAACTCCTCTGGCTTCCAACTAATAAAACAAAGCTACCTGTAAATCCTGGGACACTTACTATGAGGACAAACACAGAGTTTCAGTGAAACTAGTCATATGAAACATTTCACATGAAAAAATGGTTTTGTTATCAACCTTAAATATAAGATAAAGAATTCTGTCTTTTAAAATTATTAGTCCTCAAAAATAATAAAATTATTACTTTTTTTAATAGGATATCATTTTCTATGACTAGTTTAGTTATTCACAAGGTTAGTACTAATATACCAATTGACTTCTTTGCTTCTAATATGACCATATGGTATGTTTTCCATGCTTGACAGATTTTTAAGGCCATGATTAGATGATCAGTTATGATTTTCTTCTAAGTACAAAAAATAAATCAGTTAAGTTAGAGAAAAAAACAGTAAAATTTTTGAATGATTTTATCTTTTTAAGATACTTCTGTGAAAGATTGAGTTCACAGAATTACTAGTTCTTCCAGCTTTTTTTAATCAACTAATTTTTGAGTCATCATTGCTAACACTAAAGTTAGTATCATTTAACTATATAGTGTTATATAGTATACAGTGATTCATCACTGTTAACATTATAATTGAAGAAAAATGTGGGATCATATACAAAAAAAACCCCAAACCATTAGCAGTTTTGCGAATGAATGCTTAAAACTATTTCCTATAAAAAGATATAAGCAATGGGAGCACCAAAACATTAATTACCACAAACAGATTCTACTCACCAGTTTGATTGCTACATATTCATTGGTGTAGAGATTTTTACCTAAGAGGAAAGCAGAATGTATATGTTTTAGTGACATTTATTCTGGGAAAAGCAAAGCAAAATATTAGCTTACAGGGTCATGAGAAAGGTTATATTCCCAATGCTGTTCACATAAATGAAACTTGATTTATAAGCAAAAAGCTACAGAGATAATGAGATCTAGCAAGGCTAGAACAGCTTGAAAATTTAGAAATTTAAGCTATACCTGAGAATTTTCCTAAAAGAGAAAACAAATCTCTCTTACACACACACACACACACACACACACACACATGCATATTAATATTTCCCAACTATTAAGCCACAAGGCAATTCAAGAAGAAATGCCAGAATTTCAAAGAGATTTTAGCTCTTGGCACAATAAACACAAACCTTCATTCTTCTAACTAACTGGCAAACAGAATTCTATATATTTTGTCATGGTATTTCGTGTCAACTTTGGATGGCATAAAGGACAGTGTGAATAAAACCAATTATTGCCCAAACCTACTTTTGGAGAATTCATCTACTGCTTGTAAGGAGATGATTCTCAAAGCTGTTTTGACTGTTTACCAGAACAACAGACTTATATCTTTATTTACAGGAAACAGATCTTCAGCTAGACAACACTTACACATCTCAAAGTTCTTCCTGCAATAACGGTTTTTCCTTTAAACTTTCCTATTTCTACAAATGTAATCAATATTCCCAGACGTTTAGACTAAGAACTTGGAATGATGATGAGGGCCAGAGCAACAACATTCACTTAGTGAACCTGTAATATATGCTGGATACTCAGCTCCTCTCACCTCCCCATCCTCACTAATCCTTGGAAGCCTTAACTTTAATTCCTCCTGAGTGCTTAGTACATATCATGTAGTTCAGCCACTGCACTGAACTTCGCATCTCTTCTTACACGTTTGCCTTCTTATCCAGCTAGAGTGTAAATATCTTGAGGATAGGGATTTTAAGTTTTCTCAATACCCTACGGTGCTTAAGACCATGTTCAGCACATATAAAACACTCAAAATCTCAACTGATTAAAAGTTATTGGTACTGTATGTACAGCATAACTATTTTTAAAATATACCAGTAAATGTTATATTTCTGTAATACATAGCGGAATATATGTGCGTGAAAAAGAATATAAAAGGAATATAAAATAGTTTTACTATTTTAGTATTTTCTGATTTTTATATAATGCATTGTTTTTATAAATAAAAAAACAAGCTGGGTGTGGTGTAATCCCAACACTTTGGGAGGCTGAGGCAGGTGGATCACTTGAGGTCAGGAGTTCAAGACCAGCCTGGCCAACATGGTGAAACCCTGTCTCTACTAAAAATACAAAAATTAGCCGGGGGTGGTGGTGAATGCTTGTAATCTCAGCTACTTGGGAGGCTGAGGTGGGAAAATCGCTTGAACCCAGGAGGTGTAGGCTACAGTAAGCCAAGATTACACCACTGTACTCCAGCCTGGGCAACAGAGTGAGACTCCATCTCATAAATAAAAAAACAAACACAAAAAGCTGCTTACAATACAAATTCTCATTTACAAACCTCTAGACAACAGAAGGCCCTCTGCAATATAACTACATCATTAAACTTTTCATACTGCCATCAGATTGCGAGTACCTTTACGTGTCAAAGAGTACACTAATTTAGGAATAATTTTTGTCTGCAAGTAAGATAAAAAGAAGACTAACAGGTTGGTTTCTTAGGTCAAACACCTAAGAAACCATAAGATGAATAACTTCTTTTTTAGGGGAGCACAAGTCGAAAATAGGCATTTCTCTCATATATATAGTGTTTGCATTAACCTTCTAAAGGTTACTTTATGTTTCTGATTAATGTTCCCACCAAAGCCATTTTAAAATATATTTCATGAAATTATAAAAAGGATAGTAATAAGTAAGAGAGGAACAGATGAGGCAGTAACAAACAGCCAATTCCCAGGCCGATTAAAACTTTAATTTGGCCCAGGACTTCTTGCACACCAGATGTGACTCTGCGCAAAGATTTTTCAGGACAGCTCTTCCTGAAATGAAATGAGCATTGTTACTGTGACTTAAAACTAGTTTTAGGGCCAGGTGCAGTGGCTCATGCCTGTAATCCCAGCACTTTGGGAGGCTGAGGTGGGTGGATCACCTGAGGTCAGGAGTTCGAGAACAGCCTGGCCAACATGGTGAAACTCTGTCTCTACTAAAAATACAAAAATTAGTTGGGGGTAGTGGTGGGCACCTGTAATCCCAGCTACTCAGCAGACTGAGGCAACAGAATCACTTGAACCTGGGAGGCAGAGGTTGCGGTGAGCCGAGATCATGCCATTGCACTCCAGCATGGGAGAGAGGAACAAAACTCTGTCTCAAAAACAACAACAACAAAAAACAAAACAAAACCAACTGATTTTAGCACAGGCTTAACCCTAAGAACTTAATTACAGCTCACACCTGTAATCCCAGCACTTGGGGAGGGCGAGGCAGGTGGCTCAAGAGGTCAGGAGTTGGAGACCAGTCTGACCAACATGGTGAAACCCTGTCTCTACTAAAAATACAAAAATTAGGCAGGCGTGGTAGTGTGCACCTGTAATCCCAGCTACTCAGGAGGCTGAGGCAAGAGAATCGCTTGACCTGGGAGGCAGAGGTTGCAGTGAGCCGAGATCGCACCATTGCACTCCAGCCTGGGCAACAGAGCAAGACTCCGTCTCAAAAAAAAAAAAAAGCCATTAATACCATTTTTCCCTGTTCCTACTTCCTGTATAATTGCAGAACATCAATGCTATCTTAAAGTTTAAAATGAAAGGTTTTATGACCTGATAAGATCTGTGATTTTGCATGAGCATTGTGAGGTAGTACAAGATTAACTAGAAAAATAAGAGAACAGAAGTAGGGAAAAGCATGTGAATATTTAATGCCCATCTACACAGATACCAGACATCTAAGATGAGCAACCTCAGTTCTCACCCTTCATAGACTGTATTCTAGCTCCTCACACAAGGTCTTGTATGTGGTGGCTCAAAAGTGTGTCAAATAAATCACATGATATAGTGAGTGTTAAAACAGAAATACAAACGAGTCCGTAGAAGAGCTTGGATACGGAGGGTAGTGAATTTGGGCACAAGCAGCACTTGAAGTGAGTCCTGAAGGATGAACAGAGGAGAGAATAAAAGGCATTTTCTATTTTTAAAAAATACTAATTTGAACAATGATATGGATAAATGATAGAAAATGCACAGGATGTGATATACTGTGGGTAGACCCATATAATCGGAGCACATAGTGTGTGGGAAGAAACAGAAGAAAAGCCATAAACATCCACTAAGCTAAGGACAGGTTATGAATAATATCCAATGCCAGGTCCCCACTCTGAGGTATGTACCTGTGGGTACTTGGAAGTGTGCCAAGGCCTTTGTGCACTAAGCTACAGGACAAGTAAGATACACTTTTCTTGGATCCTAATTTTCATTTGAAGATTTGGATAAAGTCTTTTTTTTTATATAAAAACAAACCTACTATATTATAGAAATTGTGCATAGATTTCTTTTGAAGAAAAAGATGCAGTCAGGAGCAATCGCTGATGCCTGTAATCCCAGCACTTTGGGAGACCAAGGTGGGCAGATCACCTGAGGTCAGGAATTCGAGACCAGCCTGACCAACATGGAGAAACCCCCGTCTCTACTAAAAATACAAAATTAGCCAGGTGTGGTGGTGCATGCCTGTAATTTCACCTAATTGGGAGGCTGAGACAGGAGAATAGCTTGCACCCAGGAGGCAGAGGTTGCAGTGAGCGGAGATCACACGACTGCACTCCAGCCTGGGCAACAAGATCAAAAAAAAAAAAAAAAAAAAAGCAAGAGTTCAAAGAAATCCTGGGCACTTACATATTTGTTTCTTCCACAAGAAGTCTTGAGGAGTCTCATCATTCAGTGTGCAACCTTTTTCTTTTTTCTTTTTTTTGAGACAGAGTCTCGCTCTGTTGCCCATGCTGGAGTGCAGTGGCACGATCTCAGCTCATTGCAACCTCTGCCTCCATGGTTCAAGCGATTCTCCTGCCTCAGCCTCTAGAGCGGCTAGGATTACAGGTGCGCGCCAACATGACCAACTAGTTTTTGTATCTTTAGTAGAGACGGGGTTTCGCCATGTTGGCCAGGATGGGCTCGATCTCTTGACTTCATGATCCGCCTGCCTTGGCCTCCCAAAGTGCTGGGATTACAGGTGTGAGCCACCGCTCCCGGGCTCAGTGTGCAACCTTTTTTTAATTTTTCCTGCATTTAGCTGGGCAGCCGCTTTTCACAGTGCAGTTGACTTTCAACTAAATTTTCCATTTTTAGCCCCTTCTGCATCCCACCTTTGTGAAGTTCCTAGTGTCTCCAATTCCTAAGCCTATCTGGTATATTTTATAGCATTAACCGGCCTGCCCCTTCAGGCACTCAGCCTTGTCTGGAGTGCTAAGTCAGTTACCACCTAACCATCTGTGTTTCAGCTTCCAAAATTTTGTTAACATTTCTCAGTCTGTTTTCACTTTCTCTTCCATTTTTTTGGTTCCTTGTGGTTTTATGCCTTTTTGTTTACCAAAAAAAAAAAAAAAAAAAAAAAAAAAAGCCCTTTTCTAAATATACTTTCTAGTCTTAAGACTAAGCCAGCACCCAATTTCATAAACTTCTACCTATAATTATTTATGCATATATTTTTTACTTCCACTCGGCAGTAAATTTCCAGAGGACAGTAACGTTTAATTCATCTTTTTATCCCTAGAAACAAACATAGTATCTGACATTCAGTAGGTAAGAGATGCTAAAGTGAACAACTTGACTTGATATATGTAGAAAGTTCTTGTGAGAAAGTTCTTGGGTGATAAAAAAGAAAGGCTAGTTTAGAATAAGATTATAGATAATCCTAAATGCAAATATAGGAGTTTTAACTTCATTCTTCGGTTTGCTGTGAACGAAGGGGAAAAGCAAATGGTGAAAGTTGTATTTTTACAATATTAATCTGACAACTATATGAGAACAAATGTTTAAAAATCTGAAGAAATGGAATAGTTCCTGGAAACATACATACAACCTACCAAGATCGAGTCAGAAGAAATAGAAAACCTGAAGAGAATAACAAGTAATAAGATGGAAGCAATGATAAAGACTCCCCCAACAAAGAAAAAGCCCAGGACCTGATGGCTTCACTGCTGAATTCTATCCAACATTGAAAGAAAAAATATAAATTCTTTTCAAACTATTTCAAAAAACCAAAGAGGAGGGGAATACTTCTAAACTTATTCTGAGTCCAGCATTACGCTGATACCAAAACCAGGCCAGGATAAAACAAAATAAAACTACAGGCCAATATCCCTGATGAAAACAGAGGCACAAATCGTCAACAAAATACTAACAAACTAAATCCAACAACACACTAAAAGATGATTCACCATGATCACATGGGATGTATCCCGGGGATGTTAAGGATGCTTGAATATATGCATATCAATACACGTGACACGTCACATGAACAGAATGAAAGACAAAAACCATATGATCATCTCAACAGACACAGAAAAGACATTTGATAAAATTCAACATCCCTTCATGATAAAAACTCTCAATAAATTAGGCATAAAAGGAACACATTTCAACATAATAAAGGCCATATATGACAAACTCACAGCTAATATCAGACTGAATGGGGAAAATTAAAAGCTTTTCCTCAAAAGACTAGAACAAGACAAGGATGCCCACTTTCACCAATTTTATACAACATAGTATTCAAAGCCCTATCCAGGCCAATGAGGCAAAAGAAAGGGCATCCAAATAGGAAAGGAGGAAATCAAACTGTTCCTGTTTGCAGACCACATAATCATATATATAGAAAATCCCAAAGACTCCACCAAAAAACTATTAGAATAAATGAATTCAGTAAAGTTACAGGATACAAAATTAACATACAAAAATTAGTAGCATTTCTAATGCCAAAAACAAACCAGTGGAAAAAGAAATTGAGAATATAATCGGAGCACACAGTGTGTGGGAGGAAATATGGTTTGGCTGTGTCCCCACCCAAATCTCATCTTGAATCATAGCTCCCATAAGTCCCATGTATAGTGGGAGAGACCCAGAGGGAGGTAACTGAATCATGGGGTGGGTTTTTCACATGCTGTTCTCATGATAGTGAATAAGTCTCACAAGATCTGATGGTTTTATAAAGGGGAGTTCCCTTGCACATGCTCTCTTTGCCTGCTGCCATGTAAGATGTGACTTTGCTCCTCCTTTGCTTTCTGCCATGATTGTGAGGCCTCCCAGCTATGTGGAACTATGAATCAATTAAACCTCTTTCCTTTATAAATTAGCCAGTCTTGGGTATGTCTTTATTACTGGCATGAGAACAGACTAATACAGAAGGCAATCCCATTTACAATAGCTTTAAAAAAAAAAAAAAAACCTAGGAATAAATTCAACCAAAGGGGTGAATGATCTCTACAAGGGAAACTATAAAATGCCAACAAAAGAAACTGAAGAACACACACACCAAAAATGAAATATATCCATTGGAAGAAAATTAGCCAGTCACAGTGGCTTATGCCTATTACTGCCAGCACTTTAGGAGGAGGCCAAGGCAGGAGGATCATTTCAGGTCAGGAGTTTGAGAGCAGCTAAGCAACATATGAGACACTGCATCTGCAAAAAAAATTTTTTAATTAGCCAGGTGTAGGGGTAAGTGCCTATAATCCTAGCTAGTAGGTAGACTGAGATGGGAAGAATGTTTGAGTCTAGGATCTTTGAGATCATGTCACTACACTCCAGCCGAGGTGACAAAACAAGACCTTGTCTCTTTTTTTTTTTTTTGGAGACAGAGTCTCGCTCTGTCGCCAGGCTGCAGTGCAGCGACACGATCTTGGCTCAATGCAAACTCTGCCTGCCGGGTTCAAGCAATTCTCCTGCCTCAGCCTCCTGAGTAGCTGGGACTATAGGCATGAGGACCACACCTGGCTAATTTTTGAATTTTTAGTAGAGACAGGGTTTCACCATATTGGCCAGGATGATCTAGATCTCCTGACCTCATGATCCACTGACCTCGTGATCCACCCTCCTTGGCCTCCCAAAGTGCTGGGATTACAGGCACAAGCCACCACACCCAGCCCCTGACCTTGTCTCTTAAAAAAAATAAAAATAAAAAATCGGAAGAATATTGTTACAATGTCCATTCCACCCAAAGTGATCTACAAGATTCAATGCAATCTCTATCAAAATACCAATGACATTCAACACAGAAAGAGAAAAAAAAATCCTAAAATTCATATGGAACCACAAAAGATTCCAAATAGCCAAAATAATCTTGGGCAAAAAGAACAAAGCCAAAAGAATCACTCTACCCAATGCAAAAATCTCCTAGAAAACTATAGTAACCAAAGCAGCATGGCACTGGCATAAAAACACACAAGTGAAACAGAATAGAGAACTCAGAAATAGATCTCCACATTTACAGGTAACTGATTTTTGACAAAGGTGCCAAGAATATACACTGGGGAAAACAGTCTCTTCAATAAATGGTGCTAGGAAAACTGGATATTCACACATAGAAGGAAGAAAGTAGACCCTTATCTCTCACCTTATGCAAAAATCAACTCAAAATGAATTAAAGACTTAAATGTAAGACCCAAAACTATAAAACTACTAGAATAAAACACAAGGGAAATGCTTCATGACATTCTCTAGGCAAAGATGTTTTGGATGGGACCTCAAAAGCAAAGCAGGCTCATGCCTCTCATCCTAGCATTTGGGAGGCCGAGGTGGGTGGATCACTTGAGGACAGGAGTTCAAGACCAGCCTGGCCAACATGGCGAAACCCCATCTCTACTAAAAATACAAAAATTTAGCTGGGCGTGGTGGTGCACGCCTGTAATCCCAGTTACTTGGGAGGCTGAGGCAGGAGAATCACTTGAACCCAGGAGGAGGAGGTTGAAGTGAGCCAAGACTGTGCCACTGCACTCCAGCCTGGGAGACAAAGCGAGACCTTATCTCAAAAAAAAAAAAAAAAAAAAAGAAAAGAAAAGAAAAGAAAAAGAAAAACAGCACTGGCAACAAAAGTGAAAACAGGCAAATGGGATTATATCAAATTTAAAAGTTTCTCAACAGAGTGAAGAGACAACCTAGAGGGAAAAAATATTTGCAAATTATTCATCTGACAAAGGGTTAATATCCAGACCATATAAGGAACTTGAACAACTCACTAACAAAAAACCCCAAATAATCCAATTTAAAAATGGGCAAAAAACCAAAATGGACATTTCTCAAAAGAAGACATTCAAATGGCTAGCAGATACATGACAAAATGTTCAACATTACAAATCATCAGGGAAATCAAGTCAAAACCACAATGAGAAACCACCTCACTCCAGTTAAAATGGCAATTATCAAAAAAACAAATGCTGGCAAGAATGTGAAGAGAGGGAAATTTTTATACTCTCTTGGTAGGAATGTAGATTAGTACAGCCATTATGGAAAACAATATGAAGAGTTCTCAAAAAATTAAAAACAAAACTACCATATGACCCAACAATTCCACTACTGGGTATATATTCAAAGGAATTGAAACCAGTATGTCAGCCAGACATGGTGGCTCATGCCTGTAGTTCCAACACTTTGGGAAGCCAAGGTGAGAGGATCACTTGAGCCCAGGAGTTCAAGACCAGCCTGAGCAACATGGCAAAACCCATCTCTACAAAAAAATAAAATAAAATAAATTTTATTTTTTAAATAAAATTGGGGAGGGGAGGGGAGGAAACCAGTATGCCAAAAGATATCTGCACTCCCATGTTTACTGCAGCATATTCACAATAGCCAAGATATGAAATCAACCTAAGTGTACATCAATAGATGAAAAGAAAATGTACATATATACAATAGAATACTATTCAGCTATAAAAAGGAAGTGCTGTCATTTGTGGCAAAGAGATAAACATGGAGAACATGTTAAGTGAAATAAGCCAGGCACAGAAACACAAATCCTGCATCATCTCACTTATATGTGGAATCTAGGAAAGCTGATCTCATAGGAGAGAACAGAATGGTGGTTATCAGAGGCTAGGGAGGGAGAAGGAAGAGGAATAAGGAAAGGTTTGTCAATGGGTACAAAGTTACAGTGAGATTTTAAGAATAAGTTCTAGTGTTCTATTAAGTAGTAGAATGACTATAGCTAACAAAAGGACCTTAAATAACATCATTTCATGTTACAACACTGATGAGAAAAAAAATCAATTCCCAGCCAGAACTACCATCTGTGTAGAGTTTGCATGTTCTCCTCATGTCTGTGTGGGTTTCTTCTGGGTACTCCAGTTTCTTCCCACATCCCAAAGATGTGTACCTTAGGTTAACTGGGGTGTTTTGTTTGTTTTTTAGGGAACATACAGGATTTCATTTTTTATTCTTTTTATTTCAATTGTTTTTGAGCTAACTGGGGTGTTTAAATTGTCCCAGGATGAGTGAATGTGGGTGTGTGTGTCAGCATCCCGCCAGGGAATGACATTCCTCCAGGGTTGATTCCCACCTTGTGCCCTAAACTGCTGGGATAGGGTCTGGCAACCTGAGACCCTGAACTGGGATAAGTGGGTTGGGAAAATGCATGAATACAAATTATTGTAAAATTAAAATTCTAGTCTATGGTAATCATACATATGCAAGACAATCAACAATGCAGTACAAAAGTGCTCAAGGAGCCTGCTATATTTGTTTTTGCACTGCACAGTAGTAGGATATTCTCCTTACCATTTTTGCTTTGCAAACATTTATTCCTTGATTTTACCCACTACC
This sequence comes from Pan troglodytes, assembly GCF_028858775.2. NCBI lineage: Eukaryota > Metazoa > Chordata > Mammalia > Primates > Hominidae > Pan > Pan troglodytes. Next base: position 56,265,172 of record NC_072414.2, read on the forward strand.
ATTGTGCTGCCATCACTCACTGATTCACCAAAAAAAAGGGTAATTATCTTGTTTTTATTAATCTGTCTTAAATGTATGTATAGCCCACATTTATTTCAATGTTTAACATTACAAGTGTTTTGGGCCTTTATCTAGAAGTTTGGTGATGTTTTTGTGATCAGAAGTATGCCATAGGTCACTCCTCCTCAACTTTTTGAAACAGTTTCAGTAGAAATGGCACCAGTTCTTCTTTACATATCCAGTAGAATTAGGCTGTGAATCCATCTGGTCCTGGGTTTTTGGTTGGTAGCCTATTTATTACTGATTGGACTTTGGAGCTCATTCTTGGTGTGTTCAGGAAATCAATTTCTTCCTTCAGTCTTGGGCAAGTGTATGTGTCCAGGAATTTATGTATCCCTTCTAGGTTTTCTGGCTTGTGTGCACAGAGGTGTTTGTAGCAGTTTCTGATGGCTATTTTTTTTTTTTTGAGACGGAGTCTTGCTCTGTGGCCCAGGCTGGAGTGCAGTGGTGCGATCTCAGCTCACTACAACTCTGCCTCCCAGGTTCAAGCGATTCTCCTGCCTCAGCCTCCCGAGTAGGTGGGATTACAGGTGCATACCACCACGTCCAGCTAATTTTTGTATTTTTAGCAGAGACAGGGTTTTGCCATGTTGGCCAGACTGGTCTTGAACTCCTGACCTCAGGTGATCCGCCCACCTCAGCCTCCCAAAGTGCTGGGATTACAGGCGTGAGCCACCATGCCCGGCCTCTGATGGCTATTTTTATTTTTATTTTTGACATGTAGTCTCACTCTGCCACCCACGTTGGAGTGCAGGGGTGCAATCTCAGCTCACTGCAACCTCCACCTCCCAGGCTCAAGTGATTCTCCCACCTCAGCCTCCCCAGCAGCTGAAATTACAGGTGCACGCCACCAGACCTAATTTTTTTTGTATTTTTAGTAGAGACAGGGTTTCGCCATACTGGCCAGGCTGGTCTTGAACTCCTGACCCTCAAGTGATCCACCCACCTTGGCCTCCCTAAGTGCTGGGATTATAGGCATGAGCCACCACACCTGGCCTCTGATGGCTGTTTGTATTTCTGTGGGGTCAGTGGTAACATCCCCTTCATAATTTCTAATTGTGTTTACTTGGATCTTCTCTCTTTTATTCTTTATTAGTCTAGCTAGTGGCCTATTTATCAATTTTTTTTTTTCAAGAAACCAACTTCTAGATTTGTTGATCTTTTGAATGGTTTTTCATGTCTTAATTTCCTTTGGTTCATCTCTGATTTTGGTTATTTTTTGTCTTCTCTGCTAGCTGTGGGGTTGAATTGTTCTTGTTTCTCTAATTATTTTCATTGTGATACTAGGTTGTTAATTTGAGATCTTTCTAACTTTTTGATGTGGACATTTAGTGCTATGAATTTCCCTGTTAACACTATCTGAGCTGTGGCCGGGCGCAGTGGCTCACGCCTGTAATCTCAGCACTTTGGGAGGCCGAGATGGGCGGATCACGAGGTCAGGAGATCGAGACCATCCTGGCCAACACAGTGAAACCCCGTCTCTACTAAAAATACAAAAAAATTAGCCGGGCGTGGTGGCAGGCGCCTGTAGTCCCAGCTACTCTGGAGGCTAAGGCAGGAGAATGGCGTGAACCCGGGAGGCGGAGCTTGCAGTGAGCAGAGATAGCGCCACTGCACTCCAGCCTGGGTGACAGAGCGAGACTCCGTCTCAAAAAAAAAAAAACACTACCTGAGCTGTGTCCCAGAGACTCTGGTATGTTGTATCTTCGTTCTCATTAATTTCAAAGGACTTCTTGATTTCTGTCTTTATTTCATTATTTACCCAAAAGTCATTCAGGAGTAGGTTGTTTAATTTCCATGTAACTGCATGGTTTTGAGTGATTTTCTTAGTCTTGACTTCTATTTTATTTTACTATGTATGTATGTATTTTATTTATTTATTTATTTTTGAGACAGAGTCTCGCTCTGTCTCCCAGGTTGGAGTGTAGCAGCGCGATCTCAGCTCACTGCAACCTCTGCCTCCTGCGTTCAAGTGATTCTCCTGACTCAGTCTCCTGAGCAGAGTAGCTGGGACTACAGGCATGCACCACCACACCTAGCTAATTTTTGTATTTTTAGTAGAGACAGGGTTTCACCATGTTGGCCAGGCTGGTCTTGAACTCCTGAACTCAAGTGATCCATCTGTCTCAGCCTGCCAAAGTGCTGGGATTACAGGTGTGAGCCACTGAACTCGGCCAATTTATTTATTTATTTTGAGACAGGGTCTCACTCTGTCACCCAAGCTGGAGTACAATGGCCCCATCTCGGCTCACTGCAACCTCCGCCTCCCCAAGACGCAAGCAATCCTCCACCTCAGCCTCTCAAGTAGCTGAGACCACAGGTGCACATCACCACACCTATTTTTTTCTGGTATTTTTAGTAGAGACAGGGTCTCGCCATGTTGCCCAGGCTGGTCTTGAACTCCCGAGCTCAAGCAATCAGCCCACCTTGGCCTCCCAAAGTGCTGGGATTACAGGTGTTAGCCACAGTGCCCAGCCTTGGCCTTCATTTTAATTGTACTGTGGTGCAAGAATGTGTTTGATATGATTTTGGTTCTTTTGAATTTGCTGAGAATTGTTTTATGTCCAAATATGTGGTTGATTTTAGAGTATATGCCATGTGGTGATGAGAAGAATGTATATTCTGTTGTTTTGAAGTGCAGAGCTCTGTAGAGGTCTGTAAGATCCATTTGGTGCAATGTTGAGTTCAGGTCCTGAATACCTTTGTTAATTTTCTGCCTCAATCATCTGTTTGATACTGTCAGTGGAGTGCTGCTATTATTGTGTGGGAGTCTACGTCTCTTTGTAGGTATCTAAAAACTTGCTTTACGAATCTGGGTGCTCCTGTGTCGGGTGCATATATACTTAGGATAGTTAGGTCTTCTTATTGAATTGAACCTTTTACCACTATGTAATGTCCTTCTATCTTTTTTGATTTTTGTTGGTTTAAAGTCTGTTTTGTCTGAAATTAGAACTGCAATCCCTGCCTTTTTCTATTTTCCATTTGCTTGGTAGATTTTCCTCCATCCTTTTATTTTGAGCCTACGGATATCATTACATGACATGGGTCTCTTGAAGACAACATACTATTGGGTCTTCCTTTTTATCCAGCTTGCCACTCTGTGACTTTTTTTTTTTTTTCTTTTGAGATGGAGTCTTGCTCTGTTGCCCAGGCTGGAGTGCAGTGGCACAATCTCGGCTCACTGCAAGCTCTGCCTCCTGGGTTCACGCCATTCTCCTGCCTCAGCCTCCTCAGTAGCTGGGATTACAGGCGTCTGCCACTATGCTCGGCTAATTTTTTTGTATTTTTTAGTAGAGACGGGGTTTCACCGTGTTAGCCAGGATGGTCTCAATCTCCTGACCTTGTGATCCGCCCACCTCGGCCTCCCAAAGTGCTGGGATTACAGGTGTGAGACACCACGCCCGGCCCCACTCTGTGACTTTTAAATGGGGGTATTTAGCCTGTTTACATTCAAGGCTAGTATTGATAGGTATGGATTTGATCCTGACAATGTGTTGTTAGCTGGTTATTATGCTGGCTTGTTTGTGAGGTTACTTTATAGTTTCACTAGTCTGTATATTTAAGTATGTTTTTGTATTAGCTGGTAGTAGTCTTTCCTTTCTATATTTATTGCTCCTTTCAAGATCTCTTGTAAGGCAGGTCTGGTGGTGTTTTGGAATGGGGTCTTGCTCCATCGCCCATGCTGGAGTGCAGCGGTGCAATCACAGCTCACTGCAGTCTCAGTCTCCTAGGCTCAAGAAATCTTGGAATGCACCACCACATCCAGCTAATTTTTGTAGAGACAGGGTTTTGCCATGTTGCCCAGGCTGGTCTCAAACTCCTGGGCTCAAGAGATCCACCCACCTTGGCTTCCCAAAGTGCTGAAATTACAGGCATGAGCCACTGTGCCTGGCCTTAACTCTTGTTTTTATCAATTACCCCACTGTAAAATTAGTTTCTTTATACATGGTTTCACTTAAAATCACAGTGTCCAAGAACCTATTGATGAAGTTAAGTGAGGACTTACCGCACTGTATATTTCAAGATAGCTAGACAAGAGAATCTTGAAAGTTATTATCACAAAGGAAGGATAAAGATTGAAGGCTATGAACATGCTAACTACCCTTATTTTATTATATAATGTACAGATGTATTGAAACATCACACTCTACCCCATAAGCATGTACAATTATTATGTGTCAGTTATAAACAAAATAAAAAATATTAATCTGGCCCCAATGTATAAAACAGAAGTGAATGAGGTAATTAGAAAGAAGATGAATAAAATGTTTTTATAACAGAACATATAAAGAATAACTATTTCACAGAGCTTTATGAAGATGATAGAATATGTGTAAATATTTTGTGAACTGCAAGGTGCTAGATAAGTCTAATTTTTATTACTTCTATTATTATAGCAGAGAAGAGGTAATAATTCCTGAGAGGACTAGAATAGGATCTTCATGCAAGGTATTTTGAAGGAAAACCTAACAACGTTTGGATTACATGTAATGTGAGGGATAAGGAAAACGGAAGGGTCTAAATGAGGGGTGTCCAACCTTTTGGCTTCTCTGGGCCACACTGGAAGAATTGTCTTGGGCCACACATAAAATACATGAACACTAACAAAAGCTGATGAGCTAAAAAAAAAAAAAAAAAAAAAAAAAAAAAAAATCACATAATGTTTTAAGGGAGTTTGCAATTTTGTGTTGGGCTGCATTCACAGCTGTCCTGGGCCACACGTGGCCCACAGGCCACAGGTTGAACAAGCTTGGTCTAAATGATGCTCTTAATTAGCGGAGAACAGACTTAGTTAGGAGAGTAAACAATATCATTCCACGCTACTATGATGCATTCCTCCAAATTCTCACTAAACCTAAAAGTGATAGACAAATTATAAAATGCTTCTTAGCTTCTATTTTCACATGTATATAAAAGAGTATAATCACAGAAGTATAATAAGTGAGACAAGCCTATGTAACACCCAACATAGTGGCTGATACATCACAAAATGCTAGCTTGCGTTTACTTAATTTCTCTAAGGGCACCAAAAGAATCAAATACATGTTACCCTTTTATTATCCTTTTTCTTAAGAGGCACTGGAGGTGACTTGATAATTCTCCTGAGCTAAGCATTGCCTCAAATGAATTTCTTTGCAAGGGCACAAATGCATCATTAAAATTTTACAGGTCAACACAAAATGCAGCCATGTTTCAGAAATTTAGACAATCACTCAGCCACTATCCTAAATAATACACAGTACTCAAAGATTTTGCTCCAGATGAATTTAATTACAAAGATTATGTTAAAACCCTGCCCATTTAAAATAAATAACTGCTTCAGCTAAAAAAATAAAAATAAAAGCATACCAATAACTATGAGGAAGGAAAGCCATTTAATGGACAGAAAAGTACCATTGATGAGCTGGCACAATCCCAAGCACTGAAAGCTTTTAGTATCTGTTGCACAAAATCCACAACGCTTCCCAAGCTCACTTCCTGGCTATTGGTTCCTTTATTCTTAATAGAAAAGGAACTGCATTACACAGTAGTTTTTGGAGCTTTATATTTAAACTCAGCCCTTTCAAAGCAGCACTCCTGGATGTGATGCTGTCCATAAAACCCTCTGCATGAAGACTTCCTGTTTCTGTAAGTCACCTACAGAGACAACATTCACCGTAAGCTTCATCAGATACTGCATTATTTCAAAGAACTAGGAGTTCTCAGTTCTCAGAGCCATACTGATAAAGGAACATACAGTCTGTTTAGTTAGAGCTCCAGCTGTCACATTTTCTTGCCCTTCAGTGAAAACAGTACATGTATAAATTACTACCTAGAATTTGTAAAAAATCCAGCCAAATGAACTTGAGGCAATTAGTAGTTAAAACAAGTAACTACTTTTATATAACTCAGATGATTACCATGTCTATTTAGGGCAAAGAGGACAGGTTGGCCTATTGCCACCTCCACCCAAAAAGCATCTCTTCTTTTTGTGGAGACACAGTCTTGCTATGTTGCCCAGGCTGGAGTGCAGTGGCGTGATCTTGGCTCACTGAAACTCTGCCTCCCAGGTTCAAGCAATTCTCCTGCCTCTGCCTCCCGAGTAACTGGGATTACAGGTGCATGCCACCACACCCAACCAACTTTTGTATTTTAGTAGAGATGGGTTTCACCTTGTTGCCAGGCTGGTCTCAAACTCCTGACCTCAGGTGAGCCTCCCGTCTGGGCCTCCCAAAGTGCTGGGAGGCATGAGCCATCGTGCCCGGCCCAAAGAGCATCTCTTTAAGTGAGCAGTATGATTAGGGGTAAGAAGATAACGATAGCAATACAACTCTAAAGAAAAAAAGCAGATAATGTTTTCACTTTTACTAACTTAATAGTATTAAAATATTAGTATACTATGCAGAAACATTTCCCAAATGATTAGTAGTTAAGGCAAGAATAATTTTTTCTTGTGTCAAGTTTTTTAAAGGGCTTACCTATCAATAACAATAAGTACATTATAATAAAAGAAAAACTTATTAAAGCTTAATATCACTGGGATGGTATATACAGCATGTTTATTATTAACAAGACAGACAATGCTCAAATGTTTTCTAAAGTGTAGAACATGATCCATTAGTGGGATATAAAGTAAATACATTCAAATATTGATTTTAAAGAATGTCTTGACCAAATTTTTTAAAGAAAAAATATATAAAATAAAAAGTATCAGAGTACATTATACTCAGTAAGGATAAAATATTATTTCATGAAACTTCATATACACAGATATTAACTATGTGTATATTAAATCACAATTTTTTTTAGTGTGAGTTATGATCAAAGAATAATAAGAGCCATCAATAAAAATCTTCTAAAAAGCAATTTCAATTATTTCATTTTGCAATGAAAAGCTGGTCAGTGGCTGGACTAATTTCTATATAACTTTCCTAAGGTATTACACATGATATTCTGATTAATCTGTTAGTAAGAAAAATGAGAGTGCTTCTAACACCTGAAAGTCTAAAGTGAGGCTACGTGGAGTGAGGTAAAAGGCAGCAAGGGCCAAAAGAAAGGGAGAAGTTGAAAGTCATTTATAAATAGCATCAAAGCAGGACTCATACTCCATTTTTCGGAAAGTGTCTATGTACTTTCAAGGGCCTATGCTTTACAAAGAAAATTTGTAAAATGTTCTATATTATAGTGGTGGGCAGAAAAACTGGAGTGAATCATTCTAGAAAGTATGATTTTCTGCAGCAGAGAAATACCAAAGTATTTTTGTATTTTTAAAATTTTTATGCATAACTTCAAAGGCATATGATTTTCCCCCATGTAACCTACCCAATTTCAGTAACTTTATTATTTTGAAACAAATCTCAGATGTTGCATCATTTTATCAGTAAATATTTCATTATGGGTCTGAAACAGAATTGAAGTACTTTTTCAGAACAGACGGATCATTTATTATTTGAAGACCTCTAGAATATGAATGTGGAAAATTAAAAGATCAAATGGGAACCCATGAAAATGAAAAAGAGTGACGTACCAATGAGATATTTCAGCCACTCAGGTAGGAAAAAAAAGGTCCAACAGTCCTTTGAAAAATAAAAGAGTTGAGGCCGGGCACAGTGGCTCACGCCTGTAATCCCAGCACTTTGGGAGGCCGAGGCGGGTGGATCACGAGGTCAGGAGATCGAGACCATCCTGGCTAACACAGTGAAACCCCGTCTCTAATAAAAAATACAAAAAAATTAGCTGGGGATAGTGGCGGGCACCTGTAGTCCCAGCTACTTGAGAGGCTGAGGCAGGAGAATGGTGTGAACCCAGGAGGCAGAGCTTGCAGTGAGCCAAGATCGCACCACTGCACTCCAGCCTGGGTGACAGAGCGAGACTCCATCTCAAAAAAAAAAAAAAGAAAAAAGAAAAAGAAAATAGTTGAAAGTGAAAAAACAATCATGAACAGAGTTCAAGGTAAAGCAATCAATTCCGGAAGAACTAGAACCATGCAACGTCAGTGACTTGAACTTGATCATTAGACAAAATAGTCAAATATATTTTTCTGCCAATAAGAATATAGACCTCTATTCTAGACAGTGATGCAAGTTTTGAGAGGAAATATAGATGTTATTAATAAAGTTGTAGGCTGGGTGCTGTGGCACAAACCTGTAATCCAAAAACTTTGGGAGGTCAAGGTGAGAGAATCACTTGAGGCCAGAGGTTTGAGATCAGCCTAGGCAACAAAGTGAGACTCTGCCTCCACAAAAAAATTAAATAATTAGCCAGGCATTGTGGTGCACCCTTCAGCCCTAGCTACTTGGGAGGCTGAGATGGGAGGATCCTTTGAGTCCAGGAGTTCAAGGTTACAGTGACCTGTGATTGCACCACTGCACTCCAGCCTGGGCAACAGAGTGAGACCCTGTCATTCATTCATTCATACGTACATACATAAAATAATACATATACACACACTTTTACCCCTGCTACAAGTTTTAATATTGTTATTAATATTAAAATAATAAAATTTAATATAATAAATATATTAATATTGATATATTTAATAATATATTAATATTGATATATTTGAATAATATATTAATATTATTTTATTATCTATTAAAATATATATATTTTTTGAGATGGAGTCTCACTCTGTTGCCCAGGCTGGAGTGCAGTGGTGCAATCACAGCTCACTGCAACCTCCGCCCCCCCGGTTTCAAGCAATTCTCCCACCTCGGCCTCCCGAGTAGCTGGGATTACACGTGCCCACCACCACTCTTGGCTAATTTTTGTATTTTTAGTAGAGACAGGGTTTTGCCATGTTGGCCAGGCTTGTCTCAAACTACTGACCTCAGGTAATCCACCCGCCTCGGCCTCCCAAAGTGCCGGGATTGTAGGCGTGAGTCACCACACCCAGTCCAGGGGTAAAAGTATATATGCGTGTGTGTGTGTGTGTGTGTGTGTGTGTGTGTGTGTGTGTGTGTGTGTATATATATATATATATATATATTTTTTTTTTTTTGGACACAGAGTCTCATTCTGTCACCCAGGCTGGAGTGCAGTGGCACAATTTCAGCTCACTGCAAGCTCCGTCTCCTGGGTTCAAGCGATTCGCCTGCCTTAGCCTTCCAAGTAGTCAGGACTACAGGCACAGGCCACCACACCTGGCTAATTTTTGTATTTTTAGTAGAGACAGGGTTTCACCATGTTGGCCAAGCTGGTGTCGAACTCCTGACCTCGTGATCTGCCCGCCTTGGCCTCCCAAGTGCTGGGATTACAGGCATGAGCCACCGTGCCCAGCCATAAAAGTAGATTTTTATGTAAAATTAGGTACTCAACTAATGTACATATAGGAGAAGCCAGAGTATAATGAGAACTTCATAGATCCCACTGATGCAACTACACCCCACATCTAAAAATTTTTAATCTTTATGAAAGCATTTATGTAAAAAGGAGCAACGTTAACCTATGTGTTTCACTTTTTTTTAAGTCTTGCTTTACTGTTAATTATTTGGACAATTTCCTAAAGAGTCTGGCACATAATTTTCAGCTTTGTTTAGATCCAGTGATTATGAAGCAGCTCCACCTAAGTGGTATGAAGATCACTGACATACACTGTTAACATCAAAAAACAAATTTCAATCCTCTTGCACAAATGATCTACCTTTTTTTTTGTAATTTTGTTTACACCTACTTTTTCTTTTTTACTGAGGTATAACTTACATGCAGTAAAGCACACAAACGTTAACTGTAGAGCTCAGTGAATTTTTATATATCCATACATACACCCATGTAACTACCATTTGGAAAGAGAACATTTTCAGCATACCAGTAGGTTTTCTGGTACCTCCTCTCAATGACTAACTCCTACTTATCACAACCAAAGGTAATCTGTTTTGACTGCTATTGTAGGAAATCACATTTGCTTATTTTTGACATCATATGGATGGAATTATCTAATAAGCATTCTCATGTATCTGCATTCTTTTCCTTGATTACGTCTGTGAGATTCATGCACTTTCTTGCATGCATTAGTAGTTCATACTTTTTCATTACTAGATGGTATTCCATTGTATGAATATATCACAATTTATTTATCTGTCCTACTGTTGATGGACATTTGGGCTGTTTTCAGTTTGGGCCATTAGGAATAATGCTGCTATGAATATTATTAAATATGTTTCTTGGTGCACATATATATGCATTTTCTTAAGTGAATACCCAGAGTGGAATTTCTGGATCATAGAGTATTCATACACAGAAACAAACAGGCCAGGCACAGTGGCTCACGCCTGTAATCCCAGGACTTTGGGAGGCCGAGGTGGGTGGATCACGAGGTCAGGAGTTCAAGACAAGCCTGGCCAACATAGTGAAATCCTGTCTCTACTAAAAATACAAAAATTAGCCAGGCATGGTGGCACGCACCTGTAGTCCCAGCTACTCGGGAGGCTGAGGCAGGAGAATCCCTTGAACCCAGGAGGCGGAGGTTGTGGTATGCCGAGATCGCACCACTGCACTCAAGCCTGGGCAACAGAGCGAGACTCCATCTCAAAAAAAACACAACAAAACAGAAACAAATAAAATACCCATAAACAAAATGCATAAACAAAATGTGGTATATTCATACACTGGATGAGGACATGACCTAGTTTTACTAAAATGATAAATAAGAAAGCATAAGTTCTCCTACATTAGAGGACCATACTGTTAATTAAAAAGAAGTACACGTATATACGCGCGCACACACACACATAAAGGTTTCAGCTTGTTCAAGCCCTTTCTTTCTGAATAAGGGTAATAAGCTTATCAAATTCACTTTGCATTTCACCAAGCAGCATGTTGAAAAAAGACAGCCCTTCTCAAGAAGTCTTTGGAAGCTGTGAGTTGAGCTGATATAACAATCGTCACTGACCACCCAGGACAACCAGGGCAAAATAGGTAGTCATTCCACTCAGACTTACCTTTTTTTTTGTTGTTTGTATTGTTTTGTTTTGTTTTGAGACAGTCTTGCTCTGCTGCCCAGGCTGGAGTGCAGTGGCGCAATCTTGGCTCACTGCAACCTTAGCTTCCTGGGTTCAAGCGGTTCTATAAAAATAGCCCGGCTAATTTTTTGTATTTTTAGTAGAGACAGGATTTCACTGTGTTAGCCAGGATGGTCTCAATTTCGTGACCTCATGATCTGCCCGGCTCGGCCTCCCAAAGTGTTAAGGATTACAGGCGTGAGCCACTGAGCCTGGCCCCTTTTCTCATATTTTATCTTCAGAACTGCTGCTTCTCCCTCCAAATCAAAACTCTATTCTGTTGGTGTCTTATGCTAAGCATTCAGAAACAGCCAACTTAGTTCCATTTACAATAGCCCAAAGATAGAAGCAACCCAAATGTCCATTGATGAGTGAATGGCTAAACAAAATATGATATATACATACAATGGATTATTCAACTTGAAAAAGGAAGGAAATTCTTTTTTCTTTTTTTTGAGACAGAGTCTCACTCTGTTGCCCAGGCTGGAGTGCAGTGGCACGATCTTGGCTCACTGTAAGCTCCGCCTCCTGCGTTCACGCCATTATCCTGCCTCAGCCTCCCAAGTAGCTGGGACTACAGGCACCCGCCACCACGCCCGGCTAATTTTTTGTATTTTTAGTTGAGACGTGGTTTTACCGTGTTAGCTAGGATGGTCTCGATCTCCTGACCTCATGATCCGCCCGCCTCGGCATCCCAAAGTGCTAGGATTACAGGCATACGCCACCATGCCGGGCCAAAGGAAGGAAATTCTGATACATACTATTATCCTTGAGAACGTTATACTAAGTAAAATAAACTTGCCACAAAAAGACAACTACTGTATGATTCCACTTTTATCAAATATCTGAAGTAGTCAAATTCATACAGACAGAAAGTAGGGGCTGGGTGCAGCAGCTCACACCTGGAATCCCAAAACTTTGGAAGGGCGAGGCAGGAAGATCACTTAAGGCCAGGAGTTCCAGACCAGTCTGAGCAACATAGTGAGACTCCATCTCTATAAAAATAAAAAAAATAAAAAGAGAAAGTAGAGTGGTAGTTACTTGGGAAGAGGGGAAAGTAGGAGTTGTTTAATGAGCATAGAGTTTCCAATTCACAAGATGAAAAAGTTCTAGGCTGGGGGCGGTGGCTCAAGCCTGCAATCCCAGGACTTTGGGAAGCCAAGGCAGTTGGATCACCTGAGGTCAGGAGTTCAAGGCCAGTCTGGCCTACATGGCAAAACCCCGTCTCTATTTAAAAAATACAAAAATTAGCTGGGCGTGGTGGCGAGCGCCTGTAATCTCTGCTACTCAGGAGGCTGAGGCAGGAGAATTACTTGAACCTGAGAGGCAGAAGTTGCAGTGAGCCGAGACTGTGCCGAGAAAAAAAAAAAAGAAAAGAAAAAGTTCTAGAGATGTATTTCACAATAATACAACTATACTAAACACTACTGAATTGTACACTTAAAAATGATTGAGATGGCAAATTTTATAATTTTATGGAGTTTTTTTTTTTTTTTTTAAACACAGTGTCTATTCTGTTGCCCAGCCTGGAGTGTAGTGGCTCAATCTAGGCTCAGCGCAGCCTCAACCTCCTGAGCTCAAGCAATCCTCTCACTTTAGCCTCCCAAGTAACTGGGATTACAGGCATGCACCATCAAGCCTGGCTAATTTTTTTTTTTAACATTTTTTGTGGAGATGCGGTCTTGCTATGTTGTCCAGGTTGGTCTCAAATGCCTGGCTTCAAGTGATCCTCCTGCCTTGGCCTCCCAAAGTGCTGGGATTACAGGCATGAACCATCATGCCCAGCCTCTACTTTCTATCTCTACACAATTGCCTGACCTAATTTTTTATTTTTTATTTTTTTGAGACAGGGTCTCAGTTGGTTGCCCAGGCTGGAGTACAGTGGTACGATCTCAGCTCACTGCAACCTCGGCCTCCCGGGTTCAAGCAATTAGTGCCTCAGCCACCCAAGTAGCTGGGATTACAGGCATGTGCCACCATGCCTGGTTAATTTTTATATCTTTTTGTAGAGACAGGGTTTCACCATGTTGACCAAGCTGGTCTCAAACTCCTGACCTCAAGAGATCCGCCCGCCTCTCAGTCTCCCATGAATTTTTCATATGAAATGGAATCACAAAATCAATGGTCTTTTTGTTACTGGCTCTGTTCATTTAACCTGTTTTCAAGATTCATCTATGTTATAGTAGTATGTATCTTTATTCATTTTTATGGGCTAATAATACCACATTTTGTTGACCTATTACATCAGGTGATAAACATTTGGGGTGCTGCCACTTTTTGAGAAATTGTCAGACTGTTTTCCAAAGTGGTTATAGCATTTTACATTCCCAAGAGCAGTGTATAAAGACTCAGATTTCTACACTTCCTCCCTAGCCAACAATTGTTATCTGATTCTAGTCACCCTAGAGGGTATGAAATGGTAACTGTGGTTTTGATATGCATTTCCCCAATGGCTAATAATGTTGAGCATCAAGTCATATGCTTACTAGTCATCCTTACATTGTTTCTGGAGAAAAGTCTATTCAAATCTTTGGCCTATAGTAAGAATGATACAATGGACTTTGGGCAGAAGGGTGGGAGGGGGACAAGGGATAAAAGACTACAGATAGGGTGCAGTGTACACTGCTCAGGTGATGGGTGCACCAAAATCTCAGAAATCACCATTAAAGAACTTACTCATGTAACCAAACACCATCTGTACCCCAATAACCTATGGAAAAACAAACAAAAAGTGTATCTAAAGTGACCATTAAAAAAAAATCCTTTGCCTATTCTTAAATTGGGTTGTCTTTTTATGAATGAGTTGTAAGAGTCTTCTATATATTCTGAATACTAGCCCATTGTTAGATACATAATTTCCAAATATTTTTCTCCCATTATGTAGACTGACTTTTAAGTTTCTTTTTTTTTTTTTCTTTTTGAGACGGAGCCTCACTCTGTCACCCAGGCTGGATTGCAGTGGTGTGATCTTGGCTCACTGCAACCTCTGCCTCCCGGGTTCATGCAATTCTCCTGCCTCAGCCTCCTGAGTAGCTGGGATTACAGAAGCGCACCAACACACCCAGCTAATTTTTGTATTTTAGTAGAGACGGGGTTTCACCATGTTGGCCAGGCTGGTCTCAAACTCCTGACCTCAAGTGATCCACACACCTCTGCCCTCAGCCTCCTGAGTAGCTGGGATTACAGAAGCGCACCAACGCACCCAGCTAATTTTTGTATTTTAGTAGAGACGGGGTTTCACCATGTTGGCCAGGCTGGTCTCAAACTCCTGACCTCAAGTGATCCACCCACCTCTGCTTCCCAAAGTGCTGGGATTACAGCCATGAGCCACTGCACCTAGCCAACTTTTAACTTTCTTGATGGTGTTCTTTGTCACACAAAAGTTTTAAATTTTTATGAAATCCAATTTATCTGTTTTTTTCTTCTACGGTTTATGCTTTTGGTATCATAACTAAGAATCCACTGGCAAATATGAGGGCAATAAGATTCATCCTTATGTTTGTTTTTTTTAAGACTTTTATAGTTTTGACTCTTACATTTAGTCCTTTGATCTACTTTGGGTTAATTTTTTATTTATGGTATGAGGTAAGGGTCCAACTTGAATCTTTTGACTGTGGCTATCCAGTTGTCCCAATACCACTTGTCAAAATAATTATTGTTTCCCCATTGTATGGTCTTGACACACCTGTCAAGTGCAATTGACTAGAGATTCATGGGTAGCTGTCAAATCTATTTTACCAGTCTATATGTCTATCCTGATGGGAACACCACACTGTCTGCTTTGTAGTAAATTTTGAAATCCAAAGTATGAGTCATCCAACTTTGTTCTTCTTTTTTCAAGATTGTTTTGGCTCTTCTGGGTTTCTTGAAATTCCGTATGAATTTTAGAATCAGCTTTCAGTTTCCACAAAGAAGCCAGCTGAGATTCTGATAAGGACTGTGTTGAATCTACTTCAACTTGGGGAGTGCTGCCATCTTAACAATATTAAATCTTGAGATCCACGAATGTGGAATGTCTTACCATGTAGTTAGATCTTAAATTCCCTATGACAATACTTTATAGTTTTCAGAGTATAAATTTTGTACTCATTTTATTAAATTTATTCCTAAGTATTTTATTCTTGATGCTAATGTAAGTGAAATTTTTAATTTTTTTAATTTTTGATTTAAATATATATACTTTTGTGTAATATTGATTCAGACCTCTTCTCTCATGATCTATCCCCAGAAACGTATTATGTCTTTTAATGAGAATAATATTAGTATCTCTTAAATGTCTACTAGGGAACTATTTTGGCTAAGATATTTTTAATTTTTATTATTATTTTGATTTGTTTCCTAGTCCTCAGCCTTGTTCCAGACAGCTGGAGCTTATTAACACAAGTGATATCATATGAAAGTTTTACTAAGACACAGCTAAAAATTTCAGCAAATATAATTTATAATTCTAATTCATATTACTGTTAACTTATACTGTATACAAATTTTGTGAAAAATTCCACATTTAGCCTTGACTCCTCAATACAAATATTTTAGAGTAGAATAAAACTATTGAAAAATATAGTTGTATCATCAATGTATAAATTTTCTGTGCAATCTATACAAAATAAAATTTATCCAGAAGCTACAGAGGAAGATATATTTCTTATAATAACCTCTATTTTCATGAAAATGTTTATTGTGTTATTATTATAATAAAATCTAGATTTAACTGGAAGCCCAATTTTATGGTTAACAGTTCTAGTACTCCACTTGAAGAAATAGAATGTAGCCATTAAAATTATAATCATGAAAACCACATAGCAATGTAGTTAATAAAAAAGCCAAATCCCAAAGTATATCGAACATTTATATCAAGGTACACACATACCTGAACAAAGTCTTTGTTCTAATTTTTGTGATGACATTGCAATACTGCCTACCAAAAAAAATTGCCCAAACCAACAAAACAAAAAAGCTCCATAAATTAGAATTATCCTAAACCTGTCTATAGTCTAGATGTTCAAATCCAAAAAAACTGTTTATCATTTAGGTAAATCTATTTGCTGAAGTACTTTATAAAATAAAGAAGACTAACAAGTATAAAAAGTAGCATTACAACCCTCAAAAAGGACCCTACTCTGCTGAGATACTGTTAACATGTTAACTTCTAGTTTCACAGTACAAACAAACATTAATCCAAACTACGTGGAATAGTCCTTTAATCAAAAAACATTTAGAATTACTTAAATCACAAAGCATTTACTGTTTCAGCTTTTTGCCCTGATAAACTGGAAAAAAATCCTACTATTCTTTAGATATGAACACCTCTGGATAAAAACAGATTGCTCCATGTTTTCTAAAAGCACAGAAAAACTACATTTTGGAGGAAAGGGGAGTGAGATCACTCTAGTTAATTTATCTTCTCCAAGAAGGGAAAAAAAAAAAAAAAAAAAAACGATGACTTGTAATTCCTCCTTTTTTCATGGCCTACACAATAAAGTCCAAAATCTCTATCATGATCAAGAACACGCTTTGCTCACATCTCCGGCCTCACTTCCTAATACCAATTCCACTGAACGACCCCTGTGGATCTTAGTCACCCATGCTTTCCAGTAGTGCTGAGGTTCTTTACATTTTCTTGTGTTTCACACCTCCATGCCTTTTGTATGGTGCGGCTTCCTCTTTTGAGAATGTTCTTTCACGTTCTCACCCCCGGACCCCAGCCCTTTCTCCTTACTGCCCAACTCGAGCCTTAAAGGTTCAACTCAGAGTGTCTTATTTGTGCAGGTTTTCTGCCATTTGCCAATTCCAGCAGAGATATCACTCTTTCTAAGCTATATTAGAAGACTAACAAGTATAAAAAGTAGCATTACAACCCTCAAAAAGGACCCCACTCTGCTGATATTGTTAACATGTTATTGTTAACAATATTGTTAACAATATATTGTTAACTATATTGTTAACAATATATTGTTAACTCATATTGTTAACATGTTAACTTCTAGTTTCACAGTACAAACATTAACCCAAACTACCTGGAATAGTCCTTTAATCAAAAAACACTTAGAATTATAAATATATATAAGCTAATTATTTATATATTTTTTCTATTATTTTACTTACTGCATTGCAGTATAGTTACTAATTTCTAAGTATGAATCCCCAAATAATGATCTTGGCAAAAGCAGGGTCCATGTCTTATTTATGATCTTTGTACCCCCAGGGCCTAGCTAAATGCCTGCCAAAAAACCAGATGCTCAATACAATTTGTTAAATGAATAAATGGCTAGGTAATTATGGAAATCTACCCCTAGCCTTTTATTTGAAAGAGGCATAGTGTTTATAACATCCTCCACTTTGATTCTGCTCTAAATTTACTTTGCAATAGTATAATATTAAACTTCACAATAATTAATTTACCAATGTTTTTCCTCCTCACCCCCTGGAAAATCTCTGACGATTAATGTTGGGGATGATCCACCATAAAAACTAGACAGTGTCACTTAAAAGATCATTAGTTATCATTTTATACTTTATTTATATTTCTTTTTCTGGTAACATGTAATTATATTAAATGCTAATGACTATCATCTTTGTATTATAATTAGACATTTATTCTGATGTCTTTTGTAACTATTTTTTTCTGGCTTGTGGTATTTCAACTATACATTTAACCAGTAACTGGTAAGACTACATGGCATATAATAGAAATAGCTACTTGTGATGTCTTGGATCTGGGCTGTAGCTCCAATTCTGTGACAAGCTGGTTGTTCTCCCTAGACCAAGTCACTTAATTTTTAATTTCTCTCATCTTTAAAACGATGACAGTTGAACTAGACAACGCTAAAGTTCCTTATAAGTCTAAAACTTAACTACTTTTGTTGATCTGGACTTCACATATTAAGTTACTCAAAGTTACCATAAACTTTTGGGAAGCCTGGGACCATTCTTGTCTCATTCTAAACTTACAGTCATCTTTTTCATATTAATTGTTGCTAATCTAGTTGTCAAATCCAAAATTGTACAGTAGAACTGGTTTGTGAACCATGGTCAGGACTTTTGTTCAACTCTTTGCTTATTTAATATAATGCTGAATCTTGATTCTGTTAACCAGCAATACATATTAGCTGCCCCACCCAAAGCATTGTGTTGTGTACAGCTTTCATCAGTATGTTCTTCAAAGGTTTGATCCAATTCACTGTTGAAGTGGATAGGACCAAAATACAGAATTCTACTGTTTAGCATCAATGAAGGCAATGATCCATTAACTCATTCTCTTTTATGAAGATGGTTAAAGGAATGACAAATCTACTTAATTATCTTTTCAGTCACCGCACATTTCTATATATGTTACCAGAATACACAAAAGTATATCAAATAAATGCCTTGCTGAAATAAAAATGTATAACATAGACATCTAGTTTAACATGGCAGAAAAAAATTGAGACATTTAGCTCTATTTCCAAAACCCCACTGAAAGGACAAAGGAAACAAGAAAGGACAAAGAGAACAGGTGAGGAAACAGTAGACTAGAGATGTCAACATTTTGGAAGATGAGAACTGAATAAACAAATGGTAAATGACTTAGCAAAACTAAGCTATCCAGCAGAAAAGGAATCTAAACACAGAATTACCTAATATCATGACAAATTTTTTAATTGTTGGACTTGAGGGAAAAAAATTAATGAAAGGTATATCGATAACTAAGAATTTTTTTTTAAAATCAAGTATCAGCAATTTTTAATTCTGAGGGAAGGAATGATGGAGTCATACTAAAAAGGAAATACAGTAACAGTGCTCTCATAGATTGGTTGTAAACAATACTTCCACAGCCATAAAGCTGTAAATGTAAAAAAATTATTGAACCAAAAAATATGACATAAGTATATTGGGAGAATATGGGCAAGGTATGTACGTCATTAGGGATGGCATCTGTGAGACAATCAATAACAATATCTAATATTGAAAAAATTAAGAAATAATATTTAGAAATAAGGAGGTATCTAGACGACATGGATAAAATAATTGAACCACTTGCCTATAGGATTCAGAACTTTAGAATCTATGTAACCTAGTTATTGCAATTAAAGATAAATTATAAAAAATATTACATATGATACTTTATAAAGTTATATATATATGTGTGTGTGTGTGTGTTTGTGTGCATGTGTATATATATATATTTCCTCTTGTCCTAGTAACCCCAACATAGAAAAAAAAAATTGAATCAATCCAGCATCACCTGCTCTTTGAAAGCCCACAACAGCTGGCAGTAAGCTCCACTTTCTTTGACAAAAGCTTTGCCTTCTTCTGGAAAAGTAGGCCATAAGTTCAGACAGTTTTTTCCTTAGGATGCATGATGACATCATGTAAATACCGCTTCTGAATCACCCTCATAAACACATCTTTCTATAAACTTCTGTTGCCCATAACCATCCTACTTTCATAGTCCTCCTCAAAAATTGTGGCCAGACACGGTGGCTCATGCCTGTAATCCCAGGACTTTGGGAAGCCAAGGTGGGCAGATCACCTGAGCTCAGGAGTTTGAGACCAGCCTGACCAACATGGCGAAACCCCATCTCCACTAAAAATACAAAAATTAGCCGGCCGTGGTGGTGCACGCCTGTAACCCCAGCCACTCCAGAGGCTGAGGCAAGGCACGAGAATCACTTGAACCCAGGAGATGAA
This sequence comes from Pan troglodytes, assembly GCF_028858775.2. Taxonomy (NCBI): domain Eukaryota; kingdom Metazoa; phylum Chordata; class Mammalia; order Primates; family Hominidae; genus Pan; species Pan troglodytes. The sequence continues at coordinate 56,284,881 of NC_072414.2, forward strand.
GGCTGCAGCGAGCCGAGATTGCAACACTGCACTCCAGCCTGGGCGAACAAGTGAGACTCTGTATCAAAAAAAAAAAAAAATCCGGAATTGTTTGGCAAGCCTGGAAATTTTACCGTTACATTCTTCTGGTTAACCATTCAAGATGTCAATGCATAATCTTGCAAGTATTGTATCTGTGACACTTCTAAAATTACCATATTAATGCAATGCAGACTGTGTGTCACCTAATGTGGTTAGAACTCTTCACTTCTACTTTATTTTGATGGATTATGCTATTGACAGAAATAATTCTTCTCCAAGATCTGCTAAAACTGCTTAACCTTAACAAATTGTGCTTAAGTTAAACTAAGGTGTAATTCCAAAAGAAATTTAAACTACGATACTACTACAAACAAGAATCTCATATACATTTGATATTCTTCCAAGAAAATTAAAATGCACAACCAAAACAAAATAGACAAATGGGACTTAATTAAACTAAAAAGCATCTGCACAGCAAAAGAAATAAGAGAGTGAACAGACAACCTGCTGAATGGGAGAAAATATTTGCAAACTGCATCTAACAGGAAACTAATATCCAATTACAAGGATATTATAGTATTTACAATACTAATTGTAAGAATTTACAAGGAACTTAAACAATAACAAAAAACCGTATAACCTCATCTAAAAGTGAGCAAAGGACATGAACATTTTTCAAATGAAGACATACAAATGACTTCATTTGAATGACATTTGAATGACATACAAATGACCAAGAAGCATATGAAAAAACGCTCAAAAGAACTAATCAGCAGAGAGATGCAAATTAAAACCACAATAAGATATAATTTTATACCTGTCAGAATGGCTATTATTATTATTTTTTGTTTGGTTGGTTTTTCCAATAAGCCTTTTACACTCCTAAGAATGGCTATTATTAAAAAGTCAAAAAATAAAAGATGTTGGCATGGGTGCAGAGAAGAGAGAACACTTATACACTGTTGGCGGGAATGTAAATGAGTGCACCCTTTATGAAAAACAGTATGGAAGTTACCCAAAAAACTAAAACCACCATTTGATCCTGCAATCTCACTAATGGGTACCTACCCAAAGGAAAAGAAATCATTACATCAAAAAGACACCTGCATATGTTATGTTTATCACCAAAAATATGGAAACAAGTGTCCCTCATGGATGATTTTATATATATATATATGTATATATATATGTGTATATATATATGTATATATATATGTGTATATATATATGTATATATATATACACACACACACACACATACACACACATTTTACACACACACACACACACACACACACACAGGCAGACAGGCAATGAACTACTATTCCGCCCTTAAAAAAATAATAAAATTTCACGTTTTTTGCAGCAACATGGATGGAACTGCAGGCCATTAACTTAAGTGAAACAACTCAGAAACAGAAAATCAAAAAATGCATGCTTTCACTTATTAAGTGGGAGCTAAATAATGTGTACACATGGACACAGAGTGTGGAATAATAGACACTGAAGACTTAAAAGGGTGGGAAAGAGGTGAGAAATGAGAAATTATTTAATGGATACAATGCATATTATTCAGGTGATAGTTACACAAAAAAACCCAGACTTCACCATTAGGGAATATATCCACATAACAACAACAAAAAAATTAGAATGCATTTTATCTAAAGTTATAATTTAATTTAATTTAATTTTATTTATTTTTTTTGAGACAGAGTCTCGTTCTTGTCACCCAGACTAGAGTGCAATGGCACGATCTCAGCTCACCTCAGCCTCCCGAGTAGCTGGGATTACAGGCGCCCACAACCATGCCTGGCTAATTTTTGTATTTTTAGTAGAGACGGGGTTTCACCACGTTGGCCAGGCTGGTCTCCAACTCCTGACCTCAGATGATCTGTCTGCTCTGGCCTCCCAAAGTGCTGAGATTACAGGCGTGAGCCACCATGCCCAGCCAAGACTCCTATTTTTAATCACTTAAGCAGAAGAATGACATGACTTCTAAAACTTGTTTTAGTTTGTTCCATCCACAGAACCTAAAAATTTGTAAATTTATAAGAAAACTTTAACAAGGTTACAAATATATATCAGTGTTTCTGGTTAATTAGGTGTTTGGCTGATACACTTTCATTTGTTTAAAATACCATGATTTTCTAAGAAACTATTAACTTAAAAGCAAAAATTTGATTTTAAAATGGCTTCATTTTGAACTAGAGAAGAAATACCTTTAAATTATGTTACATTTTGGTCTGGGTGCAGTGGCTCACGCCTGTAATCCCAGCACTTTGGGAGGCCGAAGTGGGCAGATCACTTGAAGTCAGGAGTTCGAGACCAGCCTGGCCAACATGGTGAAACCCCATCTTTACTAAAAATACAAAAAATTAGCTGGGTGTGGTGGTGGGCACCTGTAATCCCAGCTACTCAGAAGCCTGAGGCAGGAGAATTGCTTGAACCCAGGAGGTGGAGGTTGCGGTGAGCTAAGATCATGCCATTGCACTCCAGCCTGGGCAACAAGAGTGAAACTCCATCTCAAAAATAAAATAAAATAAAATTATGTTTCATCTTAAGCCTGCATTCTCTCAGATGATTTTCAAAAATGTTTAAAGCAGCAGAATCATACCTTTCAAACAAAATCTTATTGAAAACTCAAATGTATAAAATGTATAAAACAGATAACATGGAGAGTTCTGCCTGCTCACTTTTCTTTTCTCATTGACTTGGAGTGGAAAATAATGGATCTAAGACTGTGGGATATAATATGAAATGAACTGCTTTAGATAGTATTCATCTGTGAATTGTTAATAATTACAACTGCCAAAAAAAGAAAAGCTAGTAGCAGAAGTTAAAAGTTCCAGTAAAAGCAGGGCGCAGTGGCTCACGCCTGTAATCCCAGCACTTTGGGAGGCCGAGGCGGGTGGATCACAAGGTCAGGAGATCGAGACCATCCTGGCTAACATGGTGAAACCTCGTCTCTACTAAAAATCGACATATTAAAAAAAAAAATTAGTCGGGCGTGGTGGCAGGCGCCTGTAGTCCCAGCTAGTCGGGAGGCTTAGGCAGGGGAATGGTGTGAACCTGGGAGGCGGAGCTTGCAGTCAGCCAAGATCGAGCCACTGCACTCCAGCCTGGGCGACAGAGCGAGACTCCGTCACAAAAAAAAAAAAAAAAAAGTTCCAATTTAAGTTCACAAGTGACAGTTCAGTAATTCAGACAAGGAAAGAACAATATGCAGAGGCTGTCATATAAATCCTACATCAATCACAGAAATAAGTGTCTTACTTTAGAAACCATGCAGGAGTGTCACAGAACAAGCTGCTACCCTTAGCCAATTTATTTACCTTTGTCAGAAGTATCCTGTGTTAATGCATTTTTGCATATTTCATCAGACACCAAAGATGGAAAAGATCAAAAAGGTTAATTTGTTGTGCCTCCATTTTGTTGTATGCAAGTAAAAACATCCTCTCACTCTATCCTACTTCAAAAGGATAATGTGAATATTATTAAAATCATATGCCTGTCTCTCTAGTCTAACAGGTCTCCCATAAACATACGTGCACCCCTATGTGGATGTGAAAGAAATATCACCAGCCGGGTGCAGTGGCCCATGCCTGTAATCCTAGCACTTTGGGAGGCCGAGGTGGCTGGATCACTAGCTTAGGAGATAGAGACCATCCTGGCCAACTTGGTGAAACCCTGTCTCTATTAAAAAAATACAAAAAATAATTAGCCGGGCATGGTGGCGGGCACCTGTAATCCCAGCTACTCAGGAGGCTGAGGCAGGAGAACTGCTTGAACCTGGGAGGCAGAGGTTGCAGTGAGCCAATATCGCGCCACTGCACTCCAGCCTGGTGATAGAGCGAGACTCCATCTCATAAATAAATAAATAAATAAATAAATAAATAAATAAATATCATCTATCTACTTATTCTTGCAACTAAGAAAAACATCAGCAATTATTTGTACATTGAGGATGTATATTTTCTTAACTCTAGAGGAAAATAATTTTATTTTAATGTTTACACGATTCTTTCCAGGCCTGATTCAGCAGAAGGCTCAAAACTTTAAAAATGAGAAAGTTCTCACAAGATTCCCCATGATTTTCAGTTAGTATCAATCTATAAAATCTGTTTTCATCCCATCATGTCCTCCTACCTACACAATCACTATCCATCAATTTTCCCTTCTGTCTTAAATCTTCATAATTCTCCTTTCATTGAGGCAGTACACAAAAGACTCCACAGAAATAATCTTTCCAATGAAAATGAGCAAAGGCCACATAGAAATACTCTTTAAAAAAATAAGCAAATATGTGTAAGTATGTTTAACTTCACCTATGAACACATACACATTTAAGTAATACCATTTTCCCCTATCAGACTGTCATAGATGAAAAGATTCTTGATATTGTTTAAGATTTCTGAAGCACTGGAGGAAATAAGCACAAGGACACACATACAAACTGAAACATCTTTTTGGAGGGCAAACTGACAATGTGTAACAAAATTGCAAACGTACATATCCTTTGACACAAAAAGTACGCTTCCAGGATGTAGTCTAAGAAATTAAACCAACTTTAAATACAAGGAGATCGAGTAGACCAGTGCCAGTCTGTGGCCCTGTTAGGAACCAGGCTGCATGGCAGGAGGTGAGCAGTGGGTAAGCAAGCATTACCACCTGAGTGCCACCTGAAAGATCAGTGGCAGCATTAGATTCTCACAGGAGTGCAAACCCTATTACTGTGCATGTGAGGGATCTAGCCTACATCTAATACTTGATGATCTAGGGTGGAACAGTTTCATCGTGAAACCATCCTCCACCCCTGGTACATGGAAAAATTGTCTTCCATGAAATGGGTCCCTGGTGCCAAAAAAGTTGGGGACTGCAGGAGTACTGTATTAATTATAGTATTAAAATACAAAATAATTTTTGTGTATATTGATAATGGCTAAATTGAATACCATAGAAATATTTAAAATTGATGAGATATATTTAAGTTGAAACAAGATGTTCATGCTCTATTAAGGAATAAAAAGAGGCTTTTTTTTTTGAGACGGAGTCTCACTCTGTCTCCCAGGCTGGAGTGCAGTGGTGCAGTCTCAGCTCACTGCAACCTCCATCTCCCAGGTTCAACTGGTTCTCCTGTCTCAGCCTCCCGAGTAGCTGGGATTACAGGCGTCCGTCACCAAGCCCGGCTAATTCTTTGTATTTTTAGTAGAGATGGGGTTTCACCACGTTGGCCAGGTTGGTCTCAAACTCCTGATCTCAGGTGATCCGCCCACCTCGGCCTCTCAAAGGGCTGGGATTACAGGCATGAGGCACCACGCCCAGCCATAAGAGGAAGCTTAGAGCACAATTTGATTGCATTTCTAAAATATGTCCTAATACACATTTTTGAGCTGTAGAAAATTAAACCATCATTAGTGGTTATCTCCACAGACACCTCTAAAGTAGAATTAAAAAAAATTTTAAGCAATAAGTGTATTTTCTTTTTAAAAAAATTTGCTTTAATGAAATTGTTTTGCTTTGATTACTACTTTTTGCTGATTACAAAATACACATGGCTCATTTTAAAAAGATAGGGAAGGGCCAGGAGTGGTGGCTCATGCCTGTAATCCCAGCACTTTGGGAGGCCAAGGCAGGCAGATCACCTGAGGTCAGGAGTTCAAGACCAGCCTGGCCAACATGGTGAAACCCCGTCTCTACAAAAAATACAAAAAATTAGCTGGGCGTTGTGGCAGGTGCCTGTAATCCCAGCTACTTGGGAGACTGAGGCAGGAGAATCGCTTGAACCCAGGAGACGGAGGTTGCAGTGAGCCAAGATCGTGCCATTGCACTCCAGCCTGGACAACAAGAGTGAAACTTCGTCTCAAAAAAAAAAAAAAAAAAAAAGAGGGTTGGGGGGTGGCCAGGCGCGGTGGCTCATGCCTATAATCCTAGCACTTTGGGAGGCCGAGGTGGGTGGATCACAAGGTCAGGAGATCAAGACCATCCTGGCTAACATGGTGAAACCCCATCTCTAGTCTGGTGTGATTTCTTAATCCCTATCTCAAGCCTAACTTTCTAAGTCTCAGATATGCATTTCTGCATATGTGTCACCCAGTCCTCAAATATTCACAAACTCTATCTTACCTGCCTTCCCAACCACTCTCCCTAGTCCTATATTTACTATCTCAATTAACTCATTTATGCCTAGTGTTCCATTATTGGAATGCTAGGCTGGTGGGAGTTATTTATATACACTGCTCGAGGTCATCACCAAGGTCTGATTTTTCACAAAAAAATTTGCAGCTTCCGGCATAAATGGGTTTACATCTTCCTCATTTATAAGGTCTCTTCAAGCTGGCACATTTAGTCATCTTTGACTTCTTCCCATCAAATAATTAGTGACTAAATCCTGCCTAAAGTCTATGTCTAAAATTTCTAATTTACCCTGTCCTCTCTCCATCTCACTTCCATTTTCAGAGCTAAGACCAAAGGCCCTGCTACTTCTGACCTGGACAATTCAGCCTTTCTTGAGTACCCATTACATACCACACACAGTGAAAGGAATTAGAATATGAGGACTAAAAAGCAAAGTAATAATACCCTTACACCTATCTTGGGAGAGAGAAATGGAAGAATAAAGTACAACATGATAAGTATTACAATTAGAGCAAAATCTACAAGATGTCAACTTCTTTCCTATTTGATCTAATCTTACAATATAACCCGAATTCTCTTTCTGGAATATAAACTAGATTATGTCACTCTGTTGTAAAACTCCTGATGATTCGACCCCATTGCCTACAGGATAAAGTCCAAATGCTTTAATATATGCAAACACTTCACAATTTCGTCCCAACTTACCTAAAAGCTTCATTCTATTACTTTTCTTTCACTTCACATCCTATGACCCAGTCATGTATAACTAAATGCTGCTGTGATATGCTGGGCACTTGCACAGTATCTAGTGATTGTGTATCCTGCACAAGCTCTTCTTCCTTATGTCTACCAGCAGAAATCCTGTCCTATCATCAAATCATACCTCCTCTTTGAAGCCTTTATTAACCTTCTCTGCCAATGTAGTTTCTATACAATCTGGTTTTTTGTTTGTTTGAGACACGGTCTCACTCTGTCGCCCAGGCTGGAGTGCAGTGATGTGATCTTGGCTCATGGTAGCATCAGGCTCCCAGGCTCAAGCCATCCTCCCATCTCAGCCTCCCAAGTAGCTAGGACTACAGGTGCATACCACCACACCCAGCTAATTTTTGTATTTTTTGTAGAGACGAGGTTTTGCCACGTTGCTCATGTTGGTATTGAAATCCTAAGCTCAAGTCATCTGCCTGCCTTGGCCTCCCAAAGTGCTGGGATTACAGGCATAAGCCACTACACCCAGCCCCCAATCTGCTATATTATCACTTTGTATTGCAATTTGTTTTTCTCTGTCTACCACTAGACTGTGGTATTTGTAGAGACAAAAACTATATCTTCTTATTTCTATCCTTCCCAGAGTCTAGTATCAGTAAATATTCAAGAAATAGTTGTTAAATGTATGATGAAGGCTGGGTGCAGTGGCTCACGCCTGTAATCCTAGCACTTTGGGAGGCTGACGTGGGCAGATCACCTGAGGTCAGGAGTTCAAGACCAGCCTGGCCAACATGGTGAAACCCTGCCTCAACTAAAAATAAAAAATTAGCCGGGCATGGAGGCACACGCCTGTAATCCCAGCTACTTGGGAGGCTGAGACAGGAGAATCACTTGAACCCGGGAGGCAGAGGTTGCAGTGAGCCGAGATTGCGCCACTGCACTCTAGCCTGGGCAAAAAGAGCAAAACTTCATCTAAAAAAAAAAAAAAGAAAACTGTATAATGGGGTGGAAACATTTGCAGAGAACCAAAATGCACTATCGTTACTTTTTTTTTTTTTTTTTTTTTTTTGCTGTTTGGAACCGATAGGTCTACTATCTACCACCACCCCCACATAAACCTGGAGCCCAAAGAAAGTACGCTTTATTTTCCCCCCTCTTCCTATTCATCAGCTTTTTATCCTTCCATCTCATAAATAACAGTAAACAATACAGAAAGAATCCCTGCCCTTTAAAGGGCTTATATTCAAGTAAGGAGAGGCAATTAATAGGGAAACATACATATGGTCATTTCAGATAGTGATGAATGCAATGAATAAAATAAAGCAGTTTGACGAGACAGGATGTGCTAGAGAAGAAACGTGCTATTTTAAATGAGAATGAGGAACAAGTGATAGAATGTTTCTCTGAGAAGGTAAGACATAAGCTGAGGCCTAAAGGATGAGAAACAACCCACTATGCAAAATTTTAGGGAAATAATTCTGCAAGCAGAAGGAATTGCAAGTGTAAAGGCTCTGAAGCAGAAATGCACACGGTTGGTCAGGTGTGGCGGCTCACATCTGTAATCCCAACACTTTGGAAGGCCAAGGCAGGAGAATCGCTTGAGGCCAGGAGTTCAAGACCAGCCTGCAAAACATCATCTCTACAAAACATTTAAAAATAAAAAAATTAGCTGGGCGTGTTCTTATGCACTAGCTATTAAGGAGGCTGAAGTAGGAGGATCGCTTGAGCCCAGGAGTTGGAGGCTGCGTGAGCTATGATCATGCCACTGCACTCCAGGGCAGGTAACAGAGCAAGACCCTGTCTCTCCAAAAAAAAAAAAAAAAGAATAAGAAGAAATGCACTTGGCTGTTTGACAGACTGTGTGTCTAGGAAAGGAAATTAGTTTAGAGAAGCAGAGCTTTGTAGGTGGTAGCCATGATGTAGGCTGACTGCACCTGCCTTGACTTTGGAATTTTGTAGTTTACAATCTTCTCCTCGCTAATATTAGAACAAGAAAATGACGGAATGGGGTATGCAGCCCACTCTATTGTCAGGAAGATGCCAAATAATTCTGAAAGTATCTTTTCTAGATACAAGGCCACAACAGTATGGTCCCAGGGCTAATGAAAACTTGATAAGCAGAGAAGAGTAAAAGCACAGGAAAAGAAAGACAAGTTCTTCTGACTACAGGCAAGTCCAAATGAGAAACATCAAAATTATCTCAGATTCAAAGAGGAAACAAAACACAATACTACTCTGAAAATATATATGGGCTATAAATGTATGCTTTTAACTGAATGAATTTTTCCCTTCCCACGTAAACTTATAATACAAATCTAGACTTCAGTGATTAAACAGATTTCCACTTTTAATTCACCAAGGTTTTTCTTCACTTTCACAGAAATGAAACAATTGTCTGATGTTTTGAGAATTCAAAGATTTAGATACATTAGAAACTGCCTCTTAGCAATCATTTTGTGGATGTTTATGTCATAATTATTTAATCCATCCAAGTAGTACTGTGATGTTACAGTCAATTTATGACATAAAGAAATATTCACAGAACTATTCGTTAAAGCAACTCTGTGATTGCTAGAAAGTAAAGCAGTAATTACACATCTTAACTCGTATTGTAAGTAGCATCTGCTGGCTTTGGTAACCCGAACACAATTCTAAATATAAAGATCCTTTCATTATCCTAATTAAGTCCTGAATTTCCAGGTTGTCAGCCTTCTAACAGTAAAAATAAATCCATTCTCATCATTCTTAAATTCAAATGGTCTCTGGCTAGTATAGTGATGTTTCTCCAAGGCTCTCTATGGGGGATCAGAGATAAGATTTTGTCCATGTTCTCTATGCAGGACCATCACAAGTAGCAGAGGTGGTCAGGCGCAGTGGCTCAGCCTGTAATCCCAGCACTTTGGGAGGCTGAGGCGGGTGGATCACTTGAGGCCAGGAGGTCAAGACCAGCCTGGCCAATATGGCAAGAGCCCGTCTCCACAAAAATACAAAAAAAAAAAAAAAAATAAGCTGGGCATGGTGGCACATGCCTGTAAGTCCCAGCTACTCTGGAGGATGAGGCACAAGAATCACTTGAACCTGGGAAGAGGAGGTTGCAGTGAGCTGAGATCGCACCACTGCACTCCAGCCTGGGTGACAGAGCAACACTCCATCTCAAAAAGAAAAAGAAGTAGCAGAGGTAACAAACATAATTACATTATGTTCCCACCCTCCCACCATTCCCCCCAAAGGGCCAAAGTTTCTTACAATGAGTCTTCATATTAATCCACAGTCTCAAGAGCTATGAAGGAAAAGAAAACACTTTAGCCTAAAAGATGACCTTTCCACATTCTCCAGGCTAATTTCCAACTTCATATATTTATACGGCCTTTTATTTTCTCTATCCCACTCATCAAGGAAGAGCCATTAAAAAGTATATAAATGGCCGGGCGCGGTGGCTCACGCCTGTAATCCCAGCACTTTGGGAGGCCGAGGCGGGCGGATCACGAAGTCAGAGGATCAAGACCATCCTGGCTAACATGGTGAAACCCTGTCTCTACTAAAAATACAAAAACAAAATTAGCCGGGCGTGGTGGCGGATGCCTGTAGTCCCAGCTACTTGGGAGGCTGAGGCAGGAGAATGGCATGAACCCGGGAGGCAGAGCTTGCAGTGAGCCGAGATCGCGCCACTGCACTCCAGCCTGGGTGACAGAGTAAGACTCCATCTCAAAAAAAAAAAATTATATATATATATATATATATATATATATATATATATATATATATATATAAATACCCAATGTACCTTCTTCCCAATCTCACATTTTTAGACATATTAATTTTGTCATTATTTTCCATCTCACCCATAAATTCATAATTGAAATAGAAAATCCATTGCCTTAGTTGGGAAATAAAATTGCCTAACTTCTCCTTGGAGTTCTAACTTAATTCTAATGCTGGAAACTCCAGGAAGAAACGCAAACAAATTGTCTTTTGGAAAATTTCTCCAAACAGGATGTACTGTATATCCTTGAAGACTAAGCCTGGGTATTACTGAGTAAGGATTTACTCTTTTCTTTTCAGGGGCAGAGTCTGAATTAAACCAAGGCCTTATGCCCTTCTTAAAAGACCAACAGCATCTGCATCACCTGGAATTTGTAAAAATATGCAGAATTTGGGGCTCCACCTCAGACATCCTAAATCAGAGTCTGCATTTTACTGATATCTGTATGCAACTCTATGTTCATCAGAAAATCTCAGAACTGGTAGAAAACTTAAAAGCCCATCGCACACACATAAAGAGAGATGAGCCTTGGGTAACAAATAATTGATAATGACCATAGTGCCCCTTCACAAATTATTTCTTAACAACAGGTTCTCCTTAAGAAAAATTTCTTGTAAAACTATAAACGGCTTGTCTTGAAACACACCAAAGCTTATCATAGGTATTGTTGTTAGTAGAAGTCACTGACATAACCAAGTGCTTACCTAATCTGAGCTCTCCGAAGTTCCCACACCCTATCTTCTTGCCAACCCTGAAGTTGGGTCCCACCATAAGAACCCCAGAGGATGATGAGGAGCCAGATGGTCGAGAGCAGTGTGCACTCCTTTGTGCCATGGGTTTAGTTGTCCGTTGTCTTTCATCCTTTTCCCTACTAGGATGGTCCATGATCCTACAGGACAGAGTCTCCTATAGTACAGCAAGTAGCTTCAGTATGTATACCTCTCTTCAATACAAAAGTATGTCCAAATAAATTGTAGTCAGAGAAAGGTAAGGAGTTCTTTTAGCACCATATTTGTTTGTAATGTATCTCCGGGAGATGAAAAACCATTTATTTGTTCCCGTAGGAAATGTAGTCACTAGGTTTCAATCTTAGGTGAACATCTTGTAACCTACGTAAAAATCAAGAAAACATGTAGTTAAAAATTAAATTTTGAAACAAATTCAGAAAGTCACTACCAATTAGAATGAATCCTATCCAAAGGTGAGCAAAATGCAGCTTCTGAAATGGGTTTTGGTTTTCTATCCTCCAATAGTTTAACCATCTGGATTAGTTATTCACATAGTATCATAAGCTCAGTAGGCTGCAAACCATAGAAGCTAAGGAAACACACAAGCCTTTAATATAGAATGCTATCTTCTAGTAATGTATCTATGACCAAAAAGGAAGACAATTGTTGTTTTTTTCATCACTGGCTAACAGAAATACATAGCAGTGCTAAAATAAAGTTAAAGAAGCTGAGGATGATTTAATTTTAAGCTCTTCCTTTTAATTTCGCCAAAACTTATAAGAAATTAGACTATTCACTCCCCCATTCCCCTATCCAAGCATTTACCAAGCACTAGCAAGAATTATGTAATCTTCAGTTACCAATCAACACAGACAACCTCTATGAAGGAACTTCCAAAACTCTATTGGTATTAAGTAGTCCTAAAGTTCTGAAAAGCTAAACTTTTGGTGGTTTTTGCTGTATGCTGAGTATGCAATGACAGAGTGCCAAAAAGAGATCCTTTGCAGAACCCCAAAGTGAAAATAAAGCAAAAAAAAAAAAAAAAATCTTAAGCGTAACATTCATCTCTACCAGAATTCTGCAGTGTCCAAATTCAGGACTGAGCCCAACACAAATGTTTGCAATGAGATAATTTTGATGCTATATTTGATTATCCATGTGAGTATTCTTAACAAAAAAAAATACTGCTATCACCAATCACATACTAAACACACACTTATATTTCACTTTCATAAATGTTTTCCTTAAAACTTAAGGGAAAAGAAGGCCAGGTGTGGTGGCTCACGCCTGTAATCCCAGCACTTTGGGAGGCCAAGGCAGGCAGATCACCTGAGGTCAAGAGTTTGAGACCACCTGGCCAACATGGCAAAACCCTGTCTCTACTAAAAATATAAAAATTAGCTGGACGTGGTGGCAGGCACCTGTAATCCCAGCTACTCGGGAGGCTGAGGCAGGAGAATAGCTTGAACCTAGGAGGTGGAGGTGGCAGTGAGCTGAGCTCGTGCTACTGCACTCCCACCTGAGTGACAGAGTGAGACTCCGTCTCAAAAAAAGAAAGAAAGAAAGAAAGAAAACTTAAGAGAATTAGAACAAATGTCAAATGTTTGGTTATTATCACCAATTATACGACAGAGCGAAGACGCCTATACTCTAAACTTCCTGAGGACCTGTAATTCCCTACTAAAGTAACAGGTAAAAAGCTGTCAGCTGACTGTACAAGTGGGCACATAATCCAATAATACAATCTGTTTGCTTTATTTATTTATTTATTTATTTTTGAGATGGAATTTCGCTCTTGTTGCCTAGGCTGGAGTGCAATGGCGAGATCTCGGTTAGCTGCAACCTCTGCCTCCCAGGTTGACGCGATTCTCCTGCCTCAGCCTCCCAAGTAGCTGGAATTACAGGTGCCTGCTACCACACCCAGCTAATTTTTTGTATTTTTAGTAGAGACGGGGTTTCACCATGTTGGCCAGGCTGGTCTCGAACTCCTGACCTCAGGTGATCCAACCACCTCAGCCTCCCAAAGTGCTGGGATTACAGGCGTGAGCCACCATGCCTGACCTCTGATTGCTTTATTATAGTTTAAATAAACTGCTTTTCATTTTTGTTTTCTTTGCTTTACAATAGATTTACATTTATAATGTATATTCTGTAAAGGAAAAAAAATCAAAGCGATCAAAGGAGGTCAGCAACTACTGAACTTCCTACATGAACAACATTAAGAATTCATATTTCCTCATTGTTTCTCCTATTTTCAAGTATATCCACTATCCCGGTTATCCTTGTCTTTTGCCTAAATCCCTCAAATGATATTAGAAAGAAAGAGAAAAAAATATCATAATTGTTGGGAGTATGTCTATACGTGAGACTGTCAACTCTACTTCCTTCCACTATAAGTTAATATGAGGACAGAGGCAGAATGTGTCTTGGCCCAATTCAGTCAATTTATAAGTATTCAATGAACTCACACATTTTCAAAAATTATCACTACAATAGCCTCATTTATAAGATTTGGAAACTATATTACATTGCCTATTTCTCTTCATATTTTTCATTTTTGCTCACTCTGTTTTTTCCAACAGATGGATGTTATTTTTATAATACTTTGCATTAATTTCTTCCATTGCACTTAGACTAGTATAACATTAGATGGAATAATCACACATAGCCCTCATTATCCATGTTTACTTACGTGTATGTATTAGAAGAACACACAGTTATTCGTCAGGTTAAAAACCCATAGAAGCCAGGTGCAATGGTATGTGCCTATAGTCTCCAGTTACTTGGGAGGCTGAGATGGGAGTACTGCTCAAGCCCATGAGTTCAAGGCTGGAATGTGCTATTATCATGCCAGTAAATAGCCACTGAACTCTAGCCTGGGCAACACAGAAAGACCCTGTCTCTAAAAAAAAAACAAAAAAAAATTAAAAATTAAATTTAAAAATATTAAAAATTAAATTAAAAAAAAAAACCCTATAGAAAGCCAAAAATTGGCTGGGCATGGTGGCTCATCCATGTAATCCCAGCACTTTGGGAGGCCAAGGTAGAAGGACTACTTGAGCCTAGAAGTTTGAAATGAGCCTGGGCAACATACGGAGACCCCATGTCTACAAAAAATTTAAAAATTAGGGCCGGGCACAGTGGCTCATGCCTATAATCCTGGCACTTTGGGAGGCCAAGGCGGGTGGATCACCTGAGGTCAGGAGTTCAAGACCAGCCTGGCCAATATGACGAAACCCCATCTCTATTAAAAACAAAAAAATTAGCCAGGCGTGGTTGTGCACGCCTGTAATCCCAGCTACTTGGGAGGCTGAGGCAGGAGAATTGCTTGAACCCAGGAGACAGGTTGCAGTGAGCCGAGATCATGCCATTGCACTCCAGCCTGGGCGACAAGAGCAAAACCCCGTCTCAAGAAAAAAAAAAAAAAATAGCTGGGCATGGTGGCGCACACCTGTGGTCCCAGTGACTTGGGGAGGCTGAAGTTGGAGAATTGCTTGAGCCTGGGAGGTTCAAGGACGCAGTGAGCCATGATCGTGCCACTGCACTCCAGTACGGGTGAGAGCAAGGCCCTGTCCAAAAAAAAAAAAAAAAAAGGCCAAAAATCTCACTCAGCTGGGGAAAAATGTTCATAACACCTACTTGTAGAACAGAACAATCACTTTACTTCCCACAACCATGACAAAAACTGACACTAAAGGTGCTGTGTCAATTTTCTAATCTATGCATGGGACATAAGCATTGTTCAATCTATAATTATGAAAGATGAGGCCAGGAGCAGTGGCTCATGCCTATAATCCCAGTACTTTGGGAGGCCGAGGTGGGCAGATCACCTGAGGTCAGGAGTTCAAAACCAGCCTGGCCAACATGGTGATACCCTGTCTCTACTAAAAATACAAAAAAAATTATGGTGGTAGGCGCCTGTAATCCCAGCTACTTGGGTGGCTGAGGCAGGAGAATCGCTTGAACCTGGGAGGCGGAGGGGGCAGTGGGCTGAGATCACGCCATTGAACTCCAGCCTGGGCAACGAGAGCGAAACTCCACCTCAAAAAAAAAAAAAAAAGAAAACGAAAGATGAATAATATTCAATGCTACTTTATGTGGCATCTCTCATTTAAGAAATTAAAGTTACTAAGTTTTTTAAAATCCTGTTTCTTTATCACTCTCAATTACAACTGCTCAATTATAAACTGCTCAATTACAAACTCTTTGGCTTATCATTTGAACTCTCTACTTAAATTCATGTAAAACAGTATATGGGAGGTTACATGAAGTCTAAAAGAAAATTAAGTCATATTATAAAAGCATCAAAATAAGTTTCACTAGTTTACTGTTTGTATATTTCAGATTCCCATATATTGGCTTTATCAAAAGTGAGGTACATAAATATTTAAATTTCAAAGTCAAAACACCCTGGGTTTTTGTTAATAATCAAAAGAGAGATTGTCAGGCTTCTAAATCTCTCTTCTTACACAACTTATGATGAAATTGTTTATAGGTATAGGACTGCTGGATCATATGGTAAGTGTATGAGAAACTCAAAAGCAAACCAGGCTCTTTCTGATCTACTACTTCTTCATCCACCACACATTGCTTTTGGTCCTCATGCTTGCTGTTTCTTGGTCACAAGTTTCGGCTCCAGGCATCACTTCCCATCCTACTGTCCAAAACAGAAATAATAGGGCAAAACCAAAAATCTTTCTCCTTATAAGTCTTTTTTTTTTAAATTATGTTGGTCAACGATAAAAATTCTTCTAAGAAATACCCCAACAAATTTCCCCTTCTGTTGGGTTGCCACTGGTTTTTGTACCAACATCTGTCATTCCAATTGTAAGCTTTTCAAAGAATGAGATAAAAGCCTAACCTGATGTTTAAAACACAGGGTAAATTTCAAGAGCAGTATCATACCCAGAATAAGTATTTAGCAAACATTAAGCAAAAATGATATCTGTGTGCTCCAGTGCACACATGAATGTGTGTTTATAAAACTATCAGTAACTATAGGACAAATTAAAAGACACTGTAGGACAATTTGAGTACCAATACAAGGCTTGAAATGCATTTAAGCTAAAACAAAACAAAACAAAAGGCCAGGTGCAGTGACTCACATCTGTAATCCCAGTGCGTTGGGAGGCCACAGTGGGGAGAATCACTTGAGCCCAGGAGTTCAAGAACAGCCTGGGCAATGAAACGAGATCCTGACTCTACAAAATAAAAATAAAAATTGGCCGGGCAAGGTGGTATACACCTATGGAACCAGCTACTCAGGAGGCAGAACTGGGAGGATTGTTTGAGCCCAGGAGTTCAAGGTTGCAGTGCGCTATGATAGTGCCACTGCACCACTTCAGTATGACCCTGTCTCCAAAAAAAAAAAAAAACAAAACAACAACAAAAAAAACTTACTATAAAGCTACAGTACTCAAGACAGTGTGATATTGCAAAAAAAAAAAAAAAAATACACAAATAAATCAATGGAACAGAATGGAAAGCCCAGAAATAGATTCACACAAATATATTCATACCAATCTTTGACAAAGGAGCAAAGGCAATTCAATGGAGAAAGGACAGTCTTTTTAACAAATGGTGCTGGAACAATTAGACATATACTTGCAAATAAAGAAAAATAATCTAGATACAGACCTTACATCTCTCGCAAAAATAAAATCAAAATAGATCACAACCTAAATGTAAAACACAAAATGATAAAACTCCTACAATATGCCATAGGAAAAAATCTAAATGACTTCGGGTTTGACAATGTCTTCTTAGATATACCAACAAAAGCATGATCAATGAAAGAAGAAATTGTTAAGTTTAACTTCACTAAAACTAAAAACTTCTGCTCTGGGGAAGGCACTGCTAAGAGAATGAAAAGATAAGCCACTGATTAGGAGAAAATATTTACAAAACACTTAACTTGTTAGAGGCCTGTTATCTAAAATATACAACACTCTTAAAACTCAACAATCAGAAAACAACACAGTTAAAATATGAGCAAAATATTTGAATCAGACGTCTCTTCAAAGAAGATATACGGATGGCAAATACATATATGAAAATATACTCAATACCATATGTCAGAAGGGAATTGCAAATTAAAACAATGATACCACTATACACTTATTAGAATAGTGAAAATCCAAAACACTGACAACATCAAATGCTAAGGAAGATATGGAGCAATAGGAACTCTCATTCACTGCTGGTGAGAATGCAAAATGGTACGGCTATTTTGGAAGAAAGTTTGGCAGTTTCTTATGTAACTAAACATACTCTTACCTATGACCCAGCACATTTCTTGGTATTGACCCAAATGAAATGAAAACTTAAGTCCACACAAAAACCACCACCTAAACGTTTACAGCAGCTTCATTTGTAGTTGTCAAAAAATGAAAACACTAAGATTTCCTTCAATAGGTGAATGAATAAACAAATTTGTGGTATAGCCTTGCAATGGAATATCATTCAGCAATAAAAGGAAATGAATTATTGAAAGCTACAAAAAGACATAGAAGAACCTAAAATGCATATTGCTAAGTGAAAGAAATCCATTTGAAAAAGCTAAATACTACATTCCAAATTCATGACATTCTAGAAAAATCCTAACTATGGAGATGGTAAAAAGATCAATGGTTGCCAGATATTGTGGGTGGGGAGGGGGGCGGGTGAACAGGTGGAGCCCAGGGGATTTTTAGAGCAGGAAAACTATTCTGTATGATACCATAATGGTAGATGCATGTCATTATACATTTGTCCAAATCCATAGAATGTATAACACAAATAGTTTAATACATTCTATCTAATGTAAACTACCGACTTTAGTTAATAACATGTCAATATTGGTTCGTTAACTACTACAAATGTAGCATAGTAATGCAAGACATTAATAATAGGGGAAAACGGGGGTGGAGGAGTGTTAGGGGATATAGGGGAACTCTGTACTCTCCACTCCATTTCTCTGTAAACCTAAAACTGTACCAAAAAAATCTAAAAATAAAGCCTGTTAATTAAAGTAATAATTCTATCTAAAAAAAGCAACAAGAAACTTAGGAAGCTATATTACAAAACCTGTACAAAAATCTATGCCCAAAACTACAAAATATTGGCCAGGCGTGGTGGCTCATGCCTGTAGTCCCAGCACTTTGGGAGGCTGAGGCAGGTGGATCACTTGAGGCCAGGAGTTCAAGACCAGCCTGGACAACGTGGCGAAACCCTGTCTCTATTTAGTATACACTACTGTATTTCATGTACATATATATATACATACACACCACAGTATATCTAACCTTCAGACTACATTTTAGTAGTACACTAAAGTACGGGGACTTATGAAACATCTTGTCAGCAACTTACTTGCTTTTGTTTTTGTTTTTGTTTGAGACGGAGTCTCGCTCTGTCACCCAGGCTGGAGTGCAGTGGTGCAATCTCGGCTCACTGCAAGCTCCGTCTCCCGGGTTCACGCCATTCTCCTGCCTCAGCCTCCTGAGTAGCTGGGACTACAGGTGCCCACCACTACGCCTGGCTAATTTTTTGTATTTTTAGTAGAGACGGGGTTTCACCATGTTAGCCAGGATGGTCTCAATCTCCTGACTTCATGATCCACCCGTCTCAGCCTCCCAAAGTGCTGGGATTACAGGCGTGAGCCACCGCGCCCTGCCTGTCAGCAACTTACTCTTATGTGGTCAGGGAAAAAAATGTTCTTTGTCTTCTACTTGCCAAAAAGGCACAGAAAACACTGTCCACTTAATCTATAATACTTATTTTTATCTTATTTCCTTATAACGTTGATCTCTGGAAATGACTGGATCCTACAACTAAAAAGTAAATTATAAATAAAATTTGTCTTTGGGTTTACACCTTCAGATCCCTTACTTTTTTCAGTGAAAACAACTAATCTCAATTTCATAAATTCGTCTGTTCTACCTGTTGTACATTTTTGTTTATTATATTTTTTTGTAGAGACGAGGTCTCACTATATTGCCCAGGTTGGTCTCAAACTCCTGGGTTCAAGAGATCCTCCAGCCTTGGCCTCCCACAGTGTTGGGATTACAGGAATGAGCTACCATGCCCAGCCCCACTAGTTATGTACACATTTTTAGAACAGCTGTTCATTATTAAAGTAAGGGAGCCAAAGCAAAATACAGTGGCACTTTGATTTTATTTGCCTTCCAGCTCTCTCACTCATTTACTCTCATTGTACTCATTCTATGATTTCATCAACCTCTGAGGACCCTCAACTCTCTAGCAGACTCTTCCAGTCTTCCGACTTCCTTTAGGATAAAACAAAATCCTGGCCAGGCGCGGTGGCTCACGTCTGTAATCCCAGCACTTTGGGAGGCCGAGGCGGGTGGATCACGAGGTCAGAAGATCGAGACCATCCTGGCTAACACGGTGAAACCCCATCTCTACTAAAAATACAAAAAAATTAGCCGGTCGTGGTGACAGGCGTCTGTAGTCCCAGCTACTCGGGAAGCTGAGGCAGGAGAATGGCGTGAACCCGGGAGGCGGAGCTTGCAGTGAGCCAAGATCACGCCACTGCACTCCAGCCTGGGCGACAGAGTGAGACTCTGTCTCAAAAAAAAAAAAAAAATCCTTACATGGCTTGAGGTCATTCCAGATCTGGCACTTGCTTACCTCTTCCGCTTAATTTCTGTTTAACTGTTCCCTTATATTTTATGTTAATGAATATCAAACTTACTTCAAGGCTTCCAAAGGGCCCCGGACCTGGGTCCTCCTTTATCTCTGCTCTTCATTATGTTAACTTATGCTCATATTTAGTTTTCACCTTAAATGTCTATTTCCCAAAACAAGCAATTACAGTGCCCCTCTTATGTAGTCCTTTTAGTAACTCACCATAGCAGTAATCACAGTGCACTGTAATTGCTTGTCTACTCACGTATTAGCTCTGTGAAGGTAAAAACTGTTGTCACATTCACCATTTTATTTGCAGGGCCTAGCATGGTAAGTTCTCAAATACTTAGTGAATAAAACACACACACACACACACACACACACACACACACACACACACACAAATAAATGATTTCTCAATCTTGGTTTTCAACCAATGAACAGATCTCACAAGGCTAAAAAAATCCAAACTCCAGATATCATAATTCTTGCCACCATTCTGAGTAGAAAGAAAAAGATAATCAAAAGTACCATGACTATAGTACCTGTCACAAGTACCCTGCAAATAAAATGGTGAATGTGACAACCTTCACCGAGCTACTAGAGCTACTACACAAGTAAACAAGCAACTACAATGCACTGTGATTAGTGCTATGGTGAGGTGCTAAAAGGAGTACATAAGAAGGGCATTGTAATTGCTTGTTTTGGGAAACAGACATTTAAGGTATATCCTGCCCTAATTATCTGCCATGTGTTATCATTGTGAAAAAGCAACAGTCATTAGAAAACTATAACCCAAATTTTCACCCATTTTAAATGGCGTGAGAGAACATCAAAAGATGAAAACTTATGGCCAATAAACTGATTTTGGCCTGGTGTGGTGGCTCATGCCTATAATCCTAGAACTTTGGGAGGTCAAGACAAGGGGATCGCTTGAGCCGAAGAATTCAATACCAGCTTGGTCAACATACTGAGACCCCATCTCTACAAACAGACTTTTTTTTTTTAAATTAGCAGGGTGGCACATGCCTGTAGTCTCAGCTACTTGGATGGCGGAAGCAGGAAGATCACTTGAGCCCAGGAGGTCAAGACTGTAGTGAGCTGTGATCACACCACTACCCTCCAGCCTGGGAGACAGAGAGACCCTGTCTCTCCCCAAAAAAGGGGTGGGTAGGTTTTGTTTTAAATCCAACTCTAAGTATTCTTATCTGGGTGCTTTCTGGATTGTCAATAGTCAGCTATTTCATTTTTTCCTGGCCATGAAGAAACAGCCTATTTACATAGGCACAAAGTAGGTGAGAGGTAGAAAATCAAGGCTAGAAATCTGCAATTTTATTCTCAGCCTCAATATCAATTTACTTCCCTCCACCTGATTCACCTTTTCCAACAGGAAAAGGGACATATGTGAAATGTACTGTATCTTGTACTGCAAGAAAAGAAGATTTAAATAACTGTTTAAAAAAAAAAAAAGTTTAGCCTGGGCACGGTGGCTCATACCTATAATCCCAGCACTTTGGAAGGCCAAGACAGAAGGACTGCTTGAGCCCAGGAGTTCAAGACCAACCTGGGTGATGTGGTGAGACCGTGTCTCTATAAAAAAAAAAAAAAAAAATTAGCTGGGCATGGTGGTGTGTACCTATAGTCCCAGCTACTTGGGAGGCTGAGGTGAAAGGATCCCTTGAGCCTAGGAGTTTGAGGTTGCAGTGAGCTATGATTGTGCTACTACCTGGGTGACAAGAGAAACACTCTGTCTCAAAAAAAAGGAAAAGAGGCCGGGCACAGCGGCTCACACCTGTAATCCCAGCACTTTGGGAGGCCGAGGCAGGCAGATCACAAGGTCAGGAGATCGAGACCATCCTGGCCAATATGGTGAAACCCCGTCTCTACTAAAAATACAAAAATTAGCTGGGTGTGGTGGCGTGTGCCTGTAATCCCAGCTACTCGGGAAGCCGAGGCAGGATAATCGCTTGAGCCCTGGAGGCGGAAGTTGCAGTGAGCAGAGATCGCACCACTGCACTCCAGCCTGGCAAGAGAGCTAGACTCCATCTCAAAAAAAAAAAAAAGGAAAAAAGAAAAACATATATACATATGCATTTTATTTTATTTTTATTTTTTTGAGACAGTCTCGCTCTGTCACCCAGGCTGGAGTGTAGTGGCATGATCTCAGCTCACTGCAACCTCCACCTCCCGGGATTCTCCTGCCTCAGCCTCCCAAGTACCTGGGATTACAGGCATGCACCACCATGCCCAGCTAATTTTGGTATTTTTAGTACAGACAGGGTTTCACTGTGTTGGCCAGGTTAGTCGCGAACTCCTGTCCTCAGGTGATCCGCCTGCCTCAGCCTCCCAAAGAGCTGGGATTACAGGCATGAGCCACCATGCCCAGCCTACACACGCATTTTAAAATACTACTTCTACATAAATGAATCTTAAAGAATAATAGCAATTACAGAAGGAGTTTGGATAATTTCCAGGTGTCAAAAAGGAAAAATACAAACCACTACATTTATTCAAAGTGTTCCTAGTTCAATCAACAAATATTTTGTGAAGCCAGGTGTGGTGTCACACACATATATTCCCAGATACTTAGGAGGCTGTGGTGAGAGGCTCACTTGAGCCCACGAATTCGAGGCTGACGTGCATGATGACCACGCCTGTGAATAGCTACTACATTCCAGCCTGGACAACATAGTGAGAGAGCCAGTCTTTTTTAAAAAAAGTAAAAAAAAAAAAAAAAAAAAAAAAGCCATGGGGTTTGGTAGCTCACGCCTATAAAATTAGTCAGGTGCAGTGGTGCATGCATGTAATCCCAGCTACTTGGGTGGCTGAGGCACGGGAATTGCTTGAACCTGGGAGGTGGTGCTTGCAGTGAGCTGACATCACACCACTGCACTCCAGCCTGGGCGACAGAGTGAGACCATGCCTCAAAATCTCCTTAAGCTGATAAGCAACTTCAGCAAAGTCTCAGGATACAAAGTCAATGTGCAAAGATCACAAGCACTGCAATATACCAATAACAACAGAGCCAAATCATGAGTAAACTCCCATTTACAACTGCTACTAAGAGAATAAAATACCTAGGAATACAACTTATAAGGGATGTGAAGGACCTCTTCAAGGAGAACTACAAACCACTGCTCAAGGAAATAAGAGAGGACACAAACAAATGGAAAAACATTCCATGCTCATGGAGAGGAAGAATCAATATCGCGAAAATAGCCATACTGCCCAAAGTAATTTATGGATTCAATGCTATCCCCATCAAGCTACCATTGACTTCCTTCACAGAATTGGAAAAAACTACTTTAAACTTCATATGGAACCAAAAAAAGAGACCGCATAGCCAAGACAATCCTAAGCAAAAAGAACAAAGCTGGAGGCATCATGCTACCTGACTTGAAACTATACTACAAGGCGACAGTTACCAAAACAGCATGGTACTGGGACCAAAACAGATATATAGACCAATGGAACAGAACAGTGGCCTCAGAAATAACACCACACATCTACAACCATCTGATCTTTGACAAACCTGACAATAACCAGAAATGGGGAAAGGATTCCCTATTTAATAAATGGTGTTGGGAAAACTGGCTAGCCACATGCAGAAAACTGAAACAGGACCCCTTTCTTACACCTTATACAAAAATTAACTCAAGATGGATTAAAGACTTAAACGTAAGACCTAAAGCCATAAAAATCCTAGATAAAAACCCAGGCAATACCATTCAGGACATAGGCATGGGCAAAGACTTCATGTCTAAAACGCCAAAAGCAATGGCAACAAAAGCCAAAATTGACAAATGGGATCTAATTAAACTAAACAGCTGCTGCACAGCAAAAGAAACTATCATCAGAGTGAACAGGCAACCTACAGAATGGGAGAAAATTTTTGCAATCTATCCATCTGACAAAGGGCTAATATCCAGAATCTACAAAGAACTTAAACAAATTTACAAGAAAAAAACAAACAACCCCATCAAAAAGTGGGCAAAGTATATAAACAGACACTTCTCAAAAGAAGACATTTATGCAGCCAACAAACATGAAAAAATGCTCATCATCACTGTCATTAGAGAAATGCAAATCAAAACCACAATGAGATACCATCTCACACCAGTTAGAATGGTGATCATTAAAAAGTCAGGAAACAGATGCTGGAGAGGATGTGGAGAAATAGGAATGCTTTTACACTGTTGGTGGGAGTGTACATTAGTTCAACCATTGTGGAAGACAGTGTGGCAATTCCTCAAGGATCTAGAACTAGAAATACCATTTGACCCAGCAATCCCATTACTGGGTATATACCCAAAGGGTTATAAATCATTCTACTATGAAGACACATGCACACGTATGTTTATTGTGGCACTATTCACAATAGCAAAGACTTGGAACCAACCCCAATGTCCATCAATGATAGACTGCATAAAGAAAATGTGGCATATATACACCATGGAATACTATGCAGCCATAAAAAAAGATGGGTTCATGTCCTTTGCAGGGACATGGATGAAGTTGGAAACCATCATTCTCAGCAAACTAACACAAGAACAGAAAATCAAACACCGCATGTTCTCATTCATAAGTGGGAGTTGAACAATGAGAACACATGGACACAGGGAGGGGAACATCACACACTGGGGCCTGTTGGGGGGTGTGGGGCTAGGGTAGGGATAGCATTAGGAGAAATACCTAATGTAGGTGACGGGTTGATGGGTGCAGGAAACTACCATGGCACGTGTATACCTATGTAACAAAACTGCATGTTCTGCACAGGTACCCCAGAACTTAAAGTATAATAATAATTTTTTAAAAGTAAGAAAAAAATCTCCTGCTGGGAGAAAAAGAAAAAAAACCCCAAAAACCAAGAACTTTTTTTTTAATCTTAAAAATAAAAGTTAGAAGGTTGTAGGTATATGGCAAAAAAAAAAAAAAAAATTAATAAATAACTATTCAGTGAGTGCCTCCTATGTGCCTAAAACTGGGTTATTCCACTGAGGATATAACAGTGAACTTGACATATACAGCTCCTCTGCTCACAGAACTTCTAGTGTAGAGAGGGCCTCACAAACACATGAATTAAAAAAACACAAATTGGGACGATGCTACATATCAAAGATCTGCTAAACTAAGGATTATGGTGAAATCAAAGAGGAAAGTTTTATTTTATTCATATTTAGAGATGTGTTCTTGCTATGTAGCCCAGGCTGGAGTGTAATGCCTGTTCACAGGTGAAATCACAGTGCAATGCAGCCTTGAACACATGGGTTCAAGAGATTCTCCCACCTCAGCCTCCTGAGAAACCGGGATTACAGGCATGTGTCACCATGCACAGCATGGAAGAGTTTTAGATAGAGGGGTGGGAAGCCTTTTATTAGAAGACACATTTATTTTTTAAAAGTTTAAAAATTGTATGTTGACAATTTATAATTATATAAATGTAAGGGGTACAAAGTAATGTTATAATTTATGAATATAATATATAATAATTAAATCAAGCTAGTTAACATATCCATTACCTTAAATACTTAACATTTTTGTGGTAAGAATATTTGAAATTTATTCTCTCAGCAATTTTAAAATGTACAAAAACTATCTTCACCACACTGTACCACAGAATTAAAAAAAAAAAAAAATATCCCTCAGCTGAGATTTTGTTCCCTTTAACCATGGTCTCACCACTTTCTCAACCCTCCAGGCTCTGTAACCCCCATTCTATTCTCTGCTTCTATGGGTTCAATTGTTTTAGATTCCACACATAAGTGAGAACACGCGGTGTTTGTTTTTCTGTACCTGGCTTATTTTACTTAGCATAATAAAATATTCTCCAATTCCATCCAAGTTGCCACAAATGACATAATTCCTTCTTTAAGGCTGAATATGTATATATGTGTGTGTGCGTGTGTGTGTACATTTTCTTTATTCATTCATGTGTTGAACACTTAGGTTGATTCCCTAACTTGGCTATTGTGAATAATGCTGCAATGAACATAAGAAAGCAGACATCTCTTCAACAAACTGATTTCAAATCTTTTGGATAAATACCCAGAAGTGGTATTGCTGGATCATGTAGTAATTCTATTTTTAGTTTTTTGACAAACCTCCATACAGTTTTCCATAACAGGAATACTAACTTACATTCTTACTCTGTCAGATGGCAATTACAAAAAAGACCAAAGATAACAAGTATTGGTGCGGATGAGAAGAAGAGGGAATCCTTGTACACTGTTGTGAAAACATAAATTAGAAGCCACATTTAAACAGTGTCCTCAAGGAAGAGATGGAGCCAACCTTGTCAAGAGCTAGGGAACACAGTTTCCAGAAAGGGAAAAGCAGCAGCCTATTAAGAAAGGCTTTTGGTGAAAGAAGACCTGCAACGCCGGGGATTACAACGAGCAAAGTAAAGAGGTAGCAGGAGTCCATTGTTCAGGATTTTATAGGTCACTGATAGTCCAATAAGAAGACATTTAAGAATGGTACTGATATTTATGCTTAAAGGGATTTAGCTTTACAAAAAGCATTTACATTTTCTAAACGATTGACTCTAGGTGCTGTGTGACCTATTCAGTGGAGTCAAACTGGAATTACTTGCCTTAGTAAAGGCAATTATTCCTTTTCAAAGAGGACGCTGAGCCTCACAGAATTATGTTCACTGACTAGGTCACACTGTCAAACACAGCCAAAGGAGTCCAAAAAGCCTGAGCCCTCCTCCCTTCTGCCACACCAACCAAATGATCCTGCTTGCCCACTCACTTACCCATTCATTCCCATTGAGCCAAAAGTGCACTGGCCTCACAACTGTCCTCCTGAAACAATTTTTTTAAAAAAATCTGTGCAGTGATTTTAACATGTCCACAGATTTTTTTCAAAGGAGCTAATTATTCCTCCCTCGAGAGACTTAAAATTTCTTCTAACACACTGAATGCTCTTCCTCACTTGAATACTATATTTATGCCCCCTTTCTGGGGCAAAATTTCTCCATGGGTCAAATCTGTGTTTTTTAAAAACAGCTTTATTAAGATATAATTCACCTACTATACAATTTATCTATTTAAAGCACACATTTGGGTTTTGTTGTTGTTGTTGCTTGTTTGTTTTAAGAGATAGGGTCTCGCTCTGTCAGCTACGCCGGAGTGCAGCAGCATGATCAGAGCTCATGGCGGCCTTGAACTCCTGGCCTTTAGCAATCCTCCAACCCCAGCCTCTCAAAGCACTGGGATTAAAAACATAAGCCACTGGCACTCAGTTTTGCTTTTTAAAACAAACAAACAAACAAACAGAAAAAGTTAATGCAGGTTGGGCTCGGTGGCTCACGCCTGTAATCCCAACACTTTGGGAGGCCAAGGCGAGCTCATCACTTGAGGCCAGGAGTTCAGGACAAGCTTGGAAAACAGGGCAAAACCTGTCTCTATTAAAACTACAAAAATTAGCCGGGCATGGTGGCACACGCCTGTAGTCCCAGCTACTTGGGAGGCTAAGGCAGGAGAATCAATGGAACTCAGGAGGTGGAGGGTGCAGTAAGCTGAAATCATGCCACTGTTCTCCAGCCTGGACGAGAGAGCAAGACTCTGTCTCAAAAAAAAAAAAAAAAAAAAAGAAAGAAAGAAAAGAAAAGAAAAAAAGTTAATACAGCTTGTCTATCATAAAGGGAGGAGACCACCCCTCATGTTGTCTTATGCCCAATTTCTGCCTCCAAAGAAAAAAGAAGTAAAAACTAAAAGGCAGAAATGAAATTCACAGGCAGACAGCCCAGCTCTGAGCCCTGGGCCTGGTAGTTAAAAATCAAGCCCTGACTTAACTGCTTGTGTTATCTATAGATTCCAGACATTGTATGGAAAAGCATCATGAAAATCTCTGTCCTGTTCTGTTCCATTCTGAATACCCATGCATACAGCCCCCAGTCACGTACCCCCTGCTTGCTCAATCGATCATGACCCTCTTACGTGGACCCCCTTACAGTTGTAAGCCCTTAAAAGGGACAGGAATTGCTCACTTGGAGAGCTTGGTTTTTTGAGACCTAAGTCTGCTGATGCTCCCGGCCGAATAAAGCCCTTTGGTGTCTGAGGGGTTTTGTCTCCGGCTTGTCCTGCTACATCATAATTCGTATTATTGCTGGTATTATCATGTCACAGCCTTTAGAGACATGGAACTTTTTTTTTTGAGATGGAGTCTCGCTCTGTCGCCCACGCTGGAGTGCAGTGGCATAATCTAGGCTCACTGCAACCTCCGCCTCCCAGGTTCAAGCAATTTTCCTGCTTCAGCCTCCTATGTAGCTGGGATTACAGGTGTGCGCCACTACGCCCGGCTAATTTTTCTATTTTTAGTAGAGACAGTGTTTCACCATGTTGGCCAGGCTGGTCTCAAACTCCTGACCTCAGGTGATCCGCCAGCCTCGGCCTCCCAAAGTGCTGGGATTATAGGCGTGAGCCACTGTGCCCGGCCTAAAGTTTTCTATAGAATTTTTGTAGAGTCTTTATCAGATTAAGTTCCTTTTAAATCCTATTGTGAAGGTTTTCCTATTATGAACTATTAGTGAATATTATCAAATATTTTTTTTGTATCCATCAAAGTGATAAGGTTTCTCTTTTTTTTTTAATGTGGTGAATTACATTTCATCTGTTTTTACTTATTTGTTTTCAACAGGGTTTCGTTGTGTTGGCCAGGATGGCCCAGGATGGCTGGGACTACAGGGGCATACCATCACCCACCTAATTTTTAAATTCTTTTGCAGAAACGTGGTCTCACTATGTTCCCCAGGCTGGTCTCAAACTCCTGGCTTCAAACAATCCTTACACTTTAGTCTCCCGAAGTGCTGGGATTATAGGCGTGAGCCACCACATTCAGCCTCATGTCTGTTTTTAAAATAATTTTTCAACTGGGAGATTTCAAACGTGGTCTATCTTTAGCCTACAATTAGTGCAATTGATTTTTCTTGAGTTTACCTGGTAAATAATACCAGTTTCTCTAATTGATTCACTCATTTCACCTGACAAAGATGGAAAGGAAGCTAGGGGCTTAAGCAACTGCTACATAGCTGGGAAAAGGATTTCGAGACTGCTGCCAATTTTCTCACCTAATGACTTCACTTCTAAACCTTATCCAACTTAGGTGGGGAGTTCTTCCAGGTAGAAGTAAGCCAACTGTGATATTAACAGCTTTTATCAAAGAGGAGGGACATATATATTTATATAAAAATTTTTACAAATAAATTAATCATATATATATATTTTTTTAATGGCTTTGTAGTTGTGGCCTCAAGACACAACTGAATTATATACCCAACTAACTTTCTTCTTCCCGTGACGTATCAGTAGGGGTTTCTAAACTTTATGTGGTTCTAACAACAGTGTATGCTCAAAAAAAATAGCTGCAAATGATTTTCTTTCCATCTGGTCTAAATAATACTGTTTCTGAAAGACATTTCTAGAAATTTGTGGCATGAGATTAGGGCAGTTACCTGGTTTTCATCACTCTGAAGTTTTCTTTGCTAGTGATGCTTTGGTATTATTGTTTTTTGGTTAATTCATTATATCATATTATTTTGGGAGGGAGGTAAGTTTGAAGGGTTGCTGAGTATCAACTTGTATTTCTTTATGTCTTTCTTTCTTTTTTTAAAGACAGGCTCTCACTCTGTTGCCCAGACTGGAGTGTGGTGGCATGATCTTTTTTTTTTTTTTTTGAGACAAAGTTTCGCCCTGTCACCCAGGCTGGAATGCAGTGGTGCAATCCCAGCTCACTGCAACCTCCGCCTCCCAAGTTCAAGCAATTCTCCTGCCTCAGCCTCCCAAGTAGCTGGGATTACAGGCACATGCTAACGAGCCTGGCTAATTTTTGTATTTTTAGTAGAGACGAGGTTTCACCATGTTGGCCGGGCTGGTCTTGAATTCCTGACCTCAGGTGATCTGCCCATCTCGGCCTCCCAAAGTGCTGGGATTACAGGCATGAGCCACCGTGCCTGGCCAACATGATCTTGGCTCACTGCAACCTCTACTTCCCAGGCTCAAGTGATCTCTTGCTCAGTCTCCTGAGTACCTGGAACTACAGGCACACACCACTACACCTGGCTAAATTTTGTACTTTTTTTTAGAGACAATGTTTTGCCATGTTGCCCAGGCTGGTCTCCAACTCCTGGGCTCAAAGTGATCCGCCTGCCTCAGCCTCCCAAAGTGCTGGAATTAACGGCGTGAGCTACTGCGCCTGACCTAAACTTACATTTATAATATCATCTTTTCCAGAGAACTATTTACTTTGGACAAATGTTTCTAATGAGGTTCAAATTTACTGTGATGCTGGATAAAACCTGGTATCATCCAGAGTCTCACACGTTAGACTTTGAGCTGGTTTCTCATTACTTAATAAAATTTGTCCCATTTGATTTTCTTGTCAAATTACATGTATTACTATTATTAAAATGCATCTACTCTCAAAGGATATCAGGCATCCTGAGACTATTCAAAGGAAATATACCTTTTTTTTTTCCAAAAATGCTTTGAGTAGCACTTTTAGAATAAGTGCTTTCTTGAGGTGATTGCTTTATGGAAGCAATACTTGCCTGAATTTTAAATTATTATAAGCTTATTTCAGTTCGTTGAATTTGTTTTGTTTTGTTTTGAGATGGAGTCTCCCTCTGTTGCCCAGGCTGGAGTGCAGTGGCACGATCTCGCTCACTGCAACCTCTGCCTCCCAGGTTCAAGCAATCCTCCTGCCTTAGCCTCCTGAGTAGTTGGAATTACAGGCACATGCCGCCATGCCCGGCTAATTTTGTGTGTGTGTGTTTTAGTAGAGACGAGGTTTCACCGTGTTGCCCAGGCTGGTCTTAAACTCCTGAGCTCAGGCAATCCGCTATCATGCTTCACCCCCTGTATTCGTGTTACAGACATAAAATGTAACACCTTTATTTTGAATAAAGCATAAAAGAAAAATACTGCTTGTATAAAATAAATGACTGCCTAAGTAGACCAAGGCTTTTTTTTTTTTTTTTTTTTTGAGACAGGGTCTCACTCTGCTACCCAGGTTAGAGTGCAGTGATGCCTCAACCTTCTGGGCTCAAGCAATCCTCCCACCTCAGCCTCCTGAGTAGCTGGTACAACAAGTGAGCACCATGACATCTGGCTAATTTTTGTTTAGTTTTTGTAGAGACAGAGTCTCACCATGTTTCTCAGGTTGGGCTCAAGCGATCCACATGCTTGGCCTCCCTAAGTGCTGGGATTACAGGAGTGAGCCACTGCACCAGGCCCTTTTTCTTATTCTCTAGATAATTCCACCGAAACAGGCACACGTCAAAAAAACAAATGCATTAATGAAGAGGTTACAACGCTCAGAAGTACCAGATATTGATTCTTTACTGGGAAGGTGTAGAGTGGCAAAGTGAATAGTGGGTGTCCCACCTAACAGGTACAGCTATTTCTGCTCCTGTTGAATTTTGCCATATAAAAATATGGGGCCGGGCACAGTGGCTCACGCCTGTAATCCCAGCACTTTGGGAGGCTGAGACAGGCGGATCACTTGAGGTCAGGAGTTCAAGACCAGCCTGGCCAACATGGGGAAATTCTGTCTCTACCAAAAATACAAAAATTAGCCAGGCGTGGTGGCAAGTGCCTGTAATCCCAGCTACTTGGGAGGCTGAGGCGGGAGAATCACTTGAGCCCAGGAGGTGGAGGTTGCAGTGAGCTGAGATCGTGTCAATGTACTCCAGCCTGGGTGACAGAACAAGGCTCCATCACAAAAAAAAAAAAAAAAGAAAAAAAAGAAAAAAAAGAATACGGGTCCCATGCAATGTTGCCAGCTCTGAGTTTTCAGAAGTTGCTTAACACTGAAATTTTAATAAAATCTCCCAGTTTTTATATGTTCGCAATTAATTTTTAAAAATTTTTAAACACTGTCCACACCACCAGTTTGTAACCTCTGGTCTCAAGTTCTTAAAGTGAAATATGGCTTTTTAAATCTTTAGCGTAAGTGATCTACATTGCCAAAAACAAGGGTGGGAATTCACAAAACACAAAGGAAAATATCCTGTTTAAGATTAAAAAATATCTTGTTCACCCTACAATACAAATTCG
Source organism: Pan troglodytes (assembly GCF_028858775.2). NCBI lineage: Eukaryota > Metazoa > Chordata > Mammalia > Primates > Hominidae > Pan > Pan troglodytes. The sequence goes on from NC_072414.2 coordinate 56,316,920, forward strand.
TAATATAAAAGCAAAAGTATGAGATATTTATAATGCTCTCTATAGAGAAATTCAGAATAGTATGATTACTATTGGTAATAAGTTTAATTCATTTCTGTTTCTTATTCAAGAGAAAAATTCCCATTTTTAATTTCAAATGCAAAAAATAACAATTTAATGTATTATTTAAGGAAATGAGCATCACACAAAATAACAACTTATTACCCACTGAAATAAAAAAAAGCATTTTTTTTCTTTTTTTCTTTTTTTTTTTTTTTTTGGAGATAGGGACTTGCTCTGTTGCCCAGGCTGGAGTGCAGCAGTGCAATCATGGCTCACTGGAGCTTCAACCTCCTGGGCTCAAGCAATCCTCCCACCTCAGCTTTCCCCGCAGATGGGACCACAGGCACATACCACCATGCCCAGCTAATTTTTCTATTTTTTGGTGGGGGAAGAGATTAGGTTGTGCTATGTTTCCCCAGGCTGGTTTCAAACTCTTGGATTCAAGCGATCCTCCTGCTTCAACCTCCCAAAGGGCTGGGATTACAGGCACGAGCCATCGCACCCAGCCTAATTAAAGCATTTCTATGACAGTTTTATAATATAAAGAGAAATGGCCATAATATATCATGCACAAAATTACTAAAGATCTATGGGCTATTGGCTAATATGAAGACAGCTGCTTCTGATATTGTACTCAAGGAAGCCATGAACACGGTAAATTTAAAAGTGTCTGGTCAAACACCTAACACCAGTATTAATAAAGTTTTCTAATTATGAAATGACCATATTGTTAAATTTTCCCTGAGCAAGACTTTCCTCCACCTACTGAAAGTGGAAAAGAATGGAGGGAGTTAGAGTTATGATTTGGGACATAAAGCCTGAATTATTTTTCTATAGTTCCCGCTAAGCTACTGATAAACCACAGAAGGCAGTAACAAACCTCACAAGAGTGCCTGGTAGGCTCTAATTGGATCTTATCTAACATTTTACTGTATTTTTTCTTTTTTCTTAACTAAATTACTCTAAGTAGTAAATATCTTTTGCCTTCTGAAATCAATATTCTGTAATATGTAATATCTTCCTCTCATGGAGCATAAAGTCTTATTGTAACTTGAATCCTCCCATATTCATTTCTCTTTCCTAGTTTTGTGCATGAAATACCCACAAAGCAATTTGGTTATTTCTCCTAAAGCTGTTCAACAGTTAAACCTTTTTCCTTTGAAGCACATACTATACTCTCAATTGGTACATGCATGCAAAACAAGTTTTCTTTTCTCTCTTTTTTTTTTTTTTTAAATACAGACAAGGTCTTACTACATTGCCCAAGGTCTTACTACATTGCCCAGGCTGGTCTCGAACTCCTGGGCTCAAGCAATCCTCCCGCCTTGACTTCCCAAAGTGCTGGTATTACCAGCATGAGCCGCCATGTCTGGCCCAAAGCAAGTTTTTAATCTCATTTAGTACAGGCCAGGCAATGGTGGCTCATGCCTGTAATCCCAGCACTTTGGGAGGCCAAGATGGGTTGATCCCTTGAGCCCAGTAGTTCAAGACCAGCCTGGGCAACATGGTGAAACCCTGTCTCTAGCAAAAAAATAAATTAATTAAACAATACAAAAATTAGCCAGACATGGTAGTGCGCATCTATAGTCCCAGCTACTCAGGAGGCTGAAGTGGGAGGATCACTTAAGTCCAGGAGGCAGAGCCTGGAGTGAGCAGGAGACTGTGGCACTACATTCCAGCCTGGGTGACAGAGGAGATCCTATCTCAAAAAATAAATAAGTAAGTAAAATAAAGTCAGTTATTATAAAATTTAAGATAGAGTTCACTTTAATCATAACATTGTAAAATGCACTGCACTTTTACAAAAATTCCTCGTTTTGTTTTTGGGTTGTTTTTTTTTTTTTCCTCGCTCTGTTGCCCAGGCTGGAGTGCAGTGGCACAATCATCTCACTGTAGCTTCAAACTCCTGGGCTCAAGCAATCCTCATGTCTCAGCCCCCTGAGTACCTAGGACTACAGGCTCACGCCACTATGCTGGGCTAATTTTTCCTTTTTTCTTTTTAAAAAATGGAGTCTTAGTATGTTGCCCAGGCTGGTCTCGAACTCCTGGCCTCAAGTGATCCTCCTGCCTTGGCCTCGCAAAGTGCTAGGATTACAAGCGTAAGCTAGCACAACCAGCCTCCTCTTGCTTTTGTGTGGTATTTACTGGCAACCTGAAAAGCTGTGGTTTAAAATCTGCTATGACATTGAATATAATTACTAGCTTACTTTTATTTAACTTTTGTCCAGTCTCAAAAAATTATTTAATTACTGACTATACTTTTTTTTTTTTTTTTTTGAGACAGAGTTTCACTTTTGTTGCCCAGACTGGAGTGCAATGGCGCAATCTCAGCTCACTGCAACCTCCGCCTCCTGGGTACAAGCGATTCTCCTGCCTCAGCCTCCCTAGTAGCTGCGATTACAGGCATGTGCCACCACGCCCAGCTAATTTTGTATTTTTAGTAGACATGGGGTTTCTCCATGTTGGTCAGGCTGGTCTCAAACTCCTGACCTCAGGTGATCCACCCGCCTCAGCCTCCCAAAGTGCTGGGATTACAGGTATGAACCACCGTGCCTGGCCAATTACTGACTATACTTAAAACATATAAACAATTTCACCCATCCAATTAAAATCTTTAAAGTTATATTTACTCCCCTCCTTCCTTCAAAATGCCATTATCCCCTTATCTTCTCACTCTATAGCTATGTGGAAATGCAAAAGGAATACTAGTGTTCTTAAAACAAAGCCTCTCTTTTCCCAGCTGATTTTACTGTTCTATAAAAATAGTTTGCTTTAAGACATCTGTCACATTGTAGAACAGTAACAACTACACCATCTAAACCTTATTGGGCCTTTATGCACCAGGTATACTTTAAATGATTTAAATATATTAATTCATTAAATCCTTCCACTACCTTATGGATAGTAATACTGTTACTATAATTCTCACTTCACAGATGAGGAAACCAAGTAAGATGCGTAACAAAACTAGAAAGCAGTAGAGGCTTTGACACTTTTGTCAGGTAGATACTTGACATCCTGACTCAAAAGCCCCTGACTTACACTACTACGTATTTATAAACACTACACTGATTACTCAAACCTATAAATACCGAAGCATATGATTGTCCTGTGCGATGGTTAATACTGAGTGTCAACTTGATTGGACTGAAGGATGCAAAGTAATGTTCCTGGGTGTTTCAGTGAGGGTATTGCCAAAGAAGATTAACATTTGAGTCAGTGGCCTGGGAGAGGCAGACCCACCCTTAATCTGGGTGGTACCATCTAATCAGCTGCCAAAATGGCTAGAATAAAGCAGGCAGAAGAAGACAGAAAGAGCAGCCTTGCTGAGTCTTCCAGTTTTCACCTATCTCCCATGCTGGATGCTTCCTACCCTCGAAGAACATCTGACTCCAAGTTCTTCAGCTTTTGGTCTCTTGGACTTACACCAGTGGTTTGCCAGAGGCTCTCAGGCCTTCGGCCACAGACTGGAGGCTGCACTGTCTGCTTCCCTACTTTTGAGGTTTTGGGACTCAGACTGGCTTCCCTGCTCCTCAGTTTGCAGATGGCCTATGGTGAGTCTTCACCTTGTGACTGTGTGAGTCAATTCGGCTTAATGAACTCCCCTTCATATATACATATATTCTATTAGTTCTGTCCTTCTAGAGAACCCTGACTAATACACCCTAGGACCACATATTCTTGTTGCCTAATTATAAAGGAACTCCATGAAATTTCTTTAATGGTTCTTAAGAGTCACTGCTGACTGTGCAACAAATGCACATGGTATTATAAGAAAATTTATTCTTTTAGGGAATAAGTACATTTTCATGTAAAATATTCAAGTTTTGAATACATCAATAGAATCCTACTAAATTAGCTTGTATTGTACAGTGAAATTATTACCATACAGTCTGATACTCTGTAATATGTGTTAGCAGGGTAACTACTGAACACGTAAAAAGCATCTGAATCATGAGAACTTGATTAATACAGGATTTAATAAAGAATTCTTTTGTTGTTTTCAGTATTTGTGACATCTGGGTAGTGGACACTTTTTCCTATAATCATCCCCTACAGCTACACAGTAATAAAAGTATATTTTAAGGAGAATGGAGCAACACAATTTCAAGTGGTTGTTAGTGATATTTTACCTTCACTGAGATATAGCTACAGTTACATTATCTCACTCATAAGCAGCATAGCAGGCATCCATTTGAATTCTACAAATGTATATGCTCAGCTTTCAGACTCATCTTTCATTATTTTCAGTAAAAACAACTCCAAATTCTATTAATTGGAGAAGGTATACAGGTGGTGAGCTTGCCTAAAAGACAATGCACATATCCTGATAGCTGTTAGTACTGCCTTATTCTCATATTATAATGGCTTACTTACTTCATACCAAGAGAAACTCTTATAGCCCCAGAATCACAAAAAATTATATAATCATTTCTATAACAAATTTACTCAAATAGCAGAGAAGTAGATTCACAACTACTTTAAATAAAGGTTTTAAAAGCTCCATAATTATAACTACCTTTAACTATTATAACTTTAGGCCTTAAATCACATCTCTAAATTTTTACAGTAATAAGACAAGCATCTTTTAAGTGCCTACTGCATACCAGGCACTATGCAAGACACTTCACCTGGACTATCTTAATGACTATCCTATGAAAGAGGTATGATTATTATCACTTTACATAAAAGAAAAGATTAGAGAGGATAAGTAATTGGCCTAATACTACACAGCTAAGAAATGGCAGAGACAGAGACGGACAGAGAGACAGAGAGTTAGTTCAAACTCATATCTGCCCTGATTCCAGTGGTGCTACCCACATCATGTCATATCTTATATTACATCACACTTTACCTCATTAAATGTGAATAAAAACCTTTGCATCTCAGCTTTCAGTTTTGTAGTGTTTTAAGCCATGAACTACAAAAAGAAATAGCTTTTTTGGAAACAGAGTCTTGCTCTGTCACCCAGGCTAGAGCAAAGTGGCACAATCTTGGCTCATTGCAACCTCGACTTCCCAGGTTTCAAGTGATTCTTGTGCCTCAGCTTCCTAAGTGGCTAGGACTACAGGTGTGTGCCATGATGCCCAGCTGATTTTTGTATTTTTAGTAGAGACAGGGTTTTGCCATGTTGCTCAGGCCAGTCTCGAACTCTTGGCCTCAAGTGATCCACCTACCTCAGCCTCCCAAAGTGCTGGAATTATAAGTGTGAGCCACCATGCCTGGCCCAAGAAAATATTTTTAACATTTAAAAAAGTAGTTTAGGCCAGGCGTGGTGGTTCACATCTGTAATCCCAGCACTTTGAGAGGCCGAGGTGCGCAGATCATCTGAGGTCAGGAGTTCGAGATCAGCCTTGCCAACATGGTGAAACTCCGTCTCTACTAAAAATACAACAATTAGCCGGGCATGGTGGCAGGCACCTTTAATCCCAGCCACTCAGGAGGCCGAAGCAGGAGAATCGCTTGAACCTGGGATGTGGAGGTTGCAGTGAGCTGAGATCACGCCATTGCACTCCAGCCTGGGTGACAGAGCGAAACTCTGTATCAAAAAAAAAAAGTAGTTGAAAAATAATTTAAAATTTTTCTTGCTCATATAAGCAAAATATCTTACTTTTATGTTTAAAGTTACATAAAATTTTTTAAAAGAATTTTTAGAAATGAACAAAGCCCACAAGATAAATGAGATTATGTTAAATGTTCAAACCTAAGAATCACTGGTGTTCCTGAGGGAAAAGAAAAACCAGAAAGTTTGGAAAACTGATTTGAGGGAACAATTGAAGAAAATTTCCCTGACTAGCTGGGAGCAGTGGCCCATGCCTGTAATCCCAGCACTTTGGGAGGTCAAGGTAGATGGATCACCTGAGGTTAGGAGTTCAAGACCAGCCTAGCCAACATGGTGAAATCCTGTCTCTACTAAAAATACAAAACTTAGCCAGGTATGGTGGCGGGCACCTGTAATGCCAGCTACTCGGGAGGCTGAGACAGGTGAATCACTTGAACCCAGGAGGCCAAGGCTGCAGTCAGCCCAGATTGCGCCATTGCACTCCAGACTGAGCAACAAGAGTGAGACTCCATCTCAAAAAAAAAAAAAAAAAAAAAAAAAAGAAATGCTAAAAGGAGGTCTAAATCTTGAAACAATGGCTGGGCACAGTGGCTCATGCCTGTAATCCCAGCACTTTGGGAGGCTGAGGTGGGAGGATTACTTGAATCCAGGAGTTCAAGACCAGCCTGGGCAACATAGTGAGACACCATCTCAAAAAAAAAAAAAAAAAAAAAAGAAAAGAAAAGAAAGAAAGAAACAAAAGGTCAATATGTACCAGAACAGAAGCTCCTGAAAGCACAAAACTCACAAGGTCTATAAAATAACATAATGAGGACAACAAAGTGTCTAGGTAACAATCAACATGATGACTAAAGCAGTACCTCACATCTCAGTATTAATGCTGAATGTAAATGGTCTTAAATGTGCCACTTAAAAGGTACAAATTGGCAAAATGGATAAAAAATTGGAAACCAAGTATTTGCTGTCTTCAAGAGGCTCACCTAACACCTAAGGATTCCTACATGCAAACGGAAACCAAAAGCAAGAAGTAATAGCTGTTCTTACATCAGATAAAACAGACTTTAAAGAAACAACAGTTTAAAAAGACAAAGTCATTATACAATGATAAAAGGATCAATTTAACAAGATTTTACAATCTTAAACATATATGTACCTAATTCTGGAGCATCTAGATTCATAGAACAATTACTACTAGACCTAAGAAAAGACAGAGACAGCAACACAATAATAATGGGGGACTTCAACACTCCACTGATAGCCCTAGATAGATAGATCTTCGAGCACTAGATAGATCTTAGAGACACAAAGTCAACAAAGAAACACTGGATTTAAACTGCACTTGAGAACAAATGGACCTAACAGATATTTACTGAACATTCTACCCAAGAACTGCAAGATATACAGTCTTCTCATTACCACATGAATCATTCATTACAGGCATGCACTGACCACCACACCCAGCTAATTTTTTTGTATTTCAGTAGAGATGGTGTTTCACCATGTTGGCCAGGCTGGTCTTGAACTCCTGACCTTAAGTGATATGCCTGCCTCGGCCTGCCAAAGTGCTGGGATTACAGGAGTGAGCCACCGTGCCCAGCCTAAAATCTTTTATCTCAGCAGTCCTCAACCTTTTTGGCACAAGGACCAGTTTTACAGAAGACAATTTTTCCACAGACTGGGGGTGGAGGGGAGGGGGGAATGGTTTAGGGATGATTCAAGCACACTACATTTATTATGCACTTAATTTCCATTATTATTACATTGTACTATGCAATGAAATAATTATTCAACTCACCATAATGTAGAATCAGTGGGAGCCCTGAGCTTGTTTTCCTGCAACTGGATGGTCCTTTCTGCAAGTGATGGGAGACTCTGGCCAATCATCAGGCATTAGATTCTCATAAGGAGCGCATAAACTACATCCCTCTCACGTGCAGTTCACAACAGGGTTCACGCTTCTATGAGAATCTAATGCTGCCATTGATCTGACAGGAGGTGGCGCTCAGGCAGTAATGCAAGTGATGGGGAGTGGCTTTAAATACAGATGAAGCTTCACGCACTCACCTGCCACTCACCTGCCACTCACCTCCTGCTGTGCAGCACGGTTCCTAACGGGCCATGGACCACTACTGGTCTGTGGCCCAGAGCTTCAGGACCCCTGTTTTATCTAACAGATGACAGCAGTTAAACTTACCTTCACCAAAAAGTGTACTTCTATAACTACCTAATTTAGAGTAAGCTTAGAGACCACAATATTATTTCCATTTTTGGTTTCCCTAATAACTCCAGAAGAGTTACTACAAAGATTCAGATTATTGACTTATTTTGCAAGTACTGCTCAGTTCACATAATCTACAAAGAAAATGATAATCTGCTGCAAATCTACCTGTCATTTCAGAACACATCCTGTGTGAGAAGGGTAGCCTAATACATGCTTTTAGGAAAAACATATTTCAATACCTGATAAAGAGTTTTGTCTACCTCACTAAAAATTTTTTTAAGCAAAGCTAGGCTAAAACAATAAAAACATAACCTTATCTGAGAAGACGGCTTTCCTTCCCTACTCAAGGAAAATAAATAATAAAACAATCAAGATGAAGCCAGTATTGAGGAGCCACAGACACTTCTTACTGGCATAAAAATAAAGTACCACAAAGGTCCTGATCCTCATTTTTCTTTCAATTGTTATACTTTTTCTTAAAAAAATAAGGGCTTTGATAACTGCACTTTGGTAACAAAGTCAGTTACCATGACTGCCTATAGAAACACAAAAAGGCAGCCTTGATGATTGTCCCAAGAAATTATTGACTTGATTTTTCCATTAACTGCCTCATCACTATCTACCTCCTAAAGAATCAGTATATTTCTTTCACGAATATTTACTTTGTGATTGATGATTTGAATTTTAAGCTTTAATAACCAACTTTAACAATTATTATTTTTTAAAAACCCTATCACAAGCTTAGTAGTAAAGAATCATTCTAATGTTGATGGAAACAATTAGAATTTCAACCTTTTCTGTTGATCAAGAAAATACTAGACTGTCATACAAGCTACACCCTCACTTGAGTTCTCTAAGGATGAAAGTCAACAAATTCTTGCTGTTGTTCCTGTATTGTCCTAGTCATTTCATTTCAAAAACCTAAGAACAAGGAGAAAGTAAAATTTACCTGCAATATCCCAGTAATCTTTTTCAATGCAAGCACAAATATTTCCTGTTTGTCACTATACCCCCAGTACCTACACTAGGCCTAACACATAGTATAACAGTTGCTCAATAAATGTATGGAGCATGAATGAATAATATTCATCTTAATTCATATATCCATCTATCGATTTATGTGGCTATTTTTTACCTATCTGCCTACCAAACTATTCTATGGAACTCTATGCGACTAAGGACTGCTCTCTGACTTACGTACCTAAACCGTTCAAAGCACTATGCCCAAAACAGAGTAAACAAATGTAAAATTGAATTAACTGTATTCAAATAACTGAAATTTACTTGACAAATTATCTTGATTAACTAGATTCGATCTCTCTCATTTCACTCCTTATTCTATTCACAAGAAAATTACAAAGCAAAACCACAATGTCCTCAAAGTGTATAAGCCACACTCTACATACTTCCTTTCTTCCTTTCTTATTTGTTTTAAAGCCCAGGAATTCTACCGAAGTCAGCATAAATGCTACCTGCACTCAATACTTACCTATGTCACTGAACATGCTTAATTGATAAATTTAAATAATAATTTTGGCAGGTCCTGTGGTATGTGCCTATAATCCCGGCTACTCAAGAGACTGAGGTGGGAGGATCACTTTGAGCCCAGGAGTTCATGACCAGCCTGGGCAACTTAGAAAGACTCCATCTCAAACAAAAAAATAACAACAATAATTAATTTTTGATCTGAAAATGTAAGAGATTCAAAATAACTGACATAGATATAACAAACTAGAAAGCATCTATAACCAAGGAAAATATAACTTTCATTAGAGAGGAAGTTTACAGGTTAGTAATAGTTCATGGAAAACTCAGTTTTAGTCACGATTCTATGGAAAAATCATCTACTCAAGTAATATAAAAATTTTAACTAGTGAGATTTACATTACAGAAAATCCTTCACATAAACATATTTTATAAATATTCACATATGTCTTTTTAACATATTATTTACTTTTTTCTGATTCAGAAACACATGCTTGTTATTTTGAAAAAAGCAGAACTCGGCCGGGCGCAGTGGCTCACACCTGTAATCCCAGCAATTCAGGAGGCCAAGACGGGTAAATCACCTGAGGTCAGGAGTTCAAGACCGGCCTGGCCAACATGGTGAAACCCCATCTCTACTAAAAATACAAAAATTAGCCAGGCGCAGTGGCAGGCACCTGTAATCCCAGCTACTCAGGAGGCTGAGGCAGGAGAATCACTTGAACCTGGGAGGTGGAGGTTGCTGTGAGCTGAGATCTTGCCACTGTATGCCAGCCTGGGCAACAGAGCGAGACTCCGTCTCAAACAAAACAAAACAAAAAAACAAAAGCAAGCAGAACTCATAGAAACATATGACAAAAAAATGAGAGTGAAACTTCATCACCAAAAAAGACTTCTAATAAGTTTTTCCAGTAATATACTCACATTTTTGTCTGTTTTAAGAGACAGAATCTTGCTCTGCCACCCAGGCTGAAATGCAGTCGTACCATGATAGCTCACTGCAGCCTCGAACTCCTGGGTTCAAGCTATTCTACCACTTCAGCCTCCCGAACAGCTAGGACTACAGGTACCACCATGCCTATTTTATTTTTTGTAGAATGGGTCTCATTATGTTGCCTAGGCCGGTCTCAAACTCTTAGCCTCAAGTAATCCTCCCACCTCAGCTTCCCAAAGCTCTGGGATTACAGATGTGAACCCACCTGGCTTTGTTTTTTACTGTGATAAAATATATATAACATAATATTTATAATTTAACCTTTTGTAAATGTACAATTCAGTGGCATGAAAACACACTCACAATATTGTGTAACAGTCTCCAGTATCTATACCCAAAATATTCTCATTATCCTCAACATTAATTCTGTACCCATTAAACAACAGCTCTGCTTTTCTCTGCCCCATCAGCCCCTGATAACCTCTATTCTACTTTGTCTTTGAATTTGTCTATCCTAGGTAGCTCATAAGTGAAATCATGCAATATTTGTCCTGTGTCTGACTTATTATACTAAGCATGTTTTCAAAGTTTACCCACGTCATAGCTATGTGTCAGAATTTCCTTCCTTTGTATTTATATACTACATATTGTTTATCCACTCATCTGTCAACAGGCGCTTGGTTGGCTATTATGAATGCTGTTATAAAGGTACTGTACAAACATCTGTTTCAAACCCTGTTTTTGATTCTTTTAGATATATGCCTAAGAGAGGACTGCCGGGTCTATATGGTAGTCCTATGTGTAACCTTTCGAGAAACTGCCAAGCTGTTTTCCACAATGGCTGTGGCATTTTATATTCCCACCAGCAATAAACAGAGTTCCAATTTCTCCACATCCTCACTACTTTTTTACTTTCTGTGTGTGTATTTTAATAGCTATCTTAATGGATGTGAAGTGATATTTAGTATGATAGCAAGATTAGGACTTCTACAGATGTGCAAGAACCATTTTCTAAGTAAGCATAGGCATGGGACATCTAACAACTTGATGGTTAAAAACACTTGAGCCGGGCGCGGTGGCTCACACCTGTAATCCCAGCACATTGGGAGGCCAAGACAGGCAGATCACCTGAGGTCAGGAGTTCGAGACTAGCCTGACCAACACAGAGAAACTCCCATCACCACTAAAAATACAAAATTAGCTGGGTGTGGTGGTACATGCCTATAATCCCAGCTACGCAGGAAGCTGAGGCAGGAGAATCGCTTGAACCTAGGAGGTGCAGGTTGTGGTGAGCTGAGATCGTGCCACTGCACTCCAGCCTGGGCAACAAGAGTGAAACTCGGTCTCAAAAAACAAAAACAAAAACAAAAAAAAACACTTCTGGCTGGGCGCGGTGGCTTACACCTGTAATCCCAGCACTTTGGGAGGTGGAAGCTGGTGGATCACCTGAAGTTGGGAGTTCGAGACCAGCCTGACCAACATGGTGAAACCCCGTCTCTACTAAAAATACAAAATTAGCCAAGGATGGTGCTGCATGCCTGTAATCACAGCTACTTGAGAGGCTGAGGCAGAAGAATGGCTTGAACCCAGGAGGTGGAGGTAGCAGTGAGCCAAGATCACGCCACTGCACTACAGCCTGGGCAACAAGAGCGAAACTCCATCTCAAAAAAAAAGTACTTCCAAGAAAAGGGGAGAGCTAAAGTGCAGGATTCTGAAGGGAAAAAGTTAAGGAGGAGACAAAAGGCACTACAGGAAAAGAATTAGCAGTTACAAGGGATACAGTCAAGTGAATGTAATCTCTAGTACAGTGATTCTCAAAGCATTGTCCCTAGGTCACCAGCATGAACATCATCTGCAAATCTGCTGAAAATGGAAATTTGGGGGCCCTACCCCAGATGAGCTGAATCAGAAATTCAGGGGGTGAGGACCAGCAATCTGTGTTTTTTTGTTTTTTGTTGTTATTGTTGTTGTTGTTGTTTTGAGGTAGAGTCTCACTCTCTCGCCCAAGGGGGAGTGCAGTGGCACAATCTCCGCTCACTGCAACCTCTGCCTCCCAGGTTCAAGCGATTCTCCTGCCTCAGCCTCCCAAGTAGCTGGGATTACAGGCACCCACCACCACGCCCGGCTAATTTCTGTATTTTTAGTAGAGACAGGGATTCGCCATGTTGGCCAGGCTGGTCTCAAACTCCTGACCTCAGGTGATCCACCCGCCTCGGCCTCCCAAAGTGCTGGGATTACAGACATGAGCCCAGCCAGCAATCTGTGTTTTAACAAACCCTCCAGAAAATTCCAATACATGCTAACATTTTAGAATCACTAGTGTCTAATAAGAGAACTTTAATTATGTAATTAAGATTAAAGCAAAAGAAACAGGAGGAGCAGTAGTGCCCACTGACAACTGTCAGAGGACAAATTGCACAAGGCCTTAAATGCGAATATTAAATCAAGAGGAGTGACTGACAGTTCTCAATTTCTGAGGCTCTTTTCCTCTATTAATACCACTGCCCTCAACTAGAGAATGGTCTTTTCAAACTCTCACAGAGTATTTATGAAACTTGACTATATGCTATGCCCAAGAACCACTAAATTGCATCCATCAATTCTGATGTTGTTTTTTTAATTAACATTCAGTGTTATGCATTGGTAAACCTCTATCATTATTTCTTTTGTAACCTCAAGAGTTATTTAGATGTGTTCTTTTAAATTTCCAAACATTTTTAAAGGTCATCTTTTAAAAAAACTGAGTCCTAATTTAGTTTGCACTGTCATCGAAGGTTTGGTCTATAGAATACATATTCTTTGAATTTGTTGAGATTTTCAGGGCTACTTTGAAGGTTGTTACCTCTCGCATTACAGAAATTTTGGATTCCACAAAGTAACTATATCTGCAAATAGTAGTAACTGTATGAAACTAATTCTTTAAAACTTGAGTACAATGTTCTATATTCACCCAATAGCTCTGTCTTGTTGTGTTATTTTAATGATTTTTTTTTTCTTTAGCACATCTCTGCTGGCAGGAAGTATTGTTTTAATGTCAAAAACATCTATTCTAATATAATGGTGAATTTATAAATTTCTCCTTGTAGTTGTTATGTAGGTTTATGTATGTTGAACCTGTATTATCTGGTATAAATAACAGAATTCTAGTATCTTCCTGGTAAACTAAACCTTTTATTGTTATATGATGTGGTAGAGACTGCAGGTGGCTTTCCCAGAATCACCACTCCCTCAGTAAAGTCCAATTTTATTCTGGGCAGCCTAATTACCTTGCAGCAAAGGGCTAATGAAGTTGCTAGGTAGAACTTCTGTGAAACCACTTTAAGGTCATGTATGTTGGCTCATGCCTGTAATCCCAGCACTTTGGGGGGCCGAGGCCAGAGGATCACTTGAGCCCAGGAGCTCAAGACCAGACTGGGCAATATGGCAAAATCCTGTCTCTACAGATAGTTTTTTAAAAATTAGCCAGGCATGGTGGTGTGTGCCTGTGGTCTCAGCTACTTAGGAGGCTGAGGTGGGAGGATCACTTAAAGCCTGGGTAGTTGGTACTGCAGTGAGCCATGATCACACCACGGCACTCCAACCTGGGCAATAGAGTGAGGCACTGTCTCAAAAACACCACCACGTCCAGCTAATTTTTATCTTTTTAGTAGAGCCAGGGTTTCACTACATTGGCCAGGATGGTCTCAATCTCCTGACCTCATGATCCACCCGCCTTGGCCTCCCAAAGTGCTGGGAATACAGGCGTGAGCCACAGTGCCCGGCCTGAAATATTTATTAAACTGTCATTTATTTCTTCTGTTGGTTGGTTGGTTGGTTTCAAAGACATCTTGCCCTGTCACTCAGGCTGGAGTGTAGTGGCATGATCAGATCTCACTGCAGCCTCAAACTCCTGGGCTCAAGCAATCCTCTTGCCTCAGTCTCTTGAGTAGCTGAGACTACCAGCTCGTGCCATGACACCCAGCTAATTTTTTTTTATTTTTTATAGAGACAGAGTGTCTTGCTATGTTGCCCAAGCTGATCTTGAACTCCTGGCCTCAAGTGATCCTCCATAAGCCACCACACTCAGCTTAAACTGTCTTAAGACTAAGATGCTTAGAGAGGGAAAAGTGGTATTACAGTAAGCTTCTTGGGCATGACTTACTCACAGACTATCTACTCTAAAATCTAAAAGACCCTTTTTAAAAGCGGGATGAGGTGACTCTTCTAATTTAGTCAGCATGAGCAAGAACAAACAAAACCTATAAACTCAACTATTGAAAGTTACTTCGAACTTTATACTGAAAAAGCACTATACAAAAATTTCCGTCGGTTATTCCTCATGGTCACTTTTACAAGATGGTTTGTTCCCAACTGGCTAAATGACTTCCCTTGTTACCCACTGTATGCACTATTTCCCTTCCGACAGTGACATCCCCTTGCACTCTGTCAAGTAGGATTAAAACTTTTCAGACTCAAGTATTTTCCTTTTTCTCGTGGCTCTCCAGATATTATTAGCTGTTTCTTCAAGAGGCTTTAGAGGCAGAGATTCTTGAGCTTGACATCCTGGCTCCACCACATACCAGCAGTGTGAACTTCAGAAGTAACCTTCCTTTCTCTGCCTCATTTGCTGATCTGTAAAACTGGAATAGCCACACTTCAGTGGCTTGCTGTGAGAATAAAATGCATTTAACATGCCACTTGTTATGTAAACTCTCAATAAATTGCCATCACTATTATTAGTATTATGTTTTCTCACTAATACTTCCCTAGAACAAGCCTTTACTGCTGCTAGATTACATCCACTAGATTATGTCTGCATTTCCTCAACCAGCCCACTTCATTCATATCTTTTAGTAATCCAAAGTATTGTGCAGATCACCATCAGATTTACCTTGAACATACAGATAATTCCTGTTACCCTCTAGCTTAAGAACCTTTAATGTGGTGATGTCCATCTCATGTCATCCAGGGATAAAGCAACCCTTGTTTATCCCAGCTTGGCTCTTGGTCTGTGCCCATGGCTGGTTCGTGCCTTGGATACATGGAAAATAAGTAAATGATTAAAAAATAAAAATTAAAAATCTTCTATGGATCCCTGCTTTTGAGCACATCAAATCTAATTTCCTCTGCCTAACTTTCATTATCCTCTCTTAACAGCAGTTCCCAAACTTTGAGTGTACATCAGAATCATCTGGCATGCTTGTTAAAATACAGATTGCTGGACCCCAGTCTAGAGTTTCCACTTCAGTAGGTATGGGAGCAGGGCCTTAAAATCTGCATTTATAATAAATTTCCAGGAGACGCTGCTGCTGCTGCTGCTGGTCAAGAAACCACATTTTGAAAAGTACTATTCTATCTTGACCAGCCTGACCAACATGGGGAAACCCTACCTCTATTAAAAATACAAAATTAGCGGGGTGTGGTGGCGCATGCCTGTAATCCCAGCTATTCGGGAGGCCAAGGCAGGAGAATCGCTTGAACCCAGGAGGCAGAGGTTGCAGCGAGCTGAGATCGTGCCATTGCACTCCAGCCAGGGCAACAAGAGCAAAACTCCAACACACACACACACACACACACACACACACACACACACACACACACACCCCTCTTCTAAAATAGACCCCATTCTGCCTCTGTAGGCTTATTTCTCCTTCCTCCCCACCTAGCACACACTGCTTTGACTGGATTAATCTTTTCACAGACTGTGGCCAATTCTCCCACCCTGTGCTGGCCTAGCACACTTTCTTGCTTTTCCAAATCAAACCCAGCCTTTAAGCCTGTGATTCTTAACACTGCCTGCACATTATAAACATCTGGGAAAGCTTTTAAAAACCGCAGATGCACCTCACCCAAGATTCTGATTCATCTGATTTTTGATTAAGTTTTCCCAAGTGATTCTAAGGAGCAGTCAGAGTTGAGATCCACTACTTTAACTTTAATCTCCTTCCTGTCAGAATTGTGAATACTCACTGGATTTTCTCCCCTCTAAATTACTGTAATGTTGACAGATTAGATCAAGTTTTTGCTTCATTACATATCTGTGTTATTCTCTACCTTTCATTTTAAGTCTTGTTTCTTTCAACTTGAAATTGAAGATATAATCTATATCACCATACTAGAGCTGCGGTAATATAGAAGTTGAAGATATAGACTATATCTTCAACTTCTATATTACCGCAGCTCTAGTATGGTGATGAATACACAGTAGAAACTGATTATTTCTTCACTGATTGTGAGTTCAAATTAGAATTCAGAGCCTTAAAATATTTTTTGGCGTATTATTTTGACAAAGCCTTAAAATATTTCTAATCTATTGAATTCAGCAAATTACATTCCTTTCTTTTTAAACATGGTTCTGCAACAAACTCATTTTGTTATCATGAGTCATTTAGCCCCTTCCTTCCCCAATAAATAAATTGGAAAGAAAAATAGTAATGTATAAAAATGCTTTAAAAAATAATAAAATGAATAATAGCATTGTAAGTGGCTTCACAGTTGCTTCCTTAGAGCAAATGGCCTTTTCTAAATCCATTAAAGACTGTTTCAAAACAGTTAAAACAGAATCAAAGCGCACATATTTAAAGATGCTGAAACTCTGAATAGTTCTATGATTTGTTTTCTCAACAGATGTGCATCCTTCAAGCCCTGAATTCACCAGATGCATATTAAATTAATCTGTACTTTTAGTTTTTACATAACACTCTACTCTAGTTTTATAAATACACCACATGAAAGCAGAATTCCATTGTTGCTTTATGGCATTAAATATTAACAGATTATCTCCGCTGTGCAAAAAATACATTAAGATTCATTTTAATGCAGCCAAATGTGTGCTCATTAAATATAGGCTATAATAACTTCACCACTATTTTTAAATTGGCTGATTTCCATCTGGAACGTGAAACATAACAAATTTGCTCATAAAAATCCAGTGACACCTGGCACCTGAAAGAAATATACACATTTCAATTATAAGAAATACTTAATTTAAGTCCACTTAAACCTCCTGGAAAATTTACTTCTTATAAATCCATAATTTCTTCACTAACTGCAATGAAAAAATTAGCACAGTTATATCAGAAATAAGACTACACTGAATTCCAGTGTGACTCATTAATTAGCTGTACAATCTTGAGCAAGTCACTTAGCCTCTCTGCACTTAAGTAGTCTCAGCTGTAAAATGAAAGGGTCTAACTAGACCATCTCCATATTTTCTTTTAGCTTTATGATTTCATAATCTATGAAACTCAAGAAACACAGCATTAACCAGATGGATCCCATTAAAGACAAAGTGAGCTTTCATATTGATTGATTTGGAGATAATGTATCTCTGGAGAATCTAAGTGCTTTCACACAGACAGTTCCTAGTTGACTTATTTAACTAGGTGAAAAAACAAACAAAACTCACCAAACAGAGTTATTAAACAATTCTTGCATCATACCCTAGATGACCAGAATATTTAGATGTCATTATACCAATTAAGGTTAAAATGTTTTAGAAAATAGAAGCTGTTCTAGAAGTACAGGACAGGACAGTTATAAAGCCAAGTCAAAGAGGATTCTAGCTAACAATTAGTACTCAGGCTACATGAGAATAAAATGTCTCAGGACAGCATTCTATTACTTTTAGAATCAAGATTCTCAGCCTGAGACAGAATTGAAAATATTCAGGAAAGTACAGCAGTACCCATGGAAGCGCTTCCTACTCAGTTTTTGCCAGCTCAAGCTTCTAGATAGTCTTCAACAAGTGTAATAAGCAGCAGCAAACACTAGAGAGGGTGATCAAAATCTGTATAGTTGAAACCCTTCGCAACAATAAAACCCAAGTGACAAAGGCTCTTGTCCTTAGTGACAGTTGAAAAATTGTGCATTTAAATTTCCTATCAAGCCCCTTTACAACCTGAAACATCACATGACTGTGCCACATTTAGCTCATACTTCCTAATACTCTAATACATGTGTGAAATAATTAAGCACTTGTCAATTAAGACCTAATAACCTAAAATCAATCTTCTTGAAAGGGAAAACCACACTCTGAACAATGCTTCTAATTACATTCGAGAACGTTAGGAAGCTCTCATTTAAAAATAACTCCCACAAATTATTTCATTTGGTTTCTTTAAGAACATCCTTATTAACGCTTGTAGAATAAAAAAAAAACTTATTTTTTTTTGAGATGGAGTCTCACTCTGTCGCTAGGCTGGAGTGCAGTGGCACAATCTCGGCTCACTGCAACCTCCTACTCCCTGGTTAAGCGATTCTCCTGTCTCAGCCTCCCAAATAGCTAGGACTACAGGCATGCGCCACCACACCCAGCTAATTTTTATATTTTTAGTAGAAACGGGGTTTCACCTTGTTGGCCAGGATGGTCTTGATCTTCTGACCTCGTGATCTGCCCACCTCAGCCTCCCAAAGTGCTGGAATTACAGGTGTGAGCCACTGCACCCGGCAGAAAAAATTTGTATAAACCAATTGGTCACGACTGGATGCAGTGGCTCACACTTACAATCCCAGCACTTTTGGAGGCAAAGGTGGGCAGATCAGGAATTCAAGACCAGACTGGGCAATATAGTGAGACCTCATCTCTGTTTATTTTTTTTAATTAAAAAATAAAATTTAAAAAAAACAATTGGTCACCCATGTGCATGCATATACACATATTCCTTACACCTTTCCAAAAAAAAAACTAACTTAAAATAAACCTTATAACTAAATGTAAACTACAAAACTATAAAAAAATTCTTGAAGACAAATAGGAGAAAATGTAAGTGACCTTGGGTTTGGAAACGAGTTTTTATTTATTTATTTATTTATTTATTTATTTATTTTGAGACATAGGTTTGCTCTTGTTGCCCAGACTGGAGTACAATGGTGCGATCTCAGCTCACTGCAAATTCCGCCTCCCATGTTCAAGTGATTCTCCTGCCTCAGCCTCCTGAGTAGCTGGGATTACAGACGCACACCACCACACCCGGCTAATTTTTGTATTTTTAGTAGAAATGAGGTTTCACCACGTTGGCCATGCTGGTCTCGAACCCCTGACCTCAGGTGATCTGCCTGCCTTGGCCCCCCAAAGTGCTGAGATTACAGGTGTGAGCCACCACACCTGGCTGGAAATGAGTTTTCAGATATAACACTAAAAGCATTATCAATGAAAGAGAAGATGTTAACTTGGACCTTATTAAAAACTTTTGCACTACGAAAGGCACTATTAAGAGAATAAAAAGACAAGCCATAGACTGGAAAAAATATTTGCAAAAAATATATCTGATAAAGGATTTGTATCCAAAATACACAATGACCACTTAAAACTCAACAAGAAGCAAACAACCTTATTTTAAAATGGGCAAAAGACCTGAACAGATACCTCATCCAAAAAGGTATAGAAATGTCAAACATACGAAAAGATGCCCAACATCATAGAGAACTGCAAATTAAAACAAGATACTACTACATATCTATTAGATAACGAGTAAAATACAAAAAAAAAAGACAATACCAAATGCTAGTGAGGATGTGAAACAACGGGAACTCTTATTATTCATTACTCATAGGAATGCAAAATGGTATAGCCACTTTGGGAAACAGTTTGACAATTTCTTACCAAATTAAATAGTCTTATCATAAGATCCAGCAATCACACTCCTGGGTATTTACTCAAAAGAGCTGAAAACTTTTAATGATAGAAAAACCTACACATGTATGTTTATACCAGCTTTATTCATCATTATCAAAAACTAGAAGCAACAAAGATGTCCTTCAAATGGTGAAGGGATCAACAAATTGTGGCACATCTATACAATAGAAAATTATTCAGCAATACCAACTGGGTATGCTGGCTTGCACCTGTAGTTCAAGCTACTCGGGAGGCTGAAGCAGGAGGATCGCTTGAGCCCAGGAATTCAAGGCCAGCCTGGTCAACATAGCAACACTCCGTCTTAAAAAAAAAAAAAGAAAGAAACAAGGAAAGAAGGAAGGAAGGAAGGAAGGAAGGAAGGAAGGAAGGAAGGAAGGAAGGAAGGAAGGAAGGAAGGAAGGAAAATGTAAAGAAAAGAAAAGAGAAAAGAAAAATTGTCCTGCAATAAAAAGAAATGAGCTATGAAGCCACAAAAAAACATGAAGAGGCCAGGCACAGTGGCTCCTGCCTGTAATCCCAGCACTTTGGGAGGCTGAGGCGAGCAGATCACGAGGTCAGGAGATCGAGACCATCTTGGCCAACATGGTGAAACCCGGTCTCTACTAAAATACAAAAAATTAGCCAGGAGTGGTGGCATGTGCCTGTAATCCCAGTTATTCGGGAGGCTGAGGCAGGGGAATCGCTTGAACCCAGGAGGCGGAGGTTTCAGTGAGCTGATATCCCGCCACTGCACTCCAGCCTGGCGACAGAGCACAACTCTGTGTCAAAAAAAAAAAAAAGACACGAAGAACATTCAACGCATATTGCTAAGTGAAAAAAAAAACAGTCTTAAAAAACTCTATGTTATATGATTCTAACTATATGACATTTTGGAAAAGGCAATACTATAGAGACAGTAAAATGGTCAGTGTCTACCAGTAATTCAGGCAGGAGAGGAGGGATGTAAAGCACACAGGATTTTTAGGATGGTGAAACTATGTGTAGGAAACTGTAATGGTGGATACGTGTCATTATGCATTTGTCAAAACCCACAGAATGTACAATGCAGAGTGAACCTTAGTGTAAACCAGATGCTATAGTTAACAATAATGTATCAATATTATTTCATTAATTGTAACACATGTACCACACTAATGCAAGATGTTAATAATAGGGGAAACTGGGGGATGGAGGAGAGAAGCACACTGAACTCTATGTACTATCTGCTCTCTTATTCCAGAAATCTAAAAGTATTCAAAAAAAAATTAATGAAAAAAACACAATAGGGCATACACAATCTCAAAGAGTAAATATTGCCACTGTAGACTACAGAAATTCTAGCAAAGTGCAAACAAAATTAAGAGATTTTAATCCCCTTGCCTTTTCCTGGCATTAGTCATTTCTCTCTGCTCACCAGCACCCACATCAGAGAGTGACCTCTAGGAAATGGAAAAGAACTCCAGCTGGGAAGCGGCTTGATCACGGCTGTGGTTAGCAATTTATCCTAAAGCTAAAATGAGATCTGGTGATTATCATGGATACTCAAACACCAAAAAAAGGAAGAAAAGAAAAAAATTTCACATCATTCATTATGGCCAACAGAGAAATTAAAGTGTATTTTAAAACATATTGGCAAGGCGCGGTGGCTCACACCTGTAATCCCAGCACTTTGGGAGGCCGAGGAGGGCAGATCACCTGAGGTCAGGAGTTCGAGACCAGCCTGGCCAACGTGGTGAAACCCCATCTCTACTAAAAATACAAAAAATTAGCTGGACATGGTAGCGGGCACCTGTAATTCCAGCTACTCAGGAGTCTGAGGCAAGAGAATTGCCTGAACCCGGAATGTGGAGGTTGCAGTGAGCCGAGATCACGCCACTGTACTCCAGCCTGGGCAACGAGAGCGAAACTCCACCTCAAAAAAAAAAAAAAAAAAAAGTATCAAGACAGAAGAAAATGTATAACTTTCATTCAGGAAGTCGTAAATACCCCTTTTTATAGGCTAAGGAGTTAGAATGTATAAGCAGCAGAAATCCAATGCTATTGTTCCCTGGCAAATTTATGTAGCATTTTGATGGAGACATCAAACTCGGCACCCAGGCTTCTCCCTTTTCGTGGCAAGGGCAATGGCTACCTGTTCACCCGACATCTCTGGACAAGGCAAAAACTAAGAGAATATCCCTCTACCCAGTATACCCACACCTCCAATGTGATGGGTGAGAAATTATTAAAGAATAATTCCCATCCCTAGCACCCCAACCCCCACTATAACTACACTGCCCACTTGGAGCTTCTGGGTGAGGGACAGACTACATTAGTGTGGGGACAGTCCATCTGTCTTTCTATCTCATCAGAACATTCCTGCTGCAGACAAAGCATGGCTTCTCTTCTATCCAGATGGCTCTCTCTTTAGGCCATTTCTGGGATACCACACTAGTGCTATTTCAATTTCTCTGAGATGACTGAGTCTTTCTGGTCCGCTAAGTTAAGGTTATAACCTCAGCAAGTTTGGTCTTTTACAGTTTAGTAACCCAAAAGCCTGCCGTCAGAATTTATTAAGATCCAAAATGAACCTAGCATGGTGGTTAGCACCTGTAATCCCAGCTACTCAGGAGGCTGAGGTGGAAGGATCACTTGAGCTCAGGAGTTCAAGACCAGCCTGAGCAACACACTGAGACCCTCGTCTCCAAAAATTAAAAAAAAAAAAAAATTAAAAATTAAAAAAATCCCAAATGAAAAGTGTCAACTATGTGCACACATTTAGATGAAAACTAAGCAACTGGCACAGAGGGTAAGATAAAATCCACTACTGAAAGAGTAAATTTAAGTAAGCTTGTTTTAAGTTAAAAATCCTCAGAAGAAGCTTCTTTTCTGGTTTTAAGACATCAAGTGAATAAAGATTTAATCTAAAATATCTTTTTATCAATTTTTTAAGCTTCCATCAACAAGTGGACTATGTTAAATACTACTTATAAAAATGGTTTTATCGGCTGGGCACGGTGGCTCACACCTGTAATCCCAGCACTTTGGGAGGCCGAGGCGGGCGGATCACAAGGTCAGGAGATCGAGACCATCCTGGCTAACGTGGTGAAACACCGTCTCTACTAAAAATACAAAAAGAAAAAAAATTAGCCGGGTGTGGTGGCAGGCACCTGTAGTCCCAACTACTCCAGAGGCTGAGGCAGGAGAATGGCGTGAACCCGGGAGATGGAGCTTGCAGTGAGCCAAGATCACGCCACTGCACTCCAGCCTGGGCAACAGAGCAAGACTCTGTCTCCAAAAAAAAAAAAAATTGGTTTATCAAGTGAACAGTGAGAATTAAAAGATGCATGAAGTTACCATTCATATAGTTTGAAATAACAATTAACTTTAAACAGTATCTGTCATCATCCTGTATAACTCAATATAAAAATGCAAGATCTTTGGTTACATGTTCACTGATAGAGCTGATATTATATAACCTACATCTACTGAGGATTTTTATTTTTACAAAATAATCTGATGAACTCAAAGCCATAAAACATAAAAGGGGTTGGGAGAGAAGGAATCTGGAACAGATGGCATCTAAATTTTTTTTCCTGAGTCCATCTTGAACACAATCCCAATAATGTCAAAATCCAATTTTGCTCTCCAAATAAGTAATCTCCACAACTTATAATGGTAATTCTGAAGTAAATCCATTCTTTTTCTTTTTTTTTTTTCCTCCCAGCTTCTCAGAGCTTCTATATTGGGCAGAAATGAGTAGAGACAAGTTAGCTGTTAAAAAGAGAAAAACTATCATTCCACAAATTCAAAAGTTATTTCCGGAAAATACACTTATCTAAAACCACTGAAGCAGTTTCTATCAATATGTAGTACTAAAATCTATGACACCAGCCTTTTTTTATATAATGATTATTTATCCTTATTAGAGACTAAATCACAGCTCCATAAAAGAAATATGCTTTAAAATAAAAATGAGCTCTGGAAGAATACTCATTTGGTTTGAGTAAAAAGAAAGCACCACCTGGACTTTTTAATAACATTTTCACAGTAACTCACTCCTGATTGCATAGCGCCAATAAATTTAGCTGTATTGTGTTCATTATCTAATTCTAGTATACGGTACATATATAAACCTTCCCAATCTTTCCTAAAACTTTCTGAGGTCATCCAAGAGATAGATATTAAACAAAGGTTTAGTCATTTTTAGATTTCCTGACAAGCAAATTCCATAACTGACAACTGCAAAGATCCTTGGAACGGCCACAGACTTTGAGAGGAAGTGGTGATTGAGAAATCTCTAACCGTCTCTATTCATTGCACACAATTAAGATAGAATTTTTTACTCTAGCAGCTAGTATACTATCTCTTATATCAAAATTAATAGATTATCGGGCCAGGCACGGTGGCTCACGCCTGTAGTCCCAGCACTTTGAGAGGCTGAGGCGGGCCAATCACTTGAGGCCAGGAGTTCGAGACCAGCGTGGCCAACATGGCAAAACCCCATGTCCACTAAAAATACAAAAATTAGCCGGGTATGCTGGCGCACACCTGTAATCCCAGCTAATCGGGAGACTGAGGCAGGAGGGGCGCTTGAACCTGAGGGGCAGAGGCTGCAGTAAGCTGAGCCTGGGCACTCCAGCCTGGGTAACAGAGACTCCGTCTCAAAAACAAAAAAGATTTTAAAAAATATTAATACAGTATTATAGTTTGAGAAGAAGACAGGGGAAAAAGTGGGAGCTTCTGAGAGCTTTACCAAAGCATATGATCTCAACTTTAATATTTAAAGGATGATAAAAAATGATACGAGAAAACACAGCAAGCCGGGCAGGGCAGTTCACACCTGTAATCCCAGCACCTTGGGAGGCCAAGGTGGGTGGATCACCTGAGGTCACGAGTTAGAGAGCCGCCTGGCCAACATGGCCAACACCGTTTCTACTAAAAATACAAAAATTAGCCAGCATGGTGGCGCATGCCTATAGTTCCAGCTTACTCAGGAGGCTGAGGCAGTAGAATTGCTTGAACCCGGGAGGCGGAGGTTGCAGTGAGCCAAGATAGTGCCGCTGCACTCCAGCATGGGTGACAGAGCAAGACTCCACCTCAAAAATAAAAATAAAAAGATAAAAGAAAACATAGCAGAAAGCTTAGATATATACAGACCTTACACTCTCAGAAGAGCCATTTAGAAAGCTGAATAACCTTACCAAAACTCTGTAACTATCACAAAACATAATTTCAATTCTTCTTTTTTTTTTTTTTTTTTTTTTGAGATGGAGTTTTGCTCTTGCCCAGGCTGGAGTGAATGGCACAATCTCGGCTCACTGCAACCTCCGCCTCCCGGGTTCAAGCGATTCTCTTGCTTCAGCCTCCCGAGTAGCTGGGATTACAGGCATGCTCCATCATGCCTGATTAATGTTGTATTTTTAGTAGAGATGGGGTTTCTCCATGTTGCTCAGGCTGGTCTCAAACTCCTGACCTCAGGTGATCCGCCCACCTTGGCCTCCCAAGGTGCTGGGATTACAGGCATGAGCCACCATGCCGGGCCTAATTTCAACTCTTTATAAAACAAAGAGACATGGGGAAGAAATATATTTGAAAATTTCTCAGGGCTGGGTGTGTTGGCTCATGCCTGTAATCCCAGCACTTTGGGAGGCCAAAGCTGGCGGATCACTTGAGGTCAGGAGTTCGAGACCTGCCTGGCCAACATGGCAAAACCCCTTCTCTACTAAAAACACAAAAATTAGCTGGACATGGTGGCACACGCCTGTAGTTCCAGCTACTCAGGAAGCTGAGGTGCGAGAACTCCTTGAACTTAGCAGGCGGAGGTTGCAATGAGCAGAGATTGTGCTGCTGCACTCCAGCCTAGGTGACAGAGCAAGAATCTGTCTTTAAAAAAAAAAAAAGAAAATTTCTCACAAATTTACACAAAACTTATGAACTTCTCAAAAAAGGTCAAACTGAATTGCAAACTTTATATTCTCACAAACATCTATTATTACAGGAAGTTATTTGATTTTTGTCCTCTGAGTATAAATTACATTTGAAAATAACTAACTATAAGTCACCTCAAAAAGCAAACTACGTTAGCTGAAAATCTGACATATAATAGGTGACACATAACTATATTATTTTAAATCCACAAAACAAATGAGCATGAAGACTTCAGCCAGGCACGGTGGCTCATGCCTGTAATCCCAGCACTTTGGGAGGCTGAGGCAGGTGGATCACGAGGTCAGGAGATAGACACCATCCTGGCTAACACGATGACACTTCGTCTCTACTAAAAATACAAAAAAATTAGCTGGATGTGGTGGCATGTGCCTGTAATCCCAGCTACTCAGGAGGCTGAGGCAGGAGAATCGCTTGAACCTGGGAGGTGGAGGTTTCAGTGAGCCGAGATCATGCCACCACACTCCAGCCTGGGTGACAGAGTGAGACTCCATTTCAAAAAAAAAAAAAAAAGAAAGAAAAAGACTTCATGGGCTGGGTGAGGTGGCTCACACCTGTAATCTCAACACTTTGGGAGGGCGACGCAGGAGGTTTGCTTGAACCCAGGAGTTTGAGGCCGCAGTGAGTATAATTGCCCCAGTGCATTCATTCTGGCCTAAGTGACAGAGAAAGACCTTGTCACTAAAAATAAATAAAAAACAGACTTCATGTTTCTTGGATTTATTTCTATATCATAATAAGGAATGATTTAAAGGCAGAAATGTATTCGATTTTGTTTTCTGAATATTATATAAGTTTTTCTAGTAGCATAAATCTAACTGAGATGAGAGGTGCTGCTGATGCTGCTGATTTTTATCTTAAAATTACAAGTAGGCCGGGCACGGTGGCTCACACCTGTAATCCCAGCACTTTGGGAGACCAAGGCGGATGGATTACAAGGTCAGGAGTTCAAGACCAACCTGACCAACATGGTAAAACCCTCTCTCTACTAAAAATACAAAAAATTAGCTGGGTGTAGTGGCAGGCGCCTGTGATCCCAGCTACTCAGGAGGCTGAGGCAGGAGAATCGCTTGAATCCTGGAGGTAGAGGTTGCACTGAGCCGAGATCGTGCCACTGCACTCCAGCCTGGGTGATAGAGCAAGACTCTGTCTCAAACAAACAAACAAACAAACAAAAAACAAGTACCTCCTATTTTACACCCCAATTTTAATTCTCTTTAAAGAGACATGTGATGTTAAGATTTACATACATTACTTTTTCATGTATTTCGTGTTAATCCATACTATAAACACCAATATGGTGTAGCTGAGAAAAATCTATAAAATATATTTTGCTCATTTCAATAAATGGGCCATATTCTACTTTATTATTTTGAATTTTAAGAAACTACTGATAACTGAATTTCATGCTACCTACGATCAATTTCGAGAAGACACTGAAAGTCCTATTGTATACATTTTTTTTTTTCAATATTATCCGGTTGCCTTCCTATCTCAAACCTCGTTTCACAAAACTGGGCTGCCTTGACTGTGTATGATTAATGGTAATAATTTATCTTCTAATTCAAAGGTGGTTCCGTTTAAAATGGGATGTTACTTATAATACAGGTAAGAATTTTAACTCATACTACTTATGAAGAAACAAAAGCTCTGGTAGGTTCCATGACTTGCCCAAGGTCAGTAACTAGCAACTGGCATAGTCTAGGTTCAACCCAAGATTTATCTGCCTGAAAGTCAATACTTCCACTTGACCGCAATTATCTCCTTAAAAGATTAAGACACAGGCTCAACAGCAGAACATTCATTCTCTCTCTGAAAATTCACATATCTATTCTGAGACATCACTACACAGCACCTAGTATTCAGTCACTGATTGAAACAAAAATGAAGAGGATCTTTCTACTTCATTTAAATTAGGGCAGGTTTACTGGCAGGTAAGAAAGAGGCTGGAAAAGCCTTGCCTCAACATGTCTTGCCTAGACCTGTGATACATCTATATGGTTTCCCCAGTCCATTCTTTTTAAATAAACACGTACAACTACTACACAAGACTACACCTGGACTAGCCTATTGTTAAATGCTTTTCAGAATTCCACTTTTCTAAGGTAATTTATACCGGAATTAATATCGAGCTGGGAGACTTGGTTGAGTATGTCATTCAGGCACTTTCCAAACATCTTAAGTATCATTTAGGGGCAACAAACCCAGTTCCACTCTCTTTTACATTGTGATGCCTGCCCACTTGGGGGACATTGCTCCTGTAGGACGTGGGGGCGAGGAAACAGTAAAGGAAGAAGTGGGGGAAGCGTACGGAAGTTGGGTAGAGGAAAGTCTCATTACCCACTCTTGTGCCCTAAGCTCCGCCAAGGGCGGCTCCCCGCGGTGCCCAGTCGACTCAGAACCCCCACAACCTTCGAAGTCCAGCTCTGTCCCAGCGGGGTGGGTAGGGAAAGAGGGCAATGGAAGCACGGGATTGCCCCAGTCACCCTGACGAGATCTGTGCCCTCCTTTTGGCTCCCGGGGGATGCTCCCCCTTTCAGAGTAAGTCCTCCAGGTGGCAAACTCCCGGTCCACCCCGGCTAGAGTCAGTTTCTCGGAAGGGGCGCCTCCTCCGCCTACCTCTACCCCGCTAACCGAAACTCTCCACCCGCTGTGTCCCTCAGCCCCTCCATTCCGCCCCCGCAACCCTCCACAGACACAAACGCCAGCCTGCGCCCCACCCGGGATCCCGGCGTCCCCCACCCACACCCAGGAAAGGGCCCCCCACCAACCCCCTCAGACACACACACACCCCCTCAGACTTCAGCCTACAGAACCCCGACGAAGCCGGGCAGATACCTGGTCCAGCAGTGCTGCAAGGCGCAAATGAGGCGGGCGCGGTCCCCTCCCCGAGGCGCCAAGTGCTTCTCTACCCACCCGCAGCGGTGGTTTCTCTCTTTCCCAGGAGCGGGAGGGAGGGGAGAAGGCGGACGGGAGGGGGAAGGCGAGGAGCCGAGGGGCGGCTGGAGCCGAACCGGAACCACTAGCGCGGCCCCGCCCTCGTCCCGGAGTCGCAGAGTACCCTGGCGGGCCTAATAGGACAAACTTTGGGCAGGCAGCGTTAAACTGACACCATCACTTCCGGGTTATCCCCATGGCTGCCCCCTCCTTAGCAACCGCGTGGGGTTGCTAAGCGGAAGTGCCTTCAAAGCAACCCACCCCCATTTCTTCTGGGACTACCAGAAGATATATCGGGAGCACCGAGCTCTGCTTTGGCAACACGCTCTTACCTTCTGCTCAAGATCTTAGACCAAGTACACGCTTCGCTGCCAGAGGCACGAAACCCATCCCGCTTTTCCCTTCAACTGTACTCCTCCCCAAGCCCCCCGTCTCTATATACTCCTGCTCCCTCCCACCCTTAATCCCGTGGCTGACCCAGTGGCTGTTCCTAAGGCTCCAGGCTCCTCTCTCAGGTCCCTCGAGGGAATTATTTTCTGACGGTTTAGCAAGCATCTCCCTCTTGTGGATTTTTAATTGTGTTTCAACCAGATTTTTAAAATTTCTTTCAATGTTGTGAAAGGTTTTTCATGCACTTAGTTCTCCTGTGACAGCCCATGAAGCCGAATGGTTAGAAAAATGTTGTCTTCACCTATATTTTGTAAGAGCTGCACATGTTTGTGTAAGGTCTGGAATTAACCTAGCCAAATGGAATAGGCAAAAAAGATTCAATGTAACTCGACAGTTATTTTAATCCTTAAAACAGAGAGCAGGGCACATGTTCTCAGGACCTCTTGAGACTGCGCCTCGGGGGCGGGGTGGTGGTGGAAAAAAGACAGAAAACAAAGAAAAAGGCTAAAGGGAGCCCATAATCAAATTTGGGAAGGAAGAAGACTGTCTAATCCTCCACTCAAAACTCAAAATATGCCGGGTGCGGTGGCTCACACCTGTAATCCCAACACTTTGGGAAGCCGAGGCTGGCGGATCACGAGGTCAGGAGATGGAGACCATCCTGGCCAACATGGTGAAACTCCGTCTCTACTAAAAATACAAAAATTGGCCGGGCGCGGTGGCTCACGCCTGTAGTCCTCCTGTAAGCACTTTGGGAGGCCGAGGCGGGCAGATCACGAGGTCAGGAGATGGAGACCATCCTGGCCAACATGGTGAAACCCCGTCTCTACTAAAATACAAAAAATTGGCTGGGGGTGGTGGCACGTGCCTGTAGTCCCAGTTACACGGGAGGCTGACGCAGGGGAATTGCTTGAACCCGGGAGGCGGAGATTGCAGTGAGTCGAGATCGTGCCATTGCACTCCAATGGCACTCCAGCCTGGCGACAGAGCGAGACTCCGTCTCAAAAATAATAATAAATAAATAAACAAACAAACAAAAATTAGCCGGGCGTGGTGGCGTGTGCCTGTAGTCCCAGCTACTCGGGAGGCTGAGGCAGGAGAATCGCGGGAACCCGGGAGGCGGAGGTTGCAGTGAGCCGAGACCGCGCCACTGCCCTCCAGCATGGAGACAGAGCTAGACTCCGTCTAAAAAAAAAAAAAAAAAAAAAAAAACCTTCAAAATAAACTTTCATACCGACACTATGGATAAGAAAAGAGACCTCATTTATTGTGTCTGGGTGATTTGGAGTTTGAAAATATTGGGAAAATGAATGGTTGGGGTAAAAGTCAACAAAGTAATACTCGAAAAAAACAACTCCGTATCTGGGGGCTGGGTGCGGTGGCTCACGCCTGTAATCTCAGCACTTGGGAGGCCGAGGCCTGAGGATCACCTGAGGTAAGGAGTTCGAGACCAGCCTGGCCAAACTGGTGAAACCCTGTCTCTATTAAAAATACAAAAATTAGCTGGGCGTGGTGGTGGGCACCTGTGATCCCACCTACTCGGGAGGCTGAGGCATGAGAATCATTTGAACCCAGAAGGCAGACGTTGCAGTGAGCCGAGATTGCGCCATTGCACTCCAGCCTGGGCAACAGAGCGAGACTCCGTTTCAGAAAAAAGAAAAAAAAAAAAAAAAAAGGAAAAGAACCCATATCGTTATGGCAGGTAAATATTCAGAGAAATGCAGTTGGGCATTCAGAGAAAAATGAGTAAAAATCTTCATTTGGTTTTCCTATCTTAAATAGGTCTTCTTACAAGCAGAATGCTTAACAGTAGCTCCTAAATTTGTTTTCTATTCCATGGCAGTGAATATACTTGCCATGGCAGGCTCTAATTTTATTGGTCATGATAACCTCTTTATAGACACCAAAATTGAACTGTTATCCACCTTAACTGGGGCAGAGAGGAAATGAGCTTTGGTCACTTAAACGAAACACCACGTCTATTGGTTTCCTGTATGCATGAGACAGGGTTAAATTGATTCACCATAGGCAATCACTTCAGCAAAACCTTTAGGAAGTCACTTCAAACTCAAATGGGTCAATAGGATGTTTAATACATCTCCACCTCTGCCATTGACATGAATACATGTGGGAGTATATACACATGCACAATTCAAATGGAATTTCAGCTCATCCACTAATTGTTCCTTTAAAAACCTGGGCGGGATGCAGTGGCTCACACATGTAACCCCAGCACTTTGGGAGGCCAAGGAGGGTGGGTCATCTGAGGTCAGAAGTTTGAGACCAGCCTGGCCAACATGGAGAAACCCCATCTTTACCAAAAATACAAAAGAAAAAAAAAAAAAAAAATTAGCCGGGCATGGTGGCAGATGCCTGTAATCCCAGCTACTCGGGAGGCTGAGGCAGGAGAATCGCTTGAACCCAGGCGGCTGAGGGTGCAGTGAGCCAAGATCGTGCCATTGCACTCCAGCCTGAGACAGAGCAAGACTCCGTCTCCAAGAAAAAAAAAAAAAAACCTGGCTGAAAGTGACAAGTGGTAAACATGTTACCCTGACAAAACAGAGCTTGGTATTTCAATTGCCAACCAGGTTTAAATATCAAAAAACTTTGAAATAGTAAATAAAATGAGCTCAATGAACAACAATATATCTAAAACTATGATAGACTAGGATGTTTCAAAAAATTAAAACATGATTATGGTAAATAATAAATGTGTTCTATAGAAAGAAATGTTTTATTAAGAAAATCAATAGTTATGATTAAATGTGATAGCGTAAGCCAATGTAGAAATGCAAATTCCTATGCATCACTCATTTTACCCACTGCCTGAAGAAAAATGATTTATAAGCAGCATTTGTTTACATCCTCTCTTCCTACAGCTTTTTTAAAAACTCCAGGCACTTTTGTATAGGTGTATGAATAACTGGCTTGACTCCTAATTCATCACATGTCCTCTATTCTATTATTTTCAACATACTCATTGCTTTGAGATCTCTAAAGATAGATAGTACAAACCCCACCTAAAATTAGGTATGTGAGTTTAACTACACTTTTGTAATTTTTGTGGGGAATCCATAGTCTCTCTCTTTTTTTTTTTTTCTTTTTAGACAGGGTCTCACTCTGTCACCCAGGCTGGAGTGCAGGCACAATCTTGGCTCACTGCAGCCTTCACCTCGTAGGCTCAAGCGATCCTTTTACCTCAGCCTCCCAAATAGCTGGCACTACAGGCATGCAGTGTGTGACCACACCCAGCTAATTTTTGTATTTTCTGTAGAGATGGGATCTCACTATGTTGCCCAGGCTGGTCTTGAACTCCTGAGCTTAAGCAATCCGCTTGCCTCAGCCTCCCAAAGTGCCGGGATTATAGCTGTGAACCACCACACCTGGCTAATTTTTGTATTTTTTGTAGAGAAGGGGGTCTCATTCTGTTGCCCAGGCTGGTCTTGAACTCTTGGAGGCCTCAGCCTCCCAAAGTGCTGGGATTACAGGTGTGAACTACCACACCCGGCCATGAATCCATATTCTTTTTTTTTTTTTTTTTGAGACGGAGTCTCGCTCTGTCGCCCAGGCTGGAGTGCAGTGGCGCGATGTGGGCTCACTGCAAGCTCCGCCTCCTGGGTTCACGCCATTCTCCTGCCTCAGCCTCCCGAGTAGCTGGGACTACAGGTGCCCACCACTACGCCCGGCTAATTTTTTCTTTTTTAGTAGAGATGGGGTTTCACCGTGTTAGCCAAGATGGTCTCGATCTCCTGACCTCGTGATCCGCCCGCCTCAGACTCCCAAAGTGCTGGGATTACAAGTGTGAGCCACCGCGCCCAGCCCATGAATCCATATTCTTAATATGAACTATAAGGCAGTGCTCTCAGATCTGGGCCAGATCTCAAATAGCCCTCATTAAGTCAGTACAGTACCTTCATCCTACAGATCAATATGGGACTTCCAAACTTTTCTCCCACTCTCTTGAGCTGTCTTCATTTTTTTTATTGCCCTTGGTAATCATTTAAAAACTTAACATATCTAATGTATATTGGGGAAACCCAATATGCTGTAACTCAATTATTAATATTTAGATACTACTACAGGAATTAATATTTAAATATTGTTAGAGTTACATTGGCATCTTCAAACATAAAATACCAGAACTAGGCCAGGCAGAGTGGCTCATGCCTGTAATCCCAACACTTTGGGAGGCCAAGGTGGGTGGATCACTTGAGGTCAGGAGTTTCAGACCAGCCTGTCCCTACTAAAAAAAAAAAAAAAAAAAAAAAAAAAAAAAATACAAAAAATTAGCCAGGTGTGGTGGTGGGTGCCTGTAATCCCAGCTACTTGGGAGGCTGAGGCAGGAGAACCTGGGAGGTGGAGGTTGCAGTGAGCCGAGATCACACCACTGAACTCCAGCCTGGGTGACAGAGCCAGACTCTGTCTCAAAAAATAAAAAATAAAATAAAATAAAATACCAAAACTACAGTCTAACAATTAATGAATGTGTGGAGTCAATAAGAAGAAATTTAGCCAAACTTATCATTTATGTGCCTAAGCAATATACAATATAAAAGACATAGTCCCTTACACAAGGGACTCAGAGAAAGTCACTTAGGATACATATAACATAAACCATCAAATGTTAATGCTTAGAAAGCTTGAAGACATAACAGCCTTAGGAAGGCTAAAGATATAACAATTATCTAAATAATTGAAGGTTGTGGCCGGGCACAGTGGCTCATACCTGTAATCTCTCTCCCACTTTCATATGCTATTCTCAAAGGTAAAAGAAACCATTATAACAATGATGGTTGAACCAAGGCTCAGTTGAACATTTTTTTTCTGAAAGTGAGTTAGCTTGAAGATTCTAAGTACAGTAGAATTTGTAAGCAGTGTACACATGAGAAAAGTGCATTTAGTTTAGGCTTTATATTCCATGTTTTTGTCTGTTGAGACGGGGTCTCCCTTTGTTGAGCAGGTTAGAGTGCAGTGATGTTATCATGACTCACTGCAGCCTCAACCACCTGGACTCAAGCAATTCTACCACCTCAGCCTACAAAGTAGCCGGGACCACAGATGTGAGCCACCATGCCCAGTTAATTTTTTGATTATTTGTAGAGATGAGGTCTATGTTGCCCAGGCTGGTCTCAAACTCCTGAGTTCAAGCGATCCTCCCGCCTCAGCCTCCAAAAGTGCTGGGAGTACAGGTGTGAGTCACTGCACGCAGGCAAAATTCTACTTTTTTTAGAATCTCATGGGAGAGATGAGGGGGAAAAATAATAAGCATTTGACATCTTTTAAATAAGTCTTTGAGCTCTCTTTATAATTTTCTCTTGAGTATTTGCTCTTCCTTTGTAAAACTATGGAAACACAAAATACATATGATGCTCACAATGCTCTAGCATTCAAAAATTCCAGAGTAGTTTTAATCATTATCTGGTCAGGAGTAACACTAGCATTAATAATTTGAATAATGCATCAAAAGAAAAAAAAAAGCTGTGAGCAGTGGCTCATGCCTATAATCCCAACACTTTGGGAGGCTGAGGTGGGTGGATCACCTGAGGTCAGGAGTTCGAGACCAGCCTGACCAACATGAAAAAACCTCATCTCTACTAAAAATACAAAATTAGCCTGGCATGGTGGCACATGCCTGTAATCCCAGCTACTCAGGAGGCTGAGGCAGAAGGATCACTTGAACCTGGGAGGCAGAGGTTGCGGCGAGCCAAGATCGCACCATTGCACTCCAGCCTGGGCAAAAAGAACGAAACTCCATCTCAAAAAAAAAAAAAGCAGACTAACTTTGTGAAGAAGGGTACAAAATTAAAACCTTGGTTTTGACTGGGCATGGTGGCTCACACCTTTAACCCCAGCAGTTTCGGAGGTTGAGGCGGGAGGATCGCTTGAGCCCAGGGGTTCAAGACCAGCTTGTGACAGAGCAAAACCGCATATCTAAAAAAGAATTTAAAATTAGCTGAGTGTGGTGGCGCATGCCTTAGTCCCAGCTACTCAGGAGGCTGAGGCAGGAGGATCACTTGAG
This sequence comes from Pan troglodytes, assembly GCF_028858775.2. Classification (NCBI taxonomy): domain Eukaryota; kingdom Metazoa; phylum Chordata; class Mammalia; order Primates; family Hominidae; genus Pan; species Pan troglodytes. The sequence continues at coordinate 56,352,034 of NC_072414.2, forward strand.
CAAGGGAGGTTGAGGCTGCAGTGAGCTGAGATCACACCACTGCACTCTGGCCTGGGCAATAGAGTAAGACACTGCCTCAAAATCAATCAATCAATCAATCTTAGTTTAACTATCTTCTTAATGGGTAGATTTTACTTTTTAATTCAGTTTCAATGAAAAGAAGGGGTCTATACTTCCCTTCTGTTTAGAAAAGCTAAGTGGCCATGCTACATTTTGAAAATGCTTCGAAAAGGAAACATTATGTATAAATTTGCCTAATGAAAGTGAGACATCATCAAATATATACTTGCAAAAATTTTTTTTTTTGAGACGGAGTCCCACTCTGTGGCCCAGGCTGGAGTGCAGTGGCATGATCTCGGCTCACTACAACCTCCACCTCCCAGGTTCAAGTAATTCTCCTGCCTCAGCCTCCTGAGTAATTGGGACTACAGGCATGTACCACCCTGCCCGGCTAATTTTTGCATTTTTATTATTTATTTATTTTATTTATTTATTTTTTGAGATAGAGTCTCACTCTGTCACCCAGCCTGGAGTGCAGTGGCGTGATCTGGGCTCACTGCAACCTCTGCCTCCCGGGTTCAAGTGATTCTCCTGCCTCAGCCTCCCAAGTAGCTGGGATTATAGGTGCCCGCCATCACACCTGGCTAATTTTTGTATTTTTAGTAGAGATGGGGTTTCGTCATGTTGACCAGACTGGTCTTGAACCCCTGACCTCAGGTGATCTGCCCGCCTTGGCCTCCCAAAGTGCTAGGATTACAGGCGTGAGCCACCATGCCCAGTCTTTTTTTGCACTTTTAGTAGAGTCAGGGTTTCACCATGTTGGCCAGGCTGGTCTCGAACTCCTGACCTCATGTGATTCACCTGCCTCGGCCTCCCAAAGTGCTGGGATTATAGGCGTGAGCCACTGCTCCCAGACTGAAGTTGAATGTAGGCATGTAATTGTTTCTAAAAAATTTGAATCTTGGCCGGCTGCAGTGACTCACACCTGTAATCCCAGCATTTTGGGAGGCCGAGGCGGGCAGATCACAAGGTCAGGAGATCAAGACCATCCTAGCTAACAGGGTGAAACCCCATCTCTACTAAAAATACAAAAACAATTAGCAGGGCATGGTGGCAGGCACCTGTAGTCCCAGCTACTAGGGAGGCTGAGGCAGGAGAATGGTGTGAACCCGGGAGGTGGAGCTTGCAGTGAGCCAAGATTGCGCCACTGCACTCCAGCCTGGGCAACAGAGTGAGACTGTCTCAAAAAAAAAAAAAAAAAAAAAAAAATTCCCAGCACTTTGGGAGGCCCAGTCAGGCGGATCACCTGAGGTCAGGAGTTGGGAGTTGGAGACCAACCTGGTCAACATGGTGAAACCCTGCCTCTACTAAAAATGTAAAAAATTAGCCGGGCGTGGTGGCGAGCACCTGTAGTCTCAGCTACTCCGGAGTCTGAGTTAGGAGAATCGCTTGAACCTGGGAGGCAGAAGTTGTTGTGAGCCAAGGTCAAGCCACTGCACTCTGGCCTGGGTGACAGAGCGAGACTCCATCTAAAAAAGAAAAGAAAAGAAAAATAGCAAATGAAGTGTCAGACCCATTAAAACTTGACTTTAAGATATTTTGTTTAAACCACTTCTTAAAAATAAACCTAATTATCAAATAAGTACTTGGGATTTTAGAAACTCAGCTCCCAATTCAATAACATACTGTTTAATAATATCCACCTCTAAAAGACAAAGCAAAAAATATAATCTACAATCATTCGGACTCAAACAGTTTGGAAGGTGTTAAAATCAGGTCAATGCTCTGATTTGTATTTGGAAAGAATAAAATAGGACATAATTTTAGGAAGCACACAAATGGATAGTGTATTGTAAAAATAAGTATGCATTTATTACAAACGTATTTCAGAAAAATATGCCTACTAAAATATGATTACTTTTGATAACAGGCTGCTGCAAAAAGGGTGATGAGGAATATTATACTCACTTCTTCAATTATACCTCTGGTTATGTTGAAAAATGTCATAGTAGCTCTTAGGAGTTTTGCCATGCCTATGGGTTTATGGCATGATTTGCCTTTCATGTTATATTGACTTCCAACTTTAAACTTATATTTTATGATAGTGAATCAAATGCAAATCCTAGGAAAATTTCTTTTAAGAGATGGGATCTGGTTCCACTGTGCATGCCACCATGCCAGGCTAATTTTTTATTATTGTTCATATATAAATATATATTTTTTTCTTTTCTTTCTTTTTTTTTTTTTAAGACATTGTCTCACTCTGTTGTTCAGGCTGGAGTGCAGTGGCACAATCTCGGCTCACTGCAACCTCCACCTCCCAGGTTCAAGCGATTCTCCTGCCTCAGCCTCCTGAGTAGCTGGGATTACAGGCATGTGCCACCATGCCTGGCTCATTTTTTCATTTTTAGTAGTGACAGTTTCACCATGCTGGCCAGGCTGGTCTTGAACTCCTATCTCAGGTGATCCACCTGCCTTGGCCTTCCAAAGTGCTGGGATTACAGGTGTGAGCCACTGCACTCAGCCTTTTTAAAAATTTTTTTAGAGATAGGGTTTCGCTATGTTGCCTGGGCTGGTCTCCAACTCCTGGACTCAAGCAAACCTCCCTCCTCAGCCTCCTGAGAAGCCACTGTGCCCACCATGATTCTATCCTAGTATTTTATCTTTTTTCTTATTGTTGTTGTAGAGGCATTATCAACGGTTTAAACCCTCAAGACCAAATTATCTTTACATTTTTTTAAAGAGAAGATATCCATCCAAGGTTTTCCAACATTGCGTATTTGTCCTCCTTGCCAAAAAAAGGGTAGAATAAGTAATGTTTAATTAATACTGAATTTTTTAATGTGCAAAAATCTAACTCTGCTTTTTAAAGCAAGTAGAAGGAGTGACAATATGGCACCATTCCAATAATCAAACACCAATAAAAATGGCAGCAGTACAACAATCTAAGCAAATCTCAAATACAACATACTTGTAATTAGAACACAATGCAATGACTTGATTTTAGCAAGAACTAGACACTTAATTTGGTAAAAGAAACCAAACAACGCATTATATTGAATACTAAGCTAAGTTACCATAATTAGTCTTACAAATTCTCAAATTTCACAACTACTTTTGAACATCTAAATTTAAACCTAAATTTTTTAATTAAATGCCTGTTCAACAAAGCTAATTGGAACAAACACATTTATGTAAATGTACATTCTAGAATACCAGGGTAAACAAGGAGACGTTATTCAAAGATGAATGAGAAAGTTCTATTCTTTTTCATCATTTGTGTGATCAGGTTGCAAAGGACATGCTCTGTGAAAAGAAGAGAGAACATCAATAGCCATCCAAGTATCAACTGTTTGAAAAAAATAGTTACAAACCTATATAAATCAGGAACATTAATTAACAGTGCAGTAGATCTGGTCTAATGACTAGAAATGAAAGAAAATTAAACTTCATTAATTAACAAACACCTACAAATTTCAAGTATTAATGCAACAAAATTTTTAACAATTTATTTGCCTGTTAATTTGCAGAATCAGTGTTTCTCCTTTAGACTACGTTGTCATTTTTATTAAAAAAAGAGTCTATTTATATAGCATATTATTTCAACAAGTTATTAAATGGATTGATAAACAATATAATCCTTCAGCAAGAACTTTGTGGTAACAAAAAGTAAAAAAATTAACCAATCCACTTTAGCAGAGAAAACATATAGCAAGTTGTCCTTTGACTATATATACTCTTTTGAATCATGTGATTACATTAACTAATTAGGAAAAACCCCAGATTTGCCGGACACAGTGACTTACACTCATAATCCCAGCACTTTGGGAGGATGAGGCAGGAGGATTGCTTGAGCCCAAGAGTTTGAGACCAACCTGGGCAACTTAGTGACACCCCATCTCTACAAAAAATAAAAAATCAGGCCGGGGTCAGTGGATCACGCCTGTAATCCCAGCACTTTGGGAGGCCAAGGTGGGTGGAACATTTGAGGTCAGGAATTCGAGACCAGCCTAGCCAACATGGTGAAAACCCATCTCTACTAAAAATACAAAAATAGCCGGGCAGTGGTGGTGTGTGCCTGTAACCCCAGCTACTTGGGAGGCTAAGGCAGGAGAATCGCTTGAGCATGGTGGGTGGAGGTTGAAGTGAGCTGAGACTGTGCCATTGCACTCCAGCCTGGGGGACAGAAAGCCTGTCTAAAAAAAAAAAAAAAAATTAGTTGGTCGTGGTGGCACATCCCTATAGTTTCAGCGACTCAGGAGGCCTGAGGCAGGAGGATCACTTCAAGGTTGCAGTCAGCCATGATTGATTGTGCCACTGCACTCCAGCCTGGGAAACAGAGCAGGTCTCTGTGTCAATAAAACAAAAAAAGAAGAAGAAAAAAGAAAAACCCCAAAATTGTTAGCATAGAATAGTTGTAGCTTTTGAAAAATAATTTACATTATCCCAAAGTCAGGGAGGGCCCTGTGGCTCATGCCTCTAATCTCAGCACTTCGGGAGGCCGAGGCGGGTGGATCACCTGAGGTCAGAAGTTCGAGACCAGCCTGGCCAACATGGTGAAACACATCTCTACTAAAAATACAAAAATTAGCCGGGCATGGTAGCAGGTGCCTGTAATCCCAGCTACTTGGGAGGCTCAGCCAGGAGAATTGCTTGAACCTAGGAGGCAGAGGTTGCCGTGAGCCAAAACTGAATCATTGCACTCCAGCCTGGGCAACAAGAGCAAAACTCTGTCTCAAAAAAACCCCAAAAAAAAAACAAAAAACAAAGTCATTTTGTACCCATTATAGATTTTTTTTTGAGATGGGGTCTCGCTCTGTCACCAGGCTGGAGTGCAGTGGTGTGATCTCAGCTCACTGCAACCTCTGCCTCCCGGGTTCAAGCGATTCTCCTGCCTTAGCCTCCCGAGTAGCTGGGATTACAGGCATACACCACCATGCCCACCTAATTTTTTTGTATTTTTAGTAGAGACAGGGTTTCACCATGTTGGCAAGGATGGTCTTGATCTCTTAACTTCATAATCCGCCTGCCTTGGCCTCTCAAAGTACTGGGATTACAGGCATGAGCCACCGTGCCCAGCCTCATTACACTTTTTATGGAGGAAAAGTCAATTCAAAACTTAATCAAAAACTACTTTTTTTTTTTTGGTTTATTAGAGCTGACAAAGATTTGTAAGATCTACTCTAAAATTCTTGGTTTTCAAATTAGATCCAGCAATCCTTGATGGGCAGAACCAGGTAGTGAAAGAAGGAAGTGAAAATGAAGGCACTCAGATTTGGTATAAGATTATCGTTGGCCCGGCGCGGTGGCTCACGCCTGTAATCCCAGCACTTTGGGAGGCCAAGGCAGGTGGATCATCTGAGGTCAGGAGTTCGAGACCAGTCTAGCCAACATAATGAAACCCTGTCTCTACTAAAAATACAAAAAAAATTAGCTGGGCATGGTGACGCGTGCCTGTAATCCCAGCTACTCAGGAGGCTGAGGCAGGAGAATCGCTTGAACCCAGGAGGTGGACTCCAGCCTGGGCAACAAGAGCAAAAACTCTGTCTCAAAAAAAAAACAAAAACAAAGTAAGATTATCATTAACTCAGTATTAGATAACAAAGATATCTTCATTGTATTTTCCTGGAAATTAAATCAAATTAACAAATGAACATTATCATAACCCAGACTTCCTTTGTGCAAGCGCCTGATTTACTTTAGGCATCATAACTCTGTTAAAGGTTTAAGTAGATAGTCTTCCTTGATTCTAACTCTTCCCCCACGCAACTGCTGGGAGTTTACCCTACCTTTGGGAGAAAAATAAGGCCATGGGAATAACTATATTCCATAGAGAGTTTATATCATAAATCCTTCTAATAAACTCATTTATTATTTCAATAAAGGGGTAATTACAATCCTCCTAAACAATGGCAAATCTAAGAACAGGACCTAAAGAAATAATATAAACCTCTATTACCTAGGTTTATGTCACAGATTTTATAATACCATGGATTAAAGTTCTTTATGAGAATATATGTATGATCTCTTTTCATATGGTGGGAAGGCTATAATATAGGTTTTATTCCTGTGATGATCAGTGTTATAGTCACATTTGGCTATATTGCCAAATATTTTATTTCCTTGATGTAAGTCACAGGTAATTCAAGAAGTCTGAAATATATTCTAAAGCTAGTCTTGACTATCAGCTTGTTCCTATTGGAAAAAAGAACGAGGAAGAATGGTGCCAGACAATGACAGAGAACTAGAAGAAATTTATTGGATCAGGAAAGCAAGCCTATTAAAAAGCTTTATCCAAAATGTATCCCTCTGGGGCCAGGCATCATGGCTGAGGCCCGTAATCCCAACACTTTGGGAAGCTGAGGTGTTAGGATTGCTTGAGCCCAGGAGTTCAAGACCAGCCTAGGCAACATAGCAAGGCCTGGTCTCTACTAAAAATTTAAAATTAGCCAGGAGCAATGGCATGCATCTATAGTCCCAGCTACTTAGGGGGCTGAAGTGGGAAAATTGCTTGAGTACAAGAGGTCAAGGCTACAGCGAGCTATGATCTCACCACTGCACTCCAGCCTGAGTAACAGAGCAAAATCCTGTCTCTTTAAAAAAAAAAAAAAAATCCTGTCTCTAAAAAAAAAAGGGTATCCCTTTGGTTGATTTTTATGGAAACCAGAAATCATGATAGTGATATAACAACAAAGCCTAAGATTTAATTGCTGCTAATCTCACAACATGGATCATAGACACTCAATTACTATTTACTAAATGAGCTTATGAACAGCACTGAATAATTTCTTTTTTTTTGAGATGGAGTCTCACTTTGTTGCCCAGGCTGGAGTGCAGTGATCTCGGCTCACTGCAACCTCTGCCTCCCAGGTTCAAGTGATTCTTCTATCTCAGCCTCCCCAGTAGCTGAGATCACATGCATGTGCCACCATACCTGGCTAATTTTTGTAATGAATAATTCTTAATATTTTATATGCTTTCATATGTCAAATACTTTGTTTTAATTACTCTTTCAGCCATCTATTTTTATCTAGTTTGTGTTCAATGAAAATCCATTCCAAACACAATGTACAATCCAAAACAGATGTAACAGATATAGAATGTACAAATAAGAAGCAAAAGGAACTGTTCAGTCACACATACCATAGGTCAAGATCTGTTGGATCTGCTTGTTCCCATGCAGGTTTCTAAAGATGGCAAATATTGCCTTAAGACTTATTAAAGCTACTATGGCCATATGGGATACAGGAACAACTAAGCATCAGTGTGTGACCATGTGAACCAAAGATTTCATGGAGTGTCCTTTTTTTTTTTTTAATAGAAACACAATCTGGCTCTGTCACCCAGGCTGGAGTTCAGTGGCACAATCATAACTCACTGCAGCCTCGAATGCCTGGGCTCAAGCGACTCCCACCTTAACCTCCAGAGTAGTCAGGACTACAGGTGTGCGACACCATGCCCACCTAATTTTTTTTTTTTTTTTTTGTAGAGACATGGTCTCATTATGTTGCCCAAGCTGGTCTCAAACTCCTGGGCTCAAGCAATCCTCCCCCTTCAGTCTCCCAAAATCCTGGGCATGCCTGGCCTCATGGAGTACGTATTTCTTTTTTTTTTTTTTCAGATGGATTATCGCTCTGTTGCCCAGGCTGGAGTGCAATGGCATGATCTCGGCTCACTGCAACCTCCGCCTCCCGAGTTCAAGTGACTCTCCTGCCTCAGCCCCTGGAGTAGCAGGGATTATGGGCACCTGCCACCAAGCCCAGCTAATTTTTGTATTTTTAGTAGAGACGGGGGTTTCGCCGTGTTGGCCAGGCTGGTCTCGAACTCCTGACCTTGGGTGATCCACCTGCCTTGGACTTTCAAAATGTTGGGATTACAGGCACAAGCCACCGCACCCAGGCTGGAGTGTCTATTTCTAAAAAGGCTTCTATACATCAAGGCAGTTGTAAAAGTTTTGCTTACCAGAATCAAGTCCACTTATGCTTACGCCCAGGCTCTATCTAAAAATATTGACTAATTATAGAAAGTGTCCCAAATGTAGCTACTCAGACTCATAAAGTTGTTGTTGTTTTTTTGTTGTTGTTTGTTTTTTTTTTTAAGTATTTACAGAAAGAGCACAAAAGCATTGTGAATTTAATGCAGACAAATTTCTGGTCTTCACTTTGCAAATACAGAACCAGATTTGTTATTTTGCTATTTCATGTTCTTTTTTTTTTTTTTTTTTTTGAGACGGAGTCTCGCGCTGTCGCCCAGGCTGGAGTGCAGTAGCGCAATCTCGGCTCACTGCAAGCTCCGCCTCTCGAGTTCACGCTATTCTCCTGCCTCAGCCTCCCGAGTAGCTGGGACTCCAGGTGCCTGCCACCATGCCCGGCTAATTTTTTGTATTTTTAGTAGAGACAGGGTTTCACTGTGTTAGCCAGGATGGTCTTGATCTCCTGACCTCATGATCCGCCCACCTCGGCCTCCCAAAGTGCTGGGATTACAGGCGTGAGCCACTGCACTTGGCTTTTTATTTTTGAGACGAAGTCTCACTCTGTTGCCCAGGCTAGGCTAGAGTGCAGTAGCGTGATCTCGGCTCACTGCAACCTCTGCCTCCTGAGTTCAAGTGCTTGTCCTGCTTCAGCCACCTGAGTAGCTGGGATTACAGGCACTCACCACCACGCCCAGTTAATATTTGTATTTTTAGTACAGATGGGGTTTCACCATTTTGGCCAGGTTAGTCTCAAACTCCTGACCTCAGGTGATCCGCCCACCTAGGCCTCCCAAAGTACTGGGATTACAGGCATGAGCCGCCGTGCCCAGCCCACTGCTTAATTTCAAGATTAATCAAATATGACTTCAAAACAGATCAATTTTTTTTGAGACAGAGTCTCGCTCTGTCACCCAGGCTGGAGTGCAGTGGCACAATCTTGGCTCACTCCACCTCCTGGGTTCAAGTGATTCTCCTGCCTCAGCCTCCTGAGTAGCTGGCATTACAGGTGTGCGCCACCACACCCAGCTAATTTTTGTATTTTTAGTAGAGACCGAGTTTCACCATGTTCGCCAGGATGGTTTTGAACTCCTGGCCTCTAGTGATCCGCCCACCTTGGCCTCCCAAAGTGCTGGGATTACAGGCATTAGCCACCGCACCTAGCCCAGATCAACTTTTTTAACCCACCTCCTGCACAAAAAATGGTCAATTTTTAAGTTGTAAAAATTATTCAACATGTACAAAGTCACCTCTTAATTTCAAGATTAATCAAATACGCCTTCAAAGGAGATCAACTTTTAACCCACCTCCTGCACACAAAAAAATCAGTTTTTAAGTTGTGAAAATTATTTGACATATACAAAGATAAAAAGGCACTATTTTAAAATTACTTGAAGTCAATGCACTTCTAATTTTTGGAATCCAGTTAAGTATGGTAACTAAATCTGGCATTTTTGTTGAATTGGAATGGGTGATAGGAAATGCCTACTATTTCACTTTTAAGTGTATATGCAAGAATTAGTCATGCTTGGATTTGGAGTAAATTCCAGTCTATCATTGCTCTGGCACACTTCAATTACCACATAGAAAGTAAAATGCAGGGCTGGGTGCAATGGCTCACGCCTGTAATCCCAGCACTTTGGGAGGCCGAGGCGGGTGGATCACAAGGTCAGGAGATCAAGACCATCCTGGCTAACACGGTGAAACCCCGTCTCTACTAAAAATACAAAAAATTAGCCGGGCGTGGCGGCATGCGCCTGTAGTCCCAGCTGCTGGGGGGGCTGAGGCGGGAGAATGGCATGAACCCGGGAGGCGGAGCTTGCAGTGAGCCGAGATAGCGCCACTGCACCCCAGCCTGGGCGACAGAGCGACACTCCATCTCAAAAAAAAAAAGAAAGTCAAATGCAATGGCAAATCAAATCCAAAGCCCTAAAGAGTTAAGTGCCCTTGGCCAGGCGCAGTGGCTCATGCCTGTAATCCCAGCACTTTGGGAGGCCGAGGCGGGCGGATCACGAGGTCAGGAGATCAAGACCATCCTGGCCAACATGGTGAAATCCCATCTCTACTAAAAATACAAAAATTAGCTGGATGTGGTGGCACGTGCCTGTAATCCCAGTTACTCAAGAAAGGCACAAAAATCGCTTGAACCCAGGAGGCGAAGGTTGCAGCGAGCCAAGATAGCACCACTGCACACCAGCCTGGGCAACAGAGTGAGACTCCTTCTCAAAACAAACAAACAAAAGAAACAGAGTTAAGTGCCCAAGAGAAGAGTGAAAACTTAGCAATGTAAATCTAGAGCATATCAGCATTAAATTAGGATGGCTGAAACAATACATAGAATATTTATAGTAACATCTGGTAGTTTCTTCCAATGCACATATATAATAAATAGAATCATGGAAGCTTTTTCTATTACCTAATCATTTTACAGCCTTGTAGATTTAACAAACTAAAACGAAAACTGAATCTCCATTCCATAGCTTGCTAAGTAATTTTTGATGTTCTCTTTCTCCTCCGTCTTAAACATGAAACTCCAACAGATTTAATATTGGCATTTATCATCTAGTCAAATCCTTCAGATGCTCTTTAAACCAGTCCAGTTTGAGACTCTCAAGCGTTTCTCTGTTAATAAGGAGTGAAATTAGTAGATTTGATGAAGACCTGGTTTTTTTCCTTGCCACATTGAACTTCTAGGCACCATTTGGATTCGGTTTTAGTGTATGGGTTGGAGAACTGTAGCTGTTTCTTGACCTGCCTCTTAATGGTAGAGATGTAGAAGGGCAAGCAAGACCACAAGGAGACCGGCTGTAGGCTGTAGGGCACTGTTGGAGGGCTTTGTGGTTTCGGCTGCAGTAGCTTCCGGCATACTGGTTAAAGGAACAAATGAAGAAACCTGCACCGGTAGGAGCAGCGCCAGAAGTAGCAGACCCAGAATGAGCATCGCCACCATCCCCTTACCCATTTGGATCAGTGTGCCGTGTGTCCAGCTTGCTGCTCAGTGTGCTGGAGGATGGGTGGCTCCTGGCTGGTGCAGGGGAGATAGCAAGTAGGGTCTTATATTCAAGGGGCATCATAATGGCAGTGACATCACTCCCTTTCCTCCTACATCCAGGCAAGTACTTTGTTTCGAAACAAAACATTTAAGTTGCTTAGAAAGCCTGGACCTTATTAATTACAAATCTATAAAAAGGCAGGTTTCGAATCTTTTTTTCCCAAGTGGCATGATTTTTCCCTTGGTTTTTTTTTCTGTCCCATATGACCTTCAGAAATTTTTCTTGATTCTTAAAAGTGATGCAAATTTTTTGTTAAAAGTTGTTAGCACAGAGTATGAGAAGAGGTTTTTACCCAGAGATAAGTATTATTGATATTTGGTATATTTTCATATAGTACATATACATGTATTTACACAGTAAAGATTGTACTTTTGTATCCAGAATTTTGGGTTAACAATTATTGTGAGCATTTTCCTGTCATTAAAAATGTAAAAGGTATGGTTTAATTAACTTCTTAAAAAGTTTGTGGCCGGGTGTGGTTGCACTCGCCTGTAATCCCAGCACTTTGGGAGGCCGAGGCGGGCAGATCATGAGGTCAGATTGAGACAATCCTGGCTAACATGGTGAAATCCCATCTCTACTAAAAATACAACAAAATTAGCCGGGCGTGGTGGCGGGTGCCTGTAGTCCCAGCTACTTGGGAGGGTGAGAGAGGAGACTGGTGTGAACCCGGGAGGTGGAGGTTGCAGTGAGCCGAGATTGCACCACTGCACTCCAGCCTGGGCAACAGAGCGAAACTCCGTCTCAAAAAAAAAAAAAAAAAAAAAAAAAAGTTTGCACACTGGCCAGGTGTGGCAGCTTATGCCTGTAATCCCAGCACAGTGGGAGGCCAAGGCAAGTGGATTATTTGAGCTCCGGAGTTCGAGACCTGCCTAGGCAACGTGGCGAAACCTCATCTCTACCAAAAACACAAAAAATTAGCTGAACTCCATGGCACATGCCTGTAATTCCAGCTACTTGGAAGGCTGAGGTGGGAGAATCAATCGAACCCAGGAGGCAGAGGTTGAAGTGAGCGAAGATTGGGCCACTGCATTACAGCCTGGGTGACAGAGTGAGACCCCCATATCAAAAAAAAAAAAAAAAAGGAAGAAAGAAAGAAAAAAAGGAAAAAAGGAATGAGATATTCATGAAATATAACAGATGAAACTCGGAAACTTTTTTTTAAAGGTTGCACACCAAGTTTGGTGTGTGTAGTTTTATCCCTACTTTTTGTTTTTCACTATTCTTACGTACTTACAGAGAAGTTGTAAAGACAATACACCATGGTATTAGTCCTAGTTGGTTCTAGGTGATGGGGATTTCTATATTTTCCAACTTTTCCATATTGGTCATATTTTTATTTTTATTTTACTTGATTTTTTTTGAGATGGAGTCTCGCTCTGTCCCCCAGGCTGGAGTGCAGTGGTGCGATCTCAGCTCACTGCAACCAACACCTTTCAGGTTCAAGCAATTCTCCTGCTTCAGCCTCCCGAGTAGCTGAGATTACAGGCACCTGCCACCACGCCCAGCTAATTTTTTGTATTTTTAGTAGAGACGGGGTTTCACCATGTTGCAGGATGGTCTCGATCTCTTGATCTTGTGATCTGCCTGCCTTGGACTCTCAAAGTGCTGGGATTACAGAGGTGAGCCACTGTGCCCGGCCTATTTTTGAGACAGGTCCTCACTCTGCCACCCATGCTGGAGTACAGTGGCGGGATCTCGGCTCACTGCAACCTTCATCTCCCAGGGTCAAGCAATTCTCCCACCTCAGCCTCCCTAGTGGCTGGGATTATAGGCGGCGCCGCCACCCTTTTGGTAGAGAAGGGGTTTCACCATGTTGCCCAGGCTGGTCTGGAACTCCTGAGCTCAAGCGATCTGCCCACTGTAGCCTCCCAAAGTGCTAGGATTACAGGCATGAGCCACCGCACACAGCCTGGTTATATATTTCTTGTGGAAGTTGAACTGGTAGTTTTTTAAGGGACAGGATTAATGGAATTCAAGTTATATAAGCCAACAAGGAAATTGCCTTGTAAGAAAAGCCTAAAGGAAAAAGACAGTAAGAATTAAAGACTCAATACACTAAGTTCATGGTTAATGACATAGCACTTATGTGAATGGGAACTGATCCTCTTTGAGAGATTGGGAAGAGTAAAAAGAATGCTTTTTACTAATGTTTGAAATTTGCTGGCTGGATGCAGTGGCTCACGCCCGTAATCCCAGTACTTTGGGAGGCTAAGGTGGGTAGATCACAAAGTCAAGAGTTCAAGACCAGCCTGGCCAACAAGGCAAAACCCTGTATCTACTAAAAATACAAAAATTAGCTGGGCATGGTGGTGTGTGCCTGTAATCCCAGCTACTTGGGAGGCTGAGGCAGGAAAATTGCTTGAACCTGGGAGGCGGAGGTTGCAGTGAGCTGAGATAGCGCCACTGCCCTCTAGCCTCGGCAACAGAGCAAGACTCCGTCTCAGGAAAAAAAAAAGAAAAGAAATTTGGGAGTGAGTTATAATAAGAAATTAGAAGAAGTTTTTAAAAACTTTTTTTGCATTTTCTTATGAGCTTGAAGAGAAACTTGACTCAATATCCTATTTGTCCTTTATTTTCAAGATATTTTCTTTATTAATTAATTAATTAATTTTTTATTTGAGACGGAGTCTCACTCTGTCCCCCAGAGTGGAGTGCAGTGGCGTGAAAATGAGACACATGTGCAGTACATGCAAGTTTGTTATATAGGTATATGTGTGCATGGTGGTTTGCTGCACCAGGCAATTCTTTTGTTTGAGCCTCCCAAATAGCTAGGACAACAGGTGTGCACCAGCACGCCCAGCTAATTTTGTATTTTTAGTAGAGACAGGGTTCCACCATGTTGGACAGGCTGGTTTTGAACTCCTGGCCTCAAGTGATCCTCCCACCTCGGCCTCCCAAAGTGCTGGGATTACAGGCGTGAGATAAATATTTTCTTTATATTCCAGAATATAAAAACTTACTTTCTCTTTGCTTTTCCTAAGCCACTGCTTCCTGCCTCTTCAGGAATCTGATTCTCTTTTTCAGAATCTTTAGGGGACAACCTAAAGAATTCTCCAATTCCTTTTTGCCACTTGGGAGTTGGGCGCACGCAAACGGGATTCCCTCCTGCATATTTATTTTCAGCTGTAAAATATAAACAGATGGAACTAGATAAGTGCTAATAATACAATCTCTATTCCTTAAACAACTTAATTCTTTCTTTAACATCAAATTCTCAAAGGTATTAAATAATCCTTATTTAAGATATACAACTTAAAGAATTAGAAAATGTGACACAATAAAGCTGTATTCCACCAATAAACTCAGTGTGATGGTTATCTTAGCAATAACAGTAGTAACAGAATTTTTACAACTGAAAAATATTTTTATATTTTGTCCACAAGCAGAGCTATTCAAATACTCTTGCCGGGTGCAGTGGCTCACGCCTGTAATCCCAGCACTTTGGGAGGCTGAGGAGGGTGGATCACAAGGTCAGGAGTTCGAGACCAACCTGGACAACATGGTGAAACCCCCGTCTCTACTAAAAATACAAAAATTAGCTGGGTGTGGCGGCACGTGCCTGTATTCCCAGCTACTTGGGAGGCTGAGGCAGGAGAATCACTTGAACCAGCGAGTCGGAGGTTGCAGTGAGCCAAGATTGCGCCACCACTGCACACTCCAGTCTGGCAACAGAGCGAGACTCTGTCTCAAAAAAAAAAAATATATATATATATATATATATATATATATATATATATATATATTCTTGTATGTACTGACATACTGAAGTTTGACACACTTTTTCCTAACGTTAAGATAGGACCATGTAGTATAAAATGCCAACATTTTACTTACTAAGGTCATTTAGTTAAAGCACATATAAGAGGCAATGTGAAAGTCTCCACAAAAGTAGATTCCATTTTTCAAAGCACCTGGCTCCTTTTCAGTTCATAAGAGAAGTCCAATTCCTGGTGGTTTTTTTTTTTTTTTTCAGAGTCTAGCTCTGTCACCCAGACTGGAGTGCAGTGGCGCAATCTTGGCTTACTGTAACCTCTGCCTCCCGGATTCAAGTGATTCTCCTGCCTCAGCCTCCCGAGTAGCAGGGATTACAGGCGCCCGCCACCACGCCCAGCTAATTTTTGTTTTGTTTTTGTTTTTTTCGGGGGGAGACAGAGTCTCACTCTGTCACCCAGGCTGCAGTGCAGTGGCACGATCTTGGCTCACTGCAAGCTCCGCCTCCCGGGTTCATGCCATTCTCCTGCCTCAGCCTCCCTAGCAGTTGGGACTACAGGCGCCCGCCACCACACCTGGCTAATTTTTTGTACTTTTAGTAGAGACAGGGTTTCACCATGCTAGGATGGTCTCGATCTCCTGACCTCGTGATCCGCCCGCCGTGGCCTCCCAAAGTGCTGGGATTACAAGTGTGAGCCACCCTGCCCGGCCAATTCCTGGTTATTTTTCAACAGTAATATAAGGAGAAATTGAGGGAAAATTCTTGCCTTTTTATAAAGTAATGACCAGGAACAAATTATTCAGTTACTGCAAATCTTTTGCTTTAAGCTAAAACATTTGCTTTAACAACTCTAGTTGTTAAAGAATGCTTACAAAAGTTGTTTCCATATAGACTCTGAAGTTATATTGTTTGTATTTATTTATTTACATTTATAAAAATAGCAATGGGGTTTTGCCACGTTGTCCAGGCTGGTCTCAAACTGCTGGCTGAGGCAACTGTCCCGCCTTCGCCTCCAAAAGAAGGAATGGCATGTAAAAGATAGTGATCTTTTGGTTCACAATTTTCCCAAAGGAACCTTACAGGAATGCTTTTACTACTAGAAAACATACAGCAGCAGCTGGGCGCAGTGGCTCACGCCTGTAATCCCAGCACTTTGTGAGGCCGAGGCAGTTGGATCATGAGGTCAGGCATTCGAGAACAGCCTGGCCAACATGGTGAAACCCTGTCTCCACTAAAGATACAAAATTTAGCCAGGCATGGTGGCGCATGCCTGTAATCCCAGCTACTTAGGAGGCTGAGGCAGAAGAATTGCTTGAACCCGGGAGGCGGAGGTTGCAGTGAGCCGAGTTCATGCCACTGCACTCCAGCCTGGGTGACAGAGCGAGACTCTGTCTCAGAAAAAAATATATATATATATATATAGCAGCAACAGGTTCAAACCCAACTCCACTGATTTAGTTGTGTGACCTTTATCAATTATATAACCAGAGATTAAATTTCCTTATCTTTAAAATAAGGATATTACCCATTTCATACATCCAATTATTCAGATTAAAATTAGAGATTTTTAAAATGCCTTAAAGGATGCATTTAGTCAACATATATTCAGTAAGGGCCTATTTAGTTGGCTCTGGTGATTCAACAGTGGACCAGACGATGAGATGCGGCTCTAATGAAATTTCATCAGGCCAGGCATGGTGGCTCACGTCTGTAATCCCAGCACTTTGGTAGGCTGAGGCGGGAGGATTGCTTCAGCCCAGGAGTTCGAGACCAGCCTGGGCAATGTGATGAAACCCCATCTCTACAAAAAACACAAAAATTAGGCGGGCGTGTGGTGGCATGTGCCTACAGTCCCAGCTACTTGGGAAGAGCCTGAAGTGGGAGGATCATTTGAACCCTGGGGTCAAATCTGCAGTAAGCTGTGATTGCACCACTGCACTCAAGCCTGGGCAACAGAGTGAGAACCTGTCTCAAAAAAAAAAAAAGAAAAAAGAAAAGAAAAAGAAACTTAGTCTAGTGGTACAGGGTATAAGTTACTCTAAAAAAATTCATCAACTTCTATTTCCTTTTATCTGAAGAGATAGAAATAGTAAATGTTTTCTAATGAAATGTTTCAAATAGGGAGAAATTTGAATTGACTTAAAAACCCATGAAGTCCTAAACAGTGTTCACCTTTATGTTCTTAATTAAATCTTGTAGCGTTAATCTCCCTGTCTGCCAAATTTCCTACTGAAAGGAATGAGGCACCAGATGGCAGGGCATTTTCTCATCTACTCCATGCACAGAAGGAGCAGCGTGAAGCTATTTCCCTTGCCGGGTTTCACTCCTACTCTCCCAAAGACAGTATTAGGAGCTGCAAAGTTGGAGAAAACCCACAGACATCATACTCAAACAAACAAACCAACAAACAAACAAAAAAGAGTAAGGAAGAAAGGAAAAACAAGCAAACAAAAACAAAAACATTTTTATTAAAGTTTAGTAGACATTGCAATGAGCACTCAGCACTGTTAACGATTGTTCAAACCCTTAATCTAATAAGGGGGCTTTTAAATAGCCTCTAACAATATTTAAATAGCCTCTGTTATTATTAAGAAAAATAATAGCTGGGCGTGGTGGGTCACGTCTGTGTTCCCATCACTTTGGGAAGCTGAGGCAGGCGGATCATGAGGTCAGGAGTTTGAGATCAGTCTGGCCAACATAGTGAAACCCCATCTCTACTAAAAATACAAAAAAATTAGCTGGGTGTGGTGGTGTGCACCTGTAATCCCAGCTACTCAGGAGGCAGAGGCAGGAGAATCGTGTGAACCCGAGAGGCGGAGGTTGCAGTGAACCAAGATCACACCATTGCACTGCAGCCTGGGCAACAGTGCAAGACTCTGTCTCAAAAAAAGAAAGAGAAAGAAAAAGGAAAATACTAAACCAAAAAACAAAAATTGATAGGCTGGCTGTGGTGGCTCATGCCTGTAATCCCAGTAGGAGGATTGTTTGAGCCCAGGAGTTTGAGACCAGCTTAGGCAACATAGTGAGACCCCCATCTCTACAAAAAATAGAAAAAAAAGCCTGGCGTGGTGGCATGTACCTGTAGCCCCAGCTACTTTGGAGGCTGAGGTGGGAGGATTGCTTAAGCCCCATAAGTGGAGGATGTAGTGACCAGTGATTGCACCACTGCACTCCAACCTGAGCGACAAAGAGAGGCCCTGTCTAAAAAAAGAAAAGAAAAGAAAAATAGGCTTGAAGATAAGCTGTGTCGGTCCTTAACTCCAAGGCTTGAAATTCCCTTCCATGAGACCTCCCCCCAACCTCTACCCTAGCCGGCCAAAAGGCCCAGCCTCTCTTATTGTATCACAGGGCAAGGAAGAAATTCGGGCGTGAGTACCTCAAGAAAAAGAAATTCATGGCAAGCCAGGGGCTTGCAGGTGCCAGGACTGATCCCCTAACTTTAGGAGGGCTCTTCTTACCTTTCCTCGACGAAACTGATGTCGAATTAGTGGCAGAGGTGGAAGAACCAAGCACCTTCCTGGGGGCTCGAGCAGCCACCACTGTGAAGAGAGGCAAAAGAGGGTGTTCAGAAGGGGCAGGAGGGTTCCGACACCGAGTCCTGGACCCCAGCAGCTTGGAGAGGAGAGCCTGGCGATCCAGAACAGCAGGATAACCTTACCCTGCCCCTGCGACTTCCTCTTCTAGGTAAAGGGGCCGGGCGGCTACTCCCTGGCTAGCTAGATGAGTTTGGCGCACAGGGCCCAGGGGGACCTCTGGCGTCTGTCGCCCGCGGCCAGGCTGCCGGGAGGACCCCCCCGCCCTCCAGTACCACACTCGATCGCCTCACCTTTTCTGTAAGTGCCTGGAACACTGTCTGCTTTAGTCCGCACCATGTTCAAACAAGAAGAGAGGAGAGGAGAGAACGAACTGACTTCCCAGCCGAGGGTGTTTCACTGGACAAGGACCCGAAAACTATCCCGCCACAGTTTATATTGGTCTCTTTCCCGCGCGCTCCAAGGTCTCTCCCGAGCCACCGCTCCCATTGGTTCCGCGCCGTTCCCCCTGAACCAATTGCCAATGCCCAGTGGTGACAGCGGAGAGGCTTCTTGCAGCGCGAATCAGTCCATCAACACGCAAAGGCCTAGGATTCGTAGGCGCCCGAGGTGGGAGGGTACCAGGACTCTCCAGGGGTACCCGACTAGTGGGTGCTAAGTTTCTGAACTACAGAAATGAGCCTGCTTAGAAAAGAAAACCTAGCAAAGACAGCGAATTACAAACGATCTTCAAAAGTTACTATAGCTTTAAGTCCATAATGATTGACTCCTGGAGGTGAAACCTGAAATTAAGCAGACTTTTTGATGCAAATCAAAATTAAAAGAACTTGAGAACTTTCCTTTAGTCCCCCAGGCATGAATTCTTTGTACAGCATCCATACTAAAACAATTCTATGGAATGGGGAAAAGGAAGCTAATACAACTTGTTTACAAGGGTTTTTTTTAATGTCTTTAGGATGATGTGAGACTAAACAAAAACTAGGGGGATTGTATATACATACACACATAAAAAGAAACTAATAAAACGTCTTCTTGAGAACTGAATGGTGTCAGAGCTCCTAAATAATCTGCCAAATCTGCCAGGAGCGGGGACTCATGGCTGTAATCCCAACACTTTGAGAGGCCGAGGCGGGCAGATCGCTTGACCCCAGGAGTTCGAGACCAGCCTGACCAACATGGTGAAACCCGTCTCTACAAAAAATATACAAAAATTAGCCGGGTGCAGTGGCATGTTCCTGTAATCCCAACTACTCGGGAGGCTGAGGTGGGAGGATGGCTTGAGTTCAGGAGACTGGAGATTGCTTGTGCCTAGGAGGGAGAGGTTGCAGTGAGCCATAATCACACCATGCACTCCAGCCTGGGCAACAGAGCGAGATCCTGTCTCAGAAAAAAAAAAGAAAGAAAGAAAGAAAAGAAAAGAAAGAAAAGAAAAAAGAAAAGAAAGGCAAGGCAAGGCAAGGAAATGAAATGAAACGAAACGAAACGAAACGAAACAAAAAGACCCTGCCAAATGTGGTAAGACCACATCGCTGTCACACAGTGAGCATAACTCTAGGATAAAGGGTCATAATTTTTTTCTATCTTTATGCTTACCTTCTAATTACTCACAACACCCCTGGGGAGTGATTTTCACTCTCTAAACACCATACATAAAACAGAATCGGTCAGGCGTGGTGGCTCACACCTGTAATCCTAGCACTTTGGGAGGCCGAGGCGGGCAGATTGCCTGAGCTCAGGAGTTCGAGACCAGCCTGGGCAACATGGTGAAACCCAGTCTCTACTAAAATAAAAATAAAAATAAAAAATAAAAAATTAGCCGGGAGTGGCGGCGTGTGCCTGTAGTCCCAGCTACTCTGGAGGCTGAGGCAGGAGAATTCCTTGAACCCGGGAGGCGGAGGTTGCAGTGAGCCGAGATCACGCTACTGCACTCCAGCCTGGGCGACAGGGCGAGACTCCGTCTCTAAAAACAACAACAAAAAACAGGATCAGATGAACTTGCTTTGGGATGTATTCTGTTAAATGCTCACTTGAAAGGCTACCCTAGAAGTGTAAACACAGCATTAATTCTCTCCAATGAATTGCTTGAACTTAAAATTAGGCTACTCAGTACTTTAACAGAATCAACAACTGCACTCTGTAACACAGATTTAAGGAATCTAGGCAACAGGTTAAATTAACACAATAATAGAAAATGTATTGGCAATTCCTGTAGTTTTGTCTTAACCTTGGTATCTAAGGTTACAGCCAAATCAACCGGAAAAATCCACAAGACCCAAGGCATTCCTTTGTTTTTTGTCCTCATGGCCCATCTCATTGCACAGTGTTTTTTTTTTTGTTTTTGTTTTTGTTTTTTTGAGACGGAGTCTCACTTCTTCGCCCAGGTTGGAATGCAGTGGCGTGTTCTCGGCTCACTGCAATCTCCGCCTCCCGGGTTCAAGCAATTCTCCTGCCTCAGCCTCCCATGTAGCTGGGATTACAGACACGTGCCAAAACACTCGGCTAATTTTTGTATTTTCAGTAGAGACAGGGTTTCACCATGTTGGCCAGGCTGGTCTCAAACTCCTGACCTCAAGTGATCTGCCTGCCTCAGCCTCCCAAAGTGCTGGGATTACAAGTGTAAGCCACCACACCCGGCCAGCACAGTGGTTCTTAAGTGCTATTATTTCCTTTCCAGTTTAAGTGGCTTCTACATAGGTCTGAATTACTTAATTTGAACTTATATTCCAGATTCCTGCAGAAAGAATAAGATAGTCTTTTCTCCTTGCCCACCTGCCAAGCAAGTTGCTAGAAAGAGTATCAAATATATATTTCCACCCGGGGCAGTCTACATATTACTATAGTCATGTGTTTGTTTTTGTTTGCATGTTTGTCATTTTAAGACCAACGATGATAATGAAGAATGCATGTTAGAGAAAAAAAAAAAAGTGCTGATGCCCAGTAAAAGTTCTTCACTGAAATGTTTGCTTTGCAGAAGCAATTAAACACAATTTTTATAATGAAATAAAACACAGAGAGTGGTGTGGAGTGAACCTGAAAATTTCAAAGGCCTAGGGCATTAAGAAAAGTTACAGTATGTATCAATACAATTTCTGCCTAAATTTATTTATTTTATTTATTAATTTTGAGACAGAGTCTCACTCTGTCATCCAGGCTGGAATGCAGTGGCACGATCTCAGCTCAATGCAACCTCTGTCTCCCGGTTCAAGCAATTCTCATGCCTCAGCCACCCATGTAGCTGGGATTACAGTTATGTGCCACCACATCCAGCTAACTTTTGTATTTTCAGTAGAGACAGGGTTTTACCATGCTGGCCAGGCTGGTCTTGAACTCCTGACCTCAGGTGATCTGCCTGCCTCGGCCTCCCAAAGTGCTGGGATTACAGGTGTGAGCCACTGCAACTGGCCTGCCTACATTTATACCGAAGAAAATCTTGGCCGGCGCAGTGGCTCATGCTTATAATCCCAGCAATTTGGGAGGCAGAGGCAGGTAGATCAACTGAGGTCAGGAGCTCGAGACCAGCCTGGCCAAAATGGTGAAACCCCATCTCTACAAAAATACAAAAACTAGCCAGGCATGATGGCTGGTGCCTGTAATACCAGCTACTTGGGAGGCTGAGGCAGGAGAATCGCTGGAACCTGGGAGGTGGAGGTTGCAGTGAGCCCAGATCATGCCATTGCACTCCAGCCTGGGTGATGGAGCAAGAATGTCTAAAAAAAAAAAAAAGAAAAGAAAAGAAAAGAAAAAAGAGATCTTTAAGTCTTGCTAAATGGGTGTGCTTGCATTGCTCAGGCAGAAATGTAATTTAACAAATGATAGTAATAATAAATTGCATTATAATTACATCATAATTAACATATGACTTATGAGAAAAGAATGCCTTTTTCTTTTTTTGAGACAGGGTCTCACTCTGTCACGCAGGCTAGAGTGCAGTGGTGTGATCACAGTTTACTGCAGCCTCGCCTCCTGAGCTCAGGTGATCCTCTTCCAAGTAGCTGGGAACACAAGAGCTTGCCACCACACCTAGCTAATTTTTAGGTTTTTTTGTAGAGACAGGGTCTCCCGACATTGCCCAGACTGGTCTCGAATTTCCGAGTTCAACCAATCCTCCCACCTCAGCCTCCCAAAATGCTGAGATTACAGGTGTGGGCTACGGTACCCAGCCACCTATGTTATTCTGGAGGACGTACTTATCATAACATGTATGACATACTAAATTATATTATACGAAAAAAACTTAAGTCATAGTCTCTGCCTTCAAGCACTTAATGTTTTAGTTATGGAGACTGTTACGGTTAATTTTAGGTGTCAACTTGACCAGATTAAGAAATACCTAGAGGGCCTGTAATCCCAGCACTTTGGGAGGCCGAGGCGGGAGGATCACCTAAAGTCGGGAGTTTGAGACCAGCCTGACCAACCTGGAGAAACCCCATCTCTACTACAAATACAAAATTAGCCGGGCATGGTGAGACATGCCTGTAATCCCAGCTACTCGGGAAGCTAAGGCAGGAAAATCGCTTGAACCTGGGAGGCGGAGGTTGTAGTGAGCCAAGATTGCACTATTGCACTCCAGCCTGGGCAACAAGAGGAAACTCCATCTCAAAGAAAGAAAAAGAAAAAGAAATACCTAGATAACTTGTAAAGCATTGCTTCTGGGTGCCTTTGAGGGTATTTCCAAAGGAGACTGGCATGTGAGTCAGTGGACTGAGTGGGGCAGATCTGCTCTCAATGTGAGTGGGCACCATCCAATTGACCAAGGACCCAGAACAAAAAAGGTGAGAAAAAATATTTCTTCCTTCTGGAGCTGAGACACTCTTCTCAGACTTCTGCTCCCAGACATCAGAACTCCAGGCCCTCCACCTTGAGACTTGAAGATTTCACAACTTGGACTGAGCCAGCTACCAGCATTCCAGGGTCTCGTGCTTGCAGATGGCCTGTCATGGGTCTTTTCAGTCTCCATAATTTCCTGAGCCAATTCCCTAATAAATCTCCTCATAGATCTGTATCTATATCTATCTGTTATCTATCCTATTGGTTCTGTCTCTGGAGAACCCTAACACAGGGACTGAATAAATAAACAGGTAAATGACTTTGATACCTTACAATTATTATTAAATGTAGTGGAGTTTTACAAAGAAACAAAACTTGTACCCACAATTAATAAACATTCACAGAGTATTTTGTCTTTTTCTTAAAAAAAAAAAACCTGGAAAATCATATGCTTTCCAAATTAATGATAACTACGACAATCTAAATGGAATGTAAATCAATACACTTATGAGGTTTTGTTTTGTTTTTGTAAAAAGGCCTTGCTGTGTTGCCCAGGCTGGAGTGCAGTAGTGCAATCAGGGCTCACTCCAAGCTTGACCTGCCAGGCCCAAGTGAGCCTCCCACCTCAGCCTTTCAAGTAGCTGAGACTACAGGCATGTGCCACCATGCCAGGCTAATTTTTTTCATTTTTGTAGAGATGAGGATTCTCCTTATGCTGCCCAGACTGGTCCGGAACTCCTGGGCTCAAGTGATCCTCTTGCCTCTGATTCCCAAAGTGCTGGCATTACAGGCATGAGCCACCACGCCCAGTGTGTGTGTGTGTGTGTGTGTGTTTATGTGTGTGTCTCCGTGTGCGCTCGGGTGATCCTCCCGCCTCGGCCTCCCAAAGTGCTGGGATTACAGGCATGAGACACTGCGCCCGGCCAATACACTCATGATTTTAATTATAATATTTATGCCAATGAAAACACTAGCAAAAAGGTAAAACAGCTGCCAATTTAATGTGACCACTTAGTCTAAACAGGCTAGTAGAAATGAAGAACTTTTAACCTGCAAATGCAACAAAAAGCCAGAAATGAATGGGAAGACATTATGATCTCCAGAAAAGTTTGGCTAAATTTTCCCCAGCCCATTGTCTTAGCGGGGTAGGGAATTGCAGACAGCCCTTAAATACTGTCATTTTTGGTTGAGAACTCATGTGGAAAGTCCTCAAAGCCAAATTCTAACTCCTGTTTTACTGTTTTTTACCCTCGAGCTTGCTGAGTTGTCTTGGCTCTCCTGGAAAATACATGGCTCAAAAAATAAAATAGAAGTTTTAGCGGTGTGAATCTAGTAGTCGACTACAGGGGGTATTAAAAATAAACACTCCATCCCGGCTAACACGTGAAACCGCGTGGCTACTAAAAATACAAAAAAAAATTAGCCGGGCGTGGTGGCGGGTGCCTGTAGTCCCAGCTACTCGGGAGGCTGAGGCAGGAGAATGGCATGAACCCGGGAGGCGGAGCTTGCAGTGAGCCGAGATCATGACACTGCACTCAAGCCTGGGCGACAGTGCGAGACTCCGTCTCAAAATTAATTAATTAATTAAAAAAATTAAAACCACCACCAGAGCAAAAACTTACAGCGCTTACAATACCTTCCACGTGCTGTTTTATTTTACATAAAACCATGACGATTAAAAAGCTGGCCTCTCAGCTTTCCGGGTATTGGTTTGTTTTCCCCCTAAACTGTCGTTTTTATAGGCACTTGCACTGTCTTCTCAGCAGAATTGCCAATGGCCTTCCTCGAGTCCTACGTTTAGCGATTGGCAAGAATCACGCACTGACAGAGCTCGACTCCGGAGGGCACAAGGAAGTAGACAACAAAGCAGGAAGAAGCAGGAGGCGCACAGATGGGCGGGATCTGCACTGGAGGCGGTGCGACCTTGCGGGGCGGTGCAAGCTGGCGGAACCCGCGTGAGCGAGGTTGGTGTTGCGAAGGGAACTAGTCCGGTGCAGGACGTGGGGCTTTTGCAGCTCAGCTGGTTCCGGCTGGGGAAGATGGCGGTGGCTGGGGCGGTGTCCGGGGAGCCGCTGGTGCACTGGTGCACCCAGCAGTTGCGGAAGACTTTCGGCCTGGATGTCAGCGAGGAGATCATTCAGTGAGAACAGTTCGGGTCCAAGCGGGGAAGGAGCTCTGGGATGTGCACTGCCTGAGCGAACCGGGAAGCGGGGAGGACTGAAAAGTTAAGAGAGAAATGTGATAAAGGGGCTGCAGTCTGTAGTCTGTAGGCGTCGAATTTTGGCCTCCACCTTTGTAGTTTACTTTCTGGAGTAGGGTGTCCGGCTCCACAGTCTGCCGGTCGGGCTTTTTTCCTGGGAAGACGCCCAATCTGTAATAATTAGAACTGCAAGGCTGTCCCAGGAGCCAGTTTCCTTTCTAGAGAGAAGGGGCAGGTCAAACTGTATTTCCTAACTTTGAACCCCTTACTCTTTTATTTATTTATCATTATTATTATTGTTATTATTGAGACGGAGTCTCTGTCGCCCAGGCTGGAGTGCGGTGGCGCGATCTTGGCTCACTGCAACCTCCGCCTTCCAGGTTCAGGTGATTCACCTGCCTCAGCCTCCCAAGTAGCTGGGATTACAGGCACGCACCACCACACCCGGCTAATTTTTTAAAATTTTTAGTAGAGTCGGTGTTTCACCATGTTGGCCAGGCTAGTCTCCAGCTCCTGATCTCAAGTGATCCGCCCGCCTCGACCTCCCAAAGTGCTGGGATTACAGGCATGAGCCACCGCACCCAGATATACTCTGAACGTTTTAGTCGGCCCGGTCTGAGTTGTGTCAGTAGAGCCAACAGGGTCAGCTGTGTCAATAGGACCTAGAATTTAAGTGGAAGCAGCGTGGTAGAGTACAAATAGCTTCTGACTCTGGAGTCTCAGGTTCTATATTCTGTTGTCGTTTACCTGTTTTAGAACCCAGGACAACTTAATTTTTCTCTCTGTACCCTGGTTTCTTCATTTATAAGATGAATCATTAGTAGAGCTTATCATGCTTTATGACTCCTATGAAATGGAGATGGTGTACATGACTTAATATCTACTTTCAACTGATTGAAGAACATTTGTTGCGCTGCTGTTACACGCCAGGTGCTGGGGTAACAAAGACAAGACAGTTGGGTTCCCCTTCGTTGATGAGTGCTGAGGTTGGGGAAATGAAGGGGCTTGTTGGAGCACAAAATAAAGGATCCTCATTAAGATTTGAAAAACTCGGAAGGTTTATTGGAAAGGATAACTTTCACCCGAGAACTAAGGAATAGACAGAGGTGGCGGTCCAAAGTGTTCAGGCAGGGGAGAAAACTACAAAAATGGGACTTGATTGAAGAACTGAAAGTGTTCCTTCATTTGATTCCTTGGTCACTGATGTTGAAACCTAAATTGCTGTTCTAGGGCTTTTGTAGGAAGTAAGATGAGTTTCTGAGTTTCGGAGAAAATAGACTTTTGGCAAGGAGACAGTTCAAGTAGGTTATTTTAATGGATTTTTTTGAGGCCCTAGGAGATGGCTCAAGCCCTTATTCCCAGCACTTTGGGAGATAGAGGTGGGAGGATTGCTTGAGACTGGGAGTTGGAGACCACCCTGGGCAACATAGTGAGACCCTGTCTCTACAGAAATAAAAAAAGTAAACAACAAGATAAAGGATTTTTTTTAACACTAGAATAGACAACAAAACAAAACAGCGAAATCTGATGGTTTGGCTTTACCCTTGCTTGAACGCAGTCAGATTAAGTATTTAGTAGTTTTCAAACATTTTTTAAAGCAGTGGAATGCTATCAAATGAAATAATGAAACTTTGCAATATATAAAACAGAAAAGTGTTTTTTATGAATATAAGTTCAAAATTTTCACTTTTTTTTTTTTTTTTTTTTGAGACAGATTCTGTTGCCCAGGCTGGAGTGCAGTGGTGCGATCTCAGCTCGCTGCAACCTCCGCCTCCCACGTTCAAGCGATTCTCTTTCCTCAGCCCAAGCAGCTGGGATTACAGGCGCGCACCACCATGCCTGGCTAATTTTTGTATTCTTACTAGAGATGGGGTTTCACCATGTTGACCAGGGTGGTCTCGAACTCCTGACCTCAGATGATCCAACCGCCTCAGCCTCCCAAAGTGCTGGGATTACAGGCATGAGCCACCACGCCTGGCCCAATTTTCACATATTTATTGTAAATATGTGTAATATATCAAATATATTAAATATATTAAATATTAAATATATCAAATATATTAAATATATTAAATATTAAATATATCAAATATATTAAATATATTAAATATTAAATATATCAAATATATTAAATATATTAAATATTAAATATATCAAATATTATATTAAATATATTAAATATGTGTATTATATTAAATACAGTATTAAAAAAAAGATTGAGGTGGTCAGGCGCAGTGGTTCATGTGTGTAATCTAAGCACTTTGGGAGGCCGAGGCAGATGGATCATTTGAGGTCAGGAATTTCAGACCAGCCTGGCCAACATGGCGAAACCCCCACTCTACTAAAAATACAAAACTTAGTCGGGTGTGGTGGAGCGTGCAGGTCATCTCAGTTACTCGGAAGGCTGAGGCAGGAGAATCCCTTGAACTGAGGGGCAGAGGTTGCAGTGAGCCGATACCGCACCACTGCACTCTATCCTGGGTGACAGAGTGAGACCTCGTCTCAAAAAAAAAAAAAGGAAAAAAGAAAGATTGAGGCTATTTTTGATAAATCAACAATTTGAAATAGGGTAAGAATGATAGGTATAGTCTTCTCAGTCTAGAATCCAGTTGTATTTTGTTTGGATTACACAGTATCAAGAAAATGCGTTCTCAGGCCAGGCGTGGTGGCTCACGCCTGTAATCCTAGCACTTTAGGAGGCCAAGGCAGGCGGACCACCTGAGGTCAGGAGTTCAAGACCAGCCTGGCCAACATGGTGAAACCCCGTCTCTACTAAAAATACAAAAAAAAATAGCCAGGTATGGTGACGGGCACCTGTAATCCCAGCTACTCGGGAGGCTGAGGCAGGAGAATCGCTTGAACCCAGGAGGCAGAGGTTGCAGTGAGCCGATATCTCACCACTGCACTCCAGCCTGGGCAACAGAGCGAGACTCCGTCGCAAAAAAAAAAAAAAAATTATATTCCGCCTGGGAAGGAGGTCAGTGCCTGTTGGCGTGTATTACGCTAAGATACTATTTGAAGCATTTGTTAGGTATTCACTAGTATTCCACAACAGGCTATTATGCCATGATGAAAGCATTTGCTGTGCCTTGCCTGGCATTTAATTGAGAATTACCCAGGTGTATGTACTACAGTAATGTACTAACTTGAACAATTTTATGAGTGGACTGAATTTTTGAAATAGCACAGAGCTATTAACTTTTTTTTTTTTTCTTTTTTGAGACGGAGTCTCACTCTGTCGCCCAGGCTGGAGTGCAGTGGCAGGATCTCGGCTCACTGCAACCTCCACCTCCCAGGTTCAAGCAATTCTCCTGCCTCAGCCTCCCCAGTAGCTTGGACTACAGGCTCGTGACACCATGCCCAGCTAATTTTTGTATTTTTAGTGGAGACGGGATTCCACCAGGTTGGCCAGGATGGTCTTGGTCTCCTGACCTCGTGATCTGCCCGCCTCAGCCTCCCAAAGTGCTGGGATTACAGGCATGAGCCACTGCACCCGGCCTTAACTTTCTAATTAGTGATACATTTATAAGACATAAATAGCTATCCACAGAGTTAACAAAATAAACTTTGGTCCACAATCTGGATGAGTTCATATTATTTTGATAAGATTTGGTATATAACATATTTGGATGAATGTTGTTCTTTATTATACCTTGTTAAGTAGTTAAAATGACATTTATTCAAATGGTTCTGAAACTCTCTTCCCTGGTTGTTTGAAAAATACGCCAGGGTTGGCCAGGTGCAGTGGCTCAACCTGTAATCCCAGCACTTTGGGAGGCTGAGGCGGGTTGATCACTTGAGGTCAGGAGTTCAAGACCAGCCTGCCCAACATGGCAAAACCTTGTCTCTACTAAAAATTCAAAAAATTAGCTGGGCACAATGGTGCACGCCTGCAATCCCAGCTACTCAGGAGGCTGAGGCAGGAGAATTTCTTGAACCTAGGAGCCAGAGGTTGCAGTGAGCCAAGATAGCACCACTGCACTCCAACCTGGGTGACAGAGTGAGACTCTGTCTCAAAAAAAAAAAAAAAAAAAAAAAGCCAGGTGCAGCGGCTCAGCCTTAATTCCAGCACTTTGGAAGGCCAAGGCGGGCAAATCACTTGAGGTCAGGACTTCAAGACCAGCCTGGCCAACATAGTGAAACCCCGTCTCTACTAAAAAAAAGCAAAAACAAAACAAAACAAAACAAAAATTAGTCGGGTGTGGTTGTGCACGCCTGTAATCCCAGCTACTCAGGAGGCTGAGGTAGGAGAATCGCTTGAACCTGGGAGATGGAGTTTGCAGTGAGCTGAGATCGCACCACTGCACTCCAGCCTGGGAGACTAAGTGAAACTCTGTCTCAAAAAACAAAAAAACCCTCCAGGGTTAAATGATCCCTTGGGATTCCTTACAGTTTTTCAAGTCTTTGATAGCAGTTAATCTTTTGGTGGGGACTGGTAAGTTTGGGGATCAAGATGATTAAAATGTGTAAGTCCTGAAAAACCATTGTCTTTTCTAATCCATAGTAATTAGAAGATGCCTGTTTTTGGGGGGTGTGTGTATGTGTGTGTGTATTTTTAGTAGAGACAGGGTTTCACCATGTTGGCCAAGCTGGTCTCTAACTCCTGACCTCAGGTGATCCACCCGCCTCAGCCTCCCAAAGTGCTGGGAGCCATCATGCCCCACCGTTTTTGCTTGTTTGAGACAGAGTCTCATTCTGTTGCTCAGGCTGGAATGTAGTGGTGCAATCATGGCTCTGCAGCCTCCACCTCTGAGACTCAAAGGATCCTTCCACCTCAGCCTCCCAAGTAGCTAGGACTACAGGAACATGCCTCCATGCCTGGCTAATTTTAATTTTTCTTCTAGAGACAAGGTCTCCCTATGTTGCCCAGGCTGGTCTCAAACTCCTGGGCCCAAGTGATCCTCCAGCTTCAGCCTCCCAAATTGTTGGGATTACAGGCATGGGCTCCCGAACCCAGTCAGAATATTCTCTTAGTGAGGCCCAAAGGCACAAATTTGTTTACCTCTAGAGCATAATTCTGCAATTCCACCATTACACTGTGAAAAGAATGCAGTACATACGATACCAATCATAGGACAATTTCATAATTTTTAAAAAGTTAAAGGATATAGCACTATGGTAATAATTTTTCTTGCATTCCATATCATTGTGTCTGAATTACAGTTTCTATGCTGTTTTCAGTGTCTTGTATGTTAATTTTTTTTTTTTTTTTTTGAGAGGAAGTCTCGCTTGCCCAGGCTGGAGTGCAGTGGCGTGATCTCAGCTCACTGCAAGCTCTGTCTCCCGGGTTCACACCATTCTCCTGCCTCAGCCTCCCGAGTAGCTGGGACTACAGGCGCCTGCTACCATGCCCGCCTAATTTTTTTTTTTTTTTTTTTTTTTTTTTTTTTAGTAGAGACAGGGTTTCACCGTGTTAGCCAGGATGGTCTCGATCTCCTGACCTGGTGATCCGCCCGCCTCGGCCTCCCAAAGTGCTGGGATTACAGGCGTGAGCCACCGCGCCCGGCCGCTTATGTGTTAATTTATAAGTAATTTTTATCACTTCTTTCTCTTGTAATGATAAGATGTTCACTGTAGAAAACTAAAAAAATCAGAAAAGGATAAAAAAGTAAACTAAAATTACCATAATACTACAACCCAGAAATAAGCACTGTTTCTTTCTCTTTTTTCCCATATATATTATAATGTAATACATTTTAAAAACGTATTTATTGTAGGAAAAAAGAAAATAAAAATAAAACTACCTTTAATTCCATCACTCACTAGTAATCGTTTTGGTGTATAACATTGTTTTTTTCCTACACATAAGTGTATGTATGTATACATTCATACCATTTAGGATCATATCGTATTTCTAGCACCTAGCATAGTACTTGGCTCAAAGTAAACACTCTAATAGATTAATGAATGGTTTTTACTACCTAGATCTCTGTTAAGATTACTGAGAAACAGTGTAAGTTAGTCTTGTTTCAACAACTTATATCTTTGCCTCCTGAGGTACGTTTTGTCAATTGAGAGTGCTGAAGAGATACGAGAATATGTTACTGATCTCCTCCAGGGAAATGAAGGCAAAAAAGGTCAATTCATAGAAGAACTTATAACCAAATGGCAAAAGAATGATCAGGAGTTGATTTCTGATCCTTTGCAGCAGTGCTTCAAAAAAGATGGTAAGTTAATGTAATTATGCAAATGTTGAAATATTGGTAAGTGGGCAGGCTTAAAGAATTATTTTTTATTATTATTATTTTTTTGCCATCTTGTGTTTCTTCACAGCTAACTTAAACAGAATCATATGTATACATATTTTTAGTTCGGTTCTACTCAATCCGTAATGAATATTGCTCTAGTTCTTTTTCAACTTAGAAAATATCACAAAAAAGCCGGGCGTGGTGGCTCACGCCTGTAATCCCAGCACTTTGGGAGGCTGAGGCGGGCGGATCACGTGGTCAGGAGATCGAGACCATCGTGGCTAACACGGTGAAACCCCATCTCTACTAAAAATACAAAAAGTTAGCCAGGCATGGTGGCAGGCGCCTGTAGTCCCAGCTACTCAGGAGGCTGAGGCAGGAGAATGGCGTGAACCTGGGAGGTGGAGCTTGCAGTGAGCTGAGATAGCACCACTGCACTCCAGCCTGGGCGACAGAGCGAGACTCCATCTCAAAAAAAAAAAAAAAAGGAAAATATCACAAAAAAAATGTGTGTTTACAGACACAAATGTGGCTTCAGAATAATTTGAAAAATTTATACATAAAGAAACATTTTTCAGTCATGTGCATATCTGGATGTAAGTAAAGTGTTGATTGACTATAGTATGAATAGCATTTAGAGATAACTGCTTAAATAGTACAAAAGATAAGCACCAAACTAAATAATCTAAGTTATTATGCAATCTACAATATCAGAATTTTGTTTATTTTGAGACGTGGTCTCACTTTCATTGCCCAGGCTGGAGTGATGTGGCTTGATCCCAGCTCACTACAGCCTCTGCTTCCTGGGCTCAGATGATTCTCCCACCTCAGCCTCCTGAGTAGCTGGGACTACAGGCGTGTGTTACCACACCTGGCTAATTTTTGTATTTTTTTCTAGAGATAGGGTCTCACTCTGTTGTCCAGGGTGCTCTCAAACTCCTTGGTTCAAACGATCCACCTGTCTCGGCCTCTCAAAGTGCTGGGATTATGCATGTGAGCCACTAAGCCTGATTTTAGAATATCAGATTTTAATTTAACTTCTTAGTCCCAGCCACTTGTTTGACTTCTTTTTCATTGACTGCACTCTTGGAAATGATGATTTAAATTTAATTCTGGTTTGACAGGAAAAGATAATTAAAAATCTTCCTGACGATATCTTGACTCTAAATATTAAGCATCACCTTAGTTTATTAGCTATATTAGTTCACCAGGAATCCTCTTATCAATCTGTGTGTGTGTGTATTTTTTTTTTTTCTATCTTTAAAGAAATTTTAGATGGGCAGAAATCAGGCGACCATCTAAAGCGGGGTAGGAAGAAAGGGAGAAACAGACAGGAAGTTCCTGCATTTACTGAACCTGACACGACTGCAGAGGTTAAAACACCTTTTGATTTGGCCAAGGTGAGTGCTTATAGATTGAAGCTTTTTCTGACTATTGGAGAAGAGGAAGTGACTAATACATTTCAGAGAGCAAAGTGTACAAATTGGTCTAGAATGGCAATTTTTCAACAAATGCATGAATTTTAGGTAGAAAAAGTTACATATACTCCTTTCTATATGGTAGATTTTTTGTTTGGCAACCTGATTAGTATTATAAAGACATCTTTGCTTTTTTTTTTTTTTCCCCCAAGACAGAGTCTTGCTCTGTTTCCGGTCTGGAGTGCAGTGGTGCGATCTCTGCTCATTGCAACCTCCGCTTCCTGGGTTCAAGCGATTCTCCTGCATCAGTCTCCCGAATAGCTGGGACTACAGGCATGCGCCACCATACCCAGCTAATTTTCTTTTTTTTTTTTTGAGACAGAGTCTCGCTCTGTCGCCCAGGCTGGAATGCAGTGGTGTAATCTCAGCTCACCACAACCTCTGCCTCCTGGGTTCAAGCGATTCTCCTGCCTCAGCCTCCCGAGTAGCTGGGACTGCATGCACACACTGCCACGCCCAGCTAATTTTTCGTATTTTAGTAGAGATGGGGTTTCACCAAGTTGCCCAAGCTGGTCTTGAACTCCTGAGCTCAGGCAGTCCACCCACCTTGGCCTCCCAAAGTGCTAGGATTACAGGCGTGAGCCACCGTGCCCGGCCCTGTTTTTGAACTTTAAATTAATGGAGCTAAATAGTGTGTACTCTTGTATCTAGCTGCTTTTTTTTTTTTTTTTGAGACGGAGTCTTGCTCTGTCACCCAGGCTGGAGTGCAGTGGCGCAATCTTGGCCCACTGCAACCTCTGCCTCCCTGGTTCAAACGATTCTCCTGCCTCAGTCTCCCAAGTAGCTGTGATTACAGGCACACATGCTACCACACCCAGCTGATTTTTGTATTTTCAGTAGAGATGGGGTTTCACCATGTTGGCCAGGCTGGTCTTGAACTCCTGACCTCAAGCGATCTGCCTGCCTTGGCTTCTCAAAGTGCTGGGATTACAGGCGTGAGCAACTGTGCCCAGCCAGTGTCTAGCTTCTTTCAATTTATGAGATTCATCTCTACTCTGGGCAGCTATACTTTCTCATTCTCATTGCTACACAGAATTGTATTAAGTGAATACATCACAATTTATCCATTCTATTATTTGGATAGTTTCCAATTCCAATGCAACAGTGAACATTCTTGTATGTATTTTTGGTTAACATATTTACACATTTCTGTTTAGTATATATCTAGGAGTTGAATTGCTGTGTCATAGAACATGCATATGTTCAACTTCAGTTGATATGAGTTTGTAGTCCTGCCAGCAGTGTATGAGAGGTCTAATTCTTTTGTATCTTTGCTAACACTTCATATTTTCTCTTTTTCAGTTTAGCCATTCTGGTTGGTATTTAGTGGTATTGCATTTTGTTTTCGTTTTTGCATTCTTTTGATGACTAATGAAATTGAGCACTTTTTCATATGCCTGTTAGTCATTAGGATATCTTTTGTTGTGAAGTTCTTATTAGGTTTTTTTTGCCCTTTTTTTTTTTTTGAGATAGGATCCCGCTCTGTTGCCCAGTGGCGTCAACTCAACTAACTGCAACCTCTACCTTCTGTTTTTCTATTGTATTATCTGTCCTTTTCTTACTGGTTTCTGATTAAGTCAACTTTATATTTATTTTTCTTATTTTATTGATGGCCCATATTTCCAAATCTATGAATATCATCTGCTTTTAGAGGCATTCTTGTTTCTTATGATCTCCAATTTAGCTGTGCTTAAAGATGTCATATAAACAGATTTAACTGCTACATTTACCTTCCACTAGCCATAGTAATGGGCTGAAAGCTACTAGCAGAAAAGACAAGGTAATTATCAGCTAGTTTTTCTAGAGTATAACCTTTCCTCAGAACCTTGATTATAACTAATTTGTATTTCTTCCTTTCACTGCCTTCTTTCTTGGTTCTTGGATAGTATATAAGTTGTTACTGAACAGAACTGAGCATTTTCTCCCTTGACTTTTTACATTGTCATTAATTATTTGGTGTTATTTTGATGTCTTTGTACGATAGGCACAAGAGAACAGCAACTCCGTAAAGAAGAAGACAAAGTTTGTCAATTTATACACAAGAGAGGGACAGGACAGGCTTGCAGTCCTGCTCCCTGGTCGCCACCCTTGTGATTGCCTGGGCCAGAAGCACAAGCTCATCAATAACTGTCTGATCTGTGGGCGCATTGTCTGTGAACAAGAAGGCTCAGGCCCTTGCTTATTCTGTGGCACTCTGGTAAATTATTTCTTTTCTATTTTATTTTACTGTGCTTTGTGTTAATACGCAGAGCCAGTCAGATCTCAAGTAATTTCTCTTTTTTTGTTTTTTTTTGGTTGAGACGGAGTCTCACTTTGTCGCCCAGGCTGGAGTGCAGTGGCACGATCTTGGCTCGCTGCAGGCTCCGCCTCCCGGGTTCATGCCATTCTCCTGCCTCAGCCTCCTGAGCAGCTGGAACTACAGGTGCCCGCCACCACGCCCAGCTAATTTTTTTGTATTTTTATTAGAGACGGGATTTTACAGTGTTAGCCAGGACAGTCTCGATCTCCTGACCTTGTGATCCGCCCGCCTCGGCCTCTCAAAGTTCTGGGATTACAGGCGTCAGCCACCATGCCTGGCCTTCTCTTTTTCTTAGTAAATTTCTTCCCTAAAATATCCAGTGAACTCTAGTGTCAGGGATATGATTAGTTAGAAACCCAAGGTTAGGCCAGGCACAGGGGCACACGCCTGTAGTCCCAACACTTTGGGAAGCCAAGGTGGGTTTTGGGAGGCTGAGGTGGGAGGATCACCTGAGCCCAGGAGTTTGAGACCAGCCTGGGCAATGTAGGAAGACCCTGTCTCTACAAAAAAAAAAAAAAAAAAAGGTTTTTAATTAGCTGGGCTGGGTATGGTGGTACACACCTGTGGTAGCATTTACATGAGGGGCTGAAATGGGAGCTTCACTTGATCCCAGGATGTCCAGGCTGCAGTGAGACAGCGAGTCCTTGTCTCAGAAGAAAGAACCCCAGGTTATATCCTAGTACTGAGGCCATTAATGAGAAGGGTTTGAGAACATACACTGTTGAGAGATCCAAGGGCTAGGAGCCACTGTGACAGAATCCTCAGATCATTATAGCTTCTATTTCCAGGATTCCACCTTGTCATAGCTCTGCTTTGTCTGAGAGAATGACCTCAAGAATGTAGTGATAATGACTCACAAAAACCCTTAATGAGCTATCTAGAAAGCTAATTTTACCAAGTTGAGCTGGCTGTCAGAAGCAATGACATTTGGTGTTGGTAAAGGCATCCGTTTTATATTACTTCATTTTCTCCTCTTTTCTGATGGGGCCCTTAATTTTTTCTTTTTTCCTTTTTTTTTTTTTTTTTTTTTGAGACGGAGTCTCACTCTGTCGCCCATGCTGGAGAGCAGTGGCGCAATCTCGGCTCACTGCAACCTCTGCCTCCTGGGTTCAAGCAATTCTCCTGTCTCAGCCTCCCTAGTAGCTGGGACAACAGGGGCACACCACCACACCCAGCTAATTTTTTGTAATTTTAGTAGAGACAGGGTTTCACCATATTGGTCAAGCTGGTCTCAGAACTCCTGACCTCAGGTGATCCACCCATCTCAGCCTCCCAAAGTGCTGGGATTACAGGTGTGAGCCACCGTGCCTGGTGGGACCCTTAATTTTTTCATATGCTCAGAATAAGCTGATAGACAATGGATGACCTGAAAAATGTAGTGTCTACCAATAAAAATGTCCATTAAATGGCAGTAAATCTCCTCCCATATGGAGCTTTCTCTTTAGAGCAAGCTCTTATAGCTGCTGGCAGGAACTCTGTGTGTCATTGAGGCAACTGCTAGGAAGTATTGTATAGTGTTTTCTCCTAGGTCCCTTGAAGTAATGTAAAGCAGATTGGCCTTGAAGTTTGTTTGTTTGTTTGTTTTTTGAGATGGAGTCTCACTCTCTTGCCCAGCCTGGAGTGCAGTGGCTCACTGCAACTTCCGCCTCCTGGGTTCAGGTTCAAGTGATTCTCCTGCCTTAGCCTCTTGAGTAGCTGGGATTACAGGTGCCCACTACCACGCCCAGCTAATTTTTGTATTTTTAGTAGAGACAGGGTTTCTCTATATTGACCACGCTCAATTGAACTCCTGACCTCAGGTGATCTACCTGCCTCGGCCTCCCAAAGTGCTGGGATTACAGGCATGAGCCACTGCGCCTGGCCCTTGTTTGTTTTTTAGACAGAGTCTCAGGTCAGGCATGCTGGCTTATGTCTGTAATCCCAGCACTCTGGAAGGCTGAGTTGGGAGGATGACTTGAGCCCGGGAGGTGGAGGTTGCAGTGAGCAGAGATGGTGCCACCGCACTCCAGTCTGGGTGACAAAGCCACACCCTGACTCAAAAAAAAAAAAAAGAAAAAAAGAAAAAATAATGTACTCTCAAAGGATAAATATTTCTCACTGTTGAGAATACTAGATAAAACATACGTGACTTTACCATAAAAAGCAACCCAGTTCTAATCATGAAGCCCAAATCTGACAAGAGAAGTTAATTATAAGAAGATGTCTTATTAGAAAGAATCAGAAGCCAGGTATGGTGACTGATGCCTATAATCCCATTGCTTTCGGAGGCTGAGGAGGGAAGACTGCTTGAGCCCAGGAGTTCAGGACCAGCCTGGGCAACATGGCAAAACCCCATATCTACAAAGAAGTCCCAGCTCCTAAGTAGCTGCGACTACAGGCACACACCACCACGCCAGGCTAATTTTTGAATTTTTTTGTTGAAATGGGGTTTGGCCATGTTGCCCAGGCTGGTCTCGAATTCCTGCACTCAAGCAATCTGCCCACCTCAGCCTCCCAAAGTGCTGGGATTACAGTCATGAGGCACTGTGCCCAGCCTTTTTTTTTTTTTTTTCTAAACCACTAAGTCATTCAGGGACATGTGCAGTGATATAAGTTTTTTGTTTGGGTCATAAAAAAGAAATGGAAAGAGATCTGGAGAAAACTCATTTGCATTTTTATATTTTGGTGTGTTTGGATTAAAAAACACCAATAGTCTCATTATTTTATCATCATCTAATGTGTAATTTCAGGTTACTTTTAGATATATCAAGAAAACAATATAATTTAACTATTGGATCACATGTCTTACTCTTACTATTTTACAGGTGTGTACTCATGAGGAACAAGATATTTTACAGCGTGACTCAAACAAGAGCCAGAAACTGCTAAAGAAACTCATGTCAGGTAGACAGCAGTCTTGTAATTGGATCACTGGGATGATGGATACCTTGTTGCGTCTGTGGTTGTTTCTCTTTTCTGTATCCTGGAGTGCAAGATGCAGTTTATTCACTCATTCTCAGTTTTTTTGGGAGGTTTTGTTTTGTTTTGTTTTGTTTTGTTTTGATGTGGAGTCTCACTCTTATCACCCAGGCTGGAGAGCAGTGACGCGATCTCGGCTTACTGCAACCTCCGCCTCCTGGGTTCAAGTGATTCTCCTGCCTCAAACTCCCTAGTAGCTGGGATTGCAGGCGTGTGCCACCACGCGTAGCTAATATTTACTTTTTTTTTTTTTTTTTGAGATGGAGTCTCACTCTGTCACCCAGGCTGGAGTGTAGTGGCGCTGATCTCGGCTCACTACAACCTCTGCCTTCTGGGTTCAAGCAATTCTCCTGCCTCAGCCTGCCAAGTAGCTGGGACTACAGGCACATGCCACCATGCCTGGCTAATTTTTTGTATTTTTTAGTAGAGATGGGGTTTCACCATGTTAGCCAGGATGGTCTTGATCTCCTGACCTCGTGATCCGCCCACCTTGGCCTCCCAAAGTGCTGAGATTACAGGCATAAGCCACCACGCCCAGCCAATATTTACATTTTTTTAGTAGGGGTGGGGTTTTGCCATGTTGGCCAGGCTGGTCTTGAACTCATGACCTCAAGTGATCTGCCTGCCTCGGCCTCCCAGAGCACTGGGATTACAGATGTGACCCACTGTGCCTGGCCTATTCACTCATTCTATAAGCATCTATTTTTTAGAAAAATTATTAAGACTACATAACATTGAACAGCAAAATAAATAATAGTATTACATTATAATCTAAATAAAATTAATATCCATGTGACCATACTTGTATAAATAACTGAATAAGTTAATAAAATGGAGAAAGGACAACTCTTCTTATAAAAGAATTCCAGTTAATAAAGTACAAGAAATGAAAATACTAGAAAATCACAATTAGAACACTACAGTAGTA
Source organism: Pan troglodytes (assembly GCF_028858775.2). Lineage (NCBI taxonomy): Eukaryota > Metazoa > Chordata > Mammalia > Primates > Hominidae > Pan > Pan troglodytes. The sequence continues at coordinate 56,391,122 of NC_072414.2, forward strand.
ATTGCCACAAGCATGATCCACCAATGGATACTGAAATTGTTGGTTGAAAGTTTAAGAACAAGAGATTTACAATGTCATGAAAGACAAGAAAAGATTGAAGAAACGTCACAGATCGGAGTAGATTAAGGATATATATGACGACTAATTGCAGCATAGATCCAGTATTAGATCCTAGAATAGAAAAATGACATTAATGGGAAAAAAATGTTAAAATCCAAATAGTCTGTCTATAGTGTTATACCAATATTAATTTCTTAGTTTTGATAATTGTACTATGGTTTTGTAAGATAAGATGGTAACATTAAAGGAAGCTATGTGAAGGTTATATAGGAACTCTACTTATTTTCTAATTATTTTGTATGCCTTTTATGCTTGAAACACACCTGACAAAAATGGTTAAGTACATTTTTTTTTTTTTGAGACGGAGTTTCACTCTTTTTGCCCAGGCTGGAGTGCAATGGTGTGATCTCGGCTCACCGCAGCCTTCGCCTCCCAGGTTCAAGCGATTCTTCTGCCTCAGCCTCCCCAGTAGGTGGGATTACAAGCATGCGTCACCACCCTGACTAATTTTGTATTTTTAGTAGAGACAGGGTTTCTCCATGTTGGTCAGGCTGGTCTTGAGCTCCCGACCTCAGGTGTTCCACCCACCTCAGCCTCCCAAAGTGCTGGGATTAAGGTGTGAGCCACCGCGCCCGGCCAACATTTTTTTTTTTTTTCTGAGACGGAGTTTTGCTCTTGTTGCCCAGGCTGGAGTGCAATGGCGCGATCTCAGCTCACTGCAACCTCCGCCACTTGGGTTCAAGTGATTCTCCTGCTTCAGCCTCTCAAGTAGCTGGGATTACAAGCGCATGCCACCTTGTCCAGCTAATTTTTTTGTATTTTTAGTAGAGATGGGGTTCTCCCATGTTGACTAGGCTGGTCTCGAACTCCTGACCTCAGGTGATCTGCCCACCTCAACCTCCCAAAGTACTGAGATTACAGGCGTGAGCCACCGCACTTGGTCAGTTAAGGACATTATTTTTATTTATTTATTATTTAGTTAGTTAGTTAGTTTTGAGATGGAGTCTCGCTCTGTCACCCAGGCTGGAGTGTGGTGGCGTGATCTCGGCTCGCTGCAAGCTCCATCTCCCAGGTTCATGCCATTCTCCTGCCTCAGCCTCCTGAGTAGTTGAGACTGGCGACGCCCGCCACCATGCCCGGCTAATTTTTTTGTATTTTTTTAGTATAGACGGTGTTTCACCGTGTTAGCCAAGATGATCTCGATCTCCTGACCTTGTGATCCACCTGCCTTGGCCTCCCAAAGTGCTGGGATTACAGGCGCAAGCCACCGCACCCCTATTTTTAATTTTTTTTAGACGGAGTCTCGCTCTGTCACCCGGGCTGGAGTGCAGTGGCGCAATCTTGGCTGACTGCAACCTCCGCCTCCTGGGTTCAAGCGATTCTCCTGCCTCAGCCTGCCACGTAGCTGGGACTACAGGCGTGCACCACTACGCCCAGTTAAATTTTGTATTTTTAGTAGAGATGGGGTTTCACCATGTTGGTTGGCCATGGTGGTCTTGATCTCTTGACCTCGTGTTCCACCCGCCTCGGCCTCCCAAAGTGCTGGAATTACAGGCATGAGCCACCGCGCCCAGCAGTTAAGGACATTATTAAAAAGAAAAACAATATACTCATTACTCACTACTTACGCAAATATTTCATTTTGTTCCTACCTTGGTTCATAGTAGTTTTTGTTTTATATCGACAGATTGGTTGGGATTATAATGTAGTAATCTGTGTAAAAACATTTGTTTTTCCATTTTCCAACTAATTCATAATTAGCTGCCATCTTGTTATATATTCATAACGTTTTTAGTAGCTAAAAATAGTCTTTTAACTTGGTTTATTATAGTATGATTATTTCCTAATTACTGGATATTTGTTTCCAAATTTTAAATAATATCACAAATTGTCACCTTTATTAACATAGCTTTTGATTTACTTCCTTGTGATAAATTGCTAAGAATAATGTTACTATGTCAAATAATGTGTCTTTTTTTGACACTTGAGATGTATTTGCCAGATTATTTTGTCAAAATATATAAATAGCCGGGCACGGTGGCTCATGCCTGTAATCCTAGCACTTTGAGAGGCTGAGACGGGCGGATCACCTGAGGTTGGGAGTTTGAGACCAGCCTGACCAATGTGGAGAAACCCCGTCTCTACCAAAAATACAAAATTAGCCGTGCATGGTGGCACATGCCTGTAATCCCAGCTACTCAGGAGACTGAGGCTGGGAATTGCTTGAACCCCGGAGGCGGAGGTTGCAGTGAGCCGAGATTGCACCATTGCACTCCAGCCTGGGCAACGAGAGTGAAACTCCATCTCAAAAAAAAAAAAATCATATTAATCTATAGCAATATTAGCATTGTACCCAGAATCCTGTTCACTCTTGAGTTTTGACATTTCAAATTTGTTTTAGTTGTAAAAGCCTGTAATTTTATTATTTTTTATTTTTATTTTTTTTTATTTATTTGTTTTGAGACAGAGTCTCTGTCACCTAGGCTGGAGTGCAGTGGCGTGATCTTGGCTCACTGCTACATTTGCCTCTCAGGTTCAAGCAATTCTCCTGCCTCAGCCTCCCAAGTAGCTGGAATTGCAGGCGCCTGCCACCACACCCAGCTAATTTTTGCATTTTTAGTAGAGACAGGGTTTTGCCATGTTGGCCAGGCCTCCTGACCTCAGGTGATCCACCCACCTTGGCCTCCCAAAATGCTGGGATTACAGGCATGAACCACCGCGCCTGGCCTGTAATTTTATTATTAATGAGGTTGCACATGCCTCTATGTTTTTTTCAATTAGATTTTAAGGTAATCATTCTGAGAAAAAATAGTTCTGATTGTACGTACTTTCCTTGTTTGTTTGTTTGTTTTTAGACGGTCTCTGTCAGGCTGGAGTACATTGGTATGAACACATTTTACTGCAGCAATTCTCCTGCCTCAGCCTCCCAAGTAGCTGGATCTACAGGCTTGTACCACCGTGTCTGGCTAATTTTTAAATTGTTTGTACAGATGGGATCTCACCATGTTGCCCAGGCTAGTCTTGAACTCCTAGGCTCAAGTGATCCTCCCACCTCAGCCTCCCAAAGTGCTGCAATTACAAGAGTGAGCCACTGCACCCAGCCACCTAACCCATTTTGGATCTTGGTTGTATCATAATCTATGGCTCTCTTTTCTGGGATATATAAATTTACAATATGCTGTCAAAGAAGAAAACACAACCATGGAATCAATGTTGGCTTTAGAGTTATACTCGAGCTCAGATTTTGTTTCTATGGTCTAATTTCTTTTTCTTTTCTTTTTTTTTTTTTTTGAGATGGAGTCTTGCTCTGTCGCCCAAGCTGGAGTGCAGTGGCATGGTCTCGGCTCACTGTAAGCTCAGCGTCCCAGGTTCACGCCATTCTCCTGCCTCAGCCTCCCAAGTAGCTGGGACTACAGGTGCCTGCCACCACGCCTGGCTAATTTTTTGTATTTTTAGTGGAAACAGGGTTTCACCGTGTTAGCCAGGATGGTCTCGATCTCCTGGCCTCATGATCCGCCCGCCTCAGCCTCCCAAAGTGCTGGGATTACAGGCGTGAGCCACTGCGCCCGGCCACTGGTCTAATTTCTAACTGTGTGAACTCAGTAAATTTATAGTCATCTCTGAACTTCAGTTACTTTATCTGTAAAATAAAGATAATACAAACTGTCTTACAGGGTTATTGCGAAAATTAAATAACATGTATACTAAGTGACTCAGCATTTAGCAGGTTCTCATTAAACTGAAACTGTTCATTTTTTCTGCCCCTTTTGTGAAATTTTCTTTTTTCTTCCATTATTTAGTGTTTAGTTTTGATAATATAAACGTATATTTAGGCTGGCATAGTGGATCATGTCTGGAATCCCAGTACTTTGAGGTGCTGAGTTGGGAGGATTGCTTGAAGCCAGGACTTTGAGACCAGCCTGAGCAACATAGTGAGACCTGCCTCTCTACAAGAATTTAAAAATTCAGACACAATGGCATGTGCCTGTTGTCTCAGCTATTCAGGAGGCTGAGGTGGAAGGATCGCCTGAGCCTAAGAGTTTGAGACTGCAGTGAGCTATGATCACACTACTGCACTCCAGACTGGGCAACAGCATTAGATCCTGTCTTGAAAAAACGTATATTTAAAGGTAATATTGAGCAAATGTATTTTTCACTGAGAAGGCATTTTTATGTCACATTCTTAAATACTTTGGTGCCCTTAGTGAACCAAATTTTTATAAAGGAAGAAAAGATCCCTGCCATTTATTGAAAACCTGTCATGTGTCAAGCACTGCTTACTGCTGTACAGGTAAGGCCTGGACTGTGTACTTGTTTTCTGTTGAAATGAAGGCTCCAGGCCATCAGGCCAGAACCAGATCTTCTGATGTTTTGTTCTTTGTTGCACACTGGTACAACTAATTTGTATTTAGAGGCTGACACCATTTGACTTCCTTATTGAATTTCAGGAGTGGAGAATTCTGGAAAGGTGGACATCTCTACCAAGGACCTTCTTCCTCATCAAGAATTGCGAATTAAGTCCGGTCTGGAGAAGGCTATCAAGCATAAAGACAAACTGTTAGAGTTTGACAGAACTAGGTATGAAAGGGTTAGAATAACAAATGCTAAGAAATAAACTAATCCACAGATTCTGGCCGTTATTTTGGTACTTGATACCTTCTCAAAGTGGAGTGTGAAAGAGTTTATAGTAAAAGAAGAGCCGGATGCTCTACATAGGAGGCCTACATCTTGTTTTTTAATCCACGTTTGAATAATATAGGCTCCCACGAAAAGAATCCTGTCCTGTAGCATTTTTTGATTCCTGGCAAATGTTAGTATATCCCCTGGACAGTTACGTGAGTTGACAGAATTCACCACTTGTTTTACTTGTAGCCATTCATTCAGTCACCTGTATTAGAGTACCTGTTATTTGCAAACTGTTAGGCTGGGCTCTGGAGAATCTGTAAGGAATTGCCTCTGGGAGAACACAGGTTATGCCCTATCATAGGAAGGCATGATTTACCCTTCTCCTTTACTTTGACTAAATTTGTTTTTTGATTCAATAATCAGTATATTAAAATACAACTAAATTAGCTTTATACTACTGCATTATTATTGTTTAGCCCATTGACTTCTCTTTAGGAGATAGATTTATGATAATTCTGTTTTTGACTTCCTCCTTACTTACATTTTTTTTTTCTTTTGAAAAAAATATTTGTTGAAAACCAGTTAGTGGTAAAAAATGTTTGGATAGGATTTATATGCTCCCTTCTCAAATGACTCTGAGGGTCTCAGAGAGACCCTGAATCTCTTGTAACCTGAGAGTCTGTTGCTGACATTGTAATCTTTTGATGGGACATTCCTGCTACTTCCAAACCATTTGCTATGAATACATGAGATAAGATTTAGAAAACTATTCCTTAAATAAACCCATCACAAGGTGTATAACTCATATTCACTCTTCATCCTTTCAGTATCACATTTCACCCTACTCAGTAAAACGTATTATTAGAAATAGAAATGGAAGCCGGGCACGGTGGCTCACACCTGTAATCCCGGCACTTGGGGAGGCCGAGGCAGGTGGATCACGAGATCAGGAGATCCAGACCATCCTGGCTAACACAGTGAAACCCCATCTCACTAAAAATACAAAAAAATTAGCCAAGCGTGGTGGCAGGTGCCTGTAGTCCCAGGTACTCGGGAGGCTGAGGCAGGAGAATGGCATGAACCCAGGAGGCGGAGCTTGCAGTGAGCCAAGATTGTGCCACTGCACTCCAGCCTGGGCAACAGAGTGAGACTCTGTCTCAAAAAAAAAAAAAAAAAATTACAATAATAGAAATAGAAATAGAGTGCACTTACTTTTTGATAAACAGAAAGTGGAAAAGGGTCTCTCCCTATTGTTGCTGTTTTGCTGGTGTATTCATGGATACCAGTTTCATTATCTAGGTTTTTGTATAAGACCAATTTCCACCAGGCACAGTGGCTCACGCCTGTAATCCTAGCACTTTGGGAGGCCAAGGCAGACGGATTGCTTGAGCCTGTAAGTTTGAGAGCAGCCTGGGCAGCGTAGCAAAACCCTGTCTGTACAAAAAATACAGACATTAGCCAGGAGTAATGTTACATGCCTGTAATCCCAGCTACTTGGGAGGCTGAGGTGGGAGTATTGATTGAGACTGGGAGGTGGAGGTTACAGTGAGGCGAGATTAATCCAGTGCACTCCAGCCTGGGTGTCACAGCGAGATTGTCTCAAAAAAAACAAAAAAATTCCTCCAGAGTACTGTTAAAAAAGTTTCTACTCTAAGTCTGCTTTATTTTTGTTTTTTTTTTTTTGATCTGCCAGGCTCGGCCTCCCAAAGTGCTGGAATTACAGGTGTGAGCCACCGTGCCTGGCCTAAGAAGACAAATTTTTTTTTTTTTTTTTGAGATGGAGTCTTGCTGTGTCGCCTGGGCTGCAGTGCAGTGGCGCCATCTCGGCTTACTGCAAGCTCCGCCTCCCGGACTCACGCCATTCTCCCGCCTCAGCCTCCTGAGTAGCTGGGACTACAGGCACCCGCCACCACGCCCAGCTAATTTTTTTGTATTTTTAGTAGAGACGGGGTTTCACCGTGTTAGCCAGGATGGTCTCGATCTCCTGACCTTGTGATCTGTCCGCCTCAGCCTCCCAAAGTGTTGGGATTACAGGTGTGAGCCACCGTGCCCGGCTGACAAAATTTTTTTATAATTCTAGCTGAGTGTGAAAATTTGAAGCCAATATATGAATCTAACTTCAGTATTTCCCTTATGTCTATTTATGTCACTATTTGTAATTATGGGGAAACTTAATCTTAACTGGATTTATGACATTGGAGTAATCACTCAACTTCTATGAGCCCCAGGTTTATTATATGTAGAATTAGAGAGTTAGACCATCAAGATTCCTTCCAGGTTTTAGTTTCTCTGTCAGTATGATCTTAGAGATAGGCCTAATTGTCATATTTTGGAACTTGGCCCCAGTGCATTAGTGAGAGCCTGCAAAGTGGGGTATAGGTAATGACATATAGTAGTAGGGTAATAGAATGTCTTAAGAGTAAATAGTTGGCCAGGCACAGTGGCTCACACCTGTAATCCTAGCACTTTGGGAGGCCAAGGTGGGTGGATCACGAGGTCAGGAGTTCAAGACCAGCCAAGCCAAGATGGTGAAACCCCATCCCTACTAAAAATACAAAAATTAGCCAGGCATGGTGTTGCCCCTATAATCCCAGCTACTCAGGTGGCTGAGGCAGAGAACTGCTTGAACTGAGGAGGCAGTCACACCACTGCACTCCAGCCTGAGTGACAGAACGAGACTCTGTCTCAAAAAAAAAAAAAAGGTAAATAGTTAAGCTACAGAACTGAGACTTCAGCATAGAACTCCAGTAAGCAAATAAGCCTAGCAAGAATAGGCTGGATCCCAGTTACAGAGGGACTAGGATACTTAGTAAGCTGTCAAACTTGAACTCAGATGCAGCAAAACCAGGCTGAAGCCCAGCTTTCAGAAGGTAGAGGCTGGACTAATATGAAAGGTAGAAGGAAAGTGTATTATGGTGCTGTGTCTTTTCTTGCCTGAGGTTGAGATAAGTTCTAGGAGCTGAGCCTACACTGGAGATAAAACATATGCAGAGCTTGACCTGATTTTGGAACATATTTGAGATATTAAGTTACCTTGAAACTGTTTTCCAATAATCGGTCCTTATTTGTCAACAGATGACCTAATTACCATGTGTTCCCTTTTTCTCAGTATTCGAAGGACCCAAGTCATTGATGATGAGTCAGATTACTTTGCCAGTGATTCTAACCAATGGTTGTCCAAACTTGAGCGGGAAACCTTGCAGAAGCGAGAGGAGGAGCTGAGAGAACTTCGACACGCCTCTCGACTTTCTAAGAAGGTCACCATTGACTTTGCAGGAAGGAAGATCCTGGAAGAAGAAAATTCACTAGCAGAGTATCATAGCAGGTAAGTGGGCAGCACTAGAAAGGATCTCAAAGAAGGAATAGGTTGACCATAAAGGATTTTCCCTTTCTAGTGGATCTTTTATTTTTGTTGATTTAAAAAATGTGTTTATTTGGAACAGAAAACATGTTAAGAATAGCTAAGAAAAAATGTTTAAATGAACACTCCTACCAGATAATTACTGATTTTTGTGGGTTTTTTTTTTTTTTTTCTTGAGATGGAGTCCCGCTTTGTTGCCCAGGCTGGAGTGCAGTGGCCTGATCTTGGCTCACTGCAACCTCTGCCTCCCAGGTTCAAGCCATTCTCCTGCCTCAGCCCCTTGAGTAGCTGGGATTACAGGTGCCCACCACCATGCCCAGCTAATTTTTGTATTTTTAGTAGAGACAGGTTTTCACCATGTTGGCCAGGCTGGTCTCAAACTACTGACCTCAAGTGATCCGCCTACCTCAGCCTCTGAAAGTGCTGGGATTATAGGCATGAGTCACCATGCTCAGCAAAAAAAAGTTTTTAAAACAATGAGATATAGTATGGGCACAGAAATAGATCAATGAAACAGAATCCAGAAAGAGATTGGTATGTTTACATTGTGTTTGTATGTGTGCACGGGTGTGTGTATATATGTATGTGAGTTTAGTAATCAATAAAGCTAACATTTTTAATTGCTAAAGAAATAATTAAATATGTTATTTTGGGATAATTGCCTGTTTAGAAAAAAATCTAGGTAATGTCTTTATCTCAGACCATTCTATGATGCTGTAATAAGTTTCACTAAAGAGTTAAATATAAACAATATAAAGGGATCAGAAAGAAATACAGAATTATAGGAGAATATAATTATAGTCTTGGTGTGATAAAGCTCTTCCTAAGCAAGATACAAAATCCTGAAGTCATGAAGATATAAGATATTTTAAATAAAAAAGACAGTACCAAGTTGGAAGAAAATATTTTAAGTGGTTTTAACAGTCAAAGGAACAATATCCATACTATATAAGTAAGAACTCTTGCAAATTAAAAGAAAACAACCAAAAACTCCAGCAGAAAAATGGACAAAAACTAAAAACAATTTACAAGTGGGGAAGTACAAATAGCCAGTAACATTTGAAAAGATGTTTAACTAGCAATCAGGAAATACAGATTTTAAAACAATATATCAATTTTCTTTGGCTCATCAAATTTGGCTTAAATTTTTTTTAAAAGATAATATTGCATATTGTGTGGGTATAGGAAAATGGGGATATTCTGTTACTGTGAATGGGAGTATTAAAATGATGCAGCCTACATACTGTATGATTTTAACTATTCAGTAGTTCCAGGGATTAGAAGAGAGGGAGGAATAAATAGAAGGAGCACAGAGAAGATTTTTAAAGCAGTGAAACTACTCTGTATGTAGTTATAATGGTAAATACATGTCATTATAAATTTGTCCAAACCCATAAATTGTACAATACCAGGAGTGAACGCTAATGTAAACTATGGCTTTTGGGTGATAATGATGTGTCAATGTAGGTTGATCAGTTGTAACAAATGTACCACTCTGGTGAGGGATGCTAATAATGGGGGAGGCTATGTATTTGGGAGGTCTCAGGGAATGTGGATAACCTCTGTATATTCCTCTCAATTTTGCTCTGAACCTAAAACTGCTCTAAAAAATAAAGCCTAAGGCTGGGTGCGGTGGCTCACACCTGTAATTTCAGCACTTTGGGAGGCCAAGGTGGGAGGATCACTTGAGGCCAGGAGTTCAAGACCAGCCTGGGCAACATATCGAGACCCCACCTTAAAAAAAAAAAGTCTATTAACATAAATACATAAACAAAAAAGTTACAACTTTTTAGAAGAGAATATTTAAATTGTGCATACTTTTTTTTTTTTTGAGACGAAGTCTCGCTCTGTTGCCCAGGCTGGAGTGCAGTGGCGCGATCTTGGCTCACTGCAAGCTCCGCCTCCCAGATTCACGCCATTCTCCTGACTCAGCCTCCCAAGTAGCTGGGACTACCGACGCCCGCCACCACGCCTGGCTAATTTTTTTTGTAGTTTTAGTAGAGACAGGGTTTCACCGTGTTAGCCAGGATGGTCTCAATCTCCTGACCTCGTGATCCACCCGCCTCGGCCTCCCAAAGTGCTGGGATTACAGGCGTGAGCCACCGTGCCCGGCACTAAATTGTGCATACTTTTGACTTATCAGCTACACACCACATATCAAGATAACAATTTCCTTTTCCCTTGTCAAAGATTTTTTTAAAAATTTGCCATTCTCAGACATGAAAAATAGTATTTCATTCTAATTTTTATTCACATTCCTTTGCTTCAGTTGTATGTTAGTAAGTTTGAGTGTTCTAAAAATGTATTCATTTGCTTTTTTACTATTTCTTTCATAGAGATTCTAGAGTTCTGGATATACTTATCATTATACTGTGTCAAATTTATTCCTCTCTTTCAGACCTCACTCTCCCCACGCTATTTTAGACTTACCTCATCATACAAATTCTTATACTTTTTAAAAGCTTCAGGCCTTTGTTTCTGATTTTTCCTTGGTTTGGAAATTCCTCCCCCAATCTTTGCATTTCACATACCTACCTCTCCCTTGAACCTACATGACACAACATGTTGGATGATGGAATAATAACCACTAAATGGATTGTGCCTGTTTCATAGTAATTATTACATCCCCTCATGTGTGATTCATCATCTATACGGCTTTCTTAAATCTGCCACTTGGATTGAAAGCCTCTTTAAAAAAAAAAAAAAGGCCTCTTGAAGGCAGGAACAATGTCTTCCCCACCTTTTAAGCTGCCTTATATATGAGATATTCCTAACAAACATATATTGAATTGAATTGAAGGTCAAGTTTAGTCTTTCCTGTTAGTTGAAGCTTTTCATTATGTTGTGCCTCACAATTATTGTTATCCACAAACGTTTTGTCAAGCATCCAACAGGAGTATTGAATAGAGTAGCAAGTACTGTAGAGCTATAGAATGAATTAAGATAGGGTTCCTTCAGGGCTTATGATCTCTTACTAACTAACCAGTAGGTTTCCACAATCTTTAAATGAAAATCATCACATTCTTTTATAGGTTTAGAGCCAGATATCCAATGCCAACATCATAGGCATGGGATAAAAGGGGATGTATCCAATGATTGTTTAGATAGTGGGTACTATAGGACCTTAGAGAAAGGATTAAGCATTTTTGTGCTGGGCCAGTAGGGTACCTCTTTATAACTTCTGAGCCTTCAAGCAAAGATAGAATGCAGACTAGCAAGAAGGAGTGGAGAAAGGACTGCTGAGTAGGCAGAGGAATAACTGTATAGGTTGTATTGAGAAGATGAGCTGCCGTAGAATACTCTTCTGTGGGTCAGGGTATTCCTAGGCAACTTTTTTTTTTCTTTTTGTGACAGGGCCTTATTGACTATTGCCCAAGCTAGAGGGCAGTGGCACCTTGAACTCCTGGGCTCAAGTGATCCTCCCATCTCATCCTCCCAAGTAGCTAGAACTACAGGTGTGAGCCACCATGCCCAGCTAATTTATTTTTTGTAGAACCAGGGTCTCTCTATGTTGCCCAAGCTGGTCTCAAACTCCTGGCCTCAAGTGATCCGCCCTCTTTGGCCTATGATAGTGTTGGAATTACAGGCATGAGCCACCATTCCTGGCCTCTAGGCAGCTTTTCTGGTCTTGGCATGTTTAATGATCTTGTTGAGCAGGTGAATGACTGTAGCATGCCCTATGTATTTTCTTGGTATTCTGGAACTTTTATTTTATTTATTTTTATTTTTTTAAAATTTTTTGAGACAGAGTCTCACTCTATTGCCCAGGCTGGAGTGCAGTGGCACGATCTCGGCTCATTGCAACCTCCTCCGCAGTTTCAAGTGATTCTCCTGCCTCAGCCTCCCGAGTAGCTGGGACTACAGGCGTGTGCCACCATGCTCAGCTAATTTTTGTATTTTTAGTAGAGATGGGGTTTCACCATGTTGGCCAGGATGGTCTCGATCCCTTGACCTTGTGATCCGCCCTCCTTGGCCTCCCAAAGTGCTGGAATTACAGGAGTGAGCCACTGTGCCTGGCCATTCTGCAATATTCATTAACTCATATTCCTTAGGGTTTTTGGTGTGAGAAGGAAGTTGGAGTGGGGAGTAGGGAAGGTCATCCATAGACTCCTCTTTATATTCCAAATTTTATTACTATTAAAGCATTTTATGTTGGTGGTAAGCATTCTGAGCATAGAACATTACCAATTGTTGCATCCTTTTGGTTTATTATCACAGACTAGATGAGACAATACAGGCCATTGCCAATGGAACCTTGAACCAGCCACTGACCAAATTGGATAGATCTTCTGAAGAGCCTTTGGGAGTTCTGGTAAATCCCAACATGTACCAGTCCCCTCCCCAGGTTAGTGGACCTTTGCTCTAACTGTTAATAAGAAATTTGGCCCCAATTTTGCCTTCTTTTAAGTATGTCTATTTCATAGACTTTAGATACCAATCAGCTCTCTCAACACACCTGCCAACCTTATTCTCTGGCCCACACTTTTTCCATTTTTATTGCAGTACTTCTGACAAATTGACTTGTTTTATCTTCCAAGTATTTCCCAAGAAAGGGTTTTGTTAAGTACTATAGAAATTTAGACAGAAATTCCATGGTTCTTTTGTTAATGCTCTTTCTCTTTTTTTTTTTTTTTTTTTTTTTTTTTGAGATGGAGTCTCACTCTGTTGCCCAGGCTGGAGTGCAGTGGCATGATCTCGGGTCACTGCAACCTCCGCCTCCCAGGTTCAAGCTCTTCTCCTGCCTCAGCCTCCTGAGTAGCTGGGACTACAGGTGCCCGCCACCATGCCCAGCGAATTTTTTGTATTTTTTAATAGAGACAGGGTTTCACCGTGTTAGCCAGGATGGTCTAGATCTCCTGACCTCGTGATCTACCTGCCTCAACCTCCCAAAGTGCCCAGCTATCAATGGGTTTTATAGGGAAGCTGGCATTCATTAAAAGTAAATATTCACCGGGCGCACTTTGGGAGGCTGAGGTGGGCAGATTGCTTGAGCCTGGGAGTTCTAGACCAGCCTGAGCAACATGGCGAAACCCCGTCTCTACTAAAAATACAAAAATTAGCTGGGCATGATGGCGTGGTGCCTGTAGTCCCAGCTACTTAGGAGGCTGAGTCGGGAGAATCACCTGAGCCCAGGAGGCAGAGGTTGCAGTGAGCTATGATCATGCCACTGCACTCCAGCCTGGGCGACAGAGTGAGACCCTGTCTCAAAAAAAAAAAAAGCAAATATTTTTGAAAAATATATGTTTGGGAATGGTGGAGAAAAAAATTCCAGGCAGAATGAATTGTAGGAACAAAGGCATGTGTACACAAAAACATGGGATATAGATATAGGAATTTCCAAGCACACAAATCTGGAGAGGGAATTTCCAGGCAGAAGGTACAACACATACAAAGGCTCAGCAGCGTGAGAGCATTGCAGGTTTGGGGAATCACAAGTAATTAACTATTGTTATGGACTGATAAGTGTATTAGTTTCCTAGGGCTGCTGTAACAAAGTACCACAAATTAGGTGACCTAAAACAACAGAAATTTATTCTCCCATACCTGGAGGCTAAAAGCCCGAAATCAAGGTGTTGGAAAGACTACATTCCCTCTGAAGGCTTTACAGGAGAATGCTTCCTTACCTCTTTAAGCTTCTGGTGGCTCTAGGTGTCTTTTGCCTTGTAGCTCATCACTCTAATCTCTGCCTCTGTCTTCACATGGACTTCTTCCCCATGTGTGTCTCTGTCACTGTGTGCTCTCTCCTCTTACAAGGATACAAGTCATTGGATTTAGGGCCTACTATAATCTAATATAACCTCATCTTAAACTGATTACACCTGTAAAGATTATTTCCAAATAAGGTTGTATTCACAGATTCCATGAAGGTGGACATTGATTTTGGGGGGATACTACTCAACCCAGTACAGTAAGCAACATCTGATCATGAAAGATTTTTTGTCTTATGCTAATGAGTTTAGGTTTTGCCCTAAAGTAGGCAAAGAAGGGTTCTGGAAGAATTTTAACAGAAGATTGGCATGGCTTCCATGCCTACGTAGAGAATGGATTAGAGGGAAGAGTAAGTAAGATTAGAAGCTGAGAAATTGCCAAGGTAGTCATTGCAATAGCACCATGGAAAGATGATGCCAGCCCAAATTAGTATTAAAGCACTAGTGGAGCAGTAGAGAGTTATTTAAAGACCAAAAGTGGGAGCCGGGCCTGAGATGTAGTGATACACATCTATAGTCCCAGATACTTGGGAAGCTGAGGTGGGAGGATCACTTGAGACCAGGAGTTGGAGGCTGCAGTGAGCTATGATTAAGCCACCACGCTCCAGCCTAGATGACACAGTGAGACCCCATCTCTAAAAAAAAATAATTATCATCATAAAGACTAAAAATGTAGATGAAGAGACCTGCTGGCAGATTCTTTAATAGTATTATCAAAAGATAATGAGGAATTAATTTAGGAAAGTGGCTGTGTAATTAGAGGGAACAGCTGTAGTAGAAATAGAAAAAATAATTTGGGCCTCAAGATTGTTCACATACCAACATTTTATGAAATTATTTATTTCCAGCCAGGTGTGGTGGCTCACGTCTGTAATCCTAGCATTTTGGGAGGCTGAGGAAGGAGGATCACTTGAAGCCAGGAGGTCAAGACCAGCCTGGGCAACAGAGCAAGACAGTGTCTCAAAAAAAATTTTTTTTAAAGAAATTATTTATTTACCCTATAATGGATCAATTCTTTTTCCTCTTTGGTCCTCTGTAAAAACTTCTATCTCCTCTTTAGTATGTAGTCAATTCTGCCTTATGTTTTGAATAGTTATTTATGTGTCTGTCTTCCACTAGGCTTTAAGTTCCTTGCAAGCAAGAACCGTATCTTTTTCATATTTTATGTCTCCCTAGTTAATGTGCTTTTCACAGTTAGTACTCAATAAATGTGTATTTAATTTGTAAAAATGTGTATTTTTAAGATATGCCACAATTGACAAGAATCATAAAATTGTATGGCAGAAAGATCCTTAGAAATTTATTTAGTCCAACTTCATCCTTTTCCAGTTTGAAAAACTGAAATCTTTAGGGGTTAAATGCCTAGGGTTTCGACTACTACTAGAAGTTTTTTCCTATAAGTTATTTTATGTTCATTTTTATTTATTTTTGAGACAGGATATTGTTCTGTCATCCAGGCTAGAGTGCAGTGGTATGATCACAGCTCACTGCAGCCTCCACCTCCCAGGCTCGAGAGATCCTCCCATCTCAGCTTCTCAAGTGGCTCAGACTACAGTAGCCACGTGCCATCATACCTTACTAATTTGTATATTTTTTTGTAGAGAAGGAGTTTCGCCTTGTTGCCCAGGTTGGTCTTAAACTTCTGGGCTCAAGCGATCCTCCTGCCTTGGCCTCCTTAAGTGCTGGGATTACAGACATCGGCCATCATGCCTGGCCCTTATTATTATTTTTAAAGACACAGGACCTCACCATGTTGCCCAGGCTGGCCTTGAACTTATGGGCTCAAGTGATCCTCCTGCCTCACCTCCTGAGTAGCTAGTGAAGCTACAGGCATGCTTCACTGTGTTCAGCTTTATAAATTATTAATTTTTTAAAAAAGATAACCCCAAATATCATCATGCTAATTGCCTTTATTTTTAAATTTTAATTTTGGAGCACATGGTATCGTTGCTCTGGAAGAAACATTAACCTTTGCCATTCTCTGTCTGAACTGTTGCCAAGACTCTTCACTCTCCTATAATTACCTGTAACTTATAATTCTCTATTCTTTTTATATGATGGGAGCCCTGTTTTAGTAGTCCTCCACCCTCTCTTTCAGGAGACAAGTTCTTCATTTCAGGGTAAGAGAATATTTCATGCATCCAGTAGTCAGAACTGCTGCCTCTGACCTGACAACATCTGTTTGGCTTTGTCATGGTGCCAGCATGTGACACTGCCCCTAAGCACATGCAGAATTGTGGACCAAAATGTTGAACTTTCATTTAGCTCACAGAATTCTATTGAAAAATTATCCAGAACCAAGTATGGATCATTAAGTATAAATTGGAAATAATTATAGCTCTTTTGGTCTGATATTTGTGCTGTTGCTGGAATTAGTAAGCATTGTATGGAGATTTCAACGTTCTAATTATTCTTTAAGATGGGCCTTGTTATCATACCTGAGACTTCTACTGAATGTATACTATCTCTACCCTTTTGGCCTTATTGCAGACAAAGATGGGATTATTTTTCATTTGTTGTTGTTGTTGTTGTTTTGAGACAGAGTCTCTCTTGCCCAGGCTGGAGTGCAGTGGCACAATCTTGGCTCATTGCAACCTCTACCTCCTGGGTTCAAATGATTCTCCTGCCTCTGCCTCCTGAGTAGCTGGGATTATAGGCACCTGCCACCACGCCCGGCTAATTTTTGTAGTTTTAGTAGAGATGGGGTTTCACCATGTTAGCCAGACTGGCCTAGAACTCCTGACCTCAAGTGATCCACCCGCCTTGGCCTCTCAAAGTGCTGGGATTACAGGCGTGAGCCACGATGCCCGGCCTGGGTTATATTTTTCTAAGAAAAATGTTCCCAATATGATTTCCTCATTATTAGCATTCGCATCATTTTGTCTACCTACCCCAGATTCTTGCCTTATAAGACAGAACTGTATGTTTGTTTTTCTGTATAGTGGGTTGACCACACAGGTGCAGCCTCACAGAAGAAGGCTTTCCGTTCTTCAGGATTTGGACTAGAGTTCAACTCATTTCAGCACCAGTTGCGAATCCAGGATCAAGAATTTCAGGAAGGTTTTGATGGTGGCTGGTGCCTCTCTGTACATCAGCCCTGGGCTTCTCTGCTTGTCAGAGGGATTAAAAGGTAAGAATAAAAATGAATCTGGGCAGTGGAAGATCTTAGAGTGACATAAATTTAATTTAGAAATATGAATTGGAATTAGTTTTCCTCAATCTAGTGATGATTTATAATACTCTTCAATAAATAGAACTTTGAACAACATATTCATGTTACTGACTTGGTAGCAGTATACTTTAAAATTAATTTCAAAACATTTAAATTGACAAATATAGTAGTAGTTTTTGTACTGAATAGCTTAAACAAACTGAGCATAAAAAGGCTAAGAAACAAAGTCATAACAAAGAAGACTAATTTTTTCATCTTTGGAAGGAAATCTATTGAAAAATCTTCTCTTGGCTTTGCTTTGGAATATACTACTAAGCAACCTTAATAATTTGATCCTATTTGAAACATAGTTTTGATGCCTATTTACTTATTAAGATACCAGCATAACTGATTTTATTTTCCTGTCCATATATCTAACTATTAATCTGGCTAATAATATTGAGAAACTATTTTATTACAAAATCCTTTTCTACAAAAGTAGGGGAAATTGAGATAAGTAGAGGTATTATACAGCTGAGTTACACCTGTTACTGATAATAATATTTAATAGCTTACTATTCCGTGGTGTCTTGTGTTTTTTTCTTTTCTTTTCTTTTTTTTTAAAGACCGAGTCTCGCTCTGTTGCCAGGCTGGAGTGCAGTGGCGCGGTCTCGGCTCACTGCAACCTCCGCCTCCCAGGTTCATGCCACTCTCCTGCCTCAGCCTCCCAGGTAGCTGGGACTACAGGCACCCGCCACCACACCTGGTTAATTTTTTGTATTTTTAGTAGAGACGGGGTTTCACCGTGTTAGCCAGGCTGGTCTCGATCTCCTGACCTCGTGATCCGCCCGCCTCGGCCTCCCAAAGTGCTGGGATTACAGACGTGAACCACCGCGCCCGGTGTGTTTGTTTCTTAATTCAGTTTTTAAAAATAGTGTTTTTCTTGGCTTTTATTATCCATGTAAATGGAAAACTGTAAAGCACAGAAAAGTAGCTAGAAAAAGAAAGATTACCTATAATCCCACACCAAGAAACCGCTGTTATTAGCATTTTGGAGTGTTTCTATCTTTCTTTTTTTTGAGACAGAGTCTTGCTCTGTCACCCAGGCTAGAGTGCAGTGGCCTGATCTCGGCTCACTGCAAACTCTGCCTCCCAGGTTCAAGCAATTCTGCAGCCTCAGCCTCCCGAGTAGCTGGGATCACAGGCGCCCGCCACCACACCTGGTTAATTTTTGTATTTTTAGTAGAGATGAGGTTTCACCATGTTGGCCAGGCTGGTCTTGAACTCCTAACATCGTGATTCGCCCACCTTGGCCTCCCAAACTGCTGGGATTATAGGTGTGAGCCACTGTGCCTGGCTTCTTTCTTTTTTTTTTCTTTTTTTTGAGACGAAGTTTTGCTCTTGTTTCCCAGGCTGGAGTGCAATGGTGCGATATCAGCTCACTGCAACCTCTACCTCCCGGGTTCAAGCCATTCTCCTGCCTCAGCCTCCTGAGTAGCTGGGATCACACGCATGTGCCACCACGCCTGGCTAATTTTGTATTTTTAGTAGAGACGAGGTTTCTCCATGTTGATCAGGCTGGTCTCAAACTCCCGAACTCAGGTGATCTGACCACCTCAGCCTCCCAAAGTGCTGAGATTACAGGTGTGAGCCAATGCGCCCGGCTGTTTCTATTTTTCTTGTGTAAATTGTTAAATGGTGAGAGCATGATATATATGTTTGTGTTTTTCTTCTTTCACTTATCATTACAACATATGTCTTTTGCTTCTTATTTCTTTTTTTTTTTTGAAATGAAGTCTCACTCTGTCGCCCTAGCTGGAGTGCAGTGGCGTGATCTCAGCTCACTGCAAGCTCCGCCTCCCAGGTTCACACCATTCTCCTGCCTCAGCCTCCTGAGTAGCTGGGACTACGGGCGCCCGCCACCATGCCCAGCTAATTTGTGTGTGTGCGTGTTTTTAGTAGAGATGGTGTTTCACCGTGTTAGTCAGGATGGTCTCGATCTCCTGATCTTGTGATCTGCCCGCCTCGGCCTCTCAAAGTGCTGGGATTACAGGCGTGAGCCACCGTGCCAGGCCATTTCTTATTTTTTTCTATTAGAATTTTATATGCTTGGCAATGTCCCAACTCATAACAGTAAAAATACCTTGTATTTAAATAGAATTTTAGTTTTCAAGGCAGTAGCTCTATGAAATACACGCATGTGCTGCATAACGACTTTTCAATCAGCAATGGAACACATGTACAACAGTGGTCCCATAAGATTAGAATACCGGCCGGTCACGGTGGCTCATGCCTGTAATCCCAGCACTTTAGGAGGCCGAGGTGGGCGGATCACAAGGTCATGGTGAAACCCCATTTCTACTAAAAATATAAAAATTAGCCAGGCGTGGTGGTGTGTGCCTGTAATCCCAGCTACTCAAGAGGCTGAGGCAGGAGAATTTCTTGAACCCGGGAGGTGGAGGTTGCAGTGAGCCAAGATTGCATCATTGCACTCCAGCCTGGGCGACAGAGTGAGACTCCATCTGAAAAAAAAAAAATTATAATACTATATTTTTACACTACCTTTTATTTTCTTTCTTTCTTTCATTTTTTTTTTAAGACAGGATCTCGCTCTGTTGCCCAGGCTGGAGTGCAGTGGCATGATCTCGGCTTGCTGCAACCTCCACCTTCCAGGTTCAAGCATTCTCCAGCCTCAGCCTCTCGAGTAGCTGGGATTACAGACGTGCACCACCATGCTCGGCTAATTTTTGTATTTTTAGAAGAGATGAGGTTTTGCCCTGTTGGCCAGGCTGGTCTCAAACTCCTGACCTCAAGTGATCCACCCGCCTCCACTTCCCAAAGTGCTGGGATTACAGACATGAGCCACCATGCTCAGCCTTTACTGTACCTTTTCTATGTCTAGATGTATTTACATACGCAAATAGTTAACCACTGTGCTCCAGCTGCCTACAGTATTCTGTACAGTAACATGCTGTACCAGTTTGTAACTTAAGAATAAGAGGCTGCCGGGCACGGTGGCTCACGCCTATAATCCCAGCACTTTGGGAGGCCAAGGTGGGTAGATCACCTGAGTTCAGGAGTTAAAGACCATCCTAGCCAACATGGCGAAACCCCATCTCTACTAAAAATAACAAAAATTAGCGGAGCATGGTGGTGCATGCCTATAATTCTAGCTACTCGGGAGGCTGAGGCAGGATAATTGCCTGAACCCAGGAGACAGAGGCTGGAGTGAGCCGAGATTGCCTGGGTGATAGAGTGAGACTCAGTCTCAAAAAAAAAAAAAAAGAGCAAGAGGCTATACCATAGCCTAGGTGTGTAGTAGGTTATACTATCTAGGTTTGTGTAAGTTCAGCCAATGAAATTGCCTAAAGACACATTTCTCAGGACATATCCCCATTGTTAAGCAAGATGTGACTGTAGATTAGGCCAGTATTATTATAGTCTTTGACAAATGAGGATACTGAAGCAGGCAAAGGTAAAATGGATTGCCCTGAAATATGAAGCTAGGTGATGACAGAGATGGAACTAGACTTCTGGTTTTCAGAGTGCTCTTTCCCCTCTACTGTTCAGGCTTCAGACATTTCTCTACTTTACTTAAAAGCAAATGATTATCAGCATTTAGGCATAATCATTTCTACTTTGGTAGTTTCACTATTAGCTGCCATTTCTCTATTGTGTTAAGGTGCACTACACCTTTTCTCCCCTCTTGAAGGTCAGGTTTCCTTGCTTTGGCTCCTAATTGTTTCATAGTTCATGTCTGTAAACGCCGTTAGAACAAGTGCATGGGAATCCGCTTCTGCTCCAGGATGATCAAACCCTCAGATGTCTGTTCTTCTCATTGAGTTTTCTGCAATTTAGGTGTCTTGCTTTTCCAAAGTAGAAAACTAAACAACTTGTCTTCTGCTAAGGGAATCAGAGTGTTTACATTTCTCTCATCCTATTTGGATCTCTTATTCAAATTTTCTCACAGAAGCGAAAGAATGAGCAGCATCTAGTACACAGTCACTTTATTTTAATCCCACAGAAATAAAGTAGGTGGTTTTGCCACATTTGTGGGACCATTTTCCCAGTAATTCTTCAGGTTATTTGGCCTAGAGGGAAGATATACATTGGTTCATTCCCCATATCTTGCACCTACTGTGTGCCTGGCACTCTTCCAATTTATCTATATTGGGAAACCAAGGATATGAAAAATTCATGACCCCATTTTCCATTATAAGAATGGGATAAGAGGGATATATTATCAAGGTACTTTATTTAATTTGGTGGGAGGGGAAAGAGAAACATCTTTTTGTAACCCTTGGAAAGTAGCAATTAAATTCTCCTGAATACATTCTGTTATTCTCTTTACAGGTTTTTTCAAACTAGTCCACAAGTTGTTTAATAATCCCCAAAGAAAACCCCAAATACAATTTAAAAATGCAAATGGAGCCGGGCACAGTGGCTCATGCCTGTAATCCCAGCACTTTGGGAGGCCGAGGTGGGCAGATCACAAGGTCAAGAGATCGAGACCATCCTAACATGGTGAAACCCCATCTTTACTAAAAATACAAAAATTAGCTGGGTGTGGTGACACGTGCGTGTAGTCCCAGCTACTCAAGAGGCTGAGGCAGGAGAATCGCTTGAACCCAGGAGGCGGAGGTTGCAGTGAGCCAAGGTCGCGCCACTGCTGTCCAGTCTGGCAACAGAGTGAGACTCCGTCTCAAAAAAAAAAAAAAAAAAAAGCAAATGGGTGTGGTTCTAATTGAAGAGTAAAGATAAGCGTTTTTATTTACTTAAATTATTTTAAATAATAAATAAAAAGTAACATTCTTGGGAGTTATGTGTAGATGAGGATTTTTCTGTCAGGTTGGAGAACAAATCAACTGATCTTCTAGGGAAAGGTTAGCCTTTGACTCAAGGGCAAGGATTTCCATATCTCTAATATGATTTATATGCCTTGAAAATATAGGATTTGTATTGTAGAAGCACCAAGACTGGTCAGGGCTCCAAATCTGAGTTGTAGGGATCAGGTGAAAAGCAGTCAAGAGTTGAGAGAGATGACTTGTCGCTATTCTGATGGAGGAGAAATTAGTGGACAGAGTTCATCCTCAAGTGAAAGGTATTGTGAGAGAAAAGTGTTTTTGACAAAAGATACTGCTCTTGGGAAGGCATCATCTATAGACCTCTTGGTTCAACTGGATAATTTGCTATAGGATTTGTTATATATTATGGGATATTCCAGGAAACTAGAATTTATATCCTTCCCACTAAATTTCTATTTGTTTAAGGGTGGAGGGCAGATCCTGGTACACCCCCCACAGAGGACGACTTTGGATAGCAGCCACAGCTAAAAAACCCTCCCCTCAAGAAGTCTCAGAACTCCAGGCTACATATCGTCTTCTTCGTGGGAAAGGTAACAGCCGCATATTCTCCTTTCAATTTTACTTTATGGAGAGAAGTCATTGACGTTCATCTTCTTTCACTTCCTTCTTTCTTTGGCTTTTTCTTTGTTAAAAGAGACTTTTAATCTTTGTATATGTTTGTTTGTTTAGTGGTAAATCATTGACAGCGTTCAAAGCATTAATCTGTCAAAACAGTGCAAATAAAAATATCAATTTCCAACACAAGAAATCAACTAGTCTTAATTTTTTTATCTGAGAAAATCATCTTCTTTACTCTAAAGGTAAAATGACTAGTGTAAACTCTGAGATCCTTACATTGGGAAGAACAACCACAAATAGGAATTTTCATTGAGAGTGGCCTAAATAGACACCTACTATTGGATTTGTACAAATCAAAGTTGATTGACTTAAGCAACGTATTTTGGGAATCACCCCAAGAATACTAACTTTGGATCCTTAAAAAGACTTCTGACCTTTGGGCATCCTGTTTTTCCTTTGTGTTATCCAGCTCATACAGTTGTTTTGAGGGTAGAATAAAAGGACAACTACACAACCATCTTTAAAGGTTTTTAAGAAACAAGGCTTAAAGAATCACTAGGAATAAAAAGTTCATGCTTCCTTAAAAGCACTTTTCTTTTTTATTTTTTTTTGAGACAGAGTCTCGTTCTGTAACCAGACTGGAGTGCAGTGGCGCCATTTCTCCTCACTGCAACCTCCGCCTACCAGGTTCAAGTGATTCTCCTGCCTCAGCCTTCCGAGTAGCTGGGACCACAGGCGCATGCCACCACACCCAGCTAATTTTTTGTATTTTTAGTAGAGACAGGGTTTCACCATGTTGGCCAGGCTGGTCTTGAACTCCTGACCTCAAGTGATCTGCCTGCCTTGGCCTCCAAAAGTGCTGGGGTTATAGGTGTGAGCTACTGAGCCCGGCCTAAAAGCACACTTCTATTCCTATTGATACAGACTGGCTTGTTTTAAAGACATTCATTCTTATGGTTTTAACCACATTTTGATGCTTTTTTTTTCTTGTCACCTGTAACTGCCTTACTTTGCTTCCAAAACTCATCACTGCCAAACTCCAATCTGATCCAATGGCGTATAGTAGAATCGATTTGTATTAGGATGAATTTGTGGGGTCCTTGAACTTTGATGGTATGAGGGCAAAGGAAAAATTTTCTAGCTTAACATGTGGATAGTGGACTAAGCGAGCCACTCACTAGATTTTTTTGCTAAAATGCAAACAGTTGTGCCAAGTAAATTTCACTGTTTTCCTTATGTCTACAAATAGATAATGGAAAAAGTTATTAATGTTTGTTCAGAATTGAAAACAGATTCCTGAGTTCCAAGATCACAAAGAAGGAAATTTATTCAATATTTTTGTTATTCCTGATTCAGATGTGGAATTTCCTAATGACTATCCGTCAGGTTGTCTTCTGGGCTGTGTGGACCTAATTGACTGCTTGTCCCAGAAGCAATTTAAGGAGCAGGTGAGTAAAGAATACTTTTTTTTTTTTTAGAGACAGGGTTTCGCCATGTTGGCCAGGCTGGTCTTGAACTCCTGGCCTCAGGAGTGCTGGGCCTCTTAAAAGTGCTGGGATTATAGGCGTAAGCCACCACACCCAGCCTGGTGCATATAAATATCTGTATAAAAAGCTGTTTCCAGGCCGGGCGCTGGTGGCTCAGGCCTGTAATCCCAACACTTTGGGAGGCCAAGGCAGGTGGATCACAAGGTCAGGAGATCAAGACCATCCTGGCTAACACAGTGAAACCCCATCTCTACTAAAAATACAAAAAATTAGCCGGGCGTGGTGGCACGTGCCTGTAGTCCCAGCTGCTCCAAAGGCTGAGGCAGGAGAATAGCTTGAACCCGGGAGATGGAGGTTGCAGTGAGCTGAGGTCCTGCCACTGCACTCCAGCCTGGGCAACCGAGTGAGATTCCTTCTGGGGGAAAAAAAAAAAGCTATTGCCACAATGCAGCTAACAAGTATATAGGGTCTTCATCCCTTACCAAAACCTTGCTTCTTTTGAAGAAACCCTTGATTATCCCTTGAATTATTTTGATGGGGGGGTGGGAATACTAGGATCTGTTATTGCTAATTCTGGAGCTTTTGGTCCAGGCTATTGAACTCATGATAGGCAAATGTATTTGACTCTGATTGCCAGGACTGTGCCATATTTGGGAGGAGGTATGTGTATTTATGTATGAATGTACATATGTATGAATGTACATATGTATGCATTTATATATTTTAATTTTTATCACTAAAGATTGAACTGACAGGTCGGGCGCAGTGGCTTACACCTGCAGTCCCAGCACTTTGGGAAGCCAAAGCGGGTGGATCACTTAAAGTCAGGAGTTTGAGACTAACCTGGCCAACATGGTGAAACCCCGCTTCTACTAAAAATACAAAAATTAGCCTGGTATGGTGGCGCATGCCTGTAATCCCAGCTACTCAGGAGGCTGAGGCAGGAGAATTGCTTGAACCTAGGAGGCAGAGGTTGCAGTGAGCTGAGATCGTGCCACTGCACTCCAGCCTGGGCGACAGAGTGAGACTCTGTCTCAAAAAAAAAAAAAAAAAAAAAAAGATGGGCATGGTGGCTCACGCCTGTAATCCCAGTGCTTTGGGAGGCCAAGGCGGGCAGATCATGAGGTCAGGAGATCAAGACTATCCTGGCTAACACGGTCAAACCCCATCTCTATAAAAATACAAAAAAAATTGCTGGGTGTGATGGCACGCGCTTGTAGTCCCAACTATTCGGGAGGCTGAGGCAGGAGAATTTCCTGAACCCAGAAGGCGGAGGTTGCAGTAAGCCGAGATCATGCCACTGCGCTCCAGCCTGGGCAACAGAGCAAGACTCTGTCTCAAAAAAAAGAGAAAAAAAAGATTGAACTGATGTAACTAAAGTACATTTTTGAGCAGCAGAGGGAGCCGAAAGACTTTAACTTAATTAGAAAATTCCTGAAATGTAGGACCTTTATGTTTAGACACAGAACTAGCAGAAATCCAAAACAGGAAAAGTCCATCCTTGAAGCACAAACAGTCTTACCTATCAGTATGGTTTTCCTGTTCTTTGAACAGTTGCTTTAGATAATAGGGCTTCCACCAGTGTGCTGAAGAAAAAGAGCTTCAGTTTCATTTTTCCCAGCAAATTCTCTTTTTCAGACTTACTTACCTTTCATTACTGTTATTACTGTCTACTGTTTTCCTTTACTGTTCCCAGCCATTTTACCCTCTCTATTCTTTACTCTTTATTTATTTTTTTTGGAAACTGGGTCTCACTCTGTCGTCCAGGCTGGAGTGCCAATCTTGGCTCACTGCAACCTCTGCCTCCTGGGCTTAAGTGATCCTCCCACCTCAGCCTCCCAGTAGCTGGGACTACAGGCACACACCACCATGCCCAGCTAATTTTTGTATTTTTAGTAGAGACAAGGTTTCACCATGTTGGCGAAGCTGGTCTTGAACTCCTGGCCTCAAGTGATCCACCTGCCTCAGCTTCCCGAAGTGCTTTGATTATAGGTGTGAGCCACTGTGGCCAGCCTACTGACTGATTTTAACTAACACTTGTTATCCCTCTAGATTTATGTCTTTCATTTCCTTGTGAGTTACCTCCTCTGCCTCCTCTGATTATGTGTGTGAGTACAATGCATGCATTTTGGTGTGAATTTTGAGTTCTTGCGTTTTGTTCTTCCCTTAGTATCTGATCCAGATCTAGGCAAAACCATAGACACATGGAGGCTATCCCCCGCGTTTTGTTCTTCCCTTAGTATCTGATCCAGATCTAGGCAAAACCATAGACACATGGAGGCTATCCCCCACACTCTTGTGCCTGCACTATCCCTCTGAGCCTTTTGCCCATTTTTTTCAATGTCTACTTTCTTCCTCCCCCCTCCTTTTTTTCCCCCAGTCTAGAAGTAATATTATAAAAATACCTTACACTGGTGTAGGCTTTACAGTTTTAGAGATTCACAGTCGTTAACAGCTTAGTATAACATACTGCATTATGTTTTCTTCCTGGGATATGTATTTGCGTTCTAAAAGAGAACCCAGGAGCATCTGGCAATGTGGATGATGGTTTTTGGCAAGCGGCCTTGCTTTATTTTCTCATCTATTGATCAAGCAAACTACCACCTGATACAAGGTCAAATGATTTCAATCTCTAGATAGCCAATCTTCTTTGTGCCACAAATTTGTGTAGAGAAGGGTAGGAAACTATAATCCTGATCTATGGAATACTATGAAGGTTACAGGAATTAGAAATCTAATTAAAACAAGTCTTGTTGATTTCCGAAGGATACCTCTTTTTCATGATACTTCTCCTTTAACTTATATTGTATCTCATTTCCTGAGGTTGCTTTGAACAGCATGTAGAAGTGCAGGAATCCTCCCATATGTTTCCAGCTAGAGGTGCTGGCAACTCTCTTTATGAATGTCTCTGATATATAACATTAAAATATAACAGAAGCCACTAGGCTTCATCAGACATGGGAATCCCATACCCATTTTCCCTATGGTTGGCTTTTCTGTAACTTTTTCCCACTGTTTCTTTTTTCTTTTTTTTGAGACGGAGTCTCACTCTGTTGCCCAGGCTGGAATGCAGTGGTGCAATCTTGGCTCACTGCAACCTCTGCCTCTCAGGATCAAGCGATTCTCTTGCCTCACCCTCCTGAGTAGCTGGGATTACAGGCACATACCACCACACCTGGCCATTTTTTTTTGTATTTTTAGTAGAAGCAGGGTTTCACCATGTTGGTCAGGCTGGTCTCGAACTCCTGACATCAGGTGATCCACCCGCATTGACCTCCCAAAGTGCTGGGATTACAGGTGTGAGCCACTGTGCCTGGCCTCCACTGTTTCTTTTTTGTGTTTAAGGGTAGCATATGAATTTATTTAGAATTGATGTTAGCCCTATTTTTATCTTATTTATTGAGTAAAGAGTTTATCAATTTTAAAAGTTGTAGCTTTTGGGTTGGGCGTGGTGGCTCATGCCTATAATCCCAGCACTTTGGGAGGCCGAGGCGTGTGGATCACTTGAGGCTAGGAGTTCGAGACCAGCCTGGCCAACATGGTGAAACCCCGTCTCTACTAAAAAACTACAAAAATTAGCCAGGCGTGGTGGCAGGAGCCTGTAATCTCAGCTTCTGGGGAGGCTGAGGCAGGAGAATTGCTTGAACCTGGGAGGCAGAGGTTGCAGTGAGCCGAGATTGTGCCACTGCACTCCAGCCTGAGTGATAAGAGCAAAATTCTGTCTCAAAAAAAATAAAATAAAAATAAAAAAAGAAATGTAGTTGTCTAATCTGTTATACCAGCCTCATTCTTGTTTTCTGAATGAATGAGTTGAGAGTTTAGGAATAATGGCTCTTGACTAGCATTTACCAAACTATTCCATGGCATAGGTGTTCTCTGAAACACAAATTTGGGAAATATCTTTGGATTAAACAGATCTGTTTACTGTAGAACATCTCAGAGCCCTTAATATGCTAGTGTGGATTATGACTCTCTGTGAGGTGGATATAACATGCAGTGTTCTCAAAACTTTGAGCATAAATTAATCCCCCACCCGCACATGCACTACCTATTTACATACTACAGAACTGGTATCATGGTATTTACAGTTTAGGAGTGTTAGTCTAAGTATGCTTGATTTTTCTGTATTCTCATAGGTCAACTCACTGAGAGAGAACCATCTAGGAAGTAGTTTCCTAACTGTGACCTGTGTCTTCCTTCAGTATCTCCATATTCATTTATCACCCAGTTGAATTGCATTTTCTTTGAAAACTAATGTGGATCTAGTAATTTTTACTTCAACTGAAACTAACTTCCTGTGTGACTTGGACCACATTTTGCCTTTACATGCTGTTCCTTTTACTTTTCCCCCCAAAATTCAGTAATTTACTTCTGACCTCACATTCTTGGCCTTTCTTTGATAAGTTAAAATACACTAAACCCTCACTATTTTTGGCATAGTGTGATCATTTAGTCCTCTTAAAAAAAGAAAATCGAAAAGGTTTTGTTAGTGGTTGTTTTAAAATCAAGTGCACTACACTGTTAAATGGCTTTTAAAAATATGTGCTTTCTCCTGAGCCATGAACTAGTCTTCCTTTTTATCTTCTAAGATTAGTATGGCCAACATGACTAATTTGTGCCAGAAAAAATTCCTCTAGATCCTCAACCCTCCTGAGTAATGGCAGAGGATCAGCCTAGAGAAGGTAGAAGTGATATAGAAAAGGCTATGGGTTCAACTCAGGGTAAAAAGGTAGATGAGAGCCATCTCGTTAAAGCTTCTCCTGTGATTCCCCTGGAAGGAGCCCATGCCGTTTGCCAGCATTTTATCTGCCAGCAGCAGATGTAAGCTCTCAAAAACAGCAGGGAGGATGTTGACTGCAACAATGCATCAAGGCTGTGGTTTGTAACCTCAATAGTAAGGCAGTTAAAACTTTTTTTTTTAACAAAGACATTTTGATTGCCAAATCCATAACCATTAGCAGCTGTGGTTTGAACAGTTCTCTAGACCTAACAAGTTTTCAAACAAAAAGTTGAGTTGGTGGCTTTTGTTTCTACGTGTCTGTGTTGTGTTTGTGCTATTTATATCCCTGCCTTCAATAGAAAATCTGATTTGTCTGAAATCTCCAAGGTCATTGATTATTCTATTTCTTCTGAACTGAATCCATTCCTTTCCTGCCAGCTTACTGACCCTTTAGTCTATTTGATCTTACAGCTTTTACAATAGCCAAGACCCTATCTTCAAGGAATTATGCTGAAGCAGTTATACTGCTGGGTGCCTGTTTCCAATAATTGACGGCAGTAGACTTGTAGTCTTCCAATAGGGAAGAGAATATTAGTTGTTCCTTTTTCTAGAAAAGTATCTTCAGGATCTAGGAGAATTTGCTGGAAGAAAAGTAAGCAATTTTTAAAAATTAAAAAAAAAAGAGTATCCAAGCAACATAGATCTTCAGGAAGATTCCAAGTATCACTTCATTTGTGGAAATCATCAGCTTCTATCACCAATGAATTGTCTGTGAGTCTGAGAGGTGAGAAATTAGAAAATGAAGGATTTAATAGTCAGTATTCAAACCAGGCACTGGAATTCAAAATGCAGTCCACAAATTCTCTTTTAAAATATGTGAAAATGTCCTGTCTGTTGTACTGAGAAAATCTGCCAATATATAGACCTCAAAATATTCCGATAACAGCCCTCACGATGAGGGCTGTTATCTGAGACTCAACAAGAAGAAAAATTGTTATGTTACTAACAACTAGCTTAACCCTGGACAATTCATTAAAATCACAGCTCACTTGAGTGAGATATAGGGAATGTAGTTTTGGAATTCTCTTGAAGACTGGAACATTGACAGGCTGGGCACGGTGGCTCACGCCTGTAATCCCGGCACTTTGGGAGGCGGAGGCTGGTGGATCATGAGGTCAGGAGTTCAAGACCAGCCTGGCCAACATGGTGAAACCCTGTCTCTACTAAAAATACAAAAAAAAATTAGCTGGGTGTGGTAGTGGGTGCCTGTAATCCCAGCTACTTGGGAGGCTGAGGCAGGAGAATCACTTGAACCCGGGAGGCAGAGGTTGCAGTGAGCAGAGATTGCACCACTGCACTCCAGCCTGGGCAACAGCGTGAGACTCCATCTCAAATTAAAAAAAAAAAACAAAACTGGAACATTGACTGGAGTTTCTAGATCAAAACAGACTGTCTTTAGGGTTATTTGCAGTCTGGGTATTAAGTACCCACTTAAATGGTTTCAGAAACAACCATATATATAATATATATTATATATAATATATATAAAATATATATTATATATTATATATATTATATAAAAATTATATATTATATATTATATATATATTATATATATATAATATATATATATTTTATCCAAAGAGCATTGTGTTTTCTTTTTTTCTTTTTTTTTTTTTTTGAGACGGAGTCGTACTCTGTCATCCAGGGTGGTGGAGTGCAGTGGAGTGATCTTGGCTCACTGCAACCTCTGCCTCCTAGGTTCGAGCGATTCTCCTGCCTCAGCCTCCTGAGTAGCTGGGATTGCAGGTACGCACCACCATGCCCGGCTAATTTTTGTATTTTTAGTAGAGACAGGGTTTCACCATGTTGGCCAGGCTAGTCTTGAACTCTTGACCTCGTGATCCGCCTGCCTCGGCCTCCCAAAGTGCTGGGATTACAGGCATGAGCCACCATGCCTGGCTGAGCATTGTTTTCTGTTGTACTTATCCTGAAGAGAGATGGGGAATATTACCTCTTTTCCATGTATTTAGTGTTTTGGTTTTCATCTGAAAATAAACATGAAATTCTTAAGATTTTCATATATATTTATTCATTAATAAATACTTGAGCCAGGCACAGTGGCTTACGCCTGTAATCCCACCGCTTTGGGAGACCGATGCAGGCGGATCACTCAAGGTCAGGCTCTTGAGACCAGCTTGACCAGCTTGGTGAAACCCCATCTCTACTAAAAATACAAAAATTAGCTGGGCATGGTGGCGCACCCCTGTAATCCCAGCTACTTGGGTCACTGAGGCAGGAGAATCATTTGATCCTGGGAGGCAGAGGTTACGGTGAGCCGAGATTGCGCCACTGCACTCCAGCCTGGGTGACAGAGCAAGACTCTGTCTGAAAAATAAATAAATAAATACAGCCGGGCGTGGTGACTCACACCTTTAATCCCAGCAGCTTGGGAGGCCAAGATGGGCGGATCACAAGGTCAGGAGATCAAGACTATCCTGGCTAACACGGTGAAACCCCTTCTCTACTAAAAATACAAAAAATTAGCTGGGCGTCGTGGCATGCGCCTGTAATCCCAGCTACTCGGGAGGCTGAGGCAGGAGAATCTCTTGAACCCGGGAGGTGGAGGTTGTAGTGAGCCAAAATTGCGCCACTGTACTCCAGCCTGGGCAACAGAGCAAGACTCCATCTCAAAAATAAAAATAAATAAATAAATAATAAACACTTGAGAGCCTATTATAAATCAGGCACTGTTCTAAACACTAAGAGAAACAAAAGGATGAATCAACTGTGGATTCTGTCCTCAGATGTTTGAAAGACTTCTAGATAGATATGTATATAAACCAAATATAAAATAAAAAGTGAACCTAACTGTCTTAAAATAAGTAAAGACTGTCTCTGAGAAAAATAAAGGAGGGAAAGCTTGCTTCTAGCTGGGAAGGATCCCAAAAGACTTTATTTAAAAAGATGGTTTTGAATTAGCTTTGAAGGATAGTAATGAAATCTATCACTTTTTGATCAGTTATTATGTGCCACATTCATCATGCTATTTTCCAATCCTTACAATAATTCCAAGCAGGGTGTCATTTCCCCTCCTTTAGGGACGAAATATCATCCCTAAAGTGTCAAGAGAGTTCAAATAACTTGTGTAATGTCCAGGGTGAGGAGTTCGAGACCAGCCTGGTCAACATAATGAAACCTCATCTCTACTAAAAATACAAAAAAAATTAGCCAGGCGTGGTGATGTGCACCTGTAATCCCAGCCACTTGGGAGGCTGAGGTAGGAGAATCACATGAACCCAGGAGGCAGAGGCTGCAGTCAGCTGAGATCGCACCATTGCACTCCAGCCCAGGCAACAGTGCGAGACTCCATCTCAAAAAATAAATAAAAAATTACTTATGTAATGTCAGTTAATGGTAGAGTTATGATTTTGCTGTTCAAGTGTTTCTACTGAGATGGTAGAAAAGCATATTACAAGGATGAGGAGTAATGGGAGCAAAGGCACAGAGGTGAAGTTATCGGCCTCTATGGAGAATAATGGCAAACCAGTTCATTGAAAGAAGAGTGTGAGTATAGAGCAAGCTTGTCCAAGCTGTGGCCCGTGGGATGCATGTGGTCCAGGATGGCTTTGAATGAGACCAAACACAAATTTGTAAACTTTCTTAAAACATTATGAGATTTTTTGTGTGTGATTTTTTTTTTAAAGCTCATCAGTTATCGTTAGTGTATTTTATGTGTGGCCCAGGACAATTCTTCCAGCATGGCCCAGAGAAGCCAAAAGATTGAATACCCCTGGTATAGAGGAATAAGCAGCAAACAAAAAATGAAATGGGGAGTCCCTCTGAACCTAATCTGCTTCTGGGACTGCCCAATAAAAAAAAAATTAAAAAGGGCTGGGCACAGTGGCTCACACCTGTAATCCCAGCACGTTGGAAGGCCGAGGCAGGTGGATCACCTGAGGTTAGGAGTTCGAGACCAGCCAGACCAACATGGAAAAACCCCGTCTCTACTAGAAATATAAAATTAGCTGGGCGTGGTGGCGCATGCCTGTAATCCCAGCTACTCAGGAGGCTGAGGCAGGAGAATCACTTCAACCCAGGAGGCAGAGGCTGCAGTGAGTCGAGATTGTGCCATTGCACTCCAGCCTGGGCAACAAGAGTGAAACTCCATCTCAAGAAAAAAAAAAAAAATGAAAAGGTAGGTTTGGTCAGATGATAGATAGTTTTGAATGATAGGCATTCAAATCTATCAAATGATAGACATATCAGTTGTGGGATGGGAAAGAGTGTTTTGAAGTTTTTTTGAGGCATTAACATGATCTGAGGCTTGCTTGAGGGAAAACTAATTTGGCAGAAATATGGAAGATGGAGTGGAGATATTCTGAAGATGGGAAGACCAGTGAGAAGACAGTTGTAGTCCAGGATAGAGATGTTTGAAAAATATGTTCTAGGATAATGCCAGTGAAATGAGGCAAGACAGGAACAATGATGCAAGGGGCTTTATGTAGGTAGAATCAATTACTTGATATGATGCCTTCATTTTACCTTTAAGTAAACCAAGGCTTAGAGAAAGTGGTCTATTTGATCTAGAAAGAATATGCTGTAGTGTCGCTATCTACTTGGAATCTGTTCAAGACTTCTTGGTTTGTCATCTAGTCTACCATGTAAACCAAGTGGCAACTTATCTTCTAATTTAAGATATTATTGGCCAGGCATGGTGGCTCACGCCTGTAATCCCAGCACTTTGGGTGGCTCAGGTGGGCAGGTCACTTGAGCCCAGGAGTTCGAGACGAGCCTGGGCAACCTGGTGAAACCCCGTCTCTACAAAAAATACAAAAATTAGCTGGGCATGGTGGCATGCACCTGTAAACCCAACTACTAAGGAGGCCGAGGTGGGAGGATCCCTTGAGCCGGGGAGGCAAAGGTTGCAGTGAGCAGATTGCATCAGTGCACTCCAGCCTGAGTGACAGAGTGAGACCCCATCTCAAAAAAAAAAAAAAAAAAAAAAAGATGCCGGGTGCAGTGGCTCACGCCTGTAATCCCAGCACTTTGGGAGGCCATGGCGGGCAGATCACGAGGTCAGGAGTTCAAGACCAGCCTGGTCAATGTGATGAAACCCCATCTCTGCTAAAAAAATACAAAAAAAATCTGCCGGGCGTGGTGGCACGTGCCTGTAATCCCAGCTACTCAGAAGGGTGAGGCAGGAGAATCCCTGGAACCTGGGTGGCGGAGGTTGCAGTGAGCCGAGATCGCGCCACTGCATTCCAACCTGGGCGACAGAGTGAGACTCTGTCTCAAAAAATATATATATATATTATTATTGCTTAGAATATTATATAATCATGCATTCATTAAGTATTTATTAACTATCTGTCATGTGCCAGGCACTGTGTTAAATACTAAGGATCCAGAGTTTTAACAACATTATTCCATCCCCTCTAGATCTTTAAGTATACTAGATGAAACTGAGACAAGAAAACCCAACCATAATAATTATCACATGAGTAGTGGAATACACTAAGGAAGGGACCCAACTGTTAACTTTGCATGGCTGGAAGTGGGATGGGAGGGGGAGTGTAAAGGAAGCTTCTTAAAAAAAAAAAAAAAAAAAAAAAAAGACAAGTCCTGCAGAAGCAATGCTTCCTGGAATACCATAATGGTAGATTGAAAAAAAAAACAACAAACCTGAACAAAGTAAAATTTATATTTTCTTCAATAAACCATTCTACATCATGTCACCATGCCCTTGTCCACTAGGACAGCTCCTGCTCATCCTTTAAAACATCTCAGGCTGGGCGGGGTGGCTCACGCCTGTAATCCCAGCATTTTGGGAGGCCGACGCATTTGGATCACCTGAGGTCAGGAGTTCGAGACCAGCCTGACCAACATGATGAAACCCCGTCTCTACTAAAAATACAAAAATTAACCGGGTGTGGTGACATATGCCTGTGTTCCCAGCTACTCAGGAGGCTGAGGCAGGAGAATCCCTTGAATCCAGGAGGCGGAGGTTGCAATGAGCTGAGATTGTACTATTGCACTCCAGCCTGGGCAACAGAACGACACTCCGTCTCAAAAGAAAAAAAAGTCAGCCAGGCACATTGGCTTACGCCTGTAATTCCAACACTTTGGGAAGCTGAGGCGGGCAGATCACGAGGTCAGGAGTTCAAGACCAGCCTGGGCAGCATGGTGAAACCCTGTCTCTACTAAGAATATAAAAATTAGCTGGGCATGGTGGCGGGCGCCTGTAATCCCAGCTACTCAGGAGGCTGAGGCAGAGAATCACTTGAACCAAGGAGGCGGAGGTTGCAGTGAGCTGAGATCGCGCTACTGCACTCTAGCCTGGGCAACAGAGCAAGACTCCATCAACAAAAAAAAAATCTCAGATGTTACTCTCTGAAGTCTTCCCTAACCCCAGCCCATTTCCTCCCTAACAGGATTAATTTCCTTCTTTGGGTTCCTACTGTGTTCATACTTCTATTACTGCTTTTTTTTTTTTTTTTAATATTGACATGTAGTTCTTTAGGTGACCATCTATGCCTTTTTTTTTTTTTTTTTTTTTTTTTTAATAAGGAGTCTCACTCTGTTGCCTGGCTGGAGTGCAGTGGCGTGATCTCGGCTGCAGGTTGTGTGCCACCACACCCAGCTAATTTTTGTATTTTTAGTAGAGACGGGGTTGCACCGTGTTGGCCAGGATGGTCTCCATCTCCTGACCTCATGATCTGCCTGCCTCAGCCTCCCAGAGTGCTGGGATTACAGGCATGAGCCTCCAGGCCTGGCCTAGGTGACCGTCTATGTCTTATTCACCTTTATATCAGTGTGCTAACATAGAGCCTGCCATGTAGTAGGTGCACAGTAAGTGGTCATGACAATAAATAGAGAGGGAGACAATGGTAGATATATGAAAAATCTTGGCCGGGTGTGGTGGCTCACACCTGTAATCCCAGCACTTTGGGAGGCTGAGGTGGGTGGATCACGAGGTTGGGAGTTCAAGAGTAGCCTGGCCAACATGGTGAAACCCTGTGTCTACTAAAGATTAAAAAAAAAAATTAGCCAGGCGCATACCTATAATCCCAGCTACTCAGGAGGCTGAGGCAGGAGAATCTCTTGAACCTGGGAGGCAGAGTTGCCGTGAGCTGAGATTGCACCATTGCACTCCAACCTGGGCAACAGGGTGAGACTCCATCTCAAAAAACAAAAAAGAAAAAAATGCCATATGAAAGGATTTGAACTGTGTTCTAAAGATACTCATATAAAGTCATGTTACTTTGTTTTTGTTTTTTTGAGACAGAGTCTCACTCTGTCGTGCAGGCTAGGGTGCACTGGTGCGATCTCGGCTCACTGCAACCTCCACCTCCCAGGTTCAAGCGATTCTCCTGCCTCAGCCTCCTGAGTAGCTGGTATTACAGGCGCACGCCACCACGTTTAGCTAATTTTTTGTATTTTCAGTAGAGACGGGTTTTGCCATGTTGGCCAGGCTGGTCTGGAACTACTGTCCTCAGGTGATTCACCTGCCTGGGGTTCCCTAAGTGCTGGGATTACCGGCCTGAGCCACCACACCCAGCCAAAGTCATGTTTTAGGATTGTCCTGGCAGCTGTAGGAAGGATGTACTGGATGGGGCAAGCCTGAAAACAGAGATGATTTAGGAAATTATGGTTGTCCAGTTGAGTTATGATGAAGATCTGCAGCAATGCTGTGTCAGTTGAGTTGAAGAGAAAGGATCTGATGATTGGAATGTTTAGGAGGTAAAGTTTGTAGGACTTAGTAATTTTACTGGATATGAAGGGTGAGAGAAGTCTAGGATCAACTTGGGTTTCTTTTTTGTTCTAAAAGATATGTTATTTGATAAAGGAGTATTGTTGACATTAATAACACCAGATTGCTTGACAATGACCTTACCTTGATATGTTAAGTGAAGTCAAAGATCTCTCAGAGCACTGCCTCAGAAGTTTTCAGTTGAGTCAGACTAGCCATTGGGAAAATAAAATCTAAAATTGGCACAGCCCTTAACTCAAGAGAAGTCTTCAGCATTCTGAGGTAATAGTCTCAGAGTGGACTTTGTTGGTTGAAGACCTTACCATGTACTGTCATTCATTCATTCATTTATTTATTTTGAGTTTCGCTCTTGTTGCCTAGGCTGGAGTGCAATGGCACGATCTCAGCTCACTGCAACCTCTGCCTCCCAGGTTCAAACGATTCTCCTGCCTCAGCCTCCCAAGTAGCTGGGATTACAGGCATGCACCATCACATCTGGCTAATTTTGTATTTTTAGTAGAGACAGGGTTTCTCCATGTTGGTCAGGCTGGTCTCGAACTCCCAACCTCAGGTGATGCACTTGCCTCGGCCTCCCAAAATTGTCTTTAATTAAAAGCAACTTTCTTCTGGTTTTCACTAGTTTAAGTTGGAGTGGAAGCCTATTATATTAAAATGAAGACCAAAAATAATTGTCATGAGTGGGTGATTCCCAGTTAGGCCTTGAAGAATCAGGCCAGAAAAGTTATGAGGTTAATTTTAGAGAAAATATACTTGTTTGAGTTCTTTTATGTGGAGGTTCTAGCATATGATTCCACAGGGCACAGAAAACCACAGTGGAAATGTTACTGTCGATAAAATGAGACCTGGTTGTAGCTGCTTCAACCAGATTGTCTTCCACAAATGGCTATAAGATCTGTAAGTTTGTGTGTGTCTTATCACTTATTTCTTTCACCTGGTACATATATGGATTGTCTCTGTAGCATTGAGCTGGAAGCCCCTATCTTAGATACTAGGCATGTGACTTGAATTGGGTTACTGGTATATGGGAGTTCAACTATCCCACTTTGGGCCAAGTGGTATGATCTTTATTCAACCCTAGTCAAATATTCAGTCGTCATCTGGTCAAAGTATTATGATCAGTAGGTCACCCTGAAGTAAGAAAACGTTTATCTTCCAGTAGAGTGGGGCCTGGGGTGGTAGTTATCCTGTGACACCTTGAATTGCTTTGAAGGAAAATATAAATGAGAACTGTTTATCACAGAGCACAGTTGCTTGCGGGATATGCTTCCTTGGATCTGTTCTTGCACCTCTTTATCAGACTCATTTCCTTCTCTCTTTCTGCATATTATCACCTCAGTCTTCTTGGAGTTGGTTTTCAGCTAACGAGATTTCAGACCCTGATTTCATGTTCTATCTAGTTCCTCAAAATTCAGACCAAGAATGCCTACACCAAATATATGTTCTTTGTTAATGAATTCCCTATTATTGTTGCTTTAGTTATTAGTTCTTCAACTAACAACTTATAAATCTTTTTTTTTTTTTTTTTTTTTTTGAGATGGAGTTTCACTCTTGTTGCCCAGGCTGGAGTGCAATGGCGTAATCTTGGCTCACTGCAACCTCCACCTCCCAGGTTCAGGTGATCCTCTTGCCTCAGCCTCCCGAGTGGCTGGGATTACAGGTGCCTGCCATCATGCCGGCTAATTTTTTGTATTTTTAGTAGAAACGGGGTTTCACCATGTTGGCCAGGCTGGTTTTGAACTCCTGGCCTCAAGCAATCCACCTGTCTCGGCCTCCCAAAGTGCTAGGATTACAGGCATGAGCCACCATGCCTGGCTAACGTATAAATCTTATATCTGGAGACAGATATAAGATTTACAGATCATCTGGGAATTTGTTGTGAAGAGTGACATAGTTTAGGAGTTATTGATCATTTCAGTACAAGAATGAATAAGAATGAAGGGGAGGCTTGAAGATTTGGTGAAAATGCCCATTTTCCACTGAATCAGTGGTGGTTGACAAAAACTGCTAACCAATTTTTTCTCTTATGAAAATGGCAAAAGAAATTTATATATATATATACATATTTATTTAGTCCTCTAAAAAAAAATAAAATTAGACAGGTCTGGTGGTGTGCACCTGTAGTCTCCAGTACCTCCTGAGTGGCTTGAGCCCTCCAGGTCAAGGCTGTAGTGAGCTACGAACACACCACTGCACTCCGGCCTGGGTGACAGAGTGAAACCTTGTCTTAAAAAAAAAAAAAAATTAGCTGGGTGTGGAGGTGCGCATCTGTAGTTCCAGCTACTTGGGAGGCTGATTTAGGAGCATCACTTGAGCCCTGAAGGTCCAGGCTGCAGTGAGCTGTGCTCACACCAGTGCACTCTAGCCTGGGCAACAGAGTGAGACCCTATCTCAAAATAATAATTAATTAATAATAAATATAAAATAAAATGTGACATCCAGAGCTTATTCACATTCTTCACCTCCCTTCTCTTATTCTTTCTCTGGGTAATCTGCATTTTAGTTTTCTGACTTTCAGACAAGATATCCCTTACTTGTGAGGATACAATGTAAGTATATAGTGGCTTGTTAGTATGTAATGTGGTCTTTAGTGTCCAGGCCCTGGTTATGGGGATTATGGTTGTCTTTTTTTTTTTTTGGAGGTACTGAGGCTCTGCCAAGCTAACTTCGTTTTAATGCATTTGATAATGAAAAATAATCTCTTCTTCCAATGCATAGGCTTTACTTTATTCCTTGTAGGCCACTTTGCTTTTCACCTCTGTTTCTTGTAAGCTCCTTGAAGTTCAGTGCTAGTAGTAGGAAAAGGGATATTCACCTGGAACTTTAATTTGAGATTCATCTGGGAAAGTTGATTTTTATGTTTGTCTTTATTGTGAGGCATGATGGGTCCAAGGAACCTATTGTTATTTAATTTGTCCACCATTTTTCCAGTTTTTCCCACTATTTAACATTTACTTACTCTGTTAATACACATTAGGGTGGTTTTTCTTAAACATAGAGCCATACTGACCACTTGCCAAGACACAAGCTTAGGGATAACACATTAAGAGTAATATCTACTTTTACTTAGAGTTATAGTTCTAAGAGTGTACAATTCCCAGCATATGTGTATTCACCATGAATAAAATAACGTTAATGCACAAGTTGGTAAATTCATTTTTTTTATTTTTTTTTATTTTTGAGACCGAGTCTCGCTCTGTCACCCAGTCTGGATGGAGTGCAGTGGTGCGATCTCGGCTCACTGCAAGCTCCGCCTCCCGGGTTCACGCCATTCTCCTGCCTCAGCCTCCGGCGTAGCTGGGACTACTGGTGCCCGCCACCACGCCTGGCTAATTTTTTTGTATTTTTAGTAGAGACGGGGTTTCACAGTTTTAGCCAGGATGGTCTCAATCTCCTGACCTCGTGGTCCGCCCGCTTTGGCCTCCCAAAGTGCTGGGATTACAGGTGTGAGCCACTGCGCCCGGCCAATTCATTGCGTTTTTATTCAACAAGTATTTATTGATTGCCTGCTGTGAACTAGGCATGGTCCTAGATGCTGATGAGTAAACAAAACAAAAATCCCCGTCCTCATGGAGCTTTCATCCTAGTGAGTCGAGACCAAGTAAAAGTTCTAAATAAGTAAATTATATTGTATCAGACGATGGTAAAATAAGGCTGGAGAGGGCCGGGCGTGGTGGCTCACGCCTGTAATCCCAGCACTTTGGAAGGCCAAGGCAGGTGGATCATGAGGTCAGGAGATTGAGACCATCCTGGCTAACACGGTGAAACCCCGTCTCTACTAAAAATACAAAAAATTAGCCGGGCATAGTGCTGGGCACTTGTAGTCCCAGCCACTCGGGAGGCTGAGGCAGGAGAATGGTGTGAACCCGGGAGATGGAGCTTGCAGTGAGCCAAGATTGCCCCACTGCACTCCAGCCTGGGCAACAGAGCGAGACTCCGTCTCAAAAAATATATATATATAAATAAAAAATAAGGCTGGAGAGGTAGTTTAAGAGTGCCAAGTTTGTGGGGAATTTGGTGCTCTGATTTTAAATAGGGTTATCAAGAATATTCACTAAAAGTTGACACTTCAACAAAGTTCTGAAGGAAGAGAGGGAAGAAGCCATGGAAATATCTAGGGTGAAAAGCATTCCAGGAAGAAGGAAAAGGCAAGTGCAAAAAACCTGAGGCAGGAACAACAAGGAAGCCAGTGTGGCAAGA
This sequence comes from Pan troglodytes, assembly GCF_028858775.2. Lineage (NCBI taxonomy): Eukaryota > Metazoa > Chordata > Mammalia > Primates > Hominidae > Pan > Pan troglodytes. Next base: position 56,431,629 of record NC_072414.2, read on the forward strand.
GTGGAGTGAAAGTGAAGGAGAGAAGTAAGAGAAGGTATCAGAGAGGAAATGGGGGGCCAGATTGTCTATGGACTTGTAGGTCATGGTAAGCAAGGACTTAGACTTTTATTCTGATTGAGATGAAAACCCGTTGGAGAGTTTTAAGCAGAAGAATGGTGTGATCTGATACAAAAAAAAAAAAAAAATTAGTTCTGGCAGCTGTGTTGAGAATAGACCAAGAGGGAAGTTAAGGGCAGAAATGGACCACTTAAGAGGTTATTGCAGAAGCCCAGGGAGACATTATGATGGCTTGGACCAGGGAAGTAGCCATTGAAATCTTAAGAAATGGTGAGATATTGGATATACTTTGGCTTTTCTTTGAGACAGGGTCTCACTCTGTTGCCCACGCTAGAGTGTGTGCCACTATGCTTGGCTAATTTTTTTAATGTTTTATTTTTTGTAGAGATGGGGTCTTGCTATGTTGCCCAGGCTGATCCCAAACTCCTGGGCTCAAGCAATCCTCCTGCCTGGGCCTCCCAAAGTGCTGGGATTAGAAGTGTGAGCCACCGCACCTAGCCAGGGAAAAGAATTCTATCTTTGGATGGCAAGAGTGAAGATAAAAAAAAAAAAAAGGATTCTATCAAGTTCTACTACAGATAGATCAAGTTCTACTACAGATAGATCAATTAAGATGAGAACTGAGCCAGGCACGGTGGCTCACGCCTGTAATCCCAGCACTTTGGGAGGCTGAGGCAGGTGGATTACCTGAGGTCAGGAGTTCAAGACCAGCCTGGCTAACATGGTGAAACCCTGTTTCTACTAAAAATACAAAATTAGCTGGGCATGGTTTTGGACGCCTGTAATCCCAGCTACTCGGGAGGCTGAGGCAGGCAGGAGAATCGCTTGAACCCAGGAGGCAGAGGTTGGAGTGAGCCGAGATCACACCATTGCACTCCAGCCTGGGTAACAGGGTAAGACTCCATCTCAAAAAAAAAAAAAAAAAAGATGAGAACTGTGAATTGACCGTTTGATTTAGCAACATGGAAGTCAACAGTGACCTTTACAAGAATGATTTTGATGGAATGATGAGAGTGAAAGCCTACTTATAGTGAATTCAAGAAAAAAGTAGGAGAGGAATTAAAGGCAGGGAGTACAGATAATCTTTTGATGAATTTTGTTGTAATGGGAATCTGAGAAATGAGTAGTAGCTGGAGGAGGATGTGGGATCTGGATAAGAGATTTTGTTTCATGTCAGACATTACAGAATGTTTGTGTGTTAATAGGATTGATCCAGTAGAGAGGCAAAAACTATTGATATGGAAGAAAGAGGAGAGATTGGCTGAAATGGTTTATGGTGTTGGAAAAGCAGAGCTGTTGATTGTCCTTTGCCTCAATGGTCTCTAAGCCACAGGGAAGGAAAAATAGGAAAATTAAAGAGATAGTAATTATGAATGCTGCTGCTCTGGTCTCTGTAGAATTAGGTTTGGAGATCTTGATGGCAGCCTCTGGTTTTATTTGTGCCAAAGCACCTCAGCATGGATCTTGTGCAGAGCTTATTTCCTTCTAATACCCAGCAATAACAGCTGGGCCCTGTTTTTCTTTGGCTTCTGAAGATAAAAGGGATAAGAAAGAAGAGGGTTTACCTTTGTATCTGTAGCCTTACTTTTCTACCGTGAACATTTGACCCTGCCTATTAATATGATTGTGGCTGATAGTTAATATTAAGTTTGTTTTATTGGCTGGGTGCGGTGACTCTCTCCTATAATCCCAGAACTTTGGGAGGTTGAGGCAGGAGAATCATTTGGGTCCAGGAGTTTGAGATCAGCCTGGGCAACATAGAGAGACCCCATCTTTAAAAAAAAACAAAACAAAAACAAAGTACATGTCCCACCTCTTCCACACTGAAAGCCATGGTGTATGGGCAGGGCCAGATGCTACTAAAAATCCCTTCTGTTTTCTCCACAGCATCACTTATCATGTAGGACAAGAGTGGTCAATAAAGAAGTTTAACTATTCATGCTTCTAGTTACAGAGAAATTTGAATTTCCTTACTTTTTAAAATGAAACTTTTAGTGGCTTAGACTTTAGAAGGCTTATCTTAGCAGTCAAATAAGGGTGGAAAATACAGGTAATTTCATACTTTTTATGGTAGTTACTAGGAGAAAGTCTTCTCTGGTAATGAAGTCTGACCCAGAAGCCTATGAGTCATATTTGTTGAATGTGCTAAACATAAGACATAGTAAGATAGGAAATAATGAAATTCCAGCTCAGCCATTGCTAACCCCCAATTGTTCTTAAATTGTGATTGTGTAGCCAGCATAGTCTTACTCTAGGTTCTGTGTCTGTTTTTACAAAAAAAGTAAAAGTCCTAACTATTCACACAGATTTGTTTTTATGATAAGAGATCCAAAGGAGGTTTCTAAATAATTTTCAGAATTGCTCTAACCAGTTACCTTTTCACCCGAAGTAGATCTGGAAAGCATCCAGCAAAACAGCTTTTGCATGTTCATACCTTTCAGAATGAATCATCTTCCTTCCCTTTAGCTAGAGAAGGGCTATGTGTACTGTTTCTGGCAGAATTTCCACAGATGTTTTATTTTTCTTAAGTCTTCCAGTGCTTCACTTGAGTTGAACCTAGGGGGTACCTGATGTTCCCCAAGGAGATCTCTGAATCTCCTGACTCTTGGCTGTTTGTGATAAAAGAGCAGTCAGTTCTGATTCTTCTGGGAGGATTTCAGGTATCCTTTTTTTTTTTTTTTAAATGAAGTTGTTCCCACTATAGGAAATCAGAGATGGCAGGCAATAGACTGTATAATGCTGTACTAAGGATTGTAGAAAGGTGAAGGTTTGTTCTTGCTTGTTGAGCATAATCCTCTTTACCTGTGAAATGGAAAGTACTATCATCAGAATGTTGAGGTGAAATCTGGGACATCTTCTGTTCTCCTTAAATTCAAAGCTTGTCCCAACTAGCCTGAACTTTTTATTTTTATATTTCACAGTTTCCAGACATCAGTCAAGAATCTGATTCTCCATATGTTTTCATCTGCAAAAATCCTCAGGAAATGGTTGTGAAGTTTCCTATTAAAGGAAATCCAAAAATCTGTAAGTCATGATTTTTTTTTCTTTAAGACTAGTCAAGTGCAGTAGTAAGGAATGGGGAAAAAAGTAGAACAAGGAGTTCAATCTATAACTGACTGTGAACAATCAGTTGAGGTAACCCACTACCTTTGGATCAGCCTGTAAGTCATAATCTTTGATGGTCTAATTTTCTTTTCTTTTCTTTTTTTTTGTCTTGCATCTCATTTGTCTAGATTTTTATAAAATCTTCCCTTTTGGCCGGGCACGGTGGCTCATGCCTATAATCCCAGCACTTTGGGAGGCCGAGGCAGGCGGATCACAAGGTCAAGAGATCGAGACCATCCTGGCCAACATGGTGAAACCCCCCCCCGTCTCTACTAAGATTACAAAAAAAAAAAAAAAAAATTAGCTGGGTGTGGTGGTGTGCGCCTGTAGCGCCTGTAGTGCCTGTAGCGCCTGTAGTCTCAGCTGCTTGGAAGGCTGAGGCAGGAGAATCGCTTGAACCTGGGAGGCGGAGGTTACAGTGAGCTGAGATTGTGCCATTACACTCCAGCCTGGTAACAGAGCGACACTGAGTCTCAAAAAAAAAAAAAAAAAATTTATTGTGTTCTGTGGGTCCCTAGTGTTGGAGGCTTAATATAATTATACTTATCAATAACTTTATGTTAGGTTAACTACAGTAAAGCCTTTCCAAAGTATACCTTGATCCACAATTATCGGCATAGTAAGTCGCTCTAAACTTCAATTTCAGATCCTATTACATTAAAATGCTATTTGTCAGCCAAAAGAGTGTTTTGCCCCACTGTACTGCTCATTAAAGGAAGTAGTAAGGCAGTGCAGTGGCAACATTGTCATTTATCCATTTATTCATTGTTCAGTATTCAACTCAAGAATAAGGGCTGGGCGTGGTGGCTCATGCCTATAATCCCAGCACTTTGGGAGGCTGAGACGGGTGGATCATCTGAGGTCAGGAGTTCTAGACCAGCCTGGCCAACATGGTAAAACCCCGTCTCTACTAAAAATACAAAAAATTAGCAGGGCATGGTGGTGGGCACCTGTAATCCCAGCTACTCGGGAGGCTGAGGCAGAAGTATCGCTTGAACTCGGGAGGCAGAGGTTGCAGTGAGCCGAGATCACGCCACTGCACTCCAGCCTAGGCAACAAGAGCGAAACTCCATCTCAAAAAAAAGACTTAACATTTTAAGTATTTATTATTGAACATCTATTTTAGAGACACCACTTCCCACATTTCTCTTCATTATTGGTTCCCAGAGTACAGCCTTGGCTCTCTTGCTTTTCATTCCTTTTTAACATTTTTTTTTTTTTGAGACAGAGTCTCGCTCTGTCTCCGAGGCTGGAGTGCAGTGGCCCAATCTCGGCTCACTACAACCTCCACCTCCTGGGTTCAAGCGATTCTCCTGCCTCAGCCTCCCGAGTAGCTGGGACTACAGGCGTCCGCCACCACTCCCGGCTAATTTTTGTATTTTAGTAGAGATGGGGTTTCACCACATTGGCCAGGCTGGTCTCGAACTCCTGACCTTGTGATCCGCCTGCCTCGGCCTCCCAAATGCTGGGATTACAGGCGTGAGCCACTGCACCTGGCCTCATTTTAAAAAATTTTATTAGTTAATTGATTGAGACAGGGTCTAGCTGGGACCCATCTTTTCTTCCTCTGTCCTAGAGCAGCCTCTTGTATTTCAAAGCAGTCTCAAAATGCATATAGTGGGCCGGGCGTGGTGGCTCACGCCTGTAATCCCAACACTTTGGGAGGCCGAGGCAGGTGGATCACAAGGTCAGGAGATCGAGACCATCCTGGCTAACACAGTGAAACCCCATCTCTACTAAAAATACAAAAAATTAGCCAGGCATGGTAGCGGGCACCTGTAGTCCCAGCTACTCGGGAGGCTGAGGCAGGAGAATGGCGTGAACCTGGGAGGCGGAGCTTACAGTGAGTCAAGATTGCACCACTGCACTCCAGCCTGGGCAACAGAGCGAGACTCCGTCTCAAAACAAAACAAAACAAAAACAAAAACAAACAAAAAAAACACACATATAGTAGTGGTGTCCTCCCTGCCTAACATCCTTGGAAAAGCAACATCAGCAACTCTCCCATTTGCTCATGTCAGTTACCATTTTGTGCCTCTTTGTCATTGCTTTCCCATTGTGTGAATTGCATGATTCTAGGGCATGCATTGTCCTCACTGGTGCGAAACTCTCCCTCATCCAATGCCTTGGGGACCAACTAGCCATTTTATAAATCTATGCCCTAGAGAAGTACTTCTCAAACTATAATGTAACTAAAAATCACCTAGCAAGCTGTTAAAACACAGGTTCCTCAATCCTGCTCTCAGGTGATACTGATGCTGTTGGCCAGCTGGCTGTACTTTAAGTAACACTGCTTTCAATCACAAAATGAAATGCTTGGAGTAGGAATTTATATTAATGTATATTTACTGCAAAATTCAGGCAACATCTTGATTGATAAGATCCTAAGATTCCTACACATTCAAAGATCTGAACCAAGTTGCCCTTAACTGACACAAATTATTTACTTCAGATGGTACTCCAGTTGGTGGCCCAGTAGCCCTGGAAATCCTTTCTTTTCTCCACTATTAAGGATTTATTTATTTTTGAGATAGGGCCTTGGCCTGTCACCCAGCCTGGAATGCAGTTGTGCAATTATGGCTCATTGCAGCCTCCACCTCCTGGGATAAAGTAATCCTCCCACCTCAGCCCCCAAAGTAGCTGGGACTACAGGTATGTGCCACCACACCCAGATAATTTTTAAATTTTTGGTAGAGATGAGGTCTCACTATGTTGCCCAGTCTGGTCTCAAGTGATCCTCCTGCCTTGGCCTCCTAAAGTGTTAGGATTACAGGTGTGAGCCACCACACCTGGCCCTGTTTAGGATTTAGATCTCCTTTTACCCTCCCTCTGTTTTGGTTCTAGCAGTCTACCCCTTCCTCCTCCATTTCATTCTCACCTTCCTCTAGGTACTGGTGGCAACACTGGTGGTAGGAGGAAACGGTGGTAAATCCTCTCTCTCAAACCCACTGTTAATTGATCTTTAGTCCTACTTCCCTTTTCGTAGCTTCTTCCCCTGGCTTGGTTTTCATCTGCTGCCTAAAGTCCTGTGAGAAAATGTTCTGTGTAGAGTTTAGCTATTTCTCTGAAATGTTTTACTTTAGTACTTTCTCTACACCTTCAGGACCTATAGGGCCTTCATTTTTCTCCATAAGGTTTCATGATGGTGAGGGGAGTGACATTCTTAGGAGAAACCTTTAATAACTTCCTATCTTTTTCGTATTGTTTCTGTTAGTTAATGGTAGACTAGACAAGGTTAAAAATTGCACAGAAACAATAGGTAGTGAAAATTTTATTTTGAGATGGGGTCTCACTCTGTTATCCAGGTTGGAGTGCAGTGGCACAATCTCAATTCACTGCAACTTCCATCTCCCAGGCTCAAGTGATCCTCCCACCTCAGCCTCCTAAGTAGCTGGGACCACAGGCACGCGCCTCCATGCTTGGCTAATTTTTTGTATTTTTGCTAGAAACGGGGTCTTGCCATGTTGCCCAGGCTGGTCTTGAACTCCTGAGCTCAGGTGATCCATCCACCTTGGCCTCTCTAAAAACCTTCTACTCTGCCAGAACTCTCTTGCCTTAAGTCCTAGGGGATGCCTCCAGTAGTTTAAGCTGGAAAAGTCTTTAATCCCAGTTACATTGGGGAAAATACATACCTGCCTCTTAATTTGGAATGGTTATCACACTTTCCCCTAGATATATTATTACATGAAGTGATTAAGTTTAATAGCAATAATATTAATACTTGGTCAGGCACAGTGGCTCATGTCTATAATCCCAGCACTTTAGGAATCTGAGGCAGGAGGATCACTTGAAGCCAGGAGTTTGAGACCAGCCTGAGTAACATAGCGAGACCCTGTCTCTACAAAAAAATAAAAAAATTATTCCAGTGTGGTGGCGTGTGCCTATAGTGCCAGCTACTTGGGAGGCTGAGGCAGAAATATTGCTTGAGCCCAGGAGTTCAAGGCTGCAATGGGCTATGATTGCAATACTGCACTCCAGCCTGGGTGACACAGCGAGACCCTGTCTCTAAAAAAAAAAAATTAATTAATAGTCTGCTTTACTTTTAACACTGTGGCTTAAATGTTTTTTTTTTTTTTTTTTTTTTTTTTTTGTGGGATGGCTTAGGAACCTAGCCACCCTTTACAGATTAGTTCTATGATAAATATATTCGAAATTCCAAACTTTTATTTTTGAGACAGGGGTCTCACTGTGTTGCCTAGACTGGCCTTGAACTCTGGGCTCAAGAGATCTTCCTGCCTGAGCCTCCCAAGTAGCTGGAACTACTATGTAGATATACACTACTATGATGCCCGGCTTCAGGTTCCAAACTTCAGACTTGCAAATAAACTTTCAGAATATGACCCATTTATGTGTTGTATCATATATATATATATATATATATGGATGTATAAATGCCTTAAATTAAAGGTGTATACTTTGATTTGTTTGTTTTTGGAAGTGTAAATTTGAGTTTGCTTGACCTTAAGGTAATTGTGTCTCCTGAAATTGAGATAATTCAGAAAAGAGCAATATACAATAGGGTATCACCTGGCTCTGTGTCTGCTTTATATAGGTTGAATACTCAGATAAAGGAAATTTTTTAAATTTAGCAACATGCTCTATAAACTCATGCACCTTATATCTTTTGCAAACCATGTGAAAATTCCTATGAGAGTTATATCAATTGATGACAAATATTTTTTCCCTTTTAACTTCTTGCCCATCTGCTGCACATGCATTTGATTTTCTTTTAGGCACTATGATTGAGGATGTGGTTTAACACTGAAACGATTAGGTACTAAATGTAAAAATATTGGGGAAATACAGAAACTAAGTGTTACACCCTACCATGAAGAGGATGTATTGTATGTCACTATGGTTCACTATCCAGATCCTGATCTTAGAAGCCCAGGGTGGGCTGGGCGCAGTGGCTCACGCCTGTAATCCCAGCACTTTGGGAGGCCGAGGCAGATCACAAGGTCAGGAGATGGAGACCATCCTGGCTAACACGGTGAAACCCCGTCTCTACTAAAAATACAAAACATTAGCCAGACGTGGTGGCAGGTGCCTGTAGTCCCAGCTACTCGGGAGGCTGAGGCAGGAGAATGGCGTGAACCCGGGAGGCGGAGCTTGCAGTGAGTCGAGATGGCGCCACTGCACTCCAGCCTGGGCGAGAGTGTGAGACTCTGTCTCAAAAAAAAAAAAAAAAAAAAAAAAAAAAAAAGGGAAAAAAAGAAAAAAGAAGCCCAGGGTGAACTAGAACTCAGAGCTTAGAGTTCCTGCAATCTAAGGACAGTCATGATGACTGCTGCTTTCCACAAGAAGCCCCAGTCCCTTACCATCATTGCCCACAGCTGGCCCAAGAGTTGCCTCTATTGGCAATCATTCTGTTAGACGTTAAGGATACAAAATGTCCATGATTGTAAGGAGTTCACAGATTGTTGGCAAATGTCTGATTTTTTTTAGGCAGCCTGGGGATGAAAGAACGTCTGAATTCCTGGGAATATCCTGGAAATCCTTGTTCCTCTTGTATCTTGTTTCTCCTATTAGCTTTCCATTTTAGACATCATCATTGAAGCCAGAGATTAGTCTGCCTACAATTGAGTGTTTTATTCTGATGGGTTCATCTTACCTGAGCTGGTCTCACTTGAGGGCTTTCATAATCATACTGGAGTTTCCTGAAACGTAAAATAGGAATGTTCTCATTCAGTAAAGCTTTAAGAATGTGAAGAAAATGATATGTCTTTTTTTCTTATGAAGAATCTGAAATAAATAATAATTAAAAGACTTGCCTGGGGTTATATGGTAAATGAAAGGTGAAATTGAAACCATAACTAAGAAACCTAACTCCCAAGCCTCAGCGTAAATAATATAACCACCCTTACTTCTTCAGGAGACTTTGAATTTATGAAGCCCCCCACTTTTTTTTTTGAGATGGGGTCTTGCTCTGTTGCCCAGGCTGGCATGCACTGGTGAGATCTCAGCTCACTGCAACGTCTGCCTCCTGGGTTCAAGCAATTCTCCTGCCTCAGCCTCCCGAGTAGCTGGGATTACAGGCGAGCGCCATCACACCCAACTAATTTTTGTATTTTTAGTAGAGACGGGGTTTCGCCATGTTGGTCAGGCTGGTCTTGAACTCCTGACCTCAAGTGATTTGCTTGCTTTGGCCTCCCAAAGTGCTGGGATTACAGGCATGAGCCACACCTGGCCTGAAACACTTTAATATATATTATTTCAGTTATAGGCTGAGCATCCCAAATCTGATCTTTTTTTTTTTTTTTTGGGAGTGGGTCTCACTCTGTCACCCAGGCTGAAGTGTAGTGGTGTGAACTCGGCTCACTGCAACCTCTGCCTCCCTGGCTCAAGCAATTGTCCCACCTCAGCCTCCCAAGTAGCTGGGACTATAGGCCTGCACCACCATACCCGGCTAATTTTTTATTGCTTTTATTTTTATTAATTTTTTTTTTTTGAGTTTTACTCTTGTTGCCCAGGCTGGAGTGCAATGGTGCGATCTTGGCTCACTGGAACCTCCGACTCCTGGGTTCAACTGATTCTCCTGCCTCAGCCTCTTGAGTAGCTGGGATTACAGACACCCTCCACCACGCCCAACTAATTTTTGTATTTTTAGTAGAGACGGGGTTTCACCATTTTGACCAGGCTGGTCTTGAACTTCTGACCTTAGGTGATCTGCCTGTCTCGGCCTCCCAAAGTGCAGGGATTACAGGAGTGAGCCACTGTGCCCGGCCCCAAAAAAAAAAAAAAAAATTTTTTTTTTAGACAGGTCTCACTCTGTTGCCCATGCTGGAGTGCAATGGCATGAGATCTTGGCTCACTGCAACCTCCACCTCCTGGGCTCATGCCATCCTCCTGTCTCAGCCTCCCGAGTAGCTGGGACTCCAGGCTTGCACCACCATACCCGGCAAATTTTTCTGGGGGTTGAGGGGGGGTTTCGTTTTTTTGTTAGAGACAGTATTTCACCATGTTGGCCAGACTGGTCTGGAACTTCTGGGCTCAAGCGATCTGCCTGCCTTGGCCTCCCAAAGTACTGGGATTGCAGGCATGAGCCACCACGCCCTGCCACAAATCTGAAAATCTGAAATGCAAAATCTAAACCTTTTTGAGCTTCAACATGATGCTCAAAGGATATGCTCATTGGAGCATTTGGGATTTTGGATTTCTGGATTTGGGATACTTAACCAGTAAATATATATAATGCAAATATTCCAAAATCCAAAAAAATCTGAAATTTAAAACACTTCTGGTCCCAAGCATTTTAGATAAGGAATACTGAACCTGTCGTTATTTGATTAAAGGACTCAGTGTACGTGTAATACACGTAGCTCAGTGACTGGTCTATAGAAAGCACTTCATGTTAGCTATAATCTTCTTAATAACTCTGTGTGTTAGTAAGGGCTTTTTCCTCCTTTCATTTTACAGGTTTATGGAAGTTGTTTTACTCAAATCTTTCTGGCGCAAGGTTTCCTGTTCTTTTCACTGTATCAGATTGTCTCAGGAACAAATTATTCCAATTTACATTTCATTTCTAGGGCACAATATCATAGAGTTGGAAGGAACCTTCAGTATTGTATAGTCCAGTTTCCTCTTAGAGTTGATAAAAATTGAGGACAAGAGTGACTAGGTAACATACTCAAGGTTATACAGCTAGGAAGTCTTAGGATTAAAACTGAGTTTTTCAGCCAGGTGTGGTGGCTCACGCCTGTAATCCCAGCACTTTGGGAGGCTGAGGTGGGGTGGGGGATTGCTTGAGGTCAGGAGTTCAAGACCAACTTGGCCAACATGGTGAAACCCTATCTCTACCAAAAAATAAAAAAATTAGCTGGGCATGATGGCACACACCTGTAGTCCCAGCTACATGGGAGGCTAAGGCAGAATTGCTTGAACCTGGGTGGTGGGGGTTGCAGTGAGCCGAGATTATGCCATTGCACTCCAGCCTGGGCGACAGAGACTCTGTCTTAATAAATAAAGTCTTTCAACTTATGCAATACAGACAATTGGATGTCTGGAGTCCTAGATGGAATTCTAAATTCTGTCCTAGCTTGTCCTAAAAAGCTGAATGGGACTCACCTCTGGGTACCACCACCTTTACAATCTGTACTCTTACATTTATCTGATATCTGCTATTTGTGGTTACTTAGTACTGTCTATAATATAAAGGTTTTGAAATTTGTAATGTCTACCTTTGTTTAATTCATTTGGTGAGAGTATTTATTGAGCGTCTACCATTTGGCAGTCACTATGGTAGTGTTAGGGATACAAAGGCTGACTTGCCTTGTAACAGGGCTCTTTGCCAGATGGCTGGCACATGTTCAGGTTTTCAGCCAGGCAGCATAAGGGATAAAAGAACTCCTAAATCCCTGGGAATGCCCTATGCTCTAAAGCCCTAATTAAAATCAACAGCATTGTGATTATTGTTAAATGATATTCAGGGTATCACTTAGTGATGGTTTCTGAGGAAGCCTAGAAAAGGACATAATGTTCTTCTAGAAGCAGGTGTAGCCTAAAAGAAAAGAGAGAGAGAGATAAACAAAGAGAGATATACAGACAGACTAATGTTGGGCAAGAGGAGATTTAAGTAAACAGAGAAACTTGTTAGGCTGAGGCTAATTTTTCTCACAATCTTACTGTGCCATGGTCAGTACATGTATTCTTAACTTAATTGGACAAGTGAAAATACTGAAATCCAGAGAAATTGAATGACTCGCCTAGGTCATACAGCTAGTTAATACCAGAGAAGGGTGGACTAGAACCTGGGTCTTCTGATTTTTAGTCCAGTGCTCTTTCTGTTATGCCCAATTGCTGCAACAAATGAAAATGACAACATATTGAGAGGCAGTGATTATGGGCATGGGCCTGTGGTATACTCAGCTGCCTTTGAAGGGGAAGACTCCTTGTTTTTTTTTTTGTTTGTTTTCTTTTTTTTTTTTAGTGCTGAGACTGAACTGAATTATGTTTCTATTTTCAGCATAAGCATCACTATTGACTTAGGTGAGACTTTTTGTGGGAGAAAGCAAACTGCCAAACTGTTCTCAGGCCAGACAGACAGGAATTCTCTTAAGATTCTCCTAATGAGATGGATGGTTCCTAAGGCTGCTACCACTGAGCCAAACTCTATCCTGGTAGATCTGAGAAGAGGTCAGAGACCACATCAGTAATATACCTTTCATTAGGGTCACCTGGGATGGGAAGGTTGCTTGTTTTCTAAGTTTAACACTTAGAGAGTCATATAGCCTATGACCTTTAACCTTCTTAGCTGGTGATAGGGGCCCTTTGTCAGTAAAGCATTCATGTGGATTCTATTCCACTGTTGCAGGTCACTCCCCCTATTAAGTCTGAGGCAGCAAAGGGGTGTTGAACTGCTTTTCTCACTGTGAAGGTTCATGCATTATGCTCAGCCAGTTAACAGGTCACAGGAATGGATTTCCCACTGTGAAATGCCTGCCTTTATTGCATGTGTATATTCTTAAAAATTTGCCGTAGCATCAAACCCCTTAAAAATGTGATTATTTCTTTTCTAGTAGCTACAAAATTAGAAATAATTAACTTCTTAGATTCTTAGGACAAATACTCATTGTATGCATTTGTGTATCCTTGTACAGTGTTCCCATTGCTTCCTTATTCTTACAGAATGAAACTCTGAAGTTTGGAAGTGTCTGAGTCCTGAAGTAAGATAATTGAATGTGACAGGAACACAGTAACCAGAAGACCTGGGAGGCTGCAAAAGATTTGCATTGCAAATACAAAAATAAATAATGAGACTTATTTTTCTCCCTTACAGGGAAATTGGATTCCAAGATCCATCAAGGAGCAAAGAAGGGGTTAATGAAGCAGAATAAAGCTGTCTGACCCAGGAGAAAAGGAACTATACAGCATAGTGGAGTTTTGTGTACTAAAATTGCTATCTACTGGTCCTTTGGAATTGAAGTAGTAGAAACCTAAAGGCTTGGCGTCAGGCTTGAATATCTCAGAACTTAAACTCTTACCAAAATCTGTATATTTTTCTTAAGGAGTGGGATTCCTACTTTATGTAATGGGTCAAAATCTTTGAACACATTATTTATAAAAACCTGTTTAAAAATTCTAAGTCTTTTGACATTTTTCTTAGAATAGTATCAAAAGAGATTGGACCAAGTTGGAAATTCTTTTCCTTTCTGAGACTTGTATTTGTAGTTAGAAAGTTTTTAACCTAGGTTAATGATTTTTTTTGAGGGTTCCTCTCAGATTTTAAAGTTTCTTATCAAAGGGATAATCTGATAGAGTAATAGGATGTTTGAGGAATCCTGTGCTTAATACAAACCTGTGATGGGACAAAAAGGTTTGTAACAAGTTTTCTGCTCCAATCCAATGTCTCTTAAACAGTCTGAATGAAATGTGAAAAGCCGAGTAACCCTCACTGGCAAATTTTTTTTTTGGAAGGAATAACCTGAAGAAGTGCTTCCACTTCTTGGGTTTGAGAAGCCAGGATATGGATGGTTCAGACTGGGAGGAGATGGAGCCACCTGCTAAAGCACCATGAAGGTGCCCTATTTATTTTGTTGGTATTGCAAAAGCATCACTTGGATGGGGCAATTAGAAACAAACTAAAAAATAAAATCGCCTTAGTAAATGCATCCAAATACCCACCAAATGCTGAACTCAAACCTTTTAAACCATTCACATCCCAGAAAGCTATGCGCTTTGGAAAAAGAAGAGGTTGGTTTGAAATGAGATTTTTGTCAGTCTGGCCGTCCTTAGTGAAACACTTTCTGAGGCTGTTCTGAAGAGCTGTCAGAATCTCAGTTGCTGGCATCCTGAGGAAATTCATGGTCTTAAATGTGTATGTTCTGCTTTTTATAAAACACCACCACCACACTGGGGAAGTTGGACTCCCTCCAGCAGTTGTGTGCATTTCTTAAAAAAGAGAGAGCAAGGGAGAGAAAAAAAATGTGCCCTGTGTTATGAAAAAGATTAATTTCCCCTTTCTTTAATCCTTCATATTCAGCGTTTATTTGCATTGAAATGCCTCCACTCATTATGCATTGATGTTCACTCAACTGTGAACCCTGCTTGTTGCATAGCTCTAGGCATTGGTTTTGCAGGGCCTGATCACTCTGGATTCCCAGGGAAAACCCACCCGATTCTTGTTGCGGCGATGCAAACATGTAGTATTCTCTTTTTCTGTTCAACCTCTGGAGAAAGGGGAAAGGACTGCTAATGTCCACTTCTTTGGCAGGGGGCATGTCGGGGGAGTCTCTTTCTGGCTTCCTGCAGACCCTACTATTAATGAAGCCATACTGGGTTCACTATGCAGCTAATAGTTTACTAAGCAGTAGCACCTTGAATTCTATGCTGGAGTTGTCTGGCTCTCTTAATACCAAAATAAAATTAGAAGGCAGGAGGTGAAGAGCCTAGGGAGGGAGGAAAAAAGTTTATTTGAACAACAGCCTGAGCATAGAGGTGTCTGGATTGATTTTTTTCTCCTGGATAGACTGTGTGCATGCCGAAAGAAAAACATCAGGAGCTGTGACAGATCAGGTTATGCAACCATTTTGTGTGCTGAGATAAGACAGTTTACAAGAACTTTACAAGTTTACAAGAACCCACCTCAGCATCCAAAATATGCAACTGGAGCCTCATTAGTAAATGGCAGAATAACATGGAAACTTCTCCTTTTCATGGTTAGACTGTGAAAGTCTGTCTTTAGTTCATATGGTGGTGGTGGTATAAGGTCTCTCTTTTATTTGTGGAGACACCAGGGAGGAAGTGTGGGAGAAACTTGGGGGTAGATGGCCTTCAGTTGCTCAGTGATGAATAGCACAATTTAAAGCCTAGTGGAAATTCTTAGCAGCCTGAGTGCAAACTTGCCCAGGAATAGCCTTTTAGGACTTTACAACACTTTGCTCTGACTGTGTAACTCTGGGACAGTGTGGCCTAAAGGAAGTTTCACATTTCTGAGCTGGTTTTTTGTTGCAGTCTAAATATCTGTACCCCCTTTTGAATAGTTGGGTTCAATTGCTGTCAATTTGTATAGTGCCTAAAGGTTTCAGCTTTTTTGTTTTTGTTTTTGTTTTTGTTTTTCCAGGCAGGACTCAGTCTCATTTATATAAAGTCAGAGTAGGGGGATATATGAAACTGGAGACTTTCTCTGACGGGGTTTAGGAAGCCTTGGCTTTATTGCTTCTCGGCCTTTTGGCTAAGATCAAATGTAGGAAGCCTTGGCTTTGCAGTTAGATGTTTGGAATAGAGTAAGGGTTTTTGTTTGTTTCTTGCTATAGCTAATCTGGAAAAAGAAAACTAGGTATCCCCTCTTTTAAGTCAGAAGTTTACATAAATTCATTTTTTCCTAGGAAGTAAGTGTGAAAAATTTAGACTTCAAAGCCCATTTATGTGGATTTCATTTAATTTAGTAAATTTTTAAAATGCACCTAGCCAAGATCAAGACAGCATGGGAGTTATTCTCAAAAAGTCAGCTCAAAAAGACGAGTAAACAGCAAGCATCTATTAAACTAAAGAAATCAGTGAACTTCAGTTTGTTAGGCCTGGGGAGGGACAGAAAATCCAATGATGAAGGAATTTTTTTTCCTAGAGATTCAAGTAGCCAAGCATACATCTGCTGCTCTGAGCTTCTGTGAATGTGTTCGGAGAGAGGTGATCCATACCACAGGCACCAGCAGCAACAAGGCATCCAGCATGTGGAGGGCTTTTCTACTTCTCTCATGCAGAGAAGAAAGAATACAGCCTCAGTGCCATCCTCTGACACAAATGAACTTGTGTAAATGTCCATTTATGTGTATGTACATAATGTGGCTTAATTCATAGGGTGACAACTGATAACCTGATCCATTTTCAGACTTCATTTGTGACAATAGAAAGTCCAGAGAGACAACCTAGTAAGTGTACCCTAGCTTGAGGTCAGAAAAATGGATGTGTATATAGTGAGTGGGACTGTGGAACAGTGGGGTGGTGGGGAGTTCCTGAGAATCCACAGAGGAATGTCACAGGAAGGGAGTGAGATAGTGGCATAAGGAGAAAAAAAAAATCAGTACAGAGGATTTAAGAGTCTAGAGCTGTACTGTCTATTATGGTAGCCACTAGCCACTTGTGGTTATGAAAATTTCAATTATATGAAATTAAGGATTCAGTTATTCAGTCACTGTTGACCATATTTCAAGTGCTCAAATAGCTACATGTGGCTAGCGACTTCTGCATTGGACAGCACAGGTATAGAACATTTCCATCGCTGCAAAAAGTTCTGTTGGATAGTGCTTGTCTGGAGCAGGGGTTGGCAAACTTTCTGTAAAGGGTCAGATAGCAAATATTTTAGGCTTTACACAGGCCATGCAGTCCTTGTTTCAACTGTTCAACTCTGCTGTTGTAGTAAAAATGCATCTATAGATGATAATGTAAATGAATGAGCTTGGCTAGAGCCAATAAAACTATTTTTTTGTTTGTTTTTTAAGACAGTTTCATTCTTGTTGCCCAGGCTGGAGTGCAGTGGCAAGATTTCAGCTCATTGCAACCTCTGCCTACCGGGTTCAAGCGATTCTCCTGCCTCAGCCTCTCAAGTAGCTGGGATTACAGGCATGTACCACCACGCCCGGCTACTTTTGTATTTTTACGGGGTTTCTCCATGTTGGTCAGCCTGGTCTCAAATTCCCGACCTCACGTGATCCGCCCGCCTCAGCCTCCCAAAGTGCTGAGATTACAGGCATGAGCCACCGCACCTGGCCTGAAATTTGAATTTCATATCATTTTCACATCATGAAATAGTCTTTTGATTATTTAACTGCTTAAAAATGTAAAAATCATTCTAGCTCATGGGACATGTTAAAACAGGTGGTGAGCCTGATTTGACCTGTGAGATGCAGTTTGCCAACCCTTGGTCTAGAGGAACAGTAAATCAAAACTTAAGGTTTGTTTACTATGTAGGACATCTGATCACTTGAACATTTTTAGTGGTTCTTCGAGGCTTGAGAACTTTCTCTGGCTGAAACTTGGAGTTCACTGCAGGAATGTTTACCTTCCTTTGTTCCCTATTTTTGCAGTCTAGTTCTCTCCAATGGCAGAGTCATGCTCCTTCAGTGGGAGATGACTACTGGAATGTTTAATCCTTAATTAAATCATGCCTAAGTCTAAAACACTAAACCCTTCTCTGTCTCCACCTGCTAAGTAGCTGAATCCTCACTTGTAACTTTGTCTAGTATACATTGGAAGTTCGCTGTCACCTGGGATCAGTTCTGCCCCTGTACTGTCTAACAACATGACTATTGGTGGACCAAAGAGAGATTATTTTTCCTAGACCAGAAAGGTTTACTTTTTATCTTTAGCTATCAACCCCTCCCCCCACCTTTTTATGACCTCACTTTATCTCCAAGTCACATGCTATCTTGAGTGGCACTGTTGAAGGATGCCCCAGGATAAGGGAAAAAAGGTAAGATAAATGCAAAGCAAAATAAAATGGTCAAGGACACAGGAAGGACATAATAGGGGCTAGGATGTGGGAGGCCTTGAGAATTAAGGTAAATTTGTTTGCTATGGAATGAGATGGAAGTCTTAGGAGGCCGTCATGAATAGATGTTTCACAAGTGAAAGCTGGGTGGGAGGGCTCACTTAAACATGGACTGAATGCCTACTGTGCACTAGATAGTATGCTGGGCAATCAGAGATGAATAGCAGATAAGGAAAAATAAAAGCTACAATCCTTAGAATGGTGGGTTGGAGAAGGACAGAATAAGACTTTTAGATAATAAAAGGCAACAAGATTTAGTGATATAGGATGGTGAGGGGAAAAGGGATATATAGAGGGATTAGAAATGGGTGCTTTGGGGAGAAAAGCAAGTGGTAATCCTAAAAGAAAAAGCTGGAGAACAAAGGATAAAAAATTAGGAGGTTGGTACTTTGCTGAACTAAGGGGTAAAATGGATGAAACCATCAGGAGCTGTGATTGCTCTTCTGTTCTTTGTGGATGCCCATGTTCAGATCCCCTACGGCCCTTTCCTCTCTGTGGTTGAAGGACAACTACAGAAGAGGTGTCTTCTGTGTTATAAGGTGCAATACTCCCCCCAGAGACCTCTCTATGAGGAAGTCTGATCCAGCCAGAGTTCTACTGCCCACGAGGGGATAGCGTTAGGTTCGAGCTCTCTAATCCAGGTTTCTTTGAGTTTATCTTGGTTCTAACCGGCACGCCGGGTTTTCCAGCATTCCCTGAGCTAAGACTCCCTAATCTGGGCTCCGGGTGAGCGCGCATTCCGAGACCCAGGATTTCGCTCCTTCATCCAGGTTCCGGGTTTCCCCTGCGCTCACCGGCTCCAGACTCCACACAAGCGCGGAATCCGGATCCGAGGGCCTGGTAGTCCAGTGTCCGCGTCTTCCGGGTGACTCTGGTTGTCCCGGATCGCGGCGGCGGCGGCGGTGGCGGCGGCTGAGGGACCCGCGGCCCCGGACACAGCGGCACCGGCCGGGCGGGGCGGAGAGGCGCGGGGAGGTGGCAGAGAGCCGGAGCCGGAGCCGGAGCCGGGGTGGGGTGGGGGGGAGGGGCCGCGGGAACGGATGGCGGCCTGGGCCCCGTAGCAGCGGCGGCTCTACGGCCCGGGGCCCCGGGCGGGCGGAGGTGGCGGCTCCCGGGACCGGCCGCGCGGTGAGTCCGGAGCTTTGTGTGGAGCCGGGACTGGGGGAGGAAAGAGGCGGCGGCACCGATGGGGCGCGGGGCTGAGGGGATCTGATGGGGGCCGGGGGCGGCGGCGCTGCCTGACGGAGGAAGTGGGGGTTGGGGGGGCTGGGGCGGAGCGAGGGGAAGGTGTGTAGGGGGGGTCGTTGCGTGGGTGGGGGAGGGGGCGTCGAGGGGCGCGGGGTGAAGTTCAAAGCGTGGCCACGGCCGGTTCAGGCTGAGGGTAGGGGTGCCCGGGAGGGGATTAGGGTCTGGCTAGGTTATGGGAGCAGGCCAGAGAGTTTCTGAGGCGAGTCTGGGTATGTTGAGGGCGCTCGGGGCGACTGGGGCCAGTCAGGGAGTTGGCGGGGGAGGGGGGGCGGGGGCGGTGGGGGTTGTTCAGAGCATAGGGTCGGAAGCAGGACGTGTGCGTGACCTAGGAGTGGGGAGCAAGGTGGCTGGGATCCTGCAGTAAGTAGGTTGTGGGTGTGTGCCCCTAACAGTCTTCAGGTCACATTTACTCCTGTCCTTTTCTTCAAGATGGAGGGATCCCTGGGCCTGGACCTCAACTGCTATCCTTGTACCCCCGGGAGGGTTTGTGACCCTATCCTGTTTGGAAAACCCATGCTGCCCTCTTTTCCCTTTATGTGTAATTACGGTTGGATCATCTCTGTGCTTTGCTCAGATTCTCCTTCCTCCCTCTGGGGTTGAGGAGGAGGAGACACATCTGACCAATTAATGTGTGTTTGTGAAACAGGCAGCAGCAAACAGTCATTTCAGCTTCTAGGAATTAGGCTCACACAGGGTGGAGAGATCAGAGCCCTTCAGGGGGAATATTTCTGAACAAATCACGGAAGATTAAATTCTCTAAGAAACAGCTCCCTACCTAAATGAGAGTGGGAAAGATGGGGAAGAAAGCCTGTCTGTTTCCAGCCATGTGTCCAGAGCCTAAGGGGTTGAGGAGAGTCCCCAAGCCCCTACAGGCCTCCCTTTTCTGTATTAGGCTTTGCTCTGCAGCCTTGAGTTAATTTCACCCCTGCTGCTTTGTCTTGGGGGAGGGAGTGCTGGTTTAGGCTGTTGTGAGGAGATGACTGTTCTGCTGCCACACACAATAGTCGTGTCATTTTATCGGGAGCGCTACCCCAGGGCTGAGAACTGCTGCAGCAGAGATAAACCGGTCCCTCTCACCCGCCTATTGTGTACACAGTGAAGGTCATAGGTTCAAGTCTTGTCTGAGAGCTTTGGATATGCTCCATCTCCCAGGCTCCTCAGTGCCATTTTCTTCCTTTTCCAGACTGGGGCTTGCCATTGGAGGAGGCCAGAGAGAAAGGCTCTTCTTTTTGAGTGAGGAACAATGCAGAGCTCATTGGCACACATTTTTCAGAAGAATAAGGGATGCCAGCCATGTTGTGCCTGCCTCTTTGGCTAGCCTGTAGTAAGTTGTGAAGGAATAGTGTCTGGTAGACTCAACTACGATGTTTGTTTCAGACCCTTAAGGAAGAAGACTTCAAGGGAAGGTTCTACTCTTAGTTGAATCATCATATTTAATTCTTTTATATGAATGGAACACTCATGCAGTGATTTTTGTTTGTTTCCGAATACCACTAAAAACCTGTGCAGGGTTAAGATGGGGAGTCAAGCCCAGGTGTGGTGGCTCATGCTTGTAATCTTGGCACTTTGGGAGAATGAAGCCAGAGGATGGCTGGAGCCCAGGAGTTTAAGACCAGCCTGGGCAACAAAGCAAGACCCTGTTTCTTTAAAAATAAAAAATAAAAAAGTCAAGAACCAAGTACCTTTTTAATGGTGGCTTCCTGGTCAATAATAATAGCACAACAAAAAAGCCACAGAATTTGCCTATCTGGGCAAGGGCTGTGGGAACAAACCTTTCAATATTTATTTTAACTCTAATGAAAGGACATGAGTTGCTCATTGTGCAAAAGTCTATATCTGCCTCTGTATTAAGAAATTTGCCAAAGAAATAAACATTTTTGAAAAAATATATGGGTCTTAGGGATTATTAGTGAGAGAAGGATGAGAACAAACTAGAAGGAATCCTATTGTACTATCTGATAAAAGTGCTCAAATAATATTTATGTACTATTAGTTGTGTAAAAAATTATTTGGGACCAGGCATGGTGCTCACACCTGTAATCCCAGCACTTTGGGAGGCTGAGGCAGGAGGATCACTTGAGCCTAGGAGTTTGAGAGTGGCCTGGGCAACATAGTGAGAACCCATCTCTACAAAAATTAAAAAAAATACAGCTAGCTGGGCATAGTGGCACATGCCAGTGGTCCCAGCTACTCAGGAGGCTGAGGTGGGAAGATCGCTTGAGTTCAGGAGTTCGAGACCAGCTTGGGCAACATGGCAAAACCCCATCTCAACAAAAAATATAAAAAATATTAGCTGGGTGTAGTGGCATACGCCTGTGGTCCCAGCTACTTGGGAGGCTGAGGTAGAAAGATCTCGTTGAGCCCAGGAGGTTGAGGCTGCAGTGAGCTGTGATTGCACCGCTGTACTCCAGCCTGGGTGATAGAGCAGGACCTTGTCTTTAAAAAAAAAAAAAAAAAAAAATTTTGGGCCTGGAAAAGAGGTTTCCATTTAGGACATTAAATACAACTTTTCTTTAAAAAGAGATTAGAAGTAAAACTCATTGTGAGTGGGGAATTGTATATAATGTGCTGTGTACACAATAGCCAATCATTTCCCATAGGATAGTGTTGAATAAGAACTTTAGCCTTTGGTTTTGGTAAAGGTCTTTCTGAGGCAATTAGTCTGTCTATGGTGCCTCCCTTATCCTTTTATTTCAGTGAGTTTCTTTAAATGATGGCCTGCCACTGAGGTGTTGGGCCTTTGATAGGAGGGAACAGGTTGTTCTGACCTTTATATATTTTTTGATAACAGAACTGTCTTCAGGCCTTACTGGAGGTGTTGTCTGTCTTTAGACTATTTCCAACTCTGTGTCCTAGGAATATTTGAGTGAAGCCTCAGCTAAACTGAGTCCAAAGCTTTTTGCTCTTGGGCTCTTGGCATTTATTTCTGAATGCTGTCAGGTGACAGTGAAGGCAGAAGCCTCAGATTAAATTTGTCCTGATTAGATTTAGTGGCTTCAGAGTTGGGCCCTTGCCACAAGGAATCTCATGTGAGTCTTCTGATTGTGACCATCATTCAAAGAGTGCTTTGGATTCCCCCCCAACTACCCGTCCCAGCTTCTTGGTAGAAAAAAATTTCCTTGTGATAGAGGTCTAGAAAGTTGGACAGATTAGTGCTTATTTTGTGAGGATATGGAAGCATAATTTTGGCTCCTGGTAGCAATTATGTTGCAATTAGCATATAGCAACTAAATGACTGGAACACAATAATTTGTTGAGGGGTTTACTGATTGCTCTGTCAAGTGGAAGTGCCACTCCTTATTTATTTTATTTATTTGACTCAGAACACTATTGCCTGAGCTTAGCCATGGAGGCTAAGTATAGCAATGATATGTGTTCTCCAGAAGTTCCCACTCTGCTTCCTCTTTGTAGTTACTTCTTTTCCAGGTACCTTAGTACTTGTACTGCCCTTTTCTCCTACTCTGAAGGTAGCTAAGCAATTGTTATTTCCCTCATGGAAAACTGGTCATGGATGGGAATACTGCCAGGCAGATGGGATTAGCCTGAGATGAGGCAGCCTTATATTGTGTGGGAAGTTTTCTTTTCAGTCTCTTAATTCTCTCTTCTACTTGATTTTTCAAAATTAGTTTCCTTTAAAGAAAACAAACAAAAACCCCACAAAATGCAAAATATCGTAATGTATTAAATATGCCTTCATGATACCTCTGTTATAAAAGTTGTCTGTGACAGACAAAATGAAGATAGGTGATGTTGATTGGCAGGTTCTGGGTCCACTAAGTGTCAGTGAAGGACTCTTTTCGCTAGGGAACAGGTAATTCACCAAAGCACCTGCCTAGCTGGGCATGTGGAATTGGCAGCAGCTGTGTAGCTGAAGAGGGATTACTGAGCAGGTGGTTGAAGAATCACATGCCACAGTGACAAGAAAATACTTGGTCTTCCGTGGTTTAGATTCAGTTTGTATGTGTGAAATTGCACTTTGTTTCACATTTCTTAATGCTTGTTGATTTGTTAGTAAGATGGTAATAGAATAGAGAAAGAGATTCTTCTGTAACTGTGGTTTTTTAGATCACTCAGTAGCATGCCCTAGACATGGCCCTACACGGCTCTATTGTATTTATGGGAGTTCTGGCTTTATGCTTTGTGCATGGGAGGGAAATAGTGGTAATTCAGTGTTTCTAGTACTTGTTTATTAAAGGGAAATGGGAAGGAGAAAATTTCTTGCTTTCAGTATGGTGAAAAAGATTTAGCCTACTGGGTGGATACCTAATAGGTTTTATGCAAATGATGTAATTGACTTTTTGTGGAAGTCTACCTGACATGCCTTACTCAAGACATTTGCATGTGTTTTTATATTATGAATATATTTCCCCACATGAAGTTTGCATCTCTTCGGTTGTTTGTTTGTTTGTTTGTTTTTTTTGAGACGGAGTTTCGCTCATGTGGCCCAGGCTGGAGTGTAATGGTGCGATCTCGGCTCACTGCAACCTCTGCCTCCCAGGTTCAAGCAATTGCTTGCGTCAGCCTCCTGAATGGCTGGGTCTACAGGCGCCCACCACCATGCCCAGCTAATTTTAGTATTTTTAGTAGAGACGGGGTTTCATTATGTTGGCCAGGCTGCTGTAGAGCTCCTGACCTCAGGTGATCCACCCACCTCGGCCTCCCAAAGTGCTGGGATTACAGGTGTGAGCCATCATGCCCTGCCAGTTGTTTTTTACAATTTTTAGTTTCTCCCAGCACCTTTGTAACTCTTTTCCCTGACATTGACATTAACATCACTTGTTAGAACCAAGTCATCACCAGAAGAAATGATGTTAAGGAACATCACCACTAAATATTTATCTTAAAAACGGATATAGGCCGGGCGCAGTGGCTCATGCCTGTAATCCCAGCACTTCAGGAGGCTGAGGCGGGCAGATCACCTGAGGTCAGGAGTTTGAGACCAGCCTGGCTGACATGGTGAAACTCCATCTCTACTAATAATACAAAAATTAGCCAGGCTTGGTGGTGCACTCCTGTAATTCCAGCTACTCGGGAGGCTGAGGCAGGAGAATCGCTTGAACCTGGGAGGTGGAGGTTGCAGTGAGCTGAGATTGCGCCATCGCACTCCAGCCTGGTCAACAAGAATGAAACCCTGTCTCAAAAAAAAAAAAAAAAGAAAAAAAGAAAAAAAGAAAAAAGTTAGCGGGGGGTATAGCATTTCCTGTAACTTGGGAAAAGACTATTTGAGGTTTTCTGAAAATTCAGATTTTTTAATAGATTATCATCTTCTGTTAATATGATTTTCTCTTTCATATGTTTGTGCCACTATAATAGGAATGCCATAGAGCCTAAAACTTGTAAGCAAGTAACTTTGTGTTTATTTTCTGACCTTTTTAGTGCCTTCCATTCATTTTGTATATTAGGCCAACAGGTTGTGTGCCCCTTCTCTTACACACACGACCTAATGGAATTCACAGGGTACTAATTAACGGATGATTGAAGAGAAATGAGCCATATGAACTGTTTTAAAGTTCAGAAATCTCTTTCCCACAGCCCAAGTGGAGTGAAGGCTCTTTGAGGGAAAATGAGGCCAGACTATGACTCAGGTCAGGGCCTATGGAGCACTGCGTAGATGGGGACATTTGCAGTGATCTACCTAAACCTAAGCTAGCTTTAAGTGGAAGCCTAGCGACAGCAGTTAATTGTTTAGTATTCACTTCTAGGAAAGAATGTCAAGTTCTTGATTTCCTCATACGAAGCTATGGCAGTTTTTTATGTTTGTTTTATTAAAACTGTTCACAAACCACTTATGCTTTCCTAGCACTCTCAGTAGTTTGCTTCCTTTTACCTTTCCCCCACCCCCATCTCTTATCCCACTTCCCTACCCTGAAGACTTCTCTAGCAGCTTGGAAACACTCTAATTACTGTAGCTATTATAGTCACAACCCAGATCCTCCACCTCCTTCTCTCTCACCCCTTTCTTTCTTCCCCCCTCCCCTTGCTCTAGCAGCAGGAGTTGAACTGCAGTCTCATGAGCACAGTCAGATCTATGAATGAGCTTTATATCTTGTCAAGGCAGAACTCCAGATCCAACAGGGCTAATTTTTCATGGTTCTCTTGCTGTTTGTTCTTGGATCAGAGTCCCAGAAATAAGAGATGGCAAATACCTGTCAGGTCATATCTAGTCCATCACTCAGGGGCAAACCTAGGATTTTTCTCTTGTCTCTGTGAGAAATTTTTCCTTCTTTCTTTTGCAGGTGAGAGCTGTCTGATGCCAGACAAGCTCTGAAACTGCCTTCTTTTTATTGTGTTCTCTGGTCATTAGTGTCTGGCCAACTTCTTTGGGGTTTTTTTCTTTTTTAATTCCATTTTTCAGGAATACTTCCTCCCAGCAATATCTCTACCCCTTCTTCAGTCCTTTCTTCTTGATTGTGGGCATCACCTTTGTGGATTCCTTTTGTACCATCAGTTATCTATGCCAGAAGTATCACTTTTCTGACCTTTGCCACAAGTGTCACTGTGGCCTGCTTTTAAGGAGGTACATTTGATGAAAACACAGGACATAAATTCTAGCAGGTGGTAATTAATAAAATACTTTAGAAAATATGTGCCTTGGCCCTGTGTGGTGGCTTACGCCTCTAATCTAAGCACTTTGGGAGGCCGAGACGGGCGGATCATGAGGTCAAGAGATCGAGACCATCCTGGCCAACATGGTGAAATCCTGTCTCTACTAAAAATACAAAAATTAGCTGGGCATGGTGGCGCACGTCTGTAGTCCCAGCTACTCGGGAGGCTGAGGAAGGATGATTGCTTGAATCTGAGAGACGGAGGTTGCAGTGAGCGGAGATCGTGCCACTGCATTCCAGCCTGGCAACAGAGCAAGGCTCTGTCAAAAAGAAAAAAGAAAATATGTGCCTTAAGTAACCCCTGTACTATATGAACAAATGTTGCTTCTTCTGTTCTAACACTTCTCTTTATGTGGATGAAATTTTATTTTTCTGTGTCTTTGTTACAGTTAAGATAGTGTCTAAGAGTGTTATGTTTTCTTTACTAGTATGTTTTTTTTTTTTCTTTCTTTTTTGAGGCAGGGCCTTGCTCTGTCACCAGGCTGGAGCATAGTGACACAATCACGATCACAGCTCACTGCAGGCTCAACCTCCTGAGCTCAAGCAATTCTCCCACCTCAGCCTCCCAAGCAGTTGGAAGTACAGGCAGGTGCCACCACACCCAGCTAATTTTTTTTTCCTCCCTCCCTCCCCTTCCTCTCCTTCCTCTCTTTCCTTCCTTCCTTCCTCCTCTCCTTTCCTTTCCTTTCTTTTCTTTTCTTTTCCTTCCTTCCTTCCTTCATTTTCTCCTCTCTCCTCCTCCTTCTGCTTCTCCTTCCTTAAGACAGGGTCTCACTCTGTTGCCTAGGCTGGAGTGCAATGGTGCAATCACAGCTCATTCCAGCCTCAATGCCACCACACCTGGCTAATTTTTTTGTGTGTTTTTTTGTTTCGCTGCATTGCCCAGGCTTGTATTGAACTCCTGGGCTCAAGCCATCCTCCCACCTTGGCCTCCCAAAGTGCTGGGATTATAGGCGTGAGCCACTGTGACCAGCCCAATTTTTAAATTGTTTTTGTAGAGATGGAGTCTCACTATGTTGTGTGCCACTGCACTCCAGTCTGGTTGCCCAGGCTGGTCTCAAATTCCTGGAATCAAGCAGTCCTCCTTCCATGGTTTCCCAAAGTGCTGGGACTACAGACATGAGCCACAATGCCTGGCTAGTATAGCTTTTCAAAGAATAGAGGGGAAAAAATCATAGAATCGAGAGTCATAAAACCCAGATTCTGATCATTACTATGCCTCTAATTAGCTGTTTATCCTTGTGCAAGTCATGCCCCTGTTTTCATGTGCCTCATCTGTGAAATGAACACATTAGACAGGATGAACACTGCGGTTCCATTTAGCTGTAGAATATCATGATACCAAGATTGAGAGTCAGGTTGACACTTGTAGTCCTAGCACTTTGGGAGGCTGAGGCAGGAGGATCACTTGAGCCCAGGAGTTGGAGACCAGCCTGGGCAACAGAGGGGCCTCATATCTTAAAAAAAAAAAAAAAAAAAAAACAATTCAGCCTGGCCAACATGGTGAAACCTTGTCTCTACTAAAAATACAAAATTAGCCGGGTGTGGTGGCACATGCCTGTAATCCCAGCTACTTGGGAGGCTGAGGCAGGAGAATCGCTTAAACTTGGGAGGTAGAAGTTGCAGTGAGCCGAGATCAAGCCATTGCACTCCAGCCTGGGCAACAAGAGATAAATTCCATTTCAATAAATACGTAAATAATTAGCCAGGTGGTGTGCACTGTGGTCCCAGCTCTTCAGGAAGCAGAGATGGGAGGATCGCTTGAGCCCAGGAGGTCGAGGCTGCAGTGAGCTGTGATCTCACCACTGCACTTCAGCCTTCACTCGCACAGAGCAAGACCCTATTTCCAAAAAAAAAAAAAAAAAAAAAAGATTATGGTGGAAGAACAGGACAAAAATATTTGACATAAGTGAGCATCTTTTTTTTTTTATTGCTGGTCAAAAATATAGCCGGTATTCAGAAGGGCTAATGAGTGCAATTTCAGTTCCCTGGGGCTTGACTCTCATACTCTTTGATTTGTTTGGAAAGCTGTACTTTTTATTAGGCCATCTTTTTTTGGAGGGTTTTGTAGCCTCATTCTGCAGGCTCACCAACTTGCCACATATATCTTTTTCTAGTGTGCTTAAAACATAGGAGTGGAAATCAGAAAGCTGCAAAAAAGGCTGGCCTGGCGTGGTGGCTCACGCCTGTAATCCTAGCACTTTGGGAGGCCGAGGCGGGTGGATCAGCTTGAGGTCAGGAGTTGAGAAAGCTGCAGAAAAGGAACCTTAGCTTGTGAGAAGGAAGTTGTACCTGGAAGGATTTGCCATCTATCAATAAGAAGTAACTTTGTAAATTCAGTCAAGGATCTAATAATCTATTATATCTGAAATCTGGGAGCTAAATTGGACTGATTATGGAGGTTAGTTGGATATTTTTCCACTTTTGACTAGTCAGAGGAAATTCCACTTTGAATTAACTTCTTGGGACTGAGTACAAGTTGAGTTGCCCACAGTGTTTTGTTCGGAAAATAAAATTATGTTGTTATTTATTTATTTTTTACAGGGTCTTACCCAGCCTTGACCTAGTGGGTTCACCTCAGCCTTCCAAATAGCTGGGACTACAAAAGTGTGCCACCATGCTTGGTTAATTTTTGTAATTTTTTTTGTAGAGATGATGGTTTGCCATGTTGCTCAGGCTAGTCTTGAGCTCCTAGGCTCAAGCCATCCTCCTGCTTCAGCCTCCCAAAGTGGTGGGATTACAGGTTTGAGCCACTGCACCCAGCCAATTACGTTATTTTTAATGCTGAAAATGCACGTTGATGACATTTGCTGAAGTATGACGAACAAGGGGGTATCTCTGAAATAACCTCCTAAAAGAGACGAGAAATGAAAAGCTGGTTGGTAAGTGTTTCAGGAACTTTCAGATTGAGAGTAATGTTAGGAAGTATTTGCTTTCAAGCAGTTTTTTTTTTTTTTTTTTTTGAGATGAAGTCGCTCTGTTGCCCAGGCTGGAGTGCGTTGGCGCGATCTTGGTTCACTGCAACCTCCGCCTCCAGAGTTCAGGCGATTCTCCTGCCTCAGCCTCCTGAGTAGCTGGGATTACAGGCGTGTGCCACCACGCCTGGCTAATTTTTGTATTTTTAGTAGAGATGGGGTTTCACCATGTTGTTCAGGCTGGTCTCGAACTCCTGACCTCATGATCCACCCGCCTTGGCCTCCCAAAGTGTTGGGATTACAGGCGTGAGCCACTGCACCCGGCCTCTTTCAAGCAGTTTTAAGGAAATAAAATTACACAACGAAGTTGTTAATTCCCCATATTAGGATTTTTATCAGCATTTTTCAGTTAATTATTTGATATGGGACTTCGAGTAGCAGCTATTAATACTTATTGAATAGTAAGAGGATGCTGGTCTTTTAGTCTTTTGTTGTTGTTAACATAGCAAAATCATAGGTTTAATCTACCTTTGAACATTGGAAATAATGTTCACTGTTTTCAGATTTGTACTTAGAACATCTGTTGGTCCAGGCACGGTGGCTCACACCTGTAATCCCAGCACTTTGAGAGGCCAAGGCTGGCGGATCAGTTGAGGCCAGGAAGAGACCAGCCTGGTGAACATGGTGAAAGCCCGTCTCTACTAAAAATACAAAAAAATAAGCTAGGCGTGGTGGCATATGCCTGTAATCCCAGCTACTCAGGAGGCTGAGGCATTAGAATCATTTGAACCTGGGAGGCAGAGGTTGCAGTGAGCTGAGATTGCCCCCCTGTACTCTAGCCTGGGTGACAGAGCAAAATTGTGTCTTTAAAAAAAAAAAAAAAAAAAAAAAATTCGTCTGGAGTAGAAAAGTTTGGTAGGCAAAACTTGTTGTTTTGGATCATTAAAAAGTCCTGAGAGTGCCTTGCTTTATTCCCAGCCATCTATAGCACATTACTAATTTTTAGTTCATCTAGAGGTTATTTGGGGAAGTGTTCCACTTGAATGTGAGATTTTAGAATGATTTATATTAGAAATATAAGTAGTTTGTTTGTTTTTTGTTTTTTTTGTCCCCCCAAGATGGAGTTTCTCTTTGTTGCCCAGGCTGGAGTGCAGTGGCACAGTCTTGGCTCACCGCAACTTCTGCCTCCCGGTTTCAGGCGATTCTCCTGCCTCAGCCTCCTGAATAGGTGGCATTACAGGCATGCGGCACCACGCCTGGCTAATTTTTTATTTTTAGTGGAGATGGGGTTTCTCCATGTTGGTCTGGCTGGTCTCAAACTCCCAAACTTAGGTGATCCGCCAACCTCGGCCTCCCAAAGTGCTGGGCTTACAGGCATGAGCCACCGTACCCGGCCAATATAAGTAGTTTTTTGTTTGTTTTTGTTTTTGTTTTGTTTGTTTGAGATGGAGTCTTGCTCTGTCACCCAGGCAGGAGTGCAATGGCACAATCTCGGCTAACTGCATCCTCAGCCTCCTGGGTTCAAGTGATTCTCCTGCCTCAGCCTCCCGAGTAGCTGGTATTATAGGTGTCTGCCACCACGCCCGGCTAATTTTTGTATTTTTTAGTAGAGATGGGGTTTCCCCATGTTGGTCAGGCTTGGTCTCAAACTCCCAACCTCAGGTGATCCACCCGCCTCGGCCCCCCAAAGTGCTGGGATTACAGCCGTGAGCCACCACACCCGGCCTATAAGTAGTTTTTATAGATGGTTTGAAAAAAGTGTGAAGTGCAGCATGGGGGTTGGATTGCAAAGTAGCCAAAGTGGGTACCACGAAACCTTTGGCTATCATACCACAGCATGAAATCCAGATGAGGCAGTTAGTCCACATTGCATGCTGGTACCACATTTCATGCTGGTACCTATAGTTTCTTAGACTGTAGTTCAGTATTTGTGGAGAAAGACAGCAGTGTCTGCTCTATCCTGTGTACAAAGTACAGCTAGTGTGGTCTTGGGATATTATCAGCAGCATACCTAGCAACATTCCTAGGTGGGCACTTTGTGTCTGGCTGAGATGAATTTTCATTCATATGAGTAGAAGTGAATGTTCATGAATATAAGACGGGTGCAGTGGCTCTTCCTTGTAATCCCAACGCTTTGGGAGGCCGAGGCTGGAGGATCACGTGAGCCCAGGAGTTCAAGGCCAACCTGGACAACATAGACCCCATCTCTACAAAAAATTTGAAAACCTGCCATGGTGGCACACTCCTGTAGTTCCAGCTACATGGGAAGTGGATCACTTGAGCTTGGGAGGTTGAGGCTGCCGTGAACTGTGATCATGCCACTTTACTCCAGCCTGGGCAGCAGTGAGACCCTGTCTCAAAAATAATAAAAAAAATAAAGACCAAGAATATACCTTGTAAATTTCAGCTACAAATTCTGAAATTTGGTGTAAAGCTCAGCATTTATCTGTTTTGGAACAGATGCTTCTAGAGCAGAGTTCTAAAGAATGGTATCAAAAATGAAACTATAAGAAAAGACATGGAATTGTAAAGCTTATGACATATATATCTGAAGGGTATATAAGGAAGGGAAGAAATTTGTTTCTACTTGGCATATGCTTTCAGATGTACTTCCCGTTCATAATTTGAAACCCGCCTATGCTTTTCTCCTTGAAGCATTGCTGTTCTTCCAGTTGCTTTGGCTTAAAACTTTTGACTCATATTTGGTTCTTTTTTTTTTGGAGACAGAGTCTTGCTCTGTCGCCCAGGCTGGAGTCCAGTGGTGTGGTCTCGGCTCACTGCAACCTCTGCCTCCTGGGTTCAAGCAATTCTCCTGCCTCAGCCTCCCAAGTAGCTGGGATTACAGATGCCCACCACCATGCCCGGCTAATTTTTGTATTTTTAGTAGAGACAGGATTTCACCATGTTGGCCAGGCTGGTCTCGAACTGCTGACCTCGTGATCTGCCTACCTCGGCCTCCCAAAGTGCTGGGATTACAGGCATGAGCCACCGCGCCTGGCCTCATATTTGGTTCTTTTTTTCGTCCTCACCACCTCATCTGAATCATTCACCAAATTACGTATCTAAGCATTCACTAATTGGATAGCCTGACATTTAGCCTCACTGATTAGCCTTTTTCTTTTTTTTGAGACAGAGTCTTGCTCTGTCACCCAGACTGGAGTGCAATGGTGCGATATCGGCTCACTGCAACCTCCACCTCGTGGGTTCAAGCGATTCTCCTGTCTCAGCCTCCCAAGGAGCTGCGATTACAGGTGCGTTTCACTACGCCCAGCTAATTTTTGTATTTTTTTGAGATGGAGTCTCAGTCTGTCGCCCACACCCCATCTCAGTGCAGTGGCGTGATCTCGGCTCACTGCAACCTCTGCCGCCCAGGTTCAAGCAATTCTCCTGCCTCAGCCTCCCGAGTAGCTGTGATTACAGGCGCCTGCAACTGCGCTCGGCTAATTTTTGTATTTTTAGTAGAGATGGGGTTTCACCATCTTGGCCAGGCTGGTCTTGAACTCCTGACCTTGTGATCCACCCGCCTCGGCCTCCCAAAGTGCGGAGATTACAGGCGTGAGCTACCGTGCCTGGCCAATTTTTATATTTTTAGTAGAGACGGGGTTTCACCATCTTGGCCAGGCTGGTCTTGAACTCCTGACCTCAGGTGATCCTCCCGCCTCGGCCTCCCAAAGTGCTGGGATTACAGGCGTGAGCCACCACACCTGGCCTAGCCTCACTTTTTTTTTTTTTTTTTGAGACTGAGTTTTGCTCTTGTTGCCCAGGCTGGAGTGCAATGGCACAATCTCGGCTCACTGCAACCTCTGCCTCCCAGGTTCAAGCAATTCTCCTGCCTCAGCCTCCCGAGTAGCTGGGATTACAGGCGTACGCCACCATGCCTGGCTAATTTTGTATTTTTAGTAGCGACGGGGTTTCTCCATGTTGTTCATGCTGGTCTCGAACTCCCGACCTCAGGTGATCCGCCTGCCTCAGCCTCCCAAAGTGCTGGGATTACAGGTGTGAGCCTGGCCTCACTTTTTAATCTGACCTAGTTCAGGTCTTCATCTTCTATATATTATTGCAATAACCTCATGGTTATTGCCTTTTTCTGTATTGCATACTACATACAACTGCTGTATTATAATTTTTATTTACTCATTTAGGTAATATTTACTGGGCACTTATATGCCAGGCCACACATGGTCTTGTCCTGTTTGGACTTGTAGTCTAGTGGGAGAGACAATTAATGAATTTATGATTATGAACTAAAGTGCTCTGAAAGATAAGAATTTTGTTCTAGAAGAGTGTGTGCAAATAAAGCCAGCATAGACCTTTAAAATTACAATTTTGATCATTTTGCTTCTTTCTATAAAATCTTTGATGGTTCCCATTGCCTACATAGGTCAATATTCAAGGTTCTTTATGATTTGACCAAACCTGGCCTTCCTCAACCTTATTTCATATTTTTCATTTTATCCATATCTTTTTTGTTGTTTGTTTTTAAGATACGGGCTCTTGCTATGTTTCCCTGGCTGGCCTCAAACTCCTGGGCTCAAGTGACCTCCTACCTCAGCCTCCCAAATAGCTGAGATTACTGGCCTGCGCTAGCATACCCAGTTTATCCTTTTTTTTTTTTTTTTTTTACAGCTATTCCTCTAAGTTACCCTGCATTTTTCAGTCTCCATATCTTAGGGTTTTTTTTTCTCTTCTGTTCTGTTGGAATGCACTACCTTGCTCCCAGGACACTTAACTCCCAAATCTAACCATTCCTTCAACTTAGCAAAAAAATTTCCTTCCTGAAGCCTTTCTTATCCCACTTCTTCCTATCCACCTATCTCCAGAATTGATTTCATCTTCCTCTTTATCTCTAACTTTTTGCTGGGATCTCTGTTGTAGTACTTTATCACATGTTGTCTTTTTTTTTTTTTTTTTTTTTTTGAGACGGAGTCTTACTCTGTCACCCAGGCTAGAGTGCAGCGATCTTGGCTCACTGCAACCTCCACCTCCCAGGTTCAAGCGATTCTTCTGCCTCAGCCTCCCGAGTAATTGGGATTACAGTTGCCCGCCACCGCGCCTGGCTAATTTTTGTATTTTAGTAGAGACGGGGTTGAGTTTCACCATCTTGGCCAGGCTGGTCTCGAACTCCTGACCTCGTGATCCACCTGCCTCGGCCTCCGAAAGTGCTTGGATTACAGGCATGAGCCACCGCGCCCAGCCCGCATGTTGTCTTTAACTGTAATTATTTGTGAATATATTTTCTTCATCCCTCATTTTAAGCTCGTGAGATACCTGTGTCTCCTCTGTTCCGTAAACTCTTAGCCCAGTGCTTCTTTGAATATAACTTTATGCTTAATTAATGCTTGATGAATTGAATTAGAACTTGATTCTTGAAAAAAGAAATTGTGATTTTTTTGACTTCTTTTTATGCAAAAGTAACGTAACTTCCATTCAACACATTTTATCCCAAATTGAATAAACTAGGAAAAAGGCAGATGGTGAAAGCCTTGAGAAATTGTTCAGATTCAAGGACAAGCATTTGTTGCCTTTACTGCATATAACTGTACTGTGGTTCCATACATCCGAGCTGATAGAAAACTTGCAGCAAGGGTCTAGTGGTGATGCATGGCAGGTTGAGGTGAGATAAATTTAGTCACAGGAACCAAATTGGTTCTGCTAGGGCAATATAGGCATTGTTGGGCCATCTGGGTGTGGTTGACTTCTGGGAGGTCTTTTTAGTTTTTCTTTCTCACTTCATTCCATAAATATTTATTGGATGCCCTGTTCTAGTTGTTTAAGATCTATCAATGAACAAAATAGACCAAAAAAAAAAAATCAACCTCATGGATATTATCTTTGAATAGGAGATAGAAATAAACATAATAATATATAAAATTAGAAAGGTAATATATGATATGGGGAAAAGTACAGCAGGATAAGGAGAATTGGGAGTGGAAAAGAGGGTTAGGTAGGAGAGGTGGGAGGGGTTGCAACCCTAAATAAGATGGTTAAAGTAGAGATCTTTGAGAAATGTTGTGTTACTGGGTTGTTAGGCACTTCCCCGAGATTAGTGGATTCTCTTCTGCCCAGCAGAGAGAAAGGCAATGTCTACAGTTGTTCCAGAGTCCAGCTGACACTGAGGAGAAATAGCTACTCCTTATGTTCTTTTCTCCTGGCTGCTGCTCTTGCTGGCATCACCGGAAGTTAACTGGGGTGAAAATTGCAGTCAGTCTTGTCTGGAAGACAGCAGGAGTGGAACTAGAGGCCTTCTAACCCAGTTCCCTGAGGGGTGGGATTTACCCCTCTGCTGACTGAGCCTTGGTTGCCTGGAGTGATGGGTGAGGTAGGCCTCTGACTTTTTTCCTTCCTCAAAGGGAGAAGCCCAGTATCATAACCTTCTCTCTTCTTAGCGAGGCCTCAGCAGCTTTATTTCAGGTAGCTCTTTAAAAATAAGCTTTCAAAGAGTGTGTGCTATGCGCCTGGCCTAAAGCGTGAATTTTCAGGTTTTTGGTGCTTTGACTTCCTCTCAGCACATTAGCTGTGTTTTGGAAGTCTCAGTACCTAATTTCAGCAGCCTAAAGATGAAGTTTTCTTATGTCTAGATGCTCTCTTGTTTGAATTGTGCATTGTAAATTTATTTATTTATTCCCTTGCTTACTCTTCTCTTTCTTTCTTTTTTTTTTTGAGATGGTGTCTTGCTCTGTTGCCTAGGCTGGAGTGCAGTGGCGTGATCTTGGCTCACTGCAAGCTCTGCCTCCCCGGTTCAGGCCATTCTCCTGCCTCAGCCTTCCAAGTAGCTGGGACTACAGGCGCCTGCCCCCACACCCAGCTAATTTTTTGTATTTTTAGTAGAGATGGGGTTTCACCGTGTTAGCCAGGATGGTCTCGATCTCCTGACCTCGTGATCCGCCGGCCTCAGCCTCCCAAAGTGCTGAGATTACAGGCGTGAGCCACCACGCCTGGCCTGCTTTACTTACCCTTTTCTAACGCTTCTACTTCATTATTTTTCTTGTTACCCTTTCCCTTTTCTCCTTTCATGAAGCTGATAGGAAACAGAAGTCCCTTAGGCCAGACAGCTATTTAGGTAATTGGCTAGAAGCTAAAATTTATACCTAATATGCAAGCAATGGAATGGAATGTCTTATTTCCTTTTTTTTTTTTCTTTTTTTTGAAACAGAGTCTCGCTCTGTCACCCAGGCTGGAGTGCAGTGGCGCGATCTCAGCTCACTGCAACCTCTAACTCCCAGGTTCAAGCAAGTCTCCCACCTCAGCCTCCCGAGTAGCTGGGATTACAGGCATGCGCCACCGCGCCCAGCTAATTGTTATGTTTTTGGTAGAAACGGGGTTTTACCATGTTGGCCAGGCTGGTCTTGGAACTCCTGACATCAGGTGATCCACCCACCTCAGCCTCCCAAAGTGCTGGGATTATAGGCATGAGCCACTGTGCCTGGATGAATATCTTATTTCTGTCCACATGTTATATTGGATTCAGCTTGTGGACATCAAGCTCTCAGCCTGTTACACTATATGCCATTTGATGTAGCTGAGGATATATTGGGACCCATTTACTCTGTTTTTGGTTATTTATACCACCAGCTTGTGTAGTTTCAGTACACAAGAAGACCTATTTGCCATTTTGTAAAAATGTGGTCTTTTTCATATTTAATTTTAGAATAAAGGTGTGTGTGTGTGTGTGTGTGTGTGTGTGTGTGTGTGTGTGTCTGTTTAAAGAGGTGGGGTCTTGCTGTGTTGCCCAGGTTGGAGGACAGTGGCTATTCACAGGTGTGATCATAAGTGTGCCATGGCCTCAAACTCACAGGCTTGAGCTGTCTTCCTACTTCAGCCTCCCAGGTAGCTGGGACTACAGGCACATGGCACTGCACCTGGCAGAATAAATGAACTTTTTTTTTTGAGACGGTGTCTCACTCTGTTGCCCAGGGTGTGGTGCATTGTTGCGATCTCGGCTCACTGCAACCCCTGCCTCCTGGGTTCAAGTGAGTCTCCTGCCTCAGCCTTCCAAGTAGCTGGGATTACAGGTGCCTGCCACCAAGCCCGGCTAATTTTTGTATTTTTAGTTTTTAGTAGAGACAGGGTTTCACCATGTTGGCCAGGCTGGACTCAAACTCCTGACCTCAAGTGATCCCCCACTTCCCAGACTCCCAAAACACTGGGATTACAAGTATGAGCCACCACATGGCCAGAATAAATGAATTTTGTGGTGAACTCAGATCCATACTAAGGAAAAATCTATTACTCTTAAGCAGACAGAGTTCTAATATTGGGTGGTCTTCTGGGCAGATTTTATATTACCTTTCTCTGGGAGGGTTTGCTGTATATCAGACTTGAAGTCATACATTCTCCCTACCTATGCTTAAGTAGTACCTAACATATTACTGATATTGTGAATTTTAAAGCCAGCAGCTGTTAATCCAAGTGTATGTTGTTGTTTTCTTTAGTGGTTGAAAGGATATCAGTTTAACTGACCAAACTGTATTGCTTTTATTAGTAAGAGAACTTGAACATAGCTTGTTTGCTGCTGTTTACTTAATAATGTTTCTGTGGTTTGTGTTAGTAGGCCCTTCCAGTTGCAGAGCTAGAAATCTAGGCAATGTGGATTTCAGATGAGTTTCATAACACTATCTGACACAGTGGGAAGTGCAAGGAAGTATCTGGCAATATTATTTTTCTTATGGAGCCTTTCCATAAGAAAGAAATTCAGTTATAACAAGGTCACATTTGGGTAGGTGACATAATGGTGAAATGACATTTTCTGCCAATAACAAAACCTATATATTGTACCTGTGTGATTTTTTTTTTTTTTTTTTTTTTTTGGAGACAGAGTCTCGCCCTGTTGCCCAGGCTGGAGTGCAGTGGCGCAATCTCGGCTCACTGCAAGCTCTGCCTCCCGGATTCACACCATTCTCCTGCCTCAGCCTGCCAAGTAGCTGGGACTACAGGTGCCCACCACCACGCCTGGCTAATTTTTTGTATTTTTAGTGGAGATGGGGTTTCACTGTGTTAGCCAGGATGGTCTCTATCTCCTGACCTTGTGATCCGCCCATCTCGACCTCCCAAAGTGCTGGGATTACCGGCATGAGCCACCGTGCCTGGCCCGTACCTGTGTGATCTTAAGCATTTGATTTATTTAAAAGTTACCAGGGCTGGGTGTGGTGGTTCACGCCTGTAATCCCAGCGCTTTGAGAAGCCGAGGTGGGTGGATCACTTGAGGTCAGGAGTTCGAGACTAGCCTAGCCAATGTGGTGAAACCCCGTCTCTACTAAAAATACAAACATTAGCTGGGCATGGTGGTGCACACCTGTAATCCCAGCTACTCAGGAGGCTGAGGCAGGAGAATGGCTTGAACCCGGGAGGCAGAGGTTGTAGTGAGCCAAGATTGCACCACTGTACTCCAGCCTGGGCGACAGACTGAGACTCTGTCTCAAATTTAAAAAAAATTAAAAATGAAAGTGTTATTGGCCAGGAGCAGTGGCTCACGCCTTTAATCCTAACACTTTGGGAGGCTGAGGCGGGCAGATCACCCTGAAGTCAGAAGCTCGAAACCAGCCTGGCGAACGTGGCAAAACCCCGTCTCTACTAAAAATACAAAAAATTAGCCTGGCATGGTGGCAGGCGCCTGTAATCCCAGCTCCTCGGGGGGTCTGAGGCAGGAGAATCGCTTGAACCTGGGAGGCAGAGGTTATAGTGAGCCGATATCGTGCCACTGCACTCCAGCCTGGGCAACAGAGCAAGACTCCATCTCCAAAAAAAAGGTGTGCTGGGCGCAGGGGCTCACGCCTGTAATCCCAGCACTTTGGGAGGCTGAGGCGGGTGGATCACCTGAGGTCAGGAGTTCGAGACCAGCCTGACCAACATGGTGAAACCCCGTCTCTACTAAAATACAAAAATTAGCTGGGCGTAGTGGCGGGTGCCTGTAATCTCAGCTACTTGGGAGGCTAAGGCGGGAGAATAGGTTGAACCCAGGAGGCGGAAGTTGCAGTGAGCCGAGATTGCACCACTGCACTCAAGCCTGCACAACAAGAGTGAGACTCCATCTCAAAAAAAAAAAAAAAAAAAAGTGTTACCAATAATTTAATTCTCATCTCATATGCTTGATGGAAGGAGACTAACTGTTCAGGTGTAGTACTGCTCTGGGCTATATACCTCATAGGAATGATAGAGGCAGCAAGTGATTATTATAAGGAATAACAAGCAATAGTAATGTTAATTTTTTCCCTATAACCAGGGGAGTAGCATGGAAGTTTGAAAGGTTTAAATCCTTGCTTAAATAAAAATGTCAGTCCTAATCAGAATAATGTGACTGAACTTGAAATGTTAAAGGAATTGGAGAAGCTGCAAAATTAGGTCAGATAGTAATAGAAGGTTTATTTATACATAGATTGATTAAATTCTTCATTGAGAGCAAATGTGGTTTTGACTAAGATAGGCTACTCCCGACAATTGGCAGTTTTAGAACATACAAAGCAAATAAATAACCTGAATTTTACCCGGAGGAACAAATAAGAATTGATTCAGGTTTCTGTAGGTCAGGCATTATTTCATAATAATTATACCATGATTAAGTTCAGCATTCTTCAGAAAGGAGAACAAAATCTGTCATGCGAGGATTCATTTTTAGGAAATTGAGCTGTGATCATGTATATATTAGGGTGAGTGGAAAGGAAGATTTTAAAGAGAAACCTACTGGAAATTTAAAGACTTAAAAATCATCATATTTGAAATACATGTTAAAAGAATGCAAGAGATCAAAACGACCATACAAAACAGATGGTTATTTGGCATAGGCTTAGAGGCTGTGGAGAGAAGAAAGGCATCTTTCTTTTTTCTTTTTTTTTTTTTTTTTTGAGACGGAGTTTCACTCTTGTTGCCCGGGCTGGAGTGCAATGGCGCGATCTTGGCTCACCGCAACCTCTGCCTCCCAGGTTCAAGCAATTCTTCTGCCTCAGCCTCCCTAGTAGCTAGGATTACAGGCATGTGACACCACGCCTAGCTAATTCTGTATTTTTAGTAGAGACGGGGTTTCTCCATGTTGGTCAGGCTGGTCTCGAACTCCCGACCTCAGGTGATCCACCTGCCTCGGCCTCCCAAAGTGCTGGGATTACAGGCATGAGCCACCGTGAAGAAAGGCATCTTTCTAAGAAGAAGGCATTTCTAAAATATTGGAAACGTTTTCAGTCAAGGCCAGAGAAGCCCACAGACTGATTAGGAACAACCTAGAAATTAGGTGAATAAAAGATGAATTCAATAAGCCTCTTTGTAGAAATGATTAGGTAAGAGATTTTGTGTTTTTTGTTTATTTGTTTGTTTTTGAGATGAAGTCTTGCTCTGTCGCCTAGGCTGGAGTACAGTGGCACGATCTCGGCTCACTTCAACCTCCACCTCCCGGGTTCAAGTGATTCTCCTGCCTCAGCCTCCTGAGTAGCTGGGATTATAGTCACACGCCACCACACCTGGCTAATTTTTATATTTTTAGCAGAGATGGGGTTTCACCATGTTGATCAGGCTGGTCTCGAACTCCTGACTTTGTGATCCGCCTGCCTTGGCCTCCCAAGGCTGGGATAACAGGTGTCAGCCACCGTGCCCAGCCTTGTTTTTGTTTTTAAAAAAGATATGTTATAATGAAAAGGTCAGCTAGAGAATTGGTAAGACTACTTAATCATGGTGTGAAAGATCCATTTAAGAATGAAAACATTAGAGAATTTCCACTATTTCTTTCCAACCAGATTAAAGTTTCTAGTACAAATGATGATAGATGCTTAACTTTTTTTAAAAGTTTTTTTCTGATTAGAACGTGAATAAATCCTCTAGAAAGTACAGAAAAATATCTAGAAGTCCCAGGAATTATCCCAGAAATGTTAACATTTATTTAATATTTCCTATATGTTTTTTTTTTTTTTCTGGCTGCCTAGGCTTTTCTTGATTAAATCAGTAAACTTGATGAGCTCAAATTTATCTACCCAAGAATTTAGGAATAATTCAGAGTTAGCCTGTGGAATGCTTAGTGAAAGTATAGTACCTTAAATTGTAAGTGGCATGGTTACTATACTAAGGAACTGGTGTAGATTTCAGATGTGGTTCTGTCCATAAGAAGGGTTCAGAGTGAAGGGACTAAAAACTACACCATATTAGAAAGCTGGAAAATGTAGATTAAAGATTGAGATGATTTGGTGCCAGTCATATAATTTGTTGGCGTCAAGGCAATGGGTTAGTTTACATAAGGAAAAATTACATATGACAAATCATTAATACTTTTATGTGAACACAGTTGTTACCAGTAGACATTGTTTAGTTTGAAAAGACTTATGTTAAGGAAGGTCAGACCAAAGACTGCTTGAAAACTTTAGTCATGGAGTGGCAGAAAATTGTTTTGTTGTGAATTAGCAAACTGATTTTCTGATGGTAAATACTTCCCTAGGTCTACAGTCCCTTTTCTTCGGTTCTAAAAACCTCCAAAAGCTCTGAAAACTGAAAGATTTTTGAAAAGATATGCACAAATCTGACTTCAACTAATAAAAGGCTATTTATAGTCTTTTTATGTAAAGTAAATATTCATATTGCTGGAGGAATATTAACGAATTTGATTACAGTGTGCTGTTTCAATTTTTTTTTTCTTTTTTTTTTTCCCCCTGAGATGGAGTTTCACTCTTATCACCCAGGCTGGAGTGCAATGGTGCTATCTCAGCTCCCTGCAACCTCCACCTTCCGGGTTCAAGCGATTCTCCTGCCTCAGCCTCCTGAGTTGCTGGAATTACAGGCATGTGCCACCACGCTCAGCTAATTTTGTATTTTTAGTGGAGACGGGGTTCTCCATGTTGGTCAGGCTGGTCTCGAACTCCCAGCCTTAGGTGATCTGCCCGCCTCAGCCTCCCAAAGTGCTGGGATTACAGGCGTGAGCCACCACGCCTGGCCTCTTTTTTTTTGAGGCAAGTTCTTACCCTGTCAGCCAGGCTGGAGTGTAGTGGCAGAATCATGGCTCACTGCTTCATCGACCTCCTGGGCTCCAGTTATCATCCTGTCTCAACCTTCTGAGTAGCTGGGACTACAGATGCATACCACCACGCCTTGCTACATTTCTTATTTTAGTAGAGATGAGGTCTGGCTATGTTGCCCAGGCTGGTCTTGAACTCCTGAGCTCAGATGACCCTCCCACCTTGGCCTCCCAAAGTGCTGAGATTACAGGTGTGAGCTACCATGCCCAGCACTGTTTCAGTGTCTACTGACAGCATTACACTCTACTATATAAGGTGTATTAATTATCTGAGCTGGCCTTGAACTCCTGGGCTCAAAAATCATCCTCTTGCCTCAACCTCCAGAATAGCCAGGACTGTAAGCACACATCATCACACCTGGCTATTTCAGCTTCTCACAGATGAAATAACTGAGGCCCAAATAGCTGTAGTGACTTCCCAGTGTTATTACACATCTAGGGAGAGTAAATAGTAGAATTGAGTTTTTCTGCCTGCTTACTTGGTTTTGTGTTTTTTTTCCCCCATTGCACTGTGCTGCTTCCTTGTTAATCAAATATTAACAAGTTTGATCAGAGGGTGCTGTTTCAGTTTCTTTCCTTTTTTTTTTTTTTGTCCTGGTGACATTGCCTCCAAAGACCATCTTGATGATAAGTTCTATGTGGAAGAGTTTAGTGACATTCATCTTATTTGACATTTTAATAAATGTTTCACATAAGTGAAATATTGAGATTTTCCTATGACATTAAACTCTTCCAGGTAGTTAGGTCCCCAAATTGTTGAGATTATGCTTCAGGAATATCTTGACTGAGGTGAAAAGTAAATGAGCTTCAGTGTGGATAAGAATTGCATTTAAAAAGAGGGAGAAAGTCTAAACTACTTTCTTAGGATGTGTAATTTTTAGCTAACAATTGCAGCCCCCAGTAGAAATTAAGAATCTTGGCCGGGCACAGTGGCTCACGCCTGTAATCCCAGCACTTTGGGAGGCAGAGGTGGGCAGATCACGAGGTCAGGAGTTCCGGGCCAGCCTGGCCAACATGGTGAAACCCGGTCTCTACTAAAAATACAAAAATTAGCTGGGCGTGGTGGCGCGTGCCTGTAATCTCAGCTGTTCGGGAGGCTGAGGCAGGAGAATCGTTTGAACCTGGGAGGTGGAGGTTGCAGTGAGCCAAGATTGCGCCATTGCACTCCAGCCTGGGCAACAGGGTGAGACTCTGTCTCAAAAAAAAAAAAAAAAAAAGCTGGATGCGGTGGCTTATGCCTGTAATCCCAGCACTTTGGGAGGCCGAGGCGGGCGGATCATGAGGTCATGAGATCGAGACCATCCTGGCCAACATGGTGAAACCCCATCTCT
Organism: Pan troglodytes; assembly: GCF_028858775.2. NCBI lineage: Eukaryota > Metazoa > Chordata > Mammalia > Primates > Hominidae > Pan > Pan troglodytes. Next base: position 56,474,357 of record NC_072414.2, read on the forward strand.
ACTAAAAATACAAAAATTAGCTGGGCATGGTGGCGCTTGCCTGTAGTCCCAGCTATTCAGGAGGCTGAGGCAGGAGAACCGCTTGAACCCGGGAGGCGGAGGTTGCAGTGAGCCGAGATTGCGCCACTGCACTCCAGCCTGGGCGACAGCGAGACTCCGTCTCAAAAAAAAAGTGAAAGAAACTAGGAATCTTGGTAAGATATTCCTCGAAAAATTAACTTAGTGTACTGCCACGGAAATGCTGGGCATCATTAGGAAGAGAATCAGTACCAAATAAACAAAGATAAAAATAAACTTCCATCTGTGTAAAACCAAGGTTTGTTTATATTTGTGATACTGTGTATTCTGTTGACCCTGAAGAAGTATTTATCAAAGCTGATGACCAAAGAAGGTGAAGGCTTTAATGAATACATGCAAAGAAAAAAAAATTCAGCTTTTAAAGACAAAGGGAATATAATGTCAAGTGATGAAAAGAACATATAGACTTGATCACCAGTTCTTAGGATCCTGTATTAGATATGGAACACTCAGGTTAGAAGTGATTTTAGCTTAATGATTGGGCTACTCTTATAAATAGTAAATAAATAAAATGTGTTTAACGGCGGTAGAAATTTAAAAATGGAAGATAAAGTGTTTGCATGTTTTTTAAATTACACTTTTTATTTTGAGATATTTATAGAGTCTTACGCAGTTGTAAGAATAATGCAGTGGGGTTGGGTGCAGTGGCTCATGCCTATAACCCCGACACTTTGGGAGGTTGAGGTGGGAGGATCACTTAAGCCCAAAAGTTCAAGACCAGCCTGGGCAACATAGTGAGACCCTGTCTACAAAATTTTTTTTTTTTAATTCACTGGGCATGGTCATGCACCTCTGTAGTCCCAGCTATTCTGGAAGCTGAGAGGATTGCTTGAGCCCAGGAGGTGGAAACTGTAGTGGGCCATGATAGCGCTACTGTACTCTAGCCTGGCAAAACAGCAAGCCTGTCTCAAAAAATAGCAATAATAATGCAGAGGGATCCTTTGTACCCTTTACCTAGTTTCCTCCAGTGGTAACATCTTGCTAAAGTACAATATCATAATTTTGACATTGATATAAGCCATCTATCTTGTTCAGACCTCCCCATTTTACTCATAATCACTTTTGTATATATGTGTTTTCAGTTCTGTGCAGACTTAATCACATGTAGAGTCATACTATTTTCACCACCACAGTCAAGATACAGACAGCTCCATCACCACAAATGTCCCTCATGTTGTCCTTTTATAGCCACACCCACATCCTTTCTACTGTCCCCTTCTCCCATTTCCCACAATAAGATTTGATAAATTATTGGATTGGTACATTATATAATAACCTGTTAAGGGAATACAGGAGTATTTGAGGAAGTATATCCTTGACTTTTCCTAAAATTATTTAAAGTTTATTTTATCGGCCAGGCACGTTGTCTCACACCTGTAATCCCAGCACTTTGGAAGGCCAAGGCAGGCGGATCACCTGAGGTCAGGAGTTCGAGACAAGCCTACCCAACATAGGGAAACCTCGTCTCTACTAAAAATACAAAAATTAGCCGAGTGTGGCGACGTGCGCCTGTAGTCCCGGCTATTCAGGAGACTGAGGTAGGAGAATCACTTGAACCCGGGAGGTGGAGGTTTCAGTGAGCTGAGATCGTGCCACTGCACTCCAGCCCAGGTGACAGAGTGAGACTCTGTCTCCAAAAAAAAAAAAAAAAAAAAATTGTTTTGTCTATCCAAATAATAGATAAATTATTTTTGGTTTCCTATGAACTTTGTATTAAAAGTCAAATAGTGGGGCAGCTTTTTTTTTCAAGACACAGTCTTGCTCTGTCACCCAGGCCAGAGTGCAGTGGCATGATCTCAGGTCAATGTAGCCTCTACTTCCCGGGTTCAAGTGATTCTCATGCCTCAGCCTCCTGAGTAGCTGGGACTATAGGCATGTGTCACCATGCGATGCTAATTTTTTGTATTTTTAGTAGAGGCAGGTTTTGCCATTTGGCCAAGCTGACCTGAAGTAATCTGTCCGCCTTGGCCTCCCAAGTGCTGGCATTACAGGTGTGAGCCACTACGCCTGGCCTTTACTCCCATTTTTCTAAATAATAATGTGTTCTCTTACTGCCCTTCTCTTCTTATCGAATCATCCCAATATAGTTATGTCACAATTTTTGGTTAGGTCGATATTCTTTATTTATTGTGCTGAGTAAATAATGTTTATTATTGAGCCATTTGATATACTACTATTACATTTTTGGTGCAACTTTTTCACCCCAGGATTTAATATCATTACTTAATTTTTTTTGATTTGTTGTTATATCCCTATTTCTGATTAATTTTTTTCAGACTCTCCAACAGATCTATAAATCTCATAGTCAAACATCAAGTAATCTGTAAGTTAGTTTCTTACTGTCTCCCTCCATCCCTCCCATCCTGTTATCTCTCTAAATAGCCTAATCTGTGGTGATTAATGGCATGATTCCCTTTACATATAATACTACTTTAGGATCAGGACTATGTTATAGCAAGACAATTCTCTTGTTCATAGGTATTTATTTTACTTTTTTAAAAAGTATAATATGTATGTAGTAAAGTACAGTAAGTGCACGAATCTTGTGCACAACTCAGTTTTTCCATGTGTATACAGCTATGTAACCACTATCCAGTTCAAGATATAGAACATTTATTTCCAGCACCCTGCAAGATTCCCTCGTGTTTCTTCCCAGTTGGTATCCCTCTCCCCAAGCATGACCACTTTTCATGACTGCTTTTTTCACCTTTGATTCACAGGTGTTTTTTTGTTGTTGTTTGTTTTTTGTTTTAATTTTTTTTTTTTTTTTTTTTTTTTTTTTTTTTTGAGACGGAGTCTTGCTCTGTCGCCCCGGCTGGAGTGCGGTGGCACAATCTCGGCTCACTGCAACCTCCGCCTCCTGGGTTTAAGTGATTCTTCTGCCTCAGCCTCCTGAGTAGCTGGAACTACAAGCGAGCGCCACCACGCCCAGCTAAATTTTTTTGTATTTTTAGTAGAGATGGGGTTTCACCATATTGGCCAGGCTGGTCTTGAACTCCTGACCTTGTGATCCGCCCACCTTGGCCTCCCAAAGTGCTGGGATTACAGGCGTGAACCACCGCGCCCAGCCGATTCATAGGTGTTTTAAGTGTGACACTTGGATGGTTTAAGTCTGATAGAACTTTTACATTTATTATACATTTAAATATATACCTGGGGGCTCTCAGGAGTTTGTGGACTAGTCCTTTTTTGGGAAGCAACTATGCATGAATGAGACTGTTGCAAGGCTAAGCTAATACGCAGAAATGGTTAGGAATTTTAAGAAATATGGAAGCTGCTTTGTTTTCTAACCTTTCCCTTAGATTCTTAATGAATCTGAATTCTTTTTTCTGGAGAAAGGAATCCACACTCTGATCTAGTAGATTTGACAGCTGACTGCTAATTGAGAGAGTTTATAACTAGTGACAAATCAAGGTGAAGTAAGAATGGAGAGGAGAAATGCCAGCGGGGCATTGATATGATTCTGCTCATTGAGGAAAACAGTGTTCATTCACTCATTTGTTGACCAAAATGCTTAATGAAGGTGGACTGTAAACCAAACACTGGTTCTTCAATGGTGAGCACAAGAGAGACAGCCTCTGCCCTCAGGGTGGGTGCTTGCAGTGTAGTGCAGGAAACAAATGTGACATCCTTGAAGCAAAATGGTGGCAGTTGTGGCCATACCTCATGGCTGGAGAGGTAGTGTTAGGTATCTTTAAGGATATTTATGTGAATCCCACCCTTTTTTATGGCTAGTCTAACATTATTTATATTTTTTGATAAGAGAAGTTTTCTTTGTCCCCTCAGATTTACTCTAGGGCTTCTTGTAGAATAGATCTGGGAAGGGAGAGATAAGGTCTAGAATATAAAAAATGAAGGCAATTCCTTGTCTGTTCTGAAAAATGCTAAATGTTTTTTCCTTTCCCTGAGACTATGAATTTGTCCATGTTTAGAGATGAAGAACTAGGCGTGATGTAATTCCAGCACTTTGGGAGGCCAAGGTGAGAGGATCTCTTGAACGCACGAGTTTGAGACCAGTCTGGGTGACAAAGAGAGACTTTGTTTCTACAAAAAAAAAAAAAAAAAGAAAGAAAGAAACAATTAGCCGGGTATGGTGGTGGTGCATGCCTGTGGTCCCAGCTACATGGGAGACTGAAGCAGGAGGAGGATCCCTTGAACCCAGGAGGTCAAGACTGCAGTGAGCTTGTGTTTGTTTGCACCACTGTATTCCCACCTGGGTGGCAGAGTGAGACCCTGTCTCAAAATAAAAAAAAAGGAAAATTAATGATTTTACACAACAGTTCTGTGTGCAAGCCTAGATTTGTTTTTTTTTGTTTTTTTGTTTTTCTTTTGAGACGGAGTCTCACTCTCTCGCCCAGGATGGAGTGCAGTGGCGCGATCTCGGCTCACTGCAACCTCCGCCCTCCAAGTTCAAGCAATTCTCCTGCCTCAGCCTCCTGAGTAGCTGGGATTACAGGCACCTGCCACCGCGCCCGGCTAATTTTTTTTTAGTAGAGACAGGGTTTTACCATCTTGGCCAGGCTGGTCTTGAACTCCTGACCTCGTGATCCACCCGCCTCGGCCTCCCAAAGTGCTGGAATTACAGGCATGAGCCACTGTGCCTGGCACAAGCCTAGTTTTTTAGATGTTTTGAATGCTACCATCTCCATTATTCACTTTTTTTTTTTTTTTTTTTTAGACGGAGTCTTGCTCTGTCACCCAGGCTGGAGTGCAGTGGCGTGATCTCAGCTCACTGCAACTTCTGCCTCCTGGATTCAAGCGATTCTCCTGCCTCAGCCTCCCATGTAGCTGGGATTACAGGCACCCGCCACCATGCATGGCTAATTTTTGTATTTTTAGTAAAGACAGTTTCCCCATGTTGGCTTGGCTGGTCTTGAACTCCTGACCTCAGGTGATCTGCCCGCCTCGGCCTCCCAAAGTGCTGGGATTACAGGCATGAGTCACCATGCCCAGCCACTTTTTTTCTAACAATTTGACATCACCACCTCCTTAGCACAAAAAGTTTATCTCTGGGGCTAAGAACTTCTAAAGAGCTACATAGCCATCCAATTATGAGGGGAAGAGGCATGGCAGAGCTTATTTTTAAATTTTTATTTACTTGTTTGAGACAGCACCTCACTCTGTCACCCAGGCGGGAGTGCAGTGGCATGATCACAGCTCACTGCAGCCTCAACCTCTTGGGCTCAGCAGATAATCCCATCTCAGCCTACCAAGTAATTGAGACTACAGGCATTTGCCACCATATCTGGCTAATTTTTTATTTTTATTTTTGTAGAGACAGGGTCCCATTATGTTGCCCAGGCTGGTCTCAAACTCCTGGGCTCGAGTAATCCTCCCGCCTCAGTCTCCCAAAGTACTGGGAGTACAAAGGCATAAGCCACTGCACCCGGCCAGTAGTTTTTTTTTTTTTTTTCTTCGAGACGGAGTTTTGCTCCCGTTGCCCAGGCTGGAGTGCAATGGCACTGTCTCGGCTCACTGCAACCTCCACCTCCCGGGTTCAAGTGATTCTCCAGCCTCAGCCTCCCTAGTAGCTGGGATTACAGGCATGCGTCACCACACCTGGCTAGTTTTTGTATTTTTAGTAGAGACAGGGTTTCTCCATGTTGGTCAGGCTGGTCTCGAACTCCCGACCTCAGGTGATCCATCCACCTTGGCCTCCCAAAGTGCTGGGATTACAGGCATGAGCCACCGTGCCCGGCCCCCAGCTAGTAGTTTTTTTTAATTGTTTACCTCAGATAATCTGCCTCTGCTTTTTGGCCTAGCTATACACAGGATTTAGTAAGGGTTTTCTATGTGGATCACTTTCACCAAATGAATCTCTAAAGGGTCAGGACTGAATTATTTACATATTCAGGATACCATTTAGCCTATTGTGAGATACATGCTGGCACAGAGCAGTAGTGACAAACAACAAGGATCTAAACTTGAGCCCAGTTGAATTGCTATGTGCTGATGGAAGAGTCAGTTGCTTATGTGAAATGAAACAGGTCAAGCCTTGTAATCTTTGTTGGAGAATAGCAGCCTTTGAGGACTATAAAACTATTGATGAGTTGCAGCATATAAAGACTCAGGGACTAAGAGATGCTGCTGTTTTGCTCTCCTGTCCTTAGGTGACACATGGTCAGATAAGCCCTGTTGAATTGGATCTGTCTTCTCAAATTGGCTGTTTTAATCTGTTCTTTATCTAATCTCCATTGGAGATATAAGCTGAAAGCTATGGTACTTGAGGAAATGACACAGTTCCTTTGTTACAGTAATTAATGTAATAAATTAAGGGAGAGGCCCAAAGGGAAGGTGATTGTTTCTCATTAGAGCCCTAGGTGGAAATTCATTTGATTAGCAAGCTCCCATGAAGTGTGGCAGGTGGAGAGGGAGATGCCTGTTTTTATAGTTGGGTAAGCTGAGAGTCACTGAGGATGGTTTACATGTTGTAGTAACCATACTGAAGCTGGCTAAGTATGAATTGATTTCAGGGCAACATCTAGAATTCAGGGAAGATGGTATAATACGGTTACCTTCTCAGCAACTTTGTTGTATCCCATTAGTTTATTGACAGTTCCCTGAGACATCAAATCCTGTAAACCTCACACAGTTTATATTCAAAGACAGTTTATATTGTCAGTGGGATCAACAACCTTGTGGGTTAGAACAACTGGCAAAAGAGGTAGTACAGATGTTAAAACCATGAGTTTTGCCGGGTGTGGTGGCTCACGCCTGTAATCCCAGCACTTTGGGAGGCTGAGGTGGGCAGATCACTAGGTCAGGAGTTTGAGGCCAGCTTGGCCAACGTGGTGAAACCCCGTCCCTCTCAAAAATAAAAAAATTAGCCGAGTATGGTGGCGCCCCTCCAATCCCAGCTACTCGGGAGGCTGAGGCAGAAGAATCGCTTGAACCCAGGAGGTGGAGGTTGCAGTGAGCTGAGATTGTGCCGTTGCACTCTAGCCTGGGCGACAGAGCAAGATTCCGTCTCAAAAATAAATAAATAAAACCATGAGTCTTGAGATTGGTACCTTGTCCCTGAGGGATTTCTGAAGCAAGATGGAGTCTGTCAGTCGCTACAGTATATGGCTTTAGGGGCCACATCTAGCCAGGCGTGGTGGCTCATGCCTGTAATCCTAGCACTTTAGAAGGCCAACACAGGCAGATCACCTGAGATCAGGAGTTCGAGACCAGCATGGCCAACATGGCGAAACCCCATCTCTACTAAAAGTACAAAAAATTAGCCAGGAGTGGTGGCACATGCCTGTAATCCCAGCTACTTGGGAGGCTGAGGCAGGAGAATTGCTTGAAGCCAGGAGGTGGAGGTTGCAGTGAGCCGAGATCACGCCACTGCACTCCAGCCTGGGTGACAGAGTGAGACTCTGTCTCAAAGAAAAGAAGGGAAAAAAAAGCCACATGTGAAGGTAGGCATAGCCTAAAAGGAAAACCCTAATCACTGAGTTCATGGAAGAAGAAAAGATTGCCATTTCCTTTCATAGAACTCAAATGGGTATTGGTACAACCTGTAATTTAATTTGTAAAAAAAATTTTTTTTAACATTTTCCTTTATTTTTCTTAATACTTTAGATGCCTTGTGAAAGGTAGAACCATGAAACAGTTCTCCCTAAGTTCAGACACTAGAACCTTATAAGAGTAGTTGGGTCATATATTTTCGAGTTGTCTTCTTTTTATTTTTATTTTTTAAATAAATAGAGATGGAGTCTCGCTGTGTTGCCCAGGCTGGTCTAGAACTCCTGGGCTCAAGTGATCCTCTCACCTCGGCCTCCCAAAGTGCTGGGATTACAGTCGTGACGTGCTGTACCCAGCTTTGACTTGTCTTACATTTTTCAGATTTATATCCTCCTGATATGCTTAGAATGTGATAGACTCTTCCTCCATCTTATAATGAGAAAATACTTAATGAAGCAGCTTAGCTAGTGTCAATGGAAATTTGAGTCCAGAAATCACATCTCCTGACTCAGAGTTCATTGTTCTTTTTACTACACCATGCTGCCCTCCTCGAATTGAGTATAGCATTTTTTCTTTGGCATGCAGCTTTTGGAGGGGAATACCTAGCTAGACAGCCCTAATATCCATATTTTGTGTGTGACCCGTGTGGTCTCAAGCAGATTATAATTCATATATAACTGTCACATGCTCAGGCCAAAGCCTATAAGAGGATTGATCCAAAATCCATAAGAAAAAGAGAGGACAGATAAATTTACAGTAGAACAGTATTAGACAATTTACTGCTTATACTGGATTATCTGTGGGTAGTTACCAATTAAAGGAATTGGCTCTTTGAAGCCTTCTTGGATGGATACAGAGATCTCTCTGGGGTGAAAGAGAAATGTAGTGTTTCTTGTTATGTTTGGATATGAGTGGGGTCCAGTTGCTGTTTTTGCCCTCTGAGCTGGGACAGAAACCTCACATGAAAACTCTTTTTCATTCTTACCCTTGTCGAAGGAGAGGCCTTGTTCATTCCTGAGGTAGAAGAGTTGTATGGTCTCTGACATAAGTCCTTAAAATTGCAATTAATGACCTGAAATGTATGATTTACAATGTACAAGCCTGTGGGCTGGGAGTCAAAGAGATGGATGTTGTTATGATATGTTTTTTAAGCAGGAGTGCTTTGGGTAAATACAGGGTATGGAAAGTGATTGTCATGACCTATCTTGGTCCCTTAAACATATCCATGTAGCAAGGAATTTCTTAATGATCAGGTGTAGGAACAAAACACAGATAGTACTGACAACTCATGGTGGACAAGTGATTCCAGAGGCTGTTGAGTTGCAGTCCTAAAGAAGGAAGTGGAGTACACTTAGGCAGAAGGAGAGAAAAGAAAGGAAAATAATCACAGAAACTTGTGCAAGTTGTTAAATGCCTTGTGGTCTCTGTAAGATATTGGTTCTCCTGATTCCGCACTTTCTCTGCCATGAAAGCAAGAGGTCAGTGCTTTTCGTTTCCCACTAGCATGTTGGTTACCCCAACTCTTGGGGTTAAACATCTCTGCAATGACCTGTCAAAGAGTTGATTATTAGCTGCATAAAGCCAGGGATGCTGTAGGGAGCAGATGGGAAGTGGTTTGGCTGCTGCAGCCAGGCTGATTGAAGAATCCTTGGCAATTTTACAGTGTATCTTTGGAAATGTACCACCAAAGTTACTATGAAGCTTGCTGGGTTTGGAAACCTAGATTTCTGAAAAGTCACCTGGTTGAAAAGTAGTACTTACGAAAACTTTTCACTCTCAAAAATAGGAATATAGGGACTTTCTAAAAGAACATCAGGACCACCAAAGATCAGTCCTTGGGATATGTTTTCTTTGCATCCTGGTCATTCAGAAATTTTGGAGTAGCTTTCTAGTAGGGAAAGCACTTTTTGATGGGTATATTAATAGAATTATAAATTTGAAAAAGGCCTTAGGCATGTCTAGACTAACCCTACCACACACAGGAGAATCTTTTATGTATTTGCTTCACAAGTGATTATGCTTTTTCTGCTTAAATACTTTCAGTAAAATAGACATTAAACATTGTGGGTCATTGTTGGGAATCAGGATATTAAATTTTTTCCTGAGTCAAATATCTGTCTTTCTGTAACTTCTACTCACTGACTCTCTTTCTACCCTCAGAGTCACAGAGTTACTTTCTTCCACACTGCACACATCATATACATATATATATATATATGTTTTTGTTTTTTCTTTTTGAGACAGAGTCTTACTCTGTCACCTATGCTGGAGTGCAATGGTGCAATCTCAGCTCACTGCCTCCCAGCCATTATCCTACCTCAGCCTCCCAAGTAGCTGGGATTACAGGCTCCCGCTACCATGCCTGGCTAATTTTTTGTATTTTTAGTACAGACGGGGTTTCATCATGTTGGCCAGGCTGGTCTTAAACTCTGACCTCAGGTAATCCACCCGTCTAGGCCTCCCAAAGTGCTGGGAGAACAGGCATGAGCCACCTTGCCTGGCACCATCATATATTTGAAGCTAACAGCCTGTCTTCCTTCAGTGTTCTCCTTTCCAGACTAAAGAATCCCAGTTTCTAAGGTCTTTCCTCTTAAGAAATGGCTTCCCAGTCTTGTACCATACTGTGCTCTGTAGTACATCCTTTCAGTTTATTAATATCACACTTAAGATGTGGAATCTGGAAATGAGCATAGATCATCAGATGTTCTTTTCGCCTCCAGCTACCGTTTCAGAAAAAGTACAATTTTTAAAAAGTGTAATGGCAGTATCACTTGCTTACTAGAAAAAATCCCAAAAAACAAAACAATTTGCCATGGCATATGGAATTGGAACAAGAGGAATTTGAAAAAATATCAGCTTTATAACTTACGGTTCGTCTTTCCTTATTGTTAAGGCTTTTTGAGGTACATTATCAAAGTACTGGTTTTCCCTCACATATTATTCAGGGATAATTGTTAATATCTGAATTGAGTTTTCAGCTTGCAAAGTGCAGTTGATATTTGTATTTATAGGAATTATTTAAATTTATGCTACATTGAACTGATTTTAGTATTTCAGGTAGTTTTTTTTGTTTGCTGGTTGATTTTTTTCAGATGGCATCTCGCTCTGTCGCCCAGTCTAGAGTATAGTGGCACAATCTTGGCTCACTGCAACCTCTGCCTCCCAGGTTCAAGCAATTCTCCTGCCTCAGCCTCCCAAGTAGCTGAGATTATAAGATGTACTGTCACACCCGGTTAATTTTTGTATTTTTGTATTTTTAGTAGAGAAAGGGTTTTGTCATGCTGGCTAGGCTGATCTCAAACTCCTGACCCTCAAGCGATCCACCCACCTGGGCCTCCAGGTGGAGGCCCAGAAGTGCTGGGATTATAGGCCTGAGCCACTGTGCCCTGCTTTCTTTATGAATTTTAATTGATACTGCATTTTTTGTTTCCTTGTATCTTTTTTTTTTAGTGTTAAATCCTTTTGTCCTTTCAACTAAGTTACACATTTTCATTTTAACCTGTTATCTTTTTTTTTTTTTTTTGAGACACAATTTCATTCTGTCACCCAGACTGGAGTGCAGTGGCGTGATCTTGGCTCACTGCAACTTCTGCTTCCCAGATTCAAGTGATTCTCATGCCTCAGCCTCCCAAGTAAGTGGGATTACAGGCACATGCCACCACACCCAGCTAATTTTTGTATTATTAGTAGAGATGAGGTTTCACCATGTTGGCCAGGCTGGTCTTGAACTCCTGACCTCAAGTGATCCTCCTGCCTCTGCCTCCCAAAGTGCTGGGATTACAGGCATGAGCCTGTGCCTGGCCTCTGTTATCTTTTTAATGCTCTCTTCCTTACTGGCATACTTTGTTTATCATGCATCCTGCAGCAGGGCAGGCAGTACAGTAGACTGAGAACTGTCAGAAGCTCTCAGTGAGCACTAACATTTTTCTGTTTCATACGCTTTCCTTACTCCTCCAGAGTCTCTCTTCCGTTACCATTCTATTTTCTAGAGGAAGGTCTTTTGAAACTAAGGAACGTTTTATTGTTTTTCTAGGGATAAAACAAGGTGGGGTTGTTTTAATGGTTAAATTACATACTGGGGATAGTGAGTAACCCTTAGATTAATGTAGGTTACACTCTAAGCCTAGCCACAATTGCAAAGATTAGAGAACTAAAAAATTATGATTTGGGGAAGAACTGTGCTTTAATAATTCTCTATCATGGAAATTCAGTTGGCATCTCCTTTCCTAGAGATGCCCTCTGCCCCTCATAATAGAAAAATTATTTTCAGTACCATGTTCCATTGCCTTACTCACTGTCTTACTTGCTGCTGTATTTTCAGCACCTAGTTTAGTGCCTGGCACGTTGAAGGCAATAAATAAAAGATTTTCTAACAAATGAATAGGTATCTACTATGCTATTTCATGGAGGCCAAGTCTTCTTGTGTAGTGTTGAGAATTCCAAACAGCTTACTAATTTCTTCAGAATCCTAGATCATTTTCAGAGTATCATTTCTTTTTTTCTTTCTTTTTTTTTTTTTGAGACAGCGTCTCGCTCTGTCACCCAGGCTGGAGTGAAGTGGCACAATCTCAGGTCACTGCAGTCTCGACCTCCCAGGCTCAAGCCATCCTCCCACCTTTCAGCTCCCTGAGTAGCGGGGGCTACAAGCATTACCATCATACCCGGCTAATTTTTGTATTTTTTATAGAGACAGGGTTTTGCCATGTTGCCCAGACTGGTCTCAAACTCCTGGGCTCAAGTGATTCTCCCGCCTTGGCCTCCCAAAGTGCTGGGATTACAGGCATGAGCCACCATGCCTGGCCTAGAGTTATCATTTCATAAGAGATTATGTTTCCTTTACCTTGTGAGTAACTTTTTTCATAGTTTGTACATCATATCATCCACCCCCACTTTTTGCTCATCTCTTATAAAGTAGGATCTATGTAGACTTGGCATTTACTAATAAATAGTGGTTGGTTGCTGTTAACACTAAGATCTCCACTTGGGTAATGGATATATTTTCTTCCCACATCTACAGCTAAATGGCAGATAAATGTGCACACCTCTCCCTCTTAAATTCCTGTTGCTAGCAGGCATTCACCTGGCTCCCCTCCTTTGCTCTTCTACTGTGACATCTTTTCTTGCCCCTTACACCCTAGTTCTTTGACATTGCTCTGAGGGAATAGGTAAAAAAGCACAATTTGTCTTGTCTGTGTCCTATCTGTGGCATTTACAGATCTCTACAAAGTTAGAGATCCACTTTGCAGAATTCACTGTGACACTACTGGCTTGTTCTTTCTACTCAATTATCTTATAAAAATTACTTTTTGGCTGGACACGGTGGCTCATACCTGTAATCCCAACACTTTGGGAGGTCGAGGCAGGCAGATCACATGAGGTCCAGGAGGTTGAGACCAGCCTGGCCAACATGGTGAAACCCCGTCTCTACTAAGAATACAAGTTAGTCAGTCATTGTGGTGCACGCCTGTAATCCCAGCCTCTCGGGAGGCTGAGGTGGGAGAATTGCTTGAACCCGGGAGGCAGAGGTTGCAGTGAGCCGAGATCACGCCCCTGCACTTGAGCCTGGGCAACAGAACAAGGCTCTGACTTAAAAAAAAAAAATTTTTTTTTTTAATGGATAGAGAAAGATGGTGGACAGAGGAATTAAGCAAGAACAGAACTCTTTGGCTTTATCATAAAATAATACTGGATGGTATATGTTGACTGCCAGGTTTTCTAGATGGCACACTCCTCAAGTCTTGTTAGTCAGGAGATAGTGGAGACAGAGTCTTACTCTGTCACCCAGGCTGGAGTGCAGTGGTGTGATTTCAGCTCACTACAACTTCTGCCTCCCAGGTTCAAGTGATTCTTCTGCCTCAGCCTCCCGAGTAGCTGGGATTACAGGTGCCTGACACCACATCCGGCTGATTTTTGTATTTTTAGTAGAGACGGGGTTTCACCACATTGGCCAGGCTGATCTTGAACTCCTGACCTCAGGTGATTAGCCTGCCTCTGCCTCCCAAAGTGCTGGGATTACATATGTGAGCCACTGCACCTGGCCATAAATTGCACTTTTAATACCCCATCACCACCACCCCCTTTTGTAGCCAATCTCTGTTTCCTATGGTGTGAGGCCTGGTGTTTGTCAATACAGTGCCATCAGTATTACATGAGAAAGTGAAGAGTTATTCTACATCCTGGTGTTAGGATTTTTAGTAGTGTCCAGTTTTTCATAGAGTAAACATTTTTCTTTATTTGTGTGTCTTCCTATTTTAGTGGGAAGTGGGAAAGGCCACTTTGAATCCTGCTATTGAGATAATAATTTGAAACCTGGAGTTTTAGAAGGCTGTTTCAGCTTCTCTGAACTTAAGCTGATTGGTTGAGTCCCCTCTGAGATTGTCTCCTCTAGTTCAAGTCTTAGCCCCCTGTCCTGAAGTTGCATTTTCCCCAGTTCTGCTTGTTTTTCTCTTTCATTCTTAACCATAAGACTTTTCCTTCCCAATAGTAGGAGGAATCTATACTATTTGTACTAGAGATAGACCCTGTTAGAGAGTTTTTAAAGCTTTTGCTAGATCATGTTCTGCGTCTCTGATAATGTAAGAAAAAGCAAGGAGAAATGGGGGTATAAGTAAAGTTGTGCTAGAGCTTGCATCTGTGTTATGCCAGGACCTGTATTGATTGAGGAAGGGTTGCCAGCTGACAGTGGTAGTAGAAATAGGTCTCTTAGGAGTGGGAAATTAACTCTAGAGGACTCCTAGTTAAGACTTACCATGGAATCTCTGGGCAATTGGAAATACTGTACTTTCCCCTAGGGAGATGGAGTGGGAATTGATTTTTCCTTAGGTCCAATGTAACTTGGTTAGAAATACAGTTGAACCTGTTTGTCATGTCTGTTGTGATATGATAGCCCCATAGGAAGGGTCTGTTTTTGTGTGGGAGTTTATTTCAGGCGTCTCTTGCCTGTATTGTTTCTTTTAACAGCTTTTTAAATTTTCTTTTTCCAGCAATGATGTTGTCCACTGGGCATGTACTGACCAATGTGGCAGGTCTGAGAACATAGCTGAAGCTGAAAATAGGAAAGCTGGGGGCAAGGAAGAGCCTTGAATCTTGAGGTGGGACGTTGACTCTAAGATGTCCTTGAGCAGTGGAGCCTCCGGAGGGAAAGGAGTGGATGCAAACCCGGTTGAGACATACGACAGTGGGGATGAATGGGACATTGGAGTAGGGAATCTCATCATTGACCTGGACGCCGATCTGGAAAAGGACCAGCAGAAACTGGAAATGTCAGGCTCAAAGGAGGTGGGGATACCGGCTCCCAATGCTGTGGCCACACTACCAGACAACATCAAGTTTGTGACCCCAGTGCCAGGTCCTCAAGGGAAGGAAGGCAAATCAAAATCCAAAAGGAATAAGAGTGGCAAAGACACTAGCAAACCCACTCCAGGGACTTCCCTGTTCACTCCAAGTGAGGGGGCAGCTAGCAAGAAAGAGGTGCAGGGGCGCTCAGGAGATGGTGCCAATGCTGGAGGCCTGGTTGCTGCTATTGCTCCCAAGGGCTCAGAGAAGGCGGCTAAGGCATCCCGCAGTGTAGCCGGTTCCAAAAAGGAGAAGGAGAACAGCTCATCTAAGAGCAAGAAGGAGAGAAGCGAAGGAGTGGGGACTTGTTCAGAAAAGGATCCTGGGGTCCTCCAGCCAGTTCCCTTGGGAGGACGGGGTGGTCAGTATGATGGAAGTGCAGGGGTGGATACAGGAGCTGTGGAGCCACTTGGGAGTATAGCTATTGAGCCTGGGGCAGCGCTCAATCCTTTGGGAACTAAACCGGAGCCAGAGGAAGGGGAGAATGAGTGTCGCCCGCTAAAGAAAGTCAAGTCTGAAAAGGTAAGAGGTGGCCAGATATGGCTGCCCACTGACTGCCAGTCAGAACTGCCCTGGACTAACTGCCAAATACTATGTGTACTCTGTGGGAGGCTCATTAGTGTGTGGGTAATGACCAATTACAAGGTCAGAGCAGCTGGTAATGATAATGTGGTTTTCTTCCAAATTAGAGGATTCCCCTACAGACTCATTTACAGCAGGCCTGGACATTTTGGAACAGGATATTTGTTGTTGGGGGCAGCTACTTTGTAGAATGAACTTTCTGTAGTCTGAGTTGAGACCTTCCCACCTTGTCTTTGCCCACCTCAGACACTTGTTGGTAGAGATTGGCATCAGACCTTTATTTGTTTCCCAGCTTGACTGGCATTTCATCATCAGACTCATAATAGTTGATAAACAATACGCCTTTGGTGATAATGTAGATTGAGTACGGTTCTTGATGTTCTTGATGGGATAAATGGTGCTGTTGGGTCTCTGGCAGAACAAAGGGCTAAATTTCATGGCATATCTACGAAGTGTTCTATTGCCAGCTACCAAAGAGCAAAGGGGCACATTTTGGGGGCAAGAGGTACTCATTGTACTTTGAGGTACTTAGATCTTATGAGTTATTGTTGTGGTTATGACAGTTTGGCCTAGGAAGAGATTGGCCATTAGAGGTGTAGCTTCATGCCAGGTATCTCCCACAACTATTAGGAATCAAAGTCTCCTCGTGGTTTAATAGCTGCCAACAGTGTAATGATACCTTGCCTTCTGCTTGACTTGGAAGGACAGGTGCCTGCAGCCCCAGGAGGGGTTAGAACTGAGTCCCTCCTCTGGGAAGATGATCTTAGTTCATGCTTTAGGAAATGGAACTTGCAGGGCTGGAGGAGAATGGGTGTGAGTCTAGGGTCAGCTCAGGCAGCATTAAACTTCAGCAGCTTATTCCTGCAAAACAGTGGCCTTGTGGTGAGCTGTTCATTGGCTCTTGATTTTCTGCTCTGTGCTTTCAGCTGATCCCAGCAGATGCAGTATAAATTGATTTCTCTGTAATTAGATCAGCTGCAGCAGGGAATACCTATTTCCATATGTAAGTGTTAATAAATAAAGGCTGGATGTGTATGTTTGGGTGGTGGTGCCCTCTTAGTGCCTGTATTCCAGTGGTAGCCCATGCTTTCTTTGCTGTCGGTATTTTGGTCTTTGCCTCTGGCACATCTGTAGCTCTTAGCAACATCTGGGCTTCTCCAGTAGCAGGTCTGTGAGTTTCTTCCACTAATAATACAGTGGCTCATTCCCTTTTACCAGTGGCAGCTGCCAGAGAGGCTGCCTGTGTTTAGGTGGCAGATGCTATAGTCCACTTCAGCAGAGTCAGGTTCCAGCTGGTTACTAGCTTGGCTCATCCTGTGCTGGCTGTGATTTGCTATTTTCTCTCGGGTACAGATGGATAATACTGTTTTAAAGAGGCTTAGGAGTACTAGCAGTTGTTGCTTCTGTTCCAGGCCCATTAGACTGTTCCCTACATCTGGCTTCAAGAAACTCTTGCCATATATCCATATTCATAATCATTATTCTTCCTGTGCTAAAAAGTACTTCTGAGGATGACCTTCATTCTCCTATCTAAATTTTAGAGTACTTATGTTGCAACCTTCTAAGCCCAGTGGTAGTCTGTGGATGAAAGGATTAATATTGCTTAGCTTTATGTTGGATTTAAGTGTAAATGTCCATGATTGTCTCTAACAGAGAAGCAAATGGAACCCATTTTCTCACATAGAGGTGCAGGGACTGATTGGGTGGCTGCCCTTCAGATTATAATTGGGCTGAAAGATGCAGTATGTTCAGCTAAGAATACATCTTGGTGCCAGGGAGTTTTGTCCCTTAATAATGTTGCTTTGCCATATAAGCTTTGCCTCCCAGGGAGACTGTGAGAATGGGGCAGCAGAATGAGAAAGAAAAGGGAAAGAGACTGTGCTTCAGTTTTTGAAAGATAGAGAAAATTGCTGGCAATTACTTTTAGAAGCAGAAAATTTGCTATACAGTTTCATGTAACCATAAGCAAGAACCTGCTTTCTCAATTCCTTCTCCTGTTCCCTCAACCCTTTTGGACAGTCTGGTCCTGGGGGTGCCTTTCCATATTACCTTTGGCTATTGAAATAAATAATTATTTAAATAAATGTTTGGAAGTTGCTAGGAGATTAAAACATGCTGTGCAGGGAGAGAACATTTCTGGACTGGGAGGAGCAGAAGAGGCAAGTTAAAGGAAAGGAAGTTAGGAACCATGCAGAGGAGCGGTTTTTGAGAAACAACAATCTCCGGTTTGGGGCATAATAGGTGCTCAGTGAGTATTTGATGATTAGTACTATAATTTATAAGCAAAGTCTTTGAAAACTTCTTTAAAATTTTCTCTCTGAGAAATGGGCTTGCCTGTGGTTTGGGACGTTTCTATGTAGGGATAACCAACAGAACCAAAATAGCAAAACAGATGTTTTGATATAATCTAAGAATTGCATCCTCTCAACTGGGAACTGTCATGAAGAGGAAGAACTCATAAAATTTGGGAAGTTTCTTGACTGAAGTCTGTGGTGCAGAGTAGCAGTGTTGACTACTAGCCAATGAGGAAGATTTGAATATTGAAATTACTGGCTGGGCCTGGTGACTCATGCCTGTAATCCCAGCACTTTGGGAGGCCTAGGTGGGCAGATTGCTTAAGCTCAGGAGTTTGAGACCAGCCTAGGCAACATGGTGAAACCCTGTCTCTACAAAAACTATAAAAATTAGCCGGGCATTGGTGGTGTGCACCCGTAATCCCAGCTACTGGGGAGGCTGAGGTGGAAGGATAGCTTGAGCCTGCGAGGTGGAGGTTGCATTGAGCTGAGACGGCACCACTGGACTCCAGCCTAGGCAATAGAGCCAGACCTTGTCTCAAAAAAAAAAAAAAGAGAGAAAGAGAGAAATTATCTATCTCATGTTCTTCTTTGTGAAGGTAGATATCTCAGGCTATGGCCTGGGAAATTTTCTGTCAGACAAGGATGTGGATTTCCCTTCATGGGATCCCACTTTTGCTCGACCATACCTTCCTCTGACAGAGTGAGCTCTGTGCTGTTTCCCAGAGTTCTAGGAGAGACCAGAGATGGCTCTTAGCAACTGCTGCTGCTCTGAATTGTTATTGAACACTTCTGCCTCATACTTCCTGCCAGCTGAAGAGATGGGGGAGGGAATGTTGAGGAATAAACAAGACAGAGCCTTCCGGCTCTTGCCTGTTCCCTTGCCTTTAGTTTGATTGATGGATTGTTAAGTTAGGGATGGAAGGGGAGGTAGGGAGGAGGGCAGGCGCCTGTCTGAGTGTCCTGAGCTTAGTGCTTACGTCGCCACTCTGACAGGCAAGAAAAAAGGAATTTACAAACCACAGATGGCAATGATCTATCTGTGCTGACTTTGTCAGGGCTTATGACCAGGAGTTTAAGGTGAGACTCCTTCTTTTCCCCCAAATCATATAAAATAGCCAAGTAGGCTCTAGTAGTTAAAGAAAGGATCTAGAAGTTTCTAACCAGAAGCTCCCCCTCACATGTCTTTAGCTGCTGCTTTTGATCTTGCAAGGTAGGAACACTGCACTTTGCTTTTCCCGTGTTTGAATGTCAGCTTCTGCTGCTTTCAGAATGCTGCATATATTTACCACTTCCCCCATTAGTTTAGGATACAAAGAAAACCATAAAGTGTGCTCTTTGCTCTTTCAACTTCTGATCATGCATGCTATCATATCCTGTGTTCTTAAGAGCATCTTCCTTTGCCGTTGGTTTTGTATTCCTGCCCTAATTTGTGCCTTCTAGCTCAGTTCTCTTGTATTGTAGTCCCTCATTGCCTAACCAAGGTCAGGTCTCTTTTATTCCTTCTGATCCAAGGCTTTCTTAACGCCTTCTTCCACTAGCTGTTATTTCTCAGCTATTGATGGCAGAGCAGTCAGCTTTGCTTCCTGAAACCAAATGCCCTCAAGATTTTCCTTCATGGAAAACATTAAAAAGAAGTTGATATTTATGTGGGACAGAGTTGCATTCTGTAACTACAAGCTTAATTTATTTTTTCATTCAGAAACTCTGTTTTCCTTCTAGGTGTTGTAATTCAAGGCAGTCCCAGAGAAAGATTATCTTGTCCAATTTCCTCATTTTATAGCAGAAACTAAGACCAGTGAAGTCCTGTGACTTGCTCAGCATCTCACAGGTAGTCACTGGCAAAGCCAGATTTGTAGACACCAAATTCTTATGGCATGTTGTTACTCTGGGATTCTTAACAAATCTTTAACTGTCAGGAAGGATTCTCAATTTTCCCACTTTATTTGTTATTTTCTTAGTATTATTATTTTCGAGATGGAGACTCACTCTGTCACCCAGGCTGGAGTGCAGTGGCACGATCTCGGCTCATTGCAGCCTCTGCCTCTGATTCAAGCGATTCTCCTGCCTTAGCTCCCCGAGTAGCTGGGATTACAAGTGCATACCACCATGCCTGGCTAGTTTTTTGTTTTTTTTTTAATTTTAGTAAGGATAGGGGTTCACCATGTTGGCCAGGCTGGTCTCAAATTCCTGACTTCAAGTGATCCACCTGCTTCGGCCTCCCAGAGTGCTGAGATTACAGGCATGAGCCACCACACCCAGCCTATTTGCTTATTTTTAAGGCAGGGTCTCGCTATGTTGCCAATGCTGATCTTGAACTCCTGGGCTTATGCACTTCTGCCTTGGCCTCACTTATGCACTTCTGCCTTGGCCTCACTTATGCACTTCTGCCTTGGCCTCGCAAGTAGCTGGGACTACAAGTGTGTGCCACCACACCGAGCCATTTTTTCAATGTAAAGACTACCTTGAAACATTAGATGGAAATGCTTACATACTCCAAAATTGCTTTTACCCCAAAACTGCTTTCACTTGTTTTTCACAGTGACTTTAACTTTGTAGACACTCAATAAACAAAGGATCTTTGGGTTTAGGATTTTAGGTAAGGTAATGAATGATGTTTGCAAAGAATAACCATTACAGCTGGCACTGAACCTATCCTGTTATTTATAAAGAAGGAAAGTTACTTTAAAACTGCTACTTTGAGCTTGACTACTTATGATATATGTGTGTGTGTTCTGGAATATTTCATCCAGCCAAACTTTCATTGTAATAATTGAGGAATAGTTCTTTCTTTACTTGGCAATTGCAGGTAAGAAAAAAACCCTGTTCTAGTGCTTCTTCCTTGGACACATCACTAATAGGCAGACCTTCAAATGTATTGTGGATATTACTAAGTATTTTGTAGAGAAGATATACTGTTGGCTAATTGTTATCACTTTTCATTCAGTCAGTACATTAATTGAATGCATTTTAGATACTAGGTTTTCTACTTGGTATTGGGTATACACTGGTAAATAAAACAGAGATGGTCTCTGCTTTTTGAGGAGCTTACAGTTTACCATCTACAGCAGAGTTCCTAAAAGTGTGTCCCATAAAACCATGTACATCACCAGAGTATCAAAAATGCACATTCTTGGACCCTACCCTAGATATGCCGAATAAGTTTTTGGGGTAAGGGCCCAGAAATCTGTACTTCCAGAAGTCTCTCCAGATAATTGCTATATACATCAAAGTTTGAGAACCTTTGTGAATTTTCCTTTCAAGGTAAGTATTCGGGGCCACTTCTCATTTAAAACACCAGCCTTCTAAACTTGAATTTCACATCAACTCTTATGTATAATTTAGTGGCTAAAAGCGTAAACTCTAGCCAGGCCTCCTGGCTTGAGCCTGGGAGGTTGAGGCTGCAGTAGTGAGCTGTGATCGCACTAGTGCACTCCAGCCTGGGCAACAGAGTGAGACTCCGTCTCAAAAAAATAATAATAATAAATTTTTTAAAAAGTGTGAACTCTGGAGCCAGACTACCTGGCTTTGTTTCCTACCTTTGCACTTATTTACTGAGTGATCTTGACCAAGTTTCTTAATTGTTCTTCCTCAGTTTTCTTATCTGCAAAATGAGAGAAATAGCACCTATATAAGTTCGTATTTATTTATTTATTTATGAGAGGGAGTCTCACTCTGCCGCCCAGGCTGGAGTGCAGTGGTGCAGTCTCTGCTCATTGCAACCTCTGCCTTAACCTCCAGAGTAGCTGGGATTACAGGCATGCACCACCATGCCTGGCTAATTTTTGTATTTTTAGTAGAGACAGGGTTTCGTTGTGTTGGCCAGGCTGGTGTCGAGCTCCTGGGCTCAAGTGATCCACCCGCCTTGGCATCCCAAAGTGCTGGGATTACAGGCATGAGCCGTCACACCCAGCCTTTAAGTTTGTCTTTAGGCCGGGCGCGGTGGCTCACGCCTATAATCCCAGCACTTTGGGAGGCCAAGGCAGGTGGATCACCTGAGGTCGGGAGTTCGAGACCAGCCTGACCAACATGGAGAAACCCTGTCTCTACTAAAAATACAAAATTAGCCGGGCGTGGTGGTGCATGCTTGTAGTCCCAGCTACTCAGGAGGCTGAGGCAGGAGAATCACTTGAACCCGGGAGGCAGAGGTTGCAGTGAGCTGAGATTGCGCTGTTGCACTCCAGCCTGGGCAACAAGAGCAAAACTCTGTCTCAAGACAAAAAAAAAAGTTTGTCTTTAGATTAAGTTAGCTAATTCATATAAAACACTTAGTGCCTGGCACTTAGGAAGCATTCAATAAATATTAGAAAAAAGAAAAATACAGTTTGAGTGGAAATTGGTCTTAGTCTGTCCTAGGCAATAATGCACTGAAATACAACAACATTCCACTTTACAGGAATCCCAGTATGAATAGATATACATGTTAGCTAAGACTTTTAGCACTATGGTCTGAAGAAGTTCCAAATCTAGGCTGGGAAATTTTCATGGTGGTGATGTGTTCTAAAGCCCCTGATAATTATAGTTGGAGGTGGGGGGAAGACCAAAAATTAGCTTAGGGCGTATTGAAGTGGCCGGTTGAATTTCAGACTTCATATGAATCGAGCTTCTTTTCTGGCCATATCCCTGGCATGGGGTTGGGTATGTTGGATAGATGTTACTGTGGTTTTGCCGGAATATGCAATCTCACGGACACTGGAGTAGTGCTAAGTGTTTTTGTTTCTACACAAGACTGCATGGAAAAAATCTAAGTCTTAGCCCTTAATCTTCCTCCCCCAGTGTGAACTTGTATTTTTGCCATTTGGGTATAAGAGCTTTTACCAGCAGAGCTCATCCAGGGAGGCAGCAGGGCTTGGGCTTTCAGGCTGGAGGTGGCAGTAACATACACAGCTGAGATCCTGCCACTGCTGGCTGTCTGAGCCCTCTCTCTGTGGTTTTCACTCTTCAAGCCATGCTTGAGTAACCCGCCTCCAGAGCTGCTGACAGGGCTGTGTTCAGAGGCCCTGGAAATTACACTGTTCATTTCCTTATCATCCCCTGACCTGCAGTGCAGAGCCTTCTGGTGCAGGAACAAGGCAGAAAAAATCCAGACGGCTCCCAGCCAGCATGTGTCAAGAGCTACAAAGAAGGAAATTGGACTTGCTCACTTAAAAACCATGGGGTTAGGCTTTGATTTTCAGTTCCTGTGGAGAGTTATTTGTGTGTATGAGCATGTTCTATCTCTGTGTATATGTATAGAATGAGTCTGTGCGTGGCAAAGCTGTGGAGGAGGACCATTTGAAATAGAGAGCAGAGGGAAGATGGCTTTTCTCTTCACTTAATTTCCCAGTTGTGCCATTGGGGTGGGCCTGGAACCATTAGCATCAGGAAGGTGCCAGACCATATTAATATTTTAAAATATATTTCTCTCGGTACAGTTTAGTCATGGTTCAGAGCACCCACAGAATAACCTTTCCTGGCTGACCGAGGAGACATTTTTAACAAATCCTATTCCCTAAAGTCATTCATCCTAGATGACATTGACATAGTCAATATTTAAGCTGCCTAAGAAAGTGTAGACTTTGGGTCAGTCCTGGGTAAGAGCAATAGCTCTTTTGAGATGAAGGATAGTGTGATAAAAGAGAGACCTTTGTGATAGCTAAGGTGAACTAAGGAGGAATTTGGAGCATTTTGAGATTTTCTGTTCACAGGGCAAAGTTCTATTATATTTTAAGAGCCCATCCTTGTTTTGGGGGTTGGTATTACAAAGCAGTCTACTTTTCTTTTGGCATCTGTTGCTCAAGGAGGCCCAAAGGAAGGACTTCAGGCTGAAGTAAAACGTGAGCAGTAAGAAGTTCTTAGCAAAGTTTATAAATATTCTGTCCTTTATTTTCCTTTTTCTGGATTTCATGTGCCTTCATGTTAGTGGTGCCATTGAAGCCTTTGTGAAGTGGGGAGAAAAAAAATAAATCTTGAAGCTGTCAGACCCTGGAGGTGTTTTAAACCCTAAGTGTCTGTCTTGTTGAAAGTACTCTGTAGAGAAGTGTCTTCACATAAGGTGATAGCTAAGGTGAGAGGGGATTACTTCCTTTTCCCTTCATATAAATTAGTGGGCCCTGTATCAGCAGCATCTGAGAATTTGATAAAAATTTGGATCTCAGACCTCCTCCCAGGCCCTAAAGTTAGAAACTCTAGGCTTGAGACCCAGCAAATTTTTTTTTTTTTTTTTTTTTTTTTTTTTTTTGAGACAGGGTCTCACTTTGTTGTCCAGGCTGGAATACAGTGGCACAATCAAGGCTCACTGCAGCCTCAACCTCCCATGCTCAAGTGATTCTCCTACCTCACTTCCTACCTCCCCTGTAGCTAGGACTACAGGTGTGTGCCATCACACCCAACTAATTTTTAAATTTTTTTAGAGACGGGGTCTTACTATGTTGTTCAGGCTAGTCTTGAACTCCTAACTTCAAGCGATCCTCCTGCCTTGGCCTCCCAAAGTATTGGGATTACAGGTGTAAGCCCCTGTGCCCAGCTGAGACCCAACAATTTGCGTTTTAACATTAGCTGTCCTGTTGATTGTGATACACACTAAAGTTTGATATCTACTATTGTAGAGCACCCTTCCCTCTTAATAGTGAAATTGAAATTACCAAAAACTTTAAAATGTAACACTGGGCAGTAGGTATGATTTTTTTCTTTTAAAAATATCCTTATATATCTTTAACTCTGTGAACAAACTGATAGGAACCTAAAATTGAAATGAATATCTAAGGGCTTAGGACTTTCAGAGCAGAAGAGCAGAAAAGATATTCAAAAAAGACCCACTTTTCTCATCTGAATGGAGGAAGTAAATAATAGTACTGACCTCATAGGGTTATTGTGAGGATTAAATGAGATGAAAAGATGTTAAGCATTCAGCACAGTGCCTAGCATTACAGTAAGTAACCAACAAATGTTAGCTGTTGCTGATGTTACTGTTCTTAGCTTTGAGGTGCAAGGTCATTGTGAAATTAAGGAGAAAGGATATCCTTAGAGACTTTGAAGAATTAATCCCCTGAAGGCTTTGGAAAACAATGAATTTATGATAGCTAATATTCCAGCTCCTACTGATTTCCAAGAAGGCTTCAGGGAGAGATTGATTCAGAGCATTTGGAGGCATTGAAGTTTGGGGTTTTGTTGTTTGATTGGTCAGTTTGGAAGTGTTTGTTGGACTTCTTTTGGCAGAGGGCTGATCTCAGGTTGAGAACCATGGCTTTTGTTTATTCTCCATTAAGGTCAGTTTCTTTGGTATATAACCAGCTTCTTCTGAATTATTTTCCTAAGAATTGAAATGAAGATAACATGATTGTTTTCATACAGGAAGTTTCTTTCCTCTCTCTGCTAATCCTTGTAAGGTACAGACTAGTATTTTGAAGGGATTAGCAGAGGTAGCCAGAACAGTCAAGAGAAGAATGAGGATTGAAGTACTGTAGTCCCCCCAACCTTATCCTTGTTTTTGCTCTCTGTGATTTCAGTTACCCTCAGACAACCAAGATGTGAAAATATTAAATGGAAAATTCCAGAGATAAATAAATCACTAAGTTTTAAACACTACATTATTCACCCCATTTCATCTCATCCCATAGGCATTTTATCATCTCACATCATCACAAAGAGGGTGAGTACAGTACAATATTTTGATAGAGAGAAAGAAAAAGACACCATATTCACATAACTTTCATCACAACACATTGTTATAATTTTTTTTTTTTTTAAACAGACAGGGTCTCCCTCTGTTGTCTAGGCTGCAGTGCAGTAGTATGATCACAGCTCAGTGCAGCCTCAAACTCCTGGCCTCAAGTGGTCTTCCTGCCTCAGCCTCCCGAGTAGCAGGGACTGCAGGCATATATCACCACATCGGGCTAATTTTTAATTTTTTTTATACAGTTGGGATCTTGTTGGTTGTCCAGGCTGGTCTGAAACTCCTGGGCTCAAGTGATTCCCCCTGCCTCAGCCTCCCAAAGTGCTGGGATTACAGGTGTGAGTCACCATGCTCACAACCTGTGTCTTACTGCTCACACCTGCTCTTACTGTGTCTAATTTGTAAATTAAACTTTATCATAGGTACGTACGTAGAGGAAAAAACCTAGTATATGTAGGGTTTGATAATATCTGCCATTTCAGACATCTACTGGGGGTTTTTGAATGTATGTCTTGTGCTTAAAAGGAGGCTACTACTTTTTTGTGAGGAAATAAAAAAGACAGTTTTTAGATGTTTTGAGGTGGTCAGGTTTTACCCTAAAATGTTTGTTGTCCATTGGGATGTGACAATTTGACTGTGCACCTGTGAAATACTCTTAATTGCTTTTTAAATTTAAGACTGCTGGGTTACAGCCCTAGTGGCAAATACTAGATTATGTTTTGATGAGCCAGACCTGGGCATTAAATCCTTTCTTGGGCTCTGTTTTCATTTGGTAATGAGTTCTTTTTTATTTTTATATTTATCTTTTATTGTTTTATTTTACAAGTTTCCACATAGCATTGATTTTTTTTTTTTTTTGGTTCCTTCATTGTAAAAAGTTTTTATAAACTGGTACCTAACTCACCCAGCTCAGAGTTGATATTTCCTGGCTTATGTGTTGCTTTTTTTTTCTTTTTTGTTTCTTCAGAAGTCAGGTACTTAGTTCTGCACTGAATCAAACCTTAGTGAAAGACAACAGAGTGTTGTAGAAAGGAGGTATAGAGGCCAGGCTCGGTGGCTCACACCTGTAATCCCAGCACTTTGGAAGGCCGAGGCGGGTGGATCATCTGAGGTCAGGAGTTTGAAACCAGCCTGGCCAACATGGTGAAACTCCATCACTACTAAAAATACAAAAACTTAGCCAGGCATGGTGGCATGGTGGAGTGTGCCTGTAATCCCAGCTACTTGGGAGGTTGAGGCAGGAGAATTGCTTGAACCTGGAAGGAGGAGGTTGCAGTGAGCTGAGAACACGCCACTGCACTCCAGCCTGGGCAACAAGAGTGAAACTTTGTCTCAAAAAAAAAAAAAAAAAAAAAAGGAGGTATACATAGTCGTCATACTTAGACCAACCAAATCAGCATACTGAATGTATCCTATAACATCTGAATGTTATAGAAATTAACATTCAGGTTGCAGAGTTTCTTGGTCGTGAGACAGCTTAGGGTACGTATCAGAGTCACTTCTGGAGGTTTTACAAAGTATAAGTGTCCTACTGGATAAAATCTTTGTGGCTGGAGACTCCAAGCATGTAATTTTTTTTTTTTTTTTTTTTTTTTTTTTTTGAGACTGAGTCTCGCTCTGTCGCCCAGGCTGGAGTGCAGTGGCGCGATCTAGGCTCACTGCAACCTCTGCCTCCTGGGTTCAAGTGATTCTCCTGCCTCAGCCTCCCGAGTAGCTGGGATTACAGGTACACTCCACCACGCCCAGCTAATTTTTGTATTTTTAGTAGAGACGGGATTTCACCATGTTGGCCAGGATGGTCTTGATCTCCTGACCTCGTGATCCAACCGCCTCAGCCTCCCAAAGTGCTGGGATTACAGGCATGAGCCACCGCACCCTGCCTACTTTTTTTTTTTTAAGTTCAACAGGTGCTTGTAATGTTCTTCTTGGTTAAAAATCACTATCATGTGAAAAGGACTCTCCTTTTTCATTGCTCAGTGTACAGGATGCTTATGTTGGGGTCAGGCATTTCGGAATTCAACTATAATGAACCTGATTTCTCATTATCACCTTAATTAGGAGAATTAATTATTGAATTTCTGACAGCCTTTAAGGTAGAGCATCCATATTTGTGTTACTAATTCAGTTTTAAATTATTGTTCCAGAATTTTTAAGGCAAATTTAAGCAAAATTCTTATGAGTAGATATATTTGCCACATATAGGCTATTTGAGCTTTTTTTTCTATGTAGATTAGAAAGGGGCAGAAGACAGATTTGGATAATCAAAATTTATGGCTAATCCAAAACCAGTCTCTTTTCTCATTGGTTTGTGAATGTATTTCTGTGCTTATATTGGATAATAGGTGTTCCTAATTTTCTGGAAATTCATGACATTCGAAAATAAAATAATGTAGCAATACAAAAAAGACCTTATTCCTGAGTCTGCTTCTGGATGCATTCAAAGTAAACATGCTGTTTTAGGAAGAGGAAATATCGCGTCACAGAAATAGAACAAGCCCCTTATATCATAGTTCTTTGTTGTTGATTTTTTTTTAAATAAATACAATTTATTTGAAATCAAAAAGAGCATTAATGTTTTGGGGTATAAAGTATTTCCTTGCTGAGATTTTAAGTCTTATGCCTGAAGAAGAGTAATTAGAATGCTAATTGTTATCAAAGATGAACACATACCTAATTGTGCAGCAAACTCATACTTTTTTAAAAAAAACTTTTAGGTTTAGGGATACATGTTGCAGGTTTGTTAGATGGGTAAATTGTGTGTCACATGGGTTTGGCGTGCAGATTATTTCCTCATCCAGGTAATAAGCAAGCAAACTCATACTAGAAAACATTGTGGTATGTCAAATTTTAGCCAAAATAATAATTACGTAACCTTAAATTCTCATAATAAAATTTTAATAATAAATAATTTAATATAAAAATTTAAAATTTTAAGTGTGGTTTTTAGTACTGGTACATGCATTACCTGTCTATCTTCTCAGAAGTTATATTAATCTGTACTTTAGATGGATCTTTTTTTAGGTTTTGGAGTATCTCAAATTCATATACCACTGTGAGTAGGAGGAGAAAAAATTGGCAAATGTGGGGAAAAACTCATCATACAAAGTGACTACACATTTATATACACCATATTAGACTAGATCTTAATTTCATCACTATGCAGATTCCTAAACATCTGGTAGAGTGTCTGTTTTAGATAAAATATGCCATAAGGCATTTTTCATTTTGCTTGTACATATGTGCTTGGATTGAGAATGTAGGGATTTGAAATCAAACAAGCTGATTGCTTATTACAATTTCAGAAGGAGACTGAGAAATTCTTTCATTTTTGTTTGCTTCTAGTATCTCTCCTGTCCTTTCCCATCTCTTAAAAGGGTTAGGTTCTAAAGTCAAAGTGTGAGGCACTCAGTCAGAAGTTACCTACAGAATTTCTTAGGATGATTTCTTGAAGATTGACATACTGGCTCCATGAATTCAACACAATCAGTTTTTTCTTTAGCATTGAGACAAGCCATTATTTCTTCAGCTGAGGTCCCCACATAAGAGCTGACTTGTGTGAGAGCTGGACTATATTAATGAAAAATATGTATTTGTAAATACTAGAATCACCCTAAGCCTAGTAAAATGCTTATATTATGAGAGGCACATGGGAGTGGAAACCAGATTAAGGAACAGCCAGCTGGCTGGGCAAGGTGGCTTACACCTGTAATCCCAGCACTTCAGGAGGCCAAGGTGGGAGGACTGCTTGAGCTTAGAAGTTCAAGACCAGCCTGAGCAACATAGGGAGGGCCTGTCTGTACAAAAAACTAAAAAATTAGCTGGGTGTGGTGATACATGCCTGTGGTCCCAGCTACTTGGGAGGCTGAGGCGGAAGGATCACTTGAGCCTGGGAGGTCGAGGCTGCAGTGAACCATGATCATGCCACTGCACTCCAGCCTGGGCAGCAGAGCAAGACCCTCAAAAAAAAAAAAAACCACCAGTTCAAATCTCCTATCTCTGGCTTCCTCCAGAGCATATACTCAATAAGCAGAACAGCTGTAAGGCCCAAACCATTCAAATTGGTTTTTGTTCCTTTCTTTCTTTTTTTGCCAGTTACATACAGTTGATTTTATAATGTTAAATATTATCCATTTAGTATACAAAGGTATTTTATGACAATAGAGCAAATCTTAGGATCCAGATTCTCTATGTAGTGGAAACTTTGGGTCCATGGAATGAATACAGCTTAATGTAATGATTATTGTAATATTTACATTTCAGTTCCAACCTTCATGTTCTTCACAGTGTCCACAAATTCCTTCCCTTTATTTCTGTATGGTAACCTCAGATCTTATCGTTGAATTGAACAAGAACTATCATGTAGCAGAGCTGTTCTCCTCTTACCAACATAAATATTTCTGAGCCTAGTTTCGCTTTCTTAGGCCCAGTGCCTTTGGTAGGTCCTTTGAGGTATACCTTTCACCTTCTAGCCTCTTCTCACTTTCACCTTTAGATTCTATCTAAACTATGCTTTTTTTTTTTTTTTTTTTTTGAGACGGAGTCTCACTCTGTCATTCCAGGCTAGAGTGCAGTGGCGTGATCTGGATTCACTGCAACCTCTGCCTCCCCGATTCAAGCAATTCTCCTGCCTTAGCCACCCCAGTAGCTGGAATTACAAGTGTGCACCACCACACCTGGCTACTTTTTGTATTTTTTGTAGAGATGGGTTTCACCCACACTTGAGGCTGGCCCCAAACTCCTAGTCTCAAGTGATCCTTCCGCCTCAGCCTCCCAAAGTGCTGGGATTAGAGGTGTGAGCCACTGCGCCCACCCTTTTTTTAAAAATTTTTTAATCCTGCTTTAATTTTTTGTTGTTGTTGTTATTTCTGAAATAACATTTTACATTTGTTGTTGGTCTTGTCTTAAGCAAATGGGATTATATTTAGTTATGCAGATTTAGGAAGGGCTCTTCCTTCCTTCTCAAATAAAAATAACCAGGAAAAAGCAGTCGTTTTCATATGTTCTACCTGGGACATTCATTATAGTCTGGGTACAGCATTGTATGTATCTTGAAAACTACTGTACTACCTTTGACAGTGAGGTGTTTTACCCATAGTTCAAAATTGCTGTTACTGCCTAGAGATGACACTGCTGTGAATAGTATACCTTATTCGAAGGCTTGGTGCTTTTAGGCATGGACTGGTGGCATCTCTTGGACAAGGCATTGCAATTGCCCTGGAGGACTGGCCAAACAAGTTTTCATGTTGAAAAGCTGAGTAAAAATGACTCTGGGTGTAGGCCAATATAGTATCACTCGGGAAAAAGAAAAGCACAATATGCCTCTCCCTGGGAAGCAGTTTGGCCAGGGCAAAGCTCCCAGAAATGGAAATTTAAGCTTATTGATTTGGGAAACTCTTGGTATTTGCCCCTCAGCCTTTGTGAAATGGATCTTCTTTTTAAAGGGGGGAGGGGTAGGATAGAGGAGACTTAAAGGCTTAAAATAATGTCCCCTCTGAACCATCTAATCACCTCCTTAGAACTAAGCAGGTAAGGCCGGGCGCGGTGGCTCACATCTGTAATCCCAGCACTTTGGGAGGCCGAGGCAGGCGAATAACCTGAGGTCAGGAGTTCGAGACCAGCCTAGGTAACATGGTGAAACCCCATTTCTACTAAAAATACAAAACATTAGCCGGTCGTGGTGGCATACGCCTGTAATCCCAGCTACTCGGGAGGCCGAGGTAGGAGAATTGCTCGAACCTGGGAGGCGGGGGTTGCAGTGAGCTGAGATCGCGCCATTGCACTCCAGCTTGGGCAGCAAGGGCGAAACTCCGTCTCAAAAAAAAAAAAAAAAAAAGAACTAAGCAGGTGAATGTCCTCATGTCACAGAAGAAAAGATCGACTTGTTTAGAAACCAAGTTAGGTAGGGCTGTCTGTAGTTGGTAGTAAATTATCAACCTGAAGTGGCATTCAGGTCAGAGAAAAGTCAGGGAAGATAGTTGGAAAATAAAACCCCAATGACTTTTTCATATTTGACTAAAATTTTCAGATCTCTTATTGTTCTTATTCCTTAGTCATATTTCACCCTCCTTCCTGTTTTATATCTAATAACCTGAAGCAGAAAAGGGCCGGGCCAATCCTACTTCAATCTCTTCCATTCCCCTGCCCCCCTGGAGTATATTTTTTAATTTTTAAAATTTATTTGTATTTGTTTTTCGTTTATTCAGTCTTGCTGAGTTAAGCAGAAACCTCATAGAGGTGGGGTTTTTTTGTTTGTTTTTGCTTTGTTTTGAGACAGAGTCTTGCTCTGTTGCCCAGGCTGGAGTGCAATGGCACGATCTCGTTTCACTGCAAGCTCTCCGCCTCCTGAGTTCAAGAGATTCTCCTGCCACAGCCTCCCAAGTAGTTGGGATGACAGGCATGCGCCACCACCCACACCCGGCTAATTTTTGTATTTTTGGTAGAGATGGGGTTTCACCATGTCGCCCAGGCTGGTCTCAAACTCTTAAGCTCAAATGATCCTCCTGCCTCAATCCTCCAAAGCGTTGGATTACAGGTGTGAGCCACCATGCCCACCCAAATAATACTTTTAAAGAAAACTTAGATTTTATTGTGGTGCCACTATATACTGGGCATTTATTAAGAATATATATATTTTTAAATCTTGTATTGATCTTATCTTAGGGATGGTTCCTTATAATTGCATTTATCCTTCTTATGTGTTTCTGTATCTTTCAGAACCATTTCCAGAATTAATCAGGCTACCGAACAATAAGTCCAATCTTAGCTTATCAACTCTCAGGATGATTCTGATTTTAAAAATTTTCACCAGGTTCCAGCAGTCCCTTATACTATATCAATTTCTTCTCTCCTTAACCCCTACTCTGGAAACTTTTTACTTGATAATGTTTGTCTGGCTCTTCCTTATTTAATTGCGAGTTTTAAGCTTCTTGCTTTAAAAATATAGCATTAGCTGATTTTAAAATTACCTCTGGACTGGGTACGCTGGCTCACTCCTGTAAACCCAGCACTTTGGGAGGCCGAAGCACGTGGATCACCTGAGGTCAGGAGTTCAAGACCAGCCTGGTCAACATGGTGAAACTCCATGTCTACTAAAAAATACAAAAATTAGCTGGGTGTAGTGGTGCATGCCTGTAATCCCAGCTTCTCAGGAGGCTGAGGCAGGAGAATCACTTGAACCCGGGAAGTGGAGGCTGCAGTGAGCCGAGATCATGCCACTGCATTCCAGCCTAGGTGACAGAGGGGGATTCTGTCTCAAACAAAACAAAACAAAATTCCCTGTGATTCAACAGATCCTATATGGGATGCTTTATAACAAAATTAATGTTTTTCTGGACTTACAGGTTGGAGGGCTATCCTAGTCAAGCAGTTCAAATTTATGGATACTCATTCAGTTCATCCAACAAATAATTATTAAATAACTACCATGTGCTATACAGTGTGCTGGCACTTAGGATAAAGAGTTGAAGCCAGGCATGGTGGCTCACACCTGTAGTCCCAGCTACTTGGAAGGCTGAGGTGGGAAGTTCCTGTGAGCCCAGGAGTTCAAGTCCAGCTGGGACAACATAGCAAGATCCCATCTAAAAAAAATAAAAGTTAAATGGATGTGGTCTCTGCTCTGTGGAGTGTGTGTATATATATGATATATAAATAAAAATTATACATATATATTATTATTATTATTTTTAGACACTCTGTCACCCAGGCTGGAGTACAGTGGCACAATCTTGGCCCACTATAACCTCTGCCTCCTGGGCTCAAGTGATCCTCCCAACTCAGCCTCCCAAGTATCTAGGACTACAGGTGCGTGCCACCACACCTGACCAATTTTGGATTTTTTGTCGAGACAGGGTTTCACTATGTTGCCCAGGCTCACCACGTTGAACCCCTGGGCTCAAGTGATCCACCCGCCATGGCCTCCCAAAGTGCTGGGATTACAAGCGTGAGCCATCATGCTGGGTTCCTGGAGTTTATATTCTAATGTGGGAGACAGATAAATTGCTTATTATAACAAACTTTGATGAGTAATGATAACATAGGGTATTGTGGGTGCACAGTGGTGGCCAGAGTATAGTGTAGGATCAAGGAAGATCTCTGCTCAAAAGAGGTGACGGAGATCTCTAACCTCTCTGATAGTTAAACAGAGACCCAAAGGGATAAGCAGGAATTAGACAGGTGATGGGAGAGAGGGCAAAAGGCTTGTGCCAGGTGAGAGAATAGCATAATCAAAGGCTAAGTGGTAAGACTAATCTTGAGGCATGAGAAGAACTGGAAGAAGTTCACTATGACTGGAGGAGGAGGAATAGAATGGTAAGATGAGGCTGGAGTGCTATGGGGTCAGATAGTAGAAGGCCTTAAAAGCCTTGTTAAAGGATTTGGATTTCATCCTAACATCTGCAGAAAACTATTGTTAGACTTTTTAGTGGATTACAGTGATTGATTTTTGAGTTTTTGAAGAATTACTCTTGATGTCATCTGCAGAGTGGATTGGAGAGCAAGATTGGAGGCATTTAGGAAGCTGTTAGCATAGTTAGCAAGACAGCTGGACCAGAATAGTATTAATAGGAAAGGAGCAAAGTGGGTAGATTTGAGAGAATAGAAGTTCAATTGATAGCATCTTGGTAATTGATACCATGTTGGGAAGAGATTGAAGAAGAAGTCGAGAGTCATGTCCAGATTTTGGGCATGAACCAAGTTGTTCATGGAACCACTTACTCATAGGAGGGAACACTGAAAAGGGGCAAGTTTGCAGGGAATGATAATGAGTTTAACTTGGGACATGTTTTGAGGTGCTTGCACTGCCTGTGCTGGGGATAATGTAAGCAAAATAGATTTGGTCCTGCTCTTTCTAGGGCATACGGTTTAGTAGGGGAGATAGAATGGAATCAAACAATCATATGCACATCTATCATTTTACACTATTAAAATTATAAAAGTGAAAGTTATAGGATGCTGAGAGCCTATAATTAGGAACTGAACCATTCTTGGTGGGTGCAGGGCGGGGGGCGGGGGCGGGTCAGGGAAAATATCCGTGAAGAAGTTTGAGTAAATATCTGAAGGATAAATGGTAGTTAATTTGGAAGAGGGAGTTGAATGAATGAACAACCAAGTAGAAATGTCTCTTGAGGACTGGATGTGTGAGAGAGAACTGGAAATCCAAAGATTTAAGAGTTTATTAATGTGAACACATAAATGGTAATTGATGCCATAGAAGTGAGTGCACTTACCCAGGAAGAATGTGTCTGTATTGAATGAAAGGGGCTCAGTATGGGTCACTGAGGAACACCAAGAAGGTAGCTACCTTAGATGGCATATTGGGAACTGCTTCCTTGTGTCCTAGAGAGAATACAAAACCCACAGCTGGGAACATATGTCTATACAAACATTTTAAAATCCACTGAAAGAGGTTATAGAACTTGCTTGGTTCTGTAGTTAGAATTGGTTTTATTGGATTGAGGCACACTTTGAGGAAAAGTTCGTTTCTCCTGCCACTTATGAACAATGGAAGAGTGATCTTTGCTTTTTATTTTAACCGTTTGCCATATTTTCCCTGCCTGGCATCATCACTCTCAACTTTTTTAGTTTTCCTTTTTTGACCTAATTTTCAGTTATTTAAACTCTCAACTTCTAATAGTATTAAAGTGAAAGCATAGATATTGTAATCAGGCCTATGTTTGAATCCCAGCACTGACTGCCATTTAATATATATAGGATCTTCTGCAAATTACCTCTCCGTATCTCATTTTCCTTAGATTTTATATGGTTTTAATTTAAAAGATCTAAAAGTACACTGTAAATGCACAGTATATGGAGGTTATAGTATAATAGTTACAGGTGAGCAACAAATGTTTGTTCTATTTTCCTTTCTCCTTGCAGCCTCTCTTGTCTTTCCAGGCAGATGAGTAGTTTCATCTGTGATCATTTATGCTCTGTACCACCTCCTCATGGCAGTATGTTACAGCAGCTTTTCTACCAGAGCATAAGGAGTCTTGCATTTTTGTGGTAAAAGTCCTTTCTGGAGAAGCAGTACAGGAAGGTTTCTGGGTTGCTATAACCAGGATTTTTCAACAACAACACTATTGGTATTTGGGGCTAGGGTAATTCTTTGTTGTTGGGGTGGTCCAGTTTATTGTAGGATGTTTCACAGCATCCATACCTTTACCATATTCGCTCCAAGGTAAGACAACCAAAAATGTCCCCAGACACTGCCAAATATCCCCTGGAGGGCAAAGTTTTTATTTGAGCAGTATTTGCTAAAATATTGTTGTGGATGCTATTTACATAACTGTGTGTTCAGTTTATGAAAATGCAGAGTTGTACATATATGATATATGTAGTTTTCTGTTGTGAATGTTGTTTCCGTAGAAAGTAGAAAACCAAAGGCAGTTAGAGAGCCAGGCTCCCTAACCTGTGTCTCAGTTTTTATTATCCCCAAATCTCTATTTTTCTTTTTGTTTTTTTATTCTCGTTTTCTTAAATTTTTGGCTAATATTTTTTTTCCCACACGTTCTGGTATTCTCCCCAAATCTCTAAAAGGTGAGGTGAAATTAAGGGAGAAAAGGGTTCACAATAGAATGGGAAGACAACAAAAAGTAACCGAGAAACTGACTTCCAAATGTCTCTTCAATTCCTAGCTGTTAGGATATGGAATTCAACCTAGGGAAATTTCTATTACAAGATTTCAGAAATAAGCTCTGAGTACGGGACAGAATTAAATTATCAACCGAAGAGATTATTTTATTATCTTTCTTCCCACCTTCTCTGCTACACTGACAGCAAAGGAGAGGCTCACCTGATTTTCGTCACTTCAGCTGTTACCTTTACCTGATGGCCACTGAAGTTATTTCTGAAAGTGTTCGCTTTTACTTTTAATATAAAATCTTGCCGTTCTTCTTTACTTTGTACAGGTGGGTAGAAAGTCCTTCCATATTAGATAATGTTGACTACTCCCTGAGAATGTAGTCCCCAGAGAAATCCTTGGATAGCACTCAAGCTGGAAGCAATAGGTTAAGTAACCCACGTCCATGTCTTAAGAGGAGTCCAAGAAAAGATCCCATTTTGAAGTTTGAAAGATCCTGTAAAGGGAAGGCAGACCTTGGGCCAAGCAGCCTTTGAGGTGGTAACCAGCTCATAAACAAGAGCTGGCATGTGCCAACAAAGTCTCTCATCCTGGCTCCAGAGTTGGCTGAGGAGAGAAATTTGTGGAAGCCTCTGTAAGTGGAGGATTGTTCTTGGCTTTGGCTTTTGTGTGGCTGGATATGGAGTAGGGAGGGAGCTTGGACCTGGTCTCTGGGGTGTAGGCATTTCCCTGAGAGGAGGATTTTTTTTCCTTTCCTTGTTTTATTTTTTCCTCCCTGTCCTTCCCTTAGTGTTAACATTTCAAGGTACAGGAAATGATTGGATACTGATTGTTTTATAACTCTCTTAGGACGGCCTATTAATATTCTGCTGCCAAGACGACAGTCAGGAGGAATTTAGGTAGAATCAAGGCTCATAACCTTTATGAAAATACCCTAAGCAGGGAACCTTCAATTTATTTTGAAGTGTTTGAGTTTTACTAAAAGCCCATCATTGCCAGTGTGGTTTTTTAAAATGGACAGCCATAGTGGCTAAGGAGACCAGTAAGACCTGGAGTTGGCAGCAGAGTGAGCCTTCTGAGGAAAAAGGGAAGAGGAATATTGGTGTGGGAAAGAGGTGCAGCTGTGCCACTGGATCCCTGTCCCTTCATTATTCTTTACTGGCCCTGGCAGCTGTCAAAGTTTGCTTAATAGAGTTGTGGGCTGGAGATTGTTTCTTAATCCCTGTATAGGAGTACCAAGCTCCAGCTGTGTTATCTAGGCTCTGGGGCCCTAGCACTTGGCTAACTAATGCTGAGGCATCTGGTGACTCGAGACAAAAGCCTATTATGTCAGAGAGAAGATTGGGCAAAGCACAAGCATTGTTATCTCTAATGCCCCCAGGGCAAACTCTCTACTTGGCAAGTGAGAATGCCTTGACCTTGTGAGTTTACAGCAACCTGTCCACTCGGTTTTATGTTTCTTTGAGATTATTTTCTACTAACGAGGTTTCAGCATTCTGGCATTGAAATCTATAAGTGCTTTATTGTAAAGAATTTGGAAAATTCAGAAAAGTAAAAGGAAGAACATAAAAATTGTACTTCATTCTACCAGATTCTTAAGAGAAGAATTTCTTTAATGTTGTGGAACTGGCTGAGATTATTGGTTCAGAACTGGCTTGGGCATGATCTATACCTCATGAATCTCAACCCTGTCCCTTT
Organism: Pan troglodytes; assembly: GCF_028858775.2. Lineage (NCBI taxonomy): Eukaryota > Metazoa > Chordata > Mammalia > Primates > Hominidae > Pan > Pan troglodytes. The sequence goes on from NC_072414.2 coordinate 56,512,023, forward strand.
AAGCATCTTTAATTTTCCCATTAGAGATCTGAACTGGTTTGGCCCTGCTTGGCTAGATTTTATTACAATTGATGTGATCTCACCCTGGAGTATGAAACTCATCTTCTTTGTTTAGCTTTTTATAACTTATCTCAAACCAACTTTTTATCTTCATTTGTGATTGTCTTCAGAAGTCTGGGTGTTTGTTTTTTTTAAACTGATGGTGGTGAGTATGTAGGGAGAGAGTAGTTTTGCAATTTTTAAAGACTTAATGTTGACCTGCTTTCTTCTCTTTGGAAAGAGGTGTCTGTGATGTCAGTTAACATAATTTGCTTTCGTTGATGAGCTTGCTCAAGACATAAGCTTATGAGATTTCTAGTTGTATAAAAAGAAAAGGGCTGTCTTTCATGTTTTCTTTTCCTTGCTGGAGTAGCATTTTAGTTAAGGAAGTTGCACAAAAAGAAACCCATCTTTTTTCTGTGTAATTTTCTATATGGATTTCTATGTTGACCAGTCTAGACCTTTTGTCTATTCGATGTTTACATACATGTTTAGATTTAACTTTTAATACATTGTGGTTAAAAAAAAAAAAAGAAATTTTGGTGCAATAGAGAAAAGTATTTTGGATTTATTTATTGTTCCTTTTAAATGTTAAAATGAGGCAGGAATACAGTACTTGCAGCCTATTGTCTAAGAGTACTCTTTGACATTTATAATATCAGGTATAAGCATTTCCAAAAGAGATCTTCCTTAACATACCATACCCTTAATGATCTTTTGACAGGACAGAAATGGGGAGAGATGTTAGCAGGGTATATTTTAATTTATATTCTCCAAAAGTATACATCCTATACTATGATGAATTATTATAGATTTTATTTTCATGTAATATGGACTCCCTTGCATAACTGGAGAGAAACAGCTTCCAATTAAAGTAATTATGCTAGCAGCTCTGAGACTACTCTTTGGAACTGTTGTCAGCATTTTGGTTTGAAGAAATCAGACCAGGATTGACTGCCTAATAGTAGGCTTTTACCAAGAGCCTGACATAAGAATTTCAGGAAATCTAGGAAAATCTTTGAAAATCTGCTATATTATAGGCCGGGCACAGTGGCTCAAATCTGTAATCCCAGCACTTCGGGAGGCTGAGGCAGGAGGATCAGGAGTTCGACACCAGCCTGGCCAACATCGTGAAACCCTGTCTCTAAAAATACAAAAATTAGCCAGGTGTGGTGATGCACACTTGTAATCCCAGCTACTTGGGAAGCTGAGGTGGGAGGATCGCTTGAACCTGGGAGGCAGAGATTGAAGTGAGCAGAGATCACGCCACTGCACTCCAGCCTGGGCAACAGAGCAAGACTCCATCTCAAAAAAAAAAAAAAAGAAAAAATCTTCTATGTTATAAACTTAAATTTCATGTGAATGGAAGATTGAGAAATGATGGCTGATGGCCTAAGCTCTGGGTAGAATTTCAGCTTTTTGCATGTTTATCAAATGGCTTTAATGTTCCTGCCTTTTCCTGGTTATTATTTAAAAAAGAGTAATGTTTCCAGAAACCATTTAACAACTGATAACTGGAAAATTTTTTGGAAGAGGTTAGCTAGACAGGTTATACGGGTTTTTTTTTTTTTCCTCATACAGTTTTTTTAAAAAATTGAGAAATAATTCATGGTTTTTTTTTTTTTCAGTATACAATTCAGTGGTTTATACTATATTCACAAACTGTGTACCCATCACATCACTAATTCCAGAATATTTTCATCTCCTCAAAAAGAAACCCTGTACCCATCAGCAGTCACCCTAATTCTTCATTTTACTTAGCCCCAGGCAGTCTACTTCTGTCTCTCTAGAAATTTCATGTAAATGGAATCATACAATCTGTGGCCTTTGGCCGGGCGCAGTGGCTCATGCCTGTAATCCCAGCACTTTGGGAGGCCAAGGCAGGCAGATCACAAGGTCAGGAGTTCGATACCAGCCTGACCAACATGGTGAAACCCTGTCTCTACTAAAAATACAAAAATTAGCTGGGCGTGGTGGCACATGCCTGTAGTCCCAGCTACTTGGGAGGCTGAGGCAGGAGAATTGCTTGAACCCGGGAGGTGGAGGTTGCAATGAGGCAAGATTGCATCATTGCACTCCAGCCTGGGCGACAGAGCAAGACTCCATCTCAAAAAAAAAAAAAAGGGGGGGGGGCCTTTTGTGTCTGACTCCTTTCACTTAGCATAATCTATTGTAGCATGTATCAGTACTCCATTCCTTTTTATGGTTGAATAATATTCCATTATATAGATATACCACATTTGTTTATCCATTTCATCAGGTGATGGATATTTGGGTTTTTTCCTTATTTTGACTGTTAATGGATAATGCTGCTATGAACATTCATATACAAGTTTTTGTATGGACATATGTCTTCAGTTTTTTTTATTATATACCTAGGGATAGAATTGCTGGATTATGTGGTAACTCTTTGTTTAACTTTGTTTGGAGCTGGCAAACTGTTTGCCAGAATGTAAATGGCTGTGCCATTTTACATTCCCGCTAGCAGTGTACAAGGATTCCAATTTCCCCACACTTTCAACAATACTTGTTATTGTTCATTTGTTTAATAATAGCCATCCTGGTGGGTGTAAAGTGGTATCTTGTGGTTTTGACTTGGATTTCTTTAATGACTAATGATTCAGAGCATCTTTTCATGTGCTTATGTGCTTGTATATCTTCTTTGAAGATATCTGATTCTTTGTCAATATTTTAATTAGGTTCTTTGTAAGAATATATTCTGGATACTAGTGTTTTCTAAGATTTTTATGGTTATAGCTCTTACATTTAGGTATTTGATCCATTTTGAGTTAATTTTTCTATATGGTGTGAAGTAGGGATCCAGCTTTATTCTTTTACATGTAGATATGCGGTTTTCCTAGCACCAATTGTTGAAAAGACTATTCTTACCCCACATTGGATTTTCTTGACACCCTTGTTGAAAATTAATTGACCATAAATGTATGGGTTTTTATCTAGACTCTCAGTTATGTTCCGTTGATGAACATATCTATCCTTATGGCAGTATTACAATCTTGATTACTCATCTTTGTAGTAAGTGTTGAGAATTGTGAGTCTTTCAACTTTATTCTTCTTTTTGAGATCGTTTTGGCTATTCTGAGTCCTTTGCATTTCCATACAAATTTTAGGATCAGCTTGTCAATTTCTGCAAGAAGCAGGCTAGGATTTTGATGGAGATTGTATTGAATCTGTCAGTCAGTTTGGAGAGTTCTGCAATCTTAACAATAAAAAATCTTCCAATCCATGAACATGAGATGTCTTTCCATTTATTTATAACTTCTTTAATTTCCATCAATGATGTTTTGTGGTTTCAGTGTACAAATCTTGCCCTTTTTCTTTTTTTTTTTTGAGACAGAGTCTCACTCTGTCCACCAGGCAGGGGTACAGTGGCACAGTCTTGGCTTGGATCACTGCAACCTCCACCCACCAGTTTCAAGCGATTCTCCTGTTTCAGCCTCCCGAATAACTGGGACTACAGGTGCACGCCACTAAGCCCAGCTAATTTTTTGTATTTTTAGTAGAGCTCGGGTTTTACCATGTTGGCCAGGCTGGTTTCCAACTCCTGGCCTCGAGTGATCTGCCTGCCTAGGCCTTCCAAAGTGCCGGGATTACAAGCATGAGCTACCACGCTCAGCCCTGTTTTTTCTTTCCTTTTTTTTTTTTTTTTTTAAGCCAGTCAAATTTAGGGGTTGTACACCAAAATCTTGCACTTCTTTTGTTAAATTTATTCCTGAGGATTTTATTCTTTTAGATGTTATTTTAAATGGAATTGTTTTCTTGATTTCATATTTGGATTATTCATTGCTAGAGTACAGAAATACTATTGTTTTATATGTACTGATCTTGTATCTCACCACCTTGTGGAATTCGTTTGTTGGCTCTGATATGATTTTTGTGCATTCCTTAGGATTTTCTATATATGAGATCATGTTATCTGCAAATTGAGATCCTTTTACTTCTTACTTACAATCTCGATGTCTTTTTTCTTTATTTCTTGTCTAATTTTTCTAGCTATAACCTCCAGTACAATGTTGAATAGAAGTGGCAAGAACAGACATCCTTAACTTCTTCACTGATTTTAGGGAGTAACTTTCAGTCTTAATTATTAAATATGATGTTAATTAACTGTGGACTTTTTTATAGATGACTTTTATCAATATGGAATTTTTTTTTTCTTAGAGATGGGGTCTTGCCCTGTCACCAAGGCTGGAGTGCAGTGGCACAATCACAGCTTACTGCAATGACATAATCACAGCCCACTGCATCCTTGACCTCCCAGGCTCAAGCAATCCTCCTGCCTCAGCCTTGCAAGTAGCTGGGACTACAGACACATGCCACCACATGTGGCTATTTTTGTTGTTGTTTTTTGTAGACACAGAGTTTCACTATGTTGCCCAGGCTGCCCAGTCTAGTCTCAAACTCTTGGGCTCAAATGATCTTCCCACCTCGGCAATCCCAAAGTGCTGGGATTACGGGCATAAAGCACCGTACCCAGCCCAATATGAGACTTTGAAGGGAACATTTATACTGTAGTTAGAGATTTTAAATTATGTTGATATTTTTCAGAACAAGATAATTCTTGAGGAACAGGTGAGGAAGGAGGCTGGAGAAACCTCTGGAATGTAAAGCACACAAGATTGAGAGCACCTAGCTTCTAGTGTCCATTCCCCTACTTAAGCTGAATAACATTGGAAATTCTGTTTAATTCTTTGGGCTTCCTTCATTCATGCTTTCTGTTCATCACATATTTATTGATCATCTAGTTTGCCAGGTATTTTGAGGATGCAGGGTTAAAAGACTAACGGCTGAGTCGTTGTCGTCAGATATCAGCTACACTCCATTTCCAACATCTTTTTTTTTTTTTCTTCTGTAAAGATGGAGGTGATGGGCATATTTGATTTGTGGGGACATGTTACGGCCCTGCTTATTTTCAGAGTTCAGTATATTCTCAGTGTTAAGACCAGCCTTACACATAAGATGGCATGAGTGCTACCTATGTGTCAGTCTCTTACACAATTATTATTTCAAAGTACTGTAGTTATAGCAGTGACTCCCAAATATCCATTCCCTGCCCTGACATCTTTACTAAATTTGACCATGATTTCCAGTTGCCTAACAGATTTCCTTGCTTAGTTGTCCCAAATGTACTTCAAATTCACAAAGTTCAAAGAAAAATCATAATTTGTCCCTAAAGTCCACCTCTCTCCATTCCTTTCTCCAGTACTTTCTCAGTGTTAGTACTGGGAATACTTCTGCCCAGTCACCCAAACTAGAAACTTGTGAGTCATCTTTGATACCTTTCCCTCACTGCTCACATCTGGTACATCACAAAGGTTCTTTAAGAGACTATCTCCTGCTTATCTCTTGTAACTTCCCCTCTTTATACTTGTTGCCACTTCCTTTGTTCAGACCCTCATCATTTTTAACCTGGACCAAACTCTACTCTTACCCCCTTTCTTTCCCACTTGTCATTCAGGATCCAACTTAAATATCACTTTCTCTTTACAGCATATACTTGTTAGCCAGTTGCTCAGACTTCCAAATGAAGTTAAACACCTATTAATTTTATAGAAATATTGAATATTATATAGGGGTTAATAGCACAAATCATAGAATTATGCAGGCTTGAGTTTGAATCCTGGCTCCTTTTTTTTTTTTTTGAGTTGGAGTCTCGCTCTGTTGCCCAGGCTGGAGTGCAGTGACGCGATCTCGGCTCACTGCAACCTCCGCCTCCTGGGTTCAAGCGATTCTGCTGCCTCAGCCTCCTGAGTAGGTGGGACTACAGGTGCGTGCCACCACGCCCAGCTAATTTTTGAATTTTTTAGTAGAGATGGGGTTTCACCATATTAGCCAGGCTGGTCTCGAACTCCTGACCTCTTAATCCAGAATCCTGGCTCTTTTTTATTGGTGGGGGTTTTAAAAAATTTTATTATTATTATTATTTTTTTAATTTTTTGTGGGTTTTTTTATTGTTTAATTTCTTGTTTGTTTGTTTGTTTTTTGTTTTTTTGGCTGAGCACAGGGCACTTTATTGATGGTACATGACAAGGTGGGGCACCCTAGGCCCCTCCCTCTCCAAGGGGTCTGCATGGAAACTGTGAGGAGGGGAGATTCAGCTTGGTGGGGGACTGATTATGGCAGGGACTCCCCAGCAGTAAGGGCTTCTCTCTTCCTCTCATGCTGTCGCTGGGCTGGTGGTCCAGGGGTCTTACTCCTTGGAGGCATTGTGGGCCATGAGGTGCACCACCCTGTTGCTGTAGCCAAATTCATTGTCATACCAGAAATTAGCTTGACAGAGTGGTCCTTGAGGACAATGGCTGCCCCAGCATCGAAGGTAGAAGAGTGGGTGTCGCTGTTGAAGTCGAAGGAGACCACCTGGTGCTCATTGTAGCCCAGGATGCTCTTGAGGGGGCCCTCCGATGCCTACTTCACCACCTTCTTGATGTCATCATATTGGCAGGTTTTTCCAGACGACAGGTCAGGTCCGCCACTGACACATTGGCAGTGGGGACATGGAAGGCCATGCCAGTGAGCTTCCCGTTCAGCTCAGGGATGACCTTACCCACAGGCTTGGCAGCGCCAGTAGAGACAGGGATGATGTCCTGGAGAGCCCTGCAGCCGTCACGCGACAGTTTCCCGGAGGGGCCATTTATAGTCTGGGTGGCAGTGATGGTGTGAACTGTGGTCATGAATCCTTCTATAATACCAAAGTTGTCATGGATGACCTTGGCTGGGGCGCTAAGCAGTTGGTGATGCAGGAGGCATTGTTGACGATCTTGAGGCTGTTGTCATACTTCTCATGGTTCACGCCCATCACAAACATGGGGGCGTCAACAGAGGGGACAGAGATGTTGACCCTTTTGGCTCCCCCCTGCAAGTGAGCCCCAGCCTTCTCCATGGTGGTGAAGACACCAGTGAACTCTACGACGTACTCAGCGCCAGCATCACCCCATTTGATTTTGGAGGGATTTTGGTCCTGGAAAATGGGTGATGGGATTTCCATTGATGACAAGCGTCCCGTTCTCAGCCTTGACGGTGCCATGGAATTTGCCATGTGTAGAATCATACAGGAACATGTAGACCATGTAGTTGAGGTCAATGAAGGGGTCATTGATGGCAACAATATCCACTTTACCAGAGTTAAAAGCAGTCATGGTGCACCAGGCACCCAGTACGACCAAATCTGTTGACTCTGACCTTCACCTTACCCATGGTGTCTCAGGGATGCGGCTGCCAATGCGAGAGAATATGTGGCTGTCTGTCGAACAGGAGGAGCAGAGACTTTTTTGAGACGGAGTTTCACTCTTGTTACCCAGGCTGGAGTGCAATGGTGCAACCTCGGCTCACCACAACCTCTGTCTCCTGGGTTTGAGTGATTCTCCTGCCTCAGCCTCCTGCGTAGCTGGGATTACAGGCATGCGTCACCACGCCTGGCTAATTTTGTATTTTTAGTAGAGACGGGGTTTTTCCATGTTGGTCAGGCTGGTCTTGAACTGCTGACCTCAGGTGATCCACCCACCTCGGCCTCCCAAAGTGCTGGGATTACAAGGCGTGAGCCACTGCACCTGGCCTTGGTTTTTTTTTACACTCTGTCACCCTGTCTGGAGTGCAGTGGTGTGATCTCGGCTCACTGCAACCTCTGCCTGCCAGGGTCAAGTGATTCTCCCATCTCAGCCTCCCGACTAGCTGGGACTACAGGCCCATGCCACCACGCCTGGCTAATTTTTGTATTTTTTGGTAGAGATGGGGTTTCATCATGTTGGCCAGGCTGGTCTCAAACTCCTGACCTCAAGTGATCCGCTTGCCTCTCAAAGTGCTGGGATTACAGGCATGAGCCACCATGCTGGGCCTGAATCCTAGCTCCTAATAGCTGTGTGACTTTGAGCATATTACCTAGCCTCTGGGCCTCAGTTTCCTTTTATCTGTAAAGTAACACTGATAACTACTTTATAGAGCAGAAGTGAAGATTAAATGCAATTACAAAGGTTATAATTATACTATCACGGCTACAATATATTGAACATACATTATTTGCTAATCACTGTGCTAAGTATAATACTTGATACTTATTGCCCATGGAAAGTAGTTAGCTCAATGCTTAATATTAGTAGGGATTCAATAAACAAAAGCTAGTATTTTCTGTGTGGTCTTCTTCCATTCTCAGCATCTTAAGGGCAAGAACGATGTCTTATCTTTGTGACTGACAGTATGGTAGATAACAATAAACAGTTGTTGAGTTTGAATTTATTTAATGGGATTTGAGTAACTGCCAAGAGGTCTTCAGTATAATATTCCCTGCTAACTTGACTGCAGTTCCTTTGGAATTGAAGGTTTTGAGTTTTCTATTAAAGTATACATACCCCTAGAGAGAAGTAATACTTTGAGCTATTATCAACAGCCATCTTAAGGAAATTAGTTGTTTATCAGCTGCTTTCAAATCTGAGAAAGACCTTGCAGGATGAGACTTGGGTAGGAAAGAAAGAAGACGGGAAAGAGACCTGAGCTCACAATATCATGTGTAACAAAATCACTTTTTCGTATTTGCCTCAGAATTACTCTTTTTCCTAATTTGTAATGTATATCATTCCACTTAACATACATGTACTGCATTTAATACCTATAGCTCTCCTGTGGGACCATGGAATTAGATCAGCAGAAATGAGTCATTTCCATTACTTGAATTACTTTGGTTATTTAGCACTTTGTGATATTATGGGCATGATGGCAGATTCACTCCCTATGTAGTTAATAGCTTTATATTGAGTACTGAGAGGATATTCTAGACCTGGTCCCTAATTTTGGCCAGCTATTTTGGCCAAATTAATGTCAGTTATCAGCTGCCCTATGAACTGCCCAGAGGATTGCTGAATACAAGATGAGATGATAAACCTAAAAACACTGAAAAGGCTACACAAATGCAAAGTGGATTATTCCAGACATTATTATTATTATTATTATTATTATTTGGGACAGTCTCGCTCTGTCACCCAGGCTGCAGTGCAGTGGCGACAATCATGGCTCACTGCAACTTCCGCCTTCTGGGTTCAAGTGATCCTTCCACCTCAGCCTACCAAGTAGCTGGGACTACAAATGTGAGCCACCATGCCCAGCTAATTTTTTCTATTTTTTGTAGAGACGGGGTCTCCCTATGTTGCCCAGGCGGGTCTTGAACTCCTGAGCTCAAGAACCTCCCACCTCAGCCTCCCAAAGTGCTGGGATTAGAAATTTGAGCCATTGTGCCCAGCCTTATTTCAGACTTTAACACATGACCTTGGAAAACGCAATGTTGTGGGCCTCAGTTTCCTCATCTCTAAAATGAAAGACTTGGGAAAAAAAATTACTTCCAACACCCTTGTCAACTCTAACATTCTGAGAAATTCCATTCTCTCTCTTTCTAACTTATGTCCCTTGCTTCCATATAGTCTGTTCTTAGCACAGCAGCCAAAATGATTCTTTGGAACTTGTCCATTCATTATCACTTCTTTGCTCAGAACCCTCCATTGGCTCTTAATTTCATTCAGAGAAAAAGTCAGTGATCCACATGATCTGTGCTTCTCTCTGCCATACCTCTATGGCCTTATCTCCTATTTCTCCCTACTATCATGCCCCTCCAGCCCTACTGGATTCTGCTGTTCCTTGAAATGCAGCTCCTCTTGCCTTAGGTCTCTTACATCGAAGGTTCTGGCTACTAGAATTCTTTTATCACAGAGAAGTACGTAGCATGGCCAACTCCCTCATCTCTCTCAAGTCTTCACTCAAATGTCAACCTCTTTGAAATTTGCAACCACCTCTGTACCCTCCTTTTATCCTATCCCATTATTTTTTCTCGAAGCACTAATCTTTTTAATTTACTATGTGTATACTTTATTTTGCTTATTGTTTATTATCTATCTGCTAGAATGTAAACTCTACCAAGGCAGAGATTTTGTTTTCTTTTGTTTTGCTTTGTGAATCTTTGTTTCTCAAGCACCTATAATAGTACCTGGCCCAATAAATATTTATTAAACATATGAATGAAATGTGCAGTATGGTAAATACTAATCTCATTTTTAGCTGATGTGAGCCTCAGTTGACTGATTTATGAAATGCTGGTTTTGTTCTCTGTCTTTTTTCTTAGAGGCATTCCTCAGATATCTGGTAGTACTTGGTCGTCTGCTCACGTTTTAAACATCTCTAAGATGGAGCGCTGAAAGTTATATTTGAAGCTGTGAGTGCATTTGCCGGACATCTTTATGGTGAGCTTCACAGCGAGATGACTGTTAAGTTGGGAAACCCCAGATGTCAAGATTGCTAGGTGTTTCCTTATAGGCTTACCAGATTTCTTAGAAAAATAACAAGCCCCTTCCAATCCTCCTGGAGAGTAAAGATTTCTTTGAGCTAGGTGAAAAAGAGGACTGGGGCTTCAGCCTTTTAGCATTCAGTATGTTTAAATCCACATTTAATCTCCTTATTTTAGGTACGGTACTCATGTCCTCCACTATTCCTGGAGCACCCTGGTCCAGAGATCCTCTATTTGAGCTTTCTCTATTTGAGAAACTAGCCTCTCTAGTTTTTTTGGGTCGGGGGTGGTATGTGAGTGAGACAAGGAATTAAATAAATAATTGCTGCTTTGTTTTTTTGAGACAGAGTCTGCTCTGTCACCAAGGCTGGAGTGCAGTGGCGCAATCTTGGCTGACTGCAACCTCTACCTCCCACGTTTAAGCGATCTTCCTGCCTCAGCCTCCTGAGTAGCTGGGGCCACAAGTGTTTGCCACCACGCCTGGCTAATGTTTGTATTTTTAGTAGAGATGGGGTTCCATCATGTTGTCCAGGCTGGTCTCAAACTCATGGGCTCAAGCCATCTGCCCGTCTCAGCCCTCCCAAAGTACTGGGATTACAGGCATGAGCCACTGTGCCCAGCCATAATTGCTTCTTATATAGTTTTCAATCAGTGTTATTCATCCTAAATCATTGGTTTCACATCATCTGGTACTGCCAGTTACTGAGCTTTTAGGGGAAGATTCTGTAGTGTTGATTGGTATAGTTCAAAGTTTTTTCTATTGCATGCTTATTATTCAATATAGCGTTCTTAGGTTTGCTTAGTCAGTTATCATTCCTTCATTTGCTTTCCACGTTCCAAAATATTGTTGTCTCCTCTCTAGTTCATCCCCCTCCTTGTGGGTTTAAGTCTTTTAAAATTCTTTATTGTTTCAGTGTGGTTTTTGTCTACTCTATTTATTGCAACTATTTTCTTGTTTCCCGTTTTTCTTGTTTGCTTTCAATTGACAGTTTTATTGAGATAACTAGAATCACATGTAGTTTCATAAAATAATACAGAGAGATCCCTTGTACATTTTACCCAATTTCCTCCAATAGCAGCATTTTCCAAAACTAGTGTAACAGCCAGGTAATGGGCATTGATACAGTCCATCAATCTTACTCAGATTTGCCTTGTTTTGCTTGTTCATGTCTGCGTATGTGTGGTTATTTCCATACAATTTTATATCACGTGTAGGTTTCTCTTTCCACATCACTGTCAAGATTTTGAACAGTTCCATCAACACAGCAATCACTGTTATTAACCTTTTTTTTTTTTTTGAGATGGAGTTTCACTCTTGTTGCCCAGGCTGGAGTGCAATGGCACAACCTCAGCTCACCGCAACCTCCGCCTCCCAGGTTGAAGCGATTATCCTCCCTCAGCCTCCGGAGTAGCTGGGATTACAGGCATGCACTGCCACACCCGGCTAATTTTATATTTTTAGTAGAGACGGGGTTTCTCCATGTTGGTCAGGCTGGTCTTGAACTCCCGACCTCAGGTGATCCACCCACCTCGGCCTCCCAAAGTGGTGGTATTACAGGTGTGAGCCACCACACCCAGCATTTTTTTTTTTTTTTTAAGATAGAGTCTCGCTCTGTCGCCCAGGCTGGAGTGCAATGGTGTGATCTGGGCCCACTGCTGCAACCTCCGCCTCCCGGGTTCAAGCAATTCTCCTGCCTCAGCTTCCCAAGTAGCTGGGATTGTAGGCACGCGCCACCATGCCTGGCTACTTTTTGTATTTTTAGTAAAGATGGGGTTTCACCGTGTTGGCCAGGCTGGCCTCGAACTCCTGACCTTAGGTGATCCGCCCACCTTGGCCTCCCAAAGTGCTGGGATCATAGGCGTGAGCCACCGCGCCTGGCCGTGTTAACTTTTTTATACCATACCCACTTTCCCTGCACATGTGAACACAGTATATTCCCACCTCCATCCCTAATCTCTTGTAACCACTAACCTGTTCTCCATTTCAAAAATTTTGTTATATAAAAACTGTTATTTAGGCCTGGTGCAGTGGCTCACACCTGTAATCCCAGCACTTTGGGAGGCCAAGGTGGGTGGATCACTTGAGGTCATGAGATTGAGACCAGCCTGCCCAACGTGGTGAAACCCTATCTCCACTAAAAATACAAAAATTAGGCGGGCATGGTGGCATGCGCCTGTAATCCCAGCTACTCAGGAGGCTAAGTCAGGAGAATTGCTTGAACCTGGGAGGCAGAGGTTGCAGTGAGCCAAGATCATGCCATTGTACTCTGCACTTCAGCTCGGGCGACAGAGTGAAACTCCGTCTCCAAAAAAAACAAAAACAAAAACTGTTATTTATATAAATATGTAAAGTGAAACAGGGTCTCTGTCACCCAGGCTTGAGTGCAGTGATGTGATCATAGTTTACAGTAACCTTGAACTCCTAGCCTCAAACTATCCTCCTGCCTCAACCTCCCAAGTAGCTAGGCGCATGCCACCACCCCTGATTAATTTTTTAAATTTTTTGTAGATATGAGGTCTTGCTATGTTGCCGGGGCTGGTCTGGAACTCCTGGCCTCAAATGATTATCCTGCCTCTACCTCTCATAGCACTGGGATTACAGTCATGAGCCTGGACAAAAATGTTATATAAATTGAATTGTACCATATGTAACCTTCTGGGATTGGCTTTTTCAATCAGCATAATTTTCTGGAGATTCATCCAGGTTGTTGTGTGTATCAATAGTTTATTCCTTTTTGTTGCTGAACAGTAGTATTCCATGGTATAGATATACCACAGTTTGTTTTACCATATACGTGTTGGAGGTGAGCTGGGCTGTTTCTAGTTTGGGACTATTATGAAAAAAAATGGCTATGCACATTTATATACAGTTTTTTTGTGTGTGTGTGAACGTAAGTTTTCATTTCTCTGGGACAAATGCCCAAGAGTGCAGTTGCTGGGTCATATGGTAATTGTGTTTAGTTTTTTAAGAAACTGGTTTTCAGAGTGACTATACCATTTTACATTACCACCAGCAAATGTGTGAGAAATCTAGTTTCTTTGCATCCTTGCCAATATTTACTGTTATCTCTATTTTTTATTTTAGCTATCTTGGCAGGTATGTAATGGTACCTCAATGTGGTTTTAATTTGCATTTCTATAATGATAACAGCGTTCAAGTTATTTTCATGTGCTTGTTTATCACCTGTGTATTCTCTTCAGTGAATCATCTGGATGTCTTTTGCCCACTTTCTTTTTTTTCATTTTTATTATTTTCATTAATTTTTTTCTTTGGCCACTGGAATAAAGACTCACCATTTTCTAACTGAGTGATGTTTTTTAAATATATATTTTTTAGAGACAGGGTCTCACTCTGTGGCACAGAGTGCCATTGCAGCTTTGAACTCCTCGGCTCAAGCTGTCCTCCCGCCTCAGCCTCATGAGTAGCTAGTACTACAGGCACATGCCACTACACCTGGCTAATTTTTTATTTGTTTGTGGAGACAGGGTCTTGCTATGTTGCTGAGGCTGGTGTTGAACTCCTGGCCTGCAGTGACCCTCTCATCTCAGCCTCCCAAAGTGTTGGGATTACAGGCATGAGCCCCTGTGCCCAGCCTATGGCATGATTTTAGAAGTGGTTTATGACTGTATAGCCTCTTCCTGTTCTTGCTTGTTTTCTGAGCCTGATTCTCCAGACTTCCTGGGAATTCAGTGAGTCACCCACTACTAACCTTTCATCTTTTGCTTGAATCAACTAGGGTTCGTTTCTGTATGCAACTAGGGACCTTGAGTTATATAGTTTCTCAATTTTGAGAGTAAAAACCACAATACATATTAAAGAAGTGCACCATCTTACCAGGGAGATGGGACTTAATGAAATACTAGAACTGGCCGGGCTCAGTGGCACATGTCTGTAATCCCAGCACTTTGGGAGGCCGAGGCAGGAGGATCACTAGAGCTAAGGAGTTCGAGATCAGCCTGGGCAACCTAGCAAGACCTCGTCTCTACTAAAATTCCACCCCCCCAAAAAAAAAATTAGCTGGCAGGCAAGGTGGCATGCAGGCCTGTCCCATTTACTCAGTCCCAGCTACTCTGGGGGCTGAGGTGCAAGGACTGCTTGAGCCTGGAAGGTTGAGGCTGCAGTGAGCCAGAATTGTGCCACTGCACTCCAGCCTGGGCGACAGAGAGAGACCCTGTCTCAAAAAAGAAAAAAAAAAAGGCCGGGCACGGTGGCTCCCGCCTGTAATCCCAGCACTTTGGGAGGCCATGGTGGGCGGATCACCTGAGGTCAGGAGTTTGAGACCAGCCTGGCCAACATGGCGAAACCCCGTCTCTACTAAAAATACAAAAATTAGCCAGGTGTGGTGGTGGGCAGTTGTAATCCCAGCTACTCGGGAGGCTGAGGCAGGAGAATCACTTGAACCTGGGAGGCAGAGATTACAGTGAGTCGAGATCGTGCCACTGCACTCCAGCCTGGGTAACAGAGTGAGACTCGCCGGGTGCGGTGGTTCACACCTGTAATCCCAGCACTTTGGGAGGCCGAAGCGGGTGGATCACCTGAGGTTGGGAGTTCGAGACCACCCTAACCAACATGGAGAAACCCCATCTCTACTAAAAATACATACAAAATTAGCCGGGTGTGGTGGCACATGCCTGTAATCCCAGCTACTCGGGAGGCTGAGCCAGGAGAATGGCTTGAACCCAGGAGGCGGAGCTTGCGGTGAGCCGGGGATCGTGCCATTGCACTCCAGCCTGGGCAACAAGAGTGAAACTCTGTCTCAAAAAAAAAAAAAAGAAAAAGAAAAAAAAAGAGCAGAGTGAGACTCCATCAAAAAAAAGAAAAAAGAAAAAAAGAAATACTAGAACTGTATTACACAGAAATGTGATAGCTTATCTAACACAGACAAGTGATATAAATAAAGGGGAAATTAATGGCTGGAGCATGTGGAACAGGTTTATAGAAAAACTGGATGCAAAAATTTACATAGAAAGAAGAAGTGTTTATATACTGTGGCCCTTTGGCAGAACACAAACTGTAATATGATTGTTTTGCCCCCTTAGGGGCACTATCTTCTTCATTGAAAATGTATATCCTAGGGCCGGGCGCGGTGGCTCTCGCTTGTAATCCCAGCACTTTGCAAAGGAGGCTGAGGTGGGCGGATCACCTGAGGCCAGGAGTTGGAGACCAGCCCCGTCTCTACTAAAAATACAAAAAAAAATTAGCCAGGCGTGGTGGCGCATGCCTGTAATCCCAGCTACTCAGGAGGCTGAGGTGGGAGAATTGCTTGAACCTGGGAGGCGGAGGTTGCGGTGAGCCGAGATCGCGCCATTGCACTCCAGCCTGGGCAACAAGAGCAAAACTCCATCTCAAAAAAAAAAAAAAAAAAAGAAAGAAAGAAAATGTATATCCTAGGATGTTCTAGTTAGGTTAATCTCTTTCCTTTGTTGCATTAGGAGGTGAAAAAATTTTTTAGATGGGTTAGATTTCCCTCAAAAATATTTCTAGTGATAAGATGTTCAAATAGTATATTGAGGTCTAATGCTAGATCAAAAAGTCAGTTACTAAGACACTTGATGTCACAAACTGTTAACCATCCTGGCATTTTAAGCTTTTGAGAAATGTAAAATAATTCTTCTTCACTAAAATGTTTGAGGCTTTTGCTTTAGTTTATAGACTGGTTTATTATACAGTTTATTTGTAAATTTGGCTCATCATAGAATGTATTAGTAAATTTGTCCA
Organism: Pan troglodytes; assembly: GCF_028858775.2. Lineage (NCBI taxonomy): Eukaryota > Metazoa > Chordata > Mammalia > Primates > Hominidae > Pan > Pan troglodytes. The sequence continues at coordinate 56,528,060 of NC_072414.2, forward strand.
TAGGCAGAAGCCAGAGAGTTTAGTTTTTAAAAGTTTTATCTGTAAAGTGTGGATTTTTGTTTGGTTTTATTTATTATTTATTTTTATTTTTTTGAGAGAGAGTTTCGCTCTTGTTGCACAGGCTGGGGTGCAATGGGGCGATCTTGGCTCACCGCAACCTCCGCCTCCTGGGTTCAAGCGATTCTCTTGCCTCAGCCTCCTGAGTAGCTGGGATTACAGGCATGCACAATCACGCCTGGCTAATTTTGTATTTTTAGTAGAGACGGGGTTTCTCCATGTTAGTCAGGCTGGTCTTAAACTCCCGACCTCAAGTGATCCACTGCCTCGACCTCCCAAAGTGCTGGGATTACAGACGTGAGCCACTGTGCTGGACTGGTTTTATTTTTTATAGAGATAAAACAAAACCCAGGCTAGAGTGCAGTGGTGTGATCATAGTTCACTGCAGCCTGGAATTCCTGGGCTCACGCAATCGTCCCGCTTCAGCCTCCTGAGTAGCTGGGGCTACATGCATGCACCACCATGCCTGACTGGTTTTTGTACATTTTTCTTTTGAGATGGAGTCTTGTTCTGTCACCCAGGCTGGAGTGCAGTGGCGCGATCTTGGCTCACTGCAACCTCAGCCTCCCAGGTTCAAGTGATTCTCCTGCCTCAACCTCCCAAGTAGCTGAGACTGCAGGCGCCCGCCACCATGCCTTATTTATTTATTTATTTATTTATTTATTTATTTTTTATTTTGTTTTGAGATGGAGTCTCACTCTGTTGCCCAGGCTGGAGTGCAGTGGCGCGATCTCGGCTCACTGCAAGCTCCACCTCCCAGGTTCACCCCATTCTCCTGCCTCAGCCTCCCAAGTAGCTGGGACCACAGGCACCCGCCACCACGCCCGGCAAATTTTTTGTATTTTTAGTAGAGACGGGGTTTCACCATGTTAGCCAGGATGGTCTCGATCTCCTGACTGCGTGATCCACCTGCCTTGGTCTCCCCAAGTGCTGGGATTACAGGCGTGAGCCACTGCGCCTGGCCAATTTTTTTATTTTTGAGACAGAGTCTCACTCTGTTACCCAGGCTGGAGTGCAGTGGCACAATCTCAGCTCACTGCAACCTCCGACTCCCTGGTTCAAGCGATTCTCCTGCCTCAGCCTTCGGAGTAGCTGGGATTACAGGCGCCTGCCACCATTCCCAGCTAATTTTTGTATTTTTAGTAGAGACAGTGTTTCACTATGTTGTCCAGGCTGGTCTCGAACTCCTGACCATGTGCCTCAGTCTCCCAAAGTGCTGGGATTACAGGCCTGAGCCACTACGCCCAGCCTGCCTGCCTAATTTTTATATTTTTAGTAGTGACAGGGTTTTGCCATGTTGGACAGGCTGGTCTCAAACTCCTGACCCCAGATGATCAGCCCGCCCTGGCCTCCCAAAGTGCTGGGATTACGGGCCTGAGCCACTGCGCCCAGCCTTTTTTCCTTATTTTTGTAGAGATAGGGTCCCACCATCTTGCCCAGGCTGGTCTCGCACTCTTGGGCTCACGTGATCCTCTTGCCACACACCTCCCAAAGTGGTGGGATTACAGGTGTGAACCAGCTTACCTGGCCAAGAGTTTTATTACTAGCTGGATTATGATGTTAGCCCGTTGTGTATCTTCTATATCTTATGTTAGGATTCTTTTCTCCCATCTTCCCGCATCTTCATCTTTTCTTCCCCACAGCATATTCTTGGAGAGAAAGGAGTAGGCAGGAGTTTGCTATTTGAAGGCAAATAGGGAGAGAGATGTGGGGAGGCTGGTCAAAAGAGGAAACTCAAGTTTAAAGCAATGAAACACCAACACTAACTACTTTTCTTTTTCGAAGTTGCTGATGGCTTTGTGTTTAGTAATCCAGATTAGGTCATGAATCTTTTGATACAGATAGGTTTTTTGTGTGTTTTGTTTTTTATTTTTGTTTTTGTTTGATACGGAGTCTCACTCTGTCACCTCGGCTGGATTGCAGTGGTGCAATCTTGACTCATTGCAACCTCCGCCTCCTGGGTTCAAGTGATTCTCCTGCTTTAGCCTCCCAAGTAGCTGGGACTACAGGTGCGTGCCACTGTGCCCAGCTAATTTTTGTATTTTTTAGTAGAGATGGGGTTTCACCATGTTGGCCAGCGTGGTCTTGAACCCTTTACCTCGTGATCCGCACGCCTCGGCCTGCCAAAGTGCTGGGATTACAGGTGTGAGATACCGTGTCCGGCCACAGATAGGTTTTTAAAATGTAGATTAAAAAAACTTTTGTGTCTGGCTGGGCGCGGTGGCTCACGTCTGTAATCCCAGCACTTTGGAAGGCTGAGGTGGGCGGATCACGAGGTCAAGAGATCGAGACCATTCTGGCCAACATGGTGAAACCCTGTCTCTACTAAAAATACAAAAAATTAGCCGGGCGCGGTGGCGGGCGCCTGTAGTCCCAGCTACTCGGGAGGCTGAGGCAGGAGAATGGCGTGAACCCGGGAGGCGGAGCTTGCAGTGAACCGAGATCGCGCCACTGCACTCCAGCCTGGGCGACAGAGCGAGACTCCGTCTCAAAAAAAAAAAAAAAAAAAAAAAAATTGCATTTTTCTGAAAAGAGAATAATTGGCAGAGTGGTACACTTGCTAGTGAATTACAGTGGGACTATAACTGATTCTAGAGAAAAGAGATTGTTATTCAAGTAGAATTCCGCCGGGTGCCGTGGCTCATGCCTGTAATCCCAACACTTTGGGAGGCCAGGGCGGGCAGATCACGAGGTCAGGAGATCGAGACCATCCTGGCTAACACAGTGAAACCCCGTCTCTACTAAAAATACAAAAAATTAGCCGGGCCTCGTGGCGGGCGCCTGTAGTCCCAGCTACTCAGGAGGCTGAGGCAGGAGAATGGCATGAACCCGGGAGGCAGAGCTTGCAGTGAGCCGAGATCGTGCCACTGCACACCAGCCTGGGCGACAGAGCGAGACTCCAACTCAAAAACAAACAAACAAACAAACAAAAAAGTAGAATTTCTTCTTTTGCCCTTCCCTTTTGGCTTCTACTATTTACTTAACTGAAACTTAACGAGTCCATTTTTTCCTTTCTCTTCCTTCCCTTTCTCTTCAGTGGATCTGTTTCTTCCCTTTAAAAATTAGGTTGAGTTGGGCATGGTAGTATAGACCTGTAATTCCAGCTATTCAGGGAGGCTGAAGCAGGAGGATCACTTGATGCCAGGAGTTTGAGACCAGTCTGGGCAACATAGGGAGACCCCCATCTCACACACACACACACACACACACACACACACACACACACACACACACAGAGTACGTATTTCTGAGAAAGTTGAACCTAAAACCTACTCCCCAGTAGATATTTTTTATGCTGTGTGAGAGTAAGGAAGCTTAGAAAATGGCCTAAAACCACTTTTTCTCAAACTTTGAACTTTGCATACAATATTTATGGGCCTCTTGGGCAAAACTATAGACGTAATTTTGCCTGAATCTATTTGGATTATTTTTCAAGTAGTTAATGTGAGGGAGAAAGGCAGAAATGGTCATCTCTTCCAAGGCCAATTTTTTCTAGAACTTCCTTCCTGACTTAAGATTTCTCTGTGTTATTTTCTCTCATCAACAAATGGAACTTCAGCTCTGTAACACTGAAATAGGATTTAAATATTGTCACCTTTCAAATTTCTGTGCACTACACTATATTTTTATATTTTACATTCATTATATTTTAATCAGTGCATCCAAAGTTTTCATTGTTCAATCTAAACTTGATTGTCTAGTGATATTCCGTATCTTGCTGATGCTTAATGCACCAACCACTCAAATGCTGAGGCTGAAACAGAGAATCATCTTAGACTCTCCTTTTCACTTATTCAGAAGTCACATGTCCTGTGGATGATTCTTCTTTTTAACAGTATCTACCCTCCTTCTCTCCATCCCCACTTTCTCTGCCTTAGTTGGACCTTAACACTTTTTACCTGCATCATTCCAGGTTGGTCCCCTGGCTTCTGGTCTAGCATCTCTCCAGTCCATTCTCTACATTGCTGCCAGGTGATCTTTCTAAACATTCTGGATTAAATTCATATAACATTGTAGATTAAATTCCAGTTCCAGTGAGAACACATGGACACAGGGAGGGGAACATCACACACTGGGGCCTGTCGGCGGGTGGGGGGCAAGGGGAGGGAGAGCATTAGGACAAATACCTAATCCATCTGAGGCTTAAAACCTAGATGACGGGTTGATAGGTGCAGCAAACCACCGTGGGACATGTATACCTATGTAACAAACCTGCACGTTCTGCACATGTATCCCAGAACTTAAAGTAAAATTTAAAAAATTTAAAAATAAATTTAAAAATTCCAGTCTCTTAATTTTAAGACACACAGCTCTTCAGAATTCCATCCCAGTCTGTTTTTTGTTGTTGTTGTTGTTGTTGTTTTTTCTAATTTCATCTACCATTCCTTCTTTATTTCAGCCATACCAAAGTATGGCAGTTCCCTAGACATGCCATGGGGGTTCATACTTTCTGTTGTTTCATATAATTGTACCTTTGTGTATATATACTTTTTTCTCTGCTTAGAACACCTTTCCCTGCCTTTTTGTTTGTTTTTTGCTTTTTTTTTTTTTTTTAAACGGAGCCTCCCTCTGTTGCCCAGGCTGAAGTGCAGTGGCGTGATCTCGGCTCACTGCAACCTCCACCTCTGGGTTCAAACGTTTCTCCTGCTTCAGCCTCCTGAGTAGCTGGGATTACAGGTGCCTGCCACCATGCCCGGCTAGTTTTTGTATTGTTAGTAGAGACGGGGTTTCACTGTGTTGGCCAGGCTGGTCTTGAACTCCTGACCTCAGGATCAGGATCCTGAGTGATCCACCCACCTCAGCCTCCCAAAGTGCTAGGATTACAGGCGTAAGCCACCACGCTCAGCCTCTCTGCCTTTTTAAATCAAAAACTAGCTCTATTTTAAGAAGCAATCAAAGTTTTACTCTGAGTTTTTGTTTCCCAGAACCTCATATATGTTTGTGTCATAGTATTTATCACACCATACAATATGATCGAATTCTTTTCCACCTAGATTGGAAGATCTTTTTGAAGGCAAGTCTTGTGTTGTCTTTGCCTTAGGCTACACGTTACTTAGCGCAACCCCTGGTAGTAGCTGTTCCATAAGTGCTCCTTGACTGACTCTCATTTATGTTAAAAAGAAAAAAAATCCATACAGCAGAAAATTTTTCAACTTTGAGGCCAGGCATGATAGCTTACAGCTATAATCCCAGCACTTTGGAGGCCAAGGACGGCGGATCACCTGAGGTCAGGAGTTTGAGACCAGCCTGGCCTACATGGTGAAACCCCATCTCTATTAAAAAATACAAAAATTAGCCGGGCGTGGTGGCATGCATCTGTAATCCCTGCTACTCAGGAGGCTGAGGCAGGAGAAACGCTTGAACTTGGGAGGCGGAGGTTGCAGTGAGCTGAGATCATGCCACTGCCCTCAGCCTGGGTGACAGAGTGAGACTCTGTCCTAAGAAAAGTTCTCAACTTGAGCACTGGACGCATTTAAGTAATAATCATTAAAACCAAAGCCCAGCAAAATAAAATAATTTGAAAGGACTTCAGGGCTGTAATATAATTTGATGTGCTTTATAGGTTTGAAAGTTTTTGCTAAGCAGATTTATGCAGAATGTGATTAAAATAATTTTTTGGCTCACAGTGTCAACCAGACAAATGATGTTGAGGTTAGTTGCTAGGCTGGTTCTCCTTCCTTTATGTTGAAACAACAGGCAGCATTCATTTTAGCTGATGATGAAGACCTGGTTTCTCCTACAGCCTTATCTGAAATGCCTTTCCAAAGCCAGCAGTGACTGTCAGACTGTCCAGAGTTCTTTCAACAGGAAAACCAGGACTAATCCCTTCTCTTAACTCCTCTAAGCTGTCAGCAAGCGAACCCCTTTTTACCAATCTAGCATGAAAGCCATGAGCCAGGAATACAGGGCAGGTACATTGATTGTTAAAGGGCATTTGGTTTTCAGTCTCTGGATTCCAAGTCAGTGCTTTCTCCTCTGCTGTCAGACCATCAAGTTGTAGGTAGGTGTTGTGCTGCATGTTTCAAGATGGCCCATAGATGCTGGACAATTCCAGAAAGCAATGGTTTCCCTATTATGAGAAAACTGTGTACCTGTCATTTCTGCCATTCTGTTAAGCAGGTAAAAGAGATTAAGACTTGCTATTTAGCAAGATTAAATGAGACTAGTACCCCACTTCTTTCTTGAAGCCGTTGTGTCTCTCCTGTCTGTACATTTAGACCTTTCTTTTGCAACCAGATCTACTTGTTAAAAGGTGGGGAATGGGGTTGGCGTGATGAGAAGAGTATGTGGTATACAGGATTTTTTTTTTTCCTTTGAGACAGGGTCTAGCTCTGTAACCCAAGCTTGGAGTGCAGTGGCGTGATCTTGGCTCATTGCAACCTTCGTCTCCTGGGCTCAAGCCAATCTCCCACCTCACCCTCCCGAGTAGCTGGAACTATAGGCTCACGCTACCATGCCCGGCTAATGTTTGTGCTTTTTGTAGAGATGGGGTTTCACCGTGTTGCCCAGGCTGGACTTGAACTCCTGAGCTCAAGGAATTCACCTGCCTCAACCACTCAAAGTGCTGGGATTACGGGCATTAGCCAACACACTTCGCCAGGATTTTTAATAATCCATTCATCAAAGCATATATCTGTATAATAAAAATCACTGATTATGAGTGTACAGATTGATGACTTTTGTGAAATGGATGCATCTGTTTAACCACCCCCAAAACCAAGATGTAGAACGTTTTAATTTCCCCAAGTTCCTTTGTGTCCCTTTACAGTTTTCTCTCCCTGCCCCCATTGCAATCAACCACTAATCTTACTTCCAGCATTAGTTTTGCCTGTTCTAGAATATGTATAAGAGAAATCATACAGTGAGTACTTTTTTGTGTCCAGCTTCTTTCACTAAATATAATCTCCTTGGAAGTTGTCTATGTTGTTGCATTTATCAGCAGTTTTTTTCTTTTTATTGCTGAGTACTATTTCATTGTATAGATAAACCACATTTGCTTACCTGCTTACCAGTTGGATCATTTCCAACTTCTGGCTATTATAAATAAAGGTGTGAACATTCATGTACACAAAGTTTTTTGTGGATAGAGGGTTTTATTTTTCTTAGATAAATACATAAACATGAAATTACTGGTTCACATGGTAAGTATATATTTAACTTTATGAGAAAGTGGCAAAATGTTTTCCTAAGTGGTTACACCATTTTATACTCTTACCAGCTATGTATGAGAGTTCTAGTTGCTGCAAATCCTTGTCAATACTTGATACTGTCTGTTGTTTTCTTTTCAAGTGGCTATACATCTTAGTCACTGTGAAGGAGTACATCTCTCATTGTGATTTTAATTTTTCTTTTTTGCTTTGAGACAGGGCCTCACTGTGTTGCCCACATAGGAGTGCAGTGGCATGATCACTGCTCACTGCAGCCTTGACCTCCCAGGCTCAAGTGAGCCTCCCACTTCAGCCTCCCAAGTAGCTGGGACTACAGGCATGCACCACCATGCCTGGCTAAGATTTTAATGTTCCATGTTTCTTTCTTTTTTTTTTTTTGGAGATGGTGCCTTGTTCTGTCACCAGTGGTGACCAGTGGCGACCAGTGGTGAGCCCTGATTGCACAGGTTGGAGTGCGGTGGTGCGATCAGGGCTCACCACAGCCCCAACCTCCCAGGCTCAAGCAATCTTCCTACTTTAGCCTCCTGAGTAGCTGGGACAACAGGTGCATGCCACTATGCCCAGCTAATTTTTTAATTTTTTTGTAGTGAGGGGGTCTTCCTACATTGCCTAAGCTGTTCTTGAGCTCCTAGACTCAAGCAATCCACCTGCCTATGTCTCTCAAAGTGCTGGGATTACAGGCATGAGCCACCACAACCCAGCCAGTTTTTCATGTTTCTTTCTTTCTTTTTTTTTTTTTTTTGAGACAGAGTCTCGCCCTGTCGCCCAGGCTGGAGTGCAGTGGCGTGATCCCGGCTCACTGCAAGCTCTGCCTCCCAGGTTCACATCATTCTCCTGCCTCAGCTTCCCGAGTAGCTGGGACCACAGGCGCACGCCACCACACCTGGCTAAATTTTTGTATTTTTAGTAGAGATGGGGTTTCACTGTGCTGGCCAGGATGGTCTGGATCTCCTGACCTCGTGATCCACCCACCTCGGCCTCCCAAAGTGCTAGGATTACAGGCATGAGCCACCGCACCTGGCCCAGTTTTTCATGTTTCTTGATGCAAATGGTAATTTTTAAAATTTCATTTTTCATTTGTTTGCTGCTAGTGTATAGAAATGCAGTTGATTTCTGTGTATGACCTTATATCAATGTCAATTAGCCCTTATTTCTAGCAGTTGTTTTATTTTAGATTTCCTAGGCTTTTTGGAGATAGTCATGGTGTTAATATTGGACTTACTCAAATTTAGACAGTGAGAATAAGATCCACATGATCTAGATGTTTGGATTTTTTGGTTTTCTGGGTATTTGAGAGGCTTATCTTCGTAGGTCTCTGCATGCATGTTAGGATGACATAATTGAAGTAAACCATGAATATAAAGTGGATGAATACAGTTGCAATAATAATTCTATGTAGAATTGACATGGCAGATGGGAAACAAGGCTGCTTTGCCCTCTGGGCTTTTGAAAAATTGGAAAGTAGGCCCTGTGCTCTAAAGAATGATAAAATCTGGCTCTGGCTCATAAGAAGTACTTCCTAAAACCAGGTTACTCAGGAGGATGATGGAATTACCTCTAGCCATTTGTAAAGCCACTTACCACTTTTTTTTTTTTTTGGACAGGTATTTTGTTAGTGAGTCCCCACCAGTGTACCAGGCACTGTTTTAGTGCTTGGGATACATCAGTGAACAAAACAGTAAAACAAATAAACAAACAAAAAAACTCCCTGTTTAAATTACATTCTAGTGGGGGGAATACATAATAAATATTAAGCATGAAAATACTGATTTTTTATTAGTGGTGAGAAGGGCTCTGGAGAAAAATGAGGCAAAGCAGGAGGACGGGGGTGTAGAGAAATATATTGATTTTAATACCCTTGTAGATTACTTTTTGATTAACACTGAAAAGTCATCATAAACCAAATAGCAGGAAAAAGCACTAATTCATAATTAATTATTCAATGATGACCCTTTGATGAGGATTATCTCAAGTTTACATATGTATTCCCCAGTGATTCTTTTCTCCAACCGAATTGTCTAATTTGCAAGGAATTTTTTAGAAGAAATGGTTCCAAGCAAGCTACGCTGCGATCCCTCAACCACAAAAGATCTAATTTTCATAGAAAAATATTTGAATTTTTTCAACAGTTACAAACATAAAGTAGGAAACAAAGATCCTAGCCTTACCAAGTTGCATAATTTCTCATTTTACCATCTCACTTAGGAATGGTCAATATTATGTTTGAGAACAGTAAAGCAAAGGAAATAAAAAAGGTGCCACTTTTGAATACTTTTACTCGTGTACACTCTAACAAAATGTGAGATGCCAAAGAAACAACACTACACCAGATGGCTATTAAATCAAATGCTTTTCTTTACAAGTCGATGAATCAGTAGACTCTAGTGAATGTGCTCAGTTAATAGAACTGCTTAGGCTGGGCTAGGTGGCTCATGTCTGTAATCCTAACACTTTGGGAGCCTCTGGTAGGCAGATTGCTGGAGCCTAGAAGTTCAAGACCAGCCTGGACAACATGGCAAAACCCATCTCTACAAAAGACAAACAAAAACAAAAATTACTTGGGCATAGTAGTATGTGCCTATATTCCCAGCTACTTGGGAGGCTAAAGTAGGACTTGAGCTCAGGAGGTTGAGGCTGCAGTGAGCTGTGATCTTGTCACTGCACTTTAGCCTGGGCAACAGAACAAGATCCTGTCTTTAAAAAAAAAGAAAGAAAGAATAATAAACTGCTTACAGCCCTTGAAGAGAAATTCTTAGAGAGTTATTTGTTCTGCATATATGTCAAAACAACCTACTTGAGATGAAATATTCAAAATTATAAATGAAATCTTTTAAAAAAGATGATACAGAAATCTTTCTTCTGTTCATGTAGTGGTAATGCTGGTGCAAAGATGGGTATATGGATATAAAGGCTTCATGTCAAGAGTTCACCTGAAAACCCTGAAATTTAGGCACATGAATTTTTTTTATTCCGTTTTGCATAGGAGAAATTCAGTTTTGCCTGTAGGTCTAAATTCCACATTAAATTTTATTTTCAAAATGGTGAATCTAATATTAATAAGTACTTAAAAATAAAATAGTACCCACTGTGTTTCAAGACTGTTTTTGTTTGTTTGTTTTGGTTTTGGTTTGGTTTGGTTTTTTTGAGACGGAGTTTAGCTCTTGTAGCCCAAGCTGGAGTGCAATGGCGCAATCTTGGCTTACCACAACCTCCGCCTCCCGGGTTCAAGCAATTCTCCTGCCTCAGCCTCCAGAGTAGCTGGGATTACAGGTGCACACCACCTCGCCCGGCTAATCTTTTTTTGTATTTTTAGTAGAATCAGGGTTTCACCATGTTTCATCAGCTAGGCTGATCCACCCACCAAGGCCTCCCAAAGTGCTGGGATTACAGGCATGAGCCACCGTGCCAAGACTGTTGTAAGAAGTGTATGTATATTTACTAATTTAATCCTCACAGTTAATGATGTAGGTACTATTAATATCATCCCCATCTACAGCTGAGGAAACTGAGACATAGAGCAATTAGGTTATTTTCCCAAGGTTACATTGGCAGAGCCAAAATTCAAAGCCAGGTAATCTGGCTTCAGAGTCTGTACTCGTGTGTGTGTGTGAGTGAGAGAGAGAGGGAGACAGGGAGAAAGAAAGAAAACACAAATAACATAAAATTTACCATCTTAACCATTGATTTTTGGTCCATGTTTTTTATTTTTCATTTTTTGGCTTAATTTAATTTATTTTTGAGATGGGATCTCACTCTGTCATCCAGGTTGGAGAGCAGTGGTGCAATCACAGCTCATTGCAGCTTCAGTCTCCTGTACCCAAGTGATCCTCCTACATTAGTCGCCCAAGTAGTTGAAACTACAGGTATCTGTCACCATGCCAACTAATTTTTTTCTTTTCTTCATTTTTTTTTAAGAGACAAGGGCCTTGCTATATTGCCCAGGCTGGAGTGCCATCACAGCTCACTGCAGCCTCTACTTCCCTCAATGGATCCTCTCACCTCAGCCTCCCAAGTAGCTAGGGCTACAGGCATGCACCACCACACCCAGCTAATTTTTTTCTGTTTTTTTGTAGAAATGGGGTCTCACAGTGTTGTCTAGGTTGGTCTTGAAATCCTTGGCTCAAGTGATCCACCCACCTCAGCCTCCCAAAGTGCTGGGATTACAGGCATGAGCTACTGTGCCCAGCTGTGTATCTTCTTTGTAGAAATATCTATTCAAGTGTTTTGCCCAGGTTTGAATTGGGGTTTGTTGTTGTTGTTGTTGTTGTTGTTGTTGTTGTTGTTAAATTGTGGGAGTTCTTTATATATTTTGGATATTAATCTCTTATTAGATGTATGATTTGCAGGCCAGGTATGGTGGCTCATGCCTCTAATCCCAGCACTCTGGGAAGCCAAGGCAGGAAGATTGCTTGATGCCAGGAGTTTAAAACCAGCCTGGGCAACATAGCAAGACCCTGTTTTTAAAAATAAATAATTAAAAAAAAAAAAAAGAGGAATAGATGACCAGCCACAGTGACTCAGGCCTGTAATCCCAGCACTTTGGGAGGCCAAGGTGGGCAGATCACCTGAGGTCACCAGCCTGACCAACATGACGAAACCCTGTCTCTACTAAAAATACAAAAATTAGCTGGGTGTGGTGGCACATGCCTGTAATCCCAGCTACTTGAGAGGCCGAGACAGGAGAATCGCTTGAACCCAGGCAGTGGAAATTGCAGTGAGCTGATGATCGTGCCACTGCACTCCAGCCTGGGTGACACAGTGAGACTCTGTCTTGGGAAAAAAAAAAAAAAGAAACATAATTTGCAAATATTTTCTCCCATTCTGTAGGTTGTCTTTTTATTCTTCTCATGCATAAGTTTTCAGTTTTGATGAAGTCCGGTTTATCTATTTTAACATTTGTTACCTGTACTTTTTGGTGTCTTAGTCAAGAAATCACTGTCAATCCAATGTCAGGAAGCTTTTCCTGTATGTTTTTCTCTAAGAGTTTTATAATTTTAGCTTCTACATTTAGGATGGTCCCTTTTTTTTGTTTGTTTTGAGATGAAGTCTCACTATGTTGCCCAGGCTGGACTCACAACTCCTAGGCTCAAGCAGTACTCCCACCTCAGACTCCTGAATATCTGGGACTATAGGCATGTACTCTGCCCAGCTGGTTCATTTTGAATTAATTTTTGTTATGGTATAAGGTAAGGGTCCAGCTTTTATCTTATGACTCCTTTTCATTTCTGACCCATTGTTTTTACCTCCAAGGGTACTTATACCTTAATTCAAAGAGTTAGCATAAAGGATTTAGAAAAGTAGATGTCTTGCTTGGCGCGGTGGCTCACGCCTGTAATCCCAGCACTTTGGGAGGCCGAGGCAGGCGGATAACCTGAGGTCAGGAGTTCGAGACCAGCCTCAACATGGAGACACCCCGTCTCTACTAAAAATACAAAATTAGCTGGGCGTGGTAGTGCATGCCTGTAATCCCAGCTACTCGGGAGGCTGAGGCAGGAGAATTGCTTGAACCTGGGAAGCGGAGGTTATGGTGAGCCGAGATCGCGCCATTGCACTCCAGCCTGGGCAACAAGAGTGAAACTCTGTCTCAAAAAAAAAAAAAAAGAGAGAAAAGTAGATGTCTCAGGGAAGGGATGACCATGGAGAGAGAGAAAGACAAGAGAACAGCTGATCAATGGGACAGTGAGAACTTACACATTTATTGATTAAGCTTACCTTCTTATATCGCACGTTTTGTGGCAACTACCAAACGTCTCTACTAAAAATACAAAAATTAGCCAGGCGTGGTGGCAGGTACTTGTATTTCCAGCTACTCAGGAGGCTGAGGCAGGAGAATCGCTTGAACCAGGAGGCAGAGGTTGCAGTGAGCCGAGGTCGCACCACTGCACTCCAGCCTGGGTGACAGAGTAAGACTCTGTCTCAAAAAAAAAAAAAAAAAAAAAAGTTTTTTCTTATTTTAAATTGAGTTGTTTGTTTTCTTATTATTGTGTTTTGAGAGTTCTTGATACGTTGTGCATGTAAGTCCTTTATCAGATGTGATTAGCAAATATTTTCTTCCAGTCTGTGGCTTGTCTTTTCATTATCAGTGATAAGAGAACATAAGTTCTTAATTTTGAAGTTTAGTTTATCATTGCTTTCGTTAATGGGTCATGCTTTTCATATCTAAAATCTTTGTCTAACCTAAGGTTACAAAGGTATTCTATTTTATTCCTGAAGTTTTGTAGTTGCAGGTTATATATTTAGATCTATCATCCAACTTTAGTTAATTTTTATATATGTTGCAAGGTATGGATTAAAATGGTTTTGTTGTTGTTTTGGTTTTTTGTTTTTGAGACAGAGTCTTGCTCTGTTGCCCAGACTGGAGTGCAGTGACGCGATCTTGGCTCACTGCAACCTCCGCTTCTCAGGTTCAAGCAGTTCCGCTGCCTCAGCCTCCTACAGGCACGCACCACAACGCCTGGCTAATTTTTCTGTTTTTAGTAGGGACGGGATTTTGCTATGTTGTCAGAGTGGTCTGGAACTCCTGACCTCAAGCAATCCACCTGCTTCGGCCTCCCAAAATGCTGGAATTACATGCTTGAGCCACTGCTCCCAGCCATTGTTGTTTTTTTGAAACAAGGTCTTGCTGTGTGGCTCAGGCTGGAGTGCAGTGATGGGATCATAGCTCACTGCAGCCCCAAACTCCTGGGCTTAAGTGATTGTTGGCCTCAGGCTCCCAAGTAGCTGGGACTACAGGCACATGCAACCGTGCCTGACTAATTTTTTTCTTTTGTAGAGATGGGGTTTCACTATGTTGACCAGGCAGGTCTCAAACTCCTGGCCTCAAGCAGTCCTCCCACCTCTGCCTCCCCAGAGTGCTGGGATTACAGGGCATAAGGCATTGCACTCAGCCAAAATGAGTTTTTAAAATTTTTGGTTTTGTTTATGGGTATCCAGTGGTCCAGCACTGTTTAAAAAACTATTCTTTTTCTCCTGAGCTGCATTTTCACCTTATGAAAAATCAGTTGACCATTTATCATAGATGTGTGGTTCTATTTCTGGACTCTCTGATTTGTCTATCTTAGTTGGCATTACTACATGTCTTGATTACTATAACTTTATAATAAATGTTGAAGTCATATGATTTAAATCTTTCAACTTTGTTCTTTCAAAGTTATTTGGCTGTTATAGATTATTTGTCATAAACATTTTAGATTCAGCTTGTCCATGCCTTTAAAAAAAAAAAAGCCTGGTGGGACTTTAATTGGAATTGCATTGAATCTATCAATAAATATGGAGAGAATTGCCATCTTAACAATATTGCCCTCCAATCTATGAACACAGGTTATCTCTCTTTCATTTTAGGTCTTTAAGTTCTCTTCACAATATTTTGTTTTCAGTGTGTATATTTTACACATTTTTAAGTATTTCATACGTTACTATTTTATGTTTTGAGGCTATTGTAAATGGTATTTTTAAAATTCAGTTTCTGAATGTTTACATAATAATTTTTTAATTTTAATTTATTTTTTATTTTTATTTTTTATTTTTATTTTTATTTTTATTTTATTTTATTTTATCTTTTGAGACAGAGTCTCGCTCTGTTGCCCAGGCTGGAGTGCAGTGGCGCAATCTTGGCTCACTGCAAGCTCCGCCTTCCGGGTTCACGCCATTCTCCTGCCTCAGCCTCCCGAGTAGCTGGGACTACAGGCACCCGACACCATGCCTGGCTAATTTTTTGTATTTTTAGTAGAGACAGGGTTTCATCATGTTGGCCAGGAAGGTCTCGATCTCCTGACCTCGTGATCCACCAGCCTCAGCCTCCCAAAGTGCTGAGATTACAGGCATGAGCCACCACGCCTGGACTATAAAATTTATTTTCATAAAGTGATCTTATATGCTGCAACCATGCTAAACTGATATATCAGTTCTTAGTAGCTTCTTTTAAGATTCCATAGAATTTGCTAGCTAGACAATCATGTCATTTTCAGATTAGGAAAGTTTAACTTCCTTTCCATTTAGATGCCTTTTATTTATTTTTCTTGCCTTTATTGAACTCAATAGAACCTCTATTACTATGCTCCATAGAAGTGCTAAGAGTAGACATCCTTACCTTGTTCCTGATTTTAAGGGGAAAGCATTCCGTTTTTACCATTAAATATGACGTTAGCTGTAGTTTTTTCATAGATTTTCTTTTTCAGATTGAGAAAGTCCTCTTCTATTCCCAGCGTGTTGAGTGTTTTATCAGGAATGGATGTTAGATTTTGCCAAATGCTCTTTCTGGGTTATCCAGATAAATACATATACTTTTAAAAATTTTAGTCTCTTGGCCTAGCACAGTGGCTCACACCTCTAATCCCAGTACTTGGGAGGCCAAGGCAGGCAGATTGCTTGAGCCCAGGAGTTCAAGACCAGCCTGGACAACATGACAAAACCCCATCTCTACAAACAAAACAAAACAAAACCACAAAAATTAGCCGGGCAGTTAGACTACAGGCACGCACCTGTAGTCCCAGCTACTCTGGAGGCTGAGGGGAGATCAGTTGAGCCCAGGAGGTCCAGGCTACAGTGAACCATGATAGTGCCACTGCATTCCAGACTGGGCAACAGATCAAGACCTTGCCTCAAAAAAAAATCTAGTCTCTTACTATGGTGAATTACATTGATTAAATTTCAGGTGTTCAAACAAATTTACATTCCTGGTATAAACCTCACTTGATCATGATTTATTAACCTTTTTATATATTCTTGGATTTGATTTGCTAATCTTTAAAGAATTTTCCGGCCAGGTGTGGTGGCTCACACCTGTAATCCCAGCACTTTGGGAGGCCGAGATGAGTGTATCACCTGAGGTCAGGAGTTCAAGACCAGCCTGGCCAACATGCTGAAACCCCATCTCCACTAAAAATACAAAAATTAGCTGACACAGTGATGTGCGCCTGTAATTCCAGCTACTTGGGAGGCTGAGGCAGGAGAATCACTTGAACCTGGGAGGCGGAGGTTACGGTGAGCCAAGATCACGCCATTGCACTCCAACCTGAGCAACAGAACAAGACACCATCTCAAAAAGAAAAAAGAATTTTCCACCCTGGGAGACCAAGGTGGGAGGATCGTTTGAGCCCAGGAGTTCAAGACCGGCCTAGGCAACCTAGTGATACCTCATCTCTACAAAAAATAAAACAAAATTAGCCAGCTGTGGTGACACATGCCTGTAGTCCCAGCTACTCCAGAGGCTGAGATGGGAGGATCGCTTGAGCCCAGGAGGTTGAGGCTGTA
Source organism: Pan troglodytes (assembly GCF_028858775.2). NCBI lineage: Eukaryota > Metazoa > Chordata > Mammalia > Primates > Hominidae > Pan > Pan troglodytes. The sequence continues at coordinate 56,544,538 of NC_072414.2, forward strand.
GTGAGCCGAGATCACGCCACTGCACTCCCGCCTTGGTGAAAGAGCAACACCCTGTCTCAAAAATGAATAAATTGGGCTGGGTGCAGTGGCGCATGCCTGTAATCCCAGCACTTTGGAGGCCAAGGCGTGTGGATCACTTGAGGCCAGGAGTTTGAGGCCAGCCTGGGCAGCGTGGTGAAACCTTGTCTCTACTAAAAATACAAAAATTAGCCGGGCATGGTGTTGTACACCTGTTGTAATCCCAGTTACTTGGGAGGCTGTTAAGCGAAATTCTGTCTCAAAAAAAAAAAAAAAAAAGCCAGATGCAGTGCTTTACGCCTGTAATCCCAGCACTTTGGGAGGCCAAGGCGGGCAGATCACAAGGTCAAGTGTTCGAGACCAGCCTGGCCAACATGATGAAACCCTGTCTCTGCTAAGAATACAAAAATTAGCCGGGCATGGTGGTGTGTGCCTGTAATCCCAGCTACTTGGGTGGCTGAGGCAGGAGAATTGCATTGCTTGAACCCAGGAGGCAGAAGTTGCAGTGAGCCGAGATTGGGCCACTGCATTCCAGCCTGGGTGACAGAGCAAGACTCTGTCTCAAAAAAAAAAAAAAAAAAAAAAAAACCCTGAAGATTCAGTGAAGTATAGAAAACAGAAATCACCCATAATCCTACATGTAGCAATAATGCAATAACTACCTTTTTTTTTTTTTTTTTTTTAGTTGGAGACAGGGTCTCCCTCTGTTGCCCAGGCTGAGTACAGTGGCATGATCACAGCTCACTGCAGCTTCAGCTTCCCAGGCTCAAGTAATCCTCCTTTCTTAGCCTCCCAAGTAGCTGGGACCACAGGCACACACCACCACACCTGGCCAATTTTTTTTTATTATTATTTGTAGAGAAAATGTCTTGCTATGTTGCTCAGGCTGGTCTCAAACTCCTGGGCTCAAACAGTCCTCTTGCCTTGGTCTCCCAAAGTGCTGGGATTACAGGCGTGAGCCACCACTCTTGGGTAATTTTAAAATTTTTTTATAGAGACTGGAGCCTGGCAATGTTGCCCAGGCTGGTCTCGAACTCCTGGTCTCAAGTGATCTTCCCGCCTCAGCTTCCCCAAGTGCTAGGATTACAGGCATGAACCACTGCTCCTGGTCAGCACTTATTTTAAATGCCAGCCATTATTCTAAATGCTTCATATATATATATTAGTTTATTTAACCCTCATGACAATCAGATATTATCTATTTGCATTTTGTAGATGAAGAAACCAAATGAAAGGTTAAATAAGTGATCAGTTTCCCAACCCTAATTAAAAATTTAACAGAAATTATTGCCCTTCCCTCCTAGCCACTAAATACTTAGCACTGCTTTACTAGTCTTTGACATAATGCCAGTGTATTTAGTCTGTTTGTAATCTGTTAACACCATGTTGACCAGTTCTTGGTTGTTATATACAGTGTTTACCTTCCGATTTTTAGCCTCTGTAATACAGTTACAGCATTACCTAGGTTTAATGAGTTTTTTATAGTTACTAGATTTAGTGTATACTTAGTTATCAGTATTTGAGGGAATTTCAAAATATTATTTATATCCTATCTGCTTTTTAAAAGGATTTAATGCCATTTATAATAAATAAGTCATACAATGAATTTTTCAACATTAAAGATTAAAAACCGTAAAGAGGAACCAGGATAATTATATCCAAAATGTAAGCTCATTTAGTAATAACAAGTTAATATTAAATTTAGTTCTTCTTTCTGACATTTTTGGTAAGAATGAGATTCTTGGTTTTGGAGATAGCACAGACTATTAGTTTGAAATTATGGGATTTGGTATGTCACATATTATTCAGAATGCTAAAATATCTGCCACTGAGCAAACCTGAAATGTAATTCTTTTTTCTTATTCTTCTTTTTTTTTTTTTGACAACTTCTGATACCAAAAAAATGTGTAATTCTTTACATACCTTCTAATAGTAGATGGTCAGATTTTTTGTACGTGCAGTGATTTCAAAGAACATTGAAAAATAATCAGGAACTGGTTCAGTTTGCACAAATTTACTCTTCTACTCCTTCTTCTGCACCCACTAAAAATTGTGAAACTGTGCAGGTGTAATAAATATATTGTGTGTAGGCTGAAGTATGATACAGAGTGTGAAACTGAAATATTTAGTCCAAATTTTTATTCAGCAATGAATAAAAATTCCCAGGGCAATGAATAATTCTATTGAGGGCTGAAATTAGTGGTGGGGATTGGTGGAAAGAGAGATGGAGCTCATTTTATGAAGTCTCATAAATTTGGCGTGAATCTTATAATCAGTGAAGAGCTATTAAAGACTTTTTGATCAGGGTAGTGTCATGAAATTGAATTTTAGGAATTTTTTAGGAAGCTGAATACTGTTAGTGGTATATAGAAAGATTTTCTTGTTTTTTTTGGGACGGAGTCTCGCTCTGTCGCCCAGGCTGGAGTGCAGTGGCGCGATCTCGGCCCAGTGCAAGCTGCGCCTCCCAGGTTCACGCCGTTCTCCTGCCTCAGCCTCCCGAGTAGCTGGGACTACAGGCGCCCACCACCGCACCCGGCTAATTTTTTGTATTTTCAGTAGAGACGGGGTTTTACTGTGGTCTCATCTCCTGACCTCGTGATCCGCCCGCCTTGGCCTCCCAAAGTGCTGGGATTACAGGCGTGAGCCACCGCGCCCAGCCGAAAGATTTTCTTAAAGGAGGAGATACCAGGAAATCACTTTATAGTCTATTGGTGTATATCATACATAGACTATTGCTTTTTGGTTTGTTATTTACTACTGTAATTCAAGGTGTAAGTAGCCCCAGCTTAATATAGTTTCTCATAAATTTTCATTCTTAACCTCTCCCAAGAAGCTCACCATACTTAACTCTCCATTATTGCTGTACCTTTTTTGTTCTCCAAATTGTAATACATACATTTCTCTACCTGTCACCCTTTGATTTCCCCTTCCCTTGCCATCTCTTGCCACCCCTACCCCCACCTCCTACCTGGGTTCCAATCCTGGTTCTGCTTACCATGTAACTGTGGCAGTTTACTTTATCTCTCAAAGCCTCAATTTCCTCATCTATACAATGTGAATAATAGTTTCAGCTTCATAGGGTGGTTGGGAGAGTTATTAGGTAAATATATGGAATACTCTTAAAATAATGCTTGGCACTTAATAAGTACTATATAAGTATTGTTACTGTTGTCTGGCTCATATTTATTTTTCTGATCTTAGCTTAGAGTTTATATCTTCCTTCTGGGAAGTCTTTTCTGCCCAAAGCTGAGTTACATATTCCTCTTTGTGTTGCCACAGATTCCTGTGCCTCCCTTGCCATGTTGTATTGTCATAGCCTAATTGTTTCATTGCCACAAGTTCTTTTTCTGCTTCCATCACATCATCACATCCTTCTTGATTGGCAAATAGTAACTACTCAATAAATATTTGTTGTCTAGCACACACATACAGTTCAAACAGAAAACTAAAATAGACTAAAGTATGAGGAAATCTTGGTATTGGAATTTAACTATTGAGCTTTATTTCAAAGAATTTTATTTTGCAGCTTCTTTTGTATAGCTTTGAAACTCTAAAATATTTCCTTTTTTTTTTTTTTTAGTTGCCATTTCCTTTGAGTCAGCAGGCCTTTCATCTGGACCTTGACCCAAGAAGTTATGATTTTTCTCACTGTTTCACTCTATCTCCCAGTCTGAAATAGAGCATTGCACTTTTTAGTGTCTGAGAGATATCATGCATTTGCAGTTAAATTCTCTTCTGTGGCTTTGGCTGGAATGTGAGTAAATTTCCAGAGAGGATACATAATTCCCAGGCTGAACTCTAACCTTGTGAACTATTTTAATGTGTGGCCTCATAAATGTAAATTTTAAAAATTTTAGACCAAGGAGGTGCTTGTTGTTCTGCCTTAATTGCAACTTCTATTTAGAAAGAAAGGATCTCTTGGCTTTAAGATAGAATCAAGAGGTGATAGTAGTGAGACTCAAGTCCTGAAGATAAAAACAGAAAGGGCCAAAAGCTCACCTCTTGGTTAATCAGGCAGGTGTGGAGGTGATGGAAATCCTCAAAGATAAAAAGTGCCTGATGGCAGCAACCAAGGGGAAAGGAAGATTGGCTGAGCCCCTGGGGTGTGTAGCAAGGAGACCATTGGTAGCCAAGTTGGAATCTGAGAAGCGGCCCTGTAGCTGAACACTAGAAAAGCCTTTGCGTGAGGTATTCCCAATTCTAACATGTATTTATCACCTTCTGTGTACCAGGTTCTGTGATCATTGTCAAGAGGAATGAAATAATGACATAGCCTTCTAGAGAACCTCAGTATCCAGCAGGAAAGATGGGCATATAATGAATAATTATATTAATAACTTTAATAAGATCCCCTACCACCGATAAACTCCATGAGAACATAGAACATGTCTGTTTTGTGTCTAGCACTGAGTGGTCGCTCAATAAGTATTTATTGAATAAATGAATTTGTTTAGCCCTTTCTAGTTTACTATGTGCCTTCACAGATATCTCGTTTAATATTCTACCTTCCTTTTCTATTCACCCACTTTGTGATGTAAGCAAGATAAATAATAGTATCCATAGCAATAATAGTATAAGACAATAAACTGAGTTAAATAGAAGTTAAAATGATAAACAGAGAAGAGAGTAAAATAGGAGCTTTTGTAGCTACATCTTAATCAGATGAGTTGTTATACCTCTGTCCAGTATCTAGAGTAATTACATACTTACCACCCTTCCTCTTGTCTCTCTGGTTTTTTTTTTGAGGCTGAGTCTCGCTCTGTCACCATGCTAGAGTGCAGTGGCACAATCTCAGCTCACTGAAAACTCCACCTCCCAGGTTCAAGTGATTCTCCTGCCTCAGCCTCCCGAGTAGCTGGGACTACAGGTGCATGCCACCACACCTGGCTAATTTTTTTGTATTTTTAGTAGAGATGGGGTTTCACCATGTTGGCCTGGATGGTCTTGATCTCTTGACCTCGTGATCTGCCCGCCTCAGCCTCCCAAAGTGCTGGGACTACAGGTGTGAGCCACCACACCCAGCGTCTCTCTGGTTTTTAAATTTGTTTTCTTTTCCCCCGCAGAAGATCCTTTGGTTTTCTACTAGATGTTATTCCATCTAGATAGTGTTTATTTATTGTTCATAGTCATCTCTTACCCAGGGAATTCCTTATTTTGTATTCCTGAAATCGAAATATTCTTTCATACTCATTATTTAGATGCTAAGAGAAAACTTGGGGACCGCTCTTCCCAACAAGATTGTCTCAAATTTTGTGCCCATCTGTGTGCATTCACGCACATGAGCATGTGTGTGGAGGAGAAGAGGAAAAGAACAGAGATGGAAAAGATTTTGAAGTGGGATGCTTGGCAAGAGGAGTAAATAGATGATAATTATGAAGAAGAAATTGGCAGGATTTCTTAACTGACTAGATTATGGGAACAAGGAGTAGAGAAACAGGTCAAAGTTGGCTGAAGTCCATAGAATGTATATTTTAATTTAAGTGCTAAATTTCCTCCATACATTTTTCATGAACTTTGAAAAATTTGTTGGCTTTATACGAACCTGTGAACTTCAGTGAGAAAAACAGCATCTTTAGATTTTTGAGCATAGTCTCAATGTCATTAATTCTTCTGCTTAAAAATCCTCAAATGACTTGCCAAATTAGGATAAAATCTAAATTCTGTTACCAAGGCCCCAAATTTCTACGTATCTGACTGCAACTGCCTACTTAAACTGATCTTACCATTATTCCCATTCATATACCACCCACATAGGCTTTATATCTGCTCTTACTTCAGAGTTTTTATACTTCCTGGTCCCTCATCCTGGTTGTTCCTCCCCAGTACTCAGCTTATTCAGTTATCAGCTCTTCCATACTCCTTTATCTAACGTGGTACCCTCAGTGACTTGTTATCTAACCTATTACTTTGTTTTGTTTTATTTTTATAGCAGCACTTACTACTTTCTGATATTGTCATCTTGTTTGTCAGTTTTTCTCTTCTAGAGAAATCTTTGTGAGGGCAGGTTCTTGGCTCTCTACTGATTACTTGAGTCTCCATTGCCCAGCCTTCTTGTTGTATCAGTTTTAATATAGCAAACCAAAATAGGATCTTAATTTTAAAAAATAGTAATGCTACTTAAGATTTGATTACTTAAGACCTAATGTTTCTGTATGCTAACTCCCTTTTTATAATGTAAAATGAATTATTCTCTCATAATATTTTTCTTTTTCTTTTTTTTTTTTTTTAATGATTTAGATGGGGTCTGCCTGTGTTGGCCCAGGCTAGCCACGAACTCCTGGGCACAGGCAATCCTCTTGCCTCAGCCTCCTAAAGTGCTGGGATTACAGGTGTGAGCCACCATGCCTGGGCAGTCTCATAATAATTTTCATTCCTGACTTTTTTTCAGATCTAGTCTCTAGAAAGAAACTTGTGCATACCAAGACAGTATGGCCAAAAACCTATCCTGGCAAGTGTTAATGCTATGTTTCCACTCCTGAACACCAGGAACTGAACATTGTTGTGTTTGGGTATTGTGAGTATGGAAGTCATTCAATTATTTTTCAAAGAGGGCTTAGTACATGATGTTTTGTTAAGCTACCTTGAGAACTGGAGTTTGTGTTTAAGTTTCAGTGAGATAAGGGTAGACCTCCTAATGCCTGTGAAAATTTTGATATGTTTTATAATGTACCACCTGACATCATAATGTACTGCCTGACATCCAAATCATCTTTTTGAGTTTTATAAATCTCCAAACTTCAAAACTAGTAGATGCTAGTATAAAACCTAATAATTTCAGTTCAATCTTTACATTCTCCAGGGTCCACTTTTCGTTCTCTTAAGTACAAGCCTATTTCTCAGTTTGGCATAGTGCCAAGAACATTGATAAATGTTGGCCCTAAAATGATTGTCAAAGTTCTGTTCACTTAAATTCACTGTAATTAGTAAGAATAGTTATCATTTATTTTGGGTGCCTTCAAAGTAGACTATGCTAGGCAACAATTTATCTTGATAATCTCACAATAGCCTTGGCATTTGAAGAAACTTTGGCCTAGAAACATTTATGCCCCCAAGATCACACAACTAGAAAGAAGCAGAAGTTGATTTATCTCCTAAATCTATGTGACTTCAAAGCTGGTCATCCTACCACTATGCCTGGTTGCCTATATCATTTAATGTGATGAAGGCACTAATGTGACACCCACACTGGGCTCAATTTATTAGTAATCCTTCTATATCACAGCCACACAAGTGCTTAGAGTTCCTGGCTGAGATCAGTCTATATAATTATATTACACTTCTCAAGTTTAGTAGTGCTAGACAAATAGGAAGGGAGTTTTACATTCTTTGTTTATTTGCAATAATTTCATGATTGTCATAATTAAACTATAGCCCGAGTTTAAAGAAGAAGCCAGCCAAAAAAAAAAAATAAATAAATAACTCATACATTCATCCCTAAACAATCAAATCTCAGTAAAAATTTTAATATTAGCAGCAACTTCTTTTTATTTTCTAGCAGCAGCTTCTTAAGAGGAAAAGAGGGTAAGCGTGAGTGTGTGTGTGTGTGTGTGTCTAGGAGAGGGGGAGGGCACTTATGTCAACTAAGAGGTGAGTTTACTTCTGAAGTCCAATTGTCTAACGTATGGAGGGAGGATAACCTCCAGGCTTGGTGGTGCACACCTGTAGTTCCAGCTACTTGGGAGGCTGAAGTGGAAAGATCACTTGAGCCTGGCGGTCAAGGCTGCAGTGAGCCATGATCATGCCACTGCACTCCAGCCTGGGCAATGGAGCAAGACCCTGTCTCAAAAAATAAAAACTAAAAAATTTTAGTCTGGGCATGGTGGCTCACACCTGTAATCCCAGCACTTTGGGAGGCCAAGGTAGGAGGATCACGTGAGCCTAAGAGTTCAAGACAAGCCTGGGGAACATGGTAAAATCCCATCTCTACAAAATATACAGAAATTAGCCAGGTGTGGTGGCATATGCCTGTAGTCCCAGCTCCTCGGGAGGCTGAGGTGGGAGGATTGATGGAACCCAGCAAATCGAGGCTGCAGTGAGCCATGATCGCATCACTGCACTCCAGCCTGGGTGACGGAACAAAACCCTGCCTCAAAAAAAAAAAAAAAAAAAAATTGAAAATAATTGAAAATTTAAAAGATTAGCAGGGCGCAGTAGCTCACGCCTGTAATCCTGGCACTTGGGGAGGCCAAGGTGGGTGGATTACCTGAAGGTCGGGAGTTCGAGGCCAGCCTGACCAACATGGAGAAACCCTGTCTCTATGAAAAACAAAATTTAGCCGGGCATGGTGGCGCATGCCTGTAATCCCAGCTACTCAGGAGGCTGAGGCAGGAGAATAGCTTGAACCTAGGAGGCAGAGGTTGCGGTGAGCCAAGATTGCGCCATTGTTCCAGCCTGGGCAACGAGAGCGAAACTCTGTCTCAAAACAAAACAAAACAAAACAAAACAAAAAAACCCATATATATAATGTATATGTAATCCCTCCCAAAGTGGTGGGATTACAGGCGTGAGTCGCCGCGCCCGGCCTATTTATTTATTTTTTGAGACGGAGTCTCGCTCTGTCACCCAGGCTGGAGCGCAGCGACACGATCTCTGCTCACTGCAGCCTCCACCTCCTGGGTTCAAGCGATTCTCCTGCCTTAGCCTCCCGAGTAGCTGGGACTGCAGATAGGAGCCACCACACCCGGCCTAAATTTTAAATTGTGCCTCATTCTGAGTAGCATGATGAAATCTTGCACCATCCCACCCTGTCCCACCCAGGATGTAAACTGTTAGCCTTTATCTAGTATATGCATGTTGTATGCGCTGGCTGCTACAAAGTTAGGCACTTTGTAGCTGTGTTGGTTATCAGATCAAAAAAACAGTTTATGTAAGGTTAGGTACTATTCGTGGTTTCAGGTACCCACCGGGGGTCTTGGAATGTATCCTCCAAGGTTAAGGGTAGGGGGGACTACTGTAATTGCCTGAATGGCTCAGAAGGGAGAGCTGTTGTGGCCAGAGAAGCTGCTTGTTATGTAATCCACATTAGTACAAGATAATCATAAGATGAGCTGTAAGTATAGTGGGTGTTAGATCACTGCTGGGTCTTATTTAAGGTGGCAGGGGTGTTAGGGTAACATTTAGAAGTTGAGAGCAAAGAGTAAGGTTTGTTTTGACTTTATACAACACTTGAAGTAAAAAGCAGTTTGTTTTGTTTTCAGGCATAAAGATATCCATCCATGTGTTTGTTGTGTTGTTTTTGTTTTTTGTGGGGTTTTTTTTTTTGTCATATTCACAAGGGAAACCAGAATCTGTATGTTCCTCTGGAAAATTAGGTGAAGAGAAGTATAACCTATTTCAGTGTGGCTTCAGTCTATGGTCTGGGTTTTATTAAACCAGATACGTATAAGAGCATGTCAAATTTAACCACCTCCCTTCATCCACTAGATTACAGTGAATGATAGTAATGTCACTGATACATTGTTATACACATTGCTCACTAACTGTTTTTTTTTTTTTTCTTTTTAGAGACGGAGTCTCGCTCTGTCGCCCAGGCTGGAGTGCAGTGATGCGATCTCCGCTCACTGCAAGCTCCGCCTCCCGGGTTCACGCCATTCTCCTGTCTCAGCCTCCCTAGTAGCTGGGACTACAGGTGCCCGCCACCACGCCTGGCTAATTTTTTTGTATTTTTAGTAAAGACGGGGTTTTCTTTTTTTTTTTTTTTTTTTGAGACGGAGTCTTGATTCTCGGTCTGTCACCCAGGCTGGAGTGCAGTGGCGTGATCTCTGTTCACTGCAACCTCTGCCTCCTGGGTTCAAGCAATTCTCCTGCCTCAGCCTCTCGAGTAGCTGGGACTACAGGCAGGTGCCACCATGCCTGGCTAATTTTTGTATTATTATTATTATTATTATTATTATTACTATTTTTAGTAAAGACGGAGTTTCACCATGTTGGCCAGGCTGGTCTTGAACACCTAACCTCAGGTGATCCACCCACCTTGACCTCCCAAAGTGCTGGGATTATAGGCATGAGCCACCACACCCAGCCACTAACATCTTTTATCCATTAATAGTTCTTAATTTTGTTTTGCTTGTCTTTAAGTGCTTGTCCCTTTACTAGGATAAACTAAGTACTATTGATAATTTACAAAAGTGCTCCATCTTTACTGTTTACATCTACTGGCTAGAATGTCTACCAAGTTATGTAAGCATTTTTGTAAATGAATTTATTGCCTTTAGTTTTAGAAATATTGAGAGCAGAATGGAACACTGACAATCAGATTTGGCAAAAGCATTCAAAGTGATTGTTATGGTGATTCTGATCATCTCTTTAAGATAAGGGAGTTAGGAAGATTACTAGAATAAGCATCTTTAATATTGAGCTAAGATTCATTTTTGTGTTCCTTAAAATTCACCATAGTTTTGACTAAACTAAGGAGGACCGTGAGTACTTACTTTACACTGACCTATACATTCATTTAAAAGCATTCTTTAATTGAAGTACTTTATTTTATTTTATTTTATTTTATTTTTTTGAGATAGAGTCTCGTTCTGTCACCCAGGCTGGAGTGCAGTGATACAGTAATGGCTCACTGGAGCCTCAACCTCCTGGGCTCAAGCAACCCTTCCACATCAACCTCTTGAGTAGCTGGAACTAAAGGTGTGCACCACCATGCCCGGCTAATTTTGTTTATTTTTTGTAGAAACAAGGTCTCACTGTGTGGGCCAGGCTGGTCTCAAACTCCTGGGCTCAAGCAGTTCTCCCGCCTCAACCTCCCAAAGTGTTGGGATTACAGGCTTGAGCCACCATGCCTGGCCCAATTGAGGTATTTTATTTTAGATGCATCTTCTAGCCAGGCAAGGTGGCTCACACCTGAAATCCCAGTGTCTTGGGAGGCTGAGGCAGGAGGATTGCTTGAGCCCACGAGTTTAAGACTGTAGTGAGCCATGATCATGTGACTACACTCCAGCTGGGGCCACAGATCGAGACCTTGTCTCTAAAATGAATGAATGAATGTATGCATGAGCCTCCTGAGAAGCCATGGAGAAAGAAGCAAGCATGACCAGTCAGTGACTGACATTTAAACTGTAAGAAAAATTGACTTCATTTTATATGAACTTTAAAGGAGACTCTGTGTAGGTAGGTACTTCAAAATATGTGTAAGTGTAATTGTATCAGAATAGGTGGCCATGATGTGATTTGATGAGACTGCCAAGAGCTAGACATTCTAGCCATTTCTTAAAAGGCCAGTTAGCTAAACACTAGTTAGGATTCATTTATTTAATTGATTCACAGCTTAAAATTAAGTGTAGTAAAGGAAACAGATATAGAAGAGATAGGGAAAGGTTTAGAGTTGGAGTGTCTTCTGCTGCTTGTGGAGGGCGTGGTAGAGACAGTGTTAACTACTTCCCAGTTTTACCTTGGGTGACCCTTGTTACAGATCACTACTTCTGAGCTGCTTTTGAGAGCTAGTGGAGAGAGATTATATTACGTCCTAGGAGAATGTAACTCAGTTCTACTGGAGGCCACCATTCTCTTCCAGGTCATGGGTGGTACCTCTTAGTGTCACTCAGAGGTGAGGACTATTTGATGGCAGGCAACCTTAAGCTGCTGACAGGACAGAAACCTTTGTGATAAGCATTGGGAAATCTGACTCCTGGAAAGAGTGAAGCATCAGAAACTCTGTAGAGTATATGAGTTTCGCCTATTAGGCAGTTATAAGGAAATAGCTAAAAAGGAACTGGCTAATTAGAGTTGAGAGAAAATATTTATAAACAGACTTTAAATACTTTAAAAGCAGGCTTTTATTTTATATTCTTTCAGTGGGGATAGTGTGAACTGCCACCTCCTTTAAAAAGCCTTGCATTCCAGCTGGGCGCCATGACTCACTTCTGTAATCCCAGCACTTTGGGAGGCTGAGGCGTGTGGATCATGAGGTCAAGAGATCGAGACCATCTGGCCAACATGGTGAAACCCGTCTCTACTAAAAATACAAAAATTAGCTGGACGTGGTGGCGCGCACCTGTAGTCTCAGCTACTCTGGAGGCTGAGGCAGGAGAATCGTTTGAACCCGGGAGGTGGAGGTTACAGTTGAGCCGAGATCACACCACTGCACTCTAGCCTGGCGACAGAGCAAGACTCTGTCTCAAAAAAAAAAAACAAAAAACATTCCATCAAAAAAATTACCATTTACTTGCAGATGTTTTCTTGTGGAAGAAATAAAGTTTAAAGAAAAAGAAATAAATTACCAAGACAGCTTTCCAAATATGATGGATTAATTATCTGTATATTGTGGCAAGATATTTTCCCCCTCCCAACATTTATTTTTTATTTATTTATTTATTTTGAGACAGGATCTTGCTCGGTCACCCAGGCTGAAGTGCAGTGGCACGATCTCGGCTCACTGCGACCTCTGCCTCCCGGGTTCAAGCGATTCTCCTGCCTCAGCCTCCTGAGTAGCTGGGACTACAGACACGTGCCACCACACCCGACTAATTTTTTGTATTTTTAGTAGAGACGGGATTTCAGCGTATTAGCCAGGATGGTCTCGATCTCCTGACATCGTGATCTGCCCACCTCAGCCTCCCGAAGTGCTGGGATTACAGGCATTAGCCACCGTACCCGGCTGAGATATTTTCTCCCTCCCAACATTTTATTATGAATAATTTTAAACATACAGAAAAGTTAAGTAAAATGATCACCCACCACCTAGATTCAATAATTGTCAAAGTTTTGTCATATTTGCTTTATCTATATATGTGATTGTATTTGTTTTGCTGAACAATTTGGAGGTTTTAAACATTATGACATTTCTCTCCCAAATACTTTATCATGACTCTCCAAAAACATGAGGACATTTGCTTATATAACTGTAATACCATTATTATACTACACAGTACTTCCTACTGTCATCTTTTATCCATGTGTAGCAAGTTATTTAGCCACTTTTAAATTTGTTTCTCCTCACTCCAGTAACCCTACACCCCCGAAAACCTTATTGTTCCTTGTCACTTTGTCATGTACCTCATGCCCAGCAGCAATTGGTGAGATGGCTTTTTCATATGGTTTTATATTTGGGAACCTCTAGAGCAGTGGTTCTCAACTTGGGCTGGACATTAGAATAACTTGAGGAGCTCTTGAAAATCCCAATCCCCCTACATCCCAGACCACATATATCAGAATTTCTGATATTCTGATGATTTCCATGTGTCAGTAGTTCTTAAAGTTTCCCAGGTGATTCTGGTGTGCATCCATGATTAAGAATCACAACTGTAGGTCCTATTAATCTTCAGTAAGAGTATTCAGTGTTTGGATAGGTACTTGACATTTTTCTGACCAGAACAGAGATGAAAAGTGGTATGCTTAGGTATTTAGGCTTTTTCCTTTTCTTTCACTGAACATTTACTGAACATCTACAATGTGTAAAACACTGAGCTAGGTTCCCATTCATAATGATGAATAAGATATGTTAACTGTGGTGTTCTAGAAAGGCCATGGACTTAGGGTTAGACTTCTATGGAGTTAAATTCTAGCTTTGCTGAGAACAATTTGTGTGATTTTTAACTAAGTCCTAAACCTCTCTGGGGCTTTAGCATGATGTGGTTTGTTTACCTTGCAGATATTATCTTAACCACTCTTACTACCTCTGTACTCTAGCCACACTGGCCTTCTTTCTTTTTCTCAAACATATGAAGCTTGCTCTATCTATATATGTGGCTTTTTACTACCTTCTTTTTCCACTCCCTCTGATACCCCTCTGGGATACAAACGGGCCCTTGCTAGTCATTCAGGTTTCAGTTAAAATATCATCTTCTCATTGAAGCTTCTTCTGACCATCTAATCTAAAATAACTTCCTGGATAGTCCATATCATATCATGGTGTTTGATTTTCATTGTGGCATTTATTCCTCTTAGATAGTTTCTTGTTTGTTATGGGCTTACTTTCTCCTCTATTATATAAGAGTACCAGGAGAGCTAGAACCTCATCTGTTTGGTTTCCCTTATTCTCAGGAACTGTAGAAAAATGCCTGACACATAGAGGATGCCTAATAAATATTTGTTGAATTAATAAAGTGGTAACAGTAATTCTACATTATGTTTGAGATAGTTTAGGAAAACCTCCTGGGGACAATTTCCTATCAGTTCCCTCATGCTCTTTCCCCAAGGAGTATATTTTCTCTTAAATGCTAAAAGCCAAAGCCTTTGTTGTGCTTAGAAAATCCAAGCAGGTAGAAGATACTTCTGAATATGTAAAAAGTGTGCCAATTCAGTAGCCCCCTCCCCAGACTGGGGTTAGAGGGCTCCCTTTTGCTCTCACAGTGAGTCTCCTTGTGAAAAAGAATCAATAGTTTTATCATCTTGTCTTAGCACTTCTCCTTCTGAACAGAAATTTGTTGTTCAACCTTTGGGTTTATGCTGGAGAAACAGATGCATTGATAAACCATCCTTTTGTGTGTATCATTGAGAGCCAAGATGGAAGCAGTGTTAGACAGCTAGTTAAGTTTTTTTCTGTAGTGTCTTTTCTGAGTTAAAAAGCAAATGCAATAAATGCCCACAGAATGTTCTTGACTTTTCTTTTTCTTTCTGGTGTATTTTTTTAAGCTTTAATTTATTGCTCTTGCACTGTGTGCCAAGAACGGAATTGCCTAGCTCGCATCTTACAATATCTCTATGAGATAGGAACTCTTTCTTTCTTACTTTTTAAAATAGAGATAGGGGTCTCGCTATATTGCCCAGGCTTGTCTCAAACTCCTGTGCTCAAGTGATCCCCCTGCCTTAACTTCCCAAAGTGTTGAGATTACAGGCGTGAGCCACTGTGCCTGACTGGCCGAGAGCTCTCTTATTCCCACTTTATACATGAGCATAGTGAGTTTTAGCAAGCTAAGAAACACGGCCTGGTTGGTGGTTTGTGGAGCCAGGATTAAAATCCAGGTAATCTGACTTATATCTTCCACAGTTATAACCATACTACCTCTCATTATATCTTTTTCTCTTCTCATCTTTATCATTTAAATACTTTTATAAAAGGCATTTGAGATGGTTAAGCATAAATATGTTTCTCAAAGCAATAGATACCAGGAAAACAGTTCCTGGTGGCCTTGCTTAGAAGCCATGTTCTAATCAATCAAGATTCTTAAGGAAGAGTAGCATCATCAATTGTTCATGTATATTAGTAGATGAGTCTGGAAAGTGGAACCAAGGTTCTGGACTTCTTTGTTTCTTTAAGCCTTCTAATTATATTTTGATGATTATGGTCAAGTATATGGATTCTAGTTTGTCTTTAGTGAGAGATTCAAAAGGAGCATTGTGTTTAATTCTAGAAACTCGAGATACTAATATTATCACGATGAGTTCACTCCTATTATTTTCATGTTACGTTTTTTGGGATTAGTAAAATTAGCTTAGTTTTGGCCAGGCGCAGTGGCTCACGCCTGTTATCCCAGCACTTTGGGAAGCCGAGGCAGGTGGATCACCTGAGGTCAGGAGTTCGAGACGAGCCTGGCCAACATAGCAAAACCCCGTCTCTACTAAAAATACAAAAATTAGCCAGGTGTGGTGGCACGCACCTGTAGTTCCAGCTACTCGGGAGGCTGAGGCAGGAGAATCACTTGAACCTGGGAGGCAGAAGTTGCAGTGAGCCGGGATCATGCCACTGCACTCCAGCCTGGGCAACAGAGCGAGACTCTGTCTCTAAATACATAAATAAAGCATATGATCTATATGGACAGTCATGTCTTTTTCTTTTTAAAAGTCCATGCTGATGCTAGACGTAAGAGATGACTTGCACAGAGTAAGTGCTAAGG
Source organism: Pan troglodytes (assembly GCF_028858775.2). Classification (NCBI taxonomy): domain Eukaryota; kingdom Metazoa; phylum Chordata; class Mammalia; order Primates; family Hominidae; genus Pan; species Pan troglodytes. The sequence continues at coordinate 56,560,335 of NC_072414.2, forward strand.
TTGATAACAAATTCCTTCTGTAGGGTGTTTATCCAAGAGGGGAAAATAGGAATTCTAGAGGGGAAAATAGGAAACTTTTGGGTATAGATCCCTCAGCAGAGCAGAAACACAGAGGGCTTAGGCACCTCATAAGAAGAGCTAATAATACTGCCACTGATCATGGTGATAATAAGAAAGAGAGCAAACATTTATTTACTGTTTGCTAAATATAGTGCTGACACTTTAAATGTATTATATGAATAGATTAAATGGGTTAATAAATGTAGAATACATAGAATAATGCCTGGTGCATGGTAAAAAGTTATATAAACAGTAGCTGCTATTTTTATTGTACTTTTATATTTTTATATAATATATTTTTATTTTTTAATTTTTATTGTTATCCTTTTGGGTGGTAATTGTAATTATTCTTCACAGCAACCGTATAAGTTAAGTACTATTATTATCCATTTTACATATGGGTAAACTGGATGCCAGAGGTTAAGCCAGGAAATAGTAGAACAGGATTCAAACTCTCTGGTTTTATGTAGTTGAGTCTTTTTTTTCAGTCAGTCTCACTCTGTCACCCAGGATCGCCCAGGCTGGAGGGCAGTGGTGAGATCTTCACTCACTGCAGCGTCTGCCTGCTGGGTTCAAGCAGTTCTCCTGCCTCAGCCTCCCAAGTAGGTGGGGTTACAGGTGCCCACCACCACGCCTGGATAATTTTTGTATTTTTTTAGTAGAGACAAGGTTTCGCCATGTTGGTCAGGCTGGTCTCAAACTCCTGACCTCAAGTGATCTCACAAAGTGCTGGTATTACAGGTGTGAGCCCGGCCTTGAGTCTTTGTTTGGTTAGGACTGCCTAGGGATATAGATAGCTATTCTACTTAGTGTTGCTGGAAAGTTGCCCTTAAGGAAGTGACATTTAGGCTGATACTGAAAGATAAAAAGCTAGGTATGCAAAAGTTGAGAAAGAGAAAGAGGAACTTTAGGCAAAGTACAGCAAGTGCAAAGGCCTGAGGGGAAATGGGTTTGACATGGTTCTGTAAACAAAAATGTCACCTTCTGAGTGAGTTCTTCCCTGAATACTGTATTTAAAACTGGCCAGGTGTGGTAGCTGATGACTAATTCCAACACTTTGGGAAGCCGAAGTAGGCAGATTGTTTGAGTCTGAAAGTTCAAGACCAGCCTGGGCCCCATTGTGAGACCTCATTCTTTACAAAAAATAAATTCGCTGGGCATGGTGGCATGTGCCTGTAGTCCCAGGTACTTGGGAGGCTGAGATGGGAGGATCACTTGAGCCAGGGAGATTGATCCCTGTTTTATTTTCTCCATAACACTTATTATTGTCCCACATAGTATATAATTTATTTTGGTTGTCTCTCCCACAATGGGATATAAGCTTCCTGAGGACAGGGATGTTTGTCTGATTTGTTCATTGTTATTGCCAGGTCCTCCCTTAGCCCATGGGACTTTTTCCAGTAAATTAGAAAAGAATGCCAGGCACGGTGGCTCACACCTGTAACCCTAGCACTTTGGGAGGCCAAGGCAGGCAGATCACCTGAGGTCGGGAGTTTGAGACCAGCCTGACCAACATGGAGAAACCACCATCTCCACTAAAAATACAAAATTAGCCGGGCATGGTGGCACATGCCTGCATACCTGTAATCCCAGCTACTCAGGAAGCTGAGGCAGGAGAATTGCTTGAAACCGGGAGGCGGAAGTTGTGGTGAGCCAAGATGGTGCCATTGCACTCCAGCCTGGACAACAAGAGCAAAACTCCGTCTTGAGGAAAAAAAGAAAAGAAAAGAAAGTCTCCTTTCCAAAAGGTTGTGGCTCCACGCGGGACATGTAGTTCGGCTAGAAAAGCTGGACCTAGATTTTGGCCTCCTCTTGCCTCCTCAGCCAATTATACGAGACATAATTGAGCAACCATTACATGGCAGTCCTAGGATGCATTCATAGTACCTAGAACAGTGCCAATGTGTAGCAGACATGAATAAATATTTGTAGAATGATGGAATAGTTTAGAGTGAAGAAGAGTGATTATGAGATGAGAAAGTAAGCAGAAACCAGGTCAAGTAAGACTTCTAAGGAGTTTGATCTTTTTTTTTTTTTTTCTAAATAGCAGTCAACTGACAAGTCCCATGGAATACTTTTCATTAAATCATAATCTGTATTTTCAAAAAGCAGTGCAAGTAATTCTGCAGTAGAGTTAGTGGTCCAACTTTCTTTTTTTTTGAGACGGAGTCTTGCTCTGTAGCCCAGGCTGGAGTGCAGTGGCGCAATCTTGGCTCACTGCAAGCTCCGCCTGCCGGGTTCACACCATTCTCCTGCCTCAGCCTCCCGAGTAGCTGGGACTACAGACACCCGCCACCATGTCTGGCTAATTTAATTTTTTTTTGTGTGTGTATTTTTAGTAGAGATGGGGTTTCACCTTGTTGAGGATGGTCTTGATCTCCTGACCTCGTGATCCGCCCACCTCGGCCTCCCAAAGTGCTGGGATTACAGGCGTCAGCCGCTGTGCCTGGCTAGCAGGCCAACTTTCAATACTTTTGGACCTTGACTTCAGGGATCCATCTCCTGCCTATTTCACCCTTGTCTATTTGGCATTTTACTTTGCCTGCATATGTGGGTTTACCATGTTCTTTCAAACTCTGTGCAAGGGAGTTTGGAATGAACTATATGTAAAATATTCATTTTTTTTCTTGCAACCCCAAATCCAAACACAGTAGGATGGAGTTTTTAATCAGGGTTATTGCAGAAAACCCAGGACCTCAGGTCCTTGTGATTGAGTGGTGAATGAAGCGGAAAATGAGGCCACTTGAACATGATTCTGTTTAGGAACTTGCTGTATGAATTAGTAGAGACCATCACATTTTTCATCAATTCCTGCTCTCACCACACCCCCCTCTTGCTCCTGCTAAAAAACTACCAGCCTTCTCTCATGTTATGATTTAGGGGCCCCTGTTCACTGAGGGGCTAACAGCTGGAATTGTGGCACTACATTAGCCTTTTTTGAGCTTTTATTTCTCTTTCATGCTGGATTTTTTTTTTTTTTTGGCACCCACACCCCATTTGAGAATTTACTTTCTCTCTGAGAAGTTTTTGTCAGTAGTTTTTTGTTGTATTGCCTTTTCTGTGATAGGTTAAGGATACAGCTTGGTAAAGAAGGAACCTGCAGGGGTTTATTGATGGAGTTCCTGTCCCACCATGCCCTAGGCCTAGTACATACATGCTTCTGATGAATCACTGCTGTTAGTATTTAGTATCTCCTGATCCTCATAGTCCATATTATGCAAAGCATAGAATCTGCCCAAGGGACTTAATAGCTGAATCACTCACTTGATCTGTTGTCTTTCACTCTTTCTTCCCTTTGTTGGTGGCTACAGGCAAGTATATGAGAGATATAAAACTGTAAGCAAGATAAAATCTGGACTATATATCTTTATTGCTGCTTGGGAAGTGGCCTGGGAGTTCAAATTCAAGGATTTGAAGCTTTGTACAGCTGCCCCAGATAACCTGCTCTCATTGGGATGAGGATGAAGTATTTCCACATGATTGCTCAAGTCCCTTTTCTCTTTGCCCTGATGCCCCCTCCCTCCTCTCTATTTCATTAATTGCTTAGCAGTTGCTGATGGAATTAAAACGAGATGTGTCTGCAGCCTCTGTGGTTTGCTGTCAGAACTCTCTTTCTAAGGTCTTTATCTTACTGCTAGGGATGGGTGAACATCTGATTTTGAAGCAAGAGGAGGGAGGGACCTGTGGCTGTAGTTAAATGCATTTTTCTAAAAGCAGCAGCTTGCAGAGTTGGACTCCTCCTGACACACTATTCATTTTACCAAGCCATGCCCTAGTCCCTTATGCTGTTCATTAATGGGGCTTGTATGTGGCAGCACAGTATATAGAAATGAATCCTGCTGAATTGCTTTTGTTGGTGATGTGGAAAGTGCTTTATTTTTAACTAAGAACAAGAAGGAAACAGCCTCAAAGTGTGAAAGAGTCAAAACCAAATCCAGGGGTTTCTGTGGAAGACAAGAATATGGATATGGCTGAGGCGGGTGGATCACCTGACGTCTGGAGTTCAAGACCAGCCTAACCAACATGGAGAAACCCCGTCTCTACTAAAAATACAAAATTATCTGGGTGTGGTGGCACATGCCTGTATTCCCAGCTACTCAGGAGGCTGAGGCAGGAAAATCACTTGAACCTGGGAGGCGGAGGTTGCAGTGAGCCTAGATCGCACCATTGCACTCCAGCCTGGGCAACAAGAACTCCATTTCAAAAAAAAAGGAAGAAGAGGGGAAAACCAGAGGTTATCTATAATCAGTAGGATTTTTTTGCACATACAGAATTTCTGGCAATAATAATCTTTTGGACACAGGATGGGAATAACAACCATGGAGGAACTTCTGTTTTCTTAGGGAGGTCAACGTATTTATTTTCTCTTAATACCGAATTCTCTTTTCTTATTCATGGTTTTGGTTTTGTGTACTATTAATTATATAAATTAATGGGATCCCAGGTAGTATTTGTATATTTACAAAAAGGTTATGAAATTTAAGCAAGGTAAACTTAAAGATAGCCACTTGAATTTTGCCAAAATTTGGAACTTAATCTACATTCTAACCAAGCAAGCTGGTTTTATCTGAGAAAATATAAATAATTACTTGATATACTTGGCCGGGCGAGGTGGCTCACGCCTGTAATCCCAGCACTTTGGGAGGCCGAGGCAGGTGGATCACGGGGTCAGGAAATCAAGACCATCCTGGCTAACGCAGTGAAACCCCGTCTCTACTAAAAATACAAAAAATTAGCCAGGCACGGTGGCGGGCACCTGTAGTCCCAGCTACTTGGGGGGCTGAGGCAGGAGAATGGCACGAACCTGGGAGGCGGAGCTTGCAGTGAGCCGAGATCGCGCTGCTGCACTCCAGCCTGGGCGACAGAGCGAGACTCAGTCTCAAATAATAATAATAATAATAATAATAATTACTTGATATACTTGAAAAATTAATAAAAATGGGGGCTAATCAGGATTAGGCACCTTGAGAAACCAAAACCCCTGGTTTGCCTTCTTTTAGGTCAAATTTATCTACTTAGTTTATATTATAACTTACAGGTATAAATGTGGTTGTTGTTATTAATAATAATCTTTTATTCAGTGTCTACTTGCTGCCAGTTTCATGAGGCTTTCTTTAAACATTAATACTGACTTTAGGCTAGCTTAAATATATTATAAATTCTGATACAGATTTCTCTAGTCATGTGCTTCTTAGTTATGATGTCAATTCAGAATTTTTTATCAGATTTTTGTTCTAGAAAAAAAAAACAAAAAAGTCAACACACGTCACTGCTATAAATTATATCCCAGAATGGGGGCTAAAATAAACTTGCAATATCTTTAAAAAATCTAACTTCCATGCCCTATTCTAGAAAGCTACTGGATGTTTCTACGAAAAGGAAGATGTGATAGAGGAAAGATGAAATTCAATAAACAAGAAAGGTTAAAGGAATCCTCAAAATAGTGGATGGAGCCAGGCGTGGTGGCTCAAGCCTGTAATCCCAGCACTTTGGGAGACTGAAGCGGATGGATCACTCGAGGTCAGGAGTTCGAGACCAGCCTGGGAGGTGGAGGTTGCAGTGAGCTGAGATCATGCTACTGCACTCCAGCCTGGGAGACAGAGCGAGACTCCATCTCAAAAAAAAAAAAAAAAAAAAAAGAATCAACTGAAGGCCCATTTTAAGAATCATATATATATACACATATAAATATATACATATATATGTATATATATACACATATATATGTATACATATGTGTATATATATACATATAAATATATACATATATGTGTATATATACATATAAATATATACATATATATGTGTATATATATACATATAAATATATACATATATATGTGTATATATACATATAAATATATACATATATATGTGTATATATACATATAAATATATACATATATATGTGTATATATATACATATAAATATATACATATATGTGTGTATATATACATATAAATATATACATATATATGTGTATATATATAAAGAAAACAAGGTCGGGTATGGGGACACATGCCTGTAATCCCCGCTACTTGGGAGGCTGAGGCAGGAGAATCGCTTGAACCCAGGAGTCAGAGGTTGCAGTGAGCAGAGATCGCACCACTGCACTCCAGCCTGGGCAACAAGAGCGAAACTCCGTCTCAAAAAAAGAAAGCAGGCTTAGTGCAGTGGCTCATGCCTGTAACCCAACACTTTAGGAGGTCAAGGTGGGAGGATTGCTTGAGGCCAGGAGTTCAAGACTAGCCTGGGCAACATAGTGAAACCCACCCCCCTTACCTGCAAGAAAACAGAAAAAATAAAATATAGATAAATATTTTTTATCTGCTTGTTAGGATATGAATGACTTTGTAAGTGTGACTGCATAGGGAAAAAAACATAAAGGAAAAGATTGATAGATTTTTACTAAATAAAAGTTTAAGATTTATTTATTTTATTTTTTTATTTTTTTTGAGACAGTCTCGCACTGTCGCCCAGCCTGGAGTGCAATGGCATGATCTCAGCTCACTGCGCCCAGCCAAGGTTTTTTTTTTTATATCAAAAACGGTTGTGAACATTACTGAATGATCTTGCTTCACTGCAGTCCTAAGTCTTGTCATTAGTCTATTTTAGTTATCTTATAGATTTTGGAGTTGCTCCCTCTCATTCTTTACTTGGAATGATTCATTTACAGGAAAATTAATTATTTAATAAGGTTTATGAGCCGGGCACAGTTGCTCACGACTGTAATCCCAGCACCTTGGGAGGCTGAGGTGGGCGGATCACAAGGCCAGGAGTTCGAGATCAGCCTGACCAACATGGTGAATCCCCGTCTCTACTAAAAATACAAAAATTAGCCATGTGTGGTGGCGTGCACCTGTAGTCCCAGCTACTCAGGAGGCCGAGGCAGGAGAATAGCTTGAACCCAGGAGGTGGAGGTTGCAGTAGCTGAGATCGTGCCATTGCACTCTAGCCTGGGCGACGAACAAGACTCTGTCTCAAAAAACAAACAAACAAAAAATTATGACCAGACATGGTGGCTCAGGCCTGTAATTCTAGCACTTTGGGAGGCCAAGGCGCATGGATTGCGTGAGCTCAGGAGTTTAAGACCAGCCTCAGCAACATGGCGAAATCCCATCTGTACAAAAAAGTACAAAAACTATATGGGTATGGTGGCATGTGTGTGTAGTCCTGGCTACTCTAGAGGCTGATTGGTGGGTGGATTGCTTGAGCCCAAGAGGTTGAGGCTGCAGTGAGCTTTGATAGGGCCACTATATTCCAGCCTGGGTGACAGAGAGAGAACTTGTCTCAGAAAAAACAACAAAATTGTGCAGGATCTGGATTTTTTAAAAATTTAAAAATTTTTCATTAAAAATTATAAAAGAAAAAAGATTTGCATCTACATTTTGCTATTTTTTTATGTCTTTTTTGTTCCTCTTTCCCTCCATCACAGCCCTCTTTTGTGTTAAATAGATATGTTCTATTGTGTATAGTGTGGGGAGACCCATCTCTACAAAAAATTTAAGTATTAGCTAGAACAGAGAAAACAAAAAGAAGTGATGGTACATGCAAAGAAGTGATGGTACATGCATGCCTATAGTCTCAGCTACTTGGGAGGCTGAGGTGGGAGGATGAGTTGAGCCCAGGAGGTCAAGCTGCAGTCAGTTGTGATTGTTCCACTGCTCTACAGTCTGGGTGATAGAGCAAGACCCTGTCTCAAAAAAAAAAAAAAAAAAAGTAGCCAGACCTACTGGCTCACACCTGAAATCCCAGGTGCGGGAGGCCTAGGCAGGTGGATCATTTGAAGTCAGGGGTTCGATACTAGCCTGGCCAACATGGTGAAACCCTGTCTCTACTAAAAGTACAAAAAAAATTAGGTGTGGTGGTAGGTGCCTGTAGTCCCAGCTACTTGGGAGGGTGAGGCAGGAGAATCACTTAAGCCCAGGAGGCAGAGGTCGCAGTGAGCTGTGATCTTGCTACTGCACTCCAGCCTGGGCGACACAGGAAAACAAACAAACAAACAAACAAAAACTTGTGTTTTTGTATAGCTCTGTTCCCTTCTTTGTCCTTTGTGCTATTATTGTCATACAAATGACGTATACCCATCAACACATATTATAAATATTGCTTTATGCAGTTGTCTTTTAAGTCAGATATGAGAAAAAAGTTATAAATAAAAAATACATTTATACAGTCTTTTGTATTTACCTACTATGGCAGGTAGGCAGAATACTGCCTCCTCCAAAAAAAATCTATTTCTTATTCCCTGGAACCTGTGAATATGTTACCTTACCTGGCAAAAGAGATTTTATAGATGTGATTAAATTAAGGATTTTGAGGTGGGGGGATTAGCTTAGATTATCCAATGGTTCCAATGTAATCACAAGGGTTCTTGTAAGGGAAGAAGAGGGCAAGAGAGTCAGAGTCAGAGAGAGATTTAAAGATGGTATACTACTTAGTTTGAAGATGGAGGGAGGGGATGAGCCAAGGAATTTAGACAGCCTCCTAAAGCCTAGAAAAAGCAAGAAAAATGGATTATCTCCTAGAGCCTCCACAACGAAATGCAGCCCTGATGACATCTTAATTTTAGTTCAGAGAGAACCATTTTAGACTTTTGAACTCCAGAACTGTATGATAATAAATTTGCATTGTTTTAAGCCACTCAGTTTATAGTAATAGTTTCTTATTGCTGCTGTAATTTAATACAGCTATGGGGGAGTTAGCTTTACTAACATTCTTTCTTTGTGTGGATTCAAGTTATTGCCTAGTGCCCTGTCATTTCACTTAAAGATTCCCTTTAGTATTTCTTGTAGGGCAGGTCTACTAGCAATGAACTCTCTCAGTTCTTTTCTTTTCTTTTCCTTTCTTTTTTTTTTTTTTTTTTTTGAGACAGAGTCGCATTCTGTCGCCTAGGCTGGAGTGTAGTGGTGCAGTCTGCAACCTCTACCTCCTGGGTTGAAGTGATTCTCCTGCCTCAGCCTCCCGAGTAGCTGGGACTACAGGCATACGCCACCATGCCTAGCTGATTTTTGTAGAGATGGGGTTCCACCTTGTTGGCCAGGCTGGTCTCGAACTCGTTACCTGAAGTGATCCTCCCACCGTGGCCTCCCAAAGTGCTAGGATGACAGGCATGAGCCACCACGCCCAGCCTCTCAGTTCTTTTTTATCTGGGAATATCTTAATTTTTCCTTGTTTTTTAATGGATAGTTTTGCTGGATATAGAATTAAATACTCAGGAGTTGACAACTCTGTTTTCTAGTCTTCAATGTCTTCTTTTTTTTTTTTTTTTTTTTTTTTTTGAGACAGTCTCGCTCTGTTGCCCAGACAATTTTATTTTTAAATTTTTTTAGAGATGGGGGTCTCACCATATTGCCCAGGCTGGTTCAGTGGCTATTCACAGTTACACTCATAGCACACTGTGACCTTGAACTCCTAGCCTCAAGCTGTCTTCCTGCTTCCTCCTCCTGAGTAGCTGGGACTATATGCATGTCACCATCCTGGCCTAGCCTTCACATTCTGCTTGTGCAGAGCTTCAAGGTCAACCGGAGGTGAGAGTTTAGGGCCTTCTCAGTACTTTACTGAGCATGGCCTCAGCCCTGGGCATGTATACGTCCTTGTGCATACATGTGGCTTGCTTTTTTTAAAGATTTTCTTCTACTCTCAGACAATCTAGAAAACATACGGCTTTCTAGATTTCCAGGAAAGCCCTGTGAACATGTCCTTCCCCAGCTTTTCCTTTTAAGTTTTTTTGGTCAGGCAGCCACAAAGTTAAGCACTTCCCTATATTTTTCACAAATACTCCTACCTCCCAGGGAAAAGGCTTTTTATGCTGGGTAAGCTCTGAGTCTGGTCAGATATAGATAACCTTGCAAGTGGGGCCTTCCAGGGAACCACCAGAAAGGTCAAATAATGATAATTCCCTGGGAATGAAGCTTCACAGGCACGCCAACCCTGTTCTGCCCCATCTAGTGATTGTCAAGCTGCTGCTTTTTCACTGTGATTGCAGGCTTTTGATTTTTCAGAGCAGGAGATGGGAGTAGGGCAAGTTAAGGTGCTAACAAAGCTCAATGTTTCTTACTGATATTCAGGCATTTTGCTTGAATAAATGCTCTTAGATTGTTGTAAGCCTTTGGTGTTAATTTCCAGAATTCTGAAAAACTTGATTTTGACAATTTTTGTTTTATGGAGAAGATAATTTTCAAAGATCCTTTACTCTGCCAATTTTGCCAGTGTCCTCCCTCATTCTTTAAAGGCTTTTTTAGTTCCTGGCTCAGAGTCACCCTCTCCAACACTATTCCTGGCTTAATTCTTGGTAAATTCTATGTCCATATTAATTATCTTTCCAACATCTTTATTTCTTAGTTCCTTATCCATGTCTCTCCCAAAGATTTTTGACCTCTATCCTGTCTCAGCTACTACTCCCATAGTCGTACTCTAGACCAGTGCACCAGGACCAAGCTGTTTTTGTAAATAAAGTTTGTTTAAATATAGCCTTACTCCTTCATTTATGTATCGTCTATAGCCTCTTTCATACTACAACAGCCAAGTTGAGTAATTGCAACAGACACCATTGACTCTCAAAGCCTAAGGTATTTATTGTCTAACCCTTTACAGAGTTTACTGACTCCTGCCCTAGATCTAGTCAATTAGAGCTACATCTCCTCTGTTATTTCAGTATCAAGCATGCTATTCTTCCATCACTCATTTCTACTTTCACAACACCCTTCCTCTGGAATCTCTGCTCCGTCAATCCTTTGACACTGTGAATCACCACTGTTTGTACTGAGCATTACACTCTTTTTCAAGTACTTCCCTACTGAACTTGTATTCATTATAATTACTTTCTTCGCTACATTGTTAAATTTCTCACCGACAAAAACTCAGTCCAACTTTTTGCTTACTTCATGCCTGTATCTGTGTGTCTACATGTGGCTGAAAAAACTGTTCTGCCTGTTCTCACATTAAGTTCACAATCATTAGCCTTAAGCAATCCTACATTTCCCTATCCATTCACTCTTTCTTTCTTTCTTTCTTTTTTCTTTTTTTTTTTTTTGAGACAGAGTCTTTTTTTTTTTTTTTTTGAGACAGAGTCTTGCTTTGTCACCCAGGCTGGAGTGCAGTGGCGTAATCTCGGGTCACTGCAACCTCCGCCTCCCAGGTTCATGCCATTCTCCTGCCTCAGCCTCCCGAGTAGCTGGGACTACAGGCGCCCGCCATCACGCCCGGCTAATTTTTTGTATTTTTAGTAGAGACGGGGTTTCACCGTGTTAGCCAGGATAGTCTCGATCTCCTGACCTTGTGACTCACCTGCCTCGGCCTTCCAAAGTGCTGGGATTACAGGCATGAGCCACCACGCCCAGCCAAGACAAGAGTCTTGCTTTGTTGCCCAGGCTTGAGTGCAGTGGTGCGATCTCGACTCACTGCAACCTCTGCCTCCCGGGTTCAAGTAATTCTCTGTGTCAGCCTCCAGAGTAGCTGGGATTACAGGCACCCGCCACCACACCCAGCTAATTTTTGTATTTTTAGTAGAGACAGGGTTTCATCATCTTGGCCAGGAGGCAGGAGAATGGCGTGAACCCAGGAGGCAGAGCTTGCAGTGAGCCAAGATTGCGCCACTGCACTCCTGCCTGGGTGACAGAGCAAGAGTCCATCTCAAAAAAAAAAAAATAAAAATTAAATTAAATTTAAAAATAAAAATAAAAGTGAGATATGATAGTCCTGTTTTAGAAGCTCTGTTTTCATTGGTGGGGCTTGTCATTTGGTGGCCCTTACTATAGGAAGGAGTTGATTGACCATTGATGAGGGATCATCCACCTTCCAGCATCTGTAGGTCTTTTGTCTTAGGCAAGTCATTTTTCCCTTAGAGGAATCAACCCATCTTTTGCCTGCTTTCTCATAGCCCAGAGGAGCAAAAAGGGGTTTGTGTTTGACTGTTGCTGTGAGTGTTTCATTTCATCTCTGTTCTTAGTTGTGCATGGTGCGGGTGAGTACCCAGCCTGTCCAACATACTCTGAGTAAATGTTCAGACTTTTGCTAGAATCGTGAACGTAGGGGAGGTGGGAGGAGGCTGCCTTGGGTAGTGGAGATGATCTAGAGCTCTGATTGTATCTTTTAGGACTTTGAGCGATCTTCCTGTTTTGAACCCTACGCTCTTTTCAGAGTACCTGATGCCACAAATTGCTGATCTTTTCCTGGGTTTTGAATGTTTGCTAACAGTTTCTTCACTTCCACCTCTACCAATTTTATAAGCTTAGGTTTCATCTTTTTTTGGTCTCTTGGTTAACGTTTATCCATCTGCTTTCCAGTTCCCAAAATGGTTTTCACATCTCTTGTCTGCTATTCTCTTCTCTCTTGCTCTTTGTCCTCAAGGATTTATGCCTATTTTTATTTGGTTTCATTTTATTGAGGTTTTAAAAAAGAAAGGAGGGGAATGTATAAGTAGAGCAACTAACCCTCAGTTGTACAGGGTGTGCCTTTTAAGAGGGTTCCCTGCTGATCAGAACTAGGATCTCTGACTCGGCACTTTGGGAGACCGAGGCAGGTGGATTGTTTGAGTCTAGGAGTTTGACACCAGCCTGGGCAACATGGCGAAACCCAGTCTGTATTTTAATTTATTTATTTATTTACTTATTTTTATTTATTTATTTATTTTTTGAGACAGAGTCTTGCTCTGTCACCTGGCTGACAGACTGGAGTCCAGTGGCGTGATCTCTACTCACTGCCACCTCAGCCTCCCAAGAAGCTGGAATTACAGTTATGCGCCACCATCCCTGGCTCATTTTTGTATTTTTAGTAGAGACAGAGTTTTGCCATGTTAGCCAGGCTGGTCTCGAACTCGTGACCTCAAGTAATCCACCCACCCAGCCTCTCAAAGTGCTGGGATTACAGGAATGAGCCACCACGCCTGGTCAGCCACTGCACCCAGCCCCATCTTTATGTTTATTTTTATTTCTTTTTTTGAGACGGAGTTTCACTCTTGTCCAGGCTGGAGTGCAATGGTGCAAGCTCGGCTCACTGCAACCTCTGCCTCCCAAGTTCAAGTGATTCTCCTGCCTCAGCCTCCCGAGTAGCTGGGACTATGGGTGCATGCCACCACACCCAGCTAATTTTTGTATTTTTAGTAGAGATGGGGTTTCACCATGTTGGCCAGGATGGTCTCGATCTCTTGACCTCGTGATCCACCCGTCTCAGCCTCCCAAAGTGCTGGGATTACAGGCATGAGCCACCACGCCTGCCTGCTATTTTTAAAAATAAAAAAAATAATAAGGAACTAGACTCTCTAAGGAAAAAAAAAAAAAAAAAGAGGGGGCCCTGCTTAAGGTATTTGAAATGATGGGTTAAAATCCATCCTGGGCCGGGTGTGGTGGCTCATGCCTATAATCCCAGCACTTTGGGAGGCCAAGGCGGGAGGATCACTTGAGGTCAGGAGTTTGAGACCATCCTGGCCAACATGGCGAAAACTTGTCTCTACTAAAAATACAAAAATTAGTCAGGCGTGGTGATGCACGCCTGTAATTCCAGCTACTCGGGAGGCTGAGGCACAAGAATCACTTGAACCTGGGAGGTGGAGGTTGCAGCGAGCCAAGATCGTGTCACTGCACTCCAGCCTGGGTGACAGAGCGAGACTCTGGGGAAAAAAAAAATCCAACCTGAGCTTGATTCACTGTGCCTTAAACTTGTTTAACCCCGAGGAAGGTAGCTTCTCTAATTCACAATGGTCTTATGCTGAGGGTAGCCTTGGACATATGTATTTGTTGCTGTTGTCTTTAGCTAATAACTTGAATCTGAGGTATATTTCTGCTTTGTTTCTTTAAAATTCTATAGTAAATTGTTAATGGTTTTTACTGGGTTAAGATATCCATTTTTTGGAAAAGGTCCCTATGTATTTCTTTTGAATATAGTAACAAATTAGTTTCATCTCTTAATCTCTAGACTAATTTTCAGTGTAGCTAGCTAGTTGACACCTAATTGAGCACTCAGTAACCTTAGTTAATGCTCATTTACTTTTGCCCTCATGCCATCCAAACTCAGATTCAAGCATGACTTTATTACTTCAGCATTCTGCGTAATAAAATTCTTGTCCCATAAACAGTGACTCACAGAAGGAGACTGATTCTAAAGGATTCTGAAATATATTTTTTACTTTTTTTTTGTTTGGTTTTGTTTTTTGAGACAGAGTCTTCCTCTGTCGTTCAGACTGGAGTGCGGTGGCATGATCATGGCTCATTGCCACCTCCACTTTCCAAGCTTAGGTGATCTTCCCACCTCAGCCTCCCGAGTAGCAGGGACCACAGACATGTGACACCATACCTGGCTAATTGTTATTTTTGTAGAAATGGGATCTTGCCGGCCGGGTGCGGTGGCTCACGCCTGTAATCCCAGCACTTTGGGAGGCTGAGGAGGGCGGATCACCTGAGGTCAGGAGTTCCAAGACCAGCCTAACCAACATGGAGAAACCCTGTCTCTACTAAAAATACAAAAAATTAGCTGGGCGTGGTGGCATGCGCCTGTAGTCCCAGCTACTCGGGAGGCTGAGGCAGGAGAATTGCTTGAACCCGGGAGGCAGAGGTTGCGGTGAGCCGAGATCGCGCCATTGCACTCTAGCCTGGGCAACAAGAGTGAAACTCTGTCTCAAAAAAAAAAAAAAAAAAAAAAAAGAATAACTTGAGCTGATAATGAGTATCAGCAACATTTTCTACTGTGGCCTTGATAGCTGCAGACTGGTACTGGTCCATGGCCTGTTAGGAACCTGGTCGCACAGCAGGAGGTGAGCAGTGGCTGAGAAAGTATTAGCACCTGAGCTCTGCCTCCTGTCAGATCAGCATTAGATTCTCATAGGAGCGGGAACCCTATTGTGAACTGCACATGAGAGGGACCTAAGTCATGCGTTCCTTATGTGAATCTAACGAATGCCTGATGATCTGAGGTGGAACAGTTATAGCCCTGAACCATCCCCCCTCCCACCAACCCCCCTCTGTCTGTGGAAAAATTGTCTTCCAGGAAACTGGGCCCTGGTGCCAAAAAGGTTGGGGACCACTGCTTTATAGGAATACTCGGTAGAATGATGATTATTACAGTATTGGAACAGAGTTAAAGACAGCAAAAATCTTGAGTTCAGTGAAACGAAATACTTCTCAAATTTATTAGACCCATCATATATGCTTTTTAATTAGTTGTCTCTAGTTTTAACCTTTCCCATATGTTTCATACAGAGAGACAGCTGTAATGTGGCAACCTGTGGCTCTTGTCTTTTATCTCCAGAATAGTGATGTTTTTCTTTAAGATAATAATTTCTTTTCTTTGTAGCTTTTCTTCCTATAAGTTGTTATCTCTGCCTGTTGCTTTCTAGAAGAGGATCCAGAAGGAAAATGCTTTGCTGTTTAATCAATATTTTAGGAGAGGCTACTCTACAGAACAGGAAATGACATAATTTAACTCACAAGGATGGCGAAAACTAAAATAATTAGTTTATCTATTTAGAGTATCTGAAGAAAATAGCAGCTCATTGTTCTCTAAAGTGGATCTTGCCACCCACCAGTTGTTGAAATCTCAGCCTTGTCTTTGTACATCTCAGTGTCGAAAGAGGTCGAGGAAAAAATCCTGTCTTTCCATCTTCCTTTATAAAAGGAATGGTTATTGTTTAGATGAAACTGTACCTGACCGTGTCATATCTGTAGTACCTAGCAGCACAGTACCTATTAGTAGTAGGGCTTCAGTACATTTTTTTTCCTAAATCCTGAAGTAACTATTAAGTTCTGGGACAGTGGTTCAAAGGGCATAATAAAAAGGGATGAAACATCAAGTTTCTGGAAAATTGTGGTGTATTTGTGTATTTTCTTGCATTTGTGGCGAGACTAGTAAAAGTTAACCTAATTAGATTTTCAAAAGTGTTCATTGATTATACTCAAAAAATATTTATGGAGTACTTCCTGTGGTCAGGCACTGCACTAACCCCTGGTATAGAGTGTTGAAGGAGACCTTTAGGAGATGTGAAAGAGGGAATACCCTCCTTCATGAAACTTCCAGTTTATTCTGGTAGGGAAACACTATAAAAATAGCTCTTTTGCCTGAGATAAGTGTTACAAAGGAAAATTACTCCTGATTGTCTATGGATGTGGTGTCTCCAGGTTAATTTTTCTGAAAATGAATGTGGATAGCAGAGTCTCTAAAGAAGTTATCAGGCCAGGCACTGTGAATCACTTGAGGCCAGGAGTTTGAAATGAGCCTGGCCAGCAGGGGTTTTTCCATGTTGGTCAGGCTGGTCTTGAACTCCCGACCTCAGGTGATCTGCCCGCCTCAGCCTCCCAAAGTGCTGGGATTACAGGCACAGCCTTCCAAAGTGCTGGGATTACAGGCATGAGCCACTGTGCCCAGCCAGTAGGAGGATCTCTTAAGCCCGGGAAGTTGAGACTGCAGTGAGCTGCTGCGATCAAACCACTACACTCCAGCCTGGGCAGTGGAGTGAGACCTTAAAAAGAAGGGGAAGGCTGGGCGCGGTGGCTCACGCCTGTAATCCCAGCACTTTGGGAGGCCGAGGCGGGCGGATCACGAGGTCAGAAGATTGAGACCACGGTGAAACCCCCGTCTCTACTAAAAATACAAAAAAAAAAAAAAAAAATTAGCCGGGCGTGGTGGCGGGCACCTGTAGTCCCAGCTACTTGGAGGCTGAGGCGGGAGAATGGCGTGAACCCAGGAGGCAGAGCTTGCAGTGAGCCAAGATTGCCCTACTGCACTCCAGCCTGCGTAACAGAGCGAGACTCTGTCTAAAAAAAAAAAAAAGAAGGGGAAGAGGAAGACTGTAGAGACTACTAGAGATTATGGCAACCTCTTTCTCAATCTTGTTTTCTTGTTTTTTGTTTGTTATTTGTGGAGATGGTATCTCACTTTGTTGCCCACGCTGGTCTCAAACTCCTGGGCTCAGGTGGTCCTCCCACCTCAGCCTCCCATAGTGCTGGAATTACAGGCATGAACCACCATGCCTGGCCTGTAGTCTTTTTTTTTTTTTTTTTTTTTTTTTGAGATGGAGTTTCGCCCTTGTTGCCCAGGCTGGAATGCAATGGCAAATGGCAAACTCTGCCTCCAGGGTTCAAGCAATTCTCCTGCCTCAGCTTCCCAAGTAGCTGGGATTACAGGCATGTGTCACTACGTCTGGCTAATTTTGTATTTTTAATAGAGATGAGGTTTTACCATATTGGTCAGGCTGGTCTCGAACTCCTGACCTCGGGTTCGGGTTATCCACCTGCCTCAGCCTTCCAAAGTGGTGGGATTATAGGCATGAGCCACCATGCCTGTCTGTGGCCCTCAGTCTTAATAGTGCAACCAAGAAAATGTCTCAGCTACCCAAATAGGGGAGATGGTTTACACATCAGAATGTTATCTGGGGACGTTATCTCCTGAATTTGGTCCTGGGTTGCTCAAATGAACACTAGCTAGTTCCATTTTAGCTCTTCTGATGGAGCCCAGTGTAGACTGGTACAGGAATTGTGGAGGATGTCCCTGCCTTGTGTGGACATGTTCCAACCTGAAATAAGGGTGGTCTTGAGAAGCTAAAAAAGGAGAAGAACTCAACTGATTTTTTTAATTGATGGTTTAGTAGCCAACTTCTGACCTGTTCTTAGCCTGAAAAGAGCTACTGATATCAGGCTAATCATAGTTCTGAGATAAAGGTCAGTGGATGAAGCCCTTTTTGGAGGATCCCTAGGGCACATTTAATAACAACAGAAACTTCAGCAGCAGCAGCAGCAGCATTTTATCAGACTATGTTCCAGGCAGCAACACCAAATGCTTCTTATATATTTCCTTTAATTATTGCAGTAGCTCTATGCAATACACACTAGCATAATTTTTATTTTACTAACAAGAAAATTGTGGCTTAAAGAAGTTAAATAACTTGCCTAAAGTTGCACAGCCAGTAGTGGAGGCTCTATTTAAAGCCAAGATAGCTATCTTCAAAGTCCGTTTGTCGTAATCATTATCTCCTATTTATCTTCATCCCCTTTACTTCTATTTGAATAGTCTTTCTTTCCTTATCTCATCTGTTCTTAACCAAGGCCCTCCTTTACTTCTTCCTAAAGTAGTCCACATCTATGGAGCTTCTCAGGAATATACTTTTTTGTGAGATTTTTCTTTCTGTAAGATTAAAATTATAAATTAAATGGCTAAAAATTTTTACATACTGTAAACAGACCCAGACAGTTAAAGAGATTATAGAGATTTGGCAGGAAAAACTCGATGCTTTTGGAAAGCTCTTGATAGTATTCACAGATAAGCGATAGTGAAAATTGAGACTAATGGATACTGGTAAAAAATTAGATGTGGTATGGTTGATCATACTTGTTGTGATTAAAGCTAAAACATTATTCAAGTTTGCTAGAAAGTTGAAGAGCTGAATTTGGGCTGGATGGAGAAGGTAAGAAAAAAACACACTGCACATGGTCCTCATTTATGAACTTAAATCTTTCCTGGCTGCCAACTACTTGCTGATTAGAAATCTGAACTCCCAACCTGTATACTAGGAAATCTAGCCTTTTATTGTCCTGGTTTAAGAAGGATTTAAATTGTGCTCAGTATTGAAGTTTTTGGGTCGGAACTATTTTAATATTATCTATGAATAAATATAAGGTCATACATATTAGTAGGGGAGAGAGCATATGGGATAAATTGATCTCTCTCTCTCTTTTGCTCTTTGTTTATTTTGAGAGAGGGGTTCTTGCTCTGTTACCCAGGCTAGAGTGCAGTGGCACGATATCAGCTCACTGCAACCTCTGCTTCCTGGTTTCAAGTGATTCTACTGCCTCAGCTTCCTGAGTAGCTGGGATTAAAGGTGTGTGCCACCACACCCAGCTAATTTTTGTGTTAGTAGAGTTGGGGTTTTGCCATGTTAGCCAGGCTGGTCTTGAACTCCCAGCCTCAGATGATCCATCCACCTTGGCCTCCCAAAGTGCTGGAATTGCCCACCTGAGCCACCTGGCCTTCATTTATAGAAAATATATATTTATTTTACATACACATAACACACACACACATATACATGCATATATATATATATACACATATATATATGTGTATATATATACACACATATATATATATATGTGTATATATATATGTATCTGGGTTTAGAGTAGTCATGTAACCCAGGAAAGGAATCCAGAAATCAATATAGACCTCCTTAAGATAAGAGCAGTAGCTTTCAATGTCAGTTTACAAGGTAATGGTTATACTAACCATAACCATTTTGTGTTTGTTGGCATTAAAAACAAACGCAAAATGTTATCCCTTGAAGATAAAGACAAATAGGTTCAAAAGTAGAAAACTTTGTACATTTCTGATAATACCTTAAAAAGGTCCTGAGAAGAGTAAATAAACTACCCTGGAAATGTAGGCAATACCATAGAGTTTTCTTTAAGTTCCAGAAAGCCTGGAAGTTGGTTGAGTAGTATGTATCAAAAAGCCTTAAAGACCGGGCATGCTCGTTTATGCATGTAATCCCAGCACTTTGGGAGGCTGAGGTGGGAGGATTGCTTGAGGCCAGGAGTTCAAGACCAGCCTCCGAGGCCAGGTGCAGTGGCTCACGCCTGCAATCCCAGCATTTTGGGAGACCAAGGCTGGCGGATCATGAGGTCAAGAGATCGAGACCATCCTGGCCAACATGGTGAAACCCCGTATCTACTAAAAATACAAAAATTAGCTGAGTGTGGTGGCACGCACCTGTAGTCCCAGCTACTCAGGAGGCTGAGGCAGGAGAATCGCTTGAACCCAGGAGACAGAGGTTGCAGTGAGCCAAGATCGCACCACTGCACTCCAGCCTGGGCGACAGAGACAGACTGTATCTCAAAAAACAAACAAACAAACAAAAACAGCCTCCTCAACAAAGCGAGACCCTGTCTCTATAAAAAATGTTTTTAAAAAAGCCTCAAAATGTGCATACCCTTTTTACTTGCTTATATGTAGGACTTCACCCTATGAAACTAGTGAAACAGGTGCAAAGATATTTCTCTCAGCCAGGCATGGTGGCTCATGCCTATAATCCCAGCACTTTGGGAGGCTGAGGTGGGTAGATGGCTTGAGCCCATGAGATTGAGAACAGCCTAGGCAACATGGTGAGGTCCTATCTCTACTAAAAATAATTTTTTTTTTTTTTGAGACAGAGTCTTGGTCTGTCCCTAGGCTGGAGTGCAGTGGCACGATCTCGACCTACCGTGCACCGGGTTCAAGTGATTCTCTTGCCTTGGCCTCCCAAGTAGCTGGGACGACCAGCACACACCACCACGCCCAGCTAATTTTTGTATTTTCAGTAGAGATGGGGTTTCACCATGTTGGCCAGGCTGGTCTCAAACTGACCTCAGGTGATCCGCACGCCTTGGCCTCCCAAAGTGCTGGGATTGCGAGTGTCAGCCACCACACCTGGCCTTTTTTTAATCAGCTGGTGGAATGTGCCTGTGGTCTCAGCTACTTGGCAGACTGAGATAGATCACTGGATCACTGGAGCTCTGGGGGTCAAGGCTGTAGTGAGCCATGATCACATCACTGCACTCCAGCCTGTCAGCAGAGGGAAGACCCTGCCTCAAAGAAAAAAAAAAAAAAAAGATATTTCTCTCAGCCTTGTTTATATAAGTGAAAATTAGGACAACCTAAATATCCATCTATAGTTAATTGGTTAAATGAATCGTGGTTGGTTTGTTCAAAATAATTCTATGCAGCTGGGCATGGTGGCTCACGCCTATAATCCCAGCACTTTGGGAGGCCAAGGCAGTTGGATCACTTGGGGCCAGGAATTTGAGACCAGTCTGGCCAACTTGGTGAAACCCCATCTCTACTAAAAATACGAAAATTTAGCCAGCTCTGGTGGCAGGTGCCTGTAATCCCAGCTACTTGAGAGGCTAAGGCACAAGAATTGCTTCAACCCAGAAGGTGGAGGCTGCAGTGAGCTGGGATCTCGCCACTACACCCCAGCCTGCATGACAGAGTGAGACTCTGTCTCAAAAAAATAATAATGGTAATAATTCTGTTCAAGCATTTAAAATTATGTTTTAAGTTGGCCAGGCATGGTGGTTCACGAGGCCCGCAATCCCAGCATTCTGGGAGGCCAAAGCAGGCAGATCACCTGTGGTCAGGAGTTCAAGACCAGACTGGCCAACATGATGAAACCCCATTTCTACTTTAAAAAAAAAAAAAAAAAAAAATTAGCCCGGCATCTGAAATACCAGCTGCTTGGGAGGCTGAGGCAGGAGAATTGCTTGAATCTAGGAGGCAAAAGTTGCAGTGACCTGGGATCGTGCCACTGCACCCCAGCCTGGGCAACAGAGCAAGACTCTTGTCTCAAAAAATTACATAAATAAATAAAATAAAAATAATGTTTTTGCTCTCTCCGGTCCGTGCCTCCAAGATGACAAAAGAAGGAACAATGGTCGTGCCAAAAAGGGCCACGGCCACATGCAGCCTATTCGCTGCACTAACTGTGCCCGATGCGTGCCCAAGGACAAGGCCATTAAGAAATTCGTCATTCGAAACATAGTGGAGGCCGCAGCAGTCAGGGACATTTCTGAAGCGAGTGTCTTCGATGCCTATGTGCTTCCCAAGCTGTATGTGAAGCTGCATTACTGTGTGAGTTGTGCAATTCACAGCAAAGTAGTCAGGAATCGATCTCGTGAAGCCCGCAAGGACCGAACACCCCCACCCCGATTTAGACCTGCGGGTGCTGCCCCACGTCCCCCACCAAAGCCCATGTAAGGAGCTGAGTTCTTAAAGACTGAAGACAGGCTATTCTCTGGAGAAAAATAAAATGGAAATTGTACTTAAATAAATAAATAAAAATAATGTTTTAAGTTATAGCTAATTGACACAAAAATGTTCACGATGCAGTGAAATTCTGATAACCTTTCATAGTCTGAAAAATCTAGTTGTTCTAGGAGAAATAAGTCATCCAGAATGTTCTCTTGTTTGTTTTTGAGACAGGGTCTTGTTCTCTCGCCCAGGCTGGAGTGCAGTGGTGCAATCACAGCTCACTGCAACCTCCGCCTCCCAGACTCACGTAATCCTCCCACCTCAGCTTCCCCAGTAGCTGGGACTACTGGTGCGTGCCACCATACCTGGCTAATGTTTTATATATTTTTTGTAGGTACAGGGTTTCACCATGTTGCCCAGGCTGGTCTCAAACTCCTAGACTCAAGTGATCCACCCGCCTACAGTGCTGGGATTACAGGTGTAAGCCACTGTACCCAGCCATTCCAGAACATTCTGATGATTCAACCATAACTCATTTCATAGTATAATTGAGTGGATAAGAAGGGTTGGTGTTTGCTGTCTCGCCATGTTAATAGTTTTGTGTTGGAACTCCTTGACTGTCAATCAAGTATTATGTTTGAGGAAGATGTAAACATTTAATACTTTTAAGATTAGGAGAGGTTTGAAGGGTTTTATATCATGAACACACATATTAAGGAAGAAGCATGGCTCTGCCCTCTTGAAAGACTAAAGAAATATTCCATCAGCAGTTTACTTTATAAGAACTGAAAGAATAGGTTGATACTGAACCCACTCCCAGAGCCAGGTAGCTGAAAGGGCACTGTGATTGTTATCTTACTAGGAACACATGGAGTGGGAGTAAGGCAGTTTTCTGCAGAAAAGAGGGATTCTGGGCAGACAAAAACTACATATGCACTATGTTTTGTTTTGTTTTTTTTGTTTGTTTGTTTGTTTTAAATTAAAACCAGAAAAGGCGAAGACTTGGAGAATGCTTAAATTTTTTTTTTTTTTTTGGACACGGGGTCTCACTCTGTCACCCAGGCTGGAGTGCAGTGGTGTGATCTCAGCTCACTGCAACCTCCACCTCCTGAGCTCAGGTGATCCTCTCACCTCAGCCACCTCAGTAGCTGGGACTACAGGCTCTTGACACCACATCTGGCTAATTTTTTTTTTTTTGTATTGTTGGTAAAGACCGGGTTTCACCATGTTGCCCAGCCTGGTCTCTAACTCCTGAGCTCAAGCAGTCTGCCTGCCTCAGCCTCCCAAAGTGCTGGGATTACAGGCATGAGCCACTGCACCTGGTCACAAAATGTAAAGATTTTGAGGGCCATTGATTTTAAACTCCAGAAGCTGGTCCAATCAGAATGAACATAAGGATTTTTGTTAGTGTGATTAGAAAAGAATGTGTCTCTTTCTACTGGGTTTGGAGCTGTGAGTTTATAAAATTTGGGCCGGGCGCGGTGGCTCGTGCCTGTAATCTCAGTACTTTGGGAGGCTAAGACAGGTGGATCACCTGAGGTCAGGAGTTTGAGACCAGCCTGGCCAACATGGTGAAACCCCGTCTCTACTAAAAATACCAAAAATTAGCCGGGTGTGGTGGTGGGCATCTGAAATGCCAGCTACTTGGGAGGCTGAGGCAGGAGAATCACTTGAACCCAGGAGGCAGAGGTTGCAGTAAGCTGAGATCATGCCACTGCACTCCAGCCTGGGCGACAGAGGAAGATTCCGTCTCAAAAAAAAAAAAAAAAGTTGAAGTGCTACAGCCACCTTGCCACCTAGGAGGAGATCCTGGCTGACAATGCAGCTGTGCCAGAGAAAACACCAAGAGAGGGAGGGTTTGAAATTGGGCCCTAAGACATCATTTGAGCCCGTACATCAAGCCATGTGTGATATAGACTTTTTCAGTTACACGAGAGCCACTAAATTCTCTTTTTAAGTCAGGTTGGCAGTGGTTTTTCTATCATTTCTAGGTGAACGAGCCCTAATACAATATCCTTAGGGGTCATAACATCCAACTACCTCATGTCTTGAAGTTTGGAGAAGTGAAGTGACTTACTTAAGGTTATACAGATAAATGGTAAAAAACTGGGACTAAAACCTGGCCCCTTCCCACCTCCTTTGTAAGATAATTACTCCAATGTGTAAATCACTTTAAGGAGGTTTGGGGTAAAGTCTTAAATGGGTTTGAGGATGCCATTTAAGTAATGGAAATCAGCCCTGCTCTCATAGTAAGTGTCATTTGGAATGACAGCGACTGCTATTGACAGAAAACTGACCCCACCATCATAGCTCTTATTTTTCTCAGACTTTGGATAAGTGGGCTGTCCATAGATCATAGTATCTTCATGATTGGTAGCTTAATAAATAAATTATTTGTGAAATCACTGGATAACATTTGGCTAGCTGTTTTAATGTTGCCCATTCCCTCAGCCTCTTGAGCTTCTAGAATCAGCAGACTTGTTTTTCCATGGTGTGTCTAGTAATATGAAATGAAATATGGACCTCAAATATATAAATATATGCCAAGCTCTTTCTTTTTTTCTTTTGGAGATGGAGACTCGCTCTGTTGCCCCAGGCTAAAGTGCAGCGGCGCGATCTCAGCTCACTGCACCCTCTGCCTCTCAGGTTCAAGCACTTCTCCTGACTCAGTCTCCGGAGTAGCTGGGATTACAGGCATGCACCACCATGCCCGGCTAATTTTTTTGTATTTTTAGCAGAGATGGGGTTTCACCATATTGGCCAGGCTAGTCTCAAACTCCTGACCTTGTGATCTGGCCAACTCAGCCTCCCAAAGTGCTGAGATTACAGGCGTGAGCTACCGTGCTCTATGCCAAGCTCTTTCTTGCCTTAGGAGTTTGCATATGCTGTTCCCTCTGCCTATAGTGCTTATCCCTTGGCTCTTCACATGGATGGCTCCTTCTCATCTTTTGGGCCTCAGTTTAAATCCAGCCTTAGAGATGCCATCTCTGATTACCCAAGGTAGCTCCCTTCTCATTGTTCTCTTATCACATGACCTATTTGTCTCCTAATAGCAGTTTCTAATTTATATCTAATTTGTATTTACTTACCAGTCCCTTTCGTTTACCACCTATACTCAGTGTGTATAGCATAGGAGCCATACATAAGAAGTACTCAATAATTATTTGTTAAATGGTTGGGTTCTGTTATCCTAGGCTTGAAAAACATTAAAAAGCACTATTTGTACCCTTTCACCAACCCTGCCCCAAGTACCTTAATTGCCCTTACACCTCTACTGACTGAAAATATGGCACAAATCCTGAAGAGAAAGGGAAACTAAAAGCTGTACTTAACTACTATGCTGATAGTTGTCTTAGGCAGTTTTGAATTAATATTTTATTATCTCTGTTCTTCAGCTTGTTGTGCCTTGTTTTTTCTCTTCTCTGTGACTTCTCACCTACCCACTTGACTCTGACCAGATTCCTGACACTTAAAGGGTATATCCAAGAAATGAGATGGCCCTGAGCACAGGGGAGGAAGGATGGAATGACAAGGGCCACCAGAAACCTCTTTCAGGACTCTAATCACTCTAAGGTCACAGTTTAGAGTCTAGAATGAGAGGGACTTTGAGTGCCTCTTTTTCTTGCTCAGTGCCCTCAGCTTGAGTGCTTAGCTGGCAGACGGGCACCTTTTCCTCCTCAGTTACTGTCAAAGCAACATGAAGGTCAGGCAGAGAGAGACAAATGAGAGCAGCTCAGGGAAAGGAGGTTACCACGGTAACAAGCAGGAGGGACTGCTATTTGGAAACAGACCTAATCTTTCTCCTCCTTCTCCCTCCTTCTCAGCACAGGAAGATGGGTATTGTTTAGCTGACCTGCATCCTTGGGGTGGGAACCATAATCCCTTTCTGACAGTTCCCAATGACACTGGAGTGATCTGCTTTGCATTTTAATTTGATAAGCAGCAGCGGCAGTTTTCTCTGAAGTGCTGAAAACATGGCTTTTTCTGGCCCTGTTCCAGATAGGATTCTGGTTGCCACAGAGAGGGGTTTGATATTGTTGTTTATTTCTCAACAAAGATCTTGCATATTTGTATAAATGTGGAAGATGCTGCTTGGTTCTAGACAACCAGAATCAAATGAATACAGGCTATCTTTAGGTTATGAATATCTATCTGCTCTAGGAAGGTCACAGAGATACTGCCCCATCCCCAGCTCACAGGACCACCCAGTGACCTGTGCAGTGGATCTTCTGACTTAATGTCCTTACTACCCTTCTGCCTCCCCCATCTACTTATATGTCACACTATTCTCAATCTCTTCCCTTACCTACCCTACCCTTATAGTAAGCCTTCACTATGTATATAAATATTCCTTCCTTTTCTTTCAAAATAAAAAGAGCATTTTAAACTAGAAAAATAAATTATCAATGTAATGAAAAATTAAATGCCAAAAAACATAAGAGAAAGTAAAAATCATCTAGAATATTACTATAGACATGATGGCTAGAACATCCTTCCAGATCTAAACCTCTAATTCTATCTGCTTTGTTTTGTTTTGAGACAGTCTCGTTCTGTCACCCAGGCTGGAGTGCAGTGGCACGGTCTCAGCTCACTGCAAACTCTGCCTCCCGGGTTCAAGCGATTCTTGTGCCTCAGCCACCCAAGTACCTGGGATTACAGGTATGCACCACCACGCCTGGCTAATTTTTTGTATTTTT
Organism: Pan troglodytes; assembly: GCF_028858775.2. Classification (NCBI taxonomy): domain Eukaryota; kingdom Metazoa; phylum Chordata; class Mammalia; order Primates; family Hominidae; genus Pan; species Pan troglodytes. The sequence continues at coordinate 56,586,801 of NC_072414.2, forward strand.
GATAGAGACGGGTTTTCACCATGTTGTCCATGCTGGTCTCAGACTCCTGGCCTCAAGTGATCCACCTGCTTCAACCTCCAAAAGTGCTGGGACTACAGGCATGAGACACCACATCCAGCCTCTATCTGCTGATCTACGCATTTTATGAGTTGTATATACTTATGTATAGATCAATTTATTTTTATTTATCTTTAATTTTTTAATTTTCTAACACTTCTCAAACAAAAAATAGAGTTAAATTTAACATTAATGGGCCAATATAGTACATGCTGCATCATACTTTTTCCTTTAATTCACTAAAAAATATGTTGTAGATATGTTATTGATGTAGATAGGGATCTATGCTATGATGGACCTGTAGATTGTTTCTGGTTTTGTGGTTATTTTTTGGTTTGGCTATTAAAAACAACATTGAAGAAAACTGTCCATCATACATCTTTGTGTATATATATATATATCCTGTTATCTTCTTGATACAAATTCTAGAAATTGAATTTTGGGACAAAAGAACATGTGCATTTTATATTTTGATACATATTGCCAAACTGCCCTCTAGAGAGGGCACCAACCAATACTGCATAAAAGTCCCTATTGTTTTTACATACTCTTACCAACTGGGATATGTTCAACTCTCTCATCTTTGCCAAATAGATGGGAAATATACTGTGTTTTTATTTGTGTTTATGTATATTATTGAATCCTTAAAAATACTCACATGACCCCTTCAGATTTTACACTGAAGACCTATCTACTTCTTTTCCCATAATGTACTTCCAGGCTTCTCTTTCCTGTAGTGCTGGCAACTGAGCAAAGTAAAAAAAAAAAGTTATTTTGTGGTGGTTTTTTTTTGTTTTTTTTTTTTTTGGTTTTTGAGAAGATATCAAACAAAAAAGTAAAAAATTTTAAAAACACCTAATTGCATTAATCTCTGCACCCTCCCTCCAAACCAAAACCAAACCTGTTTTTTTTCTTTTTCTTTCAGTGATGGACTGTCATTCACTCAGATTTAAGCTCCAAAGACTGAGATGTTTGTCTGTTTGTTCATAGCTGTATTCTCAGTGCCTAGACTGGTGCCTGTATTAGTTGCTCAGTAAATATTTGTGCAATACATCATCTCTCAGCCATCTTAATCAGAAATTCTAATCATACCTAATTCCTTTACTGATTACCTACATGTCTGATGCCTTGCAAAGTCAAATTGCTTAAAGGTCCTGAATGTCTCTTGGGTTCTTCCCTTTATCCCCCTACTTCTGATCATTCTTACTTATGTTTTTATTCCTAGGAGCCCTCCTTTTCAATCTCTCTAGTTTACTCCCCTCCTTCTATTAATTTTACCTTTGGATATACAAATACAATAACATCATACCCTTTCTTTCATTCCTCAGTGGCTTCTTAATACCTGCAAGGTTAAGTCCCAATTTAACTCTCCCTGTACTCTTTAACCAAACCAAGCAGCTTGTTGTTCTTTAAATACATTGTGTTTGTTCATGCCTGTGTGCCTTTGAAGAGGCTGTTCCTTCTACCTGGAATATGCTTTCTTCTTTTCTTGGGAAACTACTACTTATTCTTTAGGTCCACTCCAGCATTGAGTCATCCCTATTCCCTCTGGCAGTTATTCCCTGGGCAGGATACTTGCAGTCCTTTGTTCACTTCTGTTATGATTATTTGTTTGCCAATTAATCTAATCTAAAATGAAACTTCGTGGCCAGGCACGGTGGCTCATGCCTGTGGTCCCAACAGTTTGGGAGGCCAAGGTGGGCAGATAAGTCCAGGAGTTCAAGACGAGCCTGGCCAACACAGCGAAACCCCATCTCTAAAAAATAGAAAAATTAGCCAGGTGCGGTGGCTCACGCCTATAATCCCAGCACTTTGGGAGGCCAAGGCTGGCGGATCACGAGGTCAGGAGATCGAGACCATCCTGGCTAACACGGTGAAACCCTGTCTCTACTAAAAATACAAAAAATTAGCTGAGCATGGTGGCGGGCACCTGTAGTCCCAGCTACTCAGGAGGCTGAGGCAGGAGAATGGCATGAACCCTGGAGTCGGAGGTTGCAGTGAGCAGAGAATGCGCCACTGCACTCCAGCCTGGGCGACAGTGCGAGGCTGTGTCTCAAAAAAAAAAGAAAAAAAAAAAACAGAAAAATTAGCCAGGTGTGGTGGCAGCACGCCTGTAGTCCCAGCTCCTCGAAGGCTGAGGCACAAGAATCACTTAAACCCGGGAGGCAGAGTTTGCAGTGAGCCAAGATTGTGCCACTGTACCCCAGCTTGGGTAACAGAGCAAGATCCCATCTCTGAAAGAAAGAAAGAAAGCAGGGATGGCGGGGGTGGGGGCGGGAGAAGAGGGAGGGAGGGAGGGAGGAAGGAAGAAAGGAAGAGAAAGAAAGAAAAAAAAGAAAAATTAATGGCCTCTCTTAATTTTTATAAGCTCTATATGTTAAGTATGTTCTACAAAATTCTAAATTTATATAGTCTTTGTTATTTGGTATTTTGGGTTTTGCTGGTCTGTTTTAGAAGAGGTTTTCTCTAGGGAGTTGTTGTAAAGCGAAATTTAGTTTATCAAGGCTTGACTGCTTTATGATTTCAGTTCTGCTTCAGAGTATATTTGTACTGAAAAATCAGAGCCATTTTATGATGCAACTTATGCAGTTCAGCCATCATCTTCTCCCATTTGTTCCCCACACTGCAAATCTCTGAGTCCTCTGTGTTATGCCTCTTCCTTACCCAACAGGTTGCCAAGTCCTGTGATTTGGCCCTCTTGTTCCTGATGCCACCACTCTAGTTGAACATTGCCATTAATTTTTTATGTAAAATAGTATTATTTTACAATAAAGCCCTTTCTTCCCATGAAACCTAGAGCATAAAGTGGGAGGAGAGCAGTGATGGACGATGAGGCTGAGGAAGGAGACAAATAAATTGTTACCGCATTTACTGAGCATGAACTGAAGTGGACAGTGTGCTAAGTGGTCTACGGGTCTCATCTCTTCTATTCCCAACAGCCATGTAAGATAGTTAAATCCCCATCTTACAGATGATGACACACTCATGTGGAAAGTTTAAATCACTTGAAGAAGGTAATAGAGCTAATGAGGGTAGAACTAAGACTCATACCTAAGGATTTACCAAAATTAATGTGCAAATCAAGATCTAAAAATAAATAAAATTATTGAACAACCTTTCATTGTCCTTTTTACAAAAGATGAATGTGCTTAAGCAGAGGACTACTAAATAATAAGTACCCTCTTTTCTGTCTGACATAGCACCTTGAGTTTTATTGAGCTCAAACATTTAAGTCCAAATTAATCATATTTGAGAAGAATTTTCACACAGTGATCCTATTGTCTAGAGTATTCTGCTAAATGGGAGCATACCAGAAGACTACAGATAGGCAAACGTTCAAATTTTCAAAATTGCAGACCATACATGGTGCTTAACAGTGATCTTCAGCAAAATCCTAGAACAGGATATAAACATATCACTTGTGAACTACTTGTTCTCTCCTTCCTTGGCCTTCTAAGCTTCTTTGCAGTAGCATAGTATAGTGGAAAAGAGAATAAGCTTAAAAGTCAGACATACATTGGTTCAAATCCTGACCCTGTCACTTAATAACTTGGTAATTGCAGGCAAGTCAGTTAACCTTCCTGCAGCTCTGTTTATTTTCTATCAAAAAAGCTATCAGTTACTTCAAAGGAGTGTTATGAGATTTAATAAGATAACATGTAGAACTCCTGGCACACAGTAGGCATACAGTAAATTCTAATTATCTTCCCTTCACCTCATCATGCTTTCCTTTACCCAGTACAGTTTAGCTTTTGGGCCCTACTTTTTTCTGCAACTAGAACTTCTTGCTAAGTTTATTTAACACTAGCCCATTTTCTTCTTTAAACTTCATTTCCCCTTGACTTCTTATGACAGTGTTCAGTTTTGGTTCTTAATTCTTTAGTACTGTATGGGTTCTGGCACCAAATTGTCTGAGCCTGAATCCCAGTGTCATCACTTAGTAGTAACCTTGGCTAGGTTAGTTATCTAGCCCCTCTAGCCTTGATAATTCATCTTTAAAAGCAGGTTACTAGTAGTAATTACCCCAGAGGGTAGTTTTAAGGAATAAGTGAAATGCACATAAAATGCTTTGAAAAGTGCTGGGACACACACAGTAAGCAATAAATTAAAGTTTGCTTTTATCGTTATGATGATGATTATTTTCAGACTTCTTTGTGGTCTTTTCTTCCTGGATTTACTCATTTAAATGTTGATGTTCCTTGGGTTCTCTCAGATTGCCTTCTTTTTTCTCTCCAGTCTCTTCAGGCTGTCTTACCCAGCAAGCTCATGACTCATGACTTCTATTAACTACTGCCCTGACTTTTCTTTTTTCTCTCTTTTTTTTTTTTTTGAGACGGAGTCTTGCTCTGTTGCCCAGGCTGGAGTGCAGTGGCGTGATCTCGGCTCACTGCAAGCTCTGCCTCCTGGGTTCACGCCATTCTCCTGACTCAGCCTCCCGAGTAGCTGGGACTACAGGTGCCTGCCACCACTCTGGGCTAATTTTTTTTTTTTTTTTTTTTTGTATTTTTAGTAGAGACGGGGTTTCACTGTGTTAGCCAGGATGGTCTCGATCTCCTGACCTTGTGATCTGCCCACCTTGGTCTCCCAAAGTGCTGGGATTACAGGCGTGAGCTGCCGTTCCTGGCACTGCCCTGACTTTTCTTCTGAGTTCCCATCCTTTGCATCCAGCTGCCTATTTAAAACTCATACCTAAAGTTGAACTTGCTTTCTCGCTTTTATTCCACCAATAATTTGCCATTGTTGCTGTTGCTACTGTTGTGTTCTTGCATCTCCTGAGATAATGGCGTCAGAAATCTTGAAGTCAGCCCAGATTTTTCTTACCTCCTTGACTTGAGTCAGTCACTGAGTCCTATTTTTTTTTTTTTTTTTTTTTTTGAGATAGAGTCTTGCTCTTGTCACCCAGGCTGGAGTGCAGTGGCATGATCTTGGCTCACTGCAACCTCCGCCTCCCAGGTTCAAGCAATTCTTCTGCCTCAGCCCCCAGAAGTAGCTGGGATTACAGGCTCCCACCACCACACCTGGCTAATTTTTATATTTTTAGTAGAGATGGGGTTTCTCCATGTCGCCCAGGCTAGTCTCAAACTCCTGACCTCAGGTGATCTGCCTGCTTCGGCCTCCCAAAGTACTGGGATTACAGGCGTGAGCCACTGCACCTGGCCCACAGTGCCTTTCTTTATCATGACAAGTAATCTCCCACCACTCCCTCCAACCCCTTTATGCCAAACTATTGTGGCCTCTATTGCACCTGACTAAAATAATCAACTCTTTTCTTGTTCCTCTGTTGAATTTATCCCTTAAGATTTAGCTGAGGCGGAGCGTGGTGGCTCACGCCTGTAATCCCAGCACTTTGGGAGGCCGAGGCAGGTGGATCATGAGGTCAGGAGTTTGAGACCAGCCTGGCCAAGATGGTGAAACCCATCTTTACTAAAAATAAAAAAAAATAGCCAGGCATGCTGGCGGGCACCTGTAATCCCAGCTACTCGGGTGGCTGAGACAGAGAATTGCTTGAACCCGGGAGGTAAAGGTTGCAGTAAGCCGAGATCACACCACTACAGTCCAGCCTGGGAGACAGAGTGAGACTCCATCTCAAAAAAAAAAAAAAGATTAGGCTGAAATGTCACCTGCCTCTCCCCCAGGTAGACACAAATGATTCTGCTCCTTTTATACTTAGCTCTTTTGCATTCTTTATGACATTACTTTAATTACTTGTTCACATTTGTTTACCTCACCCAACCTTGGGACAGGGATCATATTATATTTCTCACTTAGTATAGTATAATGGTTACACCATAGTAAGTATTTAATGTCGCTGAAAGGAATCCAGAAAAAGAATGCTTACTAGGAACCAAATTAAGTTCTAAAGCAAGGCTTGCTAAACTACTTCCTCTGTCTCCCCTTTTCCCCCCAGTAGAGTTGTTAGGTGGGTAGATTAGAGTGCCTTGATTTCTTCAAGGTATTTGAAAAAGCCTTTTATGATATTCTTGATGACATGTTGATGAAATGTGGACTGGATGGTGATACAGTTGGGTGATTTTATGGCTGACTGAAGAGCTATATTTAAAGATTATAGATGACTAGATGTTTGTCAGCTAGGATAGAGGTGGTATACCACAGGACTCTTGCCTTTGGTCCATTCTTGTTCAGCATTTGTATTATAACATCAGTGACTAAATAAAATGTACGCGTATAAATTTGTGGCTAATGTAGTGGTCAGGACTTTTTCAGTTATGATAGAAATCTGGCTCAAGCTAGTTTAAGCAAACAAAGAATTTATAGATTCCCAGGAATGGAGTTTATTAGTTTAGGCAGGGTTTCAAGTAATCCCATCAGGATTCTGTCTTTGCTTACCTCCATTCTGCTTTCCCCTAATTTGGCTTTATTTAATTTTATTTATTTATTTATTTATTTATTTATTTATTTATTTATTTATTTATTTTTTGAGATGGAGTCTCGCTCTATCGCCCAGGCTGGAGTGCAGTGGCATGATCTTGGCTCACTGCAAACTCCACCTCCCACCTTCACGCCATTCTCCTGCCTCAGCCTCCTGAGTAGCTGGGATTCCAGGTGCCCGCCACCACGCCCGGCTAATTTTTTGTATTTTCAGTAGAGACAGGGTTTCACTGTGTTAGCCAGGATGGTCTTGATCTCCTGACCTCGTGATCCGCCCACCTCAGCCTACCAAAGTGCTGGGATTACAGGCATAAGCCACCGTGCCCGGCCTAATTTGGCTTTATTCTTAGGGAAGTTTTCTTTGTGAGTCTGGCAAAATGGCCTCTCGCAGCTTCAGATTTTATTAGTCCTTCTAGCTTAAGGTACCAAAGGAAGAAAGAAACAGTATAACCTGTATATAACCTATTTCATGTAGTTTTGGTAGATCTGCCCACTCCTATACTGCAGTGAGGTGAAGGAATGTATTTCCCAAAGGTAATAGAGATTCCCCTGCTAGAGGAAGGGAGGGAAAGCATGATAAAAAGCCATAACTGTATCTCCATGAACCACTACAGGTGGTTATCTCAAGCCTGGAAATCTGAATAGAGATTAACAATGTTGCAAGACACTAGAAAGGTGGAGTTAAGTTAATAAGATACTACCATTACCATTATTATTGTCTAATATTTTTTGAACTTTTACTGTATATAGCTAGGCACTGTACACTGAACACTTTACATTCAGTTAATCATTACAATGACCTTATGAAATATAGGTAACTTTGATGGTTTTATTTTGCAGAAGAGGAAACTGAGGCTCAGAAAGATTGCATAATGTTATTAGTGGTCAACCAGCTGTTAAGTAATAGAGCTGAGATTTTTTTTTTCTTTTTCTTTTTTTTTTTTTTTTTGAGATGGAGTCTCGCTCTGTCGCCCAGGCTTGAGTGCAGTGGCGCGATCTCAGCTCACTGCAACCTCCGCCTCCCAGGTTCAAGCGATTCTCCTGCCTCAGTCTCCTGGATAGCTGGGATTACAGGCGCCTGCCACCACGCCCGGCTAATTTTTTTTTTTTTTTTTTTTTTTTGTATTTTTAGTAGAGACAGGGTTTCACTGTGTTAGCCAGGATGGTCTCGATCTCCTGACCTCGTGATCCACCCGCCTCGGCCTCCCAAAGTGCTGGGATTACAGGTGTGAGCCACCGCGCCTGGCCTTAGAGCTGAGATTTCAACCAGTCTGTCTTTTAGCAGGATTAGCATTTTAAATGTATTTATTTATATATTTATTTTGGGGATAGAGTCTCACTCTGTCACCCAGGCTGGAGTGCAGTGGCACAGTCATGGCTCACTGCAGCCTCAACCTCCTGGGCTCAAGCAGTCCTCCTGCCTCAGCCTTACGGGTCTGCAAGGACCCGCCACCATGCCTGGCTAATGTTAAAACTTTCTGTAGGCCGGGCGCGGTGGCTCATGCCTGTAATCTCAGCACTTTGGGAGGCTGAGGCAAGCACAGGAGTTCAAGATCATTTTGGCCAACATGGTGAAACCCCGTCTCTACTAAAAATACAGAAATTTAGCTGGGCATAGTAGCAGGCGGCTGTAATCCCAGCTACTTGGGAGGCTGAGGCACAAGAATCGCTTGAACCAGGAGGCAGAGGTTGCAGTGAGCCGAGACCATGCCACTGCACTCCAGCCTGGGCAACAGAGCAAGACTCCATCTCAAAAAAAAAAAAAAACAGAAAAACTTTTTATAGAAACAGGATCTCACTGTGTTCCCCAGGCTAGCCTCAAATTCCTGAGTTCAAGCAGTCCTCCCACCTTGGCCTACCAAAGAGCTGGGATTATAGGCATGAGCTACCACTTCTGCCAAGATCAGCATTTATAGTTCAAAACGGTTACATCAGTAATACCAGCACTTTGGGAGGCCGAGGCAGGAGGATCACCTGAGGTCAGGAGTTCGAGATCAGTCTGGCCAACATGGTGAAACCCTGTCTCCAAATACAAAAATTAGCCAGGCATGGGCTGGGCGTGGTGGCTCATGCCTGTAATCCCAGCACTTTGGGAGGCCGAGGCTGGCGGATCACCCTGAGGTTGGGAGTTTGAGACCAGCCTGATCAACATGGAGAAACCCCGTCTCTATTAGAAATACAAAATTAGCCAGGCGTGGTGGCACATGCCTGTAATCCCAGCTACTTGGGAGGCTGAGGCAGGAGAATCGCTTGAACTCGGGAGGCGGAGGTTGCAGTAAGCTGAGATCACGCCACTGCACTTCAGCCTGGGCAATAAGAGTGAAACTCCATAAAAAAAATAAATAAATACAGTAAAAAATAAATAAATAAAGTAAAAAAAAAATAAATAATAGAACTATCATTTACTGAATTTATTGGTGTCATATCAAGGAATAATATCCACAGTTATCTGAAAAGGCTATTAAATACAAACATTATATACATTATCTGTAAAACAACACACACATATACATATATCTGTACCATATATATTCTATGTAAGGCTGATTTTCTTTGTATACTTCAACCAAAACATTTCACCAACAGATTGAATGGAGAATCCAGCTGTCTTCTATTAAACCAGACATTGAAAATAATATATGTTAATATTTAACAGGTTTTTTTATGTTATTTTAACTAACTTAAGGCATACTTTTTTTTTTTTTTTTTTTGGAGACAGAATCTCACTGTGTTGCCCAGCCTGGGGTGCAGTGGCGCGATCTTGGCTCACTGCAACCTCCGCCTCCCAGGTTCAAGTGATTCTGTTGCTTCAGCCTCCCGAGTAGCTGGAATTACAGGCATCTGCCACCACACCTGGCTAATTTTTGTATTTTTAGTACTGACGGGGTCTCACCATGTTGGCCAGGCTGGTCTTGAACTCCTGAACTTAGGTGATCCACCCTCCTTGGCCCCCCAAAGTGCTGGGATTACAGGCGTCATCTACTGCACCTGGCCTTAAATGTTTTCTTCTTTCTTTCTTTCTTTTTTTTTTTTTTTTTTTTTTTTTTTTGAGACAGAGTCTCACTCTGTTGCCTGGGCTAGAGTAGGGTGGCGGGATCTCGGTTCACTGCAACCCCCGCCTCCTGGATTCAAGCAATTCTCCTGCCTCAGCTTCCTGAGTAGCTGGGATTACAGGCATGCGCCAACATGCCCGGCTAATTTTTGTATTTTTAGAAGAGATGGGTTCGCCATGTTGGTCAGGCTAGTCTCGAACTCCTGACCTCAGGCAATCCGCCCGCCTTGGCCTCCCAAAGTGCTAGGATTACAAGCCTGAGCCACCATGCCCAGCCAAATTATTTCTTATTTTAATTCTAGTCTGGTAAACATCAGTCAATTTATCCCACATAAATAAAAGTTCTTTGGGGTTCTTAACTTTTTAAAAATCTTTTTGTTTTAATATAATTGTATTTGTAATACAGTACTCTCATGTACCATGTACCCTTTTCCTAGGTTTCCCCAATGATAATATCTTGCAGAACTCTAGCACAATATTGCAACTGGGATGGTAATATTGATGCATTCACCTATTGTGTTCAGATTTCCCCCATTTACTCGTACTCATTTGTGTGTTTTTCTGGGTGTGTGTAGTTCCATACAGTTTTGTCCCATGTATAAGTTCATGTATCCACCACCCAGTCAAGATACAGAACAGTTACATCACCACATCACCAAAAAGATCTCTTGTGTTGACTATTTACAACTACATTTACCTTTCTTCCACCTTCCCCTGCCCACCCCTAATCCCTGGCAGCTGCCAATCTGTTCTCTTTGTCTCTAATTTTATTTCAAAATTGTTATATGTGTGTATGCATGCATGCGTGTGTGTGTGTGTGTGTGTGTGTGTGTGTGTGTATTTTTTTGATACAGCATCTCACTTTGTCCCCCAAGCTGGAATGCAGTGGCATGATCATGGCTTACTGCAGCCTCAACCTCCTGGGCCCAAGCGATCCTCCCACCTCAGCCTCCTAAGTAGCTGGGACAACAGGCATGTGCAACCATGCCCAGCTAATTTTTTTTATTTTTAAAGATGGGGTCTTCCTATGTTGCCCCTGCAGATCTGGAAATCCTGGGCTAAAGCATTCTACCCACCTCAGGCTCCCAAAGTGCTGAGATGATAGGCGTGAGCTACCACACCCAGCCCTGTTACTTGCATGTTTTAGTTTTAATTTTTCTTTCTTTCTCTTTCTTTCTTTCTTTTTTTTTCTCTCTCTCTCTTTCTTTCTTTCTTTCTTTCTGTCTGTCTTTCTTGTCCTTTCTTTTACTTTCTTTCTTATCACTCTGTCGCCCAGGCTGGAGTGCAGTGGTGCAGTCTTGGCTCACTGCAACCTCTGCTTCCCGGGTTCAAGCAATTGTCATGCCTCAGCCTCTCGAATATCTAAGAGGCTAATTTTTGTTTTTGTTTGTTTGTTTGTTTGTTTGTTTTTTAGTAGAGATGGGGTTTCACCGTGTTAGCCAGGATGGTCTCGATCTCCTGACCTCGTGATCCACCCTCCTCGGCCTCTCAAAGTGCTGGGATTACAGGCATGAGCCACCGCGCCCGGCCGTATTTTTTTATAGAGACGGGGTTTCATCATGTTGTCCAGGCTGGTCTTGAACTCCTGACCTCAGGTGATCCACCCGCCTTGGGCTCCCAAAGTGCTGGGATTACAGGTGTGAGCCACGGTGCATGGCCTCATTTTAATTTCTAATATGTTAAATATCAAGGGATATAGCCTACCTAAACCAAAGCTCTTTAAGGTTCTCATTTTTTTTTTTTTATGGGACTAGGTATAAGAGGGGGAAAATATGTTAAGTAAATGAAAAAAATAAGGCCAGGTGTGGTGGCTCACACCTGTAATCCCAGCACTTTGGGAGGCCAAGGCGGGTGGATCACTTGAGGTTAGGAGTTCAAGACCAGCCTGGCTAACACGGTAAAACCTCGTCTCTACTAAAAATGCAAAAATTAGTCCAGTGTGGTGGCATGCACCTGTAGTCCCAGCTGCTCGGGAGGCTGAGGCATGAGAATTGCTTGCACCCAGGAGTCAGAGATCAAGCCACTGCACTCCAGCCTGGGTGACAGCATGAGATGCTATCTCAAAAAATAATAATAATAATAAGGTTCTCAGTTTTTAAGAATTTCCTGCAAGGTGAAGTGGCACACCTGTAATCCTAGCACTTTGGGAGGCCAAGGCACAAGGATCTCTTGAGCCCAGGAGTTCGAGAGCAGCTTAGGCAACATAGGGAGACCCCCATCTTTACAAATTTAAAAATTAAAAATTGAGCAAACCAACGCAGAAACAGAAAACCAAATACCACTTGTTCTCACTTATTAGTGAGAGCTAAATGATGAGAACACATGGACACTTAGAGGGGAACAAACAGACATGGGCCTACTCAAACAGAGTGGAGTAAAAAAGAGTAGAGGGTGGGAGGAAAGAGAGGATTAGGAAAAATAACTAATATTTACTAAGCTTAATACCTGGGTGATGAAATAATCTGTACAACAAACCCCAGTGACAGTTTACCTGTATAACAAACCTGCATGTGTACCCCTGAACTTAAAAGTTAACAACAACAACAACAAATAGCCAAGTGCAGTGGTGTGTGCCTGTAGTCCCAGCTACTCAGGAGACTGAGGCCGGGGGATCGTTGAGTCCAGGAGTTCAAGGCCATAGTGAGCAATGATTGCGCCACTGTAGTCCAGCCTGGGTGAAAGAGCAAGACCCTGTTTCTAAAATAATAATTTTTTTAAAGAATTTCCATGACCAGAAAGTTTTAGAACAGCTGGCTTATAGCAGGGAGAATCATCCCATTCCTCCTTCCTAAGCCACAGCAGAGCAAAATGTGATTTGTGATGTCTCAATTTAGAATTCTCATGTTTTCTCACAGGACTGACAGTATGAATAATGATTCATTAGTTCTTTAGTACAGTTTGGTCCAGCCACATTATAGGTTAAATAGACTTCTGTGGGCCGGCCTAGGAATCGCTGTTTAAGACTTCTGACATCTGTGATTATTAAGATTTCAGAAAAAGGCTTTAGCTTTCTGTTGTGTTTACTTTATTTGATTTGTGGGGTTTTTTAATTTTGCATTTTGTTTGCTTACTTGTTTTTATATTCTTAAAGGTAAAAGAGTGGAGTAAAGATGACACACTTAAGTCTTGACTTTTTAGGAAATGCATATGTGAAAGGAGGTAAAAGAAGTGTATTCAGGAAAGGAAGTAGTTACAGAAGTTCTTTATTCTTAGGAAGCAAATCCTAATGCTTACCTTGTAACCATACAGGAATAGGAGGGATTATCAGCCTTCTATGGTAAACATACAGTCAGCTTCAGAGGAAGTACTTGGGTCTCTATCATCACTCATCAGCTGCAAAGTTAATAAGCTTTGCTGAAGGAAAATGTGAATTTCAAGCAGGCAGGAGATTGTAGAGTGAGAAGACTTAGGGAAGAGCAATGGAGATGCTTCATTCAGCAAAAACCTTTACCACAGTAATGGACACTGCCATGTGATTTGTGTTGCACACTGATTTTGCTTATGAGATTTTTTCCTTTGTTAAATTTCAAGCATAATTTATCTGTTTCCCACACACTGGGAATTTCTAGACAGTCTTGAATATCAGGATTGTTTGATCTGCTGTCTCCTCTTTAGCAGAAAAGGATTTAGGGTCTGAGCCCAAGAATGTATAGGGATCACTGCAGGAGAACAGACTGTAGACTGCAAGTCTGTAGTCTTCAAATTATATGTTCAAAAGCAAAAACAAACAAAAATCAAAAGAGAAAGAGAAACAAAATTTAATGTTCACTGTACTTGAATTTTCTTTTTTTTTTTTTTGAGGTGGAGTCTTTTGCTTTGTTGCCCAGGCTGGAGTGCAGTGGCGCAATCTTGGCTCACTGCAACCTCTGCCTCCCGGGTTCAAGCAATTCTCTGCCTCAGCCTCCCGAGTAGCTGAGATTACAGGCTCCCGCCACCATGCCCGGCTAATTTTTTTTTGTATTTTTTGTAGAGATGGGGTTTCACTATTTTGGCCAGGCTGGTCTTGAACTCCTCACCTCATGATCCGCCCACCTCAGCCTCCCAAAGTGCTGGGATTACAGGCATGAGCCACGGTGCCCAGCCTGTACTTGCATTTTCTAGTGCACAATAGAACAGCCTTCACTGCTGACCTTGAGTAGGTACTGATTGGTTAAAATTAAGTACTACATTAAGTCTTCTGTGAATAATAGAATATATAGCTTCTTTTTTTTTTTTTTTTTTTGAGACGGAATTCCCCTCTGTCCCCCAGGCTGGAGTGCAGTGGCGCGACCTCCGCTCACTGCAAGCTCCGCCTCCCAGGTTCACGCCATTCTCCTGCCTCAGCCTCCCGAGTAGCTGGGACTACAGGTGCCCGCCACCACGCCCGGTTAATTTTTTTTGTATTTTTAGTGGAGATGGGGTTTCACTGAGTTAGCCAGGATGGTCTTGATCTCCTGACCTTGTGATCCACCCACCTCAGCCTCCCAAAGTGCTGGGATTACAGGCGTGAGCCACTGTGCCCGGCCTATATATAGCTTCTTAGAACTGTTTGAAGACTGGTTATGTTGCCAGCTACTCTGTCTTTTTATCTTTTTCCTCCTTGCCTCCTGCTATAAGATATTTTGGAAATTAACCAGATTTATAATCAAATTCTTTTTCAGGGCAGCCTAAGTGAAATCTGGAAGCTCAGCAGTCCAGGAGCCTCTTTTTTTTAAAAAAATTTATTTTTGTGTATTTATTTATTTATTTACTTTTCCAAAGGCAGGGGAGAGGCAAGGCCCAAGTGTAGTTACTGTTTGAAAAGGACCTGCCGGGCGTGGTGGCTCATGCCTGTAATCCCAGTATTTTGGGAGGCCAAGGCTAGTGGTTCACTTGAGGTCAGGAGTTTGAGACCAGCCTGGCCAACATGGTGAAACTCTGTCTCTACTAAAAATACAAAAATTAGCCAGGTGTGGTGGCATGCGTCTGTAATCCCAGCTACCCAGGAGGCTGAGGCAGGAGAATCACTTGAACCCAGGAAGTGGAGGTTGCAGTGAGCCGAGATCACGCCACTGCACTCCAGCCTGGGCAACAGAGTGAGACTCTGTCTAAAACACAGAAAAGAAAAGGACCTGAGGCCAGGCATGGTGGCTCACACCTGTAATCCCAGCACTTTGGGAGGCTGAGGTGGTGGATTGCTTGAGCCCACGACTTCAAGACCAGCCTGGGAAACATGGCAAAACCTTGTCTCTACAAAAAATACAACAGTTAGCCAGTCATGGTGGCGTGCACCTGTAGTCCCAGCTACTTGAGAGGCTGAGGTGGGAGGATTGCTTGAGCCTGAGAGGTCAAGGCTGCAGTGAGCCATAATCACATGAGCCTGGAAGACAGTGAGACCCTGTCTCAGAAAAAAAATGAAGAAGAAGAAGAAAGAAAAGGACCCGAATTTCCTCCACTTATAGTTAAATGTTGTGTTGTTTTGGGATTTACTCAGGGTATTCTGTTGCATTCTGACAAGAGCTTTGTGGAAAGGAGGCATTCAGATTTCTCCTTCCATCCTTAATTATCCCATGATGTCTACCTGCTAGCCTCTCATGACAAGGAATTGCTGATTTTTCAGAATAAGCAAAAATCATCCTTGTTTAAACTTATTTATTTATTTTTTGAGATGGAGTCTTGCACTGTCGCACAGGCTGGAGTGCAGTGGTGTGATCTCAGCTCACTGCAACCGCCGCCTGCCGGGTTCAAGGGATTCTCCTGCCTCAGCCTCCCGAGTAGCTGGGACTACAGGGATGTGCCACCATGCCCGGCTAATTTTTTGTATTTTTAGTAGAGACAAGGTTTCACCATGTTGGCCAGGCTGGTCTGACTCCTGACCTCGTGATCCTCCCACCTTGGCCTCCCAAAGTGCTGGGATTACAGGCGTGAGCCACTCCGCCTGGCCTAAACTTGTTTATTGAATGGAATTTTGTCTTAAAATTCCAGTCAACAGAAAGTGGTTCAAATAATTGAAGATTTTTTTTTTCTGATTTTTGTTTTGAGACAGTCTTGCTCTATCACCCAGGCTGGAGTGCAATGGTGCAATCTCAGCTCACTGCAACCTCTGCCTCCCAGGTTCAAGCGATTCTTGTGCCTCCCAAGTAGCTGGCATTAAAGGCACCCACCACCACGCCTGACTAATTTTTTTTGTATTTTTAGTAGAGACGGGGTTTCACCATGTTGGCCGGGCTACTCTCGAACTCCTGGCCTCAAGTGATCTGCCCACCTCGGACTCCCAAAGTGCTGGGATTACAGGTGTGAGCCATGTGCCCAGCCTTTTTTCTGTATTTCTTTTTTTTTTTTTTGAGACGGAGTCTTGCTCTGTCGCCCAGGCTGGAGTGCAGTGGCGCGATCTTGGCTCACTGCAAGCTCCGCCTCCCAGGTTCACGCCATTTCCCTGCCTCAGCCTCTGACTAGCTGGGAATACAGGCGACTGCCACAATGCCCGGCTATTTTTTTTTTTTTTTTTTTTTTTTTTTAGTAGAGATGGGGTTTCACCGTGTTAGCCAGGATGGTCTCGATCTCCTGACCTCGTGATGGCCTGCCTCGGCCTCCCAAAGTGCTGGCATTACAGGCGTGAGCCACCGCGCCTGGCCTTTTCTGTATTTCAAGAGACAAAAATAAATAACTTAATAAATAGATAAATGGGGTTTTATTTGCCATTCTTTTAAATAACCCACAATAAGAATTTGGTGAGCAAATTAAGTTTTATATAATACCTTGGTGGATTATTTATATGTTTATCCATGAATCAGTGAGTATTCATTTTAATCCCTCTGCCCTGTATACCTATATTACTATTAACATTACTGATGTTGAGTCACTGTAAAATCTTGAAGCACTTTTTGGATTATTGGTAAAGATAACATCTCGCTTTTTTTTTTTTTTTTTTTTTTTAAGGCAGAGTCTTGTTCTGTCACCCAGGTTGGAGTGCAGGGGCACATTCTCGACTCACTGCAACCTCTGCCTCCCGGGTTCAAGGGATTCTCCTGCCTCAGCCTCCTGAGTAGCTGGGATTGCAGGCACCCGCCACCACACCCGGCTAATTTTTGTATTTTCAGTAGTGACGGGGTTTCACCCTGTTGGCCAGGCTCGTCTCAAACTCCTGACCTCGTGATCTGCCTGCCTTGGCCTCCCAAAGTGCTGGGATTACAGGCGTGAGCCACCAGGCCTGGCCTGGCCTGTTTTGTTTTGTTTTGTTTTGTTTTAAGACAGTATCTCATTCTATTGCCCAGGCTAGAGTGCAGTGGTACTACCTTGGCTCACTGCAGCCTCAACCTTCTGGTTGCAATCCTCCCATCCTCTCAAGCAGTTCTTTCATCTCAGACTCCTGAGCAGCTAGGACTACAGGTACACACCACCATGCCTGGCTAGTTTTTGAATTTTTTGTAGAGACAAGATCTCTCTATGTTGCCCAGGCTGGTCAGAAACTCCTGAGCTCAAGTGAACCTCTGTCCTTGGCCTCCCAAAGTGCTGGGATTACAGGTGTGAGCTACTGCCTCTGTCTTGATAACGTCTTATCAACATAATGTTTAGTGTATTTGATGACATCCTTTTTTTTTTTTTTGAGATGGAGATTCACTCTTGTTGCCCAGGCTGTAGTGCAATAGCACTATCTCGGCTCACTACAACTTCTGCCTCCTGGGTTCAAGCGATTCTCCTGCCTCAGCCTCCTGAGTAGCTGGGATTATGGGCATGCACCACCATGCCTGGCTAATTTTTGTACTTATAGTAGAGACGGGGTTTTGCCGTGTTGGTCAGGCTGGTCTTGAACTCGTGACATCAGGTGATCCACCTGCCTCGGCCTCTTAAAGTGCTGGGATTATAGGCATGAGCCACTGTGCCCAGCTAGTGACATCTTACTTTCTACACAATCTTATCTGATAATTCTGAATAAATCTGAACATTCATGTACCAACATCCCCAACTACCTTTTTATTTTTGGATAAAACAAAGTTTCTTAGAACTACTGCTGTTATCAGTAGAACTAACTTCCTTCTTGCGTTTTTGTCTGTGAAGGTGAAGATACAAGACTCATTGTGAAGGGGAAAAGGCAAGGTCTATCTCAAATATCTCTTCAATGAATTTCTTTTTTTTTCAGATAGGGTCTCTCATTTTGGTGCTCAGGCTGAAGCGCAGTGGTGCAGTCATAGCTGCTGCCTCATCCTCCTGCCTCAGTCTCCCAAGTAGCTGGGACTATAGGGATGTGCCACCATGCCCAGCTCATTTTTATTTTTTGTAAATATAGGCTTTTGCCATGTTGCCCAGGCTGGTCTAGAACTCCTCAGCTCAAGCAATCCTCCCGCCTTGGCCTCCCAGAGTGCTGGGATTACAGGTATAAACCATCACATTTGGCCTTCAGTGTATTTTCTACCTGTAAAGTTATGTTGCAGCCATGAAGATTTTTGTCCATCAGTGCCCCTCATCTGTGAGAGGCAGTTGAAGTAGGTATATAGTTATAATTACTCTTTGTGGGGAGATGAATGACTCTGGTCTTTCTCTATTCTCTCAAGTCCCCATTTCTGTGTCATCTGCCTACCAACATTCAGATCCTTATATATGTTATTAAACTGATATCTTTTTTTTTTTTTTTTGAGATGGAGTCTCACTCTGTCGCCCAGGCTGGAGTGCAGTGGCGTGATCTCGGCTCACTGCAAGCTCCACCTCCCAGGTTCACGCCATTCTCCCGCCTCAGCCTCCCGAGTAGCTGGGACTACAGGCGCCCGCCACCACACCCGGCTAATTTTTTGTATTTCTAGTAGAGACGGGGTTTCACCGTGTTAGCCAGGATGGTCTCGATCTCCTGACCTTGTGATCCACCCGCCTCAGCCTCCCAAAGTGCTGGGATTACAGGTGTGAGCCACCATGTTTTTTTTTTTTTTGCACTCTGTTGCCCAGGATGGAGTACAATTGTGCAATCTCAGCTCACTGCAACCTCCACCTCCCGGGTTCAGGTGATTCTCATGCCTCAGTCTCCCAAGTAGCTGGGATTACAGGTGCACACCACCATGCCCAGCTAATTTTTTATTTTTAGTAGAGATGGGGTTTCACCATGTTGGCCAGGCTGGTCTTGAACTCCTGGCCTCAGGTGATCCACCTGCCTCAGCCTCCCAAAGTGCTGGGATTACAGGCGTGAGCCACTGCGTCCGGCCTTAAACTGCTGTATAAAGGTAAATTGAGAAGTATCATTTTAGGATGGGCAACGTAGGGAGACTTTGTCTCTACAAAGTTTTTGTTTTTGTTTTTTTTGGAGACAAAATTTCACTGTATTGCCCAGGCTAGTCTCAAACTCCTGGACTCAAACAGTCCTCCCGTTTCAGCCTCCCAAAGTGCTAGGATCACAGGCATCAGCCACCATTCCCGGCCAAAAAATTTAAAAAAAAAAAAAAATTAGCCTAGCATGGTGGTGCACGTGTAGTCCCAGCTGCTTGGGAGGCTGAGGTGGGAGGATTGCTTGAGCCAGAGAGGTTGAGGCTGCAGTGAACCATGATCACCCCCTGCACTCCAGCCTGGACGACAGAGCGAGACCCTGTCTCAAAGAAAAGAGAATTATCGCCAGGCACGTCTGTAATCCCAGCACTTTGGGATGCTGTGGCGGTTGGATCACCTGAGGTCAGGAGTTTGAGACCAGCCTGGCCAACATGACAAAACCCAGTCTCTACTAAAAATAGAAAAATTAGCCAGGCATGGTGGTGGGAGCCTGTAATCCCAGCTACTTGGGAGGCTGAGGTAGGAGAATCGCCTGAATCTGGGAGGCAGAGGTTGTAGTGAGCTGAGATCACGCCATTGCACTCCAGCCTGGGCAACAAGAGTGAAACTCCGTCTCAAAAAACAAACAAACAAACAAAAAGTATTAAAAGATAAAGGACATAAAGTGTTGGGAAACTCCAGAGATCTCCTCTTTAAATTCTCTATAAGTCTCTTTTCAAGCTTTTGTTTTGTTGTTTACCTCCCTAGTAAGCTAAGCCCTAGGAGCCATGATGGCACTTCTTAGCATTTCAAAGACTGAGAATTAGCTTAACTTTTGTTGGTGTAGTTATTAAGGCATCTAATGACCTTAACTTTTTAATATTCCTATACCTTATTTTCCCTCTTGGCCCCAATCTCCTGACAGTCCCTGCTCTTATATTTTAGGTATATGAGAAAGATGGCAAAATGAGTCCTTTTCTGATTTTTTTTTCTCCTTTTTTGAGACAGGGTCTTGCTCTGTTGCACAGGCTAGAGTACAGTGGCACGATCACAGCTCACTGCAGCCTTCACCCCCGGGACAAAACTTTCCTCCTGAAATGGGAAAAGTTCCCTTGTCCCCCTCACAGGGCGTGCAATGGGAGTGTGGCTCACTTCTTCACTGCCCTGCTGCTCAGACCTGTAGGGTAGCATACAGAGGGGCAGGCTGTGGGGCTCCAACCCCGGCAGTGTCTAGGGGTGAATGCTTACATCTGAAGCCCCAGTGGGTGTGTGTTCCAGGGTGCTCTTTTAGTTTAGCTGTCCTTAGGCGGCTTGTGTTAGCTCAATTAGACCCCTGCCTTATCACAAGAACAGAGGGCTTTCTGTATCCCAAGGTTCTTGTCTTGGTGTACTGGAAGAATTGGATCACATGTGGGCTTGGAGAATGAGTGTAAGGTTTTATTGAGTGGAAGTAATGCTCAGCAGATTGGGGAGCCAGAAGGGAGATGGTTTTCCCCTGGAGTTCAGCTACTCAGCAGCCCAGGCTCTTCTCCAAATGCCCCGGCCAAACTCTGCTTCATTCTACGGCCTGCTGGCATTTGTCATGTGCTCTTCCGCCACGTGTGCTCTTCTGCCGGCATGCTCCTCTCAACGCCCTCTCGAGGTCCAGCCGCTGTGTCTTCTTCTGCCAATGTGTTCCTCTAGAAGTCCAGCCGCTTGTGTGTCTGCCTGCTAGGGTCTGGGGAGTTTTTGTAGGCACAGGGAGGGGCTGTGGCAGGCCAGGGTGGTCTTGGGAAATCCAACATTTGGGCGGGAAAACAAAAATGCCTATCTACCTAGGTCCGTGGACACAGGCCCCTGATGGAGCCCTAGCCAGGGACCATGCCCTCCTCTACCCAGCACTTCCCTTACCCCCTTCTGTATCATTTAAAGGGACCACGTTCTCTACCCAGCACACCCGTGTCACTCCTACCTCAGCATCCCAAGTAGCTAGGACTGCAGGTGTGTGCCAACACACCCAGCTAGTTGTTTTTGTTTTTGTTTTTGTTTTTAATTTTTTGTAAAGACAGGGTCTCACAATGTTGCCCTGGCTGGTCTCAAACTCCTGGACTCAAGCACTCCTCCTGCCTTGGCCTCCCAAAGTGCTGGGACTACAGGCTTGAGCCATTGCACCCAGCCCCCTTTTTCTGATTGTTATCTTCTCCTGGAAAGTGATAAATGAAGCTATCTTTGTTTCAGTGAATAATAGAATATGAAATCCTGTAAAGCCACATAGGTTATTAGATGAATATCACAGAGCTTATTATGCACTATGGCTTAATGTTAGATTATAGATGTGACCAAATGGTAATTAACAGAGCTGGAGCTGTAATTAAATACTATTGTGCTGCTCTGTGATCTCTCCTTAGATTTCTGTTGCAAAGTAAACAGAAAATGAATAGTTCAAACCCATAGGTGGATTTCGTCACTTCTCCCCATCCCTGAACATGTCTTTTAATTAACTAAGTAATTAAATAAAGTCATCTTCATACAACAGAGATGCCAAACTCTGCCTAGTAACTCTAATCAGTAAGGGTAGTTTGATGCATACTTGTTAATGAGTTCCTCATGTGTATGAGTCTGTTCTGTTATTCTTAGTGATCAGTTCAGTTGAAGTTTCTTCTCTTCACTTATTGTATAGCAGGGTATAATTTGGCAGACTGCTTGAATGCAACAGTGATGTTTCCAACCTACATTTTAGGTGTTGTTTTCTGGATTTCTTGGTGCAAAATTGGGGACTTCACTTTATCTAGAATGTATTAGCATATGTTTCTCCTAGCCTGCCAGGAGCACTGAATAACCTAGCAGGAAATTAAACTACTTCCAGAAAAAAGCTGTCCTCAGTGGCTGAGAGAAAGAGTGTATAGGTGTCTCCCTGGGGTAAACTTCCTTCTGTGCCTAGGGTTGCTGCCTGAGCTGTGGAACAGGTTGGCAATAGGACATGTGCAAGCAAGGCAATCAGAAAGTTCACAGGGGTGACCTGGAAGGTTTAGGCCAATGTCTGTGTCCAGTAGGACCTTGCAGGAATTTCTCTTGTGAGTAGAAGAAAGTATAGAAAAGAGAACAAACCCTAAGCAAAAGAAGTACACATATAGGCTGTGAAACTGCTTCTGTCACAGTTCTTCCCCAAGAGAAAGAATAGATAAACAGAGGTGAGGCCAAGAGTAAAGATGATCTGTATATTCTGTCTCTAACTTTCCCTCTCTAGTGACTCTCAAGAGTTTGTTCCAGCACTGCAGAGGAGTGAGTAGGGAGGCTCCAGTTTACTTTTTCTGTGTTGTTTTTTACCTTCACTTCTGTGCATGGAAATTTTAAAGATCTTTCCAGGATCTACCACTTCCCAAGAAGGTTGGGAAATTAAATTATAAATGCCCAGTTTTCAAGAGAGCAAATATGCCTTTTGGCATTTATCATAAATGTAGATGATTCATTATACAGGCTTCCACTTCCATTTCATTTCATGAAAAAGGTGGAGTTGGGGAAGTACAAGGGGTGTGTGTGTGAGACAAGCAGATAAGGATGTTTTGGCAGCTCTTCAGGGACCAGAATTAATCAGAATCAGTGTATGAACATTCTGTGGACTCACAATGATGATCTACAAATAGTGATGACTTTCTAAGCCAAGAAGTCAGAGCCAACTGTGGAGAATGGATCCGGAACCCAGACCTCAGCCTATAGGCTAGTTTTCAAGGCCAGGAAGGTGTTTGTCTCTGTGTGTGTTGTGGGAGGGAAATGGATTATAGATAGAGTGATAGTCATGTAGTAAATTATTCCAGAATCAGAGTTTTGTTGCAGAGCTATTTAGAAGCTTGGCTTACGGATACATGTATGATCTTCTCTGAATGTCTCTATTAAAGGACTAGACTAAGAAGTCTATTAAAGGACCTAGACTAAGAAGTCCTCACAAAGGGAAGAGTCCCAAGGATTGGGAAAGTCCCAATCTTTGACTCTCATTTTCTAGGTCTGCTGATTAGTATCATACTTAATCTTCGGAGGAAATAAGCCAGTGTGTGCATTGAGTGTCTTTGCATATGCAAGACGTTATGCTCATTCAGGATTGGGGCATCAATCACTCGAGCATAATAGACTTTGTCAGCCTCATAAATTCTGGGATTTAAAGAGTTAAAGGATCACCGCCCACTTCATTTCATTCTTTTTTTTTTTTTTGAGATAGCATTTCACTCTGTCACCCAGACTGGAGTACAGTGGTGCAATCATAGCTCATTGTAGCCTCAACCTCCTGGGCTCAAGTGGTCCTCCCACCTCCGCTTCTGGAGTAGCTGAGAATACAGGCATATGCCACCACACACATATACCTTTTTTATTTTTGTTTTTTATAGAGGTGGGGTCTTGCTATGTTACCCAGGGTAGTCTTGAACTCTTGGCTACACGTGATCTTCCTCCATAGGCCTCCCAAAACATTAGGACTACAGGCATGAGCCATTGCACCTGACCCATCACAACTTTTATGTTGTCTCTAGATGTGTTGCATTCTTCTTGGAACCTAACTAATTACATTCTTGTGAGAGGTTCTAGTTTCTGGTTTTGGAAGCAAATTGCTTCTTTCTTTCTTTTTTTTTTTTGAGACGATCTCGGCTCACTGCAACCTCTGCCTCCCAGGTTCAAGCGATTCTGCTGCCTCAGCCTCCTGGATAGCTGGGATTACAGGCGCCCACCACTACGCCTGGCTAATTTTTGTATTTTTAGTAGAGATGGGGTTTCACCATGTTAGTCAGGCTGGTCTCGAACTCCTGACCTCAGGTGATCTGCCCACCTCGGCCTCCCAAAGTGCTGGGATTACAAGTGTGAGCCACCGTGCCTAGCCATGTTTGACTATTTCTATCTATGTGTACATAATCAACAACATCTTCAGACTGCTGTTGATTGGCTTCTGGGTGGCAACAGCACCTCCTGTTTCTTATAGATAAATTTGATGTTAGAATTATATTCCAAGATGCCATTCTCATTAAACAACCACGGTTACAGTTTCTAAGGGTTAGAAATTCCCACCAGGTTAATCCTAGCCCTGCTATAACTTTATTCCTTCTAGCCAAAGATGTATTAAAGCACCTAGGATCATTAGGAATCATGGCATTCCTAGGATTTGGCTATTTCTTCGTCTCTTTATCCCCACCCAAATTCATGGATTTTATGCCAGACTAATGTACTGTTTGCTGAATGATAGATTGGTAGGAAGCATAGTGGTGGTAGCAAAACATACCTCAGATGCTGGGCCTTGTCTTTCTCATCAGTCTGTGTGCTCTGTTACTATTGAAATCTGGCCCTGATTCTCTTTCATTAGAGACTTTTTAATGAGATGAGGAAAAAATAGAACTTCTTAAAAAACATTTTAGCCAAGTGCAGTTTATGAGGAAGATCATTAAGAAGATCATTATACGCTCATTAATAAGAGTTTCTCTTAGCACAGGATGTTCTCATCTAAACCACTAGATTTGTAGTGGTATCATAAGCCAGAACTTGAAAGGAAGAACCAAAGTCTTATTTATAGCCGTCTGCACTCTGGCAGGAATAGATATAGGACTAGATTAAATACAGAAAAGGTATTTCCTCTAAATGTTCTCCCGGCAACTCAGCTACTACTTTTTCTTCCCTCCACAGATGGAGTCCCCTGTTTCCACACCAGCAGTGCTGCCAATACACCTTTTGGTGCCAGTGGTCAACAATGACATCTCATCTCCTTGTGAGCAGATCATGGTTCGTACCCGATCAGTTGGGGTCAACACATGTGATGTGGCTCTAGCCACAGAGCCTGAGTGCTTGGGCCCCTGTGAACCGGGAACTAGCGTCAACCTTGAAGGCATTGTGTGGCAGGAAACAGAAGATGGTAAGTGTGATATGTGGCTTTCCCCTCATTTCTCAACCTGCTTCTGCAGGGGAGCCACCAGGGACTTATTGTTGTAAATATTGCCAAGTGGTTATTAGAGTCTCAAGTGTCCACAGTCTGCGGGAGATACCCACACAGAGGATTTTAGCAGACTTAGCAAAATTTCCCAGCTTCTAGAGATTTTTCCCTTCATAGTATTCAACAGTGTTGATCCTGGTACTTATGATATGCAGTCATGTGATAGGTGTTGGCCAGGTAATTCAAACTGTATCTGTACTCTCCATATTTTATATGGGAGAGTTAGATTATAAATTAAATTTGAGGTCAGGCCTGAAGAGAAAAATTAATAAAAGGGCAGCTGAGGGAGTCAAGAGGATGGAGAATAGTCACTCTTAAATTCACTTAATGTTGGCTCATTGCATATGCAGCTCTTGCCTTTTTTAACACCTATAGGTACAGCCAGTTCACTCTTCCCACTGATTGCCTCATTGCCCAGCCACCCACACCGCTTCGTGTATCTGTCACTTGGTACAGATTTTATAGGAAATGTTTAGATGGTCTTGTTTTCAGGCATCCACTAAGCAGTTGGCTCACTGTAGGTTGCTGTTGCCCAAGGCATCCAGACTTCTTGCATGTTCCACTTGCCCCTGAGAACGGAATCTATTCTGTTTTGAAAATTTATGAACCTGAAAAAATGGAAGGAAGTGTAAAGAGACTTAATGGGGTATTTCAGATCTTTTGGTAACATCTGGTGGCAATTTGATTTTTGCATATTCTTTTTATGAAGAATCCAAATCCTTGTCAGAGTATATGTGGTTAGAGAGTCTGGGCCTCAGTCCCATCATGTCTCTGCATCAGTAAACAGACTTTCAAACTGTCCTCACTCTGAGGAGTTTAGAGGCCCAGAGGAGCACAGCTAATCATCTCTGATTATCACAGAGCTATTTTGTCAGTCTGCCCCTAGAAATTCAGGCATTTTATTCTGGTCATTCTAATAAAATCTGTTCCCCTGAATATTTTGTTGTCATTCAGTATTTATTTAAAGTTTACCGTGCAATAGGTGCTGATGTGTTACAGGTTAAGAACTCTGTATTCTTGTCTGTGTCATCATTAGGAATGTAATACATCTTCAGCTTTCAGAATAACGTCGCTAATGAGGTTTTATTGTGTGCCTGAGTGGTAGAAGCTGATGCAGAGAAGGTAGAGAGAGAGTTTAACTCTAGAGGTTGACTCTGGATATGTGTATACAATATACAATCTGAAAATCACAAAGTGGCTATCTGATTTTTAAAATGTCATCTGCTTATGGACAAATGTCTGAACAGTCACAGAGTCTGTTGGAATGACAGACATATCCGGACCATATCTCTGTGCCACCAAGCAACCTTCAAGGCCTCTTGCCTCAGTATTTTGAAGATAGAATAAATCGATTTCCTGCCTGTTTGTTCTGCTTGCCTTTATGATGGTGACTCTTTTCCAAGAACAAGATGCTTTTTTTATGCGAACCTAACAAAAACTTTGAGAGAGTGAGGCTAATGCTTTCACTCTCCTGAGGACAATGAATACCTTTTTATCTGAGGATCCCTTCCTGCCAGGGCAAAATTAACACATAATTTTTTTTTATTTTTTGTAAATCATTTGCTCTGAAAGACTCTCTGTCAGGTTGTCACAGGCAGCCTATTATTACCAAGTTCCCCTGTTACGTACACTTTTTTTTTTTTTTTTTGAGATGGAGTCTCACCCTGTCACCCAGGCTGGAGTACAGTGGTGCGATCTTGGCTCACTGCAACCTCTGCCTCCCAGGTTCAAGCGATTCTTCTCTCTCAGCCTCCTGAGTAGTGGGGACTACAGGCACATACCACCACGCCTGGTCCATTTTTGTATTTTTAGTAGAGACGGGGTTTCACCGTGCTGGCCAGGCTGGTCTTGAACTCCTGACCTTGTGATCCACCTGCCTCAACCTCCCAAAGTGCTGAGATTACAGGTGTGAGCTACCACACCCAGCCCAGTTTGTACTCTTAAGGTACTCTATACTTTATTTCATAGCACACATCACAGTTTGCAACTTTGTTTATCATTTTTATGATTTTTCTATTAATGTGTATCTCTTCTACTGTGTTAGAAGTTCTGAGATCAGGCAGTCTGTTTTGCTCATCATTGTATCCAAGGTACTTAACATAGGTGGCAACTGACACCTATAGTAGTAGACTGTCAAAAATACTTGTTTGAGGCCAGGCGTGGTTTATCACCTGAGGTCAGGAGTTCAAGACCAGCCTGGCCCACATAGTGAAACCCTATCTCTACTAAAAATATAAAAAAAAAAGCTGGGTATGGTGGCGTGTACCTGTAATCCCAGCTACTTGGGAGGCTGAGGCAGGATAATCACTTGAACCCCGGAGGTGGAGGTTGCAGTGAGCCGAGATCGCACCATTGCACTCTGGCCCAGGCAACAGAGCAAGGCTGTCTCAAAAAAAAGAAAAATATATTTGTTTGAATGAAGGAATGCTTGCATCTATGTCATTGTCATTTCTGGATCGATCTTAATATATATCTAGAGGAGCCGGGTGCGGTGGCTCAAGCCTGTAATCCCAGCACTTTAGGAGGCCAAGGCGGGCGGATCACAAGGTCAGGAGATCGAGACCATCCTGGCTAACATGGTGAAACCCTGTCTCTACTAAAAATACAAAAATTAGCCGGGCGTAGTGGTGGGCGCCTGTAGTCCCAGCTACTCGGGAGGCTGAGGCAGGAGAATGGCGTGAACCCAGGAGGCGGGCCTTGAAGTGAGCCAAGATTGCACCACTGCACTCCAGCCTGGGTGACAGAGCCAGACTCCATCTCAAGAAAAAAAAAAATATATATATATATATATAGAGAGAGAGAGAGAGAGAGGATATTAAAATATTGTTTGAACTTAGGAATGGTGTCGAAGTACTTTCCAAAATTCTAAATCTTCTCTGAAACTCAGAATAAATACTGCTTTCACCAGGTTTGAGATCAGTCTCGTTGTCTAAATCTGTAAGATTTTTAATCCTACTTTTAATACCAGGTTTTCTCCCACTTACTGTATTTCAAGGCTTAGGTCTCTTCTTTATTTTTTCTTTGATCCCAAGGGAAAGAGAACTGTTCAGCAATAATATACTAATCTTTTCTTTGCTTTCTGGTCACCCCAGAGGGCCTTCACCTGAACTGTCAGTTGGCGAAGGTCTGAATTGGGATCAGAGTTGGTTCACATTCCTTTTCATCTTCAGGTAACAGAGATTTCCTGCAAAGATCATTCTCTGAAGATCTGTAAGATCCAGGATACCGAGTCAGTCCTCAAGTTAATCATAAGAACTACATACAGATACTTTTTAAAAAATTCTTCCAGACTTCTAGGTTTTTTTTTCTGCCTCTCGACATTTTGTACTTCTGTCTGTCTCTTTGTCCAGCAAACTACACTGTCTTCAAACAGAAAAGTCCTTACAGCTCAGAGAGAAGCTGTGAATGCTTGGCCTCTGAGGGGAATGGAGGACACTGAGGTCCCTGTAGAACTGAGCCACCTTGCTGAGAACAGGTGTAGGAGTCATGGCCTCAATTATTCCTAGTTTCTTTGCCTACTTGTCCTACAGTGTTACTTCTTTCTTTCCTCTTCTCTCCCTATCACTCCCTTTAAACCTTGGATGCATTTTAAAATTCCTGCAGATTCCATTTCTTTTTAGGCTGTTGATAATTCAGTAAGCACTGCAAAGATCCTACTTGACTAGATTCAACCATGGGACTGTTAAGAAGACCCAAGTGTAACCTAGAATTTTTTTGTCTGTTTGTTTTTGAGACATTCTCAGCACTATGTAAGGGCTAGTTCCACTGGCTTTTGCTTTATCTCACCTCACTTCAAATCAAAATACTGAGTACGTCCGAGGCGGGAGGTACACTTGAGGTCAGGAGTTTGAGACCAGCCTGGCCAACATGGCAAAACCCCGTCTCTACTAAAAATGCAAAAATTAGCCTGTAATCCCAGCTACTTGGGAGGCTGAGGCAGGGGAATCACTTGAACCCAGGAGGTGGAGGTTGCAGTGAGCCAAGAGTGTGCCACTACACTCCAGCCTGGGCGACAGAGAGTGAGACTCCGTCTCAAAAAAAAAAAAAAAAAAAAAAAAAAAAATTACCAAGTCTATTCTGGGTTCTAATCTAGGATCCTGAAAAAATGTATAAGAAGCCTTAAAGCAGACTATGTACTTTTAGGGACACAAAATTGCTTACTGGCTTGTGTGGTATTTTAAAGAATGGCAAGGCTGACATTAGGTAAGAGTTCTAGGAGATGCTATAGGTTCTCCTTTTTGGACAGTAGCACTAACCCAAAGGCCAATACCAGTGATGTAGTTTACTTTGGCAAATGTGCTTTATGGAAGAATTTATGGTATAGTAGAAGGAGCACTGGAGTAAAACTCTGGAGACTTCTATATCTCTGCCACTATCATTATGACCTTGGAAAAATCCCTTAATTTTCTGGGCCTTAGTTACCTCATCTCTTAAGTTGAACTAGGTGACCAATTAGGACCTGTCAGTTCTTTTTAGTTCTTTTTTTCTTTCTTTCTTTCTTTTTTTTTTTTTTTTTGAGACAGGGTCAAGCTGTGTCACCCAGCCTGGAGTATAGCAACAACATCTCTCACTGCAGCCTCAAACTCTTGAGCTAAAGTGATCCTCCTACCTTGGCCTCCTGAGTAGCTGAGACTACAGGCATGTGCCGCCGTACTCAGCTAATTTTTTATAGAGACAGAGTCTTGCTATGTTGCCCAGACTGGTCTCAAACTCCAGGCCTCAAGTGACCATCCCACCTCAGCCTCCCAAAGTGCTGGGATTACAGGCATGAACCACCATGCCCAGCCTATCAGCTCTTAAGTTATAAAAATCTATGCAGGCCAGGTGTGGTGGCTCATGCCTGTAATCCCAGCACTTTGGGAGGCTGATGCAGATGGATCACTTGAGCCCAGGAGTTTGAGACTAGCCTGGGCAACATAGCAAGACCCTATCTCTAAAAAAAACAATTTTTTTAAATCTATGCCTTAAACCATGGAATCAGGGCCAGGCACAGTGGCTTGTGCCTGTAGTCCCAGCTACTCAGGAGGCTAAGGCAGGAGGATCACTTGAACCCAGGAGTTCGAGGCAACAGTGAGCTATGATTGTGCCACTGCATTCCAGGCTGGGTGACGGAGTGAGACCCCATCTCAAAAAAAGAAAAGAAACATGTAATCAGCATGGATCCAACACTGGTTGACTATGGCAACTTAAAAATGAACAAGTGGACGGGCACGGTGGCTCACACCTGTAATCCCAACACTTTGGGAAGCTGAAGCAGGTGGATCACTTGAGGCCAGGAGTTTGAGACCAGCCTGGCCAACATGGTGAAACCCCGTCTCTACTACAAAAATTAGCCAGGTGTGGTGATACATGCCTGTAATCCCATCTGAGGCAGGAGAATCCCATGAACCCAGGAGGCAGAGGTTGCAATGAGCCAGGATGTGAGAGAATATGCGGCTGTCTGTAGAACAGGAGGAGCAGAGACTTTTTTGAGACAGAGTTTCTCTCTTCTTGCCCAGGCTGGAGTGCAATGGCGTGATCTCAGCTCACTGCAACCTCCACCTCCCGGGTTCAAGCGATTCTCCTGCCTCAGCCTCCCAAGTAGCTGGGATTATAGGCGTGTGCCACCACACCTGGCTAATTTTGTATTTTCAGTAGAGATGGGGTTTTTCCATTTCGGTCAGGCTGGTCTCGAACTCCCGACCTCAGGTGATCCCCCCGCCTCGGCCTTCCAAAGTGCTGGGATTACAGGCGTGAGCCACCATGCCTGGCCCCTGCTCACTATTGTAATAACATCCTGTCATCAGATTTCTTCTACCGCCATTTGACTGAAATATTTCTCATACCAGTTTTCCAGAGGTCTTCTCTCAGTCCTTCCTAGACTTCTATTAGCTCTCTTATTTCTTTATTCTTGAAACTCTCCTCTCTTGCCTTGGTCATAAATCTCATTTCTCTTTATAACTGGTTATTCTCTCTATTTTGTGCCAGTCTCTCTTCCTTCTTGTATTCATTTAATCAGAAATTCCTGTTGAGATTCAGGATGCTGAAATATCGGTCAATTCAGTCCTATCAGCCTCTAGATAGGGTCTGTAGCAGCTGGTGCCCTGCTCCCTTTCCCATAGGCAAACAGCCTTACCCACAATGTATTTTTTCATTTATTGTGTGTGTCATAGTGGGGAAAGTTGAGGAAACATTGAGTTAGGAATGGCATTTAGCTGCTTGGAGAAGAAATGAAACTATAATAATGATTTAATATAAGAGAATTTGGAGGTAGGTAGGTAAGTAGTCTAGGGCTGGTATGATGACATCGCAATGGAATCACTGTTTCAGGCTCCTTAAAGTTACTTCTTTATTGTAAAATTGCTTCTGTAGCTCCAGCCATCATATTTACTTTCCAGTCTTGAAAGAAAAGGAAGGTAGAAGAGAAAAAGCACCTGCCTCCCATCTTAGTCTGTTACCTTTGGAGAGGTTTCCCAGAAGCCACACCATAAGACTTCTGCTTACATCTTGTTGGCTACCCTGTGTGCAAGGAAGGCAAAGAAATTTAGCCTTTTAGCTGGATACATTACTTCCCCGCACAAAATAGGGGCTCTTACTAAGGGAAAAGGGAAGAAATTAGTAGAATCTGCCACTCTTCTGCTTTGCGTAGCCTTCATACATCGTAACTTCCAAAAGCTATTACTTTAGCAGCTTTCTATTGTAAGTACTCTCCTATATATTCATATCTTTAGCTGTCTACCTTGTGTGAACAATACCGAGAACTTTATCTCCACACTTGACCTTTTGCCTAATACAGTTTCACTGATGAACATCAACAGAAACTGATTTATTAAATTCGAATGTCTAAAAAGGAGTATTCATCATTTTTTACCAAAAATTTCCTTCTCTTTCCTTCTCTATTTCTCTTCATTACACCTACATTACCATCCTCCTAATTTTCTTTTCTTTTTTTTTTTTTTTGAGACAAAGTCTCGCTCTGTTGCCCAGGGTACAATGGCCTCCACCTACGGGGTTCAAGCGATTCTTCTGCCTCAGCCTCCTAAGTAGCTGGGATTACAGGCGCCCACCACCACACCCAGCTAATTTTTGTATTTTTAGTAGAGATGGGTTTTCACCATGTTGGCCAGGCTGGTCTCGAACTCCTGACCTCAGGTGATCCACCCGCCTCGGCCTCCCAAAATGCTGGGACTACAGGCAT
Organism: Pan troglodytes; assembly: GCF_028858775.2. Classification (NCBI taxonomy): domain Eukaryota; kingdom Metazoa; phylum Chordata; class Mammalia; order Primates; family Hominidae; genus Pan; species Pan troglodytes. Next base: position 56,618,604 of record NC_072414.2, read on the forward strand.
GAGCCACCATGCCCAGTACCATCCTCCTAATTTTCTAGGCTCAAACCTCCCTAGTCATCTCTTGATTCTTCACTCTTCATCTCTGTATAATTTTTTAGTGGTTTCTCTAGGAATTACAATATATATATTTAACTTTTCACAGTTTACTTAAAATTAGTACCTCAAGTGGAATGTAGAAATCTTACTACCATATAAGTCCCTTGACTCTCCATTCTTTTTTCTTTTTGAGATGGAGTTTCACTGTCTCACCCAGGCTGGAGCGTAGTGGTGTGATCTTGGCTCACTGCAACCTCCGAGAAGAAATGGAATTTCACCATGTTAGCCAGGCTTATCTCAGACTCCTGGCCTCAAATGATCTGCCTGCCTCAGCCTCCCAAAGTGCTAGGATTACAGGCATGAGCCACTGCACCAGGCCTTACTCTCCATTCTTTTGTTTTCTTTTTTGTTTGTTTGTTTTGTAAATTATTTTATTTCTTCCATGATGATTTAGAGGCACTGTCTTCAAACCAATACAGATATTTGATAAATAATATTTGGCTGTTTTCTAACCAATTGAGTAACTTGTTGCACAATAAGCTACTTCACATCTTTCAGCAAGAAATACATTAAATTTGAGTAGTAAAGACATTACATAATGAATTAGGACACAATTAAAATTTGCTTTAAATATTTTTTTAGGGGAGAGGACACCACACTTCTACTCAATGAAGAGAAACATTTTTACAGTCCTGAGGTCATTTATTTTTTTAACACCCGTTATGCTGTGAATTTGTAGGGAAGAGGTTCCAGCATTTCAGGCTCCTTCCCATTGGTTCTCACAAAGTGTGCTTCTCTGGGTAGAGGCTGCTGCTTCAGGTGAACCCAGATGCCTTTCTCTTTGGCTTCTTTCTTTTTCTGATCATTTTTCCTTCACATGTTTCAGGAAGCTATCTTGGCTTTTAGAGTGCTTAATGTGCTGAATACACACATTAATTCTCTTGGCAAGAATCTTGCCCTTGTTTGTTTACAACAATGCCAACAGCGTGCTGGGGGACACTGTAGACTCTTCCAGTTTAGCCGTGGTAACACTTGTGGGGCATTCCTTTTTGAACAGTACCCATTCCCCTGATGTCTACAATATCACCTTTCTTATAGATTCGCATATACATGGCCAAAGAAACAACTTCATATTTTCTTTTCTTTCTTTTTTTTTAGATGGAGTTTCGCTCTTGTTGCCCAGGCTGGAGTGCAATGGCGCAATCTCGGCTCACCACAACCTCCGCCTCCTGGGTTCAAGCGATTCTCCTGCCTCAGCCTCCGGAGTATCTGGGATTACAGGCATGCGCCACCATACCCAGCTAATTTTGTATTTTTTTTTTTAGTAGAGACGGGGTTTCTCCATGTTGGTCAGGCTAGTCTCAAATTCCCGACTTCAGGTGATCCCCCTGCCTTAGCCTCCCAAAGTGCTGGGATTACAGGCGTGAGCCACCACACCCGGCCACAACTCTATATTTTCTAAAAGGCCTAGAGAACATATATTGGGTGCCTCTCTTCTTAACCTTTGTATTTGTCCAATTACTGGAAGATGGCAGTTCTGGCCGAAAGGCTCTCCATTATTTATGTTGTAGTTGTCTTACAGTAGCACATTGCCTGCTTTTGTATGGCTTATGAGCTAAGAATGGCGTGTGTGTATATATATATATTTTTTGAGACAGGGTCTTGCTCTTTCAAGACGGGAGTGCAGTGGCAAGATCACTGGCTCACATACAGTGGCACGATCATGGCTCACTGCAGCCTCAGCCTACCAGGCTCAAGTGATCCTCCCACCTCAGCCTCCCAAGTAAGTAGGACCACCAGAGCATGCCACCATGCCTGGGTAGTTAAAATTTTTTTTTGGTAGAGACAGTGTCTTACTACATTGCACAGGCTGATCTTGAATTCCTGGGTTCAAGCAATCCTCCCGCCTCACCTCCCAAAGTGCTGGTATTACAGGCATGAGCAACCACACCCAGCCTATATTTTTTAATAGCTGAAAAAATGCAAAATCCAACAATATTTGTGAGGCATGAAAATTACTTGGAATTCAAATTTCAGTGTCTATAAATAAAGGGTTTTTTTGTTTGTTTGTTGTTTTTATTTTATTTTTTATTTTTATTTTTTGAGAGAGAGTCTTACTCTGTCACCCAGGCTAGGGTGCCGTGGTGCAATCTTGGCTCACTGCAACCTCCACCTCCTGGGTTCAAGTGATTCTCCTGCCTCAGCCTCCCAAGTAGCTGGAATCACACGCCTGGCTGATTTTTTTTGTATTTTTAGTAGAGTTGTGGTTTCGCTATGTTGGCCAGGCTAGTCTGGAACTCCTGACCTCAGGTCTGCCTGCCTTGGCCTCCCAAAGTGCTGGGATTACAGACGTGAGCCACCATGCCTGGCTGTTGTTGTTTTTGTTTTGTTTTTTTCAGATAGAGTCTTGGTTTGTTTCCCAGGCTGGAGTGCAGTGGTGTGATCATGGCTCACTGCAGGCTCAAGTGATCCTCCCAGTTCAGCCTCCCAAGTAGCTGGGACTACAGGCACACACCACCATGCCCAACTAATTTTTTTTGTTTTAATTTTTTTTTTGTAGAGATGGGGTCTCACTATGTTTTACAGGCTGGTTTCAAACTCCTAGGCTCTAGCAATCGTCCTGCCTCAGCCTCACAAAGTTCTGCGATTACAAGTGTGAGCCATCACACCTGGTCCATAAATAAAGTATTGTTTTGTTTTTTTTTTTCTGTAACCTATTAGAAGTGACACGTTTTGTTTTGTTTTGTTTTTTGACACAGGGTCTCACTCTGTTGCCCAGGCTGGAGTGCAGTGGCGTGATCACAGCTCCCTGCAGCCTCCACCTCCCAGGCTCAAGTAATCCTCCCACCTCAACCTCCCAAGTAGCTGAGACTACAGGCATGTGCCACCCCATCTGGCTAATTTTGTATTTTTTGTGGTGACAAGGTATTGCCATATTGCCCAGGCTGGTCTCAAGCTCCTGGGCTCAAGTGATCCACCCACTTCAGCCTGCCAAAGTGCTAGGACTATAGGCGTGAACCACTACACCTGGCCTATAATATTTTCTTACGGAAGTGAGATCTCACTGTGTTGCTCAGGCTCGTCTTCAACTCCTGGGCTCAAGCAATCCTCCTACCTCGGCCTCCCAAGATGCTGGGATTACAGGCGTAAGGCACTGGGCCTGGACCCATAAATAAAGTTTTATTGGAAGACAGTCATTCTCATTTAATGTATTTTGTTCACATTTGCCCTACAGTGGCAGAGTTGAGAAGCTGTAACAGAGACCATGTGGCCTGCAAGGCCCAAAATATTTGTTATCTGGTCTTTTGTTGAAAAAGTTTAGCCGGGCATGGTGGTGGGCGCCTGTAATCCCAGCTACTCGGGAGTCTGAGGCAGGAGAATCGCTTGAACCCGGGAGGTAGAGGTTGCAGTGAGCCGAGATAGTGCCACTGCACTCCAGCCTGGGCAACAGAGTGAGACTCCATCTCAGGAAAAAAAAAAATTATTAAAAAAAAAAAAGTTTACCAATCTCATGCCTCATATAGCCACCGTGCCTGGCCAAGGGTCTGAATGTTTAATTTTATTTAATTTAAATTTAAATAGCCATATGTTAACTAGTGGCTTATGGTATTGACAGCACAGGGGCTAGACCTTTAAAATATATATACACAGACATGCATATATATATGTGTGTGTGTGTGTCTGTGTGTATATACTCTGAGATGGAAAGAAGAGTAATTGTGTGGGAGTATGAAGAGGGTGGGTAAGTAGCTGACATCTAAACAGACCCATGGTGACTTCTGTGTACTCTGGCCCCTGTTACCCAGGAGAACATTCGGCCCTACTTCAAACTCTGTGGTTGAGCCCTTTGCTTTGGTCTGTGGGCTGCAGTTTTCTCATTATCAGAGTAATAGGCTATGGTTTTGCTTAGCAGGAAGTTAGTCTGCCTGTGGTAGCTCCGCTGAGAACCTGCCCCAGCTATTCTTCATCCTCATCTGATTGCAGGTCCCAGCTGTGGGCCTTTATCCTTTTCACTAAAGGGAAGGGGCTCTCCATTAATCTTCTTTCATGGAAATGGTAACCTTGGTAGTTACCCTTGGTTTTTCCTGTGTGATTTTGATGTAGAAAAGTATGTGTGTGAACTGTGAAATATCTAATTTTAGATATTTGCACTAGAAAAGTAAGGTGGCATTCAGCTATTGGTTTTTCTTTCTCATATGCTATAATTAATGCCCCTTCACCTTCAGTCTTGCCCCAGGCAGTACTCACCTAGAGGAGAGATGGGGCACAGTAACAACCAAGCTTTCTCCACTGTTTAGCCAGTTGCATACTAGCTTGAATCCCGAAGAAATAGCTCTACCAATAGCACAGTCATAAAGAGCCTAGCAGCCATTGTCTGACACCACAAATCTTCATAGCAACAGACCACCACATGGCAACAGCAGCCACACAAAGGAAACATTAGGGAAATCAGTACCTACTTTCTCCCACCCCTCCCCCACCAAAAACAACAGCCAACACATTCCCACCTAGCAGCTTACTCCCAGAGGATACTTTAGGGCAGTGACGTGTTTATATACCTTTGTGGATTGTGTTATATGTCCACTGTCATACATTTAAATCCTGAAGACCTTGGGAAAAATTTCAGTCACCGGCTTTTTTGAGTTTCATTTTGCAAATGGCAAAATAGACTAATCTCCAGGGGAGAAAGAGAGTCTCCCTTTGTGCATGCTCACCCACCTCCTCCCTCCCCCAAGCAAAGCACAGTCAGGCAGTATATATAAGGTGACTAGGCTGTGAGCTTGCCAGATAGGTGAGGTTGTTTGCAAATGAGATTCTTTTTATATTTCAGTAACAAAACCCAGACCTATTTTGTTATCAAAATCATCCTGATACTTAGGAATTCAGGTGAGTGATACCTAGGCAATAAATATCTTACTGGTATTGCCTGGGATTAATCACTAGCCCTAACTAACTTAGCTTTGAAGTGTGATTCAAAGGAGAAAAAGTCCTATTTGAGAGCCTTGGTGTTTTCTTGCTCTGTTAATAAGGTCGTTTGACTATCTGGGCCTTAATTTCCTTATTTGTAAAATGAGGAGGTTGGACTACATGATCTCTATGGTCCTTCTAGCTCTGATATTTACAACGCTGTAATCATTTATGTGGAACAGAAGAGGGACTTGTCTTTGTTAGTCATTGGTTGTGATGAAATCTGCTGGAAGATGTTGAGCCCTCTGGTCTTAGTGCTTACACTGCTAAAAACAGGTCCTGGCCCTGCCCTATTTGATAAAGCTGCTGTAACAATGATAGGCAGAAGCTATTAACAAAGTTGGCAACTAGCATTTTCTCCCACGGCAGTAGTTTCAGACTAGTTCAAGCAGAGCTTTGCTCCCAAGCTATTGCTACTGAGGCTGCTGCTGCCTCTTAATGATAACGGTGAGAACTAACTCCATTTCTCTCTTTTACTCGCTGTCTCTCTCTCTGACTACTCTATGAAACAAGGGGCCGTTCTCCACCTCTTCTGATACCTCATTATTCCATCTCCCTCAGGCTTTACAGAACAAAGAAATCACAGGGCATCAACTTTATAATTTAGGCAGCTGGAGATAATTTCACCAGGATAGGGTGGGTAGGTAGCTGATTCCTCCTGGCATTAGGCAGCATTGCTAAGTGGCCTTGTGTTTTGTCTGCCAGGCTTAAGCTTTGTTAGGCCCATTCAGGCTTCTCTGTATTTCAATTAAACTATAGTGGTAAACCAAGCCCATGTACTTTCAAAGGGGTAGGGGTTAGGAAAAACAAGAAAAGTATGTCATTTATAGGCCCTGCTACTCACTAATTGCTCAAGAAATTTTTGTTTAATCTACTATCCCTGTGCTTACTCCTGCCAGATCCTTTATTTCCTTTAGTTGCTGCCTTCACGGCCTTCTCCATAGCAACAAGCTATATGACAAAAAGGCTATGGTGAGAAATTGAGCAGTCACCCCTCCCCGAAGTTGTACTCTGTTTTCTCCTTAGGGTATCTAAAAGCAGCCCAAAAGACTGCTGTCAAATAATTTTCTACCCCCATTGAACTCATAATCAAATGAAACTTTTAACCCTGAACTAATTTGGTGAACAACCTGCATTCTCCTTATTTGACTCTGATTATCCCTACCTTTTGAAAATTTTCTAGATCATTCAATATACTTGAAATATTGTGCATATTCTCATTTATGAAGCTCGCTTTTGCTTTTTAGCTTTCAGCTTACTCCTTAGAATTATACAGAAAATCTCCTGGAATGAAGTATGGAGAAAGAGTAGATGAAGAAAGCGGAACCCTCCCCTTTTCTGCCATGTGCTGTTGCCTTAGATACTAGACTAGTCTTCTGCCCTAGAGATTGGGCAAGCTGCCTGAAGTATAGAACTGGCCTGCATCTTGGCTGATCCTGGCATAGCCTAATCTGTTACCCTTTGTTATCTTCCCAGCCACTTGTCTACAGGAGTCACAAACCCAAAGGTTTTGTTTTTGTTTTATATTAATAAGTCTTACTGAAAATAATATAAACATGTACGCAAATTCTACGTGTGCAAGTCTGCATTTTCGAAGTGAACACACCATGTGGTACCAGCACCTAGATGAGGAAACACAGTATTGCCAGAACCCCAAAATGTCTTTCATGCCTCCCTTCTAATAGCTAGCCCTTCTCCCCACCCCAGGTAACCAATCTCATTGTTAATATCATAGATTAGTGTTACCCATTTTGAACTTCACGTAAATAGAATCATTACAGTATGAGCTTTTTTATGTTGAGCTGTTCAACATTGTGCCAGTGAGATTCATCCATATTGTTACATGTTGTTAAACTTTGTTTATTTTCATTATAGTATTCCATTGTGTGAGTATACTGCTACTTATTCAGTTGTTGATGGCATTTGGGTTATTTGCAGTTTGAGGCTGTTATAAAAAGTGCTGCTGTGAAAATTCTTGTACATGTCTATTTGGGACTATATATACATATTCCTATCTATCTATACTTAGAAATGGAATTATTGAATCATAAGGTATGTGTATGATCAACTTGAATAGACATCACAAGTTTCCCGAAATGTGTAAACCAATTTACATTCCTACTTCCAATGTATTAGAATCCTGATTGCTCTGTGTTCTAGCCAACACTTGACCTTATTTGTCTTTTTCATTTTAGCCATTCTGGTGGTGTGTAGTGGTATCTCATTGTGGTATTAATTTGCATTTCCCTGGGGAGTAATGAAATTGAGCATTTTTTCATGTGTTCATTGGCCATTTGGAAATCTCTTTTACGAAGTGTCTGTTCAAGTCTTTTGCCCATTTTTGGATTGGGTTGTATGTCTTTTTCTTATTGATTTGTATGAATTCTTCGCATATTCTGGTTATTAGTCCTTTGTGAGATTTATGTAATATAAATATCTTCTGTGTCTTAACTTTTCTGTTAATGGTGTCTTTGTCTTCATTTTTATGTAGTCTATTTTATCTTTTTTAAATTTTTTGTTTTTCTTTTATTGTTAGTGCTTTCTGTGCCCGTTTAACAAAGTTTTGCCCATCCCAAGATAATATATTCTTCTATGTTTTTTCTGAGAACCTTTTTTTTATATATATATATATATATAATATATATATAAAAATACATATATATATGTATTTACATCCACAATCTATCTGGAATTTATTTTTGTTTAGGATGTAAGTTGGAAGTCAAGATTCTTATTTTTTTATATGGATATCTAATTGGCCCAGCACCTTATCAAAAAGACCATCCTTTCCCCCATTGCACAGCAGTGTCACATTTGTCGTAAACCAGTTAACCTGTGTGGGTTTATTTATGGGTTCTCTTCTGTTCCATTTATACATTTACCTATTCTTGTGTCAATACTACATTGTCTTGATAACTACAGCTTTGTAAATCTTGTTATCTAGTAGTATAAGTCTTCCAGTTTTGTTGTACTTCTTCAAGATTGCCTTGGCTTTACTTGGCCTTTTGCATTTCCATGTAAATTTTAGGATCATCTTTGTGAATTTTTACAGAAAAAAAAGTACTGAAATTTTGATTAGGATCTACAGATCAATTTGGAGAAGACCCAAAGTTTTATCCTTTTACTTAAGCTAGTAAACTCAGCAGTTACTGAGGGAGAATTGGGGGGAGGGGGGATCAGAGCAAGTCACTGATATCATTTGGGGATCTTGTTTAAAATATATGTTAGCTGGCCAGGCACCATGGCTCACACCTGTAATCCCAGCACTTTGGGAGGCTGAAGTGGACAGATTTCTTGAGCCCGGGAGTTCAAGACCAGCCTGGACAACATGGCGAAACTCCATCTCTACAAAAAGTAGAAAATTAGCCAGGCTTGGTTGCAAGTGCCTGTGGTCTCAGCTACTTGGAAGGCTGAGGTGGGAGGATCACCTGAGTCCAGGAAGGCTGAGGCTGCAGTGAGCTGTGATTGCACCACTGCATTCCAGCCTAGGTGACAGAGTGAGGCCCTGTCTCAAATAAATTAAATTAAATTAAATTAAAAAGTTAGCTATCTCCTGCTCCTATTCTGAATCAGCAGGTTCAAGATGGAGCTTGGAACCAGGTGCAGTGGCTCACACCTGTAATCTCAGCACTTTAGGAGGCCAAGGCGGAAGGATCATTTGAGCCCAGGAGTTTGAAACCAGCCTGGGCAACATAGTGAGACCCGTCTTTATTTAAAAAATAAAATAAATAAGATGGAGCTTGGACTTGCCTATTGTAAAAAATGCTCCCCAAGAAATTATGGTTTGCTGCCATCACCACTGTTCTCCACCAACCCTGTTTGAGAACCACTGACTTAGACTGCAGTCTAGCAGCAATTCAATGAGGCTAGTTAAGGTAAAATCTGACTGATTTAATCAACACCACGTCTGCCTTTGGGGCTGTATTAATTTCCTGGGCTGCTGTGACAATGTACCAGAAACTGAGTGGCTTAAAACAACAGAAAGTTATTATTTCACAGTTCCTGAGGCCAGGCATCTGAGATCAAGGTGTTGGCAGGACCATCTGTCTCCTGCAGCTCTAGGGAAGAATCCTTCTTTTCTTCTGCTCTTTGCTGGCAATCCACAGTGTTCCTTGGCTTGTAGCTGCATCATCCCAGTCACATGGCTGTCTTCCCTCTGTGCATATCTGTGTCCAAATTGCTCCATTTTATAAGGACACCAGTCACTGGATTAGGGCAGACCCTAATGACCTTATCTTGATAACTTGATTGCCTCTGTAAAGACCCTATTTCCAAATAAGGTCATATGCTGAGGTACTAGGGGTTAGAACTTCAATATACCTTTTTTTGGCAGGGGAAGGGTGGGACAGGGACACAGTTCAATTCATAAAAGGGGCAAATGAAAATTTCAGAATAATTATTGTCACAAGTTGGAGAGAGAAGATTTTCTAGAAATGTGCATAATAATGAGAGACATTGCTTCCCAAAGTCAGTCTGAGCAGATCATCCACCCTCTGACCCCAACTGTTACTGGGTTGAGTTCCTCTTTTTTTGCTTTGTTTTGTTTTGTTTGAGTCTTTTTCTGTCGCCCAGGCTGGAGTGCAGTGGCGCAATCTCAGCTCACTGCAACCTCCGCCTCCTGGGTTCAAGCGATTCTCTTGTCTCAGCCTCCTGAGTAGCTGGGACTACAGGTGCCCGCCACCACACCCAGCTAATTGTTGTATTTTTTTTAGTAGAGACAGTGTTTCACCATGTTGGCCAGGATGGCGTTGATCTCCTGACCTCATGAGCCACCGTGCCTGGCCTCCTCTCTCTTTTTTTAAATCTACTTATTTTATTTTACTTTTTGTAGAGCTGAAATCTCACTTTGTTGCCCTGGCTGGTCTTGAACTCCTGGGCTCAAGCAGCCTCCCATCTTGGCCTCCCAACATGCTGGGATTATAGGCGTGAGCCACTGCGTCAAGACTTGAGTTCCTTTCTCTGCATTACTATTTACCCTTACTTGGGTAAATACACTTGTGCTTTCTTTTTTTTTTTTACTGAGAGTGAAAGGGTGGTTCAGCTCTACTCTGTTAACAAACTCTGAAACAGTCAAGTAGAGGTTACCAGAAAGAAAAATAGGTTTCAGCAGTTGGCAGCATACTAGCCCCTGGCTGAAGAAGGCCAAAAGGAAAAGTGCCTCACATAAGCCAAGCCTAGTCATATTCTTATCCTAGTTCCTTCTGCTAGGTCATAAAGCAGTAAAGCTGTGGACAGTGGGATTCCTTCTCAACCCCAGGCAAGTATTTTTTCAAAGCTGTTCCATTGAGATGATACCATCTTTCTTATTCCTAGTGGTTTTCAGAGGACTCCAGCTGTATAGCCAAAGGCATGATGACCTTTGCTGAGCCACCTTCTCCAGCCATGGCTGCAGGATATGGTTACCTCAGCAAGAGGAAAGGAAGGATATACGATTTAAGGGTGTGGTGAAACAGCCTTTGTTGCACTTATGCAAAGTTTCCCTAGTGTAAGAATGTATAGATGGGAGGAGGAACTGTGTCAGATTTTTTGCATTTCTCCCATCTTTCCCATTTCTCCCATTTGCACACCCCATCCCCACAGTGTGGGTGTGAAGTGGTTTACATTTACTGGTTATTCCACTTTGGCCTTCTCTATCCTGTACTAGTCCTTTTCCTGCCTATAGTTTTAGCAGTACCAGATCTGAATGCTCTTCAAATTGGCACTTGCTTAATAATGGTTTCAGCTGGCTCTCTATAATACTTTTGCCTGAAATTCTGTTGAGAGAAAATACTATGGTCATGTGAAAATGGTTCCAGGATGATGGGTGTTAGTTACACTTGTGCTTTCTTTTTTCTTTTTTTTTTTTTTTTTTGAGACGGAGTTTCGCTCTTGCTGCCCAGGCTGGAGTGCAATGGCATGATCTCGGCTCACCACAACCTCTGCCTCCCAGGTTCAAGCAATTCTCCTGCTTCAGTCTCCCGAGTAGCTGGGATTACAGGCATGCACCACCACGCCCGGCTAATTTTGTATTTTTAGTAGAGATGGGGTTTCTCCATGTTGAGGCTGGTCTCAAACTCCTGACCTCAGGTGATCCGCCCACCTCGGCCTCCCAAAGTGCTGGGATTACAGGAGTGAGCCACCGCGCCTGGCCTACACTTGTGCTTTCTTTGGCTCCTCGAGTCCCAGAAGATCTCAGAATTAAGGGTTTAAGATTTTTGCTTTCTCTCCAACCCAGACTTGAAGGTGGACAAATTTGAAGACATCATTTTCTTTAGCAGTAGTTTCCACATTTTGCTGTACATTAGAGTTTGGGAGTGGGAGTTTTTAAAATCCCAGTCCCCAGATCTCACCCAATTAAATTGGATCAGAATAACTGTGGGTGGGAGCCAGGTGTCAGTATTTTTTTAAGGGTCTCCAGAGGCTTTGAACATTTTTACAGACTATCCCAAATTGCTTATTGGATCATCTGAGATATTTATACTTAGAATATTAATAAAGAACTCCTGGATAGTGTATAGATTCTCTTTGGAAGTATCCTCTCTAAAGGAACAGTAACCACATTTCTGCCTTTAGGTTTCTGGTTTTGGAAGACTCGTACGTAATTTGACCCTTCCTTACAGTCAGATCCATGAATTGAGGATGAATGGTTTGCCAGGATAAGTAGGATAAAAACCTAGAGATGTTGCTGTTAATCTGATTGGAGGTTCTGCCTACATGAAATTTGGTAGGGCATGAGTATTTATAGCATGGCAAAAGCATTCTCTCTAATAATTTGCATTGCAGCAACAAATTTGGAGCTAAAATACAGGTTTTTGGTTTGTTTTTGTTTTTATTTTTTTGAAACAGAGTCTCGTTCTGTCACCCAGGTTGGAGTGCAGTGGTGCAATCATGGCTCACTGCGGCCTCCAACTCCTGGGCTCAAGCAACCCTCTCACCTCAACTTCTCAAGTAGCTGGAACCACAGGTGTGTACCACCATGTCTGGCTAACTTTTTTTTTCTTTTGTAGAGACTAGGTCTCGCTGTGTTGACCAGACTGGTTTCAAGCTCCTGTCCTCAAGTGATCCTCCTGCCTTGGTCTCCCAAAGTGCTGAGATTACAGGTGTGAGCCACCACGCCCAGCCAGTATGACAGTTTAAAAAAAAAAAAAAAAAAGTTTGACCAGACACAGTGACTCAGACTTGTCATCCTAGCAATTTGGGAGGCCAAGGTGGGAGGATTACTTGAGCCCAGGAGTTCGAGACCAGCCTCTGCAACACTATGAGACCTCTTCTCTACCCAAAATCAAAAAAATTAGCCAGGCAAGTGGCACACTCCCGTAGTCCCAGCTACTTAGGAGGCTGAAGCAGGAGGATCTCTCGAATCCGGGAGATCGAGGCTGCAGTGAGCCCTGACTGTGCCACTGCACTCTAGCCTGGATGACAGAGCAAGACCCTGTCTCAAAAAATAATTATTATTATAATGGTTTTCATTTTCTGTAAATCTAAAATTTTTTTAAATGGTTTTCAGATAACAACTATGCACCAATTTAAGAAGAAAATCTTAGCTAGTACGTAACCACAGATGGTTCTAATTCTTTCTAGTTTCTTCATTTCTGGAGGCAACTCACTCTTGGAAGTTTCTGAATATATTCACCCTTTCTCTACATCTCTGGTTTGAACTTTCATCCTGGAGGAAATAGTGCTCATAAATGCACATACTCTCTAATCACATGTCAAAGTTAATTATTAGACAGTAACATACCAGAGATCAGCTGTGGGAAGGAAACAATTTCTACATTCTCCCATCTGAGGCTTCTGCAGAGGTAGTAGCATGTAGAGTTCCATACCAGCCTTCCTCACAGGCATCCTCTTGCAACTCTCCCTCAGCTCTCAGTCCTAGCAATTTCCTGCAACATTCCTTGCTGCAGGCGTGAGCCACCACACCTGGCCAGAAACTATAATTTATTTACTTTCATACGATCTGTTTCTCCACCTCAACCTCTAAAGAGAACTAGAAAACTGGAGTGGGAAAACTTTAGAAAACTACTAGTACTGACTGGGAGTTGAGGTATTGGTTGTAGCTGCATCTTCCTCCTTGCCCTTACTCCGAACATCAGTAAACAAATATGTCTGTCATTCTCCTTTAGAAATAAAAATAGGAACTACATAGACACCATTAACAGGTTTTTGATCATTTAGTAGTGGTTAAAAGGACCTTTGGCCATTATAAGAGGTCTAGAGAGAGTAAAGAGGACTTTACTAGGAAAGCAAAGAGAAGACCATAACTGAAGGCATATTCAACTTCTAGAGAATAGGACCAAATTGAACAACAATTTGGCACCAGTGTAAAGTGTGTCAGCAACAATTATTAATATTTATTGTTAACTATTCATACTAGCACTGGACATTAGGCTTAACACTTACTATTTTTCTGACCAAGCTAAGGAAATACAACTGTCAAGGGAACAAGGTAACAAAGTAGGCCAGGTGTGGTGGCTCATGCCTGTAATCCCTGCACTTTGGGAGGCTGAGACAAGAGGATCACTTGAACCCAGGAGTTTTAGACCAACCTGGGCAACATAGCAAGACCCCTTCTCTATCAAAAAAAAAATTTTTTTTTTTTAATTAGCTGGACATGGTAGTATGTACCTGTAATCCCAGCTACTCAGGAAACTGAGGTGGGAGGATCACTTGAGCCCAGGAGGTCATGGCTACAGTGAGCCATGATCTTGCCGGTATACTCTAACCTGGGCAACAGAGCAAGACCCTGTCTCAAAATATATGTGGGGACAAGCTTTTTATTTGTATTATTTATTTATTTTAAACAACAACATCTTGTCCAAGACAAATTTTTTTTAAAAGAGGAAAAGAATAAAGAAAAAGAAGGCCAAGGCCAATGGCTCACACCTATAATCCCAGTACTTTGGGAGGCCTACGTGGGAAGACTGCTTTAAGCCAAATTCAAGACCAGCCTGGGCAACATATAGCAAGACCTCATCTCTACAAAAAAAAATTTAAAAATTAGCTGGGCATGGTGGTGTGTGCCTCTAGTCCTTGCTACTCAGGAAGCTGAGGAGGGAGGATCACTTGAGCCAAGGAGTGTGAGGTTACAGTGAGCTATGATCACATCACTGCACTCCAGTCTAGGCGACAAGAGCGAGACCCTGTGTCAATAAAAAACAAAAAGAAAAATAATAAAAAGAATCAGAGGTCTTTAAAATATAACAGATGATGGATCCAGTGTTACATACCTAAGTATACCTTTACCAGAGCTTCTGCCTTGATATGTGAGTCTGAGGGTTCAACTGTAAATTGCAGAAAACTTATAAAATGGTATGGTGCCCAAGGACTGTTGCTAAGTCTTGCATGTAAGTCCAAAGTGGATACTATCCAAGTGACCTGCAATGCCATCCATAGATGGTGGGCAAAATTGATGGATGAGCTCTTGATCCAATGGGTAGCTTTGTTTTTATTATACATGTCTTTGGACCAGGCAATCATCTACTAAGTCACATTATAATAAGAAGAGGAGTATGAATGCTTAAAACAGACTTTGTTAGCTACCCTCACTGTGCTTTGAATTCAAAGCATAATTTCAGAGATAATGAGCTATATCTTCTCCTAAATTTTCTCTCTCTCTTTCTTTTCTTTTTTCTTTCTTTTCTTTCTTCCTTCCTTCCTTCCTTCCTTCCTTTCTTTCTTTTCTTTTCTTTCTTTCCTTTCTTTCCTTTCTTTCTTTCTTTCTTTCTTTCTTTCTTTCTTTCTTTCTTTCTTTCTGTCTGTCTGTCTGTCTGTCTTTCTTTCTTCAGGGTCTTGCTCTATTACCCAGGCTGGAGTACAGTGGTGCAGTCTTGGCTCACGGCCACCTCCATCTCCTGAGCTCGAGATATCCTCCTACCTCAACCCTCTAAGTAGCTGAGACTACAGGCGTGTGCCACCATGCTCAGCTAATTTTTCTATTTTTTGTAGAGATGGGGTCTCACCATGTTACTTAGGCTGGTGTTGAACTCCTGGGCTCAAGTGATCTGCCTACCACAGCCTCCCAAAATGCTGGGATTACAGGCATGAGCCATTGCACTCAGCGTCCTACATTTCCTGCCCCACAACTAGCAACTGTTTTTTCCTCTGATTTTTTTTTTTAATTTTTGAAATTATTTTATGATTTCAAAAGTAATGCCTGATTTTTTAGCTATGACACCAAAAGCACAAGCCAGCAAAAGAAAAATTAGATAAATTGGATTTCATCAAAATTAATAACTTTTGTTTATCAAAGGATACTACCAAGAGAATAAAGGTAGAATGAGAGAAAATATTTGCAAATCGTGTATCTGATAAGTGATTAATATCTAGAATAAAGAACTCCTACAGATCAACAATGAAAAACCCAAACAACCTAATTCAAAAATGGGCATAAGACTTGAATAGACATTTTGCCAAAGAAGATATCTAAATGACCAATAATCACATGAAAAGATGCTCAGAATCATTAATTATAAGAGAAATGAACATAAAAACCATGATGAATTACCACTTCATACCTACTAGGATGGTTGTTATCAAAAATGTGGAAAATAAAAAGTGTTCAAGAGGATGTGGAGAAATTGGAACCCTTGAGAATTGTTGGTTGGAACATAAAATGGGTACAAGCCATTGTGGAAAACAGTTTGGTGGATCCTCAAAAAGCTAAACAGAATTAACATATGATCCAGCAATTCTACTCCTAGGTATATACTTAAAAGAATGGAAAACAGATGTTCACACAAAAACTTGTATGTGAATATATGACAGTATTATTCACAATATTCAGAAGGTAGAAATAACCCAAGTGTCCATCAACAGATGAATGGATAAACAATGTGGTATAGCCGTACAATGGAATATTATTCAGCAAACAAAAAGAAATGAAAGCTGGTACAGTGACTCATGCCTCTAATCCCAGCACTTTGGAAGGCTGAGATGGGAGGATCACTTGAGCCCAGGAATTCAAGACCAGCCTGGGCAACATAGCAAGACTGCATCTCTAGAAAAAAATACAAAATGGCGGCCAGGCATGGTGGCTTATGCCTGTAATCCTAGCACTTTGGGAGGCCAAGGTGGGTGGATCAGCAGAGGTCAGGAGTTCGAGACCAGCCTAGCCAACATGGCAAAACCCCATCTCTACTAAAAATACAAAAAAAATTAGCCAGGCTTGGTGGCACACACCTGTAACCCTAGCTACATGGGAGGCTGAGGAAGGAGAATCGCTTGAACCTGGGAGGTAGAGGTTGCAGTGAGCCAAGATCGTGCCACTGCACTCCAGCCTGCACAATGGAAACAAGACTCCATCTCAAAAAAAAAAAAAAAAACCAAAAAAAAAACTGGGCACGGTGGCTCACGCCTGTAATCCTAGCACTTTGGGAGGCCAAGACAGGCAGATCACTTGAGGTCAGGAGTTCGAGACCAGCCTGGCCAACATGGTGAAACCCCATCTCTACTAAAAATACAAAAAATTAGCTGGGCATGGTGGCGCATGCCTGTAGTACCAGCTACTCGGGAGGCTGAGGCAGGAGAATCGCTTGAACCTGGGCGGCAGAGGTTGCAGTGAGCCGAGATCATGCCATGGCATTTCAGCCTGGATGACAGAGGGAGACTCTGTCTCAAAAAAAAAAAAAAAAAAAATCAACCTGGTATGGTAACACGTGCAGTGATAAACTCATTATCACTGTATAGGATGTTGTCAGTTAGGCTTACTTAGTACTCCCAGCTACTCAGGAGGCTGAGGCAGGTGGATTGCTTGAGCTGTGATCACACCACTGCCATCCAGCCTGGGGGACAGAGTGAGACCCTGTCTCCAAAAAAAAAAAAAATGAAGTTCTGATTCTACAATGTGGATGAACCTTGAAAATACATGTTAAGTGAAATAAGCCAGTCACGAAAGGACAAATATTGTATTTTTTCCACTTAGGTATCTAGAATGGATACATTTATATAGACAGAAAGAATATTAAGGGCCGTGGGGAGCATAGGGAATGGAGAATTATTGCTTAATGGCTACAAAGTTTCTATTTCAGGTGATGAAAAAGTTTTAGATATTGTGATGGTTCAAAAGGAAAAAGTAACAATTTTTATTGTTGAAAATTTAGGAGACAAAGTCAAAATTCACCAAGAGGAAAAGAATAAATTACCCAGAGATAACCAATGTTTGAATTTTTATATTATACATATATTTTTGTTGCTTCTTTTATTTTACATTTGTAACAAATTGAGACCCTTCTCTATATATTTCGTAATCTTCTTTGTTTAGAGAAATATATTCCTGTAACATATTTCCATAACATTAAATGACCTTCTATAACATTTTAAATAACTACAGAGTATTCCATGTTAAGGATGTATCATAATGGACTTAGTCATTATATCTTTTATATGGTTTAAAAAAAGATACTTCTTAAATTTTCCAGCTCTTCAAGAGCTGAGCTTCATTTTTTACATCATCAATAAAGTACCTCACATACCAAGGAGACACATTATGTGTTTCATAATAATAACCTTGCAACTTTGGACTTTTCGGTTTTTGTCCCAACTCCCTTTTCTCTTTTTATCCTCTTGCTGCATTTTGCCTACTTGGACATTTTCTTTTTGCTTCTTCCACCTGTTCTATGTGTCTTTCACTTTGCCACCAGTATGTAGCTTTATTGCTGCATCTGTTTCTTTTCTGGTAGAAACAGGTCAAACGTAAAATCAATAACCTGCTTCTCAGCCCAAAATAAACCTACAGGTGTTGATGTCTTTTGCTTTAGTCCACAGTTTTATTCTCAAGTGCAGTGCATAAACCATTTAGTGTTTTACACCGAAAATACGAGCTCCTGAGAACCAAGAAAGTGTAATCTTATCTTGTGAGGCAGCGTAGTTAAAAATACGTATAAGGCCATGCAGTATGGTTTACATCTGTAATCTCAATACTTTGGGAGGCCAGACAGGAGGATCACTTGAGCCCATAAGTTTGAGACCAGACTGGGCAACATAGCAAAACCTTGTCTCTACTGAAAACTTAAAAATAAAAATTAGCCAGGCATGGTGTCATACACCTGTAGTCCCAGCTATTTGGGAGGCTGAGGTGGGAGGACTTCTTGAGGCCAGAAGTTTGAGGTTGCAGTGAGTTATGATCATGCCACCGCACTCCAGCCTGGGCGACAGAGTGAGACTTAACCTCAAACAAAACAAACCATACAGGCTTTAGTTGAGAGTCATATTGATTGGGATTCAGATCCTAGCTTTTGCATCTTATTTAGCTATATAACATTGGAACAGATTGCTCTGAGTTTCCAGTTCCTCGTCTGTAAAATGGGAATGATTATACGTTGGAGGTTGGTGAGAGAATTAAATATGAGATAATATATAGAAGATGTTAAAGCACAGTACGTTGTATGCATTATTGGAAATACTGTCTGACCACCACCACATACCAAAAAAAAAAAAAATTAGGGAAAGCAACCAAATATCTAACCCATTGTATCTGGGACTAAGCATCCTTTCTGTATCATTAGGACTTGGGAAACTTCTTCCACAATTTTAGTGGGATTATATTGGAGTCTGAATCTTACTTTAGTGGCCAGATTCAGTGTGTAGTAACAATTAAGGTCTAGGATGCTTCTAATTGTTCATTTCATAGGTGGAAAAGGAAGATGGATACTTACTGCAAAGTATACAGCAAATTTTGTCTGGGAGCAAGACATACATAAGAGAAAGAATTTGAAATGACTCCAGCTTTGGTTGGGCAAATTCTGACAATTACTTTTAAATGTAAGCCCAATGAAGTCAAATATCTATAGTGACTCTTATCTCCAGATGAATTTTGAGAAAAAAAATAGAATTGTTATAAATTAAATGAAGCTTCAGAAAGATAGGACTCAATTTAGTCATATTGGTGGTTTTTTAAAAAATTCTAAATCTTTACATTGTATTTTAATGCCATAAACTCATTATCACTGTATAGGATGTTGTCAGTTAGGCTTACTAACGCTCCTTCTCCACCCCCCAACACACACAAATCATATATCTGATTTAAATCAGAACTCTGTCTCACACATACACACACACACACTCACACTCTCTCTCACACACACATGCACACACCCATGCTGCTGGAAATTTGGGGAATCACACTGAGTTGAGAATCAGAAAGTAACTGAGATTCTTATCTTTGGAAGGAAAGGTAAGTAAGTAGCTGAGGAGTTCCTATTCTTCTGTCAGCTCATCAGCCAGAGATGAGATCTGGTGCCACTCCAAACCCTGCCTGATGGGTTAAACCAGTATTAGGGTTATTTATTCTGTTCAGTACTTACTGAGTACCTGCTAAGTATTTAGGGAGAGAAAAGAAAAATGTATAGACAGATGTTATCTCTTCTAATAAAGCATCATTTTTGCGGGGGAGGGGTTGCTTTTTATTTTGTACATGAATACATGAAGTGGCACAACATTCAAAAGAGATGAAAAGGATAGGCAGTAAAAAGTAAGTCTTCTTTCCCTGTCCCTAGCCCACCTAGTTCTGCTACCTTGAGGCAACTACAGTTATAGTTTCAAAGTATAATTTTTAATATTTTTAAAATACTTTAATACTTTAAAAATCAGAACATTTATCTAGGAATAGAATAATATAGCAGTCATAGGGACACACTTTGACACATCACATAAGAAATTAGGTAAAGAGCCAGGTATATCGTGGCATGTGCCAGTAAGTCCCAACTACTTGGGAAGGTGAGGCAGGAGGATCACTTGAGTCCAAAAGTTCAAGTCCAGCCTAGGCAACATGGTGAGAACCCATCTCAAAAAAAAAAAAAAAAGTGTAGCCCATGCCTGTAATCCTAGCACTTTGGGAGGCCGAGGCCGGTGGATTTCCTGAGCTCAGTAGTTCGGGACCAGCCTGGGCAACACAGTGAAACCCCCTGTCTCTACTAAAATACAAAAGAAAAAAAAAAATAAGCCAGGCATGGCAGCATGCACCTGTAGTCCCAGCTACTCGGGAGGCTGAGGCAGGAGAATTGCTTGAACCCAGGAGGTGGAGGTTGCAGTGAGCCAAGATCTCACCACTGCATTCCAGCCTGGGCAACAGAGTCAGGCTCCATCTCCAAAAAAAAAAAAAAGTGTAAAAAAAATAGGTAAAGTAAATCATTAATTTCTCAATCAAATAAGTTCAGTCATGACAGACAACAAAAAATTTGTATGTGGAAGTCTTGGGGCTTAAGAGAGGATAAAAGTTAGATCAACATTAGAAGAAGGTATGGAAAATCTGTACACAAAACAGTACCTATACTTTAGCAGGGCAGCCAGTGAGTCAGAAATATGTTAAAGGGAAAGAGGTCCTCTACTTAGATCCAATAACTGTGTCTTTAGCATCTCAACCTCCTGAAAGTAAGAAGCTGGGGAGTTGGGGGTAGCTAGAGGGAGAGACCAGACCATCCATTTGCACAGAATATTCAAAAGAGTCTGTAGAACTTTGAGAAAAACCTTGCAGAGTGTACATCTTCACCTAAGACTAGAATAGCTAATGCGATTGTGAAATGGAATATTTATTTAGTGTGTAAGATTTGTGTTGATGGGTGGGGGGGGGATCCTTTGTCATTTATTTAAAAGTAATATAAAATTATAAAAATGTTTGTTACTGGCCCGGCAGAGCCAATTTGGCAGTCTAGAAAAAGTCTGGATTTATAAGCAAACTAATGGAAATAGGAAGGATTTTTTTAGTAATAGTTTTGAGGCAACTTTGTGAGGAGGGAATAAGTTGATTTACAGACCCATCTCAAACTATCTATAAACATATATACACATGAACATCTTAACTTTATGTAAGCCTGGTCCTATTTACTTTCAAATGGACTGGAATGAAAAGAAATTATACCTTACTGCATTTTTATCATGTCCCAAGTAGGCAGCTTTGCTTCCTAAGATTTGTGGGGTGGTTTCTTCATATTTGCTTTGTATATGGGAGCTCATTTTTAGGAAGTTTTATAACCGAAATATCTTCAAATAAATATATGCAAATAATACCACAAAACAGCATAAGAGCCCTACTAATGATACAGTCAGCAGATGCCATATAATTGTGAACTGAAAGAGATCACTTTTGGCTAAATTATAGAGCTCAGCTCATTTTCACCTTTTCCTAAAAAGGTGACTCTAGGTAAAAGGTAGCTGAGCAGACCACAGCAACTCTTGTTCAGTTTGATTATTTTAAACTAGGAAACCAGGTAACTGCAGTAGATGCCTGCTATTATGAGGGATTAGATAGGAGCAGTGAGCCATTGCTCAGCTCCTGTTCAGTGTGGGGGTTCCCCAGCCAGTTCATCACAGGTATCAGAGGGCAAACACTGTGACAGGAGCTGTCAGGAGGACTATACAAGGAGAAAGCATTATTGACACAGCAAAGACATGAGGTGACCTAGACGTTTGTAAGCCACTCAGGCAGCTACAGCTGAGGGAGCAGGCCTGGTTAGAGATTTCTCACAGGTGTTCTCCAGACCCGAACACTGTAGTTTTATGTAGATTGCTCCCCTCTTGGGAAGGAAGTAGAGCTGTTTTGTTTCTATTCACGTGTTATGTATTACCTCTCTCACTATCTCATTAACCAGTGTTGTCACCACCACACCCAACTCTGTGTACTAAAATTTGTTGTTCAGAAATTAAAAAAAAAAAAACTTAAGACATGAAACCTGAGAGCCCAGTTTACATTTTTCTTTTATTTATTTATTTACTTAGAGACCAAGTCTCTCTCTGTCACCCAAGCTGGAGTGCAGTGGTGCAATCGCAGCTCACTGCAACCTCTGCCTATTCTCATGCCTCAGCCTCCTGAGTAGCTGGGATTACAGGCGAGCCAACACACCTGACTAATTTTTGTATTTTTGGTGGAGATGGGATTTCACTATGTTGGCCAGGCTGGTCTCCAACTTCTGGCCTCAAGTGATCTGCCCACCTCGGCCTCCCAAAATGCTCAGCTTGCAGGCATGAGCCACCATGCCCAGCCTTATTTTTATTTTATATATATTTTTTTAGCCGGGACTACAGGCACACACCACCATGCCTGGCTAATTTTTTTTTTTTTTTTTTTTTTTTTTTTTTTTGAGACAGGGTCTTACTCTGTCACCCAGGCTGGAGTGCAGTGGTATGATCACAGCTCACTGCAGCCTCGACCTCCCAGGCTCAGCCATTCTCCCCACCTCAGCCTTCCAAGTAGCTGGGACTACAGGCACATACCACCACACGTGACTAATTTTTATATTTTTTGTAGGTATGGGGGTTTTGCCATGTTACCTAGGCTGATCTCAAACTCCTAGGCTCAAACAATCCTCCCACCTTGGCCTCTCACAGTGCTGGGACTACAAGTGTGAATCGCTATGCCTGGCCAACACTTGGCTTATTTTTTAAAAATTTTAGAGATGGAGTCTCACTGCGTTTTCCAGGCTGATCTTCAACTCCTGGACTCAAGCAGTCCTCCTGCTTCAGCCTCCCTAAGTAGTTGGGACTACAAGTGCGAGCTACCGCACCTAGTTCAATTTAGATTTTTCTATCATTATGCCATATTACCTAAGATACTGCAAGTCTGGGGCTGGTCTGAGTGCAGTGCTGTTTACAACTAGTTGATCACAACCAATTACAGATTTCTTTGTTCCATCTCTAATCCCATTGCTTCACTTAACTAACCTTAAAAAATAAATAAATAAAAAGATACTCCAAGTCTGTACAGAATGTGTACTGTGGCTCTTCCTAGACAGGGCATCCAGCTCTGTGCCCTATTTGGAAACCAGGGCTTCCATCTGGCTCCAGATGCCTGATATGACAGAGCTGAAGATAGCTACTATAAAATATGTTCAACAGTAATTTTATTTTAAAACCATCTCTGGAGACTTTTTACTGGTCTTTAAAGAACCCTTTATTTCCTTAGACAGATTAGGATATTCAGTACCCTATGCATCTTTGTGATCTTTTGGATTGTTAGAGGTAAGCCTTGCTGGTGATAATGTCTTCTGTTTTACATTAGAGTTTTGTCCCCCTCGTTCTAGATTATAAACTTCCTGGAAGCGCCAGGCGCAGTGGCTCACGCCTGTAATCCTAGCACTTTGGGAGGTCGAGGTGGGCGGATTGCCTGAGTTCAGGAGTTTGAGAACAGCCTGGGCAACACGGTGAAACCCCATCTCTACTAAAAATACAAAAAATTAGCTGGGTGTGACGGCGTGCGCCTGTAGTCCCAGCTACTTGGGAGGCTGAGGCAGGAGAAAAGCTTGAACCTGGGAGGCAGAGGTTGCAGTGAGCTGAGATCGTGCCACTGCACTCCACCCTGGACGACAGAGCTAGACTCCGTCTCCAAAAAAAATAAATAAATAAAAAATAAACTTCCTGGAAGCAATGACATGTTTATTCAACCCCACTCCCCCAACCCCTAAACAAACACACAAGAAGAATATAGCTTTGAATAGTAGCTCCTTGCAGATTGAATGAGAAACTACTAGAGTTTGCGTTATCTGTTATTTTAATTTCTTAGTAGTGTCCAAGATATCACACTCTCCTAGACTGGGAGCCAAAGAGCTATAAAAAATTGGTAGCAAAGTCACCAACTTGCTAGGAATCATAAATTACCCCTTACTCTTAAAGGTTGAAGGAAATTTGAGTTATAAAAGACAATATGTTACTCCAGCACCATCTAGAGGAAAGTCTAGAAAGGTTTAAAATGGTATTTTACAAGTTCACTATATCAGTTTATTTATCTATTTATTTAGAGACAGAGTCTCACTCTGCCGCCCAGGCTGGAGTGCGGTGGTGTGATCTGGGCTCACTGCAACCTCTGCCTCCTGGGTTCAAGCGATTCTCCTGCTTCAGCCTCCTGAGTAGCTGGGATTACAGTGCGTCACCATGCCCGGCTAATTTTTGTATTTTTAGTGGAGATGGGGTTTCTCCATGTTGACCAGGCTAGTCTCAAACTCCTGACTTCAGGTGATTCACCCGCCTCAGCCTCCCAAAGTGCTGGGATTACAGGCACGAACCATCATGCCCCGCCATCAGTTCAATTAAATCTATATATCACATTCTTCCTATCCTTTTTTATTATACATGTCATGATATGGTAAGATATCGTTCACTTGGCCATTCAACCAAACTTTACTCTCTTCTTTATTTATTTTATATATATATTTTCTTTTTTATAGAGATGGGACTCTTGTAATGTTGACCAGGCTGGTCTTGACCTCCTGGCCTCAAGCAATCCTTCCATCTCTTCCTCCCAAAGTACTCTGTTCTCATCTACTGCCTGATAGCATGTTATTTCTGCGTGTGTTTATCTCAACTGGATTGTAAAGTGTGTGAGAACAGATTGAGATCATGTCTTCTATTTCTATAATATGTATCTCCATAGCCCCTTACTACTGATAGGAAGTCATTAAAGATTGATTATTAAGTGATAGGTATAGGTATTACAACCTTATAGGCTAGATACAATATAGCAATATGGAAGATTCTTAAAAGCATAGCGCCAAGTGGGCCGGGCACGGTGGCTCACGCCTATAATCCCAGCACTTTGGGAGGCCGAGGCAGGTGGATCACGAGGTCAGGAGATCGAGACCATCCTGGCTAACACGGTGAAACCCTGTCTCTACTAAAAATACAAACGGTTAGCTGAGCGTGGTGATGGGCGCCTGTAATCCCAGCTACTCGGGAGGTTGAGGCAGGAGAATGCCATGAACCCGGGAGGCAGAGCTTGCAGTGAACCGAGATTGTGCCACTGTGGTCCAGCCTGGGTGACAGAACGAGACTCCATCTCAAAAAAAAAAAAGTATAGCACCAAGTTGAGGGGAAAAAAAACAGAATAGAAAAAAAAAAATTATAGCACCAAGTTGAGGGGAAAAAAAAGAGAATAGTCCAGGCATGGTGGCTCACGCCTGTTGGATCACTGAGGTCGGGAGTTCGAGACCAGCCTGACCAGCATGGGGAAACCCCGTGTCTGCTAAAAATACAAAATTAGCCGGCATGGTGGCACATGCCTGTAATCCCAGCTACTCGGGAGGCAGGAGAATCGCTTGAACCTGGGAGGCGGAGGTTGTGGTGAGCCAAGATCGTGCCATTGCACTCCAGCCAGGACAACAAGAGCAAAACTCCATCCCCCGCAAAAAATCAGAATGATATCTATAACATAATACTAAATAAGCAAAATAAAATATATGAAAACAAAACAATAATATATATAATATACATTTATAAGAACATATACAGGCTGGGCGTGGTGGCTCACGCCTGTAATCCCAGCACTTTGGGAGGCCAAGGCGGGTGGATCACCTAAGGTCAGGAGTTGGAGACCAGCCTGGCCAACATGGTGAAACCTCATCTCTACTAAAAATACAAAAAAAATTAGCTGGGCATAGTGGCAGGTGCCTGTAATCCCAGCTACATGGGAGGCTAAGGCAGGAGAATTGTTTGAACCCAGGGGACGGGGTTGCAGTGAGCTGAGATCACGCCATTGCACTCCAGCCTGGGCAACGAGAGAAACTCTGTCTCAAGAAAAGTAAATAAAAAGAACATATACAAACAAAAATGTGTACATTAAACATAAAGAATGTCTGTAGGGGGCAGGGGCATGGAAATTGTGTAAAATGGAATAAGTAATTAACTAACAAGGGGAAGCTGAAAACAACAACTTTACCAGATTTAGAAAACAGCATGGATAAGTAGCAGCTTTTGGCGAAGGATGAATTAAGCAACTCAGCACTCAGTCAAAAGTTTTTACCTTATTTTCTTTTTTTCCTTTTTTGAGACTGAGTCTCACTCTGTCACCCAGGCTGGAGTGCAATGGCGCGATCTTGGCCCACTGCAACCTCCGCCTCCCGTGTTCAGGCAATTCTCTTGCCTCAGTCTCCCAAGTAGCTGGGATTGCAAGCACCCACCATCACACCCAGCCAATTTTTGTATTTTTAGTAGATATGGGGTTTTACCATGTTGCCCAGGCTGGTCTCGAACTCCTGACCTCAAGTGATCAGCCTGCCTCAGCCTTCCAAAGTGCGGGATTACAGGCGTGAGCCACCATGCCTAGCTATCTTATTTTCTATAACTTATTTTAATATATTAGCCCACCAATCAGTAACAATTAACAAATATTTATTTAGCATCAAGTATTAGATCAGCTTTTTCCATATCTCCTTCCTACTCTCTTACACATGCCTCAGTTCTTCACTTGTGGTTTGGTCTCACTCTTCTTCATGTGTGTCATGCTTATCCCAAATCCATTTAGGATTATAAAATTCTCCCTATTCTTTCTCTGACCTAACAGTCCATGGCTTTACCACAGTTTGTAGTGCAGCATATGGTTTTGGGTTTTTAACTAATGGGTTTTCTCCTTTTTTCTTTCTTTCTCCTTCCTTCTTTTCTTCCTCCCTTCCTCCCTCTTTTCTTTTCTTTTTTCCTCCGTCCCTCCTCCCTCTCTCCCTCTTTCTCCTCCCCTCCCCTCTCTCCCTTCCTCCCTTCCTCTTTCTTTAGATCCAGCATCCCAACTAGTGGTTTTGAATATATCCATTCTCCAACACCACCCTGCCCCCCACCTCTAAGATTAGAACACAACTTTCCATTCAGTAGCCATATCTCTATTCTGTTTTGAATCTTCAGTAGCACTTGGCACAATGACGGAGTATGGTAAGTAGTATGGGCCAGGCACAGTGGCTCACGCCTGTAATCCCAGCACTTTGGGAGGCTGAGGCAGACAGATCACTTAAGGCCAGGAGCTCAAGACCAGCCTGGCCAACACGGCGAAACCCGTCTCTACTAAAAATACAAAAAATTAGCCGGGCGTGGTGATGCATGCCTGTAGTCCCAGCTACTTGGGAGGCTGAGCCAGGAGAATCACTTGAACCCAGGAGGTGGAGGGTTGCAGTGAGCCAAGATCGCACCACTGCACTGCAGCCTGAGTGACAGAGCAAGACTGCGTCTCAAAAAAAAAAAAAAATTATAAAAAATAATAGGTATTATGTATTTGCTGATTAGTTGCATAAAAGCAGTGTTTGAGGCCGTGCATGGTGGCTCACACCTGTAATCCCAGCACTTTGGGAGGCCAGGGCAGATGGATCATGAGGTCAAGAGATTGAGACCATCCTAGCCAACATGGTGAAACCCCGTCTCTACTGAAAATACAAAAATTAGCTGGGCATGGTGGTGCGTGCATGTAGTCCCAGCTACTCGGGAGGCTGAGGCAGGAGAATCATTTGAACCCCGTAGGCGGAGGTTGCAGTGAGCTGAGATCGCGCTACTGCACCCCAGCCTGGTGACAGAGGGAGACTCCGTCTCAAAAAAAGAACAGCAGCGTTTGAGGTAGATGAATCTGACAATAGTTTACCACCTGGATTGACAGAGATAAAGGGTGGAGTTAGGGAGCACAATTCAAAGACTATTGGGATAGTCTACAGGTAAGTTAATGAGGACTTAGACTCTAGTGGTTGTGGGGATGTGGAGAGGAAGACATTATTCAGAGATTTCAAAGGCAGAATGGGCAGGTCTTGGTGGCTGACTCTTGTCCCAATGCCAGAAAGTCAACTCTATTTACTTCTTTTTTTTTAGCCCTTGATCCCTCCTGGCTATGCCCAAAGTTTCCTGCTTCCTTTACAGATCATCACTTGCCTCTCCTCAGGATCCAGAATTCTCACAACTTTCAAGAATTCAAACTGGGCAAGCAAATCCCTGAAAGGCAAAACTGACTGCACTGGTAGAACTGGCTGATCCCCAGCTTTCTGTCTCCCAGCATGAAGATAGCAGCAGCTTAGTTAACTTCTCTATAAAGAGGCAGAAGGAAAACAATGCCTGGCTTTTATGCCTTATGTGTAGCAGTTCTTATACTTTTTGGTCTCAGGACCCCTTTTCATTTACCTTAAAAATTATTACTTTTTTTTTTTTGAGACGGAGTCTTGCTCTGTTTCCCAGGCTGGAGTGCAATGGCACGATCTCGGCTCACTGCAACCTCCGCCTCCCAGGTTCAAGCAATTCTCCTGTCTCAGCCTCCCGAGTAGCTGGGATTACAGGCATGCACCACCACGCCCAGCTAATTTTGTATTTTTAATAGATATGGGGTTTCCCCATGTTGATCAGATTGGTCTTGAACTCCTGATCTCAGGTGATCCACCCTCCTCAGCCTCCCAAAGTGCTGGGATTACAGGTGTGAGCCACCGCGTCCAGCCTAACTTAAAAATTATTGAAGGGCCACATACCATGGCTCACACTTATAATCCCAGCACTTTGAAAGATACACACACACACACACACACACATTATATATAATATACATATTATGTATAATATATGTTGAGGTAGATTAATCTGACAATAGCGTATATGTTGGGTGTGGTGGTGCACACCTGTGGTCCTAGCTACTTAGAAAACTGAGAGAGGAGGATCACTTGAGCTTTAGAGGTTGAGGCTTCAGTGAGCCGTAATCATACCACTACACTCCAGCCTGGATGACAAAGATCCTGTCTCAAAAAAAAAAAAGGTATTGAGGACCTCAAAGAACTTTTGTTTTTATAGATTATATCTATTGATATCTACCATTTAGGAATTAAAATTTAGAAACTCAAAGTGTGTATTATTCATAATAATGAACCTGTTACATGGTAATATAAATAGTATTTTTAATGGAAAATAACTATTTTCATATTTTTAGTAGAGACGGGCTTTCACCATGTTGGCCAGGCTAGTGTCCAACTGGCCTCAAGTGATCTGCTCACCTCAGCCTCCCAAAGTTGTGCTTTTTCGTTTCTCTCTCTAGGAGAGCCTTAAAGATCTATGTTTCATTTGTAGCCATTTCTGGGAATTCTTGGCACCTGAACTGAGATCCTCATTACCCATTGTTGTTAGAAATAACATGTTCAAAAGAGGTATAAAACGTGTTTTTAGTTTTTTAAAAGTTTTTTATTGGACATTTACCACACACACTCACACACTGCATTCAAAACTCGCTGGCAAACTATGGTCGTAGGGAGTTACCAAAAATAGTTTCTCAGACTGATTCCTTTGGTTAGTAGCTATAGAATTTTTCCCCATGGACTTTGAGTTCCAAATAACAGACCCTTAAGAGAATCATGTAATTAGTGGATGATAGAGCTACGTTAGTATTTACTCCCTGATTTCCTAGCCTAAAGTAGATTGGAAGAAGGAAGTTGGATGTAATAGAGAGGTTGGTGATAAGGGAAAGACTACTGCAGAAGGCAGACATATTAATGACGAGAAAAAGCAACTGCTGACAGCCAAAGAGGAGACCGAGAAGCAAAACACAGAAACTCAGCAGAGTAGTTTGGTCTCAATTAAAGAGGGCCATTAACCCCTAATATCTCAGGAACCTTTAAAGGGACATCTCTTTACCACACCACAGAATAATTGTGTCTAGAATAATGACCCTGAGTCATCAAGAAAATTTTAAAATACGCTCTGTATATGGGAAGTCCCCAACTTATGAATGGTTTGTGGTCCAAAGTTAATTTTCAAAACATTTTTTTGGAACGCAAAACATTTTTCTTTCTTTCTTTTTTTTTTTTTTTTTTGAGACTGAGTCTTGCTTTGTTGCCCAGGCTGGAGTGCAGTGGCATGATCTCGGCTCACTGCAACCTCTGCCTCCTGGGCTCAAGCGATTCTCCTGCCTCAGCCTCCCGAGTAGCTGGGATTACAGGTGCACGCCACCATGCCCAGCTAATTTTTGTATTTTTAGTAGAGACGGGGTTTCGCCATGTTGGCCAGGCTGGTCTTGAACTCCTGACCTCAGGTGATCTGCCCACCTCAGCCTCCCAAAATGCTGGGATTACTGGCATGAGCTGCCACACCTGGCCTCAAAACATTTTCTATAGAAATAATGAAATAATTATTTTGGGCCTTAGACAAGCTGCTTTTTTCATTTTTTTCAGTCCAATAAACAACCTTTGAATGCCTAATATTAGTAAAAGTATTTCTTTTTTATCTGGCTCTCATTTATATCTTTGTTTCAGTGAGAGTTCATTCTGAGGCCAGAGCCTGAACATAAATACAGTTCCCCTCTGGCCTCATAATCTGTTCCTCAAGGTGCAGACGGTCTATGACAGGGATTAGCAAGTAAGGGTTCGGTTACCAAATCCAGTCCCACTTCTGGTTTTTATAATACAGTTTTATTGAAACACAACTATGCCTATTTGTTTACATATTGTCTGGGGCTCTTTTTCTACTCTAAGAGTTGAGAAGTTATGACGGAGACTGTGTGGCCTGCAAAGCTTTAAATATTTACTATCTGTCCCTTACTTTAAAAGCCTGCCAATCCCCAGTCTGTGTGATCTGGTCCACCGTTGTCACTAATATGCTGTCTCTCTGACCTCATGTGTTCTCACTCTTCCCCTCATTTATTCCACTACAGCCACACTATCATCTTTGCTCTTCCGAACGTGCCATGTGCATTCCCACCACAGGGCCTTTGTACTTGCTTTTTCCGCTGCCTAAAATGTCTTCTAATTTCCACAGAGCTCGCTGTCTCACCTCTTACAGGTTTCTCTGCTTGAATGTCATCTTCTTGAGCAGGCTTTTTAAAATTGCCCTTTATAAAATAGCAGCATCACCATCCCTCACATCGTCTTCTGCTTTGTTTTTCTCCATAGCTTATCACTCTCTGGGTTTTTGTTGTTTGTTTGTTTGTTTGTTTGTTTGTTTGTTGAGACCGGGTTTCACTCCCGTCACCCAGGCTGGAGTGCAGTGGCGTGATGTGGACTCACTGCTGCAACATCCACCTCCTGGGCTCAAGTGATTCTCCTGCCTCAGTCTCCCAAGTAGCTGGGACTACAGGCGTGTGCCACCATGTCTGGCTAATTTTGGTATTTTTTGTAGAGACAGGGTTTCACCATGTTGGCCAGGCTGGTCTCGAACTCCTGGGCTCAAGCAGTCCTCCCGCCTTGGCCTCCCAAGCTGGGATTACAGGTGTGAGCCACCACGACTGGCCGCGTATCACTATCTGACATATGCTTACATGTTCCCTTATTTATTGTCTTTCTCCTCTTATCTGAATGTGAGAGCAGAGACTTGGTCAGTTTTGTGTGTTACCATGTCCCAGTACTTTAGAACAGTGTCTGGCCCAGAGTAGGTGCTCATTTGTGGAATAATAGAATGAATGAAAGCAGGTATGTGTGCTAATCTGTACTTTACCCTGGTTAGTTAGGGTGTATTTGTATCCAGTTAGGGTATAGTTGTCAACATCAATCAGGATTGAAAATTGGGATTAAAATAAGATTTAAAAGCAGCATATAGGCAAATGCTGATGTTTCCATTTGGAAACTCAATGCTACTGGAATATTCAGGTACACTTCATCTCTTCCCCTTTCTCTTTTGTTGTCTCTTATGCTGAGGGCAAGCATCTGGCCTTATTTATCCTTATTCTCTAGTACTTAGTCCAGCACATTCCATAAAGTTGGCTCTTAATAAACATTTGCTGCCAACCCAGGAGTGGACCTCAGCATTTCTTCACTGTTTTTGTAACTTCAATACTTCACAGAATGCTTGGCAAATAATAGATGCTCAATAAATATTCGTTCAAGGTAGGAATGAATTATTTGTCTACCTAGAATAGACATTCCAGGTTATCTGTTATGTAACAAATTAACCTAAAACATAGTTGTCTAAAACAATAAATATTATCTCACAGAGTTTCTGTGGCTCAGGAATTCAGGAGTAGCTTAACTGGGTGGTCTGACTCAGGGTCTCTCATGAGGTTGTAGTCAGTTGTTGACTGGGGCTGGAGGATCCTCTTCCAAGTTGCTTCACTACATGACTATTGGCAGAGGGCCTCAGTTGCTGGCCTCGTGGACTTCTCCATAGGGCTGCTTAAGTGTTCTCACAAAATGGCTGCTGTCATCCCTAAGGGAAGAAATCCCAGAGAGAAAGCAAGGAGGAATCCCCAATAATACCTTTTATCACCTTGTCTCAAAAGTCATGCACCATCACTTCTGCAAGTTGCTAAAGGCAGCTCACACTCCAGGGGATGAGAATTAGGCCCCATCTTTTTTTTTTCCTCTGTGAATTAGGCTGGAGTGCAGGGGCAACATCTCAACTCATTACAGCCTAGATCTCCCGGGCTCAAGTGATCCCCCCACATCAGCCTGCATAGTAGTTGGCACTACAGGCACATGCCAACAAGCCCAGATAATTTAAAGAATTTTTTAGAGACAGGGTCTCACTACATTGCCCAGGCTAGTTTCGAATTCCTGTGCTCAAGCAATCCTCCCACCTTGGCCTCCCAAAATGCTGAGATTACAGGCATGAGCCACCATGCTTGGCCATGAAGCATTTTTAAAACATTGAGATATTTCTACTAAAAGTAATAATTTTTTTTTTCTTGAGACAGGGTCTCTTTCTGTTGCCCAGACGGGAGTGCAGTGGCGCGATCTCGGCTCACCACAACTTCTGCCTCCCAGGCTCACGCGATTCTCTTGCCTCAGCCTCCTCAGGAGCTGGGATTACAGGCACGCGCCACTACTGCCCGGCTAATTTTTGTATTTTTAGTAAAGATGGGGTTTCACCATGTTGACCAGGCTGGTCTTGAACTCCGGACCTAAGATGATCCACCTGCCTCGGCCTCCCAAATTGCTGAGATTACAGGCATGAGCCACCATGCCTGGCTAACTAATAACTATTTTTATGTGTTTTTTTGGGAATAGGTGATACATACAGATGTATGTATTACCTATACCTGTATGTACGAGTTCAAAAGCTAAAAGGTTTTATACAGAGAAATGATAGGATATGAGAGGTTTTATTTAACAGGATCTCTCTGGTCTCTGTGTTGAGAGCAGGTCAGAAAGTGATAAAGATGGAAGCAAGTTAGGAAGCTATTGCAATAATTTAAGGAGTGCTTGGAGCAGTAGAAGTGGAGGTAATGAGAAATGATCAAAATCTGGATATATTTTGAAGGTTGAGCCAAAAAGATTTGCTGATGGTCAGGTGTGGGGACATGCATAGTAGGAGAGGAACCAAGTAAAACTCTAAGGGTTTTGACCTGAACACCTAGAAGGATGTACACATGCCATTACCTCAGATAGGGAGAATTCAGAGCAAGTTGTTTTTGTTGTTCTTGGAGGAGAGGGT
Organism: Pan troglodytes; assembly: GCF_028858775.2. Lineage (NCBI taxonomy): Eukaryota > Metazoa > Chordata > Mammalia > Primates > Hominidae > Pan > Pan troglodytes. The sequence continues at coordinate 56,651,652 of NC_072414.2, forward strand.
TGTTAAGGAGAGGATGGGTATCAGGAGCTCAGTTTGGAACACGTTAAGTTTGAGATCTCCATTTAGACGTCCAATGGAAATGTCAAGTTTGTGATTAGATACATGAATCTGGAGTTTAGGGCAGAGGTTGGGGCTAGGGATAGAAGTTTGAGTCATCAGCTACACATGAAGTATCAGCAAAAGATGCTGAGGAATGACCAGAGAGATAGGAGGAGAACCAGGAGAGTATGGTGTCTGGAAGCCAAGTGAAGGAAGCGTTTTAAGAAGGGAATTGGTCTGAGCATGAAGGAGCTGAGCATGAAGGTACCAGATCCCTGAGAGAAAGTATGTACTAATGGAAATAGTAAAAATGAGGGGCCTAGAAAAAAAATCTCTCTCTCTCTTTCCACTATTATACTTGGATCAGCCTTGACTACACAAATGTTTTGAGGTTTTGAATTATTATCTGAAACAAAGCAGTGCTGCTTTGGGATTGAGTTTGTCTCAGCATTTCACTCCTAAGAACTGTGGGAACCTGGCCAGTGGTGGTGGCTCATGCCTGTAATCCCAGCACTTTGGGAGCCCGAGGCAGGTGGATCACCTGAGGCAGGACTTCGAGACCAGCCTGACCAACATGGTGAAACAGTATCTCTACTAATAATACAAAAATTAACGAGGTGTGGTGGTGCACACCTGTAATCCCAGCTGCTTGGGAGGCTGAGGCAGGAGTATTGCTTGAGCCTGGGAGGCAGAGGCTGGAGTGAGCCGAGATTGCACCACTGCACTCCAGCCTGGGTGACACAGTGAGTCTCTGTCTCAAAAATAATAATAATAATAACCAGGGGAACCTGACTAGTGCCTCATACATGTCATCATTTTCCCTTTACTCTGCTCCAATATTTATCACCTTGAAGAAGGGAGAATAGTGAGTACTCTAAAACTTAATAATGGGTAATTAGATTATGTCCATAAGACTTGGTAAATCTGAAAGTAAGATTCTAGAGAAACACGGAGCACTATTTATTACTGCTGTTTTTTAGCAGTATTATCCTCAAACATGCTGAGCCTTTCCTTATTTTGTGAACACTTAGGAAAAATAGTAAGTTTTCCAAGATGAAGACCAGTTTTTCTTTCTCTTCAGCCTACTTGCTTCCCTAAAGCTAGCCCCTAATAGAGAAACTTGGTCTGTTAAGTGTTATTTGCTGCTTTTCTTTCCTGTCGTCCTGTTCTCCAGCTGTCTCAACTCGGAACCTTGCAGGAAGACTATTAAACCTCATCAATGTGTGTTTCCTTTGACATTTAAACAAGCCTCCATTTTGTCTTTCCATATCATAATTTTTTCTCTTCCCTTCTCCCATTTCCAGCACCTTGTTTGACCTGTCTTCTCTTCGGCTCATTCATTATTGCTAAAGTTTGCAGATTATACCAAAGGAAGAAGCCAGATTTATAAATATGTGTTCCCACCCAGCTGTTTCAAGAATAGTAATGACATTCATCTTCTAGTTGTGTGCCTGCTCTCTGTGTACAGCTGTGCTCATCTGCCCTTATAAATGAGATGCCTATCTCTAAGTCTTACCTTCTCTATAAATGGACTCTGTTCCTATTAAATTGATTATGCAGTAATCAGAGCAGGCCATCTTTTGGGGGAGACATCCACTTGAAATCACTTTGCTAATAGCTAGAGAGAATTTAGCCTAATTACTTCTTTAGGAGATATGCCATTTCCCTTAAGATGCCAGGGCACTGCAAAGGGATAGGATTCCTATGCTTTTCCCCTCTGGATGACCCCCTGCAATCCTGTATGTGTATGTGTCTTTTATCTAAGGTGAAGGTAACAGGATATTCTAAGAAAATTGTGTGAAAACAATCAGAATCCATTAGAGATAGCTGTGTCAGGCCTTAGAGTCTGAAAGATCTGACCACTAATAGTGAACCCTTGAGTAAATGATTTATCCTTTCTGGTGTATCATTTCCTCCTTTGCAAAGTAGCCTTAACGATCCTTATATGACAGGATTTTTGGCACCCACTTATGGCCTGCCTTCCTCAAAAAGTGATTTAAGACCAGGTGCCGTGGCTCATGCCTGTAATCCCAGCTCTTTAGGAAACCAAGGCAGGAGGATCACTTGAGACCAGGAGTTTGAAACCAGCCTGGGCAACATAGTGAGACTCTGTCTCTATTTTTAAACAAACAGAAAAAATTATAAAAAGTAAACAAATAGGCCGGGCCCAGTGGCGCATGCCTGTAATCCCAGCACTTTGGAAGGCCGAGGCAGGCAGATCACCTGAGGTCAGGAGTTTGAGACCAGCCTCAACTTGGAGAAACCCCGTATCTACTAAAAATATAAAATTAGCTGGGCGTGGTGGTACATGCCTGTAATCCCAGCTACTCGGGAGGCTGAGGCAGGAGAATTGCTTGAACCTGGGAGGCGGAGGTTGCGATGACCCAAGATCACGCCATTGCACTCCAGTCTAGGCAACAAGAGCAAAACTCCATCTCAAAAATAAAAATAAAAATTAAAAATTAAATTAAAAAATAAATAAACAAATGCCAGCTACTCAGGAGGCTGAGGCAGGAGAATCGCTTGAACCCAGGAGGCGGAGGTTGCAGTGAGTAGAGATTGCGCCACTGCACTCCACCCTGGGCAACAGAGCAAGACTTCGTCTCAAAAAAAAACACACACACACACACAAATAAAAATAAAAGTGATTGGCCTAGTGACTACTGTAATCTCAGCACTTTGGGAGGCCAAGTTGGGTGGATCGCTTGGGGCCAGGAGTTCAAAACCAGCCTGGCCAACATGGTATAACCCTGTCTTTACTAAAAACACAAAAATCAGCCATGCATGGTTGCACACGCCTGTAATCCCAGCTACTTGGGAGGCTGAGGCACAAGAATTGCTTGAACCTGGGAGGCGGAGGTTGCAGTGAGCCAAGATTGCACCACTGCACTCTAGCTTGGACAACAGAGTGAGACTCTGTCTAAAATAAAAATAATTAAATAAAAATAAAAGTGATTTAAGGCTGTAAATATTCAATAAGATAATATGAAAACATCTAGCACATAATAGTTTTATTTTTCTTTTTTACTTTATTGTATTTATTTATTTTTTGAGATGAAGCCTTGCTCTGTCGCCGAGGCTGGAGTGCAGTAGCACAATCTCAGCTCACTGCAACACCTCCTTGAACACCTCCTGGGTTCAAGCAGTTCTCTTGCCACAGCCTCCTGAGTAGCTGGGACTACAGGCACCCACCACCACGCCCAGCTAATTTTTGTATTTTTAGTAGAGATGGGGTTTCACCATCTTGGCCAGGCTGGCTGGTCTTGGACCCTTGACCTCAAGTGATCACTCGCCTTGGCATCCCAAAGTGCTGGGATTACAGGCATGAGCCACCGCACCCGGCTTAATCCTATATTTTTAAAAATCTAAGATTTGGGCCAGGCGCGGTGGCTCATGCCTGTAATCCCAGCACTTTGGGGAGGCCGAGGCGGGCGGATCATGAGATCAGGAGATCGAGACCATCCTGGCTAACATGGTAAACCCCGTCTCTACTAAAAAATACAACAAAAATTAGCCGGGTGTGGTGATGTGCGCCTCTAGTCCCAGCTACTCGGGGGGGCTGAGGCAGGAAAATGGCGTGAACCTGGGAGACGGAGCTTGTAGTGAGCCGAGATTCGTGCCACTGCACTTCAGCCTGGGCGACAGAGCGAGACTCTGTCTCAAAAAAACAAAACAAACAAAAAAACCCTGAGATTTGTAGAAGCCAAGTGACTTGTTCAAGGTTACACTATAACAAAGCCAGGATTTGCACTGAGGTTTTCTAACTCCATGTCCAGTGATTTTTAGACAACATTGTATGTCAAAGAATAAATGAATATAAGTGAGTTACTAGAGATACGTCCTAGAAGTGCCAAATCAAAAAGTATTTTATTAGTGGGTGGCCGTAGACAAACAAAAGCTAATTCCAGATCCCCCAGATTTATTGTCTTGATATATTCCATAGAAAATGTGCCTTGGAGCTGGGTGTGGTGGCTAACACCTGTAATCCCAACACTTTGGGAGTCTGAGGTGGGCAGATCACCTGAGATCGGGAGTTCGAGACCGGCCTGACCAACATGGTGAAACCCTGTCTCTACTTAAAAAAAATACAAAATTAGCCTGGGCATGGTGGCACCTGCCGTAATCCCAGCTACTCAGGAGGCTGAGGCAGGAGAATCACTTGAACCCAGGAGGTGGAGGTTGCAGTGAGCTGAGATCAGGCCATTGCACTTCAGCCTGGGCAACAAGAGTGAAACTCTGTCTCAAAAAAAAAGAAAAAAGAAAAAGAAACAGAGATGCAAGTCACTAAGTGGGGCTGAATCTGTGGACTGGCTGACTTCCAGATCTGGGAACAAAGAGTAGTCGTGAGAGGTGATTTCAGAGGAGTAAATAGATACTAAAAATGCTCATAGACAAGAATGTGAGGCCAGGAGAGTGAGATGCTAACCCCCAACCAGCCTTATGAAAGGAGGCTTAAAATAAGTTAATTGTTGAATGGAGGAGGGAAGCTTTAAGGAGTTAGGAAGGACTGTGTCAAGCTGCCTCCTGATTCATTATTAGAATAGAAGTGTGATATCCTAAATTTCACTGTGGCATAGGCCATTTGAAGACCTGTTGTACTGAGTCCCTAGGGGACCAGAAGAAAGAAATTTGCAAAGTGATGAGACAGAGAAAGGGGAAAAAGTAATAACAAAGACATTCCACTCAATATGAGGCTGCAAACCAAAATGTTAATGATAGAAATCTAATGTTAAGAAAGATAACCAATAAAAACCAGGACTTCCACTTCAGAGAAGATGGAGTAGTCAGATTTTTCCCTATTCCTCCCCTAAATACAACTAAAAACTCTGGAAATTATTTATAAAACAAATACAGCAAGACTGAAACATGGAAGAAAGAAGGCAGACCAGCCATGGGTCACAAGACCTTAGAAACAACATGGTGATGAGTTCCCTGGGTTTTCTTTTTGTCTCTAATATCCCAGACATGGCGCTAAAACTGAATATTATATTTAATGGTAAAAGACTGAATGGAGCCAAGTGTGGTGGCTCACACCTATAATCCCAGCACTTTGGAAAGCCAAGGCAGATGGATTGCTTGAACTCAGGAGTTCAAGACCAGCCTGGGCAAAATGGTCTTGACAAGAGGATAGCTTGAGCCCGAGTTTGAGCCCAATCTGGGCAACATAACAAGACATTGTCTCTAAAAGAATTAAAATGCCAGCCAGGTGCGGTGGCTCATGCCTGTAATCCCAGCACTTTGGGAGGTTGAGGCAGGCGGATCACATGAGGTCGGGAGATTGAGACCAGCCTGACCAACATGGAGAAACTCTGTCTCTACTAAAAATACAAAATTAGCTGGGGGTGGTGGTGCATGCCTATAATCCTAGCTACTTGGGAGGCTGAGGCGGAGAATTGCTTGAACCCAGGAGGCGGAGGTTGCAGTGAGTGGAGATCACACCATTGTACTCCAGCCTGGGCAACAAGAGCGAAACTCCGTCTCAAAAAAAAAAAAAAAAAAGGAATTAAAGTGCCCAAAAAAAACCCTATATAAAACATAATTTTTCTTTTATCAGATTGGCAAAGAACAAAATGAGAACATCATGTTGCCAAAGGAAAAGGGCAAGAGGTATTCATGGGCTACTATAAATGGGTATATGAATGAGTACGTCCTCTTTGAGGCAGTTTGGAGGTGGTTTGGCCGTATTTGTGAGAACTCCAAATACAAGTGCACTGTGATTAATGGTTTTACTTACAGGAATTCATCTTACAGACATATTTGTGTAGGTAAAATGAAGCATTTGTACAAGATTATTCATTGCAGTTTATTTGTAATAGCAGAAGATTGAAACAACCTAAATGTCCGTTCAAATGCTGCCATTGAAAAGAATGAAGTAGCTCTCTGTCTACACATACGGAATGATCCAAAATATTTGGGTACATGAAAAAAGCAGTGTGCAGAACACTGTGTGTATATTGCTATCATTTAAGGAAGAATATATGAAGATATTTGCATATATACATATAAAATATCTGTGGAAGACTTTTGGATGTTTCCACGTAGGGGAACTGGAAGACTGAAGAACAGTTATGGAAGGGACACTTCATTTTATATTAGGGTTTGTTGGGGATTTTTTTTTTGGTCGGGGCATGGGGATTACCTTTTGAATTTTGGAGTAAGGCTACATTACCTAGTCAAAAGCTTTATTTTTTTATTTTTTATTTTTTTTTTGAGACGGAGTCTCACTCTGTCACCCATGCTGGAGTGCAGTGGCGCAATCTTGGCTCACTGCAAACTCCACCTCCTGGGTTCAAGTGATTCTCCTGCCTCACTCTCTTGAGTAGCTGGGATTACAGGCATGCACCACTATGCCCAGCTAATTTTTGTAATTTTATTAGAGACAGGTTTTCCCCATGTTGGTCAGGCTGATCTTGAGCTCCTGGCTGCAAGTGATCTGCCTGCCTTAGTCTCCCAAAGTACTGGGATTACAGGTGTGAGCCACCACTCCCGGCCAAAAAAAATTTTTTTTAATTATCCAGGTGTGGTGACATGCTCTTGTGATCCCAGCTACTTGGGAGACTGAGGTGGGACGATCGCTTGAGGCTGTACTCCAGCCTGGGCAACAGAGCAAAACCCCATCTCCAAAAATAAAAATAAAATGTGTCTTGACAAAACCATGAAGTCTTTACAACTGTTACCCATCCTAAGGGACCTCAGTAGCATTGTAGGCAATTCCTATGAAACTATTCTGGCCCAATCCTATTTGTCCCATTGGTACCCAGAGTACCTCCTAAACCCTCTTATAGAAGTCTGAGTGCTGATCAAAAGAATACTATTCTCAGTGGCAAATGGGGTGTGTCTTGTCTATATCTATGTGCTCTTATTTTCCAGGGATGTTGGTGGTAAATGTAACGTGGAGGAACAAGACATATGTAGGTACACTCCTTGACTGCACACGACATGATTGGGCACCCCCAAGGTAAGCACTTACAGCTATTTAGGTTATATTATTCTGAACCACACTAATTGGTGATCCCTTATACTTTTATCCTGCTAGAGTTGTACATCCAGCTTTTAAAGGACATGATGGTGTAGATACCAGGGAAAGCACTGTATTTATCTGACATTCAAGAAGACTGAATGGCCAGGCGCGGTGGCTCACGCCTGTAATCCCAGCACTTTGGGAGGCTGAGGCAGGCGGATCACCTGAGGTCAGGAGTTCCAGACTAGCCTGACCAACATGGAGAAACCCCGTGTCTACTAAAAATAAAAAATTAGCCGGGCATGGTGGTGCATGCCTGTAATCCCAGCTGCTCGAGAGGGTGAGGCAGGAGAATCGCTTGAACCCAGGAGGCAGAGGTTGTGGTGAGCCAAGATCACACCATTGCACTCCAGCCTGGGCAACAAAACGTGAAACTCCATCTCAAAAAAAAAAAAAAAAAAAAAAAGAAGATGAATTGTGTATTAAAGTGTTCGGGGGGCCGGGTACGGTGGCTCACGCCTGTAATCCTAGCACTTTGGGAGGCCAAGGCGGGTGGATCATGAGGTCAGGAGATCGAGACCATCCTGGCTAACACAGTGAAACCCCATCTCTACTAAAAATACAAAAAAATTAGCCGGGCGTGGTGGCGAGCGTTTGTAGTCCCAGCTACTCGGGAGGCTGAGGCAGGAGAATGGCGTGAACCCGGGAGGCGGAGCTTGCAGGGAGCCGAGATCGCGCCACTGCACTCCAGCCTGGGGGACAGAGCAAGACTCCGTCTCAAAAAAAAAAAAAAAAAAAAAATTAATTAAAAAAAAATAAAGTGTTCAGGGGGTGCTCACTTCAGTGGTACATATACTAAAATTGGACCAATACAGAGAAGATTAGCATGGCCCCTGCACAAGGGTGACATGCAGATTCGTTAAGTGTTTTATATTTTTAAAATTAGGAAAAAAAAGTGAAGTGTTGAGGGGATGCACTTTGACTGGAATTATTAAAGTCACCTTGAGACCAAAGCTATAACATCTAACCATGGGTGAGCAAACATTCATTGATGATAGCTATTTCTCAGAAATTTGAACTCAAGAACACTTTTAGTTTTATAAACTCTACTAGAACATACGGGTTTCACAAGGACCTTTTCATGTTGCAATTTGACCTTTAGATGGATATTTCAATCAATGGCCCCTTATAGCTTTTTCCTAATATTAGTACTCAGTTCGTCAGGGTTTGGGAAATCCAGGCGTTGAGGGTAACTTGCAACTAACATACAGGTAGCATCCTAGGAGCTTACCAATTAATGCAATTCCCATGCAGTCACAAGTTTCTTTGTTGGATCATATTCATTGAAAATGGTAGTTATTATCTGAACAGTTCTTTTAGGAAAAGTATCTTAAACCTTCATCTGCCCATTGTTCCCATGAAACAAAGATGGGCAGAAATGTCCCAAGGAAAAGTATTTTAAAGTTCTTGATTCCATACCACTTTCTTATTCTCAGATGTGATTATTGTCTACCGAGGGCTATTTATGCCTCTTAATTTTCAGAGATGCTGGGCCAGGTTTCTAGAGGCTTAGAATTTTTTTTTTTTTTTTTTGAGATGGAGTCTCGCTCTGTCGCCCAGGCTGGAGTGCAGTGGCACAGTCTTGGCTCACTGCAAGCTCCACCTCCCGGGTTCACACCATTCTCCTGCCTCAGCCTCCCGAGTAGCTGGGACTACAGGCGCCCGCCACCGCGCCCGGCTAATTTTTTGTATTTTTAGTAGAGACAGGGTTTCACCATTTTAGCCAGGATGGTCTCGATCTCCTGACCTCGTGATCCTCCCGCCTCGGCCTCCCAAAGAGCTGGGATTACAGGCATGAGCCACCGCACCCAGCCCAAGGCTTAGACTTTTATAAGACTATATTCAGGCTGGGTGCGGTGGCTAACGCCTGTAATCCCAGCACTTTGGGAGGCTGAGGCGGGTGGATCACCTGAGGTCAGGAGTTCGAGACCAGCCTGGTCAACATGGTGAAACCCTGTCTCTACTAAAAATACAAAAATTAGCTGGGCATGGTGGCTCATGCCTGTAACCCCAGCTACTCGGGAGCCTGAGGCAGGAGAACCACTTGAACCAGGGAGTTGGAGGTTTCAGTGAGCTGAGATCACTCCGCTGCACTCCAGCCTGGGCGACAGAGCAACACTCCATCTCAAAAAAAAAAAAAAAAAGACGATATTCAGACCATAATAGTTGCCCTGATAAGAATCAGAAGCAGGCCAGGCGCAGTGGCTCACACCTGTAATCCCAGCACTTTGGGAGGCCGAGGCGGGTGGATCACAAGGTCGGGAGATCGAGACCATCCTGGCCAACACAGTGAAACCCCGTCTCTACTAAAAATACAAAAATTAGCTGGGCGTGGTGGCTCATGCCTGTAACCCCAGCTACTCGGGAGCCTGAGGCAGGAGAACCACTTGAACTAGGGAGTTGGAGGTTACAGTGAGCCGAGATTGTGCCACTGCGCTCCAGCCTGGTGACAGAGCAAGACTCCACCTCAAAAAAAAAAAAAAAAAAGAATCAGAAGCATATGAGCTAAAACAAGTTAGTAAAGTTCTTTATGCCCTCCCTTTGCATTTCTGAGAAACCTATTGGAAGGACTTATTTCTGCTTTGGGCATGCAAGAATCCAGAGAGATAGGAGCTGAGTGAGTAGGTTGATAACAGGGAAGCAGTAAGTAGCTTTACAGTAGAACTGTTCTGGGAACCCAAAGGAAATATTTGACAAAATTTGCCTCTTTTCTGCAATAGCTATGGTTCCCACTGTCTTAGAAACAACCTACTCCAGCTGCCCCCTGGAACAAGAGAGTCAAAACCATCTTTAGATTTACAAGGGAACCAATCTTAGCTAAAGGTTTAATTCTAGGCAGTGTTTTAAGCTCCATGAAAAGCTACTTTAGGGCCTATGAGGAGTGACCCCTAGGTGCAGATCTCCAGACATTCAAAGAACTCATGTACTCTTGGTTATATCTGATGTTTAGGGAACTCTTAAATGGATAGGTGCTTTGTTCTACCTTTCTATATCTTCATAGTGAGGTATGTAAGAAAAAGGCATTGGGCTAAAAGTAGAGCTAGAGTCTTGTATGTTGCCATTAATCAGTGATGTTACCTTGGACAAGTCATTTAGCATGCCTGGCCTCAATTTCCTGTATGATCTCTAACATCTTTTCTGAAACCATGACTATGGCTGTATATAGGAAATGTTGACTTGACTATCTTACGGAACAGATTCTGCATGGTTTTAGAGGTAAATGTTTGGGAATAATTTGCAGCTAACGTGTATCCCAGGAGTTCACCATTTAGTGCAATTCACAATCAGAATTTCTTTTAACAAATCATATTCATTGAAAATGATAGTCACCATCTGGACAGTTCTGGAGGCTACAGCTAAACTGCTTTGAAGATGTTTTCTCTTCTTAATAATATTCTGTTGTGTTTATCCTTTGCCAAGGTTCTGTGACTCCCCGACCAGTGACCTGGAAATGCGCAATGGCCGGGGTAGAGGCAAACGCATGCGTCCCAACAGTAATACACCTGTCAATGAGACAGCCACAGCCTCTGACAGCAAAGGGACCAGTAGCAGCAGCAAAACCCGGGCAGGAGCCAATAGCAAAGGCCGTCGGGGCAGCCAGAATTCTTCAGAGCATCGCCCACCTGCCAGCAGCACTTCTGAGGATGTCAAGGCCAGCCCTTCCTCAGCTAATAAGCGGAAAAACAAACCCCTTTCAGACATGGAGCTGAATTCTAGCTCAGAGGACTCCAAAGGGAGCAAGCGTGTCCGTACTAATTCCATGGGCTCAGCCACTGGCCCCCTTCCTGGGACAAAGGTAGAACCCACTGTTCTGGACAGAAACTGTCCCTCCCCCGTCCTGATTGACTGTCCCCACCCAAACTGCAACAAGAAGTACAAGCACATCAATGGACTTAAGTACCACCAAGCTCATGCCCATACAGATGATGACAGCAAGCCGGAAGCGGATGGGGACAGTGAGTACGGAGAGGAACCTATTCTCCATGCAGATCTTGGGAGCTGCAACGGTGCATCTGTCTCACAAAAAGGTTCCTTGTCCCCTGCCCGCTCAGCTACCCCCAAAGTTCGACTTGTAGAGCCCCATAGCCCTTCTCCTTCAAGCAAATTCAGCACAAAAGGCCTCTGTAAGAAAAAGTTGAGTGGGGAAGGGGACACAGACCTTGGGGCCTTATCCAATGATGGCTCTGATGATGGACCCTCAGTGATGGATGAAACAAGCAATGATGCCTTTGATTCTTTAGAAAGGAAGTGTATGGAAAAAGAAAAATGTAAAAAACCCTCTAGTTTAAAACCTGAAAAGATTCCTTCCAAGAGCCTAAAGTCAGCCCGTCCCATTGCCCCTGCCATCCCCCCACAGCAAATCTACACCTTCCAGACAGCCACCTTCACAGCAGCGAGCCCAGGCTCTTCCTCAGGCTTGACCGCCACAGTGGCACAAGCCATGCCCAACAGTCCCCAACTCAAGCCCATTCAGCCCAAGCCCACTGTTATGGGAGAACCTTTCACAGTCAACCCTGCCTTGACTCCAGCCAAGGACAAGAAAAAGAAAGACAAAAAAAAGAAGGAATCTTCAAAGGAACTTGAAAGTCCTCTGACCCCTGGGAAGGTATGTCGAGCAGAAGAAGGCAAAAGCCCATTTAGGGAATCTTCAGGAGATGGGATGAAAATGGAAGGGCTCCTAAATGGCTCATCAGACCCCCACCAAAGCCGACTGGCTAGCATCAAGGCTGAAGCCGACAAGATCTACAGTTTCACGGACAATGCCCCCAGCCCTTCCATTGGAGGCAGTAGCCGCCTTGAAAACACTACCCCTACTCAGCCCCTGACTCCCTTACATGTGGTGACCCAGAATGGAGCTGAAGCCAGCTCAGTCAAAACCAACAGCCCTGCATACTCTGACATCTCTGATGCTGGGGAGGATGGGGAGGGCAAGGTAGACAGTGTCAAATCAAAGGACGCTGAACAGTTGGTTAAAGAAGGGGCTAAGAAAACTCTTTTTCCCCCTCAGCCTCAGAGCAAAGACTCACCATATTACCAAGGCTTTGAGAGTTACTATTCTCCAAGTTATGCACAGTCCAGCCCTGGGGCTCTGAACCCCAGCAGCCAGGCAGGAGTGGAGAGCCAGGCCCTGAAGACAAAAAGGGATGAGGAACCTGAGAGCATAGAAGGGAAAGTGAAGAACGATATCTGTGAAGAAAAGAAGCCCGAGCTGAGCAGTTCCAGTCAGCAGCCCTCGGTCATCCAGCAGCGTCCCAATATGTACATGCAGTCCCTGTACTACAACCAGTATGCCTATGTACCCCCCTATGGCTACAGCGACCAGAGTTACCACACCCACCTTCTGAGCACTAACACGGCTTACCGGCAGCAGTACGAAGAACAGCAGAAACGCCAGAGCTTAGAGCAGCAGCAGCGGGGAGTGGACAAGAAGGCAGAGATGGGCCTGAAGGAGCGGGAGGCAGCACTCAAGGAAGAGTGGAAGCAAAAGCCGTCAATTCCACCAACTCTCACCAAGGCCCCCAGCCTGACAGACCTGGTGAAATCAGGACCTGGCAAGGCCAAGGAGCCAGGGGCTGACCCAGCCAAATCAGTCATCATTCCCAAGTTAGATGACTCTTCAAAACTCCCGGGCCAGGCCCCTGAAGGCCTTAAAGTGAAGCTGAGTGATGCCAGCCACCTAAGCAAGGAGGCCTCTGAGGCCAAGACAGGCGCTGAGTGTGGTCGACAGGCAGAGATGGATCCAATACTCTGGTACCGACAGGTAACTGTTGCCCTGGGAGGAAGTGGAAATACCGTATGGTAATCGTCTATCTTCCTCACAAATAAGGGCTGTCCTTATATAGGGGTTCAACGGAATTGAGATTAGCAGGAGAGATGTATAATTTTAAGGATTCTTTACCTTTGTAAACTATTTTAATGTTTTTTATTTTATTTTAGTATTATTATTTTTTTGAGATGGAGTCTCACTCTGTTGCCCAGGCTAGAGTGCAGTGGTGCAATCTTGGCTCACTACAACCTCCGCCTCCCAGGTTCAAGCAATTCTCCTGCCTCAGCCTCCCGAGTAGCTGAGATTACAGGCACACGCCACCATGCCCAGCTAATTTTTTTTGTATTTTTAGTAGAGATGGGGCTTCACCATCTTGGTCAGGCTGGTCTGGAACTCCTGACCTCAAGTAATCCACCTGCCTCAGCCTCCCAAAGTGCTGGGATTACAGGCATGAGCCACTGCACCCAGCCAATTTTTATTTTATTTTATTTTATTTATTTATTTTTTTTTTGAGATGGAGTCTGGCACTGTCACCCAGGCTGGAATGCACTGGCGCAATCTCAGCTCACTGCAACCTCTGCCTCCCAGGTTCACACGATTCTCCTGCCTCAGCCTCCCTAGTAGCTGGGATTACAGGTGCGTGCCACCACACCTGGCTAATTTTTTGTATTTTTAGTAGAGACGGGGTTTCACCATGTTAGCCAGGATGGTCTTGATCTCCTGACCTTGTGATCCACCCACCTCGGCCTCCCAAAGTACCTGGATTAAGGCGTGAGCCACTGCGCCCAGTCGTAATTTTTTTTATTTTTATGTTTTTATAGAGACCAGAGTCCCTCTGTGTTGCCCAGGCTGGAATGCAATGATGCAGTCATAGCTCACTGCAATTTCCAACTCCTAGGCTCAAGCAGTCCTCCTGCCTCAGCCTCCCAATTAACCAGGACTACAGATGCATGCCACCACACCCAGATGATGTTTTAATTTTTTGTAGAGAGGGGTCTCACTATGTTGCCCAGGCTGGTCTTGAACTCCTGGCCTCAAGCAATCCTCGCGCCTCAGCCTCCCAAAGCACAGGGATTCATATTAATGTTTTTTAAAAAGCACTTTTATATCCATAGCAGGTGTTTTTTCCATTTGACAGGAAAGGCCCAGACAAGTTAGCTTAATTTGTCTGGGGTTACTTGAGACCTCACTAGCAGAGCCAGGATTAGAACCCAGGTATCTCGATTCCTTGTCCGTGTTTCCTCCACTGTTTGGTTCCTATGAAATGAGTTATTGATGGTCTCTCTATTTTTTAGAGTAGGTCCAAAGTATACTCAGTTACTGAGTTTCTTTAACAAGGATTTTATAGGTTGAGTTAGAACTAGGAACTTGGAATCTCATATCTTGCTCTGCTCATGAGACTTAGAATGTCTTCCCTTCCCTCTTGGTATAATAGTTATGCTTCCCTCCCTCATCTGATCTGAGTGTCACTTATAAGCTTTCCAGCCCCTGAGCGTGCTCTGAAAAAGTGAAACAATCTAAACATCTTGGAAGGGGCAGCCTCTCCTATTTCAGTCGTTTTCCCAGAATGCTTGTTCTCACCTAGAAAACATCCACTGATGCATGGATGGATTTTCCTTTTCTCCCCCTGCCCCATCTTGTTCCCTGTGGGTGGGTGCAGAGGTGGGGGCGGGGGCTTTTTAACCAAAAGGGAGCAGAGTTGGATTATAAACAAGATCAGTAGAGGCCAAAATCCTACTCTGCCCCAGGTGTCTAGTACTAATTATCTGCTCTGGTGGTTCTACTGGGACCTTGGGCTTGAAATATATCTGTCTTATCTGTACAACACCCAGTCGTTGTTCTGTGATTGTTGTAGGAGGCAGAGCCCCGGATGTGGACATATGTTTATCCTGCCAAGTACTCAGACATCAAGTCAGAGGATGAGCGGTGGAAGGAGGAGCGGGACCGCAAATTGAAGGAGGAAAGGAGTCGGAGTAAGGACTCTGTCCCCAAGGAAGATGGGAAGGAAAGCACAAGTAGTGACTGCAAGCTGCCCACGTCAGAGGAGTCTCGCCTTGGGAGCAAGGAGCCCCGGCCAAGTGTCCATGTGCCTGTGTCCTCCCCACTTACCCAGCACCAGTCCTACATCCCCTACATGCACGGCTATTCCTACAGTCAGTCCTACGACCCCAACCACCCCAGCTACCGGAGCATGCCTGCTGTGATGATGCAGAACTACCCAGGTACAGCACCAAGTGCCAGCGCTATTCCATTCACTGGAAGGGGGAATGAAGCACAGATTTCACATCCAGAGTTTTCTTGCTCAGCCCCAAGGCATATTGAGGCTCGCTTAGATGACAGACCTTTTTTCACTGAGTCATTCTGTGAGGTGGCCACCATAACCCATAGTTCCTTGAATGACCCATAATGATAGTCTGTGTGACTACCTCTCTCTCCCTTGCTCCAGCTCAAGGATTGTCTCTGTAGTCAGTTTTCATTGCTAACTAAAGGTAAAACTCCTTCTCTGTCACTGCTGTCTCCCCTCAGCTGGAATTTGTAAACCATATACTCCACATTTTGCAGTGTGCTAGGCACTGTGGGAGGTACAAAAGAAGTAGAGCCATTGAGTTCCTTCCACTCCCGGAGCTTACAGCTTAATCATAGTGGAGAGACACAAAGAACAAATAAAATGCAAACCATAACAATGCATGGATTCAGTTGCCAGATCATCTTCACCTGTCAAGTAAGAACAGCCATCTGAAGTCAGACTGGGGGGAGGTCCTGCTAGATTCAGCTTGGAAAAGACAAGCTCTTTATAGTGTTTAAATGTTTTTTGTTTGTTTGTTTTTTGAGACGGAATTTCACTCTTGTTGTGCAGGCTAGAGTGCAGTGGCGTGATCTCGGCTCACCACAGCCTCCACCTCCCGGGTTCAAACAATTCTCCTGCCTCAGCTTCCCAAGTAGCTAGGATTACAGGCATGTGCCACCACTCCTGGCTAATTTTGTATTTTTAGTAGAGACGGTGTTCTTCCGTGTTGGTCAGGCTGGTCTTGAACTCCCGACCTCAGGTGATCCGGCCGCCTTGGCCTCCCAAAGTGCTGAGATACAGGCATGAGCCAGCGCTCCTGGCCTTAAATGTTTTTTAACTTGTTAGAAGAAAATGCTCTTATTTAACTCTACTCGTTTTGTTGCCCAAAGAACCATGTGGGGTGCTTCTGGGGTGGAAGGGCACTGCTTTAGCCTCACTCCTTAGCGCCTCCAGCTTCCTACAGCAGCCTAAATAGTCTCAACATTCTGGTGACATTATTATAAAGCACACTCTAAATAGAAATAAGCTTTTCAAACAGAAATAGGAAATTTCTTACCCTTGAGGTGTTCCTTTATCCCTGTCACTCACACCCGTCAATATAAAAATCATAGTTGCATTTGTTGAGTGCTCGCCCTGAGCCAGGCGCTGTCCTCTGAGATTTATAGACATTATCTTTTTTAATCCTCCCTATCACCTTAAGTAATAAGTATTGATATCTTCGTTTTTGATGATGAAGAAACTGAAGCTCAAAACAGTTATTTATTTGCTCAAGGTTACCAAGCTAGTAAGTCTCAGAGTAAGGTTTTGAGCCCAAGGCTCTGACTCCAGATAAGTGTGATCTTTCCACTTTATCATATCACTTCTCCAAGATGAATCTGAGACCAGTTCAAAGAACAGTATCAGATCTATGGAAGTTGGAAGCAGGAAACAGGGCCATGTTCCTAATATCCCTTAACTAATTTTTCCTGTAGAGCTCAGTAAAGAAAGGTCAAGCCAACAGTCTCAGCCAAAGACACTATGTTAGAAAATACCTCAGCCTGTGCCTAGGAAAGCTGATGCCCACCCAATCAAGCTCACTAAAGCAGAGTTTCCTCTACCTCTCCCATCTCTTTGACTGTTTGATTTCTCCTTCCACAGGTTCCTACCTGCCTTCCAGCTACTCTTTTTCCCCATATGGCAGCAAGGTCTCAGGTGGTGAAGATGCTGACAAGGCACGAGCCAGCCCCAGTGTGACTTGTAAATCCAGCTCAGAGTCCAAAGCCCTGGACATCTTGCAGCAGCATGCCAGTCACTACAAGAGCAAGTCTCCCACGGTAAGAAAAGTACAGTGATGCTGGCTGTTACCCAAAGACTAGTAAGGCCAGATCCAGGGTCTGGGAGAAGGTGGGCAAGTTCAGGTCCTGACCACAGTGCAGCTTGGCTGACTTGACACTGGCAGCCCCCAGGGCATCTTCTTTATTCTTAGGTATCTTGCACTTTTAGGGGTCATAAGGTGGCACCCTGGGCATCTCACTCGTGTGTGTGTGTGTGTGTGTGTGTGTGTGTGTGGTTGTATGCATATGTGTCTCACTATAGTGCTTTTGTGTCTCTGGTTTCCTTTCCAGATAAGTGATAAAACTTCTCAGGAGAGAGATCGAGGAGGCTGTGGGGTGGTTGGGGGTGGTGGCAGCTGTAGCAGCGTCGGGGGAGCAAGTGGGGGTGAACGGAGTGTTGACCGGCCCCGCACCTCTCCTTCCCAGCGCCTGATGTCCACACACCACCACCACCACCACTTGGGGTACTCGTTGCTCCCAGCACAGTACAACTTACCCTATGCAGCAGGTAAGCCTGTTTTCCCTACCACCTGTTGTTTTGTCTTGTTTTGTTTTGTTTATCTTCATCCCAGTAGTAATGTCCACAGCTAGGACCCTCCTACCTGCCTCATAAGAATCCTTTTTTAATTTTTTTTTTTTTTGAGCTTCTAATCTGTGCACAGTCCTAACCTCCTGCAGTCATTAAAGCATATGATATTTATTCCTCCCTTGGAGTTTGGGGACTCTTAAATTCCTCCAGAATACTGGCCTTGGTAGTCAGAAGAATATGGAACAGGTGTTCCCCAAAGGCAAAGAGAAACAATCAGCTGAGAAATAGAGCCTTATTATCTATCTCCAGCAAATATATCTGGCTGAGTGTCAGATTTTTTTTTCTGTCAGCACCCCAAAACTCAGGGAAAAAGATTAATGGAAGGTTTCTGTGAGTGCTACACTAACATGTTCTCCTGCTTATTCAGGGCTTTCTTCTACAGCCATTGTTGCCAGCCAACAAGGCTCAACTCCCTCACTCTACCCACCCCCCAGGAGGTGAGAATGGTAAGTCACTTTTATTAATTTGGGGCAACACATAAAGCCGGGATAGTTGCTACCTGGATCACAGAATCCCTAGGTGAGGAATAGCTATGAGGGGTCAGCAGTCTGGAATCCATGGAACCCTGGCCAAGCTTCTTGTACAAGAGTCTCCCATGAAGCCATGTGCATCTGAGAGGACCTGTGGAACACAGTGTCCCCTAGGGACCAGTACTGGCCACTCCTACAATTCATTTTCTTGGAGTGCCACCTTGTGGTTGTTTTACCAACAGGCTGAGTGCCTGGTTATCTGTCCATGTTTCCCTTGCAGACACCAAGTGCCCGGATAAAGTCAGCTTCACGGGCCCGGACTGGCTTACCCAAGGAGGTGCTGAAGGTGCCGTTTAGACATCAGTTAAATGGTGTTGATCATCCTGTTTGCCGTTTCCACCATGACTGAAGGCAGACCCTTGGCTATCTCACCTCCACCAGACCTCCGGACTACCTGACCCTACCTCTTCCTCAGGAGCTGGAGAGCTGGTACTTAGCAAAAATATTTATTCTCTCAGCCACAGTCATGACTGTTGTGGCCTCTGTGGAGATGAAGGCACGGGAAGCAACCAGGGGAACATGGCCTCAGCCCAGAGAAGCCACCGCTCTGTTCCCCAAGCCCTTGGTCTGCTGCTGGAGCAGTACCAGACCCCCCGCCCACCAGGGAGGGACCCCCACCCCCAAGCACTGGGTAAGGTCTGAAGACAGCACAGCAGCCATACCCCTCACCATCATTACCACCATCACCAGATTCTGCATCTCCCTAGTGCTTTGCACCCTGGGAATTGGCAGCATGTGGAGGAACTAGAATCTCAGGAAAGAAATTGGGGGTTGTTTTCTACATAATTGTGAAAACAAGGTCTTCAAATGTGGAGACTTCTCCCCATTTACATGAGCACATATAAACGCTCACAACCTAGCCTGGAAAGGAAGACCAAGGCATCTGCCCCAACATGGCCTTGAGCTGCCTGTGAGGCAGGGGGCAGGGGTTCCAACACCAGCACAGGGCTCCCCAGGGACACTGGGAGCAAGCTGGTGCTGGAGCATGAATGACGTCTGTGAAGTAGAACCTGCGTCCCCACTAAGTCCTGCTGCTTCTTATTCCCCAACTCCTTGCCCTTTTCCCTTCCCTCCTAACCCCTTGGTGCCTTTCCCAGGGGGATCCCCACACTGGTCTTGCCTCTTCTTTTCCACTGCTTGGCTCTTAAGCCTCAGGCAGATAAACTAGTATTCCCCCCAGCTTGGGGAACCTTGGAGTCTGCCAGGTCACCTTAGGGCAAGGCCCAGAAGGCAGCCCCTGGGAGCACCCAGCAGTTCTTGGAGATGTCCTGTCATCTAGCCATCTGATATCTTCCTCATTTGAGGCCACAGATATATATAGCCCAATTCCTCTGTCTACAAGTACATGATTTTATATAGCTCAGTCTATAACCTCCATGTGGGCCAATATAAGCTGTGTTTCTTGGTAACACATATTTTGTTTGAGGGGCCACTGGCCATGGGAGGTTATTTGTTCCTTAGACCCTGGAATAACACATCCAAGCCATTACTTATTCGAGTCTCAGAATGTACTCAGTGGAGCTGTGCTTTGAGGCAGCCAACATTTCTCTGCTCTCCTTAGAAATGCAGTCTCCCAATGGAAGCTTTATACTCTTTGTACTGGGAAAGTGAGGATGATTTGGTAGCTTTATTGGGGTCATGTCTTCCCCAAGGTGTGGGGAGCTTTAGCTTACTTGGCTTTTGAGGTATCATCCCTCTTTTCTCCCCTCCTATCTTTCCATGACCCTCTGGATTGAGAGAGAGAGATAAAGACTGATAGACACCAGTGTAGGCTGGAAAAGGGAGTGTGTGACCAGAGTGCCAAAAGTGACTAGGAGCAGGAACTTGGCTCCGACTCAGTTTGGAAAATGGGAAATAGGGGACAGTAAGCACAATGCCCAGTAGTAGTTGATTTCCAAGGACCCTGGAACCCTACACACGAGAGGCTTAGGGTCACCATCTGCTCAAGAGGATCCCCTCTGATCTACAGGCCTTTCCCCTAGGTTTCTGCCTCCTCGTTTTTGTTCAAGTTGGGTTCTGAGTCCTCCCCAAAAACCATTGTTTTAGACCTCTTGGCAGGGCCCCAAAACAGCCTCCCTCATACCCATCATTCCCTCTGCCTTCTGCTGCCCTCATGGGCAGTGCTCTGAGCAGTGACCTCCCTTTCCTCCGTGGAAGTAGCTAGTGCAGACACCGTCATCCCACCCTACCTGAGTCACCCCAACCAAGAGGGTGACTGAATTTCAGCCTGATTATGCCCTCCTGGGGCTCCTGTGAGGTGGAGCCAAGGTTCCCTCTCTGTTCCTGTTTGTTTTTAAATATTGTTGTGTGTTTTGTATCTGTGGCACTGGCCTGCAGCATACTCTGTATATATTGTAAAGAAACCGTTAGGAGTAATTTTCTTTTGCATTGGGCAGGCATGGCCCTGCATTCCTGCCCTTTCCACTCATTCTGTAACACAGAGGATGAACTTCTGTATTAGCTGGGCAGCCTTGGGTTCTCCAGAAGAGAACAGGTTTTTCTTTTCCTTTTTAATTTTTCTTCTTAAACATTTGGCTCTTTGATCCTCATATCCAAGTCTCCCCTGAAGAGTAGGAGCTGCTCAGAAGAGCAGGTGAAAGCCACCATGGCAGATCCTGATGCCTGCCGGGCCTAGTCTTCCCTCTGAAATAACATGAAGCAGCAGCTGTGGAGATTCTTGACAAGTGCTGAGTGAAAGATTTGCTGCCCCCCTCTACATGGGGAGGAGAAACACAGGTGGGAGCTACCTGTGGCATCCATGACCTAGTCAGAGGGATGAGATGCTCAGCAGGGGTCCCCATCCTATCCCACCCTACAAACAAAGGCTGGAAAAATTTGCTACCAAGGGCCAAGACCACCAGACCAAGCCTGTTTATGAGCCACCCCTGCCCAGGCCCTCACAGACATTGCTCACTGGGCTTCCCATAGAGGAGAAGCTAAAGAGGGAGGGGGCCTCATCCCCAGATAGATCAGGCAAGGCTTGGAGAGCTGCTCTTTAGGATCCACATCAACTACTTCCTCATTTTAAGGTATGGCAGTTCCCTTCATCCCCTTTTCCTGCCTTGTACATGTACATGTATGAAATTTCCTTCTCTTACCCAACTCTCTCCACACATCACAAGGTCAAAGAACCACACGCTTAGAAGGGTAAGAGGGCACCCTATGAAATGAAATGGTGATTTCTTGAGTCTCTTTTTTCCACGTTTAAGGGGCCATGGCAGGACTTAGAGTTGCGAGTTAAGACTGCAGAGGGCTAGAGAATTATTTTATACAGGCTTTGAGGCCACCCATGTCACTTATCCCGTATACCCTCTCACCATCCCCTTGTCTACTCTGATGCCCCCAAGATGCAACTGGGCAGCTAGTTGGCCCCATAATTCTGGGCCTTTGTTGTTTAATTACTTGGGCATCCCAGGAAGCTTTCCAGTGATCTCCTACCATGGGCCCCCCTCCTGGGATCAAGCCCCTCCCAGGCCCTGTCCCCAGCCCCTCCTGCCCCAGCCCACCCGCTTGCCTTGGTGCTCAGCCCTCCCATTGGGAGCAGGTTGGGGCGAGCTGGAGGCCCGGGCTGGAGGGGCAGTGTTGCTGTTCATAGATTTTGTTCCATTGGCGTTGCTCTGTTGAATTTAATTTCAGTCTTCCTGATTCTTCCCTTCTGTAAAGTGTACATTACCAAGTTCCTTGTTTTTTTATATATATATATAAATATATATATATACAAACTGTACTCTTTTTGCCTTTGTACATTCGGGCAAGAAGAGAAAATAAATCTTTTTAAGAGACAATCACAAATCTGTGAGGGCTGCTGGTTATTTCTCCTGGAGTTTGCTGCTGAGCTGCCTCTTCCTTCCTCCCAATTTTCCTGTTCTCCCTCAGCTCTCCTGATCTTCCTGGCCCTGCTCCATATGCATCCTCAGCTTCACTTTCCCTGGCTGATGGCAAGCTGTTGAATCCAGTGTCCAGACTACCTGCCTTGTAACCCTTTTCTGCCCAGCATTGTTTTCTGGCTTGGCCACTGGCTTAGCCCAGGAGCTTTACTCTGTGCCCTGGCCTCCCCTCTCTTCACCTTTAGATTTCCATTCACCGAAGTGGCTTTGGACCCCTGGGTACTCTGGGACCTGTTTCCTGGAGGCCCTGGCTTGGGACACTCACCTGTGAAACTATGCAGCTGGGAGCTCTCTGCCTAAGAGTTTGCACTATTTAAACCTGCCTGGGAGTTAGGACGGATGGTTTTAGGAATGACCGGAAAACTACCCCTAAAACTCCCCCCACATTCCAGCCTCTAGAATGCTCTGATCCAGAGCTCAGTGGATGATTCCCAGCTGGTGGACTCCTGTGGCTACCCCATCAGAACAAGGGCTAAGGGTTTATGGGTCAAGAGTATTTGATCAGAATTTTAAAGGGTGGTATACTCTGAAACACAGCCCAACCAAACCATTGTTTGGCCGCTTTCTCTTTTCCTCTACCTTCCTCATCCCCACTTTTTTCCCTTTCTCTCTACTTCCTCTTCTTAATTGGCTTTGGAATTGAAGTATATTTTTAAATTATTTGTTGTATTTATTGAATAAAGTTTTTAATGTCCCTGTTCTTAAATTTAGACTTAGTTTGCCTTTCACACTCCACCCCCACCCCCAAAATATTCTACCTTCTAAGTTGCTTTTTAAACTGTAGTGCAGCCTTTTGGGTACCATATTTCTTTCCTGTCAGTGGTCTTCAATAGCAAAAGTTTTTTTTGAAAAGGGAAATCTTGACTGGGTGATTTTTTTTTGAAGAGGGAAATCTTGACTGGGTTTCCAATTTAGCCTTTGTGACTCTAGCCGTATTGAAGAGGAATCACCAATAGGTGGCAGCAGAATCTCAAGCAGGTTTCTTGGGAAAAAGTAAGGGACTGAGTTTTGTCTTGGTTCTTTTTCATCTGTCTTGTCGATTCCTTGTGTTTGTTTAATATCTGCATCCTAAACTGCCAGCTGCCTCTAGGAATTACCTGCCCAGTGGGGGACACCTGATTTCAACGGAATGTCTCTAGTCCCAGACTTGCTCTAATAACATTTGCCAGGCACGGTGGCTCACGCCTGTAATCCCAGCACTTTGCGAGGCCGAAGCGTGGGAATCACTTGAGGCCAGGAGTTCGAGACCAGCCCGGGCAACATGGCAAAACCCTGTCTCTACTAAAAATACAAAAAATTAGTTGGGTGTGATGGTGGGCATCTGTAATCCCAGCTACTCAGGAGGCTGAGACAGGATAATCACCTGAACCCAGGAGGCGGAGGTTGCAGTGAGCTGAGATTACACCACTGCACTCCAGCCTGGGCGACAGAGCGAGATTCCATGAAAAAAACAAAAACAAAAACAAAAAAACTTGGGATTCGAGCTCACTACTTTTAATGAATACAAGTTAGAGTCCAAGATTAATGACTTGGCCCACAGTGAAAACACAAGCAGGCTCCATAAAGAGCAATGTGAGAGCCACAGCTCAACAGTAGACAGCTGCAAAAATGTAGGTGGAAGAACATGCCCTTCAATTGGCAAAACAGAAGCAAAAGAAAAAAAGTGCCAGTAAATCCTTGAGAAATTAAAAAAACTGTGGTGAAGAGGATTCCAGCCCCTTGGTGCCACTGAGAGCTTATTCATCAGGCTGTGGTGTGGGGGACTGGAAGCCACACCTTAGGACACTGAGCTCCAAAAGGGGAAAACTAGAACAGGGAAGGTGTGTGCTGCATCCTTCAAAGACCTCAGGAATGGGACTGTCAGGAGCTCCATGCAAAAGCCAAAACCCAGTATCAGGACCCAACCTCCCCAGCCTTTTACAGAAAAGGAAGAGCTAAGAGCAGATTGGATCTTGGGTATAGCCTCTCCTAGATGAAGCTGATATGTACACATCTCTCTCCAGGGGGCTCTGGCAGTGAGTCTCAGACTCCTAGCAACCCCGCATTTCACAGTGTAATATGGCCCCAGAGACCTTGGCCAGTTTATCTGCCCTCCTACACTGCAGCTTTTTTCCCAAGGAGCACGCACCACACCTCTATTTATTAGGCTCTGGAGTCAAAACAGTTTGGTAGGGAGTTGGTCCTAGTTCAGAAATAAAGAATAGACCAACCACAACTTTAAATCAGTTTATTGACACAGTAACACAACACACTTGCCTCCCTGACATCCCCGTCCCCCTCACCCAATCTAGCTCTCTCCCCCTTGCTCGCCCCTTAGAAAATGCTGTTTAGTGAAAACAGTTAAGGGCAGGCCACTTCTACACTCCCAGCGCTACCCTAGGCCCTGCAGAGCAGAGTCTCAGACACTACTCGGAACCTGGTGGGGAGGCAGCTAGTACTATACTCAGCCAGCCAGAAGTATCCAGTCCCTAAGAACGGATTGCCCCACAATTCCCAGGCCCTGAGTTGCTGTATATTCCTCTTCCTTACTGCTCTTTGTGACCCCAAGAAGGAGACCTTGGGGCCTGGGCCTGCAGCCAGGAGCAAGAACTCCTGGCAGTGATTTGAGAATTAATTAGAGTTTGGCTAGTGTTTTAAAGGCCCAGGCATCCCCCAAAAAAGCCCTGGTGGTGGGAGTAAATTTCAATGCCCCTATTTAAAATGTACTGATAACATTAAACAGATTAAGCCAGCTTAACCAAATGCCAGAATAACACTAAGCTGTAAAGAAGGAGGGGTCGGACCTGCTTACTCCAGGCCAGACGCAAATGCACACAGAGAAGCCCAGGTAAGAGTGTCAAAAAACAACTCAAGGACACTGCCCAGGGACTGAAAAGCCTATACTCAGGAGCCCCTGGGGTGACAGGAAGCAAAGAAAGAAAATACACAAGTCTTAATAACCAAAACAGAAAGCCAACAGCAGAGAAACCTGAGCCTGACAGTGCTGCCCACCAGCCCTCCAGGCCATGCCCCTGAACCCAGACAGTCCCTCCCCCTCTAGGCAATGTCCTCCCCTAGGCTAGATAGAACACATCACACAGCGCAGTTTAGAAAGCTTCTAATGCCAGTTCATAAACATCTTCATTTACTATTGGTGATTACATGTGAATAATATGTTTATACTGTTCTTTATGGAAAACAATTTCAACGAGTCAACTCCGAGAACACAATAGGCAACCCTCACCCTGAGCCCCTCAGTGTCCTTCCCTAGACAGCGAGGAGCCCTCTCGTCTGTCCCAGGGCTGCCTAACTTCCCCTCTTCCCCCACTGTGGCTCTTGGGTAAAGCATCCTCTATGACTATTAGTCCTCATCGGACAAGTTCTGGTCCAGGGGATAAACCATGAACATCACATCTGGCCGAGAGGGGACACAGGGATGGCCTGGACGTACAATCTCAAAGCCCAAGAAGCTGAAGGTCTTCAGGAGTGGAGCTGCAGAAGACAGAGTGTAAAAAAGTCTGATGAGAAACACAATGGTAGGCTGAAATCAAAACCCCAAACAAAGATGGAACAAATAAGCACTAGGCTTTTACGAGCCCTTCAGGCACTTGCCCTCCTGCCATGATTTCTCAGGGTTTGAAAGGCAAATTCAAGAGTCCCACCTCATCCTGGAGGTGCTCCCTTCTCTCCCCCAGGCCCCACTGTCTGGGCTGTAAGGCTCAGGCCACTCTGACTCCTCACCTCTGTCTTCTCGACCCTTCCTGAAGCAGATGAAGACATAGTTCACTTTCATCTTCTCTTCAGCAAACTCTAGCAGTGCTAACAATCTGCAGGAAGCAAAGAGAAGTACTTAGGCCCATCACCACCTTCCTAGACCTCCCTCCCATTCACACCCCACCCCCACCCCTACCAACCCAAAGGCTTTTCTGAGGCCTACAACCAGCAATATAAATACAGAAGCTCCGGGCTGGGCACAGTGGCTCACACCTGTAATCCCAGCACTTTGGGAGGCCGAGGCAGGTGGATCACGAGGTCAGGAGATCAAGACCATCCTGGCTAACACGGTGAAACCCCATCTCTACTAAAAATACAAAAAACTAGCCGGGCGTGGTGGTGGGCGCCTGTAGTCCCAGCTACTCGGGAGGCTGAGGCAGGAGAATGGCATGAACCTGGGAGACGGAGCTTGCAGTGAGCCGAGATCGCACCACTCCACTCCAGCCTGGGCGACAGAGTGAGCCTCCATCTCAAAAAAAAAAAAAATTCAGAAGTTCCAGGAGGAAGATTCCTATGTCAAGACCCCAAGAGCCTTGAATTCTGGAAAAAAAAAAAAAAAAGCCACAGCACCTGAGAAAAATGTTACTAACTTTTCTCTTCCTGCAATAGGAGATCTGAAAGTAACACTACCCATCTTAACTAATGCTGTCCACGAGACAGAGTCTGGGGCCTAGAAAGAAAACCCAGTTCTTCAGGTGTCCCACAGATTGCCAAGTTTGACATGATCACCTGCCACTGAGAGGGACACTCTGGGCTCTAACACTGCCTAAAAGGATTTTCTCAAGAGGCTGGGACCACTCAGGAACTCTGTCCTCAGGACATTTCTTACCCATCTTGGCTGCTTGGAGGGTCTTTGCCCAATCCAATGAAATCCCACTTACCTCTGAGCTTCCTGGGTGGGGTGTGAATGGGAGGGAGGTCTAGGAAGGTGGTGATGGGCCTAAGTACTTCTCTTTGCTTCCTGGCCTTTTAAACTACAGTACTGTGTAGCTACAGGGGGATTTAGTGTCAGAGTGAACCATGGGGCGATTAACCGGCAGGCATTTGGTTAATGTGATAACAATCTGCTTTAATTATAACCTAGAGCAGGCCTGTCTTACTGGCTAAAAATAACCTGTTACAAAACGGTATCTGCTTGGGGAGTCTAGAGCTAAGGGAGAAGGCACAGACTCCCCTACAATTCTGTTACCCACAGTAAACATATACTCTTCTCTGGAATGGGACCTCCTTTCCCTCCCCAGCATTTGGCTCTTTACCCTTCTTTGCTCCCATCAGCTAATAATCCATCTGGGATTTCTACAAACAGGCTCTGGCTGGACAGGACTGCATCCCAAGAAGAGACCTTCACCTCGGTGACCTCATACTGGAAGTGGACGATGTGAGGTTTTCCATCATTCACAGGGAGGTCCTGGGTCACAGTGAGCTTCTCGTCCTGGGAAGGAAAGCAGGGCAGAGGACCAGGTCACTACTGCTTCCGGCCATATCATCCACTCCCTAATCTAGGCGATGCTGGGAGTCCCCTTAGGCCAGTGTCAGGGTAGCGTGGGATAGAGGCCATGCTGAAAACGCAGAGCTTCATGATGGCTAAAAGGAGCTGTCACTCACCAGGCATTAAGACCAGTTGATGGTGGTAAAAGCTAGCAAAACAGAAAGGGAAATATTTACCTAAATTGTCCACTAGGTGCCAAGTACAAAGTGCTGTCCCATATATTACCTTTATCATCATGACAAGCACTTGAGATGGTAATTAACAACTCCACTTTAAGTCTGAGAATAATGAAGCAACTGACCCAAGGCTCCAAGGACAGTGAATGGCAGAGATGAGATTCAAACCCAGGTCTCCCTGACTCGAAAGCCCACGCTTTCCCTCAACACCATGTTCTTTTCCTTCCCTGTCAGAAAGGGAAATATCAAAAACAAATGAGGG
Organism: Pan troglodytes; assembly: GCF_028858775.2. NCBI lineage: Eukaryota > Metazoa > Chordata > Mammalia > Primates > Hominidae > Pan > Pan troglodytes. The sequence goes on from NC_072414.2 coordinate 56,679,266, forward strand.
TATGTGTGAGGGTTTGGCTGGAGCCCCAGTCAGCCAAAGTCTGATTCCAAGTGGACTGCAGGGTCCGTGTTATCTCCCTTGGGCACAATCTCAAAAGCCCAGAATTCAGCTGCCTTGCTAACCTTCCATCCCAGTCTTAGTGAGAAGCTAAACTAACTTCTGGGCCTCAATTACAGCAGATTAAAAGGCAACAAATGGTGCTGATCTCTCTCCTCTAGTATTCCCAATAAGCCATGCAACAGCCTCAGCTGAGAGTCCTTCACAGTCCCCCACTGGCCTAGGCTAAGAGCCAGAAGACTAAGAAAGTGATTATTCCCCTTGAGCAGCAGCACAGTGGAGTCTGAGAAGGCTCCAACCCCAGCCTTCCATCCCAGGGTCCTCCTTACCTTATATATCAGAGCTGAGAGAGAAGGATCCCTGCCGCCCCCTCGCCCACCGGGGATCTTCGACAGTGGGTGAGGGGCATCAGGAGCACCACAGAGGCCCTGGAACAATGTGCCTGCAGCACTGGAGCTGGGGACAGTTACTCAAAGGCAAAATACTACTGCAAGAGACAGAGAGGGTGAGACAGTAAACACCAAGACTTGACGATTTTTTTTTTTTTTTTTTTTGAGGCGGAGTCTCGCTCTGTCGCCCAGGCTGGAGTGCAATGGCACGATCTCGGCTCACTGCAACCTCCACCTCCCAAGCTCAAGCGATTCTCCTGTCTCAGCCTCCCGAGCAGCTGGGATTACAGGTGCACGCCACCATGCCCAGCTAATTTTTCTATTTTTAGTAGAGATAGGGTTTCACCATGTTGGCCAGGCTGGTCTCGAACTCCCGACCTTGTGATCCACCCACCTCAGCCTCCCGAAGTGCTAGGACTATAGGCGTGAGCCACCGCGCCCGGCCAAGATGTAAAGATATAACTCAAATCCCACCCCCACCCCATCCTGGCTCTCTCTAACAAGGGAAGGCTTATGAAGGCTCCCAGCTGCCCCAGTCCTGTGGGCTTCAGCTTCCAGAACTACGCTGCTGTCTTAAGGGGAACCCACCGTGTTGCAGAGTCATGGGGAGGAAGTCTCAGGAGGGCCAAGGGACTCCAGCTGGGTTTATCTGACCGGAGGAGCACCTAGCAATCTTCTAACAAATCACTGTGGCACTGGGCAGACCTTGGAAATCACCAGGTCCTGGCTTACCTGCCAAGCCTCAAGCCCTGTACCAGTCTCTTTTCATTTCCCTATGGTGCCTCAACCACCTATGTGGCAGAATCAAAAAGGCCCACAGTTACAGGCTAGAGAGGGGAAGTCATGTGGTCTGAGTACCCTGTTCCTGAGGAACTCTCAAGGCTACTTCCCCAGTGATGGCCCCATCCCCCTTCTGAGCAAAGGAACTGGGGTGAGAAACTTTTTTTTTTTTTTTTTTTTGAGACAGAGTTTCACTCGTTTCCCAGGCTGGAGTGCAGTGGCACGCACCTGGCTCACTGCAACCTCTGCCTCCCAGGTTCAAGTGATTCTCCTGCCTCAGCCTCCCAAGTAGCTGGGATTACAGGCATGCGCCACCACGCCTGGCTAATTTTGTATTTTTTAGTAGAGACAGGGTTTCACCATGTTGGTCAGGCTGGTCTGGAACTCCTGACCTCCAGTGATCCGCTGGCCTCAGCCTCCCAAAGTGCTGGGATTACAGGCATGAGCCACCACACCCAGCTGGAGTGAGAAATCATTTAACCAAATCCCTCAATGGTTAAGAATAAAACTAAATCCAGGGATTTGGCTCCCAGAGCAGAGGTACACAATAGTACATAAAATACTGTGATGTCTGATTTGCCCCTGGTATGCCACCAAATGCTGGGCCTTCTTGCTCTTCTTTGCTGATCCTTTCATGACCTGAGCGTGGGAGGTCACATAATAGTGATGTGGTCAGAACACACACTCAGATGTGCTGGGTGCAGGCTATGTGCTGGGAGAGGAGGATACGTGCTATGACCTGAGTAAAGAATCCAATAATCAGACAGATTATAGCAGGTAAAAGGCTCCTAAAAGAGCTGTCACCTTACTGGCCACCTTGATTTTCGGATGGACCCAACAGGGCTGTAGATCTGCTCAACTGTCTTTGAATCCAATTTAGTGGTTCCTTAGACTGAGATGTAGTTCATTCCCTAGGCCAAGGGCAAGTGAAACAGAGAAGGAGGTAAATTGTGTGTGTGTGTACACACCACGACTCAGCAACAGGCCTGTTCCCCAGCCACCACACATCAGCCTCAGAGCAGCTGGAATGCACTGGATACATTTAGCGGGTATTGCAGTGGTGTGCTGGGGCCAGCTCACACAATCGTGCACATCTCTTGCCAAATATGTGTTTAATGATGTCATGTTGGTAGCTTGAATTGGCCAAAGGAGGAGTATTTACACTGTGAAAGTCCCCAAATGCTGTAAGTCAGGGCTTTTTTTTCCCTGAAAGCCATTGTAAAACGGTGTGAGGTAACTATTCTTCACACTGTCCTTTGCTTTATATAGCATGGCATGCCAATTTTGGATTCTTCTAAATGAAGAGCAACAAAACTGAACTCACACCTAACATGGCAATGGTACAATAACCAAAGGGGCAGTCCTATTAGCAGAACTGTATCTGCACTCCAGCTGAAAATGGAAGTCCAACCCCGTCACTGCTCAGCTCCTAGGGTCTGTTCTCTCAAAGATTTCAACTGGGGGCCTACAAGTATACTTGGAAATTTCTTTGAGAAATGGATTTCCCAGGGAAGTGTCCATGGGTGAGGAGCAGCATCAGTATCTAGGGGTGCACTTTGGGAGGCCGAGGAGGGAGGATCACTTGAGCTCAGGAGTTCAAGACCAGCCTGGCCCACATGGCGAAACCCCACCTCTACTAAAAGTACAAAAATTAGCCGGGCGTGGTGGCAGGTGCCTGTAATGCCAGGTACTCAAAAGGCTGAGGCAGAAGAATTTCTTGAACCCAGGAGGTGGAGGCTGCAGTTAGCCGAGATTGTGCCACTACACTCTAGCCTGGGTGACAGAGCCAGATTCCTCCACCCAAAAAAAAAAAAAAAAAAAATCTAGGGGTGTAACCACATATCCACCTCTTCCCTCCTCTGGAAAACCTCAGGTCATCCTCACCTCCTCCACTCTCGGCCTCATCAACAGCTGTTAACAGAAAAGGCTGAACTGGGCGCAGTGGCTCATGCCTGTAATCCCAACACTTTGGAGACAGAGGCGGGTGGATCACTTGAGGTCAGGAGTTTGAGAGCAGCCTGGCCAATATGGTGAAACCCCATCTCTACTAAAAATACAAAAAAATTAGCCGGGTGTGGTGGTGTGCACCTGTAGACCCACCTACTCAGGAGGCTGATGCAGGAGAATCACTTGAACCTGGGAGGTGGAGGCTGCAGTGAGCCAAGATTGTGCCACTGCACTCCAGCCTGGATGACAGAGCGAAACTTCAGCTCAAAACAAAAACGGCCAGGCGTGGTGGCTCACGCCTGTAATCCCAGCAGTTTGGGAGGCCAAAGTGGATGGATCACCTGAGGTCAGGAGTTTGAGACCAGCTTGGCCAACATGGTGAAACCCCATCTCTACTGAAAACACAAAAATTAGCCGGGTGTGGTGGAGCGTGCCTGTAGTCCCAACTACTAAGGAGGCCAAAGCAGGAGAATCGCTTGAACCTGGGAGGTGGAGGTTGCAGTGAGCCAAGACCACGCCACTGCACTCCAGCCGGAGCAACAAGAGCAAAACTCTGTCTCAAAAAAACAAAAACAAACAAAAAAACAGAAAGGGCTTAACAGAGGACTATGCTACTGTTTTCAAGGACAGGAGTTATTTTCTGCTGGGGACAATGAGCTATTGTGATTCCCCCTTCCAATGTGTTAAGGGGCAGAATAACAGTGTCCAGACTAGAAAAAATAAGACAAGAGTTTGGTGAGGGGAGTTTCCCCAAGCAAATGCACACACATGCACCAAATCATATGATTCCATTCTCATTCCCCAATGACCACTTCTCTGTGCTGAGGTTCCTGCAGGGGCATAAGGAGGGCTGGACCACGGGAGAAAGCTGGTTTACTTCTATTGGTCAGTGGAGCTACCCAAAGATGGGGCAAACCCCTCTGGGATAGACAGATTATCATCTTGTATACAGAGAATTAATTAGGTTCACAAAATAACCCTATCAATCACCAAGGCCCTTGCAATTCTAGAATTCTGGTGCCAGGCTCCTACTTCCAAAGGAATTATTCCTCAAATGGTCTTTAGATGAGCGAGCTGCATTCAACCTCTGCCCTGCATCCCAACTACCATCTTGATTCTTAGCTAATTTTTACTTGCAAACAGCAGAAGCAATGGGCCAACTCACTGAAAAGACAAGAATAAAGTGAGGATATTTTTTTTAGACCATAATACCCTTTGTCTTCCTAGAAGTAATCCCTGGAGCCTGCCTGCCCTGTGTCCAGCACTAATCTATGAGCTTGTGATATTTCTTTCTTTAAGCTAGTCATATTTAGCAGTGGGGCTTGTGATATTTCTGGTTTCCTGATCTCTCTCCTCTTCAAATAAACGCAAGATATCTACGCCATGGTAACATGTCATTTACTTCCCCATTCTCACATACAAGGATCCTGGAGGCTCTGCTCCTCCCCCATAAATCTGCGCAGATAAGCAAGTGTGTGTGTGAGTGGGGGTGGAGGGGTGTTTCAAGCCCCCACTCTGGGAACTAGTTCCAGTTCCCTAAAAGAAACAGCTGGGGTTTGCAATAAGCTTAGTAGACAGTAGATCACAATAATTATCTTCATTGTCCACATAAAGCATCTGTTATTAGTTACTTGCTGTGAATGGCAAATTGCTTCTCTTCCAAAAAACCTGTCATTTCTGAAGTGAGAAAGGAAGGGGGATGGGTACGTATGTGGTGGTTAAAGACATTAAGGGGCATGAAATTACCCAGTAATGGCCTTCTCTTCTAATAATGGCTTTAGTGTTCAAATGGTATTGAAGCTACGCCACCAAGCTCATTAGGAATAATGAATCCTGGAAGAATTTAAGCACAACAGACAGTGACTTCTAAACACAAGTCTTCCTATCATAAGATCCAAACCAGGTTGGGTTTCATATTCAGTTTAGTCTTGTTTCTAACTGGCTCCTATCCCCAGCTTTTTCCAATCCTTCCTCACCTCCTGGTCACACCACTTGAGGGCAGGCATTGTTTAATCTCAACCACCTAAAGGATGATTTAAGAAACAGGCTGGGCATGGTGGCTCATCCCTGTAATCCCAGCACTTTGGGAGGCTGAGGTAGGAGAATTGCTTGAACCAGGGAGGCAGAGGTTGCAGTGAGCTGAGATCGTGCCACTGCACTGCACTCCAGCCTGGGTGACAGAGCGAGACTGTCTCAAAAAAAAAAAAAAAAAAAAAAAAAGAATCTCAGTCCTTTTCAGAGGCTGAAAAGATCAGGCTGATTAAGGAAAATCAAATGTATCAGACTGAACCCAAACATCCAGCTGGGCTGGTCCTGCTTTGGAAGAGAAAAAAATACATATATCCCATGCCAGAAACTAAGGTGTCAGGTATCCAGCATACAAGGCAATTCGGAAGAGAGATGGAAGATTAGAGCCAATCTGTTAGTGCCTTTTATTTTCTCAGTGATAGGACATGCCCTTGGAAACACTCCTCAGAATACATATGAGTGCGACTAACATATCACATCCTGCTGCCTCTAATTTAAAGTGTCTGTGAAACTGTTGTCTGAAATGCCCTTAGCAGGTTACAATTTCACACATTGACTACAGACAGGCAGCGTATGCAGCAGATGTACAGCTGGGCAATGATGATGGTAAATAAAATTTTTATAATTCAAATGCTATTTCTAAATCTCTAGCGTACTTACTATTTAGAATTAACCTTAAGTCTCTTGATAAAAGTAAAGGATCTTCTGTTAAAGAATCACTTCCAGCCGGGCGCAGTGGCTCACGCCTGTAATCCCAGCACTTTGGAAGGCAGAGGCAGGCAGATCACAAAGTCAGGAGATCAAGACCATCCTGGCCAACATGGTGAAACCCCGTCTCTACTAAAAATACAAAAATTAGCTGGGCGTGGTGGTGCACGCCCGTAGTCCCAGCTACTCGGGAGGCTGAGGCAGCAGAATCGCTTGAACACAGGAGGCAGAGGTTGCAGTGAGCCAAGACTGCACCACTGCACTCCAGCCTGGCAAAAGAGCGAGACTCTGCCTCAAAAAAAAAAAAAAAAAAAATCACTTCCAGCTGTCTTTAGTCAGTTTTGATTTACATACAGTTGGTCCTCTATATCCACAGGTTCCACATTCGTGGATTTGACCAACCATGGATCAAAAATACTCAGGAAAAAAATAAATAAGAGCACAATAAAAAAAAGTACAAATAAAAAGAGCACTAAAACTATTTACATAGCATTTACATTGTGTTATGTATTATAAGTAATCTAGAGATAATTTAAAGTATATGGGAAGATATATGTAGGTTATATGTAAATACTACACTATTTTATATAATGGACCCTTGGATTTTGGTAAGGGGAAGGTCCTGAAACCAATCCCCCACAGATGGCTACCAAAAGAGTACAGAGTACACAGAGAAGAGATTCCATATAAAAGTAATTCTGTGAGTAACTTCCACTTAGCTACATCTAAAAAATAACTTGAATTCAAATTCTCCTTAATATACTTCTGATCATGTTTCACTTGAATCAGTAGCCTCCTTCGCTCATTCAATTCTGCACCCTTTCTCTCTGGTTTCTATTACCTGTCAGAGAAAGTCAGATGGCCTTGGTATTAGCTACCTTTTGGTATCAATTGAAGACATGAAAACCACATTCCCAACACAGTTCTACATTCATTTCCCCCTCTCAACCTCTTCTGACCCATTCTTGTCTCAGGCCCTGCCTCATAGAACACCCAAAGGTGCCCTCACTTCCCTCATACAGGTAGCTTTTACTCTGAGACTAGGAATGTCTTTGATGACTAATCCCTACACAAAAAGATGTGCCATCACTTAGCAGAATAGAAAGTAAGAAAGGTGAGAGGGTGATGACCACCTCCAGTCTAGTGTGGCTGTAGAGGCTGATTTCCAGCTGCCGATGCCCCTTCCATCTGAGAAAGGGCCCCTGGGCAGATGCCAGGCAAAAGTCATTTCACTAGGGCTATTCTGTGTTCCACAGGGAATCTTCTTGCTAAGCACAATTATAAAGAAAATGACATCACCACTCTGAATCACAGGCTGAAAGCAAAATTGGGTTTTGGTTGATTCTCCACAAGAAACACAGTTATAGTGGTAGCTAGAATATCTGTGCCTTTGAGGTTTGCTTATCACACAGCTGATATTGGTACATATGCCAAAGGAACGCACAATCACATATGCTACCAGAGGTGAGTGGATAGCTAGGTAATCAAGCTTTAATATAAGACTTTACTTTTACATATTAAGTACCTCAATCTAGTTTGCAGAGTAAGGTCATCACACAGTGCCAGCCTCTTCCCAGGACAGAATTACATCATTGTTTATATAATATCAAAGGACTAAGAAATTTTCTTAAGGTTTATCTTATACAAAGCATTTTACACTACTGCTGCTAACCGGACACTACCTGTTTTGTTCACTTTAAGTGACAAAATTCTTGCCTGCCTACTTGTCCCTTTCTTGTCTATAACTTTTTTTTTTTTTTTTTTTTTAAGAGATGGGGCATCTCACTATGTTGCCCAGGCTGGTCTTGAACTCCTGGGCTCAAGGAATCGTCTCAGCCTCCCAAAGTGCTGGGATTACAGGTGTGAGCCACCATGCCTGGCCTGGTCTGTAACTTTGGCTTCATAACCTTCTAAATCATGGCACCAACTTGAATCAACACTGCATACTCTTTCAAAAAGGGATGAATTACTCATTTTGTTTTTCTAGAAATGCACATTTGTAACATCCCTCTATCCCACTCCTCAGTCCCCTTTTTTATATTTTTGAGCAGCTCTGAGGCTAAATTTGGATTTCTTGGCAGAGTGAGGAATTGCTATTATTAGCCCACACTGCTTTCTGAAGCATAGCTCTGATTTGGGGGGATTCCTGACTATACTAGGAGAGTCTGTGTCTGTCTGTCTCTCTCTCTCTCTCCTCTTTGACTCTCTCCTCTCTCTCTCCCCTCTCTCCTCTCCCCCAACCCTCCTACCATAGAGTGACCTTGAAGGCACATCACTGGAAAACTGGCTCTCCCTACCACCCCATGCCCAACAAGCCATATTGTCAATAAATAAGGAATAACTGAAACCAGACCCTTTAGGAAGAGACAGAAATTCCATTACCCAGGAAACCACTCAGTGAAGATGCTGATAGTTCTGATATGTTCTTATGCCCTGCCCCCTTCCCCCAAAAAACCACCTGCAGAACCAAATGTTTCTCCTCAAAGCCCATCAGCACAGATTGATAATAATATCACTATCAAGCCAGGGCTAGTGCTTCTCTACATACTGTACTGTCACAGGTACAAAGCAAGCCCTGGACAGATACTGTCTCCCTGCCCCCGCAAATCCAGGGAGAAAAAGGCCAGGAAGCTTGATTTCCTTGGATTTAAACCTCATGTTCAAAAAGGATAATAAAGGTGCTCGTACTTGTATCTTCTTCCCTCCCCCACCATCAGGAATTCTGACATTTTGGAAGTACCAATCAGAATAACACTGGAAAGGAAGAGCCTTGTTTTCAAAACATAGTGCCAGCTCCTCTGCAACTATTTCTTCCAGGAAACCAAGCCTCCACCTCCTGAGTTTTTCACTGGAGCCAGGGAAGCTGAAAATCCCATCCCCCACCCAATGGGAACTAAATTCCCAGCCAGCTCCCCACTCTATGGATATGAAACACTCGAGAACACTGACTGGGAAGAACATCCGGCTCTTATCAGAATCCCTAGTTAGGACTCTACCAGGATTCCTTTTAGAAAGTTAGGGGCAGGCCCAAGGAATCTAGGAAACATGCTATGGAAATGGCATTGCCATCACTCAAAGAAACCAGACACCCTGCACACAACACCCCACCCCCAGGCCAAGTGGAGGAGCCTGATCCAAGGCCTAGCTCCTACCCAGGCCCTGGCAGGCCAGTTGGCTCCTCTCTCCACCTGCCTCTCATACAGCCAGGCCCCTCAAATTACCAACACGCTAGGCAAGGGCCCTGGAGACAAGCAAGCCTGTTTTGCCACTTAGGAAGCTGGAAAGAATTTTCGAGTCAAGTTAACCCAACCCCCTCTTCTTTTCACATGTAAGCACACTGGCTCAGCCAGAACTCAGGTCTTTCAACCTCACAGTTGGTGAAGACTTACATGTTGGTTCCAAGTTGCTCAACTCTCAGGGCTCAGCCTACAAAAGACTAGGCATTTCGACCAGCTCAGTCCAGAGGACTCCAGAGAATGACTGCTGAGACCACCCCACTTTCCAACCCCCACTACAGACACACAAAAAGAACAGAAAAAAAAGTCTATCTCACATACCCCTTGAGTGGGTTTTGTTGTAGGTCTCTCTGCTCCCCTCCACCCCTGTGCTTCATCCTGCCCTCTCTCATACCTGCCATCTATCCTCGGCACACACGGCGCCTTTGCCACAAGTAACACCTTTGCATCCAGCACTCTCCGTGTCTATATCCGCCTCCACCTCCTCGGCTCCCGAGGGGCTGGGTTACAGAAGATGGAGTGAAAGGGGGGAATGCAGAGGGGATGGACATGGAGAGTCTTGGAAAAGGAAACTCTAACAGCTGATGGGTTGTAGGGTAAAGAGAACATGGGAGGCAGGGATAACAGGTCAAATAAGACCATAACAAATTATCAAACGGCGAGTGAATTTTCTTCCTGCATGCAAAGAAGAAATGAGGGGGAGGGCACCAGTTAAGAGTCTGAGACTTGGGGGAAGAAAATGGCCAATGGCTGAGAACTGAGTACAGACAGGAACTTCAGAAGCTGTTGCAGGTATTGTATCTTGGGTACTTCTGGACAGCACCTGAGAGAGAAAGACTAAGAAATCCCTGAAGAAATTGAGCCCAGGAGGCAGAGGTTGCAGTGAGCCCAGATCGCACCACTGCACTCCAGCCTGCGCCACAGAGTGAGACCCTGTCTCAAAAAAAAAAAAAAAAAAAAAAAATTCCTCAAAGAAAATTAGGCCTTTGTCAGTAGAAAAGGGCTGACACCCACTACAGGAATAGGATGGGAAAAGCTGCAGGAAGGAAGCTGTGGTTTTTAACCCCAGCTTTGCATTATAAAGAATTACCTGGGGAGCTTTAAAACTATATGCTAATAATCAGGACACTCTAGGCCAATGAGACCAATCTTTGAAGGTAAGGCCCAAGTGACTGATTTCTCAAATGTGAAGCCAGGGTAAGAAACATTGAAATACAAGAAAAGCTGAAAACCCAGTTGGAATATTTAAGGCTGGTGCTGTTAACAAGTGGGAAAGGAAAGTTGAGAGACTATTTCAGTAAGAAGAGTGCCCAAGTTTGAGAGGAATCCTGAGTGGCAGTTAGAGGGCTCTATGCAAAGAAAAGCAATAAAGAAGGCAATGCATTTGAGAGGAACTAGTCTAATTCTGAATAGAACATGGCCCAATTTAAGGAAGATTTACAGGGAATGGATCTGCTTGCAAAATAATGAGGCCCAAGTGAGAGGCAGAGGCCATAAGGCCAAATCTGGGGACAAAAGGTCTGGTGTGGGGAACTAATGAGCTTCAGACATGGTTTGGACAGGACAGCAACAAGTTTGGGGAAAAAATGAGGAAGAGAATTAGGTCCAAATTGTAAACGAAAGCCATTCTGATGTATAAGGAACAACTAGGATTAAAAATTCCGGGGAATTAGGAAATTGTGGAACAGTTTCAGAGAACAGAGGCAGAAATATGGGATATATTAAAATTTGAGGGAGAGATAGGTGAGAAGGGTTGTCTTGGAGAAAGAGAGGCATGTAGAGAAAGGAAAATTGAGCAACTATCTGCAGGGGGAAGGATATACCATGCAAGTTTGGAAAACCAGGGTGCTCGGTCTGAGAAAGATGTGCAGCCTTTCTCTAATTAATGGGGGAAGACTAGGGTCGGGTTTTGAGGGAGGAAATTGCAAAGATCTAGTGTCCAGAATATAGAGCTTGGTTTGAAGGCACTGGAGGTACAGGGGGAAGGTTCACTGGAAGCGAGATGGCTGGGTCCTGTGATCTAATGATCCAAAGACGGGATTCAGTTAAGAGGGGAAGGAGAAGGATGAGTTCCAGCTGAGAAAAGATGTTTAGAGGGTAAGAATGTTTCCAAGAGTGTTGGGGGTATACCATTGGGGCAACAGGATGGAGCACAAGAATCAAACCTGGTGTTTGATAAATAAAAGGAATGGCGCTGGGAGACTGGGAAAATGGGGCCTAACTGGGAGAGGGGTGTGGAGGGGGGAAGGTGGGGGAAAGATGAAGCTGAAGTATGGGACCAGGAGGAAGAGGCTGGACATCCGTGTAAGGACTGCTAGGCCTGAAGAGAATGGGGGGAGGGTGATGAGGGGGGGTAACTGAGAACTGAAGGATGGAGGTTGACTTTAAGGGGGGCAGTGATATGAGAAGAGTCTGGGTGGGGGGTGCAGTTTTCATCAGGGAGGGAATTCAAAGGGAAGGGTGAAGTGACTTATAAGGGGAGTAAGAAAGATTTGAGGAAGACAGGAAACAATTTGGGGAATCTGGATGCCGGGGAAAGCCCAGTTTGGGGAATGGGGCACAATTCGGTGGGGCTGAGGGAAAAAAGGGGACTTGCTTGGAAGGTTGGGTTCCGGCTTTTGGGGGCTTTAGGGGAGGAGAAGGCCCGGATGAGGGGGATGGGCCCGGCTGAAGAGGGGGCTAAAGGACAGAAGGCGGCCCAGTTGCAGGGCTGAGGACCGGACTAGGGTGGCTGAAGTGGTGAACGGACCTGGCTGGGGGCGGATGGCCCCGCTGCGGGGGGCGGGGGCCGGCTAGGGGTACGTGAGAGGCCCTCTGGAGCAGATGAGGGAGGATGGGGGCGGGGAGCCTGGGCCGGGCCGTTACCTGTCCTGGGTGTTTATCATCCTCGGCGGCTCTGCTCAGGGTGGGAGGAGGCGGCGCAGGGAGTGGATAGGTGGATGAGTGGGTGGGTGTGGGGTCACGCGCGCGGGGTCGATCTCTGCGGGCTAAGTCCCTGTCAGGCCGCGGGCCGAGCGCCTCCTTCTGCCTCAGCGAGCGCCTGCCTCCAACTGACCCTCCCCGGCCGCCACCGCCGCCACCGCCGCCGCCCCGCCCCCGAGTGCCTCATCTGCATAGCCCCACCCCAGCGCCGCGCGGTGTCCTGGGAAACTGGGGCCCACAACAAAGGGCAAAGCACCGCCCCGCCTCCGCGCAGGCGCACCACGGACCGATCGTGGGGGTAGGGCTAGGGGGTCCGAACGAAGGGCAGGCTGTGCGGGAGGCCATGGCCAAGGCGGTGGGTCTGCCCGCAGCTGCGGCAGCGCGGCCCAGAAGATGCGTTGTGTTTCCGGTAGTTTTCTGTGAGGATTGACTCAACCTGGTCCTCATCCCTATTCCTTGTTGGCGTGGGGCCGAACAGGGCTGTGCCATTTGGGAGGATATTAAAACAAAATCAGAAATCTAAGAGAACTACACACATATTAGCACCATTCCTAGTCTGAGTCCAGGCCCACAGATCTGTTATCTCAGCTCATAATGCAGATCAATAACCTCAGCTGTCAGGGTAGATCAACAATCTCAGCATCTCGCGCACATCTCATGTCAATCGTCAAGGCTGCTCCAAGCACTGGCTTAGGTCATCTGAAGCCAGAACTCTGTAGATCATGAGCAGTTACAACAAGACAGTCGTGGAAAGCGTCGTCACTAACTTGTTCACGGTCACTTCAGATCACAATCAGTGCAAGTTACTTCAATCGATCATGCAAGGTTACTAGTTCAGTCACCTCCATTCATTATCCCTACTGGTCCTTATGACAGATTAGTGCCTGAAGGCCACAGTCACCGGTGCGCAGACCCCTCAGATCACAGTCCTTGTAGGTTACAATCACAGACACTTCAACACAATCATCAAAAGCCCCGACTCTGTTCACAGTCAACCCAGATTGCAATCAAGAGAGCTCACATTATCTCAGATCACAGTGGGTCACTCTGTCACCTCAGATTACATCCATTCAGTTATTCAACAAATAATTATTTTATTTATTTATTTATTTTTGAGATGGAGTCTCTCTCTGTGGCCCAGGCTGGAGTGCAGTGGCACAATCTCAGCTCACTGCAACCTCCACCTCCTGGGTTCAAGCGATTCTCCTGCCTCAGCCTCCTGAGTAGCTGGGATTACAGACATGTACCACCATGCCCGGCTAATTTTTGTATTTTTAGTAGAGACGAGGTTTCACCATGTTGCCCAAGCTGGTCTTGAACTCCTGACTTCAGGTGATCCACCTGCCTCGGCCTCCCAAAGTACTGGGATTACAGACATGAGCCACCGCACCCGGCCAACAAATAATTATTGAATAGCTACTTACTGTATGATCCAGGCATGTGCTAGAGTCCAAGAATACGCCATAATCAACCAGGCAAGGTTCCTGCCTTGGATGTCACAATCCGGTCAAGGGGAGAGACACAGGTCATCACAATACCAGGTAAGTAAGTGCTCAATCTGAGGAATGCCACAGAGAAAGTAATTTAGGGAATTAGGGACAGCTTTGCAGAAAGAGTGATAATTCAGAGAAAGGGTGACACTCCAGATCGGCGGTCACTATGACTTTCAGTTCACAAACATCTCACATTGGAGTCATCTCAGGATATGGTTACTCTGCTTCACAAACAGCATGCTTTTGGGTTTTGGATGATGGGGATGGAGGCACAGAAGGAAGGCTGGAGCTGCCAAGCTAAGGCTTTTTCAACACAAATTAAAGTGGTGAATGATACCGAAACTGCCCGGATTATCACTAGATATTCAGGCAAGGCTGGTCTCATACTCTGGTTCACTTTAAGATCCTCCACTTTGTCCCTCAGCTATCCCTACCTACTCCTCCAGGTTCAAGTCAGGTATGTTCTTACATTAGTACTTAGCAAAATTGGACATTTAAACCCAGCCCTGATCTACCCCATCGCATAGTCCCAGAGACCTGGGCAATCCTCCTGGACCCTCAGAGGGAGCTGGAATGTCTCACTTCTGCCAGCCCATTCCTGGACAAGTAACCCTTTGACCTGAAGGACAGTTTTTGACCCATGAATCAACAAATATTGAGAACTCACTATGTCAATAATAGCGACCATTTATTGAGCATCATGGGTAAAGTACTAAATTTTAGAACAGCTCTCCACCCTCGTTTTAAGGATGAAGAGAATTAAACCTCAGGGAGATTTATTCTGTCATCCAATATTTATTGAGGGTCTGTCTATACCAGACATGTTAACATGCTAGCTTTAATTCAAAGCGATTAAGTGGTATAGTTAGAATTTGGATCCCAAGTTGCCTGATCCTGTGCTTTCTCTGGATCTGCATGGTGGAAGAGTCAGAAGCTCTCTGGACAGCTTTCTGTTTAAAGGAGCGGCCACCCTGATAGCCACCTGGTCAGCAAGTGAAAAATTCACAAAAACTGAGGTCTTCAAATCTAAATTAATTAACATGAAATAAAGTTAAAAGTTCAATTCCTCAGTCCCACTAGCCACATTTCTTTTTCTTTTTTTGAAACCGAGTCTCATTCTGTCACCTAAGCTGGAGTGCAGTGGGATGATCTCAGCTCACTGCAACCTCTGCCTCCCAGGTTCAAGCAATTCTTCTGTCTCAGCCTCCCGAGTAGCTGGGATTACAGGCGCCCACCACCACACCCGGCTAATTTTTATAGTTTAAGTAGAGACGGGGTTTCACCATGTTGGCCAGGCCAGTCTCGAACTCCTGACCTCAGGTGATCCACCTGCCTCGGCCTCCCAAAGTGCTGGGATTACAGGCATGAGCCACCGCGCCCGGCCCACTAGCCACATTTCATATGCTTAATAGCCACATGTGGCTAGCAGCCACAGTATTACACAGTATACATATGGAACATGTCTATCATCACAGAAACTTCTACAACAGCACTATATCCCATCACCCCTCTATCCCTGTCTACCCCAGTCACCACCACAGGTTCAAGTCCCTTCTCATCCATTGCCCTCACACTGGCAATCTATCAGACTCTGCTTCCTGCTCCTAACCATACCCTCCCACTGTGCCTTCTGCAACGTGTGATCAGCAAACTCTTCCACATCCTCAGCCTTTTCTCAGCATCCTTGCTTTATCTGAAACTTGGCTATCCACTAACCGCTGCTTCTCCGCAGCTCTATTAGGTGAATTCTTTTTCTCATTCTCACGTGCCTCAGTGTCAGAAGTGGGTAAGTGTATTCCTCTCCACCCCAATGCCATTTCTAGACCAGTGTTTAGCCTCCCCTCCCTCCCACAAAATCCCTGTTCCATTGGGGCTTCACCCTCTAGATATACTGTCTTGGTTAATGTCATTAGCCAGCCTCCTGGTTGATGCCCCTTATTTGGCTCATGGCTTGCTGCCTCTCCGCCCCAAATTTTGTCATATTTGGTGAGCTCAAGGTCCACGTGATGGCCTCTCAGCCACGCTCCTCTCACTTCCTTGACTTTCTCATCTCCGGTAAGATTTTCAGCACTCCACTGTAGCTGCTAACACACCCTCAACTTTGTTTTCACCAAAAATCATTTCACGTCCAAAATATTGACTCTCCAACCATAACCTTTGCCTTAAACCTTTCAACAAGTCTTTGACCTGTATCAGGAGCTTAACGCTTGACCTCACTAATTCCTCACTATTCATTAGCCCTAAGTTTTTTATTTGTTTGTTTTTTTTTAAGAGGAAGAAACTTGTTAAGAGAGATGAGAAAGTAACCTGTCTATGACTGAGCATGGCAGCTCATTCCTATAATCTCAACACTTTGAGAGGCCGAAGTGGGAGGATCACTTGAGCCCAGGAGTTTAAGATTAGCTATGGGTAATGAGGAGACCCTATAAAAATTTTTTTAAAAAGCCAGCGTGGGGACACACACCTGTGGTTCCAACTACTCGGGAGGCTGCAGCAGGAGGATCGCTTCAGCCTGGGAGGTCAAGGCTACAGTGAGCTGTGACTGCACCACTGCATTCCAGCCTGGGTGACAGACTAAGACCCTGCCTCAACTTAAAAAACAAAAGAGGCCAGGTGTTGTGGCTCACGCCTGTAATCCCAGCACTTTGGGAGGCCGAGGCGGGCGGATCATGAGGTCAGGAGATCGAGGCCATCCTGGCTAACATGGTGAAACCCCGTCTCTACTAAAAATACAAAAAATTAGCCGGGCGTGGTGGAGGGCACTTGTAGTCCCAGCTACTCGGGAGGCTGAGGCAGGAGAATGGCGTGAACCTGGGAGGCGGAACTTGCAGTGAGCTGAGATCACGCCACTGCACTCCAACCTGGGCAACAGAGTGAGACTCCGTCTCAGAAAAAAAGAAAAAAGAAAACGAAAGGAACCTATCTAATGTGTCAAAGCTTTAGTGCAAATACTTGGGTCCAAACTCAGTAGTCACTGTTACCAATTGCAGATTTTTACATAGGACTGAATTATATGGTAAGCCACAGAAATTTGGAATAACTGAAACTCTCCTATTTGAGTCCACTGCCAGCTAATGATACTGTTTTTTTCTGTTTCTCTTGGCAAAGAGAGATAGTAGTTTATTAGAAAAGTACTCGAGAACCATAAGTGTGAAATTATGTTAAAATAGTTCCCACAAAAATCATTATTTCTTTATGCATATTTTTAAAATTTTAACAAAGATTGTATACATTTATGGTGTACATCATGTTTTCATATATGTATACATTGTAGAAGAGTTAATCAATGATTAAATTTTTTTTTTTTTTTTTTGAGACGGAGTCTCGCTCTGTCACCCAGGGTAGAGTGCAGTGGCACGATCTTGGCTCACTGCAACTTCCACCTCCTGGGTTCAAGCGATTCTCCTACCTCAGCCTCCTGAATAGCTGGGATTACAGGCTTGCGCCACCAAGCCTGGCTAATTTTTGTATTTTTAGTAGAGACGGGGTTTTGCCATGTTGGCCAGGCTGGTCTCGAACTCCTGACCTCAAGTGATCCACACACCTCAGTCTCCCAAAGTGCTGGGATTACAGGCATGAGCCACTGCACCCGGCCAAATCAAGCTTTTTAACATATTTATTATCTTACATCCTTATCATTTTTTTGCAAATATACACTATGTTGTTAACTCTAGCCATCATGATGTAACATAGATCTCTTGAACTTACTCCTCTTGTCTAACTGAAAATTTGTGTCCTTTGACTAACACTTTTCCAATTCCTCTACCAGCCCCCGGGCTCTGGTGACCATCATTTTACTCTCTATTTCTATGAGTTTGACTTTTTCTTTTGTTTTTTTGACACAGGGTCTCATTCTTTTGCCTAGGCTGGAGTGCAGTGGAACCAGCATAGCTCACTGGAGCCTCAAATTCCTGGCCCGAAAGGATCCTCCTGCCTCAGCCTACCGAGTAGCTAGGACCACAGGCACATGCCACCATGCCTAGCTAATTGTTTTTTACTCTTTTCTCCAGAGACAGGGTTTCCCTGTGTTGCCCAGGCTGGTCTCAAACTCCTGGTCTCAAGGGATCCTCCTGTCTCAGCCTCCCAAAGCAATGAATGGGATTACAGGTCTGAGCCACCATTCTTGGTCTAAGCTTGATTTTTTTCACACTCTACATGTAAGTGAAATCATGCAGTATTTCTTGTTTTGTGCCTGGTTTATTTCACATAACATAACATCTCCCAGGTTCATCCATGTTGTCGCAAATGATACAGTTTCCTTCTTTTTTTAAGGCTGAATAGTACCCCGTTGTCTATATGTACATTTTTCTTTATTCATTCGTGTGTTGTTGGGCACTGTGGTTGTTTCCATGTGTTGGCTGTTGTGAATAATGCTGCAATGAACATGGGAATACAAATCTCTTTGACATGCTAATTTCAGGTCCTTTGGATATATACCCAGTAGTGGGATTCCTGGATCATAAAGTAGTTCTATTCTTAATGTTTTTTATTTTTTGAGATGGAGTCTCACTCTCTCACCCAGGCTGGAGTGCAGCGGAGCGATCTCAGCTCACTGCAACCTCCGCCTCCCAGGTTCAAGCGATTCTCCTATCTCAGCCTCCGGAGTAGCTGAGATTACAGGCACACGCCACCACGCCCAGCTAATTTTTTGTATTTTTAGTAGAGACAGGGTTTCACCATGTTGGCCAAGCTGGCCTCAAACTCCTGACCTCGTGATTTGCCTGCCTTGGCCTCCCAAAGTGCTGGGATTACAGGCATGAGCCTCCATGCCCAGACTATTCTTAATGTTTTGAGGAACCGCCATACTGTTTTCCATAAAGGCTATACTAATTCACATTCCCACCAACAGGGTGCAAGCGTTCCCTTTTCTCTGCATCCAGACCAACACTTGTCTTTTGTCTTTTTGTTTTTTCTTTGAGATGGAGTTTCACTCTGTTGTCCAGGCTGGAGTGCAGTGACGTGATTGCAGCTCACTGCAAGCTCCACCTCCTGGGCTCAAGTGATTCTCCTGCCTCAGCATCCCAAGTAGCTGGGATTACAGGCACCCACCACCACACCCATCTAGTTTTTGTATTTTTAGTAGAGACAGGGTTTCTCCATGTTGGCCAGGCTGGTCTTGAACTCCTGACCTCAAGTGATCCACCCACCTCAGCCTCCCAAAGTGCTGAGATAACAGGCGTGAGCCACCATGCCTGACCATCTTTTATCTTTTTAATAATATAACAGTAGTCCTAATTTTGACTCACATCTCTTCTTTTTCTTTTTCTTTTTTTTTTTTTTTTTTTTTTTGAGACGGAGTCTCACTCTGTCACCCAGGCTGGAGTGCAGTGGCGTGATCTCGGCTCACTGCAAGCTCTGCCTCCTGGGTTCATGCCATTCTCCTGCCTCAGCCTCCCGTGTAGCTAGGACTACAGGCGCCCGCCACCATGCCCGGCTAATTTTTTGTATTTTTAGTAGAGACAGGGTTTCACCGTGTTAGCCAGGATGGTCTTGATCTCTTGACTTTGTGATCCACCCACCTCGGCCTCCCAAAGTGCTGGGATTACAGGCGTGAGCCACCGTGCCCGGTCTTTTTTTTTTTTTGCACTCTGTCGCCCAGGATGGAGTACAATTGTGCAATCTCAGCTCCCAGATCCCTTCTTTTCCAGCTTCTTTTTTTTTTTCTTTTTTTTTTTTTTTTGAGACAGTCTTGCTCTGTTGCCCAGGCTGGAGTGCAGTGGTGTGATCTCCGCTCACTGCAACCTCCGCCTCCCAGATTCAAGCAGTTCTCTGACTCAGCCTCCCGAGTAGCTGGGATCACAAGCACTCACCACAACACCTGGCTAATTTTTGTATTTTTAGTAAAGACAGGATTTCACCATCTTGGCCAGGCTGGTCTTGAACTCCTGACCTTGTGATCCACCCGCCTCGGCCTCCCAAAGTGCTGGGATTACAGGCGCGAGTCACCATGCCCGGCTTTTTTTTTTTTTTTTTTTAAGACAGGGTCTTGCTCTGTCACCTAGTCTGGAGTCCAGTGGCGCCATCTCGGCTCACTGCAACCTCTGCCTCCTGGATTCTCCTGCCTCAGCCTCCCAAGTAGCTGGGACTACAGGCACACGCCACCATACCCAGCTAATTTTTGTATTTTTGGTGGAGATGGGGTTTCGCCATATTGCCCAGGCTGGTCTTGAATTCCTGGGCTCAAATGATCTGCCCGCCTTGGCCTCCCAAAGTGCTGAGATTACAGGCATGAGCCACCACGCCCAGCCTTTTCTAGCTTGTCTATCATCCATCACTATAACTACTCCTTCCCTCTGTCTCCTCCCATTGTGCTTGCCTGGCAAAGCCCTACTCCACATAAATTCAACCATTTGCTTTCCCAGTGCTTTCGCTACAGCAAAATCACAATACCAGGCAGGTTATCTTCACTCATGTTCATGATCCTAACCTCAAACGGACTGTCAATACTGCCGGGTAATTCCTACTACATTTCCCCATTAAGTTTGCTTTTCCACTCTCAAGAAGAATTTTTTCCCTAGGCTCTCTCTGCAAAACCTCTACCCCTCTCATCTTAGCTGATGACCTAGCCACCATGTTACTAAGGAAATAGAAGCAATAGGAAATACCCTGTCATTCCTACCACAGCCTACAAACCCATCTGCATCTCCGCCTACTTACATCTGTCTCCTCCTAGTCTCTGAGAAGTGGATGTCCCTTTGCTAAAGACCAGCCAATCCTGGCCAGGCACGGTGGCTCACACCTATAATCCCAGGAGTTTGGGAGGCCAAGGCAGGCAGATTGCTTGAGCCCAGGAGTTTGAGACCAGCCTGGGCAATGTAGAGAGACCCCCATCTCTACAAAAAAATGTAAAAAATTAGCCAGGCGTGCTGATACACCCCTGTAGTCCCAGCTACTTGGGAGGCTGAGGTAGGAGGATAGCTTGGGCCCAGGAGGTCGAGGCTACAGTGAGCTGTGATCATGCCACTGCACTCCAGCCTGGATGACCCTGTCTATAAAAAAAAAAAAACAAAAAACTAGCCAATAAAAACTAGCCAATCCCATGGCAAAACCTATGGAACTTCCTCTCTCCCATCTTCAAGGACCTAGTTCCTAAAATCTAAATCTTCCCCTTCAGCACACAAACATGCTCTCTAGTCTTTAAAAAATAGTAACACAGGCCGGGTGCAGTGGCTCACACCTGTAATCCCAGCACTTTGGGAGGCCGAGGCGGGCAGATCACAAGATCAGGAGTTCAAGACCAGCCTGACCAATATAGTGAAACCCCGCCTCTACTAAAAATACAATAATTAGCCAGGCATGGTGGCACACACCTGTAGTCCCAGCTACTCAGGAGGCTGAGGCAAGAGACTCACTTGAACCCAGGAGGTGGAGGTTGCAGTGAGCCAAGATTGCTCCACTGCATCCCAGCCTGGGCGACAGAGAGAGACTCTGTCTCAAAAAAAAAAAAAAAAAAAAGTAACACAGTCACTCTGGAAAACAGTTTGGCATTTTCTTAAAAAACTAAACATGCAGCTACCACATGACCCAGAAATTGCACGCCTGGGCATTTATCCCAGAGAAATGAAGACTTATGTTCACACAAAAACCGGTACACATATGTTCACAGCAGCTTTATCCATAATAATAGCAAAAACTTAAAATTAGCTCAGGTATCCTTCAGTAGGTGAATGGTTAAAGAAACCATGGTGCATCCACACCATGGAATATTGCTCAGCAACAAACAGGAATGAACTATCAACACACAGCAACTTGGATGAGTCTCCAAGGAATTATGCTGGTTATTTGTTGTTGTTTTGAGACAGGGTCTCACTCTGTGGCCCAGACTGGCATGCAGTGGCATGATCACAGTTCACTGCAGCCTCACCTCTAACTTCCAATCTCAAGTGATCCTCCCACCTCAGCCTCCCAAGTAGCTGGGACTGTAAGTGTGCACCACATCAGGCTAATTTTTTTATTTTTTGTAGAGATGGTATCTCACTATGTTGCCCAGGCTGGTCTGAAACTCCTGGAATCAAGCAATCCTCCTGCCGCATCCTCCCAAAGTGCTGGGATTACAGACATGAGCCAACGAGCCTGGCCCTGATTTTAAAAAGGTTACATACTGTATGATTCTATTTATATAACAGCTTGTTTTTTCGTTTTCTTTTTTTGAGACACAGTCTCGCGCTGTAGCCCATGCTGGAGTGCAGTGGCGCAATCTCAGCTCACTGCAAGCTCTGCCTCCTGGGTTCATGCCATTCTCCTGCCTCAGCCTCCCTCCCAAGTAGCTGGGACTACAGGTGCCCGTTACCACGCCTGACTAATTTTTTGTATTTTTAATAGAGACTGGGTTTCACTGTGTTAGCCAGGATGGTCTCGATCTCCTGACCTCGTGATCCACCCACCTCAGCCTCCCAAAGTGCTGGGATTACAGGCGGGAGTCACCACGCCCAGCCTGGTTTTTTTGTTTTTTGAGACAGGGTCTCGTTCTGTCACCCACGTTGGAGTGCAGTGGCACAATCTCGTCCACTGCAGCCTTCACCTCCTGGGTTCAAGCAATTCTCCTGCCTCAGCCTCCTGAGTAGCTGTGATTACAGGTGTGTACCACCATGCCTGGCTAATTTTTTTATTTTTAGGAGAGACGGGGTTTCACCATGTTGGCCAGGCTGGTCTTGAACTCCTGGCCTCAGGTGATTCACCTGCCTCGGGCTTCCAAAGTGCTGGGATTACATGTGTGAGCCACCGCACCCAGCCTTATATAACGGTTTTTGAAATGACAAAATTTTCGGCCGGGCATGGTAGCTCACGTCTATAATCCTAGCACTGTGGGAGGCCGAGATGGGCAGATCACCTGAGGCCAGGAGTTTGAGACCAGCCTGGTCAATATGGCAAAACCCCATCTCTACCAAAAATTTAAAAAAATTAGTCACTGTGGTGGTGGGCACCTATAATCTCAGTTACTCGGAAGGCTGAGGCAGGAGAATCTCTTGAACCCGGAAGGCGTAGGTTGCAGTGAGCCGAGATTGCTCCATTGCTTCCAGCCTGGACAACAAAAGCGAAATTCCATCCCCACCCCCCCCCAAAAAAAAGAGAGATAACAAAATTTTCAAAATGAAGGTTGCCAGGAGTTTGGAATGGGGTCTGGGAGGAGTCAGGAGGGAAACAGGTGTGGATATCAAAGGGCAACCCTGAGGGATCTTTGTGGTATTGGAACTGTTCAGCAGTGGAGGATATACGAACCTACATGTGTGATGAAATTGTATTGAACTACACACCCATACACACACACACACTCACACACTAGTACAAATAAAACTGGGGACATCTGAGTAAGTTTGGTGGATTTTATCAATGTCGATATCCTGGTTATGATACTGTGCGATAGTTTTGTAGAATGCTACCACTGGGGTAACTGGGAAAAGTGTGTAAGGGATCTCTCACTATTACTTCTTATTGCATGTAAGTCTACAATTACCTCAATAAAGCGTTTTTCTTTTTTTTTTTTTTTTTGAGACGGAGTCTTACTCTGTCACCCAGGCTGGAGTGCAGTGGTGCAATCTCCGCTCACTGCAAGCTCCGCCTACCGGGTTCATGCCATTCTCCTGCCTCAGCCTCCCGAGCAGCTGGGACTACAGGCACCCGCCACCATGCCCGGCTAATTTTTTTGTATTTTTAGTGGAGATGGTCTTGATCTCCTGACCTCGTGATCCGCCTGCCTTGGCCTCCCAAAGTGCTGGGATTACAGGCGTGAGCCACCGTGCCCAGCCTTTTTTTCTCTTTTTGAGATAGAGTCTTGCTGTGCTGCCCATGCTGGAGTGCAGTGGCACCATCTCGGCTCACTGCAACCTCTGCCTCCCGGGTTCAAGCAATTCTTGTGCCTCAGCCTCCTGGGTAGCTGGGATTACAGGTGTACGCCACTACGCCCAACGACTTTTTTTTTTTTTTTTTTGAGACAGTTTTGCCCGTTGCCCAGGCTAGAGTGCAATGGCGTGATCTCGGCTCACTGCAACCTCCACCCTCCAGGTTCAAGCAATTATCCTGCCTCACCCTCCCAAGTAGCTGTGATTACAGGCATGCACCATCACTCCTGGCTAATTTTTGTATTTTTAGTAGAGACAGGGTTTTACTACGTTGGCCAGGCTGGTCTCGAACTCTGGATCTCAGGTGATCTGCCCGCCTCGGCCTCCCAAAATGCTGGGATTACAGGCGTGAGCCACTGCGCCCTGCCAATTTTTGTATTTTTAGTGGAGATGGGGTTTCACCATGATGACCAGTCTATATAGGTTTTATTTTTGTTTTTGCTTTTTTGAGACAGAGTCTCTGTCGCCCAGACTGGAGTACAGTGGCTCAATCTCGGCTCACTGCAAGTTCCACCTCCTGGGTTCACGCCATTCTCCTGCCTCAGCCTCCCGAGTAGCTGGGACTACAGGCGCCTGCCACCATGTTCAGCTAATTTTTTGTATTTTTTTTATTATATTGTATTTTTTTGTATTAGCCAGGATGGTCTCAATCTTCTGACCTCATGATCCGCCCGCCTCAGCATCCCAAAGTGCTTGGATTACAGGCGTGAGCCACCGCACCCGGCCTGTAGTTTTTTTTTTTTTTTTTTTTTTTTGAGATGGAGTCTCACTCTGTCGTCCCGGCTGGAGTGCAGTGGCGCGATCTCGGCTCACTGCAAGCTCCGCCTCCCAGGTTCACGCCATTCTCCTGCCTCAGCCTCCTGAGTAGCTGGGACTACAGGTGCCCGCCACCATGCCCAGCTAATTTTTTGTATTTTTAGTAGAGACGGGATTTCACCATGTTAGCCAAGATGGTTTCGATCTCTTGACCTCGTGATCCACCCGCCTCAGCCTCCCAAAGTGCTGGGATTACAGGCGTGAGCCACCGCGCCCAGCCAGTTTTTTTAACTAAACATTTTATTGGCGGGACGTGGTGGCTCACGCCTGTAATCTCAGCACTTTGGGAGGCCAAGGCGGGCGGATCACTTGAGGCCAGGAGTTTGAGACCAGCCTGGCCAACATGGTGAAATCCTGAGTCCACCAAAAATTAGCCAGGCGTGGTGGCATGTACCTGTATTCCCAGCTACTTGAGAGGCTGAGGTGGGAAAATCACTTGACCCTGGAAGATGGAGGTTGCAGTGAGCTGAGATCAACACCACTGCACTCCAGCCTCGGTGACAGAGCAAGACATATATATATATGATGTGCTAAGTTGGCATGTAGGTAAAAACCATACATATAAATGTAATAAAATGTATTTAAAAATGTGAGCTGAGCCCAGAAGCTTACTTCTGTAATCCTAACACTTTGGGAGGCCAAGGCAGGAGGATCACTTGAGCCCAGGAGTTCAAGACTAGCCTGGGCAACATAGTGAGAACTTGTCTCTACAAAAAACAAAATTAGCCCAGCCGCAGTGGCTCACACCTATAATCCCAGCACTTTGGGAGGCTGAGGTGGGCGGATCACTTGAAGCCAGAAGTTTGAGACCTCCACCTCTCCTAAAAATACAAACATTAGCCAGGCGTGGTGGTGCACACCTGTGGTCCCAGCTACTCGGGAGACTGAGGCAGGAGACTCTCTTGAACCCAGGAGGTGAAGGTTGCAGTGAGCTGCGATCGCGCCACTGCACTCCAGCCTGGGCAACGGACTGAGGCTCAGTCTCAAGAAAGGAAAAAAAAAAAAAAAGCTGGCCAACTGTTGTGGTGCATACATGTAGTCCTAGCTATTCAGGAGGCTGAAGTGGGAGAATCATTTGAGCCCAGGAGTTTGAGACCAGACTGGACAACATAGGGAGAGCCTATCTCTACAAAAAAAGTTAATAATTAGCCAGGCATGGTGGCACACTCCTGTAGTCCCAGCTACTCTCAGGAGGCTGAGGTGGGAGGATCACATAAGCCCGGGAATTTGAGGCTGCAACTGAGCTATGTATGACTGGACCACTGTACTGTAGCAGAGTGAGACCTCTGGGCAGCAGAGGGAGACCCTCTCTCTAAAAACAAAACAAAACAAAAAAGCCCTAGAGGATCTAAGCCCTCCTGCCCCTCCAGCCTCATCCTGTGCTCCTCTCTTTGGTGGAGCAACCCTGGCTTCTTCTCAGGGCCTCAAACAGGACCAGCCTCTTACTATTCCCTGACCTGGACCACCCTTCCCCAGATCCTCCTGAGGCGGGGCTGGCTCCCCATCCTCAGAGAGCCCTTGGCAGCATCCCTGTTCCCTGTGTATTCCCTCATGGCATATCTGTAATGCATTCATCTGCTGCTTCCATGTTCATTGTGTGACACTCGTGTTGGACTGAAAGCTCCAGGTGGGTAAGAAGTGAAGAGCCTGGGCCACATGAGGTGCTCAGTGAATACTTTTGTGTATGGCAAAATTCAGTGAAGAAATTTAAAGCATGAAAGCTTACAGCAGAGTTGGAGAGATGTAACTTACATATCTGAAACAAGGCGGAAGCACAAGAAGACAGCAGCATCAGTGCAGAAGCGGGCCGCTCAGCCCGCGAGTGCAGGAGGCGCTGAGAACAGGTGTCAGCTCTCTGCTGAGAACAAAGACAATTCAACGCCACTTTTTCAAGGTGAAAATAGAGCCCAAAGCCCTGAAAAAGGAAATTAAAAATAAAGGTTCTCTGAGACCCAAGCAAGATCAGGATGTCAAGAGCCTGGCATTTTTCTTCTGCTCCCTCCCAAAGCTGCCTTTCAACATTGCACGGTGTTCCTTAAGGACATCACCAAAGAGTCAGAAAACCTGCGAGTCCTGGTTCTCCCCCTTTTCCTGGCTGCTGATCCTGGCAAGGCACATGTGCTCTTTGTACCTCTGTTTCTCAGCTAACATTTGAGGTTGGGAGTAGACTCTTAGGGTTCTTTTCCGCGATAAAGACTTTTCCAAGTGGTCACTTGAGCCACCTCATAAGGTCTAGCTTGGATCCCACTACCAACCCTTGAGTCAGGATCATGGTTGGGGGCGGAGGGAGGAACTGGCTTCTAGAGGCAGCAAAAGACTTGTGAGGAGCCCTGCCCCTTGGCTCACAGGGCAGGAAGCGCCTGGCGGAAGGTGAAGCAGTTGAAAGCACTAGAGCTGGAAGTGAGTGAGGGGTAGTCCTGCCTGGGGCGTAGGGTTCCGGTCCCAAGCAAAACATTATTTTAGACCAACAGGAAAAACAAAAGTAATGGTTCCCACCAACTTCCCAGCTCCAGGAAGCTGGGCATGACTTGTGATTTTTTTTTTCTGTTCCTCTAGCCTGTGAGCATTTCCACTCGTCTGTCAAGGCAGAGACAGCCCCATCCAGAAGCGAAAATGAGACCTCGGGGCCCTGGCACCCTTGAGCCAACCCCATCTCTGTTCTCACAACTTGCCTTGCCTGACCTCTGGAGAAAAACTTCAGAAAATATCACCCTTTCTTCCCACCTGCTCCCGCTGGCCAAAATCCCCATCAAAGCCTGGCTTCAGCCCCTCAGACTGGGAGCTCTATCCAAATGGAGTGTGGGAGTGTGGGTGAGGAAGGACGGAAGGAAGTAGGTCACACGCTGGCTACCGCACAACGGGGAAGAGGCCAACCGCGGAAAGGCAGAAGAGTGGCCGCCAGCTGAGCTTCCAGAGATGGAGAGAAGGTCTAGGAAGCCACCTTGGGGAAGCTGCCTGAGCAGGAGCGGGACAGCCAGGGGTCAGAGCCCACGGCCTGCTGGGGACCCATCCTGGGCACGGGGCTCTGGGCTCTGTGCCCATTCTCTGATGTGCCACATTGTTCTGCTACTTCCTTCTCTGGAAGTAATAAGGGGGTTGGGGGTGGGACAGCACGGCCAGGAGTAGATGGAGCGGGGTGGAGCTGCCAGTGGGGGAGGAGGCTGCGGTTCATTCCCACGACCAGTTGCCCTTCTGGCCGCCCTGGGACTGCGTGGGAAAAGGTCTGGGAAGTATGGGGGATGGTGTGTGTGTGTGTGTGTGTGTGTGTGTGTGTGTGTGTGTGTGTGTTTTCATGTGTCTGACTCCCTTGCTTGGCTTCAGTCACAGGACAAAGCCCTTTGAGAAACAGTCACCAGCCTGTGTTCCCACTGGGCTCTGTCCTGGGAGAGGCATAAGAACCCACCCTGACGCCTGAGAGAAAGACTCTGAAGGCCTCAGGACCAAATCCCTGGAGGGGTCTTGGCGTCTAATGAATCTAGATTGACTGACTTCCCTGGGATGCTTCTGGAACCTTCTGCTAAGCCCTCAGCTTCTTGGCAGAGCTCTATTACTAACTGGATATCAGAATATGGGTGCAAACTAGACATGGGGAGTGAAGTCAGCCATTCTCACAGCATCTACCTAAGAAGGCCAGGATCCTCCACAGCCACGTAGATCGTAGAGCCAGTGGCATGCCAGGGATGACATACAAAGACAAGAAACTCTGAAACAGAGAACACAAACTAACAGCCCATAGGCCAAATGCAGCCTGCAGGCACATGGCTTATTTGGCCAACACAGCATTTAAGAAATGTTTGAGCCGAGGCTGGGTGAGGTGGCTCAGGCCTGTAATCCCAGCACTTTGGGAGGCCGAGGCAGGTGGATCACCTGAGGTCAGGAGTTCAAGACCAGCCTGGCCAACATGACAAAACCCCGTCTCTACTAAAAATACAAGAATTAGCCAGGTGTGGTGGTCCATGCCTGCAGTCCCAGCTACCCAGCTGCTTGGGAGGCTGAGGTAGGAGAATCGCTTGAACCTGGGGGTCGGAGGTTGCCGTGAGCTGAGATCACACCACTGCACTCCAGCCTGGGCGACAGAGCGAAACTCCGTCTCAAAAAAAAAAAAAAAAAAAATCCCAATTTCTACAGTCTCTTGAAAAATCAGACAATATGGCTAACATTGATGCATATGGCCCCAGGACCACAGCTGATGGGGCTGAATAATGACCACCCTTTAGAAAGACCTTGGGCTGTCCATTTGGCCACTGTCCACACCACTCTGTATTGTCTCCAGCAGTGAGGCCGAGTATCAGTTGCTGTTGCTCATCACACTTGAATGGTTATTACACTGTTTTCTGTACCCTCGTCTCATTCAAAAGTGGGGATATGGCCAGGTGTGGTGGCTCACGCCTGTAATCCCAGCACTTCGGGAGGCCGAGGCAGGTGGATCGCTTGAGCCCAGGAGTTCAAGACCAAACTGGGCAACATGGAGAAACCCCATCTCTACTAAAAAAAAAAAAAAAAAAAAAAAAAAGTGGGGACACGAAAGAAACTAAGAGGGCCACCTGTTTGTAGAGAGCACATTTCTACCCCAGCCAGGCCTATCTATAAGCAAATAAAGATGGGATTTCATGTCCTCCCATCAGCTTTTCTGCACCCTCCCTTCTACCTTCCAGTGGCACAGTGCTTAATGACAGCTGCTGACAATACAGTGTCACAGGCCTTGCGCCAAAATTACCCCCAACTCCTTCCCTCACTCCCAAATCACAACTCTTATTATCTAAGTGAGCAATCCCAGTTGCAAAACACAAAGGAGTAATAAGTCCTGTAGAAATTCTCAGCTCCACCCCAGCCCCTGGTTGCCAATGACCCGTAAAGAAGCTAAAACTCCTTAGCTCGGACATTCTGTCACAGAGAGACCTGCAGCATGTGCCAGATGAACTTACATCAACTGAAAACCAAGGTCACCTCTGGAGACCAGAAATGGAAGTGACAGTCCCAGGCCTATTCATAAAGCTTCA
The DNA here is from genome assembly GCF_028858775.2 of Pan troglodytes. Classification (NCBI taxonomy): domain Eukaryota; kingdom Metazoa; phylum Chordata; class Mammalia; order Primates; family Hominidae; genus Pan; species Pan troglodytes. The sequence goes on from NC_072414.2 coordinate 56,708,481, forward strand.
GTTTTTTACAAGGAGATTGTAATCATGCAAAACTTGCGTAATTAAAATTAATAATAAACAGAAATGCCTCAGCCTAGTTCCTGTGAGTCTGACCCCAACTTACATTTCCAGCTTTTTTTTTTTTTTTTTTTTTTTTTTTGAGATGGAGTCTCGCTCTTGTCACCCAGGCTGCAAGCTCCGCCTCCCGGGTTCACACCATTCTCCTGCCTCAGCCTCCTGAGTAGCTGGGACTACAGGCACCTGCCACCATGCCCAGCTAATTTTTTTTTTTTTTTTTTGTATTTTTAGTAGAGACAGGGTTTCACTGTGTTAGGCAGGATGGTCTCGATCTCCTGACCTCGTGATCCACCTGCCTCGGCCTCCCAAAGTGCTGGGATTACAGGCGTGAGCCACCACGCCTGGCCTTTTTTTTTTTTTTTTAAGACATGGTCTCACTCCAGTGCCCAGGCTGGAGTGCAATAGCGTGATCTCAGCTCACTGCAACCTCCACCTCCTGGGCTCAGGCGATACCCCTGCCTTAGCCTCCTGAGTAGCTGGGACTACAGGTACATGCCACCATGCCCAGCTATTTTTTGTATTTTTTGTAGAGATAGGGTATCTCTCTGTTGCCCAGGATGGATACATTTCCAGTTTATCTCAGATTACTCCCTTCCATGAACAAGTCCACTCACAGAACCCTCTCTTTCTCCTACAAAGAACGTCTTTCTCCTCCTCCTTTGTCAAGCAACCTCTAGCTCATCTCTCAAGACTGTAGTCTTTCAATAATTTAGCTCATGCATACCCTAAACATTTTTAAAAATTATGTAACCCTTCAATAAAGCTTGTTTTAAAAGTGAAGTTTTTAGGCTGGGCATGGTGGTTCACGCCTGTAATCCCAGCACTTTGAGAGGCCGAGGTGGGTGGATCACCTGAGGTCAGGAGTTCAAGACCAGCCTGGACAACATGGTGAAACCCCGTCTCTACTAAAAATACAAAAATTAGCCGGGCGTGGTGGCAGATGCCTGTAATCCCAGCTACTCGGGAGGGTGAGGCCGAAGAATCGCTTGAACCCAGGAGGTGGAGGTTGCAGTGAGTAGGGATCACACCATTGCACTCCAACTTGGGAGACAAGAGCAAAACTCTGTCTCAAAAAAAAAAAAGGGAAATTTTAAAATTTGATTAAAAAAAAATTTTAACCGTGTTTAAATAGTTGCAAAAGGCTGGGCACAGTGGGACATATCTGTAATCCAAGCACTTTGGGAGGCTATGGTGGGAGGATTGCTTGAGGCCAGGTGCTCAAGGTTACAGTGAATAATGATCATACCACTGCATTCCAGCCTGAGTGATAGACTGAGACCCTGTCTCTACAAAAAAATATAAAAACAGTTTCGAAGGATGTGATTTCTTTGCAATTTTTTTTTGTATTAGAAATATTGAAGCTGGACACAGTGACTCACGCCTGTAATCCCAGCACTTTGGGAGGCCAAGGCGGTGGGCAGATTGCTTGAGGCCAGGAGTTTGAGTCCAGCCTGGCCAACAAAGCAAAACCCCATCTCTACTAAAAGTACAAAAATTAGCCGGGCATGGTGATGTGTACCTGTAATCCCAACAACTCAGGAGGCTGAGGCATTAGAATTGCTTGAACCTGGGAGGCAGAGGTTGCAGTGAGTTGAGATCACCCCAGTGCACTCCAGCCTGGGTGACAGAGTGAGACTCTGTCTCAAAAAAGAAAGAAAAAGAGGCCAGGTGCAGTGGCTCACGCCTGTAATCCCAGCGCTTTGAGAGGCAGAGGCGGGCAGATCACTTGAGGTCAGGAGTTTGAGACCAGCCTGGCCAACATGGTGAAACCCTGTCTCTACTAAAAATACAAAAAATAGCCAGGCGTGGTGGCGTGTGCATGTAATCCCAGCTGCTTGGGAGGCCGAGGCAAGAGAATCGCTTGAACCCAGGTGTCGGAGGTTGCAGTGAGCCAAGATCGTGCCACTGCACTCTAGCCTGGGCGACAGAGTGAGACTCCCTCTCAAAAAAAAAAAAAAAAGAAAGAAAGAAAAAAAGAAAAAGTAAGCTGTTCTTTAGCACAGGAAATTTTACATCACTCCTTTTTCTCCTTGAACTTGTATTTTCTTTTTACTTCTCTCACATAATGCTTTCCTAATATAATATGTACTTTATCCTTTTTTTTTTTTTTTTTTTTTTTTGAGATGCAGTCTTGCTGTGTTGCCCAGCCCAGGCTGGAGTGCAATGGCACAATCTCAGCTTATAGCAATCTCTGCCTCCCGGGTTCAAGCGATTCTCCTGCCTCAGCCTCCCCAGTAGCTGGGATTATAGGTGCCTGCCACCACGCCCAGCTAATTTTTGAATTTTGAGCAGAGACAGGGTTTCACCATGTTGGCCGGGCAGATCTTGAACACCTGACCTCAGGTGATCCACCCACCTCAGCCTCCCAAAGTGCTGGGATTATAGGCGTGAGCCACCGCGCCCAGCATTTTTATTTTTCCCCCAAGATGGAGTTTCACTCTTGTTGCCCAGACTGGAGTGCAGTGGCGCGATATCAGCTCACCGCAAGCTCTGCCTCCCAGGTTCCAGCGATTCTCCTGCCTCAGCCTCCCGAGTAGCTGGGATTATAGGCAGGCACCACCACGCCCAGCTAATTTTTGTATTTTTAGTAGAGACAGGGTTTCTCCATGTTGGTCAGGCTAGTCTCAAACTCCTGACCTCAGGTGATCCACCCACCTCAGCCTCCCAAAGTGCTAGCTAGGATTACAGGCGTGAGCAACTGCACCCGGCCAAGAATTCTTAAATATAAGACATAAAATTGTATAGGAAATACAACTTATATTGAGATAGATGTTCTCATGCTAGATTGAGACAGTGATAAGCATCAATGTTTTTGTTGGCTGGTTGGTTGTTTTTCTGAGACAGAGTCTTGCTCTGTTGCCTAGGCTGGAGTGCAGTGGTGCAAATGTGGTTCACTGCTGCCTCCACCTCTTGGGCTCAGGCAGTCTCCTGCCTCAGCCTCCCATGTACATGGGAATACAGGTGTGCATGACCATGCTCAGCTAATTTTTTGTACAGACAGGGACTCACTTTGTTGCCCAGGCTGGTCTCCTGGGCTCAAGCCTTGGCCTCTCAAAGTGCTGGGATTACAGGTATGAGCCATTATGCTTAGGCTGTGTTTTCGTTGTTATTGTTGTCTTTTTTTTTTTTTTTTTTTTTTTTTTGAGACAGTCTGACTATGTTGCCCAGGCTGGAGTGCAGTAGCTATTCACAGGCATGATCGTAGTTCACTGCAGCCTCAAACTTCTAGGCTCAAGTGATCCTCCTGCCTCAGTCTCCTGAGTAGCTGGGACTACAGGTACATACCGCCACACCTGGCTAGGCTCAATTTTATTTCAACGTTTCAATCTTATACATGGTAATGCTGAGGTATCTTATTCACATAAGTACCTGGGAAAGGAAGAAGTTCTAGCAGAGTCACTCAATACCACCTAATCATCAAGCAGATGACAACAAAATTTGTTTCAGCTCCTTCCATTCGAAAGCAAAATATTGGGAAAGCTTTAGTTTGTAGAAAGGATCTATAATACAGTCATTTGAGTCATTCACTTTCTCAATACTGAAATCACTATTTCAAATTGTTTCTTTGTTTGAATTCCCAGAGATTTTTACACATCAAGACAATATACCAAATACCAGATCTCCCAACATACCAAACATCAGATCAACCAACAAACCAAATACCAGATCACCAACAAACCAAATACCAGATCTCCCAACATACCAAATACCAGATCATCAACATACCAAATACCAGATCACCAACATACCAAATACCAGATCTCCAACATACCAAATACCAGATCTCCAACATACCAAATACCAGATCTCCAACATACTAAATACCAGATCACCTAGCATACCAAATACCAGATCTCCCAACATACCAAATATCAGATCAACCAACAAACCAAATACCAGATCACCAACAAACCAAATACCAGATCTCCCAACATACCAAATACCAGATCACCAACATACCAAATACCAGATCACCAACATACCAAATACCAGATCTCCAACATACCAAATACCAGATCACCTAACATACCAAATACCAGCTCTCCCAACATACCAAATACCAGATCTCCCAACATACCAAATACCATATCTCCAACATACCAAATACCAGATCAACAACATACTAGATCTCCTAAGATCTAGGATGAAGGGCCAGGCATGATGGCTCATGCCTATAATCCTAGCACTTTGGGAGGCTGAGGTAGGTGGATCACTTAAGCCCAGGACTTTGAGACCAACCGGGGTAACATGGCAAAACCCCGTCTCTACTAAAAATACAAAAATTAGCCAGGCATGATGGCTCACACCTATAATCCCACACTTTGGGAGGCTGAGGCGGGAGGATCACTTCAGGCAAGAGGTCTAAGACCAGCCTGGCCAACATAGCAAAACACCGTCTCTACTAAAAACACAAAAAATTAGGCCAGGCACGGTGGCTCATGCCTGTAATCCCAGCACTTTGAGAGGTCGAGGCGGGCAGATCACAAGGTCAGGAGTTCCAGAACAGCCTGACCAACATGGTGAAACCCCGTCTCTACTAAAAACACAAAAATTATCTGGGCACGGTGGCATGCGCCTGTAGTCCCAGCTACTCAGGAGGCCGAGGCAGGAGAATCACTTGAACCCGGGAGGCGGAGGTTGCAGTGAGCTGAGATCGAGCCACTGCACTCCAGCCTGGGTGACAGAGCGAGACTATGTCTCAAAAAAAAAAAAAAAAAATAGCCAGGTGTGGTGGTGCGCACCTATAATCCCAACCACTGCACTCCAGCCTGGGCAGCAGAGCAAGATTCCATCTCCAAAAAAAAAAAAAAAAAAAAAAAAATTAACCAGGTATGGTGGCGTGCACCTGTAATCCCAGCTACTTGGGAGAGTGAGGGAAAATCACTGGAACCCAGGAGGCAGAGGTTGCAGTGAGCCGAGATCGTGCCACTGCACTTCAGCCTGGGTGACAGAGGGTGACTCTCTCTCAAAAAAATAAACAAGTAAATAAAAATAAAAATACAAAAATTAGGCAGATGTGATGGCACATGCCTGTAATCCCATCTATTCAGGCAGCTGAGGTGGGAGGATCATTTGAGCCTGAGAGGTCGAGGCTTCAGTGAGCCATGATCTCACCACTGCACTCCAGTCTGGGCAACAGGGTGAGAACTTGTCTCAAAAAAAAAACAAAAAAAAGCCTGTAATCCCAGCACTTTGGGAGGCCGAGGTGGGCAGATCACCTGAGGTCAGGAGCTCGAGACCAGCCTGGCCAACATGTCAAAACTCCTCTCTACTAAAAATACAAAAATTAGCCAGGTGTGGTGGCACATGCCTGTAATCACAGCTACTCAGGAGGCTGAGGCAGGAGAATCACTTGAACCCGGGAGGCGGAGGTTGCAGTGAGCTGAGATCGTGCAATTGCACTCCAGCCCAGGTGACAGAGCAAGACTCCATCTCAGAAAAAAAAAGATATAGGATGGGTGAGACATATATGTCCTTTGTAGCATATCCACTAAATTATGCTATAATAACAACCAACATCAAAGTCTATGTTGCTTAAGCCAACAAAGGTTCCTCCCCATCTTCCCCACCAACACTCTAATGTCCATCACAAGCTGGTTGAGGTTCTGATCCATACCATCATCACTCAGAGATCTAGACTCTACCAGCTAAAATGTCATCAGTCACCATGGCAGAGAGAAGGTAAGAAGGAGAATCATATACTGGCTCTTAAATGCTTCTACCCAGAAGAGACACTTTTGCTCATAGTTCACTGTCCAAAGCAAGTCACATGGCCACGCCTAACTTCTAAAAGGTGGGAAAACACTCGGAGGGAAGAGAACAGAAAAAAGAGAGGAGAAGCACTCATGCTTCCTACATATTTCTTTTGTAAAGTAAGGGAAAAGAAACTGTAAAAACAAAGGGAGGACAGGCAATCTCAGTCATAAACAGTTCTTATTAAAGATGACACTGGGCACAGTGGCTCACACCTGTAATCCCAGCACCTTGGGAGGCTGAAGCAGGGGTTTGAGACCAGCCTGGGCAACATAGTGAGACCCTGCCTCTGCAAAAAATGAACAAAATTAGCCAGGTGTGGTGGCACGTGCCTATAGTCCCAGCTACTTGGGAGGCTGAGGTGGGAGAAGTGCCTGAGCCGGGAAAGTCAAGGCTGCAGTGAACCAAAATCAAGCCACTGTACTCCAGCCTGGGTGACAGAGTGAGACTCTGTTGAAAAAAAAAAAGAAAAAAAAAGACTTTTTGGAAATTGATTCCCTTAAACATAACCCCACCTGCCCTTAGAAAATTCTTTTTGTAGCCAGGCACAGTGGCTCACACCTGTAATCCCAACACTTTGGGAGGCCAAGGAGGGAGCATCACTTGAGACCCGGAGTTCAAGACCAGTCTGGTCAACACGGTGAAATCCCGTCTCTACTAAAAATACGAAAATTAAGGCTGGGCAAGGTGGCTCATGCCTGTTATCCCAGCACTTTGGGAGGCCGACGGGGGTGGATCACCTGAGGTCAGGAGTTTGAGACCAGCCTGACCAACATGGTGAAACCCCGTCTCTACTAAAAATACAAAAATAGCCGGGCGTGGTGGCACATGTCTGTAATCTCAGCTACTTGGGAGGCCTGAGGCAGCGAATTGCTTGAACCCGGGAGGTGGAGGTTGCAGTGAGCCGAGATCGTGCCACTGCACTCCAGTCTGGCCAACAAGAGTGAAACTCCGTCTCAAAAAAAAAAATTAGCTGGGCATGGTGGTGTGCACCTGTAATCCCAGCTACTGGGAAGGCTGAGGCACAAGAACTATTTAAACCCAGGAAGCAGAGGTTGCACTGAGCTGAAGTCACGCCACTACACTCCACCCTGGCAAGATTCTGTCTCAATAAAAAATTTAAAAAATAATAATAAAATTAAAAAATTTGGCTTTGGCCTAGTGGCTCACACCTGTAATCCCAGCACTTTGGGAGGCTGAGGCAGGTGGATCACCTGAGGTCAGGAGTTCGAGACCAGCCTGGCCAACATGGTGAAACCCCGTCTCTACTAAAAATACAAAAATTAGCCGGGCATGGTAGCACACACCTGTAATCCCAGCTTCTCAGGAGGCTGAGGCAGGAGAATTGCTTGAACCCGGGAGGCAGAGCTTGCAGTGAGCCGAGATCATGCCACTGCACTCCAGCCCAGGTGACAGAGCAAAAACTCCACCTCAAAAAACAAATAAATAAAATAAAAATAAAAATAAAAAAATTAGCCAGGCATGGTGGTGTGTGCCTGTAATCCCAGCTACTTGAGAGGCTGAGGAGAATCTCTTAAACCTGGGAGGCAGAGGTTGCAGTGAGCTGAGATTGCACCACTGCACTCTAGCCTGGGCTACAGAGCAAGACTCCATCTCAAAAAGTAAGTAAATAAATAAAAATTTAAAAATTAAACAAACAAAAATAAAAAGAGTGAAAATTCTTTTTGTACCTCTTGGGGTGCAAATGCCTTAGTTTGAAGACCACTACTTCCTTTTTGAAGCCTTCCCTGACCCCTACATCCGGGGACCTCTCTCTGACGTTCCCACTGTTGCTATTGTACTATCTACTTGAAAGCTGCTGGGAGCTGGTTATCTTTTTAGATGAGTATCATGTTTTCCTAACAGGCTATATAGTCTCTTTGAGGATGGGAACCCTATCTTCAGGTTTTTTGTATCCCCTACACCATCAAACACGGACACTCAGAAAGTATTTGAGTTCAGTTTGATGGCAGACACTTTTCTCCGCGTGCTTCATCTCCTCATGTATGAAGTTGGAACAGCAAGGCCTACCCTTACAATTACACTGAGATGAAGGAACTAAGAGCCTCTTCAGCTCACTCCCACTCACCTAACTGGGATCAGCATCTCAGTGCTCCACTTCTGAGAAACTGGATGGTCCAGCTTTATGTAACAAGGACCTATTGAAGGCTCTTGACAAGGTCTGTAGCGAGTGGGTCTGGGACAGACCAACCTGATATCAGTGACTGCTGGGTGGTTGGGGGGCATGAGAGACAGTGTGTGTTGGGGGAAAACAGCTAAGGACAGAAAGTACGGATAGAAAGTTGCTCCTATGGGCCAGGCACAGTGGCTCCTGCCTGTAATCCAGTACTTTCAAAGGCTGAGGGCAGGAAGATTGCTTGAACCCAGGAGTTTGGGACCAGCCTGGGCAACACAGTGAGACCCCCATCTCTACAAAAATTTTATTTTAATTAGCTGGTGGTGGTGGCTAGTACCATTGCACTCCAGCCTGGGTGTTTTTCTTTTTTAAAGAAAGAAAGTTGCTCCTATGATCCACAAATGAAGTGATGGGCATCCACTGGGAGGTGTGTCTGGGAATGGTGAGCCACACTGCACCCTCAGGGAGCAACCCTAGCTGCCTTCCTGAACCTCCAAACCTGGATGCCAGACTGAGATCACAACCCCTGCCCGTCCACTAGCCCAAACCGATAGTTTTCGGCATTCCACCCTGCCCTCTGGTGGCCTCTGGGAGCATTGCAGATACAGCGTTCTAAGGAAGCCCAGCGCTGGTTCTTCCTCAGGGGAGATGGGATGGATGTGGGTAAGGGCAACATGCTCAGATAGCCCAGCCTTTGGGCCTGGCTCTTTGATGGCTGAAGAAAAAGAAGGAAATGGCCAAGCGCGGTGGCTCCGGCCTGTAATCCCAGCACTTTGGGAGGCCAAGGGATCACAAGGTCAGGAAATCGAGACCATCCTGGCTAAACACAGTGAAACCCCATCTCTAGTAAAAATACAAAAAAATTAGCCGGGCGTGGTGGCGGGCGCCTGTAGTCCCAGCTACTCGGGAGGCTGAGGCAGGAGAATGGCGTGAACCCGGGAGACGGAGCTTGCAGTGAGCCGAGATCCTGCCACTGCACTGCCACTGCACTCCAGCCCTCCAGCCTGGGTGACAGAGTGAGACTCCGTCTCCAAAAAAAAAAAAAAAAAGAAGAAGAAGAAGAAAACAAAGGAGGGAGAGGAAGGGGTCATACCTATGGGTTGGGCGTAACTGTGCACTTGGCAGTTTTTGTCCCTATAGTTACTGCACAGAGTGAAAACTAGGAATCTTTGACCTGAAGTTGCAAAGTAATAAGCACATGGGCCATAGTATAGTGCACGAAATGGCTTTATATGGTTTGTTGTCAGCATCCAAAATCAGGACTTTTCACATTAAAATCTGAATGTCCAGTTTCTGTTGAAAAATCAAAACATGAAGCCACATGGAGTCCCCACCTTGCTGAGCAGCAGCTGGCCGGGGTTGAGGGGCAACCACTGCCCCCTTCTCCTGTCACCCAGTCACCCAGCCTGCCTCCCTCAGTCTCCTCACTTCCTGCAGCGTGCGAGTTTCCAACTCTTGACTAAGTCCAGCACTTCATGATGGAGAACAGGGTCAAAAAATATCAGGACAGGGCCCAACGCAGTGGTTCATGCCTGTAATCCCAGCACTTTGGGAAGCCGAGTTGGGCGGATCACCTGAGATCAGGATTTCGGGACCAGCCTGGCCAACATGGCAAAATCCCGTCTCTACTGAAAATACAAAAATCAGCCGGGCATGGTGGCATGCATCTGTAATCCCAGCTATGTATGTATTATATATGTATATTATATAGATTATAGATAATATTTTATATATATATATATCAGGACGGGGGTCCACCAAGCATCTAGTGCTTGAATTGCTTCCCGAGTACCACCACTAAGCATCATCAGCGTATACTTGAAGACCTGCAGGGACAGGAAAGTCACTGCCTGCCTGTAATCCCAGCACTGTGGAAGGACGAGGCAGGCAGATCACTTGAGCCCAGGAGTTTGAGACAAGCCTGGGCACCATAGTGAGACCCTGTCTCTACAAAAAATGTTTAAAAATATTAGCCAGGCATGGCCGGGTGTGGTGGCTCAAGCCTGTAATCCCAGCACTTTGGGAGGCCAAGGTGGGCAGATCACCTGAGATAGGAGTTTGAGACCAGCCTGACCAACATGGAGAAACCCCATCTCTACTAAAAATACAAAAATCAGCCGGGTATGATGGCAGGCACCTGTGATCCCAGCTACTCGGGAGGCTGAGGCAGGAGAATCACTTGAACCCGAGAGGCGGAGGTTGCACTGAGCCTAGATTGCACCATTGAACTCAAGCCTGAGCAACAAAAGCAAAACTCCATCTCAAGAAAAAAGAAAAAAAAAATTAGCCAGGCATGGTGGTGCACACCTGTAGTCCCAGCTACTTGGGAGACTGAGGCAGGAGGATCACCTGAGTCCAGGATGGAGGCTGCAGTGAGCTGACTGCACTGCTGCACTCCAGCCTGGGTGACAGAGCAAGACCCTGTCTCAAAAAAAAAAGTGAAGTAGCCATTCCCAGTCATGTGTTAGGTATCACCAAAGGCCCTGGACTGTGCTGGTGAGTGACAACGGCATGACCTATGCCCTGAAAGAACGTCCAGTATGTGCAGGCACCAGCAAGGTTTGCAGACGAGACAGTGCCTGACAGTGCTGACGACGGAGTGACCCCTGAGTAAAGCGCACTGAGAGAGAACAGCCCAAATTTGAGTTTCCAGGGGGGTCTATCCCCTGGATTTTACCCATTCCAATGGGCAAAATCTCCCAGACATGAGTGAAATTAGGAATGTAATTCCTGAAAATATAAATAGTGCGTTCTCAACTTTGTTACTATGACATCCAGGGGTTTCTTTTCTTATTTTTTGAGACAGAGTCTCACTCTGTTGCCCAGGCTGGAGGGCTGGAGTGCAGTGGCACGATCTCGGCTCACTGCAAGCTCCGCCTCCTGGGTTCACGCCATTCTTCTGCCTCAGCCTCCCAAGTAGCTGGGACTACAGGCGCCCGCCACCACGCCCGGATAATTTTTTGTATTTTTTTTAGTAGAGACGGGGTTTCACCGTGTTAGCCAGGATGGTCTCGATCTCCTGACCTCGTGATCCGCCCACCTCAGCCTCCCAGTGCTGGGATTACAGGCGTGAGCCACTGCACCCGGCCGACATCCAGGGGTTTAATCAGTGAGATGGAAGCTGACTTGATGTCCTATGATAGTCGGGACACCTGAGTTTTGTGTCAAGCCCGCATAACCAAATGAGCGCCACACATCTCTCTGCTTCTGAAGGCTGAAGCTTCTCCATCTGTGAACCGAGGTGATTGGATCAAATCTCTCTGGGCCCAATATTCACTTTTGTATCCCCAGTGCCAGCAGAGTGACTACTAGCATGCAAGTATGCACAAATGCAGGAGGTGCTCCATGAGTGTTTGTGTTTGTTAGTGACTTAACTGCCTGACTCTGCCTCTGGGAACAGAGGCGCCCATAGAGTCCACAATAAATGACCCCAGGCAAAGGTTAATCTGGAAGAGCAAAAGGGAAAAAGGAAAAAGGTGGGGGCGTGTCCTGAATGCGTGACACTGGCCATCAGCCCCTATGCGGTAGAGAACCATGGAATGAAGTTCTTCTAACCTGTGAAAGTGGCGTCTTGGCACGATTCACCTGGCGGCCGTAGACAGGAAAGATTTCAGACGAGGTTTGTGAGCATCTTCAACCACGAGAGGGCGCCCCAGGATCACACAGTCCCGCCAGCTCCCAAAGGAAGGAGGCTGTGCCAGAGGCACCTGCCTAGTGCTAAGTCTTAGGTGAGCAGAACTTTCTTCTTGGTCACCACTGGGCCAAGACAAGGGGCCTGAGATGTAAATAAAGGTGAGCATAGGAGAAGGAGGGGCCAGAGAGAGAAAGGGACTTGCTGGGGCCACAGAGCATGTCTACAGGTACATCAGGACACGGAACGAGACCCAGGTGGGGTCAGTTTCCCATTACCTTGAAGAGGAAGGCAATGCCCATTCTAGTAGAGAGGAAAAAGCTGCTCTGTAGTACAAGGGAGCTGACAGTGGTTAGCAAATGTCTCCAATCACAGGGAAGAAGGGGCCAGAAGCCAGGTGGGGGTGTGGCCTGAATGCGTGACACTGGCCATCAGCCCCTATGCAGTAGAGAACCATGGAATGAAGTTCTTCTAACCTGTGAAAGCGGCGTCTTGGCACGATTCACCTGGCGGCCGTAGACAGGAGAGATTTCAGTGCGTAGGCCCTGGGGAAGCGCATATGAATGGATACTTGGGAGTGTGGCCTTGGGGGAGAACCCTGGAGGAGGCCACTGCTCCAAAAGGAGGTGGCTTTTGCTCCTCCCACCCCCGCCCCTCCCCCCAGCCCCTTTCCCTCCATGTCTTTCTGGAGACACAAATTAGTTTTTAGGAAGCACACTCCTGCTTTCAGTAATGAGAACCTGGGTCTGGAAAGAGACACAGGCCCATCTGAGAAGCCTCTAATCTAAGAGACCACCTTCAGCAGGGGACAGAGCCTGAGGGTATCCTGCTCTGGAAGCTGTAGTCACCCTGAGGTGGGAGATGAGGCATGTTCCTCTGTGCACAGCTCTTACACCACCCATGCAGTTCTGCGAGGCCAAGCACAGAACCACGATACCATGGGACCCAGAGCAGTACTCTGGACCTGTGGGGCAAGGTGGGCAGCAGCCCAGCCTCCGGGGAAAGAGAGGAGCGGAAGTTTAGAACCAATAACCCCCAGCTTTCCCTGCTTGAGTAGCTCCACAGCCCAGACTCCCACACTCCAGGCTGTGCATCACCTGAGAACAGAAACTGTGCCTTATCCTCCATCTCAGCACCAAACACAGGCTCAGCAAAGGGCAGGGGCACAAAAAATGTTTGCTGGAAAGAATGACTGGACAAGAGAGGATGCAAAGGTCAGTCAGCGTGCTCCTTCCCCCTTGAGGGCAGCAGACCAGAGCTCAGGGCTCTGGCTCAGCTCATCATGATCAAACATGACCTTGGCACCTTTCTGAACTTGAACTTCCTGTCCATGGGATGGAGATGATCCTTCGCAAACAGCCTTCCCAGGACAGCTTCGAGGATCAGGGCAGGACTACCTTGTAGCAGCCTATGGACTTAGCTCTTTCCTTCTCTCTTATTCCACTTGGTAATGTTAAGTGATTGAGAACAAACTCAATTCACCTCAATTTGCCCTCACATATTCAAGTGGTTAGAGGGTTTTTCTGTTTGATGGTTTTTATTTTTGTTTTCAGCCTATTTCTTTTTCATTTTTTTTTCTTGTGAGATGGAGTCTTGCTCTGTTGCCCAGGCTAGAGTGCAGTGGCATGATCTCCGCTCACTGCAAACTCCACCTCCTGGGTTCAAGCTATTCTCCTGCCTCAGCCTCCCGAGTAGCTGGAATTATAGGTGCCCACCACCGCGCCTGGCTAATTTTTGTATTTTTTAGTAGAGATGGGGTTTCACCATCTTGGCCAGGCTGGTCTCGAACTTCTGACCTCATGATCCACCCACCTCGGCCTCCCAAAGTGCTAGGATTACAGGCGTGAGCCACCACGCCCGGGCGTTTTCGGCCTATTTCTTAACCAGGCTACTATGTGATGGTTTTTATTATTTATCTATTTATTTTTGAGATGGAGTCTCACTCTCACCCAGGATGGAGTGCAGTGGCATGATCTCGGCTCACTGCAACCTCTGCCTCCCAGTTTCAAGCGATTCTCCTGCCTCCGCCTCCCAAGTAGCTGGGACTACAGACATGTGCCACCACACCTGGCTAATTTTTGTATTTTTAGTAGAGATGGGGTTTCACCATGTTGGCCAGGCTGGTCTTGAACTCTGACCTCAGGTGATCCGTCCACCTCGGCCTCCCTAAGTGCTGGGATTACAGGGGTGAGCCACCACACCTAGCCATGGTGAAGCCTTTTTAACTCTGGTTTCCATAGCTGTAAAAGTAGATGATTGACGGGCATGGTGGCTCACACCTATAATCCCAGCATTTTGGTAGGTTGAGGAGGACAGATTGCTTGAGCTCAGGAGTTCAAGACCAGTTTGGGCAATATGGAGAAACCCCAGCTCCACAAAATATACAAAAATTAGCCAGGTGTGGTGGTGCACGCCTGTAGTCCCAGCTACTTGGGAGGCTGAGGTTACAGTGGGCTGAGATCGGGTCACTGCACTCCAGCCTGGGCAGCAGGGTGAGATTCTGTCTGAAAAAAAAAGATAAGTAAAACTTTCCTTTTTTTTTTTTCTTTGAGACTGAGTCTTGCTCTGTTGCCCAGGTTGGAGTGCAGTGGCATGGTCTCAGCTCACTGCAACCTCCGCCTCCCAGGTTCAAGTGATTCTCCTGCCTCAGCCTCCTTAGTATCTGGGATTACAGGTACATGCTACCACACCTGGCTAATTTTTGTATTTTTAGTATAGACAGGGTTTCACCATGTTGGCCAGGCTGGTCTCGAACTCCTGACCTCCAGCAATCAGCCCGCCTTGGCCTCCCAAAGGGCTGGTATTACAGGCGTGAGCCAACACGCCTGGCCAACACCTTTCTTATGTATGTCAGCCGGCTTTTTATGGCAATCATGGGCGATAGCAAATGTATGTATTGTAAACTCTGAAGCAGTGTATGAATACAACTACTGTCAGAACTCTGAAGCCCTAAATGGCTTGATAAAAAGGTTAGAAGTCCACCTATAATCCCAGCACTTTGGGAGGCTGAGGCAGGTGGATCACTTGAGGTCAGGAGTTCAAGACTAGCCCAGCCAAGATGGCGAAACCCTGTCTCTACTGAAAATACAAAAATCAGCCAGGCATGGTGGCACACACCTATAATCCTAGCTACTCAAGCTCACTGCAACCTCTGCCTCCCAGTTTCAAGCGATTCTCCTACCTCCGCCTCCCAAGTAGCTGGGACTACAGACGTGCCACCACACCCAGCTGAGGTGGAGGTTGCAGTGAGCTGAGATGATGCCCTGCACTCCAGCCTGGGGAACAGAGTGAGACTGTCTCAAAAAAAAAAAAAAAAAAAAAAGCTACAGTTAGATCCAGTGCCAAAAACTACTAGCTCCAGGGTTTTGTGTGTGTTCTCCTAGATTCCTGGGCCCCACCCTGTCCTTCTTTCACCTCCCTCCCAGGTAGAACATGGGGTTAAAAATCTTTCAATGACTACTGATCCATTGAAAAAACAGTCAAGGAGTACGTCAATTGGAATCGACTCAATTTCACTGCTTCTTAAGGATGAAGGAAATATTATCTTTTTAACATAACCGCAGGCCAAGCGTGGTGGTTCACGCTTGTAATCCCAGCACTTTGGGAGGCTGAGGCAGGCAGATCACTTGAGTCCAGGAGTTCGAGACCAGCCTGGCAAACATGGCGAACCCCATCTCTACTAAAAATATAAAAAGTAGCCAGGTGTGGTGGTGGGCGCCTGTAATCCCAGCTACTTGGGAAGCTGAGGCAGGGAGAATCGCTTGAACCTGGGAGGTGGAGGTTGCAGTGAGCCAAGATTGCACCACTGTACTCCAGCCTGGGCGACAGAGCGAGACTCCGTCTCAAAAAAAAAAAAAAAAAGGAAAAAAAAAAAGCATAGAAAACATTTAGGGAGTACCTACTATGTGTTAGGCACGTTATTGTGTCATCATTAAAGCTCATAACCTTGTGAGGGAAGGAAACAGAGTCACAAACACACACTCCTTGGCCGGGCGTGGTGGCTCACACCTGTAATCCCAGCACTTTGGGGGGCCAAGGTGGGCGGATCATGAGGTCAGGAGATCGAGACCATCCTGGCTAACACAGTGAAACCCCATCTCTACTAAAAAACACAAAAAATTAGCCGGGCGTGGTGGCAGGCACCTGTAGTCCCAGCTACTTGGGAGGCTGAGGCAGGAGAATGGTGTGAACCTGGAAGGCGGAGCTTGCAGTGAGCAGACATCGCGCCACCGCACTCCAGCCTGGGCGACAGAGCAAGACTCCGTCTCAAAAAAAAAAACAGAAACACACACTCCGAGGGAAGGCACGGGCTTTTCTGGGATGAGACAGCCATTCCTGTCTCTTAGGCTCCTCCTACTAAGCTGCTGCATATTCTCTACTACAGGCAGAAATGGAGATACACCATCTTGGTTCTTGCATAAGCTGATAGCCAGATGAATCCTGCACGTCCAACAACCCTAATCACTGGGTTAAAGGCCAGAGACTATACAATGCTAGGCTGAGGCTAGATGGGTCACTGAGGGCTTCTCTTTGTCCTTTAATCAGGGAGTAAGACCCAGTGTCCCAGGGAAAGATGGGGTCATATTTTTAGATCAAGACAGAAGACAAGAAAGTATGGCATGCCAAGAAGAGGTCTGCAGCCAGCAGCCCTGAGCTGTAACCACGGCTCTAGCACTGCAGGGAGAGGCTTCCAAGCCTGTGGGGTGAGGTGTCTGCTGCCTGCCTGCCCTGTGGGGTGCTGGACTGACTGGAAGACAGAGACACCAGTGGAGCATGCACTGGTCACTGTCTCCCTAACAAAAAAGGGCTTGCTTTAGGGCAAACTACTCACCTCTGTGCTTCACCTTCTCCATCTGTGAATGGGAGAGCTGGCTGGACTCAATCCTCAATGCCAATGTCTGATCCTGGTTTCCTGGGGTCATTTGAAGGGCCTCTCAAAAGAACAGATTTAAGGGGATGGCTGGAAGGTCATGAAGATAATGGCCAAGGGCACCTGACCTCCCTCCAAACTCTTGCAGAGGCTCCCGCTCCCTCACCCCAACCAGAGGCCAGGGAACTAGGGGATGATGGTCAAGGAGGTGGGGGACGGGGTATGGAATGGACCAGGAGCACATGCCCCTCTCCTGGCTGCCCTGGAAAGTTGCCAGGGCAGTGATCCCATTCAGCCTTGCTCCCCTTGCTCCTGGAGCCCCTCTTCTGCCTGAGAGAAGGTGTTGGGGTGGGGCCTGCACTCCTGCAGGGCCACCTGGGTGGAGGCTGGCACAGAGGATGTGAGGCAGGGCAGGCCTGCAGCTTGAGTGGGGCGGCTCTGCTCCCTCCTCCTGATACCTTTGCAGGAGGCTTTACCCTCCCATTTTCCACCTTTCCCTTTCTCAGTCCCCTTCCGGCACTTGCCCTACTTCCCTCCTCTGACGGACTTAGCCTGGTTTCTCAGGGATATTTGCCCTCTGACAAAGAACTCAAGATCCAAAGGCTTTATTCCAGACCTCAGGAAATGGAGCTCTGCGGGGCATGTGTGGGCAGGGCAGGGTGGGGCGGAACGGTGGGCACGAGGGAGGCCTGGATCACCCCCCAACCCCTGCTCCCACCCCTGTCCCAGAACTCTGGACCCCATGTGGCCTGCACTCTTACCTTGTACTGATCCCCAGGGACGCATCATGTCAGGCCACACAGCCTGGAACCTAGGAACCTGCCTGGGAAAGCTCCAAGATAAATCACATCCCTTAAAAACGCCGGCCAAGGCTGGGCATGGTGGCTCATGCCTGTAATCCCAACACTTTGGGAGGCCGAGGCAAGAGGATCACTTGAGCCCAGGAGTTCGAGACCAGCCTGGCCAACATGATGAAACCCCTGGGTCTCTACAAAAAATACAAAAATTAACCAGGCATGGTGGTGTGTGCCTGTGGTCCCAGCTACTACTCTGGAGGCTAAGGTGGGAGGTTTAACTGAGCCCAGAAGGCAGAGGTTGCAGTGAACCATGATCACACCACCGCACTCCAGCGTGGGTGACAGAGACACCCTGTCTCCAAAAAAAAAAAAAGAAAAAAGAAAAAGAAAAATGCTGGCTAGGCAGCAGCATCCAACGATGGTTCAGTCAGGGTGACAAGCACCATCTCTGTTGTGAGGAGAGCTGGCTCTGGCCAGGGCAGGGGGGCATCAGGGGTTTCCCAGTGGCTCACAAGCATCTGTTTAGTACTGGCCTCACTTGTGTGCTTGCAGGGAGGGGATTACATGGGAAGACAGCCTCTCCTGCCAACGGGGGGATTTCATCGCTGCTGGGAAGGGACCTCACACCAAAAGAACCCTGGTGGAGGCTGGGCATGGTGGCTCACGCCTGTAATCCCAGCACTTTGGGAGGCCAAGGCAGGCGGATCATGAGGCCAGGAGTTCAAGACCAGCCTAGCCAACATGGTGAAACCCCATCTCTACTAAAAATACAAAAATTAGCCCAGTGTGGTGGTGCATGCCTGTAATCCCAGCTACTTGGAAGGCTGAGGCAGGAGCATGGCTTGAACCCAGGAGGCAGAGGTTGCAGTGAGCCGAGATCAGGCCACTGCACTCCAGCCTGGGCGACAGTGAGACTCATCTGTGGGTGGGAGAAGTGGGGGAAAAAATGCTGGTGGTTCCCAGATGCCTAACTCCCTTTCAGAAGGGAAGGAACACTTTCAACTGTGATCAAGACTCAACACCTCTGGGGATAACGAGCTGCTTTCTGGAAAGAGAGCAGGACAGGGAATCAGGACACAGGTGCTTCTGACCCCAGCCAGGAAGCCCCGATCTACTGAAGGCTCCTTAACCCAAGTTCAGTCTAAACATGACTGCTCACTAAGGCCTTTCTGCAGAGGCCCTACACTGAGAAAAGCCCCCAGTCCAGCTGAGAGTGCCCTCTGGAATGGCTGCAGGGCTCCTCCTTCCCCGGCTCCTCCTCCGCTCAGACCCAGGCCTGGGCCCTGCTCGCTAAAGCGTGAAGGAGGCCCCCCAGGGAAGCCGCAGGCGCAGGGGCTTTAAATTATAGAGCAGCTTTCTTAGCCCCTCTCAGAAAGGCCCAGACACCTTCGCTAAATAATTCACGACCTCAGGAAGACCCACTGGTTCTTGACACAGATGAAGTAGGTCAGCCCTCGGCTTGGCCCTGGGTGGGGGCCACAGGACACAGAGCAGCTTCCCCACCAGCACAGGAAGGGGCTGAAGGCTGGGTGGCCTTGCCAGCTGGTCCGATACTGCAGCGAGGCAAGGGGCACAGCGCGGGAGACGAGTAACCCCGGACTCCTCTGGGCACGAACACAGCCACCCTCTGAAGTCCAGGTAACTCGCCCACAGACACCCAGGGTTACCTGCAGGGCCTGGTCCTGGCCAGGCTCCTCCTCCTCCTCCCTCACAGCACCTGGGTCGCCAGCTGACGCATTCACCAGCACTGACATCTTAGACCCAAGCCGACCTGTGCAGGACTGGGATTCAGGAGACGGGGTAAGGCGGGGAGCGGTGACCTGAGGTGCAAGTGAGGAAGTGACCAGAGCCAGCCACAGCCACTTTAGTTTTGCTTAGAGCAAGGCTGGAGCAACACCTATTGGGAGGGGGGTTCCGGGGCCTCTGCTGTCCTCCCTTTCCAGGCACAGCTTTGGGTCTGAGGTGCGGTGCGGTGCAGAGCAGCTCTCCCAGGAGTGGATGAAAAAACAAACAGTTAAACCCTGAGTTCAGCACACCAGCCCTCCAGTAAGAGTCTGAAAGGATTTCAAGCAACCTCTTCACAGACAAGGAACCCGAGACCCCAAGTCACAAAAGGTAAGACTGAGGGCCATGACGGGCATCCTGACACCTGGCCCAGGCCAGCCTGGGCTCTTGGCACTGCACAGCTTCCCTGAGCCTCACACCCATTTGCTCCTGCTCCAGGAATCAGAGTTGCAGCCCATAGACTACAGGGTGGATGAGGTTAACCCCTTCTGGGCAAGATTCTAGGTCCTAGCCTTCCCTCCAGCACAGCCTCACAAGAGGCACGCCAAGGACAGACACCACCTGGCAGAGCCCAACAGCCCAAACCTCAGTCCTCTTTTACTAGAGCAAGACTCAAAAAGACCACAGGCCGTAAATGGTTAAGCCGAGTATATCACCGCCTTCCCCCAGGAAGGTCCCACCTAGGGGCCTGCTCTTGGTGTAGGGAGTCTCTCCCTACCCTGACAGCCTGGAAACTGAGGAAGTAAAGCCACAACTGCCAGGCCCTTAGGCAAGTCACTTACCCTGGACTTTGTTTCCCCAGCTTACAAACGAGGGAGGCAGGAGAGGCTAACTGAGCTCCAAGGTCCTCCCCCACCACCTTTACAGTCACAAGCCAGCTGCCAGCGGGCCAGGCCCACTTCACTTCCTTCCCCCGACTCCACATCTCTCTGGCTCTGCCTTCCCAATGGCAGTCTGCGTCCACGGAAGGGGGAAGCAAAGGCCGAGAGCAGTCAGTTTGATTTTGTTTTATTTTGCATTTCATATATTATCCAGTTTCACATTCTCACAGGATCAGCAATGACAACAGCCGCCTCATCTCCCAAGTCTGAAATGGCCAGACGGTCACAGCTGCGGCTGACAGTAAAGCACTGATATGCTCAAAACAAAAAACATTGCACAGTGTTTCCTTCATTTCATTTTCTTAAACAAATGCCAGACACAAAGGCGTACTGCTGAAGAATGGAAACCCTTTTCTTCTTCATGCCTCAAACTAAACATTAAACTTATCTGACAGGGCGAACGAGGTCGCTTTAATAATTAATGGTACGCACATGAAAAATCCTTTATGATGCATAAATATTTTGTTACACAGGGTACAAAAATACTTCTCACGTTTTGGTTGGTTTCGAGGTTTGGAAAGAATGAGGAGCAGCGGCGGGCGGGGTGCGCTGTGGAGAGGTGAACAGAACGGGCAGAGAGGGCTTTCTTACGACTGTTGGCCCATCCGAGAAGACAGGAGCGGAGGAGCCCCATGTGAAATGAAAAAGCAAACCCCATCTATCTGTTGGGTGGAGGTGGGAGCTGAGCCTGGAAGCGTGTGGGGCCACGGAACTTGGGCCTCCCTGAAGCGGGGTGGGTGCAGGGGCGGGGCGAGGAGAGAGGGGCCAGGCAGGATGAACCACTGGGAGCCAGGACCTGTCGCTATGGTGACAGTGTGAGAACAAACTGTACACTCATATATACACAAGTGTAAGTGTCTTAATTCATGCCAGAAAACATGCAAAATTAAACACCTCACTTCCTCGAGGGGGAGCTACAGAAGCAAGTTTGGGCAGGAGGTCAGGCCTTGCCAGGTCCCAGTGAGGCCTCCGAGCTGGATCTGGGCGCCCCAGGGAGAAAGTCCCCAAATCCTCCTGGGAGGCATTGAGGGAGAAAGGCTTGAGGGTGCAGAACAAGGTGAGGAAGAGGAGGGAGGGGAACAGGAAGCAGTCCACTGAGTCAGGCTTGGGATTCACAGTCTCTGGAGGGCAGCAGCTCTGTGCAGGCCGCCCGGGGGCAGTGGGAACTCGGGGCGCCTGTCCCGGCACCACCACAGATTCCCAGAACCACCTCCCCGGTGACCAGACCTGGAGGGAGGGAGAGAGGCGGCCGTGAGCAGAGGCGTGGGACTAGAGCTAAAGCCAGGCCTGCTCTGGGCTCGGCTAAGCTCTTGAGACCCGGGGCAGAGGGAGGAACTACGGCCCTTCAGGGAGCCGGAGTCTAGGACACTTGTCCTGGGCCTCTGGGGCCAACACTTACTGAAAAACTAACAGAACTGACGGTACTTCCATCCTTGCTGGGTGGTGTCAGAGGAAGGGTACCAGCGCACCTGCAAGAGAAGCCAACGTCAGGAGCCAGCTGTGCATCCCTTCCCTCAACAGGAAGCCAGGTAACCATGGCCATCGGTGTCCCCGCTGGAGTCCTGGTTCTGTCACTGATTGGCTGGCACATTTTGGGCCAGTTACTCACCTTTAAGCATCAGTTTCTCTATCCGGAAAGTGGGAGTGCACTGCCTGATGTGCCTCCTCTGCAGGACACAGGTTCCAGCGAAGGAAAGTCACGCAGGCGTCTCATACCCCAATCAGCCCAATCCAAATGGGCCACTATACTGGCGGGAGCCCTGGCAGCTGGGGGCAGTGGTGCCAGCAACCCGCCCTTCCCCTTTACTGACACAGCACGGAATTCCTAATTCTGTGGAGGAGGAGGAAAAGAATGAGCCTCATACATTTTTGTTTGACTTCTTTGGGTCTCAGTGTCCTCATCTAGCTATAGGACAGAAATGACGAAGTCATATGTGGTTGTGAGGATCAGGTAAGACAGGATGTAAAGATACAGTAAGGCCGGGTGCAGTGGCACACACCTGTAATCCCAACACTTTGGGAAGCTGAGGTGGGAGGATCACATGGGCTCAAGAGTTCAAGACCAGCCTGGGCAACATAGGGAGATAATGTCTCTATTAAAACCAAACAAGGCCGGGTGCAGCGGCTCACGCCTGTAATCCCAGCACTTTCGGAGGCCGAGGCGGGCGGACCACCTGAGGTTCAGAGTTCGAGACCAGCCTGACCAATATGGAGAAACCCCATCTCTACTAAAAATACAAATTAGCCGGGCGTAGTGGTGCATGCCTGTAATCCCAGCTACTCGGGAGGCTGAGGCAGGAGAATCGCTCGAACCCGGGAGGCGGAGGTTGCAGTGAGCCGAGATCGCGCCATTGCACTCCCGCCTGGGCAACAAGAACAAAACTCCGTCTCCAACAAAAACAAAAACAAAAAACAAAAAACAAAACAAAACCCAAAGTCCGTGTAGACCCCAAGGGGTAGGACTCTCCAACATCAGTCCTGATTCTTCTGAGAAGCCATGGATGAGACCCAGCTGAGACTCCCGTTTTGACCTTCCCACCCCTGCTGTGCCATGCCCTCCATCACAAGCCTCTAAGTCTAGAGGTCTATAATGTCAGGTGGGCGGCAGCTATCTGAGATCATCCTCACCAGTGCCTGGAAGTTGCCTAAACCCTGGCACTTGCCAGAAGGCCCCACAGAGCAGTAGCCCCAAAGCTGGGTTCCCAGAGACTGGTCAAGAAAATGACACGTTCCCTCCTCCCTGTGGGCCAGTCATCTGGAAGGCAAGTATGCTGACTGCCAAGACCGCAGGGAAGGCCGCCTGCCCCAGTTATGCACGGTGAAGCATGTCTGTCCCAGCCTGACCCAGGACAGGGAAAGGGGTGTGGCGGGGGGAGCGGGACAACACAGGACCTTGAGTTGCGGTTGGGGGATGAGCATCCAGGGAGGGGAGCCGGAGTCCCCTCAGGAAGGGAAGGGGCAGCACATGAGCGTGTGGCAGGAAAGGAGTAGAAGCTGGGCCTGCAGACAGCTCCCTTGAGGTTGGAGCAGGCAGACCCAGTTACCCACTTGGCTGCTGGGAACTCCTGCTTCCTGGGTAAGCCATGCCAGGCCATCTGGGGGCTGATGGAAGCTTCCTAAGAACCCGTTCCTATCCCCGCCAAATTCTAGGTGCTGTTTTGTACACTGCAGAATTCCAGCCACCACATCCCAGGAGCTCAGCGGGAAGTTAGAAACCTGGCTGGACACTAGCACTTATTCCACAAGAGAGGGACACACGAGGAAACGAGCAATGCTGCTATCAGAGAAGCCGGCGGCTGGCACCAGCTCAGGGAGCCCCTTAGTGGGCCCTGACCACTGCCCTTCATGTAGCCTCCAGCTGGCGCAGCCCCACAGCAAGGAAGTCCCGGACGGGCTGGGTGTCCCGCAGGGCCGGACAAGGGGAGAACATGGACGACAGAATGGAAGGAGCTCAGGAGGCCTGCAACCCAACCTCTTTCACCACTGGGAAGCTAAGGCCTTGAATGACTGCCTAAGGCCGCCCTCAGCATATCTGCTGGATCCTGCCCTACACTCTCGCTACAAGGTGCTGGGATTCCTGCTTCCCAAGCAGCGACTTTCCCTCCAGCCTGAGGGACTCCTTGGGGAGAAAGTAGAGGAAAGCTCCCATATTTGGGCTTGGGACAGCTGTGCCACTGAAGCAGACAGAATGCATTTAGAAGGGCTGCTTTTCCACTTCCTTCGGTTGCCTGGCATAGGCCAGTGGCCTGGGTCCTCTAGAAGCCACACAATCCCTTCCTAGAGCTCTTCTTTCTGCTCCAGCTATAGGAGACCCCCAGGGGGCCAGGCCAGCAAGACAGGGCACCCACAGTGTCCTTTCAGGGCCTCCAGTTGTGCCCAGGGGGAGGGGGGGCTCCTGAGAGTACCCCCCACAGGCTATAGTGACCAGGCTCCGAGAGGGCTGCTTCAAAACAAAGAGCGGAGGATGCAAACTCAGCCGTCTCTCAGATCCTGGGACTGACCAGTTGAGAAGATACACCAGAAAGCAAGCAACGGGATGAACCTACATAAGAATAAATATAAGGCCAGGCGTGACAGCTCACGCCTGTAATCCCAGCACTCTAGGAGGCAGAGGTGGGCGGATCTCTTGAGCCCGGAAGTTTGAGACCAGCATGGCCACCATTACGAAACCCCGTCTCTGCAAAAAAATACAAAAATTAGCTGGGTGTGGTAGCACACACCTGTAATCCCAGCAATTTGGGAGGCTGAGGCAGGAGGATCGTGCTTGAGCCCAGGAGGCAGAGGTTGCAAAGAGCAAAGGTCATGCCACTGCACTCTAGCCTGGGCAACAGAGTGAGACTCTGTCTCAAAAAAATAAAAATAACTAAAAAAAGAGAAAGAAAAAAAAAGATATAAACAACCAAAGATATGGAAGCCTCACTCATCCGAAATTAAAACAATATTTAACCCAGACTGGTAAGTCTACACTTTCACCATGTCATAGTTCTAGGAATTTATCATAAAGAAAACAAAACAATGGCTGGGCGCGGTGGCTCATGCCTGTAATCCCAGCACTTTGGGAGGCCGAGGCGGACGGATCACCTGAGGTCGAGAGTTCGAGACCAGCCTGACCAACACGGAGAAACCCCATCTCTACTAAAAATACAAAATCAGCTGGGCGTGGTGGCACATGCCTGTAATCCCAGCTACTAGGGAGGCTGAGGCAGGAGAATCACTTGAACCTGGGAGGTGGAGGTTGCGGTGAGCCAAGATCACACCATTGCACTCCAGCCTGGGCAACAAGAGTGAAACTCTGTCTCAAAAAAAAAAAAAAAAGAAAGAAAGAAAGAAAACAAAACAGAAGAGGTGCCCAGAGAAGTACACACAAGGATATCCATTGTTGTATAGCTATCAGTAAGCAAAACTGTATAAACAAACCAATTTACCATCTACAGGGAGCTGGACACATTCGTACAATGGTGTACTAGCCAGGTATCCAAAATGTAGAGCTACACTTACTATTATTTATTTTAAGTCCTAATATTTAAGTTTTTTTGGTTTGTTTTGTTTTGTTTGTTTGTTTGTTTTTTGAGACAGAGTCTCGCTCTGTCACCCAGGCTAGAGTGCAGTGGCACGATCCTGGCTCACTGCAACCTCTGCCTCCTGGGTTCAAGCGATGCTCCTGCCTCAGCCTCCTGAGTAGCTGGAGTTACAGGTGCCCGCCACCACGCCCAGCTAATTTTTGTATTTTTGTAGAGACGGGGTTTCACCGTGTTAGCCAGGCTGGTCTTGACCTCCTGACCTCAGGTAATCTGCCCACCTCGGCCTCCCAAAGTACTGGGATTACAGGCGTGAGCAACTGCGCCTGGCCCTAATATTTAAGTTTTTAAAAGATTAAATATGTATTGCAGTTTTTCTAAGATTCATACCTATAGATTTACTTATACACCTGCTCCAAACTACCTACCGAACTGAAGAATTAAAAGTACAGGTTTTCTGGGGATTGGATGATAAGCCAAAGGGAAGAGAACAAAAACTGCCTGTTTTTTTCCATAAATGCAGATATGCTAATACAATAATAGCTCCTGCTCATGAAGCACCTCCCCTGTGCCCAATGCTGTTCTAGGTAGATTTCATATACTAAGTTCATTTAATCCTCACAAAAACCCTATGAAGTAGATGCTATTATCATCTCCATGATACAGATAAGAAAATAGAGGCACGGGAGTTTATGTAACCTTAAGGTCACTGGTAAATGGGTGAACCAGTTTAAGGGGGAGAAAAAAGCCATGGAAGACCCGCATATCCTCAGGTTGGAACGTAAAATGAAATCCAGTCTGGGAGGACCGTGGGATGCAATAGGACGCTGAGAACCCTTGCTTTTAGGCCACCATCTTTCTATGCTGAACCCCACTGGGCCTGCCATCCACAGTTGCTTTTGTGCCTCACCCTCTTTAAGGGGAAGATTCTATCAAGAGGGTTAGAAGGCCAGGCAAGGTAGCCTCATGCCAAGACAGAGCAGGACCAAACAACCTCCAGGACCCCTCCTGCAGGTCTGGTCTCTGCAGCCACGTAGCTGTGGAGGCCTGGGCTCAGGCTGGGCTACTGGCAAAGGGCATGCAGCTAGGGTAGAGAACAGAGGTACTTGTTCTCATCACCTTGTCCTTCAGCTGCTACCTTCTCCTGAAGTCACCTCCTTGCCCCCAGGCACAGAAAAACTCAGTCCTTCTATTGGTCTTTTGGGTTCAGAACAATTCACTTAAGATCAACAGTGTCCATACTTCATTTAGACACTTTTATACCCTATCTCTGGGGCAGCACTGTCAGGGGGCAAGCAGTGGGGCTGTTGGAAGGAAAAAAATAAAATGTTCTTAGTCGGGAAACAGTAAAACAACCTGTTTTACTATTGAGGAAATGGCTGCCCAGAGAGTTTGAGTAGCAAGGACAGAACTAATGACTCCCTGGTCTAATCTCTTCCCATTAGCCTGCCTCCCCAAAAACGCCACTATCCTTTGGGGTGGGTGGCCTCTATCCCAGTCCCCGTCCAAGGAAGGCCAGAAGGCAGGAACTCAGGCACAAAGAGGCCTCCAGCCTCAGAGAGGACCCAAGGGGACCCAGACAATAATGATATTAAATAACATCACAACCATCTGCACTTTCACAGCACTCCCTCCATGCCATCACGCGACTCCATGCCATCATGCGAACAACACACCTATCAAGTAGGCATCATCATCACCATTTTACAGAAACACAGAGACGGTGGGTAACGTGCCCAATGTCCCACAGCTGTTGAGAACCAGGATTTGGGCCAGAGTTGGACAGCTGCAGAGTGTGGATGGGGTGGGAGAAAACTGGGAAGGAAGCCAACAGGAGGAAGGAAGCCCTGTGGCGTGGAGCTCAGGGCCAGAGAGCAGTGCCACCCCCACCTGGCTGGGCAGAGGTGCCCTCTCTGATTCATTTGACAAACTCATTGTCCCTGGCTCCCAACCTCTGTCACAGCCTAGCAATTCAGAGGATAGGGCAGAACCTCTCCACCTTATCTGGTCTATCCCTCTCATTTTACAGATGGGGACACAGAGGTGAGGATCATGTAGCCAATTGGTGCCAAAGCTGGGATCAGAGGTGAGAAGCCCAGTGAGGTGGGAGCCTGTGATTCCTTCCAGTGCCTCCCAGGGCCTTGCAGTTAAACATCCGCTTGACCTGAAGCATCAAGTCACTGCCCAGGTCAGGGTAGACAGGATGAGCTTCCCTGCTCCCCGCTCTATTCCAGCCACAGAACCCAGTTTGCAGTAAATACCCAATAATTCCCTCCAGGGGAAGGTCTTTACCACCTTCCTTATCCTCTGATCAATTTTCAAGCTATTTGTGGTGCTCAACTGGGGAAGAGCGCCAGGGTTAACCACAATTCTGCCCTCAGTACAATTGAACGTTGCGGAGCCAGGGAGCATTCCCCTGCTGGGGAAAACAGTTTGCTAGGGTAGCAGCCCCTGAATCTGAACTTTCCGCTTTGGAACTGGACAAACCCAGGTGTCACTGAGTCCCTGGAAGAGCCTGAAAATGGACGTACACACAGCTCTCGGGCAGAGCACCCGACTCCTCCCGCCTCAGCTCTGGCTCCTGTGAACCCTCCTTTCTGGCTTCTCCTGCTTTCCTTCCTCATCCCCTCCTGCTCCCCAGCCAGGTCCCAGCAACCTCAATTCTCTCCTTCGCAGCAGCACAGCACACCCTGGCCGGGCAGCTCTCCCTGGGGATTAGTGCTCATCACCTGGCTGGTCAAAGGTTGAGGTGGGCTCAAAAGTGCCCCCCAGCCCCTTCCTGTGGCTGCCTGGCTGCAACTTGTCACTGCCACTGTGAGGCACCCCACTGCTCCCCGACACACGCACAGTGGGACGAGGCCTCCCCTGCAGAGTGCTCCAGTGACCTGCACTTGTGGCCAAGTCAGACCAGAGGAAGCGCCTGCATGGCCAGGGGAAAGCCTGACTCCCTGCCTGCCCATTGGGCACCCAGCCCAGCACCCCACACAGAGCCTTCCTGGCCCTGCTCTAACAGCCCCGACTCTCCCCAGAAGCATTCACTCCCTGTTTCCTGCCCGGCACAGGTTCACAGTGGACAGCGTCCAGCCTTCATGGAAGCGAGAGCCAACACTCAGGGCGCTCTAGGTTACATCCTAGCACTCAGTAGTCACTTCGTCTTGACATCTAACTTTCACAACAACCCTAAGGCAGATTATCTGATCATTCCCATTTTTCAGATGACTAAAAAAAAAAATCGAGGCACAGCAATCTGTAAGAGCTTGATGAAAGGGACAGGAAGGGGCAGAGGCAGATGGTCCGACTCCAGAGACCATACCCAGGTTAGGACTGGAATCATAGTCCCATCACCATGGGAGAACACAGTCGGTCCCTGGGCAGGGGTGCTCAGGGCTGGGGAACCGCAGCTGGGCTGCCTGGCATCCTCCATGGGAACTCGTGGGTTATCTTCTCACTCCCTGTCAAATCCTAAACCCAAGGGGAGGACAAATAGGTCCCTGGGGTCTGGGCTTTCAAACCATCAAGGAAGACAAGAGTTCTGCTGCAGCTCTGGGACAGCAGCGGCCAAGTGGCCAGGCACATGCAAAGTCTGGCCAGCTAAGAGCCCTTGTTCTTCGCCCTCCCCAACCTTAAAGGGCTTACCTGAGCGTGGAGGGCGGCAGCAGCGGCAGTGGCAGCTGGGTAGGTGAACGCAGCATGGGAGATGGCTGGGGTCAGCTCTGTGGTGTACAAAGGGTAGGGGGCCCAGGCCTCTGGGGATGCAGGGATCAGAGCAGCCCCCATCAGGTCATCTACAACAGGAGACAATGGCCTCCATCATCAGAACACTCGCCTCCCCTTCCAAACAGAGAAGGGGACCCAGCACTATGGTTGAGCCACATGCCCCACACTGAGGCCAGACCACCCCCAACCACAGAGGACCCCGAGACCAGGCAAGGAAGCCACATTAAATTGGCCTGTCATGGTGTGCATCCTGCCTGCTTTCAGACAGGCCTCAGCTCGTCTCAAATGAGAAATTAAAGAAGGTTTCAGGGAAGCTGGAAGCCCTGGCAGCTCAGAAATTCTAGGAAGGCTGCAGGGGAGGGAGGAAAACCAGGTGTTTCAAAAATGGGTGGCCGTGGACACAAAAAGCCTCCTGGAAAAGGGAGTTCCCTCTGCAAGAGCCTGCAAGTCTGCCCCGAATGCAACTCCATGAGGGCCTGCCAGCTCAGAGTGCCACTCACAGGGGTCCCGTGCGATGAAGTGTGCTCCTAGGGCGGGGTGCACGTTGCTGGGATTTGGAGTTGCCATTAGCTTGCTCTTGGCCATCTTGGTGTTGGCTTTGGCAAACTCTAGCCTCAGAGTCTGTGGATTTTCGGGATCAAAGCGAATACCCTACATGGGTAGAGAAAAGAAGAGAAAGGCTTACTCTGGGGGACCCAGAGTGTTAATGGCAGAGAGTAGAGAAGGGCCCCATAAACAAGCTCGCCTCGAAGACCTGCCCACACGGTGGCTGAGGCAGAGGAAAGGCAGCTCAGGCCTTGAGTAATGGCCTTTGGCACAGACAGTGTCGCCAAGGACTCTGCCCAGGGATGGCTGGGAAATAAGATACATCTGCACACCCACTGCCTAAGAGGGCTGTGAGTCAGAGAAGACCTGTTCTTCACCTACTCACGTTCAGCGCATTCTTGGCCGCTTCTGCTCCTGCACGGCTGTCAAAGATCACAAAACCAACAGGCTAGTAGGAAAAAGAGAGAACACCCTTATATCTCTCCTAGCATTCCACCTCTCCCTCCAAAATAACAACAACAAAAAAGTATCATCTATGTGGAAACAGTATTTGCCCTGCTGATGAGAATACAAAAGGAAAAAAAGCCCCCCAAAACTCCAGCCCACATCCTCCCTGTTCACTGGAACAGCAGTTTAACATGCACCAAAAGTCAAGTCTCCCTCCCCAGGAATATCCTGTGGGAAATGATGCCAACAGAGCTTAATTCCACTGAATTAAACGTCGCCCTTTTAGTAAAAGTATTGTTTTTAATGCATGCAGATAACTAAAAGTAAGTCCCAGTGTTTTCCCCAGCAAGAAAGGGGACACCAATGTATCAAGGGCATGGGAAGACTCCGGTTCTATCAAGGAGCAATAGGTTGAAAACTGCTCCAACTTCATTTTCCCAAGGATCAGTCTAGACCCCAAATAGCCCCCAAAGGCTAGCGGGCCCTGGCCTCCTTGTATTAAAAGCTAGAGCTCAATCATGCCATTGCACTCCAGCCTGGGCAACAAGAGCAAAACTCCATCTCAAAAAAAAAAAAAAAAAAAAAAAAAGCTAGAGCTCAGCTAACTGCTTTACTGTCCTCAGCCAGCGGGGCTCCCAGATTCCTAAGAAACAGACAGGGAGGACCAGGAGCTGGCTGGGCTCAGATGGCCAGTGAAGAGACAGTGGGACCTACAGAGGCTGCTCTGTCAGAAACAGGACAACAGGGAGCAAGTCTGTACCGCCAGATGCCTCTAGATTAGGGAAAGGTTAACGGGCCCTTGTTTGAAGCTCAGCAGTCAGTCTGGGCTGGGAGGAAGAAAACCCTAGGAGAGAAATTACCTGTCTCGCAGTGAGCTTGATCAGGGACCCTTCATACCCCTGCGGAGAGAGGTGGCTGTTACCGTGGAAGGTCAGAAGCGTATGTTGTGCTAGCCCAGCGCTGCCACCTCATCAGCGCCCGCGTTCCCCAGGGCTCCCCTGAGTCATTCTCACACCCTTCTCCCTGTCAACATCAACCCACCCTGACCTCCGCCACTGCCAAACGTCCACCACCCTGCGTTCTGAATCACGCGGTCTAGCACATGGGGTGGGCATCACGCGGCAGCACTCATCACTTCAGGCAGAAATTCCCATTTGCTCCACTAACTAGTAACCCGAGAGCACAGACCTTACCTTTTAAGTTTTCTCATCTGCAAACTGAAAAGGCTACACTGAATCTCAAAGATTCTTTATATAACCACATATATTTAAAGATTCTTACTGTTAGCTGGGCATCATGACTCACGTCTGTAATCCCAGCACTTTGGGAGGCCGAGGCGGGCAGATCACAAGGTCAAGAGATCCAGACCATCATGGCCAATATGGTGAAACCCCATCTCTACTAAAAATACAAAAACTAGCCAGGCATGGTGGAGGGTGCCTGTAGTCCCAGCTACTCGGGAGGCAGAGGCAGGAGAATCGCTTGAACCCGGGAGGCAGAGGTTGCAGTGAGCCACACACCACTGCACTCCAGCCTGGGCAAATGAGTGAGACTCTGTCTCAAAACAAAACAAACAAAAAGGACAAGCGCCGTGGCTCACACCTGTAATCCCAGCACTTTGGGAGGCCGGGGCGAGCGGATCACGAGGTCAGGAGTTCAAGACCAGCCTGACCAACATGGTGAAACCCCATCTCTACTGAAAACACAAATATTAGCCGGGCATAATGGCGCATGCCTGTAATCCTAGCTACTTGGGAGGCTGAGGCAGGAGAATTGCTTGAACCCAGGAGGCAGCGGTTGCAGTGAGCCGAGATCAAGCCACTGCACTCTAGCCTGGGCGGCCGAGCAAGACTCGTCTCGAGGAAAAAAAAAAAAAAAAGATTCTTACTGTCTCCATTTAACTGGCGAGGAAACAGAGGCTCAGAAGGCAGCATGTGAATTCGCAGAACCAGGACACGGGCTGGACCTGCCCCCACAGCTTCTGCCACGCCTTCCTGCATCATCCTGCTGCCCTGCCCGACCCGAGATTCACTCCCGCTGCTTCTCCAGGGTCCCAGGCTCTACCCAGGGGGTGGCTGGGTCCTGACTCACCTTGAATGGCCGGAAGAGCAAGTAGAGTTCTCTGGGTTTAATGTCCACAGGGAGGCCGCTGACAAACAGTGTCCGGACCTGGAGACAGAGACCAGTGATCAGGGCCAGGCTGCCCAAGACGGACAGGGATGACAACAGCGCTTCCTTCAGGCAGGCAACTGGAATCCTTCTAGAGCTTAGAGGAATTCAGCCTTTCCTGGGCCTCCTTGGATACCCAAGGCAAATTAACATTGTTTCACAGCACTGAATTTCTCAAAGCCCTTTCCTTTCTCTGGGTACATCCCAGAGGCATCGTGCTGCGTCTGCCGGATGCCTCTGCACACAGACTGAGTCTGCTGGTGAACAGAGGCAAAAAGAAAGCCCTGTTTGATAAGGGTACAAACCCAGCCCAGCATGCCTTTTTTTTTTTCTTTTTTTTTTTTGAGACAGAGTCTTACTCTGTTGCCCAGGCTAAACTGCAGTGGCGTGATCTCAGCTCACTGCAACCTCCACCTCCTGGGTTCAAGAGATTCTCCTGCCTCAGCCTCCTGAGTAGCTGGGATTACTGGGGTACACCACCACGCCATGCTAATCGGTATGCCTTTTCAAACCAAAGCCTCCTCTAAAAATCTGAAGAAAGCTGCAGTGCCTGACCCCCCAAAAATGTCCATGTAAAAATGTATCTATTTTTTTAATCCATTGCACCACTGGCCCCTCAGACAAAAAAGTATCTGTTTTCTAGATGATACCCATGGCCTCCTGGTAGAGAGCCTCCAGTCTGGTCGAGGGGAGGAGCAAAGATGTAAAGGAAACAGAGTCCCATGCCCACTATCCCCTGCAGTGATTTCAACAGAGGGCCCGGCACTTTCTCATCCATCTCCTGCTCCTACACGAGATGTGGGACCTTCAATGTCAAGAAACACCTTATACTCCTGCCTCTCTGCCTGCTCTTAGCATGGTGATGGTACTAAATGTTGACTGAACAGGGTAATGGGTAAACAGTCAAAACCATTATGCTGAGTTTTGAAGAACACGCTAAGATCTTGCCAGCTTCAGGTGAAGCATTTGATGCTGTGAGTTTTTTTTTTTTGAGATGGAGTTTTGCTGTCACCCGGGCTGGAGTGCAGTGGCGCCATCTCGGCTCACTGCAACCTCTGCCTCCCCGGTTCAAGCGATTCTCCCGCCTCAGCCTCCCATGTAGCTGGGATTACATGCATGCACCACCATGCCCAGCTAATTCTTTGCATTTTTAGTAGAGATGGGGTTTCACCACATTGGCCACGCTGGTCTCGAACTCCTGACCGCAAGTGATCCGCCCACCTCGGCCTCCCAAAGTGCTGAGACGACAGGATTGAGCCATCGTGCCCGGCTGATGCTGTGAATTTTGAGCATTGCCCCCAACATGGTTACAAGCCAGGTCTAAACACTAGGTGTCCATCCTGTGACTGTAGCCACTGCTGCTATTTAAACGCTGCTGGCACCGGATGCTAAACTAGCAAGCCCTGATCAGCCAAAACTTGTGATGGGGGAGGGGAGACTTTCCATAGCTTAGATCCATTCAAAACATTTTTTGAAACCGTGGCTTCCTGAATAATGAAAAATGTGAACAAGCAGAGCGTCCCTACACGCTTGACTCCTGCTCTGGGCCACATCTCCTCCTGCGAAGCCAAGCACAGGTCTTCTGAACTCACCGCTGCAGATTTTAGAAGTTCACATGCCTCACCCCATCACGCGGCCATTCTTGAAAGCATTAAGTGGCCCTACAGTGGGCCACATCCCCTTCTTGAGAGGTACCAAAGAACTTGCTCCACTCTCTAGTGATGGCCCGCTGACCCCAGACCACAGCCTTTCTGAGACGATGGCTTTTATCAGTGGCTTGTCTCAGGAAGCTGGAGCAATGTTAGGTAAAACTACACCCAATGCACCCAGAGAACTCAACAGAGCCAAGAATGTCAAAGGAAACCAGCCAGGATAGCTGCTGGTTACTGGTGTCACCACTCCCACCCACGCAAGAATGACTCTCAGCCACGGTGAAGACAAACTTTGTCTCTTAAACTTTGACTCTCAGCCATGGTGAAGACAAACCTCACATGAGCTTTTGCCAAGCCCATTTAGCAGAATCTCGGGCAACTTGGGACGCATCTTCTCCCTTGGGACACGTCTTCCCCTCAGTAGAGGCACCACTATACCAGCCTCTGTGCCCGGGGTTGGGGTGATGGCACCTCACACCTCACAGCCCTGGCAGCTCATGTCCCACGGAGACACCACTCGAATCCTGCTTTGTTGTTGGCAGCACCTGGGGGTCTGGACAGCCAAGGATCCAGGATGGGTGAAACCGAGCTCCTGACCTGAGCCCAGCAGGCCTCTCTGCCCCTTGATGTAAGGGCCTTGAGTTGTGCGTGTGAATCCCCAAGCAGAAGTGACTTGTCCAAGGTCACATGGCTTGTTCTTTAAAGGCAGCAGACCTGGAACTCAAAACCCAGGACTCGGCCAGGTGCAGTGGCTCATGCCTGTAACCCCAGCACTTTGGAAGGCTGAGGCGGGTGGATCACTTGAGGTCAAGAGTTTGAGACCAGCCTGGCCGACGTGGTGAAACCCCATCTCTACTAAAAATACAAAAAATTAGCCAGGTGTGGTGGCCCATCCCTGCAGTCCCAGCTACTTCAGAGGCTGAGGCAAGAGAATCACTAGAACCCAGGAGGCAGAGGTTGTGGTGAGCCAAGATCGCACCACTGCACTCCAGCATGGGCAACAGAGTGAGACTCCATCTCAGAAAAAAAGAAAAAAAAGGCTGGGCGTGGTGGCTTACACCTGTAATCCCAGCACTTTGGGAGGCCGAGGTGGGTGGATCACTTGAGGTTGGGAGTTCAAGACCAGCCTGAGCAACATGGAGAAACCCCGTCTCTACTAAAAAATACCAAATTAGCTGGGTGTGGTGGCACATGCCTATAATCCCAGCTACAAGGGAGGCTGAGGTAGGAGAATCACTTGAATTGGGAGGCAGAGGTTGCAGTGAGCTGAGATCACACCACTGCACTCCAGCCTGGGCAACAAGAGCAAAACTCCGTCTCAAAAAAAAAAACCAAAACCCAAGTCTTCCTACTACATGCCCAGCCTGGCAGAGGTGATGGGTGCTTTGGGTGCTGGGAAAGGACGACAGGACCTGAGCACCAAGCCCTCTGGGTAGCTCAGGGTCTGCCTCCAACACCTCACCCCCCAAGGATGGGCCAAGAGTGCAGCCACCAGTGTCCTGATGGAGGGACCTAGATCAGTACCACTCCCTTCTCTTCTCCCCTTCCTCCACAGGAAAGCAGGACATGATTTGGGTCAAAGACCTAGACCAGAGCAGACCCACGGAAACCTCTGCTTCAGTTCTCCCCAGGGGCCACACATTTCACCCGGGCTAATTTTAAACCCTCCCTCAAATGGCTCCTTTCTGGCCAGACCTCCCCAGAGGCCTCTTAAATAGCAAGTTCTCAGCACAGAGTTTCCGCTTGGGGTGGGGTGGGGTGAGTGTAGGGGCTGTTTCCTTATCCTGGCTCAAGACTCGTTTCCAGCCAGGATTCCCTCTGGGCCCGATGACCCTTTTCCTCAGGGTTCCATCTTTCAGGTTCTACAGAGTCCAAAAGGCTACCCCACAGCTCCCATCCTGTCCCTGGCCACCTCTCAGGTGCTCAAGGCAGTCACAGATGAGCTGGTGGGCCCGTCTGCCTGAGCACAGATGCTCTGTGGGGAGCAGTCCGGGAGGCTAAATCACAGCAAGTGTGATCCCCAAACACCCGCCTTGGTTCCTACTAGATTCCAGCCACCCCAGCAGATGACATCTTAAAGCCCAGCCCCTTGTACAGACAGGGAGACTGAGACCCAGAAAGCCTTGGTGATTTGTCAACGGCACACAGCTGAGTTCACGGAGGAGCAGGGCTCCTGAGACCAGGCACCCTGACTCTGCTGTTTGTGAGGGCAGGGGGAGCGGCACAGGGCAGCCTCATCAGTGTCATGGGTGGGTAAGTGCTGCCATCCATCCACTCAGTATGACACTTGTTTAGGATGACAGCCACACCAGAGTGAGGAGGGCAGAAAAAGGGGAAACTGGCAAACCAGGAGCAGGGGAAGCGTGGGCTCCGCAGGCTGACCAGCCACATGTAGGGAGGAACAAGAGGTTCCAAAGCCGCCCAACACCTGCTTCCATCAAGCCCGCCCAGCCCACCCACTCCAGGGCCCTGACAAGCGTCCACAAGGCTGCCTGCACTGCCCCCTCGGCTCACCCCTTCCTCACTCCTTAACTAAAGGTATCCAGCCTTCAGGTCTTTCCGGAGTCCTCAACTACCCTTTCCTTCCTCTGAAGCCCCACAGTGGCCGTTAGGACCCCTCGCCTTATAGTTCCCAGCAGTCTGAGGTACCCCTCACCTTGACTACAGAAAGCCCTAGAGACAGGAACCAAGCCTCAAAACATTTCCATCTCCCAATGTCCCTAGAGTCAGGTCTAAGCACTGGAGACCTCCCCCATCTCTACACACCTCAGTCCCTGCAGAGAAGAAACTCACAGCCAGAGACCAGATGTGATCCAGCATGGCAGAACGTACCATAAATGGCAGAGAGGGCCAGGCATGGTGGCTCACACCTGTAATCCCAGCACTTTGGGAGGCCAAGGAGGGTGGATCACTTGCGGTCAGGAGCTGGAGACCAGCCTGGCCAACATGATGAAACCCCGTCTCTACTAAAGATACAAAGTTAGCTGGGTGTGGTGGTGCACACCTGTAGTCCCAGCTACTTGGCAGGCTGAGGCACGAGAATCCCCTGAACCCCGGAGGTGGAGGTTGCAGTGAGCCGAGATCATACCATTGCACTCCGGCCTGGGCAGGAGAGCAAGACCCTGTCTCAGAAAAAAAAAAAAAAAAGGCAAAGAGAACAGGCCTTAGTTACACTGGAGCTTGCTTCCTAGCTTCATGCTTGGCCTGAGGAAGCCACTTCATCTTTCCGAATCTCAGTTTCTTATTTTTATTTATTTTTCATTTCTTTTTTTTTTTTTTTGGATGGAGTCTCGCTCTGTTGCCCAGGCTGGAGTGCAGTGGCACAAACTCTGCTCACTGCAACCCTGTCCTCTGGGTTCATATGATTCTCCTGCCTCAGCCTCCCAAGTAGCTGGAATTACAGGCGTCTGCCACCACGCCCAGCTGTTTTTTTTTTTAGTAGAGACAGGGTTTCACCATGTTGGCCAGGCTGGTCTCCTTACCTCAAGGAGTTCCTTGAGGTCAGGAATTCCTGACCTCAAGTAATCCGCCCGCCTTGGCCTCCCAAAGTACTGGCATTATAAGTGCGAGCCACCATGCCCGGCCTCATTTTTTTTTTTTTTTTGGAAATGGAGTCTCGGTCTGTCTCCCAGGCTAGAGTGCAGTGGCGCTATCATAGCTCACTGCAGCATCAAACTCTTAGGCTCAAGAGATCTTCCTGCCTCAGCCTCCAGAGTATCTGGGACTATAGGTGTGCACCACAATGCCTGGCTAGCTTTTCCATTTTTGTAGCGATGAGGTCTCACTATGTTGCCTGGGCTGGTTTTGAACTCCTGGGCTCAGAGAATCCTTCTGCCCTGGCCTCCCCAAAGTGGTGGGATTACAGGTATGAGCCACCATGCCTGACCTCAGTTTCATCTTCACAACACAAACACCATCTACCTCCAAGACTGAGAGCTCACCTTACTCTCCCCATTACTTGTGAGAGCAATAAAATGCTGGCTTCATTTAGGGCTCCTGCATTTACCTGCACAAGGATCTCCCTCATCAGGTGCCATGAGCCACTTATTAAGGTTGTCTACTGAAGCTGGTAATGTGGGTGAGATGTCCTAAGGTGGTCACTAGATTCTTTAGTTTTTCTCTTCCCCAGAGGAGGTAATGCCCGAAATAGAAGACACCACAGAGATCAGCTAGTTCAACCCCTTCGTTTTATAGATGGGGAAACTGAAGCCAAGAACAGGGTAACAAGGCAAGCTGATGGCACAGCCAGGATCTTTCAGCAACGGCAGGAACAGAGACATGCAGTTACTTCTCCAAGGTCCAGCCAACTAGTCTTGTGTCTCAGGCCAGTACAGGGGACCACTGTGGTACCTACGTCAGGGTAACAGGGGAAACATTCAGGAAGAGGCTGGATGCTCCAACCTGGGCAATATAGCAAGGCCCTATCCCCCCCCACAAAAAATCAGCCAGGCGTGGTGGAAGGCACCTGAAGTCTGAGCAACTCGGGAGGCTGAGGTGGGAGCATCGCTTGAGCCCAGGAATTCAAGGCTGCAGTGAGTCATGATTGCACCACTTGAATTCCAGCCTGGGCAACAGAGCAAGACCCTACCTCTAAAAAACAAAAATAAAAAATAAAAGGTTAGATGCAGACAAGGATTCAGGCACCGACAACTAGTTGATGACAAGGGAAGTTCAACCAAATAACTCATGTCCTGCCTATTCCATGGGTTTATTACAAGAATTCAGCACATACACAAAACGTTTTAAAGCATTTAAAGAGTGCACAGGGGTGGTTCTCACAATCTCAGGCTGCTGGAAGGCACCAAACACATTCACTTGGGCCCTTTTCCATACTCTCATCCCTTCTGCAGAAGCATCCAGCAACCCAAGGGTTTCTGTCCCAAAATGTGAAGAGCAACCACAGCCCTTCCAAAAAAGTCACCCTTACGGCAAGTAAGAGCAGAAATGCTGGGAGCACAGTCAGGTCCTCAGCACAGCTGGAAGGTACACCTGTAGTCACATGGAGCAGGTATGGGGGAGACCGGGGGAACGGATGGAGGATGATTCTGAGAACTCAGTCAAAGATACTTGTTGAGGAACAACCCTTCTGGTGGAACCTGCTGCAAGCACCAATATAGGCAAGGAACGTGGCCAGGGTTGTGTACCCATACAGAATACCACAGACATGGCTGTGTGGCTCTCATGACCCCACAGGAGCAGACCCAGCCCTGCTGGAGGTCCCAGCCAGTGCCAGGCCTACCTAGGGGAACTGACCAACTTTTGGCACAACTGCCTCTGCCCAGCAAAGCTTTGGAGGCACCCAGAGCTGCTCTTTTCTGAGGCAAGTCTTGCCTCTAGAGTCACAGGGAGTGGGAGGGTGGGAGAGGGGTCCATGGACCCCACAGGCTATCACTTACTGGCACTTCCTGGAGTCCTCTAGGTCTTTGTTGCCAATTGTTTATAAGCCTGACTCCTCTGGGGAGAAGGGCCTGTGTGTTCTTGAGCTCTCTCCCTCCAGCCAGTGCTAGACCTAGAGTGCTTGGGAGCTACCTATTTTTATTTTTAATTAAAAATTAAACTTTTATTTTTATTTTTTGAGATGGGGCGTCACTCTGTGGCCTGGGCTGGTCTCGAACTCTTGGGCTCAAGTGA
Organism: Pan troglodytes; assembly: GCF_028858775.2. Taxonomy (NCBI): domain Eukaryota; kingdom Metazoa; phylum Chordata; class Mammalia; order Primates; family Hominidae; genus Pan; species Pan troglodytes. Next base: position 56,747,573 of record NC_072414.2, read on the forward strand.
TCTTCCTGCCCCAGCCTCCCAAAGCACTGGAATTATAGGTGTGAGCCACCTCACCCATCCTGAGCCACCTCTTGACCTCTCCCCACCTCCCCGGGAGGCCCCTCAGTCTCACTCCCAGCTCCAGCATCGTAACTCAGCCCTGGGGTCCTGGGGAAGGGGAGCACAGCACGTGGGTGGCACAGGAAGTAGACCCCCCATCCTCAGCCTTGTTTCTGGAGGCCCCTGGAATGGGGAATACCCTCCTAGTACGAATAGATCTAGGAGGAGCTTTTGGACCATGCTGTCTAATCCCACCATGACGGAGGAGCCTGCCCAGGCTGCCCAGGTCACCCAGCCCTCTCTTTCAGGAAGGTGTGAGCTGCAAGCTGACATCCCAATGTTCTTCCTCCACAGCCCTCTCCAGCCTAGAGGTTAAGGGGTCATTTTTTAGAGAAGCAGGAAGAAGGGGCTCTGACAAACCCATTCCCATCTACGTGTCGGTGATGTTCTTCCTTCAGACAAACTGACATTTGTTTCAGGATCTTCAGAAAAGACCAAATTAAACAACCCTTCAGGAGCAAAGTATCAGGAGCACCCAAGACACCAGCACAAATCCAGGCTTGCGTGGAAAGGGACTCGGCCTGTTTTTCTTTTTTTAATTATTTTTTAATTTTTTTGAGATGGAGTCTTGCTGTCACCTAGGCTGGAGTGCAGTGGCACTATCTCAGCTCACTGCAACCTCTACTTCCCGTGTTCAAGCGATTCTCCTGCCTCAGCCTCCGGAGTAGCTATGACTACAGTAGCGCACCACCATGCCCAGCTAATTTTTGTATTTTTAGTAGAGATGGGGTTCCGCCATGTTGGCCAGGATGGTCTTGAACTCCTGACCTCAAGTGATCTGCCCACCTTGGCCTCCCAAAGTTCTGGGATTACAGGCGTGAGCCACTGCGCCAGGCCTACTCGGCCTGTGTCTATCAGCTCAGGTAGACGTCTCTCTTGGCCCTGGACACTGCCATGGGCAGACCTGGCATTCAAGCTGCTGCCACAAAAGGCCAGTGCCCTGGACAGCAGATGCTTAGGGTCCCTCCTTCCAGGGCACACACAGGGCCCAGCTCACATGGAGGTCCTGCAGGAATAGGGAATGGGCTCGTGGGGGAGAAGGAGGGGCCAAAGCAGCTGAGCAAAGCCTCCATGAAGAGCAGGACTGGGACATGGGGTCGGCCAGGAGCCACGACCATGGGGACCCCACACTTGGTCAGAAGTGGCTGCGGCCTGGCCGCTCACCAGAAGCGTGTCTCCCTCTGCAAGGGGAAGGACAAGCCCAATGCTGAGGGATCCAACTCTAAACTTCTCAGATACTGTGACCATGAGGACAAGTTCCATAAGTGCTGGCTTTTATTAGTGATGAAAAAGGTAAACACTGCTTTCAAAAACAGTGGTAGGCTCAGGGATATTAAAGTCTCTTAAGCTTTAAGTTTGGAGGACAAATCCCGGCCTTAGAATAGCCACGAAAGGACCCCAGACTCCAGGAACCACCACCTAGAAAACAGATCCTTCTCCGGATCACCTGAGGTCAGGAGTTCTAGACCAGCCTGGCTAACATGGTGAAATCCCCTTTCCACTAAAAATACAAAAATCAGCCAGGCATGGTAGCGCACGCCTGTAATCCCAGCTACTCGGGAGGCTGAGGCAGGAGAAATCGCTTGAACCCAGGAGACGGAGGCTGCACTGAGCCGAGATCACGTCACTGCACTCCAGCTTGGGCAAAAAGAGTGAAACTCCATCTCGAGAAAAAAAAAAGAAAGAAAGCAAACAGACCCTTCTCCACCAAGGATACTGAGGCAAGAAACCACTGGAACCACTCCCCACTCTTCCCTGCCCACAGACAACCCACCAACCCACCAGGAACAGTCACCCCTAGAGGCCAACTCTGGCCTTCTGTAAATTCCTGTCTCACAGGATTGGGACTTGGAGAAAAGACACCCCAGGAAAATCTCACTGCAGGCAATAGAAATATCCTAAAAAAAAAAAAAAAAAGACTTTTGCAGCAACCCTTTAGCATCTCTAAAAGTTAGAATTCAATCTAGAAAGGAAGAATTGTTTCAACTGTCCACTCACAATGTTCAAGTAACGAATGCACGTGCTTCAGCAGTCCCCTACCCACTGCTTCGAGCGAGCTCTCCTGGTGTCATCCCGATGGAAAACACTACTTTGGGAAGGGGGTGAGAAGAGGAGAGAAATCCAAAAAGGGAAAAACGAGCCTCTTATAAGCCCCTCCCACATCCTTCCCCAACTCCCAGCCCTCAGTAGCAACCCAAATACAGAACATCTGAGCTGGAAGAAACCTTATTTTTAGAGGAGGAAACCAGGGCCCAGGGGTCGAGCGAGTTGCTCGCAGTTACCGAGCATGTCAGAAACAGCCTGTTCCCAAGTGCCCAGCTCACGAGTCAATGCTCTTTTGCAGACCTTGATCTCACACCAACCCACTCAGACCCAGTGGGGCCAGCCCAAGGTACCCAGGAACAACTGGCCTTCGGCTTTTTTGAGACAGGGTCTTGCTCTGTTGCTCAGGCTGGAGTGCAGTGGCGCAAACATGGCTCACTGCAGCCTCCTGGACTCAAGCGATCCTCTTGCCTCCATCTCCTGAGTAACTGGGACCACAGGTGCACACCACAAAGCCCAGCCTTTTTTTTTTTTTTTTTTTTTTTTTTTGAGACGGAGTCTCACTCTGTTGCCCAGGCTGCAATGCAATGGCATGATCTTGGCTCACTGCAACCTCCACCTCCGCCTCCTGGGTTCAAGTGATTCTCCTGCCTCAGCCTCCCAAATAGCTGGGATTATAGGCACCCACCACCATGCCCGACAATTTTTGTATTTTTAGTAGAGATGGGGTTCCACCATGTTGGCCAGGCTGGTCTCAAAAACTCCTGACCTCAAGTGATCCATCCGCCTCAGCCTCCCAAAGTGCTGGGATTACAAGCATGAGCCACTGTGCCCAACCCCCGGCTAATTTTTTAATTTTGTGTAGAGGTGGGGTCTCACCATGTTGCCCAAGCTCATCTCGAATTCCTGGACTCAAGCCATCCTCCTGCAATCCCAAAGTGACTCACGCCTGGCCTGGTCTTCAGCTTATGAACAAAGAGGACAGACACAGTATCTTGCAAGAGGTTGGGGTAGGTATGATGGTGGCGGTGGCAGGGGGGTAGGGGGTGGTCCCACTGGATGATGCCACAGTGAATCCTACATGGTTACAGGCCAACGACGAGACTGACTGACAGACTGTCAACTCCCCACAGCTGAGTGTGAGTGGCCTTGTGCCCCACTAGCTATGGGGAGGTTGGGGATGGGTGGCTGGAGCAGGGCCCAGCCATCCCTACCAGCCCAGACCACAGAGCACACGAGCTGCAGCCTACATTTCTAAGTTTACGACTTTCCTGTTATAAAGACACTGAGCACGTTTTCAGAATTTGCTGCCATCATCATCGCACCCAGATCTGATCTGGCTTCCCCAAGGGAAAGAGACCCCACTGAGAACCAGGACACTGCACTCAGGGTCCAGCTCAGAAGATACCCACTGACGAGATTCCAAACAAAAGACAAAGAACCTCAAAACAACGTCAGGAAGCCCAGGGTGAAGCCCCAGCCCTGTCACCAGCCATAGCAGGTGGCTTTGTGGCCTTCGCTTGTCAGCCTCAGCTACAGGAGAGTAGACTCGCCTCAGGTCCCGTCACACACTGACACTCTATGACACCAGGCGTTTTAAAGGGCAGTAGAATGCGACTGAGTCTCAGATAAGACTCAGCCACCATCCTCCATCTGCTCAGAGCTTCAGTGACTCCTTCTGCACACAAGGTGGCAAAGAAGTGGTGTGAACAGAGAAGAGAAGGGGACAAGATGGAAGTCAGGGGCCAGCCAGCTCTGGGCCCTAGACCAACCTGGGCCTGGGAACTTGAGGGGGGTCTCTGCAGAGCCAACGTTAGGGCTGCCGAACAGAAACGTCAGGGCAGTCATACCCTTGGTGTGGTCTTGGTCGCCGTAGTGGGTAGGGGGTGGGGGTGGGAGTGTTTTGGGGGATTGGGTCCTGCCTGGGCCCCGCGCTTAGGCTTGGCACCAGCAGGTTGCTCTTACGCCTCCCATAGGAAAGAAGGCCCTCTGAGTATGGCCACTTGACGTGAGGTGGATGGAATGTGGCGACATGGCCTGCAGACCCAGGACTTATAAGGCTCTGAATAAGGACACAGGGGAAGACAGCAAGCAGCACACAGCCAGACAGTGGATGTGAACCTAGATCCACACACTCCACAACATGTTTCCCATGCTTCCTGCAAGGAGCTCTGGGGTGGCTCAGCTACCCAGGCAAGGACGATGCCCAGATCCCCTTGCAAGAAGCCCCCATCTAGAGGACACTTGGCCCCAGAGTTTACCAGTGTCACCACAGCCTCACCTAGTAAGGACAAGTCCCAGGTTCAGGTGGGATCTGGTGTTCTGCCTGCCCCTGCTATCCCTCTTGCCCCAAATCCCATGTTATCAGGGCCTGGCTATAAGGCCCCATCCTGGGCTGCACCTTGTAGTTTCATTCCTTTACACAAACCATCAGCATGCAAAGCTCATAGTCCTTTGAGCAACAGGTAGAACAGGTATGGGGTCCCCATTTTACAGATGCAGAAGTCAGTCCAGGGATCAAGTGCCTGGCTGGCCAGTGGCAGAGCTGAGGCTTAAGTCCAAGTTGCCTGAAAAGTTTGGGGCTCTTCCTCATAATGTGCAATGTGTCCTAGACTTCCAATGGTGTGTGTGTGTAGGGGTGGGGGGAATAGAGACTGGGGGGAACTAAGCCAGGGTGAAAAGTTATCTGAAAGGAGGGACAGGGCTGGGCAGGTATAAGAAGGCTTCAGACTTCATTCTCCAAGCCACTTCCAGCCCCAGGAAGGGAAGCCTTAATGTCGTGGGAACACACCTGGTCAAAGCCTGTTGTGTGCACTTGACCTACACCTCATTTAGGGAACTAGACCAAACAGAGAATGAGCTGTGCTTGCAAACTCTGTGTCAGGGCAGGCTGGCTGAAGTGTGCCTTCCATCAGGATCCAGACAGAGCCAGGGGCCAGGACTTGGCTTTCAGGGGCAAAGTTCACTGGGCACCCCGGCATGGAAGCCTCCCAGGCCCACCCACCTCCTGCAGCCTTCTTGGTGCTGTGTGGCCAGCTAACACAGATCTACTGCCTGCCTGTGTGCCTGGCAAGGGTTGCAGTTGCCACCACTGCCATACAATACCCTACAGAAGGGACTAGATTCAAGGCATTGGGCTAGAGGACCCCTACACCCCTCACTGCCAGCTCCTAAATCAATACCTCCAACCCTTAAACCACATGATGCTATGCTGGCATGAACACACAGCCCCGAGCCCACCACACCTAGCCCATTACTTGACGGAGGCGAATGAAACCTGACAGGAGAGATGTTTCCTAACATGATGCTCCTGTCAGGAGGGGGTTTCTGTTCAGAGGTAGAAGCTGCTTCTGCAACCTGCATTCTGATTTGCAGCTCCCTGCCACAAACATAGTAGGACCCTCCATCCCAAGCTGTGCCCGGATGTATATGGCCATGACTGTACATCAAGAACAAGAGGCGGGGCACGGTGGCTCACGCCTGTTATCCCAGCACTTTGAGAGGCTGAGGCGGGCGGATCACGCAGTCAGGAGATCGAGACCATCCTGGCTAACACGGTGAAACCCTGTCTCTACTAAAAAAGTAAAAAAAAATTAGCCGGGCATGGTGGTGGGCGTCTGTAGTCCCAGCTACTCAGGAGGCCAAGGCAGGAGAATGGTGTGAACCCGGGAGGTGGAGCTGGCAATGAGCCGAGACCGCGCCACTGCACTCTAGCCTGGGTGACAACAGAGTGAGACTCCGTCTCAAAAAAAAAAAAAAAAAAAGAACAAGAACTGGCCAGGCACGGTGGCTCACGCCTGTAATCCCAGCACTTTGGGAGGCAGAGGCGGGCGGATCACGAGGTCAGGAGTTCGGGACCAGCCTGGCCAACATGGTGAAACCCCGTCTCTACTAAAAATACAAAAAAATTAGCTGGGCATGGTGGCTCACGCCTGTTATCCCAGCACTTTGAGAGGCTGAGGCGGGCGGATCACGCAGTCAGGAGATCGAGACCATCCTGGCTAACACGGTGAAACCCTGTCTCTACTAAAAAAGTAAAAAAAAATTAGCCGGGCATGGTGGTGGGCGTCTGTAGTCCCAGCTACTCAGGAGGCCAAGGCAGGAGAATGGTGTGAACCCGGGAGGTGGAGCTGGCAATGAGCCGAGACCGCGCCACTGCACTCTAGCCTGGGTGACAACAGAGTGAGACTCCGTCTCAAAAAAAAAAAAAAAAAAAGAACAAGAACTGGCCAGGCACGGTGGCTCACGCCTGTAATCCCAGCACTTTGGGAGGCAGAGGCGGGCGGATCACGAGGTCAGGAGTTCGGGACCAGCCTGGCCAACATGGTGAAACCCCGTCTCTACTAAAAATACAAAAAAATTAGCTGGGCATGGTGGCGTGCGCCTGTAATCCCAGCACTTTGGGAGGCCAAGGCAGGAGGATCACGAGGTCAGGAGATCGAGACCATCCTGGCTAACACGGTGAAACCCCGTCTCTACTAAAAATTACAATACAAAAAAATTAGCTGGGCGTGGTGGCGGACCCCTGTAGTCCCAGCTACTCAGGAGGCTGAAGCAGAAGAATGACATGAACCCATGAGGCGGAAGTTGCAGTGAGCCGAGATTGCGCCACTGCACTCCAGCCTAGGCGACAGAGCGAGACTCTGTCTCAAAAAAAAAAAACAAAAAAACAAAAAAACAAAAATTAGCCCGGCGTGTTGGTGTGCATCTGTAGTCCCAGCTACTCGGGAGGCTGAGGCAGGAGAATCCCTTGAACCCAGGAGGTGGAGGCTGTAGTGAGATGAGATCACGCCACTGCACTCCAGCCTGGCGACAGAGCAAGACTCCGTCTCAAAAAAAAAAAAAAAAAAATTAGCCAGGCATGGTGGCATGCACCAGTGGTCTCAGCTACTCAGGAGGCTGAAGCTGGGGGATTGCTTGAGCCCAGGAGCTCGAAGCTACAGTGAGCCGTAATCATGCCACTACACTCCAGCCTGGGCAACAAAACGAGATCCTGTGTCAGAATAAAAAAAAGGGCGGGGGGGGACCAGTCTGGGCAAAAACTGGAAGGTGCAGAGCCTTTTCATCAATAGTTCTTCAAAAATGGGCCAGGCACGGTGGCTCACACCTGTAATCACAGCGCTCTGGGAGGCCGAGGTGGGCGGATTACGAGGTCAGGAGTTCGAGACCAGCCTGGCCAACATGGCGAAACCCTATCTCTACTAAAAATACAAAAAATTAGCCAGATCGCTTCTCTGCCTTTTGGCTAAGAACAAGTGTAAAAAATTAGCTGGGCATGGTGGAAGGCACCTGTAATCCCAGCTACTCAGGAGGCTGAGGCAGGAGAATTGCTTGAACCTGGGAGGTGGAGGTTGCAGTGAGCTAAGACTGAGCCACTGCACTCCAGCCTGGCAACAGAGCGAGACTGTCTCAACAACAACAAAAAAAAATGGTCTCAGCTCCTATGCCAGTATCCTCTCCTAACTCCCCGCCCCTACCTGCACTAAAAGCATAAGATAGTTGAGGAGGGGGAGGTTGGTTAACCACAAAGAAGGGCGAAGTACTCCAGACTTCTGCCATGGCCTGGTCCAAGTCAGGCTCTGCCCGTCCTCCCTGGAGGTTGGAGGTGGCCTTGATAGCTTGTGACAGTCAAGAGCCTCTGCTCAGTTGGCCGTGAGTTGACTGACAGCCAAGGCAGATGCGCCTAGGCAAACCCTCCCACCACACCCAGGCCCTGCTGCACTCCAGAGGCCTCCAACGCTGATACAGCCACCAGTGCACTCTTCAGGAAGGGAGGGCCCAACAATCCTGTCACCTGTCTAGTGTTGGCACGTATCAGAAGTAACCGTACTCTCTCCATCAAAGGGTGGAATATGGGAAGAAGCAGAATACAAGGAGGCTATGCCAGTGCCTGGACAGGTAGTGGACGGGTTCTGGCATATGAAGCCTCATAGGCTGCCCACAGTTCTCACTTAATGGTGGCTTTTTTTTTTTTAGACGGAGTCTCGCTCTGTATCCCAGGCTGGACTGCATGGCGCAATCTCAGCTCACTGCAAGCTCTGCCTCCCGGGTTCACGCCATTCTTCTGCCTCAACCTCCCTAGTAGCTGGGACTACAGGTGCCTGTCACCACACCTGGCTAATTTTTTTTTTTGTATTTTTAGTAGAGACTGGGTTTCACCGTGTTAGCCAGGATGGTCTCGATCTCCTAACCTTGTGATCCACCTGCCTCAGCCTCCCAAAGTGCTGGGATTACAGGCCTGAGCCACTGTGCCTGGCCTGTTTTTGTTTTTTGAGACCAAGTCTCATTAAGTGGCCTCCGCCTCCCAAGTTTAAGCAATTCTCCTGCCTCGGCCTCCTGAGTAGCTGGGATTACAGGTGCTCACGGCCACACCCAGCTAATTTTTGTATTTTTAGTAGAGACGGGGTTTCACCACATTGCCCAGGGTGGTCTTGAACTCCTGGGCTCAAGTGATCCACCCACTTCAGTCTCCTAAAGTGCTGGAATTACAGGCATAAGCCACCGAGTTTTTCGGTTTTTTACTTTTTTTTCCTCTCTCTTTTTTTTTGAGACAGGGGCTCTCACTCTATCGCCCAGGCTCAAGTGCAGTGGTGGGATACTGGCTCACTGCAGCCTCGACTTCCCGGGCTCAAGCGATCCTCCTACCTCAGCCTCCTGACAGGCTGAGACTACAGGCGTGTGCCAACATGCCCAGCTAGGCAGCATCATTTCTGAAGTGTAGGGGACAGGTTCTGCCCCACTGCCTCATGGTTTGCCAGAGGCGTGTGGATCCTTCTGGGGCAGCCATGGGTGGAAGACAGAAGAAGTGACGTGACACCAGATGTCGCTGCTGCCCATAACCAATGCCAGAGCAGATCCAGAACCCAGCACTGTAGTTCAGTTCTGGGTAATCTTGGACCAGGAGCTCAGTACTCAGGGCAGGCAGGACTCACCCTGCCTCCAGCTCGCAGGATTGTCCTGAGGCCCCGTAGGATAAAAGGGTTCAGAGCATGAGAGCCAAGCAAAGGCTCAGCACCCACCAGCCATGGCTTCCTCTACTTACGGTGCTTGTCAGTCCCACCCTGGACATGGGGAGGAGGAGGCCAGCATGTCCCAGCCTTGAGTGGGATTTTTTTTTCTTTTGAGACAAGGTCTCGCTCTGTCACCCAGGCTGGAGTGCAGTGTGGCATGATCTCACTGCAACCCCTGCCTCCCAGGTTTAAGTCATTCTCCCACCTCAGCCTCCTGAGTAGCTGGGACTACAGGCATGCACCACCACACCCAGCTACCTTTTTGTTTTTGTAAGGACGGGGTTTAATCATGTTGCCCAGGCTGGTCTTGAACTCCCAGGCTCAAGTGATCCTCCTGCCTTGGCCTCCCAAAATGCAGGGGATTACAGGCATGAGCCAACATGCCTGGCTGGCCTCCTTGAGTGGGATTTAGAAACTGGTTCTCTCTGGGGCAGACTAAACAGACTGCCCATATGTGGAAAAGGAAGGGATAAGGAGACACAAAAGAATGCCCCCCAGAATATCAGCCAAATGGCTCTTTAGAGCAAGAATCGTTTCTTTAGTTAAAATGCCCAAAGCAATGGGTAGTGGAGGAGTGTGTGAAAGTAGTCACGCCCAGGTACAGGAAATAAGTAAGTGTGCCATTTGTAGAGAATTTAAAATAAAACTGCTTGGGCGTGGCAACTCACATCTGTAACCCCAGCAGTTTGGGAGGCAAGGCAGGACAATCGTTTGAGGCCACAAGTTCGAGAGCAGCCTGGGCAGCAAAGCAGACACTGTCTCTACAAAAAATTAGCCGAGGCCAGGTGCAGTGACTCACACCTATAACCCAGCACTTTAGGAGGCCAAGACAGACGGATCACCTAAGGTCAGGAGTTCGAGACCAGCCTGCCAACATGGTGAAACCTCATCTCTACTAAAAATACAAAACTTAGCCAGGTGTGGTAGCAGGTGCCTGTAACCCCAGCTACTCGGGAGGATGAGGCAGAAGAATCACTTGAACCCAAGAGGCAGAGATTGCAGTGAGCCAAGATTGCGCCACTGCACTCTAGCCTGGGCAACAAAGCAAGACTCTGTCTCGGGGAAAAAAAAAAAAAAAAATTAGCTGGGCATGGTGCTGGTAGTCCTACCTACTAGGGAGGCTGAGGTGGGAAGATCATTTGAGCCCAGGAGATCGAGGCTGCTGTGAGCTATGATCATGCCACTGCACTCCAGCCTGGGCAACAACAGAGACCCCGTCTATAAAAAAAAAAAAAGGAATTTAAGGCTGGGCGCCGTGGCTCATGTCTGTAATCCCAGCACTTTGGGAGGCCAAGGTGGGCGGATCACCAGGTCAGGAGATTGAGAACATCCTGGCTAACACGATGAAACCCCGTCTCTACTAAAAATACAAAAAAATTAGCCGGGCGTGGTGGCAGGCACCTGTAGTCCCAGCTACTTGGGAGGCTGAGGCAGGAGAATGGCGTGAACCCGGGAGGCGGAGCTTGCAGTGAGCAGAGATCGTGCCACTGCACTCCAGCCTGGGCGACAGAGCAAGACTTCGTCTCAAAAAAAAAAAAAAAAAAAAAAAAAAGAATTTTAAAAATATGCAAGATGTGTAAGGATATAGATTTTTTAAAAAAGAATTTAGGTCAGGTGCAGTGGCTCACATCTGCAATCCCAGCACTTTGGGAGGCCGAGGCCTCCCAACATGGAGAAACCCATCTCTACTAAAAATACAGAATTAGCTGGGCGTGGTAGCACATGCCTATAATCCCCCTACTTGGGAGGCTGAGGCAGAAGAACTGCTTGAACCCAGGAGGTGGAGGTTGCGGTGAGCCGAGATCGCGCCATTGCACTCCAGCCTGGGCAACAAGAGCGAAACTCCATCTCAAAAAAAAAAAAAGAATTTAAAAAATAAAATCCATCCTGGCTAACACGGTGAAACCCCATCTCTACTAAAAAATACAAAAAATTCGCCGGGCGTGGCAGCGGGCGCCTGTAGTCCCAGCTACTCTGGAGGCTGAGGCAGGAGAATGGCGTGAACCCAGGAGGTGGAGCTTGCAGTGAGCCGAGATCGCGCCACTGCACTTCAGCCTGGGCGACAGAGCGAGACTCCATCTCAAAAATAAATAAATAAATAAAAATAAAATAAAACTGGCTTGGTTTACTATCTTCGTGCAATGGCAACTCTAAATCATATCTGTGATAAAAGGCCCCTCCTGGCAGGGGCTGACAGCTCCCATCACCCATCTTGGGATGCCACCAGCCCAAAGGAAACTAGTCCGGAGTCAGTCTCTGGGCTTCTGGTTGGCATCACCCAAAACTCAGCCATTAGAAACTTTAATTGCAGATACCCGGCTGGGCGCAGTGGCTCACGCCTGTAATCCCAGCACTTTGGGAGGCCGAGGCAGGAGGATCAGGAGGTCAAGAGTTCGAGACCAGCCTGACCAACATAGTGAAACCCCGTCTCTACTAGAAATATAAAAATTAGCTGGGCGTAGTGGTGCACGCCTGTAATCCCAGCTACTTGGGAGGCTGAGGCAGGATAATCGCTTGAACCTGGGAGGCAGAGGTTGCAGTGAGCCAAGATCATACCACTGCATTCCAGCCTGGGTGACATGGCGAGACTCCGTCTCAAAAAAAAGAAAAAAAAAAGAAAATTGCAGATACCTTTCTCCCCCTGCCTTCCAGTCTCACTAAAAACCCTAATATAAAACACAATAGCAGTATACTGTGTGGTTAAGAGCAAACTCTGGGTTCAAATCCCAACCTCCCCACTTAATAGCTACATGAAAGTTATTTAACCTCTCTGTGCCTCACTTTCCTCATTTATGAAATGGTGATAATAATGTAAGTACTTCATAATGCTCTTACAAAGATTAAGAGTTAAAATGGTGCAGTACATATAACAATGCCTGGCATAAATACAACATACAGGTTCATTATTATTAGCACAGCCTCTCCCTTAGATTACTTAGGCAGAGGGGACACATCCACAATAACTCCCAGTCAGGAGGAGAACCTGACCTCCTACTGCTATATGCCTGGCAGGGCTTCTAGGTGAGTGCCCAGAAACAGAGAAGCCTCCCTTCCCTCATATTCAAAAAAAGCCTGCAGACCAAGATGTCCCAGATGCTTTCAAATGCTATTGATGTTAAAGAAAAGGGAGGTGCCCAAATAGCACACTGGATCCAGGAATTACCTCGCACTCATCTAGAGTGCCTTATCCCCCACCTCCCACACCCCCCTCCCCGTTCCATCCACACAAGTCTAAGCACCTGTTCACCCACATCTCAGGGAGGGCTGACCTCAAGCCACCCAGTGGTCCCAGGGCTCTGGCTGCTTCCTGACACCCCTCTGAGGACACATGATGGGCTCTAGGATACCAGGCCTGCAAGCAGCAGCCCTGTCCCAGCCACACTGGGATGAGGTGGGAGGGCAGGGAAGGGCAAAGCCCCTCAGGTCAAACTGTAGCCCCCTTAGCTGCCATTAACCCCTGCCTTTCTATAGCTTACCATTAAGCTGGAAAAACTTTTTTAACTCTTAAGAAACTTATAACCTCCCTCAACCCAATAGTATAAATACCACTCTCCCCCTTCCAGGGGTGCCCCCCAGTTAAAAATTACTTTAACAATCTCCAAACTCTTCAAGTTGTATACACTAAATATACAGCTTTATATATGCCAATCATACCTCAAAAAAGTGGTTTTTAAAAATTACTATAACTTAGTATCACCTCGTACCGTTAGTTGTCCCTCGATATCTGAGGCGGATTGGTTCCAGGATTCCCCCTTGGATATCAACATCTCCAGATGTTCAAGTCTCTTATATAAAATTTGTATATAACCTATGCACAGGCTGGGCGCGGTGGCTCACGTCTGCAATCTCAGCACTTTGGGAGGCCGAGCTGGGTGGACCACTTGAGGTCAGGAGTTCAAGACCAGCCTGGCCAACATGGTGAAACCCCGTCTCTACTAAAAATACAAAAATTAGCCAGGCATGGTGGCGTGCACCTGCAATCCTGGAGGCTGAGGCAGGAGAATCACTTGAACCTGGGAGGAGGTTGCAGTGAGCCGAGATTGTGCCACTGCACCCCAATCTGGGCAACAGAGACTGTCTCAAAAACAAAACAAGGCTGGGCGCCGTGGCTCAGGCCTGTAATCCCAGCACTTTGGGAGACTGAGGTGGGCACGTCTCCTGAGGACAGGAGTTCAAGACCAGCCTGGCCAACATGGTGAAATCCTGTCTCTACTAAAAAACAAAAATTAGCCAGGTATGGTGGCAGGCGCCTGTAATCCCAGCTACTCAGGAGGCTGAGGCAGGAGAATTGCTTGAACCTGGGAGGCAGAGGTTGCAGTGAGCTGAGATCGTGCCACTGCACTCCAGCCTGGGTGACAAGAGTGAAACTCCCCTTCAAACAAATAAAAAAATAACCTACGCACATTTTCTGGATACTTTAACTCATCTCTAGATTATTCACAATACCTAATACAATGTGAATGCTATGTAAATAGTTGTTATATTTATTTGTATTATTTTTTATTATTGTATTTTTTATCTACAACTGGATTCATGGATAGGGAACCCATAGAAATGGAAGGCCAACAGCAACTGTATTATGAAAGCAAGGTCTCCACTTTCAAAATAGAAATCACATTTACCCCTCTTCAGAGACATGGTAATTACCCAGTTATCCCTTGAGAATCACTAAGACAGGACGTTTAGGTCTGAAGTTTGGCAGCACTGATACAGCCTGCCCCGGGCAGGTTCATGTACTGTATTACCTCATGTTGTCCCCAGCTCCAGTCAAGACTTACCTGCAGGACAGCAGAACCTCTAGATTGGGAGGGACATTCAGCTCCTCCCCTTAATTCCTTACTGCCCTCCTTAGCTTTCAAAGGGTATCAAAGCTTTGAACACATCTTCCCAAGTGGCAGAAAAATGCCAATTTTCCCGTAATACCACAGTCATTACTGCCCTAATTCCAAACTCTCATTATGGCTGCACTGCCTGATATTGCTGCAATATAGCAAACTCCAGGTAGTTACCCAAACAAGCCATGTGGTTACACAAATCTACCTCCTCACTTATATATGCGACTCCCTCCTCTTGGAATGCCTTTTCCACCCCCACAGGTCTAACCTTGCTCCTCCTACTCACCCACATCTCAGGGAAGGCTGACCTCTAATCTCTCAGGAGCACCATGGTACCATGTGCTGATATGCCTTTATTTTATCTATCATTGCATTTCACCTACCACCACTTCCTGGCAAGTCCTTCCGACCTCCTAGGCTGAGAATTTTCATTTGTATCCTTAACCCCTGGGTCCAGAAAGAAAACTTAATGCGTATGACATGGATAAAGCCTATAGGTAAGGTAGTCAAGCAGGCAGAGTCAAGGCTATCCAAAGCAGTTCAGGACAAGCAACCTCACTGATAACTCCCAGAACCATGAAAAATACACTCCCTTCGCCAGTGACCCAGCGCCTTTAGGAATTGAGGTCTTATGGTGTGCAGCAGCATTCCTTGGTTTTCTGGGCTTGCTCTCGCTAGTCTCCAAGAGTTGACTGGGAAGAAGCCACCTGTGTCAACCATGGGAGTAAACCACTGCTAACGCTGATTCTCCAGATGGTTGCTCTTAGGGGCTGCAGAACTGACTGCTTAGGAAGCATCTAAACTACAGGGAGGATTCCAGTTCCAGCCTACAGCACCAATCCAAGATGGAGTCACCAGCACAGGGGCTCATGGCCCACTATTCAGAAGACTAGGCCAGGGCTTGGGGAATAACCCTTTCCCTTACCAGACCAGACAGACACTGGGCTCCAGGAGACCCTCAGAACCCTTCGTTCTGGACCTCTGCTAAACGCGAGCCCACCATGCCCTTTTCCAAGTGCGCTGATTTGGAACCACCATAGGGCCGCAGGCCATCTCAACTCCCAAGGAGGAATAGTAGGGATTCCACTTTTTGAGAATCCTGCCCTCTTTCCCAGACAAGGTACTTAGAAAGGAGTGGCTAAAACCTCAAATGCTTTTTTCAAGACTTAGAATGGCCACATGGGTCACCCTTCTCACCCAACAGCAGTGGGTCTGAGAGTTTGCCCAGTACCAGCCTCTTGGGCAGTGTGAAGTCCCCACTGAAGTAGACCCTTTAGCAGAAGTGGGGTTCTGGGTCCCCATCCAGCTTTATAGGAGACATGCTCTCCCCCAGTTTCAGCCCACAGCAGGGGGCCAAGCAGAGACTCCAAGTAGGCTAGCAACCCTGTCACCCTCCCCAACTGTCAAGGGAGATTCTAACAGCCAGGTAGAGTCAGGATGGGGGCAAGATCCCCAAAGCCAAGGGCCTTTTGGCATCAAGGTACAAGGAGGGCAAGGCCTCTGGAGCCCAAACAAATCCACCACACTCAAGTCATTAGTGGACAGATGTCACAGTTGTATATTCTTCCCTTCCCCTTCCGCCAAAAAGTGGAGATCCAAACCTAGATTGTCATCGACTGGGGCTGGCTGAAGGTCTCTGAATAGCCGAGTGGGAGCTGGCGGCGCTGAGCCCAGCCCAGCCGAGGGCCACCGGCGCCATTCTGCACCAACCCCCAGCACAAGGGGAGGAGGCAACACCAGTCCACACCAGGGGCTCTGCGGTTTCTCCCCCAGGCCAAGGGGAAGGGCGCCCAAGGTGGATAACCAGCCCTTGGTTTCCTGGGCGAGAACATGCCAGGGCAGGGGCAGGAAGGGTCTCTCACCCCTAGAATGACGCAGCAGAGGCCAGAGGCCCTGCGAAGCCTGTCCCCTTCTACTCCAGTTCTTGTCTCCGCCAGCCTAGCTCCTCGTCCCTATTCACTGATATCTTTGAGGCTTTTATCCAGCACCCCACCCCGCACACACATCCTCCCTACCATCCATTAACCACCCAGCTGCTGGTGGTTCCACGGAGCCGCCTTACACTCCCTCCCTTTCGCACATGGCCGGTGGACGAGATGATTTCGCCCCTCCTGGCAGGATCCCACCCAGGCCAGCTTTGGGGTCCTGGCTTGGTTGCCAGGACAAACCCAGAAAGAGGAGAAGGACGAACTGAGTGTCTTTAGTCATCTTCCAAACTAATTAAATTGTGGGCTCACCTCTGCCAAAGCCCAGGTTCTGGGGCTGTGAAGAAAGCCCGCCCACCCCCATGACAACAGCTCGCATGAACCGAGGAGCCGGCCGGCCGGCCGGCCCAGGCCTCCAAGGTCACGGGGAGGGGGTCAGGGCGGAAAAGGCAGTGGAGTGAGGGTGCCGCCCTCGGGCCGTGCTAATCCCGCTCCGCTCCGTGCCGCCGAGGCGCGGTCCTGGCCAGGCAGGAGGTGCGCCTCGGAGGAGGGCGGCGAGCGGCTACGGGGTGGGGAGCAAGGGGCGCGCGGGCGGCAGGCGTGGAACGGACGCGGCGCATCTCGCCCACCGCGGGACGCCCGGACGGCGGCCGGCGCGCGCGGCCCGCCTCGAGCCCGAGAGGGCGGGGAGACAATGCCTGTCCGGCGGGGCAGTCCAGGCCGCACGCTCCCGCCCGCGGACACGGGCCGCTCCTACCCGGGCGAGAGGGCAGCGGCGGGAAGGCGCCGGGAGCGATGGCCACCCCGGCCCCGCGAGGCGCGGCAGGCCCCGCTCGCCCTCTCCCGCGCCCGCCTGGCGTGCGCTTCACCCGGCAAGTCCCGGGGCCACAGACCCACCTCCTCCTCCAGGGCGCCGCCGGAGCCCGCGCCGGAGCCGGTGCCGGTGCTGCCGCCGTGCTCGCCGTCCGGCTTCAGGTTGCTCATGGTGCGGGGGAGGGGGCGGCGGGAAGGAACGCGAGGGCGAGCGCGGCGCCGGCCCCGCGGGAAGTGGGAAGGGGCGCGGGGAGCGGTGCGCTCGCGGGTGCGGAGCGGGTGGCGGGGGACCCACGGGGCAGTGAGAGGGGCAGCCTCCGCGTCGGGCCAGGGTCACATCAAGTTTGGCGGGTGCGGAAGGTGGGGAGGGGGTGCGGCGGGGGAGGCAATGGGAGCCGGAGCGGCCGCCGCCTCCGCCTTTTCACTGCGACCGGCGAGTGCGCCCGCGGCGGCGGCGGCGGCGGCGGCGGCGGCGGCGGGGGGCGGGCGCCGGGGGAGGGGGCGGGCGCCGGGCGGCGGCGGGGGGCGGGGGCCGGAACCGGCCTCAGCTGGGGCCCGGCCAGCCCCCTCCCCCGCCCGCCGCGCGGTCTCCGGGGGAACGCGCAGCCAATCCCCACCGCCCACCGTGGGCTCGCCCCGGCCCCGGCCGCGGGGCGCCGGCCTCCGGCCGGGCCTTTCCCCTCTCTCTCGCCTGGGTCAGCGCTCTCCCTCTCTCCTCTTCCCCCGCTCCCTTCTCCACGGCAAGTTTTTAAACTTTGATGAACTCGCCCGGCGAACTTTCTTAAAGGGGCCGCGCGCTGCGCGCCCCAGCCCGCGGGAGGTGGAGCCCCGTGCCCCGCACCCAGCGCCCCGGTCCCTGGGCGGCCCTGCCCGGGCGGCCTCGCGCTTAGGGCACCCGCAGCGAGGTTTCCGGACCGTCGACTCCCCTTGTATCTTGATCTAGGGTTTTGGGGTGCCCGACGCACTCATTCTGCCCCTAAATCCAGTCGCGCAGACCTCAGCCGGGGGACCGAGTTCTGGGGGTGATGGCCGGGGGGAGGGGGTTGGGAGACACCTGAGCTTTGGCCCGGGCTGGGCGCTGTTTTGCTGAGTGACCTTGAGGAAATCACTTCCCCTCTCTGGCCTCAGGCTCCCAGCCCAGAGGGTGGGACTTAGGATCTCAAACTCCCTTCCCACTCCCAGTCACTATCTGAATAGGACTTAGGTGGGGATTCGAGTGTTGGGACCCTAATGGTCATTAGCGAGGGCTGCCTCGAATGACCAAGAAGGTTCTGTTGCCCACCTTGTCCTCAACACGCCTGGCTTTCGGGTCTTCTCGCTCCTCCCCCGACCTCAGTGCCCCTTACACCTTTCCCTGCCTCCTATTCTGAGCCCGAAGGCTGGGGACGGATGTAATAGCCTAGAGGCTGGGGGAGGTGGGGGAGGTCGTCGTGACTCCCCCCGCACCCCCGCGCAGGTCAGTAGGGCGCGGCCTCTGGGTCGGTTTTCTCTTCTATTTGAAAACCCAGCCGATGGGGGCCGGCCCTGCTGCCACAGTAGAAACCCGCACCCACCTCGGGGAGCGCTGGAAGCGCTGCAGCCTGAATCCGGCAGAGCCGCGGGAGAACTGGGTCCCTCCTCAGTGCCCCTTCTCCTGGACGGGGCGGAGGTTGCGGTGACCCGAGATCTTGCCATTGCACTCCAGCCAGGGCAACAAGAGCGGAACTCCGTCTCAAAAAAAGGAAAGAAAAGAAAAGAAAAAAGAAAAGCTGGATTTGCAGTCACGGACTGGTTAGGATCCCAGACCGTGGACAAGTGCCTGAGCCCCCAGAACCTCTGTGTGTCGACCTCCTGAATTAGGTAGGACTAGCACCACAGGATCACTGTGCTGTGGTTTAGTCTTCCCAGTAAATTATAATCTCCATCCTGACCTGCCATCTCACAGATAAATTGAGGCCTAGAGATGGGCAATGTCTTTCCAATGATATACTCATTCCTTTAGTAAATAATTATTGAGCACCTACTGTGGGCTGGGGACCATTTTCTGCTGGTGGCAAGGCCAAGAGCACCCTGGTTTCCCATCAGCCCTGTTGCCAACACTTGGCTCAGGCCCTATGAAGGGGGAGCTGCTGCCTGTAGGAGCCAGACCTTTACCCAGAGTTTTTAAGATGCCTCCAGCCTCAGGCATCTCGATAGAACCAACCTTGGGAATCCTCAGATAC
The DNA here is from genome assembly GCF_028858775.2 of Pan troglodytes. NCBI lineage: Eukaryota > Metazoa > Chordata > Mammalia > Primates > Hominidae > Pan > Pan troglodytes. Next base: position 56,766,499 of record NC_072414.2, read on the forward strand.
CCCTACCATCCTCCACAGGCCTCAGTCCAGTCTGGCTGTGGGCTTGATCACCATCCCCTCCCCTAGAATAGATCTTCCTATCCGGTTTGTCTCTAACTTTGGCCCAGGAATACTCTTCCTCTTCCCCTTCCTCCCCCACTCCCCCTAATCAATCCAAATCTTCCCTTCCCTCAAGATCCTGCCTTTCCCATGCTTTTTCCAGGAGAAGGAGCCTGGCCAGATTTCTGAACTCAGCCCTTATATGGTTAATTTGAATTTTTCAAAGAAGAGCCTCTCATCTTGTAATTCTGGTCACCCTTCTTCTCCATTCTGGTCTCTGTTTTCTCCATAGATGGGAGGAGAGCTAAGGCCCAAAAAGGTGACAAATGACACAGGGGCCACAACTGACCCCCATCACTACATTTCTTTTCTTTTTTCATTTTTTTTTTTTTGTTGTTGTTTTGGGGGCTTTTTTGAGATGCAGTCTTGCTCTGTTGCCAGACTGGAGTGCAGTGATGCGATCTCGGCTCACTGCAACCTCCACCTCCCAGTTTCAAGCTATTCTGCCTCAGCCTCCTGAGTAGCTGGGACTACAGGAACGCAGCACCACGCCCAGCTAACTTTTGTATTTTTAGTAGAGACGGTTTCCCCATGTTGGTGAGGATGATCTTGATCTCTTGACCTTGTAATCTGCCCCCATCGGCCTCCCAAAGTGCTGAGATTACAGGCGTAAGCCACCGCGCCCGGCCTTCTTTTCTTTTTTTAGAAAAAAGATCTTGCTCTGTCACCCAAGCTGGAGTGCAGTGGCACAATCACAGCTCACTCCAGCCTCGAACTCCTGGGCTCAAGTGATCCTTCTGCCTCAGCCTCCCAGGTAGCTGTGATTACAGGTGCAACACCACGCCCAGCTAATTTTTTTTTTTTTTTTTAAGAGACTGGCCTCTCATTATGTTGTCCCAAGCTGGTCTTGAACTCCTGGGCTCAAGTGATCCTCCCACCTTGGCCTCCCAAAGTGCTGGTATTATAGGCGTGAGCCACCACACCCAGCCTGTATTTCTTCTTAAGTTCTTCATAATTTGTAGTAAATGCTTAACCCTTATTAGACTGCCATTACTTATTTAACCTGTCTCTTGTTAGATATTTGTATTATTTCCAGTTTTTTTTCTCTTTTGCCTTCATAGGCAAACTTTATATGAGGATTCTTTTTTTTTTCTTTTTCTTTGAGACGGAGTCTCACTATGTCACCAGGCTTGAGTGCAGTGCATCCTCCATCTCCCAGGTTCGAGCAGTTCTCGTGCCTCAGCCTCCTGAGTAGCTGGGATTACAGGTGCCTGCCACCACACTCGCTGTCACACCTGGCTAATTTTTGTATTTTTAGTAGGGACAAGGTTTCACCGTGTTGGCCAGGCTGGTCTTGAACTCCTGGCCTCAAGTAATCTGCTCACCTTGGCCTCTCAAAGTGCTGAGATTACAGGCATGAGCCCGCCCTCTTATATGAGCATTCTTAATGCCTCAGAAAGTTTCCTGTATGTGTGACCAGCCCTTAAGCACTTTGGAGGCAACAACTGTCTTTTCCCTCTCTGTGCACCCCTATGGCCCCTGAAATGGCAGAATCTCCAATGTCACATGGATTTGGAGATCATATAAACACAAAGCTCTCACCCAGCCCGCACCTTCATGAGTAGTCAGGCGTACCCATTGGTGCTGACCAGAAGCTGATGTGAAAGAGGCTAGAGAGAGGAGTTTGGGGTGTACACTCTTTCAGACATCTGAAGGGTAGGAACTTATACATCTGAAGGGTAGGAGCTCTGTCTCCCCAGCTATGACCTAGTAGTGTAGCCTCTAGTAATCTCTTCAGTGCCCCAGGCCTCCCCCACTGCCATGCTCCATATCACCTCTGAGCTTCTCGAATGTCTATTCCTTTTGTCTGGAATCCTCCCATCCTCACTCTCCACCCCCAGCTTCCAGACCTTTCCCAGTACCCATTCTCCCTCCCCTGTGCTCTCAGAGTGCCTTCTCTGTGTCGTGTTGAGCCTGGGAATACCTTGTTTTGAAGTCTCACCTACCACATGGGAAGCTTTCTGACTCCAAGGAGTGGCTGTAAACCCTGCTGAGTGAGTAGAACTCCTTAACCTCTGCAGCCCCCTGGCCTCCAGCAAGGAGCAGATGATGGTGGGCATTTTCAGTAGTAGGTGTTTAATAAACCTTTGCTGAACCAATACTGGGCTATTCCTGGAGCTTCTGGGCTATCTGAAGCCAATGGCCCTTTCTCTTTGATGTACTGTACATACATCATCCTTCAATATTTCGTCCTTAGGGTAGGGAAAAGAGATGGCCTCACTCCTGGGAAACACTGCCCTGGAACTCAACTCCTGAGAATGTGCCTGGCTACTTCAGGGCAGGCCCCCATTCTGACCCCAACTTTCCCACCACCAGGAAAGCCTAGGCAATAAGAAGGCAGATAGAAGCTGGGCTTGGTGGTGTGCGCCTATAGTCCCTGCCACTTGGGAGGCTGAGCTGGGAGGATTAATTGAGCCCAGACTCAAGTCTAGATGGGGCAACATAGCAAGATCCCCTCTTTATTTAAAAGAAAAAGAAGAAAGGCAGGTAGAGAGGATGACCTTGAAGCTTAAAGGCTGAGATGTGTCTGAGTTATATTTTCTTTTTCTTTATTTTTTTGGGGGGAAGTCAGGGTCTTGCCCTGTCACCCAGGCTGGAATGTAGTAGCACAGTCTTGGCTCACTGCAACCTTCACCTCCTGGGTTCAAGCGATTCTCCCACCTCAGCCTCCCAAGTAGGTGGGAATACAGGATCCCCCCACCAGGCCCAGCTAACTTTCCCTAGTAGGGTTTCACCATGTTGGCCAGGCTGGTTTCGAACTCCTAACCTCAAGTGATCCACCTGCCTCAGCCTCCCAAAGTGCTAAGATTACAGGCGTTAGCCACCGTGCCTGGCCATACTTTTTGTATTTTAGTAGAGATGGGTTTTGCCACATTGCCCAGGCTGGTCTCAAACTCCTGGCCTCAAGTGATCCACCCACCTTGGCCTCCCAAAGTGCTGAGATTATAGGCATGAGCCACCACACCCAGCCATCTGAGGTATATTTTCTTGGTGCTCATAGGTTTTTGTTTATTTATTTTGAGACAGAGTCTCACTCTGTTGTCTAGGCTGGAATGCAATGGTGTGATCTCAGCTCACCACAACCTCCATCTCCTGGGTTCAATCAATTCTCCTGTCTTAGCCTCCTGAGTAGCTGGGATTACAGGTGCGTGCCACCATGCCCAGCTAATTTTTGTATTTTTAGTAGAGATGGGGTTTTACCATGTTGGCCAGGCTGGTCTTGAACTCCTGAGCTCAAGTGATCCGCCTGCCTTAGCCTCTCAAAGTGCTGAGATTATAGGTGTGAGCCACCACGCCCGCCCATTGTTTATAGGTTTAAGCTCCACTTAAGTGCAAGAAGTCTCTGGAGGGAAAGGGGACAGGCTGCTGCCCCAAGCAGTTAATCTTTCTATTGTTCCTGCTATCCCTAGTTATAGGATTAAGGGACCTTCACTAGCCACTGGCAGATGGCATGGATGGTGGGAAAAGCATGAAATAGCCCTGTGATAGAATTCTGATTCTGTAACCTTGGGCAAGTTGCCAGCTAGTATCAGTCAGTTCATCTGTAAAATGGGAATACTAGTACACAATTGCAAGAATGTGTTAAGTAAGATAAGAGCTCATGGTAAGCTCTTGGAGGTTGTGATTATTGCCCTGGGTCCACTGCTAGTTTGCAGGTCAAGGTCACAGACTGGGTAATTTCTTTTTTTTGAGAAGGAGTCTCGCTCTGTCACCCAGGCTAGAGTGCAATGGTGCGATCTTGGCTCACTGCAACCTCTGCCTCCCAGGTTCAAGTGATTCTCCCACCTCAGCCTTCCCAGTAGCTGGGACTACAGGCACCCATCATCATGCCTGGTTAATTTTTGTATTTTTGTAGAGACAGGGTTTCACCATGTTGGCCAGGCTGGTCTCAAACTCCTGACCGCAGGTGATCCGCCCACCATGGCCTCCCAAAGTACTGGGATGACAGGCATGAGCCACCAAGCCCAGGCAACTGGTTAATTTCAGCCCCAAATCCCTGAGCTCTCCCTTTCTCTCCTTGCCTTCCTCTGGGCCACATTGTGAACCTGGATCCCAGGTTCCAATCTAAGACAAACAGTATTTCCAAAGTAGCTGTGCCAGAAGACCTGGATCTACGTCCAGGTCACCACGGCAACCCGTGTGACCATAGGCAGATAGTTTAATCTCTCTAAGGCTTTGTTTTCTCAAGGTAAAACTAGAGAACTAGCGACACCTTTCAGGCTTTCATGAGTGTTTCCTAGGCTTCTGTAAGAATTAAATGAGATCCTGATGCTGAAACTTCTTTGACGTCCTCAAAGCCCCAAGACAACAGGAGGGGCGATTGTAAAGTCAGCAAAGGAACAATACAAGAACTTCACTTCAGATCCAGCCTTCCTGAGAGGTGGTGTCTCCTCCCTGCACACCATCTCCCAAAGATGTTATTTCTCCTGTCCCCACCACATAGCTGAAAATTAGCAGGGGACCATCTGAGGACAGGGATAGCGTCTCTTCACCTTTGAATCAAATCTTGGAAGCTCAGCTCAGGTCCTGGCAGAGGGGTTTCAGTAATGAATATTGAATGATTGAAAGGCTAGGGTTACCAAGGAAATATCTCTGATGGCGTTTTTTTTGTTTTGCTTTGTTTTGTTTTGTTTTGAGATGGAGTCTTGCTTTGTTGCCCAGGCTGGAGTGCAGTGGTGCGAGCTCGGCCCACCGCAACCTCCTCCTCCTGGGTTCAAGCAGTTCTCTTGTCTCAGCCTCCAGAGTAGCTGGTATTACAGGCACTCGCCACCATGCCCGGCTAATTTTTGTATTTTTAGTAGAGACGGGGTTTCACCATGCTGGTCAGGTTGGTCTCAAACTCCTAACCTTGTGATCCGCCCGCCTCGACCTCCCAAAGTGCTGGGATTACAGGCATGAGCCACCATGCCCTACAGTATTTTTACATTAACATGTCAATGGCTGCTTTTCCTCTCTTTGAAGATGGGAGGGAGAGTGAGATGCCAGGAACCTGAATGGGGAGAGGACCCAGGATTAAAAAACAAAGAGAAACCCCAAAGAGATGTCTGGCAGGCCAAAGGTTTCTGTCTGAACCCTGAGCTCCCTACTCACACCTCCCTCTCAGCACCAGGGCCTATGAAACCACAGGGCCCACGCCCTGCTTCACTGCCAGTTCCTATGAAACCACAGCCTTTGCTGATGGGGAAACTGAGGTTCAGCGGCCAAAATCAACTAGCTTGAAGTTACACAGCAAAGTACTGAGTTCACTTAATACTTTCTGTTTAATTTCAAAAGCAGATAGCTTAGAAGCTTTACTTCTAAGAAAAAAAAAAAAAATCAAACCTAATCAAATAGATTTTCATATACACCTCTCCAAATGATCTTTTATCCTCTAGAAAGTCTGTGTGTGTGTGTGTGTGTGTGTGCATGCATGTGCATTTTTTAAAATGAATTTTAAGTTCTGGCAACAATTTAATGACACTTGCTAAACTTTTACTGGTTTTGAGTCCTTCCCAGGGAACCAAAGGTCACTGAAAGCTTCTGTGGCCTGCTTCCCTGCCTGAGTCTCTGTCCTCCCAGAGCCTGGGAGAGGGCCTTCTGGGCCCGACCAACTGCGGAATTGCCCAGCATGCCCGGGAGGCTGGCTCTACCGGGCTACTTTTCTAAGGGACTTAAAGTAGGAATTGTTACACTTGACTAGAGTCCAGTGGGGCAACTGACAGTCTCAGGGACAGGGGCTCCACATGGAATGAGGTGGGATAGGGTGAGAAGGGAAGATGAGCTATCTCTATCCTCACCACTGAAGGTGGCAGTGTGAGCCTATGCCCTCCTATACTGCCTTTTTTACCATCCAGAAGAGTCTGTTGCCCATGAGGGGAAGGGTGCACTCATCCTCTCTAAGGCCTTAGAAATTTAAGGAGGAAGTAGGGGGAGAGGGCAATGCCTAACCCAAAGGAATACTTCCCAGTGGTGTGTTAGGGCACCACAGGTCATAGAATCTATGCAGAAGCTGCTTAGGACCAGGCACGGTGGCTCACACCTGTAATCCTAGCACTTAGGGAGGCTAAGGCAGGAGGATCCCTCGAGGCTAAAAGATCCAGACCAACCTGGGCAACTTAGCAAAACCCTATCTCTATAAAGAAAAAAAAAACAACTAGGCCAGGCACAGAGACTCACACCTGTAATCCCAGTACTTTGGGAGGCTGAGGCAGGCGGATCATGAGGTCAGGAGATCGAGACTATCCTGTCCAACATGGTGAAATCCCGTCTCTACTAAAAATACAAAAATTAGCTGGGTGTGGTGGTGCGCGCCTGTAATCCCAGCTACTCGGGAAGCTGAGGCATGAGAATCGCTTGAACCAGGAGGCAGAGGTTGCAGTGAGCTGAGATCGCACCACTGCACTCCAGCCTGGCGACAGAGCAAGACAACGTCTCAAAAAAACAAAAACAAAAAACTAGCTGGGCATGGTGGTGTGTGCCTGTGGTCTCAGCTACTCAGGAGGCTGAGGTAGAAGAATTGCTTGAGTCCTGGAAGTGGAGGCTATAGAGAGCTGTGATAGTACCACTGCACTTCAGCCTGTGCAACAGAAAAGGTCTCTAGAGGTCAGCCAAGCCAATGGAGCCCACACTTGGCTGCAGTCCAGAATTGCCTTTTGAAAAAGACAGATTTCAGGGCCAGGCATGGTAGTTCACACCTGTAATCCTAGCACTTTGGGAGGCTGAGGCAGGCAGATCGCATGAGTTCAGGAGTTTGAGACCAGCCTGGGCAACATGGTGAAACCCCATCTCTACAAAATATACAAAAAAATTAGCCAAGCTTGGTAACTTGCACCTGTAGTCCTAGCTACTCAGAAGGCTGAGGTAGGAGGATCACCTAAGCCTGGGAGTTCCAGGCTGCAGTGGGCTATGATGGCATTATCGCCCTCCAGCCTGGGTGACAGAGTAAAACCTTTCCCCTGGAAAAAAGAAGATTTCTGGGTCCCATCTAAAAACAGCTACATCCAAATCTCTGGGAACAGGCCTTGGAAATCTCCTTGTACCCCCACAACTAGAACCTTAGGTCCCGAATCCAACTGTCTGTGCTAAACACTTGAATCTCTACCAGAAGCTAATCCAACCTTTGCCTGAACTGGAGGAGAAGCAACTCATATCCCCCACCCCAAATTGCTCATTCCACTGCCAAACCTCTAGCTCTCATTAAAGTAGTATTGTTGTCAGATAATGATAACAATTTAGTGATAATTAACATTTATTCAATACTTGGCCTTTGACTTCTTTTCTTTTTGAGACGGAGTCTCGCCCAGCTGCCCAGGCTGGAGTGCAGTGGCATGATCTCGGCTCATTACAACCACTGTCTCCTAGGTTCAAGCAATTCTCAAGCGATTCTCCTTTCTCAACCTCCCAAGTAGCTGGGATTACAGGCACCCACCATCATGCCCGGCTAATTTTTGTATTTTAGTAGAGACGAGGTTTCACCATGTTGGCCAGGCTGGTACTCAACTCCTGACCTCAGGTGATCTCCCAGCCTCGGCCTTCCATAGTGCTAGGATTACAGGCGTGAGTCATGGCACCCGGTTACTTTTTTTTTTTTTTTTTTTTGAGCCGGAATCTCACTCCATCGCCTAGGCTGGAGTGCAGTGGTGTGATCTTGGCTCGCTGCAACCTCCACCTCCTGGTTCAAGCGATTCTCCTGCCTCAGCCTCCCAGGTAGTTGGGACTACAGGCACATGCCACCATGCCCAGCTAATTTTTTGTATTTTTAGTAGAGACAGGGTTTCACCATGTTCCCCAGGTTGGTGTCGAACTCCTGAGCTCAGGTGATCCACCCGCCTCAGCCTTCCAAAGTGCTGGGATTACAGGTGTGAGCCACTGTGCCCGGCCAGCCTTTGACTTCCTCTTTTTTTTTTTTTTTTTTGAGACAGAGTCTCACTCTGTCACCCAAGCTGGAGTGCCGTGGCGTGATCTTGGCTCACTGCAATTTCTGCCTCCTAGGTTTAAGTGATTCTTCTGCCTCAGCCTCCCTAGCAGCTGGGACTATAGGCGTGCGCCACCACGCCTGGCTAATTTTTGTACTTTTAGTAGAGACAGAGTTTCACCATATTGCCAGGCTGGTCTCGAACTCCTGACCTCGTGATTCGCCAGCCTCTGCCTCCCAAAGTGCTGGGATTACAGGCATGAGCCACTGTGCCTGGCCTGACTTCTTAACACAATGTTTAAGCTTCCACGTTTTGCACTAAGATAGGCCTGGATTCAAACTTTGATACATTTTATATTTGTTTCTATGGCTTTGGACAAGTGATGAGGGACTCTGAGCCTTGGTTTCTTTATCTGTAAAATGGGGATAGTACCTATCTCATAAGGTTTGTGTGCAATCAAATGAGATGATGTATAGGAAGTCCTTGACATAGTGCCTGGCATAATGTCCTCTCAGATATATAATTCAGGCCAGGCGTGGTGGTGCACGCCTGTAATCCCAGCTACTTGGGAGGCTGAGGCAGAAGAATCACTTGAACCCAGGAGGCAGAGGTTGCAGGGAACCGAGATTGCACTACTGCACTCCAGCCTGCATGACAGAGCGAGACTCTGTCTCAAAAAAAAAAGGCCAGGTGCAGTCATTCATGCCTGTAATCCCAGCACTTTGGGAGGCCGAGGCAGGCAGATCACGAGGTGAAGAGATTGAAACCATCCTGGCCAAAATGGTGAAACCGCGTCTCTACTAAAAATACAAAAATTAGCTGGGCGTGGTGGCATGCTCCTGTAGTCCCAGCTCCTTGGGAGGCTGAGGCAGGAGAATCGCTTGAACCCAGGAGGCGGAGGTTGTGGTGAGCTGAGATCGCACCATTGCACTCCAGCCTGGGCACAGAACCAGACTCCGTCTCAAAAAAAAAAAAAAAAAAAAAAAAAATATATATATATATATATATATATGTATGTGTGTGTATATGTATATATGTATGTATATATGTATGTATATATGTATGTATATATATGTATATGTGTGTGTGTATGTTTATATATATATACATACACACACAATTCAGTTAAACCAGCCAGATGTGGTGGCTCACACCTGTAATCCTAGCACTTTGGGAGGCCAAGGCGATGGATCACTCAAGGTCAGGAGTTTGAGACCAGCCTGGCCAACATGGTGAAACCCTATCTCTACTAAAAATAAAAAAATTAGGCTGGGCACGGTAGCTCACGCCTGTAATCCCAGCACTGTGGGAGGCTGAGGCGGGCGGATCACCTGAGGTCGGGAGTTCGATACCAGCCTGACCAACATGGAGAAACCCCATCTCTACTAAAAATACAAAATTAGCCAGGCATGTTGGCACATGCCTGTAATCCCAGCTACTCGGGAGGCTGAGGCAGGAGAATCACTTGAACGCAGGAGGCGGAGGTTGCAGTGAGCCGAGATTGCGCCATTGCACTCCAGCGCAGGCAACAAGAGTGAAACTCCATCTCAAAAAAAAAAAAAAAATGCAAAAATTAGTCAAGCGTGCTCACTTGAACCCAAGAGGCAGAGGTTGCAGTGACAATCCAGCCTGGGTGACAGAGCAAGACTCTGTCTCAAAAAAAAAAAATTAGTTAAACCCAAATCTCTCTCTCTGTGCCTCCACCCAACTCCTCTATATATAACGGCCCTGGGTTCTACAGTCCCATAGAGCAAACCCATGTTCCCTGTCCTAGAGCAGCCTTGGCAGACAGCCAACCCATTCCTAGCACCTGACTCTGATTCCTGTCACCTCAAACCCTGGTTGAGCCCTCTTCTTAACTGTATGGCAATGGGGGTGGTGAAATATTTTGGAAAGGGGATTCTGCCCAGTAGGCCAGGCCTCTAGGAGTACCTTGAAGATGTAGGAAACCAGCAGCTTATGTGGAAAGGCTGTAGAGATTGGTGATCCCAGGAGAGAAGAGGATGATGGCCCCTGCACCCTGATGATGTAAGGCCGCTGAGGCCAGCTGTGTGCTGGGCACAAAGTTAGGCGTATCTCATCCCTGAGCTCATTTATCTTTTCTGGCTGCTCCATGAAATGATTTTTCCTTATTTTATATTTCCAGTGCAGAGAGGTTAAGTAACCTGGACTGTGATGTACAGCTATAACTGACAGGATTGGAATTGGAACCCAAGACTCTCCCAACTTCTGGTAGTAGAATGTAACAAAGGAGTTAAGTCTGAATTGAGGTCTAGAGTCTAAAATGCAGTTTTAGGCTAGGCATAGTGGCTCATGCCTTTAGTCCCAGCACTTTGGGAGGCCGAGGCAGGAGGATTGCTCGAAACCTGGAGTTCAAGACCAGCCTGGCCTAACATAGTGAGACACCCATGGCTAAATATATATATATAATTTTAATATATATTATTTATATATATAATATATGATATATGTTATATATGATATATTTTATATATGCATTTTATTTTGTTTTTTATTTTTATTTCTTTCTTTGCTCTTGTTGCCCAGGCTGGAGTGCAATGGCATGATCTCGGCTCACTGCAACCTCCACCTCCTGGGTTCAAGTGATTCTCCTGCCTCAGCCTCCCGAATAGCTGGGATTACAGGCATGTGCCACCATACCCGGCTAATTTTGTATTTTTAGTAGAGACAGAGTTTCTCTATGTTGGTCAGGCTGGTCTTGAACTCCCGACCTCAGGTGATCCGCCCGCCTCGGCCTCCCAAAGTACTGGGATTACAGGCATGAGCCACCACGCCTGACCTTATTTTTGTTATTTTTTAAGAAAAGCAAAAAACAAAATAAAATGCAGCTTTCTTCCAAGAATCATCAAGATAAACTTTTTTTTTATTTTTTATTTTATTTATTTATTTATTTATTGGGACAAGGTCTCACTCTGTTCCCCAGGCTGGAGTGCAGTAGTATGAGCTCAGCTCACTGCAGACTTGATCTCCCCTGCTCGAGCAATCCTTCCACCTCAGCCTCCTGAGTTGCTGGGACTACAGGTGTGTAACACCACGCCTGGCTCATTTTTGTATTTTTTGTAGAGACAGGGTCTCACCATGTTGCCCAGGCTGGTCTTGAACTCCTGGGCTCAAGTGATCTATTCACCTCTGCCTCCCAAAGTGTTGGGATTACAGGCATGAGCCACTGTGGCTGACCTTTTTTTTCTTTCTTTCTTTTTTTCTTTTTGAGATAGGGTCTCTTTTGTTGCCCAGGCTGGAATGCAGTGGCATGATCACAACTCACTGCGGCTCTGACCTCCCAGGCTCAAGCAATCCTTCTGCTTCAGCCTCGACCTCCTGAGTAGCTGAGACCACAGGCACACACCACTACACCTGCTAATTTCTTATTTTAGTAGAGATGAGGTCTCTCTATGTTGCCCAGGCTGGTCTCAAACTCCTGGCTCAAACAGTCCTCATGCCTCAGCCTCCCAAAGTGCTGGGATTATAACCATGAGCCATTGTGCCTGGCCCAAACATTTATTAATTGCTTATCTAACAATAATCCTTTGAATTTATAGTACGCTTTATTTTACATTGTTATTTATTTATTTATATTTTATTTATTTTATTTTTTTTGAGACGGACTCTCACTCCGTCGCCCAGGCTGGAGTGCAGTGGCGCAATCTCGGCTCACTGCAAGCTCCGCCTCCTGGGTTCACGCCATTCTCCTGCCTCAGCCTCCCTAGTAGCTGGGACTACAGGCACCTGCCACCACACCCGGCTAATTTTTTGTATTTTTTAGTAGAAACGAGGTTTCACCATGTTAGCCAGGTTAGTCTCAATCTCCTGACCTCGTGATCCACCTGCCTCGGCCTCCCAAAGTGCTGGGATTACAGGTATGAGCCACCGTGCCCGGACATATTTATTTATTTTTAATTTTTTTTTTTTTGAGAAAGGGTCTTGCTCTGTTGCCCAGACTAGAGTGCCATGGCCCAGTCACTGCAGTCTTGATCTCCCAGGTTCAATCAATCCTCTTGCCGCAGCCTCCCAAGTAGCTGGGACTACAGGTGTGTGCCACCATACCTGGCTAATTGTTTTTGTTATTTGTAGAGATGGGGTCTCCCTATATTGCCCAGGCTAGTCTTGAACTCCTGGGCTCCAGTGATTCTCCTGCCTAGGCCTCCCAAAGTGCTGGGATTACAGGCGTGAGCTACCATGCCTGGCTCGTGTGTGATTTTTCATATAAATGGTAACATCCTGGCCGGGCGCAGTGGCTCACGCCTGTAATCCCAGCACTTTGGGAGGCCAAGGCGGATGGATTTTGAGGTCAGGAGATCGAGACCATCCTGGCTAACACGGTGAAACCCCGTCTCTACTAAAAATACAAAAAATTAGCTGGGCGTGGTGGTGGGCACCTGTAGTCCCAGCTACTCGGGAGGCTGAGGCAGGAGAATGGCGTGAACCCGGGAGGCAGAGCTTGCAGTGAGCCGAGATTGCGCTACTGCATTCCAGCCTGGGCGACAGAGAGAGACTCCATCTCAAAAAAAAAAAGTCGGGATTACGATTTATGAGTTAGCAACATTAAATCCATGGGGTAGGCAAAAGAAGCAAGAAAAGTACCCTTTTCCTCCTGCCCCCTCAGTGTGCACTGAGCTGCCAGCCACCCTCCAGCTCTCTCAGGGTTGCTTTTGTCCTGAGACACTGAAATCAGAGGAAACGGCAGGGTCTCAGGCCTGGGGGCTTAGTGGTGCCACTGGTAGAAACAGGCAGGTTGAGAAAGGGAAATAATTTTGCAGGATGATTATAGTTCATTTGTTACCAGACAGACAGACTTAGAGCTACCATTTATCAGCTATGAAGCTGGGAATGGTGGCTCATGCCTGTAACCCCAGCGGTTTGGGAGGCTGAGGCAGGAGAATCACTTGAGGCTAGGAGTTCAAGACCAGCCTGGACAACATAGTGAGACTTTGTCTCTACAGAAGAATAAAATAAAAAATTAGCTGGGTGTAGTGGCATGCCCTTTTATTTCCAGCTACTTGGGAGGCTGAGGCGGGTGGACCACTTTAGCCAAGGAGTTCGAGGTTGCAGTGACCTTTGATCATGCCATTGCACTCCAGCCTGGGCAACAGAGAACTACTTTGTCTCTTTTTTTTTTTTTTTTTTTTTTGAGATGGAGTCTCGCTCTGTCACCCAGGCTGGAGTGCAGTGGCGTGATCTCGGCTCACTGCAAGCTCCACCTCCCGGGTTCACACCATTCTCCTGCCTCAGCCTCCCGAGTAGCTGGGACTACAGGTGCCCGCCACCATGCCCAGTTAATTTTTTGTAGTAGAGACGGGGTTTCACCATGTTAGCCAGGATGGTCTCGATCTCTTGACCTCGTGATCCACCTGCCTCGGCCTCCCAAAGTGCTGGGATTACAGGCGTGAGCCACCACGCCCGGCCTACTCTGTCTCTTTAAAACAAACAAACAAACAAACAAAACTGCTAAGTGACCTGGACAATAAGTAGACATCTGAGCCTCAGTTTCCCCAAATTGTAAAGTGGGGATGTAATAGTATCTACACCTTACAGCCTGTGTGAAGAGGAAATGCAGTGCTACGTATTCCACAAAACTCGAGGCCTCAGTACTGTGTATGATAACAGCCATATACGTGATTTTTTTTTTTTTGAGACAGAGTCTCGCTCTGTCACCCAGGCTGGAGTGCAATGGTGCAATCTCAGCTCACTGCAACCTCCGCCTCCTGGGTTCAAGCGATTCTCCTCCCTCCACCTCCCGAATAGCTGAGACTACAGGCAGCCATCATCATGCCTGGCTAATTTTTGTATTTTTGTAGAGACGGGGTTTCACCATGTTGGCCAGGCTGGTCTCGAACTCCTGACCTCAGGTGATCCTCCCACCTTGGCCTCCCAAAGTGCTGGGATTACAGGCGTGAGCCACCGCGGCCGGCCCATATACACGATCATGATTTTTATCGTTAATGTTGTTATCTTTGGGTTGTTGAGGTGGGTCCTGAGGTTTCTTCGACATTCTGCAGGACTCTGGTAAGTTTACAGTTGGAGTCTGAGATCCTGGCAGCTGATGGATCTGCAGGACTGGAGGTCAGAAGAGAGGTCCGTGGCACAGCTCACAGGTGGTCTCTAGGTATCTGGAATCAGGCTAGAGAGTGGGCATCTTCTGGGGGACATGGAATGCAGAGGGGCCCAGAGATGCCACCTAAGCTCCTTCCCTTCCCTTCCAATCCTGCTCAACACTCATGAATGAACCTTCCCCTCTTGGTGTAGACTTGGACAGGAAACAAGTCAGGGCTCCAGAGTCAAAACACTGGAGTTCACATCTTGCCCTGCCAAGCTACATCAATGTGGTCAAGTCACGTAGTGTCTCTACTCCGCAGTTTCCCCACGAGTGCAAAGGAGGGTATCATTATGCTAATTACAGAGAAGTTGACAGGATGAAAACCATTTAGTAAACTTTACAGGCCACGTAAATACAGGACATAACTTTCCTCACAGGCCAGATACAAAAAGCATCTTTTCCATGAAGGCTTCCCAGACTACCCCCCTAGAGATGATTTCTTCTCCCACTGATCTCCCACTGCTGCTCACCTCAGCCTTATATACACCTGCTGCCCCAATCAAGAGGCACAAGAAGGCTAGGTGTGGTGTCTCATGCCTGTAATCCCAGCGCTTTGGGAGGCTGGATCACTTGAGCCCAGGGGTTCAATACAACCTGGACAGTATAGTGAAACCCCTGTCTCTACAAAAAAAAAATGAAAAAAAAAAAAAAAAAAAAGCTAGGTGTGGTGGCACACACCTGTAGTCCCAGCTCCTCAGGAGGCTGAGGCAGGAGGATCGCTTGAGCCCAGGACTTTGAGGCTGCAGTGAGCCATGATCGTGCCACTGCACTCCAGCCTGGGAAACAGTGAGACCCTGTCTCGAAAAAAAAAAAAGCAGCACAAGTTTGAGTACCGCACAGGACAGGTGACCTGAATTCCAGCCAGCATCTTTGTAGTATCCCCTGACATCCTGCTGTGTGGTGGTCATCTTGTGGCCTGTCCACTCAGTACTTTCCTAGCACTTGTCCGTCTGTAGGATGCATGACCAGCCAGGTTCATAGTGTGTGGTCCACTCCCTGACCACAGTATAGTTAGTCATGTGTTGCTTAATGATGGGGATGTGTTCTGAGAAATGCATCATTAGGCGATTTTGTTGTGCAAACATCACAGAGAGTATTTACACAAAGCTACATGGTGTAGCTCACTACTACTCATCTAGGCTATACGAAATAGCCTGTTGCTTCTAGGCTACAAACTGTAGCCTACAAAAAATGTTACTATATACTGTAGGCAATTGTAACACAATAGTAAGTATTTGTGTATCTAAACATAGAAAAAAATACCATAAAAATACAGCATACAGGGCCAGGCATGGTGGCTCATGCCTGTAATCCCAGCACTTTAGGAGGCCGAGGCAGGCAGATCACAAGGTCAGGAGTTTGACACCAGCCTGGCCAATATGGTGAAACACCGTCTCTACTAAAAATACAAAAAATTAGCTGGGTGTGGTGGTGCATGCCTCCCAGCTACTCAGGAGGCTGAGGCAGAAGAATGGCTTGAACTTGGAAGGTGGAGGTTGCAGTGAGCTGAGATCACGCCACTGCACTCCAGCCTGGGCGACAGAGCGAGACTCCATCTCAAAAAAAAAAAAAAAAAAAAAAAAAACAAATAAAATAAAATACAGCATACAGGCCCTGGCACTATGGCTCAGGCCTATAATCCCAGCATTTTGGGAGGCCAAGGCAGGCGGATCACCTGAGGTCAGGAGTTCAAGACCAGCCTGGACAACATGGTGAAACCCCGTCTCTACTAAAAATACAAAAAATCAGCCGCGTATGGTGGTGCATGCCTGTAGTCCCAGCTACTCAGGAGGCTGAGGCAGGAGAATCGCTCAAACCCAGGAGGTGGAGGTTGCAGTGAGCCGAGATTGTGCCACTGCACTGCAGCCTGGGCTACAGAGCGAGACTCTATCTCAAAAAATAAAAAATAAAATAAAATACAGCATACAGGCCCAGCACTGTGGCTCATGCCTATAATCCCAGCATTTTAGGAGGCCGAGGCAGGCAGATTAGCTGAGGTCAGGAGTTCAAGACCAGCCTGGACAACATGGTGAAACCCCGTCTCTAGTAAAAATACAAAAATTAGCCAGGCATGGTGGCACATGCCTGTATGCCTGTAGTCCCAGCTACTCGGGAGGCTGAGGCAGGACAATCGCTCAAACCCAGGAGGTGGAGGTTGCAGTGAACCGAGATTACACCACTGCAGTCCAGCCTGGGCGACAGAGCAAGATTCCATCTCAAAAAAAACAAAACAAAACAAAACAAAAAAACAGCATAGAAGATAATAAATGGTAAACCTATATAGGGGACTTACACAAGATAATAAATGGTACACGTATATAGGGCACTTATACCGTTAATTAATTATTTTTTTATTTAAAAATTTATTTTTAATAAATTTTTAATAAATTTAAAGTCTCACTCTGTCACCCAGGCTGGAGTGCAGTGCCATGATCTTGCCTCCCTGCAACCTCTGACTCCCAGTTCAAGCAATTCTCCTGCCTCAGCCTCCTGAGTAGCTGGGATTACAGGCATGCACCACCATGCCCAGCTAAAAATTTTGTATTTTTAGTAGAGATAAGGTTTTGCCATGTTGGCCAGGCTGGTCTCAAACACCTGACTTCAAGTGATCTGCCCACCTCTGCCTCCTAAAGTGCTGGGATTATAGCCATGAGCCACCGCGTCTGGCCTCAGCACCATTATTGAAAATCAATTGAGTTGGCTGGCACATGGCTGACACTTGTAATCCCAGCACTTTGGGACGCCAAGGGAGGAGGACCACTTGAGACCAGGAGTTGGAGACCAGCCTGGACAACATAAGTGAGACCCCATCTTAATTAAATTATAAATATTAAAATAATATTAAAAATTAAAAAAAAGAAAATCAATTGACATGAGTTTTTTTCTAGATTCTCCATTTTATTACATTGAGTTATATGTCTATCCTTATGCCAGTATTAAACTATCTTGATTACTAGATTACTATTAGTTGTTTTGTAATAAGTTTTGAAATCAGAAGTGCAGGTTGCCCAAGTTTTTCTTCCCTTTCAATATTGTTTTGGCTATCCTGGGTCATTTGCAATTCCATATAAATTTCAATATTAGCTTGTCCATTTCTTTTTTTTTTTTTCTTTATTGAGATAGAGTCTCACTCTGTTGCCCAGGCTGGAGTGCAGTGGCACAATCTCAGCTCACTGCAACCTCCGCCTCCTGGGTTCAAGTGATTCTCCTGCCTCAGTCTCCCATGTAGCTGGGACTACAGGCACATGCCACCACGCCGGCTAATTTTTTGTATTTTTAGTAGAGACAGGGTTTCACCACATTAGCCAGGATGGTCTCAATCTCCTGACCTCATGATCCGACTGCCTCGGCCTCCCAAAGTGCTGGGATTACACGCATGAGCCACCACGCCCGGCAGCTTGTCCATTTCTATACGGAAGTCAGCTAGGACTGTGTAAGAGATTGCACTGAATCTGTAGATCAATTTGGGGACTATTACTATCCTAACAAATAGTCTCTGAATCCTGGCCTGGCACCGTGGCTCATGCCTGTAACCCCAGCATTTTGGAAGGCTAAGGTAGGTGGATCACCTGAGGTCAGGAGTTCGAGACCAGCCTGACCTGGTAAACATGGTGAAACCTTGTCTCTACTAAAAATACAAACATTAGCCGGGCATGGTGGCATGCACCTGTGTTCCCAGCCGCTTGGGAAGCTGAAACAGGAGAATCGTTTGAACCTGGGAAGTGGAGGTTGCAACGAGCCAAGGTTGTACCACTGTACTGCAGCCTGGGCAACAGAGCAAGACTCCATTAAAAAAAAAAAAGTCTCTGAATCCATTAACATGGCATTTTTTTCTATTTATTTAAGTCTTTTAAAATTTATTTTAATGTTGTTTTCAGAGTATAAGTTTTATACTTCTCTTGCTAAATTTATTCCTAAGTATTTTATCCTTTTTGATGCTATTGTAAATGGAATTGTGTTTTTTTCTGAGACGGAGTTTTGCTCTTGTTGCCCAATCTGGAGTGCAATGGCGCAATCTCAGCTCACCTCAACCTCCACCTCCCAGGTTCAAGCGATACTCCCGCCTCAGCCTTCTGAGTAGCTAGGATTACAGGCATGTGCCGCCATGCCTGGCTAGTTTTGTATTTTTAGTAGAGACAGGGTTTCTCCATGTTGGTCAGGCTGGTCTCAAACTCCTAACCTCAGGTGATCCGCCCACCTCGGCCTCCCAAAGTGCTGGGATTACAGGCTTGAGCCACCACACCCAGCCTTTGTTTGTTTGTTATGTTTTGTTTTTGAGACAGAGTCTCCCTCTGTCGCCCAGGCTGGAGTGCAGTGGCGCAATCTCAGCTCACTGCAAGCTCCACCTCCCGGGTTCACACCATTCTTCTGCCTCAGCCTCCCAAGTAGCTGGGACTACAGGCGCCCACCACCATGCCCGGCCAATTTTTTTGTATTTTTTTAGTAGAGATGGGGTTTCACCATGTTAGCCAGGATGGTCTCGATCTCCTGACCTTGTGATCAGCCCGCATCGGCCTCCCAAAGTGCTGGGATTACAGGCGTGAGCCACCGCGCCTGGCCTTTTTAACTTTTTTGGCTGGAGTCTTGCTTTGTAGCCCAGGTGCTATCTCGGTTCACTGCAAGCTCCGCCTTCTGAGTTCAAGGGATTCTTCTGCCTCAGCCTCCTGAGTAGCTGGATTATAGGTGCCTGCCTGCCACCACGCCTGGCTAATTTTTTTGTATTTTTAGTAGAGACAGGGTTTCTCCATGTTGGTCAGGCTCTATTGAACTCCCAACCTCAGGTGATCCACCCACCTTGGACTCCCAAAGTGCTGGGATGACAGGCATAAGCCACCACACCTGGCCCTTCTTTTCTTTTATTTTCTTTTCTTTTGAGACGGAGTCTCACTCTGTCATCCAGGCTGGAGTGCAGTGGTGCAATCTCAATTCACTGCAACCTCTGCCGCCTGGGTTCAAGCGATTCTCCTGCCTCAGCCTCCCGAGTAGCTGTGATTACAGGTGCTTGCCATTGAGCCTGGCTAATTTTTGTCGTTTTAGTAGAGATGGGGTTTCACCATCTTGGTCAGGCCAGTCTTGAACACCTGACCTCGTAATCCACATACCTCGGCTTCCCAAAATGCTGGGATTACAGGTGTGAGCCACTGCACTGGGCCTTTTTTTTTTTTTTTGAGATGAAGTCTCACTCTGTCACCCACGCTGGAGTGCAGTGGCAAAATCTTGGTTCATGCAACCTCCACCTCTTGGGTTCAAGCGATTCTCCTGCGTCAGCCTCCCGAGTAGCTGGGACTACAGGTGCGTGCCACCACACCCAGCCAATTGTTTAATATTTTTAGCAGCAAGCGGGTTTCACCGTATTGGCTAGGCTAGTCTCAAACTCCTGACCTTGTGATTTGCCTGCCTCGGCCTCCCAAAGTGCTGGGATTACAGGTGTGAGCCACCAGGCCCTGCCCTCTTTTCTTTTTTAATAGAGATGGGGTCCCTTTCTGTTGCCGAGGTTGGTCTCAAACTTCTGGGCTCAAGCGATCCACCCGCCTCAGCCTCACAAAGTGCTGAGATTACGGGTGTGAGCCACCGAGCCCAACCAAGTATTTTTTGTGTTTTTTTTAAAATCATGAATGGGTTTTGTATTTTGTCAAATGCTTTCTTTATGTCTTTTGAGATAATCATGTTTTTTTATTCTATTAGTAAAATATATTACATTGATTGATATTTGGATGTTAAACCAACCATGCATTTCTGGAATAAATTCCACTTGGTCATGGTATAATTTTTTGTATATGTTGCTGGAATTGGTTTGCTAGTGTTTTGTTGTTGTTTGAGATAGGGTCTCACTCTGTTGTTCAGGCTGAAGTGCAGTGGTGCAATCATAGCTGACTGCAGCTTTGAACTCCTGGGCTCAAGCGATCCTTCCTGCCTCAGCCTCCCAAGTAGCTGGGACTACAAGTGTGGCCACCATGCCCAGCTAATTAAAAAAAAAATTTTTTTTTCTAGACACAAGATCTGTTGCCCAGGCTGGTCTTGAACCCCTGGGCTCAAGCAATCCTCCAGCCTCAGCCTCCCAAAGCACTGGGATTACAGGTGTGAGCCACTCAACCTGGCCACTTTCCTGGTATTTTGCTGAGGATTTTTGCATCCATATTGATAAGAGATATTAGTCTATAGTTTTCTTTGAGATGGAGTCTAGCTCTGTTGCCCAGGCTGGAGTGCAATGGCACAATCTTAGTTCACTGTAACCTCCACCTCCCAGGTACAAGAGATTCTCCTGCCTCAGACTCCCTAGTAGCTGAGATTACAGGTGGGTCACCATGTTCTGCTAAATTTTTTGTATTTTTAGTAGAGATAGGATTTCATAATGTTGGCCAAGCTGGTCTCGAACTCCTGACCTCATGTCCCAAAGTGCTGGATTACAGGCATGGGCTACCATGCTTCACCTTGAGTAGATTTAAATTGATTGGTTTTTATTTTTCTTAGGGGTCATGTTTTCCTGTCTCTTTGTATACATGCTAATTTCTGTTGGATGTCAGACACTGCCAAATTTACTTTGTTAGGTACTGGATTTTTTTTCTTTTCTTTATTTATTTAAAATTTTTTCTTTTTAATTTCTTGTAATACTCTCCTATCCAATGGAGTTTTTGTTTGTTTGTTTGTTTGTTTGTTTTCAGATGAAGTCTCACTCTGTTGCCCAGGCTGGAGTGCAGTGGCGCAATCTCAGCTCACAGCAACCTCTGCCTCCCAAGTTCAAGCAATTCTTCTGCCTCAGCCTCCTGAGTAGCTGAGACTACAGGCACACACCACCACGCCCAGCTAATTTTTGTATTTTTAGTAGAGATGGGGTTTCACCATATTGGCCCGGCTGGTCTCGAACTCCTGACCCTGTGATCTGCTTGCCTTGGTCTCCCAAAGTGCTGGGATTACAGGCATGAGCCACCGCGCCCGGCTGATTCTTTTTTTATATATACATTTTTTTTTTTTGAGACGGAGTTCCGCTCTTGTTGCCCTGGATGGAGTGCAATGGCGTGGGTCTCAGCTCACTGCAACTTCTGCCTCCCAGGTTCAAGCGATTCTCCTGCCTCAGCCTCCTAAGTAGATGGGATTATAGGGGCCTGCCACCAAACCTGGCTAATTTTTGTATTTTTAGTAAAGACGGGGTTTCTCCATGTTGGCCAGGCTGGTCTCAAACTCCTAAACTAAGGTGATTTGCCTGCCTTGGCCTCCCAAAGTGCTGGGATCACAGGTGTGAGCCACCATGCCCGGCCAAATTATATTATTAATATAATGTTTTGGAGACAGGGCCTTGCTCTGTTACCAGGCTGGAGTGCAGTGGCATTATCATAGCTCACTGTAGCCTTGACCTCCTGGGCTCAAGTGATCTTCCTGCCTCAGCCTCCTAAATAGCTGGGACTTCAGGCACTTGCCACCTGTTTTACATTTGTTTACATTTACATTGTAAAACAGGCACATGCCTGCCTGTTTTACATTTGTTTTTGCAGAGACAGGGTCTCACTATGCTGCCCAGGCTGGTCTCAAATGATCCTTCCACCTTGGCCTCTGAAAGTGCTGGGATTACAAGTGTGAGTCACGGTGCCCGGCCCTGGAAATTTTCTTTAGGCAGCAAGGTGGGGCATTTGTAGGGTTTTCCTCATTTGTTTGCTGACTCTCCGGAATCACTATTTTTCATCTTATGGGTTTCAATGTCTTAAGAACCATGTTTCACATACTTTGGGGAGTATTTTAGTTGTTTTTAGGTGGGAATGTAAATCATCTTGTCTAGAAGCAGAAATCCTTACAATCATTTGTTAATTTCTTTAGCTAGCATTTATTGAGGAAGAGCTTAGTGTGTGCCCACCTTCCATTGGTCTTACAACTCTCCAAACACTCCAAATTTTCCTGCCTTGGGGTCTTTGCACAATTTTTCCTTTGTCTAGAATGGTCTTTCTAGCTCTACTTTCCTCCCTCAGCTCAAAGGGGCCTTCTCTGACTACTCTATGTAAAGTGAATCACTCTCTTTTTAATTTCCCATCACATTTCTGCTTTACTTTACAGCTTCTTCTACTAGAATAGAGCCAGACTTTTTTTTTTACTTTTTTTTTTTTTTTTTTTTGAGACGGAGTCTCGCTGTGTCGCCCAGGCTGGAGTGCAGTGGCGATCTCTGCTCACTGCAAACTCCGCCTACCGGGTTCATGCCATTCTCCTGCCTCAGCCTCCAGAGTAGCTGGGACTACAGGCGCCCGCCACCACGCCCGGCTAATTTTTTGTATTTTTAGTAGTGATGGGGTTTCACTGTGCTAGCAAGGATGGTCTCAATCTCCTGACCTCGTGATCCACCTGCCTCAGCTTCCCAAAGTACTGGGATTACAGGTGTGAGCCACCGTACCCGACCTTTTTTTACTTTTTTAACCTTAAAATTTTTTTTTTCATGCTTGTAATCCCAGCACTTTGGGAGGCTGAGGCAGGTGGATCATGAGGTCAAGAGATCGAGGCTATCCTGGCCAACATGGTGAAACCCTGTCTCTACTAAGCACCACTGCACTCCAGCCTGGCAACAGAGTGAGACTGTGTCTCAAAAAAAAAAAATTTAGAGATAGGATCTCACTATGTTGTCCAGGCTGGGCTCAAACTCTTGGGCTCAAGGGATCCTCCCATCTAGGCCTCCCAAAGTGCTGGGATTACAGGCGTGAGCCACCGCGCCTGGCCAGGCAGGAATTTTTGTGATTCTCTGGAACCAGCTCAGGGCCAGGCACACTGTTAAGTGTTCAATAAATATTTACTGAATGAATAAATGAGGTCTTTGCATACTTCATGGTGCCTGTCACATAATAGAGCTCAGTCAAATTGCGGGTGCCTGGCTGAGGAACACAGCTCCCTCCCCTGAGTTGCCCAGCAGGGATGGGATATTGGGCCTCTGGATTGTGCCCATGTTCAGCTCACCCTCAGCCTCACTCTCCTTAGTGATAACCAAAGGCCTCCGCTTGCCGGCCAGGGGAGGGCTGACAGGTGGGGCTGATGAGTTCCAGACCCAGTCCTCTGGGCCCCAGCACAACCAGATAGAACCGGATGCTGGCTGGAAGCCAGAGCCAAGCTTCCATGACGTCGTTGCCTTCAAGGGGCATGCCCTCCCTGGCCCCTGTGGGCCTTCAGCTCTTGCCCACCGGGCTCAGAGCCTCCTGCCACTGGGCTCTGGGGAAAAACCTAGCCATCCTCCCTAGTTCTAGTTCCACATCTACTTGTGCAGCCACTGACAACTATTAGAACACAGAACTAAATAGTGGTCGGCTCTATAAAGTGAAAAATACTTTGTAGATTTAAAACATTCTGTAAGTACTCACTAAACTAGAAAGGACTTGGGAAGCTTCTGTTCAAAACCACTACTTTTGACGAGGAAGAAGCTGAGATTTAAATGAAATAATGGGCTGGGTGCAGTGGCTCATGCCTGTAATCCCAGCACTTTGGGAGGCCCAGGTGGGCAGATCACTTGAGAGCTCATGAGTTCAATACTAGCCTGAGCAACATGGCAAAACCCCATCTCTACTAAAAATACAAAAATGAGCTGGGTGTGGTGCCGCATGCCTGTAGTCCCAGCTACTGGGGAGGCTGAGGCAGAAGAATCACTTGAACATGGGAGGCAGAGGTTGCAGTGAGCCGAGATCATGCCACTGCACTTCAGCCTGGGCAAGAGAGCAAGACTCAGTTTCAAAATAAATAAATAAAATAAAAATAAACAAATAAATGAAATAATGTATGTAGACTGCTTAGCACCACACTTGGGACGTTGTGATTTTACTCTAGCTATTCACCGCCTGCCCACCTCTGGCTAAGCAAACTGCGTTTGTGCCTCTCCACTTCCGCACACTCCCCTCCCACCTTGTCAATGAATTTTTTGTTCATTTATGTCAACTTCATAATAATATATGCAAAGTGTTTAGCTCAAGGCCTGGCACTTCATAAATGAACAAAAAATGGGCCGGGTGCAGTGGCTCACATCTGTAATACCAGCATTTTGGGAGGCCGAGGTGGGTGGATCACCTGAGGTCAGGAGTTTGAGACGAGCCTGGCCAACATGGTGAAACCCCTGACTCTACTAAAAATACAAAAAATTAGGCTGAGGCTGGGCACGGTGGCTCACGCCTGTAATCCCAGCACTTTGCGAGGCTGAGGCAGGCGGATCACTTGAGGTCAGGAGTTTGAGACTAGCCTGATCAATATGATGAAACCCCGTCTCTACTAAAAATAAAAAAATTAGCCGGGTGCGGTGGCAGGCATCTGTAATCCCAGCTACTCGGGAGGCTGAGGCAGAATAATCTCTTGAACCCGAGAGGCAGAGGTTGCAGTGAGCTGAGATTGCGCCATTCTACTCCAGCCTGGACGACAAGAGTGAAACTCCATCTCAAAAAAAAAAAAAAAGGAACAAAAAATAGTAGCTATAGTTCTTATTGAAACAGGGGATCCATCTGATAAATGCAAAGCAAAGCACTTTGCATATATCATTTAATTCTCATGTAGGATGAAATCGGTATCATTATTCCCATTTTACTGATGAGAAAACTGAGGCTTGAAGTAAGTGGCTGATGCAGTTCAGACCCCAGAGTAGGAAGATGCCAAACTGGTAGGTTCTGGCTTCTCTTCCCTTAGTGGTATCTTCTAACAAATTGTATTTCCTGCTAGCTATTCCTTCCTGTGCCTTTGGGGAAGGTCATTTGGCCCTGAACATTCATTTGGTCAATCACTGAAACAGGGTAAGATGGGGTCTAAAACCTCCAGCTAAGTGTATGCCCTGAAGCCCAACTCTGGGTTTGTTTGTTTTTTTTTTTCCTTGAGACAGAATCTTGCTCTGTCGCCAGACTGGAGTGCAGTGGCGTGATCTCGGCTCAGTGCAACCTCTGCCTCCCCGGTTCAAGTGGTTCTCCCGCCTCAGTCTCCTGGGTAGCTGGGACTACAGGTGCATGCCACCATGCCCAGCTAATTTTTTTGTATTTTTAGTAGAGATGGGATTTCACCATGTTGGCCAGGGATGGTCTTGATCTCTTGACCTCGTGATCCACCTGCCTCGACCTCCCAAAGTGCTGGGATTACAAGCATGAGCCACCGCGACTGGCCACCTCTGAGCTTTTTTAGAGTTGGCAGCAAGGATGTTTCTGAAGGTCAAAGATAATCCCGTGTCAAAAACAGCTCTGGGGCAGGAGGAGTCATGTTCTGTGGGAATGAGCCCACAGACCCAGCCACTTCCTCATCAAATGTCCTAGTAGCTGGGTCTCCTGGAGCCCCTAGCTCTGCATTCCCACAGGATGGTAGTTGCTGCTGATGGAGGCAGGCAAGTGGAAGTCCAGCCCTGTAGGAGCTCCAGTTCACAGAGGGGAACTGAACTGGCCTTTTTGGAGGAAAAGAAGACTTGAACCAAACTTGGAGGACCTGGTCAACTTGGATGAAGGAGAGTGAGGTGGGATGAGTAGGCTTTCTGTTCAGTGCAGAAAAGCTGGGACTGCTGGTTAAGCCATCAGCATTTCCCAAGCCCCACGGGTGTGTCCCACTGGGTGTTCACACCACAGACCCTTCAAGGGAGGATTGTCATTGCTGTGTGTCAGATGAGGAAACTCAGCCAGGGTCCAAGACTGCAGGAGGGATGTGCTGAATGCATGTGATGAGGAAAGGGGGACCATTCTTTTATTTATTTATTTATTTAGAGACAAGGCTTGCTCTGTAACCCAGGTTGGAGTGCAGTGGCACAATCTTGGCTCACTGAAGCCTTGACTCCCAGGCTCAAGCAATCCTCCCACCTCAGCCTCCCAAGTAGCTGGGACCACAGGTGTGTGCTACCACACTGGGCTAATTTTTCTTTTCTTTTCTTTCTTTCTTTTTTTTTTTTTTTCGAGATGGAGTCTCGCTGTCACCCAGACTGGAGTGCAGTGGTGTAATCTTGGCTCACTGCAACCTCTACCTCCTGGGTTCAAGTGATTCTCCTGCCTCAGCCTCCCAAGTAGCTGGGACTACAGGCTCGCATCACCACGCCCAGCTAATTTTTGCATTTTCAGTAGAGACAGGGTTTCACCATGTTGGCCAGGCTGGTCTTGAACTCCTGACCTCAAGTGATCCATCTGCCTTGACCTCCCAAAGTGCTGGGATTACAGGTGTGAGCCACTGTGCCCAGTCCTTTCTTTTCTTTTCTTTTTTTTTTGAGACAGTCTTGCCCTGTCGCCCAGGCTGGAGTGCAGTGGCGCAATCTCGGCTCACTGCAACCTCCGCCTCTCAGGTTCAAGCTATTCTCTGCCTCAGCCTCCGGAGTAGCTGGGATTACAAGCACCCACCACCACGCCCGGCTAATTTTTGTATTTTTTTTAGTAGAGATGGGGTTTCACCATCTTGGCCAGGCTGGTCTTGAACTCCTGACCTTGTGATCCACCCGCCTTGGTCTCCCAAAGCGTTGGGATTACAGGCGTGAGCCACCATGCCTGGCCTTTTCTTTTCTTTTTTTGAGACAGGATCTTGCTCTGTCCTTCAGACTGGAGTGCAGTGGCACTATCAGCTCACAGCAGCCTTGACCTCCTGGGCTCAAACAATCCTCCTGCCTCAGCCTCCTGAGTAGCTGGGACTACAGGTATGCATCACCACACTCAGCTAATTTTTTTTGATTTTTTGTAGAGACAAGGTCTCACCATGTTGTCCAGGCTGGACTTGAACTCCCAAAAGTGTTGGGATTACAGGCATAAGCTGCTGCGCCCAGCTGAGAGAGACCATTCTGAGAGAGGCCATGGGAGCCTCAGCAGGCTGTGAGACAACCTTAGCCAGGGCAGGAGCCTGGAAACAGGTGGGCAGATGAGGCTGGGCTGATGGGAGATGCATGAGGTCTGAGCTGGAAGGGATCTCAAAGATCTCTCCAACTCATTTTACAGGAGGAAATTGAGGCCCAAAGAGGGAAAGGGGCTTGCCCAATGACACACAAGAGGTTAACGGTAGAGCCAGGCTAGAAAGACCCAGAGAAGATCAAGTACACCCCCATTAAACACAAAATTCACCCTCACATACTCCCACCTCCAGGCACCATGGCCCCCGCCCCATCCAACAAGCACGCTAACACTGGGGCAGTGACAGTGGCTGCATTTCCTCCTATAATAGACCCTCTTTTCCCAGGATGAAGCCCCCACCTTAGGTTATTAGGGGCTCCAGTCAGACCCAGCTCAGCTTCTATTTCACTGTGGGGACCCTGGGGCCTTCCTTCCCATTCCCTGGGCCACAGTTTGCTCATCTGTGATGTGAGGCCACTGGACCAACTGACCACTATGGTTTTTTCAGTTCTCAGTGAGCAGAGGAAGGCGAGGCTAGGGCTTCTTCCTCCCTCTGGTCCCCCAGCCCCCAGTCCAGCCTGACAGGGGTGGGGCCGGCCTGCTGGGGCTCACATGCCTGAGGAGTAAGCGCCTGGTCCCGAGGAGGCAACATGATCTGTAAAAGATCCCTGACCATCTTTTTGAACCCTGGAGAGGGCATCTCAGTCATGTGAGGACCACAGGGGGATTAGCGATGCTTAGAAGGGAGGCCAGGGAGGCAGCCACCTGGGGGAAAGACTAGGAAGAGGGGAAGTGGGAGAGAAGGAAGTAGGAGTGGGGCAGGTCTGAGTCAGGGACCGAAGACCTGGGAAAGGCAGCTCTGGTGGGTCTGGAGAGGAGGCAGAAGAGAGGGAGGCAGGCGGAGGAAGGGTGCGTGCTCAGGGCTTTGAATGATGCCTGAAAAGGGCCTAGAAGGCTTGTGTCACATAGTCCCTGGTACAAGGAGACCTGGCAGAGAAGGGGAGAAAGCGTTAAATCTGGAGCCTGCCAGCTTGGATTTCAGACCCTTCCACTCAGGCTGTGTGACCCTGGGCAAGTTTTTTGCTCTCTCTGAGCCTCAGGTTCTAACAAAGAGCAGTTTTGGTGCATCATTCACACTGGGTGGGCTGTGAGGTCAGATGTCCATCCAACCTCAGACCCTCCATGGCCCTTGCCGGTCTTCCTGGGTATGCCCCTCCTTTAGCCAAAGCATATATCCCCCCATGCCCCTCCCCCAACGCCTGCAAGAGCTGCCCTGTCCTAGCCTTCTGGGAGTGCCCCAGCCCCTCTGAAGGGGGTCGAGCCAATCCAGGGCCTATGCAATGAGGGACCAGCAGGACTCGGGGGATGGGGGAAAGGACCTTCTCAAGGCTCATTTTGGGAGGGGGAGTACATACCTGCTTCCCCCACCCATGCTCCCCCATGACCCACTCCATGGGATATTTGAGTTTCCTCCCCTTTCCCGAGCTCAGGCCCTGCTTGCTTTCTCCACAACAAGGAGCGAATGTTATTTAAAAGGAGATCAGGAGATTTGCCTTAAATAGGCATGGAGTGCTGTGCCAGGTCCCAGTAGAGGGGCGGGAGAGGAGGCCATCTGGGTGGAAGGGAGAAAGGAGTGGAGCTGAAAGAGAGAACAACCTCCCAGGAGTGTGCAGAGCCCTTCACAGTTTACCAAGCACAGGCCTAGTCTGCGGGGAGATGCCCCGCTCTTCAGATGCCAGGAGTGTGGAGGTTTTCTGGGAGGCAAGGGGATAGGGCCTGCAGAGTGGGGGGCTGTCTTGAGACCTCCCCCTGACACCTGCCCCCACCATCAGTTTCCAGACCTTTGGCCCCTGCCCCCGGGCTGCCCCTGCCTGTCCTCCCAGCCCTAGCTTGTAACTGGACGCCATCCTCACTCTGCACCTTCCCAGGTGAGCTGGGGCTCTGCTTACTGAACCCAACACCCGCTGGGGGCGGGGATTGAGGGGGCACCCCTGGGGCGGGCATCTGCCTGGAGGCTGAGGCTGAAGGCGGGAGCTGGAGCTGCGGGGGAGGAGTGGAGATGGGCTGGCTGTCTCATTCACAGCCCCCGCCCCAGGCCTCCTCAGGAATTTAGGGTTCCAATTCCCTATTCAAGGTCACCTTCTAAGCCTTTCAAGCCCCACCCCTCCCATCTTGGCCTGCCAGGGCCAAGGACTCAGGGGCACCCCCCTGCCATTTCTGTCCCAGCAGGTGATGCTCTTGGAATCTTAAGGAAATGGAGTCTGGCCTGTGGAGTTTTGGGGACAGAGCTAGGGGGAAAGGAAGCATCCCATGTTCAGTCCTTTTTTCAAAGGCCCTGAACACCAAGGTGAGGCCTCAGATACCTGGATGCCCAACCTGGATCTGCCATTTACAGCCATATGACCTAGGGCCACCCACCTTCTGTGAGCCTTGACTTCCTCTGTAAACTAGGTCTAAAGATTCCACTGTAGACTGGGCGCGGTGGCTCACACCTGTAATCCCAGCACTTTGGGAGGCTGAGGTGGGCGGATCACCTGAGGCTGGGAGTTCGAGACCAGCCTGACTGACATGGAGAAACCCCGTCTCTACTAAAAATACAAAATTAGCTGGACGTGGTGGTGCATGCCTGTAACCCCAGCTACTCAGGAGGCTGAGGCAGGAGAACTGCTTGAACCCGGGAGGGGGAGGTTGCAGAGAGCCGAGATCATGCCATTGCACTCCAGCCTGGGCAACAAGAGCAAAATTCCGTCTCAAAAAAAAAAAAAAAATTCCACTTTAGAGTTGTCGAAGTCGCTTTCATAAGAAGATGGGCAGAAGACAGAAGGGGGGATTATGCCCAAGTGCACTAACTGACCAGGACCCGGACCTCACGTGTGTTGCGGGAGGCAGAGTGGGGAGATTTCATCCTCCCCTTCCCCATGGTGGGTGGGCGCAGCCCAGGTCCTCCAGAAGGCCAGACAGGAAGGAAGGCTTTGTGAAAGATGGCATTCATTTACTCTGGGCTGCTGTGAATGCTCTTTGTTATTCCCCAGAGGCTGCTCAAGAGGGGGTTAATGGGGCGGGGGATGGCCCCTTCAGGTGACAATAATCAAGACAAATAAATAAGAGCTAACCTTGAGGGTTTGCTGCATCCCTGGCCTGACTCCAGCTCTTCTGTCTTCCTAACTCCATCCATGTTTGATCGGCTTTATCCCCATTTCACCAACAATGAAACCAGAGCTCAGATTTAAGCAGAATAACCACAGTCACACAGTCGGGAACTGATGGAGCCAGTGTTTAAACACAGGAATCTGGCTTCAGGGCTCTCTGCTGACTTTGCAAAAATCCCAGGACCCTTTATTTGGGACTTGGGTTCCAGATACAGCTTGCAGTGTGGCCATAGCCAAGTCACCTAACCTCTCAGAAGTTAGGTTTCTCAGCCGTGCGCAGTGGTTCATGCCTGTAATCCCAGCACTTTGGGAGAACAAGGCAGGCAGATCACTTGAGGTCGGGAGTTCCAGACCAACCTGACCAACGTGGAGAAACCCCGTCTCTACTAAAAATACAAAATTAGCCAGCTGTAATCCCAGCTACTCGGGAGGCTGAGGCAGGAGAATTGCTTGAACCCATGAGGCAGAGGTTGCAGTGTGCTGAGATCGCACCACTGCACTGCAACCTGGGTGACAGAGCAAGACTGTCTCAAAAAAAACAAAAAAACTAAAAAGAGAAAAGAAAAAGAAATTAGGTTTCTCTCTTTATAAAATGGGGACAATTGTCCCAACCTCCCAGGGTTATTGTGAAAAACAAACTAGAGGGTTAATGAGGCCGGGCATGGTGGCTCGCCCCTGTAATCCCAATGCTTTGGGAGGCTGAGGCAGGAGTATTGCTTGAGCTCAGGAGTTCGAGGCTGCAGCAAGCTCTGACTGCGTCACTGCACTCCAACCTGGGTGACAGAGCTAGACCCTATCTCAAAAACAAAAACAAACCAACAGGAGGGTTAATGAGCACAAAGCAGATAATCTGATGGAAGATTATTTAAAACTTCCCTGCTCTACACTAACTCAGCCCCCACCTCCTAAAGTGTCCATGCACCCCCCACCTAAGCCCAGAGACTGGGAGACAAAGGCTCTGCGGGTCCCTGGGAAAGGACTGAATGACCAATTGGCGCCACCTAGTGGTCTGCAGTGCGTGGGGAGCGGGAGGGCCCGGCTGCTCCGGGATTGGGGGTTAAGTAAGATCATTAGCCCAGTGCGGATGGGAAAAATATACCAGGACGTCAGAAAGGATGGGGTCAGGCCTAGTTGGCACCCCACTGAAGACAGGGTGAAGGAGCGCACAGGGCTCAGGGTTCTATTCTAGTTCCAGTTCTGCCACTAAGAACCTCTCCAGGCCTCAGCTACCTCCTTTGCAGAATGGGAGTAAACATTCCTTACCTCTCAGGTCACTGTCCAAGCCTTTGTTCACTTATGAAACATTTAATGAAGCATCTGCTTTCAAAAGTCATCCTGCTGAGGGTTGTGAGGACACAAAGACATCTCAGCTGTGTCTCTCGGGATCAAGGGATCCGCTTCATCCTAGCAGGGAGACTGAGCTGTAAATTGCTCACTACCCTCAGATGCAGATCCCAGGGGACACTGAGGAGGGAGCATAAGGCACAAGAGGCAAGTGGAGGGACAGCAGGAAGTGGGACTCCCCCTCCAAGGGTGAATGTCTTTGAGAAGTGGCAGGAACTGTGACAAGTCAGGTCATAAGATTATCTTTCTGAGGGCCATCGCCCTGCCCCTCTTGCCTGGCCCCCTGCCTGCCTCCCAGCTGGGGACTGGATCGCCCTGGGCTGAGCCCCCTACTCTGGGCTCAGCCCCCTCAGGGCCAGGCCAGCCTCCCCACATACCACCTTCTCTTGCATTAAAGCCTTTAAAGTGGACCATAGGTCCATCAAGGATAGTTCACATCTCTGTGCATTTGCACTGTGTAGCTCCTCTCTCCAAACACCTTTTCTCCAACTCGTCCACCTGGCAAAGTCAACTCCAGCCTTCCTGTGGGAGAGTGGAGAGGAGAGTGCGAAATCCCCGCAACTAGGAAGGAAACAGAAATGAAGGGGTGCCCCCTGCCCCCATCAGCAGTGGCACAGCCTGTAAGAATGTGAAATATACATTTGGTCTTCATCCCCATTTCCTGGCATACAACTCCTAAAATCCTTGGAATCTCCAAAGTGATAAGTGTCTTTTTGTATGCTGATGATTGCCTGATGGCCGGCAGCCCCTAGGCAGCTTCAGGATGGGGCTGGTCACCGGAAAGACCAGGGCGGGATTAGAGGGTTGGGACTTTCAGCCCCACCCTATGACCTCAGGGGAGGGGAGGGAGCTGAAAGTTAAATTGATGACCAATGGTTAATCAATCATGCTTACATAATGAATTCTCCATAAAAGGCCCCAAAGCAGAGGTTCTAAGAGCTTCTGGGTAGCTGAGCAAGTGGATATTAGTGGAGGAAGGCTTTCCCAGAGAGGGAAGTTCTACACCCCTTCCCCCACGTATCCTTTTCTAATAAAGTGATAAATGTGTTTCCCTGAGTTCTGTAACTCACTTTAGAAAATTAATCAAACCAAAAGAGAGGGGTCTTGGGAACCCCAACTTGAAGCCAGTCGGTCAGAAGTTCCAGAGGCCCAGACTTGTGACTGTCTGAAGGGGCTGTCAGTTTTGGGGACTGAGTCCTCAACCTGTGGGATCTGAGGCTGCCTCCAGGTAGATAGCTTCAGAATTAAATTAGAGGACACCCAGCTGGTGTCCGCTACAAAATTGCTTGTTTGTTGATGGGAAGAAGTCCCTGCATTTGGTCACAGAAGTCTTCTCTCTGTGTTAATTGTTGTTGCTGTTGAGAGAACAGGAAAAAGCAGTTGGAGTTTTTCCACCCACACCCTGCTATATGAGGGCAGCTTTCTTGGGCAGGTAGCAAGTCCTAAGGGTAAGCTCTCTACCTTCCTTATTTCTTTGTTCATTCCTTTGCTGTCTGCCTGCCCCTTTCCATGTGCTAGGTGTGTGTGTGTGTGTGTGTGTGTGTGTGTGTGTGTGTGTGTGTATTTTTGCTTTGTTTTGTTTTGAGCTGGAGTCTCACTCTGTTACCCAGCCTGAGTTTCAGTGACATGATATCTTGGCTCACTGCAACCTCTGCCCCCTGGGCTCAAGTGATCCTTCCACTTCAGCCTCCTGGGACCACAGACACGCACCACCATGCCTGGTTAATTTTTTGTATTTTTGGTAGAGATGGGTTTCACCTTGTTGTCCAGGCTGGTCTCAAACTCCTGATTTCAAGTGATTCACCCACCTCAGCCTCCCAAAGTGCCGGGATTACAGGTGCGAGCCACCGTATATGGCTCGCCCTGTGCTTCTTTGCCTCAAATCCAGAAGCTATCTGAGGACACAGTCTTTCCTGGCCTTTGCTTCACAGGTAAAGTTCCTTGAGAGGATGATGCTGGGGGGAAGGAGAGGCAGAGAGAAGGAGGGTTCCATAGACTGGGGAGGGGCAAGTGGTCAGAGGGTCCTCTGGGAGCACCACAGGGAGGTGGCAGGGGCCCAGAGGGCCTGGCATGAGGTACTGGAGAGTCTCAGAAAGCCTCCCACCCCATCCCAGGGCCCAGGCTGAGTTACTGCCTATGGATGGTGATCAGGGCGGGCCCTGAAGATGAGGGCGGCTCCTATAAGCCCCACTCTCATTTGACCCTGGGGATTGAGGAGCCTCCTGTCTGACTGAGATAGGGTTTCCCTACACCCCTCGGGATACAGGCTCAAAGTTAAGTTAAATTAGATGTCAAGAAAATAGAGAACCGTGAGGTTTCTTGCACACCTCATAAAATAATCCACTATTGTGATCTGGCATGCGGGTCAGGAATGTCTGGAGCTCCCCCACCATGTGGAACTCACTTGTCTTCCTCTGGGGGCCTTCCAGAGAGCATCTTCACCATGAGAAGGGATTGCTAAGGAGAGGACTTTCCGGTGCCCAGGTAGTCTCACGAGAAAGACATTTTATATAGCAGGACAGATGCATATGAGACCGGGAAAAGCTGTGATCAGCCCCTGCGGAAGGGGAAGGGGCTGGGTGAGTGGGATGCCTCAGCCATGTGTGGAGGATGGGGTCAGAGAGAGGAGTCCCAGGTGAGGATGCAGAAGATAACTGCATCACCGGACCCTCAGACATCCCCAACAACCCGGCCTTCGGGGGTGATTAGAGAGTCATCCTGGACAGAATCACTAGGCCCTCTTGCAACTTGATGAAACATTTGGCCTCTTGCCAGTAGCCACAGGACTTGCATGGGAGACCAAGGTCAACCAGCCCCATACCCGCCTTTAGGTCTGAACTGAATCGGGGGAGGAGGTAGCAGAGTGCAGAGCTCCTGCCCCTGGCAGCTGTGCTCAGTGTCTGGTGGCGGCTGCAAAGGTCTTCCTGGCCTGACTGCTCCCAGCTCTACTCCTGCCAGTGGCTCTAGCCTTTCTGATTTCTATTTGTTTCCAAGCCTAGTTTTCTGGGCTTCATATCAGTTCTTTGAGATAGCCTGTTGTTATCTTCCTTCCCTGCTTCAATTATCCTGAGTCAGTTTCTCCTCTTTCCATCCAAGACCTCCGAAGGTTGCAGAGCTGTTAGAGAATATGAGATAGTGCTATCTGGGCTGAACTGGGTGGTCCCCAGACCGTATGTTCAGTAGAAGGAAAGAGTGAAAGCAGCAAAGTGCAACCAGATTGTAACTGCCCTGAGGGCAGGGCCTCAGTGTGACCTGCTCACAGCTGGACCTGGGAGAAGGGATGTGTTGCATGGGGAAATTGGGAACATCTGACATATAAATGGCACCACATTTAAAGACCCCCATGGTTGCCCACTTGTTGTGGGGTAGGGGAAGGAGGTGTCACTCTGGTGGGCTTGTTTTCTGCTCCTAAGAGTGTCTTCTGTTTGGAAGAGAGAAAAGAAATTGTGTCACAGAAAAACAATGGACTCAGCCGGGCACAGTTGGGAGGCCAAGGTGGGCGGATCACAAGGTCAGGAGATCAAGACCATCCTGGCCAACATGGTGAAACCCTGTCTCTACTAAAAATACAAAAATTAGCTAGACTTGGTGGCATGTGCCTGTAATCCCAGCTCTTTGGGAGGCTGAGGCAGGAGAATCGCTTGAACCAGGGAGGCAGAGGTTGCAGTGAGCTGAGATCGTGCCACTGCACTCCAGCACTCCATCCTGGCAACAGAGCGAGACTCTGTCTCAAAAAAAAAAAAAAAAAATTGACTCCTCAAGGTCAGGGAGGGTGGCACCACCATGCCCAGCTAATTTTTGTAGACATGGGGTTTCACCATATTGGCCAGGCTGGTCTTGAACACCTGACCTCAAGCCTCCAGAGTTCCTCCTGGAACTACACCACTGTGCCCGGCAAATTTTTGTTTTTTGGTAGAGACAAGGGCTTCATCATGTTGCCCAGGCTGGTCTCGAACTCCTGGGCTCAAGCAATCCACCCGCCTTGGCCTCCCAATATGCTGGGATTACAAGTGTGAGCCACCTTATCTGGCCATCTTTTTTTTTTTTTTTTTTTTTTTTTTTGAGAGAGAGTCTCTCTCTGTCGCCCAGGCTGGAGTGCAGTGGCGCAGTCTCAGCTCACTGCAAGCTCCGCCTCCCAGGTTCACTCCATTCTCAGCTTCCAGAGTAGCTGGGACTACGGGCACCCACCACCACGCCCAGCTAATTTTTTTGTATTTTTAGTAGAGACGGGGTTTCACTGTGTTAGCCAGGATGGTCTCCATCTCCTGACTTCATGATCCGCCCGCCTTGGCCTCCCAAAGTGCTGGGGATTACAGGCGTGAACCACTGCGCCCGGCCCCAGCCACCTTTTTTATTAATCTGACACCTGTAGCTGCCAATGCATGCCTCCATCATAACCCATATTTACCACCCAGAATCGATACCTTTTCACTCACAAGCAGAGAATCTTAGTTTTAGCTAGCCTATGAGGACCCCTGGGCAATTTCCATCAGGCTTTTTGAAAAACTGAAGTTAGTTTGTTGATGATCAGGTTCAAGCTGGGGAGACCATCAAGGCTCAAACTGAGAAATTTCAACCCAGGCTCCTAGCAAATGCAGCAACATATAGCAGGCCTGTTTGTTTCCCACCACGTGAATTCTCTAGTATGTCTGACTATTGGGTGATGGTAACTCACCTTCACCAAATGACAACGTCATTTCTGTTTTTTTTTTTTTTTTTTTTGAGACGGAGTCTCGCTCTGTCGCCCAGGCTGGAGTGCAGTGGCGCGATCTTGGCTCACTGCAAGCTCCGCCTCCCGGATTCACGCCATTCTCCTGCCTCAGCCTCCCGAGTAGCTGGGACTACAGGCGCCCGCTACCACGCCCGGCTAATTTTTTGTATTTTTAGTAGAGACGGGGTTTCACCGTGTTAGCCAGGATGGTCTCGATCTCCTGACCTCGTGATCCGCCCGCCTCGGCCTCCCAAAGTGCTGGGATTACAGGCGTGAGCCACCGCGCCCGGCCCTGTTTTTTTTTTTTTTGAGACAGAGTTTCACTCTTGTTGCCTAGGCTGCAGTGCAATGACGCAATCTCAGCTCACTGCAACCTCCACTTCCCCACCTCCCGGGTTCAAGTGATTCTCCTGCCTCAGCCTCCTGAGTAGCTGGGATTACAGGCATGCACCACCATGCCTGGCTAATTTTGTATTTTTAGTAGAGATGGGGTTTCTCCATGTTAGTCAGGCTGGTCTCAAACTCCCGATCTCAGGTGATCCACCCACCTCGGCCTCCCAAAGTTCTGGGATTACAGGCGTGAGCCATCATGCCCGGTGACAATGTCATTTTATTGCTAGTCACCAACATCAGATAACTCAGCTTTTCAAACGACCAGTGATACTAAGACCACCTCACAGAAGGGTGTGATCTCAGCCACTGTGGCCTAAACAAACACGTGTGTGCACGTGCACAAGTGAGAGGGGGAGAGAGAGGAGGCAGGAGGCACAGTTTTTACACAATTCTCTAGTTTATTTGTCCAAAATAAATACAACTTGAGAACATCCATTTCAATGTCCCCAAACACTATTTATCCCCTGAAAAAGCAGCTTAAAATATGGGTGCACATTTTGCAGCTTATGTTCTTTGGTTAGGCTCTGAAGGGTGTTTGTTCTGGGCTGGGCTAGGCTGGGCCTAGCTGTAGAGACACACCTAATTTCCGTTCTCTGTTTGGAGGCTGTACCCAGCCTGAGTCCCCACCAGTCCCCTCCAAGAGCCCTGATGCTGCTTCCGGAGCACCTGTCTTCATTGCCGCTCCCTTCTGCAGCCTGAAAGGAGGGATGTTCAGGACTCTGCAGCTCTGTGTCCAGCCCTTGCAGAGAGCTTTGTCCTCTGACATCAGCTACCACACAGGCTCATTCTCAACTGGCACAGAAAGGGTTACTTCTGACCCTACAGCAGCTGACCCAGGGCAAAGTGAGAGAAACTGAAGCACAGCTGGTATATGGGTTTAAAGTACTCTCCCTTTAACCCTGCCAGGAGGCTGAGAGTCCCTAAAAAATACAGAAGGGGACACTGCCTGCCTACTCCAGTTATTCCCTGGGGCCCTGGGCCACTAGGGAGCAGGAGGACGGGGAGGCCACAGGCCACCCTTTGTCTTCTCTTTGTGGGTGAGGCTCAGAGGTTTGGGTCCATGTTCTCCTGGTCTGAGGCTGCCTCATCATCATCTGGGGACTCCTGGATCAGAGCCAGAGAAGCCCAGTCATGGGTTTGTGCTGTTCCCCAGGACCATAACCTGGGGGCCAGCATCTCTTTCCTCTTGCCCTCACCCCCAAAGGAGCCAGCAGAGGGCTTTTCTGCCCCCACCCCAGGTCCCACTGGGCCAGCCCTCCCTCTGTCCTAGCTCCCACCCTGCCCATGGCCACAGCCCACCACTGGATGACTCCCTCTTACCAGACTGAGGCTCCTGCCCCGCCGCAGGGTGGCATAGAAGTGCAGCACACGGGGGTCACAGCGAACCGCCATGGGGTCAAAGTCCAGCACACGTAGGCCCTGCAGGCTGCGGGCCCGAGAAAGGGCCACATAGGCCTGGCCACTGGCAAACACACGGCCCAGAGAAATCTCCACACAATCCAGGGTCATGCCCTGGGGGATGCAGGGACAGAGATGGAGTCAGCTCAGCCTTAAGTCCCTTGCCCCGAAAGGCCTGACCCTTTACCAGCCCTGCTACTGCCCCTGGATCTCCTCGTCCAGTCCAGAGAGTCTCTAGACAGAGGGAGAGCATGACAGCAGGTGGCTGTCTGAGTAGGAGGGGGACCAGGAGACAGATCCAGGTAAGAGTTGAGGGATGGAGTGAAAGGAAAGCACTCAGGCTCTGGGTCAGACAGGCGTGGAGCTGAATCCAGGCTGCCACTCACTAACTATGTGACATGGGACACATGAGCCCTGGTTTCTTTCTGTGCAAAATAGGATTATTCATTATATCTATACTTTATACTTGATACAGTGGTTGTATACAATTTATACAATTTAACGTATCTAGTGGTGGCTTAGAAAACGGTGGGGCAGGAGATGGCAGAGGGGAAGTGAATGTATCCAGGA
Organism: Pan troglodytes; assembly: GCF_028858775.2. Classification (NCBI taxonomy): domain Eukaryota; kingdom Metazoa; phylum Chordata; class Mammalia; order Primates; family Hominidae; genus Pan; species Pan troglodytes. The sequence goes on from NC_072414.2 coordinate 56,804,949, forward strand.
AAGGGAGAGGAGGTGGACTTGGAAATTCACTAAAGAAAAGTTTATTCTGGGCTGGGTGTGGTGGCTCACGCCTATAATCCCGGCACTTTGGGAGGCCGAGGCGGGCAGATCACCTGAGTTCGAGACCAGCCTGGCCAACATGGCAAAACCCCATCTCTACTAAAAATACAAAAAATTAGCCAGGCGTGGTGGCGGCCGCCTGTAGCCCAGCTACTCAGGAGGCTGAGGCAGGAGAATGGTGTGAACCTGGGAGGCGGAGCTTGCAGTGAGCCAAGATCACTGCACTCCAGCCTGGGCGACAGAGCAAGACTCTGTCTCAAAAAATAAAATAAAATAAAATAAAATAAAATAAAATAAAATAAAATAAAATAAAATAAAATAAAAAAAGACACATAGGCCAGGCACGGTGGCTCACACCTGTAATCCCAGCACTTTGGGAGGCTGAGGTGAGTGGATCACGAGGTCAGGAGATTGAGGCCATCCTGGCCAACAAAGTGAAACCTCATCTTTACTAAAAATACAAAAATTAGCCAGGCGTGGTGGCATGCGCCTGTAGTCCCAGCTACTCAGGAGGCTGAGGCAGGAGAATCTCTTGAACCTGGGAGGTGGAGGTTGCAGTGAGCCAAGATCGCGCCACTGCACTCCAGCGTGGGCGACAGAGCAAGACTCTGTCTCAAAAATAAAAAAAAGACACATAGACTGCAACATGCCTGACCTCCCTCTGCCCTCCCTGTCCCTGCCCCCCACACCGGTGCTCACTTGGCTCTTGTGGATGGACATCGCCCAGGCCAGCTGGAGGGGCAGCTGCTGCCGACTGAGGAGCTGGCCCCCGGTGGCCTGCACCGTCCAGCGGTCAGCGTGGATGACCTCAGTGACTCCACACAGGAACCGCACCTGGGGTAGCCCTAAGGAGAGCATGGAGCAGTCCAACTTTAGCTCTGCTTCAGGGCTCTGAGGTGAGGAGCAGGGGCCTTTGGAGCTTTCCTTCCTAGTCTTTTTCTCCCCCCACCATTCCCGGGGCCATGCTGCAAAGCCCCATAGCAGGACTGCCACCTCCTCCCAACACTTACCTCTCCCTTCTGCCTCGAACCCAACTACCACCCCTCGGGCACCATTCACCAGGCCCCGAGACACCGATAAGTTTTTCACCAGCATCACCTGCAAGGGAGAGAGAGGAATGGACAGCAGACCCCCTACCCATGCCTGGTCTTAGCTTCGCCATCGCTGTTCTCAGAGGCTGAGGGCAGGAAGCTGTCATGGGGACACTGAATCCCAATCCTTAGCTCTGCCACTGGCTGCCTGTGACCCCTGGGGCAAGTTGCCTTATCTTCCTCGGTCCCAATTTTTCTTTATGTCCATAAAGAGGAATAATATTTGCTCAATTTGCCCCAGAAGGAGGTGGTAAGGGATCAATAAGGCAACCTCTATCACAGGGCTTTGAAAATGATTGGCTTGGTTATAGGTACATCTGTGGACCACAGATCTTGAGGGATGGCCTCTAGGTCCTGCCACCCCTCTCAGATACACTGTGCCTGCATTTTCCCCTTGGGTGCCCTAAGGAAAATCTTCTGCCCACCCCCAACATTGAGGGAGGAATCAGGACTGTCTCCTGTTTATAAAGTATACTACAGAAGATAGCTGTGTGGGGTAGGTATTTCATTCCCCATTTTTAGGGATGAGGGGACAGAGCTTCAGCAAGGGAAAGAAATTTGCCCAAAACAACACTGCTTGGAGGACCTCCTGGTGTAGGAAGAGAAAAACAGTAGAAAGCTTAAGATGGGAAGGTGGGTGGGAACAGGAGGCAGGGAGGTTTTCAGTGTGGTCAAAGCTGGGCCCACTGGCTGCAGAGTGGCCTGGGCAGAGGGGTAGGGATCAGCAAGGCCCATGCGGGACAGCCCAAGCTCCCAGGGGCTAGGCCCTGCTTCCCACTCACCTGGGCCCCCAGCTTTAGTTGAAGGAGCTGGCTAACAGGACACTGGGCATCCAGGGTACTGGCCAGCTCAGGGTTGCTGTCCATAGCCTCAAATCTGTGTACCTTACCTGGAGAAAAAGAGTTGAGCAAACAGATCACAAATCACTGACTTGTGACTCAGCATCCCAAAAAAGACTTTTTTAAAATTTAAATTTAATTTAATTTTATTTTTTGAGAAGGAGTTTCGCTCTGTTGCCCAGACTGGAGTGCAAAGGCATGATCTCGGCTCACTGCAACCTCTGCCTCCCGGGTTCAAGCGATTCTCCTCAGCCTCCCGAATAGCTGGGATTACAGGTGCCCACTACCACATCTGGCTAATTTTTTTCTATTTTTAGTAGAGATGGGGTTTTGCCATGTTGGGCAGGCTGGTCTCGAACTGCTGGCTTCAGGTGATCTGCCTGTCTCGGCTTCCTAAAGTGCTGGAATTACAGGTGTGACCCACCACTCCCAGCCTCCAAAAAAAACTATTAGACCAGAGCACGGGGGTAGGGAGTAGAGGCAGCGCAGGCCTGGGGGGCTGTGGAATTTAGTTCATCACACCTCTCAAAGTCACAGTTGCATTTGCAAATATGAGGGCCTTTATGGCTTCAGAGGTTGGGGGCCTAGGACCCAGAGGCCCAGGTTGCCTGGGGGCTACATCTGCTTATAACTCTTCCCAGCTGGTCTTGCCCAGCCCAGGCTCCCTGCTCACCTGGCAGCTCCTGAAGCCGCCTCTCGTTGGTGAGGGCCACATCATCCTGGTGGGTGCAGAGCCTCGTGGCCACAATCCCATCTCGCCCCACCTTGTGGGAAGCTGTGGCCTGGAGCTGGCGGGTCACCTCATCTGAACACCTGTTGGGGCTGGACTGTCAGGGCAGAGCCCACCTGTGCAGCAGGGGAGGTGGGGAACATGGGCAGGATGGCTCAAGCCGCAGGCCAAGGGTCAGGCCTTGGGACTGGAAGAGGGCACCAGGGAAGAGTTGCTGCCCCCTCAAGCTGGCCAACCTGTCCCTTCCAAACTTGGACCCCAAACATGGGGAATAAGCAGGGGCAGGGTACTGAGCTTTGATCACATGTGGGCACCCTTCCCTGTGCTGCCCCAGGTCAGAGCTGGCCACCCTCGCACTCCATAATGCTCCTGAGGAAGTTGGCTATGATGAGTGAGCACAGGCTGGAGATTTGCAGGACCCAGATTGGCCTCCAGGGTACAATCTTCTATCCACTTGCCTCCTACCTTGGGTGAAAAATCTAGCTTATGTTTCTGTTTTGTTTTTGTTTTTTGAGACGGAGTCTCGCTCTGTCACCAGGCTGCAGTGCAGTGGCATGATCTTGGCTCACTGCAACCTCCGCCTCCCTGGTTTAAGCGATTCTCCTGCCTCAGCCTCCCAAGTAGCTGGGACTACAGGTGCGTGCCACCACGCCCAGCTAATTTTTGTATTTTTAGTAGAGACTGGGTTTCACCAGGTTGGCCAGGCTGGTCTCAAACTCCTGATCTTGTGATCCGCCTGCCTCAGCCTCCCAAAGTGCTGGGATTACAGGCGTGAGCCACCGTGCCCAGCCCCTGACACCTACTTTATGCCAGGCCTTGTGCTAGGTGATGGAGACCCAACCCTGAGGGAGGCTAGGTCCCAGCACTCACAGAGCAACCATCTCCTATGGTGCCATGATGGTCTTGACTACAATCCATCCTGAGTTGTCCAGTGTCCTGCCCAAGGCTCCTCTTCCTGCATGGAGTGCTTGCTCCTGAGGGTAACAATTCTACCCCTTCTGTGGGTCCCTCTCTGTGTTCCACTGTGGCCCATGCCTGGATCCTCATCCCATAGCCCCTTCCCCAACCAGCAGAGCTCACCTGCCTAGCCTCACGGCCTGCAGTAGAGAGATGAAGGTCTGGTCTGCCTGCCTCCACACCTTGGTCAGCTCCAGGGTCACTGGCACACACCTCTTCCAGCTCTTGGACTGGTGGGGGCAGGGTGGGGGTGGGTCAAGGAGCAGAGCAGACCCCCAAGGAGAGCAGAGCTAGGAGGTGAGTAATACCTGGAAGCAGAACCGTGGGGGCTGGGAGCCCTTGGTCACAGGTGGCAGCTGCAGAAAGTCCCCACAGATGATGAGCTGGATCCCTCCGAATGGCTTGTTCTGCTGCCGGACAGCTCTGGAGAGGAGCGTGGGGTGCTTTAGGGGCACACAGAAGACCACCAGGTCCCAGTTCTCACCTGCTGCCCTCTGAACATACTGACCTGGCCACGGCCTCCAGTTTGTCAAACAGGTCTGCCTCCACCATTGAGATCTCGTCAATGACCAACCGCTGGCAGTTCAGCCAGCCCTGCCGCACGCCTGGCCTTTGGGCCAGGGCCACACACTGGGCTAGAGGAGCCTGGCCTGAGCCGATGCCTGTGAGTGACACTATTCAGCCTGGGCTAATACCCAAAGCCTCTCTTTTTTTTTTTTTTTTTTTTTGAGAGGTCTCTTTCTGTCACCCAGGCTGAAGTGCAGTGGCACAATCTTGGCTCACTGTAACCTGGGCCTCATGGGCTCAAGCGATCCTCCCACCTCAACCTCCATAGTAGCTGGGACTACAGGCACACACCACCATGCTCAGCTAATTTTGTTTTGTTTTGTTTTGAGATGGAGTCTCGCTGTGTCGCCCAGGCTCAAGTGCAGTGGCGTGATCTCGGCTCACTGCAAGCTCTGCCTCCTGGGTTCACACTATTCTCCTGCCTCAGCCTCCAGAGTAGCTGGGACTACAGGCGCTTGCCACCATGCCTGGCTAATTTTTTTGTATTTTTAGTAGAGACGGGGTTTTACCATGTTAGCCAGGATAGTCTTGATCTCCTGACCTTGTGATCTGCCCGCCTCGGCCTCCCAAAGTGCTGGGATTACAGGCGTGAGCCACCGCGCCCGGCCGCTAATTTTTAAATTTTGTGGAGACAGGGTTTACTGTGTTGGCCAGGCTGGTCTCAAACTCCTGGGCTCAAGCGATCCTCCCACCTTGGCCTCCTAAAATTTTGGGATTACAAGAGTGAGCCACGGCGCCCAGCCCCCAAAACTCCCTCTTTATGCAGACCTCCCCTCTCTCCCTTCCCAGAAGCTGGGCTTGCTCTTAGCTCAAGCTCTAGGGGTTCCTACTTACCTGCAAAGGCATGGAGGGTGGTGCCCCCGATGTGGCAGGCTGCCACCCCAGTGCTGGCAGTGGCCACAGTGCCTGTGGGGGGCAGTGAGCCCAGGATTCGCTTTAGCAGATATGACTTCCCTGTTCCTGGACAGGGGCAAAGTTAGACAGGTCTCCCTGTTCCTCTATCCCACCCCACCACTGTCCCCCTACCTCCTCTCTGCCCCCACTACCTGCACTCCCAGTGAAGAAGATGCTCTGGCCTTTCAGGACGGCCCTCAGCACAGCAGCCTGTTCCTCAGAAAGCTGTGGCTTGGTGGAGGGCAAGCTCAGCCTCTTCACAGGCAGGGGCCACCTTGGGGCTTCCTGGGGGGAACAGAGCTATCTCAGAGCATCCTCCCACCCGCTAGGCATTACCCCCACCCTTCTTGGCCCATGTGCAATGCTGGGCCTGGTAACCCTTTGTCCTCTACTGCCTTCATTCCATGGAGCTCTTGGGTTTGCCTGGAGAGCTTGCCAGCAACTCTTGGGGTCCCGATCTCTCCTTGTGCCCTGAAGACCCCCATTGTCCAGTCCTGGGCAGACCACACCAGTGTGGTCTACACCCTCCCTTAGCTCCTTCCCCTGGGTTCCCTAACCCTTCTCATCCTGTCACTAAAGTTTCCTTCCTGTCACCTAAGTTTCTCTTCCTATCACAAACCTGTTTCTCACCTCAAAATACCCAAGCAAAACCCTGTCTAGCCAGGGCCCCTTCTTATCCTGTCTCTGTCCTCTTGCCAGCTTAGTGTCAAACCCTGGTGGGCTATGATTCACCTGCCCCAGCCCACAAAAATTGTCAAACCCACCAGACTTTTTTCCCCTCATCTGCTTCAACTGTTGGCTGCCCAGGACACGAATGACCACTTCATTTTCTCCATAAGCTCCTCTACTCTGGGCCTATTACCCTCTCCCAGCATTCTTTCTGTAGTCCTTTGCAAGCCTCCTTCTCTTCTTTCTCTCTTGCTCTTTTTTTTTTTTTTTTTGAGGAAGAGTCGCGCTCTGTCACCCAGGCTGGAGTGCAGTGGCGCGATCTAGGCTCACTGAAACCTCTGCCTCCCGGGTTCAAGCTATTCTCCTGCCTCAGCCTCCCAAGTAGCTGGGATTACAGGCGCCCGCCACCGCGCCTGGCTAATTTTTGTATTTTTAGTAGATACGAGGTTTCACCATGTTGGCCAGGCTGGCCTCAGATCTCCTAACCTCAGGTGATCCACTTTAGCCTCCCAAAGTGCTGGGATTACAGGCGTGAGCCACCATGCCCGGCCTCTGCTTTCTCTTTTAATGTAGCCAGGTCCCATTTCCTGTTTTGATTTACTCCATTTCAGGGATTACACTATAACAACCACAGGCACAATTCCCACACCCCTGTCATACTGAGATGTCAGATGGGTATCAAATACCCACACCGGCTTCCCCTCAAACTTGGGTCTCTAGGTCTCTGCCATCTTAAAGAATGGCACATCTACTCCTAAAGGTGTCCCTTCTTTCCCGTCCTCACTGTGCTAGGCTCGGCCCCAGCCTGGGGCTCCACAGGCCGCTTCACCAGCGTAGTGTCCGGAACCCGGGTGGCCGCCCTGAGCCGCCGCTCCTCGGGCTGCACAGGGCTGATGGTGACGAAGTCGCGGGGCCGCGGGCCCAGCAGCTGCGCTCGGGCGGAGGCCGGCCCGGGACCCGGGGCCGCAGCCAGCTTGAGGCGCAATGTGCGCAGGAAGCGGCGCAGGCGGTCTGGGGGGCAGTCCGAGAGCAGCAGCTGCACTGCGCCGGCCCCCGGGGTGTCGTGGGCGGGGAGCCGCAGGGTGCTGCGCCCGGCCTCGGCGAAACGCGTGAAGAGGCGCGCGGCGCGCAGAGGGAAGCAGCGCGGCCGCCCCGCGGGTCCTGGCGCTTGCAGCCGCAGCATCAACTCGCGGCGCTCGTTGCGACCCAGGCTCAGCTCCGCGGTGCGCAGGGCCTGGCGCCTTCGCGGCTGCCCGCCCGGGCTCAGCTCCTCCACAGCCACGCGGCACCGCAGCTCCGAGTCCTCGTATTCCCCTGCCGCCGCCTCTATGCCCGAGAGCATCGTCACCGCCTCTGCTGGTCTGCGAAGACACCGGAGCACAGGGGTCATGAGGATTCATGAGACGTAATGGGTGCTATAGGGGACGTAATGGGTGCTATAAAGGACGTGACAGGGAGCAGGGTCAAGGCTACACAGGATCACGAGGACTGTCACTGGTAACACAAAGAGGTCACAAAGACGGAGAAAGGGCTTTGGGCTAACCAAAAATCCACCCTTAGAATGTGCCCTGGGCCGGGCGCAGTGGCTCACGCTTTAATCCCAGCACTTTGGGAGGCTAAAGTGGGCGGATCACCTGAAGTTAGGAGTTCTGAGACCAGCTTGGCCAACATGGTGAAACCTCGTCTCTACTAAAAATACAAAAATTAGCCGGGCGTGGTGGCGGGCGCTTGTAATTCCAGCACTTTGGGAGGCTGAAGAAGGAAGATCGCTTGAGCCCAGGAACTCGAGGCCATCCTGGGCAACAAAGCGACACCCTCTAATTAAAAAAAAAATACATACATATAAATACATACATATGCATACATTATATATATGTGTGTGTGTATATATATATACACATATATATACACACACGCACCCTGCTACACAATTTACATTTCTATATATCCAATTTCTATATATATATATACACACACTATATATACAATTTCTATACACACACACACACACACACACACACACATATACACACACACCGTGCTACATAACAATTTCCAGAGCGGCGGATGGGCACCGAGGATTAGGGAGCCTCAGGTGTCCTGCAAGGACCTCACTAGAACAGGGGTCCCTGCGCAGAAAGAATCCTCCTTCCCCGAGACCCAGGGCGAGCACATGAATCCTCAGAGTCCTCTCCCCAGGAAGCAGGAGAATCGCCGGTGGGGAGATGCAAAGAGGGCTGCCGTGTAATAAGCGACTTCTGCCTTGTAGGTACATTCACTGGCTTATATGCAGCGGGCAGGTCTCACTCTTCCCCGTGTACAGACGTGGAAACAGGCTAAGAGAGGGAAACTCACTTGCCCTTCATAAGCCACAGCGGCTAGTAGTCAAAGTCAGTGTGATTCCCATGCCCTCGCGCTTCCCACCACCAAGGTGGGGACGAGGTGGAAAATATTCGGCTAGGGAAATCGCGGGGGACCCTGGGACCCTAGAAGCCGTGCTCCCTCAGGCTGACCCATTTGTCTGCACCCTCCCGCCGGAAACCCCTAGATAAATCAGGCTCTTTGCTCCCCACCTCTGGGTTCGGGCAGACACTCACTTGTGCCGACACTCAGATGAACAAGCAGATCGTAGCCGGCCTGTGGCTAAGCTCCGAAACTAGAAATTTTTCAAATGCTAGAGGCAGAAAATCACCCAATCACCGACTGGATCTTTAAATTCTCCAGCCACTCAGAGGTAGGGGCGTAACAATGGGCGTGTCTTTCTTTGCGCCTCTACTCCAGGAGCTTGGGCTGTACCAATTGCCTGCTAGAGGAAGGAGGTTTATGGTTGTGGCCGAGCATACCAAATCCAGTGGACGGCTGGGCGTGGTGGGAGGAGGCCGCCGCTGCGGCAGCCACCCGGCGGCGCGTGGTGTCGGGTCTGAAAACCCTACGCGACTCCGAAGATTTATTTTCAGAACCATCCTTCCAGCACACTCCCTCTCCCCTCTAGCCCGCACGCAGAGGCTGGGCTTAGCCTTGGGGAAGATCTGCCTTTGGACTCTGACACCCCTGTTTACACTCACAGTACCGTTGTCCAGTTCTGGGCAGACCACCCCAAGGCCTGCCCAATCCCTCCCCCGCCCCCAACTCTACATCCTTCTCTGCCTTTGTAAGGGACTTTACGCTTTGGCTCTCTCACTCACCTGAGGCCCATGAGTGAGAAACTCTGAGACCTGTGCCACGTGCCAGAGGGTACAGCGGAAGCGAGTAGAGTCTCTGTCTTCAGGGAAATTTTATCCCTCTTCTTGCACAGGATGCTGAAAGAATTTACTTTTAATCATCTTTATTATCTCATTGAAGCTTGGAATTACATAGCTGGAAAGGATCTTACAGGTGAGTCTGGCTACCTCATTTTACAGATAATGATAAGTACCATGGATTAAATTGCCCTTTCCTTTCCTTTTTCCTTCTTAGGGCTCACTCTGTCGCCCAGGCTGTAGTGGAGTGCAGTGGCGCAATCTCTGCTCACTGCAACCTCTGCCGTGGCGCGATCGTGGCTCACTGCAACCTCCGCCTCCTGGGCTCTGGTGATCCTCCCGCCTCAGCCCCCCAGGTAGCTGGAACTACAGATGCACACCCAGCTAATTTATATATATATATATATACACACACACACACACACACACACATATATATACACACACACATATATATACACACATATATATATACACACATATATATATATATAATTTTTTTTTCGTATAGACGGGATGTCACCATGTTTCCCAGGCTTGTCTCGAACTCCAGAGGTCAAACGATCCACCCACCGTGGCCTCCCGAAGTCCTAGGATTACAGGCATGAGCCCGGACCTTATTTTTCAAATGAGAAAAAAGCAAGGCTTCCAGAGATTTTACTGAAGGTCACATAGCTGATATGGAGAGCAAAACCAAACATTGAACCCAGATTACCTGCTCGCTTAATCACTCCATGGGGTTTAGCTACTATACCACACTGCTCCCAGTCTGTTAGCGGTAGAGGGTGGTGACTGAAAGTTGTCCAGGTTCTTGGCGTTTTGAACAAAGAATTGGACAAAATGCCCATCAAAGCAAAGAAACAATGAAGCAACAAAAGAACAAAAGCAGGAATTTTTTGAAAACGAAAGTACGGCTAGGCGCGGTGGCTCACGTCTGTAATCCCAGCACTTTGGGAGGCCGAGGTGGGGGGATCACTTGAGGTCAGCAGTTCCAGACCACCCTGACCAACATGGTGAAACCCTGTCTCTACTAAAAATACAAAAATTTCCGGGTGTCGTGGTGGACATCTGTAATCCCAGCTGCTTGGGAGGCTGAGGCATGAGAATCACTTGAATCCAGGAGGCAGAAGATGCAGTGAGCCTGGATCGTGCCGCTGCACTCCAGCCTGAGCGACAGAGCGAGAACTTGTCTCAAAACAAACAACAACAACAACAAAAAACAAAAACGAAAGTACACTCCACAGTGTGGGAGGGGACCCGAGATACAGAATTTTCTTGGGTTCAAATACCCCCTAGAAGTTTCCCATTGGGAACTTTACGCTTACTTCATGTAACTGAAGTGGTAGGGATAATCAGTCTGATTGGTTGCAGACAGCAACCATTCAGAGGCCGGAGTGAAGTTACAAAGTTGCAAACGAAGACTGGACCCACACTCGTATGATTTGTTGCAGACAGCCAATCTCCCATCTGCCAATCTCCCATCTGCCATGCGGGAAACGTCAAAGGGAGTAGCCTTTGGTCCTTTTGTCCTTGTCCTTACTTAGGAGTGGAAGTTAGAGTTTTCCTTTTTTTTTTTTTTTTTTTTTTGGGAGACAGAGTCTGGCTCTGTGCTCTGTTGCCCAGGCCGGAGTGCAGTGGCAGGATCTCGGCTCACTGCAACTTCTGCCTCCTGGGTTCAAGCGATTCTTCTGCCTCAGCTTCCCAAGTAGCTGGGACTACAGGTGCGTGCCACCATGCCCATTTAATTTTTGTATATTTGGTAGAGATGGGGTTTCACCATATTGGCCAGGCTGGTCTCGAACTCCTGACTTCGTGATCCGCCTACCTCGGCCTCCCAAAGTGCTGAGATTACAGGCGTGAGCCAACATGCCCGGCCAGGGTTTTCTTTTTTTTTCTTCTTCTTCTTCTTATTTTTTTGAGGTGGAGTCTCTATTTGTTGCCAGGCTGGAGTGCAGAGGCGCTATCTTGGCTCACTGCAACCTCTGCCTCCCCCATTCAAGCGATTCTCCTGCCTTAGCCTCCCAAGTAGCTAGGACTACAGGTGCATGCCACCATGCCCAGCTAATTTTTGTATATTTAGTAGAGACGGGGTTTCACCATGTTGGCCTGGATGGTCTCAATCTCTTGACCTCGTGATCTGCCCGCCTCGGCCTCCCAAAGTGATGGGATTACAGGTGTGAGCCACTGTGCCCAGCCGGGTTTTCCTTTTAATTTAGTTCTAGGAAGTCGGCGTGAAACAGCCTTAGGTTCCCTGCCTCCAGACCCTGTTCTTCTGCCTCAAGGTGACTGGCCTAGCTTCATGAAAGGTATAACCTGGACTGGAATCTCAGCTAGTAACAGCCACTGCAATGCCTTTCCAGTGGATGCTACCCTAAGCAGGTTTCCATAATGTCTCAAGCCTCTGTTTTCTCAAAATGGGAGAAAGATAAAAATAGTCTAAAATTGATTGGTGATAGTTGCACAACCCCGTGACTATACTGAAAACCATTGAATCGAATGCTTTGAATGCTTAAATTGTATGGTATGTGAATTATATCTCCATAAACCTGTTAGAAATCTTTTTTTTTTTTTTTTTTTTTTTTTTGAGACAGGTTGTCACTCTGCCACCCAGGCTGGAGTACAGTGGCACAATCATAACTCACTGCCGCCTTGACCTTCCTGCTCAAGTGATCCTCCCATCTCAGCCTCCCAAGTAGTTGGAACTACAGATGACTACCACCACGCCTAGCAAATTTTTGTATATTTTATAGAGACTAGGGTCTCGCCATGTTGCCCAGGCTGGTCTCGAACTCCTGGTCTCAAGAGATCTGCCAGCCTCAGCCTGCCAGAGTGCTGGGATTACAGGAGTGTGCCACCATGCCTGGCTTGAAAGAAATCTTGAGAGATATTTTTCTTCTCCAGTGTTGTCTTGACATATATTGAATATCAGTGGCATGCGTCATTGTGTATGAGTAAATGAGTAGGTTAAGAAAAATTTTCAGCTGGGTGTGGTGGCTCACGTCTGTAATCCCACCACTTTGGGAAGCTGAGGCAGGTGGATCATGAGGTCAGGAGTTCAAGACCAGCCTGGCCAAGGTGGTGAAACCCCATCTTTACTAAAAATACAAAAATTAGCTGGGTGTGGTTGCAGGCACCTGTAATCCCAGCTACTCGGGAGGCTGAGGCAGGAGAATCGCTTGAACCCAGGAGACAGAGGTTGCAGTGAGCCAGGATCGCACCACTGCACTCCAGCCTGGGCGACAGAGCGAGACTCTGTCTCAAAAAAAAAAAAAAAAAAAAAAAAAGAGAGAGAGAAAAGTTTTCAAGGTCATTATGGTAGGCAGAATAATGACCCCCTTCCCCAAAATGTCCATGTTCAAATCCCCAGAATTTGTGAATATTATCTTACATTGGCAAAAGGGACTTTGCAGATATGATTAAGTTTTTTTTGTTGTTTGTTTTTTTTTTTTTGAGGCGGAGTTTCACTCTTTTTGCCCAGGCTAGAATGCAATGGCATGATCTCAGCTCACTACAATCTCCACCTCCCGGGTTCAAGCAATTCTCCTGCCTCAGCCTCCCTAGTAGCTGGGATTACAGGCATGTGCCACCACACCTGGCTAATTTTGTATTTTTAGTAGAGACAGGGTTTCTCCATGTTGGTCAGGCTGGTCTTGTACTCCTACCTCAAGTGATCCGCCCACCTCGGCCTCCCAAAGTGCTGGGATTACAGGCGTGAGCCACCACACCCGGTCATGATTAAGTTTTTTGAGATGAAGATGTTATTCTGGATTATATGAGTGGCCCAATGTAATCACAGGGGAAAGAAGGAAACAGGAGTCAGAGAAGATATGACAAAGGAAGTAGAGTTGAGAGAGAGAGAAAGAGAGACGTGAAGATGTTACTGTTGGCTTTGAGGTTGGAGGCAAGGGCCATAGACTAAACCAAGGAAGGCAGGAGCTCTCTAGAAGCTGGAAAGGGCAGGGAAATGGATTATCTCCTGGAGTCTCCAGAAGGAAAACAGCTTTTGATTTTAGCACAGTAGGACACATTTCAGACTCCTGGCTTCCAGAATGACAAGATGATAAATTTTTGTTGTTTTAAGCCACTAAATGTATGATAATTTGTTATAGCAGCCATAGAAATAAGAAACAAATACAGTCACATAGAGAGAAAATGAAAGAGCTGGGATTATGAACCCAGGTCTGTTTCCAAAGCCTGTGTTCTCTCTTTCCACTGCCCTCTGCTTACAATGGGCCTAGCGCACTTACTCACAGGGGAAGCCAAATGCCTTACCCTGATTCTGTGTGCAATACCCCAAACTGCTTCAAGGGAAGGCACCAGAATGTTCCAACGGATTTTCTCTTAATATGTTTTTTTTTTGTTTTGGCTTTCAAACTTTTTTTTTTCTTTTTTTGAGACGGAGTCTCGCTCTGTCGCCCAGGCTGGAGTGCAGTGGTGCAATCACGGCTCACTGCAAGCTCCGCCTCCCGGGTTCACGCCATTCTCCTGCCTCAGCCTCCCGAGTAGCTGGGACTACAGGCGCCCGCCACTACGCCCAGCTAATTTTTTGTATTTTTAGTAGAGACGGGGTTTCACCATGTTAGCCACGATGGTCTCGATCTCCTGACCTCGTGATCTGCCCGCCTCTGCCTCCCAAAGTGCTGGGATTACAGGCGAGAGCCACCGCGCCCGGCCTTGGCTTTCAAACTTTTTAAAAACAATTGTGGAAAAATATACACGACATTTATCGTTTTAATTATTTTTAAGTGTATAATTCATGGCATTAAGTGCATTCCAAATGTATAACCATCACCACAATTTATTTAATTAATTAATTAATTTATTTATTTTGAGACAAAGTCTCACTCTGCTGCTCAGGCTAGAGTACAATGGCACGATCTCGGCTCACTGCAACCCCCACTTCCCGGGTTCAAGCGATTCTCCTGCCTCAGATTCCCGAGTAGCTGGGACTACACCTGCCTGCCACCACGCCCGGCTAATTTTTGTATTTTTAGTAGAGACGGGGTTTCACTATGCTGGCCAGGCTGGTCTCGATCTCCCGACCTCAGGCGGTCCACCTGCCTCGGCCTCCCCAAGTGCTGGGATTACAGGCATGAGCCACCGCACCTGGCCACAATTTATTTATTTATTTTTTCACTTTCCCCCACAATTTATTTTTGAATGTTTTCATTATTTCACATAGAAACTTCATCCAGTTCAGGCGTGGTAGCTCACGCCTATAATCCCAGCACTTGGGGAGGCCAAGGCGGGTGGATTACCTGAGGTCAGGAGTTTGAGGCCAGCCTGACCAACAAAGTGAAACCCCATCTCTACTAAAAATACAAAAATTTGCCGGGCGTGGTGGTGGGCACCTGTAGTCCCAACTACTCAGGAGGCTGAGACAGGAGAATGGCGTGAACCCGGGAGGTGGATGTTGCAGTGAGCCGAGATCACGCCACTGCACTCCAGCCTAGGTGATGGAGCGAGACCCCATCTCAAAGAGAAGAAAAAAATGAAACTTCATCCATTAGGCAATAACTCATCATTCCTACTTCCTCTCACACTTTAGTTCTCTCATTTTATTATGAAAATATCCAGGCCAGGCACGGTGGCTCACGCCTGTAATCCTAGCACTTTGGGAGGCCGAGGTGGGCAGATCATGAGGTCAAGAGATGGAGACCATCCTGGCCAACATGGTGAAACCCCGTCTCTACTAAAAATACAAAAATTAGCTGGTCGTGGTGGTGCACACCTGTAGTCCCAGCTACCTGGGAGGCTGAGGCAGGAAAATCGCTTGAACCCCGGAAGTGAAGGTTGCAGTAAGTTGAGATCACACCACTGCCCTCCAGCCTGGTGACAGAGCGAGACTCTGTCTCAAAAAAAAAAAAAAAAAAAAAAAAGCAAGCAAACAAACAAAAATCCAAGCATATACAGAAAGAGCGAACGAATTGTACAGTGAACATTGATACATTCATCACCAATCTACAATATTTTGCAGTATTTGTTTTATCACATCCATACATCTACCCATCTCTTTGTTATGTACTTCAAAGCTACAGAGATGAGTATATTTCACTTCTAACACTTTAGCACGCATAGCATTAACCAGAGTTTATGTTTATCTTTTTTTTTTTTTTGAGACGGAGTCTCGCTCTGTCTCCCAGGCTGGAGTGCAGTGGTGCGATCTCAGCTCACTGCAAGCTCCGCCTCCCGGGTTCACACCATTCTCCTGCCTCAGCCTCCGGAGTAGCTGGGACTGCAGGCGCCCGCCACCACGCCCAGCTAATTTTTTTGTATTTTTAACAGACACGGGGTTTCACCGTGGTCTTGAGCTCCTTACAAGTGATCCACCCGTTTCGGCCTCCCAAAGTGCTGGGATTACAGGCGTGAGCCACTGCGCCCACCCATGTTTATCTTTTAAAAAAAATTTTTTTGTTCGTGTCCTGCACGGCGGCTCACACCTGTAATCCCAGCACTTTGGGAGGCCAAGGCCGGCGGATCACGAGGTCAGGAGTTCGAGACCAGCCTGGCCAATATGGTGAAATCCTGTCTGTACTAAAAATACAAAAATTAGCCAGGCGTGGTGGCGTGTACCTGTAATCCCAGGTACTCGGGAGGCTGAGGCAGAAGAATCGCTTGAATCCCAGAGGCGGAGGATGCAGTGAGCTGAGATCTGGCCACTGCACTCCAGCTTGGGTGACAGAACCAGGCTTTATCTCAAAAAAAAAATTTTTTTTGTTGTTTTTGTTTGAGACAGAGTTTTGCTCTTGTTTTTTTTTTTGAGACGGAGTCTTGCTCTGTCACCCAAGCTGGAGTGCAGTGGCACAATCTGGGTTCACTGCAAGCTCCACCTCCCGGGTTCATGCCATTCTCCTGCCTCAGCCTCCCGAGTAGCTGGGACTATAAGCGCCCGCCACCATGCCCAGCTAATTTTTTGTATTTTTAGTAGAGACGGGGTTTCACCATGTTAGCCAGGATGGTCTCCATCTCCTGATCTCGTGATCCACCCGCCTCAGCCTCCCAAAGTGCTGGGATTACAGGCGTGAGCCACTGCACCTGACCCTTGTATTTTTAGCAGAGACCGTGTTTCATCCTGTTGGCTAGGCTGGTCTTGAACTCTTGACCTCAGGTGATCTGGCCGCCTCGACCTCCCAAAGTGCTGAGATTACAGGCATGAGCCACCAAGCTCAGCTTTTTTTTTTTTTTTTTTTTTCTAAAAGTAAAAAGGCCAGGTGTTGTGCTCATGCCAGTAATCCCAGCACTTTGGGAGGTCAAGGCAGGTCAAGGCCCTTGAGCCCAGGAGTTACTGACCAGCCTGGGAATCCAGGTGAGACCCCCATCTCTACAAAAATTAAAAAAAAAAAAAAAAGCTGGACGTGGTTGCACATGCCTATGGTCCCAGCTACTTGGGAGGCTGAGGCTAGAGGATGACTTGAACCCAGGAGGTCAATGCTGCAGTGAGCTGTGATCACACCATTGCACTCCAGCCTGGACAACAGAGCAAGACTCTGTCTCATAGAAAAATAATAATGAATTACATTTAAAAATCTTTTTAGAGACAGAGTCTCACTCTGCTGCCAGGCTGGACTCAAATACTTGGGCTCAAGTGACCCTCTGGGCTCAGCCTGTCTAGTCACTGGGGCAACAGGTGCATGCCTGGCTATGTTTACTTTTTTTTTTTTTTTTTTTTGAGACAGAGTCTTGTCCTGTCATCCAGACTGGAGTGCAATGGCGCGATCTCGGCTCACTGCAACCTCCATCTCCTGGGTTCAAACCAATCTACTGCCTTGGCCTCCCAAGTAGCTGGGATTACAAATGCCTGCCACCACGCCCAGCTAATTTTTGTATTTTTAGTAGAGACGGGGTTTCACCATGTTGGCCAGGCTGGTTTCGAACTCCTGACCTTGCGATCCACCCGCATCGGCCTCCCAAAGTGCTGGGATTACAGGCATTAGTCACTGTGCCTAGCTTTTTTTTTTTTTTTTTTTTTTTTTTTTTTTTTGAGACAGGGTCTGGCTCTGTTGCACAGGCTGGAGTGCAGTGGCAAGATCTTCACTCACTGCAACCTCTGCCTCCTGGGCTCAAGCCAACCTCCCACCTCAGCCTCCCAAGTAGCTGGGATTACAGGCACACACCACCATGCCCAGCTAACTTTTGTATTTTTTGTAGAGACAAGGTCTCACTATGCTGCCCAGGCTGGTCTCAAACTCCTGAGCTCAACCAAACCGCCCACCTTGGCCTCCCAAAGTGCTAGGATTATAGGCTTGAGCCACCATGCTGGACCATGTTTACATGTTTAATGTAAACTTCACATACAGTGAAACACATAAGTCTTAGGAGTATCATTAGAGGACCTTTGCAAATTAATATACCTGTGTAGCCCAAACCCCTATCAGGATTTACAACTGTGCTGTCCAATACAGTGGCCACTAGCCACATGTGGCTATTTTAATTTAAACTTAAATCAATTAAAACTAAGTGAAACTCAAATCCAGTGCTCAATTGCCACATGTGGTTAGTGGCTATTACATTGGATAGCACAGATAGGGGACAGTCTCCACTGCATGAAATTGTAAGAACATTATCATCACCTAGAAACTTCCTTTGTGCCCCTTCTCAGTCAATCCCCACTCTCAGTCCTTAGACAACCTCTGTTCTGATTTTATTTTTAACCATGGATTAGTTTAGCTTGTTCTAGCATCTTTTTTTTTTTTTTTGAGACGGAGTCTCGCTCTCTCGCCCAGGCTGGAGTGCAGTGGCGTGATCTCGGCCCACTGCAACCTCTGCCTTCCAGGTTCAAGTGATTCACCTGCTTCAGCCTCCCGAGTAGCTGGGACTACAGGCACGTGCCACCACGCCCGGCTAATTTTTTGTATTTTTAGTAGAGACGGGGTTTCACCGTTTTGGTCAGACTGGCCTCGAACTCCCTACCTCAGGTGATCCGCCCGCCTCTGCTTCCCAAAGTGTTGGAATTACAGGCGTGAGCCACCGCGCCCGGCTGGATGTATGTTTTAATTTGAGACGGAGTCTTGCTCTGTCGCCCAGGCTGGAGTGCAGTGGCGCGATCTCGGCCCACTGCAACCTTCGCCTCCCGGGTTCACGCCATTCTCGTGCCTCAGCCTCCGGAGTAGCTGGGACTACAGGCGCTTGCCACCACGCCCGGCTAATTTTTTGTATTTTTAGTAGAAACGGGGTTTCGCCATGTCGCCCAGGCTGGTCTCGAGCTCGTTACAAGTGATCCACCCACCTCGGCCTCCCCAAGTGCTAGGATTACGGGCGTGAGCCACCGCGCCCGGCCTGGATTTATGTTTTAATTTATTTTGAATAAATACCTAGGTGAGAAATTCTGGGTCATAGAGTAGTTGTATATTTAGTTTCATATGAAACTGCGAGATCTTTCTTCAAAGTGGTTGTACTCCCCACACAGGATTTTGTCTGAGCAACAAAGTCCCTGAAGGGAAAGGTATCGAACGTGTAACTAGACACTGCCTGGTGGTGGATTAAAGGTCCTCGGGTCTTCGCTCCTCCCCGCTCCACGCGCCGTGGGCCTACCAGCTGCATCCTGATTGGCCCGCGGCGTAGGGAGGCGAGGCCAGAGGGAGCCCTACCTCCTGGGGCTGTACTTCCTCCCCTTCGGCTTCGGGCGGTTCTGGGCATCCGCCTGGCACTCTGCTCCCTGCTGCCGCCGTGAGGTCAGTCTGGATTGAGGTGCAACGCTGCTCTCGGATCTCGCCCAACCCAAAGCCTGGTTTGGAGGCAAGATCTCAAGAGGAAAGGGTTTTCTTCATTTTGAAATTTCCTTCTCGGAATATCCTTCCACACGTCTTATCTGCTCGCTGTCATTGAGAGGTCTCAGTTCAGTCCCTGGCTCATTAATAATAGCTACAATGACATTAGCACAGAGGGGGTTATAAAATGCATTTTTGGCATTATCTCATGTGATACTACTCAAAAGGCCCCGTCCCTTCCACCTTAGGATCCTTTCTCTCCAAGCTTTTTGCCCTCCCGCTTTCGCAGCCCGAAGCTTACAAGGACAGTCTGTAGAGGAGCTGAACGGGAAACGGTATTTATTTTACTGTCTTCCAGTTTCCAGAGCAGGACGGCACCTTGCACTGTCATCACCGGGCAGCGGACACTCATTTTGTTGAACCTCTCATACAGCTGATCCTCTCTTAACTTCCACGACTTCACACTCCCCTCGTTTCTTCCTGTCTACTGGCTGCTCCATGTTAATCTCCTTTGCTAACACCTCTTCCTCATTAGACCTCTCACTGATCCTCTCTCTCTTCCTTCCCTCCCTCCCTCCCTCTTTCCTTCCTTCCTTCCTTCCTTCCCTCCATCTCTCCCTCCCTCCCTCTTTCCTTCCTTCTTTGGTGACTCAATTATCAACTACATGATGATTCCCAATATTCTATCTCCAGCCTGCCCTTCTTCCCAGAACACCAAACAATATCCCCATTTGTCTTCCTGAGATTTCCACATGGATGCCAATAGGCATGTCAGATTCACTTTCTCCAAAACAGAGGTTTTAATCTCCTTCCCCAGTACCATATACGCCTGTTTTCCTCCTTTCTTTATCATCTCAGTAAATGGCACCACCATTTTGGGCTCAATTAAAAAACCCATGCCATATCCCTGATTTGTTTCTTCAACTGCCACATCCAACCCACCATTGAAACCCGATGTTTCTTGTCTTTTTTATTTTCTTTCTTTCTTTCTTTCTTTTTTTTTTTTTTTGAGACGGAGTTTTGCTCTTGTTGCCCAGGCTGGAGTGCAATGGTGCAATCTTGGCTTACCACAACCTCCTCCTCCTGGGTTCAAGCAATTCTCCTGCCTCAGCCTCCCGAGTAGCTGGGATTACAAGCATGCGCCACCACACCTGGCTAATTTTGTATTTTTAGTAGAGATGGGGTTTCTCCATGTTGGTCAGGCTGGCCTCGAACTCCCGACCTCAGGTGATCCATCCACCTTGGCCTCCCAAAGTGCTGGGATTACAGGTGTGAGTCACAGTGCTGGACCTCTTTTTTTTTTTTTTTTTTTTTAACAAGGTCTTGCTCTGTCACTCAGGCTGGCAATTGTAGCTCACTGCAGTCTCCAACTCCTGGCCTTAAGCGATCCTCCTGCCTCAGCCTCATAAATAGCTGGGACTAAAAGGTGTGCAGCACCATGCCTGGCTAATTTATTTAAAAATTTTTTTGTAGAGATAGAGGCTCACTAAGTTGCCCAGGTTGGAAGGTAGGGTCTTTTAAGACGTATAAATCAGATTTTGCAGCTGGTGTAGTTAAAAGCCCTCAATGCCTCCCTAAGACTATTCATCTTAGAATAAAACCCACAGTCCTTACCATAGCCTGAAGTCAATTCCCCTTCTGTGCACTGTGACCTCAAGCCTACTGCTCTCCCTTGCTCACTAAGCTTCTGTCACACTGGCCTCCTTGATGTTTCATAATACCCAAAGCCCTTTCTTGTGCCAGAGTCTTTGCACTTGCTCTTTCCTTTGCAGGAAATGCCCTCCCCCTTCCTCCCCACCTCTTTGTGTGGCTGTCTTTTTTGTCATCATTTAGGTCTCAGCTGAAATATCCACTCTTCAGAAAGGCTTCCCCCACCACACATACCATATCTAAAAATGGGCTCCCCCAGTTTCTATTTTTTTTTTTTTTTAGACGGAATCTCACTCTGTCGCCCAGGCTGGAGTGCAGTGGTGCAATCTCCGCTCATTGCAACCTCCACCTCCCGGGTTCAAGCAGTTCTCTGCCTCAGCCTCCCAAGTAGCTGGGATTACAGGTGCCTGCCACCACGCCTGGCTAATTTTTGTATTTTTAGTAGAGACGGGGTTTCACCATCTTGGCCAGGCTGGTCTTGAACTCCTGACCTCAGGTGATCCACCTGCCTCGGCCTCCCAAATTGCTGGGATTATAGGTGTGAGCCACCACACCCAGCCACAACAGGTATTTTTTGAATGGATGAATCAATGAATAAAGAAACCACTCCAAGTCCTGATCCCTCTATCTCTTTTCTAGCTCTTGAATCTATCCTCCACATCTTCGTAACCACTGCTCTGGTTCAGTGGTTCAGCAAGTTGCATTACATCCAACTTGGATTTCTGGAATAATCTACTCAATGGACTACCCTGTCTTTCTTGCCCATATTGCAGTCATGAAAATGAGCTTGTAAGATGAAAATGAGATTGTGTCATACCTCACTTCAAGCTTCAGTAGCCCCCTGCTACTTGCAGGAGGAATTTCAATCCCTTAGGTCAGCACTCAAGGCCTTTAGTGCTCTGGCTCCTGCTGCCTCGTTGGCGGCATCTGACCGAATTCGCCTTCCCCATCCTGCCCCCAACACATATGACCACATAAAGACTGCCTACAATTCACCTAACAAGTCAGGATATTCTACAAGTTCTCACTTTTGTGAGATGTTCTCTTGTCCTGAACTTTCCCTCCGCCCCTATCCAACTAACCCTGCTGGAATACAACTCAACCCCTCCTCTGGGAGCCACTCTCACCACACACCATGTACTTTTTCATCAGAGTCCTTCTCAGGGCTGGGTACCATGTCTGAGGTCTATAATCCCAGCACTTTGGGAGGCCAAGGTGGGAGGATTACTTGAGCCTGGGAGGTTGAGACTGCACTGAGCTGTGATTGCACCACTGCACTCCAACCTGAGTGACGGAGCAAGACCCATATTATTATTTTTTTAAGTGTCCTTATCAGGACTTTTCTACCTTCCTGCTAGTTTGGTTCATCAGCTCTCCAAGGCAGGACCTAGATCTTACGTGGTGTGGTCACACGATGCTGCCCAAAGGAGTCATGTGGAGTCAGGCAGGGTTTGAATCCAGTCAAGTGGCCTTAACCAGGTCATCTAACTTCTTCAAGCCTCAGGTTCCTGATCTGTTCAATGAGGATAACAATTGTATCTATTTCATGGATACTTTCGTGAGGATTAAATGAGATATAGGGAGAGTTTAGAATAGTGAGTAGATAACAGGGGGCCTTACATTCTTTTCAGTGAATAATTGTAGGATGATGCCTTAGAAAGCACCCCCACTTAAGGGGCACTCAGTACACTTTGCAGAATGATTAAATGGTACACACACAAAACAGACCCCCACACCTCCCAAACCTTCAATGACTTCCCATTGCCCTGAGGTTAAAATGTGGTCTCCTCCACACAACCTACAAGGCCCTCTCTGCACAAAGCTGTCTGCTTTTCCAGACTGGCCGCCCTACATACACATGCTGTGCTGTTCATGCCTCCATGCCATTGATTACACGCTGTCCCCTCTCCCTAGAATGCCTGTCCTACCCCTTTGTCCTGGTTCTGGTGCCCCTTCTCTGTG
This sequence comes from Pan troglodytes, assembly GCF_028858775.2. Taxonomy (NCBI): domain Eukaryota; kingdom Metazoa; phylum Chordata; class Mammalia; order Primates; family Hominidae; genus Pan; species Pan troglodytes. The sequence continues at coordinate 56,827,314 of NC_072414.2, forward strand.
CATTTACCTTCTCATTTAACACTCGGCATTCTCATCTTCTTACATGCCTTTCTCCCCAGTAGAGGACAGGGATCCTGAGCTCTGCCGTTATCTCCCAGCCACTATTGTAGGGACTGACAGACAAAGAAAATAAAATATGTGTTGAATGAAAGCACACAGTATAGAGGCAAAACCAGAGGGTTTTTTGAGCTAGATGGGAAAACTGAGGCCAGAGTAGTTCTCAATGGCTCATTCCTCAAAATGACAGAACTATTTGGATGTCAAACCAACCTGTCCTCACTGCTCTCTCCCTACAAAGGGCTGCTTCTGCGTAACAAAATGAATTTCCCCAGGGTCTCTGGTCTGCTGCAGGTGGAGCATGAGTTTCCAGATACAAGATCTTCTGAGTCCTTGATCATTGGAGTAGAATGCTGCACAGCTCTGCAGATTGAGGGAATAAAACCATGTGGTGGCTGAAAGAGGTTGCTACATATACAGACTATCTCAGATCCTCAGCCTCAATTTTCCTTCATCTTTCCTTCCTTTCTTTCTCTCTTTTTCTTTCCTTTCTTTCTTTCTCTTTTCCCTCCTTGCGTCCCTCCCTCCCTCCCTTCTCTCTCTCTCCCTTTTTTTTTTTGACAGAGTTTCACTCCTGTTGCCCAGACTGGAGTGCAATGGCGTGATCTCAGCTCACTGCAACCTCCGCCTTTCGGGTTCAAGCGATTCTCCTGCCTCAGCCTCTCAAGTAGCTGGGATTACAGGGATGCACCACCTCGCCTGGCTAATTTTGTATTTTTAGTAGAGACGGGGTTTCTCCACGTTGGTCAGGTTAGTCTGAACTCCCGACCTCAGGTGATCAGCCTGCCTCAGCCTCCCAAAGTGCTGGGATTACAGGTGTGAGCCACCGCTCCCGGCTCTCTTTTCTTTCCTTCCTTCCCTCCCTCCTTCCTTCCTCTCTCCTTCCTTTTTTCTTTTCTTTCTTTCCTTCCTTCCTTTCTTTTCTTTTTCTCTTTCCTTTTTTCCTTCCTTCCTTTCTCTTTCTTTTCTTTTTCTCTTTCCTTTTTTCCTTCCTTCCCTCCCTCCTTCCTCTCTCTCTCCTTCCTTCCTTCCTCTTTCTTTTCTTTTCTATTCTTTCTTTTTCTTGACCAGTGTTATAATATCAGCCTCAATTTTCTTCATTCCTTTAGATAAAGGATCCCAGGCCTAGGCATGAGGGAGAAGTGTACCTGCATCTCCTTTCCCCTTGGCCTGGGAGCCCCAGGCTGCCCTTTTCCATACAGGGCTAGAAGTAGCCTGGGAGCCTGAGGGCTGGCAGAAGGCCGTGAAAGGGGAGCTTGGTCGCTGGCACAGCCGCTGCTATGGCAGCCAGAGCCGAAGAAGGTTACCATTGATCTCACATGCACTTAATTTTCCCTTCCTTGGCATGGGACGGGGTTGACCAGGAGAGCTAAGGGGGAGTATGCGTGTGTGTGTGAGAGGGGAGCGGTGCTGCAGGCTGCGATGCAGCCAGTTACTTTCTCTCTCTGGGCCTCAGTTTCTCCAGTGTAAAATGAGGGCGTATGGTATAACTAAAATCATTACTCTCTGCTGGTCCCCACACTCCCACTCTCCAGTAAGGCTGTCAGGGCTGCAAGCTCACCGCGGGATCGGGGGGATGGTCGACCCTCAGATACGGGAGGGATTGAGCGATGCCCAAGGAGAGCAGGAGAACACTGCGCTTGGAGACCCCTGAGAGCCAGGGGCGGGCCGCCCCCTGAAGGGACCCCGGAGTCCCGACTCTCAGCTCCAGCTCTTCCTGTGACACCACCCTCCGGACAGAGACCCAAGCTCCAGGCCCGGCCCCGCCCAGAGGTTCCAGGGAGAAGACCAGGCCACCGCCCACTGCCCGGCGTCGGGGAGGAAAGAGGAGGAGCCTCTGTATGCCCACATCTCTGGCCGCCCAGGGCAGCTCGGCTCGGTCTCGCAACCCCAGCCCACTGGTTCGGAAGACTTCAAAGGCTCCACCGCCAGCGCCCCCAGCGCTCACTCTGTGCGCCCCACCCCAGCCCTGCCCGCGCGCCGCTCCCGCCACCCTCGCCTCAGTCTCTGGGCCGGAAGCCCCCTCCCCTCCCCCGCCGCAGCCCCCTCCTAGTCCCTCTCCCTCCGCCGATGCAGGAAACCTTCTCCGCCCTCTTCCTCCAGTTGCATCTCCGCCCGGCTCCTCCGTCCAGTCTCCAACCCAGGCCCCGCCCCTCCCCACCCATTTCCCGCCCTGGGCCGGGCCCCCGGCCCCACCGCCCCCTCCCCGGCCCCGCCCCGGCCCCCGGAAGCCTCACCCCGCCCCCGGCCCCGCCCCCCCGAAGTTTCTTGGGCCCCCGGCAGCCGGCGGGACAGAACGCGGAGAGTCGCCGCCTGGCCGGCGTAGACGCGGTGGCAGAGCCCGCGCGGCGCTGGAAGCGAGTGGCGGAGCGGCGGGACCTCGGCGGACTCGCCATGGAGGAGGAGGTGAGGGCGGGGCCCGGCGGGGCGTTGGGCTGGGGTCCTCGAGCCCCTCACGGGGATTGCGGTCCTGGGCTCAGGCCCTCGTTCCTGCCCGCCCCACTCCCGCCAGTCTCACCTCAGGAAGAGCCTGGGCAAATGGGGCAGGGGCGAGGGGCTGGATCCATATCGGGGACTTCGCAGACCGCGTCCTCCTTCATTCTCGCTGACTTTCTCACCAGTTGTGGGGCGTCGTGGTTGTTACTGTTCCCATTGGATTGACCAGGAGACTGAGACTCCAGCGAGTTTGATGACTTGCTGAAAGTGGCCTGGGTGACTGGGCTCGAACCCCGATTACCGTGGTCGGATCCTGACTCTGTGTGTGTGTGTGTGTGTGTGTGTGTGTGTCGGATCCTGACTGTGTGTGTGTGTGTGTGTGTGTTGGGGGGTTCCTGTCTCAAGGATCGGATCCTGACTCTGTGTGTGTGTGTGTGTGTGTGTGTGTGTGTGTGTGTTGGGGGGGTTCCTGTCTCAAGGATGTGACCATGCTTTGGTGGCAGGAGGATTGGAGAAGTTGCTTTTTTCTCCCTTGTATAAGTCTCTGTATCTTCCCCCACTCTCTCCCCGCTCCACATCCATCTGAGCAGCTAGCTGTAGGGAAGGAATCGGGAGTCCGGCCCACCTAGGGTCTGATCTTAGTCCCTGCCTTCCCCACCCGAGGGCTGGACCAACTGTGTCCCTGGAGCCTCCTTCTAACCACTCAGAACACTCTTGGCCTGGGATTGGGTCTTGCCCCTGCCCCTGCCCTTTACTTGCAAACTCAGTTCTGCCAGCAGCCGCTTTATCCGAGGGTCCAGCACGCAGCAAGCACTTAATATATGCCTGTGGAATGATTAAGTTAAAATGAGGGGCCTGTTGGGTCTAGAGGAAGGTGAATTTGTTTCTTATCCCCTGAGGGGGTCCCAGCTTCAGCCCCTCTCAGCCCAAGGGAAGGGGCATGTCTTTGCCTCCTTGGATGGGGAGGAAAGATGAAGTTCTCTGCCTTGGGGGAACCCTGGCCAGCTGGGAAGCCCTGAGTGGACCGGACTGCCTGTGTCCCTTCAGTGCCCACCTCCCACTTTCCCAGGGCCATGGATAGGAGCAGCTAGTGGTCCGTCAGGGCTCCCTCTAGGCCAGGCCCTGCCTTTCTGTGGGATGGTAGATAAGTCACTTCCCCTCTCAGCCTTCATTTCCTCTTCTACAAAATATAGTGCCTGTCCTCCTCATACTCCTGGCCTGACAGTGGCCCGTTCTCTCAGTGGGTGAAGGTAGGGGGCAAAGTCAGGCCTCTGTGATTTGCTGCGGTTTCTTTCTGGCTGTTAGGTGGGGCTGCCATCTGCCTGCCCCAGGCCCCTGCTGCAAGGGCTGGGCTCTCTGGCCAGGGCTCCTCCCCTGCTCCCAGAGGATGTGGGTCAGGATTACTCCATCTCCTGATCTGCTCTGGCCCCTAATTAAGGGAAGTTCTCCGGACACCTCCTGGGCCCGGCTCAGCTCTGTACACCCTTGGTCCTGAATCTCTCACATTGTCACTTTCTTTTCTTTTTTTTTTTTTTTTTTTGAGACGGAGTTTCGCTCTTGTTGCCCAGGCTGGAGTGCAGTGGCAAGATATTGGCTCACCGCAACCGCCACCTCCTGGGTTCAAGCAATTCTCCTGCCTCAGCCTCCTGAATAGCTGGGATTACAGGCATGCACCACCACGCCTGGCTAATTTTGTATTTTTAGTAGACATGGGATTTCTCCATGTTGGTCAGGCTGGTCTCGAAGTCCTGACCTCAGGTGATCTGCCTGCCTCGGCCTCCGAAAGTGTTGGGGTTACAGGCATGAGCTATTGCACCCAGCCTATATTGCCACTTTCTGACTCCTAGATGCCCAAAGCTCTCTAAATACCTGGGCCATCTAAGTTCTTGTCCACTTTACCCAAGCCCCTGCAAGCCTCACCCCCACAGCAGGGGCTTCCTTTCCCTACTCCCCTTTGGCATCCCTAACTCTGCTTTCCTCCCACTTCTCCCAGTAGCTTCCGCTTGTTGCACTAGGCCTCAGTGCCCATCTTTGTTTCTCTAAAACACCTCTTAGGTCATAGCCACATGCTCTGCCCCATGATCCCAGGCCATCTTCATCATCTCTTTCACATGGCTGCTTTCAGCCCTCCTGCTAGCTTTCAGCTTCTTCCCTGTGCCCGGCCACCCTGGGCCAAGGTCCCTCAGCCTCAGTGACCTCCTCTATGCAACGGGCGGGCTGGTAGCTCTTGTCAGGCTGAGGCTTGGGGAGGAGATGCTGGTCTGGGCACTGGGCATCTGCCCACCTGTGTGCTCCTGGCCTCGGTTCCTCCTTTGTAAAAGGAAAAGGGTGGGTGATCGAGCAATGTGATGATGTATATTCAAAAGCTGAGAAAACTGCGAATATCAGTGGGGGTATTATTGCTGCCATTGGAGTAAGGGTGGAAATCCTGGACCTAGGCTTTCCCTTCTGTACTCTGGGGCTCTGTCCTCTGCCAGCAGTCATGCCTTTCCCTGGCTTCTAGGCTCTCCACTTGCCCTCACCATCTAGAGACAAGCAGGGCAGTGTCCTGTCCCAGTACTGTTTCTGTCCCATGGAGTAATCTCTTGCCCTTTCTGGGCTGTACTTTCTCTTTCTATAGTAAAGGGGTTGAGGGGGCAGGGGCTTTGATAACCTTTCGTGCCTTGCCTTCTCTGGACCAAGGCGTGTGTCTCTTCCCCTGCTCAGAGCCCTCCCCAAACCCTACCTTCTGCAGGGGTCTCCCAAACGAACCCCAAGCCCTTACCTCATCAGAGAGCTAGGACCGGTGCGTCCCTCTGGTTAAGTGCTATGTCTCTGCCAATAGGCTGGAGCCTCTCAAGCAGGAGATTACCCGCTCCCCACCAGACAGGGGACTTATCTTATACAGGGTCTCTGTTACCCACCTCAGACTGGAAGTTGCCCTGGGGCAGAGCCTGTGCTTCCTCTCTCTCAATGCCCTGGCACAGGACTCTGACACGGTGGATTCTTAGTAGAGTTGGGTCAGAACATCACTGGGTTTTGTCAAAGAGCAAAGGTTGTCATAAGCTTCCTGGGATGTGAGGTGCCAACCAAGTTTCTTCTAGTCTCTGTCTCTCGTAACCTGTGTTGTGGTTCCATCTGTCCCCTTCTGTGTACAGAGTTGAGGTGACCTGGCTTCTTTTTTTTTTTTTTTTTTTTTTAATGAGTGATCCAAGGGAGGCAGGCTGGTGCCTAGGGGTGCCTCAGGAGCTGCTCACAGTGGGCAGGAAAGGGCCTGGGTGAGGAGGGATGGGAGGGGAGAGGGCAAAACAGGAAGAACAGCGGTCAGCTGCTCAGTGAGGAGAGGAGGCCGAGAAACTGGGCTGAGCAGGACAAAACCTCCCCTGTGAACCCTGCCAAGGGGAGGGGCCCCTTATTAAAACTTACTGGGGCATAGCCAGGCCCCCCTGGAGGGAGGGGGTCTGAGGGGCAGGGAAGGGGGCTGGGTGGAGGCAACTAGGACTCTGGCCTCCAGCCAGTCCTCCCCTGGGTGGCTGTTTCTGTGGCTGGGCTGTGGTTCACACCATCTGTAGCCCTTCAGTTGTCCCCTTCTCCATACCAAAGTGCTGTTTCGCCTAGTCCTGCCCTGGTCCCATTCATTCTTCAAGGACCTGGACTTGTTTCTGTAGGTAATCCAGTCACAGTATTCTCTAGGCTACATCAGCCCAGAAGTGACAGTGATCTAGGCACAAGTTCCAGCTGTGGCCCTAGGGAGCTTCCAGAGGGTAGAAAGTTTTCAGGAGAGGTCATGAGTGGAGAGAGTTTAGAAAGGGGTGTGAGATCCCTTGGGGTGGTGGGTGGGTCCCCTGAAAGCAAGAGGCGAGCTTGGAGCTCAGAGGTGGGTGGCTGGGCAACAGCTTCACACTCCACAGACCTCACTGCCTTGTTTAAGAGAAACCAAGAGTCTGCCCATCAGGTGGAAGGCCTGGCAGGGGCTGGTGGTGCTGTCCTTGCTGTTGCCGTTGCAGTAGGAGGGTTGTCAGTGTGAAATGTGGGGGTGGGGTTTCCCATTTCCCTGTTCTTCCCTTCTAGCCCTGGGCCTATGACAGCCTGCAGGGCTCGCTGAAGTAGTGTTAGGGCCCTGGGGGTGTCAGTGGTGATGTGGGGAATGGGAGTTGAGTGCATGATGGAATGGGAGAGCCTTTCCCTTCTTGTCAAAGGGTGCTGAAATCCCTCTTCTCCTGGACAGGGTGGCTCATAATCGGCCAGCCTTCTACTTCCTTGTTCCTATATCCGGGAAGACCTTTTTTTTTTTTTCGGAGACAGGGCCTCATCCTGTTAACCATACAAGAGTCCAGTGGTGCAATCTCGGCTCACCACAACCTCCGCCTTCCTGGCTCAAGCGATTCTCCTGCCTCAGCCTCCTGAGTAGCTGGGATTACAGGCGTGCGTCACCACCGCCCGGCTATTTTTTGTATTTTTAGTAGAGTTGGGGTTTCCCCATGTTGGCCAGGCTGATCTCAAACTCCTGACCTCAAATGATCTGCCCGTCTCGGCCCAAAGTGCTGGGATTACAGGCATGACCCACCATGCCTGTAGAAGAAGACCCTGGGAAGATCATTTGGACCACCCCACTTCCCCATTTCTCTTGCCATCTACAAGTTAGGGAGAGACCCCAAGGTGGGACCCCACATTCCTGGAGCTCCTAGAGATCTGAGGCCAGCAGCTATAGACCAGAAAGGGCTTGTCCTGACTTGGGAACTGGGCCCAGGGAGAGGGTCCCTGAGAGCCAGAGAGGATGGCAGTGACAATAGTAACAATAATGACAGCTGCCGTTTACTAGGTTTAGGGCATCCTGGGAACTGCTCTATATGCTTTGTCTTTACTCAGCAACAAATGTTTATTGAACACTTACTATGTGCCAGTCACTGTCTAGGAACTGAGGGTACAGGAGTGAACAAAACAAAAATCCTGCCCTCGTGGAGTTGGATTCCTTACAACTTCTGCTGTTAGTAGCTGCATTTCACAGATGAAGAAACTGAGGCTCAGAGAGGTTAAGTGGTTTGCTTCAGTCTGCATGACTGCAGCTTCTAAGCCCAGATTCCCCACCACTAGAATGTGCAGTTCAAAAGGGGGTGGGGGCCCACAGTGAGAACCAGGCTGGGGTTCCCCTGCCATGACAGAGACCAGGGAAGCCAGGTCTTCCCAGCTCCTGACAGTGCACCACGCTTACATCTGTCTGGGCTTGTTCTTCCAAAGGCAGCTGTGGCCACAGGATATCCCTGGGGAGAGGCACACCTCTTTTAACTGGGGCCCCTTTTTTGAATTTTATGTAAATTATAACGTAGTCAAAATTAGTCCATGCTAATTTCCTTCTAGCAGCCTCTAGATTCTGACACATTCTTGATCCCCTCCCCTTCACCCCCCACTTCACACTCACGACTCTGGGTACCTATCAGTGAAGCAAAGTGGTTAGCAAAGGGTGTGTATTTTTATTTTCATTTCACACGTACTTCTTGAGCACCCATTATGTGTAAAAGAACAGGGCTGGGTGCTGGGGACCCAGAAGTGGATCTGACCCCAACCTTATTTGGTAGGCATGTATCTGGCACCCAGCCACCCAAGCAGGCAATCAATGAGGCACAAGATGTCAGTAGCTGGCCCCAAGGCTCCAGGGTGTCTACCCAAATCCAAGAGAAGGGCTTGAATTTAACTCCTGTGCCAGCCTGTGGTCAAAGACAGAGTCCTTGGAACCCTCACCAGATGTGGTGGCCACCCTAAGGTCCTTGCCTGGAGTGGGGAGGAGGGGAGAGGAGCCTCCTGCTTTGGGTGGGAAGCGGAAGGGGCTGCAGAGTGGGTTCTCTAGAAGCATAGCGGTAGAGAGGCAGATTGCCACTCAGCCTGCCTGTCCTTCCAATCTTTGTTCTGGGTGGCCTTCCTGGGCCACCCCAACCTGAATTGGGTCCCCCACTGTCCTCTCGCTGCCCTTTGTGTGTTTCCTGTATAGCATTTCACACAGGTTGATGAGTATGCCTGGGTATTTATTTGTTCAGCTCGTATTTTCCCGCACTGTGAGCTCTGAGGACAGAGACTGCCTTACTTTTATTCTCCTGTGATGTTGTAAGCACTCAGTACATTTGTTGACTGATTGAATGAACACATGGAAGCAGAATGGTGGAGTGGGAAAAACGTGGGGTCAGAGAGACCTGCTTTGAATTCTGGCTCTGTCCTCTAGCAGTGGTTTGCCACTCTGTCGAGTCATCCTCCATTCTGAGCTTTAGTTTGCTATGACATGTGGATAATGAGGCTACCATCTTGGAGGGGAGTTGTAAGAGTGAAATGACACTATGTGTATCAAATGTTATACAGTGGCTCAGAGTAAAGTGGCTGCTGCTATTATTGTTGTTATTAGCTCTGATCCTGGGTTAGGAATATCTGCCTTGGGGGTTGTGGGGAAGCTCACATAGGATGATGTCATTAGGTACTTAGCCTAGGGACACATCCCTTGTGTGACCTATGAACCTGTGACCTGTGACCCCATGGTAGCAACCCTCATGGTATGAACTGGTGCTGTGTTACAGGGTGTGAAGGAAGCCGGTGAGAAGCCTCGGGGAGCACAGATGGTGGACAAGGCTGGCTGGATCAAGAAGAGCAGTGGGGGCCTCCTGGGTTTCTGGAAAGACCGATATCTGCTCCTCTGCCAGGCCCAGCTGCTGGTCTATGAGAATGAGGTGAGGACCTGCTTGGCCCTGAGATTGGGGGTTCTGGGACAGGGGCAAAGTGAGGGCATTCAAGTTAGTAGGAGGACCCTGGGTCTGGGGCCAGAAGACCTGCTCTACTTTTGCCATGCTGTGCAACCTTGAGCGAGTACCTAATCCTCTCTTGGGTCTCTGTATATGGGGATAATACCTCCGAGGACAAATCTAGGGTTTCTAGATGAGAGTTCTTTTCTTATTTTTTTAAACTTAATTCTTTTTTTTTTTGGTGATGGAGTCTTGCTCTGTCACCAGGCTGGAGTGCAGTGGCGAGATCTCGGATCACTGCAACCTCCGCCGCCTGGTTCAAGCAATTCCTCTGTCTCAGCCTCCTGAGTAGCTGGGACTATAGGCATGCATGCCACCATGCCCAGCTATTTTTTGTTTTTGAGAAAGAGTCTCGCTCTGTAGCCCAGGCTGGAGTGCAGTGGTGCGATCTCAGCTTACTGCAACCTCCATCTCCTGGGTCCTGGTTCAAGCAATTCTCCTGCCTCAGCCTCCGGAGTAGCTGGGATTACAGGCACGCACCACCATGCCCAACTAATTTTTTGTATTTTAGTAGAGACGGGGTTTCACCATGTTGGCCAGGAGAGTCTCAATCTCTTGACCTCGTGATCCACCCACCTTGGCCTCCCAAAGTGCTGGGATTATAGGTGTGAGCCACCACGCCTGGCCCTCTTTTTTTTTTTTTGAGATGGAGTTTCGCTCTTGTTGCCCAGGCTGGAGTGCAATGGCACGATCTCAGCTCACTGCAACTGCCGCCTCCCAGGTTCAAGCAATTCTCCTGCCTCAGCCTCCCAAGTAGCTGGGATCACATGCGTCAGCTACCACACCCGGCTAATTTTGTATTTTTAGTAGATACAGGGTTTCACCCTGTTGGCCAGGCTGGTCTCGAACTCCTGACCTCAGGTGATCCACCCACCTCCGCCTCCCAAAGTGCTGGGATTACAGGCGTGAGCCTGCGTGCCCAGCCGAGAGTTCTTTGAACTGTATGTGCATCTAGTGTGCAAGTCTTTTCCTGTCCCTGGGCAAGGTTCCATATGAGTGAATGTTATGGAAAACTGAAGCCTGCTCCATTCAGCAGTGGTAGTAGAAATAATAATTAGCAGGCCGGGTGTAGTGGCTTACACCTATAATCTCAGCACTTTGGGAGGCCGAGGCAGGCGGATCACCTGAGGTCAGGAGTTCGAGACCAGCCTGACCAACGTGGAGAAACCCCATCTCTACTAAAAATACAAAATTAGCCGGGTGTAGTGGTGCATGTCCGTAATGCCAGCTACTCAGGAGGCTGAGGCAGGAGAATCACTTGAACCTGGGAGGTGGAGGTTGCAGTGAGCCGAGATCACGCCATTGCACTCCAGCCTGGACAACAAGAGTGAAACTCCATCTCAAAAAAACAAAAAAATAATAAGTAGCACTCGTACTTGTTTGGAGATATGCTCTTACATATCTCCCTATGACAAATCGCAATAGTCCCATGAGAGTGGTCATCATGTTAGATTTTTACAGAAGAGGATACTGAGGCTCAGGGTGACAAGATGACTGTTCAGCATCTCCCAGTGAATGGAGGAGTTAGGTCTAGAAGCAAGTCCAGCGTGCTTTCTACCAAGAGACGCCAGCAAGTAAACTCCAAAACTTATTTTTGTTAGAAAATCTCTAAAATATGTTAAATATTCTCTGCTTTCTTCAACAGAAGATTCTGGCCTAAATAAAATCTTTCCCTGGTAGCTCAGTGTCATCACCTGTCAGACCCACCTGCAGAGTGGGTTCTCTAGATGCACAGGGGTAAAGAGGCAGATTGCCTCTCTGTTTTGAACTGGCAGGAGGCTGTACTTCTCATCTTTTCTTTCTCCTTTAACATCAAGCTGCTGGTTGCAACTTCTGCTGTCCTTGTGCCTCGAATAGCCCTCACTTCTTCCCACTTCAGATGCTTGTTCCCCTTCTGATTTCAGCAGGCTTGGGATTTGGACAACCAAGGATGCTAAGCTTGCGTGTTAACTAAGAGTCAATTAAGATGTAGGTGAAGACTTGAGGAAGAAAAGTGGTTTTTCCTTGTAGATGCTATTTGTGTGCTGTGGTTGAGGCTATCAGAGGGCCCATCCACTGAAAACAGGGTAGCAATATATGCCTTTGACAAATGAAATACCTGGGGAAGAATTGGCCTGGGGGCAGAAGGGGGAGCCTGCCTCTTCCTCATCCACCTCTCCCAGCCTGCCTCAGGCTATCTTGGCAAATTCACAGTTGTCCCAGGACAAGAAAGATTAGGCAACCTGGATCCAAAGTGTTTAAAGGAGCTGCCTCGGAGAAACACCTTGTCTGACCTACCTGAGTTGCTGGCTCGTGGAGTTTGTTTGGGTGTCAGAGAAGCAGTGGGAAGAGGGCAAGGGAATGAGGGTGCGTAGACAGCACCCCCAGATGTTCTCTACTGCTGCTCCCACCAAAATAGGATGTGCCACAGTTGAGAATGAGGCAGCAGGGGGACCTTTTTTCCAATAAAGGGGGTTGTCACAGCTTCTTCCAGTGCCAGCTGCCATGAGATTTAAGTGACAGGCTTCAGCTGTCAGCCTGTCAGGTACTGTCAGACTTGTCCTAAACTGCCTCTCTGCATCTGGCCACAGCTGGGAAGCAGGAAGGATTTCACATCTCCCAAACATGAAAAATCTAAATCATGCTTTTTTTCCCTTGTTTGAAAAAGATTGCTATTAAAAATGTAAATGCAATTTCAGGAACTTAGCACTTAGGGGTGGGGGAGCTTGGCCCTGGAGTAGGAATTGAGAAATGCTTATTAGCTCAATTCCTCTTTCTGATGTAAGGAACTAGGCGAATGCGAATGGCTCTTGGCTGTTTCTTTGCTGTCAGAGAGGCTGACATTCCAAAGATGCTTCCCTCACCCATTGCCTGCTGGTTTATCCGTTTTTCTGAGCTGCAGAAGAGCTGGGATGATTCAGCGTCTTGGGGTGGGGTGGAGAGGAGACCCAGGACAGACAGCTGTTGGGAGCTTAATGGTAGAGGTGGATGGACTTTTTGTTCCCAGGCAGAGGAGGGTGTATTCGGGCCAGTGGCGGTCCAGTTAGTGGAGGCCTGTGGACACGGGGCAAGTAAGCTGCTCTCTCTCAAGCAATGATTCTTCCCCGGGCAGTTTCCCTGCTCCAGATTCCCGGGGAGGAGGAGACTTCCTGAGTTCTCAATCTGGACAAGGCACTCAGAAAACTGGTCCTACATATGTTCTGCTTGAGGGCTGCTGCTTGTAGGGTGCAGTTGGGGGAACAGAAGGATAAGCAGATAGATACACAGAGAATGGGGTAGAGAAAGATGGCCAAGCAGGGAGTCAGGACTGTGTTTTCCCATGGCAGGACTCGGCTCCTAGCACCTCATAGGGTGTCTGCATCTTGCAGGTGTTTTGTAGATGTTTGCATCCCCCTGGCAGTAAATGATGGGATGGAGAGCACTCAAGTTCAGGGGTTCATGGTTGGGGGCAGGGGAGTTTCTCAGAGCAAGAGGATTTTTCTGGTCCATCTGTTTAGTTGAGGAATCTGGAAGGTACTGGAGGCTAGAGATTGGAAAGGGATGTATGGATGGAAGCAAAAATGAGAAAAGATACTTGATTTAACCTGGTTGGGAGAGATAAGGCCACCTTGGCCATCTCTTCCCCTTTCTCTGAGGGGCTGACGAGAGAGTCGATTAGTAGTTATCCACATTAGATATACAGTCATCTGCTTTAAAATATCCTGAGGTCTGGGCCTTGCACCCCAAGAGATTGTGGTATAATTGGTCTGGGATGTCGCCTGGGCATTGGGGTTTTTAAAAGCTCCCAGGTGCCACCAAGGCTAAGAACCTCTGGTGTAGAGCAGTGGTTCTTTTTTTTTTGAGAAGGAGTCGCCCTCTGTCACCCAGGCTGGAGTGCAGTGGTGCTATCTCGGCTCTCTGCAGCCTCCGCCTCGTGGGTTCAAGCGATTCTCCTGCCTCAGCCTCTTGAGTAGCTGGGACCACAGGCTCATGCCACCATGCCCAGCTAATTTTTGTATTTTTAGTAGAGACGGGGTTTCATTATGTTGGCCAGGCTGGTAGCAGTGGTTCTTAACTGTTTGCATCCAGGCCAGGCTTGGTGGCTCATGCTTGTAATCCCAACTCTTTGGGAGGCTGAGGCAGGTGGATCACTTGAGGTCAAGAGTTCGAGACCAGCCTGGCCAACATGGTGAAACCATGTCTCTACAAAAATTAGCCGGGCATGGTGGTAGGCACCTGTAATCCCAGCTACTCGGGGGGCTGAGGCCGGAGAATCGCAGGAACCCAGGAGGCAGAGGTTGCAGTGAGCCGATATCATGCCACTGCACTCCAGCCTGAGCGACAGAGTGAGACTCTGTCTCAAAAAAACAAAAAACAAAAAAAATTCCCATCCATCAAAATCCCTGGGGGCTAGTTAGAACGCAGATTGCCAGGCCCACCCTCTTAGGTGTAATGATTGAGTGGGGATGAGGCCTGGGAGTTTGCATTTCTTTTTCTTTTTCTTTTTTTTTTTTTTTTGAGACAGAGTCTCGCTCTGTTGCCCAGGCTGGAGTGCAGTGGAGTGATCTTGGCTCACTGCAAGCTCCGCCTCCTGGGTTCACGCCATTCTTCTGCCTCAGCCTCCCAAGTAGCTGGGACTACAGGTGCCCGCCACCACGCCCGGCTAACTGCCCGGCTAATTTTTTTTTGTATTTTTTTTAGTAGAGATGGGGTTTCACTGTGTTGGCCAGGATGGTCTCGATCTCCTGAACTCGTGATCTGTCCGCCTCGGCCTCCCAAAGTGCTGGGATTACAGGTGTGAGCCACCGCACCCAGCCGGGAGTTTGCATTTCTAACAAGCTCTCAGGTGGTGCTAATGCTGCTGGCCTAGGTCCCAACCTTGGAGGACCCCTCATGCAGAGCAACCTACTGCCTGTGACTGGAAGGAGTGTGCTGTGCTGGAAAGGGCCCTGGCCTGGGAGTCAGAGGCTGTGGTTTGAGTTGGGGCCCTGCCCCTTATATTTGAGTCTGTGTGCCTAGGGCAAATCCCTTCACCTCCAGGCCTCATTCTTTCCTTCTAAAATGAGGCAGATATGGGGCTGCAGGCTTTCAGGGTTATTGTGAGGTTCAGAGACTCAGGGATGCAGAAGTGCTCACTAAGTGTCAGATTTCTTCTGTTAAACATCAGCAAGGGTTTCCTTAACTTTTTGGCCCGTCCCAGGGTGGTGTACCCTCCCCCACCAAAGGATCTGCTTCTGCTTCCCTGGACTCTCCTGGATGACAGAGTGCCACACCCAGGAAGTTGTTCCAGTTGGGTCTTCCCTGGAAGAGGACCAGTTGACCACCACTGAGGGAGGAGCTTTTCCCAGGCAGCTTGCTGGACAGGCACCTGATGGGTGGAGCCTGTGGAGAAAACACTCAAATGTCAGGAGTGGTGGGCAGGAAGACAGTCTGGCTGGTGTCCAGAGATGGCCGGGAAGAGGGTGGGCACTGTTCTGGCCGCTGGCCCTCCTAATGATGAGGACTCCGAGTGGTGGGGTGGGGATGGGATGCGCTTCAAGGAGCCCTTGCCTCTTGCTTGTATGTAGCCTGCAGCCTTGGATGAGGTGCTGCTTTCCCAAGCCAGGGCTCCGCAGGGGGTGATGCTGAGTGAGGAGCACAATTCAGGATGGCTGTGCTGAAGGCAGGGCATGTAGCCCCAAATTTGCCTTGTTCACACTTCCCTCTGGCTCTTCCTGGAAAGTCGTTGTTGTCCCCCGTCCCCATCCCACTCCCTGCCTGCCATTTTGTGGCATCCTGCATTCTTCTTCTGGCTTTCTCTTCCACAGATCTCTGCCTGGCCTCTGGGCATGGCTGGACCCCAGACAGCCTTTTCTTATCCTCTCTAGCTTCCCCTCTGTTTCCTCCTCTGGCCTTAGGCACATACGCGCCTCTGGGCTATGTGCCCGTCTCCCATCTGGATGGGGAGCCTTGTGGGCATCCCTCCAGCCAGCATGCACTTGCCAGGGTCTGGACACCACATCTTGGTGACTGATTGGCAGCCTGAGGTCCTCCCTCTAACCAAGTGATGTCCTCGCTGAGTGGGATCAGGGTCTGGGACATGAGTAGTTGAGGGTAGTGGTGGGTCTGACTGTCACCAGCTCATGTCCCTTCTGTCTCCCTCCCCAGGATGATCAGAAGTGTGTGGAGACTGTGGAGCTGGGCAGCTATGAGAAGTGCCAGGACCTTCGTGCCCTCCTCAAGCGGAAACACCGCTTTATCCTGCTGCGATCCCCAGGGAACAAGGTAGGGCGATGCCTGCTGCTGCCCCATCTCCCTCTAGCCCAGAGTCGGCTTGGGAGGCCTAAGCAGGTTTAAGGCAGGCCTGGCCCCTTGAAAAAGCCTGTTTTCCGTTGCGTGTGGCTGAGGCTCAGCCCTAGCAGCCACCATAGGTCAGACCTTTGCTCGTTTTGTCTTGGAATCTTCCAAGCCCCTAGTTGATAAGAGATGCACTTAGGGCTCTGTTGAGAGACCTCTGCTCCCCTTTTCCTCTTGCAGGCCCAGGGCCTCCATCCCAGGCTGTAGTTGGAAAGTAGCCTTTGGGAGGTGGGGCACTTGGCTGTACCCCAGACCCTGGGGGAGGCCCAGGGCTGAGGCAGTAGAGCTGTGATTGAGGCCTCCACCCTGCCAGGCCTCAACACCGTGATGCAGCCTGGGGCAGAGGGGGAGTGTGTGGCCTCCCTTCATCCCAGGCCTTTGTGGGTGGGCCCACCCTGGACTCAGGACTAGGAGGCCTGCAGCCCCCCAGCTTTCCTCCCCTTGCACTTCCCTTTCTTGGCTGTAGCTGGGGAAGGTCCCTGGCTTGAGAGAGTCTTTCCCTGGGACATGCTGTGTATACAGATGAAGTTTGCTGTTTGCACCACATTTCTCTGGCGGGGAGTCTGGTGGGTGTTGACACATGGTGTAGCTTCACAGATGTCAGGAGCGAGTTCAGATTTGAGACTGGCATGCACAGCACCTCTCGCCAGCTTGCACCCATCTGCGGCTGGGCCATTCCTTGCCTTGTCCTCTGCATGTCATGTGGAGCCTCGCAGAATAGGGCTGAGTCACAGAGGCTGGGGGTTGGGGAGCAAGTCTGGTCTGGGCCTGCTGGAGGCCATTCTGTTTCTCCCCCAGCTTTAGGGGATAGGATCCCAGTCCTCTGCAGACCCTGAAGACCACAATGCTTTACTCATTGACCCTTTGTCCTACTGTGCAGGGGGTGGGGGCACAGAAGCAACCAAGATAGCAGTGGAGGGGGCTGTGGAGCTGTGATACTGGGGAGCTGGAAGTGTATCCCAGGGTAGGGGCTGGTATAATTATAGTGTTATGAGGGCTCATGGGACTGGGCCCAGGTTTCACTTGACATCTGCTGCTTAGGGCTCTTTGAGGACAAAAAGAGTCACATTTTAATCTTTTCAAGGCCTGGAGCCCCTACCCTGTCCTGGAGACCCACTTCCTTCCTGAGTGGGCGCTGTATATGTGGATGTGTGTTTGAGAGAGATGAGATGCAAAGTATGTTCTGTGTGAAGATCTGCCACCTGTGTGTCTGGCCCTTGTGTGTGTATCTTTTTTTAATGCAGGTGAGTGCTCACCTGGCCGTGTGTCTGTCTGGGTGTGTGTCTTAGTGTGCTATGTGGATGTGGGATGGAGGGGGACCTAGCCTCTCTGGCCTCTGCCTGTGCTGTTCTGTGGGCCATCTCTTCCCCAGCTCTGAGAATCAGCTGGTGATAGACTAGGTGGGCTTGGCTCAGCTCAGGGTGGGACATCACCTTCAGAGAAGCCTGTTTGTGCAGCTGTGTTCTCAGCTGCTTCAGCCAACACCCTCCCTACCAGCCCCCAACCCTGCAAGAATTTAGGCTGGCTCTGAGAACAGGACAAGAATTTAGGCTGGCTCTGAGAACAGGAGATGGGGCTGTGGAGCAAGTGGTGGGTGCTGCGGATGAAACAGTGCATCCTGGTTCCAGCTCAAGGGTCCCTGACCCTCCCCACCCCAGGAGCTCACACAGATTGGGGCTCTCCAGAGGTCAGTTGGTGGACCTGGCCCAGGGCACCACATTCCCACATCCTCTCACCCTCCTTTCTCAGCAGCCTGGGTGTTCCCCGTCCTCAGTGAGGCCTCCAGCCGGCCAGGAGGTCACATGACCCTGGCTGTCTGGTCCTGAGGCCGCCTTTTTTCCCCTCTAATCAAATAAACAAAGACTCCAATGTCTTACATGCCCCTCTCCCCCTGCTTCTCCAGCCCCACACCCCTGCCCATGAGGTCACAGGCAGACGCTGCCAGGAAGCAGGGTGGCCACTGCTGGGCCTTGCTGCCCTGCTGGTCTCAGCCAGCTTGGCCCTTTCCTCTTTCCTGCCTCCTCTCTTCCCCTCCCACTTTTTTCCTCTCTGCCATTTTGTCCTTAACCTTTTCCCAGGCCTTGTGGGCCTAGTCTGTGGCCAGTCCTGTTAGCATCTAAGCTCCTAGCAGTGCCTGTGTCCCTGGGGCTTCTTGGAAGTTCTCAGGGCAGGGACCTGTACAGCCTGTGGCCCTTCAGGATGGTTTTTGGGGAGAGGCACAGCTTCTTGGTATTCTTATTTTTTGAGACAGGATCTCACTCTGTCACCCAGGCTGGAGTGTAGTGGCATTATCTCAGCTTGCTGCAACTTCTGCCTCCTAGGCTCAGGTGATCCTCCCACCTCAGCTTCTGAGTAGCAGGGACTGCAGGCACGTACCGTCATGCCTGGCTAATTTTCATATTTTTTGTAGAGATGGGGTCTCGCTATGTTGCCCAGGCTGGTAACTTCTTGGTATTCTAATTGTTTCTATTGTGGTCATCCTTGTGGAATGCCTGGCTCGTTCAGCCAGATACAGGGTTCCTTAGGAGGGTGGAGCTGGGTCCTGTTTAACCTTGTCTTCCTTCTCCTGTGGGAGCCTTTTGGCTTGCACAATAGGTCTTCTCTGAGGCCATTTCTGCTTCTCACAAGGGAGCAGAAGAGAGCCGAGGCAGCCTGCTTCAGGTGGGCTGGGCCAGTGGGGAAGGAGCTGCAGTTTGGGCTGGGTCCAGTGGTTCTGTTCTTGTCCCTTTGAGGTCCAGAGTAATGAAGTGAGTAGAACTTGGTAATCTGACTTCTAGGCCTGCTCTTCTCTGGCCTCCTCTTGTTCCATTGGCTCTTGAGTTCAGCTGTACACTTTTCAAGCTCCCTGGATGCTAAATCCTGTACCATGCAGGGGTCACACCAGCTCTTTAGCCTGTGAATAGGAGGAGCAGCTGGGTAGAAGGGCTGGCCCCAGACTCCCTTTCTAGCAGGTCCCGTCACAGAGTTGGGTGGCCTTAGCGACCCCAGATGCAGTGTGGTCTGTCTCTGAGCCCCCAGCAGCCCTGATGGCTGAGCTGAGGCAGTTGCCAAGGTGCCCTGGGGTTTTGGACTTAACTGAAGATCTGCTTCCAGGATCAAATTTACCCTGGTCATGCAAATGAGCATTTGGCTGTGCCTGGCATGGTGGGGGTGGGACCCAGGGCCCTGCATGAGGAGGAGGCAGTGGCAGCCAGGAGGAAATTATATAATGAGGATGCTGAGGGGGCCAGGCCGACCTCGGTGTTACATAACTGGAGAGTGGAGGGAGGGGAGGTACTATCTAACACCAGGTTGGAGGATGGGCAAGCTGGCGACCGCCAACAAAGAACTAGGGCATCTTGAGGTCAGAGAGTAGGCAGTGGTCCAAAAACGGTGAGGGAAGGAAACTTGAGCCAGTTCATTAATTTTTTGGCTCATTCATTCAAGAACTATTTACTGAGCACCTACTATGTGCCAGTCCCTGCTTTTAATCATGTTTAATTTCCTCATAATTGCTTGGTAGTAGGCAGTGTTATCCCATCTTACAGGCGAGGAAACAAACTGTTTTGTCCAGAGGGAAGGCAATGGTGCTAATTCCTATTACTGAGTATTCACTCTGCCTAGCTCCAGATTTAGTACTTTAGATATATCTTTTTTCCCTCAATTAAAAAATAAAAAACTGTGGTCAAAAAAAATTTACCATCTTTTCCAGTTTGAAATTGCACAATTCAGCGGCATTAAATACATTCATGGTGTTGTACAGCTATCACCACCATCCATCACATAACTCTCCATCGTGTAAAACTAAAACTCTATGCCCATTAAATAATAATGCCCCATTGCCCCTCTCCCCAGCCCCTGGCAACCACCACTCTCCTCTCTGTCTCTATGATTTTGACAACTCTAGGTACCTCATATAGGTGGAATTGTGCAGTTTTTGTCTTTTTGTGTCCAGCTTATTTCACTTAGCACAATGTTTTCAAGGTTCATCCCTGTTGTAGCATGTGTCAGATTTTTCTTCCTTTTTAAGGCTGGCTGATAATCCATTGTACGTATGGACCACATTTTGCTTATCCATTCGTCTGTCAGTGGACACTGAGGTTGCTTCCACCTTTTGGCTGTTGTGAACAATGCTATGAGCATGGGTGTACAAATTGGATACATCATTTTAAAAATGATCTTCATGGCTCCATGAGGCAGGTTCTGGTGGTATTCTCTTTTACAGTTGAAGAAACTGAGGCCTGAGGTCAGACACCTGTAAGTGGTGGACTGTCCTGCTCAGAGGCCCTACTGCCTTGTCCACTGCGTGAGGCAGCCCCTCAGTTTCCATGACCTCACTCCTTCCTCTCATTTCCTGTCTGGCCATTGGGCCTGGCAGGGTCAGGGTTCTCTGAGCCACCCTCTGATTCTAACAGGAGCTCAGAGCTCCTACCTGAATTGGGAAAGGACTCATGGGTGGTGTGGGGTGGGTTTGAATGTAGACTGGGGCTATTCCTACTTTTCAGAGTAAACGGAAGCCCAGAGCCCAGGCAGCTGGCCTGGGGGAGTCCCATGGAGCTGGACCAGATCCGGGCTCTTTCCACAAGGCCAGGCTGATTCGAATCTAGACCCAGCTGCATACTGGTGGGCAGTGGGGAGGGCTTCTCTGTGAGATCTTTCCCTTTCCTGGCCCAAAGCCCCAGTGTCATACTTACTGTGGGGTCATTTTGGTTTGACTTTGGGATCTAGGTAAGGAAGCCTCCTTAAGATGCCAAATGTGAGCTTTGTTAAACATCTGCCATCTACTCCATCCATCTTGCCCACAGGTCAGCGACATCAAATTCCAGGCACCCACCGGGGAGGAGAAGGAATCCTGGATCAAAGCCCTCAATGAAGGGATTAACCGAGGCAAAAACAAGGCTTTCGATGAGGTGCGATGCAGTCTGTGGACATGGACAGCTCTGTGTCTCCTTTCCCACTGCGTGTGATCTAGGAGAGGACCCTGCCCCTCCTTACCCCAGACTACCCCTTGATTATGTCACTGCTATGGGGCATTGTTGTTACCTTCTATAGTCCTCACTACAGCCCCTCATAGTAGGTGGTGCTGTCCTTGTTTTACAGATGAAATGGAGGCCTAAGGAAATTAAGTAACTTGTCTTAAACTGGAAAGCAGATAAGTGGTGGGCTGGAACTAGACTGGTGGCAGCATGCATCCTTTCTAAGCCTGGCCTCAGCTGGAAGCAGCAGGTGGGCCCAGGCCAGAGAGTGCTGCAGAGTGAGCCAACAGCTCCCTTTTCAGTTTGACCATGAAGTCCAGGGCAGGCTGGCTCTCAGCTCTGGGCCTCCCTCTCTGTCTGCAATGACCATTCAGCCCTGCAGACCTCAGCCCCCTGTGCTGTACTGGGGACTGTGGCAACAGTAGCCACAGTCTGGCTTGGGGCAGGCAGAGCATCCCATGGGGCCAGGATCTCCTAGGAAGATTTGTCTTTGACATCATGGATCTTTGGTTATTTGGGCTAAAATGGACCTGGGGGCCACCTACAGTGATGCCTTGGATTATGTCAAGGAGCAAATCTTCCCAAGCAAGTCCCCTCTTAATACCCAGGTTCCCCGACTCCCAGCCCATAGCTCCTATGTCGTGTCCTGTGTTACATGTCACGCTCAGCCCTTCACTACCTAGGGGAAAAGTGTCCCCATTCCACGGGAGAGGGATGATGGGACATATCATAGATATTGGGGGAGGCCATAGGAGCCATGGGCTGGGCCTCAGCCCGCAGTCCGCTCCTCCACTGAGGGACAGAGGGACAGAGGGACAGAGACAGCTGGAGTCACATGTGGGCCTGAGCCCCCACTCCCCATCATAGGGCCAGGCTGCTCCAGGGTTCTGAGTCTGGACCTCCCATGTGACTCTTACTCTGAGACTTCCCAGCCAGTCCTGACCCCTTCTGTTACCCTCAAAGAGAAGACGCTGCCCTCCAGGCTCCCAGACTCAAGGGGCAGAGGCCCTGCTCTCTCCCTGGGCTCTCTCCAGGGGTCCTGGGAGGGTGGCAGAGGCCAGGGCGGACCTTTTCCAGAAACCAGGTACCAGGGGAGCATAGGCTGCTTTCAACCTTCTCTCCTAGCTAAGCCCCAAAGCCACCTCAGGGCTGCTTATATATTTGTGATATACTCAGGGGCAAGGGCCGATGGCCCATATTTGGGCAGGAAGACTGAGGCAAATGGCAGCTGCAGAGAGGGAGAGCCTCAGACTTTGCAAGAGACCCCAGGGGCATTGCAGAGTCAGAGAAGCAGAGGCCAGGGCAGGGAGATTCCCAGAGAGGGCAGCGGTGGGGCACTGACCCTGCCTCTGAGCCAGGTCCGCCCTGGCTACTTCCCACACTCCCCAAGGCTTGGCAGGGGCTGATCTGGTTCCCCCTCCCTCCAGGTAAAGGTGGACAAGAGCTGCGCCCTGGAGCATGTGACACGGGACCGGGTGCGAGGGGGCCAGCGACGCCGGCCACCAACGAGAGTCCACCTGAAGGAGGTAGGGCCTTACCCAGTGTGGATGTTGGGGTTAGTTGAGCCTAGGACCTCAGCTCCTCTGGGCGGCAGCCAGGCTTGGGGCCACATTTTTCCTGAGGACACCTGGAGCTGGGGCTTCCTGAGGAGTAGACAGGAAGTGATGGGGCACCTGTGTTACACGTGCTCAGGGTATGGACGTCCTTGAGCCTGTAGCCTTTTCCATTTGTTCAATCCACACACAAATGTTGAATCTGTCCTTAGCCAGAGTTGGTGCCAGAGGGAAACTGAAGCCCATGAGGCCAGTCCCTGCCCCTCAGAGCTCGTCTTCCAGCTGAAAAATAGGCCTATCCCACAGACTGCTCCATGCAAAGCTGTGTCTGATTTTTGTGCGGAGGAAGGAAGGCTCTAGGAGGTCAGGGCAGGAAGGACCACAAGGAGCCACTGGCATTTTAGCTGACCCTTGAAGGATGGGAGGGGTTCACTTGGTGGACTTGGAGTCAGGGGATTCTCTGTGGAGGGAGTGCTGTGAGCTGAGGCACAGCGGGAAGGTTTGAGGTATGCGGAGCAGCTCCATTTGCCTGGGAGATGGGTCTGAGAAGGGGGTTGTGGGGAGGAAATTGTGGAGGCCTTGGTGAAGAAGCTGGAGACAAGGAAGGGAGAGTGCGTTTCAGAGGTCAGTTTGAGGCTCTGGGTAGGATGGGTTGGGTTGAGAGAGGGAAAGGCAGGGGCCAGGAAGGAGGTGGGGGAGGCGGCTTTCCAGGCCCCTGGAGGGGATGAAGAGGGAGGGGTTGATGGGAGGATATTAGGAAGCAAGAGCCACCTGGGCTTGTGATTGAGTCAGGGGATTGGACCAAGGGAAGGTTGTCTGAGGTTCCCCAAGCCTGGAGACTGGGAGCATGGAGGCCCTGGGCACAGGGAATTTGGAGAGGGTATGGGCAATGGGGAGGGGGGAAGGGAGGAGACTCTTTTAGACCAGTGGAGCTAATGCTGCAGGGGAGGATTTTGGAGGCCAGGAAAGAACCTCAGCAAGTGCTACATTTAGGGACTGGAGGGAGGTCAGCTAGCAGGGAACCAAGAAAGAGGAAGCCAGAGGCAAGTGCCACATCTGGAGAGAGATGGGCACAAGACCTGGTGGGCATCAGCCAGGTTGGCAGCCGCAAGTCACAAGGGCAGGACCAAGGACAAGGCATTTACAACATATTTTCTTTTTCTTTTCTTTCTTTTCTTTTTATTATTATTATACTTTAAGTTTTAGGGTACATGTGCACAATGTGCAGGTTAGTTACATATGTATACATGTGCCATGCTGGTGTGCTGCACCCATTAACTCGTCATTTAGCATTAGTTATATCTCCTAATGCTATCCCTCCCCTCTCCCCCCACCTCTTTTTTTTTTTTTTTTTTTTGAGATTCTCACTCTGTCGCCCAGGCTGGAGTGCAGGGTGCAATCTCATCTCACTGCAACCTCCGCCTTCCGGGTTCAAGAAGTTCTCTGCCTCAGCCTCTCGAGTAGCTGGGATTACAGGCACCCTCCACCACCCCCGGCTAATTTTTGTATTTTTAGTAGAGACGAGGTTTCACCATCTTGGCCAGGCTGGTCTTGAACTCCAGACCTCGTGATCTGCCCACTTTGGCCTCCCAAAGTGCTGGGATTACAGGCGTGAGCCACCGCGCCTGGCCTTGCAGCATATTTTCTAAAAGGAGTCGATTTAGGGCTGTCCCGGGGTGCAGGGCTGGGTTTGCCGGAGGGAGGGACCCAAGGTCATGGGAGGTTTGTTTTTGAGTTGCAGCAGCCTGTGCCTGTCTGTCAGCTGAGGGATAGGATCCTGCAGAGGGAGCACTGAGGTGGCCACAGAGAAAAGGAATGCCTGATGGGGGCCGGGGACGGATGTAGGGAGGGCCAGCCTTGGAGGGAGGGGCCCTCTGCACAGAAGAGTTCAGGGAGGCGCTGTGTGTGTGTGTGTGTGTGTGGTGTGTTAGGGGTGACTTTCTGGTGGTCCCCAGTGCCTGATGTCAGCCAGGTCCTGTGTATGTATAAAAGGGAGTGAGAGCAACAAAGGGAGATGGGCATCGTGGCACATGCCTGTGGTCCCAGCTACTCTGGAGGCTGCAGTGAGCTGTGACCATGCCACTGCACTCAGCTTGGGTGACAGTGCGAGACCCCCTTTTTTTTTTTGAGACGGAGCTTCGCTCTTGTTGCCCAGGCTGGAGTGCAATGGCATGATCTCGGCTCACTGCAACCTCCGCTTCCCGGGTTCAAGCAATTCTCCTGCCTCAGCCTCCTGAGTAGCTGGGATTACAGGCATGTGCCACCACACCTGGCTAATTTTGTATTTTTAGTAGAGACGGGGTTTCTCCACGTTGCTCAGGCTGGTCTCAAACTCCCGACCTCAGGTGATCAGCCTGCCTCGGCCTCCCAAAGTGCTGGGATTACAGGCGTGAGCTACTGCACCCAACCAGCCCCATCTCTTAAGAAAAATAAGGTGGCAGGGGAGAGTAAGGATCCCAGCCAGGACCCCCACCATCTGAGGGACCTTGGGAAAGGCCTCCTGCCCAGCCCTGCTGGGGCCTCTGAGGCTCTCTGGGAGGGTCTCATGACTGTGGAACTGCTGGATATCCCTATTGGTCCCTGGAGCCTGGTGGGGGTGGGTAGCTGCCTTCTGGTGCAGCTGTTCTCTGGCAGTCAGCTGTGGTCTGGGACCACATCTGATGACATGAGGAGAGTGGGCACAGGCTGCCGAGCAGCTGGACAGGCAAAGGCTGGAGAGAAGCTGGCAGACGGAACAGAGGTCTCCAGGAAGGGCAAGCAGAAGTCAGTGAGCTTGAGATGAACTGGAAGAAGTATGTTTGAGTCCTGGTCCTGTCTCTGACTGACCAACTGGTTGTGGGGACCCTGGGTATGGTGATGGGTAGGTGGGTTGCAGAGAAGGGAACCTCTGAAGGCCATACAGCTAGGTAGGGGTTAGATGCAGGGCTGGAACTCTGTCCCCTGCCACCCAGGCTAGTATAGTCCAGTCCAGGTCCAGTATCCCAGAAACCAGCCTGGGGCTCCAAGAGGACCCTGGCTGTGACTTTCCTGGCCTGTGATTCCAAAACAGGGAATTCTTTGGTGGTGAGGGAAAGGAGAGGAAGATTCATCAAGAAATCACTTTAGCTTCTAATTAAGTAGCCACAGAAGCCAGGACAGAGGGAGGCTGGGGAGCTGGGGGCCTGGACAACCTGGATGGGAGAGGGTAAGAACTCGTGTCAGTGGGCACACCTGACCCAATGGCTAGTCAGCCAAGATGACACCCATATACCATCCCCCCCCACCAGGTGGCCAGCGCAGCTTCTGACGGTCTTCTGCGCCTGGATCTTGATGTTCCGGACAGTGGGCCACCAGTGTTTGCCCCCAGCAATCATGTCAGTGAAGCCCAACCTCGGGAGACACCCCGGCCCCTCATGCCTCCTACCAAGCCTTTCCTAGCACCTGAGACCACCAGCCCTGGTGACAGGGTGGAGACCCCTGTGGGGGAGAGAGCCCCAACCCCTGTCTCAGCAAGCTCTGAGGTCTCCCCTGAGAGCCAAGAGGACTCAGAGACCCCAGCAGAGGAGGACAGTGGCTCTGAGCAGCCTCCCAACAGCGTCCTGCCTGACAAACTGAAGGTGAGCTGGGAGAACCCCAGCCCCCAGGAGGCCCCTGCTGCAGAGAGTGCAGAACCGTCCCAGGCACCCTGTTCTGAGACTTCTGAGGCTGCCCCCAGGGAGGGTGGGAAGCCCCCTACACCCCCACCCAAGATCTTATCAGAGAAACTGAAAGCCTCCATGGGTGAGATGCAGGCTTCTGGGCCACCTGCTCCAGGCACAGTGCAGGTCTCAGTGAATGGCATGGATGACAGTCCTGAGCCTGCCAAGCCCTCTCAGGCTGAGGGCACCCCAGGAACTCCTCCAAAGGATGCAACAACATCCACAGCACTGCCCCCCTGGGACCTGCCACCTCAGTTCCATCCCCGCTGCTCCTCCCTTGGGGACTTGCTTGGGGAAGGCCCGCGGCATCCCTTGCAGCCCAGGGAACGGCTATATCGGGCCCAGCTGGAGGTGAAGGTGGCCTCGGAACAGACGGAGAAACTGTTGAACAAGGTGCTGGGCAGTGAGCCGGCCCCTGTTAGCGCTGAAACATTGCTCAGCCAGGCTGTGGAGCAGCTGAGGCAGGCCACCCAGGTCCTGCAGGAAATGAGAGATTTGGGAGAGCTGAGCCAGGAAGCACCTGGGCTAAGGGAGAAGCGGAAGGAGCTGGTGACCCTCTACAGGAGAAGTGCACCCTAGGGCCTTCTGGGCCAGAGGCACCATCCCTTCTGGCCATCCATCAAGTCCATCAAGGCCCAGCCCTGCTGAGAAATGTGCTTCTGCTTCTACAGCAATGGCTGCAGGAGGGCCATTGGGCATGTCAGGGTTTGGCCATGACCCGAAGAGACTCCTGGCGTCCTTCCTACTCTGCTCTGGCCAGTGGTGCCAGGTGCCACCCAGGGCTACTGCCTGGCTATCTGGCCTGGCCTCTGGGCTGGGGCTGGGGCTGGGGCTGGGGCTGGGAGCACACATGCTGGGACCTATGTGTTTGTGTGGTCGTTCCAAACTGCCCCAGGGCTTTGGGGGCGGCACTTGGGGTTTCTGGGAATGACATCATCTCTGTTCCCCATCCCCAGTAGTTTACATTCCTGACTTCTGAATACAGCACAGCTGAGCCCCCTGCAGCTCCCATCTCCAGCTATTCCTAGGCAAAGAGCCTCATGGCTAAGGCAGCCTCAAAGCCAGCCCCTCCTCCCACCTATTCTGAGTAGCTGCAGAGGCCTTGGGTCCAGGCTCTAGGTTCATCCCTCAGTTGGGGGGAACGTAGGACCCAGCTGGAGCCTCTTGAGGGAGATGAGAGGCCTCTTTGTGAGGAGGACATTAGCTGTGTGGCCTCTCTCTCTTTGGCCCTGTTTCCTTTTTTGCAAAACAAGGACATTTTCTGCAGCCCCTTCCTCTCAGTGAGCTATGATTGGAGGGCTTAGGTCTGGAGGATTCAAGAGTGGAAGAGGAATTTAAGGGGTCCCCTAGTCTAGTCTCTGCCCCTGGATAGTGTCCAGCCTTGTATATTTCTGAAGAGGTGGATCCCAGAGTGGCCCTGATGTCCACATTAGAAAAACTTACTTGTAATGATCATGTCAGCCTTCAGAAGAGAATCCCCACCAACTTCTGTGCCTCCTCAGATGGGGATTTATCTGGATCTCTGTGGTTCCTTCTCAGCCAAAACAGGTCCAGTATCCCAGTCATTTCTTCAAATGCTGATAGGGGTATGTTGGAATCCGAAGCCACTTCCCCGCCTTCAAGCCCCAGATGGGCTGCTCTCCTGTAACTTTCTAGGAGAAGAGACATTTTCTTCTTTCCCTTTCCTGGTCCATCCCTGCACCCTGGTCCTCTCCCAGCCTCTCCCCAACATTGTCCCTGACTCTAGGGGCACATCCAGTCTCCATCGTGCTGCAGCAGCTGGACTGAGGGCAGAGCCTGTAGGTGCAGAGGCCCTGGCTCCCGAGGTCCAGCCACTCTCCCTGGGGCCTCTGGGGTGAGAGCAGCTTCCGATAGGACCTGCCCAGATTTCTGCATGTGCACTTTTGTTTACTGAAAGAGAGAAAGGGGGGGTCACAGCAACATGCCCTGGCCTTTCTGCCCTGTTCCCCAACCCCACTGAGGCCTGCTGCACAGGTCAATGCCTTCGTTATCGTTATTGTACTGTCACTTTGTTCTTGAGGTAGTAGTCAAGGATCAGGAGGGGCAGATGTCTTCTCTGGGCTGCGTGGGGCAGGAGCAGAGGTGAGCAGCAATGCACTGGTTCGGGAGCCCCCATCAGCCTCCTTGTGCAAACTGGGCCCCCATGCCACAGTCTGGCTTTCCCTCCATCTGCCCCAGGACAAGAGCAAGAAGGACATCAGTTGCCCAGTCATGTGATCCCCTGCCATCTTCCCTTAGGAACAGCCTTCCCCCACCAGCAGCCATGGCTGGCTGGGGCTTTAGCCAAGCCACCTACTGCCAGGAATTGGAGCCTCAGTTCCCTCCTGTGTCAAGTAGCTAACTGCAGCAGCTGGACTGAGGGCAGAGTCTGTGGGTGCAGAGACCCTGCATGTAGGTCACAGGTTTAGGTCCAGCCACTCTCGCTGGGGCCTGGTGGGTAGGCAAGTAGCTCTGGGGCCACCTCAAGTGACCAAATGCTATTAATTTCCATCCTTTAGCAGGCTGGGCCCTAGGCAGGAAGCTGGCTTCTGGGAGAGGAGTGAGAACGTGCAGGGCCTCCCTAGCTTGCGTGCTTGAGGAAGGTGGCATTCCGTGCTTGCCTCCTTGAGGAGGGTGGCATTCTGTGTCTTCTGCTTATGAAGCGCCTTTCTTAAAGTTAGGCAATAAATCCATTTTTATGGAACTTCAGTGCCTCAAGCCTGTTTGTTGTTGTGGGTGCCAGCTCCAGGGCTGCCCTTCTCCAAGACAGCAGTTGGTGATTGGTATCACCAGTCCTCCAAACTCGGTACTAGGGCCCCCATTCCATAAGCTGGGCTGGGACACTGCCTGCTCCTGGGCTCCATTATTGCTTCTTATTATTATTATTATTATTTTTTGAGATGGAGTTTTGCTCTTAATACCCAGGCTAGAGTGCAGTGGCTCAATCTCAGCCCACTGCAACCTCTGCCTTCCAGTTTCAAGCGAGTCTCCTGCCTCGGCCTCCCAAGTCGCTGGGATTACAGGAGCCCGTTTTTTTTGTATTTTTAGTAGAGACGGGGTTTCACCATGTTGGTCAGGCTGGTCTCGAACTGCTGACCTCATGATCCACCCACCTCGGCCTCCCAAAGTGCTGGGATTACAGGCATGAGCCACCACGCCCGGACCCTATTATTATTATTATTATTATTATTATTATTATTAGAGATGTGGTCCTACTATTATGTTGCTCAGGCTGGTCTCGAACTGCTGGCCTCAAGCCATCTTCCCACCTCAGCCTCCCAAAGGGGATTACAGGCATGAGCCACCTTGTGCAGCATTCTGTTCTTGCTAAACTCAGGCCTTTCTGATATATACCCCCACCCCCAGTGTTTCTACGGCTGGGCCTAAGTGTCGCAAGGAACAATACTTTTCAAAAACCAAACTTCATTTGGAAATACTTTTAAACTTAGAGAAAAATTGCAGGAATAAGAATAGTACAAAGGCCATGGTATGGTAGCTCATGTCTGTAATCCCAGCACTTTGGGAGGCCAAGGTGGGCAGATCACCTGAGGTCAGGAGTTCGAGACCAGCCTGGCCAACTTGGTGAAATCCCATCTCTACTAAAAATACAAAAATCAGCCGGGCGTGGTGGCGCGTGCCTGTAGTCCCAGCTACTCCGGAGGCTGAAGCATGAGAATCGCTTGAACCTGGGAGGTGAAGGTTGCAGTGAGCTGAGATCATGCTTCTGCACTCTAGCCTGGGCAACGGAGCAAGAATCTGTCTCAAAAAAAGAACAGTACAAAGAACACCCATTTACTCTAGCAAGATTGACCTGTTTTCTCTTTTGAGCACTTTCTCTTTTTCACATATACATATAATTTTTTTTCTTTGAGATGGAGTCTTGCTCTTGTTGCCCAGGCTGGAGTGCAGTGTGGCACAATCTCAGCTCACCACAACCTCTGCCTCCCAGGTTCAAGCAGTTCTCCTACCTCAGCCTCCCGAGTAGCTGGGACTGCAGGCACACACCGCCACGCCCTGATAATTTTTGTATTTTTAGTAGAGACAGGGTTTCACTGTGTTGGCCAGGCTGGTCTCGAACTCCTGACCTTGTGATCCGCCCGCCTTGCCCTCCCAAAGTGCTAGGATCACAGGCATGAGCCACCGCGCCTGGCCCATAACTTTTTTCTGAATCACTGGATAGTTGGTTATCATGGCTTCTTATCCTTAAATATTTAATACTTCACTGTGTATTTCCTAAAAATAAGTATATTCTCTTATGTAACTGTAGTACAGTTATCAGTACATTGAACACTGATAACAATAGTTTATTGCTCATATTCCTATTTGTCATTTGACCCAATAATATCCTTTATTATATGTTTCGTCTGGTTGGGGTCAGGTCAGGCATACAACTGTCATCACTCTTTCATCTCCTTCAATCTGAAACATTTCCCCAGCCTTGCTTTGTCTCTGATGACATTGACATTTTTGAAGAATACAGTCCTCCCCTTTCTGATTCCTCTTTTGGGGTTTGTCTGAGGTTTCCACCTGCTTAGTTGTGATAGTTAATTGAGGTTATGGATTCTCAGCTGGAAACTGCACAGGCAATTGGGTCCTTCTCAGGATATTACTCTGGAGATGGACTACCTGCATCTGGCCCTCATGGGTGATGTTCATTTTGATTACTGGGGCCAGGTGTCTGATTTTTCTACTGTTAATGTTTTTGCATTTTTCCTCTTACTAATAATCTGGGAGACAAGATCATCTAAATATGTTGCACCTCACCACAAATTTCCCCAGATTTAGTATCCATTGATGATTCTTGCTGAACAGGTGTTTCCTACAATGGTTCTAAAATGATGATTCCAGCCATTATTTTACCCTCAGAGCCTGGTCCTTGTTAAGGGTGAGCCTGGGTCCTATCTTTGGCTCCTGACCTCCTGACACAAACAAAATGCAGCAGAATTCCAGGGCTTCCCTGAACACTGTTGGGAAGCCCTTAGGCCAGTGGACAGCTCCAAACCAGGCTGCCAAGGTCCAAATCTCACCCAAGGACCTTGGGTGTGTCTCAGTTTCAGGAGACCTCAGTTTCCTCACCCACAAAAGGGGATTACAGCCACACCCTCCCCCCACCCGCCATCCCCCATGTGGGAAAGCACGACTGTGCTCACCAAAGCCCAGCTCCCTTCCTCCTCCTCTGTGAGAACCATGGACAGACCCCGGGGCCAACACAACAGGAAACACCTGAACCGGGGCCTATCAATTGTGGCAGTGACCCTCATGTCGCTCCTGAATTCCCATGCCACTGCCCTGGCGCGTGACAGCTATACCGAGTGAGTGGCCCGCAGAAGCTGAGGGACCTCAGGTGGATCACTCCATCTTCCCAGGCCCCTTCATCATAGAGGAGTCTTTTTGATGGCAGAGTCCCCTCTGTAAGGCCACTTTGAAGGGAGTGGCTGCTGGGATGGTGTTGGCCAGCCATGGGGAAGGATGTGGTAAGAAGCACCTTTCTGGCCAGGCGCGGTGGCTCACGCCTGTAATCCCAGCACTTTGGGAGGTCAAGGTGGGCAGAGCACAAGGTCAAGAGATCGAGACCATCCTGGCCAACACGGTGAAACCCCATCTCTACTAAAAATACAAAAATTAGCTGGGCATGGTGGCATGTGCCTGTAGTCCCAGCTACTGGGGAGGCTGAGGTAGGAGAATTGCTTGAAATCAGAAGGCGGAGGTTGCAGTGAGCCGAGATTACGCCACTGCACTCCAGCCTGGCGACAGAGCAAGACTCCATCTCAAGAAAAAAAAAAGAAGAAGTGCGTTTCCCTCTGGTCTTGGGGCTGGAGGCCTGTGCAGAGAAGGGTAGCCCTCCTTTTGAACACAGGCTGCCATATCTCAGTGACTTGAAGTCCTGTGGGTTGTTACAGTGCAGGATTTTTTTTTTTTTGAGATGGAGTCTGGCTCTGTCGCCCAGGCTGGAGTGCAGTGGCGCTATCTTGGCTCACTGCAACCTCCGCCTCCTGGGTTCATGCCATTCTCCTGCCTCAGCCTCCCAAGTAGCTGGGACTATAGGCGCTTGCCACCACACCCAGCTAATATATATAATTTTTTTTTTTTAGTAGAGACGGAGTTTCACCATGTTAGCCAGGATGGTCTCGATTTCCTGTCCTCATGATCCGCCCGCCTCAGCCTCCCAAAGTGCTGGGATTACAGGCGTGAGCCACCGCACCTGGCCTTTTTTTTTTTTTGAGACTGAGTCTCTGTCGCCCAGGCTGGAGTGCAGTGGTGTGATCTTGGCTCACTGCAACCTCCGCCTCCTGGGTTCAAGCGATTCTTCCGCCTCAGCCTCCCGAGTAGCTGGGATTACAGTTGCCTGCCATCACACCTGGCTGATTTTTGTATTTTTTGTAGAGACGGGGTTTCACTATGTTGGCCAGGTTGGTCTCAAACTACTGATCTCAGGTGATCCACCCACACTGGCATCCCAAAGTGCTGGGATTATAGGCGTGAGCCATGGAGCCCGGCTAGGATATGTACATATTTTTTAATTAAGACGGAGTCTCGGTCTGTCATCCAGGCTGGAGTGCAGTGGCGTGATCTCAGCTCATGGCAACCTCCGCCTCCTGGGTTCAAGCAATTCTCCTGCCTCAGCCTCCTGAGAGCTGGGACTACAGGCGTGCACTACCACGCCTGGCTAATGTTTGTATTTTTAGTAGAGATGGAGTTTCACCATGTTGGCCAGGCTGGTCTCGAACTTCTGACCATGAGTGATCTGCCCGCCTTGGCCTACCAAAGTGCTTGGGATTACATGTGTGAGCCACCGTGTCCAGCCCAGTAGAGGGTTTCACAAATCACAAGGTGGCTATCATCAGACAGGACCCAGGACAGGGGGAGGGGCAACCAGATTGCCCCTTCCTCTACCCCTGCGTAGGCCCTGGCGGCATCCTGTCTCGGGAGTCACTGTGTTTTGTTCCCTTCTCCATGTCTTGTCTTCCTGCCTCCCCACCCCTACCCTCATGTCCCAGACAAAAGGGCTGTCAGAAAAGACAAACTCACTCCACAGAGGTTTCTGTGACCAAGGAGGCTCTGTGATGGAACATGGATGGTGGAGAGGTGATGATGGAAATTCCTCCCTGTTGACATAATTTAACAAAATTCTTAGAGGAAACAGCAGGATGTAAGTAGAGAAAACATGACTTCAGGTTTGGAGGCAGACACACCTGGATTCAAACCCCAGGGGTAGCCAGGTGCAGTGGCTCACACCTATAATCCCAGCACTTTGGGAGGCTGAGGTGGGTGGATCACCTGAGGTCAGGAGTTCGAGACCAGCCTGGCCAACACGGCAAAACTCCGTCTCTACTAAAAATACAAAATTAGCCAGGCGTGGTGGCAGGCGCCTGTAGTCTTCAGCTACTCAGGAGGCAACAGAGCGAGACTCTGTCTCAAAAAAAAAAAAAAAAAAAAGAAAAGAAAATGCTTAATAAACTCCAGCAGCCTGGCCTCACAGAGCACCTACTGTTTGCCAGGCCTGTTAACCTCTCACAGTCACCACAGTGGCCTCACAAGGAAGATGTAATTTCACTCCATTTTACAGGTTAAGAAACTGAGGCTTAAGCAACTTAGGTAGGGGACCAAAGTTAGTGTCAGGACCTGGGATTTGACCCTCCTGGGGTTTTGGCCTGGGGCCACAACTGACTGCTTTCTGCTATTTGTCTGGAGGGTCTGTGATTTCAGATGGAGGCTCACCCCAGAGTCCTTGGGGCACCCCCACCTTTCCTGGCACTGGGAGGATACCCCAAGGCCTGGGCAGGTTCTCCACCAGCTGGCTATGGCCCAAAGGAGAGGCTCCGGAGGACTTTCCCTTATAAGGACAACAGCTCAGCTGTGATGAAACTTCTCAGCCTCCTAGCTGGGGAGGCGGGAGAGGGGAAATGACGGTGGCTCCAAGGGTTACAGCTGAGTTTGAGCCTCCTCAGGAACTTGCCCACAAGCCTCCACTCTCTGTTGTCATAATTTTAAGGGAGGAGGGGCCAGGCAGGGCTTGGGACCAGAGGGGGTGGCCCACAGAAGGGAAGATGCCTACACTGAGGCCTAGGGAGGAGACAGGACCCTTCAACATCCAGCAGGCAGCTTGCAGATCTGGACTCCAAGCCGTAGGCCTATCTGGCTTCAAACTCACACACCCTGGGGAGGATTATCAGAGGGTCCAGAAGGCTATTAGGCCAGCCATCCCTTTCTCTCTTTTTTTTTTTTTTTTTTTGAGATGGAGTCTCGCTCTGTCACCGAGGCTGGAGTGCAGTGGCACAATCTTGGCTCACTGCAAGCTCCACCTCCCGGGTTCATGCCATTCTTCTGCCTCAGCCTCCCGAGTAGCTGGGACTACGGGCGCCCGCCCCAGGATGGTCTAGATCTCCTGACCTCGTGATCTGCCTGCCTTGGTCTCCCAAAGTGCTGGGATTACAGGTGTGAGCCACCACGCCTGGCCTCCCTTTTTATTTATTTATTTATTTATTTGAGACCCGGTCTTGCTCTGTGGCCCAGGCTGGAGCCAGGCTGGAGTGCAGTGGCACGATCTTGGCTCACTGCAACCTCCTCCTCCTGGGTTCAAGCAATTCTCCTGCCTCAGCCTCCCGAGTAGCTGGGACTACAGGCACCCACCACCACGACCAGCTAATTTTGTATTTTTAGTAGAGACGGGGTTTCACCGTGTTGGCCACGTTGGTTTCGAATTCCGGACCTCAGGTGATCCACCTGCCTCGGCCTCCCAAAGTGCTGGGATTATAGGCGTGAGCCACCGTGCCTGGCCCCTTTCTCCCTTTGGACCTCTAAAGTGGAGTCCTAAAGAGCAGGGTGTGTGGGGCTGGTCTGCTTTTGGCCTTCCTCCCCATGAAGCCTGTGTCCCTAGGGGACTGCCCTCCCCAACACAATTCGTCAGCCCACCGTCCAGTCTGAGAAACTATTCCATCCATGGAATCACAGGATATTGGGGCTGATAAGGATCTTTGAGACGTCTAGTCTCACCTGCTGGTTTTAGAGAGGAGGAAATAACAGCTCAGAGCGGCCAGGGGAGGTGGTGGCTCATATGTGTAATTCCAGCACTTTGGGAGGCTGAGGTGGGCAGATGTCTTGAGGCCAATCTTCAAGGCTTGAGACCAGCCTGAGCAACATGGCAAAATCCTGTCTCTACAAAAAAAAATTAGCAGGGCATGGTGATGCAGGCTGAAGTGGGAGGATCGCTTAAACCTGGGAGGCGGAGGTTGCAGTCAGCTGAGATCGTGCCACTGCCATCTCAAAAAAAAAAAAAAAACAAAAGCTCAGAGGGGACCTGGTATTGCCCATTTGTTTTGTTAAAATGTGTGTGTGTGTGTGTGTGTGTGTGTGTGTGTGCGGCTTTCTCTTGGTTTCCCATTAAAACTTCCTTTTTAAGAAATCCCAAGTTAACTGAATAACAGGATAAAGAGCTTTTTCTACACCCAGATCTGGTTAGTTCTGGGGGTCAGTGTTTCCCTGAAGACCATGTCTGGAGTTGGCAGCAGGGGAGGCAAGATCCCAAGGGAGAGATGGGTGTGGCAGATGGAGAATCTGTCTCTGACACTGCTGTGCATAAGCTGTGGCACCTGGAGTGGCTGCTCAGCCTCTTGGAATTGTAGTCTCATCTCTTAGGGGAGACAATCACTCCTGGCAAGGCGATTTTGAGGATGAAATAAGATAATTTAGATAAAGCATTTGCTCAGGGCCCACCACATAGCAAGGACTTAGTAAATGGATAATCATATTGTGTATTGGGCACCTACTCCATGCCAACATTACATTAGGTGCCGTGGATTCCAAGTACAATAAAATGGGATCTTTCCTCAGGTTGCTCACTGCCAGTCAGGGAGACAGGCACTCCAACTCATAAATGCAATGGGACAAGCTCTGTGTTAGACCCACAGGCAAATTCTGTGACCGCAAAGAGCAGACATCAATGGGCTGTGTTTGCTGAGGGAATCAGTCGAAACCTAAGGAGGAGGTTTTTTTGCCTGGGCCTCAAAGGAGGAGTTAGAGTTTACAGAACAGAGGTGGCAGGGAAGGACATTGGAGACAGGGAACAGAGTCACAGTGGGTTACCGGGTTACTGGAGCCATGGTCAGCTCTTTGTGTAGTCTCCTATTGGCTATAAGTAAGAGGTGGGGGACTGGGAGATGAGGTGGGAGAGGGGAGTGGGGATGCTGGTCACCCAGAAAGGTTGGACTTTGCCCTAGAGACCAAGGGAGTCTGGGGAGGGGGTCGTTTCAGGAGGTGGGGGGCGGCAGGTGGGGGTGTGGGGTGGAGACTGGAGGCAGGGAGGGTAGTTAGGAGGTAGTGACAGTGAACCAGGGGAGGAGTGGTGAGGGCCTGAACTGCAACAGTGGCATTAGGGGTAGAGTGGAGGAGAACTGGGGACTTTGGGGCATTGTGAATGTGGGAGAGATGGAATGGGAGAGAGGGAATTCAGAGATGACTCACAGAGTTCTAAGGAAGTGGGAGTACCTTTTTGAGATAGGAAGCCCCCGGGGAGGGCGGGATGGGGAGAGGATGGTGGCCATGTGGAGGGGTCTGGTGAACTACTAGAATTGAGCTGAGGCAAAAAATTGACAGTCACGGGCATCCAGACAGTGGATAATTAAAGCCACAAGCACTGCTGAGTTATATCTTGTATGTTACTTAAGATTAGATTTGACTGTGACTGACAAGAGGCCATGGTGTCAGAAGAGTTCATCAGAGGCTAAACCTCAGCTCCGGGGGAGTTAGGCCAAGACAGCAGTGACACAAATTCATTTATCTTGCATGAATTAAGTCTGGTGGTAGAGGCCATCTCTATCATGGCACTCCATGGTCATCTGGGACCCAGCCTCCTTCCCTCTTACTGCTCTGCCATCTTACCCCTTGACTTTGATTTCTGGACCCATGAGGTGATACAGCTGCAGCCCCCGCATAAGTGTTCTCACCCTTGGGAAGCAAGAAGGGGTATAGGATGCACACTTTCCCTTTAGAGACACTTTCTGGAAGTTGTACTGCTGCCTCATTGCGAGGGTGGTCTTGCAGCTAGCTGCCTGGTGTTTTTTTTCCTGTTGACTGTGTGCCAGCTGAAAATCAAAAGTCTTATTACTAAAAAAGAAGGGAGGGAATGGAGCTAGAGCAGTGTTTTTCAAATGGGGATGATGTTGCCTTCAGAGGACATTTGTCAATGTCTGGAGATATTTTTGTTTGTCACAAATGGGGACATTGCTACTGGCATTTAGTGGGTGGAGGCCAGAGATGCTGTTGAACACCCTACAATGCACAAGACAGCCTCCCCGACACCATCTTGGGGGCTCCTCATCCAAAATATCAGTAGTGCTGAGGTTGAGAAACCCTGACTTAGGTGGACAATGTATAGTCTCTTTGCCGCAACCAGGACGGGGTGTAGAGTGAGTGGACTAGTCACCGTAGATGTGCAAAGACACCTGTCCCTGGCAGACCATAATGTCAGGAGAGTTCAGCAGCAGCCCAGACCTAGGCTCTGGGGTTTTATCAGATTTGTCCCAGCTTGGTGGGGCTCTTGTCCTCAAAGAGGCTTTGTTTTGTTTGTGTCTTTTTGTTTTATTCATTTCTGTTTTAAAAACCATTTTTATTTTTTGTAGGAATAGGGTCTCACTATTTTGCTCAGGCTGGGCCCTTGTTTTATTCATTTCTTGATGTTGAATTCTGAAGCAGAGACCCAGGTTGGAGCCTCAAGGAAGAGGCTTAAGATAGAGGCGGGCTGAGCTCCGTGGCTCATGCCTGTAATCCCAGCACTTCAGGAGGCCGAGGCAGGAGGAGCACCTGAGGCCAGGAGTTTGAGACCAGCCTGGGCAATGTAGCAAGACCCTGTCACTACAAAATATTACAAAATAATTAGCCAGGTGCCGTGGCATGCACCTGTAGTTCTAGCTTCTCAGGACACTGAAGTGAGAGGATCCCTTGAGCCCATAAGTCCCAGGTTACAGTGGGCTATGATCATGCCAACGCATTCCAGCCTGGGCAACAAAGCGAGACTCTGTCTCAAAACAAACAAACATATATATATGCATTTCTTTGCCCACTAGCCACACCCCTGAGCTGCAGGTAGGGGAAAGAGTCCAATAGTCTTGGTAGCCAGGGCCAAGTTCTGATTCAGTCCCTCACAGTGTGACCCAATCAGGACTTCTCCTCAGCCTCCTGGCCACAAGCCGGGGCTGGGTGGCCAAGGTGAGGCCCTTGTGGCCTTGAATCCGCAGAGATGCCAAGGCAGCCTTGCCAGCTTTGCCCAAATTGCTGGGCTGGCCTTTCTGTGCTTCCTCCCTCCCAACCAGCCTTCCAGCCTAGTCAGCTTTTCTGGGCCCCTCCCACCTCCATTTCCTTCCAGCCTGTGGCCTTGGGTCTGAAGGGAAGCAGCCCTGCCCCAGCTGTGGCCAGCGCCAGGCCATGCTGAGGCTGAGGCCTGTGGGTCCCCAGAGTGCCCAGGGTGTGGTGTGGGTGAGAGTGTGCTGGTCAGTGGGATGAGGAGAGTGCAAACAGCTCTGTCTCTGGGGAAGGCCAGGGGAGAAGAATAGATCCCAAGTCATTCTGAACATTTGGGGTGCCTGCTATGGGTGAGCAAAAGTCTCCTCAGACTAAACAGCCCTCTTCTTTTCTCTGTGAAAAGGTTCCCCTTGAGAGGAATTTGTCTCAAAATCACCCCTCAGGCTTGGGCCAAGGTCAGTCTCTACAGTGGATCTGGGAGGCAGGGTTCCATGAACTCAGGAAGTATCTTCCAATTTGTTTCTGGAGGGCCAGAGGGACCCTGGAGTTTTTCAGCATTTTGAAATATACAAGATATTCAACAAGACTAGGTGGCAGATGGGACCGGATATGTGGCACAGACCTTTCAGCTCTGTGAGCTTTGACAAGTCGCCTAACCTCTGCTCTTCAGTTACCTCATCAGTTAAATGAGGAGAATTGTGCCCACCTGAGAGCTTGGAGGATTAAATAGGATCACGCATGCGTGGCACCTGGACGATGCCCACCCAGTACCCACGGGAGGCCCTCAGGAAGCAGTGGCTGTTACTATCATTGTATCATCACTCTGTCTCTCAGAAGAGCCTTTTCCTTTCTTTCTTTCTTTTTTTTTTTTTGAGATGGAGTTTTGCTCTTGTTGCCCAGGCTGGAGCACAATGTTGCGATCTTGGCTCACTGCAACCTCGGCCTCCCAGGTTCAAGCGATTCTCCTACCTCAGCTTCCTGAGCAAGGAGAGCCTTTTTACTCTTTTTCAGAAAGTCCTCCCTACAGCCACCTCTTTCTGTAGCTCTGACCAAAGAAAGTCTAAGGTGAAGGGACCCCAGTAACCTACACTTTACAGGTGGAGAGGCAAGAGAAGGGACTTGCCCAAGGCCACCTGGGGTGCCTGTGGCAGGGCATCAACAAGCTTGGGTCACTGCAGCATTCTTCTCCCCACCCTCTTCCCATTCAGGAAACAAGGCCAGTCCTGTCATTTGTGCTGTTGTCTCAGACACCAAAAGGCTGTTTTCCTTCTGTCCAGCTCAGCATCGATGCCTGGAATCAGGAAGCAGGGTGATGGAAAGTGTCCTGTCTGACGTCTTCCTGCGGAGGGGGGACGGCATCCTCACAGGCTGGGCTTCCTGAAATACAGCTGTGGCAGCAGCTTCAGGATTTGGCAGAACATTTAACATTATTATTATCATTATTTTTGAGACAGAGTCTCACTCTGTTGCCCAGGCTGGAGTGCAGTGGCGCAGTCTCGGCTCACTGCAACCTCCGCCTCCTGGGTTCAAGCGAGTCTCCTGCCTCAGGCTCCCAAGTAGCTGGGATTACAGGTGCGTGTCACCACGCCCGGCTAATTTTTGTGTTTTTAGTAGAGACTGGGTTTCGCCATGTTGACCAGGCTGGTCTTGAACCAGCGATCTACCCACCTTGGCCTCCCAAAGTGCAGAGATTACAGGTGTGAGTAACTTCGCCCAACCAACAATTGGATACTTTTCAGTACTATTTGAATTATTATTATTTGCCATACACATAAGTTAAATCTATTAATAAAATAGTCAGGCCAGGCGCGGTGGCTCACGCCTGTAATCCACCTGGCCTCAGGTGATCCACCCACCCTCGGCCTCCCAAAGTGCTGGGATTATAGGCGTGAGCCACTGTGCCTGGCCTAACATTATTTTTTAAAAGATCTAGTATTGGGAATAAGGTGAGGGGGGAGGAGAGATGGGGTAGATGAAAGGAAACAAACTTTTCCAGCAGAGAATAACTAGAGTTACTCTAGAAATGCTAAATAAAAAAATAGAGCATGAGTGTGTTATTTGCAGTCAGGGAGAGGATTCACAGCAGTGAAAAATTATTCACTTTTTTTTTTTTTTTTTTTTTAGTTTCCTACACTACATGGATATAAAAATCATTCACTATTAACATAGTTACTTCTGGGTAGTGGTTCTGGAGGTAGGATAATTTAATTTTTAATTGGATACTTTTCTTTCTTCTTTTCTTTTTTCTTTGAGAAAAGGTATCTGTTGCCCAGGCTGGAGTGCAGTGCACCATCACTGCTCACTGCAGCCTCCACTTCCCAGGCTCAATCGATCCTCCCACCTTAGCCTCCTGAGTAGCTGGGACAATAGGCAAATGCCACCACATCCATCTAATTTATTGTATTTTTTGTAGAGATGGAGTCTCTACAAAAGTTGCCCAGGCTGGTCTTAAACTCTTGAGCTCAAGCGATCTACCCACCTTGGCCTCCCAAAGTGCAGAGATTACAGGTGTGAGTGACTTTGCCCAACCAACAATTGGATACTTTTCAGTACTATCTGAATTATTATTATTTGCCATACACATAAGTTACATCTATTAATAAAATAGGCCAGGCGCGGTGGCTTACGCCTGTAATCCAGCTACTTGGGAGGCTGAGGCAGGAGAATCACTTGAACCCAGGAGGCAGAGGTTATAGTGAGCCAAGATTGCACCATTGCATTCCAGCCTAGGCAACAAGAGCGAAATTCCGTCTCAAATAAACAAATAAATAGGCCGGGCGCGGTGGCTCACGCCTGTAATCCCAACACTTTGGGAGGCCGAGGCAGGCAGATCATGAGGTCAGAAGATCAAGACCATCCTGGCTAACATGGTGAAACCCCATCTCTACTAAAAATACAAAAAATTAGCCGGGCGTGGTGGTGGGTACCTGTAGTCCCAGCTACTTGGGAGGCTGAGGCAGGAGAATGGCGTGAACCCGGGAGGCGGAGCTTGCAGTGAGCCGAGATCGTGCCACTGCACTCCAGCCTGGGCAACAGAGCGAGACTCCGTCTCAAAAAATAAATAAATAAACAAATAAATACATAAAAATAGTGCTGAGCTCGGAGGCAGGCGGGAACTACTTTTGTCTCTAGACTCATTGAATGTGACCCAGGTAGTCCTTGGTCAGGCTAATAGGGAATTCTGTGTCAGTCAAATTTCAGCTAGACCCTCCTCCTGTCCCCTCAAGACCCAGTTAAGATTGGCTCCAGAAAATTTTTAAAAAGTGGCCCTAGACTATTCAATAAATAGAGTTAGAAATTTGGTTACCCGTGCGAAAAAGAAAAAAGAAATCTTTACCTCACACTATACACAAAAAATCAACTCTAGATGGATCAATAACTCAAAAAGTTAAAGTTAAAACCTTTAGGCCAGGCACAGTGGCCTATACCTGTAATCCCAGAACTTTGGGAGGCCAAAGTGGGAGGATCATTTGAAGCCAGGAATTCAAGACCAGCCTGGGTAACACAGCAAAACGTCATCTCTACAAGAAATACAAAAATTAGCTGGGCGTGATGGCACATGCTTGTGGTTCCAGCTACTCGGGAGGCTGAGGGAGGATCACTTGAGCCCGGGAAGTCGAGGCTGCACTCAGCCATGATTGTGCCATCGTACTCCAGCCTGGGTGACAGAGCGAGTCCCTGTGTCAAAAAAAAAAAAAAAAAAGCCCCCAAACCCAGGCGTGGTGGTTTGAGCCTGCAGTCCTAGCTACTCGAAAAGGTAAGGCAGGAGGATCACTTGAGTCTGAGAGTTCAAGGCTACAGTGAGCTATGATCTCACCACTGTACTCCTGCCTACGTGACAGAGCAAACTCTTTACAAATCAATTAACAAAAAGCTAAAAATTATAATAGGAAAATTAACAAAAGATATGAATAGGCATTTCACTGAAGAGAAAACATGTCTGGCTAATAAACATGAAGACATGTTTAACTTCCTTAACATTCAGAGAAATGCAGATAAGCCCCATAGTGAATATCATTTTACATCCATTGGTTGGCAAAAGTTAAACACTTTGGGATGGGTGCAGTGGCTCACGCCTGTAATCCCAGCACTTTGGGAGGCCGAGGCAGGTGGGTCACCTGAGGTCAGGAGTTTGAGACCAGCCTGGCCAACATGGTGAAACCCTGTCTTTACTAAAAATACAAAAATTAGCCGGGCATGGTGGTGTGCACCTGTAATCCCAGCTACTCAGGAGGCTGAGGCAGGAGAATAGCTTGAACCCGGGAGGGAGAGGTTGCAGTAGGCTGAGATCGTGCCATTGCACTCCAGCCTGGGTGAGAAGAGCAAAAATCTGTCTCAAAAAAAAAAAAAAGTTAAACACTTTGACAGTACAAAGGGGACAAAGGATATGGACCATGAGCTCTCTTTTGCTCAGTTTTTGGGAGTAAAAATTGGCACAACTACTTTAGAAAACAATTTGACATGTTCATGTCAAGCTGAACGTATATCTAACTAGAGTGGTTGAGTGACTTGCCCAAGGTTATAGGTAGTGCATTTCAGAGCTGGGATTTGAACCAAACTGACTGGCACCAAAGAAGGGCAAAGGACACTGACGAAACACTCCCAGACACTGGGGCAACGGCTGGCCAGGGCTGGAATATTCTGTGACCCCCACAGTGAAATATCTGAAAACATCACAAACATAGACACACTATCACAGCCTCACAGGCAGAAAGGGAACTTACCAGGCATCTGGCCCTGACACAGCATGAGCTCTGGAATGATGATTGCGGGTACACTGCCCTCCCTCCCTTCGTTTAGCCACTGTGCAGAGTGAACACCCACAGGTCTCAGCATGTGACTCTCTTCTGCAAGAGTCAGCCCAGTGGGGAGACAGACACTCCGGAGACCTAGATATGTGCTGGGCTGGGTGGCAGTGCCACAGCTGGGCACTTTACTCCCCAACATAAATGTAGGCATTTCTGTGTCTTGTGAGCCCATGAATCCTCATAAGACCCTGTTGAGTTGGGAATTACTGCA
Source organism: Pan troglodytes (assembly GCF_028858775.2). NCBI lineage: Eukaryota > Metazoa > Chordata > Mammalia > Primates > Hominidae > Pan > Pan troglodytes. The sequence continues at coordinate 56,870,303 of NC_072414.2, forward strand.
GAGCTGTAACAGACAGAAAACCTAGGCCCACAGACAGCCAGTGACCTCCCATGGGCACACAGTTTGGGTGTGGCAGAGCGGGGTATGGAATCCAAGCCTTCTGGTGCTAAACCCTGCAGGATTCTGGCAGGTCACACTCCAGGCTCCCAAGCCAAGCAAGTGTTTGAAAATGCCTTCCCATGTCCAGGCGCGGTGGCTCACGCCTGTAATCCCAGCACTTTGGGAGGCCGAGATGAGTGGATCACTTGAGGTCAGGAGTTGGAGAACAGCCTGGCCAACATGATGAAACCCCGTCTCTACTAAAAGTACAAAAAAAATGAGCTGGGCGTGGTGGCACGTGACTGTGATCCCAGCTACTCAGGAGGCTGAGGCATGAGAATTGCTTGAACCCAGGAGGCAGAGGTTGCAGTGAGCCGAGATCATGCCACTGCACTCCAGCCTAGGTGACAGAGTGAGACCCTATCTCAAAAAAAAAAAAAAAAAAAAAAAAAAAACGAAAATGCCCCTCTGTGAGCCACAGGCTCTGCCCCTGCAGTGGGCTATCTACCTGTCCTAGCTTTCTTTCTTCCTCAGAAACAGATGTTTCATCCTCCTACCATTCTCTTGACTGGCTCCACAATTGTGGCTAAGACAAACTGGGTGAATCACATCTAAAGCAGAAGCAAGTCTTCATGAACCCCAACACTTCCCCAGTCAATTTCCTGTGTTAGGTTCAGAGGGGTCATTTCAAACTCTCAGCATGTTCAAGACGAGACTGCCTATAAGGCCACATCTTGGGACATGGTTTAGGGGAGGAGGTAGGAATATGTGGCAGGGCCCTCTGGCTATACGGATCTCCCTATCTGCTGGAAACTCCACCACTAAAACCATTCCTTTGTATCATTTCCCCAGAGGGATCTTGATAATTGTGAAACGCCAAACAACTTGCCAGCCATGAGTCCCAAATCACAGCTATGAAAGTGCTTTACAGTTTATAAAGTGATTTCACAGCGAAAAATGGGTTTGCTCCTCATAACAACTATGAAAGTTAGGGCAGCAATTTAAATGTGTCCATGGAATAGATGAGGACACTGAGTGAGGCCCTGAGAGGCAGAGGAATTCCATAGCCAATCAGAGCCCACACTTGAATACAGGTCTTTCTACTCCACATTGCATGTACCCCTGATAACTGGGAGTTGCCTTGGGAGCAGATGCTGATGGGACACAAAACAGGCAGATTTTGATAAGAAGGCAGATGATGAGGTGGAAAGGCTCTGAAGAAAGAGGTGGATGGCAGAGCTTGGCTAGAGGGGAGCAGGACTCCCCAGGGAATCGAGGATCTGGGCAGGGGAAAGGGTAGCCTGGAAGCAGGGAGAGGTGGAGGATGAGCTCTGGGAGCCAGAACCTGAATTCTGTTCCGGCCCTGTTCTGAAGCCTGAGGGGCTGGAGTGGACTTCTCCTCTAGGATCTGTCTGCCCTGTTTGCTCTGAGGACCTGCCAGCTCTCCTGGGAGGCGCTCAGGGCATCTTGTGAGCCTGTCAGCACTGACCTTGTCACGCGGCTCATGACTGCTCCTCATCCGACCTCAGATGAGTCAAGAGGGGAAGCAGGCGCAAAGGGCTTCCAGGGGATTCCCGGGATGCAGGCAGCTTGGGGCCCTAGGGGAAAGAGCCTGGGGCTCTTCAAGGCTGGGCTATGAAGCTACCCTCCTCCCAGGGTTGAGGGGCAGTCAAAATATCCTCAAACCTAATGTGATTTCTCACCTGCCAAGTGGTAGCAGTGTGGCATCAGGGCATAAAAGCTGCTAACAGTGGGGAAAGGCCTGGCCCAGTGCCAAGCAGGCTGTGGGCGTCCCTAGAAGAATGAGCAGCGTAACTACAGCAGGAGTCCCAGGCCCTGGGCACAGAGACACCCCTTTATCGAGACCTACTACCTGCCAGGCACTTTATTTATTGGTAAATTTAATCAGATTTTGAAAACCACAAAATCTGGATACATTTGGATTGTGGTATTTGTTGTAATTGTTGGATATAACTACATATACATGCTATAAAATATAAGATAGAACTAGAACAAGAGTTCTTAATCTGGCATCTAAGGGAACCCGAAAGATCAAAGGATAGAGTTCAAGGAGTCTAAAAATTTGGAAGAGAAAAAATATATATCTTTATTTTCACTAATTTCTACCTGAATTTTAGCATTCTCTTCAATGATGAATGTAGGCAACAAACCACAGCAGTATTAGCAGGACTTGTGATGATGTCACTAGCAATTACAAATATTTTCAAATCATATAACGGTTTTTGAAGATATTTCAAAATATGGTTTATACTCATCACTATTTCAAAATTACAGCAGTTATTGGACCTATTATTAGCTCTTGATCTTCAGGCATTAATTAGGAAGCACTATCTAGTACTATGTCGAAAAAAAATTTTTAATTGTTTGATGACTACATTTTAATACAACTGGTTTTCTTTGTAAGCCTTTGCTAGTTTATTTTGTGCATTTCAGAACATTATTCTGAGAAGGGGTCTGCAAGTTTTTACCAGATGACAAAGGAGGCCATGGCACACACAAAAGAGGTTAAGAACCCCTGATCTAGGTCTTCCCTGCAGTATTTTAGGATATATCCACATTTTAAAAATGTGGATTTTGGCCGGGTGCGGTGTCTCACTCCTATAATCCCAGCACATTGGGAGGCCAAAGCAGGTGGATCACTTTAGCCCAGGAGTTTCAGACCAGCCTGGGCAACATGGCAAAACCTCATCTCTCCAAAAATTATAAAAAATTAGCCAGGCATAGTGGCATGCACTTGTAGTCCCAGCTACTCAGGGGACTGGGGTTAGAGGATTGCCTTGAGCCCAGGAGGTTGAGGCTGCAGTGGGCCATGATTGTGCCACTGCACTCCAGTCTGCTGGGTGACATGAGACCCTGCCTCAAAAACAAAAAAAATAACAAAAACAAAAAGCCGGGCACAGTGGCTCATGCCTGTAATCCCAGCACTTTGGGAGGCTGAGGCGGGTGGATCACCTGAGGTCGGGAGTTCGAGACCAGCCTGGCCAACATTGTGAAACCCCATTTCTACTAAAAATACAAAAATTAGCCGAGCATTGTGGTGCACGCGCCTGTAGTCCCAGCTACTCGGGAGGCTGAGGCAGGAGAATTGCTTGAACAGGGGAGGTGGAGGTTGCAGTGAGCCAAGATTGCACCACTGGACTCCAGCCTGGGTGTGACAGAGCAAGGCTCTGTCTCAAAAAAAAAAAAAAAAAAAAAAGATTTTGATTTTTTAAAGACAATTTTCCAGTCACATCAGAAAGTTGAGTGCTGATCTGATTATTTCACTTAATTGCATAAAATTCAACTCTGTGACATCCCTGGACAGTGAGCAACCCACAGCTCCTCAGTTGAAAAATCTTCCCCCAGAAAAGGCATATACATTGTTTAACTTAAAAGTTGCATGTTGGCCGGGCGTGGTGCCTCACAACTGTAATCCCAGCACTTTGGGAGGGCGAGGCGGGTGGATCGCGAGGTCAGGAGTTTGAGACCAGCCTGGCCAACATGGTGAAACCCCGCCTCTACTAAAAATACAAAAATTAGCTAGGCATGGTGGCAGGTGCCTGTAATCCCAGCTACTGGGGAGGCTGAGACAGGAGAATCGCTTGAACCCTGGAGGCGGAGGTTGCAGTGAGCTGAGATTGTGCCATTGCACTCTAGCCTGGGGGACAAGAGTGAGACTTTGTCTCAAAAAAAAAATGCATGTTTTTCTTCATACTTATGTCTAATCATCATAATTAGACAATGTCGTAAGAAGAATAGTTAAAGGACTATTCTGGCCAAGGGCCTTTTGGCCAGAAAAAAGGCTGGCGGTAGAGGGCTGGGGGAGAGGACACAAGACAGCTATCTTGTTCTTATGAAGGGCGGCCCTTACATTCCTGTGTGCAGATCTGGTAGCCCGACAAGGACTCATGGTTTGAAATCAGGACTCCAGGCCAGGCGCGGTGGCTCACGCCTGTAATCCCAGTACTTTGGGAGGCCGAGGCAGGCGGATCACGAGGTCAGGAGATCAAGACCATCCTGGCTAACACAGTGAAATCCCATCTCTACTAAAAAATACAAAAAATTAGCCGGCTGTGGTGGCGGGCACCTGTAGTCCCCGCTACTGGGGAGGCTGAGGCAGGAGAATGGCATGAACCCAGGAGGCGGAGCTTGCAGTGAGCCGAGATCGCACCACTGCACTCCAGCCTGGGTGACAGAGCAAGACTCCGTCTCAAAAAAAAAAAAAAAAAGAAATCAGGACTCCAGGCGAATGTCCATATAGCTTCTCTTCTCTCTTTCAGCCACTTCTCCCGGGGCCTTGGGTCCTCCTGCTGGCTCCCCTCCCTTCTATGGAGATGTGCTCTGGGAGAAAGGCCGTGAGAAAGAAGCTGGTGTTGAGGACAGAGTGGCTGACCCAAAGCGGAGTTGGTTGGGATGCTGGCCAGGGGACTGCCCACAGGTGTGGTTGAGAACCCATCGCCACACCTCCTTGAGTTTCAGTCTCCCCAGCTGTAAAATGGGGACAATGATATCTGCTCTTAGTTGGCAGGCACTAAATGAGATGGTAAATGAGAAAATATTTGTGGTACAAGGTCACAAGGATCAAAAACTCCCTCACACTCAGGTATAGGTGACTGATAATCCTTCAAGGATAGCTTTTCGCAGTAGGCTAAGCCATGTAAATAGAAATAACTATTTTTTTTTTTTTGAGATGGCGTCTTGCTCTGTCACCAGGCTAGAGTGCAGTGGCATGATCTCAGCTCACTGCAACCTCCACCTCCTGGGTTCAAGTGATTCCCCTGCCTCAGCCTCCCCAGTAGCTGGGACTACAGGCACGCACCACCACATCTGGCTTCACCATGTTGGCCAGGATGGTCTCAATCTCCTGACCTCATGATCCACCCGCCTCGCCTCCAAAAGTGCTGGGATTACAGGCATGAGCCACCATGCCTGGCCAGAAATAACTATTTCTATGTAAATTGGGGATCAAGTCTAGGTCGAAGGACTGACTTTCTTTTCCAATGGTGAACTCCCCTTCACGTGGATGGGAGAAATAGCACAGTTTCAGAATCAAACACTTCTGGGGTTGAATCCTAGCTCCCCCATGTCCTACATCTGGCCTTAAGCAAGATGGTTCACTTCTTTGAGACTCACTTTATCATCTGTTAAGTGGGGATAATAACAGAACACACCCCCCAGTGCTGTTGTGAAGATTAAATAAAATCCTCTGTGAAGAGCACTCAGCCCAGAGGTATGGGAAGAAACACCTCAAAAATGTTTATTAGGCCAGGTGTGGTGGTTCACGCCTGTAATCCCAACACTTTGAGAGGCTGAGGCAGGAGGATTGCTTGAGCCCAGGAGTTTGAAACTGGCCTGGGCAACCCCATCTCTGCAAAAAGTAAAAAAAATTAGCCAGGTGTGGTGGTGCATGCCTATAGTCCCAGCTACTCCGGAGGTTGAAGTAGGAGGATTGCTTGAGCCCAGGAAGTTGAGGCCACAGTGACCAGAGATTGTGCCAACTGCACCCCAGCCTGGATGACAGAGCAAGACCCTGCCTCAAAATAAAAAAAAGTTTATCTATATATATGATCATGATTATTCAGGATCCAAATCCTACTGAGTGAGTGAATGGGCCATGAGTAATTAAGGTGGGCTGAGCTGCCCCAAGTGCTAGTGTAGTAAGGGGGCTGCAGGTAGATGGAAGTCCCTCCAAACCCTTCCCCCACCACAGGGCTTCCTCCTGAGAGGGAACACACTGCCCCACAGGCCCTTTTGTGTCAGGCCTTAGAGTGTGTGTACTCGACCTCCATGATGGCCTCCTCTTCTGGAGCTGACCCCAGACCGCAGGGTCAGCTGGCAAGGGCCCTGGCTCTGTGACCTCTTTCAGTCCCTTGGGCCCAAGAAGCTCACAGGCTGCCAGGCCCGATGCTCAGCTGCATGGAACTGGCCCCCTTGGCCAGGCCTGGAGGCCCAGGAGGGAGGGCCCCAGAGTATAGCTGCCTCCTCAGGGAGCCCCAGAGTCTCCCTCCGGTCAGATGGCTCCTCAGACAATGAGCAAGGCTGAAACTGAGCTGGACAGAGGAGAATAGGAACCAGGACCTAAAACAAGGAGCTAAAACTGAGAGAGGAAGGGCACCCACAAAGGCCAAGTGGGGAGCTTCAAGACCTCCTCAGAGCTGACTCCAGGGGCTACAGCTCACACTTCTGAGGCCTGCCTTTCCTCCTTCACACACACACACACACCACACACCAGGGCCGAGAGCTGCATGACCCCTAGAGCAGTGGTCCCCAACCTTTTTGGCACGAGGGACCAGTTTCATGGAAAACACTTTTTCCATGGACCTGGGGGTCAGGGGGTGGGGGGCAGTTTCATCAGGCATTCGATTCTCATAAGGAGCGCACAACCTAGATCCCTCACAAGTGCGGTTCACAATAGGATTCTTGCTCCTATCAGAATCTAATGCGGCTGCTGATCTGAGAGGAGGTGGAGCTCAGGCGATAATGATCGCTAGCTGGACACTCACCTCCTGCCAGGTGGCCTGGGGTTTGGGAACCCCTGCCCTAGAGGGACCAGATAGGAGGGGCCACCTCAGGAATCACCCTGTGTTTGCAAACCAGCATGGCCAGAGGCCACTATTTACTGCCACTGACCAAGGGTCCTCCAGTACTGTTTCTAAAGTTTCAGCCATTCATGTATCACTTTCCAGATTTTTGCTATTTAAACTATTATCCATTTAATATTTTCCTTTAAATCAATTCCGTTTAAAACTTAGCCTAGTCGCATCCAGACATGGTAGTTGACATCTGTAATCCCAGAACTTTGGGAGGCTGAGGTGGGTGGATTGCTTGAGCTCAGGAGTTTGAGACCAACCTGGGCAACATGGCAAAACCCAGTCTCTACCAAAAATACAAAAATTAACTGGGTGTGGTGGTGCATGCCTGTGGTCCTAGCTACTTGGGAGGCTGAAGTAGGAGGATCACTGGAGCTTGGGAAGTTGAGGCTGCAGTGAGCTGTGATTGCACCATTACACCCCAGCTTAGGTAACAGAAAAAGACCCTGTCTCAAAAAAAAAAAAAAAAAAATTAAAAAACAAACAGGCCAGGTGTGGTGGCTCATGCCTGTAATCTCAGTACTTTGGGAGGCCAAGGCAGGTGGATCACTTGAGGTCAGGAGTTCGAGACCAGCCTGGCCAACATGGCAAAACACCGGCTCTACTAAAAATACAAAAATTAGACAGGCATGGTGGCAGGCGCCTGTAATTCCAGCTACTTAGGAGGTTGAGGCCGGAGAATTGCTTGAACCCAGAGGTTGCAGTGAGCCAAGATTATGCCACTGCACTTCAGCTTGGGTGACAGAGCAAGTCTCTGTCTCAAAAAATAAAAATAATATAAATAAAAAACAAAAAACTTAGCCTAGTCACAGGGCATAATTTCTGTGAAATCATGAATTTGATGAGTTTATTAATTTTGTCCTGACTTATATTTGGATCAATATATTGTTGAAGTAATGATAATTTTATTTTTTAAATTTTATATATTTATTTATGTTAGAGGCAGGATCTCACTGTTGCCCGGGCTGGTGTGCAGTGGCGTAATCATAGCTCACTGTAGCCTTGAACTCCTGAGCTCAAGCAATCCTCTCACCTCAGCCTCCCAAGTAGCTGGAACTACAGGCATGCCCCAACACACCTGGATAATTTTTAAGATACTCTTGTAGAGACAGGGTCCTGACCTCAAGCAACCTTCTGCCTTGGCTTCCCCAAAGTGTTGGGATTACAGGTGTAAGTCACCATGTCCGGCTGTAATAATCTTAAAACCAATTCAACCACATATCACCTAAACCCACCTTGTGGACTGTATTTTTTTAATTAAAAATTTGTGGTTATTTATTTATTTATTTATTTTATGTATTTATTCTTTTTGAGATGGAGTCTCACTCTGTCGCCCAGGCTGGAGTGCAGTGGCGCGATCTCGGCTCACTGAAACTTCCACCTCCTGGGTTCAAGTGATTCTCCTGTCTCAGCCTCCCGAGTAGCTAGGATCACAGGCGTGTGCCACCATGCCCGGCTAATTTTTGTATTTTTAGTAGAGACGGGGTTTCACTATGATGGCCAGGCTGGTCTTGAACTCCTGACATCAGGTGATCTGCCCGCCTTGGCCTCCCAAAGTGCTGGGATTACAGGCATGAGCCACTGTGCCCAGCCTAATTTTTAAAATTTTTAGAGGGGTCTCTCTATGTTCCTCAGGCTGGCCTTGATCTCTTGGGCTCCAGCAATTCTTCTTTAGCCTCCCAAGTAGCTGGGACTATAGGCATGGGCCACCATAGTCTGGCTCTAGGTTTTAAATTCATCTTGTGGTCCACGTTTTGGGAAACCACTCAGTGGAGAGAACAAAGATTTTGGGGGTTATACCATACAGGTCTCACTACTTTCTAGCCGTGTTACCTTGGGAAAGTAATTTACCTCTCTGGGCTTCAGTTTTCTTTTCTGTAAAATGGGATCCTCTCACAGCTGTGGTGGGAAATGGGAGTGAGTACTGAGGATGGCCCTGGCCATAGTAGCTTTCTTCCTTCTCCTGGATCCTCCCTCCATCCCAGCAGAGTAACTTGGCCTGGAAGCCTGGTCTCCCTAGCTTTCTTCCTAACCACAGGGAGCAATTGCATTTCAGGGTATCTTACTCTAAAGGCATGCTGGGAGGAGGTGAGCACTCCTTTGCTACCTGTCCTGGAGTTGACCAAGCCCAGGGGGAAGTGCCTCCTGGTGTCCAGCCTAAGTCCCCTTGCTGCAAAGTCAGTTCCTGCTCTTGTGTTCTGTTCTCAGTGGATGTGGGAATTAGTTAGAGACCCTCCTCAGAGGGGCAGCCTGATGATATGGAAAGGCTTATAGGACGCTGGGTTCAATCCTGGCATTGCCACTGTCTTGCTGTATGCCCTTGAGTGGGTACTCAATGCCTCTCTCTAGGTGTGGGTTTGCTCATCTGTAAAATGAGGAGGCCAGTTTTGACTGTGAACCCAGCCCTCTTCCCCACTTCCCCTCTCCCATTGCAGATGGGATGGGTAGAAGGGGCAGGGGCTCCTGCCTTTTCCTACTGAGCAACTAATTTGTGTTTCTCCTCTGGTCAAGGATGTGGGAACTGGGAGGGAGCAGGGCAGTGTGGGATGGTGGAAGAGAAGAAGTTGCTGATGAGAGTGGGAGGCTGGCTGCCACTAAGCCCTTCCCTACTGGAAACTCCTTCCCTGTCCCCTCCCCCAGACAACCTCAGGAAAGGGTCTAGGTGTTTCCACAGTGGTCTGGGAAGGGCTAGACCAATGTGGAGTGGACGACATGCCTGGTGTCTCCCTCTGGAGAGTGCACTCTGGATACTAATCTGAGTCTCCAAAAAGGAGAAAGGGTTAGGGATCATTTGGTCTCACCTTCCCTCCTGCTTTTACAGAAAGGGAACCAGAGAGGTATAGTGACTTGTTTATGTCATGCAGTGACTTGACAGCACAGTGGGACATGAACTTGGAGTCTTGGATGTGCAGTCCTGATCTTGCTCCCAGCACTGCTCAAGGAAGACATTCTTCCTGCTCTGCCTTCCCACCTCTCCTCCCAGGCTCCTGTGATCCCCACAGGGAGAGCTAGAGCTTCTATAAAAAATGCTGTAATTGATTCTTAACAGGAAGTGAGGGCTTTTTCACTTTGAGTTGACAACCACAGCAGCCACACACACACACACACACACACACACACACAAACACACACACAAACACAGACATACAATTAAGGTTTAAATACCTGTCCCCTCTGAAACTCATGTTGAAACTTAATCCCCAATGTGGCAGTAGTGAAAAGTGGGATCTTCAAGAGGTGATTGGGCCATGAGGACTCTGCCCTCATGAATAGATTAATTCATTCATGGATTAATGGATTAATGGGTTCATGGATTAATGGGTTATCACGGGAATTGGACTGTTGGCTTTATAATAAGAGGAAGAGAGATCTGAGCTAACATGCTCAACCCCCTCACCATGTGATGCCCTTCAGGGCCTCAGGACTCCACAGAGTCCCCACCACCAAGAAGGACCTCACGAGGTGCAGCCCTTCAACCTTGGACTTCTCAGTCTCCAGCACTGCAAGAAAGAATTCCTTTTCTTTATAAATTACCCAGTTTCAGGTACTCTGTTACAAATAACAGAAAACAGACTAAGACACACACACCCCAAGTTTGTACACAACCATGTGCACACACACAGTCACTTGCCCATACTCCTATGCATTCAGGCACCCAGCTGGGAACACAGTGTGCCTTTCTTTCTAGTGCCACAAGATACCCATATATAGGCTTCCAGCTTGTGCCCTCTGACCTGCCCTACATTTTGATAGTAGAGGGTGGATTTGAGGGGGAAGAGCAGAGACCACAAGACCAGGCAGGGGTCTCCTCAGTGGCTGCACTGCAGGGATTCAATGGGCAGCAAAGGCCCCCACACCCCAGGCTGGGCCTCATGGCTGAGACTTATCAGTCTTGGGCCTGGAGGGGCTGCTCTCAGTCTAACAGGCCTGACTGACAGGGAAACCACCAATTTGTCATTGGGTTCCAATCCCGAGTAGCTGGGATTACAGGCGTGCGCCATGACGCCTGGCTAATTTGTTTTGTAGTTTTAGTAGAGATGGGGTTTCACCATATTCGCCAGGCTGGTCTCAAACTCCTGACCTCAGGTGATCTGCCCGCCTTGGTCTCCCAAAGTGCTGGCATTACAGCCGTTAGCCACCTCACCCGGCCAGACAAATGTTTGTTGCATGAATGTCTTGCCCCTCACATCTGTGTTCCGTCCAGCCTTCCTCGCCTCTCCTTTTTCTTGGTGCCCTGGCTGTGGCCACAGTACTTTCCTAGGAGGAGGCCTATGCAGGCGCGTAAGGAACTCGGTGAAGGAGTCAGGGCCCCCAACTCGGCTCTCGCGAGCTTGCTGTGTGACCTCAGGCCAGTCACCTCCCCTCTTCTGGCCTGGGTTTCCACACCTGCACAATGGGAACAGCAACCTCAGCTGCCTGCCGTCTCTGACGTGAGGGCCAAATGAGAAAAGGTGAGAAGCTGGTCGCAAAGCGGTAAAAAAAGCCTTCAGCGCCGAAGCCGGGGAGGAAGCCGCTGATGAAGCTATTGCTGAGAAGTGTGAAGCCCCCACCCGAGGATCTGCTTTTGAAGAGGGACCCGGGGAACGCGTAGGGGGAAACTGCTTTCCTCTTCCCTCAGTGGAAAGGGCTGTGCTCATGTCACTGTGAAACGAAGCTATTTTTATGTAGTACAACTGCGATTATGACAGGGCCTCTTCCTGAAGGGGAAGGGTGGGGAGGAGACCTGAGTCATCAGTGGGGCGGCCGGCCCCACAGGCTGACACAGGCAGCTTGTGGAAACCAGGCCTCCCGCCCTGCCTTCCGCAGGTAGAGGCCCCAGAGAGGGGAAGGGGCCGACCACCTGCTCCCGAGCCATTCTCGGACTCGGCCAGCCATTGGGCTGGGAACCTGTCAATCCTGGTTGATCTTCCAATGAGCTGTGAACTGGTCTTCCGGGAGGACTTACAGGAGGCTGGAAACCGGGCCTGGCGCGCGCTTCCCTCTCAGTGCGAGGCTGACTGGTTGGACTCGCCGGGGTCTACTGTGGGCCCCACGCTATGTTTAGACGCCCGACGTGTCCCATTTTATTGAACTCGTCCTGCCCCCCAAGTAGGGACGATTTACCTCCATTTTCTAGATAAGGCACTGGGGGCTCCGCGAGGGGATGTGGCGGACTGGAGCCCAGCTGCACTCCTGACGGGACTGAGTGCGGGGCTGAGGGAGGCAACAGGAAGAATGAGTATTTTCTTTACTGGAAGGGCAGGGAAAGGTTTCTCTCAGAAGGTGACATTTGAGCTGGGGCCTAAACAATGAGCAGGATTTAGCTGTCTTGAGGAGGGGGAGAGGGAAGGGCATGTGACCCGGAAAGGATGCAGCCTGGGCAAAGGCAGGGAGGTGTGCATGGCTTGTTTGGGGGTGTCGAGCAGGTCGGGGGGGGCTGGGTGGGGAGTGGCCGCGGGGCGTAGGTAGGGGAGGGCCTGGCATGACAGGCTAAGGGGTGTAGGCTCCTTGGGGTTCCTTCAGCGCTGTGCAAGCCCTGAGCATCCTCCCAGAGGTGTGGCCCTGCAGAGAGAGGGGAGGGAGCCCACTGGGGGAGGCGAGCTGAAGGAGTGGCCTGTCAGGTGGGTTTCCTGCCCTGGAGCCTGAGCTCAGGCAGTGGCTGCCGTGCCCCGCCGCCGCCCTCTTCTGCCGCCTTCTCCACGCCAGCACTTTTGCATGCAGTACTCCCTTCAGTCGTCACAGCCACCTGCAAGGTGAATATTACCACCTCTATTTCATAGGGGAGGTAACAGGTTTAGAGAGGTTAGAGGAGCCGCCCCAGGTCACACAGCCCCTCTTGATATTCTTCAACAAAAGAATCCTCTCTGACCCCTGCTCTCAGTCAAGGGAACAACCAACAACCTCCTTCCTTCAGAGAAATAGGGACCCTGAGGCTGCAACCCAACTGTAATCATCTGCCTCCAGGCACCCTCTGCACAGACTCAGCTGTTAAATATAGATGGCCGCTTAGAGATCCTTTTGTTCTCTTTACATATTACAGATGGGGAAACTGAGTCCTAGTAAGGAAGAGACTTGCTTGGGGCCCCACAAATGGACCTAGATTGGCGAGCCTCTTTTGAGCCAGAGTCTCACTGGGGTTCTAGCCCAGCTGGGAAGTTGAGCAAAGAGGGATAAGTGGGTTACAGCTCAAGGACTGGGGGTGCCTTGGGGCTTCTAGGAGATGAAAGCCAAAAGGCATTCAGCCCTTTAACCCCACTCCAGAGCTTCAGACTGTTCCTTCTCAAGACACTTTACTGCCATCTGTCTGAAAAGTGTGCTAATAAATATGCAAATTTTGGTGACTTGAGGGGACTGGTGTCCTCTTGAGTTGTACAGGGCACAATTTGCAGATTTGTGAGTGATCACCCAGCCCCGAAGATGCAGTGAGGTCTCTGGCAACTCCCTTTCTCAGTCCCTTCTCTATTCCTCTCTTCTTCTTTGTCCCTCTCAGACTGGGACTGGGGGTGGGGGCAGGGGGGGGATTTCCTACTAGGGTGGGAGGAAGAAGGGTGAAGGAAGTAGGGTAGGAGGAGGGGAAGTGTGGAGGACAACAGAGGGAAAGGGTAGAACTTATTTCTGCTGTCAGAAACCGAAACCAAAAGTCCTGGCAGGAGTCAATGTGAGAGGGAGGTCTGTAGCAAGAGGCTGAGGAGCAAAGCCTTCACATCTGAGGACAGCAGCCCTGTCAGAGACACCCTGGCTGCAACCTCGGTGTCACTTAGACCAGGGCTTGCCTCTCATGCTGACAAGAAGCATGCAAAGGCAGTCTGTTTTCTCTGGGGATACCAAAGGCCCCTCCAGACCTTACAGTGCCCAGCACTGGTGTTAGGATCACTGCTGGAAAGGGGAGGGGGCACTAACTCAAGTCACCATGTCATCTAATAGCCCAAGAGTGGGTGACCCTTTGTCTTGTCTGGTATTAGTCTGTGTGGACGTGCATACACCCATGAGGCTGAGGATGGGGGCAGCCGGCATCTGTGTGTCTAGCATAATGGGGATCCTCTTTCCTCAAGTCAAGCTTAGGACGTGTGGTATAACATAGATTTTTGTGATCCACCTGGCTGTGAGAGGTCATTTAGGTGCCACAATAATGGATTCTTTGGGGCACTTCGTACTCGATTATAACAATAGGAGAAAATGTTTGCAACTTGGACTTGTCTTTTAAAATTCAGATTGTGTGGCCACTATTTCTTGTGAACTTTGTGATTCAACGAGCCAATTGTGTACTGGGAACCCAGATGGTGCCCCTCCCTTGAGGCTTGCTGGGTCCTCTGTGTAGGGATAGACTCTGTTCCGGGCGCCGTGGCTCCCAGTTCCAGACTGGCAGCCCTTTGAGCGGCTGAAACTTTAATTCATCTTTGTATCTCCCATGATGATAGGAACCTCCTGTCTCCTCAGGGGTTCTCAGAGTGTAAGTTTCTGGCTTCTCCATTCATCCCTCTGAGGCTGACATATCTGTGCTGGCTTCACAGAGGCAGAGAAGAATTGGGAGCATGCAGGGGAGGTGGACTGATGGATCAGGGCACAGGGGAACCTGGCTCCACCATTTCCCAGCCCTGAGGCCTTGGACAAGTTACATTTCTGAGTCTCGGTTTCTTCATCTGTAAATGGGGATGATTTAAATAGTTGACTTTTACTGAGCATGTTCTCTGGGTCAGGCACTGCGTTAAGCATATTGCAGGCAGACTTATTCAGAAAGCATTTATGAGGGCCTCCAATGTGTAAGGAACACCACAGTGTCAGAAGAAGAGGCTTGAAGAAGATAGGTGACTGGCCAAGGTCACATGCAGGTGAAGGAGTGGCAGAACTTGTACCCCAGAGCCCACTCTTATAACGAGCCCTCTGTATTGGATGGCCCCAGCAGACCCGAGAGGACAGGCCAGTGGAGAGCTCAGCATGGAGTCAGGTGGGGGAGACTCCTCTGTTCTCAGTGGAGGCCAGGCCCAGCTGTCCTGGAAGGAGCTAGAAGCCTGAATTCAGGTTGTGGAGCAGTGAGAGTCCAGCCCCACACAGGATGCCGTGGGAGGAGGCCCTTCAAACTGGGATTCTGAAAGAACACATCCAATAGAAGGGGCAAGGGCTGCTGAGGGCCCTGAGGAGGGGGTGTGGGCTACCCATGAGCAGGCCCTTCACTCATGGCCTCAGCTGCCCCTGCAGAAGGCTGGAGCCTGAAAGGAAGCCAGCCAAGTGAGCGGTGGAGGAGGAAGCTGGTCACATTCAGTTCTGGCTGACTCACGGGATCTGGGCTGAAGGACATATGTCTGGGAGTGCCCCAGAAAATATCTCACTGATATGGGAGATTTACTGGACTGCCTCTGGGGATTAGGCGTAGCCTCCCTTTCCTGCACCCCAGGGAGTGAATCCACTTCCCCACCTCTACCAGTGACCTCAGGCAGATGGCCCCAGGTAGAGAAAGCTGTGATTTGGTCAAGGACTCCTCTTGGCAGAGGCTGGCAGACCTCTAGGCCAGCCAGACGAGATGGGCCTGCAGTGCACAGCCCCAAGGACTGGACACGTGTACACACAGCACCCAGAGGGACAGGATGTGAGGGCCAGGCTGGGCAGATGCAGGGAAGCCTTGAAGCCACCCTTGCTCTTCTCCCCTACACCCCAAGTCCTCAGTCAACCCTGTTGGCTCCACAGTACAAGCCTCTTCTGGTTCCTTTCCCACTGTCTTTTGAGCCTCCCCTTTACCAGCCTCCCTGCTTCTACCCTTGACCCAGAGTCTGTTCTCAACACTGCAGCCAGAGTGATAGTGTTAAAGATCACATCACTTCTGGGTTCATTCCAGTGCGCCGTCATCCACCCCAACTTCACCAAGAGCAAATGCCAAGCCCCCACCTCCCAAAACATACCTCTTAGATACTATTTCCTACTCCTCTCCCCATTCCTCACTCTGCAACAGCCACTCTGGCTTTCTTGCTTTTTTTCAAATAGCCCAGGCACAGCCTCCCACCCCAGGCCTTTGTACTGGCAGTTCCCTGTGCCCTGAACACTCTTTTCTTAGACATCGGCATGGCATACCACCTTACTGCCTTCCGGCCTGCTCAAATATCACTGTATTTCTCAGCATTCAAATTAGCATTATTTCAGGACTATTTTCAAAGGTGTGGACAGGCTGTAAGGAAACCCTAAGGGAGAGTGCAGTGCCCAGGTTCAGTAGCATGGGGCATCTTTGCTACTCCCAGGCCTGGCAGAAGGGCGAGGAGGAGGGAAAGACATGACTGGTGGAAGGAAGGACAGAATTGTGGGAGAGGGCCACCTGACCAGAGCTGTGACCTGCAAGGAGGGAGCCAGGGGGATAAAAACCTCCCCCGCCTGTCTCAGCTCTCCTGCGAGGCTCATTGGCTGAATCCAGCCAGAGCCAGGATGCAGTCCTTCAGGTCAGCCTTTTCTGGGGATCTGGAGGGCAAATGGAAGTTCCCTAGCACGGTTGCTTTCTTGGGAAATGTGACTGCTCCCCACCCCCAACTCCCAAGTCCTCTTACCTTGCCCTGTTTTTTCCCCATGGCACTTTTCTTCTAACATATTTACATATTATGATTATTTTTATTGTCTGTTAGCTCCAGGAGGGTAAGAATTTCAGTCTCTGTTATTTTTTGTTGTACCCCAAGTATCTAGAACACTGACTGGCACATTGTTGACAATAATTGTTGAATAAACAAATGCCTACTCAATCTCTCTGGGCATTTTGGGGAAAGCCTTTGGTGCCCAACTGGGCCCCTGCCTGGGGAAGGAGTGGGTTGATGCTGCAGACTGGGGTTCCAGGATTGGAGAGAAGCCAGCAGAGCCCCAGCTGGGAAGGAAGGAGAGCCTGCAGGGCTCTGCCCACAGCAGCCGCCCATTCCTGTGGCTCCCACAGCAGATCCCTGCCGCTCTCCAAAGCTGTGACTTTGAGACCGGTAGGATTTTCCTTGGCAAATGCATCACTCTGCTCGGTCTCTCCAACAAGGCACCACTATGTGAAATCTCCTACCTCATGAATTAGCTCTTTGAAGGCACATCTGGTGCCTTTCCTGGGCCTCTAAGGAATGTTTTCTTCAAGGAGTTCTGGACTCACCCTGCAATGGAAAGTCCAGGAGTTGTAGGCTTGGGGGCTGTGTTCTGAGCCTCCCTGACAAGGCCTTGGATTCCTAGGTACAGGGCATTGTGGGGCTTGTCTGACCCCAGGGCTGTCCTTGGTTCATTCTTGGGTTCCTTCCCTCAAAGGTGCCCAGGAATGCTGGGGACTTCCTGAGATGGCACCATCATCCCCTCACTAAGACTTGATGTCCTATGGGAGTGAAGACTCAAAACAACGCAAGGCCCAGCCTTGTACTCCAGTTGTAAGGTTGTGCATTTTCTTAAATGGAGCTATAAACTGAAAGTGATTTAAATCAAAACAATAGGATTTGAGGAGGGTGCCTTGGAAAATAATATTAATCTGGAAAAATAAACATTTGAGACTAGCAGGAAAATTCTGAAAAACAACAGGAACACACTACATAAAATCCAGAGTCTCGGCTGGGCACAGTGGCTCACGCCTGTAATCCCAGCACTTTGGGAGGCTGAGGTGGGTGGATCACGAGGTCAGCAGATCGAGACCATCCTGGCTAACACAGTGAAACCCCATCTCTACTAAAAATACAAAAAATTAGCCAGGCATGGTGGCGGGTGCCTGTAGTCCCAGCTACTCAGGAGGCTGAGGCAGGAGAATGGCGTGAACCCAGGAGGCGGAGCTTGCAGTGAGCGGAGATCGTGCCACTGCACTCCAGCCTGGGCGACAGAGTGAGACTCCATCTCAAAAAAAAAAAAAGAAAATCCAGATTCTCGCTCTGTCGCCAGCCTGGAGTGCAGTGGCGCGATCTCCACTCACTGCAACCTCCACCTCCTGGGTTTAAGTGATTCTCGTGCCTCAGCCTCCCCAGTAGCTGGGATTACAGGCACACACCACCATACCCAGCTAAATTTTGTATTTTTAGTAGAGATGGGGTTTCACCATGTTGGGCAGGATGGTCTCAATCTCCTTACCTTGTGATCCACCTGCCTTGGCCTCCCAAAGTGCTGCGATTACAGGCGTGAGCCACTGTGCCTGGCCAAAATCCAGAAATCTTAAAGTAAAAGGTTGATAATTTGAACCTGTAAAAATTTAAAACCTAAATTGAGAAAATTGTCAAAAAACAAAGTCAAAAGTCCACACACTGTGGAAAACTATTTGTAACATAATATCAGATAAAAGCTACTCAGGAGGCTGAGGCAGGGGAATTGCTTGAACCCAGGAGGCAGAGGTTGCAGTGAGCTGAGATCATGCTACTGCACTCCAGCCTGCCAATAGAGCAAGACCCTAGCTCAAAAAAAAAAAAAAAAAAAAAAGGCTACTCTTTTTAATATATACATTTTATAAATCAATATTAAAAAGTCCAACCAAATTTTAAAATGAGTAAAATATATAGACAGACAATTCACAAGAAAAAATAAAATTTAATGAACAGCAAATACATGAAAAGATACTTACCTTCACCCATAATTAAAGAAATACATGAAAGAATGACAATGAAATACAGTACCATTTTCAGCTGCTAGATCAGCATGAATTGAAGTGTTTTACAATGTATGGTGTTGGTGAGGGTGTGGGGAAGGACAATCTAGTGCATCATTGCTGGGAATGTAAATTGACCAATATTTTGGAGGGCAATTTGGAAATAACTATTATGGTAGAGTAAAAGTGGTCACAAGTTCTCTGATGTGCCTTCCATGGAGAGGTGGGGTCTATGTCCCCTTTTCTTGAATTTGGGTTGGACCGTGAATTCCCTGGTCAATAAAATACAGCAAGTGATACTGTCTCAGTTGCAAGTGTATCCCTTAGATTGTCCAGCAGGTTCCATATCCTCCCTCTTGGAAGCCAACTACCTGGTTACCTGACCTGCATTATCTAATGTTCACATGCTGTAAAAAGCCCAAACCATGTGGGGAATCCCTACAGGATATGACACCACATGTTTAAAGAGCAGTCAAGGAGCACTGAGGCCCCAGTCATGTGAGCGATGAAGCCACCTTGGAAGAGAATCACAGATGAACCATCCGACTGAGCCCTTCCCAAAATCCCTGACCCACAAAATCATGAACAATATAAAATTTTTTTTTTTTTTTGAGACCGAGTCTCACTCTGTTGCCCAGGCTAGAGTGCAGTGGCATGATCTATGCTCACTGCAACCTCCAGCTCCCTGGTTCAAGCGATTCTCCTGCCTCAGCCTCCCGAGTAGCTGAGATTACAGGTGCACACCACCATGCCCAGCTAATTTTTGTATTTTTAGTAGAGAAAGGGTTTCACCCTGTTGGCCAGGATGGTCTCGATCTTCTGACCTCGTGTTCTGCCCGCCTCGGCCTCCCAAAGTGCTGGGATTACAGGCGTGAACCACCACACCTGGCCAAAATGGTTGTTTTTGAGCACTAAATTTTGAGATAGTTAGTTATATAGCAATAGATATCTGGAACATCTATTCAAATTTAAATTTACCCATTGATCCAGCAATTGCACTTTTATGAATCTAAGCTACTGAAATAGTTGTACAGGTGCACAAAAACATACACACAAAGTTCATTGCAGCACTGTTTATAATAGCACAAGACTGGAAATAATCTCTATGTCTATCATTAGGGTGATGGCTAAATGAATTCTAGTATATCTAGCTAATGATATACAGTACGCCAGCTGAAATTCTGAGACAAGGAAAAGTCCCATTTGAGGTCCTGTGAGCCTAGGGTGATATAACACAGTGGTTAAGGGCAGAGAACCTGGCTTTGCCATTTACTGTCTGTGTGAATTTGGGGAAGTCACCTGTCTATACCACAATTTCCTCATCTGTAAGATGTGGAGGATAATCATGGTACCTACTTCAGAGGGCTGTGGTGAAAAATAAACAAGTTAATATGACAGTATGATATATATCTGTGCTATATGTATTTTGAAGATTTTTTTTTTTTTTGAGATGGAGTCTTGCTCTGTCACCCAGGCTGGAGTGCAGTGGCGTGATCTCTGCTCACTGCAACCTCCTCTTCCTGGGTTCAAGCCATTCTCCTGCCTCAGCCTCCCCAGTAGCTGAGATTACAGGCACACACCAACACGCCCAGCTAATTTTTGTGTTTTTAGTAGAGATGGGGTTTCACCATGTTGGCCAGGCTGGTCTCGAACCCCTGACCTTGTGATCCACCCACCTTGGCCTCCCAAAGTGCTGGGATTACAGGTGTGAGCCACCACGTCTGGCCGTATTTTGTAGATTGAAGGGCTTGGAATTTTAAATTGAGTTGGACCAGACTTTTAATATCCTAAAATGATTGCAAAGTATAGTATCTGCCAGATTGTCATCTGGGGACAGGAAGGGAAATTTGACTGATGAAGATGTGAACATAGGCCATGTGTGGTGGCTCACGCCTGTTATCCCAGCACTTTGGGAGGCCGAGGCAGGCGGATCACTTGAGGTTGGGAGTTTGAGACTAGCCTGACCAAAGTGGAGAAACCCCGTCTCTACTAAAAATACAAAATTAGCTGGGTGTGGTGGCATATGTCTATAATCCCAGGTACTTGGGAGGCTGAGGCAGGAGAATCGCTTGAACCCAGGAGGTGGAGTTTACAGCGAGCAGAGATCATGCCATTTCACTCCAGCCTGGGCAACAAGAGCAAAACTCCATCTCAAAAAAAAAAAAAAAAAAAAAAAAAAAAAAAAGTGATGATAGTGGCAGGAGAATGTTTTTAAAGAAATGGACTCATATTGTACTTCCTGTTCTGACTCTTGCTGTCTCTTAGAGATTCTTCCTACCTCAGCAAATACAGACCCACTAATTTCTTTTTAACAGCTGCTCAGCATTGCATTGTATGATTTTATAATCATGCATCACAATTTATTTTGTCATCCCCTATTGATGGGCCCTTGGGTTGTTTCCAATTGTTTGCTATAGTTATGGAACAGATCGCAGTAGACATCCTTGCATCTTTATGTAATTACTGCAATTATTTCTATGGTGTAGATTCTTAGAAATGGAGTTGTTGGCATGAAAGGTATGTACATTTAAAAAATTCTGATAGCCATTGTCAAATTGTTTCAGTATCTGGTCCCATCTTTCCCTCCACTGCTCTTTGTTTTCATAACATTGCTGTCTGTTTTTATTGTTGTTGTTGTTTTAAGATAAACTTTAGTATCATTTTGCCAAGTCTTATCAGGCTGTAGTTTTGAATGAGTACAGGGATGAATTAGCTACCACATCTGCCTTGACAAGTTCAGTTGGCCAGGTGCTGTGACTCACGTCTGTAACCCCAACACTTTGGGAGGCTGAGGTGAGAGGATTGTTTGAGCCCAGGAGTTCAAGACCAGCCTGGGCAACATAGGGAAACCTCATTTCTGCAAAAAAAAAAAAAAAAAAAAAAAAAAAAAATTAGCTATGTGTGTTGGCACATGCCTGTGGTCCCAGCTACCTGGGAGCCTGAGGTGGGAGGATCGCTTGAGCCCTGGAGATAAGGCTGTGATAAGCCATGATCTTGACACTGTATTGCATTCCAGCCTGGGTGACACAGTGAGACCTTGTCTCAAAAATAAATAAATTTAAAAAAAGTTCATAGTATGGCAGGGATTGGGGTTGGGAGGGTGCTTTAGTGGGAGCTGGAGCAGAAGGTGACAGCTGCAAAACAGTTACTTGCATCTAGGCCAGGGATACCACGGAAGGCTTGACCATGGGTTCTGGGAACCCTCAGGAAAGGGGCATTTTGAGTTTGGAGCAATCTGGGAGCCCTCTACAGAGGAGGTTTCATGCCTAGTCTTTGTAGTGGTTACAGAGCACTTTCTAGAACAACAACTGATTGAATTCTCACAATAGCCCTTTGCATTTAGGTAGTGTTATTATCTCCACCTTCCAGATGAGAAAACAAGTCTGGAGGATGAAGGTCTTGCCTGACTCCAGCCTCCCAGCTCTTAGGTGCCTTTTCCTTTTCTCTTTTCCTCGCTTCCCAAGCATCTCTCCCTGACCCCCAACCTCCTGTCCCCCAACTTGAGCCTCACTGGCTGGGCTGGCAGAGCCCTGGGCAGAGGGCATGCTCAACGACACTGCACATGGCTGTGCTACCTTCTTAGAGAGGGCACACATCCGGTGCATTGGGCTTTCACAACAGGCTGCACCCTGTCCCTGCTCTGGGACCCAGATCACAGAAGCTGCCTCACCCCTCAACCCAACAACACCAGGTCATCTTATCCTTTCTCCAGGCAAACACCTCTCTCCCGTCTGCCTGTTAACCTAAAAAAATCACGGAAACAGAAAACCAAATACCGCGTGTTCTCACTTATAAGTGGAAGCTAAATGATGATAACTTATGGACACAAAGAAGGGAACAACAGACACTGGGGCCTACTAGAGGGTGGAGGATGGGAGGAGGGAGAGAATCAGGAAATACCACTACCAGGTACTTGGCTTAGTACCTGGGTGATGAAATAATCTGTACAACAAACCCCCATGACACAAGTTTACCTATGTAACAAACCTGCACATATAGCCCTGAACCTAAAACAAAAGTTAAAAAAAAAAAAAAAAAAAAAAAAAAAAAAAAAAAAGAAGGCCGGGCGCAGTGGCTCACGCCTGTAATCCCAGCACTTTTGGAGGCCGAGGCGGGCGGATCACGAGGTCAGGAGATCGAGACCATCCTGGCTAACATGGTGAAACTCCGTCTCTACTGAAAATACAAAAAGAAATTAGCCGGGCGTGGTGGCGGGCGCCTGTAGTCCCAGCTACTCGGGAGCTTGAGGCAGGGGAATGGCGTGAATCCGGGAGGCGGAGCTTGCAGTGAGCCGAGATCGCGCCACTGCACTCCAGCCTGGGCGACAGAGTGAGACTCCGTCTAAAAAAAAAAAAAAGGACCTTTAGAAGTTCATTTGGGTTAAATATTGCCCCCTTCCTGCAGCTTTTTAAGATGCGCATTCCTCTAACGGGAATCCATAGTAATTCCCTACTTTCTTTGCGAAAGTTATTGCATCTTTTCCCTCATTAGAAAGGCCCGAGTATGTCTGGGAATTAAACTGCCACTCAACCCCACATTTACTTACATCTTTACCACCGCGTCTATTCCTCTCTCACCCCGCCCCCATGGCCCAAGTCTTTAGCCTGGCATTCACGTACCCTCACTGGCAATCTTGGGGAAAGCCTCAGAAAATGGTACAGCAGAAAGCCCAGCGTGGAGGAGCCAGTTGGGAGACTCAGCATGTGGGCACTCTGCTTCTCTGCGCAGAGCCTCCTCTGTCATAGGTAGATCCAGCCCATCTCAGGTTACACTACAGTCTGTAACCGCTAGCCTCTCCCTCCTCGCGCCCCTCTGGCCTCCATCACTGTCGTGCCGTTCGTGGGGACAGATGGGAGGGAATTACGGTATTTACAGCTGCTCTTCGCCGGCTCTTGCTCCCCCGCGTGTCGACAACCGAAACTGCAGCGAGGCCCAGAGGCCTCTGCCCACTCCCCTCGGAGTTCCAGGAGGACGCTAAGCGCGAGAAGCCAGGCTCAGGGAAACCGAACGCCCATACGCTCCGAGTCCCTCTCACCTGGATCCTCTGCGTCAGGTTACATGCTTGCGCTATTTTTACTTTTGTTTCTTTAAATTTTTTTTTGTAGAGACAGTGAGCGTGTGTGGGGGGGGGTGGAAGGGTAGGTCTCACCATTTTGCCCAGGCCGGTCTCGAACTCCTGGGCTCAAGCCTTAGCCACCTGCCTTAGCCTCCCAAAGTGCTGGGACTACAGGTGTGAGCCACCACGCCCAGCCTGTTTGCGCTGTTTTCTGAGGCTTTCCGCCAAATTGCTTTCTTTCCTGGCAAGAAAGTCACCCCCTAGAATTGGGGTGTCCCAGTGGACTGGCCGGGTGGTTGGATTGAAGGATGTCCTCCAACCTCACCTTCAGCTGTGGCCTGGCTGGGGACCCAGCACGTGGTTCAACGCCATGGGAATCACCTGTTTCTCCTTTGGAGCGAGTCACACCTGGAGGCCATTCTGAACTCTCCACAGCTTGTTGTATGTCCCTGAGTGAAGTATTAACCTCTCTGAATCTCAGGTGCCTCCTCCGTACAGTGGAGCTTCCATATTCTAGCATTTGCCTCACAGAGTTGTCAATATGATTACATGGGGTAGTATAGGTTGCAGGTGGAGAGCTGGAGGATAATCACCGCCACCACACTAGGGCACTCATTGTGTGCCTGGGCCTAGGCATTTTGAAATAGCCCTATTAAAAAAGGATCATCCACAGATAAATTGAAGGTCAGAGAGATTTAGTGATTGCATGGGGTCACACAGCAGAGCTAGGACTGGACTCAGAAAGACATGGATACACAAGTGCTGGGAGATGTGGGTGGAGTCTGAGGTCTGTGAGTTTATAGCAGGTGTCCCCAGCCCCCGGGCAGGACCAGTATGGGTTTGTGGCCTGTTAGCAATGGGGCTGCACAGCAGGAGGTGAGCAGCAGGCATTACCGTCTGAGCTCTGCCTCTTGTCAGATCAGCAGAGGCATTAGATTCTCATAGGAACGTGAACCCTATTGTCCCCACATGCGATAGGTTGCTGCACTCCTTATGAGAATCTAATGCCTGATGATCTGAGGTGGAAGTCTCATCCTGAAACCATTCCAATGGCCCCACCCCAACGCATGGAAAAATTGTCTTCCAGAAAACCAGTCCATGATGCTAAAAAGATTGGAAACCACTGGTTTAGAGGGTACCTAGGGACCTGAAAAATAACCTGGCCCTGCCTCCCTTTGGTTAATGCTTTCTTCCTCTAATGGATTATTCATCACCTCTCAATCCAATGCTTGAGGGGCCAGGGACCTAAAAGACCACCCAGGCCTATTTCCTTATGGAGAGAGGGAAGGGACTTGTCCAGTTCCACAGCTGGGCAGTGCAGATCTGGATTGGAGCTCAGGTCTCTTAGTCCTGTGCTCCTGCTGCTCCTTCCCCCACTGGGTGAGCAGTTCTGCAGGGGGCTGCCACTCCTACCCACAATCAAACTGCTCACTTATTTGGAGCACCTGTCCAGGAGCTGCCCACTGGGTACCCCTGACCCCACTTGGCTGGGACCTTCTGCCACTCCCTCCCTCCTCTCAAGCAGCTGATTGCTCTAAGCAGAGAGGAAACCAGTGCCATTCTGGCTCCCAAATGCTGGTACAAGACCAGCAAATATTTACCACTCTTGTGTGTGTGTGTGTGTATATTTTTTTCTTTTGTTAGAAAAGGGCTAGCGCAATATATAACAAGTGATTCATGGTGGCGTCTTCTGGTAGATTGATTGTATTTTGTTCCTTCTTTTTTTTTGTTGTTGTTTTTTTTGAGACGGAGTCTCACTCTGTCACCCAGGCTGGAATGCAGTGGCCCGATCTCAGCTCACTGCAAGCTCCACCTTCCGGGTTCACACCATTCTCCTGCCTCAGCCTCCTGAGTAGCTGGGACTACAGGCACCCGTCACCACACCCGGCTAATTTTATATATATATATATATTTTTTAGTAGAGATGGGGTTTCACCATGTTAGCCAGGATGGTCTTGAGGTCTTGATCTCCTGACCTCGTGATCCGCCCACCTCGGCCTCCCAAAGTGCTGGGATTACAGACGTGAGCCACCGCGCCCAGCCCCTTCTTTGTATTTTAAAATTTCTTTAGTAATGAACAAACATTAATAAGACAAGAAATAAAAAGCTGTTTTAAAATTTCTCTTAAGCAAAAGGCCAACAATCATTTAAAAAATGAGTGGGATAAGAACAGATTGTTCTCAGGAAAAAAAAAAGAAAAGAAAACGGCTCTTAAACACAGAAACAGATAACCAACTTTTCTTGTAATGATAGAAATGCAAACTAAGATTATAATGAATTACTATTTCTAACTTATCAGATTGGGAAAAATCCAAGTTTTACAGAATGTTCTCCTTGGAAACAGGCACCCTCATACATTGGTAATGGAAATGCAAAATATTTCTGGACCTTATGGAGGAGAATTTGGCAATAGCTAGCAAAGTTATATGTGCATTTACCCTTTGACCAAGCAATCCCATTTATAAGAATAGATCCCATAGATGCACTGGTAAAAATACCAACTGATGCATGCATAAGGTTGGTCATTGTAACTCTATTGTAATAATAAAAGTCTGGAAACAGGTCCAATGTCCATCAACAGGGAGTGGTTGAATAAGCCACCCAATGGAGGACTCTGAGGCTATACAAAGGATGCAGGAAGATCTCAACAGACTACTGCGGAGAGATCTCTGTAGTAGATTGTTCCCAGAATAAAGCCAGAAGAATGTTCAGAACGGGCAAATCTATGGAGAAAGAAAGTAGATTTGTAGTTGCCTAGGGCTGTGTGTGGAGGGTTGGGGAGAGTAAACTGCAAGGGGGGGTGATAGCTAAAGCATATGGGCTTTCTTTTCTGGGGTGATGAAAATATTTAGTGGTGATAGTTATACAACTCTGAACGATACTGTACTAAAAACCATTGAATTATACACTTAAATGGGTGAATTTTAAGAGGCAGGGCAAAGTAAGAAGATGATATATAGTATGCTACTGCAGTAAAGGGAGAATATATGATTAAATTAAACAATATAAGGGTAAGCATCAACAACACAAATGTTATTTTGTCAGTCAGGATGCAGTGAAGGAAGCAGAATCATGTTGAGGTTATGGGTTAGGGTACTGGTCCCCAACCTTTTGGCACTAGGGTCCAGTTTTCTGGCAGACAATTTTTTACAGGACTTGGGTGGTGGGGGGATGGTTTTGGGATAAAATTGTTCCCCCTCGGATGATCAGGCATTAGTTAGATTCTCATAAGAAGTGTGCAACCTAGGTTGGGCATGGTGGCTCACGCCTGTAATCCCAGTACTTTGGGAGGCCGAGGCGGGTGGATCACTTGAGGTCAGGAGTTTGAGACCAGCCTTACCAACATGGTGAAACCCCATCTCTACTAAAAAAATACAAAATTAGCCGGGCATGGTGGCACAAACCTATAATCCCAGCTACATGGGAGGCTGAGGCAGGAGAATTGCTTGAACCCGGGAGGCAGAGATTGCAGTGAGCCATTGCACTCCAGCCTGGGCAACAAGAGCAAAACTCCATCTCAAAAAAAAAAAAAAAGAAGTGTGCAACCTAGATTCCTCACATGCACAGTTCACAATAGGGTTCACCCTTCTATGAGAATCTAATGCCACCACTGATCTTTCAGGATGCAGAGCTCAGGTGGTAATGCTCGCTCTCCTGCTGCTCACCTCCTGCTGTGTGGCCCAGTTCCTAACAGGCCATGGACCAGTACTAGTCTGAAGCCTGGGGGTTGGGGACCCCTGGGATTAGGTATCTGTGATAGTAATTTGCCTTACACAGTTGCGGAAGGACCAGAAGGGGAGTTGGGGATCAGAGGAGTCCTTAGTCAGTCATCTGAGAAACCAAGTATGTCCAGCTGCTAAAATGGAACCACAAGGGAAAGCTCCTGGGGAGGTCTATGGGTGGTACTAATGCCCTGGGTCTGCAGCCAAGTCTGTGATGGCCTGGGGCCACTGTTGGTCAGCAGGCTCAGCAGCTGGGAAGAAAAGCTGGATGTGGAGTGAAGGAGAGTGACAGCAGGCTGGAAGCCAGTGGTGCCCTCTTCATCCATCACCACAGCTGACTATGACAACCTTCAGAGACTTAACTTTGAAACATGTAAATACATAATTGTAAAGCAAAATTAACATTTAAAAATATCAAAAAACAAAAGCAAAACAAAATAAATAAACCATGCATGTTGAGTTGGTGGCATAAAAAACAGTAACGTGACACTATGCCCCTAGTGGGATGTACATGTGACAAAAGCTTTACAAAAAACTTTTAAACTGTTTTCAGGAATAATATCTTTGGCTAGGCGTGGTGGCCAAGCACTTTGGGAGACCTAGGTGGGTAGATCACCTGAGGTCAGGAGTTCGAGGCCAGCCTGGCCAACATGGTGAAACCCCCGTCTCTACTAAAAATACAAAAATCAGCCGCGTGTGGTGGCACACACCTGTAGTCCCAGCTACTTGGGAGGTTTAGGCATGAGAATCGCTTGAACCTGGGAGGCAGAGGTTGCAGTGAGCTGAGATTACGCTACTGCACTCCAGCTTGGGCAACACAGTGAGACTCTGTCTTAAAAAAAAAACAAAAACAAAAAGGGGGGGTGCGGCACAGTGGCTCACACCTGTAATCCCAACACTTTGGGAGGCCGAGGTAGGTGGATCACCTGAGGTCAGGAGTTCAACACCAGCCTGACCAACATAGTGAAACCCCATCTCTACTAAAAATACAAAATTATCCAGGTGTGGGGGCGAGTGCCTGTAATCCTAGCTACATGGGAGGCTGAGGCAGGAGAACTGCTTGAACCCGGGAGGCAGAGGTTGCAGTGAGCCGAGATCATACCACTGTACTCCAGCCCTGGCGAAAGAGTGAGACTCTGTCTCAGAAAAAAAAAAAATCATATCTTTGATTATTATGTTGGAATTGTTATTTTAAGACCATTTTGAGGGGTTGGCTCAGGGCTCATTAATTGTTAGCTGTTATCATTATGTTATTTTTCAAAGGCCATTCCAAATACCTCCTTCTTCAGGAAGCCTTCTTGAACTATATTCTAAGGACTAATGACTGAAAGATGCTCTTCCTCCTTTGATCCCCAAAGTAGTAACTACACCTATCATGGCTTTGCTGGCTTCTTGCCTTGGGATAGAGATGCCTGAGACCCCATTATCCCTAAATTCAAAGAAGCTGTAAATGCCTTTAAGGCAAAAAGGACATGGACATCCCCAAGGGTCTGAAGTGCAACCCATTCTGGTGTATTTAATGTGTATCTTTTTGTTTCTACGTGTCTTTGCAAGTCTGTGTTGTTTGATGTAAATGCATTTGTAATATTTTTATTGATATTGTTTCCTAGGTCTTATTTGGTTTGGTTATTTACTTTTTCTGCCTAGCACTAGGTGTTTAAATCCATATTGCCACGAATACAGCGGGTCCCTTGCTTTGAGTGCTGCACAGTTTATCCATCTGCTCTTACAAGAAAGGGCGCTTAGATTGTCTCCAACTCCCAGCAACCACAGCAACACAGCAACCAACATCCTCCTACATGTCCCTTTATGGGCCTGCAGAGAATTTCAGAGATCTATATCAAGGAGCTGGATTTTAGGGTTCTCCCGTAATTTCCCTCAATACTGCCAGAATGTTTTCCAGATTGACAGCCACAGGCTACTCACGCCAGCTCGACAGCTCCATATTCTCCGCTGACATTTGGCTTATTCAGCTTTCTAATTTTTGCCAGTCTTAATGGGTGTAAGTGATATCTCATTGTTATCTTTCTGAACACTGATAAATCCGACCATCTCTTCATATGCTTGCAGACCTGCTGAGGTTGTGGTCCCTTAAACGCCAGCTCACATCTTTGGGGTTTGACTTTCTGCGCCTGAGGCGGCGGGCCCAAGGCTCAGCCCTCCTCCCCGAGTCCCGAGAGGCGCGAGGAGGATGAGCCTGCCAGATGCCTTGTGCGCATCTATCTCCAGGGCCGGGGAGGCTGGGCGAACTCCCGGGGAGGAGACTGGGTTAGGGACACCTGCGGAACTCGGCGTGGCCCCGACCCGCCGGCCTCGGGCGCGGAGGGGTGGGCAGGTTAAGAGAGCAGGAGGAGGGACCTGCGTCCTGGTCCGGGACTGGGGTGGCCGGGGCAGCTGCGCTCCTAGCAGGCGGGGCGTGGAGTCTGGAGGAGCGACCGCCCCCTCCTCTCGGCTCCCCGGGCCCCGCCCCGGCGGACGCGCGCCTCGCGCCCGGGCACCAGCGCGCGCAGGGGCTGCGGAGCGGCAGGATGCAGGAGGAGCTGGCGTGGGAGACCGACGGCCGTGAGTCTGCCTGGAGGAGGGAGGGCGGGGTGGGCCGAGGCCGAGAGGACCCCCGCATCCGTTTGGGGAGTGCCAGGGGTGAGGTTGGCGCCCTCCGAACGGCCACCTCCGTGTTGGGCGTCTGTGTGGCTCCGAGCAGAATGGTTACCGGTCCGCGCACTGGGCCGAGGGGACCTTGCCAGTGCGTCTGGGACTCGGGGACCACACCCGCCAGGTGAGCGGGGAGCAGCGGCTGAGAGGTTAGCTACAAATAATAAAGGTAATAGCGATCCTTGACTGCGTGCTGTACTTTGTGTGCCAGGCCTTGACCCAGGAGAGGCACGTCATTTGATCCTCTCTGCGGCCATATGGGTAGGACATTATGTTATCTTCATTTCGCAGATGAGAAACTGAGGCACAGGGTGTTCAAATGAGTTGTTCAAGGTCACACAGCCATTGAGTGGTAGAAGTGCTGAAGGGCCCAGCTCACCCGGAATGCTGGGGCTGGATAGCGAGTGGAGACCGCATCAGATGGGGCACGCACTCAGAGGAGAGGAGCCTGACTGGCCACAGGTGGAATGAGGGCACCTCCGAACCTCCCTCAAGGAGTGCGCCCAGTGCCAGGGCCTCTAGGCCGGGCAGCAGCGTCTGTGTGGGCATCAGCTGGCCTGGGGCAGCTTTGGCTGCACCGTCTGGGAGAGGGGAGAGAAAGATTGTGTCGGTGTCTGCACTGTGAGTCCTTGATCCTGCAGCCCTGGCTGAATCCTGACAGCTGAATCCCGGGGCTCTCCCTCAAATGCGCATAGTGCAGCTCACTGGATTCCTTTGAGACCTATAGTGTCCAGAATGCTGGCACACTGCATCTACTCAGCTGAGGGATGTGTTGGGGGTGGGAATGCTCAATCAAGATTAGGTAGGTACATGGTTCTGCCTGGGGCGGAGGATCACTTGAGTGGGCCTGCGAAGAATGTGTACCAATGGAGCATTGGGGTGTGTGGCAGAGAATTCTGGACGAGGACCCAGCATGGGCAAAGGCTCAGGTAGCTCAGTGGGTATTGGATGTGGCCAGAAAGAGGGTGCCGGGTGGGAGGTGGATGGAAGAGATGAGACTGGACTTGATTTCATTCTAACTTAACCTTCTCTGGCCTGGCCCTATGCAGTGTCTGCTGGCTTCCCATTGGAACTCCTGGCTGTTTGCCAATACAAACCAGGCCAATCCCCCTAAGCTGCACATAAGATAGAGGGTGCCAGACAGGAAGGGACCTATACAGATCTCTTTCTTCACCCTCCCCCAGTTTTACAATGGAAGAAACAGACCTACAAGGGGGATGTGACTAGCCCAGGATCCTGCTGCTGGAAAGTGGCAGGGAAGGTACTAGAACCCAGGCCTCTGTAAGCTCACATCTGAAGTGGCAGCTCTCTTTGGCTACCAGAATTTGACCCTTTGCCTTGGAGGAATAATAGTGATGATGGTGGTGGTGGTGGTGGTGGTGGTGGCGGCGGTGTGGTCATTATGTGCCAGACACTGTGCCAGGGGGTTTTCATATCTCATTTCTAATCATGATATTAACCTTGTAGGGAAGCTCACACTCCTGTTTTGCAGATGAGGAAACTGCCTAACACAGCTAGGAAGTGGTTAAGCCAGAGTTGAACCCAGGACTGTGTGATTGCCCCCCAGGGTAGCAACTCTGAGATCCACAGGTTGTATCCATGAGGCCCCAGAAAGCTCAAGATCCTCTTTCTCATCTGGAGAAGACTGTGTGGGATTTATCTAGAAAAACAAACTGCATGGCAGGCCTGTCTCTCACCTCAGTGCATCTTAGCCTTCCCTACCAAGACACTCGTCACCTGTCCCTGGATACACAAAGGGGCTGGGTTCAGACATTCATACTGGACCAAACATGCAGGCTATGGGGTCACTTGCCCTGCAGTGACTATGGAAAGGGCCAGCAAATATTTGTCTCTGTGCTAGTATGTGTGAGCACTTTGGGAGAGGGGACAGGCATCTATTCGTCTGGGGATTGTTGGTGTCACTCATACAAGCAGAGATTTTTTTGTTTCTGTTTTCTTTTCTTTTTTTTTTTTGAGATGGAGTCTCGCTCTGTCACTAGGCTGGAGTGCAGTGGCATGATCTCGGCTCACTGCAACCTCCAGCTCCCAGGTTGAAGCAATTCTCCTGCCTCAGCCTTCCGAGTAGCTGGGACTACAGGTGTGTGCCACCATGCCCAATTAATTTTTGTATCTTTAGTAGAGACGGGGTTTCACCATGTTGGCGAGGATGGTCTTGATCTCCTGACCTCGTGATCCGTCCACCTCGGCCTCCCAAAGAGCTGGGATTACAGGTGTTAGCCACTGCACCCAGCCTGTTTTTGTTTTCTTTTTAGAGACAGGGTCTCACTCTGTTGCCCAGGCTGGAGTGCAGAGGTGCAATTATAGCTCATTGGCAGCCTCAAACTCCTGGGCTCAAGCAAGCCTCTTGCCTTAGCTTCTTGAGTAGCCGGGACTACAGGCATGTGCCACCACACCTGGCTAATTTTTAAAAAAACTTTTTTGTAGAGATGGAGGTTTTGCTTTTTAGCCCAGGCTGGTCTCAAACTCCTGGCTTCAAGCCATCCTCCTGCCTTGGCCTCCCAAAGTGCTGGGATTGCACGCATGAGCCACCATGCCTGGCTCAAAAGCAGAGTTTTGTGGGTTCCTCCTGTGCCCACCTTTGGGCCTGCTGTGAGCTGTGGGTGGATCAGGAAGGGTCAAGTGTGGCCAGGGCCTCCAAAATACTTGGAGTCTAGCCATGGAGACTAGACATCCTCACAATCAAGAGCCGTCAGGATGATGGCAGCATGGGGCTCCGGTGGGGATCATCTGGACCTGTGTCCTCCTGGCTCAGAGACTAACCTGCAGTCTGACCCTGAGCCCACAGGTGTGCGTGACAGGGGTTGGCAGGGGGAGCTCTGAGGTTCCCTTTAATCTGAGACTCTGTGCTAAAGCTGCAGCGATGGGGGTGAGAGGAGCACAGAGAAGAGAGACCACAGAGAAGGAAAATCAGGGTAGCCTCAGCGTGGGCAGGTGGAAGCTGGTTAGGATTTGGGCAAGAGTGATTGGAAGAGGCTGGGCGCTGTGGCTCATGCCCGTAATCCCAGCACTTTGGGAGGCCGAGGCAGGCAGATCACTTCAGGTCAGGAGTTGGGGACCAGCCTGGCCAACCTGGTGAAACCCTGTCTCTACCAAATATACAAAAATTAACCAGGTGTGGTGACACACACTTGTAATCCCAGCTACTGAGGAGGCTGAGGTGGGAGAATCGCTTGAACCTGGGAGGCAGAGGTTGCAGTGAGACAAGATCATGCCACTGCACTCCAGCCTGGGCAACAGAGGGGTTGGAAGAAGGGGTGGAGGAACAAGGAGACGGAATGTACAGGAGTGGGGTGAACATGCCTCTGGCCTCACCCGGCGCTGGCACGCAGTAGGTGGCTCAGTAAATCCTGGCTGTGTAGACTGAGCCGTGGAAAAGATGGTTACTGACTCCAGAGGGAGTTAATTTCATTTCCTTCCCCGAGAGCAGCTCTTGGGAGGGTACATGAAACTTGGATAATGGGGCACACATTTAGGCTGCTGCAAATGGCTTCACCCTGCTCTTCCATCTTCAGGGTTTCACCACGTCCTGGTTGCGTGGCTGTGGGGTGAGTTAATGAGGAAGAGCAGCCTGTCTGGGGAGGACCCTGACCTTGAGAGGGAGGAGGGCTGTGCCGCTCTGCCCCCGTTCCTAGCTGAAAGACCCCGGCCCCAGAAATGTTCAGGAGTGGAAATGGGTTGTTTATCTCTCCTGTCTGCAGTGTGGGGGATCCTCCCCCTCATCCTGCACCCCATTTTCTCCCCACAGTGCTTCCTCTGGAGAGGCAGCTCCACGAGGCCGCCCGCCAGAACAATGTCGGCAGGATGCAGGAGCTGATTGGGAGGAGGGTTAACACCAGGGCCAGAAACCACGTGCGTAATGAGCTTCTCTGAATCCGGGCACCTGGGATAGTGTCACGATAATGCCAGTACACAGGGGGAACAGTTTATCTGAGCTAGAGGCAGGCGCATTTGCATGTGTAAACTTGGAGGGAGGCTCAGGCTCTGTCCTCATGGCCTACATTGTCTCGAGGAATCTGAGGCTTAGAGTGGTTGGGCCCCCACCCAAGGTCAGGACCAGGATGTCAAGCCAGGCTTGGGCAATTCCAGAGGTCAAACTCTTAACTTCGGGGACCCATCTGAGAGGTTAGAGCCAGGAGGGCCAGGGTCAAAGGTAAGCAGCCAGAAGCTGGCAGATGGGCAAAAGAGGAGGACAGACATCACACAAAGCATCTCACAAACAATTCATTCCCTCTGTGATAAGTTGTCGTAAGAGCGTGTGCAGGAGCGTCGGCTTTTTTTCTTTTTTTTTTTTTTGAGACAGGACCTCATATCACCCAGGCTGGAGTGCAGTGGAGCAATCACAGCTCACTGTAGCCTTGACCTTCCTGGGCTCAGTTGATCCTCCCATCTCAACCTCCTGAGTAGCTGAGACTACAGGCGTGCGCCACCATGCCAGGCTAATTTTTGTATTTCTTCTAGAGATAGGGGTCTTGCTATGTTGCCCAGGCTGGTCTCAAACTCCTGGACTCAAGCTGTCCTCCCACCTCAGCCTCCCGAAGTGCTGGGATTACAGGCATGGGCCACCTCACCCTGCCAGAAGTGGCATTTTTGAGGAGCCAGGTGAAGGACAATATTTCAGGCAGAGGGAATAGTATGGGCAGAAGCCCTGAGGTAGGAAGGAGCAGCTGGGCTCCAGAGAGGGGATGTGGCTTGCCTGAGACCACAGAGAAAACTAGTGCTTCCTTTCATTGTCCCCTCATAAGCTGAGAACTACAGAGGGGAGAAGTGGGCACAGGGGCCACAGGCCAGCTTCCCTCAGGCCTATTTGGATAACGTTATGAACTGCCAAGGTGGTCTGAGAATGAGGTGGTGGGTCAAGTCCCTTCAGCCCCATTCTGAGAGAAGGAAGGGGACAGAACCCAGGCACTCCAGTGCCTCTCAGGGACTTGGAGGATAATCCTTGGCCACATGGGGCTTTCCAGCAGGGGGAACAGCAGGAAAAGGCCTACAGGTGGGAAGCTGCTTGGCATTTCTGAGAAGCAGTGGTGGGCAGTGCCAGACCATGCAGCGCCTCATCATCCCCAAGGTTAGGAGTTTATCCTGAGAGCCATGAGAAACTGTGAAGAGTTTTAGATGGGGACAGATGGGTCCAGTCATTTTACTATGTTGGCTCTGGCTGCCATGTAGGAGAGGAGCATGTGGCAGAATGGGGCTGGGTCCCCAGCTAGCTGGGGACCAGAGCCAGCAAAGACCCTTCCAGCCTGCAGACCAGCTGTCCTGGGGGAGGGTGTGGGAGGTGGTCCAGGCAGCCAGGTGGCAGCAGCACCTGACAAGTGTCATCTCCCTCCGGGCAGGTGGGCAGGGTGGCCCTGCACTGGGCTGCAGGTGCAGGGCACGAGCAGGCTGTGCGTCTGCTTCTGGAGCACGAGGCTGCTGTGGACGAGGAGGATGCGGTAGGGGCCCTCACAGAGGCACGTCTGTGTGTACGTGTCTGTCTGTCTGTCTGTCTCAGGGTGGTGGGGGGCACTGGAGATCTCTCTGGGTCTATGAGCCAGTTGCCGAGATTGCTGCTAATATGCAGACATTCAGGTGCAGAGTGGCGGGGAGTCAGAGGCTTCAGGCGCAGGGACACTGAACTGATTCTGTTTTCCTCCTGTACAGCAATGAAGAGCTCTCCACTTTCAAGGGTCTTTCAGTCCTCAGAGAGCCTTTTCAGTCCCTCATGATACCATGCGAACAGAGAGAGGGCTGTAGAACAGATAATTGGGTGGATTGATAGAGGCCTGATTAGCAAAAGCACTAGGAGGAAAGTCTCTCATGATATGCCACAGGGCTCTGCCCTGGCTAACACTTCAATCAAAGTCTTGGATAAAGACTAATAATAGTCTTAGTTAACCAATTGGCAGGCAGTGTGTTGCTGAGAGAGAGCACTGATGAGTAACGGGGTCTGTAAAATTATCTCTACAGGTTTGGGAAAAAGGCTGAATCTAATAATGACATTTGAAAGGGATATACTTATGGCTTTGTCTACATTTAAATTAAAAAAAAGCGCCTGGGCGCGATGGCTCACGCCTGTAATCTCAGCACTTTGGGAGGCCAAGTGGGTGGATCACTTGATCCCAGGAGTTTGGGACGAGCCTGGACGACACGGCGAAACTCCGTCTCTACCAAAAAATACAAAAATTAGTCAGTCTCATAACCTGGTGTCTAAATACATAAATAGATAAAAATTTTAAAATAAAAAATAAAACCATAAACTTCCCTGCAGCGACTTAGTTGTCCATGAAAACAATTTTCTTTGTTCCGGCTTCTCTCTGCTCCCAGGCCTCACTATGTGGGGGCTTGATTACTAGTTGGGGTTGAGGTGAGGCAGCAACCCTTACCTCCCCCATTCCCCAATCCTGTCTCCTCCCTGTACCTGCTTAGGCCTCATTTAAGGATGCCTTTAGGAGCAGAATGTCTAGGATCCTTAGCCTGAGCTCCCTGGTGAAACACTAGAGCCTCTTGCATCAAGTCTTTATACCCACAGAGACCCCCACTATCACCACTGTGCTGTTATTTCTTCCTTCAGGGGTTTAGTGAGAAAAGAAGCTACGAGGGAGAACAGTAAGAGGGGGCCCTTTTAGAAACCCTCCTTGTTGGCCGGGTGCGGTGGCTCACACCAGTAATCCCAGCACTTTGGGAGGCCAAGGCAGGAGGATCACCTGAGGTCAGGAGTTCGAGACCAGCCTGGCCAACATTTCGAAACCCCGTCTCTACTAAAAATACAAAAATTAGCTGGGTATGGTGGCACACACCTGTGATCCCAACTGCTGGGGAGGCTGAGGCAGGAGAATCGCTGGAACCTGGGAGACGGAGGTTGCCATGAGCCAAGATTGTGGCACTGCACTCCAACCTGGGTGACAGAGCGAGACTCTGTCTCAAAAAAAAAAAAAAAAAAGAATCCTCTCTGTTTCTTTTGCAAATGGTAATAAGTAACCTTTTGAAAAATAAGACAGCCTGCTGGGCTTGCCTGCTGTAGTAATGGGGTTCGGGAGATACTGGAGAAGGGAAATCCTGTGGTTGGAGGAAAGTCTGTAGTGATATGCCACAGGACTCTGGCCTGGACAGTTCCTAGGAACTATGTATGTGGGGAAAGCTGGTATAGGACTGTGATGTATCCCGGGGGTCCCCACTGTCAGGAGGCTCTGGCTCCCATGGCTCTCCCTCCCTCAGTCCTGAGCCTTCACCCTTTTTACTCCCAAGCGTCTGTGGACTCCTTCCTCTGGACTCTGCCCGTGCTTGTTCTTTCTCCTTCCTCCTGCAGCCAGCCCACAGTTGCTGATACTCTACCAGATGCTGAGCTCTGAACCAGTGCCGGGTCTCCTGGCCTCTTTGGCTCTAGTTAAGGCCAGCTGTAGACCCTCATTTGTTTCTTTTGTTTTGTTTTATAATTTTTAATTTAAAAAATATGTCCCCATCTTGGATGATAGACCCTCATTTGAGGCTCTATGCGAGATCCAACACCTTCCCTAGGATTTCATGAGGAAGAACTTAAGTGCTTGTGGTCCCTGCTGGCTCTTGCTTCCAGCTTCTGGTCAGCTTTTGGCATTCTCTTGAAATTTTGCAAATAGTCCTTTGACTCCACCCTGGTGTCATCCCAAACATGGTACCTCTCCCCGGTTTCCAGGGACTCCATTCACAGAAGGCTTGTGGTGTGGTTTTCCAAACTGGGAAATAGAGGAGACCTACATTATACATGAAAACAATGTAAAAATCCTAAAAACCCCTCTTTGACATTCTGTTCTTTAAAGGCCCTTGGTCCTCTCCTTGCCTTGGCCCCAGCCTCTGCTTCCCTCCTCTCTCCAGTGCTGTCCTTGTCTGCACCACCCCCCTCCTGCCTCCAAATTCCCGCCTGTTTCTAAAGCAAAGCAGTGCAACTCTCTTTGGATGCTCGGGAGCCTGCTGATCAGTGAGTTCCCTCTGAGTTTCACCTTTTGCCTCAACCCTTTGTCAAGGCTTTTACCCAAACACAGTTCCCTCCCTAAGAGGAATTCTGGTGCCAACCGCTAAGACCCCTTTTCTTGGTACCCCTCACAAAGGCTCCTGGTGGAGCCACCGCACCCAAGGAGGCACTGCAAAAAACCATTCCCAGGATCTGGCTGGCTCTTGATGTATCCCCGGAGCTGAGTTTGGAGGCCTGGGGTTGCTCTTCACAGAGAAGAAAAGACTCCGGGGAGGTGGGGGAAGTGCAGAGCCCTACTGCAGTGGAGGTCAGTGAAGGGACTCTGGGGACCCTGGAGCACGGTGCAGATGTGGAGGAAGAGCACCCTGCAAACAGGTGTGGGGCTGCCCTGAGTGGAGGCATAGACATATTTTCAGTTGCTCCAGAGAGTTGGTGGGATGGAAATTGCAGGAGTACAGATTTCAATAGAGCTCGAGGAGGCATTTCTAACAGAAGCCAGTGTTTGACTGCGCAGGGATGTCTCGTGAGGTGGTGTGGTGCTGCAGACTTAAGCTATCTGCCTTGAAGATATTCTATGGGATATTTATTTATTTATTTTTGAGAGAGGCTCTCACTCCATTGCCCAGGCTGGAGTGCAGTGGTGCAATTTTGGCTCACCATAAGCTTTGCCTCCTGGGTTCAAATGATCCTCTCATCTCAGTCTCTCAAGTAGCTGGGACTACAGGCACGTACCACCATGCCCAGCTAATTAATTTTTTTATAGAGACAGGTCTCATTATATTGCCCAGGCTGGTCTTGAACTCCTGGGCTCAAGCGATCCTCCCACCTTGGTCCCTCCCAAAGTGTTGAGATTACAGGCATGAGCCACCATTCCCAGCCTCTATGGGAGATTTAAACAGTCCATTCTTAAACACCAGTCCAGGATAAGGTCTTCACCAGTCATAGCAAATCAGAAAACAGGGACAACGTATTTTTCATGAAGCTACATTTGTTTTTTTGTCTTTGTTTGTTTGTTTTTGAGACAGGGTTTCGCTCTGTCACCAAGGCTGGAGTGCAGTGGTGCGATCACAGCTCATTGCAGCCTCTACCTCCTGGGCTCAAGTGATCCTCCCACCTCAGCCTCCTGAGTAGCTGGGACCACAGGAGTGTGCCTCCACACCTGGCTTATTTTTACGAAAATGTCTGTAGAGATGGGGGTCCCCCTATTTTGCCCAGTCTGGTTTCAAACCCCCGGGGCTCAAGTGATCCTCATCTCAGAGTGTTGGGATTACAGGTGTGAACCACCACGCCCAGTTACGAAGCTTTATTTGTCAAGTATATATTCTAAGATTGGTTCCTTACAAATTTTTTCTTTTAAAATGGTCTTTCTTTATGAAATGGTGATGAGAGTAAATGGCAGCTGGTTTTTTTGTTTGTTTGTTTTGAGACGAAGTCTCACTCTGTCGCTCAGGCTGGAGTGCAGTGGCGTGATCTCACCTCACTGCAACCTCCGTCTCCTGGGTTCAAGCGATTCTCCTGCCTCAACCTCCCAAGTAGCTGGGATTACAGGTGCCCACCACCACGCTCGGCTAATTTTTCTATTTTTAGTAGAGACGGGGTTTCACCATATTGGCCAGGCTGGTCTTGAACTCCTGACCTCATGTGATCGATCCTCCTGCCTCAGCCTCCCAAAGTGCTGGGATTACAGGCGTGAGCCACCAAGCCTGGCTGGCAGCTGTTTTATTTTTAAGTTTCATTTAGCAAAAATAAATTTCAAAAGTTTGCAATAGTACATCAGCCTCTATTTAAAAAAAAAATCTTGGTCTTTAAACTCCTAAAGCTTGGAGCTCCCTGGATTAAGTGGCACTTATAGTTCCTTCTGGTTGTATGGTTTAGTCATAAAGCACGGGGCCTGGCTGGCACAGCCACGCCTTCCCACATTCTTCTCACCTCCTCTATGTCCTCTCCCCTAGTTTGGGATGAACGCGCTTCTCCTGTCTGCCTGGTTCGGCCACTTACGAATCCTCCAGATCTTGGTAAACTCAGGGGCCAAGATCCACTGTGAGAGCAAGGTAAGGCCTCAGCTGGTAGACCCCTGTCCCCTTGGCTCCCCCGGCCTGGATGCACAGGTCTCCCCCGACCTCTGTCCCCCACCCCTGCTTGCCCCTCCAGCCCCCCACCTGCCTCTGCCTGTCCCTCTTTCATCTGATCTCCCCCACCTCCCTTTACTATTCGGTGAGTTGGGAGAGTTCCCAGCCCTCTGGCTGGCTTCCTTATTTACAAGAGAGAAATCAAAGTAACTCCCTCAGAGGGTAGTTAGGAAAATTAAATGAGAAGGAGGTGAGGTCTCCTCCACCCTCCTGCCAGGCCCTGCACCCCTTGTGCTCAGTGCGGTGGGGTGAAAGGAGCAAAGCATCATTTACCAAGTGTGGTATGGTGGGCGAGTTTCTCTATCAGCCTGCACTGGGATTTGAGGGAGCAGGGCCCCAGCAAGTGAGAGTGCCCGGAATCCCTCCACTGGTGTCTCACCATTTAGGGTGTCAGTGGCCCATAGGAAAATGCAAACATTTCTGGGCCAAATCCCTCAGCCAGGAGTTCTCACATGGGTTCTTGGAGAAAATTCAGAGGACCTATGAACTTGGATTGGAAAAAAGTGCATATTTATTTTGGCTAACTTCTTGAAAATTTAGCATTTTTTTCTTTCTTTCTTTTGAGATGGAGTCTTGCTGTGTCACCCAGGCTGGAGTGCAGTGGCATGATCTCAGCTCACTGCAACCTCCGCCTACTGGGTTCAAGCAATTCTCTTGCCTCAGCCCCCAGAGTAGCTGGGACTATAGGCGCGTGCCACCACTCCCGGCTAATTAGCACTTTTTCCAATCATGAATGTAGGTGATATTAGTACTTGTGACTTTGTCACTAATAGAAAATTTAGCTATTTTCATATCACATGAAAATTTTTGCAGTTATCTTAAAATACTTCTTACACTTATCATTACATTGAAATTATGGCAGTGATTAGACCCTTCACTAGATCTTGTTGTTTAACGGGTCAGTAAGGAAACACATATGTTACTAGATTGAAAACTTGGTTTGTAATATTTTGATAAGTTAATTTCAATATAATTGGTTTCCTTTTATGGTAGGCAGAATAATGGCACCCCAAAGATGTCCATATCCTAATCCCTAGAACCTCTGAACCCCCAGAACCTAACACACCAATAGGAATTTGTTGGGTGTGATGTGATGTGTGTGAGGTGTGATGAAGGAGGCAGGGCTGGAGTGATGTGAGCCACTAGCCAAGGAATTCGGGCAGCTTCTAGAAGCTGGAAAAGGCCAGGAAATGGATTTTCCCCAAGAGCTTCCAGAAGAAACACAGCATTGCCAACCCAATTTAGAGTTCTGACCTCTAGTATTGTAAAATAATAAATTTGTGCTGTTTTATGCCATGAAGCTTATAGTAATCTGTTATAGCAGCAATAGGAAACTAATACGCCATTGTAAGCCTGTGTATTTGATTAGTTTTTTTTCCTGTATAATTTTTTTTTGCATTTAAGTAAATATTCTGAGAAGGGGTCTATAGGCTTCACCAGATGTAAAAGGGTCGTGGCACATAAGAGGTCTGTCCCATGCCATTGTTAGGATCCTGTTGGCAGTGGTGGGAGTGCCTGAAAGCATTTGGGTTGGAAAATCCATCCCAGAGAACCATGCCCCTATGTGGTGGGTCACAAGATCTGAACTGGAGTGTGGGAGGGAGGGGCCAGCAGGAGGGCGCCCTGTGAATACACCCAGGTTCAAGCTCAGGGTTCTGCTGTCTGGTCCTGCCAGCCTGGCCTGGCTTGGCCTTGGAAGGGCTCAGTGGCCCTGGGGAATCCAGTGCTGTCTTGATGGGGTATACTATAAACAGAGTTGTGAATGAGCCTCCATGTTCTAGAATGAGGGAGGCGGGGTCTTGGGTGTATATGGAGGGTGAGGTTCTGAGTCATGGACTCTTCTAGTTAAGCAGATCCCCTCTATATTTGTTTTCTGTTTTTGGCAACAAATCACTCTAAAATTTGAACGTAATGA
The DNA here is from genome assembly GCF_028858775.2 of Pan troglodytes. Classification (NCBI taxonomy): domain Eukaryota; kingdom Metazoa; phylum Chordata; class Mammalia; order Primates; family Hominidae; genus Pan; species Pan troglodytes. The sequence continues at coordinate 56,911,887 of NC_072414.2, forward strand.
ATCTGAAAGTAATGATATATTATTTTCCACCATTCTGTGGTTGGCGGGCAGTTCCTGTGGCCTTGCCTGGGCTCACCTACAAGGCTGCAGTCAGCAGGTGGGTGGGCTGGGGGCTGGCTGGCCCTGGAGGGTCTCACTCACATGTCTGGAGCCTCTGCAGGAAGGGTTGGAATGTCTGGGATGGTGCAGCTGGTTTCTCCAGGTGGTCACTGATCTTTAGGGAGTTCAGCCTAGACTTCCTTATGTGTCTGCCTCAGGACAGCAAAAGAGCCAGAGCAGAATTGGCAAGGGCTCTAGAGGCCAAGGCTGGAAAGCCACATGGTATCACCTCCATTGCATTCAAAAGCCCATCACAGGACCAGTGTAGATTCTCAGTGAGAAGAGTAGCACCACCCTGGGGTGTGCTTCCAAGGGCAGGAGGAATAGATGCAGCCAGCTTTGCAAATGATAGACCCCACTCTTCCTTTCAATCTCTTATTCAAGGTCTTCCCCAAAGGGATTCATCTTACCTATAGATGCCACAGGCCCAGTCCTGCTTCTGCCCTGAAGCTTTCTCCTTTCGCTGCTGTTTATGTAGCTCTACCTTGCCAGGCATTGGTGATATTTACAGTTTTACTAAACTATAGACTATAATAAGATTTCAGCAGTTTTTCCATTAATATTCTATAATGCTTTAGTCATTTTGTCTCCTTAGTCTCTTCCAATCTTGTGATGATTTCTTTGTTCTTCCTTGTTTTCCATGACCTTAACCGTTTTGGAGAGTAGTAGCCAAGTATTTTGTGGAATGTCCTTAATTTGGGTTTGTCTCATGTTTTCCTCATGAAAATCATCCGTCCAGGGCTATGGAATTTGGGAAGAACACAAGAGGGAAGTGTCCTTCTCATCCTTTCATATCAAGGGGTCCATGATACCAACATGAAATACACACACTGGGCCGGGCGTGGTGGTTCATGCCTGTAATCCCAGCACTTTGGGAGGCCGAGGCAGGCAGATTGCCTGAGTTCGGGAGTTCGAAACCAGCCTAGGCAACATGGGGAAACCCCATCTCTACTAAAAATACAAAAAATTAGCCGGGTGTGGTGGTGGCTGCCTGTAATCCCAGCTACTCGGGAGGTTGAGGCAGGAGAATTGCTTGAACCCAGGAGGTGGAAGTTGCAGTGAGCCGAGATCGCACCACTGCACTGTAGCCTGGGAGACAGAGCGAGACTCCGACTCAAAAAAAAAAAAAAAAAAGAAATACACATATTGAAAATTTATATTCACTGAGATTTGACCACTGTCAAGATGTAAAACACTGTTGTACTGATTTTTATGACCCACTGATGGGTTGCAAACAGGACTTCAAATAATCTGACTTTAATACAAGGCAGGAGTAGAAGCTCTGGGGCATAAACATAGTATTTGCAAGTCTCCTTCCTTTTGCTTCTAGGCCCCAGAGACCTTCTTCCTGTCCACCCCCAACCCAGGCCACTTCCCTCTACTCCCTGCAGACCACATCTGCTCTTAATCTGCCCTAGAAGGTGAGGAGGTCACTTCCTAGTGACATACACTGGTCACTTGGTCACCTGCTTCTTCATTAGCAGCTGTATCAAGGAAGGCAGATACCTAGAACCTTCTTAACTGTTCTGGAGGCTACTAGTGCTACACGACCTCACCGTACATGTTTGAATTAATTTTCAGTTGATAAAATACCTTTCCTGTAGGTCCCCACTGAAGTGGTCAGGGATTATGATGCTAGTTTGTCCTGTGTGAAAGTGGAGGCTCAGAGAGGTGGAGGTAACTGGCCCGAGACTCCGGAGCTGAGGGGTGCTGGAGCTGGGATTTGAATTTTGGCATCCCGACTCCTGCCAGCCCCCCTAAGGCTAAGTGGGCAGCAGAGTGGGTTATCCCTCGGGTCCATTCATCATTTACAGTGTTGTATCCATGGGGAGGCTGTGTTCTGGGTCCCAAACACTCGCTGTTTGGGAGACTGGCAGTGTGTGAAAAGGGCATCCCTTCACAGACTGCAGGGACCCTCCTGCACTTGTTTCCAGGATGGCCTGACCTTACTGCACTGCGCAGCCCAAAAAGGCCATGTGCCTGTGCTGGCGTTCATAATGGAGGACCTGGAGGATGTGGCCCTGGACCACGTAGACAAGGTGAGAGTGCCTCAGGGCTACTCATCATTCCGATTGGGCGGGGGGCTCCTGGGGCCACTCTTGCACACTGGGCTTACCACATTCCTTGGGTGCATCCTTTGATCTGTGGGCATATTGCACCTGGCCTGGGGAGCCGCTGGTTGGGAAGAGGTGTTGAGGCGCAAATGAGCAGAATACAAGCAGAACACAGTCAGTTGCCACAGAGAGGTCTTGATCAAGGACTAGGTGGGTTAGAAAAGCAAGCCATTGCTTCTGCTTCCTGGAGGAGGTGGCATTTGGTAAATAAGCTGGATTTGTGGGTAAGATTGGAAATCAGGGGTTGGAGGGGGCACCAAATGGAAGAGCGAGGCTTGTGGGAGCTTTAGGGACAGGAAAGGGCTCTAGTGTGAGTTCTGAGGGACTGGAATCTTAGGAGGGAAGGTCTGATGGGTGGTTGGGGGTCCCTCTGGTGATCTCAACCCCCATCCTCAAGAATCTGTTTATTCACTAGGCAGCAAGGAGCCACCTCAGGACTTCAGCCAGGGAGGGACCCCAGCAAGTGGCTCTTGTTGGGAAGTTGGGTCTGGGCTTTCCAGGCAGGGTGTGGGGAGGCAAGGGGACAGGACAGTGTCTGGGGCAGGAGAGGCCACTACAAAGCCAGAGTGGTTGGGGAACAGGGGCCAGGTGGGCAGAGGCAGGTATGCCCACTGACAGAGTGAGGAAGGCTCACACCGCTTCTCCTCCTGGCCAGCTGGGGAGGACGGCGTTTCACAGGGCAGCTGAGCACGGGCAGCTGGATGCTCTGGACTTCCTCGTGGGCTCTGGCTGTGACCACAGTGTCAAAGACAAGGTACCGTGTCCGTGAGGCTCTGGGATCCTGACCAGGGTGCAAAACTTGCCACCTTCCAGGCTCTGGCTTCTCACCTGTGTCCACGTCTGACTCCCATTGTGCTGGAGGCCCGTGTGGCCCAAAGATGAGAGCGTACTTAGTGTTCATCCAGCAGGCCCTTCACCAGCGTGTGCTATGGGCCAGCCCTGTGCTACAGGTTGGTGGCATAAAGATGCCCAAGACACTGTTTCTTACTCGAGGAACTCAGTGCCACAGGCATAGTAAGGATTTCTGATCCGACGTGGCTGGCCAGGGTGGCAGATCTGGGTGGTTGGTAGTGCTGCCTGGTGTGGGTTGAGCAGGGCTGTGATCTACTGGGGTTGTCTGTTGTTGACAGATGTGGGGAAGTGTTAGGGGGTGGTAGCCACACATCTGCTCTGCTATGGTTATGGCAGGAATAGGTTGGGAGCATGGAGGAGGTAGCATATCATTCAGGGCTTGTGAGCAGGATTTCACCAATCTGAGAAGGGGTAAGGGACGGGGACCGGAGGGTCTACCCTGCAAATGACTCTTATCATCGGACCCTTGTGAATCATTAGGCAAAATATGTTACAGCAAATTCCCTTTTTTTTTTTTTTTTTTTTGAGACGGAGTCTCACTCTGTCGCCCAGGCTGGAGTGCAGTGGCGCTGTCTTGGCTCACTGCAAGCTCCGCCTCCTGGGTTCACACCATTCTCCTGCCTCAGCCTCCCGAATAGCTGGGACTATAGGTGCCCGCCACCACACCCAGCTAATTTTTTTTGTATTTTTAGTAGAGATGGGGTTTCACGTGTTAGCCAGGATGGTCTTGATCTCCTGACCTCGTGATCCACCCGCCTCAGCCTCCCAAAGTGCTGGGATTACACGCGTAAGCCATCGCGCCCGGCCTGTTACAGCAAATTCTAAATGATGCCTCCAACAGAGATTAACTCCGTTATTAATCTTCTGGTTAATGTGCTTGGCCAGGATAGAGGGAGTTCTGTGTAAAATGAAGTGATAGAGAGCTCACACACAAATGCACTGCAGGGTCTTGGAACTGGAAGGCATCTGAATTCAGCCTTCTCATTTTACAGCTGTGGAAACTGATGCCCAGAGAGGGACAAGCCTTAGCCAGGGCCACACAGTGAGACACAGGTAGAGCTGGATTTGGAAGCAGCATCCTAATGCATAAAGCTGTCTTTCTCCCCTTACCAGGCTGCCTCCTGGGTTGGACCCCCTTGGGTTCTGCACTGAGTCCATCCACACTCATCCTTTTGGGCTGAGCAGGTCCTACCCTGTGCAAGGCACTGGGCCAGGAACTGGGCATGCAAAGAGCGGGGAGGGCAGTGCCTGCCAGGACTGGCAAACCCAAGAGGCAAAATGATCACACCTCAGGGCCCCAGGAGAGCATGAGCACCAAGAACAGTGAAAGATAAAATACAGCTTTGATGAACTTCTCCAGAATCTTGCAATCAGAAATTCTGCAAAGAAGCTTTTAAAATTGCATACCCCTGTTAAGTTTTGTGTTTTCAGAATGGGAGTGTTTTCATTTTCAATTTCATCTGGGAGGGGGGAACAGTAAGTTTTTCAATGCCTGATAAGGGGGATAGACCTCTTAGAGTCAATGACAACACAGGTCACTCCACGTGTACTCTAGAATGCTAGGGAGGCTTTGAGAGCCCAGAGAGAGCTATCAACTCCACTTGGAAGGGCAAAGTTGCTGTCAAGGCCTCACAGAAGTAGAGATGCTGGACATCCCCAGGGTGGAGGGGAGAGGGCCCCGGGCCCACGCCAAGGCTGCCTTCTGCCCAGCTGTCCTGCCTCTGAGCCCCCTGCCCTGCCCAGGAAAGTGCGAGCGCCTGTCAGGCATCCATGTGTGCCACTTGCAGCTTCAAATGGCAGGACATGGATATTTATAACCCAGAAGGAAGAAGAAAGCCCTGCCATGGTCTCTACACCCTACTAATTGGGGGCATGTGTTGGCCCTTCATGGTTCACCTGCTTCCTGCGTGTCTCTGAACACAGAGATTTCATGCTGTGATTGCATTTCCCACCGCTTGTCCTGGCTCGCAGCAGCCAGCCTGCAGGCTACAGGCTGCAGAGAAGCTGGCAAGGAGAGAAAAACAAAGCTGTTGAGGGCTTTTTAAAATTATTTTAGAATTTTATTATTTTTAGCTGAATTCAATTTTTTTTTGAGACAAGATCTTACTCTGTTGCCCAGGCTGGAGTGTAGTGGCGCAATCACAGCTCATTGCAGCCTCAACTTCCCATGCTCAAGCAATCCTCCTGCCTCAGTCTCTCCAGTATCTGGAACTACAGGCACGCACCACCACATCTGGCTAATTTTTGTATCTTTTGTAGAGACGGAGTCTCACTATATTGCCCAGGCTGGAATTCCTGGGCTCAAGCTATCTGCCCACCTCAGCCTCCCAAAGTGCTGGGATTACAGGTGTGAGGTACCATGCCCAGCAGGGAGATCCCTTTAAAGGACAACCCCACGCAGGCTGACCTCAGCAGGGGCCACTTCTGATACAAAGTACGTTGTGCCCTCTGCCCTGCCCCATGCAGCTGCTTCTCTTGGCTATGTCACTGTCACCTTTAGACTTTCCAAGTGCAAAGCAACTACCAGTCCTCTGGCCCTCAAGTTCCAGGGACACATGTCAAGCTCTCCACATGATCACCTGAAGACCCTCCTACATTATTGACTCATTGAACAAATATCTACTGAGTGTTGGCCATGTACCCCCGGCCCTATTCTAGGCACTTAAGGAAACTTCAGAGAACAAAATAGATGCCCCCATGGTGCTTATGTTCCAGCAAGAAGGGTCAGACACATGGAACCAACCCAAATGCCCATCAATGATAGACTGGATAAAGAAAATGTGGCACATACACACCATGGAATACTATGCAGCCATAAAAAGGAATGAGATCATGTCCTTTGCAGGGACATGGATGAAGCCGGGAACCATCATCCTCAGCAGACTAACACAGGAACAGAAAACCAAACACTGCATGGTCTCCTTCATAAGTGGCAGCTGAACAATGAGAACCACATGGACACAGGGAGGGGGACAACACACACCAGGGCCTGTTGAAGGGGGGCAAAGTTAGGGAGAGCATCAGGGCAAATAGCTAATGCATGCAGTGCTTAATACCTAGGTGACAGGTTGATGGGTGCAGCAAACCACCAATGCACACGTTTACCGATGTAACAAACCTGCACATTCTGCACACGTATCCCAGAACTTAAAGTAAAATTAAAAAAAAAAAAAAAAAGAGTCAGACAATAAATACTAAGCACTCAGCCAGTGACAGAGTGTGTTAGCAGGTGATCTATGCAGTGGGGAAAGGAAAAGCAGGACCCAAAAATAGTCTCAGGAGGACAGAGGTGGGGTTTGTAGTTTCAGTGTGGCCCGGGCAGGCCATGCTACTCAATGAGAAACTAACGTCTCACACAAAGACTTGAGGGAGGCAGGTGACTGAGCCAAGCAGCTGCCTGGAACAGCCTGAGCGCAGGGGAGAGTTGCTGGGGCCTTGAGCCGTGAGAGGAGATGGATCTGGGGGACATGAGGAGGGACCGGCTTCAGATGGGCACGTGGAAAGTAGAATTGGATTTGTTTAATTTTTAAGCAATGTGCCTGCCTTGAAGTATAAGGAAAGAAAGACCAGGGCTTGGCCCTTGAATCTGCCCCTGGTTATAGTTTTTGGCCCAGTTGTCAGGAGCAGGGTGGCACTGACCCAGTGTGCATGGCTGCAGCTCATCACAGGTCTGTGATTCTGGGACTCTCTGGTCTGCTGGCCCCTCAGGAGCCCTTTTTCCTGCAGGAGGGGAACACGGCCCTTCATCTGGCTGCTGGTCGGGGCCATATGGCTGTGCTGCAGCGACTTGTGGACATCGGGCTGGACCTGGAGGAGCAGAATGCGGTGAGTCACCTCCTGGGGATGGCGAGATGCGTGACCCTTGCTTGCTCTCTGCCTTCGAGGAACCCCCACCAGTCCATGGTGAAGTCTAAAGCCAGGAGGCTGAGGGCATGATCTCGAACTGAGAGCCCACCAGGGAAAGACAAGCAGCAGCACTGAACTCCAGGCTTAATGGTAGTACTTGGCATGATGCATCACCAAATAAGTGAGACAGAGAGTGTGTGTTCAAAGAAGGGAGACGTCACCGTGGACAGGATGGTGAGGCAGGGCTTGCTGGAGGAGAAGGAAATAGAGGGGAGGGGCTGAGACAGCCTGACCGGGGCAGAACATGAGCAGAGATGTGGAGCCAGGAGTGACTATGCCATGTGTGTGCTCCATAAAGTGAGGACTTCAGGGGTGGGGCTCATGGAATCACAAACCAGAAAGCTCATTGTTCCCAGGGGCAGGGCAGTGGAGAGCTCAAGGGGCCCTGGGGCCAAGGCACAAGGGGCATCCTCTCACCGTGGGATTAGGGGTCACTTGGGGGTGGGCCTCCCCACCATCCTCATTGCTCTCCTTGTGTGTTGCAGGAAGGTCTGACTGCCCTGCATTCGGCTGCTGGAGGATCCCACCCTGACTGTGTGCAGCTCCTCCTCAGGGCTGGGAGCACCGTGAATGCCCTCACCCAGGTAGCCAGGCCCTCCCAAGACTGCGGTCGGCTCTTGGCTGCTGAGCCATAGCCATGTCGGCAGTAACGGCCACAGGGATTCCTGAACCCTGAGTGAATAGAGGCTTCGAGGCAGCAGGCAAGGTTCTGATCTTGGCTTCTCCACTGCTGAGCCCTGTGACCTGGAGCAAGTTACTTAACCTCTCTGAGCCTTGTTTCCCAACTATAAAGTGCAGTGACATTTACTTTTTTACATTGTTGTGAGGATTAAATACCTAACACAGTGCCCAGGACATAATAGGGCCCAACACCTCAATACCTGTTAGTGTTTTTTTTGTTTTATTTTTTTTGAGATGGGTCTTACTCTGTCGCCCAGGTTGAAGTGCAATGGTGCGATCTTGGCTCACTGTAACCTCCGCCTCCTGGGTTCAAGCAGTTTTCCTGACTCAGCCTCCCAAGAGGCTGGGACTACAGGCGTGTGCCACTACCCCCGGCTCATTTTTGTATTTTTTGGGTAGAGACAGGGTTTCACCATGTTGGCCACGCTGGTCTTGAACTCCTGACCTCAAGTGATCCGCCTGCCTCAGCCTTCCAAAGTGTTGGGATTATAGGCGGGAGCCATTGCACCTGGCCCTATTAGTGTCTTCTATTTGTTGAGCTCTTGATCGTTCACAAAGCCGCTTCATAACTGTTACCTCAGAAAAATTCCACCCATTTTGCAGATGAGAAAACTGGAGCTTTGAGGGCACTTTCTCAGGGTCACAAGCTAGTACGAGGCAAAGCTGAGTCTCAAAAGCCTTTTCCCCTGACTCCAGAGCTCCCACCCACTGATGAAGCTTTTCCCCTGACAGAGCTGGGGCTTGAGGTGTGACCCTGGATGAACCTCTTCTCTCTCTCCCCGTTGTACTCATCAATTCTGCCAGTAAAAATTCTCCTCTATGACCTGGAAAGTGGGGTTGTGGCCTTTCTTTAGGTAGTGAGTTGGTGTTTTTGCTTTGCTTTTTATTTTTGAATCAGTGACAAATAACCTTTCTGGCTGGTTGAATGGCTTCAGGTTCTGGAATTCTTGCTTTGTTCTAAATGTCAATAGTATAGCAAAAATATTAATAATAAATAATACAATATAAATAATAATAGCAAAAACACACAGGCAGTTCAAAAACAGAGAATTAAAATGTTATGCTAAAAAATATTTATTTCCCCACTGCTTAATTTGACTGGCTTTGAAAAGAAAAGTAGGCTGGGCAAGGTGGCTCATGCCTGTAACACAGCACTTTGGGAGGCCAAAGCTGGAATATTGCTCGAGCCCGGGAGTTTGAGGCTGCAGTGAGCTATGATTGCACCACTGTACTCCAGCCTGGGTGACAGAGTGAGACCCTGTCTCAAGAAAAAAAAAAAAAAAAGACTGGGAAGGTTGCACCCAGCTGGGTGGCCATTGGGTGGGGAGCTGGAGCTGCTCATCACGCCAGGCCTTTTGCTCCAACCTCAGCTTGTGGTTTCTGGCAGAGGCCACGTTCCATTTCAACACTCCCACCCCTCTCAGAATGTCATGCCACAGGGTCTCGGAGGAGGTGCCAAGCCCACGGTGACTGCATTTCCCACTGGGAGATGGACTGAGTCCCACACACCCCAGGTACTCGCTCAGCTGGGACTTTAGCAGGGTGGCTAGCTAGTCCTGGTTTGCCCCATACTGTCCTGATTTTAAAATGGAAAGTCCCACATCTCAAGAACTCCTCAATCCTGGGCAAACTGAGACAGTGGTGGGTCACCCTAGTGGGGCCTGCCTGGTGTGTGCCTTGTGCAAGGTGATCACTGGGCCAGGTTGGGCACTGACTGAAAGAGAGCCCTTTGAGGCCCACCAAGATCAAGCCTCCATTCTAGCCCAGCCAGGATCCTGTTTGGAGGCACCAAGACCAGCTTGTGCTGGGCAGTGCATGCTGGGTGGAGTTTGCTCTGTATTGGCAAATCTTATTTGTCTTCCTCTTTAAAAACCACCTCCTGGCCAGGTGCGGTGGCTCACGCCTGTAATCTCAGCACTTTGGGAGGCCGAGACGGGTGGATCACAAGATCAGGAGTTCAAGACCAGCCTGGCCAACATGGTGAAACCCCGTCTCTACTAAAAATACAAAAATTAGCTGGGCGTAGTGGCAGGCACCTGTAATCCCAGCTACTCGGGAGGCTGAGGCAGGAGAATTACTTCAACCTGGGAGGTGGAGGTTGCAGTGAGCCGAGATTGTGCCACTGTACTCCAGCTTGGGTGACAGAGTGAGACTCTGTCTCGGGGAAAAAAAAACTGACCTCCTTAGAGTCTTATCATCTGCATGTCTTTACCAGCCATAGAATTGGGCAGGCTTTGGTCTGAATTCTTGAGTTTGTGATAGGAGGTGAGGAAAAGACTGAGACCATAGTGAGTTCCTTTTACTGGTCATGAGGCCTGGGAAAGTCATTGATTTTTCCAGCCTCAGTTAAATGGGGATAATACTCCCAGGGGTGTTGTGACACTCAGATGGAAAAATGAATCTCGAAGAGCTTTGCAAACCTCAGTAGGAGGGGTCCTTGTGATATTGCATTGATGCCTGTTTCCTTCTAGAAAAACCTAAGCTGCCTTCACTATGCAGCCCTCAGTGGCTCGGAGGATGTGTCTCGGGTCCTCATCCACGCAGGAGGCTGCGCCAACGTGGTTGATCATGTAAGTATGGTGCGAGTGTTGAAGGGGGTCTCCATTGCAAAGCCTTCCATGAGCACACTGATGAAGCGCAGGGAGAAACAGGCACATCGGATCCTTGGGGTTGGGGTGCGGACCAGGAGTAGGGGAGCCGGCAGCACTTAGGAGAGTGAAATACTGTTGTAGCTGTAATAGGATTAGAAACCAAGCTTGCTTGCAATTTCTCTGAACTGAATTATCAGCTCCTGTTCTCTGCTCGTTTATGCATTGGGGCTTTTTTTTTTTTCTTTTTCTTTTCTTTTCTTTTCTTTTTTTTTTTTTGAGACAGAGTCTTGCTCTGTTGCCCAGGCTAGAGTGCAGTGGTGCAATCTTGGCTCACTGCAGCCTCTGCCTCCCAGGTTCAAGCAATTCTCCTGCCTCAGCCTCCTGAATAGCTGGAACTAGAGGCACACACCACCACGCCCGGCTAATTTTTTTTTTTTTTTTTGTATTTTTGGTAGAAAAATACGGGGGTTTCACCATGTTGGCCAGGCTGGTCTTGAACCCCTGACTCAAGTGATTCGCCAGCCTCAGGCTCCCAAAGTGCTGGGATTACAGGCATGAGTCACTGTGCCAAGCCTAGGCATTGGGTTTTACTATTAATCTTTTATGTTGCCTATCTGTCCACTTAATTGTTAATCTTTTTCCTGTTATACATTTGGTCCACACACAGGAACCGTATAATCTTTTGGTTAAAACACAGACTTTGGGAGTGCAGTGGTTCACACCTGTAATCTCAGCACTATGGGAGGCCGAGGCTGGAGTATTGCTTGATCTCAGGACTTCAAGACCAGCCTGGGTAACCCAGGGAGATCCATCTCTACAGCATTTTTTTTGAAAAACTGGCTGGTCATGGTGGTGTACACATGTAGTCCTAGCTACTTGGGAGGCTGAGGCTAAAGGACTGCTTGAGCCCAGGAAGTTGAGGCCACAGTGAGCCATGATCACACCACTGCACTCCAGCCTGGGCAAGAGCGAGACTCTGTCTCAAAAAAAAAAAAAAATTGAGTTGGGCATGGTGGCGTGAGCCTGTAATCCCAGCACTTTGGGAGGCCAAGGTGAGCAGATTGCTTGAGGCTAGGAGTTCGAGACCAGCCTGGGCAACATGGCAAAACCCCATCTCTATAAAAATATAGAAAATTAGCCAGGTGTGGCCGGGTACAGTGGCTCACACCTGGAATCCCAGCACTTTGGGAGGCCGAGGCGGGCGGATCACGAGGTCAGGAGATCGAGACTATCCTGGATAACATGGTGAAACCCCATCTCTACTAAAAATACAAAAAATTAGCCGGGCTTTGTGTCAGGCGCCTGTAGTCCCAGCTACTCAGGAGGCTGAGGCAGGAGAATGCCATGAACCCGGGAGGCAGAGCTTGCAGTGAGCTGAGATTGCACCACTGCACTCCAGCCTGGGCGACAGAGCAAGACTCTGCCTCAAAAAAAAAAAAAGAAAATTAGTCAGGCATGGTGGTGTATCCCTGTAATCCCAGCTACTTGGGAGGCTGAGGCACGAGAATCACTTGAACCCAGGAGGCAGAAGTTGCAGTGAGCCAAGATCGCTCCACTGCACTCCAGCCTGGGCAACAGAGTGAGACTGTCTCAAAAAGAAAAAAAAAAAGTAGTGGGAGTTTCAAATGGTAACTATCTTTCTAGAAGGCAAGTTGACAATAACTATCAAGCTGAATTAAATAATTAAAATTTAAAAACAAGAGGCTTTGGTGTTAGGCCTGGCTTTGTATGCTGGTACTACAAACTGAATAACCCTGGGCAAGCTGCTTTGACCTATTTGGGCCCGTTTCCTTACCTATAAGTACTATTATTATTATTTCCATTACATAAACAAGGAAACATCTATGGTTTAAATCAGAAAGGGGTCATTTCTTACAGCTAAAACAAGTACTATATTTAAACTTATTATAAAAACAACATTACACAATTCATTGGAATATAGAGAAGAAAGGCATCCTTGATTCCAAAGCCCTAGAAAAGCAAGGAGTTTTTTTTAATGCCCTCCCATTTTCCCCCATGTAAATAGTATCATCTCCAGCTAGAAAGAATTCAGGCTGAATGCTTACTTGTTTCTGCCCATCAAGACACGAGAATCCTGATGCCAGCCCAGTGGTCAAACTAAGAAGTTTTCCTGTTACCCTCATTTAGTATGTTGTTTTCCTTTTCATTTTAGCTGTTTTTGCTGCCTATTTATTTAATTAATTGTGTCACTTTTATTTGTTGTATTTGCTTTGTTTTTAATACCAAAAGTAACTTGCTGGTAGTAACAGTGTCAAAAGACACATTCATAAAAAGTGAAGGTGTTGCCAGGTGCAGTGGCTCACACCTGTAATCCCAACACTTTGGAAGGCTGAGGTGGGAGGATCGCTTGAGTCCAGGAGTTCGAGACCAGCCTGGGCAGCATAGTGAGATCCCCGTATCCACAAAAAATTTAAAAATCAGCCAGGTATGGTGGTGGGTACCTGCCTATAGTCCCAGATCCTCTGGGGGCTGAAGTTGAAGGATCACTTGAGCCGAGGAGGTTGAGGCTGCAGTGAGCTGTGATCACACCACTGCATTCCAGCCTGGGTAACAGAGTGAGACCTTATCTCTAAAAAAAATTTTAAAACAATTCCCACAAATCATTACAAAGTTAAAAAACAAACAACACAAGAGAAAAATGGCCAAAGGTTATGAAGAGACATTTGGTAGAAAAGGAAACACAGAGGATTCTTAAGAGAAATGCAAATTAATACTACATGGAGATATAATTCTTCACTCATTAGGTTGGCAAAAATCCAAAAGTTTTGCCAAGTGGATTGACAAAGCTGTAGGGAAATAGGCACCTTCATATGTTACTGGAAGGAGTAGAAGTTGGTACAATCTGTTCAGAGGGTAATTTACCAATATGTATAAAACATACAAATACATGTGCCTTTGACTCAACAAATCTAGGAATTTATTTGACAGATATACTTCCACATGTATGGAATGATAATATGTACAAGGTTTTTGCTGCAATATCATTTGTAATAGCAAAATATTGAAACCCATGCTTAACTAGGAGACAATGTAATAAACTGTGGCCCATGCATGCAATGGAATACTATGTAACTATAAAAAAGAATGAGGATGGCCGGGCGCAGTGGCTCACGCCTGTAATCCCAGCACTTTGGGAGGCTGAGGCAGGTGGATCATGAGGTCAGGAGTTTGAGACCAGCCTGGCCAACATAGTGAAACCCCGTCTCTACTAAAAGTACAAAAAATTAGCCAGGTGTGGTGGCACACGCCTGTAGTCCCAGCTACTCAGGAGGCTGAGGCAGAAGAATCGCTTGAACTCAGGAAGCAGAGGTTGCAGTGAGCCGAGATTGTGCCACTGTACTCCAGCCTGGATGACAGTGAGACTCCGTCTCAAAAAAATAAATAAAAATAAAAATAAATAAATAAGAATGAGGACAGTTTTCAAAAAATGTACTTATATGGAAAGACCTTAAAGATATAGTTATGTGAACAAAGCAGGTGCAAATTCTCTACTACAAGGAACCAAGATTCTTTGGGAAAATGGCTAAGTCTAGGACTAGGGCAGGAAATACTAATATATAGGGTGAGTCTGGAGCATCTTGTAGTGCCAGAAAGTAAAGGAGCACTCCATTAAAAAACGATGATTAGGCTGTGTCAAAAGGACACGGGCCACCGGAGAGAGCTCCCAATGGTCAACTCTGAAACTACTTAAGCAATAAAATAAAGTAGTATTGGATTGTAATCCAAAGTATAAAAAAACTGTGCGTCCATACTGATATAAATAAATGATTGAATAAGTAAATGGAGGAGAATAAACAAATATCCCATGCGGAAGAATTTCAAATAATTTATGTAGATATCATGCTCTCAAGGAGGTGATGCAGAACCTCCCAACACCTTAAGTACAGGCTGTGCATAGTGACTTCCTGCCAGAAAGTGCAGTACGGGAAGGGGAAAAGAGTAACCTTACTCTGGGGAAATCTGACAAACACTACCTCAGCCAGGTGGTCAAGGCCAACATCAACAGTGATGAGTCATGTTGGCAGTATTTACCCTTGATAATGGTGTGATGAAAATGATACTTTATCTCTGTAATCCTCCCCCAAACTCCTAACCCCAGTCTAATTCTGAGAACAACAGCAGACAAATCCTGGTTAAGAGACATTCTACGAAATACTTGACAAGTAATTCTCAAAATGTCAAGGTCATCAAAAACAATGAAAGTCTGAGAAACCAGCACAGCCAAGAGGAGCATACGGAGACATGACAACTAAATATAATGTGGTATCCTGGATGGGATCCTGGAACAGAAAGGATATTAGGTAGAAACTAAGGGCCAGGCGCAGTGGCTCACGCCTGTAATCCCAGCACTTTGGGAGGCTGAGGTGAGTGGATCACTTGAGGTCAGAAGTTCAAGACCAGCCTGGCCAACATGGTGAAACCCCATCTTTACTCAAAAATTAGCCGGGTGTGGTGGTGGGCGCCTGTAATCCCAGCTATTTGGGAGGCTGAGGTAGGAGAATCACTTCAACTCAGGAGGCGGAGGTTGCAGTGAGCCGAGATCGCGCCACTGCACGCCAGCCTGGGCAACAGAGAGAGACTCCGTCTCAAAAAAAAAAAAAAAAAAGAAAGTGAAGACTCTGAATAGAGTATGGATTTTAAGTTCTAATAATCAATTGACATTGTCTCATTAATTATGACAAAAACATCATACTAATTAAGATGTTAACAGTAGAGGAAACTGGATGTGGGGTATGTGGGAACTCTGTTATCTTTGCAACTTTCACGTAAAACTAAATATATTCTAAAATAAAAGTTTAGGCTAGGCATGGTAGCTTGCACCTGTAATCCCAGCACTTTGGGAGGCTGAAGTAGAAGGATTGCTTGGCCCCAGGAGGTCAAGGCTGCAGTGAGCCATGATCTTGCCACTGCACTCCATCCTGGGTGACAGAACAAGATCCTGTCTGAAAACAAAAAAGACAGAAAAAGTTTATTAAAAACTGCAGAATAGGCCAGAAATGGTGGCTCACACTTGTAATTCCGGCACTTTGAGAAGTCGAGATGCGCTTGAGGTTAGGAGTTCAAGACCAGCCTGGGCAACAAAGCGAGACTGTCTCTACAAAAAAACTTTAAGATTAGCTGAGCTGGAGGCACGTGCCTGTAGTCCCTGTTCCTTCAGAGGCTGAGGCAGGAAGATCATATGAGCCCAAGGGTTTGAAGCTGCAGTCAACTATGATCACACACTGCGCTCCAACCTGCATGACAGATCAAGACCTTGGCTCTAAAAAAAAAAAGCAAAAAAATATAAAGCTGCAGAACAGTGTAATATGCTTCACAAAGAAGGGTGGGAAGACCATGAAAATATGCCCAGCTGATTTTTATTGAAGATGCAAAAGCAATTCAGTGGAGGAAGGTTTGATAGCCTTTTCAACAAATGGTACTGAAGCAACTGTACATCCACAGGCAAAAAAATGAGCCTCAACTAAAACCTCACACCTTATACAAAATTAACTCAAAATGGATCACAGACTTAAGTGTAAAACTATAAAGCTTTTAGAAAAAATATAAGGAGGAAAATTTTTGGATCTAGGGTTAGGCCAAAGAGTTCTTAGACTTGACACCAAAAACATGATCCATTGAAGCAAAAATTTGATTAATTGGACCTCATCAAAATTAAAAAATTTTGCTCTGCAAAGGATCTGTTAAGAGGATGAAAAAACAAGCTATGGACCAAGAGAAAAGATTTGCAAATCACATATCTTATAAAGGCTAGTGTCTAGAGTATATAAAGAGCTCTCAAAACTCAACAGTAAAAAAAAAAAAAAATGGGCAAAAGACATGAATAGACATTTCACTGAAGAGGATATACAGATGGCAAATAAGCACATGAAAAGATGTTTAACATCATTAGCTATTAGGGAAGTGTAAGTTAACATCACCATGATATACTACTTTTCAGAATGGTTAAAATTCACAAATTGTGACAAAAATATTTAACAGATGGGAGAGAGAGCTTTAGGTAAGAGGATCCTCTCCACCATCCATGGTGGGGATAGGATGATTGATTGATTGATTGATAGATAGATAGATAGATAGATTTTTTTTTTTGAGACAGAGTCTTGCTCTGTCGCCCAGGCTGGAGTGCAGTGGTGTGATCTTGGCTCACTGCAAGCTCCGCCTTCCGGGTTCACGCCATTCTCCTGCCTCAGCCTCCCGAGTAGCTGGGACTACAGGCACCCGCCACCAAGCCCGGCTAATTTTTTGTATTTTTTTTTTAGTAGAGATGGGGTTTCACCGTGTTAGCCAGGATGGTCTCGATCTCCTGACCTCGTGATCCGCCCACCTCGGCCTCCCAAAGTGCTGGGATTACAGGCATGAGCCACTGCACCTGGCCTAGATAGATAGATTTTTTAGAGACAAGGTCTCACTCTGTTGCCCAGGTTGGAGTGCAGTGGTAGGATCATGGCTCACTGCAGCCTCGTCCTCTTGGGTTCAAGCAATCCTCCTGCCTCAGCCTCCCAGGTAGCTGGAACTACAGGTGTGCACCACTATGCTCAGCTAATTTTGTTTTAAATTTTTTGTAGAGACAGGGTCCCACTATGTTGTCCAGGCTGATCTCGAACTCCTGGGCTCAAGTGGTCCTCCCACCTTAGCCTCCCAAAGTACTGGGATTACCGGTGTGAGCTACCACACCTGGCCTTGCCATTTCTTTATGTCTTCTTTTATATCCCTCAGTGATATTATATAGCTTTGGTTTACTTTTGTCTTATTCATTTCTAATTATATCCTTCATAGTTAGTTTATATTTTTTGGCTGTCATTGTGACTAGAATATCTTTTTTAAAATTATATCTCATTTCTTGTAAGCATTCAATACAAGAATGCTACTGAATAGTATTTTTGTCTTCTATATGACTTTATTCTACTAGGATTTTTGCGGGGGAGAGGTGTCCTAGTCCGTTTTGTGTTGCTATAACTGAATACCATAGACTGGGTGACTTATAAAGAATGGGGATTTATTTAGCTCATTGTTCTGGAGGCTGGGAAGTCCTAGAGCATGGTACCAGCATCTTGTAAGGGCCTTCCTGCTGTGTTGTGACATGATGGGAGGCATCACACGGTAAGACAGAGCAACTGTGCTAGCTCTGTGTAACTATACAATTACATGTCTACAAATAATTTTTTGTTCAAATCTTCTTTTCTAATATTGATAACACTCCATACCCACTGGCCTAAACTAGTAATGGCAATAATGGGCATTTTTGTTGTATGCGTGTGTGTATTCTGTTCTGTAACCCTTTTATAGCTCAATACATGAGGATGTTTTCTACTATAAGTATTAGTTTCTAGTATCAATTTTATTGGTCTTGTACTATTCCACAGTATGTGTGTCACTATATCACCTAGAGAGGGGGGAGTATCCCCTCTTTGTCATTTACTCAGGGAGCCACAGGAGACTATTGGGGATGGTGTCTTCCACTGTTGAAGGAGAGTTGGACTTGGAGTGAGATATCTTTTCTGGTCCCAGCTGGCTCTCTCATTCATTCATTTTCTACACAAATAGTTGTCAGGTACTAGGTACCTAGGTACTGGGGGTGGGGACGTGGTGGGAGTAGAAAGTCCAATAAGACATAGTTCCTATTAGCTAAGTATCCTTGGGTAAGTCACTTAAGTTTTCTGAACTTCAGTGTTTCTGTTTGTAAGATGAAGATACTAATAAGAACACCATCCCTATATACTTCCTAGGTTGATGTGTGGATTAAATGAGATGTCAGAGAATCTTAAGGTATTGTTGCTAGGAGGGACCATGGCAAACATCACTTGCCAGATGAAGAGTAGCAGAGAAGGGAAATGACTTGCCCGAGGTCACATAGTGAGTTCCTGACATAGCAGGGTCTCACCCTTGGGTCTTCAGACCCTCACCCATCTAGAGGATCAGTTTGGGGCTCCAGGAATTCAAGCTTTGGGACCATAATTGCCTAAGGCCACCCATGTCATCCAAGAAGCTAAAAGGGCCAAACCCAGAAGCACTATACTCTTCCCTCCTCCTGTCCCCAGCACCAGCCTGCAGCTGGGCAGTCCTGGGAGGGACTGGTCGATTGATCCGTGTATCTCCTTCCACAGCAGGGTGCCTCTCCTCTGCACCTCGCTGTGAGGCACAACTTCCCTGCCTTGGTCTGGCTCCTCATCAACTCCGACAGTGACGTGAATGCCATGGACAATGTAAGTGGCTACAGAGACCTTCCGGGCCCCAGGGAGCTTCTGGAAACCCTCCCAGGCTGGCAGGCTTGGCTGTGGTCTCCTAGCATGGCCCAGAGTTGAGGAATCGCTTTTTTTTTTTTTTTTTTTTTTAGCTTTTAGAAAGTAATCTAAATAGTTGCTGAAGGGAATATCATTTTGTTCATCATTCCCCTCTTTTGAACATTTTGGGTGCTCCCAAGTTTTGGCCACGGTCTATAACATTGCAGTGAACATCTTTTTACATTCAACCTTTTCCTTTCATTGCTTTTTTTCCTTAGGGAACATTCCCAGGGCAGGGGTGACTGAGGCAGTCTTGTGTAACAAGAGGCCTCTGAGTCCTGAGGCTGTGATCAGTAAAGCCCTTTTAAATCCTGTCCCCACAATCTACCCACCAACCATATAATTCTCAGTACCAGCAAGGGCATGGCTCACAGAGCCACTGGGAGCCGAAAGCAATTTGGCAGAATATGTCATATACCTTTAAATGATATGTATGAGCACTGCTGGGAACTCAGCCTTGAGAAACATATTAAAAGCTCATGCACAGAGATATTTACTGCAGTATTATTTATCAGTCTTCAATTTGAAAATGGCCTAAATATTTAATAATAGGGAAGTGGTTAGGTAAATTATGGCACAGACAAAAATAGGCTAGTATGGAGTTATCAAAAATGGCGTTTATCAGAGTTTATAGTACACAAAAAGTGTCATGTTGGGGTAAAAAAAATAAGATGTAAAATGTACATATAAGATGATCTCATGTATGTAAAACCAACAAACTGAAAACATTCTGCATTAAAGAAAAGACTAGAAGAAATATACTAGGATCATTGTGGGGGCTGACTTAGGGTAGTGGGCCACCCCTACATGCTTTTCACTTACCTGTTCCCTTGGCTTCTCCCCTAGAGGCAGCAGACGCCCCTTCACCTGGCTGCAGAGCACGCCTGGCAGGACATAGCAGAGATGCTCCTCATTGCTGGGGTTGACTTAAACCTGAGAGATAAGGTACCTCTGCTTACAACCCACCTCGCTTCAGGCTTTCATGGCTCCCCCTTTGCCAGAGACCCTGCTACGAATGCCCCCTCCCTCCTCCCTCTCAGGGTGTTCAAGGACTGTCATCCTTTCTATACCAGCTCAAATGCAGCCTCCTCCAGGAAGCCTTCCTGACCTTCCACCACCTTCCCCTCTCTCTACTAAGGTCCTTCAGCCTTGGCCCACCCCCCTCTGGTATAGGCCTGTGAAATGATTGCTTTCTTCTTTATGGCCCCCATCAGACTGTGACCTCCTGAGTCACCTGGTAGGGTTCGGAAGTAGACGAATACCACAGTACTGCCCAACAACCCCCATATGTGGGACAGGGTTTGGGGAAGCTTCCCAGCTCATTAGGACAGCTACGTCCACAGGTGCTAGTGGTCTCAGAAGAGCCAAAGACTTGGTATGAGGCTGGGAGGTCACAGGCGTATGAGGGGAGGGGCACCTGCACATGTGACTCAGCGAGGCCAGCCTAGGATGGTGTGGGGTAGAGCTGGGGGGCAGGATCAGATCCTGAAGCTGGACCTAGGAGGGGGCCCCCTGCTTTGAGCTAGGCCCCATGGCAGCTGGCCAGATGTGAAGGGGAGCTTCCCATCTCACTGCAGGTCTGTGGAGGTAACTGTCTGGGAGGCCTGGAGAAAAGGAGGCCTGACGGGAGGTGGGCAAAAGGCAAAAGTGACATGATAAACCCAAGCCCCCATCTCTGGGCTCTGATTTCTTCATCTGAAAAGTGGGTGGGAACCCCTATTTCACAGGAGATGTTGAAGAGTTAATGAGGGCTGAGTTTCATAAGCTCTAGAGCTTCCTAATTTCTAAAGAAACACAAGAGGTGGTCGTTGGAATTACGTATTGCTATTGCTTTATTCTATTTGTGACTTTTCCATATCCCCGTCATGCCCAGAAAACCAGAAAACCTTTCTGCTCTCAGCGTAGACTGCTGGAAAGCACTTCCTGTGGGCAGGAGGGTTTGTCCTCAGTGCTAGAAACCCTTGTGTACCCCTCCTGTAGAAACTCTGGCTTCTCTTCTTGCCTCTTAATTGCAGCAGGGAAAAACCGCCCTGGCAGTGGCCGCCCGCAGCAACCATGTCAGCCTGGTGGACATGATCATAAAAGCTGATCGTTTCTACAGATGGGAGAAGGTACGGAGGCCTCACGCTTGATCTTTCCTCATTGGAAAGGGAGTGATTTTGGCTCCAGATGGAGCTGGCTTTGAACCCTAGGCCTGACCAATTCTGGGTCCCTCGGTCTCCAAGCGGGTGATGATCACCACCTTGTATATTGCCACAGTTGTTTGTGAGGATCTGGTGAAGGGCAAGTGTCCAAACAGGCTGAAACAAGGCAGACTGAGGTCCATGCCAGCGTGGAGATACTGCTGGACACTGCTGTAGCTTCCAGCTGATGAATGCATGCATGCATGAATGCATACAGACGTGTGAAAAAGAGAGGGCAGGTGGTTCCATCTTACGCCATCTCCAGGTGATTGAACTGCTGCTTGGGATGCTATGCTCAGGCAACTTTCTGAGCCAGAAGTAAGTGTGTTGCGATTCATTAGTAGTGTCTCCTGTGGACTTGGGACAGAAGAGTGGCAGAATATTTGCTATTCCAGTTAGCAAATGGAGGTAGGGAGTTTTTTGGTGTCCTTGGGGCTTGTTTTTATATACAGAAGATAATTTTGCATTTACTTCAGTTTTCAAAGTTAATACAGATGGTCCCCGATTACAATGGTTCAGCTTATGATTTTTCTACTTTATGATGGCACAAAAGTGATACACATTAAGTTGAAACCATACTTTGAGTACCTGTACAGCCATGCTGTTTTTCACTTCAATATAGTATTCACTAAATGACATGAGATATTCAGCACTTTATTATAAAACTGGCTTTGTGTTTGATGATTTGCTCCACTATAAAGTAATGTAAGTGTACTAAGCACATGTAAGGTAGGCTAAGCTAAACTATTGATGGTGTGTAGGTTAGAGGGATTAAATGCATTTTCAACTTTTATATATATATATATATATATATATATATATATATATATATATGAACCTTTTTTTTTTTTTGAGACGGAGTCTCACTCTGTCACCCAGGCTGGAGTGCAGTGGTGCGATCTCAGCTTGCCACAACCTCTGCCTACTGGGTTCAAGCGATTCTCCTGTCTTAGCCTCCCAAGTAGCTGGGACTACAGGTGTGTGCCACCATGCCCAGCTAATTTTTTGTATTTTTAATAGAGATGGGGTTTCACTATGTTGGCCAGGATGGTCTCAATCTTCTCACCTTGTGATCCGCCCACCTCAGCCTCCCAAAGTGCTGGGATTACAGGTGTGAACCACCATGCCTGGCCGAATTATGATATTTTTATCAAGACATAACCCCATCATAAGTTGAGGGGCATCTGTGTTGAATCTGCTAAGTTACAAATTTAAAAACCTAGTTTTTCTTAAACTTTAAAATTCATTTTATAAATCTTATTATTCTATTTATACAACTAGTAAATTTTTCCTGTCAGTTTCAAGGAAGTCTTTTGAGTAATGTTGGGTCCCAAGTTTAAACTTAGTTAAACTAACTTAAACATTGAAACTGAATAAATAAACTTAATATAACAGATTTTCTTTTTAAGCACTTCAAATGCTTCTTAAATTCTTAAATTATCCTAATAAGACCATTAACTTAAACCTATAAATAATCTCAAATATCTTAAACATTCCAATGTGGTTTACAAACTTAGTAAACTTCTTATCCCTTTCAAATAAAAATCACTGTTTCAGAATCAATTGGTAGATAAATTTCAGTAGGAATCATAAGATGTTCTCCCACTGATATGCTAGACTCCCTTAAACATGACAACCCCTTTACATACAACAGATTATTCCTAAATATAATCCCAAAATGTTAATACTGAGGGTTGGACTAGCCGATTCATCTCTGTGCTGAGTACTAAGCCACTTCAGGCTTTACAGGTCCTCACCACTAAGGCAGTGGCTGCATGTCAGAATCACAAATCCCCCCTGGACCCCTAGGCCAATTCAGGTAGAATCTCTGAGGTAGGGGCCAGACATCAGTGGTTCTTAAAGTTCCCAGATTGTCTCAATGTGCAGATGGGGCTGAAAACACTGCCCCAGGGGACCAGTTTTTAATACCCCAGGTGAGAACCAAGCTTCACCTCACAGTGATTGCCAGAGACTGTTGACCATGACATAAGCTTTGGAATTGCAGACACCAGGATGATTTTTTTCACCCTGAACTTAACAACCAGAACTCTGCATCCATTCCCTTTAGAGGGCCTTAGGCTTCTGTGGGCATCATTTATGCTATGACAGAATTCTTTAGTAACCTCTAATTTCATTGCCTGCTTTGCTAGAAAGGATTTTGTAATCCCACCCTTTACTACCCCTTGTGATTCAGCAAATCCGATTCTTGCCCTGCCTGGTTTTGGCCAAAGCTTCGGAGTACTTCTGCTGACACCCATGCTATAAGAACACAGGAAAGAGAGGCAGGTGACCGGAGGAATCTGGAAAGGCTCCCTGGAAGTAGCACATGGGTGGTCTTTTGACTATGATAATGAGGTTGAGGGGCAGGAAGGTGAGCAGAGGAATTCCGGGTGGAAGAACAGTGGGAGCAACTTGGGTTCCAGAGGTCAAGGCAAGGCATGGAGTGAGAAACCAGAAGAGAGGACATTAAGCCCCTGGCCCTTGCTGACTCCAGCTCCCAGGCACCCCAGCAGAGGTGGTAGGAGGGTCATAGGGGCCTTGGCTCGGCACTGCCCGTCTGGGATCATGAGGGAGAGCTTCTGCACTTTTGGGATCTGCCCCACAGGACCACCCCAGTGATCCCTCTGGGAAGAGCTTGTCCTTTAAGCAGGACCATCGGCAGGAAACACAGCAGCTCCGTTCTGTGCTGTGGCGGCTGGCCTCCAGGTATCTGCAGCCCCGTGAGTGGAAGAAGCTGGCATATTCCTGGGAGTTCACGGAGGCGCATGTCGATGCCATCGAGCAACAGTGGACAGGTACCACCTTGCCTCTCCTCGCCCTAAGCAACCATTGGGCAGAGGGGTGGGACACCTGAAATGTGTTCAGTTTTCTGTGCTTCTGGTGAAAGGGCCTGTGCAACCCACAGCCTGGTCCCACACTGTGCAACACACCTGGTGCTCTGTCCCTCCTCCAGGCCTCTGCACAGGGTGCACACTCTGCCTCTCCCCATTGATTGTGAATTTCACATTCTTCACCAATCAGCCCAAACTGATACCCACTGTTTACACCTAAACTAAAACCATTCTTGGTAAAAAGAAGAGGGCCTGCTGTTGTCACTATTATTCAACATCTATATGGAAATTTTGGCCCTGGTACTAAGGTGTGAAAAGGAAATAGAAATAAGGAGTGTAAATATTGTAAAGGAAGAGAGAGACTTATTGATTTCAGATGGAATACTTAATATACATAGGACGTCCAGAGGAATCAACTAAAAAAAATCTTAGAATTAATCAAATAATTCAAGGAAATGGCTAAATATAGAAAATATACTAACACCACAGAACTCCTATGAACCACGGCTAAATGGGCAAAAAATATATAGAGAGAATCTTTTAAAAGAGATTCCATTTACAATGGTGTGTGTGTTTCATCTGGAAAACCTAAAAGACAAGTATAGATGACACATATGAATAAAACAATAATGGTTCAACTATAAAAGACGACTTGTGTAAACGGAATGACATTCTGTATTTGTGGCAAGAAAAAGTATCAAATAAATATCAGTTTTTCTCCAATTAGATTAAAACTTTGATCTAATTTTAATCAAAATAGGTTTTTGAAACTTGACTGAAGTATTCTACAATTTGTCTGGAAGAATAAACAGGGATATAAAAGTGAACATTCTGGGGGAAAACAATAAAGGGGATGTAACCCAAGCAGACTTAGCCTTTTATAAAGCCAAAATAAAATTTAACATAAAGAGATACCTGGATCAGGCATAAGTGGCTCCCACCTGTAATCTCAGCACTTTGGGAGGCCAAGGTGGGCAGATCACCTGAGGTTAGGAGTTTGAGACCAGCCTGGCCAACATGGTGAAGCCCCCGTCTCTACTAAAAATACAAAAATTAGCCGGGCGTGATGGTCGGCTCCTGTAATCCCAGCTGCTCGACAGGCTGAGGTTTAAGAATCGCTTGAACCCGGGACACAGAGTTTGCAGTGAGCCGAGATCCCACCACTACACTCCAGCCTGGGGGACAGAGTGAGACTCTGTCTCCCAAAGGAAAAAAAAAAGATTCCTGGCACAAAAATATGCAAATTGACATTTGCATATCAATTTGGGATAGAGCAGAGTTCAAAAGTAAACGCTGCTACGGATAAGAACTTTGATAAAGAAGCACTTGTACATTACAGTGGCGGGGGCAGAGATAGTTAATAAATGGTGTTTAGACTGCTGGGTCAAGCGGAAGTGCCACCACACCAAGGGCAGTACCGTGAGGACATGCCTGCTGAGGGCCCCAAGAGGGGCACGGAAGGTCAGAGGGGCGAATGGAGTGACCTGGACCTGATGGACGTGGCCCAGCATCTGTCTGTTTCCACAGCACTGGAGAGCCAGCTGAATCACAGCCAGCTGAATAACATGTTAACCCCATGCCGTGTGGGCAATTATTTTCCAAACATGGTTGTATGTTGGAACCACCTGGGAAACTTTGAAACCGTTAAATGCCTAGGCTGCACCCAGTCCCAGGTACATGAGAATCTCTGGGGGTGACATGGGCCCTAGGTGTTTCCAAGGAGCAGCTGAGTCTGAGAACCACTGGTGCAGGGGAAAGAGCATGGCCAGCTCCATCTCTGACTAAGCTGTATTCTCCTCTGTAAATTAGGACCACTATCATGCAAGACACAGATTATTTTGAGCAGCCAGAGAGGTGAAGTATACAATTTGTGCATCATGGTACCACAACGATGAATGTCAATTCTTTCTCCATTCAGAGTGACACCAATAGAGTGCATAGTGGGTGTTCAGGAGAAGGCCTGGGGCTGGGGAGGTTCTAGAGACCAAGACACAAACCCTTCCCACCCCATCTGAGAGGCTGCTCCTCCACTCCCCTTACCTATCTCCAGGCTGAGCTTGGCTGGAGCATGGAGAAGGGCCTTGGAGGCTTTTGGCCTCTTTCCCACCTGGGCATGTTCAGGAGGCGGTGCAGGGTGGCATAGACAGGCGCTCTGGTCAAGTGGCCCCATTGGCTCCTTCTCCCTCTCTCTCTTCTCCCTCACTGTTCTCAGGCACCAGGAGCTATCAGGAGCACGGCCACCGAATGCTGCTCATTTGGCTGCATGGCGTGGCCACGGCTGGTGAGAACCCCAGCAAAGCGCTGTTCGAGGGCCTCGTGGCCATTGGCAGGAGGGACCTGGCTGGTAAGAGTGTACTCTGCTGGGCTTCTTCTCAGGAGCTGGGTGGCCCCCACTGGAATGCAGCAGGGCCCTCCAAGGGCTGCTCAGACAAGAATGCTGTGATGCTGGCTCTAGGCCTTCCAGATTCCTACCCCTAGCCCTGCCCTCTTTTCCCTTGGGCAAACTACAGTGCCTCCTGGCCCTGGTTTCCCCATCTGTGCAATGAGGGTGTTGGCCCAAACTGAACCCTGTGACCTTCACAGTCCCGGAGCCAGTGATGCTGTCCATAATCTCTTCCTTACCAGCCCTCTATACCTTGACATTTTTTTTTCCGCTTTGGAATAAGCCTGGAACCACCTCCAGACTTCTTTTTTCACAAACATTAAGACATAGGAGCCAAAACTGACTTAATATGAGTTGAACCAGTCAAATCTGGTCAAATAAACCTTCTGAGGTCATCACAACTTTTTTGAGTATGCCAATCTCAAAAGCCTGATTTGGGATTCAGAGTGTTCTGTGGAATCATCAGACAAGCAGGATAGAAGGTTCTAGTACTAATCCCTCATTAAAAACAAAATCAGCTCATGATGAAAAAGCCTTAAACGCTGTGATACCCACTGACGTGGTACATAATGGGGCAACCACAGAATGGGGCACTAGGCAGTCACTGATAGTTGTGAAGTCTCCATTAGTTATGAGGCAACAAAGAAAACCACTCCTGACATATTTCTAGTATATTGCTGAGGGAAATGTTTCTAGCATATTATTGAGGGAAAAAAAGGAAAGGACCCCCACCCCCGATAGCTGCTATAGGCAAGGTGGAAAAGCTAAGACTCATTTCAGGGTAGAGAGATTAGGGACGCTACCTTTCTTTCCCCAAAATGTTCTTAAATATAGTTGTTACATCTTTTAACACAAACTGTGGCATGCAATTGAAACATAAAACCAGTCCTGTGAGGCAGAGCTTAGGCAACAGAGGAAGTAAGATTCTTGTTTTTAACAGAAAATATCAGGAAGAAAGCAAACGCAGCCCCGAGTGCCCCCAGGAGGTGCACAGCCATGTAACCGGAGGGGCCAGACCTTCAGGCACGTGGGACCTCAGCGTGTGGAGCCACCTGAACAGAAGATGACCATCATTTAAGGGCTTTTTAAAAAATCACTGTTAACAGACCTCCAGGTGATTCTACTGAAATGCACAGTCATGCAGAGCCCAGGAGGCAAATGTTTGTACACTGATCTTTTTCATGAGGATGGGTCCAAGGGCCTGTAATCCCGTCCAACAGGTATGGTCCTTTTGAGCTCTTGGCACACTTTCTTTATTTCTTCTTCTTTTTCTTTCTTTTTTCTTTCTTCTTTTCTTCTTTCTTCTTCCTCTTTCTTCTTCCTCCTTTCTTCTTTTCTTCTTCCCTCTTATTTCTTCTTCCTCTTCCCTTCTTCTTTTCTTTTCTTCTTCCTTTCTTCATTTTTATTTCTTCTTCCTTCTTATTCTTTCTTCTCTTCTTTTCTTCTATCTTCTTTCCTTCTTCTCTTCTTTCGTCTTCTTAGTTCTTCTTTCTTTCTTTACTTTCTTTTCTTCTTTCTTCCTCTTTCTTCTTTTTTCTTTCTTCTTCCGCTTCTTCTTTCCTTCTTTTTCTTTTTTCTTTCCTCCTTCTATCTTTTTCTTTCTTCATCCTCTTTTCTTCTTCCTCTTCTTTTCTTCTGCTCTTCTTCTTTCTTCCTTTTTCTTTCTTCCTTATTCTTTTTTCTTCTTCCTCTTCTTTCTTCTTCCTCTTTCTTCTTGTTCCTTATTCTTCTTTCTTCTCTTCTTCTTTTTCTATCTTTTCTTTTTCTTCTTTCCTCCTTAGTTCTTCCTTTCTTCTTCTTCTTGTTTCTTCCCTCTTTCTTCTTCCTTTCTTCTTCCTTCCTCTTTCTTCTTCCTCTTTCTTCTTTCTTCTTGTTCCTTCTTCTTCTCTTTTCTTCTTCCCTTCTTGTTCCCTCTTCTTTCTTCTTAGTTCTTCCTTTCTTCTTCCTCTTTCTTCTTTCCTTCTTCTTTCATCTTCTTTCCTTTTTTCTTCTTTCTTTCTTCCTCTTTCTACTTCTTCTTTACTCTTCTTCCTCTTCTCCTCCTTCTTAGTTCTTGTTAGTTCTTTCTTCTTCTCCTTCTTCCTCATCTCCTTCCTTCTCCTTCCTCCTCTCCTTCGTCTTCTTTTCTTCTTCCTCTCCGTCTTCTTAGTTCTTCTTTCTTCTTCTTCCTCCTTCTCCTTTCTTTTCTTCTTCCTTCTCCTTCCTCCTCTCCTTCTTCTTCCTTCTCCTTTTTTTTGTTCTTTCTTCTCCTTCTTCCTTCTCTTCTTCTCTCCTTCTTCTTCCTTCATCTTCTTTCTTCTCTCTCCTTCTTTTTCTTTCTTCTTCGTTCTTTTCTTCTTCCTCTTCCCTCTTCTTCTTCTTTCTTCTCTTCTTTCTTCTTCCTTTTCTTCTTCCTTTCTTCTTCTTCTTGTTCCTTATTCTTCTTTCTTCTTCTTCTATCTTCTTCTTCTTTCCTCTTTAGTTCCTCTTCTTCTTCCTTATTCTTGTTTCTTCTTTCTTCTTCTTTTCTTGTCTTCTTTCTTCTTCCTCTACTTCTTTCTTCCTTTCTTCTTTCCTTTCTTCTCCCTCTTCTTCTCTTTCCTCTTCTCCTTTTCTTCCTCTTTCTTCTTCCCTCTTCTCTTCTGCTTTCTTTTCTTCCTTATTCTTCTTTCTTCTTTCCTCTTCTTAATTCCTTTCTTCTTCTTCCTTATTCGTTTCTTCTTTTTCTTTCTTCTTCTTCCTACTGTTTTCTTGTCTTTTCTTCTTCCTCTCTCTTCTTCCTCTTCTTGTTCCTTATTCTTCTTTCTTCTTTTTCTTCTATCTTCTTCTTTCCTCTTTAGTTCTTCTTCTTCCTTATTCTTCGTTTCTTCTTTTTTTCTTTCTTCTTCCTTTTCTTTTCTTGTCTTCTTTCTTCCTTTCTTCTTCTTCCCTCTTCTTTCCTCTTCTTTCTTCTCTTCTTTTTCTTCTTCCTTATTCTTCTTTCTTCTTTCCTCTTAATTCCTCTTTCTTCTTCCTTATTAGTTTTTCTTCTTTTTCTTTCTTCTTCTTCCTTTTCTTTCTTCTTCTTCCTACTCTTTTCTTGTCTTTTCTTCTATCTTCTTCCTCTTTCTTCTTGTTCTTCTTCTTCTTCCTTCTTCTTTCTTCTTCCTCTTTCTACTTTCTTCTTCCTTTCTCCTTTTCTTTTCCTCCATCTTCTTTCCTCTTCTTTCTTTTTCTTCCTCTTTCTTCTTCTTCCTCTTCTTTCCTTTTCTTATTTTCTTTTCTTCTCTTTTTCCTCTACTTTTCTTTTTCTTCTTTCCTTCTTTCCTCTTTCTTCCTCTTCTTCTTTCCTTTCTTCTTCCTTTCTACTTTCTTCCATCTTTTTCTTCTTTCCTTCTTCTTCCTCTTCCCTCTTTTCTTCTGCTCTTCTTTTCTTCTTTCTTCCTTTCTTCTTGTTCCTTATTCTTTCTTCTTCTCTACTTTCTTCCTCTAAGTTCTTCCTTTCTTCTTCCTTATTCTTCTTTCTTCTCCTTTTTCTATCTTCTTTCCTCCTTTTCTTCCTCTACTTCTTCTTCCTCTATTTCTTTCTTCTTTCCTTCTTCTTTTTCTTTCCTCTTTCTTCCTTTCTTTTCTTCTTCCTCTTCTCCTTCTTCTTTCCTTTTTCTTTCTTCTTTTTCTTCCTTTCTTCTTTCTTGTTTCTTCTTCTTCTTCTCTCTTTTCTTCCTTTCTTCTTCCTTTTTTCTTTTCTTCTTCTTCCTCCTCTTTCTTTTTCCTTATTCTTTCTTCTTTCCTCTTTATTTCTTCCTCCTCTTCTTCTTTCTTCTCCTCTTCTTTTCCTTTCTTCTTCTCCTTCATCTTCTTAGTTCTTTCTTCTCCTTTTCTTTTTCTTCTCCTTCTTTCTCTTCTTCCTTCTCCTTCTTCTTCCTCTCCTTCATTTTCTTCTTCCTTCGTCTTTTTCTTCTTTTCCTTCTTCTTTTCTTCTTCCTTCTCCTTCTTCTCCTCCTCCTTCCTTCCCCTTCTTCATTCATCTTCTTCTCCTTCTTCTTCTTCCCTCTTCTCCTTCCTTCTTCTCCTTTTTCTTCTTCCTTCTTCTTCTCTCTTCTTCTCCTTCTTCTCCTTTCTTTCTTCTTCCGTCTTTTTCTTCTTCTTTCTTCTCCTTTTCTTTCTTCTTCCTTCCCCCTTCTTCGTTCGTCTTCTTCTCCTTCTTCCCCTTCCTTCTTCTTCTTCCTCTCCTTTTCTTCTTCCTTCTTCTTAGTTCTTCTTCCTTCATCTTCTTCTCTCTTCTTCTCCTTCTTTCTTCTTCTTCCTTCTCCTTTTCTTCTTCCTTCCCCCTTCGTTCTTCTTCTTCCCTCTTCTCCTTCCTTCTTCTTCCTCTTTTTCTTCTTCTTCTTAGTTCTTCTTTCTTCTTCCTTCTCCTTCTTCTTCCTCCTCTCCTTTTTCTTTTCTTCTTCTCATTCTTCTCCTTTCTTTCTTCTCCTTCTTCTTCCTTCTCCTTCTTTTCCTTCTTCCTTATTCTCCTTCTTTCTTCCTCTTCCTTCTCCTTCTTCCTTTCTTTCTTCCTTTTCTTGTCTCTTCTTCTTCTCTCTCCTTCTTCTGCTTGTTCTTCTCCTCCTCCTCCTTCTTCCTTCTTCTTCTTAGTTCTTCTTCTTCTCCTTCTTCTTCCCCTTCTTCCTTCTTCTCTTTCCTTCTTCTCCTTCTTTCTTCTTTCTTCTTGTCTCTTCTTCTTCTCTCTTCTCCTTGTTCTTCTCCTTCTCCTCCTCTTTCCTTCTTCTTCTTTTCTTTTTTGATATAGAGTCTTACTCTGTCGCCAGGCTGGAGTGCAGTGGCGCAATCTCAGCTCACTGCAACCTCCACCTCCCAGGTTCACACCATTCTCCTGCCTCAGCCTCCTGGAGTAGCTGGGACTACAGGTGCCCGCCACCACACCCAGCTAATGTTTTGTATTTTCAGTAGAGACAGGGTTTCACTGTGTTAGCCAGGATGGTCTTGATCTCCTGACCTCGTGATCTTCCCCAGGGATGGGGCGTTCCATCTTCTGCCCTGTCCGGCAGAGTAGCTGCTTGCCACCTGAGGCTGTCATGCACCTGAAATGCTGGCTAGAGGGACTGAGAAGCTGAAATTTCTTATTTCTCATTATTTGAAATTGCAGGCACCCGTGGCAAGTGGCATCCATGGTGCTTGGCTTTGAGGTGCCAGGCAAGCACAGCCTGTTGTGGGGCTTGGCTGTACCAGCAGAGGAATGTGTTTCTGGGGAATTGTGGCTCTGGAAGCTTCACGGTTTCCCAGAATGTAGCAAATATATCTGTGCAGGATAGAAATCCTGCCCAGAGGCTGTTTCTGTCTCATTTGAGCTCTCTTTCATGTGGCAGAGCTGGCTGTGGCGTTTAGGAGCCTACATTTTAGAAAAGCTTACCTCAAAGTTCTGCATTGATCCTGAGACTGGAAAGGAGATAAAATAAAACAGCTGACAGGAGCTTTGGTAGTCACACATGCCTGATGGCGTGCACAGGGCCACAGTCTCTGAAAGGAAACTTGGCATTGTCTGTCCACAATATACTTTTATCCATTGGTCCAGCAATTCTACTTCTAGGAATTTTTCCTACATATAAACCTGTATGCATACAAAATGACAGACATACAAGGTTATTACTTTGAAAAAGCAAAAGATTAGAAACAAACCAAGTGACTGGCTACAGGGGACTGGTGAAATAGAGTATGTTCCATCCACACAATGGAATTCTGTTCAGCAGTGAAAAAAGGATGAGAGTGCTTTCTAAGTGTTCTTATGGAAAGAGCTCCAGGATAAATTAAGTGGAAAAAAACCCCAAGATACAGGTACATTAAACCGAAGGAAATTGGTTCAGAGGATAGCTGCACTATTTTTAGAGAAAAAGCTTCCTTTCTCTCTTCACCTTTTGCAGGTGATGTATTTTTTTCTTTGGATTCCTTTTTTTTTTTTTTTTTGAAACAGTTTAGCTTGGCCGGGCACAGTGGCTCATGCCTGTAATCCCAGCACTTTGGGAGGCCAAGGCGGGCAGATCACGAGGTCAGGAGATCGAGACCATCCTGGCTAACACGGTGAAACCCCGTCTCTACTAAAAATACAAAAAATTAGCCAGGCATGGTGGCGGGCACCTGTAGTCCCAGCTACTTGGGAGGCTGAGGTAGGAGAATGGCATGAACCCGGGAGACGGAGCTTGCAGTGAGCCGAGATTGTGCCACTGCACTCCAGCCTGGGCGACAGAGCAAGACTCTATCTCAAAACAAACAAAAAAAGAGAGTTTCACGCTTGTTGTCCTGTCTGGAATGCAGTGGTGTGATCTTGGCTCACTGCAACCTCCGTCTCTTGGGTTCAAGCAATTCTCCTGCCTCAGTCTCCGGAGTAGCTGGGATTGCAAGCACACACCATCACGCCCGGCTAATTTTTGTATTTTTAGTAGACAGGTTTCACCCTGTTGGTGAGGCTGGTCTTGAACTCCTGACCTAAGGTGACCCATCCACCTCAGCCTCCCAAAGTGCTGGGACTACAGGCATGAGCCACGGAGCCCAGCCATCTTTGGATTCTTAAAACTTAAGAAAAATTCTAAAACATATTTGTGATCTATTACATTATGAGATATGATAGGGAAAAAATAGACAACTTTACCTACCACTAAGTTATATTTAATCAGCATTCTTTTGTTTCCTAACATATATGTTGCGAGCTAAATGTATGCTCTTACTCTAAGGGTGAAAATTGTTTTGTTTTGGTTTTTGAGACAGTCTCTCGCTCACCCAGGCTGGAGTACAATGGCGAGATCTCAGCTCACGGCAACCTCCGCCTCCCGGGTTCAAATGATTCTCGTGCCTCAGCTTCCCGAGTAGCTGGGATTACAGGCGCATGCCATCACAGCTGGCTAATTTTTGTATTTTTAGTAGAGATGGGATTTGGCCATGATGGCCAGGCTGGAAAATTGAAACATAATTAATTTCACAATTATTCCTTTTTCCACCTTAATAAGAGTAGAATAATTTCTGTGTTTTTATCTTATACACATGAATAAATGCTATGGCTTATCACAGTTACAATGTGTTTTCTGAAAGTAAAGATTATTTTACCTTGAAATTACAAAAATTATTTTCAGTTTTCCAAAATTCTATCTTTAAACCTAAATAATTCAATTTCATGGATGCACAAATGTTTATTCAGAGTCTCATATTCATGCTTTTCTTCACAGCACTATGAAGTTGGACTTGGAAAATTTGGACAGCCATTTGCCATTGTAATTTTTATTCTTTTTTCTCCTGATTATTTGACAAAACTTGTATCCACATTGTAGTTGTTCATGTGTCTGCTTCTATTGCATATTGTAAAATTATTAACTACTTCCCAAAATAGTATTTCTCTCAGCAGATATTTCTTTGGTACTACCATGTATTGTGTAACTTTTGGAAAAGTAAGGTGGCTTCCCTGCTCTCAAGTGAAGCATTTTATTAAAAGAATAATTATAATTAAAAAAAACACGATACAGATCAGTGCATATAGTATATTACTAATAGTATGCTGTTGTGTAAGAAAGAAAGGAAATTAGAAAACATATTTGCATAAATAAAAGCTAGACAAAGGCTAAGAAACTAATCAGGTGGTTTCCCTGGGGTAGTAGGATAATGGGGAACAGTGGGGCTGGGACCGGGTGGGAGAAAGAGTTCTCAGTGGTTCCTTTCTATACTGTTTTAACTTTTGAAATGTGTGAGAGTGTTACTTACTGAAAACTGAAAGGACATGACATTCTGGAACAGGCAAAACTACAAAGACAGTAAAAAGATCAGTGATTTCCAGGAGCTGCAAGGGCAGTGAGAGGGAGGGAGGGATGAGGAGGTGGAGCGCAGGGGATGTGAGGGCAGTGAAAGGTTCCGTATGACACTGTGATGGTGGGTACATGACATTGGGCATTGGTCAAAACCTACAGCATGTACAGCACAAAGCGTGAGCTCTAATGTGAGCTATGGACTTTAGTTAATAGTAACGTGGTTCATCAGTTGTATCAAATGTACCACACTGATGCCAGATGTTAATAATCGGGGAAACTCTGTGTGGTGAAGAGTACGTGGGAGCTCTCTGTGCTATCTGCTCAATTTTTCTCTAAACCTAAAACTGTTCTAAAATAGAAAGTCTGTGAAAAAAACAAAAGTAAAGTTATAAAAGGAAAAGAAAACAGAGGCTTTAAATTAAATCATCTATTCCTTGGGAAAGGTATTTTGTACCATATGGGACTGAAATCATTTCTCTGGATGAATTTTATAAAATGAATTTTGTAATTTTTTTCTGAGACAAAAAAGTTCTTAAATACAATAAAATTGAAATGTTGAAATATATCTCTCAAATCCAGTACTCATTTCCTTTCTTTGGGAAATACAGGGTGAAATTCCAGGTCAGACAAGCTGTCACAGATTGGTGCTATGTAAGCACAATGGCTCGACTCACGACCAGTGAATACTTCCTGAGTGGATTTCGTGCCAGGTGGCCTGCCAGGAGTGGGTACAGAGATGAGAGCCCACAGTTCCCTCCCCTTCCCCAAGCTTAGGGTCTAGTAGGGGAGAACGGCTTGCACACCAATAACTGTAATAAGGTGCAGTCCACGCTGTAATGGATGGGTACAAACAACTATGGGACTTCTTCCTGGGGGAAGGAAGAAAGGAAGGGGAGGAAACAGCTCACAGAGGAGACAGAAGTGGGGAAAGGGCAGTCCAAGCCAAGAGCACAGCCTGAGCAATAGCCCAGAGGTGTGGAGAGGGACCCCCCCACTTGGGGAGTAGCGTGGCTGGAGCACAGGATGCTGGAAGGAGGGGGAGCTGTGACCTGAGGGGCAGGAGGGGGAGGGGTGCAGATGCATTGGAAATTGTTCCCTACTCCATCACCAAAAATTAGATGTCTCATAAAGTAGAAACTGAACAGAATAGACTCCACCTTTGGAAATGCACATCTGCTTGTCCTTTCAGAGTCTACTTTACCTTGCTAATTGTGACTCTCCTTGTTTCTAAAGTGTATATTTAAATCACTTTTCCAATGGATATTTACTTACAGTTACTCCCTCCCTTTTCTTTGAGACGGAGCCTTGCTCTGTTGCCAGGCTGGAGTGCAGTGGTGCGATCTCGGCTTACTGCAGCCTCCGACTCCCTGGTTCAAGCGATTCTCCTCTTCAGCCTCCCAAGTAGATGGGATTACAGGCACATGCCACCATGCCCAGCTAATTTTTTTTTGTAGTATTTTTAG
Organism: Pan troglodytes; assembly: GCF_028858775.2. Taxonomy (NCBI): domain Eukaryota; kingdom Metazoa; phylum Chordata; class Mammalia; order Primates; family Hominidae; genus Pan; species Pan troglodytes. The sequence continues at coordinate 56,947,038 of NC_072414.2, forward strand.
TAGCGATGGGGTTTCACCATGTTGGCCAGGATGGTCTTGATCTCCTGACCTCGTGATCTGCCTGGGTTGGCCTTCCAAAGTGCTGGGATTGCAGGCGTGAGCCACTGTGCCTGGCCCCTTTTTAAGATATATACTGTACTTAAAACTATTCACATATAGTCTGCAGGTTTATATACTTAAAAAGTGCGAAGTCTTTCTCCTGTGGATCCCAAGATAACTTCTTCTAGAAGCGGGTGCAGGCCCTGGATCACATCATGTATCAAAATGAACCCATAAAACTCCCAGGTTAAGAAGTGAGGTGGAGTCCCTGGCTCTTAGTGGAGGTTGCTCCCCGCATCTCTTCCTGTGTGCAGAGCTTCACTAAATGGTTACAGCCCCACTTCAGAGTTTCTGAAACTAGTCTGATTTCCACAACAGAGGTCCCTTAGTGTTCGTGCACTGGCAAGTGACGAGATCAGACCTGTGTGTGGACCACACAGAGGATGGGTGGGGGTGGGAGGAGATGGCTGGTGGAGCCAGTGAGGACTGCAGTAGTCTGGGCAAAAGATGCCAAGGCTTAACTTGTAGTGAGGAAGGCTCAAGTTTGCAGGCAAGGTGCTAGATCTCTGAGAGTCAGGGGATATAGGTGTAGCAGATGTGGAAATGCATTGCCCGGACCCCCTTCTTCCAGGAAGGCCTTTCCATCCAGCTGCGGGAGTGAGCTGGGCAGATGGCCTCCAGCTGTCAGCCCTTCAGGGTCTGCCTCAGCTGCAGAGAGCTGCCCCACCCAACACCCTGCCCTCCCCAGGGCAGCTGCCTCTGGGAACTGAGCTACGTGGGAGCATAGAGACCCAGCCATTTTAGTCCTCCATGAAAATATTCCAGTGGGTGCTTCAAGCTCCTGCGTGCCCTACTGAGTTGGTGGGTACTTGATCGGGCCTGCATCACAGTTCAATTTCGCTCTCTGCCCAATCCATCTTCCCTTCACAGATGTTGTTTGTTTTGTTTTGGAGATTGAGTCTCACTCTGTTGCTCAGGCTGGAGTGCAGTGACACCATCTCAGCTCACTGTAACCTCTGCCTCTCTGGTTCAAGTGATTGTCCTGCTTCAGCCTCCTGAGTAGCTGGGATTACAGGCACGTGCCGCCAGGTCTGGCTAATTTTTTTGTATTTTTAGTAGAGACTGGGTTTCTCCATGTTGGCCTGGCTGGTCTTGAACTCCTGACCTCAGGTGATCCACTCCCCTTGGCCTCCCAAAGTACTGGGATTACAGGTGTGAGCCACCACACCAGGCCACAGATGTTGATCCTTAATAAACATCTTGCGCCCAAATTTTCATCTCTGCATCCGCTTCAGCCTGAGACATGGGGGTGGAGGAGTGAGTGGGGGTGGAGGGTCCAAGATGGCTGAGTTTCTAACTGGGGATTCCAAGAAACAGTGATGCCAGGACCTAAGAAAATGGGGCTAGAAGAGGAAGGGCAGGTTTGGGCAGTGGGGCCATGGGCATAGCTTTTGACTGGTTGCCTGTTGAAGGCTGAGATGCCTGTTGAAGGCTGGCCTAATAGATAGGCCTGAGTACGCATTCAAGGCCAGTACTCAAAATTGATCAGGGCTGGCAATGACAACTTGCAGTCATCAGGGGGCAGAGCTGGGGAGTAGTTAAAGTTGTTAGCCGGCTCTAGTAGCCTCAGACGCTACTAGTTAAAATGTCAAGCTTCGCCCTTATGGTTTACCAAGTGTTTCCATAACTCACGACTGTTGTCAAGCCACAGATAGAGAAGACAATGTGGCCCCTTTGTGGAAAGATCACTGGCTTTAGGGATGGTCAGATTCAAGGTGGCATCCCAGCTCCACCCCTTACTGCCTGACCCAGTCTCCAGGTCCTCACCTGTAAAGTCAGGATAATCAGGGCTGTACTGGGGATGAAGTCTAAGAAGGTATGGCCAACCCAATATTCTGAAACCTGGCACATAAAGGGAAAGAAGCACTGATGCTTATTTTTCTGTCTAAATTGTATCTCAGCGAAACCAAGCAGTTGATGAGGGCAAGTTTTTGTTTTTTTAAATTGGTAATTTCCAGTTAATAAATGCAGAAGGAATGATAAAAATTAATATTATCACTGACCTGCAACCCCTCATGGAATGATGCACCTGTGCAATGGTCAGCAGTGGCAGCTAAGCCAGCAGGGGACTTTCTCAGGACTGGATCAGGCTGGTGATGCCTGAACACACCCAGCAATCATAATAACTTAGACACAACCAGACGGATGCCTCCTGAGATGACGCAAGAGAAACACACAGCCCCATCTATGCAGTGTTCCTGCCAAAAAGATCGAGCTTGACCTGATCAAGCCTCTTGATGTAACTACCAGTTTACAGGAAATACCAGGGACAGAGAAACAAGTGGAAGGACACCATGAGGCTGCAGTCAGCTAAATCTGGACTGTGGGGCAACTACAGGGCAAATGAACCTGCTTCTTCACTGAATATATGGCAAGAAAAAATAGAGGGAGGAGGAGCTTCCAGTTCAAAAGAGATCTAAGAGACAAAGTGTGGGCTTTATATGATTAGAACAAGTCACCTATAAAAAAAAAATTTATGGAATAATTGTGAGTGACAACATTCACTGGATTATTAGACAATCCAGTGAAGGAATTATTGGTAAATTTTTAAGTGTGATAATGGTATTAAGGCTGTATCTTAAAGGTACACATAGAAATATTTACAGATGAAATGACACAGCACCAGAAATGGCTTTAAAATAATTTAGTGAGGAGCATGTGTGGAAGAAACGTGGGTAGGTTAAAAGATGAACAAGTCCGGGCATGGTGGCTCATGCCTGTAATCCCAGCACTTTGGGAGGCTGATGTGGGCGGATCACCTGAGGTCAGGAGCTCGAGACCAGCCTGACCAACATGGAGAAACCCCATCTCTACTAAAAATACAAAATTAGCCAGGCGTGGTGGTGCATACCTGTAATCTCAGCTACTTGGGAGGCTGAGGCAGAAGAATCACTTGAACCCGGGAGGCGGAGGTTGCGGTGAGCCGAGATCACGTCAGGGCAACAAGAGCGAAACTCTGTCTCAAAAAAAAAAAAAAAAGAAAAGATGAACAAGACTGTCTAAGAGTTGATAATTTTTGAAGCTGGATGATGGGAACATCATTCATTATGCCATTTTCTCTACTTCATGTGGGTTTAAGCATTTTCACTTAGGGGAAAGAAGATGAGAAAAGTACCTGGCACACAGTAGCAGATCAATAAATGATAGCTTAGGGTTATTTTATGATGTGCAAACTGTACTTCAGGGAGATTAAGTAACTTACCCAAATTCACACAGAATTGGCAACCATGACCTACTTCTCAGAAAGTCCTAGGCTTGTGTAGCCCAGTTGGGCAGCAACAATAATCACAAAAGCGACTCAGTGAAATTGAATTTTTATTCCAAATGACTGTAATATCTAGAAAGGCAGTAGCTAACACTCAAAACAATTTGTTTAAGTGTAAATTAAAAGCAGTTGATTTGCAGGAGAGCAAACAGTGGGGTAGTGGCCATGGCACTCTGATCATGGTTATATCCAAGAAAGCATAAAATAACCAATGTCCTGATATGCAATCTGGATGTGCAGCATTTACAGCAAACAACATAAAAAGAAAGAAAGAAGAATGGAAAAGAAAAGAAGAAAAAAAACACCACAAAGTCCCAAACCTCAGAAATTAACATTCACTTAAGAACACAGTGGTGAAGACTTTTGGTAGCAAAATTTGCACGGTTCTTAAAATGGGAGTCTTCGAAAGTACTTCTTCAAATTCAAAAGCTAAGAAAACCAAAGAGGGAACAGTTACACAGGCTTAGTGGAGATGCCGCCTGTCATGAAGATGACCATCAGTCCTACTTCCCAGACACAGTGAGAACCGGTGAGCCTGACGAACCTGAAGGAAAAGGCCGGCTGACGGGTGCTGATGCCACTGACTATACAAGAACACACCGGGTCAACTCATCATTGACAGCGAGAGACACACTACTGCTCCTCCTGGCTGATGCCAAGGCTGCCTTTCTGCACCTCAAGCTCCTCGGCACTGACCATTGATGGGTCAATGGCCGCGTATTTGGTTCCATGGAATTGCAGCAAATGTATCTGTTGAAATGCAGAATCATTATTTTATTTATTTTTTGAGCTGGAGTGTCACTCTTGTTGCCCAGGCTGGAGTGCAGTGGCACTATCTTGGTTCACTCCAACCTCCGCCTCCCGGGTTCACCCAATTCTCCTGCCTCAGCCTCCCGAGTAGCCGGGATTACAGGTGCCCGCCACCACGCCCAGCTAATTTTTGTATTTTTAGTAGAGACAGGGTTTCACCATGTTGGCCAGGCTGGTTTTGAACTCCTGACCTCAAGTGATCCATCTGCCTCGGCCTCCCAAAGTGCCAGATTACAGGTGTGAGCCACTGCACCCTGCCAGAATCATTGTTTTAAATGGCTGCATTACAGAGTAAAATGTATACTGTCTTCTATAAAAAGTTTGGTAGGAAAACATCACCAAAGTGGACAAATGTTTTATACTTCTAAAATTTACAGACTAAGACATACTAAATAGAGAAAAGTCAAACAATTTTTTGAAACTACATTTGGGATCTTTGTTCCTCACTCCCTGAGCAGTCTCCCTGAGTCCCTGCAGAGTCTCCTGAGACATCTTAGATGGTGCATGCTCATGAGATGTTTACCCTTCCCTTCTGCTGCTGTGAGTTAGGTCCTTCCGATCTTCTGCTACTGTGACTAGTGCTGCTATGATGAATATCTCTGGGCATCAAGTATTCCTGTTTAGGATCCTGTCTTCTATAAGGGGATGACAGTATCAAGGGATATGACTGGTTTTTGGGATTACAGGTGTGAGCCACCGCGCCTGGCCAGGATATGACTGGTTTTTTAAGGCTCTTGATTCATCTTGCCAAACTGCCAGGGCACTCACCCCTCACTGTTATTCTATTATCCATTTAGTTAGAGTATGAAGGGATGGTGTTTGTTAGGGCTTTCTTTTCTTTTCTTTTCTTTTGAGACAGAGTCTTGCTCTGTTGCCCAGGCTGGAGTGCAATGGCGTGACCTCGGCTCACTGCAACCTCTGCCTCCAGGATTCAAGTGATTCTTCTGCCTCAGCCTCCCGAGTAGCTGGGACTACAGGTGTGCACCACCACGTCCAGCTAATTTTTTTGTATTTTTAGTAGAGACAGGGTTTCACCATATTGGCCAGGCTGGTCTTGACCTCCTGACCTTGTGATCTGCCTGCCTCAGCCTCGCAAAGTGCTGAGATTACAGGCATGAGCCACTACGCCCGGTAGGGTTTTCTTTTAATGCATTAAAATTAGATCAAGAAGTCACTTCACAGGACTCAGATTGACCCCATTTAGGTCTGGTGTCTTGCTCTGATGGAATTCACTGTGTCCAGAGGGCAAGGTCACATCATACCAATAGTAACCTCAGTGTGTGAATGCAGGCCTGCTGTCCTTAGAAAAGGGATGGTGGCCAGAGAGTCACTGGGGGATCTCTAATATACCTGTTCAAATTCTCCTACAAGTTATAAATGTAAACCACTTTTATCAAGTCAATGCCTCATTTCTACAAGGAATTCTGTAGTTCACTGATTCTCTTACTAGTCCATTATAAGAAGGCTTTATGTTGCAAACACATGTTGGGCTCAGAGTGCTCTGGGTTTCAAGCTAGGCCTTACCTGTACATAAAGATTGACCTCTGCACTTCTGCACAGGTATGGGAAATTGCCTCCTGTTTTCAGATGAGCTCTTCGGGCATTAGGATACAGCTTGTACATTTCTTCTTTAGCTTCAGTTGAAAGCGCACTCTGATCAAACACCTTTAAAAAACACAAAGCTTCAGCACCATAGGAAAGGTAAAACACACACACACATACAGAAAGCTGTAATCAACTAGTGTTTTAATATGTTCTTTTCACATTATGGAAATGTTACCCTAAGTATTCCTTTCATATGAAGAGACAATCCTGAACCCCCAGCAGCCTGAACTACCTCCACTGCTGATCCCTGGTGACTTATAACTCCAACCGAAGACATTAGCTACAGATTTTGCTGCACAGCATCTCCTGCATTCTTTTGGTGGGGGGAAATTCTTTTTTTTTTTTTTTTTTTTTGAGGTAGAGTGCAGTGGTGTGATCTCGGCTCACTGCAATCTCTACCTCCTGGGCTCAAGTGATTCTCCTGCCTCAGCCTCCTAAGTACCTGGGACTACAGGCATGCGCCATCACGCCTGGCTAATTTTTGTATTTTTAGTAGAGATGGGGTTTCACCATGTTGGCCAGGCTGGTCTCAAACTCCTGACCTCAGGTGATCTGCCCACCTTGGCCTCCCAAAGTGCTGGGATTACAGGCGTGAGCCACCAAGCCCGGCTGGGGTCGGGGGAAATTCTACCATGAATTTCCTTTTTCCTCAAATACAGCTAAGTAGATTAACAGAATATTAATAGAGAACAATCATTGCAAATGTCAATAAGTTTCAAAAAGATCACGAAGCCCCAAAAGAACTTTTTACTTTTATCATTAATTTAAAGCAATAAACTAAGTCATTTAGGCTCAGTGAAAAAAATTCCAAAAAAATGTAGAGTACAAGCTATTCTTTCTTGGGGAAGCCAGTTTGCAGCATATGATTCTAGACATCCTTCAATACCCATACACATTTACGTTTTTACATGCAACAAAATTTTTCAAAAAGTAAAATAAGCAAAAAAAATTGTATACTAAATATACCGTACCAAATCTGTATGTTTAAGTGCATCTCCAACTAAAACTTATAGGCTGTTTTCAGTGACCATGAACCCAGGCAGTGAGCACAGCTTTGAAAGAAGGGCAGGCAGAGCAAATGTCCTGTGGGGACCATTGAAAAGCTTGTTCTATGTTATGGCAAATGTCAGAATGCAGCGATTATGGCAGAGGATAAGAAGTTGTTTACACGCTTATAATGGATAATTTCCCAACAAAAACCAATTATTTAAAATACCATATTATGGCCAGGTGCGGTGGCTCACACCTGTAATCCCAGCACTTTGGGAGGCTGAGGCGGGCAGATCATGAGGTCAGGAGATCGAGACCATCCTGGCTAACATGGTGAAACCCTGCCTCTACTAAAAATACAAAAAATTAGCTGGGCGTGGTGGTGGGTGCCTGTAGTCCCAGCTACTTGGGAGGCTGAGGCAGGAGAATGGCGTCAAGCCAGGAGGCGGAGCTTGCAGTGAGCCGAGATCGCGCCACTGCACTCCAGCCTAGGCAAATGAGTGAGACTTTGTCTCAAAAACCGTATTATTTGAATTTAGGAACAAATCCATTTATAAGGCAAAATAATCATGATTTTTTTAAGTAAATTGAAACCATAGTGAGATACCAATTCATATCCATTAGGATAAGTATCAACCAAAAAACCAGAAATAAGTGTCCAGGATATAGAGAAACTGGAACCTTTGTGCATTGTTGGTGGGAACATGAAATGGTATAGCCACTGTGGAAGACAGTATGGTGGTACTTCAAAAAGTGCGATTCTACCTCAAACGATATGTCCAAAAGAATTAAAAGTAGGATACATCTACTATGTACCCATAAAAATAAAAAACAAATAATTATTTTTAAAAAATAATTTAAAAATAAATAAAAAAGAATTAAAAGCAGGAACTCAAACAAATATACATATATTTTTTGACAGGGTCTCACTCTGTTGCCCAGGCTGGAACGCAGTGGCATGATCATGGCTCACCCCAGGCTCAGGTGATCCTCCCACCTCAACCTCCCAAGTAGCTGGGATCACAGGGATGTGGCACCATGTCCAGCTAATTTTCCTTTTTTTTTTCTTTTCTTTTTTTTGAGACGAAGTCTCACTCTATTGGCAGGCTGGAATGCAGTGGCGCGATCTCAGCTCACTGCAACCTCCACCTCCCAGATTCAAGCAATTCTCCTGCCTCAGCCTCCCAAATAGCTGGGACTACAGGTGCATGCCATCATGCCCGGCTAATTTTTGTAATTTCAGTAGAGACGGGTTTCACCATGTTGGCCAGGATGGTCTCGATCTCTTGACCTCGTGATCCACCCGCCTTGGCCTCCCAAAGTGCTGGGATTACAGGGGTGAGCCACTGCGCCCAGCCTAATTTTCTTTATTAGTAGTAGAGACAGGGTCTCCTGTATTGCCCAGACTGGTCTCGAATTCCTGGGCTCAAGCAATCCTCCTGAGTCAGCCTCCCAAAGTGCTGGGATTGCAGGCGTGAGCCACTGTGCCCTGCCCAAACATATACTTTTACACCAATGTTCATAGAAGCACTATTCACAATTGCCAAAAGCTGAACACAACCCAAGTGACCACTGACGGATGAATGGATAAACAAAATGTGGTATAAACCAACATTGGTTTTATTGGTAGATATTATTCAGCTTTAAAAAGAAATAGGCTGGGCGTGGTGGCTCATGCCTGTCATAGCACTTTGGGAGGCCCAGGCAGGCAGACAGCTTGAGTCCCAGAGTTTGAGTCCAGCATGGGCAACATGGTGAAACCCCATCTCTACAAAAAATTAGCCGAACGTAGTGGTGTGAGCCTGTGGTCCAAGCTACTAAGGAGGCTGAGGAGGGAGGATTGTTTGGGCCCGGGAGGCAGAGGTTGCAGTGAGCTGAGATTGCACCACTGCACTCCAGCCTGGGGAACAGAGTGAGACCCTGTTTCCAAAAAAAAAAAAAAAAAAAAAAAAAAAAAAAAAAAGAAAGAAAGAAATGACATTCTGACACATGTATAACATTTCAAGATAAGTCTTGTGAAACATTATGCTAAGTGAAATGGCCCCACAAAAGGATAAATGTTGTATGATTCCACTTATATGAGGTTCTAGAATAGGTACATTTTTATAGACAGAAAATAAAACCGTTGATTATCAGAGGCCGGGGGAAAAAAGGGAACGGGAGTTATTGTTTAATGGGTATGCAATTTCTTCTTGGAATGATGAAAATGTTGTGAAAATGGTGATGGTTGCAGAACTGTGAATATACTTAATGCCACTGAACTATGCACTTAAAAATGGTTAAAATGGCATATTTTAAATGTATATTTTACCACAATAAAAAAATAAGCAAGCTTTTGTGGTAATTAAACTATGGAATTCTTGATTCTCTACCCTTGTGAAGCACCTTCTCTTTGCTGCCCATATATGTGCAATATATGGTGCAATATCTATTGATGAGAACAGCAAAAATACATCAAATGGGTAGACTCCCTTGTTTAAATTTATTTTGATTCATTTTTATCTTTTTTAATAAATACAGACAGGGTCTCACTATGTTGCCCAGGCTGGTCCTGAACTCTTGGACTCAAGCAATCCTCCTGCCTCAGCCTCCCAAAGCGCTGGGATTACAGGCATAAGCCACTGTGCTCGGCCTATTTTGATTTCAATGGTGTTATTCCTGCCAGAAAGAAATCCAAGATAAGCAATAAACAGATTATTTTGGAATTGAGAAAGCTGGAGGGTAAAAACAAAAGCCAAGGCAGCATTTGAAGAGGCACACTGAAAGTTATCAAACAGTTTTATAGGAGATCTTGACATACACATTTTAAAAAGTAAAGCAGCTATTTTACTTAAAAGGAAGCTTACATCCATAATGGTTACAGGTATGTCCCGAATTTTATGAGGTTCCACATAAGAATTTTGACAATTCAAGGTAAGTCTTGAAGCCAGTTCACTCTGACCCAAACTTTCTAGCTGCAGGAAGAAACACAGGTAAAGTTTTTGAAATAACTTTGTTTTTCACATTTACATTAAATCCACAGGCAACATTTGTGCTTATAAAGGTGGTATCATCTGTGGTGGGGCCAGAAAAGTCATCAGTGAGGAACCACAGCTTAGGTGAGAGACCATGAACTGGGCTTCTCAGGAGGTTGTGGCATTTTTCTATTCTGGAAACCTGGGTACAAACCAATGAAACCCGGCCTTCTACAGCCCTCAGCCTACACTGCCTACTCCAGCCAGGTGCCCATGGGCAGCAAGCCAATTCCTACTGCTCAAAGGTGACAGATACATGTTTTTGTTTTGTTTTTTTTTTTAAGATAAACCTTTAAGGGATCTTAAAAGAGATTTGAGAAGTCATCTAGCCCAGCAGTTCCTAAATGCAAGCCAACAGACCTGGTTCATCAGATTTACCTGGTGGGTAGAGGAAAAGTGTGAAGTAAAAATAGATTCCCAGATCCCATGCCCAGGGATTCCAGATGGATGATCTGCTGTGAGGCCTTACAATCTGTATTTTTGAAAGCTCCCCTAAGTGATTTTGATGAACAGCTGGTGGGAAGCACTAACGTAGGCAAGCCCTTACCAGCAATAATATCTGCTCAGATGTATTAATCTGCTTAGCAAATACCTCTAACACATACTTGTGAGACAGATCTATCTTCTGGAACCAAGTAGATGTGAAAATTCCCAATACAATGTGTCCCCAGCCCAATGTCATGATCCTTACCCTGTCTACCATGAAATCAATGGCATCAGCCATCATAGGGTCCACCGGGCCAGATGAAAAATTTCCAAGAACTATTTTTTTGAGCATAAATGCAGGCATCAGCCAAAAGCTGTAAAACACAAAGACCTTATAATTTAAACTTCCAAGACTACACATGGCAAATATTCATTCAACATTAAAGCTTTGTATTAGCTTGGGATCTAGAAATAAAAAGTCCTAATCCCCTCCTCCAAAGAGCTCAGCATCTAGTTTTTACACACACTTTCCCAAGCTTCCAAAGAGTTATGGCTTCATATAATTAAACTTTTATTTGAGGATTTAGGATAATTATAAGAGATATTTCAAAATACCTTTACTGAGATAGACATTCTGATGAGTCCAAGATTTTTTTTTTTTCTCTAATTGGCCCTATTTCCAAGGATTAAACTATTTCTTTTGGAAAACTGAGCATTAAGAGAAGAATTCTTTCCTTCTGGTTGATATTATCTTTTTATCGATTGATATTTCAAAACAGATTTCAAAATACCAATATGAAAGCTATTGCACCTCCCCAAATTTGCTACTATTAGATTCAACTTGGCTAATTCAAGGCAAATTGATATTTATAGATTTGTTTTTTAAATTTATTATTGTTATTATTTTTTGAGACAGAGTCTCAGTCAGTTGCCCATGCTGGAAGTGCAGTGGCATGATCTCGGCTGGGTGCAACCTCTGCCTCCCGGGCTCAAGCAATTCTCATGCCTCAGCCTTTCGAGTAGCTGGGACTACAGGCGCATGCCACCACGCCCGGCTAACTTCTGTATTTTTAGTAAAGATGAGCTTTTGCAATGTTGGCCAGGCTGGTGGTGAACTCCTGGCCTCAAGTGATCCACCCACCTCAGCCTCCCACAGTGCTGGGATCACAGGCGTGAGCCATTCCTGGCCTCTTTTTATTTTTTAATTAAAAAAATTTAAAAAAAACTTTTAGAGACAGGGTCTCACTCTGTTGCCCAGGCTGAAGTGCAGTATTGTGATCATAGCTCACTGTAGCCTCAAACTCCTATCAAGTGATCCTTCTACCTTGGCCTCCCGAGTAGCTGGGACTACGGGCTCGTACCACCAGGCCTGACTAATTTTTAAAAAATTTACTGAGCTGGGGGAGCCGGGGCCAGGCATGGTGGCTCATGCCTGTAATCCCAGCACTTTGGGAGGCCAAGGCGGGCAGATCACGAGGTCAGGAGATTGAGACCATCCTGGCTAACACGGTGAAACCCCATCTCCACTAAAAATACTAAAAATTAGCCGGGCTTGGTGGCGGGCGCCTGTAGTCCCAGCTACTCGAAAGGCTGAGGCATGAGAATGGCGTGAACCCAGGAGACGGAGCTTGCAGTAAGCCAAGATCGTGCCACCGCACTCCAGCCTGGGCGACAGAGCCAGACTCCGTCTCCAAAAAAAAAAAAATTTACTGAGCCAGGCGCAATGGCTCATGCCTGTAATCCAGAACTTTGGGAGGCCAAGGTGGGTGATCACAAGGTCAGGAGTTCAAGACTAGCCTGGCCAAGATGGTGAAACCCCGTCTCTACTAAAAATACAAAAATTAGCCAGGGGCGGTGGCCAGCGCCTGTAATCCCAGCTCCTTGGGAGGCTGAGGCAGGAGAATCACTTGAACCTGGGGGGCAGAGGCTGCAGTGAGATCGTGCCACTGCACTTCAGTCTGGGCAACAGAGCGAGACTCCCGTCTCAAAAAAGAAAATTTTTTTTCTGTAGAGACAGGATCTTGCTCTGTTGCCCAGGCTGGTCTAGAACTCCTGGACTCAAGCAATGCTCTTACCTCTGCCTCCCAAAGTGCTGGGATTACAGGTGTGAGCCACTGTGACTGGTCAGATCTTTACGGATTTCTATATATGATCTTTAGTTTATATTTATTCCATTAATTTCAACTGTTAAGAGCCATCATGGAGGGTAAACACTAATTTCTGTAAACCTATGATGAAAATTACTTAGATGAGGTGCAAACTACCTTCTGATGCTTATTACCATTGGGACAGCCTTGCTGGAATTTGAGCTTCCCTCAAAAGGACCACTAGGTCACCTTCCAGTTAACTTTCTAAGTTCTCTCCCAGCCCCATCACTTTCTTATCTTTTGAAGGTGATGAGGTCTAAGTACGCTCTGTAAGGGGTGGACCCTGTTGACTTTGCTCACTCCTGGATCCTCAGTGTGTGGCACACAGTAAGCACTCAGATATTTGACAATAAGCAGCTGATGTACCAGAGCACAAACTGAATGGGGGCTGTCTTGGCATTCTAACAATTAGAACAGCAATAAAAATCACCAAAAATAATGAGCATTATTTAGTGCATTATCTGGATGGGAAGGATTTGTAAAGTAGCTAATGTATACAAGAAATTGTTGCATGAACGCTGAGTAATTACTCAGATAACATCAGAAAAACTAAAAAATAGCCGGGCACAGTGGCTCACGCCTGTAATCCCAGCACTTTGGGAGGCTGAGGCGGGCGGATCATGAGGTCAGGAGATCGAGACCATCCTGGTGAACACGGTGAAACCCCGTCTCTACTAAAAACATAAAAAATTAGCCAGGCGTGGTGGCGGGCGCCTGTAGTCCCAGCTATTCGGGAGGCTGAGGCAGGAGAATGGCGTGAACCTGGGAGGCGGAGCTTGCAGTGAACCGAGATCGTGCCACTGCACTCCAGCCTGGGCGACAGAGCGAGACTCCGTCTCAAAAACAAACAAACAAACAAACAAACAAACAAAAAACTAAAAAATATCAGAGTGCAATTTTAAGTAGATGTGAAAACGATATTTCTCTATACATTATTTGAAAACACTGATCATACAGATGTGTTTACTCACTGGGCTTTTTTTTTGAAGTAGGGTCTTGCTCTGTCACCCAGCCTGGAGTACAGAGGCACAGTTGTGGCTCACTGCAGCCTTGAACTCAGGCTCAAGCGATCCTCCTGCCTCAGCCTCCTGAGTAGCTAGGACTGCAGGTGCATACCATGATACCTGGCTAATTTATTATTATTGTTATTTGTAGAGATGGGGTCTCACTATGTTGCTCAGGCTGGTTTCAAACTCTTGGCCTGAAGTGATCCTCCTGTCTTGGCCTCCCAAAGTGTTGGGAGTACGGCATGAGCCATCACACCTGGCCACTGGGCTTTATTTTAAGGCTAGAGCCTCGCCTTGCTAGCAATGAAAGAAGTGCACAGTAAGCCAGCTGTATGGCATCATAGATACCTACCAATTACTTAAAATGATAAAATCAGTGAAAGGATGGCTCCTAGGAAACAAGTACCCCACTGGCTGCGCCCGAAGCATTTCCACCATTTTGTTTTTGGTTTTTTTTTTTTTTTTTGAGATGGAGTTTCGCTCCTGTTGCCTAGGCTGGAGTGCAATGGCGTGATCTCGGCTCACCACAACCTCCGCATCCTGGGTTCAAGTGATTCTCCTGCCTCAGCCTCCTGAGTAGCTGGGATTATAGGCATGTGCCACCTTGCCCAGCTAATTTTGTATTTTTAGTAGACGGGGTTTCTCCATGTTGGTCAGGCTGGTCTCGAACTCCCGACCTCAGGTGATCCGGCCGCCTCGGCCTCCCAAAGTGCTGGGATTACAGGTGTGAGCCACTGCACCCAGCCTCATTTCCACCATTTCTATCTTTTGGAAGAACAGACTAATATCAAGGGTCATGATGTGCAGAACATCTGTTGACAGACCAAATGCTCTATTCTTTCCATTTGGAGAACATATCTCAAGGAAATAAATTGGAAAGGGAAAAAACCCAGTAATTTGTACAAAGATTTACTGTAGAATGTGATGAAGAATTGGGAAAAGCCAAATGCCTAATAAAACTATGTCAGTCAATACACGGAACTGTTTACACAAAATAATAAGTGGGATAAACAGAACATGGTATTAGTTATATAGAAATACTGAACAGAAACAGCAAAAGAATATTAATGAATATTAAACAAAATTAAAAAATTTAAGGTAATAAAAAAAGCTGAATTTAGAGTTCATTCAATTCTTTCCTTTTGCAAAGGTAATTGTTTCTAATTTTAAAAGCCAAGAAAGAGCTGGGCACAGTGGCTCATGCCTGTAATCCCAGAACTTTGGGAGGCCAAGGTGGGCAGATGGCTTGAGCCCGGGAGTTATAGACCAGCATGGGACAACATGGCAAAACCTCATCTGTATAAAAATATACAGAAATTAACCAGGTGTGGTGCCATGCATGCCTGCCTGTAGTTCCAGCTACTTGGGAGGCTGAGGTAGGAGGATCGCTTGAGCCTGGGAAATAAAGGCTGCAGTAAGCTGTGATTGCACCACTGCACTTCAGCCTGGGTGACAGAGCAAGACTCTGTCTCAAAAAAAAAGCCAAGGAAGTTGCAGAATATAGAAGTAGATATAAGCCTTCCCTTCCTAATGTACCAAACACTCAAAAGCCAACATTTTCAAAATTTCACTGAACAAAAAAAGTAATTTTGTTCTTACCTGTTTGCAGTCCAAGTTTGGTTGAAGATAGAGGTGTCACTGAAGGAATTGCAGAGGATTAGGGAATGGACTCTAGGAGATTTGTGAGTGTATTCAGCAAATTTCTGGGCCAAAAAGCCTCCCAAAGAAGCGCCAAAAAGATGAACCTAATTATAAACAAATATAAGGCAGATTCTGAAATACTGATCAATCTTGAACCTGAGTATTAAAAAGTTGCTTCAGTTATCACTAACCACAGAATATGTTATCACTAGCCAATAGACTAAAATATTTACAGCAGCTAGAAATTAAGAAAATATTGTATTTAAATGCAATTTATACAGTCCATCAAGATAATACAACTCGGCATCCAAGTTATATAATTTAAAAAAATATCATTCACAGATTGCATTAGAAAACAAAACCAGTCCAGGCACGGTGGCTCACACCTGTAATCCCAGCACTTTGGGAGGCCGAGGCAGGCAGATCACGAGGTCAGGAGTTCGAGACCAGCCTGGCCAGCATGGTGAAACCGTCTCTACTAAAAATACAAAAAAATTAGCCAGGCATGGTGGTGCGTGCCTGTAGTCCCAGCTACTCGGGAGGCTGAGGCAGCAGAATCGCTTGAACCTGGCAGGCGGAGGTTGCAGTGAGCCAAGATCGCACCACTGCACTCCAGCCTGGGCAACAGAGCGAGACTCCGTCTTTAAAAAAAAAAAAAAAAAAAAAAAAACCAAGCTAGGGAAATATGGAAAAGGCCTGTATACTAAAAATACAAAAATTAGCCAGGCATGGTGGTACGTGCCTAGAGTCCTAGCTACTTGGGAGGCTGAGGTGGGAGGATCGCTTGAGCCCAAAAGGTTGAGGCTGCAGTGAGCCATGATTGCACCACCACACTCCAGCCTGGGCAACAAAGTGAAAGCCTGTCTCAAAAAAAAAATAAGAAAAAACTCAAAACCACTTAGTGGTTTATGTCTAAGAAAACTGTAATTCAGTAATTCCACCCCTAAACACATACCTAAGAGAACTGAAAACATATGTCGACACAAAAACTTGTACATGAATGTTCATGGCAGCATTATTCATGATATCCAAAGGGTAAAAACAACCCAAATGTGCATCAGCTGATGAATCGTGAAACAAGATATGGCATATTTATAAAAATATGATTTAGCTGTAAAGAGAAACGAAGTATTGATTCCGGCTTCAACATGAATGAACCTTAAACTCACAATGCTAAGTAAAAAAAGCCAGTCAAAAAGACCACATATGATACGATTCCACTTATGTAAAATATCTAGAATAGGCAAATCCATAGAGATAAAAATAAATTAGGTTGCAGGGCTAGTAGGGGGGAAGATGAGGACCGACTGCTAATGAATATGAGGTTTTTGGCATTAAAAAAATTATAAAACATTGACTGCAGTGATGGTTGCACATACCTGGGAGTATACTGAAAAACATGGAACTGTACACTTAAAAGGGTAAATTATATGGCATATGAATTATGTTGCAATAAAGCTATTATTAAAAAATAAGAGGGCTGGGCGCGGTGGCTCACGCCTGTAATCTCAGCACTTAGGGAGGCTGAGGCGGGCGGATCACTTGAGGTCAGGAGTTTGAGAGCAGCCTGGCCAACCTGGCGAAACCCCATCTTTACTAAAAATACAAAAACTAGCCGGGCATGGTGGCACACGCCTGTAATCCCAGCTATTTTGGAGACTGAGGCAGGAGAATCACTTGAACCCGGGAGACGGAGGTTGCAGTGAGCCGAGATCGCGCCACTGCACTCCAGCCTGAGTGACAGAGTGAGACTTCATCTCAAAAAATAAAAAAAAATTGTATGTATGTAATTAGTTTCAGGGTACTCACTTTATCCAATTGTAAATGGTCTAAAAGTTTTCTGAATCCATCACAGAACTCGAGATGGTCCCAATACACTGGATACTGCAACTGAAATAATAACGATAATTTTATTTTTAAAAATCATAAAAGTAAAAATGCAACTCACGTATTTGAAAAACTTAGGACTCAAACAGTGACATTTCTCATTTGCTCAAGCGCTGCTCCTTATTCAAAATATGTAAAAATAAGCTCTCACTTTTTACTAAACTTCTTAATTCACATTTTTCTAACAGACCAAATTAAAAGAGTATAAAAAGTAAGCACACTCTAATGATATTATGTGAGTAACAATTTCAATTCCCATCAATTTCCTTTCTAAATAGCTGAAAAAGTCTGGGGTTCAAGGATGAATACGGCAGAACCCATTCCAGTAAAGAAATACCGTTTTCTCTTAAATCTAATTTCATTCAGAATTATGGCTCAGGAGAGATGGAAACAAAATTTGTTCTAAGGAGAGCTCCCTCTCTTTTTGGTAGCATTTCTTTAAGAGGGTATTCAGTAAAATTGTTCCTCTTCTTTTAAATGACTTAGTTACTCTATTTCATTTATTGCACTTTGGGGTGTCTGTTTGTTTCTTGAGACAGAGTCTCCTCTGTTGCCCAGGCTGGAGTGCAGCGGCGCGATCTCGACTCATGCCACCTCCGCCTCCCGGGTTTGAACGATTCTCCTACCTCAGCCTCCTGAGTAGCTGAGATTACAGATGTCCACCACCACACCCAGCTGATTTTTGTATTTTTAGTACAGACACAGTTTTGCCATGTTGGCCAGGCTAGTCTCGAACTCCTGACCTCAAGTGATCTACCTGCCTTGGCCTCCCAAAGTGTTGGAATTTTAGGCGTGAGTCACCCCACCCAGCTTGTTTGTTTTTTTGATAGGGTCTCACTCTCTCTCACCCAGGCTGGAGTGCATTGGCACGATCGTAGCTCACTGCAGCCACAACCTCTTGGGTGCAAGCGATTCTCCCACCTCAGCCCCCCAGTAGCTGGAATCACAGGCATGCACCACCATGCCTGGCTAATTTTTATATGTATACTTTTTTGTAGAAATGGGGTTTTGCCATGTTGCCCAGGCTGGTCTTGAACTCCTGGGCTCAAGCGATTTGCCTGCCTCAAGCAATATAACTGCCTCAGCTTCCCAAAGTGCTGGGATTATGGGTGTGAGCCACCATGCCAGGCTACTGTACTTCTGTTTGTGACAAAAGAAGTATGGTACTTGACTATACGTAGCCTATCTATTAATGCTGGCAATAATGAGGAAAAAGAAGTACAAGTCACAAACTCATTTCTAAGGGACTCAGGTTTGTCCCCTAAGAATTCCTTTTTTTTTTGTTTGAACTGGGGTCTCGCTCTCTCGCCCAGGCTGGAGTGCAGTGGCGCGATCTCAGCTCACTGCAACCTCCACCTCCCAGGTTCAAGTGATTCTCCTGCCTCAGTCTCCTGAGTAGCTGGGACTACAGGCATGTGCCACCACACCTGACTAATTTTTTGTTGTTGTATTTTTAGTAGAGACGGGGTTTCACCATGTTAGCCAGGATGGTCTCGATCTCCTGATCTTGTGATCCGCCTGCCTCGGCCTCCCAAAGTGCTGGGATTACAGGCGTGAGCCACCGCACCTGGCCAAGAATTCCTTTTTTGTATACATATAAAACCAACTGGCTGGGCGCCATGGCTCACGCTTGCAATCCCAGCGCGTTGGGAGGCCGAGGCGGGTGAATCACTTGAGGTCAGGAGTTCGAGACCAGCCTGGACAACATGGTGAAACCCCATCTCTACTAAAAAATACAAAAATTAGCCAGGCACGGTGACAGGAACCTGTAATCCCAGCTACTGGGGAAGCTGAGGCATGAGAATTGCTTGAGCCTGAGAGGTGGAGGTTGCATGAGCCGAGAGCATACTACTGCACTCTAGCCTGAGTGACAGAGTGAGACTCCATCTCCAAAAAACAAAAACAAAAACAAAAACAGAAAAACCCCCCCAAAAACCTCGTCTAACAGGCTTACTGTTTAAGCACTTAGGTTCATTTTGTTATTGACGAATCACTGGAATGGATACTGCCATCTGAATTATGGAATCATTTTAGATTTGATGTATGACTTTCATTATTAAAATTCTATTTGTGGATAAGACTTCCACCATTCCAAGAAAGAATGGGGAACTGATTCTACCTAGCAGAAAGTTTGAGAATTTGAGTCAGATGATAGCCTAAAAGAAAGGGGATGATACTTTCATGGAGTCTTTAATTTATAAATATCCATGCCCACACAGGTGACAAAATTATATGCAACTTAATACATACAAACAAATGAGTTCAAGCAGAACTGGGGAAGCCTGAATGAGATTGGTACATTGTAGTAATATCAATATCCTGGTTGTGATTTTGTACTACAGTTTTGCAAAGGTTCGGCAGAAACTGGGGAAATGTGTAAAAGGTATATTTCTCTTTACTATTTTTTACACTGCATGTGAATCTACAATTACAACAACAAAAAAATTTAAATTAAAAAGATCTGTGCATTTTAACTGCTAGATACTAACAAATATCAAATAAGTTCTAAAACCTCATGGAGCTGAACATTCTGATCACATCTTGATGACAAAGTAATTTTGAAGACACTGTTGACCTTTTCTTGATTAACTCTCCTCCTAATGAAACAGGGAAAGCGCACAACAAGAACCTTGAGAGTGAAGAAGAAACATCCAGCCAGAAGCCAAGGCTCTCATGACCTGCCACTGTGGAGCGAGAAACACACTGTTGGACAGCACTCCCGAGTGTGACGGGCGCCTATGGGTTGCTCGGTTTCCCCCTCCCTGGCTGATCAACAGGGGCCACCAAAAATGGTAGTGTCATGCCTCAGGCTGCAGAGGGCTGGGATGAGGGCAGTTCCCACCCTGTTCTAGAATGCTGTTTGTGAAGAGGAATGACTGAAAATCTGAACAAAGGAGGATTATGTTGCAGAGGCTCAAACATGTCACGTGAGGAATGGTTAAAGAAGCTGGAGAAATTAAGCCAGAGAAGAAAAGACCCAGGAGAAAAGCAGCAGGTGGTGATGATAACTGTTTTCTCAAGTAAGAGACAGGCTCTCAGGAGGAAGAGGAACTGATTTCTTTTGTGTGGCCTCAGTTGGTGGTAACCTCAGTAGAATTTTCAGTTACCTTCCAAAAGGAGAGACGTGACCTGCCTTTTCATCCCTTTAAACAGTAAATAAAACGTACACTAACAGCAGTACTCCCACTGGGAGTACCACTTACAAGTGAATACTGCAGGCGACTGCCAGCTAAAGAGACTCTCTCCTTCCTGGAAAATTAGGAGACCAATGTCCTGACCAATGTGGAAGCATGCAAAAAAAAAAAAAAAAAAAAAAAAAATCAGTCACCAGGAAGAGTGCCTTTCCCACACACCTTTCTCCCAGAGAAGACTCAAGAATGATCAGTGGGAAACTGGATTTAGACCAAACTCAGCTATAAAGTAACAATCAGGAACAAAAAAACTTCCTAACCAAATGCTAACATATGAGCTAATTAATGAATCTCACCTCAAATATCAAAGATTTACATGAAAAGCCAGCTTTTCAGTCACTTGTATGTTAGCAAATCCCTTTGTTGTCTAATATTCCATGCTCAGCAACCCTGGAAGCAGTGCTGTGATAAAATGAGGAGCAGAAACAGAGCCAGGAGACGGAGCTCAGTTCCTCCCTCCACCACTACTGGCTGTGTGAGCCGGACCTCAGTTTCTTCATCTGTAAAGAAGGACAACGCTTCCTACCGCTCTGAGTTGAGAGAAGGGCGTCAGGAAAGAATGCACATAAATGCTGGGCATGGAGAGGCTGCCAAAGAGGTTTGTTCCCTCTGAATCTCTGTGTGACCGTGGACTCACACCAGCCTCCTTCAAAAGGCTTCATCTCACATATTAAAATAAGCAAACAGTATCTTTCCTCAATTAAAAAAACTGCCCGGCTGGGCGCAGTGGCTCATGGCTGTAATCTCAGCACTTTGCGAGGCTGAGGTGGATGAATCATGAGGTCAGGAGTTCGAGACCAGCCTGGCCAACAAGGCGAAATCCCGTCTCTACTAAAAATACAAAAAATTAGCTGGGCGTAGTGGCGGGTGCCTGTAATCCCAGCTACTCAGGAGGCTGAGGCAGGAGAATCGCTTGAACCCGGGAGACGGAGGTTGCACTGAGCAGTGATCACGCCACTGCACTCCAGCCCGGGCGACAGAGTGAGAATCCGTCTCAACAAACAAACAAACAAACTGTGCCCATTACTATAGCTGATGAGAGACAGAAGCATAAAAAAAAAACACACACACACAAAACATGGGTCTGAATTTTAATACTTAATCAGTAATACTTACAGCGATAACCCGGTAACCCCATCCAGTCAGAGCCAAAATCTGCCGGAAAAAGACATCTGCAGTTCCACTGACAGGGGGCAGGAATATGAGAGGACACCTGATACTTCGGGGGCCCGCGTCATAGAGCGACCATATCTTACTGTCATCATCATCCACAATAATCTGGAGGGAAGGTTAAAAGAAAAAAGTGGAAAACCTTATAAATTTGCTTTTTATGTTATTTTACACTGTCATTTCACTGACAATTTTAATACTACTGCCTTGTTTGTTACAAGGTAACCTGGAGCTCACACCAGATTAGCATGCATGACAAACTCCTCTGGTCTCCTTTTCTTTCCTCAGGGCTAACGTATTCCACAGAACTACTTAGAACTACTTTATAATCTTCCAAAGGGCTGCTGCTTCTCTGTTTCTTCCCCCCCCTTTTTTTTTTTTTTTTTTGAGACAGAGTCTCGCTCTGTAGCCCAGGCTGGAGTGCAGTGGCACGATCTTGGTTCACTACAACCTCTGCCTCCCAGGTTCAAGCGATTCTCCTGCCTCAGCCTCCCAAGTAGCTGGGATTACAGGCACGCACCCTCATGCCCAGCTAATTTTTTGTATTTTTAGTAGAGACGGGGTTTCACCATATTGGTCAGGCTGGTCTCGAACTCCTGAGCTCATGATCCACCTGCCTTGGCCTCCCAAAGTGCTGGGATTACAGGCGTGAGCCACTGCGCCGGGCCTGGATCCTGTCTCTTTAAAATACATAAATAAATAAATAAAAATACAACAACACTCCAGCCTGAGCAACAGAGGGAGAGATCCTGTCTCTTAAAAAAAAAAAGGCAAGCTGAGGTAAGACAAGTGCTCAGCAGAGTCTGGCAGATGTTAAGTGTCCTAGAAATATTAGCTATTATTATTATTCACGGCATCCTAGTTTAATTTTTGTTTTCACTTTTGGTGGTATTTAGAAAAGTACATTAACTGCTTAAACATTTGACAATGCAAATCAGTATTTATTCTACTTTCATATTAAAAAACTCAAGGCCTCCAGGCTCTTTTTTCTGAGAGCTCCTCACTAGCAGGGCTATGGACTCCACAGTGTCACTCTGTGGGTGGCAGCACACTAACCAGGGTCACTGGCATCACTAGGAGCAGATAAATGGAGCAAGGCAAAGTCCAGAGAGGCCTAACAGTTCCCCTTTGGACTTCCACAGGTCACAGATGGTGATAATGTATCTCACGCTCATGTTTTTGTCCTGTGTATCTTGCCACTCACATTTTTCTTTTCTTTTTTTTTTTTTTTTTTTTGAGACAAGGTCTGGCTCTGTCACCCAGGCTGGAGTGCAGTGGCACGATCACAGCTTATTGCAAGCTTGACTTCCTGGGCTTAAGCAATCCTCCCATCTCAGCCTCCTGAGTGTCTGGGACTACAGGCGTGCACCAACACGCCCAGTTAATTTTTTCTAGTTTTTGTAGAGAAAGGGTCTCATCATATTGCCCAGGCTGATCTCAAATTCCTAGGCTCAAGCAATCTTCCTGCCTCGGCCTTCCAAAGTGCTGGGATTACAGGTGCACAGCACCATGCCTGGCTAATTTTTTCATTTTTTTATAGAGACAGAGTTTCGCTATGTTGCCCAGGCTGGTCTCAAACTCCTGGCCTCAAATGATCCTCCTAGGTCTTTAAAGTGCTAGGATTACAGGCATGAGCCATCACAAACAGCTGCAAAAGATCTTAAGATCACTGGATTCTAACACTTCTGCAAGGGAATCAGCAAAGGTTTTACTCTACTCAGTGACTTGAACTGCCTTTGTCTAGTGTGATCCCCAAACATCTGGGATTAATTTGGGAAGCAGAGTCAATACTCAACTGCAATATAAGTGTTTTGGGTTTTCAAACATCCCAGGAAAATAAAGCTTCTAGAAGATGACTGTGGCAGAATGAGTATGTCATTGCAAACAGAAGCTCTATAATGTGACCCCATTCTTAAATCTGAGGAACAGGAATATAATCTGACTGTACTCACTATACAGTTGCTGTAAACTTTCCACTAAACTATACAGAAGAGTACATACATACCTGCTTGCTTGTATATGTAAAAGCAATTGTAAAAAATGAGTACAGGCTGGGTGCGGTGGCTCACGCCTGTAATCCCAGCACTTTGGGAGGCCAAGGTGGGCGGATCACTTGTGGTCAGGAGTTCGAGACCAGCCTGGCCAACATGGTGAAACTCTGCCTCTACTAAAAATACAAAAATTAGCTGAGTGTGGTAGCGCATGCCTGTAATCCTAGCTACTTGGCAGATTGAGGCAGGAGAATCTCTTGAACCTGGGAAGCAGAGGTTGCAGTGAGCCAAGATCACACAGTGCACTGCACTCCAGCCTGGATGGCAGGGCGAGACTCCATCTCAAAAATAAATATAAATAAATAAATAAATAAAAATGAGTACAGTTACACCTGCTTTCACTCTAAAATGAGTCTCAAAAGTTGACTGTACATGACAGGGAAGGAGTGAACTTCATCCTCTGCAACCCACAGTCATGATACTCGGCAGTAACCTTTACTCTCAAACACTACTAAGACATGACATCTAAATCACACACAAAAACAATACAAGATTTTGCAAATAAGAGGTATAGTAAAACCATACATACCTTTTTAAGGGGAACTGTACCTCTAAACCAGTTATAATCAGGAGAGACTTTAATCTCTCCCATGATTAGCTGAAATGGAGGTTAATCCTGAAATAAAAGCATGTGATATTTCACGTCAAGAATTCATGTTTACATCAGAACTAAATGTAGAGTCTCATCTAGCTATACCAACAATATTTTAAAGAAGAAAACCAAGGAAACTGGCTATTTTGTCAGTATATAGTCAAACTACAGAAAACAATTTGGTGAAATACTACAATCACAGAATCAGAAGCACTCTTTTTTTTTTTTTTTTTTTTGAGACAGTCTCAGTCTTGTTGCCCAGGCTGGAGTGCAGTGGTGTGATCTCAGCTCACTGCATCCTCTACCTCCTGCAGTTCAAGTGATTCTCCTGCCTCAGCCTCCCGAGTATCTGGGATTACAGGTGCTCGCCACCACGCCCAACTAATTTTTGTATTTTTAGTAGGGATGGGGGTTCACCATGTTGGCCAGGCTGGTCTCGAACTCCTGACCTCAGGTGATCCACCCACCTCAGCCTCCTAAAGTGTTGGGATTACAGGCGTGAGCCACCATGCCCGGCCACCAGAAGAGCTCTTACAGAAATTATTCCAACGCCCTTAGTTCTTCCAGAAAAGGAATCTGGTCTAGAAAATTTAAATGACTTACCCAAGATCACATGGCAATGCTAGGACCAGATGTGAGACAGCCTTTTCTGACACCATACTTCCTGTCTTAGTTCTCAACTGCAGTACCATCAGTTATCTTTTGACATTACCTTAAGAATCCCTTTAATAAAGATGCTCCTTCTGATTATAGGGATAGTCCACGCTAGGGAAAGGAGTTGATGTTTTTTTACTTTTTTAATTTTTGAGACAGTCTTGCTCTGTTGTCCAGGCTGCAGTTCAGTGGCACAATCACAGCTCACCACAGCCTTGACCTCTGAGGCTCAAGCGATTATCCCAACCTCAGCCTCCTAAGTAGCTGAGACAATGGGCACACACCACCACGTCAGGTGAATTTTTTGGTTTTGTAGAGATGGGGGCCTCCCTATGTTGCCCGCACTGGTCTCGAATTCCTGGGCTCAAGCAATCCTCCCATCTTGCCTCCCAAAGTGCTGGGATTACGGGTGTGAGCTACCACACCCAGCCTAGAGAAAGAAGTTTAAGTTAAGCCTGCTTCCTGATAAATTCGCAATACACCATAAATCTAACTGTAATAGCACACAACCAGAAATTCACATGTAGTTCCTTTTTTTTTTTTTTTTTTTTGAGACAGAGTCTCACTCTGTCGCCCAGGCTGGAGTGCAGTGGCGTGATCTCAGCTCACTGCAACCTCCACCCTCCAAGTTCAAGCGATTCTCCTGCCTCAGCCTCCCGAGTAGCTGGGATTACAGGCGCCTGCCACTGCACCCGGCTAATTTTTTGTATTTTTAGTAGAGACGGGGTTTCACCATCTTGGCCAGGCTGGCCTTGAGCTCCTGACCTCGTGATCCACCCGCCTCAGCCTCCCAAAGTGCTGGGATTACAGGCATGAGCCACCGTGCCCCGCCTACATGTAGTTCTTAATACAAAATACAGGCAAATTTGCCACTCATATGGACGTGACTAAAAGTTACATAATGTCCTCAGAAAGATCTATAATGTAAACTTGAAGGCACTATAACTAGCAACAAAATGAAACATTTGCCCTTAGGAAAAAATGTGTAGTCTTTTGTTGTGAGCTTAGTGACTTCTGGTTTTCATAGCTCTGTGATCTTAGATAAGTCTTGATCCTTTTGGAGTTTGTTTTCTCATCTATGACTGTGTTACCACTGTGTCCCCAAAGCTTAGATCAGTGCTTGGCACACAGCAGGCATTATCTGTTGATTAAACGAATAACTACATTCTAAGGAGAATGAAGGGGGCCATCCTTCTAACCCTGGCATCTGTGAGCTTTGGCAATAGCTGAACATCCTCAACTAAAAGGCTGCCCCTCTTTGCTCAGGCATCTGTGCTATGTCATAACAGGAAACTGAAATTATAGTTCCCTGTTGCAGATTCTTATTGCCAAGTGAGGAAATTCCACCAGGAAGGATTCAAATATTTGCTTTGTACCACTTCCTCTACCTCAAGAGCAAGCCTTGATCCTAGCACGGATAACACGAGGTGAGACTCCAGGACCTAACTCCCGGGCTGACTCTGAACTGTCGTTTTAGAGGGAGTTCTCTGGACTGGCAAGGAACAGGGGATTCTAAACTCAATGGAACTCTTCCTTGGTGGCCCTCGAGATCTGCTCCCTCAGGAACACAGAGCCCTCAGTAGACTCAACTGTGACCTTGGAGACGTACTAAGCTGAACCCCGAGGAGACAGCAGATGTAGACATTCTAACACTAAACTTGATTTACAACCTTGACATTGGGATAATGGTCTCTCTTCTCAAAGCTAAGATGGTAATTTTAGAGAAGTGTGTTAAAATCATAAGTTGCTTTAAAGTACCAAGAAAATCATCAGCCAGTCTTATACTGAAAATTAGTGTGCACAGATATATATACTGAAATAAAGAAAATTCTTTGCATATCCATTTTATCTTAAATATTAATATGTTAAGGCCAGGCACAGTGGCTCACGCCTGTAATCCCAGCATTTTGGGAGGCTGAGGCAGGTGGATCACCTGAGGTGAGGAGTTCAAGACCAGCCTAGCCAAGGTAGTGAAACCCTGTCTCTACTAAAAATACAAAAATTAGCCTGGCGTGGTGGCGCACGCCCGTAGTCCCAGCTACTCAGGAGGCTGAGGCAGGAGAATCACTTGAACCCGGGAGGCAGAGGTTGCGGTGAGCCAAGATTGTGCCACTGCACTCCAGCCTGGGCGACAGAGTGAGACTCCATCTCAAAAAAACAAACAAAAAAATTAATATGTTAAAAAATTTTGCCAGGCGCGGCGGCTCACACCTGTAATCCCAGCAGTTTGGGAGGCTGAGGCAGGTGGATCACCTGAGGTGAGGAGTTCAAGACCAGCCTGACCAACATGGCGAAACCCCATCTCTACTAAAAATACAAAAAAAATTAGCCAGGCATGGCAGTGGCCGCCTGTAATCCCAACTACTTGGGAGGCGAGGCAGGAGAATCGCTTGAACCCAGGAGGCGGAGGTTGCAGTGAGCCAAGACTGCACTCCAGCCTGGGTGACAGAGTGAGAGTCTGTCTCAAAAACAAAACAAAACAAAACAAAAAACAAAAAAAACAAAAAACAAAAAAAAAAAACTAAGCCATTTTAACTATAGGCTTTCTCTAAGCTGATTGTAACTTTTAATTGAAAGCAACTAGCACATATACTTAATTCTGGAATATTTTCTACCTGGACAGACTTGAAATACTCCTATATCATCTAAATACTTCTTAATGGAGACATTTCCTAGTATTGCATTATTAGAAACAATCTATTCTAAAGGAGGGAAAATAAAAAACATGTTTAGCAAATAACATCTACTCAATAGATTTATAAAACACCTTAGCTAACTAAAGCCAGAAAGTGTGCTTCTAGAGTCACCAAGTGGGATAAATCATTCATAGCTTTGAAATCAGTTGCAATGCACAAACCAAACCACCATACAAATACACACATACACAGGCACACATATTCACGCGGTCATCCTCTTCTTTCCCATAGCAGCAAATAGAAAGATGTTCCTTACCAACAGTCTTCAGAATAATTAACAACCACCTCAGGATGCCAACGTGTTAAAAGTAATCTTACAAGATGGAGAGATTCCACTCCGCTGTGACTAAATTTTTGTAGAGACAAGTAAGTTTAACACTTGTGCTAGTTTGGCAGTACATGAAAGGTAAAATGGATACCAAATGTTGCATCTGACCAACTGACGTCTAAGTGAAAAAAAGATCACTGCTGCAAAGGGAAAACAGCTGTGAGTGGTATGAATAGGAAAGTTTGTTCTCCTAGCTCTCTTTCATCCACCAAAGGGGTATACTTTTCCAAATCATAAGAGGAATATTCTGTATATGGCAAAGGTTAACTGAGATTGTGACCAAACTGGTCAGTACTGAATAAGAAAGAATGTGGACCATGAGCTCAAAACTGATTTGATCTCTCATGATTTTGTTCTTCACAAAAACAAAAGCACCTGTTCATGCTGGTGGGAAAAGAGCCACAATATTAGCCTTAATCTTGCCTAAGGAAAGCCCTCTTCAGGGTGTGCTGTGGACTCCCTGTCTTCTCTGGCCCTTGTGCTGCTGGACAATAAAAACTGCCAGTTGTGGCTGGGTGCAGTGGCTCACGCCTATAATCCCAGCACTTTGGGAGGCTGAGGCAGGTGGATCACCTGAGGTCAGGAGTTCGAGACCAGCCTGGCCAACATGGTGCAGCCCCGTCTCTACTAAAAATACAAAATTAGCTAGGCGTGGTGGCACATGCCTGTAATCCCAGCTACGCAGGAAGCTGAGGCAGAAGAATCACTTGAACCCGGGAGGCAGAGGTTGCGGTGAGCCAAGATCGCGCCATTGCACTCCAGCCTGGGCAACGAGAGCGAAACTCCATCTCAAAAAAACAAACAAAACAACAACAACAAAAACAAATCAGCTGGGCGCGGTGATGGGCGCCTGTAATCCCAGCTACTTAGGAGGCTGAGGCAGGAGAATTGCTTGAACCTGGGTGGCGGAGGTTGCAGTGAGCTGAGATCACACCACTGCACTCCAGCCTGGGCGACAGAGTGAGACTCTGTCTCAAAAAACAAACAAACAAAAAAACCTGCCAGTTGTGACTATGCCCCTATCCCTCATGGCTTCAACAGAACCTGCCAATTTAAAGTCAACAAAATCACCTTTATCAATGTTTAAGTCACATAACCAGCATAATTAGAGGTTTCTGCTACTTTATTTCAATCTATAGTTGATGTGCATTATGGACAATCCGTGCTTATAAATACTAGCCATAACAAAATATTAGAAGCTGAGAGTCTCTGGGAGATGCAACTGGCTTTTTAATGCACGTCTCCATCCCTCACCACAGAAGTACACAGCTATCCTTTTCTTAGATCTCTTCAGGGGAGATCTATCCCTCTTTCCTTCATTGCATTATCTCTAAACCTTACAGGAGGAAAAGCTCCCTAACTGACATCTGTGACATCTCTCCTCATGCTCTTGGTAAAAAAGCTTTTGGAATTTGGACACAGCTATTAAGTTACTCCTCAGTGGCCAGTCGCGATGGCTCACGCCTGTAATCTCAGCCCTTTGGGAGGCCGAGGCGGGCGGATCACGAGGTCAGGAGATCGAGGCCATCCTGGCTAACACGGTGAAACCCCGTCTCTACTAAAAATACAAAAAAATTAGCCGGGCGTGGTGGCGGGCGCCTGTAGTGCCAGCTACTCGGGAGGCTGAGGCAGGAGAATGGCGTAAACCCAGCAGACAGAGCTTGCAGTGAGCTGGGATGGCGCCACTGCACTCCAGCCTGGGCGACGGAGCGAGACTCCGTCTCAAAAAAAAAAAAAAAAAAAAAAAAAAGTTACTCCTTAATTTGTTGAATCTTTGTGCCAAAAGGAGCTGAACCAGTGTAGGTGGAGACAAAGGAAGCAGCATAAATGTCTAACTTATAACTCCCCAGGAAAACGAGAAGAGGAAAAATGAGACACTCCGGTCCCGCTCTGTTCCTCATCCCCCGTTTACAAACCTTACACCTGGCCCACACTCAGCAACAACAAAGACATCTATCACTTTCGGGCCGAGGTCCTGTCTCCAAAATTACTGGCCTCTGCTCAGAGTTCTTAAAAGTTTGCTGAGAAAAAAAAAAAAGAAAGAAAGAAAGAAAGAAATGTTCCTGGGCTGCAGTCGTGTAGCCCCAGGATGGGTTTACAGGAGGATGCCCCGGTTAAGCCCTCTGCCGCCCCCACCTCCCGCTGGAGACTCACACACAGCTCCCCGCCAGTCCCACCGGTGACAGCCACACAAAGGCAGGGTCACAAGCACACCGACCACCCCACAGCCCAGATTCGGCCCCAGACACACACTCACAAGGGCACGTGATCACGTGCGTGGTCACATGGACCGGCCCACTCAGAACACACTCACAAAGTCACACCAACCAAGGCAGCCACGCGCCACACACACACCTGCAACCCCGCATACCGCACACCCAGCCGCTTCCCAGGGCTTCGCCCACCCTCACCTGCCGTGGCCGCCCCCACGTTCCTTCCCCTCCTTCAGGAGGCCGCTCTTCGCTCCAGTACGAGCGCGGGCCGTGGAGGCGGCTGGGCCCGGGTCGGGGCGGGCGGCGGAGCACTCGGGACCCACGGGCACAGCAGGCTGCGCGGGGCGTGCGGGAGGCCGGCCTCTGAGGGGCGGGGCGCGTGGCCGAGCGAGCTTGGGCCGCCGCGCTCCCCCCGCCCGACCGCCGCTCAGCTGGCGCGAGACTCCCGCTTCCGGGTTCTCAGAGGGCGGGGCCACGTCGCGAGGAAGGGGCGGTGCTGCGTGGCCCCGGCGGTCGCCACGGCGACGGGCGCGTGGGGAGGCTCCGTGGGATCCTTGGCTGCGGCTGGCGAGAGGAGAGGGCTGAGTTACGTCTGGGTCAGCCTTAGTTCTGCCCTACGTACCTAGGAGGAGGAGGAGGTGGAGGAGGCGCCTGGCCCCTTGGGACCTGCTTCTTTCAGTTCGCGTTTTCTCTGTCGTGTACAGCTTTGGAGGGACACCTTTGGGTTCCAGGCTTTGATGAACACAACTTTGTATACTCTTTTCTTAGGAACATTTTTTTTCCTTTGGCACAACCGTAGACGCTCTCCGTAGTCCTCCACTCAAAGCCTCCACTTCCTTTTTGACGTTCTGGGGATTTCTGGGAACATACGCCCACCCATCTTCCTGTTCCTTCATCACTTTTCCCTTAAAATCAGAGAGACTATTAATACATTTGTTATCATTGTTCTTAAGGTGTTGCAGACGTCACGTCTTAAGGTGTTCCAGACGTCACGACTCCTTTTTTATTAGTAAAATATTTCTGAAATTATGATAAGGTGAATAACATGTAAATCTCCTTGTTTTGAATTTTTTTTTAGGGATCCTGCAACAAGGTCCTGTTGAAAGGGCCTCTCTCTAATATGTTTTAGGGAAAGCTTGTACCCTGTTTTAGGGCCTGTAGACTTTGCCCTTACCTAGGCAACTGTTTATGGGATTAAGGTCAGGGAAGATTCCAACTAAATTGCATCCTACTTAGTTATCACTTCTGTCCCCTGGCCCAGGAGCCTTGGGTTCCACTCTGGAACTTGGACAAATCCCAAAAGCATTTTCCAAAAGCACGGTGTCATACTTACCTTTTTCTTTCTTTCTTTCTTTCTCTAAATCACTTCTTTCGGGGTTGCAACTCAGTCGCAGGAATTCATCTTTTATTGTAAGCACCACATAGATGTATAGAGCACGTTTCCGTGGAGTATTTTAAGTTGGGGGCCTTTTCTCCAATATTTGGAATCGTTTAATGGGTGGAATAACTTGCAAACTACTGGTTGTCTCTGAAACTGGTTATGGATATTCATTACATTAGTTGTCTATTTTCCCAGGTGGTCTCGAAGCTTCAATCTAGAGCAAAGGGAATAGAGTGATTCAACCAGTCCATTAGCACATGATTAGCCCATAAATAATAGGTACTAAATGTATATTGATTGTAATCCCAGCACTTTAGGAGGCCAAGGTGGACGGATCGCTTGAGCCCAGGAGTTCGAGACTAGCCTGGGCAACCTGGGAGACCCTGTCTGTACAAAAAAATACAAAAATTAGCCGGGCGTGGTGGCGCACGCCTGTAGTCCCCGCTACTCAGGAGGCTGAGATGGGAGAATCTGTTAAGCCCAGATGTCGAAGCCACTGCACCACACCCTAGGTGACAAAGCGAGAGACCTCGTCTGCTCCCACCAAAAAACTATATTGAATGAATTAATGAGTGGAATAAATAAATATATCCCCATTTCCACATTTGTTCCTAAAACTGTATTCCTTAGACCCCATCCCTAGACCCCATTTAGTAACAGCTTTAATGAGACCTAGTCTATGGATATACCCGTATGTTAAAAGTCATTGTTCTGTTAGTGTGGTAGTAAACTTTGACAACTGACAATAAAAAAAATCACTATGTAGATATGTTTTGTTACATATCAACTTTAATTACAATGTAGACCAATCCAAAAATAATAAAGTTTTACTTCTTTCAGAAAGGGAACCCATGGTCATGTTTGTGTCCTCAGTTGTTCCATAACACATGGCAAGCACATTGTCCCTTTCCTAATCCCAACAAAGAACATTTAATATCTGTGAATTCCAGCTAAATTGTAATGCACAAATGCAGGCAGCAAACTTTTGATTCAGGCAGGTCCCAGTGCAGGCTGACCTGGTAGACATGGCTGTAAGGATTTGCAGCTGTTGTGGCTGGGGTCTGCCAGATGGTTCCCACAGCACCAATTCATCTGTGAGAATCTCACAGAAAAACTGGAATGTTCACAAAATATGCTGTGAACACCAAGCAAAGTAAACAGATGGCCAGCTGGCTCTCAGAATTACCCAAACCCGAGCTCTGTCCCTCTTAATTTATCTTTTCACAGGATAATATTTGTTTGAAAACACACAAAATAATCCCAGATCCAGAAATATCCCTATGCATGTGTATACATAAGTGAATGCACTTTTTATTTTTTGAGACGGAGTCTTGCTCTGTTGCCAGGCTGGATTGCAGTGGCACATCTCAGCTCATTGCAACCTCCGCCTCCCGGATTCAAGCGATTCTTCTGCCTCAGCCTCCCGAGTAGCTGGGTCTACAGGTGCCTGCCACCACACCCAGCTAATTTTTGTATTTTTAGTAGAGACGGGGTTTCACCATGTTGGCCAGGATGGTCTCGATCTCTTGACTTCGTGATCCTCCCGCCTCGGCCTCCCAAAGTGCTGGGATTACAGGCGTGAGCCACTGCGCCCAGCTGTGAATGCACTTTTTAAAATGTTTGGAGAGGTATGTACCAAGCAGCTAAGTGATTACCTCGGAGGAGGAACTGGGGATGGAGGGAGTGGTGAAGAACTTTGACTTTGGATTTAATAGTTGAGTTTATATTAAAATGTATTCATATATTATCTGTGTGATCAAAATGATTAAAAACAGCCAGGCATAGTGGCTCATACCTGTAATCCCAGCACTGAGGGAAGCCCAGGCGGGTGGATCACCTGAGGTCAGGAGTTCGAGACCAGCCTGGCCAACATGGCAAAACCCCCATCTCTACTAAAAATACAAAAATTAGCCGGGTGTGGTGGTGCACACCTGTAATCCCAGCTACTGGGGAGGCTGAGGCAGGATAATCACTTGAACCCACCTGGGAGGCGGCAGTTGCAGTAAGCTGAGATCATGTCACTGCACTCCAGACTGGGTGACAGAGTGAGACTCTGTCTCAAATAATAATAATATTAATAATAATTAAAAGCAACTATATTTCTGTAATTCCTCTGCTATAAATCCTTCAATACCTCCCCACTGCCTTCAAGCTAAAGTTCAAGGTATGCAGAGTAGAGCAGGTCTGGCTCTTGACTCAGATCTCTGTGGGGCCAAAGTGCTGTAGTCATACCAACTGCTTGAAGGGCCCCAAACACCTCCTGATGTCTCAGGAAGCCTCTAGGCTTTTGTATATGCCTTCCTTCCATTGAGAATGCCTCCCTCCAGTGCACCCATTAGAGTGAAAACATTTATTTTACCCCCAGGAACCATGGATGTGTAAAAAAGTGAAAGAGAAACAAAACACTTGCTTTTTCAGACTAATACTAATTCTTGGAATACCATCCCCTTAAAGCTTTATAGGGTACAGTTGACTGCAGTGTTACATACCAAATTATGCTGAGACCCAAGATTGAAAATGAATGCTGTTTCCTCATTGCCAGACCAAGTCTATGTAAAATGTATACTGCACTGGATTGGAGGAATCAGACACAAAGTGGCTATTCAGGAACTGGCTTAGAAAAATGCTGATGTGGCTATTTTAGAGGTTACTACCTAAAGGCATTATCAAACAGAAGTTATATATAGTTATTTTTAATTAATAATGTATTAGTTGTCATCTAGGAGTTCAGAAATCTGAGTTTTATCTTTGAGCAAAACATATCCTCTGCTAGGTCTGGTTTCCTTCTCTGTAAAATGAGGCCAAGGTTAAACTAAATTATCTGTAAGTTCTTTCCAATTCTAAGATTTTAGATTTTATAAATTTATAAGAGATATGTCAAAGAATCTTTACAGCTGGGCGTGGTGGCTCACGCCTGTAATCCCAGCACTTTGGGAGGTTGAGGCAGGTGGATCACCTGAAGTTGGGAGTTCAAGACCAGCCTGACCAACATGGAGAAACGCTGTCTCTACTAAAAATACAAAATTAGCCAGGGTGGTGGCATGTGCCTGTAATCCCAGCTACTCAGGGGGCTGAGGCAGGAGAATCGCTTGAACCCGGGAGGCAGAGATTGCGGTGAGCCGAGATCGCACCATTGCACTCCATCCTGGGCAAAAAGAGCAAAACTCCATCTCAACAACAACAAAAAAAGGATCTTTACATCTTTACAGCAGTCTTTCCTCAAAGCTGCCCTTCTCTGATAATATTCCTCCTCCTTGCTTCCAATCAAACTTAAAAAAAAAAAAAAAAAAAAACAGGCCAGTCACGGTGGCTCATGCCTGTAATCCCAGCACTTTGGGAGGCCGAGGTGGGTGGATCACGAGGTCAGGAGATTGAGACCATCCTGGCTAACACGGTGACACCCCGTCTCTCCTAAAAATACAAAAAATTAGCCGGGTGTAGTGGCGGGCGCTTGTGGTCCCAGCTACTCAGGAGGCTAAGGCGGGAGAATGGTGTGAACCCGGGAGGCAGAGATTGCAGTGAGCCGAGATAGTGCCACTGCACTCCAGCCTGGGCGAAACAGCAAGACTCCGTCTCAAAAACAAAACGAAACAAACAAAAAAAAAGCCTACACACAAAAATGCTTATTTAATGGAAGCAGTATTTTAATCTCTCAGAAAAGTTAATGTTTGTCCATTAACTTTTTAGAATAAAAGTTTCTAAGCAAAGGTACCACATATTTTGTATCATCTGTCAACCTAGCATCTCAATGTTTCAACAATGTAAACAATGTAAATAATTAATATAAATAACAATGGATAATCTACCTTCTGGTAGAAGAGCAGCAATAAAAATTAGTGGAAAGCAAGAGCTGCACTTCTTTACTACAAAAGATAGCTTCTATCTGTGGTGTCTTAGAAAACTTTATAAATCTTAGAGGTAAAAAAAGACAGTGATTAGCTGGACATGGTGGTGCATACTTGTAGTCCCAGCTATTTGGGAAGTTGAGGCAGGAGGATACTTGAGCCCAGGAATTTGAGGCTATGTGTGTGATCATTGTGCCTATGAATAGCTACTGCACTCCAGCCTGGGCAATGTAGTGAGATCCTGTCTCTAAAAAAAAAAAAAAAAAAAAAAAAAAAAAAAAAAGACTGATGAAATAGTAACTAAAATAAAATATTTTTGAAATTGTCTAGCATAGTACCTGCATATAATGGGCATTCAATTGGCATGCGTTCCCATTTCTTTTTTTCTGAGCACCAAAGCCAAACACATTAAATTCCCTAATCAAGGATAAAAATATTTGCAAATAGACTCATGGCAATAGATTGGTTAGGCACACTGATTGGAATCTAGGTTACCAGGGCATACATTCCAGCTCCACCGCTGAGTAGCTATTTAAAATTCTGGAAAAATGAGGATCAATAACAGTATCTGCTTCACTTGGTTATTGTAAAGATAAAATGAGACAGTCCAGGTCAAGTCCTTACACACATGGCTAGCCCTCAAAAAATGTTAGCTAATAATAGTGATATTGAGAACCTACTGTGTTTCTTCAGACACTGTGCTAGGTGAGTTCTTTTTTTTTTTTTTTTTTTTGAGATGGAGTCTCACTCTGTCACCCAGGGTGGAGTGCAGTGGCTTGATCTCGGCTCGCTGCAACCTCTGCCTCCCGGCTTCAAGCGATTCTCCTGCCTCAGCCTCCCGAGTAGCTGGGATTACAGGCGTGCACCACCATGCCCAGGTAATTTTTGTATTTTTAGTAGAGATAGAGTTTTGCCATGTTGGCCAGACTAGTCTCAAACTCCTGACCTCAAGTGATCATCCCGCGTAGACCTCCCGAAGTGCTGGGATTATAGGTGTGAGCTACCACGCCTAACCAAGTATATTATTTCTATTCCTCATGACAATCTTTGCAAAGCAGGTACAATTTTAATTTCATGGATAAGGCAATACATGGAGAGGCTCAGTAACCAGCCTAGGCTTACAGTCAGTGGCAGGGCTAGGCTAATGCAAGGTTCGTTGACTCTAAGACCCTGCCCCTCAAAGTCATATATTTTCACCTTGAAATTGTTTGATAAATATAAAGAAAAATGGTGAAAATAGGTTGAACTGACTTAAATACAAAGTATAAAGCAACAAACATCCTTTTGGTAGCTATTCTCGAGAACTCAATTTTATGCTCAGAAATGTTTCTTTTGTCCCCCAAACCAAATGAAGAATAAAATCCTTCTTTAAAACAAAATCTCCTGTAGTCTTCGGGTTCTAATCCTAGTATTGTCACTACCTAGCTGTTGCTAGGCCCCTGTTTCATCATCTCTAAAAAGAAATTTTGAGTTATATAGATCCTTCCCTACTTGGAAATTCTTTTGCTGCTATTGGTCTAAAGACATTTCCAATAGTATAAAAGTTCCTCTAAAAACTACAAATAGAGCTACCATATGATTCAGCAATCCCACTACCAGGCAGTCATCCAAAGAAAGAGAAATCAATATATCGAAGAGACATCTGCACGCTCATGTTTATTGCAGCAGTAGCCTCAATAGCCAGGATATAGAATCAACCTAGATGTCTAACAACTGAAGAATGGATAAAGAAAATGAGGTATATATACACAATGGAATACTATTCAACCATAAAAAGAATGAAATCCTGCCATTCAAGGCAACATGAATGGAACTGTGGGACATTATATTTCTCAGGGTCCTCCAGAGAAACAGAACCATCAGGATGTATGTGTAGAGAGAAAGATTTATTATAAGGAATTGGCTCATGTGATTATGGAGGCTAAATCCCCAAATATGCTGTTGGCGAGCTTGACAAATAAGTGAAATAAACCAGGAACAGAAAGTTAAACACTGCGTGTTCTCATTCGTATATGGAACCTTAAATGAAGCTGATCTCATAGAAGTAGAAAGCAGAAAAGAGGTTATTAGAGACCTGAAAGGGTAGACGAAAGGAAGGGATAGAGAGAGATTTATTAAAGGATGCAAAATTACAGCTAGATAAGAGGAACAAGTTCTAGTGTTTCATAGCACTGTAGGATGACCATAGTTAACAATAATGTATATTTTCAAATGGCTACAAGAGAGAATATTGAATGTTTCCAACACAAGAAATGATAAATGTTTGAGATGATGGATATCTAATTACATTGATCTGATCCCCTCACATTATTATATGTGTCAAAGCACCACAATGTACTCCATAAATATATACAATTATTATGTGTCAATAAGAAATAAAAATAAATAAAGGTATCTTCTTCCACAAGCTGTTGCTACCATTCAGAGGAGAAAATGTTGTAGGCCCAAAGAAGGGATTATAGTAGCATTTGACTGTGGTGATGTATCAGTCAGCGTTCTCCAGGGAAACAGAACCATCGGGTGTATACATATATATATAGAAATTTATTATATGGAATTGGCTCATGTGATTATGGAGTTTAAATCCCAAAATCTGTAGTTGGCAAGCTGGAGACCCAGGAGAGCTGATGGTATAGTTCCAGCCAAAAAGCCAGCAGGCTCGAGACCTATGATGAACTGATTTTCAGTTCAAATCTAAAGGCAGGGTAAAAACCAATATCCCAGCTCAAAGGCAGTCAGGCTGGAAGAATTCCTTCTTACTCAGCCTTTTTGTTCTATTCAGGCCTTCAACTGACCGGATGAGGCTCATCCACATTAGGGGGGCCATCTGCTTTACTGAATCCATTGATTCAAATGTGTGGGGTTTTTTGTTTTGTTTTGTTTTTAAGACAGGGTCTCACTCTGTCATTCAGGCTGGAATGCAGTGGCACAATCTCAGTGCACTGCAGCCTCGACCTCCTGGGCTCAAACAATCCTCCTACCTTAGCCTCCCAAGTAGCTGGGACCACAGGCATGCATCACCACGCTTAGCTAACTTTTGTATTTTTTGTAGAGACAGGGTTTTGCCATGTTGCCCAAGCTGGTCTTGAACTCCTAGACTCAAGTGAGTTGCCTCCCTCGGCCTCCCAAAGTGCTGGGATTATAGACATGAGCCACCATGCCTGGCCTGATTCAAATGTTAATCTCATCCAGAAGGAGCTTCACAAACACACCCAGAATAATGTTTGACCAAATGTCTGGGCACCTGATGGCCCAGTCATTGACATAAGATTAACCACAGATGACAACAATAGCTACCATTTATTGAGGGTCTACTATATGCCAGGCACTTCCCAGATGTATTCCTATTCTGCAAGGCAGGTATTACACATGTTTTTAAACTGAGAAATCAGTTTTTAAACTTTCAGCAACTTGTCCTGAGTCACTCAACTAGTAACTAGCAAGAAAATTTGTTTTTGAGTCTGATGCAAAGCATATGTTTTTCAGCAATGACAAGAACCAAAATAGAAGCATCTTGCATAAGGAGGCAACGTATTTGCAAATACTAAAGCATAAAGTAGACTGTGTTCCAGAGAGGACTCTGGACTCTGGGCCAACACGTAGCTCAGATTAACATGCATCTCTTATGCTAGTTAAAACTATTACCGGTCTGGCAGAAAAATTATTTGATAAGTGTGGTAAAATGCAGAGTCCCATATCCAGAGATTCTGATTCAATGTCAGCAGTAGAGTCCAGCAATCTATTCCGGGTGATTCTGGTTCAGATGAGAAACGCTACTCGGTCACACTGGATTGTGGTTTCTACAGGGGCCTGAAAAAAGAGTGGGTCACATGGTTTCCTGAGGCCTGTCTGGGATGTGCATCATTTACTTTCTTGAAGAAATAGGCTGCCAACTTGAAGATGGCATTTCCATACCTGGTGTTTATCCTCCAGTTCCAGGATGAGCTTGAGGCTCCCTGGATGGGGAACTGCACACTGTAGGATGGGCTTTGCACTCTTACCTCAAGATTTCAGATGTATGAAAGGTATTTCATACAGTCCTAGGTATACCAACTGTGCCAGTCCAATTTCACAGCCCCTTATGCTGCTTTTTCTGCAGAGTGGAATCACTGGACTGGGGTGGGCCTTGATTCACAGTCTGGCTAAGGACTAGACATGGTCTGGCACAAAAGGTTCTATCTGGCAAGGGCAATGGTAATTGGCTAGACAGTCAGACAGGCTCCACCCAGAATGTGGGGTGGCAGACCTGAGGCCATTAACTAGTAGGTAGTAAGAGATCAAAACTGCTAAGTAGAGAGCACACATGTCATCAGAGAAACTATGGGGAACGGGGGTCAGGGAGTGACGGTAACCAAAGGAAACCTCCGAGTTGACTTGCTCCGAATGGCTTTCTAGTCCTTCCTACTCATATTCCTACAATAAAATCCCCATTTCTTTCTTTTTTTTTTTTTTTTTTTTTTTTTGAGACAGAGTTTTGCTCCTGTTGCCCAGGCTGGAGTGCAATGGTGCGATCTCGGCTCACCACAACCTCCACCTCCCGATTCAAGTGATTCTTCTGCCTCAGCCTGTCAAGTAGCTGGGACTACAGGCATGCGCCACCACACCTGGCTAATTTTGTATTTTTAGTAGAGACGGGGTTTCTCCATGTTGGTCAGGCTGGTCTTGAACTCCCGACCTCAGGTGATCTGCCTGCCTTGGCCTCCTAAAGTGCTGGGATTACAGACGTGAGCTACCATGCCTGGCCTAAAATCCCCATTTCTTTAAAGTGTTTCAAGTCTATTATTTGCAACCAAGAGCCTAACTTCACACACACAGATTATTGATTTCATCAATTGTGAAGGTTTAAGGGATCTCCTTTGCGATTCCTTCAACTATTCAAGATTCCCCTTGTTGAGGTTGTTACCCTGTTTGAGGGGATGGAAGGGGCAGAATATTCCTTAGGTGTTGCAAGAGGAATCCAGCCTTTCCTGGGTCACAACTCTGACTGGAAGCTGTGCCCTCAGTAAGGTTTCCCCAGTCCTGGTGGCAGTGTCTGAGTGGGCACTTCCTTAGATCCCCTGCAGAAATCGTACTTATGAGCTCCTAGAAGACACTGATTTCCATTCTCTCCCAATTCCCTAACATGAGCAGAGTGCCTGGAGGGGATTAAGTGTTCAATACATACAATTGGAAAAACAAGGCACTTTCACAGTCTCTTGTTCATTCTCAAAACTATTTTGGTAGTGTTTTGTTTTCATCATCAGCCTAATTTCACACTTGAGGAAATAAAGTTCAGTGATACTGACTTGTCAGAGATCAAAGAGCTCATCAGTGGTGGAGCCAAAACTCTCCATAAGGATATAATACCCAATAACTCAAATTCCCTCACCCACAAAAATCTTTTCAATCATCTCCCCTTTATCCTAACCACTGATGTAACTCAGATCTTCACATTCCTTTTCTCTTTTATCCTCAACTTTTAAATTCAGGGTACATGTGTAGGATGTGCAGGTTTGTTACACAGGTAAATGTGTGCCGTGGTGGTTTGCCGCACAGATCATCCCATTACCTAGGTACTAAGCCCAGCATCCCTTATTCTTCCTGATGCTCTCCCTCCCCCCATCCCCATCCCCACCCCCAACAGGCTCCTGTGTGCTGTTCCCCCGCCATGTGTCCATGTGTTCTCATTGTTCAGCACCCACTTATAAGTAAGAACATGCAGTGTTTGATTTTCTGTCCCTGGATTAGTTTGCTGAAGATAATGGCTTCCAGCTCCATCCATGTCCCTGAAGATCACATTTCTAACCTTCCAACAGATCTTCCTGCCCAGGTTTTACCCCCAACCTATCTTCCACACCACCACCAAAGTTAAATTTCCAAAATCTAACTCTGATCACGCCACTCTACTCACAGTCTACTGCATATGAGACAAAGGCCCTAACTCTCATGGTTTTCAAAGCCCTCCATGATCAGGCCTCAGCTTGCTTTCGCAGTCTCATTTCTATCACCAGATTCCACGCATCAATTCTTTTCATCAAAACGCTGGGCTTTCCCCCGGTTTTCAACATGCCATTTGTTTCTCTTCCATAATCCATTGTTAGCTTTTTCCCAGCCAGCTCT
The DNA here is from genome assembly GCF_028858775.2 of Pan troglodytes. Classification (NCBI taxonomy): domain Eukaryota; kingdom Metazoa; phylum Chordata; class Mammalia; order Primates; family Hominidae; genus Pan; species Pan troglodytes. The sequence continues at coordinate 56,988,149 of NC_072414.2, forward strand.
ATAACTAGCTCATACATACAAGGGAATGTATGACAAATTTATGGTTTAAAGAATAATAAAAGAACAATCATGCTCCCACCTAAACATTACCAAACCCCCTATAGTGTTCTTTTAAGTCTCTGTGCCTCTGCACATGCTAGAATGTCCTTCCAGGCCTTAGTCTGCATAGTAAACTCATCCTTTGGAAGCTAATTCCATTGACTTCCTCTGGGAAGCCTCCGTTGACACCCGTGAGGGACACAATGCTTCCCTTATGCCTCTACTATGGCATTTATAACTCTTATATTTGCTTACACATTTGTCTCCCTGGTAGGTTGAAGATGTCAAATATTTGATCTCTGAATCTCTGGTAGCCAGTTTGAAGTTCTATTTACACAGTAAGTGTTCAATAAATCAGATGACCACACAACCCAGTTTGCCTGGGAGAGTCCTGGTTTATGTCTGTTGCCCTGGAGTAATTATAAGTGCTTCTTTCACTCATAAAAGTCCTAACTTAGATGACCAAATCACCCTATCCATAAATGTTGAATTAACAAATGACTTAATGAATAGAGAAAGACTTTCACTGTCAGAATCTAGGCAGGAAAAGCCAATGTGAGGATTCTGCGGCTACTGTGCCTCCTTCTCCTCCAGAAGTGCTTGACTCTCCTGGAGACAGAGAAGATGAGTTTGCACACACCAGATGCTCAATAACCTTTATTGCACAAGTAAGTTGAAAAATGTTAGCATGTTCCTACTTCAAGAAAACCTGGGCCGGGTGCAGTGGTTCATGCTTGTAATCCCAGCACTTTGAGAGGCCAAGGCAGGAGGAGTGCTTGGGCCCAGGAGTTCAAGACTAGCCTAAGCAACATAGTGAGACCCCTGTCTCTACAAAATTTTTTTTAAAAACTAAAAAAGAAAATTAGCCAGGCGTGGTGGCCCTACTTTGGGAGGCTGAGGCTGGAGGATCACTTAAGCCCAGGAGGTTGAAGATGCAGTAAGCAGTGTTTCACGCCACTGGACTCCAGACTGTGTGAGAGAGCAAGACTCCATCTCTAAAAAAATTAATAAAAAAAAATAAAATATGGATGTAAAATGTTAATTTATAGTACAGATCAATGTGGCAGAGATTATTAAATATTACCTATGTTTACTACTTGGTTAAATCTAGCTGGTAGTGAAATGTAGAGCTGGATTTACTACTTATAGGAAATAAAAAATGCAGATTCAATACTCCTAAAATGTCAGTGGTGACTTGATTTTTAAAAAATTAAACAGATGCACTGTTTTTAAAAAAACCTCTTCTCGGCCAGGCATGGTGGCTCACACCTGTAATCCCAGCACTTTGGGAGGCCAAGGCGGGCGGATCACGAGGTCAGGAGATCAAGACCATCCTGGCTAACCCAGTGAAACCCCATCTCTACTAAAAATACAAAAACAAAAATTAGCCAGGCATGGTGGCGGACGCCTGTAGTCCCAGCTACTTGGGAGGCTGAGGCAGGAGAATGGTGTGAACCTGGGAGGTGAAGCTTGCAGTGAGCTGACATCACGCCACTGCGCTCCAGCCTGGGCCACAGAACAAGACTCCGTCTCAAAAAAATAAAAATAAAAACAAAAAACCTCTTCTCAGTGTGTATGTAGGTACATACATACACCAGTTAGGGTTGCCCTTGTTCTTAAGGAAAGATAATCTCCTTGAGTTTCGTATCATAAATACAAGTTTTATTTAAACTTTTTTGTAATTCAAGTAAAAAAAAAGCTGTTTTTTAACTACTGTTACATAAAAAGTGGAAAGTGAGGCAATCCATCTTTTCGACAATAATCTTCTCTTCTTATAACAATGCCATCTTCTTTGAAAGTCCAGATAATTCCACGCCAGGCACGGTGGCTTACGCCTGTAATCATAGCACTTTGGGAGGCTGAGGTGGGCAGATCACAAGGTCAGGAGTTCGAGACCAGCCTGACCAACATGGTGAAACCCCATCTCTACTAAAAATACAAAAATTAGCTGGGTGTGGTGGCAGGTGCCTGTAATCCCAGCTACTCAGGAGGCTGAGGCAGGAGAATTGCTTGAACCTGGGAGGCGGAGGTTGCAGTGAGCTGAGATAGTGCCACTAGATTCCAGCCTGGGTGACAGAGTGAGACTCTGTCTCAAAAAAAAAAAAAAAAAAAAAAAAAAAAAAGTCCAGATAATTCCTTGTAAATAAGGTTTTTAATAAATTACAAATATGTAATAGGTTTTTATCCATCTTCTTCCTAACTACTCAATGCATTGTTGCATAGCAACAGTTTTTTTCTGCTTCTTCTTTGTTGGAAGTCTGAGAGTCTGAAATCTGCATTGGCTTGGTTGAGCTTGGGAATTTTTTTGGTACCAGGGGTGCAAATATCCATTGTAGAAGTCAGTAGCTGTTAGTGATTTCTTGAGCATCACTGATCGAACCCCAATCCAACCATCCTAAAGGGCAAAATACAAATAGTGAATAGGCAGGGGTGGCAAAACTAAAAAGCCAGGTAAATATTAGTTTATAAAATTTTTATCATGGAAACAAACAAACCAACAAACCTTTACTAAATGCCTAGCTGCAAACAGCACTATACTAAGTAACATGTAGAATTCCTTGACTCTATTAGGTTGGTGCAAAAGTCATTGCGGTTTTTGCCACTGAAATTAAAAGCTTATTACCAAGGAGCGATAACAAATGTATAGATCTGTATAAATATTTAAATACAAAGGGAGCAGAATAAAAGGTATGTAACATGAAATACACATATAGGCCAGGCGTGGTGGCTCACGCCTGTAATCCCAGCACTTTGGGAGGCCGAGGCGGGTGGATCACCTGAGGTCAGGAATTCGTGACCAGCCTGACCAACATGGCGAAACCCCGTCCCTACAAAAATACAAAAATTAGCCAGGCGTGGTGGCGGGTGCCTGTAATCCCAGCTACTTGGAAGACGGAGGCAGGAGAATCGCTTGAACCCAGGAGGTGGAGGTTGCAGTGAGCTGAGATCACACCACTACACTCCAGCCTGGGCAACTCCATCTCAAAAAAAAAAAAAAAAAAAAAAAGGGAAATACATATATATAGACCCAGAAAAGGACAGCGAGACATATGCATCCAACACTGTTCCAGAATAAGCTGGCGAGAGACAAAGAGAGGTTGATGGAGTTTTGTATTCACAGTCTGTAGGTCAGATCAATCTATCACACATTTTAAACATTTTCTTTTTTTTTTTGAGATGGAGTTTCGCTCTTGTTGCCCAGGCTGGAGTGTGATGGCACGATCTCGGCTCACCACAACCTCCGCTTCCCGGGCTCAAGCGATTCTCCTGCCTAAGCCTCCCAAGTAGCTGGGATTACAGGCGTCTGCCACCACGCTCGACTAATTTTTGTACTGTTAGTAAAGACGGGGTTTCTCTATGTTGGTCAGTCTGGTCTCGAATTCCCGACCTCAGGTGATCCACCCACCTCAGCCTCCCAAAGTGCTGGGATTACATGTGTGAGCCACCTTGCCCGGCTAAACACTATTCTTAAGTATGAAATATCTCACATGAACACCATATGATGCAAAATACCTAGGAAATGGAAGGAATGTAGAACACTTCTCAGAACACACCATGATCTTATAAAACAATAATGATTCCAAAGTTATTTTAAATAGTTCAGAAATCTCCTCTTTACTACTGTTAAGCAGTAAAAGCAAGTAGGATACGTGTCCTGTAGTAGTTCAGCCAGATGTTTTGATATGACTATCTTTTATGTTACCAAGCACAAGAGCTGTTAATTAAATTGGGCTACTGAAAATACACGTGTTCTTTTAAGAAAGCACTCAAGTTACTGAATCTTCTTTCTTTGATTGACTAATAATAATGCCTTGGCAAAACTTCATCACTTTCAAAAATTATGCTAGAGACTTCACTATTTCTTAAGAAAATTAAATGATCTCCTGACCCAATCTATGGACAGGCAGTTAAGTGAAGTTCCAACTAAAAATAATAAATGATACAGACTATAACACAGTAAAACAACTATGATAACTTGAAACTAGTGGAAAACATACCTTGCAATAAACCAACAGTATTTGTGACTGTTTGTGGTATATTACTGATCCTGGAATAAGAGCCTGTCCCGTTAATTTTGGATCTGAAGAATGGAAAAAAGAAAAGATATACAAGAGAGAAAAGCAATTATGCAACTTCATAGTACTTCTTAAAAATCAAAAAACATCTTGGGAGGCAGTACTGATACCGGAGAGAACACATTTGCTGATGTTGACTTTGTAAACCAAAACTTACAAGGAAACCACAGTGCTCTCTGTACATCAGAAACCCAAAGGAAAGCTTCCCATGCACATACAAAGCTATAATTCCTTTACCCAGTGACCACCTAAAATGCTCAATCTACAAGTTTTGTGTTAGCGCTTTGGTGAAATAACTAGCCAACAGGGGGAAATACATAGGATGTTTAGGATTTAGGCTGGCCCTTTCATCCCTGCCCAAACAAATCCTAATTCCTAGGTTCCTGGGGAACTCCAACTACCTCTAAATTAAACCAGCTTCCTCTGTGGCTCACATTCCTTCTGTCCACCATATTGGGAGGATGCTGATGGGCCTCAGAATGGACTTGTGGCATGAAGTATGAATACACTCTGGCCTAGATTTTCACTGAGTTGCCCAGATATTTTCATTATAATTTTCACCAGAATGAAACTAATTGAGTCATTCTGCACTCTCTGAAAACCTTAAGGCAGGAAATCACAGAGCTTAAAATGGGATAGGAACACTGCTTTGCCTACTCCCCAGGGTCCTGTAATGTTTTTTTTTTTGAAATGGAGTTTCACTCGTTGCCCAGGCTGGAGTGCAGCGGCGCAATCTTGGCTCACTGAAACCTCTGCCTCCCAGGTTCAAGCGACTCTCCTGCCTCAGCCTCCAAAGTAGCTGGGATTACAGGCATGTGCCACCATGCCCAGCTAAATTTTTGTATTTAGTAGAGACGGGGCTTCACCATGTCAGTCAGGCTAGTCTCGAACTCCTGACCTCAGGTGATCCACCCACCTTGGCCTCCCAAAGTGCTGGAATTACAGGGGTGAGCCACCCGCGCCCGGCCAGTTCTTGTAATGATTAAATGAGAAAATATATGAGAATGAGTGTTGAAAAGAATAAGACAATAAGTGAATGTAAAGTATTATCATTACTGAACTGAAACAAACTAAAATAGTTCTTATTTTTAGTAACTGTGACATATGATAAAACAGACGTATTTCCAGATACACTACAGTGAAAACATCTTCCATGTTAGCTATTCAAAAGTTAGTACCAGCAAGGACTGAACTGTTAACTTCTACCAAATCCAGAAGTTTAATGGTATTCGCCATCCAGAGCGTCTGCAACGGAATCTGCAAGTAAAATTAAAGAAGGTATGATAAAGGAATACACTCAACTCCCAAACCCTTTTCAACTACTATTTTGTGTTAATCTGGACTTTTCTTTCAATTAGAGGAATTGGGAACTCAGTCACTAAGTTTGATGGAACAGACCATAAACACGACTCTCTACATCAGTGTTTCCAGGATTTATAAGATTTTTTTTTTTTTTTTTTTTTGAGACGGAGTCTCGTTGTGTCACCAGGCTGGAGTGCAGTGGCGCGATCTTGGCTCACGGCAAGCTCCGCCTCCCGGGTTCACGCCATTCTCCTGCCTCAGCCTCCCGAGTAGCTGGGACTACAGGCGCCTGCAACCATGCCCGGCTAATTTTTTGTATTTTAAGTAGAGACGGGGTTTCACCATGTTAGCCAAGATGGTCTCTATCTCCTGACCTCATGATCCGTCCGCCTTAGCCTCCCAAAGTGCTGGGATTACAGGCGTAAGCCACCGCGCCCGGCCGATTTATAAGATCTTAAATGTTACTTTAAAATCAATGTTTATATCTAATATACTAATATTTCCAATTAAAAATTTATTATCCTTATAAAAAATGCAAGCATTACATCAATTATGTTAAAAAATTTTAGAAAGTGATATTCTGTATTTATTCCCATCCCTATAGGTAACGACTGTTAAGTTTGATGTGCATTTCCCTGTATTTTTTTCTACAAATATTATTATAAAAATCTAGAACACAGTGATAGAGACAGGAGACAGCCAAATGCCACCCAGGTCATTATGCACAGTGGGCTTGCCTAAACATGTCCATGGTGAAAAATTCTGTCCCTTAACACATGCACAGTAAAGGAAATAAATCAAGGTGGCGTGGCTCAGACTAAGGGCCCCGCATGAGCACTGGAAGAATGGGGGTGGAGCCACCAGGAATTTCTGCCTTAGGCAGGGGAAGAGCCTGGCCTCTTCAGCTCCTGTGTGGTGGCCTGGTATTCAATCTGTGAGGTGGGAGCCTGTTGGCAGGACCCCTTCTTTTTTTGCTGGGAGCTTTCTTTTAATAAATTCCACTCTCCTCACCTTTCAATGTGTCCACGTGCCTCATTTTTCCTGGTTGTGAGACAAGAACCCAGATTTTAGCTGAGTTAAGGAGCAAAAAGTCCTGCATCAATACTGTTTTACAAGGACTTTTGTTATGTGACCATAAAGCATTGATGTTTCATCAGTACATACTTATCAATTTCACTCTATCTGCTGCACAGTAACCCATTTTATGAATATGTAATTTATGCAACTACCTTTATGATATATATTTGTTATTTTCAATTTATTGCTATTTATAACACTATAAACTAGGGTAATAACCTTGTAGATATATCTTTGAGGACTTACACATTTCTGGATAATAGTTTTGGGGTTTTTTGTTTTTAAAGTGGAATGCGTGGGTTAAACAGCATCAACATTTTATTGCTAAACTGCCTGGATAAGTGAGAAAAAAATATGATAATCTCTTGCTGTTTATTATTAGCGAAGCTGAGAAGCTGTCCATATATTTATGTGCACTTTTAATTTATTTATCTGTAACCTGCCTATTTATGCCCTTTGGTTATATTTTTTAAAACTGGGATGGTTATCTCATTAATTTGCAAAAATATTTTCTATATTTAGGAAATTAGCCTTTTAACTCTTACATGTGTTGTGAATATTTTCCTCAGTTTGTTGACTTTTAATCTTGGGGACAGCCATTTTTTCCATGCATAAGTTTTTTATTTTCATAATTATATTTCTAAGTCTTTTCTCTCATGACTTTGGTGGTTCATATCATACTTAAAAAGGACTACCCCACACTTTAAGATTATTAAATATTGTCAAATTATTCAGTTGTGCTTTTTTCTAGTCCTTGTGATTTTACTTTTTATATTTAAATTCTTGATCCATCTATATTTTGATTTTCTTATTATGGTAAAAAACACATAAGAAAAATGTACTCGATTAACAAATTGTAAGTATACCATACAGTATTGTTAACTACATATGCATTGTTATAATATAGCAGTTACTATGATTTTAAAAGATAGGATTTGAGGGCTTCCCCCACCAATGGTTGGCCAGTTATCCCAATACTATTTACTAGATAATCCATCTTATCTTATCTTCTGTTTTCTGATTCTCAGTGCAGTGCTCTTTTTATGACACCCCTTAAAGAGGGTATTTAACTTTCAGAAGAGTTAGGTTGTTGTAATAATTTGAACATTAAATCAAATAAGTAAATGAATTTGAAGAACAAGTTCATAACCGTATCTATGTCATAGCCTCTTCTATAACTTGCTAGCTCACTTTTCTTTCGCCTGCTTCAATAAAAGTTCTGAAACGATTTTCATATGTGCAATTTTTTTCTTTTAAATAACTCAAAATATTTTTGAAACATGCTTACTGACTAAAAAAGATTTCTATTTACTGAGAGTAATAAACATGCTAGGTACATACTCAGAATATAGTCTTGTTCTTGAGGAGGTAAAGCTCACCTTATCATCAGAGCATTGTAGAAAGGAAAGGGATGGTAAGAATATAATCATTTTGGTGTCTGCCATCATTACTGCCAAAATAGTCTGTTTGCATGAATTTACATTCACCTAGTTCATTTCCTTTGATCTTGACAGTTGTGTACATGGTCATTAATCCCACTTTAGAGGTAAAAAAAGCAGAAGCTCAAAGACAAGGGCCTTCCTCTCGTTAGTAAAGGGCAACCCTAGGAACCAAACCCCACCTTCTGGCTCAGTCTTTCATAGCACAAAGTTTTTCTCCATGTACAGGGAAGATAAAACTGCAGAGGGTAAGAATCATCATGTAGTAAGTTATAGGTGCCAAGAGATTTCAAGCTACTGGCCTAAATTGCATCTCAGGAAGTTGTCTACTTGATATCTCCATATGAATGTCTTCTAACTTAATATATGTCAAACTTAACATGGCCAAAACTATTGATTTCTCTTCCCAAATGTTCCTCCCCAGACATCCTCATCTCAATTAAATGGTTCCACTATCCACCCAGTTTCTCAAGCCAAAAATCTATGAATGATTCTAATTTATCTTTCCCTAATTTCCCAGATTCCATCAGCAAATTCCACTGACTCTATCTATCTCCAAGCATAGTCTGGATGTCCACTTCTTTTTATCCACCATTATCATTGTTCCAAACTGCCATCATCTGTCATCTGGCTACAGTTGCAGCAGCTTCTTTTTATTTTTTTAATTTTTTTTTTAAAAGACAGGATCTTGCTCTGTCATCCAGGCTGGAGTGCAGTGGTGGAATCACAGCTCACTGCAGCCTCAACCTCCCAGGGTCAAGTGATCCTCCTACCTCAGCCTCCCGAGTAGCTGGGACTACAGGTGCATCCCACAATACCTAGCTAATTTTTGTATATTTTGTAGAGACAGGGTTTCACCATGTTGCCCAGACTGGTCTGGAACTCCAGGGCTCAAGCGAGTCGCTCTTCTTGGCCTCCCAAAGTGCTGGTATTACAGGTGTGAGCCACCACACCCAACCAATTCCCTAACTGACCTCCACTCCACTCTCTAGCAGCAGCCAGGGCAACCTTTTAAGAATGTACATACCTAATCCCATTACTCCCCTGCCGTGGCCCTCTGATGTCAATCCTACTCAATCTTGCTTCTCCCCTCACCTTAGCTACTCTCCATCTTGCCAGCTATGCTCCAGCCACACCAGCCTCATTTCTGTCCCTCAAACATGTCCAACTCTTTTCCATCTTGAGTTGTTTTTTTGTTTTGTTTTGTTTTTTGACAGCTTTATTGAGATGTAATTCACGTACCAGAAAATTCACCCTTTTGAAGCTTCCAAATCAGTGGTTTTTAGCAGACTCAGGGTCATTCAACCAATGTCACTCGTTTTTTTCTTGCCTAATTTTTAGAACATTTTCATTACCTCTCTCTCCCAGAAAAAACGCACATCCATTATCAGAAAATTCCCATTATCCTCTCTCCTCCAGCCTATGGATTTGCCTATTTTGGACATTTCATATAAATGGAGTAATAACATATGTAGTCTGTTGTGACAGGGTTTTTTCACTTAGCATATTTTTCAGGTTCATCCATGTCATAAGCATGTGATTATGGTTATGGCTGAGTATTAATAATATTCCACCGTATGGCTATATACCACATTTTTTTAACGCATCCATCAGTTGGATATTTGGGTTGTTTTCACTTTTTGGCTATTCTGAATAATGCTGCTATGAAGATTCGGGTACACATTTTTGTGTGAGCACAATGTTTCCAATTCTCTTGAGTATAAACCTAGGAAAGGAAATGCTGGGTCATAAGATACTTCTGTGTTTCACTTTTTGAGGAACGGCCAAACTGTTTTCCACACAGGTTGCACCATTTTTAAGAGGTAAACATGGTACCATGAATGTATGAAGTTTCCAAATTTCTCCACATCCTTGCCAACACTAGTTTTTGTCTGTTTTTTGAATTATAGCCATCCTAATGGGTGTGAAGTGGTATCTCATTGTGGTTCTGATTTGCATATCCCTAAAGACAGATGAAGTTGCTGATCTTTTATGTGCTTACTGGCCATTCATATTATGTATCTGCTTGAAACAAATGTCTACTCAGGGCCAGGGCAGTGGCTCATGCCTGTAATCCCAGCACTTAGGGAGGCTGAGGCAGGTGGATCACCTGAGGATAGGAGTTCGAGACCAGCCAGGTCAACATGGTGAAACCCCGTCTCTACTAAAAGTACAAAAATTAGCCGGGCGTGGTGGCGCTTGCCTATAATCCCAGCTACTAGGGAGGCTGAGGCAGGAGAATCGCTTGAATCCAGGAGGCAGAGGTTGCAATGAGCCAAGGTCGCACCATTGCACTCCAGCCTGGGCAACAAGAGCAAGACTCCATCTCAAAAACAAACAAAAAAGAAATGTTTACTCAGAATTTTTGGCCATTTTTAATTGGGTTATTTGTCGTTTTACTGCTGAGTCATTGTAAGAATTCTTTACTCTGGATATTAGGCCCTTATCAGTTATATGATTTGCAAATATTCCCTCCCATTCTGTAAGTTGTCTTTTTTTTTTTTTTTTTTTTTTTTTTGAGACAGGGTCTCACTTTGTCACCCAGGATGAAACACAGTAGTGCAATCACAGCTCACTGCAGCCTCGACCTCCCTGGCTCAAGTGCATCCTCCCATTCCAGCCTCCCAAGTAGCTAGGACCACAGGTGTGCACCATGATGCCCAGCTAATTTTTTACTTTTTGTAATGATGGGGACTCACTACATTGCCCAGTCTGGTCTCAAATTCTTGGGTTCAAGCAGTCCTCCTGTCTCAGCCTCCCAAAGTGCTGGGATTATAGGCATGAGCCACCATGCCTGGCCTACCTGTCTTTTTTACTTTGTTGATAGTGTCCTTTGAAGCACAACTATTTTTAATTTTGATGAAGTCCAATTTCTCTATTTTTAGTCTGATTGCTTATGCTTCATGGCATCATATCTAAGAAACCACTGCCTAATTCAATGTCATGAATATTTACACCTATATTTTCTTCTAAGAGTTTTCTAGTTTTAGCTACTCATTTAGCTTCTTTAACTTTTACATATGATGTGACATAGGGTCCAAATTCATTCTTTTGATTGTGGACATCCAGTTATCCCAGCTCCATTTATTGAGAATACTATTCTTTCTCCATTGGATTGTCTTGGCACTCTTGTCAAAAAAAAAAAAAAAAAGGTGGGTGGGAGGGGAGAGGGATAGCATTAGGAGATATACCTCATGTAAATGATGAGTTAATGGGTACAGCACACCAACATGGCACATGTATACATATGTAACAAACCTGCACGTTGTGCACATGTACCCTAGAACTTAAAGTATAATAATAATAATAATAATAAAAAGAACTATCTTTTGGGAACTACCTTTAGAAAAAAAAATCAATTGACCATAAATGTATGGGTTTATTTCTAGACTTTTAAAATAATTTGAGACAGAGTCTCACTCTGTCACCCAGGCTGGAGTGCAGTGGTGTGATCTCAGGTCACTGCAACCTCCACCTCCCAGGTTCAAGCGATTCTCGTGCCTTAGCCTCCTGAGTAGCTGGGACTACAAGCGTGCACCACCATATCTGGCTAATTTTTGTAAATATTTTTAGTAGAGATGAGGTTTCACCATGTTGGCCAGGCTGGTCTCAAACTCCTGACCTCAAGTGATCCACCTGCCTCAGCCTCCCAAAGTGCTGGGAATACAGGCATAAGCCATCATGCCTGGCTTATTTCTAGACCCTTAATTCGATTCTAATGAGCTATAGCCAGTACCACACTATCTTGGTTAACTGTAGTTTTACAGCAAGTTTTGAAACTGAAAACTATGAGTCTTCCAATTTTGTTAGTTTCGGCTATTCTGGGCCCCTTGCAATTCTGTATACATTTTAGGAGCAGCTTGTCAATTTGTACAAAGAAGCCAATTGGGATTTTTTTTTTAGGAATTGTGTTGAATCTGTACATCAACTTGGGGAGTAGAGACATCTTAACAATACTAAGTTTATCCAATCAATGAATACTGGGGTCTTTCCATTTACTTGGGTCTTCTTTACTGTTTATTAGCTCTAATAGTTTTTTTTGGAACTTCTTCATGATTTTCTATATGCAAGATCATATCATCCACAAATAGAGACAGCTTTACTTCTTCCTTTCCAACCTTTTGTTTGGTTGCCTTTTGTTTCTTTTTTCTTGTCTAACTGCCCCAACGGAACAAAGTTGAATAGAAGACATTTAACTTTGAGAGCGCAGACATCTTTATCTTCTTTGTGATCTTAAGGGAAAGGCTTTGTCTTTCTTTTATTTTCTTTCTTTCTTCTTCTTCTTCTTTTTTTTTTTTTAAGAGACAAAGTCTGGCTATATTGTCCAGGCTGGTCTCGAACTCCTGGCCTCAAGCAATCCTCCCGCTCAGCCTCCAAAATACCTGGGACTACAAGTGTCCACCACTGCGCTTGGCTTCTTTCATTAAGTATGATGTTAGTTACAGGGTCTTCATAGATGTCCTTTATCAAGTTGAGGAAATGCTCTTCTATTTCTAGTTTATTGAGGTTTTTTTACATGTGTTGGATTTTGTCAAATGCTTTTTCTGCATCTATTGAGACAGTGATGTAGCTTTTGTCCTTTATTCTACTAATATGATATGTTACATTGACTGATTTTCATATGTTGAACCAACCTTGCATTCCTGGGATAAATCCCACTTGGGGCACGGTGTGATGGCTCACACCTGTAATGCCAGCATGTTGGGAGGCTGAGGTGGGCGGATCACTCAAGTTCAGGAGTTTGAGACCTGCGTGGCCAACATGGTGAAACCCCATCTCTACTAAAAATACAAAAAAATGAGCTGAGCATGGTGCTGCATGCCTGTAATCCCAGCTACTCAGGAGGCTGAGGTAGAATTGCTAGAGCCCGGAAGGCGGAGGTTGCAGTGAGCTGAAACTGCACAGTTGCGCTCCAGCCTAGGCGACAGGGCGAGACACCATCTCAAAAAAAAAACAAAAAACAAAAAACAAAACCCAAAAAACAATCCCACTTAGTCATCATGTATAATCCTTTTTTATATGTTGCTGGATTCAGTTTGCTAACTCTGTGGAGGACTTGTGCATCTATATTCAGGGATATCAGTCTGGAGTTTCCTTTTCTTGTGATTCTTTGGGTTAGCCCACCTTGGGTTTTGTACTAGCTGTTCCTCTGCCTGGAATGCTCTTCTCTGTTCTAGGCATGGCTGGCTCCTTATTGTCTTTCAGATTTCAGCTTAAGTGTCAGAAAGAGGCTTTCCCCATCACCAATCTAAAATAACCTCCAGTTATTCTATCACATGATCCTATTTTTATTTTCATCAAGGAATTTATCACACTATTTGATTTTTTTTTTTTTTTTTTTTTTTTGAGATGGAGTTTCGCTCTTGTTGCCCAGGCTGGTGTGCAATGTGCAATCTCGGCTCACCATAACCTCCACCTCCTGGGTTCAAGCAATTCTCCTGCCTCAGCCTCCCAAGTAGCTGGGATTACAGGCATGTGCCACTAGGTCTGGCTAATTTTTTTGTATTTTTAGTAGAGACGGGGTTTCTCCATGTTGGTCAGGCTGGTCTCGAACTCCTGACCTCAGGTGATCCGCCCGCCTTGGCCTCCCAAAGTGCTGAGATAACAGGCATGAGCCACCGTGCCCGGTCTTTTTTTTTTTTTTTTTTCTTTTGAGACAGAGTCTTGCTCTGTCGCCCAGGCTGGAGTGCAGTGGTGTGATCTTGGCTCACTGCAACCTCTGTCTCCTAGGTTCAAGCAATTTTCTTGCCTCAGCCTTTCTAGTAGCTGGGATTACAGGCGCATGCCACGACGCCCAGCTAATTTTTTTGTGTGTTTTTAGTAGAGACAGGGTTTCACCATGTTGGCCAGGCTGGTCTCAAACTCCTGACCTCAGGTGATGCATCTGCCTCAGCCTCCCAAAGTGCTGGGATTACAGGCGTGAGCCACCATGCCTGGCCTGATTTTTTTTTTTTTTTTTGCTTACTTGTTGTCTGTCCTCCCACAACACCGGTATCTATAGTACCTAGTACACTGCTTGACACATAATAGGCCTTCAATAAATATTTTGTTTAATGAATGAATGAATAATAGCAGCTATCATGTAATGAGTACCTATTCTGTGCCAGATACTGTACAAGATGCTGTAAATACATTATACCAGCCCTGATATTCCAATGAACAAACTAAAGCTCGGAGGTTAAATAACTTTCCTGAGTCTACGAAGTTAGGAAGTAGCAGAGTCAAGATGGAACCCAGCACTGTCTGGCCCTATGGTCCTTGTTTCCTGATGCCATTCTGTGGCAGCAGGAAAATAATAGGATTTGAAGTAAGATAGATCTCGTTCAAAACCTGACTCTGACTTTCATTAACTAGCAACACGACATCGAGTAACACTTAATAACAATTCATTATCTACTTTAAGCCTCAATTTCTTCAACTTTAAAGTGGGATGATAATAACTATAACATGAGTCTGTGATCCTCCTTACTGAAGAATTTAGCATGCTATAGATATCCAATGGTGGTTCCCCATTTTACCCAACATTAATAACAGAGATGGTCCATTAAAAATCACACACTTGGCCAGGCACAGTGGCTCATGCCTGTAATCCCAGAACTTTGGGAGGCTGAGAAGAGCAGATCACTTGAGCTCAGCAGTTCAAGACCAGCCTGGGCAACATGGCAAAACCTCGTCTCTACAAAAAAATACAAAAATTAGCCAGGTGTGGTGGTGTGTGCCTGTGGTTGCAGCTACTCAGGGGCTGTCACAGGAGGCTCACTTGAGCCTGGGAGGCAGAGGTTGCAGTGAGCCAAGGTTTCTCCACTGTACTCCAGGCCTGGGTGACAGAGCTAGACCCCGTCTCAAAAAATAAAACAACACACACACACAAACACACACACGGTAAGCTCAGTGTTCAAATAACACAAGTAGCTATTGAAATGAAAGGAAAAAACCCCACAAATTTATCAATGAACTGAGAATTTAACTCAGACATTTTAACAAACTGTTATATTACTACACTTGGTGTACCATATGTAGAAATCAATGATTTAACAATTTGATTGTAAAAAATTGGCTAAAGGCAGAAAGACATACTGGAAAAAGCACAGGATTAGGAGTGAGAAGATTTAAGTTCATTATTTAGTGACTGGACATTCCTGTTAGTCATCTCATTTCTTTCCCCTCACCTATGAAGTAGGATAGTAAAACTTGGTTATGTGAAACTGCAATATACATATATTTAAAAGTGCTTTGTGAATTCTAAGGTCTCTATAAACACTTTAAACAGCTTAAAGAATTTTTAAGAATAAATTTCAGGTTTTCTAGGTTTTGTTCCTAAGATCAACCTTTTATTTGGGATGTTTTTATTTGGGATTATTCCTAAATAAAAATATTTAGAAAGCAAATTACACACATAGAAAACCAACTAGGTAGAACTGCAACCTGACTTCCCAACTTACTATATTTCCAATGGCACGGTAAAGTCTGAATATTTGTTCTGAAGTTTGTTCCTCCCATTTTATACAACTGGTACCAGCAGAAATCTTAGGGGCTACAAGATAAAACCAAGAGCAAAAATGAACATCAGGGTCAGTGTCCATGAATTGACAGCTATTGATACTGAATAAGAGATACCAGAGAATTCATTCTAACCTCTCAACTTTTCTATATGTTCAAAATTTTCCATATATCAAGTAAAAAAATAAATAAATAATCATATAAATACTAAAATAAAACGTGGGTGAACTTCTTTACATCCTGGGAGTAGAAAATGCCCTTCTAACTATGAAATGAGACTATTCAAACTTTTTTTTTTCTTTTGAGATAGGGTCTTGCTCTGTCACCCAGGCTGGAGTGCAGTGGCGTGATCTCAGCTCACTGCAACCTCCACCTCCCAGGCTCAAGAGATTCTTGTGCCTCAGCCTCCCGAGTAGCTGGGACTACAAGCGTGCACTACCATGCCTGGCTAATTTTTTGTATTTTTAGTAGAGACAGGGTTTTGCCATGTTTGCCAGGCTGGTCTCGAACTCCTAACCTTAAGTGATCCACCCGCCTCATCCTCCCAAAGTGCTAGGATTAGATGCATGAGCTACCATGCCTAGGCAAAATAAATTAAAAAAAAAAAAAAAAAAGACAAAAAGAAATCCCATAAGTTAAATCAAAAGACAAATGACATACTGAATTTGCAAGTTATGTCAGAGAGGACTAATTTCTCTATTATGAAATATAAGTACTCAAAAAACTGAGAAGAAAAAGACCAAAATGTTGATAGGAACATGGGCAAAAGATATACTACCACCCAGAAAAAAGAAATGCAAATAGTTCTTAAATATATGAAAAGATCTTCAACATTACTGACAGGAATAAGGTACATTAAAACTACTCCAAGTAGTTTTACTATACTATTCTGAATAACCATGTGCCTGTTATCTTCCTAATCTTACTATTATTTGAAATAGCAAAAGATTGGAAACAACCCAAATGCCCATCAATAAGACATCTGTTGGGTTAATTATGATATATTCACATAGCTGAGAACTATGCCACCATAAAAAACAAAAAGAAGGCCAGGCATGCCTTTGGGAGGCCAAGGCAGGAGGACGGCTTGAGTCTAGGAGTTCAAGACCAACCTGAGCAACATAGTTAGAACTTGTCTCTACAACAAGTTAAAAAATTAGCCAGGCATGGTGGAATGTACATGTAGTCCCAGCTACTTGGGAGGCTGAGGTGGGAGGACTGCTTGAGCCTGGGAGGTTGAGACTGCAGTAAGCCATGATCACACTATTGCACTTCAGCCTGGGTAACAGAGACCCTATCTTAAAAAAAAAAAGAAAGAAGGAGGAAAATCTCTTCTTACTAATAGGAAGTAGTCTCCAAGATACACTATTAAGTGAAAAAACAAAGGCATAGAAAAATATGTATTTTATGCCACCTTTTGTGAAGGAAAAATAAAAAATAACACTATGTAGGTGTTTGCTTATTTTGGCAAAAGGAAACACTGGAAGACTAAATCAGAAACTAATAAAAATGTTACCTATAGAGGGAGGAATACGGGTTAAATAAGATAGAGATGGAAGTAGGACTTCTATGAGTGTACCTTTTTAAGCTGTTTTAACTTTTGAACCATGTAAATATTTTATGCATTCAAAAAATAAAATTTAATCATAAAAGAAAATAAAGCAATCCCTAAAATAAAAAAAACAACTGAAACTTAACTATGTATGAAACTAGGTAACAAAACCACATGGAAAAAATAATCATTACCAGGAAGTTTTGAAGGCAGTAATCTGACTGTATATCCTTAGGATATATTCTAAGGATCAAAAAGGAAAACTGTAAAGAAATCTTAAATCTTACTTAGTATTTTTACTCTTAGTAGTAATATTGGTATTGTAATGCTGAAATGATGTTATGAATAGCAAATAAATAGGTTAATATTTAATAAAAGATAGTGTGAGAAAATATAAGGAAAACCCTTTAATGATAAATTTGAATCATAAACAATATGAGCTTGAATATTTTTTAAAAATATAACTTCTAGTTTCGTCCACTGATACCTTATCTTGCCATACATTGTTGTACCAGATGATCTCTAATTATCAACCCCACTAAAATGAACAAAAGCTCCCTGGAAATCACACTGGTTGATTTCAGTGTGAGCCAGAGGACACATAGGCGAGCCTGGGACATACTGTGGTGGAAGCAAGGAAGCACTCCAAACTAGTGGGAAGTGAAGAGTGTTAACAGAATGTAGGAGCCAAATTTAAGGGGCTCCCACTGGGCAAATATAAAGAATTATGACTGTAAAACACAATCAATGAAAATCTACATGTCAAATGATACTAAAAAGAACGCATCTGACACCAAAATTGAAGGCAATTAATGGCATCAACTTCTTATTCTAATTAAAGAGAAAGAATTAAGCCCATGTCCCCATTTTAGGATGAACTAAAATTCATCTCCAATTAATGAGGAAAAACTCTTCTTTCCAGAACAATACCAGCTATTAAATGTAAAAGGAATTAGAAAATTGCCATTTTGTAATCCATAGTGAAATAATTCATTTGGGCAAGGAATATCAATCTGTACTAAAACCATCATGTGAAAGGTTGTTAGGGAACAGGATATCTGCACAGTGCCAGAGTATTAATTACCCCACAGATTACCTGCTAATTGCAAAAGGGAAAACACATCTTAACACTGGAAAGATCTGGTGGTCACCATCTCAACCAAGTGATCAAACTTAGCTTCACTTGCTTTAGTACAGTCTGATATCTTGGCTTACTCAAGTGGTACCTTAAGACTGTAGGGGACAAAAGTGAGACTTCTCTAGGTATATTAACTTTTGAATCAGCTATATGTTTTACATATTCAAAAAATAACATTTAATCATAAAGAAAAATAAAAAGTAATCCCTAAAATTAAAAACAAACTGAAACAAATGTTTATACTCCTAACTCTACTAAAAAAAAACAAAAAAGAAGAAAACAAATGTCACTGAAACACACTCTTTCCAAAAACTTTAAGCCTGAATCCAGCCAAACCTTTAGAACTAATTATAGGAAATATAAGAGATAGGGAACAAGTTAAACAACACTGGAAGAAAACAAATCAAATAACTGGCCTGGTCTCTTCAAAAAGTCAATGACATAGAGAGAGGAAAAAAAGAGGAATTTTTTTAGAGACTAAAGAGACATAACAACTAATTACAATTAAATCCTAGTTTGAAAAATAAAACAACTATAAAATAAATTTTTAGACAATTAGGAACACTTAAATATGAACTGAATATTGGATGCTATTAGGAAATTGTTCATTTTTCTTAGGAAAGGCATACTAAACTACTTAGAGATGAAAGATCATGATTCATACTTCCAAATGAATAAGCAAAATTTAAAATACACGTAATAAATACATAAAGAGAAAGAAAATATGGACAAACATTAATAATTGTTGACTGTGGGGTAAACTTGTGTTTATTATACCAGTCTTTCTATTTAATATTTTCAAAATCAAAAAGTTGGAAAAAAATGCTCAATCCTTCATGAGGCTATATGCTAAGAGGGAGAAAGAATGCTTTCTACCATTCTTTGGAAAAGCACACAAAAGTGGGCACTCAATCAAAATTAAGGGAAAAGTACAGCTAAGAAGTCAGAATGTTCAGATGCTATCGTGACAAGCAGAACCTTTAGAAAGATGAGAGTCTCTGCAGCCTTCACTCACCGTAAGTCGCCCCCTCCATTGGCTGCTGCCTTCCATTGCTCAGACTTTCAGGCAAATTTTTCAAAACTGAAATGAGCTACAAAAAAAAAAAAAAAAAAAAAAGAGTGTGATATATTCAAAATGAAGGGAAGAACAAAAGCAGAAACACATTACAATTCAGCACCATGAAATAACCTATAACTTTTTTTCTTTTTCTTTTTTCGAATTAAAAAAAAATTCTTTACTATTGGCTCTTCAAGGCTGAACCTATAACTTTAAAAGATCTATGTGGCAGGGTAAGGTAGTACATTGGCTTAAGCTGTGAGGATAGGTGTCTACTTGGGGAAACCTCAGTAGAGATTCTGCTTTCTGTAGAGTACAGGTCATTGATTCACTTCTAGAGAATGCTGTGGAAGCTTTGGCATCAGGATAGCCCGGGCTTGGCTATACACACTCTCACCCCATGGGGGCCAAGGCAGTGAAACCTCACAGGACAATGTACTATGGAGTCACCCAGCTCTGGGTTCAAGTCCTAGTTCTACCACCTACCAGCTGTCTCATTGTGGAAAAGTTATTTAGCTTGTCTCTGGCCTTCAATGTCATCATCTGTGAAACAATCAACAGCAACAACTACCTCAAAGTTGAGAGGGTAAAAAGAAAAAGTCCATACAGTATCTAGAACAGTTGTAGAACACAAGCCAATGTTCAATAAACGGCAGTCACTATTATAAGATCATTTGTGAGGTAAGTGCCTAGAATAGAAATACCATCTATACAGGTGGGAAAAAAATATTCCTCTGTATAAAATTAACCCGTTCATATGGAAAACATAAGTTTAGTCATTAAACATTTACCCAGACTCTACTCATGCAGTTTCAATGAATTATATATACAAAGCCACAGAAAAAAGAAAGATCATATATAGGTAGAATGGTCAGCAGAATTCTAGCGCAAATGACTGAAGCCAGGCAAAGAAATGGAAGGAAAGCTAAGAGTCGCTTAGAAAATTGCTGTTAGTTCATTCTGACAGGGATGCAAGGTATACATACCAGAGTGAGGAGAGTGAAATTGAGAAGAATAGTCTAAGACCTCACTATGGCATGTAGTAGGTCATGTAAGATCACCTGTTTCACTTGAAAGCCTTTATTCAGTACTTACTCTTTGTAAATTCTCAAAGATTTACATGAGATCACAAATGCCAGGCTAATTTTTAGGAAGCCAAAGATAGAAACTACTCTTTTTTGTTTTTAAGAAAATTAGAAGTCACAAAATTGTTCTTCTTTTTATAACCACTTAGGAAACCCACTAAATGAGTAAAAAGCAGTAGGATATTGGGGAATTATACCATGTTGGCACCCAGTCTTGACAACACTGCTTCCAATTCCTTTGCAGTGCTCTTGGGTGGCACAGGAACAGTTTCTTGTTTGAGAATTGGGCCTACATCAAACCTAGCAAAAAATCAAAAGCAAATAATGACAATGATTACTATTTCCTGAATCAATGTTTGTCTACACACAAAAAGATACAAGCTGGGTACAGTGGTCTGCATGCCTATAGTCCTAGTTGCTCAGGAGGCTGAGGCAGCAGGATTGCTTGATCCCTGGAGTTTGAGACCAGCCTGGGCAACACAGCTAGCCCCTATCTCTTAAAAAAAATAAAGATAGTTTATCACTGGCTATTAATTTGGCTGTTAGACATTAGCAAGGAAGATATGTCAGTTTGAAAGACGGGAGAACAAAATATGGCCTGTGTTTAGAGTCTAAATTTATTTTTTCCTAAAGCAGAGAAACGATACAGTTGCATATCAGGAATTTAATTACAATTACAGAAAAATTATATCATTAGTAATAGCATGAAAAAATCTCTATTTGTATATGAAAAGCATAAGGCAAAGAATTTATTTTCCATGGAAGTACAGTTAGGAAGTTCATAATTATTTATTTCTATAGTCCCTTCCTCAAAGGATAAGAGTTTTGCCTAGATTATCACCATGGGTGATTATAAGTAGGGCCAGGCGTAGTGGCTCATGCCTGTAATCACAGCACTTTGGGAGGCCAAGGTGGGTGGATCACGAGGTCAAGAGATCCTGGCCAACATGGTGAAACCCTATCTCTACTAAAAATACAAAAAATTAGCCGGGCATGGTAGCGTGTGCCTGTAGTCCTAGCTATTCGGGAGGCTGCAGCAGGAGAATCGCTTGAACCTGGGAAGCGGAGGTTGCAGTGAGCTGAGATCACCCCACTACATTCCAGCCGCGGTGATAGAGTGAGACCCCGTCTCAAGAAAAAAAAAAAAAGTAAATGCAAGTATATTTGCATTCCCACAAGTCTGACATTTTACATCAAGCTCTGTAAACACTGGTCATAGGTTTTCACGAGAAATATGCTTTATTTAATTTTTTTTTTGCTTTTTGTTTTTGTTAATTCTATTTCTAACCTAGGAGCTTTAGTAAAATGTTTATTGTGAAAAATTGCAAACATTCACAAAAACGGAGTGAACAGTCTAATGAATCATCATATACACATCATTCAGATTTTTTTTTTTTTTTTTTTTTGAGACAGGTTCTTGCTCCGTCGCCCAGGCTGGAATGCAGTGGTGCGATCTTGCCTCACTGCAGCCTCAACCTCCTAGGCTGAAGAGATCCTCTCACCTCAGCCTCCTGAGTAGCTGGGACTACAGGTGTGTATCACCACACCTGGCTAATTTTTTTATTTTTTATATGTTGCCCAGGCTGGTCTTGAACTCCCAGACTCAAGTGATCCTCCCACCTCGGCCTCCCAAAGTTTAGGATTACAGGCGTGAGCCACCATGCCTGGCTCAGATTTTAGAACTACCAAAGTTTTGCCACTCTTGTCTCATCTACTCCCTCTCTTGTTTTCTGAAGTAAGTTAAAGCAAATCCCAGATACCACGTTGTTCTTGTGAACTTGTGAATTATTCTTTTCTAAGGGGAAATTAGGTGGTAACAGGCAGAGACTGAATAAACTCCTCAAGTAATTCTAAATAATTGTTTCTAAAAAATTGTTCTAAATTGTTTCTAAATTGTTCTAAACTATAGGTATGACAGGAAAAAATGAATGTTTTAGGACAATTATATTGCATATTGATATACAATATATTCTTATTTCAGGTTCCAAAAATTTTTTGGCCATAGTTTAGAAACCAAGGCCAGCAAAACCAAGATTCAAAACAATTAACATACAAAAATCCATCTCTCATTTATACAATGTATTTTATAGAAATCCGAGTACTAATAATATAACCTATTTCAATTAACAAATTAAAATTCACATATGGACTTTAAAGAGACCCTGCATAAATACCAAAAGACATATGGTTTATGTTAGAAACCAGGAGAAAACAGAAAGGATATAAAAGCAAAAGAAGCACTCCGGAGTCACAGAAATTAGTGAGCACCACCCATTCATCCACTGCCCCCCAAACAGGCTGACATCAACATTTAAAAATCACAAAAATCTCAAGAAAGGAAAATATGTGCTACCTTTTAGGTCTAATTTGCATAATTGTTACTCCAGTAACTGTGTCTCCATGAAGCACTGTATGGATTACAGGGGCTGGGCCACGCCATCTCGGGAGGCAACTGGGATGAACATTCAATATGCCACTGAGTTAGAAAATGTAGAAATTAGTATGTCAGTGGGCTTTACCACCTCGTTACCACTACCTAAGCTATTATGCTACTTTTCATTAGGAAACTTTCCCAGAAATTTGGAAAAACTGACAGTTAAATCTAAGTCTCGTATCACCTGAAAGGAAAAAAGTTACATGTAAATTCACTCTCTTACCATAAGAAACCAATGACATTTAATTAAAAACAGAGCTAGGACAACTATTTGCTGTTCTAAAGATGTTCTGTCTGGGTGTGGTGGCTCACGCCTGTAATCCTAGCACTTTGGGAGGCCGAGGCGGGCGGATCACCTGAGATCGGGAGTTTGAGACCAGCCGGACCAACATGGAGAAACCCCATCTCTACTAAAAAGACAAAATTAGCCAGGTGTGGTGGCGCATGCCTGTAATCCCAGCTACTGGGAAGGCTGAGACAGGAGAATCGCTTGAACCTGGGAGGCAGAGGTGCAGTGAGCCGAGATCACGCCATTGCACTCCAGCCTGGGCAACAAGAGCGAAACTCCGTCGCAAAATCTACAACAGCCCATGATGTCTGGGAGTTTTTAAATAAAATTTTAAAATGCATTTATGACTATAAGAGAACCACTCAAACCCTATTATGCATCTCATGAACAATTCTAATTTTATAGTTTAGTCACATAACTATCCTCACTTCACTTGGTTTACATACAGACTGCCTAAAATAAGCTTTTTCTTTTTTTTTTTAATTTTTTTTTGAGACAGGGTCTCGCTCTGTTGCCCAGGCTGGATGGCTCACTGCAGCCTCAACCTCCCAAGCTCAGGAGATCCTCAGCCCAATCCAACAAACATTCACTGAGCGCACTCCATGTGCAGACACTGTTCTAAGTGTTAGGCATACAAGCAGCAGTGAACCAGACAGAAAAAAAAAAATCCTGCCCTCAGAGAGTTTATGTACAAAAAGTGGGAGATAAGCAAGAAGAAACAAAATATGTACAAGGTTTGCCAGATGATGCTGAGGGCTATGGAGAAAATAAAGCAGAGAGGACTACGAGGGGGACATATTACAATTTTAGTAGTGATCAGAGAAAGCTTTACCAACAAGAAAACACTTGAACAAGAACATGAAGAAGGAAATAACTACGCATATATATGGGAGAAAAGCATTCCAGGCAGAGGGAACATTAAGTACAAAGATCTTGAAGAAGGTAAATGCTCGGCAAATTCAAGGCACAGCTGGGAGGCCAGTTAGGCCTGGCCTAACTTTTATTGAGTAAGACAGAAAATTACCAGAGGATTTTGAGCAGAGTGACATGATCTGACTTGTTTTAAAAGGATCACTTTGAGGCAGGGTACAGTGGCTCATGCCTGTAATCCCAAAACTTTGGGAGGCCAAGGCAGGAAGATCACATGCAGCCAGGAGTTTGGTACCAGGTTGGGCCACATAGCGAGATCCCTGTCTCTTAAAAAAAAAAAAAAAAGAGTTAGCTGGGTGTGTTGGCACATTCCTATAGTCTCAGCTACTCAGAAGGCTGAGGCAGGAAGATCCCTTGAGTCTGGGGCTGCAGTGAGTTATGATAGCAACACTGTACTCCAGCCTGGGTGACAGCAAGACTCTGTCTCTAAATTAAACAATAAAATAGAAATAAATAAATAAATAAATAAATAAATAAATAAATAAATAAATACATTTTGGCTGCTGGATTGGTAAAAGACTGAGAGGGCCAAGGACAGAAGTAGGGACCAGTTAGGAGGCTTCTGTAGTAATGTAGGCGAGAGTGGCAGCAGCGGAAGTGATGAGATACAGACAGATTCTACACAGATTTTGAAGGCAGAGCCAATAGGATTTACTGATGGATTGGATATGGGATGTAAGAAATCAAGCATGACTCCAGGATTTTGGTGCAAGCAGCTAGAAGGATGGAGTAGCCATTTATTGAGATAAAGATTTTAGGAGATGCTTTGGGTATCTTGAATGTAAAGTGGCTATCAGACATCCAGGAAGAGCTGTGGAGGCAGTAGGTATTAGGGGACTAGAGTTTGGGGACAGAGCTGAGCTAGAGGGACCAATTTGGGCGTTGTCAGCATATATATGGAATTTAAATGAAGGTGGATGAAAGCCTATAGAGGGTGATAAGGAGTTAAATACATTTTGACAACTCATGCCACAAATAAAATGTTCTTTAGTACTTGAAAAGAAAATATCAGGCCGAGTCATGTGTCAGCCAAATATGGCTGTGCCCAGGCGAGTTGAGCAAAGGCTTCAGTGAGCCCGGGCATGGCTGAAGACGACCTGGGGAGGCACCAACCAGCTGCTGGGAGAAGAGCATAAGGCTCAAGATGGAAAATCATAAATCTAATACTATCAAGGAAAACTTAACAATCTTTGATATCATAACCAGAAAAATTAACCAGCTTCCACAAGCAGAAAGGAATCTACCTGAAGAGGGATCAGCATATGTTGGATTTAATGCTCTCTGTGGCCTCATAGCAAATGGTCTTTTTCAATGCGTCTTGAACATGACACAGGCTCTTACAGCTGCTGGCTTACCAATGGCAGTGATCCCTTTTCTTACAACAAACACAGCTTACAAAAGTTTTGTAAATTTTCCTCCGAATACAGGTGATTTGAATTGTGAAAAGTGTACCATAACACAGAGTGGATTGGTTGGTCTTGCTTTTGGTGGTCTATACCCCCTTTTCTTGTCTATACCTGTGACTGGAGGCCTAGCAGCCTGGTATGAATCAACTCTGTTACCAGAGAAAGGGAACATCTTAAGTTACTGGATTCAAATTTATAAGCCTGTCTTTAGAAAGATGTTATTTCCTATTGTGTTCCAGACTGTGTTTGCAGCATTCCTTGGGTTTAAACAATATAAACTACTTCTAAAGGCCCTTCAGTTACCTGAACCTGGCAGAGAAATTCATTGACTTTAAGCAAACATGTACAGAAAAATAAAATGGTAAAAATAAAAAAAGAAAATATTACAGAAAGCATAGAGTTCAAATTATCACATTTTATATACAAGGTCCATTTATAAAGACCAAGGTTTCTATACTGTATTTCCGTACAAATAAAACTTACTAGGGAAATTTAAGAATAAGAGACTCATTCAAAAGTCGGCCAAACGAAGCCACTACTCCAACATCATATTCTCCAGATCCCACGTCTGGCCACTCATATACGGGAAGCTGAGACTGCACAGCATATTGCTTCACTGGCAGTCCTTTTGGTGATGGGGAAGGCATTGTGACCACCTCCAGTTTGTCGATTAACTCTTCTTCTTTGTTTTCCCTAAATTAGATTGGAAGAAAAATGTGACAGTGTTAAGGCAATGACTCAAAGCTAAAACTACTTCACATATCGCTAAGTATGTTTATGATTAAACTCATGAAGCATTTAGGGCTAAATGATTAAAACTAGTGTGAGAGACTGAGTTTTCATTTTTTCTTTTTCTTTTTCTTTTTGAGCTGGAGTCTCACTCTGTCACCCAGGCTGGAGTGCAGTGGAGCGATCTCAGCTCACTGCAACCTCTGCCCCCTAGGTTCAAGCGATTATCCTGCCTCAGTCTCCCGAATAGCTGGGATTACAGGCGTGCACCACCACACCCAGCTAATTTTTGTGTTTTTTAGTGGAGGCAGGGTTTCCCCATGTTGGCCAGGCTGGTCTCCAACTCCTGACCTCAAGTGATCCGTCCGCCTCCACCTCCCAAAGTGCTGGGATTACAGGCGTGAACACCGTGCCCAGCCTCAGTTTTCATTTTTTATTTAATTTTAATTATTTAAAATGTAAAGAGTGACACGTGGCTAGTGGCTACTGTTTGAACAGTATCATTCTAGGGATTTCCTGTGCATACAGAAACATATACAGTATGGATACTTTACACAACTGGGATATTACATACTGCTTTGCATTTTTTTCCTTTTAACAATGCTATATATGCTATTATGTGTCTTTTTGAAAAATGGGTTAAATATACGTATATTTGTATATTTACTGAACATTTCTAGAAGGAACTGAAAACAGTGGCTGTCTCTGGATAAAGGAACTGGGAACTGCTAAACAGAGGTGGAAGGAAGTAACTTTTCACTGTATATCCTTTGAATCCATGGAACTTTTTTACCATAACCATGATGCCATTCAAACACTACTTTTTAAAAAACAAACAAAAATACATAACATGGGTATCATTCCATGGCAGTACATGTAGCACTACCTCATCCTTTCTACCTGCTGCATAGCATTCTAGTACCCAGGGGGGTACATTTATTAAACAGGTATTGTATGTACACGTTGAGGAGTTATGAGGAGTATGTCCTGGGGCACTATAAAGAAAGCACAGGAGTAATGGACTGCCAAGTGAAGCATCATCAGAAGTATCAGGATAGGCCAGGAATGATGGCTCAGGCCTGTAATCTCAGCACTTTGGGAGGCCAAGGTGAGAGGATCACTTGATCCCAGGAGTTTGAGATAAGCCTGGGCAACATGGTGAAAACCCGCCTCTACAAAAAATTTAAAAATCAGGCGTGGTGGTGCACGCCCGTAGTCCTAGCTACTCTGGAAGCTGAGATGGGATGATTGCTTGATCTTTGAGGTCGAGGCTGCAGTGAGCTATGAGCCGGCCACTGCACTCCAGCCTGGGGGACAGCGCGAGACCTCGCCTCAGAAACAAACAAAAAAAGTGTTGGTATAAACGTATAAATGCAGTGAGAGACGCATGTGACAACAGCAGCCCATGGAGGGTGTGCAAAGGGAACATGGGGTTTCCTTCCGGGTGTGTGCACAGAGGGGTGTGTGGAGGAAGGAAAACCACACAGGGGATTGACGAAGGATTCAATACATGAGGGGCTGCTGTGAAGTATTTGTAGGGAAAAGGAGATGGAGATGACCAAAAAAAGTGGAAGGAGGACTGCGTCAGAAAAAAACAGAATGGGGAAATAAAAAACATTAATTGGGAAAAAGAGGCAGAGAAGTATATACGGTATTGCCACCACATACCATGGACTCTCAGGACTGGTTGGATTTCAAATAATTTTCTTTCCCAGTAAACAAAACTTGTTAAATATTATGAATACTAAATGTATACCTAACAGTTCTGATTTATAAATTTATTCTTTTGAAAACAGGTCGTTTTTGGACTATGTCTTGTATACAAGGAGCACAGGGGGAGCAAAAGAGCGAGACACGGGTGTGCCGAAGGATGGGGGGCAGGAGGAACTGCAAAGCAGGGAAGTTTGAAGTGGGACCTGGTTTTAGTCCGAACCACCTCGGCTGATGACCTTGGGCAATCGCATAACCTCTCTGAGCCACGGATTCCCCACACTCAAAACGGGCAGGGAGGCCGTGGGACTGGCCCGGGGGATGCAGGCAGAGCGCCCAGCCCCAGCTCGGCACAGCGTGGGTCGCGGGGCGCCTGAAGAACCCACAGAGGCGGCGGGGAGTGAGGGGCGCAGACCGCAGGTACTAGGCGCCCAAAGGCTGACCGGCGGGAATGGCGCACCTTCTGGGAGCCAGAAGACGCCGAGATCTGGGCCCACACCGCTCTGCCGCCCATGCTTTCCGCAACCAGAAGTCCAAAACCCTCGGGGCCGGCCGCCCGGGCGCGGCCTGGAGGCCTTCAGCGGCCGGGTCCCCGGATCCCTGGCCCGGGTACCTGGCGGCGTGCAGCGCCCGCAGCGCCTCGCGGGCGAACTGGTCCGTGCCGAAGAAGAGCACCCGCCAGGGAGGCTTCTCGCGGACTCTGGAGTCCCGGCAGTCCTCCCAGCCGAGTCGGGCCAGTGCTCGCCACTGGGGACTCGGCCTCCCACGCCTGGCGCCATGAGCCAGAGGAGGACCCCAACAGCGCCGCACCAACACCCTCATCGCCTCGGCCGCCGGCGGCCCGCCCTGCGCAGGCGCATCGGGGCGGGGACAAGGGTGCAGCCTGGGGAGGGCGGGGCTTGCCTGCTTGGAGGCGGGGTCTGGTTGGAGTTGGTGAACGAATTTGCCCGCTACAGCGGCCCTAGATTTTTGTTCTGTTTATTTGCACTATGTAGCCAATCCTCCAGAATAAGTCTTTCTTTTCTTTTTAAAATCAATTTATTTATTTATTTATTTCAGAAAGGGTCTTGCTCTGTCGCGCAGGCTGGAGTGCTGTGGCGCGATCTCTGCTTACTGCAACCTCACTGCTCCTGGGCTCAAGGGATTCCTCCCACCTCAGCCTCCGGAGTAGCTGGGGTACAGGCACACATCACCATGCTCGGCTGATTTTTTGTAGAGGGAGTATCTCACTATGTTGCCCAGGTCTCAAGCAATCCTCCTGCCTTGGCCTCCCCAAGTGCTGGGGTTACAGGCGTGAGCCACTGCGCCGGCCCAGGATAAGTCTTTTGGTAACAAATCGTACATGTTTTCAGACAATGAAACCTCATGTATGTAGTGCATGTCATTTCCTCAACCATTATAACCAATATTTGCTGAGTACTTCACTACGTGCCACGTTTTTGCTAAGCATTTTATATTCATTATTCTGGTTAATCATCAGATCAACCTTAGGAGGTAGATACTATTACAAATATGTTACTGAAGAGAAACTGAAGCTCCGTGAAATTAAGGACTTACCAGTGTATAAGGTCCACACAGCTAGTAAATGACAGAGCAGAGGTGGGACTCTTGTAATTCCAAGGCTTGTGATCCTAG
This sequence comes from Pan troglodytes, assembly GCF_028858775.2. Taxonomy (NCBI): domain Eukaryota; kingdom Metazoa; phylum Chordata; class Mammalia; order Primates; family Hominidae; genus Pan; species Pan troglodytes. The sequence goes on from NC_072414.2 coordinate 57,017,547, forward strand.
CCGTTGGGCCTTCTCAGCGATCCTATGTATTAGGCAAGTCAATTACCCACATTTTGCACCTGGGGAAACTGAGCCTTAGTTACTTGCCTGCAGTTACCTTCTTGAATCGAAGGCTCCATCTTTACTCCTCCCCTGTGGGTTCCTTTGCACACAGAAGGATACCATAGAGGTGATTCCTAGGGAAATGGACAGGGAACCTTATCCCCAGAAGACCTCCGAGGATCGTTAGTGCTTAGATTCTGTATCCCCAAAGCCTCCTTGAGTGGAGTCAGACATCCATGAAACAGGATCTGAGCAGAGACTGAAACCGAATTTTGTTCTAATCTTATTCTCACCACCATTTTTTTTTTTTTTTTTTTGAGATGGAGTCTCGCTCTGTTTTTCAGGCTGGAGGGCAGTGGCGGGTGATCTTGGCTCACTGCAACCGCTGCTTCCCAGGTTCAGGCGATTCTCCTGCCTCAGTCTCCCAAGTAGCTGGGACATACGCCACTATGCCTAGCTAATTTTTGTATTTTTAGTAGAGATGGGATTCACTATGTTGACCAGGCTGGTCTTGAACTCCTGACCTCAGGTGATCTGCCTGCCTTGGCCCCCCAAAGTGCTGGGATTACAGGCATGAGCCACTGCGCCCTGCCGTCTCACCACCTTTTCCCATCACACAGTCTTAAACCCAGTGACCCTGGACCAGTCCTTTTTCCTAAATTATGAGCTCTGCACATCCCTGCTCCTGTGCCTTTGCTCATGCTCTCCTTCCTAGACTGCCTTCCCACATCTCTTCATCTCTAAATGGTATCCATTCTTCAACACGAAGTTCAGACATTCACCCTGAAGCTTCAAGCTCTTGCCTCCTTAGATTTCTTGTCTTTCTCCATGTGCCCCTGTTTTTTTTTGTTGTTGCTGTTGTTTTTGTTTTTGTTTTTGAGACAGAGTCTCACTCTGTCGCCCAGGCTGGAGTGCAGTGGTGTGATCTTGGCTCACTGCACCCTCCACCTCCCTTGTGCAAGCGATTCTGCTGCCTCAGCCTCCTGAGTAGCTGTGATTACAGGCGTCTGCCACCACGTCTGGCTAATTTTTTGTATTTTTAGTAGAGACGGGGTTTTGCCGTGTTGGGCAGGCTGGTCTCGAACTCCTGACCTCAGGTGATCCGCCTGCCTTGGCCTCCCAAAGTGCTGGGATTACAGGCATGAGCCACCGTGCTTAGCCCTTGTGCCCCCTTAATACTCTGTAGGGACCCCCATTTCTCATGTAGTTTGGTATTATTGAGGAAGGTTGTCTAATGTATGCATAGACATTGAGAAATTCACATGTGTTTTGAACAGAAAAGAGAAGCAAAGAGGAAGATATTCCAGTAATTTTGCTTATCTGATCACATATGAGAAGGAGAGTGAGATGGGACCCCAAACCCTCTATTCCCTTGATCAAGTTCTGTTCCAGTATCCTCTCTTAGGGTGAGCAGAATGTGATTCTAGTATTCGAAGACTGGTCTTTTCCCATACAACATGACCTAGAAATACAATGCAAATAGTCAACTGGTTTTCACCTTAGAATTTGGCTGCTGCCTAAAGTGTAAACCTTGGTACCTGTGTTTATGCCATTTCTTCCCTAGTGGGTTTTAAGCTCTTGAGTTAGAGAGCCTGCTTTATGCTACCTTTAATTTTCAGCAGCCCGAGTTCTCCCAGATAGCCCTGCCCCCTAGGGTTGTTTTACACCATTCCCAGAGTCCTTTGATGACTACAGAGCGACTGCTCAGGTTGAGGGGCTAATTCCAATCGTTTTCTTTCCTCCACAGATCTGCCTCCTATCACTGGCATCTAAATTTCTAGTTAACAAACACAAACTTCTTTTTAAAATTGATTTGCAGCAAACTTCTTTTTTTTTTTTAAAGGAACATGGTGTTACTGTAATGGCTGAGGTTTTCCCAGGATGTAAAAATGAAAATATTTCTGAAACTCTTAGTAGTGAGTTAAGAGTATGTTGTAGAGGACGAGGGGTGTCTACTTTCAAGACCAGATAAATCCACCACTGGAACTATCATAAAGCACACAGAGAAGATGAGGACTCCAGCCCCGAATGGCAAGGAGTTTTACATAATAAATTAAGACACCCAGAGAGCACATACAAGGGGATTGGAACCCAGATAATGCTAATTCAGTTGGTGCTCCTGTTTTCAGAAATTTATCTTTCTTGATGAATAGAGTGTGTGCGGATGCTGAATCAATGAAATTACTCCAGGTTCTGAGTCTGGGTGACAAGACAATAGCAGTGTCATTGACGTAGGGAAATAACCCACTTGGTGGTCAACATGACACTTCACCCTTGAATGCTTTGAAACTGAAGTGATGAGACAAGCAAATGGAAACATTTAGTAGAAAACTGGAATGCAGGAGTGGCCTCCATGACTAGGGGCTGGGAGAGCTGATCTGGGAATGGGAAGAGGCAACAAGCATTTCCACTTCCTGTTCCCGTCATCTCACCCCACTCCATGACTATATGGGTATTTCTGCAGGGTGAGGATAACTACCACAGAACAGAACTCCAGTTAGTAAGGTGGCCAACGCCTAAGTCCACAAGAACCCCTGCTTGTGGCCTAGGAGGCAAAGCCACATTTGACCAGGGGAAGGACTGCCACACATAGGTGTCAGCCCAGTGCCAGGGGCAGGAACTGACCTCAGGGGCACAGTCCAGTGAAGCCTTTTGAGATGCAGTTCCTAGCGAGCCACTCCACATACTGCCATCACCTGCCTGTGGTTGTATCAGATGCCCGCAAGGAGGTGCTGCCCACCAGCCTGTCCCGTCACTGAGCGTGACGGATAGTCCATTTGCTCCAGTACCTCTGACAGAATCTGCCCTCTGTGTTGTTACTGCCCTGTGTGGTCCAGTAGATGTCACTCCCTAACCTGTCCAGCCTCTCTGTAAATCAGGGCCGGGGATGAAAGGCCACACACAGCAGTGTGGGTCCACAGGACTCTCCTTGATAAGGAGAGAGACTGGAGAGGTTAAGGGACATCTAAGGGGTATCAGGAACCCCAGGAAGAGAAGCCAGATATACCACAGGTAGGAGAAGCAGCCTAACAATATGGACGTTTCCTCATTGCTGCTGAGGGGCATCCTAGAAAACCAAGAGAATATTTCAAAGTACACTTAAAGAGATTAAATATTAAAAACTTTAGTTCCCAGCCCTTTACCCCCAGCAAAAATGCTAGACAGTGTTAACAAAGCTGTATGTTGTTAACAGGAGGAAAGACTAGTTAGTAAAATAGCTACAGCTGTGGCCAGTTCTTGTTCTTGGACACCTATGTTTATATCCGAAAACACTTTTTGATGCTGTTCTCTGAAATCAGGCTCCACATATGGAGTGATAAAACAGAAATCCTTTTATAAACAAAACCGCCTTTGCTACTTCCTAGACAGCCACTAGATAGCACCACAGCCTTGCTTCCTCACCCTTTACCCTCACGTGGGACTCAAAGAAGAGCGATTGCATGCAATTGATTGGCTCCATAGTTTCTAATCAGCTGCTCACTAGCATGCTTCCTTTATTTACCAGGTTCAGAATATGGGAAAGAGAGGCTGAAGCTACCCCAAGGAAGTTTTGTATAGATTGTTATTGTGAATATATATCATGTATCCTGTGTGGGGTGGTAGCATATTTCTGTTTGTATGTAAGGGCTATCAATAAATACACTTCTAAGAAAATTTTTCCTAGAAGTGTAATAATTTGGTTGGTTGGAGATGCTTGTGGTATCCTCTTTACATTTTACAATACAGATTATCATTCCCTGGAGATTTGCCAAAACCTTCAGGTCTATAATACATCCCTTTGTGGGGGATAATGATCATCTCAGTCCTTATGTAACAGTTATAGAAAGGCTCATTTGCTTATATCCTGCTCTCCTGTGGGAATCCTACTTGCCTCCAATCTGATGTAGCTGACTCTGTAATAAATTAAACCAGAGCTACCAGTCTTATCATTAACAGGTGCTTTCTGCTTGCTCCTCACACTTGGCCTAAAGGCCCTTGTATATAAGTCAGAGATCTTGGCTTCTGGAAGAAATATCAAAATAAAATTTACAGCCTTGGGGGTAGGGGCTGAAGGGGCTGTACCAGGCACTTTTTTTTTTTTTTTTTGAGACAGAGTCTTGCTCTGTCACCCAGGGTAAAGTGCCGGGACGTGATCTCAGTTCACTGCAGCCTCGATCTCCCAGGCTCAGGTGATACGCCCGCCTCAGCCTTCCAACTATAGGCACGCGCCACCATGCCCAGCTAATTTTTTTTTGTAGAGACAGGGTTTTGCCATGTTGCCGAGGCTGGTCTCGAGCTCCTGGGCTCAAGCAATCCTCCTGCTTTGGCCTCCCAAAATGCTGGGATTACAGGCTGCACCACTGCGCCCAGCCAAAATGCACATCCTCTTTACAGGGGAAATTCCCTACTGTAGATAGCTTTGCTTGAATGAGCTCAACTACAGTGCGAATGCTGGGGCTTATTGTGTTGACTGTACGGTCACCACGGTTGCCGCATCCCGAGGACATGGTCACTTCCTTGACTACCTATCTTGCCTCAAGTTGAACATTTGAATTGTTCCCACTTGTTGGCTATGATGAATAATGCTACTGTGAACATTCATGTGCAAGCTTTTGTGTGGAAATATGTTTCCACCCGCTGGGCACGGTGGCTCACACCTGTAATCCCAAAACTTTGGGAGGCCGAGGCGGGCGGATCACTTGAGGTCAGGAGTTCAAGACCAGCCTGGCCTACATGGTGAAACCCCATCTCTACTAAAAACACAAAAATTAATCGGGAGTGGTGGCGCATGCCTGTAGTACCAGCTACTCAGGAGGCTGAGGCAGGAGAATTGCTTGCACCCGGGAGGCAGAGGTTGCAGTGAGCCAAGATCAAGCCACTGCACTTCAGCCTGGGCAACCAAGTAAGACTCTGTCTCAAAAAAAAAAAAAGAAATATGTTTCCAATTCTCTTGGGTATATACCTAAAAGTGGAATTGCTGAGTCCCACTCTATGTTTTATTTTTTATTTATTTATTTTTTATTTTTTTGAGACTGAGTCTTGCTCTGTCACCCAGGCCGGAGTGCAGTGGCGCGATCTCGGCTCACTGCAAGCTCCGCCTCCTGGGTTCACGCCATTCTCCTGCCTCAGCCTCCCGAGTAGCTGGGACTACAGGTGCCCGCCACCACACCCGGCTAATTTTTTTCTATTTTTAGTAGAGACGGGGTTTCACCGTGTTAGCTAGGATGGTCTCGATCTCCTGACCTCGTGATCTGCCTGCCTTGGCCTCCCAAAGTGCTGGGATTACAGGCGTGAGCCACTGCGCCCGGCCTCTATGTTTTAATTCTTAGAAGTGACAAGCTGTTTTCCAAAGTGGCTACACCGTTTTACATTCCCACCAGCAGTGAGTGACAGTGTACCATCACATAACTACTGATACTGCAGGGAGTAAACTCAGGAGTTCAGGCCTCTTTGTGTGAACTGATTTTGCCGCTGCACATGGATACCTGGCACATTGTACCAGAGCGCTTACATCTCAGGATTGCCGGGGTGCCTTTGTCTAGAAGCAGATAATTCTGCAAATGTGGACTGCTGACCCAGGATCCACCTATGGAGAATTCATTATGTAGAACTGAATGAAACCAATGATGAAACTCAGATTGTGTTTTGAAATGTTGTCGGTATTTTTTTTTTATGTTCTATGTTCTGCTAGGCATATGAAAAACATCTCTTTAGTCCTTTATGTTCCATCTCTAACTCTCAATTTAGCAGGCTTTAAATGTTCAAACTGAAAGGCACTTTCAACACACATAGTTAAAGGAACTACCCTAAATCTCCCTGATTATTAGCTTTGTGAGTCTTACCTTGGTTGCTATATTATTTCAGAGGACCCCTCAAAATTCATGAAATGAATAATATTGTATACTTTAGATCATCCAGTTTTCAGAAATGAGAGACTAAATGCCTCAGAATACCTACCCACATTGCCAAACCCCCTTAGAATCCAAGATGTATTAAATGTTCTGTCTAGGAGGTCAAGACTGTAGAAAATCTTTCTTTTTCTGAGACGGAGTGTCTTAACTCTGTCATCCAGGCTGGAGTGCAGTGGCACGATCTTGCCTCACCGCAACCTCCGCCTCCCGTGTTCAAGCAAGCAATTCTCCCACCTCAGCCTCCTGGGTAGCTAGGATTACAGGCACCCACCACCATGCCCGGCTAATTTTTGTATTTTTAGTAGAGACAGGGTTTCTCCATGTTGGCCAGGCTGGTCTCAAACTCCTGACCTCAGGTGATCCACCTGCCTTGGCTTCTCAAAGTGCTGGGATTATAGGCATAAGCCACCGCACCTGGCCAGAAAACCTTAAATGGAAAATTTAATCCAAATGGATAAATTAATATACAGGTAAATTTAAGGATGATGCCTCCAAAAAGTGCAATTTGTTGTAAAATGGGTTATGCTTAGCAAAACAAAAATTTCCTTAAATTTTTGTTTTCTTATTCTAACTATAGTATGCCTGCAAATAATCAAGCCAGGCATGGTGGCTCACACCTATAATCCCAACACTTTGGGAGGTCAAGACAGAAGATAACTGGACGCCAGGAGTTTGACAGCAGCCTGGGCAAGACCCTATCTCTACAAAATTTTAAAAATTAGCCAAGTGTAGTGGTGCACGCCTATGGTCCTAGTTACTCGGGAGGCTGAGGTGGGAGAATCACTTGAGCCCAGGAGATTGAGGCTGCCATGAGCCATGATTATGCCACTCCAGCCTAGGCAACAGAGTCAGATCCTGTCTTAAAAAAAAAAATTAAAAAAAAAAAAAAAGAGTGCTTACTTGCCTGTGAATGGGAGGGACAAAACTGAGACAAATTAACACACAATTCTTACTTACCAAGTTGTTTGACATTCCTCAAACACATTGTTGAACAATATGTCTGCAAAATGAAACTATTCATAGTGCTGTGTCTGAGAATGATTAAACTTTAAGCACCTCCTATAGCTAAAAGAAAGGCTGATAGACTTTGATTTTATTCTACTCTTGGACTCTGGTTTAGCAGGGGACTGAAGAAAATTTTTGGTTATACTATAACCAGGAGCAAGAGGTCAAAGACATAGAAATAATTAAGGATTATGAATAAGGGTCAGCAACATAGATAGTCTCAAATGCTATCGATAAGATGAAAGGGATTAAGGTGGTGGCTGCAGAATGTCTTTTCTTGGAGAAAGTACATATTGTACTTGGTTTTACTGTTTCACACCAGTTTTTGCCAAACTTCCTATACTTTGCAAATATTCTTGAAATGCATCCAACAAAACATGTGTCTGATGAAAAAGCCTTTGATCATGGACATCCTTTTACTTTGGTATAAAAATGACTTCCCTTTGAACACCTGTCACTCCTCTCAACCATCCTATTACAGATGAAGGCCTCAAGTCAGTGCTTCACTGGAAATAATTTTGGACTTACTTCCCCTATCTTTTGCAAAAATGTTCCTCACTAATTCCACTATTTGTTTTTTTTTCCTCTTCTGGGTTTAACATAAAAATTAGCCCCTAGAAGAAATATGTGGTTCCGTTGGTACCATAATTTAACCACTCTTCTGATCCTCGATATTTGTATTTTTGTTTCAAAAAAAATTTGTATTTTTTTTTGTTGTTGTTGTTTTTCTGAGACAGAGTCTCACTCTGTTGCCCGGGCTGGAGTGCAATGGCACGATCTTGGCTCACTGCAACCTCTGCCTCTCGGGTTCAAGTGATTCTCCCACCTCAGCCTCCTGAGTAGCTGGGATTATAGGCACCCACCATCATGCCCGGCTAATTTCTTTTGTATTTTCGTAGAGATGGGGTTTCACCATGTTGGCCAGGCTGGTCTTGAACTCCTGACCTCAGGTGATCTGCCCACCTCGGCTTCCCAAAGTGCTGGGATTACAGGCGTGAGCCTCTGTGCCCGACCAACAACAAGAATAAATTTTGAGACAGCATCTCACTCTGTCGCCCAGGCTGGAGTACAGTGGTGGATCATGCCTCATTGCAGCCTCAACCTCCTGGGCTCAAGCAATCCTCCTGTCTTAACCTCCCAAATAGCTGGGACCACAGATGCATGCCATCATGCCTGGCTAATATTTTTTTAGAGATGGGGTCTCACTTTGTTGCCCAGGTTGGTCTCGGACTCTGGGTTCAAGTGATCCTCCTGCCTCAGCCTCTAAAAGTGCTGGGATTACAGACAGAAGCCACCATGCCCACTCTTTTTTTTGCTATTTTAAATAATGTTGCAGTGAACATTCTTGAACATACATCTCTGCTCCCATGTGTCATCATTTCCTTACATCACCACTTTCAGATTTCATTTTATTTTCCATGAAGTTTACTGAGAAGATAACGTGCTGTCATCAGGGACTTGGAAGAACTATTGTTCAAACTGAATTGTTAAACTGGCTTCCACATGTAAGTGATGCTTGTGAAAATGAGGGTGAGCACAAACAGCTAGCCAAGGGCCTGTCCACCCCTCCTGGCGCCAGCTGATGATAGATGGCCCACCCCAAGGAGCAGAACAGCCTGCCCTGGAAATGCAGATCAGTTTCCACCACTTTGAAACCTTTACTAGCTGTCAGCCTAGCAGGCGTCACATCTTCAGCATGGGGAGACAGGAGGCTGAGACGCAGGAGGATGCTTAGCCTTAGGCCCTGAAGGTCAGGGCAAGACTCTGCCTCCTGGAACTTAACCCTGAGCTGAGGTTAAAGCGTCCTCTGCAATCCAGCTGAGGGGTCAGGTTTCTGGACAGCTCAGCCAGTATTCCCTACCCTCTAGCATCCATCACAATTTAGGGAAAAAGTTCTCTTTCACACTGGTGTTTTACCTTATTTAGCAGAAAAGCCAACTGGTTGACCCCAGGTGGAAATCTCCCATGTTTAAAGGGCCTGGACTTTGTCATTACACAATTGGCTCCTTCTGATAATAGTTTCTAAAATCCTTTGCTTTTTCACTCCTTGTAGAACCTTAATGCGTTTTGATAAAAACTTGAGGTCCCAGTGACTAGCTCAAGATCACACAGTTGGTCAGTAGCAAAGATGGACAGGACTAGAAGTTAGTTCTGCTGCCATGTTATTTGCTTATCCAATAAACTGTTTTTAAACATGCAGAATGTATGTATTAGTTACAGTACAGAGTAAGTTTCTGTAACAGGGAGATCCCCAAACTTTTCCTGTACCTAACACTTTCAGAAGCTGATAGGTGGTCCAGGGCAGGTAGGCTGCTCAGCTACCTGAGGTTAATCAGGAGCTCAAATTCCTTCTATCTTGTTGCCTGGGTTGTCTTTTTTTTTTTTTGAGATGGGCTCTCATTCTATTGCCCAGGCTGGAGTACAGTGGTGTGATCTCGGCTCACCGCAACCTCCACCTCCCGGGTTCAAGTGGTCCTCCTGCCTCAGCCTCCCGAGTAGCTGGGACTACAGGCATGCGCCAACAGCCTGGCTAATTTTGTATTTTTAGTAGAGACAGGGTTTCACCATGTTGCCCAGGGTGGTCTCGAACTCCTGAACTCAGGTGATCCACCTGCCTCAGCCTACTAAAGTGCTGGGATTACAGGCATGAGTCACTGCACCCAGCTGGCACTTTTTTTGTTTGGTAAATGAGGACCAAATGGCAAATATTTTAGGCTTTGTGGGCCAATCGTCACAACTGCTCCATTCTGCTAATGTAATGCCAAAGCAACCCTAGACAATATGTACAATATGTAAACAAATGAGCATGGCATGTCCCAGTAAGAATTATTATTATTATTATTATTATTATTATTTTTTTTTTTTTACAAAACCAGGCTGCAGGTCAGATTTGGCCCATAGGCCAGGTGCGGTGGCTCACACCTGTAATCCCAGCATTTTGGGAGGCCAAGGTGGGCGGATCATGAGGTCAAGAGATCGAGAACATCCTGACCAACATGGTAAAACCCCATCTCTACTAAAAATACAAAAATTAGCTGGGCGTGGTGGTACGTGCCTGTAGTCCCAACCACTTGGGAGGCTGAGGAAGGAGACTGGATTGAACCCGGGAGGCGGAGGTTGCAGTGAGCCAAGATCTCCCCACTGCACTCCAGCCTGGCAACAGAGTGAGACTCCATCTCAAAAAAAGAGAAAGATCTGGCCCATAGGTTAACAACCCCTGTCCTGAGATGTCCTTTCCACCATCATATCTGTGTTCCAGAAAGAGGAATGAGGAAGTGGAGGGGTTGAATTTTCTCACAAAAACATGATCCACAGGTAGAAATAGTGCAGCATAGCCACACAATAGAATACTACACTACAACAAGAATGAATGAACCACAACTACACACAACGCAGATGAATCTCACAAGTATAATGTAGAGCAAAAGAAGCTGACACAAAAGATTGCATATTGATTGATTACATTTATATAAAGTATAAAAACCGACAAAATTAATCTATGGTATTAAAAGTCAGGTTGCCTTTGTAAGGGATAGTGACAAGAGAAGACTTCTGAGATCTGGAAATGTTCTATTTCTCATTCTTTTTTTCTTTTAGAGACAGGGTCTTACTCTGTTGCTTAGGCTCGAGTACAGTATGCAGTGGTGCAATTGTTTTATTTGTTGATCTGGATGGCATATGTTCCCATGCATGAGTGTGTCCACATATGAAAATTCACTAAGCTTACCATTTGTGTACTTTCCTGTATGTATACTCCAACAAAAAAAGTTTGTATAAATTAAAAAAAAAAATAGTGATTCTGAAGTTGCAATCACTTCTCAGGTCTCTTTCGGCCAAAACTTAGAGGACCACTTATGACTGCAGGGAATCTGGGAAATGCAGGTTCATTAATTTTTTTAATTAATTTATTTATTTATTTATTTTAAGATGGAGTCTTGCTCTGTCACCCAGGCTGGAGTACAATGGCGTGATCTCAGCTCACACCACCTCCCAGGTTCAAGCGATTCTCCTGCCTCAGCCTCCTGAGTAGCTGGGATTACGGGTGCACGCCACCATGCCTGGCTAATTTGTATTTTTAGGAGAGGTGGGGTATCACCATGTTGGCCAGGCTGGTCTTGAACTCTTGACCTCGTGATCCGACCACCTCGGCCTCCCAAAATGCTGGGATTATAGGCATGAACCACCACGCCTGGCCTGGGAACTGCAGTTTCCAGTTGGGTGGCCATATGCCTCTAAAATTTAGAGGATTCTCTTATTAAAAGGAAGAAAGAAAGAATGTAATCTAGGGGGAAATTAGCAGGCTGTGCTACAGTCCACACAGCAGCACAGGCCCATGACAGTTATCAAATCCTGCTGGGCATGACCTGTGAAGACCTCCACCCTGGCAGTAGAGTAAGTTCTTTGGTTAGCCCACCTGGCTGCCCTTGCTACTGTTTTCTGGGAACAACTCCTTTGACCTTAGTTCTCTGTATTATCTGAGTTTACTCTCAGATAGGTTATTCGTTTACTATAGAGCATGGTCACACCTTTTTGTCCTTTTTCCCTTTTGCTTTTTTTTTCTGCTTGGAACTTGGATATAATGGCAGGAGCTGCATCAGCCATCTAGGGGCCATGAGGGAGTGTTAGAAACCTCAGCCCTGATTTCCTTGGTCTTATGACATTAATAACTGGCTACTTCTGACATTCTTCTATGAGAAAATAAACTCTTATGGTTTAAACCGCTGACATTGGGTCTTTGTTACCCAGAGCCAAACACAATTCTCAACTGATATGGAAGGCCTCCCTAAGAAGATGACATTTAAGCTGAGGCTTGAAGGGTTAGCAGGTGGCAGATACCAGAATAGCAGAGGAAAGCCAAAAGCCCTTTCCACTCCACTACACTGCTGACTGTCTATCATCCTCTAGATAGGGAGATAAGAGACTGGAGAAGTCAGGAGAGGAGATTTCAAGGTGGGATTGATTGGCCAGGAATGATAGTGATGCTGTGAGGAAAGGAGGGCTTGGTGATGTGCTCTCATCTCCATGTGTATGTTTCCTTCATGGCACTTGTCACACAGTTGTGATGACATGATGAACACCCGTCTGTCTGTTCTGCTAGACTGGAGTCTCCATGAGGGCAGGGACAATCCTTTCGACTGTTTATCACTGGCATAATGCCTGGCACATGGCAACTATGGAACAAGTTATTGGATAGGCCGTAGTAGAAAGAGCTAGGGTAAGAGGAGGGAGAGAAAAGACACAGAAGCAGAAGAGTGGAAAACCTGGGATTGTGCAGGCTCCTTGTTAAGGGGACACCATCCCATTAGAGCACCACAACACTCCTCAGAGGCAGACAAGGGGGATTCTGGTCAAATGGTTCCTTCAGGCACCCACATGGCATGGGCTGTCCAGCTCACAGCCTGTCTCTCCTGGCTACCCAACAGGCATGAGCTCTGGGTTGGCTATCAGTGGTACCCCCCTCCCTAGCCATAACAATTGATCCAAGACATAGGTACATGACTCAGGCTGGACAATTAGAGTCCTTTCCAAGAATTTTTAAACAAGAGCTAAGAAAAGTAACTACTTCCTCTGCAGCTATGAGAGCATGAGCCTGGGTTTCCTATCATCTGGTCAAGCTTCCCGGAGGTGGCCAACCTGGGGTAATGAGCCTGGCACCCAGAGAAAAGCAGGGAAAGAGCCACAGAAACAAAGCACTACGGGTTGTCAAATCCCTGGTTCCCGTATGCCTCAGGTCAGCTCCACCCTGCCCTTCCTAGTTTATGAGCCAATAAATTCCTTTTGTGTTTAAGAGAGTTAGTGTTGAGCTTCTCTCTCGAAATCTATCAACTACCTTTCTCTCCAAAATGCACCCTGAATCTGACCACTTCTCATCATCTCCACTGCCACCAGCCTGGTCCAAACTACTAATATGTTTCGCCTGGATGAATATAACAACCTCCCAATGGTCTCCCTGTTCCTCTCTTGCTCTCCTACAATCCATTTTCCACCCAGCAGGCCAAGTGATCTCAGACAAATGTCAATTAGATTACATCACTTTCCTGCCTAAACCCTCCAGTGGCTTCTCATCACTTTTAGGGTAAAATACAAACTCCTTACCCTGTTTTACAAGGCCCACCATGAGGAGTGGATACTCCTGTCTATCCTCCAACTTTATTCCATGCCACTTCCCCCTCATCACTATGATTCAGCTATATTGGCCACCTTTTTGTCCCAGACACATTAAGCTCATTATTTCTTCAGTGTCTTTGTACCTGCTTGCTTTCTTTTTTTTCTTTTTTTTTTTTTTTTTTTGAGATGAAGTCTTGCTCTGTTGCCCAGGCTGGAGTGCAGTGGTGCGATCTCAGCTCACTGCAACCTCTGCCTCCCGGGTTCAAGCAGTTCTCCTGTCTCAGCCTCCTGAGTAGCTGGGACTACAGGCACCTGCCACCACACCTGGCTAATTTTTTTATTTTTAGTAGAGACGGAGTTTCACCTTGTTGGTCAGGCTGGTCTCGAACTCCTGACCTCAGGTGATACACCTGCCTTGGCCTCCCAAAGTGCTGGGATTACAGGCATGAGCCACCACGCCCGGCCTTTGTACCTGCTTTTTCAGGTCTTTGCATGGTTAACCCCTCATCATTCAGTTTTTAGTGTAGTAATATAGTAATCATGGCTCCCCCACCTCATCCCTTTCTATCTTATGTTGTTTAAGATATTCACAGAAATGATCACTGCTCTAATTATCTTTTAATTATGCTTTTGCTTACTTTTTTGTTGGCTATCTCCCCTGGAGTTTGAGCTCCAAGGGAGCAGGGCCCTCACCTGTCTTATTTACCATGTATCTACACAGTAGATGCTCAAGTAACATTTATTCAATGAATAAATGAATGCATTACAAAATGAGGAGAAGCTGGAGTTCCAGGCAGCCCCTAGGTTCCCTGTTGGGTCTTCTTTCCTCTGCTCCATGCACACACAGTACACACTATTGACTGATGTTTAACTCATAGAGGAGTTTGGGCTTGACATGTGACCTCACTCAGCCTCTGTTTCATTTGTGAAGTAAGAAATAAGAGTGGGCGGCTGGGTGTGGTGGCTCATGCCTGTAATCCCAGCACTTTGGGAGTCTGAGGCGGGCAGATCACGAGGTCAGGAGATCAAGACTATCCTGGCTAACACGGTGAAACACCATCTCTACTAAAAATACAAAAAATTAGCCGGGCATGATGGCACATACTTGTAGTCCCAGCTACTCAGGAGGCTGAGGCAGGAGAATTGCTTGAACCGGGGAGGCGGAGGTGGCAGTGAGCCAAGATTGTGCCACTGCTCTCCAGCCTGGGTGACACAGCGAGACTCCATCTCAAAAAAAAAAAAAAAAAAAAAAAGATTGGGCTTATTTCACATAAGCCCACTCCTTACTAAACCAACAATGATTGCCTAAGATGCACGGAGCCAGTTGGTGGAAAAGTCCATAGACTATCAGAGTCGAATGGTGCTGGTCAGGTGGGAGGAGCACCTCATTCCTGCTTCCCCATCAAGTTGCTTGCCTTGGCCTGCTTCCTACTGTCTGGGTCACTGGTGCTCACACAGCCTTTCCCAACCCCCACCTCCAAAGGTCATATTTTACAGCTCCTTGTGAGGAATTCACATCATGCCATGACCTTCACTATGAGAAAGCACAGGCTGTAAAAGGCCAGCCTGGCTCCCTGCTCCGTGGTTAAATATTGATGATATTGGGCAATAGAGACCTGGAGTGGGCACACTACATATCCCCCTGCAGTGATGGAACCCACAGACCGCAGGTCCTCTGCAGTCCATTCTCCTGCCTGTCCAGAGGATCCGGATGTTTTCTCTTTACTTGAGGCCAACACATAACAAAGAAAGCACTGGGCTACTGGTGCTTTCGGATTGTGAAAGTCAGGTGGAGCCTGTTTGCACTCTGAGTGCACTCATTCAAGAGGTCAGTCACCCCGGAGTGATACAGAAGGCTCCAGGCCTGGGCGTGTGCTAAGGCCAGAGCTACCAGATGGGTCCAGCTGCCGCAGGCTCTCCAGGCACTGTCCCCTAAGTGACAGCTGTTACTGCCTGGGAGAGCTCAAGTGCAAAGACTATCCTGTTCTCCCATAAAGAGGAGGAAAAGGAAGATACAGAAATCGGTGCTGCTCCCAACAGCAGATCAAGGCAGTCGTCAGGAACTCAGGATCCGGGGTGAGTGTCCTCATCTTGCCTTGGGGATGGGTGGCCCAGGTCTTTGGCAGAAGTCACAGTCCAATGGCAGATGGTTAAGCCCTGTTTAAAATGCAGAGATCTCCCAGAGGGGCTTAAGGAGACAAGACAACTAAATGCAGTATGACATCCTAAATGGGATCCTGGAACAAGAAAAGAACATTAAAGGCAAAACTAATAAAATGCAAATAAGGCATAAAGTTTAATTTAATCATGCAAATGACAATATGATGCTCACTTTAGAAGCAAACTGGATACGTGCTTTGATAGAAATATGTCTTTGGCCGGGCGCAGTGGCTCACGCCTGTAATTCCAGCACTTTTGGAGGCCGAGGCAGGCCGATCACCTGAGGTCAGGAGTTCGAGACCACCCCGGCTAACGTGGTGAAACCCCATCTCTACTAAAAATACAAAATTGGCCGGGTGCGGTGGCTCATGCCTGTAATCCCAGCACTTTGGGAGGCCGAGGCAGATGGATCACCTCAGGTCAGGAGTTCGAGACCAGCCTGGCCAATGTGGTGAAACCCTGTCTCTACTAATAATACAAAAATTAGCTGGGTGTGGTGGCGGGCACCTATAATCCCAGCTACTCAGGAAGCTGAGGCAGGAGAACCACTTGAACTCGGGAGGCGGAGGTTGCAGTGAGCTGAGATGGTGCCACTACACTCCAGCCTGGGCAACAAGAGTGAAACTCTGTCTCTAAATAAATAAATACAAAATTAGCTGGGCATGGTGGTGGATGCCTATAATCACAGCTACTTGGGAGGCTGAGGCAGGAGAATCACTTGAACCTGGGAGGTGGAGGTTGCAGTGAGCTGAGATCATGCCATTGCACTCCAGCCTGGGCAAAAAGAGTGAAACTCTGTCTCAAAAAAAAGAAAGAAATATGTCGCTTGTTTCTGTGGCATCTAACATAGCTGAGGAGGGCTGACTCTCGGTTCTGGATTTGTATCCAATTTGTCATTTTGGTTTTTTGTTGGTTGGTATGTGTTTATTGTAACAATATTAAACATATTTTAAACATATTTTGGCCAGGTGTGGTGGCTCATGCCTGTAATCCCAGCATTTTGGGAGGACAAGGTGGGCAGGTTGCTTGAACTCAGAAGTTCAAGGCTGGCCTGGGCAAGATGATGAAACCCCATCGCTACAAAAAATACAAAAATTAGCCGGGCGTGGTGGCACATGCCTGTTGTACCAGCTGCTCAGGAGGCTGCGGTGAGAGGATCGCCTGTGCCCGGGAGATGGAGGTTGCAGTGAGCCAAGATGGTGCCATTGCACTCCAGCCTGGGCGACAGAGCCAGACTCTGTCTCAAAAAACAAAAAACAAAAAAACACCACTCCACTGTGGACAATAGCTTACCTGCGTCTTTGTACACTGATCTGATTAGTTCCATTAATTAAATATCAAAAATTGGAATTGTTGTCTCAAAAGGTATAAGTACAATAATACCCACATTTAAAAATGCATACAAAGGCTGGGTGCAGTGGCTCACACCTGTAATCCCAGCACTTTGGGAGGCTGAGGTGGGCGGATCACCAACCTGGCAAACATGGTGAAATCCCATCTCTACTAAAAATACAAAAATTAGCCGGGTGTGGTGGCCCATCTCTACTAAAAATACAAAAATTAGCCGGGTGTGGTGGCACATGCCTGTAGTCCCAGCTACTCAGGAGGCTGAGGCAAGAGAATTTCTTGAACCTGGGAGGCCGTGGTTGCAGTGAGCCGAGATCACACCATTGCACTCCAGCCTGGGCCGCAAAAACAAAACTCCACCTCAAAAAAAAAAAAAAAACAAAAAACAAAAAACATACAAATAGAGAAAATATACATAGAAATATATACACACATTAAAAATTGAATTACATGTATTGTTCTCATGAAAGCATTGTATACGCATAAGAAACCACACAATACAGAAGTGGTCAACATGAATATCCCATGTGTCTAAATCTCATCCCACACCCTAGAAGAAGACTGTGTTTGGTTTCTCAACTTCAACACTTTTCTTTGTGAGTTCAGGGGTTTGCATATGGCACAGGGGCCTGTGGCTGATGTTACTAATCAATCCAGGCACTCTTATATCTGAGACTGGATGGAATGTCACAATCCTTCTTGGACAGTGCTCTGGACAGTCAGTTGGAGCTAGAACACAAGATCACATCTGTTGGCCATTCTTGTAACTTTGTCTTTCCATGATTTTAGATGGGTAGGTAGGCAGATAGATAGATAGACAGATAGATCGATAGATGATAGATAGATAGATAGATAGATAGATAGATAGATAGATAGATAGAATCTCCCTCAAATGAGTAAGTAGGCAGTGTGCATGTGAGTCCTTGAAAGTCTAAGAAAGGGCCAGGCACGGTGGCTCAGGCCTGTATTCCTAGCATTTTGGGAGGCCGAGGCGAGTGGATTACCTGATGTCATGAGTTCAAGACCAGCCTGGGAAACATGAGGAAACCCCATCATTACTAAAAATACAAAAATTAGCCTGGCGTGGTGGCATGCCCTGTAGTCCCACTACTTGGGAGGCAGAGGCACAAACGAGAACCGCTTGAACCCAGGAGGCATAGGTTGCAGTGAGCTGAGATCACGTCACTGCACTCCAGCCTGGGCGACAGAGCAAGACTCCGTCTCAAAAGAAAAAAAAAGAAAAAAAAAAAGTCTAAGAAAGGTCTTTTTTTCTCCCTGACTTCCATCTCCACCTTGGCATATGAATGATCATTCACATATGAAAAGCTTAAGTCAGTATTGTATTTGTGTCAAAATATTTTCCCTTGCAATTTGTAGATATGCCTTTTTAGTTTTCTCAGAGCATTTAGTGCTAGAGGAAACTCTGATGTAAAGCTAGTCCTTTTGTTGATAGTCCGATTTTCTGTCTGGCTGTTTGCCATCTAGCTGTTTTTGAATGCCCCTGGCTAAGTGTCCAAAGGCTATTTGGGGCTGAGATTGTTGAGCACCTAAGGCAGTGACAGAGTGTGAGGGGACCTGAGAATGCTTCGATCCTCCCTGTACACTTTTTTTCTTGGTGCCCTATGGCATGTTTTATAATTGATCTGTTCAAAACACTTCTCTTGTTTTATTTTAGTTATGTTTATCTCCATTCCTACTCCCTTCCTCCTCCTCCCCAAGACACAGCTTAATGTGTTTAATGTGTGTCCTTTTAAAAAAATGTGTTATTGGGTCGGGCGCGGTGGCTCACTCCTGTAATCCCAGTACTTTGGGAGGCCAAGGCGGGTGGATCACCTGAGGTCAAGAGTTCGAGACCAGCCTGGCCAACATGGTGAAACCCCATCTCTACTAAAAATACAAAAATTAGTGGGGCGGTAGTGACATGCGCCTGTAATTCCAGCTACTTAGGAGGCTGAGACAGGAGAATCGCTTGAA
Organism: Pan troglodytes; assembly: GCF_028858775.2. Classification (NCBI taxonomy): domain Eukaryota; kingdom Metazoa; phylum Chordata; class Mammalia; order Primates; family Hominidae; genus Pan; species Pan troglodytes. The sequence continues at coordinate 57,036,074 of NC_072414.2, forward strand.
CCTGGGAGGCAGAGGTTGCAGTGAGCAGAGATCGTGCCACTGCACTCCAGCCTGGGTGACAGAGTGAGACTCCGTCTCAAAAAAAAAAAAAAAAAAGCGAAATAACTTAACAATTTTAATATTGGCCTGAATAATATATGTTGTCAAAATTAATTTTACCTATTTCTTTTTGTTTTGTAAAGTATGGATGCTAGAAAATTTTATATTAAGTAGTAATAATGCAGTTAGTACAAGAAGACGTCAAAATGTCTGACTGTTTTGAGATTGACTGAGGTTCAGTTTATTATTAATAGTTGGGATGGAAATAGGCCTACACGAAGTAAGGGATTTATCCAGAGAGCATGGATTCAGGTTCTTCCCTTGCAAATAACAGAAACCAATTCTGCTAACTTGTCCAAAAAAAAAAAAAGAAAAGAAAAGAAAAGCTCTCGGGGTCGCGGCAGGGGGTGCCCTCTCAGCATCAGGAGCCGGCAGCTGCTTTTCCCTCCGGCACTTTTCCCTTTTCTCCTCTCTGTGTCGTAGGCGTGCCAATCCCCAGGAGAGAGGCGTGATAGGCCCAGCCTTTGACACGTGGGGAAACACAGGCCTGTGATTGGCTACCGCATGACACCCAAGGGACAAGTTGCTATGGCAACGCGTGGGCGCGCTATGGGCTCGTAGAAGCCAGGTGCGGACGCCGAACAGGCGAAGACCCGAGATGTCCTTGGCAAGGGTCCCAGAACTCGCCAGTGGCTCGGTCCTCCTCACTCCCAGAACAGTGCTCCTCCACACATGCGATGGCTTTTAATAAATATTTGAGTCACTCCCACTTCCAGTCTCTGCCCCTCCAGGCTCCACGTGCTCCTGGGTTCGTTCGGGTCGTTTTTGTCCCATAACTTTGGGCCAGAGGAGATCTGGATTTGGGCACAGAGGGAGATCAAACTCGGGTGGGATATCCAGTCATGCTGTCTGCTTTGTTTCCAGGGGTCTTCACGGCTTCTCTGCCCAGGGGCCAGAACCGAGGAGGCCAGGAGGGCTGCTGGGGCTAAGGGGTCTAAGGACCTCGTTGCACACGCTACCAGGAGCAGGGGCATGGAGCACAGTGAGGGGGCTCCCGGAGACCCAGCCGGTACTGTGGTGCCCCAGGAGCTGCTGGAAGAGATGCTTTGGTTTTTTCGGGTGGAAGATGGTAAGTGGTGAGAGATTGACGGCAGGGGTGGGGGTGTGCCCCTCAATACAGAGCAGAGTTTGGCTGAAGGCCCTGACACTGTCGTCCCCTCCAGGTCAGGCGGTACATTTCCTCCAAGACAGGGAATCAGTCGGGGTGTCTCAGTACCCAGAGGGGTCTGGCTGGACCGCCCCTTCCTTTTCTCAGGGTGTGGTCGCTTATTTATGCAGCCCTCCAATCATCACAACATTTATTAAGCTCCTATTCTGTACCAGACACTGTTCTCAGCACTGGGGCGACAATAATGAATAAAACACAAAAATCTCTGCCTTCATGGAATGTACATTCTAGTGGGGATTAAAAATAAACAACTAAAACGCATAGTGCGTTGGTGATGAGTAATAAAAAGAAAAATTAAACAGAGAAAGAGAATAGGAAGTATGCAGCAAGGGCAGTAATGTGGTCAAGGAAGGCCTCACTAAAAAGGTGATATTTTTATCATCAGGAAGGTGACTTGCAGGAAACTAAGGAAATAATTAGCTATGCAAATTATTTGGGGGAGGAACATTCCTGGAGGGAGGACAGCAAATGCAAGAGCTCTGAGGCTGGACCCTGCTTCATTTGGGTGCAGCATGGACAAATCTTGAGTAGCCACATTCAGTTTAGTCACTTCATGTATTATCTGTGGGCAGTTGCCATTCCTTCCACCCTTCTCCCTGCCTTCTTTCTTTCCTTTCCTTTTCTTTTTTTTCTTTCTTCTTCTTCTTTTTTTTTTTTTTTTTTTGCCTTTTTTTTGAGGCAGGGTCACTCTGTTGCCCAGGCTGGAGTGCAATGGTGCAATCTTGGCTCACTGCAAGCTCTGCCTCCTGGATTCAAGTGATTCTCATGCCTCAGCCTCCTGAGTAGCTGGGATTACAGTGTATGCCACCACACCCAGCTAATTTTTGTATTTTTAGTAGAGACAGTGTTTCACCATGTTGGCCAGGCTGGTCTTGAACTCCCGACCTCAGGTGATCCACCTGACTCGGCTTCCCAAAGTGCTGGGATTATAGGCGTGAGCCACCGAGCCCAGCCTTCTTTCTTTTCCTTGTGCTCCGCAGGTCCAGCCCCTGGCAAAACTGAAGATTGTAAAGTTTATCTTGGCCCACCTGTCTCTTGCCCTCCATAGGCCTCTGCCCTTCACCCCTGTTGCCCCACTATTATTTAACTGCAGTACTGTCTCCTCCATTAGATTAGGGCTTCTCCAGAGTAGAGACTGTGTCTTCCACCCTCCCACCTGTTAGACTGGGAGTGCCCCAGGGCAAGGGGCCCATCTTTGATTAGGGTCTCCACGCAAAAGACAGTTGATGCTGTAAGCTGGGTCTGAGCCCAGGCCCCAGCTGTTAGCGGGCTTGAGAGGTGCCTGGCCATTCCTCAGGGCTCTGTCCTGTGTGTCCTTCCCCAGCATCTCCCTGGAATCATTCCATCCTTGCCCTGGCAGCTGTGGTGGTCATTATAAGCATGGTCCTCCTGGGAAGAAGCATCCAGGCAAGCAGGTGAGGAGCTGGTCCTGGGGGGATGGGGTGGTCTCTGTGGGGTAGAGGCCCTGCCTTCCCAGAGGGAAATCTAGAGAGGGGTCACTTAGGGATCATTGCTGTCCACCCTTTGGGACAGCAAAATTCAGCCTTCAGTGTCCTTCGAGAATCCAAAGCTGTTAAAAACAAACAAACAAACAAAAAACAGCAACAGTCCCTGATTACCACCCCCTGGCCCCTGACAGGAAGCAGGCATGACCTGGAGGAGTGTAGCCATTCAGAAGGTGAGCTTGCCCCTCTCACCCTATCAGCACACATGCACCTCAGCAAAGTCAACTCAGAGATGAGTGGCTGTCCATGGGTACAGCAGACCTGTTCCCGCTACGACCCAGCCAGAATCTCTAGGCAGACAGCTTACCACCGCTGGGTCCCTCCACTATGGCCAGGAAGTCTAGGGGTACCTTGAATAAAACCAACCTGGAGAGAGGACAGGCACATGGGAGTTATTAAGGAAGTGGGCAGTGGGAGCCAATGAAGGTGGTTGGGGGAGGGGAGTGATGTGTACATGATGGGGTTTTAGAAACATGACTGGTGTTGTGCCTAGGCTGGTTTGGAGGAGGAAACACCTAGAGGCAGAGAGATTAGTTAGAAATTTCCTGCAGTAGTGTGAGGGATGAGGTGTGTGGTGACAAGGACCTATGCTAAGTAGGATGACAGTCCAAGGTCAGAGACAGTGTGGTTAGGTGAAAAGAACACAGGATTCAAGAGTCAGGAGGCTTAAGTGCACACACTAGCTATGTGCATCCTTGGCTTTTTTTTTTTTTTTGAGACAGTCTCTCTCTTGCCCAGGATGGAGTGCAGTGGCGCAATCTCGGCTCACTGCAACCTCTGCCTCCCAGGTTCAAGTGATTCTCCTGCTTCAGCCTCCCAAATAGCTGCAATTACAGGCACAACCACACCCAGCTAATTTTTGTATTTTTAGTAGAGATGGGGTTTTGCCATGTTGGCCAGACTGGTCTCAAACACCTGGCCTCAAGTGATCCACCCGCCTCAGCCTCCCAAAGTGCTGGGATTACAGGTGTGAGCCACTGCACCTGGCCTCCTTGAAGCACATTTCCTCACTTGGAAGGTGCGGGGATGGCAATGATACTTGAGATCACAGGTGACAGTAAGGATTCCTTGAGATGACACACACGCAAGGGTAAGCCATTTCTCTGTTGGAGGAATATCCAACCATTGCCGCTTCTCCTCTAGTAGCTCCCAAACTGCATATAGGATTTTCCCCTTAGACTCTTTAAGCCATTTGGGGGACCCAGTCCTGCCCCAACCACTCAGCCCCCCTCATTAACACTGTTCCCTGTCCCCCTAGAAAAGAAAAGATGCAGCCACCAGAAAAAGAAACTCCAGAAGTCCTGCATTTGGAAGAGGCCAAGGATCACAACAGCCTAAAAAACCTAAGAGAAACTTTGCTCTCAGAAAAGCCAAACTTGGCCCAGGTGGAACTTGAGTTAAAAGAGAGAGATGTGCTGTCAGTTTTCCTTCCGGATGTACCAGAAACTGAGAGCTAGTGAGGGTTCAGAGAAGCCCCATCCTAAGCCAGGCACATGATGTGGGCTCAGCTCAGTGGCCTGAAACCTCTCAGGTTTTAGAGTCTCTCCCAAGAAGCCGCTTTTTTCTCTTTCTTTCTTTCTTTTTTTCTTTCTTAGCAGATACAATGAATGAACTGCAAGCAAACTAAAATTCTGTTATTAAAAAAAATCTTTTATTAAAATGCTCCTGGAAGTGAGCAGGTGGTATTGCATAGTTTGTTCAGATGGCAGTGGTACACACACACATACACACACAAGTGGCCTGGAGCAAAAGTGCAAAATCCGTAGCTGGCCTGTGGGTCGGGAAGCCTGGCTAGGACTCCAAGCATGTGGTCTTGAGTAGTTCACAGCCCCCCTCTGACCTCAGCTCCTCCATTTACAGAATGAGTCCGAAGACTGGGTCAGAGATGCTGTTTGCAATCCAACAGTAGTCCTGAGACTGCTGAGAGGGGAAGGAGCAGGCTTCCAGGCCCAGAATCCCCTTCCCAATCCTTCCACCCACCAGGACCCTCTCCTTTCCCTGCTTGTCTGCTAAGAGTCTGTGCAAGACTTCCCTGGGACCTGGCGTGTGGTAAACAAAATCAGACAACTACCACACTGCCTGCCTTGGACAGCCTTTTCTTGCTAACAGTGGGATCTCAAAGGTGTGTCCTGATCCCAAGTCTGAGCCATGGTGTCTTGGTATAAGCTGCGGTGACACCACCAAATAACATATGCAAAATTTTGCTTTATTAACCCAAAATGCTTTAGGTTCTAAAGTGGGCTTTGAACACTCAGACTCATTGCTGAGGGTCCTGGGTCCTGCCAAACCAGGTGACAAACGGGTATACTGTGTTTCTACCTGCAGGGGGGCAGGCCCTGTAGCCCCTGGATGGGTCTGATGCTGCTGTGGGCTCCCTGGAGCCCTGGGTAACTCACTGGAGTGACAACTTTCTTCTGCAGCCTGGATCATTAAGCTTGAGGGAGCTGATGCTGAGGTTCTTTGGACAGAGTCCTTAACAGTGGGAAAACACATGGGGAATCTGTCTGCTGGTGAAAGAACTCTGGGGCTCCTTACATTGGACAACCTACAGTCCCTCCCTTTTACCCTCATTGAGACGCCAAGTGTTGGAAATACCCCTTCCTGGGGCTTCTGTCCATTGGATTATTTTAACTAGATTTTCCTTGGATAAACTGTGGGGTTTGTAGCCTGGGCCTTCTGTGAAGTCAGCAGATGACAGGAGGGCCAGGCTCTGGCCTCTGAAACTGCAGCCCCCCTGCCTTTCCCGTCCACCAGGTGGCACAAGGACCCCAGGCTGTCATTCCGCAGGCTGTTCTCGGGCCTGACATTGACAAGAGCTATCCACCCAGACCATGCACTAAGGCCACAGCTGGCCCAACTGTAGCTGGAGCAGGAAGGGCTGATGGCAGCAGGATAGACACTGCAATTTCTTCCTACTTAAGGCTGACCCCAGGTCTCTGGGTTGTCACAGTGGCTGTTTCCCCCTACGGCCACAGACGCGGTGGTTACCGTGAAGACCAAGGCCTGGAGGGAACAGAAGCAGCATCCCTGCCTGCCACTCCAGCTCACACAGTGAATTGAGTGTAGGGACACTGCTTGGTGCTGGAGGCGGGGTCTGCTGTCCATCAGACGGAAAGGCCGGTGGTGAGAAGCCAGCCCCTGTCCCGCTGCAGTCCTGTCCAGCCACCGAGCCTAGGCTTCCTGGGGAGGGGCCCTCAGAAGATCTTGAAGCCCTTCAGGAGGGTCAGGGTAGGCGCCTTGCGCTTGCTCTGGGCCCGGGATGACTTCACAGTGACCAGCTTGGCCTGGGCCACAGTGGGCATCTCCTTCAGGCTGACGGTGGAGAGCGTGTTGAAGGTGCAGCTGGCCAGCCCATGCCGGGCGGTGAGCGGGGCCTGGTGGGGCAGGGCCCTCTCCTCGGAGATGAAGAGGGGCCGGGTCAGGGGGCTCTTCTCCAGCTCCCGCCGTGCCTCTCGCACTGCCTCATGGAAGACATGCTGCACGTGCTCAAAGTCCAGACAGGCAGAGACCTCGAAAAACAGGCACCCAAACCTGCCTGCCAAAGCCACACCCTCTGCCTTGGTGACTTGCCTGGTGAGGAAGCAGTGTGAGGCAGGGAGTTAGGAGCAGGCTGTGCCAAGTCAGGCAGACCAGCTCCTACACCCAGCGCCCCATGGACTAGCTGGGTGGCCTGGGGTCATCTTCACCTCTCTGAGTCTCAGCGTTCTTATCAGTACAGTGGGTTACTGCCCTCTGCCTCTTAGGGTTGTTAGGATTACGAAAGACAATTTGTTTCAAGTGCTTAGCACAGTACCTGGCACAGAGTCAGTGCTCAATAAATGGTAGCTGATGTCACCCAAGCCAGAATTTTGGGATGAGGATAAGGGTAAGAAGCTACTCCAAATCCCCTGTGCTAGACCCTGCCTGTGGCTGGAGGAAGCAGGCCATTCCCAGCCCCATCTCTTCTCTACCCCATCGTGGGTCCCTGGGGCAGGAAACAGGCCACCCACAGCTCTGGCTTGTGGGATCAGCTCTAGAGAGAAGCAGTCGTTTGGACTGAAGGGTTAGACCACAGAGGTGACTCCAGAAGCCTGTGGTTGGCAGAGTTCTCAGGGCTCCTGGGGTTTGTGTTTGTGAAAATTCATTATTCAAGCCCTCACAATGACAAAGTTGCAGATTCAAGCTCATCATAAAAGCAAATAATAAAACCAGGGCAGAGGCAGGAGAGGGCAGGGGGGACAACATTTCATGGTGAGGAGGGCAAAAGGAGAGAGGGGGCAACACCTATTCTGCCTTGGTCCTACACCACCTCCCGTGAAGGGAGGATAGAATATCCGGAACTTGGGAAGGTCCTGGAGGCTTCTGACCTGAAAGCCACGGGAATCGAGGTGGGAAGAAAAAGAAGACTGGCCTTGCATAGGTCGGATGTCTACAAGAGGGAAGAGATGGGGGGGTCCCTGAGGTCTTGGGGCCAAGACTCCACTGGCTGGATCTTCCTGACCTACTGCTGAGCTGTCCCACTGCCCATTCCCGAGGATAATGGCACAGCCACTAGATGAGAGGAGGCACTCGAGTGGGCCATGGTGGGAAAAGTTTCTGAGCCCAAGGCTGACCTGGCAGGAGCAGGGGCTGAGAGTGGGCTAGCTTCCCAGAGTGCCACTCCATGGTGGGGGGCGCGGTCTCAGAGAGAGTGAGTAACTGGGACAAAAAAGAGTCAGAGGCATCGGATCTATTCCCCACCCAGGGCTGGGTGCCCTGGTGCCAGTAAGCTCACCGCTTCCTGAGGAACCCTTTTGGAAAGAACACTTGCTATTATTTGCTTTTTTTTTTTTTTTTTTTTTTTTTTTTTGAGACGGAGTCTCGCTCTGTCGCCCAGGCTGGAGTGCAGTGGCGCGATCTCGGCTCATATTATTTGCTTTTATGATGAGCTTGAATCTGCAACTTTGTCATTGTGGGGGCTTGAATAATGAATTTTCACAAACACAAACCCCATGTGTGCGTGCATGTGTGTGAGTGGGTGACAGAGGCACAGAACATTGTCCTTTTTCTTATTTTGTTGCATCCTAGGGAAAATTTTATCAGTGGCTTGGGAAGCATCAACCTAACCCACATTTTACCCTTTTAACAGTGAGACAGTTGTGGGAGACAATGGCCAATGCTCAGCTAAAAGTTAGACTTCCTGTGCCTCCCAGAATCCTAATCTACTAAACTTGGGACTTGATCGAAGAATGAAATAGGAATACATTGTCCTGAGTTGTTTTTAGGGAACGGGTGGGATCAGCTTCATTTGAGCATGTATTCTTTGTTATTTGCTCCCAAACCATTTTAGACAATCCCTTTGGCAAAGATTGGGGTCAAAAGAGTGATCTGTAGCTTTTTTCCCTGTACTGAAAACTGGCCTACTCACAATCCAGTCTTCTGACCCCTAAGAGGGTCTGCGATTCCTCAAAGACTACCTGCAGCAGCTTTCAGGTCACATGACTTCCCTCGTTCTCTGAGACACAATTTGCCTAGGTCTGAGGGCTTGGCCACCTTTGAAGGCCTCTCACCATAGTCCCCTTTCACGGTCCCACACCTCTCTTTTTCCCACCGCCCATCTGACCCGTTCTAAACAAAGGGTCCCCTCCTTGCTAACACCAGTCAATGTGCCCTTGGGGCCTAAGGAAGCAGGACTGACCAACCGTGAACAGGGAGGGATGAGTGGCTGGTGGAAGGGGCTATCCCTTGCAGGTAGACTGGCCACAGAGGACAAAGGTCAGTGCTGGAGAAATCCAGTGGCATTACTCATCAAGTTGAGGCATCACAGCGTCAAATGCTTCAGGGCCAGGCAGGCAACTTGAATGTGTGGAAAGGGTGGAGGTAAACCACGGGGAGTGGTGAGGCCTGGGGTCGGCTGGAGAGAGCGTGCCCCACCTCAAAGCATTCCAATTCTAGGTCTTTTAAGACACTATGCCAGCCAAGCAAAATATGGCTGCAGTATTCTTCAGTAATGCATCCTCTGGCCCAGTCTCTGACCTCCGATTCGAGTCCAACCCTTTCTAAGAGAACCTGCCCTCAGCCCAGCCAACTGTGGGAGTGAGAGTGGGAGGCTGGGTCTGGGTGAGGTGAGAGCCGGTTGGACCAGAGCAGACATCTGACCAAGGAGCCCATCAGAGCCTCTCTCCTTAGAACTGGAATTGGGCACTAGACCAGTCAGCTGCTGGGAGTGAGATCGGAAGGTCAGATAGACTCATGCAAGAAGGGTGAATCCAAGAGAATCCACAGAGACCCAAGAGCGCGGAAGGAGTGGCCACTCTTCTGATTTTCAGGGTGCAGTTGCTGTGTGACCCAGAAGCGTTTCCCTTCAAGTCCTTGGCTGCCTGGAAGACCAACATCTACCATATCCTTACAACATAATCCCTTTGGCCGGGCACGGTGGCTCACGCCTGTAATCCCACACTTTGGGAGGCCGAGGCAGGTGGATCATGAGTTCAGGAGTTCAAGACTAGCCTGGCCAAAAAGGCGAAACCCCATCTCTACTAAAAACACAAAAATTAGCCGGGCGTGGTGGCAGGAACCTGTAATCCCAGCTACTGGGGAGGCTGAGGCAGGAGAATCACTTGAACCCAGGAGGTGGAGGTTGCAGTGAGCAGAGATGGTGCCATTGCACTCCAGCCTGGGTGACACAGTGAGACTCTGTCTCAGAAAACAAACACACACACAAACAAACATATAATCCCTTCTACCACAATTCAAGGGGATGACTGTTCTTAGCAGCCCACTAATCCCTGAAGATGCCACCTGCCCTTACAAGTGAAGAAAGCGAGCTCTGGAGATAAGGGCCAAGCAGGCTGTGCTCACCTGTACTGAGCCATGTCCAGCTTGTTGCCCAGCAGCAGGGCAGGGATGCTGCGCTGTGTCTCCTTCGCGTGCAAGGCAAGCAGCTCCAGGTAGCTGCTGCTGCTATCAAAGCTCTGGCGGCTGTCGACGCTGTACACCACCAGGAAGGCATGGGCCCAGTTCAGGTAGCGCTCGCAGTTCCTGGGGGTGTCCTGGGGTGAAGGAGAGAAGCCCCGCCGGGGGGCAGAGGAGGTTGGGGTAAACGCCTTCACCTGAGCCGCCCAATCCCACCTCCCCACTCCCCGGTCTTTGTATATTGTTTCTCAGCAGAGCCCTTTCAAAGGGGCACTTGAGTGTGGATTTGGCTTGGTGTGAAAGGAGACATTGTCTCATGAACCTCCCTCCCACCACCCAGCCAGAGACTTGGAGACCTTGGCCCCTTGGGCCCAGAGCCAAAGACTCTGGCATGGTCCCTACAGAGACCTGGCTGTCCCTGGGCACCGCTGGTTTTGGGTTGAGTTCATGCTGCCCCTTTGGCTTCTGAGAGTAACTGGCATCCAGCCTTGGCAGGGGGTGGTGAGGACATGGGGGGAGACTTGTGTGTGGGAGAGACCTGGGCTGAGGGGCTCTCACCAGGAGCATCTGTGTAAACAGGTGTGCACCTGTCTCCTCGTGTGCACAGGCACAGAGCCCCACAGCACAGGATCTCAGAGCGGATGCCAGCAACCATCATGTCTCTCCAGGCCCTGTCCCATCCTTCTCATTTGGCAAAGGAAGGATTCAGACCCAGAGAGGTCAAGTGCCTCATTCAGGGTTACACAGCAAAGTTGAGCTTAAAAGGCATCTAAATGCCTATCTGAGGTCCCGCACTCTGGGCCAGGACTTCTCAGGAGGTTATACTGACTCACAGCAGTGCATAGGTAATGGAGGTAATGTTACCAGGTCTGCAGTGTCCATGACCCTCAGGTGGACAGGCTGGTGGTCCACAGTCTCCTCGGAGCTGTAGGTGTCCTCTACAACACAGATGGTTAGCCAGGTCAGACACAGTGCCTTGGGTGTAAGTTTGAGCTTCCCTCTGTGCTAGACCCCTGTGTGGCCTGGGGGGACCTTAGCAGCTGCTCTGGGGCTGGGACCACTGGAAAGTCCTTGGTTCTCACCCACATGGAGGCTACAGGCAGAACCTCCCACCAAGGAGATGCTGCTCCACCTACAGGGCTCAGCATCAGTGGTCACTCACAGACCACACCTCGGGGGTGGGTCTGTGTTCTGGATCCACACACAAAACCAGCAGGATAGAGTCGAGTGTGTGGCCCCTAGACCCTGTTAGCAGCACAGGCTGGCTCAGGAGCAACACTGCTAGCCCCTCTATCCCAGAACCCCAGGCTTTCCCACTCTCTTCCCCCTCAACCAACCTCCTGTCCCCAGTGGGAGAAGAGACAAAGGAAGAGAGAAGTACACAATACAATGGAAGGAATGGCAGTCAGACCCCTTTTAGAAGTTCCGAGAAGGTTTTACAAATAATCCTTGTCAACATGACAGCAGGGGAGTCTAGTGTAGTCAGAAGTTTTCAGTTGGAGAATGTGGTATTAAACCCAATGTCAGCTGCTTTTTAGCTTTGTGACTTGGCCAAATCACTTCAGCTCTCTGAGGCTGTTTCCTCATTTTAAAATGGGAACACTGTGATAACATTGCTAACAGTTTCCAAGCCTTTCCTTTGTCCCAGGCGCTGTGCTAAGTGCTTGACATTAGCTCATTTAACGGTCCCATCTCCCAGGGCTCTGTAAGAACTGGATGGGCCCCCCAGGCATGGGGCCTGGCTCACCATACATGCCTGGTGAGGGCAGTGGGAACGATGTGTTCCAAAGTTAATAGGGCAGGATCACATTCCCAGGTGATTTTTTTTTTAACTTTTGAAATAACTTTAGACTGACATAGAAGTTGTAAAATAGTAGAGTTCCTGTCTACTCTTCACCCAGCTTCCCCCAGTGTCATCACCTTACATAACCATAGCCCAATGATCAAAAAGAAATTTACATTGATACCATACTATGAACCAAACTAGTGACCTTATTTGAATTTCTTGAGTTGTTACTTTTTTTATATGTATGGTTCTCATGATCTCAAATCTGAGAAAGCAACAAGTGGCCAGGCATGCAGAGGAGCTTGCGGCCATGTTGGCAGTCATTCTCTGCACCCCCAATCTGTGCCTGTGTCATTGGCCCACATGTGTGAGTGCACTTGGTTATCACGTTTCCCTAGGTGTCCCCTGCCCCTAGTGACCCTAAAGAAGTCACCTTTTGGCAGAACTGGGGTGGTCTCTGCCTTCCTGGCAGCATCCACTGTGAGAGGGCACGCCCCCAACCCTGGCTGAATTTATAGTCAAACACTTCTTTCTGAGGGCCACTGGCAGCCAAGCTGGCCTGGACACACTCCAGGTCCACTAGCATCCAGCATGAATCACAGACAGCTTCTTGTCCCCAGCCTGCTTTGGGGACTTGGATAAATAGCTGCTCTTATGCAAAGACAAAAAAAATCTAATGGAAACTATGTTCCAAATGTTTAACTATATTTGGTCCAAGAAGAGCTGCCCCTAGATGCTTACATCTCTTTCAGATCTGTCTTTATTTTCCAGTCAAAGATGTCAGATGCACCCCTTTTAGGAGTTCCCCTCAATGGGCGCAGTGTCCTGCCCAGCCCAGTGAAAGGCGCTAGCCCAACCTTGGTCTCCTGCCCACAGCATGACAGCCTTTCAAGGTTGCTGTTAGCTCCATTGTAGAGAGATGGCAAGGTGAGGCCCAGAGAAGGGATCTCACCCAAGGCCACACAGCACCTAATCAGCAGAAGGAACTTGAACTCAGGGCTTCCAGGCTGGGCTGTGTTCACAATGGGACCCCCTCACCCCGTGACTGCTCAGTGAATCAGCCCACCCTCCAGCTCTGTCTGGGCAGAGTACAAGGGAAGACCAGAATCGCCCAGTCTGGTGGGGATGTGGAACATGCCTGCATGAGCTGGAAGAAGCCTTGGAGCTCATACTGTCCAGCCTCCCTTTATAGAAGAAGTGACAGGCCTCAGGGGCTGGGGCAGGAGTGAGGGGCTCCTTTCCCAGTCACAGTAATGTCCAGACTTCCTATCACCAAGTCCCTGCCTCAGAGTACTCTGGTGTCCTTAAATATATGGGTTTCCTAACACCTGGTTGTAATTAATATCCTGTGGACTTTTGGGTAGAGAGAAGAGTCATTTCCCAAAGTTTTGAATTTGCCGATGTTTTCCTCTCATTTACAGTAATAATTTTTAAATGGCACCACAGAAGCTCACGTCAGAGTGTATACAGGGTGCTGCCTCAGAAATGGTGCCTATGTTGGGCCGGGCGTGGTGGCTCACACCTGTAATCCCAGCACTTTGGGAGGCCAAGGCGGGCGGATCACAAGGTCAGGAGTTCTAGACCATCCTGCTGAACACGGTGAAACCCTGTCTCTACTAAAAATACAAAAAAATTAGCCGGGCATGGTGGCAGGCACCTGTAGTCCCAGCTACTTGGGTGGCAGGCACCTGTAGTCCCAGCTACTCGGGAGGCTGAGGCAGGAGAATGGTGTGAACCTGGGAGGTGGAGCTTGCAGTGAGCCGAGATTGCGCCACTGCACTCCAGCCTGGGTGACCAAAAAAAAAAAAAAAAAAGAAATGGTGCCTATGTCCTCGCTGGAGGAGGAGGAGAGCAAGAGGAGTGAGAAGCTGACATTCTTCCCTGGCTGAGCCAGATGAGGCACCCTCAGCCCTTCTGGGAGAGGAGAATATTCTCCTGGAGACGCCTGCCCACTCCTGCGGGTCTCAGCACAGGCAAAGCCCTTCCACAGACACTGAATCTCTCAGCTACTACCAGCTCTAACAGCCACACCCCAGAAAACGATGCAACTCTTACACAGCCAGAGCACAGGCTATTGGTCCCATCTTCCAGATGGGGAAACCGCAGCTCAGAGGGCCCCATGCCACACAGACCTCTGACTCCAGGCCCTCTATGACATGAGGCTGCTCCTAGCGGAGAGCAACTGGAGCCATGCCTCGTCTTCCTTTGTGCCTGAGGGTCTCCATAATCTTAAGGCAAATCACTGAGCCCTCTCTTCCTCCATTTCTCCACCTATAAAATGAGGATCGTGATAGGAGCTCTTCTTTAAAGGGTAATCCTAAAACCAAAATTTACCACCCCCACCCCAGTTAAACCCTCATCTACACTGAGGCTAGTACTGTGCTACCTGCTGGAAATGGGAATGAATCTCCACCCTCAAGGCTCACCAAATGAGCTCAGGCTCTCAGAAGACCTAGGAAGGGCTTAGAGAGTTGTTTTACCAGCATTGCTGATGGCTAGCTCCCCAATGGAATGTGGAGACCTTTATCCACAGAAGGAAAGGTTCTCATCTGTCTCTGCTGCTGCTGGAACCAACAATGGGACAGTGGCCGGAATGTTTAGGCCCCTCCTAGCAGAACCTTCGAGGAGTGGCACTGGCCTCCCAGAGAGTCTGAGGGGAGAATGTCTGGTTGGCTCTCTGACTCGTGGGCTGTCAGTGTAGTGTGAGAGACCACAGACCAAGGGGACTGACCATTGTGGGGCTGCCCACTTCCCAGACAGTCTGCCCACGCATTCCACTACCAGGTCAGAACTCCAAAATTATTCAATCAGGAGGCTCAAACCACCACCCTAATAGGCTCATCCGGTGGGACCCTGTGACAGTATCGATTGGAAGGCAGGGAGGAAGACAGACTGGAGGTGAGATGCCAGGAAAAATACAAGATGCCCAGTTAAATCTGAATCTCAAAAAAAAAAGGAATAATTTTTGGTATAAGCATGACCCATGCAATATTTGAATTAGGCCGAATATGTCTTTTGAGTCCCTGCCCTTGGGAATTCCCCTTGTCCTTTCCCAGACACTGTGTCTGCTTGTGTGCCTTTCCTTCCTGTCCTCCCACCTCACCTCTGTCCTCAGTTTCTCCACCCCATCTCTATTCCATGCTCTGGCCTCTTCCAACACCTCGCCGGCCAGTGCACCATTGCATCCTGTGTCCTCCTCTCTCTGGAGCTGACCTCTGCTAATCAAAGGGCCTCCTCTGGGTGACCTTGGCCCAGAGTCTTCAGCTCCTTGGGCCTGTTTCCTCCACTGTAGCACTGAAGGGCTGTGCCAAGGCACCGGGGGTCAAGCAGAGCTTCGAGGAACAAATCTCTTAGGGACTGTCACCATGTCACCTGCCCTGCATCCCTGACTTACCCATGGGAACCCCTTTGCTCTCTCTGTTTGACACCCTGGGATTCTGTTTAAAATCTGGAAGAAGGGATTCTGCTACCTAAGGAAAAGCTTTTTTAAACAAGGGGACTAAATAGCCCTGATGTCTCTGCCTGCTGCAACACTGGTGCTGGACTCCAGCCTGAACTAAGGGGCTGGGCACCACTAGGGTAAGGAGCTCTCCCCTCCAGGTGCGGCAGGAGCACTGGATCAGGGGCCTGCTGCAGGGAGCGCAGGGCTTTCCACTGTGTCACAAAGCCTTGGGCTTCTCTGGAGGGCTCTCAGGGGTCCCATGAATGCTTTAATTGATTTTTATGAATGGGGAAAATAATCCAAGACTGCAACACCCATTTTCTAAAGGCTAAGATCATCCAGACACCTTATGGCTCTCAGTGAACAGTTTACAATAGACAAATGTTATACATGTGAGCTTTAAGCAACATTTATACTAATAAAATCCTGCTTTGATTTGTTTTAGAAGGGAATCTAAGCTATTGTGTATGGGAATCCATTTGAGGAGGAAGGAAAAGCAAAAATGCATTGAGTGCCTACTGTGGGTCAAGTACTAGGCTGGATCTTTTACATGTGCTATTTCTTTAATCCTCACAGCAATTCTCTAACTATTTTTTAATGCCCATTTTACAGATGAGGAAACAGTAGCTCAGAGAGGTTAGCTGACTGGCTCAAGGTTGCCAATAAGGAGCAGAGCCAGGTAGGATTCAAACCCAGCTCTGACTGACACCGAAACGTTCCTTTTTCCAATATACCATGATGCAGAGATGAAAACAACAGTTGTTTTCTCATACGGTTAAAAAACTGGTTCAGAAGCCAGCACCACTAGAGAATTTCTCCAATGTCCTGCCCAGCTTTTCTGGGAGAGAACACTGAGTGACCATCTTGAAGAATAATACCTATTTGTTTTTGAGTTTGTTTTTTTTTAGACAGAGTTTCCCTCTGTCGCCCAGGCTGGAGTGCAGTGGCACGACCTTGGCTCACTGCAATCTCCGCCTCCCAGGTTCAAGCAGTTCTCCTGCCTCAGCCTCCCTAGAAGCTGGGATTACAGGCACACACCACTATGCCCAGCTAATTTTTGTATTTTTAGTAGAGACGGAGTTTCACCATGTTGGCCAGGCTGGTCATTAACTCCTGACCTCAGGTGATCCACCCACCTCAGCCTCCCAAAGTGCTGAGATTACAGGCATTAGCCACCGCACCCAGCCCAAGAATAATACCTGTTTGGATGTGGATGTCTTGCTATGTTTATTTTTATTTTTTAAAGTTTTTTCACACCTCATATTTTAGGGTAAATCAGCCTCTCTTAGTTCTGTGAATTAGGCCAACCCCCCAGTTGTCTGGCGTGGGCTGTGGAAGGGGTATTTCTGACACTTAAAACATTTTCCCCCATGGGCTGGGTCATCCTGGCGGCTTCTCCCTTCTGTCCCCAGACATGCAGTCCTGGTCAGTGCCCACCCACGGGGTAGGTCCCAGGAGAGCACTCCAGGTGGGGCACAGGCAGCAGAAGGTACGGGGAGTAGTTTCTTACCCAAGTTGGGGTCATATTCACTGATAAACCTCTTGGTCAGAAACTTCACGGTCAGGGCTGCAAGAAGCAGAAAGAGGTTGGCTCCATCTCCGCGGCCATGTCTAGCTGCTGGCCCCTCGTTTAAGGGAGGCCTTATCTAACCTCTGTGATCCCCGGCTGACACCAAGCTCAGCTCTCCCAGAGAATGAAGCTAGGGAACTGAGGAATTGGTTTGAAAGGCTCAGAAGGAAACCAGAACTACGGGGAGCCAAGTGCCTCTAATTGCACCGTGGGAATTTTTTTTAATGGCAAGGAAAGCAATGAGTGGCGAGCATAAGGGGTGTTTGGAAGGTATGAACTCAGGGGTCAGGACCCATGCAACCATTACCCTAGAGTCAGCCTGGTGAAACCTCAACTGAAGGGAGGTGTCGCCCACCCCGGACAAGTCACAGAGATTCTGAAGTGTGGGGCTATTTACTCCAGGCTTTAGCTACAAGCCAAAAACACAGGAAGAGCAGAGTTGATTGCAGTGGTTGATCTTTGGGAAGGGTATAAATCCCCAAGTGCCTGGGCTTTCCAGGTAAGGTCCAGGTGAGGTCTGTGTCCCGAAGAAACACACTCTGGTCCTGGTCTCCCACATCGCAAGTCTTGGCTTTCTCTGGGGCCTCTACACTCATCACGGGTATCTCAGCAGAATGTAAAACTCAAGAATTAAGCTCTCTTTGGTTCAGAGTGTAGCCATATAAAGCAAGGACCAGCCAACTACTATACTGGACCCTCACAAAGTAATGTTCACTACTGCTTGTTTGGAAAGAAAGAAAAGAAAAGAGAAGAGAAGAGAAGAGAAGAGTAGAGAAGAGAAGAGTAGAGAGAGAAGAAAAGAAAGAAAGAAAGAAGAAAGAGAGAGAAAGAAGAAAGAAAAAAAAGAAAGAAGAAGAGAGGGATGAAGGGAAGGAGGGAGGGAGGGAAAAGAGAAAGAGAAAAAGGAAGGAAGAAAAGAGAAAGAAACAAAGAAAGAAAGAAAGAAAGAAAAAGAAAAAAGAAAGAAAGAAAAGTAATGTGATGCCTGTAATTCCAGTGCTTTGGGATTGAGACCAGCCTGGGCAATGCAGTGAGACTGTTAACTCTAAAAAAATTGAAAAATTAACCAGGCATGGTGGTATGCCTGTAGTCCTAGCTACTCAGGAGGCTGAGAGGGAAGATCACTTGAGCTCAGGAGTTTGAGGCTATAGTGAGTCATGATCGCGCCATTGTACTCCAGCCTGAGTGACAGAGACACTGTCTTAACATTGTGAATAAAATCCTTAACATTCTTTCCTAGGATTCCTAACAGTGTCAGTTTGCAAACTAATACCCAGGGAATACATATTTTAAAATTTTAATTCTTTCTTTTATGTAGTCACTGGCTAAACGGTACCAGTTACAGAGCTACGGATAACAATCTGATTTTCAAAGGGCAAATCTTTCAAAGGAAGAGGGTAATCCCTTCTGTAGGAAAACCAGATTCAGAGTCCCCTCTCTGGGGGTGGGGCTGGCTTCAAAATCAGAGAGTAGGCCCCCAGTGAGTCTTACAGAACACTCTGGGGAGGAAACCCACAGCCAGCTGAGCTTGGGTTGGCCATCACTAACGGCTAAAACTGGAAAAACAGCCAGTGGAGGACCCCTTCTGCCCTCCCTCCTTCAGCCAGCCAGGAGTGGCATAGTTCAGTGTTGACACAAATTATCTCAATGGAAGCCCAAGATCTTGGCTCATCAAGGACAATCCCATGCACCTGGAACCATAACCCAATGTGTTTCCAGAAAGTTGAGAGGGGTCTGGCTTGAAACAAACACATTTGATAAGAATGCACAACTTGTCCCAGAATCCCAGGGAATGGGGGTGGGAGTGGGGGAGTGGACCTTCCCTGAGAAATCTCAACAGCTAGTGACTTCACCAGCTCCCTTCTACGGGGAGGGGGTGTGGAGGGGGAGGGGTTGGACGGGAAGTCTTCCCCCAAGCCTAATCAGGGAGTAGCAAGGCTGCGACTAAGCTCAAAGAGGCGCCTTGGGTAGGGGGATCAGTGCCCAACAGGTCCCTTTGAAGCCAGTCGCCACGACTGACTGCTGGCCCCAGGGTAGGTCATAGGGGTAGGGGTTGGAAGGTTGGTGGCAGGGGAGATCGACCAGTAAAGGACTCCGAGACACACAAGAGAGAGGGGAGAGACAGCAGGGGTCACTGATACGGAGGACAGAGACAGTGGGAAGACACAAAGGGAAGAGGCAGGCAGGGAACAGAAGACAGAGATGGTGGAGCTGAGCACAAAGCCGAGAGAAGAGAAAGCCCGGCAACAGGGAAACTGAGGCAAAAAAAATCACGGTGTCTTGTGCGACCTTCCTGGATGAAGGAAGCTCCCCAAGCCAGTGGAAGAACCTGCCCCCAAGAGCACAGCCCACTGTCCCCCCACCCACGCCCAGCTCCGCACTTGGCGGCTCAGGCTCCCCGGCGCCACTCACCAGACTTGCCAGCCCCGCGGCGCCCCAGGATGGCCAGATTGACCTCGAGGGGCGCGCTCTGAGGCCCGCTGCCCGCGCGGGGTTTTCCAAACACCGAGGACATGGCGACGCCCTGGACGGCCACGCAGGTCTGCGGCCGGTGGGCCCCGCGCAGTGCGCCCGCCCGTCGGGGCCCAGGGGAGCGGGATGCAGGCTTCCCTGGAGCGCGCGGCCCCGGACCCGTCGGCGTCCGCGCCCTCGGCCCCGCGTCCAGCGGGCTGCCACCCCGCGGGGAGGAGGGGCCGGTGGAGCCTGGCGGGCGGGGCCACCCCAAGCGCCACCAAATTCCTTGTAAGGGCTGCGGAGCCCCCCGCGGGGCGCGCTCAGCCGGCTCCTGGAGCAGGGAGGGAGCTCCTGCCGGCCGCGCCCCCACCGCCGGGCTGGGCCTCGAGGACCCTGCCGTCACCCTCCCGAGCGCCCCCAAACCCGGCCGGGAAGGAGCAGAGAAGGAGCCCCAGGGCTAGGGGGAGAGAGGGGAAGGATGTTTGCACTCTTCCCTGAACCTCCCACTCAATCTCTTTTCACCAGCAAGAAAATCCACCCCTCCCTTTGTTCTACCAAGCCAGCCCCGCCTCCTCCTCCAGGAAGCTTCCTGGGTTCAATTCCAAGCCTTGCCCTTTCTTTAGCTCAGCCTTGGCACTCTATATCCCCAATCACATTATTCTGCCCTTTGCTGTGGAGACTCTAGAGGCCTCACTGCAGAACCCATTCGGAACCCAGGCTTCTGGGAGAGGGGGTGGGGCGGAGAGAACCCCTTACTAAGATTTCAGGGCCAATATGGGTTCAGCTTCAAGAAACCTAATCCATTCTGAATTACTGTCTCTCCCTAATGGGAGCTAATGAGTTGCATGTGTTTGTGGCCTGTTGTGTAAATGGGGTGTTTGTTCTAAAACCTGGCACTGCCTCTTGCCTACAGCAATTCTGGGATTGGTGGTGAGCCTGGCAGGGGTCACCTGGTCATTCCCCTTGGGACTCAGGGTAAATCTGGTCATACCAAAGACAGGGCAAAGGGCCCACACCACGAACGTGGACACTTAGGATCTAGTGCTAGCTCCTGCCCTAGAGTAATCTTGGGCAAGTCACCTTGCTTCTTTGGGCTTAGGTGTCCCTATATATAAATACTGAAGGAAGGGGAAAATGAGGCAAAATAGAGAGTGACAGAATCAGCCCTGGGCTCCAGGCCTGCGTACATTCTAGAACCCTGTGAGGCATCTCTTCTGGAGTACACTCCAGGTTAGAGCAGGGAAAGGCATGGGAGCCTCAGAGACCTCTCACGGCAGCCCTTCTCCTTCCCCTTCCCCCAGATGGTTAACTCATCTACCCACCCACCCACAGAGGAACCATGGAAAACCAGGTGTGCAGGCAGGGCCCAGGGTCAGAGCTGGATGGTAATAACGACTCTTCAATGAAGAACAATTATTTTCCTGGCCAGGACATGAATATTGACTCATCCTAGTTGTGTTTTGGGGAGATCATGGTAAACCAGCTGTGTTATTAAGGTAGCGGGTGGAATTTGTTTAGAATACACTCTCAGGCCAGAATTAGTCACACAGCTAATGGCCAAGGGTTTTCCTTTGAGTTGTAGGAGTTGAGAAAGTGGGAGCCAAGTTCCAGTCACATCCCTGGGCTGGCCCCATTCTGTGAAGACAGACTGGTTCCAGATGGGGCCTTTGGGGATAGAACCAATCTCAATGGACAACTGCTGGAGACAGGGCTAACTGTGGGCCTGCACGGGCCCAGCTGCATGTAAACTTAAGCTCTGCTACTTCTCAGCTTGTGTGATGCTGGGATGTTACTTGACCTCTATCTGGTCTGTTTCCTCATCTTTAAAACTTGACCAACCAGGAGATGGGAGCTGCAAGATTCTAGCTCAGTCTGAGGGTGAACTCTGTAACCATCTGACTGTCCATAGTTAGAAGGGACTGTCTTTGGTGGAACTCAACCCCTCTCCCCTGACACTGGCAGCAACCAAGGGAGTGACCACGTCAAGGAAGTGTTAGAGAAGAGACGCCTTCATGACTCGAATGTTGCAGTAAGATGACCCTTAATTCTCTTCCAGTTCAGAGATTATTTGAGCTGGTGGCCACCTGGTTACTGGGGCCCTCAACTGTGACAGCTCATTGCTCAAAGTCTGCCCCTTCTCTGAGGCTTGGGAGGAAAACAGTGCCCACCTCATGGCTGTGACCTATCCTTTTCTCCATCCCCAGTTTCCTCACCCAGGGGCTGCTACTGTCAGACCCTGGAATAAACTACTTTGCCCTTCTGGGCCTCTGTTCCTCATCTTTAAAATAGGGACAAACCTGGGCAACATGGTGAAACCCTGTCTCTACAGACGCATATAAAAAAATTAGCTGGGTATGTTGGCATGCAACTATAGTCCCAGCTACATGGGAGGCCAAGGTGGGAAGATAGCTTCAGCCCAGGAGATGGAGGCTGCAATAAGCTGTATTTGTGCCACTGCACTCCTGCCTGGGTGACAGAGTGAGACCTTGTCTCAAAATAAAACAAAACAGGGACAATATCAATAAGTATATTAGATAACATGTGTCCTATCCAGAGCTTGGCCCATGGCCCAAGGAAGTGGAGGTTAGTTCTGTCTACTCCTCTGGATATAAATAGCACACATTTCTCATCCACCTACAAAGAAGTCATAACCGTTTAGTGACCCGAAGTTTGTACACTTCAGATCAAGAGAGAGGTTATTCTGCTAGGGCAGGTAACCCAACTCTCCTTACCCTCTACCCCCAACCCTCATCAAGGGTCTCATAGGAGGCCCCCAGGCACTCAAAATCTAGAGGATGTGGCACCAGGCCCAGCAGTGGGCATGCAGCAGGTGCTCAATAGATACCTCTGGAGTGAACGACTGGAGCAAATATAGGTCTAGACACGTAGGGCCTGTGAGGTTTTCCTGACGGCAGGACCTACCCTTGCCACCCAACCCCCAGGAGCCCTTTCATATAAAGCTAAGCTTTTGGTACCCTTTCGCGATGTGGTTGCCTCTTCTGGAGGCACAACATGACAACCACTTCTGTGGTTGTCGAATGATAAATTCACATGTCAAAGGGGAACAGAACCTTAGAAGGCAGATTCAAATTCCACTTTACAGATGAAGCACTGTAGCCTGAAGAGTTTGGGTAGCTTTTGTAAGTCAGTGGTGGCACCAGCATCAAAGCCCAGGCAGGAGTCCTGACTCCCAGTCCAGTGCTCTTCCTCCTCTAGGTCCAGGCAGTACAAGCCACTCACTACCCTATGTGCAGAAACATCTATGTGCATAAGTGGCAAGGGCCAGGGCGTTCCCATCAGACTTCAGAGAGTGGGGGTGTCTCCCAGGGGCAAGGGTTATATCTTCTCTATCAGACTGGAGACTCCCACAGGTTAGCGCCCCAGAGAGTCTACTTAACAGACGCCTACTGTATGCCCATCGTTGTGAATACAGGGATAAACAACACTGGGTCTGTGCTCTAGAAAGGCTCAGAGTCTGAGGCAGGCTCCTTTCTCCTTTCTTTGCCCCCATCCCCAACCTCACACAGTGTGGGGGATGCAGAGTAGAGAGGGAGGTTGGTGTGGGGTCGAGCAGGGCCTGGGAACTCTGTGGGCTGCCCACAGCCAGGATAGTTCCTTGTCCTCTCCAAATCCCAGAGGGACA
This sequence comes from Pan troglodytes, assembly GCF_028858775.2. Taxonomy (NCBI): domain Eukaryota; kingdom Metazoa; phylum Chordata; class Mammalia; order Primates; family Hominidae; genus Pan; species Pan troglodytes. The sequence goes on from NC_072414.2 coordinate 57,058,614, forward strand.
CTCAGTGTCCAGGAGGAGGAAACTCTCCCCAGCTGCAGGCAACACCCCACTGGGGCCTTGGGGGCGGGACCAAAGGGCTGATCCTCAGCCCAGCCTCAGGAAAACATGACCCCCCACCTTGGATGACCCTCTCCCCACTGTCTGGCTGCTGGAGGTGGAAACTGGGTGGGTGCCCGAGCCCCAGCCCACTCAAGGCAGGGCTGGACTTGGAAAAAATCAAGCCAAGAGCAAACTTCAGCCAGGAGGGGTTTGCACTCCCTCCTCCTCCTGCTCTCAGGAGAGGGCCTGGCAATGGTTCCATCTGGTTGTGTCTGCCAGTTACTAGGTGTCTGGAACAGGCCATTTGGGAGGGAACTGTAGTCCCGGGACTATGCAGCAGCCCTGGCCCCCTGGGAGTCAGCCCTTCTCCAGCCCTGCCCCCAGCAGAAGGCAACTGTTTCCCTGCCCTGAGACAAGGCTAGTGCAGGTGAGGAGTGGCAGCTAGGGTCAGTGGGCAGGGTTCGATTGAGCCTCATATCCCCATTCATAACCAAGGAAAAGCCCAAATCATTTCTAAGCCTTTGTTTCCTCGTCTGTGAAATGGGAATAGTCAGACACTCTTTCCCTACCACTAAGGCCACCAGCAAGGACACAGTCAAGACCCAGCACTGAGAGCCCACTGGTCCCCAAGATTGGGACTGTCATGCCTGCTGCCTGGACATCCCAGACCATTCAGCCAATATCTGGCCTTGGGGAAAGAAAGAAACTGGCAGAGGGCCTGGGATAGTATTCGTGGGGACTTCTGCCCACCCATCCCCCCATCTCCTCCTCCTCTTCCTGTCTGGTCCCTGGGGCAGAGTCAGAGATATTTCTGGCTGCCTCCTCCAGGCCTCTGGCTTCCCAGGCTCACACAAGTGGTCCCCACATCCCATCACTGCTTTGATGGAGTGAACTGGATGGGAGTTCCCTAGCAGGGGAGGCACATTTGTGTTGGCTCTGCAGATTCATACGTGAGGATCTATGCATATGTATCCTAAGGGGGAGAGAAGTTCCCCTGCCTCTTCCCACCTTCTACTTGGTCATTGTGAGCCACTCATTCTCCCTAAGAAGGCCTGCAGGTAAGGATGGGGAGCTAAACATCTGAATGGCAGATACCATTTTACACGTCTGGGCCTCAGTTTCCTCACCTTAGAATAGGTGGCAAGAGGAGATAATTATTAAGCTCCATTCCATCCCAAGCTCCACTTTTGGACCCATAGTTTTAGCTGGTCACCTAGAAAAGTTCTGTGTAGTGGGAAAAGTGCCATGGAGTGGGCAGCAGGAGGCCTGAGGCTGTCTGCTTCAAGCTACAAGACCCTGAGCACTTCCCTCCACTGTGAGAGGATTGAACCATATGAGCCTGAGGTGCCTTTCAGCTATGCCCTCCTGACACAAGGTGACTGCCCAGCATTTGTAGCACAGAGAGGCATCGGAGCACAGTGGTATGGCCCAGCACTTTGGGAGGCCGAGGTGAGTGGATCACTTGAGGTCAAGAGTTCAAGACCAGCCTGGCCAACAAGGTGAAACCCCGTCTCTACTGAAAATACAAAAATTAACCAGGTATGGGTTACTCTGTCACTCTGGGTGACAGAGTGAGACTCCGTCTCAAAAAAACAAACAAACAAACAAAAAAACCCCAAACCAACGAACCAAACAAACAAACAAAAACCGACAACAAAAAACACAGTGGTATGGGCATGCCCTCTAGCAGTCCCCAACCTTTTTGGCACCAGGGATTGGTTTTGTAAAAGACAGTTTTTCCACAGACAGCAGAGGGGAGATGGTTTCGGAATTATTCAAGCGTATTACATTTATTGTGCATTTTATTTCTATTATTATTATAACATATAATGAAATACTTACACAACTTGCCATAATGTAGAATCCATGGGTGTCCTGAGCTTGTTCTCCTGCAACTAAACAGTCCCATCTGGAGGTGATGGGAGACAGTGACAGATCATCAGGCATTAGATTGTCATAAGGAGCAGGCAACCTAGATACCTCCCACATGCAGTTCACAATAGGGTTCGCCCTCCAATGAGAATCAAATGCTGCTGCCACTGATCTGACAGAAGGCAGCACTCAGGCAGTAATGAGGATGGGGAGCGGCTGTAAATATAGATGAAGCTTTGCTTGCTCACTGCTCACCTCTGGCTGCGCGGCCTGGTTCCTAAGGTCCATGGCCCCAGGGTTGGGGACCCCTGCTTTAGAATCAGGCTGGCTGCATTCCAGGCCTAGGTCTGCCACTCTCTGGCTATGTGACTAAACCTCTTGGTGCTTCAGTCTCTTCATATATGAAATAAGGCCATTAATAATTTCTCATTCATAGTGTTGCTATAAGCAATAAATGGATAATATCCATGGGGGGAGAAATAATAGTATCTACTCCTGGGATTGTTGTAAGGACTTAGTATAAAGTGCTTACAACAGTGCCTGACACATAATGCAATTAAAGTGTTAGCTATTATTATTTCAGGAAGCCCTTCTTCCCATCCACAGGCATATGATCCCCTAGGCAGCCCCAATTCCTTTTCCCAGGATCTGGAGCCTCGCAGCAAGTGTGGAATTCCCATCCCCATCCCAAGTCAGGGGCTTTATGGGATGCTCATCTGCAAAGCAGGGTTGCTACCTTTCCCATTTTTCAGGAAGAAAATTGAGACTCAAAAAGAGATTGGACTGGCTCAGAGTCAGAGTCAGAAGCCCAAGCCAAATTAAAACCCTGGTCCTGTACCCTAGCCTGGCCCAATGTACTTGCTCCATTTCTGCCTTGTTCTCCAACCTGCCTGTCCCGCTCCTCTCAGCTGAAGGGGTGAGGTGGGTATTCATTCTGCCCCAGCTTCTTCCTAGCTGAATGACCCTGGACAAGTTACCTAAACTCTTTCAGCCTCAACCGGGATATTTCGGATACTGTCCCATGACTGTGAAATAGGTGTTATTATTGGCCCCATTTTATTTTTTAATTAATTTTTTTTTTTTTTGAGACAGAGCCTCACTCTGTTGCCTAGGCTGGAGTGCAATGGCACGAGCTCGGCTCACTGCAACTTCAGCCTCCCGAGTTCAAGCTATTCTCGTGCCTCAGCCTCATAAAGTAGCTGGTATTACAGGCACGTGCCACCACGCCCGGCTAATTTTTTTGTATTTTTAATAGAGACGGGGTTTCCCCATGTCGGCCAGGCTGGTCTCAAACTCCTGACCTCAGGTGATCAACCATTCTCGGCCCCCAAAAGAGCTGGGATTACAGGAATGAGCCACCGTTCCTGGCCTACTGGTCCCATTTGGAACATGAGGAACAGGACATTCGCACGAGGGCACACAGCTGGAAAGATGCAGGTGAAATGGGTATCTCCCTAGCAGCCCTCAGTGCGCCCGCATGCTGCAGGTGCACGGTATATGGTCACTATTATTGAGAGGTGACAGCATGCTGGCAGTCCTCAGAGCCCTCGCTTGCTCTCGGCACCTCCTCTGCCTGGGCTCCCACTTTGGCGGCACTTGAGGAGCTCTTCAGCCCACCACTGCACTGTGGGAGCCCCTTTCTGGGCTGGCCAAGGCTGGAGCCCACTCCCTCAGCTTGCAGGGAGGTGTGGAGGGACAGGCGCGAGCGGGAACCGGGGCTGCGTGTGGCGCTTGCGGGCTAGCTGGAGTTCCAGGTGGGCGTGGGCTTGGCGGGCCCCGCACTCGGAGCAGTCAGCCAGCCCTGCTGGCCCCGGGCAATGAGGGACTTTGCACCTGGGCCAGTGGCTGCGGAGGGTGTACTGGGTCCCCCAGCAATGCCAGCCCACCGGCGCTGTGCTTGATTTCTCGCCAGGCCTTAGCTGCCTTCCCGCAGGGCAGGGCTCAGGACCTGCAGCCCGCCATGCCTGAGCCTCCCATCCACTCCATGGGCTCCTGTGCGGCCCGAGCCTCCCCGACGAGCACCACCCCCTGCTCCACGGTGCCCAGTCCCATCGACCACCCAAGGGCTGAGGAATGCGAGCGCATGGTGCAGGACTGGCAGGCAACTCCATCTGCAGCCCTGGTGCGGGATCCACTAGGTGAAGCCAGCTGGGCTCCTGAGTCTGGTGGGGACGTGGAGAGTCTTTATGTCTAGCTCAGGGATTGTAAATACACCAATCGGCACTCTGTATCTAGCTCAAGGTTTGTAAACACACTAATCAGCACCCTGTGTCTAGCTCAGGGTTTGTGAGTGCACCAATTGACACTCTGTATCTAGCTGCTCTGGTAGGGCCCTGGAGAACCTTTATGTCTAGCTCAGGGATTGTAAATACACCAATTGGCACTCTGTATCTAGCTCAAGGTTTGTAAACACACCACTCAGCACCCTGTGTCTAGCTCAGGGTTTGTGAGTGCACCAATCAACACTCTGTATCTAGCTGCTCTGGTGGGGCCTTGGAAAACCTTTATGTCTAGCTCAGGGATTGTAAATACACCAATCGGCACTCTGTATCTAGCTCAAGGTTTGTAAACACACCAATCAGCACCCTGTGTTTAGCTCAAGGTTTGTGAGTGCACCAATTGACACTCTGTATCTAGCTGCTCTGGTGGGGCCTTGGAGAACCTGTATGTGGAAACTCTGTATCTAACTAATCTGATGGGGACGTGGAGAACTTTTGTATCTAGCTCAGGGATTGTAAACCCACCAATCAGCGCCCTGTCAAAACAGGCCACTTGGCTCTACCAATCAGCAGGATGTGAGTGGGGCCAGATAAGAGAATAAACGCAGGCTACCCGAGCCAGCAGTGGCAACCCGCTCATGTCCCCTTCCACACTGTGGACGCTTTATTCTTTTCCTCTTTGCAATAAATCTTGCTGCTGCTCACTCTTTTGGGTCCACACTGCTTTTATGAGCTGTAACACTCACCGTGAAAGTCTGCAGCTTCACTCCTGAGGCCAGCGAGACCACAAGCCCACTGGGAGGAACGAACAACTCCAGACACACTGCCTTAAGAGCTGTAACACTCACAGCGAAGGTCTGCAGCTTCACTCCTGAGCCAGTGAGACCATGAACCCACCAGAAGGAAGAAACTCCAAACACATCTGAACATCAGAAAGGACAGACTCCAGACACGCTACCTTAAGAGCTGTAACACTCACCTCGAGGGTCCGCGGCTTCATTCTTGAAGTCAGACCAAGAACCCACCAATTCTGGACCCATTATTACCATTTCTTCTAAGGATATGAGTGATCACACAGGTCTCCAGATGCCCTCCGGGCCTGCAGCCATACAGCCTGTGGGCCACCACATCACATGAGCCATACTATCTTTAGCCAGGGAGAGATATTTATAGCCCCCAGGGAAGTTTTTTGCTCCAGGGGAGCCCCAGAGTTGGTGGCTGGCTAACCCAAGGCCCCAGCGGCAGCCACCGCCCGGCCAGCTCACCATGGCACGGGGTCCGCAGACCCTGGTGCAGGTGTGGGTGGGCGGCCAGCTCTTCCAAGCTGACCGCGCCCTGCTGGTGGAGCACTGTGGCTTCTTCCGCGGCCTCTTCCGCTCCGGCATGCGGGAGACCCGCGCGGCAGAGGTGCGCCTGGGCGTTCTGAGCGCGGGAGGCTTCCGCGCCACGCTGCAGGTGCTGCGCGGCGACCGGCCGGCGCTGGCGGCGGAGGACGAGCTGCTGCAGGCCGTGGAGTGCGCCGCCTTCCTGCAGGCGCCGGCGCTGGCTCGCTTTCTGGAGCACAACCTCAGGTCGGACAACTGCGCATTGCTGTGCGACGCGGCCGCCGCCTTCGGCCTGCGCGACGTGTTCCACAGTGCCGCGCTCTTCATCTGCGACGGCGAGCGCGAGCTGGCGGCCGAACTGGCGCTGCCTGAGGCCCGCGCCTACGTGGCGGCCCTGCGGCCCAGCAGCTACGCGGCCGTGAGCACGCACACGCCCGCGCCCGGCTTCCTGGAGGACGCCTCGCGCACGCTGTGTTACCTGGACGAGGAAGAGGACGCGTGGCGCACGCTGGCTGCGCTGCCCCTGGAGGCCAGCACGTTGCTGGCCGGGGTGGCCACGCTGGGCAACAAGCTTTACATCGTGGGGGGCGTGCGCGGCGCCAGCAAGGAGGTGGTAGAGCTGGGCTTCTGCTACGACCCCGACGGCGGCACGTGGCACGAGTTCCCCAGCCCGCACCAGCCGCGCTATGACACAGCGCTGGCCGGCTTCGACGGCCGCCTCTACGCCATCGGCGGCGAGTTCCAGAGGACGCCCATCAGCTCCGTGGAGCGCTACGACCCAGCCGCGGGCTGCTGGAGTTTCGTGGCCGACCTGCCGCAGCCGGCCGCCGGCGTGCCCTGCGCCCAGGCTTGTGGCCGTCTCTTCGTGTGCCTGTGGCGGCCGGCCGACACCACCGCCGTGGTGGAGTACGCAGTGCGGACCGACGCGTGGCTGCCAGTGGCCGAGCTGCGGCGTCCGCAGAGCTATGGCCACTGCATGGTGGCCCACCGCGACAGCCTCTATGTGGTGCGCAACGGACCTTCCGACGACTTCCTGCACTGCGCCATCGACTGTCTCAACCTGGCCACGGGCCAGTGGACGGCGCTGCCCGGCCAGTTCGTCAACAGCAAGGGAGCGCTCTTCACGGCCGTGGTGCGCGGCGACACCGTCTATACGGTCAACCGCATGTTCACGCTGCTCTACGCCATCGAGGGCGGCACCTGGCGGCTGCTCAGGGAGAAAGCCGGCTTCCCGCGGCCCGGCTCCTTGCAGACCTTTCTCCTAAGGCTGCCTCCTGGCGCTCCTGGGCCTGTGGCTTCGACAACGGCAGAACTGTGACCTCTGGGCTGGCTTTAGGAGAGAGGAGACGCCGCGACTCCTCCCTGAGCTATGGCTGAGTGTGTGAGGCCGGCCTTAGAAGTAGCTGGCAACTTCCCTCTTTCTACTGAGACACCCAGGTCTGGTGCCTTCTGGTGGTGTGGACATGTTCAAGAAGCTCAGGGAGCAGTGATGATGCCCTCAAATTACTTGGGCTCTGCTGAGAGCTGGTGGGTCACAATGTCAGTGAACAGGGTAGGGGGAGTTGGGATTTGAATAATCCGGGTTTATATGTAATGGGCTAGTGATTGAGCATCGCTGGGAGTGACTTAAATGATGTTAATCAAACTGCAAGTAGTAGGCAATAATTAGGCACCTACTGTATGCCCAATACAGTGTTATGCGTAATGAGAGCTGTAGTTGCCACACAGGGATCCAGGAAGCTTAAAGGATAACCCAGAAAAAAATCTTAACAGTTACAGGACAACAAAAAGGTTTACACACAACTTGATCCACAGAGTTGAAGGCAACATGCAAAAAAATTTTAAACCGCATACAATATAATAAAATAAAGTGCTGAAGAAATCAGGGCAAAGGGAAAATAGGAAGAGGAAAAATATATAACTCCAGAAAAGAAGAGAGTGTGCAAACTCTATGGAGGAGATGAGCAGGATACCATTAGCTGCTGAAAGGGGAGGCTTAGACCATGGAGGCTGAGAGCTCAGAAGAGAAGCAGGGTTGGGGAAGGCTGGAGCAGATGGGGAGGGTCTCTGCAAGTCCAGCCATACCAGCAGAGCAGCAGTAGTTGGGGCATCTAGAGAGGGGATGAGACTGGGCCAACTTGCAGCAGATAATGACTGAGCTGAGCCTGGAGTGAGACCTGTGGGGGCGAGAGGATTCTTCACGTTCCTTTTTGGGACCCTTAGGGGAGCACCAAGGTGTAAGCCCTTGCCCACCCTGTTTTTGCCATCACCACGGGGCAGTGGACTGTTAACCCACATGACTTCAGGTCAGTCGAGGTATGAGCCAAATCCTGCCTCATCTTCCTCAGTTGTAGCCCCTCTTCCACATTCTACAGGTTTGTTCTCTTCCTGTCCTATTCTGCCCTTTGCAATTCCCTGGGCTGGAATGCCTAGTCTCCTCCTCTCTCCCTGTCAGTGCCCTACCATCCTCTGTGCAGCATTGGCTCACCCAGCTCTTCGTTTTCCTGACCTGGGCTGCCTGCATTGCTCATTGGACCCCTGGCTGTAACATCATTGTGTGTGCACAACCACGTGTGTGGATTGTAAGGGCAGAGATCCTGTCAAGTGAGCTGGGGGACTTCCCTGTCCCAGATTAAAATGATGATGCCTTGAAAGAACCCAGGCTACAGAGGCCACTAGTTAGGAACCTAGTGCTGACCTCTGTTGTTGGATGAGGACTCTCGTTCCTTCATCAAAATCCCCAGCTCTGGCTTCTGGGCAGATGCCTGTCCCAGCCCTTTCCAGCCTCTCCATGGCCTTGGGAAGACTTCTCTGGGTGGTTCTCATTGGTCTCCATCCCCCAGGACCTGAGGCCCATGGGGAATCTTGGCCTCGTCAGAAGTGGAGAATGCAGTGTCAGCATGACACCTCCGGGGCATGGAGGCTCGCGCCAGGGCTGCACCTAGCTGCCTCTTCTCCTGGCCTATGTCCCAACCCTGGAGAATGCTGCCCTCAGAAGCCTGGGACCTTCCAGCCCTGGAGTAGCCTAGTCTGATAAGTATCAACAATAAACCCTGACTTTTGCATCTTGTGAATGATGTGCAAGGTACTTTCACATCTGTCTTCCCCCTCCCGACCTACCTTGGGCCTGGGAGTTGGGTACCCTCTTCTTGTGGCAGAAACTGACCCACTGGCCCAAAGCCACACAGCATAGCAACAAGAGTTCCTCACTTGTAGTTCTATCAAAGTGTAATTCATTCATTCATTTTTTTTCTTTTTTTTTTTGACACAGGGTCTTGCTTTGTCAGTCTGGAGTACAGTGGTAAAATCATGGCTTACTGCAGCCTTAACCTCCTGGGCTCAGGTGATCCTCCTACCTTAGCCTCCCCAGTAGCTGGGACTACAGGTGCACACCACCACACCTAGCTAATTTTTATAATTTTTTTTTTGAGACAGAGTTTTGCTCTAGTTGCCCAGGCTGGGGTGCAATGGTGTGATCTCAGCTCACCCCAACCTCCACCTCCCAGGTTCAAGCGATTCTCCTGCCTCAGCCTTCCCAAGTAGCTGGGATTATAGGCATGCGCCACCAAGCCTGGCTAATTTTGTATTTTTAGTAGAGATGGGGTTTCTCCATGTGGGTCAGGGTGGTCTTGAACTCCTGACCTCAGGTGATCCGCCCACCTCGGCCTCCCAAAGTGCTGGGATTACAGGTGTGAGCCACCGCGCCCGGCCAATTTTTATACAATTCTTTGTAGAGGTGGAGTCTCACTGTGTTGCCCAGGTTGGCCTTGAACTCCTGGGCTCAAGCAATCCTCCTGCTTGGCTTCCGAAAGTTCTGGGATTACAGGCATGAGCCACTGTACCTGGCCTCAAAGTGTAATTCATATCACACATCAAAGATTTATTTAACTCACCTGTAAGAGAACCAAAAAGAATGGCAAAGCTGATTGAAAAGAGCATTTGAGAGACAGATTTGTATATTTAGTTGGAAGAGACATACTAAAATAAGTTTGCTAAGTTAGAGACAAAACTGGCATATGCCTTACAGGACAAAAGCATAATTTTTTTGGTTCTCTACTGAACAAAAATCCTTTGCATCTTTACATACATGCATGTACATATTTGTGCATATGCCTACAAGTTAGCATGTAACTTCACAAAGTCTGGGCTCTAATCTATAGTAAATTGTAAGGCAAAGGTACATTCCCCTTGAAAATTAAATAACTCTTCTCTGTTCAAAGTGTCCCAAAGTGACATTGAAAGGAAATAATCCTTCTTTTGCCTTACTTCCAAGTTACGGATAACTTTCATAACAGTACAGAGCATTTTCCTCCTTCCTCCTGACCAGTGCTGAACACCTGAGACTTGCCACATGATGATCCATCAGCTCCTAGTCTCTCTTATCCCATAGCATTGTCTGCACTTGGGGCTGCTTAGCCCCAGCCTGCTGGCTCCTGGCATTTGGTTGTTCCTCCCTTCATCCAGGGCAGCCCTTTCTGAGATGCCTTTTGTGCGTAATAATAACACACTGTTCACAGAGAGCTTTCCCACAGTTGACTTACTTGAGCTTTTGAGAATTTTAAGTGGTAGATAGTTTGGCAACACCCCTACTCCCGCAGCTTAATGGAGGGACAAAAGCTCAAAGGTCATGTGATTAGAAGAGGCTCGTTAGGTAGTGGCAGAACCTGGCTGTGAACCCAGGGCCACAGGCTTGTCTTCTGTGCTACATGCCTGCGTGGCCGACATCCTGAGATGGACAGGGTGTTTCCAATGGTCTCCTTAACACTCCCTCCGTTTTGCCTTTCTCTATGTATCCCCACCTCTTTTGGGGGTTCGTTTGTTCCCTTGGACTCAGCCCTTTCTCTTCCCTCTTCCATAGGAAAGTTAACTAGTTCTCTTCCCTTAGGATAGACCTGGGAGACCAGTAGCCCCGTTCAGCCCAGGTAATGACTAATTTAGGCCCTGGGGGATATTTGCACGTTCACTGATACTCCCTCCTCTCAGGAAGTGTGGGGAAGCTTTGTAACCCAGCCCACCTTCTCTGTCTAAGGGTTCTCACAGTTAAGGCTTTGCTCCACCCACAGTCAGCATGTGTCACCACTGCCCACCACCCTCAGCAGGGATGGTGACTGTGCCTGGGGTGCCTGTGAGGAAACCAGCAGAAAGCCAGAATGGCTGGCTCACCCAGAGTCACACAGGCAGTTAAGTGGAAGAGCAGGGACTTGAACTCAGGACTTGGGATTCTCAGCCTCTCATTCCCCGGCATCTCGGCTTGACTATTGCATGAAGGTGTCGGGGGCACAAACCAGGTGCAGCTGGGCAAATTACAGAAACACTTAGGAGTTACTGAGCTCAGAGGGCTGGATTTGAAATCTCTCTGTCCCAGCCCAGAGGTTTACTCTGAGAAGTCTGTCCTTTCTGAGAGGCCTACACTCACACAGCTTAAAGCTGCAGGGATCATTTTCCTGAACCTGGTGGCAGCCCTGCAGCCCGACTCTCTGGAGTTCTCTCCAGTCTTCCACAAACATTCTCCTTGCCCCTGACTCCAGATGTCCTGCACCCCAAGGCTTCCTCTCCCTGAAATCATCCTATGTGGTTTATATAGCCCGCCTGGCAGAGGCAGAGAAGCTGCCCCACCCCTGTCCACCCAGGACCCGCTTCCTTGCTGGCTTCCCTTCAGTGTGTTCACAGGGCAGCCAGAGCCATCCTAGTTCAACAAAATGCCAGTCAGAGCCTGGTGCGCCCCCTCTGAAAGGCAAAGTCCTTTCAGACTCTCCCACCCTGTTTCCTCCCTGACTTCATCTCCTCCCACTCCTCTCTGGCCTCATTGCTCTTCAGACGCACCAGGCACACTCCGGGCTCAGGGTGTGTGGCTGGTGTCCCTCTGCCTGCGCACTGCCTCAGCCCCACCCCGCTTCCTGCAGGTCTTGGCTCAGATGTCACTTCGATCCTACAGGCTCTCCTAACCTCCCTACTTAAAATCTACCTCCCCCTTCTCTACATGTTCTCCTCCCTTTTCCTGTTTTATTTTTCTGCATAGCTTTTAGCATCATCTTCCATGCTATCTTTTCACTTGTTTGCTGTTGGTTTTCTCCTACTAAAATTTGAGCTCCACGAAGGCAGAGGGTTTTTTCTGTTTTGTTCACTGCTCTCTCATCAGGACCCAGAAAAATGACTAGAACGTAGTAGGCAGCTTAAGAGATGATTTATTTAGTAGGGACTTAAGAAATATTTGTTGAATGAATGAATGACACTCAACGGATGTTTGTTGAAAGAATGCATTAATGAATTGATCAGTCAATCAAGGAAACTCCATAGGAAAGGTACAGAGAAAGGCTCTCAGATTTCAGAGGACAGGAGTATCATTTCTGGCAGGGCTGTGGCAGGTGGCCAGGGAAGACTTTTCTGTGGAGGTGACGAGCTGTCAAGTTTGCAGTCCACCTTGGGAAGAGTGGGATCTGAGAAGAGCAGCCGCTCACCGGTCACTTTTCTTTCAAGGGAAGGGAGGAAGCTGGGATTAGAAATGCTAATCATCCCTTGAAGAATGGCTCCTCTTGGCGGCGGAATACACACAGGGCTGCTCTGTTTATTTTCCTTTGGCCTCAAGGAGCTGGGCCTCTTTTTCACCCTAATTGCTTTGCTTCAAGTTGCTGTCACATCCCAGGAACGGCAGCAAATTAACTGTGCTGGTGGGAGACACAGCTGTCAGAAGACAGGCTGGCCCCAGCAGGCCAGTAATGGGCATGGGATACAGGACCCCCCCAGAGGAGGTCTTGTCCCAGCAGCATCCTCTGCAGCCCTCATGATTCTGCCCCAGCTGGACTGGGGAAGCATGAAAAGAGGGAGCCCTTCTCTCTGGCATTCGAGTAACTAACAAAGGGAAAATGGGCCTTTTGTTGGGCTGCAGGGTCTTGGAGCAGGGTATAAGCCTCTAGTTCCACCCCTCTCTTCACAGGGAAGGAAAGCCAGGTCGCGGGTTAGGGGAAAGCAACTTTCCTGGAGACAAAGCAATGCAAGTGGACCACCCAACCTAAAGCCTGCTTCTCTGGAATCCTCCTCCCATCCTAACATGTTATTTCCTCTGCTGCCTTCCAGGGCACTCATGAAAGAGCTTCCCCATGGTGACCCATCATCAGGCTGCCCTCCCTGATTCCAGGCTTCCATCCTTATTTTTTCTAGGAAAGTTCCTCTACACACACACCCCATTCAGCACGCAGATTCAGCAGATGGAGACAAAGGAGTTAGTCTCTAATGGTATTTGGGCACCTGGGCCCTTCAGATCACACACTTATGCGTACACACACACAATTTTGCCAACTCTATAGGAGGTCAGAAACCATTCGCCCAACATGCTTCTCTTTCCAGGTAACATATTTTCATTCTAACAGGAGTCTTACAAAAATACGCCTAACTGCAAAGTCCTGATTAGCAAAGGTAATTTCAGGTGCTCAGAGAGGGAGCTAGCACTGGGTTGCGGTGGAAACGAGGGACTGAGGACTTTGTAGGTGCCACTCTGCAGAGGGACAGTGCTGCCTGCCTGCCAGCTGATTTTGCAGTCAAATGCTGGCTCTGACAGGGACTTCTGTTTGACCATGGGTAAATTCCTTAAAGTTGCTGAAATGAATGAAGGTGTCTCAACTCTAACCGGAGATGATAATTCCAGGAGGGTTGTCCTGACAGTGAAATAAGAGCTTCTAGACCAGCATACGCAATCCTCACCTTCCAAGTTCCTTGCCCTGGTTCCTCTTCACACTTTCCCCTCCACCCATTATTGACACCCTTACTGTTTGGAAGGCACAGTTTTGGTGAATGGACTGTGTTCCAGCAGTCTGTGCTTATCGCTCATGACACAGCAGGATGGCATCCAGGGGACCTGGGTCCATATTCCAGCTCCACTTGCCAGCTGTGTGATGTTGGGCAAATGGAGATGATGATGAGAGACTGTTATAGAGTCTCTGTGCAGATTATGTGAAGTGCCTGTAGTGGGGCCAGAGAAATAGGCTGGAGTCTGAGTGTGAAGAGCCTTGAATGCCAGGCTGGAGAACTTGGGCTTTATTCTATAGGAAGTGGGGAACCACAGTAAGTTTTTGAGGCAGTAAGTGTGACCGACAGAGCTGCTTTTTGTATTCAGATAGCAAGCCCCTCATCCAGCCCTGGGCTGACGGCTCCTTGTCCCTGCAGATCAGCTTGTCCCTCCAGATCAGCTCCTTTCTCCTGCTCCGCACCCCGAGAGGTGGTCCTGTCTGGGTGATATCACTGGACTCCCTTGACTGGCTCCCAGTACAGAGCAGCAGCAAAAGGTGGGAAGTGGGGAGGCGTATGGAGTCAGGGAACTTAGTTCCTGGCTCCCTCCCTGTGGGGTGATCTTGCACTGACCTTTTTCCTCCACTGACTCAAGTCCCCACCACTGTCAGCTGGTCCTTTCCTTACAGCCGTCTGTCTCCAGGCTGAGGTGGCTGCCCCCTTCCCTCCTGCCCAGACGCAGGAGTGGTGAAGCCCCAAGCTCACTAGCCTTGTGCTATCCCTTAGGGGCCCTCCACCCTTTGTGAACAGCCTCTTTCCTCAACCCTCCTCTAGTGACCTGATTTGAGTGTGCCATCTCTTTCCTGTCAAGACCCTGCTGGACATGTGCCCTGTCCCCTCTGACCCTCAGCTCTCTGGGCTGTGTTACCAAGTGGCTTGGCTGGGGCACAGTGTACTGGAAAATGCCCATCTCAGTGCCTCTGCCTGATCACACAGTTATGGGAACCAGAGGAATGTCTTACAGGCAGAGGTGGCGCCTCCGTGACCGGAAGCCAGGGCCTTGCCTCCCGAGGCACTTGAATTTGAGGGGGAAAAGATTGACCTTTAGAAGCTCTCCGAGGAGTGGCTGGGAATGGAAACAGAACCAGATGGCATGAGCTCCAGAGTGCACAGCTTCTGTCACCCCCTCCCAAGTGAGGGGCCAGGCAGGCCTGCAGCCCCGGCCTCCACCACCCTGGCTGGACCGGACCATTACCAGATTTATCCAAGGGGTCCTGCAAGGTACATAGAGGGAGCCCTGGGGATCCTTGCTTCAGGCCCAGCCCTGCCACCTGTTTGCTGGGTGACATGGGGCTGGTTGCATCACCTTTCTGAGCCCCAGTTTGTATCTGTGGTTGAGATGTGTCTGGTGCATACATTTGCTGTGGGGTCAGGTGGGGGAACGTGTGTGCCGGCTCACTGTGAAGGGAGCCAGTGTAGTGGCAGGGAGGCTCCAGCTGCGGCTCAGACTTCCTGGATTCTAATCCAGTTCTAATACTTTCTGACTGTGTGATCTTGAGCAGTTGCTTAACCTCTCTGAGCCTCAGGTGGGCATCTGTCAGGACAGCAGAACCTAAACTGAAAGGGCTGTTGGGAGAGTAAATGAGAGAGAGCATAGACAGGGCGTAGAGCAGAGCCTGGCTGTCAGTGTCAGTGAACCAGAAACCTCCCTGCCCTCAGGCATGGGCAGTGGAGTATCTTGGCGATAGCAGTCAGTCTGACTTCAGATGGAGAAGGCAATTAATGACTGCTTGGTGTAGTTGGGAGCCCCAAAGAGTTTTGGCCTTGAAAGGATCTCTCATCATTCCTCCTGATTAGGGCATTGTCTGCAGAATATGACCCTAGGGACAAAGCCTGGTGCCCCCTCTGGTGGAGGGAGGACAGTGCTTTGGTGGACAGGCAAGTGTGTGAGTCCTCTCACCTGTGCAGGCAGCCTCCCCAGCCCTGGGTCTGACTGAAGATCCAGATGCTAAGAAAGTGGCATCCCTGTGACCCATGGGCCCCAGCTCTGTAACTGAGGTCCCTGCACTCCTGGGGAGCTAAAGACGCTTCTCTTAGGTTCAGTCTCCTACCTTGAACCCCCAAAACAGCTCTGGACTGCCTCTAGGCGGTCTCATGGGCCACCTGCCCCCACCAGGCCTGGGGTTGATATGACAAAACAAAGCTCCTCATCACAGGCACGGGGTGATGGCTTCCTTGCCCAGCAGCACCCACTGCTCTCCTCAGAGTTCAATCTGCTCCACTGCCGAGTGTGGCCACTGCTGCTGGCCTGCTCAAGGACAGCAACGCACACTCGTCTCTGCTTGCCTTGCTGCCATACAAAAGGTGCCATGTGGTTTCCAAAGGAGCACAGCACAGGGGGTGTGAACCAGCTGGAACCTCACTCCCTTCCATGGGCACCAGGGGGCCTGTGCAGATCAACACCAGGACCCTCCCAGCAACGACAGGGATCCCTTCTTCAGCCCCAGCCCTGCAGTCCTTCCAGGCTCTGAAGTCTGGGCGCTGAGGAACGGGGGTGGCTGCCTTGTTTCTCGGAAATCACCTCACTAGTAGTCATCCCAAGTACTAGAGCTTCCTTGAATCCCTTCTGGCGGGTCTTTCAGCTGGAGTTCGGTGACAACCCTTTGGAAGGCAGCTCCCTTTCAGCATGGGCCACTCCTAGGGTGACTCTCCTGGGCCTCCCTCTCCCCCCACTCTTTTTCTTATTCTTCTTTCAGCAAACACTCTGTGCACATCCTCTAACCAGAAGCTGTGCCAGGCGCAGGGGCAGAGAGACAAGCCAGGTTCAGCCCCTGCCCCCAGGGCCTCACAGTAGAGCGAAGGAGGCAGCCAGCTCCTGCAGCAGTTAGGACCACAAGGTGAGCTCCCTGATGGAGATAGCGTCCCTCCTGGTGGCAGCCTCAGCCCAGGGTTCCCTCATCCAGCTTAACATAACTTCCTGTAAGTTCGCAGGGAGACAGCACACACTCTCTGCCCCACTTGACTGCCACTGCCTTTACTTATGTTCTCTTGCACTCAGCAGGGTGCTTTGGTTGTCAGCCAGGGAAACCTTTGGCTAAGTTCAGGAGAACAGGATCTTACTGGAAGGACTTTGGGTAGCTCAGTGCTCCCTGGGAAGGCCAGCACACCTGGCTGGAAATGGACAGTCCACAGCATCGGGAGCTGCTCACAGTCCCACTGAGGCTGCCCCAGAATGTGTATACTCAAGATTCCAGTGCTCCAGCCCGGTGTTGGACTGGCCTTGTGTGGGCACTATGCGCTCACCCCCTAGACAGAGGACCACAGGGCACTCTAATGACACAAGAAGATGGCCCACAGCTGGGGGAGGGTCACCTCCCCCAACTTCAGTGGGTGTCACTTAAGGGGAAATGGCCCGCACAGGGCCTGCTGGAGTTCTTAGACTCGTTCAGCTGCTGGAGTATTTGGGATATGTGGCTAAGTCACGCCCTGGGGCTGTCAGTCCTGGGTCCCTGGCTCCCAAGCACCCTGGCATTCATCCTTCTGCCCTCATCTGGCACCTAGTTAATGTCTCTGCTCAACCTGGAAACATTTTCTTAACGACAAAAAAATAAAATCATAAGTTAAAAATCTCGAGCAGTAAAACAGCAGATGACGTTGTGTGGGCAGCTGCCCAGAGGACACAGAACGCACGTCTCCTGAGCGGGTGGCCTTATAAGGACAGGTTCAGGAGGAGAATGGGCAGGAGGGAGGGCCACCCACCAGGAGAGTAGGAGGCTGGGGTAGTGGTGGGTGCCCCACCACTGGGCTGAGTGTGGAGCCAGCAGGGTGCCTGGCCAGGACCTGACTCCACAGAGGGACTTGGCTGCGTGCAAGAGCCAGAGGCCCTTGTGGGCCAAAGCCTGCCCGTCCCTCCGCCTTCACTGTGTCACTGCCAGCACAGGCACTGACCTGCTCTCAGCCAGCTGCCACGCAAACCCACCTGGCAGCCTCACCCTGGGAACCCCCTCCCTCCAGGGCAGGGGCCATTTCCCATCCTTCATCCCACCTTCCCCCACTTCTGGGCCCAGCAGGCCTAGCACCAGCTGGCATGATGTGCAGTAAAGGTTTGTGGGGTGACAGAATTAGGAAATGAAGGGTTCTCTGGTAGAAGTTTTGGCTCATCACCTGGGCTATAGCACCTGGAACTCAGGGCAGCGTCTTCTCTCCTCAGACGGCCCAACGTGGGGCTGAGGAGGTGGGTAGGGCTGGGCAGTCAGTTTTTGCCCTGCCCAGGATCACCTTTATCCCCATTGTGAAGACACACATACCATCAACTTCCTCCTGATAGGGTGGAAGAGTTTCACTCCCCCCAAGGTCAAAGTGTGTGTGTGTGACAGAATATGTGTGTTTCTGGGAGAGTCCTGATTGTCTCTGCACTTTTCTGACCCCAGCATCACTAGGATTAAATACCTGGCCCTTGGGATCTGAGGGTGAGCAGAGGAGCGCCCCAGGAGGTCCCATACTGAGGGAAGGACTCTGGAAGCCTCCCCAAATCCTCATTTGGAAAGATCCTTCCCTGAGCTTCCTAAAGCCCCACGTTCCTCTTGGGGTGAGTCCTGCATAGACACAGAATGGATGGTCATTTGAAGAGAGCTGAGAAGGTCACGCCTTCCCTTTGACAGCTTGCACTGTACCTAAAACCCCATCATTTATGAGCCATTATCCTTAAATAAGCATTGCCTTGTCCCATAAGTTCTCTCTTAAAAGGCAAAGAGTGTTCCCTGCAGAGGTCAACAAAGGAATTCTTTAATCTCCAGATAAGACAGGAGGACAGAGCAGCTAGAGGCAGCCTAGGCAGCCTGGGCAGCATGGGGGATGGCGAGTGGAAGGAAAGGGCTGAGAGGGCAGGAGGGTCCCAGAAGAGGGAAGCGGCTCCTTACCTCAGTTGATCCTTGGAGGCCAATAGTGACCTGAGAGTGTGTTCCCTCCCCCCAGAGTGGAAGGGTCAGGGCTGATAGGAGGTGCTGGCAGCCCCTCAGCTGGCGCTGCTCCCATGCCAGAAGAATGTCATCAGCTGCGGAAGGTTGACTTGAGATGAAGCAAGAGAGCAGAGGTGAGAGAGGATCGGCGGCAGCTGTGTGTGCTGGAGCCTGCCTGGGGGCCCAGCCTTGTATAATACAAATACAAGACACAAGGAAACCCCCTGATACAATTGTCTGAAATGCCACCATTACACATATATTATTTTGGGTTAAGCAGTGCCTCTCTGTGGTAGGCTGAATAATGGCCCCCCAAAGACATCCACGTCCTAATTCCTAGAACCTGTGAATCTGTTACCTGGACTTTGTAGGTGTGATTAAGGATTTTTTTTTTTTTTTGAGGTGAAGTCTCACTCTGTCACCCAGGTTGGAGTGCAGTGCTACAATCTCAGCTCACTGCAACCTCCACAATTCTCCTGCCTCAGCCTCCCAAGTAGCTGGGATTACAGGCACGCGCCACGATGCCCAGCTAATCTTTGTATTTTTAGTAGAGACAGGGTTTCACCATGTTGGCCAGGCTGGTCTCGAACTCCTGACCTCAAGTGATCCACCTGCCTCGGCCTCCCAAAGTGCTGGGATTACAGGTGTGAGCCACCGCACCCGGCCATGATTAAGGATCTTGAGGTGGGAGATTGTTCTGGATTATCTGGGTGGGCCCAGTGGAATCACGAGGGTCCTTCTAAGAAGGAGGCAGAAAGTCAACCAGATAGAGGGCACTGTGCACATTTCCCCAGGAAGGGAACACCTAAAGGCCTTGAGATCTCAGCCCGAATGGGTTAGGAGACATCCCTCCTGTCAGAGTCAAAAGGCTGCCTTCAGCCTGCTCCACTGGGCCTCTGCGGGAACATGGTGGGGACCCAGAAGAGGAGACAAAGCATAAGGGGACAGGAGGGAGAGCAAGAACCAGGGCAGAACTCGCTTCATTCTCCTTACATGGGCCAGGCCTTGGCTTGCTCCTGGAACCTGGACCCTGCCATCCTCCTGACCTCCTCTCTGAGGGTCCTCTTGTCCAGACCATGCTTGAGTGTGTCAACTGCTGCTGTTTCAAGGACGCACCAAGGCAGCCACCTGATCCTTAGTATTAACTGTAAAGATTGTCCTTCTCCCAGGTGGCACTCCCAGAATCCTCTGCTCCAGCCAGATACCTTCGTTAACCCTGCTGACCTGAGAGGCAGCGAGTGGTTCTCCCAGGGTTTCTGAGTTTGATGATAAATGCTGGAGGTTTGTTAACCATAAAAGTGATGAGGAGGATGATCGTAGTAAAGGTAATGATGATGGAATGAGGCAGGGTATAAATATGTATAAATAAGTGGCTACTGGATACCATGGCACAATCTTCCTGCACACTATCCTGCTCAATCATCACAATTGGAAAGTTTCAGTATCTGTATTTTATGGATAAGACACTGAGGCACAGAGAGGCTATGTGAAGGTCACACAGCTGGTTAGTGCTAAGGCTGTAGTTTCAGCCCACATCTGACTTCAGAGTTCGTGCCCCTAACTACCACACTATTGTACCTCCTAAAAAATATTTTAAATGAACAATTTGCCCACTGATGTCTCTCTTTTTTTTTTTTGGAGACAGACTCTCACTATGGAGTGCAGTGGCACTGTGGTAGCTCACTATATCCTCAAACTCAAGCAACCTTCCTGTCTCTAATGTCTGATTTTTTTTTTTTTTTTTTTGAGACGGAGTCTTGTTCTGTCGCCAGGCTGGTGTGCAATGGCTCAATCTTGGCTCACTGCAACCTCCGCCTCCCGGGTTCAAGCGATTCTCCTGCCTCAGCCTCCCGAGTAGCTGGGACTACAGGCGTGTGCCACCAAGCCCAGCTGATTTTTGTATTTTTAGTAGAGACGGGGTTTCACCATGTTGGCCAGGATGGTCTTGAACTCTTGACTTCATGTTCCACCTGCCTCGGCCTCTCAAAGTGCTGGGATTACAGGCATGAGCCACCATGCAAGGCCATTTTTATTCTTTTTGAGGCAGGGTCTCAAACTGTTGCCCAGGCTGGAGTGTGGTAGCATAATCTTGACTCACTGCAGCCTCAATCTCCCAGGCTTGGATGATCCTCCCACTTCAGTCTTCCAAGTAGCTGGGACTATATGCATGCACCACCACACCTGGCTAAATGTTTTTTTCGTTTGTTTTTAGACAGAGTCTCGCTCTGCCGCCCAGGATGGAATGCAATGGTGTGATCTCAGCTCACTGCAACCTCTGCCTCCCAGGTTCAAGCAATTCTCCTGCCTTAGTCTCCTGAGTAGCTGGGACTACAGGCACCCACCACCACGCCAGGCTAATTTTTTTTTTTTGTATTTTTAGTAGAGACGGGATTTCACCATGTTGGCCAGGCTGGTCTCGAACTCCTGACCTCAGGTGATTGACCTGCCTCAGCCACCCAAATTTTTTTTTTTTTCTAGACAGGGTCTTGCTCTGTTGCCTAGGCTGGAGTGCAGTGGGACGATCTTGGCTCACTGCAACCTTCACCTCCCAGGTGTAAGCTCTCCTCCCATCTCAGCCTCCCGAGTAGCTGGGATTACAGGCATGCACCACCACACCTGGCCAATTTTTGTATTTTTAGTAGAGACGGGGTTTTGCCATGTTGGCCAGGCTGGTCTCAAACTCCTGGTCTCAAATGATCCGCCTGCCTCGGCCTCCCAAAGTGCTGGGATTACATGGGTGAGTCACCACACCTGGCCAGATGTCACATTTTTAATCAAGCAACAGTTTGCTAGGGATGGGCAGATTTGAGGCATGTGGGAGAAAGATAGGAATTATGGATGGGCCTGTCAACTGGTCGCCTCTAATCAAGGGGACTTAGTAAAGTGGTGGACCAAGGCCAGGTTACCTTAATCAGAACATAAATAGCTTTGGACCTAACATTGCATCTTAGAAATTGAACTTTAATTTTACTGTCTCTTTCAAGTGTAGTTTTACTTTTGGCAACAGACAGACATATGTCCAACTTTACAACATCTTGCCCATTTTCTCTAATAGTTTTGTGCTGCCTGCAAGTTATTCAAAGCAAGTTTTAAGGCCAAAGAATATTTTTATTGTGATTTCAAGTTGGCAGGCATTGAGACTTAGTAGAAAGCACCGAGGGGCTATTGGGCCTCCGGAGACCCGGTTCTAGTTCCAAGCTTGTTGTGTGTAGGCCTGCAGAAGTCCCCATTACACATTCAGATGAGGTATCTGGGGTTGAAGCCCTGAGAAACGTGGAAGTTGTTCGTTTTTTTTTACTGGCCTCATTTCCAGGTCCAGCCCTGTTTGCAGGGTGGAGGGGGCTGAGATGTTTTGATTCTGCGGTAATTGTTGCAGGTCTGCGCAGGGCTGGCTGGGGAGAGCAGAGGCACTAGAGTCTTGGCCCCTGGCCTCTGCTTGCTTGAGTTATGGGCTGCTCCAGCAACTGGTCCCCTCAATCCTTGGGGACTTCTGAACGATAGGCCTTGGGTGACTGGAGACAACTCTGGTCGCAACCTCCCCACCCCGCAAATGAGGAAAGACTGTCATACGATCACAGATAGTCAGAGCAGAAGGGGCCCCAGACTGGCTGAAAGTCACACACACTGGCCATAGGCCTGTTATGTAGTAAAGAATCCCCAGAGATCTTCTTACATAAAACAAAACAGATTCCTGGGGGCTGCCAAGCTGGGCTTTCTGAATCAGAATATACGAGGGTGGGGCCTGGGACTCTTGAATAAACACCCTGAGGATTCTTATGGATAGCCGCCAGGGCTGGAAGCTTTTGACCTGGTCAAATCTCTCTACGTTTCCTAGGGAAACTGAGGCCCAACAAGGCCTTGACCCAGACATCAGCAGACCTAAAATCAGAAATGAGGTCTTCTGACCTACAGTTTGATGTTCTTTCCACACCAAGACCAGGTGCCTGCAGGACTCAGAAGAACTGCCCATTATTTATTTGTTTTAATTTTCTTAAAATCAAGGTTACTAATGCACACAGTGTAAAGAGTCAAATCAGGTGGTTTCACAGGCATGCATGAAGAACATAGCTCCCCGTCCGGCTCTCCCATCTGCCCCTCTGCAGAGGCAACTATTTCAACTCTTTCAGCAGATTCTGCTGCTGTTAACTGTCACCCTTGGTATTATTTGTGTTTTTACAATAAGTATGCATCACTTTGTTACTCTTACTTGGTTTTAATAATACAGTTAGGATGGGTCGCCAGGTCTGGCACTGAGCCTAGATGCCCAGGCATCGTGGAGTGCCTCCGTGTTCACTGGGCACAGGCCACCAGCTCCTCCAGGGCTTGCTCTCGGCGGTTGCCATGGACCAGCAGCACCTCCTTGATCCGGTCCTGCTGGAAGCCCATGTCACTGAACTGCTCCCAGAGGCGCAGGAACTCCCCTGCCTGAGGAAGAGGAGACAGGGAGGGTGCTGGGGGGTCTGCTGGGCCTGGCCTCAGCCATGGGGAGCCCCAGCTCCAGTGCCTACTGCACCTAGTCCCAAAAAGCTGTGGCTACCCCCAGGCCACGTGAGCCTGATCCTGGGCCGCACCTGCCACTTTTCTGTACCTGTAGGGTGATGTAGGTTCCGACCTCCCTTCCTCTGCCAAGGAAAGAAGCCCCCAGCCTGGCCATGGGCTCTGTCCTGACTCTCCTCCCACTCCTCCCACTCACTGTCAACTTTCTGCTGGGGCAGGAGGGGGGCGGACCGTACACCGGCACCTGGAGCACAAACAGCCCAAGGTCCCTGCCCGTGCCCTGAACACTGTGGAGGTATCACAGCGCAGCCTGCACTTTCTTTCCCCTCTGACCCCAGGGCTTGAAACTTCCCCACCTCTGCTCACTCTCTCCTTCTCGAGGCCTCACCCAACCCTCCGTCCCCTTCAGCCTCTGTGAAGAGCTGCTCTGCCATGGGGCACTTAGAAGTAACTACTGGGGCCGGGTGTGGTGGCTCACGCCTGTAATCCCAGCACTTTGGGAGGCCGAGGCGGGCGGATCACTTGAGATCAGGCATTCGAGACCAGCCTGGTCAACATGGTGAAACTCCGTCTCTACTGAAAATACAAAAAAAATTAGCAGGGTGTGGTGGCAGGCGCCTGTAATCCCAGCTACTTGGGAGACCGAGGCGGGAGAATTGCTTGAACATCGGGGGCAGAGGTTGCAGTGAGCCAAGATCGTGCCATTGCACTCCAGCCTGGGCAATAGAGTGAGACTCAGTCTCAGAAAACAAGATGTGACTATTGGGCCTACAGCTGCATGCACTTGGGGTAGGCGGCACGCTCCCCAAGTAGAAAGGTCATGCATCTTTGTGCTGCCCATGGCTCCTATCTGAGTGTCCGACAAAGAGTGGCCATTCAGTCACAGAGGCTGTGTTGATTAAGTCTAATAAAGCAAAACCCCTGCTGCTCTCTGCCTCCTGTCCCCATCCCACCTCTTCCTGATCTCCCTCTGTGCCTCTCACCTTTGTCCCTGCTGTAGCTCCCTGGGCCATCTCCTCCTCAGAGCTGAGGAGTCAGGCAATCTCCCGACAGACCCACAGGCTGGACCCACAGACTGGCTCTGAGGACTGATGTGGCCCTGCACACCGGGCTCCTGGGTACACCCCCATCCCTTCCATCCCCTGGGGCCCTGGCAGGAAGCCCTGCTGACCTGGCTCTCGGAGAACTGGAACATCTCCATGGCCTCGTCCACTAGGCCTTCCTCATATCCCTGACGTAACAGGCGGTCACAGGCACTGAGGTAGCTGAGAAACTGGGCCGGAAGCGGGCAGAGAGGGAGGGAGGGTAAGAGGAGCAGCCAGGGCAGCAGACAGGGCAGAGAGGCACTCCAAGGGCCTGAGCTGAGGGCCAGGCAACAGGGCAAGCCACCACCTGCAGTGTGGCCCCAGAGAGCCCGTGAACCCACAGAAGGGGGATAGAGGCTTTCTCTGAGTGCCTGGCGATAGGCAGACAATGGGTCTTCACCAACTATGCCAAGCTGGGGGCTGGACTCCAGGAAAAGGGCTGTCAGGGTGGGCTAGGGTGTTCATAGAACCTAGGTGGGGAGCAGGACAGGCTTCAAACACAGACATCCCACCTACCACCCAACCCAATTCAACATTCATGCACCACCCACCCCTGTCTGGGAGCACCCATTCGTGTGAAGGTGCCTCCTCATCCGTCCACACCTGTGCACCCCTACTGTACCCCCAGATGCATCTCTCTCATCCAGGACTCCTGAGCCACTACTATGCAACTCCTGCACCAGTGCTGGAGAAGGGGTGTGGGGTAGGCAAAGAGGAGGATTCCACAGGCAGGAAAAACTGTTCAGGTCACCCCACGGTTACGTCATCAGGGGCCCAGGATAAAATGCTGGCTCCTTACCAGGCAGGGCTCAAAGTCCTGCTCCCTGTCTATGGCCTTGGCCCCTCCCTCACCCTCCAGGTCTCTGCAGATGCAGCTCCCTCAGCCAAGGCTGGCCTCCTTCCCTGTCCCTGGGAAGCTTCCTGCCCCCTCTATCTTCCTGGGTCCCGTCCCTTGTGCCCCCATAGCACCCTATGCTTCCCTGTTACAGCACATATAACTTTGTAATTGCTTCACTCAATCTTTCTCATCCACGAAGTTTTTGCTCCATGAGGGAGGGGCTGTGTCAGTCTCATTCACCACAGTGTCCCCATCATCCAGCATGGTGGCAGAAGGAGCTCAATAAATGTGTGCTGTGTTTATAAAATGAATGAAGACCTGCCTTCAAGGAACTCACAGCTTAGTGGGGGAGATAAACCAGATACAGGACCACATCAGTGCCAGGCAAATCAAAGCAGGATTTATGGGGTGTAGGTGCCAAATGAAGGCTCCAGACTACAGGAATTATGAGTATATGTGGAGAAGGGAGAGTGGGGTTTCCGTAGACCTTCAGAGCTGGGATGAAAGTGCACATCATCTAGACTAACAGTTGTCAAATTGTTTTTGGCTCCTGAAGTGTTTGTCTTAGCACAAGGAGGCTTCAGCAATAACAGGCTAAGATTAGAGCTGCTCTGGGAGAACCAGGGCCAGGGGCATGGGGGCCCGGAGTCCAGTGCTCCTGGCCGAGGTACTGCCCAGTACAGCTAGACCTGCTCTGAGCACGTTTTGAAAACCAGGCACCCATGCCCTCCTTCCACAGTTGAGGAAACTGAGGTTCAGGCAAGGCAGATGCCTTGTCCAGGGTCCCAGGACTAGGTCCCCGATTATGTAACCTGTCATTTAATGCCTTGTCCATCAGAGGGATCAGCTGCTAGAGGACGGGCTTTGAGCTGTCTTGGTGGATGACAGGGTTTCCAAAGGTGAAAGCTTCACCTTCAGAAGGAGGGCGGGCAAGGATGGATGGTGGACGCTGCCTCCACCTTTTGGCTCGTCCATAGCAATGGTTCTCAGTCTCAGTGCTTATTGCAACCACCTGAGGAACTTTAAACATTACTGCTGTCTGGGCCTCACCTTCAGAGGTTACGATATAATTGGTCTGGGGTGTAGCCTGAGCATTGGAATTTTTTCCCTATAGCCCTCCAGGTGATTCTAATGTGCACCCAAGACTAAGAATCAGTGAATGGGGACAGCTGACCTTGATCTATACTATGCCACAGTGAATATCAGACCCATCTGCAAATTTTCTAAAATTAAAGGCCCCTGGGTCCACCCCAGATCCACTGACTGGGGCCCTGCAGGATAAGCCCTGAGAGTCTGCATTTGCAAAGGTTCTGCTGCTTGGTTAGCTTTTGGGCCTGCAGGACTGTAGAAGCTATCAGGCTTGCCTCAGGCCCCCAGGTGGGTGAGGATGTCACCTTAAGGCCACCGGAGGGGGCCCCCGGAAGTCACTGGTTCCAAACACGTATTCCTCCTCCACCCTGTGAACTGGGAAACTGAGGCTAAAAGAGGGGGCCTGGCCTGTGGACCCTCACACATGGCACCCATGCCTGTCCTGCAGGGAGGCAGTGTGGGCACATCAAGCCTTGTGGAAGGAAAGGAGTGCTGCACAATTTCTTTTGTATCTTCTTCTCTCCCTGACTCTTCTAGCTGTTCTGTCTCTATCACCTGATGCCCTTCCTCCTGGGCCATCTGTCATTTATCTTGGCCAAAAAGGATTTACTGCAATATGCGGCTTTCAGTGGGAGAAGGAATCTGAACCCAAAGGGCTTGTTCAGTTACCAGGACTTCACAGAACAGACAGAAATACTAACTTGGTGGGGGAGGATAGATGAAGTCATCCAAAGGCCCCTCAGACCCACCCCGTGGGGCCTGGCTCCTGACTGCCCACCAGGGAAGGCCACCCAGAGATCCAGGGGGCCAGGCAGGTGGCCAGTCTATATCTGGAAACACAATGTTCCCAATGCAGTGAAATCCTTCCAGCTCACCCACTGGGAGGCCAGGGCCCCAGGCTGGCTCTGACTCATCTTCAGACCCCCAGAGTGATGGCCTGAGACCTCAGCCTTACCACAGGGCCTGAAGGCACTGGGGAGGCATGTCAGAGCCCCACTGTGCACCTGGCCCCTCACAGCCCTCCTGACCAGCTTTTTGGCCAGGACTCTGGCTTTTCAGTATTATCCGAAGGTAGGCGTGACTTTAGATCTGCTCTTAAATCTCAGATCAGCCTGTGGTGCTGTCCTGGGAGGTTCTCACACAGAAAATGAGATAAAAGACATCGTGCAACCAAGATGCAGAGTCAGACCAGCTGGCCTCAACCCCAGTGCTGCCATTGACTGGCTGTATGAACTTCCCTGGCCTCAGTTTCCTCATCTGCAAAGTGGTCATAATGTAATAGCAACCTTGCAGAATTGAGACCTAACTGAATACCCTCAGAGAGAGAGATTCATGCAAGAAAATGTTCAATAAATGTTAGCACCCCTCCCTGCCATTTTAGCCACATGGGGGTCACTATGTTGGAAATTCTTCTCCAGGACAGGGCATGAACTGATGAACCCAGAGTAGAGTAGAAGCAGGAGTGGGTGGGCAAGGGGACCAGGTGCATTTGCCCAGCCCCACCCCGGCTCCTGTTTGAAAGTCACTTCCCTTCTGCCATTCCCTCTGGCAGAAGCAGGCAGCTCTGGACCGCAGGGACCCAACATTCAGTACTCATCAGTGATGATGGAGGTGTCCAAGCCTTCTGATGGTGGTGGGGCAGGAACAGGAGAAAAATGAAAAGTACCAACTACCCTGGGACCAGCCATCAAACCATGAAGAGTCCCGATGTTTAGAAAACCACACAACGAAGGATGTTACTTTCAGGTGGGGACATGGGGTGTAAGCAATGGCATTCAATGTTACCTCCTGACCCTACTTACAATCCTTCCGTGCCTCCTTTTGCCTATTGGGTCATTTATCAAATTCTCAGGCCAGCCTTCAAGACCCCTAAATCTACCCCCAATTCTCTTTTTCTCATCTCCTACCAGCCTGCCTCATGCACCCTCTCCTCAACAAGACTGGTCAGATCAGGGCCTCCCAAACACTTCCTTCCCACCTCCACTCCTTTAGTCACACTGTCCTTCCCTCCTGGAATATCACCCCTTCTCCTTCCTTCAGCATCAGATCTTATCCATCCTTGAAGTCCCGCTCAATGCTTGGTATCTCCATGAAGCCTTTCTTGATCACTGGAACCTTCTTATGGTAGACTGAGAATGATCATAAAATTTTTTGCACCCTCTCCCACCAAGAGGTGGAATCTGTTTTTCCCCTGTGTAAGCCTGGAGGGGTCAACAACATGCTTTGACCAATAGAATGAGGTGGAAGTGACTATGTACAATTTCAGCCAAGGCCTCAAGAGGCCTCAAGAGGCCTTACTCTTGGAACCAAGTAGGGTGGCTTGCTGGAGATATGTGGCCCAGCTGACAAGTATCACCACCCACTGTACAGTGAATGAGGCCATCTTAGATCATTCAGCCCCAAGTAAGTCACCAAACTGTAGCCACATGAGACTGCAGGTGAGATGAGCAGAAGAACCCCCTAGCTGAGTCCACCTTAAAACTGCCAATCCAGAGAATCATAAGCAAATAAATGGTTGTCTCATGCCACTAAGTTTCGGGGTAGTTTGTTACACAGAAAGAGATGACAGAAACACCCCTATAACACTCATACCACTTCTTCTCCCAGGTATCTTGCCACTAGCACCTCTTTTTAGGCACTTTGGGGGCCCTCACTCCTCTGTAGGTGCTCTTACATTCTTGGCTTGTATCAGGGGTCAAGACCTGCTTCCAAATAGTAGCGTGGCTCAGAGTGCTGTCCTTGGAGTGTCATCATGAGTCTCCGCCATACTTCCAATAGAGTGAACTCTATTAGAAGAATAGAATGTGGGTGAGTAGAACCTGCGTGTGGTAGACTCTGTGATGTTCCATCCACACACCCTTTCACTGCAGGACTTACTGCCCCAGATGCTGGGAGAGCTGGGAGACACTCTTCAGTTGTCTGCCCCTTCAGGGATTACCTTAACTGCAGAGATCCACTTACCTCAGGTCACCCCCTTCCCACATGCAATGACTGATTGAGGCAGGGGTATAAAGGCCTGACCATCTCAGCCCCACTTAGGACAACCCTGAGGGGCCATAGATGCTCCAGAGCTGTGGGGTTGGCTGATGCTGTTGTTGGGCCTATGTCACAGCTCAAAAGGTGAAAATCATGTGGCCACTCACCTGGCTCCAGCATCACAGCTCATCAGCTCTGGGTCCCCCAACTCACCTGACTCAGGCTCTGCCTCCCTGTCTTCTGCAGAGCTATGATGGCCCTTCGCAGGGGATATCCCAGGGCGACCACTGGCCCAATGAGGTCTTGCTCCTCCTGGCTCAGGGCGGACAGCAGGTCAGCCGCAGTATCAGGGTGTGACTTGTGGGGGTTGAGAGGTTGGGGTGCCCCCCCAAGAGGTGGCAGACAGGTGTACGGGCTGAGAGACTGAAATACAGACAGACTGGACATGTCAGTTACCACAGAAAGTGACACTCAGTTGGGCTGGACATTTTTAAAAATGCCTTTATGTACCACCTTCTGTACAGAGTGTAGGGGCTAATATTATGGAGGGCTTAGAGTCCTGCAGACCCCAGCTCTCTAATGCTTACTCAGTATACTCATATGAAAAATGAGGGCAATCCCTAAGCTACTTCACGGGACTATCAGGAGACTTAACTAAGACAATGTGAGGGACTGGGCGCAGTGGCTCATGGCTGTAATCCCAACACTTTGGGAGGCCAAGGCAGGTGGATCACCTGAGGTAAGGAGTTCGAGACCAGCCCAACCAACATGGTGAAACCCTGCCTCTATTAAAAAATACAAAATTAGCCGGACATGGTGGCACATGCCTGTAATCCCAGCTATTTGGGAGGCTGAGGCAGGAGAATCGCTTGAACCCGGGAGGCAGAGGTTGCAGTGAGCAGAGATCGCACCATTGCACTCCAGCCTGGGCAGTAACAGCCAAACTCTGTCTCAAAAAAAAAAAAAAAAAAAAAAAAAACAATGTCAGGAAAGTGACTAGTGAAAGAAATATGAGGTCCATTCTAATATCCCATTTTACAGACATTGAAATCAAGGTTCAGAAACGTTAATGACCTGATTAAGCAACACACGCTTGGTACCTCAACCCTACTTAGGTTTTATGCCCCACACCTTGGTGACAGATGAGCAGGGGTAGGTCTTCCCAACCAGGCCCTCCTTCTTGAATTTGGTTGGGCTGGGGTTTGGCAGGGCATGGAGCAGGGGAGGAACTGGGCACACCAGTTGAAACATACCCTGGATTAAGGAGGGTGACTTGAAGGCATTTCCATTGGTTTGGCCGGCATCGCCCCGAACCTTCTCCCATGAGGAAGTACCTCTCTGCCAGCCCTGAACGTTTCATCCTGTCCCCTCCTCCCAAGGAAAACACAGCTGCCGCCTGGCTCTTGGGGTGGAGTGTATATGTAACACACATGAATCCCCACCCATACGCATCTTCTCAGGGCTCTCCCTGCCACGACCTCACCCTAGGGTCTACCCTTTATTACCTCCAGGGTGGAGAACATCAAAGTTTAGGAGCTGAGTCTACTCTTGTGTCCTTGAAAAAGATTCTTTGCCACTCTGTGCCTCATTTCCATCATCTACAGAATACTGTCCCACCCCCACAGGGTTGTTATGAGAGTTAAATTCATCTTGGCCAGGGAAGAGCCATCCTGGCATCAACATCTGGTCTTGGATGTGGGCATGGCACATCACGCTTACAGAGCCTCTTCTCTACTATGTATGCTCTAAACAACCGTGTGAAGGGTTGTTGGCTCACTGTGCAGGTAGAGAAGGGGTGGTTCAGTGACTTGCCTAAGGTCACAAGCCGGTGCATGTTAGAAACCAGACCTCAGGTCTCTGTCTTGCAGATTGAATTCTACCTTGGCCTTATTCTGCAGCATCTCCTGGCCTGACTGTGGGGCTGCTGGGGGGCAGAAAGCTGTGCCCCGCTGCCACCTTCTGCTGCCAATCCTGACCCACCCCATGTTTTGTGGAGTCTGATACTTATATAATTTGGAAGGCACCTCACAGAAAAAGAACACACAATTATGAATACAAAATTGGGCACAAGGCCTTGGAAGAGACAAAGGGAGGAGCCTGAGGCTTAAGCTTCTGTGGTTTCACTGTAGGGTCACTTCTCCCTGCTCTTCAGGGTTCACTTCCTCCGTCCTGAAGCCTTCTCAGCCTATTGCAGCCCTGACGCTCCCTCAACACCTGATCCCGCTGTACAGTTCAGGGCCTGGTCCCACAACCCTCTTGGCCAACTCTTCATGTCCTGTGGTTTTGACACTCCCAAACCCAGTGTCTGGCAGGAAGTAACTGTGCATTGAATATTCCTTGATTGAGCCTCCAGCTCCCCCAGCTTATAGCAAACCTCACCCAGTGGGAAGCCCTAGATTTGCGTTGCGTTCATCAATTCAACAGACATCCACTGAGCGCCCCCTATGGGTCAAGTCGGCAGCTGGGTGCTCTGGAAACAAAAATCAGTGCGATCCAGTCCCTGCCCTAAAAGAGCTCAACCTCGTTTAGAAGAGACAGGTCCTGGATAATTAAAACCACTGTGACCTGCTCCCTAAAAAAAAGCAAGGCAGGCACAGTGGGAAACGCGGGGAATGGGGGCTTCTGAGCAGGGATTACTCTACTCTAGTCAAAGGGCCGCAGGAGGACAACACGGTACAGGCCCAGGTGGGAGCAGGTCAAGGGAGGATGCAGAAGCGCGTGGAGTAGGGGACCGAGGCTGCGGGCCGGGCTGGACACCCAGATTATGGGGCCTGGGCTGCTGATTGGCGGCCTTGGAGGGGCGGGCAGAATCCTTACCGCTACCGTGGGCTTGTGGCTCCGCAGCGGGGGGATGGCGCCTGCCGTGGAGGGCCGCGGGGGCGACGCGGGGGCGGCGGGGTGCTGGGGCGCGGGCCCCGGGGGTGATGCAGATCTGGGGGACTGCGCAGGGCTCGGGCACAGGCTCAGCGCGCGGTGGCCGCGGAGGCCATGCAGGAGGGCGCGGGGCCGGGAGACCAGCTTCCCCTCGGAGAGCCGCCGCCGCGCCCCTGCCAGCTCCAACCGCATGCCGCGTAGCACGTCCAGCGAGCACAGGCGACGGCCGGGGCCGGGGCTCGCCGGGGAGCCCGGTTGGAGGCTGCTGGGGGCCGGCTCTTCCTCGCTGCCAGAGGAGGCTTCTGCCTCGTCCTCACCCTCCTCCTCCGGCCTCTCCTGGTGTCCGGCCTCCGGGTCTCTGATTGTGGTGGGCGCAGGCGCCAGCCCATGTTCGGTGCTGACTAGCAAGAGCCAGGCTGGAGGGGCTGACGCTGTCCCCGGGTCACCGCACTGGTACGGGCTGGGTCCCTGGCCGGCGGCCTCCACCCAGAAGAGTGCCGTCCTCTCCAGGCTGAAGTCGTGCTGCGGAAAGAAGGCGACGTAAAGCCCAGGGCAAACCAGGACCCCGGGGGCACAACACTAACCCCTGGCCTGGGGGACCCTGTTCAGCCAGAGACTCTCTAAGCCTGGACAGCGTCAGATTCTGAGCCCCGGGCTTCCATCACAGCCCACTCTACCCTGGGTTTTAGCTAACACTGTGGTCGATGGATACCAATAACAGTTTAATGGCAAACTGGCATAAATGACAAAGTGATGAATTCGTCAGTCAAATGGAATGTAATGAAACCCAACATCTAAATCCCTTTGCCATTCAGTATGTAGTTGAGCAAAAACTACTTAAAAATTTTCTCCAATAAAGCTTATTCTTAGCAAAGAAGCTTTCACCTGCGCCCAGCAGTTTGCCAATGAGTAGTCTGCCTTGGAGGCCCGCCCAGGCAGACAAACCTCCCTATGGAGTGATTCCTGTCCCCAGCCCCTTTGCTGCCACCAAGGTTACTTTGGGGTCCTGGAAATGTCATAACCACTAATCTTTGTGGAACTCTACTTAGTATGGTCTAGTGTCATTCCTATTTCCATATTATGAAAATGGAGCTCAGAACATTGAGTCTGCTAGAAGTTAGATTGGCAGTGAGTGGCTGAGCTGGTTTTCCTGTCGGTGGACCTGATTGTAGTGCTTTCTCCACTTCGTATCAGACCACCTAAAAAAGCAATCTGGAGTCCACATAAATAATCTAACTCTAGAGTTTATAAAATGAGGCAAAAATGACATATTCCTGTTCCCTACCTTTAAAATTAAGAACAGCAAACATAAGACTCCATCAAAAATATGTAAAAGTTTTAAAGGCAATTTGTTCTACCGTGGCCAGTTAAGGAAGAAAGAGGCTAGGGGTGGGGGAGTGAGGCAGAAAGACAGGCACAGACACTCAGACACTTAGATCACAGGCACTGCTCCCTCTCACCCATGACCCTACCTTGGGGAGAGGAGCATAAGTTAGCTGCTCCAGTGTGACTCCCTGAGTTCCTCTCTGTATCTTCAGGGCCCAGGGCAGGCCTGGCCCAGAGTGGACATTTGTAAGTATGTGCAGAATAAATGGTTAGAGAAAGAGATTGGAACAAAATAGATGGGTTGTGAAGGACAGAGAAGGCAAAAAGACTTCAGAACTAATGAGGCATACTTGGAGAGAAAGAAGCTAAGAAATAGCCAGCAGCACTCAGAGGGATTAAAAAAATACCAAGACCCAATAAAATGCCAACACTTGATTTTGGAACTATGCAAGATGATTCTAAACTTCATATAAAAACAAATAAGGGCTGGGCTCGGTGGCTCATGCCTGTGATCCCAGCACTTTGGGAGGCTGAGGCAGGTGGATCACCTGAGGTCAGTTCAAGACCAGCCTGGCCAACATGGCGAAACCCTACCTCTACTGAAACTATAAAAATTAACTGGGCATGGTGGCACATGACTGTAATCCCAGCTACTTGGAAGGCTGAGGCAGGAGAATCGCTTGAACCTGGGAGGTGGAGGTTGCAATGTGCCAAGATTGCACCACTGCACACTCCAGCCTGGGCGACAAAGCGAGACTCTGTCGAAAGGAAGGGAAGGGGAAGGGGAAGGGAAAAAAGAAAAGAAAAGAGAGAGAGAGAGAGAGAGACAGAGAGAGAGAGAGAAAGAGAAGAGAAGAGAAGAAAAGAAAAGAAAAGAAAAGAAAAAGAAAAAGAAAAGCCAGAAACTCTGGAGACAAAAACATAAATAAGGAGAACTGGCCCTACCATCTATTAAAATATAAAAGTTCAATAATTAAAACTATGGTACTGGCACAGACAGATTAAAGGTACATAATAGAAAATCCAGAAATAGGCCTTAATATATTATAGGGATTTAGTAACTAATATGGGTGGCATCTCAAGCAATAGGAGAACGATAAAGTTCTGGTCAATAAATAGTGTTAGGCTGGGCACAGTGGCTCATCTGTAATGCCAGCACTGGGAGGCCGAGGCCGGAGGATTGCTTGAGCCCAGGAATTCAAGTCCACCTGGGCAACATAGTGAGACTGTCTCTACAAAAAATTTTGAAAATGGCCAGGTGCGGTGGCTCACACCTGTAATCCCAGCATTTTGGGAGGCTGAGGCGGGTGGATCACGAGGTCAGGAAATCAAGACCATCCTGGCCAACATAGTGAAACCCCATCTCTACTAAAAATACAAAAAATTAGCTGGGTTTGGTGGTGCATGCCTGTAATCCCAGCTACTCGGGAGACTATGGCACGAGAATCACTTGAACCGAGGAGTCAGAGGTTGCAGTGAGCCGAGATTGCGGCACTGCACTCCAGCCTGGTGACAGAGCGAGACTCTGTCTCAAATAAAAAAAAAAAGAAAAAAGAAAATTAGTCATGGTGGCACTTTTCTGCAGTCTGAGCTACTTGGGATGCTGAGGTGGGAGGGTTCCTTGAGCCCAGGAGGTTGAGGCTGCAGTGAGCCATGTTCATGCCGCTGCACTCCAGCCTGGGCGACAGAGTGAGGCCCCGTCTCAAAAAACAAAAGCAGGTCGAGCACAGTGGCTCATGCTTGTAATTGCAGCACTTAGGGTGGCCAAGGTGGGAGGATCACTAGAGCCCAGGAGTTCAAGACCAGCCCGGGCAACATGGTGTGAAATCTCATCTCTACAAAGAAATATAAAAAATTAGCCAAGCATAGTGGCATGTGCCTATAGTCCTAGCTACTTGGGAGGCTGAGGTGGGAGGATCGCTTGAGCCCTAGAAGAGGAGGTTGCAATGAGCTGACATTGTACCACTGCACTCCATCTAGTCTGGGTGACAGAGTGAGACTCTGTCTGAAAAAAACAAAAACAGCTCTTTCCCTAAGTGGCCTGAGGTAATCTGTGAAAATGGTTCACCATTCATTTGACCTGGAGAACCCCATAAAATCATGCAAATCAAGAGGTTCAAATTTTCGTGTTCACTTTAAGAACACTCGTGAAACTGTCCAGGCCATCAAGGGTATGCATATACGAAAAGCCATTAAGTATCTGAAAGATGTCACTTTACAGAAATAGTGTGTACCATTCTGACGTTACAATGGTGGAGTTGGTAGTTGTGCCCAGGTCAAGCAGTGGGGCTGGATAGAAGGTCGGTGGCCCAAAAAGAGTGCTGAATTTGTTTTTGAGACGAAGTCTCACTCTGTCGCCAGGCTGAAATGCAGTGGCACAATCTCGGTTCACTGCAACCTCCACCTCCTGGATTCAAACGATTCTCATGCCTCCACCTTCCGAGTAGCTGGGATTACAGGCACGCGTCACCACACCCAGCTAATTTTTTGTATTGTTAGTAGATACGGGGTTTCACCATGTTGGCCAGGGCTAGCTGTCCTTTAAATTCAAGGAACAAGGCCCCGCGGACTCAGCCCCAGACCCACAGACCCAGAAGACAGAAACACAGAGACACACTTACCATAGAACCCAGCAGAACCTCCCCGCAGGCCGGGACGCTGAGTTCTGGCCCAGGGAGAGGCTCTGTGCCTATCACAAAGCCCTTGGGCAACTTGAAGGGAACACCATCGAGGGCATTCATTCTGTCAGGAGTGTGGAGATGGCTGGCAGGGCTGGGGCAGGCTGCTTGAGGGCAGGGTGAGAGAGTCGAGTCCTGAGGACCAGGCTCAGGCCTCAAATGGCCTCACTGCTCTCCTGTGTGGTCACTTAGCTGAGCCCCAAACAGCTGGAAAGGAAAAGGTGAGGGGGCCAGTGCTGCATAAAGGAAGGAAATGAATAAAAACAAGAGCATTCACACGGACAGGAATTCACTATTTCATATTTCAGTCATGCTCTAGACCATTGTTTTCCAAAACATGGTCCACAAAACTAGTTCTAATGCATTTCATCAAAATAATTGTCACCCAAATGTTTAAGAAACAAACAGCATTAATTTACATAAACTCTTCCAGGGAAGAAGAAAATAAGAAATACTTTCTAACTCATTTTGATTTTAGCATAACCTTTTTTTTTTTTCTTTTTCTGGGACGAAGTCTCGCTCTGTCACCCAGGCTGGAGTGCAGTAGCCTGATCTTGCCTCACTGCAACCTCCAGCTCCTGGGTTCAAGTGATTCTCCTACCTCAGCCTCCCAAGTAGCTGGAATTACAGGCTTGTGCCACCACACCCAGCTAATTTTTGTATTTTTAGTAGAGACGGGGTTTCACCACGTTGGCCAGGCTGGTCTCAAACTCCCGGCCTTAGGTGATCTGGCCACCTCAGCCTCCCAAAATGCTGGGATTACAGGCGTGAGCCACTGCACCCAGCTGATTTTTAGCATAACCTTGATACCAAACTTGATAAGAAAATTAGAAACCAATCTCACATGAACACAGATGCAAAAAGAATCTTAAAAATAATTATGGGTAGAATAACACTGTCAAGTTAAGTTTATTTCAGGAAAGACAGATTGACTTAACATCCCCAAATCAATAAATGGGAATAAAGATAAATATCAATAAAGATGAAAAATTATATAATTATATAGCTTCATAGATGCAGAAAAAAACATGACAAAATCAATACCCATACCCTTTCAGCAACTTAGGAAGAGAAGGGAATTTTCTTAACTAATAAAGAGTATCTCTAACACATCACACAGTGGCCGAGATCATGCTGCTGCACTCCAGCCTGACAACGGAGCAAGATGCTGTCTCAAAAAAAAAAAAAGAAAAAAGAAAAAGGAAAAAAAAAGGAATTACATCTCTCTATATAAATAGTAAATCATGTAAATGGACTCTTCTAAAAATTTTATTAGAAATGGAACATTTTAGGCCAGGTGCAGTGGCTCACACCTGTAATCCCAAATCCCAGCACTTGGGGAAGTCGAGGTGGGAGGATTATCTTGAGGTCAGGAGTTGGAGACCAGTCTGGCCAACATGGTGAAACCCCGTCTCTACTAAAAATACAAAAATTAGCTGGGCATGGTGGTGGGTGCCTGTAATCCCAGCTACTTGGGAGACTGAGGCAGGAGAATCGCTTGAATCCGGGAGGCAGAGGTTGCAGTGAGCCAAGATCACACAATTGCACTCCAGCCTGGGCAACAAGAAGGAAATGCTGTCTCAAAAAAAAAAAAAAAAAAAAAAAAGGAAAATTTAAAAAGTTATCATTTATATTAGTATAGTTCTCTAGGACTAAATCTAACACAAGATGTATGAGACCGCTACACGGAAAACTATAAAACATTTGGTTAAATGGAGGAACATACCACGTTCAAGGATTGTAAAACTGAATCTTGTAAAGATAGCAGTTCTCCTCCAATTAATTTATTCATCCCATGTATCAAAATTCCATCACTTTTTTTTTTGGTAGAAATTGGCAAGCTAATTCTAAAATTAAATGAAATGCAAAGGACCAGGAAAAGCCAAGAGACTCTTGGAGAAGCAACACAGTGGAAGACTTTCACTATCAGATAGCAAGACCTTCAAGTTATGAGAATGAAGAGAGTGACTTAAAGACTTACAAAGAGACCAACAGGACAAAAAAGAAAGTCCAGAAACATATCCACACATGAATCTTTGACTTATGACAAAATTGGCTCTGTAGAACAGCTGGAAAGGGAAAGTCTTTTAAATAAATTGTTCTGGATTAATTTGATATCCATCTGGGGAAAAAAAAAACAAAAACAATATTGACCTCTACCTCATGTCATACCTAAAAATCAATTCCAGGTGGACTGTAGATTTAAATGTAAAAGGTAAAATAATAAAACTCAAAGATAAAAATGAAAGACTATATTCATGGCCTTGCAATAGTCAAAACATTTCTTAAGTTACAAAAGGGCTAACGGGCCAGGCACGTTGGCTCATGCCTATAATCCCAGCACTTTGAGAGGCCCAGGCAGGAGGATCAGTTGAGGCCAGGAGATTGAGATGAGCATGGGCAACAAAGCAAGACCCCTATCTCTACAAAAAATACAAAACTAGCCAGGTATGGTGGCATACACCTGTAGCCCCAGCTACTCGGGAGGCTGAAGTAGGAGGATTGCTTAAGCCTGGGAGGATGAGGCTGCAGTAAGATGAGTGAGCTGTGAGCCCAGGTTGCACTCCAGCCTGGGCAACAAAATGAGACACTGTCTCAAATAAATAAATTAATTAATTAAATTAAATTTAAAAAAACACAACAACAACAACTCCAAAAGAGACTAACCATGAAGGAAAATTCTGATAAACTGGATTACATTAAAGTTAAGAACTTCCGCCAGGTGCAGTGGCTCACACCTGTAATCCCAGCACTTTGGGAGGCTAAGGCAGGCAGATCGCTTGAGGTTGGGAGATCGAGACCATCCTGGCCAACATGGTGAAACCCTGTTTCTACTAAACATACAAAAATTAGCCAGGCGTGGTGGCACACGTCTGTAATCTCAGCTACTAGGGAGGCTGAGGCAGGAGAATCGCTTGAACCTGGGAGACAGAGGTTGCAGTGAGCCAAGATCACACCACTGTACTCCAGCCTAGGTGACAGAGCGAGACTCTGTCTCAAAAAAAAAAAAAAAGAAAGAAAAAAAAGTTAAGAACTTCCATTTGGCCGGGCGTGGTGGCTCAC
Organism: Pan troglodytes; assembly: GCF_028858775.2. Taxonomy (NCBI): domain Eukaryota; kingdom Metazoa; phylum Chordata; class Mammalia; order Primates; family Hominidae; genus Pan; species Pan troglodytes. The sequence goes on from NC_072414.2 coordinate 57,097,175, forward strand.
ACCTGTAATCCCAGCACTTTGGAGGCCGAGGCGGGCGGATCACAAGGTCAGGAGATCGAGACCATCCTGGCTAACATTGTGAAACCCCGTCTCTACTAAAAATACAAAAAATTAGCTGGGCATAGTGGTGGGCGCCTGTAGTCCCAGCTACTCAGGAGGCTGAGGCAGGAGAATGGCATGAACCCAGGAGGTGGAGCTTGCAGTGAGCCGAGATCACGCCACTGCACTCCAGCCTGGGTGACAGAGCGAGAATCTGTCTCAAAAAAAACAAAAAACAAAAAAACTTCCATTCATCAGAATATACCATGAAGAGAGTTAAAACAAAAACAAAAACAAATCACAGAGTGGGAGAAGATATTTGCAACAAATCTATATGACAAAGCACTCATATCCAGTATATACAAAGAACTTCTATAAACAATAAGAAATGGGCAAGAGATTTTTAATATGCACTTTACAAAAGAGGATATCCAAATAGCCAATATGATAAGTTGTTTAACTTCATTAGTCATCAGGGGAATGCAAAATAAAACAATGAGATATCACTACACAAACATACAACCATTAATTTAAGGTTAAAATTAAAAAGCTTCACAATATCAAGCGATGATGAGGATGTGGAACATCTATAACTCTCATTCACTGTTGGTCAGAAAGTCACTTAGTCAACAGTATCTACTAAACCTAAAAGCCAAGAATTAAGAACTCATTCACACATCACTTCTTGGCTTTTTGGGTTAGATCAAGACTAGTATCTGTCCTTCGTTTAGCAATACAACAGCCAGGAATTTAATTTTTGATGTATTTTAAACTACATTGAGTCTGTTGCCTTTAAAAAAGAACAAAATCGGCCGGGCGCGGTGGCTCACGCCTGTAATCCCAGCACTTTGGGAGGCTGAGGCGGGCAGATCACAAGGTCAAGAGATTGAGACCATCCTGGCCAACACGGTGAAACCCCGTCTCTACTAAAAACACAAAAATTAGCTGGGCGTGGTGGTGCGTGCCTGTAGTCCCAGCTACTCAGGAAGCTGAGGCAGGAGAATCGCTTGAACCAGGGAGGCGGAAATTGCAGTGAGCTGAAATCGTGCCACTGCACTCCAGCCTGGTGACAGAGTGAGACTCTGTCTCCAAAAAACAAAACAAAACAAACAAAAAAAACTTGGCCGGGCGTGGTGGCTAATACCTCTAATCCCAGCACTTTGGGAGGCCGAGGCGGGTGGATCACCTGAGGTCAGGAGTTCAAGACCAGCCTGGCCAACATGGTGAAACCCCGTCTCAACTAAAAATACAAAAAAAAACATAGCTGGGCATGGTGGCACGTGCCTGTAGTCCCAGGTACGTGGGAGGCTGAGGCAGGAGAATTGCTTGAACCCAGGAGGCGGAGGTTGAGGTGAGCCGAGATGGCACCACTGCACTCCAGCCTGGGCGACAGAGTGAGACTCTGTCTCAAAAAAAAAAAAAAAAAAGAAAAAAAAAGAAAAGAAAAAGAACAAACTCATTCACACAGAATTTAAGCTCACGACTGCCTATAATAATACACTTGAATCTAGACTCCTTGACTGCAGTCTGCCTTTTTGCAAACAATCAGGGATTATCAGGGAGTCTGCAGCAGGAAGTGCCTCTGGCTCAACACAATCTGTCATCCCTGCCCTGCTAGGGGTCACTACAGTCATCCCCTTCCCATGAGAGCATCATGTGGAGAGGTAGGGTGGATAATCTGAGTGCAGAGAGGTCAGATGAAGGCAGGTAGGCAAATCCCTTAATTCCCTCATCTCCTGCCCCATTTGTCAACTCTTGTTAGTGTCTTGCTGTATATAAGACTCAAAAGGTTTCTCCACTCCATGCCTAGAGCTGGTCTCCCTGCACAGCAGGAGGTAGCTCTCTGTGCTACCTTCCATACAGAATCAGGAAGGTCCCACTGTAACCAGTAAATTATCTGCCCCATCAGCCAGTTCTTACAGGGGACCTTTGAGGTACAAGGGTGTTATAGGAGACACAGGAAAGGTCAGCAAGTTTTGGCATTCTCAGATTTATTATTCACATTTTCAGGTATCATCTGAATTTTGAGCTATCTCCAGGGAAGGGACACAGTTCTATTGAGACTATCTGTCCACTTAGCAGGTATAGGGCACCCTTCTCTCCATCTTCCGCCCAGCATCTGCATCCTAATAGGTATTTTCTACTCAGTCCTACACTTGCTTCTAGGATACTGAGGATTTGGGGAACATATCTTTTTTTTTCTTTTTTGAGATGGACTCTCGCTCTGTCTCCCAGGCTGGAGTGCAGTAGTGCAATCTTCTAGGCTCACGGCAACGTCTGCCTCCCAGGTTCAAGCGATTCTCCTGTCTCAGCCTCCTGAGTAGCTGGGATTACAGGCACCCACCACCACGCCTGGCTAATTTTTGTATCTGTAGTAGAGGTGGGGTTTCGCCATACTGGTCAGGCTGGTCTCGAACTCCTGACCTCAGGTGATCCACCCGACTTGACTTCCCAAAGTGCTGAGATTGCAGGTGTGAGCCACCATGCCCAGCCTATATCTCTTTTTTTTTCTTTTTTAGGCAGAGTCTTGCTCTGTCACCCAGGTTGGAGTGCAGTGGCGTGATCTGGGCTCACTGCAAGCTCCATCCCCCGGGTTCAAGCGATTCTCCTGCCTCAGCCTCCTGAGTAGCTGGGACTACAGGCGCCTGCCACCATGCCCGGCCCTGTATCTCTTAAGAATGGCAAGGGCTACAGTAAAGATATCGATATTGCCTAGTTAGAAAATATTCTAAAACGAGGGTCACCTCACTAGGTACAACATGAGAGGTACAGATCATTATGTAATAATATTCTCCAAAGGAAGGGGAGTGGTCTAGTCCTTATGGGCATTGGAGAAGCTTCAGGAAGTAGATGGGACTTGACCTTGACCCTGGAAGGTGAAAGAACAGCCTGTGAGCAAGAGAGCAGAGGAATCTGCAGGGTGGAGAGAAGTGACAAGTTGCTGGACTTAAGCAGATGGTCTGTGCTGGGAAGCAGTACAAAGTAAAATTGAAAGGGTAGACTGGGGTAGAGCTGGGGAGAACTATGAACTTCAGGCTGAGTGCTGACTCCATTCAGCAGGTAATGGGCAAAGTGTGGAAGAGGCCTGAGGTGGTGGAATGGAGTAGGGATGTGGGAATGTTAGGAAAGCCAGGCTGTGCATGCTTGGACAAACTGTAAGCCAGGACCTCTCAAACACTAGCCCATGAGGTGGTGCCCATGTGCTTGGATCTGGGCATGGGGATGGGGAGTGGGATGGGTGAAGGTGGCACTGATTGATTTAAGTGGGGCCCAGGCAATGACATTAGTATTGTTTCCAAAGGTCTTCACTATACTCTCTAAATGACTTTATTCTTGCCCAGAGCTTCAATTACCTGCCAATGATTCACAAATTAAATTCTCCAGTTCTCTTCTGAGATCAAACTCATAAACACAACTGCCTACACAGTGTCTCAAGACTTCTCAAACTCAACGTATCAAAGTGGACTGATTTTTCCCTTCCCCAAACTGCTCCTCGCCCCCAGGGTTCCTTGTCTCAAGGAATGGTAACATTGATCCAGGTGCACGAGTACTCATCTCTGATACTTTCCTCTCCTTTACCACCACCATCTCAAATTTCCTGTGAATTTTTATCTCCTAAATCTCTGGAATCCAGCCATTTCAGGCTACCTCCACTGCTTCCATGGGAATCCAAGCCCCCATTATCTCTCACCTGGACCACTCATCTCCATGTATCCTCACATGCTTTATTATTATAATTCTGTTCCACACACTGAGGCAAGAATGACCATTTCAAAACCAAAACTAAGCCACTCCTGGCTGGGCACGGTGGCTCATGCCTGTAATCCCAACAATTTGGGAGGCAGAGGTGGGAGGATTGCTGGAGCCCGGGAGTTAAAGACCAGCCTGGGTAACATAGCAAGACCCCTTCTTTAGAAAACAAAACGAAACAAAACTAAGGCACTCTCCTACTTAAAACTCTTCAATGGTTCCTGGCTGTTTTCAAAATAAAAATTAAACTTCTGAAGGCTTGCAGTGTCTGGCCCGTTTCCTCTCCTCCCATCTTACTCCAGTCATGCTAGCCTTCAACTGCCATGGTCTCTCAGTCCCCACAGAAGCTTTGCATATCCTGTTCTGGATACTGGCTAAGTTCTTCCCTGTTGCTTCCCCACAATTAATTAAAAGCTGCTCAAATGCCGGGCACAGTGGCTCACACCTGTAATCCCAGCACTTTGGGAGGCCAAGGTGGGCAAATCACTTGAGGTCAGGAGTTCGAGACCTGCCTGGCCAACATGGCAAAACCCCCTCTTTACTAAAAATACAAAAATTAGCCTGGTGTAGTGGCACACGCCTGTACTCCCAGCTACTCAGGAGACTGAGACGAGAGAACTGCTTGAACCTGGGAGGCGAAGGTTGCAGTGAACCAAGATCACGCCACTGCACTCCAGCCTGGGCGACAAAGCGAGAGTCTGTCTCAAGAATAAAAAAAAAAGAAAAGAAAAAGCTGTTCATTTTTCAGAGCTCAGCTGAAACATCACTTCCTCAAAAAAGCTTGCCCTGACTCTCAAACTTGGTCAGGTCTACCTAGCACAGTAGCCTTTACGAAGTTTTTTATTTTTTACTTTTTTGAGATGAAGTCTTGCTCTGTTGCCCAGGCTAGAGTGCAGTGGCTCGATCTCAGCTCACTGCAATCTCTGCCTCCCAGGTTCAATAGATTCTCCTGCCTCAGCCTCCCGAGTAGCTGGGATTACAAGCACCTGCCACCACGCCTGCTAATTTTTGTATTTTTAATAGAGATAGGGTTTCACCATCTTGGCCAGGCTGGTCTTGAACTCCTGACCTTGTGATCCACCTGCCTTGGGCTCGCAAAGTGCTGGGATTACAGGCATGAGCCACCGCGCCCAGCCTTTTTTTTTTTTTTTTAACTATGACCCATAGTATACTTTTATTTCCTAGCATACACATATGTAAACTGAATAATGATTCTTACCCTTACTATATGATACATATTTCCTATTATTTCAACTAAATGTGTCACAGAACGCTTTTGAAGAAAAATCCTAATTCATAATCTCAGAACCATGTCTTTCTTTCAAAGCACTCAGCATATTTTTTATGATTATTGGGTTAATATCTACCTTCCTCATTGCCTGTATTCTGTATGAGGTTAGGGAGTATTTGGCATTTTGCTTAGCTTTAATAGGCACTTAAACATTTGGAATGAAATATATAAATTGGCTGTAAGTACTTTTCCTTGTAGCACTTATCACAATTGTCTCTAATGACTCTGTTATAATCATTAAGCTTCTTCACTCTAAACTCCAGGTCAGGAATCCTGTCTGTTCACCCCTTCTTACATCCCTAGCACCTAACCACAGTACCTGGAAAATGGTAAATAAAAAATCATTTCCCATAGAACATAATTCAAATTCTGGTATCCAGACTGTGGCCAGCATGAATTAACAAAGCTGAGGAAAGTGTCCACTGTTCTACACAGTTATGCACTCTAACACCACTTGCCTCAGAGACCTTAATCTTTGCTTTGGAGGCTATGAAAAACCAAATTTACTCCAAAAGGCAAATGAACTCTGCAATGGAAACATACTCTTCATGTGTGGCCAGATACAGGAAGCCAGGAACTACTATGTGGATTCACAAAAAGGTAAAGAGCTCATCATATGGAAATAGCTTATAGGTTCTAAGCATTACAAAAAATCTGGGACAAACAGGTGGCAAAAAACAAATTTAGTTGATAATGTCTCATTTAATCACTATTCCATAAATCACTACTATTTCAGAATGTTCACATTCCTTTCATATATTGCATATTATACTTATTTAAATGGAATAAGATATACTTTGTACTTACCTTGTAATTACCAGGAGAACTTCCCTGCAGACAAAGCGTGTATAAATGAATAGCTACAACAGATGGCATAAGCCTAAGCTTCTTGTTACAAATGTCACATGGGCATAGGAGCATGAATGGTTTTATAGAGTGATTAAGTTGGTTGGTTTGTAGCAGCAAATTCTTTGACATCATAAACTCAGCCACTTGGGCTAAATACCCTTAGTATTTAAGAACTAATCTCTTTCTCTCATAGCTTTCTAATCTTCTCTGTATTTACCGAATTTATTAAAAACAAATGCTTTTGTACAGTTTTTCTTTTTAAAAGTATTCCAGTTAATAATTGAAGAATGACAGAATTAAACTATCACTATTTTTGAGTCCCCTCCCCATCAATGAATGAATCTGGGTCTTATCAGTGGCCGCTAACATCACAAAAAAAGCCAAGACATCAGTGCCTCCTGACTGGAAGTACACATTATGTCTGTGAAGTATTCCTGCCAGAAAATTCCAATCTGAATGTGATCAAGCCTCTAGATCAGCACTATCCAACTGAAACATGACCCACATATGTAATTGCACATCTCAACTCAGATCACATTTCAAGTGCTCAACAGCTGAATGTGGCTACTATATTGGACAGTACAGCTCTGTTTAACTACTAAATTATAGGACATACGAGAACAGAGGGACATGGCATCACAAGGATGCAAACAACAGTGTATGGAGTCTATTCAGATCCTAATTTGAACAAAACGTAAAACATTTATGAGAGGGCAATTTGAACAATGATTGGATATTTGTGATATTCAGGAGTTGTTACTCCTTTATTTAGATGTGATAATGGCCCTGTAGTTAGATTTTTTTTTTAATCACTTAAAGCTACATAATGAAATATTTACAGATGAAGTAATTTGATGCCTGAGATTTGCTTCAAAATAATCCAGGGTGAGTGGAGGATGTATAGATGAAACAAGATTGGCCATAAGCTGATAATGATTTGAAGCTGGATGATGGGTACATGGAAAAAAATCATTGTACTATTCTCTTTACTTTTGAATGTATTTGAAATTTTCCCCAAGTTAAAAAAAGAAAAAAAAGACTGTGGGATAACATTACAATAACACTGCTCATATTCTTGAAAGTACAATTCATTAAAGATACTACCATGAGTCTCTCTAAACCTGAAAGAACCAGTGGCTACTGCCACCACCGCTACACACAGGTAATAAACCAGGAAAATCTTACAAATAAAAACCGAACAAGAGTAATGCTCATGTTTTGTTTTGTTTTTTAATTTTCTTTGTTTTGAGACAGAGTCTCGCTCTATTGCCCAGGCTGGAGTGCAATGGTGTGATCTCAGCTCACTGCAACCTCCGCCTCCTGGCTTCAAGTGATTCTCCTGCCTCAGCCTCCCAAGTAGCTGGGATTACAGGCGCCTGCCACCATGCCTGGCTAATTTTTGTATTTTTAGTATAGATGGGGTTTCACCATGTTGGCCAGGCAGGTCTCGAACTCCTGACCTCAAGTGATCCATCTACCTTGGTCTCCCAAAGTGCTGGGATTACAGGCGTGAGCCACCACACCCAGCCTGATCACTTTATTAAAACCTTGCAAGGGCCAAAGGAAAAAGGGATTTTTTTTTTCTCCATCTGTGGCTAAATGCCACCTTCTTGGGTTCTGCTGTCTGAGTTTTCCTGAGTCCCTGCAGCACATTCCCTGCCCTCACAGCAGATATCTTAGTGGCAAGGCTGTCCAGACACCAAACACACATCGTACAATTCACCTTATTTCTACTCTTCCTGCATCTCATCAGAGAGCAAATGGTGGAGATATCCAACAAAAAGGCACACAGGATTGTGGAACTCTATGAAGGTAATCATATCAGATTTTAAGATTTATAAGCGTAGACATACATTTTGGAGACATGTGGCCCTCATTCCCTATCTGTTGACTCTATATAATGTATAAATTAATGCAAATTAAACAACAGAAAAGGGACAAAGCCATTAGTATCTTGCACCCAAAAGCTTCCAACTACAGTACATAACATTATTTCCAAAATTGATGGTATCCTTACCAATCCAGACTTGGATTTTGCAGATAAAGTTTAGCATTTAAGATTCAAATTCCTGTAACAAATGCCTGCTTAATAAATTTGAATTTTTGAATGAAAATATGTTTCATCAATGTGAAAGTGTGTGTTAAGTGATTTGGAAGGCAACAAATTGGCAGCAAAGGCACAAACTAAAAAATAAAAATGATTTTTATTTAGTTTTTTGGAAATATAACAAAATAATTGGCAAAAACCAAACCAAAACAGAACAAAAAAATGACATGTTATATGAGTGATCATCTCCAAGCACAACAGCATTTATTAATGAATATAAAAAATAAATTTTACTTTTTTTTTTTTTTGAGACGGAGTCTTGCTCTGTCTCCCAGGCTGGAGTGCCGTGGCGCGATCTCGGCTCACTGCAAGCTCTGCCTCCTGGGTTTTACACCATTCTCCTGCCTCAGCCTCCCCAGTAGCTGGGACTACAGGTGTGCACCACCTACGCCCAGCTAATTTTTTTTGTATTTTTAGTAGAGACAGGGTTTCACCGTGTTAGCCAGGATGGCCTTGATCTCCTGACCTCGTGATCTGCCCGCCTTGGCCTCCCAAAGTGCTGGGATTACAGTCGTGAGCCACTGTGCCCGGCCAAATTTTACTATTTTTATTTGCTTTTTCCCCTAGATTTGACTACATGGATAGTTTTAGAAGCTTGAGTTCCTAAGATAATTCCATAGCTACACTGGCTCCTACAATGTGACTGAGTGAGGTTAGGGAAATATCCTTGGGGATTCTGAACAACTAGACCCTTAGAAACTTAAAAATAACAGGTGCTTTCATTAGGATCCTTCTAACATGGAAAAAATACAGCCATTGTCCATTAAAACACAATCCAATTTGGGTACTCTTCAGGTTTTCTAAGTTCTCCATCTGAATAATAAGACTAGGCCACCATCTTTTCTGGCAACCCAGCCTACAGCCACTGCCATCTTCCTAACTAGCAGCCTCCTAAGCTGCACTAAAACTGGGATTAACACAACTGAAGATAATGTTTTTGACCTTTCTTCCTAGAAGTCAAAGGGCTCTTCAGGTAGGAAAGGTCAGGAGGTTTTGCATCAAGCTTGCCTTCACACTCACTATTAGTAGAAGGGCTGTGAAATCTACCCATCACACACCTGTATTCAGTGTTTGAGTGTACTTACCCATCAACACACAAGGAAGTTAGAGTAAATTAACAAGTCACTCTGGACCAAGCCCCTCAAAACAGAGGCAAATTTGGTGAACCAAGGTCATTCACTGCCTGTGGTAAAAACCTCAGTTCACTTAAGTCCTTTCCTGAAAAACCACATTAATCTGATTCAAGAGGCACCTCTGGCCAGCACAGAGCACAGAAGGAAAGCATAACTTCAGGGTAGGGGAATGCCACATGGAATTTAGAAGTTGCAGTTTAGTCTACAGCAAAAGATGGCACCATCGCTAATATTTACAGCTGGAAAGAGCGCTGGCTGGACCACACTCCTGGAGCATCTTTACTAATGCAGCTTAACAGCAGTTGCCCAGATGTCGTTGCTGGGGAGCGGGGGAAGGACCCATCCTTGGGGAACGAAGTTGCCTTTGGGATGATCGGATGGCACCAGGTACTGATCCCAATCATGCCTTAATAAGAACATTATAGAACAACTATTTATTTCTGTTTTATTCCAAATAAGATGTTCAGCAACTACATATTCTAAGACTTAGCTTTCAAATGACTGATATACTAATCTATTACAGAACTTGATTTCTAGGAATCAAGAAAATGACTATATTTCTTAAATGTACATATAAAAAGAGGAAAAACTCTGAAGAACTTAAACCTTATGGATAACCAAATAACAAATAAAGTCAATCCTCATTATTTACAGATTCTGTATTTGCATATGTGCCTACTAACACAGGGCAAGTCACAACCTGAGTTTGTTTCTTCACCTATAAAAATAGGGACATCAACTTCTCAAGGACTAATGAGGACTAAACAAGATGTATGCAGCATCCTTGAAACATGGAAACATTATAAACCCATAGTTTTTTTTAAGTTCCTTACGGAACTTAAAAAAAAAAAGACAGTAATAGACCTAAACAATGTAAGCACTTCTTCAAGTGCTTCCTGCTACCTAAGAGAAAGACAACATAGAAAGCCAGCCCCTCTGACCTGATCTGGATGAGCGCTGGCAGGGAGTGCTCGGCTTGGAGATAATACTGTCGGAAAGGCTCCAAGAGGTGAGCAAGTGGGAACTCATCTGAAAGAGAAAAGCACAATACCACGTTATCATGCTTGATATCCACAGTGTATTTCTCAAGGCAAGGTGACTGAGCCTATGATTACGACAGAATGAGAAAATGTGTTCTATCTGTATCCATGAGTTCTATGACACAAAATTGCATCTGGAAAGTGTCATTTGTTGCCTACCACCTCTTAGCTTGAGATCACCCGTGATGAGAAGAGCTGTCAATCTAGTATTTTCATTTTCTCCACTGGTTATAGAGCAACATACCTGGATCCCCAAACAACTTGGACTCAATTTCACGTTTCTGAAGTAAAATTTTCTCTTTTTCTTTTCTTTGTTTCTTTTCTAATTCTCTTTTCCTCTCTTCCTCTTGTTCTCCTTCCAGCATAACTCTGAGGGCTCTCTCTTCAGCTTCATACAGTTCAGAGCGCTTTTTAATGAGTTTTCTTAGTCGCTGAAGATGATGCGTAAAAGTCTCATCTGCTGAGGCTGGAGGACAGACCCCTGGGCAGACAGGACAAAATGGCATTTTATTTATTTTTTTTTTGAGAGAAGGCCTCACTCTATCACCCAGGCTGGAGTACAGTGGTGTGATCACAGCTCACTGCAACTTCAAACTCCTGGGCTCAACCCATCCTCCCACCTTGGCTTCCCAAGTAGCTACAAGTACAAGTGTGCACCACCATGCCTGGCTTTTTTTTATTTTTTATTTTTTATTTTCAGATAGGGTCTCACTCTGTTGTGCAGGCTGGAGTGCGGCAGCATGATCACGACTCACTGCAGCCTCGACCTCCTGGGCCCGAGATCCTCCCACCTCAGCCTCCCAAGTAGCTGGGACCACAGGCACGTGCCACCACATCTAGCCAATTTTTTTTTTATTTTTGTAGAGACAGGGTATCCCTGTGTTTCTCAAGCTGGTCTTAAACTCCTGGTCAAGCAATCCCCCTGCCTTGGCCTCCCTAAGTGCTGGGATTACAGGCATGAGCCACTGTGCCTGGCCCTACCTACTAATTTGTAAATTTTTTGTATGAGGTCTCACGATGTCAGGAGATTGAGACCATCCTGGCTAACACAGTGAAACCCCGTCTCTACTAAAAATACAAAAAATTAGCCAGGCATGGTGGCGGGTGCCTGTAGTCCCAGCTACTCGGGAGGCTGAGACAGGAGAATGGCGTGAACCTGGGAGGTGGAGCTTGCAGTGAGTGGAGATCACACCACTGCACTCCAGCCTGGGCAACAGAGTGAGACTCCGTCTCCAAAAAAAAAGACCAAAACTTTTTTGTATGAGGTCTTGCTATGTTGCCCAGGCTAATCTCTAACTCATGGCCTCAAGCAATCCTACCAGCTTGGCTTCCCAAAGTGAGCCACTGCATCCAGCCCAAATGGCCTTTTACACACGTTTTCTTATCCCAAAATTTGTGTTATAATGAGGAAGTTTAAAAGTCCTAGCTATAGTATGTATCGGTTAAAATTTAGAAATTTTACCCAATCTTTTAAGGCTCAATTTGATGTTTCTGAGTATTCAATTACTCTGACCCTACCCTGACTTTCTCAACTCCTCCCTCTGGATCACACCACTTAACCTCTGACTTTCTTTCTTTCTTTTTTTTTTTTTTTTTTGAGATGGAGTTTCATTCTTGTTGCCCAGGCTGGAGGGCAATGGTGCGATCTTGGCTCACTGCAAACTCCACGCATCCCGGGTTCAAGCGATTCTCCTGACTCAGCCTCCTGAGTAGCTGGGATTACAGGCATGCACCAACACACACAGCTAATTTTTGTATTTTTAGTAGATGTTTCTCCATGTTGGTCAGGCTGGTCTCGAACTCCTGACCTCAGGTGATCCACCCGCCTTGGCCTCCCAAAGTGCTGGGATTACAGGCGTGAGCCACCACACCTGGCTTCGACTTTGTTTATTTCTAATGGTCTTGATCCTCCACTTGAAACAGTGAGCTCACTAAAGGGAGGAACTTGTCTTAACTTCATTGTTTGTGAAATTCCCTTAGCATCAACTCCCAGATCTAATTAATAAACAATTCTTCCTCTGACTGAGTGTGAATTTTGGGAGTGCACACTTGGATGGTGAGGAAGATACACTTAAAACAACCACACTGACCTTGCAGTCTGCTGCTGACAGTAGGCTGACCAACTGTTTTGGTTTGCCCGCATGTAGCACTGAAAGCCCCATGTCCCAGTAAAACTGGGATGGTTATTATCCTGATTTAACTATGAGGTCAGCTAACAGTATAGCCAACATATCTAAAGCCACAGTGGAGAAAATAGTCAGGTTATTAGGTGATATCAAAGAATTACTGCTAATTTTTTTGGTGTGACAATGGTATCATAGTTGATGATGAGTATTTATGTATTCTATTTTTGTGCATGTGTGAAATGTTTCATAAAGTTTCATAAGAAAAAAAGATTTTAACTTAATGAATATCTGAGTGGACTGCAATTGTGCACTCACTACCATAATGGCCCTGCAATACAAAAGCTTCCAGGTGAATCAATGTAGAGTGATGTGGATGTGATCTATCCTGTCAGTCCTTGAAGATTTTAAAGGAAAATATGTTACCCAAGCATTTTAGCAATACCAGATACAGGGCCAAGCGTGGTGGCTCACACCTGTAAACCTAGCACTTTGGGAGACTGAGGCAGGCAGATTGCCTGAGCTCAGGAGTTCAAGACCAGCCTGGCCAACATGGTGAAACCCCATATCCACTAAAAATACAAAAAATTAGCCGAGCATGGTGGCGTGCGCCTGTAGTTCCAACTACTCAGGAGGCTAAGCCAGGAGAATCGCTCGAACCCAGGAGGTGGAGGCTGCAGTGAGCCAAGATCATGCCACTGCACTCTGGCCTGGGTGACAGAGCAAGACTCTTATCTTCAAAAAAATTAATTAAAAAAAAAAGAATACCAGATACAAGAAAGAAAAAAAAAATCCTAATCCCATTACCATAATCAACCATTTTATACTTTCTCACATTCTCTTCAGGTCTTTTTGTCCATGTATTAGCAACTTCATATAGTTCAACGTTACATGTATGTAATTTCCACTTCTCCCTGTTGATTCTGTACGTTCTTCTCCAATCTTCATAATTATTTAATGGCTGTATCCTATTTCATCAAATCAATGCACTAGAATATACTTATCAAGTTCCCTACTCCTGGACACCTAAGCTATTCCAAATGTCCTGTTATTATATTGTGATACAATGAATATTCTTGGGCATGTTACTTTTTTCCTTCCTAGGGATTTCTATCAGAAAAATTCTTGGCCGGGCAGGGTGGCTCCTGTAATTCCAACACTTTGGGAGGCTGAGACGGGTGGATCACGAGGTCAGGAGTTTGAGACCAGCCTGGCCAACATGGTGAAACCCTGTCTCTACTAAAAATACAAAAAGTAGCCGGGCGTGGTGGCAGGTGCCTGTAATCCCAGCTACTCAGGAGGCTGAGGCAGGAGAATCGCTTGAAACCAGAAAGCGGGGCTTGCAGTGAGCCGAGATCGCACCACGGCACTCCAGCCTGGGCAACAAGAGTGAAACTCCGTCTCAAAAAAAAAAAAAGAAAGAAAAATTCTCAAAAATGGAAATGTTTGTGAATACTTTCAAGACTAACAAAATGTGTTCTAAACTGCTTCCTAAAAAAGCTATATATTTGCTCAGTTACCAAACACTTGACACAGAGAAGGTAATTAACAGATACTTCTTCAATGAATGAATGATTTTCAACAAGGTTTTTTTGTTTGTTTTGTTTTGAGACAGAGTCTCGCTCTGTCACCAGGCTGCAGTACAGTGGTGCAATCTCACCTCACTGTAACCTCTGATTCCTGGGTTCAAGCAATTCTCCTGCCTCAGCCTCCCGAGTAGCTGGGATTACAGGCATGTGCCACCATTCCCAGCTAATTTCTGTATTTTTAGTAGAGACAGGGTTTCACCACGTTGGCCAGGATAATCTTGATCTCCTGACCTCATGATCCTCCCACCTCGGCCTCCCAAAGTGCTGGGATTACAGGCATGAGCCACCATGCCCGGCCCTTCAACAGGGTTTTAACAATTTATGCTGCAACTTGTGTTATACAATAGTGCCAGCTTTGAGCACTAAATTTTCAGTTTGGGCTGATAAATGGCATAAATAATGGTTTCTCAAGGTTAGTAGTTCTGTTTCTTGTAAAGTTGTAATTTGGAGGTAGGATTCTTTCCTCCTTCAACCACTACAGCTAAGTGGTTGTGGAACTCACTCTCAAGGCTAACATTTCTCTAGATGATTTTCTCCTAACTGCTTTGCTTCTACAGGTTTCTATTCACTCATTCTCAACTACAGAAACACTACAACTCAAATTTATCTTCTACTAAGTTGCCAGGCCAGTGTTTTTCAAGTATACACAAAATTCTTATACACTGACAAATTTAAGCTGTCACTCTGTTTTATAATAATCTAACGGTTTTGTTTCATTTCTTTACCTTTACAGGTAAATATTTTAGATTTTGTAAGCCATACAGTCTCTGTTGCAACTACTAAAATCTGTGTATGGCGAAATACACAGATACTCCATCATTCTATGTTAGCCTAAAGACCCCATGAAGAGATGTAGGCTGCTGAGCCTGGGCCACCAACCCACATCTCTCTCGGCCCCTCACTGATCACTCCCTGGTCAATGTAACATATTCCCTCAGAAATGGCACTCCTGGGCCGGGAGTGGTGGCTCACACCTGTAATCCCAACACTTTGGGAGGCTGAGGCGGGTAGATTACCTGAGGTCAGGAGTTTGAGACCAGCCTGACCAACGTGGTGAAACCCCATCTCTACTAAAAAAAATACAAAAATTAGCTGGGTGTGGTGGTGCATGCCTGTAATCTCAGCTACTCTGGAGGCTGAGGCAGAAGAATCGCTTGAACCTGGGAGGCGGAGGTTGCAGTGAGCCGAGATTGCACCACTGCACTCCAACAGGGGCAACAAGAGTGAAACTCCGTCTCAAAAAAAAAAAAAGAAAGAAAGAAAAAGAAAAAGAAACAGCACTTCTCACACAGTCTTCCTCCTGGCACCATCTAGGTTCCCTCCACTTCTACCACTCACTGTCCACCTAGTCCTGCAGCTCCTAGACACCAATGCCTTTGCCTCTATTCACCTTTAGCCACATGCCTGCAGTCCTGTTCAGTCTGTGGACCTTGGCATTATCAGAAAAAACTTTCTGCCTCTTAAATCTTAAACTTGATTATTCTCTTATCCAACTACAACTTCCTCCCTTATAGTACTTTTACTTCCTTCTCCCCAGAGACCCATTTGGCAGCTTCATCAAAACCTCCGGACCTGATGTATCAGATTCTATCCTTCTGCTACTCCTTCGCCACAAAACTAATGGTCACCCCACAAAGCAAAACCCCAACAGCCCCATGCTCTGTGCTCACCTGCCAGCTACAGTACTACTGGAAGAGGTCATTTGATTGTGTGATCCATTGCCAATATATGTCAGCTGGACCCATAGCACCCCCTGCAACCATCTTCCACAAGTCTCTGTTGGCTCTCACCCATTCTTCACAGCAGTTAAATCAAACCTTCACTGCTCTCCTAAAGCCCCACTTGTCTACTGGCGCTCAGCAAACCATTTACCCTGTTTCCCAGAGAAAACAGGCCAGCAGACAGGAAATCCCTCAAATATCTGTCCCCATTTACACACTCATGTGCATCACTACCCATCTTCATCTCCTTCATTTTCATGCTTGTGTAAGATGGGTCCTTCTTCACTTAAGTTAATCCCTCCACCTGGGATCTGAATCATCCTACCTTCCATGGGACCTTGAGCCATCAACTATTCTTCCTGCTTCTCTTTGACCCTTCCCCTTCTACTCACTCCTCTCAGCAATTTTAACCATGCTTAAGTTTTCCCCATGACCCAAAGACACACAACACCCCTCACCATCATCACTACCACACACCTTGCCAGATACTGATGTTGCTCTTTCCTTTTCTTCACAGGCAATCTTTTAGTAAGTTGAATTATCTGTTTGCTTTTCTTGTATCATATTCATTCTCTAACCAACTGTAGTCTGGCTTCTACCCCCACCACTCCACTGAAATGCCCCTAGCATAGGTCACTAATGACCGGTTGGATACTAATTCCCATGGATGTTCCTTATTTCTTGATAATAAAAAGAATAATAATATGAAACATGTATATAGCATTTACTATGTGCCAGGACTGTTTTAAGTACTTTACACATATTTATTAATTTAATCCTCACGACACCCCATGGGTAGGTACTATCATTACTCCCTTTTTGCAGATGAGGAAACAAAGGTTCAGAGAAGCTTAAGTAACCTGTCCAAGTGTATTAATCTATTCTCACGCTGCCAATAAAGATATACCTGAAACTGGGTAATTTATAAAAGAGGTTTAATTGACTCACAGTTCCACATGGCTGGGGAGGCTTCACAATCATGGCGGAAGGTGAAGGAGGAGCAAAGTTGTATCTTACATGGTGACAGGTAAAGAGGGCGTGTGCAAGGAAATTCTCCTTTATAAATCCATCAGATCTCATGAGACTTATGATCACAAGAACAGCATGTGAAAGACCTGTCCCCATGATTCAATTACCTCCCACCAAGTCCCTCCGACAACATGTGGGAATTATGGGAGCTACAATTCAAGATGAGATTTGGGTGGGGACACAGCCAAACCATATCACCAAGACTACACAATCTCTCTCTAAGCACTTGCCACTTTCCAGAAGGAAGCAGGGAGTCTATCTTTTCCTCCCATCTCTCTGACCTCTCTTGGTCTCTTTTTTGCTCTCTTCATCTTCTACCTTGATTTTGACATTCCCTATGATTTTGTCTTTTTGGCCCTCATCTCATGCTGTACAATCTCCTTAAGGTCATTCTGACTCATGGCTACATGCTAATGAACTCTTATCCAGGATGTACCACACACACCTCAAACTCAACAGGTCCCCAACTGAACTTGTCAACCCTAAACCTGTTCCTCCTCCCTTGTTTTCCTTCTTAATTAGAATGGTATCGGCCAGGCACAGTGGCTCACACCCTTAATCCTAGAACTTTGGGAGGCCAAGATGGGAGAATCGCTTGAGCCCAGGAGTTCGAGACCAGCTTGGGCAACATGGCGAAACTCTATCTCTAAAAAAAATTTAAAAATTAGCCAGGTGTGGTGGTGTGCACCTGTAGTCTCTACTACTCAGGAGGCTGAGGTGGGAGGATCGTTCCTGCCTGGGAGTATAAGGCTGCAGTGAATTATGATTGCACCACTGCACTTCGGCTTGGGCGACAGTGCAAGACCCTGTCTTTAAAAAAAAAAAAAGAAAAAAAAAGCTATCTTCACTTATTCAGTAGATGAGGCTAGAATCTGGAAGACATTTCATTGTTTTTTCCCTTTAGTTCCTGTACTCTGAGTTCCCTAAATTATTTATTTATATGTACATGGGTATATACACGTATACCTTTATTCATTATCTCTCAATTCTTTGACTTGAGAATTATTCACTAATAATTCTGAATTACTCAATTATTCACTATCACTTGAATTACTCATTACCTCTCAATTCTCCTACACACTGACGTCACTCAGCTTATGCTTCCATACTACCCGTGCTCAATAGCCTTACCCATCTCTCTGCCCTTCTCTCTCTCTCCTGGATGCTCCAGAACTTTCTCTGCTCTACTGGCACTGATCTTTGCCATCATTTCACTTAAAAACTTTCAGCGGTTCCCCAAAGCTTTAAGTATAAGTGAGAACTCTAGCATAGCCCATAAGACAATTTGCAACGTGGTCCTGCTTAAACATCCAGCCTCATCATTCAGCACTTAGTTGGAGGTGCACACATCTTGAAGAGAGAAGTTAGCTGCTCATTTTAAATATGCATGCAACCAGCTGCTACTTACCAAATCATTTTACATTCAAGTCACTTAATGCCACAAAGTCTGTTTATTTCTATAGATCATGATTTTCCTAAAATTTCCTCCTCCTTTTGGACCAAAGTGAGGAAGATTAATATTGGGAAATGCTGGTAAATTCACTTGGCAGAAGTTTACTGAGCACTCACCTCATAGAGGATGTGAGGTGTGGGAATATTAAATAGCTCTCAGGTTTTGCCTTCTAGTGAAAAAGAGATGGGTAGACAAAGCAGATGCTAACTTCCCTCTGATTTACAAATGCCCTGAGAGTACCACAATGGAGACATCTGTTTCTGAGGTCTGGATGTGAATTAGCCGCTCTGAAGGCTAGTATGCAAAAGCCAATCACTTAGCTAGCAAACGAGCCTGGGTGAATACAAAATGGTCATATTCCAACACAACTTTCTTAAGGGTCTAAAAGAATCCCAGTTTTCATTTACATTTTAAACAACACATGGGAAATCATTTGTTAGAGTGGCATTTGCTAATCTGTACACTCTCAAATATCTCTGGTGAATACCAAAGGCCTACAATCTACTAAATAAATCAGCATGTGGTCCAAAGCAGGTGCAAGTGAGAAGCAACAGGAGGTTACCTCAGCCCAGATCAGGGAAGGATGAAGGATGCTGCATGTGTATTTGGTTTTGAATAGTGAGATCTTAAAATGGCAAAGATGGGACTGAGGGCCCTCCAGATGAACAGAATGGCAACAGCTAAGATCCAGACAGGCAAATGGAAAGCACAATTGGGTAACTTCTAGAAAGCCAGCATGGTTGAAACAAACTTCTGTGGAGAAGCTTGAACTGCCTGGCTATAGTGTCTGGTGCTTCCTCCAGAGGCAAGAAGAGACCAGTGACATGAAGGGAAGGTGGGGAAATCCACACAGTCTGCAATCCCTGCCCTGTCCAACCATTCATACCTCTTCAAATAGAAATAATTCAGGTTTGAAATGTATCTGAAGAAGCATGCCAAGTTTTCAACACTTTCTGGAGCAACAAGTAAGGGTGAAAAGCTTTCACTCTGGCACAAGGCAAAGGTGACTAGCCATGACAAGCCCACTCAGAAGAGTGTGGCCAGAAATGCCCAGGGTAGGAATGACAAGTCAAGGGGAAGACAGTGCAGTGGGTTCCCACACTTGCCTCTCTTTTCAATCTGGGCTACCACAAGCTAAACATCTTCTGAGGCTTCCTGCTTCAGAAGTTCTGACCTACTTGCTGACAAGCCCAGTTACCCTACAAGGTGAAAATCATCATGAAGTTTCAAGTATTTTTCCCTCAATAATATTTGGGGTGGGAGGAGCTAGAGTAAAGAAGGGGAAGGGAACAAGGAAAGAAATGCAAAGCCACAGTTACCTTTCCTCGCTGCAGCCTCTTTCCTCAGTTTCCTCAATTTCTCCAAAGCCCGTAGAATGTCCACCATTCTTTTGGTATCTGCTTGTTTTTTCCTCACTTCAGATAGTACGCCATCAGCGGCTGCTTTGAGTTCCTGCTCCTGGAAGAGAAACAAAGCCCATGAGACCTCGTATTAGGAACAAACTTACAGCAGAGAATAGCTGCCCAGTGGTTAGATTTTAAAGGATCAGACAGTCTCCAGGTTAAGAGAGACTCTATTGAATCTCCATCCCAATTTCCTAGGCCTTGCACAACTCCCCTCTAGCTAAGAGGTTATCCCCCTCCACTGATGGTACAACCTTCATCTTAAAGGAGAACCTCTCCTCTCTGTATCTTCCACATAGCACTGGTTTTGTTTCTTCCTCAGTGTTTCTCAAAGTGTAGTGCAGAGATCAGGTGTCCAACTTACCTTGTTAAGCTGAGACTTGTTAAAAATGCAGATTCCCTAGACCTGAAGATTCAGATTCCCAGGAAGGATAAGGAATGTGGCTGGAAAGGCTGAGACCTCTACAAAGGTCTCTTAGTGACAACCTATGTTTGTGTTCCACTGCTCTAAAGTCCCAAGGATCTCTTCCACATGACAGCCTTTCAAATACCAAAGATTGCTGTCCTACTCTTGACTTAGTTCACATATAGACTAAATAACCCCAGTTCCTCAAGCCACTCCTCATAAGACTCTGTCACCAATATCCTCACCATGGAAGCTGGGCATAATGGCATGTGTCCCTAGCTATTCCTATTCAGGAGGCTAAGGCGAGAGGATCACTTTGAGACCAGGAGTTCAAACCTACAGGCTACGACAAACCCGCTGCACTCCAGCCTGGGCAACACAGTGAAACTTTGTCTTTTTTTTTTTTTTTTGAGACAGGGTCTCATTCTGTTGCCCAGGCTGGAGTGTAGTGGTGTGATCACAGCATCACCATGCCCAGTTAATTGTTGTGTTTTTTGTAGAGACGAGGTTTCTCCATGTTGCCCAGGCTGGTCTTGAACTCCTGGGCTCAAGTAATCTGCCTGCCTCAGCCTCCCAAAATGCTGGGATTACAGGAGTGAGCCACTTCGCGCCCGCCCCCAACCCTCTTTTTTTTTTTTTTTTTTTTTTTTTTTGTGATGGAGTCTCGCTGTTGTCCAGGCTGGAGGGCAATGGCGCGATCTCGGCTCACTGCAACCTCCGCCTCCTGGGTTCAAGCGATTCCCTGCTTCAGCCTCCCAATTAGCTGGGTTTACAGGCTCCCGCCACCATGCCCAGCTAATTTTTTGTATTTTTAGTAGGGACAGGGTTTCACCACGTTGGCCAGGCTGGTCCCGAACTCCTGACCTCAGGTGATCCGCCCGCCTTGGCCTCCCAAAGTGTTGGGATTACAGGCATGACCACGGCGCCCAACCCCAACCCTGTCTCCTTAAAACAATAAAATAAATAAAATAAAAAATTCACCATGGGTGGTGGAGAGAATCCTCTTGCCTAAAGTGCTCTCCCCCATCTGTCAAATAAGTGCCTGTAATTCCACCACTACAGCTACAGCCAACACCAAGCTGTTTCACTTCTCCATCTGGATTACTCTGTTTCCCTGGAACTGCACCTATTACCTTCACCTGGTTGACTTTTCCTTTAAGACTCAGCTTATAGCCAGGAGTGGTGGTGTGCACCTGTAATCCCAGCTACTCTGGAGGCTAAGGCAGGAGAATCGCTTGAACCTGGGAGGCAGAGGTTGCAGCGAGCCAAGACGGCACCACTGCACTTCAGTCCGGGCAACAGTGCGAGACTCTGTCTCAGAAAAAAAAAAAAAGACTCAGCTTACGTGTCATTGTATCATTTGGGAAGCATTCCCTCAGTAAATTAGATGTTCCTTCTTTGGGCTTTTACAGCACCTATAGTTGAATTCCTAACACACACCACGCTATACTGACATGATCTCCCACAGATCTCTAAGCCAGGGGTCAACAAACCCCAGGCCACGGATGGTAACCAGTCCATGGCCTGTTAGGAACCAGATCACACAGCAAAAGATGAGGCAGGCGAGCAAGTGAAGCTTCATCTCCATTTACAGCCACTCCCCCATTGCTTGCATTACCACCTGAGCTCCGCCTCCTGTCAGATCAGCAACAGCAGCATTACATTCTCATAGGAGCACAAAGAAGTGAACTGCGCATGGAAGGGATCTAGGTTGTGGGCTCCTTATGAGAATCTAAAGCCTGATGATTTGTCACTGTCTCCTATCACCCCCAGATGGGACTGTCTAGTTGCAGGAAAACAAGCTCAGGGCTCCCACTGTTTCCACATTATGGTGAGTTGTATAATTATTTCATTATGTATTACAATGTAATAATAATAGAAATAATGAGGAGGAGGAAAGGGAACCCCAGAGGCAATCAAAGGTAATGAAAATGCCTTAGACGGCCAGGTGCAGTGGCTCACGCCTGTAATCCCAGCACTTTGGCAGGCTGAGGCGGGTGGATCACCTGAGGTCAGGAGTTCGAGACCAGTTTGACCAACATGGAGAAACCCTGTCTCTACTAAAAATACAAAATTAGCTGGGGTGTAGTGGTGCATGCCTGTAATCCCTGCTACTCGGGAGGCTGAGGCAGGAAAATCGCTTGAACCCGGGAGGTGGAGGTTGTGGTGAACCAAGATCATGCCATTGCACTCCAGCCTGGGCAACAAGAGCGAAACTCCATCTCAAAAAAAGAAAGAAAGAAAATGCCTTAGAAAACCATCTGAACAATTTCCAGTTTTACCCTGGCCCTGCTTAAAGAGTCTGAGATCAATACGCTTTGGAATTGGACAACTTGGGATCAAATATGGGAAACTGCCACAAACTCGTTGTGTGACTGTTGGCAAGTTAACCTCTCTATGCGACTTCCTAACCTGTAAAATTAGCATAATACTTCCTACTTCTCAAGGCTGTTATAAAGATTCAAAATCTGGTATATGTAATGACCTTAGCACACCTCTCTCTATATATACACAGATACATACATATATATACACACATACATATATACATATACATACACATACATACATATATATACACATACATATATGTGTGTATATATATATATAGTAAATGCTCCGAAACACCATTGCTGAACCTGGGGATACATGGTTTAAAACTTGTAAACAAAAGAATCCTAGGGAAATCACTATTGCCCCATCAGCTAATTAGAGTATATATATTCCTTGAGGTAGGGTCCCCAAGTTCTCTATTTTTTTTTTTTTTGAGACGGAGTCTTGCTCTGTCGCCCAGGCTGGAGTGCAGTGGTGCGATCTCGGCTCACTGCAACCTCCGCCTCCAGAGTAGCTGGGATTACAGGCGCCCGCCACCACGCATGGCTAATTTTTGTATTTTTAGTAGAGACGGGGTTTCACCATCTTGGCCAGGCTGGTCTTGAACTCCTGACCTCGTGATCCACCCGCCTCCGCCTCCCAAAGTGCTGGGATTACAGGCGTGGGCCACCGCGCCCGGCCTGTATTTTGTATTCTTAAAACCACCTAGGGCAGTACAAGACACAAGGAACTAGACACTTACTGGTTTTGAGAGTAAGTGGACAATGTTGGAGCAGGATAGGGGAGACCTGTCATTCGTGCAGTGCCACCGTGTAATCCTATACTTTGTTTACAGGATTTTACAGTGCACCTGGAACTTTTGTGTACCACACATCATTAACACAAAATTAACATGGTGGTATGAGCTGGGAAGGTTAGCTATCGCTTCATTTTGCGCGTAAAACAGAGGCTTAGCCCTGGGAAATGGAAGTTTAAAGCCTCCTGCTGCTCCAGGTTCCAACCACCACCACTCCTACCCCCATGCGCGGCCGCTGCTCTCACCCGCTTCTTCTCCTCCACCTCCTGCACACACTTCACCCTCCAGCGGTCAATCTCCTGCTCGCGTTCCACTGCCCGCGCGGCCTCTGCCTCCCGCTCGGCCTCGCGTTCCCGGGCCCTCTCGCGAAGCCGCAGCCGGCGGCGCCGGACCCTCTCCAGCCTCCTCCGCGCCTCGCCCACATAGGCAGCCTGGGTCAACGGCTGTAGCCGCTCGGCCAGTTCCGCGCGCAGCGGCGCGGTCTGGGAGTACAGCAGGACCCAGGCCGCGCCGTCGGCTTCGGCCTCGCGCAGGGCCTGGCTCAGGCCGCGCAGCCGCCGCACCAGGCGTAGAGCCCGGAGCAATCGCGCGCGCACTTCGCCAAGGCTGGGCCCGGCATGCGTGCGCTGAGGCACCGGACAGCCTGCCCGCCGCGGGGTCCCGAACACCGCCTCCAGCCACTGCCGGTCGCGCAGGCGTTGGAGGGCCGCATCCCCGAGCACGTCGGCCGGCGGCGGCGGCGCCTCAGGCCACCGCGGGCTCCAGGGCGGCCCCGGGCCGGGAGGCGGTGGCCGCGGCCGCTCGCCGGCGTCGGTCCCCGGGAAGGGCCGACACTGGGGCGGCGGAGGAGGCAGCGGCGGTGGTGGCACCGGGTAGAAGGCGCCAGCGCCGCCTCCGCCGCGGGAGGCCTCCGCGGAGGCTCGGGGCTGCAGAGCCAGCGGAGGCTGAAGGAAGGGGGCGGAGGCCCCCGGAAAAGGGCCGGGCCGCTGGGGGAGAGGCGGCGGGAAAGCCGGGGAGGGCAGCGGCGGTGGCGGACAGCCGAAAGGAGCAGGAGGCGGCGGCTGCGGGGGCGGTGGGCCTGGGCGACCCTGGCCGAAGAATGGTGGCAGGGCCATGTTCACGACGGAGATGCTTTGAGAAGTGACAGGAATCTGAGTGGCTCCTCATGAGAACCTTCCGACGGAAGTGACGTCGTTACGACGCGCGACCCCTGTAGACTCGTCCCTCCGGAAGGCTCAGTGCATAAGTGGACAGTCGTTCAACCTTCTGTCGTTCAGTTCATAAATACCGTTCTTATTGAGCATCCTAGGTGCAGAGCTACCCACTCCGCATACAGTGAGACTGAGAGATACAGAGCTTCTCTTCGTGGAACTACCTGCCTAGTATAACACACTAATCAATTAATCATGGTGAGTATCTTCGAGAAGTTGGAGAATGTTATCCTAAGAAACTGCGGCTGCAGCTGAGATCTGGAAGATAAATAGTTAAATAGAAAAAGAGAGGGAAGCACAGTGCAGATGAGAACATGTGCAAAGGCCCTAGTAAATAGGAGTGTGACCAACTACCCATTTTCTTAGAAAAATGAATTATTTTTACTTTTCTCCTTTCACCCCACCTCCTATTTAGCTCTTTAGGAATGCAATTATAGGGTGGGCGCTGTGGCTCACGTCTGTAATCCCAGCACTTTGGGAGGCCGAGGCAGGCGAGATCGGCCTGTAGTCCCAGCCATTGGGGAGGCTGAGGTGGGAGGATCACCTGAGCCCTGGGAGGTAAAGACTGCAATGAGCCACGATAACGCCACTGCACTCCACCCTGGGCGACAGAATGACACCTGTCAAAAAAAAAAAAATCCAATTAACCTTTACCTTCTCTCCACCAGACACTCTCTACACTGTAAGCTTATCTAATTATGTGTTCACTTATTAGTTCCAAGGACCGAAGCTTAAACCAGGGACCTCTGGAACTTTCCCATACCAGGGGATTGCCTGGGGACAACTGTCAATTTACAACCTAGCTCCCCCCTACCCCCCACCCCCCCTCCGCCTTCGCCCCAGCCTCCATGGCGCCAACCAGATCACTGATGGATACATAGGAGCAAGTCCCATAGACCCAGCACCTCCTGGGTCCCTCCCCACCCCTTGCATGCCATCCAGGTCAACCAAGTCCCGCGCCCCCCCACTTTTTTTGAGACAGAGTCCCTCTGTCACCCAGGCTGGAGTGCAGTGACGTGCTCTCCACTCACTGCAACCGCTGCATTCCAGGTTCAAGTTATTCTTGGTGCCTCAGCGTCCCTAGTCAGTTGCTGGGATTACAGGCCCCTGCTGCCACGCCTGGCTAATTTTTGTGTTTTTAGTAGAGAGGGGGTTTCACAATGCTGGCTAGGCTGGTCGTAAACTCCTTACATCAGGTGATCCATCCACCTTGGCCTCCCAAAGTGCTGGGGTTACAGGTGTGAACCACCACACCTGGCCACTTTCTTTCTTTTTTTTTTTTTTTTGAGACAGAGTCTCCCTGTGTCGCCCAGGCTGGAGTGCAGTGGCGTGATCTTGGCTCATTGTAAGCTCTGCCTCCTGGGTTCATGCCATTCTTCTGCCTCAGCCTCCCGAGTAGCTGGGATTACAGGTGCCCACCACCATGCCTGGCTAATTTTTTTGTATTTTTAGTAGAGATGGGGTTTCACCATGTTAGCCAGGATGGTCTCGATCTCCTGACCTCATGATCCGCCTGCCTCGGATCATGTTGGGATTACAGGCGTGAGCCACCGTGCCCATGGCAGTCACTTTCTTTTTACCATTCTCTTACTTGTTATTTGAATTTGCAAGCTGCAGGGAACTGGACCTGCCTTAGGTTACAGGACTATGTCTAGTGGGAAGCCTGATAGAATGCCTATTTTGGCCTGTAATCCCAGCACTTTGGGAGGCCGAGGCGGGTGGATTGCCTGAGCTCAGGAGTTCAAGGCCAGCCTGGGCAATATGGTGAATTCCTGTCTCTACTAAAACACAAAAATTAGCCAGGTGTGGTGGTGCGTGCCCGTAATCCCAGCTACTGGGGAGGCTGAGGCAGGAGAATTGCTTTAACCCAGGACGTGGAGGTTGCAGTGAGCCGAGATCACACCACTGAACTCCAGTCTGGGAGACAGAGTGAGACCTTGTCTCCAAAAAAAAAAAAAGAATGCCTGTTATGGATGGAGCTCTGAGAGGAGTCTGGTGATCCTGGTGAAGTGAAGTCCTAATGTCTGGGGTCTCATATCTTATGAACAATGGGAAACTATTTTGTTGTTGTTGTTGTTGTTGTTTTGAGACCAAGTCTCACTCTTGTTGCCCAGGCTGGAGTGCAATGGTGCAATCTCGGCTAACCACAACCGCCACCTCCCAGGTTCAAGCAATTCTCCTGCCTCAGACTCCTGAGTAGCTGGGATTACAGGCACACACCACCATGCCCGACTAATTTTGTATTTTTAATAGAGACGTGGTTTCTCCCTGTTGAGGTTGGTCTCGAACTCCTGATCTCAGGTGATCTGCCTGCCTCAGCCTCCCAAAGTGCTGGGATTACAGGTGTGAGCCACTGTGACCGGTGGGAAACTATTGGTTTTAAACAAGAGGTAAAGAGAAGCCTGTGCCACCTGATTAGATTTTTAAAATTAAACAATTTTGAGACAATTGTAGATTCATATGGAATATGAGAAGTAGTAATACAGGGAGATTCTGTGTACCCTTTACCCAGTTTCCCCTAAGGGTAACATCTTGTAAAACTGTAGTACAGTATTGTCAGAGGCATTTGAACCAGAGTGACTCCATCTTGAGTGAGGGCTAGGAAAAGTGAAGCTGGGACTTGCTTGGCTGCATTCCCAGGAAGTTAGGTATTCCTAGCCTCTAGATGTTTATGGTTAAGGGAACAGACTAATAACATTTACTAAACAGACCCGTACTTAGGAGTGTCCTGAGATCCCGATATTTTGAGAATAGAAGCATTCCTAATTTTGCTTTAAAGATAATAATGTTGATTTTTGTAAAATATAGTAATTTAAAAAATTAATCCTTTATCACAAACCCTTGTGGCAGAGCACATCTCCCCATGATCTTTTTTTATCCTATATATAAGCAAGCATTCTACCTAGGGTGGACACGTTCCTCCTCTTACTTTCAGGAACGCCCTACTGTCTATGGAGTAGATATTCTTTCACCACTTTACTTTCTTAATAAACTTGCTTTTGCTTTGCACTGTGGACTTGCCCTGAAATCTTTCTTGCACAAGATCCAAGGACCCTCTGTATTAGTCTGTTTTCATGCTGCTAATAAAGACATATCTGAGACTGGGTAATTTATACAGGAAAAAGGTTTAATGGATTTACAGTTCCACATGGCTAGGGAGACCTCACAATCATTTGGAATGCTGGGATTACAGGCGTGAGCCAGTGCACCCAGCCCCAGACCTCAATTCTTGACTTTTGCGCACCCGCAGGCTCAACACCATGTGGAAGCTGAGAAGGCTTGGGGCTTGCACCCTCTGAAGCCACAGCCCAAGCTGTGCCTTGGCCCCTTTTAGTCACGACTGGAGTGGCTGGGACACAGGGCACCAAGTCCCTAGACTGCACACAGCAGCGGGACCCTGGGCCTGGCTCATGAAACCATTTTTTCCTCCTAGGCCTCTGGGCCTGTGTTGGGAGGGGCTGCCGCAAAGATCTCTGACATGCCCTGGAGACATTTTCCCTATTGTCTTGGAGATTAACATTCAACTCCTCGTTACTTATGCAAATTTCTGCAGCTGGCTTGAATTTCTCCTCCGAAAATGGGATTTTCTTTTCTATTGCATTGTCAGGCTGCACATTTTTTGAACTTTTATCTTCTATTTCCCTTTTAAAACTTGATGCCTTTAACAGCACCCAAGTCACTTATTGAATGCTTTGCTGCTTAAAAATTTCTTCTGCCAGATACCCTAAGTCATCTCTCCTAAGTTCAAAGTTCCACAAATCTCTAAGGCAGAAGCAAAATGCTGCCAGTCTCTTTGCTAAAACATAACAAGAGTCCCCCTTGCACCAGTTCCTAATGAGTTTCTCATCTCCATCTGAGACCACCTCAGCCTGGATTTCATTGTCCATATCATTATCAGCATTTTGGTCAAAGCCGTTCAACAAGTCTCTAGGGAGTTCCAAACTTTCCCACATTTTCCTGTCTTCTGAGCCCTCTAAACTGTTAACCTCTGCCTGTTACCCAGTTTCAAAGTTGCTTCCACATTTTTGGGTATCTTTTAAACAGTACCCCACTCTACGGGTACCAATTTACTGTATTAGTCTGTTTCCACGCTGCTGATAAAGACATATTCAAGACTGGGCAATTTACAAAAGAAAGTGGTTTAATGGACTTACAGTTCCACATGGCTGAGGAGGCCTCACAATCATGGCGGAAGGCAAGGAGGAGCAAGTCACATCTTACATGGATGGCAGCAGGCAGAAAGAGAGCTTGTGGAGGGAAACTCCTCTTTATAAAACTATCATATCTCATAAGGCTTATTCACTACCATGAGAACAGTATGGGGGCAACCACCCCCATGATTCAGTTATTTCCCATTGGGTCCCTCCCACAACACATGGGAATTACAGGAGTACAATTCAAGATGAGATTTGGGTGGGGACACAGAGCCAAATCATATCACCCTCTCTTGGGATCTGGATTGGGACCCCTTTCCAGTAACAATATTGAAACTGTAAACCCCCCAAATTTGAGACAGGGCTCAGTTAATTTAGAAAGTTTATTTTGCTGGCCAGGTGTGGTGGCTGTAATCCCAGCACTTTGGGAGGCTGAAGCAGGTGGATCATGAGGTCAGGAGTTTGAGACCACCCTGGCCAACATGGTGAAACCTCATCTCTACTAAAAAA
The DNA here is from genome assembly GCF_028858775.2 of Pan troglodytes. Lineage (NCBI taxonomy): Eukaryota > Metazoa > Chordata > Mammalia > Primates > Hominidae > Pan > Pan troglodytes. Next base: position 57,126,113 of record NC_072414.2, read on the forward strand.
AAAAAAAAAAAATACAAAAATTAGCCAGCTGTGGTTGCATACACCTGCAATCCCAGCTACTCAGGAGGCTGAGGCAGGAAAATTGCTTGAACCCGGGAGGTGGATGTTGTAGTGAGCCAAGATCACACCACTGCACGCCAGCCTGGGCAACAGAGCAAGACTCCTCTCAGGGAGGGAAAAAAAAAAAAAAAGGTTGAGGACGCACCTGTGACACAGCCTCAGGAAGTCCTGATGACGTGTCCAAGGCGGTCAGGGCACAGCTTGGTTTTATACATTTAGGGAGACATGAGACATCAGTTAGTATTTGTAAGTACATTGGTTCAGTCTGGAAAGGTGGGACAACTTGAAGCAAAGGCAGGAAGACTTGAAGCGGGGAGGGCGCTTCCAGGTCACAGGTGATACACAAATGGTTACATTCTGTTGAATTTCTGATTAGCCTTTCCAAAGGAGGCAAATCAGATGTGCATCTATCTCAGTGAGCAGATAATTGACTTTGAATAGAATGGAGGCAGGTTTGCCCTAAGCAGTTTCCAGCCGGAGTTTTCCTTAGTGATCTTAGGGGCCCAAGATATTTTCCTGTCATAAAACCATCCCTAAAAAAACTTTATGTGGAGTTTAGGGAAAAGGAGTGGGGCTGGCAGGACTGAGGGAGAGCAAAAAGGAAAGGCAGATAAGCTACAAGTCTGCCTTTCTTCATGGTTCAGGACACATAGCCCTCCTGCACTCATATCTCACAATCTTCCCGTGCCCAGCTATCACCAGACCCTTGGCTTATAGAAAAATGCAAGTTAGCTAACTGCAACCTTGGTTGCAGTAATCAGTACTGCACAAAGCCCTCTTCAGCACACAGCACAAGCACCATTCTATAAAATCCCCAGCAAGCCTTTGTCTCCTCACAGTTAGCTCCTCTCTTGCTAACCAGCCCCTTGCACTCTTGCAATGTATTTTCATACTTTCTTTCATAAATCTGCCTTTCTTTACCTACAACTGTCTTGGTAAATTCTTCTTACTGCCCACACTGATACTGGCCTCAGATAGTCACTGCTCACCTGCAATGGTTTATAAAATCAATAGGAGGCAAAATAAAATCTAAGTAGGCTTATAGCACAATCAACAACAATCATTAAGTCGGCTTGCCTTCTGTCCCAGTTCCTTGTAGTTGGTCACTACTCTTACTACCCAAGGATAACTAGCTCTTGTCACAAAAGTCTTTTTTCTTTTCCTGTTCTATAGATAAAATCTAAGACATTGTTAGATACATTTTTCCATTAAGCATCTCCTTTAGATTCTATATACCAACAAAATTACCATGCCAGCTAGTCCGAAGGACCCAGCAAAAAGCTGACTAATGAAAGAATAATTTCCACATCCTGATTTTAACCCCTGTATTAGTTCATTTTCTTTTTTCTTTTTTTTTTTTTTTTGAGATGGAATTTCACTCTCGTTGCCCAGGCTGGAGTGCAATGGTGTAGTCTTGGCTCACTGCAACCTCTGCCTCCCAGGTTCAAGCAATTCTCCTGCCTCAGCCTCCCAAGTAGCTGGGATTACATGTGCCCGCCAACCATGTGTGACTAATTTTTGTATTTTTAGTAAAGATGGGGTTTCACCATGTTGGCCAGGCTGGTTGCAAACTCCTGACCTCAGGTGATCACCCACCTCGGCCTCCCAAAGTGCTGGGATTACAGGCACGAACCACTGCCCCTGGCCTATTAGTTCATTTTCACACTGCTATAAAGAACTACTGGAGACTGGGTAACTTATAAAGAGGTTTAATTGACTCACAGTTCTGCATGACTGGGGAGGCCTCAGGAAACTTATAATCATGGCAGAAGGCAAAAGAGAAGCAAGCACCTTCTTCACAAGGTGGCAGGAGAGAGGGTGGGCAAGGAGGGGAACTGCCAAACACTTTTAAACCATCAAATCTCGTGAGAATTCACTATCAGAACAGCATGCAGGAAACTGCCCCCATGATCCAATCACCTCTTACCAGGTTCCTCTCTTGACATATGGGGTCTATTATAATTCAAGATGAGATTTGGATGGAGACAGAGCAAAACCATATCATCCACTTTACCCAACCAATCGATGACCCCAAATTTTCTAGTCCCTCACCCTCCACAATCCCCTTAAAAATCCTTGCCCAGAACCCTATGAGGAAACAGATTTCAAGCTTGAGAATTCCTCCTGCTTCCTTGTTTGGCATCTTGAGATTATTAAACTCTTCACTACATGAGCAAAGTTGTGTGTTGCAAATTATTTTTAATTTTTAAAAAAGGAAAAAAATTAAACTCTCCAGTACAAACCCAGTTGTCAGTGTATGTCAGATGTCTATTGCTGTGTAGCTGGCATACAAACCTGGCAGTCCTATTACATTATCAAAGTCAGGATATTGACATTGATACAAAACATGTCCATCACTACCAGTATTCCTTATTTGCCCTTTTATAGCCACATTCAGTTCTCTTCCTTAACCCATCTTCTCCTTAGCCATGAATCTATCCTCTACTTTTATAATTTTTATTATTTTATTTTATTTTATTTTTGGAGACGGAGCCTTGCTTTGTCACCCAGGTTGGAGTACAGTGGTGTGATCTTGGCTCACTGCAAACTCTGCCTCCTGGGTTCAAGCGATTCTCCTGTCTCAGCCTCCTGAGTAGCTGGGATTACAGGCATGCGCCACCATGCCAGGCTAATTTTGTATTTTTAGTAGAGATGGGGTTTTACCGTGTTGATCAGGCTGGTCTCCAACTACTGACCTCAGGTGATCCCCCTGCCTTGGCCTCACAAAATGCTGGGATTACAGGTGTGAGCCACTGCGCCCGGCCCCCGCCTTAGCTTCTAGGGTAGGTAGGACTGCAGGCAGACACCACCATACCCTGCTAATTTTTAAAAATTTTGGTAGAGATGGGGGTCTTGCCCAGGCTGATCTCAAACTCCTGGCCTCAAGCTATTCTCCCACCTTTCCCTCCCAAAGGCCAGGAATACAGGCATGAGCTACTGCACCTGGCCAGGGTTTTTCTTTTGGCATAGCAAAAGTTCTTAATTTTGATGAAGTCCAATTTATCAGTTTTCCCTTTCTGGATTGTGCTTTTGGTGTCAAGTCCAAGAACTCGATGCTTATCCTTAGATCCTGAAGATTTTCTCCTGTGTTTTTTTCTAAGTTTTGTAGGTTTACTTTTTTTTTCTTTTTTGAGACAGTCTTGCTGTGTCTCCCAGGCTGGAGTGCAGTGGTGCGATCTTGACTCACTGCAACCTTCACCTCCCAGGTTCAAGCGATTCTCCTGCCTCAGCCTCCTGAGTAGCTGGGACTGCAGGCACCTGCCACCACGCCTGCCTAATTTTTTTTTTTTTTTTTTTTGAGACAGAGTCTTGCTCTGTCTCCCAGGCTGGAGTGCAGTGGCACAATCTTGGCTCACTGCAACCTCTGCCTCCTGGGTTCAAGCAATTCTCCTGTCTCAGCCTCCTGAGTAGCTGGGACTACAGGCGCCCTCCACCACACCCGGCTAATTTTTGTATTTTTAGTAGAGACGGGGTTTCACCATATCGGTCAGGCTGGTCTCGAACTCCTGACCACAGGTGATCCGCCCGCCTTGGCCTCCCAAAGTGCTGGGATTAGGTGTGAGCCACCACACCTGGCCTCTAATTTTTGTATTTTTAGTAGAGGTGGGGTTTCACCATGTTGGCCAGGCTGGTCTGCAACTCCTGACCTCAAATGACCCACCCACCTCGGCCTCCCAAAGTGCTGGGATTACACGTATGAGCCACCGCGCCCGGCCACTTTTGTTTTGAGACAGTTTCGCTCTTGTTGTCCAGGCTGGAGTGCAATGGAGCGATCTCTGCTCACTGCAACCTCTGCCTCCCGGGTTCAAGCGATTCTCCTGTCTCAGCCTCCCGAGTAGCTGGGATTACAGGCACATGCCACCATGCCCGGCTAATTTTTGTATTTTTAGTAGAGATGGGGTTTCATCATATTGGTCAGGCTGGTCTCGAGCTCCCGACCTCAGGTGATCCGCCTGCCTCGGCCTCCCAAAGTGCTGGGATTACAGGCATGAACCACCATGCCCGGACTTTTTAAGACTGGGTCTGGCTCTGTCGCCCAGGCGCCATCTTGGCTTACTGCAGCCTCTGCCTCCCTGACTCAAGAGATTCTCAGGCCTCAACCTCCCGAGTAGAGTAACTGGGATTACAGGCATGCACCATCACACCTGGCTAATTTTTGTATTTTTTAGTAGAGACGGGGTTTCCCCATGTTGGTCAGGCAGGTCTCGAACTCCTGGCCTCAAGTGATCCACCTGCCTCGGCCTCCCAATGTGCTAGGATTACAGGCACATGCCACCGCACGAGGCCATTTGTAGGTTTACATTGAAGTCTGTCATCCTTTTTTTTTTTTTTTTTTTTTTTTTTTTTTTTTTTTTTTAAATAAGAGGCCAGGTCTCACTATGTTGCCCAGGCTGGACTTGAATTCCTGGGCTCAAGGGACCTTCTTGCCTCAGCCTCTGAAGTAGGCAGGACTACAGGCATTTGACACCATGCCTGGCTTACGATCCATCTTCAGTTAGGCTCTTTTTTCTTACGGATGTCTAATTGCTGCAACATCACACTTAGATCTTCACTTTTCTGAGCACTGTTACTCTGAGCAAAGTAATTAGATGATGGACATGCCCCATTTCATATTTTCGTCATTTATTAAGCACTTTCTATGACAAGGAGCTGAAGATGGCAAGGTGAGTTGTTTCCTTATCTTCAAGGAGGATGACCTCTTGGGTCATACCAAGAAGAACCAGAGAGCCTGGCCCCACTCCCCAAGGGACCGATCAAACTTCTCAGAAACTTACTGTGATTCTACATAATATTTATTTATTTACTTACTTATTTATTTTTTTGAGACAGAGTTTCACTCTTGTTGCCCAGGCTGGAATGCAATGGCACAATCTCGGCTTACCACAGCCTCTGCCTCCTGGGTTCAAGCGATTCTCCTGCCTCAGCCTCCTGAGTAGCTGGGATTACAGGCATGCACCACCATGCCTGGCTAATTTTGTATTTTTAGTAGAGACGGGGTTTCTCCATGTTGGTCAGGCTGGTCTGGAATTCCCGACCTCAAGTGATGCGCCCACCTAGGCCTCCCAAAGTGCTGGGATTACAGGCGTGAGCCGCCACGCCTGGCTCTACATAATATTTAAAGGCTTTTTGTTTGTTTGTGTTTTGTTGAGACGGAGTCTCGCTCTGTTGCCCAGGCTGGAGTGTAATGGTGCAATCTCGGCTCACTGCAACCTCCGCCTCCCGGGTTCCAGCCATTCTTCTGCCTCCGCGCCGCCACGCCCGGCTAATTTTTTTTGTATTTTTAGTAGAGATGGGGTTTCACTATGCTGGCCAGGATGGTCTCGATCTCCTGACCTTGTGATCCACCCGCCTTGGCCTCCCAAAGTGCTGGGATTACAGGCGTGAGCCACCGTGCCCAGCCAAAGGCTTTAATTTTTATCTTAAAAAAAAATTTTTTTTTTAAGACAGAGTCTTGGCTTATCGCCCAGGCTGGAGTGCAGTGCTGTGATCTAGGCTCACTGCAACCTTCACCTCCCGGGTTCAAGCAATTCTCCTGCCTCAGGAGAATATATAGGGTCTCACTCTGTCACCCAGGCTGGAGTGCAGTGTCACGATCACGACCTCCCTGCGCTCAGGTGATTCTGTCACCTCAGCTTTCCGTGTAGCTGGGAATACAGGTGTGAGTGAGCCACCACACCTGGCTAATTTTTATTTTCTATAGAGATGGTGTTTTGCCATGTTGCCCAGGCTGAACTGGAACTCGTGGGCTCAATCAATCCACCTGCCTCAGCCTCCCAAAGTGCTGGGGTTACAGGCATGAGCCACTGCACCTGGCCCATTCTTTTCTATTTGTCCATTCATGCACTGGTACAAACTTAAATTTTTAAAGCTCTAAAAATACACACACACGGCCGGACGCGATGGCTCATGCCTGTAATCCCAGCCCTTTGGGAGGCTGAGGCGGGTGGATCACCTGAGGTCAGGAGTTCGAAACCAGTCTGACCAATATGGAGAAACCCCGTCTCTACTAAACAAAATTAGCTGGGTGTGCCCACGCCTGTAATCCCAGCTACTCGGAAGGCTGAGGCAGGAGAATCACTTGAACCCGGGAGGCGGAGGTTGCAGTGAGCTGAGATCGGGTCATTGCACTCCAGCCTGGGCAACAAGAGCTAAATTCCGTCTCAAACAACAACAACAACAACAACAAAAACAAAAACACACACACATTTTGAGACAGGGTCCAGCCCTGTTGCCCAAGCTGGAGTGCAGTGGTATGATCCAGCTCACTGTGGCCTTCTGGGCTCAAGGGGTCCTCCCACCTCAGCCTCCCAAGTAGCTGGGACTACAGGTGCATGCCACCATGCCCGGCTAATTTTTTAAATTTTTTGTAGAGACAGGATCTCACCATGTTGCCCAGGCTGGTCTCAAACTCTTGGGCTCAAGCAGTCCTCCTGCCTCGGCCTCCCAAATTGCTGGGATTACAGGCGTGAGTCACCACACCTAGTTATAAAGCTTTGTATTTTAAATATAGCTAGTAGAGGAGGCAACGAGAGGGATAGCATTAGGACAAATACCTAATGCATGCAGGGCTTAAAACCTAGATGATGGGTGCAGCAAACCACCATGGCACATGTATACCTATGTAACCTCCACGTTCTGCATATGTATCCCGGTATAAATTAAATAAAATAAATTAAATTTAAAAAAAAAGGTAGTAGAGGCAGTCCCTCCTCTTTCTTGTTACATGTAGGATTCTGGAACCGGTCTACCTGGGGTTAAATCCTGGCTCTGTTACTTTGTGTGAGCTTGGGGAAGCTACTTAACCCCTCTGGGCTTCAGTTTCTTTATGAGAAGACTTGATTGTAGTATCCACCTCGGAGTTGTTACATTAAGCACTATGTAAGTGTACTTTTTCACTTTGCTTGTTCACCATTCTTCCATATGAACTTGAGAATCAGCTTGCCTGACTTCAATGTAAAATTTTGGCGTCTTATATATATTATTTATAAAATAATTTATAATTTTATTATTTGTAATTTATAAAAAGTATATATTACTTGCCGGGCATGGTGGCTCACGCCTGTAATCCCAACACTTTGGGAGGCTGAGGCGGGTGGATCACAAGGTCAGGAGATTGAGACCATCCTGGCTAACACGGTGAAACCCAGTCTCTACTAAAAATACAAAAAAAAAAAAAAAAAAAAAAAAATTATACGGGCGTGGTGGCGGGCGTCTGTAGTCCCAGCTACTCAGGAGGCTGAGGCAGGAGAATGGCGTGAACCTGGGAGGTGGAGCTTGCAGTGAGCTGAGATCGTGCCACTGCACTCCAGCCTGGGCAACAGAGCAAGACTCCGTCTCAAATATATATATATATATCATAAAATATTGGCATTTTATTGGACTATTAAATTTATAAATTTAAGGATAATAGACATTTTTATAATAACGAGTTTCCCCACTGAACACAGGATAACACTTTTAATCAGTTTTGCAAAAATACCTACCCATTCACTTCTTCCACTTCCACTACTTTAGCCCAAGCCATTATCTTTTCCTTGTCCTCTTCTTGTTCTCTCACACTGTAACCAAGTATCACTTCTTTGTGCAAAACCTTCTGACAGCTTCTCATTTATGAGTCAAAGCCTGGAGCCAGGTACGGTGGCTCATGCCTGTAATCCCAACACTTTGGGAGGCCAATGTGGGAGGATGGCTTGAGCCCAGGAGTTCAAGGATGTTGTGATCCATGATAGTGCCAACTGCACTCCAGCCTGGGCGAGTGAGACCGCACCCTCCCCGCTCCCATCTCTTAAAAAGAAGAGTCAAATCCCGGAAGGGAATTGGAAAAATGCAAGACCAACTTTTAGTTGTGCTGCAGAAGAGAAGCAGCTGGGCAACAGGTGGAGAGGATGTGGGTTCAAGGAAGTTGTTTTGTTTGTATGCTGATGAGAACTAACCTGAAAAAGTGGAGGAAATTGTTGAACTAGGAGATAGAAGGGCAAGTGCTGAAGAAATGTTTTTAAGTAGGCCTCCAGTCATGTTTCCTTCCATTCATTTTCCTGAGCCTGCCCCCAACAATTTAAAACGGACATCTGATCATGTTCAACTCCCCTGCTAAAACTTTCAATAACCCCTCACTACCTTCTGTAAAAACTTACAATTTAACCTGGCATACAAGACATTCCATTCTTTTTTGTTTTTTTGAAACAGAGTCTTGCTCTTGTCACCCAGGCTGGAGTGCAGTGGCGTGATCTCAACTCACTGCAACCTCCACCTCCCAGACTCAAGTGATCCTCTGTCCTCAGCCTCCTGAGTAGCTAGGATTACAGGTGCCCCCCACCACGCCCGGCTAATTTTTGTACTTTTAGTAGAGATGGGGTTTCATCACGTTTGGCCAGGCTGGTCTCAAACTCCTGACCTCAGGTGATCCACCCACCTCGTCCTCCCAAAGTGCTGGGATTACAGGCATGAGCCACCATGCCTGGCCATTCCATTATTTCTTTAAAAATGTATGGGGTACCAGATGTATGTAGCACTATGGTAGGTGCTGGTTATAGTTAACAAAACAGGCTGGGTCACCATCTTTGTGGAACTTATGGTGTAGTTGGAAAGATACGTAAATAAGCTTGGGAGATTTGCTATAGGACAGGAAATACTAAGCAGTGTTTGGATGCCACTGGGAATAATTCAGAAGGAAGGACACAGATACTATAGTAGAGACATGATCAAAAGAATTAAAGGCCTTGAGAAATGAGAGGGGATGATGAGACCCAGAGCATGTGTGGAGTGACTGAGTTTTGTAGGAGGGATACTTCAGTTGTAACTAGAGAGAAAGGTTGAGTGATGGAGTAGATAGATTTATAGATGGTGGGATGATGAATTCCATCAATGGTTTTTCAATGAAATGTGAAGCAAGGTCCTTAGCTAGATGGAGAGGAGAATATTAAATGGTCATTTCAGAGTATTAACAAGAAGTTACAGTTGTTGCTTATTTCTTACCTCCTACAGCTTCCTAGTTGTTGTTTTACACTTCTGAGATTTTGATTTAGTTCTCATTATTCTTTTCTGGCAAATTTCTACTTGTTCTTCCAGACTTATCTAGGCCATCACTTTCTATGTCACCACACCTGGTACCTATCTCACTTCCACTATTAAAATACACTTTAGTTTGTATTTGTTTCCCCTACATGACTAGTAAGATTCCTGAAAAACTTGGTCTGTGTCCCTAGTGTCAAGCGGGACATTTAAGTAAGGATTTTTGATAAATGTTTAACAGACATTGTCTGTGGAATCTACAGCTAGAATTTATCTGATATGGAAGTGCCAAGGATTAACCAATCCCTAGAATGAAGCAGCTCATATGACATCTGTGCCCTTTTAAAAATGGCACTGTTTGGCTGTGCTTGTTGTTGTCAATGCAGAGTGCTCCTGCACCATTGCTGTATGGACACACCACCACGTTGGCTTTCATTTAGTCTTTTTGTTTTATTCAAATGTCAAAATGTAAGTTCCAAGATACAAATTATGTTTGATTTAAAAACATCGACTATGCTTTGTTAACAACTTCCAAAGCCAAATGTAAGTTGTTGTGACTAAAATGCCTCACCAGTCCATTTCTGGAGGATTACCCTTAATATGTTTAGCAGCTAGTCTGATTTCCACTCTACAAAAAGGAAAATGATGCTATAAGGGAAAGATAATGAACAAAGTTATAATATGTAAGACTTCCTGGGAAGAACTTGAACCATTACTAGGGAGACCAAGGAGAGGTGTTTCTGTTCCATACTATAGCAACCAGCCTTAACACTCTGTAATACAAAGTGCATTTCTGGTCCTACCCAGCCATAAATACCATACATCCCTTTTATTAATTATATCATAGAAAGCCCAGCTCTTCATCAACAAGATTTAGAATTTCCTAATAGCTTCAGTTTTTCCCTAAAAAAAACTGTGTAAAAGGAAAGCTCGAGTCTATAAACCAAAAAAAAAAAAAAAAAAAACCACAAATATTTACATGTACTCTGATTTAAACAATTTCAAATGAGATTAAACTGAATGAATATAGAACTTGTACCACCATTATAGAAGAAAAAAAGCTTAAAAGGTACCCAAATATTTTAATATTTATGGAATTAAATGATACAATTTTCATTAAGACCCCAAATATCCCACCACTTTTTAGCTTTGCTGTATAATGAAGGTTAGTAACTTATATGTTAGTGTGAACACATTTACTTTGGCTGATAGCAAAACATATATTTTTTTTAATGTTCTAAGAAGCCAAAGAATTAGACCGAAATGTTCAGCACCAAAAAACAAAACAAAAAAACTACCTCAATACTTCAGGTTAAATACACAATATCAAGAAATTTTATTTAGGTCAGCACATGGCTGTTACTATGACTGATACTGCATGCTATTTCTAGAATTAGATATGTATCTTTCTGGCTGGATGCGGTGGCTCATGCCTGTAATTCTAGCACTTTCAGAGGCCAAGGTGGCCGATTGCCTGAGCTCAGGAGAGACCAGCCTGGGCAACATGGCGAAACCCCGTCTCTACTAAAAATACAAAAAATTAGCCAGGTGTGGTGGTGCACGCCTGTAGTCCCAGCTACTCCGGAGGCTGAGGCATGAGTATCGCTTGAACCTGGGACTCAGAGGTTGCAGTGAGCCAAGATTGTGCCACTGCACTCCAGCCTGGGTGACACAGCGAGACTCTGTCTCAAAAAAATAAAATAAAATAGATATATAACTTTCTGAAGATTTAAGCCAGACTTCAATTCCATGTACTCACCCATAGTACTAAAATGGATTAAAGATGGTAAATAAGGCCGGGTGTGGTGGCTTACGCCTGCAATCCCAGCACTTTGGGAGGCTGAGGCCAGCAGATCACAAGGTCAGGAGTTACAGACTAGCCTGACCAACAGGGTGAAACCCTGTCTCTACTAAAAATACAAAAATTAGCCAGGTGTGGTGGTGCGTGCCTATAATCCCAGCTACTCGGAAGGCTGAGGCAGGAAAATTGCTTGAACCTGGGAGGCGGAGGTTGCAGTGAGCCAAGATCGCACCACTGCACTTCAGCTTGGGACAGCATGAGACTCCGCTCAATTAAAAAAAAAAAAAAAAAGATGGTAAATAAATCAGACAACTTGGTAAGAAAATGGCCTTTTTTACAGAACCAATTGGGAAGTTAGTGTCATGCATTAGCAGATAAGACTAGGAATACAGCTAAACCAATTATCAAAATATAGTTCTTCAGGGTATTTTTCAATGAAATGTTTAACTACTTCAAAACTACCTGGTCCAATTTTTTGTTTTCGCCCTGAGACGGAGTCTCACTTTGTCGCCCAGGCTGGAGTGCAGTGGCACGATCTCAGCTCACTGTAACCTCTGCCCTCCGAGTTCAAGCGATTCTCCTGCCTCAGCCTCCCAAGTAGCTGGGATTACAGGCGCCTGCCACGGCACCCAGCTAATTTTTCATATTTTTAGTAGAGATGGGGTTTCACCATCTTGGCCAGGCTGGTCTTGAACTCCTGACCTCGTGATCCACCCGCCTCGGCCTCCCAAAGTGCTGGGATTACAGGCGTGAGCCACCACGCCCGGCCTACCTGGTCCAATTTTTAAGATGAATAAAATTCCAATATTTTCAGAAACACATGTGGGTAAAAAAGGTAACACTAAAGAATGGTATCTCAATATTCAATTTTAAAGAATTTATTTTCCCATTTGTAGAGTAACATTATTGTAAAATCTACAGTTATCGCAATACCTGCATTGCTTAAAAGAATTCCTAAGAATTTTGTTAAAGCATTTTTTTAAAAAACTGAACCAAAATAATGTACATTTTATCTCTAAACATTGTGTCATTAAAGTCCATATAACATCCTCCGTAAAATCAATGTGATGTTACAATTATATACATGATCTGATTCTTCTCCTAAAGGCTTCTCTGACCATGTATGATATCCAAGATAGATCCAATGCCTTTAATATCAGACTGTAGAGACAATTATGATCCTAAACAAAAGAAGGAAAAGCTGTATATACAAGACAGCAATATGACAGTTTAGCTGTTTGCAGCATCTGCTTGGCGGGGCCATCCTTCTTCTTCAACTCCAGAGTCATACTCCTCTTCAGAGGATTCTTTTGTTGGAGCCCTACAATGAAAAGCCATGTTTGTTTTTTTAAAATAAAAAATGGAGGTAAACATGATCTTTAAAATCAAAACAGCAAAGTAACCTCTCCTAGCTAAGAAAGCCACGAGAATAGAAAATATTAGGAGCACTTTTAATATTAAGACGGCTTAGGCCGGACACAGTGGCTCACATCTGTAATCCCAGCACTTTGGAAGGCCGAGGAGGGCTGATCACTTGAGGTCAGGAGTTCGAGACCTGCCTGGCCAACATGTTGAAACCCCATCTCTACTAAAAATACAAAAATTAGCCAGGTGTGGTGGCACACACCTGTAGTCCCAGCTACTCAGGAGGCTGAGGCAAGGGAATCGCTTGAACCCAGGAGGTGGAGGTTGCAGTAAGCCGAAATCATACCACTGCACTCCAGCCTGGGCGACAGAGCAAGACTGAGTCTCAAAAAAAAAAAAAAAAAAGATTGCTTAGTAATATGGGAAACAGACTATGCAACCAAGAGTTGCAAATAAACTTCCCAGCATTTTCCCTGACAAATTTATTACTGAAAAAAAAAAAAAAAAAAAAGGGACAATATGGCTTCAATTGTGAAGGCTTAAAAAATCCTCTTCTCGAAGAAAGTATCATCTGTTATTTCAACTCAAATGCTGGAACTTAGCATATGTATATGGTAAAGAAGCTATTTCTGATCACATCCGTCTTGTCTCGAACTAGTAAAAATGATAATTCAGGTCACCACAATTCCTTTAAAAGCCATACGTCAATGTCATTAAACAATAAAAATAAAAGATTATATCTCTCTGGATAACTAAGGTTGTTCAAAACACATCAACTGCCTCTAAAGTTATCTTGGAACACAAGCAAACATAAAACATAACATACCTTATGATTGAGTTAAACAGAAACCTAGCTTTTGTGTAAGTAACATTAATGTCAAGCATTGCATAGTAAACATTTATTGAATAAATCAGGGGTTAGGAAACTGTAGCTTGCTAGCCAAATCCAGCCCATTGCCTTTTTTTATATATTTTTTGAGACTGAGTCTCACTTTGTCGCCCAGGCTGGAGTGCAGTGGTGCGATCTTGGCTCATTGCAACCTCCGCCTCCTAGGTTCAAGTGATTCTCCTGCCTCAGCCTCCCGAGTAGCTGGGACTACAGACACACACCACCACGCCCAGCTAATTTTTGTATTTTTAGTAGAGACAGAGTTTCACCATGTTGGCCAGGATGGTCTCTATCTCTTGACCTCGTGATCCGCCCACCTCGGCCTCCTGAAGTGCTGGGATTACAGGTGTGAGCCACCACACCCGGCCTGATGATCAACTTTCAAAGACTCACAAAATACTATTATTTTATAATACCCAAATTAGATTTTTCTACAGAAAACTTGAGATTATTGCTTCCCTTAGAAATATAATAATTTTTATGTAATTTTAAAATGACAAACCAATAAACATAGCAATGAGGAGCTCATCTTAAATTTTGTATCTGTTCTGGCTTGAAAATACACTTTACCGGATGTATCCTGGTTCCTTTTTTCCTTCTACTACTTCTTTGTCAACCTCCACACATACGATATCAGAATTAGGGACTTCAAACATTGGTTCTAGTAACAGCTTTTCCTAAAGAAATAAAAAGTAATGAATCACATTGAAAACAGATTACATACAAGTGCTTTTATTCTATAAATCACAAATTGGAATCCATTCACTCAAGGAAAAAGAAACAAACAAAACAAATATATATATATATATATATAAACATATATATGGGATTATATATATAAACATATATATATATTTGGGATTATAGCTGTGATTACAGGCGTAAGCCACCAAATCTGGCCAATTTTTTGTATTTTTAGTAGAGATGGGGTTTCGCCATGTTGTCCAGGCTGGTCTTGAACTCCTGAGCTCAGGCAATCCGCCTGCCTCAGCCTCCCAAAGTGCTAGGATTATGGGCATGAGCCACCATGCCCGGCCTCTTTTTTTTGTTTGTTTGTTTTGAGAGATGAGGGTGTATGTTGCCCAGGCTGGTCTCAAACTCCTGGGCTCAAGCAATCCTCCTGCCTTGGCCTTCCAAAGTGTTGGGATTTATAGGTGTGAGTTACCAGGCCCGATCCCAATTTTCTGTGTCATTAATCATATTATGTCTATGTCCTTTGTTGCAAACACCTTGAAGTTCCTTTTTGAGAAAAAGCAAAATATAATCTACTGTGACTAAAAAAAAAAAAAATTCAGGCCAGGCGTGGTGGCTCACGCCTGTAATCCCAGCACTTTGGGAGGCTGAGGCAGGCAGATCACCTGAGGTTAGGAGTTTGAGACCAGACTGGCCAACATGGTGAAACCCCATCTCCACTAAAAATACAAAAATTGGCCAGGTGAGGTGGTTCTTGCCTATAGTTCCAGCTACTTGGGAGGCTAAGGTGGGAAGACCGCTTGAGCCTCAGCCTGGGAAGTGGAGATTGCAGTGAGCCAAGATCACACCACTGCACTCCTTTATTTGAGACTCTGTCTCAAAATATATATACATATTTTCCAAAAGAAAAACAGGGAAGCTTAATATACTCAAAACTCAGACCAAGAAATAATTGTTTTTATAGAATAATGCCAACTCACCATTATGGACCGAAGGCCTCGTGCACCTGTTTTTCGTTCTAGTGCCAATCTGGCTATAGCTTTCAAAGCATCCTCAGTAACATTCAGTTCACACTACAAATACATTAAAAATAAATTATAACTTTTATTGTTAATTTGTACCTCCAGAAAATGTACCATTGAGGGCACAATTTCTCATGGTGTTTTGGAACCCTGCGTTCAAGAAGCACTTGTTTCTATCAATCCATGACAGTATCAGTATTATGAATTGCAAGTTTGTTCTGAAGCTTGAAGATGTTTTCTAGATTAACACGGACTCCCTAGGATTTTTTTCAACATTTACTAAACCTCTGTGTGTTACATACTAGGGATTTAATGATGAATAGACATCATCTTTGCCAAGCAACTTACAGTCTATTGTGTGATGACAGATGACAGATTAGCAAACTAGCATTTATAGTCCAGTGTATGTACATGGAGCTAAGGGAGCAGCAAAGGGGGAGACATCTAAATAAGACTAGGGAACCACCGGAGGATTTTAAGCAAGGGAGTAAAAACATTAGCCTTATCTTTAATCATTCAATAAATATTTAAGAACTTAATATCTATTTGTTGGGCACTGTTCTCAATGATCCATTCCAGAAGTAAAGAGGAAGATAATGATATTTTGGTGATAGTCACAGACAGACATGAGACAGGCAGACCAATTAAGAACTAAATGCATGGGTCAAGGTGAATATCAAAGGGGCTTGACTTGAGGCAGTGGCAACGGAGAAGAAGAGACTGATATTTAGAGACACAAAGTTCACAAAACCCAAACCATTTGTTATCCAATTGGGTATGTGGGCTAGGTGTTTGGCTACAGAGAAGTATATGTGGGATTAATAAAACTCTATTTTGGCAAAATAATATAAAAATATACACAGTATGTCACAACAAAAGCATTTAGAATACCAAGACTGAAAGGACAATCCTGTATGTCTGGCTTGGAGGTGTTGAGGTAAGCTAATGGCATTATTTTTCTTGGGCTTTAGGCTATAATGATGGTTTTAATTCAGAAAAAATAAAGACAACTCCTAAATTCTAACATAATACAATATGCCTTCCTTAATTCCTAGATCCATATTTAGTAAGGAATACGCTGGTATTCTAGATGAGCAGAATTTGTTTTTGTTGTTAGGTTAATTTATGTAGAATTTCAATAGCAAGAAAATAAAAAATAACTAAGTACAAAAAATAAAAATCTAACCTTATCCATGCTGAATAAGGCCTGGTACTGAGGAATAACAGCATTTCGTGGCTCAGTTAATATTTGTACAAGTGTTTTCTCATCTAGGCTATGCAATGGAACCACCACAGGCAACCGTCCCACAAACTCAGGAATCATGCCAAACTCAATCAGATCTCTGGCTTCCACATGACGCAATAACCGATCTTTTTCTTCAATGTCTTGGTGAGTATTTGATTCCCCACTTCGATTAGCAAGGTCTGCAGCAGCTGCAGCCCTTCTGCCTTTTCCCAGATTAGATGGTGTTCCAAATCCAAGATACTGCCAAAGAAATGATGCATATTTATAATTAGTAGAATCAAATGATAGTGTATTAAGTACTTTTCATACATATTTCATATGATCTTTGTAACAACTCTATGAAGAAGGTTTTATTATCATTTACATTTTACAAAGGAAAAAAACAGGCTTAGAGAGTTTAATATCTTGACCAAAATCTTATTGCTGTAAGTGGCAAAGCCAGAATTTGAACTCAGGTCTGTCTGCCTTCAGAATTGAGAACCTAACCACTATGTAATAACCAACCACAAAGAATGAATTCTAATAAAAGTAGGTAAGAACTACAAAGGGAGTCCCTTGGAACTCAGATACTAAGGTTGCAGGGTTTATTCAAAACTTCTAGATGAGTGTGGTTTCCAAAAGGTATAAAAACTATAAATATGGAGCTACAAGCAGCCTAACGAGAAAATTATCTGTTAGTGTCTTAAGTCACTGCTAAATCATGATTCTTCTAAAATCATGATTTTGGTCTGCACACAATTAGAATAATTTAGATTTTATAAAAAACATGTAAGAATGACATCAAACAAGAATGCTAACTCTTGCAAAGCTACAGTCCTCAAAAACATAAAAAAACAAACACGCTAACTTTGCTGAACAAGGTTGGGTGTATAAAGGCATATGGATCTTGCTTCAGTCAACATAAATGAACTGTACTCCAGGCAATTCTCAAAAAGTTTAATTTTGACATGTCGTATAGCTTTTGTCAAAAGAACAAGAGAAGTACATGATAATGTGCAAACATAGCCTAAGCTAAAAATCTGTTTGCAGGCTGGACCTGGTGGCTCATGCCTGTAATCTCAGCACTTTGGGAGGCTGAGGCGGGTGAATCAGTTGAGGTCAGGAGTTTGAGATCAGCCTGGCCAACATGGTGAAACCCTGTCTCTACTAAAAATACAAAAAGTAGCTGGGCGTGGTGGTGTGCATCTATAATCCCAGCTGCTTGGGAGGCCGAGGCAGGAGGACTGCTTGAACCTCAGAGTCGCGGAGGATGCAGGGAGCTGAGATCATGCCACTGCACTCCGGCCTGGGTGACAAATCAAGACTCTGTCTCAAAAAATCTGTCTGCAATGGACTGAATATTTAAGTGTCCCCAAATTTGTATGTTGACATCCTAACCCTGTATTATTAGGAGGTGGGGCCAGGTAATAAGAACTAGAGCATATGGAAGGCATATAGAGCTTGCTTCAGTCAAGGTAATAAGAACTAGAGCCCATGATTGCTTCCCTAATTTTCATTAATAAAGTTCACAGCTAAATGGAGTGACCTAATTCTCAATAAATCAGAATAATAACTGAAACCTTCCTTCTGTGTACTTCTGATTCCTTTTCTGACATTACTTTCAAATCTTCTGTCCTACATGTTTCTAGCTTCAAATCCTTTTTGGAAACATGAAGTATTAATTATAAATAAATATCAGAACATGGTCTTTGCTTTTAGTTACAGAGTTTCAAATACAAGGTTCTCTCTCTCACACACACACCCCCAAAGAAATAATTTCTTCTTTCTAATTTGTTAGGCTAATTTATGCAGTATTTCAATGACACAAAAAACAAATTTTCATATTAAGTTATGTTTTGGCTGCTATTGAAATTTTGCATAAATTAGCAGAAAAATAAAAATCTAACCATATCCATGCTGAATAAAGCCTGGTACTGAGGAATAACAATAATTACGTGGCACGGTTAGTATTTTTAAAAGTGTTTCCTCACCTGGGTTAGGCAAAGGAACTACCATGGACAACCACACCATTAGCAGCATTATGATTATGATTATTATTTTTTACTACTACTAAACTATTACTTAAACTAGTACATTCAAGACCAAGAAGACTTACAGCAAGCAATATAGCACACAGCTGATCTATGACATAAAGATTTCAAATAGAATGTTATATAATATAAAAGTGATCACTCGTGGCTATTATGCAAACTACAAAACCATGGAAAATACAGGTGTTTTCTGGGCTTCCTGACACTATGCTTTTTGTTGTACTCAATCAAAAAATAAGTACTGGGCATGTACTATAAGGATATGAAGAAACAAGTCCCAGTCCCAATTAAAAGCAGGGGTTATAAGAAGAAACACTTATAAAACTAGGTGGTATCACAACCCTTCCCGTATCTGCCAAAATGCTCCCCTCCATTGGTGAATGTCAGCAGTGATCTATGGCAGACTCTATGAGCAAGGGCAATGGAGATAAACTTTATTGGGCACCAGTGAATTGCGCAGGGGGAATGAATAGAAATTGTACTGATGCAGCAACTACCTCCAATAATGAACTCCCTAGATAAAATATTAAGTTGAACTCATCAAGTTACACTTTTAAAATGCCCATACAGGCTGGGCGCGGTGGCTCATGCCTGTAATCCCAGAATTTTGAGAGGCCGAGGTGGGCGGATCACGAGGTCAGGAGATCAAGACCATCCTGGCCAACATGGTGAAACCTCGTCTCTACTGAAAATACAAAAATTAGCTGGGTGTGGTGGCGCATGCCTGTAATCCCAGCTACTCATGAAGCGGAGGCACAAGAATCGCTTGAACCCAGGAGACGGAGGTTGCAGTAAGCCCAGATCGTGCCACTGCACTCCAACCTGGTGACAGAGCGAGACTCCATCTCCAAAAAAATAAAATAAAATAAAAGCCCATATATGGATGATATTTAGAAATCTTTCAATTTACTACTCTGAAGTTGGCTTTTTTTTTTTTTTTTTTTTTAAAAAACAGAGTCTTGCTCTGTTGCCCAGGCTGGAGTGCAGTGGCTCAGTGGCACAATCTCGGCTCACTGCAACCTCCACCTCCTGGGTTCAACGGACTCCCCTGCCTCAGCCTCCCGAGTAGCTGGGATTACAGGCGCCTGCCACCATGCCCGGCTAATTAGTGGAGACAGAGTTTCACCATATTAGCCAAGATGGTCTGGATCTCCAGATCTCATGATCTGCCCACCTCGACCTCACAAAGTGCTAGGATTACAAGCGTGAGCCACCGCGCCCAGCCTACTCTGAAGTTTAAAAAAAAATAGAAATACGCCAAGTCCTCACTTAACATTGTTGATGGGTTCTTGGAAACTGCAACTTTAAACGAAACAACATACAACATGTCCTCCAATAATGTCATTTTATTCAACATAATTTCCTTATGAAATTGATGAGGAAAATTAGTTTGTTACATGTCATTTCGCTTAAAGTTGCAGTTTCCAAGAATCTATGGGATGACGTTAAGTGAGGACTTACTGTATATTTCTTTGTTTTTTTATTTTTTGAGACAGAGTCTCACTCTATCACCCAGGCTGGAGTGCAGTGGCGCGATCTTGGCTCACTGCAACCTCCGCCTCCTGGGTTCAAGGGATTCTCCTGCCTCAGCCTCCCGAGTAGCTGGGATTACAGGCACCCACCACTACTCCTGGCTAATTTTTTGTATTTTTAGTAGAGACAGGGTTTCATGTTGGCCAGGCTGGTCTTGAACTCCTGAGCTCAGGCAATCTGCCCGCCTTGGCCTCCCAAAGAACTGGGATTACAGGCATTGAGTCACCACACCCTTCCCTGTATATTTCTGATATGCTCTAAGAAAACCCAACTCTTATAATTAAAACTATGACTGGTAGCCCGCAGATATGAGAATGGAAACTGAGTGTACATCCTTTAAATGCTCTCTATCCTTCTAGTAACCCCTCAGAAAAACTTACCTTTTCATTTTTCCTCCTGCTGATGATTCTGTCTAAACCATTGAAAGCACCAGATGCCACAAACAGGATGTTTGTTGTATCAACTTGAACTGTTTCTCCACGGAGCTTTCGGGAATTCTTTTCTGGAACATTGACTATTGTGCCTTCTAGTAGTTTTAATAAGCCCTAAATAAAGAACAAATGATTTATAGCATCACCATATAAGCACATTATTTATTATATTTAGACAATAGGATTAAATGGGGAAAACAATATGTGATTATGGTCAATGCAAATACCTAATGAAACTCCTACATTCCTATAACTAACAAGAAAATCTAATGCATTTATCACATTAATAATTAATACATTTATTTGAAATGGTTACAGAACTTGATGCATTGTAATTCAGGAAAACAGTCAACCTGAGAGGTTGTTTTTGATAGTAAAGACATAATTCTGACATAAACACAGAATTATGACTGTATAAAATGGTGTTCAAGCACGGTGGGAACATTCAAAATTAGAAAATAGTTGAAGATATGTCTTTCACATAAATTAAAATTCTATTCCACTTACAGTATTAAACTTTGAGACTACCTATATTTGGAGATGCTTTTATAAAAAAAAATTTCCAGCACGTGTGATTATACCTATGTCTCTGTCAAAAAGTGAAACAATTTTCCTCACCCTTTAATAGTTTATGTCATAATTAGTTATCATTAAAAGGTCAAGTTGGCCAATAGATCATTGTGACTTCAATTATGGCTCTGCAAGGAATTAAACATTATTTTATACCTATCTTCTAAATAAGTGGAAGGAATAAGAAGCATGTACATAGTTCATTCATGTCTAGTTAGAATCATAACTTTCTTCAAAAGTCTTCTAGAAATGTTTAACTGGGCCTTTGAGGAATAAAAAAAAAAGATTAAATTTCATTTTTTCTGTTCTTCAAAATATTTTAAATTTCCTAACAAGGTAATTTGTTATTTCAAATTGTCAACAACTTTCTTTTAGGATCTAAACTACTTCAAAATGATATGTGGAGTTTGGGGGCGGAAGAAATAAAACAGAATCTAATTGAATGTGAAACCAAACGTACAATATTTGGGAGGTTGATGTATTCCCTTCCTTTTAGTGGGCTTGAACAAAATATTCAACTGCTTACTTGCTGAACGCCTTCTCCACCTACATCCCGTAATTGATGAATGCCTGGCACACTGCCAATCTTATCTACTTCATCCAGAAAGACAATTCCTATAATTTAAGGAGGATTCTATTTATAATACGAAAAAGATATACACAAGATAGCCTCAGCTTTAAAATACTTAGGTAGCTAGAGAACAAAGTTATTTGATCTTTCATACTTAACATATCCAATAGCTTGACATTATAAAAATGCACTTTTATTTCTTCCATCCATCATTTTGTACAACTGCTTTGTAATCTGCTCTACGGAGTAACATTTACGTATGGTAACAAAATCTCCTTGACAACAGTGATTTGCCCCACTAATGTATATGAATTCTTTATAGTATGGAAGCAGGAGGTATCTGCAGTGCTAGTATTAACAAAACTTTAGCTTACTCTTTCCCGCCTACATTCTTGTCTTAAAAGAAATTTGAACAGGAAGCTGTCATGCTCTTCACGTGAACAAGAACAGATGATAAATGAAGGAGCAACGCAGCATCCATGACATCCTGTAGGTCAACAGGCTAAACTGTTTCTAGAGTCATCTGGTACCCTCCTCCCTTGCCCCTGCCCTGTCCTGTCTTAATCTAAGCATTAGAAGTCTTGAGGGGAGTTAAAACAAGAAAAGCAATGATGGTATTAAGGATCTAATAGGACAGTAATTTGGCTTGTTTTGAATCCTACCAGCCAGCTTAGTGACAATAAGGCAAAGCAAACTATGTGGCCCTTAATCAGTATGCTAGAAATTATGTAACAAAGGTACTTTTATATAATTACAGAATTTTAGTCCTTGACTCAAAACAAGAATTATATTGTCTCTTAATATTAGACTGATGCCCCAATATTCTAAATCTGGGGACAGACTATGCTGAAAACATACCTTGTTGTGCTTTTTCCACATTATAATTGGCATCTTGGAGTAGTTTTGCAATCACAGATTCAATATCTTCGCCTACATATCCAGCCTGAGTCAAAGTTGTACAGTCACAGATAGCAAAAGGGACATCAAGGCATTTAGCTAGGGTTTGTGCCAGCAGAGTTTTACCTACAAATAGAAACAGTCACTAAAAGTTTACTGAAAATATATTGGCACACAATTTTTCAATAAAAATGCAAAATAAATTTTAGTAGTATATAATAAAAAGTTGTCAATTGCTACATCCTTCCTCTGCTATTATTTTTTTTAGAGACAGGTTCTTGCTCTGTCACCCAGGCTGGAGTGCAGCCTGTGATCATGGCTCACTCCAGCCTCAATCTCCTGGGCTTAAGTGATCCTCCTGCCTCAGCCTCAGGACTATAGGCACGTGCTACCACGCCCAACTAATACTTTATTTTTTATAGAGATAGAGTCTTGCTCTGTTGCCTAGGCTGGTCTCAAACTCTTGGCCTCAAGTGATCCTCCCACCTTTGTCTCCCAAAATGCTGGGATTACAGGTGTGAGCCACTACATCCGATCTATTATTATTTAGATATAGCTGTTTTTTATTTTATTATTCCTGTGAAGATGTTAGGGATTGGCCTGAAGGGCAACACCAATGCCTCAAATTCAGTTTGTATTCTATGCAGGAATACTGATAGTGTATCTAGATGACTGGCCTTAGATTTTCTTCTCAAGAGCCGTAATACTTCAATCGCAAGATACAGGTTATAGAATCATTTATATTCTGATTTTTAAAATGAGTAGTAAATTTTCTCAGCAAGTTATTTACCTGACCCAGTTGGTCCAAGCAGCAAAATATTACTTTTTTCAAGTTTTATGTCATCATGAGAAGAATCCAATACTTCACCTCCTCGTTTTTCCTGAGGTATTTGTTGATTTACCTGTTGCTGCATTGATGCTCCTAAAGCATTACCATGTGGGTTAATTCCAGCAATCTGAAGCAATTCTGAAAAAAATGCCAAAGGAATTACTTGAGCTTCATTTGAATTTACTTGAAGAAAATGTCCCATAAAAACTTTTATCTAAAACTAAATATCGACATAGAAAAATTTAAGTATTTTGACATTCTGTCTTACCTACAAAGGAGAAAAATCTCAAATTATCTAGTGACAAACATATAGCACACAATGATTATATAAAGAACCTCAAGCAAAGGAAATTGATTTTTTTCACTGTCCTTATTTATATAAATATGTAAGAATACTCCTTTACCCAAGGGAAGGCAATACAACAGAAGAGCAGAGCCAGGAGTTAGAAAGCTTTAGCTCTGGACCTTCCTTTGTCTCTAAGTAGAAGCTACATGATCTAGGGCAAGTCATATAAACTTTATGTTCCTGTTTCCTAATCAATAAAATCTACTAGAGAAACCAAATATGATACACCTTACTATCTCTGGCCCTATCTAAATCTCTAATTTTATTGGACCTGTACTGGATCTTTCTAGTTCCTTTATTAGAGACATAACACTTAACTAGATGTGACTGACATTGCTAATGACTAGATGGGACTGACATTGCTAGTGAGGTTATCAGTTTATCAGCCAGATTCCTACAAAAATAAATCTTTAGGCTAGGCATGGTGGCTCACGCCTATAATCCCAGCACTTTGGGAGGCCAAGGCCGGTGGATCACCTGAGGTCAGGAGTTTGAGAACAGCCTGGCCAACACGGTGAAACCCCATCTCTACTAAAAATAAAAAATTAGCCAGATGTGGTGGCACGCGCCTATAGTCCCAGCTACTTGGGAGGCCGAGGCAGGAGAATTGCTTGAACCCGGGAGGCGGGGGTTGCAGTGAGCCAAGATCACGCCACTGCACTCCAGCCTGGGCAACAGAGTAAGACTCTGTCTCAAAAAAATAAAATTAAAATAAAATAAAACAACCTCCGCCTCCTGGGTTCAAGTGATTCTCCTGCCTCAGCCTCCCGAGTAGTTGGGATTACATGCACACGCCACCACACCTGGCTAATTTTTGTATTATTAGTAGAGACAGGGTTTTGCCATGTTGCCCAGGCTGGTCTTGAACTGCTGACTTCAGGTGATCCACCCGCCTCAGCCTCCCCAAGTACTGGGATTACAGGCATGAGACACCGCGCCTGGCCTAAATTTTATTTTCTAAGAAATTGATTCAGAAAATCAGACTTTCCAATGATTATTTTAATTAAACTGATAGAATAATAGTTCAGCAGACATATCTATTATCATGGTCCTATTCCATCTGGCTGTCACTTTCAAACTATCTTCATACTTAAGGTAAAGGGTTATTCTATTCATCAAAAACAATAAGCATTCCATAAACATCTGGATTAAATTGTGCTACCTTTGAGGGTTAATAATTAGTGAATAATTCACAATGTTGTGCCTCATTATAATCCACATCAGCCACGAAAACTCAGTCTGCTGTATGAGGTTAGTTAAATTGTCACTAGCAAAGTACTTTTTAAAATTTCAGCAAAATCTGGTTAGGGATTGTGATAACATAGGAAGGGGCTTGGGTTAAGTTTAGCTCTGCCCAAAGGGAAAAAATGATTTAGATGTAGCTTCAGATCAGCAAGGCCAGCAGGTGCTTGTCATTCACTCATTCTCTCTCTCTCTCACACACACACACACACACACACACACGATTTAGATGAATAAATGAACAAAATTGCAAGGGGCATATTAATTACAGTGGAACCACATAATCTATGTATTTAACTTATTTAATGATTTAAGTTTAAAAAAGAAATAATTTAAATGATACAGATGATATCTATCATCCCATTTTATGAGTATATGCCTTAGAACAAACTTGAGACAACTCTCCGATTCTTTCAGTTAGTCCCTGTTTGTGCATCTCTCACTGTGTAAGCACAGCTCTCTAAAATGAGGACCATGAGCAAGCAGGCTAGTGTAGTAGTTAGCTGCACAGAGCTCACCAGCTGTGTGGCCACGGACAAATTACTTAAAATTTCTGTGTTTCAGTTTTCTTACTTCTAAAATGGAGATAAAAATAATAATTTCTGTCTCATGGGTTTAGGGGAGATTAAATGAATATATGCAAAACACTTAGAACAATACCTGGCAGATAGTTTTATAAGTGTTACAGAAGAATCTGGTATTATTATTACCATTTCCCTAGTGTTTAATTATTCACACAACACAGCCCTTAAACGCAAACAAAGTATTTCATCTGGTGCTCAACTTAAAAAACAACATTATATTCCAAAGATGGAGAAAAAAAGCCAATTGTGTCAGTCCTCCTAAAAGCTGTATGTTGGTCTCTAAAATTTGACTTCCAAAGGGACTTACAAGAATTAATCTTATTGTACATGATTTTGGTCTAAAACCCTAGACCAGTGTTAGGGTCTAACACCCCCAGCCAGTGTTAGTTAACAACCTAACTTTAGAACTTAAAATCCCATGTAAAACACAACAAAACTGCACATGACAATAAATTTAAGCTTTTGAAATATTTGTTTCTAAGTCAATCTTTTACATAAGTTCTTAAATACTGTTACTTGTTAACATTTAAATAACATTAAATCACTACATATATTACATGACATGTCTTTCAAAATATGCACTACAGACTTTCTTTACTAATTTAGTATAGTTTAACTAGCTGTCAACACAATTTATGAGTATGGTATTGACTGCATATCTGAATATATTTTTTTCATTATGAAATAAATTACATATATACCTAAAGGTTATTATTTAGATCTTACATTCTTATATACAATCTAATTCTATTGCACTTACTGTATTTCTTAATTTTACCACGCATGGTATAATCAGTATTTCTATAAATTTAAAAATAACTGGGGATAATGTAATTTTATTACATGTGATAAATGTCATGCCCAAGTTGGTACACAAGTTATATTCTCATGGCTCATCCTATATATAGTACACTTCAAATAGTGGATATATAATACTACTTGGTTCAAAGGCAAATGTAAAAACATCAAACTTAGCTAATTTTCTTTATTTCAATTACTAAAACAAAAGGCCATGTGAATCTTTCTATGACACCCCTGGAACCTCCACCCTCAATGCAGCAACTAACTATATCCACCTCCAAAGGAACAGGTGGAACACAACAGAAAGGCCACTCTCCTTGGTCTATCAAGTCCTTCCACACCCTCCATCGGACCATCTGATGCTTGTAGGGGCAATCTGGGGCTGGAAACAGTGAATTAAGACTTACTCATAATTTGTAAGACTGTAAGTTTCATAAATACAAAAAAAAAAACAAAAAACAGTGTGCTTTCTGGCAAAGAGTAGCTAGAAAATAATCTGCCTCCCCCAAATTCCTGTGACCCACAAGAAGCAGGCCAACTCTAATTGTAGTTTGATAGAAAAAATAAAAAATAACCCAACATATGGAAACGACACAAATTAGCTATGAAAAACTATTCCAAAGTTATATATACCATGTAGGATAAACACATTTAGATAATACGTATCTTTCTTGGTAATACACAAGCAAATACATACATGTCTATCACTGTTACTGCTGAAACACTTCACTGAAATAAATGTCAAAAGGAAGAATGATTACAGAGGAGGACCTGAAGTCACTTACTTGTAAATCTGTACTCATCCTCCCGTCTTCTTATTTCTAACTCTAAGAAAGAGGATGAAAATATTACATATTTGTTTACCTTGGGGGAACAAACAATGAGTATCCCACCTCCTGTCCTCTTTCAAATATATTTAAAGGATTTGTTCACTAACATTTTTCAGCTTTTCATATATGCTATATCTTTTCTATATTAAAACAAAACCATGCATAAAGACGGCTGTCCAGTTGCTAATATTCACATTTGTCAAATATATAATTGATATCTATTGTAAGGGTATAATAACATAAGTCTTTAATAAGAGTTTAAGCCCCTCATGCTATAAATATTATAACCATTTGCTCCTCCAGCACTTACAATAGCTTAAATATTTATTTATTACCGAAGAAAACAAAAAAATTTTGCTCCATAACTATCAGTGCTATTTGGACCTTATAAAAATGAAGATTTCAGGCCAGGCGCAAGAGTTCACGCCCATTAATCCCAGCACTTTGGGAGGCTGAGGCAGATGGATTGCTTGGGAGACTGAGGTGGGAGGATCACTGGAGCCTGGGAAGTTGAGGCTGCAGTGAGTCGCAATCCAGCCTGGGTGACAGAGAGAGACCTTGTCTTGAAAAAAAGAAAAAGGTTCCAAGTCATCCGTTAATACTTTCTAAAAATAACTGATACCATCACATACCTATTTTGCAGTTATGTGATGTAAGTTCAGCAAGTGAACAAGTGTCTTCATTGAAATAAATTATACATTTAGTTGCTACTAAAGGCAATCAAAGATAATGTAGACTTATAAATTTAAGTACTTAGCAGAACTCCTTCACACTGTACAGTGATAACTAAAAGAATCTAAAATGATGGAATATAGGCCTAAATCAGAAATTGGGGCTGTCTGGCCAACAAAACAAAAAATTAAATATTCATATTTACTCTATTCATAATTGTTTTTAATAAATCATTCTATTAATATAATATACATTATTGTCCATAGTAAATTGAGATTATACAGTATACTGGTATATTAGAATCTATCCTTAATAGAAATTGTACTTTGAATCACTTACAAATTTGCCCTCACACTCTGTAACTAGGGCCCAAAGAAAGCCGAGTGCTGGATATATTAAGTTATTATCTCCACATATCTCTGACACAGGCAAATGAAATTCTGTATCCTGAACCCAAGAGAACTGAGTCGTACAGAGCATTGCCAAGATCCATTCATGGGGAACTAGTTGTGGTGAAATCTATAATTCAAAAATGATGTCTCAATCTCTACCCCAGTGGCTTTCAAACATTTTTTACTAAGACCCTCAATAAGTAGTATATTTTTCTTTGTGACTCAGAACCCATGCACATATAACTGAAAACATTAAGTTGGTTTTGTTTTGTTTTTTTTTTTTGGAGATGGAGTCTTGCTGCCCAGGCTGGAGTGTGGTGACATGATATCGGCTCACTGCAACCTCTGCCTCCCAGGTTCAAGCGATTCTCCTGCCTCAGCCTCCCAAGTAGCCGGGACTACAGCCATGTGCCACCCCACCTGGCTAATTTTTGTATTTTTAGTAGAGACGGAGTTTCCCATGCTGGCCAGGCAGGTCTCGAACTCCTGACCTCAAGTGATCCCCCCGCCTCGACCTCCAAACGTGCTGGGATTACCGGCATAAGCCACCATGCCAGGCCTAAGAAATAATATTTACCTTAACTGTAAGTTAATGTATTCTGTTATTTTCTATTCATATCTATCAAATTTTTTAAAAATGCTGTTGGCAAATGATTTCATAACACACTAATGGGGAATAACCTGCACTTTGAAAAATGCCACACTATATAAAAAACATTTTAAGAAGAAAGTGAGGAGTTACAAATAAAGATTACTTTTAAGCATAGCAATCTCTATTTAGGTCAATTATCAAAAACGCTACCTCTTGGTGTTAATGATGTCTGCTTCTCAACCTCTGCTTGCTGTCTCAGATTAGCTGGGATATTATTATATATTCTCTTATAATGATTGTACACAGCAACTGAAAGCACCTTCTTAGCAAATGACTGGCCAACAACATACTTGTCGAGGTAGTTATAAATCTGAAAAATGATTAGGTATGAATAATTTAATATGAGCTATTATAAGAGCACACACATTAAAAAGTTATATACTAAGCATATTTGGTTACAGTTTTAAATCTGAACAAAGACTCTCATTAAAAACAAAATGACAATACATTATATAGCAATGATTCAGAGGCCCTGAACACTAAATGAAAACACAATTCATTTGTTCTCTAGCTTAACAAAGTATCACTGTACTCTACTAGTGTTGTGCTAATTTCTATTCTATAAACAATGCTATCAATCTTTATTTTTTGATAACAAATTAAATTTAAAGTAACTTAGAATACATACACATGCCACCATGGTCTAAAAGTATCAACATTAATGTAAATCATTAAAATAAATCCATACCTGTCAATCAAATGAATAATATTCTTCACAAAGATAACATTATAAAACTACTTTTTTCAGAAACAGGCATTACATAATCAAAAGCCATTATACTATCAGTATCTATGTGTTTTAATACATTTAATTTTTTCTCAGACATTAACTTTAAAGCTACTCATTTATCTGAGACTCTAAAAACTGTATTCTTATTTTTTTTTATTTTCTAAAAATATATTTTTTTCTTTTTTTGATACAGGGTCTCACTGTGTCGCCAAGGCTGGTCTTGAACTCCTGGGGCTCAAGCAATCTTCCTGCCTGGGCTTCCCAAAGTGCTGGGATTACAGGCATGAGCCACCAAGCTCAGCCCTAAAAACTTTATTCTTAATAGTAGCTAAAGCTCTATTCTACAGTTGGTTATTGCCAACAGCTTGGAACCTGGGGTAAATTTTTTAAGTTTTTAGTGAATAGAAATGAAATGGTTGGTGAATTAATATTCACCAACTCCTGCCGGGCATGGTGGCTCACGGCTGTAATCCCTGCACTTTGGGAGGCTGAGGCGGATGGATCACTTGAGCCCAGGAGGTGCAGACCAGCCTGGACAACATGGCAAAACCCTGTCTCTACAGAAATTAGCTGGGCATAGTGGTAGACACCTGCAGTCCCAGCTACTGTGGAGGCTGAAGTGGGAGGATCACTTGAGCCCAGGGAGGTTAAGGCTGCAGTGAACCATGAGTGTGCCACTGCACTCCAGCCTGGGCAACAGAGTGAAACCCTGATTAAAAAATAAATACTTCAAAAACTCCTGAAAATAGTTAAACTGCCTGGATTTTTTTTTTTTTTTTGAGACAGAGTCTCGCTCTTTCACCCAGGCTGGAGTGCAGTGGCGTGATCTTGGCTCACTGCAAGCTCCACCTCCCAGGTTCACGCCATTCTCCTGCCTCAGCCTCCCGAGTAGCCGGGACTAAAGGCACCCGCCACCACGCCAGGCTAATTTTTTGTATTTTTTTAGTAGAGATGGGGTTTCACCATGTTAGCCAGGATGGTCTCGATCTCCTGACCTCATGATCCGCCCGCCTCGGCCTCCCAAAGTGCTGGGATTACAGGCGTGAACCACCGCACCCGGCCAAACTGCCTGGAATTTTAACTCACATGTCTAAAGTCTACACAAATTCGTATAGAATATAAAGCCCAATATATTTTCCATTTTTAATGACAAATTGTTTAGTTGTTGACCATATACATTTTATTATAGTTTTAAACATCTTTATTCCTTACAAATTATACCAATGACATTAAATCTGTCACAGCACATTTGGAAGTAGAGACAAATGCACTGATATCTAAACACAGTAGAAGAAAGATACACTGAGGCAGTGAGAAATAATCTAAGTGTGCAAACATCTGAGACACAGCCAGAACAGAAGGCACATAGCCAGGGTACAAGGGTTCCCAGTTCTCAAAAAGCACACACCAAATACCCAATGGAGCTGGCGGTACATTCTGTTACATCTCACAGGACCAAATCATACTCTGCCTGAGACTTCTAAAGAGTCCACACTACCAAAGCCACAGTGCTATACGGAGCAGCCCGGCACACTGGCTATGAAAAAACTACTCACTTACATTATTAGACTGAAGGCTGTTTTACCATAAAATAGACCAATTTAAGGGAGATAATTGCAGGCTTTTTTTTTTTAAGGCTAGTCAAGTGGACCAGCCTAGGCTGGTGTTATTTAAGGGTCCATATGAACAAAAATAAATCAAAAGTTGCTTGCTCTATTGTAGATATTATTTCAGATTAACTTGGTATTAACAAGTTAACATTTTAATAATTATCTAGCTATATTTCACTGCTACTGAATACAGTAATCATAACATGGGAAAAAGCAACAGACCCCATATTTAAATTCCAAAAGGCAATAACAATTTAGCCACATATGGTCCATATTATGAACCTATAATACTTGTTTATATACTAGTATTAGGATTCAGTGTAAACTTGGGAGAGGGAAGCAATGGAATGTTTTCAAGATAAAATACTTGTAAGACTGAGCTTAAGACTTATACCTTCTTAGGGGGAGGTGGTGGTTTCTGTTGGAATGCCAATTTTACAGCTTCTGCTGCTGATTCAGGTTCTTTAATTATGCTTTTCTTTGAGTCTGCTTCAGATAGCACAACAAAAAAATGATGACACTTTTCACACTTGACAAAACGGGTGGATGCTGTAAAAGAAAACAGACATAAGTAGAGGGAAATAAAAAATACCAATAGTGTTTAACCTTAAAGACTCCACTGTAAATGAAAGCTACGCACCTGACAAAAAGTAGACTTGCTGTTCAATCTACTTGCCACACAAACAGCCTAATTTATATACCAAGTATACTACAAAGATAGATCAGTCAACTACCTTTTGCTCATTTCTATTAGGTCCTTTCATTTTGTGATATACTTCTTTAAAAGAAAAGATTGGGTGAAATTTTTCCAACTTTCCATTCACTAAAAAAGATTTTTTTTTTCTTTGGGAGACGGAGTCTCGCTCTGTTGCCAGGCTGGAGTGCAGTGGTGTGATCTCGGCTCACTGCAACCTCTGCCTCCTGGGTTCAAGCAATTCTCCTGCCTCAGCCTCCTGAGTAGCTAGGATTACAGGGGTGCACCACCATGCCCAGCTAATTTTTGTATTTTTAGAAGAGACAGGATTTCACTATATGGGGCAGGATGGTCTTGATCTCTTCACCTTGTTATCTACCCGTCTCCGCCTCCCAAAGTGCTGGGATTTACAGGCGTGAGCCACCGCACCCGGCCCACTAAAAAAGATTTAAAACCTCTTTGAGAATATGGAGTAATCATCTATTTTATTGAAATACTTGAATGAACAAACTAAAAAAGTAAAATACAAGATTCATATATTTTTCCAATATTATAAAAAATGTCAAACATATACAAAAGTTGAAAGAGATAAATCTATTTTAATTCCTAAAAATGTAAAAAATGTATATTCTTTACATTCTCTTAAACCCATGAGCATTTTTCGGGCGTGTTGGCTCATGCCTGTAATCCCAGCACTTTGGGAGACTGAGGCAGGTGGATCACCTGAGGTCAGGAGTTAGAAACTAGCCTGGCCAACATGATGAAACCCCGTCTCTACTAAAAAAAAAAAATACAAAAATTAGCTGGGCGTGGTGGCAGACACCTGTAATCCCAGCTACTCGGGAGGCTGAGGCAGGAGAATCGCTTGAACCCAGGAGGTGGAGGTTGTAGTGAGCTGAGATTGCGCCATTGCACTCCAGCCTGGGAGATAGAGCAAGACTCCATCTCAGAAAAAAAATATATATAATTATTTCATATCTTTCTTATT
This sequence comes from Pan troglodytes, assembly GCF_028858775.2. Classification (NCBI taxonomy): domain Eukaryota; kingdom Metazoa; phylum Chordata; class Mammalia; order Primates; family Hominidae; genus Pan; species Pan troglodytes. Next base: position 57,158,603 of record NC_072414.2, read on the forward strand.
TTATCTTTACTCCACTAGTTCCTATTTCTCTGATCAAAAAACCACTAAGAAACTAACAAAATGCTGCTTTCTCAGTCATACTGATTGGATTTAAAGATAATCATGCAGACTTTGAAAGCAATACAAAGGTAGTTTAAAGTGAGGATAAAAAGAGTCTCTTTTTTCTTTTAAAAATTTTTGGCCAGGCACGGTGGCTCACGCCTGTAATCCCAGCACTTTGGGAGGCCGAGGGGGACGGATCACGAGGTCAGGAGATCGAGACCTGGCTAACACGGTAAAACCCTGTCTCTACTAAAAATAGAAAAATTAGCTGGGTGTGGTGGTGGGCGCCTGTAGTCCCAGCTGCTCGGGAGGCTGAGGCAGGAGAATGGTATGAACCCGGGAGGTGGAGCTTGCAGTGAGATGAGATTGCACCACTGCACTCCAGCCTGGGCGACAAAGTGAGACTCTGTCTCAAAAAAAAAAAAAAAAAAAAAAAAAAAAAAATTTGTGGATACACAGTGATGAGTTCATGTCCTTTGTAGGGACATGGATGAAGCTAGAAACCATCATTCTGAGCAAACTATCGCAAGGACAGAAAACCAAACACCGCATGTTCTCACTCATAGATGGGAACTGAACAATGAGAACACTTGGACACAGGGTGGGGAACATCACACACCGGGGCCTGTCACGGGGTGGGGGGAGGGGGGAGGGATAGCATTAGGAGATATACCTAATGTAAATGATGAGTTAACGGGTGCAGCACACCAACATGGCACATGTATACCTATGTAACAAACCTGCACGTTGTACATGTGTACCCTAGAACTTAAAGTATAATAAAAAAAAAAACTTTGCGGATACACAGTGGATGAATACATTTATAAGGATTTCTCAATTCCAATGGATCAGCTACAGTATATCCTATGTTAAAGGTGATTTATTTTTCTTTTCTCTTTTTTTTTTTTTGAGACAGGGTATCGCTCTGTTGCCCAGGCTGAAGTGCAGTGGTGTGATCACTACTCACTGCAGTCTTGACCTCCTAAGCTCAAGCAATCCTCCCACCTCAGCCTCCCTGAGTATCCAGGACTACAGGCACACGCCACCACGCCTGCCTACTTTTTTTTTTTTTTTTTTTGAGATGGAGTCTTGCTCTGTCGCCCAGGCTGGAGTGCAGTGGTACAATCTCGCCTCACTGCAAGCTCCACCTCCCAGGTTCACGCCATTCTCCTGCCTTAGCCTCCCGAGTAGCTGGGACTACAGGCGCCTCTCGATCTCCTGACCTCGTGATCTGCCCGCCTCGGCCTCCCAAAGTGCTGGGATTACAGGCATGAGCCACTGCGCCCGGCCGATGCCTGCCTACTTTTAAAAATCTTCTGTAGAGACAGGGTCTCATGATGTTGCCCAGGCGGGTCTCAAACTCCTGGACTCGAGTAACCCTCCCACCTTGGCCTCCCAAAGTGCTTGGGATTACAGGCGTGACCCACTGAGGCCAGCCTACTCTTTCTTTTCAAAACATGGTTATAGGATGTTGGCGGGGCACAGTGGCTCACACCTGTAAACCCAGCACTTTGGAAGGCCAAGACGGGTGGATCACTTGAGCTTAGGAGTTCAAGACCAGCCTGGCCAACATGGTGAAACCCTGTCTCTACTAAAAATACAAAAACTAGCCGGGCATGGTAACTACCTGTAAACCCAGCTACTCAGCAGGCTGAGGCAGGAGAACTGCTTGAACCTGGGAGGCAGAGGTTGCAGTGAGCCGAGGTGGTGCCCATCATGCCCTCTTATTATAAACAAAACAAATAAACATAAAACAACACATGGTTATAAGATGTAGATATATGGATATATTTACTTTTTTTTTTTTTGAGACAGAGTTTCGCTCTTGTTGCCCAGACTAGTGTGCAATGGTGCAATCTCGGCTTACTGCAACCTTCGCCTCGCCTCCAGGGTTCAAGCAATTCTCTTGCCTCAGCCTCCGAAGTAGCTGGGATTACAGGCATGTGTCACCACGCCCGGCTAATTTTGTATTTTTTAGTAGAGATGGGGTTTGACCATGTTGGTCAGGCTGGTCTCAAATTCCTGACCTCAGGTGATCCGCCTGCCTCAGCCTCCCAAAGTGCTGGGGTTACAGGCATGAGCCACCGCACCCAGCGACTTTTTTTTTAAGAGCTGGTGTCTTGCTATGTTGTCCAGGCTAGCCTCAAATTTCTGTTCTCAAGGGATCCTCCCACCTCCCAAGTAGCTGGGTTTGGACATACATGCTTAACTCAGCCTAACCCTACTAATGGTAACCGGGGACCCTCAGAAAGCAATTTGGTAGAGAATCTCTTATAGGTACAGGTGGCAAATACAAAGCTAGTATGTCTAAGTAATACATTTTTGTGTAACCCAACTAGAAAGAGAGAACTGCAGAGAAAAAAAAAATTTCATGGAATTTTTTTTCCTTTGGGAAAATTTTAAATATAAATATCTATCCACAGATTATAGGGAACACTGCACTAACAAGCACACCTACGTCTTTACAAACTAATCTAAATGAAAAAAGTAGACAATTCCATATTAAAAAAACAACTTTAGGCTGGGCGTGGTGGCTCAGGCCTGTAATCCCAGCACTTTGGGAGGCCGAGGCGGGTGGATCACCTGAGGTCAGGAGTTCGAGACCACCCTGGCCAACATGGCGAAACCCTGTCTTTACTAAAAATACAAAAATTAGCCAGGTGTGGTGGCGGGTGCCTGTAATCCCAGCTACCTGAGAGGCTGAGGCAGGAGAATCCCTTGATGGTTACCTGGGAGGCGGAGGTTGCAGTGAGCCGAGACCACATCACTATACTCCAGCCTAGGCAACAGAACTCTGTCTCAAAAACAAACAAAACCACTTCATTATCAATTCAATCAATTCTTGTGTTTCTGTTCTTCTTTTTTTTTTTTTGAGACAGAGTCTCATTCTGTCACCCAGACTGGAGTGCAGTGGCACGATCTGGGCTCACTGCAACCTCCGCCTCCTGGGTCCAAGCAATTCTCCTGCCTCAGCCTCTGGAGTAGCTGGGACTACAGGTGCATGCCACCACACCCAGCTCATTTTTGTACTTTTAGTAGAGATGGGGTTTCACCATGTTGGCCAGGATGGTCTCGATCTTCTGACCTCATGAAACACCCACCTCAGCCTCCCAAAGTGCTGGGATTACAGGCATGAGCCACTGCGCCCGGCCATGTTTCTGTTCTTAAACACAAGACTAGTTAAAAACACATTCTGGGCCGGCCAAGGTGGCTAACGCCTGTAATCCTAGCACTCTGGGAGGCTGAGGCAGGTGGATCACTTAAGGTCAGGAGTTCAAGACCAGCCTAGCCAACATAGTGAAACCCTGTCATTACTAAAAATATACAAATTATCCGGGCGTGTTGTCTTGTGCCTGTAATCCTAGCAACTGGGGAGGCTGCGGCACGAGAATTGCTTGAACCTGGAAAGCAGAGGTTGTAGTGAGCTGGGATCACACCACTGCACTTCAGCCTGGGCAATAGAGCGAGACTCAGTCTCAAAAAAAAAAAAACATTTCGGATAAATTCTATTAGCAAATTTTAAGGAATAAGCGGTTTCATCCATGTTTCCTATTTGCTGATCACGTATAAATGCTTAAAGAAAAAGATCAAGCTATTTGAAGCATCTGTGACTAACACAAGCCTAAGTAAATAATCACCACTTCCCATCAATGGGAAAGATAGTTACTGCCTTTATAATGATGAGGCACTAGTTTACAATTGTTACTGATGGTAAACAGGGCAAGGATTAAAGGGCAGAGAAGCCGATGATCTAGTTCAGGCAGTGTGACAGGAAAATCTGGCCTGAGAGCACAAGTACAAAATATTTCTCTAAGGAAATTAGGTCAAAAGGAAAATGATTAAACACCAACAAATCACATCCCTCTTTGCTTATTGTTGAAAGGTTGCTTAAATTTGACTTGAATATTTGCAACACAATTTTACACTGACATATTTTCAACATATCCCTAAATTCAAGGATTCAATGTTATTTATCAAAATGCTATTTTGGGAAAAAAAAATACAAGCATTGCAATGCACTTTTTTGTTTTGTTTTGTTTTTTGAGACAGAGTTTCGCTCTTGTTGCCTAGGCTGGAGTGCAATGGCGCGATCTCAGCTCACCGCAACCTCCGCCTCCCAAGTAGCTGGGATTACAAGCATGCGCCACCACACCCAGCTAATTTTGTATTTTTAGTAGAGATGGGGTTTCTCCATGTTGGTCAGGCTGGTCTCAAACTCCCAACCTCAGGTGATCCACCCACCTCGGCCTTCCAAACGGCTGGGATTACAGGCATGAACCACCATGCCTGGCCAATGCATTTTTACTCCAAAAACAAGGGGCAAAAATCTAATTTTGTTAAGTTACCAGGAGATAAATTCTTTCCTTTAAACAGCTACTACAAGTATCCTATATTTCTTTACATAAAATGTTGTTGGTTTGGGAGGCTGAGGTGGGCGGATCACAAGGTCAGGAGTTCAAGACCAGCTTGGCCAAGATGGTGAAACCCCATCTCTACTAAAAATACAAAAAGTTAGCCGGGCATGTTGGCAGGCGCCTGTAATCCCAGCTACTCAGGAGCCTGAGGCTGAGAACTGCTTGAATCCGAGAGGTGGAGGTTGCAGTGAGCCACGATCACGCCACTGCACTCCAGTCTGGGCAATAAGAGCGAAACTCCGTCTGGGGGGAAAAAAAAAGAAAGACAAAGGATTTAAATTGACACTTCTCCAAAGAAGACAGACAAATGGCCAATAAACCTAAGAAAAGATTAACATCATTAGTCATTAGGGAAATGCAAATCAAAACCACAGTGAGTCCCAGGAGGTAGCACAAAAATCCCAGCACTTTGGGAAGCCAAGGCAGGAGGATCACTTGAGCCCAGGAGTTCGGGACCAGCCTGGGCAACATAAATGAGACCCTGTCTCTAGGGTGGCATTTGCCTGTAGTCTCAGCTATTCAGGATGCTGAGGTGGGAGGACAACTTGAACCCAGGAAGGTGAGGCTACTGTCAGCTATGATTGCGCCACTGCATCGTAGCCTGGGCGACAGAGCAAGACCCTGTTTCTAAAAACAAAATAAAACCAAAAGAAGCCCATGATGAGATACCACTTCATATCCACTATGAATAAAGAAAGACAGGCTGGGCGCAGTGGCTCATGCCTGTAATCCCAGCATTCTGGGAGCCCGAGGCAGGAGGATCACCTGAGGTCAGGAGTTCGAGATCAGCCTGACCAACATAGTGAAATCTTGTCTCTACTAAAAATACAAAAATCAGCTGGGTGTGGTGGTGGGCACCTATAATCCCAGCTACTTGGGAGGCTGAGACAGAATTGCTTGAATCTGGGAGGTGGAGGTTGCAGTGAGCCGAGATAGTGCCACCGCAACCTGGTGGCAGAGTGAGACTCTGTCTCCAAAAAAAAAAAAAAAAAAAAAAAAAAAAAAAAAAAGACAGACAGACAAGTGGTAAAAAGGATGTGGAGAAACTGGAACCCTCATATTGCTGGTCAGATTGTAAAATGGTACAGCTGCTATGGAAAACAGTTTAGCAATTCTGTAGAAACTAAACAGAGTTACCACATGACCCAGCAATTCCACTCCTAAACATATACCCAAGAGAATTAGAAACATATGTCCACACAAAAACTTGTACACAGATGTTCATGGGAGCATTATTCAGAACAGCCAACAAGTAGAAACAATGTAAATGTCCATCACCTGATGAATGTCTAAACAATGAAATATTATTCAGCCATAAAAAGCAATGAAATACTGATATATGCTGCAAACTGGATAAACTTTAAAAACATGCTAAAGAAAATAAGGCTGGTATGAAATGCCACATATCGTATAATTCCATTGTATGAGATACCCAGAATAGACAAACCCATTGATAGAGAAAGTAGTTAATAGTTAACAGGGCTAGGAGGGGAGGAGGGTGGAGAGTGACTAAGGGCTATGGAGTTTCTTTCTGGGGTGATGAAAAATGTTCTGGAATTAGATAGTGGAGATGATCATTCAACTTGGTAAATATCTTTTTTTTCTTTTGAGACGAGACAAAGTCTCGCTCTGTCGCCCAGGCTGGAGTGCAGTGGTGCGATCTGGCTCACTGCAGCCTCTGCCTCCTGGGTTCAAGAGATTCTCCTGCTTCAGCCTCCTGAGTAGTTGGGACTACAGGTGTGCCCCACCACACAGGCGAATTTTTTGTATTTTTATTAGAGACGGGGTTTCACCGTGTTAGCCAGGATGGTCTCGATCTCCTGACCTCGTGATCCACCCACCTTGGCCTCCCAAAGTGCTGGGATTACAGGCGTGAGCCACCATGCCTGGCCTCTTTTTTTTGAGACGGAGTCTCGCTCTGTCACCCAGGCTGGAGTGCAGTGGTGTGATCTCGGCTCACTGCAACCTCCGCCTCCCGGGTTCAAGCAATTCTCCTGTCTCAGCCTCCCAAGTAGCTGGGATTACAGGTACATGCCACCAAGCCTGGCTAATTTTTGTGTTTTTAGTAGAGATGGGGTTTCACCATGTTGGTCAGGCTGGTCTCAAACTCCTGACCTCATGATCTGCCCACCTCGGCCTCCCAAAGTGCTGGGATTACAGGCATAAGCCACCGTGCCGGGCCACAACTTGGTAAATATTTTAAAACCACTGAAGATGAATTGCATGGTATATGAATGATGATATCTCAAATAAATTTTTAAAAGGAAAGGATTAGGCCTACATGTACAGCTGTCCCTTGGCACATATAGGAGACTAGTTCTAGGACCACCCACATATAACCAAATCAATGCATACTCAAGTCCTGCAGTCGGCCCTGTGGAGCCCACACATATGAAAAGTTAGCTCCTCATATATGCTGGCCATTATGTGTTTGGTTGAATAAAAGCTAGCTATAAGTGGGCCTGAGCAATTCAAACCCACTGTTCAGGAGTCAACTGCATTAACATACACAGCTCTCAAAACATTGCGTACTGAAAACAAGCAATTTGCAAAAATATGAATATGCTATTTATACTTTAAAAAAAATCACACGTTCAATGAAGATATGTTATAGAACTTTATAGCTTCATCTATCAGGGTCTATTCTTTTCTCATAAAGGAGGATCTATATATGCATTCTTCAAGTAATTAAAAATAATTAAAATTATAAAAAAGTAGACAATTACTTAAACAGGCCATTCACAAAAGAATTACAACTGACCAAAAAGCATATAAAAAGATGTTTACAAACTAGTATCCAAATAAATGCAGACTTAAAATGCAGGCCAGGCATGGTGGCTCACACCTGTAATGCCAGCACTTTGGGAGGCCAAGGCAGGTGAATCACCTGAGGTCAGGAATTCGAGACCAGCCTGGCCAACAAGGTGAAACCCCGTCTCTACTAAAAATACAAAAATTAGCCTGGCATGGTGGTGGGCACCTGTAATCCCAGCTACTTGGGAGGCTGCAGCTGAGGCACCTGAGGCTGGCACTTGAATCCAGGTGGCGGAAGTTGCAGTGAGCCGAGATCGCGCCACTGCACTCCAGCCTGGGTGAGAACAGTGAAACTGCCTCAGAAAAACAATAGAAACAAAAAACAAACAAAAAAAACAGGCTGAGTTATCCCTTAACCAAAATGCATGGGACCAGAAGTGTTTCAGAGTTCAAATGTTTTCACGTTTTGGAATATTCACAGAAATACACTGGTTAAGCACCCCTACATGAAATCTGAAATCTGAAATGCTCCAATGGAGCATTTCCTTTAAGCGTCATGACGCACTCAAAAGGATTTCAGAGCATTTTGAATTCCAGATTTTCAGACTATGGATGCTCAACCTGTTAGTAACCTGAGATCAAATAAAACTCTCTTTAGGACTATGAAGACCCAACTTTTAATGATCAGACACAGAAGGATTCAAAAGGATGCATTCTGAAAAGACTTTTATTATGGGTACACAAAACTAAGGGAGGAGGGGCTCACTGCACTGCTAGGGCCTACAAATAGTTACAGAGGACAGGGACAGTGTCATGATCATCTGCATATTTTCTGAGCCTAGCGATGTCTGAATCAACACATTTGCTATTAATTTTGCACATAAGTGTGTGCTCTTTTTTTCATTCTTTCCTTCCACATTTTCTACTCCCATATCACCACCCACAATTAGAATTCTCAAAGCAAACAGGCCTCAGCCTTGAATTGATTACACTAAAGTAGTGTTTCCACACTTGGTCTAACTAATAATATACATATACTACTAACATACAAATTCTAGGACCCTATCCCACATCTACAGAATCATAATTTCTAGGGAAGGAGTTTGGGAATCTCTAAGTTTAACAGTCACCTTCAGTGACTAATACAACCTGGCAAGTTTTGGAAAGAATGCATAGAAGGAAAATAAATTTAATCCCAAGAGGAGCTAGTTTACTCCTAAAGTATCTCCAGATGGTAGAAATGTATGATATAGGAATTTCTGAATAGCAATTCTTCACTGCTATGTGACCTTGAATGAGTTACTTAAACTTGCTAAATCTCAGTTTATTTATAAAAAGGAGAATACTCTTTGTTCTGGCAAAATTAAGGGTGCAAGAATAAAACTATATATGTTGGCATTTATTAAATATTAGTTTCTTTCCTTTTCTACTCTAAGAAATTATTCTTTTTTCTTTTTTTTCTTTCTTTCTTTTTTTTTTTTTTTGGAGACGGAGTTTCACTCTTGTTTCCCAGGCTAGAGTGCAGTGGTGTGATCTCGGCTCACTGCAGCCTCCGCTTCCTAGGTTCAAGCAATTCTCCTGCCTCGGCTTCCTGAGTAGTTGGGATTACAGGTGCCCGTCACCACGCCCAGCTAATTTTGTATTTTTAGTAGAGATGGGGTTTCACCACGTTGGCCAGGCTGGTCTTGAATGCCTCACCTCTGGTGATCTGCCTACCTCAGCCTCCCATAGTGCTGGGATTACAGGTGTAAGCCACCGCGCCTGGCAACAAATTATTCTTTAGGTCTATAAAGGTTGAAATGTTTCTTTGAAGAAAAAAAAGGAGGAAAATTTCTTGATTAAAATATAAGACACTGACCTTATAAATTGAACAATTTTCAGCCTCTGTATAATTTTATTATATCACATCAAATTTGTTTAGAAGGTTTTAACATCCAGTTCTACCTTTTTTTTTTGAGATGGAGTTTCACTCTGTCGCCCAGGCTGGAGAAGTGCAGTGGTGTGATTTTGGCTCACCATGACCTCCACCTCCCAGGTTCAAGCGATTCTCCTGTCTCAGCCTCCCGAACAGCTGGGACTTCAGATGCACGCCACCACGCCCGGCTAATTTTTGTATTTTTAGTAGAGATGGGGTTTCACCATATTGAGCAGGCTGGTCTCAAGCTCCTGACCTCAAGTGATCAGCCCGCCTCGGCCTCCCAAAGTCCTGTGATTACTGGTGTGAGCCACAGCGCCTGGCCCACTTTCATTTTATGTTGTGATCCAAATTAAATTTTGTTCAGAACCCCTAATATTCCAGCTATGGGATGGAGCTACTTTAAGTCTTTCCAGTACATAAAAATACACTACATCTAGTACCTTTTCATATGGTGGCCAATTATGGTTAATGGTAAGTGTGAAATTGTAACCAAAGTCTCAATATTAGGGTTAGGAGATAGAGAATACTCTCTAGCCAACCATCAGACACTGAAGTCTTACAATCTTGAAGCTTTCTTCAATTGGATTGTATAGGAAGGCTGACATGGTGGTACAATTCATTACCATTAACTCTAAATTATGTTAAGTAATGAGTTTTTTGATTATTTGATTCATTAATGAAAATATCTGTAGTAGAATCTTTGCATTTCAGAGAGTTACTGACACTAACAGCAAAAGTAGGATACATGATTTTTTTCCTTCTTTTTTTCTTTTTTTGAGACAGGGTCTTGCTTTGTCGCCGAGGCTGGAATTCAATGGCTGGCTCGCTGCTGCCTCACCTCCCAGGCTCAAGCGATCCTCCTACCTCAGCCCCTAAGTAGCTGGAACTATAGCCATGCACCACCATGCCTAGCTAATTTTATTTTTTTATACATATGGGGTTTTGCCATGTTGCTCAGGCTGGTTTTGAACTTCTGGGCTCAAGCACTCTGCCTACCTCAGCCTCTGAAAGTGCTGGGATTACAGGTGTGAGTCACTGTGCCCAGCCCTGATTTCTTCCTTCTCTGAGTGTCTGAATCATTAATAATTATCAGATGCTTCCTGGAATTGAGGGCTTACCTCCTTTGGTAAGTACTAAGGGAAATTACCTTAATATATGAATGACTGGCCTTCCCAGCCATGTGAGATATTCAATATGTATTTGAAAAAAGTAGTAATAAATACAGAATAAATAAATCTTGGTTCTCCTATAGCCTAATGATCACATCCAGAAATTCACAAAATCTAATTTGAAATAAACACAAGTAAGCAAAATAAAGAAGCAAATGTTTTTCTTAAATTATCTCTTACACAACAGTGCAAACTATTACCAGTCCTGAAGATTTTCTAGTATATAGTGAACATAAGAGAGAATCATGTAAGCTCATACAATTTACATATAATTTATATAACATACAAAGTCACATACATTTATCTATTTCATATAATCCATATTTCTACACATTTAATACAATTTATATATATATATATATATATATATATATTTCTTTTTTTTGAGACAGGGTCTCTGTCACCCAGGATGGGGTACAGTGGCATGACCATGGCTCACTGCAGCCTCAACCTTCTTAAAAGAAGTAGCTAAGACCACAGGTATGCACCACCATACCTGGCTATTTTTTTTTTGGAAAGACAGGTGTCTCAACATGTTGCCCAGGCAGGTCTTGAACTCCTAGGCTCAAGGGATTCTCCCATCTCCTCCTTCCAAAGTGCTAGGATTATAGGCATAAGCCGTTTGCACCTGGCCTATATTTATACATTTTACATAATTTACATATTTTTATACACTTAGTAATTTACAGAAAATGTAGGGAAAAAAGAACAGTAGAAGATGTAATACTTACATACAAAGGTCTCTACATGTGTGCACAAGTCGCCACATTTAGGACAGCGCAGCTGGTTTCCACCTTTCCCAGAATTCCCAGAGCCTGATTTCTTACTACTTCCCTCATTTGCTGATTTCTAACGTTTATGAAGGAGAAAAAAGGAAGAGTGTCAATTATTAGTTTCAGGCAACCAACTTAAATGTAAACAATACTGTTTGTAATTAATTTTATAATCTTCTATATTTCTAGGATGAAATTATTAGTATATTTTATAATTCTATTACTGGTGTCAGAAGATCTATTTACTTCAAAAATCAAATCAGTTCTAGTAAATACATATATATCTGCAGTCCTCCTTTGTATAACATGTGCCAACATATATAATAAACAGCTTTCATTCAATGACTCAGGCACTAGAAAATTTACTAAAGGTAAAAAACATTTCAATGAAATTGAATCAGGAGTTATCATGGTAGGTAATGACTCTGACTATTCTTAGATCTAACTTTTCTCATCTCTAAAATGGGAATAATTTTACTCACATCAGAGTCACTGTTAAGTATGGATATGTAAGTGTCTCACATTTTGCCTAACATATAAAATTAACTCAAGTGTTAGTCAAATTCATGTAATGAAAAAAACTGGTAAGTCACTGACTCAATACAACTACCAACATAAGTTATACTAGCTACAACATAAAGTTATACCAGAAATATGAAATTTTTAGGCTACCAGAGTAGCCCAACATTAAGTTATACCACAAATCTGAAATTTTTAGGTAGAGGATAAAGTGAGGTTTATACTGTCATGGGTTATAAGAGTTATATGAAAGCAGGAAATGATGGCTATTCCTAATTCAATCCTACTGACTGTCATTTAATGACACTTCTTTACTACTTTGGGGTGTAAGAAATTTTAATTACTGCTTACTATGTGCAATGCTTATAAAAGTATTTTAAGGTTCAAAATGAAACATCTAATTACATAAAATTATTCAGATCATTTTAGCTATCTCATATTTCCTACAGAAAACATATAAGCCAGTAAGAGACAGTACTATTATATTTTTTTAAAGGAGGGAACTCACAATGTGTACAGATGCCAATAAGATAAAATAATTACCTTATTTCCATCTCCAGAACCATCTTTACTTATCCCATCTTTTGAGGCAAAGTATGCTGGTGTTTCTGTAAAGGATCTAAGAGGAGCTCTTCGCAGAATCTGAGTTTCAAATGTCCCAAGCCTTCCTAAAACTGACATATGAATGCGACCACCAGAAATACCTGAAAATAAAAGGAAATCTACATCAAATATAGACATGCCTCAATAAATTCCCTGGAAACAAAAATTCCTTGAGCATAAAGGAGGTTGAAAAAAAGCTATCATTTTCACAGTAGTATAAACTGAGAGAAAAAAATGACACCAACGGAGGCAAAGTCCTTTCAAAAACAGGCCAGCAGGTCTGGGCCTCTGAAAGATTCTAAATAAATAAAGGTGTTTCTTTCTGTATGTGTCCTTTGGAAATAAGGCAAGATCACCTACGTCATAACTTTTTCAAAGTTTGAATGGACTTCAACATCTGCCTCACCTGTAAGATTTTGAAAAAGGCCATTTATGCCCTATATTCTTATTATTTCTACCAATGAGAATAAACATCTGACAGCAACTCATCTGTTATTATATAAGAATACTATCTGGGCCGGGTGTGGTGGCTCACCCCTGTAATCCTAGCATTTTGGGAGGCCTAGGCGGGTGGATCACTAGAGGTCAGGAGTTCAAAACCAGCCTGGCCAACATGGTGAAACCCCGTCTCTACTAAAAATAAAAAAAAATTGGCCACGCATGGTGGTGGGCGCCTTTAATCCCAGCTACTCGGGAGGCTGAGGCAGGAAAATCGCTTGAACCCGGGAGGTGAAGTTTGCAGCGAACTGAAGTCGTGCCACCGCACTCCAGCCTGGGTGACAGAGCGAGACTCCATCTCAAAAAAAAGAAAAAAAAAAAAAAATCTGTAACAGTGGAAATAAACTTCAAATGTTCTTTAAGGTCAGGCGCGGTGGCTCATGCCTGTAATCCCAGAGTTCGAGACCAGCCTGGCCAACATGGTGAAACCCTGTCTCTTCTGAAAATACAAAAATTAGCTGGGTGTGCTGGCAGGCGTCTGTAATCCCAGCTACTCAGGAGGCTGAGGCAGGCGAATTGCTTGAACCCAGGAGGCAGAGGTTGCAGTGAGCCAAGATTATGCCACTGCACTCCAGCCTGGGCAACAGAGGGAGACTCTGTCTCAAAAAAAAAAAAAAGTTCTTTAAAAAATTGTGTTATTCCACTTATACGTGGTACTTAGAAGGCAAAATCATAGAGTCAATGAGTAGAATGGCGGTTCCTGGGGGTTGGGGAAAATGGAGAGTTATTGTTGTAATGGGTACAGAGCTTCAGTTTTACAAGATGATGGCAATGGTTGCACAGTATCAATGTACTTAATACTACCGAACTATACACTAAAAATAGTTAAGTCTTGTAAATCTTATATGTATCTTACCACAATAAAAAAATTGAAGGAGCCAGGTGTGATGGCTCACGCCTGTAATCCCAGCACTTTGGGAGGTTGAGGTGGGTGGATCACTTGAGGTTAGGAGTTTAAGACCAGCCTGGCCAACATGGTGAAACCCTGTCTCTACTAAAGATACAAAAAGTAGCCAGGCGTGGTGACAGGTGCCTGTAATCCCAGCTACTTGGGAAGCTGAGGCAGGGGAATCGCTTGAACGAGGCAGAGGTTGCAGTGAGCCGAGATTGCGCCACTGTACTCCAGCCTGTGCAACGGAGCGAGGCTCTGTCTCAAAATAAATAAATAAATAAATAAATAAATAAATAAATAAATAAAGATAGTATCAATCTCAAAAGTAGGCTTAGAAAAAGTAATTGAGGGGGCCAGGTGCGGTGACTCATGCCAGTAATCCCAGCACTTTGGGAGGCCCAGGGGGGCAGATCACGAGGTCAGGAGATCGAGACCATCCTGGCTAATACCGTGCAACCACATCTCTACTAAAAATACAAAAAATTAGCTGGGCATGGTGACACGCGCCTGTAGTCTCAGCTACCCGGGATGCTGAGGCAGAAGAATCGCTTGAACCCAGGAAGCAGAGGTTGCAGTGAGCCGAGATGGCACCACTGCACTCCAGCTTAAGGAACAGAGTCTCCATCTCAAAAAAAAAAAAAAAAAAAGAAAGAAAGAAAGAAAAAGAAAAAGTAATTGAGGGAGAGTGACAGATGCAATCAATCAAAATGACCATTCACCAATCATAAAATCCTCATAAAAATGATAAAGCTCTGTAGCAAACTAATTGGGATTTCTAACACTTTTTGTGCCATGAACCCCTTAAGCAGTCTGGTGAAGCCTCTGAATAGATCTTCTCAGAATAATATTTTTAAATGTATAAAATAAAATACATAACAAAGGAAACAAATTATAATGAAGTAGTTATCAAAAAATTTTAAAAATATGCCTCTTTATCAACAAGCAAAATTAAATAAGATCTAACAGCTTTTTAAATAATTACTATGATTTCAAAGTAGCAAAAAGTATGGACAATATTCTGAAATATCAGCAACTATAATGTGATATGAAAATATTTCTGATTTTGATTGATGACAAATCCACAGACACTTCTAAGACTACTGTGGATGTGTTGCCTACATTCATAGGCCAAGGAAACGTTGTGTTTCAGTTAGAGCTTAGTGAAAATAAAGTTCACAGAATCTCTGAATTCTATTCAAGGACCCTTTGGAGGCCTGTAAACCCCAGGTGAAGAAGCTCTGAAAGCCAAAAAAGAGAAGTGTTTCTGTAAAGTATATTTCACCAGATTACCTGGCAGCAACCAGAAAAAACAATTTAAGTTTCACTATTTACAGAACTTTATCATACAGACAAAGCTTTCTAAATTTCAGAACAACTGTTTTTAAAAAGAAATACTAGTCAGGGTGCGGTGGTCACGCCTGTAATCCCAGCACTTTGGGAAGCCAAGGCGGGTGATCTCCTGGGGTCCAGGAGTTGGAGTCCAGCCTGACGAACATGGCAAAATCCCGTCTCTACTAAAAATATAAAAATTAGTGGGGCGTGGTGGCGCGCGCCTGTAATCCCAGCTTACTCAGGAGGCTGAGGCAGAAGAATTGCTTGAACCCAGGAGACGGAGGTTGCAGTGAGCCGAGATCGCGCTACTGCACTCCAGCCTGGGCAACTTAGCAGATTCCATCAAGAAAGACACACAAAAAGAGGCCAGGCGCGGTGGCTCACGCCTGTAATCCCAGCACTTTGGGAGGCCGAGGCGGACGGATCACAAGATCAGGAGATCGAGACCATCCTGGCTAACATGGTGAAACCCCGTCTCTACTAAAAATACAAAAATTAGCCAGGCGTGGTGGCGGGCGCCTGCAGTCCCAGCTACTCGGGAGGCTGAGGCAGGAGAATGGCGTGAACCCAGGAGGCGGAGTTTGCAGTAAACTGAGATCTGGCCACTGCACTCCAGCCTGAGCGACAGAGCGAGACTCTGTCTCAAAAAAAAAAGAAAGAAAGAAAGAAAATAAGACAGAAAGACAGACAGTAGATGGAAAGAAAGACAGAAAGGAAAGAAAGACAGGAAGGAAGGAAAGGAAGGAAGGAAGGAGAAAAGAAAAGAAAAAGAAAGAAAACAGTCGTTTTGAAAAGAAAAAAAAATAACTGCCTATCTCCTATGATTCAAAAATGTTCACGGACTCTTGGCTACAAGAGATCAGTAACACTTTCAAAGAAGCCGTCCCTGACCAAAGGGAACACACACATACTTCATCCACCCACTGGAAACTATTATTCTTTGTCTACTCCACTAGATTTAAACATAAGGGTGAGGACTTATTCACCATTCTACCTCCAGCACTAAAAGAAGGCCTGACACACAGTGGACCCTTGACAAATATTAATATATATCAGATAAATGGATTAAAATATGTCACTTTAAAGTGTTTGCAAATCGAATTCCTGGAATCGGGACATCTACTGGTTGAGGCTTAACATCGATTTAGGATTAAATTTACTCCCTTACATTTATATATCATTTTACAAAATGCTTCTGCCCACATTACCTCATTCAATCCTTCCTTCTGTAGTAAAGAAACTGGAAGATATATTTAGTAAACAATAAGGATTTTATAATTGGCTTAGAAGTTAGATAAAAGGGGCCTTTTAAAAAATCCATCCAAGGGTCATAAACCGATAAGCCAAAATAAAACGAATTTGTCTAGAAGTCAGTCATTATAACAGGATCTAGCCTCGTGGTCTGACATCCACAGATTTGAGGAAGAGAAAAAAAGTTTATTTTCCAGACTCTCTTGGCTGGGGCGCCATTCTTTCACAGCTTCAGATAAACAGAAAGAAAAGGTAAACAACATGCCCCACTCTTAGGAAACTACCTCCCGGTCAAGTTGGGAAAGCCAGCAAAGGACTGCTGAAACACCCAAGTACTTCCGAACCAACTCCTGCGGGACTTCTCCCCATCTCTCCCGCCGCTGTCCTGCGGGCCCCGGGGCTTGCCTGACGCCGGGAAGTATTGTGAACCTTGTTTATGTCCCAGTGTCAGGGCCGCACAGTGACAGTAACATCTCGGGTATCGCGCGGCTTGCGTCCGGGACGGCCATCTGGGTGCCCCGAGTCCTGGGGGACCCTAGTAGGGACAGATCCTCAGCCGAGCCCCTCCTGGAGCCCCCAACGGGCCCGAGGGGGATCCCGGCCAGGCTGCGGAAGAAGAGCCGCAGCCATGGCAGGCGGCGGTCCCCGGCAGGGCTGAGTGGGATCTGGAGA
Source organism: Pan troglodytes (assembly GCF_028858775.2). Lineage (NCBI taxonomy): Eukaryota > Metazoa > Chordata > Mammalia > Primates > Hominidae > Pan > Pan troglodytes. The sequence goes on from NC_072414.2 coordinate 57,175,441, forward strand.
CATTTTTTAATAACAGGAGCATTTTGTGCCTTTCAGGGTTTCTACAAAGTGGCCGCATTCCGGCCCCAAAGTCAGCAGGCCTGAAAGCGTGCAGGCAGGCGCGCGGGAAGGAGTTTACTTCCAATTTGAGCAACGGCTGCTCCAGAGGTTGGCAGAGCCCCATTCCACGGGGAAAGTGGTGGGTGCCGGGCGAAGCGCCGCGCATTCCCTCACACTCCCCGGGTGCAGCAGGCCTCGTGCCCTCCCCGGGGCCCCCAACCATTGGCCAGTCCACCCCCCCGCGACAGGCTGAGGGCTCAGGAGTGGCACTATTTCGTTACCTCTCTGCGCGGAGGCGAGTGAGGAGGTGATGAGCCGGGCGGCCGCCGCGCCGCAAGTACAAGCACCGCAGCTGGGCATCTCCGCGAGGCCTAGGCCGGGGCTTCGCCCCTTGAGGACCTCCGGGTCACAGCGGCGTGAATCCTGCCCGCAAGGCGCGCTGACTCGGTTCCGAACCCTTTCGCGGGCCCTAGACCCCGTGGAGAGTTCACCTGCCCGGCAGCCAGGCCTTCACGCTTCTCTGCCCCACAGCCGTCTATTCACCACAGTAGACACCCAACCCCCCCTCCCTTCCCCTTCTCCCCCCACCCCCAGCCTACGGGGCCCGGGGAGCTTGCGCGCGCCTGCGCCCTAGGCCCGGGGAGGGGGCGGAGGGCGTAGGCACGCGCCGTGTTTACGAGCTGGTGAAGCTACGTGAGGCGAAGGCGAGGGGGTGGTGCCCTGGGCGCCAATGAGTTCCCTACGGCAAGCGTCTAGCCCCAACTGGGGCGACTACAGGTCCCGACGCTCAAGGTTGCCAAAAGCCCTTTTATCCTAAAGTTGAAAGGTTTTGCGATAGACGCGGAGAGATGCATGCCGGGACTTGTAGTCCCGAGTCGTCATAGTCGAGCTCTTCTTCTGGTCACTTTTAGTGGGCGGCAGGGAAGGTCAAGGTGAGGCTGGTGGCTTAACCCTCCAGGGGGGAAGTCTCTAAAGTGCCTTGGTAGGCACTAGATGCTTCAGATTCACTAAATTTCTTCCCCCGAGATTCCACATCCTGTGTTCCTTATCTTCTCATTCTCCTTAGTTTCATCACTTGTAACATGGAGTTGGTATTGTCAGTTAGTTCCCTGAGCAGCAACTGTTAGTTGGTAACAGCTCCGTCTCCTTGTTCTTTCAGGCCTCGTGGTGATAAAGCTTCTAGCTGTTGCTAGTCCGTGGGTGCTTTAAAGTCTTGAGGGTTTTCTTTTCTTCCTTTCTTTCTTTTTTTTAATTTAGTAAAGATGAGGTCTCCCTGTGTTGCCCAGGCTGGTCTCAAACTCCTGGGCTCAAGTGATCCTCTCGCCTCGCCCTCCCAAAGTGCTGGGATTACAGGCGTGAGCCACCACGCCCGGCTGGTTTTCTTAAACCTGATCACACCCTAGTAAATACTCCCTTCATTAAACCCTTTTCTGTTAGGCTTTGTTTGAGCCCTCTTGCAGGGCTTGCTTCTGCACAGCTAAACAGATGGACCAGCTGCACAAGATGGAGAATGGTGACAAGTGAGTCACGCCCTTGTCTCATCTGGGTTAGTGCCAGACTGAGTACGTTGTGTATGAGATTCTGATTAACTCTGAACCCCAGAGAAATTGCCAAGTGAGCTTAGGTACCTTTATTTCTGAGCTTTGGGGGTGCGGATGGGGAGGCAGCAAAGGGAGAGGCAAGACCAGGTCACACAAGTCAGTGAGCCCTCCTCAATCTCCATCCAGTCCAGAGAAATGTGGCTTCTAGCTCCCTGTGTCTAGCTGTGAGAAGGGCCATTGGCCTTGGCCCGGGGCACAATTTTTCTCTCTCTTTGGAGAGGTGACTCCTGGTACTCCCTCAGCATAAAGTGGCAGAGACCAGAAGAGAGCCCACGTCTTCCCTCACCAAGACCTTGGCCTTCCTCCCCTGAGTCCATTAATAGAATTTTGAGAGAGGAGAGTCTCCAATGTTCCCTCAATCCAGTGTTTCAAACTATGTTCACAGAATTTCTCAAAAGCTATAGCTTTGTAGTAGAGGTGAAGGAACCCAGTAGATGGACCTTCCCTGCCAACCCGCCATGCCACCCCAAAATCAACCAGAGCAGCTCTGCCTTCAACTATTTCATTACTGGGGTTTTGTTTGAAAATAGTTCTGCATTAAGACAATGTATGAAATTCATTGAGTCAAGGACAAACCTTTCCTTTTATAAATGAACTGAGGTCCTCTAACACCCAATTTAAATTCTTTTCATCCCACTCCCACCTTATTTTTCAATTGTGTCACATTTTCTTCTCATTATAAAAATAAAGAAGAGATTGTTCGCCAAAACCTATAGATTGCTGTAAGCAAGCTGAGTAAGAGTGTTGCTAAATCAAGGCTCAGGCTAGGGGAACCACTCCAGTAAGACTTCCTTTTCCCTGTCTATTCTAGGGAATTGACTTCACATTCATTCAGTCAACAAATATTTATTAACCACTAGTTACATGCCAGACACTGGGGAAATAGCGCTGAATTTTTTTAAATTTTCCTCCTCTCGTGGAGCTTCCATTCTAGTGGAGAAAGATAAGACAGTAAGTAAGTAAAATATACTGGTAGTATGATGACATGAGAATATCCTTATATTGTTGTGTAGCATATCCTTATATTATTTCCAGAATCACTGAGTATTTAATTTTATTTACAGGTTGATGTGTGTTTAGCCTTGTATTCCCAATTGGACTATGAGCTCTTTGACACAGGCACTTAATTATATACTTGGGGCCGGGCGCAGTGGCTCACGCCTGTAATCGCAGCACTTTGGGAGGCCGAGGGGTAGATCACTTGAGGTCAGGAGTTTGAGACCAGCCTGGACAACATGATGAAACCCTGCCTCTACTAAAAATACAAAAATTAGCTGGGCATGGCGGCGGATGCCGGTAATCCCAGCTACTCGGGAGGCCGAGGCAGGAGAATCACTTGAACCTGGGAGGCAGAGGTTGCAATGATCCGAGACTGCGCCACTGTACTCCAGCCTGGGCGACAGAGGGAGACTCTGTCTCAAAAAAAAAAAAAAAAAATATATATATATATATATGTGTATATATATATATACACACACACACACACAGACACACACACACACACACACACCACACGGGCAGAATCCATAGCAGAAATTCAGTAAATACTTGATTAAGTACTTATCTTCCAGCAATACGTTTGCTTAGCAGAATCATGGGATGGTGTCTTCATGAAATACAGCACATGGCCGGGTGTGGTGGCTCACGCCTGTAATCCCAGCACTTTCAGAGGCTGAGGTGGGGAGTAATCTGAGGTCTGGCCAACATGGTGAAACCCCATCTCTACTAAAAATACAAAAATTATTAGAGCGTGGTGGTGCGTGCCTGCAATCCCAACTACTCCGGAGGCTGAAGCAGGAGAATTGCTTGAACCTGGAAGGCAGAGGTTGCAGTGAGCTGAGACCACACCACTGTACTCCAGCCTGGGTGACAGAGTAAGACTGTCTCAAAAAAATAAATAAAATAAAATAAAATTCAACACATAAGCAAGCAAATTACAATGGACAAAGAGGTGAGTGTTAATACACATAAGTTCTACAAACGTAAACAATGATTAATCCAACTTTTTGGGTTCCCAAAAGGAATTCCCAGAGGTTGCCTGATTAGCAGAGTATAGACTTTGCCCTAGAAAGTACAAAACAGAGGGAGCTGTACACAACTTTAACTTTTTCTCAGCAATGTGAACAAAGGTCATGTAGCTTTGGTATGAGGCTGGTGATGGCTTTATCACACAGGCCGCAGAAATTTGGTAGTTTCAATGCATTCCTCTAAAACTATGCTCTGTAGGTCAGAATTTACCGATAGACTATTGGGATCAGCACCCAATAAGCATGGACTGAGACACTAACTTTGTGGTAGGCTCTTTGATGTTATAAGTCTTATAGTGGTATTTAGACCAGAGAACTTGTACCACAGGGATAATCAAGACTTCCCAAGTGGTATTTGAGCATAGGTGGGGGTCAAGTTTAAATAAAATAAGATCCATGTTAGAAATGGTTCAGATGTTAAAGATCATTCTTTAGGAACCACTTGGTTGTTTGGCAGAGGAGCATGTTCTGTTTTACAAGTGTATGTTCTCTGACCTGAATTTCACAGGTTGGAAGAGTGTCCTTGCTGCATGGTGTGTGGCAGAGTAGCCATGAGATGGAGCAGAACTTGGGGTCTGAGCAAAGAGTACTGGGTCTCCAGAGGCTCACTGGACTTCTGTCTCACTTGGCACTGCATAGATAACCTCTGGTCAGGTTCCTATCAGGCCATCCTCTCAAGTTATGAATTCAAAAGCACAGAGCCGGCTGGGCGTGGTGGCTCACACCTGTAATCCCAGCACTTTGGGAGGCTGAGGCAGGTGGATCACGAGGTCAGGAGTTTGCGACCAGCCTAACCCACATGGTGAAACCCCATCTCTACTAAAAATACAAAAATTAGGTAGGTGTGGTGGCGTACTCCTGTAATCCCAGCTACTCAGGAGGCTGAGGTGGGAGAATTGCTTGAACCCAGGAGGCGAAGGTTGCAGTGAGCCGATATCGTGCCATTGCACTCCAGCCTGGGCGACAGAGCGAGACTCCGTCTGAAAACAAAACAAAACAAAACAAAACAAAACCCAGAGCCATCTGAGATTATCCCTGTGAGAAAATGGATCCTTCACCAGGAAAGTGATGGCAAATACTTGTGGTCATATCAGCCCTTCCACATCACACCTACTTTCAGCTGTTTTCTGACAGATTAATGACGCTTTAAAAAGAAAGTCAAGTGCAGTTTTCCAGCTCAAATAGTTTACACTGGAGGAGTTAACTCCTTGAGTTATTTACTTTTTGCGAACTACATAGCTGAAGGCACATAACTTTTTTTTGAGACAGAGTCTCCATCTGTCACCCAGGCTGAAGTGCAGTGGCACCATCTCAGCTCACTGCAACCTCTGCCTCCTGGGTTCAAGTGATTCTCCTGCCTCAGCCTCCTGAGTAGCTGGGATTACAGGCATGTGCCACCATGCCCGGTTAATTTTTGTATTTTTAGTAGAGGCAGAGTTTCACTATGTTGGCCGTGCTAGTTTCAAACCCCTGACCTCAAGTGATCCGCCTGCCTCAGCCTCCCAAAGTGCTGGGATTACAGGCATGAGCCATTGCACCCAGTCAGGCACATAACTTTTTATGTCTTCATTTTATGTAAAACTTTTTCTTTTGTCTTTTTTTTTTTTTTTTTTTTTTGTGAGATGGAGTCTCACTCTGTGGCCAGGCTGGAGTGCAGTGGTGCGATCCTGGCTCACTGTAACCTCTGGCTCCTCGGTTCAAGCGATTCTCCTACCTCAGCCTCCTGAGTAGCTGGGACTACAGGCGCACACCACCATGCCCAGCTAGTTTTTGTATTTTTAGTAGAGACGGGGTTTCACCATGTTGGCCAGGATGGTTTTGATCTATTGACCTCATGATCCGCCTGCCTTGGCCTCCCAAAGTGTTGGGATTACAGGTGTGAGCCACCATGCCGGCCCTCTTTTTCTTTTATACTTGATTTTACCTCCCAGCATTATGAGTTGCTACAAGAAATATTTTAACAAATTAGAGTCCATGAGTCTTAACTCACTCAATATTAGCCCTGATTTTTTTAGATGAGGAAACAGGCCTATTGAAAAGGCAGAGACTTGACCAGGGTCACATAACAAGTGAAAAACAGAGAGAATAGAGCTGGAGTCTTCTGGCTTTAAAACTGTATTTCTCAAGCTTTTCTTTTTTAACCCAAGACTCTTTTCGATAAACATAAAAATCTCACTTCTCGGCCCGGCGCGGTTTCTCACGCCTGTAATCCCAGCACTTTGGGAGGCCAAGGCAGGTGGATCACCTGAGGTCAGGAGTTCCAGACCGGCCTGGCCAACATGGTGAAACCCTGTCTCTACTAAAAATACAAAAATTAGCCGGGTGTGGTGGCACATGCCTGTGATCCCAGCTACTCGGGAGGCTAAGGCAGGAGAATCGCTTGAACCTGGGAGGCAGAGGTTGCAGTGAGCTGAGATCGTGACAATGCACTCCAGCCTGGGTGACAAAGCAAGTCTCCATCTCAACAACAACAACAAAAATCTCGCTTCTCCTCTCCTCCACCAGAAATTCTGGGACATCTTCTCAGAGAGTCATCATTCTTTTGGGAATCTTTGTATCCTCTGAATAAAGACTTTTTTTTTCATGGCCAAACCCTGCTCCTTCATATCAGCAGACATTGATTATCCCTGGAAGGATATAAATATAAATATTGAGGAACTCAATATTTTAAAAGATAAGGACCTGCATCTGTAGGTGGTGCGAACTCAAGATAATATTAACACATCGTATTGAACTTTATAACTTACAAAGGGTTTTCACATCCACTTTCTCATTTGATTATTACAACAACCAAATGATATATTGTTATTATCAGCATTCCAGTTTTGAAGCTGAGAAAATCAAGACACAGAGAGTTTAAGTGACTTGCCCAAGGTCACAGCAGAACCAAGACTTAAATCCAAATCACCATATGGGTTTCCATTACTTCTCTATATCTTATTCCAAAAGCTGATGAGATTTTAGGGGTCTGCAGAATCTCTACCCCCTACCCAGGAACATCTCACATCAAGGAATAAAAATCTGCCCTCCTATTAAGGAAGTGACCCACCATCTTTCCTTTTCTTAAGAATTACTTTGGTTGTAGCCGGGCGCGGTGGCTCAGGCCTGTAGTCCCAGCACTTTGGAGGCTGAGGCTGGCGGATCACGAGCTCAGGAGTTCAAGACCAGCCTGGCCAACCTGGTGAACCCCGTCTCTAAAAATACAAAAATTAGCTGGGCACAGTGATGTGTGCCTGTAGTCCCAGCTACTCAGGAAGCTGAGGCAGGAAAATCGCTTGAACCTGGGAAGCGGAGGTTGCAGTGAGCCGAGATCATGCCACTGCACTCCAGCCTGGGCAGCAAAGTGAGACTCTGGCTCAAAAAAAAAAAAAAGAATTACTTTGGTTGTTTGTTAAAATACATTAGGCCCCTCTCCTAAAGATTTTGACAAAATAGTCTGGAGGAGGGCTCAGGAATCTGTTTTTATTGCTGGATGCTAGAATCAGGAGATGGTAAGATTTATTTGCAGAAATGATATGTTTCCACTGTGCTGATAGAAGTCTGGGCCTTTTTTTCTCAAGGTCTCTTTTAGGCTCCTTCCAACTGCTACTACTTTCTTCCTCAGGGAGTCACTGCCCAACCTTGGTATTGTAGGGTGACCAAGAGGACTACAGCGAGGCGCTCATCATTTTCCTGGGCCTGCCCTTGGGGGCTGGAGGTAACCTTAGATAGCATGAGATCCCCCTTGTCCTCAATTAGACTGCCTCTTGTTCCTCATCCTGATGTTCAGGGAGATGGTCAGCAGATGGTGCTAACTTACCACCCTTCCCTCTGAATCCTTTGGGGGCATTCTTAAAATTAATCCAGTGGAACTTTCAGTGTATCAAATCTTGAAGAGAGTGCTAGGGAATTCTTGTTTGTATTTACTAAAGAGCACAGATGTCAGGAGTAGAAGGACTGGTGTGTGAATCCCAGCTGAGTTCCTTAACAGCCATGTGACCTCTGGTAAGTAAGTTAATTCCATAAGCCTGTTTTTCAACTATAAATTGGGGTGCTCTTGACCTCCTAGAATTAATGTGAGGAATAAATGATCCCTTGGCACTTGCTATAGTGAGTAGGTGCTTACTAAGTAATAAAGATATTTTCCTGTGCAATGTTGTGAATTATGGCTTTCCCTTTATGCCTTTAAAAATTCCTTTAAATAAAAAAATCAAAAAATATAAATAAACAATGAGTTGCATACAAAATAAATAAAAAAATAAAATAAAAAATTACTTTTTCGGTCATGCTTCTTAGCCAGCTAGTTGAGGATCTTACCCTATTCACAGTACTTTAGCATTGTGAGGAACTTGCTTGATTTCAAATGAAACACTTAAAAAGAGATGAAAGAGAGAATATGAACTCTTGGCTTATAAGTCCTTTCCAATTTCCAATTTCCAATTCATGTGCATTAACCATAATATTAGATAATAAAAGTGATTAACAATTATAACCACCCACTGGCTAGGGCCGGGCACGGTGGCTCATGCCTGTAATCCCAGCACTTTGGGAGGCCGAGGCGGGTGGATCACAAGGTCAGGAGATCGAGACCATCCTGGCTAACACGGTGAAACCCGTCTCTACTAAAAATACAAAAAATTAGCCAGTCATGGTGTCGGGCGCCTGTAGTCCCAGCCACTCTGGAGGCTGAGGCAGGAGAATGGCATGAACCTGGGAGGCGGAGCTTGCAGTGAGCCGAGATTGTGCCACTGCACTCCAGCCTGGGTGACAGAGCAAGACTCCGTCTCAAAAACAAACAACCAAACAAACAAAAAAAACAACCAATTATAATCATGTATTACCTGTAAGCAATTGTTAAATATACAGAAGCATCCACTGGCTATGTATGTAAAGTAGTACTCATGGGTAAATTAATCAATAACAAGGTTATGAAGAGAAAAGGCTTCTGAGCCATCAAAGTAGATATTACAAAGTTGGCATATCAAAGTTCATGTACTTTACTCATACCTAGGCTTTCAGAATTTCATTCTGTAAGTCTCTCTGCTCATTTTAAATACTAATTTGATCATATGGATCCCCATTGCATGAGTCAGTAAATTAGAAAGGGAGAATAGGTGCTAGAACCACAGCCAAAGTGTTGTCTAATAGCCTGACAAAAAAGGAAACACAAAAACAGATGTGTGAACTCAACAAGAAGGGTATATAGTCTGGCATCATTTGGGATTAGATAAAATTTTTTATATATCATATCAGCCCTGGTTGCTATTTTATTAGTATTATACTTCCACAATAATGGTATTCATAATACATCAAGAAAAGATTGAATTATGTTATTTCTGTTTTTATAAAAGTAGACTAAATACTTTTATATTTCTACCCCAAAACAATCAAAAGTTAAAAAGTTTTGGAGGCCTGGTGCAGTAGCTCATTTTTGTAATCCCAGCACTTTGAGAGGCCAGGGCAGAAGGATCGCTTGAATCCAGGAGTTTGAAAACAGCCTGGGCAAAACAGTGAGACTCAGTCTCTACAAAAAATAAAATTTAGCCTGGTGTGGTGGCTCATGCCTGTAGTCCTAGCTCCTTGGGAGGCCAAGGTGGGAGGATTGCTTGAACCTGGGAGATCAAGGCTGCAGTGAGCTGTGATAGTGCCATTGCACTCCAGCCTGGGGAACAAAAACGCTGTCTCAAAAAAAAAAAAAAAAAAGTCTTAAATAAAGAGGAAAAGTTTGAATTTTCTGGAAAACTGCTTCTGTAAAACAACTCAATTTCCTATTGTGCTACAGAAATGAAACATCACCTTGTTAAATCTACAAAATTTTCAATCTCTTCCATTTCTAGCAGTGTGGGATACAGCAAATTCTTTTTTTTTGATGAGGGGACAGGGTCTCACTCTGTTGCCCAGACTGGAATACAGTAGCATAATCACAGCTCACTGCAGCCTCTACCTCCCAGGCTCAAGTGCTCCTCCCATCTCAACCTCCCGAGTAGCTGGGACTACAGGTGTGTGCTACCATGCCTGGCTAATTTTTGTATTTTTTAAGAGATAGGGTTTCACCATGTTGCCCAGGATGGTCTGGAACTCCTGGGCTCAAGTGATCTACCTGCCTCAGCCTCCTAAAGTGCTAGGATTACAGGCATGAACCGCCACACCCAGCCAGCAAAGCCTTTTTTTTTTTTTTTTTTTGAGACGGAGTCTTGCTCTGTCGCCCAGGCTGGAGTGCAGCGGCACAATCTTGCCTCACTGCAACCTCCGCCTCCTGGGTTCACGCCATTCTCCTGTCTCAGCCTCCTGAGTAGCTGGGACTACAGGCGTCTGCCACCACGCCTGGCTAATTTTTTGTATTTTTAATAGAGACGGGGTTTCACCGTGTTAGCCAGGATGGTCTCGATCTCCTGACCTGGTGATCCACCCTCCTCGGCCCCCCAAAGTGCTGGGATTACAGGCGTGAGCCACAGCGCCTGGCCAATTTTTGTATTTTTAGCCATGTTGGCCAGGCTGGTCTTGAACTCCTGACCTCAGGTGATCTGCTAGCCTCCGCCTCCCAAAGTGCTGGAATTGTAGGTGAGAGCGACCACCCAAGGCCTTAGGACTGCCCTTTATATGCCACACCCCCACCATGGACACAGTTGACTGGACTAGAGGCAAACTGCAGCTGGGCCAACCAGATTCTCTCTCCAGGGAATTTGATTGGATAGCAGGATTGCCCTGTATTTCCCACCCCTGCCATGGCCACGGTTGATTGGACTAGAGGTGGAGCCCCAATTCAAGCTGGGCCAATCAAATTCGGTCTTCAAGACAGGGCTATTCATTGACTTGAGATGTAAATAGGGTGGCCACCTTCTTCTGTGAGCCCAGAGGAACAGAGAAAGCATATCTGCAAGCAGAACCAAGGGTTCCTGCAGAGAGGAAAGACCACACAGTGAGAGGGAGAGACTGCAAGGTAGACTGAACAGAGACAGGGGCTAAGAAGAGAGAGAAATTGGCCGGGTGCGGTGGCTCACGCCTGTAATCCCAGCACTTTGGGAGGCCGAGGCGGACGGATCACGAGGTCAGGAGATAGAGACCATCCTGGCTAACACAGTGAAACCCTGTCTCTACTAAAAATACAAAAAATTAGCCAGGCGTGGTGGCACCCGCCTGTAATCCCAGCTACTCGGGAGGGTGAGGCAGGAGAATCGGTTGAACGTGGGAGGTGGAGGATGCAGTGAGCCGAGATCGCACGACTGCACTCCAGCCTGGGCAACAGAGAGAGACTCTGTATCAAAAAACAAAAAACAAAACAAAACAAAAATAGCCTGGCATGGTGGCGGGCGCCTTTAATCTCGGCTACTCAGGAGGCTGAGGCAGGAGTATTGCTTGAACCCGGGGGGCGGAGGTTGCAGTGAGCCGAGATCGCGCCATTGCACTCCGGTCTGGGCAACAAGAGCACAGCTCCGTCTCAAAAAACAAAAACAAACAAACAAACAAAAAAAACAGAAATAAAGTCAGAGAGACAGTCTGAAAAACAGAGCATTGTAGGCCAGACGCAGTGGCTCACGCCTGTAATCCCAGCACTTTGGGAGGCCGCGGCGAGTGGATCACGAGGTCAGGAGATCGAGACCATCCTGGCTAACACGGTGAAACTCCGCCTCTACTAAAAATACACACAAAAAAAGTTAGCCGGGCGTGGTGGCGGGCGCCTGTAGTCCCAGCTACTCGGGAGGTTGAGGCAGGAGAATGGCGTGGACCCGGGAGGCGGAGCTTGCAGTGAGCCGAGATGGCGCCACTGCATTCCAGCCTGGACAACAAAGCGAGACTCTGTCTCAAAAAAAAAAAAAAAGAAAGAAAGAAAAGAAAAAGAAAAACAGAGCATGTAACCCAAGATTGAATTAGAAATTGAGAGAGCCAAAGCCACCGAGCATGAGAGAAGACAAGTTAATTGAAACCAGAAAGAGTGATTACCTGGATTCTGATGGCTCTGCAGTTCTTGGTTCCAGTCCTTCCTGAGGTTACCTGGCACCCCTGTTACTTGTAATCAAAAGACTGCCAGTGCACAGTCCCACCTCTATTCTTTGGCTCTAGCCAACACCTTTACCTGAAACCCCATCTACCTCTAATTTTGCTTAAGTCCTCTCAATCCTTCCAGACTCTGTTCTTGTCCCAACATCTTGGTGACATTTTTCTCTTATCATGTCAGCTGCTAGAACTCTTTGAACTTGAGAGAACATTGTTTGAAAACTCCCTTGTTTGTAAGCAGAAACAACCTGATCTGCCCATCTACCTGCCTGTTCCCCTCCTCCATGCCATATGGTACCCACCTTCACAGAATTCGCACTCAGTAACTGGGTGATCAGAAGGCTGAGACTGAAACGCTAGGGCTTTCCTGAGATGAGCATTTTGTCCATCCAGTGTGCAGTCTCCACAGGGGAACAACCGACAAATCAGCAGTGGTTTAATGAACTGAAAGCATCCTGGGAATGGTGCTATTAGCCTCACTGAAAATCGTGAAAAGGGCTTTAGAAATCCTTCATTTATAGGTGAGTAAATTGAGGTCCAGGGGAAAGTTACGCAGCTAGCAAGGAGCACATTTGATTTTGGAGGCAAGACTCTTAGGAATTAAGTATCATGAGTTCAACTCAAGAATGCTGGCTAGGCCTGGCGGCGGTTCACACCTGTAATCCCAGCACTTTGGGAGGCGAGGTGGGTGGATCACCTGAGGTCAGGGGTTCAAGACCAGCCTGGCCAACATGGTGAAACCCTGTCTCTACTAAAAATACAAAAATTAGCTGGGCATGGAGGTGTGCACCTGTAATCCCAGCTACTCGGGAGGCTGAGGCAGGAGAATCGCTGGAACCCCGGGGGCAGAGGTTGCAGTGAGCCAAGATCGCACCACTGCACTCCAGCCTAGGCGAAAGAGCAAAACTGCGTCTCAAAAAAAAAAAAAAAAGTGTTTCCTTGTCTGAAAGAGAGGTATCTGCCTGCAAGCCCCACCCAGCCTGCAGTCCCTGGTTTTGCACATCTGTTTCTGCTTGTGCCTCTCGTTCCTGACAGCCACACCATTAGCAGGCCACCTCCTAGCTATCATTCAGACCTCAAATTAGATGTCACCTTTTCTAAGAAGACTTCTTTGACCACTACTTCCTCAAAGTCTGATGCCATGACATGTAGTATATTTTGTACTATCTCATAAAAGCTTGTCTACTTGCATACATGGTTTGGCACTCAATAAATGTTTGGCGAGTGAAGGAAAAAGTCAGGCATCAGATGCTGTGTGCTGGAGTCCGTTTATTCAGGCCCTCAATTGAGAACAGCAAGGAAAGTGCCCTAGAGTGGGGAACCAGTCAGCCCACCTTCCCCAGCAACCCCCCCCCCCGGCCCTCCCTCTCCCCCCGTGAGTTTGAAGGGAACTGGTGGTCAGGTTGAAGCAGCAGGCACTCTGGCTCCTGAAGTGGCTGGGGCGATGGTGCTGCAGATAGCTGTGCACTCACAACAGGGGCAGTCAAGCCTCCCCAAGCAGTCAGTGAGAGCTGCTTCCTGGGAGCAGTGGGACAGATGTGGAGTCTGGAAGTGGGTCAAGTTGCAATCACAAGACCACTAGTCCTCACTCCTGCAGATGCTTGCTTTTTCTATGGTTATTGTGATGTGCTCAGCTAGAGAAATTTCTAACTGCTTACAAACCAAATTCCCAGGAGCCGGGCAGATGGTGATCCAAGAGTACAAATCCAGCCCAGGCCAGAGATGGGTAAAGGAGCTGCACTAGGCTGGCCAGGGCATCAGGGAAAGCTTTTTGTCCTGATTGTAAACAGTGTCCTCTCTTCTCCCAAACCCTTTGGACTCTTGCCTGACAGATTCTGGAGGGGTTGGGATAGGGGCAGTGAGTGCATCCTATCCAACCCCAAACCCCACTACCCTGACTGTAATGCCGCTGAGATTGCTCTGGCACCACCTGTGGGCCTCTGATTTACTATTTTAAACCAAATACCTTTTCCAAAACCAAAACTCTGCCCGTTTGGACCAATTGTTTTGCTCCAGGGACAGGGTCTGTAACAACCAACAGAGATCTGGTGTCTGGAAAAGTTGAACATCTTTAGAAGAGCATAAAGAAAAAAGTAAAAGCCCATTTCTGAGTGAGGCCGGCCAGCCCAGCTGGAGAAGGCAACAGGCTGTTGGGAGAGCCAAAGGACCACTTGGCCAGCTTGTCAGACCCTGGGCCAAGCCATTGTATAAGCTCCAAAGTATTGGAAAGAAGGAAAGAAAAAAATCGGGACGTGTTTTTAGTCTTGCTCAGGATCCCAGAACATGCTCACAACTCCAGGAATCTGCTCTTTTCTGCAAACGGAAAATGTGATCCATAAGAACAAATTTGACTGCTGGAGTGTGTGCCTATGTTGCCCTGCCCTGTAACTTAGGGGGCGAGGACTTACACCACCTGTGACTGCTTTCCAGAGTCCCCTGTACTCCTCTGAGCAGCTGGCTCACTTTAATAGTTAAGACAGGACAGTGGCCTCAGAATCGAAATACAGAGTATGCATTTATTGACATCTGCCCTGGGCTACACTGGGTTTCTAGCAAGAACAAGAGCGAATGCAAAGGGAAATGTACAAATACAGTGAGCAACCTGGTGTAATTGTGGATACCAGGAGATGTTCTTTCCAGACTTGGTAGAGGAACTATGATTACCCTATATTTAATAGCTTAACTTTGAATGTGCACTAGAATTCCAAATTTAGCAAAGAAATAAATAAGTTATTTACATTTCAAGTAAAAGTATTGTGTTTTATTTCTTTATTTCACCACCATTTATATGTATGAACTATGATCAAGGCTTGCCTATGTCCTGTGGAGCAAGGCCAAGAAGTATGCTTTATATTGGTTATTTGATCTTCAGCATCAGATTATCACTATTGCAGAGGTGGGCAAAACCATGCAAAAAGAAGAGGAAGTCTATTTGCATTAATGGCATTAAATGAAGTACAGTTGAAGCTGCAGAGTTTTACCAGTGGCCAATTTCTTGTGTTTCATTTAAAGAACAGTTTCACAAAGGGGCTTTATTGTGCCATTGTGGGGGCCACGTGCCAATCAGTAGCATGGGACAAAGTAAGTAAAGGCATGAAGAAACAAACAAGCAAATTCACGAAAACAGAAGTGCTTAAATTAACCAAGTGACAGTTTGTGCATCAGTCTCACAATGGCTGTCACATGAAATGAGGGCAGAAGAGGGTGAAGTACCACAAAACTTAGTTGATCAGGGGCTGTTGAGCAACTCTAGGAAATCTCAGAGAGGCCACCACTACACTCTGGCGCTGGCCACCCCTGCTCGCTCGCTGCTGCCTCCTTGAGGGCACTCTTCCTTGGACAGTGCCTGCAGCAGGGGACTGGGCTGGGGTGCTTTGGAGGTACTGGAAGGCACTCTGGCGGCCTACTTGCCTCTCTACACAGTTGAAGGTGAGGGCTACTCCCACATTGCTCTTCATGATTCTGGAGGAGCCATCGGATGTGCCATCAAAGCACCGGCCGAGCGCGATCTCCTTGGCCGTGCGAGGGTCCTGGTCAGTGACAGTGTAGATGCCATAGTTGTGGCCCAGTGGGTCCAAGGGTGCCAGCATGGTGTACTCACTGGTGTCGTTGTTGACTGCAAGTGGCAAGTGGTTGACCAGGTACTCATGCAGCATGGGGTTCACACTGGCTCGACGGCAGCTGCCCTGGGGGATGACCTTCACCAGGGTGCGGTCCACACGGTCCTGATCATAGAGCATCCCACTGCACTTGAACTCCAGACAGGCAGCTGAGACATTGGGCTGGTCCCTGTCCCGAGTGCTCCTCACATCTCGGATTCCATACAGCTTCCCCACTGTCCGCCGATGAGTGCCCCCCATGTTGCGGGATCGCACATTCACTTCCAGTGGCCCCACAATCTTCACCTTGATATAGCAGGCCCTGAATTCCATCGGCTTTGGCCACCATGCCAGATAGTCTTCAGTCCAGCTCATAGGGTCATCTTCGTTGAAGGGGACTGTGTTGTAGTCATATCGATCCCCCTCAATCTGGTAGAACCGGAAGTGGGCTGCACTGGGTGGTGCCTCTTCACATGCCCGGAGGTTCTCAAAGGCATAGATGGGCCCATTGCTCTCCTCAGCTGAGTTGGGCCTTGGCTTGGCCATGCTAATCTGGAAAGCTGTCTTTTTAACCCGTGGATCCTCATGGTCCGTCCGACGGTAGTTGAGCTTGTTGAGATAGGGCTGAGGGACGCCAATTGCATTTGGGTTGAATTTAGGAGAAGACTCCACTGCTTGCAGTTCCTCCCCAGCCAGGCTTGCCAAGACATAGGCAGAGTAGGCATCAGGGGACTGGTCATCACAGAAGGCAGGCACACAGGCCCCATTGGGGCCTGTGATGACACTGTCAAAGCGGCCCCAGGCCCTAGGGTTGGACAAGAAGCCAGTTCTAGGCTCCAGGTTAATCACGGAGATCACAACCCCCTGGATCTGCTCACTAGGCAAGAACTTCTCACTCCGGTAGGCCCTCACCTTAACAAAGCACCGCCTGCTTTCAGGAACATCCAGGTTAAACAGCCTCCTCTCACGAATCTCCAGGTTGCCCACCAGGAAGGTTCTGTCTTCTCTTTTGTTCCTCCTTTGATTTTCAAATTTGAAATCACCTTCCTCCTCCCACAGCCCTGTGTCTGGATTGAGTGACCAGAGTTTCACTGTGGATATGTGCTCTGGCATCTTGACCTGGGTTGAGTCAAGGTGGACCTTCACTTTGCCAGCATTAAGTGGCTCTGAGGTGACCTCATCTCTGAAGTCCACAGAGAACATGCCATACGTCCGAAGGGGGAAAGTGTCTCCTTCGTCATTGATGAAGTTCAGGTCACTCTGGGCAGCTGTGGCTGTGGAAATATTCCGGGGATCCAGGAAGGTCACACTGGCCTTCACTTTTCCTATGTAGGGCTCCCCATTCTGCCTGTAGAAACTCCTGGATGGAATCTCCAGTTCAGCCATGGGGTCTTCACCAACCACTTCCCCCAGGGTGATGATGTTGGTCTCCATGGCTTCCAAAGTGATGGGCTCTTTCCGACGAAGCATCTTGATTTCATGGAACACAGCACTCCCCTTCTTGTTGAAAGGTAGCACTTTGGTGGTGTTGACAAACTTCTGCAGCCTGTCCACAAATGTGAGCACCAGCCTCTCAGTGTCCTGGGGGACATGGAGGGTGAAAGTGCCCTTGTAGCCAGTCATGCTTACACGGCTGTTCCCCATGTACACATGGCCAAAGCGCATGGGCTCCCCATTGTCAGCAGCACTGACACGGCCCCGCACGATGCTCCGAGTTTCCGTACACCGCTGGCAGCTGCATTCCTTGGCCACCTTGGTGGGTAGCGTGTAGCCACTGCACTGGATCTCCCTCTCCTCTGTCTTGGAGATGCCACAGCAGTTCTGCACAGCATCACGGCACCTGATCCCATTATCCTGCTGCCCTGCACAGGTCTTAACAGGGCAGCGTCCCACGTCATAGTAGAAAGAGTTGGTGGCATTCTGAAAGCAATCATGGGGCAGCCGGATAAGATAGCTCTCAGGAACTGGGTTGCAAGGAGTCTCATCAGATGCTGTGTAGGGAAATGGTGTGGAAATTATGATGTAAGTTTACATCCTACACAGAGTACCTCAACCTCACCTCTCTACAGTATTCTATGGTTTTCAAAGGACTTGTATATCCATGATTCTCATTCTCACAGAACTCTCTGAGGGGATGGAACAGCTATTACTGATCCCATTTTATATACCGGGAAACAGAGTTGGTTACTGGGACCACTACAGTGGCGGTTTGTCTCAATGGAGGGGTCTTGAAAATTTATGAAGGTGTTTTGGGTTATCTCCAAAATTGGGGATGCTACTGGCATATTGTGGGTAGGGGCCATTGATGTTCTATGTCCTGCAATGCCTGGCACTGTTCTGCATAAAGAATCTCTGTGTTCTGAACAACTTTCACATATCCCACCACTCATTCATGTAGGTAGAAAACCTGTTTAAAGTGATCAGAGCTTTGGCCGGATGCAGTGGCTCACACCTGTTATCCCAACAATTTGGGAGGCCAAGGTGGGTGGGTTGCTTGAGCCTAGGAGTTCGAGACCAGCCAGGGCAACATGATGAAACCCTGTCTCTACAAAAAATACAAAAATCAGCTGGGCATGGTGGCACACGCCTGTAGTCCCAGCTACTCAGGAGGCTGAGGTGGGAGGATTGCTTGAGCCTGGAAGGTCAATGCTGCAGTTAGCCGTGAGTGTGCCACTACCCTCCAGCCTGGGCGACAGAGCAAGACCCTGTCTAAAACAAATTAAAAGATCAGAGCCTAGTATCTTTTACATGGCTTTAACCATATACTGAATTTTTCAAGAATGCAACTACCATATAAATTGAGCTAAGATTATACTTTGTTTAGCTCAGAACAATACCAAGATTTGTTCCTCGTCTCAGGAAAATCACGTTTCTACAACACCATTACCCATGGACTGTGAATGCCAGAATGATACCTCTGTATCCATCAGCACTTGTAGCGGTCATGTTTATGGTGAACCTGGATTTAAGTGCAAGTAGTTAACTTCTTGGTTTGTCTTCTCGTGTCAATGTGCCAAAGCATTTAGATATGGGAATACACACTATTTTATATTAAAATTTAAAAAATTTATCCTTTGTTTTATAGTTAGGACCATGCACATATACATTTGGAAATTATAGGTAGTTATCTATAAATGTAACTTCAGAATAATAAAGTAGTATTAAAAATTCCTGTAGCAAAGAGGGAGCCTTGGTGTGATGGGTTGGGACCACTGCTGAGGGCTCCATATCTCTGCCAATGTCCAGAGTACTGTGTGTCTTGTCTGCCCTGAGGTCTGTTGCTCAACTTTTTAAGAGTCTGAAGTAGTCCAGGATCCTTCCAATACATTCTGTCCTTCTCTGCGTTTTGTTTTGTTTAGGCCAATTACCAAGCTATCTTCCTTCCTACTCATTTTCCAAAGATAGGCCCCTGATTGGTCTTTGGCCTCTAATCTCTCCCCATCCAGTTCTGTTCTTGAAGCCAGCTCTAGATCACCCTTTCTTGTAAAGCCCCCTCAGTTCCCACTTCTATATCTTTACCCATGCTGGCCCCTCAATCTGGAACACCCTCACCTCCACATACACAATCCCTGCCCATTCTTTAAGACCAGGGGTTCTAACCTTGATTGCAAATTGGAATCACATGGGGAGGTTTTAAACTATGCATGCCCAGGCCACATCTCAGACCAATTAAGTCAGACTCTCTGGAGGTAAGACTGAGGCATGAGTATTTTTTAAAACCCAGTCAGGTCATACCAATGGGCAGCCAAAGCTGAGAACCATTACTTAAGCCCCAGCTGGAAAGCTGCTCCCTCAAGTAGCCATCCATGGTCACTCCCACCTGGGAGGTATCTACCATCTATTAGAGTCCACAGCCCCTTATCTCCTATTTTAGCTGCATTTTTCGTTTCTTCTTCTTCTTTTTTTTTTTTTGAGACAGAGTCTTGCTCTGTTTCCCAGGCTGGAGTGCAGTGGCGTGAACTCGGCTCACTGCACCCTCTGCCTCCTGGGTTCAAGCGATTCTACTACCTCAGCCTCCTGAGTAGCTGGGATTACAGGCGCACGCCACCATGCCTGGCTAATTTTTGTATTTTTAGTAGACACAGGGTTTCACCATGTTGTCCAGGCTGGTCTCGAACCCCAAACCTGAGGTGATCCATCCACCTTGGCCTCCCAAAGTGCTGGGATTACAGGTGTGAGCCGCCACACCTGGCCTTAGCTGCATTTTTCTATCTTGTTTGTCGCTTATTTACATGTCTTCACTCCTCCTCAAATGATGGCTCCATGGTGGTAGGATTCAGATCTGTACCATCATTATGTCCTAGAGGTCCTGGCACTGTGCACAGTACAGAAAAGCCTGAGCTTGGCCAGGCACGGTGGTTCATGCATGTAATCCCAGCACTTTGGGAGGACGAAAGAGGTGGTGGAGGTCAGGAGTTCAAGACCAGCCTGGCCAACATGGCGAAACACCATCTCTACTAAAAATATAAAAATTAGCCAGATGTGGTGGTGCACGCCTGTATCCCAGCTATTCAGGAGGCTGAGGCAGGAGAATCACTTGAACCTGGGAGGCAGAGGTTGAAGTGAGCTGAGATGGTGCCACTGCACTCCAGCCTGGGTGACACAGTGAGACTCCATCTCAAAAAAAAAAAAAAAGAAAAGAAAAAGAAAGAAAGAAAAGAAAAGAAAAAAGAAAAGCCTTACCTTTTACTGCATAGTTATGCACACCTGGGTGCTCAGCCAACCCTGTTGCAGACCCAGGGGCCCCAGGGACCGAGACAGGCTTACCTATGACAATCAGCTGGGCAACCTTGGACTTCACAGCCCCAGCATCACTCTGGGCCTTGCAAAAGTACTCCCCAGCCTGGTGCTGCTGCAGTTTCCTCAGCACCAGCTTGCTCTCATGCTTGTAGAGGGAAGGATCCAGCAATGTGTCATTATGATACCTGCAAGGGATGGAGAGGTAGAACCTGAATGGGCAGTGGGAGGGCAGGTATTCCTAGAAAAGTGCCAGGAGCAGGCAGCCAAGGAGACAGATGATGAATGGGTTCCCACAAATGTCAATATCACCTTTGACTTGGCTCATCCAAGAGCACTAATTGGCCTGGGAAACAAGGAGCTTGGTTCTAAGTCCCAGCCCTACCACGTACCTGGCTGGGGATGCTTGGACAACCTCCCCCACCCCATCTCACCAATCTGTACTTCAGCTTTCTGGTCTATAAAATGTCAGCAATGACTTCCAGCTGACTTCACAGGACTGTTGGATGGGTCAAATAAGAGAGTGGCTGTAAAATGTTTGTGAAGGATAAAGGACTCACAGCCATAAGGGATTCTGCCCTTGTTTGCATTTTTTTTTTTTTTTTCTGAGATGGAGTCTTGCTCTGTCGCCTAGGCTAGAGTACAGTGGCATGATCTTGACTCACTGCAACCTCCGTCTCCCAGGTTCAAGCGATTCTCCTGCCTTAGCCTCTTGAGTAGCTGGGATTACAGGCGTGCACCACCACGCCCAGCTAATTTTTGTATTTTTAGTAGATATGGGGTTTCACCATGTTGGCCAGACTGGTCTCGAACTCCTGACCTCAAGTGACCCACCCTCCTCGGCCTCCCGAAGTGCTGGAATTACAGGCATGAGACACCATGCCTGGCCCCTTGTTTGCTTTTATTGGGAAAAGCACGACCTAGGAACTTTGTTCTGTGTCCTGACGATATACAAGTCTGGACCCCAAGACCAGAGATGCTCCAGGGGACCACAGCTTTTTTTTTTTTTTTTTTTTTTTGAGACAAGATCACACACTGTCACTCAGGCTGGAGTGCAGTGGTGTGATCACAGCTCACTGCAACCTCTGCCTCCTGGACTCAAGCGATCCTCCTACCTCATCCTGCTGAGTAGCTGGTACTAGAAACACAAGCTTGCACACCTGGCTAATTTTTTACATTTTTTATAGAGACAGGGCTTTACTATGTTGTCCAGGCTGGTCTCGAGCTCCTGGGCTCAAGCAATCCACCTGCCACAGCCTCCCGAAGTGCTGGGATTACAGGCGTGAGCTACTGTGCCCGGCCAAAGGGTTCCCCCAGCTTTGAGGGTACAGTGAGAGAGCTTGCTGGTTGTCTGGCTCCCAACCCCATGGCTCCCATTTGTAAGTCCCAACATCCGGGCTCTGTACCACTGTCTTACTTGTAACTTTATTCTGTTGGTTATTGTTCTTATTAATAAGTCCAGACCCCATGCAAGAAGCTCTGGTTTCCAGGAGGAGAATTGGGCAGGGTAGCTAGCAGAATACGCACCAAAAATACTTGTCTGGCCTGGGCTTCCCTGTGGCCTTACAGCACAGGGACACGCTCTGCCCAGCTCTCCGTGCTTTTGTCTCAGGGTTCATCACCATGTATGGAGTCTCTGGGACAGAAGATGAGAAATAGCATTTTGGGTTTTTGTGTGTGTGTGTGTGACAGGTTCTGCAGAGCCTAGCTCCCTCAGGGTCTTTGATGTTGTGAAAATTATAAGGCTTCACCCCTACCCCCAGCCCATCTCCATTGGTCCTAAGGGAATTGGTTCAGAGTGGAGTCTATCCTTCCACACCCCCCATCCTGGGACCTCTCCCATGGCCTGTCAAGCAGCATCTGGGTGGGTCAGTGGTGAAACAAGAGGACCTTGTGTCAGCCAAGATTCCAAGCACTACCTTTGGGACAGAACTGACTGTTTTAAATAGTGCAATATTCATGTTCTGCTGCCCCTGGCAGAATTTTCTGGCCATCCTGCACCATTTCTGAACTTCCCAAGCCTTTCTCTCTGTGACCTGCAAACTGCACACTATATTGTATTGACCGTTAGATAAGGTGGCCAGGGAAGACCTCATACATTTGAGGGAGCAAGCCATGCCAATATCTATGGGAAGAACATTCTAAACAGAATACATGCAGCAAGCACGAAGGCCCTGAGGCAGGAATGTGCCTGTGTGTTTGAGGAATAGATAGGAGCCCATTGCAGTTGGAGTAGAGTGATTTGGTGTAGAGCGAGTAACAGGAGAGGAGAGCAGAGAAGAAATGGAGGGCCAGATAATATAGGGCCATGTGGACCATGGTAAGGATTCGGGGTTTTACTCCGAGTTAGCTGGGAAGCCAGCTGTTAGCACTATAATCCCTTTATTTAAAAATCTGGACCTTCTCACCAGCCCTACCCCAAAGAATTTAGTTACCTGCCCTCACAAACTCTGCCTTGATGGTGGCTGCCTTCAGGCTAGTCTTGGGCATTGTGAGTACAATGGGGGCAAACTTGACCTTTGTGATCTTCAGGATGCTTTTGCCATCAGGGCACAAGCCAGGGATTCGGAATCTCCCATCACTGTCTGTCTGGGTCAGCAGCTTCGGCGTCTTGGTCAGGAGGTAGATAGCAGCCCCTGAGGCTGGGGCACCTCCAGGAAGGGAGACAGCCCCATGAAGCATGAAGTCCTGGCACATGCAGGCATCACAGTCAGCATTCACCTGGCCCATTGGGCAGGTCAGGTCACAGGCTGTGGAACAAGGGGCCATATCAGCAGGGATTCTATGGATTCTGGCATTCCTTCAGCCACATCACAGATCACTTCCTCTCCTCCTTGGCCTTTGCTACCCTCCCTTATCAGCCTGCATGACTAACTCCCACTCATCCTTTAAAACTTATCCCAAGGCCAGGCGTGGTGGCTCACACCTGTAATCCCAGGACTTTGGGAGGCCAAGGTGGGTGTATCACCTGAGGTCAGGAGTTTGAGACCAGCCTGGCCAACATGGTGAAACCTTGTCTCTACAAAAAATACAAAAATTAGCTGGGCATGGTGACACACACCTGTAATCCCAGCTACTAGGGAGGCTGAGATAGTAGAATCCCTTAAACCCAGGAGGCGGAGGCTGGAGTAAGCCAAGATTGCACCATTGCACTCCAGCCTGGGCAATGGAGCAAGACTCTGTCTCAAAACAATAACAACAACAACAACTTAGCCCAAAACACCTCCTCTAGGAAGCTCTCCTGGATTCCCCCAGGCTATGATAATTGACCCTGCCCTGTGTTCCTATATTATCCTGTATATCTCTCATTAGGGCACATAGTAGATGCTCAGTTAATACGTGGTGAGTAAGTAAATGAAGGAATCCATCAGTCTCAAACTGACCCTCTAACTCCCTCCTCATTCTTCAGCCTCACCCACCACACCCTGCCCAGTGCCAGGAGGGAGGGTGGTACCTGTACAGTCCTGGCCCATGCAGTGCTGACCCTCTTCGCTGGCCTCACTGCACAGCGACACCATCTCTGCCAAGCAAGTGCGTGTGCGAGTCTGGACCCCAGTCTGACCACAGGCAGCTGAGCACTTGCTCCAGGGAGACCATGGGCTCCAGATGCGCTCTGTGTCTCGGCGCAGGGATCCTGCAAAGTGAGATCAGCAGACGGTCTGATTTCCCTCTTGAGGGGACTCTGTCAGGAAATCTGACCCTGAGGCTCTTTCTTCTCTGGTAAAGACAAGGTTTCCATTTATGTCGTAGATGTCACTGATATTTATATTTACTGCAGTGATTTTTCCAACAGACAAAATTCTTGAGGAAGTGAGGTCTCTAATTTGCACAGAGGCACCATATGGGCTAGGGGTGGCCCTGAGCGGTGCTTGTTGGCCAAGCACTGGGACTTTGATATGCTGTCCTAGGATGTGCAGGGATAGCACTGTCTTTCTTCTTCACCAGTGTGGAAAAGGCCACATGCTCCTATGGAAGGACTCCCTGGGAATCAGGGACCCCTGGGAAGTCAGGGCCTGCAACATGCAATGACTTGGACAAGAAGCCCATTTCTGCCCACCTTCCTCACCTCTGGCCTGAGGCCTGTGTACAAGAATGGGGTCTTCACACCTTGCTCAGATCAGCCTGAGCTCCCATCCCAGATGACCACCACTGGCGTCTGGGCCTGGGGGATCTTGTGGAACCTTAAGGGAGAAGATCCCCATCCAAGAAGGGAGCAGGCCTGCTCCCCGTAACATCTGTATTATCCATGGTGGGAGGGGATATAAATGCACAGACTCTGCAAACACGGACATGGTTCAAACCCCAGCTCTGCCTTATCAGCTATGGAATCGTGAGAAGTTACCTAGCTTCTCTGAACCTCGTGTAACTTGTCAAGATGGAGATCTCTCAAAGGTCAGTTGTAAAGGTTGAATAAAGTGGATAACTAGCACAGTATCTGGCACATAGGAACAAGAATAGAAACTAACAGTGAGCATTTACCTGGGTTAAGCCTCTGCATTCATATCATTTAATCCTCATTAAAAACGCCTATGAAGACTTACTATTACCCAGGTGTCACATATGAGAAACCTGAAACTAAGAGAATTTCAGAAAATTTGTCTAGGGGACACATCATATTGCGGGCTCAGAATTCAAACCCAAGCAGCCCCACTTCAGAGCCTGTGGTCTTCACCATGGTACCACTCAAACATAATAAAATAGGTTGAATAGACAGTACCCATAAACACAAAACACTATTGGAAAGGTTCTGGCATTAATGACACTACTTGTTATTATTACAGAGTCCAAGCATATGCATGTGTGTCACTACTTGTTATTATTACAGAGTCCAAGCATACGCATGTGTGTGATGCTGAGAGTTCTGGTGGCCAGAGGCAGGTTCTCCCTCTCCCTGAGTAGAGGCCAGTGGGAAGTAGCGGGTGGGGGTGGGGGCGTTCTGGCTTACCTGGTGGGCAGAGGAAGCGTACGGTGTAATTAGAGCAGTTCTGGCCAGGCCGCTGCTCCCTGTTGAGGCACCAGAAACCCTCACGGGGACTACCATGGACCACCTGGCCAGTGCTGCCCGCAGGTGTCCTGTCAGTGGTCCGAGCCTCTAGCCGCAGGGGACGGGCACATACACGGTCCCCATAGTAGAAGCGAATGGCGTCCAGCCGCTCATAGTCGCCCTTCCCGCCTGGGTAGTCGATGTTGAACCATGTTGTCCACTCACCAGGGCCTGAGAGACATAGCCAAATTGCGGAGGAGCCGTGATCCTGGTGCGCTCCAGTTCTCCTTTCCCTCTCACCCACCCCCAGCTGGCCTCAGGCCCTGTCACATTTGTCTCTCCAGTATCTCTCCAATCCCCTCTTACACCTGCCACTGCTGAGGCCTCCATTCAAGCTCTCATCAGCCTGACTGAACCATGTCAGTCACTTTCCACATCAAGGCTCCTCCTCAATGCCACTCACACCCATCCCTGACCCTGCAGTCAGGGTGAGCTTTCTTCGTGTGGCTCGGGCCACATCACCTCCAGCTTTAAGATCGTCTAGCTAGGCATTCAGGGTGCTGGTGAGCTGTCCCCAGCCATCTCTCCATACTCATCTCCCCACTTCCTTCCCACCAGCCTGTGCTCTGGCCCCAGCAAGCTCCACAGCATTCCTGAAAGGTATCAGGCAGATTCCTGATTCTGAGCTGTCTTATATACTAAGTTCCTTGGCTGGACAGAGATGGAGGCCAAATGCTTGTAAAAGTGGGTTTCCATGGAACCCTGACATCATGCCCTGGCTTCAGAGATCCACTTCGGAAGCTCGTTAAAGGCTGCCCCTCCAGCCCCTCCCTGCTTCAGCCACAACTCACTCTCCAGGGTGTCGGCAGGCTTGGCAAAGATGCTGGGGTTCTTCTTCCCAGGCTGGACTCTTCTTACTGACTGGGTGAGCATCGTCTGTCTCCCTGAGGACCAGAAGGAGAAGCTAAGTGAGAGGCCAGGACTGGAAGTTACAGCATTCCTCAAGATGCAGGGAAACAGTGTGAGGTGGTGAATGGAGCATGAGCACCAGGCATGGGTTCAAACCCCACTCTGCTACTTATTGCTGTGCAATCTCAGAAAAGCTTTACTCCTCTGAGCCTGTTTCCCCATAAAATAGGAATGCACTAATAATTGCTGCATCCTAGGGTCCTGGTGCATTATTCAGGTGATAATGAATGTAAAGAGACCTGGCTTGTAGTGCACACTCAGTGAATGGTATCTCCCTTTTCACTCTTGTTCTAGAAATGGATTATCAGATGCTCCTGAGCAGCCAGTGGCCTGGGACTCCTGCTTTGGTGTCTGCACCAAACCTTCTTGGCAAAATGGAGCTTTGTTTTCCTCATGTGTAAAATGGAGATATTTATTCCCATCTCGCAGGGTGATTCAGTTGGCATGAGGATTCCATGAGCTAGAACGTAAAAGCCTCTGAAGTATATGCAGATTGACAGTGTGGGCTCCTGAGACTCTGCCAGTTTCTAACTGTGTGACTTTGGGCAAGTTACTTAACCCAGCTGACCCCATGTTCTCTCATCAGAAAATAAGGATAATGATAGTTCCTGCCTTAGAGGATTGTGGGGATTAAATAAGCTCATTCATAAAATCCACTTAGAACAACACCTAGCACATAACGCATACTGAATAAGTGCTAGCAACTTCTTTTAGCTCAACGCCAGGATAGATGGCCATTTACTTTCCCTTGGGAGTCTACTCTCCCATAAAGACTCCTATGGCCTAATTGGGGCAGCGGTCCTCAATTTTCCATACGAGGCTGGCAGGGACTGCCTGAGGATGGGTACAGGGTCCTCGGGCCACAAGCAGTTCCAGCTGTACCCTACCTGAGGCTGGGTTGGGGTCTCCAGAATGGGAAGGAGAATGCGGAGCAGAGGGCTGCAGAAGCTTTGATAGGCAATTAACGCTTACTCCAGGAGCCAAATCAGAATTCTCTATGCTGCTTAATTGGGGTGATAGGAGCTCTTTTAATCAACCTAATCTGATTTCCCCTCAGATGGTTGAATGTTAATCATCTTCACAAGCAGCAGCTGTCAGGGTGGAAAGAGCAAGGCAGGAGGCAGGCACACACAGGGGTTGGCTCCAGGCTGAGACAGCCTTTGTTCCTGCATTTGTAGCCACAAATCCTGCAAGGCATACAGCTTTAAAGGAGGGTTTTGAGCTTTTTTTTTTTTTTTTTTTGCTTTACCTGAGTATGTGCTTAGAAATCAGGAGAGGAAGGGGAGGAGGTGGGAGAGAGTGTGCAGGGGAGGGCTGACGCTTAGATGCCTTGGGAAGTCTTCTGTTCCACCAGACAAATTCTTTCTACGAGTTCCTTCCAGAGCTCAGTATCACCAGAGGATGCAGTCAGAGGGCAAGGAGACCGGAAGGGGTTCTGGTGTGTCTGTGAAATTTGGCTGCAGGGTCTAAATGAAATTGAGCTTTGGGCCAAAAGAATCTTCATAAAACTAAAAACAGACCAAACCCCAAACCTGCTTCTGAGATCTCACTGATGCCCTGTGATTCCCTATTACTTTGGCTGCCAGGAAGCTCGGAGCTCAATTTAGTACTCAAGGGCTAAAAATAACCCTCTTATCTTTTTTTCCTCCCTCTGAATGACTGCTCATCCCTCTTCTCATATAAAGTTTCTGTTTTGTGAGTTTTAATAATGGGAACAATCTCAAGTTTTGGAGAAAAACAAACAGGGTATAAATTACGAATAAATCCATAAAGTGGCCTCAGGTCTGAAGGCCTTGCTGTGTCTTAAGGCAGATGCATAGTTCAGTCCCAGACCAGACACGACCTCACTGTGGCAAGGGGAAGATTTGGGAGCCAGCAGATACTTAGCCTATACCCAACACAGATGTGACTTCCAGGACCAGGAAGGAGAACACCCAGGCCTTGGTCCCCACCATCTTTCCCCCAAGCCCGTGGGAACGTGGCAAGAGGTAGATGTGGGTGCTTCACAGAGTCACTGACTCTGGAATGCGGTCCCCTGGGAAGTTTCTCAGATCCAGTGACCTGTAAAGAAACAAAGCTTGTCAGGTTTCATATTTCTGAATCACCGCTTATGGCTCAAGCAGAAATATTTCTTGACCTGTCAAGGAGGGAAAGGTGGACAGAATGATATGAAAGTGACATCTGCCTGAGTTGTGAAACCAGGTAGCTTGGGAGGTGCAGAGGCTCAGAATCTGAGTTCAAATGAGGCAGACTAGGTTCCATCCCTGGGGGTAGGCTCCAGGGCCCCACATGGAGATGAGGCACAAGGACAAGCAGGGGCGAGGAGGTTCCTTGCAATGAGGAGAGTCCAGGGCTCACCCCCAGCAGCCTCTTGGTGACTCGTCACTTCTAAAACCCAGGCCTGAGGGGCATTTGTTTTGCCATCCTTTGATGGAGTTCACACTGTCGCACAGGCGGGTACATATTAAGGCCGTGAAGACTTGGCTCCGACTCCAGTGGCCTCTCATAAGGCAGGCTGGCTGGAGGGTGCACATGCCTCGGACATACCACCTCCATGAACACATTCCCAGATGTGCACGGGCTGCAGCTGGAACACATTTCTGGCCTTTTTGTTTGGGGCCTGACTGGGAGTTACACAGCCAGGAGCCAGCTGACGGAAAGCGGAGGGGATGCATTGTGAGAGGCCAGGGCTCCCCAGTAACTGCTGAGCGTGGGTGAGGAACTGCAAGGGTCAGGAGAGGAAAGCAGGCCTGGGACAAGGGCAAGGAACTATGGGGCGTGCGTGGCCCAGGCCGCAGCTGAGCAGAACATTTTTATGTCTCCCCAGAGCTCCGGCCAACCCAGAATCTGACTCGTTTCTGGGGATTCAAAAGTGGTTCCCTTCAACATCCTAAGTCCAGGGTGTGGTAGGAAAGGGAAGAGTCCTCCTCTCTAAAAAATACACATATCTGAAAACACTGGGATATTCCAGGGGAAGAAAAAACCAGTCACATGCTGCAGACCTTCTAGCTCTAAAACCACTGGCCCCACCACTACCTGTTTCTCGGATGAGGGAGCAGAGTCACCAGGACGTCCCAAAGGCCTCCACATTGTGTGTATCCCTCTGGGCTCCAAGCAGGGAGCTGAGCAGTCTGCTGGCCTGCACTGCATTCAGCCTGAGCCTGAGCCTGCTCCAGGGATGTCTGGAGGCTGAGGTGGCCTGAGACACCTTGTGGAAAAACCATTTCCCATCTGGCAGCCCACAGAGGTTTCTCAGCATCTCCGCCGTTTCCTCAGCATATGCCCTGACGGTTAGGCTTGCCATCCCACGCTCCTCAGAACACTTGGACAAAGCAGACTGGCTGACCGCAGGGAATAAAGCAGGGCACCCAGAGGTATGGAAACCCTAAGTGGGACCATCTGGGGGTTCCTGTCCTCAGGTGGGGGAGGGAGAGGACTTTGGGCCAATGGGGGAAAGCAGATTCCCAAAGCAGAAAGGGAGTCTTCTCTGTGGGAGATGAAGGATCAGGCAGCAAAAAGTGGGGGAAGTGGGGAGAAGGGAATGGGGTAGTCAGGGGAGGGCAGGAGCAGTTGAGTCCAGCAGTGGGGTGAAGGGATGGGGTGAGGGGAATAGGAGTGGAGCTCACCGTGTCTTGAGCAGGACTCCTCAGCTGGGGGTCCAAGCCTTCGCCTCTCCAGCAGTCCAGTGCCGGCCTTATATAGCACAGCTGGTGGCTCAGCCTGTGGCAGCCAGCCAGAGGAAGCAGCAGCGAAACCAGATCTGAGCACGAGCCTCCCTCTCCCCTCCCCATGTCCCCTTGCAGCTCACAGAGGCCAGGATTTTATGTCCAGATCCTAAGGAGGAGATGCCGCAGGACCTGGTGATGGGCCAGGTGGACAGCGGCCTGGGGCATCACAGTCCAGAGCAGACAGAGGGGTCAGGAGGTGGGCTGGGCACTAGAAACAGCCCTAGGAAGGGGCCACGGGGAATTCTATATCTGGGCAGCATTTCATGGCCCGGGGGATGGTGTGCTCTTGCCTAAGCCTAGCTTGCTGATGCCCCACATTCCCCTGGCCCTGGCTCGCCCACACAGAGAAAAGACTTTGCTGGTCTTAGCACATACTCCAAACACTCTTAGGCACACAGGCCACCTTGGCCTCTCAGCTGGGTGTGTCTGGTCCGAGTTGGGCAACTACTCAGCTTCTCTGGCTTCTGAGGGAACACTCAGGGAACCTCAGAAGGGATAAGGGACAAAAGAATTGTGGGGCATAGGTTGTCAGCTGGTGAGAACAGTTCTTCCTTTCTCCCCCCGACTTCCATCTGAGTGCCTGCTGGTACCCACTGAGACCCCAGAGCTCCAGCATGTGGACTCTTCTGAGACCCTGATGCTCATATATGTGCATGCGTGTGAGTACGTGTCTGCCTTCAGGTATAGGCATCCACCAGCATGTGAACAGCCAGTGTTATC
Organism: Pan troglodytes; assembly: GCF_028858775.2. NCBI lineage: Eukaryota > Metazoa > Chordata > Mammalia > Primates > Hominidae > Pan > Pan troglodytes. The sequence continues at coordinate 57,205,819 of NC_072414.2, forward strand.
CATAGGGGGCGTATGCAGCTGCATGTGCTTTGGGGCTTCACACCCCCACTCCCGGCCCCCTGGCCCCAGCATGAGGTTATCTGTTTGCACAGACACTGGTTCTCTAATTTTAGCATGTGTTAGAATCACGTGGAGGGCGGTTAAAGCAGATTTCTGGACCCCATACCCAGAGTTTCTGATTCAGTGGGGCCTGAGACTTTGCATTCTAACAAGTTCCCAGATGAGACTGATGCTGTTGGTTCATGGATCACATTTTGAGATTGACTGGTCACAGTGATAGAGCCCCAGTTGAAGGAAGAAGATGAAGAGCGAGTGTACTTAGGACCACAGTGGGAGCTTCCCAGGTCCTGCCCCATGTAGCAGGCTCATCTAGCCTGGGCTGGGCTTCCTGCCTCATGCCAGCAACTGGAGATGGAGGCCTGGTCCTGTGGCCATCCACGCCAGGGTCAGCTCACTCTCTCCACATACCTTTACCGAGCTCTTATTCCCAGGCTCTAGACTGGGCACTGGGAAGGCACAAGAAAAGAGATGTATCCTTGCACTCAGAGGAAAGAGCCTCACGTGGAAATGATCCCATAGTACAACAGTGCATACCCACATGCCAGAGAGTTCTGTGTGTGTGTGTTTATGCCTTTTCTTGTGTGTATGTGTCTTTCTGTGTGTGTGTGTGTGTGTGTGTGTGCGCGCGTAAGAGCTGTTTTTTCTGAGCATTGCCTTTGACAAGATATACTGGGAGGCTGGGTGGAGTGGCTCACGCCTGTAATCCCAACACTGTGGGAGACAGGGGCAGGTGGATCACTTGAGGTCAGGGGTTCAAGACCAGCCTGGTCAACATAGTGAAACCCATCTCTACTAAAAATAGAAAAACTAGCCAGGCATGGTGGAGTGTGCCTGTAATCCCAGCTACTTGGGAGACTGAGGCAGGAGAGTGGCTTGAACCCAGGAGGCAGAGGATGCAGTGAGTTGAGATCGTGCCACTGCACTCCAGCCTGGGTGACAGAGTGAGACTTGGTCTAAAAAAAAAAAAAAAAAATCTGCTGGGGAAGAGAGTGGGGGTGGAGAAAGGATGTTGAGCAGCATGGTTCCCAAGTAGACCTGGGGCATAGATCTGATTTGCTTTATCTCCTGGAGCCCCGTCTCCCTCCTGGCCACCAGCCCTTGGTTCATAAGCCCTGTAGTTGGCCCTAGTCTGGTCCAACTTGTCAGAGCCAAGCCATGACTCAGTTTCAGCCATGGCTTTGACTGCAGACGTCTGAACTGAGTGAACCCCATGTGAAATCTGATGGCCTAAGGAATAGACAGACAGACAGAGGCTGAGCCACAATCCCCAGATCAAAGGACAGGAGAAAAATAGAAATTTGGAATTCAGAAGCCTAGTCCTGGCTGTTTCTGATTCTGATATGCGACCATGAACTAGCAAGAACCCAAGTAACCCTGGGCCTCAGGTGTGCAACAGGAGTTGGACTGAGTGAGTTTGCAGGCCCCTGCCAGCTCTGAGATTGCAAGGTTTGAGATATACAGATGCTCTTTGGCTTATAGTAATGTCCCAATAAACCCACTGTAAGTTGAAAATATCATAAGTAAAAAAAATACGCTTAATGCACCTAACCTACTGAACACCAGAACTTAGCCTAGCCTACCTTAAATATGTTCAGAACACTTACATTAGCCTACAGTAGCCTACAGTTGTACGAAACCATCTAACAAAAAGCCTATTTTACCATAAAGTGTTGAATATCTCATGTGATACATTGAATACTGTACTGAAAGTGAAAAACACAATGGTTGTATAGGAAAGTACAGTTTCTACTGAATTTGTGTCACATTTGCACCATCATAAAGTCGGAAAATTGTAACTTGAATCATCCTAAGTTGGGGACCATCTGTACTGACAGCAAACAGAGCTGGGAGGAGAGAGTGGAGGGAACGACTGCTCCTACGTGTCTGGCATAAGTCAGAGGAGCCAGTGTGGAGTCAAGGTCAGGAGGAAGTCCAGAGAAGCGGATATGACCACCAAGGCTGGATAAGGACAGCAAGAGAGATACACAGGAAAGGAAGGTAGTGGGAGGTAAACCAGAGGGCAAGGTCAGGGTAATCAGTTGCTCTCCAAGGCCTTCATTCTGTGGAATGCCAGGGTGGGTAAGAGACGCCTCCCCAGCCTCCCAGTCACCTCCATCTCTTTCTGTAGTGGGAGGCAGGGTACCCTATGGGCGAGGATTGGACAAAGTGGAGTGTTTTAGGCCAGGATTCCTGCCTGGGTCTCCTCATTCAGCCCAGCACTCACACTGAGGCCCTCACTTACCTAGCCCCAAGTGGCCAGTGCGTGTTAATATGGTAAGTACAGGGTTGAGGGCTGCGTTCCAATTCCACCATGCCATTTCTGTCCACCTGTCTCATATCTTGCCTCCTCCCATACTCCCATCAGAGTCCTTTCCTGTCTCCAAGTAGGAATGAGCTGTGTGAACTGCACAGGGCTAGACGGGAAATCTGAGCCTGCCCTCACTCTCTCTTCCCAGGACTCCTTTGGGGGGGAAGCTATTGCTGTCCTCAACCAGGACCCCAGAATAGAGAGGGCTTCGGAGGTGGCCATAGGTCTAGACTGTCCAAGGCCCGGCCTGGGTGGGTCAGCCTCAGCCACGAGTGGCCATCTGGGGCTTCTGCAAGCCAGGCTACTCTGCAGCCACTCCAAGCTTCTGCCTGGAACATGCTGGAAACCCATCAATCACCCCATCCCTGCCCAGGGGATGAAGGGACTTGGAACCCAGCTTAGCTAGGCCACCTGTAACCCAAGCCTATAGCCAGGGGTCCACACCCTGCACCCTGCAGTGGGGAAAGGAGCTTGGGAACACTGGGAGGGGTCTGACCTGATCCTGGTGGCTCCAGAGGAGGGTGCTCTATCTGACTCTCTGACCACCTGCCCACCACCTCTGTCGTCACCCCCTGTGGCTGGAGGAGGCCTTGGAGGCCTGTGGGGGGATAAGCAGCTGATAAACCTTGAAGAATGGAAGCCTTGGCTGTAGTTCTGAGTGACCATCAGTGGCTGCTGCCCCATTGCCTGGGAACACAGAAACCCAGAGTCCAGGGTGGTAGAGGGGGCTCACCCTCTGACCAAGTTGCTCTCCTCCCTCTCCTGGGTACCATCTGTCATTGTTCTACCTCTGTGCCTTTATAATTTTATTCTCCAGCTTCCCATCTTGAAATACGGCCCTTCTCCCTCACCAGTGTGAATGTCCTTCTTCAAATCCCTGTCTCAGTGTCCTCCTTCCTGCCCTCTACAACTACCCAGGCCCATCTTGAGTACTTCTTCCTCAGATCTCAGATAATAATACACAGTCACATGTAGATGACACTCTGTCATTTACAAGGCACATTAGTGGTGATCATCTCATCTTCAGTTTCACAGTCAATCTGTGAGGCAGGGATCAGCATGCCCATTTTACAGAGGATGAACTGAGGCTAAGAGGCATGAAGTCACTCAGCTATGGTAGGTCTTCAGCTCCAAGTTGCCCCTGTGAACCAGAGGTCTAATGTATACCTTGTCATAGGGTCCTCAGCTCAGAGGACCCACCATGGAAGTCACACCCCAACTGTAGGCTCCTCAGTGGGCACATGCCTAGAACAGTCTGTCCCACCTGCCTGGCATACACACCCTGCTTCCTGTATATATACTAATTCCAAAGATGTTCCCATCTAACATAATCCAGCTATCTACCACATTGTGGTGGATTAAATATGGCCACACATTCTTTGCAACTCTCCCATTATGAGGTGGAGCCTATTTATTCATTTCTTTGACCTGGACTGACTTTGTGACTTGCTTTGAATAAAGGAATAGAACAGAAGTGATGTTGCATAAGTTCTGGAGTTTAGGCCTCAAGAGAGCTTACAGTTTCCACCATCGCTCTCTTGGAACATTGTCTACCATCTGAGGAAGTCAGTCTATCCTACTGGAGGATGAGAGACCACATGGATAAGAACTGAGACCCTGAACCAATGGCCAGACAGGTGAATGAGGCCATCTTGAACTTTCCACACATGCAGTTGCCTGAGAAAGTCCAGATGAGACCAACAGAGGAATGGTCTGGACCTTGATTCTGTACAGCCAACCCACAGAATCATGAGAAATAATAAATCATTGTTTTAAGCCACAGAGCTTTGGAGTGGTTTGTTATGCTGCAATAGATAACTGATACACTAAGAGTAAAAGCTCTTTCAGTTGCAAGTAATAAAGCACAACTCAAAATGGTTTTTTTTTTTTTTTTTTTTGAGACAGAGTCTCACTCTGTTGCCCAGGCTGGAGTGCAGTAGCATCATCTTGGCTCACTGCAACCTCCACCTCCAGGGTTCAAGTGAGTTTCCTGCCTCAGCCTCCCAAGTAGCTGGGATTATAGGTGCGTGCCACCACGCCTGGCTAATTTTTGTATTTTTAGTAGAGACTCAGTTTCGCCATGTTGGCCAGGCTGGTCTCGAACTCCTGACCTCAGGTGATCCGTCTGCCTTGGCCTCCCAAAATGCTGGGATTACAGGCATGATTCACCACGCCCGGCCTCAAAATGGTTTAAGCAGAAAAAGAATCTGATGGTTCTGATGATGGAAATCTTGGTAAAAGTTGGATCTAGGTACTCAGACAACATCATTAGAACTTTTCTTTTTCCATATCTCAATTGCTTCCTCTGGATGGCTTTATTCTCAAGGAGGCTGTAGCAATCTGTATTTTCCAAAGATGGCTGCAATGGTATTTCCCCTTCCTTATGTTCTCATACAATGTAACTACACTAATCCACCATCAGGAGATAGAATCTAATTTTCCTCCCCTTGAATCTGAGCTGGCCTCATGACTTACTTGTAACCAATAAGATAAGGTCTACTTTTTTTTTTTTTTTTTGAGATGGAGTTTCTCTCTTGTTGCCCAGGCCGGAGTGCAATGGCACAATCTCAGCTCATGACTACCTCTGCCTCCCGGGTTCAAACAATTCTCCTGCCTCAGTCTCCCGAGTAGCTGGGATTACAGGCATGCGCCACCACACCTGGCTAATTTTGTATTTTTAGTAGAGACGGGGTTTCTACATGTTGGTCAGGCTGGTCTGGAACTCCTGACCTCAGGTGATCTGCCCGCCTTGGCCTCCCAAAGTGCTGGGATTACAGGTGTGAGCCATTGCGCCCAGCCCTTTTTTTTTTTTTGAGACAGTCTTAATTAGCCAGTCGTGGTGGTGGGCACCTATAATCCCAGCTATTTGGGAGGCTGAAGCAGGAGAATCACTTGAACCCAGGAGGCGGAGGTTGCAGTGGGCTGAGATTGTGCCACTGCACTCCAGACTGGGTGACAGAGCCAGACTCCATCTCAAAAAAAAAAAAGAGTCAAGAGTCATGATATGAAAAAACCACTTTAATAGCTGTCAACCTCAGAGTTTACCCATCATTTGTTCCGTTCCAAACCCACCTATGTAACCCTTGCCATCTTGTAACCATAGCAACACACTCCGGAACAGTTGAGCAAAACTAAGCAACCATAATAACAACTCCAACTTAGGAAATAGGAGAAAAAGAAAGAAACCTTCAGCACTGCACATGCCACACTGGTTGCTGTGAATACTGCAGCCTACTGATCAGCACCTAGTCTTGTAAGCATGTGCTTACTCAGCGGCCATAGGTGGGAGAAGATTCCCAGAGAATGGGCTATGATCACAGCAGATACTCCAAAACGTGCTCAGTAGAGCTCTCCACCCTCTGCATAACACGCTCACTGTGGTCACCCCAGATTGCTTCTCAAGCTTAAAGCAGGGTCACCTCAGTGTTCCTATGATGGATTCAGCCCAGTCAGGGCCTTATGTTCACACACAGCATCTATAGCGTCCACCATGCTTATCACAGTGTGTTCACACACACCCTAGAGGCCCCAGTGTTTTCACCACTGACTACAGAATTCATGCAATGTCACCATGACATTCAACAAATTTACCATAGTATGTTCACAGTCCATAGTGTCTTCACCACACTTTTATAGTTTGCTCACATTCAGTGACATTGTAGTGTTCACTGCATGAACCAGCTGAGTTCCTATTCTATATGTGCACGTCATAGTATTCATACCACTGTATCCCCCTTGTATTTCCCACGAATATCCACATTCACAATTTTGTATAGGATTAGGGGGTGCACATTCACCCAGGTGTTATCTCAAGAGTGTTCCACCCTCCCCTGGCTATTCACACTCACCATGGGTGTGCCCTGGGTGTTCTAGGGCATAAGCTCACCCATGCACCCACCAGACTCTGCTGCTCTCCTTCCCATGACCCGAGGCCTCTTCATGACTCTCTTGAGAGGTCCCAGATGGCTCTGGGTGTGGTGTGGCTTCAGCTCTGGCCAAGATGCTGGCAGCCCAGAAAAGCCTGCAGCAGTGACAGGGGTGGCCTTGGTAAGGGATGAAGTGAGGTGGATGCTGGGTAGATGCCCTCTCTGGCTATATGTTCTCCGGACACGTGGGTATTTTATTGGTTAGAAAACACAGCTGTGAGAAGTTGAGTGGGAGGAGCCGCCCTCTTTCCAAGCAAAATCTTCGCCCACATAGCACCTGGGCCGTAAGGGTTTGGTCCCTGCCCAGGTCACCACCAGGACTCTAGCCCAGGGAAGGTGAAATGGAGGTTAGAAAGGCTGGGTCGCCCTTGGCAACTGGGCCTACACAGATGGCGTGGGACAGAGGGTGGGACAGAGACAGACACGTGGCCCTGCAGACCATTCTTAGTGGGTTTCCCTTTTTTCCTCAGAAGCAAGGCAGTCTTCAGTGTGGCCGAATCTGGGCAATGTTTTCTCTAGGAGAACAAAAGCTTCAAGGGCAGGATGTTGGGCAGTGACAAGGAAGACAAACAAAAGGGAGAAGGAATTTGAATCCCACCCCCAATTTTTAAAAGTTGAAATTTTTATATTGTAAAATTCAGTCTTTTGGATCTACACTTCTGTGATTTTTGACAAATATAATCATGTAACACCATCACAATTAAGATAAAAAATATTTCCAAAACCTCAGAAGTTTCCTTTGTAGTCAACCCTTCTCCCCATCCCCAATTGCTGACAACCACAAATCTTTCTTTCACTGTGGTTTTGCCTTTTTGAGAATGTCATACAAATGGAGGCATATGGTAGGAGCCTTTTGAATTTGGTTTCTTTCATTTAGTATAATCGTCCATGGTGTTGTGTGTATCAACCGTTCATTCCTTTTTACTGCTGAGTAGTATTCATTGCATGTATGTAGCACAATTTGTTTCTTCATTTCCCAGATGAAGGACATGTAGATTGTCTACAGTTCTTCAGCTTTTTGTTTTGTTTAGTTTTTTGTTTTTTGTTTGTTTTTTTTGAGATGAGGTCTCGCTCTGTTGCCCAGGCTGGAGTGCAGTGGTGCGATCTCAGTTCACTGCCACCTCCGCCTCCGGGTTTAGGTGATTCTCCTCCCTCAGCTTCCCACGTAGCTGGGATTACAGGCTTCCACCACCACGCCTGGCTAATTTTTTTGTGTTTTTAGTAGAGACAGGGTTTCGCCATGTTGGCCAGGCTGGTCTCGAACTCCTCACCTCAGGTGATCCGTCTCCTTGGCTTCCCAAAGTGCTAGGATTACAGGTGTGAGCCACTGCATCTGGCCAGTTCTTCAGTTTTTTTAAAAAAATTTTATTCTTATTTTTTTGAGACGGAGTCTCGCTCTGTCACCCAGGTTGGAGTGCAGTGGCACAATCTTACTGCACTGCAATCTCCCCCTCCTGGTTCAAGTGACTCTCCTGCCTCCACCTTCTGAGTAGCTGGAGACTACATGCACCACCACGCCTGGCTCATTTTTGTATTTTTTTTTTAAAGAGACAGAGTTTCACCATGTTGGCCAGGCTGGTCTTGAATTCCTGACCTCAGGTGATCCACCGGCCTTAGCCTCCCAAAGTGCTGGGATTACAAGTGTGAGCTACCGCGCCCGGCCCAGTTCTCTAGTTTTTAGCAAGTACATTTTAGCTATAATTTGTACACAGGCTTTTGTGTAAACATGTTTTTCATTTCTTTTGGGTAAATACCTACAAGTAGGCTCTATGGTAAGTGTATGTTCAACTTTATAAGAAACTGCTAAACTGTTTTCCAAAGTGATGGTACCTTTCACATTCCCACCAGCAATGTATGAGTTCTAGTTGCTCAGCATTCACATCAGCACCTGATATTGTCAAGGTTTTATGTTTGATTATTTGTTTGTTTTTAGCCATTCTAATAGGTGTACAGTGTGATCTCATTGTGACTTCAATTTGCATTTCCCTAGTGACCAATGATGTTAGGAATCTTAATTGCCATTCATATATCTTCTTTGATGAAGTATCTGTACAGATATTTTGCCCATTTTGTAACTGAGTCATTTCTTTTTTTTCTTTTTTGGAGACAGGGTCTCGCTCTTTTGCACAGGCTGGAGTGCAACGGCATCATGATGGCTCATTGCAACCTCCACCTCCCAGGCTCAAGAGATCTTCCTGCCTCAGCCTCCCAAGTAGCTAGGACTACAGGTGCATGCCACCACACCTTGCTAATTGGGTTTTATTTTTTTAGAAATGGGATTTCATGTTGCCCAGGCTGGTTTCAAACTCCTGAGCTCAAGTTATCCTTCTGCTTCGGCCTTCCAAAGTGCCGTTTATTTTCTTATTATCGAGTTTAATGTGTACTTTATAGATTCTGGATACAATTCCTTTATCAGATATATGTTTTGAAAATATTTTTTCCCAGTCTATGGCTTATCTTTTCTAATTGATCAATTTTTTTATTTTATGGATTGTGTTTTTGGTGTTGCATCTAAGAAATCCTTGCCAAATCCACAGTTGCAAAGGCTTTTTCTTCTATGTTTTTATTTTTGCTTTTAGAGACAGGGTCTTGCTTTATTGTCCAGGCTGGAGTACAAGTGGTGCGATCATAGCTCACTGCTCTCTGAAATTCCTGGGCTCAAGCGATCTTCCCGCCTTGGGCTCCCAAAGTGCTAAGACTGCAGGCATGAGCCACCCCACTCAGCTCTCCTATGTTTTCTCTGGGACTTTTTTAGTTTTAGGTTCTACCTTCAGGTCTATGATTCATTTTGAACTAGTTTTCATATATGATGTGAAGTATGGGTCAAGGTCAGGTGCAATGGCTCACCCCTGTAATCCTGCTACTTTGGGAGGCCAAATTGGAAGAATCACTTGAGCTCAGGAGTTCAAGAACAGCCTGGGCAACATAGTGAGACCCCATCTTTACAAAAAATAAAAAAAATCAGCCGGGCTGGGACCACATGCCTATGATCCCAGCTACTTGGGAGGCTGAGGTGGGAAAATCGCTTGAGCCTGGGAAATCAAGGCTGCAGTAAGCCATGATCACACCAGTGCGCTCCTGCCTTGGTGACAGAGCAAGACCCTGTCTCAAAAACATAATAAATCAGTAAGTAAATAAAAATTTAGAAAGAAGTATGGGTGAGGGTTCATTTTTTTTACATGGGGGATGTCCAGTTGTTCCAGTACAATTTGTAGAAAAGACTGTCCTTTCTCCGTTGACCAGCTCCTTTTTTTTTTTTTTTTTTAACACTATGGCTTTTCAAGGCATTGACCTCAGCACAGCAACCTATTGCTTTCTCAATGTACGAAGGTCAATAGTGAGGACAAATGCCTTTCTTACCTAACTTCAGAACAGGACTGCGTATGCTCAGATAAGACACAGACGGTTCAGTGGAACAGCTCTTTGGGCTCTTACTGACAGCCCCTCTGCTCTCCCCAGGACTCATGTCTGAGTCCTGAGAACAGCACCAGGAGACCACTATGATTGCCAAGGACATGGCTGGGTCTAAAAAACTGCCCCTCCCCTCCAGTGACTCTTCTATTTCCCAGAAGGCTCCTGAGCCAGATAGTTTTTTGTTGTTGTTGTTTTTGTTTGTTTTGTTTTAGACGGAGTCTCGCTCTGTTGTCCAGGCTGCAGTGCAGTGGTGTGATCTCGGCCCACTGCAACCTCCACCTCCCAGGTTCAAGCAATTCCCCTGCCTCAGCCTCCTGAGTAGCTGGGACTACAGGCATGTGCCACCATGCCCAGCCAATTTTTGTATTTTTAATAGAGACAGGGTTTCGCCATGTTGGGCAGACTGGTCTTGAACTCCTGGCCTCAAGTGATCTGCCCGCCTCGGCCTCCTAAAGTGCTGAGATTACAGGAGTGAGCCACCGTGCCCGGCCTGGGCCAGATAGTTTTTAAATCCTCTGCACTCAATTAACCAGCTTCCATCAAACAGAGGGAAAATGCCCCGAGAGTGCATCAGCTGCCTTCATCTTTCTGCTACTTCACCCATCAACGCTGTTGTTGAAACCAGGTGCAGTGGCTCACGCCTGTAATCCCAGCACTTTGGGAGGCCAAGATGAGAGGATCGTTTAAGCCCAGGAGTTTGAGACCAGCATGGGTGATATAGTGAGACCTCATCTCTATTTAAAACAAAACAAAAGCTGCTGTTGATTTTCATTTCAGCCTGAGCCTGATCATAATTAGTGGGGAAAGCACACAGTGCGAGGTATACCAGAATTCTACGAAGACCTGGGTCCTGGAGATGCTTAGGAATTTGAGTCAGCTCAAACCCAGGCCAGGTCTAATTTCCAGTCCTCTGATCTTCCTGTTTTATCACAGTGGCCTTTCATACAGGATGGTAAGGAGAGTTGATTGCTCTCTGTATTTGGTGAACCTGGATCTTCCCTCCAGGGTGCCAGGGAGATGCAGAGGCTCCACACTCTGGGAACAAGGATGATGATTCACCCAGGCCATCCTGAGGAAAAGGGGTTTTGTTGTACAGAACTCTGAGTGTATGTATTTGTGAATGGCTGCACGAGAACATGTAAGCCTGGTGGGGTATGTCACAGCTCATATATGCCCACGCCCAGCTCTGATGCCCAAATGCAGTGTGACCTTAGGCATTTCACATTCCCTCTCTGGACTTCAGTTTCCTCCACAGTAAAATGAGGAGATTCGGTGGGCGGGAAAGCCCATGATAGAGTCTGCATAACATCAACTGGGAGCCTCTCTGCCCTTGAAATCCAGATGAAATTGCTTTGAACCCCACTGTCCCATGGCCAGTGGACACCAAAGCCCTCAAAGACTGTATCAATTCCAGGAAGCCTCCTCTGCTTCTCAGCCTCCTTCACTTCGGGCTTGGGCTTGCTTTTTTTTTTTTTTTTTTTTTTTTGAGACAGAGTCTCGCTCTGTTGGCCAGGCTGGAATGCAGTGGCGCGATCTCAGCTCCCGGCAAGCTCTGCCTCCCGGGTTCACGCCATTCTCTGGCCTCAACCTCCCGAGTAGCTGGGAATACAGGCGCCCTCCACCATGCTTGGCTAATTTTTTTGAATTTTTTAGTGGAGACGGGGTTTCACCATGTTAGCCAGGATGGTCTCGATCTCCTGACCTCATGATCCACCTGCCTTGGCCTCCCAAAGTGCGAGGATTACAGGAGTGAGCCAACACGCCCGGCCTTTTTCCTTTTCTTGTTTTTTTTTTTTTTTTTTTTTTTGAGATGGACTCACTCTGTCACCCAGGTTGGAGTGCAGTGACATGATCTTGGCTCACTGCAACCTCCACCTCCTGGGTTCAAGCGATTCTCCTGCCTCAGCCTCCTGAGTGGCTGGGACCCCAGGCATGTGCCACCATGCCTGGTTATTTTTTTTGTATTTTTAGTAGAAGTGGGGTTTCACCATATTGGTCAGGCTGGTCTCGAACTCCCAACCTCAAGTGAGTCACCCGCCTCAGCCTCCCAAAGTGCTGGGATTGCAGGTGTGAGCCACCTCGCCTGGCCTCCGGGCTCAGGTTTTCTATCCCATTCCACAACTTCAGTATGAAGCTCACGCCCTTTAGTTCCCACAACAAACAGTCAAGCGCAGTGAGCTTTTGTCGGTTGGTAGACTTGACCGAGGGACACCGGCTTCCTCCCTCCTTTTCCTCTCCGACCACTGCTCCTCGCACCTCTTTCCAGACCCTTCTTCCTCTTTTGAGCAGAGCAGCTTTGCCAGGCTCCGAAGCCCTGTTTCTGCAGATCCCCAACCACCAGGGGCCTCATCTTCAACCCCCAGTTCTTATTAAAGCATTTCGTTCACAAGAACAGCTCTTTCACTGAGAATTCTGGTACATTCTCCACGACTTTGCACATATGTGATATATGTATGTGTGTAATTGTTTATGACTACAGGTGTGCCTGTACCCTAGTGTGTGTGATGGGCAGTGGGAGAGGGGTAGATGGAAAATAATTCTGAGACATTATCCAATACCTTATGTTTGTACCTTACTGCATATGTGATGTGGGCAGTGGGAAAGGAAGCCCCCATGGGGGGAATTAGTCCATTTGTTTGTGTCTCCGTGTCTTTTTCCAAATACAGAGTTAACTCCCAAGAGCATGTACCCAAACACCAGCTTTGTGCAAATTCTAGAAATATCTATTCGTAGCAAGACTCAGCCCAGGTACCACCCACTCTGGGAACCCTTCCTCCTAGTCTTGGGCTGAACTAATTGTCCCTTTTCTGTCTTGCACAGTCCCTGTATACCCCTCCAGCAAAGTGTTTGTCACACTTTACTGACATTGTTTTTTTGCCTGCCCCATCTCTATGGTGAAGCTCCTAGAAGACAGGGACCGTGGCTCACCTTCTCTCAGCATCCCAGCACCCAGAATGTTCAGAATCTGTGTATGGACTGGGCTGGCCTGGTTTCACACACTCCCAGTAAGATATTTCACTCTCAATGGCTACACACCCCTATGCCCACCACCCTCTCTGGAATGTGGGGTAAACCAACTTATACACCAAGGGGCTTTTCTCTTGGGGTCATCACCCAAGGACCTTCCTCTGGCCAGGAGAAGCTTGCTCTAACCCTGAAGATGGAGGCAGCCTGGGATACAGGGCGTGGGCAGCCCCCTGGCTGACCCCCACTGTACCCTCCACCGCAGGGACATCCCTCCTCTTTTCCGTACTTTCTGGCCCTGGCGCGAACCTTGTTGGCGCCAATGGGCTTTTAATATTTTCCATTCCTGGCTGGGATACAACATTTCACCTCAAAAATGCTTCCTCCCCCTCACCAAAGGGCGTGTCTTTCCAGTGAGAGGAACCGGAAGCTGGATGTGGAGGTTCTGGACCCACCCGTATTCTGGGGCTTGGAGGAGCCACAGTCCAACCCTGGAGAAAGAGGTGGCAGAAATGTCTTCCCAGCCAATGAAGTGAGTTCCCAGGCCTGCCTGAGGCCTCCTGGACCCACAGGAAGCCTGGATCCTCAGTGACAAAGCAAGGGGCCACCTGCTTGCTTCCATCTGAGACTCAGCCCCTGCACTCCACTTGCCCTCTGACCTTGGCCAAGTGGCTTCACCTCTCTGGCCCATCTGAACAGTGGGGATAATGACAGTATCTAGCTTTCAAGGTCCTTGTGGAGCTCTAATGCTGCACATTCAGGTTATCTGAGGAGCATTAAAAAACACCCATGTCCCGCTCAGAGATTCTGATTTAATTGCTCTGGGATAGGGCTTGGATGTTGGCATATTTCAAAAACCCTCCAGGTGATTCTCACTCACAGCCACAGTTGACAGTTAGTCTTTGATGGGAAAGCACTTTCTTTTTTTTTTTTTTTTGGAGATGGAGTCTCACTCTGTTGCCCAGGCTGGAGTACAGTGGCACAATCTTGGCTCCCTACAACTTCCACCTCCCAGGTTCAAGTGATTCTCCTGCCTCAGCCTCCCGAGTAGCTGGGTTTACAGGTATGCACCACCACGCCCAGCTAATTTTTGTATTTTTAGTAAAGACGGGGAGTTTCACCATGTTGGCCCGGCTGGTCTCAAACTCCTGACCTCAGGTGATGTGCCCGCCTTGGCCTCCCAAAGAGCTGGGATTACAGGCATGAGCCACTGTGCCTGGCCTGGGAAAGCACTTTCTAAGGTGACCTGTACAGGTGCCAGCTGCTGCTTTGATGATCAAGGGTGTCACACCACTCATTTTCCCAAAAATATGACCCCAGGGATGCCTGAAATCCCACTGAAATGTGGTGGAGGGAAAGCACTTTGAAGGGAAATGAGGGGTCCTCCAGGTGAGTTCTGTGACTTCAGGATTCCCACCTGCACACAAGCAGGTGCCTTAGAGCCACTAGCCCTGTCCCAGGCCAGGACCCGACACACCTACCCTGCTGACCCCTTCTGCTGGGCAGGCTAGGTCCTCTCCAGAGAGCATCTGGGCTTGTAGCTGACCAACAGCCTGCTCTCCCCAACCACTCTCCCCAGATCCTGGAGAGTGGGTTGTGGGGTCAAGGTCACCTTGTTCCCTTTTTATCTCCTTCACTGCACTTGGAGGTAAAGGGCAGCAGTTGCTAAAGAATTTAACATGGGCCGGGCGTGGTGGCTCATGCCTGTAATCCCAGCACTTTGGGAGGCCGAGGTGGGTGGATCACCTGAGATCAGGAGTTCGAGATCAGCCTGGCCAAAATGGTGAAACCCCATCTCTACTAAAAATACAAAAAATTAGCCAGGCATGGTGGTGGGCGCCTGCAATCCTAGCTACTTGGGAGGCTGAGGCAGGAGAATTGCTTGAACTGGGACCTGGGATGTGGAGGTTGCAGTGAGTCGAGATTGCACCACTGCACTCCAGCCTGGGCTACAGAGTGAGACTCCGTCTCCAAAAAAAAAAAAAAAAAAAAGGAGTTAAATGTGGAGAGAACCAGTTGTCTGTGCTAGGGGAGGAGAGGGTGTTTGGGTGCTTCGTGGAGAGAGCCAACATCTCCTTTCCTCCTCTTGAGAAGAGAGGATCTGCAAACAATTCTACAGCCCAGAGGGAGGAAAACGGCTGAGAGCCAGGCACCTTGGGAAAAGGCAGCAGAGAGCCCCACTGGCTGAAGATGCTCAGTCTCTCACCATGACCAGTGTGTCCACCTGCCCCGGTGCCATATCCCAGAGTTACCATGTTCTTACACAGAGGAAAGAACAGCCTCTGTCCAGGGGAGGCACAGCCCCTGTCTCGGGGAGCTTCACCCAAAGGCCAGGCCCCCAGGAGAGGGCCAGAACCCTTGGTGTCCCAGGCCCGAGGTTCTTCAATAAGGTTATTTAACAGACCTGGGTGCTAGAGACTCCCGTGGGAGACTTCAGCCCCATGAGGAAGTGGCTGTTTTCCTCAGGCAAACTATGGTTGAGAAACAGGAGCCTTCTGGAGACATTATTCTTCAAAGGGTTTCTCACAGCCCTGTGTCCCAGGCTCCTGGCCAGAGGTGGAAAGGAGAGGGAGTGAGTGATGGGGAGCATGGTGTAGGGCACCACACAGAAGGCAGGAAGGAGAGGAGGGTCAGCAGTGCCACCAGACTGAGCCCCAAATGAGGGGGAGTCCAGGAGAGGAGGCTTGCACAACCCACCACCTTGGGGTAGTTACAGTGCCACCCAGGTTTATTTTTCCAACTGAGGGCACACTGAAAGGAGGGTACATTGAAAAGTATGGGCATAGGGGAACTCAAGTCCCCTGGGCTGGGCTGTGGCCTCTTTAGAAGCACCTACAGCCTCAGCAAGGCCGGGAACAGGGAACTACTGAGGCTGAAAAAAACTTCAGTCTCAATAAGTCTGCCCCCAGTCCCTGGTAACGCTCAGGCTTTGCAGCCAAATGCGGATTAAAGCTGCCTCTACCACATGTAAGCTGCATTCACTGATTCACTCTACAATTAAAAAAATCTTTTTGTTTTTGAGAAAGGGTCTGGCTCTGTCATCCAGGCGGAAGTGCAGTGGTGTGATCATGGTTCACTGCGGCCTCAACCTCCTGGGCCCAAGCAGTCCTCCCACCTTAGCCTCCAGAGTAGCTGGGACCACAAACACACCACCGTGCCTGGCTAATTTATTATTATTATTATTTTTTGTAGAGACAGGGTCTTGCTACTTCACCTAAGCTGGTCTCAAACTCCTGGGCTCAAGCAATCCCTGGTCTCAGCCTCTCAAAGTGCTGGGATTACAAGCATGAGCCACTGCACCCAGCCCCCTACAAATTTGTTTTGTTTTGTTTTTCTCTTTCCATCATCTTCTTTGTGATAGTAAACAAATATTTTTAGCTTCTGCTATGTGTCAGGCCCTGAGCTAGGTGCTGGGGGTACAGAAAACAACAAAGTAGGCCGGGCGTGGTGGCTCACGCCTGTAATCCCAGCACTTTGGGAGGCCGAGGCGGGTGGATCACCTGAGGTTGGGAGTTCAAGACCAACCTGACCAACATGGAGAAATCCCGTCTCTACTAAAAATAGAAAATTAGTCAGGCGTGGTGGTGCATGCCTGTAATCCCAGCTACTCGGGAGGCTGAGGCAGGAGAATCGCTTGAACCCGGGAGGCAGAGGCTGCGGTGAGCCGAGATCTTGCCATTGCACTCCAGCCTGGGCAACAAGAGGAAAACTCTGTCTCAAAAAAAATAAAAAATAAAAGAACAGAGTACCTTTGAGGAACTTACCCCATCGTCGGGGAGATGGAATGGTCACTATAGAACACTAAGGTAAATGTAGGGACAATAACATGCATGGGTTAGTGTGGAACACCTGTTCTGGGCCCCCTCTGGAACATCATTCTGAGGGTGGCTCTCAGGGAAGCCTTCCTGGAAGAGGTATAATCATTTGAATTTAAAAAAACGAATGGCAGTGATCACTTCGGCAGCACATATACTAAAACTGGAATGATACAGAGAAGATTAGCATGGCCTCTGCACAAGGATGACATACAAATTTGTGAAGGATTCCATATTTTAATAAGAAAAACAGGCCAGGCATGGTGGCTCATGCCTGTAATCTCAGCACTTTGGGAGGCCAAGGCGGGCGGATCACCTGAGGTCGGGAGCTCTATACCAGCCTGGCCAACATGGCAAAAGCCCATCTCTACTAAAAATACACAAAATTAGCCGGGCATGGTGGCTCGTGCCTATAATCCCAGTTACTCAGGATGCTGAGGCAAGAGAATCACTTGAACTCAGGAGGCAGAAGTTGCAGTGAGCTGAGATCAAACCACTGCACTCCAGTCTGGGTGACGGAGTGAGACTCTGTATCCAAAAAAAAAAGAAATGGTCCCAGGAGAAACCAGTAGGAAATAGGGGAAGCAGGATAGGGAAGAGGAACAGTACAAAGCAGCTAGATTTTTTTTTTTTGGAACGGAGTCTTGCTCTGTTGCCCAGGCTGGAGTGCAGTGGCATGACCCAGTTCACTGCAGCCTCAAAAATCCCAGGCTCAAGTGATCCTCCCACCTTAGACTCCCAAGTAGCTAATTTAAAAAATAATTATATATATATATATATATCAGTAATTACTAAAAATTAGTAGTAATTATACTACTTTAATAGTGTGCTAACATCTTCCACTGTGTTGTGAATTTACCTATTTTTATTTTACTTTCCTTACCTTTTTTTTGCTTTATATATATTTAAGTTGTGTTATTAGGTGGGTATAAATGTAGGATTGTTCTTTCTGATGATTTGGACCTTTTGTCATTATGAAGTGACCCTTTTATCTCTCATAATGCTTTTGCCTTAAAGTCTATGTGGACTAAAATTAATACAGACATATCAACCTTCTTTGGTTAGTATTTGACAGATTCTTTTCATCCTCTTACTTTCAACCTTTCTGTATTCTTATGTTTTATTTAGATATGCCTTTTTTTTTTTTTTTTTTTTTTTTTTTTTTTTTTTTGATGGATGGAGTCTTGCTCTGTCACCTGGGCTGGAGTGCAGTGGTGCGATCTCAGCTCACTGCAACCTCCGCCTCCCAGGGTCAAGTGATTCTCCTGCCTCAGCCTCCAGAGTAACTGGAATTACAGGCACCTGCCATCATGCCTGGCTAGTTTTTACATTTTTGTAGAGATGGGGTTTCACCATGTTGGCCAGGCCAGTCTCGAACTCCTGACATCAGGTGATCTCCCTGCCTCAGCCTCCCAAACTGCTGGGATTACAGGCGTGAGCCACCGTGCCCGGCCTAGATATGCCTCTTGTGAACAGCTTATAACTGGGTTCATTTGCTTTGTCTAGTCTAGCAATCTTTGTCTTTTAACTGAGGCATTGAGTCCATTTACATTTATTAATATACTGATATGTGCATGTGTGCACACACACGTTATTTATTTATGTATATCCTATTGTTTGGTATTTTCCCCACCTTTTCTAAGGTTTCCTTTTCTATTCTTTTTGGCTTTCTTAATTATTCTTTATTTCATTTTTCTCCTTACATAGTTTGCAAATTATACCTTTTTTTTTTTTTTGAGAGTTTCGCTCTGAGTCACCCAGGCTAAAGTGCAGGGGCACGATCTTGGCTCACTGCAACTTCTGCCTCCCCAGTTCAAGAGATTCTTGTGCCTCGCCCTCCAGAGTAGCTGGGACTACAGGCGCATCACCACTCCCAGCTAATACTTGTATTTTTAGTAGAGACGGAGTTTCACCATGTTGGCCAGGCTGGTCTCAAACTCCTGACCTCAAGTGATCTGCCCATCTCGGCCTCCCAAAGTGCTGCAATTACGGGC
The DNA here is from genome assembly GCF_028858775.2 of Pan troglodytes. Classification (NCBI taxonomy): domain Eukaryota; kingdom Metazoa; phylum Chordata; class Mammalia; order Primates; family Hominidae; genus Pan; species Pan troglodytes. The sequence continues at coordinate 57,224,300 of NC_072414.2, forward strand.
GTGAGCCGCCATGCCTGGCCTGTGTTTTTAAGCCCATAAGACATTGTTATTAATGTTAATACAACATTTGTTTAGACTTACCCACACATGTACCATTTTCTTTGTTCCATATTCCTTCTTGTCTCTCATTTTTTCCATCTAGGATCACTTTTTATTTCTGCCTGCTGGTGGCAAATACAGTTTTTTTTTGTATCATGTCATTATTTTTTCTTACTTTTAAGATATCTTTTCACTGATTTTATAATTCTTTTAAAAAATTTTTAGTGCCAATGAATTCTTGCTTATTGTTTGTACCTACAGTTGTGTCCTCCAGCTGCTGTGCCAGTTTAGACTACACCGTCACCTACCTCCTAAAGCACATAGCAAAAGAGGGCAAGGGGGATGGGCACGGTGGCTCAACACTGGTAATCCCAGCACTTTGGGAGTGGTATTTTTCTCTTAAGAATAGGGAAATTAAGATAGGCACTTTTCTTTTCAGTCTGTTGGGAGGTAGTGGTGTTTATATCTAGCTCACACATTCACTGAAGTCCCAATTTTAGGTTTTTTAGACTTCCCACCTTAAAGGAGCCCTGAGTTTCTCTCAGTAGTGTGTATTGGAGTTTGCCCCTATCAGCTCACAAGAACCAAATATTTTTCGTGTCAGTTCTTAGTACCACTGACGGCTTGAAATCTATGGTGGGAACATTTACCTAATGGAAATCAACAAAAACTGAAACACTAAAAAATGTGTGTACAACATTGTGCTTATAGTTAATACTGAACTGTACACAAAACAGTGCTTTGTTTTGTTGGAGAGCCAGTTACTAGCACACCACTGGTTCTCTCTAATCACTCACTCCCATGAGACCATGAAAATTCAAGTTCAAGTTTACTGAGTTAAAAATTACTCACTGGACCAGGCTCAGTGGCTCACACCTATAATCCCTACACTTAGGGAGGCAGAGGCAGAAGGTTAGCTTGAGCCCAAGAGTTCAAGAACTGCCTGGACAACATAGCAAGACCCCATTCTCCACAAAAAGAAAAAACAAATAAATAAATAAAAAATGGGCTGGGTGCAGTGGGTCACACCTGTAATTACAGCACTTTGGAAGGCTGAGGAGGGAGGATCGCGTGAGAACCACAAGTTCAAGACCAGCCTAGCCAACATAGTGAGAGCCCCATCTCTACAAAAAACAAAACAAAACAAAACAAAAAAAACAGTTGGGCATGGTGGTGCCACTGCACTCCAGCCTGGGCAACAGAGCAAAACCTTGTCTCAAAAAAAAAAAATTAAAAAGTTTAAAATTTTAAAAAATTAAAATGATGACGTTTCAGTCACGCAAGATGAATAAGTTCTAGAGAGTTGCTGTACAGTATTGTGCTTACAGTTAATACTGAACTGTACACTTAAAAACCTGTTGACCAGGTGCGGTGGCTCACGCCTGTATTCCCAGCACTTTGGGAGGCCGAGGTGGGCGGATCACCAGGTCAGGAGATTGAGACCATCCTGGCTAACATGGTGAAACCCCGTCTCTACTAAAAATACAAAAAAATTAGCCGGGCGCCTGTAGTCCCAGCTGCTAGGGAGGCTGAGGCAGGAGAATGGTGTCAACCCAGGAGGCGGAGCTTGCAGTGAGCCAAGATCGCGCCACTGCTCTCCCGCCTGGGTGACAGATCGAGACTCCGTCTCAAAAGAAACAAAAACAAAAAAAAAACAAAACCAAAACAAACAAACAAAAACAAAAAATAACTTGTTAAGAGAAGCCGGGCACGGTGGCTCATGCCTGTAATCCCAGTACTTTGGGAGGCCAGGGCAGGCAGATCACTTGAGGCCAGTTCGAGACCAACCTGGCCAACATGGAAAAAACCCATCTCTACTAAAAATACAAAAATTAGTGGGACAGGCTGGCATGCGCCTGTAGTCCCATCTACTCAGGTGGCTGAGGCACGAGAATCCCTTGAGCCTTGGAGGTGGAGGTTGCAGTAAGCCGAGACTATGCCACTGCACTCCAGCCTGGGTGACAGAGCAAGACTATATCACAAAAATTAAAAAAAAAAAAATTAAATTGCAAATAGGTTAGACAATAAAAAATAAAAATAAAATTAAAATGTCCAAAAGGCAAAAGTCAGTTTCATTGCTCAACTTGCCTTTGAATTCGTGACTTTTCTGGCCTGAGTATTCCTTACTTTCTTGCCAACTCATCAGTACAGTAAAAAAATTTTTTTCTTTTATCCATAATTGTTTTCAGAAGTTTATTCAGGGTACTTAGTCCACTTTAGTACCATAAAATATCTTAGTATCTTAACGTAGATATTGAGATAGTTGGACTAGATCAGTAGTTCTTAACATTTTTTGGACACAGACTCGAGAATCTGATAACAGAGCTTGGATAACTTCTCCTTGGGAAAATGCACATACACACAGATAAAATGTATGTTTTTACTCCCCTGAAACTATCCATGGGCCCAAGAATAAGAATGTTGCCCAGGTGGGTCTTGAACTCCTGGCCTTAAGAGATCCTCCCATGTCTGCCTCCAAAGCACTGAGATTACCTGTAGGTGTGAGCCACTGCATCAGGCTCAGAGCTAACTTTTGACAGCCTCTCCATGTTTCCTGTCCTGAGCTGAGAGTTTCCAGGATTCTCTCCTTGGGTGAGCTTGAGTTTCTGAACTGGGGCTTCCAGAATCTCCAAGACCTCTTGGGGGAGAAGCTGAGAGTTGTCAGTTAAACCTTTCACAAAGCTGAAACACACGCAATGTTCCTTCAACCAGACCTATCCACATTTATTCATTCGGTGTTTATTGGCTCCTGTTCCAGCTGTCTACTGCTGCATAACATATCATATGTAAACTTAGTGGCTTATATAGTAATAACAATCAATTACATAGTTCTCTCATGATTCTGGGAGTAACTGGGCTCAGCTAGGTAGCTCTTGCTCTGGGTCTCTCATGTGGTTGCAGTCATCCACAAGTGCTGGAATCATCTCAGCCTCTTCAGTACATGTTTGGCAGTTGATGCTGGTTGCAGGTTTGGTTTTCAGTGGGGCTTTTGGCTGTAACACCTACATGTGGCCTCACTCTCTCTATGTGGCCTGGGTGTCCTCACAGCATGGCAGGTGGGTTCTGAAAGGGAGCATCCAAAAAGAGATTTTAAAAAATTTAAAAAGGGGCCGGGCACAGTGGCTCACGCCTGTAATCCCAGCACTTTGGGAGGCTGAGGAGGGTGGATCATGAGGTCAGGAGATCAAGACCATCCTGGCTAATATGGTGAAACCCCGTCTCTACTAAAAATACAAAAAAAAGGGGTGGGGGAGAGGGATAGCATTAAGAGATATACTTCATGTAAATGACCAGTTAATGGGAGCAGCACACCAACATGGCACATGTATACATATGTAACAAAACTGCACGTTGTGCAAACGTGCCCTAGAACTTAAAGTATATTTAAAAAAAAAATTAGCCGGGCGTGGTGGCGGGCACCTCTAGTCCCAGCTACTTGGGAGGCTGAGGCAGGAGAATGGCATGAACCTGGGGGGCGGAGCTTGCAGTGAGCCGAGATCGCGCCACTGCACTTCAGCCTGGGCGACAGAAAGAGACTCCGTCCCCCCCAAAAAAAATTAATAAAAAATAAAATAAAATAAAAATTAAAAGAGAGTGAGTCAGGAGGAAGCCACATTACCTTTTAGAACCTAGCCACGGATGTCACACAGCATTTCTGTCACATTCTGTTAATTAGATACAAGTCATTAGACCAGCCCATATTTAAAGGAAGGTCAATTAGATTCTACCTCTTGATGGAAAGGATGTCAAAAAATTTGCCGGCCAGGCATGGTGGCTCATATCTGTAATCCCAGCACTTTGGGAGGATGAGGTCGGCAGTTTGTTTGAGCCCAGGGTTCAACACCAGCCCAGGCAATATGGTAAAACTCTATCTCTACAAAAAAAAAAAAAAAAAAAAAAAATTAGCCGGGCATGGTGGTACATGCCTGTAGTCCCAGCTACTCAGGAGGCTGAGATGGGAGGATTGCCTGAGCCTGGAGTCGAGGGGGCAGTGAGCTGTTTAATCGCTCAACTTACCTTTGATTCATGATGGCGTCACTGTACTCCAGCCTGGGCGACAGAGTGAGACCCTGTCTTAAAAAAAAAAAAAAATTGCAGATATGGTGTTTTTTTTTGTTTTTTTTTTTTTTTTTTGAGACTGAGTCTCTCTCTGTTGCCCAGGCTGGAGTGCAGTGGCACGATCTCACTGCAACCTCCGCCTCTCAGGTTCAAGCGATTCTTCTGCCTCAGCCTCCCAAGTAGCTGGGATTACAGGCAGGCGCCACCATGCCCAGCTATTTTTTTGTATTTTTAGTAGAGACAGGGTTTCACCATGTTGGCCAAGCTGGTCTCAAACTCCTGACCTCAGGTGATTCACCCACCTCGGCCACCCAAAGTGCTGGGATTACAGGCGTGAGCCACTGCGCCCAGCCCTGCAGACACGTTTTAAACCCACCACATCTCCTTTCTGTTTGTCAAGCACTGGACGAGGCACTTAGAATAGAACAGTGAATACTACAAACCCTGTGGTGCTTACAGTCTAGTGGTAGAGCCAAACATTAATAAAATAACATTACAAATATGTACACAATTATGAACTTTGATGGTCCTACGGAAGATGATTCCAGGGAGCCATGAGAATTTATATCACACATTTTTATGACCTGGACCAGGGAACCAAGAGAGAATTCTCTGCAGAAGAGACATTTGGATTGAGATCTGGAACACCATTGGATGCTAACTCAATGAAGTGGGTTGAACAAGAGCCTTCCAGGCTGAGGGGATACCAGGCCAAGGCCCTAGAGTAGGAGAAACAGCAGCCTGAGAGGCAGCTAGTATGTCTTGAGACAGCTAGCAGGGACAGGAAGTATGAAACAAGACCGCAGTAGTGGGCTAGGGCCAGGCCCCTGGGCACTGTAGGCTGGGTAATGGTATTGGTCTTCTGCATAAAAGTTGTGGGAAGCTGGCTGGGCACGGTGGCTCATGCCTGTAATCCCAGCACTCTGAGAGGCCAAGGTGGGTGGATCACGAGGGCAAGAGATCGAGACCATCCTGGCCAACATGGTGAAACCCCGTCTCTACTAAAAATACAAAAAATTAGCTGGATGTAGTGGTGGGCACCTGTAGTCCCAGCTACTCGGGAGGCTGAGGCAGGAGAATCACTTGAACCCTGGAGGCAGAGGTTGCAGTGAGCCGAGATTGCACCACTGCACTCTAGCCTGGGCGACAGAGCAAGTCTCTGTCTCAAAAACAAAGAAAAGAAAAAAAAAGAAAAAAGGTGTGGAAAGCTGTTGAAGGGTCACATACTGGAGAGTGATATGAACACATTTACAACTTAAAGATCACTTTGGCTGCTGTGTAGATGGCCCCAGCCAGACTCTGAGTCAGGCCTGGGAGGGCTGGGAACCTCCTATCTGCAGTTCCTCCCCTCCCCATGAGACTCTCCCACACAGGCTGAAGCCGGCTGCAGCCTTGGCCCTATACCTCCTTGCCTGAGATTTCAGGCTGAGCACCCTACACTTAACCTACTCAGTCCCTCCTCCCAGACACAGGAAGTCCTGCCATTTTGCATCACTCGGTGAGTCACCCCTTATTTGTCAGTCAGTGGGTGTAATGGATTAAGAGGTGGTCCCAAAAGATGTGTCTACATCCTAATTCCCAGAACCTGTGAATGTAACCAAATTTGGAAAAAAGGGTCTTCATGGATGTAATTAATTAAGGATTTTGAGAAGAGGAGGACATCCTGGATTATCTGGGTAGACCCTAAATTCTGTGTGTCCTTAGGGTCTTATAAGGAGTGAGGCACAGGGAGATTTGATTAGAACAGAAGAGGAGGAAGTAGTGAGACCACAGAGAGGGAGATTGGAGTGATGTGGCTATAAGTCAAGGAAGGCCAACAGCTGCCAGAGCTGGAAGAGTCAAAGAACAACATCTCCCCTAGAGCCTCCAGAGGGAGTACAGCCCTGCCAACACCTTGATTTTGGCCCAGTGGTCTGATCTTGAACTTCTGGCCTCCAGAACTGTAAGAGAATAAATCTCTGGTTGTTCTAAACTGCCCAGTCTGTGGTAATTTGTTACAGCAGCCACAGGAAATTAATGCAGTTGGGTACTTCTCAAGCTGCTCCTTCCTGATGAGCTGTACAGGCTCCCTCCCTCTCCTTCAGGGGACCTCTAAATGTTGGGGTGCCCTGGGCTCAGTTCTCATACTACTTTTTTCTCTATTCTCTGTCCCTACATGATCTCATCCATTCACTTGGCTTTAAAATACCATTCATTTATTGGCTGGACGCAGTGGCTCACGCCTGTAATCCCAGCACTTTGGGAGGCCAAGGCAGGTAGATCACCTGAGGTCCAGAGTTTGAGACCAGCCTGGCCAACATGGTGAAACCCTGCCTCTACTAAAAATACAAAAAATTTATCAGGGCATGGTGGGGCCTGTAATCCCAGCTACTTGGGAGACTGAGGCAGGAGAATCGCTTGAACCCGGGAGGCAGAGTTTGCAGTGAGCTGAGATCATGCCACTGCGCTCTAGCCTGGCCAACAAGAGCAAAAACTCTGCCTCAAAAGAAAAAAAAAACATTTATTTGCTAATATCCTCAAATTTTATCTCCATCCAGACCCTTCTCCTGGAGCCCAGGCAACCCCAGAGGTAGATGAAAAGAGAACTCTTGTTCCACGCTCACCACCACATCTGTCCCTGGCCCAGGCTGCCCCAGTCACTCCATGCTCCAGTTGGAAATGTCACAGCTATCCTGGATTTCTCCATTTCCCTCATGCAGTTTATCCAAACTGCTAGCAAGTCTTGTCTTGTTGTTTAGGTCTTATAATCTCTCTCAAATCTGTCCATTCCACTCCGCACTGCCATCACTGCAGCCACAGCATCTCTCACTCAGGTGACTGTGCCAGCTGCCTGATGACTCCCATGTCGACTCTCATCCCCCTCCATCCCTTCTTACAGCAGCCAGGGTGATTTTTTAAGAAACAAATTAGATCAGGTTGCAGTTTTTTGAATACCTTTATTGAGGTATAGTTGACATGCAATTAATTGCACACTTCAAGCGTACAATTTGCTAAGTTTTGACATATACCCATGAAAGCATCAGTATAATAAAGATAACAACCATATCTATGTGCAGTGGCTCACACCTGTAATCCAAGCAACTCAGGAGGCAGAGGCAGGAGCATTGCTTAAGGCCATGAGTCTGAGACCAGCCTAGGCAACATAGTGAGACCCTATTTCTACAAAAAATAAAAACCAATTAGCCAGGTGTGATGGCATGTGCCTGTAGTCCCAGCTACTTGGGAGGCTGAGGCAGGAGGATTCTCTGAGCCTGGGAGTTTGAGGCTGCAGTGAACTGTGATTGCACTACTGCACAGCAGCCTGGGTGACAGAGTGAGATCCCGACTCAAAGAAAAAAAGGAAGGCTGGGTGCGGTGGCTCATGCCTGTAATCCTAGCACTTTGGAAGGCTGAGGTGGGCGGATCACGAGGTCAAGAGATCGAGACCATCCTGGCCAACATGGTGAAACCGTGGTCTCTACTAAAAATACAAAAATTAGCCGGGTGTGGTGGTGTGCGCCTGTAGTCCCAGCTACTCAGGAGGCTGAGGCAGGAGATTCACTTGGACCTGGGAGGCAGAAGTTGCAGTGAGCTGAGATCCCGCCACTGCACGCTAGCCTGGCAACAAAGCAAGACTTTGCCTAAAAAAAAAAAAAAAAAAAAAAAAGAGAGAGAGAAAAGAAAAAAAAAGAAAGAAAAGAAAGAAAAAATGAAAAAGAACTATACCTATGACCTCCAAAAGTTTTCTCGTGCTCCTTTGAAATCCAACTTCCCTTCCCCACCTCCCATTCCTAGGCAATGACTGATATGCTTTCTGCCATTACCAACTAGTTTACATCTTCTGAATTTTATGTGATAGAAAATAGTATGTAATTTTTTCTTTTTTCTTTTTTTTGAGGCAGAGTCTTGCTCTGTCGCCCAGGCTGGAGTGTAGTGGCGCGATCTCCCCTCACTGCAAGCTCCGCCTCCCAGGTTCACGCCATTCTCCTGCCTCAGCCTCCCGAGTAGCTGGGACTACAGGCACCTTCCACCACACCCGGCTAATTTTTTGTATTTTTAGTAGAGACAGGGTTTCACTGCGTTAGCCAGGATGGTCTCGATCTCCTGACTTCATGATCCGCCCACCTCGGCCTCCCAAAGTTTTCGGATTACAGGCGTGAGCCACCGCGTCTGACCTTTTTTTTTTTTTTTTTTTTTTTTTTTTTTTTTTTTTTTTAAATACAGGGTCTCACTCCGTCTCCCAGGCTGGCGTGCAATGGCGCAATCACGGCTCACTGCAACTGCAGCCTTGACCTCCTGGGCTCAAGCAATCCTCCCATATCTGCCTCCCAAGTAGCTGGGACTACAGGCACGCACCACGACATGCTCGGCTAATGTTTTTTTTCTTTTCTTTTTTTTGTTTTGAGACAGAGTCTCGCTCTGTCGCCCAGGCTGGAGAGCAGTGGCACGATCTCGGCTCACTGCAAGCTCCACCTCCCGGGTTCACGCCATTCTGCTGCCTCAGCCTCTCAAGTAGCTTGGCGCCCGCCACCACGCCTGGCGTGTGTGTGTGTGTGTGTGTGTGTGTGTGTGTGTGTGTGTGTGTTTAGTAGAGACGGGGTTTCACCATGACTCCTGACTTCATGATCCGCCCACCTCCGCCTCCCAAAGTGCTGGGATTACAGGCGTGAGCCACAGCGCCCGGCCAATTTTTTTGTAGGATGGGGTTTCACCATGTTGCCCAGGCTGGTCTCAAACTCCTGAACTCAATCAATCGCCCACCTCAGCCTCTGAAAGTGCTGAAAGTACAGGCGCAAGCTGCTGTGCCTGGCCTATATACTCTTTTTTATATGGCTTAATAATTTTGAAATTCATCCATGTTCATTGTATCAGTATTTTTTTTATTGCTGAGTAATAAGTATTCCATTGTATGAATATACCACAATTTTTTACCCATTCACTTGATGATGAATATTTGGGCTGTCCAGTTTTTAGCTATTATATGCAAGGCTGCTGTAACCATTCATGTATAGGTCTTTGTATGAGCTTCTGCTGTCGTTTTTCTTGGGTAAATACCTAGGAGAGAAGTGACTGGATCATGTGGTAGGTGTATGTTTAACTTTTTGAGAAATTGCAAAACTGTTTCTATTTTTATTGTTTTGAGACAGAGTCTCACTCTGTTGCCTAGGCTGGAGTGCAGTGGTGCAATCTCGGCTCACTGCAACTTCCGCCTCCTGTGTTCAAGCAATTCTCTTGCCTCAGCCTCCCAAGTAGCTGGGACTGCAGGTGCACACCACCAAACCTGGATAATTTTTTGTATTTTTTTAGTAGAGGTGGGGTTTTGCCATGTTGGCCAGGCTGGTTTTGAACTCCTGACCTCAAGTGATCTGCCCCCCTCAGCCTCCCAAAGTATTGGGATTACAGGCATGAGCCATCATGCCTGTCCAAACTTTTTTTTTTTTGAGATGGAGTCTCACTCTGTTGCCTAGGCTGAAGTGCAGTGGTGGCACGATCTCAGCTCACTGCAACCTCTGCCTTCCAGGTTCAAGTGATTCTTCTGCCTCAGCCTCCCGAGTAGCTGGGGTTACAGGCGTGTGCCACCACACCCAGCTAATTTTTTGTGTTTTTAGTAGAGACGGGGTTTCACCATGTTGGCCAGGCTGGTCTCGAACTCCTGACCTCAGGTGATCCGCCCACCTTGGCCTCCCAAAGTGCTGGGATTACAAGCATGAACCACCATGCCCGGCCAGTTTTCTAAAGTGCTTATACATTCCTACCGCTAGTGTGGAACTGGTTATAGTTGTTTCACATCCTTGCAAACACTTCATATGGTCAGTCTTTTAATTTTCACTTTTTTAGTGGGTGTGCAGTGGTATTTCACTGTGTTTTAGTTTACATTTCTTATAACCAAAGAGGATCCTTTCATGTGCTTATTTGCAATTTGTGTATCTTCTTCAGCAAAGTGTCCGTTGAAAATTTTTGTTCATTTTTTTACATTAGTTTTTTATATTGAGTGTATATATTTTTATGTATTCTAGATACAAATCATTTATTCTTCATATATTCTAAGTATATAAGGAAGTTTTAAAAAAATATATTCTAGATACAAGTCCTTTGTTGGATATATGTTTTGCAAATATTTTCTCCCACCGACAGCTGTCTTTTCGTTTTTCTAGTGGTATCATTAGAGAGCAAAAGTTTTAAATTTTAATGAAGTTTATAAACCTTTTCACTGATTATTAGTGTTTTGCCCAACCTAAGGTTATAAAGATTTTCCCCTATGTCTTCTTCTAGAAGTTGTATAGTTTTTGCTCTTGTATTTAGATTTGTGGCCCACTTGGATTAATTTTTGTGTATGGTGTGAAGTAAGGATAGAGGTTCATTTTGTTTGCCATGAGATATCCAGTTGTTCTAGCACCATTTGTCGAAAATACTATCTTTTCCCCAAAGGTACTTTGTCACCTTCATAAAAAATCAATTGATAATATGTGTATATCTCTATTTCTGGATGGCCTTTTCTTTTTCAGTGATCTATATGTTTATCTTTACATCAATACCACACTGTCTTGATTATTGTAGCTCTGTCTGTAGTCTTGAAATCAGGTAGGGCCAGTAATCTAATTGCATAATACTTTAAAAAATTGTTATGGCTATTCAAGGTCCTTTGCATTTCCACATACATTTAGAATCAGCTTGTTTACTACAAAAAAAAGATTGCTGCAATTTTGATAGGAATTATTTTGAATCTATATGCCAATTTCAGAAAATTGTAATCTTGAAAACATCAGGTCTTCTGATCCATGAACACAGTATCTCTCACCACTTATTTAGATCTTCTTTAATTGCTTGCACATCTTTTGTCAGATTTATCCCTGTTTTGGAGTTCTGATGGTATTATAGATTGTTTTTATAATGTCAATTTCCAAGTGTTTTTTGCTTATATAGAGAAACACAATTAGTTTTCATATATTAATCTTGTATCCTGCAACTTTGCTAACCTCAGTTATTCATTTTATTTATTTATTTATTTATTTTTTGAGACGGAGTGCTGCTCGGCTGGCCAGGCTGGAGTGCAGTGGCATGATCTTGGCTCACTGCAACCTCTGCCTCCCAGGTTCAAGCGATTCGCCTGGCTCAGCCTCCTGAGTAGCTGGGATTACAGGTGCCTGCCACCACTCCTGGCTAATTTTTGTATTTTTAGTAGAGACGGGGTTTCACCATGTTGGCCAGGCTGGTCTCGAACTCCTGACCTCAGGTGATCCGCCCACCTCAGCCTCCCAAAGTGCTGGGATTACAGGCATGAGCCACTGCGCCTGGTCCCTCATTTACTCATTTTAGGTTTCCTAGATTACTTAAGATTTTCCATATATATGTCATTTATAAATAAAGACAGTTTTACTTTTTTCTTTCCAAACTATATGGTTTATATTTTTCTTCCTATATTGCATTGACTAGGACCCCCAGTATAATCTTGAATAGAAGTGGTAAGAACAGATATTTCTTGCCTCATTCTCAATCTTAGAGTGAAAGCATTCAATCTTTAACCATGAAGTATGATTTTGTTGTTGTTTTTAGAGAGTAGGCCTGGCTCTGTTGCCCAGGCTGGAGTGCAGTGGCGCAATCTCAGCTCTGCAACCTCCGCCTCCCCAGGCTCAAGTGGTCCTCCTGCCTCAGCCTCCCAAGTAGCTGGGACTACAGGTATGCACCACCATACCTGGCTAATTTTTGTCTTTTTTGTAGGGACAAGGTTTCACCATGTTGCCCAGGCTGGCCTTGAAATCCTGAGCTCAAGTGATCCACCCTCCTTGACCTCCCAAAGTGCTGGGATTACAGGCGTGAGTGGCCATGCCTTCTTGGAATATCTCTGTCTGGTTTTGGTATCAGGGTAAGGCTGGCCTCATAGAATGAGTTGGGAAGTATTCCCTCCTTTTCAATATTCTGGAAGATTTTATATCAAGTTGGTATTATTTCTTCCTTAAATGTTTAGTAGAGTTCACTAGTGAAGGCATCTGGGCCTGGAGGGTTTCATTTTATTTTTTTTGTGGGAAGGTTTTTAACTATTATATAAATTCCATTACATATTTATTCTTGAATATGTGTCACACTTTTGTGTAAACCCTCAGGGCCTTCCCCTCACTCCTCCCTAAGTCCTTATTGTGACTCCCAAGGCCCTGTCTCCTGTCTGGTAGGCTCCTGCCCTCCTCTGCAGCCCTTCCACATGCTGCCTTCCCCTTAGGCAAGAACCCCCAAGAAGCTTCTTGCCCACCTCTCTACTTAAGAGTCTTACTGCCTTCCCCTCACCATGTTCCAGTAATATGGGTCTTCTGGCTATCCCAAGAGTATGCCAAGCTCTTCCCCACCTCAAGCCCTTGGCATTGCCTTTCTCCATCTGGAAAGATCTTCCACAGGCTCTTTGCATGGTCGTTTCTCATTCTCAATCCCCAGGTCTCAGATAATGTGTCAGGAAGGTCTTCCCTGACTTTTGTTATATCCAGGGGATGGCCTGCTGGATACTATCTCCCACATAATCTCATTTACTTCCTTCATATAATATATAATATACAGATCACACTCCATCATTGTTTACTTACTATATTAGTCTGTTCTCATGCTGCTAATAAAGACATACCCAAGACTGGGTAATTTATAAAGGAAAGAGGTTTAATGGACTCACAGTTCCGCATGGCTTGGAGGCCTCACAATCATGGCGGAAGATGAAGGAAGAGCAAAGTCACATCTTACATGGCAGCAGGCAAGAGAGTGTGTGCAAGAGAACTCCCCTTTATAAAACCATCAGATCTCGTGAGACTTATTCACTGTCATGAGAACAGCACGGGAAAGACCCGCCCCCATGACTCAATGATCTCCCACCGGGTCCCTCCCACAACACATGGGAATTATGGGAATTACAATTCAAGATGAGATTTAGGTGGGGACACAGCCAAGCCATATGGCTTACTTTCAGTGCCTTAAGAGCAAGGATCTTGTCTGTCTTGTTTATGGCTGTATCCCCTGCAGCCAGCACAAGATCTGGCACAAACTAAGTGTTCAATGACTATTTGTTGAATATGTAGACTAACAGGATGGCCTATTGGTTAATCAGGCTGTACATCACAGAAGTAGTGAGTCTCCTGTGAGCCTGTTGGTTGGTCTGAGGATTTGGTCAGCCTGGAGTAGGTCGGGCAGCTGTTGAGTGGGCCACTTACTCTGTGGGGTTGGTCTGTATGACTGACAAGCCAACTGCAAAGCCAGGCCAGGATGCTGGGGGGATACAAGAAGGAAAAGGCCCAGGTCTACCCCTAAGAAGATTCTTGCCCACCTCTATTTAGAGTCTTACTGCTCCCCATTCCCTGGCCAGGAGGTGACACAGGGATGGCCTGGGGGAGTGGGGAGGCTATAGAGCCTGTCCCAAACTGGCAGCTGCTCCTCAGTAATTCTGCTGCAGGGCTTTCAAATCCCATGAACCTCACCTCGTGGCTGCAAGGCTCAGGAAGAGCCTGTGGGGGAGGCACAGAGAGGGCTTTGTGGCTTCCTCGCCACCCCACCTCCTAACCTCCCCTGACCTGGGCTCTCTGCTCATGGAAAGTCCCCCTCTGGACCTGGCTGCCTAGCCCCAGGAGACAGGCGGTAGGACACGTTGCCACTATCTGCTCTCTGCAGGGGCAGAACATGAGCCTGTACCTCTAGGGGCCACTCCTTACAACTGAAGTTGTGCCCTTCATAGACCAGGGGAAGCCCAGCTCTCTGGCTGAGGGAAGAGGCTTTGGATAGAAGCTGGATATGGGACAGTTAATCCCAGATCTCGCCAGGAACACCGCTGCAGTGGGGTCATGGATGTGGCTAGAGTCCCATGGAGTATGTGTAGGAGGGTGTCAGAGCTGCTTGTATGGAAGCAGCTGTTTGCAATAACTAGGCCACAGCACCCAGGCCGCCAGCAATCACCGAGCTTCCATCCTGCTCACTGACAAACTCCATGACCAGGAGGCCCCACTCATGGTGACATCATCCCCTCGCACGCTGCTGAGGGAAATGAGCTCAGGGCAGCCATCAGAGGCGGCCTGTTTACTTACAGGGACCCTGGCCGTCAGCAGCTATTTGACCAGACATTCCCTGTCCTGGCCAGCATGAAGCAGAAATTTCCTTAAACACATTACTTTGGCCACAACCCATTGCCTGCTCTCTTGCTTTCAATTTTTTTCAAGAGGAAAATTCCTAGTTCTGGCCCCAAGCAGAGCAGCCAGATATGGTGAGGGGCCGTCACAATGACTCCCAGAGGGCCTTTTGCAGTTTAAGTTACTCCCATCTCCAGGGTAATTCTTAGAGCTGAGAGAACATCAAACCAATTATCTGTGACCCATGTTGGGGATGGTCATTGGGGTGGCCAGCATGACCTCCAGGCAGACCCTCTCCCTGCCTCTCTCAGGGCCTCGGCCACCCTGAGCTCACTTCCAGAGAATTTCCCAACTCAGCAACCCTGGCTGCACCCTAAACCCCTCCCTCAGTCCCTCCAGGTCAGGGATATTTTGGGAGAGCATAAGAGCTGCCAGCTTTAACAGGCTCTAGGGGATTCCCGAGATAGTCACCCCCAGCAACCCTGGCTGAGAGGCACTATCTCCGGACCGGACTGCCCCCAATTCTCCTTGTACCTGCTGGAACTCAGCCATTCCAGAGGCCTTGAGGGCACAGGGGTCATGGAGGTCTCCTTGGTCTCTCAGGTGCTCTATGATTCTCAGCCACCTGAGCCAGGAGCAGAGCGATGCGCTCCCAGCAATATCAATCATGGGAGGCAGACACCCTCCGCCTGTCTGGATGTGCCCATACTGGGGCTGGTCAGGCAGGCACAGACATGTCAGGGAGCTTGAAGACTTACCTGACCCAGCTCTGCCCTGTGGCCTGATCCTATTTAGCTCAACATCCTGCCCCACTGGGTAGGGGCTCAGGGGCAGAATCAGGTCAGAAGAGGGTGTTGAACCTGTGTTTCATAGTACTTATCTGTACCCAAGACTGAGAAGATGTCAAGGATCCACATCAGAGAATGGGGTGAAGGGAGTGGCTCACACAGATCTCAGTTGGCAACTTCTTAGAAGGTACCGAAGAAAGGGCCAGATTTTCTCCCCCACTGTCCCCACCCCCAACCACCATAGGGCCAGAATTCCCTAAACATGTGGTTTACATGAATTCAATTTGTCAACGTGTCTACTGAACCCAACATTTGTAAGATATGAAAGCTGGAAAGTCTGTAGATAAGAACAGAAGCTAATATTTATTGAACATCTACTATGTGCCTGGCATCATGCTCAACAATTTTTTTTTCCCAAGACAGGGTCTCGCTCTGTTGCCCAGGCTGGAGTGCAGTGGTGTGATCATAGCTCACTGCAGCCTCGACCTCCTGGGCTCAAGCAGTCTTCCAGCCTTAGCCTCCTGAGTAGCCAGGACTATCGGCACAGGCCATCAAGCTGGGCTAATTTTTAAAAAATCTGTTGTAGAGACAGGGGTCTGGCTATGTTGCCCAGGCTGGTCTCGAACTCCTGACCTCAAGTGATGCTCCTGACTTGGCCTCCCGAAATGCTGGGATTACGGGCATGAACCACCACACCTGGCCCATGCTCAACACTTTACACACATTATTTTATTTAATCCTCACAACAATCCTGATGAGGTTAAATAACTCCAAAGGACACAAAATCCATATGGCAGAGCTGGGATTCAAACTGAGTTCTGTCTGAACCCAGAGCTTTTAAAATTAGGCATCTTCCAATTTGACCTCTAAAAAATAATTAATTAACCCAGGAATCAATCACCCTCCTTCTGTAAACCACACAAGGCCTATACAGTTAATGATGAGGTAATCTAACCCTTTCATTCTACAGACGAGAGGCCAGATCACAGTGAGTCTAAGCTGAGCACAGGACTAGTATCTTGGACTCTTAGGTCACTGCCCTCTCACCACCCCAGCCTGTCTACCCAGGCAAGGGAATGGATGGCTGGAGAGCTGTGAGTTCTACCCTCTAGGAAAAACACATATGAACATTCACACAGACAGACACACAGAGACATGTATACACAGGCGATAACACACACAGGCACTTAGACCAATGGATTGTTCTTTTTTTTTTTTTTGAGATGGAGTCTTGCTTTGTTGCCTAGGCTGGAGTGCAGTGGCGCAATCTCGGCTCACCGCAACCTCCGCCTCCCGGGTTCATGCCATTCTCCTGTCTCAGCCTCCTGAGTAGCTGGGACTACAGGCGTCCGCCACGATGCCCGGCTAATTTTTTGTATTTTTAGTAGAGATGGGGTTTCACCGTGTTAGCCAGGATGGTCTTGATCTCCTGACCTTGTGATCCGCCCGCCTCGGCCTCCCAAAGTGCTGGGATTACAGGTGTGAGCCACCGCTCCCGGCCGGATTGTTCTTACCTCTCTACTTTCCACAGTTCCTTTCCATGAGGCCCTTGTCCTGGGCCCACCCTTTAGATGGCCACACTCTGGCTTTACTCTGGCCACAGACACCTCTTCAGATTCCCAGTGCCTAGTGTGGGGACAATCATAGAACACGCACTTTAAAAATGTCTAAGTAAATTAGTAAATCATAAATCAAGAATGAGTGAATGAATGCTTCTGCACAAATAGGCATATGTGCTTTCAGAGGCTCACTGACATATTATTTATACCAAAATAACCTCACGAGTACCCCCATAAACACACGTAGGCAGGTGGTAGACCAATTCAACTATGCAAGCAGTAGAGGCCCACACTTTCCCTCAAAGATACTCACATACATGGGCTTACACAGATGTGAATACTTACATACAGGGAAACACACAAGTACATACTTTCTACCGAGGAACAGCTGCAACCAGCAATGCAGCCGCCTACACACACAAACCCAGAAGTCACACAAACCCACCCTGATCTGCTCAGCTAGACAAAGGCAAAGCTGCAGGCCCAAAACAGACTGGGAGTGAGACATTTGTCCATAGACTCCTGGACTGCCCCTGGATCCCACACTGTCTGCCTCCTTCCCCCTCCTGTCTGCAGCCAGAGGGGGTTCCTAGAATTCCTTTTGCAGACTGGCTGAAAAAGCCGGCTCTTCCTCCTCCCCCACAGACCCAGGCCAGAGTCCTAGGTTAGGGAAGCAGATGTTATACGTTGTGGGGAGCTATGCCTTCCCAAGGACTCTGCCCTTGGTCCCCAGTTGCCTCCCAAAGCCTGACTAAGGCCAGGCTGGACGCTGGACACTGGACTCTGGACGGTGGCAGAGCACACTCAGGTTCCACTGCCCCAGCTCTATTGCCGACTAGATGATTTAGGAGCATCTAGTGAACAGCGCTTTTCCAGAAGCCTTGCTTCCTTAGGAAACCGCTTAGCCACCAGCCTGATCTTCAAAACAGGCCTAGGGGACGAAAACACTCCCGCTTCTCTGCAAAAACATGGGCAGCTCCTCTTGCTCAGAGCCCCTAGCGTCATCCAAACCACAGCATCTCAAGGCTGTGGGAATTAAAGGCCAGTGTTCTAGTCCTGCTTCTGTCTCAACTCTGTGGACTGTGTCCACTTTTGTAAAATGAGCCATTTGAGTGTGACAACTTCAGATCTAGCTGGAATGGTGTGGGAATCTAATTCCCCAGGCAGCCCCTGGGCGGGGGTGAAGGGGCTCCCACCCCAGGGACAGTGGCCCAGTGGGGGCCTCCTCTTAAGTGACAGTCATATTACAAACACAGGACTTGTGCCTGGAGTGGCTTGAGGCTGAGGTGCCCAGTGCTGGGGCAAAATGGGGACTCAGGAGAAATGTCCCGTTCAACCTGGAGACAGACAGCTACCTTCCTTCTCCCTCGTACTCACTCACCAGATCCTCCAGACCTCTGCTGGAGGTGGACGAAGGGCTGCAGCCCCACCCAGCCAGGCAGGACTGGAGACAGGAATGCTGCTGAGCCCAGCTGGCCAGACAGGGGTGACTGTTTGTTCTCTGATGTGAGGAACATCTCAGGCAATCAGGGGGATTTGGCTGCCAGCAGCCCCTGGATGCAAGGTCTCAAAAATTTCAACTTAATCAGAGCAGGCTGATGGCTTGAGCAGGCAGTGGGGGTGGAAGGGAGGGGCCATCCCCTTCCTGCCCCACATTCAGTGCCATGTGTGCCTCTGGGCTCACCTCCTGGGTCTGCAATGATGGGGCTGGGAAGGTTACAGGAGATGAGCTCAGAGCTCTGATTGAGTGGGTGTTGGGGGACTTCCCATGGTTTCCACTTCTGACATTGCAGGTGCCTTCTGTTCATAAAACAGAGCAGAGCTCACAACCCCAGCCTGGAAAGGGAACTCGTTTTCTATCCACTGGGCCTGGTGTCGGCACTCTTGTCTTCCTATGCCACCAGCCTAGGTCTTCTTTGCTCAGACAGCCCCTCTAGCTGCAGCCTTGCACCTGCTTGCCCTTTTTTTTTTTTTTTTTTTTTTTGAGACAGAGTCTCTCTCTGTTACCCAGGCTGGAGTGCAATGTGCGACCTCAGCTCACTGCAACCCCCGCCTCCCAGGTTCTAGCGATTCTCCTGTCTCAGCCTGCCCAGTAGCTGGGATTACAGGCGCGCGCCACCATGCCCAGCTGATTTTTGTGTTTTTAGTACAGACGGGGTTTCACCATGTTGGCCAGGCTGGTCTCGAACTCCTGACCTCTAGTGATCTGCCCACCTCAGCCTCCCAAAGTGCTGGGATTACAGGCATGACCCACTGCGTCTGGCCATGCCTGCCTTTCTTATTCCTTTAGAGTCAGCCCTGGTTCTGCCTCTTTCTGGCCTTTTAACCTTGTACAAGTCACCTCCAAACCTGTTTCTTCTGTAAAATAAACAGAATAGTATCTGCCTTGCAGGGATACTGTGAAGATTAAATGAGATAATTCTTTTAATATGCACACCATGCAAGAGGCACTTGATACACGGTAACGTCCTTTTCCTTCCTCCCTTCTCCTACTGCTGCAGACTGCATCTCTGGTCTTCCTGAGGGCCAGGCTTCCTGAGTTTACAGCCACAGCCCTGGTCAGACCTACCCATTGCTGCTTCCGGACTTTGATGGGCCCTGAGGTTTCTGAGGCCAGAAGCCAGTCCAAGCTGACCGAACAAGGCCCCTTGAGACTGAGGCTGCAGAAGGCCCCAAAACACAGTGGCGCGCGTGTGTGTGTTTTTCCCATCTCTTATTTATTTATTTAGAGACGGAGTCTCACTCTGCTGCCCAGGCTGGAGTGCAGTGGTGCAATCTTGGCTCACTCAACCTCTGCCTCGCTACAACCTTTGCCTCCCAGGTCCAAGCGATTCTCGTGCCTCAGCCTCCCGAGTAGCTGGGATTACAGGCGTGCACCACCATGCCCAGTTAATTTTTGTATTTTTAGTAGAGACGGGGTTTCACCATGTTGGCCAGGCTGGTCTCAAACTCCTGACCTCAAGTGATCTGCAGGCTTCAGCCTCCCAAAGTGCTGGGATTACAGGCGTGAGTCACCATGCCCCTGCCTCCCATCTCTTATTTTGCACAGGTTTGAGTGCCTTGTGGGGATAGTCCAAGGGTCAGGACAGTCAAACTTCATCAATCCAGACTCACTAGTTTGGAATTCACACCTTTCTATAGTTAACAAAGGATTTACATTAAAAATAATGATGCTCCAGGATGGCAAAGGATATCAGTTAAGATCTACCCACGTTTATTCCCCGTTAAGACCCAACTTACTCTGTTAAATAAAAAGGAATGTATTTATTGGTCACCTAAGTGAAAAGTCTGGCTTCAAGCACAACTGGATTCAGTACTCAAAACAACATCATCAGGACAGCAGCTCTGCTTTCCACTGTGTTGGCATCAGTCTGAGACTTTGCATGGCAGCCAGATGGCAGCCTCTCACATTCAGGACCACTGGAAATGCAAGTCTCTTTCCCAGGATCCCCAGCAAAACTTATGGTTCATTTTGATGAGATACTATTATTATATCAAAATGAGATACTATTATCTCAAAACTCGTGGCTCA
The DNA here is from genome assembly GCF_028858775.2 of Pan troglodytes. Taxonomy (NCBI): domain Eukaryota; kingdom Metazoa; phylum Chordata; class Mammalia; order Primates; family Hominidae; genus Pan; species Pan troglodytes. The sequence continues at coordinate 57,244,347 of NC_072414.2, forward strand.
TTTTGATGAGATACTAGTTGGGTCACATGCCTAGGTTTTTTTTTTTTGTTCGTTTGTTTGCTTTTTTGAGATGGAATCTCGCTCTGTCGCCCAGGCTGGAGTGCAGTGGCGTGATCTCAGCTCACTGCAAGCTCCACCTCCCGGATTCATGCCATTCTCCTGCCTCAGCCTCCCGAGTAGCTGGGACTACAGGCGCCCACCACCCCGCCCGGCTAATTTTTTGTATTTTTAGTAGAGACGGGGTTTCACCGTGTTAGCCAGGATGGTCTCGATCTCCTGACCTCGTGATCCACCCGCCTGGGCCTCCCAAAGTGCTGGGATTACAGGTGTAAGCCACTGCACCCAGCCCACATGCCTAGGTTTGAAGCAATCACTGAGGCTGGGAGAAGGCAACTCACTAATTGGCTTGGGCCTGAGTCAATGCTCTACTTGTAGAGTGTGTGAGTGGAGGGGGCAGTCAGTCAGCTTCCCAAGACCAATGAGAGTGGGAAAGGGAGTTGGTTCCCCAGAGAGGAAGTTGAGGTATGGTACCAGGAAGGTGAATGAACCCTGGGTGACAAGAACAACAGATGGACTTATCCAAAGGAAATCGATGGCCAAAGAACTAAGAGGACAAATACTTTTCTAGCCCTTTAAAAATATAATTGATGTGCTAGTTTTAAATCCCTACAGACCTCTGATAGGCAATATATTATGGGCTCATTTGAGATAGCCTGCACTTGCTCAAGAATAAAACTGCATCTTTAAAGCAGCCTGCGATCCATGCTTCCAATAAATTGAGACTGGCCTTTCTGACCCACCAGTGGGCAGTTTGACTAAACTAACCAATGTCACCAGCAATGGCTAGAAAGCCTGGCAGCACCACATGCTGTTTTCACTGGGGTCCTCCTTTGGCCAAATGGGGTTAGAGCAAAGTTTGATTCCAGCGGCCCCACCCCTTGACATGGTCAAAGCTCCTCCTGCCCTTGAATCTCTAGTGATTTCTCTTTCACCACCCTCTCCTAACTCATTACTAAAACCTGCTCTTAGGGAGGCTTTGTTATCAGTCATTTGCACATGTGTATGAATAAGCTTCAAGTCAACAGTTTAGGCTCTCTCAGGATCATCTGCACTTTAAATAAAATGCAAGGCGGCTGGGCATGGTGGCTCACACCTGTAATCCCAGCACTTTGGGAGGTCAAAGTGGGCAGATCACCTGAGGTCAGGAGTTTGAGACCAGCCTGGCCAACATGGTGAAACCCTGTCTCTACTACTAATACAAAAATATTAGCTGGACATGGTGGCACATGCCTGTAATCCCAGCTACTTGGGAGGCTGAGGCAGGAGAATCACTTGAACCTGGGAGGTGGATGTAGTAGCGGTGAGCCGAGATTGCACCACTGCACCTCAGCCTGGGAGACAACAGCGAAACTCCGTCTCAAAAAAAAAAGAAACAATGCAAGACACTGTCCTTTCCACCCCACTAACCTCAAAAGATATTTCTGGTGACATCGCAAATGGGACTCCCTGAATTCAAGCAACAAATATCCACAACCTTCTTTGAAACCCCCACTCATCCACAATGTCTTGTCAATGCGTTTTTTTCTCAAGTCTAATTTCATTCTCTGTTTGCTAACATTCAATCATTACCCTCTACTGTGATAGGGAAGTTTCTTGTATCCTTGCACCCCTTTATTCACTCAATAAACTCTTCTCCAGCACCTACCATATCTTAGATACTTGGGTATACAAAGACTGCCTAGTCCCTGTCCTCAAGGAGCTTGCAGTTGAATTTTAATGCAGGAAACCAGATTTGTTTTTTTTGAGATGGGGTCTCTCTCTGTCACCAGGCTGGAGTGCAGTGGCACGATCTCAGCTTACTGCAACCTCTGCCTCCCAGGTTCAAGCGATTCTCCTGCCTCAGCCTCCTGAGTAGCTGGGACTACAGGCGCACACCACCCCACCCGGCTAATTTTTGTATTTTTAGTAGAGAAGGGGTTTCACCATGTTGGCCAGGATGGTCTCGATCTCCTGACCTCAGGTGATCTGCCCGCCTCAGCCTTCCAAAAGTGCTGGGATTATAGCCGTGAACCACCGCGCCTGGCCTAATTTCCAGATTTTTAACACAAGCAAAGTCTAGCCCTGTGGCTGATATAAAGTAAGTATTCAATAAATGCTGCTTCCCCTTTTCAGGGCTGCAGTATATGGACACTACAGCAGAACGCTGGAAATTTTTGAAAAACCCTTTCCAGGTGGACAAGGGCACCAGCCAGAGTGGGTGGAGACGGTGGTTTCTATCTTTACTTGGGAATGTCATGATTTGTTTTGGATGCTCCAAATGTCAGGTTGGAGACGCATGCAAAGGAGAGGGGCTTATTCTAACCAGATCAGGCTAGAGGCAGCCCAGGACACTGTCTCCATGGTGCACAGCCCCAGACAGTTTGGAAACAAACAGAAACCCATCCAGAGGCAGGAGACTGACAAAGGCAAACACAAACAAAGGCCAAGAGATGGAAAACTCATGAGGTGGGGCACAGTAGAGAGGAGGGGAGTGGGGAGAGAGACAAGTGGGGGGTGTGGAGGGGCTTAGAGAGGGGTGTGGTCCTGTTTTTGTGTGAGCTAAATCCAGCCCCAGGGCCCAAGAATCACCATGGCAACGGAATGAATGCTGCTGACTCCATGCCAACACAAGCCTCCTGGGCTTAGCAGGAATGGGCTCAGATGCGATGGGGCCATGTTCTCAAGAAAAATGTCTGAATTGGGCTGTTTAAATCACAAACTGTCCACCCCTCTCCTGGTTTTGTAGGCAATCAGTGTTTATGAAATGAATTAAACAGAAATGACACAGAACAACTTCCCCTATTCTACCTCTCTCTCATACACTCGTGCACTTACTCCCATAGAGTAAAACTCTTTCCCTTTCTGGTAGAAACTGACAGCTCATGGGATGCTGTGCATTTTCAGAAGCAAGGACCTCACCTGTGAGAGGTCCCCCCTTACAATGGCATTAGTGACAGAGGACAGATGGGGTTGCTTTTCACAAGACCTTAGGCAGCTGGGGGCCCCTATGAGGTGGCTCCAACTAAACCACTTTCACTTTTCCCAGAGCTGCTTGGCCTATGGGATCTCCCTGAGATTTTGGGTCGGTGCTAAATAGAATGTTCAGTCTCGTGTAGGGCTTGTCTCCTTCCTGCCTCTCCATTCCCAGGTACCCAGAGGTCTCACACTATCCCCTAGTACACTAGTCCTGCGCTAACTCATCCATTAGGCATAGTAGGCACCGTGCCTAAGGCCCACATTGCAAAAATGTTTTCTTTTAAAATTAGAAGAAAAAAAAACTTTTAAGTGGAAGAAAATGGTTTAGTACATAAATATATTCATCTTTATATCAATGCAGTAATAAAATATAATTTTAAATACTTTTATGGAAGAAAGGGGGCCCAGAAAGGCAAAAGTGCCCAGGGCCCATGGAAGTCATAATGTGGCCCTGCCCTAGTCTTCCCTCCTGCCCACTCGAACCCTCTAGACTCCAGAGTTTTCCTTTCCCCATATCAAAACATACCTGCTATCTCATGTCCCTCCACTAACCCTGGAGCTCCTGGAGGGCAAGACCATTCTTTATGTATCCTCTGTGCCCACAGTCATATCAGGTATTGCGTTACCATTTCTTCTTTTTGCAGGGAGGGGGGTTGGAGGTGGGATGTATGGGGTGGAGCAGAAAACTCAGAAAAAAAAAGAAAAGAAAAGAAAAGAAAAAAAAAAGACAGGGCTAGGTTTGAAACAAATGTTGCCGGAATGAGAGGCCCACTCCTCAGCCCTGCTCTGTAGCAGTGAGCTAATGTGACAGCAGAGTCAAGCCAAAGCAGGGGTTCTTCACTTGAGACATATGGCCAGGTCTCGGGGAACAGAATTCCTGGAAACTGCAAAAACTTCCCATCTATGCAGTCTGACTTTGTCCACATCTGCTATACTGAACTCCACTGAAACTGTTCCTGCTGAGTTTGCCAATATCTCCAATCCAGTAAATTCAACAGACACTTCTCAGGTATAACCCTGGTTTCTGAGCACCATTTGACACTGCTCATCCAGCCCTCCTCTTTGGCTTCCATGACACTTTTGCTATCTCAGTCGCCTCCTATTTCTCTGGTCACTACTGCTGTCTCCTTTGCAGGCTCTCTGCTCTGTTGGGCCCTTAAAAACAAGTAATAATAATAGCAGCAACTGATACATATCAGTGATTTACTCTGCCCTGGGCACTACATAAGCATCAATCCTCTTAATCCTCAAAGTAATCCTAGATCCGCTCTCCAACCACCAGCTAGAGTGATTTTTCTAAAAACCGTATCTCATCATTTTCTTGCTTAGAACCTTCTGATGGCTTTCCTCTGCCCACGGCTTTTTTTTTTTTTTTTTTTTTTTTTGAGATGGAGTCTCGCTCTGTCGCCCAGGCTGGAGTGCAGTAGCACAATCTTGGTTCACTGCAAGCTCCGCCTCCCGGTTTCATGCCATTCTCCTGCCTGAGCCTCCCGAGTAGCTGGGACTACAGGCGCCTGCAACCACGCCCGGCTAATTTTTTGTATTTTTAGTAGAGACGGGGTTTCACGGTGTTAGCCAGGACGGTCTCGATCTCCTGAATTCGTGATCCTCCCGTCTCGGCCTCCCAAAGTGCTGGGATTACAGGCGTGAGCCACCGCGCCCGGCCGCCCACAGCTTTTAAAGTCTTTCAAGATCTGGTCCCTGTCTACCTCTCCAGCCTGATTTCTCATCACTGCCTCTTCCTTTATAACCTGCCTGCTTTTAGCTTCTCCAAGAACTTCAGGTCTTTGCATGTGCTGTTCCTACTGCCTGAAACACTTTTCCTCCACCTTTCAGCCTAGAACCAATTCCTCTGGGGGAAGGAGATTGGTTATGTGATTGACACTGAAATCAGTCTGCCAGGTTCAACTCCCAGCTCTGCCACATCCTAGCAATAAAACCTTGGGCAAGCTATTAAACTCTCTGGCACTGGCTAGACATAGTGGCTCATGCCTGTAATTGGGAAGCTGAGGAAGGTGGATCACTTGAGGTCAGAATTTTGAGACCAGCCTGGCCAACATGGCAAAACCCTGTCTCTACTAAAAATACAAAAATGGCCGGGCATGGTGGCTCACACCTGTAATCCCAGTACTTTGGAAGGCCAAGGTGGGCACATCACTTGAGGTCAGGAGTTCATGACCAGCCTGGCCAACATGGTAAAACCCCATCTCTACTAAAAACACAAAAATTAGCCAGGTGTGGTGGCATGCGCCTGTAATCCCAGCTACTCCGGAGGCTAAGACAGGAGAATTGCTTGTACCCGGGAGGCAGAGGTTGCAGTGAGCCAGAGGTTGCAATGAGCTGAGATTGCACCACTGCACTCTAGCCTGGGTGACAGAGTGAGACTCCAGCTCAAAAAAAAAATTTAAGAAAGAAATAAAATAAAAATAAAAATACAAAAATGAGCCAGGCATGGTGGTGTGTGCCTGTGATCCCAGCTACAGGGAGGCTAAGGCAGGAAAACTGCTTGAACCAGGGAGGCAGAGGTTGCAGTGAGCCGAGATTGCGTCACTGCACTCCAGCCTGGGTGACAGAGCAAGACTCCGTCTCAAAAAAAAAAAAAAAAAAAGTGGATAAGGCCTGTTGTGAAAATTAATCAGTATAGTAAGGTGCCTTGCAATGTTACATGTGTCACCTGAGTATTTTCTGACCCTAGACCATGTTAGAACTCCTTGCCAAGTATTTCCCTAAATTTCATAATACCATAAACTCCCAACCTCACTCTTGAAATGTTTGTCCATCTGCCCACCTTGCAGGCTGTCAGCTCTGTGAAAGCAGGGGCTTTCTGACTTTGATCCTGCTCATATTCCTAGTGCCTGGCATACAGTAGGTACTCATGTTTGTTAAGTCATTAACTAGAAATCCAACACCTCCTAGATATCATATCCTGGTGATATATGCTCTCCAGCAAACAGCTAGTTTGAACAAGGAAGGATGGAAGATAAGATTTTTAACAACAAGGCATATAGGGCAGACTCACACTAAGGCTAAAAGCACTCACAAAGGCAACTTAAATCATTAAGAAAATATCTTTATTCTGAAATGTTCCAATAATCAGTGTAAAAACTGTGGTAGTGGCTCTTTCACAACTTTACAAATTATAGAAAAATGATTTTTCCTCTTCTTTACAGAAATGTCACTCCCAAATCGTACCGGGCTCTATTATGGCTAAAACCCAGCAGGAAGAAGGGAGCAGAGAATACAGCAAGCAGGGCTCCGGCTCTCTGGGTGGCCAGAAGGCTTTTCCTACACATTAAAGCCCAGGCTGAGTCTCAAAGACCTGTGACCCCTCTGAAGGAGGCTCCATCCACATGGATCTGTGGCACACTGGGGCAGGCCTCTGTCTTGAAGGCCAGTAGGCCACAGAAGGCCTGAAAGCATGGCACTCGTGGTTGCAGGCCACAGTCAAGGCAGCTTTGTGAGAATGAGAACAGGAGGTGAGCCTGTAGCTCAAATCCCTTTCTCTAAAACACAGCCAGGGAAGAGGCTGTGGACACTGGCCAAACAGTGCACTAGGTTTAGAAATTTCCCCTTTTACTCAGCTCACAAAGACTAATTTGTTAAACAGCTATTAAAAAAAAATCAGAAAATAAACATTTGGTTCCATTTCAGCTGTAATCAGCAGTTGGTAATTTTTAGAAAAAGATGAGTTTTCTCATCTTGAGTTGCTCATTAAGTCTGTATTTTTTATCAGGCCCCTGACTCCTTTCTTTCTCATCCATGGTTTTTTGGGGAGGGGGGCAAGTACAGCTATAGGAGAAGGCTGTTTGTTGATTTGAGAAAACTGTTAAAATGTTTTGCACTCACATACAAAGGCTGATGGAATTCAAAAATGATCCCACTGATTTTTATGAGAAACATGACTGTTCCTCTTGGGTGTCTCAAGTCAAAACAAGGCAACCGCCTAGTGATTTATAGTTCCCACATTTTCCGCCTTCCAGAAGGCATTAGAGAAAGGGCCAACCTCCGCCAGGAGAAATTGTAAACACACCACTGACAGCTTGGACACTTTGTTTTTAAATGCAGCAGGGCTTTTTCCTTTGGCCCTGGCTGAAAAGCCAACTCCCTAGGACAGTTTAAGAAGGAGCAGATGGAAGGGCTCCCCTAAAACCTAAGAGTGAGGGACTAGTAGTCCCTGTTGACTGGAGTGTGGCTGGGAACATCATCAAAGGCAATTCATACATTTAAGCCATACGAAAATTGTCCTGTGGTCCCCCAACTGGCCCCTAGGCTCAACCCGGCTGGACATGAGGCATAGGAGGTACAGAACAAGTTACCATAAGGCACATAGTTGAGGTAGCCCCCACACCAGGCCCAGAAAGATTATCTTTTCGCACGATTCCAAAAGTGTTGGAAAGCAGAGGAGTTGATGACACTCACTATGAGCAGCAGCAGCAGATACAGGGATATCATGACGGTAAACCAATGGCTGGAAAACCAGGAGAGCTGGCTCGAAGCCCTGCTTAAGAGGGAAAAAAGAGTGGTGTTGGCAAAAAGAGAAAAACATTTTTTTTAAGTGTGTACAACAAGTCTGGCTCTAAGAAGACAAAATGATGAATTTCATCCTTTGCCTGAGCCATGAAATGAAGCTTCGTGCTTCCTTGCTCAAAAAACCTGGGGCTGTTTGCCCAGGCACTGACACGCCTTTCAACAGGATATTTTCTAAATGCGCAAAGACAGCTATGCAATGAGCTCATCCTGATCTTCCCTTTTGTAGCTCCTCTTTTACCATTTACAACCTATCTTGGTATCTATAACAATGACCTAGCTCAGGGTGTCTGCCCAGATGGTGGCAGGTGGCAGGTAATTTAGCTGAAGTCTTTTCACTTTTAGACACATGAAGATATAAATCCAAGCTGGGGAAATCCTCTTTGGCCCACTAGGAGATGATCTAAACCACCCAAGTGTGCACTAACGAGATGCTCCAGGGAGAAGTGGGAAAGGAATGGAATTTTCAAGGATAAAAAGTTAGATGATTTTAAACCAAAGCATAATGTCACCTGGACCCAGGCACCCTATATAGATTTCCCAAATTTGGACAGGGGTCGGGAGGAGACTTTACTGGTTTATGAAGTCTGGAAGCGTGGAAACCACTGGTGTGTACAAGCAGGAGTGGGGATTATTTAAAGTGACCCCTTTTCCTGTCATATCTACTTACCTGCTGCTGGCCCCTGCAAGAAGCACCATCATGGATTCCAACAATGCAACAAAATCTCAAGAGTGGCCCCCAACGCTGGTGAGCCCCACACATACTCCCACACTGCAGAGTTGGAACTAGGCATCCACCAAAGCTGATAAGGTCTGAAGGCCCACATCTGCTATTGAGTTCAAGGCCCTCATTTTAGAGATAAAGATGAAGCATCTCAGGTCCAGAGAGGGGCAGTCAGTGGTTCAGCAGCCACTGTGGGAAGCTACTGAGCCAGCCTGTGCACAATCACACCCGGTGTCCAGTCACTGCCCTGCCTCTCAGCTTAACCTCATCGGTGGGTCTCAGACTGCAATCATGGGCCTAGTGGCTAAGGGGCCACACTGTTTGCGGCAGCCAATTTGGACTCAGTCAGTCTCTCATGCTATTTGTGTTTACCAATCTTTCTCTCTTCTCACTGGAATACAGTCCTCTTAGGGTCGGGACCACATCTTCTCCAGATCCTATCTCTCACTTCTCACCATGTCCAGCATGGTGCTTTACATACTTGACATCTAGCAGAGGTCTAAGGCTGGGGGAGGGGAGGCTGATACCTACAACAACTAAGAAAGCCAGCACTCTGAATACAGCCATTAGTTGTTCTCTTAGACCTTACCTCTTGGGTGGCTTCTGTGAATACACCAGGAGGTACTTCACTCGCAGCAGCTGGTTATTGGTGACCACGAAGTACTTGGGAGGGATGTCTCCCCCTTCACTATGTTTGATTCTCGCTCGTCTGCGATCTATCTCCTTGGAATCTGAATAAGGAGAGTAAAACACATCTTCACTGGGAGGAAATAGAACTAAGGAAGCACATTATAAATAGAAATAAGTTAAGCCTCCTGGTGCTGAGGGGGAAGAAGGCCTGGCAGGCTGAGCAACAGACGTGTGTGCGCATGAAGCAGCACTGAAAAAAATGGAGAATCTGGCAGGCAAATGGGAGGAGGAAAAAAAGAGTAGGAAAATATAAGGGATACAAGGAAGAAAAAACAAAACTCAACTGAGTGGGGAGAACAGAAGGAAGAAGCAAATTGATGGCCATAGCAAAGAAATACGCTGGGACTGGGAGCTAGGAACAGGACTTGATCTGAACACGCCTCTTAACAGGCATTATATATATATATATATATATATAAAATATGTTTTTTTTTTGTTTTTTGTTTTTTTGAGATGGAGTCTTGCTTTTGTCGTCCAGGCTGGAGTGCAACAGCGCAGTTTTGGCTTACTACAACCTCCACCTCCCGGGTTCAAGCAACTCTTGTGCCTCAGCCTCCCAAGTAGCTGGGATTACAGGCGCCTGCCACCATGTCTGGCTAATTTTTGTATTTTTAGTAGAAATGGGGTTTCACCATGTTGGCCAGGCTGGTCTCAAACTCCAGACACCTCAGGTGATCAGCCTGCCTCAGCCTCCCAAAGTGCTGGGATTACAGGCATGAGCCACCACACCCGGCCTTAACAGGCATTTTAAATGAACCATTCTGGATTTGAGGTTCTTAGAACATTTATCTTCCACCCTTCGTACCAAGACTTGTTTTAAAACAAACAAACAAAAAACCCTTTTCTTTTAATAACACAAAAAAGTTCTACAAAAAACTAGGAAGACCAAAGCTGCGTGACAGCAGAGGTTGGAAGGTTTTGTTTTGATGTTTAATGTCACGGTTTGCAAACTTCCTAAGAATTATAAATGCAAATATCCATGCTGTCCAGTTTGGGAGGGTGGTGTCAGACCTGAGCCTGCATCTCAGAATTCCAGTTGTTTTACATTAGAGGCCGGAAGAGTCAGTTTTCTGAATTCTCTTGGAACCAACAAGCCAGATCTTTTTTCTTTCTTTTTTTTTTTTTTTTTTTTTGGATGGAGTCTCGCTCTGTTGCCCAGGCTAAAATGTAGTGGCATGATGTTGGATTACTGCAACCTCTGCCTCCTGGGATCAAGCGATTCTCATGACTCAGTCTCCCAAGTAGCTGGGACCACAGGCACATGCCACCACACCCGGCTCATTTTTTTATTTTAGTAGAGACGAGGTTTCACCACGTTGGCCAGGTTGGTCACAAACTTCTGACCTCAGGTGATCCACCCGACTTGGCCTCCCAAAATGCTGGGATTACAGGTGTGAGCCACACTGCACCTGGCCCCAACAAGCCAGCTCTGGAGACTGGAATGACAGTTCTGTGACTGCTCTGCCTTTGAGGAGAGCCACACAATGGTGGGGGGAGACAAGGCAAACAGTCTCAGGGACACAGTAGGGGAGTGGGATGAGGTAGCTGGCCAGTCATCACTCTCTGGAGAGCTCAGGACTCCCCAGCACCTTGGCTGCCCTTCACACCCTGGAGGGATCTGGCACACGCCAGTGTAGATCGGAGGGTCTGGACCCAGCATCCTTTGCTTCATTTAGCAAATATTTATTGAATATCAAGTACATACCAAGGCTTTCTGCTGATACCAGGTGCCCAAGAATGAATGAGACCTCATTCCTACCTTCAAGGAGCCCACGCACTGGCTTCATCACTCACTTTTTTAAAAAATTCAAATCTCTCCTCCTCCCGCAAAGCTTTCCCTGGCTGCTTGGACCCACCATGATTACTACTTCCTCTGAGCTGCCTCTGTGGGCCTTGTCAGCCTCCTTACCTGGCACGCCCTACCTACCCCCTCGTAGTGAATGGTCTCCATTGAGCGTTCAATCTCTAAGAAGACTGCTCGCTCCTTGGGCAGGACCCTGTCCAGCACTGCCCTGGATCCAGCCCAACCCTTGGGCATGCAATGGGTGCTCTACCCAACAGCTGGGCCAGCAAGAACCTGTACACCCAACAGAGGCCTGTAGCCCAGGTCTGGACCAAGTGCTCACTCACCCTTCTTCTTGGTTTGGCACTTGACGTCCGGATGGTCAATGACCTCACACACGGCCACACAGCTAAGGATGGGGCCGAGGAGGCTGTGCTGCCACCCGTGGCCATGGGGGCTGTATATGAGGGCCAGGCTCAAGTCACTGGTGAGGTAGGTCCCCTCTCCGAACAAGGATGTCTGCAATAGCAAGGCCAATGGAAAAGAAACACAGATGGTTGAATGTACAGTTGGCACGGCAAGACGACACAGGTCTCTCTTCAAGAGTTGTAAACACAAAATGTACAACCCCCCCCCCCCTTTTTGCCCCAGCAAGACACAGGATCAAATAATCCTGTGATATCATCACAGGGTTATTACTAAACACATTCCTGCCTGACAACAGTTTAACTGATTGTGGATTTGGCCATCTGGCCTGGCAAACTAGCAGTTCCTTGTGGTCAAGGTTGAGTGAGAAAAGCATAGGTATAAGCATCCAAACCAATCTCGGTTTGAATCCTCCAGCAAGTGGCAAGTTATATAAACTCTCTGTGTCTCAGTTTCTAGATCTACAAAATAATGTTACTAGTAGCTCCTTTACAAGGTTGCCAGTGAGGATTAAATGAGGCAATATACATACATAAAAGAGTGGGACATCTGGCACATCTAAATAAATGAGGGGCCAGTACTCCATTGCAGGCCTTTATGTTCTAGTATATAAAGTAATTCCTGTTACATGAATGCAGTAAGCATGGTTACTCTGATGGGCTTGAAATGCAAAGTCACACCCTTAGGTACAGGGAAGGGGTCCCACCTGAGAAGGGAGGTAATCTGAGTCATTACTTGGAAAAGAAATGAGTCTCTCACAAACAAAAACATAAAAATTAAAAATAATAAATAAATTAGAAATTAGTCTCTTAGACCAGAAACTATAACCAAATGAGGGAGGCCTACATGCGGGGCAAGGTACGTTTTACTCTTTGTATTGGGGTTGACCAAGAAAACATCTAAAAATCTAGGCAGCATCTCCCTGGTGGTGCCCTCCATAAGGAAGCATGCCAGGTGAAGGACCTGTAAGTTGAGGCTACAGCAGGCATAGTGAACACATCTTTGCCCACGGTAGATGACCAATAATCAACCACAATTGCCAGCACAGTAATATCAAGCATGGCACTTATTCCTAATGATCCAGAATCCTCAATTTAACATTCCAGGTAGCTGCGACCAATGGATGGACATTGACACTCAGGTTGAAATTCAACTGCAATCCCTGAGCCACACTATCAGTATCTCAAGATAAGTGGACTTGAAAAATGTCCTTTTCAGTAGCACCAGGCTTCCAAAATCCTAAATCTGTTAAGTGAAGCTTAGGGGAAATGAAACAGACCTTTGCTTGGCCTTTGGGAAGCTCTTTGCCAAGTTAGGCAGGGTCTCCATCTCTCAAAAGCTGACACAGACCTTCTCCAATGACACTGGATGCCCTCTGATCTGACCCCACATCCATTCTCTGCTTATGCCATCATGTGTTCACCCTTCCTTAGACTTGAGAACCCCATGCAAGGCTGCCATGAGCAGTGGTGTACAAGAGTGGGAAACTCAGTGTATCTCTGCCATGAAAACAGTATCAGTATCAACTGGCAGATGGACTCCCTCAAGCAAGCCCTTCACTGAAAACCCAGGCAGAGGGGCCATAGGAGGATTGATGTGCTTTACCAAAGGATTTTTATAAGATGCCTCTAAGCAGCAAACTCCCTGGGGCACTAAAATGAAGGTTTAGTGTACAAGAGTATAATCTGCAGGCAACTTCTCCAGGCCAGCACCAGTGTAAAGGGGAAGCCCCCTGGATTCCAGTAGCCTGGACATAATGGTAAGCTGAGAGCCAGTGGTGGACTGAGAGCCAGTGTAAACAAGCCCGTCATCCTTAGCAAAACCCAACAACATTAACCAGATACACCAGGGAAATATCTCCAGTCTCAGGGCTGCAGCAGCCACAACTGAGCCCATGGCTCATGGAGCCAGCTCCTCACAGACAAGGCAGATACTGCCATGACTGGGGGAAAGGCCTGCAGCTCCTCCAACTACCCTAGATGCCCCTCCATCAGCATATAAAAGCAGCTACCTCTTCCTTGGTACTTAGTACACAAAGAGCCCTTTGCATACATGAACTGTTTCAATTCTCTGACATATAAGAAGGAGGGTAATGGTGTCCTTTTTTACAGATGAAGAACCTGAGGCTCAGAGAGTTTAATTTACTCAGGGCCATAGAGCTGTTAAGTAAGTCTCTGTAGCTCCAGGGGTCTGTCTGTAATGCTCCTCCTATTCCTGAGGGGTAAAATAAATGCCTGCAGAGAAGTGGACAGATGACTGTTTTGACTCATAAAAATGGGACAAAAGCAGCTCAAGAGGGGAGGGAAAGGACCTCTCCTCGGTGCATCTTGGCATATCCCTCAGTTTCTCCAAGGGCTGATTTCCTGGAGTGTGGTCCCCAAGGAAAGTGCTTCTCAAACTTCAATATGCATACAGATCACCTGGGGACCTTGTTAAAGTGTGGATTCCGATCAGGTGGTCTGCGCCTGAGATTCGCATTTCCAGCAAGCTACCAGGTGATGCAGACGCTGCTGGTCCAGGGAGCGCACAGTGGAGCGAGGGTTGGCTACATAGTGGGATCACCTGGAGAGCTTTTAAAGCAACTGATGCCTGTGCTCCACTCGGAGATTCTCATTTAATTGGTCTGGGATGCAGCCAGGCATCTGGGATTTATTATTATTTATTTATTTTATTATTTATTTTTTGAGATGGAGTCTCGCTCTGTCGCCTAGGCTGGAGTGCAGTAGTGCGATCTCAGCTCACTGCCACCTCTGCCTCCCAGGTTCAAGCAATTCTCCTGCCTCAGCCTCCCGAGTAGCTGGGATTACAGGCACCCACCACCATGCCCGGCTAATTTTTGTATTTTTAGTATAGATAGGGTTGCACCACGTTGGCCAGGCTGGTCTGGAACTCCCTCAGCCTCCCAAAGTCCTGGGATTACAGGCGTGAGCCACTGCGCCAGGCCTGGCATCTGGGATTTTTAAAAGCTCCCCGAGTGATTCTAAATATGCAGCCAAGGTCGGGAACTATCTTTAAATCGATGCTTTTCAAACTATAACCAGTGCAGGAATCACCTAGAGATCTTGTTAAAATGCAGGTTCTGATTCAGAAGGTCTAGAGTGTGCCCAAGATTTTGCATTTTCTTAGGTTTCCAGGTGATGCTGCCACTGCTGGTGTGCAGACCACATTTTGAGCGAGAAGGCGTTAGTAAACCTACCCAACCCCACCTGCAAACTCCTAGGGTTCTGAATCTCCCCCTCCCCACTCTCCCACCTCCATCCCTGCTTCCCCACATCAGCAGGGTGTCCCTTAGGCCCCACCTTGTTCAGATGGCAGTGCAGGCCATTGTGGATAATGGAATGGAAGTTTTCTAGGCGGCTACCATGAAAGGCATAGATTAGGTCTCGTTCTCCTTTGGTCTCATAAAATTTGGCGTTGGCTGGGTCAAAGTACTCAATTTCAAACAGGAAGTCCGGTGCGGGAACAGGCGTGTGAGGAGCCCCAGTCAGCTTTTGGATCTTTTCAAACTTGAAAACATGAAGAGTGTCAAAATTTTATTTGGGGAGCTGGTAAATGTGCTGCAAAAATAGCCCCCTAAACTCTCAGGCTTAACTCCCATGGACTCTGCTCATGAGAACAACAGGTTTCATGAGGATAGAGACATAAGCAAACTCAGAGCTTATAGCACAAGACTGCTTTCTTTAATAACATTTTTCCCGGTCGGGTGCGGTGGCTCACACCTGTAATCCCAAAACTCTGGGAGGCCGAGGCAGGTGGATCATTTGAAGTCAGGAGTTCGAGACCAGCCTGACCAACACGGTGAAACCCCATCTCTACTAAAAATACAAAATTAGCCGGGTGTGGCAGTGCACACCTTTAGTCCCAGCTACTTGGGAGGCTGAGGCAGAAGAATCACTTGAACCCGGGAGGTGGAGGTTGCAGTGAGCAGAGATCACGTCACTGTACTCCAGACTGGGCAACAAGAGTGAAACTCCATCTAAAAAAATAATAATAATAAATAATAACATTTTTCCCTACAGTAGGCTGAGAAGCATGAATTGCTCCTTCTAAGTGGAGATCACAGGGCTGGGCGCGGTGGCTCACGCCTGTAATCCTAGCACTTTGGGCGGCCGAGGCGGGCGGATCACGAGGTCAGGAGATCAAGACCATCCCAGCTAACACGGTGAAACCCCGTCTCTACTAAAAATACAAAAAATTAGCTGGGCGTGGTGGTGGGCGCCTGTAGTCCCAACTACTCGGGAGGCTGAGGCAGGAGAATGGTGTGAGCCCAAGAGGCAGAGCTTGCAGTGAGCCGAGATGGCGCCACTGCACTCCAGCCTGGGCGACAGAGCGAGACTCCGTCTCAAAAAATAAATAAATAAATAAATAAAATAATAATTAAAAAAAATAAGTGGAGATCACTTCTAATTTTCCTAACACTTTTTTTTTTTTTTTTTTTTTGAGACAGTCTCGCTCTGTCGCCCAGGCTGGAGTGCAGTGACGCCATCTCGGCTCACTGCAACCTCTGCCCCTCCAGGTTTTTTAAGCAATTCTGTGCCTCAGCCTCCAGAGTAGCTGGGATTACAAGTGCGTGCCACCACCCCTGGCTAATTTTTTTTGTATTTTTAGTAGAGATGGGGTTTCACCATCTTGGCCAGGCTGGTCTTGAACTCCTGACCTCGTGATCCACCCGCCTCAGCCGTCCAAAGTGCTGGGATTACAGGCGTGAGCCACCGCGCCCGGCCGCTTCCTAACACTTTTACATCTATTTCCTGCATTCCGTTTTTATAATCATCTCATGATTATTGTAAAAATTCCCTCTCATCCTTGTCCATGCACCCCTCTGCAATGTGGTTTTGCAGGTGGGATTCTACCAAGATCCCATCAAAAGATGGAACCTACTTCTCCACCCTTAAGACTGTGCTTGGCCATGTGACTTGCTTTGGCCAACGGGACATTAACATATATATAGCAAACAGAGACTTGAGAAAGGCTTGTCTTTCCTTCTTTGCTGCTGAGAACCCCTCACCATTGTCCTGGCTTGTCTGCTATAGAGTATGAGCCTCACAGAGGAAGCCTTCCAGCATGGTGGCCATCCCAGCTGAAGCCCCAGAAATGTAAGTGAGGCCACCCTAACTCATCCAGCCAAGCCCAGAACCACCCAACCAACCCACAAAATCATGAGAAGCAATTAGCATTTGTTGCTGTTGTTGTTTTTGAGACAGGATCTGGCTCTGTCACCCAGGCTGGAGTGCAGTGGTGCGATCCTAGCTCATCGCAGCCTTGAACTCCTGGGTTCGAGCAATCCTCTATCCTCAGTTTCTTGAGTAGCTGGGACTATACGTGCAACTACTATGCGCACCTAATTCTTAAATTTTTCATAGAGAGAGGGTCTTGCTATGTTGCCCAGGCTGGTCTTGAACTCCAGCCTCAAGCAATCCTCCCACCTTGGCCTCCCAAAGTACTAGGATTACAGGCGCAAGCCACTGCCCCCTAGTCCATTTCAGTGGTTTTTTCTTTTTTTTTGAGATGGAGTCTTAGTCTGTCTCTCAGCCTAGAGTGCAGTGGCACGATCTTGGCTCACTGCAGCCTCCACCTCCCAGGTTCAAGCGATTCTCCTACCTCAGCCTCCCGAGCAGCTGGGATTACAGGCATGTGCCACAATGCCTGGCTAATTTTTGTATTTTTATTAGAGACGAAGCTTCATCATTTTGGCCAGGCTGGTCTTGAACTCCTGGCCTCAAGTGATCCGCCTGCCTTGGCCTCCCAAAGTGCTGGAATTATAGGCGTGAGCTTGTAGAGTTTAGTATTATTTGGAATGGGGATTGTAGACCTGTGAATTTCCTCTCTATAGTGGTTACACCTATAGTCCCAGTTACCCAAGACAAGCCAGGACAATGGGTCACACCTGGCCCATTTTAGTCGGGTTTTTTTTGTTGTTTTTTTTTTTCCTTTCTTTCTTTCTTTCTTTTTTGTTTTGAGATACAGTCTTGCACTGTTGCCCTGGCTGGAGTGCAGTGGCGGCATCTTGGCTCACTGCAACCTCCGCCTCCCGGCTTCAAGTGATTCTCCTGCCTCAGCCTCCCAAGTAGCTGGGATTACAGGCTCCCACCACCATGCCCAGCTAAGTTTTTGTATTTTTAGTAGAGACGGGGTTCCACTATGTTGGCCAGGCTGGTCTCAAACTCCTGACCTCATGATCCACCCGCCTTGGCCTTCCAAAGTGCTGGGATTACAGGCATGAGCTACCGCACCCAGCCAGTGGTTTTCAAATAGTAGGTCACAGACCAAAGCCAGTCTATGGCAAAGTTTTCTCTGGATTATGACTGAATGAGCAAAATAAGGGCAATATAACAGATATATTGATGTAAGGTTGCCATGTACCTTTCTTTGGAAGAACTGTTCTTCATTCTGAAGTCAAGGCCATCCTCCTTTCTTAGTACTATAATATCCTTTTATAAAATGATGATACATGGTAGCTAACATACTTACTTGGGCAATACAAAAAGTTGACAATCCTGGGTCCCAATACCCCACGGTTTAAAAGAAATTTAACTGGTCCACAATCAAAAGTCTAGGAGCTATTTATTGCCTTATCTACTTTAGCACCCAACATCTAGTAGGTGCTTGATGCCCATATGAGTGAGGTAAGAATAAATGAATGAACAAATTTGAATTCAACACATAACAACAGTGAAACCCAGAGATTCACTAGGAATTAGCCACCCAGCCTGGACCTGAATACAGATCTCCTGACTCCCACCTCCAGGGCTCTTTATGGTATTTTAACATCTAACACAGAAGAATGTCCCTTAGATACCAGAATCCAAGGTACCAAATTCTACGCCACATAGGAAAGATTTGTGTCTTTGGCAGGAGCTTGTAAAATTGAATACTCTTAAATTGAAATGAATTAAGTGATGAACAGTATGGGTAAAGGAAGAGCACCAGAGCAGGAATCAAGTCCTACACCCTGGTCCTTGTCATCCAGCCTGTCCCTGGGAGACCCCAGCCAGGCAAGGTAAACCAAATTATGGAATGTCTGACTTGTGCCAGAAACTGTGCTGGGGGGTGACACACATTTTATCAGTGCCCCACTTTGAGGTAACTATCAGCATCTCAATTTACAAATGGGAAAAAGGAGGCCCTTTTCGATAGAAATGGGATTTGAACCCAGAGCATGAGGTTTTCCACTCCTTTGAGCTCTGCCTCTCCATCTCCTGACAACTGAACTAGGTCAGTGTTTCTTAAGATATGGTCAGGGTCACCCTAATCAGAATTACCAGCAGTGCTTGTTAAATAAAGTGAATCCCAACACATACTGAGCCCTTAGTATGTGCCCTTAGGCATTTTCAAAGTGAAAATTCATTCAATTCTCATAGTCAGTGTCTGATAGAAGTATACTATTATCATCCCCATTTTATAGATGGGGAAGCGGAGATACTGAAATGCACCTGGTACCTACTCAAGGTCACACAGCTGAGATGAGACAGAACTCAGCTTTGTACAGCCAGTGGGAAAGCTCCTGGGCCTGACTCCAGACACAGAACTAGAAAGTCTAAAGGTGAGGACCAGGAATCTGCATTCTCAAGCTGCCCAGGTCACTGGTACACAGGGAAGTCTCAGAGCCACTGGATTCAGTGCTGTCCTAGAGCCCTTAGGCCCCTAAAATCTGTGATGCTACGGACCAAAGTCTCACCTCTGCCTTCCCTGCACTGTGGATTGTCAGGACCTTTGAGGATAAAATCCAGCTCACCAGGTCCCAGGCCCGTTTGTGGTTGTCTCCGGAGGACTGGAGAAGTTCTTTCAGGTTAGGTAACTTGCTGGCATCTGCAAGCTGAAGCGACGGAAGAACTTCCATTAGCAAGGATCCCGGACACAGTGATAATCAGGGGCCCTCTAGTGGGAAGGTAGGCAACGTTCACTTGTTGCACGTCTCAAGGGATCTCCTGAGAGGAAATTCACAGGTCTACAATCCCCTTTCCAAATAATACCAAACTTTACAAGCTCTAAAATCTGAAAGGTTTTTTTTTTTGGTGGGTTTTTGTTTTGTTTTGTTTTTGAGACAGGGTCTCACTCTGTCGCCCAGGCTGGAGAGCAGTGGCATGATCTTGGCTCACTGCAGCCTCTGCCTCCTAGGTTCAAGCAATTCTCCCACCTCAGCCTCCCGAGTAGCTGGGACTACAAGCGCACGCCACCACGCCTGGCTACTTTTCATATTTTTTGGTAGAGATGGGGTTTCACCATGTTGGCCAGCCTGGTCTCGAGCTCCTGACCTCAAGTGATCCCCCTGCCTCGGCCTTCCAAAGTGCTGGGATTACAGGTGTGAACCACCATGCCCAGCCTTGGTGGTTTTTTTTTTTTAAACTCTTTGGGTACCAAACCTGACCTGAGCTGATGTGAGGTTTAATCTTTACCTATCCCCTTCCTGTTAGTATCAGTGCATTCTGCTGCAGGAATATTAACATGCCATGAGTATGGCATGCCACCCACTGGAGGTGTGACTGAATACATGATACACGCACATGTGGGTAAAGCACTACATTACAAAGCCTTTTCCTTTCTGTGTGAGAATTAGTTAACTTCTGTTAAGTTGTTCCCCTGGAGACTGGATAAAGGTAGTATGACAACTACATACGTAATCAGGCAACACTGCTTAAGGTAAAAATGACGCAGCATGGTACACGGCATCTGGCCTGGGAGGAACTGTAAATGGGGAATGCATAACTTTGGGTTTCCCAGAGTGTGACAATGTTTTGTTGGAACACTGGAAGCTTTGTTGATGGCATTCTCATGAGTGAGACCAGCCTCTGAGGAAAATGGAGCTTCACTTAGGCCAGAGCAGTTCCTGCACCCACCCCATGTGGATCTCATCTCTTTACTCCCAAGTTTTCACTTTTGGGGGCAAAGACTAGCTCTTGGACCTCTATGTGGACCACTGCAAGGACTTCCACAGAAACACAGTGCCTGATGCTGTGCTGCTGAAAGCTGTCATCAGTCCTAGAGCCTTTGGATTTAGGCTGATGCCCCGTGGGACCTGTGATAGGACTCAGCCTAGTTGTCATTGCAGCACATTATTTACCATTCTAAAATCAGGAAGAATCGGAATCCTGAAACATATTCAGTGCCAGGATTTCTGATAAGGGACTGGGGACTTGGACTAACAGATAGCAACAAAGTATCTGTAGCTTTTGCTCAGAAGTTATGACTGACTAGAGGTCAAACCTCTCCAGCATGGTATTTAAACACCTCTAGCCTAATCTCAAACCCTTACCATCCCCTCCCCATCACAGACTGCTTCTATCCAGGAGCATGTCTTGTTCCAAGAATACCCCTTCCCCCACCTCTACTACCCAGGCACTTCTGATCCAAGAGACCACTCTCTCCTCTAAGCCCCTAAAGCCCATTGCCCCAGTTCTCCCTTCCAAGTCTGGCCAGACACCTGGAGGTCAAGAACTGTCTTGTGTTTTTCCAATTCTCCTCTTTCCTGGATGCAGAGAAAGAGCATGAACTGTGGAATCAGATCTCAGTTGGAATCTCTGTTGAGCTTCTATCTCCTTTCCAACAAGGGCACCTCTCTACCTCGCCATGGGGTTGTCAGGAAGTTTGAAGAAGGTCACAGAATCTCAGGGCTTGGTCTATATATGTCCATTTCTTTTCTTTCCATTTACATTTCTCCCCAGACAACACTGTCCTCCCAAACCCTGGCAACCTTTCCTTCTGCTTTGCAAGGGATGTAGTTGGCACTTCAAGGATACCTGTGTGGTGGCCCGGTGTGGTGGTTCACACCTGTAATCCCAGCACTTTGGGAGGCTGAGGGGGGCGGGTCACGAGGTCAAGAGATTGAGACCATCCTGACCAACATGGTGAAACCCCATCTCTACTGAAAATACAAAAATTAGTTGGGTGTGGTGGCATGTGCCTGTAGTCCCAGCTACTCGGGAGGCCAAGGCAAAAGAATCACTTGAACCCAGGAGGCGGAGGTTGCAGTGAGCCAAGATGGCGCCACTGCACTCCAGCCTGGTGACAGAGAGAGACTGTCTCCAAAAAAAAAAAAAAAAAAAAAAAAAGAATACCTGTGGTTCTTTTCCATTTTTCTAGAAAATTGACTATTACTGACTTTGGGAGTTTTTCTTAGCTCTGTAGTTGAAAATTAGAAACAGAGCCAGGTGTGGGGGCTCATGCCTATAATCCTAGCTACTCAGGAGGCTGGGGTGGATTTCTTAAGGCCAGGAGTTAGAGACCAGCTAGGGAAACACAGTGAGATGGCTCTAAAAATAAATAAATGAAATTAAAAACATCTTAGGGCCACTTTATTTCTATTTCCAGAGATTCAATCAATAGCCTCATATATTGTAATAAAACTATCTCAGGTTGGGTGCAGTGGCTCATGCCTGTAATCCCAGCACTTTGGGAGGCTGGGGTGGGCGGATCACCTGAGGTCGGGAGTTTGAACCAGCCTGACCAGCATGAGAAACCCCATCTCTACTAAAGATACAAAATTAGCTGGGCGTAGTGGCACATGCCTGTAATTCCAGCTACTCGGGAGGCTGAGGCAGGAAAGTCGCTTGAACCCAGGAGGTGGAGGTTGCAGTGAGCCAAGATCATGCCATTGCACTCCAGCCTGGGCAACAATAGCAAAACTCTGTTTCAAAAAAAAAAAAAAAAAAAAAAAAAAACACCAACTATCTCTACAGGCCTCATGAGGTATCAGTGAAAATCTAATATTTATTAAAAGAAAAAATTTTTTTGGAGACAGGGTCACGCTCTGTTGCCCAGGCTGGAGTGCAGTGGCACAAACACAGCTCACTGCAGGATCCATCCCACCCCCACCCGAAGTGATTCTCCTGCATAGCTGGGACTATAGGCACATGCCGCCATGCCCAGCTAATTTTTTTTATTTTTAGTAGAGATGAGGTCTTGCTATGCTGCCCAGGCTGGTCTCAAACTCATGACCTCAAGTGATCCTCCTGCCTCAGCCTCCCAAAGTGCTGTGATTACAGGCATGAGCCACCAAGCCCAGCATACTTTTTTTTTTTTTTTTTGAAAATGGATGTGTGAGCCCAGGCATGGTGCCTTATGCCTGTAATCCCAGCACTTTGGGAAGCTGAGGTGGGCGGAGCTCTTCAGTTCAGGTGCTCAAGACCAGCAGAGGCAACATGGCGAAACCGCATCTCCACAAAACAAAACAAACAAACAACAAAAAAAAATTATCCAGGTGTGGTGGTGTACACCTGCAGTCCCGCTACTTGGGCTGAGGTGGGAGGATCGCTAGAGCCTGGGAGGTAGAAGATGCAGTGAGCCATGATTGTCCTACTGCACTCCAGCCTGGGTGACAGAGTGAAACCCTGTCTCGAATAAAAAAAAAAAAAGGATGTGTGGAGTGCAAATGCTCCACGAGTATTGGTGCTATTTCTATGCCTTGCTTACTGTTCCACGCCACCTGCTTCACCCCCAGGCTGCATGGCCTTGCATTATTCAGGGGGCATTTACTAAGCATCTACTTTGTGCCAGGCCCTGTGCTTATAGGAGGAGGCATTAGATTTAAAATGGGCCCCTTAATCAAGTGGGGAGGCAGAAAGGTAAATAATAATGACTTAAAAGTATTCATTGTCGCCAGGCGTGGTGGCTCACGCTTGTAATCCCAGCACTTTGGGAGGCCGAGGCAGGCGGATCACCTGAGCTCAGGAGTTCAAGATCAGCCTGGCCAACATGGCAAAACCCCATCTCTACTAAAAATATAAAAGTTAGATGGGCATGGTGGCAGGCACCTGAATCCCAGCTACTCTGGAGACTAAGGCAGGAGAATCCCTTGAACTCCAGAGGCAGAGGTTGCAGTGAGCCAGTGAGCCATCACTGCACTCCAGCCTGGGTGACACAGCGAGATCCTGTCTCAAAAAAAAAAAAAAAAGCAGCATTCACTGTCATAACAAAGTTGGATACAAACTACTAAGAGGACAAGGTGGGACTCCTGTTGGGTAGGGGCTAAAGGAAAAGGGGGTGGGGTTGGGACCAGCTTCACAGAGGAGGTACTGTATGATCTGGGTTTGCTATATGAAACCACAGAAGTATAAAAGCGCAGCATGTAGCTGGGGAAGTGGGTGGTGGCATGGTTAATTGTGCAGTTCTCCCAGGCATCTGGGGCTCTATTCCTCTACTAGCTGTGTGACCTTTAGTGAGATGTTTGACTTCCTGTGTCTCAGCTTTCTCAAATACATAATTGGGATAATATCAGTAGCTACTTCATAGGGTCCCGGTGGAGATTAATCAAGTTAAACAAGTGCTCAAACCAACAGGAAAGTATTAAGTACTCTAATGTTAGTGTGACTGCCATGACTGTCATCATTAACAACAGGTAATTCTGTGTGGCTGGAACCTAGAGTGTGGGGAAGTGGCTGCCAAGAGGAAGAGTGGGAAGGTGACCTCAAGTGAGGTCATCTCAAATGATCCTGTGAAGGACCCTGTACTCCACTTGGGAACCCCAAGCTTTGTTCTGTAGGTTATACAGAGTCACTGAAGACATATCCCAAATGGTGTACCCTCAGGTAGCTTACCCATACAGGACTGCTGCCTGCACAGTCCAAAGGGCACTCATCCCCCTTCCTTCTTTTCTATTCCTTGTTATCTCAGAGCCAGAGCTGAGTCATCTTCTCTCCAAAGATTACTACTATTCCCATCACTCGTGTCCTCAAATCCCACCTGTGAGTCACAGCCCTTGTCAACAGTCCATATCTAGGCCCAGAGAACCCCACAAAAGGACAGTCAGCTAGCCAGGTGCCTTTCAGGGACTCAGTCTGGACAAAGGGGAGAGATCCTCCTAGCTCCAAGCTGGACCCAGGCCTCTTCCCGGCCCTCCTACTGCATCTGCCCAGACAGGGTCCCTGCTGCATCCTGCCCTCCTTGCTCCCCACCATCTGTCCACACTCTTTAATTCCTCAACTGACCTTCTTTATGTCCCATTTCACTTTTCGTGTTACTCTGAAAAATAAATCTGCTTCAACAATTTAATAGGATTCTTCCTCTTGTGACTAAAACCTGTCTGCATTTTAGCAGGGCCTTTTGGGAACCAGGCACACAAGTAGGGTTGCCATTTAAAATACGCTCTGCCTGGTTAAATTTGAATTTCAGATAAACAACAACAACAACAAAAGACCCATTTTGTTTTTTTTAAAGACGGGATGGGGTCTCACTCTGTCACCCAGTCTGGAGTGCAGTGGCAAGATCACAGCTCACAGCAGCCTTGACCTTCCAGGCTCAAGCAATCCTCCCACCTCAGCCTCCAGAGTAGCTGGGACTAAAGGTATGTGACATCACGCCCAGCTAATTTTTTGTACAGACAGGGTTCCACCATGTTGCCCAGGCTGGTCTCAAAACTCCTGGGCTCATGCAATCCACCAGCCTCAGCCTCACAAAGTGCTGGGATTACAGGCATGAGCCACTGTGTTCAGCCAACAAATTTTTTTTAGTATAAATAACCCATGCAATATTTGGGACATATTTATACTTAAAATCCCAGCACTTTGGGAGGTTGAGGTGGGTGGATCACCTAAGGTCAGGACTTTGAGACCAGCCTGGTCAACATGGTGAAACCCTGTCTTTACTAAAAATACAAAAAATTAGCCAGGCGTGGTGGCGGACACCTTTAGTCCCAGCTACTTGGGAGGCTGAGGCAGGAGAATCGCTTGAACCGGGGATGTGGATGTCGCAGTGAACCGAGATCACGCCACTGCACTCCAACCTGGGCAACAAGAGTCAAACTTCATCTAAAAAAAAAAAAAAAATTATTGGTTGCTCATCTGAAATTCAAATTTAACTAGGTGGCCTATATTTTTATTTGCTAAATCTAATAATCTTACCCTTAATAAGGCACTTAGGAATCCAGTCTGGCCTCTTTGCTTAACAGTACCTCCTGCCACTAACTCCCTCCCCACCCCCAATGCTATTCCTCATGTGACCTATGGTTTTCTTCCTCTGTGCTTCTGTGGCTGCCTACCATGACATCCCACTGAGTCTTCAAGGCCAGCAGTCATCTCCCACGTGAAGCCTTCCCTGACCACCTACAACCTCTGTACTCAATAATTGTATTCTATTGTGTTCAGCAATACAGCAGAGCCCCATGTTGGTACCTGACCCTCTGGGGCCAACTCAAATCTGGTTGGGACAAACACTCCCTGAGGCCAACCACATCTTACTTACCCTGGATCCCCATGCCAGCCTGGAACCTGGCATGAAGTTAAGAACAAAAGAGTAATAGCTACTATTAATTTGAACCCTTACAGGTGCCAGCCACCAGAATAAATGCTTTGCATGAATTTATTGTTATCTCATGTTATTCTCATAACCTGTTTAGAAGATGAGGAAACTGAAGCTTGGAGATGCTCAGCACCTTGCCTAGGGGCACACAGCTGTTCAGTGGAAGGGTGGGGATATGAAGCCAGGTGGCCCAACTCCAGAGTCTATTCTCCTGCTATACACTCCTACCAAATGAATGGAGAAATTTAGTGGTGGACTGAATATTTTAGCCCAAAGGAACAATTCTGGCAGAACTTTTAAGAGACTGCTTTAGGAAGCTAATCAGGTATGATATTGGAATTCCCCCCAATCCCAAAATAATACAACTGAGACAGCTACTGGCTGTGCCTAAGCCAAAGGTAAGGAGAAAGATGTATGTAATATGCGGTATAGGGGTATGTGGAAGAAATCACCATCTAAGCAAGCATTCTGAATCACACATCAGTACATGGCAGTGGAAGGCATTTGCCAACTGGATCCAGGAGAATAATTATCCAAGAGGAAGGCAGGTATTTCCAGGGATGGGGAGGGTTTCCCACTCCAGGTGGGAAAGAGCACGGCAGATGGGCAGAGAAGTGAGCAGAGTGTGTCCCAAAAAGTGCTCCTGGGCTCAAATGTCCCCCAGGGCCTGAGAGGTAAAGAAAATGAGTAACGGGAGCCCGGGAAAGAGTTGTGAAGACTGTGTTGAACTGGTGACTCCGGCCTCCATTAGTCGTCTAAGGCCAACCAACCCTGAGCTCCAACTGCTTCCTGCCCTAGGGCAACCTCCACCAAAGGTGGTAAGGCCTCAGATTTTTGTTTCAAAAAGAAATCAACAAGCTGTCTTTTTAATTTCCCAGTTTCCGAAAAGCTAGAGGACAAACAAAACCCGTCAGCTCACAGGCAACACATCTGCAGCCTCTGCTGTGGGGACTAAGGAAGGATATAGCTGGAGAGATAGTTGGGGGAATCTGAATGGTGAGCAGAGCTGAGAGCCTCAGGGGTTTGGGAAGAGAAGCCTCTTAGGAAAGAGGTACTTTGGGTGAATAGGCCTCACAGAGGAAAGAGAGGACCAATGAGCTACAAGGAAGCAACTCAACCTCCTTGCTTGGAGCAGGAGCAATCACTTAGATCACAAGCTCCTGGGGAGGAGGTGGCCCAGGAATCTGTGTTTACAGATGTGGGTACAAGTGATTCTTATCATCAGGAAAAGCTGGAGATACTCAGGTTTAGATCTTAGACAATGTTGTCCTAGAAAGGTGCGGCAGCAGGAAAGAACAAACATCTGAAAAACATACTTGTCTAGGAAAGTGTCAGAGGTCACAGTTACTAGATGTGGGTGGAGGTGCTGAGAAGGAAATGAACCAAAGGTCTGCCAAGGTCACCATTTTCGGGACCACAGTGACACCTAGAACAGTGGGGCAGGGGCGATGAGTGGAGCTAGAAGGCTGCTGAAATGAAGGCTGAAGAGGTGGACACCACAGGTACAATTTGCTTTGCACAAACCTACAGTATGAAAGGCCAGATTTGCCAAAACAGATTAGGGATCAGAGTTTACAAAAGAACTCTTCACAGGAGGAGCCAGCATGGGGACCCTAAAGGGTTCTCCTAGGAAGCAGGGGTTCTCCTAGGAACTTTTAAAAGTCCTAGTGCCTGAGAGCAAGAGTGGTGTGCCATCACCACGTCCAGTGATTAGCTGATGGTGATGAAGATAATACTAAAACCTACAACCCTGAGTTGTTAGGAGGATTAAATGAGCTACGTGTAGTAACAGCTCAGGACAGCGCCACACAAACAGTAAGTGCTACTAGTGTGGTACAGGTGTTGGTTGCTATATTATTATTATCAATCAAATACCCTCTCTCTCTGCTGCTCACCAATCTGCTGAGGAAAGGTCTGCATTTCTGGGATCGTTGGAAGGAAAGAGATGGCTGGTCCTGGAGGGATGGATCCCACCCCTTCATCCTCCATATCACCATCCCATTAGCTGATATCTTTCTAGACACATACCTACCCACTGACAGTCACATAATATTATATGTATCTATGTCTGTATTCATATATTTTCAGACCTGTGTACTTTTTCTCCTCCACTGTTCAGATGCCATCTTTGAGAGGAGCAGAGAAATAAAAAGGTAATCTGAGAGATCAAGAATCTTACCTTGAGATATCAAGTATAGACCTAATAGGCACTTTTATTATTAACAAATCTAATTGTTATCATTTCCTCACCATCCAGCAGGTATGGGTGCTCATGAAAATGATCAAATCAGTTAATAGAAAAATAGAAAAGCTACATATTATCTGTAAGGAAACAAACAAAAAATCTCAATGCCAAGGCTGCACTTTAAACCAATCAAATGAGAATCTCTGAGGATGGGGCTCAGACGTCAGGGATTTTTTTTTTTTTCCTTAGTTTCCCACGTGATTTCAATGACAACCAAGGTTGAGAGGCTTGTAAAGAATGATCTTTCCAAACCGGGCTCAATGACACAACTCCTGCTTGAGACCAGGAGTTTGTAGACCAGCTAGGCAACATAGCGAGACTCCTGCCTTTTTTCTTTTAATCCAATAATAATAATAATAACGATCTTCCCCAGTTAATGTCAATATTCAATTTCCAATATGGAAATCAGCATCGAAAGCCTTCCTTAGAAAGGTTAGCCATGAGCCGGGTGTGGTGGTTCACGCCTGTAATCCCAGCATTTTGGAAGGTTGAGACAGGCAGATTGCTTGAGTCCAGGAGTTTGAGACCAGCCTGGGCAACATGGTGAAACCCCATCTCTACTAAAAATACAAAAATTAGCCAGGCTTAGTGGTATGTGCGTGGAGTCCCAGCTACACGGGAGGCTGACGTAGGAGGATCGCTTGAGCCCGGGAGGCAGAGGTTGCACTGAGCCAAGATCACGCCACTGCACTCCAAACTGGGCAACAGAGCAAGAACTCGTCTCAAAAAAAAAAAAAAAAAAAAAATTAGCCATGGACCAGCAATTTCACCTCTCAGAATGTATCCAAGAAGACAACAACAGATATAAACAATGATTAATGTAGAAGGATGTTTATCAAAGTATTATTTATAAAAGCAAAATTTTAAAATTATAAAGAAACCCAAAAGAAGGACTCCTAATTGCTAGGGAGTGGAGGCACAGAATAAGGTGGAAATTTCACGTGTATCTTAAAGGATGAGAGGGAATTTGCTTCAACAAAGATGGGAATGGCATCAGGAGGGCTCAGGACAGAGAGGAGCTTATATGCGCTTTAACCCAGACACTGGGGAGTCATGGTGTCTAGACAGTGCAAGCCAGAAACCAGAAAGAGGGAGGAAAAAAAAGAGAAAGACTCCTTACTCCTCCAGGACCAGGAGGCCCAATTAGAGCAGTTTGGCACCCCAAATGAGAACAGGGTAAGCTTCATGCGGTGCTTTTCAGACTTCACTATGTGTACAAATTGCCCAGATTTGTTAAAATGCAGATCCTGACTGGATAGGTCTGAGGCAGGACCTGCTTTTCTAATGAGCACCCAGGTGAGGCTCATGTTGCTGGTCCTCAACCACACTAAGCAGCGAGGGCCTGGAGCTAACACAAAGGAGCCATTCCCACACACTTCCCACCCCCAGAAAGGGTCTACAGGCTAATGGAGAACCAGAACATGCTATTTCGGGAGGGAAAACAGAACAAAAAACTGTACAGCTGCGACTGTGTCAAGTGACAAACCTGAAGTTCGGAGGCCAATGGTTAAGGGGTACAGGGAATCCCAAGAATGTTACAGGTTCTCTCATCCAACCCTGGTCCCAAAAAGCAAGGTGAAAAATCCTGAGCCTGGGTATTCAGCACACACACAATGTGATTCCTCAAACATTTGATAAGTACTTCCCAGGCCAGGCACTGGAAATACCAAGAGCTCCCAGTGTAAAATCAGAGAGCTGGCCAGGCACGGTGGCTCATGCCTGTAATCCCAGCAGTTTGGGAGGCCGAGGAGGGTGAATCACCTGAGGTCAGGAGTTCAAAACCAGCCTTGACCAACATGGTGAAACCCTATCTCTACTAAAAATACAAAAATTAGCTGGGCGTCGTGGTATCTGCCTGTAATCCCAACTACTAGGGAGACTGAGGCAGGAGAATCGCTTGAACCCAGGAGGCAGAGGTTGCAGTGAGCCGAGACCGCGCCATTGCACTCCAGCCTGGGCAACAAGAGGGAAACTCCGTCTCAAAAAAAAAAAAAAAAAAAATCAGAGAGCTTATCAGCACGAAAATGGTCTCAAAACAAGACACCTCAGGGATAATTTGGGACTTTGAGGACAGTGGTAAGATAAGGCTAGATCAGACCTAAAGCCAAGAGCTTGGTTCAGCAGTGGGGAGTTCTCAGGAAATCACCAATCAATAAAGTAATTTAAGGCACAGGTCTAATTTTTGGAAACTGCAACCCTTGTGTTATAGGTGTGTAATAACACCTCACAGTGTGGACAAAGATTTAAATGACTGAAAATGGTAAACTTTCACATTACTTCCTAGTGCTTTTAGCTGAACAAATGAAAGTGAGAGACTTTTTTTGAGACAGGGTCCCACTTTGTCACCCAGAATGGAGTGCAGTGGCACAATCACGGCCCACTACAGCCTTGACCTCCTGGTTCAGGTGAACCTCCGACCTCAGCCTCCCAAGTAGCTGGGACTACAGGCGTGCACCACCACACAGGCTAATTTTTTGTAATCTTTTTATAAAGACAGGCTTTCGCCATGTTGCCCAGGCTGCTTTCAAACTCCTGGACTCAAATGACCCGCCCCAGCCTCCCAGAGGGCTGGGATTACAGGTGTGAACCACCGTGCCCAGCCAAGAGACTTTTTAACAGCTCCATACTTTCCTTCTTCAGGTAACTACAAAATGATCTAGCCAGTCCATTCCAGACCTGATTCCCTTTTCTTTAAAAGTTAGACTTTGATTCAGATACAGATCCAGATGCCCAGTTCTCTGCATCATTTCAGTAACTCATGTGATGTGGCAAAACGAGGCCTAAAGTGTGTGTTTATCTAAGAATGTATGCATGTCCCCAGAAATGGTGCCAGGCCCCACCTGTGAGCAGCCTTGCTGCTGACGGCCATGCCTACAGACAGCCAAGAATCTATGTAGTCTGGGCTATTTTCCTCAACAATGGTGCCCTATAAGGAATATGGCAACAGAACTGGATGGTAAGAATGCGTGTTTCTCCAGTAGCCCTCAAGAGAAAAGGTAACTATCTGGGACTGGTACAATAAACCCCATGGGAGGGGCAGTCTGTCTCTATAGAGGAGGTGGCTTTTTGGGGCAACCTACGTTGCTGATGCTCTCTTAAGGGATTACAAGTGGGGCAAGGGAGAAGGGGGAGGATGGGCCCCAAACAGAGCAATTGATACCTTTGCAGAGGGGTGAGGGATAGAGTGAGATCTATCAGGGGCACTTTTACTTTACTGGTATCATTTGAATTTTTTATAATGAGAATATATTCAAACACTACTTGCATAATTAAAAATAAATTTTAAAAAGCATGATCAAAACAACTCCACAGGCCCCTTTGCATGTATCCCATATTCACCAAACAAACCTGATTGCATTCGCCAAGACCTGCCAGCAGAAAGAAAATAAGTTGCAGATTCTAGTCCACTTGGAGATATGTTTCTTGGTAAAAATTAAAGCTGCACTGTGGCCAAGTGCAGTGGCTCAAGCCTGTAATCCCAGCACTTTGGAAGGCTGAGGTGGGAGAATTGCTTGCGCCCAGGAGTTCAAGACCAGTCTGGACAACATTGTGAGACCCCATCTCAATTTAAAAAAAAAAAAAAAGCTGCATTGTGAGTTTGATCCCTCTGACCCCAAACACTCCTCCCAAACAGGTCCCTCTCTCACCCTGCCACCACAGGTGTCTTTCTGGATCTCACCCCTATACCCTCCCCTGCCCAAGGATAAAAATCTCCACAACTTAGCAGGGCATGTGTAGCCCTGCATACTCCATAGGCTGGCCTCATCTCTTCCTGTTCCCCACAACAGTCACACTAAATCACAGTCTTGTCCTTCTCTGTAAGCTCACACCTCCTGACTGACCATCCTGCTACTCCTCCTGGAATACTCTTTCCCTCTTCTCTGCTCTTGAAGTTCTGCCTTGGGACTTGGCAAGGCATCAGCCTCCACCCCTAGATGGTGTTCCCTGAGCCTGGCCCAAAGCTGAGAGCTAGGGGGTGTCCTTGCTCTGGGCTTCCATGTTGTACGGCGCTTACCTAGTATGAGAGGTTAACACTGTTAACCTCTCCACGGGTTAATCCTGTATCCTTAGCACCTGTCCCATAGCAAACACTCCATAAGTATCTGTTGCCAAAACTGAATGAAGTTTCGTACCCAAGGTCCTGATACACCACACTCAGAAAATTGAGTATCTGAACCTGCAAGAACAAATCTCGAGGGAAGTCAGTCAATTTGCCTCTTTCTCCAACCTCCCACTTCCGGTACCCTGAAACGCCTGTGCACTGTGGTCACCACTTGAGATGCCCTCGACACATCATTAGGTGGGCTACCAGTACCAGGTCGGGCCAAGAGGCTCAGCCTTTGTCCCTCAACCTCCTAGGAATGATAGCAAAGGAGGAACCAAACACTGATGATTTCATCAGAGATAACACTAAACACGTGTTGATTCTAAATACCTCCTTTAATCTATCAATGTGGTTCGTGCCATTAACTGATTGCCTAATATTGAACTAATTTTGCATTCCTGGGATGAACCCAACCTGGTCATAAGGAATTACCCTTTTTTATACATTGCTAGCTTTAAGATCCTAATACCTTGAAGATAATTTTTGCATTCATACTCATGACATTGGCCTATAATTTTCTTTCCTCTTTTTTTTTTTTTTTTTTTTTTTTTTGAGACAGTCTTGCTCTGTTGCCCAGGCTGGAGTGCAGTGGGGCGATCTCGGCTCACTGCTACCTCTGCCTCCCAGGTCCCAGTTCAAGCAATTCTCCTGCCTCAGCCTCCTGAGTAGCTGGGATTACCAGCATGCACCACCATAATGGTGAGACAGGGTTTCACCATATTGTCCAGGCTGGTCTTGAACTCCTGACCTCATGATCCACCCGCCTCAGCCTCCCAAAGTGCTGGGATTACAGGTGTGAGCCACCGCACTCGGCCTATAATTTTCTTTTTTTGTATCACCCTTATCAGATTTAGGGTCAAGGTTATGCTAGCCTCTTTTTTAATACTCTGTGTAAAACTGGGAATTACTTATTCCCTCAGTGATTGCTACAACTCACCAATGACACCAGCTACGTCCAGAGTTTTCTTTGAGGGAAAATCCTTGACTACTAATCCAACGTCTTTTTTTTTTTTTTTTTTTTTGAGAGAGAGACTTGCTGTGTTGCCCAGGCTGGAGGGCAGTGGTGTGATTACAGCTCATTGCAGCCTCGACCTCTTGGACTCAAGCCATCCTCCCCCCCTCAGCCTCCCAAGTAGCTGGGACTACAGGCGTGCATCACCACACTCAGCTAATTTAAAGAAATCTTTTTTGCCTAGGCTGGTCTCAAACGATCCTCTTGCCTTGCCTTCCCAAAGTCCTTGGGATTACAGGCATGAGCCACCCAGCCTTTTTCTTCTTTTTCTACAATAGTCTAGAAAAGTTCGCCCAATAACCTGGCACCCTCCAGGTTTTGTTTTTTTTTTTTTAATGGAGTTTCATTCTTGTTGCCCAGGCTGGACTGCAATGGCGCAATCTCGGCTCACCACAACGTCCGCCTCCTGGGTTCAAGCGATTCTCCTGTCTCAGCTTCCAGAGTAGCTGGGATTACAGGCATGCGCCACCACGCCCGGCTAACTTTTTGTATTTTTAATAGAGACGGGATTTCTCCATGTTGGTCAGGTTGGTCTTGAACTCCCAACCTCAGGTAATCTGCCCGCCTTGGCCTCCCAAAGTGCTGGGATTACAAGCATGAGCCACCGAGCCTGGCCCCTCCAAGTTTTTAACAGTGAAGAATGTTACTTGTGCAAGTCAGAATCTGATACCAATTAAATGGTGACAGCTTTGCTGGTAAACAAGAATATGCTCTTCCATGGCAAGGAAGGGAGACTGCCACACTTGACAGGTCCCAAAGATACATGGAGTTCAGTGTCTTTAATTAATATCAGCTATTGGCGATTTCAATTTTCTGCTTTTTATTGAATCGATTTTGGTAAGTTATATTTTTCTAGGCAATTCCAAACATTTGGATTATAAGGATAACTGGTATCTTGAATGCTGACCCAGAGGTGAACTCTGCAAAAAAAAGTGCCTGGTGAATCAGAGAAATAACAGCTTACATATGTACTGGATGTTACAGTTTATAAAAGTACTGCCCATAGATCACCTCATCTGAAGACCAATGTCTGGGCGGCTTTGGTGACTTTTTGGTGTCTAATTATTTGCAAAAGGATGGATAACTTTCTAGCTAAGCAAAACAGCTGATTCACATCAACCCTATTCCTGGCCAGGCTAGAAAATCTGTGGAGGACTATGCAACTATTCCTCACTTCAGTCCTCGGAGTCATTTGTCATTGACAGGAGAGAAGCAGCCACCAAGTGCCTTGGGAGTGAGCGTTGACATGAGGGCGTTAGCAGTGTTCTTAGCTCATGGAAACCTTCCCCAAGGCAAGGCAAGACCAAGCTGGGAATGGAAAGTCTGGCGGCTGTCATGTTTACTAACGCGGATGGAACTGCCTCTACCTGTGGTTCCACAGGGCACTTGGTCCAGGACGCAGTGGGCAGCGCCAGGACAAAGCACACTCACCAGGGCTTCAAAGTCCTTACAGTCGCCGCGGGCGTAGGACGCGGGGAAGGGCCGCAGCACCGAGTCGCGCTTGTAGCTCTGCAGGGCCGAGGCGAAGAGGCTGCACCGGAGGTCGGCGGCCAGCATGTCGCGGCCCGCCGCCTCCCTGGCGGCCGCCCAGCCTGAGGGCTGCATCCCAGGTCACTGCGTGTTGCCGGGGGAGACGCGCTGGTTAGGGGCAAGGGCGAGCGTGCGTTCAGCGCGGGGGCTGGGCCCGCGGACAATGGGCCGTCAGGGGCCGGGTTCCCAAGCCTGGGGTGGAGCTAGGCAGGGGGCTGAGATGACAGGGGTGAGAACGTGCCGACAAGTGTCCTCTGCCGGGGTCTGGGCCGCGGCTCGCCGCCGAAGAGAGAGACCGAGGCCTGGACCGCGGGTCGGCGGGGAGGTTGGGCCCAGGGATAAAGGAACCGGGGCTGGTGGGGGAGAGGGGTTCCCGGCCTAGGGGAAGGGCTATGACAATGGAATGACAACCGCGGGAACGTGGTGACACGTGTCCTCCGCGGAGGCCTGGGGCGGGAAGCAGCCCCCGGGGGACGGCAGGCAGAGCCCACTCTCCGCGACGGGCGAGGCTGCTGCGCCGCGCGCGCCTTCCTGCCCCGCCTCCCGCCGCGCCGCCGAAGTCCCGCCTCTCGCCAAGCTGCCCGCGGCGCCACCTGTCTTCCGCCTGCAGCTCACGTCCGCTTGCCTCGCCCGGCCTACCTCCCCTCCCGCCGCCGCGCTCCCACGCTGCTCCGCGCTCCGCCCGGCCCAGCCGAGGGCCCGCCCCTTCGCGCCCCAGCCAGCTCCACCGTACGGGTTGTGCCCGCCCCTCCCAGACCCCGATCACCCGCAGCTACGAGAGTTGCCGCCGCCAGTGTGTGCCGGGCGACGTCGCCCACGCCCCTGCCAGCCATCCTCACAGCAGCAGCAGCCCTGGTAGAAATTGATGTGGGCACCCCCTCGACCCGCCCCTGTACTTGTCTTTGTCCCAGCTCTGCGGACTGAGCCTACCTCTCTTCCTTGGGGTATTAATGCTACCTATTGTCTCTCTTGAATCTTTTCCCTCCAAAACTGCACAGAAGGAGCCATTTAACACCCAGGGAAACTGAGGCTTAGAGTGCTGCAATGCTTGCCCAAGATCCCACAGCCAGATGGGTAAATCTAGGATTCACACCGAGATCTTTGGAAAACCAAAAGACTTTTCCTCTGCTTTTCAGCCTCCAGAATTCTCTGAATTGCTTAAGTCTCTGGCCCCAAATGCCCCAAGATCCTCCTTGGGAGACCTCTCTGACAGGGAGCTTGGGGGAGAGCAGAGGGGCATTGACTTAACTCTGCTGGACGGTAAGGACTAGACTCCCATCCCCTCTCCCTACTCAGAACCTTCATTAAAGAAAACCCCAAAGTGTGACCTCATGGTCACATGCAAATCTAAACACAGACCATTGTGCTTAAACCAACACACCGCACACACTCCTACCCTGCAGGATCTTCTGAGGAAGAAACTTCTCCTTCTGCATCCAGGCTGTGCTGGGCCCTGGACTCAGAGGAGAGGTGGTCCCATGCCATTGGATTGCATCTATGACTTCGGGAGGTAGGGCGAAGTCTGGTCCCCCAGACACCACAGAGCTTCCCATCTTCTTTTGCCAGGTAAAGGTTGGGGGCTGCTCCCAGGAGCCCACATCAAATCTGTTTGCTCTGAGGCCTAGAACCACAAGGCCCCTAGTGCTTCAAAAGCCATGGGGGTTCTCATAGGACCCAGGAACTCTAAGGTGGCTTCTGAAGCTCAGACCCCAGGAAGGGAGAGCTTGGAGTGGGTCAGGAGACCAGGGAACCATCTCTCATTCCACCTCTTCTTCATTGCAGGCCCTTAGACAAAAGCCACCCTCTGATACCTCCTTGGCCTCAAGAATTGTTTGTTGGGTGGATATATAAAATTTGCTTATCTGAAGATATTTCTCACATATGATATGAGAATCATAGTGATAATATTCACATCACAGGGTGGTGTGGAAGGGCCTCTGATGGCCAGCATTCTCATGACTTAGCTCATGCAGAATATTAGAATTCTTTTTAATTCTTGTCAATTCCATAGACACAAAATTGAATTTCATTATAGTTTTAATTTGCATTTACTTGATAGTGAAATGGAATGTTCTTATGTTTACTTTATTCTCCTAGATTTTATCAGAATTTGCTAAGGTGGTCTCAGAACCACATTTCTTGTGGAGGGGTTTCAGCCCTGCTTATATAAATTTGATATAATCCACAGACCATACAATTCACCCATTTAAAGTGTACAATTTAATAGTTTTTAGTACATTCACAGATATGTGAAACTGTCACCACAATCAATTTTAGAAATTTTTATCACCTCAGAAAGGAACTCTCTACACTTAGTCTATCACTACTCTACCCACCCCACCATGTCGCCCACTCCTAAGCAATCACCAACATATTTGTTTTTTGTTTAAGAGACTGGGCCTCACTGTTACCTCGGCTAGAGCACAGTGGCTATTCACAAGCATGATCATAGCACATTGCAGCCTAGAACTTCTGGCCTCAAATGATCCTCCCGGCTCAGCCTCCAGAGTACCTCAGACTACAGGCTCACACCACCACACCTGGCTTAGAGAACACATTTTGTTTACTCCTGTCCTTTTAAATTCATTGAGGTTTGTCTATTGCCTAGCATATGGCCTATCCTGGAGAATGTTTCACGTGAATGTATATATTCTGCTGTTGTTAGGTCAAGTGTTCTATGGATGTCTGTTAGGTCTAGTTGATTTATATTGTTTTCAAATCTTAGATTTCCTTGTTGATCTTCTGTTTATTCTATTCATTATTGAAAGTGGGGACCAGGCACGTGGCTCACACCTGTAATCCCAGCACTTTGGGAGGCCGAAGTGGGCAAATCACCTGAGGTCAGGAGTTCGAGACCAGCCTGGCCAATATGGTTAAACCCTGTCTCTAATAAAGATACAAAAATTAGCCAGGCATAGTGGCACGTGCCTGTAGCCCCAGCTACTCGGGAGGCTGAAGCCTGAGAATTGTTTGAACCTGGGAGGCGGAGGTTGCAGTGAGCTGAGATCATGCCACTACACTCCAGCCTGGGTGACAGAGTAAGACTTCATCTCCAAAAAGAAAAAAAAAAAAAAAAATCACTGACAGGAAAGATATCCACCTGAACAGGTTTTTAATGCCGATGAACATGCCCTATTCTGAAAGAAGATGCCACAAAAGACACTTATTAGTAAGGAAGAAAATCGAGCACCAGGATTTAAGGCAGAAAGGGATAGGCTGACTATTGTTCTGTGCAAATTTGGTCAGGTTTATTATCAGAACTTCCCTTATCTGTAAAGCTGATAACCCCCAAGCCTTGAAGAGAAAAGATAAACACAAGCTGCCACTCTTGGTACAACAAGAAGGCCTGGACAAGAAGAACTCTTCTTCTGGATTGGTTGAATGCTTTGTCCTTGAGGTCAGGAAGTATTATATCTTGCCAGTAAGGAGCTGCCTTTTATTTATTGAGATGGAGTCTTGCTCTGTTGCCCAGGCTGAAGTGCAATGGCGCGATCTTGATCTTGGCTCACTGTAACCTCCACCTCCCAGGTTCAAGCAATTATCCTGCCTCAGCCTCCCGAGTAGCTGGGATTACAGGTGTGTGCCGCCACGCTTCGCTAATTTTTATATTTTTAGTAGAGATGGGGTTTCATGATGTTGGCCAAGCTGGTCTCGAACTCCCAACCTCAAGTGATCCACCTGCCTCAACCTCCCAAAGTGTTGGGATTACAGGCGTGAGCCACCATGCCCGGCCAGCAGGAGCTTCAAGTTCTTTTGATATTGGACAATGTTCTTGGCCACCCGGAACCCCGAGTTCAACACTGAAGGTGCAAGTGGTCTACTTGCCTCTGAATAGGGACGATGTCTGTAATTCATCCTCTAGATCACGGGGTCATAAGAATCTTTAATGCTTATTACACCCGGTACTCTATGGAAGGGATTGTCAAACACTATGGGAGAGGACCTCAACCAAGAGAACATCATGAACGTCTGGAAGGATTACACCATTGAAGATGTTGTAGAAAAACATGTGAAGGCCATCAAACCTGAAACAATAAATTCCTGCTGGAGAAAAATTGTGTGCAGATGTTGTGCATGACTTCACAAGATTTATGACAGAGACTGTCAAGGAAATCAAAGAGATTGTGGATATGCAAAAGAGGTGTGTGTGGGGTGAAGGGTTCAAGATATGAATCTTGGAGAAATCCAAGGGCTACTAGATGTCACACTAGAGGAACGAATAGAAGATGACTTGGTGGAGATGAGTGCCTTTGAACCAGTGCCAGACGATGAAGATGATGTAGAAGACGCAGTGCCGGAGAACAACTGACATTAGACAATCTGGCAGAAGTGTTCCTAGTATTCAAGACTGCTTTTACAACGTGGACCCTTCTATGACATGGGCACTGAAACTAAAGCGAGTATGCCTGCCTCCCTTCTACCTCCACCTCTTCCTCCTCTGCCACTCCTCAGACAGTAAAACCAACCTCTCCTCCCTGTCCCTCAACATACCCAACGTGAAGAAAATGAGGAAGAAGACTTTTACGATGACCCACTTCCACTTAATGAATAGTAAATATGTTCTTTTTGTTTATTTAGTGGGGTTTTTTTTTATAGTAAATATATTTTTTCTTTTCTTTTTTTTTTTTTTTTGAGACAAGGTCTCACTCTGTCACCAGGCTGGAGTACAGTGGTGTGACCTCACTGCAACCTCTGCCTCCCAGGTTCAAGCAATTCTCGTGCCTCAGCCTCCTGAGTAGCTAGGACTATACAGATGCATGATGCCATCCCCAGCAATTTTTTTTTTCTTCTTTTTCTTTTTCAGTAGAGACAAAATCTCGAACAGGCTGGTGTTGAACTCCTGGCCTCAAGTGGTCCTTCTGCCTTGGCCTCCCAAAGTGCTGGGTTTACAGGTGTGAGCCACCATGCCCAGCCTATTTTCTCTTCTTCTTTAATAACATTTTCCTTCCTCTACCTCATTTTGTAGTAAGAATACAGTATATAATACGTTTCACACACATAATATGTGTTAATCAACTGTTATCTGTAAGGCTGTCGGTCAACAGTAGACTATTTGTAGTTAAGTTTAGGGGGAGTCAAAAGTTATATGCATCAGCATTGTGGCACATGCCTGTAATCTCAGCACTTTCGGAGGCCGAGGCGGGTGGATCACTTGAGGCCAGGAGTTCTAGACCAGCCTGGCCAAAATGGCAAAACCCCATCTTTACTAAAAATACAAGAATTAGCTGGGCGTGGTGGCACATGCCTGTAGTCCCAGCTACTCAGGAGGCTGAGGCAGGAGAATCGCTTGAGCCTAGGAGGCGGAGGTTGCAGTGAGCCGAGATCAAGCCATTGCACTCCAGCTTGGACCACAGTGAGACCCCATCTCCCCACCAAAAAAAAAAAAAGTTATATGCAAATTTTCAACTGCGAGAGGGGTCGGCAACTCTAACCCCCCATGTTGTTCAAGGGTCAACTGTGTATCTGTTGTTTTCTTTTTTGAGATGGAGTCTCACTCTGTCACCAGGCTGGAGAGTAGTGGCACGATCTTGGCTCACTGCAACCTCCGCCTCCTGGGTTCAAGCAATTCTGCCTCAGCCTGTCTAGTAGCTGGGACTACAGGTGTGTGCCACCACACCCAGCTAATTTTTATATTAGTAGTAGAGATGGGGTTTCACTGTGTTGGTCAGGGTGGTCCCAATCTCCTGACCTCGTGATCCACACACCTTGCCCACCCAAAGTGCTGCTGGGATTACAGGTGTGAGCCACTGCACCTGGCACCTGCCACCTGCCTGCCTTTTTTTTTTTTTGGACAGAGTCTAGCTCTGTCGCTCAGGCGGGAGTGCCGTGGTATGATCTCAGCTCACTGCAACCTCCACCTCCCGGGTTCAAGCGATTCTCCTGCCTCAGCTCCTGAGTAGCTGGGATTACAAGCACACACCACCATGCCCAGCTAATTTTTATATTTTTAGTACAGACCCGGTTTCACTGTGTTGGCCAGGCTGGTCTCAAACTCCTGACCTCGTGATCCACCCGCCTCAGCCTCCCAAAGTACTGGGATTACAAGCGTTAGGCACTGTGCCCGGCCTTTTTTTCTTTTTGAGACAGAGTCTCGCTCTGTCGCCCAGGCTGGATTGCAGTGGGGTGATCTTGGCTCACTGCAACCTCCATTTCCCAGGTTCAAGCAATTCTCATGCCTCAGCCTCCCCAGTTGCTGGGATTACTGGCGCCCTCTGCCACACCCGACTAATTTTTGTATTTTTAGTGGAGATGGGGTTTTGCCATGTTGGCCAGGCTGGTCTTGAACTCCTGACCTCAAGCAGTCTTCCCACCTTGGCCTCCCTAAGTGCTGGGATTTCAGGTGTGAGCCACCATGCCCGGCCAGTTGTTTTTGTTTTATGCATGTCTTATATATTTTATGCTCCTTAAACAGGCACTTCACCAAAGAAGATACATGGATGACAAATAAGCACTTGAGAAGATGCTCAACATCATTAGTCATGAGGAAAATGCAAATTAAACCACAGAGATACCACTACACACCCATGGAAGTGGTTTAAATTAAAAAAATAAAACGAACAATTCTACATGTTGGAGAGGATATGGAGTAACTGAAACTCTTATACATTGATGGTGGGAATATAAACTGATAACTACTCTGTAAAAACAGTTTTTATAAACATCCACCTACCATAAGACCTAGCAATACCCACTTCTAGGTGTTTAGAGAAGTGAAAACTCTTGCTCAAAAATCTGTACAAAAATGTTTACAGCAGCTCTGTTAGCAATCACTAAAAACTGGACATGACAGGTGGATGGGTAAATAAATCATGGTACAGCCATACAGGAACAGAGAGGAATGCAACATGAGTGAATCTCAAGGCATCATGCTGAGCACAAGAAGCCAGTTCAAAGGGTATGTGCTGAATGTTTCATTTAAATGTCGGAAATGGCAAAAGTATTGTTGGAGGACAGGTCAGTGTTTGTAAAGGATTACAAGTAGAGGAAGGTGTGACCACAAAGAGCAGCATGAGGAAATTTTGGAGTGATGAAACTATTGTGTATCTTGATTGTGGTGGTGATTATGCAAATCTATGTATATGTTTAAAAAGTCATAGATGCACTCAGTATGCAGTGAGGATAAAATAAAAAATAATAATTTAAAATCATAGATCTGGCCAGGTGTTGTGGGTCACACCTGTAAAAAAAAATACAAGTAGCAGCAGGACATGGTGGCTTGCACCTGGAATCTCAGCTACTTGGGAGGCTGAGACCTAGGCAACAGAGACCCTCTTATGGTGGCTCATGCCTGTAATCTCAGCACTTTGGAGGATGAGGTTGTGGGATTGCTTAAGACCAGGATTTCGAGACCAGCCTGGGCAACATAGGAAACCTGGTCTCTAAAAACAAAACAAGCAGTGGCTCAAGCCCGTAATCCTAGCACTTTGGAAGGCGGAGGTGGTCGGATGGCTTTGAGGCCAGGAGTTCTAGACCAGCCTGGGCAACATGGTGAAACCCTGTCTCTACTAAAAATACAAAAATTAGCCAGGCATGGTGGCCACAACTGTAGCCCCAGCTACTCTGGAGGCTGAGGTGGGATCACTTGAGCCAAGGAGGTGGAGATTGCAGTAAGCTGAGATCGCACTACTGCATTCCAGCCTGGGTGATAGAGTGAGATCCCCTCTCAAAAAAAACAAAAAAATTTTTTAAGACAAAAAAAAAAAAAAAAAAAGAAATCATAGATCTGTATACCAGAAAAATTCAATTTTACTGTTAATTTAAATATAAAAATAATTGCATGGAAGCATTATTTACAATAACCCAAGAGGTGTAAACAATACCTGTCCATCAACAAATGAATGGGTAAACAAAATGTGGTGTACCCATATAATGGCATATTATTCATCCTTAAAAAGGAATAAAATCCTGGGTGGACGCGGTGGCTCACTCCTGTAATCCCAGCACTTTGGGAGGCCGAAGCTGGCAGATCACCTGAGGTCAGGAGTTCGAGACCAGCCTGACCAACATGGTGAAACCCCATCTCTACTAAAAATACAAAATTAGCCAGGTGTGGTGGCGCATGCCTGTAATCCCAGCTACTCAGGAGATTGAGGCAGAAGAATCACTTGAACCTGGGAGGTGGAGGTTGCAGTGAGCAGAAATCGCGCCATTGCACTCCAGCCTGGGCAACAAGAGCAAAACTGTCTCAAAAAAAAAAAAAAAAAAGAATAAAATTCTGATGCATGCTACAACATGGATGAACCTTAAAGACATTATGCTAAATGAAATAAACCAGAGACAAAAGAACAAATATTCCAGATTCCACTTATATGAGGCACCTAGAAAGGCAATATCATAGAGACAGAAAGTAAAATGGTGGTTGCCAGGGGCTCAGGTGAGAATGGGGAGTCATTATTTAATGGGTTTTGGGATGATGAAAAAATTCTGAAAATGGAAAGTAGTGATGGTTGCAGAACAGTGTGAATATATTTAATGCCACTGAACTGTACACTTAAAAATGGTTAAAACGGTAAGTTTCATGTGTATTTTAGCACCATAACAAAACTTTAAAAATTTAAATGCAGGCTAGAAAACATGTTAAAATACACTATATATAATAATATATATATTATGTATATATTTATATATGTAATATATAATTATAGATATATGTAATTATATATAGTATATATTATTTATGTTATATATTATATATATGCAAAATCTCGTGAAGAAAGTGAAAGAAGAGCTGGCGGCTGTCTCACACCTGTAATCCAGCAACTCCGGAAGCTGTGGCAGGAGGCTCGCTTGCGGCCAGAAGTTCGAGACCAGGCTGGGCAAGACAGCCAGAACCCGTCTCTACGAAAAATACAAAAACTAGCCAGGTGTGGTGGCACGTGCCTGTGGTCCCAGCTAGTTGAGAGGCTGAGGTGGGAGTATTGCTAGGAGGGAGTTTTCTAATAGTTGGGGCGGGGTGGGGGGGGCATTTAAGTGCAAAGGAATGGTTAATACATATTCCAGATAGTGACTACCCATATAGCGAGTGAGGGGTATGATAAGGGAAATGGGCCAACGAAGGCTTCAAAGATGTTAATATACTTTTTGAACTGGATGGGAGACATCAGTGTTTTATTACTTTTGAATTATGTATGCACATAGACTATATACATTATTTACGAGATATACTTAAAAATCTTTAAGATGTTTCTATTTTTTAGAGACAGGGCTTAAAAGTCCTGGGCAATTAGCCGGGCACAGTGTCGTGCGCCTGTAATCCCACCTAGTTGGGAGGCTGAGGCAGAAGAATCTCTTGAACCCGAGGTAGAGGTTGCAGTGAGCCGAGATCGCGCCACTGCACTCCAGGCTGGATGACAGAGTGAGACCCTGTCTCAAAAAAAAAAAAAAAGTCCTGGGCAGCAAGGCCTCCACTTCACCCCCTAAAGGTTGCCCCAAGAGCACCGTGTGACTGCTAAGGTATTTCCGGAGTCTAAAGACGATTATTCAGGTCTCATTTGCATACCCATAATACATTGCAAACAGTATTTTTTTCGGGAAAAAAAAACAAATTTCTATATTGCTTGACATTTTTAAGTATGAGAATTTTGCATGCAGAATTTTTTTGTATAAACTTTCTCAGGTAGTAACCCTTGGGATGAGTAGACACCATCAGTGTACTAGGAATTGTAGTTACCTGAAAATTGAGTTACAGAAATAACTGGTATACTCTGGTTTCTCTTCAGATCGCATAAATCTTTCGCCTTTTACTAAAGATTTCCGTGGAGAGGAACAATTCTGAGTCTTAACCCAATTTTTTGAGGCCTTGCTTTGGCAAGGCTATATGTGGTAAT
Source organism: Pan troglodytes (assembly GCF_028858775.2). Lineage (NCBI taxonomy): Eukaryota > Metazoa > Chordata > Mammalia > Primates > Hominidae > Pan > Pan troglodytes. Next base: position 57,288,463 of record NC_072414.2, read on the forward strand.
CCAACAATAGAAATATTAAGTTCGTGTGTTCTTGTTCAATGGTGCTTTTGATAGTATTGTTGTAAAGCAATGACTAGCAGATTCTGTGTGGTAAAAGCACTGAATCCTGTTTAGTTCTTTTCTCCCTACTTTATTGGTAATTATTTCTGCGTATATTCACTTATAAAGAAATGCGGCTTGTATATTCATGCTTTTCAACTTTTTGTGATAGACAGTTGGTACACAAGTAGTACCTCCTCCGGGATTCTTCTCTTAGTCAAGACTGTTTGGTAGATGCATGTTTTTTGTTACTTGTATTCAGTTTTCTTTTTGCAGCACTGTCCGGTTGAAACACAACGTGAGGATCGGGCGTGGTGGCTCACGCCTGTAATCCCAGCACTTTGGGAGACCGAGGCAGGACAATCAAGACCAATCCTGGTCATCAAGGCAGGAGAATCAAGACCATCGAGGTCAGGAGATCAAGACCATCCTGGCTAACACAGTGAAACCCTGTCTCTACTAAAAATACAAAAAAAATAAGCCGGGCGTGGTGGCAGGCGCCTGTAGTCCCAGCTACTCGGGAGGCTGAGGCAGGAGAATGGTGTGAACCCGGGAGGGAGCTTACAGTGAGCCGAGATTGCGCCACTGCACTCCAGCCTGGGCGACAGAGCAAGACACTGTCTCACAAAAAAAAAAAAAAAAAAAAAAAAAAAAAAAAAACCCAAAACAATTCGAGGTATAGGTGGAATTTTTAATTTTAAAAGCCACATTAAACAACTAAAAAGAATGGAAAAATCCAGTAATCCAAAATACTATCACTTGTATATGTAATAATTAGAGATGTTTTACATTATTTTTTTGCCCATACTGTAGTCTTTGCTTTGGTAGATAGGGCTAATCTTATTTGAGATGGAGTTTTGCTTTTGTTGCCCAGGCTGGAGTGTAGTAGGGCGATCTCGGCTGACTGCGACTTCCGCCTCCCGGGTTCAAGCGATTCTCCTGCCTCAGCCTCCGGAGTAGCTGGAATTACAGGCGCCCACCACCATGCCCGGCAAACTTTTTGTATTTTTAGTAGAGATGGGGTTTCGCCATGTTGGCCAGGCTGGTCTCGAACTCCTGACCTCAGATGATCTACCCGCCTCGGCCTCCCAAAGTGCTGGGATTACAGCTGTGAGCTGCCGCTCCTGGCCTAATTTTTTTTTTTTGAGACAGTCTCGCTGAGTCGCCCAGGCTGGAGTGCAGTGGCGCGATCTCGGCTCACTGCAAGCTCCGCCTCCCAGGTTCACTACCTGGCCTAATCTTATATAAATAAGAGACTTAATGCACTTTCTTATCAGCTCTTTCCTTTCTGCAAGCCATTATTTGTTGGGAGTCACTGCTCTCTTCCAGAAGTTTCTTTGCTTTGCTTAGTATGACTCCTCAGCTTTTTATGCTACTTATTTTGGAGAGTTTTAAAATTTTCCACATCTAAAGGGTTCTGTATATGCAGTGCCCTCACGAAACGCCTGTGGGTAACCGAACTCCAGGATATTGCCAGCACATGCACTCCTGCCCCTTCCTGGCTGCAATCCTTTCTCTAGCCCATAAAGCCAGACACTAACCTTTTGGGATACCCTTTTAAGACAGGGTCTTGTTCTGTTGCTCAGGCTGGGGTGCAGTGGCGCGATCATGGCTCACTGCAACCTCCGCCTCCCAGGTTCAAGCGATTCTCCTGCCTCAGCCTCCCGAGTAGCTGGGACTACAGGGGTGGTGCCACCACACCGGGCTAATTTTTATATTTTTAGTAGAGACGGGGTTTCACTATGTTGGCTAGCTAGGCTGGTCTTGAACTCCTGGCCTCAGGTGATCCACCCGCCTCAGCCTCCCAAAGTGCTGGGATTACAGGCAGGAGCCACTACACCCGGCCTAAATTTTTAGTGATGTAACAGTTTTTAGTGTTAATATTAAAATGCACAAGATACTCATCCTTTGCATCTCTTTAAACTTATATTGTAAGTTATCACAAGAAAGCTGTAGACATCTTTAAAATGTGCAAGAGCAGCATACATTTTCGAAATACTTTTCGGATTTAAGGGAAGAAGATATTTGACGCCACGACCATAACGGGTGGGCCTTGTAGTCAGAACTGAGCACTAAATGGAACTTGGGCCCTCTTGTGGCCATCGCGGAGGCTGCAGCAGAAATGAGCAAGGAGTTCGAAGAACGGAGGTAACGTAATAGGAGCTGAGACCTAGAGGCCCCCCACCAACTACCTTCCCTATAGGGAGAGTCTCTACAGAAAAATTTGAAATGATTGAATGTTGCTTCGACAAGAGAACCTGCTTCTTGTAACTGTGGGCCCTGGCATCTGGTCACAACAAATAGAAACCAGAGAACAATCTACAAGAATGATTTAACGTTTATCTGTGTAGGCTGGCCACAAGTGGCTCACACCTGTAATCCCAGCACTTTGGGAGGGCGAAGCGGGAAGATCAGTGGAGGCCAGGAGTTCAAGACCAGCCTGGCCAACATGGTGAAACCCCTTCTCTACTAAAAATACAAAAATTAGCCAGGTGTGGTGGGACACGCCTGTCATCATCCCAGCTACTTGGGAGGCTGAGACAAGAGAATCACTTGAACCTGGGAGGCAGAGGCTGCAGTGAGCCGAGATTGTAACACTGCACTCCAGCCTGTGTGACAGTGAGCCTCCATCTAAACACACACACACACACACACACACACACACACACACACACACACCCAAAAAAGAACCAGGAGAATCGCATTAACCCCGGAGGCGGAAGTTGTCGGCCCAGATCACGCCACTGCACTTCAGCAGTGGCTGTCTCAAAAGAAAAAGAAAAAAAATAAACAAAAGCCCCATTAATCTGTTAGTGTAGATTGATCAACACTATATGAGATTGAAGCAGAATCATTTGGTAATCCCATGAATGCACATTTATCAAATGTTTAAGTTTGACAAATTTAAACATCTATCCATTTTTATATATAGTATATACATAATATATAACTTAGTTTTATTTTACTTTTGATAGTCTCGCTCTGTTGCCCAGGCTGGAGTGCAGTGGTGCAATGTAGGTTTACTGCAACCTCGACCTCCCGGGCCCAAGTGATCCTCCCACCTCATCCTCCCAAGCGGTAGAGACTACAGACTCGCACCACCCCACCTGGCTAATTTTTGTGTTTTTTTGTAGGAACAGAGTTTCACCACGTTGGCCAGGCGCCAGCCTCGAACTCCTGGACTCAAGCCATCCTTCAGCCTCGGCCTCCCAAAGTGCTGGGATTACACGTATGAGCCACCAAGCCCAGCTATGTTTTAATCTTATTACAATAGAAATAGATGGGAATCTGCTTAAAGTAGAACCACCACCAAAAACATTCACACGTAACAGAAAGTGTTGTGAACTTTCCCTTTAGAGTCTGGAAAAAGACAAAGATGACAGTATCACTGCTTCCATTCAATTTTTCACTAAGGGCCTTGCCAGGCAAGTGTAACAAGAAAAGTCAGGGGGAGGGGAAAAGTATAAGGAGTGAAAAAAGAAAAAATTATTCTCAGTCCATATGATTATCTTCATAGAAGATCCGAAAGGATTTGGAAGTATACTGTTCCATATGGCAACCACTGGCCACATGTGGCTATTGAGCATTTGAAATGTGGCCAGTCTCAATTGAGATAAGTATAAAATACACACTGATTATATTTTTGAGACGAAAGTCTCGCTCTGTCACCCAGGCTGGAGTGCAGTGGCACGATCTTCGCTCACTGCAACCTTTGCCTCCCGGGTTCAAGCGATTCTCCTGCCTCAGCCTCCAGAGTAGCTGGGACTACAGGCACATGCCACTGCGTCCCGCTAATTTTTGTATTTTTAGTAGAGAAAGGGTTTCACCATGTTGGCCAAGCTGGTCTTGAACTCCTGACCTCAGGTGATCCCCCCAACCTCAGCCTCCCAAAGCGCTGGTATAACAGGTGTGACCCACTGCGCCCAGCCAGTTATTTCCTAAATTAAATTAGCACGAATTGTTGCTGGAAATCGAAGTGCAAGCCACATCATAAATAACGGATCGGCGTGAGTCCAAGCTTCGGATTCACAAATTGTAGAAACTCCATGACCCTCTGTGGAGACTCACAGAGCTACAAACAAGTTAACTCTCCTTTCAGTTCTCTCAACAGTGAAAGCTATCCAGGACCCTTCCAGAGTGAAGCAGAGCGCAGGCCAACAAATAAATGTCTCCTAAAGCCCAGGAGGGAAACACTGTCTCCCAAGGCTCAATACGGGGGAAGCTCAGTACTCAAGAGAACCCACCCCTTAACCCCTTGCTAAGTCCTATGAGACGTAGCTTTATCATATGGTGAGAACTTTGCATCTCCATGGGTTTCTAACTTCCCCTTACGTTGTGAACTACAGCAAGCATGCAAGACTATCAAAACAGACATAACGCTGCCTGGCGCAGTAGCACACCTTTAATCCCAATGTGTCCAGAATTGGTGGGTTCTTGGTCTCACTAACTTCAAGAACGAAGCCACAGACTCTCGCGGTGAATCTCAGGGTTCTTAAAGGCGGCGTGTCCAGAGTTTGTTCCTTCATGACCTTCAGATGTGTTCGGAGTTTCTTCCTTCTGGTGGGTTCGTGGTCTTGCTGGCTCAGGAATGAAACTGCAGACTTTCGCGGGGAGCGTTACAGCTCTTTAAGGCAGTACATCTGGAGTTGTTCCTTCTTCCCGGTTGATTTCTGGCCTCGCTGGCTTCAAGAGCGAAACTACACATCTCCAGGGTGAGTGTTACAGCTCATAGACCAGACCCAAGCACGACGCAGCAGCAAGTTACTACAAACAACAAAAGAATAAAGCCACTTCGGCATCCAACACAACACAACACAACGCCCCGCCCCCCAGCAGGCTCGGGCTTTTATGCTCTTATCTGGCCCCACCCACATCCTCCTGATTGGTCCATTTTACAGAGAGCCGATTGGTCCGTTTTACAGAGAGCTGATTGGTCCGTTTTGACACGGTGCTGATTGGTGTGTTTACAATCCCTGAGCTAGACACAAAAGTTTTCCGTCCCCACTATATTAGCTAGATACAGAGTGTCCATTGGTGTATTTACAAACCCTGAGCTAGACACAGAGTGCTGATTGGTGCATTTACAAACCTTGAGCTAGATACAGAGTGCTGATTGGTGTATTTACAATCCCTTAGCTAGACATAAAGATTCTCCAAGTCCCCACCACACTCCGGAACCTAGCTGGCTTCGTCCAGTGGATCCTCCACTGGGGCCGTAGGTGGAGCTGCCTGCCAGTCCCGAGCCCTGTGCCGGCACTCCTCAGCCCTTGGGCGGTCTATGGGACTGGGCGCAGTGGAACAGGGGGCAGCACTCGTCAGTGGAGGCTCCAGCCGCGCAGGAGCCCACGGCGGGTGGGCAGGGTAGGCTCAGGCATTGCGGGCTGCAGGTCCCGAGCCCTGCCCTGTAGGGAGGCAGCTAAGGCCCGGCAAGAAATCCAGCGCAGCGCCGGTGGGCCGGCACTGCTGGGGGACCCGGCGCACCCTCCGCAGCTGCTGGCCCGGGTGCTAAGCCCCTTACTGTCTGGGGTCAGCGGAGCCAGCCAGCCGGCCGCTCCGAGTGCGGGGCCGCCAAGGCCATGCCCACCCGGAACTCTAGCTGGCCCGCAAGCCCCGTGCGCAGCCCCGGTTCCTGCGGTGTCTCTCCCTCCACACCTCCCCGCAGGCTGAGGGAGCCGGCTCCGGCCTCGGCCATCCCAGGAAGGGGCTCCCACAGTGCAGCAGCGGGCTGAAGGGCTCCTCAAGCGCGGCCAGAGTGGGCGCTGAGGCCGAGGAGGCACCGAGAGCGAGCGAGGGCTACGAGGGCTGCCAGCGCGCTGTCACCTCTCACCAACACTTTCAGAGGCAGGGGTGGGAGAATCCCCTGAGCCCACGAATTCGAGACCAGCATGGGCAACATGTCTTTCAACATAGGGAGACCCCCATCTCTACAAAAAATTAAAAAATAAAATTAGCCCAATGTGGTGGCTTGCAGACTCCAGTCCCAGATACTCGGGTGACTGAGGCAGGAGGTGCTTAAGCCCAGCAGTTTGAGGCTGCAGTGAGCTATGATTGCAGCCCTGCACTCCAGCCTGGGTGACAGAACCTGTATCAAAACAAAAACAAATAGGCATGGCTACAGTAACCTTCCAGCAGTCAAGAAGATGACCTTCAGCCAGTACCCCTATAGCAACCTCTGCAAGGGCTTGGGGGCCTTGCTCTCAGAACAGGGCTTTCATCTTACGAACAAGTTCCTGACCTACTTCCCCGGGAGGAGCACTGAGGATGGCCTCAAGCGAGTATTTCTGCGAGATCGCCCCCGCCCCCCCACTGACCCCTCGATGTTCCCCAAGTGGCCCGCAAAGAGTGAGCAGCAGTGTGTGAAGTGGAGCACCAGCACGCCCCCACCCGACCCGCGCCCCGCCAGGGAGGCCTGGGCTACAGCCAGCTGGGTGACGACCACGTGAAGGAGACTGGCTTCCACTTCACCATCACGAACCAGGGCGCCTCGGTCGCGGGCCCGGCTTCAGCCTCAAGTTCTGGCAAGGTCAGAGCCGACTCCAAGTCATGGGGAGGATTCAGCCGGGACCACGGGGCAGCTGCTACGGCTGAGCTGCCTTGAGTCTCAGAACTCCTCATCTTTATTTTGTGTTCCACATTTTGTTTTTGTATTTTGGTTTGTAAATTTGTAGAATTAAATCACATTTTCCTTGTGGGAAGGAAAAACCAAGCAAACAAACAAAACCAGATGGATGTTTGCTCACCAATGAGCCACATCAAAAGAAGCCGGTACAAAAGGCCACATGTTGTATGCTTCCTTTTATATGAAATGTCTGGAATGGGCCTATCAGAGACAGAAAGTAGATTAGTAGTTGCCAGAGGCTGGGTGAATGAGCAGGTGGGAAGTGACTTCTAATGGGTACTGTTTCATTTTTCGGAGTGGCAAAAACATTCTAACTGGGCGCGGTGGCTCACCTGTAATCTCAGCACTTTGGGAGGCCAAGGCGGGGAGATCACTTGAGGCTAGGAGTTCAAGACCAGCCTGGCCAACATGGTGAATCCCTGTCTCTACTAAAAATACAAAAATTATCTGGGCATGGTGGCAGGCGCCTATAGTCCCAGCTACTTGGGAGGCTGAGGCGGGAGAATCTCTTGAACCTGGAAGACGGATGTTGCAGTGAGCCGAGATTGCGCCACTGCACTCCAGCCTGGGGAGCAGAGCAAGACTCCGTCTCAAAAAAAAAAAAAAAAGAAAAACAATAACAGACCCAAAACAAAAAATTCTAAAATTATATTGTGGGGATGATTCTACAACTGTGAATATACTAAAAACCATTGAATTGTATACTCTATTTATTTATTTTGAGACGGAGTCTCGCTCTGTCGCTCAGGCTGGAGTGCAGTCGCACAATCTCGGCTCACTGCAAGCTCCGCCTCCCGAGTTCACGCCATTCTCCTGCCTCAGCCTCCCAAGTAGCTGGGACTGCAGGCGCCTGCCACCACGCCCGGCTAATTTTTTTGTATTTTTAGTAGAGACGGGGTTTCACTGTGTTAGCCAGGATGGTCTCGATCTCCTGACCTGGTGATCCGCCCACCTCGGCCTCCCAAAGTGCTGGGATTACAGGAGTGAGCCACCGCGCCCGGCCGAATGGTATACTTTAAATGGATGGATCGCTTGGCTTTTAAATTATATCCAGTAAATCTATTTTTTAAATGTATTAGACAAATTTAAATTACATGCATGTCAAATATGGTTGACTTGCTAGCAAAGGAGCAGCAAAGTGAAAAAAAGTGTTGGTTCAGAGAAGGTGTGAAAGTCGGGAAATGAAATGTTTACACCATCGGCTGTAAAAGTCTTAGAGCTGGCTGGGCGAGGTGGCTCAGGCCTGTAATCCCAATTCTTTGGGAGGCCGAGATGGGAGGATTGCTTGTGGCCAGTAATTCCAGACCAGCCTGCACTGCTTTCCTTTCACTGGTTGCCGAGTGAGCACATTCCTTAGAAAGGAATTCCCTGTAGGCTGGTGAGAGCCGACAGTGTAGCTCCGAGGGGGAGAGGACAGCACTATGTTTTTAAATTATTATTTTTTGTAGAGATGGCAGGTCTGGAACTCTGGGCGTCAGGCGATCCTTCCGCCTAGGATAAGGAGACACGAGGTCTGAAACTGGAATAGCAAGATTGCATCCCCAACAGCAGATTCCGGTCGGGCAGGAAACCTGAAACAGAGCGCTCAAGTTCCAATTTTAAACAGGACATTGCCAGGAATTCTCAAATGGCATGCAAAATTCAGTATATCCCCGGAGTGCACGGTTAAAAATAACATCAGAACGCCCCTGCGCCCACCACACAGTTTAAAAAAACGGAAATTGTCAAACTTTTTAAACCCCTGTGCGCCCTTCCCCAAGTCACATCTCTCGCTCCTCACCGAAGGGAGGAACCACTATTCTGAATTCTGTGTTAATCATTTACTTGCCAATTTTTTCTCTTTCAATTTAATAGCAGTCTTTATTTAAAAGAAATCAAACTCAGACGTACAAATACACAAAACAGATAAAACCCGAGTCTCTGACCAGGAAAGCGTTATTTTCCAGCCAGCCAGTCTTCGGCTTCGCCCCCTAACGGTGACATAAGGCACTCTGTGAAATGCTCTGTTCCGGAATCAAAAGATTGATCCGATTATTTGCATACCCATAATGCACTGCTCACAGTACAAATTTAAAAAGGCAAAATCAAACATTTTTATTCTAAGCATATTCTGTGAAAGTTAGACTTTTGTTTAAACAGTACTCTTAAAATTTTTTTCTAGGTATAGAACCTTGGCATTCACTAGTCACCATCAGTATACTAGGAGTTTCTGTTACCCGAGAAACGAGTTATGAAATTAACAAGCATACTCTGGTTTCTCTTCAGATCGTATAAATCTTTCGCCTTTTACTAAAGATTTCCGTGGAGAGGAACAACTCTGAGTCTTAAGCCAATTTTTTGAGGCCTTGCTCCGGCAAGGCTACACAAAGCTGTTGAAAAATTAGATTGAGTTCGTTTAGGTGTTTTTTACAGATACTGCTTAAGGATTATAACCCATATTTTAACACGGCGTTTTTCGCTTCAGTTGTTACATGATTTTCGGTTCTGCTTGTAAACGCTTATAGTCGCTCATGCGTTTAAACTTTGTGTAAGTGCAAGCGTTCTTTTTCTAGTGAAGCTCTTTCCAACAAGTTCGAAGTATTTACTTCAGTGTCATTAATGTGAAAGATTCTTAAAAGTGTTCTGGCTGGGCGCGGTGGCATATGCCGGTAACCCACTACATTGGGTAAACCAAGGTGGGCGGATCACTTGAGGTCCGGAGCTCGAGACCAGCCTGGGCCAACGTGGTGAAACCCACGTTGTACATTGTTTTCTTAGTCTTCTGAATCCTGTGTATATTTTGCATTTAGCACATTTCAATTAGGACTAGCTGCATTTCAAGCGCTCAATCGGCACACATGGCCAATGACTAATAATTGCCCTGTGCACCTCTGCTAGGTGTAAAACGTTTGAACAGAGCACAGTGTGTAGATCCGTTCTCCCTTCCTGTAGGTTTTGGGGTTTTGCCAGATTTTGGCCATTGGAACTCCTTGAACCTGTGCAAGGTTTTATTTCCTTAAAGTGTGGAATGGAATGGCTGGCTGGGTCTTAGGGCAGGTAGGTACCTGCATAATAATTTTTTCCCAAATTATGTACTTATTTGCATTTTCACAAATGGCCTATTATATTCCCATTGCTTCTCACCCTTACTGGCCTTGAAATGCTCAGAAGTTGCCGGGCGTGATGGCTTACCCCTGTAATCCCAGTACTTTAGGAGGCCAAGGCAGGCGGATCACCTGAGGTCAGGAGTTCGGACCAGCCTGCCCAAGATGGCAAAACCCCGTCTTTACTAAAAATATAAAAAATTAGCCGGGCGTGGTGGTGCCTATAATCCCAGCTACTCGGGAGGCTGAGGCAGAAGAATCGCTTGAACCTGGGAGGCAGAGGTTGCAATGAGCTGAGATCGTGCCACTGCACTCCAGCCCGGGCAACAAGAGTGAAGCTCCATCTCAAAAAAAATAAATAAATAAAATAAAAGAAATGCTCAGAAGTTAATCTTTGTCCGTCTGGTAGTTATGAAATTGTAACTTTTAGTGGTTTTTAAATGTTACTTTAGTTTTTGAGACAGGGTCTTGCTTTATCACACAGGCTGGAGTGCAGCGGCATGATATCCTCTCACTGCAGCTTCAACTTCCTGATCCAAGTGATCCCACCTCAGTCTCCCAAGCAGCTGGGACTGCAGGCGTGCACCACCACACTGGCTGATTTTTTTAAATTTTTATTTTGTTTTTATGCTTTTTGTAGAGACAGGATTTCTCCATGTTGCCCAGGCTGAGCTGCTCTGGATCTTCTGAACTCAAGTTATCCTCCCACCTCGACCTCCCAAAATGCTGGGATTGCAGGTGTGTGCCATTGTGCCTGGCTTTTTTTTTTTTTTTTTTCCTTTACAAATGTCTAATCTTCCAGCATTATAGTAATTTTAATGTACATCTCCCTAATTACTAATGAGGTTGAACATCTTTTCAAAGATTTTTTGGCCATTCATGGTTTCTCCTGTAAAATGCCTGTTTGTGCCTTTTGCCCATTTTTTTCTTAGATGGCGAATCTTTTTCTTAGTGGGTATAGTAGTTTTTTACACAGCTTCTAGACTTCAGAGACTTTAAATAGTAATTCTTTGTTGGTTATATGGTGCAATTACCTTCTCCCAGTTTACAGCTTCTCTTTTTGCTCTTATAGAGTCTCTTGGTGACTGGTTTTAATGTCAGCTTGATTTTTTTTCTTCATTCTCATTTGTACTTTTGTGTGTTTTGTTTAATAAACAACTCACCACCTCAAATTATTAAATAAATTCTGTATCTTTTTAAGTGATGTCTTTCATATTAAGTCCTTGATTCCTCTGGAATTGAATTTTTATGTATAGTGTGAAGTGTGAATCTGGTGTTATTTTTCCCCTGGAAATGATTGGCAATTGTCCAGCACTGTGTATTGACTTGGTACCTCCTTTCCCTAGGGATATGCAGTGACATGTGTCCATGGGTCTCTTTGTCTAAACTTGAGCCAATATTGCACATCCTAATTACTATGAGTTTATAATAAGACTTAAAATCTGGTGGGTGTCATCTCTCTACTTTGTTTTCTTTTTAATAGTAACTTGGCTAAACTTTCTTCTTCCAAAAATGTTTAGAATTGTCTTGTCAATTTCCATGAAAATCCCTATTGCGTCTGAATTAAATCTATAGATTGATTAGGGAGAATTGAATCTTTATCTTATTAATGGACATGATTTGTCTCTCCATATGTTTAGGTCTTCATTTTTTTTTTATTCTTTATTTTTTTGAGACAGTCTCACTCTGTCGCCCAGGCTGGAGTGCAGTGGTGCGATCTCGGCTCACGGCAACCTCTGCCTCCCAGGTTCAAGCGATTCTCCTGCCTCAACCTCCCAAGTAGCTGGGATTACAGGTGCCTGCCACCACGCCTAGCTAATTTTTGTATTTTTAGTAGAAACGGGGTTTCACCATGTTGGCCAGGATGGTATCGAACTCCTGACCTCGTGATTTGCCTGTCTCGGCCTCCCAAAATGCTGGGATTACAGGCGTGAGCCACCGTGCCCAGGTCTTCATTATCTTTCAGTAAAGTGTTATAATTTTTCTACTAAAAATCTCACACTTTTTATTAATTTCTAAAATAATATCTCCTAACTGTACACTGCGGTTGTATAAAAATTCAGTGAACCTGTATGGGATCTTACATCTGGCAACCTTACTTGATTTATTAACTCTAATCTATGTGTAGATTATTTTCAGTTTTCTACCTATATAATCTCATTATCTGGGGATTTTTTTCAATTTTTCCTTTCTAATATTTATAATTATTTTTATTTATTTATTTATTTTTGAGAAGGAGTCTTGCTCTGTCATCCAGGCTGCAGTGCAATGATGCAATCTTGGCTCACACAACCTCCGCCTCCCAGGTTCAAGTGATTCTCGTGCCTCAGCCTCTGGAGTAGCTGGGATTACAGGCGCACCCCATCATGCCCAACTAATTTTTGTATTTAAGTAGAGATGGGGTTTCACCATGTTGGCCAGGCTGGTCTCGAACTCCTGACCTCAAGTGATCTGCCCACTTCAGCCTCCCAAAGTGTTGGGATTACAGGCGTGAGCCACTGCGCACGGCCTTAATTCAGTTTTGGATGTAGGACTTTTCCTTTTTTTTCTTGAGACAGGGTCTCCCTCTATCAACCAGGCTGGAGTACAGTGGTGTAATCATGGCTGACTGCAGCTTCTACCTATCAGGCTCAAGTGATCCTCCTACTTCAGCTTCCTGAGTAGCTGGGACTACGGGCATGCACCACCATGCCCAGCTATTTGAATTTTTTTGTAGAGACAGTCTCACCATGTTGCCCAGGTTGGTCTCAAACTCCTGGATTCAAGCGATCCCACTGACTCAGCCTCCCAAAGTGCTGGCATTACAGGCGTGAGCCATCGTGCCCCACCCGGACTTTTCTTTCACATGTGAAACTGAGCCAGGAGTGGTGGCTGTAAACCCAGCTACTTAGGGGACCAAATTGGGAGGATCACTTGAGGCTGGGAGTTCGAGACCAGCCTGGGTTAAATAGTGAGACCCTGTCTCTAAAAGAATAATTTTTAAAAATGGTAAAATTGGCCAGGTGCAATGGCTCATGCCTATACTCCCAATACTTTGGGAGGCCAAGGCACATGGATTGCTTGTGGTCAGGAGTTTGAGACCAGCCTAGCTAACATGGTGAAACCCTGTCTCTACTAAAATACGAAAATTAGCTGGGCATGATGGTGTGTGCCTGTAATCCCAGCTACTCAGGAGGCTGAGGTGGGAGAATTGCTTGAACCTGGGAGGTGGAAGTTGCAGTGAGCCAAGATTCTGCCACTCTACTCTAGCCTGAGTGACAGAGGGAGACTCTCTCTCAAAAAGAAAAAGAAAAAAGTAGTTCGAGACCAGCTTGACCAACATGGTAAAACCCCATCTCTACTAAAAATACAAAAATTAGCTGGGTGTGGTGGTGGGCGCCTGTAGTCCAAACTACTTGGGAGGCGGAGGCAGGACAATCGCTTGAACCCAGGATGCAGAGGTTGCAGTGAGCTGAGATCACACCACTGCACACCAACCTGGGTAACAGAGTGAGGCTCTGTCTCAAAAATAAGTAAGTAAATAAATAAATAAGGCCGGGCACAGTGGCTCACACCTGTAATCCCAGCACTTTAGGAGGCCAAGGTGGGCGGATCACCTGAGGTCAGGAGTTCGAGACCAGCCTGACCAACATGGAGAAACCCCATCTCTACTAAAAATACAAAATTAGCTTGGTATGGTGGTGCATGCCTGTAATCCCAGCTATTCGGGAGGCTGAGGCAGGAGAATCGCTTGAACCCGGGAGGTGGAGGTTGCGGTGAGCAGAGATCGCGCCATTGCACTACAACCTGGGCAACAAGAGCAATACTCTGTTTCAAAAAACAAAAAAAGCCCAGGCGTGGTGGCTCATGCCTGTAATCCCAGAACTTTAGGAAGCCGAGGTGGGCGGATCATGAGGTCAGGAGATTGACACCAGCCTGGCCAACATGGTAAAACCCCATCTCTACTGAAAATACAAAAATTAGCTGGGTGTGGTGGCATATGCCTGTAGTCCCAGCTACTTGGGAAGCTGAGGCAGGAGAATTGCTTGAACCAGGGAGTCAGAGGTTGTAGTGAGCCGAGATCACGCCACTGCACTCCAGCCTGGCGACAGAGTGAGACTCTATCTGTAAATAAATAAATAAATAAAATGTAAAATTGACCACAAGGCAGACTGATTTCAGCTGAGTTACGATTTATTTGACAAATATTTATGGAGAAGCTTCTCTGCTGGGCCCTGGGCCTGGGCTTCTCTACTGGGCCTGGATATACAGGGGCAGTAAGAGCCTCACAGTGAACTCTAACACATTGCAGCAAGCAGGAAAATGAGGCGAAGGGTTGCAGAAGGAGAGAGGAGGGAGCAACTGCTTCTGCCCAAGAGAATCATGAAGACCTCATGGAGGTAACAGGGCCCTTGACACACTGAGAAATGGTCCAGGGAGAGGCACTGGGAGAGTGCGTCTCAGGCTGTGATGGACGGACTTCCTTCTGAGTTTTTGGTTGTCGTCTGTGGGGATCGAAGAGTCCCAGAGACTGTGCTCCTCCCGTGGCTAACACTAATTCACCGAGGAGCTATGCACATTCCTTCCCCTCTTCCCTCCATGCTGGGGGTGCCTCCAGGAGGCGAGAACACGCACCGGCCTTCCAGCTGAAAATCCAGGCCCCTCACCAAAATCAGGGCAGGCCAGCATCGGGAGCCTCCAGATGTAATGCACTGAAAAGGACACAGCTTGCCCTCTGAGCTGTTTACACCAAACATATCTGACTAAGTAGTCAGGAGGAAACATGAGACAAATCCACACTGTGGGTTACTCTGCAGGATAACTGGCCTTGTCCCTTTCAGAAGTGTCAGCACCATGGGAAACAAGAGCGGCTGGGGCTGCTCTGGAAAAGGGGGAGCAAAGAGATAGAGTCTCACTCTGTCACCCAGGCTGGAGTGCACTGGCGTGATCTTGGCTTACTGCAACCTCCGCCTCCTAGGTTCAAGCGATTCTCCTGTTTCAGCCTCCAGAGTAGCTGGGATCACAGGCATGTACCACCATCCTCCCGTGGCTAACACTAATTCACCTAGGAGCTATGCACACTCCTTCCCTTCTTCCCTCCCTACTGGGGGTAATTTTTGTATTTTAGTAGAGACAGGGTTTCACCATGTTGGCCATGCTGGTTTCGAAATCCTGACCTCAAGTAATTTGCCTGCCTCGGCCTTCCAAAGTGCTGGGATTACAAGTATGAGCCACTGCACCCAGCCTGAGGCCAACATGTTGTAACCCTGTCTCTTCTAAAAGTACAAAAATTAGCTGCGGGTGGTGGCAGGCACCTGTAACCCCAGCACTTTGGAAGGCAGATTGAGGCTGGAGGATCTCTTGAGTCCAGGAGTTCAAGACCCAGCTTGGGTAACCTGGTGAAACCAGTCTCTACAAAAAATTAGCCAGGCATGGTGGCAGGTACCTGTAATCCCAGTTACTTGGGAGGCTTAGGCGCGAGGATCGCTGGAGCCCCGGAGGTGGAGATTGCAGTAAGCTGAGAGATAATGCCACTGCACTCCAGCCTAGGTGACAGAGGGAGAACTGTCTCAAAAAAAAAAAAAAAGAAAAGAAATCAGGCCAGTGCATGGCTCATGCCTATAATCCCAGCACTTTGGGAGGCTGAGGCAGGCAGATCATGAGGTCAAGAGTTCAAGACCAGCCTGACCAACATGGTGAAACCCCGTCTCTACTAAAAATACAAAAATTAGCCAGGCGAGGTGGTGCCTGCCTGTAATCCCAGCTACTCAGGAGGGTGATGCAAGAGAATCACTTGAACCCAGGAGGCGGAGGTTGCAATGAGCCAAGATCGCGCCCCTGCACTCCAGCCTGGGCGACAGAGCGAGACTTCGTCTCAAAAAAAAAAAAAAAAAGAAAAAGAAAAAGAAAAGAAGTGGCTCACGCCTGTAATCTCAGCACTTTGGGAGCCCAAGGTGGACAGATCACTGAGCCCAGGAGTTCGAGACTAGCCTACATGGCAAAATCCTGTCTCTACAAAAAAAAAAAAAAAGTTGCCAGATGTGATGGTGCATCCCTATAGTCCCAGCTACTGAGGAGGCTGAGGTGGGAGATCACCTGAGCCCGGGGAGGTTGAGGCTGCAGTGAGCCATGATCGCACTACTGCACTCCAGCCTGGGTGATAGAGTGAGTCCCTGTCTCAAAAAAAAAATAAATAAATAAAAGAAGAAGAAGAAAAAAAGAAAAAAGAAAAGAAAGTCTCGCTATGTTGCCCAGGCTGGTCTCAAACTTCTGGGCTCAAGTGATCCTTCCACCTCAGCCTCCCAAAGTGCTGGGAGGTATGAGCCACTGCATCCAACCATTTTTCTCTTTTTTTTTTAACAATGGAAAAAAAGTGTTTGCCATGTTGTTTCCCTAGGGTGGGAGGCTGTGGGAGAAGAAAACCCATGATTTTAAAAAGCAGAAAAAAAGCCACGGGACTTCCACCTCCTCCGTGTGACACCTGGAAGCAGTTCTGGTGCCACTCAGAGCCTATTTCATCATCAGGGAAAGCAGGGCTTGTGCTGGTGCCCATCTGGGTGGCTGTTGGGGACTGACTGAGAGAACATGCCTGGGAAGCCAGGGCCATTGGTTAACTGTCACCTCAGCAGGGAAGGAAGGCTTAGTGGGGACCTGGCTGTGGACTCTGGGGACTTCCCCTTCGTGGGAGATGCAGACCCAGGGGTCTGCACCCCTTTGTTGCCCCCTACCACCCTCACCCCATTTCCCAGTGGCTCCAGAGTAGATGCTCCCTGCAAGATTTTCCAGCCCAAGGGGGCAGCCTGGAAACATGGCTTAGATCACCTTTGTTGGTTTCCAGCAAATTAAAATTTATCTCTCAGAGAGGAAATGAGGGGCCGGGTTTTTTTTTTTTTCTTCTTTTTTCCTTTCTCCTTCTTAATGGGCCCTGATGAAGGAAATGAATGCGGGGAAGGGATCAGAAATACGATCCACCACTCGCCGGCACAGAAAGGTCAGGGGGCTCCCTGCGCCCTTAGAGGGGCAGCTGGGCACAGTATGTTTTATTATATAATTAACCTTGACCCTTCTGGGTTCAAAGAGAGAGATTAGTTGGAAATAAATCAATAGTCTGGTCTGGTCACTTCAAAGGCCACAGAACACACTGGAAAATTCCACATTGGCTCAGTGTGTAAATTGAAATAGGCTATGCAATGCTTCTTTAAAGGTGGGAGGGGGCTTTCGGTCTAAAATTGAAATTAATTGTGTATCCGCTTCCTTTAATCAGGCAATCAGGAGTCTTTATTGTGTATCTTGTGGGGGTTGCGGGGAGGCCTGGAGACAGCATTGTGACCTCCGAGTGACCGCTGGGCCAGGCTCCAGGACAACAGGCGTCTCTTCAAGCCTAGGGAGCACCTCCCTCTGGTAGCAGTGTGCGGTCATTTACGGGACATCTGGAATTCTCAGAATCACCCAACCATCACCATCGCAATACACGGCATTTATTGAGTGCTTACTTTACACCAGGCGCCAAGGATTTTCCAGTTATTTTTCTCATTTGATCCTCATAACAACCCAATTAGATAAGTACCATTATTATCTCTATTACCAATGAGGAAATTGAGCTTCAGTGTGGCTGAAGATACAGAGCCACTCTGAGGTTTTCTCTGTTTTTTGTTTTTTGTTTTTTTCTTTTTGAGACAGAGTCTCATTCTGTTGTCCAGGCTGGAGTGCAGTGGTGCCATCTTGGCTCACTGCAACCTCTGCTTCCTGGGTTCACGTGATTCTCTTGCCTCAGTCTCCTGAGTAGCTGAGATCATAGGTGCCTGCCACCACGTCCAGCTAATTTTTGTATTTTTAGTAGAGACGGGGTTTCACCATGTTATGCAGGCTGGTCTCAAACTCCTGACCTCAAATGATCCACCCGCCTCGGTCTCCCAAAGTGCTGGGATTACAGGTGTGAGCCACCGTGCCCAGCCGACTCTGAGGTTTTCAAAGTCCATTTCAATACCGTGGCTCAAGGAAGAGCTGCACATTTCCAGAGGTCCCATCTTCATGTTCTTTTCCCTGAAGTTGTGAGAAGGTAAATGGAGCCAGGCTGGTGTCTCTTCAAGTCTCCCTTAGCTTTATTCACCTTTCATCTATTTCTGTCCTTTCCCTTCATCTTCTCTTTCTCCTTCCTTCTTTCACTCTTCCTCCTTTTTTTTTTTTTTTTTTTTTTTAAGACGGTTTCTTGCTCTGTGGCCAGGCTGGAGTGCAATGGTGCGATCTCAGCTTGCCACAACCTCCGCTTCCTGGTTTCAAGCAATTCTCCTGCCTCAGTCTCCCAAGTAGCTGGGACTACAGGCGCACGCCACCATGCCCAGCTAATTTTTGTATTTTTAGTAGAGAAGGGTTTCACCATATTGGCCAGGATGGTCTCGATCTCTTGACCTTGTGATCCGCCCGCCTCGGCCTCCCAAAGTGCTGGGATTACAGGTGTGAGCCACCATACCCGGCCTCCGTCTTCCTCTTTCCTGTCCTGATTTCGTGCTTTCTTTCCACAAATATTTGAGGATTTAGTGCTACTCCATGGTGGCACTTGTGGTTCATAAAGACATAAGAACACCACACCTGTCCTTAGAAAATGTAATCCAAGGCAGGGCTCAGAGGCTCACACCTGTAATCCCAGCACTTTGGGAGGCTGAGGCAGGAGGATCACTTGAGCTCAGGAGTTCCAGACCAGCCTGGGCAACATGGTGAAACCCTGTCTCTACAAAAAAATATAAAAATTACGGCATGGTGGTGCACGTTAGTAATCTAGGCGACTTGGGAGACTGAGGCAGGAGGATTGTTTGAGCCCAGGAGGTTGAGGCTGTAGTGAACTGTGAATATACCACGGCACTCCAGCCTGGACAATAGAGTGAGACCCTGTCTCAAAAATAGTAAGAAGAAAACGTAATCTTAGATTCTCAGAGCAGAGTGACAGACATACATACTGTGCATAATGATCTGCAGAAGGAAGTAGCTCTGTATGAGAGAAGTCCCACTGGAGTTGCCCAGGCTGGTTTCAAGCCATGCACCTGCCTCAGCCTCCCAAACCAAAGTGCTGGGATTACAGGTGTGAGCCAGTGCACCGGGCCAAGGATTACTTTTTTTTGAAATGGAGTCTCACTTTGTTGTCCAGCTGGAGTGCAGTGATGCGATCTCAGCTCACTGCAACCTCTGCCTCCTGGGTTCAAGCGATTTTCCTGCCTCAGCCTCCCGAGTAGCTGGGACTACAGGCGCGTGCCATCACTCCCAGCTAATTTTTGTATTTTTAGTAGAGACGGGGTTTCACCATGTTGGCCAGGATGGTCTCAATCTCTTGACCTTGTGATTCACCCGCCTTGGACTCCCAAAGTGCTGGGATTACAGGCGTGAGCCACTGAGCCCAGCCGAGGATTACGTTTTCTTTTTCTTTTTTTTTTTTTGAGACCGAGTCTCGCTCTGTTGCCCAGGCTGGAGGGCAGTTCTGCGATTTCGGCTCACTGCAAGCTCTGCCTCCCAGGTTCACGCCATTCTGCTGCCTTAGCTTCCGGAGTAGCTGGGACTACAGGCGCCCGCCACCACGCCCGGCTAATTTTTTGTAATTTTTTTAGTAGAGACGGGGTTTCACTGTGTTAGCCAGGATGGTCTCGATCTCCTGACCTCGTGATCCACCTGCCTCGGCCTCCCAAAGTGCTGGGATTACAGGCGTGAGCCACTGCGCCCGGCCTCTTTTTTTTTTTTTTCGAGATGGAATTTCGCTCTTGTGCCCCAGGCTGGAGTGCAATGGAGCAATCTCGGATCACCGCAACCTCTGCCTCCCGGGTTCAAGTGATTCTCCTGCCTCAGTCTCCCAAGTAGCTGGGACTACAGGCATGCGCCACCACGCCCAACTAATTTTGTATTTTTAGTAGAGATGGGGGTTTCTCCATCTTGGTCAGGCTGGTCTTGAACTCCCGACCTCAGGTGATCCACGTGCCTGGGCCTCCTAAAGTGCTGGGATTACAGGTGTGAGCCACCGTGCCTGGCAAGGATTACGTTTTCTAAGGACAGGTGTGGTGTGTTTACCTCTTTATGACCCATCAGTGCCGCCGTGGAGTAGCACTAAGAGCCTGAAGTGGCTCTAGCTGGAGAGGAACAAGGAAGACATCAGGAGGAGCTGTGTTTGTCAGGATCTGGAGAGAAGGGGTAGTGGGAAGGAGTGGTTCCGGGCTGAAGTAACAGCCTGCAGAAAGGCCGGGAGGCAGCGCAGTGCATGGCGTATCTGGGAGAAGCCAGGAGCCGAGCTTGGAGGGTTGGACCTGATGATAGGAGCAAAAAATTACAGTCTGCTCTAATTAATAATAACAACAACAGCAAGCACAGGACTAAGTGCTTCATGCATCCTGACTCTCCTACTACTCACAACCTATGAGGTAGGTGCTCTCCTTATCCATAGTTTACAGAGGAGGAAACAGTGGCACCAGAGGACGCCCACTTGGTCACACAACTGAACCGTGGGGAGCAGGGATTGCAGTCCTGAGCCCACACTCTTTTTTGAGACAGAGTCTGGCTCTGTTGCCCAGGCTGGAGTGCAGAGGCACGATCTTGGCTCACTGTGACCTCTCCCTCCTGGGTTCACGCGATTCTCCTGCCTCAGCCTCCCGAGTAGCTGGGACTACAGGTGCCTGCCACCACTCCCGGCTAATTTTTTGTATTTTTAGTAGAGATGGGGTTTCACCATGTTAGCCAGGGTGGTTTCAATCTCCTGACCTCCTGATCCACCCAACTCGGCCTCCCAAAGTGCTGGGATTACAGGCGTGAGCCACCACGCCTGGCCGAGCCCACGCTTTTAACCACTGGGCTAGGCTGCGTCTTTTGAGGGGACCTTGATTGCCAGGCCAAAGGCACTGGACTCCTCTGGGAGCAGTGTGGAGCTGTGGTAGGTTACAGACCCAGCCTGCATTTTAGGATGTGCCCAACCTCCTCAACCGTCCCACTCAGGGAGGCAGGGGGGCCGACATTCCTGGGTCTCTTCTCACTCTTCAAAAAGAAAATCTCCCTTTTAGTTAATTTAGACCGCCGCCCCTCCCGCCCCACCGCCCCCCCACCCCACCGCCCCCGACTGGGCTCCCCTGTCATCTTTTCCTCCATACATAGATGTAAGTTAACAGCATGGGCTTCGAACAAGGAGTCTGAGGTTCAAGCCCCAGCTCCACCACCTCCCTTCTCGGAGCCTTGGTTTCCTCATCTCAGATGGGAGGATGACAGCAAGCCCAGCTCTACCCACTGCACGGCTGTGAGAGACGCACATGAGGTGATACGGAGGTGTCTACAAAACGCCCTAAGAAGCCGGGCGTGGTGGCTCACGCCTGTAATCCCAGAACATTGGGAGGCCGAGGTGGGGGTGGATCACCTGAGGTCAGGAGTTCGAGACCAGCCTGACCAATAAGGTGAAACTCTGTCTCTACTAAAAATACAAAAATTAGCCGGGCATGGTGGCATGCGCCTGTAGTCCCAGCTACCTGGGAGGCTGAGACAGGAGAATTGCTTGAACCCGGGAGGCAGAGGGTGCAGTGAGCCAAGATTGCACCATTGCACTCCAGCCTGGGCGACGGAGCAAGACTCCGTCTAAAAACAAACAAACAAACAAATGCCATAAGATGTAATAACTAGCTGGGTGCCATAGCTCGTGCCTGTAATCCCAGCACTTTGGGAGGCCGAGGCAGCTGGATCACTTGAGCTCAGGGGTTGGAGACCAGCCTGGGCAACATGGTGAAACCCTGTCTCTACTAAAAGTACAAAAAAATATGGCCGGGCCTGGTGGTTCACGCCTGTAATCCCAGAACTTTGGGAGGCAGAGGCAGGCACATCACTCGAGGCCAGTAGTTTGAGACCAGCCTGGCCAACACGGGGAAATCCCGTCTCTTCCAGAAAATACCAAAATTAGCCAGGTGTGGTGGTGGTGCACACCTGTAGTCTCAGCTACTCAGCAGGCTGAGGCAGAAGAATTACGTGAACCTGGGAGGTGGAGGTTGCAGTGAGCCGAGATTATACCACTGCACTCCAGCCTGGGTGACAGAGTGAGACCCCGTCTTTAAAAAAAAAAAAAAAAAAAAAAGGACAGGCGTGGTGGCTTATGCCTGTAATCGCAGCACTTTGGGAGGCTGAGGTGGGTGGATCACCTGAGGTCAGGAGTTCGAGACCAGCCTGGCCAACATGGTGAACCCTCATCTCTACTAAAAATACAAAATTAGCCGAGTGTCGTGGCACATGCCTGTTGTTCTAGCTACTTGGGAGGCTGATACAGGAGAATCACTTGAACCCGGAAGGCAGAGGATGCAGTGAGCCGAGATCGCGCCTCTGCACTCCAGTCTGGGTGAGACAGAGCAAGACTCCATCTCATAAATAAATAAATAAATAAATAAAAATACGATACAGGCCGGGTGCAGTGGCTCAGGCCTGTAATCCTAGCACTTTGGGAGGTCGAGGTGGGCAGATCACCTAAGGTCAGGTGTTTGAGACCAGTCTGGCCAACATGGTGAAACCCGTCTCTACTAAAAAAATACAAAAATTAGCCGAGTGTGGTGGTGGGCACCTGTAATCCCAGCTACTCGGGAGGATGAGACAGGAGTATTGCTTGAACCCACAAGGCAGAGGTTGCAGTGAGCTGAGATTGCACCACTGTACTCCAGCCTGGGTGACACAGTGAGATTCTGTCTCAAAACAAAACAAAACAAAAAAACAGTACAATACAATAAAAAAAAAAAATAGGCCGGTTGCTGTGGCTCACATCTGTAATCCCAGCACTCTGAGACGTGGGCGAATCACTTGAGGTCAGGAGTTTGAAACCAGCCTGGCCAACATGGCGAAACCCTGTCTCTACTAAAAATACAAACATTAGCCAGGCGTGGTGGTGGGCGCCTGTAATTCCAGCTACTTGGGAGGCTGAGGTAGGAGAATTGCTTGAGCCAGGGAGGCAGAGGTTTCAGTGAGCCAAGATCACGCCACTGCACTCCAGCCTGCATGACAGGATGCTACTTCTGTAATAACAGAAGTAGCATCATTATCATTGGGAGGACTCCATAGGGGCTCCTTCCCTTCCCTGAGGAAACTCTAGGCTATCTGACCCTCTCGATGACTTTCTGTCCACCTGGAAACCATGTAAGGCTTTCCTCAGACACATCGACCCTACAAAAAGCATATGCTCTAGAAATTTAGTGGTCATTCATATATTTATTGACCATCTGTTAGGTGGCAGGCCCCATGCAGCAAATGGAAGACTTGGGCCTGCTCAGTGAGTTCCCCATGCACTTGCACACCTCCCAAGCTTTGCTCATGCTGTGCCTGCAGCCTTGGATGCCCTTTCCCCTGTTTCCACTCCTTTTCAAAGCCTTCCTTAATCCAGCACTTCAGGATCATTTCCTTCCGTTTCTACAATGTGCTGCTGGTACTCACCCACATAAGTATTTGAATAGATAGCAGTTACTTGTATTCAAGCCTATAGATTGTCAGCTCACTGAGGGTCTGTCTCTCTCCTATGGGGCCCAGAGCATCTTAATTGCTGGGCTCAATTAGTCACCAGTAGGGATCAGGCCTCTGTTCCCGTGGCTGTAATCCTTGTTAATTCCACTGGGTGGCAGCAAAGTCCGCCAGTCACAGCCCTCCCAGGAGCGCAGCTTCCAGGCTGCTATGCTTGGAACCAGAGGCTCCCTGGGCTCCAGGGAGGCCAGGCCAGCTGCAGGAGGCCCTTCAAGCTCACTCTTCTATCTTTCTTCTTCTTTCTTCCTTCCTTCCTTCTTTCTTTCTTTTTCCTCTTCTTCTTCTTCTTCCTCCTCCTCCTCCTTCTCTTTCTCCTCCTCCTCCTTTTTTTTTGAGACAGAGTTTTGCACTTGTCGCCCAGGCTGGAGTGCAGTGGCACAATCTTGACTCACTGCAACCTCTGCCTCCTGGGTTCAAGCAATTCTCCTGCCTCAGCCTCCCAAGTAGCTGAGATTATAGGCGCCCGCCACTGCGCCCGGCTAATTTTTGTATTTTTAGTAGAGACGGCGTTTCACCATGTTCACCAGGCTGGTCTCAAACTCCTGACCTTGTGATCCACCCGCCTCAGCCTCCCAAAGTGCTGGGATTACAGGTGTGAGCCACCGCGCCTGGCTGCTTGCTTGCTTCTTTATCCTGCTCCCCTCTCCCCGGCATTCCTCTCCCCCCTCCCCCAACTTAGGGTTGCTTTGCCTTGCCTGCTCCAGTTTCTCTGCCTATTACAGTGGGATCATTTGAACACTTAAACTGTGCGCTTCACTTACATGAACTCAGTGAATCCTCTCAACCTCTTTTTTTTTTAAATAACAGCTCTATCAAGGTATAATTCATGTTCCATGCAATTCGCCATTTAGGTGAACAATTCAATGGTTTTTAGTATATTCAGGATTGTGCAACTATCATTACAATTTTAGGATATTTTCATCACCCCAAAAAGAAACCCTGTACCCATTAGCTGTCATTCCCCATTTTCTCCCAACCCCTAGCCCCCGTCAATCTGCTTTTGGTCCCTATAGACTTGCCAGTTCTGGACATATCCTATAAATGGAATTGTACAATATGTGGGACTTTGAGACTGGCTTCTTTCACTTAGTACCTGTGTAATGTTTTCCAGGTTCATCGATGTTGCAGCACGTACTCGTTTCATTTCAGTATTTTTTTTAATCTGCTAAATAATATCTCATTGTGTGGATTGACCACACTTAGTTTCTGCATTCATCAGCTGATGGACAGTTGTTTCTGCCTTTTATCTACCGTGGCTAATGCTGCTGTGAACATCAATGTACAAATTTTTGTGCAAGCATATGTTTTCTTTTTTCTTTTTCTTTTTTTTTTTTTTTTTTTTGAGATGGAGTCACTCTATCACCCAGGCTGGACTGCAGTGGTGTGATCTTGGCTCACTGCAACCTCCGCCTCCCGGGTTCAAGCGATTCTCCTGCCTCAGCCTCCTGAGTAGCTGGGACTACAGGCACACACCACCACACCCGACTAATTTTTGTATTTTTAGTAGAGACGGGGTTTCACCATGTTGGCCAGGCTGGTCTTGAACTCCTGACCTCAAGTGACCTGCCCACCTCGGCCTCCCAAAGTGCTGGGATTACAGGCGTGAGCCACCACGCCCGGGCAAGCATATGTTTTCATTTCTCCTGAGTATACAGCTAGGAATGAAACTGCTGGGTCATACAGTAGCTACATATTTCGACTTTGTTGTTGTTGTTGTTGTTTTGTTGTTGTTTTAGGGTTTGTTTGTTTTTTTTTGTTTTGTTCTGAGACAGGATCTCCCTCTGTCACCCAGGCTGGAGAGCAGTGGTGCCATCATAGCTCACTATAACCTCAAACTCCTGGGCTTAGGTAATCCTCTAGCTTCAGCCTCCTGAGTAGCTGGGACTACAAGCATGAGCCACCATGCCCAGTCTGAGTTAGTTTTTTTTGTATGGTGTAAAGGGTCCAGATTCATTTCTTTGCATGTGAATATCCAGTTGTCCTAGCACCATTTTTTGAAAAGACTTTTCTTTCTCTACTGAATTGTCTTGGCACCCTTGTCAAAAACCAATTGACTATAAATGTGAGAGTTTATTTCTGGATTGTTGGTGCTATTTTATTGAGATATATGTTTGCCCAGATGCCAGGAATACACTTTTTAATTATTGTAGCTTTGTAGTAAACCAAGAAAGTATGAGTCCTCCAACTTTGTTCTTTGTTTTCAAGATTGTTTTAGCTATTTGGGATCCCTTGCATTTCCGTATAAATTTTCGAATCAGCTCATCAATTTCTGCAAAGAACCCAGCTGGGTCGACAACCCTTTGAGGTAGGGGCATATTATCTCTATTTTACAGACAAGGAAACAGAGGTGTAAAGAAGTTAAATCGTTTGCTCACAGTTACACAACTAGGAAATAGCAGAGCCAGGGGTTCAAACCACATCAGTTGGATTCTAGTGTCCACAGCCTGGGCCATGGCCACCACCTTCTTAGCTCCAGAGGGTGCCATGCTTCTCACTAGAAGACAGGGAACAGTGACAGCTCGTTGCTCTCAATAGCAGGGCACTGGCTCTGAGCTCTGTACTAGCTCCCAGGTGGCAAAGGGCTGAAGGCATAGCCACCAGCTGAGTTGGAGAAGGTCCCCCATATAAGGTGACACCCCAGCTAGGCATGGAAGGAGACACCTCACTGTTCTCTGATCCTGCTGGGGCTCTGGTTCTCCTCACCCCAGCCTCAGCCCAATAACTGGGGACTTGCTGGCCACGGGAGAGATGACCTCAAGCTTCCAGGCACAAAACTCTCCAATTCTTGACCCAAGACACTACTATAGCAGCCGGGATTGAACCAAAGTATTCTTTCTTGGTAGCTTTGTGACAGTGTCCCCAGTACTCCCAGTCAGACACTCTGATTCCTTCAGTGGTTACGAAGAAAGTGCTGGCAGCACAAGTCCACATAATGGGGAGCCAGCTTTTGAGGCAATGAGACAAAATGCAGCATAGGGCATCCTGGGCCTCGGGGAAGGAAGCCCCTCCAGAGAGCGGGAGAGACATCTGCAGGAAGAGGCACCATGACGAGGAGAAGCTGTGGGGAGCAGAGCCTGGTCAGAGGGTGGCTATTCTGGAGTAATAGCCAGGGCCAACCCTGCCTTGTGGTGGTGGCACGTGGTGCACGGTGACCAAGGGGCCATCCACGTTTGTGGGAACTCAGTGTCCATCCCTCTTGAGTCCAAGGAGCCCTTCCCTTCTCTGCCAGCCAGGCTCCTCCTCGGCCTCCTCTCAGCCCCTTCTTCTCCCTGCTCCCTCTCCGTTCCAAGGTAGCTCCAGGGGGGCCCAGGGGAGCAACAAAGCCCTCAGATCAGTCCCCTAAGTCCCCTCATACCTTTTTTTTTTTTTAAGACAGGTTCTCCCTCTGTCACCCAAACTGGAGTGCAATGGCACGATCTTGGCTCACTATAGCCTCAACCTCCCAGGCTCAAGCGATCCTCACACCTCAGCCTCCTGAGTAGCTGGGATTACAGGCATGTGTCACCATGCCTGGCTAATTTTTAAATTTTGTGTGGAGACGATTTTGCCATGTTGTCCAGATGGTCTCGAATTCCTGGCCTCAAGCTGTCTTCCTGCCTTGGCCTCCCAAAGTGCTGGGATTACACAGTGAGCCACTGTGCCCAGCCCTCTAATACCTCTTTGAGAGAGGGCCATGGGTTTAGCTGTTCCCCTCCCTGACTCAAGCCTTAACCCAGAATTCAAGGCAGGCCCCCAGCCTTAGTTGCCCCCACTCACTCATTCCCTGTGTCCAGCCCCAGTGTCCCCATAGGAGTTCGGGGCACCCTCTGTCTCCTGCCGTCCCCAGCTGTGTCCCCGCCAGCCTCATGCACAGTCCCAGGGCCATGGGGTAAAGCTTTCCTCCCCTCCCTGCCTCCTGGCTCATATTTGTTCCCCACCTGTCCCTCCGGAGTGGCCCTGTGGTCATTTTATTTGTTTATTTATCTATTTATTTGAGATGGAGTCTCACTCTATAGTCCAAGCTGGAGTGCAGTGGCATGATCTCGGCTCACTGCTACTTTCACCTCCTGGGCTCAAGTAATTCTCCCCGGCGGGTAAGCCACTGCACCCGGCCCCTGTGGTCATTTTAAAACAGTCCATACATTCTTTGACCCTCCATTGAAAAGAAGACTCTAATTCCCCTTGAATTCCCTGAATGTGGCTTGCCTTAGCGACTTGTTCTAAAGAGCTGACTATAGCAGAAGTGATGCTGTGTCACCCGGGCCGGCGTAGAAATGATGTTGCAGTTTCCACCTGGCTCTCTCTCTCAGGACGCTTGTCCTTGGAACCCAGCCACCATGCTGTGAGGAAGCCCAGGCCACACGGAGAGGCCATGTGGAGGTGCTGGGCTCACAGCCAGCATCAGCCACCAGACGCGGGAGGGAGGGAGCCTTCAGGGGATCCCAGCCCCCAGGCTTCAAGCTGCCCACGCTGATGCAGAGTGGAGCAGAGACAGCTGCCCCTGAGCCCTGCCCAGACTGCATATTTGTAAGCCAAATAAATGTGATGTGAAACCACCGAGGTTTGACGGCACTCTAGTCTGGGCAACACAGTGAGACCCTGTCTCTTAAAAAAAAAAAAAAAAGGCCGGGCATGGTGGCTCATACCTGTAATCCCAGCACCTTGGGAGGCCGAGGCAGGTGGATCACGAGGTCAGGAGATCGAGACCATCCTGGCTAAAACAGTGAGACCCCGTCTCTACTAAAAATACAAAAAATTATCTGGGCATGGTGGCAGGTGCCTATAATCCCAGCTACTCAGAAGGCTGAGGCAGGAGAATCGCTTGAACCTGGGAGGGGGAGGTTGCAGTGAGTGGAGATCACGCCACTGCACTCCAACCTGGGTGACAGGGTGAGACTTGGTCTCAAAAAAAAAAAAAAAAAAAAAAAAAAACTGCCAGGCGTGGTGTCTTACGCCTGTAATCCCAGCATTTTGGAAGGCCGAGGCAGGCAGATTGTCTGAGCTCAGAAGTTCCAGACCAGCCTGGGCAACATGGCAAATCGCATTTCTACTAAAAATACAAAAAATTAGCCCGGTGTGGTGGTGTGGGCCTGTAATCCCAGTTACTCGGGAGGCTGAGGCACAAGAATTGCTTGAACCCGGGAGGCAGAGGTTGCAATGAGCAGAAATCATGCCATTGCACTACAGCCTGGGTGACAGAGAAAGACTCCGTCTCAAAGAAAAAAAAAGGTTTAGGGTTGTTTGTTACAGAGCCTTAGATGATTGGAACAGGTTGCAGCCTTGGTTGTGGCAGATTTCTGCCCAAAGATAGTTTGTGGGGGGCAGTGAGGTTTGAGGGGGTTCTTCAGCCTGAGGCCTCTGGGCTATTTGAGATCTCAGGACCTGGATTCCAGTCAGGCCACTCAGCTTTGACACCTATTTCTGCTAACCTTCCTCACTAGAACCCTGCTCTGTCATCTACCCAAGCCTGGCTGAGACTTGTGATGGTTAGGGCAGGCCCTGCCTACATTTGTGTGTGTTTTGTATACAATTTGCATATATCTGCATGATCATATTTTGGTGGATTTTTATTTTTATTTTTTTGACAGAGTCTTGCTCTGTTGCCCAGGCTGAAGTGAAGTGTCATGATCTCGGCTCACTGCAACCTCCACCTCCCAGGTTTAAGCAACTCTCCCACCTCAGCCTCCCGAGTAGCTGGGATTACAGGCAGGCACCACCATGCCTGGGTAATTTTTGTATTTTTTAATAGAGACGGGGTTTCCCCATGTTGGCCAGGCTGGTCTTGAACTCCTGACCTCAGGTGATCACCTGCCTCGGCCTCCCAAAATGCTGGGATTATACGCGTGAGCCACTGCACCCAGCCTTATTTTTGTGGGGGTTTTTGTTGTTGTTTTGTTTTTTTTTTTTTTGAGACAGAGTCTTGTTCTGTCACCCAGGCTGGAGTGCAGTGGCATGATCTCAGCTCACTGCAGCCTCTGCCTCCCCGATTCAAGCAGTTCTACTGCCTCAGCCTCCCGAGTAGCTGGGATTACAGGCATGCACTACCACGCCTGGCTAATTTTTGTAGTTTTAGTAGAGACGGGGGTTTCTCCATGTTGGCCAGGCTGGTCTCGAATTCCTGACCTCAGGTGATCTGCCCACCTTGACCTCCCAAGGTGCTGGAATTATAGGCGTGAGCCACTGCACCTGGCCCATTTTGAGGTTTCTAAACATTTCCAGACACCTCCCATCTGGGACTCTTAGAAGGGACAGGGGCACTGGATGTTACTTGTCTACTCCCCCAACCCCACAGGGTTGACTTGAACAATCACCTCCCCAGGCTGCCCTTGGATGGCTGAAGTTGTTAAAACATCTATGTGTGCAAAGTGCCGTGTAAAGAAAGAGTTTCATATCTATATTTGAGATAGTTCTTTCCTGGGATAATCAGGGAAAGTCAGCAACCTCCCTGGAGACTCAGGATAGGCGCCCTATAGGCCTCAGCGCTCTCTTGCCTGGTTCAGCATCCATAGCACCGTCACTGGTCCTGACCTGACCTCGGGCCCAGCTATCCACAGGCCTCTTCTGGAAGTGCCTGGCCAGGTACCTTCAGATGTTCTTTTAGGATCACAATCCTGCTTTCAAGTGAAATTTCATCAAGAATCCAACATGGGCTCGGCACAGTGGCTCACGCCTGTAATCCCAGCACTTTGGGAGGCTGAGGCAGGTGGATCACCTGAGGTCAGGAGTTTGAGACCAGCCTGGCCAACAAGGCAAAACCCTGTCTCTACCAAAACTACAAAACATTAGCCAGGTATGGTGGTTGGTGCCTATAATCCCAGCTACTCGGAAGGCTGAGGCAGGAGAATTGCTTGAACTTGGGAGGCGGAGGTTGCAGTGAGCCGAGATCGCACTACTGCACTCCAGGCTGGGCGACAAAGTGAGACTCTGTCTCAAATTAAAAAAAAAAAAAAAAGCCAACATGTAATAAGACAGAAAAAATATGGGAAAAAATATTGAGCTGGTCCGGGTGAGGGTGGGTAGGGAGAGTGAGGAGGCCCTCCAGAGAGCTCCCCCTCACCCCAGCCATAGCCAGGGAGCCCAATTTACCCACTGCTCTCCTGGTACGTTCCTCTCGAAAGGTGCCCCTGGGTTTAGAACCTGGCTTTCCAGGTCTGCTGAGCCTCCTGGGTATGAACCCAGGCTTTCAAATTCAGCAGTAGCTGCATTATATTGCTGCCTCTTACTAAGCTTGAGGCCAGCTGAGACCTCCAGATCTTTGTCAGCATAACTGCCATTAAACCCAGCCTCTCTCGAACCTAAGCCATAGCAGCTCCAGGCACCTGGCTTCAGGAGCCTGGACTGAGAGACAATGGCAGAACAGAGAGGCCTGGCCGGAGTCCTGGCTGAGTGCCCTGGAGGGAATCACTCAGTCACAGCCTGTTTCCTCAGCTTCAGAACCGGGAGGAAACCAGTCCTTCCTCATAGACAGTGCATGAAAAGCACACAGCCCTGCCTGGCCAGCACCTGGAGAGCGCTTAACCTTGGTGGGCTGAGCAGGCAGTCTCCTCGCTGCTGGCCAAGGAGGGGTGGGGCGGTGGTCAGAATGCAGAGCCTGGAACCTGGCAGCCTGGCCTGGATACAGACTCGGATCCTGTGTGAGGATCAGACTGACCAACTGCCTGTGTGGGATTTTGGACATTTCCTTCACCTCTTTTTTCTTGGTTTCATCAACTATAAAATGGAGATGACCAGCCAGGCACGGTGGCTCATGCCTGTAATCTCACCGCTTTAGGAGGCTGAGATGAGCAGATTGCTTGAGTTCGGAAGTTAGAGACCAGCCTGGCCAACATAGCGAAACCTTGTCTCTACCAAAAATACAAAAATTAGCTGGGTGTGGTGGCACACTCCTGTAATCCCAGCTACTCAGGAGGCTGAGGCAGGAGAATTACTTGAACCCAGGAGGCAGAGGTTGTGGTTGAGCTGAGATTGTGCCATTGCACTCCAGCCTTGGCAACAGAGTAAAAAACTGTCTCAAAAAAATAAATAAAATGGAGATGACGGTCACTAGCATATCTTAGTCACAGGGAGGGGTGAGGACTCAGGAACTGCGCCTCATGTGGCAGAGAGCTGTAGTGTATAGGGTCTGCTGTTACTATCCCAGGTTCTGGGCCTGTGAGGGCCCTGGCCCACCCAGCACCGCAGCCCCTCCCCCAGGACCTGACACAGCCACCCAAAAACTCCAGGTTCACTTTGGCAACAGGACTTTTATTCAGTCAAAATGAGCAGAGTGTGACAAAACCCAAGTAAGGCCAGGTGGCCCCCCAGCCCCCTCCTGCCCCAGCCGCACCCTTCCCAAGGGAGAGGGAGGCTCCCGAGAGAAGCTGCTTTGGGAACAGAGGGGGCACTGCCTTGGAGCTTTGTGGAGCCCTGGGCATCCACACATCATTTGGGAGAAGGGAAGGGACTACCCTTCCCCAAGTCCACGCGGACACAGCTCTAGTTTTCTAGGAAAACACCACAAATTCTATCTTCTTCAGCTAATTAACTAAAGTTCAGGGTGGAGGTGTCCCTAGAGGGTTGGGGGTCAGGGATATTTATGGTCTCATTCTTAAGGAATACACTTATCTTTTTTCTTTAAAAAAAGTTTTTCTTCTGCTATTTAAAAAAATGTTTCTGAGTATAACCAAAAATAGGTATTTGTTTCCTTGGTTTTCTTTTCTTCTTAACTAAGTAGTTCAAAGAACACCACAACAGAAAAGAGTAAGAAAAAGTCACAAGAACATAACCCTTAACACACCTTGTATAAAAATAGCTTCCGGCCATGGCTGCTAACAGTGGATGCTCCCCTGTCGAGGAGTGGATCAGGCTGGCTGGGTGCCTGAGGCTGGGGCGCCTCTGCAGGGGACACCCACACCCCCTCACCCTCCCACACACCCATCCCACACATGGTACATTCCAGGGGCCGGGCCTGCAGCACAGGAGGCAGGCGGCCAGCTGATGCCACCCTCCCAAGCCCAGGTTCCTCATGGGCATCCCCATCAAGGATGGGCTGGCTCAAAATGGGAGTGGACAGACAAGACGGGGACAGGCGGTGTGCTGGGAGGTGGCTCGTTTGGACAATTTATACTTCAAGGAACAAATTTCCTCTCATTTTTGGCTTCTTTCACATTTTTTCTCTGCCCAATCCATTTCTATTTCTGTAGGCCACAAGAGTTCCCCTTGGTGGCCCAACCTCTGGCCTCTCCTCTGCAGGAGAGGTAGGTGGGCTGTGGGCAGGAGGGGCGGGGAGGCAGGTCCAGTGACAACACAGCCCACAGAGCCAGCGAGCCTTGAGGTAGACATTTTCTTTCACATCTGGAAATGGGGAAGTGCTTTTTTTTTCTTTCACACCTGGAAACGGGGAAGTGCTTTTTTTTTTTTTTTTTTTTTTTTTTTTACTCTGGACAACAGTGTGGGAAGGGAGAGGGGGTCCCCATCAAGGGGACTTGAGGTAGGAGTGCATTCGGGCTCTGTGGGGTAAGGGGGCTGAGGCCACCGCCCCACTGCCCCCCAGGACATTCATTCCGGCTGAGGTAGGTGCTGAGAGCCAAAACAGCAAAAATCCATCCTGAGAAAACAAGGTTGGTGGAGGGTGACAGTGTCAGGGCCCAGCTACAGCAGGGTCATCTTTTGGAGTCTAATTCACCTTCCTCTATCTCTCTCCTTTTTTTTTTTTTTTTTTTTAAGTTTTGCTTTTTAAAGAAAAATGTTAGTTCAGTTCCAAGTCGTGGGTACCAGGCAGAGGCAAGGGGGCGTCAGCCCAGGGAAGGAACAGGCTCCTGCAGGAACTGCTCCAGCTCCTGATGGGTGTTAGGGCCGGGGGGTCCCTGTCAAGGCTGCCTTGGGTTTTGACAACCCAAGAGGCAGTCAGGATAGAAATGCTGGGGAGCCCCCAGGACCATCCAAATCCCACATGACAGTAGAAATCTTGCTTTTGACCTGAGAATGGGCCCCGCTCCGTCCACCCTCTGGAGCCTGCCAGACACTGGCTACTGTTCCGAGTGAGCTGGCTGGGTAACCCGGGCCGCTGCAGGCCTGGAAGCCTGGCCTTCACTGAGGAGGCCAGGGCCTCCATCTGGGGGTGGTGGGGCAGCCGCCAGGCCGGCGCAGGGAGCCGTGGCCTCCGTCGTCTTCGCCTCCGTCGTCTTCCCCTCCATCAGGCCGCACCCCTGAAGTGGCAGCACGGAGAGCTGGGTCTCCTCACACGGAGCGGGGGCTGCAGGATCCTGCTGGGGAAAGAGCCCGTCACACAGGCGTCAGCTTGAGGGCCAGGGCGCCAGGCTCCAACTCAACCCCACTTGGGGCTTAGGGTCTCCAGGTCTCCCTGCCTGACTCAGGGACACAAAGAGAAGACCTGCAGTTTGACTAAGGCCAATGATCGAGGCCCATGGCCAAGGTGAAGGGGGGCAGGATTGGAAGGTGGCAGTGTCAGAGCCTGAGGCGGGGGTTTGTTTAAGACATGGGCACTCACTGTGGGTCTGGGGTCCGGCTGCCCTGCTGCGCCGGCCGGGGGGAACAGCTGCTCCAGCTCCTTCATATCCACACGTTTCTCGTCTCGGCCCAGCTGGCCCCGCTGGCCCCGTCTCGCCCCATTTAGGGCCAGAATGCCAGGGTCCCTCTGGCTCCGGGGACCCTGTGGAGGGGACAGCTGGTTTTCCACATCTTTACACAGGAGGACCCTAAGGGTTAGCCAAGAGTTGGGGGGAGGGAGAGAGAAAAGAGACAGAGGCAGTGAGCCCACACTCACCTTCTCTAGGCCTAGTCCCCCACACACCAGCCCAGCCCCTCTCCCTGGCCCAGGACCCACCTGCCCCTTTGGCCGAACAGGAGGAAGAGGACACAGAAGATGATGCAAGTGACCCCGATGTGGATGCCGATGACGATGCCTGTGGTGGACGTCTGGTTGGCGGCCTCCTCCTTCCGGCAGTCACATGGTGGGCTCAAGGCTGGGGACAGGGACGGGTTGGAGGCTTTGGCTCTCCAGGTCTGAAGCACTCCCAAACACCCAGCCTCTGGGGACTCCTCTTCCTTCAGCTGCTCCCACTCCCAAGTGGGAGTGGGAACATCCTTTGACTTTGCCTACAGGACTCCAGACCAATCTTTTTGGTTCTTTTTACCAGATACTAGGAATAGCATGGACCATTTCATCCTTGCCACAGCTTTGTAAAGTAGGTACTATTATCCCTGTATTATAGAGAAAACTGGGATCAGAGAGGTTAAGTAACTTGACCAAGGTCACACAGCCAGCATGTGCATGGCCAAGCTTCAAACTGTGGTCTACGCCTGTGTTTTCAAGCGTGGCACATGCTAACTCACCCCATTACTTTCCCGGCTTCCCACCCACTCAGCCCCGCACTCCATCCCCAGCCCTCACCTGTCCTCTCAGATGCTCCCCTCAAAGACACAAAGCGGACTGTGGCATTGCCATCTCCATGCTGGTTGTAGGCGAGCAGCTTCACCTCATACACTGCAGTGGGGTCTGGAGGAAGGCAGGGCAGATGAGCAACTGCCCCTGCCCCACCACGTGCCCTGTCCTAGCCAGGAAAGGGAGGTGACCCCTGTACGCCACCTCCTGGCCCTCAGCGCCGCACTCTGCCCAGCCCCCTAGGCTCTGGGCTGTGTCTGCCTCACCGAGCTGGCTGAGGTTGTAGGAGGAGACGGTTCCAGGCAGCAGGATGGGGCCGGTGAAGGAGGTCTTGCTTGCTGGGCGGTAAAACAGCTTGAAGCCGCCCTCGTGCTGGGCCAGCCGGGGCCAAGGCTCCCACAGCAGCTGCAAGGAGGAGCTGCCCAGGACTCGCACTGACAGTGGGGGTGGGGCAGGGGCTGCAGGTAGAGAAGGAGGCCACGATGTGAGGACCCAGTGGAAGCTCTATCTTTCTACCTTCCACCTGTGACCCTGACCCCCAAAAGCCTGACAGCCCTCTGGCCTCTGGCCAAGGGCATGTGCTTATGAAAGCAGCACCTTCCTATGAATTAGAAAAAGAAGCCCTTTCCTCCAAGTAGACTCAGCCCTGACAGCCTCAGGGCCGGGCACCCTGCACAGCGCACAACCAGAACAAGTGTGCATGGTGGTTCTGCTCTGATACCCTGAGTGAGTGCCTGTGGTTTTGTGTTCCACACCCAGGCCTCACCTTCACCCAGGGTGCTAGCTAGGGTGGGCACAGAGGCTGAGCTGGCCCCCCTTGGTGTGTAGGCCTTGATGTAGAAACTGTAGGCCGTGGAGGGCTCCAGGTCGCTGACCAGGTGCTGAAAGGTGCTCTTGCTGACTGCCTCCTGATACTCCAGCTCCGGTGGGTCTGGAGAGGCACAGGGTGGGCAGGGGAGTGTGAAGGACTGGGGGAGTCCTGCCAGCATTGGTGAAATGAGGGCAGCCAGGGTGCCCGGGGGGACAGCGGGGAGAAGGAAAGGGAGGCATCGGGTCACGACGTGCAGGATTGGAAGGAATGAGAAATAGTGAATTAGAGGAAGGGGCAACAGAGCTGGCCACGCGCACCAGCAGCCTTCCTGATGTGCAGGACGTAGCCGATGATCTCCTTGGTGTTGGCCAGTGGCTCACTCCAGGACACACGCACCTCAGTGGAAGACACAGAGACTGCCCGCACATTGCGGGGAGGCCCGGGGAGCCCCTCAGCCCACAGTACAGTCAGCCTGGCACTGGCCTGTGATGAGCCTGCACTGTTCTCGGCCACACACTGGTAAATGGCTTCATCCTCAGGACCGATTCCAGAAATGGTCAGTGTGCTGCAGGGGAGAGAGACAGCCTCAGGTTCCCTCCTCCCTGGAGGTTGACCAAATCTCCCCATTTGAAAGATGGAGAAACTGAGTCTTTCCAGGAGACAAACGACTTGTGTGAGGTCTCCCAGCAAGTTGGTGGTGGAACTGGGACTCCACCTCAATCTCCAGACTCCCAATTCTGTGCTCTTCCCTGGCAGGAGGTGTACAGCCTACTCAGGCCACTCACTCCAGGCCCCCCTTTCCCTGCTCTCCCCTGGTCCTCACCCCAGCACACACCACACACATACCTGTTGTTATTCTTGAGCCTGACGTGGCCTCCTGGCCCCAGCACCTGTCCATTTTTCAGCCATGTGACATGAGGCGGTGGCTCACCCTGGGCTTGGCAGGTGAACATGGCTGTGGTCCCAGCTGGCCTGGAGATGGACTGGGGATGCTGCACAAACTCAGCTGGGGCTGCGAGTAGAGTCAGGAGGGTGGGGGCGCAGACAGACACAGCTGTGAGTGACGGCATGAGGAAGGGAACAGGGGATGGGACTGGAGATACACAGGGTGAGAGGTGGGCTCCAAACACACATCTGCCCCCTGGAGACTCCTCCAGGTGGGGCCCAGCCTCTACTCCTGCCCAGCTCAGGAGATGGCCCACCTCCCTCTTCCCTCCTCCCCAGGCAGACCTGAGAGGACTCCTTTTTAATGACTATTTAAAAGACTGACATTTGCATCCGAAAGCAATCAAGCTGAACTCCCTGTTCAGGAAATTGTTAAATAAATAAATGTGCTAATAGGTTTGGCTGCACCTCTAGAAAGCGGTAATGATGGGGAGATGGATGAGCCTCAGTACCGGGGGCCCCCTCGCCCCCACATTCAATTCCGCTCTCCTCCAATCCCAGGCCTCAAGCCTCTATTAAAACCGGGAAATGAAATGCTCCATCACTTTCATTTGGACAGATTAACGGCACATGGAATGCTAAACAAACGGGCATTTAAGTTCCTAATTCTCCCACTTCCCACCCTTTCCCCCGGTCTCCAGTAGGGAACAACCACAGGAAAACCCTAAAAATGTTCATCCAAGCCCAGTGCATGGGGACAGTTAAACCCCACAGCCAGAGGCCGATGGAAGGACCAGGTTAGCGGCAGGGCCCCGCCCCACGGGAGGGGAGGCAGCTCTGCCTGCGCAGTGAGGCTGCCGGCGACAGAGTGAAAATGACAAGCAGGCCCGGAGTGCACAGGCAGGCAGGTGTGAGCGTGGACATGCCACATGTGTGAATGAAAACAGCACGTGGGAAGACACATGTGAGCGACACAGGTGGGGACACCAGCTGAGATGAGAAAGTGGAAATGACTCCCTGGGTGGAGGGGTATTGACGGCCCCCGGAGGGCACGCAGGGGCCGGGGAGCATGACCAAGACCATCCACCCATTCCCAACGCAAGCATTCCTCGGGAAGAACGCACCGCCTTTGGCCTGGCCTGGGGGCCGGTGAGGGGCGAGGGGCAGGGCGAGTCCAGGAGACTGGGGTGGGACAGGGCCCTGGGGTTGGGCCTGGGCTGGGAGGAAGGGACTGTGCGGAGATCCCTGCCCTCCTCCTCAGGGTTGGCTGATCCATACCTTGCACCACCAGCCGGCCCTGTGCCGTTCTCCTCACCCGGGTGCCAGGTCTGTTGGCTGCACAGACGTAGACGCCAGAGTGCTGGACCGTCACGTCTGAGATGATGAGGTTTCCTGTGCCCAGCACCTGGATGCCCTCCACCCCGATAGGGCGACCATCTGCAGAGGAAGGGGAGGGGGGATGGGTGAGGGTCAGATAGAGATATGGAAGAAGGAAAGTAAAGGAAACTTCCAGATGGCTTGCCCTTCCTCCCGTCTTCTAGGGAGCCCCAGTCTTTGACTCTGCCCCTTCCCTCCTAGGCACCTTAACATGGAAGAGGCAGCAGAGAGCAGCACAGAACCCTCGCGCCTAGCAGCGGAGACCCTGTCCTGACCCTAGCATCACCACTGACTCACGGGCCACCTGCAAGGCCCTCCCCTTCTGTTTCACAATCTGTAAAGGACTCTGTCTTAGATTGACGTTTCCCAGCCTGGTTTGTCTCTCTGGATCCATGGTCAAATATCCATTCTATGCCTGGATGGTAAGTCACATCACAGTGCCCCTGTGACCTGGTCGGGGGGAACCCGGTTAACTTTGTTTCCCAAACTTGTTAGACCAGCAGGCCATTCCTTCCGGCTTGACAGATCATGCTTTGGGAAATGTTGGACCAGATGGTCCCTGGAGTGCCTAGAGGTTCCTCCTGATGGTGAGGCCACTCTTTCCAGCCTCTCCCAGGGACCCAAGCCCTTCCCCCACCCCCACCAGGATCAGATTAGCACAGTCAGAATACAAGGAGACAGCTCCCCATTCAGGCCCTGAAGTGGTGAAATCTACTCCATTATCCTGCCCGCTGCCCCCTCCCTCCCCATCACTCAGCTGCTACAATGTGGCACAGTCTCCCTGTGAATGCGGTGCCCCACCCCACCCCCTCCAGAGTTTCCTTCCCGAGTGACCTTTCTGCTCAGACAATGTGGGCCCATCTGCACCCTTTCATTTCTCTCTTTCAGCTGCCTGGGGATTTAGGCTGGGGGACTTAGAGGGCCAGGCTAGAGATTGGGGGGGCCCAGAGTGAGGGTCTGACAACTGGCTGGGATTTTTAGGGACTTGGGACTGCACAGCTGAGGAACACGGCCAGAGTATAGAGGGCAGGAGTTAGCAGGAGGGGACAGATTCTGGGGTGCTGAGGGCTGCTGAAGGGTGCTGGGGTCCCCGAGGCCAGGGTGAGGGGAGGACTGCAGGGACTGGACAAGGTAACCCAGGGAGCTAAGCCATCCCTGCAGGGGTGAGAATGGGGTGGGCAGGCGGGCCTCCCTGGTCCTTCCAGGAGAGGGAAACTTACCCTCTTCCCAGGTCACAGGGATAGAATGGACCCCCACAGAGAACAAACAGGATTCCACATTCCCCTGGAGCTGGGTGAGGAGTCTGAGACCGGCCCTCCCAGGGGGTGGGACAGGCTGGGAGGGGCAGGGGCTGTGGGGATGAGGCTCACCCAGGCGGCTCCAGGACACAATGGGGCGCGGGTTGCCCGTGGCGACACACTCAAGCACCGCGGTCTGGTGCACTGTCAGGGTGAGGTTCTCAGGCCCCACGAGGATGGCTGGCTCCTTGTAGGCCCCAGAGCCCGAGCCTGGGAGGAAGACGCCACATATCCTCACTTCAGCTGGGGACTTTCCCGCTTCCTCACCCCACCCACAGCCCAGGACACAGCGGGTGGGAAACAAACACCAGCCCAGAAACCAGGTCCTGTGGGCAGAGAGATACCAGGAGACCAGGACGTTCCAGACATCCGTCCCTCTGCTGCGGGCTCTGCAGGGCTGCCAGCAATGGGGAAGTCCTGGAGATCAGCATAGGATGGGATTCCCAGGGGGAAATGAGCCAGAGATCCAGCCTTAGATTCCTGTGCACCCTCACGCCAGGCAGCACAGAGCCCGGCACTCTGCACGCACGCACGTGGCTGAGAAGGCTGCAGAGGCCAGCTGAAGGGGGTTGATCTAAGGGTAGGGAGGAGGAGGCGGCCAGGTGGGGAGGTTGGGGGAAAGTGCTGAAGGACCCTCACCTGACACAGTGAGCCTGGCCCCGTGGCTGATCCGGATACTGGCGATGTTTGAGGCCACACAGTGGAAGATGCCACTGTCCTCAGCTCGAAGTCCTGTGATCTGCAGGACCCCCTTGGGCAGCAATGTGTACCTGTTGAGGGGAGGGACATAGTTGGCCACCAGCACAGCCATTGACATAATCAGCCACAAAGACTCTGGGCATCCAAGACACAGCCCAGGACCTAAGCACTGCACCGTCCCAACATCAGCAGACACACACTGGGACTTTCGAAGGTGGACACACCCTCAATTCCAGCCTTGACAACGATCGCACACATCCTCAGACACATCCATGAGCCTACAATCTGGGCCCAGCCAGTCATGTGGATACCCAGTCTAAACTGTGGTTGCAGAAACACCACTATCTCAGGCACCTGTGGGCACCAACTGCAGCTCCCAGAGCCGCGGGCCATCCTTCTCTATGGCCAGAGTCACTGGCCACCTCTTTGTCCTCCCTCTGTCTTTCCCACACGTGGCTCACCTCTCATTGTCCGTGTCAATTGGGACTCTGTTCTTCTCCCAAGTGATCAGGGGTTTGGGAAGCCCATGGATTTGGCACTGGAAGCGGGCCACACCACCCTCCTCACCCACGGTGGCCTGGGGATGCACGTGGAAGTCCGACATGGCTGGGGGAAGAGAAGTGTATGAGTGCAGTGCGCTGCTGAGGGCAGAGGGTAGGAGAGAATGGGCTGCAGTGGCGTCACAGGCACGGAGACCTGGAGCCCACTCCATCAAGGGGCAGGAGTTTTCCTGCAAGGGCAATAGCTTGGGGGACCCATCAGCACTTACCCCAGCCTCCAATAGCTAGGAAACATCTCCCCTGAGAGGTGGTATAGGCTGGGCTGGGATACTTTGTAAAAAGTCTGGACAAACTTCTGGATAACAAACCTCTAATAAGGAAATCCTGCGCTGTTGGGACTTCTCTTGGAGGCCTTGGTCCCCAAAACTGAACCATGAAGGCCAATCAGACAAAGCCCTGCTCCCGAGCCCCACACCCCACTTTTTCAGCAGCTTTCAGATTCGTTTTTGTAAATTCTCCCTAAGGCAGGCAAGGGCTCAGATCCTCAGTGCTTCACATTTTATAGAATTGGAAGCTGAGGCTCAGAGAAGGGAAGCAATTAGTCCTTTGTTGCCCAGCAGGGACACTGGTCATCAGGCCCTGGTTACCAGGGCCCGGGAGCTTTTTTTTGGTCCCTCCTCCTCCTACTCCTCCCACCCCCAGTTCATCTGCAGTCTCTCGATGCACCCCAAGAGGGTGTTGCATCCATCCAAGGTGACAAGCCTCTCAGAAGACTGTCAGACCTACCAATCTACATTTCAATGTGTCATAAATATTCAGGGACCCCTCCCCACCTTTTGGGGATCTGAACTAACTGCTTGAACTCTGGTCTGCAGAGATCATCAGTGCAGAGGGGCTGTGGTGCACCCTCCCCTCCCAGTTACAGGCTGGTTAAGTGTTTCTGCCCACCCCCGTTTCCACCCATGCCCAAACCCCACCCTGTAATGCCTGGGGAAGGAGCCCCTCCCACTCGGGTTCCCAGCTTCAGCACCAGGGCTGCGATTTCATTAAAATCCACTTTGCTTCAAGTGCAGGAAGGCGGTACACCATCTGTCCAGGCAGGCAGCCCCTCGTCTCAGGCACTCCATCAACTGGGACAGTCGCTCCCCTCCCAGAGGAAGCCCTCCCCCACAGCAGCAGGGACACTGGAGCTCGTCCTGGCTCCTGCTCCTGGCTCCCTGGTGTGGGCAGGCCACCCTCCCCGTGGCCCCCATGCCCCATCTCAGGCCCCCTCAATCCACCAGCCTGATCTGGCCTCCAGGGCAGCCCAAAAGGCGAGCCTTTGTGCCCTTCCACCCAGAGTCTCTGGGGGCTGGCTCCTTTGTGGCGTGTTCTCCATCTCATTTGCATGTGGTTCATTAAATATAAACATGCATAAAAATCCCCGCCCTGCCTCCTCGTCTTTGAGGGCCTCCTGGGAGTGTGTCTGATGGGTGTGTGCGCCTCTTTGTACATGTGTGCGGGGCTGTGTCTCCGTGTATGTGGTCTGAGTGTCTGTGTCTGGACGGGAATCCGTCCACTGCTGCGGCAGGTGTGTACCTCTGGTTCTGTGCAGGTAATCAATCACACACTTCCCCACGTAGGTACAGTCCTTATAAACAGTACCTTGGGGCCCTGGGGGTGGGAGGTGGGGGCAAGTGTCCCAGCTGGTGTTCCCATCAGGCTTGGTGAGAGGATCCTCAGGGAGCACTAGGAGGTGGGCCTTCCCGGCCTCAGGCCAAAGGCTGTGTTTGGCCAAGGGAGGTAAGTAAGCCCAGGGGCTTGGGGGAGGGGGCC
The DNA here is from genome assembly GCF_028858775.2 of Pan troglodytes. Taxonomy (NCBI): domain Eukaryota; kingdom Metazoa; phylum Chordata; class Mammalia; order Primates; family Hominidae; genus Pan; species Pan troglodytes. The sequence goes on from NC_072414.2 coordinate 57,330,433, forward strand.
GAGGTGCTGCTGGAGCCCCTCTACTGCCTCTAGCCCTCCACCTCCAGGAAGGCAACTGGATGCCATGAGCCCAGGGAGTGGAGAGGGCACCCAGGCTCCCGGGTCAGCTGTCTACATCCCCCAGGCCCTGCTCCTTCGAAGATGGGGAGCTGCCAGCCTCCTCTTCACTCCAGCTGGAGAGGAGTTCCCAGTCCCCCAGGGACCTGGGGTGGGGACTAATGGCTCTGCTGACTACAGATGCCTCCTCATTAAGGAACAAATCCTTTTGTGCTTCTAGCCCCATTCTGGGCTCCCTGGAGGCACCCAGTGCTAGGAGCTGGCCTGAGGAAATATACAAGGGAAAGGGCTGCTTCTTATCAGGGCGCTGGGGATGGAGAAAGTCTGGCTTCCACTGCCTGGCTCCCTCCTCCTCCCCTCAGCACTAAGCAGCCACAGCACAGTTGGACATGGTGCTAGAGCTGGAAGGGTCACAGGTATGGAGCCAGTCTGATATCCGTCACTGTGCATAGTGCGACTGACTCCTAAGGGTCCCCTGGATGCACTTAAGCCCACCTCCTGCTCACATTTCCCTTCCGTCAGAGCAGCACCTTGCTGTACCTCTCGATCAGCTTGACTTGGTTACAGTTCTGCTAAACATTTAATTTGAAGGGTAGCTTTGCCTTTAAGAGTAATTGAAAACCATGAATCTGAAGCTAATCTCTTTATTTTAGGAAAGGGAAACTGAGGCCAGGCTCTCTGCTGGGATGTCCCTTAGTTTTCCAGCAAGTTTCTCACTCTCCAAGGCCAGGTAACTGCAGAGTGGACTGCATGCTGGACTAGCTTCTTCTCACGGTGTGGAGGAAAGGTAATGAGCTCTAGGGAAGGCTCTTCACCCCTACCCCTGGGAGCCCAGCTGGCTGCACAGGTGTGGTCCAGGAAGGGCAGGTGCAAGAGGAGGGTGTGGTCCTCTTCATCTGAGGCTCCTCCTTCCCTCCCCTTCCTTATACCCTCTCTCAACTCTTTGGTCAGTCCTGCATATTCCTTAGGCGTCCTAAGATTTCTGTGAGACCCTGGGCAGGCAGCATCCTCTCAGCCACAAATGAAGGGAGTGGATGAGTCGCTCTTCAGGGCCCCTCCAGCCCTGCCTCCTCATCTGTCTTCATGAACAGGATCCACAATCTCTGGGCCAGCAAACTCAGCTTAGCTGGAGTCTCCTAAAATCTTCCACACACATCTGGTTCATAAGCAATAGTATTTTTTCTTTTTTTTTTCTTTTGAGACAGGATCTCACACTGTCACCCAAGCTGATGTGCAGTGGTATGATCCTAGCTCACTGCAGCCTTGACCTCTCAGGCTCAGGTGATCCTCCCACCTCAGCCTCCTGAGGAGCTGGGACCACAAGCGCGCACCACCACGCCCAGCTAATTTTTAAATTTCTTTTTTCTTTTTCTTTTTGAGACGGAATCTTGCTCTGTCACCCAGGCTGGAGTGCAATGGCATGATCTCAGCTCACCGCAACCTCCGCCTCCCAGGCTCAAGCAACTCTCCTGCCTCAGCCTCCCGAGTAGCTGGTACTACAGATGCACGCCACCATGCCCAGCTAATTTTTGTATTTTTAGTAGAGATGGGCTTTCACCATGTTAGTCAGGCTGGTCTCAAACTCCTGACCTCGTGATCCGCCTGCCTTGGCTTCCCAAAGTGCTGGGATTCCAGGCGTGAGCTACTGTGCCTGGCCAATTTTTGTATTTCTTATAGAGACAGGGTCTCCCTACGTTGCCCGGACTGGCACAGCATTTTTTTCTTTAGGAAGTTTGAGGAAAAGGGATGTTGGGGCCATTTCGGCCCCCTCTAGTTTCTCAGGGTGGAACATGTTTGATTCACAAGTGTGTTTATGCCCTGGCTTGTGCCAGCAGGCCACAGAGCCGGGTGGACTGTCCCTCATTATGTCTCTCTAGGGAGAGGGTCCCTGAGCAAACATGAGGAAGTGGGGCTGAGGGCCGGACTTCAGGGCACCCTGAGATCTGAACAAGTCACCCTGCAGGCCACTGTGTTGCTGATGACAGTACAGACCAGCTAGTGTATTAGCATTGAGTATTTATGTCTGGTGTTGGTGGTATTGTGTCTGTGGCTGGTGCACGTGACAGTGGTGCTGTGACTTTGGCTCTTGATGCTTTACACTCCTGCGGATATCTGTTGGTCTGGTAGGGACAGTTTTGGGTCCCTCACTTCAAGTTGGGTGATGGGAAGGGGGTGATGGGCAATGGTCTTCCAGGTGTGAGGGCCAGAGAAAGCGACAGGGAGGACAAAGTCCTGCTTGGCAGTAGGTGGGGAGAAAGGAAGAAGGCACCTTTGTCCACAGCGATCTGGGAAGGAATCTCCCAGCACCGCCCTGCCCCCACCAGAGGTGCGACCAGGCTGAGGGGAGAGACAGAGGGCAGAGAGTGAGCTTAGCAATTCACAGGGCTGGAAGGGAAAAGAAACAGGAAGGAAACAGTTCCTGGACACCTCTATAAATCACCCAAGGGGAGAGGCCTCCTGAGAGCCAGATCTAGGGCCGCTCAGGGAGGGGAGGGGGGGGAACTCTCTTCCTGGTCCAGGACCTCTGGCGAGGTCAGGCCTGGATCTGATTAGACAGGCTCCAGGGGGAGGTGGGGGGCAGCAAAGGGTTGAGGTAGAGTGCTGGGAAGGAAGCTCAGGCCCCCCACCCTTTGGCCATAGCCAGACTCCTATCCGGTGTGTGATGGTAAAAAGATCTGGGGGCATGTTTGGATGGAGAGTTCAAAACATAACCTTTGCAAAAGCGAGGGGCCCTGGGGCTCTGAGGTGCCGGCTGTCCCCACCTCATACAGCCATTCAAGAGGGGCAGCTGTGAACCACAGACTCTTCTGAAGGCCACCGAGGCCCATTCCCTCCTTGTATCTATCCCTGCCAAAGACCAGGGACACACAGCCTTTTGGATGTCCAGCCCCTCCTCAGGCAGCTGGGATGATTATCATGTTTTTGCTTACTCCAGACACATGCCTGAATCCCATACACTTCTACGCACTGTCCCCAACTTTTCCCTTTAGAACCATATTTTCTTTTTCTTTCTTTTGTTTTTTGAGAGAGAGACTCACTCTTTCACCGAGGCTGCAGTGCAGTGGTGAGATCTCAGCTCACTGCAACCTCTGCCTCCTGGGTTCAAGCAATTCTCCTGCCTCAGCCTCCCAAGTAGCTGGGACTACAGGCACACACCACCATGGCCAGCTAATTTTTGTAATTTTAGTAGAGACAGCGTTTTGCCATGTTGGCCAGGCTGGTCTCAAACTCCTGACCTCAAGTGATCCACCTGCCTCAGCCTCCCAAAGTGCCGGGATTACAGGCATGAGCCACCATGCCCGGCCCACATTTTCCAATATAGTGGCCAGCTATTAAGCACCTGAAATGTGGCCAGTCCAAATTGAGATGGGCTGTAAGTATCAAATACACATTGGATTGTGAAGACCTAGTATTAAAAAAAGAGAGAGAGAAAAGACCCTAATCTTAGGGAAATGCGAATCAAAACTACAATGGGATGTGTACTATCAAAAATACAGAAAATAGCAACTGTTGATGAGGATGTGGAGAAATCAAAACCCTTGTGCAATGTTGGTGGGGATGTAAAACGGTGCCGCTGCTGTGGAACACGGTACGATAACTCCTCAAAAAATTAAAAATAGAATTAGCATGTGATCCAGCAATCCCACTTCTGGGTATATACCCAAAAGAACTGAAAGCAGGGTCTCAAACAGATATTTGATAATGTCTATAGCAGCATTATTCACAATAGCTAAAAGGTGAAAGAAACTTGTGTCTATTGACAGATGAATAAACAAGATATGCTATATCCATAGAGTGGAATATTATTCGGCCTTAAAAAGGAGGAAATCCTGACACATGCTACAACAGGGATGAACCTTGAGGACACTATGCTACGTGAGATAAGCCAGTCACAAAAAGACACTGTAGAATTCTACATATATGAGGTACCTAGAGAAGTCAAATTCATAGCCCACAGGGCCTTACATCATCAGAAGACTTTGAGTAAGTTTCAATCATCAACCATCCCACGTCTGTGCTGTCTAATGTGGTAGCTACAAGCCACATGTGGCCATTTATTTATTTTTTGAGACAGGGTCTTGCTCTGTCACCCAGGCTGGAGTGTAGTGGCATGATCTCAGCTCACCGCAACCTCCACCTCCCAGGTTCAAGCGATTCTCATGCCTCAGCCTCCCAAGTAGCTGGGGTTACAGGCACCTGCCACCACGCTTGGATAATTTTTTGTATTTTTAGTAGAGACGGAGTTTTGCCCTGTTGGCCAGGCTGGTCTTGAACTCCTGGCCTCAAGTGATCCTCCCAGCTGGGCCTCCCAAAGTGTTGGGATTAACAGGCATGAGCCACCATGCCCAGCCTCACATGCGGCCCTTTAAATTAGAATTACAGCCAGGTGCGGTGGCTTATGCCTGTAATCCCAGCATTTTGGGAGGCCGAGGCGGGTGGATCACATGAGGTCGGGAGTTCAAGACCAGCCTGACCAACATGGAGAAGCCTCGTCTCTATTGAAAATACAAAATTAGCCGGGCGTGGTGGCACATGCCTGTAATCCCAGCTACTCGGGAAGCTAAGGCAGGAGAATCGCTTGAACCCGGGAGGTGGAGGTTGGGGTGAGCCGAGATCACGCCATTGCACTCCAGCCTGGGCAACAAGAGTGAAACTCCGTCTCAAAAAAAAAAAAAAAATTAGAATTACATACAATTAACAAATTTAGTTCCTTTCTCTTACTAGCTTCATTTCAAGTGTTCAGCAGCCACAAGTGGTTACTGACTACACTATGGGTCAGCACCAGTAGAAGAACTTCAGTCATCACAGAGAAGTCTATCGGATAGTGCTGGTCCAGACCCGAAGCAAGGCCGTGGACTCCCCTACCTCCTCTGCTGCCTTCTCTACTGCTCATGGTCTCTCTGGCCGTCCCTCCAGAGAGCATCCCTCCTCTCCATCCTCATCACTGGCCAGCCTTGCCCTTGCCTGCACTCCCCCCTCTTGGCCACGTGGACTCAGAGACTGATGACGAGGCCCACATCAGATCCCACGCTAGGGCTGTCACGCTGCAGGGCAGGGAAGGCCTCACATGGAAAGATTTCTGTTCCCAGTGGGGAAATACTTGCTAAAACTTTGTTTGCTTTTGTGTTTGTTTGTTTTTTTTGTTTGTTTGTTTTTGAGACAGGGTCTCGCTCTGTTGCCCGGGTTCACCTCGACCTCTTGGGCTCAGAACTGTTTGAGGTAGTGGTATAGGGAGGAGATTAATGGTAAAGGTTCTGGAATCATACAGAACTGAGTTCAAATCTCAGCACCACCATTATGGGCTGTGGGATCTTGGGTAAGTGATAGAATCTCTGGAAATCTCTATTGTCTCACTTATGAACAGGGATGATCACAGCTCAAGTCACTAGAGCCACTGCAATAGGGGGATTCAATGAGCTATGTTCGTAAACTGCTTAGCGCAGGCCTTGGCAGAGAGCAAATACTTGCTATCTGTTCTTGAGGGAAGATGGTATAATCTTGAGTTAAAAGGGAACTGAGAGGTTGTGGAAGAGCAGGGCGGGGGGTCAGGAAGAAATGGTCGTGTCTCTTCTCCAAGGGGCAGCCTCTTTCCTCAGAGGGGATGAGGCTCAGGGAGTGCATGGTGGAGCTCAAGCTGTCTGGAGAAGGGAGTAAAAACTGAATTTGCAAGGCCTGAATGGTGTGGGGGGAGGACATGTGTTGGGGGGGTGAGCAGCAGGGTATAAACCAGAGCCTCTTCTACCTTACTTCTGCCTGGGGGCTTCACGGGGTCCCAATAGACAAGCTGTCAGTTGGAAGAGGCCACTGGGTAATTGAGGCCTTGATTTCTCTAGTAAAATGTTTATGAAGCCTATAAACCCAGCCCTTTATTGGCCAGGCTCATTCCGGGGGTTGGATGTGGCTCTCCGAGGTATAGTTAAAACACCTGCTGAACTCAGGCGCCCGATGATTACTCTGGCCTCCACGCAGACCCACCGGAGCCACCAGGAAGAGTGCTAGTGGGGCACAGCTGGGGCAAGATGGCCCCTGGAGGGCAAGGAGGCCAGCCATGTCAAATGCTCTTTAAACTCCTCAAGGCACCTGCAAATGTCCCATCTCTAAAAGTCTATGAGGAGAAAGGTGGTGGAGAGAACCCTGAATCCGGGAGAGGCTGGCCACTTGCTCAGGGTCCCTGGTGGGGTAGTGGTCTTGTCATCAGGGTTCTCTGGCCCAGGCTCACCCTTCCCAACCCTCTGTCCCATGTACCCATCATCTGGATCCCCACTTAGCCCCTGACTTTGGCTCTGCTAGGGAAGAACCCCCACACTGACTGGCTGTGATTATCTGGGCTGAGGGAAGCATGACTTACTTCCCTGGGCTTCCAAAGGAGCATCTGAGAGTTGAATGAAGGCTCTGAACCCAAAGAGTATGTTTTGAGAAGCGGGGAGGCTGTGTGGCATCTGGGTGTTGGAGTGGGTGGGAGTGAGTATGGGAAGATGGGTGTCTGGCATTTACAAATAGCCTCAGGGGACTGTGGTGGCTTCACTGGGGGTGACTGACCCATCTGGGACTTTGCCTAGTGACCCTGCTCTGAGAAGCCTCTGGATGCCTCCGTCTGCCTTCTTGGCCTCCTTAAGTCCTTCGCCACCTGCCTTGGGCCCCTGAACCCCAGCCCCTCCCTACTCTCTCCCTCACTACCACCAGCTCACCACTCCCCCGCACCCAATTCTGACACAAAAGGCAACTTTGTCTTTCAAGTCAGCAGCCATAAATCCACATCTCTCCCCTCTCACAGCCACCTCTGACAAACAGGGGCCTGGATGGGGGAGAGGTGGGGGGCAGTGGGAGGTTGGATTCTGCTTGGGAATGTCTCAGCATCTAGCTGTTGGTCCCCTGGCTGGTGGACTGGGTGAAATGGACTGCAAGGCCAAAGGCGTGGCTGCAGGGGAGGCAAACAGGGCTCTCAGCAGCCTCTAGGCTAGACTTTTACAACCCAAGGGGAATAAAACCGCTTAAAGCCCTGCTTTTAATTACTCAGCCCCATCATTTGGAGGCTCCAGTTCTTCCTCCAGATCAAGCCATGAGCAACTCCTCCCTCAGTGGAGGGTGTGAAGTGTGCCTGGGGCTGTGTGCTGTGGGATGCAGGAAGGGCGCCTGCCTTAGACAGCACAGGGACTGGGGGGTGCCCTGCCCTGCATTTAGTGGTAGCCTCTTACATTCAGGGAGGAGGGAAAGGGAGAAAAGCATCTCCTGCTCCATGTGACCACCCCACCAACCCCACGGCCAGGTTTTCAAAAGCAGTCCCAGTTTCGAGTATTAGGCCCTGTTTTCATCCTACACATCAGGCAATGAGTCAGGACATGTCCTGGTTTTTGGTTTGGGAAATAGAGTCATCTGTCCTATTTACACAGCAGACCCACTGAGTCAACTGTAAGCATTCATTCAACAGATACTTACTGAATGCTAATGTCTCAGACAGGACATTCTGACACCCCAGGAGCAAACTCCCTCCATCCCACAAATCCGTCCTTAGATGTGCACACCCAACCTCCTAAGAAATAGAAGGATGATGGCCAGGTGCAGTGGTTCATGCCTGTAATCCCCAGAACTTTGGGAGGCTGAGGTGGGCAGATCGCTTGAGCCCAGGAGTTTGAGACCAGCTTGGGCAACATGGTGAAATCCCGTCTCTACAAAAAATACACAAATTAGCTGGGTATGGTGGCGTGTGCCTGTAGTCCCAGCTACTCAGGAGGCCAAGGCAGAAGAATCGCTTGAGTCCAATAGGTTGAGGCTGCAGTGAGCTGTGACTGCGCCACTGCACTCTAGCCCAGGTAACAGTGAGACCCTGTCTCACACACACACACACACACACACACGCATGCACACACAGACACGCACAAAAATAAAAAATAAATAAGAAAAGAAAGAAAGCAAAGCAAAGAAAAAAGAAACATCAGAAGGATGAAAGCACCAGAGCCAGGATCCTAGGTCACTGTCACAGTAAACAGTTCTGAAAAACAAAGACCTGCAAAGGCCATCAAGGGGCAAAGGTTAGATATTACTTCCATCTGTATAACTCTGAGAGGTAGGGATTACTAGCCCTTCTAAGGCTCAGACGGGCTAGGTAACTTGCCCATGGTCACACAGCCAGTCCGTGGTGTTAAGGCAAACATTTGGACTTACAATGGTCTGACTCAAAATCCAAGGCTCTTTACCTTCATCACAAAGCTGTCCTCAGTGGGGAAATACATATTCAAATGACCCTTAAACATGACTGATGAGGCCTAGACTCACCCAGAAAAACAGAGAGGCACACAACATGCTAGACCCTTACTGCCACCCTTCCTACTCACACTCAGAGTCATCCATGACACAGCAGGCTTCACTTCAACTCCCCAAGGGTTTGGTGGTAGGTTTTATAGGGAGTAATTAATGCAAATAAGCACCATGATAAGGTGGTGTTATCACCCCCACTAATGGGCACTGTGCCCCCACATGGCTCCTAATTTCTATTAATACAGGCAAATAAACAACCAAGATGGCTCTTCCTTGAGTACTTCCAACTCTGCCCTCCAGCAGATCTGAGCTGTGAAGCCGTGAGAGGGTGGGCCTGCAGGTCTATGCCTGTAGTCTAGCCCACTGGGTTGTATAAAATAGAGGATTGATTTATTTTCCTGTTTTGGGGGGATTGGGAGGAAGCACTGTGAAATGCTAGTGGCGTCCATGGAGTAAAAGGGTGGCCACGAGACTCAGCTCTTTTTTTTTTTGAGATGGAGTCTCGCTCTGTCGCTCAGGCTGGAGTGCAATGGCGCGATCTTGGCTCACTGCAGCCTCCACCTCCCAGGATCAAGCGATTCTCCTACCTCAGCCTCCCGAGTAGCTGGGATTACAGGTGCCCGCCATCATGCCCAGCTAATTTTTTTGTATTTTTAGTAGAGACAGGGTCTCACCATGTTGGCCAGGCTGATCTTGAACTCCTGACCTCAGGTGATCCGCCTGCCTCGGCCTCCCAAAGTGCTGGGATTATAGGCGTGAGTCATCATGCCCGGCCGAGACTCAGCTCTTTTAACAACTGGATATGTGATCTTGGTAAGGGCAAAGCCCCTCTTTGAGCCTCTTTTCCCTCCTCTGTAAAATAGGGAAATGCGAGTTGGACAACTCAGTGACTGGGTCTCATCCAGCTGCAACCTTTGAGGCACATCTGCTTCCAAATACCAGCCAATGGTGCAGGGTCAGGGGCTGGGAGATGACTTGGAATTCCTCTCTGCCTTGGACTTGAAAATGTCCAGGCCCAGCAGAGCCCCTCTCCACAGACTGTGTGTCTCTGCCAGTGTCAGGGTCACCAATCTTCCTTATGTAAACCTGCCCAGTCCCACAATATCCCTAACTTCCGTCGTTCTGGTCAGGACACCGGATCTCCCTCACCTCCCGGAAGGGTGTCTGGTTAGGGGGGCCCAGGCTGCAGCTATTAAGTAAATTGCTTTCACATGACCACAAGGACAACTCAACAAAAACAGATACTTCCCCCGAATTTCCAGAGCCATATATTAGGATTTGTAGGAACTAATATAGTTGGGATTTAGGTAACAGAGAGGCAGGCTGAGATCAGCTCCTGGCTCTGTCACAGATTCCCTCTGGGACCTTTTGGTTCCAACCTTGGTTTTCTCATCTGTAAAATGGGAGTGGGGCAGGATAGACAAATAATCTCTAAGGTCCGTACTAACATTAAGATTCTAGGATAACACTGGGTAAAGTGACCCCTCTCCATCTGTCAGTGGCCTGTGAACCAGAGAAACTCCATCTTAAACACGAGTTGGGTGAAATGAGGCTGAAATCTACTGGGCTGCATTCCCAGATGGGTAAGGCATTCTAAGTCAAAGGATGAGATTTTGTCAGCACAAAATACAGGTCATAAACACCTTGCTGATAAAACAGGTGGCAGGCCGGGAGGGGTGGCTCACGCCTGTAATCCCAGCACTTTGGGAGGCCAAGACGGGTGGATCACCTGAGGTCAGGAGTTCGAGACCAGCCTGACCAACATGGCGAAACCCTGTCCTTACTAAAAATATAAAAATTAGCCGGGCATGGTGGCGTGTGCCTGTAATCCCAGCCACTTGGGAGGCTGAGGCAAGGCAGGAGAATTGCTTGAACCTGGGAGGCAAAGGTTGCAGTGAGCCGAGGTCACGCCATTGCACTCCAGCCTGGGCAACAAGAGCGAAATTTCATCTCAAACAACAACAACAACAACAACACAAAACAAACAAACAAACAAAAAACAGGTTGCAGTAAAGGAGCCGGCCCAAGCCCACTAAAACCAAAATGGACACGAGAGTGACCTCTGGTCATCCTCACTGCTACACTCCCATCAGCGCCATGACAGTTTACAAATGCCATGGCACTGTCAGGAAGTTACTCTACATGGTCTAAAAAGGGGAGGCATGCATAATCCACCCCTTGTTTAGCATATCATCAAGGAATAACCATAAAAATGAGCAACCACCAGCCCTTGGGGCCGCTCTGTCTATACAGTAGCCATTCTTTTATTCCTTTACTTTTTAAATAAACTTGCTTTCACTTTGCACTACAGACACGCCCTGAATTCTTTCTTGCGTGAGATCCAAGAACCCTCTCTTGGGGTCTGAATTGGGACCTCTGTCCTGTAACATATTTCTGGCAATCACAGAAGGATTATAGTGCAGAATCGCTGACCCAACGGCTACCTTTGGGTAAGTGTTGGGGTCCTGTAACATATTTCTGGCAAACAATGGAAGGGACGATACCGAGGAGACACCCCAACCCAAAGGAAATAGACTGCAGTGCTGACTGGAAGACTTTGGGTAAGTGATGCAGTACCCAGGTAAAGAATGGGATGGGGTTAGTGGCCCAACTTCGGGGAGTTAGAGTCTCTCCAAGACAGAGTGGGTTAAAGGCCCCTCTTAAGAAAAGGCAAGGATGCTTGACCGACCCCGGGTTAGAGGCCCGACTTAGGAGGGTTAGAGTCCCTTCTAAGATTTTAGGGGGTTAGAGACCCCTCTCAGTAAAGTCCCTCTTGGCTAAGAACAGGTTTGGCACTATGGAATGTTAACTGCTATCTCTTTGGATTAAGCTGCTTTGCACTCTTTGCTGATGGCTGTGGGTGATAGGATTAGGCATGTACAGGATCTTGGGACATGGGGAGCTTTTTCCTCCCTAAAACGGGAAACTCAAGAGCTGATAGGGTTGCTGGAAAAGATCCCTGCTCGACTGACAGCAGCCACCTGAACTTTTCAGTGTCACTGCAATGGGTGGGTCTTTCTCTGGCCTCCCTGATCATTTCACTTTCCCCACCCTGCCACAGGCGATGCTTTTCTTTCTCTTTCTTATCTTTTCTATTACTCAGGGCGACCATCTTGTGTTGAAATTCCTAGTTAGAGGTTGGATTAAAGATGACAGGCCCATCTGGGGGCAAATTTAAGTCTTGACAGTTTGATATTGGGTGCTAAGCAGAGTAGCTAATGTCTATGTTTTGTTATCACACGTATTTTGCTCTGGCCAGAATAAAAAAAAAATAATTTTCCTTTATGATGTGGCTTGGTCCCTGGGGCGATGGTGGCATAAGCCGAACCAGTAGGGCCACTCAGGGAAAGGGAACCCAGAAGGCTGACATGCCGGCAAAAGGGAAATAATTCCTTACCAGTCAGATTTTGGGTTTCTCTCTCTCTGTGCAAACGGTTGAATGAATGGAAAAAAAAATCTTTATCTCCTTTGTAAAGTTTTGATTAATGCGAAAAAGAATTCTAAGGCTAGTCTTAAGCTGCTGTATTTTGTGCTATGAATTCGTTTTTCTGTGTCGAGGGGGTACTTCAGGATAAAACATGGGCTTAGAACACCTGTATGTCCGCTTTTCAAGATGACTCAGCAAGCTGGTCGGTCACAAACTTGGTTGCAGGTCCCTGAAACAAACAAAAAACTGGATGAAGTCTCCACCTTGCTTTATGTTCTTGGGAGCTTCACCTTTTAACCACATGGCAGTACTTTCTTTTGGTCTCTGGCTCCAGGGAACAGGAATTTTAGGGTTCATGTCATAGTAACTCAAAAAATCATATTAAATAGTTAAAAGCTTTTGCAAGCTCAAAATTAACTACTCTAGATTTCTTCTGAGAAAGAAAATAGAGATGGGCCCATCCTGTAGCTCAGTAGCTAAGGTTTTTGCACTTTCACAGTGGTGGTCTGGGTTCAGTTCCCCATCTAGGAAGTAAGTCCTAGATATTTATGGTTTAAATATCTGCGTGACCTTGTCTATTCTCTTCTCTGTGGACTGTTTTAAATTTTCCTTTCTCTAAGCACATAGGAGGTTACTTTTGGTAAAGATCAGAAGCTAGAAATATTGGCCACTTGGCATGCCTAAAGTTGGGTAATAAGAGATCTGAAAGGATTATTTATTTATTTATTTAAATATTTTTTTGAGATGGAGTCTCACTCTGTTGTCCAGTCGGGAGTGCAGTGGCTTGATCTTGGCTCACTGCAACCTCCACCTCCCAGGTTCAGCTATTCTCCTGCTTCAGCCTCCTGAGTAGCTGGGACTACAGGCGCCTGCCACCATGCCTGGCTAATTTTTGTATTTTTAGTAGAGACGGGGTTTCACCATATTGGCCAGGCTGGTCTCTGAACTCCTGACCTCAGCCCGCCTCAGCCTCCCAAGAAATCCACCTGCCTCAACCTCCCAAAGTGCTGGGATTACAGGCATAAGCCACCACGTCCAGCCCGAGACTTAGCTTTTTTTTTTTTTTTTTTTCTTGAGACAGAGTCTTGCTCTGTTGCCCAGGCTGGAGTGCAATGGCATGATCTCGGCTCACTGCAACCTCCACCTCCCAAGTTCAAGCAATTCTCCTGCCTCAGCCTCCCGAGTAGCTGGGATTACAGGCGCGTGCCACCAGGCCCGGCTAAGTTTTGTATTTTTAGTAGAGATAGGGTTTAACCATGTTGCCCAGGCTGGTCTCGAACTCCTGACCTCAGGTGATCCGCCCACCTCAGCCTCCCAAAATGCTGGGATTACAGGCATGAGCCATGGTACCCGACCAAGAGTCAGCTCTTATCTGCACTTCTGCCTGGTGTGTCCTGGGCGAGGCTCTATACCTAGAGCATAATCAAAATCTCGAATTTACCAAGGTTTTCACCAAAAATAAAAGTTGCTAAGAGTTAACATTATAACATGTAATTGAAACTACTAAAGAAACAATTTCACATGCAAGGTGTGCAAAGAAAGTAAAATGTGTTTTGGTGAAAGATTATAAGAAGTCATGAGAATGTGGATTTTTTTTCTGCCTAAAGTGTTAAAGGATTGTTTTAAGTAAGAAAAAAATCTAAAGTTTAAACAAGGTGTAGAAGGTTCATAAAAATTAATTGTAAGATATTCTGTGTGTGAACATATTGGCTAAAGTTAAAGCCGTATTATTCAGTTTTTCCATAAATTAAACATTGGAATAGAAGCACAACAGGTTTTTCTTAGAGCACTAATCTGCTCTTTCACAAAAAAATGTAAAGGGTTATAAAAGGTTTATAAGAATCTTACCGGCTGGGCGCAGTGGCTCACGCCTGTAATCCCAACACTTTGGGAGGCCAAGGTGGGCAGATCACAAGGTCAGGAGATCGAGACCATCCTGGCTAACACGGTGAAACTCCATCTCTACTAAAAATACAAAAAATTAGCTGGGTATGGTGGCGGGTGCCTGTAGTCCCAGCTACTTGGGAGGCTGAGGCAGGAGAATGGTGTGAACCCGGGATGCAGAGCTTGCAATGAACCGAGATTGCACCACTGCATTCCAGCCTGGGCGACAGAGTGAGACTCCATCTCAAAAAAAAAAAAAAAAGAATCTTACCTTATGGTTAAACATTAACATTGGGTAAATATGTCTATAAAGTTTTATTTAAAATTGGGTTTAACATTAATAGTACATTAATGTAAAGGTGAAATTTGGCTTATTTGGTATAAAAATCATACAGGAAGCATTGTCAAATGCGAAATGGTGTTTTGCTTTCTTTGGACTATATTTGCATAAATGTGTTATTGGTATATGGTCCAAAGTTATGGGAAACTCCTATAATTTTAATATAACTTAGTGTATGTTATTAATAATTATAATTGTTATGTAACATTTTGTGTGCCACAGAAGTAACCAAATTTCCTTATCAATTGTGGCTTTAACAGTGGCTGTCCTAAAACCTTTTATCATCCAGACAATTGTCTTGTTTTAATTCTCTTTAAAAGGTGGTTTATAATCAACTATAAAACTCTAGCAGGTGTTCTTAAATGCAGATTTCTAATAACTTTGGAAATTGTAACATTAGAATAGAGGAAACAACTTGCAGAACTCTCATGAAGAGCTGGAAACTTCATGAATATCAGATAGAATAGGAGTCAACTGAATTAACTGAACCAATAGAAAACTGAAGTAATCTTTTTAATTTTGCTTAAAACGTTGCTGATCCTTTGTTTTGTTTTTCAGAGTCAAGGAAATTTTTTTGAGCTATTTGCAGCTTGTAGCAATTGAGTAAAGTATACTGCTGTGAACAAAATTTGGAACATATTTGTTTCTTTCTACCTGATTTCTCCAGAATTTGGAAACTAGTTGTGAGTATTCTTAACTTATGGCAATATAATTATTTGCATATAAGAGTCTGTTTTCTTTTGTAACAGGACTCAGTTGGAGAAATTGATTATTTTACCAAGGCTTTGACTGGAATGATGTGCTTTCCTTTAAGGAATCAAACTTGACTTGTAGAGCTAATAAAAGCCCTTTGGGGAACTCATCTCGTACCTTGCCTACACGGTCCCTGTACAGGGTTTCTGACCTATAACAAGTAAAGAATGTCACTTTCTCACAGGTCCAGGAGCCCCAAGTTATCTTGGGACCTCAAAAAGAGAGGAATTTACCCAATTCATAGGTATTTGAGGGTACAAGCCCATGGCAGGGCTCAGCTTTAAAAAAGTCTCATCTAAGGTTCCTTCTATGGAAGAGAGTTCCATCAAAGCCAATTTTAAAAGATCCTACGTGAAAAATAATTATTATTGCTGCACTTTATACAAATAATCAGGCCAAGTATAATAAAGCAAATCAGTCTTACCATGATTTGTCTTTAGTAAAAATGGGAAACTAGACAGAGAAATATGTTTCAAGAACTATGGTACACTTATTGTTAAAGTCTAGTCTCATTAGTTGTTTTTAAGTTTGTTTCTGCAATTTAGGCTAACTCTGCTTATTCCTGTGAACCAACCAGTAATCTCTGTCTGCTATTCATGAGAAACAAGAGGGATGGGTAATGTAAAAATCTGGATCAGTATTCCAATTTTGGGCACATTACAATCAGCTAACAACCCCATATCAGCTTGGTTCCAACAGTTGCCCAGTTAATGGAAACCCTTCTAATTTAGTTTACTTGGAACAACTTTACTTATTTTGCTTTACTCTTGTGGAATATATTGTGGAGTATCTTTGTAGGAATACAGGACAAGCTTACTTTTTTTTTTTTCCTTCCTTCCTTCCTTCCTTCCTTCCTTCCTTCCTTCCTTCCCCTCCCTCCCTCCTTCCTTCCTTCCTTCCGTTGTTTTTTTTTATAAAGAGTCTTGCTCTGTCCCCAAGCTGGAGTGCAGTGGCACAATCTTAGCTCACTGCAACCTCTGCCTCCCGGGTTCAAGCAATTCTCCTGCCTCAGGCTCCAGTGTAGCTGGGACTACAGGCGCCTGCCATCATGCCTGGCTAATTTTTTGTATTTTTAGTAGAGATGGGGTTTCACCGTGTTAGCCAGGATGGTCTCGATCTCCTGACCTGGTGATCTGCCCGCCTCGGCCTCCCAAAGTGCTGGGATTACAGGCGTGAGCCACCGTGCCCGGCCTCAGATGGGTAAGGCATTCTAAATCACAGGATAAGATCAGATAAAAAGGTCAGCACAAAATACAGGTCATAAAGACCTTGCTAATAAAACAGGTTGCAGTAAAGGAGCCAGCCCAAACCCACCAAAACCAAAATGGCCACAGAGTGACCTCTGGTCATCCTCACTGCTACACTCCCACCAGCACCATGACAGTTTACAAAGGCCATGGCAACATCAGAAAGTTACCCTATATAGCCTAAAGAGGGGAGACATGCATAATCCACCCCTTGTTTAGCATATCATCAAGAAATAACCATAAAAATGGGCAACAAGTAGCCCTCAGGGCCGCTCTATGGAGTAGCCATTCTTTTATTCCTTCACTTCTTTTTTATTTGAGACAGAGTTTCACTCTCATCACCCAGGCTGGAGTGCAGTGGTGCAATCTCAGTTCACTGCAACCTCCACCTCCCTGCTTCAAGTGATTCTCCTGTCTCAGCCTCCCAAGTAGCTGGGATTACAGGCGCATGCCACCACACCTGGCAAATTTTTGTATTTTGAGTAGAGATGGGGTTTCACCACGTTGGCCAGGCTGGTCTCAAACTCCTGACTTCAGGTGATCTGTCCACCTCGCCCTCCCAAAGTGCTGGGATTATAGCCGTGAGCCACTGTACCTGGTCTTATTCCTTTATTTTCTTAATAAACTTTGCACTGTGGACTCGCCCTGAATTTTTTCTTGAGTGAGATCAAAGAATCCTCTCTTGGGGTCTGGATCAGGATCCCTGTCTTGTAACACATCCGTAAAAGGACACTCTCCTCTCATGCTATGTCACCTTGCAGACATTCACCCTTGTATTCTTTGCTTCCACTGCCCCCTCTGCCTACAACTCTGTTGCCCCTTTTTCTACCACCGCCTCCGTCTTCCATATCCGCCAAAGGAAGCAGAATTCATTCCTAACTCTAACATGTTGCCTGCACGTCTCCTACCCCTTTTCAGACTGTATTAGAGTTGGCTGTTGATGCGTCTATCTGCCTACCCATCGAAGACCTATGAGTCCCTTAAGGGCAGGGAACAGACACATTTATCTCTCTACCTCCAGCACCTAGAACAAATATTAGGTAAACACTAAGTCCTCATAAACTGTTCCCTGAATGCTGACTTAAACGGTCATATGTTCTTGGGGATCACTCCTCATCTTGTCTTCCACATAAGTCCCCAGCCTGCCACAATTCAATGGCTCTCCTCCAACAAGTTATTATAATTCCTCTACTTGAGTCTCAGCTTCTTCAGTGAAAAGGAAGAAGGTGAATTAGGCTAGGCCCCTGGCTCTCAAACTCGGCTGCAGATCGTAATAACCTAGGGTGCTGCCTAACCATGCAGATTTCCGGACCCTGCTGCCAGAGCTTCGGATTCATTGGTCTGGTGTAGTGCTCAGGAATCGGTGTGTCTACTAAAGCTCTGGAAGTGACCCTAGGACTGGGACACCCTGGCCTGGCAAGTTCTTGGGAATCCGGACCAGGGCAGAAACTCAGCCAAGCCCCCCAACCCTTGCTCCCAGCCGGCTGCTCCGGGCAGCCTGACTCCAACGCCAGGAGGTGAGGGCAGAGTGGGCAGCGGAGTGGGGCGGGTGGGGGAGCCTGGGGAAGCCCGGCCCCCGCGGGGCCCCACTGCAGGCATTCAGCTGGCGGGCGGGGTCAGGCCCGAGCCTGGGGCCCCGAGAGCCGCAGTGGCTAGGCGGCAGGAGTAAGTGGGACCATCTGCTCCACTCCTCGGAGGTCAGCGCTTTGTGTCAGACTCCCATCCCCCCCGCTCTTCTCCCTCCTTCCCCGCTCCGCCCTTTGACTCCGGGCCTCAAAGGAGAAAAGCACTGGAGGTCCTGATGAAAGTGGGAGCGTGATGGGGAGCGACAACAGCCACCGGAGCCCCGGTCCAAGCGGCCCCAGGCTCCCCGGCCCAGGGCGCGGCAGGGGCGGCGGGCGAGGGCGCGAGCCCGGAGGACGCGGCGGGCCCCTTCCCGGCGGCCGGGCCCGAGGCGGGGGCCGGTTCCCACAGCCGACCGGGCCGCGCGCCGCCTTTGAAGTGGCCGCAGCTGCGCCCCGGCCCGCGGCTAATCCCCGCCGACGCGGGCGTCTCGCCCCCCCGCCCCTCCCGCATAGCAATAGTGTCCGCGCTGAATGGCGCTGGCTAATTACCTCGCTCGCACCACCGCGGGTGAATGAGAGAATCCGGCATTGTGCGCGGCGAATGGAGAAAATAAGACAGCCATTGTCCTCGCACGCCAAACGAGGGTTTGATGTCGCTGGGGCGAGCGAGGCACCATTTCCCGCCACCCCCTCCCCCAGAGCCTCGGATTCCCCAGCTGGGCCCGGCCCCGGTGCACTCGCGGCGGCGGAGGGAAACTGAGGAAGCGGTGCCTGTCTCCCCGAGGAAATAGGCCCTTCACCTTCCGTGGAAGCTGGGCGGACACGCGCGGCCCCCAGACTCGCCCTCGTCCCTCCCTCCCGGCCCCTCCCCGAGCCTTCTCCACCTGCAGATTCTCAGGGGCGCTCTAACTGAGCGCGCAGTTGTCCTTAATTCAGGAAAAACGGGCACGGCTCTGCATTCAAAGACCTAATCCCATTTCGCCGATACACACCAAACACTTGGAGAAAGAGTGGGGAATTTACATACCTTAGTGCCCAGCTGTGTGCCACCAACCTGAAAGGACTGCCGAGGTTTAGGCAATGGCTGGGAGAGATGCGGGTAGAGAAGGCAGGAGAGAAAGACTGGGAAAAGAAGAGGGAAGATGGGGCACTGTGGGGAGCCTGGACTGATGAAGGGACTAGAGGAGTCGGGAAGAGGGAAATGGTCAGAAAGGGGAGGTCTGCAAAGCAAGGCCTCAGAATTTGGATTTAATGTCCCAAGCACGGAGGCCACTGTTTTGACCGAGATGCTCCTGGAAGCCAAGGCACCATGAGAAGCCCGGTAAGGCTGAGGCAATTCTTTTTTCACAGGTGAGGACACGAGGTGGCTCAACTTAGAAATCAATCAGAACTAAAGGAAACCACGGTGCAGATGGACAAGCCGATGGTCACACTATGTATGCATTCAAGAGATACTTTGTGCTACGTCAGGCTGCTTTTTCACCATCACCACCAAACAAAGTGGGTTTTTTTTAAAGGCGAGGGTTGGGGGGTGGGTGGGGAGATTACACCCTTCAAGATCAGGAAATGTCTTATCTTTCTGTGCTATCCTTCACAGAGTACTTGGCACAGAGGCAGATAGGTGCAGGATAGATACTCTTAGAGATTTGCTGATGTGAGATTTGAGAATGGACCTGCTTTTTTTTTTTTTTTTTTTTTTTTTTTTTTGAGATGGAGTCTTGCTCTGTCTTCCAGGCTGCAGTGCAGTGGCCTGATCTCGGCTCACTGCAACTTCTGCCTCCTGGATTCAAGCGATTCCCTTGCCTCCGCCTCCGAAGTAGCTGGGATTACAGGCACGCACCACTATGCCCAGCTAATTTTTTTGTGTTTTTAGTAGAGATGGGGTTTCACCATGTTGGCCAGGCTGGTCTTGAACTCCTGACCTTAGGCAATCCGCCCACCTCAGCCTCCCAAAGTGCTGGGATTGCGGGTGTGAGCCACCACACCCGGCCTGGACCTGCTTTAATACCCCTCAATTCTGCATATTCTTTTTCTGGAAACATGGACTTCCTAATCTCTTCTGACGGGCTCTTTGACTAATTCCACCTAAAGGAAGAATGATATGCTTATGTTCCAGTGTTCTATCAGATTTATTAAATGATTAATCAATTCTTTATCTGTTAAATAATTAGTGTTGCCCAGATCAACAGAAGGCTGTTGGCTAAACCAATAGCCCTTGGTTAGCACCATTTATTTGACACATATCACAGAGCCCTTTCTGAGGCTGCAGCATTTTCTAATGTCCATGTCACCATAATTCGATTATAAGCATTTTGTAGACTGCCCATAGCCAAACCCTTGCATAGAAGTATCCATCTATCCATCCATTTATTTGAGAATAAAATAAAAGAATGGGCAACACTTATTGAGGGACCAAACGAGCAGGAGCCAAATTGTTCCTTGCTCTGACCAACTAACTGTATTTAACACTACCAAGCACTAGTAGTGACAGTGATACATGAAAAGCTTTCCAAAATTTAAGTATAACTCATTGTTTTCCTGAATCAAGGCTTAATCTAACCTTGGTCATAACCACAGATGTGATAAAAATGTTTTTCTTTATAACCCTCCTAAATGTTCATCTTAGAGTTATACTTCTTCTACCTAAGACTCTAGGCCCTTAAGCCCTCTTGGCATCACAGCACCTGCAGCTGCCGAACTACTCCCTGTTAGACCTATCTGCCTAGTTAGTCAGTTTAGAGAACTCCAAAACAAAACAAAACAAAAAGATAAAAGCTAAGCTGCCATTGATGGGGTAGATGTAGGAGGCCTGGAACCCCACTTTGACCTCCCTTTTCCCCTCCACCTTCAGGATTCTAGGGAGAGGCTTAAAGCCCCCATTTCTAGAGAGAAAAAAGATCCAAGAAAACAACAGCTAGTTAGTTAGTAGCAGATCCAAGACTTTTTTTTTTTTTCCTGAGACAGGGTCTCACTTTGTCACCCAGGCTGGAGTACGGTGGCGTGATTTCAGCTCACTGCAGCCCCAACCTCTCAGGCTCAAGCGATCCTCCCACCTCAGCTCCCTAAGTACCTGGGACTACAGGCACCCACCACCATGCCTGGCTAATTTTTTGTATTTCGGTAGAGATGGAGTTTTGCCATGTTGCCCAGGCTGGTCTCTAACTCCTGGGTTCAAGTGATCTGCCTGCCTTAGCCTTCCAAAGTGCTGGGATTAGAGACATGAGACACTGCATGGAGCCCCAAAACCATTTTAATGCTATACAGGCCACTAGCTTCATTTTGCAAGACTAAAATGGCTGTTCAAACTGTAACTACAAATACATTTGTCACTATTTATCTCTATACATATGCCTTTGTGGGTTGCCTAGATTTCAACAAGGGTGCCTGAATGGCCAATCCTCAGATAAATTATATTTTGAGAAATGGTACATTCAAAAAGCAAGAGGAGCCTCCGGGCCTAAATTAGAGACTCAATACTTTTAACTGAAAAAGTGTCTTTATGTTTTATTTTATTTTAATTTTTGAGACATGATCTCTCTCTGTCACCCAGGCTGGAGTGCACTGGTTCACTGCAGCCTCGAACTCCTGGGCTCAACCGATCCTCCCACCTCAGCCTTTTAAGTAACTGAAAAAGTGCTTTGATTTAGTTTATCTGATTAATTAGTTTATTTTTCTTTTAGATGAAGTCTCGCTCTGTCACCCAGGCTGGAGTGCAGTGGCGCGATCTTGGCTCAGTGCAACCTTCACCTCCCTGGTTCAAACAATTCTTGTGCCTCAGCCTCCCGAGTAGCTTGTATTACAGGTGTGTACCACCATGTCTGGCTAATTTTTGTATTTTTAGTAGAGACAGGGTTTCACCATGTTGGCCAGGCTGGTCTCAAAGTCCTAACTTCAAGTGATGCACCTGCCCCAAGTGCTGGGACTACAGGTGTGAGCCACTGCACCTGGCCTGAGAAAATGCTTTTAAATGATCTCTTCCTTTCCCAAACCCAAGACCATGAGTAACTTTAAAAATAATGCTCCATGGGTGAGTATTCTGATAGGAACATAATGAGTATAATAATGAGAGTATGTGTCCTTTTTTTTCCCCATTTCCACAGCAACTTGGGTTCACAGAATGCTTTGTTGTCATTATGGTTATAACAGGAAGGCAGGCATGTCTGTGCAGGGATAGGCCTTCCATGGGGGATGCACAGGACACTGCAGGGAAGAGGCATGCTTCTTAGCATGGAGGCTGGCCTGTGAGCTCTTCTGAGGGTAAGGCTGGTGGTCTGGAATCCTACAAGTTTCTCCAGCTTTCCTGGGAGGGTGTCCCATCCTGAGATGACTGAGTACCACTAGCCACCTCTCCTGGGATGGAAGACTGAGATTTGAACTCACCAGGCCAAGCCCTTCCCACTCAGTACTTAGTAGTGGCACCTGTGACTTAGCCTTTTCTCCATCCTCTCCCAAGTGGCCAATGGTCAGACCTTGGAAGAAGGGTGTTTCAGGGAAGAGAATAGAATAGGGATATGCAGGTGCCCTTTCATACCAGAAGAGACTGAAATAGGGGATTTAGGGTATAGTTAGATGCAGAGAAATGGATGAGACCTTTTCATCTTTGAGCCAAGAGCAGTCAGACATGGTCACTCTCAGCTCCTGACAGCAGGGACTCAGAAGCCTGCTGAGAAAGGCTTAGGTGAAATGCTCCTATAGGCCTTTCAGGAGTAATATCTGATTCAGCTTCATCTGCCCTCCCCCAATCCCAGCTGCTGAGTTATTGGGGGCGAGTGACCCACAGCAGGTAGGAGGTGTTCCTATCCTCCCATATAATACCCACAGCTCCCCATTCTCTCACCCTCATCAGATACCAACTCTAGGCCAAGCCCTGAGGGTGCAGAGGAGCTAGCCTTTCCCCACAATGTTTGCAGACAAGTGGGAGGGATAAGAGATATACTTGCTATTCCAGCATGAACCCTGTCTTCTGATTCCCTCCACCCCCCAAAAAGCAAAGCTGGACATACAGCCCAATGGATCCTTCTCAAACTGATGTGATAAAAGCAATATCACTTTATTTCAGGAAAGCCTTGATCTTATTAACATCATACCAGCCTGCCTGTAATGATCCTGATTTTGTTATAGTTTGATGGGAAAATGACAGACTTGAGAAGCAAAAATCAGAAACAGAGGAGGGCACGAATATCAAACAGCCTCAAGGCTGAGGATCTTTCTATGTAATATCATTATGGATGATCTGAGATAATGGAGTCAAGAATATTCTAATCTAATCTGCAACTGGGACTAAATTAGACAGGCCTTCTCTAAGGTACAGGAGAATTGGAATACAATTTTAAGAGACCTCAGAAAATTAGGATGAAGGGAATTGTTGCAGAAAGAGGAGGACACTCCATATAAGCTGGGATATAAGAGGCAAAACAAAAATAACCCAAGTTGGGGGAGAGAAAAAGAAACCAAATCTGAAGATAGCAGAAAAAGATCTGAGAAGTGTTTGTTGCAAGCCAAATACTGGGTTTCAATTCTCTAAGGTCCTATTCAGCTCTGGCTCTGAAGCTAGAGCCCAAATCCCATTTGACCAATCAGCATGCTGGAAAGAGCATCTGGGCCCTGTCTTTCTTTTCTTTTTTTCTGAGACAGAGTCTTGCTCTGTCACCCAGGCTGGAGTACAGTGGTGCAATCTCAGCACACTGCAACCTCTGCCTCCAAGGCTCAAGTGATTCTCCTGTCTCAGCCTCCCGAGTAGCTGGGATTACAGGCACACACCACCATGCCTGGCTAATTTTGTGTATTTTTAGTAGAAATGGGGTTTCACTATGTTGGCCAGGCTGGTCTTGAACTCCTGACTCAAATGATACACCTGCCTCAGTCTCCCAAAGTGCTGAGATTACAGGCCATAAGCCACAGTGCCTAGCCGACCTGGCCCATTTCAAGATTTGCCCATAAACTTTTGTCTAGCTCTAGCTCCTTGTCAGAAATCTCTGGCCTACGGGCACAGTGGCTCAAGCCTGTAATCCCAGTACTTCGTTTGGCCGAGTCGGGGGATTACCTGAGCCCAGGAGTTCAAGAGCAGCCCGGGCAACATAGTAGGGTCTAGTTTCTACTAAAAATAATAATAATAAAAAAAAAACATTAGCTGGGTGTGGTGGTGCAGGCCTGTAGTCCCAGGTACTTGGGAGGCTGAGGTGGGAGGATTGTTTGGGCCCCAGAGGTTGAGGCTGCAGCAAGCCGTGATCGTGCTGCTGCACTCCAACCAGGATCAACCAGGATGACAGAGCAAGACCCTGTCTAAAAAAAAAAAAAGAAAAAAAAAAAAGAAAAGAAATGGAAAAGAAAAGAAATCCCTGGCCTACCCCTCAAGCCCCCCAACTCCAGCTCTCCATTGTTCCCCCTCTCAGACCCATTCCAGGCTCCCAGTTGATAGGGGCGAGTTCCCCAGTTTCCAGATGAAAATATCCCCTCCCACGCTGACCACAGCAGCCTAGAAGAGTAGTGAAAGGCCCCGCGTCCTGGATGCTGGGAGCCCGGGAAGCGAGGACACACGCACACTCGCACACTCATTCACATCCACAGACACACTCGGGCACACAGTTCGATGACTTGACAGCCGAGCAATCATGCAGCGCGGCGCTAATTGCACAGGATCCCACCGCCGTGCTGGGGTAGGGGCGCCGCTCCTCCTGCCTCGAGGACGAGGCATCATTTTCGGAGCCTGCTGCAGGGCTGCTTCCGCGGCCGCCGCACTCTGCCCATCGCGCCCCGCCCAGGGCAGAGCCAGACGTTCTGCGACCAGGGATCTGCGACCGCATCCTGAAACTTCGAAGCCTGGGCTGCTTTGGACACGTGCGCGGGCAGGAGCCAGGAGGGCGGTGACAGAGTGAGGTTGGCAAAAGGGGGAGAATGACAAGAGCGCTATTCTCAAAACTTTCATCCTGACATTAAAAAAAAAAAAAGAAGTGGTACAGAGGGAGCTGGGGGGCCTGGAGGGAGGCAGAGGAGGAATTGGAGAGCCGTGTTCAGGATGAAAATGGGGTAGTGTCCGAGAACTTTACAATTGGGAAGGGATTTTAGGAATGTTTTAATCTGGTCTCCCCACACCACATTCCACCTAGGAGGAAACTAGAGGCCCACCCAGTAGGGTAAGCAGATGGGCCCAAAGTCACACAAAGGTGAGTTGAAATTTTACATATTAAAAGCAGCTTCTCCTGGAAGTGGGAGCCAGGGAGGGTGCAGAGGTAGGCATCATGGTGTCAGGGTCAAGTCCAAGCTCCTCCTATGACTTTCAGTCTATAATGGTGGGGCCAGAGGAGGTATCCCCTCCAAGCCAGGCACCTCCTGTCTCCAGGACTCCCCTGGCTTCTCTGACCTGCTCACACGAAGCCTGAACAAAGGGTGCCCCCACTGGCGGGGGGTGAGGGTGGGTGGGGGGGTGCACAGAACTCCACACTCCAGAAATGCCTGGGCCTTACTCATCCTCTCCCCTTCAGAATGACTGATGACAGGGCCGTGCCCCCTCCCATTTTCCACAAAGACAAACTGAGGCTCAGCAGTGTTCAGGGAGGGAGCTTGAACCCAGAGCCGGTCGTCAGTGCAAGACTGTCTGCATCTTGCACTGGGTCCAGCAACATGAGGTGTCAGACCCACCAACGGTCCTGTCGGGGTGAGAATACGTGGGGTTTTATTACCAGCGAGGTTTGGGGATTTTTTTTCTTTTTTTTTTTTTAGACAGAGTCTCGCTCTGTCACCCAGGCTGGAGTGCAGTGGCCCGATCTCAGCTCACTGCAGCCTCCGCCTCCCGGGTTCCAGCGATTCTCCTGTCTCAGCCTCCCGAGTAGCTGGGATTACAGGTGCTCGCCAAGCCACCACACCTGGCTAATTTTTGTATTTTTAGTAGAGATGGGGTTTCACCATGTTGGCTGGTCTGGTCTGGAACTCCTGACCTCAGGTGATCTGCCCGCCTCAGCCTCCCAAAGTGCTGGGATTACAGGCGTGAGCCACCACCCCCAGCTGGTTTGGGGGTAAATTCTAGGTTGTCTTTGATTTCGCCCCACAAAAGCCCACAGGTGGAAAGGGGTTAGGTTGGGAGGGAAACATAAAAGGATGCTCATGGCAGACAGGGTCACAAACCTGGGCTCATACTCCGGGAATGATGAGCCCCCAAAACCAAGGGCCTTCAGGATGGGAATGGGAACCAGAACCCTCACCAGAAGTCAGGCTGGGGAGCGAGTGTGCAGCACTGAGCATCCAGGGCCGCCTGCTGGACCCCCAAGAGGGTGTGGTTTGGTGCTCCCTGGAAGCAGTGGTCCCCTATTCTTGGCTGTCACTCCAGAGACCCAATGCTTGCCCAACCCCAGAGTCGGCCCCGTGGGCATGTAATTCCACAAGGCTGTAGGCCACCTTCCCTGGGGGCTGTGGCTATTGCCCAGGCAAGGGGACAGGACAAGGACAATCAGGTGTCTCAGCTCCTCCAGGATGATTATGGCTTCTCACTGCCGCCCACCCCCCCACCCCCCGCCACCCGCCTCCTGCCAGGACCCCTGGGGAGAAGGAGCCTTCTCAAGCCATTCCAGTTCCTCTCCTGTGATTTGTTCTGAATTTTCAAACAAAGAGTAATTATGACAGATGTGGAGCAATCAGCATCATTATGCGGAAACAAGAAAGGGAAAGGGAGCAAAGAGGAGGGGGGAATTTGTCTTTCCTCCTCAGGAAGAAGCAACTCCCACCTCTACCTCCAGCAGCCCCAGCCACCTCCCAGCTTCCTCTTCACTCAGGAACCCATTCCCAGCCAGCTCTTGCCCGCCTCGCAGGTAGAGCAAGACTTGTCTACACAGAGCCTCCTGTAACTGGGATGTCCCAGCAGCAGCTGGGTCATGGAGTATGTAATCCTGTCTGGCCCACCCAGAAGTGGCTCCCACCTTGGCCAGGGTTCTAAGCTGTCCTCTGTTCTCTACACTTCCCTACTCTCACATTACATGCCTCCAGGTATCTGCTTTTATTTCTGAGGCATAAATACTGATAGGTTCTCCAGGGGTGAGAACCTATCACCCTATAGAGACCCTATAGGTCTCTAGCCCCTGCTAGAGACATTCAGGCCAGTGAATTTTTTGGGTCAGGCAGAACTGGGTTGAAATCCCA
The DNA here is from genome assembly GCF_028858775.2 of Pan troglodytes. Lineage (NCBI taxonomy): Eukaryota > Metazoa > Chordata > Mammalia > Primates > Hominidae > Pan > Pan troglodytes. Next base: position 57,357,091 of record NC_072414.2, read on the forward strand.
GCTTCCCCACTTACTGTGTACCCTCGGCCAATTTAATTAATCATTCTGGGATTTCGTTTACTCATCTGTAAAACAGGGCTAGTAATTCCTATTAATGGAATTGTGGGAATTAAATAAATTAGCACAGAAAGGGCCTAGAACAGTGCAGCCCCATATTACTCTGACCACATTTACTGTTACTAACTAGTTCTCTACAAGAACCAGCACATAGGTAGCCCTCACACCTGCTGAGCTCAGCCTCCAGGGTGCTTTGGAAACTCAGAGACCCTCTGCAATCTGCCATGGAGGTCAGGAGCCCACATCCAAGGCTTAACAAGCCCACACCCACAGATAAACCAGAGCAGCACGAAAGAAAAACAGAGGGGCCAGGGGCAGTGGCTCACACCTGTAATCCCAGCACTTTGGGAGGGTGAGGTGGGAGGATTGCTTGAGGAGTTTGAGGCCGGCCTGAAAAACGTGGTGGAACCTAATCTCTACCAAAAATACAAAAATTAGCCCGGCGTGGTATTGTGTCCTTGTAGTCCCAGCTTTTTGGGAGGCTGAGATGGGAAGACTGCTTGAGCCCAGGAAGTTGAGGCTGCCCTGAGCCAAGATCGCACCACTGAACTCCAGCCTGGGTGACAGAGTGAGACCCTGTCTCAAAAAAGAAAAGAAAAAGAAAAATAGAACATGCACGCCAGTGTATCCTAGGGGAGGACCATATAAGACTCCTCCTTTCTGAACTAGAGGGCAGTGAAGAGTGAGGCACTGGGGAAGGCCGGGGTTCAGAAGCCTGATAAACCAGAGACTCCCTTACTTGCCCAGACTGGAGGACCAGCCATGTCCTTGGGCAGGTCACTCACCTGGGGCTTCGGTTTCCAAGTCTGTAAAATAAGAAAGCTGGGCTAGATGAGCACCAAGGTTTTTCCCGAAGCTCTAATCCTACCAGGAGACCGGGAAGACCCCTAAGGACCTAAGGGGGTTGGGAATTTCAGGATTCTATTGCTGCAGCCTGCGACTCAATGAAAGGGCTAGAACTTGTGTCTCTCTCACGGTGGTCTGTCCCCTCCTCCATTTAGGTGGTCTGGTCTCCATCTTCCCACCCCAGGACCCTGTGGCCTCTTGATAGTACCCCCACCCTCACATTCCAATGGCCTTGGGGGCAGCAGCCAGACCAGAAAGTCCAGTTCCTGCCCATTATCACTGCCTGCATCTGCACTGCAACCTAACACCAGCATTCCAGAGAGCAGCCCAGGGCTGCCCCCACCACCCACTGTGGTCAGTGTCAGTGTCAGTGTCCAGGCTCAGAGACAGGCCCCAACCAGGGTTGGGCCCAGGGTTCTCAGATTCCTTTCAGGAAAGGTCTGCCCCCAGAGAGCCCCTGACTTGCTGGGGGGCTATGGACCCCATCCTTTGTTGCCCTCTTTGAACCTTATCTTCCCAGTCTCTCTCCTTAGTCTCTGCAGAGGCCCAAGCTCACCTACTTCTGCTTCTGAAACAGAAATCCCACTCTAGACAAGGCAGAAGATGGTAAACACAGGAACTCTCACAAAACTGAAGAGGCAGGCCGGGCACAGTGGTTCACACCTGTAATCCCAGCACTTTGGGAGGCCAAGGTGGGAGGATGGCTTGAGGCCAGGAATTTGGACCAGCCTTGGCAACATAGTGAGACCCTCATCTCTACAAAAAATTTTAAAAATTTGGCCGGGTGCAGTGGCTCATGCCTGTAATCCCAGCACTTTGGGAGGCTGAGGCGGGTGGACCACTTGAGGTCAGGAGTTCGAGACCAGCCTGACCAACATGGTGAAACCCAGTATCCACTAAAAATACAAAAATTGGCTGGGCGTGGTGGCAGGCGCCTGTAGTCCCAGCTACTCGGGAGGCTGAGACAGGAGACTCATTTGAACCCAGGAGGTGGAGGTTGCAGTGAGCCGAGATTGAGCCACTGCACTCCAGCCTGGGCAAAAGAGACAGACATTGTCTCAAAAAAAAAAAAAACAAACAAACAAAACTAGCTGGATGAGGTGACACATGCCTGTAGTCCCAGCTACTCAGGAGGCTGAGGTTGGAGGATCTCTTGAGCCCAGGATTTCAAGGCCAAGATCACTCCACTGCACTCCAGCCTGGGCAGCAGAGTGAGATCCTATCTCTAAAGAAAAAGAAAGAGGCAGGAAGAAGGATAGAACAATAAAGAAAGAGAAGGAGGGAGGAGGAGCTGGAGAAAGGAAGAAGCTTGGGAGGACAAGGCAGGAGAAACTAGGACTGAGGGATATGAAAGACAAATATACGAAATGTGGCCTCACAGGAAGGCAGAGGGGGCAGCAGGGGGTGGGGAGTGTCAAAGACCAAGGAGCATGGACATCAAGACCCAGAGAAGAGAGAGAGAAGGGCGGGTGGAGCCCCTAGGGCACCAGCCCTTTGCATCACATTTCCTTCCTGCCTGAGTCAAGTGAGCCAGTCCTGGCCCCCCACCGGCTTGCCTGCATTAAGCCCACCCCGGCCCCTGCATCTCCCTGCAGTCTGGGGGTCTGCCAGCAGCTCCCCCGGCTTGCCACTCTTCAGGCCTCTCTGCTCAGCCCCCAGCTTCCCACCTTCACTGGGTCTCAACATCTATCGTGAGTCCAGGTGCCCCTCCTCAGGGAGCCCATAGAAAGCCCTCTCTTCTGCTCTCCTTACATCTGAGGGCAGCCACAGAGGCATTTCTTAAAACAGGGTGAACAAAGTTGGGGGCAGGGAGAGCAAGCTCAGAAATCAGGGAGAGGTTCTTTTGTGGGGATGGTGCAGTGCAGGCCAGCAGGCTTGCCAGAGTGCAGCTAGATTTTGGGCAGCCACCCATTGAATAAGAAAACTATGGCCCAGGCCGGGTGCGGTGGCTCACGCCTGTAATCTCAGCACTTTGGGAGGCCGAGGTAGGTGGATCGCTTGAGGATAGAAGTTTGAGATCAGCCTGGCCAACATGGTGAAACCCCGTCTCTACTAAAAATACAGAAAAATTAGCCAGGTGTGGTGGTGCATGCCTGTAACCTCAGCTATTAGAGAGGCTGAGGCAGGAGAATCACTTGAACCCCAGGAGGCGGAGGTTGCAGTGAGCCAAGATCACCCCACTGCACTCCAGCCTGGGAGACAGAGTGAGACTTTGTCTCAAAAAAAGAAAAGAAAAGAAAAGAAAAAGGAATGGGGGGAGGGGGAGGGATAGCATTAGGAGATATACCTAATGCTAAATGACGAGTTAATGGGTGCAGCACACCAGCATGACACATGTATACATATGTAACTAACCTGCACATTGTGCACATGTACCCTAAAACTTAAAGTATAATAATAATAAAATAAAATAAAATAAAAAGGAAAACTATGGCCCAGACTCCTGGAGGGGCTACGGCCACACCCAAACACCCCAAATGTAAGGCCCCCCGCCACCCGCTGGCCACACTCCACCCAGTGCCCCAGGGCTTGCCCCACTCCTCTCTCACTTCAGCTTGGTTGGGTAAGGGTCAGTCCCTTACAGGACCTAATAAAATTATCTATCACCTCCTCTTGCCCTAGGCTGGGTCTGTCCGCTCCAGCTTTCTAGCCTGGCTACTGCTCAAGGGAAGAGGGATTCCACAGGAGAGCCCTTTGAGGAGAGATGGACCCCAACGCTAGGCCCCTTGACATCCTTCAGGCACACACCTGTATGCTCAGACCCACCTGGCAACACACACACACTCACTCACTACTGGTCTCTACATTCCTTGTTTGCAACCAGGCTATGGCCAGAGAAAATAAAGGTGTCATAGGTTAGTTACACAAGGCAGACATTTTTGGTGGAATCACTCAGTCCAGTTTAAACAAAGACAGCAGTGAGCTGTTTGGTTTTTCATCCTGGGTACTCTTCTGTTGCATTCTACGTTTATTGAAAGCTATGGAGAACAGTCTTCAAGCTACTGTGGAAAACTCTCTCTCTTTCACTCACACACACACACACACACACACACACACACACCAGCCTGCAGGCACTCTGGAGAGAAGAGGGGAGAGGGAAAGGCAATACAAGAAGGCCAGGAGTGAAAAAGTCCTTTCTCCCTGGGGGTGGGGAGGGGACAGAGGGTTAAGGGGGGCTGGGGGCCTGTTTCATTTGCAGGCTGCAAATGCCTCTCCTATTCACCGGCCCACATTCCCAGCCAAGGCGCCTGGCCGCTGACAATGCCAGGAACAGGAACAGAGAAGATTTGCACATTGTGTTTAAGGGGCCAGCTGGCTGCCTGTGACAGTGGAGCCAAGGTGTGGGAACCAGAAGCGTTCGACTTCCACACTCAAGTCCTGCGGGTGGGGGTGAGCGGAGGCCCTGCACACAGAGTAAGGGGGCCCTCCCCCTACAGTTGGGGGCCAATGAGCCTGGGGACATAGGCCTTGTCTAGCTAGAGAGTAAAGCCCAAGGCAGGAGACCCAAGACCCCTGCATGGAGGGGGTACCAGGCAATTTAGTCTCTGATTCACACCCCATCTGGTGAGGAAGAGAGAATCTCAGTTCCTCTAGAGATAAACACGCGGCAGCAGCACCCCAGGATCCTGCCCCGTGTGCATTATATTCCCCTGCCCATCCTCCCCGTTCACAAGCTTCTGTTCCTTTGAGCTGTGCTATCAATTACAAGGGGGGTGGGGTGGGGAGCAAAAGAGAAGCAGGGAGAGAAACAGAGGAGAGACAGAGAGACAGCTTTGTCCCAGAAGGCCACATGTTCATTTAGTTTTTACCAGGCTCCACAGGCAGGGGACATGAGAAATACAAAAGAAAGAAGCCCTTTAGGAGCTTAAAATCTAGTTGAGGAGACAGATGGAATATCCAGCCACAAAACAGTTACTTAACAATGCAAGCAGCCATCACCAAGAGGGTTTAGCGTGAATGCCACAGACCACAAATGCTCCCTGCCTTAGGAAGGGGAGGAAGATATGACTGTAAGCAGGATGGTCTTTGGGGAGGGATCAGGTATGGGAAGAACCAGGCAGAAATAGACTTGGAGGAGGCCCAGGGGAGGCAGGCACGTCTTGAAGATGGATGGAAGGAAGCCTTCGTACCCCAGAGCAGAGGTGAGCCTCAGTCCAACCCCCTCACCTTATAATCAGAAAAGCAAGGCCCAGAGAGGGTGGGCAACTTGTCCACAGCCACACAGGATCCCTGGTGTCCAGACAAGGGCTTTTCTACCACACAACTTCTCAGCGGTGTCAGAAAGGGTCAGTTTGTGCAGTGCTGACTGGCAGGTTAAAGTGTCTGAACCCCATCCATTTGCACCTACCTATGAGCTGTGGCTGGGTACAGGTGAGGCCCTGGCATGAGGGCAGGCCTAGGTATGGGCACTCGCTCATCGCTGGGGACAGCAGCTTCCTGTCCTAATGGACAGGCAGATGTGTGTGTTTGAGGAGCTGCGGGGGAGACTTCCTCAGGCCTCCCTCAGTTAAGCGGGAGAAGAACTTCATTCCTTCAAGAAGGAGAGAAGAACTTGCATTCCACACACCAGGCCTGAGCAACTAACCTCCAGGTGATAGAGGCCTCCAGGGTTACCAGCCACTGTGCCAGGAACTACCTCCCTCCATGACCCACCTCCCTACACAGGGCACCCTAAATACCAGGCTGTACTCCCCAGCAGCTCCTGCCCGCAGTTCTCCTAACCCCCACTCCAACCTGGTTCCACAGACCTCCACCCAGACCCTGCCCCCAGAGCCACACACCATGAGCCTTTTTGCTGAAAAGGGAATCTAGAATAGCTGGTGAAACTGCCTTCCCTCTGACAAGTTAAAATGATTCAGACTTCAGAAGTAGGAACTGAAGGCCTGAGAGGCTAGGTGACTTATTGAGGCGGAGAGAGCAGGGGACTAGAATTGGACTTTCTCTCCTCTCCCCATGTCCCACTGCCTCTTTCTAGGAGTCTGGAGTCACCAGGGACCTTTCCAGGAATCATACCACAACTAAAGGAGCTCATAATTTAACATGTTTTCACCTCTGTTAGCTCCTCAAAATGATAATAGTTAATATTATTAGTACCTGGCTGGACACGGTGGCTCACACCTGTAATCCCAGCACTTTCGGAGGAAGTGTGTGGATCACTTGAGGTCAGGAGTTAGAGACCAGCCTGGCCAACATGATGAAACCCTGTCTCTACTAAAAATACAAAAATTAGCCTGGCATGGTGGCAGGAACCTGTAATCCCAGCTACTCAGGAGGTTGAAGAAGGAGAATTGCTTGAACCCGGGAGGCAGATGTTGCAGTGAGCTGAGATTGCACCACTGCACTGGGTGATAGAGCGAGACTTGGTCTCAAAAAAAAAATATATATATATATTTATATATATATGTGTGTGTGTATATATATGTATGTATATATATGTATGTATATGTATGTATGTGTATATATGTATGTATATATGTATGTATGTATATATATGTATGTGTGTATATATATGTATGTATATATATATATATAATTAGTACCTTAATAGTTAAGGAATGCTGCCTTTGTGCCCTGTGCTAAGCTCTTCCTGCACATTATCATAGGTAATCTTCACAATATTTCTCCTTGGTATTTTTTATTATTTTATATTATTCCCCCCCATGTTATTTATTTATTTATTTAGTAGAGACAGGGTCTTGCTCTGTTGCCCAGGTTGCTCTCAAACTCCTGACTTCAAGCGATCCTCCTGCCTCAGCCTCTCAAAGTGCTGGGATTTACAGGCATGAGCCATCACATTCCCCCATTTTAAAGATGAAGAAGCCAAGGCTCAGAGAGGTGAAGTGACTTGGCCAAGATCTCACAGCTAGCAGGTGGTGGGGCCAAGGCCCAAGCCCACCAAGCCCAGGTCTGTTTGCCACCACAACCCACATTTAAACCACTGTTGGGCCTGCCCAGGCAAGATGGCCCCAGGCTGGGAGTGAGGGCAATCCTGGCTCTTGGAGAACCCAGCCAGGATTGAGACACCTGGGACCTCATCCTAAATTAGTGGGCAATACTGAGCACCAACAATAATACTTAGCATTTCCTACATGCCAAGCCCTGTGCCAGGTACTTTAGACCCATCACCTCATTTACTCCTCCAATAGCCCTGGCAGATGGATGGAATGGTGCACATTTTTTCAGATGAGGGTACAGACTCTCAAGAGGGCTAAGTAACTCCTGCCAAGGGCACTGATCATTGAGTGGCAGAGCTGGGGTTCAGACCCATGGAAGTCTGGCCCTGAAGCCCTTGTTCCAAAGGCTTCACTATGCTGCCTGAAAATCCCCACAGCGGAGGTTATGACATGGGAGTGGTCTCTGCTAGCCCCTTGCTACTCAGAGTACAGCCTGTGGACCAGCTGTATTGGCATTACCTGGGCTCTCGTCAGTCCTTGGCCTAGAATTATGAATTCAAAATCTCAATGTTATCAAGATTCCCAGGTGATTCACAGGCTCAGTAAGGTTTGGGAAGTCCTGCACTACATCATAGAGCTGATCACCCCAGTTCCCCAAGAGGCCTGAGATCAAGAATTAAGGCTAGGAAAGAGGGGCAGGGATTGAGGGTGGCAGGGACTCGGGGTAGGTCCCCCATCCTCCTCCCTGTAGCTAGTCCATCCCTTTTTGGAGTCATTCAGGCACACAGGCCTCAGGTATGAGTCAATGCACACATTCCCCTGGGTCAGCCCCTTTAGAGGGATAGCGGAGGGTCTCACAGGCCAGGCCAGCTTCAGTCCACACCCTGAGGCTTGGGAGAACCCTCAGTCCTCCCAGGAAGGGGTTAAAACAAAACAAGATGCACTCTGGCTCCAATAATTCCACTCCCTGATAGATTTCCCTGGAGAACTCCCTAATGAATCCCAGCAAGGGAGAAAGCAGGGGCCGGGAGCAGAATCAGGCAGTTTGCTTTTGCTGGAGATTAACCTCCATGGGCAGCCAAGATTACATTTAAAGGCCATGTCAGTGAAACCACCTTTCAATGAGGAGTGCGCTGCCGGCTCCCGTTACTCAGTGCTTCCTGCGTGCCAGGCAAAGTGTGGGGTGTGCTGGTCCTCACAGCCGCCCTACCAGGCAGGATCACATGCACGTTTCACAGGCAAGGAAACTGGGATGAGGGAGCATTAACTTGTCCAGGGTCTCGTCCTTAACAAGTCTCAATTTTCAGCCCCCAAACTACAAGCACGTGGAGCTGCAATGCAGAGTCTAGGGCTCCTGAGCATGAATACTCTTAGAGCCTGAGCTATTCCATTCTAAAAGGGAAACGCTTGAAACTGAAGCCCCAAGGAATCAGCCCGCGGTGTAGCCACCTTGGTCAGGCTGTCTTTTGAGGACAGCATCTGAACCCCCTGATGGAAGGGCGTGCATTTCCAACCATCCGCCTCTGGCCCGGAGCTCAGATGCCCAGCAGACCCACCGACATAGACCTGAACACCCATCTGCCTCCCTGGGTTAGTCTGCTGGGTGAACTGTGAGTCTGCGAGGGGTGCTTAGCATGCCCCCTCCCCACGGGCCCCTGAGGAGCAGGCAGAAGAAGCAGGGGCCTCCAGAGGCCTCCTCACACCTTTTCAGAAAGGCACCCTCCTGTGTCACACAACATCTGCAGTGCCGGCAGGCACACGGGCAGGGAGTTATTACGAAGGAGGAAACCCAGGCAGCTAATCAGCTTTGGAGGTTTCTAGGGACATCAGCCTGTGAAGTGAGAAAAGGGGATCCAGCCGCACCGTTGCTTGGCATCTGAGCATTCTCCCATGGGACCACAGCCTTGCAGGGGAGAGAGGGCCATGTCAGACTGCCAGAGCTTAGAGGCAAACCCCCCAGCTGTCTCCAGGACCCCAAAGGATTAACCAAGCTGACCCCACCCACAGCTTAATTTCTTGTACTATATTGTTAGGAGTTTAAGGAAACCAAACATCTTGAAGGTATTACCATTTATAAAAAAAGCACATTTACAATTAGCTATATATATATAAGCCCCTGGGGATTTATCTCCCAGGATTCTAGGCTGGTGATGCAAAGGCCTCAGCAGGGGCCATCTATATCTCGGCATTGACACAGGCCAGGGAGGGTATGGGGAGCATCTCCCTGAGGAGTCTCATCTCTCTGATCTGCAAATCTTACCGGGGTCCCCACCCTCTGTCCACGCTTCCCTTCCTCACACCCAGCCATCTGCTCAGAGGCTGCACCAGCCTTCCCCTGCACTGCCGGGAGGGCCGCGAGATGAGGGTGGCTGAGCCAGAAGTGATTTGGTCTCAAAGTCCAGGGCTGCCTCCCAGCGAACTCCATATGGGGGCCTGGATCCGCCTTCCTCAGAACAAAGGGGCATCTTAAACCCAGCGAGAGGGCTCCTGCCTCAAACTGATTCATCACTCACCAGCCGTTCAGAGCAACTGTGCAAATGCCCTCAGAGCCAGGAAGAAACTTGTCAGCGATCAGACAGGAAAGAGGCGGCGTGCCACGGGAGCTAAGTGGGAGGGTGTGGGTTCAGGCTGCCCAGATGACAGTCCTGGCTCTTCTGCTACCAGAATGCCATTGAGTCCCCCTAAGGCTCAGTTTTCTCTTCTGTAAAAGGGGGATGATAATGACCTATCTTCCATTCTCCCAGGGCTGTTGTGATGACAAAATGAAGTAATTCATGTAAAGCACTTGGGCAGGGTGCCCAGCATGCAGCAAGTACTTAAAAAGTGTTAGCTAGACCTGGGTGCAGGAGCTCATGCCTGTAATCCCAGCACTTTGGGAGGCTGAGGCGGGAGGATCACTTGAGGCCAAGAGTTCGAGACCAGCCCGGCAAACATGGTGAAACCCCATCTTTACCAAAAAATTCAAAAATTAGCCGGGCGTAATTGTACGCGCCTGTAATCCCAGCTACTGGGGAAGCTGAGGCACAAGAATTGCTTGAACCCGGGAGAGAGAAGTTGCAGTCAGTCGAGATCGTGCCACTGCACTCCAGCCTGGGTGACAGAACAAGACTCTGTCTCAAAAAAAAAAAAAAAGAAAGAAAAAAAATGTTAGCTAGAATTGTTACCAACAATAGTCAAAGCAGCCTCTTTAAAGGGACACCCCCCTTCCAGAGGTCCAGAGATATGAGATGGAGAACAATTTCCACTTGCCAAAACTTCTGCCCTTTTTCAGCCATGACCCCACTGCCCACAGCTCGCCACCTCCCTGGGATACATGGAGAATTTTGGTTTATGCAACACACTCCCAGTGTGCACAGATTCAACAATAACATAATTTTTGCAGAACAGGGCAGTTAAACCACAGTCATCATTTCATCACCACAATTGACGATCAAGCAGCACAAGCAAAGCACAATTCTAGAGCTGAAACATCTTGCCTCGCCTTTTCTCTCCCATTCAAAAACACACATTAGCATGAAGGTGAGTAGGAGTGATGTCATCATTGAGATAATTCTGAAATTATCCTACCATATTTTTTTAATGCAAACTATTAACAAGCTCCAGAATTTCATTACTGGTATATAGAGGTCTTATCCTACCCAAAGGTTTACATTAGTTTAAGCACATAATTAAAAATTGCATGTAGCCGAAATTACCCTTCAAGAATTTCTTTAATCACCCTTAAAGTATGGGAATGATTTATCTTTATACACAAGAATCAAACTCAGTGCACCGGGATGCTCAAAGTATGACAGGCATATGGAAACTAAGACATGCTGACCCAAGAACTGGGTAAAGCTTTCTCCCCGACTCCCCTATGGGTGTTTGGCTACATTCTTGTCAATTCACATTCCAGTCAGTTAAACAAGCATCTGATATAATTCCACCGCCACGAATCACTGCCAGGCACCTCAAAACCAACCCATGCTGAGAAATTAGTCCTCCAGAAGGCTGCATAAGATGGGACTGCTCCCGCTGCCCTCATGCCCTAGGCTGACCCTGGATCACCAGCTGGCTTACACAAAGGGAAAACAAGGGATATCCACTTACTTGCAGCTTGGATGCGAGCCTTCCGGCTGACCACCAGCCCAAAGCGGTTCTGGGCCACACACTCATAGTCACCTTCATCCGAAGGGCTGCCTCCCGGCTCCAGCCTGAAGTGACGGATCATCAAGGACCCATTGGCCAGCAAGGTGGAGTGGGTACTCTCTGGCAGCTCTACCCCATTCTTCCTCCAGGTGATTCGCACTGGAGGGGTCCCCTCCACCCTGCAGTCCAGCACTATAGGCTGCCCGGGGACGGCAACATCATCACTTGGCTCCACAGCAAATGCCAGTTCGGCAGAGTGGCCAAGACCTGCATTGGGGAAGGGGAGATGGAAGGAAATAGGGGTGTTAGTATGAAATGAACATCCAGGAAGAACTCCACCCACATGGTTCCAAGTTCCTTGGGTCTATGCACCCCATCCCCACGTTTCTGTAATGTTAATAGGAATTCCTATTATATATAGAACTTTATGCATTACAAAGTGCCATCCAAGGCGGTACTTTACTTAATCATCAGACCATCTCAGAGATAGATATTATTTGTACTATTTCCTCTTTCACAGGTAAGAAAACTGAAGCCCAGAGATGTCAAGTGACTTGCCCAGGGTCTCACAGTCAGTAGTTGCAAAACTGAGACCCAAAAGCAAGACTGACTCCAATACAGCTGCTGCTACTTCGATGGTCACCCTGGATAAGCACTGAAGCCTCACAGACCTTCAGGGTGTGACCTTAGGTAAAGTATTCAACATGTCCTGGCTTCCCATTTCTCATCTGTTTAGATCAAAGAAGAACAATGGAGCTTGGGTCATAGGGTTGTACGACATGATTAACAGACTCAAAGGCACTATGAAAAATTTAAAGTTCTAAAGAAATACAGAGGGAGATAGTAATAAATCATGCTTCTTTTTGCTGGCCAAAACCCATCAGATGCCTGGTCCAATGCCTGGCAGGGAGCAGGGTGTGTGGTCCCAGTACCCGGGGTACAGACTAGGTTGTGGCCCCATTGCCCCTCTCCTCTGGCACTCTGGGTGTTGGTCCTTTTGCCTTTGTCATAGGGAGAGATGAAGAGTAGCAAACGCCAACTATGGTTTCCCAAAACCAAGGAAGAGGGTGCTCCTAGAACCTTTACTTCCAGCCAACCTCTCTGCTCCTGCAGAAGAGAAATGAGCAGGAAAAGAAGGAGGCCAAAGAATAGATGGGGTTAAGGCCGATCAGAGAATCAGAAGCCCGGCTGGAGGGACAAGCACTCCAATCCCAGGCATGATGCCAAGTCACCAACTTCTCCAGCAAACAACTTACCAGACCAGTTACAACTCCACTCGAGGAGGAATGAACCCACCTGGTCTGAAATGGCAGTCACAGACCCCTCCTCACATTTCCAGATAACTAGCGATCCTGGAGCTGGCCCCTCCCCAGCAGACTAGGGCCCTCCCTGGCTGAGGGAGATGGGGAAGTGGGTGGGGAGAAAGGAGGGGCGTTGGGGTTATAGGCATTCCCCGCCCAGCGCCCCCCGCGCCCCCCTCCCCCCGTCCCCGGCCCAGGAAGATGTAATGTTTTAAGACTTTTTAGGATCGAACTTATTCAAACCCCTGCGCATCCTCCCCATGTCGTGAGTTCACCCGTCTTAGCCCCGAATCCAACCCCGGTATAGCTATCGGGAATAAAGTTTTTCATTGATGCGGACGCGAGCTTCTACTTCTTGGGAGAGGAGTGGAGAGAGAATAGCCCAGATGAGTGTCTGTGGGGAACTTGAGGTGGGAGGGTTAAGGGACTAGATTTGCACTCTCCTCCCGGGAGATGGGACCATTGCAGCCACTAAAGGGAACAGAGTGGTGGTGACCGAGCTCCAGGCAGCAGAGCCGAGCTCCAGGCAGCAGAACCGGCGGACCGCGAGAGCCAGGGCAAGGTCTCCGCGTGTGCACACTTCGGGGAAGGGCAGGGGCACGTGAGCATCCCCGCGGCTCGCTCGCTCTCGCTCTCGGTGGCTTCTCCTCTCCTTCTTGGCTCACGGGCTCTGTCCCGGGTCGCTCCCTAGCCACGCGCCGCCCTCCAGGAATCTCCCTCGTCTTCTCCTGTCTCTCCCGCGCACTCCTCAGCCCAGTACCAGCTCCAAATGCAGGTCGTGCCATCTCCGCCCAGTGCAGCCGTCAGAGTCCCGGTCTCCGCTCCCCAGGCTGCTGTCCCCTGTCTTGGCTGCCTCGGGCTATGTCCACGGCCGGGCACCGAGCACCCCAGCTCGTCCGCCTCGGTCAGCGCTTAGCCGTGCGGTCTCCCCTGGCTCGTTTCCCTCGGTCTCCACGCCAGCCCGCCCCGCTTGCTCCCGCTTCGCTGCACTCCTTGCTCCTCAGTCTGGGCTCCGGGTCCTGCCCCAGTCTTCCTCCGGGGGGTTCCGTCCTCAACACGCCCCTAGGGCCCCCAGCAGTCCGGCCTTGGTACCCTCTCCCCGTCCGGATCCGCAGGGTCCCTCCCGCGCGGGGTCCGCCCTCAGGTCCGCGCCGCTCTCCCCGGGTCCGCCCTCAGGTCCGCGCCGCTCTCCCCGGGTCCGCCCCTCGCGCCCGCTCCCTCCCTGCTCGCCCTTCCCCTGGCTCCGTCCGCAACCGCCCGGTCCGGGGCGCTTTCACTCACCCTCGCTCGGCGCGGGCAGCAGCAGCAACAGCAGCGGCAGCAGGAGCCGGGGCCAGAGCGGGGCGGGCGGGCGGCGCGGAGACGCGGCGCGCTGCACAGCCATGGGGCTCTCGGTCAGCTCGGCTCGGCGACGCGCGGCTCCCGGGCCTCTCGCGGCTCACAGCGTCCCGCGGGGCCGGCGCCGGGGCCGGGGCTGGGGCTCCGGCCGGGGCCGAGCCCAGGCGGTGGGGGACTGGGGCCGCATGCCTGCTCAGCAGCGCGGGGGGCGCAGGGGGAGCGCCGCTTGCGCCATCTTGCACCCACCCGGGCGATCTGTCAGCCTCGCCCGGGGTGCGCGCTCCACACTCGCACCGCTCGCGGCCGCCCCGCCCTCCTCCCCAGCCCGCCGCCCCCCTCCTCTCTGCTCCCGGTCCCCTCCCCCAGCCCCCTCTCCCCGGAGGCCCGGTCTGGGGAACAAAAGAGCCGGCGAGCGCTTTAAGCGGCCGGACATTCCCGGCTGCGCGGCGGACGCGCCCCCTGCGCTTTGAACTGTGGCTGGAGCGGCCGGCGCCGTCCCGGGCTGCAGCCGGGTATCCCCTCCCCGCGGGCCAGCCCGGGACCTGGGGGGCTGAGGAAGTGGACACCAGCGGACTGGGGAGTGGGTCCGGGCTGCGGAAAGACACTCACAGCTGCGGGATTTGCTCTGACCCATTCTGCTGCGCCCTCCTCCAAGTCCATATTTTAGAGATAATTCTCTAAAAAGCTGCGTAAAGTTGTCAAAGATTCAGTTTTCCATGGATTTCTGGTCCTTCCACTCAAAGGATAGATCCTGTAGCTGCAAGATTGGCTTCTCTGGACCGAGGAGTCCTGGCGCTCCGCTGGGGAGGATTGCCTGGAGAGAGCAGACCTAGCAGCAGGACAATGAGAGCTCTAAAGGGGCCTGGCTTCCGACCTGGGTTCTGCCTGCTGCCTAGCCCAGTCACTCTCACTGAGCTCATCTGAAAGATGAAAATAATCTTGTCTCTCCTGTTCATCCCTAGAGACCTTTAAACCGCAGAGGTCCTGACAAATGACCTGGTAACTGGAAAAGCACATAGAAAGTTAAAATTCCCAGTAACGTTTCTGTGCCACAAAGAAGGCCCTCAATCGTTCATGTCAGAGAACATATAAGGAGACAACAGAGGTCCCACGTGAGAATGTTACAGAAGATAAGCATGTCTTTTAGCAGAGACATACCCATACTAGCCCTCAGAGATCTTGAATCTCAGCCACTCTCTATTAAATGGTCTTCTGTTGAGTCCAGCATGATGGACTAGTCCATCAAAATTATTGAGCAGCTACTAAGTTCTAGGAGCTAGAGAATTAAAGCTGGCAGGCTAGGCTTAGTGGCTCACACCTGTAATCCCAGCACTTTGGGAGGCCGAGGTGGGCAGATCACTTGAGCCCAGGAGTTCAAAACCAGCCTGGGCAACATGGTGAAAACCTGTCTCTACAAAAAATACAAACATTAGCCAAGCATGGCGGTGCATGCCTGTAGTCCCACTGTATTCCAGCCTGGGCAACACAGACCGTGTCTCAATAAATAAATAAATAATAAAAGTTGGCCTAATGTAGCTATTTGCTCCTTTGGCACTGGACTGGGATGGCAGAGGAAAAACTAAGTCTTTCTTTTGATACCAACTCTGGAACTTTGGGACCATGTACGAAACTAACTTTGGGCCAGGCACGGTGGCTCACGCCTGTAATCCCAGCACTTTGGGAAGCTGAGGCGGGTGGATTACCTGATGTCAGGAGTTCGAGACCAGCCTGACCAATGTGATGAAACACCGTCTCTACTAAAAATACAAAAAAATTAGCCGGGCGTGGTGGCAGGCGCCTGTAATCCCAGCTACTCGGGAGGCTGAGGCAGGAAAATAGCTTGAACCCGGGAGGCAAAGGTTGCAGTGAGCTGAGATTGCACCATTGCACTCCAGCCTGGGCGACAGAGCAAGACTCCGTCTCGAAACAAACAAACAAAAAACTAACTTTGATACAGATAAGTAAGGAAGTACAGGCCTCCAGAAATCAGAGTGCCTGTAGATGGACAGATTTACTAATGATGAGGTTGGCATAGCTCAGGACTGTTCACTCTAGGGTAGCTACTGGAAGATGAGCCTGAGAAGCAGGACATGAGGCATGTGAGCAGCGGGAAGCAATGGAAAAATTCTAGGTCGAGGACCCCAATGTGCCAAAGCCCTGTTGGATTTAATTGTGAGAAAGGGTGGGAGTGGTGGTCTACTGGCCTTAGGAAAGGGAGGGGAAGGGCCCTCCCTGGGCCTAAAATCCTGGAACTCCCTCCTGCAGGGCTTGAATTCTCAACAACCCCTTCTTGGCTTGTCCTGGACTCTGAAGAGGTCAAATTGGTCTCTTGAATTGCTGTCATTTTAAATTCATTTTGACAAGTGTTTAATTCTTCTTTATCACAACCCTTGGTCTGAGAGTGATATGCAAATAATGGCTATTCTGCCGAGTGCAAAATGTGCAGTATCTCTCTGTCTGATCTGTCAATTAACTCTGGGTCTGGCCCACCACTTTGGGGGTGGTCCTGAGCAAAGCAGCCTCTAGCTCTTGATTCCCTCCAATAGAAAGCATGTTCCGGGCTCTGTAAAGATCTTAGCAGACAGCAGCTGCCAACTGTGATGCCAAGATGTGTGTGGGGTATGAGTGTGGAGTTTTGTGTGTGAGACTGTGTGCACATTTGCATTAACGGACAGACACAAGGGTGTTTGTGAAGGCAAAGTATGCATGTGCGGGTCTCTGAGCTTGTACACACAGTGCACGTGTGTGTGATTGTGTGGCCATGAGTAATTTTGGTGACCAGAGTTATACAGGAGAATAGTTGTGGAGCCCAAATCTCTGGAGTTGTTCCCTCTTTCCTGCACTCAAAAAAGTTCAGAGAAATGTGTGCCCAGATGGAAAGAGATCCCCAGAGAGTCTAAGGAAGTGCCATCAAAGGACACATCTTTCCTAAGTTTACGTCTTTTTCCTAAGTGCCTGTTGAGGGAGGAAGATGGTTTAGTTCTTTCCCATGACCACCTGCTTTTTACCCTCAAAAACCACCATTTTGAGCCGGGCGCAGGGGCTTATGCCTGTAATTCCAGCACTTTGGGAGGCCAAGGCGGGCAGATTACCTGACGTCAGGAGTTTGAGACCAGCCTGGCTAACATGGTGAAACCCCGTCTCTACTAAAAATACAAAAATTAGCCGGGTGTGGTGGTGCATGCCTGTAATCCCAGCTATTCGGGGGGCTGAGGCAGGAGAATCACTTGAACCCGGGAGGCAGAGGTTGCAGTGAGCCGAGATCATGCCACTGCACTCCAGCCTAGGCGACAAAGTGAGATTAGTCTGAAAAAACAAACAAACAAACAAACAAAACACTATTTTGGGCCAAGAGGCAGTGGCTCATGCTTGTAATCGAGCACTTTTCGAAGCTGGGGCAGGAGGATGGTTTTAGCCCAGGAGTTCGAGACCAGTCTGGGTAAGATAACGAGACCACATCTCTATAACAAAAATTTTTTTTAATATTAGCCAGGCATGGTGGCATGTGCCTGTAGTCCCAGCTACTAGGGAGGCTACAGTGACAAGACTGCTTGAACCCAGGAAGTTGAGTCTGCAGTGAGCTGTGATTGTGCCACTGCACTCCAGCCTGGGCGACAGAGAGAGATCCCATCTCAAAAACAACAACAACATCATTTCCCATCACAGTAAGAAATAAAATCCCTAGGGCACAAAGGCTGAGGAAAGTCTAGTCATAGTCAATGGTTCCAAAAGAGAATTCCACATTTCTGGAAAATAGTTTATTAATTCATTATAAGGACAGATACATGAATCAATGCCTTAGCTTAACACTAAAGAGTATCATATTTGTAAGGAGAAAAAAAAAACGCTGGAAGGATAATTAAATAGTACAGCATAAACTAAATACAGACAAATAAATGAGCAAGTACTGATTACACTTGTCATGCATCAAGAAAAGGAAGATTTTTAATTGAGACTCAGAAAACTTAAGGCATCAATGGTAGGTGACAAAGGGATTAATACCCTGTAAAAGGCCAATAGATTCTTTTCTAATAAAAATACTGCTACAAAGACACAAACCTAACACTTCCAAATTACCCAGAGCCCAAATCATATATAATGCTAGTGAGAAATGGCCACTTTCTTATCAACTGTGAGTTATAGGCAGATACCAGATTTATTACTTATTTGCTTTTGAGAAACAATTTTCCACCCAACCTAATGGGTTATAAATTGTCTCATTTGCAGCTATTTAATTTAAACCAGAACCTCAGTGCCTGTTAAACAAGAACATGAAAAATGACTATGTGGTATAATGCTAAGAGCCTACTGTTAAAACAGCCATTTAATTCAGGGCAGTTTTTTTTTCTTCTTTAAAAAAAAAAATCAAACCAGCAAAATAAAATGAGGCTTTTGACCTTCAGAGCAATGATGAAACATACACAGTGGTGTTAGCCACAGCAGCGCTGAATGCTACAGAAATACTACAAGTGACAATTCTGTCTTTAACGAGATACAAAACCAACATTAATAATCTTTAGTGTTATCATAGGCTGGCTGAAGGAGGGGGAGGAGGTGGAAACGTAGGTGCAGACATCAACAGTGAGTGACACCCGAGTATAATAAACACAGATGCTTTCAGGGTTTGAGGAAGCCGCAACTGTGCTGAGAGACATTCCACCATTTAAAAAAAAAAAAAAAAAAAAAAGGAAAAATGGACTGGTTATTTCGAATTTGGCCCAGAAGGCAGAGTTAACTCTTGATGTGCCAATCAGACATCATTAGGGAGTAAAGACCCTAACATTCTATGCTCCTATGAGAGGGCTGAGGTGAAAAACCAAATAAATGACATTGTTTTCACTACACAGAAAATAGAAGTCAAGCTTGTCCCTGTGCGGCAGGTGAACAGAAAATGACTTGAGGATTCAATTTAAAGAAAAAACAAACTGAAATGAGCTACCCCTTTTCCTGTGCAAAGACCTCCTTGCCAGCACCCCAGAGGGTGAGATTCCTGTCATCCCCAATCCAGATCAAGTCAAGCCTCACAGGGTGGGAAGGGCCTCCCTGAACTCTCACTCCCCTTCTCTTCCTTTAGCTTCTTCTGGAAGAAAGGCCCAAATCATCTCCATCCAGTAAACTTGCCCCCCTGCATAGAAGGGAGGGCATCTTTTTATTCTGAGCCTCTGGATCACAGTCCCCTTCCCTGTCTCAAACATTCCCCTCTATGACTTGGATCCATCCATGGAGAACCCTTGGATCCCAATCCCAAAGGCAAGATGCAGGGAAGCCAGAAGATCTTCTCCACACCCGCACTGGGCGTGGGCGGGCTGCCTGGGGCAGGGCAAGCAGAAGCACTGAGTGAAGAGGAGGCAGGAGGATGGCAGGCGAGTGCACGGCAGCCGCGGATACAGGAAGGGCACGGGGGCCTTGAAGCAGACATGAGGTAGTCACGTTGTTAGAGAAGGAGGCAGAGTTTGAACCCAGGCAGGAGAACAAGATGACATAGTCTGGGAGAGGTGTGAGAGATAGCAGAGGAAGGAAAACAGGAGAGGGGAAAGGAAAGAGTATCTGGGAGCAGGAGAAGGGCACTGGTGCTGGGAGAGCGAGGTGACTGGGAGACAGAACACTAGAGCAGCCAGGGGCAAGGAAGGAGGGGAAGAGTGAGAGAAAGCGGATTTTCAAAACCAGGCACTTCCCAGATTACAAAATTAAATGCAGAGTTGCTCGGAGGGGAGCCAGGGCCATCCTCTCTATTTGGGCAATAAGGAGCTGGGAGGTGATGCAGGTGAAATGCCAGGCATTCGGAGCCTGCTTGCACCCAACCCAGCCAGACAGGAGAATGGGCTGGGACTGTCTTTGTCAGACAGGCATTGGAGACACTCTCAGAGTGTGTAATAAAAGGCTGGGCGATGGAGGTGGGGGCCCACAGGGCTGGGGACTGACCACTGTGGGGCACCGTTCTGACCTGGAGGACCAATCAGGCTGTAGTGACCACTGCCTGGGCCACGGTTTCCCAGCTCAACAACCAGTACGCATACATGCACTTCACACATGTGCACATCACATGTAGCTATGTCTCGTATGACTTTCACATGTCACATGTGTATCACAAAGAGTATGGGGGGAGTGAATAATCCATGTTTTCCTCTCCCCTCAGCCAAAGCACCTTAGGAAGCTCCAAAGGGCTTGATGATGTATCTACAGGCACACATGTGGACATACACGGCCACAGGTGTCGCATCCTATGTGATCCATACCTGCCTGCCCCAAACCACACCCTCTGGGAAGAGCTAGGCAGAGGAGGACACCGGGGATCTGGGCAGGCCTGGGCTGGCTCCTAGAGGGCAGGGGGATTTGAGCTGGCAGCTGTCTCCAGGGGTCTCCTCTAGCACCTCGCCTGGCTGGAGGTCCGGGTAGGAGCAGGAAGCACTGGCTGCCTCTGGCAAGCAGGTAAGTCTGTCTGGCCCGGGGGCTGCCAGCTTACACCCTCCCAACTCCCTGTCCAGCCAGGCTGCCCCCTGCCCTGGATCCCCAACACCCGAGATGAGATCAGGAGCCTCCGGAGGCAGGGGGTCCTCAGGCTCCAGGTCTTGGAGATGGAGGTCAGGGTTCCCGTTAGATGCACTAAAGTCAGAGTGGACAATGACTTCGGCCTCCACCTGGTTCCTGCAGGCTGGGGGTGACTTCTTCCTCCCATTGCCCTGATCAGAGCAGAGAACACAAAGACAAAGTGACCATTACTGAGAGTAATCATCAGAATGACCAGCGTACGTGGGGCAGAAAGTCTGACCCTCCATCAGAGTAAGTATCACATGGGAGTCGGTGAAGGATACACAGGAACTGTTCGAACCTATACAAAGGCAGGGAATGATGGAATACTTCCCATTTGCCCTCATCCAGGAGTTTCAGGAGTACCAGACTCAGTCAGGGCCTCTGGGGACAGGAGGAAGGGCTGAGCGTACTCAGGCCAGCCACACCCTCAGATCCACGGAACTGCTGTGGCCCACTTAGGTCTGGGTAGAGGAGGGGCTGTTTTCAACCCAGGTTGAAACAGGTTCCTGCAAACTGGCCTGCCCTCCACCTACTCAACCTTTGGAGGCTCCAGGGGTCTCCTGGCTAGACTTCTATCCCCAGGGAAGTTACCACCCAGGGGTCTCCAGAGAACTCATTACTTCCTCTTCACAAGCACAGAGACCCTTTCCTCCTTTCCTGCCCCTTCCTTCCAGGACGCTGACCTTTATGGCGTCGTACACCAGAGCCTGCAGCAACAGCGTCTGCCCAGTTCCAGCAGGGGGCAGCAGGGCCCGGGTCAGAGCCGGCCGGGGGCCTGCCTGGGGCAGCTCACAGCCTGCCCAGGAACCAGCCCAGCTCAGCCCGCTTGGTTGAGCCCAGGAGATCTGCACGGGGGAAAGAAGGGGACAGTAAGGGGCACGACCAGGATTGGCTGGGGGAGGGAAGCCCGGGGGAGGGAATTGGGATGGGCCGCGGGGGAGCAGGGTCCAGACTGTCACCCGCTGCTCTCTCCCTCTCCAAGGCTCAGGGGAGGAGCATCGAAAGGGCTCAGAGTCAGCGGGGTAATCTGAGGATGAGTCCTCCTGCAGAGGAGCGGAACACCAGACGCTCTGCAAAGCCCGCGGTGTCCGAGCCAGGCGGGGAGAGGGTGAGGGAGGACGGGTCGGAGTTGGGTGGGATGTGCCACCCCTGCCAGCATGAAAGGGACCAGCCCAGCGAAGGCCTCACCTTATCCTGGTCCCAGTCCCACTTGGCCACAGCCAAGCCGACTGGCCTCTTCTCCCCACACGGGGATGTCTAGGTCTCAGAGGTCTCCCCAGCTCCAGGGATGAGGAGGGAGCTGGGTATTCTGGCTACCCTAGGTCACCTGCTGGGAGGCCCTTTCCTTCGTGAGAACCAAGCTGACCTATTCCGCCGGGATATGGAGGCCCATGTGCTTCCCTGACAGCCAACCATTCCGTGGAGGAGGGAGAGAGGCCCTAGCGTCCGCAGCCGGCTCCGAAGAGGAGGTAGAGCCATGCTCGCATAGCCACGCGTTGTGCTCTGTCGCCCCCTGGTGTCCTATTTAGAAATGAGCCGCAATGTGGGGCTCTGACTTACCTTTCTTTTGGAGTGACTCCGGCCTTCAGAAACACCGCCACCCATAAGGCTGTGCACTTCAGCCCTGTCCTCCACGTCTGAGGGTGGCGGGGACCAGTCCTGGGGATGGGGGTGCACAAGGGACTCCAATTCATGGGCAGCTGGGGGGCTAGGGGGGCCAAGCCGAGCTCTGGAGTACAGCGCGGGATTCCCGGGGGTGGCGGTGGAGGACAGGCCTGGGAGGGATTCCCTGGAAGGGAAGACGGAAAACAAGGCATAGCGGTCAGAGTAAGGGGTCGGGCGGGGCTGGGATCTGGTCCAGCCTATGTCTCTGGGGAGGCTCCTGCCCATCTCTGGGATTTGCTTTCCTGGTCTGTGCAATGAGTAAGAAAAACTGCTATTGTTCAAAACAGTCTGATGCTGTAAACAGGGCTCTTCTTCCCTTGGCTGCAGGCATCTGGAGACTTGGGGCCCCTCTTTCCAAGATGCTGGCAGCTACAGAGGAAGTGGGAGTGAGGCAGTTCTGTTGGGCTTGCTGAGGAGGGTAGGCTGGGGCTCCCCTAAGTCCACTCCCCATTCTCAGGAGGACATCATCCCTGATTCCTTCATCCCAGAGTCCTGACTTTAACGGGGCTCCTGGGAGTGCCAAGGGCAAGTCATGGCCACTTTCCCTGATGGCCCATTCTGCAGCCCTTCCTGGAAGTCTCCCTTCCTGGAAGTCTCCCTTCCCTGAAGTCAGACTGGCTCCCCTGCTCACCTGTGGGCGCTGCGGCGCAGGCCAGCACACATGCAGGCCAGGAGGCAGAGGAGGCCCAGGCAGACACCCACGATGATGCCCGTGACTGAGTGCATGTCCAGCGAGTCTGGTGGGGGAGAGAGAGGCACAGAGCAGGTCAGGACAGAAGAAGGGCACAGGGCATAGATCAGGACTATCCATGGCTTTCTCAGGAGACACCAGCCGGACCCTCACCCTTCAGATGCTCACAATCTTCTGATACAAGGACAGGAGGGCCCTGAGCCTCACAGAAACTACTACTACCTCTCCCTCTGACTGTCCTCCCTAAAACACACCCAGAAGTTATGGTCTCTCTGCCTCAAACTGGCCTTTGGTGAAGCACGCGTTGCCTGCTCCCAGGGCTGTTGCATGGGTGTGCAACATGTGCAGGTGCGCAGACCCCATGCTTGGATGGACCCCACGCTTGAGTTAATGCTCTGCTGTCACCACCTTAAAATTCTAATTTTTTTTCTTTTGAGACAGGGTCTTGCTCTGTCACCCAGGCCGGAGTGCAGTGGCATGAACACGGCTCGCTGTAGCATCAACCTCCTGGACTCAAGTGATCCTCCCACCTCAGCCTCCCAAGCAGCTGTGACCACAGGCATGAGCTACCACTCCCAGATAATTTTTGAATTTTTTGTGGAGACAGGGTCTCACTATGTTGTCCAGGCTGGTCTCCAACTCCTGGCCTCAAGTGATCCTCTCATCTCAGCCTTCCAAAGTGCATAAGCACTTCGGATTACAAGCACAAGCCACCATGCCCGACCTCTAGCTTTTTTTGTTTTTGTTTTTGTTTTTGAGACGGAGTCTCGCTCTGTTGCCCAGGCTGGAGTGCAGTGGCATGATCTCGGCTCACTGCAAGCTCCTCCTCCCGGGTTCACGCCATTCTGCTGCCTCAGCCTCCTGAGTAGCTGGGACTACAGGCATCCACCACCACGCCCAGCTAACTTTTTTTTGTATTTTTAGTAGAGACAGAGTTTCACCGTGTTAGCCAGGATGGTCTCGATCTCCTGACATCATGATCCGCCCGCACCTTGGCCTCCCAAAGTGCTGGGATTACAGGCATAAGCCACCGCGCCCGGCCGTCCGACCTCTAATTTTTAAAATAAGGGATAGCACCTTTTCATTTTGCACTGGGCCCTGGAAATTACGTAGCCAGTCCTGCTGTCCACCTCCACCCCATAAAGCTCATCACCTCACCCAGTTAATCCTCCAATCAAAGCAATTTCCCAAAGAAACTGGTCTCTAAAGCCAGTCCCAGCTGGATGCAGTGGCTCACACCTGTAATCCCAGCACTTTGGGAGGACGAGGTGGGTGGATCACCTGAGGTAAGGAGTTTGAGACCAGCCTGGCCAATGTGGTGAAAACCCGTCTTTACTAAAAAATACAATAATTGGCTGGGCATGGTGGCTCACGCCTGTAATCCCAGCACTTTAGGGGGCCAAGGTAGGCGGATCACGAGGTCAGGAGTTTGAGACCAGCCTGGCCAACATGGTGAAATCCTGTCTCTACTAAAAATACAAAAATTAGCCGGGCATGGTGGTGTGTGCCTGTAATCCCAGCTATTTGGGAGGCTGAGGCAGGAGAATCGCTTGAACCTGGGAGGCGGAGGTTGCAGTGAGCCAAGATCACGCCATTGCACTCTAGCCTGGGCAACAAGAGTGAAACTCCATCTCAGAAAAAAAAAAAAAAAAAAAAAGCCAGTCCCCCGCGAACCTGGCCTCTGAATCAAGTTATCACTGAACCACACCTATTTCCCCTTCACATTTGCTCTGCCCCCACCAAACCTGGAGGACGGCTGTGCAAAACAATGAAATTGTAGTTGTGTCCACAGGCAGGGGCTTGGAAGTCAATCCAGGGGCTTCTGGGAAACCTGGGCTGCCCTGTGCTCATACCTGACAGCTTCTCCTGGAGCGTGATCACATCCTGCAGGCGGGAGAAAGGCCCAGGTCCCACCTCTGTGCGCGCCCCCATCTTGAAGAAGTACCGAGTGTCGCTCTCCAGGCCATGGACCTCAGCACTGAAGATGTTTCCTGGGGGTGAGGGAGGCAGGGAGAGCAGGGATGGTGGATGGGGTGGGTGGATGCAGAGGTGGGCAGGGAGGGGACTGGGAGAGTCTGCTCTCCACTTAGGCAGCAGCTTCTGCCTGCTTCTCCCAGTAGCCCCTGGAACAAACCCCAGCACTGTTCTCACTGCTGGAAGCGGGAGAGGCTGGGAAGCTCTTGCGCAGAGGCCCTGGGGCAGGAGCCCTCACCCTGCGTGGTGAGCAAGGTCCACTGGTGCTCAGGCTGCGTGTGGTTGCTGCTGTACAGGATCAGATACTCCACGATCTCCCCGTTGGGCTCTGTGGGGGGGCACCAGTGCAGCCTAACCGTGGACGGTGTCAGGGGGCTCAGTCGCAGGTCGGATGGGGGTGTGGAGGGCCCTGGGGTGCAGGAGAGGAGATGGGGAGAGATGTCAGAGCTGGGGGACAGAGCATGATGATATGACCTCCCTTCTTCCTCCTTCATGGAACAAGCCACAAAGCAAAGATGAGGTCTGGTTTCTAGCTGGGGAATTCTAGAAAACAGTATGTGTGGTTGGAGGGACTTAACATTCCTCCCCTCCCAGAAACTCTTCTGCCCCCAGCTCTGCCCAAACCTTGGGGTTCTGAGGTATGTTTCTTGCTGCTGGGGCAAGAAGGAGTTGGGCAAAAGATGGGTTGGTGGCAAGGGGCTGGGAGCCACTCACGGTCAGGCAGGGTGGAGCGCTCCACCACAGAGCCGAAAGGCCCATCCATGTCCACGCCGTGAGACTGCACTGCAAACTCGTATTTGGTGAATGGCTTCAAGCCGCCAATGAGGATGTCTTCTCCAGAACTGCTAAGGCAAGAAATGTGACTAGTGCTCTCAGGCACACTCTCCCAGCAGGGCAGACCCCTCCAAATCTACTCCCCTGCAGTCAGCCCCAGCCCCAGGCTCTACCCTGGGAAGGGAAGCTGCTCCCTGGCCTGGAGGCGACTACCACCACCCAGGGACCTACAGAGAAGTCTGGATGTATGCTGCTCCAAGTCCAATCTCGAAACCAGACCCCTTCCTCCAGGAAACCTTCCTGGATTAATCCAAGTTATTCTCCACCTATGGAATCATCTCCGATGCATCTTTTCTTTGGCTTAATTTTGCCTTCATGGCAGTTGTATATATCGGTTGCTTTTTATGCGACTTTCCTCTGCCAAACCTCAGGCTCCTCAGGCTCTGTCTCCCCATCTAACAGGGTAGAGGGAGCAGCTCTGAGGACAGGGGTGGGGTTCTCTTCACCATCAGACTGGGAGCCCTCTGAGGTTGGAGAAACAGGTCTGTCCTGTGTCACATTCTCTGGAGTTTGAGAACAAGGCTCTGTTGTGAGGGGACGGGATTGGATGGCCTCCTTGCTACCATCTGGTCAGCAGGCAAGGACGTGGACCCTGTGCAGCCCCTCTGTGTGGCCTCAGCATAACAGGTGAGCCATGACATGTTCCTGAATCCCAGGGGCCCTTCCCGGATCACCACCTGCTGCCTTCCCACCACCACCCCCCACCTGCTCTTCCTCCCTTCTTTACATTAGTAAAGGCATTAGTCCCCACCTGGTGTAATAGGTGACCAGGGAGGCATTCCTGAGCCCCCAGGGGCTGAAGCGCACAGTGTAGTTGACAATCTTGACTGTGGTGAAATCTGGCTTTTTCCACCGAAGCCAGATGGATGTGGAGCTGTTTGATTCCGCATGGACATGGGCTGGAGGCAGGGGTGGTCCCCTCTGGATAGGCATGTCTGAAAGGTGAAAACTAGAGTGTGAGGAAGGGAGGGAGGATACTCATCCTTAAATATGTATAGTGGTTTACAGTTCCCAAGGCTGTTTCTTTGACCCGCTCCTTTGATCCTGTGAGTTGAGTGGCATCATTCCTACTTCACAGATAAGGCAATTGACGCTTCCAAGAATTTGATTTTTGACTGTGGAACACTAGTCTGTAAGAACGTAATAAAGAGAGAGGCAGCAAATCACAGCAATGAATAACCATGGAACCAGACTCTGGAACCAGGCTGCCTTGGTTCAAATTCCAGCTCTGACACTTACTAGCTGTGTGACCTTGGAGAAATTACTTACCTTCTCTGTGTCTCCATTCACTAGTCTAATGATAGTACCTACCTCATGGGGTTGTTATGAGGATTAAATTATTTAATATTTTAAAAATAGATAGGAAATTGAAATACAATAAACACTATATTTATAAGTGTTTATTTTAGAAACATAAAATAAACCCCAAGAGAGCAAGAACCTTATTTGTGTTGTCCACCACTAAATTCCCAAAGCAGCTGGCACTTAGTAGACACTCAGCGAAATATTTGCTGAATGAAGAAATGAACAAACTGGAATTAGAACTCAGCTGGGTGTGGTGGCTCACACCTGTAATCCCAGCACGTTGGGAGGCCAAGATGGGTGGATCACCTGAGGTCGGGAGTTCAAGACCAGCCTGGCCAACATAGTGAAACCCCGTCTCTACTAAAAATACAAAAATTAGCCAGGTGTGGTGCACACCTGTAATCCCAGCTGCTCAAGAGGCCGAGGCACAAGAATTGCTTGAACCCAGGAGGCAGAGGTTGCAGTGAGCTGAGATCATACCATTGCACTCCAGCCTGGGCAACAGAGTGAGACTCTGTCTCAAAATAAAAAAAAAGAACCCAAGCTTCATGGCTTCTGGTTGATTACTCCCTCTGCTAAACCATGTGGCTGGGAAGTTAGGGGTGAGGGAGTGTCATGATGGGCAACTGAGGTGTCCAATGCAGGGCCACAAGGCAGTGTAGTGCAGTGGAAAGAGTTTTGCCTGGAAACCAGGAGTCCCGGTTCTAGCCTAGGCTCTGTGTGACCTTGGACAAGTTCCTTTTCCTCTCTGAGCCTCAGTTTCCCGTTAGGTCACACAGGGATACTCACTCTTCTTAGCCTTGAGAGATAGTCTGATAGTGTGATGTAGACAAATGTGTTTTTAAAAAAACTTGTTTGACAGTCAAACTTGGGGTCGGGAGTTACTGATCAACCATAGGGTTTCCCTCTGTTTAAACTTTGGAAATCAGCACTATTCATGGGTAATGAAAATAAGGTGGCAGGCCTAAGACAGTGAACAAACAAGCTTCTCTCCATGACAGAGGCTCTCTGGAGCTAAAAGAGGACCCCTGATCCTAGGAGAATGGGTTTGGGCATGAGCTGAGGCTACTAAAGTACCTGCTCACCAGGCTGGCCCAAAGGAAAAGAAGAGGAAGCGGCTAGCAGAGCCCTCACCTGAGCCCTCCCCGCCTTCTTCCCCCACCGCCCTCACCTGGTGCGGGCGCCTTCTCCGTCTTGCCCTTCCACACTGCTGCATAGCCATCCTCATGTTTGTTGAAAGCCACGAGCTTCACCTCGTACAGCCGGCCAGGGACTGGGGAAGGTTACAGGGCTTAATGGCTAGGGGGACATCTGGGGTCACTCTCCCGTCCACAGAGAGCATCCCATCTCTAACTTCTTCACACAACTTGCCCAGTCCCCACTGAAGCTACATCCCTCCCTCCCCCTCCCCCCAGCCCTCCTCACCTAGCTGGGTCAGCTCATACTGCTTCACTTTCTTCTTGAGCCGGACAGGCCCCACATCCCAAGCCTGGTCTCCACGGCCCCCTGGCGGGCGATCGCCATTGGCCTCCTCCTCAGCCCCCACCTCCCGCCAATATAGTTTGTAGCCAGAGATCTGGGTGGGGTGAGGGGGTGGCTGCCATGACACGACCAGGGACTCCATCTTTGCCTGCACCTTCAACTCTGCAGGGGCAAAAGGGACTGGGGGGCAGAGGAGCAGGATGGGAAAATTAAGGAACAGAATGCAGAATGAGGAGAAGGAGGCCAGGGATAGGAGACAGGGAAGAGGCATGAGGAAGAGACAGGAAGATGGCATTCAGTGAGAGCCTTTTGCCAGCATTCTCCCAACACATCACCACTCAGCCACCACTCTAAGTGCCAGTCCTGGGCTCGGTCTAGAGGTGAACTCACTGTTCTACAAGCACAGAGTGCAGGGAATGCAGGGGTGTCCGCTGGGCATTTGCAAAGGGGTCAGCAAGGAGCACCTCTGGAGTAGGCTAATAGCACCTGGCACAGAATCGGCCTCTGTGAACTCTTCTGAAGGATCAAACACTGGGGGCAGTGGGGGTGGTGGTTGCTGAGGCCAGGAAGGAGGGATGCCACCATTACAGTAGGGAGACCCACTTGAGAGTGAGGAGCTTACAATGTGTCAAACACTGTCCTATGCACTTTGTGTAGGTATTATAACTTTATCCTTGCAACCCTCTAAAATAGTGAAAATACTACAACCTTCGCTTTACAGATAAGAAAACTGAAGCTCAGAGAGTTAAGTAATTTACCCAGTGTCGCATAGAGAGCATGTAGCCCGGTTTGGTCAGCATTTAATCACTCTTCTATTGGGCCTCTCAACAAAAACAATCATCATCACCATCATCCTCGAAGCGGCTACAATTCAATGAGTTTTTATGTACTAAGCACTTTAGTTACAATACATTATTCAACCTCATGCCATTCCTGGGCAGTAAATGAAGCCTCAGAATGGTTTGTCCAAGGTCACACAGCAAATCGAAGGGACACCAGATCCCAGCCCTTCACCTCTGCACCTGAGCCTCACTCACCCATCAAGCGGAGGGAGCCATGGAAGGTCTCTAATGGAGGGCGGGGCCGGGGGGTGGGGCGCTGGGTCCCAAGGACACACGCACACCCACACAGTCACACACACACTGTCCTGTCTCTCCTCTAACCCCGTACCATGGCTCTGGTTGTGCATACTGGGCGTCCTGTGATGCATCCACTGGGAGGGGGCCCCGAAGCCGGCTGCTGTACCAGCCGAAATCCGTACTCGATACACCTTGTTTGGCTGAAGCGAGTTCAGCATAAGCTGTGTCTCATTTCCTCGCACCTCAGTAGAGAAAATCTGATCTGCAGGGACAGAAAAGGTGGGCTGCTGGGTAGCCACCTGAGGAACAGGATCCTAAACCCCCCTACACGGCTCTTCCGCCTCACATCCTGGTTCCTCCGTGCCCATGGGAGCCTGAGGCGTTCTCAGCACTGACCCCTCAGTGCCTGGGCAGATTCTATGGCTCCAGGGTTGACGCTTGAGCCTCCAACTCTGGCTGATGCAGGCCATCAGCCTGGGCTCAGCTGCAGGGAGAATGATGGCAGGCTTTCCCCACTTCCCCAGGAGCTGTCAATGACCATCCCCTGCCAACACACACACACACACGGGATGCAGACACAAGGGGCTGACCACGAAGGCCAGCAAGAACGCCTGGCTTCCAGAGCCCTGAGGGCCACCATGGCCACTTCCTCACCCTTCCCTCCTTCCTCACCTTTCCCTCCTTCCTCACCCTTCCCCTGGTCCCTCAGCTACCTTCCTCTTCCTAACTTTTTATCCTTTTATTTTTTTCTGAGACAGAGTTTTGCTCTGTTACCCAGATGGGAGTACAATGGCACGATCACAGTTCCCTGCAGCCTTGAATTCCTGGGGTCAAGTGATCCTCCCACCTCAGCCCCCCATTTCCCAGATAAGGAAACTGAGGCAGGGACTCAGTAGAAGTACACACTGCAGCTGTAGAGGGGTTGGGGTGAGAGCCCAGGCCTCCCTCTGCCTTAAGCTAGGCCCCTCTGTCTTCCCTTTTCATTCCTGCCCAGACCCCTGTTTTTCAGGTTCACCCTTCCCCAACCCCTACTCTGCTTCCTTTCCTCCGACTCCCGTACCCTGCTCAGGTCTCCAGCAGCCCTGACAGCTCTTCACATTGATCATTCCCATACATGCCTGCAGCCCACCCACCCCCACTCACCTTCCTTTCCCAAACCGTATTCTATCTTGTACTTCACCACCTGCCCATTGCTCAGGCTGGGGGGCAGGGGCAGCCACGCCACCCTGATGTCCGAAGGGTTGGGGCTGGACAGGGAGAGCTGGGGTGCTGCACTGGGGACTGAGACAGAAGAACATCAGCGTGAGCTCTGCTCCACCGACGTGGAAGGTGAGGCTCGGGAGCGGTCAGAGACTTGCCTGGGTCACACAGCAAGTCAGAAGTAGGCCAGGACCAGGATCTGAGGGAGGAAAGGGAGCTTCTCAGGGGAGCCCCAAGCTGAAGGATGAGGGGACATCTTTCCCACCCTGAAGCTGGAAAAAGTCTTGGAGCACAATCTTCCACGTCTAATGGGTTAATGTCACTGGCCCCTACCCCAGCTGGATGGCACATAGGTGTCAGGGAGAACTGCATGACACAGGGAATCATCACAAGACCTGGGCTTGAGTCCCAGCTGAACTACTGACCTGGGCAAATCATTCTCATTTTCTGGGCCTCAGTTTCCCCAACTGTGAACTGAGGAGAAGAACCCCGCCCACTCTCTTACAGGGCACAAAAGATGATATGAGCAGGTAAAAATGCCTTTACATTAGTAAAGAGAGGGTGAGCTCCCCTCCCCAGGGAATTCTCTTTACCCCAAGCTGCCCACTGCGAGTTCAGAGGCCCTACCATCATCCAGTGTGTGCACCAGTGCTGGGGTGGAGGTGCGGCTGGCTCCCAGGTGGGAGTAGGCCACCACGTAGAACTCATAATCTGTGTTGGGTTCCAGGTCCCGAACCTGTAGTTCTGTGGTGTCGTTGTTCACTGCAAACTGGTATTCCACATTGTCCATGCCTGGTGACACGGGGGACAAGGGGACTGTCATAGTGCCACTCCCCCGTGCTGGCTAGCTGGAGTCTGTATAGGAATCCTTCATATTGTCCTGGTGTCTATTTATAGCTAAATCATCCCAGATAATCTGAGCTGGAGTGTATAAACTCCCTCAGCTTCCTGTCTCAGTGTATTAATTCCTCCACTGGTTAGGGAGTGCTTTCTGGAAATGACCCCCCTCTCCAGTTAGTTAACTGGGATGGGAGGTGGCTCCAGGAACGTCCTCTCCCTCCTCTCTCAACAAACATGACTGAGGGAAGCAGTGGCCCTTCCAGCGCCAGTTGCCTAATCCATACCTACCATACTTATGCGGGTCTCTCCTATGGGCTCCTACCCCAGTCCATCCTTGCCGCAGAGGTACCCATCAGGCAACCCTTCGGTCATCCGACCTGAACCCCTTCTGGCTGCGCCCCGCCCGGGCCTGCGCTGGTGCATCCCGCCCCAGGCCGACGTACCCCGTGCCTTCTGGTAGTGGAGAGAGAAGCCGATGATCTGCTCGCTGTGCATCTCGGGCCGCTCCCAGGCCACCAACACAGCGGAGCTGCTCAGTGGCGTAGCAGTGACCCGCGTGGGGGCGCTGGGCAGCCCCTCGCGCACCACCACGGCCAGCGACGCGGCAGCGCACGCCATTCCCGCGCTGTTCTCAGCCACGCACTGGTAGTAGCCGGCGTCCTGCAGGCCGATCTG
This sequence comes from Pan troglodytes, assembly GCF_028858775.2. NCBI lineage: Eukaryota > Metazoa > Chordata > Mammalia > Primates > Hominidae > Pan > Pan troglodytes. Next base: position 57,388,931 of record NC_072414.2, read on the forward strand.
TGTGATGACCAGGCTGCCACCGCCGCCCTGGACCTTGACGCGCCCGTTGGGCCGCAGCGGCGCCCCGTTGTGCAGCCAGCGCAGCGCTGGCCGCGGCTCCCCCGACGCGCGGCACACGAAGCGCGCTGTGCTCGCCCGCGTCCGCGACAGCGCCTCGGGCGCCTGAGTGATGGCGGGAGCCGCTAGGGGCGCGAGGGGCGACGCTGAGCGCGGGATCCCGCAACTAAGGTCTCTGCCCCTCCCCCCAGTACCCCAAGCCTGCCCCCCACCGCCCTCCCTCGCTCCCCTTCCAATCACTTTAACCTCTCCCTGATTCACCCTTTCCAAACTACTCCGGCTCAGCGCAGACCTACCCTTTCTTCTCCCCATTTACCCCAGCCCCACAACGACCATTCTCTTTCTCTCCCAAAACTGTCCCCAGGCCTCCTCAGCCTCCCCTAAATATTGCTCCTCCCGGATCTAACCCCACCCCTAAATTTACCCATCTCCTTCCTCCCTGCCCTCCGATATGTCCCACACCTACCAGATCTACCCTGCCCCCCAGTTTTCTTAGTACCACTCAGATCACTCCACTATCCCCACAATAACCCCAGTCCCAACTCCCCGCTAATCACCCGCTCCAGGCCCTAATCACCCCTCTCGCTCCATCCCAGACTCAACGCCCCGCACTCCGTCCTCCAGTTACCAAGTCCCCATCCCTCGTCCCACCTCCGCCTTACTAGGGACTCCTCCCTGAGTTCGTCCTCCAGGAGAGCGCCTGAGTCCCCCCAGCACACCCACCCGTCCGCCTCCCCCTGCTCTATTCACCCCAGCCCCAGCTAACCCGCTCCCTCCGCCCTTCGGCCCGCCTCACCCAGCACACGGAGCTCAGCGGCTGCAGTGGCGAAGTCGCGCGTGCGGGGCTTGTTGGCGCGGCAGACATAGACGCCGGAGTGCCGGGGCTGCGCGCTGGCAATTAGTAGGTTGGTGCGGCCCAGGACGATGACATCTGTGGAGATGGGCTTCCCGTCTGGGGAAGGAGAGGGAGACGCGCTGGAGGGGACGCTAGGGACTGCCCTTCCCTTCAGTCTCCGAACCTCAGGAACACTCTGCACCCGGATAAAGCAAACACAACCGTCCCTGGTCCGAATCTCATTTCCTCCTCTTGCCGGGACTCTCTGAGCCCGGCTGTCTCCATCTGTAAGGGGGAATTAGCCCTTAACTGGCAGGGTTTCCATGAGGATTGAAAGAATGTCAGAACCCCTGGCACAGTGCAGGCATATATTAATAATAGGTGCTCAGCACACTGGTCAGTTTTCATTACTGAATTCATTTCTCTCAAGAAGGACATGCTCCTTCCCTGGGGTCCCAGCCCAGTACTATGATGAAGCTAGGGCTGGTAAGGTCGGACCAAGCCAACGATTCGAATGCGCACAAAGTTTTATCTCAATGTGAAATGAAAACCATTTAAAAAGCCCTTGCCTTGTAGACATGAACAGAAAATCTAGAGAAGCAATGCAAATAGCCAAGAAACACAAAAATGTTCAACTTCATGTCATCAAAGAAAGGCACTTCAAAACAGATGTTAGGCTGGGCACGGTGGCTCATGCCTGTGCTCTTGGCACTTTGGGAGGCTGAGGTGGAAGGATCACTTGAGACCAGGAGTTCAAGACCAGCCTGGGCAACATAGTGAGACCCCGTCTCTATTAAAAAAAAAAAGATATTAAAACACAGATGTTAATTTTCACCCATCAACTTGAGAACATTTTTAAAAATAGTAAATTGCAATGCTGGAGAAAGGGCCATAAAGGAGCTTCACCTAGGCCTTGAAGCCAAGGATTCCATTTATGTGTACCTGTCCTAGGAAGACGATCAGAAGTACAGGCAAGTATTTGTGAACAGAGCAGATCACTGCAGTGTTAACTGTAACAGCGGATAACTGGAAAGGACTTAAAAATCCAACAGCAGGAACTGGTGAATTACATTATAGCTATATTTAAAGTATGGAATATTAGTCATTACAATTTTTTGAAAAAGTTTTAAAGATAGAGAAATGCTTATGGTATACTGTTGAATGAAAATAGGACTTGGAACTGTAAATGCGGCAGATGTTCTCAATTTCAGGGAGAAAACTGTACATAGGCATAGAAAAACCTGAAAGAAGATATACTGGTACATAAACAATTTTTATTTCTGAGTAGTGGAGTGTTTTCTGCATCTATTTTTTTCCTAGTTTTCTACAGTGAACATGTACAACATCTGCAGTCAGAAAACAAAACAGCCGGACACAGTGGCTCACACCTGTAATCCCAGCACTTTGGGAGGCCAAGGCGGGTGGATCACTTGAGGTCAGGAGTTCGAAACCAGACTGGCTAACATGGCAAAACCCCATCTCTACTAAAAACACAAAAATTAGCCGAGTGTGGTGGTGCATGCCTGTAATCCCAGCTACTCAGGAAGCTGAGACAGGAGAATCACTTGAACCCAGGAGGCGAAGGTTGCAGTAAGCCAAGATCACACCACTGCACTCCAGCCTGGGAAACAGAGCAAAACTCCGTCTCAAAAAAAAAAAAAAAAAAAAAGAAAAGAAAAGAAAAGAGAGAGAAAGAAAACAAAACAGGCCGGGAGCGGTGGCTCCTGTCTGTAATCCCAGCACTTTGGAAGGCCAAGGCGGGCGGATCACGAGGTTGGATCACGAGATCAGGAGATGGAGACCATCCTGGCTAACACGGTGAAACCCAGTCTCTACTAAAAATACAAACCATTAGCCAGGCGTGGTGGCGGGTGCCTGTAGTCCCAGCTACTCGGGAAGCTGAGGCAGGAGAATCGCTTGAACCGGGAGGCGGAAGTTGCAGTGAGCAGAGATCGCGCCACTGCACTCCAGCCCGGGCGACAGAGCGAGACTCTGTCTCAAAAAAACAAAACAAAACAAAATCAAAAACAAACAACCCATGCCCCTTCCCTGACTTAGTGGAGTAAGTTTCTGGAAAGAAAGCAGTGCTTGGGGTCAGGAATGAAGCTCCTTTCCAGCCCTTCTCTTCCTAGGTGTCAGGATCCTCCGGGACAGCAATTCTCAAATCCGTACTGTGCACACGAATCACAGATTAGCAGGGGACCTTGTTAAGATGTAGAGGACTGAGGCAGGGCCCCAGATTCTGCATTTCTAACTAGTCCTAGGTAGTAGAGCTGAAGAGCACACTTTCATTTGGAGCACCGGGCGCAGTGACTCATGGCTGTAATCCCAGCACCTTGGGAGGCCAAAATGGGTGGGTTGTTTAAGCCCAGGAGTTTGAGACCTGCCTGCGCAACATCTAGAAACCCTGTCTCTACAAAAAAATACAGGCATAGCGGCACATGCCTGTAGTCCCAGCTACTCAGGAGGCTGAGGTAGGAGATCACCTGAGCCGGCAAAAGGTGGAGGCTGCAGTGAGCTGTGATTGCACCATTGCACTCCAGCCTGGGTGACAGGCAAAAAAAAAAAAAAAAAAAAAAAAAAAAAGATTCCTGGATCACGACTCTCCGGGGTGAAGAAAGGAGTCTGCAGTTTTAATAAGTCCCCTGGGTAACCCTGATGCATAATCAGGAATTAAGAAATATTGACATTAGAACTTCTAGGTGATACCACAAGTTTATCCCAGTAGTACAAGGGTCCTGCTGGCCCCCTAAGTAGGCAAGTGTCACAGGTCCAATGAGGCAGTGCAGGTCAGATAGGTGCGAAAATGCCAGCACTGTTCTATTTTATCAGCTCAGTGGTGGGTACATATTAATAGTTGTTCAATTTATTTTCTTTAAACTATATATATTCATGATATACACTTTTGAGTATGAGATATAAACTTATATTTTTAAAGATGTATAGAGTAATAGAATGAGTTGGGGAAAGGGGTAAAGAGAACTGGATTTAAAACTTACTTCTGCCATCAACTTGGGACAAGTCACTTTTTAACAACAAATGGAAACAAAAATAACCCTTGCTTTCTTTTTATAGGACTGTAGGAACTGGCGTACCAAAAAGAGAACAGACTTGAAAGCTTGGGTCCCGGCTCTTCCACTGCCTCTCTGAGCCTCAGTTTCTTCATCTGCCCACTGGGAATAATAGTTCTGGCCCCTCCTCTCCCCAGAGGGCTCTTGGAGGCTGACAGGAGAACAGGTGTGAAAGTGCTTAGGAGACTGCACAGTGAAATTTGGCCCAGCACTGGCGTTACCCTGATGGCATCTCCAGTCACTCAGTGGCACTTCTCACTTGTAGCCTGATACTGTCAGACCTCTCTTCATAGATGTGTGTTTTCTCTCCCTCACTAGACGATGAGTTCAGAGGGCAGGGTCCCTGCCTCTCTGTGTTTTGTTCACTGTGCCCAGTATGATGCCAGTCACACAAAGGCAGCAATATGCTGGGGTGGACCCAGAGCTTGCCTTATAGTTGCACGGACCAACAGAGGGGTCTGGTTCCACCTAACTCACTGGCTGTGTGGCACCTTCCCAGCTCTCAAGTACTCACTTGTAACACCGTTGTGAGGAACAGAAATATGTAATTATGGTGGAGAACCTAGCTCAGCACCTGGCCTCAGGAGGGCTGCAATAACCATTCTGTAAGTGGCAGCTTGGAAGTGCTTTTGTAAAGCACATGCTACACAGAGTGACAAGGAAGTCTGTCCAGTTCCCCACGCAGCTCCGACCTTGACCACCACACCCAGCCCTGGGAAAGGAGTTCGTGCCACACCAGAAGGTTGGTGACCACTGGGTCGTCACCCATACATCCCCCTGACTTAGGGGCATGTGAGATGCCACATCCCTCCCTTCCCATGCCCTCCTTCTCCCACCCCCTCCACTCACCTTGTCGGACCCAGGACACAAAAGGGGTGGGGTCAGCTGAGGCCACACATTCCATCACCACACTCTGGCCAGACACCACTGTGGTGTTCTCTGGGGCTGCCACAATGACCACGTCCTGCCCCCTGGTGGACGCCAGGGACCCTGGCGAGAAGACAGACCAGCAGGCAGCCTTACCATTAGGCATTTGCCATGCGATACCTCACCTGAGTCTCACAGTAACCTGGCGAGGTGGTACCGGGGACAGCAGCAATGATTCCATCTGTCAGATGGGGGACGTAGCCATAAAATTCAGCAGGGCTGGGACTGGACCTCTGAGCTGTTTCTTTTAGAGCCAGAAGAATTGCCTAGGCTTCAACTCAGCACCAGAGAAATGATTAGACAGACCCACACCTACCTCCATTCTTCCCTCCCAAATGCAACCCACCATCTAGGCAGAGGACTGTCAGGGTCATGGGCAAAGCACCAGACTTGGAGTCAACAGTTATAGTTTCTAGTTCCAGCACTGCCATTAACGCACTGGGTGACCTTTGGCAAATCCCTTCTCCAAAAGGCCTTGGATTTCCCAGTGGAAAAGGCAGACAGTGGGCTTGAGTTTCTGCCTGTGCGGCAGTTCCCTAAACCCTGATTTCCTGCCAAGTTCTTTGTGTGACCCTGGCCCCCTGGGTGGAGTGGTGAATATCTGGATTGTCCAGCAGGTGGAGGCAGATACCCCTTGAACAGAAGAAAGACGACACCAGACTGGGAGCAGCCTACCAGCTAAGCCCAGAAGGAACAGGATGGGGACGGGGTGGGAGTGCAGAGAGTGGGTGGGAGGTGGGAGGGATGCATGGCAAAGGGAAGCAAGGGAGGTGCCCCTGGGGGAGGCTTGAAGTGAGATCTGTTGAGCACCTGCCAGGTGCCAGGCACTTTCCATTCTTATCTCAAGGACTCTTCGAGCCTCTCTGAGCTGGGCATTTGATAAGGAGCCCAGGGTCATGCAGATGGTGAGCAGAGAAGGCAGGATTCAAACCAGGTCTTTCCAACCCCAAAGACTGTGCCCTTCCTAATCCATCACACTGGGGCAAGAGCTTTTCAAAGAAACGAGTAAAGGATAAGAGCACTAGGCCACAGGTAGCCAGATTTGCAAGGCACAGAAAGCAGAGAGGGACGAACCCCCCAGTGCCTGGACCCCTCAGCGACTATAGAAGGGCAGGAGAGAAAGGGGCAGGGAGCAGGGCTTCCGGGCACTGACACCGCCTCAGATGCCTCGCATCCCCACCTCTGTCCCCAGCCTTCGACACTGCATCCAACCAGAGGGCACACAGGCTCTGCATGAAGAGAGGAGCCCTGCCCTTGGAGTCTGGGGTCTTGTGTTCCAGCCCAGTTCTTTCTTCTCTGGTTTGCTGGGTGGCAGTACCCTCTCTGGGCTTCATCGCCTCACCAGTCAATGGGACCAACATTTATCACCCACTTGAAGGCAAGGCCTGGACCCCTTGAGGTCCCTCCCAGCTCTGAGGTGGCTGGTTCCAGAAACCCCCAGGTTTCCCCACCCAGCCAGCCCCCTTACCTCTGTGGGCCACACTGAGTAGGGCCTCCTGGCTGAAGTGCTGGCGAGCTGAGTTGGTGGCCACGCAGCGGTAGGGGCCTGCATCACTCTCCTGAACATCCAGGATCTGAAGGACGCCGTTGGGAAGCACGATGAGCCTTGGGAAGAGGGGAGCAGGCAACTGTGAGGTGAGCAGGGGGGCCACAGGGAGGGTGGCTCATGGTAAGATAAATGCAAATTAAAACTCTAAGATACCAGGCTGGGCACAGTGGCTCACGCCTATAATCCCAGCACTTTGGGAGGCGAGGCGGGCGAATCACATGAGGTCGGGAGTTCGAGACCAGCCTGACCAACATGGAGAAACCCCGTCTCTACTAAAAATACAAAATTAGCCGGGCGTAGTGGTGCATGCCTGTAATCCCAGCTACTCCGGAGGCTGAGGCAGGAGAATCGCTTGAACCCGGGAGGCGGAGGTTGTGGTGAGCCAAGATTGCACCATTGCACTCCAGCCTGGGCGACAACAGCAAAACTCCATCTCAAACAAACAAAAACTCTAAGACACCATTTTCACCTATTACATTGGTGAAAATCAGAAGGCTTAATAACACTCCATGTGGATGAGGGAATGGAGGAAGGCACTCCTGCCTCGATGGTGGCCCTGCCCATACACCATCTGCCCAGGGCAAATTGGTGATATCTCAACATCAAAACTTCTAGGGCTCTATCCCACAGATACTCTCAGATGTGTGCACAAGAGCACGTGTTAAACGATATTCACTCCAGCACTGTCTGTGATAGCAAAAGGCTGGAAACAACCCAAGTGTTCATCTGCAGGGTGGGAACTGGCTAAATTTGTTTGGGTACATTCGCACAATGGAATGTTAGGCAGCTGCTAAAAAGGAGGCAGCTCTGTGTGTGCTGATAGAGGGCCATCTCCAAATGTGTTCTGGTACAAAACAATATGTTTGGGGACATGTAGGCTTCTGTGCTTGCGTATACATTCAATGTTCCTGGTAACAGTGGTTGTCTCTGGGGAGGGGACCTGGGATCCAGGGGACTGAGGGTGGGAGGGACTGACTTTTTATTATATATCCTTGTATACAGTTGGAATTTTTTTTACCCCTTACCCATACTACCTTCTCCCTCCCTTAATAAAATACTCTTTATTCACACTATCTCATGTGACCCTTAAAACAAGCCCAAGACATAGAGGAGGTCACAACCTCCATTTTACTGGTGAAAAATAGGAGGGTATTTTCCCAGGATCTCACAGGTGGAGCAGAGTGAAAACTCGAACCCAAGTCTTCTGGTGCCAAATGTCATATTCGTCCTACCTGCCTGTCTTGGCAGCCATTGGATGGCTGAGAATGCCCTTGGAAAGGACGTGGTCTCCAAGCAGACCCAGCCAACACGTATGTTACTTAGAAGGGGCATGATGGATGAGGGTGTTCCCTGCCCTCTGGGCTAAAGAAATAGAAAGGTCCAGAGACCTTACTTGAGAAACGATGTAATCTGGGATAGGGAGGTCTCCATGGGGGTTGGGATGGTGGAGACCAGAGTGGGCTCCGACCTAAGGAGGGGGCGAATGCGTCCCTCGGAATCCTCCAACTGGGATCCCTACAGGGTCAGCTCCAGGTTGAGAATCCTAGTTTCTCAACAGAGCAAATGGTGCTGGCCTCTGGGATGTAGGCTGGGCCAAGGTCAGAGAGGGAAGGGGGCAGTTGTGCGCTTGGTGGAGATCCCTTAGCTCCTGGGGAAGTGGGGTCTAAAAAAATCTAAACATGGAACAGGAGAAGTAGTTCAAAGGCTGGGGAGGAAGAATGTTCTAAACAGGGGCCCTACAAACCTGCCGTGGCCCAAAGACTTAAAGGACTTAGAGAAAAAAAGCATAAATATGCCCTGCTCTTTCCTGCATCGCACAGGCAAACCCACCTCTGCCCCCAGCCTCTCACCCTCAGCTCCAACAGCTGCCTACATAAGTGCTGGGGCAGAGCGAGAGAAAGGGACAGGGAGACAAGTGTGGCTGGAGCAAAATCCTGGGCCAGGACCCAGTCTGCTGCCAGAGAAGAACTGACAGGAAAGGACGAATTGGGGAAGGACAAGTAGGACCCACCTAGAAAACAGGCCCCACCCCCATCCATCTAACGTGCTCTTCCTCCAAGACCTTTCTTTCTCCTCTTTTCCTCCCTCGAACTAGCGAGCTGACTATGCTGCTGGGAACTGCCTACATTTCCTAACCCCAGTGTTTCTAGGTCTTTCCAGGGAATATTGTGCTCCAAGTACTCAAGAGGTAGTCTCTCCTTTGAAAAAATAACATTCCCTTAATGATGTGATTGAGTGAATGAATGAGTGAATGAATGAATGAATGAATGAACAAATTAATGAATGAATGAATTCCTTTCCCCAGACATGGTGCTATTGCTGCAGCCAATAGAGGCAAGATGGAACCACTTTTAGGGTTCATCTAAAATCTTTTCTGGCCGGGCTTTTTGGGAGGCAGAGGCAGGAGGATTGCTTGAGGCCAGGAGTTGGAGACCAGCCTGGGCAACATGGCAAAACCCAGTCTCTACAAAAAATACAAAAATTAGCCAAGGCATGGTGATGCACATCTGTAGTTCCAGCTATTCAGGAGGCTGAAGTGGGGAGATTGCTTGAGACCGGGAAGTAGAGGCTGCAGTGAGCAGTGATTGTGCCACCGCACTCCAACCTGGGTGGCAGAGTGAGTCCCTGACTCAAAAAAATCTTTTGCTTTGCTAAAATGTCTTTTTAGAAGCTCTGTCCTTGGAAAGGTGTTCAAAATATATTAGTTAGTTGGGGGGGGGGGGAGTAAAAAAAACAGTGTTTATGAAGAAATTCTACTTTTAGAAAATAGAGAAAAGTTATATTAGGATATACATAGAAAAAGTCAAAGGTGGCAAAGCTCGTGTGGTTTATGGGGGTTTTCTGTAGGAGTGGGATTACGGGGGATTCTTATTTATTGTGCCTGTTAAGTGGGGTTTTTTTTTGCAATTAATATGTATCAGCTAGGAAATATAAAAATTTTTAAATGTAAATTGCTAATAATCTGTGCCCTTGTACACTTTGGTTTGTAACTTGGGCTCTAACACAGAAGCACTGTGACATGGTGGAGAGAACTGGTTTCAATGTATGTGATTTTAGCAAGTGACATTCTGTATCTGGGCCATAGTTTTCTCATTTGAAAAATGGGTTAAATAATTCCTGTCCTGCCTTCTTCACAACCCTGACCCTCTTATTGTGTTTTGAGCTCACATTAGATAATGGACATAAACATATTTATGAATTGCAAGCTCTAAACACATGTTTACAATGGTGTAACCCATATACGTATTTCAAAAGACTGCAAGGAAACGCTCAAATTGGTAAAAGCTGTGTTCAGTCAGTAGGTGACTTTTTTCCCCTTTCTGTAAAGTTGGTATACTCTACCATTTTAAAAGAAATTCAAATTTCAAATAAAATAAAAGCTACTTATAAAATGAAAAACAATCTCAACTCGAAAGGAAGGGATGATTCTTTTTCCAGCCTCAAACCTGAGTCTGCTGCTCCTACCCACAAAAGGCCACTTGGGCCCCGAGGATTAAAGAACACAGAAGAAATGACGCAGCTGCTCTGAATTTCCCAAGGGCCAAGGAGCCCCCACCCTAAGCCCTTGAGATCCACCCAGGGCAAGGGGATACTGGCTGGAAGTCACATGAGATTGACAGAAATGGTAACCACTGGGAGAGGGTAGGGCCGGAGCCCATGTTATTTAAGTCCCTTAGTTCCATGTTTCTTAAAATGTGAGTGAATGGCGATAACAAAATGATTTCAAGTGGATCCAGATACATGGCTTTTTATCCTAGAAGTTACATTATTTATTTTTATGGCTATCTTCTATTTATGGCAAGTGTTGCTGGTTTTCCATTTTATTGCAGTGAGATAATGTTCCCTTTTAAAATGTGTTCAAGTTACGAAAGAGCGAGTTGATGTAAAGAAAATTATGAAGTGGTTGTGTAAATGGTATAAGTATGGTCACAATTATGAAGGTGGTTTTTGAATACCTGGGATTTGGGAAACATTGCTCTCGTTGATTACTAGTTCCCATGAAAGAAAAATTATCCCCTAGATTATCCCCTATTATTAGAAAATAGTATGAGTACCGGGGATTTGCCTTGGGGTCTAGTCTTTACCATCAGTTCCAAACGAAGCACATACACCCTGATGCAGTGTGTTTATTAACTGCACATGTGCACACGTTACACCAAGGCATACGGTCTCCTTCAAACCACTGGGCTGAGTTTATGAATAGCATATTTGTGCATGCACTATATCTGGGCATGTGTAAAAATACATACCTTGGGCATAATCAAGTTGCTGTTTTAGACATTTCTTTATTCCCCCCACACAATGTGCCGGGACATGCGAGCCTAGCTTATTTATAGATGAGGATCACTTTTCAGAGGACTTGGGGGCAAACACTCCCAGAGTCCAAAAACTAGCAGCTCTGGCCTCCTGGGTTAGGTTTGTGGCTTCACGGGATGACGCCTGAGCTAGACGTTGGGGGTGGTGGGGAGGTCTGAAACCCACTGGTGTGCTGAGAAGCTTTGGGGAAGTAACTTCTCTGCTCCCAGCCACAGTTGGACTACAGATTTCTAAATCCACCATTAATTTTTTAAAAAATTAAAGTTGTAATGTGATACAAACTTCTTCAGACCTCACAGGTTCCGCACCCAACCACCAAATGACACCTACCAGAGGCCTGTGTATCCTCCACGCAGGTCACTGGAGTCTGACACTCTGAGTACTAAGCTGTGTGACCTGGGGCAAGTTATTTCTGCCTCTGATCCTCCAATCCCTCATTTAACAATCCAGATAAAAATACCTACCATATTCATATGTACAGACCTGGAAGGATGTTTATCAAGTGGTAAGTGAAAAAAAAATTAAAGTTGCAACATAATCCCATTTTTGTTTTTGAAAAAAAAAAAGATGATTCAACAAAAAACCTAGTATGTACAATATAATTTATTATTATTATTATTATTCTGAGACGGAGTCTTCCTTTGTCACCCAGGCTGGAGTGCAATGGTGTGATCTTGGCTTACTGCAACCTCTACCTTCTGGGTTCAAGCGATTCTCCTGCCTCAGCCTCCTGAGTAGCTGGGTTTATAGGCGCCTGCCACCATGTCCAGCTAATTTTTGTAATTTTGGTACAGACGGGGTTTCACCATGTTGGCCAGGCTGGTCTTGAACTCCTGACCTCAGATGATCCACCTACCTCAGCCCCCCAAAGTGCTGGGATTACAGGCGTGAGCCACTGCACCTGGCCTAAGTTTTGTATTTTCACTCCAGCCTGGGTGACAGGTGAAGTGGCTCAATTTTGGCTCACTGCAAGCTCCACCTCCCGGGTTCAAGTGATTCTCCTGCCTCAGCCTCCTGAGTAGCTGGGATTACAGGCATGCGTCACCACGCCTGGATAATTTTTGTATTTTTTTTTTTTTTTAGTAGAGATAGGGTTTCACCATGTTGGTCAGGCTGGTCTCGAACTCCTGACCTTGTGATCCGCCCGCCTCAGCCTCCCAAAGTGCTGGGATTACAGGCGTGAGCCACCGCACCCGGCCTAAGTTTTGTATTTTTTGAGAGATGACATTTCACCATATTGCCCAGGTTGGTCTCTAACTCCTGAGCTCAAGCGATCCGCCCGCCTTGGCTCCCAAAGTGTTGGGAGTACAGGCGTGAGTCACCGCGCCCAGCCATATTGATATGAATTTTAAAAATGCATCTGCTAGGAATATAAATTAAAAGTAAATAGAGGAAAATGTGAAAATAAGAAATACCTACATTAAAGGATGATTGGAAGGGTTAAGTGAGAAAACATGTAAAAGGCTCAGCACGTGCCTGGCCCAAGGTACACTCCCATTAAGTGGTTCATGTTGTGACTTTCAACATGGTGAGATTGTGCTGCCTTCTGCTACCCTCTCTGGGGGGCATCAGGAGTAGGCTCTCGCGTGGTTCTCTCCTGCCCAGCTCATCTGTTCTGGGTTCATGGAACTCCCAGGAGGCACCCATCATCACACAGTGGTGACAGGCTCCACATTTAGAAAGGCACAGAACTTCAAATGTCAGTGTTAGAAAGGCTGGGTCAGCATTTCCCAGGGTTCACCCTCTAGAATGCTCATTCATGGGATGTTAAGGGGCTCCTGGGCAAACGAGCCTAGGAAGTGCTTCGTTAAACAAGGTCAACAGGATTCTCGATACAGCACTTCTCAGGGCCTTGCCAACTCCAGGAGGGAGATTTACAGGCAGTTTCCTGTTCTTATTTGATCATAGAATACTTCATTCAAGAAGCATTTAAAGGGACTAACATTCTATAAAGGCCACGCTTTGGGAAACCACAATCTAAATCAATTTTCATTTGTTTCCCCCTTTCATTTTATAGGTGGGAAGGAGAATAGACTGGGTGAGAAGTGACTCTCTGAGGACCCGTGGGGCTAACCCATCACCAAAGTCAACAGGATGTCTATCTCTTTTTTTTTTTTTTTTTTGAGACAGGGTCTCGGTGTGTCACCCAGGCTGGCTGGAATGCAGTGGCATTATTACAGCTCACTGTAGCCTCAACCTCCAAGCGATCTCGCTCAGCTTCCCAAGTAGCGGGGACCACAGGCACCGCACTGCCACACTGGGCTAATTTTTGTATTGTTTTATAGAAACTGGGTTTTGATATTTTGCATAGGCTGGTCTTGAACTCCTGGGCTCAAGTGATCCTCCTGCTTTGTCCTCCCAAAAGGTTGGGATTACAGGCATGAGTCACCACACCCAGCCAGGATCTCTTATGTATGGACCTCTCACCCTCTTCCTCCCTCACAACTGTCCTGTGGCTTTTCTACCCCAAAGTTTCTCCTACAACCCCCATCCTTACCTACACATGGGCAAAAGTCAGAGGAGCTGGGACAATGCAACACAGGCAACAGAAGGTTGGATCCAGGGGAGAAAGGGCAGTGTTTCAGAGCCCAAGGAGCCCCACCTCCACCAGGACGGGAGAAGGATCTAGCTGGTAACTACAGCTACCGAGATATAGGGAGAGGACTGCAGGGTGGCTGGGAAAGGCCTTGGAGCCACATTTCCAAAGATACCTAAGAATCCAGGGGGTGATGACTGAGTCATGAGACCAACTCAGAGACCACAGATGCAAATGAGCCATGTGGTTTCTGGTACGCTGCATACACATCTGGACCTACCCAGGAAGCCACAAGAGGGACCAAGTCCAAGGTCTAGCCTCTGCTTCCCTTCCGCCTTGGAAACTCTTCCCTGGGATTGCTCTACCCATCCATTGCCTTTACAGGGAAAGAGGAGAGTGAAAGAGGAAAGACCTCTACAATTCACTTCTCAGAGGGCTGCGCCCCACTGGATGGAATTGAGAGAGGAAGAGAAGTTATGCATCTAGAGTGGAAACTCCGGAGGAACCCTGAAAAGAGAAAACCTTCCCAGCAGCCTCGGGGAGCCCTCAACAGACAACCAACATTCTGCCAATGGCTCACGGTATAGCTTGGGATAAGCCACAGCTCCTCTCTGGCCCTCAGTCTCCACAATAAAGCAAGTGGTTGGACTAGATGTGCTGGGAAGGACTCTACTACTACACCTACCCGGGCTCCACAGCTCAATGGGTGGCTTCCTCCCAGGGAGCAAAAACTTCTTGTCCAACTTCTCTTTGGGACTAGACATGAGTCAGGAGTCAGGCGGTGGTTGACACTCAAGTCAGCTTAGGTAAATGCAGCTACCTCGACTCTAAGAACCTCAGTTCTGAGCACACCCCAGAGCCCTCTCTGCCCTGCCTACCAGGACCCGCTCCCCTACAGGGCACTCACCGAGGCTCCTCAGGCAATGTCACCTGGTCCTTCTCCCAAGTAATGATGGGAGCTGGCAGCCCTTCAATGTGGCACTCAAAGCGAGCTGTCCCGTTCTCCTCCACCGTCTGAGACTCCGGGTGCAGAGAGAAGTCTGCGAGTGCTGGGGACAGTGAGACACAGGCAGGGACGGGAAAGGAATAGGAGAGAGAAGCCACAGCAAGCACAAACAGTGAAACACATCCGCATGGAGACACAGAAACACAGAGTCACAGAAACACACAGCAGAGCCAATTCAGACCGAGGGAGACACAACAAGAAGTGGTGATTAGCGGTCAGATACTGCCAGCAGAATGAATTCCAAAGCCCCCCTGCCCAACATCATCATGATGGTCAAACTATACAGTAAGATGCACACTTCTTCTGGCCTGAAAGTTATTTCATGGTGATCTGTGCCTCCTGAGAGCCCCCTAAGGGGTAAGGCTGGAGCGTGGGGTTTGGCTCCACATGTTCCACCTGCCGTGCAGGCAGGAGCTCCCTTAGGAGGCAGCTTTGTGCCTCTGACACAAAGGGGGCACTCTGGCAGGCTCCCTGGAGGACAGCACAAGCCCAGACTCTAGGACTCAAAGGGAAAGAAAAGCAGAAGGAACAGGGGAGTGGAGAAGAAGAGGGAAGATTATGGAATACCCAAGAATGAGGATAGACAATACCAGGAAGAGACCTATTGAGCAGGATGGGAGGCAGGGAAAGGGGGAGTGGGATCAAGAGAGAGGCATTTGTGCAAGTAACTAACTGCAGATCCCACTTCGCACACCCCAAGTCTAGGTTTCAGCCTCAGCCCCCCGCCCGATGCAAGCACTTACTGGCAAGCTTGACGACAGCAGTCTGGCTGGCCAGCACTCCGAGGGGGCCGTGGGCTAGGCACGAATAGTTGCCTTCAATGACCCCCACAGCCTCAGGGACTGACTCATCACTGCCATTGGGTGCTAGTGGCTGGGACAGCCACAGGGAACCATTGGGCAGCAGGTGTAAGTGGTCGTGCTCCAGCAGGGTGTCCCCATCCTTGCTCCAGGTCACCCTGGTGGGAGGTCCAGCGGCAGCAGCCCCCAGGCTACAGTTTAGCACTGCAGCCTGCTCTGGGCCCAGGATCACTTGCAGTGGCCCCACTCCACAGCTCAGCTCCACAGTCTTCTCCTGGGGCAACAGCAGCTCCCCTGCATAGAGGAGGAGCACGGGGCCATCAGTGTATGTCCCCCCACCTCCCACAGCCTCTGCTCCTGAGTCACCCATGCAGGGGCTGGGGCAAATCAAGGAGAAACACCTGCATCTGGATCCTGGCTCTCCCCTTACTAACTGTGACCTTGGACAAACTGCTGCATTCCTCTGTGCCTGTCTTCCCCTGCTGCTCAATTTCCTCATAGCAGCATTATTCATAATAGCCAATGAGTGGAAACAACCCAAAAGCCCATCACCTGATGAATGGATAGATTACTCAGCCATCAAAAAGAATGAAGGACTGATGCATGCTACAAGGTAGCATGAAAACTTGACGCTAAGTGAAGGAAGCCAATCATAAAATGCCACATTTTGCATGATCTCATTTCTATGAAATGCCCAGAGGAGGCAAATCCATAAAGACAGAAAGTGGATTAATGATTGTCAGTGACTGGGAGGAGGAAGGACAGAGAGTGACTGCTAATGAGTACAGGGTTTCTTTTGGGGGTGATGAAAATGTTCTAGAATTAGATAGTGGCTGTGGTTGCACAACGTTGTGAATATGAATATACTAAAAACCACTGAGTTGAACACTGTAAAGGGTGAATTTTGTAGTACGTGAATTGTCTCTCAATTAAAAAAGCATACCAGCCTGGGTAACACAGAGAGACTCCATCTCTACAGATAATTTAAAAAGTTAGCTGTACATGGTGGCACAGGCCTGTGGTCCCAGCTACTCAGGAGGCTGAAGCAAGGAGGATCGCCTGAGCCTAGAAGTTCCAGGCTACAGTGAGCCACGATCACGCCACTGCACTCCAGCCTGGCTGGCAGAACAAGACTCTGTGAGAAAAGAATATAGTGGCTGGGTGCAGTGGCTCACACCTGTAATCCCAGCACTTTGGGAGGCCGAGGCAGGTGGATCATGATGTCAGGAGTTCAAGACCAGCCTGACCAACATGGTGAAACCCCGTCTCTACTAAAAATACAAAAATTAGCCAGGCGTGGTGGCACGCACCTGTAATCTCAGCTACTCAGGAGGCTGAGGCAGGAGAATCGCTTGAACACAGGAGGTGGAGATTGCAGTGAGCCGAGATCGCCCCATTGCACTCCAGCCTGGGTGACAGAATGAGATTCCATCTCAAAAAAAAAAAAAAAGCACAGTGCCTGACACAGAAAGGGAGCTCAGTAATGTCATTCCCTACCCTGGAACCTAACAGATCATATTGATCATTATTACCCAATCAAAAATATGCCACTGGAGGCCAGGCATGGCGGCTCACTCCTGTAATCCCAACACTTTGTGAGGTTGAGGGCCAAGACAGGAGGATTGCTTAAGCCCAGGAGTTTGAAACCAGCCTGGGTAACATAGGGAGACCTCATCATTACAAAAAAAAATTTTTTTTAATTAGCCAGCTGTGGTGGGAGGATCCCTTGAACCCAGAAGGTCAAGGCTGAAGTGAGCTGTGATTGCACCACTGCACTCTAGCCTGGGTAACAGAGTGAGATCCTGTCTAAAATACATACATATACATATATAGATCTCTCTCTCTCTCTCTCTCTCTCTCTGTACACACACACACACACACACACACACACACACAGGCTAGAAAAATACCATATCCAAGAAACATTTAAAATGTATTATAAGTGTGAGAAAGTGTGTGTGTGTGTGTGTGTGTGAATACTATATATTTTGAATAAACAAAACAAAAATAAGTCCCAGCTGTTTGGGGGAGCCACCTGGATGAAGGAAAGTCAGACATTCCCCCTTCCCCAACAATGAACTAAGTGAGCAGATCCTGCTGGGAATTGTTAAGTGCCCCAGGTAGGGACTAGACTCAAGCTGGATTCAGACCCAGCATGAGAGGAGGCTCCCATGGCTCATTCCAGGCCCTGGCAGCCCACAGCCTGGTCTGTACTGGTGACTGGAGAAGCTCAACACTCCCTGCAGCTAATTTCCCCAAGGCCATGCAGGAGGCCAGAGCCAGGACTCAGGTCTCCTGACTCAATCCAGGGTTCTTTTTTCTCCCAAGGCCCCAGAGGAACCTACAGACCCCAACACTGCCCTTGCCACAAAGGGAAGAGTAGGGAAACAGTAGAGGAAGGGAATGCCATCCCAGGGTCAAGGCAAAAACACACAAAAGCCAATGTTTATTATTGGAACCAATGTTCTGCAGGGCCCAGCCACCATTATTCATAGACAAATGGTTGGTTCTCCCTGTTGTGTCTTCCAGAAGGTTGACCTGCTGCCTCCTTGTCTTATAAAAGCTCAATGGCCCAAGGTCCCTTCTTAGGCTCTGGTCTGACTCCTTACTTTAAGGCAGAATGGCATGTCTGAGAGGAACCAGGGCCAGAGGTCAGGACAATGGCCCATACTCATCACAAGGCAGGTCTGGGCTGACAGAGCCACGTGGGGACGTGCACAAAACAATGGCGAGGGAATCAGGAGACCCTCGGTTCTAGATCCAGCTCCATCACAGTCTAGCCATGTGGTTTTGGCCCAGTCATTTCCCCTTCTGGGCCCCAGCTCACTGGAATGTAGCAGGTGACCTCTGAGATGCTATGATTCTATGATTATTCACGACATGGACACACCTATTCCTGAACAAACATAAAACACCATTGAGACCACACACAAATTGATAAACATAGCTCTGCACTCCTAAACACATGAGCCTCAGTCTCTGCCACACTCATCAACACTTGGACACACAGGTCAACATTTAGAAGCCCTGTGAGTCTCCAGACTCCCTTCCCACCAGCTCCAAAGAGGAACAAGAGTGAGGGGAGAAGAGCAGTGATGGCTGCATGAAATAAGAGGCCAGGGCCTGGGATTGCAGTGTGAAGGGTGGACGGAGAGACAGGACCTGACCTGGGCTGCTGCCTTTCTTAATTCATCAGATGGGTTCTGCTGGACACCTCTGGCTTCACAACTAGTCTCAGCAGTACTCGCGGGCTCAGCAGGGAGAAGCAGCCCCTGCCCTCACCAAGTTTGCATTCTAGTTGGGGAAACCAATCTGGCATTCACACTACTGCGGGCCACGTGCTGTGGTGGAAACAGCTTTTGACCTTGGGGAAGAAGATCAAGGTTTCAGTCTTGCTGCTCCACCTACCAGCTCTGTGACAAGCCACTTAACTTTTCTGGGACTCAGTTTCCACATGAAGATGATACCACCGAGCGTGAAGGAATTAAACGAGACAATGTATGTCAGGGCTACAGCCCAGAGCCTAATAGACATCACTCAAGGAATGGGAGCTTATTCTTTGTTTGTTTGTTTGTTCTTGCGACAGTTGTGCTCTGTTGCCCAGGCTGGAGTACAGTGACATGATCTCAGCGCACTGCAACCTCCACCTCCTGGGTTCATATGATTCTCCAGCCTCAGCCTCCTATGTAGCTGGGATTACAGGCATGCGCCATCACACCTGACTAATTTTTGTATTCTTAGTAGAGACAGGGTTTCACCATTTTGGCCAGGCTGGTCTTGAACTGCTGACCTCAAGTGATCTGCCCGCCTTGGCTCTGGAAGATCACGCCTTGGCTCTGGAAGATCCAGTGCTCTGGAAGAGCACTTCCAAAGTGCTGGAATTACAGGCATGAGCTACCATGCCCGGCGGGGAGCTTATTCTTTAAAGGCACTTTGTAACTATAAAGGGCTGTACAAGTGCTATTTGCTGTTCTTATCATCCAGTCCCTTCTATCTCTAAGGCCCTAGATGCCATGATTCAAGTACAGGGTAGGGGGAAGGCAAGCCCGGCTCTCAGTCCAGCGGCTTCCAAATGCCCATTCCAGCCACTAAGCAGTAGGTTTGGGTTTCAGGGGAGAAAACCCCCAAAGGACACAAATCCCTGAGCCCTCCGGCAGCCTCCCTGCCCCCTAAAGCATGTCCCAGGCTTGGAAAATCCCCTGCTGCGTTGAACAAACAATGTGAACAGTTGGGGCCCGAGCAGCTGCTGGGTATGTCAGCAGCCTGGGCTCTGGCAGGCAGGACGGCCGCCAGAGGGGCTGGCGGCTGGCTGGGGAGCCCAGAGGAGGCTCCGATTCCCTTCCTGAATATTCATGGATCAGCAGATGTCTGGCTTCCCCACCTCTGAGGAGCTCAGCAAGGCAGGAACAGGGAAAGCAACAGGAACGTAGACACAGAGAGAAGATGGGGTCCCCCTCAGAGAGCAGCAGTGCTGTGCCAGGAGCCCAAGACAGCCCATTTTAGTGGAAACGTCTGTGAAGCCTGAGAATCCTCATTCCACAGATGGGGAAACTGAGGCCTGGGGAGGGGTCTCATCTCTGTGGAAGACAGTCTGGGAAAACTGCCCTTCTTTGACTTTTTGGGGATGAACCAGCATTGAGGAGACAACTGCTCCTGAATAAGAGGGTTCTCTCTGCCTCTGTGCCCAACCTGATTTCTGTGCCCAGGAAGCGCATCCTTAGGGACTCACGTGCCAGCCCTTCTGTGAGGCTGCTCCTACCTTCCCCAGGTAAAGTTTTTCCTAAGTCTCACACTGAAAACCACTTGGAGGTCCCTTACTCTTGCCTAGACAGACAAGGGGGTGTGGTGGGACAAGCCTGGCCTCAGAGTCCTGGGTTCTAAGTCCAGTCATTCATTGCATGACCTTGTGTGAGCTACTTTCGTCCTTTCAGCCTCAGTTTCCCCAATTTTAAAATGAGAAGTCTCCGAACTTCTCAAACATTTTCACCCAAATTCTCTCAACAGCAGAGGAACACATATTTACGAGGCTCGCTGACTGCCTAAAATGTTTTGACTTTTTTTTTTTTTTTTTTTTTGAGACTCGCTCTGTCACCCAGGCTGGAGTGCAGTGGCGCAATCTCGGCTCACTGCAAGCTCCGCCTCCCGGGTTCGAGACATTCTCCTGCCTCAGCCTCCCGAGTAGCTGGGACTGCAGGCGCCCGCCACCATACCCAGCTAATTTTTTGTATTTTTAGTAGAGACGGGGTTTCACCGTGTTAGCCAGGATGGTCTCAATCTCCTGACTTCGTGATCCGCCCGCCTCGGCCTCCCAAAGTGCTGGGATTACAGGCATGAGCCACCGCGCCTGGCCAAACCTCTAGCACATTTTGCATTCTGCTCCATAACACAGCAATATTTGTTTTAATATAAGTGTGGTTCCCATACCACCAAATCTTTTCATAAAAGCGATGCTCTGGGGAGGGGACCTTATTTGTCCAGGAGCTTCATGGCCAGCGCTTACTTGCCACCCCCAGCCCACTGTCATGGCTGACCCCCAACATTTTTAGCCCTCCCTCTCAGGGCCGGGGTGGACACATTGCAGGTGCCCAGTGGACACTTGCTGCCCGCTGGCTTTCTGTCTTGAGGGGGCCGCCCCTCCCATAATCCCTTCTCCTCAATCTCCTCAGTGAGACCCTGTCAGAGACACAGAGCTGCTGCATTTGGGAACCCTAGGGCCACCTCTCAATCTCCTTTTTCTGACAGATTATTTTACCCACTTACAGGATAAATTGGATTTTATGAGGCCAATTAGAACCCAGACAGAAAGGAGATTCGCTGCTGAGCTCCAGGGCCAGCTCAATGCTGTTTCGTGGGATTAGTGGAGGCCTGGCGTGAGTTCCATTTTTCAGTGAATTCTTAGGGAAGGGGCGTGTAGCTGGGGGAGGGGAACAACGAGGCCAAGATGGCTCCTTTATTAAGCCAGGAACTTGCCACAAACATCACATCAGTGCCTCCTCACTTCTGAATTTCAGGGCCCAACAGATTTACTACTTGTTTGCAGTCCAGGAGAAATTCTCCACGACACCATCACCATTCTCCTTTCCCAGAGAACACAAGTCGGTTCCTTCCAGAAACCTCCCTTCCTGCCCCCAACCTTGGCCACCTCCCTTACCACATGCTGAGCCCCTCCCCCCAACAGCTGGAAGGAGAGTTGGGACAGTTGCCTGGGACACAAGGAAGGCCTCAGCTCTCCCTTCATCTGCAATCCTGAGGGGAGAGTCTCAGCCTCAGCCTATCCAACAGCAAAGCCAGGCTCAGCTTGACCTGCCTATCTCCCGCTCCCCTGAGACCCTCTACCCCTCCACACACAGCAAACCATGGCCAATTCTCTGAAAACACATCTTGTTCCATGCATTGCTGGTGCTGCTCTCACTCCCTAGAACAGCTGTGATGTCCCTGGTTGATTTAGACACCTCTCCTTTTTCTGCCCCGTAGAACGCTGGCACCCCCATCATCGCAGTTATCACTCCAGATTTTTTTTGCGGGGGGAGACGGAGTCTCACTCTGTCACCCAGGTTGGAGTGCAGTGGCATGATCTCGGCTCACTGCAACCTCTGCCACCCAGGTTCAAGTGATTCTCCTGCTTCAGCCTCTTAAGTAGCTGGGACTACAGGTGTGCGCCACCATGCCTGGCTAGTTTTTGTATTTTTTGGTAGGACGGGATTTCACCATGTTGGTCAGGGTGGTCTCGAACTCCTGACCTCAAGTGATCCGCCCATCTTGGTCTCCCAAAGTGCTGGGATTACAGGAGTGAGCCACCACGCCCAGTCTTCACTCTAGGTTTTTGACTTGCCTTTCTCCTCAACTAGGCACCAAAGTCTTGGGGTTATGTCTTAGCTTTCTAAATCCTCGGTACCTGGAACAGTGCCTAACACACAGTAGGTGCTCAATAAACATTTCTTGAATGGATGAGTGAACCCATGAAGACATCCTCAAAAAGATAAGGCATAGAGCCCCCTATGCTTTTCCAAGCATCAGTTTCCTTATCTGTAAAAACAACAGTAACTCCCTTCAGGGCAAGAAAGGATGTCAGGAAGACATGTGGAAACTGCCTAGCACACTGCGTGGCACCCAGTAGACATGACATGCTTGAAAAGCAGAGATAGAACAGCTGAAGTCCACACTGAAAGAAACCCTGTACTTAAACATGACCAGGCTGGGGAGATCACTACCTTGCCTGTTCTCTTGCTGTATGGCTCATATGGTTAAAAAATTTATTTCTCTTGTGCCCACCTGTCTCTCCCAGTACTTTCTGCTCACTAGCCAGAGCTTTGTCCTGCAAACTATCTAACAAGGTCATAAGTCCCTTATAGAACCATCCAGGAGTCTTGGGTCTGCACCTGAAGGACAGCTTATTGGTCCTTGCTTCCCTGATCCCAAGGACCCCATGGGCCCCCAAATCCAAAGGATACCTCACTCAGCCTCAGCAGTGAGGCAGTAGTAGCTGGCAGCCCAGTTGGCACAGGTAACAGGGTTTGATTTCTCTGCATGTCAGGCTACAAAACATACTCTCTGGTTTTCCTTCCCTGGCCCCCTAGCTCCTGTCACCCACCTCTGACCAGGCTGGGGTCCTCTCCCTCAGAGCCATGCTTACTCCTCCCCCTGCCCCCAAGCCTGCCTGGTAATGACATCTGTTCTGCATCTGGAATTCCGTATCAAGTCTGGTTGCTGTACCATGGGAGAGAATAGAAAGAGGTGGGTGGGGGGTAAGTGGAGGAGGGTGGATTCCAGAGCCCAGATAGACCCACTTGAGAGGGAGAGCATGAAGCTGATAACATCTCATAAGGTATAGAGGAGTGCAAAGAGAGTGAACTTGGGTATCCCTAGAAAGGGTGGCCCCATTTCAGTCCCTAATCATGTAACTTTGGGAAGTCACTCAGTTTTCTCATCTGTAAAAACAGGTTCATGCTAAAATTGTTTCTTCTTTTCTTTCTCTTTCTTCTTTTGAGACAGAGTCTCACTCTGTTGCCCAGGGTGGAGAACAGTGGTGCGAGCCATCATAGCTTACCACAGTCTTGAACTCCTGGGCTCAAGCAATCCTCCCACTTCGGCCTCCTGAGCAGCAAGGACAACAGGGCACACCACCATGCCCGCCATGCTTTTTTTTTTTTTTTTTTTAATTTTTCGTAGAAATGAGGTCTCAATATGTTGCCCAGTCTGGTCTCAAACTCAGCTCAAGCGATCCTCCTGCCTCAGCCACACAAAGTGCTGGGATTACAGGTATGAGCCTGGCCTGAAATTATTTCTAAGTTCCTCTCAGTGCTGACATTCAATTATGCGCTAATTGTGAAATTGCTTCACTTGAAAGAGATATGTTTAGGAGAAAAGAAATGCTAATTAACATGTAAATGTGTGTTTAATTGAGTCATGAAAGCACATAGAGGATCAATGAAGGTTTAGATATCTTCTGGATAAGATTCATTATTAAAAGAAACTCCAACTGTTTGACCTGATTCCTAACTTCCAAGATGGGGAAAGAGGCCCACCCCAAATGACTGAGATTGGCCTCTGAGCCTCTGGGCTGAGAAAGGGATGGGGGAGGTGAGGAGTTCCCAGGTGAGGAGAAAGCTCTCAAGTTCTTAGAGGCCTCCTATTACTGACCTCTAGGTTCCCTACCCTCCAAATTCTGACTTGGGAAAAAGGGAGAGCCGAGAGCCCCACCTTTGTGCGTGTGATAAGAACAGAGCTCGGCTTCTCGCCACCTGTTCACAAAGGGGTCCCAGTCCCTGACTCAAGAACAGTGTTGGGAGGAGATGGGCAGGCACAGGCATTATCCTAACCCCAATACCAGCCCTACATTCTGCCTCATGTTTTGTTGTTGTTGTTGTTGTTGTTTTGAGACAGAGTCTCACTTTGTCGCCCAGGCTGGAGTGCAATGGCGTGATCTCAGCTCACTGCAACCTTCACCTCCCAGGTTCAAACGATTCTCGAGTCTCAGACTCCCAAGTAGCTGGGATTACAGGCATGCACCACCACACCTGGCCAATTTTTGTATTTTTAGTAGAGATGGGGTTTCACCATGTTGGCCAGGCTGGTGTTGAACTCCTGACTTCACGTGATCCGCCCGCCTTGGCCTCCCAAAGTGCTGGGATTACAGGCGTGAGCCACCGCGCCCGGCCTATTTCTTACTTTCCTCTCTCTCACCCCCTACAAATTCAATCTATCCTCAAGTTCTACTGATTCTATTTCCTGAAAATCTCTGGAATGCAGCCACTCCAGCCCAACCCCAACTGCCACTATGCTAGCTGCCACCGTCCTCTCTTCTGGATTGCTACAACAGCCTCGAAGGAGCTGGAGCTTCCTGCCTCCAGCCCCACCCAATCCATCCTCCACACTGGCTGGAATGAGATGATGCAAAGCTGATCTTAAATCCTGTCAAGGGCTCATGGGGACTCTCAGGCCAGAAACCTTGGTGGACCCTGTAAAGCCCTTTGTGAGCTGGATCTAGCTCCCCTCTTCAGCCTCCTGTCTTGATACTCCCTGATCCCTTTCCATGCTTCCCTCACCTGCCCCCCACCCACCCCTTGTCCCTAAACTCCAGCTAGATTTAGTTTAATCCAATGATCTCAACTAAATCACCTCTGAACTTTGCACATGCTGTTCTCTGGAAAACTGTCCCCATCATCATTCTCCCTCTACAGGGCTAGCTCCATGTCGAGCTCTACTACTCATCACTTTCTTCAGGAAGCTTTTGCTGACCTTCCCAGATCGGTGTAGGAGCCCCTCCTTCCTGCGTCTTCCCCAGCACTTCAGGGGACTTGTCAGTTTCCCCCTCTACCAGACTGAAAGCTTTGCACCAGGGATCAGGTCTGCCTCCTTATTTACTATATTCTAGGCACTAGGCACAAGCTAGCCTATAAAAGGTGCTCTATAAATATTTGTTGAACGAATGAATGACCTCAGTACAGATCAGGGTGGCTAGTCATGACTCGACTGGAGTGTCCCCCGGCCTGCTGAGATTTGGAGGACCAGGGCAAGCTGTTGTAGCCACTCACACTGCAACCAAGAGACGCCGCAACTCGGTCCCTCGCCTACTTTGTGCGTTCGGGAGCAGGGAGAGGCCAGGGAAGCTGGGTCCCTCGCAGCAGGTCCTAAAGGTATTGAATAATGCGCCGGTGCGGTTCCCAGCCCTGATGCCGTTTTGCTGGGTGACCCTGAGCTCGTTCCAGGAGCCCTAGGAATAGCGGAAGGTGGGGCAGGGGAACTATTCCTTAATCCCCTGAGCTCTGGGAAGACAGACCTCTCTCTGACACTTCCCCGCCCCTTTCACCTGACAAGCCAGGGCCTCCAGCTCCTCTGGCCCAGCAGCCGAGACCCAGCCTCGCGGCGGCCTCCAGCTTAATCCGCGGTTGCGGCTGGAAAGGGGCGTGTCTTTGTAGGGACAGAAGGGGTCCGAGGAGTTCCCGGCACTTTCCCACCCGCTGTTTGGTTTTCCTGGAGATGGGCCTGGGGCTGGCCAGGCGGAGGCTCCTTCCCCCCGCCTCCCTCCCACGTGGCCTGGCTGAGTCTCTCTGGAAAGCCGCAGCAGCTGGAGAGAAATCCCCCTCCCCACCCCCACCTCCAAGTCCCTCCCCGACTCTCCCCGGACACATCCTCAGCTCCCCCCTCCGCGGGGAAGGCAAGAACTAGGCGAACAAAGCGGCCAGCCCATCCCCCTCCCAGCCCTGCCACCTACACTCCCCATGAGCCGCCCCCAAACGCACACCGGACAGGAAGCGACAGAGCTGTGGGTGGAAGCCGCAGCCCTAGACACACACCCTTGGGGACTTCGCTATCCCCTCCCCAGCCCTTTCTCCAGCTTGGACAACTCTGACTTACCCCGTACCCACTCTGCACTGGGCTGCGGACTGGATGAGGCCCTGCTGACCTCGTCCACGCTTCCCTGGTCGGTCCCTGGGGGGTGGGGCCGGGGTGACACGCGTCCCATCGTGAGAACAAGCGCTGGACATGTCCACGAAAGCAAATGGTTTCCTGCCCCCTCCCCCAGTCCACTGCTGGCCACAGGTTTTGGGGAGCAACACCTCCCTCTACCCCTCTCTAACCGGCCCCAGGGACCACACCCACTGGGCAAAGTTGAGTGTTGTTTTATCACCACCACCCCCAGTCAATCGGGATCCATCGCTCTGTCCCCCACTATGGGCAAGGACACTTCCCAAATGCCAAGGCCAAATATTAGCTCAGCCCCATAAACACAATTGCACACGCACCCGACCCAAATGGAGGTGCAGACACAACCCCAGTTCCCTCCTCTTTTACACACACTCTCAACCCAAGACACGCGCAGGCAAGGCAGAGCCCGCCCTGCGAAAGCCACCGACACCGCAGCTACCCGCCCCGCCGATGCCACGCCGCGACCATGGCACGCACTGCGGACACGACAGGAGCACTCCCAACACACACACACAGACACACACACACACACACACGACTCCAGACTCTGCGAACCAAAGGCACACACCCACTGCGGACAAGCACGCCCCACAAACGCCCCCCGGCCGCAGCTCGCAGACCCCCGCGCAGGCATCGCGGGCACCTGGACGCGCAGCCCCCGCACTTGCTCGGGACTCCGGCTTGAGCCAGCCCCGCAGCCCGATGCAGACCAGGGCGCGGGCGCACCAGCACTCCGCAGTCGCTCCTGCCTCTCCGGGCGCCCGCCCTTACCGCGCGCGGCCAGCAGGCAGAAGGTCAACGCGAGGAGCCCGCGGCCGCGGCCGGCGTCCCCCCGCGCCATGGGGCTGGGCTCGGGCCGCCGCCGCCGCCGCCGCCTCCCCGTGCTTCGGCCGCCGCCGCGGGGGGAGAGCGCGCCGGGCGTCAGTGGCCCGGGGAGGCGCGGCGCCGCGGGCGGGGGCGCGGCCTCGGGGGCCCGGGCCCGAGCTGGGGCCGGCGCGGGGGCCAGGGCCGCTGCCGCCTCACCCGCCCCTCCATCGCCATCTTGGGCGAGCGGCCCGGGAGGGGGCGCCCGGCGAGTGTGGCCGCCCTGGCCCCGCCGGGGACCCTGCGCCCGCGCGCCACGGCCCTGCGCCGCGCGGGGGCTCCTCTCGGCCCGGGTCTGTGTCCCGGTGCCTCGCCCTCTCCGGGTCGCCGCGGGCCCTCGTGAGGCCGCCTGTTGCTGGGTCTGTCTCTTAGTCTCCCTGTCTCTGAGTCTTCTGGTCTCTCTGCCTCAGCGTCTCTATTTCTTCTCCCTGTTGCTGCCTCGGGGTCTCCATCTCCGTTCCAGGCTCAGGGGAAGGCAGATTCAGGGCCACGGTCTTTGTCCAGATGGCCCCCTTGCCACCCGAGCCCAGTCCATTCCAGCCCAGGTCCTGGCCTGAATGCTGGTTCGCTTCTCCACACGTTGCGCCAGCCCACCTGCGGAGATCTTGATAGTCCTATCTGCCATCCCAAACCAAGGGCTTCTCTTGGCCTCCTTCCCTTGCTCTGGCAGTAACTAACACAGGCAGGACACTTTTACACTACCTTCAAGCACTACCATATTCAGATGTCGCCGCATGGGGAAACTGAGGCTGGAGAAGGTGAAGTGACTTGCCCAAGGACAGGAGGCTAGGGAGCAGCAGATACAGGACCTGAACCTTGGTTTTCTGACTTCGGAAGGTCATCTCCACTCCCTCACCCTGCCTCTGCTGTCCAGCATTTACTGAAGTACCCTTTCTCTCATTCTTCAACGGTACTTTCTCTAACCTACCTAGCCAGACTGTTTGCCTCAGTATCCCGCAAATATTTCTTGTTCTACAGCCAAGGGTTCAATTGTCAGGCTAGGGTGGGGAAAAGAGTACAGATTCAATGACCTAGTTAAGGTCCTTTCCAACTCCAAGATGCCATAGTTCTTCCCTTCCCTGTGTCTCTAAGTGTTCCTGTGACTTAGAGCCATCTTGTCTCTACACCTATCTGTTGTCAGTTAACCCTCAATAATCACTGGCGCTTTGCGTATCTAACAGGCTTGGCGTTTATTCATTCATTGCCACGCCCCATCTTCACTTGCCCTATCAGCAGCATTTGACTTAGTGAATCACTCCCTCTTCCTTGAAACACTTGCTTCCCTTAGTGATCTCATCTGGTCCTCAAGGCTTTAAAGAGCATCTTTATGCTAATGATGCCCAAATGTATACTTTCAGCCTAGACCATCTTTCCTGAACCCTGGACCTCTGTATCCAGCCATCCAGGCCCCAGTTCCTTTAGCTGTCTAGTAGACAAACTCATCCTGGTCTTTTCTATCAATCTTTCTCCTCCCACAGTCTTCCTCATCTCAGTTCCTTTCCTGTTGCCCAGTTCAAAAATGTAGAGGCCAGGCTTGGTGGCTTACGCCTGTAATCCCAGCACTTTGGGAGGCCGAGGTGGGAGGATCGCTTGAGGCCAGGAGTTCAAGACCAACCTGGCCAGCATAGCGAGACCCGCATTTCTATTAAAAAAAAAATGTAGAGTCATCTCCTACTCTTCATGTTCAGATCCTTCACCCTCCACTTTCTCACTGTGGCCTTGGTCCAAGACCCGTCACCTTTCACCTGGATTGTCGCAGCAAACTCCTCACTGATCTTTTTCTGTCCTTGTCCTCCTTGAGTGTTTTCTCAATACAGCAGCCAGAGTGCTCCTGTTAAAATGAGATCATGCCACTTCTCTGCTAGAAACCCACCAGCGGCTCCTATGTCAGAGCAAAAGCCAAAGTCCTTATTGTGACCCACAAGGCCTATCTGATCTGTAGGCTTGCGCTACCTCTCTGACCTCCCCTTCGACACCACCCCCTGTGCTCACCACCTCTGCAGCCACACCATCCTCCTTGCTGTAACTTGATCGCGGGCAGCCTCCTCCCCTCCAGCCTCAAGACCTTTGTCCGGCCAGTGCAAGTCTAGAGATCTGTTCCCTCATACTGGATACCGTAAAGGCTTTCTCACAGCCTCACCCCCTACTCTTCCTATCCTCCTTCCCTGCTGTCTATTCTTGTCTTTAACTGTCACTTTCTTTTTTATTTTATTTTCTTTCTTTTTCTTTTTTTTTTTTTTTTTTTTTGAGACAGAGTCTTACTCTGTCCCCCAGGCTGGAGGGCAGTGGCTCACTGCAACCTCCGCCTCCTGGGTTCAAGTGATTCTTGGGTCTCAGCCTCTCAAGTAGCTAGGACTACATGCCCAGCTAACTTTTTGTACTTTTAATAGAGACGGGGTTTCATCATTTGGTCAGGCTGGTCTCGAACTCCTGTCCTCAAGTGATCCACCTGCCTTGGATCCCAAAGTGTTGGGATTACAGGCGTGAGCCAGCACGCCTGGCCAACACTTGTCACTTTCTTTTTTTCTTTCTTTTTTTTTTTTTTGAGATAGAGTCTTGCTCTGTCGCCCAGGCTGGAGTGCAGTGACACGATCTCAGCTCAGTGCAACCTCCGCCTCCTGGTTTCAAGAGATTCTCCTGCCTCAGCCTCCCAAGTAGCTGTGATTACAGGTGCCTGCCACCATGCCCGACTAATTTTTTGTATTTTTAGTAGAGACGGGGTTTCACCATGTTGGCCAAGCTAGTCTTGAACTCCTGACCTCAGGTGATCCGCCTGCCTCGGCCTTCCAAAGTGCTGGGATTACAGGCATGAGCCACTGCGCCCGGCCAACACTTGTAACTTACTAATATGCTCTACATTTTACTTATTTTCTATCTGTTCCCCCACCCCTCACAATCACAATGTGTGCTTCATGAGGACAGGGATTTTTGTTTGCTAGGTTCATTGCTGAATGCTAAGCAGCTAAATCAGTATCTCACAGTGTGTAGGTGCCAGGGGACCTGGATAAAAAATACAAGTCCCTGCCCACAAGGAGAGTAGTGTCCTAAGTGGCATGGGGTGGCAGGGAGGATGGAACAAAAGGAGGAGGGATTTACCGTGTGTGGGGTGGGGGGACATGGAGGTTGAGAAGAAAGGCTTCACAGAACTATTGATTGGACAAGTGTGATACGGTCTGTGATGGGGTACAGGGAGGAGGAGCACTCGGGCCAGACCTGTGGATGTTTGACATGGGTCTGGACAATTTAAAAGGCTAGAACTGACAGGGTGGTCAAGAAACTCCCTCTGCAGAGGCCCTGGGCTGTGAGAGCACAGGGAATTGTGCTCTTCCTGCCTGGAAATGGCATATCCAATCATTGATTCAAGGGGTACCTGTTATGGGTCAGGCCCTGCTCTGGGCACTGGGAGCAGACTGGCGAACAAGAGGAATCTTGCCTGAATGGTGCTTAGGCTACTGAGGGAGATGGACAAGTGTGATACAGTCTGTGATGGGGTACAGGGAAGAGGGGCACTCGGGCCAGACCTGGGGGAAGCAGAGAAGTCTTACAGGAAAGACAGTGTAAGCAGAGTGCAGGAGGTGTGGACTGGGCAGGGGAGCAGGGGCAGGACATGAAGCCAAACAGGGAGGCCAGGGCCAGATGGACTGGCCTCATATGTTATCTAGAAAGCAATTGATTTGTCAATCGAATGAATGAACAAGGTGTTGCCATATAGAGAGACTAATTCTACCAGCCACATACAAAAATCTAATTAATTTATCTATATTCATATCTCACTACACGGGCTCTGGGTAGGGAGTAAATGTGAGAGGAGGAGGGATAGAGTTACAGGTTCAGGCCAGCCAAGCCCAGCAGGAGTAAGAACCATAGTTCTTGTCCTGCCTTGGTTACAGACTTGCTGCATGACCTTGGGCAACTTCCATCCTCTCTCTGGGCCTCAGTTTCATCACTGAGACAAAAGGGTTGGGGTATGATGCACATTTCTAACCAGTTCCAAAGAGTTCACAACATTAAAAGTGGATATAGCACCTGTTTTAATGTCTTTTTAAAAATCAATCGGGCTGGGCACGGTGGCTGGCACATGCCTGTAATCCCAGCACTTTGGAAGGCTGAGGCGAGCGGATCACCTGAGGTCAGGAGTTCGACACCAGCCTGACCAATATGATGAAACCCCGTCTCTACTAAAAATACAAAAATTAGCCAGGCGTGGTGGCACATGCCTGTAATCTCAGCTACTCGGGAGGCTGAGACAGGAGAATCGCTTGAACCCAGGAGGCAGAGGTCGCAGTGAGCCAAGATGGCACCATTGCACTCCAGCCTGGGTAACAAGAGCGAAACTCTGTCTCAAAAAAAAAAAATCAATAATAAAATATTCTATTATTTTCCTCTTTCAGCTGGTAACATGGAAAGCTTCCAAGGGTGTATGGGGTGTTCCAGGGTGGTGGTTAGTGGAGGGTCGAGGAACATGCTCAGATAAACATGGTTCACTGTCATGGTTTTTATCATTAAACAGCTTTAACTTATTTTCATACTTGGTCATTTATACACTGTTTAATTTATAGCCACGTGGGACCATAAAAAATATATGACAGGCCGGGTATGGTGGCTCACGCCTGTAATCCCAGCCCTTTGGGAGGCCAAGGCAGGCAGATCTCTTGAAATCAGGAGTTCAAGACCAGCTTGGGCAAAATGGTGAAACCCCGTCTCTACAAAAATACAAAAAAATTAGCTGGGTGTGGTGGCGTGTGCCTGTAGTCCCAGCTACTTGGGAGGCTGAGGTGGGAGGATTGCTTGAGCCTGGGAGTCAGAGGTTGCAATGAGTCAAGATTTCACTACTGCACTCCAGCCTGGGTGACAGAATGAGACCCTGTCTCAGAAAAAATAAACAAACAAATAAAACAAAACTCAGTCACTGACAGGTCAAAAACCAAATTTATTTTTTGTTAGTTTGTTTGAGACAGGGTCTTGCTCTGTTTCCCAGACTGAAGTGTAGTGGCATGATCACAGCTCGCCGCAGCCTCAACCTCCTGGGCTCCAGCGATCCTCCCACCTCAGCAGCCCCCAAGCAGTGGTAGGTGCCACCACACCTGGCTAATTTTGATATTTTTTTGTAGAGGTGGGGTTTCGTCAGATTGTCCAGGCTGGTCCCAAACTCCTGAGCTCAGCAGCAGTCTGCCTGCCTCAGCCTCCCAAAGTGCTAGGATTACAGGAGTGTGCCACTGTACCTGGCCTAAAAAACGATGTTTAAAAAAAACAAAATCTAAGGACAACTGAATCTAATTTGGCTTGTTGTTTACTGGAAACACAAATCATCCATATCCACAATATACTTTTTCTGTGGGGAATACTTCCCAATAAATCCTAAAATCTTTTATTTCACATCTCAGAAATAAAACTCAGAAAATTTAAAATATTTAGCACAAAAGGCAACCATATTATAAAAGCAATTTTTGTCTGTTTTTGATCCTATAACACACTATTATTAATTTCTTTTTCTTTTTCTTTTCCTTTTTTTTTTTTGAGATGGAGTCTTGCTCTGTTGCCCAGGCTGGAGTGCACTGGAATGATCTGGGCTCACCACAACCTCCGCCTCCCAGGTTCAAGTGATTCTCTTGCCTCAGCCTCCCAAGTAGCTTGGACTACAGGTGCATGCCATCACGCCCGGCTAATTTTTGTATTTTTAGTAGAGACGGGGTTTCACTACATTGGCCAGGCTGGTCTCGAACTCCTGACCTTGTGATTCGCCCACCTCAGCCTCCCAAAGTGCTGGGATTACAGGCGAGAGCCACGGCACCCGGCCCACACTATTATATTTCACTGTATATTTGGTCCTCAAACCACAAATATATATATAAATAATATATATATTTATTTGTTTGTTGACAAATGATGCTTTTTTTTTCTTTTTCTTTTTCTTCTCTTCCTTTCTTTTTTGAGACAGGGTCTTGCTCTGTTGCCCAGGCTGGAGTGCAATGGCGCGATCTTGGTTCACTGCAGCCTCAACCTCCCAGGCTTAGGTGATCCTCCCATCTCAGCCTCCCTAGTAGCTGGAACCACAGGCATGCACCCAGCTAACTTTTGAATTTTTTGTACAGACGGGGTCTCACTCTGTTGCCTAAGCTTGTCTTGAACTCCTGGGCTCAAAGCAATCTGCCCGCTTTGGCCTCCCAAAGTGCTGGGATTACAGGCATGAACCACTGTGCGTGGCCCCTAATTACTTTAAAATAGGCGTGCATCATTTATTAAATGAGGAACAGGGTTTTTAAAATAATCAATTTAATTTAAATATATTAAAATTACCTTGAATTAACATGTTGTTTTAAAGTTATTTTTTTTCTTAACTTCCCTGAGACAGTTCTAGGACAGAAGTGACATCTTGGGAACAGGTCAATGTGGTGGTTAAGAGAATGGAACAGGGCTAGAATTCTTGTAGGTTTGACTAGGTGGATGGGATACTACTAAATGAAGGGAACATGGGGGAGGAGCAGAACTGAGGAGAGAGAAGTGAATTGGCCTTTTAAACAAGTTGAGTGTGAGGGCCCTGTATGGCATCAAGTGACAGCATTAAAGTGCTAGAAATGCTGTTTCTTTTTTGTTTTTTTCGTTTCATTTCGTTTATTTTCTTTTTCTTTTTTGTCTCTTTTTTTTTTTTTGAGACAGAGTCTTGCTCTGTCACGCAGGCTGGAGTGCAGTGGCTCACTGCAACCTCTGCCTCCCGGGTTCAAGCGATTCTCGCTCGTGTTTCAGCCTCCCAAGTAGCTGGGACTACAAGCGCCTGCCACCATGCCTGATTAATTTTTGTATTCACCAGGCTGGAGTGCAGTGGCGCGATCTCAGCTCACTCTAACCTCTGCTTCCCGGGTTCAAGCGATTCTCCTGCCTCACCCTCACAAGTAGCTGGGAGGCTACCATACCCGGCTAATTTTTGTATTTTTAGTAGAGACGAGGTTTTACCATGTTGGCCAAGCTGGTCTCAAACTCCTGACCTCAAGTGATCCACCCCCCTCGGCCTCCCAAAGTGCTGGGATTACAGGCATGAGCCACCGTGCCTGGCCAATTTTTGTATTCTTTAGTAGAGATGGCGTTCTGCCATGTTGGCCAGGCTGGTCTTGAACTCCTGACCTCAAGGTGATCTGCCTGCCTAGGCTTTCCAAAGTGGCTGGGATTACAGGTGTGAGCCAAAGGCATGAGCCACAGCGCCTGGCCTGGAAATGCCGTTTCAATCTAAGCAGAGAGATCAGAACCAGACAAAGTATTCTGTGAGCTGGTACTTCTCCTATCAGAGCACTGAGGACACTTTATTATCATCCTTTGTTAAATCGTCTGGCTCCACTGCTAGACAGTAAGCTCATTGTGGTGGGAACCATGTGTCCTCCCATCTCCCTGGCATCTAGCACAGTGCACAGAAGATAGTAAAATCCCAGTGAATGTTTTCTGAATGAATGGTTTTTAAAAGTTAATTCTTTATTATAAACCATGCAAAAATGATGAAAATTTCATTTATTTTATTATTTGACTTTTTTGGAGAGACAGTCTCCCTTTGCTGCCCAAGCTGGGTTTAAACTCCTGGCTCCAAGTGATCTTCCCACCTCGAACCTCCCAAAATGCTAGGATTACAGGCTTGAGATGCCTGGGCCAAAAATGATGAAAGTTCTAAATCTCTAAGCAGGGGACAAGATAGCACATTATTGTGAATGGAGTTTGAGCATCAAAAAAACATTGGGAAGCACTTACCTGAGTAATCTCTAAAATGTCTGTTGGCTCTCTGACTCTAGATCAAGAATTTATGGATGACCTGCTCTGTAGACCAGCAGTGGGGGTCCATGGTACTCACATCATTCTAGACTAGATAACCGAAGCCACCACCGTGGTGGTTTTAGAGTATGTCTACAAGTTATTTGACATTCTTCCCTTTAAGAAGTAGAGGCCAGGCGTGGTGGCTGTCGCCTGTAATCCCAACACTTTGGGAGGCCAAGGTGGGTGGATCACCTGAGGTCAGGAGTTTGAGACCAGCTTGGCCAACATGGTGAAACTCCATCTCTACTAAAAATACAAAAATTGGCCGGGTGTGGTGGTGTGTGCCTGTGATCCCAACTACTCAGGAGGCTGGGGCCGGAGAATTGCTTCAACCCAGGCTTCAGTGAGCCAAGATCACACTACTGCACTCCAGCCCAGACAACACAGTAAGACTCGATCTCAAAAAAAAAAAAAAAAAAACAGAATGTGGCAGAGGTGATACTGCCTGGTTTCTGAGGTCTGTCACAGAAGGGGATACTACTCCTGCACTGCTTTCTCTTAGGGAACATGCACCTTTGGAGCCCAGGGCCACCATGTAAGAAGTCTAGCCACTTTGAAGCCCTCCATCATGGAGACCCCATGGAGGCAGAGGGGCTGGAGGGGCCCCAGCTGTTTGGCCCCCAGCTGTTTGACTCCTTCCAGCCCAGTAACCACATGTGTAAGTGAGGAAGCCTTCCCGACTGCTCTAGCCCAGCCATTGTCTGACTGCAACCACATAGGAGACCCTGAGCCCAGCCAACCCCCAGGACTGTGAGAGATAGTAATACAAATGACTGTTGTTGTTTTAGAGCACTCAGCTTGGGGTGGTTTGATATATGGTAACAAACCTGATAAGCAGTAGAGCTGCTGGAATCTTTACTGGGTTGAGTTCACTATTAGAACCACTCATTGCCTCCCCCATTTATCCCCTTTTAAGGAAGATACAAAAGATAGGTATGTTTCTAATATCTTCACCCTTCATATTCAAAATTATCACCCTCATTGCTCCCCTGCTTAAACCCTCTGAGTCAGCAGGATGGGTCTCATTTCACCCTGAGTTGCCTTTCCACACCTTTCTCATCAAGTCTCTAATCAATTTGTGGAATTACGGGATATTTTTATTTTCTTCTTTGTGCTTTTCTATGTTCTTTGCAAACTATCCACATTGAACACTTATTTTTGTAAGGAGAAAGAGTAAATGTAACATAGAGAGGAAAAAAATACCTATAATCTTCAGTTTGGGATGATGAAAATATTCTGGAGGTAAATAATAGTGATGGCCACACAATGATGTGAATGTACTTAATGTCACGGAACTGTACACTTAAAAATGGCTAAAATGGGCCGGGCACAATGGCTTACACCTATAATCCCAGCATGTTGGGAGGCCAAGGCAGGCAGATCTCTTGAGCTCAGGAGTTCAAGACTAGCCTCTGTGACATGGCGGAAACTCATCTCTACAAAAAAATACAAAAGTTAGCCAGGCTTGGTGGCGCGTGCCTGTAGTCCCATCTACTTGGGAGGCTGAGTTGGGAGGATCTCTTGAGCCTGGGAAATGGAGGTTGCGGTGAGCCGAGGTCTTACCACTGCACTCCAGCCTGGGTGACAGAGCGAGACCCTGTCTTAAACAAACAAAAAAAGTAGATAAAATGGTAAATTTTATGTTATGTATATTTTATCATAGTAAAAAACATAGACTCCCTTAAAACTCAACTCGAGTCCACACTGACCTGTCCGTCCCACTCAACAGGTACTAACTAGATTATTTCTCATATGGTGACTTCTTTATGTTTATATTTCTCAGATGACACTGGAAGTTCCTTGAGGACAGAAACTAGCACTGTGCAGGTGGCCATGCCTACAGTACATTCACACACCAATTGCCTGGAAATCCAAACACATTTCTCTAAAGAATCAGCACAGCAAATGATAGCTTCATCTCAGACTAGCAAATCAAAACCAATTTAACTCATTAAATATTTGAAGTGTTGTATATATTGCAGGGAAACATTGGAAATACTAGCAATTAAGCAAAATAGATAAATCAATGGAAAGTTTGAGGAGTTTGGGGTCTAATTAGTAATAAATATATAAGCTAAAAAATAATTATTAACTAGGTAAAACAAAAAGCTGTTCATGACCGAAAACAAAT
Organism: Pan troglodytes; assembly: GCF_028858775.2. Taxonomy (NCBI): domain Eukaryota; kingdom Metazoa; phylum Chordata; class Mammalia; order Primates; family Hominidae; genus Pan; species Pan troglodytes. The sequence continues at coordinate 57,425,747 of NC_072414.2, forward strand.
TCAAAGTTTAGCAGTGGCTCATGCCTGTAATCCCAGCACTTTGGGAGGCCAAGGCAGGTGGATCACTTGAGGTCAGGAGTTCAAGACCAGCCTGGGCAACATGGTGAAAACTCATCTCTACTAAAAATACAAAAAAGTAGCCTAGCATGTTGGCGTGCACCTGTGGTCCCAGCTACTCTGGAGGTAGAGGTGAGAGGATTGTTTGAGCCCCAGAGGTGGAGGTTACAGTGAGCCGAGATCGTGCCAGTGCACTCCAGCCTGGGTGACGGAGTGAGACCCTGTCTCAAAAAAAGAAAATATTTGAAGTTTATTGTGTGGATTCATCTCTGAATACATTTACATAGTCTTAACGATGTAAAAACTGAATATAATCTAGTAAAATTACAATAAAACTATACTGAAGGGATGAGGGAGATAGGAACTGTGGGTATTTGGTGGAAATGGAAGGGAAAACAGCTAAATTCTAATCATTCACAATGGGACGCCACTAGATAGTACATAAAAATTGAAAAAAAAGAATAATAATACAAACATATTACTTGAGACTTATTATAGAACTTGACTCCAAGCTATGTGCCTGTGTAACCCTGATACACTTAAAACTTTAAAAAATTTGTTAAAAGGTGGTGCAGGTAGACACCCTCCTGCCCTCCTGCTCTCCCTCCTCAGCTCTCTAGGCAGACACTTTTCCACCTGTCCATCCCATCAACGGCTACTTCCCACTTGGAACCACTGCTCCCAGATGCTCACCTCTGCAAGGCCACCTGCCCCAGCAAGACTGGGGTTCAGATTCAGTCTCTCGGTCCCCTTTTATAAGGCCCCTGCACATCTGGCACAATGGGCTGAGACCTGCTCTCTCCTGGGGTCTCTCTGGACGCTCTGCCTGCAGCTGGACACACTGATCGTGGCAGGATGGGAGCACTGTCTTCCGCAGAACGGAAAGAACTGCGACACCGTCGTATTGTCCATCCCTCTTTGGAAGCTCACCACCTCGGGCTGGAGACTGTGTCTTCCCACAGCTTCTAGGGGCTGGAATCCTCACCCTGAGCCTGTTCTACCCAACAGTCCTTTGCTCCGACACTTTCCCCATCAAAGCACGACTATCCCATGACCTGTCCCTTCATTTGTCTCCAGATAAGCTAGGCCGGCTGAGGTGAAGCGAGCAACAGAGCTGGGGGCAGATGCACAATCTCCTTAGCTTCCGTCATGCGTGGCCCTTTGCACTTCTTCCCTGGCACCCCCAGCTTTTTCTACCATTCTCCCCACAATCAGCGCTCCCAGTATGCCAGCCCCCACACCCCTTATCCCTTCATCCCTATTCTCCCTGCCTGGAATGACTTCCTCCCACCTGGGGAAGCTTGTTCTTTAGTGCCCAATCCAAATGCCACCTCCTTTGTGCAGCCTTCCCTGACCACCCTCTTTTCCACTGCCCAGAGAACTAATAGCTCGTGTCTGAGTGCTACATGCCAGGCACTAGGAGCTTTGCATGTGTTTTCTCATATCAAAGCCCACAGCAACTCCGTGAAGTAGAATAATCATTAGCTCCATGTAGCTGCTCAATTCATGTTGCTCGCCGATTAGCTGGTGAAACCAGGATCAGCATTCCACTTCTGCACTGTGACCTTGGGCAAGGCATATACCTCTCTGAGTTTTCATTTATTTCTCTGACCAAAAAAAAAAAAAAAAAAAAGTAGGGGAATAATAATATGCCTGACATCCCAGTTTTATTGTGGGGATCAAATTGAATATAATGATGTCATAAGGAAGTACTCTAAGTGGTGGGACACTAACCATACAAACGTTAGCAGTTGGTATTCAGAGGAAAATGTGTCACCTGGCTCACAGGTAAAACATTTTATCGCTAACAAGGGCCTTACAGTTAATGATGCCTTCATTTAAAGCAATAAGCAGGTCGGGCACAGTGGCTCACGCCTGTAATTCCAGTGCTTTGGGAGCCTGAGGTGGGCAGATCACTTGAGGTCAGGAGTTCAAGACCAGCATGGCCAACATGGTGAAACGCTGTCTCTACTAAAAATAAAAAAATTAGCTGGGTGTGGTGGTGCACACCTGTAATCCCAGCTACTCAAGAGGTTGAGGCAGGAGAATCGCTTGAACTCGGGAGGCAGAGGTTGCAGTGAGCCAAGATCACGCCACTGCACTCCAGGCTGGGCGACAGAGTGAGTGAGGCTCCGTCTCCAAAGAAAGAAATAAAGGAATGTGCAATACCAGAAGATCAGCCTTTGGGTCAGGTAAGTGTGAAGTATCTGAGGCCAGGGCAGAGTTCAGTCACCCCCACAGGAGGCTTTTGTACCCACCCTTGTTCATGGCCCAGAAGCTGCTGTCCTCCCAAGATCCCTGGGGCTGAGTCATATTCCTTTCCCCTTCCAGCATCTATCTTCTCCCCAGGGTTTGGGCCTCACAGCTCATGTCCTGGAGAGCACAGTGCGCCCTCTGGCAGGCCTGGATGGGTGGGGTTGGATCAACAGCAGGAGGGCCAACTTCACTGTCATGAATCACTTCCAAACCCCCATCCCATGCCAGTCTGTACTTGACAATTTGGCCTCACAGCAACTCTGTGATGTATTAAAACTCCACTTTAGGGTCCAGGAAACCAAGGGTAGAGAAGCAGAGGTGTTGCTCAAAATCACAACTGCTGGATCTGAACCCAACTCTATCAGATCCCAAATTCCCTTCTCTTTTTCATGCTCTCTCTCCTTTCTCTGGGCAAGTTCAGGGAGATTCACATCCAAGATCCACCCAGCACACACTTCTTGAGCTCAGCATCAGCTCAGTCCCTGAAGGAACTCAGACTTCAGGCAAGTATCATATTTCCTTGATTCTAGGATCATTCTTCTGTGTGTGTGTGTGTGTGTGTGTGTGTGTGTGTATTTGGTTTGGTTTTTTGTTTTTTGAGACAGGGCCTGGCTCTGTCACTTAGGCTGGAGTGCAGTGGTGCAATCACAGCTCACTGCAGCCTCAGCCTCCTGGGCTCAAGTGATCCTCCTGCCTCAGCCTCCCAAGAAGCTAGGACAATAGGCATGTACCACCATCCCTGGCTTTCATTTTTTTTTGAGACAGAGTCTTGCTTAGTCGCCCAGGCTGGAGTGCAGTGGCGCCATCTCAGCTCACTGCAAGCTCCGCCTCCCGGGCTCACGCCATTCTCCTGCCTCAGCCTCCTTAGTAGCTGGGACTACAGGCACCTGCCACCACGCCGGCTAATTTTTTGTATTTTTAGTAGAGATGGGGTTTCACCGTGTTAGCCAGGATGGTCTCCATCTCCTGACCTCGTGATCCACCCGCCTTGGCCTCCCAAAGTGCTAGGATTACAGGCGTGAGCCATTGCACCCGGTCCTGGCTTTCATATTTTTTGTAGAAAAGGGGTCTTGCTATGCTGCCCAGGCTGGTCTTGAACTCCTGGGCTCAAGCAATTCCTCCCACCTCAGCCTCCTAAATTGCTGGCATTACAGGCATGAGCCACTGCACCTGACTCTTAGGATACAGTCTTAATTCACGTTTTGATGTTTCTAATATTAGGGTCTTACAAATGGTGACATCTTAGATTTTAGGAAATTTAGTAGGGGTTCTAGATTGAGAGTCCTAGATACTGTATTCAGGTGTCCACATTCAGCTACCAACTAGTTTGTGCCTTTGGGGAAGTCGCTTTACCTCCTTGTACCTCAGGGAGTTAGTTGGTCTGAGTTTTGGTTCCGATTCTGCCACTGAACAGCTGTATGGCTTTGTAGTCCTCTGGGCCTCAGTTTCCTCATCTGAAAGTGAGGGGAGGGGTCACTGATTTTCTAACTGTTCTTTTAAGCTGCGGAACGTGTTTTCCCTGATTATACATGAGTAAACAGCTAAGTTGCTGTGGGTGAAACAAGGGGTGGGGACCTCCTCTACTCCCTGTGCCTCTGCTGAGACCACCCTGGCAACAGCCTTGGCACCCTCATTTTGGCGAATTTCTCTGCTTGGGTCTGGCTTGGGAGAACATTGTTCTGGGAGGTGGAGACACAGCTAGAAACCTTGAGCTTCAGTATGGACTCTAGGCAGCTGGTTTGGCTGCGGAGTAATCACTTCCTGGCTTCACATCAGCTTCTCGTCTGTTAAGTAAAGTGGTAAATTAGATGATTTCTAAAAATACGTTCGGCTCTAACGTTCTGTGAATAAAATCTTCCATTGCTCTACCTCAGGGACTCTGTCACCCAGGCTGGAGTGCATTGGCACGATCTCGGCTCACTGCAACCTCCGCCTCCCAGGTTCAAGCGATTCTCCTGTCTCAGTCCCCCAAGTAGCTGGGATTACAGGTGTGTGCCATCACAGCTGGCTACTTTTTGTATTTTTAGTAGAGGTGGGGTTTAACCATGTTGACCATGCTGGTCTCAAACTCCTGACCTCAGGTGATCTGCCGTCCTCAGCCTCCCAAAGTGCTGGGAATACAGGCGTGAGTCACCAAGCCTGGCCAGAGACTCTACTCTGGTTAAACATTAGGATCACCTAGAGAACTTATTTTTAACAAATTAAAAGATGGCAGGACCTCCCCTCCCCATTTTGATGTAATGGATCCTGGGAGGGACTTATATATGAATGTTTTTAAAAGCTGCCCAGGCAACTATAATAGCAACTAGGGTTGAGAAGGACAATATCTCCTGACCTGAAGCCTCAGTGGGGGATAAAGAATACAAACTACAAGGACATTTTGAAAAAGGAGTTCTAAAAGCTTAAATTTGGGAATGATTTGGTTTCTTTTGCACTTACAAACAAATTGGTAGATGGGTACTTAGGAACCTATAAGCTATCAATCAGACAACCCTAAATGGGGGATGTCAGATATTTTTATTTGAAAATTGTTTTGGTATTCAAGTATCTCATATATATCTGACCCTGCAGTAGGTATTATGGGTGAGAATTAAGCAAGTGTAAAGGTACCACTTTGAGAGTCTGTGATCCAACTGGAGAAACAAAACCGGTAGCAAACAGTATGGTATGAAATTAAATGCTAGGCCGGGTGAGGTGGCTCATGCCTGTAATCCCACCACTTTGGGGGACCGAGGTGGGCGGATCACTTGAGGTCAGGTGTCGAGACCAGCCTGGCCAACATGGTAAAACACCATCTCTACTAAAAATACAAAAATTAGCCGGGCACGGTGGCACGTGCCTGTAATCCCAGCACTTGGGGAGGCTGACGCAGGAGGACTGCTTAAGCCCAGGAGTTCAAGACCAGCCTGTTTGAACAAAGTGCGACCCGCATCTGTACAAAAAATGAAAAAATTAGCTGGGAGTGATGGTGCGTGCCTGAAGTCCCAGCTATTTGGGAAGGTGAGGTGGGAGGATCACCTGAGCCTGGGAGGTTGGGGCTGCAGTGGGTGTGTTCATGCCACTGCATTCCCACCTGGGCAGCAGAGGGAGACCCTGTCTCAAAGAAAAAAAAAAAAAAAGCTTCCTTTAAAGGAAGTGGCTTCTGGGTGGAAAGTGAAGTGGGTCCCGAGAGCCTACTGAGGGCAAGGACTGTATCCTCTTCAGTTCTGTTTTCTGATGGCCTAGTACAGACCTGGCACATGATTGTTCCTAAATATTTGCTAAATGAAAGTTGAGAAATGCTTATTTGAAGTCACTTGGAATTCTATTCTTCACCCCGAACTCAGGGTGGATAGAGAGCTGCTGTATTTACCCGGCATTGAGATCGTGAGACCTAGACTGGGGAAGGAGCAACAATGGGAAAGAGGAATGGACGGTTGAGACAGCTTAAAGCAATTAACTGGCAGGGCAACACATCAAGTACCCAACTGAACTGCAGACAGTGGTATACACATGCATGCTTAGGGATGCAACTACGACCAGGTATGCGCTCAGTAATTAAGCCAGCACAGAGAGTTCATTTTACAGAGGAGCTGTGTGGTTTCCAGAACCATCCTGGCCAGAGGACTGACCTTCCTGCAAGTAACTGTCACCTGTGAGTAGAATGTTAAGCTATGCCACATCTACAGGGTGTTTTTCCAATAAAGATGGGGGAATCCCGGAGCCGGCTAAGGACAACTATCCTGGCTAATTGCTTCCGCAAACTTCTATTTTAAGAACACAGGTTTGGAGGCCAATTTACAGAGAGCATCTTTTAGTAAGGAGTAAGGAACAAACAGCAAACTGAACAATCTGTGTCTCAGAGCTGAAATTACAATGGGAGCTCAACCTCTTCCAGGGTGATAGAGCCAGCAGATGAATCCTTAAATCCTGGTAAATCCCCAAACTACACCGAACCCAAAATAAAATTATACTCTGGTTATGAGATTCTCATACTGTGACTGTTTCACTCTGCTCCCCACAAAAGCACCAAGGGATCAATATCTGCCTCTTCATATACATTGGGTGGGGTGGGTGAGGTTAAAAGGGCCAAAGGGAAGTCAAAATGCTTCAAGGCTGTAGCACTTGCTCCGACTCTGGGGCACTGGAGTTCTACAGCTGGAAGTCTACACCTCCATCACAGTATGCAGACAGGGTCTTGTTGCCCAGGCTGGACTGCAGTAGTATAATCATAGCACACTGCAACCTCGACCTCCTGTGCTCAAGTAATCCTTTGCCTCAGTCTCCTGAGTAGCTGGGACTACAGGCGTGCACTACCATGCTCAGTTAATTTTAAAATTTTTAGTAGAGACAAGATCTTGCTATGTTGCCCAGGCTGGTCTCAAACTCCTGAGCTCATGCAGTCCTCCCGCCTTGGCCTCTCAAAGTGCTGGGATTACAGGTGTGATTCACCTCGTCTGGCCTGAAAGCTAATTGAAAAAAAAAAAAAATTTTATTTTGAGACAAGGTCTGGTTCTGTCGCCCAGGCTGGAGTGTAGTGGTGTGATCTCAGCTGACTGCAGCCTCTGCCTCCAAGCTTCAAGCGATCCTCTCACCTCAGCCTCCCGAGTAGCTGGAACTACAGGCATGCATCACCACACCCAGGCAGTTTTTGTATTTTTGTAGAGATGGGGTTTCACCATGTTGCCCAGGCTGGCCTTGAACTTGTGAGCTCAAGCAATCTGCCCACCTCAGCCTCCCAAATTGCTAGGACTGCAGGCATGAGCCACTGTGTCAGGTGAAAGCTGGTTTTTTATTTTTGATAGGCCAAGGTAATCTATAAAATTTCCCAACCATAGTGCCATAAATAGATCATATGTATAATGAGATACTGATTTCTTTAGAGCTGAGGTGGGCCTGGACAGTCACTTCTGGCTACAAGCAGCCTTAACAGCTTACCCCAGGGTGCCTGTTTATCCCTGTGTCATACGAGTGTCTCTTTTTGTTACAAGATGAAAAGGTTAGGAAGCACCCATCTACAGCAGTCCATCACTTTTTATTTTTTTGAGATGGAGTCTCACACTGTTGCCCAGGCTAGAGAGCAGTGGTGTGATCTTGGCTCACTGCAACCTCTGCCTCCCAAGCTCAACCGATTCTCCTGCCTCAGCCTCCCGAGTAGCTGGGATTACAGCCATGTGCCACCATGCCCGGCTAATTTTTGTATTTTTAGTATGCAAAAATTCATTCACCATGTTGGCTAGCTGGTCTTAAACTCCTGACTTCAAGTGATCTACCCGTCTCAGCCTCCCAAAGTGCCAGGATTACAGGCGTGAGCCACTGCACCCGGCCTAGCAGTCCCTTATTTTAAAATCATCTTTATTCCTAATAATTTTTGTATACAAAATAAAAGTTTAAGACCCTAATACAGCTGTGGTTCTTAACTTTTTTGGGGTCACTATCCCTTTGAGTATTTGATAAAGCCAAAGAGCCTGTCTCCAGAATAATACACTACTACTTTTCATGCAATACTTCACATACAACTTGAGGGTTACAGAATCCAGATTAAACCTCTGTTCTGGAAGGATTATCACAGAAACCCACATTTACTTATTTCAGAGGGGTTCATCTGCTTCCCCTCTGCCCTTTCTCTAATAAAACTTCAAAAAAACAGAATATTGTCAGGGCGGACATGGTGGCTCATGCCTGTAATCCCAACACTTTGGGAGGCCGAGGCAGGCACATCACCTGAGGTCATTACGGACTTCGAGACCAGCCTGGCCAACATGGTGAAACTCCATCTCTACATTAGCCAGGTGTGGTGGCAGGCGCCTGTAATCCCAGCTACCTGGGAGGCTGGGGCAGGAGAATCGCTTGAACCTGGGCAGGGGAGGTTGCAGTATGCCAAGATTGCACTACTACACTCCAGCCTGGGTGACAGAACAAGACTCCACCTAAAAAACAAACAAACAAAACAACAACAACAAAAAAACAACAGAAACCTCTGAAAAACATAGTACATTAAACTCCCTCAAAGTTTCCTGGGCAGTAGGGGCCGGGCGTGGTGGCTCGCGCCTGTAATCCCAGCACTTTGGGAGGCCAAGGCGGGTGGATCACGAGGTCAGAGGTCAGGAGATCGAGACCATCCTGGCTAACACGGTGCAATCCCATCTCTACTAAAACTACAAAAAATTAGCCAGGCGTTGTGGCGGGTGCCTATAGTCCCAGCTACTTGGGAGGCTGACGCAGGAGAATGGCGTGAACCCAGGAGGCGGAGCTTGCAGTGAGCCAAGATTGCGCCACTGCACTCCAGCCTGGGCGACAGTGTGAGACTGTCTCAAAAAAATTAAAAAAAAAAAAAAATTTCCTGGGCAGCATGCAGAAGCCACTATCAACCCTAGGTGGTATTCCCACAAACCCCCAGCTGCTTGGGGGTGGAGCTTGGGGCAGGGGGATATGCTCCTCACTGGCTCTAACACCATTTACCCTTGTAGTATCAACCACTGGATGTTGGTAACCACTTGCAGATAGAAAGCAGTTCTCTGCACACCTCCCATTGGGCTTGGATGCATTTTGGTTAGTGTTTATACTAAAACACCCATGTAATCCTTCATACTACAGTTTCTCTTCTCCACTGCAAGCACATGACCTTGTTCATGTGTATTAGTCACTCCACAGTTGTCACTAATCAAGGCAAGGTTGTACATTTCCCATGGGGAAATGGAAGAAAAAGGAACACTTAAATCAATTAATTTCAGCAGCATCTTTATTGCAACAAAGAACCTGTAATAAAATGCAACAAAACTAATGTTTCACTTTACATGATTAAAAGCCATATACCTAAAAATGAGAAAACCCATAAGCTTACTGGAGTGAGACATGCAATTCTTTTTATACAAGTCAATGCTTAAAACAGCAGGCACTTTATGTTCTAAAATTAAACACCTGAATTCCAATTTTGCTGAATACAACATAAATTTGTTTTGGGGTTACTTAAAAACAAACATACAAACACTACTTTTTCTTTATCTGTAAAGGACTTATGAAATGATTACCTAGAGCCCAGGACCTTGCACTAACATCTCTATATTTGAGGCTGGAAGATGGCTAGGTGAGGCTGGGAAGGTGGGAATCAAAAAAGTTTCCTTTTTCCTTTATATCTGCTGGGAATAGACACACTCACCTTATATAGTTTAGAAATGGCCATGTCTCTTTTCTTACATCAAATAGCTATAAAGATGGGCTCCCAGGCTTAAGCAAGCACTCTACTTTATATTCCAATCCTCAAATCCTCCACTATACCAAGGAAGACACATTTAGTGCAATGAGTTTAATTAACTTCAGAATGTCATATACTAATCAGAAGTACTGCTTCATTAATAAACATGCTTAGCATTTACTTTGGAATGGAAAAATTAACCATTTTTATGTGGTTACCTTTAAAATGTTTTATAGGAATATATTAATAAATATTTCTTTAAAAATTTACCTTTTCTATATATCATTTAACTACCATGAGGCAGGACACCTGGCTGGAGTCCAGCACCAACTGGATACTAACTGGCTGTGTGGTCGTGGGTATATTTCCTCCTCTCTCTCTAGCATGTAGGTTGTTCTTCTAACAAATGAGAATATCAGCTTAGATTAAATCAAAGATTGATTCCATCTTGAAAAATGCATGATTTAATAATGAGAAATCTTATAGGAATCATTCCACCTAAAGAGAACTATGCTATAGAAAGGCGGGCTATACTTTCTGGAAGGAATAAAACAAGTAGTAAAAAAAAAAAAAGTAAGCATCGGTATCAATATCGCATTCTTTTAAAAGGTAATGCATGCATTGTGACCTAATCCTCTTGTATGAGGCTTTGGAAAAGAACCAGGAATGGCATAGAGAGAAAAACTTTCATTCCAAAATTAATCTCCAGACAAAGGGGATAGAAACAAAGTAAACAACATCTCCTGCTGCTTTCAGAGTGAGAAGGGGCCAAATAGTTACCACAGATGAGCAGCTTCATGGACTACTGTTTAGGTTCTTGTGAATCAGTCCAGTGTAAAAAATCACCTATTATTAATCCAACTCCATTCTCTATAGAAGAGTTTCTTAAAGTAGTCCACAGATGACTTACTGTAGGATCGCCTGGAAAGCTTGTTAGAAATGCACATTCCTGGTGTCTACCCAAATCAATGGAATACAAATTTTTATTTATTTATTTATTTTGAGGCAGAATCTCACTCTGTCGCCCAGACTGGACTACAGTGGCGCCATCTCGGCTCACTGCAACTTCTGCCTCCCAGGTTCAAGCGATTCTCCTGCCTCAGCCTCCCGAGTAGGTGGGATTATAGGCACACGCCATCATGTCCAGCTAATTTTTTTGTACTTTTAGTAGAGACGGGGTTTCACCATGTCGACCAAGCTGGTCTTGATCTCCTGACTTCAAGTGATTCACCCGCCTTGGCCTCCCAAAGTGCTAGGATTACAGGCGTGAGCCACCATGCCTAGCCTGGGAATACACATTTTTAAGAGTGAGATTCAAAACTCTACATTTCTTTTAGAAGTATCCCAGATGAATCTTAGATTTTGAGTTCCACTACTCTATAATGCTCAAGTAACTATCCCTCTGGATGGTTGTTCAAGTGTACACATTTATCAAGTCTTTAAAAACGTAGTATGATATTTAACCTAGTGCTTTTTGGCTCCCACTAAACTGTTGCTACTTTTATATATTCTTGCCGTTTAAGCTGTTACCCATACTCAGGGGGTACAAACTTTTAGTGAGATTTCTACTGATTGCCTCAATTGACTATGATATTTTCCACACTGGTTGTAAAAAGCAAATTCAGTCAAACTGTCTTTCTGTAAGAGAATTCATTCAGGTATTTTTTCCTGCTAAAGAAGCAGAATGGCATTTAAGTGACTGGGAGTGATAATAGAAGCATTCTTTGTGATAGGAGGAAAGGAGAAGGCAACATGCAAAAGGAAAACACCTGTGAACTCCTGAGTACATGAAGTTTTCTAAGTTTGTTTCGGTAAAATAAGAGATGCCACTTTGAAGAAACAGCCTTAATGGGTGAGACGTTTCAATGCAGTAGCTGCTTAAAAGCTACTGTATACCATTTCTACTTTGCATATATTATAAGGATAGATCCTTCAAGGCCAATTAGTCCAAACAAAACAAAACAAAACAAAACACCCTCCACAGTCAGATATATACTTAAGGGGGAAAATACTTTCTTGGGGAAGAAAGTTACCCAAATCAATTTAATTTAACATTGAAAATATATATAAACAAATCTTGGCATGGGAAAATATCAAACATGAAAAGCAATACATATACAGATAAGAAAAAGCGTGGTATCTATTATACAGTATAAATACAAACAGCAAAACCCAATACCTTTCCCAATGACAGAACCACCATATCATCCTGCCATTTCTGGGCTTTCCCTACCTCCCACTTGGTGTCAATGAAGTCCACCTCTTACCAATAGTCACCAACCTTACTAATGGAGGCTGTGCTCTCTATGGGGAAATCTACTCTCTCTGTAGTGATGAGAAAGAAATATAGCAAATTTTCTTGGAGTGTTGTTTAAAAGTATTGGTAATAACTTTCTAAACACTGAAGTGTGTGATAAAAAGCATCAAACTCATAGATGCCTTCCCTGCCACTGGTGTCAATGTGACCAATCTAGCACCCCAAGACTCTAACAGGGCAGATCTCAATTAGCACCTGAAAGCCTATGAGCTCTCTTCATAGCTAAATCCTAGTGCTAAACCAAGAAAAGTTCACGATCATTCAGAAAAACTGTTTACAGGCTTTAAACACCAAAAAAAAAGAGAGCCATGGCTTGCCAGGGATTAGTTTACGGTAAAGAGGTTATCTGTAAACATTTGTATTTTAAGCTTACAATATCTAAATTATGTTCAAATAATTTTAAAAGGATAAAGTTTAAATTTGTAAGATTTCTAAACCTAAGAGGAAAAAAAAAAAAGAATTATAAAAGTAACTCTAAGGAACTTTTCCTCCCCTGAATCATGTTACTCTGTAGCTGTGCTGGCAAGACAGTGATTTATTGATTCTGGTTTCCTTAATATTACAGTTGTTTAAATTTCAGTTTCCAAACATTTTCATGAGTATTTTTGTTAAAACTACTTCTGCTTAGTTTTTAATCAGGCCCTCACCACCTCTTCTCTCTGTCATTCCCCAAACCCAGGTCTCCCCACCCCACTGTGATTCCCTTCAATCTCCTTAAAATTCTAGAATATTTTAATAAGGAAATACCAAATGGAAACTGGCACCACTAAATTTTCTGAAGAATTCTAGTGAATGTGTACTTTTTCCTTTTCTTAAAGGAAAAAAAAAAACTTGCCTGCAAATATTTAAGCTCTAATCATTTGATTAAAAATTTTCTGCCTGTAATTATCAATATCATGACTAATTAAATCCATGCTACATATACAGTTACTAGCCTTTATGCAAAAGGAAAAGCCCACTGTTAATATCATCAAAGAAAAATGAGAATTATTTATACTAGATACAGATTAAATTGGCTAAAAACTGGTCAGTGCCAAAACAAGTGTCTTTAGGAGGCCACTAAGTTATCCTTGAAAAATTATTAATGAATGACTGGTTAAGTTTAATAGTTATTAGTTCATAACATGCTGGATATGCCCAAGCAATGAAGCATAAGCTATTCAATTACATTTAAGTGCTATCAAATCTGTAACTAGTCAGAGATTCTGGAACTGAACCAAACCAATCACTAATATCATCATATTTTAACAAACTCAAAAGTATACTGTAAAAATACACTAATTAAGTTCATGAAGTTTATAATACTATTAAAAGTGAAAATAGGGTAGTATGAATACATGGTGCTAATGTCTTTTTTTTTTTTTTTTTTTAGTAATTCTTATGGTATTGCTGGGTCTCTCAGGAATATGTATCATTTGATTTTGAGCATGTGGGGTTAAGGTATTAGATTACTACCACAAACCGTAGACCCCTGCATGGCACCACATTTATTTTCAGGAGTAGATGTTACGTGGCAGGTATCAAAATGTGATGATCAATTCTGTGTTTTCTATTGATTAAACCTCCTCATTTGGTTAAATAGCCAGTGTATACCAGAGAGTTCTACACAGGTCAAAATTATATCACTTTTAGAGCAGCAATACGTGATCCAAGGTTTTCTTGAAGGTAGTGCAAAAGATGCAGTTCATAATGTTCTCCAGATTCAGGAACTCTTATGCTGTGTCTCTCCTGAGGATAGATCTTACCAACAACAAAAAATAAAGATACAAAAAAAAAAAAAAGAATTTAGTAATACATCTTCTTCCAAAGCTTTCCAGAGATTTTTAACAGGATTAATAATACGAAGCACAGCCTCTATGCAATATTGTAGAATAAATCCTATCTAAACGCTCCTCTCTTCATCTTATGATTTCCTTATTTAACATTAGGCTTAATGATGGATTTATCTGTAGACCAATGGTTTGTTCTCTAAGTGTGGTCTGCAGACTTTCAGAGGTCTCTGAAACCTTTTCAAGGGATAGACACGGTCAAAACTACTTTTAGAACAACACAAAGACATTATTTGCCTTTACTTGTTGTATCAGCATTTACAGTGATGATGCAAAAGCAAAGGTGAGTAAAACTGCTGGTTAGCATGAATCAAGGCACTATCATTAAACTGCACTAGAAGTCACAGTATTCCTCACCACCACACTTCCAATAAAAAAGAAAAATGTCAGTTTCAATTAAGTAGCAGTAAAAATTAGAATTTATTAAGTTACAACCTTTGAGTAGAAGTCTTTTTAATATTCTGTGTTTATGAAATGGGAATGCATAAAGCACCTGTGCTATAGGATGTCTCAAAGAAAAGTACTAGTGTGAATGAGTCACAAGCTGAACTGCTGCTTTTTAAATGGAACTCCATTTTTAACTTCAAAGAATGACTGACAACTATGGTTATTTAGGGTATCCAGTAAATATTTTCTCAAAAGTGAATGAAGTGAGCCGGTCACTTCAAGGACAACACTGACAGTATTTGTTGCCAATGATAAAATCTGGGCTTTTGAGTTAGAATTTTGGAAAACTTGCATCTACTACTATTAACTAACGAGCTTCCCAATACTTAGACACTTTTCCGATGAGCTCAGTGGTAATATTATTATATGTGATTTTTAAAATATTGTACAATAAAAGGAGTCAATATTTGAAAGACTGGCATAACACAGTGAGCCAGTATTTTCCAGATGGCCAATGCATGGTAAAAGATCCATCTGAAGTATAAGATCCACACTTTAATGTGACAGAGTATGAAGTTTATATATATCACTTCAGATTCCACACTAAAACCTAGCTTTAAGCCAGATGCAGTAGCCCATTCCCTGTAGTCTCAGCTACTTGGGAGGCTGAGGTGGGAGGATTACTTGACCCCAGGAGTTTGAAACTAGCCCAGGAATCACAGTAAGACTCTATTTAAAAATAAATAAATAAAAAACAACAAAAAATTCCTTGGCTGAGCATGGTAGCTCACCCTGCAATCTTAGCACTTTGGGAGGCTCAGGTGGGAGGATCGCTTGAGTTCAGGAGTTTGAGATCAGCCTGGGCAACTTAGTGACACCCATCTCTATTTATTTTTAAAAATATATTTAGGCTGGGCGCGGTGGCTCATGCCTGTAACCCCAGCACTTTGGGAGGCTGACACCTACGGATAACGAGGTCAGAAGATCGAGACCATCCTGGCTAACACAGTGAAACCCCGTCTATACTAAAAATACAAAAAATTAGCCAGGCGTGGTGGCGGGCACCGGTAGTCCCAGCTACTCGGGAGGCTGGGGCAGTAGAATGGCGTGAACCCGGGAGGCAGAGCTTGCAGTAAGCCAAGATTGCGCCACCGCACTCCAGCCTGGGTGACAGAGCAAAACTCCATCTCAAAAAAAAAAAAAAATATATATATATATATATAAAATATACATATATAATATATAAAATATACATATATATCTAAAAAAAAATATATATATATATATACATATTTAGCCTGGGTGTAGTGGCTCACGCCTGTAATCCCAACACTTTTGGAGGCCAAGGCCTCGAATCACCTGAGGTCAGCAGTTTGAGACCAGCCTAGCCAACATGGTGAAACCCCGTCTCTACTAAAAGTACAAAAAAATTAGCTGGGCATAGTGGTATGAGCCTGTAGTCCCAGCTACTCAGGAGGCTGAGGCATGAGAACTGCTTGAACCCGGGAGGCAGAGGTTGCAGTTAGCCAAGATCACACCACTGCGCTCCAGCCTGGGTGAGAGAGCAAGTCTCCATCTCAAAAAGAAAAAAAATAAAAATAAAAATAATATATATATATATATAATTTAAAAACATATATATAATAAAAAGTATATATAATATATATATTTAAAACAACAAAAACAAACAAACAAAATCCCACAACCTTTAAGAAACTACCACTTGTCCAGTTTTGGTACAGTATCAAAGAATAGTATTTACAATTATCTGAAAAAGCTAAAATACTCCTCCCATTTCCTTTTTTTTAAGACAGAGTCCACTCTGTCACCCAGGCTGGAGTTCAGTGGCACGATCTCGGCTCACTGCAACCTCTGCCTCCCGGGTTCAAGCAATTCTCATGCCTCAGCCTCCTGAGTAGTTGGGATTACAGGCATGCACCACCACACCTAGCTAATTTTTGTATTTTTCGTAGAGATGGGGTTTTACCATGTTTGCCAGGCTGGTTGTGAACTCTTGACCTCAGGTAATCTGCCTGCCTCGGCCTCCCAAAGTGTTGGGATTACAGGCGTGAGCCACTGCGCCCGGCCCCATTTCATAACTACATACTCTGTGAGGCCAAATTTTTCTTCACATACTTTAGTCGAAACAACATATCACAACAGACTGAGTACAGAAAGAGACATAAGAATGCAAGTGTCTTCTTTACTACTATGTCAGACATTAAAGGAATTTAGAAAAATGTAAAATATTGCTGTTTTTCTCAGTAAATTATTTTTTGTTTTGGAATATAGTTTTTCTCTATGAAAAATGTGATTTGTGTTAACATGTAATAGTTTATTATTATTATTATTATTATTTTTTTTTTTTGAGACGGAGTTTCACTCTTGTTGCCCAGGCTGGAGTGCAATGGCGCGATCTCAGCTGATCGCAACCTCCGCCTCCCCAGTTCAAGCAGTTCTCCTGCCTCAGCCTCCCAAGTAGCTGGGATTACAGGCATGCGCCACCATGCCTGACTAATTTTTGTATTTTTAGTAGAGACAGGGTTTCTCCATGTTGGTCAGGCTGGTCTCGAACTCCTGACCTCAAGTGATCCACCTGCCTTGGCCTCCTAAAGTGCTGGGATTACAGGCATGAGCCACTGTGCCGGGCTGATGATAGTTTATTATTTTAAAATATTTAAAAATTTTCTCAGTTTTCATATCTTACATGAGAAATATTGATTGATATAATTGACATAAACAAAGTTCTTTGGTAGGTAAAGGTGTCCTGAAACCAAAAAGCTTAAAAACTACTGCTATAAATATCTCATAGTTTAAACATAAATATCAACTGAAATGTTAAAAAGGAAAAAGTAATTTTTTCATTTTTTGTGTGCACATAATCTGTTTAAGGAGTAAAACACAGTTTTAAGAAAAACTGGAATAAGGAGCAATGAATAACGGAGCAATGGAGGAGAGTAACTTGCTGGTTTTTCCTCCAATGTCAATGTAAAATAAAAGAAAATCAAAAGACCATATAATCAGGCCCTAAAAATCCTTTTACAACCATGAAATCAAAATAGCACATCCTCACCCTTCAAAGTGGAAAAAGAAAAGCAAAGGAGAACAGTGAATGGACTTCCTGTCATCTTTTCCATGCTTCCAAACTGAAAGCAGATACAGACACACAGTCATGTAATCTGATAGGCAGGTATGTCAGCCTGACTGCAACAGAATCTTAATTTTTATCCAACTACAGGCACTAGTAAATATGCCTCTTACTTTAGTTCTCTTAAGCAGAGGGTGGACACTCTAAAAATCTGGCCTTACCCCACAGTCAATAGATTTCAAAGTAATCAATCACTAATCATGACTGCATTTAACTAGAAAATGTAGAGTAACTCACCTGTAAATCATATGGTTTTCCAGCCCTCACTAAAAAACTCAGTAATATACTGGTATGTGCAAAATGGACATTCTCATCCAGGAAACCATGTAAGAGCAGTAAACGATTTGGTCTGGAGAAATGGAAATATTAGAGGATTAGGCAAAATAGTAGAGTATTTGGGAAAACCATTTCACTTATTTAATCATACTTAACCATATTAACTTCCTTATACTGTAATGTTAGAATAAGAATTCAGTATTTTCAATATTAAATTTGTAACATATTAACCAGATGCCACATGCAATGAAAGATTAAAAAAAGATCTTGTGTTCAATTTTTTATAATTAAAATATTAGAACACATCTATAATTATAGCATGTCCCTAGAAGAACTATTTGTAAAATATATGCAGGCAGACATAAAATTTTTTCCACCTTGAAAGTCATGTACTTAACTTTTTTCAGCAAAAACAACTGCTTCAAATATAACTTGTAAAGAAACATTATATGAACTGGCCTGTAATTCAGTTTTAAGAAACAGCCATGCTATTCTAGTATAACATTTGTCTTGGTTTTTCAGTATTTGAATTTTTCATTAGGATTAAAGACAATTTTTTAAAATACAATTGAAAATTTATAATCTTCATTTTAAAGCTTGAATTAGGCTGTGCCCGGTGGCTCATGCCTGTAATCCCAGCACTTTGGGAGTCTGAGGTGGGCAGATAACTTGAGTTCAGGAGTTTGAGACCACCCTAGGCAACATGATAAAACCCTGACTCTACTAAAAATACAAAAAATTAGGCGGGCATGGTGGCACGTGCCTGTAGACCCAGCTACTCGGGGGCTGAGGTGGGAGGATCCTCTGAGCCCAGGAGTTTGAAGCTACAGGGAGCCCTGATCATGCCACTACACTCCAGCCTAAGTGACAGAGTGAGACCCTGTCTCAATTTAAAAAAAAAAAAAAAAAAGCTTGCACTTACTCAGAGGGGAACTTTTCTGCTTGCATGGCCACAGATCCTAAGTAATAGCCCTGTTCATTCTGGTCAGGGTGACCCATATAACGTTCCGTGTATCCTGTATCATAGAAGATCCACAGAGTGACTGGGGCCCCAGCAATAGCAACCTGCATAAGATGACATTGACAGTCAAGTGTGGTCTGGAAAAAGAGAGTGGCTAGCAGTGAGATCTTACAACTGCAAATTTACAGTCTAAAATTATCCTTAAGCTTTAGCCTTACTACTGGCGCATACATGTCTTAGGCAACTCAGAATACGAAGTGAAGTGCCAAGGTCAAGAATTTGATACTCTGTGAGTCAGTTTCATGTTCCATGGGCATTCTACATACCAAACCTTTAACCTGGGCTAGCTGAAATATGAAAGCCAGGCCCGTTATTAAAAGACAACTGAACTACATCCTGCTACTGAGGAAAAAACGTGCGAGAACTGTCAGTTTTATGTAAAAAAGGAGCCACCTTTTTTTTTTTAAGCCTCTGTTGGCAATATAGAATTTAAAACAATAAATGAAATATACTAAAAATTTGCCTCTCCTATACGTAGTTTTATATTTAAATACTCTATTTTCTTGACAGCTACAAACCTGGGAAAATTATGGAAGTGGTCAGAATTTATTTATGGTTATTATAAAGATTATCTAGATATATGTGCAAGAATAAAAACCTTATTGTTTTTGTTCTTAAAAATAAAAATTAAGGTTCAGGTGCAATGGCTCACACCTGTAATCCCAGCACTTTGGGAGGCTGAGGCGGGCGGATCACCCAAGGTCAGGAGACTGAGACCAGCCTGGCAAACATGGTGAAATCTCGTCTCTACTAAAAATACAAAAATTAGCTGGGAATAGTGGTGGGCGCCTTTAATCCCAGTTACTTGGGAGACTGAAGCACGAGAATCGCTTGAACCTGAGAGGCGGAGGTTGCAGTGAGCCGAGATTGCACCACTGCATTCCAGCCTGGGTGACAGCAAGACTCTGTCTCAAAAAAATAAAATAAAATAAAATTTTAAAAAATTACCTTTCACTGTAAAGTAACATCATGTTATTGAAATATTAAAAAAGAAACACTACTCATAATTCCTATTCTCAACAATTGTTATCATCCTTATGTAATTTCTTCTAGTATATTTTTCCAAGAGTTTGTTTACAGAATTGTAAGCATTTATACATTTAATAATTAATTCATTCAGCACATTTATTGAGGGCCTACTATATGCCCAGCATTGTGCTTGACTGCTGAGGATACAATGGTGTACAGGGCAAACAGGTCCCTGCCCTCATAGCTTGCAGTCCAAAAATTAAGTAATTACAATCCAACAGGTATGTTGTATGTGTTTTACTAATCATAACCATCTCCTACACTCTTTGGCATGTATCTATAAACAGCCAGTAACTGGTTATCCAGTTGACAGATTTAAACATTATACATGTTTAAAAGAAAAATATATACACACACACACACACATACATATATATATATCTACACACATAAAACTTGAAGGCTGGGCGCAGTGGTTCACGCCTGTAATCCCAGCACTTTGGGAGGCCAAGGCAGAGGGATCACTTCAGGTCAGGAGTTCAAGACCAGCCTAGCCAACATGGTGAAACTCCATCTCTACTAAAAGTACAAAAACTAGCTGGAAATCACTTGAACCCAGGAGGTGGAGGCTGCAGTGAGCCAAGATCACGTCACTGCACTCCAGCCTGGGTGAAGAGCGAGACTCCGTCTCAAAACAAAACAAAACAGAACAACAACAAAAAACAAACTTGAGATATATATACATTTCACATGGCTTTTAAACATACAAACCCTAACATTCTACAATATTGCCAACTCTGGGCCAGGCGCAGTGGCTCATGCCTGTAATCCTAGCACTTTGGGAGGCCAACGCAGGTGGATCTCTTGAGGTCAGGAGTTTGAGACCAGCCTAGCCAATATGGTGAAATCCCATCTCTACTTTAAAAAAAATAAAAATAAAAATTAGCCAGGTGTGGTGGTGGGCACTTGTAATCCCAGCTACTCAGGAGGCTGAGATATGAGAACAGGAGGCTGAGACATGAGAATCACTTGAACCCAGGGGCAGAGATTGCAGTGAGCTGAGATCGCGCCACTGCACTCCAGCCTGGGTTACAGAGCAAGACTTCGTCTCAAAAAAAAAAAAAAAAAAAAAAAAAATTGCCAACTCTGTAAACCTTCAGAAAATAGACATTTTCATATATCCTCCATTTACAGAAAAATCTACCCTTATTGCAAAAATGAGTATAATAGGAAGTCACATACCCTGAAGATATCTGACCTCTGCATTAATGCCATCAGGGAGAGGTATCCTCCATAGGACCAGCCGTGGATGCCCACACGATCTAAGTCAATGAAATCATATCGAGAAGCTAGATATTGGAGTCCTTCCACCTGATCGTCAATTTCTATTTGACCCTGTCAAAAAAGGGAAAACATTTCACTGATTCTGATGAATAAAAGTCTCATAGAGTGCTTTCAAAGATGATAAATGTTTTTACTAAAAATACCTGTAGGTGTTTTAATTTTTATTTTATTTATTTTTTGAGATGGAGTCTCACTCTGTCACCCAGGCTGGAGTGCAATGACGCAGTCTCGGCTCACTGCAACCTCTGCCTGGTGGATTCAAGTGATTCTCCTGCCTCAGCCTCCCGAGTAGCTGGGATCACAGGCATGCGCCACCATGCCCAGCTAATTTTTGTATTTTTTAGTAGAGACGGAGTTTCACTATGGCCAGGCTAGTCTCGAACTCCTGACCTCAAGTGATTCACCCGCCTCGGCCTCCCAAATTGCTGGGATTACAGGCGTGAGCCACCACACCCGGCCCCGTAGGTTTTTTTAGATTAGAGTTTATTACCAACTGAGATTCTGTTGCCCCCTCTCCCTCAAATTTTTAAAAAATCTATTTGGAGATAGGGGCCTATAGCTTCTGTTGCTAGCCTGTCCTAGAGTTTAGTTACCACTTAGTCATAAAGCTCCCTCCTACTTCTACTCAAACTGTCCCTTGCTATTTGGGTATTTCCCATTTCCATTTGTTCTGTTGTCTGCTAAGAGGTCAGCATCTTCCTTGTAACAAGCCTTCCTATACCCAAAGACAAAAAATTAGCCCCTTAAGTAATTAATTTTACTTTTCCTTTTTATCTATTTTTTTGGAGACATGGTCTCACTCTGCTGTCCAGGTTGGAGTGCAGTAGTGTGACCAGGGATCACTGTAGCTCAACCTCCCGGGCTCAAGTGATCCTCCCACCTCAGCCTCCCAAGTAGCTGGGACCACAGGCATGCACCACCATGCCCAGCTAATTTTTTAACTCATTTGTAGAGGTGGGGTCTCATTATGTTGCCCAGGTTGGTCTTGAACTCCTGGGCTCAAGTGATCCTCCTGCCTTGGCCTCCCAAAGTGCTGGGATTACACGTGTGAGCCACTGCACCTGGCCTACTTCTCCTTTTTAATTTTTAGTGCAGTAAAGCAGAAGGAGTTGCTCTTGAGGCCCTGTCTTCTTATTTCCCTATTATACTACCTCTAGGAACTGAACATACTACTTCTTTAAAGTCCTAATTCCTACCACCACCACCTTGTCTATATTACTAGGCCTGCCAGTGCACGCAATCTCACTTCACTGAGCCAAAAACAAAAATAAAAACAAAAAAACTTACATGAGAATACAACATAAGGTCAAAGAACTGGCTGTGGGAGAAAATCCCCATGTCTTACTCAGCATGTCCAATAACACTGGCAAACACAGTAACTGCCTTACTGTGCAAAAGGAACATCGGATTCTCATCATTTCCCAAAGCAGCAGAAAGGACATGGGGCATCTCTAAAAGGTAGCATTTAAAGCTTCCTGTAGAGAGAAAGAGGCTTGTCACAAGGAAGGCACTAACCAGTTGGATTCCCTCTTCACAGAGGACAGAACAAATCTCAATTATTCCTCAACTGTGTACAGGATGCTGAAAGCTAAATGGTGCTAAATTCTACCCAAGTGAACATACAAAACAGAGAGGATATTTCTATGTACAAGTGGCTCTATCTCAGTTCCCCAAAGTTACGTATAAGTAGAGTGTACATCAAGTTGCATCTTCTCTCCCACCCCCAAACTCTAACACATACACTCTCTCACTCACTCATTCATAGCCCTTTCCCCCAACTCTCTTTCAAGGGTTTCACACCAAACAATGCACCAGAAAATGTAAATGTCTGTAAAAGAAAAGTGTTTTATGCTCACACACCATTTTATATTTAAAGGCGCCTTCAAATTTAAGCCCTCGGTGACAGGATCCCCTGTTGTCTATCACTACAACCACATAACCTAGAGAGGCTAGGGTATTCAAGCGGAAATACTTGACTCCTTTAAACCGATTATTCACCAACTGCACCTGAGGAAGAAACACAACTTCAGTTTATCATATGGAAGCATATAAAAACCCAAGAGCGGCTGGGCATTGCAAGAAATAGAAAGCTTAATTTCACTATTATTTTACCTTTAAAATGTAATTTTTTAAGTCATTTCTTTTTAAATTAACAAGTCCGTTTATTTGCTTCTTGCTTAACTTCACACTCAAGTTCAGGGCAATTACTGAACAACCATAGGCTTTAAAATTCTAACTTAAATATTAATTACATATAAGTGAATCAACCCACCCCATATAAAAAGTTACTAAATTGATTACTTCTACCCTGAAGAACTGTGCTATTCGAATGACAGTTACAAGGACAAATAAGAAAAACTTTCCTCCCCATCAGACATCAGATATGACTGCTGCTTGGCTTCCTCCACTGCCTACCATTACCCTTCAGAATAAGTCTACATGGCCCTTGAGATCTTTGGCTACCTCTGACCTCATCTCATACCATTTCTCTCCAAGTGCACTGTACTCTAACCTTATTGTCAACACTATCAAGTTGGTTCTAGCCCCAGGAACTTGACATTTACCGTTTTCTGTGTCTGGAATGCTTTTCTCTCACATCTTTTGCATGGCTCATTCCTTCTCAATGTTTGTAACCTCAGGAAAGGTCTTGCCATCCCCTTTCCCAGCAAATCTTCATAGAACTTCCATTATAAAAAGTCATACTTTTGGGCTGAGCGTGGTGGCTCACACCTGTAATCCCAGCACTTTGGGAGGCTGAAGCGGGTGGATCACCTGAGGTCAGGAGTTCGAGACCAGCCTGGCCAACATGGCAAAACCCCGTCTCTACCAAAAACAAAAAATTAGCTGGGCATGGTGGGGAGCGCCTGTGATCCCAGTCACTCGGGAGGCAGAGGCATGAGAATTGCTTGAACCCAGAAGGCAGAGAGGTTGCACTGAGCAAAGATCACACCACTGCACTGCAGCCTGGGCAACACAGCGAGACTCTGTCTCAAAAAACAAACAAAAAAAGTCATACTTTTTTTTTTTTAAGAGATGGGGTCTCCAGGCTGGAGTGCAGTGGTACAATCATAGCTCAGTGCTGCCTCAAATTCCTGGGCTCAAGTGATCCTCCTGCCTCAGCCTTCAAGTAGCTGGGACTACAGGTGTGCACCACCATGCCTGGCTAATTTTTAAATTTTTTTGTAGAGATGGGGTCTCACCATCATATCTTTTTATGTTTGCTTATTATTTTCCCTTTATGGTCCATGAAGTGGAATATTAGTCTGACATGTTCACTGGGTATCCTCACTGCCTAGAACAGTACCTAGCACATCACAGGAACTTAATACCTGTTTGCTAAATGAATGAATGAAAAAGAGAAACAGGAGAATAATGTTTTTTTCCCATTTCTACCTTGGGAAGAGGGCATTTGGTGAGTAAAGGCACTTGTATTTATTTATTTACTTAAGAGATGGTGTCTCACTCTGTACCCCAGGCTGGAGTGTGGTGGTACAATCATAGTTCACTACAGCCTCGAACTCCTGGGCTCAAGTAATCCTCCCACCTCAGCCTCCGAATAGCTGGGATTACATGTGTGTGCCACAGCACCTGGCTAAAGATATTTGTCTTTAAAGGGAGAGTGCTGAAAGAAGAAATACTAGGCAGAGAAGTACACGAATATGAACATTTAAAGAAAATCACCTCACTTCTTTGTCTGCTACCATGTATAGAAGATGGTCTCAATTGCTTGATATGAACACTTAAATATAATGCCTTTCGGCACTGGGAATCCAAAAGTCTCCTTCAGTATCAATTCTTCAAAACCTGTGTCCTGTTATCATCTAGCCTGATCTCTTTGGATTTTTATTTGCAGAACAGTGTCTGGCACATTCTAGGAAACATAAGTATTTGTTACACAAACTTTTTTTGTTTTTTGAGATGTAGTGTTGCTCTGTCACCCAGGCAGGAGTGCAATGGCGTGATCTCGGCCCACTGCAACTTCCACCTCCCAGCAATTCTCGTGCCTCAGCCTCCTGAGTAGCTGGGATTATAGGTGTGCACCACAATGCCTGGCTAATTTTTGTAATTTTAGTAAGGTCGGGGTTTCACCATGTTAGCCAGGCTGGTCTCAAACTCCTGACCTCAAGTCATCTGCCCACCTCAGCCTCCCAAAGTGCTGGGGTTACAGACATGATCCACCTTACCCAGCCTTGTTAAATAAATGTTTAGAAACACAGCTGTTAATAATGGAAAGTTTAAGGACCTGATCCTTGATAACTTTAGTGGGAAATATCTGCTGCTTTTCTTGTATTTCACTCTTTTCTGACCTACAGAAATTGCTGCCTTTAGTGACAAAGTAATTCGCTTCATGTTATGAATTGTGACACTGTTGCTGTTTCAACATATTTCCACTTAGACGTGAATACACACCAAGAAAGAACAGTTTTGACCACATGAACATCATACTCTTAAAAGATTTAAACAAATTTTACAATGTTATTATGTGCTATTAAAAGACCTAGTCCTACATTAGAGAGTCACTTCATAATTAACCCAAATGAAGTCATCGAGCAAGAAGATGAATGATCTTCCAAGAGGCTGAAGGGACAGGGGCACGATATCATGTGAAATCTCATGGGAAAATCTCCCTGCAAACTGAACACCAGATTCTTTATTTTTTTTTTAACCTTAAAAAAAAAAAGGGGGGGGCGGTTCTTGCTGTGTTGCCCAGGCTGGTCTCAAACTCCTGGGCTCAAGTAATCCTCCCACCTCGGCCTCCCAAAGCGCTGAGATTACAAGCGTGAGCCACCACACCTGGCCAGATTCTTCTGTTTCTTCTCTTTTGACACATGGTCTCACTCTCTTGTCCAGGCTGGAGTGCAATGGCATGATCACAGCTCACTGCAACTTCAAACTCCCTGGCTCAAGCAATCCTCCTATCTCAGCCTCCCAAGTAGCTGGGACCAGAGGTGTCTGCCACCATGCCCAACTAATTTTTTTATTTTTTGTAGAGATGGGGGTCTCCCTATCTGGTCTCGAACTCCTGGGCTAAAGCGATTCTCTTGTTTAAGCCTCCCAAAGTGCTGGGATTACAGGCATGAACCACCACATCCAGCCCAGATTCTTCTCTGGCCTCACCAAATTTGAATTTTTCCGAAGAATATTCTGAGAAAGAAATCAATAAATCATCCTAAGTCACCTATAGTTTTTCAAAAACCACATGGTGAAATTCACTCATAGCCTTTCAAATATGACTGTTCGGTAAGTGCAAAAAAGCACAGCTGTACTGCATAAAGTATTCTAAACAATTAATTTTGTTTTGGCCAGGTGCAGTGGCTCACGCCTGTAATCCCAGCACTTTGGGAGGCCGAGGTGGGTAGATCACCTGAGGTCAGGAGTTCGAGACCATCTTGGCCAACATGGTGAAACCCCGTCTCTACTAAAAATATAAAAATTAGCCAGGTATGGTGCTGCGCACCTGTAGTCCCAGCTACTCAAGAGGCTGAGGCAAAAGAATTGCTTGAACCTGGGAGGTGGAGGTTGCAGTGAGCCGAGATCGTGCCACTGCGCCCCAGCCTAGGCAACACAGCGAGACTCCATCTCAAAAAAAAAAAAAAAATTGTTTTAATTGAATTGGCTAACATTTTTTAAATTATGGTAAAATATATATAAAATTTACCATTTCAACCATTTTAAGCATACAATTCAATGACATTAAATATATTCATGCTGCTGTGTAACCATCACCACTATCCATTTCCAGAACTTTTTCATCACCCAAACAGAAATTCTGTACCCATTAATAACTCCCAGACAGGCACGGTGGGTTACGTCTGTAATACCAGCACTATGGGAGGCTGAGGCGGGTGGATCATTTGAGGTCAGGAGTTCGAGACCAGCCTGGCTAACATGGCGAAACCCTGTCTCTACTAAAAATACAAAAAATTAGCCGGGCACGGTGGTGCACGCCTGTAATCCCAGCTACTAGGGACGCTGAAGCAGGAGAATCGCTTGAACCCAGGAGGTGGAGGAGGCAGTGAGCTGAGATCATGCCTCTGCATTATAGCCTGGAAGACAGAGCGAGACTGTCTCAAAAACAAAGAATCAAACAAACAAAGCACTCAAACACTCCCCATCCTCCTTCCATCCAGTCCCTGACAACTTCTATTCTACTTTCTATCCCTATGAATTTGCCTATTATAGGTACCTCATACAGGTGGAATAATATTTGTCCTTTTGTGTCTGGCAATAATTATTTCACTTAGCATAATGCCCTCTAGGTTCATCAGTGTTATACTATGTGTCAGAACATCCTCCTTTTTAAGGCTGAATAATATTCCGTTGTATGTATAGACCACATTTTGTTTATCCATTCATCTGTTGATGGACACGTGCACTGCCTTTTGACTATTGTGCATAATGCTGCTATGGCTATGGCTGTATAAGTATCTGTTCCTGTCCCTATTTTCAATTCTTCTGGGTATATATCAAGAAGTGGAATTTTTGGCTCATATAGTAATTCTATGTTTGACATTTTGAGGAAATGCCATACTGTTTTCCACAGCAGCTATAACATTTTACATTCTCACCAGCAATGAACCAGGCAGGGTTCCAATTCCTCTACATCTTGTACAGCACTTAATATTTTCCTCTTTTTGATAACAGCCAATCCAATGGGTGTGAACTGGTATCTCACAGTGGCTTTGATTTGCATTTCCCTAATGACTAGTCATATTGAGCATCTTTTCATGTGGCTAAGCCTCTTTAAACTTAATTACTCATATAAGGAATCCTTTAAATCTTTTTCTTGAGACAGGATCTTGCTCTGTCACCCAGGCTGGAGTATAGCGGCATGATCATGACTCACTGCAACCTCGAACTCCTGGGCTCAGGGGATCCTCCTGCCTCAGCCTCTTGAGTAGATGGGACTGCAGGCATGAGCCACCACGCCTAGCTAACTTTATTTTTTTGTAGAGACAGGGTTTCACTTTGTTGCTCAGGCTTGTCTCCCAACTCCTAGGCTCAAGTGATCCTCCCTCCCAAATTGCTGAGATTATAGTTATGAGCCACTACACCCAGCCTAATCTTTAAAATCTAGTTTTTAGAATGTCTTTTAACAATCCTATATACTGTATCATTTCTTCACTGGGAGGGGAAAATCTTCTTATTTAGTCTTACCATCAAAATAATTTAACAAATGTATAAAGCTTGAGAGTGTCCTATGATTTCTCTCTTGAGTTGCTTTCTATTAAGCCTTTTTTTTTTTTTTTTTTTTTGAGACAGAGTCTCGCTGTGTTGTCCAGGCTGGAGTGCAGTGGTACGATCTTGGCTCACTGCAACCCTCCAGCACCTGGGTTCAAAGGATTCCCCTGCCTTAGCCTCCCAAGTAGCTGGGACTATAGGCACTTGCCACCACTGGCTAATGTTTGTATTTTTAGTAGAGACAGGGTTCCACTATGTTGGCCAGGCTGGTCTTGAACCTCTGACCTCATGATCCGCCTGCCTTGGCCTCCCAAAGTGCTGGGATTACAGGCTTGAGCCATCGCGCACGGCCGACCGCTTTTTTTTTTTTTAAAGTTTACAAATATTTGACTTCAAGCTTTAACCAGAAGTCTAAAATTTAACTTTCTTTCTTTCTTTTTTGAGACAGGGTCTTACTCTGTTGCCTGGGCTGCAGTGTAGTGGCACAATCTCAGCTCACTGCAACCTCCACCTCCCAGGTTCGAGCAATTCTCCTGCCTCAGTCTCCCTAGTAGCTGGGATTACAGGTGTCTGCCACTGCGCCCGACTAATTTTTGTATTTTTAGTAGAGACAAGGTTTCGCCATGTTGGCCAGGCTGGTCTTGAACTCCTGACCTCAGGTGATCCTGCTGCCTCAGCCTCCCAAAGTGCTGGGATTACAGGCTTGAGCCACAGCGCCCGGCTAACTCTTTCATGACTTGTGTAGATGAAAATACAAATGTCAATCATATTTTGTTTGTAAACACACTTGATGGCAAAGTGATTTAGAGATTTTATGGTTTATGTAGTTATTTTACTTTTTTTGTGTATAATTTGGTATGTAGATACATTTCCAGATACTAAATAACTGGGTATAATTATTAATTATAAAGGGTATTACTGAATCTAAGGATTGCATTATGAAAACACTGTAATTATATTTTAATTTCTTCCAAGGCTCAGTGTAGGATATATAATCAAGAATAAACAATTTTAAAATTTAGCAACTAACCAATACACCCATCCAAAATATATATATTTTGGACAGAGTCTCGCTCTGTCACCAGGCTGGAGTACAGTGGCACTATCTCGGCTCACCGCAACCTCTGACTCCCTGGTTCAAGTGATTCTCCTGCCTCAGCCTCCCAAGTAGCTGGGATTTTAGGCACGCACTACCACGCCCAGCTAATTTTTATATTTTTAGTAGCGATAGGGTTTCATCATTGTTGGCCAGGATGGTCTCGATCTCCTGACCTTGTGATCTGCCCACCTCGGCCTCCCAAAGTGCTGGGATTACAGGCGTGAGCCACCGCGCCTGGCCAAAATATTTCACTCCAATAGTCAAAGCATTTACTTAACAGTCATTGGCTAATACTTAATCCAGAATAAGGAAAATCAAGGTATAAACTTCTTACAGTGCTAAATAGTAGTATAGCAGTTGCCTTAACTAGCTGATAAAAATATTTTAATTTGCTTGAGAGACACAGCTTTAGAATGAAGAGGGAGAATTCACTAGGCTACCAAGGCTTTCTAAAAATATCTGTTAAGACTCTTTTGATTTACCAAGACATTTAATTATTTCATTTTATTTCCCAAACAAGTTTCTCTACATAGAAAGCAACATATTTACCTACTGACATGAATACCGCACTCCTCACAGAGCTATAGTCCACACTGCAAATTAAGGAACTGCCTTAGTGGCAGGGCACGGTGGCTCACGCCTGTAATCCCAACACTTTGGGAGCCTGAGGCGGGTGGGTCACTTGAGGTCAGGAGTTGGAGACCAGCCTGACCAACATGGTGAAATCCCATGTCCACTAAAAATATTTTAAAAATTAGCTGGGCATGGTGATGTATGCCTGTAATCCCAGCTACTTGGGAGGCTGAGGCAGAACAATCACTTGAACCTGGGAGGCGGAGGTTGCAGTGAGCCGACATTGCGCCATTGTACTTCAGCCTGGGCAACAAGAGCAAAACTCCATCTCAAAAAAAAAAAAAAAAGACTCTGATTTACAAATTAAACCTCCAACAAAAACCAGTTTCCTGACCCCCTAAACTGAATAATTGGAATATAAGACGGAGTCATTAAAAGCAAATGCCCAACAATGCTCAAAATCTTAAACTGACTAGACATTTAAAAAACAAAAGATCTAAAATACATATACATATGGATGTATGTATATATGTATATAAATATGCCCACCTGAGGACCACCATATATGAACAGCACAGTAGGATATTTCTTTCCAGGCTGTAGATCATGAGGCTTGTAGAGCATCCCATACAATGTAAATCCAGTAGTACTTTCGAAAGAGAAAATTTCTGGAGGAGTATAGTCAGGAAGAGGACCTGTGAATAGGTAACATACCAGAGTCTACAAAAGAGTTCTTATGGGAGTGCTACAATCTGGGAACAAGAAACAAGATATTAAAAGTCAGCCCCGCCAACACAAACTGACCACCCCTCTTTCAGATGATAAGCTAGAATTTAAGCAAGAGTATATTCATCTTTAAAAACAAAACTAGGCCGGGCGCAGTGGCTCATGCCTGTAATCCCAGCACTTTGGGAGGCCGAGGCAGGTGGATCACGAGGTCAGGAGTTTGAGACCATCCTGGCTAACACGGTGAAACCCCGCCTCTACTAAAAATACAAAAAATTAGCTGGGCATGGTGGCGGGCGCCTGTAGCCCCAGCTACTCGGGAGGCTGAGGCAGGAGAAGGGTGTGAACCCGGGAGGTGGAGCTTGCAGTGAGCCGAGATCACGCCACTGCACTCCAGCCTGGGTGACAGAGCGAGACTCCATCTCAAAAAAATAAATAAATAATTAAAAAAAAACAAAACTAGGCCAGGCACGGTGGCTCACATCTACAATCCTAGCATTTTGGGAGGCTGAGGTGGGTGGATTGCTTGAGCCCAAGAGTTTGTGACCAGCCTGGGTGGCATGGCAAAACCCTGTCTCCACAAAAAAATACAAAAATTACCCAGGCATGGAGGTGTGCTCCTGTAGTCCCAGCTACTCAGGAGGCTGAGGCAGGAAGATTGACTGAGCCCAGGAGGTTGAGGCTACATTGAGCTGTGCCCTGTGACTGCGCCACTGCACTCCAGCCTGAGCGAAAGAACAAGACACTGTCTCGACAACAACAAAAACCCACCAAATAAAAAACAACAACAAAACAAACATATCAAATTATTTCAGAAGCAGACACAGAGTGTTATCAATAATCCTTGGAGCCTAGGAAATGTCTATGTGCAGAACTATACAGATACTTTATGCTCAATATAACTTATTGTTGATTAAACCATATATCTGGTTAGAAACAGATAAAGCTGGGTGGGGGGGTGAGGTAAATTATTAGTCAATTTAATTTTTCAGGGTAGGTGACCAAAAACATTTGCTTCTGATCATTAGAAAATAAGCCTAACCAGAACTCAGAAAAAAGTCATCATTAGCTTTTGGTTCACCAAAGCTATACAGACCTCTCCTAAGTGTTTGTGTACAGCAGATAATTTACAGTCTAAGCAGAGATCATCACCATATTACAAGTTCTGATTCTGCTTGTGGACATTAAAACACACTTATATTTTTTGGTTCTGTACTAATTTGTTTTTTCTTTTTTTTTTTTTTGAGACAGAGTTTCACTCTGTTGCCCAGGCTGGAGTGCAGTGGTGTGATCTTGGCTTACTGCAACCTCCGTCTCCCAGGTTCAAGTGATTCTCCTGCCTCAGCCTCCTGAGTAGCTGGGAGTACAGGTGCCCACCATCACGTCTGGCTAGTTTTTGTATTTTTAGTAGACATGGGGTTTCACCATGTTGGCCAGGCTGCTCTTGAACTCCTGATCTCAAATGATCCAACCACCTCAGCCTCCCAAAGTGCTGGGATTACAGGCATGAGCCACTATGCCTGGCCTAATTTCTTAATCCCTTAGCAGAAATAGCTAGTTAGTGAAAATACTAGAAAAAAAGATTGGAGATTAAAGTGAATTAGATGATACATAAAACCAGTCCATTCTTTTTTTTTTTTTTTTTTTTTTTTGACTCGTCGCCCAGGCTGGAGAGTAGTGGCACAATCTCGGCTCACTGCAACCTCCGCCTCCTGGGTTCAAGCGATCCTCCTGCCTCAGCCTCCTGAGTAGCTGGGACTACAGGCGTGTACCACCACACCCGGCTAATTTTTTGTATTTTTTAATAGAGACAGGGTTTCACCGTGTTAGCCAGGATGGTCTCGATCTCCTGACCTTGTCATCCACCTACCTCGGCCTCCCAAAGTGCTGGGATTACACGTGTGAGCCACCACGCCCAGCCCAGTCCATTATTTATGTTTAAGAAATCAAATATTTTAAACAAATAATTCAGTTTTTCTCTCATTCCAGAGAGAGCAAGTGTTCTTTTATTAAAATAGCCATTACAAGTGCTTCAAAAGTTTAAGAAAGCTATCAGCTGGTTATTCTCCAAAGTTGCAGCTTCCTTGCTCAAAGAGTCTTACTAGTTCAGAATACTATTCTCTTCAAGTTCATTTGTTTACCTGAGAAATCATCAAAATTTGTGAATAAATTGTTTCCTAGCTGACACCTTGACTATTTTAATCTTATTTTCTTTATTTGTTGAGACAAGGTCTTGCTTTCTCACGCAGGCTGCAGTTCAGTGGTGTGATCTTAGTTCATTGCAACCTCCGCCTCCCAGCTTCAAGTGATTCTCATGCCTCAGCCTCCTGAGTAGCTGGGACAACAGGCACACAGCACCACGCCCAGCTAATTTTTGTATTTTTAGTGGAGACGGGGTTTTACTAATTGGCCAGGCTGGTCCCGAACTCCTGACCTCAAGTGATCCACCCGCCTCGGTCTCCCAAAGTGTAGGGATTACAGGTGTGAGCCACTGCACCTGGCCTTAACCTTATTTTCAAAAAGGCCTTCCAGACTTGCTGCTGCTTGGAGTGAGAAGTAACCCATCTTATTCAGTAGCTAACAGAATAGGAGAAGTGGGATCTATCAGGAGCTCAGCAGCTCAGGGACAGGCAGTGGTGAGAGATGGAAAGACTTGTCCAGGAAATGTGAAAATATGACACACGTTTAGTGTACTAATATATTAATCCTACTTAACGTCAGGATCAGGGGGAAAAAAGAATACCTGCTGAATCCAAAATGGTGGCCCAAAATTCCTTTGTTTTGCAAGTTGGGTCATCTTCAGGACTTGATAGCTTGTAAAGGGACACACAGTGTGGATTCTTCTGGTTACTATACTTACTTATAAAGAAGTCACAGTGCTAGACAAAGGAGAAACAATTATATTTTTCATCAGGGAGGTAGAAAAGGTTATCTGCTGTTACATCTGCACTAATGATATAGCAAGAGTATTACAAGAGACTATTTATGTACATATACAATGTTGAAATTAAGCTTTTTAAAGCTTTTCCTTAGAGAATTAGGCTTTTGCAGGCCAATTTCACATCATTCAAAAGGAGTATTACATAAGCAGAGAGTTTTAATATGACACAAAACCCTTTTTAAACAAACTTAATACCTGACTGATGCAGCAAGAATGTGAATAGCCACGGTCAGTCAACCTTGTCACCTCTCCAGGATTTACGTAACTGACTACGTACAGGTGATGCTCTAAAGGGGAGTCTTTGGTGCCTTCAAAATATACCAGCCTTCTGACTTCATCAACTTGGATCTGACAAGATAACAACAATAACAAAATCAGGGCTAACATGACCTTGGCAAAGCTAACCCCCAATTTTATTTACAATCACTTGAGCCACTCCTTGACTTATGCCTTCTTTTTTTTTTTTTTTTTGCTGCCACTATTAATAAACCTGAGTTAATTTTGCTTATTTATTTATTTTTTAAAGAGTTGAGGTCTCACCTCTGCTACCCAAGCTGTAATGCAATGATGCGATCATGGCTCACTGCAGCTTCAAAATCCAAGGCTGGAGCTATACTCTCACCCCAGCCTCCTGAGTAGCTACAAGCATACACCACCATGCCCAGCTAAGTTTCTAAATGTTTTTAAGGAGATGAGGCCTCACTATGTTGCCCAAGCTGGTCTTAAACCCATAGCTTCAAGCAATCCTCCTGCCTCAGCCTCCCGAAGTATTGGGATTACAAACATGAGCCACCATGCCTGGCTGTTTATGACTTATAGCTAAGAACAGGTCCTGCCCTGAAGGAAAAAGGACACCTGAGTTACACACTGTATAGTTTCCCATCTGGTCAGAATGTGTGTTTTTCTTAAAATACAAGAATTATTTCCTTAAAATAACAACTCTTTACAGGGGAAAAAAATACTCTGCTATATTGCAGCTTAGGGCAATCATTCATACATACTTGAAAGTCTAATTTTACTATCTTGTATATTTATTAGTTAGTGTTACATTATCTTAGGCAGTACTTTTTTGGTCTTTTGTACAAATTTGCAAACGTGTTTTATCTATTGGGTTGTGGAATAACGGAACTAAATCAGTTTCAATACTGGTATAGTTTACAAATAAACATGGATAAGATCTTTTAAGTCTTCATTCAGAACTCAAAAAAACCGCAAGTAAACTCAATAGCTGAATTCACTTCATATTCTTCTCAAATTACAGCACGATTTCAAATAAATGGCTTTCTTTTATTGTTCCTGTAAATCTTCTACCAGCCAACTCAAACAATGTTTAAGAAAATGGCCAGATGTGGTGACTCACATCTGTAATCCCAGTGTTTTGGGAGGCCGAAGTGAGAGGATCGTTTGAGCTTAGGAGTTTGAGACCAGTCTGGGCAAAATAGGGAGACCCCATTTCTACAAAAAATGAAAAAATTAGCTGGGCATGGTGATGCATCCCTGTAGTCCCAGCTACTTGGAAGGCTGAAGTAGAAGGATCACTTGAGCCCAGAATTTGAAGCTGCAGTGAGCCATGATCATGCCAATGCATTCCAGCCTGGGCAACAGAGCAAGACCCTTATCTCAAAAAAAAAAAAAATTCAAATTTTTTACACAGCAATGAAAACACATATAAATTTCTAAAAGCAAGTTATTTTTAAATGCCTTTTTTCCCCCCAGGAAGCTGCCTCTTCATCACTAAACATTTTTTTAGCATGCATAAATAGAAATCAACACAGTTGGGATTAAGTAGGCCCATATGACATATACAGAAAGCATACAAATGACAGGAAACAAATATTCATGAAACTTTACAAGTACGTGTTAATCTTTGCAAAAGATCAGGACTCATTCCGTTTTGACCTAGCAGATGGGAGTCAGGCCTTTCAAGACTAAAAAAATAACCAGTCAATTCCTCACCACCATCTACAATGGTTTTCTTCTTTCCTGTAACTACTTAACATCCAAGGAAGTATCATAATTGTGTGGGGGGCTTGTTAAACAGATTACTAAGCCCCACCACCAGAGTTTGATTCAGGATGTCAGAGGTGGGCCTAAGAATGTGCATTTCTTTTTGCTTTTTGAGACCGAGTTTCGCTCTTGTTGCCCAGGCTGGAGTGCAGTGGCGCGATCTCGGCTCACTGCAACCTCCGTCTCCCAGGTTCAAGCGATTCTCCTGCCTCAGCCTCCTGAGTAGCTGGGATTACAGGCATGTACCACCACGCCTGGCTAATTTTGTATTTTGAGTAGAGACGGGGTTTCACCATGTTGGCCAGGCTGGTCTCGAACTCCTGACCTCGGGTGATCAGCCTGCCTCGGCCTCCCAAAGTGCTGGGATTACAGGCATGAGCCACTGCGCCCAGCCAAGAATGTACACTTCTAACAAGTTCCCAGGTGATGCTGACACTTTGCTGTTGGTCCAGCACTTTGAGAACCACCCTTAACAATAAAAAGCTCATAGGCAGCTGGGCGCAGTGGTCCAGGCCTGTAATCCCAAAACTTTGGGAGGTGGAGGCGGCAGGTCACTTGAGGTCAAGAGTTTGAGACCAGCCTGGCTAACACGGTGAAACCCCATCTCTGTTAAAAACACAAAAATTAGCTGGGCATGGTGATGGGCACCTGTAATACCAGCGACTCAAGAGACTTAAGCAGGAGAATCACTTGAACCTAGGAGGCCGAGCTTGCAATGAGCTGAGATCGCACTACTGATCTCCAGCCTGTGCAACAGAGTGAGACTCTTGTCTCAAAAAAAAAAAAAAAAAAAAAGAAAGAAAGAAAAAAGAAAAAAACTTTGGGTGGGAACAGTCACTTGTAAAAGTAGAGAAGGAAAAAGGTAACTTAAGTCAAAAAACAAATCAAGAATAGAGGGAAAGGGCTGGGCATGGTGGCTCACGCCTGTAATCCCAGTACTTTGGGAGGCTGAGGTGGGCAGATCACGTGAGGTCAGGAGTTCTAGACCAGCCTGGCCAACATGGTGAAACCCTGTCTCTACTAAAAATACAAAAATTAGCCAGGCTTGGTGGCAGGTGCCTGTAATCCCAGCTAGTCAGGGGGCTGAGGCAGGAGAATTGCTTGAACCTGGGAGGCAGAGGTTACAGTGAGCCAACATCGCACCATTGCATTCTAGCCTGGGGGACAAGAATGAGACTTGTCTCCAAAAAAAAAAAAAAAAAAAAAAAAGAATAGAGGAAAAGGCCAGGTGTGGTGGCTCACGCCTGAAATCCTAGCACTCTGGGAGGCCAAAGTGGGCGGATCACCTGAGGTCATGGGTTCAAGACCCTCCTGGCCAACATGGCAAAACCCTGTCTCTACTAAAAATACAAAAATTAGCTGGGCATGGTGGTGTATGCCTGTAATCCCAGCTACTTGGGAGGCTGAAACAGGAGAACTGCTTGAACCCAGGAGGCGGAAGTTGCAGTAAGCCGAGATCATGCCACTGTACTCCAACCTGGGTGACAGAGTGAGACTCTATCTCAAAAAAAAAAAAAAAAAAAAAAGAGGGAAAATAGAGAAGAGGGAAAGACAGACTAACGTATCACAAGTAAACATGACATGAAAGAAAACTGATAAACGTAGTGGCAAGTAGTAGATGTTTAGGTGGCTCAAATAAGGATCAGATGTATGCAATTACAATTATTGGGGTTCCCTCAGCATTATGTAATGACTCATCCTTCAATCATCACATAGCATGAAATTTACATCAGTGTAGTTTTCTGTTTTCAGAACCTAGAATTCCACAATAAGATTTTTTTCTCAGGTGACAGTAATATCCAAGGTACTTCAACAGAAAAAAATATTTGGAAACAAAAATAAAACAGAAAAAAATTATCTGGATATATAACAAGGCCACTTGAGGATCTCAGTGGAAATGAGACTTTAAAGGTCAGTCTTGATACCCTGAAGTTTTTGTTGTTGCTGTTGTTTTGAGGCGGGTATCATTCTGACACCCAGGCTATAGTATAGCATTGTGATCACAGCTCAATGCAGCCTCAACCTCCCGGGCTAAAGCGATCCTCCCACCTCAGCCTCCTTAGTTACTGGGACTATAGGCATGCACCACCATAACCAGCCTATCTTTTTTTTTTTTTTTTGGTAGAGATGGAGTCTCCCTATGTTACCCAGGCTGACCTCAAACTCCTGGGCTAAAGCAATCCTCTTGTCTTGGCCTCCCAAAGTGCTGCAATTACAGGTAATGCCCCACCACACCTGCCTAATTTAAAATTTTTTTTTGCAGAGACGGAGTCTCACTATGTTGTCCAGGCTGGTATCCTGGTATCTAATTCCTGGGCACAAGTGATCCCTCGACACTGGCCTCCGAAAGTGTTGGGACTACAAGTTTGAGCTACCATGCCCAGCAGATACTCTAAAGTTTTTACTAACAAAAACAAACCTGGGATCTGGATCTTCATTATGTCTCCTTAATCACTTTAGAGACTACAAGTGATTTTTACAGTAGCCAGTAAACATAATCCTTCAATAAATCTTCCTGTCAATTTGAGGAAACCACATTTAGTTAGGCCTTCACTAAATCCTGGCAGCATACCTCAACTATATGTGTCACACACATACAGGATGGAGTTCCTAGAGATCTCATGAATGTGATCATCCAAGTGACAGCTGAAACAAATGCAAGGTACTCCAAAAACGCAATTTTTTTTTCTTTAAAGAATTCACTGAATTGGTACTGAGAATAAAACAGAGGGTAGACTTCCTTCCTTTTCCCTATCAATCTAAGCTCTGTATAAATGCCCATCACTCTTTGCAGGTGGTGGATTAAAGTTTAAATTTGTGGGGCAAGATAAACACATGAATGAAAGACAAGTACTACTTCAGAAGAAGTAAATGCAATTTATTTATTTATTTATTTATTTATTTATTGGTTTTTTTTTAGCCAGAGTATCACTGTTTCAGCCAGGCTGTAGTGCAGTGATGTGATCATAATTCATTTGCAGCCTAGACTTCCTGCACTCAAGCGATTCTCCTGCCTCAGCCTTCCAACTAGCTGGGACTACAGGTGCGCATCACCATGCCCAGCTAATTTTTTTATTTTTTATTTTTGGCAGAGACAGGGTCTTATATGTTGCCCAAACTGTTACTGAACTCTTGGCCTCAAGCGATTCTCCAGCCTTCATCTCCCAAAGGGCTGGATTACAGATGTGAGCCACTGTGCCCAGCCAGTAAACGCAATTTATAATGTAGACACAAGTAGTCTATAATAGATTTTTAAGTTACTTTTCAAACCATATGCTAACTTACAACTTTTGCTAGGCTCTAAAACTATGAATATGCCCCTTTCTCATCAAGGAGCAATAATACATTTTAAAATGGTGGGCTTGGCCAGGCGTGGTGGTTCACACCTGTAACCTCAGCACTTCAGGAGGCCGAGACGGGTGGATTGCTTTAGCTCAGGAGTTTGAGACCAGCCTGGGCAACATGGCAGAATCCCGTCTACAAAAAATACAAAAATTAGCTGGGTGTGGTGGTGTGTGCCTGTAGTCTCAGCTACTTGGGAGGCTGAGGTGGGAGGAAGGCTTGAGCCCAGGAGGCAGAGGTTGTAGTGAGCCAAGATTGTGCCACTGCAATCCAGCCTAGGCGACAAAGTCAGACCCTGTCTCAAAAAAGAAAAGCAAATGGTGAGCAGGACACAGTGGCTCACACCTGGGAGGTGGCAAGGTGGGAGGATCCTTCGAGCCTAGGAGTTCAAGACCAGCATGGCCAACATGACGAAACCCTCTCTCCTAAAAATACAAAAATTAGCCAGGCATAGTGGTGTGTGCCTGTAATCCCAGCTACTCGAGAGGCTGAAGCAGGAGAATTGCTTGAACCCAGGAGGTGGAAGTTGCAGTAAGCCAAGATCATGCCACTGCACTCCAACCTGGGCGACAGAGTGAGACTCTATCTCCAAAAAAAAAAAAAAGAAGAATAGAGGGAAAATAGAGAAGACAGACAGACTAACGTATCACAAGTAAACATGACATGAAAGAAAACTGATAAATGTAGGGGCAAGTAGTAGATATTTAGGTGTAGTAGGTGTTTAGGTTTGAGACCAGCCCAGTCAATATATATGAGACCCTGTCTCTACCAAAAATTTAAAAATTAGCTTGTCGTGGTGGCGTACACCTGTAGTCCCAGCTACTCCAGAGGCTGAAGTGGGAGGATCGTCTGCGCCTGGGAGGTTGAGACTGCAGTGAGCCATGACTGTGTCCTGCACTACAGCCAGGGTGACAGAGCAAGACATTGTCTCACAAAAAAGAAAAGAAAATAACCTTTGGTAATCAGAACACATCTATAAAAGGACTATAAAATAAATGAGATTTATCATTTAAACTAAGATTATTTATTTCCAACAACTTGAGTAATTGTAGGCTGTAACTTAATATTTTAAAAATACTGGGGTCGGCTGGGCGCAGTGGCTCACGCCTGTAATCCCAACACTTTGGGAGGCTGAGGAGGGCGGATCACAAGGTCAGGAGTTTGAGACCAGCCTGGCCAACATGGTGAAACCCCGTGTCTACTAAAGATACAAAAAAATTAGCCGGGCGTGGTGGCACATGCCTGTAATCCCAGCTACTTGGGAGGCAGAGGCAGGAGAACTGCTTGAACCCGGGAGGTGGAAGTTGTAGTGAGCCGAGATCACCCCATTGCACTCCAGCCCTAGGCGACAGAGCAAGACTCTGTCTCGGAAAAAAAAATACCGGGGTCATATTAAATTACATTACTCATTTTTAGCACTGCATTCACACAGTAATACTGACCAAACATATCAGTAGAATAAAATAACATACATTAGATCCATGCCGGCCAAGAACTTCCCATTCACCACTGGTAATTGCTATCTCCTCTTTGATAGGACACTTGAAATCACCTGAAGATAAATATAATTATAATTCAGTACATTATACCAGACTATAAGCAAATGAAACAATTAAGAACAGTACTCTAAGCTCTTTTTTCCAAAAAGTTATGTTTGGGGTAATAAAAATGTTTTGGAACTAGACAGAGATGATGGTTGCACAGCATTGTGAATGTACTAAATGCCACTGCATTGTTTGTTTATTTTTATTTTTCATTTTTTTGTAGACAGTCTCGCTCTGTTGCTGAGGCTGGAGTGCAGCGGCATGATCACAGCTCACTGCAGCCTTGACCACTTAGGCTCAAGCTTTCCTCCCACCTCAGCCTCCTGAGTAGCTAGGACTAGACACCACTAAACCCAGCAAATTATTATTTTGGTAGCAATGAGGTCTCACTATATTGCCCACGCTGGTCTTGAACTGCTGGCCTAAAGCCCCCTGGCCTTGACCTCTCAAAGTGCTGGGATTACAGGCATGGGCCTGAATTGTTTATTTTTAAATGGTTAACTTAACGTTTTATGAATTTCACTTCAATAAAAAGTCTACAGTTAAAAAAAATCCAAGTTATGAGTCTTTACAATACTCTGGAATAATAATGGAATGATCTATTTAGGTAATGCAAAAACAGCAAAAGAGATTTTTTGGCAAAGCCAGAGGAAAACTCAAAAGCACCTGCATTCTTGAACCTTTGGTTAGACAAAGAAGTCTAATGGATTGACAAAGCATTTCTTTTCGTTGTTTTTTTTTTTCATAACTTGTTTCTGTTGATTTCTCTTTTTCTTTTTGTAAAACTTTCCCAAGACATTTTCAGATTTAAAAATAAATAAAGTCAGTGTTAAAGGTGTTGGTCAGCCTTCTTACTTGTACCCTTCTACCTCTGACACTGGGGTAAAGGAGGAAGTCCAGGGCAATGCAGTGATATTTCTGCCAGGATACTCCCCCTCCCCTAAACTCAGTAGTTAGTTGAGAGTATGACATTTACAAAGAGAGGCTAGAGAGACCCAAATACCTCTATTCCACCCCAGTGGTAGGTGGAAGTTGGGTCAGCTGCTGCCCCGAGCCAGCTTTATCTTCTGAGTGTGGGCTTTGGAGGAACAGGAGAACTGGCTCTTGGCCACTGTGAGGGGTACAGCTTTGCCAATCAAATATACCTTATTATGGCATTCAGGGAGCCAGGGTCCAGAGCTGCAGGGCTGGGGTCCCTGTCTCACTCCCACATAGGCCATCCCATGACCTGCCATAAAGGCATTAAAACCAGCCCGGTGCAATCCATCCCCAGGCACTGAATTAGGACTGGCTTGACTCCCTGGCACTTCTGAGGTAGCCATATCAGCTATTTCAACAAGGCATTTCTTCTAGAAATGCAACAAACTACTTTAAAACTCACAAAAGAAAATGTTTAATACAATTGTTCTTCATTTGCCAAAAAATAACCCAGGTAAGTGTTTACCATAGTAAATGTCAACATGCCCCATTTGTTTTGTTTTTGTTTTTTTCCTGTTCTGCTCTGTCGCCCAGGCTACAGTGCAGCGGCACCATCACAGCTCACTGCAGCCTTTACCTCCCCAGACTCAGGTGATCCTCCCACCTCAGCCTCCCAAGTAGCTGGGACTACAGGCTCATGCCACCACACTTGGTTAATTTTTTTTTGGTCTTTTTTGTAGAGATGGGGTTTTGCCATGTTGCCTAGGCTAGTCTCAACTCCTGGACTCAAACAATCTGCCTGCCTCAGCCTCCCAAAGTGTTGGGATTACAGGCGTGGGCCACCTCACCCAGCACCCATTTGTTTTTATGAGCTTCTGTCTTGATGAGGCTCTCTCAGCGGCCTAAGGAACAGCTTAAAAAGTGAAAATCATTTCTCTTTTCCTCACTGCTTATATCTATTGCTGTGGGAAGTGACAGCTGATGACAGGCCTAGGTGGTGAGACTGTATTAGTGTCTTTCCTAGGGTTCCACGTAAGTTTAAAAAAATATTTTAAACTCGAAGAGCACAAAAAAATTAAAAAATCAATTTAGTACTTTAAATACCATAGACAGAAATTAAAATAAAATTTAATTTTATTAAAACATAAAATTATATGTTAACATATAGATAACAAATACTAACTGTTTTACATTACAGCTCTTAAGAAAGCAAAGAGGAGGGAGAAGGAAATGAAGTAGATATGAAGGTAAAGGAGGATGACTTGGAGCAAGAAAGACTAAGAGGGCTATTATTAAAAGAGCAGAATATAACAACTATCATCCGAACGTAGACAAATTAAAACCCTGTGCACTGTTAGTGGGAATGTAAAATGGGGTAGCAGTAGCCGCTACCGTTGGTGTTCCAATGGTGTAGCTCCTATGGAAAACAGTATGGTAGCCCCTCAAAAAACTGAAAATAGAATTACCATATGATCCAGAAATTCCACTTTTGAGTACATACCCAAAAGAATTGAAAGCAGGGACAGGAACAGATACTTGTACACCCACGTCCACAGCAGCATTATTCACAATAGCCAAAAGGTGGAACCAATCCCAGTGCCCATCAACAGATAAACAGATAAACAAAATGTGGTATATACATACAACGAAACCTTACTCAGCCCTAAAAAGGAAAGGAATCCTGACATGCACTACAAAATGGATGAAACTTGAGGACATTATGCTACGTAAACAAGCCAGTCAAAAAAGGACAAAAACTGTATGACTCCACTAAATAAGACATCTAGAGTAGTTACATTCACAGAGACAAAGTGGCTGCCAGAGATTGGGGGAAGGGGGTAATAGAAAGTGACTATTTAATGGGTAGTTTCAGTTTTGGAAGATGAAAAAAATTCTGGAGACAGATGGTGGTGATGATTGCACAACAACATGAACATAATCAACCGGGTGAGATGGCTCACGCTTGTAATCCCAGCATTTTGGGAGGCCAAGGCTGGTGAATCACATGAGGTCAGGAGTTCGAGACCAGCCCGGCCAAAATACAAAAATTAGCTGGGTATGGTGGCGCATGCCTATAATTCCAGCTACTCAGGAGGCTGAGATAGGAGAATTGCTTGAACCCGGGAGGCGGAGGTTGCAGTGAGCCGAGATAGCACCACTGCATTCCAGCCTGGGTGACAAGAGCGAGACTCCGTCTCAAAAAAATAAATGAATTAATTAATTTAAAAAATGTATATATATATAAAAACATACTCAATGTCACTAAACTATACCCTTAAAAGTGGAAAAAATGGTCACAATGTTAAATCTTGTTATGTATACTTTTCCACAATTTTTTTTTTTTTTTTTTTTGGAGACAGAGTCTCCTGCTGTTGCCCACACTAGAGTGCAGTGGCGCGATCTCGGCTCACTGCAAGCTCTGCCTCCCGGGTTCACGCCACTCTCCTGCCTCAGACTCCTGAGTAGCTGGGACTACAGGCGCCCACCACCACGCCCGGCTAATTTTTTTTTGTATTTTTAGTAGAGAGGGGGTTTCACTGTGTTAGCCAGGATGGTCTCAATCTCATGACCTTATGATCCGCCTGCCTCGGCCTCCCAAAGTGCTGGGATTACAGGCGTGAGCCACCATGCCCGGCCTTTTTCCACAATTATTAAAAAGGACCATGCCAAATCTGTTAAGTTACAAATGGCAGTTAAGCATACAACATAACTTATCATAAAGTGCTTCCTATTCTAAAACAAACTGTATTATTAAAGTTGAGAACTGTAACTCGGTTTTAGGAAAACCCAGGAAAAGTGTTCTATGTACCCATTTACTTTTCCTAGGCTTATGCATCCATTCCGTATTATATTTTCCAGAAGGAAAACCACCACTTAAGGAAA
The DNA here is from genome assembly GCF_028858775.2 of Pan troglodytes. Lineage (NCBI taxonomy): Eukaryota > Metazoa > Chordata > Mammalia > Primates > Hominidae > Pan > Pan troglodytes. The sequence continues at coordinate 57,469,740 of NC_072414.2, forward strand.
ACCACTTTTTAAAGAAAAATTAACTTCAGCTGATATAACATTTAATTTTACTTTGGGCAACATAATTATATCAATCCAAAGACCTATAACTATAAATTAACTCCAGTGTAGATGCAGATAGTATAAAAAACATCTAGTGTGTAAAAATATCTAATAATTACATAACATTTAAAAAAATAGTGTTGTCTTTTTTTCTTTTGAGACGGAGTTTTGCTCTGTTGCCAGACTGGAGTGTGGTGGCGTGATCTTGGCTCACTGCAACCTCCGCCTCCTGGGTTCAAGTGATTTTCCTGCCTCAGCTTCCCGAGTAAGCTGAGACTACAGGTGCACACCACCACGCCCGGATCATTTTTGTATTTTTAGTAGAGATGGTGTTTCACCATGTTGGCCAGGCTGGTCTCAAACTCCTGACCTCAGGTGATCCGCCTGCCTTGGCCTCCCAAAGTGCTGGGATTATAGGTGTGAGCCACTGCACCCAGCCAAAAATAGTTTTTTTTAAATGGGCTCACTTTAAACAAATTAAAAATTGCAGTCAAGGCAAAAGTAAAAAGTAAAAATCAGTAATCCTGTTATTTAAGAGATTACTCACTATTAATACTTTATAATACGTGTCAATCCATTAAGAACTTTGTCCTGTGTTTTTTACACATACATGTATTTATGTTTTAGTTTAACTTACATATTAAGTTTAACGAAGCAAGTATTGATGCTTATAAAGCATGCAAAAGATACATTCCCCTGTCCCTCCCACCTTCTGCTTCCAACATTTTTTCTTTTTTTAAAATAAAATGGATTTCTTACTTGGAGCAGGCAGCCCACCACTGGATCGTTTATATTTGCTTTCCTTTAAAATAGATGTAATTTTGTATAAATGACGGAAACCTGTTTTGCATTCAGAGGCAAAAATAAACTCAATTTCCTCTTCGTGACTTTGGGGAAAAACATGAAAGATGTCATGGATCTGTAAAATGAATAGCTAAATTTACTATACATATTATGAAAATACTACATAATTCAATTAGGCTACAGGAAAAATTACTTGATAAATATACTTTGAAATATAAATAACCATCAATGCCAAAGGAATGCTATATTTACAGTAATAAATTTTGCTTGGGGCTTTCAGATTTATTTTACTTTAGTCAAAGACTTTTTCCACTGAGAAGTAAATGTTTTCAAATGGAGTAAAAAAGAAAAATATGACCAAAAGTTTTTTCTTACTCAACATCTCTATAATCCTTGAAACATGGCACAAGGTTTGTTTAATAATATAAATCTTGTTACAGAAAGATGAGGTAATTTTTTTTTATTTTTGTTTTCCAAAAAGAGTTTTTCTAATAGTTCAGGGGAAAACAAGTGTTCATAGGTGAATCATATGAAGCTTATATTCAGCTAGGAAGTGAGATGGCTTTATTTATTTTGTATCTTATTTAAATTTGTCTGCTAAATTGGAAAATTCAAAATTCAATTAAGAATTGGTATATTTTGGTACAGTTTACCAACATAAAAGAGAAAGTCTTTTCTAGACCAGACTCATGAAGTCCTCTCAGGAGCACTGATGAGGCTGTGTATTTAATATCTATTATCTCCAGGAACAAATCTGAAGCCAAGGAGATGTCATTTCAATGGCATCTACTTTCTATCAATACAAACCATTCCATTCTGGAACCATCACTCCAATTGGAAATGCTCATACTAAAGAAATAACATGGTCCCTTTAAACTTAAAAAAAAATGCATTTTGATAGTTTGCTATATAACTTCATTTGCTTTAGCATTCTGAGAAAATATTTAAACAAGTACAGGAAAAAATGCATACATTTATCCAGATGTCTGTTGTTTCTTCATAGATAATTAGTGGCGTCACAGAATCAGGCACTGACTCAATGAGTCTCTGCCTTTCCATAACATCATCTTCTACTGGGATAAATAATTCAGGTGAGATCAACACTATCTGCAGGCGAGTCTGGGAGCGATCTAGTAGGATGGACCAAGCACTATTTAAATAAAGAGAAGAACCAGAAATAAAGCAAGCTATCAGAAAAAGATTCCCCTATTATCTCCTTTGGCACCTATCAATTATATCTGTAATCACCATGAAAGAACTGCTTTAGTGTATATTAAATTATCACTTACAAATAGCTAATTAAAAATACACTTTAAGCTTGAACAGAATTTATAAAAAGTGGCTTTCTTGAAATTTCCAAAACCATAGTTGGCCTGTGAAAGTGTTTTATCCCGGTAGGCTGGCATGATGGTTCATGCCTATAATCCCAGCACTTTGGGAGGTCAAGGTGAGAGGGCTGCTTGAGGCCAGGATTTCGAGCTTACAGTAAGCTACGATCATGCCACTGCACTACAGTCTGGGTGACACAGAGAGAGACCCTGTCTATATAAACAAAAGTTCTGCCAAGTGCAGTGGTTCACACCTGTAATCTCAGCACGTTGGGAGGCCGAGACAAGAGGATCATTTGAGCCCAGGAGTTTGAGACCAACCTGGCAACACAGTGAGACCTTGTCTCTACAAAAAATAAAAAAAATTAGCTGGACATGGTGGCATGTCCCCGTAGTCCCGGCTACTCAGGAGGATAGCTTTAGCCAGGGAGGTTGAGGCTGCAGTGAGCCATGATTGCACCACTGCACTCCAGCCTAGGTGACAGAGCGAGACCATGACTCAAAAAAAAAAAAGTTTTCTCCCTTTAGTATCAATGTCAACAAATGCCAGTCTTGTGAAACTCCTGTTGTCTACATTAGACACAGAAACTATTTATTTGTAATCATCCTCATATAAAGCTCTACAATTATACAATTTAAAAAATACACATTTATGTCTGAGCCTTAAAGCCATATGATTTAATCACAAATAACACTGTGAACCATAACTGGCTGAATATACAGAATTAAACTGCAGTGCACCTATGCCTATAGGATTACAAATGCACAAATCCACTTAATTCAAGAAAAATGCCTTGTGTAGTAATAACTGTACTGCAAATTTACATGTGAAGGCAGCTCCAACTACAAGGCAAACCTAATAGCACAAATATTCCAAAGCTCTGGATCCTAAATTAGTTATAAAGAAGTAACAATTTAACATACGCACTATTTTCCCTCGGGAGTCCATCCAGCTCTGGCAATATATTCAACTCCTTCAAATAGAATCTCAAAAGGTTGAATTAGTTCCTTATCTATGACATCTATGATCTATTAAAAAAGAAAAAAAAGAATCTAGTTATAGAAGATTTAGATAAATAATTAGCTTGCTAGTCTACTTTAACAATTTATCCAAAAAGCAGAAAATTTTTCCAGAGTTAGGTATTAAAAAGGAACAAAGGATGTAGCAAATCTAGAAGTAAATTCTGGGTTACCTATACTGGTACTTAATTTCTGTGCCTAAAAAAGTTATAAGCACTTTTAACACAGCCTAAAAATCTATTTCTTTGAGTTGATACTAACAGAACACTTGATAATAACTCATAAAATCAAGTTTTAATCACCTTAGACTCCAGTATCCAGAAAAATAATAGTCCCTAGTTCCCCATATTTCACCTAGAAATATATATATACACACACTAATTATATTTTATTTATACATATATATATGTGTGTGTGTATATATATATATTTTTTGAGACAAGGTCTCATTCTGTTGTCCCAGCTGGAATGCAGTGGCTTGATCACAGCTTACTGCCTTCGCAATTTCCCAGGCTCAAGTGATCCTCCTGCCTCAGCCTCCTGAGTAGCTGAGACTACAGGTAAGGTGTGTGCTTGTAATGAAATTAAATAAAATATTAATTTTTAAATTTTTTGTAGAGATGGAGTCTCCCTATGTTGCCCAGGCTAGTCTCAAACTCCTGGGCTCAAGTGATCCTTGAGACACTGGAGAGTCTTCACTCTGTCACCCAGGCTGTAGTGCAGTGGCGCCATCTCGACTAACTGCAACCTCTGCCTCCCGGGTTTAAGTGATTCTCCTGCCTCAGTCTCCCGAGTAGCTGGGATTACGGGTATATACCACCGCGCCCAGCTAATTTTTGTATTTTTAGTAGAGACAGGGTTTCACCATGTTGGCCAGGCTGGTCTCGAATTCCTGACCTGAAGTGATCTGCCTGTCTGCCAAATAGTTGGGATTACAGGTGTAAGCCACCATGCTTGGCCCATTTGTGTAATATACTAAAGAAATAGTCCTGGATAAGCAAATTTTTCTTTTATAAGTCTAGTAAACACAATTTAAAAAATAAATAATTTTTAAAAACTGCAAAGGATCTGAATAGACAGTCCTCCAAAGAAAATATATACATGGCTAATAAACACAGAAAATGATTCCCAACATCGTTAGCCATCAAAGAAATGTAAATCAAAACCACAATGAGATACCACTTAAAACACAATAGGGGCCGGGTGTGGCGGCTCACACCTGTAATCCCAGCACTTTGAGAGGCCGAGGCGGGCGAATCACAAGGTCAGGAGATCGAGACCATCCTGGCTAACACGGTGAAACCCTGTCTCTACTAAAAATATAAAAAAATTAGCCGGGCATCTTGGCGGGCACCTGTAGTACCAGCCACTCTGGAGGCCGAGGCAGGAGAATGGCGTGAACCCAGGAGGCGGAGCTTGCAGTGAGACGAGATCGCACCACTGCACTCCAGCCTGGGGGACACAGCAAGACTCCATCTCAAAAAAATAAATAAATAAAATAAAAAACCAAAAAAACACAATAGTATGGCTATAGTAAATATAATGGACAAGAAGAAGTATTGGTGATAATGTGGAGAAACTGGAAATCTAATCCACTGCTAGTGGGAATATAATAAAATAGTACATGCTGAGTGTGGTGGCTCACACCTGTAATCCCAGCACTTTGGGAGGCTGAAGTGAGAGGATCACTTGGGCCCAGGAGTGCAAGACCAGCCTGGGCAACATAGGGAAATCCTGTCGCTACGAAAAATAAAATTAGCAGGGCATGGTGGTGTGTGCCTGTGGTCCCAGCTACTTAGAAGGCGGAGGCAGGAGGATCACTTGAGCCTGAGAGGCTGAGGCTGGGTTGAGCTGTGATTGTGTCACCATACTCCAGGCTGGGTGACAAAGTGAGACCTTTCTCTTTTTTGTATTTTTAGTAGAGATGGGGTTTTACCATATTAGGCAGGCTGGAGACTTTTCTTCGAGCAATAAAATAAAATAAAATAAAATAAATAAAATAGTGCAGCCACTTTGGAAAAACACTTTAGCAGTTCCACAAAAGGTTAAAAAAATAGTCATCCAATGACTCAACAATTCTACTCCTAGGTATATACTCCAGAGAAATGAAAACATAAGCCCACACAAAAACTTGTACACACATACTCATGGCAGCATTATTCATAATAGCCATAAAATCGAAATAATCAAAATGTTCATCACCTGATAAATACAATATGGTATATCCATATAAAGGTATTATTCATCAATTAAAAATAAATGAAGTATTGACACATGGTACAACATGGATGGACCTTGAAAACAATCTAAGTCAAGGAGACCAAACTACATATTGTATGATTCCACTTATATGAAATGTCCAGAATAGGCAAATTTATAGAGATAGAAAGTAGATTAATGGTTGTCTAGGCTGGGCACGGTGGCTCATGCCTGTAATCCCAGCACTTTGGAAGGCCGAGGTGGGCAGATCATGAGGTCAGGAGTTTGAGACCAGTCTGGTCAACATAGTGAAACCCCGTCTCTACTAAAAATACAAAAAATTGGCTGGGTGTGGTGGTGCGCCTGTAATTCCAACTACTCGGGAGGCTGAGGCAGGAGAATCATGTGAACCCAGAAGGCAGAGGCTGAAGTGAGCCAAGATCACGCCACTGCACTCCAGCCCGGGTGACAGTGCAAGACTCTGTCTCAAAAAAAAAAAAAAAAAAGGTTGCCTAGTGCTGGGGGATATGAGGCGGTTGGGGGATGACGGCTCAGGAGTATAGGGTATCTTTTTGAGGTAATAACAATGTTCTAAAACTGCCTGTGGTGATGGTTGCAAAACTCTGTGAATATACCAACAGCCACTGAATTTTAAAGTTTAAATAAATAAATTGTATTACATGTGAGTTATATATCTCAGTAAAGCTGTTTTTAAAAAAGTCTAGAAGAGGAAGACTGACTCGGGAGCCTCTCTCTCTCTGCAGGAGAGAAAGCTATTCTCTTTTTCTTTCGCCTGTTAAACCTCGGCTCTTAAACTCAAAAAAAAAAAAAAGTCTAGAAGAGCAAGACTTTTTTACCTAGTCTTGTGTGCATGCAGCTTATAAGCACTTGGCTGTCGAAATGGAAAGCAGAAGTACAAATTAACTGTGGGATATTTAATGCACCACAGATATCTACCCAACACAGAAGGTAACCAGTCAATAACCTTTTTTTCTTTTAACATTAATCTGGAGAATAAAGGCAAACAGAAAAACTATTGGAAAGGAGTGGTTAATATGCATATCCCCATATTCCCATCTTATGAACCAGCAGGATGATTTGCAAGTAAAAAATTAGGTCAATCTAAAATCATGATCCACCGATATCTCAGCAAGTTCAGCAAGTCCAAAAATAAAAAAGTGTATCAAAGAACCCTACTGGGCTGAATAGATTAGTCAAATGACGCAGGAGGTCAACTCAGCATTTTATACTTACCCTTCCTTCAGCATCAATCATTATTTCTGACATCTTAAAAGTGACTTTAGGATTTGCTGTACCTTTAGAAAGAGACATAAATGATAGTAATGTTTATCCAAAATTACTCAAATTAATTTTGCCAGATCAATCCTCTTTACACTTTAGTTAAGAATAACGTATAGGTCGGGTGCAGTGGCTCACGCCTGTAATCCCAGCACTTTGGCAGGTTGAGGCAGGTGGATCACCTGAGGTCAGGAGTTTGAGACCACCCTGGCCAACATGGTGAAACTCCATCTCTACTAAAAATACAAAAATTAGCTGGGCGTGGTGGTGTGTGCCTGTAATCCCAGCTACTTGGGAGGCTGAGGCAGGAGAATCACTTGAACCCGGGAGGTGGAGAATGCAGTGAGCTGACATCGTGCCACTGCCCTCCAGCCTCGGTAACAAGAGCGAGACTCCATCTCAAAAAAAAAAAAAAAGAAAGAAAGAGACATAAATGAATAGTAATGCTTACCCAAAATTACTCAAATTAATTTTGCCAGATCAATTCTCTTTACACTTTAGTTAAGTCAAGAGTAACGTATATGCCAGGCATGCTGTCTCACGCCTGTAATCCCAGCACTTTGAGAGGCCAAGGCAGGCAGATCACTTGAGCTCAGGAATTCAAGACCAGCTTGGTCAACATGGTAAAACCCCATCTCTACAAAAAATACAAAAATTAGGCAGGGTGCAGTGGCTCACGCCTGTAATCCCAGCACTTTGGGAGGCCAAGGCAGGTGGATCACCTGAGGTCAGGAGTTTGAGACCAGCCTGACCAACATGGTGAAACCCCATCTCTACTAAAAATACAAAAATTAGCCAGGTGTGGTGGCACACGCCTGTAATCCTAGCTACTCAGGGGGCTGAGGCAGGAGAATTGCTTGAACTCGGGAGGCGGAGGTTGAAGTGAGCTGAGATCGTGCCACTGCATTCCAGCCTGGGCGACACAGCGAGACTCTGTCTCAAAAAAAAAAACAACACACAAAAAACGGCCGGGCGCAGTGGCTCAGGCCTGTAACCCCAGCACTTTGGGAGGCTGAGGCAGGCAGATCACGAGGTCAGGAGTTTGAGACCAGCCTGGCCAACATGGTGAAACCCTGTTTCTACTAAAAATACAAAAATTAGCCAGGTGTGGCGGCGGGCACCTGTAATCCCTGCTACTCGGGAGGCTGAGGCAGGAGAATCACTTGAACCTGGGAGGTGGAGGTTGTAGTGAGCTGAGATTATGCCATTGCACTCCAGCCTGGGTGACAGAGCAAAAAAAAAAACAAAAACAAAAAACAAAAATGAGCCGCACCAGGCTGGTCGAGCTACTCAGGAGGCTGAGGTGGGAAAATGGCCTGACCCCAGGAGGTGGAGGTATAGTGAGCCAAGATCACACCACTGCATTCCAGCCTTGGCGACAGAGAGAGACTGTCTCAAGAAAAAAATGAAAAAGAATAACGTAGATGGTCAGGGCTTTACTACACAAGAATCTCAGAGCCCTATCTCAAATTCATACTTTTTGAATATCAAAAAATAAGAGGTTCGGCCAGGTGCGGCAGCTCATACCTGTAATCCCAGCACTTTGGGAGGCCGAGGTGGGTGGATCCCTTGAGGTCAGGAGTTCAAGACCAGCCTGGCCAACATGGTGAAATACCATCTCTACTAAAAATACAAAAATCATCCGGGCGTGGTGGTAGGCACTTGTAATCCCAGCTACTCAGGAGGCTGCGGGAGGATAATCACTTGAGCCCAGAAGGCAGAGGTTGCAGTGAGCCAAGATCACACCACTGCATTCCAGCCTGGATGACACAGCAAGACACTGTCTTAAAAAAGTAAAATAAAAATGAGGTGCTTGCCCATCAACCAACAAGTGGATTAAAAAAATGTTGTATATATACAACATGGAATACTATTCAACCATAAAAAGGAACAAAATAATGGCATTCACAGCAACCTAGATGGAGCTGGAGACCATTATTCTAAGTGAAGTAACTCAAGAATGGAAAACCAAGTATCATGTTCTCACTGATAAGTGGGAGCTAAGCTATGAGGACACAAAGGCATAAGAATGATATAATGGACTTTGGGGACTCCAGAGGAAGGGTGGTGGGTGTGAGGAATAAAAGACTACACATTGGGTACAGTGTACACTGCTCGGGTGACGGGTGCACCAAAATCTCAGAAATCACCACTGGAGGACTTATCCATGTAACCGAAAACCACCTGTTCCTCAAAAACTACTGAAATAAAATTTAAAATAAAAAAAGGGGGGCTGAAAAGAGCAAGAATGAAATAAAGTGAAAAGTGAAATTATGTATTATTTTTACAATTGAAATGCTGTAAGAAGCAAAATGGAAAAAAATCACTTATTATGAAAAATATCACTTAAAAATCTGTATTTGCTAGCAAAGACACCTTCTTTTTTTTTTTCTGAAACAGAGTTTCACTCTTGTTGCCTAGGCTGGAGTGCAATGGCATGATCTCAACTCACTACAACCTCTGCCTCTTGGGTTCAAGCAATTATCCTGTGTCAGCCTCCCAAGTAGCTGGGATTACAGGCATGCACCACCACGCCTGGCTAATTTTGTATTTTTAGTAAAGATGGGGTTTCACCATGTTGGTCAGGCTGGTCTCAAACTCCTGACCTCAAGTGATCCACCCACCTCAGCTTCCCAAAGTGCTGAGATTACAGACGTGAGCTACCACACCCGGCGCAAAGATACCTTCTAATTCATTCCTTGAGGAAACCAATTGTGTAGACATCCCTACCTTTGAAAAGAATCAAAAGGATCACCCTTTAATTCAAAATCTATTTTTGTGATACTTAGTGAACAACCCGTCGTAAATAAGGCTGGAAATGACCAATGTTGTTGGCTACACCTTTGGATGACTACAGAAAGAATCTTACTTGGAAAGAGGAAATGAGTGAATATAAATGCCAATGGAGTACAGTACCTGTTTTAGGATAACGGAATGAATCTGCCCTCCTTGTTTCCAACATAGGGGATGTAACATGAATAATTTCCACCTCAGATTCATCATTTTCTTCATATAGAATTCTAAGAATTTTACCACCACTGGGAGCTTAAAAGAAATTTAGATATTGAAAATTTAGAAGAATTATTCCAGAGAGTAGTCATAACCAACCGTTCCTTCTAGTATCAGATTTCTTATAGTGAAGAATAACTTATGTATAAAATATGCTGCCTTTTTTGTAGGAAAATATCACTAGTCTTTGTAGTAGCAAGGTGAGTTATTGTTAAGCCACTTCTTTTGGAGGGAAAACAACTGGAGATGATATGTATACATATTTTTAAAACAGGGAAAAACATTTTTGTAGGACTTTGTTCTTGCATACCATAAAATGCATTCTTTGTTGAAAAATGAAATATTTAATTACATGTATAATATTTCCTATTAAAAAAATAAATACTACTTAAATACAGTTCAGTTGTTTTGAATAGTTTCTGTATTTATGTAAAAATCATCTTCTAACAAATACAACAAAACATTTCACATCTTAAAATAAAATGTCCAAATCCAAGACATGGCTTAAAAGTATTTTTCAGGGTCTCTTAGAGAAGCGTTCAGACTGCTAGCTCCAAACCATGAGTAGGTCATGAAATCTGTTAACGAGTCATAATCAGTATTTTTAAAAATATAACACACAAACCACACCCTGGGCAACATGGCAATACCCCATCTCTAAAAAAAAAATACAAAAATTAGCTGGGTGTAGTGGCTTGTGCCTGTAGTCCCGGGTACTTGGGAGGCTGAGGTGAGAGGATTGCTTGAGCCCGGGAGGCAGACTTTGCAGTGAGCTGAGATTGCACCACTGCACTCCAGCCTGCACAACAGAGACCCTGCTTCAAAAAAAAAAAAAAAACAACCCAAAAACAAAAACAAAACAACATAACAGTATCAGGGAGTATTACGCATAAGAATAAGTATTGCTTCTTGAAATTCGTTTTCAGTTTTATCTATACAGTATATGTATTAGGCCGCAATATAAGTACACTTCTAACTGGATCATGGTCAAAAAGTTTGAAGGCCATGCTTTAGTGAGCTTCTTCTCAGAGAGTGAGATACTTGTGAATTTGCCCCAAGAAGGGGAGGAATTTTTTCCCTTTTATCCTATCCATTCATATACTGATTTGGTCATCTGTTTAACAGACTCTCTAGTCAATCACACATTTTTATAGCAACACATTAAGGTGTGGTTTTTTGTTTGTTTGTTTTCGAGACGGAGTCTCGCTCTGTTGCCAGGCTGGAGCAGAGTGGCGCGATCTCAGCTCACTGCAATCTCCACCTCCCGGGTTCAATTGATTCTTCTGCCTCAGCCTCCCGAGTAGCTGGGACTACAGGTGCGTACCACCACACCCAGCTAATTTTTTGTATTTTAGTAGAGATGGGGTTTCACCATGTTGGCCAGGATAGTCTTGATCTCCTGACCTCATGATCCGCCCGCCTTGGCCTCCCAAAGTGCTGAGATTACATGCGTGAGTCACTGCGCCCAGCCAAGGTGTGGTATTTTTTATTTTGCCACCAATGCTGCCAGCATTACCAAGACCAGCCTCTAGGAGAAAAACTGGCAAAGAGAATTGAGGGGCCAGAGGCATTAAACCACAATACAATGGTTTTTACTAGACTTCATTATGATGAAATATAATCTACTTTTTTTTTTTTTTTTTTTTGAGACAGAGTCCCGCTGTGTCACCCAGGCTGGAGTGCAGTGGCGTGATCTTGGCTCATTGCAAGCTCCGCCTCCCAGGTTCACGTCATTCTCCTGCCTCGGCCTTCTGAGTAGCTGGGACTACAGGCGTCCCCCACCATGCCCAGCTAATTTTTTTTTTTTTTCAGTAGAGGTGGGGTTTCACCGTGTTAGCCAGGATGGTCTCGATCTCCTGACCTCGTGATCCACCTGCCTCAGCCTTCCAAAGTGCTGGGATTACAGGCGTAAGCCACCACGCCCGGCCATAATCTACATATTTTTGAGACAAAGTTTTGCTCTCATTGCCCAAGCTGGAGTGCAATAGTGTGATCTTGGCTCACTGTAACCTCTGTCTCCTGGGTTCAGGCGATTCTCCTGCTTCAGCCTCCCGCGTAGCTGGGATTACAGGCACGTGCTACCATGCCCGGCTAATTTTTTGTATTTTTATTAGAAACGGGGTTTCATCATGTTAGCCAGGCTGGTCTTGAACTCCTGACCTCGGGTGATCCGCCTGCCTCGGCCTCCCAAAGTGCTGGGATTACAGGTGTTAGCCACTGTGCCCAGCCTAATCTACATATTTTAAATAACTATGGGCATGAATCAATCATCACTTTGGAATCTATTATCCGCTTTCAAATCTATTATCCAAGATTTAGAATCTGTGCACTTAAATGACAGTTGAATCTTAACAATACTTTAATTGACCCATAATATATTATTTTGAACCCCCTTACTTGTTTCAGCTTTTGGACACCACCAATAGCCAGAATATCTATCAAATTCTTCTTGGAGAACAAAGGTAGCAACTCCAGCTGATCTGGCATCTTCTTCCATGTTGGCTAGCTCTAGACAAATATAAAAGGCAAAATTATCACAGAAAGCTATCTCTTCATAGGTACAAAGCAAAATGATTCAGTTTATTTGGAAAGGTGGCTGGAGTACAGTGGTAAACTGTGGAGCTGAACGGACTGAGTTCAAATCTGGGGTCCATCATGTCTGACTTTGGGCAAATCATCCAATCTCATTCCACTGCAGTATCCCATTTGTAAATGAGAAAAGGCTACCTTGTGAGGTTGATATGAAGATTAAATTAATTAATTCACATAAAGCACTTAGAACAAAGCCTGGACCACAGTACATGCTCCAAATAAATGTTATTATTTTCCCAATTAGCAGGATCATGGAAAAAAGATTACAAGAAAAGGAGCACAGTATAGGGGACATATAACTCTCTTACACAGAGAAGTATATTTTAGACCTAGAGTGAATCTTATAGGTCATATAATTCGACCATTCTTCTTTCATCTCATTCAGTTGGAGCAGCTCAGCTTTCAGCTGTTTTACACTTAGGTTTCCAGCAAATAGTTTGAAGGGGACTCTTGTTTTAAAAGAAAACCACAAAGCCATAATTATGTAAGATTTTGAGGCCAGGCGTGGTGGCTCATGCCTGTAATCCCAGCACTTTGGGAGGCTGAGGAGGACAGATCACAAGGTCAGGAGTTTGAAACCAGCCTGGCCAATATGGTGAAACTCTGTCTCTACTAAAAATACAAAAATTAGCGGCCGGGCGCGGTGGCTCACGCCTGTAATCCTAGCACTTTGGGAGGCCGAGACGGGCGGATCACGAGGTCAGGAGATCGAGACCATCTTGGCTAACACGGTGAAACCCCGTTTCTACTAAAAATACAAAAAATTAGCCGGGCGTGTTGGCGGACGCCTGTAGTCCCAGCTACTTGGGAGGCTGAGGCAGGAGAATGGCGTGAACCCAGGAGGCGGAGCTTGCAGTGAGCCGAGATCGCGCCACTGCACTCCAACCTGGGAGACAGAGCAAAGACTCCGTCTCAAAAAAAAAAAAAAAAAAAATTAGCCAGGCATGGTGCCACGCGCCTGTACTCTCAGCTACTCGGGAGTCTGAGGCAGGAGAATCGCTTGAACCCGGGAGGTGGAGGTTGCAGTGAGCCAAGATCACACCACCACTGCCCTCCAGCCTGGGTGACAGAACAAGACTCCGTCTCAAAAAAAAAAAAAAGATTTTGTGTCATGAGGAAATGTTTACAATATACTTGAATAAAATAAATCAGATTATTGAATAGCATTTATACTGTGATTCCATTTATAAAAATGCATTTTTAAAAAGTGCTGATATAAACTGAAATATGGTTATCTCCAAGTAGTGAGATTTTGAGTAGGATTTAAAAATTGCTTTATAATTTACAAATTCTTAAATGTACTGTTTATTTTTGAAAAATACATATACCTGTATGACCACATCCCTATCGCCACTTACACTTCCAGTACTCATGCTCCTTCCCGGTCAAGGCCCAGTCCCAACCCAGAAACAATCACTGATCTGATTTCTATCACCAGAGGTCAGGTTTGCATATTCTAGAAGTTCATGTAAATGAAATCATACAGTATGTATATATTTGTTTGGCTTCTTTTGAGTTTCAACATTGTTACATGTGTCAGTAGTTAGTTGCTGTTTACTGCTGAGTTGTATTCCATTGCATACCATAGTTCTTTTATCTGTTAATGGATATCTTGTCTGTTTCCAGTTTCTGGCTATTATGACTAAAGATGCTATGAACATTTTTTTTTTTTTGAGACGGAGTCTCGCTCTGTTGCCCAAACTGGAGTGCAGTGGCGCGATCTCGGCTCACTGCAAGCTCCGCCTCCCGGGTTCACACCATTCTCCTGCCTCAGCCTCCCAAGTAGCTGGGACTACAGGTGCCCGCCACGATGCCCGGCTAATTTTTTGTATTTTTAGTAGAGACGGGGTTTCACTGTGTTAGCCAGAATGGTCTTGATCTCCTGACCTCGTGGTCCACCCACCTCGGCCTCCCAAAGTGCTGGGATTACAGGCGTGAGCCACCGCGCCCGGCCACATAATTACTGTGTAAGAATTTTTGTGGGCCAGGCGCAGTGGCTCACGCCTGTAATCCCAACACTTTGGGAGGCTGAGGAGGGCAGACTGCTTGAGCTCAGGAGTTTGAGACCAGCCTTGGCAACATAGTGAAACCCCGCCTCTACAAAAAATACAAAATTTAGCCAGGTGTGATGGCAGGTGCCTATGGTCCCAGTTACTCGGGAGGCTGAGGTAGGAGAATCACTTGAGTCTGGGAGAAGGAGGATGCAGTGAGCCGAGATCATGCCACTGCACTCCAGCCTGGGTGACAGAGTGAGACCATGTCTCAAAAAAGAAAAAAAAGGGAATTTTTGAGAACATGTGTTTTTATTTCTAAGTAAATACCTACGAGTAATATGGCTGGTTAGTGTGGTAAGTGTGTGTTTAACTTCATAAGAAAGTGCCAAACAGTTATCCAAAGTATTTCTATTATTTTATATTCTTACTATCAAAGTATGAAAGTTCTTCTCCAACATTTGGTGTTCTCAATATTTCTCACTGTAGCCAGTCTAGTAGGCATTACATATCTCATAGTGACTTTAATTTTTATTTTATTTTTGAGACAGGGTCTTGCTCTGTCACCAAGGGTAGAGCGCAGGGGTGAGATCTCGGGTCACTGCAGCCTTCATCTCCTGGGCTCAAGCAATCCTCCTGTCTCAGCCTCCCAAGTAGCTGGGACACAGGCATATGTCACTAAGCCCAGCTAATTTTTTAAAAAATTTTTGTAGAGATGAGGTCTCATTATGTTTCCCAGACTGGTCTCAAACCCCTGAGCTCAAGTAATCCTCTCACCTTGGCCCCCCAAAGTGCTAGGATTACAGGTGTGAGCCACTGCACCTGGCCTGATTTTAATTTTACCAGCAAGTTTTATTATTTTTGCTTATTTATATTTTCTATATAGTCTGACATAATGTACAGTGCAAACCAATGATTTTTTTATCCAAAAAGTTTGAATCCAAAAAGAAATATTTGGAATTCAGAATTTGGGAGAGCTCTTTTCTTTCTTTTCTTTCCTTTTCTGTTTTCTTTCTTTCTTTCTCTCTCTTTTTTAGACGGAGTTTTGCTCTTGTTGCCCAGGCTGGAGTGCAAATAGCTCCATCTCGGCTCACCGCAACCTCCACTTCCTGGGTTCAAGCGATTCTCCTGCCTAAGCCTCCTGAGTAGCTGGGATTACAGGCGTGTGCCACCACCCCGGCTAATTTTGTATTTTTAGTAGAGACAGGGTTTCTCCATGTTGGTCAGGCTGGTCTTGAACTCCCGACCTCAGGTGATCTGCCCGCCTCGGCCTCCGAAAGTGCTGGGATTACAGGCGTGAGCCACCGTGCCCGGCCAAGATTTTTCATATATTGTACATCTACCATAATACATTATGTAATATCTCCAGCAGGGTAACCAAATACCTTGCAATCATATACACCAATATTCCTGCAGTAAACTTATGAATAGGCACACTACACAGATAAGCATATTAAGTTTATCAATATCCTCAGGTCACTTCAGGTCAGGTGTTACTGCCAAATGAATTTTAGTAACAACCTAATGAAAACTAAGCTCAGTTTTCAAAGTGTTTTGAATTCTGGAATTAATTATAGAGCCAAGACTATGAAGATAAGTAACCCCCATTTGTATCTTCCTACTGTTTATTATAGACTTCCATTATTATTTATTAAATGAATAAATAGTATCATCTCATTGTCTCAGTAAGTCATTTGAGAGCAGAAGCTAGGATTTTATTACTTTTAAATTCCTCTATCACCAGGCAAAGAATAAACACATGTACATACTGATAGACCAAATCCATCTCAAGTGGACTTTCACTTAGAAACCTATTGTGAGTAAGTGGAATAAGCTGATGACATTAACTCCCTACCTACTTTCTATCTAAGCACATACTTACACAACACTTACTATGTTTCAGGCACTATCCTAAATACTTCATAGATATTAACTCATTAAAGCCTCCTAACAACCCTATGTTGATGTGCTATTAATTAATATCTGTTTTTACAGATGTGGAAACTAAGAGATGGTTAAATAACCTGCTCAAGGCCACACAGTTAATAAATGGTAGGCTTGAAATTCAAACCGGTTCTATATTCTTTTTTTTTTTTTTTTTTTTTTTTAGAGACAGGGTCTCTCTCTTTCATCTGCCACCAAGGCGGGAGTGCAGTGGTGCAATTATAGCTCACTCCAAGGCTGGAGTGCAGTGGTGCAAATACAGTCACTCCAAGGCTGGAGTGCAGTGGTGCAACAGAGCCTGACTATCCATGCTCAAGTGATCCTCCCACCTCGGCTCCCAGAGTAACTGAGAAACGGGTGCATGACACCATGTCTGGGTAATTTTTATTATTTTTTATTTTTTTGTAGAGACAGGGTCTCCCTACATTGCCCAGGCTGGTCTTGAACTCCTGGGCTCAAGAGCTCTTCCCACCTTGGCCTCCCAAAGTGCTGGGAGACCTCATCTCTACAAAAAAAATTAAAAATTAGGTAGGCGTGGTGGCACACACCTGTTGTCTCAGCTATTCAGGGGTGCTGAGGTGGGAGGATTGCTGCAGCCCCGTGAAGACTGCAGTGAGCCAATAGGAGACCCTGTCTCAAAAAAATTGAAAAAAAAAAAAAAAAAAAAAAAGGGCATGAAAAAATGGCTAGGATTTCCAAAACAGATTTACTAACTACCAACCTAATCTTTCTACTGCCATTGGTAGTAGAACAGCTGTTCTGATTTCCTGACTTCAAAGGGAGACCCATTAAACACCAAAATCTATACTTTTAACTTAAGATTTTCCTTACTCCATCCCCTTTTCTCTATCCTATGCTCTAGATTTAGGCCATATAACTTGGATAACTGCAACAGTCAAGCTTTGGTGTTCCTGTCTCTACCCATGCTTCTCAAATTTAACCTCCACAAAGTATCCAGAACAACTTATCGACAATATGATTATGATGATCACACCACTCAACTGTTAAAAACTTTTCCATGGACCCTCATATCATGATAAAGTCCATGTTCATTTACAGAAGATATGGTCTACCCTTGTCCTGGCCCTTATCTGCCAATCTTTTGCTACTTCTTGACTCAGAACTTATGCTTCAGAACCTTCACACTGCTTCTAACTCCTCACAAACACCATGATGTCTTTTGCATCAAGACCTTTCTCATGTAGTCCCCTTGTCAGGAGTGTACTGGATAATATATAGACATTACTTAGGATCAGTTTAGGTGTCATCTTTTCTGGAAAGCCTTCCCTGACCACTGTCCCACATTGGTGCTCTTATAAAACCCTATGTCTGGCCAGGTGCTGTGGCTCACGCCTGTTCTCAGCACTTTGGGAGGCAGAGGTGGACGGATCACGTGAGGTCAGGAGTTCAACACCAGCCTGGTCAACATGGTGAAACCCCGTCCCTACTAAAAATACAAAAATTAACCAGGTGTGGTGGTGTGCACCTGTAATCCCAGCTACTCAGGAGGCTGAGGGATGAGAATCACTTGAACGCAGGAGGCAGAGGTTACAGTGAGCTGAGATAGCCCACTGCACTCCAGCCTGGGCAATAGAGCGAGACTTTGTTGCAAAAAACAAACAAACAGGCTGAGCACGGTGGCTCGTGCCTGTAATCCCAGCACTTTGGGAGGCCGAGGTGGGTGTATCACGAGGTCAGAAGATTGAGAACACCCTGGCCAACATGGTGAAACCCCGTCTCTACTAAAAATACAAAAAAATTAGCCGGTAATCCCAGCTACTCGGGAGGCTGAGGCAGGGGAATCACCTGAACCCGAGAGGCGAAGGTTGCAGTGAGCAGAGATCACACCACTGCACTCCAGCCTGGGTGACACAGTGAGACTCTGTCTCAAAAACAAACAACAACAAAAAAGAACAAAAAAACAAACTTGAGAGAATATGTATCATTTTGTTTTCCAACGTGTAACATATCTGTTAACAATGACTTTCTTTCTTTTTTCTTTTTTTTTTTTAGACGGAGTGTCCCTTTGTCGCCCAGGCTGGAATGCAGTGGCGTGATCTCAGCTCACTGGAAGCTCCGCCTCCTGGGTTCACATCATTCTCCTGCCTTGGCCTTAGTAGCTGGGACTACAGGCACCCGCCACCACGCCCGGCTAATTTTTTGTAGTTTTAGTAGAGACAGGGTTTCACTGTGTTAGCCAGGATGGTCTCGATCTCTTGACCTCGTGATCTGCCCGCCTCGGCCTTCCAAAGTGCTAGGATTACAGGCATGAACCATGGCGCCTGGCCTGTAATTAATTTTAACTAATGATTGATGATGATGAGGGGATAATGATTAAGAAAGATGACAGTAAATCAGCTTTGTGAACATAAGATTAAGAAAAAGTTAGACAAAAGAATTTTCAGTCATCATCTTCATTATGGTACTTAAACTCTGGTTCACGTGTTCAAAGAAAAAGCAATACACTATCTCCCATCTTTCATTTGTATGAAACCTTTAGAGGAAACCATTCACATCTCTCTGTGCTTTGAATAGTGCTTAGTATTATCATAGCCACTTCAATAAAACTTAATTAAATATTCCCACAATATACATAGTTCTATAAAGTTCTATTTTTTCTATTATGACAATAACTAAGTAGGCTCTCCAAAACTGAAAGATAATTTTTTTTTTTGAGACAGGGTCTCACTCTGTCACCCAGGGTGCAGTGCAGTGGCGCAATCACGTTTCACTTTAGCCTCGACCTCCTAGGCTTGAGTGATCCTCCTCTCTCAGTCTCCTAAGTAGCTGGGACTACAGGCATGTGCCACCACATCCAGCTATTTTTTTTTTTTTTTGGTAGAGACAAGGTCTTACTATGTTGTCCAGGCTCAAGTGATCTACCCGCCTCAGTCTCAAGTAGTTTTATTTTTTTGAGACAGGGTCTTGCTCTCTTGCCCAGGCTGGAGTGCAGTGGCGCAGTCTCAGCTAACTGCAACCTCCACCTCCCAGGTTCAAGCAATTCTCCCACCTCAACCTCCCTAGTAGCTGGGAATTACAGGTGTGCACCACCATTCCAGCTAATTTTTGTATTTTTAATAGAGACAGGGTTTCATCATGTTGGCCAGACTAGTCTAGAACTCCTGACCTCAGGTGATCCACCTGCCTTGGCCTCCCAAAGTGCTGGGACTACAGGCATGAGCCACCACGCCTGGCCTCAAGTAGTTTCTTAGAGTGTGTAATTGGTTTTTCTATCTCTTTCTCAAAAACAAAACTAATTTTTAAAAATGTATTTATTTATTTATTTAATTTTGAAACAGAGTCTCACTTTGTCACCCAGGTTGGAGCGCAATGGCTCACCATAGCCTTGACCTCCTGGATCAGGTGATCCTCCTACCTCAATCTCCCAGGTAGTTGGGACTACACATGCCACTACGCTCAGCTAATTTTTTGTATTTTTTTGTCAAACGAGGTGTCACCATGTTGCCCATCCTGATCTTGAACTTCTGGGCTCAAACAATCTGCCTGCCTCAGCCTCCCAGAGTGCTAGGATTACAGGCATGAGCCACCATGCCTAGCCTAAAATTTTATTTTAATAAGAACAGTTTTGGGAAAATTCTGGCAGTCTTAGCAAGCTAAAAGAACAATCATGTCAGAGGTTCTTTTGTTTCACTGTTTGAAAATGAACATTAAAACATTAAAATGAATATTATACATGTGGTACATACAAGTTATCCTCTGTACTTTTCTCCATTTTTTAAAAATTTTAAAGACTTGAATTTCAAATATAAAGATCACCCAACGTGGTAATCTAATTTCAAAATGCAAGCAGCAAATTATACTTCAAAAAATACTGTTCAGAAAAGTAAATCTGAAGAACTATGCCTTACCATTGTGCACATAAGTGAGTCTCCTTTCTTCTCTGGTTACGATGTTAGATATCCAAATATCGTTGCTATGTATAAAAGCAATCCAGTCTGGATCAGCAGGGCATAATTTTGGATCCATCCGTATGTTGGGACAACTAGTTTCCACTAGATTGGGCCTTAAAGGTTGTTGCTAGAAAAGTAAACAACATTTTAAGGTAAGTATTAGGCTGACACATACATGTTCCAGCACCCTTCCTATAAGATATTTCTAGGTAAAATGTCAACAATGAGGCCGGGTGTGGTGACTTAACGCCTGTAATCCCAGCACTTCGGGAGGCCAAGGCGGGCAGATCACCTGAAGTCAGGAGTTCGGGACCAGCCTGACCAACATAGTGAAACCCCATCTCTACCAAAAATACAAAAATTAGCTGGGCGGAGTGGTGGGCACCTGTAGTCCCAACTACTTGGGAGGCTGAGGCAGGAGAATCGCTTGAACCTGGGACGTGGATGTTGCAGTGAGCCAAGATCGTGCCACTGCACTCCAACCTGGGTGACAGAGTGAGACTCAGTATAAGGAAAAAAAAAAAAAAAAGTCAACAATGATAATTGCTTCCCAGAAAAATATACTTTCTATTGCCTTAACTTACCAGAAAGGAATTTTTTTTAACTTCAAATGAAAAAGCTAAGGGTAACAGGAGAGGACATAAAGGACATAAAGACAATAAAACACTTCTTCATAAATTTTGTTGCCCAACTTGTTTAAGAGAGTAATTACTGTTCATTAAACATTGTTATTAAACACTTATTCACTCAATATTTTATTAAATATTTTAAAATTATTTTTACCAATATAAAATAGTTTGCTCATAAAAATGTAATAGAAGCCAGGATCATCACAATTCTCAAAAGAAGAGTTCCTAAAGCTCATAATGAATTGCCTAGGATAAAACCAAACATAAGCCACTTAAGAGGCTAAGGCAAGAGGATCACTTGAGCCTAAAGTCCAAGACAAGCTGGGGCAATCTAGTGGGACCCTCACCTCTAAAAAAAATTTTTAAAATTAGTGATTGGGTGTGGTGGCACATATCTGTAGTCCCAGCTACTCAGGAGGCTGAGGTGGGAGGATTGCTTGAGCCCAGGAGTTTGAGGCTGCAGTGAGCCATGATCTTGCCACTGCACTCCAGCCTGGATGACAGAGCAAGACTTTGTCTCCCCCCCCCAAAAAAAAGTGTGTGTGTGTGTGTGTGTGTGTGTGTGTGTGTGTATATATATATATATATAAATTTATTAAGATGAATTAGCTTTCAAGGGAAACAAAAAATTGCCTTTTGATAATGATCTTCCAAAACCTCCCTCAGTGCTTACACAGGAAGTGGGAATTGATGCCCTTTACCTTTCCTTTTTTTTTTTTTTTCTCTCTCTTAGTCTCACTCTGTCGCCCAGGGTGGAGGACAGTGGAGCGATCTCAGCTCACTGCAACCTCCATCCAACTCCCAGATTCAAGCAATTCTCGTGCTTCAGCCTCCCGAGTAGCTAGGACTACAGGTGCGCCTGCCTAATTTTTGTATTTTTAGTAGAGACAGGGTTTCACCATGTTGGCCAGGCTGATCTCAAACTCCTGATCTCAAGTGATCTGCCCACCTCAGCCTCCCAAAGTGCTGGGATTACAGGCGTGAGCCACCATGCATGGCCTACTCTATCTTTCTATACAGCAAGTATTTTTACTACTTTAAAATTTGTATGTTTTTTTTTTAAGACAGGGTCTTGCTCTGTCATCCACGCTAAAGTGCAGCAGCACAATCTCGGTGCACTACAACCTCCGCCTCCCAGGCTCAAATGATCCTCCCACCTCAGTTTCCTGAGTAGCTGGGACTACAGGCGCATGCTACCTTGCCTGGCTAATTTTTGCATTTTTTGTAGAGATAGGGTTTCGCCATGTTTCCCCACGCTGGTCTGGAACTCTTAGGCTCAAATGATCTGCCCACATGGGCCTCCCAAAGTGCTGGAATTATGGGCGTGAGCCACCATGTCTGACCTAAAAATGGTATCTTAATGTAACTAGAAAGATTATTAACTCTTTTGTTTTGAGATAAGATTTTGGTCTGTCATCTAGGCTGGAGTGCAGTGGCACAATCACAGTTCACTGCAGCTTGACCTCCAGGTTCAAGTGATCCTCCCACCTCAGACTCCTGAGTATCTGGGATTAAAGGTGTGCACCACCATGCCCAGCTAAGTTTTTTTAAATTTTTTTTTGTAGAGACAGGGTCTCTCTCTGTTGCCTGAGCCGGTAAAAAAATTAGCTCCTAAGGCTGGGCGCGGTGGCTCATGCCTGTAATCCTAGCACTTTGGGAGGCCGAGATGGGCAGATAACCTGAGGTCAGGAGTTCAAGACCAGCCTGACCAACATGGAGATACCCCATCGCTACTAAAAATACAAAATTAGCCAGGGGTGGTGGCGCATGCCTGTAGTCCCAGCTACTTGGGAGGCTGAGGCAGGAGAATCACTTGAACCCAGGAGGCAGAGGTTGCAGTGAGCCAAGATGGCACCATTGCACTCTAGCCTGGGCAACAACAGTGAAATTCTGTCTCAAAAAAAAAAAATCGCTCTTAAAATTGGAAACCAATCTCCATGTTTCTTGTTTTCATTGCTATTAAATTTCTTTGTTGGTGGGTAAACTGAAGTTGCTGGTTTGTTTATTAATTACCTTTCTGATTTGGGTACAAATAACCTTTTGGACCCAAACCAGATTTAACCACTAGCAACTCCAACTTACCGTAAATCCTTGTGGCCCTCCATCTTTTACGTGATAAATTCCACTACCAGCTTGAAACAGAAATGTTCCACTTCCTTGGTGATAATCGTAAGAAGCAATTCCGACTGTTCCAATGCGTTTTCTTTCTCTTAATAGTTCTTCTTCTCGAGAATACATTCCATAGTCCAGTGTTGCCTAATGTGAAAGGAAAGTCACCTATTCCAGTCTTCTGAAAAACCATCTTTTGCTTTTAGCACTGAAATCCTAGAATCTCCAACATTATTGACTCTTTTTTTTTTTTTGAGACAGAGTTTCACTCTGTCACCCAGGCTGGAGTGCAGTGGAGCGATCTTGGCTCACTGCAAGCTCCGCCTC
This sequence comes from Pan troglodytes, assembly GCF_028858775.2. Lineage (NCBI taxonomy): Eukaryota > Metazoa > Chordata > Mammalia > Primates > Hominidae > Pan > Pan troglodytes. Next base: position 57,492,944 of record NC_072414.2, read on the forward strand.
CCGGGTTCACGCCATTCTCCTGCCTCAGCCTTCCTAGTAGCTGGGACTACAGGCGCCCGCAACCACGCCCGGCTAATTTTTTGTGTTTTTAGTAGAGACGGGGTTTCACCGTGTTAGCCAGGATGGTCTCCATCTCCTGACCTCGTGATCCGCCTGCCTCGGCCTCCCAAAGTGCTGGGATTACGACCGCGCCTGGCGACTCTACATTTTTTTTTTCAGCCTTCTAATTCACTGAGCACAGTCTACATGTTAAGTGACCCCAAAATTTGCTGGCAACTTTAAGCAGATTAATTTTAGGAAGTCTGCTGAAAGATTTCCTAGTAAAGAGTCTTTAGATGATTACTGTATACATTAGAGAACAAGAATAAAGTCCAATCATGTTGGCATTCAAGACTTTCTACAACTTAACTATAATTTAGTACCCAGCATGCAATTAAGAGCACAGACTTCTAAGTCAAGTGGTTTGAATCCAAGCTTTGACCCTTAACTAGAAGTCTAACCTTGAGAAAGTAGCTTAATTTATTCAAAAGTAATTTTCTTCATTTTCAAAATAGTAATAAATCATCTATATCAGCTTTGTGAAAATTTAGATAAAATATGTACAATGTTTAGTACAATGACTGACACAGAATAAGCTCTCAAATTTGTCAGCTGTTATTAAAACCTTTCCACTACACTAGCAATACTCCTCTTAATAAAACCTTAGAGGTCAAGCTGGTCACATCACTGATCTGAATAAAACTCAATGAGTGGTTTTCTGTCTCCTGGTCTTTGTCTGTTCTACCCCTCTTCCCTGGACTCTTGGAAGAATGTTTTTCTTTCTACCTATCCCAGTTTACTTATACCCCAAAACCTTGCTTGAATTCTCAGCTAGCAAAGTTTTCCAATTCACTATTTCACAGTGATTTCTTTCTTTCTTTCTTTGAGACAAAACTCTCACTCTGTTGCCCAGGCTGGAGTGCCGTGGCGTGATCTCAGCTCACTACAACCTCTGCCTCCTGGATTCAGGTGATTCTCGTGCCTCAGCCTCCTGAGTAGGTGGGATTACACACTTGTGCCACCATGCCCAGCTAATATTTTGTATTTTTAGTAGAAATGGAGTTTCGCCATGTTGGCCAGGCTGGTCTCAAACTCCTGGCCTCAATGATCTGCCCACCTCCGCCTCCCAGCATTGGGATTACAGGTGTGAGCCACCAAGCCTGGCCCTCATGAAAGAAGTGATTTCTTTCATTTATGTCCTAAATTATTTATAGGAGTTACTGTCTGTTACTTATTTAACTATGGTATTGTTTTTCACTTTTTCAGGATATTTGCTAAATGGAAAAAAAAAAAACTTCAGAGCAGAATCTCTGTGGTTTTCTTTTCCTACTTAAAACATATTTGCTATAATGTCTCTCAAAGAAAGTTTGTGGCTGGGCGTGGTGGCTCATGCCTGTAATCCCAGTACTTTAGGAGGTCAAGGCAGGTGGATCACCCGTGGTCAGGACTTCAAATCCAGCCTGGCCAACACAGTGAAACCTCGCCTCTACTAAAAATACAAAAATTAGCCGAGCATGCTGGTGCGCATCTGTAGTCCCGGCTACTCAGAAGGCTGAGGCAGGAGAATTGCTTGAACCTGGGAGGCGGAGGTTGCAGTGAGCCAAGATCACGCCACTGCACTCCAGCCTGGGCAACAGAGCAAGAAAGTGTCTCAAAAATAAAATAAAATAAAATAAAATAAAATTCTACTTAAAATGTTATTTAAAAAATAGGCTGACCCAATAGTAGTGGGTTATCGGAACTTATTAACATTAGTGTCACTAAAGTTGGTATACAACCCCTAACTGCTACATTTGACTGACATTAAAATAAAAAAAGAAAACAAAAATACTTAGTAGTAAATTTAACCAAAGAAGAGCAAGACGTGTATATGGGAAACTGTAAAACACTGTTCAAAGAAAGTAAAGATCTAAATAAATAGAAAGACATCACGTATGCATGGATTGGAAGACAGAGTAAATGCGTATCAAAATTCCAAATGCCTTTTTTCCAGATATAGACAAGCTGACCCTAGTAATATTCATACAGAATTGCAAGAGACACAGAATACCCAAAACAATCTTGAAACACCATTAATTATTATTATTTTTTTTTTTTTGAGATGGAGCCTTGCTCTGTTGCCCAGGCTGTAGTGCAATGGCGCGATCTCGGCTCACCGCAACCTCTGCCTCCCGGGTTCAAGAGATTCTCCTGTCTCAGCCTCCAAGTATCTGGGATTACAGGCATGCACCACCATGCTTGGCTAATTTTGTATTTTTAGTAGAGACGGGGTTTCTCCATGTTGATGAGGCTGGTCTCAAACTCCTGATCTCAGGTGATCCACCAGCCTCAGCCTCCCAAAGTGCTGGGATTACAGGCGTGAGCCACCGTGCCCAGCCTGAAGTATTTCTTTATTGTTGATTACTTTTTTCTTTTTCTTTTTTTTTTTTTTGAGACAGAGTCTCCCTTGGTCACCCTAGCTGGAGTGCAGAGGTGCCATCTCAGCTCACTGCAACCTCTGCCTCCCTGGCTCATGCGATTCTCCTGCCTCAGCCTCACAAGTAGCTGGGATTACAGGCGCTGCCCCCCCACTGCCCTACCTGACTAATTTTTATTTATTTATTATTATTTTTTGAGATGAAGTCTTGCTCTGTCACTCAGGGTGGAGTGCAGTGGCACGATTTAAGCTCACTGCAACCTCTGCCTCCCGGGTTCAATCGATTCTCCCACCTCAGCCTCCCGAGTAGCTAGGATTACAGGCACCCGCCATCATGCCTGGCTTTTTTTTTTATATTTTTAGTAGAGACGGGGTTTCACCATATTGGCCAGAGTGGTCTTGAACTCCTGACTTCAAGTGATCCACCCGCCTCAGCCTCCCAAAGTGCTGAGATTACAGGCATAAGCGACCGCACCTGGCCTTTTCTGTATTTTTTTAGTAGAGATGGGGTTTCACCATGTTGGTCAGGCTGGTCTCGAACTCCTGGCCTCAAGTGATCCACCCTCCTTGGCTTCCCAAAGTGCTGTGATTACAGGCATCAGCCACTGTGCCTGGCCCTTTTTAAAAAAAATTGCGGGCCGGGTGCAGTGGCTCACGCCTGTAATCCCAGCACTCAGGGAGGCTGAGGTGGGAGGATCACCTGAGGTCGGAAGTTCAAGACCGGCCTGACCAACATGGAGAAACCCCTTCTCTAATAAAAAATACAAAATCATCCGGGTGTGGTGGCGCATGCCTGTAATTCCAGCTACTTGGGAGGCTGAGGCAGGAGAATCCCTTGAACCCAGGAGGCAGAGGTTGCGGTGAGCTGAGATCGTGCCATTGCACTCCAGCCTGGGCAACAAGAGTGAAACTCCATCTCAAAAAAAAAAAAAAAAAATTGTGGTAGGGCCAGGTGCAGCGGCTCACGCTTGTAATTCCAGCACTTTGGGAGGCTGAGGTAGGCGGATTACAAGGTCAAGAGATTGAGACCATCCTGGCCAACATGGTGAAACCCTGTCTCTACTAAAAATACAAAAATTAGCTAGGCCTGGTGGCACACGCTATAGTCCCAGCTACTCGGGAGGCTGAGGCAGGAGAGTCGCTTGAACCTGGGGGGCGGAGGTTGCAGTGAGCTGAGAACGCGCCACTGCACTCCAGCCTGGCGACAGAGCAAGATTCCGTCTCAAAAAAAAAACAAAAAACTGTGGTAGAACATGCTGGGTGGGGTGGCTCACACCTATTATCCTAGCACTTTGGAAGGTCAAGGTGGGAGGATCGCTTGAGCTCAGGAGTTTGAGACCACCCTGGGCAGCACAGTGAGACCCTGTCTCTACAAAACATTTAAAAGATTAGCTGGCAATGGTGCCATATGCCTGTGGTCCCAGCTACTCAGGAGGCTGAGGCAGGATTGCCTGAGCTCAGGAAGTTAAAGCTGCAGTGAGCTGTGATCACACACCACTGTATTCCAACTTGGGTGACAGAGTGAGATGCTGTCTCAATTAAAAAAAGAATTTGTATACTTTAGAGATACATACTGATATATTTCAGGAATGACATATCTGGTATCTTCTTTAAAACTGTCTGAGCAGGGCCAGGCGCGGTGGCTCACACCTGTAATCCCAGCACTTTGGGAGGCCGAGGCAGGCAGATCACGAGGTCAGGAGATTGAGACTATCCTGCCTAACACAGTGAAATCCCGTCCGTACTAAAAATGCAAAAAATTAGCTGGGCATGGTGGCGGGAGCCTGTAGTCCCAGCTACTAGGTAGGCTGAGGCAGGAGAATGGTGTGAACCCGGGAGGAGGAGCTTGCAGTGAGCTGAGATGGCACCACTACACTCCAGCCTGGGCGACAGAGTGAGACTCTGTCTCAAAAAAAAAAAAAATAGTCTGAGCAGTAGGCTGTGGGGGGTTGTGAGGGGAAGTTAGTAGGGCTACAATCAACACTGATGCCTAAGATTTAATCCTTGTTGAAAATATTTCACGTTATTCCACTTTTGTATGCTTTAAAATTTTCCATTATAAAAGTTTAAAACAGTTTTGCCAATTTTTCTGAGAAAATTATCATTATTTCAGTTAAAGACACTGGTCTCAGAATAAGAATTTTTTTGTTTTAAAGAAAAGTCACATGCCTATGTAAAGGGCAATGTTCATGACAAATAGTTTGAGTGAAAATGATTAGTTGTGGCCAGGTGCAGTGGCTCACACCTGTAATCCCAGCACTTTGGGAAGCTGAGGCGGTGGATCACTTGAGGCCAAGAGTTCGAGACCAGCCTGGGTGACATGATGAAACCCCGTCTCTACTGAAAATACAAAAATTAGCCAGGCATGGTGGTGTGCACCTGTAATCCCAGCTACTTGGGAGGCTGAGGCAGGAGAATCGCTTGAATCTGGGAGGCAGAAGTTACAGTGAGCCAAGATTGCGCCACTGCGCTCCAGCCTGGGTTGCAGAGCAAGACTGTGTCTCAAAAAAAAAAAAAAGATTAGTTGTTATAAAAGTTATTTTTTTTTAAATTTCTATGAGAAACAGCACATTCATGTTATTCAATTAAGAAATACTCGGCCAAGGCCGGGTGCGGTGGCTCACACCTGTAATCCCAGCACTTTGGGAGGCCGAGGCAGGCAGATCACGAGGTCAGGAGATCGAGACCATCCTGGCTAACACGGTGAAACTGTGGCTCTACTAAAAATACAAAATTAGCTGGGCGTGGTGGCGCATGCCTGTAATCCCAGCTACTTGGGAGTCTGAGGTAGGAGAATCGCTTGAACCCGGGAGGCGGAGGTTGTAGTGAGCCGAGACTGCGCCATTGAACTCCAGCCTGGGCAAGAAGAGCAAAACTCCGTCTCAAAAAAAAATGATAATAATAAATAAATAAATACTCACTGTAAAAATAATAATGAGAACTAAAGAAGCAAACGATTGTACCGAAACATTATCTTTGGGATATTTTCAACAATGTACTTTCTTATCTAAAGATAAAATCAGCCAGGTGAGGTGGCTCACGCCTGTAATCCCAGCACTGTGGGAAGCCGAGGCAGGCAGATTGCTTGAACCCAGAAGTTTGAGAGTTTGAGACTAACCCGGACAACATAGCAAGACCCCATCTTATTAAACATATATATATGTAAACATATATACATATAAACATATATATAACATATATAAATATATATAAACATATAAACATATATATGCACTGAAATCCTGGAATCTGTTTATATATTATACATATATAAACATATATGTATATATATGTTTATATATATAAACATATATATGTTTAAAAACTATTATATATATATGTTAAATAGTTTTTAATAAGAAAAAATAAAGATAAAATATTGGGGGAAATAAAACCCCAACCTTTGATTTTACATAAATGGAATTATACTATTCAGAAGGTAAAACTGAACTTTGTACCTTTATTTTAGTGCTGTTACTGAGCTTTAGAAATACAAAATCAATTAAAATATATAAATAAGCCTTTCTGGAAATATTTATCAGTTCTTTTCTGTGAACAACTCCTTTAAAAAATGTGAGAACTACGTAAGTACAAAGTTTATGAAGGGAAATGCAGTTAAACAGGGAGAAAGTAGTTTAAAAAATTGAATTTTATTATCTCAGTTTCAAATATCAAGAATTAAATGGAATTTCAGGGTCGTACATGCAAAAACATAAAAACGTCTTAATTTTTTTTATTTACATCTACTTCAAATATAAAATCCCAACCTCTAAATAAATGCAGTATCTGAATACATACACCAAATCATAGGAATAACAACATTTAATCCTACCTGAAAAAGATCCAAAAGAGGCTTCCAAGAGAGCATTAAGACTGCTGCTCTATTGATAGTTTTGGGAATTTCAGAATAAAACAGTGTATTTTCTCTGTTCTCACCAGACATGGCTATAGGAGAAAGCAATCATTTATTATTATTTTTTCGAATAGCATTCTTACTACAGTCACAGTTGCAAGTACATAATGCCTTCTATACACCGCAGTATTTTGCACTCTATGGGATATATAATGAATGTTAACAAGTAGAATGTGCTTATGCCATATGCCATAAAAATTTTCAATAAAACCAAGGCTAGCCTGGCACAGTGCACATGCCTATAATCCCAGCTACTTGGGAGGCTACAGTGGGAGGATCACTTGAACCTAGGAATTCAAGACCAGCCTAGGTAACATAGCAAGATCCCAACTTAAAAAAAAAAAAAAAAAAAGAAATCTGAGGCTTTAAAGAAAAATGCTCAGGTTTCATTTTGGTATTCAGATCTTAGTCCCTCTCAAAATAAATATAAAAGTATGTAAGTTGCTGTGTAGAGAAAAGTACCATTTTCAGAATTTTTTGAAAATTGTGAGTCCTTTACAAGTTGGCAACAGGCTCATGAGATTCCAATATAACAACTTCAGATTACTGTTTCTGAAACATTTAAAGTGCTTAATTGGAAACACATAGATCTAACTGAATTCTAGTTTTTATTCATTATAAAAGTTCTGTAGGCTGGGCGTGGTGGCTCATGCTTGTAGTCCCAGCACTTTGGGAGCCCGAGGCAGGCAGATCATTTGAGATCAGGAGTTTGATACCAGCCTGGCCAACATGATGAAACCTCATCTGTACTAAACATACAAAAAAATTAGCTGGGCGTGGTGGCACGTGCCTGTAATCCCAGCTATTTGGGTGGCTGAGGCAGAATTGCTTGAACCCAGGAGACGGAGATTGCAGTGAGCCGAGATCACACCACTGCACTCTGGCCTGGGCAACAGAGCAAGACTCCGTCTCAAAAAAAAAAAAAGTTCTGTAACTATAATCATTAATAAGACCTTTAAGGTTTCCAATAAAACTATACTAATATTAAAACAACACAGAATCTGGCAACTGATCTGCTGAAAATCACTTTGTCCTTTATTGGGGAAGGGCAAAGGAAAAAGGTCTAAATTAAGTAGAAGCCAAATCTCTTCTGCAAAATCATGTGATAACTGGATGGGAAGGTCACAGCAGTGTAGAGTGAGTTACATATAAAAGATTGACAGAAACACACTATGGTTATGAAGATATGAACCAAAGAAAACATAAGGTAAAACAAAGCCTTTCTATTCTAAAAAGGTATTACTGGCCGGCTGCGGTGGCTCACACCTGTAATCCCAGCACTTTGGGAGGCTGAGGTGGGCAGATTACCTGAGGTCAGGAGCTCGAGACCAGCCTGACCAACATGGAGAAACCCTGCCTCTACTAAAAATACAAAATTAGCCGGGCGTGGTGGCACATGCCTGTAATCCCAGCTACTCAGGAGGCTGAGGCAGGAGAATCACTTGAACCCGGGAGGCAGAGGTTGCAATAAACCGAGATCACGCCACTGCGCTCCAGCCTGGGCAACAAGGGCAAAACTCCATCTCAAAAAAAAAAAAGGGGTATTGCTTCCAAAAAGCTGGAGGAGTGAAGGAACGAAAAAATAAATCACACAGAAATAACAAGAAATCTCCTGGGTGAAAGAGATCCTCAACCTATGTTTCTGAATTATTAATGCCAGCAGAAGGTAGCCTCGGGAAAGGTATTTATGATAACTCCCATGCTAACCCTTGCAAATGTTGAGGATAAGCTCCCAAATAACCACATCTTTTTTTATCCTCTTATTTTTCTAATTAGTTTATGTTGCCTTTGGAGTAAAAAGTTATATATCAGCTGACATTTACTTCAGCACTCAATTTTGTGTAAAATCTACTTTGTAGATTCCCAAGTTGCTTTGCTATAGAATTCTTAAGACTGTGGTCACCTATCAATACCATTCACAATTTTACAAAATGTGATCCTTCTAAGAGCCTTCAGTCTTCAAATATTAAAACAAAAAGACAAAACTGGTTTTCTTCTCTCCTCAGTAACAGCCATTCCCCCACAATCATTTCAGTTGCCCCTCCCTATATGCTCCTAGTTCCATAATGTCTGCCTTGGCTTTATCCATGACTAGTAAAAATTTCCCCAGCACATTCTATGTTCTGACATAAGCACAAATGGGCTTTTCTCATTCTTTCCTAATGGTATTTATTGGTCTTTAGAGCTACAGCAGTCATTTTGGGCCCATGTCTTCAGGCAACAGTATCAATGAGTCTTCTTTCTCTTTAGGATAGCATGACAAAGAACAAGAGGCAAAATTAAGCATGTGATGAAGTAAAATGCTAATGTAACGAAATGCTTGTTACTAAATAATAGAGCTTCTTCTAAGCATACCACGTTTGGAATAAGGGCTCTCAAAAATGTATGATTTCTTATAAAAGAAAAGATTTCTGGCCAGGTGTAGTGGCTCACGTCTGCAATTCCAGCACTCTGGGAGGCTGAGGTGGGTAGACAGCTTGAGCTCAGGAGTTTGAGATGAGCCTGAGCAACATGGTGAAACCCAATCTCTACCAAAAATACAAAAATTAGCTGGGCATAGTGGTATGTGCCTATAGTCCCAGCTACTTGGGAGGCTGAGATGGGAGGATGGCTTAAGCCTGGGAGGTGGAGGTTGCAGTTAGCCAGGATCACACCACTGCACTCCAGCCTGGGCAACAGAGTGAGACCGCCATCTCAAAAAAAAAAAAAAAAAAAAAAAAGGCCAGGTGCGGTGGCTCACGCCTGTAATCCTAGCTGAGGCAGGTAGATTGCTGGAGCTCAGGAGTTCCAGATCAGCCTGGACAACATGGCGAAACCCGTCTCTACAAAAAAAAATATACAAATTAGCTGGGCATGGTGGCACACGCCTGTAGGCCCAGCCACTTGGGGGATTGAGGCGGGAGGATCACTTCAGCCTGGGAGGTCAAGGATGCAGTGAGCCAAGATCATGCCACTGTACTCCAGCCTAGAAGACTGAGACCCTGTCTCAAAAAATAATAATAATTAATAATTAATTTAAAAAATAAGCAAACTTGGGACAATCCCACAAAGGATTAATTCACTTACTATATAAAAGGCTTCAAATCATTAAGAAAAAGAAACCCTCTTCAGGGGTTGGGTGGAAAAAGAACTTTAAAAAATAAAAAAGAAACCCAACCCAATTAAAAAACCAAAGATTATAGACTGTGAATGTACAGAAAAGAAATACAAATGGCTTTTTTTTTTCTTTACTTGAGACGAAGTCTCGCTCTGTCATCCAGGCTGGAGTGCAGTGGCACCATCTCAGCTCACTGCAACCTCCACCTCCCAGGATCAAGCAATTCTCCTGCCTCAGCCTCCCAAGTAGCTGGGATTACAAGTGTGTACTACTACGCCTGACTAATTTTTGCATTTTTAGTAGAGACGCGGTTTCACCATGTTGGTGAGGCTGGTCTCAAACTCCTGACCTCAAGTGATCCGCCAGCCGCAGCCTCCCAAAGTGCTGGGAATACAGGTGTGTGCCACTGCGCCCAGCCACAAACGGCTTTTTAAGCATGTGAAATGATGCTCAACCTCACTCATAAGAGAAATAAAATAAAAACAATGAGAAACTGCTGTTCGCTAATCTGACTGGGAAAGATCAAAAAGTTTAATTACTCACTACTGGTGTATGCATGGAGAAATAGATAATCGGAGATAATGTCATGGTAGTATACACTCTATAACCTCTTTGAAAGGGGAGTTCAGTAATATCAATCAAAATTCAAAATATATATACCCTTTTTCCCAGTACTTCCACTCTTAGGAATTAGTTCTACAGGTATATTCATACATGTGCAAAATGATCTAATACAGTGATATTCACTTCCTCATCTTTTGTAACAACAGATTAGAAAAACCTAAATGCCATTACTGGAGGTCTGGTTAAGTAAAATATGGCACAATTATATAATGGAATATTCTGAGTTGTTAAAAAAGAAAGAATCCTAGCCTGAGCAACATGGCAAAACTCCATCTCTACAAAAAAATTCAAAAAATTAGCTGGTTGTGGCAGCGTGTGACCATTATTAGAGTTCTGGTTAAGTAAAATATGGCACAATTATATAATGGAATGTTACGAAGTTTTTAAAAAAAAATGAATCCCAGCTTGAGCAACATGGCAAAACTCCATCTCTATAAAAAAACAACAACAACAACAAAACATTAGCTGGCCGTGGTGGCGTGCACCTGTAGTCCCAGCTTGGGAGGACTGTTTGAGCCTGGGAGGTCAAGGCTGCAGTGAGCCATTAGTGTGCCACTGCACTCCAACCTGGGTGACAGAGTGAGACCCTGTCTCAAAAAAAAAAAAAAACTATAATTATGACATGAACTCATGCAGACGTCATCTTTAATATCTCCATACACACATACATACACACACCACACACACACACAAATAAATAAAACACATATACACACACATTCACATAAACGAATAAAATTTATATTGGAAAAATTTTGGAGGAGGGGAAGGAACCTACCTTTAAAAATTTAACAAACAAGAAAGTAAATCAGTAGATTAACATATTTAATATAGGCAGACATTAAATCTGGAGTGAATGGATTCAGGAAGAAGAGACCAAAAACAGCCTTGGATTAAAAAAACAAAAGCAGCAGCTGTTGAGTGGGAACAAACTAATGGTTTTATTGTTTGTTTTCCTAATCAGACCATCTAAAGAAAGGCATTTCAAGCTAGCTTTAGGAAGAAGCAATTTCTGGCATCTTCGATTTTGAAAAACGATCATGATCAATTAATGACTTGTTACCTACAAGTAAAAATAAAGTTAATGCGATACAACAAAATCGAATTCTTCAAATTATAGGTTTTCTTTAATGAAACCAAAAGTCACTGATTTATTTATTCATCAAACTTTTGAGTGTCAATTATACCTAGACTTTAAGTTTGACTTAAGAGATCATTTTCTCTCAGAAACTACAACTTTGTACTCACCAAGGTAATAGATTCTGTCTGAATGAGGCCCATCTGGATCATTCCTCTTCACAAACATGAAATCATGTGGTGCCTTAGCCATCATGTAGCCATGATATTTTCTGGTATCGGCAAGCAGCTTTTTAAGCTGACTCCAGGAATACCGCTCAACATAAAAAGGCTCCAATTTAGGCCGATCCTGTGATTCAATATTCTCCTCACAGTCCGCAGTTTCAAATATCTCAACACCCAGCTGTTCTGTTTCCATTGCTGCTGCCATGTTGCATTTTCCTAGAAAAACAAGGCACATGAAGCTGTTCACGGGTCTGTCTTCTATTATCAGAATGATTCTCTGATAGGGTCAAAAAAAAAGCGGGGGAGTGGGGAGGGCAAGAAAAAAATGCTTTTTAGCACAGCTGCAATGAAACCTAGTAAGAAAAGCAACAGCTCTCCCTTCTCTGTGTTCAGTTTAAAAATGAAATTAAAAAAAAATTGAGGTCAGGTCTACTTCACAGTGCCTATAAATCCCTTTGGTAGCTTTTATAAAAGGCTCTCCTTAGGTATTTCTTGCCAAAACTCCCTTTTCTTTCCCACAATGGAAGGAAACAGGCCATTTGCCAGTTGGCTGCTATGCTCCACCCAAGAGCATGTCAATAGTGAAGCTAACTCTGCCAAGGAAGCTAAGTGTTTTGCATTTTAAAAAGTAACACATTTGGTAAGTGTGGATTTTTTTCAGCTAACAGAAATAACCACAACAAATGAGAACGGTAATAAAATTGTCAAAAATAACGTGCATGTAATAACCTTCCTAGGGTACTTACCCAAGATAATATATTGTTTCCTTTTAAATGGAAAGCCGAACAAAACACTTAACTGGCTGATGCATTTCTGAGTCTTCTGCTCTTGCTAGACATCACTATCATGATCATTTGTGGTGACTCTACATTTTTTTTTTTTTTTTTGAGACGGAGTCTCGCTCTGTTACCCAGACTGGAGTGCGGTGGCACAATCTTGGCTCTTTGCAAGCTCCGCCTCCCAGGTTCATGCCATTCTCCTGCCTTAGCCTCCCCAGTAGCTGGGATTACAGGCATGCACCACAACGCCCGGCTAATTTTTTGTATTTTTAGTAGAGATGGGGTTTCACTGTGTTAGCCAGGATGGTCTTGATCTCCTGACCTTGTGATCCGCCAGCCTCGGCCTCCCAAAGTGCTGGGATTACAGGCATGAGCCACCGCGCCCAGCGTGGTGACTCTGTATTTTAAGGAAACTTACATGACTATTCTTACCAATCATACAACATATACTGATTAAATGGCAGGAAAAAAAGATACTATCTTAAAGTGGCTTTAATTAGCTGAAGTAGTTGATACAGAAAGCATTTAATATTTGTACCAACAGTATTTTGATAAAAAGTATAAACTGGGGTTTACCGGTTCAACCCCTAAATAGTGTTTGTTAATATCTCATCTGCTAATGTTTATTCTTATTTCACAAATCCAGAAGTTGCATTTCTCCTTTATCTTTTCCAACATTTAACATGAGCGAAGTACCAAATAACAAAAAGTGTTATCATAAACCAGTGTGTATTCCAACATATATTATTCATGACACTGCCAAAAAGAAGGAACATAAAAATTCTGGGCAATCTACTCTTTTTGAACTAATAAATGTCAAAGACATGTGGACTTGGGAGATAAACTAAATTGCATTTATGCAGCCAAACTTAACATAATTATTAACTACTTCTATAATAATAAATACAAGGCTGTACATTTAATATATCTTTTTTAAAGCCCAAATTTGAAGGCTAACATAAATTCATAGTAACTATCACAGACTAAAAGTTATTAGCAGGTATGGATTGTGAATTAGTCCATTAAGCACACGTTACTGGCATGCCAAAGAACTGAATGAAGTGTGTGTGCAGCTTATTTTGTCTTTTTTCATGCTACAGTTACCTATGTTACCATTTTCAATATAACAGTAACAAAGTGCCCAGAAAACCTATTAGACAGTTACCAGGTATGCTTGTATCATTGTAACAAATGAGCATTCACTTTCAATGACTAAAATCCAAAACAGCTTGGCAGGGAATTAAGTCATTTAGTTCAAGGAGTATCCAGCACACTGACATTTACTGACAGTTTAAAACTGTGGTGGTTATATACTATCATATGTTGTTTACTTGCCCTAATAAAAGCTAGCTAGTGGAGGCCTACTTTCTACCAAATGTCAACGGAACCAGTTTTGTTGTTGTTGCTGTTTTTGTTTTGTTTTGAGGCAGAGTCTTGCTCTGTCACCCAGGCTAGAGTGCAGTGGTGCGAGATCTCGGCTCACTGCAAACTCTGCCTCCCACGTTCAAGCAATTCTCCTGCCTCAGCCTCCCGAGTAGTTGGGATTACAGGCACCCGCCATCGTGCCCAGTTAATTTTTGTATTTTTTAGTAGAGACGGGGTTTCACCATCTTGGCCAGGCTGGTCTTGAACTCCTGACCTCATGATCCACCCGCCTTGGCCTCCCAAAGTGCTGGGATTACAGGTGGGAGCCACCGTGCCCGGCCAACGGACCCAGTTTTATATCTAACGGACTGAGGGACAAATGAGAAAAGAACCTATACAAATTGGGCTCATTTTTCTCAACTTCTCTTGTGTTATGTTTGGAAGTTCACCTGCAAACCAGTGCTTGCAAGAATAGGGCTGGGGAACAGAATAGGGAAGCTCAACAGAAAGACCTCCTCCCAAGCCTTACTGTCCAGTTTATTTTTTTTAGACAAGTCTCACTGTTGCCCAAGCTGCAGTGCAGTGGTACAGCCTTGAACTCCTGGAATCAGAGGATCCTTATGCCTCAGCCTCCTGAGCAGCTAAGACCACAGGAATGCATCACCATGCCTGGCTAATTTTTTAAAACTTTTTTGTAGAGATGGGGGTCTCACTATGTTGTACAGGCTGGGATTATAGGTGTGAGTCACCGCGCCTGGCCATGCCCAGCTTCTTGAGTTATCATTCACGTCACATCTTTCTTATGTAAAATGTACATTAGCTTACATTTAAATTATCTGGTATTCCTGAATCGTACTAAGCCCTGGACACTCTATGCATACACATGCATACTTGCGTGTACATGTACAAACATTGTACAGTCCAAATGATGGTCTCCTATTCTGTAAGTTCACAGCAAATGTCCATCCTGCATTTCTAAAATATACCTGATATTATATAATATTGGTAATTTGTGCAGATGTTTGGTAAATGACTTAATTCCTGATTATACACAAACACATTCTCAAAATAGGTGACCTGAATTTTCTAATGTCAAAAATAGGAAAATAGGGTCAGTGTACCTTCTCAGCACAGTGCATATATTTCACTGCCCCACCTACCTCGTCACTTAAGTAGTTTCCCTGGTGCCTACCTGATTTTATTTTCATCTGCTCAGATCTCTTCCACATTCAAAGAGATCTTTTTCAAGTGACTCGACTTCAAGCATAGAATCCCTCTGCTCATCCTGCTCTTCTCACAGCAATCTTTCCTTTCCTCACCATCAAAGCCTGCTCACCAGGATAATGAAATAAGATAAGACTTTGATCATTAAGATGGACCATATGTGGCCAAAAAGAGAAGCCCCAAAATAGTAGTTAAAACTGATACCGAAATATCATTTTTTGGGGCAATATATAATGCCTACATTATTTTGTATCTGCATTTTATGTTATCAGAATTCAAGAATTATTTTATTTCAGAGATGTGTAGCCCAATATAGTCAAAAGAATATCCTAACATAGTAAACTTTGGTGTCCAGACAAAGGAAAACCATGGAAAGGCTTTAAAAAGTTACAAAAGGCATACAGATGTGAAGTTACTCAGTGACTATTGCAAATCATCAAAAACGGCATATGATTAATAAAATTTATTTTTATGTGCCTATTCCTGTTCCTCTTTTACATAATAATGTCATATCAAGCTGGATGGAGATAGAATTAACTCAGGAGGATAGCCAGTAAGAGTTACAGGCCATTTTTGCAGAAAGGGAATTAACTTGAATTTAATAACTTAAGACTTTTCACGAGATAAACAATTTTCTATTCATCTTAAGTGCATTCCATTTTCGCTTTTTTTCTTGCTGCATTACTCTGAGAATAATTTAAATAGGTAACTTTTCTGGAAAAAGAAGCATTAAACTTGTTGAAATTCTGGCTTAGGAAAAAAAAAAAAAGGAAGGTCTGCTATTACATCTGTTACTCTATAAGTTTTAATTTTGGGCTCCCATAGCCCAAGTAGGTGATGAAGGGATGGGGTGGGAAAAGCTAAGTGGCAAGTGCAGGAAAAACAGCGAGGTTATGCCAGCACAGCAACAATGGACTAAGATGTCAAGACACCTCATAGCACTAAGCCCCTCACTCAGAAATAGAGCATGTTGACTCAGAAAATAGCTTTAGGACTCTTGAGTTTGGATCCACTCAAGTGAAATTCCTTAATTTTTAACTCAAGGGCCAAACAGCCGTCCACTTAAACACCTAAAGCCTCACTGAAGCCTAGCTATCTCATTCTTTAGGGTCCACACCTAGTTGAGAGATTCAATAGCACAGAGGGGGCAAAGACCTTGAAAAACTATGAATGAGGAACAAGAGGAGAGGCATAGCAGAGAATATTGAGAAGAGAGATGGGAGGAATGCCAAGTCTTAGAAGAAAAGTGTGTGAGAAGACAGGTGTGGCAGGAAAGGAAAGTGTCCTGCTGCGAGTGGGTGGAACAGAATGGGAGGGGGCAGTGAGCAGGGAGAGGGAATCGACCTAGCATGAGGCAGGAGAGAAAAAAGACCACCAGCTGAGAAACCAGAAAATCTGAGGCCGAAGCCCATCTGCCAAGTCGGACTTAAGGAAAATCCCTTCGCCTCCGTGGGCTTCCGTTTCCTCATCTGTAAGCGCTGACAGTACCCGGCCTCCCAACCCCAGCGAGACTCAATTAAGATAACGGACGTGGAAGTCAGGAGGCCAGCGCCCAGAGCTCAAGGGGCGCCCAGTGAACGGTGGTTGACTCGGAATCTCGGAGCCTCGGCTTCCTCTTCCGGCAAGTTGGGGGGAGGGGGGGAGGGCACCACCGGCTTTGCACTGGGCAGGGCGGCGCGCCAGGTAAACCGCAAAGCGCGCTGACCCTGAGAACGCGCCGAGCAGTCCCTCCGTGAGGCGGAAAGGGCCTGGTGAGCCGTGGCCCAGGCCTCGCCGGCGCAGGAGAAGGAGAGGGGGGCGGATACTGCACCTTCCCCCCTGGCCCCGCCCGGACCGTCCCGACGTGCGCTATGGAGCGGGCCTGCGCCGCTTCATGCTGCGCCGCCTCCACTCCGGTCCTGGTTGCAGTGGCTTCCTCGGCGGCGGCGCCGGTGACAACCCAGGCGGCGAACGCGGCACTAAGAAGCAGCAGCGGCAGTAGCAGCGGCCTTGGCCTCGGAGGCTTTAGCACTTCCGGTTCGTTGCGATCCGCTTTCCGACTGGCGAAGGCGCAGCCGGGCCAAGAAGGGCGCCGCTGTCTGCTGGGTGGGGTCCAACACCACAGCGCAGTCTAGTGGCCGGAGGAGCCAAGGAGGCGCGGGGTGGAGACTGGGTCGAGCAGGGGATAGAGATGAAATCCAGAAAGGAACAGCGACTTGGTGAAAGTCACAGGGCAAAATGTGGCGCGTCTGTAGTCAATAAATAATATATATTGAGTGCCTGCTCAAAATAGACAAAATTCCTGTCCATGTGCCAGGCAGAGAGAGCCTTAGACGCTGGGAGCAAACCAGGGTGAATCCCTCCCCTTTCAACGAGATGATATTGAGGAAAGAGACTAGGGCCTTGGAGATCTAAGCGTCTCGTTGTGGTGGAAAGAAATCTGAACCTGGAGTCCGAAACTTGGCTCTAATATTAACTAGCGATCTTTCAGCAGGTCACTCAATCTATTTGAGCCATAATTCTTTACCTCTAAAAGGGATATAATACATTTCACTTAATGGCAATTAAAGAAAACCAGCTGGGCGTGGAGGCTCACGCCTGTAATCCCACACTTTGGGAGGCCGAGGCAGGCGGATCACTTGAGGTCAGGAGTTCGAGACCAGCCTGGCCAACATGGCGAAACCCCATCTCTACAAAAAATTCAAAGCTTAGCTTGGCATGGTGGCGGGCGCCTGCAATCCCAGCTACTACTCAGGAGGCTGAGGAAAGGAGAATCGCTTGAACCCGGAGGCAGAAGTTGCAGTGAGCTGAGATCACGCCACTGCACTCCAGCCTGGGTGACAGAGTGAGACTCTGTCTCAAAAAAAAAAAAAAAAAAAAAAAAAAAGGTATGCACTTTAACACATAAAATGAAGAAACTGGGGCCTAGGGGAAAGAAGTGAATGACTTGTTATAATCAGAGCCAGAGGCAGGTCCCTTGACCTGCAATTTCTTTCCTGGTCTACACTGTATATTGGCTGAGAAAAAGGGAACTCAGGAAGATATCCAGGAAAGTAGCAGGTGTACAACAAAACTGTGCAAAAGCGGGGCCTCCCCTATTTTCTATTATTACAAAGAACAATGTGTCAGAGTCGTGTGTCATTAGGATTTATTATTATAGCACTAATAAAAAATCCATTTGGGTACTATGCTCCACTCCACAGTATATAATTATTCACTCTGAGGTTAAATGAGCCTTCCCTCAGGCTTTTTAAAGTTGAGCTCCCTTAAAAAAAAAAAAAAAAAAAAGGCAAAGTCATTTTCCTTGGGTCTCTTCTATTAATTTTCTCCAAATGACCTGAGAGCAGATTTTAAAGGCTTTAAATGCACACACACACACACACACACACACAAAATACAGAGAAATATCTTGCACTTCATTAATTCAACAAGTGTTTGCTGAATCTCTGCCTTGTACCTGTCACTGTTTTAAGCAGCGGGGCCACAATAGTGAACAAAGTAGATAAAGCCCCTGTTTTCATGAAGTTTATAGCCTAATAAGAAGAGATAGAGCCCCCTCCCCGCAAAAGCAAACAATTAAAAATATATAATTTCATGCATTTAAAAAAAGAGCCATGGACAGATAAAATACTTGCTTATATCACATAGCTAATTATATATTTGACTAGACTGGAATCTAGATTTCTTTTTTTTAATTTTTATTTATTTTTTTTTGAGATGGAGTCTCAATGTGTCGCCCAGGCTGAAGTGCAGTGGCACCATCTCGACTCACTGCAAGCTCCGCCTCCCAGGTTCACGCCATGCTCCTGCCTCAGCCTCCTCAGTAGCTGGGACTACAGGCACTCACCACCACACCCGGCTAATTTTTTGTATTTTTTTTAGTAGAAACGGGGTTTTACCATGTTAGCCAGGATGGTCTTGATCTCCTGACTTCGTGATCTGCCCGCCTTGGCCTCCCAAAGTGCTGGGATTACAGGCGTGAGCCACCGCGCCCGGCCAGAGTTCTTGATTTTTATTCTTATTTTCAAACCCTGAGAAAGCTGTAGAGGAACATCTCCACCGTGGAACGCTGGCCACCTTGCATGCATCATAGGCATAGGCTTGAATCCAGGGATCTCTGAGTCTTAGCAGAATGCTGTGTGATGTTCCTAGAATAGAAGAAAATAGGAGGCTGATAGGGACCTGGAGGCAACCTCCTCGGGGAGGCAGTCAGGAGACAGCTTCTCCTCTCCTCACAGTTTCTGATGAGGTGTGGGGCTTTCTCCCCACTCCCTCAGAATAGCACTGCTGAATACAAAATCATCTGGCCGCAGTCTAGAATTGGCTCCCGTTCAACAGGGTATCTCGCAACTCACGTTGCAGTCATCTGGCCCCTTTTGTTTCAGTACAGTTGTCCCTTGGTATCTGCAGGGGATTGGTTTCAGGATTCCTGGCAGATATTAAAATCAGTGGTACTCAAGTCCCTGATATCAAATGGCATAGTATTTGCATGTAACCTATGCACATCCTCCTCTCATATATTACTTTTTTTTTCTTTGGTGACAGTCTCACTGTGTCACCCAGGCTCTGGAGTGCAGTGGTGCGATCTCAGTTCAGCTCACTGCAACCACCTCAGTCTCCCAAGTAGCTGGAATTACAGGCGTGTGCCACCACGCCCAGCTAATTTTTGTATTTTTAGTACAGACGGGGTTTCACCACATTGGCCAGGCTGGTCTCAAACTCCTGACCTCAAGCGATCTACCCACCTCAGCTTCCCAAAATGCTGGGATTATAGCTGTGAGTCACTGCGCCTGGCTGACTTTTTTTTTTTTTTTTAATTGAGACAAAGTCTCGCTCTGTCGCCCAGGCTGGAGTGCAGTGGTGCAACCTTGGCTCACTGCAACTCCTGCCTCCTGGGTTCAAGCAATTCTCCTGCCTCAGCCTCCTGAGAAGCTGGGATTACAGGCACCCACCACCATGCCTGGCTAATTTTTTGTATTGTTTGTTTCCTTTGAGACAGAGTCTCGCTCTGTTGCCAGGCTGGAGTGCAGTGGCGCGATCTCGGCCCACTGCCACGTCCACCTCCGGGTTCAAGCAATTCTCCTGCCTCAGCCTCCTGAGTAGCTGGGATTACAGGCATCTGCCACCACACCTGGCTAATTTTTGTATTTTTAGTAGAGATGGGGTTTCACCATGTTGGCCAGGCTGGTCTTGAACTCCTGACCTCATGTGATCCACCTGCCTCGGCCTCCCAAAGTGCTGGGATTACAGGTGAGAGCCACCGTGTCCAGCCTATTATTTTTTTATATCGGTTTTTTTCTAAATACTTTTGACCCGAGGTAGGTTGAATCCCAGATGTAGAAACCACAGATACAGAGTCAACTGTATTGTCGTTTTTGATGTATGAGACAAGGATCACAAGCATCTATCACCATTGTGCATTTTTCCTTTTGCACTGTATGTAAGTAATAAACTACCTGAATCTAAAAGTGGCTTGGCCGGGCACAGTGGCTCACGCCTGTAATCCCAGCACTTTGGGAGGCCGAGGCGGGCAGATCACGAGGTCAGGAGATCTAGAGCATCTTGGCTAACACGGTGAAACCCCGTCTCTACCAAAAATACAAAAAATTAGCCGGGCGTGGTGGCGGGCACCTGTAGTCCCAGCTACTCGGGAGGCTGAGGCAGGAGAATGGCATGAACCCGCGAGGCGGAGCTTGCAGTGAGCCGAGATAGCGCCACTGCAGTCTGGCCTGGGCGAAAGAGTGAGACTCCATCTCAAAAAAATAAAAAATAAAAGTGGCTCAATGTATCTTTACTGGCTGAATCGGTCAGGCCGTGGCCTTGCCAAGTCTTGTTTGTGTGGTTGACAAACCCTAGCTGGCTTTCTTTTGCCCTGCACTCTAGGGACCCATCAGGAAAAGACAAGTTATCTAGCACATGAGGTGTGATGAGATAGCACGGCCGGGTTGATGCAAAACCATCTGTATCTAGCGGTGGGTATTATCATCAACAAATATGTTTTAAACATCTACTTTCTGAAGCACATTGTGTTAGATACTGCAGGATACCAAAAGGAGGTAATCTGTGCTCTATTGAGGTTTATAATCTCGGTGAGAAAAAAGATCATAAGCATGTAGTACATACACTAACAGCCATTGATTATAGGATATGGTGGGTCTACAGTTTCTTTTTCCACTTCCCCCCATACTTTCCCCCTTTTCAGGGTGTAGTTCAAACCAAACTGTAATAAGAAAAAAAGAAGGCGGGCACAGTGGCTCATGCCTGCGGTTCCAGCCCTTTGGGAGACTGAGGCAGAAGGATGGCTTGAGCCCAGGAGTTCGAAACCAGCCTGGGAAAAGTAGTGAGACTCGCCGGGCATGGTGGCTCATGCCTGTAATCCCAGCACTTTGGGAGGCCAAGGCAGGCGGATCACCTGAGGTTGGGAGTTCGAGACCAGCCTGACCAAAATGATGAAACCCTGTCTCTACTGAAAATACAAAAATCAGCCAGGGGTGGTGGCACATGCCTGTAATTCCAGCTACTTGGGAGGCTGAGACAGGAGAATCGCTTGAACCCCGGAGGCGGAGGTTGTGGTGAACCGAGATCGCACCATTGCACTCCAGCCTGGGCAACAAGAGCGAAACTCCGTCTAAAAAAAAAAAAGAAAAGAAAAGTAGTGAGACCCTGTCTCTACAAAAAGCACAAAAATTGGCTGGGCACAGTGGCTCACACCTGTAATCCCAGCACTCTGGGAGGCTGAGGCGGGTAGATCACCTGAGGTCAAGAGTTTGAGACCAGCCTGACCAACATGGTGAAACCCCATTTCTACTAAATACAAAAAAATTAGCCAGGTATGGTGGCCCATGCCTGTAATCCCAGCTACTTGGGAGTCTGAGGCAAGAGAATTGCTTGAACCCGGGAGGCAGAGGTCACAGTGAGCTGAGATTGCACTATTGGAATCCAGCCTGGGAAACAAGAGCAAAACTCCGTCTCAAAAAAAGAAAAGAAAGAAAAGCACAGAAATTAGCCTGGCGTGGTGGCAGGATCTGTAGTCCCAGCTCCTCGGAAGGATCACTTGAGCCCTGGAGGTCATGGCTGCAGTGAGCTGTGATCACACCACTAATCTGGGTGACAGAGCAAGACTCTGTCTCAAAAAAAAAAAAAAAAAAAAGAAAAGGAAAGAAAGAAAAGAAAAGAAAAAAATTCTTTCCCTCTGATTTTCTTTTTCATATTTTTTATTTATGTACTTAATTTATTTTGAAACAAAGTCTTGCACCATTGCCCAGGCTAGAGTACAGTGGTATGATCATAGCTCACTACAGCCTTGAACTGGGCTCAAGTAATCCTCTGGCTGGAACCTCCTGAGTAGCTGGAACTACAGGCATGCACCAACACACCTGGCTAATTTTTAAATTTTTGTAGAGATGGGGGTTGTATTAGTCCATTTTCATGCTGCTGATAAAGACATAGTTGAGACTGGGCAATTTACAAATGAAAGAGGTTTAATTGGACTTACAGTTCCACATGGCTGGGGAGGCCTCACAATCATGGCAGAAGGCAAGGAAGAGCAAGTCACATCTTACGTGGATTGTGGCAGACCGAAAAAAAAAAAAAAGCTTCTGCAGAGAAACTCCTGTGTGCGTGTTTTTTTTTTTTTTTTGGTTTTTTTGTTTTTTTTTTGTTTTTTGAGACGGAGTCTCGCTTTGTCACCCAGGCTGGAGTGCAGTGGTGCAATCTCAGCTCACTGCAAGCTCCAGTTCCTGGGTTCACGCCATTCTCCTGCCTCAGCCTCCTGAGTAGCTGGGACTACAGGCGCCCGCCACCATGCCTGGCTAATTTTTTGTATTTTTAGTAGAGACGGGGTTTCACCGTGTTAGCCAGGATGGTCTCAATCTCCTGACCTCGTGATCCACCTGCCTCAGCCTCCCAAAGTGCTGGGATTACAGGCATGAGTCACCGCGCCCATCTAAACTCCTGTTTTTTAAAACCATCAAGCCGGGTGCAGTGACTCACACTTCTAATCCCAGCACTTTGGAAGGCTGAGGCAGGCAGATTACTAGAAGTCAGGAGTTTGAGACCAGCCTGGCCAACATGGTGAAACTCTGTCTCTACTAAAAATAGAAAAAAATTAAGACCGGGCACGGTGGCTGTAGTCCCAGCCTTTGGGAGGCTGAAGCAATTGGATCACCTGAGGTCAGGAGTTCGAGACCAGCCTGGCCAACACGGTGAAACCCCATCTCTACTAAAAATACAAAAAATTGGGCTGGGCACAGTGGCTCACGCCTGTAATCCCAGCACTTTGGGGGGCCGAGGCGGGTGGATCACGAAGTCAAGAGATGGAGACCATCCTGGCCAATGTGGTGAAACCCCGTCTCTACTAAAAATACAAAAATTAGCTGGGCACGGTGGCTCATGCCTGTAATCCCAGCACTTTGGGAGGCCAAAATGGGCGGATCACGAGGTCAGGAGATTGAGACCATCCTGGCCAACATGGTGAAACCCAGTCTCTACTGAAAATACAAAAATTAGCTGGGTGTGGTGGCATGTGCCTGTAATCCCAGCTACTTGGGAGGCTGAGGCACGAGAATCGCTTGAACCCAGGAGGCGGAGGTTGCAGTGAGCCGATATTGTGCCACTGCACTCCAGCCTGGTGACAAAGCAAGACTCAGTCTCAAAAAACATAAAACAAAACCAAAAATTCGCTGGGCATGGTGGCACACACCTGTAATCCAGCTACTCCTGAAGGCTGAGGCAGAAGAATCACTTGAACCTGGGAGGCGGAGGTTGCAGTGAGCCGAGATCGTGCCATTGCACTCCAGCCTGAGTGTTGAGCAACGAGAGTGAAATTCTGTCTAAAAAAAAAAAAAAAAAAAAGAAAGAAAAGAAAATGAGACTTTATTTTCTATAAAGGGTTACAGCTTGTAAGGTGACCGTGCTGATAGGCTGGGAAGTGTAGCCTCTAGTGAAGACCAGAGTCAGGTACTTTGAAGGATGAAGGGGTGGGACAGGAGCTTTATGCTGAATGGATTGGCTAAACATACATATGCAACAGGTTATAGGAGGAGGTACGAATATTCATGAAGGTGGTCCTGAAGCACGAATATTGAAGAAACATGTATGTTACATATGACCCATGTTCACCTTGCAGTGGAGACTTAACACTTAAATGTATTACAATTTGACCTATATGTCAAAAGGTCTTTTCAGGACACAAAGGCACTCAAATGTACAGCCTCTGTAAACTAGACAGAACTTGTCCGTGGTTGATAGTCTCCTTATCAGCAGAAGGTTACTGAAATAAGTCTCTTGTCCAATCAAAGCTATAGTTACGGCTTGTGGAACAAGGGGTCAGTTGGCCAGTGTCTGGTGAGGGGTAAGCTAGAAATTTTAATATTGATTATCTTAAGGCTAGTGCTTGTTTAGCTGCTAGAGAAAGAAAAACCTTGTGGCAGTTAAACATGGTTTATTCTTTAAGTGTAGGGGTGTGTGACTTAACTCTTGCCTAGCATGGCCTTAGGTCTTATTTATAATTTGGTATCATATTGCCACAAAGAGTCCGTTCCATCAGTCTTTAAACACATTATTTATTATTATTTTTTGTTGTTGTTCCATCAGTCTTATGCTCTCTGTTTTCACATTAATGCTGGTCAGTTGTTGTGTCTCAACCGCAAAAGGGAGGGGGTATAAGGAGGCATATCTGACCTCCCATCCCGTCATGACCTGGAACTCAGTTTTTAAGGTTTTTCTGGGGTCCCCTTGGCCAAGAAGGGGTCTGCTCAGTCAATTGTGAGGCTTAGGATTTCATTTTTAGTTCACACTTCTGAACTGTGGATTGACAGGTAGAGGGGAAGGTTTTCCCAGTAAAGATGGCCTACAATACCCATTCTCCAGGCAGAGTTGGGAGGCTACATGTGTATGATCTGGCTGTGGAGGATTCCCCATTAGATACCTGCACTGATCCAGTCAGTCTCCCTCTCCACACTTAACTTTGTACCATCTAGAGAAACCTGACTTTGCTCAGGGATAACTGGCTGGGTGATCCTGGGTGGTTTGAATCCAGCCAAATTCTACAGCTCATTTTCTAAAACCTCTTCCAGAATAGAAGATTTTATACATAGATAACAACAAGGATGTGTATGACCCCTTGCCAAAGGCAGGAAATCAGCCTTCAGCCCTGGGAATGAGCTTAATCCATGGCAAGTACTCAGCAAATGCTTCCTGTAGTTAGTGGTGACTATTCTCTGAGAAGGGAGAACTGGCCCTTGGCCAAATGAGGCTGGGAAGGCTGCATCTAGAAGGTAGGACAAAAAGACAAGGCTAAATTTGCATTTTCATTTGACTGATAGTATCATAAAACTCTTAGCCCTACCTATTTCAGCTTGGCACTGCCACTTGGCTCTGCCTTTTAATCTCCCCTGCCACCTTCCAGCGTATTTTGGTTTTCTTTTTTTTTTTGAGACAAGGTTTTGCTCTGTTGTCCAGGCTGGAGTGCATCGGTGCCATCACAGTTCACTGCATCTCTGACCTTCCAGGCTTAAGAGATCCTCCCAGCCTCCTGAGTAGCTAGGACTACAGGCACATGCCACCGTACCTGGCTAATTTTTAAAATTTTTTCTAGAGATGGGGTCTCACTGTTTTGCCCAGGCTGGTCTCGAACTCTTAAACTCAAGCGATCCTCCCACCTCAGCCTCCCAAAGCATTGGGATTACAGCATAAGCCACCATGTCCAGCCCCACCCTGGAGTTTTATAGTTCACCAGAATGATACTCTTTCCTCTCTCCATTTCTATTTTTTTTCTTGTTAGATTTCTCTTGCAGAGAGGGGTCCATAATAGTGGGGTCTCTTTGCAGAAAAATTTAGAAACAGCTGATAAGAGCATTAGAGGGAACCAAATCCAACTCATCAAATTTACCTAATTTGATGAATGTGGAAACTCAGGCCTAAAGAAGTCATTTTGCAGTATGTTACTAGTGGTCAAACCAGGCTGGATAGGCCCACTTCCACTGGACCTTTCTTATGAAGCATCTGAGGCAAAATGCCAACATTCAGTCTTCTTCTATATCAATAGCTTTCACCTTGGCAGAAGTCAGCTGATAAGCCTCAGGTTTCAAATACGCTGAATTAAAATTATTCTATTTTTTATTACCCACCTACCAGGATGGCTACAATTAAAAACATTGGCTGGGGGTGGGGGTGGTGCTGGAAAAAAAAAATTAGGCTGGGTGCTGTGGCTCACGCCTGGGAGGCTGCAGCAGGAGGATCACTTGAGCCCAGGAGTTTGAGACCATTTGAGCCTAGAAGTTTGAGACCAGCATGGCCAACATGGTGAAACCCCATCTCTACTAAAAATACAAAAATTAGCCAGGTGTGGTGGTGCACACCTATAATCCCAGCTACTTGGGAGGCTGAGGTAGGAGAATCATTTGAACTGCGGAGGTAGAAGTTGCAGTGAGCTGAGATCGCGCCAATGCACTCCAGCCTGGGCAACAGAGCAAGACTCTTTCTCAAAAAATAAAATAAAATAAAATAAAATAAAATTAAATTAAAAAGACTGAAAATACTAGGGATATAGAGCAACTAGAACTTTCAAACATTGCTGTGGAATGTAAATTGACCAAAACACTTTGTAAAACTGCTTAGCACACCTACTAAAGCTAATCATACACCTGTGTAACCTAGCAATTCCCTTCATAGGTATTTATTCCAAGATAATTAAGAGCATTTATCCCCAAAAGACAGGTACACAAATATTCAGAGCAGCTTTATTTGTAATAGCTAAAAACTAGAAACAACACAAATATCCATCAATAGGAGAATGGATAAATAATTTGTGGTATACTCATATAGTCAACTACTACAGAGCAAAACCAAAAACTAAAAGAATGAATTACTGATTCACTCAGCAACATGGATAAATCTCATACACATTATGTTGATGAAAGAAACCAAGGCCCGGTGCGGTGGCTCACATCTGTAATCCCAGCACTTTGGGAGGCTGAAGCGGGTGGATCATGAGGTCAGGAGTTCAAGACTAGCCTGGCCAAGATGGTGAAACCCCGTATCTACTAAAATACAAAAATTAGGGGCCAGGCACGGTGGCTCATGCCTGTAATCCCAGCACTTTGGGAGGCTGAGGCAGGCAGATCACGAGGTCAGGAGTTAGAGACCATCCTGACCAACATGGTGAAACCCCGTCTCTACTAAAAATACAAAAATTAGCTGGGCGTGATGGCGGACACCTGTAATCCCAGCTACTTGGGAGGCTGAGGCAGGAGAATCGCTTGAATTGGGAGGCCGAGGTTGCAGTGAGCCGAGACTGCACCACTGCACTCCATCCTGGGTGACAGAGCAAGACTCTGTCTCAAAAAAAAAAAAGAAAAAAGAAAAAGAAACCAGATACTGTAGGTTCCATTTATATAAAATTCAAGAACAGAACAGACAAAAAAGACTCTATGGTGATATATCAGGATAGTAATTACTGAGAAGCAAAGATATTTTAACATGAAATAACCTCTGGGATACTGGAAATATTCCAGATCTTGATCTAGGTGATAATTACATGGATATATACATATAGAAAAATTCAGCTTAAACTGAATATTTAAGATTTACCCATGTTCTATATGTAAACTACACCTCAATTTTTTAAAAAAGTGCCCCATATTGCATCTGCATTGTAGTAAACACAATACAATAAAATACCTTTATCATAAAAAATATTTTATCGTTAAAATTCAAGACTGTCAACGTCACTGCTTTCATCAACTCATTCTTGGCAGATTGCATTGGTCTCCAATTGCTTTGCTTACTACCAATTCCTCCTCCTCTCTGACAGGTCTTTCTTGCTGAGCACATTTGATTTTACTAATCTCCAGGTTAACAAACTTCCTTGGCTCCCATGTGTCTGTGGGATACAGTATAGGCACCTCAGTGAAGCAAACAAAGACTTTCCTAATGCACCCTCTGCCTTTCCAGATTCAGGGCGACCTCTCTCCTCTATGCCTTTAATCCCTAGCAGCAGAACCTCCTTCCACAACCCTCTCTCTTTTTTAAATTTTAAGACAGGGCCTCACACTGTCACCCAAGCTGGAGTGCAGTGGCGCGATCTCGCCTCCTGGGCTTAAGCAATTCTCCCACCCTAGCCTCCCGAGTAGCTCGGACCCCAGGGGCGCGCCAACCACGCCCTGCTAACTGTTGTATTTTTTGTAGAGACAGTGTATTGCCATTTTTCCCAGGCTGGTCTCAAACTCCTGGGCTCCAGCGATCCTCCCGCCTCGTCCTCCCAAAGTGCTGGGATTACACGCGTGAGACACTGCACCTGGTCCACATCTTTTCACCTGTGAACGAAGCAAGCGCCCTGTGCTTCCACGGCCTACCTGGTTCTTACTCGGTCAAATTCCTACTCGCATTTCACCATCCCGTTCTCAAGGGTTGGCTCTCAAATGTCTGACAATGGTTCCCACGGCCCTCAGTTCCTATCATCATAAACTCTTTGTGAGCTCAGCACATTCATTATATGAAAACTCTCTATATTTTATTCTGTCCACTCTTGAGCTAAATGTTTCCAGAGAGCTAGCAGAATTTGTTTTCAGCGTTAGATCCCTCTGCTAAACAAACGGGTGCTAATAGAATCACTTTGCTAAATAAATGGGAGCTAACAGGATTGAATATGAGTTCCATTTTTGTCCCAGAGTTCTAGTTTTCATATAAATATTTCTTCCCATTAAATTCTTCTCTGCAGAAGAACTTGGGGATGAAACCCGATACAGACAAGACAGCTTAAGTAAGACATAAATGAGTGTTGTCTCTAGTTTGAGTTTCCTATTTTTTTGAGACAGTCTCCTGCACTGTCCAATAGAATAGCCACCAAAAATATGGATATTTAAGTTTAAATTAGAAGTGAATAAAATTGGCCGGGCGCGGTGTCTCACGCCTATAATCTCAGCACTTTGGGAGGCCAAGGCGGGCGGATCACCTGAGGTCGGGAGTTCGAGACCAGCCTGACCAACATGGAGAAACCCCGTCTCTACTAAAAATACAAAATTAGCCGGTGGCGCATGCCTGTAATCCCAGCTACTCGGGAGGCTGAGGCAGGAGAATCACTTGAACCCGGGAGGCAGAGGTTGCGGTGAGCCGAGATCGCGCCATTGCACTCCAGCCTGGGCAACAAGAGCGAAACTCCGTCTCAAAACAAAACAACAACAACAACAAAAAAACAGAAGTGAGTAAAATTGAAAATTCAGTTATTCAGTTCAAGTACTCAAAAGCCTCATGTGGCTAGTGGCTACCGTATTAAAGAGCGCAATGTGCAATATTTCCATCATCACCTACAGTTTTATTGGGCAGCGCTGCCCTGGTCTTTATTTTCCCTTGTTGGAACGCTCTTCCACGCTGCTCCCACACCATGTCCCCTATCACCATTATTATCCTCATTTCATCTGTAATTACTTGCATCTTTTAATAGGCTGGGAGTTCTAAGACAGAAGGGACTGTGTCTCACTTCTGTTGTTCCAGTGTTTAGCTTTGAAACCCAGGCACACAGTAGGTACTCAGTAAACAGAATGCGAGGGACCGTCCAGAGACACCAGTCCCAAACTCTTTTCCATGCTGATCGGTCCCCCATAAGTCTCCGGCCTTTTTTATTTTAAAGCTTATTTTAAAGCATGTCCCTGAAGAAGAGTGGGGAGAGCAGACCACCCGCTGATTCCAATTCCCTAGGCGGCCGCGGCGAGCTGCGGCGTCTCTGTGCCCCCGCCTGCCCCTATCCCGCCTGCGCCCCGCCCCCGCCCCCGCCCGGCTCGCGCCAAGGCCCGGGGCTGGCGCCGCCGCCATCCCGGCGCGTCACTGCGCAGGCGCGGCCCGCGAGCGTGGGGTGTCTCGAGGTGCCGGGTTGCAGGCGCTCAGGAGCGCTGGGGTTTGAGGCCTGCTTTCTGCTCGCGCCAGCAGAGCACTACCTGAGGCAGCGAGGCGCAGCGAGCCTAGCCTCCCCGCGCCCTGGGCAAGTGTGGCCATGGAGAATCAGGTGTTGACGCCGCATGTCTACTGGGCTCAGCGACACCGCGAGCTATATCTGCGCGTGGAGCTGAGTGACGTACAGGTAAAGGCCGGGTCGGGCGGCGGGAAGCGCGCGGGATCGCGGCTCCGGGTACCCGCCAGGACCCCTGCCCCCTTTGTCCGCGTGCGCGCCGGAGAGCCTGCAGTGCGCCAACAAGGTCGGCGACGCGGTGCGCTTACGGCGTGCTGGCGCTTTTCGAGGCTCATCTGCAGATCTCGGGCCGGGGGCACAACCCCCCGAGGGCTGCAGGAACCTTCGGGTCCCCAGAGAGCTCTGCCTGGGCCTCTCAGGCTACCCCGGGCCTCTTCTTTGTTCGCAGTCGGCGGCCTTCATGGAGCCCAGGCCCGGCCCTGGCTGCCTGGCCGTCGGGGTTCGAGTTGGCTGGGGCCCTTCGAGATGTGGGATGAGCTTGTTGGGTCAGGGGTGCGGTTGTGACAGCGGCTTGCTGGGCCGTAGCTGGATGCCTGCCGCTGTCCTGAGAGGTCCAGCCAGGCCCCTCGGACGTTACTGAGGCTGGGCGCTGCGGGAGGTGGGGGAGGGGGAGGGGTGGGGGGCCATGGGGGGGGCCACACCCACCTCGCAACCGTTCAGTGATGGAAATCATTCTCATTACTTTTAATTTTAAAATTCACAAGAGCTGGAGAAAGTGATTTCCCCCTCTGTTCTGAAGGTTGTGAGCTCAGGTTTGCTGAGTTGCACAGAGAACTTAAAAAGTTCTTAAGTTACATGAAGCATTTCTGTTTGAGCTCCTTGGCCCTTAATGTAAGCAAGCTGAAGGCACGTAATAGTGGAGACTCCAGGACCTGTGTATCCTCATGTCTCTGTCCAAACTAAAGATTCTGGGCTTTGAGAAACTGGAATTTTCATTCTGGAAGGTTCTTTCTTTCTTTCTTTTTCTTTTCTTTTTTTTTGAGACGGAGTTTCGCTCTTGTCGCCCAGGCTGGAGTGCAATGGCGCGATCTCGGCTCACCGCAACCTCTGCCTCCCGGGTTCAAGGGATTCTCCTGCCTCAGCCTCCCAAGTAGCTGGGATTACAGACGCGTGCCACCACGCCTGGCTAATTTTTGTATTTTTAGTAGCGACAGGGTTTCACCATGTTGGCCAGGCTGGTCTCGAACTTCTGACCTCAGGTGACCCACCCGTCTCGGCCTTCCAAAGTGCTGGGATTACAGGCATGAGCCACCGCGCCCAGCCTCTGGAAGGTTCTTTCTACAGTCATTCTTATTGGAAACTTCTCCTTAACATCTATGGCACTTTGTCATCTCTTTCACTCCATTTAACTCTCTCTGCCTCTGAACAGGCATCTGCTTGGATCACCCGTGGATCCGGTAAAATGTAGGTGCTTTCTGAGTGTCGACTTGAATTTATTGAATTTAATATAATCTTTGCTTCTGGAATATAAACAGTTTTCCTGTTGAAAGATGAAGACAGTAGTGGCCAGAATGCCTTTAAATAGGCTATGACATTGCATGGTGTGTCATTTAATGTGTTCATCCAGACTGAGGCTATACTTTTGGGTCAGAGTATGAGTAAATGTTCTGTGCTGTCTCCCTCTACTGCTCCAGGGTGGTTTAATAGAATAGGAAAAAACAAACAAAATCTTTTGTAGATGGGGATCAAAGTCCCCGTCTAGAGAGGGTTCTTCCAGCAGTCAATAAAAAAGTACGGAACAGGCGGGGTGCTGTGGCTGACGCCTGTAATGCCAACAC
The DNA here is from genome assembly GCF_028858775.2 of Pan troglodytes. Lineage (NCBI taxonomy): Eukaryota > Metazoa > Chordata > Mammalia > Primates > Hominidae > Pan > Pan troglodytes. Next base: position 57,524,425 of record NC_072414.2, read on the forward strand.
TTTGGGAGGCCGAGGCGGGAGGATCACCTGAGGTCAGGAGTTCAACACCAGCCTGACCAACATGGAGAAACCCCATCTCTACTAAAAATACAAAATTAGCTGGGCATGGTGGTGCATGCGTGTAATTCACTATGTTGGCTACTCGGGAGGCTGAGGCAGGAGAATTGCTTGAACCCGGGAGGCGGAGGTTGCGGTGAGCTGAGATGGTGCCATTGCACTCCAGCCTGGGCAACAAGAGTGAAACTCTGTCTCAAAAAAAAAAAAAAAAAAGTAACCATCTAAAAATTTTTGGGGAAAAATAAATCATTTTTCCCCCTTACTGAGTTTTTGTTTTCTCTGGGGTTTCACATCTGTAGTTTTGAGGCACCCATATTTCAACTACCATTAGTTTAAAAGCATGATGTTACCCTCATAAAAGAGTGTTTACATGTGTTAGCAATCCTCTAACACATGTAAGGTAGTACAGATTTACAAAGATGAGTCAGACCCAGCTTTTCAAGGGCATGCTATCTAGAAGGAGGCGTATCATATACAAACAAAAAGTTTTGTGTAGGAATATGTTTATTGGTAGAATTGGAGTTGGATGTTGAACCAGGTATCTGGTGTTAAAGGAATTTGTTACCTTTCTTTCATTTAGTTAGTGATGACTTCCAGAAATGAGAATTATTTTTGTCAAACTAAGACTGGGAGAATGTTCCAGAAAGAGAAAGGCATAGACTTTTAGACACTTGTAATCTCTGACTTAAGCCGTGTCAATGCCCAAAGGCCACCAATAACACACCCGTTGTTAAACAAGTTGGGTTTATTACTCATTGCATTGAGAGAGCATACTCCATGGGGAACCCTGGGGTGTTTCATTAGGAGGGTGTTAGAACTGATTATAGGATTTGGGTGTTGGTGATTAGGGGAGGGGAGGGTTAAGGAGGTTGGGTTTCACTTCAGATAAGATCCTGTAAGAAAATATGGGAGTTTTGTGGTTGGGTATCTGAATAAATCTTATCTGTAGGGCAGGGAGACTAGTATAAGAACAAAACTGTAATTGCTACGGGAGTAGCAGTCACTCAATTTGGCCAGAGGGCGTTTGGTATTTCGTGGGTGGCATAGCCATTATGTATTTGTCTGTGCTTATAACAAAATTGTGAAATGGCCTTTGTCTCATTTTATGAGGATTTCAGAGTAACCTTGTCTGAGGTTGGTATTCTGTGAGATTGTTTATGTCCCATAGGAGAATAACATGGCCTGGCTGTGAGTGCTATGCTGCTTCTGGAGTGTCACGGGTTGCCTTTTTTTTTCTTTCTCAACTGATTGCTCTGTGCAGGGCCTGTTGAAACCAGTGGTTATACATGTGCAGATTTCTTATTAAAAAAAAAAAGAAAAGCAGCCGGGTGTGGTGGCTCATGCCTGTAATCCCAGCACTATGGGAGGCCGAGACGGGTGGATGATGAGGTCAGCAGATCGAGACCATCCTGGCTAACACGGTGAAACCTCGTCTCTACTAAAAATACAAAAAAATTAGCCAGGCGTGGTGGCGGGCGCCTATAGTCCCAGCTACCAGGAGGCTGAGGCAGGAGAATGGCGTGAACCCGGGAGGTGGAGCTTGCAGTGAGCCGAGATTGCGCCACTGCACTCCAGCCTGGGGGACAGAGCGAGACTCCGTCTCAAAAAAAAAAAAAAAAAAGAAAAGAAACCAGTGGTTCTGGCTCTGGATGAAGCACTTCATTTATTTGTTCAGTAAAAATCGTTTATGGAGTACCTACTCTTGTCTATCATTAAGCTAGGTGTGGGGTTCTTGGACAGCACTTTAACACTCTCTGCTTTCTATAGCATGACCCACAGCTTATGTGTAAGTGTGAGTTTTAAAGTGTTAAGTTCCAGTTTGGAGGCATTGGCTCTGTCTCCCTCCATCCTGACACAGGGAACTGTCCAGTCATCACATCTCTATTCTGTCTTTGATGCTGCAGGGCTAGTGACTATGAGAGAACACGGCTGATGTGAGGAGAAATGGTGGACAATAAAGACTTCAGCAGTGGCATCGTCTGTGCTTGAGGTGAACGGTAGCAAAGAGGCCAGCTAAAGCAGGGTTACTTTCAAAATCGAATTTACTTTCACGATGAGCATAATGAACGTGTTTGTCCCGAAAAACATAGTTGTTAAAGCATTGGTTTATTTACAAGGTGCTTGTTTGTTTTGGGTGTTGTGAGCAGAGAACAGAGCGTAGCTGTATTTGAGAGCTGTTTGAAAGATATTGTTCCTGTCCTTACCTAACAGAGTCTGGTGGAAAGAGTGCTAACTGAACACATGAGATTGGGTCCTTGTTCTTATTACACTTATGCTCTAGTGACCATGATTCACTTAACCTTTATGAACCTGACGCTCTTCATCCAGACAGATACGAACAGTAGTGCCTAACTCATAGGACCATTTTGAGATTTGAATTGGGAAATGGATTTGAAAGTGCTTTGCAAATTCTAGTGTGCAGTTCAAGTGAGTGATTATGATGATTGCGATATTAAACCTTAGATGAGAGGGATGGTCACAGAGCAATGGAAGAATAGGGCCTATTAGCAGACCTATTCATATATGAAAAGTTAAGGTATGACAAGAGGCGCTCTTACAAATTAATGAGGAGAGAATGACCCATTCAGGAAATTGTACTGGGACAATTGGTAATCCAAATGGCAAAAAGAAAATAAGATCCTGCCTTATGCCATACACAAAAATCAGTTTCAGGTGCATTAATGACCTAAACGCATAAAGAAAAACTACTAAAAAGAAATATAGGAGACTATCTTTATAATATTGGAAAGGGGGAGAATGTGTTAAGCAAGATGCACAAAACACAAACCCTAAAGACAAAGATTGGCATATTTAAGACAAACTTGAAGAAGACATTTGCAGTGCATATCATTGAGAGATGACTAATATCATGACTATTTAAAGAACACCTACAGACCAATAGGCAAAAGACGTATTACCTAATAGAAAAAGGGGCAGATAATATAAACATTTCGGAGTAAAAGGAAACAAGAATGGCCAATAAGTCTGAAAAGATGCTTGACTGCAATTATGACCAGGCACATGTACAGGCATACCTTGTTTTATTGTGCTTTGCAGATAATGAGGTTTTGACAAATTGAAGGTTGTGGCAACAAAGTCTGTTGGCGTCATTTTTCCAACAGCATGTGTTCACTTAATGTCTCTGTGTTGTATTTTGTTAATTCTTGGAATCGTTCAGATTTTTTCATTATTATTATATCTGTTCTGGTGATCTGTGATCAGTGATCTTTGATGTTAACTTTTTTTTTTTTTTTGAGGCAGGGTCTCACTCTGTTGCCCAGGTTGGAGTGCAGCAGTGTGATCATAGCTCACTGTAGCCTTGAACTCCTGGGTTTGAGCAGTCCTCCTGGCTCAGCCTACCAAGTAGGACTACAGGTACCTGCCTAGCTAATTTTCAATTTTTAAATTTTTTTAGAGGTGGGGTCTCATTATGTTGGCCAGGCTGGTCTTGAACTCCTGGACTTAAGCAATCCTCTTGCCTTGGCCTCCCAGAACCCTGAGGTTACAGGCTTGAACCACTGTGCCTAGCCTTGATGTTACTATTGTGATTGTTTATTATTTATTTATTTATTTTTGAGACAGGGTCTCACTCTGTCACCCAGGCTGGAGTGCAGTGGTGTGATCTTGGCCCACTGCAACCTCCGCCTCCCAGCCTCAAGTGATCCTTCCACCTCTGCTTCCCAAGTAGCTGGGACTGCAGGCATGTGCCACTGTGCCCAGCTAGTTTTTGTATTTTTTGTAGAGATGAGGTTGGTCTCGAACTCCTAAGCTCAAGTGGCCTGCCCACCTCGGCCTCCCAAAGTGCTGGGATTACAGGTTTGAGCCACTGTGCCCAGCCACTATTGTGATTGTTTTGTGGCAAAATGAAATGCACCTATATAAGATGGTGAACTTAATCGATAAATGTATGTGTTCTGACTGCTCTCACTGGCCATTCCTCCATCTTTCTCCCTCTCCTTGGGCCTCTCCTCTGAGACACAACAATATTGAAATTAGGCCAGTTAATAACCCTACAATGGGGTCGGGTGTGATGGCTCATGCCTGTAATCCCAGCACTTTGGGAGGCTGTGGTGGGTGTGTCACTTGAGGTCAGGAGACCAGCCTGGCCAACATGGTGAAACCCCGTCTCTACTAAAAATATACAAAAATTAGCTAGGTGTGGTGGCGGGTGCCTGTATTCCTAACTACTCAGGAGGCTGAGGCAGGAGAATCACTTGAACCTGGGAGGCTGAAGTTGGGTGAGCTGAGATCACGCCACCGCACTCCAGTGGCAGAGTGAGACTCTGTCTCAAAAACAAAACAAACAAAAAAGCCCTACAATGGCTTCTAAGTGTTAAAGTGAAGAGTTGCACATGTCTCACTTTAAATCAAAAGCTAGAAATCATTAAGCTTAGTGAGGAAGGCATGTCAAAACTGAGACAGGCTGAAAGCTAGGCCTCTTGCACCAAGCAGCCAAGTTGTGAATGCAAAGAAACAATTTTTGAAGGAAATTAAAAGTGCTATTCCAGTGAACACCCAAATGATAAGAAAGCAAAATATCCATATTGCTGATATGAAGAAAGTTTGAGTGGTCTGGATAGAATATAAATCAGCCACGACATTCTCTTAAGCCAAAGCCTAATCCAGAACAAGGCCCCAACTCTTTCAATTCTATGAAGGCTGAGAGGTGAGGAAGCTGCAGAAGAGAAATTTGAAGCTAGCAGAAGTTGATTCATGAGGCTTAAGGAAAGGCTCCATAACATAAAAGTGCAAGGTGAAGCTACAAGTGCTGATTGTAGAAGCTGCAGCAAGTTATCCAGAAGATCTAACTAAGATCCTTGATGAAGGTGGCTACACTGAACAACAGATTTTCAATGTAACAGCCTTCTACTGGAAGAAGATGCCATGGAGGACTTTTATAGTTAGAGAGGAGAAGTCAATGCCTGGCCTCAAAGCTTCAAAGGACAGTCTGACTCTTTTGTTAGGGGCTAATGCAGCTGGTGGCTTGAAGTTGAAGCCAGTGCCCCTTTACCATTCTGAAAATCCTAGGGCCCTTAAGAATTATGTTAAATCGGCCGGGCATGGTGGCTCATGTCTGTAATCCCGGCACTGTGGGAGGCCGAGGCAGGTGGATCACCTGAGGTCAGGAGTTCAAGATCAGGCTGACCAACATGGCGAAACCCCGTCTCTACTAAAAAATACAAAAAATTAGCTGGGCATGGTGGCGGGCGCCTTTAATCCCAGCTACTTGGGAGGCTGAGGCAGGAGAATCGCTTGGATCTGGGAGGCAGAGGTTGCAGTGAGCTGAGATCGCACCACTGCACTCCAGCCTGGGCAATAGAGAGAGACTCTGTCTCAAAAAAAAAAAAAAAAAAAGAATTATGCTAAATCTACTCTGCCTATGCTCTGTAAGTGGAACAACGACTCCTGGATGATAGCACATTTGTTTACAGAATGGTTTACTGAATATTTTAAGCCCACTGTTGAGGCCAACTTCTCAGAAAAAAAAAAAAAAAATATATATATATATATATATATTCCTTTCAAAATATTACTGCTCATTGACAGTGCACCTAGTCCCACCCAAGAGTGCTGATGGAAATGTCAAGGAGATTAATGTTGTTTTCATGCCCGCTAACATAACATTCCTTTTGCAGCCCATGGATCAAGGAGTAATTTTGACTTTCAGGTCTTATTTAGAAAATACTTTCCGTAAGGTTAAAACTGTCGTAGGTAGTGATTCTGTGATGGATCTGGGCAAAGTCAATTGAAAACCTTCTGGAAAGGATTCACCATTCTAGATACCATTAAGATCATTTGTGATTCACAGGAAGAGGTCAAAATATACAAATGAACAGGAGTTTCGAAGAAGTGGAATTCAACCCTCATGGATGATTTTGAGGGGTTCAAGACTTCAGTGGAGGTAGTAACTGCAGGTGTGGTAGAAATAGCAAGAGAACTAGACTTAGAAGTGGAGCCTGAAGGTGTGACTGAATGCAGCAATCTCATGATAAAACTTGAAGGGATGAGGAGTTGCTTCTTATGGATGAGCAAAGAAAGTGATTTATTGAGATGGAATCTATTTCTGATGAAGATGCTCTGAACATTGTTGAAATGACAATGAAGGGTTTATACTCTTTCATAAACTTAGTTAATAAAGCAGTGGCAGGGGTTGAGAGTATACTCTGATTTTAAAAGAAATTATTCTCTGGGTAAAACAGTATCAAACAGCATTGCATGCTGCAAAGAAATCTTTAGTGAAGGAAAGACTCAATCAATGAGACAAACTTCATTGTTGTCCTCCTTTAAGAAATTGCCACAGCCACCCCAGCCTTCAGCAGTCACCATCTGGATCAGTCCACAGCCATCAACATCGAGGCAGGACCCGCCACCAGCAAAAAGATTACAACTCCCTGAAAGCTCACATGATCATTAGCATTTTTTAGCAATGAAATATTTTAAAGTTAAGGTATGTACACTGTTTTTTAGAATAATACTGCATACTTAATAGACTATAGTATAATATAAACATAACATTTATGTGTACTGGGAAACCAGAAACTTTGTGTGACTCACTTTATTGTGATATTAGCTTTATTGTGGTGGTCTGGAACAGAACCTACAATAGCTCCAGGGTATGCCTGTAAATTAAAATGATAGGATACTGTTTCTCACATTAGAGTAGGAAAATTGAAAAAGCCTGACATGACCAAGTGTTTCTGAGAATGTTCAGTGACAGGACTTTTTTTTTTTTTTTGAGATGGAGTCTCATCATGTTGCCCCAGGCTGGATTGCAATGGCTCAATCTTGGCTCACTGCAATCTCCGCCTCCCGGGCTCAAGTGATTCTCCCGCCTCAGCCTCCCGAGTAGCTGGGACTACAGGCGCCCGCCATCATGCCCTGCTAATTTATGTATTTTTAGTAGAGATGGGGTTTCACCATGTTGGCCATGCTGGTCTCGAACTCCTGACCTCAAGTAATCTGCCTGCCTTGGCCTCCCAAAGTGCTAGGATTACAGACGTGAGCCACCGTGCCCAGCCGGACTTTTTTTATACAGTTGGTGGAAGTACTAATTGGTACAATTGATTTGGAGAACAGTTTTACACTATCTTGTCAAGCTGAAGTTGTATGTCTTTATGAGTTGGAAGTTTTGCTTTTTAGAGAAGCTCTTACACATATGCAGGTGGAGGTAGAATGTTCATTGCAGCAAAAAATTGAAAACAGCCTCAATTTTTGTCAGCTGGAAGAATGGGTAAATTGTGGTATATTTATACAATGGCACACTGTACAACAGCTACAATGAATGAAACAGAACCATCTTTATAGAATTAAAGCTTAGAAATATAATATCAAATAAAAAGCAAGTTGAAGAATGATATAGGCAGTATGAAATTATTTTTGTGACATGTCAAATCATACTGTATATTATGAATGCCCAACGTGTTTTAATGAATAAATAAATACAGTGGAAACGACCAACTCCAATCCTGGAGTAGTGGTTACCTGCGAAGTTGGGGCATGTTTGAGGGAGAGGGCATTGGAATTGAGAAATTGTATAATGTATCTGTTTCTGTTTTATTTCTTTTTTTAAAAATTGAGGCAAATAAAGCAAAATGCTAATGGATGTTAGATATAGTGGTGTTTGCTATATTTTTCTGTTTGATTTTGCTTGAAATATTTAATAATAGAAATCAATAAGTCTAAGCTGTTTATTACCACAGTACAAAAACTACTTATAAAGCAGTAAGTTAAATAATCTGGTAACTGTTGACCACTCACAATGGTCCAGGCACAGTGCTAAGTACTAGATATTCAGTAATGAGCAACACATATAAAGGCACTACCTTCAGATTGAGGGAGACAGACAATAGATATGTTAATAAATAATTACCTAGATAAAGTGCTATGAGGGAAATAAAGAGGGTGATGAAATAGAGAATAATTGGTAGAGGCTATTTTAAATAGAGTGGTCAGGGAAGGCTTCCTTGAAGAGGTGATATTCTAGCTGGGTGAAACTTGAAAGATAAAACAAATGGTGCAGAAAACTGGGGCAAGAACATTCCAACAAGTCCACAGACTTAGAGGCAGGCAAAGGCTTAGTGGGGTTCCAGGAGCGGAAAGGATATTAGTATGTTTGGAGTGTAGTGAGAAATAAGTTAGAGGGAGATGAGGATAGAAGGGTTTGCAAGATGTAGGTCATGTAGAGCCTTGTTGCCATGGTAAGGAGCTTGGGTTTTATTGTAAGAGCAATGGGAAACTATTAAAGAGTTTTAAACAGAGAAGTGACTTTGTAGGATTTGTGTTTCAAAAAAGATTATTCTGGCTGCTGTGTGGATTATAAAGGGGCAAAAGTGAACTCTAGAAAACCATTTAGGGAGGCTGTTATAGTAGTATGGGTAAGAGATGAGGTGGCTCAGTTTAGGGTTGTGGAGGTGGAAAGCCGTGGACACATTTGAGATATATCTGAAGAGAACCTTGAGGCCTTGATGGACTCGTTGGAGAGGAAGAGAAAAGAATTAATGACTAATCTTAAGATTTTGACTTAAGCACAGAGTAGATGACAACTGAAATGATTAAGACTGGAGAAGAGGTTTAGGGGCCAAAATCAAGAGTCCCCTTTTGGACATACTAGTTTGAGAGTCTTGTTATAAACAATTTCCATGTGAAAATGTGAACTAGTGATATAACTATACAAATACAGAGTTCAGGGCAGTAGTCTGGGTGAAAATAGAATTTTATAATATCTTAGACTTAATTGATTGTAAAATGCACCACTATTTTATTTTTTTCCCTCATGATAATGAGAGGAAAAATGCTGCTGATTATACTGTGATACAAGCTTTCTTATTACTTTGAGTATTTTTAATTTATTGAAAGAGCTCTCTGAGAGTTTATTTAAACTGTTAATGCTGTTCAGCCAAAGATCACCAAAACACACCTTGTAGTTAAATAAGTTGGGTTTATTGCTTGTTCCAGTGAGGGAAAACACACATCATAGGGAAACATGTGGTATCTCAGTAAGACAGTGTTAAAAAAGACCTTGTTATATAGGATTTGGGCTTTGTATGATGGCGGGGATGTCTAAGGAAGTGGGGTCCGCTATAGATTGGATGTTGACAGAAAGCAGGGACAGTTCTATGATTTGGTATTTTGTGGTTGGCATAGTGACCTGTCATTAGACAAATTTATGCAATGGTCTTGTTTTGTTTAATTTTACCATGGTCTCATAGTAACCTCAAGTTGGTTGGTATTCTTTGAAATTGTCTATGTCCCCAAAAGGGGGAATTAGAAGATGATACAAACTTTTACATACACCCAATTAAGTATTATACAGCTATAACAAGAAAGAGTAAGGTCTTTATGAGCTGATAAGGATTTATTTAGGTGAAAAAAAAAGCAAGATGTATAAGAATGTATATTGTATGCTACTTTTTGTATAGAAAGAAAGGAAAATAAGAATATCTGTTTTGGCCGGGTGCAGTGGCTCACGCCTGTAATCCCAGCACTTTGGGAGGCCGAGGTGGGCAGACCATGAGGTCAATAGATCGAGACCATCCTGGCCAACATGGTGAAACTGTGTCTCTACTAAAAATACAAAAATTAGCTGGGCGTGGTGGCATGTTCCTGTAGTCCCAGCTACTTGGGAGGCTGAGGCAGGAGAATCGCTTGAACCTGGGAGGCAGAGGTTGCAGTGAGCTGAGATCATGCCACTGCACTCCAGCCTGGCGACAGAGTGAGACTCCATCTCAAAAAAAAAAAAAAAAAAAGAAAAGAAAAGAATATCTGTTTTGTATGTTTGTTTGAGACAGGGTCTCACTCTGTCACCCAGGCTGGAGTGCAGTGGTGTGATCCTGGCTCACTGCAGTCTCCACCTCTCAGGCCCAAGTGAACCTCCTACCTCAGTCTCCCAAGTAGCTAGGACTACAGACAGGCACATGCCATCACGCCAGGCTAATTTTTGTATTTTTTGTAGAGACAGGGTTTCACCATGTTGCCCAGGCTGGTTTTGAACTCCTGAGCTCAAGCGATCTACCCACCTTGGTCTCCCAAAGTGCTGGGATTACAGGCATCAGTCACTGTGCCTGGATGAAAATAAGAATATCTAAATATATTTGCAAATTTTTGCAAAACATGCATATACAGAGAATAGATAAACCAGAAATGAATGAAATGGTTACCGGTATGTGGGGAATACGAATGTGGTAGAGGAGGATGGGTTTGGGAGCAAGACTTCTGAGGAAATCATTCTATAAAGTTTGAATTTTGAACAATGGGAATGTTTTACATATTCAAAGATAAAATTGTCTTAAAAAAAACAGGCCGGGCTTGGTGGCTCATGCCTGTAATCTCAGCACTTTGGGAGGCTGAGGCAGGCAGATGACGAGGTCAAGAGATCGAGACCATCCTGGCCAACATGGGGAAACCCTGTCTCTACTAAAAATACAGAAATTAGCTGGGTGCGGTGGCATGTGCCTGTAATCCCAGCTACTTAGGAGGCTGAGGCAGGAGAATCGCTTGAACCCAGGAGGCAGAGGTTGCAGTAAACCGAGATCGTGCCACTGCACTCCAGCCTGGCAACAAAGTGAGACTCTGTCTCTCTAAAAAAAAAAAAAAAGAAAGAAAGAAAAGAAAAAAGCAAATTAAATAAACAGAACCAAAAGGACCTAACTGTATATCAAATTGATGACAAAATCTTACAGATAAATTAATCAATACACATAATATTTGAACACATACTCTGGTACTTTAGTAGATCATGTCCTTTTTAAAAATCAACCTTCCCCCCTTTTAGTGGAATATATTCTAAGGACAAAAAGAACTGCAATTAAATGTTACACTTACAAGGGTTATTTTTCCCTTTTCTTTTTTTTTAAATTGAATACAAATTTTCTTTTTTCTTATTTTCCACAGGGAAACTTCTGCAAGTAATTAGTAGGTTTATTGTTGGTAAAAAATATTGATATTCTAATTCTGAAACTTTTTTGGGATAAAACAAATATATAAATGTACTAATGTTATTAGGAAGCTTTTCACTGTAAAAGTTATAAATCTTAAATAACAAGGTAGGGAGAAGCCTTGTAAGAGCTTGAATTGGAAACTTCACTATGACATCGTTTTTTAAATTCCTAGCTAGCCCACTGAAAGATGAACATTGACTATACCTCAGTGTACTTAGATCATGGCTTCTACATTACCATTTCCAACCAAAGAAACTATGCCTCCTTGAAAAAATGGCCAATTATTCCAAATCTGTGCCAGAGAAAGAACAGTATCCTCAAAAGCTACACGGTCATGTCAGAATCATACAGGACTTGATTTGAAGGGATTTCTACTGGCCAAGTCTGTGACAATTTGAACATCAACAAGAGTAATAATGGTAATGGAATTTGGCTGAGTGGATCACAAAAGAAAATCTGTGAGTCGGCGGGGCGTGGTGGATCACACCTGTAATCTCAGCACTTTGGGAGGCCGAGGTGGGCAGATCACAAGGTCAGGAAATCAAGACCATCCTGGCTAACATGGTGAAACCTCGTCTCTACTAAAAATACAAAAAAATTACCCGGGCCTGGTGGTGGGCGCCTGTAGTCCCAGCTACTCAGGAGGCCGAGGCAGGAGAATGGCGTGAACCCGGGAGGTGGAGCTTGCAGTGAGCCGAGATTACATCACTGCACTCCAGCCTGGGTGACAGAGCGGGACTCCATCTCAAAAAAAAGAAAAAAATAAAAAGAAAATCCGTGAGCCCATAGTGATAGTAAAAAAGAAATATAGACCAGAGAGGGTACAGGCTGGTGGTGTTTGCGAAGGCATGATGAGGGATCTAGAGCTGTTCAGTCTCTTTACTGTGACAGTTGGTAGATGAACCTATACATGTGATCAAATTGGATAGAACTTAACACACAGACGCACATGCACATACCTGCAAGCGAATGCAAGTAAAACTGGGAAATCTGAATAACATAGGTGGGTTGTGTCAATGGCAGTATCCTGATTTTGATTTTATACTATAGTTTTGTAAAATGCTACCACTGGGGGAAACTAGGAAAAGTGTACAAGGGATCTCTCAGTACTATTTCTTTTTAAAAAATTTTTATTTTTGTGGGTACACAGTAGGTGTGTATATTTATTTCTTAGAGCTTCATGTGAATCTATATCTCAATAAAAATTTCAATAAAAAAAGGGAGAGGAGAAAAAGGGAAAACTCCTTTTTACAGAAGAATGCCAACTAGAAAATGAAAAAGGAATGATTGAATTAGAAAATTATAATGTTGCCGGGTGCGGTGGCTCACGCCTGTAATCCCAGCACTTTGGGAGTCCGAGGCCAGCAGATCACCAGAGGTCGGGAGTTTGAGACCAACCTGACTAACATGGAGAAACCCTGTCTCTACTAAAGATACAAAATTAGCCGGGCGTGGTTGCACGTGTCTGTAATCCCAGCTGCTCGGGAGGCTGAGGCAGGAGAATTGCTTGAACCCGGGAGGCGGAGGTTGCGGTGAGCCGAGATGGCACCATTGCACTCCAGCCTGGGCAACAAGGGAAATTCTGTCTAAAAAAAAAAAAGAAAAAAAATTATAATTTTGTGACCTCCAGTGTAAAATTGCATCAGGTAAGGATTAACAATGGTTGACCGTACCATTGGATGAAAGAGTGTTGTGAGGGAATGGCAGATTACATTATTAGGTAACTTGCTAATTACAAAAGGAAACACTACAGTGGAAAGTTCTGGCAGTCACCTTCTCAATTTAATGATCAAATTTATTGTCACCCTCTAACATAAGGATGCCATAAGTAACCATATCACCTATGAAATATTTTTGTTAAAAATGGTTAATATGAAGGAATGGCCAGACAAATCCAGAATATGATACATTTTACAAGACAATTGGCATGGGCTAATAAATAAAAGTGTAAGTCTGTATTAAATAAAAATAGGCATGACAATCAAGAGGAATGCACGAACCTGGATTGGATCCTGGATTTTTTTTTTTTTTTTTTGAGACAGAGTCTCGCTGTGTCGCCCAGGCTGGAGTGTCTCAGCTCATTGGAAGCTCCGCCTCCCGGGTTCACGCCATTCTCCTGCCTCAGCCTCCTGAGTAGCTGGGACTACAGGCGCCTGCCACCAGGCCCGGCTAATTTTTTTTTTTTTTTGTATTTTTAGTAGAGACAGGGTTTCACCGTGTTAGCCAGGATGGCCTCTATCTCCTGACCTTGTGATCCGCCCGCCTCGGCCTCCCAAAGTGCTGGGATTACAGGCGTGAGCCACCCGCGGCCGGTTCTGGATTTTTTTAAAGTGTAAATGTAGTGGCTTCAGGATAACTGCATCAAGAGTGCCATCAAAATTCGCAATTTATTTCTTCTTTCCCTGAATCTGGGCAGGCCCTCTGGCAGCTTAGTGAATAGAATGCTGGAGAATGATGCTGTGACCAGTTCCAGGCTTACTCTTTGTAAGAGAACTGCCAGCTTCCGCTTCTTCTCTCTTAGACCACTTGCTCTTGAGACATTCCCTCTCGGAACTGAGCAGTCCTGCTGCGGGAGACCCAAGCCACATGGAGTGGCCAAATATAGTTATTCTGGTCTTAGCTGAACTACCAAATGACAACCAGCAACAATTATGAGCTAAGTGAGCGACCCGTCTTGAATGTTCCAGCCCAATATACTATAGCCCCAGCCAACATCACATGGAATAGAACTATATAGCTGAGCCCCAGTCAACCTGTAGAATCATGTAGGATAATAAAATAGTTGTTTTAAGTTAAGTTTTGGAGTGGTTGCGTGCATTACAGTAAATAACAAAAACAATTGAACATCTTTGAGACAATTGTTCATGTAGCTTTTTTATTAGATAATATGGAATTATTGTTCTTAGGTATTAGAAAGCTTTGGTAATTATAAAAGATAATATAATTTCTTAGAGGAAATATGTGGAGGTTAAGTATGATGTCTGCAGCTCATTTTGAAATAATTCAGCAAAAAACTATGCATATAAAAAGCAAATATTGGGAGCTTTCATTATATTTTGTAGAATGGAGGCTACCCCCACCCTAAAAAAACCAAATATGACATTTAGCAATCAATTGGTAGAAGGTATATGAGTTTTCATTATATTATACTATTTTTTCTTTTTTTACTTGAGACAGGGTCTTGCTCTGTTGCCCAGGCTGGAGTCCAGGCTGGTCCCAAACTACTGGCATCAAGTGATCTGCCTGCTTTGGCCTTCCAAAGTGCTGGGATTGCAGGTGTGAGCCACCATGCCTGGCCTAGTTTTTCAATTTTTTTGTAGATTTAAACGTTTTCAAAATAAAACATTGGGGTGAAAAGGATCACATTAAAAATACACAGAGTTTTGGGGTTCCCCGGCAGCCACCAGTGTGCTCAGTGATTTGCTCGAAGGATTCATGGGACTTAGTATATAATTGTACTCATGACTAAGGTTTGTTACAGCTGGAGAATACAGGACAGGATCAGCAAAGGAAAAAAAGCACAAGTGGAGTCTGGAGAAATCCACGTATAAGCCTCTTTATCATTCTTCCTCCTTTGAGGGGGTATATTTGAGCACACTCCACCAGCGACGAAAAATGCAATGACTTATGTATAACTTTTCTGCCCAGGGAAGCCCGTTAGTGATTGAGTTCCCAGGATTTTTTTTTTTTTTCTTTTTTTTTTTGAGACGGAGTCTCACTCTGTCACCGAGGCTGGAGTGCAGTGGCCTGATCTCGGCTCACTGCAACCTCCGCCTCCTGGGTTCAAGCAATTCTCCTGCCTCAGCCTCTTGAGTAGCTGGGATTACAGGCGCACGCCATCATGCCTGGCTAATTTTTGTATTTTTAGTAGAGACAGGGTTTCACCATATTGGTCAGGCTGGTCTCGAACTCCTGACCTCATGATCCACCCACCTTGGCCTCCCAAAGTGCTGGGATTACAGGCATGAGCCACCGCGCCCGGCCAAGTACCCATGATTTTTATTGGGGGCTTGTTACTTAGGTAACCTCTGCCTAACATGTACCAAAATTTCAGGCTCCTAGAAGGAAAGTTGATATTCACCATAAATCACATTGTTTGTAGGCACAGTTTAGGAACATTGGACCACCCTTATTAGTTAGGTGATGGAGGAAAGCTGAGTTTCTAGATAGATGCCAGCCAAAGGCTGATCTTGGAAGCAGGCCCTTTTAAAGACTGCAGCCTCAGGCTTGCTATATTAACTCTTCTGCACACATACTAATCACATAAATTTGAAGATAAATACTAATGATTTGAATGAGAAAGGAAACTCTTGTCTAAAGGGTTAGATAGCAGGTAGTTTATTGTGAACTCTTTGTAGTTCTGCCAGAGATTCTGAAAATGGGATGAATTGATTTCAGTTCACTTAACAGTTATTGAGGCATTAGGTATATGGAAATGAATAAGACACAGTCCCTGCCATCAAAGAAGTCAGGTCAAGAGGGGCAGTTAAACGATCAACAATGATTGTGGAACAGTGTGATAAGTATTATAGTAAAGGTGAATACAAAGTAGGAAGGAAACTGTTGATTCTGATGTTAGGGTGAGGAGGAGAGAACAGGAATTAACATTTGACCTGAACTTTGAAAGAGAAGTAGTGTTCAACAGGCATGGAAACTTAGATGGGCATTTTAGTCAGAGGAAAAAAAGCAACTGGAATGTGAATTCTTACTAGTTGCCAGGGTCTGTGTGTGCTATTATAATTTAATCCTTACAGCAGACCTGTGATGTAAGTGATTTTATTGTTATTTTTAAAATGATGGTTGGGCATGGTGGCTCATGCCTGTAATCCCAGCAGTTTGGTAGGCTGAGGTGGAGGATTACTTGAGCCCAGGAGTTCGGGACCAGCCTGGGCAACATAGTGAGACTTGTCTCTGCAAAAAATTTAAAAAAGATATTAGCCAGGCATGGTGATGTGGACCTGTAGTCCCGGATACTTGAGAGGCTAAGGTGGGAGGATCCTTGAGCCTGGGAGATGGAGGCTGCAGTGAGCCGAGATTGCACCACTGCACTCCAGCCCTGGGTGACAGAGGGAGATTCTGTCTCAAAAAAAAAAAAAAAAAAAAAGATGATTAAGATGATTTGAAAGTTTTCGTATTCCCTTTTCCCTCTTCACTCCTTTTTTTGAGACAGGGTCTTAGTCTGTCATCCAGGCTGGAATGCAGTGGTGCAATAAAAGCTCACTGCAGCTTCGACCTCCTGCGCTCAAGTTGTCCTCCCAGCTTAGCCTCCCAAGTAGCTGGGACCGCAGGCATGTGCCACCACACTTGGCTAATTTTTTTATTTTTGTAGAGACGGTCTATGTTGTTCAGGCTGGTCTTGAACTCCTGGGCTCAAGTGATCTTCCTGCGTAGGCCTCCCGAAGTGTTGGGATTATAGGCATGAGCTACCTTGCCCAGCCACTCTCTTTCTCTTTTTATTTTTTAAAAGAATTAGAGACAGGGTCTGACTACTTGCTATGTATGTTCCCCTAGCTGCATTTGAACCCCTGGGTTCAAATGATTCTCTCACTTCAGCCTCCCCGGTAGCTGGGACTATAGGTGCATGGCACCAGGCCTGGCTGTTCATTCCTCCTTTCATAAGCAAAGGCACAGTTTATTTTCTTGTAAGAGATGGGCTAGGTTGTGTAGATTGAGCTTTCTAATAAAAACAACTAAAAGTGTTGAATAAAAATGTCTTAAAAACATCGAAAAGTTAACAAGGTAGAAATGAAATTGGGAACTCAGATAAGCTGAACGTGGAAACTGCTTTTGCCTTGCGAACATTTGCTCAACTAAGTGAACTTGAACTTTGGTTTTGACAGCCCAACAGGGCGCAGGCAATAGAAGTAAGGTCAAACCCAGCCTGGTGCGGTGGCTCACGGCTGTAGTCCCAGCACTTTGGGAGGCCGAGGTGGGCGGATCACAATGTCAGGAGTTTGAGACCAGCCTGACCAATATGGTGTAATCCCATCTCTGCTGGGAAAAAAAAAAAAAAAAATTAGCTGGGTGTGGTGGCGCACACCTGTAATCCCAGCTGCTCGGGAGGCTGAAGCAGAAGAATCGCTTGAGCCTGGGAGGTGGAGGTTGCAGTGAATTGAGATGGCGCCACTGTACTCCAGCCTGGGTGACAGAGCGAGATTCCATCTCAAAAAAAAAAAAAAAAAAAAAAAAAAAAAGATCAAAGCCCAAGACCCACCAAAGGTGTAACATGTAATAGGAAATCTTCTCCATAAACCATATTTCAGAGAGGACTATACACTTAGGGTTAGGATGAACTAGAAATAAGCCCATTCCATCTGCCTGTCTCCAGTTGCCTTAACACTTAGCTAAGTATTAATAGAAGAAAAGGTCCTTGAGAAGTTAAAACTGTAAGTTGGCTCTCAAAGGTTATGTAGCCCAAATTCACACAATTTAGGAGAACCAAAACTCTAAACTTGAGAACCCTCAAGCCATGAATTTAGTTTAAAGTGGCCTCAACTGGTAGGACCCCTAGGTCCCTGGCAGAAGCAAATGCAGATCGATCCTCTGTAGTAGCTATGCTGATATCACACAAAATAGACTTTTAGGCACAAGTGTATTTTTAGAGATAAAAAGGGCAGTTCATAATGATAAGGTTTCAATTTACCAGGAAGATACAACAATATTAAGTTATATGCATCTAGGCTGGACACAGTAGCTCATGCCTGTAATCCCAGCACTTTGGGAGGCCGAGGCAGGCAGATCACCTGAGGTCAGGAGTTCAAGACTAGCCTGGCCAACATGGTGAAACCTCGTCTCTGCAAAAATACAAAAATTAGCCGGGCATGATGGCAGTCGCCTGTAATACCAGCTACTCAGGAGGCTGAGGCAGGAGAATCGCCTGAACCTGGGAGGCAGAGGTTACAGTGAGCCGAGACTGAGCCATTGCACTCCAGCCTGGGTGAATTTTTCAAAAAAAAGAAAGAAAATATTAAACAAGTTCATATCAGATAAAATGGATAAATTCCAAGAAATAAAGACAGTTTCTATAAAAGAGATAGAAAACCTGGATAGCCCAATAACCATTAAATACAGGGATTCAGTAGTCAAAAATCTTCCCACAGGGAAACTTGCAGGTCTAAATGGCTTCACCTGGAAGTTCTACCAAGCATTTAAATAAATAATTGCAGTTAATAATTATTTGTTAATCTGTTGCTACATAACAAATCACCCAATATGTAGTGGCTTAAAGCAACAATAGTCGTTTATTGTCTCTCACAGTTTCTATGGGTTAGGACTTCAGGAGGGGCTCTGTGGGGTTGTTCTGGCTTGGAATCTCATGAGGTTGTGGTCAGATGACAGCTGTAGTTGGGGAACACAGAAAGCTAAGCCCACAGAAGAAAAACAAACACCGTGACACTGGGAAGGAGCTGCCTCTTGCTTGTAAACCTTGAGCTGGAAGTAGGAGTTGGGTTGTTTCTCATCCACTGGAAAAAGTGTTAAGTAGTTTCACTTTACATTATGATGCTAAATTGAAGGTATGTAGCAACTTCTGGGAATCAATGAGCAGCCTGGAGAATTTTGACCTCTCCCGAGTCTTGTTTCCTTTGGGGGTTAAGAGAGTCTGGAGCCTCTAAGTTAGAGACACAGGCACAGCGTGTTTCATTTTCATTCACCACCTGCAATCCTCTGCCCTTCCCTCTACCTGTTGGAATTAATTTATCATTCAGGTTGCAGTACAGGTCTCACCTTTGGTGAAGCTTTTCCCCACCACTCTATTCCTGTTGTGCTCTCCCTCTCTCCTAACTCTGCTAACACTCACTGCCTTTTACCACCCTTTTCGTCTTGACCATATGTTTCTTAATAACTATTTGATATCTTCTCACAGAAAGTGCCTCATCTGTCCCACTGGATCCTCTGTTCTACAGCTCAGGGATTGAGTCCTGGAGATCTCTGTATTCCCATGTCATATCTCACACAGCACCTTGCATGACTGGCCATTTTCAGAATGGACTAATTCAGTACTTGATTGTTTGCACAGTTAGAGCAGGTTAGGGTCCTTCTTGCAGGAGTCTGCAGTCTTAGATAGGTACAGACAGACATAGAGAAAGCCTACAGAGATGTGAATAAATGACTAAATATATTTCTGGGGGAGGCACAGAGTAGGAGGTTGAGTCCTTATGGGAGAGGGATGAGGGGAAGAAGCCCCTTGTTTAATCTCATTTTTTCTCTTCATTAAAATGCCTTCTTGCATCCTTGGTCTCTTTTCACAGAACCCTGCCATCAGCATCACTGAAAACGTGCTGCATTTCAAAGGTCAGTATCCCAGCAAATGCTCCCATCTCTATACACAGTTAAGGAGGTGTGGTGGTGGTTTCCCTTTTTTTAAAAAAATGTATGTCTTACTTGTTTTTTGCTGATGTTCACGCCTCTGATCCTCATGAGGTAAGCTAAATTGTTTTGAAATATATGATTAGAAAAGTCAAAGAATTGGTTTAAAATCCTGTTTCCCCCATGGAGAGGCAGTAGATACAGTGAAGGAAAAAAAAAAAAAACAGAATCCTGGGTTAGAAATCAGGAGACGTGTCTTCTAGCTCTAATTCTGCCACTATCTTGGACAAGTTATTGACTTCTCTGGACCTGTACAATGAAGATGCTGGGTTTTAATCTGTGTTTCTCAAACTCGAGGACCCGTGGACACCTAAGAATGTTTCCACAGGACTCTCAAGGGCTCATGGACCCGAGATTGAGAAACGTGAAGAATTAAATATGGTCACTTTAAGTGATATTTGGCTCCACTGCAGCTGTGAATACAGACACACATACAGCTACTGATTGCATGGCAGTACTTGATTATGAAGTGGCCATCTAGATGATCCAGAATATGCTGCTTTAAAAAAAAAAAGATTATTATGAAAACATAAAATAGACAATTTATTTATTTATTTATTTTGAGATTGAGTCTTGCTCTATCACCCAGGCTGGAATGCAGTGGCATGATTTTGGCTCAGTGCAACCTCCGCCTCCTAGGTTCAAGTGATTCTCGTGCCTCAGTCTCCCGAGTAGCTGGGATTACAGGCATCCGCCACCACGCTCAGCTAATTTTTGTATTTTTAGTAGAGACAGGGTTTCACTATGTTGTCCAGGCTGGTCTCGAACTCCTGACCTCAAGTGATCTGCCCACCTCGGCCTCTCAAAGTGCTGGGATTACAGGCGTGAGCCACCGTGCCTGTTTTTTGTTTTTTGTTTTTGTTTTTGTTTTTTTAATTTTTTTTTTAAACATTAAAAAAAAAATAATTATTTATTACATCCCTTCTCACCATTCCTAAGAAATTTTCTTGATGAGACTTTGTGGCTCCCTGATACTAGATTAGCAGACCAGTTTGAGAAACACTACACTCTAGATGATGTCTCAGGCCTTTTCAGCTCTGACAGTCTCTGATTCTGTGAATCTGCCTCTATCTGCCTTCTCCTCAGTCCCTCAGCAGATTTACTGCTCTACTGGAGAGGTTGGGATTTCCATTCACTGTCACCCAGTGGGGTAGGATTCTGTCTGCTCTCTGTTCCAGTTCCTGGGATTATTGGAGCATAAAGAGTTTCTGCTTTATGTGAAATTCCATCTACTGTAATATACTTGCATGAAAGTACAGCCTGGCTTTTGTATCTGCTTTTCAAGATGAGAGTAGTCACCACTCAGCTCAGGTTTTTTGGGAATTATATACATTTACATGAAATTTAAAGTGATAAAAGCATATCTTGCCACTTAGACCTTATATACTGTCCTACCTTAAGGAATTTATCGTCACAGAGAATAATTGCTACCTGTAGCGAATATTAGGCAGGTTATTAGTCTACATATGATCAGATAAGGAAAGAGAGTCCCAGAAGGGAACCAAATGGTAAATGAATCAGAGAGGAGAGTGGAAGGGTGGTTCTGCAGCAGCTGCTGGGTCCAGCAGTCACTGGCATCTAGGCATGGTGCCAGCTAGAATTGGGGAAAGGAGCCATGTCAAGGCATAGGGATGGGGCATTGGCCAACTCAGGTACTTCCCTCCTAGTTCCACCTGTCCTTCATAAGCTGCGAAAGATTGTATTTCTTTTTCCTTGTTCCATTTGGGATGTGCTAAAGGAGGAGTCAGCTTCTGCCTTCATTCTCTCTCCCTGGTTGGGAGGTTTTAGATTCAGAGCTGTCCAAGACAACCCAGCATTTCCATGTACCCTGCAGTCAAGATGATACACCCACCAATTTTTGTCTGCTCTAGATTTAGAGCCAAAGTAATTGTGAAAGTTAAATTTATATCCGTGTGGCTCCTTTGGCATTGCTTTCTCTATTCTTTTTCCTGCCTGTTATTTGTATGGGGTATCATCAGGGTCACAGTGGAAGATTGGGTAAATACTCCAAAACTGACATCAGAGGACATATGGAGATAAACTTGTGTCAAAGATTTGGCCTATCTAGCTGTTGAGGAGTTCTGCTCACAAGCCCCCACACATTTTAACAGGACCCATTAAGATTTGTGGACTACGTTGCTTCTTGGCCTTTTGGCTACAATCAAGTATGATATTCGTGCCAGGTACAGTGGCTTATGTCTGTAATCCCAGCACTTTGGGAGGCTGAGGCGGGTGGATCACAAGGTCAGGAGATTGCGACCATCCTGGTTAACACGGTGAAACCCCGTCTCTACTAAAAATAAAAAAAATTAGCTGGGCATGGTGGCGGGAGCCTGTAGTCCCAGCTACTCGGGAGGCTGAGGCAGGAGAATGGCATGAACCCAGGAGGCGGAGCTTGCAGTGAGCCGAGATCGTGCCACTGCACTCCAGCCTGGGCGACAGAGCAAGACTCCGTCTCAAAAAAAAAAAAAAATGTGTAATATTCGCATACTTAGGAAAGAACTGCACCAAGCTGGCTTTTGGATGGCCTTGCTCTGCTCAAGTTTGCAGTAACCCACATTTCTTTCTTTATAGCTCAAGGACATGGTGCCAAAGGAGACAATGTCTATGAATTTCATCTGGAGTTCTTAGACCTTGTGAAGCCAGAGGTATGTTCTTTCCTTTCTCACTTCCCTTCCCATTTTAGGAAATGAATACCAGTAGTTTAGTGAAATGGGGAGCAGGGTTTGTGGAGAGAAGAAGATAAAAACCAAAGGGGAATAATAGAGTTCTTTTATTTGGAACAGAGCCCAGGTTTTAGCTGCAGAGGAATGGGAAAGTCAGAGACCCCAAGTTGAGTCAGGGCCCTGCCATTTATTAGCGGTGTGATCTTGAACAAGTCTCTTCACTTCTTCGAGTTCCAGTGTTCTCATGTGTTAAATGAAGGTCTGGACTAAGTGATCACCAGGGTTCCTTCCAGCTCTGATATTCTCTGGTTTTAGTGATGGCAGAGGAATATGGCACCCATTGAGAACAGAGTTACATAGAGTGGTTGAAGCCCCCACCAGGGGTTACTTTCATGTGACTTTGCCACAGGTGCAGGTGAGAAAAATAGAAATCAGAAAGGGCGAAGGCAGCTGGCCTTCAGAAAGAATGCTGCAGATGTCATCAAAACTTCCCTTCCCTTAGAGCCTGAGGAAGCTTCTCTCACAAGCAGGGAGAGAATCCAATAGATGGGGTATTTTGGCTTCTGGAATTACACTTAGCTCTGGTGGCTTGAGCTTCTTGATCTCCATGCGCAGGTGCTCAGTTGTTTTGAGAAAGCATGAATAATAACCAGTGGTACAGTGGGCAGAGAACCTGTCATGGAGCTTCCTTTGGAGAAAAGGGACAGGACATGTAGACAAACAATGAGCTGGAATGGCCTATAAGAATTTGAGTTTAGTTGGGAAGACTCCCCAAATTGACCCCTGTGAAAAAATCTGTAACTGATCCAATACAGTTCTGATCTTGATGCAGGTGTTTCTAAAACCAGGGTCTGCTGAGCCAGGACAGTCATTTTCATGGGAGGAAAATTTATAAGCTGAGGGTAATTGAATGCAGTACCCTTGAGAGGGTGATTGGACATAGTACCTTGCATGATGTGGCTGTGGCAGGAGGTTCATGCTAGTTCCCTCCAGCCTAACCAGGAACTATTTGCCTTTCTTATCCTGATATCCTCCTGTGTCATTCACTGGGGGAATCAGAGAAGGACATTATGTCCTTACCAGTTCTCCATGCCAGCCCTTGGTCTAGATCAACCTTTTTGGCACCAGGGACCAATTTTGTGGAAGGCACTTTTTCCACAGATGGTGGGATGGGGATGGTTTCAGGGTGATTCAAATGCATTACATTTGTTGTGCACTTTATTTCTGTTATTATTACACTGTAATATATAATGAATACAACTCACCATAATGTAGAATCAGTGAGAGCCCTGAGCTTGTTTTCTTGCAACTAGACAGTCCCATCTGGGGGTGATGGGAGACAGTGACAGATCATCAGGCATTATAGTCTCATAAAGAGTGAGCAACCTAGATTCCTTGCATGCACAATTCACAATAGAGTTCACGCTCCTATGTGAATCTTGTGCCAATGCTGATCTGACAGGAGGAGGGCTTAGGCAATAATGCAAGTGATGGGGAGCGAGTCTAAATATAGGTGAAGTTTCACTCACTTGCCCACCACTCAGCTCCTCCTGTGTGGCCTGATTCCCAACAGGCCATGGACCAGTATCAGTCCGTGGCCCAGGAGTTGGAGACCCCTGGTCTAGATGTTCCCTTTGCGTCAGGACTTGCAGGACCAGAGAAAGAAGGAGAATAAATATATCCTGCAGCTTCTATGTACGGCGCCCCTGGCATGGTGCTGCTTCAGGGAACGGAAGAGGGCATTCTCACATTTTCACTTTCTCTCCTAGCCTGTTTACAAACTGACCCAGAGGCAGGTAAACATTACAGTACAGAAGAAAGTGAGTCAGTGGTGGGAGAGACTCACGAAGCAGGAAAAGCGACCACTGTTTTTGGCTCCTGACTTTGATCGTTGGCTGGATGAATCTGATGCGGAAATGGAGCTCAGAGCTAAGGTTAGTAAGGATCCTAGGATCTAGCCATTGAGGACAAATCATGGGGAACCCACGTTATTCAGGCCACTTCAGATACCTCTCAGGGTCTGAAAGAATAGCTACAAAGTTACAAATTCATTTAAAGACCTGGTGACGTGATTTTCAAGAAGTATTGGCTATGTATTTTGTAGACTGTCCTTCAGTTGAAATCTGTCTGATGTTTCTCTTACAACTAGACTAAGGTGATAGATATTGAGAAGACCACTGAAGTAAAGTGCAATTCTTATCACATCATATCAAGAGTACATACGGCCGGGCACGGTGGCTCACACCTGTAATCCCAGCACTTTGGGAGGCCAAGGTGCGCGGATCACGAGGTCAGGAGATTGAGACCATCCTGGCTAGCACAGTGAAACCCTGTCTCTACTAAAAATACAAAAAATTAGCCGGGCGTGGTGGTGCATGCCTGTAGTCGCAGCTGCTCAGGAGGCTGAGGCAGGAGAATGGCGTGAACTCGGGAGGCGGAGCTTGCCGTGAGCCGAGATCACGCCACTGCACTCCAGCCTGGGCAACAGAGCGAGAGTCTCAAAAAAAAAAAAAAGTACATACTGTCAACATGACACATCACTGTTGATATTAACCATGGGTTAGCCGGCTTGAGGTGACGCTCATCAGGTTTCTCCACTATAAGGTTATTTTCCTCTTGCCACTCCTTGGAAGGAAGTCACTATGTGTAGCCTACATTTAAGGAGCAGGGAGTTATGCTTCCTGTCCTTTAGATGGAGGGAGTATCTACATAATTTATTTGGAATTCTTCTGCATAGGAGAATAATTATGCATGTCTGTTGTCTCCCATTTATTTATTCAATCATTTATTTATATCATGTGAGTACATGGGTATTTATTTTATACTTTGAGTTATAATCTAATATTATTTATTTTGTTGCTCAAATTCTTCCAGCTTTGGCACTAACTGGCCTTTGGTTATGTTCTCATCCTGCCCATCTTTCATTTGGCTTTTGTATCTTTTTGAGAAAGCGCCATCATTATGGGACTGTTTTTTTTTTTTTTTTTTTTTTTTGAGCACTTCCTTACTTTCTGGCACTATAAGCTGCTCCAGGCTTATCTTGCATGTATGTTTCCTGCTCCAGCCCTGGAACAGCCATTTCTTCAAGGAGCTCTGTTCTTATTGTGGAATAGCATTGGAAACCAAGATCTGGGTGCCGGGTATGCTCATTGCTACCAGGTTGCCATTGCTTTTAAGTTCTCTTCACTGACAGAACAAGAAAATATATGTTTGGATACTAACCCATGCATACACATACACCTGTAAATATTTCTGTATGGATCCATCTGTATCTCTGTTAAGCTAAACGTGAGTTCATAGTGATGTTGGAAACATGATCTTAGCTTCTGGAAAAATTATACTAAAATTCTAGAGGTCTTGAAAAATAAAATAGCAGTCTACCTCCTGCCTTAAACTTCTGTTTCATTTCTCTGACTGCGACAGATCTTCTGGATGTCCTTTCCAGCTTTAAGATTCCAAGGTCACTTGTCAGTTTGGAAGCCAGCTCATTGGGTTAATTTTGTGAACAATGGATGGGCACCTGTGATGCTAATGCTGCTTAGTAAGCAGGAGTCAGGCGTTTGGCCCTATGACCCAGAATATTTTTCCCAATGATGCACTGACCCCAACTGGAGGAGTTGGCTTTGAGGGAGTCAGATTACTCAGCCAGCATATGGACTTTTGCAAGCATCTGGGAATTCTAACTTGTGTTCTTGGAAAACTTTTGTCTAAATTCTAGGAAGAAGAGCGCCTAAATAAACTCCGACTGGAAAGCGAAGGCTCTCCTGAAAGTAAGTTGTGCTGCTGCCATGGTAGTTACCAGTTAACTTGTGCTAGTGTTGGAAGTATGGATAATTGTGATGTGGCAGGAGAGCTGATGATTTCATCCCGGTGAGCTGTGTGGGTGAGTTTATGAAAAAGCTTTTAGGTCCAGTGCTTAAGGTCTGCACCACCCACGTCAGAATCCTTACCTTTAATGTGTCCTTTGTGTTTTGGTTGTTATTTCATGAGTACACCAAGGCTAGTGTAGCAGAATGAAAGAATTCCTGGACTGGCCTTATGGCAGATGGCAACCAAATCCTGCAGAGACTTGTGGAAATGATTGCATGGATCCAAGGCTACACTCCTTCAGCCTGGTGTTTTTCTCCCAGCTGAAATCTCAAAGGCTGTACGATACATAAGTGTGGTTGTCAGCCTGAAAGATGGAGAGTATTCTGTGTAGTCCTGCTATTCATTAACCTTTAACAAATCAATTTCTGTTTCCGTCTAACCACTTTAAGCAGGAAGCTCTGTAAGTGTATTATCTTCTGGGTGATGTAGTTAGATTAAATTCAGCAGCTATTTGTTAAAGTCATGCTGTGTGGCAAGCATTGTGCTGGGCCCTTGACTAAGAGCCAGAGGGATCCATCGTAGCGCCTATACTCAAAAGGCCTTACATTCTTAGTGGGAGAACTGCAGGTCTATGTAAAACTACCTCTGAAAAGCAGAATGAAATAAGTCCTTCTTACTTGTTCTAAGTTGAAATTTGTCAAATTTTAGTGATACTTATCTAGCATGCCATAAATAAGGGAGGGGAAAGTTTTGGAGCAGTAGTTTTCAAACTGTGTTCCATGGTGCCCCAGGGGGTTCCCAGAGATGCTTAGGAGGAGTAGATCACACAAACAGGTCTACCTCAGTCAGAGCAGCTCTCTTTTGAGTGTTACGTGTCGGCATTCCGAATAAGGTTTCTTTTGAGAAGGAATTTTAAAAAATATTTGAATAGCGACTACCTTAGGGGAATATTCTTTTAGGAAAGTCGAGGAGGGGAGAGGATCAGTGGAGGCAAAGAATAATAACATAAAAAAGCCACTTTGAGATTTAAATTAATGTTTTGGTGTCTTAAAGGGATAAACTTCAAAAGTAGATAAAAATTCTAATATATGGATTTTTTTGGGTGTTAGGTAAAGCTTTAACTGTTTTACCTAAATTCATAAAGTTTTCTGAACAAGGAAGTTCTTTATGGTGGGGAAGTGTAATAGATTTTTGTAGTTTTGAAGAAATAACTTTTAATTAGCTAAATGTTGCTAGAAGTCTGACATTTTTTGGAGTCTTAGGATAAGGCTGTGGTTTTTTTTTTTTTTGAGATGGGGTCTTGCTATGCTGTCCAGGCTGATCTTAAGATCCTGGGCTCAAGTGATCCTTCTACCTCAGCCTCCCAAGTAGCTGGGATTACAGGCATATGCCACTGTGCCTGGCTTAGGCTGCTTTTGATTGACCACATTATTAAATGTGATTATTTGAGGACCAACCAGATGTCTTTGCAGAATATCTGTAGCCTAGGAATAAATATGTAGCAGCAAAATCTGAACACCATAGATCTTCTCTTAAGAACTGTCCTTTTCTTTACCCTACTCCTTTGACTCAACAATGACTCTGTCAAAGCCTCTTGTTTCTTCCTTTACTCTGTAATTGGCTGTATCTTCATGAATCTTAGGCTGCAGATAAAATTAATGTGCCTTATTTTCCTGCATGTTGGTTTGAAATTGTCCTGCTTTGGTTATGTCCTCAGTCTGCCCATCTTTCAAAGCCCAGATCAGGCAAAGTATGATGGCTCATGCCTCTAATCCCAGCACTTTGGGAGACTGAGGCGGGAGGATCTTTTAGGCCGGAGTTCGAGATCAGCCTGGGCAACGTAGCAAGACTGTGTTTCTGCAAAACATAATGGAATATAAAATTAGCAAGGTGTGGTGGCACAGACCTGTAGAACTAACTACTTGGGAGGTGAGGTGGGAGGATGGGTTGACTCCAGGAGGTCAGGGCTGCAGAGAGCTATGGTCCCACCACTGCATTCTAACCTGGGAACAGAGTGAGACCCTATCTCAAGAAAAAAAAAAAAAAAAAAAAAAAAAAAAGCCCAGATTAGATACCAGCTTTATCCATGTAGACTAGCTTGATGCCTACTTCTCCAGCCTAATGTCGTTTTTTCACCTTGAAAGTTTCACAAGACATTACTTGTTACTCCCCACCTGGTATTACAGTTTTTAGATTGTAAGCTCTGAGGGCAGCCTTGAACTACCTTTGTATCCCAGTAGTTCTTCTCACAGTACCTTGCACATTGTAGGTATTCAGTTAATGCTTGGTTGAGTGAATATATAACCAAATATCAGGATTGTTTTTTTCATTTACTGTATCTGTCTCTTTGAGCTAGTTTGACCTCAGTGACCTTAAAGAAATTCCAGAAAAGAAGAAATTATGGATTATATTAAGATGACTGGAGGGCCAGGCACGGTGGCTCATGCCTGTAATCCCAGCACTTTGGGAGGCCAAGGTGGGCAGATCACCTGAGGTTAGGAGTTTAAGACCAACCTGGCCAACATGATGAAACCCTGTCTCTGCTAAAATACAAAAATTAGCTGGGCGTGGTGGCGGATGCCTGTAATCTCAGCTATTCGGGAGGCTGAGGCAGGAGAATTGCTTCAACCTGGGAGGTGGAGCGTGCAGTGAGCCGAGATTGTGCCACTGCACTCCAGCCTGGGTGGCAGAGCAAGACTCTGTCTCAAAAAAAGAAAAAGAAAAAAAAAATTGAGCCGGAGCTGAGGAAATCTTTATTTCCTTTTTGTAATGCCTCTTCAGATGGCCACTCATTTTTTTGCCAGGTGTTATGGAAAAAATACAACACTACAACACTCAACTGCTTTTTCCTATTTTCTTACTCAACAACAATCAACACAGAAGACTTCTGTGACCAAGTGGGTGGGTTTTTTCCCCCACACACCAAGCAAGCAATGAGTTCTGCAGCAGACACCAGCTGGGTGCCCTCTGATTCAATTCTGACACTGTTTACCTAGAGATAGCATCAGATTCCCACAGATGGAGGGCTCAGTCCCCAAGACACACCCCTGCCCCCAGCCTGTCCCGAGTCTGGGCCTCCAGAACTTGTGACCAATAGGCTGTAAATTATGGTTCCCACAACCCGCTCCTGTGGTTTGATTGATTTGCTAGCGTGGCTCCACAGAACTCAGGTAAACACATTTGTTCGTTTATTATAAGGGATATTATGAAGGATACAGATGAAGAGATTAGGAGGAAGTATGGAGGAAGTGGCACGGAGCTTCCCTGCCCTCCCCAGGTGTGCCACCCTCCAGGAACCTCCATGTGTTCAGCTGTCTGGAAGCTGACTAAACCCTGTCCCCTTGGGCCTTTTATGGAGACTTCATCGGATAGGCATGACTGAAGCGTGTTGAACTGTGTTGAAATGTGACTGGACAAAAAGGGTCTGACCTAAACCCAGCAAGGCCTATTCTTCTCAGCCTCTCTGTGCAGTGTTCCCTCCTCCAGAGTATGAGGCAAGACCCTCTCTGGAATGAGGGTCTTAGGACCCACAATCAGATTAGAGTCGTGCCTTGGGCAGCTGAAAGGAAGGCAGGGAAGGTCACAGAGGGAGATTCTGTTGTCTGAGGCCTAAAGTGTGTCCCAACATTATAACAAAAAACTGTAACAAGGGCTGTGGGAGTTATAAGCCAGAAACCATTGCCGAAAACCTATATATACATATACACATATCATAATATCACACCAGGGGTAATATTTTTTTCTTGGGTTTGTTATGTCTGTATACCTCTTCTTCAAGGCTGGGAAAGGAAGTCCTGCTGAAAATACATGCTGGAGAGCAATGTTCCTTGTATGTTTCTCTGTGGGAGTAGGAGCCCAGGCTGGTGAGGACCTGGACCAGGTATTTGTGTGGGAGCTTAGGAGCATTCAGGAAGGAAAAAGGGTTGAAATCATCCAGATATGCCTCATACACCTGTCTCCTGCTGGGACTATTGCTTTTAATAGCTTACTGCTTTGCTTTGCTTTACAGCTCTTACAAACTTAAGGAAAGGATACCTGTTTATGTATAATCTTGTGCAATTCTTGGGATTCTCCTGGATCTTTGTCAACCTGACTGTGCGATTCTGTATCTTGGGAAAAGGCAAGTAAGACATTTTTGGATTAATTTTCCCTTTCTCAGTAGTTTGGCCCAGTATTCACCAAAGGGAGCACTCTCTGCCTTTGATGTTAATAATAACCCCTGCATTTGTGCAGCACCCTCTACTTTTCGTTGTGCTTTCATAGCTCTTATTTCCCATGGCCTTGTGAAATAAGCTGACTGGTATTCTTTCCATTTAACAGGTAATAAAATATAGGCCTAGAGATGGTCAAAAATGGTTCACATCCATAGCTAGCCAGAGCCACATCTTGGGCTAGAATCCTTTTGTAAAAATGTTCACTAACAACTAAATAAATTGATGTGATACTTCCAGTGCCAAAGTTATGCAAGGCCAAAAGGGTTCTCACCCTTTTGGAGCCTAAATACGTTCTAAAATGAACTATTCTAAAACAGAATAAAAAGAGCATCATAAAGATATTAGTTCTTCTTAAGTTAATTTATGTGTTTAGCAGGATTCTGGCTTTGACCAGTGGCATTCCATTGGTAAATGCCAATGGGAAATTTTTGAGAATTTGATCTAAAGTATTCTGAAATTTTATTTGATGAATAAATAGGTAATAAAATTTAGGAGAAGAAAGAGTAATGGGAGAGGATTTTTCTACCTGATAATGAAAGTATGGACCAGGTGTAGTAGCTCATACCTGTAATCCCAGCACTTTAACAGGCTGAAGTGGAAGGATCTCTTGCGCCCAGGAGGTTGAAGCTGCAGTAAGCCGTGATCATGACACTGTACTCTAGACTGGGTGATGGAGCAAGACCTTGACTCTTAAAAAAATTTAGAAAGGTGGCTGTGCGTGGTGGCTCACGCCTATAATCCCAGTACTTTGGGAGGTCGAGGTGGGCAGATCACGAGGTCAAGAGATCGAGACCATCCTGGTCAACATGGTGAAACCCCCGTCTCTTCTAAAATTACAAAAATTAGCTGGGCGTGGTGGTGCGTGCCTGTAGTCCCAGCTACTCGGGAGGCTGAGGCAGGAGAATCACTTGAACCCAGGAGGCGGGGGTTGCAGTGAGCCAAGATCGTGCCACTGCACTGCAGCCTGGTGACAGAGTAAGACTCCATCTCAAAAAAAAAAAAAAGAGAAAGGCATATAAGGTGTACATGTTAACTTTCTGGTAACTGGTAGAGCTTACTATTCATGACCCCATTGGCCTGCACCCTTCCTGCTTAGTTAAGAAATTCGAATCTGACTGGTTGTTTGTTATTCCTTTCTTACAGTTATTTTCACGAAAGGAGTAATCTAGTTTGAGAAGTAGTTCTGTTGGAATTTACCAACTGATTCACCCTTAATGTATATTTTTGCCTATAGAGTCCTTTTATGACACATTCCATACTGTGGCTGACATGATGTATTTCTGCCAGATGCTGGCAGTTGTGGAAACTATCAATGCAGCAATTGGAGTCACTACGTCACCGGTGCTGCCTTCTCTGATCCAGGTATTGAATAGTTAAGCTGAAGGGTGGGTAATGGAAGGTCCCATTATTTGTCTAGTGGGTATGTGTATTAGTCCATTTTCATGCTGCTCATAAAGACATACCTGAGACTGGGCAGTTTACAAAAGAAAGAGGTTTAATTGGACTTACAGTTCCATGTGTCTGGGAAGGTCTCACGATCATGGTGGAGGGCGAAAGGCACTTCTTACGTGGTGGCGGCAAGATAGAATGAGGAAGAAGCAAAAGCAGAAACTCCTGATAAACCCATCAGATATCGTGAGACTTATTCACTATCCCGAGAATAGCATGGGAAAGACCGGCCGCACTGATTCATTTACCTCCCCCTAGGTCCCTGCCACAACACGTGGGAATCCTGGGAGATACAATTAAAGTTGAGATTTGAATGAGGACACAGCCAAACCATATCATTCTAGCCGTGGCCCCTCCAAATCTCATACCCTCACATTTCAAAACCAATCATGCCTTCTCAACAGTCCCCCAAAGTCTTATTTCAGCATTAACCCCAAAGTCCACAGTCCAAAGTCTCATCTGAGACAAGGCAAGTCCCTTCTGCCTTTGAGCCTGTAAAATCAAAGTACACTAGTTACTTCCTAGACACAAGGGGAGTACTGGCATTGGGTAAATACAGCCGTTCCAAATGGGAGAAATTGGCCAAAATAAAGGGGTTACAGTGCCCATGCAAGTCTGAAATCCAGTGGGGCAGTCAAACTTTAAAGCTCCAAAATGATCTCCTTTGACTCCAGGTCTCACATCCAGGTCACGCTGATCCAAAGGTGGGTTCCCATGGTCTTAGGCAGCTCCACTCCTGTGACTTTGCAGGGAGCAGCTTCCCTCCTGGCTGCTTTCACCGGCTGGCATTGAGTGTCTGTGGCTTTTCCAGGTGCATGGTGCAAGCTGTCAGTGGATCTACCACTTTGGGGTCTGGAGGATGGCGGCCCTCTTCTCACAGCTCCACTAGGCAGTGCCCCAGTAGGGACTCTGTGTGGGGGCTCCAACCCCATGTTTCCCTTCCTCACTGCCCTAGCAGAGGTTCTCCATGAGGGCCCCATCCCTGCAGCAAACTTTTGCCTGGGCATCCAGGCATTTCCATACATCTTCTGAAATCTAGGCAGAGGTTTCCAAACCTCAATTCTTGACTTCTCTGCACCCACAGGCTCACCACCACGTGGAAGCCGCCAAGGCTTGGGGCTTGCACCCTCTGAAGCCACAGCCTGAGCTGTACATTGGCCCCTCTCAGCCAAGGCTGGAGCAGCTGGGACACAGGGCACCAAATCCCTAGGTTGCACACAGCACGGGGACCCTGGGCCTCCGTGCCTGTGATGGGAGGGACTGCCGTGAAGGCCTCTGACATGGTCTGGTTACATTTTCCCCATGGTCTTGGGGATTGCATTGGGGATTACATTAGGCTCCTTGCTACTTATGCAAATTTCTGCAGCCAGCTTGAGGTTCTCCTCAAAAAATGGGTTTTTCTTTTCTACTGAATCATCAGGCTGCAAATTTCCAAACTTTTATGCTGTTTCTCTTTTAAAACGGAATGCTTTTAACAGCACCCAAGTCACCTCTTGAATGCTTTTCTGCTTAGAAATTTCTCCTGCCAGATACCCTAAATCATCTCTCTCAAGTTCAGAGTTCTACAGATCTCTAGGGCAGGGGCAAAATGCTGCCAGTCTCTTTGCTAAAATATAACAAGAGTCACCTTTGCTCCAGTTCACCTTTGCTTCCAAGAGGTTCTTCATCTCCATCTGAGACTACCTCAGCCTGGACTTTATTGTTCATATCACTATCAGCATTTTTGTCAAAGCCATTCAACAAATCTCTACGAGGTTCCAAACTTACCTACATTTTCCTATCTTCTTCTGAGCCCTCCAAACTGTTCCAACCTCTGTCTGTTACCCAGTTCCAAGGTCACTTCCAAATTTTTGGGTATCTTTTCAGCAACATCCAACTTTACTGGTACCAATTTACTGTATTAGTCTGTTTTCCCACTGCTGATAAAGACATACCTGAAACCAGGCCGTTTACAAAAGAAAGAGGTTTAATTGGATTTACAGTTCCATGTGGCTGGGGAAGGCCTCACAATTGTGGTGCAGGGCGAAAGGCACTTCTTACATGGCGGTGGCAAGAGAGAATGAGGAAGAAACAAAAGCGGAAACCCCTGATAAGCCCACCAGATCTCGTGAGACTTATTTACTAACATGGGAATAGCACGGGAAGACCGGCCCCCATGATTCAGTTACCTCCCCCTGGGTCCCTTCCACAACATGTGGGAATTCTAGGAGATACAATTCAAGCTGACATTTGAATGGGGACACAGCCAAACCATATCTGTATGTTACATTTTGCTAAGAAGTCTCAATTAGTAAAAACACCTATTTGTACAGGAATAGCATTATTTTAGCTGAACAAGAAAGAACATTTAAAACCCCAGGGATATTTACCAAAGTAGACTTTTACTATTTCAGGTCTTTTTCATTTTTTATAATATCCTTATGAAATCACAAAGTTATAAAGAGCTTTAAGACTAGGGAAATTTGACTCTTAGGCAGGAGCTAAAAAACCTACCTTCAGTCTCCTTAGTTAGAAATGTATGTGGTCTCCTCCCACCTTGTGTAGATGAAGGCAGTACTTCTTAAAAACTTGTATTAATGAAAAGTACAATAATCAAACTTTAAAATTTACAGCCAGGCATGGTGGCTCATTCCTGTAATCCCCATACTTTGGGAAGCTGAGGTAGGAGGATTGCTTGAGGCCAGCAGTTTGAGACCACCCTTGGCAGCATAGTGAGACCCCATTTCTAAAAAAATAAAAATTTGCCAGGCATGGTGATGTGCACCTATATTCCCACTACTTGGGAGGCTGAGACAGAAGGATTCCTTGAGTGCAGGAGTTCGATGTTGCAGTGAGCTGGGATTGTGCCACTGCCCTCCAACCTGGGCAGCAGAGCGAGACCCCTGTCTCTAAAAAAAAAAAAAATTAAAATTTAATGGATAGTTTGTGTTGTAGATTAGACATAGCTGAAGAGAAAATTAGTGAACTGTTTGAGATACAGGAAGGAATAGAGAGCACAAAAATTAAATATACAGACGTAATTTTCTTGAATTATAAGACTCAATATTATAATATTGTTAGTTCTCATATTTCCCTGTAGATTCAATACATTTCCAATCACAATCTAAAAAATTTTGGAATGTGAGGAGAAAATTCAGAAGCTTTTTGAAAAAACAGAGGGCCATCCAGGATAGTAGCATCATTTTCGATAACTAAAATGTGCAAGCAACCCAAGTGTTCATCTACAGATGAATGGATAAGAATGACTGTTACATACATACAATGGGATATTATGTAGCCTTAAAAATGAAAGAAATTCTCTCGTATGCTACAATGTGGATGAACCTTAAGGAAACTATGCTAAGTGAAATAAGCCAGTCACAGAAAGTCAAATACTAGATGATTCTGCTTACATGGGGTACTTAAAATAGTCAAAATCATAGAGACAGAAAGTAGAATGGTGTTTGCCAGGGGCTGGCTGAATGGGGAGTTATTGTTTAATGGGTCATAGTTTCTTTTCTTTTTTTTTTTTTTTTTGAGAGTCTCGCCCTGTCGCCCAAGCTGGAGTGCAGTGGCACAATCTAGGCTCACTGCAGCCTCTGCCTCCTGGGTTCACGCAATTCTCCTACCTCAGCCTCCCGAGTAGCTAGGATTACAGGTGCCCGTCACCACGCCCAGCTAATTTTGGTAGTTTTAGTAGAGATGGGGTTTCCCATTTTGGCCAGGCTGGTCTCGAACTCCTGACCCCAGGTGATCTACCCGCCTCGGCCTTCCAAAGTGCTGGGATTACAGACGTGAGCCACCGTGCCCAGCAATGGGTCATAGTTTCTATTTTACAAGATGAAAAGAGTTGTGGAGATGGATGGTGATTATGGTTGCACAACATAATGAATGTATTTGATACCACTCAACTAAACACTTAAAAAATGATTAAGATGGTAAAGTTTATGTTATGTGTATTTTTTTTTTTCAGATGGTGTTTCACTCTGTCACCCAGTCTGGAGTGCAGTGGTGTGACCTTGGCTCACTGCAACCTCCGCCTCCCACGTTCAAGCAATTCTCCTACCTTAGCCTCCCGAGTAGCTGGGACTATAGGCATCTGCCACCACGCCTGGCTAATTTTTGTATTTTTAATAGAGATGGGGTTTCACCATGTTGTCCAGGCTGGTCTCGAACTCCTGACCTCAAGTGATCTGCCTGCCTCGGCCTCCCAGAGTGCTGGGATTACAGACATGAGCCACCGCACCCGGCTGTTATGTGTATTTTACCACAATTTTTAAAATGGGAAAAAAAAAAAAGCAAAGGGTCGAGAATATTCTTTAAAGACGAGCTCAAATTGGGGACTTATCCTATAAGAAATCAAGACAGTATAAAGATTTAGTAGCTAATACCACGTTGTATGGTACAAAGATAGTCACACAGACCACGGGAACAGAATAAAACCCAGAAACAGACAGCCCAGATATCTATGAAGAATAGAATGTCTATCATATATTGGAATGTCTTGCCACGTGAAAATGAGTGGACTATAGCCACATGCATCAACATAGATGAGTCTTGGCTGGGCGTGGTGGCTCATGCCTGTAATCCCAGCACTTTGGGAGGCCGAGGCGGGTGGATCACGAGGTCAGGAGCTTGAGACCATCCTGGCTAACATGGTGAAACTCCGTCTCTACTAAAAAATAGAAAAAATTAGCTGAGCGTGGTGGCGGGCGCCTGTAGTCCCAGTTACTCGGGAGGCTGAGGCAGGAGAATGGCATGAACCCGGGAGGCGGAGCTTGCAGTGAGCCAAGATCATGTCACTGCACTCCAGCCTGGATGACAGAGCGAGACTCTGTCTCAAAAAAAAAAAAAAAAATGAGACCAAAAAACATAGATGAGTCTCTGGCCCGTAACCCTGAGTAAGAAGAAGTCACAGAATGATACATATAGAATAATTTCAAAAAGTTTTAAAACAGGCAAAATGAAACAATATACTGTTCAGGAATACATACACAAGCAGTAATCCATAAAGAAAAGCCATGGGCCAGGCACAGTGGCTCATGCCTATAATCCCAGCACTCTGGGAGGCTGACGCAAGAGGATCACTTGAGCCCAAGAGTTTGAGCAAGCTTGGCCAACACAGTGAGACCCCATCTCTACAAAAAAATAAAATTAGCCAGTGTGGGAGTACACAGTGTACCTGTGATCCCAGCTACTTGAGAGGCTGAAGTGGGAGGATTGCTTGAGCCCAGAAGTTCAAGGCTGTAGTGAGCCATGATTGCACCACTGCACTCCAGCCCGGGTGACGGAGCGAGACCCCGTCTCGATAAAAAAGAAAAGCCATGGAATTATTAACACATGATAGTAGTTATTTATAGGGGTCCCACGTTTGTAGTGCTCTATTTCTTAACTTGGGTTATATAAACTCAAATGTTTATTTGGCAGTATTCTTTAGACTGCGTTTGAACATGTGTCTGTATTTTAAAGAAATGATTTATGATATAGTTACACACACAAAATACTGTACCTGTCTAGTCACAAAGACTGGTTTGGGCACTTTACTTGTTCCAGAACTGGAGCAGGATTAAACTGGTCGAGCTCAATCTTTTCTATTTGCCTTGCATTTAGTGGGGTTAGATTTCAGATAACACATTTCTATAACTTTACATATATTTTATTAACTTTTTTCTCTCTTTTGGGTCTTTCTAATAGCTTCTTGGAAGAAATTTTATTTTGTTTATCATCTTTGGCACCATGGAAGAAATGCAGAACAAAGCTGTGGTTTTCTTTGTGTTTTATTTGTGGAGTGCAATTGAAATTTTCAGGTGGGTAGAAATGCCAGGATGGTGTTTGAATGCTTCTCCCTGTTTGCAGCAGCTCTGTTCTTGAGGGAGTTGTTATCTTAGCCAGAGTCTCATTTGGTTTGGGACTAAGATTACATATGTGGAGAATTCTGGTTGCACCTATGTGCTCTGCAAAGTTGAGACAGATTTTTTTAAAGCCGTCATTGGATCATAATACCAGACTGGATACTAGGGAGCAGAAGAGGAGAACCAGAGAAAGGGAAGACTCATCTTACCATGACTTCAGGATCTTGCAGTCTTGGAAAGAGAGGACCCATCCACATGGAAAAATTCTTGAAAGGGTTGAAGGAGCAATCCAGGTTGGATAGAACTAATTTAAGACTAAATTTCTACAAGGGATGATAGAAATGAATCTTATACCACAAGATTATTGAAGTTTGAAATGGCCTCTAACCCAATTTTCCTGTTCTCGGTTGTTAGTAGAATAAATATCTTTTAAGAAATGGATCTAGTTAAAGTAGATGTATTCTTCTTTACCAGACCATACACACTCCATATGTCTTCCCTTTCAGTCAGCTGGAGCAAGGATTTTGCAAATGAACTCCTCAGCTCCAGGTTTGGTGGTATTTTGACGAAGTTGCTAGTTGAGAGAGAGAACTGGCCATAGCAGCCTTAAATTGTGTCTTAACCATGGTCTGTGTCCCATGGCACCCAGTGTACCCTCTAATAGCCTTAATACAAAGGTAAAACAGATTATAGGTCCTATGTTTTTCAAATCAGACAGGTAATGTGCTGATGTAACAAGGTTTGAGGGAAGCACATCTCAAACAGGAGAGTGAAAATCCAGTTATCACACTTATGAGCTATAAAAGGATCAGATTATGGGTCCTTAATGCAATGTTTACTGTTTGAGAAGGAACATTTATTTTCTCAAGGGATGTCTTTTAAAATAGCGTATGTCTGATTCTAGATTAGAGGTCTTCTGTATACTTTAATTTTGGTAACAACTCACTTATCCAGAAATAAAGTATCTAATATCCTTACCCACCGGGAATGTATATCAGCACTAGGAATAAAGCCAAAAAACATCTGAGTATCCAGTCCGTATACCGAATAAAGAGGTTTCCTTTGAGACCTAAACTTAGTCTGCCATTAAAGAGCGTTCAGATCCTTTGAAAATTTAGGGCGCAGTGTGACAGGAGTTTATGGGTTGATAGCCAGCGTTATAATTCTGTTCTGAAGAAGCCATGTGTGGCTGAGAAATAGAATTCTTCTATTTAAATGATATTCTAAGGTTGCATTCAGAACCTGAAGTGGCTTTTCACATTGAAACCATTTATTTTCAATAGGTACTCTTTCTACATGCTGACGTGCATTGACATGGATTGGAAGGTGCTCACATGGCTTCGTTACACTCTGTGGATTCCCTTATATCCACTGGGATGTTTGGCGGAAGGTACTCTCAGGGACTCTTAGCTTTCATAGCTTAGCTCCAGGGGGTACCCAGAGGCTGAGAGACCAGTCCTTTCTTCCCCGGCCTTAGTCCGATAAATGGAAATGTTGGATTTTTCAGGGATTTCTTTCCATGAGCTTCCTTCCATAATACTCCTGGTACCCAGACTGTTCGAGAAAAGTAGCTCATTTTGTAACATTGGAAAGCCAGGTGGTTATGTCCTGCGTGCTTCCCATTTGTGTGATGCTTTTAGTATTCCAAAGGGGGTTCTTACTGATGACTTTATTTTATTCTGACAAACATCTCATACATAAGTCAGCTAGGGATTTTCCTCTCCATTTTATAGAATAGAAGAAGCCCACTACCATGACTTCCTCATCTGTGTCTCTGTTGACAGGTTGGAGGCTGATCTCTTAGAAAACTAGGGGAAAAAAAAGAGAGGCATGAGCTTTCTGTACAAAGGGAGGAGAAAGCCTTTCCAGCACACCCAGAACTGAAACTTTAGAGTACTAGGGCTGGAAGTTCCTGTCATTAAATGTGACTGTTTCATTTGCTTCTAACAAGTTCTTGTTTCTGTTTTCAGCTGTCTCAGTGATTCAGTCCATTCCAATATTCAATGAGACCGGACGATT
Source organism: Pan troglodytes (assembly GCF_028858775.2). NCBI lineage: Eukaryota > Metazoa > Chordata > Mammalia > Primates > Hominidae > Pan > Pan troglodytes. The sequence continues at coordinate 57,563,775 of NC_072414.2, forward strand.
CAGTTTCACATTGCCATATCCAGTGAAAATCAAAGTTAGATTTTCCTTTTTTCTTCAGATTTATCTTATAATGATATTTTTAGGTAAGCATTCTTTAATACAGACTTTTTCTTGTCACTTCTTAGACAGTAGAATTAAATCATTCAGAAATGTAAAAGTCCATATGAGAATTCTTTTGGGACAGAATTAGAGAATGATTACTTTGCAAAAACAGACCCACTGGGGGAATATGCTATGGTAAGGAAATATTTCTTTTCTAAATCTCCAGCGGTTAAATTATGTTCTTTAAGTGCTCTTGGCGATTGGGAATATACCGTAAGATATTTCTTGTTTAAAACAATGTAAGGGGACAGGCATGGTGGCTCACGCTTGTAATCCCAGCACTTTGGGAGGCTGAGGTGGGCAGATCACGAGGTCAGGAGTTCGAGACCAGCCTGATCAACGTGGTGAAACCCCGTCTCTACTAAAAATACAAAAATTAGTTGGGTGTGGTGGCGGGTGCCTGCAATCTCAGCTACTCAGGAGGCTGAGGCAGGAGAATCGCTTGAACCCGGGAGGCAGAGGTTGCAGTGAGCTGAGATTGCAGCATTGCACTCCACCCTGGGCGACAGAGCGGGACTTTGTCTCAAAAAATAAATAAATAAATAAATAAAAATAAAAAAAAAAAGAAGGAACCTTTTAAAATAGACTAAGAAGCTCCCACTTTTACTAATTTCAGTAGCATATTCCTCATCCAGAGTTTATAGAGGTGATAAGACAACCAGCAGCAAGGAAGGAAGAAGGGAATAAAGGCCTCTGAGCAGCCAAGGGTTGTCATAAAGCCTTCCACCTCACAATAGGAAAGTCCCCTGTTCCTCATGGAAAACCTGCTGACCTATTAATTTATGTTTATATAAAATCATAAATTCCTGCCTTTATAAACTAACAGAAGGGAAAAAGAAAGAAACCTAAATTATTACAAATATGACAAATTTAAAAGGCTTCCTAACTATAAGGATTTTTTGTTGTTGTTAAATTCTTATTAGAGGCCAGGTATGGTGGCTCATGCCTGTATTCCCAGCACTTTGGGAGGCTGAGGTGGGTAGATCACTTGAGGACAGAAGTTCGAGACCAACCTGGCCAACATGGCAAAACCCCGTCTCTACTAAAAATACAAAAATTGGCTGGGCTTGGTGGCGCATGCCTGTAATTCCGGCTACTTGGGAGGCTGAGGCAGGAGAATCGCTTGAACCCAGGAGGCAGAGGTTACAATGAACCGAGATTGTGCCACTGCACTCCAGCCTGTGTGACAGAGCAAGACTCTGTCTCAAAAAAAAAAAAATTTATTAGTAATCAGTATTTGGTGATTTCTAAATGCAACTATACATGATTCTACCCATATTATCTATACTCTATACCTAGATGTGAAAATATATACATTCTTACATGTAGGTTAAATACAATTTGAGAAAAATAATTTTTTCCTTTAAAGAGCAGACTAATACGTATTGATTTTAATATGACAACTAAGAACATAAAAACAGAATGAAAGGAATTTTGTCATTAAATATATTTGAGAGGAGAAAACACTGATTATCATACATAGAACTTTACATGTTTAAGGATAAGACAAGCTCCTAACTATAAGGACTCTTTAAAGTTCTGATACATTTTAGTGGTAATTTATATATTTCTCCTTGCTTTATTTCACAAAAGACTTAAGGTGGCCCTAAATAAATATAACTGTTCAGTCTCCTAGCCACAGAAGGATGCAACAATAGTATATTAGTTCTCTATTGCTGTGTAACAAATGACCCCAAAACTTAGCAGCTGAAAACAATCAATAGTTATTATCTCACATAGTTGCTGAAGGTCAGGAAGCAGCCTGGCTGGGTGGTACTGGCTCAGGGTCTCATGAGGTTTCAGTTAGGCTGTCAGCTGGGGCTGCAGTTTCTGTAGACTTGACTGGGGCTGGAGGATCTGCTCCAAGCTCACTCTGTGGCTGTTGACAGGAAGCTTCAGTTTCTTGCCATAGCCCGTCTCCATATGGCTACTCATGGCATGGCTTCCCCCAGAGCAATTGGTTAGAGAGAGAGAGCCCGAAGCCACAGTGCCTAATCTCAGAAGTGACAAATCATCACACAGACCAACCCAGTATAACATGGGAGGGGACTACACAAAGGTATGAAATAACAGGAGATAGAGGTTGTTGGGATCATTGTCACGGCTTGCTACCCCAGACAGTGAGAGGAAGACCATGCAAGGTAAGCCCAGGAAGCCAGAAAGCCCAGTGGTCTTGGTCATTTAGTGTTGCGGGAGGAGAGACTTATACCATAGTATTAGGAGCCCCTTAGTGTGCCAGTGCATGGCAGATGTACAGTTAAATAGTATACATTGTAAGGCACACGTCATTTGCAAAAGGTTAAAATTTATTTCTTTTTTTGTTTCAGCAAAGGGTATAATCCATTTCAGAAATATTGCCAACCAAAAATATTAAAATGTTTTGCTCTTGAAGAGAGGAACTCTTAGTTCAGAAAATGTACTCATTAAAGACAGCTTTTTACCTTTATTCCTGTATAAATTCAGTATAACTAGGCCCCATGAAATGGGCATAAGATAAAGAGGAATAAATATTGGAAAGACATTTAAAATATTTTAGTGAACAGGGTAGAGGGGTAGAAATATTTTAAAGTGCATTGCCTTAGTATCTTTTTTTGTGTTGTTTATATTGTTGTACACTCTAATTTGCAAGATTTTATGTTCATATCTACTTTGCTTATAGTGAATATGTAGTTGCTCTTTTCTTATTCTTTAGAATGAAATAAATCCTAATTTCACATTTATAATTTTGAAGCAGTGTAAACAGCCAGTTAACATTTGTATATAGGTCAAAGGACTTTTTAGTTTTTTTTTTTTTTTTGAGACAGAGTCTTGCTCTGTCACCCAGGCTGGAGTGCAGTGGCACGATCTTGGCTCACTGCAACCTCCACCTCCTGGGTTGAAGCAATTCTCTTGCCTCAGCCTCCGGAGTAGCTGGGATTACAGGCACCTGCCACCATGCCTGGCTGATTTTTGTATTTTTAGTAGAGATGGGGCGTCACAATGTTGGCCAGGCTGGTCTCAAACTCCTGACCTCAGGTGATCCACCCACCTTGGCCTCCCGAAGTGCTGAGATTACGGTCGTGAGCCACCATGCCTGGCCATGTTCTTGAGTAGGCTTGAATTAAAAATTAGGTTGTTTCTGCACTTTAGATTTGTGCATTTCATTGTAAATTTTACTGTAAAAGAAAGAAAGAATATTGAACTATACCTACCAGAAGAATTAGGGGGGTGAGGTGTATTGATATCTGCAACTTAACACTGAAGTGCATAAAAAATGAGATGGCTGGAGGGATAGATGAATAGGGATGTGATACAGCCAATATAGTAAAAAGCAGTAAATCTAGGTGTTCACTGTACAATGATTTAATCTTTTGCGTGTTTGAAAATTTTATAAGGGAAAAAATGTTTTAAACTCACTGGGAGGCTGGGTGTGGTGGCTCACGCCTGTAATCCCAGTACTTTGGGAGGCCAAGCTGGGAAGATCATTTGAGGTCAGGAGTTTGAGACTAGCCTGACCAACATGGTGAAACCCCACCTCTACTAAAAATACAAAAAATTAGCCAGGCATGGTGGTGGACGCCTGTAATCCCAGCTACTCAGGAGGCTGAGGCAGGAGGATTGCTTGAACCCAGGAGGCGGAGGTTGCAGTGAGCTGAGATTGTGCCCCTGCACTCCAGCCTGGGTGACAGAATGAGACCCTGTCGCAATAAATAAATAAATAAACCCACTGGGGAAAAATTGCTATTGTATTGTTAATTTGTTCTAAATTGTACTCCTTCCTGAGCCGCTGCAATAAGCTTTTTGCTGTGGGATATGACGACAGCTAGATACTGTCCCTGCCACAAGAGCTTCTGGTTATAAATAGACAAAGACTCTAATTTCTAATTGACCTCTTTTCTTTTTCAGGTTTATACATAAATTTTCGTCACCTTTATAAACAGCGCAGACGGCGCTATGGACAAAAAAAGAAAAAGATCCACTAAAAAGAAAGATTTAGATGGCTTCTTGCCAGTTTGAGCCTAATCTGATTCTTACAGTTTTACCTTCTTGAACCAATGTAAAAGTTTTTTTAATGTTAAATGATTAAATTCTCAGTGAGGCTATCTTCCTTTTCCCCAGTAACATTCCTGAATTTACTGTTATCTTATTGTAGTACTTGCATGACATGGATTCCTGATATCTGATGAGAGGTTCATTCTTGTGTATTCAGTTAATGACACCAAAAGGCTCAGCCCACCCCAACCCTATCTCATGTTCAGTCTGTCTAATACATGCCAGAGATTTTTTCAAAAAGTGCTTTATCCCTACAATGTACTGACAGTTCTTACAGTTGAGATTTGTTCTTTTCAGCTATTGCTTGTGAAAAAAAGCAAGACTATGTCACTCTATAGAAGGCTGTTAAAGTGACTCAGGCAGGAATTAATTATTCTGTACCTAATACTTGTTTAATGGGATGGCATTGACTTTTTGAAAATCAAGTGGACTGAGTCATTGATAAAACATTTCTAAGAGTGGGGCTAGAGAACATATTTTACATCTGACTCCTTTGGCCTAACAACATCTATTATTATAGTGCTCAGCAGTGTGGGCATTGAAGAGGCACAGAATGCTTTGAAAGTAACTAATCAGAATCTTGGAACATCATGATCATGCCATTCTTAAGTAAATCAACTATTTTCAACACTGAAGAAAAATGAAACATTATTTAGAAAACAATGAGATTACAAGTTCCAAACTCAGCCAGGAATGTGGCTCACACCTGTAATCCCAGCACTTTGGGACACCTAGGTGGGAGCATCGCTTGAAGCCAGGAGTTCAAGACCAGCTTGGGCAACGTAGTGAGACCCCTATCTCTACAAAAAATAAAAAAATTAGCTGGGTGTGATGGCACACACCTGTTGTCCCAGCTACTCAAGAAGCTGAGATGGGAGGATCCTGAGCTCAGGCGGTCAAGGCTGCAGTGAGCCGAGATTGTGCCACTGCACTGCAGCCAGGGTGACAGTGCAAGACCCTGTCTCAAACCAAACCAAACCACACACACACAAACACACATACACACACACACACACACACGAGGTCCAAATGGTAGCAGGGATCCAAAGGGAACACAGTATGTAGATCAAACTGGCAGTAACAGTGTACAGCCTTTGACAAACTAGAAACATTAGAGTAGGCCAAACACACCTCCAAACTGTCAGGCTGTGCACAAACATAAAAAATGGCAGCCTTCCATCTCCTGCACTGGCTGAGTCCATTTACTTGTGTACTTGTTCTAGTGAGTGGTGGGACTGTACATTTTTGAACAGACCTTCATTCTGCTGCTGTTCAGTTGGCTTTTTAAACCTGTCTGCAGTAGGACACTGAAAACAGCAAGAACTTCGGGGTGAACACCCGCTGATCCTTTAACAAGGATTTCTGGCAGGAAACTCACAAAAAGCAGAACTGAAAATTTAGACATACAGTTGGCCATTGTAAAAAACATCAGTTTCCTCTCATACATTCCAAGTAAACCAAGTAAAATAAGTGTTGGAGTAACACTTGCATAAAAGAATTTAAGGAGTGATAGCTCTTTCTGTTCTGCCATTCCCAACATTCCTGGGGGAAAGGAGACTCAATGAGTTAATACTATTTCACTGAGCCCAAGATGGAAACTTGGTTTGACCTAAAACATCTGATTAATATAGGCTAGCTGATTTCTTAAAAATTCGTTGCATTGAAGGACATTTTGCATGTCTGTAACACCTGTCAATACTTGTTTGTATTGATTTCTGATATTCTTGCAGCTGACTACATGTAACTGGGCAGATCAGCTTTGCAGTAGATTATGCTGCATCCTCGTGGCAAAATTCTGTATTCTTAGTGATTGTTACAAACCCCTTTATTGCTGTCTGAGAAAGTGAAAGATTGTGTATTTCTATTAAAACATTTACAATCAAAATTCTAATGACTGTGCTTAAAGATAATTTAGTCTAATGGTTCTCTGTTAGTGATAAAGATCTTTGTTCAGGCAAAATATTATGTAGCAGTTCAGCATGTTAAACCAAAAACAGTTGCTCTGGTTGAAGCCTGAGAGTTACATGGAAGGTGGTGCAAATGAAAAACACTGATGATGCAGACAAAGCCTTGAGAAGTTGCCCAAAGTCATAAAGCTAGCTGATAAATTGGAACCATAATTAACTTTGGAATCGGTGATCTGTCAGGATTATCTAGCCAGAAGCTTGCTTAGGCAATGAGGCCTAATCAGTGTCAGAAATAAGGAAACCTCATGATTTATGAATCTATGCCACTTAGAAAGTTGAAATTATATTAAAGTGATAAGACAGACCAAAAGCAAATGACCTTTAGTTTCATAGTGAAACCATTTTCTAGAAAATCAAATATTTTATTTTCATTAAAAAAAAACCTTGAAGAAATAGGAATCATTTTACACATTAATGGTTGCTCTTTAAAAGTTAGAATCTCAAGAGATACCAAAAGCACTTAAGAGTTACCACCACATTTTGCCCAAGTTCTAAGGAAAGTTCTGAAACTTAGTGGTGGTGTGTTTGTACTCAGCAAGCTCCAGACAGTCTGAGTTGCTCATTCCATGAACAGAAGCTTGAAAATGCCCTTATAGTTGAGATATAAACGAGGGAAGAGGTGAAGCTTTCAGGAAGCCAGAGAGCCCTTGCCGGTCAGGTTTCCTGAGGAAGGCAGGGGTGCTCTATGCTCATCAGTCATTCAAGCTTCTCAGGAAATGTGCCCATCATGGGAACAGCAGCTATCTTCCAAGCTTAAAAATTATGAATCCCAGGAAGTTAAAGCCCAACCAGCCAACCACCTTCACATCCTTCTCATACTAGTAGAGTCATTCAAAACAGCAAGTGGTGCTTCTGAGGCAGCCTCAGGAAGGTCTTTGGGTGGCTATTCGAGAGGTGAACATACTGGAAAGGTTTTTACCTAAATCATTTTCAGTTGAAATGAAAAAAGAAGGAAAGCTCCAAAAGTCAGTTTCAAATTCTTTCAGTGCTGCTCCCAGAGAAGTCCGTGTGCAAAGGTGTGATGTTCTGGTCATAAGCGGCATACTCAGAGGTGCCAGTACTGGCCAGCTTGAGCTGCTGGGCAGCATGGGTCAGCTGGAATGCAGCATCAGGGTGGGCTGTCTCAGGCAGCAGTGTGCATTCCCTTTCCAGCATGTCAGCCACCCCTTTCAGCAGGTCCAGGAAACCAAAGGCTAGAGCGGCCTTTCGCAAACGGTTCAGCTCCTGAAACAAGACAGAAAATCACCAATGCTCCTGAAATGTGTTCCTAACACATACTTTCTAAGTGCTCAGTTTAGCATAAGTTCTCCTTGACTGAACTTTAGGGAGCAATTTTATATGAGAACAAATGTTTATTTAGGGACGCCAGTAACAAGAATGTGATGGTTTTACTGGGAAGTGGTTCCTCTGCAGGTGACCAGAAGCAGGCTAAGGAAGACAGCTGAATGAAACAATGTCATCATTACAGTTAATGAGCATTTATGCCACATGTGGTAGTCAGCACTTTGCATCCATCATTTCGTTACTCCTAACTTTAAGGAGGAGTACTTTTCCCCCGTTATTTAGGTATGGAAAAGACTTGCCCTCAATCTGAAAAGGCTCTTAACCCTCTGATGCCACTGTGGTGGGGCCTCAGGCTAAGACAATAAACAGGCTCAGAGGAGGCCCTGGAGGAGTCAGAGTGGAAAGACCAACAAAAAGAAAGGCTGGTTACTGATAGAAGCAGAGAAATATGAAGTGCCCCAACAACCCCTTAGTGGAGTGGTCTGGGCAAGTTATATAGCCTCTCTGGGTCTCAAAGGCCTCATTTATAAAATGAGAATAACCCCTTCCTTACCCACTGCAGAGGCTGAAGCACTTTCCCTAGGCCCTTTTGAGCTCTAATATGTAGAATTATGTAAAACCAGAAAAGAGAAATGGGCTCTCTGACCATCTTTCTACTATCATCTGTTAAAAAAGTGGAAAGTTAAGAAGAAGGCCAAACAAGTGTGTCATCATGAGTAAATAGCTGATGACTGTAGGAAGCTCTGCAGGGAGGATGGACTGTGTGGAGTATGGGCTTCAGTTAGGGAGGGACCTGGCTGGCTAAGAAGCTCTCCAGTTGAACTCTGATTAAAGCTGTTATTTCACCAGCTTACTACATAATTAGGTTTGAAGACAACAGTGACATAAAGGTAATGAGATAACACCCAGACAAAGTAACATGTATCTTCTGGTTAAGATGCTAGCCTGAGGCTGGCTGTGTGTGCCACATTTTAGAATTAGAAAGCTAAGACACAAATGACATACTTTATGCTGCACTTAATTTAATTCCAGCCAAACACCACAACAATAGGGGAGAATCAAGGAGCTAACCTAAATGTTCCCCACTCTACCCCACCCCCTGTAACTTAACAGTCTCTTCACCAATGGTTCTGGATTAGCTGCATGTGATTCTGCAGGGCCATCTCCTCTGCAATTCATAAATGTGTAATGTTAGATATCATTCCTAGAAGCAGAGTCTCTGGTGCAATAAAAATGTTCTGGGGTGGCCAGGTGGGGTGGCTCACGCTTGTAATCCCAGCACTTTGGGTGGATCACCTGAGGTCAGGAGTTCGGGACCAGCCTGGCCAACACAGCGAAACCCCATCTCTACTGAAAATACAAAAATTAGGCCGGGAATGGTGGCTCACGCCTGTAATCCCAGCACTTTGGGAGGCCGAGGCGAGCGGATTACCTGTGGTCAGGAGTTCAAGACCAGCCTGGCCAACATGGTGAAACCCCATCTCTACTAAAAATACAAAAGTTAGCCGGGCATGGTGGCACACACCTGTAATCCCAGCTACTTGGGAGGCTGAGGCAGGAGAACTGTTTGAGCCCACGAGGCGGAGGTTGCAGTGAGCTGAGATCGTGCTACTGCACTCCAGCCTGGCCGACAGAGTGAGACTCTGTCTCAAAAACAAAAAAACAAAAATTAGCTGGGCGTGGTGGCACGTGCCTGTAGTACTAGCTACTCAGGAGGCTGAGGCAGGAGAATCACTTGAACCCGTGAGGCAGAGGTTGCAGTGACCCAAGATTGCACCACGACACTCCAGCCTGGGCAACAGAGTGTGACTCCATTTCAAAAAAAAAAAGAATGTTCTGGGCAATTCCCCATCCAGGAAGCCACATACATTGGTTGCCTGGGGTTGGCCTGGATACCCATATAGGAGTGATGAGGAGAGTTCAGGGCTATGACCCACAGGTCCTCTCAGCTGCTTCCATCAGTCATTCATTCACAGCAGCCCCAACACAGAAAAACCTTCCGCCTGTACAGAATTAGGCCATTTAAATTCTTCCAATTCTTGGATTTTAGGGAAGGAACAGACCTATCACTTTTACTGAGTTTGAGGCACAAGTCATACATCTCTAACCCCTGCCCATATTCACACTGCCATCTCACAGTTTTACTGTCATGAACCATATATTTTGGGCACATCCTCTTCTGTCTGTCTCACCTTATAGAATGTCTGTGTTTTTTCAGGTAGTTTCCTTGCATTTCTTAAAATCTTCTGTACATCTGTCTATTAAGGGTAAAAAAAAAATCCAACATTAGAATTCTGTGGTAAAAAAGGGAAATAATATAAAAGAATGGATCTAAATGTTTAAAGAAATGAAAATGAGAACACAGCTACAATGTCAAGATGAGGATCCCTTCTGAGTTAATGTCAGTTCAACATTAGTAAAGCACTCCCTCCTTCAAAAGGCTTGACAGTAAAATAAATCCCCTGACAGAAACGAACTTGCCTCATAAAAATGTACCCAGTAAACCCATACATCTATTGCCAGGGACTTTTTTGCAAAGACGATTCAATGGGGAAAAAATGGTCTCTTCAACATTTGGTGCTGAGACAACTGGATATCCACATGCAAAAGAATAAAGTTGGACCCTTACATCATACCATATACAAAAAACTAACTCAAAATGGATCAGAGACCTACATGTAAAAGCTAAAACTATAAAACTCTTAGAAAAAAACAGGGGCCAGGTGCAGTGGTGTGCCCCTGTAATCCTAGCTACTCAGGAGGATTGCTTGAGGCCAGAAGTTTGAGACCAGCCTGGGCAACGTAGTGAGATGTGTTTCTCAAGAGAAAAAGAGAAGAAGAAAAAGAAAACACAGCAGGTAAATCTTTATGACTTTGGATTTGGCAATGATCTCTTAGTTAAGACAGCACAAAGCACAAACAACAAAAGCAAGAGACAAAATTTGACTTCTTCAAAACCAAAAACTTTGTGTATCAAAGGACACTTTTATAAAGAGAGTGAAAAGATAACTCACAAAATGGGAGAAGATATTTGCAAATCATATATCTGCTAAGGATCATAATATCCAGAATATATAAAAAACCCAACAACAAAAAGACAAACCCAATTAAAAAATGGACAAAGAACTTGAGTATATACTTCTCCAAATAATATACACAAATGGCCAATAAGCACAGGAAAAGATGCACATTACTGGTCATTAAGGAAATGCAAAAACAAAGACATACCACTTCACACCTACTATGATAGCTATATGATAATAATAATAAAAGGAAAACAATGAGTATTGGTAGGAATGTGGAGAAACTAGAACACTTATACACTGCTAGCAGAAATGTAAAATGGTGTGGCTGCTGTGAGAGAGTGTGGCAATTCCTCAATAAGTTAAAGAGAATTGCTGTCTGACCCAGCAATCCCATTCCCATTAAAATATATACCCAAGAGTATTGAAAACAAATGTTCAGACCAAAACTTATACATGAATGTTCGTAACAGCATTATCCACAATAGCCAAAAGGTAACCCTAATGTCCGTCAACTGAGGGATAATCAAAATGTGACATATACATATAGACATATGGAATATTAGCCATAAAAAGGAATGAAATACTGATACGTACTACAACATGAATAAACCTTGAAAACATCATGCTAAGTACAAGAAGTCAAACACAAAAGGCCACAAACTGTATGATTCTGTTTACATGAAATATCTAGAATAGGTAAGTCCATAGAGACAGAAAGAAAATCAATGGTTGCCAGGGCCCGGAAGAAGGAATGTGGAGTGACTTTCCTAATGGGCACGGGGTTTCCTTTTGGAGTGATTAAAATGTTCTGGAACTAGAGAGTGGTGATGGTACATTGTGAATGTACTAAATGGGACTGAATTGTGTACTTTAAAATGGTTGAAGGTACATTTTATGTATATTTTACCAGAATAAGAAAAATAAACCCAAGATAGTAGTGAAGATTCAAACAAAAAAAATTAAAAAAAAATAATTTAAGAAAAGCTCAGCTATAACTGGTGGTGAAAGTGGTTCTAATATCCCTCTGACAAGGAAGCACTGGGGTCAGGGATATCAGGAAAATAGAAGACCCTGATTTTCCAACAAAGAGGCCCCTGACACTTTAGCCTTGGCAGGATGTGGTTCAGTCCCCATGGAAACTGTGCAGAGAACAGGGCTCAGAGACTGTGCAGTCAACAGAAACTACTTTTGTTGTCCAAGTGGCCTGTCTCTTCTCATTTGGTTTAGGTTGAACTTACTGGAAGAACAAATGTAAATAAAGGTGCTCAAAGGAGAAAAAAGTTTCAATAAGTGATTTTTAAAAACAGGTATAAATGACTTTTTGCTGATGAAAGAAATGTTCCTGAATACCATGCCTGAAAGCATCATTCCTTGATAAGCATATTATCATATGTTCCTGAATACCATGCCTGAAAGCATCATTCCTTGATAATCATATTATCATAACTTCCTATGGAAGTGTTTTTGTGAAATGTAATGCTATGGCTTGAGTTCTACTGAAGGGATGGAAGAAATATAGTTATGAAGACTTTTACATCTTTTCCAAAACTGTTGTTAAAGCCAATACCCATTATGTTATTCAATGCCTCACCATATAAAAAATTTCACACTAAAATTCAATGCCAGGAAAATATGTCTCTCTAGACAAACTGACAAATTTCCTTTCTTTAGACAAGAACAACTGACCTTGGTAACAGGAAGCTCAGAGCCAAAACACTCACGTAAAGTTATTATTTTGCCTTGGGTTCCTGGCACAATTGTCTTCCTTCTTCCTCCTTCCTCTAGGATTCTTATTACTCTAAATTTTGTAAAAAAATGATTTTGCTATATACATGTTTTACTGTAGGGCATCTCAAATCCCTTTTGGAAATAATGACAAACATTAGAAGTAAATGAATTACTAAGTATCAAAGGAAAAGAAAATCAAATAAAATGCCTGCCTGCCTACCCAAATGTCTCCTGTCCCCCAGTGGAAAGCAACATAAATGGTAATGTTACCTGCAGGCCGCTGGGTTTGATCCAGACAGTCACATTCTGGGCATAACTGCGTTTGTTTTTGGGCTGCAGGGGGAATGGACTCTTATTGTCATCCTCGCCATAAGGGTTTTCTTTAGCATCTTAAAAGAAAAGACATTCTTGAAATGACATCTGGCAAAACACAATCAGTTACATTTCCATTTAGACTAGAAGCTCTTTGAATCACTCAATCTTTGATATCCTATCACTTTGTTAATTAAGAAAATCCATTAACTTCAGTCAGGTTGGAGAACCTGTTCTCAATAGAAAGCCACTGATGCAGGAGGCCCATTTAAGTGAAAAACAGCTTAATGTTTTTAAAGAAACAAGCTTCACTTATCTGATTTATAAATTAAGGTCAAAGGATAAAACAAATACATATTAAAAAATATATATTTATACACATACACATAGACACACATATATATACTGCAATTCTATATAGTCTAACCCAGTGCTCTCCAACTGAACTTTCTGTATGATGGAAATGTTCTATATCTGTGCTGTCTAATGTGGTAGCTACTAACTACTAAGCACTTGCCCTGTGGCTAGTGTGACTGAGAAACTGAATTTCAAATTGTATTTAATTTTAATTAAATTTAATGTGGCTAGTAGCTACTGGATTAGACAGCATAGGTCGAGGCATTAAAATAATTAAAAAGGAAAACTATATATAGCCAAATTAAGGCAAAGGGCAAGACAAGAAATACTTTTATTGGTGAAGCATACCCCAATATGGCTTATTAGTTTATTGCTTCCAAAAATGTAAAGCCACATTGGTTTTATAGCTACATGAACAAACAGGGTTTGTCTCTGTACCTGCTTCCTGAGTCTATGAAACTGCCACAAACTTATAAAGCACACATACTTCTAATGGTGTATTTGATCTTTATTATTATTACCACCTTCTCGTGTAGACAGAGCAGGAGTCATTTTCCTACAAGTTTAGAGAACTTAAATCTCTTGCCCAAAAGTTCGTGTTGAAAAATGTAATTAGACCAGTCTGTCTAATTGAGCCAGACATTCTCTATCCCTGATTTGGTCATTAATTGAAACACCTTGATATTGAACCAACACTTCCTTTGTCAACCCTCTTCAGCCCTGACTCCTCCATAAAATACTGGCCCAACTCTCCAGACGTATTTCCATTAATATTTGTCAATATATAAACCTTCTGAGTCAGGCTAAGGTCCTGCAAGTCCTTTCCCACACAACAGTTCATTTCCAACTTTCCTGCTATTTCTATTACTCCTCACTGCCTAGAATGCTCTCCCTTCTCATTCACTCATTTACTCATTCACTTATGCATTCATTATCTATAGTAAGACCCCACTACGTAGCAAGCACTATGCCAGGAATTGTGCCTAGAGAAGATACTTTTCAGCCTCAAGGAACTTACAGAATAAAGAATATTTATTAAGTTCCAACTATGTGCAAGATACTTTACATATTCAACTTCTCTCTTTATAGCAACTCTAGAGCGAAGATGTTATTAGTCCCATTAAAGATGAGGAAACTAAGGCACAGAGAGGTTGGACTTATACAAGGTTTCACAGTGACTCAGTTGGGCCTGCTTCAAAAGCCAACACTTTTCCCACCATTCAACACTGCTGTTCCTTACTTATCCAAACTTACCTACCTATATTCCAAGTCCAGCTCCTATCTTACCCCTTCCATGAAATTGTTTCACATTTTTCTGGCAGATAGTGGTTTTTGTAGACCCTTTTATCCCCTAGCACTTAGTATCAGTACCAAACATTTCAACATCTAATCAGAGCCTATTTTGTACTGTCATTAGTAGTCTGGAGCCTATATGTGGTAACTAACTGGCTTAGGAGACAGGAAATATTACATTTATGAAAGAAGAAATTTTAAAAAGATAGTATAAACAAAAAATAAAAGTTATAAGATAAATTTGAAGATACAGAAGACAGAACAAAAATTTTTAAAATGGGAAAATGGGCAGAAAGAGATAGAAAATTACAAACACAAATCACAAATATATGTTCCAGAAAAGGAGAACAGAGAATACAGAAAGAGGAAATCAAAGAAATAATTGATCTTCCCAGTACTGAAGAACATGAATTGCCAGATGGAAAGGGTCCACTGGGTGCCTAGCAAAATCAATGAAGAGACCAACATTCTGAAATTCAGAATACCAGGGATACAAAGAAGATCACCAAGGAATATAGAGAAAATACAGTTCAGGGTCAAAGGTCTTTGAGTCACCATGGCACTAACTTTCCGTAGCAACACTGGACTCCAGAAGAGACAACAGAGTAATGCTTCAAAACTCTGAGGGAAAATGACTTCCAACTCAGAACTCAATTCCCAACCAAACTATCATTAAATATAAAGAATGAAATAAACATATATATATTTTCAAAATATACAAGATTTCAAAATATTTACTTCCCATGTACCCTTTTTTTCAGGAGGAGTTATGAACAGGAGATCCATAGGAGAGATGTAAAGGGGAGACTCAGGACAACACCTATGCAACAGGTCTGGGGAATAACCATACCATTTATGAAGCAGGAGGATGGGAGATGACGCTAAGAAAAAAAAAAGGAAACTGAGAAAATACCTGAAGAATGTATTTTACTTAGGGAGGAATTAGTTATATAGAAAACAAGCAAAGAAAAAAAATAACTGGGACTGAGCTAGGGGACAAAAAGTTGCAAAACAAAGGAAATACAAATTGGTATAGCTTAGTTGTAAATAACATTTACATCATGTAACAAGGACTGAATACTGATTTAACCAAAAAGAACATTATAACTATATTGGGAGGATAGTAGGAGGGAAAATGTGCGTCTTGTGTAGGTGGGTGGGAGATGGCGGTGTTAATAGAGCTAAATATTCATCCTTTAAAAAGTCAAAAAATGGCATCTAAAATGGGGGAAAAGGGCTGAGTGTGGTGGCTCACGCCTGTAATCCCAACAGTTTGGGAGGCTAAGGTGGAGGATTGCTTTAGCCCAGGAGTTTGAGACCAGCCTTGGCAACATAGTGAGATCTTGTCTCTATAAAAAAATCAAAAAAATTAGCCAGGCATGGTGGCATGCACCCGTGGTCCCAGCCACATGAGAGGTTGAGGTGGGAGGATCACCCGAGAGGTCAAGGCTGCAGTGAGCCAAGACTGTGCCACTGCACTTCAGCCTGGGTGACAGAGTGAGACCCTGTCTCAAAAAATAAATAAAAAATAATAAGACGGGAGGCCGGGCACAGTGGCTCGTGCCTGTAATTCCAGCACTTCGGGAGGTCAAGGCGGGCGGATCACTTGAGGTCAGGAGTTTTGAGACCAGACTGGCCAACATGGTGAAACCCCATACCCACTAAAAATACAAAAATCAGCCAAGCGTGGTGGTGGACACCTGCAGTTCCAGCTACTGGGGAGGCTGAGGCACGAGAATTGCTTGAATACAGGAGGCAGAGGTTGTAGTGAGCTGAGATCACGTCACTACAGTCCAGCCTGGGCAACAGAGCAAGACTCCATCTCAAAATAAATAAATAAAATAATAATAATAATAATAATAAAATGGGGGAACCCCTGACAGAAATAGGGACATACCTATATTATTTAGAAATGTAAATAAGGCTGGGCAGAGTGGCTCACGCCTGTAATCCCAGCACTTTGGGAGGCCGAGGCAGGAGGATTACTTGAGGTCAGGAGTTTGAGACCAGCCTGACCAACAACATGATGAAACCCTATCTCTACTAAAAATACAACAATTAGCCGGGCATGGTGGCTTGCGCCTGTAGTCACAGCTATTAGGGAGGCAGAGGCAGAAGAATTGCTTGAACCTGGGAGGTGAAGGTTGCAGTGAACCAAGACTGCGCCACTGCACTCCAGCCTGGGCGATGGAGTGAGACTCTGTCTCAATTAAAAAAAAAAAAAAGAAATAGAAATAAATACCAAAAGAAACAAGTAAGTTTTAAAAAGTAGTTGTCTCTAAGAACAGAATTGGGAGTAGGAGGGATTGGTACAAACAATAGTGCTATTTTGCATGTTTTGCTCAACAACCCTCTGAGGTTTTACTATTAATTGTTATTTGTTATCATAATTCCAATTCCAAGACTGCTGTGAGAGTTAAATGAGATGGTATGCTCATTATGTCCAGCACAGTGCCTGGCACAAAGTTAAGTTCATTATAATATTAGCTATTATTATCCACACTGAAAAGCAGAACAGATCCAGGAGGAAAGAACAACATGAACACAGGGCAGAGTGAACAGCAGTTCAACTGGAATGAAGAACAATTGTAACAAGCCAAGTGTTGCTATGTTGGAAGCCAGATCAGAAAGGAGTCTGAATGCTACTACTATCTTAGATTATAGATAGGCATCTTTGGTGAAAACCATCACAATAGTCTAGTCAGAGGTTGGCAAACTTTTTCTGTGAGGGCCAGACAGGTTAGAGTGCAGTGCTGCAATCAGGGCTCACTGCAGCCTCTGCTTCCTGGGCTCAAGCGATCCTTCCACCTCCGCCCCCTGAGTAACTGGGACCACAGGTGCACGCCACCATGCCCAGCAAATTTTTGTATTTTTGGTAGAGATAGGGTTTCACTATGTTGGCCAGGCTGGTCTCAAACTCCTGGACTCAAGTGATCCACCTGCCCTGGCCTCCCAAAGTACTGGGATTACAGGCATGAGCCACCACACCTGGCTGAATATTTATCATTTCTTTGTGTTGTGAATATTCAAAATCCTCTCTTCTAGCTGTTTGAAAATATACACTAAATTATTGTGAGCAATATTCAGGCTACCATGCTACAGAGCACTGAAATTTTTCCTCCCTAACAGCTGTAACTTTGTATCTGTTACCTCTGCCTATTCTCCTCTCCTCACTACCCTTCCCAACCTCTAATGACCATGATTCTAGATTCTACTCTGTACTTCTATGAGCTCATTTTTTTTCAGCTTCCATATATGGGTGAGAACATGTGGTATTTATTCCAAGTTTATTTTTGTACACAAAAACTCAAAATTTGTGAACCACTGCCCTGAGCAATCTCCCTCATTCTCACCATTTTAACTATTTATGATAGGCTTACAACCTAAAATTTTATCTCCAACTCTGCCCTCTCTCCTAAACTTCAGACTTCTACAGAATTGTCTCTAGGCACCTCCACCTGTATCTCATAGGCACGAACTCAACATAAACAAAATATGTTCTTCCCAAATTTACTCTTCTCTCTCTATTATCTATTTCAACTAATAGTACTATCTTTCACCCTGCAGCCCAGGTCAGAAACCTGGGGTCATTTTTAACACTTCTCTCTCCATAATTTTCATATCCAAACATTATTGATCCTACCTCCTAAATATCTTTTACCCCCAGCTATTGCCACGGTCTGGCTCTCATCTTCACATTTCCAGGATTAACACAGTAACTTTCAGCCACAGGTCCTTGCCTTTTCAAATCCACACTCCACAGAGATATCTTTCTAAATACAAATTTCTTATCTCTCACTTGGATTATGGCCATACTGTACAACTGCAGGGGGCACCAGACCCTAAAATATAGTTTCCTAACTGGTATCCCCCTGTTCTCACTGTAGCCAGAAGGATCTGATCACATTACTCCTCTTCAGTGGTTTCCCAGTATCTGCAAGATAAATTCCTGGTTCTTCACATTTCAGACAAGGCCTGCTCCACTCTAGCTACTACCAATCTCCAATCTACCATCTGCCCCTCCCACACCCACTCTCACATTTTGTGCCACACTTCCTTTTCTTTCTGTAGGTGTTCTGTTTGCCCAGGATGCCCTTTCTTCCCTTCATTAGCTCAGCAAGTTCCTCCTTTTCTTCAAAACTCAACTAGGGTATTTCTCCTCTGTGAAGATTCTCCTGAGTCCTCTAGGCAGAGCTCATCATCATCTCCTCCAGGCTAACTCTGATTTGTGCCAGTCTGTGATCTTTCCACTTTCCACTAGACTTTGAACAACTCCAGCTAACTCTTTATCCCTTAGGCCTGGCACAGAATAGGTTGCTTGGTAGATGTTCCTGAAATTGAAATGGGCCCAAATGAGTCAAAGATGACTACAGTTGGAACCTGAGTAGCTAGCGGCACAAATGACTTAATCAAAAGGAGGAGGAAAATCAGAAGGAGGAATAGTTTGAGGAGAAAGGGGTGCGGGACAATAGGTCTGTAACAAACAGCTGAGCTTGAGACTGTGACAGAATATCCAGGTGTAGAGATCCAACTAGGAACTGGAAATATGATAGGCAAATTCCACGGAGAGATCAGGTGAGACTAGAGTTATAGATTTGGGAAATGTGAAGTTATTACAGCTGATAAAATAACCAAGGGAGAAGAATAACCAAAGAGAAGAAGGCAAAGAATATGTTGGAAACCATGAGGCAAGGGGAAGAAAAGATAAAACGAAGAGAGAAAGAAAAGTCCGCCAAAGAAAAAGTCAAATCGGTACCAGAAGCAATGTCAGGAAAGCTACAGAAAAAAAGTTTCAAGAAGGAAAGATTACATTATCTAGGAATGACAGGAAATTACTTGAACTATAGTACACCAAGAAAAAAAATTATGGAGATTAGTTTTTCACTCTAAGCCGTTGAAGAATTTGCATTTACTTAAAGCAATCTAAATGTTGATTTCTCCTGAGCTGTAAAATTTAGGAGTTCAAACATCAAACTCTCTTCAAGTTTTCCCCGTACACATCCAGCATCATCCGAGACCATGGCATACCAGTAAGGGAGATCAATCAGTTCTCTGACTGCACAGTCAGAGACATTGAGAACAGCAGAATGAAAACAAAGTCAGGATAAGTAAACTCTGATCTGGATTATACCTGAAATAGGACCCAACTGTGCCATTTTCCCTAGCCATGGGAGAGGTTCTGGGCCAGGCTCAAAGAGAGACATCATGAGGTTTGATTTCTTCTTGCTGTCAGCTTGGGAGTAGAGCATTCCATGCCATTCAGGACTAGATGGAGAGAAGACGGAAGATCAGAAGAACATCAAGCCTGAGACTGTCAAGTTAAATAAGTCTAGCCTGTATTTTTCTCTTGAGAGACACAGGCTTCAGCTTTGAAATCAGGCACATTACTTTTACCAAAGCCAAACCCTAAACCTGAAAATGCATACTGCTGTCCCCTAATATTTCCATTCTTCTGAGACATTTATTATTATTCAGGTAAAATTATGTGGATATGGAAATCAAAAGCAATCTTGAAAGAGAAAAAACAAATCACAAAGGGCAGCAAGTAGCTGGAGAGGTGATGAGGAGGGGTAAAGGCTGTGACCTATAGGTCCTGTCACCTGCCTCACTGAGTCACTCACAGCAGCACCAAGAGAAGCCCTTCTACCACAGGGCTCAAGGCCATCATCCTGTTATGTAAAAGAGACTCTGTCCCCAGTTTCTCAAAGGGTCCCAGATGATTCTCATATTCAGACCAGTGCAAGTAGCTTGGGTGCCAAGAAATATAGCAGACTAATACCTAGTAAGATCTGCATTCCTCTTTTTGGACCAGCTAATTTTAACTGTAGCAGAAATGGAGCCATGCTTCCTTTAATTAATCCTAACTCTTGATCTATACCAGCCAACCCCAGGTAGTGGCCAGAAAATGATCAGTGACCTCCTTTTTTCTAACAATATGTATTATAGAAAGGGAAATAGATGGTTTTGCAGATTTTGAGACTTCAGAAAATGTAAAAGCTAACGGGGTTTCCTCACAGGGAAGGAACACAGCAGAATGATTATGAGTAGGCTCTGGAGTCAGAATGCATGGGTAAGGATCATGGCTCTTTCATTACTAGCTGTGTGACCTTGGGCAAGTTCCACAACCTCTCTTAAGCCTGTCTCCTCATGTATAGAATAGGGATAATGCTGATACCTCCCATATAGTGTTGTTATGAGGGATTAAATGTGCTAACATATGTAAAATACCTAGAGGAGTGCCTGGCACATAATAAAATGCTCAATGTTATTAGCATCTTTTTTTTTTGTTTCGTTCTATCCCCTCATTTTATAGATGAGAAGCCTGTGAATCCTGCCTAAGATCCTAAAGCAAGTTAGTAGCATTGCTATAACCAGAACCCAGGTATTCTAGATAGGATTAGAAAGAGGAAAATTGAGAAAGGATATAAAATAAAGGCAATGTAATTAAAAGGCTCACTCCACACTTATTCTAGGGGATGATTAAAAGAGTAGTTTAGAAGGTAATAGCAGCTAGGCACTGTGGCTCAATGCCCGTAATCCCAGCATTTTGGGAGGCCAAGGTGGGAGGATCCTTGAGCCCAGGAGTTCAAGACCAGTGTGGGCAACACAGTGAGATCCCACTTCTATAAATTAAAAAAAAAAAAAAAAAAATTAGCCAGGCATGGTGGTGCACACCTGGGTCATGGCTACTTGGAAGGCTGAGATGGGAGGATTGCTTGGGCCTGGGAGGCTGAAGCTGCAGTGAGCCGTGATCATGCCACTGTACCCCTGGGGGACAGAGCAAGACCTCGTCTCAAAAAAACAAAACAAAAAAAGGAATGTAGTAGCAGGTGGGAAAAGTGTGTGGCAGGAAAAGGAAAAAGGTGACAAGGACCTTTCTATTTCCTTCAGAAAAGTCTGCAAAATACTTCACTTTGTAAAATGATTTTCCCTTTCATTCAGCCAAATGTAAACAAAGTTTCCTACCCTAATTGAACAATCGCTACCATTCCTTCCACTTTTAGGCTACCATGGAGCAGGACACAAAAGTTGGGTATTTTGCCTGCAATCTGATTGGCTGAATTTTCATCTTCATTGTCATCAGTGATGCCAGTACCCACCTCATCACCTTCTGTGAAAAAAAGAGAAAACAGGTCAGACTGAAATTACCTACAAAAACCCCAAACCCCAATTTATACTCTTGGATGTTTCTAGCCTTTAAGGGATAGTGTAGAGTTCTAAGGGAATATTATAACAAGCAGGAAAAACTCATTCCAGTTTTCCAATATCTACATAAAAGTCAGTTTCCACACATTATATGAATTCCATTTATATAAAACATCCAGAATAGGCAAATCTATATATACAGAAAGGATATTAGTGGTTATTTGGGGTAGGGGAAATGGGGGGAGGGGTCTGGGAGTTGATAGTTAAAGGGTACAGGGTTTCTTTTTGGGGTTATAAAAAAGTTCTCAAATTGATTGTGGTGGTGGTTGCACAACTCTGCAAATATACTAAAAACCACTTTAAATGGGTGAAGTATACGGTATGTGAATTATATCTCAGTAAAGCTTACACACAAAAATCCATTTTCCACAGTTCCACTAGGATGTTTAGTTAGATGCTATCTGGAAGCTTCAGGCACCCATTTAAACAGAATTAGATACAGAGATGTCAAGTGCATTCATAACCAACAGGCTTAGGGCAGCACATGCATGTGAGTCCCCAAAGGTAAACAATGATTACTCTATAAGCTTTTTGACTGGATTCTCCAGGTTCTCTCACACTCTGCTGACAGATGAATCTTCCTACAATTAACTTCCCTCTAAAAATATCTGTCTGCTCTGCTTTGTTCAAAGACTTTCTAATTCAACAGGAAGAATTAGCCCAGTTTAGCTAGAAAATTCAACAGCCCTTACAAAATGGCCCTATTCTGCTTTCCCATATTTTTCTTTTTCTTTTTTTTTTTTTTTTGAGATGGAGTCTTCTCTGTTGCTCAGGCTGGAGTGCAGTGGCGCGATCTCGGCTCACTGCAAACTCCGCCTCCCAGGTTCACCAAATTCTCCTGCCTCAGCCTCCCGAGTAGCTGGGACTACAGGCGCCTGCCACTACGCCCAGGTTTTTTTTTTTTTTTTTTTTTTTTGTATTTTTAGTAGAGATGGGGTTTTACCATGTTAGTCAGGATGGTCTCAATCTCCTGACCTTGTGATCCACCCGCCTTGGCCTCCCAAAGTGCTGGGATTACAGGTGTGAGCTACCGCGCCCGGCCACCTTCCCATATTTTTCTTTTCACTATTCCCCTATATAAATGGTTTATTTTGCTTAATTTCTTTCTTGGTAAGTATACTGGCATGCAGAATTCCCCAGGGCC
This sequence comes from Pan troglodytes, assembly GCF_028858775.2. NCBI lineage: Eukaryota > Metazoa > Chordata > Mammalia > Primates > Hominidae > Pan > Pan troglodytes. Next base: position 57,586,226 of record NC_072414.2, read on the forward strand.
TTAGAACTAAGGGAAATCTGGCTGTTCTCTGAGAATAATAATTATCAACACAGTGATTATAAAGCCGTCTGTGGGTATATATTCAAGATTCTGTCTGTGAACATGTGATTGGTTATAGAATATCCAATACTCCAACTGAGATAACCTGGGCATAAATGGAATGTGGTCATTACTCAGTATGTGAAAACCTGACTGACTACATACAGTTCTTAGAGAAAGCTGATAAATGTAAAGTGGATGGTCAGCTTAAAACAGAGGAAAAGATAATTTTAAAGGTAGAACTAGGATTTGAACCTATAGCCAGTCAGGGACAAAAGCTCCTGCTCTATACCCACCACAGCACAGTGCCACCCCTGAAAAAGATAATTTTAAAGAGTTAGAGTCTAGCATTCTCCAGAGAGATGCTGAATTTGAGGAGATGACTTTATAGTTCCTAGAGATATATGCTGCAGTAAGGAGGACTCACAAGGGCCTGGATTCACCCATTCATTCAACAATATTTACTGAGTTATCTACTATGTGCTGGGCACCAGTAGAACAAAGAACAGATGTGATTCTTCCATGTATAAAGCTGTATTTGACTTACACATTTATCAAGTAACCATCTGATAACTACTTAAGCTTTCTCAGCATGTTAGTACTAGGAAAGGCAGAGCCCTGGATGAGGGACTAAGCATTCTCATCTCTAAAGAGGACCTCCACTGTAAATTCACAAACCAACACACAGTAAATATGTGTCAAAATGTTTCTACCATGTAAAGCAGAATTACTTTTTTGATATATTAAGCAATATTCCATTTTCTAAAATCCAATTCTGTAACTATTCCTTTCCCCTAAATTCTGCAAAATAGGCTATCCTACTATCTAAGATTTAAGAACAACTTTAGTTAATAAGACGCTTCAGACGTATCAGTGGAATAGGAACTCACCTTTGTTAAGTGCTATAGGTAAGACCAGATGTCTGGACAGAACTGGGGGACTTGAAATATCAGCTATATCAATAAATCCCACTATTTCCAAATCTGAAATGAAGGAATCAACATAGAATTAATTCATTCTATGGAAAAGTACATTATTTTCCGCGTATTACATTTCACAAATGCACTGTTTAGGTTGGGGTTTCAAATATGATGACTGGGAAAGTTATTAGATTTATCTATGGAGTCGTCTAATAATTTGCATTTTAAGCTGCTCAGGAAATAATGATAACTGTCATTTATTTAATGAGTCTAAGTTATATGACAAAATCAGCTAAATTTTATTTTTATAAGGTTAGGACCCCAGCCAAGGCAAAAACTGAAAGGTCTAATCCCTCTGTGTAGTCAGGGATGTTCAGGTCACCAGGGGGCATCATAGTCAAACACTTCCGCAGCAACTACAATCAGCCTTTGAAGAATAAAGCTATTGTATTAAAAACATCTCTCTGAGAAAGAACTGTATTCTCTACAAAACTAGGGTAAGCAGTCTAAATATGACAATGATTTCTCTGCTTTATAGACGCTGTAGTAAAGACCAAAAGTATTTGTTGAAAACCTAAAATAAATAAAAATAAATGTTGTAACCAAAAGAACTTAAACATTTCGATTATATAATATAAAAACTTAAAAAACAATAAAAATTATAAAGAAGAAAAAGTCACTCATCATTCATAATCAAAGGAAATCTCTATTAATATTTTATTGATGTACTTTTCAGTCTTTCTTCTAGATTAATACCCATATTTTCAAAAGAATTTTTAAAAATCAGAATCATGGTGAACACCTTATATTTCTTTTTTCTTTTTTTGAGACAGAGTTTCGCTCTTGTTGCCCAGGCTGGAGTGCAATGGCGCAATCTCAGCTAACTGCAACCTCTGCCTCCCGAGTTCAAGTGATTCTCCTGCCTCAGCCTCCCAAGCAGCTGGGATTATAGACATGTGCCACCACGCCTGGCTAATTTTGTATTTTTAGTAGAAACGGGGTTTCTCCATGTTGGTCAGGCTGGTCTCCCGACCTCAGGTGATCCGCCCGCCTTGGCCTCCCAAACTGCTGGGACTACAGGTGTGAGCCACCGTGCCCGACCATATTTCTAATACATTAGGAAGTGTGTTTCTCTGGAGATTTGCTGTCCTTACCTCCCTTAGCTGAGTAATAAATGCATTAGTATAAGCAGCTAGATATTTTTCATTTGAGTAGAAAAAGGTCTACTTTATTTTAAAGCAGTTTAGCTGCAAGAAAGATCTTCCACTAAGAGTTTATATGGGAAAGAAAAGACCTATTCAAATTTACTCATCGAAAAAGGATGGGAAGGAAGTGGAATCTAACTGTTATGAAGGCAACAAGACTTTTGGTACAACTTAATGTACTACTGTCTAGTCACAGTAGAAGAGATGGATGCCTTGCTTCCAGAAGCTAAAGGCACAAAAAGTAAAAAGACTGTTCACAGCCCCTCACTCCAACACTCCTTAAAAATCTGTATACCACAAACAATGAGCATTCACTGAACATTTAATTCTAATCATTTATTGACTGAACAATTACCTATTGGGCACCTACTAAGTGTCAGGCACTATGCTGGACATCAAGGCTGTAATGGTGACTGAAACACTGATAATATCCAGCCCTAAAAGATTTAACATGCACCTAAGATTCAAGGAGTCCACCCACCAATAGGAAGCAAGTCTCCTCTCCACTGCTCCTTGCTATTTTTGACTCTTCACTTTGCCAGTCTCAGTTAAGCATAGTATTGGCAACACGAACCAGGTAAAAGCTGTGGTACATCACTTTCTTTCAGTCATAATATAAGCAGCAGTGCTAGAAGAGTACACTATATCAGATTCAAGAACTCCAAGACCATCTGGTTGATTCTCCCTACCTAGCCAATAAGAACTAGAGGAAGACTTCCCAGGGTCACATATCAAGAGTCATACTGCAAAGTATAGAAGCTAGCCCTTCTTATATGACCTTAATTATGATACTAATTAAGTTCAGTATGTCTATTAAGAATCATCTCAAATATTTCAATGCTAGTGAATACGGCTATGATTTCCAACTCTAATAATTCGTGGTTATAATTATCTAGGATTGGAGATCAACTGATGACCTTACCATAAAAGACCAATATTCTGCCACCCCTTAGGTAATGAATCTTCCAATCCAAAGTGCTGATGACAACAGCACCCTAGTACAGGTTGAGTATCCCCTATCTGAAAATCTGAAATCCGAAATGCTCCACAATCCACAGCTATTACACATGCATGAAGCTGACACGAAGCTCAAAGGAAATGCTCACTGGAGCACTTTGGATTTTCAGATTAAGGATGCTCAATCACTAAGTAAAATGCAAATATCCCAAACCCCAAAAAATCTGAAATCTAAAGCACCTCTGTTCCCAAGCATTTTGGGTAAGGAATACTCAACCTGTACCACAATATATATTTCTTTTCAACCTTCCTAGACAGAGAAGAGAGTAAAAGTCACAAGTCAGAAGAAAGTAAGGATAACAGAGAAACTAAGAAAGAAGTTTTTTTAAAAAGTTACCTGTGTTAATGACTTTAGGGATAGGATCAATTTCTTCATCTACAACAAAAGGTTCTGGCCTGGGGAAGACTTGTACATCAGCAGTTAGGTGGCCACACTTGAGAACAGCATGGAAAGGCGTATATGCCAAATCTATCAGTTTTCTAGAATATGATAATTAATAGTTATAGGAAGAGTAATACGATACATATGAAGTTAATTTTTCAGGACGCAAGGGTTGTTTTCCTTTCAAGTTGGTTCCAAAACTAAGATCTGACCATCTGTAAAACAGAACAAAATCTGACATTTTTGGTGAGGAAATTTCAATTCTGAAAAGCCCAAGAGCAAGTTAATTTGAAATTTTGCTGAGTCATTATAAGGAAGTCAGTATCTACAGACAGTATAGATTTACTTTAAAAAACCATTACTACCCATCACTTTATCTGAAAAATGTACAACTTGGGGAAAATGAAATGACACAATTAGGAACAGTAAAACAGATAGTCTTCCTGGATGTCAAATTATAATACTGGATTATAAAGAAGGCAAAAGAGCTCTAAGCATATACTCACCCAAACATAGACTGTACATTCTTCAAGCACAGGGGGCCATCAATAGTAAAAATCTGCCCTTCACCATTGTTTAAATCTATGAGACGTTCAAGGCATTCCAAGGAATCGGTGCTCTGGAGCTATAAAGCAAAACAGATGACCCTTAAAGTGGCTGGCACAAAATGCCAGATTATTCTCAGCTCACCAAGGTCAAAGCCATTACGATAACATAGGCAATAAATACCAGATGATTTTTTTAATAGCCAATGTGAGAAGAAGATAACTACAACAATTTTGACTCAAGGTTACCAAAGAGGAATGTTACGTAAAATAACACAGGTAGAGCTATTTCATTCAGGAGTAGTTTTGCAAAGATTCTCAGAGGTGACCACAGTATTTACACAGCATCTTCCCTCCAAAGTGTTTCTAACGTCTTTTGGTGAGAACCATCATTATCTACATTTTACAGAGAGAAAAACTGAGGGGAAAAAAGGTTAAATCACCTTCCCAAATGAACGGGAAAACCAAGAATTTAAGTGTTTAATAAAACGTGTATCAGAATAATGTTACTTTACTCTTCTGTCAAAGTCAAAGCACACTCCTGTGAACATTTCTGGTGGAATGGACCTAAGAATTCTATATAAGGGAAATGAACAACACCAAAAAGAACACCTTGACCCTTTATGCACCCATCAGCAGGATGGATAACAACTCCAGCTATGTTCCCCAGATGGGGCAACACTCTGAAATTTCAAAGAACATTTGAGACCCAGAATATTTTCAAATAAAATACCAGCCTCAGCTGAAACCAATGGAGTTCAATGCTACAGTATATACAATATAGCACTAGTGGTATATACTGAAAAATAAACTAAGCTGTAAAATATGCCTAATCAAACTAAAAACTTAGCAAAAGGTATTACCTCCTCCAAATTCGCCATGCACATGATATATAACTTAGATGGGAAAGGAAAAGGTAGTGGAAACCTGTTGCTCTCACTTCGTTGATTTTGAGTGGCTAGGGAATGTCGCAGTGACCCTCTACCAATGCCAAGACAGCCGTCCGTCACCAGGACAACCTGTTTGTAAAAAGAGAGAGAGGAGGTTGTATATTAAATTACATATTTAAAGCAGTCCCATTTAGCAGTGTTTTCACTGCTAGAAAGGGGCACCAGGGCTGGCTATGGTGGCTCAAGCCTGTAATCCCAGTGCTTTGGGAGGCCAAGGCAGGAGGACTGCTTAAGCCTAGGAGTTTGAGACCAGCCTGGGCAACATAAGGAGACCCCATCTCTAAAAAAACTTAGAAAAAAAAAATTAGCCAGGAGTGGTGGCATGCACCTGTGGTCCCAGCACGTTGGGAGGCTGAGGTGGGAGGATCACTTGAGCCTGGGAGGTCAAGGCTGCAGTGAGCCGTGGTCACATCACTGTACTCCAGCCTAGGCAACAGAGAGACTCTGTCTTTTTAAAACAAAACAAAACAAAACAAAAAAACAGGCCTGACATGGTGGCTCACACCTGTAATCCCAGCACTTTGGGAGGCCAAGGCAGGCAGATCACTAGAGGCCAGGGGTTCAAGACCAGCCTAGGCAACATGGTGAAACCCTGCCTCTACAAAAAATACAAAAATTAACTGGGCATGGTGGTGCGTGCCTGCAGGCCCAGCTACTTGGGAGGCTGAGGTGGGAGGATCACTTGAGCCTGGGAAGTCGAGGCTACAGTGAGTATGCCACTGCAGTCCAGCCTGGGTAACAAAGTGAGACCCTGTTTGGAAAAACAAAATAAACCCTCAACCTGGCCCCGCAAAAAAAAAAAAACAAAAAAAGGCATGAGAAAATTTTGTGAGGTGCTAGAACCCCACTCCACATTATAGGATAAAGAATACTATATCTTAATTGTAGTAGTGGTTATATAGGTGTATACATTTGTCAAAACTCAGTGAACTGTATACTTAAGATCAATGCGTTTTACTCTATTTCATCTAATAAAATATTTTTTAAAAGCTTGCCTCTGAACACTTAAAAAAGGACAAAAACATTCACAACCAATTCTTACTTAATTGTATTAAAACTAGAACCCCAACTCTTAGATAAGGAGTTGGTACCTAACATAACAATGTCAAATATGGAATGAAGATTCATTTCACATGTGCTCCTAGGAAGTACTAGCACAGTAGTCTGAACTTTGCCACTTTATTTTCAAAGATGACAAACTCTACGCCTGGTCAACTAAAATGACACCTAGTTAGAATATGTATTTATAAAGGCTATTTAACCAGAAATATATAAAATCTTTAAAATGCATTCTTAACCTGTAATTTGAAAAAACCAACAAAATATACCAACAATGGATAGTAATTGCAAAATCATTTTCCTTTTCTTCATTGCTTCAGAATGATCCTGTGGGGGACAGACTTCCCATGCATCCCAGGAGAGGATTATTTTTGCTCTCCCTAGCCTAGTCCAGTAACTTGATAATAATAGGCCATTAAGGCAGTATTTTTTTTTTTTGACAAGGAGACTCACTCTGTCACCCAGGCTGGAGTGCGGTGGCGTGATCTCAGCTCACTGCAACCTCCGCCTCCCAGGTTAAAGTGATTCTCCTGCCTCAGCCTCCCCAGCAGCTGGAACTACAGGTGTGTGCCATAAAGCCCACCTAATTTCTGTATTTTTAGTAGAGACGGGGTTTCACCATATTGGCCAGGATGGTCTCAAACTCCTGACCTTGTGAACCGTCCGCCTCGGCCTCCCAAAGTGCTGGGATTACAGGCGTGAGCCACCACGCCCAGCCCTTAAGGCAGTATTAAGTGGTGGCACTGTGTGAAATATCAAGATTGGCACTTACTGATAAAGCCCAAGAATGCTTAATAGAGGCCCCCTGGAAGGATGTCATCTTTTGGCATAACAGTCAATTGACTACAAGGCAATTTCCTTTTCTAGGTACCAAGAATTGCTATACAATGATTTACCTCCGTCGGCTTTTTCAGATGCTATGAGATAATGAAATATTTCACGTAATATCAAAATGAAACAGACTTTACTAAATAATAAAGACAGTACAGCTGTCTAAAACCTTGGTTAAGGCTGGGTGTGGTGGCTGACAGCTGTAATCCCAGCACTTTGGGAGGCTGAGGCCAGAGGATCACTTGAGGCCAGGAGTTCAAGACCAGCCTGGCAAACATGGCAAAACCTTGTCTACTAAAAATACAAAAATTAGCTGGGTGTGGTAGTGCACTTCTGTAGGGCGTGATGGCACACTCCTGTAGTCCCAGCTACTCATCAGGTGGCTGAGTCATGAGAATCATTTGAGCCCAGAGGCAGAGGCTGCAGTGAGCTGAGATCACGCCACTGCACTCAAGCCTGGGCGACAGAGCAAGACTCTGTTTCAAAAAAATAATAATAAATAAAAAACAAAATCTTGGCTAAAAATTCCACTTTTTTTTTTTTTTTTTTTTAAGACAGAGTCTCGCTCTGTTGCCCAGACTGGAGTGCAGTGGCACGTTCTCGGCTCACTACAAAATCCACCTCCCAGGTCAAGTGATTCCCCTACCTCAGCCTCCCAGGTAGCTAGGATTACAGGTCAACGACACCACACTTAGCTAATTTTTGTATTTTTAGTAGAGACAGGGTTTCACCATGTTGGCCAGGCTGGTGTTTAACTCCTGACCTCAGGTGATCTGCCCACCTCAGCCTCCCAAAGTGTTGGGATTACAGGCGTGAGCCACCGCGCCTGGCCAAAAATTCCACATTTAAGCAAGTTTGTTTTATAGTAACTGATTATAAAAACAATAACCAGTAACCACCACCTCTACTACAATGTTTATTTTTTTTTTTTGAGACGGAGTTTCTCTCTTGTTGCCCAGGGTGGAGTGAGATGGCACAATCTTGGCTGACCATTGCAACCTCTGTCTCCCCGGTTCAAGCGATTCTCCTGCCGCAGCCTCCTGAGTAGCTGGGATTACAGGCATGCGCCACCACGTCTGGCTAATTTTTTTATTTTTAGTAGAGACAGATTCAGGCTTGGCCCCTTGCCCTCAGGTTATCTCAAATTCAGATTCTTCCTTTTTTTCAAAAGAAGAAAATCATAAAAGTCAGAAGTCTGCATGATGCACAAGGTCTGGTTCTTAAAATCTGAATTTCTCCTCTAAAACCAAAGAAGAAATAGCAAATGAAACTGTGCTACTTGCTAGCTTTCAGTTCAGAAGATACTGACAACAAAACTTCATTTATTCACTATAATGTTAGGAAATAAGACAACCTATATGCATGGATTTACCAAAATAAGTAATGCCTATAAGCTGAGATGCCATAAAAAGCTTTATTTCAGAAAAGAAATTGATGAAAAGGCATCTATTGATTTCTTCAGCAAGTATCCACTATATTCTATAAAACAGGGAGGCTTTCACAAGAAAAAATGTTTTTGTTGTTTTCTAAAGGTGAGTTTATTGAGATATAACTTACATGCAGTAAAATCACCCTTTTTAGTATACAGTTCTATGAGTTTTGACAATTGTATTCAGTCGTGTAACCACCCCCACGAACAAGATAAAGAATAGTTCCAACACGTCCCAGATTCCCTCCTGCTTCTTTTGAGTCAATTCATACCTTTCCCTGACTCCCAGGCAACTACAATCTTATTTTTTTTAAGACAGGGCCTCACTATGTGGTCCAGGCTGGTCTTGAACTCCTGGGCTCAAGTTATCCTCCCACCTTGGCCTCACAAAGTGCTAGGATTATAGGTGTGAGCCATCATGCCTAGCTACAATCTTTTTTTTTTATTAATAAATAAATACTAGTGATGCTACTGACACTACTGAGGAATCCTGTGTTTGACCCCATAATGAAAAGTCACACACCAGGGTCCAGCAAACCATGGCCCACAGGCTAAATTTGGCCCACTGTCTGTTTTTGTAAATAAAGTTTTATTTAAACACAGCCCTACCCATTCATTTACTTATTATCTATGGCTGCTTTCATGCTATAACAGCAGAGCTGAGTAGTTGCCACAGACACCTACAAAGCCTAAAATACAAAAAAACTTGCGGACTCCTGTTGTAGACTATTATGATTTTTCTTTTAGCAATGTTTCTGCTTTTTCCTTCAAAATATGCTACTACTTTTCAAAAGTATCTGTATAGAACAAATTTCCAGTTATCTTTTTCTGCTACTACTCTGCTCTGATTTGATACTAATGTGGCCTACTGTGGAGTCTAAGTAAAGAGCAACAGATTTTATGTTTGTTTGTTTGTTTTTGCCACAGAGTCTCGCTCTGTCGCTAGGCTGGAGTGCAGCGGCGCAATCTCGGCTGACTGCAACCTCTGCCTCCCAGGTTCAAGTGATTCTCCTGCCTCAGCCTCCAGAGTAGCTGGGACTACAGGTGCACACCACCACACCCAGCTAATTTTTGTATTTTTAGTAGAGATGGGGGTTTCACCATGTTGGCCAGGATGGTCTCGATCTCTTGACCTGGTGATCTGTCCACCTCAGCCTCCCAAACTGCTGGGATTATAGGCATGAGCCACCGCGCCTGGCTAGATTTTATGTTTTATACTCCTCACTTTTTAGACAACTCAGTTGAGATGGTTAAGTTTGCTGAATAAAGCGGGGCACAGTGGCTCACCCCTGTAATCCCAACACTTTGGGAGACGAGGTGGGCGGATCGCCTGAGCCAGGAGTTTGAGACCAGCCTGGGCAATATGGCAAAACCTGGTCTCTACAAAAAATGTAAAAAATTAGCCAGGTATGGTGGCATTTGCCTGTAGTCTCAGCTACTCAGGAGGCCGAAGTGGGAGAATCACCTGAGCCTCGGTGGTTGAAGCTACAGTGAGCCATAATAGCTCCACTGCACTCCAGCCTGGGCAACAAAGTGAGACCCTGTCTCCAAAAAAAAAAAAAAAAAAAGTCTGCTGAATAATTGCATTGAGATAATGAAGACAGGCTATATTATACTGATGTTTACAATTTTATCACTCAAAATTATAATGACCCCTTCCAGGGATTGTAGTTCAAAAATTCCACTGTGAGCCCTTTGTGTTTTATATAACAGTACTAGTTTGCAATAAGTCAATTTACTAGGAGGATGCTTTCCTTAAGGCATAACTTTGCTGCTTTCTGAACACATTAGTGTTGATTTAGTACCTTCACTTAAGAAGACACCAATTGTGTAAAATGTAGTTTGTAGAAATTACAATGCATGCTGTGTCAGAGCCTGAAGAAAATCGAAGCACCTCAGTGGTTAATGTTGTTAACTTAGGGCAATGAAAAAGAATTGATCATTACCTGGCAAGGAATTGCACCACCCCATTCTTGCTGAACGATATTGCAAACACCAACTAATGCAGACTCCAAGCAGGTTTTGTCATAATCATCCATATTACTTAGTGCTTCCTTATTGAATAAAAGATAAAATTGCTAGTTACTCTTTAGTTTTAATTAGTTATTAGAAAACAACATAAATTGTTCAAAGTATGAATGTTACACAGGGGACACTGATGTATCTGAGAGCACCAAAGCATAGCTTCTTAAAGAAAAATGCTAGAACAGACTTCTTCAACTATTAAAGATAGTTAAAAGAATTCCATTTATTCTATCCTCTTATCAGGTAAGAGTGAACAGTCCACCAAGTTTACATTTTTGTTAAGTGGACTTTGAAGGAAAAAATTAAAAGGAACTTTTAAACACATCACAAAAATAATAACAAAATCTATTGAATATTAACTATGTTCTAAACACCATCCTAGGCACTTTTATGCATTTAGCTATCACAATAAAACTATAAGGTATAGATTATTAACCTTATCTTTAAATGAAGTAATTAAGGTATAGAAAGATTAAATAACTTTCCCAGGTCTCATGACTAAGGTGGCAGAACCTGGATTTGTAAGTATGCAGTCTGACTTCAGGGCTCCTGGTCTAAAACATTACGTCTCACTCCTTATATAGCAATTCTCTAAATTTCAGAACTGCAGAACATCAGAAATCCTTAGTTTATTCACCTGTAAGAAAGTCAGCATATATACCAAAAGTTTAATATCCTTTTACAGGAAAAGAAATTTAAAAAAAGTTTTTAAGTCACTAATTTTTTAAAAAAAGCTTTTAAGTCACTTAAAAAATCTGAGATAATAAAAGGAATTATTTAACAAAATTTTGTTACTTATATTAAAAAATTCAAACTCTATTGATCTTGTATTTCTAAACCACCTAACAATTGTTAAAACTGTTCAGTTTAATTCCACAAACGCTTCTTCTTTTTTTTTTTTTCCTTCTTTTTATTAAAAATAGAGATGGGATCTTGCCATATTGTCCAGGCTTGTCTCAAACTCCTGGGCTCAAGTGATCCTCTCGCCTTGGCTTCCCAAAGTGCTGGGATTACAGGCGTGAGCCACCACACCTGGCCCACAAACACTTCTTGACTGCTCACTATGGGTAAGACACTGTGTTAGGCACTGCTGGAAATATTATGAATATTATGATTTAGAGATGTTGTCAGAAAGTAAATTCTGACATAACACAGAAAACACCTTTGAAAGATAATATCTACCAACTGAGATTTAAAAATTATAATTTATTGGTATCAAAATCAAAGCTATTTGTTGGAAAGGAAATATCATTTTGAATTACTCTAGAATAAGAAAGGGCTATTTTTTCATTTCCTCAAGTTTTATGGGAGAGTAGAAAAAAATTAAGTGTTGAGCCTAAAGATCCTAAATTTTAGGGAATGGAACACTACATCCTGAGATGCTCACTTTTCCACAGAGAATTCCAGAAAACCAAGAGAGGAAAATAAGGGAACAACTCACAGCTGTAACTCATAGCTGTACCGAAGAAACAGTAGGCATAAGACCTACTGGTTGTGAATTCTTGTTGTTTAGTTACACATATTAAGTACTCATAGACTTATTAAATAATGCCAAAGTTCTAAATGTTCAATGCATTATAACACTGTTTTCCTCCCAATAAATTTAGGCCCTGTACATACAATAACTTACTACATTTTGTACCTGTAGGGTATTATAATCTCTCGTGAAGGGGACCATCAACTCCCAAAGTGATGAAAAAACCACAAGTGCTGTAAATTCAAGCTTGTAATTTGTGGCCATGTGCTCAAACAGCATCGTTAAACCATGGGCTGCTAGGTGCTTACGCTGGTATTCCTCGGACCCCTCAATAGACACAGGTCGGGTCATGGAAAGGGATACATCCATTACCACCACTGTCGGCATGATGAAAATGATCCCAGTGTTCCCAATCAGAATGCAAACAGACAGCTATAAACGGAGAAATGCTGCAGAAAATAAATAAGGTCTTACATGTCATGGAGAGAAAAGAATATTTTTCACCGTAACTTTAACTAACTTCTCAGAAATTAGCAGAGGCAAACACTATTTAAGTTGAGGTGAGGAATAATCTGTAGAGAACTCAGTGAGAGGGAAGTGAGCAGCTTAGTTCATTGTAAGGACCACTCTTAGAATCACCCATTAAGTGACCATAAATCAAAGACCATCTAAATATATCTACTGGAAAAAAAAAAAGCCCTGCTAAATTCAGGTAGCCCTTAACTTTCACACATTCGACTTTTATGCAACTTAATAAACTCCTACATCTCCTAACACTTAATTTACTGAAGAACATTTCTAGTTGTCATATGGTGGTGCTATTTGACAAACAACCATTGTTTTTTGGCACTGTCACAACCTTTTTGCAGTATTACTGCATGTGTTTAATTATTTTGTTGGTTGGTGCTCTTGTTTTAGTAAAATGAATGCCAAATATAAAAATGAAAGGATTAGTAAAGTCATAAACCAAATTAGACAAATTGGAAATCACTACACATAACAAAAGTAATAAACTGTCAGCCTCAGTAGTATTCATTGTACATAAACTGGCCAATGGTGCTTCAACTGTGAAGGAAAAGAACAAAATTAAAGAATATGTAAGGTCGGGCACAGTGGCTCATGCCTGTAATCCCAACACTTTGAGAGGCCCAGGTGGGCGGATCTCTTGAGGTCAGGAGTTCGAGACCAGCCTGGCCAATATGGTGAAACCCTGTCTCTACTAAAAATACAAAAATCAGCCAGGCATGGTGGCTACTTGGGAGGCTGAGGCACGAAAATCGCTTGAACACAGGAGGTGGAAGTTGTAGTGAGCCGAGATCGTGCCACTGCACTCCAGCCTTCCACCTGCCTCAGCCTCCCGAGTAGCCGGGACTACAGGTGCGTGTCACCACACTCGGCTAATTTTTGTATTTTTAGTAGAGACGGGGTTTCACCACATTGGCCAGGCTGGTCTCGAATTTCTGACCTCGACATTGGCCAGGCTGGTCTCGAACTTCTGACCTCGTGATCCACCTGCCTCTGCCTCCCAAAGTGCTGGGATTACAGGCGTGAGCCACCGCGCCCGGCCAAAATTCCATTTGTAAGTAGGCTGTTTCGAACTCAGAATACACTGGTTCATGGAAACAATGTTTACAACTCAGGTTGTAAGCATAGGCGTAAAAGAAGAAACTGAAAGTTCCTGAAGGATGGTTCACTCAAGCAGTATAGGCCCGACTAAAAAAAAAAAAAGTGAGGTCCTGCACAATATTGGTTCAACTACACTATATTAGACCATAACATACGCTCACTAAGGGCAGGGACCATGCCACATTTTGCCCATGATGTCTCCTCAAAACTTATCACAGTAACTGGCACATAGTAGGTGCCCAACAATTTGATAACAACTAATGAACTACCCCTAAATCACCAGATATACCATATATTATTTAGCAAAATACATTATAAATGTTAACTCTGGACACCAGAAACACATTTCCTCTTCTCCTCATTCAAGCAGACATATGGGGGACTCCCTCACCTCTGCCCAGCTCCTGTGGTAGTCCCATTCATGCAGGGAGGCCTTTTTACAAGTTGAGGATCATGAGGAGTACTGCCCTCACCTCTTAGGAGAATGGGAGGAAACAGTTTACACAGACTTAGATCAAATACAAAAAAGCACTTTCAGCCCGTGAAATCTGCTGTTGACAGTGATGACAGCTGGCAGTCTTGCCTTCTCTGAAGACACCTCTGGAGCTGGCTCTTTCTCCCAAGTGATGCATTTGTGTCGACTCCCAAATGCACCTCATTAACAGTTACAAAGTCGTGGGAGATCAATTTAGTACTCAGGTTGGAGTAAAGGAGGGAACTGAAAGTTCCTGAAGGATAGTTCACTCAAGCAGTATAGGCCTGATTAAAAAAAAAAAAAAAAAAAAAAAAAAAAGGCCAGGCACGCCTTTAATCCCAGCACTTTGGGAGGCTGAGGCGGGCAGATCACCTGAGGTCAGGAGTTCGAGACCAGTCTGACCAACATGGTGAAACCCCATCTCTACTAAAAATACAAAAATTAGCCAGATGTGGTGGCGTGCGCCTGTGGTTCTAGTTACTTGGGAGGCTGAGATAGGAGAATTGCTTGAACCCAGGAGGCAGAGGTTGCAGTGAGCCGAGATCGCGCCACTGCTCTTCAGCCTGGGCGACAGAGCGAGACTCCGTCTGGGGTGGGGGGGAATCCCTGCCCACCACAGTCTAGCAATTTTGTGAGAACAACATTATGTATTCCTCACTTGGGTGGATTCTGAGCCCCCAAGTCTCCCACCCCCACCCCACGTGTACTGTTCAAACAACTAGGGCTCTTCTTTCTCAGGAACAGTCTGAGAAATAGGCCCTAGCCACCTATTTGGCCTTGAATACCAAATGTCCATCAGCTAGACGTTTATAATTCTTCCCTGAAGGTGATAATTAGCTCATTCATAAAGAACTGATTCTCAGCAGTCTCGCTCTCAAAGCAGGATTCTACCTGAATTTCTAGTGCCTCACCTGCTCTTTGGCTTTCCCGTCAGCCTCCGGGAGTCCCTCCCCAGTTCTCAGATACAATTTCATCTCTAAAAGTCCAGACTGAAAATCGCATCTGGGAGATGTATTTTTACCTTAAAAATCAGTCAAGAAAATGTGGGATCTGGAAGTCTCTCTTGGAAAGAGGGGGCAGAGGGGAGCTGAGCAGAGGGCGAAATCGTGCAGTTTACGCGGAGCTGGGGACCCCGAGCCTCAGAGCGAGGGGAGGCCGGGAGCAGCGCCCCGGAACTGGCGCCTCACAGACGGCGCGGGGCGGCCGCCACGGTGGCGGGAAGGCCAAGCGCTGGCCCTGGGTTGTTCTTCACCCATAACCCCTTCACCTGTAACCCCAACATGCAACGAAAGGCAGTCCCGGGCCCTCGGCCTCCCCACTCACCCCGTGCCCATCGCCGGACACAGTCCGTCGGCATAAACTTTCCGGCCGCGCGCCACAGCCGGAACTATAAGGCCGCGCGACAGAAGGGAATCCGGCGCCTGCACTCCGCGCTGGGCGGGGCGGTCCTTGGAGAGCTTCAGGGTAGCCCGGGCAGGGTTCTGGCTCATTCCGGAGGGACGCTAGGGGGCGCGGCCTCTCTTCGCGATGGCCAATCCGCGGCCACCCCTCTTCTCCCACAAATCCCCAACTTCTCTCGAGCCTTGGCTGGATTTCCTGCCGTGTCTCTCTGCATTGCCCTGAATCTCTCCCCATTCTCGGGCTCTTTCCTTCCCCTTCTGCCCCACTGACCCATGGGCCTCACCTGGCCCGGTGACTCTGTGTCCGCTTCACACTTTTGTCCCCGCTTCACACTTTTGTCCCCTCACTCCCCTGGGCCCCGTCGGTGCACGAGCCCAACCCTTCCTGCTATTTTCCTCGTCACTCTTTAGCCCCCTCTCTCGTATCCTCTGAACCGGTTGACAGAATCCTCTTCCTGTTCTTTTTAAACTGCAATTCCTGAACTACAAATCCTGGCCGGGCGTGGTGGTTCAGGCCTGTAATCCCAGCACTTTGGGAGGCCAAGGTGGGCGGATCGCTTCAGGTCAGGAGTTTGAGACCAGCCTGGGAAACATGGTGAAACCCCGCTCTCTACTAAAATACAAAAATTAGCCGGGCATGGTAACGAGTGCCTGTAATCCCAGCTACTTGGGAGGCTAACGCACGAGAATCTTGGGGGGAAAAACCCCAAAACTGTAATTCCTGGCTGAGGTATGCTTTGTATATCCTTCTTAGCTGACCTGAGCCCAATTTACCTCAAGACTTGGCCTCTTGGTCTCCTCAGCCCAAATGCTCACTTTATTTCCCCTATCCCCTCTTTGAGGGAAGCAGAGGGCCCTCGTTCCTCTCACCCTGGACAAGGCATGCGTGCTCAGATTTCCCTGTAAGGAACATGGGCTCTTGCCTGTCACTCTGGCCACCTGGTGTCTCCATTGTAGTCTGTGCCTCAATGAGGTCCTTAAGAGGGCAAGAGGTGACTTTCTTTCTAACCATGTAGGGAGCCAGGGAATCCCAGCTAGAGATAGGCTTAGATGGATGCCAGCAGGCTCCTGGGTAGTTACAGTTCAAAGAACAATGTGGAACCACATAGGTTACAAAGTGAGTACAGAAAGGCCTCTAGAAGGCCTCAGGCATTTGCCTTTTTCTTTTAGCTGATAGGATGGGGCGAGATTAGGAGATGGGACGAGGAAGGAGGATGCTTTGAACTGAACAGACAAGTCTGTCTGACTTCTCACAGCTTGTTATGTGGGAGAGTGTGGGGCCAGTTGCTTGTAGTTTTTTCCTGTCCCTGGGAATATCCCTGCCAGCACTGGGGCCCAGGGCCCTGCAGACTGCCCTATTTGCTTCAAAACTTCTTTCCCCAACCTGGCTGATCTCACCATGTCAAGACCTAGTTATGCTTGAGCAGGCATTGGGCTCCAGGTAAGTAAGGCTGCAGCCTGATAACTTAGTCATGATTTCTAATCTTGCCCTATTGGGAGGGATGTGGCCAAGAATGTGTGGGTAAGCAAGTGTCTAGTTACCCCTAATGTGACAACGACTTAGCCATAGGGTTACTGTCCTCGTGGTAATTCTGGCTCAGTTGCAGGGTCTGATTCATTACCTTACCCAACCCTAAAGCTTAAGTTAGTTCGCTGATGGATGATCAAATCTTGTGACCTAGTTCTTCTGAATAACAGGCTTTTGGGAGACTTGGAAAGCAAAAAATCAATATATTAAATTGATGATAAAAGGCACAGCTACCAGGAGGACTGTGTTACTTAGGGCAACTAGTTTGTTTGTTTGTTTTTCCTCCTTAGTGGAATCCCATTACAAATCAGAAGGTTGTTCGGTGACTATAACATCAGAGAACATCAGCACAAAGGTTAGAAGGTTTTAAAGGAGGTGTCTTTCAAGCCATCACTGGCTGATGAATTTCTTTTCCCCACTCAAGCGACCCTCAGCATTTGCGTGTTTCCACACACACATTAAAGGAAATCAATAAATAGTTTCCTTTGCATAATCTCTCATTCCCTTTATTTTTTCCTGCCTTGAAACAGTGGACTGCTGTCCCAAAGGCTTTGAAAGGCAGTGTTTGATCCCCAGTCTGACAGAGGAAAGGTTTATGACAGAAAAACCATGGCTCTCACAGGGGCTAGGTACTGGGGAGCTCAAAGGAAAGTCTAGATATCTCAATCTCCCAGAGCACGTGTTGAAAATGCAGATTCCCAGACCTTGCCAAGTGAAATGGAAATGAAATTTCATGACTTCGTGCTTGAGAATCTTTGCTGTTAAGTTCCCAGGGTGATTTTGTGTGTGTGTGTGTGTGTGTGTGTGTGTGTGGTGACAGGGTCTTTGTCACCCAGGCTGGAGTGCAGTGGCATGGTCATGGCTTCTTGCAGCCTTGACTTCCTGAATTTAAGCAATCCCCCCCCAACCTCAACCTCCCGCGTAGCTGGGACTACAGGCATGTGCCACCATGCCTGGCTAATTTTTAAATTTTTTGTAGAGATGGGGGTCTCACTATGTTGCCCAGAGTGGTCTTGAACTCCTGATTTCAAGCGATCCTCCCTCCTTGGCCTCCCAAAGTGCCAGGATTACAGGCATGAGCCACTACATTTGGCCCCAAGATGATTTTTCATCTACAGAGATAAGGGATAGGGAATGAGTAAGTGAAGAAAAGGCTGAGGGGTGGGGGAAGAGCAGTGGGCCTACTTCTCTTTTGCATTCTTCCCGCTCTTCTCATACGCCCATGATGTCCTTTGCCCTGCATTTCCCTTTCTGCCCCTGTAGTCTGGAGACTGTTCACTCCCAAATCATACTTCCAAGCTCCAGCCCCTTCCTCTCATCATTACCTCCTCCCTATTTCACTATTTTCACCAAAGCAGAAGTCAATCATAAATATGACCCTTCTGTCTTCTGAAAAAAAATTTTATTATGGAAATTTTCAAACATAGACAAAGATAGGGAGATTAGGATAATAAATCCCTGTGTGCCCTTCACCCAGTTTCTGCTGTCAATGCAATCCTCATCTCGTTTCATGTACACCCCTACCGACTTCTCCCCACATATTATTTTGATGCACATCCCTGATAGCATAACATTTTATCCAGGAATATTTCCTTATGTATCTTTAAAAGAGAACTTAAAAATATATAATTACAATACCATTATCAAATTTAACATAATTAACAATAAATCCCTAATATCATCAAATATCGAATCAGCTTTCAAATATTCAGTTGTGTCATAAATATCATAAATTTTACTTTTTTACACTTTGGTTATTTGAATCAGGATCCAAGTAAGATCCAGATATTGAAATCCGTTGCTATATCTCAGAAGTCTCTTTTAATCCACAGGTTTCCCCCTCTTTTCCTTCGAAATGTATTTGGAAAACTGTGCTCCCCCTCCTTTTAAAATTGCTCTCAATCCTCTTTCAGTTTTTTCCAGAGCATTTGAGAAAACCACAAAGCTGCTCTCTATTTTAAATAATGAAAAGACTCACTGAACAAAGAAAAGCTTTACACATTTCCAATTCCAATTAACTTTGCCTCTGCTCTGAAAATAGGGTGAGCTTTATCCATCACTGGATCCCCCAGGGTCTGGCATGTGATGGTGGATATGCATTTGTGGAAAGAAGATAGGAGGGGAGTAAGAGAGGTTATTGGAAAAAAAAAGTCAAAGAGGAAAGCAGAGAAAACTTGGTAGATACTACATTTCTCTAAGAAAGTAGAAAGGAACTTCTTTCTTCCATACACTCTTTCCTTTGAAAAGTGCTATAAAGGCCTAGAGTGGTGGCTCTCCGCTCTTCGGGAGGCGGAGGCAGGAGAATCGCTTGAGCCCAGCTGTTCGAGACTAGCCTGGGCAACATAGAAAGACCTTGTCTCTACAAAAATTAAAATTAACCAAGTGTGGTGGTGTGCACCTGTAAACCTAGCTACTCAGGAGGCTGAGGCAGGAGGATTGTTTGAGCCCAACAGTTCAAGGCTGCAGTGAGCTGTGATTGTGTCACTGCACTCCAGCCAGGACAAGATCTTATCTCTAAAAACAAACAAACAAACAAAATGCTATGAAGTCTAAATTTTTAAAGGCCCCTCATGATCTGCGCCCTGACCCAGGCTCACCACTCACTCTCTTAAAACCTTAGTGGCATCTTTCAATGAAAAAGAAGATAAAGCCAAATAAAACTAGTTTTTAAAAACTTATAAAAAGTAATTTGTGAGGCTGGGAGGCCGGGCACGGTGGCTCACGCCTGTAATTCCAGCACTTTGGGAGGCCGAGGTGGGTAGATCACTTGAGGTCAGGTGTTCGAGGCAAGCCTGACCAACATAGTGTAACCCTGTCTCTACTAAAAATACAAAAATTAGCCGGCTGTCATGGCGGGCACCTGTAGTCAGCTGCTTGGAAGGCTGAGGCATGAGAATCCCCTGAATCCGGGAGGTGGAGGTTGCAGTGAACCAACATCATGCCACTGCACTCCAGCCTGGGCAACACAGCAAGACCCTGTCTCAAAAAAAATAATAATTTGTGTCTATGGATAAAAATTCAAAGTTAATTTTAATTTTTTTAAATCATACTTTAAGTTCTAGGGTACATATGCACAACATGCAGGTTTGATACATACGTATGTATGTGCCATGTTGGTTTGCTGCACCCATTGACTCATCATTTACATTAGTTATTTCTCCTAATGCTATCCCTCCCCCACCCCCCCACCCCCCGACAGGCCCCAGTGTGTGATGTTCCCTGCCCTGTGTCCACGTAATCTCATTGTTCAATTCCCACCTATCGGTGAGAACATGCAGTGTTTGGTTTTCTGTCCTTGAGATAGTTTGCTGAGAATCATGGTTTCCAGCTTCATCTATGTCCCTGCAAAGGAGATAAACTCATCCTTTTTTATGGCTGCATAGTATTCCATGGTGTATATGTGCCACATTTTCTTAATCCAGTCTATCATTGATGGACATTTGGGTTGGTTCCAAGTCTTTGCTATTGTGAATAGTGCCACAATAAACATATGTGCACATGTGTCTTTATAGTAGCATGATTTATAATCCTTTGGGTATATACCCAGTAATGGAATTGCTGGGTCAAATGGTATTTCTACTTCTAGATCCTTGAGGAATCACCACACTGTCTTCCACAATGGTTGAACTAATTTGCACTCCCACCAACAGTGTAAAAGCATTCCTATTTCTCCACATCCTCTCCAGCATCTGTTGTTTCCTGACTTTTTAATGATCGCCATTCTAACTGGCATGAGATGGTATCTCATTGTGGTTTTGATTTGCATTTCTCTGATGACCAGTGATGATGAGCATTTTTTCATGTGCCTCTTGGCTGCATAGATGTCTTCTTTTGAGAAGTGTCTATTCATATCCTTTGCCCAGTTTTTGATGGGGTTGTTTTTTTCTTGTAAATTTGTTTGAGTTCTTTGTAGATTCTGGATATTAGCCCTTTGTCAGATGGGTAGATTGCAAAAATTTTCTCCCATTCTATAGGTTGCCTTTTCACTCTGATGGTAGTTTCTTTTGCTGTGCAGAAGCTCTTTAGTTTAATTAGATCCCATTTGTCTATTTTGGCTTTTGTTGCCATTGCTCTTGGTGTTTTAGTCATGAAGTCCTTGGCCATACCTATGTCCTGAATGGTATTGCCTAGGTTTTCTTCTAGGGTTTTTATGGTTTTAGGTCTAACATTTAAGTCTTTAATCCATCTTGAATTAATTTTTGTATAAGGTGTAAGGAAGGGATCCAGTTTCAGCTTTCTACGTGTGGCTAGCCAGTTTCCACAGCACCATTTATTAAATAGGGAATCCTTTCCCCATTTCTTGTTTTTCAGGTTTGTCAAAGATCAGATGGTTGTAGATGTGTGGTGTTATTTCTGAGGCCTCTGTTCTGTTCCGTTGGTCTATATATCTGTTTTGGTACCAGTACCATGCTGTTTTGGTTACTGTAGCCTTGTAGTATAGTTTGAAGTCAGGTGGCATGATGCCTCCAGATTTGTTCTTTTTGCTTAGGATTGATTGTCTTGGCAACGTGGGCTCTTTTTTGGTTCCATATGAACTTTAAAGTAGTTTTTTCCAATTCTGTGAAGAAGGTCATTGGTAGCTTGACGGGGATGGCATTGAATCTATAAATTACTTTGGGCAGTATGGCCATTTTCACGATATTGATTCTTCCTATCCGTGAGCATGGAATATTTTTCCATTTGTTTGTATCCTCTTTTATTTCGTTGAGCAGTGGTTTGTAGTTCTCCTTGAGGAGGTCCTTCACATCCCTTGTAAGTTGTATTCCTAGGTATTTTATTCTCTTTGTAGCAATTGTGAACGGGAGTTCACTCATGATTTGGCTCTGTTTGTCTGTTAATGGTGAATAGGAATGCTTGTGATTTTTGTACATTGATTTTGTATCCTGAGACTTTGCTGAAGTTGCTTATCAGCTTAAGGAGATTTTGGGCTGAGACAATGGGGTTTTCTAAATATACAACCATGTCATCTGCAAACAGGGACAATTTGACTTCCTCATTTCCTAATTGAATACCCTTTATTTCTTTGTCTTGCCTGATTGCAAGTGTTGGCCAGAACTTCCAACACTATGTTGAATAGGTGTGGTGAGAGAGGGCATCCTTGTGTTGTGCCGGTTTTCAAAGGGAATGCTTCCAGTTTTTGCCCATTCATTATGATATTGGCTGTGGGTTTGTTATAAATACTTCTTTTACTAGAGACAGGGTCTTGCTATGTTGCCCAGGATGGTCTTGAACTCCTAGTCTCAAGCAATCCTCCCTTCTCAGCCTCCCAAAGTGCTGGGATTACAGGAGTGCACCACTGCATCAGGCAAAATTCAAAGTTTCAAAATAGATGAAGTGAAAAATAAGCATTTGCTTTCCTAGAAGCAACCATACATATCTCCCTGCCTCAAGTATGATTCTAGCCACTGGGTTGGAGAAGTGAAATATCAGCATTGTTGTTTGTTTTTGTTTATTCTATATCTATTGGTGACAGAAGTATAGACATTCTTACATATGCTTTGCAAAATTGTCTCTACGTATGTATGTATATATGTGTATGTATATACATATTATATAGACTATATGATATAACATATATAATACTTTCTACCTAAATGCAATAATGTTATATATACTGTTCTGCATCTTGCTTTTATTGTTATTGATTTATTAATATATCTTGGTCATCACCTTCATTCCTTTTAACTGCTGTATATAATTGACTATTGTAAAGATGTGCCATTATCATTTATGTAATCAGTTTCCTATTGACATTTAGATTTCAGTTTTTGCTACTACAACCAAAGCTGGAAAGGGCCTGGTAGACTAATATAGGGGCTTTTTCTCCAATTGAGATGGGAAGCCACTGGAAATTCTGGCATATAGGAGGGACATTATCTGATTTACAGTTTAACAAGGTCACTTGGGCTGCTATACCCGATTTACACATCTTCACCGGTATCTTCGATGGCACTGGGTGTTATTTAAATTTCTTACTCTTTGTCAGCTTACACGGAAAAAAAAAGGTATCTTGCTGTGCCTCAATCATCATGCCTTTGTAAAGTCAGATTTGACTTGGGAGTTTTACTTGGTGGGCTGTTTCTCTTACTTTGACGGGGGTTGTGAATAGTGCTGGGACTGTGTGGTTTCCTGCTTGGCCACACTGAAGTCCTCTGAAATCACCTCTCTGACCTTTTCTGTAGGCCTCTGGCCCCTCCAGAAGGGCACTTGACTGTAAGGATGAAATCCTGTCTCTGAGCTGCACTCAGTGTGAAGTGCCACCACCTGCATCTCCCTGTCTCAGGTATGGTTCTAGCCACTGGCTTGGAAAGATGTGTCATAGGATGTTTGGGGACTTATTTTGTTGTTTTCCACCAGTGACAACTGTACAGCCATTTTTAATCCTATAAACAATATAATATGCACAAATAAAACAATATAAACAAAAGGTCTTAGGCCGTGACATTGTACAGGTTGGACAGATCAAAGTGCTTTTCCACAGATTCTCTCGCTGTTACTCTAACAGCAGTTCCATAAGGAAGCTTGTCTTTCCTGGTTTCATAAATGAGGAGCCTGAGAATGAGAGACCTTAGGCTTGCTCCTCATCAGACTTGTTACTTTATTAGAGGTTGCAAAGCAGTACCTGTAGGTTAAATTCAGCCCTCAGACTCATTTGTTTGCTTCCTAATATTTTTAAATTGTTTGACATTGGAATAATTATTGGTGGGTCATTTATTCTCTGTCCAGACATAGCCCCCAGCATGCTCCAGTTACTTAGAAAATGATTGATGTAACTTAATTTTATCTACCCGGGACCTAAAGGCATTAAAATTTGCAACCCATCAATGCTTGCTGTCTGCCAGATTAAAAAAAAAAATAAATAAAATTTGCGACACTTTCAAATCTTGTCTACTTTCTACTGTACAACTGTAGAGTCGGCTGCAACTCCTGATGTAGACCCAGAAATAAACCAGCCTTAGCCACAAACCCTCCACGTCAGACGAAAAGTCTCGTTCCCTCTTCTTTCTGTTTTAATAAAAGTTAGGAAAGGCCTAGAGCTTTGGAGGGCAAGGAAAGCCCTCCTTGCCGTCCTGCCAAAGCTCTAAGATCTGCCTTCCTCACCCCCTTATCTTATCGTGAGGGTCAGAGCCAGTTCTACCCCATCTGTTCTTCCATCCTGTTCCAGGGGAGGGTATAAAATGAGGCAATTTTGTAGAGCAAATTAGATCAGCTTCCTCTTCTCAGTGGTGCTGGCCATTCTCCATCCATTTGCTCTCAAAAGATCATGAGCTTTTTGAGTGGGCATTCTCCTCTCCATCCATGTGTAGCTCGGGGCCCCCATCTCTGAGCATCTTCCTCACTGGGTTATGCTTTTTATATTTAATATATATAAAATGTATTTAATAAATAACTTTATTTATAATATTAATAAATAAATAAACTCATTTATTTATTAAATACATTCATTGCTTGCCAAGCACTGTTCTGGGCTCTGGGGATTCAGTGGTGAATAAGACAGGCAAGTTCCCTGTCTTCTTGGAGTTCACCCGCTAGTAAGAGTTGCACACATTAATCAGGTGATTGCACAAATAAATACACGGTAGAGTGTTGTAACAATGAAATGCATGGAAACCTGCTGACCCCTCTAACACAATCTGATTGTGATACCTAAAAGCAGAAAAACAACAATAGTACCTGGCACTGTTAATATGTTTTACAAATTAATTAATCCCCACAACAACCCTATCAAACAGGTAATGTCATTATCATCCTCATTTTACAGGATGAGAGGTTTATAACCACTGAGAAGTTAAATAACTTGTCCAAACTCACATGGCTAGTACAGAGGATGCTTCCATTCTTGGTTGAGCAGCCAAATTTCCTGCTGAATTTCAAAATGTGCCAGAATCCCATGATAATAAGACAGAAGAAACTGGGTTTACCCCCAGCGGGTAGGATTTAGGTTAGACACCAGGAAGAACTCCTTGGCAACATTTATGAACATATGAGAGAAAGGAATCACTTTTCTGAGGATTTCCTTCTCCCCTGAATTTTTTATATTGAATAAACAACATTGTAAAAATAGAGGAGTTATTTCAGAAAAAAGATCACTCATTTTACTTTGTGAATTATATTCCTTTTTTCATCTTTCTGGGCCAGATTGAGACTGTGTTACATAGTGGCATGAAAAGGGAAAGAACTAGATTTTGTTCTGCCCACAGCAGCATAAAGGCAAGGACATGTAACTAGCAGACCTCAGGTCCTGATCCCAGGCTTCCAACATCCAGAGTGACCCCAGCATACTCAGAGATGAAGCCAGCTCTTCCACAGTGGGTGGGCCCTTCTGTGGGCTTCAGCAGAGGGAGCTCGTGACCTTCTTACTGTTCCAGGCCACTCAAGGTGAAGCAGGGTAGAGGTGAGGCTGTGAGGATTAACTGCTATTTCAGATGAAAGTAACCCAAAGCATCATGCACCCAGGTACTCTGGAGGAAACAGGAAAGGGAGAAAGGGGCAGTCAGTAAATGTCAGGCCGAGTTAGCTGAATGATTGAAAGGGCTTCCAGATCAATGGTTAGGATCACAAGATCCCCACTACCTTACCCTACTCCCACTTTGATCAGCTCCAAGTCATGGGCTGGAGGCGCGGGGGGCTCAGGGCGCCAACTCCTCAGGTATCTTGGGATGTCCCAGCCTGCTCTGGGGAGATCCATTAGTGCCCTCTACACCAAGGATTTCCTTTAGGCCTAATAAAATAGATTTCATGTATGAATTGCTTTGAAGTTTGCTTGGTGTTTTCTCTATAATCTTTGTTTTTTATTTTGATTCTCACATTCACCTTACAAATAGGAAGGACAGGTATTATTATCCCCACATTTACTTTTAGATTACATTAGAATCACACAGTAGCAAGTCGAGCCTAATGCTAACTGAGGTCTTCTGATCTCTTAAGCCCCAGTCACTTTCCCTTCATTTTCTCAGAGCGCCTTCTGAATCTTTTCAAAACTTTCCACCATCTAAGCATGGAAACCCTAGACCACCTCTCATTCTCATAGCTTAGAAACAAGTTTGAGAAATCTCCCCAGTTCCTCCATTGACTTTGTGGGCCCACAGTGAGCCCCTCTGTGTCCCTGGTGGAAGGCCCACTCTCTCAGGCTTGGTCAGGTGCACTGGGACCCAGAACTTGTACAATGCCCTGATAAGCTTCTTAGAGGAGGTGGGTATTAGCCACGATCGGATATTCTTCCCCTGAGCTGCCCTTCACACCCGACCCTGCCTTGAATTAGGATTCCATAGGAGAGCTGGGGGCAGGAGAATGGGGTGTTCCCTGCTGTCCAGCTTCAGACCCACTCTTTGAGATATTGGATTCTGACAAGTTTCCAGAGCTGAGAAGACAGCCAGATGTCAAGGTCTGAAGGTAAATGATGTAATTAGGTAGGAGGGATCAGCTGGGGTGCCAGTTCAGCTCTGTTACATAACACAGGAACATTAGAAAGAGAGAGACCCTCTGAAATTTCTGCTGGGGATACGAGTGGGCTTGCTGCAAAGTGTTGAGTTCATGGCAAGGATCGGGGGGCTGCAGGGAGATAGTGGAAAGAAAATTATAGAAATCAGGGACAAAGAAGGAAGTTCACTTATTCCTACTTTTCCTTTTGCTTGTCCCTCTCTTGCTTTTTAAGACAAGTACCTTTGCATCTCTGATTAGTGTGGCATGCAAGAAAGAAAGGGGAGTTAGGAGGCTCATCTGCTTGGCTACTCACTAGCTGTGTGATGTTAAGCAAGTCACATCTCCTCTCTGGACCTCTGTGTTTTCATATCTCAGATGAGGAGTTGTACCAGACAGATTCCATGGGTTACTCAGCTCACTTCTAATATATCATATGCAAAACTAATCATTTCCAGTTATTGTTTTGTAGTATTTTGTGGACATTAATTAGAGATTTAATAAATAGTTACTTGGGCTGGGCCTCAATGCCCTTCTTTATAAAATGAGGATTCTTTGAGGGCCTTTCATGTTCTTCCCTCCTTCATTCTTGTATAAAACTAACCTTTCTGTTCAGTGCTTTTCTTTTTTTTTTTTCTTTGAGACAGAGTCTTGCTCTGTTTCCGAGGCTGGAGTGCAATGGTATGATCTCAACTCACTGCAACCTCTGCCTGCCAGGTTCAAGCAATTCTCCTGTCTCAGCCTCCTGTGTACCTGGGATTACAGGCATGCACCACCACGCCTGGCTAACTTTTGTATTTTTAGTAGAGATGGGGTTTCACCATGTTGGCCAGGCTGGTCTTGAACTCCTGACCTCAAGTGATCCGCCCACCTCAGCCTCCCAAAGTGCAGGGATTCCAAGCATGAGCCACCGTGCTCGGCCTGTTCAATGCTTTTCATATGTTTTTACTCGCTCAACATTCCTGTGACACTGTTATTATTCATATTCTAATTTAAATTAAATTAAATTAAAAATATTATAACATGCACATGATAAAAAGGTCAAACTAACAGAATATACAGTGAAAATAAGTCACCTTCTGACCTTTGATCCTCAGTTTCCCTTCCCCAGATGTCCTTCTAGAGATTATCTTTGCATAAACAATATATATGTTATCATGCCCATTTCACAGATGAGGCACCAAGGCTCAGCCTGTCCAGGATGACACAGCTGGTAAGCAGCAGAACAGGGAGTCTAGGCTTTCAACTCCATTCCCCATGATCCTCCCACCATGCCATATTCTCTGGGAAGCTCTATAACATTAACTTTTAAGCTTTGCCCACTCTGGATGGTGGAATTGTTTTAAGTCAGTTCAAAAAAATACATGGAGCCTTAATGTCCCTGGCAATGCCCTCCACTGCTGCCTCTTTTTGTCTATAGCTTAAAGCCATATCTCCCTACCTCCTTCCTGCCTTTGATAAGGTGAGACCTGTGGCCTGACACCAGCTATGGATGACTGAGCTCCCAGGATCTTAGGCTTGGACCTGAAGAGTACTGGCAGATCTTTTGCTGAGAGCCCAGGGAGGACTTGGTAGACTCCATAGTGCACTCAGGCTCCAGCTCAGGAACCTGGGGGGCTGGCATGCCTACATAGTACAGAGGACCCCTAGGCACTCTTTCTCTTAAGAGTAGGCATTTTCCTCTGGAGCAGGGGGCAGGAGTAGTTTACTCTTGCAAAGACCCCATGCATGATACTTTTGTGTTCCTGGGGCTTCTATTATCACTTTTTTCTATATGAGGGTGTTATGGATCCCAGATCTCCTCTTAGTGGTAAATAATCTCTTTTTTTTACCCACCTAGGGTTGTGGATACCCCCTGGCTGGGCTTCATGGAGAAATCTTTTCTGATCACCAACCTGAATCCCAGAGTAGCCTCCATCTTAGGACAGAATGAGAGGCCTTCTGTAACCAGATATAACTGGCCAGCATGGGGAAATTGATCAGGATGGGGCCGCAAGAGAGGTGGTTACTCCGGACAAAGCGGCTTCATTGGAGTCGCCTCCTCTTCTTACTGGGAATGTTGATCATCGGTTCTACTTATCAGCACCTTAGGAGACCCCGGGGCCTTTCCTCATTGTGGGCAGCAGTCTCTTCTCATCAGCCTATAAAACTGGCCAGTCGGGACCTCTCCAGTGAAGAGATGATGATGGTGAGCAGCAGCCCTTCAAAACCTAGCTCCGAAATGGAGGGTAAGATGCTGGTACCCCAAGCCTCAGTGGGCAGTGATGAAGCAACACTGAGCATGACAGTGGAGAATATCCCCAGTATGCCTAAAAGAACAGCCAAGATGATCCCAACAACAACCAAGAATAATTACAGCCCAACAGCAGCAGGTACAGAAAGAAGGAAGGAAGACACCCCAACATCCAGTAGAACACTGACTTACTACACCTCAACTTCAAGCAGACAAGTAGTAAAAAAGTATACCCCAACACCCAGGGGAGAAATGAAGAGCTACAGCCCAACTCAAGTCAGGGAAAAGGTGAAGTATACTCCTTCCCCACGTGGTAGAAGAGTAGGCACTTACGTGCCATCCACATTCATGACAATGGAAACAAGCCATGCGATCACCCCCAGGACAACAGTGAAAGACAGTGACATTACAGCAACCTATAAAATACTCGAAACCAACTCTCTTAAGAGAATAATGGAGGAAACAACCCCAACCACTCTCAAGGGAATGTTTGATAGCACCCCAACTTTTCTGACACATGAGGTAGAAACAAACGTCTTGACTTCTCCAAGGAGCGTCATGGAAAAAAACAACCTGTTTCCCCCCAGAAGAGTGGAAAGTAACAGCTCAGCCCATCCCTGGGGGTTAGTGGGAAAGAACAACCCGAAGACTCCCCAGGGAACAGTCCTGGTGCATACCCCAGCCACCTCTGAGGGGCAGGTGACAATAAGCACCATGACAGGCAGCAGCCCAGCAGAAACCAAAGCCTTCACTGCTGCCTGGAGTCTTAGGAATCCCTCACCCAGGACCAGTGTATCAGCCATCAAAACAGCCCCAGCCATAGTCTGGAGGCTGGCAAAGAAACCTTCCACAGCACCCAGCACCTCAACAACCCCCACGGTCAGGGCAAAGCTGACCATGCAGGTCCATCACTGTGTGGTTGTGAAGCCAACCCCAGCCATGCTCACCACTCCCTCCCCAAGCCTCACAACGGCCCTGCTCCCAGAGGAGCTCAGTCCCAGTCCCTCAGTGCTGCCTCCCAGCTTGCCAGACCTCCACCCCAAGGGAGAGTACCCCCCAGATCTGTTCAGTGTGGAGGAGCGGCGGCAGGGCTGGGTGGTCCTGCACGTTTTTGGCATGATGTATGTGTTTGTGGCCTTGGCCATTGTTTGCGACGAGTACTTCGTTCCAGCCCTGGGTGTCATCACAGACAAGCTGCAGATCTCTGAGGATGTGGCAGGCGCCACATTCATGGCTGCTGGAGGCTCTGCTCCTGAGCTCTTCACCTCCCTCATCGGTGTCTTCATTTCCCACAGCAACGTGGGCATTGGTACCATTGTGGGCTCTGCTGTGTTCAACATTCTCTTTGTCATTGGTACTTGTTCCCTCTTCTCCCGAGAGATCCTCAACCTCACCTGGTGGCCCTTATTCCGTGATGTCTCCTTCTACATCCTTGACCTGATAATGCTCATCCTCTTCTTCCTGGACAGCCTCATTGCCTGGTGGGAGAGCCTGCTGCTGCTGCTGGCCTATGCCTTCTATGTGTTCACCATGAAGTGGAACAAGCATATCGAGGTCTGGGTGAAGGAGCAGCTCAGCAGGAGGCCACTGGCCAAGGTCATGGCCTTAGAAGACCTCAGCAAGGTAAGGACAAATTGGCTCAGGTTTCTCTAGCCCCTTTGAGATGAAAGGATGTGGCGAAGCCAGGACCTGAAGAGAAGGTGCTGGATCAGACCTCAAGAGATGAATGCTCTGGTTCCCTTACTATTTATTCAACATTTATAGAGTACCTGTTCTCTGCCAGGCACTGTGCTGGGGCCTTTGTAAGCATGACATTGGCTCAACCCCTAATCACCCTATAAACTGGTTATATTATGATCCCCATTTGCAGGAGAGAAAACCGAAGCCCAAAGAAGTTAAACCACATGTTCAAGGTCACACAGCAAATAGGCAGTGGAGCCAAGATTTGAACTTGGGTTGGTGCGACCAGGTGTTTGGAAATGACATTTGAGTTGGGCTTTGGAGAATGTCCAAGAAGATGCCAGGCGAGGAAAAATGATCATCTCTTCCATGTGCATGGCGTTCAGGGTTTAGCTAGCACCCTCATTTTCATTTAATCCCATTAGTTCACATTCCAGACTTGGAGGGGCTGATGGCTTGGATGGCATCTGAGAAGGGGGAGGGTTTTATATTTTTGTTTTGTTCTGAAAATATTAGAGAAGATGGGAGCTCTACTCACCCACTGACAAGCTAGCCCTGGGGACAGAGCCCTTCTCTCTGTGCCCGCTGGAGACCAGACACCAGGAGCACTAATCCTGGGCTTTCTCCTGACCCATAAGTTCCTTTCCAAGAACTTCTCTGCCCGCTTGAGGGACCTTCCTGTTAAATTCATTGGATGATTCAATAACCTGGAAGATTATTAATTGCAGAAGTGATCTCTGAAAATTCATTCCAAAATTTTTTGGGTTTTTTGGGTTGGGAGTAACTGGGACTACAGGCACATACCACCACACCCGGATCATTCCAAGTTTTTTGTTCCTTGAGACTCTAAAGTGAGGGTACCTTAGGGAACACGGACCCCACTTCTCTCCTGCTCCTAAAGGGTGAGTTTGGGTAAGGGTTGGCTCACAGCCTGCCTATTCCAGGTCTCAGAGAAGCCGCTGGTGTGAGCAGAATTTTGCATGCAGAGTGGAAGGACTTAGCTACTTAATCCAGAGCAGTTTTGATGAGTGAGCAGAATGGAGACCAAACTCAGCAACGTGTCTGTGAGATATTTGAGGCAAGGGAGATTAAATGCACTTCCTTTAGACTTTTTAGATAACATGTTGTTCTGGCCAAAGCACGGAATAGAGAGCCAGGAAACCTGGGTTCTAATCTGATTCTGCCTCTAATGAATTGTGTGACCATAGACAGGTCCTTTGCCCTCTCTAGGAGAAATGACAGAGTCCAACTAATCACTGAAAGGTCCTAACTCTAACATTCTATGATAATGTCTGTGTCCAAGTGAGTTCAGTTCTGTCAGGACCCAATGCAATGGTTATTTGTCTGATCTGGTCAACTGAGCTTCTATTGTGTCATTTGCAGATGATCCAAAAAAGGAAATATCCTGCCCAGGGTCATATAGCCAGCAGGTATCAGAACTGGAACAGGAACCCAGTCTCCTAACTCCCCATTCAGTGCTATTTCCCACCAGACTGTCCTCCATGAAGCCAAAGGCTTCAAAAAGAAAGAGAGGCTTAGAGCATTACAGAATTTAATACAAGGAAACAGGAACCTCCCTCCTAATGCAGGTCTTAGGGCAGGCCTCGCTAAGTTCTCAGGGGTGGCCATGAAGTCCTGGTATTCTCCTCTGAAGAAAATGCCTAATGCTTTGGTGTACAACAGGCCAGCAGTTTCCAAAGTGCCTCTGACTTGCTTCCTAGTCCCTCATAGTAATTCTGCTTTTATTTAGACTCTACAAACTCTGACCATCAAAGCAAAGCTTGCAGGACAAATGAAGCATAATCATCATTTCAAAAGAGAATACATAACCTACTGAAGGGACTCTTCAAGGGCTTTAGTAGCAACTCCTTGCCAACTAGTAAGCACAGTGATGATTACATCTCTGTTCTTATTTGTTGAAATAGATCCAGTATGAATTTTTTTAAAGAGACAGGGTCTTGTTCTGTTGCCCAGGCTGGAGTGCACTGGTGCACTCATAGCTCACTGCAGCCTAGAACTCCTGGGCTCAAGCAATCCCCACCTCAGCCTCCCTAGTAGCTGGGACTATAGGCATGTGCTACCATGCCCAGCTAGAGTTGGGGACCTCACCATGTTGCCCAGGCTGGTCTCAAACTCCTGGTCTTAAGTGATCCTCCCGCCTCAGCTTCCCAAACTGCTGAAGTTACAGTCATGAACCACCACACCTGGCCCCTTTAGCATTTTTTAAATGTCATCACTCCTTCAAGGATGCTTATTTCCCTTTAACCAGATCATAAGTCTGGTCACATCAGGCTTATCACTGCCACTAAATGGGGAAATAATTTTTGTGCCTCCTAAAGGGCCAAGCCCAGTGTCTTGTTCTTAGAAGAAGTTCCATAAGTATTTAGTTCAGTTTCCTCAGGTAATCCTAAAAGTTCCAGAACTCTAGTTTAGTGAGACAAAGGAGTCAGGGGTTGAGAATCCATGCTTACGGAGAGCCTATTCCATACATACATTGTCTTAACATTTCTCATAAAACCATACAAGGAATAGATTACCTTCATCTTGCAGGTGAGGAAACTGAAGCTCAGAGAGGATAATTACTCAGCCAAAGTTACACAGCTACTTGGTGATCCTTACCATTGATCATGAATCACGATATCTGGGTTTTAAGCCAGGTTCCATTGCTGACTATTCCTGTTTCCCTGGGCAAGTCAATGCAATACAACAAACCATTATTATTAAGTTAAATGAAAGCCACTGTGGGAAATAAAAAGATTGTATCCAGTAGAAGGGACAAGCCTAGAGAAAATTAACTGCAATGAAGTGAACCCTGTGCAAAGTGCTACAAAGCCACTTTGCTTTTCAAACAGGACTTAGGTTGCTCATCTGTAAAGTGAATGGATGAGCTATGTAGAAGTTGGCAAACTTTTTCGGTAAAGGGCCAGACAGTAAATATTTTAGGATTTGCAAACCATATAGTCTCAAAGCTACTGAACTCTGTCCTTGTAGTGTGAAAGCAGCTACAGATAATAAATAAACTAATTGGAATGGCCACGTGGTATTTTAGTAAGAGCAACATACTTGCAGGTATTCTTCTTCCTGAGCAACTTGGAAACATACAATCAGCGGAGAACAATCCATTTTATTACTGGATATTCACCCACCTGATAGCTGTTGAGTTTCTGAGCTGGAGCATCTTTCACTTTACTGTTTATTCTGCCCTGAGTATCTAGAATCAGGATAAAGGTGTTTTAGGAGTGATTCTAATCAGAATTTACTTAAGAATATTTCCAGAAAAAAATAAAGGACTTAGTATTTGACATAGACATATAGTAAGTATTTTAGAGTCTCACTTTTGATACTGGCTGAAAAAAATTCAAAGCTAAAAATATTTTGGACAACATTGTCAGATTGACATATATTGGTTTGAGGATGCCTTTTATGACCCCAGTAAGGAAATGGTAAATGTTTGCATAGTTATCAACACAGTCTAACTCTGAACACAGGCTGTCTCTCTGAAACTTAGTTTTCAAGTATACTTGGTTTTGAAGCTCTCAGTGTATTTGTTCTGGCCAAAAATGATAAATCTCTGACCTGCCTTGACCATGCATAGTCACAGAAAGCCAACAGACAGCAAAGCAGAGGCGCTAGGCTGGCTGAAAAGCATTATTGGTATTTGAAGGACAGCAGGGGCCCTTCTTTATACTTGACTAGATTAGCCAGGAAGCACCAGCCATCTACATGAGGTGTATGATTAGCAAGACAGTCCTGTGGAAAGCCAATGGCAAAAAGGGATGCAAAGCAGAGAAAAGAGCCTAGTTGGGGCTCCTTTGGAAGCTCCGTACCCACACTCTTCCCTCGAGAATACTCCTGGGGAAAAGTCTGCCATTCTCTCCTAAATGCACTGGGGGCTATTTTCGTCCTGGAAGGACTTTTTTATTTATTTTTGAGATGAGGTATTGCTCTGTCACCCAGGCTGGAGTGCAGTGGCTCAAGCACGACTCACTACAGCCTTGACCTCCCAGACTCAGGCAATCTCCCTCCTCAGCCTCCTGAGTAGTTGGGACTACATGTGCATGCCACCACACCCAGCTAATTTAAAAAACTTTTTGTAGAGAAGGTGGGGAGGGGGAGGATATGGAGGTGCATCTCACTATGTTACTCAGGCTGGTCTCAAACTCCTGGCTTCAAGCAATCCTCTCACCTTGACCTCCCAAAGTGCTGGGATTACAGGTGTGAGCCACCACCACACCTGGTCCCTGGCAGGATTTTAAAAATTAAACCAATCAACAAGACCTCAAGCAGACAAACCTGCTGCCTGTTTAGGGGCTGGTCCTCCCTTTTCTTATCAGGGTTGGCATTTATCCTAAGGGCTTCTATCAGTGACCTATAGAGCCAGCTACCTGCTTTGGAGGCAAGGGGCTGTGTGCAGGAAGCAGCCGCCGAGAACCTCCCCTGCCTCTGTGGGTCCTGCCTACACTAGACTCCAGGGAACTCACTGTGCTGCCAAAGGGCCCACCGTAGCCTGGGCTGAGGGGTTCCCTTCTTCGACTCTTTGAATAATAATCAGTTTCCCTCTAATTGTCAGGAAAAGATGGTAAGAGTTGAATGCTCAATTTTAGGGTTTCTCTTCATAAAATTTTCTTAATCTTTTGGCCAGGTGCGGTGGCTCACGCCTGTAATCCCAGCACTTTGGGAGGCCGAGGTGGGTGGATCACTTGAGGTCAGGAGTTCAAGATCAGCCTGGCCAACATGGTGAATCCTCATCTCTACTAAAAATACAAAAATTTGCCAGGCGTGGTGGCACGCACCTGTAATTGCAGTTTCTCGGGAGGCTGAGGCAGGAGAATTGCTGGAACCCAGCAGGCGGAGGTTGCAGTGAGCTGAGATCATGCCACTGCACTCCGGCCTGGGCAACAGAGCAAGACTCTGTCTCAAAACAAAACTAAAACCTAACCACAATATTAAAAAAAAAAAAGCTTTCAATGTTCACCTGCTAGTGGGTGCCAGCAGATGACAAAATGAATGCATAAGAAACAAACAAATATTAACAGAAAAACTCAAACATCTGATCACATCTAGTTTAACAGTTTGTTGTTTTCATGGATATGTGTAAGCTTGTAGTTGAGATTTTACATGCATTCATACAACCCAGTAATATTTTCTCCTAGTGCATATGATGGGATTCAATATGAAATTAGATATTCATGGTGTTCTACAAAGAACAGCATAATTTCTAGATGCTCTGCCACCTGAATTAATTGGAAATATGCAACCAACAGAATTTTTTTTAGTGTGGGGGAGTGGACATATGGATGAAAAACAAGTAAAATAAACTAAGATGTTAATTTCAGCATATGACAAGTACTGTAAAGGAAATAAACAGGGCATGTGATAGAGAGTGATTGTAAAAAATAGTGGGCCCCCTTTAGTGAGGGAGAGTGTAGGAGGTCTCTTGGAGGAGAATTTCAAGTAGAGATCTGCAGAATGAGAAGGGAAACCACCCCATGGCCAGTGACAAGAATTCCTGGAAGAGGGAACAGCATTTGCAAAAGCTCAGAGCTGGAAAAGAGAGCTTGGCACATTAGAGGAAAGAATAAAGGCCAGTGTTGTTAGTGAGTAATAGGGAGAGGGGTACAGAATACCACTGGAGAAGAGGGTGGGAGCTATTAGTTTGGTGCAAAAGTAATTGTGGTTTTTGTCATTAGTTTCGCTTTTAATGGCAAAAACCGCGATTACTTTTGTACCAGCCTAATACTCCATGCAGGGCCCTGTGCATCAGATACAGAGTTTGGATTTTATTTTATTTTTATTTTTGAGACAGAGTCTCGCTCTGTTGCTAGGCTGGAGTGGTGGCGCGATCTCAGCTCACTGCAACCTCCGCGTCCCAGGTTCAAGTGATTCTCCTGCCTCAGCCTCTCAAGTGCCTGGGACTACAGGCACACACCACCACACCCAGCTAATTTTTGTATTTTTAGTAGAGATGGGGTTTCACCATGTTGGCCAGGATGGTCTCGATCTCTTGACCTTGTGATCTGCCTGCCTCGGCCTCCCAAAGTTCTGGGATTACAGGTGTAAGCCATCGCGCCCAGCCTGGATTTTATTTCAAGCTCAACAAGGGAATGAAGTAATGAGAGTCCTCCCTAGCTGCTGAGTAGAGAATGAATTGTAGGTGTGCAAGAGTGGAAGCAGGGAGTCCAGTTAGGAGGCTGTTGTGGGCTGTTTATATGTATATGTATTTGTGAATGTTTTAAGACAGAATCATCTGGACTTGGTGTGAAGTGGATATGGAGGGTGAGAGAATCAGGAAAATCAAGGATGATGCTGATCTTTTTGGCTTGAGCAGCAGGGTGGATGGTAGTGGCATCCACTGAGAAAGAAGAATAAGTTTAGGGAGACTCAAGAGTTCCCACTTTGGAATAGTGAGTTTGGGTGCTTAGGTCACTTCCAAGTGGGTGTATCTGGGAGGCAGTGGCACAAATGAGTCTGAAGCCCAGGAACAAAGTCTGGGCTGGAAACAGAAAATTGTGAATCGCCAACAAATGTATGGTAATTAAAATCAAGAACTGGCTGATGCTACTCTGAAAGACAGATAGTCTGGAAGTAATCCCTCAAGAACCCCAACATTCATTGAGCAAACATTCATTGAACATCTTTGTATGAGGCCTGTGGTAGGTCTGGCATATGGTGATAAATAAAGCACAGTTCCAGCTCTCAAGGAGCTTAGTCTAATGGAGGAGGTGGAGTTAATCTAGGTTTTGTGGGGCCTGATACTCACTAAGAAAAAGAATATAAAACTGTTGCCACAAAATTAGGTGCAAGCCTTGGAAGGGATTTGTGTAGGAGAGTGACGAGCCCTGAAGCTTAAGCTTCATCATCTCCATGGTAAATCCTTCTCAGTGGGAAAGACAGATAAGTAAAGCAGTAGTTTACACTATCATGTGTAATGGTATAGGTAAGTGCTGAGGGATTTAGTACTGCAGAGGGCCGACATCTCAACACACCAGAGGGTCAGGGAAGGCTTCCTAGGGGAGGGGATACTTAGCTGAATCTTGAAGGACAAGCAGGAATTCACTGACTATACAAGGGCTAGGGAGTCTCGTAGCCATGTGCAAAAACCAGAGAAATGAGAGGGCAATAAGAGACTGTAGCCACCAGCTGCATACAGCTGTTGAGCCCTGGAAAGGCGGCTAGTCCGATTCATGATGTGCTGAGTTTAATATATACACTGGGTTTCAAAGGCTTAGTCTGAAAAAATGGATGTAAAACACCCCAATATTTGTAATATTAATTACATGTTGAAATTATATTTCAGGCATATCAGGTTAGAGTGTATTATTAAAATTAATTTCACAGCAGGGCACAGTGCCTCATGCCTGTAATTCCAGCACTTTGGGAGGCTGAGGTGGGTGGATCATCTGAGGTCAGGAGTTTGAGAGAAGCCTGGTCAACATGGTGAAACCTCGTCTCTACTAAAAATACAAAAATTAGCCGGATGTGGTGGCAGGCGCCTGTAATCCCAGCTACTCAGGAGGCTGAGGCAGGAGAATCGCTTAAACCCAGGAGGCAGAGGTTGTGGTGAGCCAAGATCTTGCCACTGCACTCCAGCCTGGGTGACAGAGTGAGACTCCGTCTCAAAAAATAAAAAAATTAACTTCACTTGTTTCTTTCACTTTTAAAAAATGTGGCTACTAAAAAATTAAAATTACATATATGGCTTGCATTATATTTCTATTGGACAATACTGGACTGCAAGTAAGCAGGAGGCTGTGCTAAGTTAAGAAGTTTAGACTCTTACTGGGTGACAGTGGGGCTCCCAGTGTGTTGGGAGGGACATGATGTGCTTTGCTCAGAAACCCACTCTGGCTGAGGGGTGGCAAATGTGCTGGAAGAGAAACAGATCAGAAGTCAGGAGCCTGTGCAGGACTGTAGGCAGGAGAGTGCAGAGACAAGGCGAAATGTGAGAACTCTCAGGAAAGAGGTCTGACAGCTAATTGGGTGTGGGCTGTGAGGGAGAGGGAGGAATTTGGGTAGACTTCTGGGTTTCCAGGATAGACAAATGGAGTGGATTGGGATGCAATACTGTATTCAGTGAAGGGCTAAAGTGAAGTGTCCTCTACCTGAGAGAAGCTGAGTGAAGGCAGGGCTCGGACAAGGGATTCAATAAATATTTGTTGAATGAATGTTAAAAAAAAATTTAAGACTAACGTGTGGTTCAGGAAATGTGTTATGGATGGTTGAGAAGAGGAATTGCTGTATCAGTGGGAAATAGCAAATGGAGGTCAGGAGGACAAGCCCGCTAGGGGCTACCATGGTTTGCCACCTGAAGTTCCTATAAACAGCTGCAAAGGATCCCATTGCTCATCCTCAGCAAGAGGCATGAAGACATCCTCTTCTGTTACCTCAGCCTCTTGCTAACTGTTGTAAGGAGAAGAAGGTGGGGGTAACTGGGCTGAAGAAAGAGCAGGGAGAATGTTGTGATGTGAGAGGTGAATGTGTTTGTGAAAAGGGCATGTTCAGAAAGCACCTACTTTCCAGTGCTGTTACTCATAAATGGACTCATCAGCCACACCCAAATGTTGACAAACATTCATGTCCATTTGCCTGAAATGTCGAAATATGAAATAGAGCCACTAGGGAATATAGATTTGACCTCATTTCCTTATTTATGCTTGGGAAAATAAATGGGATTTAGTAAAACCAAATCAAAAGCACCAAAAAAAAAAAAAAAAAAAAGAGAAAAAGAAAAAACTGAATGAAGATAAGATCAGGGTGCTAAACAAAAAGAAAAAAAAGAAAGAAAAAAAGAGAAGACAGGGTTCTGTCACCATCTTTGTGAGTGTGGGTAAGTGATGGAATCATTCTGCATCTCAGTTTTCTAATCTAGCAAAATAGCTACAATAATATGAGTGTTGTCTATTTCACAGAGTTGGTCGTATCAAATAAGAAAATGGATATGAAAGGCTTCAGAAAGTTAGAAATGCATGCTGAAATTAGCCATGAACAATGAATCCTTAGAAAGGTATTTTGGCTTGAATAAATCTGAATGGCAGAGAAACCATTAGGGGTGTGCACCATGGGGCAAAGATCAGTCTCTCCTACCCCTCGGTGTACAGAACCATCCACCGTAGAGTGTAGACGGGACCCTCACAGTTCTTTGCCTCTAAAGAGAACTCTTGGCCAGGCGCAGTGGCTCACGCCTGGCCAAGCACTCTGGGAGGCCGAGGCGGGTGGATCACAAGGTCAGGAGATCAAGATCATCCCGGCCAATATGGTGAAACCCAGTCTCTACTAAAAACACAAAAATTAGCTGGGCCTGGTGGTGCACACCTGTAGTCCCAGCTACTCGGGAGGCTGAGGCAGGAGAATCGCTTGAACCCGGGAGGCGGAGGTTGCAGTGAGCCGAGATCGTGCCACTGCACTCCAGCCTGGCAACAGAGTGAGACTCTGTCTCCAAAAAAAAAAAAAAAAAAAAAAAAGAAAAGAAAAAAAGAAAAAGAAAGAAAGAACTCTTTGGGTGAGGGTTGGATGTGAGAAATAGTGAGATGGCTGGGCCAATGGGTTCAGTGCTGTAGCCTCTTAAATCCCAGTAAACTTATAGGTGTGTCACAAAAGAGTTGGGGGGATTTCTTAAAATGCACAGTGCCCCCTTCATATGCAGATTGGTTATTTATACTCTGTTTCATTCATTTTTATGTTCATTCATTCATTTAGCAATGTGTATCCAAGCATTCAAACCTCTCCCAATCCTTCAAAGCTTACTCAAATTCTACCTATTTCAGAAAGCTTCCTTGCCCATCACAGCATAGCACCTATCTGTGCCTTTTATTTCAGGAACCACATTCTTCTTTGTCATGCATCTGTATTATCATTGGCCTCAATTTCTTTCTGGACACAGAATCCACGTCCTAAGCATCTTTGTATCCCTGAAGCCACCAGAATAGCACCATGTAAATAGTATAGCAGGTTCTCAGTAAATAAGAACTGCATGAATGAATAAGTTGGAGGGATGGCTGAGTGGCCCTAGATCAAGCACTATTTTCTATATTTTCTGAGCTGAACAAAGAAGGGAGTGTAGCAAGTTCAGTTCTGGTTTAGCTATGGAGGTTGGTGGGGTGAGGGAAGCAATGAGAAGGTAAAGACGATTGCTGAGGGCAGCTATTTGTGATCCTGCTGCTTAAAGATAACACTAAAGGCTGGATGTGCTGGCTCACACCTGTGATCCCATCACTTTGTGGAGGTGAAGCAGGAGGACTGCTTGACCCCAGTAGTTCGAGACCAGGTTGGACAACATAAAGAGACCCAGTCTCTACAAAAAACAAAAAAACGTAGCCAGTCACTCACACCTGTAATACCAGCATTTCGGAAGGCAGAGGTGGGTGAGTCACTTGGGCACAGTTTGAGACCAGCTTGGGCAACATGGTGAAATCCCATCTCTACAAAAAATACAAAAACTAGCCAGGTGTCGTAGTACACACCTGTAGTCCCAGCTACTTGGGAGGCTGAGGTGGGAAGATGGCTTGAGCCCAGGAGGTCGAGGCCACAATGAGCCATGATTGTGCTACTCCACTCCAGCCTGGGCAACAGAGCAAAACTCTGTCTAAAAAAATAATAAGGCTGAGCGCAGTGGCTCATGCCTGTAATCCCAGCAGTTTGGGAGGCTGAGGCGGGTGGATCAACTGAGGTCAGGAGTTCGAGACCAGCCTGGCCAACATGGTGAAACCCCATCTCTACTAAAAATACAAAATTTAGCCGGATATGGTGGCAAACACCTGTAATCCCAGCTACTTGGGAGGCTGAGGCAGGAGAATCGCTTGAACCCAGGAGGGGGAGGTTGCAGTGAGGCGATATTGCACCACTGCACTCCAGCGCTCTGTCTCAAAATAATAATAATAATAATAATAGTAATCCCAAAAGCACTGAAGGTCACTCATTTGGGAGTGTCTACTCATTCAGCTCACCTTTACTGAGCACCTCCTGTTCTCAGTAAGACACTGCCACAAGGGAGGGAAACAGATAACTGTAAGTTCATTGCGTGGCAAAAAAAGAAAAAAAAAGGTAGAGTCTACATGTAGCTGGTAGACAATTCATGCAGTGAAAAGTTAAAGTGCTTTTTTTTAAAAAAAAGTTCAAATGATATTACAAGACTGTGAGTGTAAAGTGGCAAGCTAGTGGTTCAGACAGTAAATACACAGGCTTAATGCTTCTTCATCTTGGATTGTCTAGGGCTGTCCCACTTCCCAGCTGGTTGCCCCATAGCTTTCCCAAAACACTAGCACTTACCTGAGCACACAGCTGATTTTAGTATCACAGAATGTGTTCACTGTTATACAGCTTTCCAGGAGAGAGGTATTGTAATGAGCTGAAGGGAGGGTGGGAGGGGGCATGGAAGGGGCATTTGGGAAAGCTTCATACAAGAATTCACCCTGAATTTTATAAAGAATGGATAAGATTTGAGTAGGCAGAAAGGAATGGAGATGGCATTTTAGGCAGGAGAAAAAGGCATGAACAAGGGAACAAGACTTAGAATAGATTAAGTGTATTTAGAGGACCGTTGATTTTCATTTATTCATTCATTTAATAAATATTGAGCTCTTGCTAAGTGCTGGGCAGTGTTCTCATGCTGGCCACACAGTGGTGAATAAAATAGTCTACCTTCAAGATGCTAGTGGGGCAGTCAACTTATTTCCACAAATAAATTGGGGAAAGTGCAGTGAAGGAAAAGAACAGGGGTCTATAAAAGAATTATACATGGCTTCCCAAAGGAAGGTGACACTTAAGTGGAGACCAGAAGCCTGAGGAGGGAAAGAGCATTACGGACAGGGGGCGAGGGGCCCTGTGATGAGGGTTTTGAGGTGGGTGAAGAGGATGGCACATTTCAGAAACCCAAAGACAGTTGGTGCCACTGGACTATGGTGAGTGGACAGATTCGACTGGGGGTACTGCATTGCAGGCTGAAGCCAGATTATAGAAGGTCAGACTGGAGGGATGGAACATGTTGAAACATTTTCTGAGACCAGGTTATTTCGGAGTGTGTTTCTGTATTTCAACCTGAGGACTTCCGTGGAGAAAGGGATGTAGGGGGGATGTAGGGAGAAAGTGAGGGTCTCGCCACAACATCTCGTGACTCCCCTCCCTGTTTGCAGCCGGGCGATGGGGCCATTGCGGTGGATGAGCTACAGGATAACAAGAAGCTGAAGGTGGGTGCCGTATGGAGTCTGCCCAGTGGGGACACTGCAGGGTCTCAGTGGATGGTCACAGGCCCAGGGTATTGTGGCCCTGTGCTGGGGACCCTGGCTGTGCTCAGGCTAGGAAGCTCCTGGGAGTGCTGCCAGGGTGAGGCAAGGGAAGAGAGGGCTCTTTTTCTGAGAACTCTCACCTCCAGATGGCCTTTGAGGAGGTGCTAGTTTGGGAGCTAAGTCTGGAATGTTACAGTCCTCTCTGCCATTAGCTTGCTGTGTGACCTTGAGCTTCAGATTCTGCATCTGTAAAATGACTGTTTGAACTAGATGAATTCAAGTCCTAATGTACAGCCCAACATTGTATGATTGATATAAAAGCCGGATTACCTATGGCTTTGGAATGCCCCAGAACTAAGAGAAAGATAGCAGGGGAACTGGAGAGGACAGGAGTCTGAGGTTTCTGAAAAACTGTGTCTTAGCTGTTTATAGCCTATGAAGTATCTGGAAAGAATTATGGGGAACTTTGAAAGGAGTTCCGAACTTGAACCTAAAGAACCTCCCCCATCCAAAGAAAATCTCTGACTTGTGGTGAAGTAGTGTCACCACAACCACTAGATGGCAGAAGAGTTCAGATCAGAGGGATGAGGGGGAAGAAAGGAGGGAGGAAGAAGAGAAGGGAGGGAGGACTCAGCAAGTGTGGAAGCGTTGTCTTTGCATGTTCCATTGTAAATCAGATGATATTTCTATATGTGTCACTATGAATAAGTGTCACATCTGTGTCTGTACAGTATAGATGTGTGTGTATGTGTGTACCTGTGAGGGTCTCTGAGCACATGGGCAGAAAACAAAACAAAACAAAACTGAAAACTGGGAATCAGAAGACCACAGAAGACCTGGATACCAGTCTGACTCTTTCATTTACTTCCCGCATGACCTTGGCTTAGGCACCTAGCTTCTTTGAGTTTTCCTTTCCCTTTCCATGGATGGGGATCATAGCTTTGCTTGTCTCTGGGAGTGGGGCAATGATAAAACGTGATAATGCTCTTTGTGGACTGTAAAGGGCTGTAGCCATGTGCAGTGGGTCTGTCTGTGTGGTGTGTGGGTGAGGGAGTGTTTCTGAGGGTGTACTTGCAGGGATGTGCAAACCCTTCGTAACGTGATATTCCTAATACACCAGGTTGCTCCCTGTGGAGACGTTGGGAAATTATTCAGTACCTAAAACAAAATAGTCCTGGAAGAGCTGAGGGGAGGCTGAGAAAGAAAGTAGTGTAACTCTCCTGGTTGGAGGTGGAGGAAGAGGGGAGGTCAGGATAAGGCATCTGTGCTTTCTCCCTGATCTTTATGGGAAAGAGGCAAGGTTAGTGATGCCCTCGTGTGGTTCCTCCCCTGGCTTGGACAGGGGCCCACTGAGGCCTGTGCGGCTCTCCTCTTGCTCAGCTCCCGTCCTTGCTGACCCGAGGGAGCAGCTCGACCTCTCTGCACAACAGCACCATCCGCAGCACCATCTACCAGCTCATGCTCCACAGCCTGGACCCCCTGAGGGAAGGTAAGCAAGGCCTCTCCAGACCTTTGTGGTTTGCCCCATCCACTCCTTCCCTCCTGCAGCTGGAGAAGAACTGGGACCTGAAAATCCTAGAGGCAGTGAGGAGGGAGTGGGAAGAGATAATAAGCAGAGGAAAGTAGTAAAAGTCAGACAGTCTGGAAAAGAGGGTAGAGACCAAGACAGGGGACTCACCAAGAGAGGGCAACAAAGAACATGGAGGCTAAGGTCCTTGGGTATCCACATCCCACTTCCCTGCCTCTGTCCCTCCCTGTAAAATGAAGGCATTAACCTGCAGTTAGGCTGTGAGTACCATGTGCTCTGCACAGATTTGGGTTGGGGCTGCCCTGCAAAGCCCACTGCCCAGGAGTCAGCCCCAGTGTTCCACGGAGAGTGTCTAGCCAAGCAGCTCAGCCCAGGCTGATTGGCCTGGGCTGCTTCTGGGGACGCCTCTTGTAGGGTCCCAAAGCCCAGAAGTTCTTAGTGGCACTTCCTTTTGCTTTATATTCAACTCTGGAGTCCTAGGAAACCTGCCAACTCCTCCCCAAGTCTGGAATCCCAAAGGACACCCTGGAAA
Organism: Pan troglodytes; assembly: GCF_028858775.2. Lineage (NCBI taxonomy): Eukaryota > Metazoa > Chordata > Mammalia > Primates > Hominidae > Pan > Pan troglodytes. The sequence continues at coordinate 57,630,748 of NC_072414.2, forward strand.
CTGCCAGGACCCTTTTAAGGGTGACGAGGGTAAGAGCAGGGTCCAAAGTACAGTGGGGGCTGTTGTCCAATTTGACAAATGGTGGCAGTGGCTGAGATTCTCACTGTCCACCTTACCACATCCTGCCTTCTGCTTCTCTTGCCCAGAGAGCTGCCCCCAACATGCATCTCAGACCCCTAAAGGGCACTTCTCAGCTACTCTCCTGCTCTCCTGGAGCCTCCCCATCTCTGGGGCTCTGGTGCAGAACCGGAACCCAGCCAGGAGGCCCATCAAGGAAATGCTAGCCTTTGTGCAAAAGCCAAGGGCTTGGACTGCAGTTGGGCAGGAGGGCTGAGGGCTGAGCTGAATATGACACCACAGAATGATCCATTGAGTCCCAGGGAGCACTCTGACTGACCTTTCTGGCTCAAGGACAAATTTTCGGGGCTCAGAATTTTCTTTAGGCTCTGAAGTCCTTTTCAGAGACAATATTGGGTTGTCAGTTGTTTTAAAAAAAAAATACCAGCCAGGCATGGTGGCTCACGCCTGTAATCCTAGCATCTTGGGAGGCCGAGGCAGGTGGATTGCCTGAGCTCAGGAGTCCGAGACCAGCCTGGGCAACATGGTGAAACCCCATCTCTACTAAAATACAAAAAAATTAGCCAGGCGTGGTGGCAGGCGCCTGTAATCCCAGCTACTTGGGAGGCTGAGACGGGAGAATCGCTTGAACCCGGGAGGTGGAGGTTGTAGTGAGCCGAGATTGCACCGCCGCACTCCAGCCTAGGCTGCAGAGTGAGACTCCACCTCAAATAAATAAATAAATAAATAATTTTTAAAAAGGCTGGACACAGTGGCTCACGCCTGTAATCCCAGTACTTTGGGAGGCCAAGGTGGGCGGATCACGAGGTCAAGAAATCGAGAGCATCCTGGGCAACATGGTGAAACCCTGTCTCTACTAAAAACACAAAAATTGGCACACACCTGTAGTCCCAACTACTTGGGAGGCTGAGGCAGGAGAATCACTTGAACCTGGGAGGCAGAGATTGCAGTAAGCCAAGATCGTGCCACTGCACTCCAGCCTGGTGACAGAGCGAGACCATCTCTAAATAAATAAACAAACAAATAAATAAATAAATAAATAAACCATACTGTGAAAAGCTGCATCAAAGACAAGTGATGAAACCTTCCTTAGGAATTCCTCAAGGTAAGAACAGAGAGAGAGAGAAAGGGAGAAAAAAATTAATCTAAGCTGCTGATGGAGCTGTTAGGAAAAAAAGAGAGAGAAAAGAAAAAATAAAAAGCAATTCCTCAAGGTAAATCTCAGCAGACATGTGAGAGAGGCCACCCCCAAATGTCAGCTCTAGAAAAATAGTACCTCTGGGGTTTGCAGAATGGAAGCTGCAGCCCCTGACAGCCTCTGGTGATGAGTGCCGGGGTGCTCTGGCCAGGGCCCCATGAGGAAAGCTGTATCTCTGGGTCATCAGTGGCTACTCCCAGAGGAATCACTGACTCTAGCAAAGTCCTGATGATAAAGACCTCTTGGGTGGGACTGGAGGGCCCCCAGCTGGGCATCTCCATGACCAACAGCCTCCAGCTGGCCTACTTGTCCTAACAGGATTATGTGATGTTCAGGCCAGGCTGAGGTCAGAGGAGATTGATGCTAAAGCCATGATCCGGCCCTGCTGAGAGGGGAGAGGCATGTGAGGAAACGAGTGCCCAGGAGCCAGCAGCAATCATCCCAGGGAGGACAAGCATGCTGGTACATTGTCTCTGGGTGTCTTTGGGGCATGGAATGGCTCTCGTGACTGCAGATGTCCTCTGGGATTCAGTCGTGCTCAAGAGCCCAGCCTGATTCTACACCCTGAGATGACATGTGGGAGGGGTGGGGACCATGCAGGGCTGTGATGAGGGCCTTTGTTCCCCAGGCTCTCTAGATGCACATTTGTGTTTTTGTATGCTGTTTCCAGATGGCCGTCCAGATGTTTCCACTCTTTACAGGTGTTCCAGCTCTTTCCACAGAGCTGATCCGTGGAAAAGATGTTTCCTGGGGTCTGAACTCTCACCTTCCCTGTGAAGGGGCTTTTCCTCTCCAGGGTCCCATGGCTTTTCTGGTGATTTCACTTGGATGTGTGTGAGACAGGGTGGGGGAGACCCTGCAGCTGAGTGGAACTGCAGAGTGGAACAGAGTGGAACTGTTTATTTCCATAGGTTTTTGGGGAACAGGTGGTATTTTGGTTACACAAGTAAGTTCTCTAGTGGTGATTTTTGAGATTTTGGTGCACCCGTCACCCAAGCAGTATACACTGAACCCAATTCTTAGTAGTTTTCCTCAGTAACATGGGAAGTGAGAGTCTAGGCTGTGATGAGGATGAGAAGGAAAGGGGGAAGCTTGTGTTTATGGCTAGCCCTTCCAGCAACAGCCAGCAGATAATCTCAGTGCCAAGACCAGAACCAAGGGAGCCCTCCTGTGACAGCAGCTACACATTGCTCAACAGAAGACTTCAGGGTTTGATTAGTGCCAAGGGGGCACTGGGTTTGTCTGGACGAAGGTGTGTTGGCCCCCCACCTCTCAGTTCTGATGAGGACCCAGGCCCACCAGGCCACTTCGAGGGACCACACATGTCATAGTGGCTCTACCCATGGAGCTTATTGCCAGAGCCAGCTGCAGCTGAACTAACTGAGAGTTTAGGAGACAGGTAGAGAGGAGGAAATTCCAGACCCATTTATCTGTTTCCTGCTTGTCCTGGAGCCAGGCAGAGGCTTTGATCCACCCAGCTTCCCAGATTGCACTTTCCAGCTTCTCCGTTTCCTCTCAGTCCGTCTGTATTATGGACTAGATGATCTCCAGGGATCCTTCTAACTCGGACCCTCTGGGATGCCGGGCATCATCACTGTGGGGGTGCTTCCCAGGTAGGACAGCTGCTCTCAACTACTCTTGTCAATTTGTTTTCATCATTGTTGTTGTTGTTGTTACAGCTAAAAGTTAATAGAGTGCTTTCTAGGTGCCAGACACTGTTTTGACCATATTCATGTATAAATTCATTTACTTTGTCACCAACTCTGGAAGATTTTACCGATGAAGAATCTGAAGTACAGAGAGCTTAAGGAATCACCCAGTTAGGTCCACAGCTATAGCGCAAGTGGCAGAACTAGGATTCAAACCCAGGTCATCAGGCTTCAGAATTCGTGCTAAAGGAACAATATGAGTGAGGCCAGCATTTGCAAAGGTAAAAGTGTTTTTATTTATTTTGTCTCATGGATCCTCATCACATCAGTCCCCTGAGGATATGACGGTATTGCCTTTTTAGAGAGGATGCTGAGGCTTAGTGCCGGCACACAGGCTTCCCAAAGTCACCCGGTGCTCATGGGGCAGAGCCAGCCTAAATTCAGAATAGAGCCCATAGATCCCATGACACCACTTTGTTCTTCACTTGCACCACTGCCCTCGCCCTCCCAGGCCACACAGCTGTGGACTCCTTCACCTCAGCCTTGTTCCTTCTTCCCTTCTCACCTTGAAATTATACACGTAAAGTGCTTTGCATGTTTCCTGGCACGTAGTCCCAGTTAAAGAGAGTTGTCTGTCCCGTGTTTCTCACCTGGAAATCAGGGCAGCACAATTCTGTGCATGCTGCCCTGTGGGCCTCCAGCAAAGCATGTGCATAGGGATCTGAAGGAGGCCCTTCTCGGGCTCTTGTTGTGCCTGGGGTCAAAAAGGGTGTATCCGAGAGCTTGTTGGTGAACCATTTCCCCTTTTCCACTGGAGAGGGAAGGCTTATCAACATGGCCATCAGCCGTCCCCCTGGAGCTATAACAAAGCCTCTAGTAGATTCATAGAAAGTAAGCTACAAAGATAATATAGTCCAAGGATGGCAAAAACATCTCCCTGCAATTATTTCTCCATTCCATGTCTATCACAGACATTACCAATCAATCATGGTACTTTTCTACAAAGTTTGGGTCAGAGTCCTTCTCAATTCAGTACCCAAGCAGGCCATCACTTGAGCTTGTAAAGGAAATAAATCCTATTTCTTGGTCCTGAGTCCAACCATGTCATTTTACCAGAGAGGAAATAGGCCTTGAGAAGGGAAATGACTTACCCTAGGTCACAGCCAGTCAGTGACAATGCAGAGAATGTAAGACAGAACTTTGGGAATTAGGCACCACAACTAGGCCTCGTAGGATCAGAATCCAGATGTCACAACCCCCATGGCAGCCTTTTCCCACACTCTGCAGCTGCCCTCTGCCTGCTCAGCTGACTGTCCTAACTGAAAGGGCGTGGCAGGGATGATCCTACAATTCCAGGTAAGATGTATGTCCTGTCTCATTTGCAGTTCGCCTTGCCAAGGAGAAGGAGGAGGAGAGCTTGAATCAAGAGACCAGAGCCCAACCCCAGGCCAAAGCAGAAAGCAAACCAGAAGGTGAGAGGATGGCCAGACCAGTGGGTTTTCTCCTGCCCCCCTCTCCCTGCTGTCAGTAGTGAGCTTGGCCTGGAGGCAGCAGCCAGCCAGGCCAGGGGCTGAGGCACATCTTTGGCCTCTGTGAGCCAGTCAGTTAGAGTGATGGTAGGGTGTTGCCCTGATCGCCGCTCCACTCCAGACTCTTCCTTCCCAGGTGCTGTCTTTCTGACATGGCCGCTGGTCTGAGAGTGGCCCCATACAGCTTCCTCTCCGTTTTCCACAGCTGGGGTAGGCGAGGGAAGGCTAGGGGTTGTTGAACTCCCACTTCTTTTTGCTAAATATCATCCCAAATGAGACTGTGGGACTTTATTTCTTCTTCCTGTCTCTTCTGTACAAGGACAGTGTTGCTAGTTATTGGTCTGAAATCAGCAACCCCAGTGAGGGAAGGCTACCAGGGGTCTGGTGTCACAGAAGTCTAGTATCTGTGTGGCAGCTAGGACTGAGAAAGTGGGACAGCCACTGCCATGTCGGCTCTGCACAGCACACCAGGACTGCCTGATCCACCCAGCAACCCCTGGAGGGAGGTGGAACAGCAGTCATTCTTCCCATCCTATAGACAAGAGTCTCAGAGAGGTCAAGTGACTTCCCAAAGCCACACAGCCAAGAAGTGAGAGAACCTGTACCTAAACCTAGCTCTCCAGACTTTCCAAGTTTCCCTTCCCGTCAGTCCTGTTCCAAGGCTTCAAAAACTGCTGCCTTTGGAATCAGCAGGATCCTTCCCAAAGGGTCATTCTCTGAGTGCTGGGAGCTTTGCCCTCTCTCTGTTCTGACTGCCCAGCTGTTGACAGTGTCTTTGGCCACAATGGCCAGGATGGAAATGTCTGTGAATTATAGGGGAGCACGGATGGTCACTTGCCAACTGTCTTCTCATCTGCAGATAGGTCAGGGCAATAACAATTCACATCATCTTACTTTTCCTACCAACAAGAAATTCCCCCAAATAAACCTTCAGAAACCCTGAAGTCCAATAGCCCTGTAGCCACTTATGCCAGTGTCTCTGCCAGCTTCCTTCAGAACCTTGTCCACTCTTCTGATGTAACCCATGTTTATCCTTTAAAGAGGAGGAGCCAGCCAAGCTCCCTGCGGTCACGGTCACACCAGCCCCTGTTCCAGACATCAAGGGAGATCAGAAGGAGAATCCAGGCGGTCAGGTAGGCACCCAGCCTTGGCACAGACAAAATTGGAGAGGTCTAGGGAAGGAACTCTTGACCAAAAATACATCCTCCCTGAAGGTCTGAAATCCTATTTGAGGTTCATTCCTCTGGGGGTAAATATTACTCTTTCTCTGAAGATCACTTGAAAAATACAAGTATCTCATGGGGCCAATTAACTCACTGGAACATCTTACATGAGTGAGCTAACATATTGACAATGTATTGTGAACTGTCACATGCTGTAAGGACATAAGGAATAATTGTTAGTGGGTCTGTCAGCAACTAGGTGACAGTGAGACCAGGTAGCTCCTGAGCACTGGGAAGCTTGAAATGCAGGTGGGAGGGATGCTGGGTGAAGGCTTTCCAACCTTCTGAGGCTCCTCATTGCCTACTGCACCTGGTCAGGCATCTCAGCCTTGTCTGCAGAGCTTTCCAAGTCCTGATACTGCCCTGTCTTTACAGCCTCATGGTCTCTTCTTCTACCATGCTCCAGCCAAACTGGATTTCTTGTCTCCATGTTTTTCTTTTTTTAATTTTTATTTTTGTATTTTTAGTAGAGATGGAGTTTCAACATGTTGGCCAGGATGGTCTTGATCTCCTGACCTTGTGGTCCACCCACCTTGGCCTCCCAAAGTGCTGGGATTATAGGCATGAGCCACCACGCCCGGCCGTCTCCATGTTTTTCTACCTCCCAGCCTTGGCTCACATGGTTTTCTCTCCCTAGAATGCCTTTTCTCCTCCATTTTCATATATCCTCATCTTACCACGCACCCCACCCCCCTCCCCAGCCCCTGGCCAGTATAAACACCTTTGTCATGTAGCTGCCTTGAACCACTCCAAATCTGAATGCCCCTGGTGCTCTGCACCTATCCCAGGGCTTTTACCAACTGTCTTCCTTGGATTCTGAGCCTACTAGGTGGTGAGGTTCCTGAAGGCAAGATCGAAGTCTGAGTCATCCCTGTCTCCCCTACAGAGGGAAGCAGAATGCCTGGTGCACAGCTGGCTCAATATATGTTGAGTGACTGACAGTAAAAAACATTCCATTTGCAAGTTCCATCTCTTTTTTTCTCTCCATTCAATACCCAGAAAACGCTTGATTATATCTCGTCCTTAAGCCAGCAACTTTGGGTTCAGCGTCTAAGACAGCTTCATGGTAACATGAGTAGGTCTATTACCGCTAGCTCAAGTAAAAGGGATTAAGAGGATACAGAGGTATCCCCTGGAATCCCAGGGCAGGAAGTGAAGCTTGATCTCATGAAGATCTGGGCCTAGGCCTGAGAAGGCATCTGTGACCCTGGTGGCTTCTCATTCCATGTCCTGTTCTCCCTCACATTCCTTCTCTGAGTACAGGCTCTATCATGGGCCTCTCTTGGCAGGCTGGCTTCATTTGTTCCCTTATGAGCACATATAACCCCAAGCTACAATCCCAATCCTGCATCCACAGGAGAATCAGTGACTGGTTTCCAGTCTTAAAAGAGAGAGAATCGGGCCGGGTGTTGTGGCTCACACCTGTAATCCCTGCACTTTGGGAGGCCGAGGCAGGAGGATCACTTGAGGTCAGGAGTTTGAGACCAGCCTGGCCAACATGGTGAAACCCCATCTCTACTAAAAATACAAAAATTAGCCGGGTGTGGTGGTGCGTGCCTGTAATCCCAGCTACTTGGGAGGCTGAGGCAGGAGAATCACTTGAACTGTGGAGGCAGAGATTACAGTGAGCAGAAGTCGCACCACTACACTCCAGCCTGGGTGACAGAGCGAGACTGTCTCAAAAAAAAAAAAAAAAAAAAAGAGAGACAGAGAGAGAAAGAATCGGTTCAACCCAGCTCCTTGGTCAAGAATCCAGCTTGCATCCAACTGGTTGTGGCTGGCTGACTTGACTCCAACACAGGAAGAGGAAGCTACTTGCTCAGCTGGGGCTATTAGGAGTGACAGTCTTCAGAGTAGAGGGTGCAGAACAGACAGACACTCCCATATTTATGGGTTTAAATGACTTGTCATCTCCTCTGGGAAGCATTCTCTACCTGATAGGGGTAGACAGGAGAGGGCAGGAACGATTTCAGACGAAAATCTTCTCAATCCTCATTCTCAGTTCAAACTGCAGGCCTCATCAGTAGTATTTGTTGTCTTCATTGGGGGTTCTCAACCCTGGTTGCATATTAGAATAATTTGGGGAAGTAAAAAAAATGACCAGGCCCCACCCCCAACCAATGAAGTCAGAATATCTGGGGTGGGTCCTTGGGCATCAATGGTTTAAAAAGCCTTCAGGGCCGGGTGCGGTGGCTCACGCCTGTAATCCCAGCACTTTGGGAGGCCGAGGCGGGCGGATCACGAGCTCAGGAGATCGAGACCATCCTGGCTAACACGGTGAAACCCCATCTCTACTAAAAATACAAAAAATTAGCCAGGTGTGGTGGCACATGCCTGTAATCCCAGCTACTCGGGATGCTGAGGTGAGAGAATGGCGTGAACCCAGGAGGCGGAGCTTGCAGTGAGCCGAGATGGTGCCACTGCACTCCAGCCTGGGCGACAGAGCAAGACTCCGCCTCAAAAAAAAAAAAAAAGCCTTCAGGTGATTTTAATGTGCAGCACAATTGAGACTCACTCAACATCCTTTGGGGGTTGCCAATATCATGACATTTGTTACAGACAACATATTTACTCCATGAACACACAGCCCAGGGCTCTTGCTCAAGGGATGGACCAGCATATTGCTACAGGTTAGCTGGTTGCCTAATCTGAGGACACTCTGAATCAATGGCTTTTAATTTTATCTCTTTTTTTTTTTTGAGACTGAGTCTTGCTCTGTCGCCTAGGCTGGAGTGCAGTGACACGATCTCAGCTCACTGCAACCTCTGCCTCCCGGGTTCAAGCAATTCTCCAGCCTCAGCCTCCTGATGAGCTGGAATTACAGGCACTTACAGGCATGCACCACCACGCCTGGCTAATTTTTTTTTTTTTTTTTTTTTTTTTTTAGTAGAGATGGGGTTTCACCACTTTAGTCAGGCTGGTCTCAAACTCCTGACCTCATGATCTGCCCGACTCAGCCTCCCAAAGTGCTGAGATTACAGGTGTGAGCCACCGTGCCCAGCCTATCTCTTAAATTTTTTACAGGGGTATGGGGTCTCACTATATTGCCCAGGCTGGCCTGGAACTCCTGGGCTCTAGCGATCCTACTGCCTCAGCTGCCTGAGTAGTTGAAACATAGGCATCTATGTCTGAGACCACACCCAGCTATCAATGGCTTTTAGGGTGTGTGGAGATAGTCAGTAGTTCCCAAACACTGGTCTAAAGGTGGATGTTTTAGGAACAGCTGTGAGTATGTTAAAATTACAGATTCCTGGCTTCCAATTCTAGAGATTCTAATTCAGTTGGTCCAGGTGGGGTCAGAAAATCTGTATTTCTTTTTTCTCTTTGAGACAGAGTCTTGCTCTGTCACCCAGGCTGGAGTGCGTGACGCAATCTCAGCTCACTGCAACTTCCACCACCCAGGTTCAAACAATTCTGCCTCAGCCTCCTGAGTAGCTAGGATTACAGGCGCCTGCCACCGCGCCCAGCTAATTTTTGTATTTTTAGTAGAGACAGGGTTTCAACCATGTTGGCCAGGCTGGTCTCAAACTCCTGACCTTGTGATCCGCCCACCTCAGCCTCCCAAAGTGCTAGGATTACAGGCATGAGCCACCGTGCCCAGCCTAAAAATCTGAATTTCTAATAAGCTCCTCAGGCTACCAAGTTTGGGAGCCAGACATCTCATTTGGCCCTTTACCTGGTATTGATTGGTAAAGCAGGATAGCTTGGTGGACCACCCATATTCAAATCCCAACTTCATCACTTATAAACCACGTGGACCATGGGCAAGTTACTTAGTTCCTTTTACTCTAGTTTCTCCATCTGTAAGATGGGCATAGTTTTATCCATATCATGAATTAATTGATTCATAAAACACCGTAAGTGCTAGCTATTATTATTAAACTACTTCCCATGGTGCCTGGCATATAAAAACCCTCAATAAATAGGCATTATCATCCTTATTTTGTAGATATAAGGTAATAAAACAATTTAGGAGTTTTAGTAGACTCAGCAATGCATTGTGACCACCAAAGGATGTCATGCCATATTAAGCAACATTAATGGAAACATTGTATCTAAGACAAGGGAGGTGATAGTCCTGTTCCACTCCATGCAATATTCTGTATTCAGTTTTGGATGCCCTCCTCCTGGGATATAAGCTAATTAAAATGAGTTCACCAGGATAGGGAGGAGGCTCTAGGCCATAGCATGTAGAAATGATATAAGGACCTGGGAATCTTTAACCCAGGGAAGAGAGCTGTCTCATGGAAGACTGATGTTTTGTAAGGCATCAAAGAGTAAACCTATACATGGGGGTAGAACTTTGATATAAATATGGACTTCAGATGAATCAGAGGTGCCAAAGATGACAGAAGCTGCTTCAGGTGGTGAGCTTTCCACCCCTGGAAATGATCAAATAAAAGCTGGACAGCCACTAGGTAGGAGTGTGGTCATGGGAATTCTGCTGAATTATCGCACTAGTTTTCTCCTCATACTTAAGTTTTCAGATACCTTCTGAGAAGCACGCCAACAAAAAAATGGGGGAGTAACATAAGGAAAACAAGCAGAGCAGTTACCACACATTAATCTGTTGGTTTTGGATTGCAGGAAGATGTGGCTGAGGCCGAGAGCACAGGTGAAATGCCAGGCGAAGAGGGCGAAACTGCTGGTGAAGGTGAAACTGAAGAGAAAAGTGGAGGTGAAACTCAACCAGAAGGTGAAGGTGAAACTGAAACACAAGGAAAAGGAGAAGAATGTGAAGATGAAAATGAAGCAGAAGGAAAAGGAGACAATGAAGGTGAAGATGAGGGTGAAATCCACGCAGAAGATGGTGAAATGAAAGGTAATGAAGGTGAAACTGAAAGCCAGGAACTCAGTGCTGAAAATCACAGTGAAGCCAAAAATGATGAGAAAGGTGTAGAAGATGGAGGGGGAAGTGATGGAGGGGATAGCGAAGAGGAGGAAGAGGAGGAGGAAGAGCAGGAGGAAGAGGAGGAGGAGGAAGAGCAGGAGGAAGAGGAGGAGGAAGAGGAGGAGAAGGGAAATGAAGAGCCTCTGTCCCTGGACTGGCCTGAAACCAGGCAGAAGCAGGCCATTTACCTCTTCCTTCTGCCCATCGTGTTCCCACTGTGGCTGACAGTCCCCGACGTCCGAAGGCAGGTGAGTGTGCCCATCTGTATCTCAGACTCTTTATCCCCAGCAGGGCTGTGGGGTCTCTCGGCATGCGGGGCTCACACTCAAGAGGAGGAAGAGGCCAGGGACAACCAGCTTATCAGGGCTCCACCATTGAGATCTGGGAAAGGACTGAAGCCTTGGAGGGGGACTATGTGCTTAGGGGACATACCACTGGGACTGGGAGGCCCTAGATCTCATGCGCTTTATTCCCACTGCTATAAGCAGCATACACTAGTCCCTCTTTGACTCCTATCTCAGTTTCTTGATTTTAATTTGAGAATGATACCACTAAACCTCCTGCATATTTCACAGGAGTATTCCCAAAACCCAGGGAAATCACTAGTATTTATACCCAACATTCTTATTTGCAAGGAAAGGTCTGACCAGAAAGGAATGGTACAAGGAGGTTGCAAAAGCCAAACCAGATACCTAGATTGGCCTGGTTCTAGGGCAAGCAAACAGCTTTCTTCCATCTGGTGACTGCTGTCCACCCTACTGGCTGGACTCCCCTACAGGTGTACCCCCAACCCCCATCCTTTTCCATCCATCTCAAGGTCCTCCCTGGAGAGAGAGCTCTCAGGTCAAATGTCTCCATTTCGCCTCCATCACTCTTCCATTAGACCTTGTCACTGATTGTTGGGCTTGCTCAGAAGGGCCAAAGACCTTTTAACCTCTACAGCTTACTTCTTGTCCTTTTCAAACTTTCAAACAGGAGTCTAGGAAGTTTTTTGTTTTCACCTTCCTGGGATCTATCGTGTGGATAGCCATGTTCTCATACCTCATGGTGTGGTGGGCTCACCAGGTGAGTGAACAGCAGGAACGAAATCCTCTACCAGCAGGTCCCAACGACACTTTCCTTCAGGATCAATCTCCGGTACTCAGGGAATCTTGAGGATCAAGTGAATTCGTGCAGTTTCTATGTTGTTTGTAAAGGCTTAAAAGTAGACTTTTTATTCCAGTGAACACAGTGCTTCTCAAGTGTGGCTTTTCTGTCATATCCTGTAGCATGGCATAGAAGGCCTTGGAATCCTGCCTGATTCCAGCTGAACTTGGCTTATTAGCCTTATTTCCTGCTTTCTCCGCCATGTACCCATCCCTCTCACCTGGTGAAATCCTACGCATTCTGAGAGCCAGCTTTTTTCGCCTGCTCTCTGGCATTCAATTAGTCTTCCTCTGAGTACCTATAGTGTTTCTGTTCTGCCTGGAATACTGAACTGTAATAATTGTTTACTAGCTTTCCTCTCTAAAAGGCTGAGATTAGGGTCTATGTCATCCTGCTCATACTTCACCTCCAGCCTCTTAGTTCCTGGCACACAGCAAGTGTCCACATCCCTGGAAATAGAAATGCTGACATGAACAGCTCTTTGGAAGGGCAGTTCTTGTGGGGAGGTAGGGGTGTTAAGAGTTGGAATGACAGTGAGCAGCAGATCTGGTGTAGGTAACTTTTAGTCCAATTGTGAAAAGAAGAGCAACATGGTCCCTGCGGCCAGGAGCAGGAGTCTTGCCTGCTCTTCCTCTCTGTGGCCATCTCAGCTGTCGGTCCCCCTATCACCCTTCCTCACTCAGGCTGAGGGGGTGTGGCTGAGCTCCTTAGAAGGCATTCTGTTTGCACAAAGTAGGATGTGGATAGTGCTTGGATGTGCCTCAGGTTTTTCACCTACTGTTGACCGTTGCCATTTACCAGGTTGGTGAAACAATAGGGATTTCTGAAGAGATCATGGGCCTGACAATCCTTGCAGCAGGCACATCAATTCCTGACCTCATCACCAGTGTGATTGTCGCTCGAAAAGGCCTGGGAGACATGGCTGTGTCAAGCTCTGTGGGCAGTAACATATTTGATATCACTGTGGGGTGAGTGGCAATGTTACTTTCTAAGGGGTGTTAAGTATGACTGGAAAACACTGCATTGGCTGTGTTCACTGGTTTTCTGCTTTATTCATTATACATAGAATAAAAGGGCATTTATATTGTTAGTTTCTGCAAAGCAACAAAATATCTTCCCTTCATTCATCATAGCCAGATGGGATAATAGAACTAAAATGCTGCCTGAAATGTAACTGACTGGAATTTACAGATAAATTGAAAACCAAAGTCCATTTCATTCCATTACCAAATACCGTCAAATGCTCTGCTCACTGACTTTCAAGGCGGTGGAGGTGGGATTGGAAGGAGCAATGACTCAACTTCACTTCTTGGTACTATTCTTGCTCCTTTGTATGTGAACTCCTGCTAGCTCAGAGACTCTAAACAGCATTTTGTATAACACGCAAATGCCTTATCCTCCTGTACCCATCCTCTTACTCCATTTTCCCAACCTTGTCAGAAACAGGGGCTATTTTCATTTCCCCAATCATGTTCTGAATTTGGGTGGTAGATTTGTTTCCTTAAATTTGAATTTGTGTATGTGTATTTGGGGTGAGGGGCAGCTAAAAAGGCAGCCCTCATCACTAAAGAATTAAAAGAAATGTAGGCCTTATCAAAATGTAGAGATTTAAGAGTACATATCACATTGGGGCTGGGTGTGGTGAAGTGTGCCTGTAATTCCAGCATTTAAAAAAAAAAGGCACACATCAACTGATCTGAGTCATATAGAAGTCATGAAGTATGCAGAAAATAAAAACAAAGCTCAGACTCAGAATACTTCAGTTTTAACCTAAGCTCTTCTAGTTATTAGCTGTGAGTCCTTGGGCAAGTAATTTAATTTCCCTGAAACTTAATTTCCTTGTCTGTGAAATGGGGCTAATAATTTCTGTTCACTTCATAGATTTTTTATTGGTGGAAAAATACTTTGTAAAGTGTAAACTACTATTTAAGTGTATGGGATTATTATAAACATTAAGGATATTCACATCGTTTCTTCAATCTTGCAGCTTGCCTGTTCCTTGGTTGCTTTTCTCTCTTATCAATGGATTACAGCCAGTTCCAGTCAGCAGCAATGGCTTGTTTTGTGCAATTGTTTTGCTTTTTCTCATGCTTCTGTTTGTGATCTCTTCAATTGCGTCATGTAAATGGAGAATGAACAAGATCCTGGGCTTCACAATGTTCCTCCTTTACTTTGTATTCCTGATAATCAGTGTGATGTTAGAAGATCGAATCATATCCTGTCCTGTATCTGTCTGAATCAGTCACTCTTGCTCACAATGGGCATGGATCAGAAGACCATGCAGAAGTTACTGTATCTCTTGTGACCCTAATGAAAGAATGTATATGATCCTGGAAAGTGAACTGGGTGACCTAGGACCTCTGATATGAATGTGATCTGAGACTAAAGTTTGTCCTTGGAAACACCTGCAGCTCATTGTGGATTAAGACCCTCACCCCTGGAGGGGTGGAGTTTCTACCCCTGACTCATGCAGACATCTATTACATGGAGGCAGTAGAAGGACCCCTGGAGCCAGAGGGTTTTCTAAATGAGATAACTGGGGGCAAAGGTTGGGATAGGCGCAGCAGCTATAAGACAAGCTCCTACACTCACTGTTCCCTGATCATTCCAAAGGCTGCTGGCCCAAAAGATGCAGATGTGGTCTACATCTCAGCCTTCCTGACCTCTGCCCCAAACACACGCTGCAATTTTGTCTCCTCCTTTTCTGTTCAAATTGTGAGGTTCTATCAGGTTTGTAATCACTGTAGCTTCAGTTATTGGTGAGTCTAAGGATCCAAGGCTACAGAAAAAAAAGAAATATAACAGGAATTAATGATCATTCCACGTTTTGTAGCCCACTGCATCTGGATATATACCAGTATTTTCTTTCTTTCTTTTTTTTTTTTTTTTTGAGACAGAGTTTGGCTCTTGTTGCCCAGGCTGGTGTGCAATGGCGTGATCTCGGCACGCCACAACCTTCACCTCCCCGGTTCAAGCAATTCTCCTGCCTCAGCCTGAAGTCGTGATCTGCCCGCCTTGGCCTCCCAAAGTGCTGGGATTACAGGCGTCAGCCACCGCGCCTGGCCTATACCAGTATTTTCTAGTTTAAAGGAGGACTACATTAACTCTTATTGTTGCGTTTCTGAAAAGTGAAATTTAAAAAGCAGCCTGAAAAATAAAAATTTATAATTTGCCCTTGAATTGGAAGAAATGGCGATTAGGGAAGGAAAACTACTCTAGAGGCCATTTAAAAGTATGTATTTATTAGAACATGCAAATTCATGTTGTCTCCATCAGTGGTCACCTTGAGGGATTAGACATTCTAATGGAATGTCCTGGCTCCACCCTCCAGCATGTTCTCACCCAACAATGACAGTTGAGTGGAGTGGGAAGGGAAGTCATTCTAAAGAGTCCAAAGTCAGTAGTGCCACATCTGGTTTATAAAGTAAGAGATCCAGTGGGACAATGCTATTTTTGTATGCCAACCTAGATAGGATTATAAAGCAAGACTGATTTCTTCTGTGGTTTATGAATGGATCTTAAGGTAATTACAAAAGGGAAATTCCAAGAATGCATAACACAATGACAACATGGTGAGAAAAGTGCAGTACTACTTCCAAGGTAGCTAGTGTAAAGGACACTTGAGTTTTTAAAACTGTGGTTAAATGTTTTATGTGGAATTTGATGAGTTTGTTTATTAAATACCACTGCTTGCTGCTTTTACTAGAATCAAGTTAAGGGACACGTTAGAAATAGAACAGCTTAATATCACTGGCTTCAGAGCAAAATGAGCTCGGGTGACTGCAGATTATGATGGTAAATATGGCTTTAATTACAAACATGAGGAATGATTCACTGAAGATGAAAAGATAGGACGGATGTGATGTGAAAAAAACCCAAACATTTTGGCATTGAATGATGGCTAAGGTGTTCCAAGTATTCCATCTTTTAAGATGAATTGCTTAATTAATTGCCTCGCTACCCCAGGATTCCCATTCTTTGGAAATAATTTTTATTAAATTTCAATAAACTGTGAATCCCAATGGTATTTTACTTTACAACATGGATGGGCTCATCCTTATCTTTAGGTCATTTGGTCAGAATCCTCCCGAGAAGACTGATGAAGAGTATGGAATCATGTTCCAATTCTATATTCTTAATTATCCTTATTCCTGATGCTACTGCATTGCTGGGTTTCCATAGCCAAGGCCTAAGAACAGGAGGAGAAGGCAATGCTTGTGGGAGGGAGGTCCCAATACCAAAATTCTGGGCACTAACCTGGTGTCTGCAGCCCGTTCCCGTTAGCCTCGGGGATGTCACCTCACCCACAGCCTGGGATCTGACGTTCTTCCTCAGACTGGAGTAAGGAGTGATGGACCGTAAAATGCTGTGTAATGATAAAAGGCTGAAATATCCACTGAATGATTAAAACCAACTCTAATAATCTGACATCCTTTTCCCAGTTTGCTGAATTTCTGGCATACCCCTTTGCCTAGAAAGGAAGTTCTGATCACTTTACAGTGTTACAGAAAAGGACAAGTACAAAAAATGAAAGCTGAGTCTTGATGAATGAGTAGGAATTCACTGGGGGAGAGAGTGAGATTACTTTGGTGAGATGGAAAACTTGTGTAACTTTTAAAAGACTAATTGGTTATACCTGGAAATTAAATTTTTTGGTCACACATTTACAAACGTACTATAATATTAAATCATGCTGTTTTAGAGGTAAAGTACCATTTAAAAATGTCGAGATAATATTGAGATGGTCCTCTCACTTTATAGGCAGAATATTCTGTATATAGTTACTTGTGACAAATTCTAG
Source organism: Pan troglodytes (assembly GCF_028858775.2). Lineage (NCBI taxonomy): Eukaryota > Metazoa > Chordata > Mammalia > Primates > Hominidae > Pan > Pan troglodytes. The sequence continues at coordinate 57,647,263 of NC_072414.2, forward strand.
GTCATTCATTCAGCCTGGAAAGTCTGAACTGTCCCAAATGGGTATTTGAATTGGAAGTCAGTGGCTACATGGATGACTTCTACCCCCTTAGGCTGCACTTCCTTGAAGGCCCTGGTAATAGGTTTGAGCCAGATTTCTGAATTCTTCCTCATTTAATGGGTTAAGAGTCTATATAGTACCAGAAAAGAGAGATGTATTCCAAATTTTTCAAACTATGTGTTTAAATGTTTTTTTTTTGTTTTGTTTTGTTTTAAAAAGAGACGGGGCCTTGCCCTGTCACCCAGGCTAGAGTGCAGTGACATGAACATGGCTCACTGTAGCCTCACCTTTTGGGCTCAAGCGATCCTCCCGCCTCAGCCCCCCAAGTAGCTGGGACTACAGAAGTGCACCACCACACCCAGCTGATTTTTGTATTTTTTTGTAGAGATAGGGTTTTGCCATGTTGCCCAGGCTGATCTCGAACTCCTGAGCTCAGGCAATCTGCCCGCCTCGGCCTCCCAAAGTGCTGAGATTACAGGCATGAGCCACTGTACCCAGCCAAAATGGTTACTATATATTTTGAACATTATATTGCACTGTCATCAATAGATTCGAAAATAGTTTTACCAAATTACAGGCTTAGTCTTTTATAGCTGTCTATATCAATATTATTTAAAGATTGAGTACCAAAGGGGGCAGGAATTGGAATGTATTATCTAGAGCACAGAATAGTAAATAATCAGGAAAAGGGCCGGGCGCGGTGGCTCACGCCTATAATCCCAGCACTTTGGGAGGCCGAGGTGGGCGGATCACGAGGTCAGGAGATGGAGACCATCCTGGCTAACACGGTGAAACCCCGTCTCTACTAAAAAAATACCAAAAATTAGCCGGGCGAGGTGGCGGGCGCCTATAGTCCCACCTACTCGGGAGGCTGAGGCAGGAGAATGGCCTGAACTCCGGGGGGCGGAGCCTGCAGTGAGCCGAGATCGTGCCACTGCACTCCAGCCTGGGCAACAGCGAGACTCCGTCTCAAAAAAAAAAGAAAAAATAAATAATCAGGAAGAATTGGTTGGCCTTATGTGCCAATGAATACTCTTGGTTCTGACCCTTTTTTGGTGGGAGGGTCCTCCAGCAGTTGCAGCTTGCAATGTGTACGGGGACTGGATGCTATGAAAGATGTAATGAGAGGGCTCATGAGCAGAGCTGCCTATCCCTGGGGGTTCACTAAAGCCTACAGGACATCCTGGCCCAAGTCTGCCTGCACAACTAAAGGCACACTTCTGGTCTTTAGGTCCTTCGCTGTATGAGCAAGCAAAACCTGGAGAATTTCACTTGCAGAAAATCCACCAGTTGCTGCAATAGTTTTATCATAGTACTACATTTGAAAAAAAAATCTTTAAATAGTAAAGGAGGGAGCCATCCAAATGAACAGGAACTGTGGAAAGGCAGCAATAACTTTATCAGAAGAATCTATTACCATCTCAGAGTACAAGCACATGCGCAGACTTTTGTAATCAAAGATGAAAATTCTTCAATTTGTGTACTGCTAATTTTGTTAAGAAATATAAGCCAGCCAATATGCTTACTTTGAGGCCAAAGGAGCAAGGTAGTATGAGGATGTTAAGACACCAAGTACTAAGGATATTAAGGTAAACTGGTATGCAGCTGCTAGAGGGTTCAGTTTTGAAATAAAGCTTAGTCTTGTATCCAGACAGGAAGAGGCAGCACATGCTAACTTTAGCACGAAGGACAAGGGTCTTCTCAAAGAGACAGCCTGCTCTTTCTCTTCTTGCTCTGAGATAAAGTGCCAGATAGCAGCTTTCAAGTTCTAGTGAGAGAAATAAAAATAAAGCTGGGCTACTGCACATCACCAAACAAATAGGTATTTTCATATCGCATATTACAAAGTACAGGTTGAGTATCCCTTATCAGAAATGTTTCGGACCAGAAGTGTTTTGGATTTCAGATGTTTTTGAAATTTGGAATATTTGAAAAATACAAACTGGTTGAACATCCCAAATATGGAATCCAAAATGCTCAAATGAGCATTTCCTTTGAGCATCATGTTGGTATTCAAAAAGTTTTGGATTTTGGAGCATTTGATTCCAGGAGCTCAGCCTGTATTTAGAAATTAAGCATAACTTCTAAATAGAGCTAGCTAATACTTGCTGGTTGCACTTAAGTATCATAGTAATTATCAGCATAAAGTAAAAATAAGTATTTACTGCCTAAAATGTTGAACCAATGTTTTCTGGGACCATTTCTCTAAATACACAAATGGGGAGACATACTAGAAAACCTTACAATTAAATATGCTGGTAGTGTTAGGGTTTTAGAGCAAAACAGAAACCCAAACCCCAAGAAAGTCAGGGAAAAGAAGACAAAAATCAGAAGATGAACAGCTGCATATTTCTCCACCTAACACTAGGAGGAAAAAGTAGAATATTTGAAATACGATATGGAATACAAATGTGTGCCATTTAGAACATAATGGTAGGACGTAGTAAACAAGCTACATCAGCACAGGACATGGTTTATTGTCAACCATTTAAACATATAAACAAAACTAAGAGTAAGAAAATAAAAGACAGATGATGTAGCAAAAGGGCATTTCTCTCCAACATGATTGGCCATTATTCTCCAAAATGTATGGTTAACAGAAAATTGAAGAAAAGTTTGTATAGAGTTATTTTAAATGACTGATATTTTGTTTTTTTTTTTTTTTTTTTTGAGACAGGGTCTTGCTCTGTAATCCAGGCTAGAGTGCAATGGCATGATCACAGCTCATTGCAGCCCCAAACCCCCAGGCTCAAAGTGATCCTCCTGCTTCAGCCTCCCGAGTAGCTGGGATTACCAAGCATGAGCCACCATACCGAGCAAATTTTAAAATTTTTTTTGTAGAGACAGGGTCTCTCTATGTTGCTCAGGCTGGTTTTGAACTCCTGGACTCAAGCAATCCTCCCTGCTTCAGCCTCCCAAAGTGCTGGGATTACAGGCCTCCATGAGCAACCATGCCCAGCTCAAGAATGATTCACATTTTAATTTTCTTTTGAACAGGTTTACCACTTTGTATTCATGTTTTAGGTTTTAAGACTAAATCTGTGCAATAATATTCCCTAGGGATTAAAAGTAGAGGAAATACAACCCTCTCCAAAAGCAGAAACAAAACTTGGGGTGGAAAGAGGAGGTAAAAATTACATTCGCTTTTCCAAATGAGTCTGAATCATAAAACCATAAAGAATGGTTTTACTCATTCTTTGTCAGCCATTTGAAATCAATAAACTATGATTCCTACATTTTGTTTGTATTACACAAAAAGTAAACAACAATGAAAGCTGTTTTTAAAAGAATAAAAACAACCAACCACAAATAGAAGAGAACCCCAGACGGTTCTCTTGGAGGGATGTTTATCACCAGTGCCAAAAGCCTCCCCCCTCTGAAATGTTTCTCTCAGTTGACAACTTTCAAATGATTTAAAGAACATGAAGAACAAGTAGAACATGAAGCTTGGATCTGAATAGTAAAGAATAAGATTGGAGTGGTATTTACAAAGGAGAGGCAGATACATGTGCCTAGCACCAGATTTTTCAAGTAAGCAAGTTCAGCCCCAAACTAACTGAAGTTTTACATTTTTAAACTGTCTCCATTATTTCCCAGAGTTGGAAGCTGTGAAATGTTTCAGCATGGTGCTATTCACTAATGGTGTGAACTCAAAAGGTGGGTTTTCTGCAGCTGAACTGATTCTAAGTCTCAGGACTCCAAGATACCTCCAGTCCAAGTGTCGTGGACTCTACTGGCTTTATACACCTAATTTGGGACTATCCATTTTTTCCTTCTTTAAAGCTGGCTAGGGAATTCCTTCACTAATGATAATGTGTGCAAACACACACACATATTGAAAATCTATAACTAATTCTAGCAGCCAAAAGATGTTTTTCCTTACCAGAAATTACCCAAAGAAAGTTACATTAGAAATAATATGACTAAAAATATATTTTTAAAGCTATTTAATACTCATGATGTCTAAACTTTCAATTTATTGTCTGATTTATGGATATTTCTGTATTTTAGATTCTACAGACTTCAGATTCTGAAGCTTGTTGAAAAAGCTAAGTTCCTCAATATGGATGAAAATCTATCTGGCTGTACTTTTAGAGGGGAATTTTTCTACTTTTGAAAAAAATTCTGAATATTTATATATAGTATTAACAGAATACCCCAGTAAGTCATATTTCAGATAAATATTCTATAGTATAATTTGCATCATACCCAATATTTTAGATATTAAAATAAGGGTAAAATTTGGAATATAATCACTTGTCTGCATATTTCCCAACGTAAGTTTTCATGTAGAATATTAAAATTTAAATTGATATTTGGATTTATAAGCTATTTTCCCTGTATACTATACGTATCTATTAGCAATAGAGTCAATTTTGGAGTCATGGTATAGTGAACCTCTCTGGCTCTCCTTGCACAAGGCTCCATGAGTCAGTCTGGGCAGTGCGCGCTACCCTTGCATAACTCACTCCCCACACTCAGGCTTAGGGGTACTAACATGCAATCCTAGGACAACACTTGACACTAGCACTGACATTTTAAAATTCATTCTCCCAAGTAATAAAAAAAAATATATAGATAGATATACACAGAGAGATCTGCAGCTGTACTAATTACTTCAAATAGCAGCAGACAAGGAAAATACACGCTTGCTTGCTTAAGTTTAAATTCATTTTAAGTTTGCTATATTAAATTTAAAAATTAAAAAAATATCAACTTACTATAAACAATTTAAAATATGTATAATACAACTTCATGGTCAAAACATTTGAATAGTCTATGAAAACAGGAAATACGTTCATCTGACATTTCTGTTTAGATTCCATTCATGATTTTTCAATCTGTCTCTTCCAAAAGAAACCATAAAACAGTTGTCATATTTTATGGCAACTAATTTTGTTTAGGGATTTCCTCATCACAAAAATACTTTATTTCCTATTACAGAGGAGTTAAAGAAGAAGAAAAAAGAAATGAGAAACAAAGTGGCTTTCTCCCCACTTGTCACTATTCTCTTCTTCAAACATTCTGTACATAAGCTGTCTGAGTCTTTTGAACCATTTACAAATTGTATTTTCAAAAATTGAAGAAAAAATATTTAGAGTCTAAAAGTGTTATTTTATACTGACTATACAATATACATTGAATGTTTACACATACAAATACATCTTAAAGATAAGGTTCTCCAAAGGTTTTTCGACATTCCATCACCCCTGTACTTGGTGGTCTATCACAGTTGTGTGTACTCTTGACTTGACTAGGTGTGAGACGATCGTATGCCATCTTGTACTCTTTATCAAAAGCATCTGCAGAAATTGATAAAGAAATAAAAGGATAAAGAAATTTAGGTCTGATGTTGAAAACTATCAAGTTTCTATAATACTACAGAAACACAACATTAGAGGCCAAGAAGGAATTGCTAGGACATTTCTTTATCCAAAGGACCACAGCTGGATTGCACAGACCAGTGAAACTTAAAGGTTTGAAAATGCCAATTTTTAATTTTACCAGGTACAGATGTTAAAAACCACCAAATACCACACACACTTTTTTGGTACTTTGCTTTGCATACTCAATAAAAACAGTAAAAATAAATAATAGCCTTTTCCCACCAGGATTGACAAAAAGTTTTTTTGCCCATATTTTCTTTACACTAGTCCTTTTATGGTTTCATTTTTTAAATTTAAATTTTGCTTCAACAGAAATTTTTTTTGGTTTGTGTGTCCTAACTTCCTGTATTATGGGCTACCTCTGGGAAAATAATCCAAATATCTGAAATCACCATGTAATGATTTTTTTTTCCCTTTTCCACATGGCAACAGATGGAGCTAACAGACTGTTACTTTTATTTTTAAGGACATTATACCAAGGTCTGTGTGCCTTTTCCCCAGAAGATAGTCCACATGTGACAAAAAGGGACAACAGAGGTTTACAAGCTTCTGCTAAAAGTTTCTCTCAGTCTAGAAATCATGCTAACTTATTGCTTATTTTAAACACATACTGGATAAAAATTTGCCCCTCAGAGAGCCAAATGGGGTATGAATTATAACAATGTCACTAAGATCCTATTTTTCTGCTTTGGGGAGGTGACGGACCTAAGAACATCTTTCCTCTCTGAAACAGTACCACAGTGGTACCCATGAAGGCTTGTTTGAGTTGAGTCAAGTGCATGAGCAAGTGAGCTTCTCTAGCTTGGAGGTCCGGAATTTTTTAGACATTCAAGGAAATCCCACCTTTGGCAGAGGGCTAGAGTAATATCTGACTACAGTCTGGGCTTGTATTAGGTAGGGAATAAAGGGATGGTAACAAGGATCTGAATAATCCTTTTTGGTATCCTCTGTTTCACCATAGTTAAAAGGCCTAGCTCAAATAACACTATTGATGATTTTGGTTAAGTTCTGGCATCTTTCTCAAGTGGCTAGAATGACTATCCCAATGCCATTTAATAGTCTACCTTTCCTAACTGATTTTATTTTTTATATATGTGTGTGTGTGTGTGTGTGTGTGTGTGTGTATATATATATATATATATATTTTTTTTTTTTTTTTTTTTTTTTTTTTTTTTTTTGGTTAGACGGAGTTTCACTCTTGTTGCGCAGGCTGGAGTGCAGTGGCACAATCTCGGCTCACTGCTGCCTCCGCCTCCTGGGTTCAAGTGATTCTCCTGCCTCAGGCTCCTGAGTAGCTGGGACTACAGGCATGCGCCACCACGCCTGGCTAATTTTGTATTTTTAGTAGAGATGGGGTTTCACCATATTGGCCAGGCTTGCCTCGAACTCCTGACCTCAGATGATCTGCCCGCCTTGGCCTCCTACAGTGTTGGGATTACAGGCGTGAGCCACTGCACCTGGCTGATTTTATTATATATTATATTCCCATAGATATTTATGTTTATTTCTAGACTCCCTATTCTGTACTATTGATTTTTCCAGCTCTGCCCCTGGTAGCATTACCCTGATGTAATTACAGTAGCTTCTAGAAAAGAATCACCTTCTGTTGATTCTTTTTTTATCAGATAAGGTCTTGCTCTACAGCCCAAGCTGGCATGCAGCTGCACCATCATGGCTCACTGCAGCCTCGACTGCCCAGGCTCACATGATACTTTCACCTCAGCCTCCCAAGTAGCTGGGACTACAGCCATGTGCCACCGCATCTGGCTAACTTATTTTTTTTTTGGTAGAAATGGGGTTTCACCATGTTGCCCAGGCTGGTCTCAAACTCCTGGCCTCAAGCGATCCACCCACCTTGGCCTCCCAAAGTGCTGGGATTACAGACATGAGCTACCGCACCCGGCTCCTTTCAATTAAATAATTTTTCCTGACTAGTCCTTTTCTTGTCAGATTAACTTTTAAAAATTGAAATATAATCCATATACCATACAATTCACTAACTTAAAGTGTACAATTTAGTGTTTTTTTGGTATATTCACAAGATTGTACAACTATCACCACTGCCTAATTCCAGAACATTTTCATCTCACCAAAAAGAAACCTTATACCAGTTAGCAGTCACTCCCTATTCACCCCACCTCTTGGTCCTTAGCAACAACTAATCTACCTTTATATAATTACAGATTTAATATTACTAATAAAGTATAACTACTAATATAAAAATACTTTGAAAACTATTCCATGATATATAAATATTACATATTAGATATAAAGCTAAATTACCTATATCAATGTTTTCTCTTCCCAGTGCCACAAGTGAGAGAAATAGTATTTCTCTGTATAAACTCCTAGGGAGAAAAAGTCATGGAGAAAATATTAGTATCCATATAGTCCATATGTTCCCTATAAAAAATTTAATGCTACCATAAGCATGAGATATTCTAACAAATTACTAAGCAAACAATATGAATCTGCCTAGGAGAACACTATATTCGTCTAAGAGAAGGACTTACCTCTGTCTTTTAAAATGTGGACACTTATTCAGTGTCTCTAAAATCTGACTCATTGGTCCATAGACATCATTCATTTTAATGCTTTTTACCATACTTTTCAACAGTTCCTGGTTAAATGAGTTATCACTTTTTTGCAATAAATGGACCATTGGATATTTTTGGGCTGTAAACGAACAAAAGAACAGATGAAGGAAAATGTTCTGTGTAGAAAGGAGAAAGAAATTAAGCAGCAACTGACAGATATTAAGTTACAAAGCACTAAAAATAAATTAAGGGCAATAGATAAAGAAATAGGAATCCAAGAATGAAGAAAGCAAAAAATAAGACAAATAATGACAAAAAAAGGTCTAAAGCTTTCTGTGGTCTTAAATAGACAATAACTAAGAATATTGTTTCCCTTAATACAGCCTCTGATGAAAATTCTAAATCAGCAGCCTGGGATGGAAACAAATAAAAAATAAGTAAAAAGAAGAAATTGGGATGAGCAATGTGCTGAAAGCTGAATTCTGCAAAACACAACCAACCCCTCCAGCACATACACAGCACCCCTCAAAAAACCAAACCAAAACAAAAAACAAACAAAAAAAACCCTTAGACCTCCATAGAAGGTAGCACTAAAAAAATCAAACACTCACTCTCAAACAAAAGAGTACGACTTTGACCTGTAAGACAAAAAGTAGTACAGTAAAATAAAAGTCAGTTATACATTGGTTTATGCTATTTAAAGCTAGTAGAGATTACTCTCATATGAACAAAGTCAGCATTCTGTGATGGCACTTACTATGTGCATTCCAGAGAATGTACAAGGGCTGTCCCGGATCCTGATGTAACTTCATATTGTCCCATAACATTTGTATTAAAACATATTTGCTATCTTCAGACATACAGTGGCGGGGAATCTGTGTTATACAATAAACATTCATTAATGATCCTTACATGATAATTTTTCATAAGTATTTTATAAAATTCTTATAAATATTTTTTAGGATGTGTATGTGCGAGACAGAAAAGAGAACAGAAAAAGACTGATTTACCTACATTTGATATCTACTACAGGAAGATGGGCTGTGTGGAAAAGCTAATGATCTCTAAAGATCAGATATAACAAAGTACTTGAGATCCGTGAGAAAGGGTACCAAGAAGAACTCATCTTGCTCCTCTTGCTCATGATTGAAAGTCACAGAAAGATAAATCCAGGAGTCCCATCCTATATCATCCAACACCCTGGCCCAGATAACGCTGAGTTCACATCTTTGTCACTCATGTATGATGTACTGAAAATCCGAAGCACATGCACAATCATAGGCATGCAGCACAAGAAGAGAGAAGGCAAGGTTCCTGAACTTAGAGACCACCATTTAGTGGCAGTGGCAGTATATGAAAAAGTAAAGACACTTTTATAAAACAACATACCAAAAATACAAATGAACATATAACAAACAAATTGCCTAAATGTTAAACAAAAATCCAGGGTAAAGGAATGACGAGAGTGGTAGCACATGATTGCAATATGAATTTCAATAGTCCCCCTTTATCCTCAGCAGCTATATTCCAAGACCTCCAATGGATACCTATAACTGCAGATAGTACCGAACCCTATATATACTGTATTTTCCTATACATACATACTTGTGATATTTAATTTATAAATGAGGCACAAAAAGAAATTAACAATAACTAATAATAAAATAGAACAATTAAAACAATAGGCCAGCATCACTGCTTTGTGCCATTAAGTAAAACAGGAGTTACATGAACACAAGCACTGTGATACCATCACAGTGGGTCTGATAACAGAGATGGCTACTCAATGATTAACAGGCAGGTGGCATACACAGCGTGGATACACCGAACAAAGGGATGATTCACATCCCAGATGGGACAACACGAGATTTCATCATGCTACTCAGAACAGCATGCAATTTAAAACTTATGAAGTGTTTCTTTCTGGAAGTTTCCACTTAATATTTTGAGACCACAGTTACCATGGGTAACTGAAACCTCAGAAAGGAAAACCATGAATAAGGAGGGACTGCTGTACAGATATCCTTAAAAAGTGTTAGGCTTGGGCTGGACACAGTGGCTCCTGCCTATAACCCCAGCACTTTGGAAGGCTGAGACAGGAGGGTCACTTGAGCCCAGGGGTTAGAGGTCACAGTGAGCCATGACCACACCACTGCACTCCAGTCTGGGTGACAGGGCGAGACCTTGTGTCAAAAAAAAAAAAAAAAAATTAGGCTTGTTTTGAAAGAAGTACAAGATGTACGTGGGCCTAACTCACAAATCTGCCTCCTAAGAGTCATTTCCAGTTTATTCTTGAAGCAATAGCAAAAATTCAAGTACGTTTAATGTAAATTTTAGGAGAAGGCAAAAAAAAGGACTCTTATTGCTAGCCTGTAAGAAGAAAATATTATTTGTAAATACAACTAAAACAATTCTATTTATCTAATGACCCAGAGGGCTATTAAAAATATTTAGCATAGGCTGGGCGCGGTGGCTCACGCCTGTAATCCCAACACTTTGGAAGGCTGAGGCAGCTGGATCATAAGGTCAAGAAATCAAGACCATCCTGGCCAACATGGTGAAACCCCGTCTCTACTAAAAATACAAAAATTAGCTGAGCGTGGTGGTGTGTGCCTGCAATCCCAGCTACTTGGGAGGCTGAGGCAGGAGAATTGCTTGAACCCTGTAGCTGGAGGCTGCAGTGAGCCGAGATAGTGCCACTGCACTCCAGCCTGGCGAAAGAGTGAGACTACGTCTCAAAAAATAAAATAAAATAAATTTAGCATAAAAACAGACCTTACTTTTTAATCATTAGGAATATGCAAACATTACAATGGTAACAGAAGCATTCATTGCCTTTTAATTTTTAGTCTCATACCTTTGAATACTTGTTACAGTGCTCAGAAGAAAGAATCAATCCAGGTAAGTTACTGGGCAAGTCAAGACGTCTGAAATACCATACCAGGTTCCAAAAAACAATTGGATGATGGTCCACAAAGTCTGCTACTGTTATTGCATGATCACCTTCATTTTCCAATAAGCTTTCAAGTTCTTTCCATACCACTAAAGGACTAAGATACGGAACAGTGACAGGATCGGGACTTGGAAGGTGCCATTCTAAACCTAAAGAATCCTGTTGAATAAATAAAAACCATAAATGGGAAATGCAAAATAATACTAAGCCATTAAAAAATTCAGTGATTCCCATATGAGTAGAAAAGTAATATAATTGTATCATGGGATAAGAGACTCTTCTTGGCAATAATAAAGCTAATAAGACTACTTAGGACAAGGGGAACAAAATCATACGTAAGTGATCAATTTCCAAATAAAAAAATACACCAAAATACATACTGTAGCTCCTTGTAAAGTAGCTGGCAGGCTGCCTGTAGAAATGAGCTTCTGTCTTCCAGTATCTTCCTTATCCAAGGGGCCAGAAGTACTAATACTCCTGGCCATTGGAAATATTGGACATTTAGACATAGCTGTTTTTGATCTATTAGCAGGGATCTGAATACTTCGGGTGCAAAAATTTTCCTGCAGTTTAGATTTGCTTGGGAATTGAAAAAAGAATAAAGTGTATCAGTGTCTAGATTTACTTTACTTCATCAACAAGGATCATGTTCTCTCTCTCTCTCTCTTTTTTTTTTTTTTTTTTTTTTTTTTAAGACAGAGTCTTGCTCTGTCACCCAGGCTGGACTGCAGTGGTGTGATCTCAGCTCACTGCAACTTCTGTCTCCTAGGCTCAAGCGATCCTCCCACCTCAGCCTCCCGAGTGGCTGGGACTACAGGCACACGCCACCATGCCTGCCTAATTTTTGTATTTTTAGTAGAGATGGGGTTTGGCCATGTTGTCCAGGCTGGTCTCGAACTCCCAGGCTCAAGCCATCTGCCCACCTCGGCCTCCCAAAGTGCTGGGATTACAAGTGTGGGCCACCACTACCGGCCATGTTCTTCTCTTTAGAATCCGAGCTAGATGGTCGGGCGAGGTGGCTCACACCTGTAATGCCAGCACTTTGGGAGGCTGAGGTGGGTGGATTGCCTGAGGTCAGGAGTTCGAGAGCAGCTTGGCCAACATGGTGAAACCCTGTCTCTACTAAAAATAGAAAAATTAGCCAGGTGTGATGGCAGGCGCCTGTAATCCCAGCTACTTGGGAGGCTGAGGCAGGAGCATTGTTTGAACCTGGGAGGCAAAGATTGCAGTGAGCCAAGATTGCACCACTGTACTCCAGTATGGGCAACAGAGTGAGACTCTGTCTCAAAAAAAAAAAAGAATCAGAGCTAGACATGGCAACATGAATGAAAGGAAATGCTACTCAGGCTTCAGCTGGGAAACAGGATATATTTTTAAGTAGTATAGTCATGATAAATTTCCTTTTTTATCAAATCAACTGTAAATATTCAAGATTCATTCATTTATTCAAAACATTTAGTAGATTTCTATATAGCAGAAAGCACACTAGACCATGGGGATAGAAAGCAGAGAAAAAAGGCACATATTCCTTCAGGAGTCACAACCCAGGAGACAAAGATAAGGGCTACAATAGACCTGTGATGAAAGAAGGTGCACAAACAGATTTTTGGTTTTATTAAGTAATCAAGATCAAACAGGTCACGTTAGCCTGCCAACACTATACAGGCATTTTTTGGCACATGCAGCTACCAATATGGCTTCATCTGTCCAGCTATATATGGCTTATTTGGCACTTCTGCACAATGGAATTGATTTCTGCATCAGTTTTAAGTGTAGATTTACTTATATTAGGCTTACTATATAAATTTTAGTTTAATTTTGCAGTTCCTATATCAGCTCCAAATGTTTTCTTAGATTATTAAATATTCCCTAGGTAGAAAATTAAATATTAAAAAGTAGTAGTATTGACTTAATTCCTGAAGAGATAGAGACAAGAAAAAAGATAGTCATTATAAACCTCAAGTGTTCTACATTTTTTTTTACCTTTAAAATACTAGTAAACATTATCATATATACATACAGCTTAAACTCTGGGGATTAATAAAGCATAACATATAACTACATATTTAAAGATTTATGTGATTAGAGAATTTTAACACTGTTTTAAGAGTAAGAATTTAAGATTATGAATCTGTTATTCATAGACATTTAAACCTGGAAATGGTCAACTAATTTTTCTGTCATACTTCTAAAATATGTGTAAATATATGTTGTTAAAATATAGTTCCACATAATCATAATTACCTATTTAGATCAAAATTCCCTTGAACAGAGAGAGCAGATGTGTCAAGACCAGAGGCTGATGTTGAAATGCAAGACTGCCTCGTCTGACTTGAAATGGAGGATGGAAAGTGCATATTTTCTGTTGATGGGCTTGACTTTAGAAAGTATCTGTAATGTGAATCGAAGGAACTTTTTGAGAAAAGAGATATTATAGGGAACATGATCCTTAAACATGAAGGAAAAAAAATATCATTACCTTCCAGGTCGTCTTAAATCTCTTATTTCTATATTCAGAAAGGGTAAGAAGATATTGCCACAGAATGGGCATGTAGTATTGAGATTTGAATCATCTGCTGTCCAGCCAGCCATGATTTCCTCATCATGGACAAGACAATCACAAGTTCTACACCGAGAGCAACTTGAGATGAGAACCTGTGGGAGAAGATAGCACTTTATAAAGAAAGCTGGTTAATTCAGATTATGAATTAAAAACCATTTCAATTCATAAATTCATTGGATAATTAAAACCCAGAAGGATTCAGATGCTATACACAAACACTGGATTACATCAGTGTATTATATACTATAATCGTCTTCAGCTAAATCCATTCCAGAATTTTTGCCTGAAAGGGAAACTTGCTTTTAAGTGAGGATTTTTTTCATTATAAATCAGAGTAAAATTTGCTGTGGTTTTATTAATGGAAAAGTAAACTCAATCACTAATTTGTTAATACCCCAAACAGGCATTTGTAATTACACATTACAAATCAGTGTGGCTGCCAGACCAGTACTGGTCTACAAACACTTACTGGATTGTGATGAGATAAATAAGAAATTGAGAGGAGGATTTATAAACTTTTTAAAGTACTGTGATATTGCAGTAACATCTAAGTGTGTAATCAATGTATTTTCTAAGAATATTAGCTATGACAGATTAGAAATTAAACAAAATGAAAACAACCCTGGTCTTTTACAAAAGACAGTTTAATAAGCATTGCTATAGATAACTATAAATGCTATCATTATGTTAAGAAAATATAGAAATTCTTGAAGCCTCCAGAAACTTTGTAAAGTTAGTGTTCATCATCTATGTTTTGGCTGTATGCAAATTTATTTTCCAGATTTATGCAAATTAACATAAAATAGCAACCATACTCACAAATGTATTTGGAAGCAATTTTTACAGAAAAATTAGGAAAAAGTTTTAAAGTGAAAAAGTATAACTTTTACATTGTAAGTATGTGGGATATAAACGCTTACCCAGCAGAGACCTACGTCAAACTGACACAAAGAATGAAAAACATGGTGGAAGAAACTGACAACATAATGCCAAAACTACTCCCTGTATATTCACCAAAAAAGTATGCTTGCATAGCAAAACTGATTGTGTTTATTATGTGAAATAAACACTCAAAGAGAACATTCATGAAAAAAACCCAAATACTAACAAAGAAAATTAAAATGCTTTTGTAGGTTGATAAACCTTAAAGTAAGCATAGATCTGTCCTAATAGAAATAAGTTAGTATGACTCCAATAATCTGAAATACTGGATATCCAAAAGCTAAATTTTAACTTTACTCAGATGCAATTCACATTCTGAAATTTCAGGTGCTATGTATTTAACTTATTATTTTTTCTCTTTTTTTGAGATGGAGTCTTGCTCTGTCGCCCAGGCTGGAGTGCAGTGGCGTGATCTCGGCTCACTGCAATCTCTGCCTCCCAGGTTGAAGTAATTCTCCTGCCTCAGCCTCCCTAGTGGCTGGGATTACAGGTGCCTGCCACCATGCCTGGGTAATTTTTGTATTTTTAGTAGAGATGTGGTTTCACCATATTGGCCAGGCTGGCCTCGAACCCCTGACCTCAGGTGATCCACCCATGTTGGCCTCCCAAAGTGCTGGGATTACAGGCGTGAGCCACCGCACCCAGCCTATGTATTTAACTTCTATTACTCTACCTGGGACCACTAATACTTAAGAAATGTGCATTTTATAAAGCAGTATATGAAGATTCTCTTTTGCACAAAAGTGTACCTCCATTGCATAGTTCTGGAAGATATTTGTATTACTCGCGTTGAAGGAAGATGTCACTTCTGATTTCCCAGGTAAGGCAAACTTCGACAGGGATCCTGTTCATTAGTGAAAAACAAAGAACAGAAACCATTAAAATTAATGAGAAAGGATATAAGAATCTTTTACTTCCATAAGTTCTCAGATAAAATGTTAACCTATTCCAGTCAAAATATTAAAACTAATTAGGAAAAACAAATAAATAATGAACAAGATTTTTTCAAGGCATGAAGTTTTGAGCACAAACCTAAGGAAATGTGCTCTGATTCTGCTCATCCCCACATCTTAGGTGTGTCCACTCATTACTGACTTATTAAAGCACTGTATGTGAACAGACTAGAAAACATTCTAGTCATTAGTAATTATTGTGCTGTTTCTATTTTTTCATGTTTAAAATACAGGAAAGTATTTAGTTCCAAGGTCTAAAAAGTATAAAATAGCCCATTTTTATTTCAAATCATGAAAAAGATTTAGTGGCAATTCTCTCCTTATAAGGGTCTTTTAAGAACTAGAATAGCTGGGCATGGTGGCTCATGCCTGTAATCCTAGCACGTTGAGAGGCTAAAGTGGGAGGATTGCTTCAGGCCAGGAATTCGAGACCAGCCTTGGCAACATAGTGAGACCTTGTCTCTACAAAAAAATAAAAATAAAGAATTAGCTGGACGTGGTGGTGTGTGCTTATAGTCACAGCTACTTGGGAGACTGGGGTAGGAGTCCAAATTTCTTGAGTCCAGAAATTTGAGGTTACAATGAGAGCGTGGGCAGCAGAATGAGATCCTGACTCCAAAAAAAAAAAAAAAAAAAAAAAGATGGTTAATCTTGCTGTTTGCTCTTAAATACTTGAGAAGAATTCCCAATTATATTATTAAGAACAATAGGATATTAGTAAATATTAAAACAATAACAATGAAAAAGTAAGGGAAGTTTTGTGGTCAAATCAGTTGTCGACAGTGATTGTATCTTGTCAGTAAAAGTGGAGGTGATCTATGTTATACCTTCTCAACACATGTTTTTCTCCGTCATTACTACGTTTTATGAATGAGTACTGGTATTTTTTTTTTTTTTTTTTTGAGACAGAATCTCACTGTTGCCAGGCTGGAGTGCAGTAGCCTGATCTCGGCTAACTGCAACCTCCGCCTCCTGGGTTCAAGCAATTCTCCTGCCTCAGCCTCCCGAGTAGCTGGGACTACATGCGCACACCACCACACCCAGCTAATTTTTTGTAGTTTTAGTACAGATGGGGTTTCACCATGTTGGCCAGGATGGTCTCGATCTCTTGACCTCATTATCTGTCCACTTCGGCCTCCCAAAGTGCTGGGATTACAGGCGTGAGCCACCGTGCCCAGCCGAGGACTGGTATTTTTATAAAGATAAAGATCAAAAGGCCAGGCATGGTGGCCCACGCCTGTAATCCCAGCACTTTGGGAGGCTGAGGCAGGTGGATCAGGAGTTTGAGACCAGCCTGGGCAAAATGGTGAAAACCCTGTTTCTACAAAAAATACAAAAAAAGTAGCCAGGCATGTTACCGTGTGCCTGTAGTCCCAGCTACCTGGGAAGCTGAGGTGGGATGATCACCTGAACCCAGGAGGAGGAAGCTGCAGTGAGCTATGACTCTGCCACTGCACTCCAGCCTGAGTGATAGAGTGAGACTGTCTCAAAATAAATGATAAACAAAGGTTAAAAAAAAATAATGGTGTAAACTACCAGTCCACGAGAAATAAGAGGGGATGGGAAAACATGTTAAACACCACCACCGGGATGCAATCAGCATGATCCAGACTAAAGACTTGATTGCTTAGCAAATAAATAACAAGGAGGAAAAAAAAAAAAAAAAGGTCCAGAACTATCACTGGTCCTACTCCCTACCATGTAGAGACACCCTAGAGAGGCAGAAAACGAGCTGAAATCTCACTGTCCTTTAAGATGCTTAGCACTGGTGGTAAATGCAGTTCTTCCCTTGATGCTTCTTCCCAAAAACCTTCTGTAATCCCTCTGCTACAGCTAGTTCAAAATTGCTTCCCCAAACTTTCTATTAGCCTTGAGTATCATTTATTTGAGCAGCCTACCTTTTGTATCTAACTAATCTACAGTATAGAATATTCATTTTAATAAATATGAATCAGGCTGTAAGTTTAGTGTTATTTGCTTAGACAATGAACTGTTCTTGTATGTTAAAAAAGAAAAGAAGGGAGTGGGGCTAATCCCCTAATTTCTTCATAAATATACAGCAAGGGGGAAAAAAAGAGGGAGAGGAAGGGGAATAAAGACAAAAAAGAGTTAATAGACATATCAGCCAAATGCAAATGCTGGCCCTGTATGGACCCCAATGTGAAAAAACCATCTATAAAATGAGTTTTATAACCATGAAAATTTGAAACTAAATATTTGATATATATGATAAATATCACTTAAAAGTATGATGGTATTATGATTATGTTTTCAAAAAAACACTTCATAAAAGATACATACTATTTGAGCCCATAAAGTGTTCAAAAATAGCCGAGTTAATCTATGGTGTTAGAAGTTAATGTTTACCTGTAAAGAAAGAAGTGACTAGACATGGGCACGAGAGAGGGTTCTAGATGCTATGAATGTTGTTTCTTGAGCTGAGTGCTGATTACTCAGGTGTGCTGAATTTGTGAAAGTATTGACATTCATAAAAGTACAGCTGAGTGTGGTGGCTCAAGCCTGTAATCCCAGCACTTTGGGAAGCCAATGCTGGAGGATCACTTGAGCCCAGGAGTTTGAGACCAGCCTGTGCAACATAGTGAGACCCCATCTCTACAAAAAAATAGCCGGGTGTGCTGGTGCACGCCTGTAGTCCCAGCTACTTGGGATGCTGAGGCTTGAGCATGGGAGATCATGGTTGCAGTGAGCCATGACTATGCCACTGTACTCCAGCCTGAGCAACAGAGTGAGACCCTATCTTAAAAAAAAAAAAAAAAGGACACATTATATGTTACACTTAAATAGTTTAAAATAGATAACATAAAAGTCTTTTACTTTAGAGATACATATTGAAGTTTATGAATAGAATTATACGTTGTCTGAGATTTGCTTGAAATAACTCATTGAGGAAGGAGAAAACGTTGGCAGCAGAGGAGAAAGGAACAGATAAAGTAAGATTGGTTATTGGTTGATAATTATTGAAGTTGGTGATGGATACACGGGGGTTCATAATGCTATTCCTTATACTTTTGCATGTTTGAAAATTTCCATAATAAAAGCTTTTTAAAAGAGCAAAGATAAAGTGAAAAACAAATCTTCTATTACATCCATCCTTCATACCATTAACCAGGATAACTTTCTATGGATCAAATATCTAAATCAGAGGTAAAATCCATATTTGTATGGCCCTGAGCTAAGAGTGTCTTTTACATTTAAAAAAGCTGTTAAAGAAACAAACAAAAAAGAATATGTGACAGAGGTGTATGTGGCCTGCAAAACCTAAAATATTTACTACATAATGCTTTACACAAAAAGTCTGCTGGCCCCAGAAAATATTAAGAAGGAAACCAGATAAGTATCAGAAGAAAACACTGGTGGATTCTTTTACATCTTAAGGAAAGAAAAACCTTTTCTAGCAACTCACAATCCAGAAGCAATAAGGGGAAAGACTGATACATTTGATGATATAAAATTTAAAACTTACATATGGCAAAAAAAACACCCCCAAAAAACAAACTTAGATAAACTACTTGCAACTTATATAAGCAACAAAGGATTAACTCCCTAATATAAAAAAAGCTACTAAAAACATTAAAAAAAAAAGGACCAACAATTAAACTGTAGGCAAAGGACAGTCCACAGAAGAAGAAATGCAAATGGTCCTTAAACAGATTCTCAACTTCATTTATAAGAGAAATAGAAATGAAAACTGAACTGAAATACATTCCTCACCTATCAGATGGTAAAAATCCAAGTGTGCCAACATATTTTGTTGACAAGGCTGTGGGGAAATAGGTATTCTCATATACTGGCAGTGGGAATGCAAAATAACCTGAGGAAGGGAACTTGGCAATAGCACTTCAAGGAAGAATTCTGAAGTATCTTCCAAAGACACACTGGTAAAAATATAACATATATGCATTATAGCATTAGAAAAACTGGAAACTTGACATCCATTAATAGGGAAGTGGCTAAAATAAATTATAATACATCCACACATGATGTATAACTATAATTTTGTACTATATAGCTGAAAAAAATGAATGGGGAACATTGCTATGTGATGATACAGAATGATCTTCAGAATATATTAAGTGAAAAAATCAAGGGGTAGGAAACTATTGACAGTATGTTACCTTTGAGTAAGAAGACAGGGAAGTAATAAGAAAAAAAAATATATATATATATACCTATACCTATATTTTTAAAAAAGCAACGATGGAAGGATAAACCAAAAATGAATAAAAATGGTTGCTTCTAGGGATAGGGAGAAAACAGGATGAGGGAGTGGGGATGAAAGTTATACTTTTGTGAAAGTGCCTTGGTTTTATTGTTTTGACTTTGGAACTATACAAATTGTTTACAAAATTAAAAAACAACATTAAATCATAAAGAAAAAAGTGAAAGTGTCACAATTCAAATGAAACTACAAATCAAATGCAGTATGACAGAACTGTTTGGACAAACCTTCCAAGGATGCAGAACTTTCCAGGCTTATTCGGCTGAGATCAATTCTCTTAGTCCCTGAAGTAGCACTGGTCTCTTGAGAGGAGATAGGTCCTTCCAACTCATGGCAGACATCTTCATCTGTTAAAGAGGTAGATTCAGAATCCTGGGCTCCCACTGAAGAAAGACTGGTACGATCAGAACTTTGATCCTAAGGACATAATTATAAGCTTAATTTCTTGTACATTTAAAGGTAATTAAAAAGTCACTTCTAAGGCAGAAAAAACACTTATCACCTAACTACCCAGATGATCAGCTGAACTAATATTACAACATCTAGAGAAAAAAACAAGCAATTTTACAAAGGCATGCTAATTTGGACAAATGTGCTGCAGTTCAATTTTTAGGAAATCATTTTTTAGTTACAGCGAAGTATATACTAGTTAGTAAGGTAACCTCGTTGACTTTTAATTTCCATTTATTGATAATTTTCCTCTCTGACAAGGTATCACCCAAACATGAAACCACTAGAATTACGTTTTATTCTTTTCCACAATATCCAAGGTTTCAAAGACATATATATTTCTACTTTTCATTTTTGAGAACACTGAAGTTAAATCTTTTTCTGGTTATATTAAAAATACATGAGAAAATCTGGTAGCTGTAGATTTTTATACAAAAAAAAATTAATACCTGTAATTCCACCTTGGAACCCATAAAGGATGAAAATATTTTACTACATAAAAATGTTATGTGTGTGCATATTGTTATTTTTAATCATATAGGGCAAAAAATTTTTTTTGAGACAGGGTCCACTCTGCTTTCCAGGCTGGAGTACAGTGGGCAATCTCAGCTCACTGCAGCCTCTGCCTCCCAGGCTCAAGCAATCCTCCTTTCTCAGCCTCCCGAGTGGCTGGGATTACAGGTGTGCACCACCGTGCCTGGCTAATTTTTGTATTGTTGGTAGAGACAGGGTTTCGCTATGCTGGCCAGGCTAGTCTTTACTCCTGACCTCAAGTGATCCACCTGCCTTGGCCTCCCAAAGTGCTGGGATTACACGCCTAAGCCACCATGCCTGGCCGGGCTTTAACATTTTTACATAGTAAAATATTTTCATCCTTTATGGGTTCCAAGGTCTGTATCTTGCTAATGAAGTAATTCTCCACTCCTAAATGAGAAAAAAAATTTTTTAATGTGCACTTAAATATCTAATCCATCTAGGATTATTATTTTTTTTGTTCAGTGAAGGGCAGGAATCTTTTCCTCAAGTGGATACCTAAGTGTACCAACACATTTATTTAATATTCTCATTTCCCACTGATGTTAAATGCTATTTTTTCATATCCCAAACTTCTATGTACATATACAGTTTTATTTCTGGACTTTTCTCCATTCCACTGGTCCATTTATCTGTTTTGCATTGATTAGCAAACTGTTTTAATTATAGTTTTAGCATTAGTTTTGTTAGTTTTGGTATTTTAGAGTGCAGCCTCTTATCTCTTTTTTTTTTTTTTTCAAAGAATTTTGGTCTGAAGCCCAGGCTGGAGTGCAGTGGCATGATCTTGGCTCAGTGCAACCTCCGCCTCCTGGGTTCAAGTGATTCTCATGCCTCAGCCTCCCGAATAGCTGGGATTACAGGCGCCCGCCACCATGCCCGGCTAATTTTTGTATTTGTAGTAGAGACGGGGTTTCACCATGTTGGCCAGGGTGGTTTTGAATTCCTGACCTTAAGTGATCTGCCCGCCTCGGCCTCCCGAAGTGTTGGGATTACAGGCATGAGCCACAGCACCTGGCCTCATACTTTTCTTTTTCAAAATTTTCTTGATTATTCTCATGTATCTTCTCTATCAATTTTAAAGCAGCTAATTATGATTTGTATTATTTAGTCACCAGGTATTTGGTTTGCCTTTTTTTTCTTGTATTTTAATTAGACTACCCTGACTAATTTGGTTAGAACTGATACCTTTACAAGACTGAATCCATCAGTAAATTATGTCCTTCAGTAAAGTATTATAGTTTTATTCATGTAGGTATTATACACTTAAGTTTACTTCTAGACATTTCATGTTTGTGTTCTAGTGAATTAGCTCATATTTTTCCATTACTTTTCTAACTGGCTATTGTCATATCCAGGAAAGCTGTTTTACAAATGTTTGTTGTTTCTAGCCACCTTACCAGTTCAAACAGTTTTTCAGTGGTAGTAGATAACCTCATTTATGAGAATATCAAGTTTTATTAAATTCTTTTACAACATTTTTATCTATCATTTTTTGTTTTGAGACAGTTTCACTATGTCACCCAGGCTGGAGTGCAGTGATGTGATCACAGCTCATAGCAGCCTCGACTCCTCAGGCTCAGGTGATCCTCCCACTTCAGCCTTCCAAGTAGCTGGGACTACAGGTGCACACCACCATGACTGGCTAATTTTTTGTATTTTTAGTAGAGACAGGGTTTCACCATGTTGCCCAGGCTGGTCTTGAACTCCTAGACTCAAGTGATATGCCTGCCTTGGCCTCCCAAAGTGCTGGGATTACAAGATGAGCCACCATACCCGGGCTTTATCTCTTACTTCTTTTCCTTGCCTTCTGGTATTGTTAGAATCCAGAATGCTGTTGGGTGGCACAGGTGTTCAGCATGCTTCCTTCCCTTGATCCTGACTTTATGATTTTATTATTATTTTGAGACAGAGTCTAGCTCTGTCACCCGGGCTGGAGTGCAGTGGCCCCATCTCAGCTCACTGCAACCTCCGCCCTCCACTTCCCAGGTTCAAGTGATTCTCCTGCCTCAGCCTCCCGGGTAGCTGGGACTACAGGCACGTGCCACCACGCCCAGCTAATTTTTTGTATTTTTAGTAGAGATGGGGTTTCACCATATTAGCCAGGATGGTCTCCATCTCCTGACCTTCTGATCCGCCCGCCTCGGCCTCCCAAAGTGCTGGGATTACAGGTGTGAGCCACCACACCTGGCCCGATCCTGACTTTAAAAGAAATAATTATAATATTTCAGTTAGGAATGGTGTTTGCTATAGTTTTCTGATACTCTATCAAGTTAACTAAATGTTCTTCTATTTCATCTTTTTTTCATTTTATTTTTTATGATATTAAAAACTTTTTTTTGAGGTAGGGTTTTGCTCTGTCATCCAGGCTGGAGGACAGTGGCACAATCACAGCTCACTGCAACCTCCACCTCCAGAGCTCAAGCAATCTTCCCACCTCAGCCTCCCAAGCAGCTGGGACCACAGGCATGCACCACCACACCTGGCTAATTTTTTTTTTTTTTTAGAGATGGGGTTTTGCCATGTTACCCAGGCTAGTCTTGAACTCAGACCCTCCCTTGAATGACAGAGCTCAATGTTAGCATGTCTGTAAGCAGGCCACCCTTTAGAGTGCCTGGATGGGGAATTGGAAGAGAATGTACAGGGCGACCAAACAAAGGAAGGTTTTACTTTGGTTGGTGGGTACTTCAGTATATTTTAAGTAGAGTGGGGCTTCCTTAAAAAAAACTCTGGGCTAATAATGAAATTTTGGAATTACTTTTAACCCTACTTTCTTTCTCATCTCAATGCCTGTCCTTGGTATCTCTCCTTCACTCTTAGTACTTACAGATTTCATACCTTTGTGAGCTGGAGTATTTCATTTTCACAACTACTCCTGTAAGAGGAAAAACAACGCCTAGCCTAACTATTCCTTAAGTAGTCTTTTAATTTAATTACCTGGCTGTGTAATTTTATACTTCTGCCTGCTCACCTGGGCTTCATTCACAAGAACAGTTCTCATCTTGGTAGCTGATCTCTCTTATGACTACTTTGGAGGCTATACTTTCTGTATTCAGGCATTTTCATCAATCCAGTGTCATTTGCTTTCTCATTTTCAGAAAGGTATGAAAATTTCTCATCTCCTGATGGCATACTTTTCTTCTTTCATTGCTTTGATGGATTTATTATATTCTCCTATTTTTCTGTCACTTTAATGGGATTTTGAGGAGGGAATACAGATATGTATTTTAACATCCTGAACCAGAAGTCTTGTTGCTGTTTATGCATACAAGAATTACTTAGTATAAAAAATAAGACGAATAGTTGAATTTTTCTAATTAAAATACAGATTATGCATGTTTGAGTAGATTATAAAAAAGAATGATTTTACATTGAGAGACATTAAATTCTTTATACACAAAAAAATTAATGAGACTAAATTTCACTGAGTATAGCAACAATAACCATTTATTTAGTGCCTTCAATGAAGGCACTGTACAGACCTACCTTGGAGGTATGGCAGGTTCAGTTCCAGACCACCTCAACAAAACAAATGTCGCAATAAAGCAAACCACAAATTTATTTCCCAGTGCATATAAAAGTTGTTCACATTACACTGAAGTCTACTGTACAACAGCATTATGTCTAAAAAATGCACATAAATTTTAAAATACCTTATTACTAAAAATTGCTAACAATCATGTGAACCTTCAGCAAGTGGTAATCTTTTTGCTGGTTGAGGGTTTTGCCTGGATATTGATGGCTGGTGACTGAACAGGGTGGTGGCTGCTGAAGGTTGAGTGGCTGTGGTAAAAAAGAGGATAATAATGAAGTTTGCTTCATTGACTCTTCCTTTCAAGAAAGATTTCTCTGTAGCATGTGATGCTGTCTGACAACTTTCTTTGCTCATCCATTAGAAGCAACTCCTCATCCCTTCAAGTTTTATTATTTGATTGCAGCAATTAAGTCACATCTTCAAGGCTCCACTTCTAATTCTAGGGGTTTTTGCTATTTTCACCATATCTGCATAATTCCTCCACTGAAGTCTTGAACCCTTCAAAATCATCCTTGAGAATTGGAATCTATTTCTTCCAAACTCCAGTTAATGTTGCCATTTTGATCTCCTCCTGTGAATTATGAATGCCATTAATTGCATCTAGAAGAGAATCCTTTCCAGAAGGCTTTCAATTTATTTTGCCCAGATCCATCACAGGAATCACCACCTATTATGGCTATAACTTTATGAAATGTATTTCTTAAATACTAAGTTAAAAGTAAAAGCGACTCCTTGATCCATGGGCTGCAGAATGAATACTAGCATGAAAACAATAAATCTCCTTGACATTTCTTTTTTCATCATTCAACTTGACTCCTTGACATTTCATTTTTTTGTTTTTTTTTTGAGATGGGGGTATAATTCTGTCAGCCAGGCTGGAGTACAGACAGTCATCTCAGCCCAATGCAACTTCCGCTTCCCAGATTCAAGCGATTCTCCCACCTCCGCTTCCTGAGTAGCTGGGACCACAGGCATGTGCCACCACACCCAGCTAATTTTTTGTAGAGACAGGGTTTTGCCATGTTGCCCAGACTGGTCTCAAATTTCTGAGCTCAAGGGATCCGCCTGCCTCAGCCTTCCAAAGCGTTGGGATTACACGTGTGAGCCACTGCACCTGGCAACTGCTTTTCTATTGGAGCTCTTGCATGACTAGGTGCATTGTCAATGAGCAGTAATATTTTGAAATAAATATATTTTTTCTGAGCAGTAGGTCTCAACAATGGGTTTAAAACATTCAGTAAACCATGCTGTAAACAGATGTGCTGTCATCCAGGTTTTTTGTTCCATTTACAGAGCACAGGCAGAGAGTAGCTTTAGCAAATTCTAGGATTTTCAGAATGGTAGATGAGCATTGGCTTAATTTAACATCACCAGCTACACTACCCCCTAACAAGAGAGTAAGCCTGTCCTTTGAAGCCTGGAAGCTGGACACTGACTTTTCCTCTCTCTCCATCAAAGTCCTAGATGGGCATCTTCTTCCAATACAGGGCTGTTTGATCTGCATTGAAAATCTGTTGTTTAGTATAGCCATCTTCATCAGTGACCTTACATAGGTCTCGGGGATAATTAGCTACATCTTCTATATTAGCACTTGCTGCTTCATCCTGCACTTTTATGTTATACGGACAGCTTCTTTCTTTAAACCTCATGAGCCAACCTCTGCTGGCTTCAAACTTTTCTTCTGCAGCTTCCTCAGCTTTCTCAGCCTTCATAAAACTGAAGAGAGTTAGTTAGGGCCTTGCTCTGGATTAGGCTTTAGCTTAAGGGAATATTGTGGCTGATGTGATCTATCCAGACCACTCAAACTTTCTCCTTTTTGGCAATAACACTGTTTTGCTGTCCTATCACTCATGTCACTTTTAATTTCCTTCAAGAACGTTCCCTTTGCATTCACAACTTGGCTGTTTGGTGCAGGAGACCTCACTTTTGGCCTTTCTTGGCTTTTGACATACCTTCCTCATTAAGCTTAATCATTTCTAGCTTTTGATTTAAAGTGAAAAATGTGTGACTCGTCCTTTCATGTGAACACTTTAGAAGCCACTGTAGGGTTATTAATTGGCCTAATTTCAATACTGTTGTGTCTCAAGGAACAAGAAGGCCTGAGGAGAGGGAGAGAGTCAGGAGAATGGCCATTTGGTGGACAGTCAGAAATTACACAACATTTATCGATGAAGTTTACCATCTTATATGGGAACAGTTCATGGTGTCTCAAAACTATTACAATAATAACATCAAGGATCATGGATCACAAGTCACCATAACAGATATAATAACGAAAAAGTTTGAAATATTGCAAGAATTACCAAAATGTGACACAGAGACATGAAGTAAGCACACGCTGTTGGAAAATGATACCAATTGACTTGCTCAACACAGGTTTGCCACAAACCTTCAATTTGTAAAAAGCATGACATTTGTGTAGAGCAGTAAAGCAAGTGCAATAAAATGAGACCTGCCTACGCTAGGCTTTAAAAATATTATTTATTTTAATCTTTAGGTGGGATCTTTCTGATATTAGTGATTGTGTTCTCTTTTTCTAGATCAGTCTAGCCAGCAGTGTGTCAATTTTGTTCTTTTTAAAGAATCAGCTTTTGGTTTTATTGATATTCTTATGCTTTCCATCTTTTCAGTTTTACTGATTTTTGCTCCATGTTTATTACTTCCTTCTTCCTACTTTGAGCTTACTTTGTTCTTTTTTTCTAGTTTAAGGTAGAACCATAAATCATTAATTTTAAATCACTTCTAACTACAGCACTTAAAGCTATGAGTTAACCTCTAAGCACCTCTTAGTTGTATCCCACAAATTTTGATATATTTTTGTTCATTCCACTCAAACATTATTCTAATTTCCTTTATGATTTTATCTTTGATTCAAATTATTTGAAAGTGTGTTCAGGTTTTTCTTGATCTCTTATTCTTAGTGATTTGTAATTGAATTCTATTGTGGTCAGAAAATATGCTTGATTTAAAAGAAACCTTATTGGGGCTTAATTTTCATGTCATAACATTCACTCATATTAAGTCTACAATTCAATAATCTTTGTAGTAAATTTACCAACTTTTAGAACGTTTCTAATTTTAGAAAATTTTTACCACCCCAGTAAGATACCTCATGCCCATTTACAGTTAATCTCCATTTCCTTCCTAACACCAGGCAACCACTAATATACTGTGTCTACAGATTTGCCTTTTCTGGACATTTCATATCAATGGATTCATACAATATTTGGTCTTTTAAAATCTGGCTTAATCCACTTAAAATAAACATGTATTTGAGGTTCACCAATTTTTAAGGCATGTATCAGTATTTCGTTCTTTTGTATTGCTCAATTACATTCCACTGTATAACACATTTTACCTATTTTCCAGTTGACGGAAGGAAATTTGGGTTGTTTCCACTTTTTGGCTTTTATGAACAATGTTATGATTATTCACATAAAATCTTTGTGTAGGCTATGTTTTCATTTCTCTTAGGTAGATTATTTAGAGTGGAACTGCTGGGTCATATGTTAAATTAATGCTTAGCTTTTAAAGAAGCTGCCAAATTATTTTCCAAAGTGGCTGTACCATTTTACATTCCCACCAAAAAAGTATGAGGGTTCCCATTTCTCCACATCCCCTCCACTTGTCATCATCTTTTGGATTATAGCCATTCCTCTAGTGAGTGTGAAATGGGATTTCACTGTGGCTCCAAATGCAATTAATGCCTAATAACTAATTATGTTGAACATGTTTCATGTGCTTTTCGTCCATTAATATCTCTTCTTTGGTGAAATATCTATTTAGATCTATTTTTAACTTGGGTTGTTTATCTTATCATTGAGCTGTGTGAGTTGTTTGTATATTATGGATTCAAGTCCTTTACTAAATACAGAATTTGCGTATCTTTTCCCCAGTCTGTGGCTTTTCATTTTCTTACACTTTCATTTTTGGATCACAAAAGTCTTCAATTTTGATAATGCCTAACATCAATTTTTCCTTTTATAGACTGTTTCTGGTATCATACCTAAGAATTCTTGGCTTAATTCAAGGTCTTAAAAGATTTTCTTCCAATTTTTTTTTTTTTTTTTTTTTGAGACAGAGTTTTGCTCTTGTTGCCGAAGCTGGCGTGCAATGGCGCGATCTTGGCTCACCGCAATCTCCGCCTCCCGGCTTCAAGCGATTCTCCTACCTCAGCCTCCCAAGTAGCTGGGATTACAGGCATGCACCACCATGCCTGGCTAATCTTTCGTATTTTTAGTAGAAACGGGGGTTTCACCATGTTAGCCAGGCTGGTCTCAAACTCCTGACCTCAGGGGATCTGCCCGCCTCAGCCTCCCAAAGTTCTCAGATTACAGGCATGAGCCACCACGCCCGGCCCACAATTTTTTTTTTTTTTTGAGACCGAGTCTCACTCTGTCGCCTAGGCCAGAGCGCAGTGGCGCAATCTCAGCTCACCGCAAGCTCCGCCTCCCGGGGTCACGCCATTTCCCTGCCTCAGCCTCCCGAGTAGCTGGGACTACAGGTGCCTGCCACCGTGCCCGGCTAATTTTTTGTATTTTTAGTAGACACGGGGTTTCACTGTGTTAGCCAGGATGGTCTAGATCTCCTGACCTCGTGATTCGCCTGCCTTGGCCTCCCAAAGTGTTGGGATTACAGGCGTGAGCCACCGCCAGCCCACAATTTTTATAGTGTTAGCTCTTACATTTAGACATCTTATCCATTTTGTGTTAATGCTTGTATATAAGTTGAGTGTCTACATTCACCTACAGTCATCCCTCAGTATCCACAGGGGGTCGGTATTTGCATATAACCTATGCGCATCCTCCTGTACAAGTTAAATCATCTCTAGGTTACTTATAATACCTAATACAATGTAAATGCTATGTAAATAGTTCTTATACTGTATTATTTGTATTTATGTAATATTTTCAATCTGTGGTTGGTTGAATCCATGGAAGCAGAACTTGCAGATACAGAAGTCTGACTGTATTTGCATGCAGATATCCAATTATCTCAGCACCATTTTTTGACAAAAACTATCATTTCCCCATTGAATTGCCTTGGCATCTTTATTGAAATTTAAATAACCATAAACATAAGAGTTTATTTCTGGAGTCTAAATTTTATTCTCTCATCTATTCATCTCTGTTTATGCTAGCAGCACAGTCTTGATAGCTGTAGCTTTGTAGTAAATTTTGAAATTGGGAAGTGTGAGTCCTCCAACTTTTTCTTTTTCCAAATTGTTTTGGCTATGCTGGGTCCGTCTATTTTCTATATTAATTTTAGGATCAGCTTGTCAAATTCTACAAAATCCTGCTAGAATTTTGATAGGTGCAATTTTGATATACATTTAGATGCCAATGTAGGGAGGGTTGCAGCTTAACAATACCGAGTCTTCAATTCCATGAACATGGCATGTCTCTCCATTTATTTAAATCTCTTTTAAAATCCCTCAGTAATGTTCTGTAACTCTTTACAATGTACTTTGATTTGGATCCTTTTCAATTGACTGAGGTTTTTTAAATAGCCAAACATAGTTTATCTTGATGACTGTACTGTATACACTTGAAAATAATGTGTATTCTGTAGTTGTTGAGTGTATATTCTATAAATGTCAATTATATAAAAGTAGCTGATTGTGTTGCTGAGATTTGTCTTGACCAATTTTTGTTACCTCTTCTATCAACTGAGCGTTTTTAAATTTCCTACTCAGATTTAGAACTCCCCTTAATTCTACCAATTGTGTCATTGTTTTGAGGCTCTGTGATTTAGTGAATATACATGGATAATTATTGTGTCTTCCTGATGAACTGTTTCTTATAATCAATATTTTTCAGAGACAGAGTCTTGCTATGCTGCCCTGGTTGGCCTAGAACTCCTGGACTCAAGCAATCCAGACCTCCCACCTCAACCTCCTGAGTAGCTGGAACTACAGGAACACACCATAACATCCAACTCCTCATCATTATGAGATCAGTCTGTTGCTCAGGTTGGAGTGCAGTGGCACAATCATAGCTCACTACAGCCTTGAACTTCTGGGTTCAAGCAACACACCTGCCTTAGCCTCCTGAGTAGCTAGGACTACATAGGTATGTGCCACCATGGCCAGCTAGTTAAAATTAAAAAAAAAAAAAAATTGTACGACAGGGTCTTGCTATGTTGCCCACGCTGGTTTCAAACTCCTGGCTTCAAGCAATCCTCCTGGCTTGGCCTTCCAGAGAGCTGGGATTACAAGCATGAGCCACCATGCCTAGCCAAAGTCTGCCTTTTAATTGAGGTGTTTAGATTGTTATCATTTAATTATTCATATGGTTAGATCTAGTCTATTTCTCTGTTCCCCCTTTCTTGGCCTCTTTAAGATTTCCTGTTCTCTGTAAGACTATTTGAATATTTTTATTGGCTTTTTGGCTACATCTCACTGTATTTTTTAACTCAGTGCTCCAGGGACTACAATATACATATCTAATCATTTAAAGTCTACTTGGAGTTAGTTTTATATCATTTCATATTTAATAATATAACTATAATGAAGGTCTGTGGGGTAAGTTCCTTTACTACTGATGTTCACTACTGTCAAACATCTATGCATATTTAAAATTCCATGAGATAAGGTTACTATTTTTGTTTTGGACAATTATAGGTTTTTCTTTTCTTTTTTTTTCAGTTTAGGAGGCAAAAAAGTAATCTTTTCTAATAACCAGCTATTTACCATTTATTTTGCATTTATTTTATTCCTGAAGATGCAGGTTTCTCTTTGGTATCATTTTTCTTCAGTTTAAATAACTTCCTTCAGCGTATCTCATAGAGCAATCCCATTGCTCATGAATTCTTTTATCTGAAAATGTCTTTATTTCACCTTCACCCATGAAGAATATTTTCACTGGATATAGAATTCTGAGTTGACAGGTCTTTTCTTTCAATGCGTTAAAGGCACCATTCCACTAAATTCTTCCAAGGATTGTGATGAAAAGTGCATGGGTACATTCAAATCTTTATGGCTCCGTAGGTAATGAATAATTTTTTGTTAACAGCTTTCAGTGTATTTTAATTTTTTTTAGCAGCCGTTTTCTTGTTAGCAGGTGAATATCTCTGATTTTTAGCAGTTTACTTTTGATGTGTGCAAGTGTGGTTTTGAGTTTATTCTGTCTGTAATTTGCTGAGTCTCTTGTATCTATAAATCTGTATCTTTTACCAATTTTGGAGGTTTCAGCCATTATTTTTTCAAATCTTCAAATATCTTTTCTAACAGAATCTCTCTCTTCAGTTCTTCTGGAACTCCAGTTATCCATATTTCATTTGTTCCTTTTGATATTGTCACACAAGTCCCTGAGGCTGTTTATTTTTATAAAAATCTTTTCTTGCTTCTTCTAATTTCTATTACTGTATCTTTAAGTTTACTTTTCATTGTCATCTCCATTCTGTTATTTAACCCATTTGATCAGTTTATATTGGATATTATATATTTCAGTTATAAAATTTGTTTTAATACATTCTATTTCTTGCTAGAATTTATTTTAATTTATTTCAAATGTGTTTTCCTTTACCTAAAGGAACCAGTTATGGAAGCTGCTTTAAAGTTTTTCCCTGATACTTCCAACATCTGAGTCATTCTGGAGTTGTCTTTTCCTTGAGAACTGGTCACATTTTCCTGGTCCTTTATACCAAGTAATTTTGGATTTTATCTTGGACACTGAATATTATGTTATGTAGCCTGGGTACTGTTATAATACTTCCTAGATTGTTGATGCTCTTGTTTCAGCAGGCAAACACTTGAGTTATATTCAGACTGTAATTTGTGTTTTACTTTTTGTAGGCAGTGAACTTGCAGTTCAGTTACTTAAGCCTTTTCTATTCCAGTTTGCATCTGTCCCATGACTGTGCAGGTCAAGGGGTAGGGTGAAACTTGTATGGGATTCCCCTCAAACTTTCTGCACAAAGAGGCCTCTTTCTCAGGCTTCTCTGTTCAGGAAATATGGGGTTTCTCTTGAAGTTTATCTGCCAGAGGTGCCATGCCATGATGTGACTGCCCTTGGGGCAAAGATGCATGAGGAAAGAAAACGATAAACTCATTTCTGTGTTGGTCTCTCCCTAGAAACTGCCTGCTTTTATTTATTTTTCAGAGTCCTTAGTTGTTTTTTATATTTTGTCTGGTTTTTAAGTTGTAATCAGTGGGAAGGATGGGCTGTGGTGGCCTTACGTTACCACAGTGGAACCAGTATTCTCACCCCAATTCCTAAAGAATATTTTTGTTGAGTACAGAAAAATAGGTTGACAGTTATTTTCTTTCAGCACTTTAAAGATATCTTTCCAGTGTCTTCTGACATCATAGTTTCTCTTCAGAAGACCACTGCTCCTTTGCAGGTAATGCATCTCTTCTCTCTGGCTCAAGATTTTTGCTTTTTATTTCATTTTCAGTTCTAAAATTTAGGTTTGATTATTTTTAATACATTCCAATTATCTAGTGAAATCTTCCATCTTTACAGTTATTTTTTAAACCTTTTCCTTTATATTCTTGAACATAATATAATTATTTCAAAGTCCCTTGTTAATTCAAACATCTGGATCACTTGAGGGTCTCTTTCCGTTATCTGCTTTCTTCATTTTTTAGCTATGTTCCTGTCTCTTGGCATAGCTATTTTTAATTGAGTGATAGACATTGTATATTAAAAACTGTAAGGATTCTAACTGATGTTTTATTTCTCCAGAAAAGGTACAATCTTTTCTCTGTTGATAGAGTAAAAGCTGATTATTTTAACCAAATCACAGATAACCTGAGTCAAGTCTAGGTTGCAATTCTGGTCAGGCTTAGTCTACCTCTGGTTTGCCAATGGTCCTAAGGCATACCTCTGTAAGTATTCCAACTGAGGCCCTCCTCCCTCTGGCAGCTCCTGAATCAAGCTATTATGATTCCAGTACCATGAAACTTCTGAGAACTTGATTTCTCACAGACGTTCTACTTACCCTTCTCATGCAGTATCAAGTATTTGGAAAATGTCTTGAAGGAAGAAAATCTTCAGTGTATTTGAGGCCCTTAAAGTCTTCAATTTTGTCTCTCTAACCCACAAGGTCCCAAAACTTCAGATAAGGGAAAGCCTAGATTTACAACCTAGTGCTTCATGCCCATAATGAGCAAATCCCCTCAGGGAGAAAGTGGCTCTAGAACTTCAGCTCACCTCTCTAAAATCCTGCCTCTCTGCTTTCTAGTTACTTCAGCAGTTCTCTGATGACTTTAAACAGATACTTTCTCTATTTCATCTAGCTTTTAGCTCTTAGGGGAAGGTATGTAAGTCTATCGTAAGTTACTCCATCCTAACCAGAAGGGCAAATCATATGCCTGACTGGTAATTTTTGAGGGCATATTGGACACATTATCTGGAAAAACAATCTGCATCTTGAAGGAAATACTGAAATTCAGTAAGTACTTTCACATGACACTAATTCTTACTCCAGCTACAAATCACTCTTTCAAAACTGAACTACAAATATAACCTTAGTAAGTTTTCTTTGAAGTTATTATTTCAGTTCCAATTCTGATACTTACAAAACTTACATACCCAATGAGTCCTTTTTATAAAGCTATGTTTAGAAGAAAAGTTAAAACGAGTAAGGGGCTTCTGGTGGTGATGGATATGTGTGTGTGACAGTAAAAGTAGCAAATACTAACCAAACTTACCTTAGATGATGTGGTGTACATGGTGAATCTTGAATACCATTTGCTTGCTTTCTCTGCAACTCCTTTTCCAGCAGTGAACATACTGTTTCTTAGAACATCTAGTTTAGGTACTAGTAGTGTATCTAAGTTAAATGAAGGTGATGAGTGGGTTAATGTATCCTGAGATTCTTCCCTAAATGGGCAAGTAGGTGAGAAAGCTGGAGAAGACCAAAGTCTATCCCTTGGTTTCTCCTCACTTTTTGTGTAACTTTTAGATTTGGTAAGTCTCACTGGCTTAGGAGAATTAGGAGGCAGACTAGATCTTCTGCATGCCTTGACCAATGGTGGACTTTTCTTATTTAATTTATCATCACATGCCCGTTGTAAATCAATGCTTGGTGTACGACTTGTCAAAGGACTGCTCATGTTATTCATATACATCACAATTTCTTCAGCTAAATCACGCCTAGCAGATGGTGTTGAAATGCTTTTGCTATCATCTTCATCCTCCTCCTCTTCTTCTTTTTGCTGCTGTTCAGTCTCAGCAACCAAAAGAGAGAGGGGATCAAATCCTGTTGCGACATCAGTTTTTTCAAAAGGTTTTACTGAAAAGCTGCTGTTCATACGTTGAATCCTCTTGGGATTTTGTGTAGCAACACATCCTGCTTTTGATCCATCTGTTTCACTGTCTAAGTCTTCTAAGTCAAAAATAACAGGAGAATCCACTTTATCTGCCAAATAGTTAGAACCATCAAAAGGTGTATCATCATCACTAGATTCCTTTTCTAGACTGTCTCTTTTTGATCTTAATGGTGGCTTCCCAATATCAAGAGTATTTGGTCTCGTGCTTTTTGAGATAACATTTGAAAGAATTTTTGCATCAGCTCCCAATCTTTCAACTATATCTCCAGGGGTTGCTTCCTGGTTAATTCTATTGAGCATAAATCCCATCAGTACCCCTCCACTAAGATTACGGTTTCTATTTCCCCAGACCACTTGCTGCTGCAAATTAGTTTCATTGTCACTTTTATGTCTTTTCCTGAAGCATCTACTTTGAATGTTTCGTGTTTCATTTGTATCTTCAAGAGATGATATTAAGAGCAGCTCAGGTGTGCTTTCTGAAAAACAAGTAAAGTGCTTTTAGCCATGAAAATATAATAGCAAATATAAGTCATCTTAAATATTTAAAATTCTAGTGACGAAAATGATAATAGCAAGCACTCACTGAGTGTCTGCTATTTGACAGATACTATACTAAACACTTTACTTATATTTCCTACTGTAAACATTCCAACATCCTTATGGGTTGAGAAAAAAGGAACACTCAGAGAGATTAATTATCTAGCTCAGAGTTACCCAGTCCTTAAGAGACAGAACTGGGATTCAAATTCAGATTTGTCCAATTATAAAGGGTATGCTCCTAGACATCAGGATGTACTGCTTTTTAAAAATGTTATCAATTAAGATTTATATTTAATAATGAATTTATATTAATTCCACTAAATAAATTACAATAGTTTTACAATTGTGGTTATACTAGATGACCTTGAGATTCTGAGTCTTCCTTTTTTTTTTTTTTTAATTTGCTAGACACAGGATCTCACTATGTTGCCCAAGTTGGTCTTGAACTCTTGGGCTCAAGAAATTCTTCTGCTTTGGCTTCCCAAAGTGCTAGGATTATAGGCTTGAGCCACCATGCCCAGCCAAAATTGTGAATCTTCTGCTTATTAAAATGAAAAAAGAAAAAACATCCAAAACATGAAACAAAATAGAAGTATGTTAACTTTATCCATAAATAAAGGTTATTTTTTAAAACTCCAAGTCCTTATAACTATAAATGGGGCCCTTGCTTAACATATTGATTGCACATTTATACCAGTCAAATGTTAATGGCCACTTCACATTATTTGGAAATACTGTTCACTGCTTTCTACCAAATTACTTAGATGACAATACTAAAAGCAGAAATCTAGATCTCTGATCACTTTAATTGTTCTTACTATATGTGGGAGTCCTCTAAAGCATTAGTCTAGGTATAGCATCATCAACTATTCTTCTTACGTGCTTTATGCACAGAATTAGCTCTCTATAGCCAGACAAGTATTGAAAATGTGCCTTTTCTTGTCATGTGATGCATGCAAATGGCAGGGCAAGAGATAAGAGTGGATACTAGAGGTCATAAAAGCCTACATCTAATATTACTTAATAAGCATATACCGTTAACAAGAAAAATGACATATCAGAGAGGCAAAGTTTATTCTTTTTTTCACCAGCTTACGATTGAGGACATAGGAAATCAAGAACACACTTTCTTCTGATATTCTGGGAAATTTTCTGCTTGACAGGTTAAATATTACTAAAGACCTGGAGGAATCTTGTAACCAAAAGATAATACTCTGGAATTGCATTTAAATAGATGTGCAAGGGTTCCTTTGCAAAGTCAGTGATATGCTATGACCTGAAGACCAAGTTGGTTATCAGACTTTACCAGAGGTTTGCAAACTATACCAATGAGCCAAATCTAGCCTGAGGCCTGTTTTTGTAGAGTCTCAAATGGTTTCTACATTTGCAAAGGGTTGCACCCAGAAGAACAGGTAACAGAGATTCTATGTGCCCTGCAAGGCCTGAAATACTTACTATTCGGCCTTTTACAAAAAAGTTTGCCTGATCCTAAGTTTACACACATGCTAAATTACACATGCTAGGCTGGATGCTGCATGCCTCTAACACAAAGACTGCAAACTATTTAACTTCCTTGGGCTAGGTGGCTCTATGACATAATTCCGGCCAGTGATATTAAGGTATAGTTTTTGAGGGTTTTTGGAAAAATTATTTCCTGACAAAAGAAATAGATATGGCTGGTGTTTCTCTTCCCATTCTTTTTGCCTTGATCGAATAGGTGATATGGGGAGTTACCAGTGGCTATACTGTAATCATGGTTAGGTCAAAAGAACTGATGGCAAAGCCCCTGAGCCAACATTTAGAGCAAGTGCTTACCTCTGAATTTCCTGTTTGAGAAAAATAAACTGCAACTTCTTTAAGCACTGTTAATCACATATTCGAGACTTAAAGCTGAAAGTATGCCCAGCTGATATACTAGCCTTTTCTCAGATCTTTGAACACGCTGTGGGATTCCTTTCTACCAAACAGCCTTTTTATACATGCTTCCTTCTGCTTGGAATGCACCCTCTCAATTCCTCCTTTCTGACTCCTACCCTCATTTATTTTCCACTCATATTTGAAATTTAAGCTCAAAAATGATATGCTGAAGGAAGTCTTCCCTGACTAACAACCCCAAACCCAAGACATATCTATTATATGTTCTTATAGCAACTTACTGTCCTTTTTCATAGTATTTAATCTAAGAATACTTTCACATTTACTTGATTAATGTCTTCCCATCCCTTCTACCTGCTTTCTTCATGAAGGCAGGATCCGTGTTTATTTTTTGTTTCTTATTATAATATACCCCCAGTAGCACCTGACATATAGTAGAATCTAAAAGATATTTACTGAATGAATACTGTCTATTAGGCAGTAACTGCAGCCAACAAACCAACCTGGAATATAATACATTATATTATAATATTAAAATATTATATTATGGGTAGCTAAGGATAAAAAGTAAAGGCACACTAAAACCAGAATTAGGCTTAGAGAAACATCTCAGAATTAAACTTCTCTGTGGTTGAACACTCAGTAATTCAATATGTATTTATCAAAACATTAAATTCTCAAGATAATAATGAGGGCTGGAGCAGAGGCTCACGCCTGTAATCCCAACACTTTGGAAGGCCGAGGCAGGTAGATTGCCTGAGGTTGGGAATTTGAGACCAGCTTGGCCAACATGGCGAAACCCCGTCTCTACTAAAAATACAAAAATTAGCCAGGCGTGGTGGTGTGTGCCTGTAATCCCATCTACTAGGGAGGCTGAGACATGAGAATTGCTTGAACCCAGGAAGCAGAGGTTGCAGTGAGCCAAGATCGTGCCACTGCACTCCAGCCTGGGCACCAGAGTGAGACTCTGTCTCCAAAAAAAAAAAAATTCAAGATAGGGTGATGATTTTATTTCAATATCCAATCAAACATTAAAACATATCTTTGTTTATTCTACTCCCATATATGTATATATTTACACACAAACACACAAGGGTGTTCAATGATATAAATAAAATATTCATATATTGTACTGCAAAATATAAATAAACCCGAAAAATGCTTTAAATCCTAGTATGTACAAGTATATAATAAGTATTCCTATATATCCCATGTATGGTCTTTGGCAGCAGTAATAAACCCATAGTACTTAACAGATGAGAGTTTTCAAGCCAAAAGCATCAAGGATAAACCAATAACTTTACTTCACACCAAAGAAATCTACTCTACACTTTTATAAAATTCACTTGTTCAGCATATAGGGTAACTGAAAGCCAGATGATTAACCAGATGCTTATTATTCTGACAAAATGTCAAGATCAAAGGATGGTGTACAATCATATTTAAATAAAAAAAATTAAACACAGATCTTAAGAGGAGGGCAAGCATGAACAGACAGCAATGAAAGAACAATAAAATAAAGATCAAAGGCAAGTTATTAAGAGTTATAATTAGAAAATTAGTTACAAAGGACTAAATGGTTGTGAAACAACTCTATGACATTGAGGAAAAATTTTTTAATGTTTCTGTTACAACAATTATCTAACAAAGAAATGCAAAATAAGAGTTATAGGTGATCTAACTTTCTTTTGTCTGTTTGATAGAGTAGGTTCCGCAAACTTTTTCTATCAAGGGCTAAAGAGTAAATATTGTAGTCTTTGCAGGCCATGTGGTCTCTGTCACAGCTACTCAACTCTGCTGTTGCAATGCAAAAACAGCCAGAGATAATACATAAATGAATGAGCATGTCTGTGTTCCAAGAACTTTATGAAAACTGATGTTTGAATTTCATAAAATTTTCATGTGTCCCACAATATTAGTCTCCTTTGATTATTTTCTGACAATTTAAAACTATAAAAACCATCGTAGCTTGGTTAGCTTGCAGGCTAGTATAATAACAGGCTTCAGGGCAAATTTGGTCCTTGGGCCTTAGTTTGCCTTTCCCTGAACTACAGTCATATCTAACTGTGTTGCAAAAAAAAACAAACACCATTGCAGCAAAAAACAGAGATATTTCAGCCTTGACAGCACATGTTCTTCAATATTTTTTATATTACAACATCATGCAAAAGTAAGCTAATACAAAAAAATTTATTAGGTAATCACACTATTAACACTAAAAACTCCAAATCTTATGTCTATTTAATCCCCTAAAAATGATCTGGTAAAACACTTTGAGGCCAAATATTATTCTACTTCTAATCTGACTTTTCTATTAACTATTGATAATTTATGTGACCTGCCAATCACTGAAGTATGCTTTAGTTTTCTCATCTTTAAAACAGTGCTAATATCTCCTTTGATACAAGCATTTCTATATTAATATTATATAAAATAATATATAAGAAGACCGTGAAAAGAAAAATTATTGGGTATTGTTACTTAAACTATCTGAAGGACTATCCTTTTGCCTCTGGAAAAACAGGAATAATATGAAAACTAATAAGCCATATACTTCATTTGAAACTTAACTAGGTGTATGGTACCCTCAGACTCATCACCTCTCCTGATGTCACTTTCCCCTTCCAAAAAGTCCCAACAGTCTAAACTCAAAAGATAGTATACAAGCTGGAGGTTTACCCCTATGCCTTGCTATAATACAAGCTTGAACACAGCATGTTATAAAATATAGAACTCAAGTTACTAAGCTATGCCATGAGAGGCTGCACAAAATATTTTTTAAAATCACCTTGGAGAATTTGGAGAATTAAGACTATTAAAAAAATAAGTATTCACTAGTCATACAGATACAATTTATTCCGCACATAACACAAGCGTACTATTCAACTTACCCATGCTTTCTCCTGATATTTTATCAGCACTGTTGTTACTTGTACCAGTGAGGCGAACGATACTGGAAGAATTTTGATAACTGAGCTTAGGAAGGCAATCAGCACTTCCTTTTGTACTCTCACTCTCTGACACTGTAAAGATGAAAATGAAAATGTTAATAAAATGAAATCTATATACACTGTAGGAGGTATCAAGAGAAGTTTTCAGTTCTACATATTTTTACTTGAAAATAGGTGATAAGAAAATATTGAACACCTCTATATCTGTTTGTCAACCACAAATAAGTGATTTCACTTATTTGAGGCCTCGAAGTGTAGATCAAACTACTGAATACTGATCATGCATGAGGTCCATGCACAAATTTTATATTTCCTCACTGATTGTAAAGGAGTGCTTTTGGTGGAGTGGGGAAGGGGGTAAATATAATCACAATCCATTAAACAAACTTTTTTTTTTCTTTTTTCAGGTCAGATGGGTAATGTGCTGATGTTGTAACAAGGTTCAAGGGTGGCACATCTCACAAACATGGATGAATACCCAATCATCATGCTCATGAACTACAAAAGGATCACAAGCTTTAAAATATTGTTAAGTCTCAAAAAAGAAATAGTTTCAAGAAATGTATATACAGTTCTACTAAATACATGTATTTTGGGAATTACGTAGCATTCATTCTAATGGTATTTGATTTGGGAAGTGTTTTGCCACTGAGGCTATATACTTCATACATAAAGCATTTGTATGAGAGTATGTGGTGGCTGAGAGGGCACGTAATGGTAGAAAAGAAAGAGTTATAATGGAAAAATGGAAAGTAAAACCAGCACTTTTATAAAATCACCTGCATTTTCTATGAATATAAGTTCTCAATTTTATACAATATCAACTTAAACAATACCTACAGGAACTACAATCACTCCCTTTTTTATCTTTTTCTTCTTGAATGTCTTCAGTAGATGTATCCCCTCTTCTAACTTCATCTTTAGATAATGAATTATATCCAAGATCAGACTGGCCACCTGGTAAAAACAAAAATAAACAAAACTCTATTAGAAACTTCTTTAGTGAGTGCAACTGGAATTAGGAGCAACATACTAGTGTTTGGATTTCCTTATAAATTTTTTTCTGGACAACTTCCAACTTAAAGCATTATTTTGTTAGCTACCCTTAAAGCATTATTTTGTTAACTACCCCTTCCATCATCTCTATTAATATAAGAAAGAGATGATCTTGAAATAATTTACTCTTGGTTCCACACTGTAGTCAAAAGTAACTACGTATATTCACACTACTATATGAGCTCCAAAAGACACAGACAAACCAGACATTCTTTATACAAGTCCATGACCTTTCTACTTGAAAGTTTGAGTTTCAACTAAGCAATGGAGAAATCTGCAAAGAATTTATAACAGAACATTCATACATAGGTTACTAGAGCTAAATGTCTAAATGATTTTACAAAAAAATTGGATTTCTTCAAATTTATTGATAGGTAATTAATTTTTAAAACAATTTAGCTGAATAATCATTGAACTGTATGTGAGTACAAATACATGGGAATGAGATAAAAATCTAGTGTTGAAGATATTGTTAAGAAAAGCAAAAGGGGCTGGGAGCAGTGATTCATGCCTATAATCCCAGCATTTTGGAAGGCTGAGGCAGGCAGATCACTTGAGCCCAGGAGTTTGAGACCAGCCTGGGCAACACAGTGAGACCTCATCTCTATTAAAAATAAAAAATAAAAAAAATTAGCCAGGAATGGTGGCATGCACCTATAGACACTTCTTGGGAGGCTTCTTGGGAGGCTGAGGTGGGAAGATCACTTGAGCTCAGGAGTTCAAGGCTGCAGTGAACTATGATTGCACCCCTGCACTCCAGTCTGGGTGACAGAGTGAGACCCTGTCTCAAAGAATGGAAAAAGGTCTATCAATATAAAAAAATTTTCGAATACACTGTTTTGCTAAAGAGGCTCTGCATCATTTTTAGAAAATCGTTTTCACCAGATTAGTCACAAAAGATAAAGTTTTGAATCCTAGTTCTCTATCTTAGGAGACATATGATTTTAAGTAACAATGTAATCTTTTTGTTTGGATTTGAAGTTCCCAAATTTGTAAAACATAAGGTTGTTATTATTATATAAGACTATATATGAAAAATGTTTATAAACTTGTAAAGCACTCTCTAAAGAAATTATATTATGTATCACTAGATATTCACTTTAATATCGTTGTTATAATTTTCAGTTTTTATTTTTTCTAATCAAACTTCAGGTCCATTTCTAAAGGAATTATAAATAGAAAAATCTGAGAATAATCTTGATGAAATTCATGCTTTTATTAGGTTTTGCACTATTTTAAGATAGCCTTTTTTTTTTTTTTTTGAGACAGAGTCTCAACTATGTTGCCCAGGCTGGAGTGCAGTGGCGTGATCTTGGCTCACTGCAACCTCCACCTCCTGGGTTCAAGCAATTCTCGTGCCTACGCCTCCCAAGTAGCTGGGATTACAGGAATGTGCCACCATGCCTAGCTAGTTTTTGCATTTTTAGTAGAGATGGTGTTTCGCCATGTTGGCCAGGCTGGTCTTGAACTCCTGGCCTCAAGTGACCTGCCTGCCTTGGCCTCCCAAAATGCTAGAATTACAGGTGTGAGCCACTGCACCAGGCCTAAGATAGCCTTTTTAAAAGCCACAGTTAAAAGATAAGATTTCTTCATTTGTAAGAGATAATGCCAAAGGATAACTATTGTAACTGATGAAAATCACACTGCATAATCAAGGAATAAAATCAATCAAGGAAGAATAACTATGAATATTACATTTCAACAAAATGAGCTTACATTTATTAAACTTTAGGTATAAAGTAAGACAGACCAAAATAATATTGACATTTGCAGAGATAGGGGCCTTCATATTTTATTAGTAATGCTTCAATTTTTAAAGTTTCTGTCCTTTAAGAGTTTGCTCTTATCTGTAGTCAAAAGTCATGTGTAATTTTTGAAATGTAATAATAAAAAGAACAGAATTATGTAAATAATTTATTTTTAAGTGTGTCAATTGTAATAATAGTTAAGAAAAGCTGATATACGAACTTATACTTCTATGAAATTAATGCCATCTTTGGCACTATAATTCTAGCACTGAAGTATACAATTCTATATACACATATATAAACATACACATAAAATATATAATTCTATATACACATATATAAATACATATACATAGGTGTATATGTATTATACACACATGTTATACATATACTACTACACATACATATATAATATTATACATATATTATTTTATATATATATATAAATTTTTTTTTTGAGACAGGGTCTCGCTCTGTCATCCAAGCTGGAGTGCAGTGGCTTGATCATGGCTCACTGCAGCCTCAACCTCCTGGGTTCAAGCAATTCTACCTCAGCCTCCCTAGTATCTGGGAGCACAGGCATGGGACACCAAGCCCAGCTAATTTTTGTATTTTTGTAGAGACAGGGTTTTGTTATGTTGCCCAGACAGTCTCAAACTCCTGGGCTCAAGTGAA
Source organism: Pan troglodytes (assembly GCF_028858775.2). Classification (NCBI taxonomy): domain Eukaryota; kingdom Metazoa; phylum Chordata; class Mammalia; order Primates; family Hominidae; genus Pan; species Pan troglodytes. The sequence goes on from NC_072414.2 coordinate 57,690,514, forward strand.
CCCACCCACCTTAGCTTCCCAAGGTGCTGGGATTACAGGCATGAGCTATCACACCCAGCCTTAAAATGCTATATTTTTATATATTAAAAATTTTTTATTATGACTTTTAAAATCACTTAAGACTCAGAAGTTGCAAAAACATTAAGTACAGAGAGTTCCTTGGTACAATTCACCTAGCTTCCCCCCGTGATAATACCTTACATAACCATAGTACATTGTCAAAACCAGGAAACTGATGTTGGTACAATACTGTTAACTTAGACACAGAGCTATGCTTCTTTTTTTAAAAAACTCTAATATCATTTTCATAATTTCAAAGAATTTGTTATAAGAAAATGATAGGGTAAACAGATCTATGTCTACGCAGAGTTAACTGGATTATCATATACTAAATACTTGAATAAAGTGATTTATAGCCGCTTTTAAAACTTTAATTTCTATTCAAATAAAGAATGAATAAAATTTCATATAGTTATTAAATCTAATATCAAATAAAATACGTAATATATAAAATTAAAAAGTGACAGTTAAACATATCACTGAAAATGAAAATGTAAAAAAACATAGGCTAGCAAATCTAGTTTTAAAAATGTACTATAATAAATGTATACATAAGCATACACAAACCTGTACTAGATCTATCATCAGTAGCATATACTTTGATTAAACCCGTATTAAAAGGTGCCTGCTCCACAGTGTGTGTCCCATGACCACTATCCATGCTGCCATGACTAACAGCATCCAGGTCACTGCCATCTGCTTAAGAACACAATTTGACAGCATTTTACTACTCGAAGAGGTACCAAAAATACACATTAATTTGTTGCTCAAGCTAATAATCCACCAATGTAATACTGAACATGAAAAGTGCCACATACTTAGCAAAATACAACTATAACAAAGAAACCTATTGTGAGTTATTAATGAACACTAAAACACACACAAAGGTCGTCAGAAGTTGAAACATTTAAACAGAAGTGAAATCTGGTGGTTTTTAAATGGGAAGAGTAATATAATTTGCTTAATAAAACTAAAAACTAAAACATTCAATATTTTAAAACTATTTAAAATTTCTAAAAATGTAAACTGTAGCTAATCAATTAATTTTGAAGAACAAGTAAAACACATACATCCCTTACCTGAGAGAGTTGTTTGTGATAAGTGTGCATGCTTCTTTAAAGCTCTTTTGAACTGTGTTACTCCTAAAACAACATTTCTTACTTTTGTCCAAAGAAAATAGCCACTACGACTTCTTGAAGGCCAGGTACTTTCCAAAACAGCCTATTCATTCAACAAAATAAAGTAATTAGTAAAATAATTTTTATAAGTGAACATATATTGGTTTCAGAATTAAGCTAAAGAATATCAAAGTAGGCCAGGAGTGGTGGCTCATGCCTGTAATCCCAGCAATTTGGGAGGCTGAGGCAGGTGGATCACTTGAGCCCAGGAATTCAAGACCAGCCTGGGCAACAAGGTGAAACCCCACCTCTCCAAAAAATATGAAAATTAGCCAGGCATGGTGGCACATGCCTGTAGTCCCAGCTACTCAGGAGGCTCAGGTGGGAAGATCAATTGAGCCTGGGAGGTCAAAGCTACAGTGAACCATGATTGTGCCACTGCACTCTAGCCTGGCGCTAGAGTCTCACAGAGTGAGACCCTGTTTCAAAGAAAGAAAAAATCAAAGTAGATTGTATAACATAAAAGAGAACTAAAGTCTTCCTTGATTGACAAAATGTATTTTATATACTCTAAAATAAATGCCAAATAACCCCCTGCATAAATTATTTTTGCCATTAATGTTGCATAATGACAAAAGTAATACTCTTTATCCATTAAACCAAGGTATTTACCTTATTATAATAACCATAAGTAATGGCATTGGGGTCAATACCAGCTTTCTGCATTTCAAAAAGCACTCGAACTGCAAGCACTGGCTGATCATATTGTCCACAGAGTTGCATAAGAATGCGGTAGCATACCTGAAATACAAGTTCAAAATTGTACAGAAACACAGATGTCACCATGTACATAAATCTAGAATAAAATAATGCATTTTAAACAATAATTGTGGCAGGGCACAGTGGCTCATGCCTGTAATTCCAACATTTTGGAAGGGCAAGGCAGGTGAATCTCTGGAGCCCAGGAGCTTCTGACTAACCTACAACACATAGTGAGACTCTGTCTCTACAAAAAAATTAAAAAATTAGCCAGGCGTGGTGGCACATCTGGGAGGCTAAAATGGGAGGACTGCATCTCTTGAGCTCAAGAGGTTAAGACTGCAGTGAGCCATGACTGCATCACTGCACTCCAGCCTGGGTGACAGAGTGAGACCCCGTCTCAAAAAAATAAAACAACAACAATAAAATAATTGTTACCTCATCAGGTGGATCCATCTTCTTTGACTGCATTTTTTTAAGCACATCATATGCTGTTTTCAGAGCCCTGACTTTTGAATGACAGACTTTCACATAAGCTGGGAGACAAATAAACCACAGTCCATAACAGTGGCGCAGTAGACACCTAGACCACATCTGAGGGATGGAAGAGTACCTCTTTGCAATTTTATGGGCTGATTTAATTTCCTGGAAAAAATATAAAGATCTTACTAATAAATTTATGCACTTAGGCATCTTTATTTAACTGAGTGCTAAACAAGTACAAGTCACATGCTTTTATAATGTTTCCATAACAAAATATGTCTGTAATTAATGTGTTTTCAAGTTTCTTTTTGAATCTGTATTAAACAGCATATAAAATAAAATTCTAGGACAAGAGAACTAGTTAATTTCTTGAAGTCAGATTGCTCCATCTTCAGAGTGCTTTGGTGAACATAATAATCTAGTAATAGTTATATATGAAGTGATAAAGCATATTACGGGAGGATAAATATCCAATTTATTTCTTGTTCTAAAATTTGATTACATGAAGAATGCGATAAAGTACCTGTTTTGTTCTTCTGAACATGGGCAAAGGGCTATTAGGACTACTTGATTTTGAAGGCAATTTGTTCTTCTTTGCTTGTAGAAATCCTTCAGGTCTTTCAAATAAATTGTTCCTAAGAACTGGAAATCCATTATAGCTGTTTTAGAAAAAACAAAACAAAACAAAAAAGAGTTCTCAAGCACACATAGATGATCATAGTGGTTACAGGTTAATATAATTACGACCAATAACTTCTTCACATAGAATTTAACTATCTTTCTTTGTCAGGCTGTGATATACACTCAACAAATATTCATGCTAATGTTGCTCTTCTTACTATAATTAGAAATGTAATAGCCAAATTCAGACTCAAGTTAGTTTTTGAGGAAAAGGGAAAAACATAAATGAACATGACATCCAACTCCAAGGTAACTTAAGCAAACTTTTAAAAGTTAGTACTCTTGTTAATACATAGCAAACATATTAGAAAATATGACAGTTGGTAAAAGGCCTACCAAATTAAGACTCTTTCAGAAAGGGCAATCATTAATGTCATTGCTTTGGATTAACATATTTACTGTTGAACCTCCCTTCTTAGAAAGATGCAAATAACAACCTTAGGTTTAGCATATTAGCACACCAGGCCTTGCTCTCACATTCTCATGAATTGGTTTGTCAGGTTAGCTAGTGGGTTCAGGGCATCATTTATGAGAAAGAAAATTGAGAAGGCTAAATAAGAGGAAGAAAAGGTTAGAACAGGTGCTCTATTAGGAGGTAAACCTAATAAGGGTGCTAGACCAAGATGCTCTGGACATTTCAAAGCTAGCAGCTAGGCTGGGTGCAGTTAGTGCATGCCTATAATCCCAGTTACTCAGGAAACTAAGGCAGGAGGACCGCCTGAGCCCAGGAATTCAAGGCTGTAGTGCACTACGGTTCTGCCAGTGAACAGCCACTGCACTCTAGCCTGGACAACATAGTGAAACTTCATTAATAAATAAGTAAATAAGTGAAAGGGCAGTTAGGAAAAAGATATGCTGAAAGAAACCAAAGCAGCCCCCTGAGCAATACACTTAACCTGTTTAAGAATACTATATAATATTTTCTTAAAAGCATACAGTTTTAATTAAGAAGAAACCTAACTATAATAAAAGAGGGTAGACAATATTTTTTACACATTACTATAGTCAAATTCCATAGAATAAGAAAATATTAGTAATGATTCAATGTTGAGTAGGAAACAGCAAAGAAATCCAGCAAAACCATGCCCCTTAAAAAATTCATTGTATGTATATGATGAGATAATAAGACCATTTTGTGTGTCTTATTTCAAATGCCTCATTATTTTACAAAGACAATGTAAGTTTATGAGTAATCTCTTAGGAGGCAGACTCTGTGCTCATTAAGGACATTTATGGTGTTTTCCCAATTATGGTAATGACTATACCAAAATTATATTGGTAGTCTGAAGAAAAAAACCGACAGATTCTTAAAAAACAGAAACGTTTTCAGATAAGTAATTTTCTTTTTATTTTATTTTTTGATTTATGCCTGTTCCATCGCCCAAGCTGGAGTGCAGTATCTCAATCATGGCTCACTGCAGTCTCAACCTCCCAGGCTCAAGTGATCCTCCCACCTCAGCCTCCTGAGTAGCTGGGACCACAGGTGTGCAGCACCACGCCCAGCTATTTTTAAAAAATTATTTATAGAGATAAGGTCTTGCTATGTTGCACAGGCTGAAATAATGTGGTTTTTTTTGGAGATAGAGTCTCGTTCTGTCACCCAGGCTGGAGTGCAGTGGCACGATCTCGGCTCACTGCAACCTCCACCTCCCTGGTTCAAGAAATTGTCCTGCCTCAGCCTCCCAAGCAGCTGGGATTACAGGCACCTGCAACCATGCCTAGCTAATTTTTGTATTTTTAGCAGAGACAGGGTTTTCACCATGTTGGCCAGGCTGGTCTCGAACTCCTGACCTCAAGTGATCCGCCCACCTCAGCCTCCCAAAGTGCTGGGATTATAGGCATAAGCCACCGCGTCTGGCCAAATTTTCTTAGAGTTAAAGGACTAAATCTAAAAATAAAATTTAAATTAAAAAGTTAAAACCAAACCATAGAAACACAGAACTCGAAGTGACACATACCAAAAGACAAATAAGCATAAAGTACAAAAGAGATTAAAAAATGAGAACTTGTTTAGAAAGACAAAGAGAGGAAGAGAGAAATTAAGAGAAATATTTTAAATATCTTTGACAGAAGACAAAGACATTTAAAAAGTGATACAAACATCATCATCACTGGATGAAGAGTAGAAATCAAGTGGTCTCTGATTAATCAACATTCATAAACATCTATCACACCACTTTTTCATCTGTAAAAGGAAGAATTTAATCCAAGTCATAAACAAAGATGTCTTGAAAAATCCTTTTTCAATGAAAATAACAAACCATGATTCAATGGGTGATAGATGTGAAATGGTTTTTAGAATCTTTAAACAAAGTAAGAAAGTATTATTGGAGAATTAAGAAATCTTTTAAACTCTAAAAGAAACTACAATTTTAAGTAAAAATAAATGCATATTGGGAACTAAATAATGCATTCACCTCTATCATAGCCCTTATTTTACTATGCTCAGGACTTTTCTCTCTTCTTCACTAGACTTGAAGGCAGGGACAATATATCATTTAAGTCTATATACTTAGCACAGTGTCTAACCAAATTCCCTAAATTAACAATGATCAATTCTAATAATTCTGAATTTCCATGACTTAAAACTCATGAAAAAAATTAGTAACTTAAAAAATTATATCGTACAAATCAAGGCCACAAAGATTGGCTCTAAATTAGATTTAATCTTTTTGTAAACCAAGGCTATATTAATCAATCTGTGTATGAGATGAAAAGAGGAATTGAAAGTGAGGAAACCAGCTTTAACGAAAAAAAAATCAAAATTCTAGTGCTGCATTTGGCGTGGGGAGTCTAACTGAATGTAATCAACATTTACAAGGAGAGATACTTATGCAGACATCATTAGAGAGCTTCCCAAGTCTATATTATGCAAAATTACATATGTTTTCTTTTTATACCTCAAAGCTTAATAATGGATGTGGGATAAGCTTGCTTACCACCTAAAAATTAGGGATCTGTAAAGTTTGGATTTTTGAAAATACCACAGTCCTTAGAAAGCTACGTCACAGATGATGGATTGCTTCTCTCTTTCAATCTCAAACATTCTGCCTCTTGAATACCTGTACTGTAAAGGGGGTTCTTCACCATTGGGTAGGTGGGGGATCTCAGGTGGTGTTACAAAAACAGTGTGTTCACTTTTGAAAGATTCATCCAGTTCTATAAGTCGTACTTCACCGCTCTTGTCCATATCCACCTAAAGGAGTTTTAAAAACATATATTAAAAAAGCCACATTGGTTAGCCAAGTGTTCATATAAAGGGAAGTGGTTAAATAAACCATCTGCACAATGGATACTAAACAGCTATTAAAAAAGATGAGTGAGCAAGTTCTCTACGAGTGCCAAAATAATTAAGTGAAAATAGCAAAGTGCAAACTGTAAATAGTATATTACCTTTTGAATAAGGGGGAAATACACACACACACACACATATATATATATATTTTTTTTTTTTTTTGAGACAGGCTTGTTCTATCGCCAGGATGGAGTGCAGTGGCACGATCTCAGCTCACTGCAACCTCTGCCTCCCGGTTCAAGTGATTCTCCTGCCTCAGCCTCCCAAGTAGCTGGGACTACAGGCGTGTGCCACCATGCCCAGCTAATTTTTGTATTTTTAGTAGAGACGGGGTTTCACCATGTTGGCCAGGACGGTCTCGATCTCTTGACCTTGTGATCTGCCCGCCTTGGCCTCCCAAAGTGCTGGGATTACAGGCGTGAGCCACAGCGCCCGGCCTTTCATTTTTGCTTATATTTACATAAAGAAATACTAGAAGGATACTAAGAAAAGCACCTATATGAGGAAGAGGAAAGGAATAGGGTAGACAAGGATGGAATAGGACCCAGATGAATACATACCTTTTTATATTTGAATATACCTTTTTATATGCAAATGTTTTGCATTTGAATCATGAGACTGTAATCAAGAAATAATATTTTTTAAATCCACGTACATGTGTGTCTGTGTGATAAGAATAGTGAATTCTATATATTTTTAAAATTTATACTAAATATAACAAATTTCCCTAAGCTCTTTCAGCACATGTAGACGTATATTTGAGTTAAACTCTAGTCACATCAATATTGAAAGCACTTTGGTAGTACTATTTCCACTAGATACTCGATAGCACGGTAATATCCAGAAAAAATGAAAACTTCATAGAACCTAAACTGCCCCACAAGAGCTCATAAACTAAAAAGAATAATATTGATATTAATAAAAAAGGATGTTATACATATGACAAAACACATTTCACAGAACTTTATTAGGTTAGAAATATCACATACCATGTGGATTAAGTGGAAGAGCAAGAATTATTAAGTAGTTAAACCTTTAAGATAAGGACTTAGGGCAGAGTATACCAAAAAAGAACAGAGATGAGTTTTAAAAATTTTCTAACACTTAAAGGAACCAATACATTCAAAAATCTTCTTATATAAATTATTGATTATAATTTCACAGCATTATATGCTATACTCTCTTAGATTAAATAATGTTTTTAATGGTATATCCATACAGTGAACTAGACAAAAATTAGGACACGATTCAGAATTATAATAATGAGAAAAACATTTACAAAATAACAATAAATGAGAAAAGAATCAGACTACTAAATCGTATACATATTATGATTTTTTTTTTGAGACAGAGTCTTGCTCTGTCACCTAGGCTGGAGTGCATGGTGCAATTTTGGCTCACCAGAACCACCGCCTCCCAGGTTCAAGCAATTCTCATGCCAAAGCCTCCCAAGTAGCTGGGACTACAAGTGCGCGCCACCACACCCAGCTAATTTTTATATTTTTAGTAGTGACAGGGTTTTACCATGTTGGCCAGGCTGGTCAGGAGCTCCTGACCTTAGGTGATCCGCCTGCCTTGGCCTCCCAAAGTGCTGGGATTACAGGCATGAGCCACAGTACCCAGCCTATATATTATGATTCTTAATGTTTTTTTTGAGACAGGGTCTTGCTCTGTTGCCCAGGCTAAAATGCCATGGTGCAATCACAGCTTGCTGCAACCTCAAACTCCTAGGCTCAAGTGATCCTCCTGCCTTAGTCTCTCAAGTAGCTGGGACTACAGGCACATGCCACCACACCCAGCTAATTTTTCTTTCTTTCTTTTTTTTTGGTAGAGATGGGGTCTTGCTATGTTGCCCAGACTGGTCTGGAACTCCTGGCCTCAAAGCAATCCTTCTGCCTCAGCCTCCCAAAAATGTTGAGATTACAGGAATGAGCCACCATGCTCAGCAAATGTTTATTTATTTAATAGTTCTCACTCTTTTTTTAGCAGCTTCTCCCTCTCCATATTGGTGCCTACTTTCCATTCTCTAGCCATATTGTTCTCATAGAAAAGTGTGGGGTCCAGGACAACTGCTCTAGTTTTCGGTAAAGTCTATACAAATATTAAAATTTTGCACTGTAGACTCAATAGCTTGGTAAAAGATACTTCCTTCTACTTATATACCAATAAAATCTCATTTTAACATTATAAAAATAGCCGTGCAATAAATCCTACATTTATCAGTTGGACATCTCTGTCTTTTGGAAAGCATGGTGACATCTGTCTCTATCGAGAGAAAAAGAAATCCAACACCCACAGCAGGATAAAATTAAAATAATTTTCATATTCTCTTCATATTTTCCCACAAGACATTAATATGCTCAGAAAACACTGGAAAGGGATTCTTGGGAAACCAAGAAAAAATCTTACCAGACTATTTGTTACACAAAACTGACTTTAGTTAAGCACCATCCCACAGGAACAGATTGTAAGGATTTAAAATATAATCATATGAAGAACAAGAACACATGGTTCTTAAATTAGTCATAAATGAAACTCACATAATTCTCATATATTGTTTTTCTTATTTCTATTCAGTATTACCCGCTCCAGCTTTTTAAAGTCGGTCAAGTGTTTTGTTTGGATATGCTAAGACCAAAAGAGTTAATATACCATGTGAGAATAAGTGAATAATAGTACCACACGTCTAATTTTTGTTCAATAGTAGTCATGAACCATATGAGACAGTTAATGTATATTTAATGTTATTTATTTTCTATAGCTAAACTGCCAGAGGTAAGAGGATTTGTTCACTTAAAAACTTAAGCTCAAAGTTACTCAACTAAGGAATAACCCTCACAAAAATTATTCTTTTTAAAGTGTTACTGACATTCAGAAAACATATGCAGATGAATAGTAAGCACTGATTTTTTGTGAGTCACTTACTATGGTATCAAAACATGAAAGGTAGTAACAGCATTGTATAATTATTTACATTTCAGAGAGTTCTAGCTAATAACACCACCAGGGATACAATTAACCTCTGCTCTAACTACATATGAACTTTATTAAGATACATTTTGAGCCGGGCACGGCGGCTCATGCCTGTAATCCCAGCACTTTGGGAGGTCGAGATGGGCGGATCACCTGAGGTCGGGAGTTTGAGACCAACCTGACCAACATGGAGAAACTAAAAACACAAAATTAGCCAGGTGTGGTGGCACACGCCTGTAATCCCAGCTACTCGGGAAGCTAAGGCAGGAGAACTGCTTGAACCCAGGAGACGGAGGTTGCGGTGAGCCAAGATCATGCCATTGCACTCCAGCCTGGGCAACAAGAGCAAAAACTCCATCTCAAAAAAAAAAAAAAAAAAAAAAAAAATATATATATATATATATATATATATATATATAATCTCGTGACACTTTATTTTCTCTAATAAGAGTCTCTTGAATTATAACAAAGCAAATACAAGTAATTATGTTTTAATGCATTAATTTTCAGTTTTGATTTTCTGAGTAGTCATTAAAATCTTTATAATGTTAATTCATATATATAAGTGATCTTTTGTTGGATCTAGATTTTGAATAGATAAATAACATTTTAGGAAAATAGTCTACCTAGAAACAATGATTATACATTTAATAGAATTTTCTTTTTCGAGACTTCTCAGAATTCATAATCTTTAAGCAATGATTCCAGTCACCTTCTGCATGGACTACCATCACATAAACAACAGGTGGCCTACAGAAAATCCTAGACAACATAATGTAATAACCATGAGTACTAAGATATGCTCCTTAGGACGTAATACCCTAGTTAGCAAAATTACAAATCTTGTATATCTTAGATATTAATATTTCTTTAAATCATGTGACTTAGCTAGGAATCCTGAGTTCTTAGCTAAAACAGAAACTTGTGAATGGGATACATAAAATAGGCCAAAAATAAAAGGGAACAATATAAGACTTCTCTCTTCTCACTGTTATTTGGATTCTGACAACCAATTCAGTGTTCTCATGTGGATTAATAAATTTATTGGCTAAAGCATGCTATTGGCAAAACCTTGGTTACCAATTTGGTCCCTTATGATTCAGTAAGGTTCGCACAAGGAACAACAGTTACACAAATGTATGCCACTGTTCGTAAGGGAAGCTCAGTGAGAACATATATACAACCAATGGAAGCCCAGCACCTGTGAGAAAATCATTCAAAGTTGGTAATGCCAGACAGAAACATCATCTTTATACACAAAAAAAACCCCACAATTGTTCCTATAAAAAAGAATGTAGAGGAATTATTTTTTAAAGCACACCTTTCTATTTATTGCCAATATTTAATTTTATAAGCACTGATATGGTTTGGATATTTGTCTATTCCAAATCTTATGTTGAAATGTAATCCCCAATGTTGGAGGTGGGGCCTGGTGGGAGGTGTTTGGGTCATGGGACAAATCCCTCATAGCTTGGTTCTGTCTTTGTGGTAGCGAGTGAGTTCTCTTGAGATCTGTTTTATTTAAGCATATGGCACTTTCTACCACTCTCTCTTGTTCCAGCTCTGGCCATGTGACATGTTGGCTCCCTAGTGGCTCCCCGTGGCTTTCTGCCATAACTGTAGGTTTCTTGAGGTCTCACCAGAAGCAGATGCCAGCACCTCGCTTTCTATAAAGCCAGTAGAACTAGGGGCAAATTAAACCTCTTTTTTTTATTAGTTCTCCAGATGCAGGTATTTCTTTACGGCAACACAAGAATGGCCTAACAGAAGTGCCAAATAAGGCAAACACAAAACTTTGCTTAAAATATTGAAAAACAAGTTCTTGGTATAATACTCCAATGAAGACAAAACTGTCAAAGAGCTATGACATCTCTTCAAAATAAACAGGTTTTCACCACGAGCAGGGGCCACTCCTATAAACCCAGCACTTCGGAAGACTACTACAAGAGGATCACTTAAGTCCAGGAGTTCAAGACCAACCTGGGCAACACAAGGAAACCCTGTCTCAACAAAAAATTAGCCAGGCATGATGGCATACGCCTGTGGTCCCAGCTACTCAGGAGATTGAGGTGAGAAATCACTTGGGCCCAGGAGGTCGAGTCTGCAGTAAGCTGAGATCGTGCCACAGCACTCCAGCCTGGGTGACAGAGAGAGGCCCTGTCTCAAAAATAAAAAATAATAAAGAAAAAAAACCAGGTTTTCAAAGCTTTATAGACCAGAACTCAACATACAAAATGCAGGGTTCCACAAGTCTGTTTGTAAGTAGGTTATTCAAAATGTAGAAAATAAATCTTCCCCCAAAACAATGTACTTTCTGGGGTGATGAAAATATTTGGAACTCATGGTTACATGGAAATATATATTTGTCAAAACTCATTAAACTTTGTACATCAATGGTGTATCTACTGTTTGTATATCTCAATAAATTTGATTTTTTAAAATGTCTTAAAAAGTGGTTAGCATATTATTCCACACACACAAAATTAATACTTCGTTGTTGTTGGTTTTTGTTTAGAGACAGGGTCTCACTACGTTGCCCAGGCTAGACTCCAACTCCTGGGCTCCTGGCTCAGACTCTTGAGTAGCTGGTACCAATTGCTCTTGGGATTAAAGGTGCACACCACCATGCCCGACTTATAAAAATTTAACACGTATTTATAGCAAAACACTGCTACCATTTGAAGTATGGCTAATCACCATTTATAACAGTGTTTCTATGGGAAAATGAATTGAGAATTTTAAGCAGGTAATGGCATGTATCCATCTTTTCCCTATTCCAAAGCATTTTCAAGAAAGAACTAGGGATGATATTTCTGGATACTTTGATTTGTTAATTCCCTAACAGCACCAGAAAGAGTATTTCTCTGTATCAATCATCCCTCAAGTGTTCTAAATTGATGGAAAAGGTAGATGTCTACAAGGCTCTGAATGTGTTCCTGTTCATATGTACAAATCATTCAAAAATTGAACATTTCTGTTATGAAATGATAAACCAAATGAACCATTAATCTATAAACGTGAATAAAACCCAGTTAAAGGCAAAAACAGTCATAATATTTTCTTTTTAGTTTATACAACACTACTCTGAACACTATGATAGGCAGCTATAATTATTTCTCCTCAAAACATTTTAAAAACATACATAAGAAAACAACATATAAAGACTAAATGACTAAAGTCACAAGTATAATAGTCAAGATTGAAGTACTTCTGATTCCCAATGTAGTATGTTTTTCCTAGTACACTATTTTCCTATTCATAGTGAGAATCACTTCTCATTTTTATATGACACATTTGGTACATATTTAACAATCAGTAAGGCCAATTTTATGTTAAACTAAGAACTGAACCAATTTATGAATATCAAGGGATGAGTTGTATTTTGGCTGTTGTGTTAAAAAAAAAACCCACTGATTTTCTTTCACAGTAACATAAATTTGAAAGTGATGGACTTCTTTAAATAATCTTAACGTTACAAATTGTTGTGATCATATATAATAAAGCTTTTATTTCTTCCTTTTTTCTATTATCATGGCCATAACATCATGGATACTATATACCTATTTAAATACAAATTTACAGGAAAGTTTAAGCATAGTATAAGTAACTTCTTCCCTTAATCTTTGAGAGTAAGCTGCTGAGCTGATGACCCATCATCACCCCTGAATACTTTTATACTTCCTACAAAGACATTCTCCTACAGAAATACAATCATCTGGGAATTAACATTGATACATTATTACTGGAAATCAACACACTAATACATTACTACTACATACTCCTCAAACCACATTCAAGTTCTGTCGATTAACCTAATAATGTTATGCCAAAAGGATCTAGTTCTTAACTAAGCACTGCATTTGGTTGTCAAGTCTTCTTACTTCACTTTAGACAAGTTTCTTCTCCATTTTTACTTTATTTTCTTAACCTTAATACTTTGTAGATTACAGAATAAGTATTTTGTAGAATATCATTTAATATGTGTTTGGTATTTCCTTGAGATTATATAGGTCATACATTTTTGCAGGAATATTACAGAATTGATGTTGCATTCTCATTGTAACCTATTAGGGGAACACAATGTTGACTTGTCCCGTTACAGATGATGTTCATTTTGATAACTTGATTAAAATGGCATTTGTCAGGCTTTTCCACTATAAAGTTACTCTTTTCCCTTTTGTCATTAATATGCATTTTGAGGGAAGGTCCTTAATAACTATGTAAGATCCTGCTTCTCATCAGATGACTTTCAGTTGATTGATATCTGTGTACACTCATGGTTTCTTATTTTACTCAATGGGCTAATCTGTTACTAACATTTGATGCTCAAATTGTCCTAGATTTGCTGTGGAAATCCCTTCAAATTGACTTCTGTGTGTGTATTTTGTTGTAACATGTCTCATCATTCTTAGAGCAATTCTTGGTTTTCTAGCACAAGATACTTTTGGGCTTATCGCCTAATAATGTCCTTGCCCTAAACCTGGGGCTGGCCATTTCTCTGAGTCCTGATTCTTTTAGTGGAGAATGGTATTTAGAAGTCAAAATCTATACATTAGGTGTGCTTATTGCTTTTGGGGTGTGGCTGCATCCAGGTCCTCTCAATGTACAGAGGTAGGGAATATATGTGTATATACACACAGACACATATACTTACATCTACATTTATTTCTATATCTATCATTGAAAACCAATGATATACAGCAAATCTCCAATTCTATTCCAACACTATGGGGTTCATTTTAGTTTTCTTCACTTCTGTATTTGTAAATCTCTTCTCTCAATAAGAAACTTTATTATCTTTGGCCGGGTGCAGTGGCTTATGTCTGTAATCCCAGCACTTTGGGAGGCCGAGACGGGTGGATCACGAGGTCAGGAGATCAAGACCATCCTGGCTAACACAGTGAAACCCCATCTCTACTAAAAAAAATACAAAAAAATAGCTGGGCGTGGTGGCGGGTGCCTGTAGTCCCAGCTACTCGGGAGGCTGAGGCAGGAGAATGGTGTGAACCTGGGAGGCGGAGCTTGCAGTGAGCCAGGATCGTGCCACTGCACTCCAGCCTGGGTGACAGAGCGAGACTCCATCTCAAAAAAAAAAACAAAAAAAACCCCAAAAACTTTATTATCTTTAATATACTTATTTGATCAATCTCCCCCATATGTAACATTCTCCCATCTTCACCACCACCCCTCTCCCACACAGATGACTTCTTCACCTTAATGTGGTTTTGACAACCCCCTCCAGACCAAATCCTGCCCCACCATGCTGGCACCTCTCTCATCTATATGAAACTCTGACATCTCATTTGCTTCCCTTGCTATCCCCATGAGGACACTCTCCTCACCCTGCTCAGACTCTGACACTGCATGTTGTGCTCACCTTTGTATGAGTGCTCTTCTCATCCTGTTTAGGTTCTGACACCCTGTAGCAGTCCGCCCCTGAACATGGATACCCTCTTTAAACTGCCTGTCCTCTGATTCTCCATGTTAGACCATGCCTCTCCAGGAATACTCTCCTTACCTGGCTTGGGCTCTGACATTCCAGCTAGGCTGTTCCTCTCTCTCCACCCTATTTAGGTTTTGAAACCCCTCTCTGGACTACCATCCTACTACCTCCTATCTCTCCAGCATGAATACCTGCCTTGCTCTGTCCTACCTAATGATATTAGGACTGAAGGGAAAGGTTTCATACATAAATTTAAAATTACAGAACTAAGTAATTTAAGCTACGAACTCATTTGCAATTGTAGAAATATTCAGGTAAAACATTTATTATACTTTCACACCTACTTTCAGCATGTGATAACCCATATCAGACAAAAAGGAGAGGTGAAAATTACAGATGTTCAAGTTGGAGGTGCACAGGCTGGCAAAAAATTCCTGGTTTTGTAAGTGGACAGGGAGGGTTAGGACTTGATTGCTACAATAAAACTTATGATTACAATTACCTTGTAGTAAAATTCTACAAGGTAATTATAAGAGGTGCATTCTATAATTTCTAGCAGGCTACCAAAACTTTCATTATAAGTGGTCAATGATGAAAATGAAATTAATTTCAATTTCATTAAAAGCTGTACATAGAAACTATAACTCATAACATTTATAACAGTCACACAAAATAAGTTAGGGCACTGTAGATGTACTGTTACTTACTTTATCTACACAATCATCAAAAAATGCCAGGCTTGCATCTTTGTCACTAACAAAAGAACATTCTTCAATGAAGCGAATAAACATTTGTGTTTTGGTCATCATGTTATAGAATTTTTGATGTGACCGGTCCCGGCTTCTTAAGAAAGCTGTTCAACATAAATATATAATGTCAGAATACATAATATCATTCATAGATTCACAGAATATTTGCACTAGAAAGAATCTGAACAACCATGTCATCTATACCTCCCACACCACTACCATTTCGCACGTGCCGAGAGGGAAAATGACCTGACAAAGAAATAGGAGAATAGTAATAAAGGAACATAAACCCAGATCTCTCAAATCTTCATTCAGAACTGTCTCCACTGTTCTCTCACCATCTTAAAGATTATAAACTAGTATATTTGAAAATTGCTCTCTTTTCTCCTAAAAGCTTTGCATATTATGTGCACATACTTGCTCTCACACTCTCTCCATATAAATATATATATCATATATATATAAATGGCTTTCTCAAAGCAGCAGTAACATTCCCTCGTATTCATTCATGTTTGTGTCTTACTTATTGAAAACAGAGAAAAGGTTTATTTCCTGATTCACCTTACTAATTATGCTCAGTTACACTGCACTTGGGCCTTCTTTCAGGCCCAGGAATTCAAGCTCTTTCTAGTCTCAGGGACTGTGTAAACTGTTCTCTCTGCGTAAAACACTCTCCTACTTTACCTTTGTCTGGCTAATTTCTTTCTTTTTTTTTCTTTTATTATTATTATACTTTAAGTTTTAGGGTACATGTGCACAATGTGCAGGTTTGTTACATATGTATACATGTGCCATGTTGGTGTGCTGCACCCACTAACTCATCATTTAACATTAGGTATATCTCCTAATGCTATCCCTCTCCCCTCCCCCCACCCCACAACAGTCCCCAGAGTGTGATGTTCCCCTTCCTGTGTCCATGTGTTCTCATTGTTCAATTCCCACCCATGAGTGAGAACATGCGGGTGTTTGGTTTTTTGTCCTTGCGACAGTTTACTGAGAATGATGATTCGCAATTTCATCCATGTCCCTACAAAGGACATGAACTCATCATTTTTTATGGCTGCATGGTACTCCATGGTATATATGTGCCACATTTTCTTTATCCAGTCTATCATTGTTGGACATCTGGGTTGGTTCCAAGTCTTTGTTATTGTGAATAGTGCTGCAATAAACATACGTGTGCATGTGTCTTTATAGCAGCATGATTTATAGTCCTTTGGGTATATACCCAGTAATGGGATGGCTGGGTCAAATGGTATTTCCAGTTCTAGATCCCTGAGAAATCGCCACACTGACTTCCACAATGGTTGAACTAGTTTACAGTCCCACCAACAGTGTAAAAGTGTTCCTATTTCTCCACATCCTCTCCAGCACCTGTTGTTTCCTGACTTTTTCATGATTGCCATTCTAACTGGCGTGAGATGGTATCTCATTGTGGTTTTGATTTGCATTGTCTGGCTAATTTCTACTCATCTTTCAGATCATGGATCAGATGTTACTTCTTCAGAAAAGCCTTCCGTGATATGAGGTTGTGAACTGAAGTTGTTCACTCATTATTTCCAATTGTCTATCCTCTTGATTATAAGCTCTCTGAGAGAAATAACCATGTCTCTCATCTTTTACTTTTTTTTTTGGCCATGTCTCTTTTGCATACCACTATATATCCAATGCCTAGCATTCGGAGGTACTCAATATATACTTATTAAATGGATTTCTCTTTCAAATGTTAAATACTACAAAAGAAAGTAAATATGTATTATAAAACCGGTTGCACTCCAGAACTTCCCAACTCTTTTTACTTCATGGCACAGATAGGAAATATTTGTAAATATTTGTTAAGTACATAATATTTGAAAATATTTGTAAAGTATACTGAAATAAAACAAATGAGGTTATTCAAGCCTGGAGGTGACCATTTCAGGGGTTCCTCTGTATCCCCAACACTGCCTGCTGCTCTGAAAGCTGAAAGTATCAGTATCTCAACACACATGTGACACAAAAGTGTAGTCGGTATATGGTTGGGAGGCTCTATACTTTTCTTCTGCATATCTGCTAATGGGATTATATCTAATATGCCTGAAAAATAACTAGTCCTATGGAAATGGGTAACCAACAAAGCTAGTATTCACATTCTCCTCAAAATAGGTATGTATTCTCATAAATATGAGCTATTAATACAGACAGCAAATGAATCATCACAAAGTTAAGCTCAATAACCTGAAAGCTTTAAAACTATGCAGTCACTCACCTTGTAGGGCAAAGAGAGAGGCTGCATCTGTGGCTGTCTCAGATGGGGCTTGTGTTATTGGCCTTAAGTATGATCTGTAACCTTTTAAAATAGAGGCCATGAAAAACAAAAATGCCTCTTGGATTTCCAAATCTATCATGTGCAACCTCTTTCCAGAATTAAAATCATAGTCATTCATTGCTAAATCCATGAGTCCATCATCTCTCGGTCTCTGCTGCACTGTGAAGACATACAGTGTTAGTGTTTTCTCCAAACTCACAAAACACTCATGATGGTACCAATATAATTTTGTTGTATTTTCAAAAGGACCCAAGCTACCTCAACTCTTTGTTTACATAACTTAATCATACGTAAACCTTAGCAAAGCTTGCCATAGCATTTTGTAGGCTCCGTTGAGTAAATTTTATCCAAATTAAACACAAAGCTACCCGTTTATCTCACTACCACCAGGAAAAAAAAGCTCAGGCCGGTCATGGTAGCTCATGCGTGTAATCCTAGACCAAGGCAGGAGGATCACTTGAGGCTAGGAGTTCAAGACTAGCCTGGGCAACATAAGAGAGATTCTGTCTTTACAAAATTTTTTTTAAGTTCATGTTCTAAAATAACTATATATAAGTTAATAATGATTGTAACCGAGAAGGCAATAGAATATAAGAAAGCTGTTCAACACAAATATATGTCAGAATATATATCATTCATAGGCTCACCAAGTATTGGCATTGTTCAGAAAGAATCTGAACAACCATGTCATCTATACCTCCCACACCACTACTATTTTGCACATGCCCTGAGAGGGGAAATGACCTGACATAGGAATAAGGAGAATAATAAAAAAGGAACATAAACCCAGATCTCTCAAATCTTCATACAGAATTGTCTCCATTGTTCTCTCACCATCAAGTGATTATGGTGAGATTATACATAAACTAGTATATTTGAAAATATTTCAAAAACTGCCCCCCTTTCCCTCAAAAGTTTTGCATGTTTTTTTTCCTTTTTTTTTTGTTTTTTTGTTTTTTTGAGACAGAGTCTTGGTCTGTCACCCAGGCTGGAGTACAGTGGCACGATCTCAGCTTACTGCAGCCCCCACCTCCCGGGCTCCAGAGATTCTCCTGCCTCAGCCTCCTGGGTAGCTGGGATTACAGGTGCCCATCACCACGCCCAGCTAATTTTTGTATTTTTAGTAGAGACGGGGTTTCACCGTGTTGGCGAGGCTAGTCTCGAACTCCTGACCTCAGGTGATCCGCCTACCTTGGCCTCCCAAAGTGCTGGGATTATAGGCATGAGGCACCATGCCCAGCCACTTTGCATGTTATGTGCACATACTTGCTCTCACACTCTTTCCATATGAATATATATAAAACATACATATTTTATATATTACATATATATGTCTTTTTCAAAGTGGCAGTGACATTCCCTCTTGTATTCATTCATGTTTTTGTCTTACTTATTGAAAACAGACTTTAAAAAAAGGGAAAGAAGAACTATTGCATTTACCCTGTGCAAACTGGGTGCAGGGCAAATGCAACAGTTCTTCTTTCCTTTTTTTTTTTTTTTTTAATATAAGTACCTGCAGGAAGAACACACAAGGATTAAAATATAAAAAACAATTCTTCTTCCTGGACAATTCAATGCTAAAGTCATTAGATAGTAAACATGTAATTTTATAGTACAGAAGTCTAGTAGACACCACCTTAATCAAGTGATCGAAGTGAATATCTTCATCAATAATGGGACAAAGCAAAATAGTGTGCGATCTGATACAAGGACGCAATGAGAGAGACACAGCATCACTTCTGTGATATTCCTGTCAAAGATGTGTGACCTGGGCCGGGTGCAGTGGCTCACATCTGTAATCCTAGCACTTTAGGAGGCTGCAGTGGGAGGATCACTTGAGCCCAGAAGTTCAAGACCAGCATGGCAATATAGTGAGATCCCATCTCTATAGAATTTTTTTTTTTTTAATTAGCTGGGTGTGATAGCGTGTGTCTGTAGTCCCAGCTTCTCAGGAGGCTGAGATGGGAGGATCACTTGAGCCTGGGAGCTTGTGGCTGCCATAAACCGTGATCGCGCCACTGCACTCCAGCCTGGGTGACACAGTGAGACACCCTGTCTCAAAAAAAAGAAAATAGATAGGTGGCCTGTATTTATTATGAGAATGCTCAGACAAACCCACACCATGGACAATTCTACAATGGTAAGTATAATCTTCAAAGATGGCAGAGAATCTGAGGAAATGTTCAGGAGGAAAGGCAAATAAAGAGACTTGAAACTACATACAACACCTGATTTGGAACTGGATCCTTTTGTTATAAAGAACATTATTATGATAACTGGCAAAACCTGAATGTGGTCTGAGGATTAGGACAGCAGTAATTCTCAATGTTAATTTTCTGATTTTTATGGTTACATTGTAGTGATGTCAAAGAATGTACTGGGTAGGAAATACATTCTATTCAAATGTCATGAAGCATCTAATGTCAAAGGGTCAGGAAAAAAGTTTGTTATTACTTCAAAATTTTAAAATATAAGGAACAATTAATCATCTTCGAGAGTTTTTGGAGGAGTTCTTATTGTCTAAAAAAGTGAAAATACTGGAAGAACGTAAGGCATTGGAACCAGAAAGCCTAGGATTTTTTTTTTTTTTTTTTTTTTTTTTTTGAGATGGAGTCTCACTCTGTCTCCCAGGCTGGAGTGCAGTGGCACAATCTTGCTTCACTGCAACCTTTGCCTCCCAGGTTCAAGCTATTCTCCAGCCTCAGCCTCCCAAGTAGCTGGGACAACAAGCGTGCACCACCACATCCGGGTAATTTTTGTATTTTTAGTAGAGACGGGGTTTTACTATGTCGGCCAGGCTGGTCTCGAACTCCTGACCTCAGGTGATCCACCTGCCTCGGCCTCCCAAAGTGCTGGGATTACAGGTATGAGCCACTACGCCCAGTCAAGAAAGCCTAGGTTTTAATCCCAGCTTCATCCTTGTTAACTGTATGATCTGTGAGAAGCTACTATACGCCTCCTTCAACCTCATTTTCATAGTTGTAACGTAAAAGAATGTATGTGAATGTGCTCTGAAGCTATAAAGCGTTAGAGTCTTTAATTATCAGTATTATTTAAATGTTTGTAGTTTTAACCTTTGAGATTCTGCCTTTCACAAAAGTTGAATGGGCTGTTTCATTGAATATATATATATATATATATATATATATATATATATATTTGTACTTTTTGTAGAGACAAGGTTTCAGCACGTTGCCCAGGATGGTCTCAAACTGCTGGACTCAAGCGATCTCCCTGCCTCAGCCTCCCAAAGTGCTGGGATTACAGGCCTGAGCCACCCTGCCCAGCCAATGTTAATAATATTTAAATATTGCTACAATAGCTGTTGGGCTTCTTAGCTATTCAAAAGAAGTGCAAACACTTTTAGAAAGCAATTAACTAGGTAACAAATGATATTACATGCATGATTTATTTGTTCCATAAGGCAAAATTTTGTTACGTTTTATGTAATTTGTTTAATATCCCAATACTTATGAGCTACTTTGGAATCATCTACTTGTTATGAAGTGTACTTTGTAAATACTGTTTTTATCCATGTCTATTTCCAACTACACTATACACTATGATGAATCCTCAAGGGTGTAGGCTACCTCCTATGCTTATGTTGTACCTAAACATAAATGTGTATTACATAAATGGGTCATCTGCTATAATACCAAGAAGATCAGATAAAGAAATGAAGGTTTAATTTTCCTTAACAGTAGAAAAGAGCATGGTGATAAAGCATTGCGAAGCATTTGGACTTAAAGATAGCTTTAATGACTCCACTTAAAAAAAAAAAAAAAAGAAAGAGACGACATCTCACTCTGTCACCAAGGATGGAGTGCAGTGGCATGATCACGGCTCACTGCAGTCTTAACTCCCAGGCTCAAGTGGTCCTCCCGCGTGGTCCTCCCGCCTCAGCCTCCCAAGCAGTTGAGACTACAGCTACATCTTAAGGAATCAAATACTGCTATATCACTATTGACTGTACTTTATATAATAAGTATTAAGTTATGGATTCTGAATGGGTCATCTGCTATAATACCAACAAGATTAGATAAAGAAATGAAGGTTTAATTTTCCTTATCAGTAATTCTGGACAAGTCAAGATATATTCTCATATAAGCTTTTTAAATAGAAATATTCCATATCCTAATCAATTTTCATTTTGATTAATTTCTTAATGCTATTGGCAAACTTCGATTTTCAAACTTTAAGATAGGCACACAGAAAAATAAAAAACATTTTTAAAAGATAAGCACAGCATTAAGATCCACTGAAGGTGAAAAGCTCTTACCCCACTGATACCATCAGCATTTTCTAATGTAGTTTACATCATTTGTCTTCGATTTTCAAAACTAACTTTCTATTCTGTGTATGAAAAAAATAGGCCAGGCATGGTGGCTCATGCCTGTAATCCCAGCACTTTGAGAAGTCGAAGAGGGAGAACTGCTTGAGCCCAGGACAACATAGTAAGACCCTGTCTCTATAACAAATTAAAAAATTAGCCAGGCGTAGTGCCTCATTGTGTCTGTAGTCCCAGCTACTCAGGAGGCTGAAGTGGGAAGACTACTTGAGCCCAGGAGGTCAAGGCTGTAGTGGGCCATGTTTGTGCCACACACTATAACCTGGGTGACAAAGCAAGACCGTGTCTCAAAAGAGAAAAAAAAAACAATATAAAGGTGGAACCCCACATTTTTTCCATGGTATTTCAGTAACGGTAAAATAAACCACCTTAACATCCTTTTGAATTTTATTATTTTAAGATGGTTCTATAAAAATCTGGTAGATATAATATACATATTTTGCACTCCAGCCTGGCAACAGAGCGAGACTCCGTCTCAAAAAAAAAAATACACATTTTATAAATCTCTCATTCATCTTCTAACAAATTTTGCTTTAATGATCATCTGCCTTTAAAATGGTAAAACCGCTTTCTGCTAGATAAAATAAACATTATTCTTTTATAAGTAAGGCAAAGTAATTGGAGTCCCTTTTTCAGATTAAATTACCTCCTTTAATTAAGTTATCCACTTACATTTTGCCAATTGCTGATGCAAATTATTCAGTGTGTTCATCAGATTTTTACATGGCTTCTTTGGAAGTATCTTCCAGGCTACATTTTTCTTGTCACCAATTCTAAGATTAAATAACAACAGGAATATATTTGTTACATGGTCTTTTGGAGGGGAAAGGTATATATCTGTTATATATAAAAACGGGAAAAGATTAAACACCTTGAATGAAAAATGAAAAACAAAATATTTGCATTAACAAGAGAAAAATCCTACAGGGGTAAATGGGCATGTTGAATATACAAAAATTAATTTGTATGAGGGTAGAACCTTGTATTAAATATAGTTCACAAGTTTATATTTATACTGAGTAAATTCCAGTTGCTTTGGAATCTTGCTAATCACCATAAAGCTTAATGTGGTGATCTTTACTCTTAATCTCCATTTAAGTGTGCTTAGACACCTAAATAATAGAAAAATCCTACCATAAGTTTTTTTCTTAAATACTGTAAGAAAAAGCACTACAAAAACTTTCAGTAAATTCATGATCCACAGAGCTTATCAAAATACTTCGGTATATTTAAATACTTAGTTTCTTAGTTTCCTAAGAGTATAAGTAAGGATCATTTTTGTTTCTTTCAAAAAAGAAATAACCTATTATACTAAATTACTTGAATAAAGCATAATATTGTGAAATACTTATATAACTATAAAAGAGGATATCCGTTAAAAATGATAAAGCAGTTTCCCCCTTATCTGTAGAGGATACATTCCGAGACCCCCAGTGGATGCCTGAAATCACAGACAGTTCAGAACCCCATATTTACTATGTTTTTTCCCAAGCAT
Source organism: Pan troglodytes (assembly GCF_028858775.2). NCBI lineage: Eukaryota > Metazoa > Chordata > Mammalia > Primates > Hominidae > Pan > Pan troglodytes. Next base: position 57,714,226 of record NC_072414.2, read on the forward strand.
ATATACCTACGATAAAGTTCAATTTATAAATTAGGCACAATAAGGGATCAATAACAATAATTTATAATAAAATAGAATTATAACAATATACTTCAATAAACGTTATGTGAACGTGGGCTCTCTCTCTCAAAATAACTTATTGTACTGTACTCATGTACTTTCAGACTGTAGTTGGCCACAGATAACTGAAACCATGGAAAGTCAGACTGTGGGTAAAGGAGGAACTATTGTATCTTTGTTTCTGGGACAGGCTCCTATAATCTCCTTTATTATAGCAATTACAACACAGCTGGTCTCTAAACCATACATGGGGTAGGAGTAGAAAAGAGCATGGTGATAAAGCATTGCAAAGCATTTGGACTTAAAGATAGCTTTAATGACTCCACTTTAAAAAAAAAAACCAGAGAGACAACGTCTCACTCTGTCACCAAGGGTGGAGTGCAGTGGCATGATCACGGCTCACTGCAGTCTTAACTCCCAGGCTCAAGTGGTCCTCCCAAGCAGGCCTCAGCCTCCCAAGCAGCTGAGACTACAGGCGTGCACCCCTACAGCCTGCTAATTTTTATTTTGTAGAGATGAGGTCTTGCTTTGTTGCCCAGGCTGGTCTTGAACTCCACATCTTAAGGAATCCTCCTGGCCTCTGCCTCTCAAAGTGTTAGGATTACAGGCAAAAGGCACTGTGACCAGCTGACTCTACTTTTTATTGAATCGTTTTTTTTTTATTTCAAAAGCAATGAATATTCATTTTAGAAAACTTGAAAAATGTATAGAAAAAGAAAAGAAAAGTAAAACACTCATATTTTAACCACCACAGAACAACATAGCACAGGTGTGTAGTGGAACTTGCTGAACCTTTTTATATTCCCTAAACTTCCTACAGAACAAAAAAGGGCAAATATCACTTTGAAAAGTAAACAAAGAAAAAAGAGTGGGATAAGAAAGCTTAAGCTGAACAAAAATGACTGTCTTGGAATTTGTCCCCTCTATCTTTCCACAAATGAGAATAAAAATAAAGATAGGGCAAAGTCAAACTGCAGATGTCCTGCTGTGAAGGTGTGATTACATTTACAATGTGACCAACAGGATCCTGTGTTATAGTAAGAATGCAACATAGAAACACTTTTTAAAATTATTTTCTTGATGAAACTCAGTAACACAGCTTTCCCACTGTGTCTTACCATTCACTGCATAGTGCCTGTCTTGCTAGACTTAATTATGAGTGTCTTAAGAGAAAGGAGAATATGTGGTTTGCTATTTTATTCCCAGTGCCTAGCAAAAAAAGGGCACTCGGGATATGTTTGTGGCATAAATGAATGAACAACATCTTGGTATCATCTGATCACATCTAATTACTGTTACTTACTGCTATAATTTCTGCCTCTTTCCTTTGATATCTTCCCTCTAAAACTTGGCTGGGCAAGGGAATTTTTTGAAGTACTTGAGTTTGGTCTATGATCATCTTCTTATAAAAAAAGATCATCTTATGAGTAAATATATATTTACTCATGATGACTTCCACTTACAAGATTACTATATTATTTTATGACATACACATATTATATAGTTACCCAATAATTAGTGGTAGAAGCATTAGTTTTGGAGTCAAACAGTAATGGCTTTAAAATGCAGTTCTGACAACATAAGCTATATGCCCTTTGATAAATCGCTTAAAAATCTAAGCTTTGGTTTCCTTGTCAGAAGGGTTAATAAGAACTACCTCGGCTGGGCGCGGTGGCTCACGCCTGTAATCCCAGCACTTTGGGAGGCCGAGGCGGGCAGATCATGAGGTCAGGAGATCGAGACCATCCTGGCTAACGCGGTGAAACCCCGTCTCTACTAAAAAATACAAAAAATTAGCCAGGTATGGTGGCGGGCACCTGTGGTCCCAGCTACTCAGGAGGCTGAGGCAGGAGAATGGCATGAACCTGGGAGGTGGAGCTTGCAGTGAGCTGAGATCACGCCACCGCACTCCAGCCTGGGCAACAAAGCGAGACTCTGTCTCAAAAAATAAAAATAAAAAAAAATAAAAAAAAGAACCACCTCACAAAGTATGGAGAATAACAGGAGATAACTTAGGCTACACATGTAGCTTTACACTTGGTACATACATATTAATTTCTTTCCCTTTCTTCAGAAATTTCTTCATATTTAAAAATGGTCTGTATCATATATACTTAAGACAGACAGGGAAGGGGAAAATAAACCAAAAATTCCATACTTGGGATTTGTTTTTTTCAAACTTCAGGCTGGGGCTTCAGAAATTCTAATTGAAGGAAAGTAGAAAGCTGTCAGTTCGCTAGTCTAGTCCTCCACCGGTTTGGGAGGGTGGTAATGGCAAGAATTCATGAGCACAAACAACTTATCTTTCTTTGATTCTTTAACTCATTAGTGATCAAAGCAGAAAGAAAAGAGTTCAGACCTCAGCAACTTCAAGAAAGAAAGAAAAAATAGTAAGTAGGAAGACAAAATTCTTTTTCTAATTTTTAAATTTTTTGTATAAACGGGGTCTCTTCTGGCCTCAAGTGATCCTCCTGCCTCAGCCTCCCAAAGTGTGGAGATTACAGGTATGAGTCAAGACACCTAGCCGAGAAAATTCTTTTAACAAATTAAGAGACGTTATAAGGTGGAAAATACAATTTATTACCATAATAAACACAGTATACACTCTTACCACTGTTAATTTCAATTAAAAAATATTACATCACGTAACATTAACCTGGCAAGGAAAAGTTGTATTACTTTAATGTTTAAAAGTATTAAACAGTTCTGGTAAAGAATGAAATGTTGATGGTAAAGAATCATTGAATCTATTGATGCCGTATGTAAAATGGCTTTTATGCATAAAATATATTTCATATTTTCTTGGTTAGGCTTTCCATGAATAAAAACTTTTTGACAGTATGCATGCTTTAAAACAGAATACTCATTTTCTGCTAAACTTTTCTAATGGTTTAGGCACTTGAGGTTGTGACATGTGACAAGACTGAGAACTAATCTAAGGTTTCATAATTAAATTGAAAAGCTTTAGGCTGTCTCAGCCCTTTGGGAGGCCGAGGCAGGCAGATCACCTGAGGCCAGGAGTTCGAGACCAGCCTGGCCAACACGGTGAAAACCCCTCTCTACTAAAAATACAAAAATTATCCAGGTGTGGTGGCACACACCTGTAGTCCCAGCTACTTGGGAGGCTGAGGCAGGAGAACCGCTTGAACCTGGAAGGAAGAGGTTGCAGTGAGCTGAGATTACACCACTGCGCACTCCAGCCTGGGCAACAGAACGAGACATTGTCTCAAAAGAATAAAAAGTAAAAAATTTTTTTCAAAAAAATCTTTAAGATAAAAAGCTCTTACTTAAAAATGGAGAAAAACTGGGTGTGGTGGCTCATGCCTGTAATCTCAATGCTTTGAGATGCCAAGGGGGGAGGATCACATGAGGTCAGGAGTTCCAAACCAGCCGGGACAACACTGCAAGACCCCTTCTCATTTTAAAAAATTAGCCAGGCATGACCGGGCGCGGTGGCTCACACCTATAATCTCAGCACTTTGGGAGGCTGAGGCAGGCAGATCACGAGGTCAGGAGATCAAGACCATCCTGGCTGACATGGTGAAACCCCGTCTCTACTAAAAATACAAAAAAATTAACCAGGCATGGTGGTGGGTGCCTGTAGTCCCAGCTACTTGGGAGGCTGAGGCAGGAGAATGGTGTGAACCCGGGAGGCGGAGCTTACATTGAGCTGAGATCGCATCACTGCACTCCAGCCTGGGTGACAAAGCGAGACTCCGTCTCAAAAAAAAAAAAAAAAAAAAATTAGCCAGGCATGGTGGTACACACCTGTAGTCCTAGCTACCTGGGAGGCTGAGGCAGGAGGATTGCTTGATCCCAGAAATTTGGCAGTGAGCTATGATCATGCTACTGCACTCCAGCCTGAGTGACAGAGTAAGACCCCGTCTCTTTTTAAAAAAGGAGAAAAACCTACTTCACATTTACATATTCAAGTGTAAAAGCTGTACCAGCTTTTGGGCTTTATTAGACTAAATCATAGTTATTATAAACATGTCCTGTGGGTGCAATGTGGACAGTGCATCAATTTCCTCTTCCCTGAATAGATTAAGTATGATTAAATTTAAAATAAGGGACACAAAACAATACAGAATTATAAAAAGGTTTTAAAAATAGTTCCGATAGCTATAACTTACATATAAATTCAGTGCAAAGAAATGAAAACATAAAACCCTTGCATCCCTAGGGTGTAAAGATAATGAAATTATGTATAATTTAAAACTTATTTAAAATTTTAAAGCATTATTTTACTATGATGAGGTTTTTTTTTTTGTTTTTTTTTTGTTTTTTTCTTTTGAGACGGAGTCTCCCTCCGTTACCCAGGCTGGAAAGCAGTGGTGCAATCTCGGCTCACTGCAGCCTCCGCCTCCCGGGTTCAAGCGATTCTCCTGCCTCATTCTCTGGAGTAGCTGGGATTACCTGCCACCACGTCCAGCTAATTTTTGAATTTTTAGTAGAGACAGGGTTTTACCACGTTGGCCAGGCTGGTCTCGAACTCCTGACCTCAAGTGATCCGTCCACCTTGGCTTCCCAAAGTGCTGGGATTATAGGCATCAGCCACCACACCCAGTCTATATTTAAGTATTCTAATAGTATTATAAAAGACTAGAAATAGGATTGAAATATTAATCAAAGAATGGTGTTTTAATTCAATTTGTGATTTCACCTATACTCATATCATTAAAGGGAAATAAACTTTTTCTATTTCTAACCTCAATTTCCCTTTGGCTAAATTTCTTTTTCTTTTTTTCTTTTTCTTTTTTTTTTTTTTTGAGACAGAGTTTCAGTGTTGTTGCCCAGGCTGGAGTGCAGTGGCGCGATCTCAGCTCACCACAACCTCCGCCTCCCGGGTTGAAGCAATTCTCCTGCTTCAGCCTCCCGAGTAGCTGGGATTCCAGGCATGCGCCACCACGCTCAGCTAATTTTGTATTTTTATTTTTAGTAGAGATGGAGTTTCTCCTTGTTGGTCAGGCTGGTCTCAAACTCCTGACCTCAGGTGATCCGACCACCTTGGCCTCCCAAAGTGCTAGGATTACAGGCATGAGCCACCGCGCCCGGCCCCCTTTGGCTAAATTTCTAAGCAAGCCTAACATTAAAATGTTTCTTAAATATTGAAAGCCTGAGGATGAAAGGTATAGTCCTTCCAACAAAACCTTCTTTAATACTCTAAATCTACTCCATTGACGCATAATAAGGTCTGATTCAAAGACGGTGATTACCCCACATAACAAGGAAAACAATATATCTTAAAAGAATCCTACTTAACAATCATAAAATATACAGTTACATACATATGCTACAAAGTTGTAAAATATACATGTAGAATCACTAAAAAGTACTTACTGAGAAATAGTGTTGGTATCTACATCAACACAACTGACATCTGGTGGAGGATCATAGAGATCAAAGTATCTTGAATCAATCCCTACTATGAATGGACATGGTGCACTCAAGACATCTGCTAAAGCCAGTGGGCAGAGAGGAACATACGGGCATGGCCAGTGGAAAGGGAAAATCATCTTGGATAAACAAAAGATAGGAGAGAATTTAGCTTTTTAACACTGAAGCATAATTTATCAGCACACACAAAAAACTGTCTTTTAAGTATTATCTAAAGCCTAATGCCTGATAATGAATGAAATAATTATAACTAGAGTTAATGGTCAGGAAATCAAAACTGCTTTCAAAAAACACAAATTCATTACTCTCTGAATTTTAGTTAAGTATTAAAATGGCTTTAAGTTATATAAATAAACTAAGTTTAAACTAAATTGACTGCCAATAAGAAACTGTGATACTCACAGACACTAATGCTTCTGTCACACTAGTAAGCACGGATGGCCGTAGGGAATGGATAAGAATTTTATGTTCTGTTACTGCAAACACCAGTAGTGTCACAGCATTTTCAGGGCCTAAATTCTGCAGCAGTGTTGAAAACTTGCCACCACTGTCAATCCAAACAAAAATATATAATTAAAAAATAATGATCCAAACACCTCATTATCTAAAACAATGGGCAAAAGTAGTTGATTAGAGTAGGATTTGTATTATATATGTTGATTAGGGTACAATTTGTATTATATATTCACCATTAAACATGATTGCTGCTATGATGCAGGGAAAACACTGCATCACAAACACACTATGAAAACAATGCAGTTTTAGGAGATTCCAAAATCATTCTTTTGTACTGTATTCAATATGGAAAATGAAAAGTCATCTGCTTCATTTCATAGAAAAAGATCTGTCATATAATGTCCAAATAAAGAATGCAATTTATAAAAGGGATGCTTTGATTGAAAGCAAATCCTTAAATGGAAGTTTTTGAACATGGCCTATCTTCCACTGTAATTATCAGAAAAACCGTATGACTTACAGGCCCACTTCCCTTAAGGTAAATACACATTAAAACTTAATTTTGTGAATAATCTTTACTACTGTAATGATAATAGTAATAGGAAATCAAGAGGTACAAGATGATAAGATACACATACAAAGCAAGTTAATAATGAAAACAATAAACTTAGGCCTTCTATATAGTAACAAAATACTGAACTGACAAAGTAAATAAATAGTTCAGTAAGCCAGCAAGTATTTTGTTTATATAATGCTAAACAACTAGTTTCACTGGAATAATCTTTTAAATAAAGCAAAACTAATAACAAAAGCCTCTTGGTGAAATGAAAACATATGTCCACAAAAAAATCGGGGTAAGTTCATAGTAGCCAAAATGTGGAACTATCCCAAATGTCTATCAACTGATAAACAGATACATAAAATGTATATCCATACAATGAAATATTATTTGGCAATAAAAAGAAGTACTGATACAATGAGGCAACATAGATAGACCTTGAAAACATTAATCTAAGTCAAAGAAGCCAGACTACATATTGTATGATTCCATTTATATGAAATGTACAGTATAGACAGATCTATAGAGACAGAATGTAGATTAGTGGTTGACTAGGGCTGCAGAGGGGTATGTGTATGTTAGAGATGGGAGGAATTAAGGAGGTTAACTGCCGAAGGGTAAAGAGTTTCTTTTTAGGGTGACGAAAATGTTCTAAAATTTATTACAGTGATAGCTGCAGAACTCTGTGAATATAATTATTGAATCACACACTTTAATTGGGTGAATTATATGATATGTGAATTATATCTCAATAAAGCTGTTACCTAAAAAAGTCCTTTATGTAATTTAGAGTGACATACATAGTCTCACTCATTGTTTCTAGTTTATTTTCAGCTCAAACAAAGGTTAAGAAAACATTTGTCACTCTGGGCTGAGAGCTAGTGATGAAATAATCTGCAATTCTTACAAAATTAATGTCAAAGATGGCAGCTGGTCTCCCTTAGGTATCTCCTATATAACTTAATCAGACTGTAACCATTTCTCTGATGAAAAAATTACACAGCTAATCAAATTTCAAGAAAGGATACTGTAGAGAAAACATACTTAATGATTTCTCTGAACTTCTAAGGTAAGAAAATACATTGTCCTATTCTACAATTTAATAATTAGAACTATTTTTTTTCTTTTGGGTAAAATTTAAAATTAATTGCATTTTAAAAAGAAAAAATTAATTGCATTTGAATGTTCTTCAGAGGTTAATTAAAGCTAAAAATAACTGTTCTCATCATCTACATATATAAATACACACACACACACACTTACACAATAGTAGGTATTTGATGATAATAGATACACAAAATACAAAACACTATTATAAAAGTTTCCTTTTTTCATTAATAACTGCAACCCAAACATTAAGTAAAAGGAATTTAGAGAAGTAGTAGTTAAATGAGAAGTATTTCCATCAATATTTGAAATTTTAGCTAGGAAAAATAAAATATTTGAATGTTATGCTAGATTGAGAGAAAAATAAATAGAAATGAGGTTTTACTTGCCTTAGTGGAAGAGGTGAAGACACAGGCTGACTGAGAATCAGATTATCATGTGGTGATAACTGGAAGAAGATTTAAAATAAAGAATTTGAAACATAAAGATGAACTTTAAAACACCACTTTCTGTTAAAAATATATAAAATAATGATTATGCCCATGAAGTTTCAGTGTATCCATTTACCAGTATCAGAACACTTTGTATCACTCACTAAGATCTTGAAAAACATGTCCTGACCCCTTTCAACTACTAATTCTTCTTACTGTGAATCCTCTTTTCTTCTGTCCTCAATGGTTTCCCCTGATGCCATTTTAACAAATTCACACTGAAAGACTAAATTATTCATTTAATACCATAATACCAGGGTCAAAAAACCTATGGCCTACATGGCAAATCCATAGATTGCCTGTTTCTGTAAATAAGGTTTTACTGAAATATAGGCCTGCTCATTCTTTACATATTACCCAGCTGCTCTTGTGCTGTAACAGAAGAGCTGAATAGTTGTGACAGAGATCAGATGACAAGTAAAGACTAAAATATTTAGTGTATGACCAATAACCAAAAAAGTTTGTTAACTTCCATCATAAAACAATCTTTTGTGTGTATTTAAACTGAATGTGCTATGTATATTCTTACACTACATTCCAGGAAACAAGACAGAAATCACACGTGGATATTCAGACTGAATATAAAGCTCAAAATATTATTTTTCTAGATATTTTATCTGTATCAATATAATAATGTAATTACTCTTATCTATGTTTTGAAATTTATGCACACACAACTTTCCCTTAACTTATTAAATAACTGCCAAAGGCACACACTTTCAAATACCTACAACAAATTTAGGGGAAAAAAGTTCCTTTCTGTGTATTCAAAATGTCTACTTCAACCTACTTCTTTAATTCTTGAACCCGTTCTCTAAGAAAAGCAGGAGATGTCTGGGAGGAGTTAAAACATTAAGGGCCCAAACTACAACAGGGAATAGTATCTGGTTCTCTCTAAATCTCATTAGGTTTTTTTCCTCATTCAAAATTGTTATTCTTATGTTACATTTTGACAGAGCCAATAACAACTCATAGGTCCCCCAATCAAAAACAAAAAAACCTTACCTGAACTAAAATCCGTGGTCTCTGAGGAGATGGAAAAGGAACTTTATGCATAAAATGAGAAATATGCCTTGAAAACAAACAAAAGTGTAAGTGATTCCAAAGTGAACGTCATATGCTATAAAGCTCAACATGTCATCACAAGTCCAAGTTGAGTCAAAGCCCTGTGTCCCTATTATTTTGAAATCCCTAATACTATGAAAACAAGTGAACAACCAAAAATCATTCATCCCATTAAAGTTGCTTCTGCCTAAACCCAGTGACTTTTCACATTAATAGGCATTCACATTCAACAATATTTGTTATCACTGTCTTAAAAGTCTGTTTAACTTTTACCTAGATAGTATGCAATATATCGGTGATGTGGAAATTACCCAAAAAGTAAATTCTTACGTTTACAATATGCTTTTTAGTCAATTGCTTGTTTTATGTACGACAAACACTTAAGGTGCTCCAGAAAAAATGAAACAGTTTAATACTTCTAAAAACTGAACAGTATTCTTTCTATTAATAATACGTTAAAAATTATATTACTGATTTTGTAGGTTTTTTCCCCAGAATAAGATGGATAAAAAGCTAGATCTATGGATTTTGTTTTTAACACTACGGAACAGAAAAAAAGCAACCATAGTGAAAAATCTTTCCTAGGGGGGAATAAGCTATTTTATTTCTGAATTTTTTAAAAAATTTTTGTTCCAGTCTGAATATGTTTGTATTATTTTTTTAAAAAACATTATTTCAAAATCATCTTGGTTTCAGAATGGAGAAAATTTCAACTAGATAGACAATATTAGAAATTTATTAATTTACAAATATGTTTTGACTGTTTACTATATAAAAACACACCAACAGACATGACAGGATATGTAAAAAAGTCATAAAAAGCCACCAATGTCTACCATTAATGTGGGGAAAAGCAAGAGAGATCAGATTGTTACTGTGTCTGTGTAGAAAGAAGTAGACATAGGAGACTCCATTTTGTTCTGTACTAAGAAAAATTCTTCTGCCTTGAGATTCTGTTAATCTATGACCTTACCCCCAACGCCGTGCTCTCTGAAACATGTGCTGTGTCAAACTCAGGGTTAAATGGATTAAGGGTTGTGCAAGATGTGCTTTGTTAAACAGATGCTTGAAGGCAGCACGCTCCTTAAGAGTCATCACCACTCCCTAATCTCAAGTACCCAGGGACACAAATACTGCGGAAGGCCGCAGGGACCTCTGCCTAGGAAAGCCAGGTATTGTCCAAGGTTTCTCCCCATGTGATAGTCTGAAATATGGCCTCGTGGGAAGAGAAAGACCTGACCGTCCCCTAGCCCGACACCTGTAAAGGGTCTGTGCTGAGGAGGATTAGTATAAGAGGAAGGCATGCCTCTTGCAGTTGAGACAAGAGGAAGGCATCTGTCTCCTGCCCGTCCCTGGGCAATGGAATGTCTCGGTATAAAACCCGATTGTACGTTCCATCTACTGAGATAGGGAAAAACCGCCTTAAGGCTGGAGGTGGGACATGCGGGCAGCAATACTGCTTTGTAAAGCATTGAGATGTTTATGTGTATGCATATCTAAAAGCACAGCACTTGATTCTTTACCTTGTCTGTGATGCAAAGACCTTTGTCCACGTGTTTGTCTGCTGACCCTCTCCCCACTATTGTCTTGTGACCCTGACACATCCCCCTCTCGGAGAAACACCCAAGAATGATCAATAAATACTAAGGGAACTCAGAGGCTGGCGGGATCCTCCATATGCTGAACACTGGTTCCCTGGGTCCCTTTCTTTCTTTCTCTATACTTTGTCTCTGTGTTTTTTTCTTTTCCAAGTCTCTAGTTCCACCTAACGAGAAACACCCACAGGTGTGGAGGGGCAACCCACCCCTTCAATTAAAGTACTCATAATCTAAACAAACGTTAAGCAGGGGATGAATACCACAGCACATACATCTGCTTGAACTATGAAGTAGTTAGAACAGAAGAAAACAAAGTGTGATCCAAAAACCCCTAAAGATATTCAAGATCCATTCAGGGAAGATCTGCAAGGTCACAGCTATTTTTATAATAATAGTATGATGTTGGCCAGGTGTGGTAATCCCAGCACTTTGGGAGGCTGAGGCGAGTGAATTGATTGAGCCTAGGAGTTCAAGACCAGCCTAGGCAACATGGTGAAATCCTGTCTCTACAAAAAATACAAAAATTAGCCAGGCATGGTGGCATGTGCCTGCAGTCCCAGCTACTTGGAGGGGCTGAGGTGGGAGGATGGCTTAAACCCAGGAGGTCCAGGCTGCAGTGAGCCATGATCATGCCACTGCACTCCAGCCTGGGCAACAGAGTGAGATACTGATTCAAAAACAAAAACAGGCAAGGCACGGCGGCTCACACCTGTAATCTCAGCACTTCGGGAGGCCAAGGTGGGCGGATCACTTGATGTCAGGAGTTTGAGACCAGCCTGGCCAACAGGGTAACACCCTGTCTCTACCAAAAATACAAAAATCAGCCAGGTGTGGTGGCACACACCTGTAATTCCAGCTACTCAGGAGGCTGAGGCATGAGAATCACTTAAGCCCAGGAGGCAGAGGTTGCAGTGAGCCAAGATCACGCCACTATACTCCAGCCTGGGCGACAGAACCAGACTCTGTGTCAAAAAACGAAAACAAAAAGAAAAAAACAAGCAAACAAAAAATTATATGATGTCATTTGCTTTCTGCACAATGTTGACATTTGCACTGACAGTGCAAGAGCATTGTGGGTAAAACTGCTGGTGACTTACTATGAATCAAGGTAGTGGCACCAAAGTGTACTAGTAGTTGCTATATTCTTTACTACTATATACTTGCAGTAAAAGAGTGTCAATATTGGCAGTAAATATTACTAATTTTATTAAGTTTTGGCTGTAGTGTACATTTAAAATTCTGTATGATGAAAGGGAAACTATACATAAATAACCTCTGTTGTATACAGAAGCACAATGGTTGTCTTGATTTTGGAAATACACTTGTGCAACTGAGTTGTGAGTGAACTTGCTGGTTTTCTCCCACAGAGTGCAATTTTTGTTTGAAAGATGACTGACAGGTCGGGTGTGGTGGCTCACACCTGTAATCCCCAGCACTCTAGAAGGCCGAGGTAGGTGTTTCACCTGAGGTCAGGAGTTCGAGACCACCCTCACCAACATGGCAAAACCTAATCTCTACCAAAAATACAAAATTAGACAAGCATGGTGGCATACGCCTGTAATCCCAGCTACTGGCAATATTTGCCAATAATTAAATACAAACTTTCAAGTGGAAATTACAATTTCGCCACCGTGAGCTTGAAAGCTTCCTAATGCTCAAAAACTTTTCTAAGATAGGGGGTGATATTAACAAATGTGATTTTTTAATATTAATAATAAAATGTGTCTACATTTGGAAGATGGGATTAACTTAGCAAATCAGTATTTAACAAATGACCAATGCACAATGCTACAAAATAATGCATAAGTGAAAGTTCCACCCAAAGAGTCAAACAGAACAATAGATTTTTTCTTTTTTTTGGAGACGGAGTCTCGTTCTGTCGCCCATACTGGAGTGCAGTGGCATGATCTTGGCTCACTGCAACCTCCGCCTCCCAGGTTTAAGCAATTGTCCCTGCCTCAGCCTCCAGAGTAGATGGGATTACAGGTGCCCACAACCACAGCTGGCTTTTGTATTTTTTTTTTTTTTTAGTAGAGACAGGGTTTCACCATGTTGGCCAAGCTGGTTTTGAACTCCTGACCTCAGGTGATTCACCTGCCTCAGCCTCCCAAAGTGTTGGGATTACAGGTGTGAGCCACCACACCTGCCCAGACCAATAGATTTTAATGTACCTGACAAAGTTCACTACTACAGTTTTAGATTACAAATAACCTGTAAGAAACCAGCATTTGTCAAAGCTTGGTGCAGTGTCAAAAAAAAGAATATCCTAAAGTTTCTGAAAATACGATCCAAAATCCCTCCCTTTTCTACCTACATATCTGTGGGAGGCCAGGCTTTCTTTGTATATTTCAACCAAAACAACTACTGCAACAGATTGAATGCAGACCATATATGGAAGCCCAGCTATGTTTAATTAAGCTAGACATTAGAGATCTGCAAAAATGTAAAACAATGCCATTCTGCTCACTAAAGTTTTTTAGTTTTGGAAAAGTTATTTTTCAAAAAAGACATTTATATTAACATGCAATGGGTGTGTTATCTTTAAAATAAATTGATCTGGCGATTCCATTACTGCATATATTGCCAAAGAAAAAAAAATGCATTCATCTAATTTCTCCTTTACATTCATTATATGTAAATACGGTAAGGAAATTTTTTTTTTTGAGGCAGGGTCTCCCTCTGTCACCCAGGCTGGAGCGTAGTGGCATGATCGTGGCTTACTGCAACCTCTGCTTCCCGGGTTCAAGTGACTCTTGTGCCTTGGCCTCCTGAGCAGCTAGGACTACAGGCATGGGCCATGTCCAACTAATTTCTGTAGTTTTGTAGAGATGGGGTTTCACTATGTTGCTCAGGCTGGTCTCAAACTCCTGGACTCAAGAGATCTGCCTGCCTTGGCTTCCCAAAGTGCTGAGATTATGGGCGTGAACTATTACACTCAGCCCCAGTAAGAAATATTTGTAAAGGTTCATAATAAATTTAAATTATATGTAAAATAAGAATTAAAAAATTAGTAAAAAATTTTCAGCATCTGTCCAGATTAGGATCTCTAAACTTCCCAAGAGCATTAAACAAATGAAACATTAATTTCATCTCATTGGAGATAAAATTATTTTAAATAACAAGACTACAAACATACAATGGAGAAATACTACCTGACTGAAATAAACCATTTTTTTCAAATAACTCTTGAGAAATCTAGTATCCATATAAAATTTACCCAGTTGCCAACACAAATTTGCCACATAATGGAAAGATCTGTCAAATGTTGAACCAAGAACACTTAACTTACTTCTCAATTGGAAGGACATGAGGCCCAGAGATGGAATAACGATACAGAAAAGTCAGAAACTTCCTGAATGCATCAAAAAAAGGCCAGTGAGAAAGAAGACAGATGCATTTGTTAGTATGAATTGTTTTGGAACTATCAGACTTCCCATCTGCTGATGTTAAACCCAAAAGAAGTCTCTGCTTTTCTGTGAGATTCTCCTCAGAGTATGGTTCATAAAACTGAATAGCAGCACCATAAACCTGCAAAACAAGTAATATATCCAGTAAATATACTTTGTATCATATATCCAAATCACATCATCAGTTAAATATTTAATAAATGCTTGCTATGAGCCAGGTGAGAGGCTAGGTATTAAGAACACAGTGATGAAGAGACACCCCTCCTGCTTTCTTGATGTATCTAAGAACTATATAGTGCTATTCTCATGTTACCTTACTACTGAAAGAAAAGGTGTTTTGATTAAATTTATTTGTTTTATAAAGAGTGGAAGCAATTTTATCAATATTCTCTATAAGAAAATGATTGAAAATAATTACTTGGTAGAAAGTGAGATGAAACTTTAGATAACGAAATACAAATTCCAACTTTGGGCAATTCATTGAATTTCTCGGGACATCAATTTCCCTATCCATAAAATGAGGACATTAGACTTGATAATTTCCAAGGTCCCTTCCAACTATCATGTCTATAATTCTAAATTGCATTATATATTTAATAATGTTACTTTCAAAGCTTCTTTATCACAGAAAATGAATCAATGAAGGATCATCATTTGATGATGAAAAAATCTTTCACCATAATCACAAAAAAGCATTTAGGTGGATGGGACAGAATAAAAATTCTCTTTTCCTATGTCCCTGGATACAGTTATTTTAATCAACTGGAAAAGTATGCATAATGCATTCAATTTAATCAGTTTTCCCCTACTATTCCTTGCATTATAGAAAACTTGAAAATGTACAAGAAATTTGTAGATACAATTTGTCAAACACATAATACCTTTTCAGCTGAGGCTCCAGTTAAAACAAAAGTAGAAAATACAGGCAGAGGGTATTTGCTATTTGATGGCCAACATTCAATGGTTGCACCCATTGGTAAACAAAATAGAGGAACAGATTCCGGTAGTGAGAATGACTCATAATCTTCTTGAGGATATCTACAAATTAGGCCTATAAAAACAACAATAAATATTAGGTCATCATCTCTTGAATTTAGGTACTTATTATTTCAATGATGATAAAATGCTTTGTTATTTCACACATTTGGAATGCCAAAGCATTACATATATGTTCATCAAATAACACTGAATACTTTGGTAGGATTCATAGAGATTTTAACCCTTGAACATTACAACTATTAACTAACTGCTTAATATTTATCAAGCTTCATCTATAAAGGCTATGTTAAAGCTAACAAGAAAAAGATATCCTATAGAAATGCACAAACATACTCCTAAAAATTCAGCTTGTGGTCACACTACCTTAGAAAGAATACTCAGTTTTTGAAATTTTCAATATGGTTTATTTTCATCTATCTACTTCATCAGCTCTCAATAACTTTTACACATTAAAATTCATATCCCATAGGAGTATATGTTAATTTCTAGCACAAATACAGGAAAATTTTTCATAAAAATAGAAGAGTCACATATTTATAATGTCTTAGGAATAGTATCAACTCAAGCTCAGCTTCTAAATAACACCAGGTTATATGAAGATAGAGTTTTAAGTTGCCTATGATTTCACATTAGGTAAACTAATGTTTACATTAGGAAAACGGTCCAGGCATCTTCCACTGAATACACTCCAGGAAGAACCTTGTACCTCATTTTGTGGAACTAGAAACAGAAAATAGGTTCCCTGGCCATAAAGCCCTTAAAGTCAAGTAGAAACTATCACTAGACATAGCCACAAAGACAAAAAGATAAACTGGGGGAATATAAGTGGTTGTTGGTTCTGCCACTAATATATCTGTGACTTTGGACAAATGACATACTACAGGAGTATGGTTTTCTCATCTATAAAATCAGATGAAGTAGATAAACTAAGGTCCAAGGCAGTTCTAAAATTATTTAATTACATGCTAGCCAGCAAGTAGGTCCCATGAGGATCTATAGTTAACTCTGTACTACTCTCTCAGGTCATGAGGTAATTAATAAAGTCATAAAGTAAGTATAGAAATAGTGATGAAGGCCGGCTGGGCGTGGTGGCTCATGCCTGTAATCCTAGCACTTTGGGAGGCCGAGGCGGACAGACTGCCTGAACTCAGGAGTTCAAGACCAGCCTGGACAACATGGTGAAACCCCATCTCTACTAAAATACAAGAAATTAGCCAGGCGTGGCTGTGTGTGCCTGTAGTCCCAGCTACTCGGGAAGCTGAGGCAGGAGAATTGCTTGAACTCGGGAGGCGGAGGTTGCAGTGAGCCAAGATCGTGCCACTGCACTCCAGCCTTTCAATGGTTGCACCCATTGGTAAACAAAATAGAGGAACGGATTCTGGTAGTGAGAATGACTCATAATCTTCTTGAGGATATCTACAAATTAGGCCTAGGGCAACACAGTGAGATTCCATCTCCCAAAAAAAAAAAAGAAAGAAAAAAAAAGAAATATTGATGAGAGCCAGTAGCCAGCACAGCAGCTCACGCCTGTAATCTCAGCACTTTGGGAGGCTGAAGTGGAAGGATCACTTGAGCGAAGGAGTTCAAGAGCAACCTGGGCAATACAGCAAGACTCCATCTCTACTAAAAAAAAAAAAAAAAAAATTAGCCAGGCACGGTGGCACATGCCACCATGTACTCTCGGTAGTCTCAGCTACTTGGGAGGCTGACGTGGGAGGACTGCTTGAGCTCAGGAGTTCAAGGTTGCAGTGAACTATGATCCCACGACTGCACTCTAGACTAGGCAACAGAGCAAAACCTTGTCTTTAAAAGAAAAAAAAAAAAAAAAAGGTGATAAATTGTAGATCTAAAAATATCAAAGGCCGGGTATGGTGGCGCTCACCTGTAATCCCATCACTTTGGGAGGCCGAGGCAAGAGGAGCGCTTGAGCCCAAGAGTTTAAGACCAACCTGGGCAACATAAGAAAGACCCTGTCTCTACAAAAATTTAAAAAATTAGCCAGGCATGCTGGGACACTCCTATAGTCCAAGGTACTAGGGAGACTGAGGCAAGAGGATACCTTGAGCACAAGAGTCTGAGGTTGCAGTGAGCTACAATCATACCACTGTACTCCAGCCTGAGCAACCGAATGAGACCCCGTACCCCCCCCAAAAAAAATCAAATGTAAAAGAGAAACTTATGCCTAGAACTCTAAAAACACACATATATAAATGTATATGTATATATGTATATATTTTTAAAGATGGGGTCTATGTTGCCCAGGCTGGTCTTGAACTCCTGGGCTCAAGCAATCCTCCTGCCTCAGCCTCCGAAAAAACTGGAACCACAGGCACATGCCACCATGCCCTGCATAAAAGCAATTTTTAAAAGGCTGAATCTGTTCTCTTGTAAATAAGGTCACTATGTTTGATATTTTGAGGTCTCTGAAAATTGGACATTTTGACTATGGATTATAAAACTCCAAATTGGTTTATAATATTTTCCATTATTATGAAACATGATTTCATGTGAACTACAGCTCTTACTAAATTTAAGTATTAAAGAAATATTAATTTAAAATGAAAATACATTTTACCATATTTCTGCTGATTTAAAAACTTAAAGATAATTGAGATCTTATTATTTATTTAAACACAAGGCTTAAAATAAAAACTCACCTTATTTTAAAACTAATCTTCCATCAAGCATCCAATAAACATATAAGTGAAGACAAAAATGAGAATCAGAAGATATGGATTGTAGTCCCAGTCCTGATACTAACACAGCCTAGGCAGGTTTCTTTACTTTAACCTTTCCGGGCCCTATAATACATTTATATATGAAGTATTGCATGAAAAATTACACTTACCAGCTTTGTAAGATATAGTGTTCGTCTTTGCCACCGATTTTTTATAACACAAGTATACTGCTGATCCCCACTGGATTTAAAAAAATAGAAATATCATTTAATTTTTAAAAGGTAGGAACTTGATAAAATGGAATCTCTTTGAGCTCTCTAGTATGTATTATCTAAGATGTAGTAACAAATTTCCCTCTGCTAGCTATTTTCAGTTGGCTGTTTTGTCAATATTTTATTGGAATCACTGTCCACTTTTCTTTCAGAAGTAAATTACTACTTTTTTCCCCTTGCAACAGCAATAACATGAGGAAAACTTGACTCTTTTAAACAAAGCTAAGTCACAACCATTTAGATTTTATTCTGAGTCCAAACTGTGGGTATAAATGATAAACTATAAAGTATCTACTCAAGCGCATACCTTTGACTCCACAATCTGTTTCAGATATTGCCAGGTTTTTCTGCAATCCTTTATGCCTCAAGAGTTGTAATTTGTTAAGTCCACTTCCTTATTTCCTACTTTCTCCCAAATTCATTTCCAATCAGGCTTTAATTACCACTCCTTAAAAGAATAACTTAACTTCCAAATCTTTTTTTTTTAAATGAAGTCTCGCTCTGTCACCCAGGCTGGAGTGCAGTGGTGCGATCTTGGCTCACTGCAATCTCTGCCTCCTGGGTTCAAGTGATTCTCATGCCTCAGTCTTCCAAGTAGCTGGGATTACAGGCACGTGCCACCATGACTGGCTGATTTTTTTTTTTTTTTTTTGAGATGGAGTCGCAATGGTGCAATCTCAGCTCACTGCAACCTCCGCCTCCCAGGTTCAAGTGATTCTCCTGCCTCAGCCTCCTGGAGTAGCTGGGATTACAGGAACATGCCACCATGCCCGGCCAATTTTTGTATTTTTAGTAGAGATGGGGTTTCACCATGTTGGCCATGGTGTTGGCCAGGCTGGTCTCGAACTCCTGACCTCAGGTGATCTGTCCGCCTCGGCCTCCCAAAGTGTTGGGATTACAGGCGTGAGCCACTGTGCCCAGCCTCTTTTTATTCTTAAGATTATTTATCATTACATGCTATATTTGTTTGTTTATTGTCTTTCTGACTTGAATATATGCTCAATGAGGGTAGGGATTTTGTTTTCTTCACCACTGTACTCCCAGAGGCTCACACATAGTAGTTAAATAAGTTTTACTAAGTAAATATATACATAATTTATTTAAAAGTTTTGAAATAAGGGTAAAATAGTTTTATGAAACACATTCCTTACACAATCCATGCACATGAAGAAGTGTAATGTCATTGATAATTAAAAGGAGTATATAATAAAAATTTTTATTATTACAATTTAACGTGATTTGTACAACTCCACCCCTAGTACCCTGGATTGCAATAATCTCCCAAATGGTCTTCCTCCTTCCACCTTTGCTTCCCGCCACAGTCTATCACTACATAAACGAGTGATCCTTTTAAATCAAATGTCAGAGCATGTCACTATTCTGTTCAAAATCTCAGTCTCTCTCAGAATAAAAGCTAAAGTCCTTACAATCACCTAAAGGCCCTAATCATCTACCCCCAATTCCAATCTCTTTATTCTCCCCATAATTTATTCTGCTTTAAGACACACCATTTTCCTTATTGTTCCTAAAACATGCCAGGAATGGTCCCTCCTTGAGGCCTTTTGCACAGACTGTTCCCTATATTTCAAACATTCTTTGCCTGTGATATCTGAATGATTAACTTCCTTACTGCCTTCAAATATTACTTTCAAATAAGGGCTTCCCTGACCACTCAATTTAAAATTGCAACCCATTCCCCTCTACTCCCAATCCCCTTTTATGACTCTTTTAGGTTTTCTTTTTTACTACAGCACTTAACACTTTCTAACATACTATACTTTAAAAGTTATTTGTTTAAAATTTATTATCATCTATTTTCCTCCACTCTGTTATCATTAATACCTAAAACAGTGCCTGGTGCATTACAGGTACTCCATAAAGTATTTGCTGAATGAATTAATCTTGGAGCAGAGGTTTCTAGGTAGAAGGAATGTCAAGAGGAAAGGCCCTGATACAAAAGTATGCCCGTCATGACCTAAGAGCTAAAGAGGCAATGACAGCAGAGAAGAGTAAATGAGATACTGATGGGAGATAAGGAAGCCAGATCATGTGGGTCCTTTTAGGCTGTTTTAAGGATTTTGGCTTCTATTACTCTTGGAGATAGTGAAAGCCACTGGAGGGTTTCGAGCAGAAGAGAGGCATTATTTGACATACAGTTAAAAGGTCACTCTGAGTACTATGTTGAGAAGTGGGGGTGGGAGACAAGGAAGAAAGCAAGTACTCATAATTATTTTGGATCAGTAATCCAGACAAAAATTATGAGAGTTTGAATAAGGGTAGCAACAGTGGGAATGATGAAAAGAGGTCAGATTCTGGGTATATTCTGAAAATACAGACAAAAAAAAATCCTATCTGATTATATGAAGTACAGTATAAGAGTCAAAGATGATGCCAATGCCTGAGTAACAGGAAGGAAGAAACTCAATTGAGATGGAGAAGACTGTGGATAAAGCAGGTTTGGGGTGAAGATAAGGGGTTCAGTTTTAGACATGTTAAGTTTGAAACATCTATTAGACATCCAAGTGAAGAACTAAATAGAGCTAAGGTGAGCGGTCTGAAATGGACACACAAACTTGAGAGAGGTCACCATTTGATGTATAGGTGATGAGAGATAAATTTACATGGCACACTTCCTCACCTCCATGGGGTATCAACTCAAACATCATCTTATCAGAGAGTCTTCCTTTCACCATTTTACATACAATAACAAGGCTCCCTCCACCCTGCCCAGTCCTCCCTATCACCCCTCTCTTGCATTTTTTTTCCTCCTTAGCATGTATCACCATTTGGTGTATTATATATTTTCTTAACTATTATCTGAATACAAAAAAGTTTACTTACATAAGACTAAGTAAACATTAGTGGGTAGCTCTGAGAGACTCATAAAGTATAAGCTTTTAGTGTCTGAACTTTGTATCTATTTTGAATGTACAGAAGCCTTTTTGTTGGCTTGTTTCTCATGTAATCCTTTCAAGAATTAAATAAGAATTGTACTTACTAGAGTCATTTCTGAATAAAAAATGCATTATATACCTGTCAAAAGCCAGGTGACAAGAGGTGACAAGTAGTTACTTAAAGGTAACGACTAAAACTTTGGAAAAATATCAGTATTACAGAAAATACAGACAAGTTATATAAGTATTTTCATGTAAGAAGCCAAGTGTCTGAATATAAATTATTTTCCAACTTTGGTTTCTCTGATATTTAGTTCACACTCACTTAATCAAGTTCTCATTTAGATGTACTTAAAAATCTGATGAATAACAATGAGAAGATATCATAAATAGCACTATATGATCATTTAATAATATTTTATCAAGAAATGACAATCTCCTGAGTATTCAAAAACATAAATCTTTGCTTTTCAACTTTAAGTATCTGTCAGCCTTCCAAATACTGAATAGCTAACAGCATAATGTGGTCAAACTAAAGTGAAAGAGAATAATATTCAAATATCTCTCTTATTTAAAACACATAATACACATAAAATAATATGTCTGGCTATCTGCAAATATCTTACTAAAAAACAAAAACCCTTAACCTTTTATTTTAATATAGTTTAATGAATTATGTTGAGATTGTAGCCTTGGGAAATTTTCTCTTGATGGAAAAATATTAAAGCATTTATAAAAATAAAATCCCAACACAGCAATGAACATAAGCAACATTTAACACACTAATCTACTGGAAAAATATTTTTTAAGTCACATGAATATGTAAAAGTCAAGCAGATATTATGAATATAGGCAAACAAATTTTGGTTTATCAAATGGATAAAAAAAATTTTATAAAAATGGGCTCTCTATTGGAAAGTCCCAACTCTACTTCCCAATAAATCCAATTTGTAAAGATAGCAAGAAAACTTCAATAATAACTTTGGTGACAATAAAAAAAGAACTATATGACCATTTGGATATAGTAGAAACCAAAAGGAATATTCTATAATGAAAAACAAGGAGTTAGAAATGCAGTATAAGTTACGGGGCTCTGTAGGAAAGAGAACCATGGATATTAAAATTAAGAGCGGGGCCAGGCATGGTGGCTCATGCCTGTAATCCCAGCACTTTGGAAGGCCGAGGTGGGCGGATCACCTGAGGCCAGGAGTTTGAGACTGGCCTGGCCAACATGGTGAAACCCCGTCTCTACCAAAAAAAAAATACAAAAATTAGCAGGATGTGGTGGCGGGCACCCTTAATCCCAGCTACGCAGGAGGCTGAGGCAGGAGAATCCCTTGAACCCAGGAGGCGGAGGTTGCGGTGTGCAGAGATCATACCATCGCACTCCAGCCTGGGCGACAAGAGTGAAACTCCGTCTCAAAAAAAAAAAAAAAAAAGGAATTAAAAGCATTTTCCAAATTTTTTTACACACAAGGTTCAAGGTGAAAAAAGAAGGAGGCATTGTTCTAAAACTACTTTAAACTCTCTACCAGTAAGTATCCACATTGTGGTTTGCCACAGCAAAAACCTACTTTCAAATTCTTCCTCTTTCCCCCAGAATTAGGTACATGATTTAATTACTTCCTTTGTTAACAATTCTACTTTTTTCTCTTTTTTTTTTTTTTTTTTTTTTTTTGAGACGGAGTCTCGTTCTGTCACGCAGACTGGAGTGCAGTGGCATGATCTCGGCTCACTGCAACCTCTGCCTCCCAGGTTAAAGCAATTCTCCTGCCTCAGCCTCCCGAGTAGCTGGGATTACAGGTGTGCACTACCAGGCCTGGCTAATTTTTGTATTTTAGTAGAGACAGGGTTTCAGCATGTTGGCCAGGCTGGTCACGAACTCCTGACCTCAAGTGATCCAACTGCCTCAGCCTCCCAAAGTGTTGGGATTACAGGTCACAGCACCCGGCTCAATTCTACTTTTCTAAGTAAACTCGCTAAATCAAATGCTGACATTCTTGGACAGTTGTAAAACAAGAGCCATGTGGAAAGAGTATTTAAAAAATACCCTTAAGGAGACTCAGCCGGGTGCAGTGGCTCACATCTGTAATCCCAGCACTTTGGGAGGCCGAGGCAGGCGGATCACTTGAGATCAGAAGTTCAAGACCAGCCTGACCAATATGGTAAAACCCTGTTCTCTACTAAAAAAATGGTAAAACCCTGTCTCTACTAAAAAAAAAAAAAAAATACAAAAATTGGCCGGGCGTGGTGGCGCATGCCTGTAATCCCAGCTACTCGGGAGGTTGGGATAGGACAATCACTTGAACCCAGGAGGTGGAGGTTGCAGGGAGCCGAGATCGCACCACTACACTCCATCCTGGGTGACAAAGTGAGACTCTGTTTAAAAAAAAAAAAATACTCTTAACGAGAGTCAAAAACTAAGGAGATAGTCTCAAATTTGCCAAAAATTAGCTGTGTGTTTTAAAGCAAGTCAAGCAAGCTACGTGGACTAAATATTCTTCTTCACAAATTTTTGCAATTTTAGATTGTATGACCACTCTAAGTTCTCATCCAGCTCTAAAATACTGTAATTATGTTCTAATATCAAATCAAAGTCCAAATCATTTAAGGCTATGGTCCAAGGTTTAAAACAAAGTAATTTTCGAAAACTCTTTCTATAAGCTTAATATGGATTAAACTAGATGCTATTATCATCCTCATTTTACAATCATGTAACAGGCACAGAGAGGTTAAGTTACTTGTCCCAGGTCACACAGCCAGTAACGGTCAGAGATAGGATACAGACCCAGACACTCTAGAACCAGAGTTTGTGCTCTGAATCACTAATCTATACTGATTTTAATCACTATGAAATACAGATATCCTGTGCTATCTTATTGAGAGGGTTAAAACCAAATTCAGGGTCCCAAAATTTGTACTGTATCCAGCCACATATCAATACACCCCAGTTTTTCGTCTTTTTGCTTTATCTTAACCCTCAGTATCTCATGTTGCTATATTAAGAAAGTAAAAATAGTTTTAAAAATCTGCTTCCTGGCCAGGCACAGTGGCTCATACCTGCAATCCCAGCACTTTGGGAGGCTCAGGTGGGCGGATCACAAGGTCAGGAGTTCAAGATCAGCCTGACCAACGTGGTGAAACCCCATCTCTACTAAATATACAAAAATAGTCGGGCGTGGTGGCGCGCGCCTGTAATCCCAACTACTCAGGAGGCTGAGGCAGGAGAATCACTTGAACCCGGGAGGTGGAGGTTGCAGTGAGCCGAGATGGCACCACTGCACTCCAGCCTGGGCGACAGAGCGATACTCCGTCTCAAAAAAGGAAAAAAAAAAGTCTGCTTCCCTACACTTCAGAAAAAGGAACATGAATTTTTAAAAAGTCAACTTCCATAAAAACTTAACACATGTTGAAATGTGTATAAAATCTTTAGATCTTAGCAAAGTGTTAATTTACATAATTATAATAGGACACTGTAAATATCTGCTCTAACATCAAGAAATTAGCTTTTGAGGAAAAATTAAAAAATTAAACAAAATCCACACAAGATAGGGTGAGAAAAAATAAAATAAAATAAAAAGAAATTAAATTTACAGCTAAGCAAAGTCACTCATGCCTGCAATCCTAGTGCTTTGGGAGGCCAAGGAGGGAGGATTGCTTGAGGCCAGGAGCTCAAGACCAGCCTGGGCAATACAATAAGACCCAATATCTACAAAAAATTTTGAAAATTAGTCAAGCATGGTGGTGCATGCCTGTAGTCTCAGTTATTTGGGAGGCTGAAGCAGGAGAATCACGTTAGCCCAGGAGTTTGAGGCTACAAAGAGCTATGATCATGCTACTGATGTACTCCAGCCTGGGTGACAGAACAAGATCCTGTCTCTAAAAAAAAAAAAACAAAAAAAACAAAGAAAAAGAAAGAAAGAAATTAAATTTAAAATTTTGTGATTAAAAACCCAATTGTTGGCCAGGCACAGGGGCTCATGTCTGTAATCCCAGTACTTTGGGGGACTGAAGAGGAATGCTGGAGCTCAGGAGTTCAAGACGAGCCTGGGGTATGTAGGGAAACCTCAATTCTACAAAAAAGTTAAAAATTAGCCAGATGTGGTGGTGCACACCTGTGGTCAATCCACTGAGCTGCTCGAGAGGCCAAAGTGGGAGGATCACTTGAGCCCAAGAGGTCGAGGCTACAATGAGCCATGAGCAGTCCACTATACTCCAGCCTGGGCAACAGAACAAGACCCTGTCTCTAAAAAAAAAAAAAAAACAAAAAGAAAAACCCAATTGTTTCTTCAGAGCAGCTGCAGTAGAAAAAAAGAAAAAAGAGACCCAATTGTTGACAAAATTATGAAAAAAAACCAATATTCTCGTACTTTATTGGTAGGAATTTTAATTGGTTAAACCCTTCTGGATAAAATCTTAATAGTAAATATACGCTTTGATCCAGAAATTCCAGGACGAACCATAAGGAAATAATTAATGCAGTACAATGCTCAGGAGTTTGGTTCTGGAGTTCTGCAGCCTGAATTTGAATCTTGCTTTAACTATTAATTGAAGGTATGATCATGGGAAAGTAACCACCTCTTTAACTCTCAAATTTTCTTCTTTGTAAAATGGGGAGAAAATACCTATTCAGGGTGGTTGTGTGGAACTGAGTTATTGAATGTGAAATACTTAGAACGGTGTATAGCACAGAAGAGCTAAATAAATGTAACTTGTTTTATAGAAGATTTAGTTATAAGTATGTTCATAACAGCTTGCTTGCAACATTTTTAAAAACCAGAATCTAAATGTCTTTACAAAAGAGGATAATAAATAAATTGTGGCACATCCATTTAATACAATAATATTTAGCCATTCAATAATATATTTAATACACTGATATTAAGTATATTTAATATTTAATAAATATATTACAATATTATCAACCTCCACAATAAGCAAAGAAATGCAAATTAAAATTAGAACAATTTTGTATTATATAGTCAATAATTAAAAAGTCAATAATTGGTAACAACCAATGTTGGTGAGGTGTGGGAATGTAGGAAATAGCATTCTCATAAACTATGCCTGCTGGGAGTAAAAACTGCCACAGCGTTTTCAGAACAATTATTTCAACACTTTCAAAATGGTCAGCATACTCATGGACCCATCAGTTCCACTTACAATTACTTACTCTTCCAGAGACACTCAAATATCTACAGAAAATGCACAGCATTAATCAAAGTAGCATTACTAGGAATGGAAAAAACTGAAAATAACTTGTATTCATCATTCTGCATTTGTACTTTCTGGAATACTATGCAGTTGTTAAAATAATTAAGTAGAAAGTTAAATAAACTGATAAAGATAGAAAAAAGGCTTATATCAGAAATATAAAGAAATTTTCATTTTTTTAATACTATACAATCATAAAAAAAGAATGAAATCATGTCTTGTGCAGCAACGTGGATGCAGCTGGAGGTCATCATCCTAAGCAAACTAATGCAGAAACAGAAAACTAAATACTGCATTTTCTCGCTTATAAGTGAGAGCTAAATATTGGGTATACCTGGACATAAAGATGGGAACAAAAGACGCTGGGGACTACTAGAGGGGGAAGACAGGGAGGAAAGCAACGGCTGATAAACCACCCATTGAGTTCTATGCTCACTATCTGGGTGATGGGTTCAATCACACCCTAAATCTCAGCATCATGCAATATATACCTTTGTAACAAACCTGCAAATGTACTCCGATTTTAAAATAAAAAGTGAAAAAAGAAAAAGGAAATACAAAAAAATTCAAATTAAAAAAAAGGATTAATTTATTATATATACCCCACATATGTGAACACAAAAGGGTCTGGAAGGACACAAGTCAAATTGCTCATTGTTACCCCTGACAAAACATGGAAGTAGGAACAAGAACCTTCATTTTCTCACTTTCTACTCCATAGATCTACAATTTGTATACTCCTCGCCCTCCAATTTTCTTTGAGTATACATTCCTTTTTTTTTTTAATTTAAAACAGTAATAAAAGAACAAAGACAAGACAGTTAAGGATCATGCATGGGAGGACTTTGGCTTTTACTAAGAGTGAGATGAGAAGCCATTAAGGGTTTTAAGCAGAGTAGTGATAGGATCTGATTTATGTTTTTAAAGGATCACTCTTGTCTATGCAAAGAATATGATAGAGAGAGCAGAAGTGGAAGAACTGATCAGTTAGATAAAAAACTATGGCCTGCATTTGGCCCAAGGTCTTTTCTTGTATATCTAAACTAAGAATAGTTTTTGCTTTTATAAAGGGTTAAAAAAAAGAGATGACTATGAGACAGAGATTGTATGACCTGTAAAACTTAATTTATCACCTAGCTCTTTAAAGAAAAAATTTGCCTGACCCCTGGATTAGGACACTACTGCAATAATCCCATTAAGAGACAATTATGGCTTAGACCAGGGTTATGGCAATAGAGGCGTTGTGAAGTGGCCATGTTCGAGATACATTTTGAAATTATAGCTAACAGAGTTTACAGAAGAACTGAATGAGGAGAAGATAAAGGTTAAGTTTACTCCAAGGTTTTTCAGTGTGAGTTACTAGAAGAATGGAATTTCCATTTGCTAGATAAGGAAGACTATAAGCAGGTTTGGAGAGAAACATCAGGAGTTCAGTTTTGGACATATTAAATTTGAGATGCTTCATTAGATGAGATATTCAAGAAGGGATGATGAATTAGAGAAGTCCAGATTAGACAAATTTAGAAGTCATCCACACGTGGCCTATATTTAAATGATTAGATCACCAAAGGAGTATGTTTAGGTGGTGAAGATAAATGCTTTGAGGACTGAACCATGAGGCACTCCATTGTGTAGGGATGGGGAGATGAAAAGGAATCAGCAAAGGCAGAAAGGGAATGACTGGTGAGGTAAAAGGAAAAAGCAAGAGAGTACCTAAGAAGAGAGTATATTTCTTCTTCATTGCACTGTTTCAAGAAGGAAGAAGTAACCGTTTATGTAGAAACCTGCTGAAAAATTAAAACAAAGTATTGATCTCTGGATATGACAACAAGAGAAATCTTGATGGAGTGATGGAGACAAAAGGCTGACTGGAAAGAGCAAAGTGAGGAATGGGGCAGAATATACTCAACTCTTTTTAGAACTTTTACTGTAAAGGATAATGAAATGAGGCAATGAAAGCAGAGGAATATGAGATCAAGAAGTTTTGCAAAGATAAGAAATATTTGCATGTTGGAGGAAATAGGGAGGGAAAAACCAATGATTTACAAAAAAGTAGGGAGGACTGCTAAAGCCATGTCCTCAAATGGGTAAATTGAGATGTGGGATCTAGTCCCGTTGAGGTGTGGGATCTAGTCACAAGTGGAAGGATACTCATTGTTTTTGTAGTGGGCAGGAGGGGTGGGGGATATTATTTTTTTAATTTAGAAAAAAGTACTTTGCATAGTTTCTTTTGAAAGTACAACCAAAGTACTTTCCAAAAAGTAAAATATCTAATATCTTTAAAAACACATTTTTCAATTCTGTAATTATACTATGCTGTTTTCCAAAAAAAAAAAAAAAAAAAAAAGATGTATTTAAAATTACGCTCTTTTCATCAGTGGTTAATGTTACCAGTGCAAGTAAGTCACTTACCATACTGTTATTGAGATTCTTGTCGACTTTGCAGAACGTGTGTGGTGGGCTTTCTCCTTTACTGGGTATAATAATACATATGTCAGTGACAGCCAACGTATTCTGAGTCATGTTTTCAGAGGCTCTTCGGTAAGTGATATAAATTCTTTGTGATGAGGTACTCCCACTAATATTTGCGGGGCGCCCATAGGGAGTACTCTGAATAATTTCACAACCCTGTTTCAATCTTTCTTTCCAGTCATATAAAACCCTAAAAATAAATTTTTAAAAATAAATACACAAATACACAAAGCACTTTAAATATGAAAAGTAATATTCTCAGGCATCATCAACTGATCCTTAAATGTAGTAGCATGGTAAAAATATTCCAATCTTACTGCAATTTTGAAATGCACGGTCTTGTATGAATTAAAGAATAACTCTTTTCCCCACCAAAAACTTTGTTTTAAGGAAAAATTCTGACAAACCATTGTGTTTGTTAATATAAACCAGAGAAAGGTACAATTAAATGTGAAGGTACCTGTTTTGGCACATCATTTAATATAGTTATTAATTTATTTTTTGTCTCTAAAACAAGCACCTTCTTTAGAAAAAGCAACTGGGCATTTTGGCCAAAGTTAAAATTTTACAAAAGGTTACTTGCCCAACTGTGTAGAGTCTGCTTGCACGCTTTTATCTCCAATACTTTCCTTAGCTTTAAGAGACAGTTTTAGGCTAAGAGAATGTAACTTCAAATCCATCCTTAATCAAAAGTCTGGGTGAGGCACTACGCTTTTATTTTCTCTTTATTGGGGTAAAATCATAGGCTTTTAGTACAGGGTGGACCTGGCATCCATTCATTAAGTTTTCTATACTTAAGCACTAAGGAACACTAAAAAAACATAGTGCTTAAATAACATTAGTTTATTCCCTCACTAAATTCATTGATTTGTACTTTAATGCCAAGTCCTTGGCACTAGTAAAAAAATAAAAATAAAATAAGCTATATATGGTTTTTTTGAGACAGAGTCTCGGAGTCTCACTCTGTCACCCAGGCTGGAGTGCAGGGTTGTGATCTCAGCTCACTGCAACCTCTGCCTCCAATGTTCAAGCGACTCTCCAGCCTCAGCCTCCCGAGTAGCTGGGATTACAGGCGTGTGGCACCACACCTGACTAATTTTTGTATTTTTAGTAGAGACAAAGTTTCACCATGTTGGCCAGGCTGATCTCGAACTCCTGACCTCAAGTGATCTGTCTGCCTCGGCCTCCCAAAGTGTTGGGATTACAGGTGTAAGCCACTGTGCCTAGCTACAAATTAAATATGTTTCTGCATTTGCTATAAAGCTATAAATTAAATGTGTTTTTGCATTTGCTATAAAACTTGTAACAGCAATGTCTTCATCATCAATCAATATTTCTCATATAAAATCCACTATACAAATAAAATTTAATGCCAAAAACTGGTCAAATTATTTCTTTCTTTTTTTTTTTTTTTTTTGAGATGAAGTTTCGCTTTTGTTGCCCAGGCTGAAGTGCAATGGCATGATCTTCACTCACTGCAACCTCCGCCTCCTGGATTCAAGCAAGTATCCTGCCTCGGCCTCCCAAGTAGCTGAAATTACAGGCACGCACCACTACACCACACTAAGCTTGTGTTTTTAGTAGAGACAGGGTTTCGCCATGTTGGTCAAGCTGATCTCGAACGCCTGACCTCAGTTGATCTACCCACCTAGGCCTCCCAAAGTGCCGGGATTACAGGCATGAGCCACTGTGCCTGGCCAAATTATTTCTAATATAAGTTTTAATTTCACTTTTTCTTCTGGCCATCAACAAATTAAAAAAAAATCTTCTCAATATTTTGAAAATTTACAGTTAAATTTGATGCTTAATCATAGCAACTGCGTGAATCCTAATGTTAGCTTAAGTGCTTATTCTTCCTTCTTTTGATCTTGTTTTGCTTTTTCTTAACTTAAAAAAGGCACCTACACACAGAGAAGTTAGACAATCTAAATTCAAATTCCTACCACTTGTTACTAGCTGCAGTTCTGTAAGCAGTTACTTAACCTCTCTGAGCCTTATAGTCAGCTATAAAATCTAAACATTTTAGCTTCAAAGGATTCCATAAAGAAAAGTAAAAAGAACCTACAGAAAATATTTGTAAATCATTTAACTGATAAGCGGCTTTATCTAGAATATATTAAGAACTCTTATAGCTCAACAAACAAAAAGACAACCAAATTAAAAATGGGGAAAGGATCTGAATAGACATTTCTCCGAAGATATACAAACTTGTCAGTAAGCACATAAAAAGATGCTCAACATCATTAGCCATCAAGTGAATGCAAATCAAGACCATATGAGATACCATCTCACACCTGCTGGGACAGCAATAATCAAAATAATATGAAATGCTGACTAGGACGGAGAAATTGGAACCCTCATGTACCGCAAGTGGGAATGCAATATGGTACAGTTTGCTTAGCAGTCTGGCAGTTCCTTAAAAGATTGAACATGGAATTACCATTACAACCCAGCAATGTCACTCCTAGGTATATACAAA
This sequence comes from Pan troglodytes, assembly GCF_028858775.2. NCBI lineage: Eukaryota > Metazoa > Chordata > Mammalia > Primates > Hominidae > Pan > Pan troglodytes. The sequence goes on from NC_072414.2 coordinate 57,745,374, forward strand.
TAAAAAATGGAAATACATGTCCACATAAAAACTTGCACATGAATATTTATGGCAATATTATTTATAATAGCCAAGAAGTGGAAAAGTCTCAAACATCCATCAACAGATGAATAAACTGTGGTATACCCATATGATGGAATATTATTCAGTCATAAAATGGAATAAAGTACCGACACATACTATAACATGGATGAACCTTGAAAACATTATGCTAAGAAGTCAGTCAAAAAAGATCATATACATAGTATGATTCTATTTATATGAAATGTGCAAAATAGGCAAATCCATAAAGACAGAAAGTAGCCAAAGGCTAAGTGAGTTAGGAAATTGGGTAGCAACTAAGGAGTACAGGGTTTCTTTTTGGCATGATAAAAATGTCATAGAATTTATTGTGGTGATGGTTGCAAAACTCTGAAAATACTAAAAACTATTGAATTGTACACTTTAAATAAATGAGTGGCTGTATGGTATACGAATTGTATCTCAATAGTAAAGCACTCTAAGTAAAGCTCTAATTTACCCCAATATCCTTCTTTGATACACACAGTTAACAATCCATCTATAATGGGGCTGGGTGTGGTGGCTCACATCTGTAATCCCAGTACTTTGGGAGGCCAAGGCAGGAAAATCACTTGAGGCCAGGAGTTTTGAGACTAGCCTGGGCAACATAGCAAGACCCTGTCTCTACAAAAAAATTGAAAACTAGCCAGGTGTGACGGCGTGTATCTATAGTCCCAGCTACTCAAGAGGCTGGGGCAGGAGGATCACTTGAGGCCAGGAGTTTGAGGCTGTAGTGAGCTATGATCATGCCACTGCACTCCAGCTGGGTGATAGAGATTAACCCTGTCCCTTTAAAAAGAAAAAAATCCATCTATACTGATCATTATAACATGCTTAAAAGCCTTTTTTCATACTTTAAAAATAATCAAAAATTTTCCAATCAGGATAACACTTTAATTTTCTAGTACTTTCCTGCAAATGTTTTTCAAATTCTCTCCCCTGCCTCTAACTGAAAGAAACCCAGGCAAGGTAAGACTGCTGGGAACTGCAGGATAAAGAGAGACAAAAGGAAACAGGGAGAGAATACAGGTTTCTGAATACAAACTTGTCTATTTTTCTAAATCTGCCATACATCTATTAATGACCAAAATGAACAGTTAATCTCCAAATCTACAAGGCATATTATTTGGATCAATAACAGTAAGTCGTTTAAAAAAATACTTACCCCAGATCTGTAAGTGGAGGCTTATCTCTTCCTCTTCTATAGCAAAGGTAAATCTGTGGCCCCACAAGACTTCCATTATTAAGATCAGCTGACAATCCAGTTGGGGTAACATCAATACAGATATAATCCTGTGGGACTTCCTCCCCAAGAGATTTGATAATAACTGAAACATCTGTAATAGGTTCTTTTGGTTTAGCTACTTTATGACAAGCATCATTGAAGTGAATTTCTTCTTCTAGAGGCTTTGAAACATCAGTTAATCCTGCTACAACAAAGTAGTCAGCAACACGAGGCCCCTTGTCTTCAATCATCTTCCATTACAGAAGGTTACATCTAAAAGGAAAGTAAAAGACTAGTACTCCCCTATAATAAGCAAAATAAATACAAGTGGTTTGTGTGCAAATAAGAACAAAAAACTACAAAAAGAGCACTAGTTCCTTGATAAACACAGTAGCATTATATATTTAACTTACATGTAAAAAGAATTTAACAATCAAAACATCTTTAGTAATCTTTTATTATAAAAGTAATGGATGAATTCCCAATTTTGGCAATATGGAAACCTACATTACCTAAGTAGACAACAAAAAGAGATCTTTTTAAATGCACAGTCTGGCCAGGTGCAGTGGCTCACGCCTGTAATCCCAGCACTTTGGGAGGCCAAGACAGGTGGATCACCTGAGGTCAAGAGTTTGAGACCAGCCTGGCCAACATGGTGAAACCTTGTCTCTACTAAAAATACCAAAAATTAGCTGGGCGTGGTGGCAGGTGCCTGTAATCCCAGCTACTCAGGAGGCTGAGGCAGGAGAATCTCCTGAATCCGGGAAGCTGAGGTTGCAGTGAGCCGAGATCAGACCACTGCACTCCAGCCTGGGTAAAAAGAGTGAAACTCCATCTCAAATAAATAAATAAATAAATAAATAAATGCACAGTCGTTCAGTAAACGCTTTTAAATATAAATCTTACACAGACTTGTAAGAATGTAAGGGAAATTCCTAGGTCCCCAAAACACTGAAGAAACCAAAAGTCAGAATGCAGTCTGTAAACTACCACTGAGTGGGGAAATTTACTGATCTCCTCAATAATCAAGAGGCTTGTGTGTTTATTTTGTTTTATTCTTCTGAGATTGGGGGGGGGGGGTCTCACTATGTTGCCCAGGCTGGTCTTGAACTCCTGGGGTCAAGTGATCCTCCCATCTCAGTCTACCAAAGTGCTGGGATTACAGGCATAAGCCACTGCACCTGATCCGGTTTGTGTTTTAGAAGGCATTAAAAGCATGGGAGATAAGCACTTCAGACCACATAGATAGAGAATTGGAACTGAGCCACCTGTATAAAGCTGAGAGTTTCAAAGGACTATACTCCCAGCCAAAGAGTGGATTTAAAAGACCTATCCACTGACACAGGGAGATAATAAAGTTGTAGGGAGGGTAGCGGGGGAGTCTCCTCTGAGAATTCCTAACAATAGGCCTATTCACACTTGGGTTTGGGGTTTGTACTTAAACCATATGGATGGTCCCAGGAAACTACAAACTAAGAAATTAATAATAAAAGCGTTCTCAGGTTGGCCGAGCGCGGTGGCTCACGCCTGTAATCCCAGCATTTTGGGAGGCCGAGGAGGGCAGATTACCTGAGGTCGGGAGTTCAAGACTAGCCTGACCAACATGGAGAGAACCCATCTCTACTAAAAATACAAAATTAGCCAGGCGTGGTGACACATGCCTGTAATTCCAGCTACTTGGGAGGCTGAGGCAGGAGAATCGCTTGAACCCAGGAGGAAGAGGTTGTGGTGAGCTGAGATCGCACCATTGCACTCCAGCCTGGGCAACAAGAGCGAAACTCTATCTCAAAAAGAAAAAAAAAAGTGTTCCCAAGCTAGTGATACCCCTTGAAAAGTAAAACAGTTCTTGAGGGTACAGCCTCAACCCAGGTTTTCCACAAACAAAGCCCAGTGGAAGACAAGTTCCTGTTCCAAAACTACAAAAATGCATACACAAAAGTCTACCAGAAGTTAAGTCTCAGCAGATATATCAAAGAGAAGAATTTCAAATAATAAAAGTAGGTAAGAGAGTGTAACAGTAATGCATGCTTACAACAGATTCAAAGAAAAAATACACAAAATAGAATCTATCACATATTTGCAGTCTCCTTTGGTTGTCTGGTATCACTAATTTTATTTATGTATTTATTTATTTTTGAGACAGGGTCTCGCTCTGTCGCCCAGGCTGAAATGGAGTATTGCAAACATGGCTCACTGCAGCCTTGACCACCTGGGCTCAAGCAATCCTCCTGCCTCAGCCTCCCATGCAGCTGGGACCACAGGTGTGCACCACCACGCCTGGCTGGTTTGTTTTTGTTGTAGAGATAGAGTCTCATTTTGTTGCCCAGGCTGGTCTCAAATTCCTGGGCTCAAGAGATTCTCCTGCCTCAGCCTCCCAAAGTGTTGGGATTACAGGTGTGAGCCACCATACCCAACCTATTTGTTTCTTTAACTAGGAGAATACATTCCACAGTACCATCATTATTTATATACCACTATTATAGGAAAAAAGTTTAATCTAAAACAATTTCCCAGAGTTTGTTTCATGTTAGACACAGTTCCAATAAGTGCAAAAAAAAGATTCCATGGACAAATAAATTAGATATACACACTATAGGTCTCTTTGGATACTTACTATATATATAAAAATACTAAATCCTCAGCAGTCTTTTGATAAAGGCAGCCGATAAACTTTGCTTAACTCAGGATTTCCCAAGCCCATTTGAAAAATGAACCACATTTTCCCACTTAACAACTAGAAACAACCCTAAGAAAATGCTAGTTTATAGTAAACAATCTTCCCTTGTAGACCATAAAATCTCAGGGCAAAGATATTCTTACGTAGTATATACTTGTTTACAATATAATTATTAACATTTTCATCAAAATCCCAAAACTCATTTAATTTTCTATATTGCTAATGTCATCAGTTTTCAGAATTCATGACACATTTCTTGGAATCTGTATTCATCACTCAAATATACTCTAAGTATTCCCACTATTTTCTTTAAAAATGAGACTAGGCCAGGGAAGGTGGCTCACGCCTGTAATCCCAGCACTTTGGGAGGCCAAGGCGGGCGGATCACAAGGTCAGGAGTTCAAGACCAGCCTGGCCAATATGGTGAAACCCCATTTCTACTAAAAATAACAAAAATTAGCCAGGTGTGGTGGCATGTGCCTGTAGTCCCAGCTACTCGGGAGGCTGAGGCAGGAGAATTGCTTGAACCCAGGAGGTGGAGGTTGCAGTGAGACAAGATCGCGCCACTGCACTCCAGCCTGGGCGACCGAGCGAGACTCCATCTGGAAAAAAAAGGAAAAAAAATGGGACTAAAGAAGATTAAATGTTTCTACTTGTTTTATTTACATACTAATGGCGCCTATGCAGCAATTTCCTTACATATAGGATTTCTACATATAATAAAGGGCTTAACCTTTTCAGAAATGCCTCCTAGATGGACACTTAAAAAGAAAGTGCTAACAACCTGTTCTTCTGAGAAGGCTGTTAAATGCTGACTTATCACCCTCAGCTCATTGCATATAACAAGTGCTCCAAAAAAACAGCAGTTTTACCCAATTGACCATCTATTTATTTAAGAAAGTTGCAGAATAACAAAAGGACTTTTGTGTTTAACTTTTTTTCTCCAGTTCATTAGTCTTTGAAAACAATTTTTAAAGGGCTGCATAGTATTTTATTTTATGGATATACCATTTTTGACCTATGTGCTTACTGTAGATCATTTATTACTTCTACTTATTTTGCTAATTTTTTTTAAAGGGTACAATGAATAATCTTGATAAACCTCTGGACACAACTCTAGTATTTCTTCAGGATACATTTGTTGAAATAGAATTATTAGGTCAAAGGTTATATCACCCTTTATTTATGTGCTTTTGTGTGTACATGAATTTTATATTATAAGCTCTAAATACACATAACCTTAAAAATTACTCTGGTAAAGTATTTTCATTCCATCACAATGAAGAAACTAAAACATCCTCCTTTTTCCTAGACGCTAACTTTATGTTATTTAAACTAAAGCATGGCCAGGCGTGGTGGCTCATGCCTGTAATCCCAGCACTTTGGAAGGCCAAGGCGGGCAGATCACTTGAGGTTAGGAGTTCGAGACCAGGCTGGCTAACACGGTGAAACCCCTGTCTCTACTTAAAATACAAAACATTAGCGGGGCATGGTGGCGCACGCCTGTAATCCCAGCTACTCAGGAGGCTGAGGCAGGGGAATTGCTTGAACCTGGGAGGCGGAGGTTGCAGTGAGCTGAGATCATGCCACTGCACTCCAGCCTGGGCAAGAGTGAGACTCTGTCACAAAATAATAAATAAATAAATAAATAAATAAATAAACAAACTAAAGCAGGCAAACTAAAGCAGATAGTCACTACTGCATAAAATAGTTTTATGTCTTGCTATGTAGAAAGAAGGGTAAGAGGCCGGGCAGAGTGGCTCATGCCTATAATCCCAGCACTTTTGGAGGCCGAGATGGGCAGATCACTTGAGGTCAGGAGTTCAAGACCAGCCTGGCCAACATGGTGAAACCTCGTTTCTACCAAAAATACAAAAATTAGCCAGGCATGATGGTGCATGCCTATGATCCCAGCTACTTGAGAGGCTGAGGAACAAGAATCACCTGAACGCTGTAGGCAGAGGTTGCAATGGGCCAAGATCAACGCCACTGCACTCCAGCCTGGGCAACAGAGGGAGGTTCTGTCTCAAAAAAAAAAAAGGAAACAGAAGAGATATAGTACTATCATGAAAACATATATTTAATAAGTTTTTTTGAGAACTACCACCTTATCCTTGGAAATAACTAGCTATTATAAGTAAATATTTGAGATAAATTTATTCATAAAATTCCTTTTCATTAGTTCTTTTGGGTATTTTTCACAAAATTTAATAATTTGAACTCATTCACAATAGAACACAGGAAATAACTACTAAAACGGAACCGTATACTTTACATTGAAGATTTTGTCTCTAATAAATGGTGTTGAATTAATTATGATCCAAGGCACATCCTGAGACATCTTTCAATGAATTATTTTGTATCATTTGTTACCCATAATTATTACGTGGAGAATATATTCCAAATTATTAAGACTTCTGGAAAACTAAGGTTTCACTGTGTTTAACACAGAAAATAGCTAACTGAAACAAATCAAAATGAAAGCCAAAAACTACTTACACATTACCGAAAGTTTCTCTCTGAAAAAGATGACAGATTTCAATGTGTGAACTCCGCAGCCTCAGAGTTTGAGAAATAACTGTATTGAAAACAGTAAGAATTGGACTTAAATTCATTCCAATCAAATATTTCCCCCAATATGCCTGTGGATACTTAAAGTTCTGTTAACAGTGATAATTACTAAACTGATTGCATTTATTGTTTTCTTGTGGTTAAGAGCCAATAAGCAATTTTTAAAAACAAGATTTCAGTAAAGAATAAATACATACTTTAAAAACAAAACATGCTGAAGAGAGGCAATGAGGAAAAAAAAAGAAAAAACTAGCAGATAAGGGGGAAAAAAAGAAAGCAAGAAGAATAAATAAGGGTACAAAAGAGGAAATGTGTACAGGGCAAAGAGTGTGAGAAAGAACAACATGACTATTTCTGGGGCACTGTGTACAGAGCCTCATTCACAGGGGAAAAATGTATACATTTAACATAATTCAAATATAGACTCAAGTAACTTCCATATAAAAAAAAGTTTCAAAGAAGTCAATACCCAAAAGTACTTTCCCTTTATTACAAATTTCAAAGATACTACAGTCAGCCTTCTGTATCCATGAGTTCCACATCCATACCATGGATTGAAAAGATGTTTTTTGTTGTTGTTATTGTTGTTGTTTTTGAGACAAGAGTTTCGCTCTTGTTGCCCAGGCTGGAGTGCAGTGGCTCGATCTCGGCTCACCGCAACCTCCACCTCCTGGGTTCAAGAGATTCTCCTGCCTCAGCCTCCTGAGTAGCCGGGATTACAGGCATGTGCCACCATGCCCAGCTAATTTTGTATTTTCAGTAGAGACCGGGTTTCTCCATATTGGTCAGCCTGGTCTCGAACTCCCAACCTCAGGTGAGCTGCCTGCCTCGGCCTCCCAAAGTGCTGGGATTACAGGCGTGAGCCACCGCACATGGCCTGAAAAGATGTTTTTCAAAAACAATAAAAATAACAGACTGGGCTCAGTGGCTCACGTCTGTAATCCCAGCACTTTGAGAGGCCAAGGCAGGAGGATTGCTTAAGCCCAAGAGTTCAAAGCCAGCCTGGGCAATATAGTGAGATCCCCCATCTCTAAAAAAAAAAAGAAGAAAGTTAGTGCCAGGCAGGGTGGCACGTGCCTGTAGTCTCAGCTACTCAGGAGACTGAGGCACGAGAATCACTTGAGCCCAGGAAGCTGAGGCTGCAGTGAGCCCTGATCACACCACTGTGCTCCAGCCTGGGTAACAGAGTAAAGCTCTATCTCCAATGAATGAATGAATGAATGATACAACAAAAAACGTAATACAAATTTAACAAAATAATTCGGTATAACTTTATATAGCATTTAATTGAATTAGGTATTATAGATAATCTAGAGGTGATTTAAAGTATACAGGAGGATGTGTGTAGATTATGTGCAAATACCACACCATTTTACGTAAGGGGCTTAAGTATATGTGGATTTTGGTATCCATCGGGTGGAAGTTGGGGGTATCCTGGAACTAATCCATGGAGGATACCAAGGGGCAAATGTACTTACATAGAATCATTTATATCAAATCTCACCAAGGAACCAAATTCTTCTGAACAAGAGAATAAGCAATGTCATATTACAGAATTCAATATGCCAGTATCTTATTTTTTTATATTAAGTAATTTAGTAACTTGTAATTATGAGTCATTTTAAACACTAGATGGAAAGATGATGCCACTGACAAAGTCTTAAGAGTAGAGCCAGACCAACTGTATTGTACCAAGCACTATAGGTTAGCTTTAACACTGGACACATGCACACACAAAAGGAGTTTCAGTAAGAGTCAATAGCTTCTGTGGGGAAACAAGCTGCAGCACAGAAATCATAAGCACCTCAAGAGGAAGAAACCACAGCTTTAACCAACATGGAATATCTACTAACAACCAGGAAACAGGAGCAGCTACACCCAGACACAAGATTCATCTAACTTGGTTAGGTCCTTGACATGTGTGTGTCTGTGAGAAGTGGAAGAGAAGGGGGTAAGGGCATAAACTGAGTCAAGAATTTAATAAACACCAGGTACAGTGGCTCATGTCTATAATCCCAGCACTTTGGGAGGTCGAGGTGTGTGGATCACTTGAGCTCAGGAGTTTGAGACATGGCAAAATCCTGTCTCTACAAAAAATACCAAAGTAGCCAGGCATTGGTGGTGCAGTCCTGTAGTCCTAGCTCCTTGGTGGGGCTGAGATGGGAGGATTGCTTGAGCCCAGGAGGTCGAGGCTGCAGTGAGCCTTGTTCACACCACTGCACTCCAGACAGCCTGAGTGACCAAGCAAGACCTTGTCTCAAAAAAAAAAAAAAAAAAAAAAAAAAAATTCGATAGTGTCTTGAAATAGAGGGTGAAAAGAATGAAAGCAAAATAATATATTCATAATCTTATTACCTTTTGAACTGCTAAATATTGTCAGGATAGATATATGTATTTTAAAAATGAGGATGCCAAAAGTTCCCTGAAAAAATTTCAGGGAGTAAATATGGAGTGGTAAATGTACTTTTCAAATATCTCTAAAATGTTATTGCTGACAATTGGCAAGGAAACAATGTAAATACTGACTTGCTGAAACATTTTTTAAAATTCAACATCAGTTGTCACAAAAATTTCTAGTAAAAATACTGTATGTATATAGAAATACTTGTAAATTTTGAAAATTATTTATTTTATTGGTAGAATACCAGACTTATTTAGATGTAATTATGAATTATGGATGTGCTACAACCAATTTCAAATATATTTTCTGCTACACTGTTTCTTAATACAGTAAGAACACTGTTTTGACCATAACTCTGCCCCATTAAACTTAATATTTGTATCATTATTCTAAAAACAGGCCAGGTGCGATGGGTCATATCTATAATCCTAACACTTTGGGAGGTCAAGGCAGAAAAATCACTTGAGGCCAGGAGTTCAAGACCAGCCTGGGCAACACAGCAAGACCTCATCTGGACAAAAAAATAAAATTGACTGGGCATGGTAGCTCACGCCTATAACCCCAGCACTTTGGGAGGCAGAGGTGGGAGGATCACTTGAGATCAGGGGTTTGAGACCAGCCTAGCCAACAGGGCGAAACCCCACCTCTACTAAAAATACAAAAATTAGCTGGGCGTGGAGGCATGTGCCTGTAATTCCAGCTACTCGGGAGGCTGAGACATGAGAATTGCTTGAACCCTGGAGGCGGAGGTTGCAGTGAGCAGAGATCGTGCCACTGCACTCCAACCTGGGCAATAGAGCAAGACTCTGTCTCAAAAAAACTCAATAATTAATTAAATTTAATTTTAAAAAGAAATTAAAAAAAATAACAAGTGGCCAGGCACAGTGGCTCATGCCTGTAATACCAGCACTCTGGGAGACCGCGGCAGAAGGATCACTTGAGTCAGGAGTTTGAGACTAGCCTGGGCAACATAGTGAGACCCCATCTGTACAAAAAATTTAAAAATTTGCTGGGTGTGGTAGTGTGCACTATAGTCCCAGCTACTTGGAAGGCTAAGGTCGGAGGATTGCTTGAGCCCAGGAGGTTGAGGCTGCAGTGAGCTATGATGGCACCACTGCACTCCAGCCTGGGTGACAGAGCGAGACCCTGTCTCAAAAAAAAAAAAAAAAAGTAACATTTTCTTTGATGTTGAATTCACATTAGCATTCACAATAATATCAAATATTTCCATTCTGATGAATGAACTTCCGAAAACTTTAATTTTATTCCATGAATTGTACGAAAAAAAGAACTATTATTAGAATTAACTGATTTTCTATTTGACACAGAAGATGAGGCTGACACAAAACTGGCATCACTTAAGTGTTTGCAAAGTTCTTCTTCTGCTAATGAAGATAACACATCACAGCTATTGCCTTACTTTCTATACATGCACAAGAAAACCCGGAATAGAAAATTTATAAAATCTATTTAGCAGAGCATCCTTTGATTGTAAATGAAAGTCATGCTCCACAAAGTGATATATGAATGTGCTTCCTGCAGCTACATGTGCTAAGCCATTATCTTTTAACACAGACTTCTTTAAATTGTTATTTTTAATTGAAACTTTTAGTTTGAGATAATTGTAGATTCACATTCAGTTGAAAGAAATAATAGCTGGTATACCTTTCACCCCATTTTCTTCAAATGGTAACATCTTGCAAAACTATAGCACAGCTGTATTACTGACATTGATACAATTCACCTGTCTCATCCTGATTTCCCCAGTTTTATTTGTATTCATCTGTGTGTGTGTTTAGTTCTATGCAGTTTTATCACATGTGCATAATACAACATATCCATCACCAAAATCAAGATACAGTACAGTTCCATTACAAGGTTCCCTAGTATTGCCCTGTATAAGCACAGTTTTGTCACATGTGCATGAAACCATGTATCCATTACCAAAGACAAGATGCAGCGCACTTCCATCACAAGGGTCCCTAGTGTTGCCCTTTTATAAGCACACACACTGCCCTCCCTGCTTCACCCCATTATCCCTAATCCCTGTGGAGTGGTATATTTTTATCACAAAGTACATACAGCCAATGAAATGCAGAGATATATTTCCAAAAACAATACTTTCTTACAAAATAGATGCAGAAGCCGGGCGTGGTGGCTCACGCCTGTAATCCGAACACTTTGGGAGGCCAAGGCAGGTGGATCACGAGGTCAGGAGCTCAAGACCAGCCTGGCCAACATAGTGAAACCCTGTCTCTACTAAAAAATTACAAAAATTAGCCGGATATGGTGGTGCACGCCTGTAGTCCCAGCTACTCAGGAGGCTGAGGCAGGAGAATCACTTGAACCTGGGAAGCAGAGGTTGTGGTGAGCTGAGATCAGGCCACCGCACTCCAGCCTGGGCAACAGAGTGAGACTCCATCTCAAAAAAAAAAAAAAAAAAAAATAGATGCAGAAACAAACCAAAGCACAAAGTATAAGCTTATTTGGCATGTTGAATGCCTTGTTGGTCACATTCACTCAGGCATCCAGAACATTATACTTGAACATAATTAAACAAACATATAAATACAGTTGACTCTTGAACAACACTGATTTGAACTGTGCAATTCCACTTACACATGGTTTTCTTTTTTTTTTGCAATAAATATGTCAGCCCTCAGTATGGGCAATTTTGCATCTGCAACCAACTTGGATCAAAAATATGGTATTGTGGGACACGAAAGCTGCAAAAATAGGCCAGCTTTTTGTATCCACAAGTTCTCAACAGGCAACTGTGGGGTTTGAGTGGATTTTGGAATCCACAGGTGGTCCTGGAACTGGTCCCCAGCAGACAGTGAGGGATACTACACACAGACATATATAGGCACACAAAAGATAAGGAGGGCAGAGAGTGATCATCCATTGAATCCCAATGAAAACCAATCTACTAAATTCTGAGATAAATTTTCCTATCCTGGCTAAGTTCCAGACCGAAAATAAGTGGACAACATAAAATAATGCTACAGAACTACAGTGAGGATTCCTACATATATAAGAACATTAAAAAAAAGGAGTCTTATACTGTGTTCAGGGGCAACCCTGTCCCTCACCCAGAAATTAGGTTGCAGCTGAAGTAGCTGCTATTCCCTTGAGAATATGGATCTGTTCTGGACAGAATAAGAACACACTGGAAATAACAGTGTTAATATACAGATACCTCTTGTTTCCAGACCGACTATAAACAATTCAAAGGCAGAAACTTTGTGCTCTACTTTTTGATTCTCTCACATGCATAGCAGTTATAAACACATGGTAGGTGTGTAAATATTTACTCAATGGATGAGGTCAGCACAGTAGAAAAAAATGAGAAAGTTAAAACACCACAGAATCATGGGATTTTAGAGCTAGGAAGGTCCTTAGAGATATTGTTTCAAGTACCTTTAGTATAATTGAACAAACTGAGGCATAAAAATTAACCAGCTTGCCTGTCTAACATACCATATGTCTTATTTATTCTCTCTCTTTCCACAAGATTGTAAGTTCCATGAGGGTACAGATTTTTCTGTTTTATTCACTGCTGCATAACCAGCACCTAGAACAGTACCTGGCAAATAGTATATGGTGAATATCTGTTAAATGAATGATTATTTATTTATTTGGCACAAAGTCTCATTCTGTCACCCAGGCTGGAGTGCAGTGGTGCAATTATAGCTCATTGCAGCCTCAAACTCCTGGGCCAAGCAATTCTCCTACCTTGCCTCCCATAAAATGCTGGGATTACAGGCATGAACCACCTGTAATCCAACCAGGAATAATTTTTAAAATGCAACTGATACCATTATCGAGTACCATGGGACGGTCAGAAGTAAAAGAACAGATGTAAACATAGAAACACAAACACATTATTTAAATTTAGTGTTGAATGAAATCAGTAAGAAGCAGAAAGGAATCTACAGCAAAATAGCATTTATATAAACTTAAAACATATATATTAAAGTTAGCATGATAGTTTTCAAAGACATTCAGGATGATATATTAGACATATTCAAATGGACAACTGTGAGGGAAAGGGAATTGGATGAAGACGAGAGATAAAGGAGAATAAAATAAAGCAGGGCTTCATACAAGTTAGTCACAAAAGTATACCATGAAATGAAAAATATGATGAAATCAGTTCTCCGTATCTCAGGTGCTCTTACCCCACTTCCTTCCAGAGAGAAATATGTAACCACTGGTTTCAGCAAAACTCAAATCAGTGTGGAGTGTAGTGGCACGATCATGGCTCACCTCAAGTGATCCTCCCACCTCAGCCTCCTAAGTAGCTTGGGACTATAGGCGCACACCACCACATCTGGCTAATTTATCTTTTTCTTTTTTTGGGGTAGAGATGCGGTTTTGCCATGTTGCCCAGGCTGGTCTCAAACTCCGGGTCTTGAACTCCTGGGCTCAAGTGATCTGCCCGTGCCGGCATCCCAAAGTGTTGGAATAACAAGCATGAGCTACTGCACCTAGCCTGTTTTTTTGTTTTGTTTTTTTTTTTACTTTTTAAAGTATAACACACATATAGAAAATGTACAACTCCAGGAATTATCACAAAATAAACACATCATCCATTACAAACACCTCACAGGTCGAGAAATAGTACATTAACAGTAACAGGAAGCCCCCTCCAACCTTCCCAAAGAGAACCACTATCTTGAATGCTAACAGTAGATTAGTTTTTTTCTATTTCTGAACTTTTACATAAATGGAACATGGAAGGACATACAAAGTGTACATTATTTTGGTCCAGCTTTTTTCATTCTACAATGTTTTTTGAGATTTGGCCATACTCATATATAGCAGTTTGTTCATTTTCATTTCTGTATAGTTTTTCATTTTAAGAATACACAATTTTGCCAGGCGCGGTGGCTCATGCCTGTAATCCCAGCACTTTGGGAGGCCAAGGCAGGTAGATTACCTGAGGTTAGGAGTTCAGGACCAGCCTGGCCAACATGGTGAAACCCCGTCTCTACTAAAAAATACAAAAAAAAGAAAAAAATAGCCGGACGTGGTGGCCGGCGCCTGTAATCCCAGGTACTCGGGTGGCTGAGACAGGAGAATTGCTTCAACCCTGGAGGCAGAGGTTGCAGTGAGCTGAGATCACACCACTGCACTCTAGCCTGGGCGACAAGAGCAAAACTCTGTCTCAAAAAAAACCAAAAAACAAACAAAAAAAACCCCCACAATTTTATGTATCCATTCTATTGTTAATTGACATTTGGCTGGTTTCCAATGTGAGGCTGTTATAAATGATTACAAAGTCAGATATAAACTATTATGAGTTTTCATGCATATAAAAACGCATAGATTTTTAAAAAATAGCTAAGAATGAAATTCCTAGCATATAAGGTATACACATACACACACACACACACACACACTCAACTGTGGTAGGTAATGCTAAACTGTTTTCCTAAGTTGTTATAGTAAGACCTTATATTTGGTGAGTAAGATGGCTTAGAAATAAATAAAAACCTTTTTTCCTCCACGAACATAAACATTCCTCTGAGCTCTCTAAAATACTGATTTGTTGTTCCTGTTTTAATTCATTGCTGAATACAACTATATGAAAACTATAAAATGTAGTAAGGTATAGCAGCTACATGCTCTGAAATCACTTCAGCCAAATTAAAATCCTGGTTCTATCCAGCATTAGATTATCAGATACGCAAATAAGCTCATGGCTTGGGTATTTTAAAATAAGGGGCCAAAAAAAGTATAAATTCAATTCAAATAATTTGATGTAAATCACTTAATGAGGTACTCGTCATTTTAAAAAACCAGAAATATGCTGAGTTTGCTTATCTTTTGTTTATTTTATGGTTTGGTATTGATTTTCTTTTTTTTTTTTTCATTTTAGCAGTTTTATTCAACAGATGCCATAAATTAACTACATTCAGAAAAAAATTTAAAGAACAAAGCCACCCTATCCAGCATTCTTTCACTCACAAAGAAGTACCAAAGATATGTTTATGTTCCATTAACCGAGTATGCAGCAAATTCATTAAAATATTACAACTGCTAAACACAGAAGACTAGAAATCAAATAGTTTCATCTCCAGTATACAGGCACCAAAAACTTCAATTTCCAGCTGTTTTTTTTTTCTAATTCATAATATGGAATTACTTACAAGGAGCTTATTCCTATAGGATTAATTCAATTACTCAATGGTGAACAGATTTTAGCTCAGTATTTTTAAAGGAGGACTTGCTTTAAGTTACTATTCTACCTGCTGCTCTATTTCTGCTCACACGCATGTGGCCAAACAGATCATGCTCTGATCAGATAAGTATACTATAATCTACTTACATGTTTAGGAGTTGGCATAAGGTTAAAAGGCACAAAGCTGTATTTTAGTACTCATTTTTCTTATTACTTATTTGTAGAAGAACTTCTTTGGATCCTGCTTAAATGATCACCAAGAAACTGCAAATTTCTATGGGGGAAAATGTGAGTCCTCTTCATAAATTTTGGCAGCCCTTCAAGGACATACACATCAAAATTTGGTGGCCTTTAAAGTACTGGAATTGTAAATGACATAACTGCACTTTACTGTTGAAAACCCTTTTAGTTTAATATTTATAGCCATTTCCTCATATTTTCTTTAAAATCTATCAGTATAGCATTTCATTTCTATGCATGTATATGTATAGTAATTCATAAAACTAAATAGAAAAATGATATTCTACATCAGTTCATTTATCTCAATATATATTTTGGAATATAACGGCAATATTAAAAATATCAATTCCCTCTAAGCTGATAATACTATAAGATTTTACACAAAGTTAAAGTTTTTGCTTTTTCTTTTTGAAAAAGTTTCATTGTTTAAAGTCCACATATTTGACACCTTGATAAGGAAAATGTAAATGTGTTATATAACATTTATTCCATCAATTTAAACTGAAGTGTCTCATGGAGCAAAACACTAAAAGAATTTAAATAAAAAAGCAGTAACCTGTATGTACACAAAGTGATCATTCCATAAATATTTACATGACAAGGGAAAAAATGGAGAATCACTAAAACTGGAAATTGCTACAGGTGTGATAATCCTTTCTCAAGACATTTTAGTTAGGAATCATGCAAGCTTTTAAAATGAAAATAATTGTAGAAGCGTAACTAAAATATTCCATTTTAGTTTTCAGTTACTATTTAAAGGAGCCAGTAGGTCATAAACAGTCCAAGATTTCAGGAACCAACTATTCAGTTTAGTTTTCAGTATCAGATCTTTTCCTTCATCTCTCATGATGAAACTAAACTTACTTACAGAAAAAATAAAGAGTACGCTAAAAGGTATAAATAAAAATTCCAGTTCATCCTCCTTTATAAAGACCGGTAAGCCGCTCTAATTCTTTACAGTTGTCCATGCTCAAGGCATCTGCCTTCCTTCGGAGTCGATCATCACGGTATACTTTTGCTGCATACTGCATATCTGTTTTTTGTTGTCTTTCTTTCCAGCAGTTATTTCGAATATTAGTCACATAATCTTCCTCCACACTCTTTTCTGCCTTTTGTAGTAACATTCCTTTATATCATTTTTAAAGTCCTTGCTGACATAATAAACAACACCCAAGTTTTCTGTCTGCGTTTCAATAGTTTGCCCTGTTCCAGATCTGGGATATAAGGAATAAGGAGGATTACAGACCATCAACTGGCTTGATAATGACACGAGGATCAATACAATTATGGGCATCAGCTGGATAAACACAGAAAAACCTCCATCTCCTCTTTCCTCTTCTCTTTCATGTCCACTATGTCAATGCTGATGTTGTTGGCTATAACCAGCTCTTCCATTTGAAAAAGAATGTATACTACCTGAAGGAAATCCACCCCCAAAAAATATATTAAACAAGTCTTCTGGAGTTATATCAACTTCACAAAACCTCTATGGAAATTAAATCTGCCATTGTTTTGGTGGTTACATGCTTGTTCTTCATTGCCCGTGAGGTCATACTGTTTTCGCTTTTCTGGATTACTTAAAACAGCATAAGCATTCCCAATCTTTTTAAAAGCATCTGTTGCTCCAGGTGCATGGTTTTTGTCTGGATGAAACTTCAAAGCAAGCTTTCTATAAGCTTTTTTCAAATCTTCATCACTAGTATCTTTCGTAACTCCAAGTACTTCATAGTAATTTTTATATTTGTTTATGCGCAGGCCAAGGGCAGTGGGTAGAGCTTCTCGGCCTTCTGCAGGAAACACTGGGCCTTCTCGCGGTTGCCAGCATTCAGGGCCTCCTGGGCGATGTCGACACATTTCTCAGCTTCATCCCTGTTCCCCTCCATAGCTTGCTCCTTCGATTTTATTTTCAATTACATTAGCAACACCATTATCACTTCAATGTTTGGTGACTTAAAGGTCTAGAGACAGGAAATCATGACTCTGATTCTCTCATTCACTCATCTGACAAATATTTATTGAATACTGAAATGGACATGTATCAGTTTTATTTTTGACCATGTAGCATGTGAACTCCCTTTCTATATTTAGAAAATCTGCCACTGTGTGTATCTTATAAAAAAGGCTGGATGTCCGAACCAATCATGAAAGCAGAAAAAGACCAGATATTTGGCCAGGCACGGTGGCTCACACCTGTAATCCCAGCACTTTGGGAGGCCAAGGAAGGCAGACCATGACGTCAGGAGTTTGAGACCAGCCTGACCAATATGATGAAACCCTGTCTCTACTAAAAATACAAAAATTAGCTGGGCATGGTGGCACCCGCCTGTAATCCCAGCTACTCAGGAGGCTGAGGTAGGAGAATCGCTTGAACCTGGGAGGCGGAGGTTGCAGTGAGCTGAGATCGAGCCACTGCACTCCAGCCTGGGCAACAAAATGAGACTCCGTCTCAAAAAAAAAAAAAGACCTGATATTTGCTCTCCCTATTTAGGGACCAAGCACACAGATTGGTCAATTATATGCACTCATGCAGAATTTGAATCTAGAGCTAAAGTAGCAAAAACAGTTTAAGATTCATTCTCAGGGCTGTTTCCACCATGTGAGGATACACGAAGTCAGCAGTCTGCCACCCAAAAGTGGACCCTCACCAGAACCTGACCTTGCTGGCACCCTGATCTCGGACCTCCAACCTTGAGAACCATGGGAAATCAATTTCTATTGTTTCTAAGCAAAAAAAAAAAAAAATCATTCTTAGAGCAGTGATATACAGCACCCAGTGGCAATGCTCCAGCAATGGCATCCAGTGGCATCAACGGTGTGTTCAACAGGAAAAGGATATGGCATAACTTTGGCTATGGTCCAGCCCTGAGGTTTGTTTCATATTTGTTCTCTGAGTCTGGTTCTCTAGTCTTCTAGTCATTCTGTAAGCCAACCAATATGCTTCCAATAAATTCCTTTTCTTTTGGTTCAGCTAACCAGAATTAATTTCTGTAATTTGCAACCAAGAACCCTAAAATGGTACCTCTACCATGTGGTCTGAAGAACCAGGCACTAAAACACAAAGACAAATGAGACATGACCCTGCCTTACAGCGGTTTAATAGAGAAGGCAGACAAGAAAACAAGCAATATAATACATGATAAGTCTATAACAGGAGTAATCACAGGAAGCACAAGAAGGACACACAGCTTAGGCTTGAGGAGTCAAAAAAGAACGACACCATCTAAATTCTGAAATATCAGTAGGTGATAGAGGAGAGATGGAAGGGGATTCCACATGAAAGGAGGAACAAGCACAATGGATATCACCTTTACTTTACTCATCATTTCCTTCCTGGACAGTATCAAAAGTATATTTGAATATACCTCAATAAAGTCAGAGGGAAACATATTTGAAAGATAAAAGTGACAAAAGGAAGACTGGTCACTTTTGTCACTTTTATCACAAACCTCATGCTTCAAACATACACACACCACTGCTGCCGCCTCCACAAATCTGGCCAAAACTACTTTCCTTCTCTCCTTCTCATCTCAGTCACTTCACAGAACAGTCAACCTGGGCTTTTTAGGGGTTTTTTGTTTGTTTTTGGTTGGTTGATTATTTTTAATGGGGTGGAGGAGGAATCATGAATGAGTGGATAAAGGAATTGAAAAGAGAAGTAAAGGTGTTAATCAACTGTCATCAGGGTAGTGAAGCACAAGGCATTCTGCCAACTGCCTACACTGGTTTTGCTTAACAGTAGGTACAATTTTATGAAGAAAAATACTGATATAAAATGTTTTATTGGCTGGGCGTGGTGGCTCATGCCTGTAATCCCAGCACTTTGGAGGCCGAGGTTGGCGGATCACTTGAGGTCACGAGTTCGAGACCAGCTTGGCCAACATGGTGAAACCCTGTCTCTACTAAAAATAAAAAAATTGGCCAGCACTTTGGGAGGCCAAGGAGGGTGGCTCACCTGAGGTCGGGAGTTTGAGACCAGCCTGACCAACATGGAGAAACCCAGTCTCTACTAAAAATACAAAATTAGCCAGGTGTGGTGGCACATGCCTGTAATCTCAGCTACTCAGAAGGCTGAGGCAGGAGAATAGCTTGAACCCAGGAGGTGGAGGTTGCGGTGAGCCCAGATTGAGCCACTGCACTCCAGCCTGGGCAACAAGAGTGAAACTCCATCTCAAAAAAATTAAAATAAAAAATTAAAAAATTAGCCAGGCATGGTGGTGTGCACCTGTAATCCCAGCTACTTGGGAGGCTGAGGCAGGAGAATCGTTTGAACCTGGGAGGCAGAGGTTGCTGAGTGAGCTGAGATCGTGCCACTGCACTCCAGCCTGGGCAACAAAGTGAGACCCTGTCTCAAAAAAATAAAATAAAAATAAAAATAAGATGTTTTATAAAATAACATATATATGCTATTTTCTCTAAAATTATAAAATTTCAGAATGACATTGATTTTAGAGATTATGTTTTAAAATTACATAGGCTTATACAATGTATTATTTTTGCTTTTTTTAAAAAAAATTTTTGTGGATACTTAATAGTTTTACAAATGTTTACTTTTTTTTTTTTTTTTTTTGAGAGACAAGGTTTCACTCTGTTACCCAGGCTGGAATGCAGTGGCACAATTATAGCTCACCTTAACTTCGAACTCCTTGGCTCAAGCAATCCTCCTGCCTCAGCCTCCCAAGTAGCCATCACACACAGCCCATATGTTTACTTTAATAAAAAATATGCACTTCATAAGCTTTATAAGCTCTACCATTTTCAGTCATCCACTGCATGAAGGTCCAGGCTTATACAGGAAAAACTACCATAAAAGTAAACTAACAAACCAACCACTATTAGAAAAATTTGAGACCCCATCTCTACAAAAAAATTTTTTTAATTAGCTGGGCATGATTGCTCATGCCTGTGGTCCCAGCTACTCAGGAGGCTGAGGTGGGAGGTTTGCTTGAGCCCAGGAGGTCAAGGCTATAGTGAGCTATGATCACACCACTGCACTCCAGCCTGGGGGACAGAGCGACACCCTGCCTCAAAAAGAAAAGAAAAGAGGCCAGTCACGGTGGCTCACGCCTGTAATCCCAGCACTTTGGGAGGCTGAGGCAGGCAGATCACCTGAGGTCAGGAGTTCGAGACCAGCCTGGCCAACATAGGGAAACCCTGCCTCTACTAAAAATACAAAAATTAGCCGGGTGTGGTGATGCATGCCTGTAATCCCAGCTACTTGGGAGGCTGAGGCAGGAGAATCACTCGAACCTGGGAGGTGAAGGTTGCAGTGAGCCAAGATCATGCCACTGCACTCCAGCCTGGGTGACAGTGCAAGACTCCTCAAAAAAAAAAAAAAAAAAAAAATGCAATAAAGGAATCTGAAAGCAAATGATCAGTGACATCTCATTCCCAATTCCCAAAATGACATCAAAATTATATAACAAAAAGTGATTTGAGTATTCTACAATGTACAACTGCCTCTTGAAAAAGGCAATCATTACTACCATGTGAAGGACAGGTATGAAAAAAGTTTTAGTTTAAGTTTCATTAAGTTAAATGGGGTAAAAATTCACTTCAGTCATACTGAACCATTTACAGTTTCCCCCTTTACACAACTCCATGCCACCTTTGCAAATTCAGTTCCTCCTATCAGAATATCTCTATTCCAATGGTCAACTGCTATGTAATACTGGAGACCTGCTCTTCGAAGCCTTCCTTACTGTTTTCTCCATGAGACCGTCATTCTCTTTTTGTATGCTTCTAGAGTATCTTGTACATATCTCTACTATGATTATCCCATTAATATTCTAATTATTTCTTTGAACATCTATTCTTCTCAACTAGATTATGCACTAAGAGTAAGCTATGTTACACCCCCATTTCTGTAAATATCTGTTTTAGCATACTCCCTGGCAGAGAGAAGTCAGTCAATAAATGTTTGCTAAATAAAGAATGATGTGATGTATTAATGGTATTAATATTAAAGAAGGTATATATCATCATACACATATGCTCATAAAATAATGACTCAAACTTCCAATTCTGTATGCAGAAGCTAATCACCTCCATTGTTTTTTACTTAAAAAAGGGAGACATTTTTAGTCTTCACAATAATCATGTATAGATTGGGGATGAAATAATTTAAGTTTCCTACTACATATAAAGCCACTGAGCAGTAACTTTTTTATTTCATAAAAATCATAATTTTTTTAATCATTAAGTATCCCTTTGTATCCATCACCTTTTAGAAAGTCTATTTACCTACACACCTATCCTCTGAGAATTGTATGTCCTGTATCATTCCCCTTCCATAAAAATTGGGCCTGAAAGCCATGTTTTATGAAACTTTGGCTTCATCGGCCACAGCTGATTAGACCAGAAAGAGATACCTGCCTCAGACTCAATTTTCTCCCAGAGGTTCAGAATGAAATCACAGAACCATGAGCGAATATATGAATTTAAGAGTTAGAAGACATGTCCATCCACGTGCAGTGGTGAAAGACAACATGCAAAGTAAGAAAAATGAAGTGGAAAAGCGGGAAGACTCAGAGAAATCATGTTACCCCAGGGTAGTAAGAAAATAGCTGCATGGGGCTGGGCACGGTGGCCTGTAATCCCAGCAAGTTGGAAGGCCGAGGCAGGAGGATCACTTGAGGCCAGGAGTTCGAGGCCAGCCTGGACAACACGGTGAAACCCCATCTCTACTAAAAATACAAAAATGAGCCAGCCATGGTGGCATGTGCCTGTAATCCCAGCTACTCAGGAGGCTGAGGCAGGAGAATCACTTGAACCCGGGAAGCGGAGGATGCAGTGAGCCGAGATAGCACCACTGCACTCCAGCCTGGGCGACAGAGTAAGACGCTGTCTCAAAATAAAGAAAGAAAAAAAGAAAATAGCTGCCTGGGTTATAAATTTCCAGTTCCTGGTTTCCCTTCCCCTTCATGAGTCTTGGCTGTACTTCTATCATTGGGTACTGTGAAAACTCCAGCATCTTTGCCTAATGGGAACTAATTTCCCTTTTTGGGTAAGCCAGGTTACATTTTTTAAATTACAAACAATTTTTTTTTTTTTTAAGATAGAGTCTTACTCTGTTGACCAGGCTGGGGTGCAGTGCCATGATCTCAGCTCACTGCAACCTCCACCTCCCAGGTTCAAGCGATTCTCCAGCCTCAGCCTCCCAAGTAGCTGGGATCACAGGCACGCACCACCACGCCTGGCTAATTTTTGTATTTTTAGTACAGATGGGGTTTCGTCATGTTAGCCAGGCTGGCCTCGAACTGCTGATCTCAAGTGACCTGCCTGCCTTGGCCTCCCAAAGTACTAGCATTATGGGTGTGAGCCACTGCACCGGGCCACAAACAAAAAAATTGATTAAACAAACCTCAAAAAAGAAAAGCAAAATATCAGTTAATCAAGGAAGCGAAAAAAAAGTTTTGTTTAAAAAAATGGCTGTTAGGCTGGGCACAGTGGCTCACACCTGTAATCCCAACACTGTGGGAGGCCAAAGTGGGCAGATCACGAGGTCAGGAGTTCGAGACCAGTCTGGCCAATACGGTGAAACCCTGTCTCAAATAAAAATATAAAAAGGTAGCTGGGCATGGTGGGATGCACCTGTAGTCCCAGGTCCCAGCTGCTGGAAGGCTGAGGCAGAAGAATCGCTTGAACCCGGAGGCGGAGGTTGCAGTGAGCTGAGATCAGGCCAATGCACTCCAGCCTGGGCGACAGAGGGAGACTCCGTATCAAAAAAAAAAGGCTGTTAAGCTGGTATCTTCAGATATTCCTCAGCACAATAAAATGAAAAATATTCACCAAACAGCAGTTTCAAACAATATTCTATAAATCCAACTTCAGTGTAGTTATGAGTAAGTATGAATAAAATTCTATTACAAAGTTCTGGTGTCCAGAAAAAATGAGAGATTAATAGGGAATTTCTTAGACTTTATCTGAACAAATTATTTTTTAAAGAAAAATAATATCAGTTACTACAATTTTGACCAAAAAGGGGGTGAGGTTTTTCTTCTCTGGTGATAACAGCCAGTCTCATCTAACAAGCCAAAGTAACACTGTATAGTTTTCCCCACCCATCTACACCCATTTAGCTTAAAAACATGACATTTCAGAGTCCTCAACTAAAATACTCAGTGGTAAAATACAGTGACCTAAAAAAAAAAAAAAAGCGTTCCCCAGTACCACAGTCATTACAGCTATACCTCAGAAATACTACAGGTTAGGTTCCACATCACTACGATAAAACCAATATCACAATAAAGGAAGTCACACGAATTTTTTGGTTTCCTAGTGCATATAAAAAGTTATGCTGCAGGCCAGACACAGTGGCTCATGCCTGTAATCCCAGCACTTTGAGAGGACGAGGCGGGCGGATCACGAGGTCAGGAGATCGAGACCATCCTAGCTAACAGTGAAACTCTGTCTCTACTAAAAATACAAAATTATCTGGGCATGGTGGCACGTGCCTGTAATCCCAGCTACTCAGGAGGCTGAGGCAGGAGAATTGCTTGAACCCGGGAAGCAGAGGTTGCAGTGAGCTGAGATCACGCCACTGCACTCCAGCCTGGGTGACACAACGAGACTCCGCATCAAAAAAAAAAAAAAAAAAAAAGGCTATGTTGCTTTCAGCTCAGAGGAGGCCAACAAGCAATTAAATACTGACTGCTATAAAAAGGATTTTAGGGCCCCATAAGGTGGTGCATGCCTACAGTTTCAGCCACAGCAGAGACAGTAAGACGGCTTGAGTCCAGGAATTTGAGGCCAACCTGGGGAATATGGCGAGACCACATGTCTAGAATAAATAAATAAAAATTAGAAGGAAAAAAAACCTTTGTTAATCTCAAGATACAAATTCAAGAGAAGGAAAAAGGCCAGGCGCAGTGGCTCACACCTGTAATCCCAGCACTTTGGGAGGCCGAGGCAGGTGGATCGTCTGGGATCAGGAGTTCAAGACCATCCTGGCCAACATGGTGAAACCCCGTCTCTACTAAAAATACAAAAATTAGCCAGGCATGGTGGTGCGCACCTATAATCCCAGCTACTCGGGAGGCTGAGGCAGGAGAATCGCTTGAACCTGGGAGGCAGAGGTTGCAGTGAGCCGAGATTGCACCCCAGCCTGGGAGATAGAGTGAGACTCTGTCTCAAAAAAAAAAAAAAAAAGAGAAGGAAAAAAAAGCTGTTTTTTAGTTAGTTTGTTTGTTTTGTTTTTAAAGACAAGAAACTGTTGCTGAGGCTGGGGTGTGTGGCACAATCATAGCTCACTGCTGCCTCAAACTCCTGGGCTCAAGTGATCCTCCCACCTCAGCCTCTACAGGGGAACACTACCATGCCTGGCTAGCTAGGTGGTGTTTTTCGTTTGTTTTCGAGAAAGAGTCTCACTCTGTCACCCAGGCTAGAGTGCAGTAGTGCAATCTCAGCTCACTGCAACCTCTGCCTCCTAGGTTCAAGCAATTCTTGTGCCTCAGTCTGCCAAGTAGCTGGGATTACAGGCATATACCACCATGCCCAGCTAATTTTTGTATTTTTAGTAGAGATGGGGTTTTGCTATGTTGGCCAGGCTGGGATTACAGGCGTGAGCCACAGTGTCTGGACTTTATTTATTTATTTATTTATTTTTGGAGAAATGGGGTCTAGCTATGTTGCCCAGGCCAGTCTCAAACTCCTGGGCTCAAGTGATCCTCCTGCTTGGCCTCCCAAAGCACTGGGATTACAGGCATGAGCCACCACACCTAGCAGGGAAAAAAAAAATTTAAGTAAAGATTTATTGTAACTGTTTACAATAATGGAAGAAGGCAGAGGTATCAATAATTTTTAATGACATATTGCGGGCTCGAGAGATCTGTACGCCTTGGCCTCCCAAAGCATTGGGATTACAGGTGTGCACCACCCTGCTAGGCCCATTCTGTGCTCTTGTTCAACCTTTCTCTATAACATGCTTTCATTTATGCCCGAATAAAAAAATATAGTCTTAGTACAGCTACCTCCCTCACACCTTAATCCAAAAGAGAAAAGGCTAGTTAAATGCTACAGTACAGATTAAATGAAGATTAAAAGTAAGTAAAGGGCATTCCTAGAGTTTAAACAGTGCTATTAATAAGAAAAGTATGCTGAATTTTAAATAAGCAACTAATTAAGTGGTACAATTAAGAAATACTAATCATCATCAATACCAATTTCAAATTTGTGACAGGACACCAAATGTTGGACCTCCTAGAAAGACTAATGGTCAACTTTCCATGACATTTGCAAAAGCTAGGGTTGTGTCTTTGATTTTAAAACCCAGGATTAGTTGGTTTGTTCTTTCATTCACTAATTCATAGCCTGGTGGAGAAGATACATAAATTAAAATATTTAAGGGCAACAATAGTTATAATAGCTTACTTACTGAATATTTATTAGTCATAGGCATTGTTCTAAGTACTTTACTTGCACTAGCAAACTTAAGCTTCACAAACACCTTATGAAGGCATCAATAACCCCATTTACAGGGAAGAAAATGAGGTACACAGAGTTAACACAGTCAAACAGCAAAGTCAGGTTTCAATCCCAGACAGTCTGGGTCTGGAGCCAACTACTTTATCCTGCTTCTCCAATACTATAGTTCATTCCATAAATTCTTACTGAGTGCCATGTCTGGTCTGGGTGCTTGAGCTATAACATAGTTACCAATAGATTATTCTGGGAGGGACCCAATTATCCAGGTAAGAGTATGGATCTGAGAAGGCGTTCTAGAGAAAGTAATGCCCAGCTGAGTCCTAAAAGTTGTAAAGGAGTTAGGTAGGCAAAAAGAAAAAGGAAGGAGGAAACAAAGGCATTCCAGGCAGAAGGACTACATAAGCAATGGTCAACAATCCAGAAATAGTACGTATATTCAGCAAATCTTCAAAAAGTAGCTCTGCAGAGTTGGAGTGGAAAGTAGAAAGCAGAAATTACTAGAGTTAAGATTAGAGAACCAGGTAGAAGCCAAGTCATGGAGAGTTTTAATGACATACTAAAACCTTATCACGTTGACAATGGGGAGTCAGTAAAGAATTTTCAGGTTTATGTTTCAAACATACCATTCTGGCAATTCTGAGAAGGTGAATCTCAAGGAGATAAAACCGAAGACAGGAAAACTACGAAAAAGTAAGGAAATAGTTCCTAATAATGCAGAAGTTGGAACAAGGATGCTGGGGAAGTGACTGATTCAAAAAATATTTAGGAGATAAATCCAGCAGAATTCAGTAAATAAATGGATGTAAGGAATGAGAGAGAGAGGGAGATGGAAGAAATCATGAATGATTCCAAAGTTTCTTCCTTGGTTGATGAAGTCAACAGTAGTCCATGATGTCTTTGAAAGAAAAACTATAGATAGGTAAATAAAGTCCAGTTTGGACAAAAAGAGTTGAAGTGAAGGCGATAAATAAAATAATCTAATCTGATGCTTTGGAAAGATACTGATGCTGGAAAAAATGGCCTGGGGAGTAATGGGTAGATACATGGTAACTGAAACTATAGGGATAACTGTAACTTAGAACAATGTGAAGGCTGAGAAGAGCAACTGGCCAACTCAGAAACACCACTGTTTATGGGACAGGCAGCGAATACACAAAAGGGGATGGCATAGTGGAAGTAATGGGACAGAGTTTCTTGAGAAAGTATTATTGTCACTGGTTACTTTACAAGAGCAAGTTTAGTGATATGAAAAAGTAGAAATTAAACTACAGTGGGATAAAGAGTAAATAAGAGAAAAAGGATTTTAGGGCCCCACAAGGGCCCTTGTCATTGATACAGACAACTCTATTTTCTCATCTGCAAAACTGAGATAGTAGGTGACTGTGAATACTAAACAATGTACTACACGGGACCTCACATATAGTAAGTGTTACAGGCCCTCATAGACTGTTTTCACCCTTGTTCACTACACCTAGCCACATCAGGTGCCTTTCTGCTCTCAAACATCCCAGGACCCTTTGCATTGCAAGGCTTTGCACTTGATATTCCTCTTTCCTCACTCAGCTCTTCACATTTCTGGCTCCTTCTTGCTTGTCCAGTGTCAATCTCCCAAGAGACGGCTTCCCCAAGAAGTACTCTAAGGACCCTCTTTCGTTCATTCTCTCAGATCACCCTGTTTTACTTCCTTCATTACCCTTACTACTCTTCGAACTTTTCTTATTTATTTAAAGATAATATGCCAAAGTGATTAAGAGTGCAGGCTCCACAATCAGACTGGTTGCAAACTGCAGCTTTGTCATTTACTAGCAATGTGACCTCGGACAAGTTGTTTAACATCTCTGTGTCTTAACTTCTTCATCTTTAAAATGGGCAAAATAACACACACACATACACACATACACATACCCTGAAAACAAAAAAATAAAATAAAAATAAATGGGCAAAATAATTATTTACCTCATAGACTTCCTGGGGGAGTTAAATTAGCTAAAACATACAAAGTTACCACAAGAATACAGGTACATTTTAAGCTTTCAAATATTATTACATATTTGTTTAGTTGCAGTAATCTTAATGCTCTATCAAAGAGCATTTATCAATATGTACCACTAAAAATATCTGAAGCAATAATAATTCTTAGTCCAAATGTAAAGATGTCAACTAACAACCAAATGAAGCAGTGCTATTCTGACTAAACCTCAGGAAATACTACTGATGGAAGGGATCTTTTTTTTTTTTTTTTGGTCACAAAAGTCAGGAGGAAAAAAAAACACATCTAAAGCTAAAGATCTTTAGTTGGGCAAGGGAAATTTTTTATAAGCTTTATATATAATTACCATGTAATTTAGATCAATTTATTAAAAATAAAATTAAAATACAGACGTCAGGGGAAAAGGTTTGATTTAAGTAACTTTGGGAAACTTGAAACTGGAAACTCTTAACAACAAAAAGAACTGTACATAAGCACCGTTCTTTTTTGGTAAAGGCATTTCTCATGGAGATACAGGTTAACAACTCTAAAAGTGCTGTACATGGACGATGGGACTGAACAAATAAGTTAATAGATGTCAGATGGCGTGAGCCAGATTTCTCACTTTTGGAGAGGGAGGTAATAGATAGCAGAGTAAAGCCAGAATGAACTATATAGTACTGATAGTCAAAGACATCAGTATGAACTCATGTTTACCTTAATATAGATACAGATAATAGTTATATATGTGTATACATACATATATTTTCCAGGTCTATACACTGAAAAGGCCTAGAAGTCATGATATTCCAACAGCAATGAGCACATTGAGTAACCAGATCTTGGTTTCTAACATGATTCACCAAAAAATAGAACCAGGGATCCTTGGAAAAATGGCTGATTCTAGGGCTGGGGCAGGAAATATACAAGATGAGTCTGGAACTTCTTCTAGTGCCAGAAAGTAAGGAAGTACTCAAAAAACAAAACAATGGAGTATGTCCTGTTGGTAGAAAAATTTGAGCAACAAAATAAATAAAGTAGTATAGGATTATGACCCCAAGTATAAAATAACCATCTATGAGTCCATACATATATAAATAAATGATTGAATAAATATATAAACGGAGAAGAAAAAAAGACTATCCATAGCAGAAGAATTCCAAATAATTTTATAGACAGCTCCCCTTTAAGAAAACAGACCTACTGAGTGTGGTCTACACTTAATGACTTGTTTCCAAAAAGACGAGTACGGGAAAACATTACAGTAAAGAAACCTGGCAAACACTAGCTCAGCCTGGTGACCGAGGTTAACAATATCAGTGATAAGCCGTACTGATAGTATTTCCCCTTGATATGATGCAATGAGAGCGGCACTTTATCTCTGTGACTCTCCTCCCCCAAACCCATAATCCCAGTCTAACCATGAAGAAAACATCAGACAAACCCAAACTGAGGGACATTCTACAAAATCCCTGACCAATACTCCTCAAAACTATCAAAGTCATCAAAAACAAGGAAAGTCTGAAATGCCATCACAGCCCAGAGAGGCTAAGGCAAGATGTCAACTAAATGTATTGTCGTATTCTGGATAGGATCCTGGAACCAAAAAAGAACCTTAGGTAAAAACTAACAAAATCCAAATAAATGAATTTTAGTTAGTAGTAATGTACCAACATTAGTTCCTTAACGGTGACAAATTTAACATTGAAATGTCAGACAATGGCAACATGACGAGACCCCCATTTCTTACAAAAAAAAAAAAAAATAGGGGAAACTGGGTGCAAGGTATACCTTAACTCCCTGTAACTTTTCTGTAAATCTAAACATATTTTATAAGAAAACATTTATTCAAATTAAATAAAAATATGGGGAAGTTGTTGCCTTAACCAATCTGATTTTAGTCCTTTAAGGCATGTATAGTGGGTTGGACAAAAACAGAAATACAGGTAGTATTGTGCAAAATAATCTCAACATTGATGAACCATTTATAATACTGTATGTGTAAGTGCCTATAAGTCATTTTTTTATGTGCACATTTTGATTCCTTAATTGGTAAGAACTACAGGAGCAGAAAACCCTCCTCCAAGCAGGAGGAGGCCACTCAAATTTGGGACTAAAGTAAAACTGTGGTACTATTAATAAAAATTCCACCTGGGCCGGGCACGGGGTCTCATGCCTGTAATCCCAGCACTTTGGGAGCCTGAGGCGGGCAGATCACTTTAGGTCAGGAGTTTAAGACCTGCCTGACCAAGATGGTGAAACCCCACCTCTAACAAAAAATACAAAAATTAGCAAGGCATGGTGGTGTATGCCTGTAGTCCCAGCTACTTGGGAGGGCTGAACCAAAGAATTGCTTGAACCTGGGAGGCGGAGGTTGCAGTGAGCCACCACTGTACTCCAGCCTGGGTGACAGAACGAGACTCTGTCTCAAAAAAAAAAAATCCACATGGCTTTTGTAGTGGTAAATATTTTTTTTGTTTCTAAATGAAAGCCGAAATACAAAGATCAGAAATTTATAAAGGCTGGGCATGGTGGCTCACGATTATAATTCCAGCACTTTGGGGGGCCAAGGCAGGCACATAGTTTGAGACCAGCCTGGGCAACATGGCAAAACCTAGTCTCTACAAGAAAAAAAAAAAAAATTAGCCAGGAATGGTGGCATGTACCTGTAGTACCAGCTACTCGGGAGGCTGTGGTAGGAGGATCATTTGAGCCCAAGGGGTTGAGGTTGCAGTGAGCCATGATCGCATCACCGCGCTCCAACCTGGGTGACAGAGCAATATCCTGTCTCTAAAAAAAAAAAAAAAAAAAAAAATTATTAAATTCTTTTTGTTGTTATATTGTTTTGCACATGAGACATTTTTATTTTTGAAAAGTTTTAAAAATAAAATTACCGAAAAATGTAGTATACACTCACATACTCATATATAAAGCATTAACATTTTTCATTTTTGCTTCAGATATATATTTAATAGAAAATAACTATGTATATAATAGTTATCACATTGAATTCTGAAACACTGAAACACTTCCTCATGGTCTCAGAAAAGGAGCATAACTAAACATACTTGGAGAAAGTACATTGGAAAGCTCACTATCAACAATATATACTATAGGACAAAATTACAGTAACTTGGGTCCATATTGGTCACTGTTCAAGAAATCTGGAAACTTCAAAAGCCAAATAAAAATAAGTTTTCCTAACATTTGTAACTATCCTGAAAATACCTAAAAACAAACAAAAAAACTTACAAATCAGTAAGAAATCAAAGAATTTGATAACCCTAACTGCTGGCAAGGATATGAAAAAACAGAAATTGTTTGCAATATCCTATAAATATCTTATAAAGGGAAAAATATTTATATCCTAGGACCCAGCAATTTGACAGTCAGGTATATGACCTGGAGAAACTATGGCATGTTGCTTCAGGAGCTACAAGAATATTCATGAGGCAATGTTTATAATAGATAAAAAATGAAAACAATTTAAATGCTCATCAACAGAAGAAATGATAAATTGTATATATTCATTCACTGGAACACTATACAGCTGTGTAAATAAATGAACTACACCTACAGTATCAACAAGGATTGTGGGCAGAAAAAAATAAAATGAAAAAAGCAAGCTTTAAAATCCATTATACCATGACACAATCATATTAACAGCTGCTTAAACTTACTAGAACATACATGTTTTGTTTTTTTTTTAGTGCCAGGCTCAGTTTTTACCACCTTATATAAATTAGCTCATTTAGGCCAGGCACAGTTGCTCATGCCTATAATCCCAGCACTTTGGGAGGCCAAGGCGGTAGGATTGCTTGAGCCCAGGAGTTTGAGACCAGCCTAGGCAACATGATGAAACCCAGTCTCTAAAAAGAAAAAAAAATTAATAAAAATAAGTAAAACAAATAAATAAGCTCATTTAATTTTTACAACAATTGTATGAAGTGAACACCTCTATCATCCCTATGTGATAGATGAGGACACTGAGGCATGTAAAGGATTAAATAACTTACCTAAGGTCACAAAATTAAGTAGCAGAGTCAAGATTCACACCAAGGGAGTATGATTTGAAATGTACTACAATGTACATGTTCTACAAAAGCACCCAAAGCAATGCCATGTCATTGCTCATATATATAGTTTATTAAAAGATAAACTAGAAGGATACAAATCAAATTCATTAAAACAATTTCCTCTGGGAGGGGAGATGAAGGTGAGGAGGATAAAACTGGGGAGAACAAAAGGGACTTTAACATGATCTGTAATATTCAAGAAAAGTATAAAGTTCTACATTGCTCTTTTAGAATTCAATGTGATAACTATGATATAAATAGTTATTTTAAATTAAATATATATCTGAAGCAAAAATGAAATATGTTAACATTTTATATGTGGGTATGTGGGTGTATACATTTTTGCTATTTATTTTTAAAACTTTTCAAAAATAAAAATCTCTCATCTACAAAACAATATTACAATAAAATTAAGAAATTTAATAAAGTTCTGATCTTCATATTTCAGCTTTCATTTGAAAAAACAGCTAAACTGTGTGAACTTATGTATGTATATACACTTTAACATACATATGGAAAACACATTTTTACACAGATCAAGGGAGACAGGTTTTAACAAAGTATATCAGAAACAGTATCTCTCTTACTATACATTTTAATGACTCACTATTCTCAGTGAAAATAAAGTATAACACTAGCAGGAAAATTCCCTTGATATCTTTCTACCTCTTTCTTTTTTGTCTCTTCTCTCTCTTGCTTTCTACTTGTGATTTTTAACAGAAGGAAGCACAAAGTAGGAACTAAGAAAGTGTCACACATTTTAAAAATAATAACGGCCATAGATGAATATATACCCAGCCCTTCTAAATACAGCATTCCCAAACCTACAATCAAGTAATGTTTCAAAAATTTATTTGTAAATTTTTTGTCTAGAACTCACAGCATACCTTCCCATGAAGAAAGTTACAAAAGGATATGAGCACCAGGAAAAAGATACTGCCTAAGGTGCCAGGCTACTGGCAGAGAAACAGGAAAAGCAGCGTACACAATATGTACTGATGGTCCAGAAAGCAAAAAAAAGCATTGTGACCCAGGGTCTGAGAGCAGAAATCACTATTCATTTATTTACCTTTGTAATCTCAGTAACTAGCAAATTATCTGGCATCTCATAATCAAAGACCATTGCCTACTGACTGATGAAGTAATGGGGAAATGACTAAGCAGAGGAATCCATCAATAGGTGGCACTGTCAACACAGAACAGCTTTGGTGGAGGAAAGAAAAAGCTTGGAGAGAAGCAATGTTTAATGACACAAAAATCCACATATGTAAAACTATTACAAGGTTAGTGCTAGTTATTTATTTATTTATTTATTTTTTGAGACAGAGTCTCGTTCTGTCACCCAGGCTGGGGTGCAGTGGCGCTATCTCGGCTCACTGCAAGCTCCGCCTCCCAGGTTCACGCCATTCTCCTGCCTCAGCCTCCCGAGTAGCTGGGACTACAGGCGCCTGCCACCACGCCCGGCTAATTTTTTGTATTTTAGTAGAGACAGGGTTTCACCGTGTTAGCCAGGATGGTCTCGATCCCCTGACCTTGCGATCTGCCCACCTCGGCCTCCCAAAGTGCTGGGATTACAGGCGTGAGCCACTGCGCTTGGCCAGTGCTGGTTAAGAGAACACCTTCATCTAAATTACAAGCTGTGTCTATTATTGTGTAATGCAAATAAGCATGATATTTTGGGTTAGTTTTGCTAACAATGAATCTTAAGACAGTTTTCCTACTGTAGCAATAGTTATTTGGGATTTTCAGTATTTTCTCCTATGACCCTTGAAAATATTTCAATGTCTTCTTTGTAATTTTAAGAGTAATAACCAGCCAGGTGCAGTAATCTCAGCACTTTGGGAGGCCAACGCGGGCAGACTACTTGGGCTCACGAGTTCAAGACCAGGCTGGGCAACATGGCAAAACCCCATCTCAAAAAATACAAACATTAGCCAAGCACAGTGGTGCACACCTGTAGTCCCAGCTACTTAAGAGGCCAAGGTGGGAGGATGGCTTGAGCCCAGGAGGTGGAGGTTGCAGTGAGCTAAGATCACGCCACTGCACTCCAGCCTGGGTGATAGAGCCAGGACTTGTCTTAAAAAAAAAAAAAAAAAAGTAATAATTATTCAGAATAGAGAAAAGCACAAAAACTAAAATAAAAATTACCCATAATCCGATCACCCAGGGATAACATCTCTTACTATTTTATATGTCTCCTGCAAATCTTTTTGCCATTTACATGTATATGTTTCTTTATATTCTAATTTTTCTCTTAATATTATATTATACTTTCTTATGTCAGTACATTTTAAAAATGATTTTTAGAAGCTGTATCCACCATATAGATTATCATTAATTTCACCATTCCAATATTATAATGCATTTGACTATTATATTATACTTTCTTATGTCAGTATATTTTTAAAATGATTTTTAGAAGCTGTATCCACCATATAGATTATCATTAATTTCACCATTCCCATATTATAATGCATTTAACTATTATATTATACTTTCTTATGTCAGTACATTTTTAAAATGATTTTTAGAAGTTGTATCCACCATATAGATTATCATTAATTTCACCATTCCCATATTATAATGCATTTGACTATTAAAATTGTTCCACTCTTATAAAATGTTAAGTTTTTAAAAAAACTTTTGTTTTTTGAGACAGGGTCTTACTCTGTTGCCCAGGTTGGAGTGCAGTGGCACAATCATAACTCACTGCAGTCTCAAACTCCTGGGCTCACGGGATCCTCCTGCCTTGGCCTCCCAAAGGGCTGTAATAACAGGCGTGAGCCACCTCATAGGGCGTAATCACTTCTTAAAAGTACATTTCTACATTGGTCTTGTAGAATTCAAAGTGATAACTATGATATACAATAATAAAGTGTGGTGTGCTTGACTCCCTCCACACCCAGCATCCTCCCACAAATTCTACTGAATAAACAATCAATCTAGGGTATTAGATTAAAAAAAAATAAGGAAGAAAAATGTATCAGCTATTCTCAGTCACTCTTCTTCTACCTGTGGTAGGAAAAAGGAAAAATCCCACAAAGATAAGTCTCTGACATCAGCGAAGGCAAGAATAACAAGTCAATTTTCCTGCTAGAGCAACTTTTGTTTTCCACCTAGAACAATGCACCATCAATTTAAGTAGGAATAGCACAAGGTTTATTATATACCAAACACCTCTATCTGCATCAGTGCTTTAAGTAGGTTTTTGTAGGACATAGAATGCTTTGAAAAATTCTGCAAACAACAAAATATAATGTAACTAATATCACTCAGTGGAAAACCAAGTTTTATAATAGCAGTTATAAGAGTAATAACTGGCCGGGTGCGGTAGCTCACGCCTGTAATCTCAGCACTTTGGGAGGCCAAGGCGGGCAGATTGCTTGGGCTCACGAGTTCAAAACCAGTCTGGGCAACATGGCGAAACCCCGTCTCAAAAAATACAAAAATTAGCCAAGCACGGTGGTGCACGCCTGTAGTCCCAGCTACTTTTATTTTACAATTCTATTAATCCCAGCTAATTTTATTTTATAATTCTGCCATAATTTTTTTAATGAATTAATAAATGTCATGTAGTCTCTTCTTCTAGCCTCCCAATTATACTAAATACTATTCAAGTTACCAGAAATAGGACAACAGTTCCAGGAACTTGAGAATCAATAACTCTTTAAACCAGTGGTAATTCATGTGGAAAAGTTCAGAACAAATCAGCATCAACTTCCTGGCTCTCTTGCACAGACAAAAAATTCATATTGCTTCACCAATTTTCAAAAATGTAAAATTGTGTATATAAGTTTAAAACTTGGACCAAAAGTTATCTATATTTATTCCCAATTTGCGACTGGTATCAAGATCAATTAACTTTCTCAGCAAGTACACTGTTATAAAATTCCACAGTGATCCCAGAATGGAAGGGGCTTAAAAAATAATATAAAACAAAAATTAAACTCCACAGTGAAGTAGGTCTATGTTTAATCATTCAGAAAAAGAAAATTATGTAACATATTATATATAATGATGATGATAACATATGCTGTTCTGGACTCCTACTGAGAGCTGTGGTTCAAAGGGAAATCGTGAAAATAAAGTAAAAATTGCCGAAAATGTTTAATTCTGCCCAAAACAGTTTCCAAAAAAGAAGTCAAATATAATATTTTATTTTAAGTTCAAACAGGGTTCAAACAGCTCAGAAATTTTGTATACTTAAGTTTTCAGAAGTCGAATCCCAGAACCGCTATCAACATAAACTGAATAACTTGCTCAAGAGTCCTTACTTATTACCCAATCTTAGGTCCCCCAGAATACTTCTTAAAATAATCCCAAATGTACTACAATAGATCAGCGTAACCGGGGCTACGCTGTTTACAGGTGTCTCCACCTCCTCCCCCAAGGAGAGAAGAGGTATACTAGGGTAAACAGAAAATAGAAGGAGACTATATACACACCAAATAACAGCTTGTAATCTTTCTTGTAAGACTTCTTTTACATTCGGGCTATTCTTTTCATTAACGTATAATACATTTTAAAGAATAACATATTCACAGAGTAATACAATTTCTGCCCTCACGGGTCTCTAGCTGGCTGACACGCGTTTTCTCCTCAAATAAATACATGCCTGTTGACTGATGCCTGTCCTGCTGTTGCAAACAAGAAATAACTGTCCTATAAGACAAAAACCTCTCTCTACGGTTCTAGGCGTAACCATACGTTTGAATTAAAAGCACATTGGAACAACAACAACAATCTTCCAGCACATCTGTCATTTAAAAGCACGATAATGAAAAGCTGTCGCTGCGACCCAATTTTAGGTCACAAGCTTTTTACTGTTTTTCCTGCCCCCCACCTCCAGAAAGCAATAAACTTCAAAGGGAATGGTGGTAACCAGGAACAGTTCCCTTCCCCCACCACACACCCCCCCAAAAAGACTAGGAAAAAACTGGCCAACTTGGACGCTGGCCGCGCTCACGCAGAACCCGTGCCCGCGGGCCGGGGAAGGCTGAACAGACCCTGGGAGGAAAAGTGGGCCTGCAGGCACCCCGGGCTCCCCCCGCCGCCTGTCTCAGATACCGAGCAGGTGGGATTCCGGGAAGCCACCTCCGACTTACGTAACGGGCTTGTCAAAATCCCAGATCCAGGACCTCCCCCTCCCCGCCCCCACTCCCAAATAACAACAGCCCCAGGCCAGCCTGGAATAGAAAATCTGGAATGAAAACACAGGAGCCCCCCACGCGTCCGACGCAGAGGCGCGGGTGCTACTCTCAGCACCGCCGCGCCATCCCGGGGCGGACCGAGCCGCGGAGCACCTCCCGGATCTCAGGAGCTCTCGGGCGGAGATCTCGGCCATCCGTGCCGCCTCCCCGAACCCGCCCGCCCCGCTCCCGCGCCCCCGGCTGTCACCTCTCCGGGCCGTGACAGCTCCACCTGCCACCGCTGCCCGGGTCGCCGCCCCCGCACTCACCTCCCAGCTGGCTCCCGTGCGAGCAGCGGATCGAGCTCGGAGAGCGGCGCCGGAATCCCTCACGCGCGGTAGCGGGACACGAGGGGCTGAATGCCGCGGCGCTCTGAGCCCGCTTAGCTCATCCCCAGCCCGGCGCTCCGCCCTTCGCGGCACCCCCGCCCGCCCGCCCAGGCCTGCCGTCTCAGTCAGACGGGACTCCCCCTCCCCTCGCGGCCGCCACTGCCTCCGCCTCTTTCTCCGACTCTAGCCTCCGCGGCCACCGCGACCGGCGCCATCTTGGCAATGACGGAAGGGGCGGGGGCGGGAATCACGCCCGCGAGCACCAATCGAAGGCCGGATCTGGCCCGAGTGGGAGGAGAGGGCCGAGTTGAGGGTCGTGGGGTCCTAGCGCCAAACTGATAATGGGGCGGAGAAGGTGGGCGGGACTAAGTCGCCTTAGCCCGTGACGTGCGGTGTAGTTGGGGAAACGCACCGCGGTTCCCCGTCGGGTCAGGAGATCCCAAGCCCCAGGCTGGCGTGGGCGAAGCGTACAATCCCTTCACCTTTCGTCACCCAGAGGCACAAGAATCCAGTTCGCGCCAACTGACCTGTTTCTTCCTTCCTCCCCGGCACTCTGGGAGTCCTAAGATTGCCTTGCTCGGTTCGTCTCAGA
Organism: Pan troglodytes; assembly: GCF_028858775.2. Lineage (NCBI taxonomy): Eukaryota > Metazoa > Chordata > Mammalia > Primates > Hominidae > Pan > Pan troglodytes. The sequence continues at coordinate 57,783,312 of NC_072414.2, forward strand.
CTTGCTAGATCTGAGCAGCTGCTGCTCACTCCACCAAGGGTGCTCACATTCTCCAGGAAACTCCCTTAAGGGTTAGCAACCGCCGAGTAGGTTTCGGTCCCAAGATAGAAAGGTAAAGCGGGGAATTCAGGGGGTTTCTCCGAAAAGTACGTTGATGAAACAGCTATTGTTGACTGACGGGGTGTCGATTACTTTGGATTAATTGGATACGGCCTACTTAAACCTGACTGTGGCTCTCCACCATTGATGGCTGTTGACAGATGAGGTTAATAAAGCTTGATTACCCCCATGGGGTTGCTCGGGAGCTAAATTCTATAATACCTGTGAAGTACTTAGTATAGTGCTTGAAAGTACTCAATAAATGTTAGACATTATTCCATGGACAAATGAAAGAAGAAACAGGACCCCCAAAATCCCTCTGCTTTGAAGTCAACTTTTCCTAAATTGCATAGCCTTTTACTAACCAAGTTTACAACTTTATTTCCTACCTCCAGTTCTTTCATTATATTCATTCATTCAGTCAACAAACATCCATACAGAGGGTGCACAGTGGTGAGGGAAACAGAAAACCTTTGCCTTCAGGAAACTGCAGTTTAGTGGGAGAAGAGGGACAATAAAAAAGTACTTCAGCACATTTTAAGGGGAAACATGCTATAAAGGTTATAAAAATAACTGAGGCCAGGCGCCTTTGCTCATGCCTGTAATCCCAACGCTTAGGGAGGCCGAGGCAAGAGGGTCAGCTTGAGCTCAGAAGTTCAAGACTAGCCTGGCAAAATGGTGAGAACCCTGTCTCCACCAAAAATACAAAAAATTAGCCGGGCGTGGTGGCGTGCGCCTGTGGTCCCAGCTACTTGAGAGGCTGAGGTGGGAGGATCGCTTGAGCCCCAGAGCCGGAGGCTGCAGTGAGCCGAGATTGTGCCACTGCACTCCAGCCTGGGTGACAGAGCAAGATTTTGCTTTAAAACAAAACAAAACAATCGAGTTGCATACTTTAAATATATGTAGTCCTCTGTATGTCAGTTAAAGCTGTAAAAAAAGACTTGTTTTTGACACAGAGTCTTGCTATGTTGCCCAGGCTGGAGTGCAGTGGCCTGATCACGACTTACTACAGCCTCCCTCCCAGGCTCAATTGATCCTCCCACCTCAGCCTCTGGAGTAGCTGGGACTGCAGGTGCCCACCACCACACCCGGCAAATTTTTCTGTTTTTTGTAGAGACTATGTCTCACTATGTTGCCTAAGGCCGGTCTTGAATTCCTGGGGTCAAGTGATCCACCCACCTCAGCCTCCCATAGTGCTGGGTTTACAGGCATGAGCCATTGTGCCCTACCTTAAAAAGCTTTTTTTAAAGTCCAGTTGGGAACCCTCCCAATTCTTTACCCATTGGACACAGATTTAGCCTTTCATTAGTTTTAAGTGTTGCTAGATGTATCAGGTCAATTCCTCTTTAAGGAGTAGCTTGGCATATCAAAATATTCCACTAGCAGCAAAAGCACTCTTTTAGTTGGTTATACATATATATGTGCATATATATATATATACACACAAATATTTTCATCTACAGAGTACCAATTAAAATGTTATATAGTTGCATGTAGCATACACAATGAGATTCTAAAACCTTTCAAAAGTTTAAAAGGCATGAAGGTTTTTTTAATCAGAGAAAATAGCTTCTTAAAGAACAATATTGATAAACAGTAGAAAACCAATACGCAGCATTTGACTGTGTACCCAGGAAGTATCGTACCTCAGAGCCCCCCTTAACAGTCATATCAGGAGTCCTCTCAACACTCCAGGCATATGTGACTATAGTCACGGTTAAACCTAAACCCTAGATGTGATTTGGGCAAGGGATTCTAACTGTAGACATGAGCCAAATAGAATTTTTTGGATAATAAATTTTGGCCCCATGCCATTTCTGAAATTGTCATATTTTATATGTGGAACTGTATCTGGCTATTTCTTAGAAGTTATTTTAAAATGCTGTGATTTGAATGATGCATGAAGGAAAACTATGAAACCAATAACCATTTAAAGCAATGGAAGCGCAAGCTGTTGTACAGCCTAATCCTCTCCACCTGTTAAATCTATGCACCTTAATTGCTATACCAGAAGTTTCTCACATCTTTAAATGAAAACCTGGAGCCTCTAGAGAGCAATCCTTTTTTTTTAAGACAGAGTCTTGCTCTGTCGCCCAGGCTGGAGTGCAGTGGCGTGATCTTGGCTCACTGCAACCTCCACCTTCTGGGTTCAAGCGATTCTCTTGCCTCCCGGGTAGCTGGGATTATAGGCGCCCTCCACTACGCCTGGCTAATTTTTGTATTTTTAGCAGAGATGGGGGTTTCACCATGTTGGCCAGGCTGGTCTCGAACTCCTGACCTCAGGTGATCCGCTCTCCTCAGTCTCTCAAAGTGTTGGAGTTACAGCCATGAGCCACCACACCCGGCCTACAAAGCAGTCCTTGATAGCTATGCTACAGGGCTTCCTTATGGGTGAGAAAAACTACCAGGGATCTATGGCCTATTAGAAACTATTTAGATGTGTCACAAAGTAGAATCCATATTGACAAATTGTATTCACTGTGAAACAGTGTTTGAGTGACATTCCAATGTATTTAATCCAAAAACTAAAATTTATTAGCAATGTGGTCAAATTATGCATTTGTTTCTTAAAAACACAAACCTGATGAAATTATTTTTGAAAGAAATTATCTGCCAGCCTGGGCAACATAGCAAAACCCCATCTCTACCAAAATACAAAAATTAGCCCATGATGGTGGTGCATGCATGCCTGTAGTCCCAGCTACTTGGGAGGCTGAGGTGGGAGGATCACTTGAGCCCAGGAGGCAGAGGTTGCAAAAAAAAAAGAAAAAAGAAAAAAGAAATTATCTGAACAATTTTCAAGAATAATAGTAAGAAAAGTCATGTTAGAAGTGACAAATTCTGAAATTCTGGCTGGGCATGGTGGCTCATGCCTGCAATACCAGCACTTTGAGATGCCGAGGTGGGAGGATCACTTGAGCCCAGGAGTTTGAAACCAGCCTGGGCAACACATCAAGACCTCATCTCTACAAAAAAAAACAAAAACAAACAAACAAAAAACAGACATGGTGGCACATGCCTGTAGTCCCAGCTACTTGGGAGGCTGAGTTGGGAAGACTGCTTGAACCCAGGAGTTCAAAGCTGCAATGAGCTAAGATCCCACCCCAGTATTCTGGCCTGGGTGACAGAGCAAGATCCTATCTCAAAAAAAAAAAAAAAAAAAGAAATATAAATTCTAAACCTGGTGCTTGAGAAGAGTGGCCAAGGACAGGAGAGCTGTAGCAGTCTGAGCCATTGCTGTCTCTACCGTTTTGGTAGCCATCTGAGGAGTCATATCTTTGACTCAGCACTTTTTCAAATTTCTGAAAATGATCACTTCTCAACATTTTCCTCAAATTAGCAATTTTACCTCTTTCAGCAATTCCTTATAAGTTGAATTTTTACTTCTTAAATTATCTGCAGGGGAGTTGTTTTAAAAATATGTATTTTAACTGTCATTGACCACGAAGTATACTCCTCTGACTTTCTTGAAGTGGTAGACAATATTTTCATAACTTTTAACAAATTCACTTCAGAAAACATTTGTATACAAAACACTGCACTAGGCACAGAAGGAAAGCAATGACAGATAAGCACACATTAGAGGCAAAAAGTATTTCCTAGGCATATAACTTTAGTAAAAGTCAAACTATGACAAATTCTATGCTAGATGGATAAACTCGTTGCTATGGGAGCCCAAGCGAGTGGAGTGATTAGTTCTCATTGTGAGAATTGAAGGTGACAAAATAGACAAAATAGATGGCATTTGAACCAACCCTGAGAGAAACTGGACTTTCTCTGAAGGATAAGGACATCGTTGTTTGGGGAATGGGGCTGAGGGTGGTACAAGGAAGGAAAGGTGTGTTTGTTTGTTTGTTTTTACTTTGCATCTTTATAATAGAGATAACAAAAGAAAGAGATGCTCATAAATTGTTGCAATACTTTGATTGTCTTTGGGAGTGGCCAGAGGTTCAAATTCTTTGGAAGGATGGATATCTGTGCTGACTTGCAGGAAATATGAGTCAGCTTTTCTCATGAACTCAGCACTGTTGTTATAGCTAGGCTATTTGGGAAACCTGAAGCAGAACAAATCAGACACCACAAGTCTTTTCTTTTTATTGATTGGCCCAGACATGCATCCTACAAGGGTGGACAACAAGAATGCCCTTTTTATTGTCAAGACTTAAAGGAACTCTGCCAGCAAGGGGAAACACCTGCAACTGAGAATAAACTAAAAAAAAAAAATTTTAAAAAGCCCTCCTCTTTTCTGTCTATATAATCACTCAGAATAGGAGACACACACGTCTTTAGTCCATACCTCTCTCCTGCACTTCAGGATTGTGTATTCAACTGCCTCCAGATAGCTCAGTCCCAAGTATACCTGAAATTCAGCATTTAAAGGTGAAGTCATTATCTTTACCCCAAACCTGTTACTCCTATAATTTCTCATTTCCCGAATAATTTATAGTTGAACTCACCATGCACCTAAAAGCTAAAGCCGCCTGTGGAGACTGAATTTTTTTTTTTTTAGGGGTTCGAGACCAGCCTGTCCAACATGGTGAAACCCTGTCTCTACCGAAAATACAAAAATTAGCTGGGCATGCACCTGTAGTCCCAGCTACTCTGGAGGCTGAGTCAGGAGAATCACTAGAACCCAGGTGGCGGAGGTTACAATGAGCCAAGATCATGCCACTGCACTCCAGCCTGGGAGACAGACTCCATCTCAAAAAAAAAAAAAAAAAAAAAGTCAAAACCTGAGTCATCAACTCCTCTTTTTCCCTCATTCATTGACATCTAATTAATCTTGAAAAAGAATTGTTGTCATCTCCTTAACATCAATAGTATCCTCCCTCACTTCATCCCCATTCCCACTGACCTAGTTCAAACCCACACCTTTTGGGTTGTTTTTTAGCCTGAAATTTTGCAGTAGTCATCTAATTGGATTTCCTATCTCTCTCTCTCTCTTTTTTTTTTTTTTTTTTTTTTTTGAGATAGAGTCTCTTTCTGTTGCTCAGGCTGGAGTGCAGTGGCGCAGTCTTGGCTCACTGCAACCTCCACCTCCCAGGTAACTGGGATTACACCTCCTGAGTAACTGGGATTACAGGTGCATGCCACCATGCTCAGCTAATTTTTGCATTTTTAGTAGAGAGGGGACTTCACCATGTTGGCCAGGCAACGAGTTCATCTCAAACTCCTGACCTCAAGTGATCCACCAGCCTCGGCCTCCCAAAGTGCTGGGATTACAGGCGTGAGCCACCGCGCCCAGCTGGATTTTCTATCTCTTCTCTTTCCTTCTTCATCCATCCCTGTGTTGGCAGGCTGATTTTTCTAAGGAAATATGATCAGTTGTTCCAGACATCACTGGAGATTGCTAGCTTCCTCCTCTCCTTTCTTTCTATTCCTGGTGGAAAGTTCATCAATGTCCAGTCCTGATGTTACCTAAGAGGAGCAGGGGACTAGGGCCTATGCTTCTCTCTCCCCTACCCCTCTCTAGTGTGGTGGAGATAGTCTCTCATTTGGAACACTTTCAGACTGTCAACACAAGGCTCTTAATTGAGAGAAAGCATTTAAGCTGCTGCCGCCCCTAAACACATCTTGTTCTTTCCTACGTATGTGCATGCAGACAAAGAAATTGATCAGTTAGTTATATCAGGTGCGCCAAATCAAGGGCAAAGTTAGTCCAGAAGGGAGAAACTCTTAACTATTAGCTTATTCAAGATTTGGAGAATAATAGACTTTTAATAACAAACATTTAAATTTAAAACAAAAAAGATTTCTAAAGCCTCTTGTAAGGTGGTTACCTTGTTAATTAAATAATCCCCCAAAGCTATTCTGGGCTCTCTAGTGTCAGCATCACTTTATTATCTCCTAGAAATGGAAAGCCTTCCTCTACATTTCCCATTCATAACCCTGCAAGTATTCATATCTGGTTGTAATTATCTTAACGGCAGATTTAATTTTAATAAACATTGATGTATTAGATTTATGTCATAATAACTTACATAGTTTAAAATTATGCTAAAAGAGAAACGGAAGTCGAATTGAGATGAGGCTTTTACTTGACTATATTAGATCTGAAATGGAAGAAAGGCTTTTATTTTATTTTCTTTAAAATTTTTTTACTTTGTTGAGATGGCATTTTGCTATTGTTGCCCCAGCTGGAGTGCAATGGCGCGATCTTGGCTCACTGCAACCTCTGCCTCTGGGGTTCAAACGATTCTCTTGCCTCAGCCTCCCAAGTAGCTGGGATTACAGGCATGCGCCACCATGCCCAGCTAATTTTTGTATTTTTAGTGGAGACGAGGTTTCACCATGCTGGTCAGGCTGGCCTCAAACTCCTGACCTTAGGTGATTCACTCACCTCGGTCTCCCAAAGTGCTAGGATTACAGTCGTGAGCCACCACACCTGGCCGAAAGAAAGGCTTTTGAAGATGGCACAATCAGGCGGTGCAAACTGCTCCCTACCTGTGCAGTTCTCTCTGGAAGGTAATGGATGGTACAGTTGAAGAAAAGAGATCCACAGAACCCTTGATGTCAGGCTAAAGAGAGGATATAATTATACAGCTCATTTTTTTGGTTTTTATTTGTTGGTTTTGAGACAAGGTCTCACTATGTTGCACAGGCTGGTCTCAAACTTCTGGGCTCAAGTGATCCTCCTCCTCAGTCTCCCTAATAATACAATTCATTTTTAACTAGCTGTATGCTAAAAGGGAATGGGGAATTAGTGGCATTATGAAAAGAGACAAGAAACATATTCTTCCATTTCAAATTCTGATGAACACATAAAGTAAGGCCCTGTTTGCTGCAAGGGTAGGGCCAGGAGTTGAAATACTAAGGGTAATAAAAATGGTCATCAGTTGCAAAGGAAGATCTCAAGGTTAGAGTTTAGGTAACATGTAGGACAATTGGACAAGGGTAGGGCTAAATGGATTGGGCTATAAAAAAGTTAATGTGAGGCAGGCAATTTTTAAAAAATGGATTTACAGTTTATCATCTGACCTACATCATAATGTCTTCATGAGAATGACACTCATAAATTGATTTCATGTTTCTCTGATCCAGAACATAGATTATTTTTAGCAGGAATGAATCTCAGAGATCATCTAGTGAACATTTCATTTTCAAAAAGTGACCATTTTCCCTCTGCGGCTTGTCCAAAGCCATACACAGTACACCCAAAAGCATGAGAAGAGCTAGGACTAGAATCCAGATTCCTAGATTCCTAGTTTTTTAGTTTGTCTTTTACATAAATACCAATCAGTTCTTGGAATTCAGCATTCCAAACTCCCCATGAAATACACTGGATACATAGGAAAATCCTATTTTGGAGATGAAGAAACTAAAGCTCAGAAAGGCGTAATGAGTTTTCCCAAATCACATGGCTAGACGCCTTACAGTCCCTGGGCCAATAGGCTTCTACCAAACCACACTGCCTTGTGGATTTTTAAAAAGTAAAACCTTAAATGCCATGTGCCTAGGCATAGAATTCATTCCCTCAATCTTTGTACTGTTATATACAATGCACTCTGCTAGTTGTCAGGAAAGATTACAAGACTATTTATTTTGTAAGACTAGATTTCTATTTTGCATGACTGAATATTGAACATTACCTAATTATTAGGGAAATGCATGTTTTTTGGTGGTTGATAGCTAGCAAGAAGTAAGTCTTGGTATACTACAACATTAGGAATATTTGTAAACTTTCACCTAAGGATGGGCTTCATTCAGATTCTTTACTGTTACTATATTACCCCATCCAGCTGGGTGCGGTGGCTCACATCTATAATCCCAACACTGTGGGAGGCCAAGGCGCGTGGATCATGAGGTCAGGAGATCGAGACCATCTTGGCCAACATGGTGAAACCTTGTGCCTACTAAAAATACAAAAATTAGCCGGCGTGGTGGTGTGCCTCTATAATCCCAGCTACTCAGGAGGCTGAGGCAGGAGAATCGCTTGAACCTGGGAAGTGGAGGTTGCAGTGAGCCAAGATCGTGCCACTGCACTCCAGCCTGGGCAACAGAATAAGACTCCATCTAAAAAACGGAAAAGAAAAAAAGAAAGAAAGAAAAAAAAGAGTTCAGTGAAACTGGCCAAGTTGCATTAGAAGGAGAAAGTCAGTAGAGGTTAGTGTTATAATCTGTAAATATACGTAAGGAATAGATCTAAGGAAGAAACTAAAAGAAGTAAGCAGAATGAAAGTATGGCCAGTAGTGAAACTATAATTTAGGGTAAGAAGTGGTTGCAGCTTTAGGAGAGTTTGCTGCTGGATTGTTTAGTTGACCCTTTATTTTACTTACTTAGGTTTGGTTTTATTTTTCTACAAAACGTATGCAAAGTCTAACACATTGCCTATGTAAATTTACTATGAACTACAAAATCTAATTTAGAAGCTTTATTAGTACTTCAATTAAGGCACATATTTAAGAAAAAGCAGAATTTTAGAATGTTAGTAAGTCCTATGTCTAAAAACAATCAATGTAAAACAAATATTCATACCTAGAGAACACAGTGAATCTGTTTATAAGGAACTACCAAATGCAAAATAGACTCTAACTGATGTTATATAGAGTTTTCCAAAGCAACAGGGAAGTGGAAACCAGCACATTTGGGGATTAGAGTCTATTGGAAATAGTTACAGATGAAAGTTTTGGGAAAAATCGATAATGCCCACCCCAGTTCTCAGAACTGAGGAATTCAAAGAATTTGAATAACTGAAGCAGAAGTTCACATGGGTAAACAAGAATGCCATCTAGACTGGATGTAACTAAGCTGCTAACTAGAGTGGCTCTGAAAATATCTTCCAAAAAACTTTGCTCTTGTCACTACTGTCACTTTGAATTAAGAGAGAAAGATGTATGGCTTAAATGAGTGCACTGCCTGTGAGACAAGGTTTTGTTCCATATGTTAAGCAGCTGTCGAGTAAAATTTGTCATTTTCCAGGACTGAAACAAGAAAGACACTAGTGATATATGTTTTGTTTGTGAAGAGACTATGCAAAGCTTTGTACCATGATTATTAGCTTATCATTCCTAGGAAACTTCATACCTGGGACCTAAGAAACCTCACTCAATATTTTTCTTTTTGGCCTAAATTTTTTGAAATAGGGAGTTACAATGCTAATTTTTTTCAAAAACTGTGCAGATACCTCTGGGAAACTTTTGTACGGTCCTTTTTAAATATATATATATTATATATATAAATATATAAAATATATTTATATATTTAAAATATATAAAATATATATTATGTATATTTTATATATTTAAAATATATATAAAAATATATATATATAACTTTAGCTGGGCATGGTGGTATATGCCAGTAGTCCTACCTACTGGGAAGGCTGAGGCAGGAGGATCACTTGAGCCCAGGAGTTCAAGGATGAAGAAAGCCATGATCGCACCACTGCACTCCAGTCTGGGTGACAGAGTGGGACCCTGTCTCTATTAAAAAACAAACAAACAAAAATCTATAACTTCAGAGGGAGTAGGAAAAGGAATTTTATTTTTAGCCAGCTGGGCATGGTGGGAGGCTCCTGTAGTCACAGCTACTTAGGAGGCTGAGGTGTGCCTGAGCCCAGGAGTTTGAGACCAGCCTGAGCAACATAGTGAAACCCCATCTCTAAATCAAGGAAAGAGAATTTTTGCATAGGATGAGGACTTGAGTAGAAGGCCTGGACATGAGGTAACTCATGGAAGGACTGTTTTTTTGTTGTTGTTTTATTTTTTTGTTTTGCTTTGTTTTTTGTTTTATTCACAACTGAGAAATTGTTAAGATATTAACAAATCCTAGTCCAGATTCAGGGATACTGGGGAGAAAACCCTGACTATTTTTGTTTGTTTGCTTTTTAACTAACTACCTTCCTTCCACTCCAAAAACAAACCCAACTATATATTAATCATTCCCCGCTTTTGAGTATTTTATAATCAAGCCTATAATTGTTTGAAGGACAAATCAGCTCTTTTATTACACTACGTGTCACTCATTTTGTGAACAGTTGTCCCAGTTCTTAAGTACATAGTTTATAACAACCTATGTATTTGTATAGGATGATTGTTAATTATCATCATCAAAAACATTCACATGTCTATATATATCCACACAAGTAGGCATTTACAAAGGAAATTCCAAAGACATATTCCCTTTCCTCAATCAGCCAATAATAACATTGACCCAAGACAATTAGTTTATGTGATAGATTTCTTGTCTCTCATTTTTATTCCTAAACCCCATCTCAGACCCTGAAACCTCAAAAGGAATTGTGTAGGATCATATACCTTATTGGTACTCGATAAATGATGATCAACTGTTGTTATTCCATTAGTCTTCATAATTTTCTCATATTATAAAAAAGACAGTCATTTATTTATATGAGTACTTGTCTTTAATCCTGTTTTATCCTAAGCTGTAGAGTCTCTGCAGGAACCAACCACCTTAATCTTTATTAAAAACAGGGCTCATTCAGGGTAGAAGCTCAGAGAACTTATAATTTTTTTGTTTTACAGGCTCAGTGGCTCACACCTGTAATCTTTTTTTTTTTTGGATGAAGTTTCCCTCTTGTTGTCCAGGCTAGAATGCAGTGGCACGATATTGGCTCACTGCAACCTCCACCTCCCAGGTTCAAGTGATTCTCCTGCCTCAGCCTCCCAAGTAGCTGGGATTATAGGCCCGTGCCACCATGCCCAGCTAATACTTTTATATTTTTAGTAGAGACGGGGGTTTCACCATGTTGGCCAGGCTGGTCTCGAACTCCTGACCTCAGGCGATCCACCCACCTCGGCCTCCCAAGTTGCTGAGAACCACCATGCCTGGCCACACCTGCAATCTCAACACTTTGGGAGGCTGAGGCAGGTGGATCACTTGAGCCTAGGAGTTCGAGACCAACCTAAGCAACATGGCAAAACTCTGTCTCTACAAAAAAATTTTTTAAAAAATTATCCAGGTGTGGTGGTCCACGCCTGTGATCTCAGCTACTTGGGAGGCTGAGGTGGGAGGATCACCTGAGCCCCAGGAGGTGGAGGCTACAGTGAGCCATGATTGTGCCACTGTACTCCAGCCTGGGCAAGAGAGTGAGACTTGTCTCAAAACAACAACAACAACCAAAAAAAACTGGTTATTTACTAAAAGACCTTCATGTGAAAGTTACATAGAATACTTTTTCTCCTGGGCCAGGTGTGGTGACTCACACCTGTAATCCCAGAACTTTGAGAGGCTCAGGTGGGAGGACTGCTTGAGTTAAGGAGTTCAAGACCAGCCTGGGCAACATAGTGAAACCCCCATCTCTACTAAAAATGAAAAAGTTAGCTGGGCATAATAGTGTATGCCTATAGTCCCAGCTACACATGGGGCTGAAGATGGGAGGATTGCTTGAACCCAGGAGGTTGAGGCTGCAATGAGCTATGATAGCACCACTGCACTCCAGCCTGGGCAACAGAATGAGACCCTGTCTCAAAAATAAATAAATATATAAAGAATCCTTTTTTCTCCTAATCTCTCTCTCTCTCTCTCTGTGTGCTGTCTTCTCAGTTTGCAACAGTCACAGCAGCTATGTTACAACCACAGAACAAGGTTTTGCAACAGTATGGCCTTGAAATAGAATACTGCCCAGTTGAAAACTTAAGCAATCAAAATGGAATATATGAAACCATGCCTGCTAGACTTCATGTGTTGCTTCTTATTAAGGAAAGCTATTGCCTTTTTCAGGAGAATGTTACTCTTTAAGTGGCAGTTTACCCTCTTTATATCAGAGTTCTCAATTGCTGTACTATTCAGACATAGCAGTGCAACTAAGACATAATCCTGTTGTCTAAAGTGTTACTTTAGTCACTAAAATGCAGCTTCAGAAAATGTATGTGTGCAACTACTTGGTAAAAGTCATTGGTAAAAACTTACTGTAAATGTCTACGTACCTGAACTCCATCAGCACGTGAATTTAACAGCTGCAATAGTGCTCTGAAGCCAAAGCCTGTTTGTCAAAAATGTGTTAATCTCTTTCTCTCTCATTTTTTTTTTCAAGAGGCCTCATTACTCAGGCCCCAGATGACTTGCTTGGGTTTCAAAGTGTTTTCTTTTTCCTCAGTTTTGATTCTGATATGAAATTGAAATGATAAATAGCAGCATGTGGGCCACCCTGATACACTGAAAATTCTCCTTAGGCTACACATGGTTCATGATAACTGTGTAATATGCTGCCATTAGTACTGCTTATCTGGCCATCTCAAAATATTGTGTAAACACAGCATATCCACTCAAGGCCAGCCTAATGGGAGTAACTCTTCCACATTTTCTCCATTCCTACATGCATAAGGTTATTTTTAATGTGGAAACTTGAAGAATTTTTTTAAAGTTTTTTTTTCAGCAATTGTGGGTAGATTGCCCAGCTTCTTATAAATGTCACACGCCGGTGGCCAACAGTTCAGTAATAGGGCTTTCCTAACCACACACAGTGCATCCAGCCAATCATCAGTCTCATGCTCTATCAAATAGTTTTAATCGTGTGACTGGGGGCACTATTTTAGGACAATTAGGTGAAACTGAACCCTCAGAATAAGCACGATTCTGGGGCAATATAGAATACCAGTTTCCTTTGCTCTTTTTTTTTTTTTTTCTATACAAGATTTTTGGTTTCTTGACTGGTTGGAATAACTTACTTTAGGTGATCTTGGCATTGGTTGAATTTTTCTATAAATTAAGATTTGTGTTAAGTAGTTTAATGGAAAGTCAAGTACCGAATAAGCTGTTATAAGCACTCTTAAATCCTTCCTTATACAGCACTTGAAGCTGTGAGGAGTTACATAAAATTGTCTTCACTTAATCTATTTTGATTCATAGTTAATGAAAAGTGATTGTTCACCTGTTACATATAACAGGACCAAAGGATGGTGAAAATTTGACCTGAAAAGTGAAGAATCTCTTGCATTTGTGACAGTGTCTATATAATACAAAGAAAAGTGAAGATTTGATGTGTACTCAGTTCTAGTTATTTTGAGAAACGGGGAAAATTAGTCTGGACTTTGTGGTCTAAATTATTTCATTTGGATTGGTCTCTTTGGGTTTGACTCTTTACATTAAAAAAATACTATTGCTTAAAAAAATACTGTTGCTCAAAAAAATGGCAGTGTGTCCATGTTGCTGATTCTCATCATAAAAAGAAAGCAAATGAAAGCAACTATTGAAGTCTCCAGCAAGAATAAACAACCATGTATATTCCTCTTACATGCATTACAGAGCAAACGTAGTCATTCAACTTGCAGGAAAGAATCACACACTATGATTTTCATTTTGTTTTTCCCAGATTGAGGGAAAACTTTGTTTGGAAGTTTATCTTCATTTTAAAGCCCATTAATAAAAAGGATCTGGAGTTCAACTCTTATGAAGCTCACTATGATTCTTTAGCTAAAAGTTTCTTGGCTTAGCCTTAGACTTATGATTCAGATTATTCTCGGTCTGCTGGCTTAGTTCAGAAACCAAGCACCCTGTACAACTCTGAATTAGAAGTCACAAAAAAACCCACTACTTTTCTTAACTACATGTATTTTATAAGAAGATTACGCCTTCTAAAATTAGCTCTATGATGGCAAAACAGCTGGATGAAAAGGGAAAAATTCAGAGACTCGTTTTGCTGTTTTAGACATATAAAATTCAACCGCCTCTTTGATTCTTAATCTCCATATGTTTTACAGTTTTATAAGACACACAGAACTGTGGTACATATGTATTTGAGTGTGATATGTATGGGTTTTTTATTTGCTGCTACATATTAGCAATCTAAAAATAGAAATACTTTTCATTTTTAAATAATGAGGTTTCGTGCATAATCTTGTAAGAATGAGAATTGAACTTTTTTTTTTTTTTTAGCAAGTTTGCCTTTTGCCAAAAGATACTGTCAGAGACCCTGACATTGTATTTTTACCCAGTCTGAAAATCTTTGTCTTTTTTTTTTTTTTTTTCTTTTTTTGAGACAGAGTCTTACTCTGTTGTCGCCCAGATTAGAGTGCACTGGCATGATCTCGGCTCACTGCAACCTCTGCCTCCCGGGTTCAATTGATTCTCCCTGCCTCAGCCTCCCGAGTAGCTGGGACTACTGGCTCGCACCACCATGCCTGGCTAATTTTTTTTTTTTTTTTTTTTGTATTTTTAGTAGAGATGGGATTTCACCATGTTGGCCAGCCTTGTCTTGAACTCCTGACCTCAGGTCATCCATACACCTTGGCCTCCCAAAGTACTGGGATTACAGCCTGGCCAACATGGTGAAACCCTGTCTCTACTAAAAATACAAAAAAGAAAAAATTAGCTGGGCGTGGTGGCGCACGCCTGTAGTCCCAGCTACTCGGGATGCTGAGGCAGGAGAATTGCTTGAACCCGGAAGGCAGAGGTTGCAGTGAGCCAAGATTGCACCATTGCACTCCAGCCTGGGCAACAAGAGCGAAACTCTTTCTCAAAAAAAAAAAAAAAATTTAGTTTTGTTTTTTTTTTTGCAAATGCAGAGAGAATTGAAACCACTGCCACAATCAAGACATGAACACACTCCCTGAAAATTCTCTTGTGCTACCTACCCCTTTGTGATTGAACCCCCACCCCACCCCCAAGCCCAGGCAATCACTTATCTGTTCTCTGCTCCTATAGTTTTACCTTTTCCAGAATGTCATATAAATGGAATAGTACAATATGTAGTCTTTTGAATCTGGCTTCTTTCACTTAGCAGAAGTTTGTGTTTTTGTTTTTGAGACAGAGTCTTGTTCGGTCGCCCAGGCTGGAGTGCAGTGGTATGAACACTGCTCACTGCAGTCTTGACTTCCTGGGCTCAAGTGATCCTCCCACCTCAGCTTCCTGTGTAGCTGGGACCACAGGCATATGCCACCGTGCTCACCTAATATTTTTATTTTATTTTTTGTAGAGATGGAGTCTCGCCATGTTGCCCAGGTTGGTCTCAAACTCTTGGGCTCAAGCAGTCCTCCCACCTCAGCCTCCCAAAGTGCTGGGATTACAGGCATTAGCCACTGTGCCCTGCCTGCAAAATGCTTTGCAGATTCATTCATATTCTTGTGTTTCAAGAGTGCATTCCTTTTTAATATATATATAATATATATTATATATGTATACATATATTATATATATTATATGTATTATTATATTATATATAATATGTATACATTATATATAATGTATACATATTATATATTATATAATAACATGTATATTATATATAATATGTATACATTATATATATAATATGTATACATATTATATATAATGTATACATATTATATATAATATACATATTATATATATATTATATATATTTTTTTTTTTCTTGAGACAGTCTCACTCTGTCCCCTGGGCTGGAGTGCAATGGTGTGGTCTCGGCTCACTGCAATCTCCGCCTCCCGGGTTCAAGCAGTTCTCCTGCCTCAGCCTCCTGAGTAGCTGGGACTACAGGCGTGTGCCACCACACTCAGCTAATTTTTGTATTTTTAGTAAAGACAGGGTTTCACTATGTTGGCCAGGCTTTTGAACTCCTGACGTTGTGATCCCCCCATCTCAGCCTCCCAAAGTACTGGGTTTACAGGTGTGAGCCACTGTGCCTGGCCTAAAAATATATTTTTTAAAGGTTCTGCAAAAAAGATAATAGCTGGATACTGTGGCTCATGCCTGTAATCCCAGCACTTTGGGAGGCTGAGGCGGGCGGATTGCCTGAGGTCAGGTGTTTGAGACCAACCTGGGCAACATGGTGAAACCCCATCTCTACAAAAAATACAAAAATTAGTTGGCATAGTGGCACACACCTGTGGTCCCAGCTACTTGAGAGGCTGAGGTGGGAGGATTGCTTGAGCCCGAGAGGTAGAGGCTGCAGTGAGCCAAGATCATGCCACTGCCCTCCAGCCTAGGCAACAGAGTGAGACCCTTGTCGCAAAAAATAAAAAAAAAATAGTAATTTATATTTAAAAAGAGGTGGTATCTTACTATGTTGCCCTGGCTGGAGTGCAGTGGTTTTTCACAGGCAGGACCTGACTGCTGAAGAACTCATTCCTTATTTATTTTATCTTATTTTTTTGAGACAGAGCTTCACTCTGTTGCCCAGGCTGGAGTGCAGTGACACGTTCTTGGCTCATTGCCACCTCTGCCTCCCAGGCTCAAGCAATTCTCCTGCCTCAGCCTCCCGAGTAGCTGGGCTTACAGGCGTGCTCCACCATGCCCAGCTAATTTTTGTATTTTTAGTAGAGACGGGCTTTCACTATGTTGGCCAGGCTGGTCTCAAACTCCTGACCTCAAGTGACGCATCCGCCTTGGCCTCCCAAAGTATTGAGAGCCAGGTGTGAGCCACTGCTCCTGGCCTCATTCCTTTTTTATTACTCTTGGCATTTCATCATATGGATGTGCTACAGTTTATCCATTCACCAGTTGAGGGACATCTGGGCTATTTCCAGGTTTTGGTTATGACAAACAAAGCTACCACAAACATTTGTGTTCAGATTTTCAGTGAACAATTTTAACTTCACTATGGTAAATACCTAGGAGTGAGAGTGCTGGGCCTCGGGTAATTCTGTGTTTAATTGTATTTTTAAAACTGCCAGCCAAGCACGGCGGCTCACGCCTGTAATCCCAGCACTTTGGTAGGCTGAGGTGGGTGGATCATTTGAGGTCAGCAGTTCGAGACCAGCCTGGCCAACATGGTAAAACCCCATCTCTACTTAAAAATACCAAAATTAGGTGGGTGTGGTGGCAGGCACCTGTAGTCCCAGCTACACCTTAGGCTGAGACAGGAGAATCGCTTGAACCCGGGAGGTGCAATTGAATTCAACTCAATTGCAGTGAGTTGAGATTGTGCCATTGTGCTCCAGCCTGGGTGACAGAGTGAGACTTCATGTCAAAAAAAAAAAAAAAAAAAAAGACACTCTTAAGAGAATGAAAAGACAACTCATACAGAGAGAGAAAATATTTCTCCTTCTCTGTCTTCTCTGTCTTGCAGATATGCAAATCACATAACTGACATTTGACTTGTGTCCAAAATACATAAAGAACTCCCAAAACTTGACAATAAGAAAACAAACAGCCCAGTAAAATAATGGGCAAAAGACTTGAGTAGACATTTAACCAAAGAAGAGGCATGGCTGAAAAACAGACACATGAAAAGTTGTTTAACAACATTATTCATTAGAGAAATGCAAATTAAAACCACAAAAAATACTACTACACAACTGTTAGAATAAAATAAACAAATAAAGCAACCCACAAACATTTGTGTTCAGATTTTCAGGTGAACAATTTTAACTTCACTATGGTAAATACCTAGAAGTGAGAGTGCTAGGCCTCAGGTAATTCTATGTTTAACTGTATTTTTTTTTTTTTTTTGAGACGGAGTCTCGCTCTGTTGCCCAGGCTGGTGGGCAGTGGCACTCTGTCGCCCAGGCTGGTGGGCAGTGGCGCGATCTCGGCTCACTGCAAGCTCCGCCTCCCAGGTTCACACCATTCTCCTACCTCAGCCTCCCGAGTAGCTGGCACTACAGGCTCCCGCCACCACGCCTGGCTAATTCTTTTTGTATTTTTAGTAGAGACGGGGTTTCACCATGTTAGCCAGGATGGTCTCGATCTCCTGACCTCGTGATCCACCTGCCTCAGCCTCCCAAAGTGCTGGGATTACCGGCCTGAGCCACTGCGCCCGGCCGTTTAACTTTATTTTTAAAACTGCCGGCCAGGCACAGTGGCTCATGCCTGTAATCCCAGCACTTTGGGAGGCCGAGGTTGGTGGATCATTTGAGGTCAGCAGTTCAAGACTAGCCTGGCCAAGATGGTAAAAACCCACCTCTACTAAAAATACAAAAATTAGCTTGGTGTGGTGGCAAGTGCCTGTAGTCCCAGCTACTTGGGAGGCTGAGACAGGAGAATCGCTTGAACCGGGAGGTGGAGGTTGCAGTGAGCTGAGATCACGCCACTGTATTCCAGCCTGGGTGACAGAGCAAGACTGTTTCAAAAGAAAAAAGAAAAAACAAAACAAAAAACTGCCCAACTGTTTTCTAGAGTGTCTGTATCACTATCCATTGCTATTATCAATGTATGAGAGAAACCAGTAGCTCCCTATTTTCACAAGTGCTTGGAATTGTCAGATTTTTTATTTTAGTTATTCTGACAGTTGTGTAGTAGTATTTTTTGTGGTTTTAATTTGCATTTCTCTAATGACTAATGTTGTTAAACAACTTTTCATGTGTCTGTTTTTCAGCCATGTCTCTTCTTTGGTTAAATGTCTACTCAAGTCTTTTGCCTATTATTTTACTGGGCTGTTTGTTTTCTTATTGTCAAGTTTTGGGAGTTCTTTATATATTCTGGACACAAGTCAAATGTCAGTTATGTGATTTGCATATCTGCAAGACAGAGAAGACAGAGAAGGAGAAATATTTTCTCTCTCTGTGTGAGTTGTCTTTTCATTCTCTTAAGAGTGTCTTTTTTTTTTTTTTTTTTTTTGAGATGAAGTCTCACTCTGTCACCCAGGCTGGAGCACAATGGTTCAATCTTGGCTCACTGTAACCTCTGCCTCCCAGATTCAACCCATTCTCCCGCCTCAGCCTCCCAAGTATCTGGGACTACAGGCATGTGCCACCATGCCCAGCTAATTTTTGTATTTTTAGTAGAAACGGGATTTCACCATGTTGACTAAGCTGGTCTTGAACTCCTGACCTCAATGATCCACCTGCCTCGGCCTCCCAAAGTGCTGGGATTACAGGCATAATACAAAATTTTTGTTTTGATGAAATCCAAATTGTCAGCTTTGCTTCTATGGATCATGTTTTTGATATTCTATCTAATAACTCTTTGCCTAACCCAAAGTTGCATATATATTTTTCCTATATTTTATTCTAAAAGTTTTATTTGAGTCTATGATGCATTTTGAGTTTATTTTTTGTATCAGTCTTTGTCTTTTAATTGGATAATTTAATTCTTTTATATTTAATGTAATTGCTGATATATTTGAATTTGTAACTATCATCCTATTTTTTTTTTTTTTTTTTTTAGACAGATTCTTGTTCTGTCGCCCAGGCCAGAGTGCAGTGGCGCTATCTCGGCTCACTGCAAGTTCCGCCTCCCGGATTCAGGCCATTCTCCTGCCTCAGCCTCCCGAGTAGCTGGGACTACAGGCGCCAGCCACCTCGCCCGGCTAATTTTTTGTATTTTTAGTAGAGATGGGGTTTCACCGTGTTAGCCAGGATGGTCTCGATCTCCTGACCTCGTGATCTGCCCGCCTCGGCCTCCCAAAGTGCTGGGATTACAGGCATGAGCCACCGCGCCCAGCTACCATCATCCTATTTTGTGCTTTCTGCATGTTCCTTCTGTTCTAGTTTACTTTCCTTCTTTGCTTTCTTTTGAATTATTTTCTTTTTCATTTCAACTTTTCCTCCTCTACTAGTTTGCAATTTATACTCAGTTTTTGCTTTCTTTTCATGGCTCATCAACAGTGCTATTTAAAGTGTGGTTTTAGGCCCGGGACGGTGGCTCACACCTATAATCTCAACACTTTGCGGGGCTGAGGTGGGAGGATCCCTTGAGCACAAGAGTTCAATACCAGCCTGGGCAACACAGTGAGACCTCATCTCTACAAAAAATAAAACAAAAAATTAACCCAGCATGATGGCACATGCCTGTAGTCCCAGCTACTTGGAAGGCTGAGGCAGGAGAATCACTTGAGCCTGGGAGTTCAAGGCTGCAGTGAGCTGTGATCATACCATTGCACTCCAGTTGGGGCGACAGAGTGAGACCCTGTCTAAAAAAAAAAAAAAAAAAAGAAAAAGAAAAATGAAAAGAAAAAGCATGGTCTTAAATAATTAGTATCAAGCTGGGAGCTTGTTATAAATGTAAATTGTTAGGCCTTCCCCCAGACCTTTTAAATCCTGCTTGTTTTTTTTTGAAATAAAGGTCTCACTCTCTTTCCCAGGCTGGAGTACAGTGGTGTCATCAGGACTCACTGCAGCCTCAAACTCCGTGAGTCAAGGGAGTCACTACACCCAGCCAGGATCAGTTTCTTAAGTACATTCTTTAGAACTTCCTTTTATGAATATTGTGGAAGCAAAATCTCTCACTTAATTTGCCTTAAATGCCTGTTTTTCATCTTCCTTTTTGAACTTTTTATTTATTTATTTATTTATTTATTTATTTATTTATTCTTTTTTTGAGATGGATTCTTGCTCTGTGGGCTAGGCTGGAGTGCAGTGGCCTAATCTTGGCTCACTGCAGCCTCCGCCTCCCGGGTTCAAGCAATTCTCGCACCTCAAACTCCCGAGTAGCTGGGATTATAGGTGCACGCCACCACACCTGGCTAATTTTTGTATTTTTAGTAGAGGCAGAGTTTCACCATGTTGGCCAGTTTGGTCTTAAACTCCTGACCTCAAGTGATTCACCCACCTCGGCCTCCCAAAGTGCTGGGATTACAGGCATGAGCCACTGCGCCTGGCAAAAAGCTATTTTTTGAGGGGTAAAATTCGAAGTTCGCACTTATTTTTTTCTCTTGTGAAGTCAGCAGTCAATCAGCTTCTGAGATCATTTGTCTCTGGTATGCTGTTGTTTCACTATGTTGTGTTTAACTGAAAATACTTTTTTTTTTTTCAATCCTGGTTGAAATTCAGTGGACTTCTTAAATCTGTGTTTTTAAACAGATTGGTCCTAAAAATTTCTTAGCTACTGTCTCTTCAAATATTACCCTTTTGGCCAGGCATGGTGGCTCACACCTATAATCCCAACACTTTGGGAGGCCAAGGCAGTAGAATGACTTGAGCCCAGGAGCTCAAGAGGAACCTGGGTAACATAGTGAGGCCCCGTCTCTACAGAAAATAAATTTTTTAATTAGCTAGGCATGTTGGCACATGCCGGTGGTCCCAGCTACTCGGGAGGCTGAGGTGGGAGGATCGCTTGAGCCCAGGAGTTCAAGGCTGCAGTGAGCCATGGTTGTGCCACTGCACTCCAGCCTGAGCAGCAGAGCAAGAACTTATCTTAAAAAAAAAAATTACCTCTTTACCATTTTCTCTCTCCTTGCCCTCCAGAACTCCAAATTTATCAATACATGTTAGATTGTCTTAATTTATCCTCCATATCTATTTACTGCTCTTTCATGTTTCCCTTCTTCTTGTCTTTCTTTACTGAAGGCTGGATAATTTTCTATTGTCATATCATTCAGTTCGTTTATTTTTCTGTTCACTTGTATGTAATCTGAGGTTAAACTTGTCCATTATTTTATTCATTTCATTTCTAGAAGTTCTATTTTTTAAAACTATTAGGCTATTTTCTATAGTTTCCTGTTTTAAATAGGTATTTTCCGTTCCTTTTTTTTTTTTTTTTTTTTGAGACAGGTTCTCACTCTGTCACCCAGACTGGAGTGCACCCTCGACCTCCTTGGGCTCAAGCGATCCTCCCACCTCAGCACCCCAAGTAGCTGGGACTACAGGCGTGTGCCACCACACCTGGCTAATTTTTGTATTTTTGGTAGAGATGGGGTTTCACCATGTTGCCCAGGATGGTCTGGAACTCCTGGGCTCAAGCAATCCTCTTGCCTTGGCCTCCCATAGTACTGTGATTAAAGGAGTGAGCCACCATGTCAGCCTTAAATAGGTATTTTCTTTCTTCTTTTTTTTTTTTTGTCAAGAGAATTAAATCGTTTATTGATTACACATGATAATGTATGACACACAAACTTCATTCCCATCTATAATTTTATCTGGTACCATTATTCAATTTAGATACATTGCATAGGATGTGCCAACAATCTTTTTTTTTTTTTTTTTTTTTGAGACGGAGTCTCACTCTGTCACCTAGGCTGGAGAGCGGTGGAGCGATATCAGCTCACTGCACCCTCCACCTCCTGGGTTCAAGGGATTCTCCTGCCTCAGCCTCTGGAGTAGCTGGGAGTACAGGCACAGGCCACCATGCCCAGCTAATTTTTTTTTTTTTTTTTTGTATTTTTAGTAGAGACATGGTTTCACCTTGTTGCCCAGGATGGTCTGGATCTCCTGACCTCCTGATCCGCCCGCCTCGGCCTCCCAAAGTACTGGGATTAGAGGCGTGAGCCACCACACCCTGCCAACAATCATTTCTATAACCAATAATTCCATGATTTTGCTTGAGTAATCCCTTTTAATGATGAACTTCAGGTGACAACAGTAACTATCAGTTCAACTATACCAAGGTTTGTGAAGACAACGGCTTTTCCACCCAAGCAGGTTGCATATAAATTCCAAATAGAACCTGGCGTCAGGCCAGGCACGGTGGCTCACGCCTGTAATCCCAGCACTTTGGGAGGCCAAGGCGGGTGGATCACCTGAGGTCAGGAGTTCAAGACCAGCCTAACCAACATGGAGAAA
Source organism: Pan troglodytes (assembly GCF_028858775.2). Classification (NCBI taxonomy): domain Eukaryota; kingdom Metazoa; phylum Chordata; class Mammalia; order Primates; family Hominidae; genus Pan; species Pan troglodytes. Next base: position 57,805,731 of record NC_072414.2, read on the forward strand.
CCCCGTCTCTACTAAAAATACCAAAAAAATTAGCTGGGCGTGGTGACAGGCGCCTGTAGTCCCAGCTACTTGGGAGGCTGAGGCAGGAGAATGGCGTGAACCCGGGAGGCGGAGCTTTCAGTGAGCCGAGATCGCACCATTGCACTCCAGCCTGGGCGACAGAGCGAGACTCCGTCTCAAAAAAAAAAAAAAAAATACAAAATTTAGCTGGGCATGGTGCCGCATGCCTGTAATCCCAGCTACTCAGGAGGCTGAGGCAGGAGAATCGCTTGAACCCTGGAGGCAGAGGTTGCGGTGAGCCGAGATCGTGTTATTGCACTCCAGCCTAGGCAACAAGAGGGAAACTCCGTCTCAAAAAAAAAAAAAAAAAAAAAAAAAAAAAAAACAACCTGGCATCACCTGAAGGAATTCTAACTTCATACTGTTGGGGAAATTTACCAAGATGGCTTCAGAGTAGACTAACTTTACACAGCACTTAAAAAAAAAAAAAGACACATTTATTGAGTGTCATGATCAGACTATTACATTTAGCAATGAACAGCATGGGTGCAAAAAAAAAAAAAAATCTACATTAAAACCCTTTGTTGGAATGCTTTATACTTTCCACAGAAGAGAAACTAAAATAAGCTGTTATGCATAATTAGTCACAAATACAGTCCTTGAGTTTTTTGCCCATCCACATGAGTATTTGTCTAAAACATGTCTTCTTTGTAGCAGCTGGGCCCTGCCACCACAGTACTTGGCTGAGTTGATGAATCTATTGTAAGCTGTAGCTCCACTGGGTCACTTCTCTGGCTCTCCTCTCCTGCTAAGCTTTGTTTCCTAATTAAAATCTTCTGCCACTGCCATAGCTACTGCTGCTACTGGAACCGCCACGGCCACCTTGGTTTCGTGGTTGGGCAAAGTATTGGCCTCCACCACCATAGGGGCCAGAGCTTCTGCCTCCAAAGTTTCTTCCCTTCATGGGTCTGAAATTTGAAGACCGATTGTTGTAATTGCCAAAATCATCGTAGCTTCCACCACCCCCAAAATTGCTTCCATCATTACTAAATCCATTATAGCCATCCCCACTGCCACCATATCCACCACCACCACAGCTGTCATTAAAGCCACCAAGACCACTTAAGTTTCCTCCATGACCAAAATTGTCATTCCCACCGAAACTACCTCCATGACCACCACCAAAGTTTCCAGAGCCACTTTGACCTCTGTGGCTGGCTGAAGCACCAGCCATCTCTTGCTTTAACAGGGCTTTCCTAACTTCACAGTATGGTTATTTCTGAATGACAGTCTTATCCACAGAGTCATGGTAGTCAAAGTTTATAAAGGCAAAGCCCCTTTTCTTGCCACTGACTCGGTCAGTCATGATTTCAATCACTTCAATTTTTCCATACTGTTCAAAATAATCTCTTAGGTGCTGTTCTTCAGTGTCTTCTTTTTTTTTTTTTTTTTTTTTGGGACGGAGTTTCACTCTGTCGCCCAGGCTGGAGTGCAATGGTGCAATCTCGGCTCACCACAACCTCCGCTTCCCAGGTTCAAGTGATTCTCCTGCCTCAGCCTCCCAGAGTAGCTGGGATTACAGGCATGCGCCACCACACCCGGCTAATTTTGTATTTTTAGTAGAGACTGGGTTTCTCCATGTTGGTCAGACTGGTCTTGAACTCCCGACCTCAAGTGATCCGCCCACCTTAGCCTCCCAAAGTGCTGGGATTATAGGCGTGAGCCACTGGGCCGGGCCCTGTGTCTTCTTTAATGCCACCAACAAATATCTTTTTCACAGTTAAGTGGGCACTGGGTCTTTGAGAATCTTCTCTTGAGACAGCTCTCTGTTTCCACAGCTCTTTCATCCACCTTGCGTGGCCTTGCATTCACGGCTGCATCCACTGCCTCCACAGGGGCATATGTGACAAACCCTAAGCCCCTGGAGCGCTTGGTGCTTGGATCTCTCATTACCACACAGTCTGTGAGCGTTCCCCATTGCTCAAAATGGCTCCTCAGGCTCTCATTCCAAGCTCAACCCTCCAGTGAAGAGCTTCCTCTGCTGTTGTGGTTCTTTAGGAAACTCCGCCTTAGACATGATGGCAGGGGGAAGAGAGACTTTAACGATGCTCCCTCCGTGGGGTTCATGAGCCTAATAAATAGGTATTTTCTACTTTGTATTTTTTTTTTCTTAAATAAGTAAAATGGTGACCAGGCATGGTGGCTCATGCCTGTAATCCCAGCATTTTGGGAGGCTGAGGAGGGTGGATCACCTGAGGTCGGGAGTTCGAGACCAGCCTGACCAAAGTGGAGGAACCCCATCTCTACTAAAAATACAAAAGTAGCCAGGCATGGTGGTGCATGACTACTCCCAGCTACTCCAGAGGCTGAGGCAGGAGAATCGCTTGAACCCAGGAGGTGGAGGTTGCTGTGAGCCAAGATCGCGCCATTGCACCCAGCCTGGGCAACAAGAGCAAAACTCCGTCTCAAAAAAAAAAAAAAAAAAAAGAAGTAAAATGTTTTTTTCACCTTGTATGTGTGATAATTTAAATTTCTCAAATATTTGTAGATGTTTTCCATTTAATTCTATTGTATGTGATTTCTTCTTTCTTCTGGTTTTCATTTATATAGTAGCATTTCTTTGAGTGCTTAATGTTTGTTACTGTGAGCTGCTCAATTTTCTTAGAAAATAATTTGTGAGTTATTGAGGTACCTTCCTCCAGAGAAGATTTGTATTTGTTTCTTCCACCCACCTGGGGCCTGCCTACTCAACTTAGAGTAATAGCTTGAGGCTTTTATGAACCTGTTTTGGCTGTAGATCATCACAAGTCAGTCTTTCAGTGACAGTATTTTTTAGTACTTAGTTCTACTTAGTCCCACAGGAACTTTTTGTGCAGTACCCTGAGGATGAATGGATATGCTGGTTTTCATCTCCACCTAAAGGGTCCAAGCTTTATTGGGAGAATGGTCTCCAATGGGATTCTCCAAGCCCTCGGCTTTACCTTGTCTCTGGAACCATTGTGAAGCCCAAGCTGCAGTTCACCAGGTTGAGCAAATGCCCTTAGGGCAAAGTGATCTCAGGGCCATAGCATCAAACAACCCCAAGAGCATCATTTAGGTGAATAGAATCCAAATGGTGCCTCCTGGTGTTGTACACCTGGACAGTGTTGTCCACTTACCTGTCTGGATTCCTTCTTCACTTCTCTTTGACCTAATAATTTCTTTCTTTCTTGCCCATGCTCAATGCTTCTAAGAGATTTAAGATTTTTTAAATTCAGCCTTTTTAATTGTTTCCAGTGGGAGGTGCAGTGTGAATTCCTAGCCTGCCATATACCTGGAAACAGAGCTCTCAAAACTCAACTTGATATACCCTACGATTTATAAAAATATCTGATAGCCCCATTTGTTCAATTCATAATTACCTTTTTTTTTTTCTGGCACCAAAGCTTTAAGTAGGAATAGTTTGATGGAATCGGAAAGAATCCATAATCCATGGTACTTAACTCTTCCCTCATGAATATTGCTAACAAATGTATGGATTTACATTGAAATACCAAAGTAGCTCAAAGATCTCATAGTGACCACAATTTTTAAAATAGTGACCACATTTTAAAATATTTCTCAGAAAATGAGTATGTTAAACCAAAATCATGTGTGTCACTTGCATGGAAAGTGCTGTGTCTCCATAGTTACACTAAAACATAACAAGTACAAAGGGGAAATGTCTCTTGGTGGTTGATAAGCTAAACGGAAGTGAGTCTTGTTCTACTATAATACTAGAAATGTTTTTAAACTTTTGCTCAAGGATGGAGGGTTTCATATCCTTCTGTATTACCCCTTGCTAAAACATAAGTAAGCATAGTTATGGAAAAAACACATGGGCAGTCATTGCTAAGACTCAGTGTATTGATGTCGTGTAGAAAAACATGATACAGAGATCTGTTTTTGTGGTTTATTTAATTGTCTTTGTTGTTATAGTATTTGCTCTGAAGTATAACTCTATAAAATTTTAACAAAGACAAAGACAATCTGTCTTAGCCCAATATTAGCCCTATTCCCCACTTGGGAAAAAGTATTTTATAACACATATCAAATCAGCCTTGGAGACCATAGCATCCAATTATGCCTAGAGTGTACTACATATTCGATAAGTGTTTGTTGAGTCAATTACTTAATGGACAATATATAATGGGTTGTTGTAAATAAAGCAGAGCAGTGACTAAAATGTTGACTTGGTCATATTGTGGGAGCATTAAAGAAGGAAAACGCCTGGGATTCAATGCCCATTCTAGGGCTGTCTGGTGCTATGGCTCTGGGTAATCCATAACCACCCGGGGCCCCAGTTTCTTCATTACTTGCCCTGTTCTTTGGTCAGACTGCACAGTCACTCCCTGTACATGCAGCATAATTTCCCAGTTCAGGGTCCTTGTCCTTATGGTTATCTAAAATGCCCTTGCCCCATCCACTGTATGACTAAACCTATCTAGTCATGATATCCTACTTCTTTTAATCCTTCTAGTATAAATACTCTCCCACCAAGCTTCCTTGACACCACCCTGACTAGAAGCTAACTTTTCCTCTGAGCTTTTTGAATAGCATCTTTTTTCTTTTAACTCAAATGGTGTCATTTTTAATACTTTATAGCTTATATTATGATCTTTTATGTCGATATCCATACTATACTGCTTCTTTGCTAGACTGAATGTTCATAAGGGTAGAACCCATGCTTGTTATATTTTTGTAGTTCTCCATAACACCTAGCAAAATACATTAAAGATTATATGTGCTCAGTAAATATCTGTTGAATCTGAATATAGAACATAATAATGCTTTTAATGCTTTCCTTTCTCTCTTTTCTTTCTTTCTCTTTCTTTTCTTTAATCTTTCTTTTATTTTCTCTTTCTTTCTCTTCCTTTCTTTTCCTTTCCTTTTCTTTCCTTTCCTTTCTTTTCTTTTCTTTCTTTTTGATAGGCTCTCATTCTGTCGCCCAGGCTGGGGTGCAGTGGTGCGATCTTGGCTCACTGCAACCTCCACCTCCTGGGTTCAAGTGATTCTCCTGCCTCAGCCTCCCCAGTAGCTGGGATTACAGGTGCCTGCCACAACACCCAGCTCTTTTTTGTATTTTTAGTAGAGACAGGGTTTCACCATGTTGGCAGGCTGGTCTCAAACTCCTAGTCTCAAGTGATCTGCTTGCCTTGGCCTCCCGAAGTGCTGGGATTACAGGCATGAGTCACTGCACCCCGTCCAATAATAATGCTTTTGTTTTCTTTTCTTTCTTTCTTTCTTTCTTTTTTTTTTTTTTTTTTTTTTTTTTGAGGCAGAGTTTTGCTCTGTCCCCCAGCTGGAGTGCGGTGGTGGGATCTCGGCTCACTGCAACCTCTGCCTCCCAGGTTCAAGTGATTCCCCGGCCTCAGCCTCCTGAGTAGCTGGGACTACAGGCATGCGCCACATGCCCGGCTAATTTTTTCTTCTTATTTTAGTAGAGACAGGGTTTCACCACGTTGGCCAGAATGGCCTCTATCTCCTGACCTCCTCGTGATCCACCTGCCTCAGCCTCCCAAAGTGCTGGGATTACAGGCATGAGCCACTGCACCTGGCCCCAGTAATGCTTTTCTTGCTGATGATAGAGGGCTGCATCAAATTATAGCTTGAGGCCATTTATACCTTGTAGGCCAATGATTGTGGAGCATTAATGGGGAATGCTGGATATAAATAAGTAAGGAAAATTGCATAAGCTATTTATCCATTAATGGGAGAAGAAAAGAAAATACTTGGGTGGATCAGATCCCATTTCAAAGCAGAGATGAAAGTGAAATTGAAGCAAGAGTAGAAAGCAACAAGAGCAGCATAGGTTGGTTATTCTATTTTGGTCATTTAAGAAAGTTCTTTTCTCAACTGCCTGTTTTTAGACTATGCATACCTGTGTATAGCTAACATAGTATGTACCTAGTTTTGACAGATTCCCTGAGGACTTGAGCCAGAAGATGAATTGCATCTTTAGAATATGGTCAATAATTTCACAGACATAGTGTTGAGTGAAAGAAAACAAATACAATACATGCTGTCTGATCCTATTAATATGAAGTTCAAAAACAGGCAAAACTAAATTGTGGTGATAAAAGTCAAAACAGTGGTTATCCCTAGAGGGTGCTGACTAGTATAGGGCACAGAGATTCTTCAGAGGTGCTAGTAACAATCTATATGTTGATCTGAGTGGTGTTACATGGTACATACACATATAAAAATATTTTGAGTTGTCCACTTAGAAGTTATGCACTTTGGCCGGGCGCGGTGGCTCGCGCCTGTAATCCCAGCACTTTGGGAGGCCGAGGCAGGCGCATCACCTGAGGTCAGGAGTTCGAGACTAGCCTGGCCAACATGGCGAAACCCCATCTCTACTAAAAATACAAAAATCACCCGGGCGTGGGGGTGGGCGCCTATAATCCCAGTTACTCAGGAGGCTGAGGCAGGAGAATTGTTTGAACCTGGGAGGCAGAGGTTGCAGTGAGCTTCCGAGATTGTGCCAATGCACTCCAACCTGGGCAACAAGAGCAAGACTCCATCTTAAAATAAAATTTAAAAAAAAAAAAAAAAAAAAAAAGGCCAGGCGCGGTGGCTCATGCCTATAATCCCAGCACTTTGGGAGGCCGAGGAGGGCAGATTACATGAGGTCAGGAGTTTGAGACCAGCCTGGCCAACATGGTGAAACACAGTCTCTACTAAAAATACAAAAATTAGCCAGGCGTGGTGGCAGGCGCCTGTAATCCCAGCTACTCGGGAGGCTGAGGCAGGAGAATTGCTTGAGCCTGGGAGGCGGAGGTTGCAGTGAGCCGAGACTGTGTCACTGCACTCCAGCCTGGCTAACAGAGCGAGACTCTGTCTAAAAAAAAAAAAAAAAAAAAAAAGGTTGTGCACTTTACTGTAGGTAAGTTATATCTCAATTTAAAAAAGAATCCAAATTGCCTTCTGTATCCCTGATGAACAGGTAAAGGATAGATTGGAGCTATGCAGTGTGTTTCCTGGAAAAATAAAGCAGACTTTTTAAAATTCCAGAGTTTTCTCCAGGAACCTGTGACCAGATGGCTCTTATAAATAATGCATCAAAATATGGTTAGGACTAGAAGAATTCATGATGTGTGATAAAAAGAAAACAACCAATGATCATATAGTTTACTCTTTTTGGCTTTCATTGCAATTTTCTGGAAGAGTCAGGATTACTAATAAATGGTCATGCAGCAAGAATGGAATAAGTCCTGCAGCACGAGGGTACTTGCTGGCTGTGAAACCTTCAATAACTTTCAGGCTTTCTGGGCACTGGATGCTTCCTCTGCTAAATGGAAAAATATTTTACCCGCTCGAAGATAGGGGAAAGGATCAAGTGATCTCTTAAGGCTCTTTCCAGCTTGTAAAATCTTTGGCTTGGCCGGGTGCAGTGGCTCATGCCTGTAATCCCAGCTCTTTGGGAGGCTAAGGTGGGTGGATCACGAGGTCAGGAGTTCGAGACCAGCCTGGCCAATATAGTGAAACCCTGTCTCTACTAAAAATACAAAAATTAGCTGGGCATGGTGGCACGAGCCTATAGTCCCAGCTACTTGGGAGGCTGAGGCAGGAGAATTGCTTGAACCCAGGAGGCAGAGGTTGCAGTGAGCTGAGATTGCACCTCTGTACTCCAGCCTGGGCAACAGAGGGAGACTCTGTCTTAAAAACAAAACAAAACAAAACAAAACAAAAAAACAAAGACTCTTTGGCTTATGGAAATTGAAACTATAAAGAACCAACTGTGAGCTGAGTGCAGTGGCTCATGCCTGTAATGCCGCCGTTTTGAGAGGCTGAGGCGGGCGGATCACCCAAGGTCAGGGGTTTGAGACCAGCCTGGCCAACATGGTGAAACCCCATCTCTACTAAAAATACAAAAATTAGCCAAGCATGGTGGCGGGCACCTGTAATCCCAGCTACTCAGGAGGCTGAGACAGGAGAATCGCTGGAACCCGGGAGGCAGAGGCTGCAGTGAGCTGAGGTCGTGCCACTGCACTCCAGCCTGGGCAACAGAGCGAGACCCTGTCTCAAAAAAAAAAAAAAACTGTAATAATAAAATCTGTAAAAATATGTAACAGGCAACAAACAATGTAGGTGGCCACACCAAATAGAGATCCAGGCAGAAAACACCTTTTCAGATACAGTGAGCTACCTGAAACCATTTGCTGTTGTTCTCTTGGGATTTCCTTATCTTTCAGCAAGTTTACCTAATAATACTTAAAAAAAAAAAAGAAAAAGAAAAAGAAAAAAAAAAGGTAAGGGAACAGTTTTAGACCCCAATCAAGGAAAGCATTAATTATATGGTGAGTTTGTCTGTTATGAGTTCACATTTGCAGAGACTAAATCCATTGCAGAAAGTGGTATTTTGTAAAATATATGAGCAGAGAAGGAGTACTAGTCTAAGTTTGGCTCAAAATCTCACAGCTAGGTGGCTAGGCGCGGTGGCTCACTCCTGTAATCCTAGCACTTTGGGAGGCTCAGGCAGGTGGATCACTTGAGCCCAGGAGTTCGAGACCAGTCTGGCTAGCATGGTGAAACCCCATCTCTTCTAAAAATATAAAAATTAGCCAAGTGTAGTGTGGCCCACTCCTGTAGTCCCAGCTACTTGAGGGCTGAGGTGGGAGGATCACTTGAACCCTGGAGGCAGAGGTTGGAGCCGAGATCGCACCATGATACTCTAGCCTGGGTGACAGAATGTGACTGTCTCAAAAACAAAAATCAAACAAAAAAAACCCCTCACAGCTAGAAGGAACTGCATGGCATCATCTCTGCTTTCAACACTAGTAAGCAAGCATCATCTCTTCGTTTCTATTTTCCTAAAGAGGCCAGTGAGGCTCCATGAGGCTAAATGACTTGCCTATGGTCACACAACTGGGAGAAGCACAGAGTGAAGAAAAAAACAGTTCTCAGGCTTCCAGCTAGCTGTATCCTCCACTGCACCATTCTGCCCCTTGTGGTTCCTTTCGGATTGACTTGAACTCCATGGAAGAGCCAGGGAGGCCTTCCACTGTGCTTCGTTTGAAAAGCAGTTGAGAAAGTAGGAAGCTGGTGGAACTGGGAGTCAGAGGACCTGAGCCCCTCCACTTATTAGTGACTGTGACGTTGGAAAATCATTTAACTTCTCTCAGATTCAATTTCCTCATCTGAAAATAGCACCTCCCACTGTCACTGAAGCAGAGATCAATGAAAGTATTTGATGAGAAAGTGCTGTGTAAATGGTAAACTAAACTATAGCTATTAAAATGGAGACATCTGGCCAGGGGCAGTTGCTCCTGCCTGTAATCCCAGCACTTTGGAAGGCTGAGGCGGGAGGATGAGCCCGGGAGTTTGAGACCAGCCTGGGCAGCATACTAAGACCCTGTCTTTTTTATTAAAAAAATAGATAATAGAAGATAAAATAGAGAAATTCGTGTCTACTTAGTGAATTAATGAATTAGTGATTAGAAAACGATGATACAAGAAATAGAAAATACAAAAGAAAAAAGAAAAGAATATAATGATACAAGATAAAAATGCTCAATGGATACATGTTAACAGCAGGGCTGCTATTAGCACACATAAAATAACCAATGATCCTGTAACAGAAGCGTCCTTTGTTTATTTATCACAACAATCTAGCATAATATAATCACTTTTAATCTCTCTCAGGAACACTCCCTAATGTGTAGATTCTCGTTGTTAAAAGAACTTTTATGTGAGGACAAATGTCTCTATCTCCCTCCATACTTTGCATTATCAACCTTTTTACATTTGTGAACCCAAATGGGAAAAAAAAATTGTCCTATTGTTATTTTAATTTGCATTTTCCTGATTATAAGTGAGGTTTAGCATCTGTTAATCTTTTTATTGGAAATGTAAATTGATAAAGCTTTATGTAAGGCTAACGGACAGTACCAAGTAAAAAAAAAATTTTGGGGGGGTCACTCAGGCTGGAGTGCAGTTGCACAATCTTGGCCCCACTACAGCCGACAGCTCACTGCACGGCTTCCCAGGTTCAAGCAATTCTCGTGCCTTAGGCTCCTTAGTAGCTGGAATTACAAGCACACACCACCATGCAGAGCTAATTTTTGTGTTTTAGTAGAGACTGGGTTTTGCTATGTTGGCCAGGCTGGTCTCAAACTTCTGGACTCAAACAATCCACCTGCCTTCTCCTCTCAAGTGCTGGGATTACAGGTGTGAACCACCATGCCTGATGCTACAGTTGTGGGAAAAACAAATTTTTTTTTTAATTTTTCAGAGTTGCAAGATGAGTGAGTCCAGTTAAAGCTGAATTGATCTCATACCTGTCACTATGAGAGAAGAGAGACAGACCCTCTCATATTGTTTTATATTGTTTTATACTCAGAAAAGGATAGAGAAGCAAAACTAAAGGCAGGTAGCCTGGCACCTAGGAACCAGACCCAAAACCTCGGAACCAGACCCGAAACCAGGCCTGGGCCTGCCTGACCTAAGCCTAAAATTTGACCCCTGACCTAACAACTGATGTTATCTATAGATTATAGAAAGACATTGTAAAACTTCCCGGTCTGTTCTGTTTCACTCTGACCACTGGTGCATGCAGCCCCTGTCACGTACCCCGTGCTTGCTCAATTGATCACGACCCTCTCACGCGGACCCCCTTAGAGTTGTGAGCTCTTAAAAGGGACAGGAATTGCTCACTCGGGGAGCTCGGCTCTTGAGACAGGAGTCCTGCTGATGCTCCTGGCCGAATAAACCTCTTCCTTCTTTAACTCGGTGTCTGAGGAGTTTTGTCTGTGGCTTGTCCTGCTACAACTAAAGTGAAGAGGGAAAAATATAGTAAAGAATCAAAATCATCTAAAATATCTGTGTGTGTATATATGTATGTATTTGTGTGTGTGTGCGTATGTGTGTGTGTATATATATATAAGTATATATATATTTTTTAAGACAGGGTCTCACTCTGTTGCCCAGGCTGGAGTGCAGTGGCTCAATCTTGGCTCACTACAGCCTCAACCTCCCCAGGCTCAGGTGATCCTCCCACCTCAGTCTCCTTGGTAGCTGGGACAACAGGCATGTGCCATCACGCCAGGTTAATTTTTTTACTTTTTGTAGAGACGGAGTTTTGCCATGTCACCCAGGCTAAAAATATCTGGATATTTAATATCATGTAGAAATTGACTGATTTTTCTTTCACTTTTTGTCCAGATATCAAATGGAGACAGATTGAAGTTCACCTCTCATGTCACTGATTTTAATACACTTAAATAATTGTGTCCTTTGTTAATATTTTCTATTGAGCAGAGTCCATTTCAATAAGAAAGGCTCTCCTTTTTGGCACTGGCTTTTTTCCTTGATCACAAAACTATTATATGCTTAACATGAAAAAAAGGAAAAACATTGAAAGCTACTAAGAAAAAAAAGTAATCCTATCATCAAAAGTAAATACTGTTCACATTGTTTAGATGTTTTTCCTTTTGCATATAGGTGTTCAAGGAACTGGGTTAATACTGTGCGTATAGTTTTGTGTCTTTGTTTTTTTCAATTAACATTTTATTGTAAGCATTTCTACATATCATCACAGATTCCTTAAAAATGTTTATTGTGTCATGATGATATTCCAAAGTATGGATATACTATAATTTATCCTTCTATTATAGGAAATTTAGCTTATTTTCTTTCTTTTTTTTTTACTATTATACTTAACCCTGTGAAGAACACTCTTATATATAATTCTTTGCTTCCATCTTTGATTATGCCCCTAGGATATATTCTAAGGAGTGGAACTACAGGACTGTGTAGGTTATTTTTCACTCCTGCCCCCACCCCTACTGCAATCTCTGTCTTTCTTCATTCCAAAGAATTGCATCTCCAGCATTCCTTGCCCCTTGGCTTCCTTGGGATTTATTCAGGGGTGGCACCAGCCGGAGATCACATATGCTAGAAGAGAGAGAAGTCAGGGTATTTCCTCCTTACTCTCTTCCTGCTTTGAGCCAGCTAGCTGCTTACCCCTCCCCACCCCCAACCTAGTCTCCTTTCTTGGGGTTGGATCCCTCCTCCACCATTCCCTGCTCTTACTGGATTCTGTAAGATTATTTCCTCCCTCTGTTCCTTTATCCCTAGGATAAGGAACTGTTGCTTCCCACTGTTGCTTTTCTCTTGGTGCCTTAACATCCCTGTTTACCCCTTAGCCCAGCCTACCTGTCTGTAAGTAGTTCTTTTATTAAAGTCTCTTCATTGCCAGGCACAATGCTCACACCTGTAATCCCAGCACTTTGGGAGACCAAGACAGGCGGATCACTTGAGGTCAGGAGTTTGAGACCAGCCTGGCCAACATGGTGAAACCCTCTTTCTGCTAAAAATACAAAAATTATCCTGGGGGTGGTGGTGGGTGCCTGTAAACCCAGCTACTCAGGAAGCTGAGGCAGGAGAATCGCTTGAACCCGGGAGGCAGAAGTTGCAGTGAGCCTAGGTTGTGCCACTGCACTCCAGCCTGGGTAATGGAGTGAGAGCCTGTCCCCCCACAAAAAAAAAAAAAAAAGAGTCTCTTCATTTAAACCATCCTGACTCAAATCATTTTCCTTTTTCTTTTTTTTTTTTCTTTTGACAGGCTCACTGCAACCTCTGTGTCCTGGGTTTAAGTGATCCTTCCACCTCAGCCTCCCGAGTAGCTGAGACTACAGGTGTGTGCCATCATGCCTGGCTAATTTTTGTATTTTTAGTAGAGATGGGTTTTTACCATGTGATATGGTTAGGCTTTGTGTCCCTACCCAAATCTCATCTTGAATTGTAATCTCCATAATCCCCATGTGTCAAGGGAGAGACCAGGTGGAGGTTAATTGAATCATGGGGGCAGTTTCCCACCTGCTGTTCTCGTGATAGTGAGTTCTCACGAGATCTGATGGTTTTATAAGGGGCTCTTCCCCCGTCACTCAGCACTTCTCCTTCCTGCCGCCACATGAAGAAGGTGCCTTGCTTATCCTTTGCCTTATGCCATGATTGTAAGTTTCCTGAGGCCTCCCCAGCCATGCTGAACTGTGAGTCAATTAAACCTCTTTCCTTTATAAATTACCCAGTCTTGGGCAGTTCTTTATAGCAGTATGAAAACAGACTAATACACCATGTTGCTCAGGCTGGTCCTGAACTCCTGGGCTCAAGCAATTCACTCATCTTGGCCTCCCAGAGTGCTGGGATTGTAGGCATGAGCCACTGCTCCTGGCTGAAATCCTTTTTCTTTTGGGATCCTGACAGACACAGCATTAAAGAGTACTTTTGAAATACATTTTAAAATACATTCTTGATAGATACTGTCAAATTGTATTGCAGAAAGGTCATATCAGTTTACACTCCCATTAGTAGAGTATGAAAGCCTGATGAGATGGGCTCTTGAGGTTGCAATAAATTTTTGAAGGCACTCAGTTTCCTGTTTGTTATCTAGTGCCTTCCTCTCTGATGTCACTCATATACAGGAGGTTCGGCATGGGCCATCTAAAGAAAAGTCATTCATGACACAGGTGAAAATATTGAGATAAGCAGTATTATATTATTTACAAACTTGAAATTCTAAGTGCAAGAAGAGACCCTGGATCGTGTTGTGAAAACAAGTCTTTTTGATTGATGTATAGGGAAGAACACATTCTGGCTGGGCATACAAATAGTGTGGTGTGGTTAGGGAATGTCAGCTCACGTGCAGGTTACAGCGTAAACATTAACCTAGGAAACCAATGGGGATGCAGTGCTGTTACCCTTAAGGTCTTAGTACTCATGTTGTGAAAGAATTCCTACTTCATCTTCCTAGTCCTGACTTTAAGAGAACGGTTTTTAGGTACATGGATTATGAGAAGCAGAAAGAATCCACAGAGACATCTTTGTGGACATTCCCTGCTTCTACTCAAATGAGAGGTAACCACTGGCATTTTAATCAATGATTGCTAGGACGGGGCTGAGATTTTAGCTAAGTGATTCCCATGTTTATCCTATAGCTGACTGGTAACACAGGTAGAAACATTGTGGTTTTCCATTTTCTTACAAAATAACGAGACACCTAGTGGGCACAACATGAAAATACCGTCATGGGAGTTGGTGAATTCAGTCAATACCCAGGTGAATGATATTTAGTAACTGCTCCAATGTTTAATTCTACAAAAGTAGTTTGGGCCAGGCATGGAGGCTCATGCCTGTAATTCCAGCACTTTAGGAGGCTTAGGCTGGTGGATTGCCTGAGCTCAGGAATTCGAGACCAGCCTAGGCAACATGACAAAACCCTGTCTCTACAAAAAATGCAAAAATGTGTTGGGCGTGGTGACGTGCGCCTGTAGTCCCAACTACCTGGGAGGCTGAGGTGGGAGGATCACCTGAGCCTGGGGAAGTTGAGGCTGCAGTGAGCCTAGATCACACCACTGCACTCCAGTCTGGGTGACAAAGCGAGACCTAGTCCTCTTAGAGAAATACCCAGGTCCAGAAATCAGACCAACCATTGACTTATACTGGATAATTAAAATATACTTATTGTCATATATTTTAAAGCACTCATAGTTTTCAAAGTTCTTTCAACACGAAGTTTCTTTCCATAACACTAAGAACATACAATAGTCTCCCCCACTGGGCTGTGGGCTCCCTTAGAAAAGGGGCCACACCAGTTTCCTCCCAGCACAAGCCTAGTGTGTAGTACATAAAGAATACATAAAGAATAGGGGCTTTGGTAGCCCCTATTTGGTAGTTTGATGACTGAACTACCCTAGCAGGTGGGATAATTTCTGTTTTTTTTCTAGGTGAGAAAACAAAAAATCAGGCCGGGCACAGTGGCTCATGCCTGTAATCCCAGCACTTTGGGAATCTGAGGTCGATGGATCACTTGAGGCCGGAAGTTCGAGACCAGCCTGGCCAAGAGAGCGAAACCTCGTCTCTACTAAAAATATAAAAATTAGCCAGGCATGGTGATGCATGCCTGTAATCCTAGCTACTCAAGAGGCTGAGACATGAGAATCACTTGAACCTGGGAGGCAGAGGTTGCAGTGAGCCAAGATTGCGCCACTGCACTCCAGCCTGGGCCACAGAGCGAGACTCTGTCTCAAAAAACAAAACAAAAAAACAAAGAGTAGAGAGAGTTGTCCTCCAGTTAAATAAGTATAAAAGCCAACCATGAACCACACCCTATATACCTTGACCTTTGCCCATGCCCAAACAGACCTTTTGGGAAAGCCTCCTTGCTGACATAAATGCCTACTGGCCTTCCTCTCTGTTTTGAGTTACCAGCATCCATCTTTATTCCATCACCAGGGACCCTTTTGGAAGGTCATAGTATCTAAGTCAGGAGTGATCAATCCACGAACCAAGTGAGGCCCCAGTGGGAGGCCTTCCTCAGAGGATCTTCCATGTTAGATCACCTGATATCATACTCTACTTTCATCTCATGATGGGGTTAATGCATTTCTATCCTCATACATCACATGCTCAATTAAGTATCTGGAGAGTAGATGGAGTAATAACATACTTATGTTACCAAGGTTCAGCCAAGGGACTTATAAATCCCAAGGCATTCCTGGCCAGACTTTGTCTTTGGAAAGTACATTATAAAGAGTTTTCATCACATAGCATGTAAAAGGATCACAAATCCTGGGAGGTTACCTGGGCCAATGTTTCTCAAATTGGGGTTCAGGTACCCTTGAGAGTTCTACTGATGAGTTCTTAGGGCCTTGACATTATCTACAAGTATATTTTAGATTTCCCTCAGTGATTATCTACAATTAACCTACACTTCTGGACCACCTGGCTAGCCACCACGTAAGTGAATCTTGACACAAGGTTTCATTGTTCTGCACAAACTATTTAACATATTCTAATACCCAGTAATCAACTAAAATAATATGTAACTTTTAAAATTAAAATAATATGTAACTTTTAAAAGTTAGATGTGGACTGAGGGTACAGTGGCTCACAGCTGTAATCCCAGCACTCTGGGAGGCTGAGGCGGGCGGATTGCTTGAATCCAGGAGTTCGAGATCAGCCTGGGCAACATGGTGAAACCCCATCTCTACTAAAAAAAAAAAAATACAAAAAATTAGCCAGGCATTGTGTCATGCTCCTGTAGTCCCAGCTACTTGGGAGGCTGAGGTGGGAGAATCACCTGAGCCCAAAAAGTTGAGGCTGCAGTGAGCCAAGATGGCACCACTGCACTCCAGCCTGGGCAACCAGAGTGAGACTCTGTCTCAATCAATCAAATCAAATAAAATGTAGATGTAATTCATATGCCATAAATGCATCCTTTTAAAGTATACAATTTAGTGGTTTTTGGTATACTCATAAGGTTGTGCAACCATCACTGCTACATAATTTCAGAGCATTTTCATCACCCTCCACACCTCAAAAAACCCCAAACCCATTAGCAGTCCATTTCCCTCTCTCCCCAACCCCTGGCAACCACTAATCTACTCTCTGTCTCTTTGGATTTGCCTATTCTGGACATTTTATATAACTGGAATCATATGACATGTGGCCTTTGTGTCTGGCTTCTTTCATTTAGCATGTTTTCAATATTCATCCATGTTGTAGCATGCACCAGCACTTCATTCCTTTTCGTTGCCATTGTATCCCATTGTTTATCCACCAATCAGTCGATGGACATTTGGGTTGTTTTCACTTTCTGGCCATTGTGAATAATACTGGTATGAAAAACTTGTAATTCCGGGCTGGGCACGGTGGCTCACGCCTGTAATCCCAGCACTTTGGGAGGCTGAGGCGGGCGGATTACAAGGTCAGGAGATTGAGACCATCCTGGTTAACATGGTGAAACCCCGTCTCTACTAAAAATACAAAAAATTAGCCGGGCGTGGTGGCGGGTGCCTGTAGTCCCAGCTACTCGGGAGACTGAGGCAGGAGAATGGCGTGAACACGGGAGGCGGAGCTTGCAGTGAGCTGAGATCGCGCCACTGCACTCCAGCCTGGGCAACAGAGCAAGACTCTGTCTCAAAAAAAAAAGAAAAGAAAAGAAAAGAAAAACTTGTAATTCCGACTTAAAAAACTGGGGTCTACAAGTCTTCAGATATGTTCTTGGGGCTCTGTGACTTCTCAAATTTGAGAAATACTGAATCAGACTACATCGCTTAATAAAGAAAAAAATTGATCAGGTCCCACTCACAGTTAATGGAAGCTTCTATGACTAGATTTGTAGCACAAGCTGCTGTCTTTCTTATCTATAAGGAGTGGACATCTTGTTTTAGGGCCTTCCCAAATCATCTGTTCAATTCTTTCCAGGAGAGGGCTGCAATTAGCAGTATGGTTAACATTTAACTAATAATACTGATGTATGTTGGTTTAGCCCAGATGCTGGCAGCTTTTAATTCTCCAAACTCCTGGCCTGAATACTGATCATGTTTCCTCAGGCTAAAAGCCAGCAAAAAGAATCACCTGGCCAAACATCCCCATTCAGTCTGCTTTCCTTAGAATGGCCTCCCAGGGGAGCTCTCTGGGCAAACAAAGCTGTTGACCTAGTTTGAAGGCCTGGAAAATTATCATGTGAGTCACTGGGACAACAGAGCAAAGTGCCAGGCCCCTGAGAAGCTGTAAGCACAGGTTTCCGATGTCATCTATGTCCTCATAGGCTGAGAGAGGAGTCCCATAGCGGCCTGCCACTTTTCACCCAGCTGCTCCTTCAAGTGGTTTCCAAGCTCCTTGGCCCTGTGCATGGTGCCGCAGGGGCCCATTCCTGTTTTCCTCCCAGCGGGCTCTGAAAACAGCAACTCAGAGAGTGACAGCTCAGTTGCAGGAAACCAAAACAAAACCGGATACTTAGCGGAAGTCCTGTGGTGTTGTTTGGAGCAAGGCCACAAGCCCTCTCTGGGAAGGAAGTGCTGAAGCAGCTACAAAAATTTCAAACTGAAGACCAGGAATCCAGAGGCAGTATTTTAAAATAATACTCACATGAGCGAGGCAGGGCCTTGCAAAAGAGCACCTACACATTACTTAAGGAGTGTTTTATAATGTTTTGAAGATGCTACTTCCTAAATTACACAAAGAGCTAGAGAAGTTAGCCAGAAAAGCAATGTGGGTAAAACTGTTGTTACATTTAGATGGGTTGGACAGTTTGTAGCCTAGATGTCAGAAAGAGTGCTGAAACCTCCATGGGTCCTCATATAACTTCCCTGGGCATAAAGGACCCCTTAAGAAGGGTGAGTATCAAAGCAGAGGCTTCTAAATATTCAGGATAGCATGAAGACAGAAGGAGGACATGTTGACAGGACTAGGTGAGGAGACAGTTCATTCATGGCTTTTTTTTTTTTGGTAACACTTGATTTTTTCGACACTTATACTAGGGTCTTCTTCATCAGGAGGATGTGGATGTTTAACATATCATTAGGCCCGGGATCATTTAAATCCATGTTTGGTGAGTGCTTTAAGAGAGTGAGTGATTATTAAATTCCTTCCATTGTAGGAATGGCAAATGAAATCTCCTTAATGGTTTTAGAGAATAAGCTTTTGTGCCTGGAAGAACTAGAAGACAATTCAATCACCAAGTTTTGGTGTCTTTAGCCCCACTCCTCTCGTTCTCCTCACTTCACTTCTTTCCTTTTTCCTTTCTGCCTCTGTCTACTTCTGACAGAGCAGGTGAACAAACAGCAAATGTGCAGAAAGAGGGTGTTCACTTCCCACCCTGGTGCTGTTGCTGCAGACTGCTTTAAAGCTGCTGTCTCCTGGGCTCAGGCAAAGTGCCAGCATCAATCTTTGTCATCAAAATCCCCGTGTCTGCCCTGTGTGCTGGGTGCCCTTCAGAGCCAGCAGGCCAGTTCCAGGCATGCATTTAGGTAGAAGACTGAAGGAGGGACTAGAGAAAACATTCAGAATTAGACAATAAGGATGAAAGAGGGGCAGAATCAGGTAAAAGTAAATATTTCACCACTCTGTGTCTTACTGATGCATGCAGTAGTGTGCCAGTAACACTGTTCATTTCAACTTTTTGCAGTGATGGAAATGTTGTATATCCATGCTGTCTGATACAGTAGCTACACATGGGTACTGAATACTTGAAATGTGGAAAGCGAGGATGTTTTTATTCAGTTTAATTTTTGTTTATTTATTTTTTTTGAGACAGAGTCTCACTCTGTCGCCCAGGCTAGAGTGCAGTGGCGTGACCTCGACTCATTGCAACCTCTGCTTCCCAGGTTCAAGCAATTCTCGTGCCTCAGCCTCCCTAATAGCTGGAATGACATGTGCATGCCACCATACCTGGCTAATTTTTGCATTTTCAGTAGAGATGGGGTTTCACCATATTGGCCAGGCTGGTCTTGAACTCCTGACTTCAAGTGATCCACCCACTTCAGCCTCCCGAAGTGCTAGGATTATAGGCATGAGCCACCACAACCGGCCCAGTTTAATTTTAATTAATTTACATGCAAATAGTCATTTGTGGCTGGTGACTACTGTATTAGAGACACTAATGTTTCATTGTTTGTTGTTTTTTTGAAATAAGATCTCTCTGTGTTGCCCAGGATAGAGTACAGTGGTGTGATCATGGCTCACTGCAACCTCCGTCGTCTCCTGGGCTCAAGCTATCCTCCCACTTCAGCCTACTGAGTAGCTAGGACTACAGGTGAATGCCACCATGTCCGGCTAATTTTTGTATTTTTAGTACAGATGGGGTTTCACCATGTTGCTCAAGCTGGTCTCAAACTCCTGGGCTCAGGCGATGTGCCCGCCTTGGCCTCCCAAAGTGCTGGGATTATAGGTGTGAGCACCCTCACCCGGCCAAGACACTGGTATTTTAAAAGATAACAGAGAAACATAGGAGACCAGAGATTAGTGTTGGAGTTCTGGGGTCAGATCCCAGCTCTTCTATATATATTTGTTATTAGCTTGTAAAGAAGACACTTAAGCCCTCTGTACTACTTTTCATGCAACTGTAACTGGGGCTTAATAATGTTTACCTTATGGTATTGTTATGATAGGTATGGTGGATGGAAGCTTGGATGGGAGGAAGGAGTCATTGACAAGTGTACTCTATCAACAAAACTGGCCGTAAGTATCTGGAAGAGGCAGAGGCCCAGGAGATGTGTACCTTTTCACAAACCAGGCAACCCTGGATTACCAATTGTGTTGCCAAATTGTTGCAGTTGCATTAAGATGTCACATTCATAGCTCTTTTTACTTTTTCAATGTTTTCATTGGAATCTTTCACTTTTATTCTGAGAAACAGATGTTAAAAGAAAAACTGTAGCCAAATTAAATTTAAAAGAGTTTAATTGAGCAAAGAACAATTTGTGAATCGGGCAGCCTCCTGAGCCAGAGTATGCTCAGAGACTCCAGCGCAGCCACATGGTGGAAGATTTATGGACAGAAAAAGGAAAATGACAAACAGAAAAAAGAAGTGAGGAGCAGAAACAGCTGGATGGGTTACAGTTCGGTGTTTGCCTTATTTGAACACGTTTGAAAAGTTGGCCATCCTTGACTGGCCAAAACTCAATGATTGACACAAAAGTAGACTACAGCCTGTATACAGCTCCATTTAGGTTATAGTTCATGATGTACAGAGAAACCTTTAGGCTGAACTTAAGATATGTAAGGAGGCAGCTTTATGCTAAACTTGATTTAACACTGGTAAGGCAAAGGCTATCAGTTGGATTTTCCAGATGAGAACACAGGCCAGGCACAGTGGTTTACGCCTGTAATCCCAGCACTTTGGGAAGCCAAGGTGGGAGAATCACTTCAGGCCAGGAGTTTGAGACTAGCCTGGGGAGCATGGTAAAACCCTGTCTCTACTAAAAATACAAAAATTAGCCAGGCATGGTGGCACACACCTGTAATCTCAGCTACTCGGGAGGCTCAGGCAGGAGAATAACTTGAACTCGGGAGATGGAGGTTGCAGTGAGCCAAGGTCATGCCGCTGCACTCCAGCCTGGGCGACAGAGTAAGACTCCATCTCAGAAAAAAAAAAAAATTGCATAACAAAACCTTCTTTCTGGAAGACAGCAACTGCAGTCTTTACCACCAGAGAATCTCATGTATGGCTTCCACATGGCTGTGAATAAATGATTTTGTCCTGCAATCTCCTCCTTTGTCTGGCTGAGTTTATAAAGTGCTTGCTACTCAGGCATCAAGAGTATTTCAGCAGACCTCTGCACATCCATTTGCTTATACTTTCATCCTATAATTATTTAATTACCTTCTTTTAGTGCCTATAAATAAGAGCTCTGTCATCTGAGAAAAGCCCAGGAAAAATAGAAGGACCATAGAATTTATTTTATTTTATTTTATTTATTTATTTTTTTGAGACTGAGTTTTGCTCTTGTCGCCCAGGCTGGAGTGCAACGGCACGATCTCGATTCACTGCAAACTCTGCCACTGGGGTTCCAGCAATTCTCCTGCCTCAGCCTCCAGAGTAGCTGGGACTATAGGCATGCACCACTACATCTGGTTAATTTTGTATTTTGAGTTAACTTCAGGTGATTTCGCCTGCCTCGGCCTCCCAAAGTACTGGGATTACAGGTGTGAGCCACTGCACCTGGCCAGAAGGGCCGTAGAATTGAAATTCAGGTGGGAAAACCACTTTCCCATCTTGGCATGCACAACAATGCCCCCTGTTGACTGAGGCATGCCAGCTTAAAAACAACAACAAAAACAAAGAGTAAGAAAAAAACCAAAATAAAACAGTCCTCCCCACAATAACAACCAGCTTTATTGAGGTATAATTGTTGTACAATAAATTGTCCTACTTAAAGGGTACAATTTGATGAGTTTTAAGATGAGCATATGCTGGTGAAACCACCGCAGTCAAGATAATGAACGTTTCTATCCCAGACAGCTTTTCCATTTCAGGGCAAACAGGGTGAGCACCTAGTTCAATACTATGTGGTAAAAGCTATACCCTCCTTTTAAAAATAATAGCACCGGCCCCTGCAGGGCCTTATTTATTTATTTATTTATTTATTTTGTAGAGATAAGGTCTCCCTACGTTGCCCAGGCTGGTCTCAAAACTCCTAGGCTCAAGTGATCTTCCCGCCTTGGCCTCCCAAAGTGCTGGGATTACTGGTGTGAGCCACCACACCCGGCTAAGGGCCCTCTTTATTTCAGTGTCTGTTCTCATTGGAAAGAGAGCCCTCCATTTGATCTGTATGTGGCCTTTCCTCCTCTCGTCCAGTTACAAGGCTTGTCATTCTGTTGAAGGCTAACTTCTGTGGTGCTTTGGTTCTTATCCTCTTCCACCTTTCTAGAGATTCCTTGTTAGGGAGCAGTCTCTCTCTCTGCTGAATCATTCACTTATCTACTAGCTCCTTTTCAATAGTAAAAACAAACACAAACAAAACAAACAAACAAAATTAGTACCTCTTTCTGCCTCCCCCTTCCTCCCTTTAGGCACCCCTTGCTGTACCTCATGCCTTCTTTTCTCGGCCAGACTTCCAGAAATTGTCCAAACTCACTCTCTCTCTCTCCACTTCCTCACTTCCCTCACTCTCTTAAAGCCACCCCCACCACCACCACCACACAGATACTATTCTTGACTAGGTCACTCACTACTTCCCTGTTGCTCAGTCCACTGGACCCAACTCAGTCCTTATCATACTCAGACACTGTTGACCACTCTGTCCTTTAAAAAATAGCCTTGTTTTTACAAAAGCAATTGATGCTTTACAAAAAAAAAAAAAAAAAAAGGCAAACAATAAATGAAAGAATTAGGAGGCTCCTCCATGGTTCACTTGGTCTCACTGCTGCAAACAGGGCCAGTACTGCAAGAACTCTCAGCAGCCAGACAGCCACCCAGTGCAGCTGCCCAATTCACAGAGCAGCCCCAGAAAGTCCCAGAAATTAGTCACTGTAGCCTTCTAATTTGGGGAAATTTTCTTTTTTTTCCTCTTTTTTTTTTTTTTTTTGAGACTAAGTCTCACTCTGTTGCCCAAGCTGGAGTGCAGTGGTGCGATCTCAGCTCACTGCAACCTCCACCTCCCGGGTTTAAGCGATTCTCCTGCCTCAGCCTCCCAAGTAGCTGGGACTACAGGTACATGCCACCATGCCCAGCTAATTTTTTTGTATTTTTAGTAGAGACGGGGTTTCACTATGTTGGCCAGGCTGGTCTTGAACTCCTGACCTTGTGATCAGCCTGCCTCAGTCTCCCAAAGTGTTGGGATTACAGGCGTGAGCCACCGCACCCAGCTGGGAAATTTTCATACTTGCTCTTTCATAGACATTATGGAAGCTTTGCAAATTTTTTTTGTTGTTGTTGTTTTTTTTTGAGATGGAGTCTCGCTCTGTGGCCTAGGCTGGAGTGCAGTGCCACGATCTCGGCTCACTGCAACCTCCGCCTCCTGGGTTCAAGCGATTCTCCTGTCTCAGCCTCCTGAGTAGCTGGGATTACAGGCACGCACCACCAAGCCTGGGTAATTTTTGTTTTTGTTTTTTGTTTTTGAGACAGAGTTTTGCTCTTGTTGCCCAGGCTGGAGTGCAGTGGTGCAACTTCGGCTCACTGCAATCTCCGCCTCCCAGTTTCAAGCGATTCTCCTGCCTTAGCCTCCCAAGTAGCTGGGATTACAGGCATGCGCCACCAAGCCTAGCTAATTTTGTATTTTTAGTAGAGACAGGGTTACTCCACGTTGGTCAGGGTGGTCTCGAACTCCCAACCTCAGGTGATCCTCCCGCCTCAGCCTCCCAAAGTGCTAGGATTACAGAGGTGAGCCACATGCTTGGCCTTGTATTTTTAGTAGAGATGGGGTTTCACCATGTTGGTCAGGCTGGTCTCGAACTCCTGACCTCATGATCTGCCCGCCTCAGGCTCCCAAAGTGCTGGGATTACAGGCATGAGCCACCGCACCCAGCTGGACAAATTTTATATAAATAAGTACATACATACATGATCGGATGCAGTGGCTCACACCTGTAATCCCAGCACTTTGGGAGGCCAACGCAGGTGGATCACCTGAGGTTGGGAGTTCGAGACTAGTCTGACCAATATGGTGAAACCCCATCTCCACTAAAAATACAAAAATTAGCCGGATGTGGTGGCGCGTGCCTGTAATCCCAACTACTTGGGAGGCTGAGACAGGAGAACTGCTTGAACCTGGGAGGCAGAGGTTGCAGTGAGCTGAGATTGCGCCACTGCACTCCAGCCTGGACCACAGAGCAAGATTTCATCTCAAAAAAAAAAAAAAAAAGGAAGGAATGCCATCATCCCAAACCAGGTGTTCTGGGAATGGGGTTGGCAGATTAACAAACAAACAAACAAACAAACGTACATACATACATAAACAGAGAAGGGCCTATATTCAGTAACTCTTCAATTCTGGTCCTAAAAGTGGCTTTCAATCCTGCCCTAGAGATGACACAATCCTGGATCTACGTAACTAGCCCATGTTGGTCACTTTGAGCAGGAAGCCAGTCAGGGCATGGCTTTCCTGATAGCTACCAGTCATGTTCCCCTCCTTAAAGCTTATCTTTAAGAGAATGACAGGAACGAAGCACACAGACATATGGGATCTTGGGAGGCTGACCAAGTCATTTTAAAGGCTTATGCATTTTTAGACACATACAGAAAAATGGGTTTCTCATGACCAGTGATTTTACCCAACATAAGAAGGAAATAAAAGTCACCGCCAAAATCCCACCGCCCATAGCATCCATACCAATTTTGGTGAATATCCTTTAGACATCTTTATGCAGTATATATACCTAGAGGTATATGAATATAGTTTCACATATGTGAGATGATAATTTATATATTATTCTGTAATTGCTACATTTACTGAGAATATGCAATGGGTAGATTTCCAAGTCAATAACCATAGACTAACACCACGATTGTTAATGATCAACAGCTATTTGTAATATTTACAAACCATGATTTATGCAACCTTTCTCCTGTTGTTGGCCATTTCGGTTGTTTGCATTGTTTAATATTGTAAACTACACGTGAAAAACATCCTGTGTTCTGCTTTTGTGCAATTTTCTCCTCCGGGTAATTTCTAGAAGTGGACAAGTTCAATACAATGGTGTGTCCATTTTATGATACAGTTACCTGACTGTCTTCTGGAAATTTTACTCCTACCAACACTGGATTTAAGGACATGTTTGCCCCACTGTCAACAACATTGAGTTTTATCGATTTCTGATTTTAGATATGGGTCTTGTAGTCTGATTCTGTTTTTGGACTAATTTAAATATATTTCTTTCAATAACAGTTTATTTCATTCACATAATTTTAATTATTAGATGTGACTTTCATTCTGTCTTTCTGTTTTGTTTTCTATTGTTATGCTTGCTTGGCATATATTGTTTTCCGTCTTTCAGTAAAGTATATGTTCTTCAGATTTTTTTTTCTTCCGGTAATTTTGAGAGGATTTTACCTGCTTTAAAAAAGTTCTAGGCCGGGCGTGGTGGCTCTCGCCTATAATCTCAGCACTTCGGGAGGCCAAGCTGGGTAGATCACTTTGAGGTCAGGAGTTCGAGACCAGCCTGGCCAACATGGTGAAACCCCGTCTCTACTAAAAATACAAAAAATTAGCCGGGCATGGTGGCATGTGGCTGTAATCCCAGCTACTTGAGAGGCTGAGGCATAAGAATTGCTTGAACCCTGGGAGGCGGAGGTTGCAGTGAGCCAAGATCATGCCACTGTACTCCAGCCTGGGTGACAGAGTGAGACTGTGTCTCAAAACATAAAAAAAAAGATTTTTTAAAGTTCTGTAAGTGGACATTTGTGCCTTTCATATATACTTAGTTTTGTTTTTCTCAAACAATGCAATATTTGCTCCATTCTAATAATAATAATAGCTAACATTAACTGTATGTTTACTGTGTCCTCGTAATAACCCTATGAGGTGGATGAAAATATGTTTTCCTTCCTTCCTACAACTTGCTCATATCTCTAGGCTTGGGTCATCTAATCTGAGTGCTTCGTGTACTTCTCAACTTCCTTTGGCTGAGCGCAAGAAGATGAGGTGGGAGGATCCCGGAGCCCAGGAGTTTGAGTCCAGCCTGGGCATCAGAGTGAGACCTTGTCTCTAAAAAAAATAAAGAAAAATTCCTTTCTGCAGGGCATGATGGCTCATGCTTGTAATCCCAGCAGTCTGGGAGGCAGCACTCAGGAGGCAGCCATGAGAATCGCTTGAATCTGGGAAGCAGACGTTGCAGTGAGCCGAGATTGTGCCACTGCAGTCCAGCCTGGGCGACAGACCGAGACTCCTTCTCAAAAAAAAAAAACTGCAAAAAATTAGCTGGCACGTTGATGTGTGCCTGTGGTTCCAGCTACCTGAGAGGCTGAGGTGGGCGGATCACTGGAGCCCAGGAAGTTGAGGCTACATTGAGCCGAGATTGCGCCACTGTACTCCAGCCTGGGTGATAAAGTAAAACCCTGCCTCAAAAAAAGGCAAAAAGAAAAAGAAAGGAAAATCCCTTTGGAAAGAAAAATCATACCCTGCTGGGGTCTGAGCTCAAGTAGCTCTCCCTTGCACTACTGAGCAGCCATGATTATTTCTGTTTAGAATTATTCAATGTCCCTCCCTCACTTCCACCCCCATAATCAGTGACATCCCAAATACACTGTTTTTTAAATCAATCCAGGCTACTGTGCTATAGACTGCACTTTCACATGGATAATTCCATTCAGTCCTCATGGCAATCCTGTTAAAATGTCTCTAATCCCCCACATTAGTGACAAGAAAACTGAGTAAAAGAGCTTGTGTGATTTGTCTTTGTGCTCAATACTTGGTGGGTGTTCTTAGCTACTGTCCTTTGACTGATTGCCACATTTTATTTACTTGTTTGTTTGTTTGTCTGTTTGTTTGTTTGTTTGTTTTTGAGACGGAGTCTTGCTCTGTCACCCTGGCTGGAGTGCAGTGTCATGATCTCGGCTGACTGCAACCTCTGCCTCCTGGGTTCAAGCGATTCTCCTGCCTCAGCCTCCCAAGTAGCTGGGACTACAGGTGCATGCCACCACACCCGACTAATTTTTGTATTTTTTAGTAGAGGTGGGGTTTCACCATGTTGACCAGGCTGGTCTTGACTCCTGACCTCAGGTGATCCACCTGGCTTGGCCTCCCAGAGTGCTGAGATTACAGGCGTGAGCCACCGCACTCAGCCTACTTGTTTATTTAGTTATTTATTTGAGACAGGGTCTCACTCTGTTGCCCAGGCTGGAGTGCAATGGTACAGTCACAGTTCATTGCAGCCTCAACCTCCCAGGCACAAGTGATCCTCCCACATCACCCTCTTAAATAGCTGGGACTGCAGGGATGCACTACCACACCTGGCTAATTTTTTAATTTTCTGTAGAGCTCAGGTCTCCCTATGTTTCCCAGGCTGATCTCAAACTCCTGGCCTCAAAGGATCCTCTTGCCTCATCCTCCCAAAGTGCTGGGATTACAGGCATGACCAACTGCATCTGGCCCACATTAAAAAAAGTAGGATAAAGCAATAAAGACCAGGACAATCTAAAACATCAAATAACATTCTTCAGGCTTTTGCCAAAGAATATACTTTTTTTTCTTTTTTTTTTTTTTTGAGGTGGAGTCTTGCTCTGTTGCCCAAGCTGGAGTGCAGTGGCACGATCTTGGCTCACTGCAACCTCTGCCTCCCTGGTTCAAGTGATTCTTCTGCCTCAGCCTCCGGAGCAGCTGGGATTACAGGTTCGTATCACCACACCCAGCTAATTTTTGTATTTTTAGTAGGGACGGGGTTTCACCATGTTGGCCGGGCTAGTCTCGAACTCCTGACCTCAGGTGATCTGCCCACCTCAGCCTCCCAAAGTGCTGGAATTACAGGCATAAGCCACCACGCCTGGCCCAGAATACACTTTTAATTGGATGCTATTTAGCACTTGTCTCCTTGTTGAAAGAATTTATATTTATGAAATATTGCTTAAAGTAACTTTTTGCATCATAGGATGATTTTACAACTGTGTGCATCTGTCAGGATATTTTCTTCTCTTTTTTTTATTTTAATTCCTAAGATATCATCAGCTAGTGATACTTTCTTTAAGCTATTAGCAGATTTGCCAATATGTTTACTAGCTCCTTTGCTCACAGTTGCACTCGGCTCCCACTTTTTTCTTCAGAGTTCAATTTCTTTCTTTCTGAACATATCCTTGAATAGCTCTTTCAGCAAGAATCTGTAAAAAGCAAACTCGGGCTAACTTTGGCAGCACGTATACTAAAATTAGAACAATACAAAAGATTAGCGTGGTCCCTGTGCAAGGATGACACACAAATTCATGATGCAAAAAATTCCCTTTTAAAAAATAAAATAAACTCAATTTTTTTTTTTTTTTTTTTTTTTTCAGATAGGGTCTCACTTTGTCACACAGGGCACAGACTGGAGTGCAGTGTTGTGAGCACAGCTCACTGCAGCCTCCACCTTTTGGGCTTAAGCCATCCTCCTGCCTCAGCTCCCAAATAGGTGAGATTACAAAAGCATGCTACCATGCCTGGCTGATTTTTTGTATTTTTTTGTAGAGACAGGGTTTTGCCACATTGCCCAGGCTGGTCTCAAACTCCTGAGCTCAAATGACCCACCCACCTTGGCCTCCCAAAGTGCTTAATCTTTGTTATGTCTGGAAATGTCTTGAGTGAGAGTGTAAAAGTGTTTGATTCTGTTACTGTTCCTCAGCACTTGGGAGGTGATAGTCCATAGTCTGGCATCTACTGTTGCTCATGAGAAGTCTGCTATAAGTCTAATAATAGTCATGCCTTTGTAAGATAAGCTTTATCATCTCTGGTAATTTTAAGATTTTTCTCTTTGACTTTGATGTTCTATAATTCTACTTCAATGTGTTTAGGTGAGATGTACTGTTATTTTCGTTGGCTAGGAGACTTCAGTTTGAAAAATCAAATATTTAACATTTCCCTCATTATTTCTCCAAATATTTCCTCTTCTTTATTTTCTTTATTTGTAACTTCTATTGGATATATGTGGGGTCTTCTCATTTTATTCTCTACATCTCTGTTTTTTTAAAAGTTTCCTTATCTTGTTACCTGTTTTGCTGCATTTTGGATGATTTTTTAAAATCCAGTTTCCAATTCATTAATTTCGCTTTAGCAATGTCTAATATACTATGTAATTTGTCTGTTAAGTGCTTTTCACAATGATGATAATGATGATGATGATGATGATGATGATGATTTTTGAGACGGAATCGTGCTCTGTTGCCCAGGCTGGAGTGCCGTGGCACAATCTCAGCTCACTGTGACCTCCGCCTCCCAGTTTTAAGTGATTCTCGTGCCTCAGCCTCCCAAGTAGCTAGGATTACAGGTGCCTGCCACCACACCTGGCTAATTTTTGTATTTTTAGTAGAGACAGAGTTTTGCCATGTTGGCCAGGCTGGTCTGGAACTCCTGACCTCAAGTGATCCGCCCACCTTGGCCTCCCAAAGGGCTGGCATTACAAGTGTAAGCCACTGCGCCTGGCCCACAATTATTATATTTTTTTACTTCTGAAATTGCTAATTGGTTCTTTGACCACATTGGTACTTTTAAATATAGTGCCCTGTTTATGCCCTAAGGTATCCATTCCTTAAACACTTTAGAGAAACTTCTTTAAAAATCTCTGTAGATTGTTCTATTATTTTGAGTTTTCAGGGTATATATTTTCTTGTCTGTTGTTTCTGCCTCTCCCTCTTATAGTCTCTCTCAGTGACATCTCCTTTTGTGATTTGTAATTTTTCACTTTGAGCATCTATGCAGCAGGATTGTTTCCGAAGGAGTTATGTGTGCCATTTGAAGATGTTTCTAATAGGTCAGTTTCACAATTTGCTATTTCCAAGGCCCTGCAGATGTCACTAACTATGGAAGAATTTTGTTTTGTTTTGTTCTTAGTGTTGTTGTTGTTGTTTTTGAGATAGATCGAGGGGCATGATCTCAGCTCACTGCAACCTCCTTCTCCCAGGGTCAAGTGATTCTCCTGCCTCAACCCCCTAACCCCGGTGGCTGGGATTACAGGTGTGTGCCACCACGCCCGGCTATATGGAAGAGTTTTGGGGTTTTTTTTGTTTTTTTCTTAAGAGGAAGTTTCGCTCTTGTTGCCCAAGCTGGAGTGCAGTGGCGCGATCTCTGCTTACCGCAACCTCTACCTCCCGGGTTCAAGTGATTCTCCTGCCTCAGCATCCTGAGTAGCTGGGATTACAGGCATGCACCACCATGCCTGGCTGATTTTGTATTTTTAGTAGAGACGGGGTTTCTCCATGTTGATCAGGCTGGTCTCAAACTGCCGACCTCGGTGATCCGCCTGCCTTGGCCTCCCAAAGTGCTGGGATTACAGGCATAAGCCACCACGCCTGGCTGGAAGAATTTTTATGTGAAATTTTGAGCTCAAGATTTCTGCATCAGATGCAGAAAATTTTCGGGTGTGTGTGTGTGCATGCATGTGCATGTGTGAGTGTGCAGTGCCTGCCTAAGGACATGAATAAATTAGTTCTTTATTTCCTTTGGCATTACGTAGGCACAGAATTAGTAGAATGGTGTTCATGGTTTTAAAATCTGTCTCATTTTTCTCAAAGCTCTTTCAGCTCAGTTTTTCAATTTTGTTTCAAAGTAGTAAAAATTGAGCTCCTGCTTTCATTCCTTTATGTCGTAAAAAGCAGGATTTGTTGTTTTAAATGAAATCAACAGTTCAATACTTGAGTACTTTTTCATGCTTTCTCTGTTAGCTGTTTCTGTTTTCTCCTCTGGGATGAAAGGCAGTGAGGCTTGAAGAATAGACTTGTTGTCTATAATTTAGACTTGATTGGAATGCACTGTGAATTATCCTTATGAAAACATAATGATTCACTGCTTGTTGGGAAATTGGAAACTATTGATCTATGTTCTGCCTCAGGAGATACTGCTTCTCTTTGCAAAGGGTGCATTATAGGGTTTAGTTTGGGTTTGCATTCTCTGTCAACAGGCAGACTATTGCCTACTTTTAAATCTAGGATGCAAAGAAGTCTTCGTTAGCTCTGGCAGGTGAAGTTTTGATATAGAACTATATATATTCCCACATCTTTCCCTCAAATGTTAGCCCATTAGACCAAACTTTCCAGAAAATGACAGATTTATTTGTTCAAGACATGCACTGTCCAATAAGGACGTCACTAACCACATTTCACCTTGTTCACATGTCACCCTTGTGGTCACTTGGAATTGAGATGCACTGTAAGTGCAAAATACACACTGAATATAAAAAAGATGTAAAATATATCCTTAATAATTGTTATATGGATTACATGTTGATTTTATATATATATATATATATATATATTTTTTTTTTGAGATGGAGTCTTGCTCTGTCACCAAGGCTGGAGTATAGCGGTGCAATCTCAGCTCACCGCAACCTCCGCCTCCCGGGTTCCAGGAATTCTGCCTCAGCCTCCCGAGTAGCTGGGATTACAGGCATGCGCCACCATGCCCAGCAAATTTTTTTGTATTTTTAGTAGAGACAGGGTTTCACCATATTGGCCCGGCTGGTCTCAAACTCCTGACCTTGTGATCCACCTGCCTTAACCTTCCAAAGTGCTGGGATTACAGGTATGAGCCACTGCACCTGGCCTGATAATATTTTTGATATATGGCCAGGCACGGTGGCTTTTGGAGGCTGAGGCAGGTGGATCACCTGATGTCAGGAGTTCAAGACCAGCCTGAGCAACATGGTGAAACCCCATCTCTACTTCAAATACAAGAAAATTAGCCGGGCTTGATGGCACATTCCTGTAATCCCAGCTACTTGGGAGGCTGAGGCAGGAGAATCGTTTGAACCTGGGAGGCGGAGGTTGCAGTGAACCGAGATCGCGCCATTGCACTCCAGCCTGGGCAACAAGAGTGAAACTCTGTCTCAAAAAAAAAAAAAATTAGATATATATTAAGTTGAATTAACTATATTGTTTGTCTCACCTGTTTTTTTTCTTTTTTTGAGACAGAGTTTTGCTCTATCGCCCAGGCTGGAATGCAGTGGTGCGATCTCAGCTCACTGCAACCTCTGCCTCCAGGTTTAAGCGATTTGCTTGCCTCGGCTACCTGAGTAGCTGGGATTACAGGGATGCACTACCACGCCCAGCTAATTTTTGTATTTTTAGTAGAGACGGGGTTTCGCCATGTTGGCCTCTGCATGCTGGTCTTGAAATCCTGGCCTCAAGTGATCTGCCTGCTTCAGCCTCCCAAAGTGCTGGGATTACAGGTGTGAGGCACTGCACCTGGCCAATTTCACCTGTTTCTTTTTCCTTTAAAAAATAATGTGGCTTTAACTGGCAGCTCTGGTGTAATTAAAACAACAACAACAACAACAACAAAAACAGCAGCTACAAGAAAATTTAAAATTACTTATGTGGCCTATATTATGTTTCTGTTGGACAGTGCTGCTATAGAGTGTCCTACAAACAAGGAAACCCATAAATTCTCTAATAAGAACTTCTTTCTGTCTGTCATTCTTTTCCTGTACTCCCACTCACCATTTTTTTTTTTTTACAATGTCATGATTTTTGGTATAAGTTAATGCTCTATTACTGCAATCCAGGCAAATGTACAGGGGATAGCATCTCACCTGAGTGAAGTCCAAAGGTCAGCATATAGATGAACATTGAATATAATAAAAATTGCCTTTGGAAATCTTTTAGGAAGGCCTCAAGCTGTCCCAATCTTTTAACTCTCACCCAGTTTTTCCCCTAGCATTAGGACAGATCACTGTTTTTTCAGGTACTATTAATAGTTGGAGAAGTACTTGTTTGTGTTTGGTACAGTATTATAGCAAAATACAAATCTTAAATTCAGAATCCCCCTCAGCCTGGAGAGATGCCCGACTATGAGAAGCGGAAGGTTCCTGTGGGTGCCTGAGGTTTACACTTCTTGTTCACTTGGGGTGTACATTCACTGAGTGCCAGAGAGGAGGGCCTTGCCTGCTCTGTTTATTTCTCTCTCTTACCTCCAATCAATTTTTCTCTATTTCCCTAATTTTGTGTTTGGTAAGTTCCAGTAGTTGTATTTACATACCTTAGTATGTAAAGATCTCTCTCTTCCCCAGATTCTGTAGATATATGATTTGAAAGGTATAATTAAAGGCCAAAAGTGAAATTGCAA
This sequence comes from Pan troglodytes, assembly GCF_028858775.2. NCBI lineage: Eukaryota > Metazoa > Chordata > Mammalia > Primates > Hominidae > Pan > Pan troglodytes. The sequence continues at coordinate 57,838,715 of NC_072414.2, forward strand.
AGCTAATGTGAATGTACTTAATGCCACTGAACTGTACACTTAAACATGGTTAAAATGGTAAAGTTATGTTATATACATACTGCTGGGCACGGTGGTTCATGCCTATAATCCCAGCACTTTGGGAGGCTAAGTCAGGTGGATGGCTTGAGCCCAGGAGTTTGAGACCAACCTGGGCAACATGGCAAAACCTCATCTTTACAAAAAAAATATATATAAAAAAATTAGCTGGGTGTAGTGGTGTGCACCTGTAGTCCCAGCTGCTCAGGAGGCTGAGATGGTAGGATGGCTTGAGCCTGAGAGATCAAGGCTGCAGTGAGCCGTGATTGTGCCCCTGCACTCCAGCCCACACAACAGAGTGAGATCCTGTCTCAAAACAAACAACCAAACCCAAAAGTTATGTTGTATATTTTTTACCACAAATTTTAAAAGCCATAATGAAGCATAATTACATCTTGTGGGGAGAGAATGTGGGACTTTGACATGAGACAGAATTGGTGACTGGAAATGTCACAGATTGAGTTCACTCTTTCCAGACTGTGGATGGGGTCATCCCTGCAGCCCTTCTTCTAGCATGTCTCCTTCAGCTTCCTATTCATTCTGAGGGCTGTTCAATATCCCTCTGACTAAGGCCCCCTTTTTGGGCTGAACTTAGCCAGTTCTTTTTGTTTGCAACCAAAATAGCCCTAACTGATGCACTAGGGTTCAGATCCTGGCTCTACCACATTTAAGCATTTGCTTTTGTGTACATCTTTCTGAATCTTGGTTTTCTCATCTGCAAATTTGCCATCATAATATCTTCCTTACAGGGTAGAGCCAGGGTAAAAGATAGTATACGTGCCTAGAATTGTAACTCATAGTCCAATGGGGTTAGAAAACCAACAAGGGCAGTCTCTGGTCCCCTAGTTTACACTGGTGAGTTATTCCACCAGAATGTCAAATGCCTTATGTGGGAAATATGGGAATAACGAGGATTTCGTGTTTGTCAAATTTCTATTTGCTGCTGCACTTCAACACTGTCTCCTCTATACCGATCTTCCCTCAGGGGTTGAGGGGTAACACCATTCATGACACTACAGCATGAAATAATGAGATGAGGGAAGGAGACAAGAATCTATCTCTCTGAAAATGTCTGATCAATGAATAATCAGATGGAAAATGTAAAAAATAAAATTTGTCCAAGGGGGTTTATAGTGAAGTCTTTTAAAATAGCTGACGTTGGCCAGGCGTGGTGGCTCACGCCTGTCATCCCAGCACTTTGGGGGGCCGAGATGGGTGGATCATGAAGTCAAGGGTTCGAGACTAACCTGGCCTACATGATGAAACCCTGTCTCTACTAAAAATACAAAAATTAGCTGGGCGTAGAGGCACACTCCTGTAATCCTAGCTACTCAGGAAGCTGAGGCAGGAGGATTGGTTGCAGTGAGCTGAGATCATGCCACTGTAACTCCAGCCTGGGGGGACAGAGCGAGACTCCATCTCAGAAAAAAAAAAAAAATTAATTAATTAATTAAATTAAATTAAATAGCTGACACTGGAGAGAATGGCTAATAACTGCTTTAGGATTTAGTTCTATTAAATAATTTTTGGTTTTTTTTTTGAGACAGAGACTTACTCTGCTGCCCAGGCCCAGGCTGGAGTGCAATGGCATGATCTCAGCTCACTGCAACCTCCGTCTCCCGGGTTCAAGCGATTCTTTGTGCCTCAGCCTCCCAAGTAGCTGGGATTACAGGCATGTGCCACCACATTTGGCTAATTCTTGTATTTTTGGTAGAGACAGGGTTTCACCATGTTGGCCAAGCTGGTCTCGAACCCCTGACCTCAAGTGATCTGTCCACCTCAGCCTCCCAAAGTGCTGGGATTACAGGCGTGAGCCACCGCGCCTGGCCTTAAATTTGTTTTGATGATTACTTCAGTCCATGTTACATTGTTGTGTATATGATAACGCATGGAATTGTAATGGGATTCTACTGCACTTTACCACACAAAGCAGGATGGGGATAAAAATGAAAAGACTCAGTAACAAAGCTCTCCAGATGTTGTAGCTTTTATACACTCTTCCTTTGCCCCCCAAATCAACCCTTACTGCCAATATCAGAATACTTAAAAGTGTTTTCGTTGAATTATTTATGTCTTTGTCTTCCTTAGGCTACAAGTGCAAAAAGCTGAATGAAAAATGGAAAGGTTACTGCTGAAATATTTACAGATGGAAGGATATGATGTCTAGAATTTGTTTCAAACAGTGAGTATGTGGGTGGGGCAAGTAGCTGGTGATGTAGATGGAATAAGACTGGTCACAGGTTAATGTTTTAAGGTGCTAGGTACTAGTAGATGGGGTTCATTATTTTATTCTGTCTATTTTGCATATGTTTAAAATTTGTCACAATACTTTTTAAAATTGGATAATTACACTACTTAAAATATGCATGTGTGAAGCAAAGACTGAAAGAGAACAAGAAAAATAAAGTTATGTTGGGTTTAGAGTAGCTGAATTATAGGTGAATTACTTTTTAAAACTTTAATATTATTCTAATTTTATCTTTCAATAAATAAAAATCCGAAGGAAAAACACACACAAAAACTCTTTGAATGTAAGGACCAGTGGCATGCTGGAGGTGGCTTGTTATCAGCTTGAGAGAACTGATTGTTAAATTTTCAGGAATTTTGCATCCTGGCTAATGTTATGTGGGCAGCTTGAAATTGACCATGGTAGGAGTATTTATACCTGAAAATTAGCAAACACTACAAATCAGTATTCCCAAAAGCCAGTTGTTAAACATTTGCCATTTGTGGGCTGTATTGTAAAGACTGCATTGTATACTTTTCTACCCCAAATTATCTAAAGGTCCTGAAGTCAATGGGCAGGTACTTACTAATTTATTTTACACATATTTAATGAGGTTCTACCATGGGCAAGAAATCGTGCTAGGCACTTTGGGGAATACAAAGAATTATCTAAGAAAGGAGGATATCCTAAACTTCGTGTGAGAACATGCATGTAAAAAATTATAATACAGGCTGGGCACGGTGGCTCACGCCTGTAATCCCAGCACTTTGGGAGGTTGAAGTAGGTGGATCACCTGAGGTCAGGAGTTTGAGACCAGCCTGGCCAACATGGCGAAACCCCAACTCTACCAAAAATACAAAAATTAGCCAGGAGTGGTGGTGGACGCCTGTAATCCCAGCTACTCGGGAGGCTGAGGTAGGAGAATTGCTTGAACCCGGGAGGTGGAGGTTGCAGTGAGCCAAGATCATGCCACTGCACTCTAGCCTGGGCAACAGAGCAAGACTCTGTCTAAAAAAAAAAAAAAATACAATACAAATATGGCAATATAGGGGTGCTGAGGCAGGAGGACTGCTTGAGGCCAGGAGTTCCAGACCAGCCTGGGAACATAGTGAGACTCCCTGACTCTATTTTTTTTTCTTTGAGACAGGGTCTTCCTGAGTCACCCAGGCTGGAGTGCAGTGGCGCAATCTTGGGTCACTGCAGCCTTGACCTCCCGGGCTCAAGCAATCCTCCCACATCATCCTCCCAAGTAGCTGGGACTACAAGTGTGCCATCACGCCTGGCTCATTTTTGTATGCTTTGTAGAGATGGGGTTTCACCATGTTGCCCAGGCTGGAATCGAACTCTTAGATTCGAACCATCTGCCCACCTCAGCCTCCCAAAATGTTGGCATTACAGGTGTGAGCCACCTCACCCAGCCTGCCCTGACTCTATTAAGAAAAAAGAAAACTTGCCATTCAGCTACAAGGAATGTAGCTGGTTGACAGCCTCCAGCTGCTAGTGACTTTAGGATCCACCTCAGCTTTCTAAAAAACACTGAATTGTCATGCCAGGTGTGTTGGTATATGCCTGTAATCCCAGCTACTCAGGAGGCTAAGGTGGGAGGATTTTTTAGTAAGTGAATTGTATCTCAATAAAACTGTTATTAACAAAAGGAAGGAGGTTGGGCATGGTGGCTCACGCCTGTAATCCCAGCACTTTGGGAGGCTGAGGCGGGCAGATCAGTTGAGGCCAGGAGTTCGAGACCAGCTTAGGCAACATAGGGAGACCCCATCTCTACAAAACATTTAAAAATTAGCCAGGTGTGGTGGTACACACCTGTAGTCCCAGCTGCTTGGGAGACTGAGGCAGGAGGATTGTTTGAGCCCAAGATGTGGAGGTTGCAGTGAGCGGAAATCGTGCCATTGCACTCCAGCCTGGCTGACAGAGGGAGACACTGTCTCAAGAAAAAAAAAAAAAAAAAGAAGAAGGAAACAGGACAAAGATGAAAGATGTCAAGATGTCAGCCACTAGTTCTATTTTTAAATTTTAAAAAATGTTTTTCTGGAAGGCCTAGCTAATGCAATAAGACAATAAAAATAACTTTTGAAAGAGAGTTAAAAACATCATTATTTGGAGGCTATTTGATCTACTGAGAAAATATCAAGAAAGAAAATAATATTAGTTCAGTAGAGTGGCTAAGTGGGTATATACTATACATATGTGTGTGTATGTCTTAGTCTTTTTGTGCTGCTATAACAAAATATTGCGAACTGGGTGATTTATAAATAATAGAAATTTCTGTCTCACAGTTCTGAAGGCTGGGAAGTTCAAGATCAAGGGGCAGGTTTGATGTCTGGTGAGGGCTGCTTTCTCTCCTTTTAAGATGGCGCCTTGTTGCTGTGTCCTCCAGAGGGGACAAATGCTTTATCCTCACATGGTGGAAGATGAGAGGGCAGAAAAGCAGCAAACTCTCTCTGAGTGAAGCCTCTTTTATAAAGACATTAATCCATTCATGAGGAGCCCTTATGACTTAATCACCTCCACAAAAGCTTCACCTTTCCGTTCCACCACAATGGGGATTAAGTTTCCACATGAATTTTGGAAACACATGTTCAAACCACAGCAATATGTTTATAAACAGACACACACACACACACCCCACCCCTCCACATGCCAGTTAGAAAAATACTTGATTCACAGTAATAGCAACAGCTGTGAAATACCTCCAATAAAACTTAATCTAAAATGTGTAAGACCTTTACAGAAAAAACAAAAATTCTGCTAAAATAAATAAAATAAAACTTGAATAATAGACATATATATTTATGGAAGGGAAAACTCGATATATAAATCAACTCAAAAATAAATCACTTCTTCACATATTAATCTAAGATTGCAATGGAATTCAAAACAAAATCCCAATAGATATTTTAAAATTTGTCAAATTGTTTCTAAAGTTCATCTGAAAACACAGATGTGAGAGAAGCCTAGAAAAATTTGAAAGAAAGAAAAGAATTATGAGAAGCACTGGCATGCGGGTAGAAAAAAATTAATGGAACAAAATGGAAAGTCCAAAAGCTAATCCATGTACTATGGAGTCTTAGAGTGGGAAATGAAGATATAAAAATGGCATTTCAAAACAATGGGATGGGCCAGGCATGGTGGCTCATGCCTGTAATCCCAGCACTTTGAGAGGCCAAGGCGGGCAGATCACCTGAGGTCAGGAATTCAAGACCATCTTGGCCAACATGGTGAAACCCTGTCTCTACTAAAATTACAAAAATCAGCTGAATGTGGGAGTGCACACCTGTAATCCCAGCTACTCGGGAGGTTGAGGCAGGAGAATAGCTTGAACCCGGGCAGCAGAGGCTGTCCAGCCTGGGTGATGGAGGGAGACTCAGTCTCAAAAACAAAACAAAACAAAAAACAATGGGATGGATTATTAAATAAATGATGTTGGGGCAATTGGATATTCATATAAGAAAAACGAATGCTAAAATAAATAAAACTTATATATGGAAAAGATTCCATTTAAAAAGTTAAAATACAGCCAGTCACTGTAGCTCACACCTGCAATCCCAGCATTTTGGGAGGCCAAGGCAGGTGAATCACCTCAGGTCAGGAGTCTGAGGCCAGCCTAACCAACATGGAGAAACCCAGTCTCTACTAAAAATACAAAATTAGCCAGGCATGGTGGCGCATGCCTGTAATCCCAGCTACTCAGGAAGCTGAGGCAGGAGAATTGCTTGAACCTGGGAGGCTGAGGTTGTGGTGAGCCGAGATCGCGCCATTGAACTCCAGCCTGGGCAACAAAAGTGAAACTCCGTCTCTAAAAAAAAAAAAAAAAAAAAGTTAAAATACAAAGAATGAACTGAAGAAAATATTTGCAACATGTATGATTGACTAGGATTTAATATCCTTAATTCTATAAAGAGCTTTTATGACTCAATAGGCAAACAATAAATATCCTGATAGACAAACAAAGGATTGAACAGGCAATTCACACACACACAAAGGAAATGGCCATTAAACATTTAAAACTTCTCAACTTCACTTGCAAAAGAATACTGCTAATTATAATAAAAGATGTAATTTTTATACATTAGCAAAGGTGAAATTGATGGACAGGATAATATTCCATATTTTAAAGAATATAGAGAATCAGTGGCCAGGTGCCATGGCTCACACCTATAATCCCAGCACTTTGGGAGGCTGAGGCAGGTGGCTCACTGGAGGTTAGGAGTTAGAGACCAGCCTGGCCAACATGGTGAAACCTTGTCTCTGCTAACAATACAAAAATTAGCTGGGCGTGATGACATGTACCTGTAATCCCAGTTACTCAGGAGGCTGAGACAGGAGGTTGCAGTGAGCCAAGATCGAGCCACTGCATTCCACTCCCCCCCACCCCCAAAAAAAAGATAATCAGGAACTCTCAAGCATTACTAGGAATAAAAATTGGTACCACCATCAGGAAGGCATTTCTTCTAGAAATATATTCAAAGGAAATGTTTAGAAGGATGCTCACTACAACATCTTTATAGTATCAAAACATTGAGAAGATCCTAAATGTTTATCAATAATAGGTTGGCTAAATAAACTTTCGTTCATCCATATAACAGAGGTATATAAGAGTTTAAACTAGATCTGTATTTCTTACTATTGAAAGATTCAGAGAAAAAATGAGATTGCTCAACAGTGTATATTTCACTTATGTAAGAATTAAATACACATCTTCATATATTGTATATTAAAGATTCTGCAGGTTGAAGAGTCTGAAAGACTATATGCCAAAATGTTAATGCTACTTGAGGAAAGAAGGGGAAGGTATCACTTGTATTTTCAGTTGCAAGCAATAGAAAATTAGAGTCAAATGGACTAAAATAATAAGGGGAATATATTGGCCAAGTAGTCAAATGCCTAAAGGCAGAGTGGGCTTTGGTGATGGGTTGACATAGGTGTTCAACGTGTGGTTCAGCTTTTTTTCCATCTTGCCCTTTGCCTTCAAGGTAAAAGCCTCTTTTTTTTTTTTTTAGACGGAGTTTCCCTCTTGTTGCCCAGGCTGGTGTGCAATGGTGCGACCTTGGCTCACCGCAACCTCCGCCTCCTGAGTTCAAACAATTCTGCCTCAGCCTCCTGAGTAGCTGGGATTACAGGCATGTGCCACCACGCTCAGCTAATTTTGTATTTTTAGTAGAGATGGGGTTTCTCCATGTTGGTCAGGCTGGTCTCGAACTCCTGCGTCAGGTGATCCATCCACCTCGGCCTCCCAAAGTTGCTGGGATTACAGGAGTGAGCCACCATGCCTGGCGGTAAAAGCCTCTTAAAGACATTATATTGAGTGAAATAAGTTAGACATAAAAGTGTAAATACCCTATGATTCCCCTTAGATGAGATACCTAGGGTAATCAAACTCATAGAGACAGAAAGTAGAATGGTGGCTGCCAGGGCATTGCATAATGGGTATAGAGTTTCAGTTTTGCAAGATGAAGAGAGTTCTGGGGCCGAGCGAGGTGGCTTATGCCTGTAATCACAGCACTTTGGGAGGCCGAGGCAGGAGGATCACTTGAGGTCAGTAGTTCGAGACCAGTCTAGGCAACATGGTGAAACCCCATCTCTACTAAAAATACAAAAATTAGCTGGGGGTGGTGGCGGGTGCCTGTAGTCCCAGCTACTCGGGGGGCTGAGGCAGGAGAATCGCTGGAACCGGGGAGGTGAAGGTTGCAGTGAGCCAAGATCGTGCCACTGCACTCCAGCCTGGGCAAGAAAGCAAGACTCAGTCTCAAACAAAAAAAAAAAAAAAGAAAGAAAATAGTTCTGGGTATATTTGTTGCATAACAATGTGAATGTACGCTGTACAACGTAAAAATGGTTGAGATGGTACGTTTTATGTGTGTTTTATCACATTTTTAAAGAAAATTACATTGCCTAAAAAGGTATAATAAAAGCCTCATCCTAAGGCTAGCTCCCCCTGGTGGTGGGAGAGTTGCAGCACATTGAGGCGAGGCTACAGGTGTCACTAAGGTGCTGGGTGTCTCCCTTCACCCATCATGCAGCCGACCCAGGCTTCTCTCTGGTTGGACCACAATAGTATGTTTCTGGATCATGCACTCTGCTGGCATCACATTCTAGGGCTCTCTTTGGAAATTTGGGAAGAAACTTTTTTTTTTTTTTTTTTGAGACAGAGTTTCACTCTTGTCACCCATGCTGGAGTGCAGTGGCGCCATCTTGGCTCAATGCAACCTCTGCCTCGTCCCCCGAGTAGCTGGGATGACAGGCACGCACCACCATGCCTAGCTAGTTTTTGTATTTTTAGTAGAGACGGGGTTTCACCATGTTGGCCAGGCTAGTCTCGAACTCCTGACCTCCAGTGATCCGCCCGCCTCGGCCTCCCAAAGTGCTGGAATTGTAGGCGTGAGCACTGCACCTAGCCTTGGGGAGAAATTTTGGCTGTCACAATAATTGGTCATTTAGAGAATGTGGGCCAGGGGCATTAGATTTCTGATAATGTATGGGTAAATACATTACAGAATTTTCCCACATTCCACACAACTTTTAATGCCCTGCTCGACATTAATGTAGATTTTTAAAAAGTTGTGTGTAATAATTTGAGCCTAGCCTCTCATTCCATTTTATATATAAATATAAACTATTTTTGCATGGTTTTAATATAAACAGAATATCCAGATATGAGGCTAATGAGTAAATTGACAGAAAATAGTACTTAGCTACATTTGGAACTTTACCAAAAGTTGTTCACTGTTTCAGAAAATCATGTCTTCAACAACCAACACTTGTGGTATTTGAGTCACTGATTTAGCCCTGCATATTGCAATTCACACTGCATAATGCAATTCACACTGCATATTTTAACATCTCTGAAATCAGGATGTATCCTACAATCAATGACGTCTACAAAATACACTAGTGAATATTAGTCTGCATTTGAAGCTGTTGCATTGATTTCTTGCTTGGATTCTTATAACAACCTCCCAACTGGTCTCCCTGCTTCCATCCTTCTCCTCCTACAATGTTTTCAACAGAGCAGCCAGATTTTTTCTTTTAAAATGTAGGTCAGATCATGTCACTCCTCTGCTCAAAACCTTCTCATGTTTCACCAGTTTACTCAGAGTACAAGCCTTACAGTGGCCCATGAGGCCCTTCAAGATCTGGCTTCTTTACTTCTCTGACCCATCTCCTACTTCTGCTTTTATTTATAGTACCTGCTCTAATCCACCTCCCTGGTCCGTTTACAGACCACGCACTTGCTAGACAAGCTTCTGCCTTAGGGTCTTCACATTAGCTATTCCACCTGCCTGCGTATTTTTCCCCTAGATAATTGGTGTGATTCATTCCCTCACCTCCTTTAAATCTTTGCTCAAATGTACCTTCTAGTGAGGCTGCCTTGACTACTCTATTTTGAACTGCAAGTCACTACCCACCTCTCTACTGCTCTGAACTCTTATTTCCTTTTACCCTGTTCTACTTTAAAAAAGTCATAACAGGGCCGGGCCTGGTGGCTCAGGCCTGTAATCCCAGCACTTTGGGAGGCTGAGGTTGGCGGATCACCTGAGGTCAGGAGTTCAAGACCAGCCTGGCCAACAAGGTGAAACCCCATCTCTACAAAAACACAAAAATTAGCCGGGCATGGTGGCACGCACCTGTAATCCCAGCTACACGGGAGGCTGAGGAGGGAGAATCACTTGAACTGGGGAGGTGGAGGTTCCAGTGAGCCGAGATAGCACCATTGCACACTGTACTCCAGCCTGGGTGACAGAGCAAGACTCCACCTCAAAAAAAAAAAAAAAAAAAAAAGATCATAACAGTTGTCATCTTCTAATGTAATACATAACTTACTTATGTATTATGTTGATTGTGGTCTATAACCACACCACCCTGCTAGAATGTTTCCTCCATGAGGCAAGGATTTCTTTTTCTTTCTTTTCTTCCTTCCTTAATTTCCTTCCTTCCTTCCTTCTTTCTTTTCTCTCTCTTCTCTCCCTCTTTCTCTCTCTTCTCTCCCTTTTTCTCTTTCTTTCTCTCTCTAACCCTCCCCCTGCTTTCTTTTTTTGTTTTTTTTTTGACATGGTCTCACTCTGTGGCGCAGCTGGAGTGCAGTGGTGTGAACTTGCTCATTGCAACCTTTGCCCCCCAGGCTCAAGCGATCCTCCTACCTCAGCCACCCGAGTAGCTGGGGCCACAGGGATGCACCACGATGCCCGGCTATTTTTTTGTATTTTTAGTAGGGCCAGAGTCTCGCCATGTTGCCCAGGCTGGTCTCGAACTCCTGAGCTCAAGCGATCCACCCACCTTGGCCTCTCAAAGTGCTGAGATTACAGGCATGAGCCACTGTGCCCAGTCTAAGGCAAGGATTTCTGTCTGTATCCCTAGTAAACAGTGCCCAGCACATAGTAGGTACTCAATAAACATTGTTACATAAATGGTGATTCTGTTAGGTGCAAGTATCTAATTACTTCATTTTGTCTTCTATTACACTTGTGCTCAAGCATTTACTTTTTTTTTTTTTTTTTTTTTGTAGAGACGAGGTCTTACTACCATAGCCCAGGCTGGGCTCAACTGATCCTCCTGCCTCAGCCTCCCAAAGTGCTGGGATTACAGGTGTGAGCCACCACGCCCGCCATCAAGCATTTACTTATTGAAACACATATCATTTTATAATGCATTATTTTCTTATTTATCCTTTATACTTATAGCATTATATTGATTTTTAAAGTGTGTGCACTCACCTGTGCAGCACTCAAAAGGTTCTCTAAAATGATGGTTGACATCTTTCTTCAACTCTGGTGTTTTCCTATGTAACTTTTTCTAAGTGTAATATGTACTCAACAACTAAAATAGGATGTATGATATGTACATGCCTGCACGGGCATACAAAGACACACATACACATATATAAAATAAAACACTAAAATATCAGCAAGCTTGACTCCCAACTTAAAATTATGTGTGCAGGAAGGTATATCATAAGATCTATTGGTGTCAGGATGGTAAAGACAGTGTTATGAAACGTTTGTTACAATATCAGGGTTTGGATGTTAGGATTGAGAACCTCAGGGTTAGATAATTCCAGAAGCCACTCCTGGAGCTGTGGGTAGGGATAATCCCACCCAAACTGCCTGGCTGTTTTCTGGATGGAAGGGGTGGGGTGGTGCTGGGGAGGAAACCACAATGTTGGCAGCCAGGAGGAAACAAAGTTCACTTTCCAAGTTTACTGTACTTCTATATTGTTTGTGTTATTTGACTATTTTACAATGACTGTTCATTCCTTTTGTAACAAGCAAGACCAGTAAAGCTTTTTTTATTTTAAAATCTCCTATAAAATATAGAAAACAGATAAACAAAATAATAAAAATCACCTGTAATCCTATTCTGCAGAAATAACCACTGCTAACATTTTATTTTTATAACCTTTTGTTTTCAGGCATGTGTGGACTTACATAGATATTTCAATGATGGCTCTGAATAATAGGAATCATGCAGTTGGAGGTGTCATTTGTTAAGATTATTCTGGCAGCCACCAGCATGTTGGATTGAAGTGGGAGAAAACTGAGGATAGGGTTAGGTTGTAACCAAACAGTGGAGAAGGAAATCACACCAGAGTGGTGGCTATGGGAATGGAAAGAAACATACCAAGAGATATTGTAAAGAAAGGAACCATGGGCTGGGCACAGTGGCTCATGCCTGTAATCCCAGCACTTTGGGAGGCCAAGGCAGGTGGATCACAAGGTCAGGAGATCGAGACCATCCTGGCTAACACAGTGAAACCCCCGTCTTTACTAAAAATACAAAAAATTAGCTGGGCGGTGTGGCACGCGCCTGTAATCCCAGCAACTCGGGAGGCTGAGGCAGGAGAATTACTTGAACCCGGGTGGCGGAGGTTGCTGTGAGCCGAGATCGTGCCACTGCACTCCAGCCTGGGTGACAGAACAAGACTCCATCTCAAAAAAAAAAAAAAAAAAAAAAAAGGGAAAGGAACCATGTAGGTGACTTAGTGGTTAGTGTGTGTGAGAGTAGTGATAATGATTTTTGGCATCTGAGTATTCCAATCTTGCATTCAAGAATATCAAAGATGAGGGAGGACTTTCTGTTTTTGTGCTCTCCTTTTTCTTTCTTGATCTTGCTCTCTCTTTCCAGAAAACAATACAGATCACCTGTTTAAAATGTGAAATTTGATGAGTTTTGAGACATGTATACACCTGTGAAACCATTAGCACAATAAAGATAATGAACATATCCATTATCCCTGCAAGTGTCAGCTGGGCTCAGTGGCTCACACCTGTAATCCCAGCACTTTGGGAGGCTGAGGCGGGCAGATCGCTTGAGCCCAGGAGTTTGAGACAAGCCTGAGCAATAGAGGGAGACCCCTGTCTCTACAAACATTACAAAAAAATTATCTGGGTGGGGTGGTATGTGCCTGCAGTCCCAGATACTTAGGAGGCTGGTGTGGGGAGGATCACTTGAGACTGGGAGGTCAAGGCTGCATTGAACTGTGATCTTGCCGCTGACTCCAGCCTGGGCAACAAACCCAGACCCTGTCTCCAAAAAGTCTTCATACCTTGTAATCCTTCCTGTCTTTCTCTACTCTGTCCCCAGACAACTACCAATCTGCTTTCTGCTTTCTGTCACCATAAGTCAGTTTGCATTCTGTAGACTTTATATAAATGAAATAATACAATATGTACTCTTTTTTCCCCCTCTGGCTTCTTTCACTCAGCATGATTATTTTCAGATTCATTCACATTGTTATGTTTATCAGTAGTTGATTCTTTTTTGTTGATGAATAATAGTCTATTGTGTGGATTTACCAAAATTTGCTTCCCCATTCACCTGTTTATGGACATTTGGGCTTTCAGTTTTTTCTATTGCAAATAAGACTGCTATCCGAGAATCGCTTGAACACAGGAGGCAGAGGCTTCGGTGAGCTGAGATTGTACCACTGCACTCCAGCCTGGGTGACCGAATGATACTCTGTCTCAAAAAAAAATTTTTTTTAAAAGTCTGCTATGAACATTTGCATACAGCTTTTTGTGTGGGTATATACTTTCATTTCTTTTGGGTAAATACCTAGGGGTGGATCGATGAAGTTGCACAGTAATTATTCCCCTGTTCTAAGCCTTGGCTCCACATCTAGAAGTGTCATCTTTGTATCTTTATCTTTTTTATTTCTTTTTTTTTTTTGAGAAGGAGTCTCACTCTGTTGCCCAGGCTGGAGTGCCCTGGCGCAATCTTGGCTCACTGCAACCTCCGCTGCTCGGGTTCAAGTGATTCTCCTGCCTCAGCCTCCCGAGTACCTAGGATTACAGGTGCCCACCACCATGCCTGCTAATTGTTGTATTTTTAGTAGAGACGGGGTTTACCCATGTTGACCAGGCTGGTCTTGAACTCCTGACCTCAGGTGATCCTCCCACCTTGGCCTCCCAAATTGTTGGGATTACAGGTGTGAGCCACCACACCTAGCCTAAGAAGTATCAGCTTTATCTTCTTTTTGCTCACCTGACAATTTAGTATTGTGGTATTTTTGTTTTTACATTACCAAAAGGTCTAGTATTTTCTAAATAAATGATTGAGAAACAAAAATGAGACTCTACTAGTTTTTTTCTCCTCCTTTGAGTGAGCGTAGTTCTTATCCACATGGGAGAATGCAGGAACTTGATGGAGTCCCACAGAGCCAAGGCCAGTTCACTCCTCTAGGAGGCAGTAGTAAACACACAGCCGTATACAGAGGCACATGGTGGGGGTGTGGGGAAAGGGGAGGAGTTGGCAATCAGTAGCTAAAGAAATGACTCTGTGGTGGGATTTCAGAGGCCAATGGAGGTGTCTTTTCTGGGCTGGGTGTGGTCAAGGGTGAACAAGCTGATTTTGGTCTTGAAAGCCAGCCAGTCCACAGGAATTCTGGGAGACTGTCAGGAAAGAGGCAAACAGCCCCCAGAGAGACAGGGATCTTGTGAAGACTAAGGACCTCACAGGAGCCTGTCCCAGTCTTGCACCACTATCAGCCCCTTCATCCTAACCTTCTGTTTTTTGTCTTTATTATGATAAAATCTGAGATTTAAGTTCCTTTTAGTTTTCTTTGTGGTAAAATACACATAACAAAATTTACCATTTTAGCCATTTAAGTGTATAATTCAGTGACATTAGGTACATTTGCAATGCTGTGCAACCATCACCACTACCTCTTTTCTTTTCTTTTGAGATGATCTCGCTCTGTCACCCAGGCTAGAGTGCAGTGGTGCGATCTTGGCTGACTGCAACCTCTGCCTCCTGTGTTCAAGCAATTCTTGTGCCTCAGCCACCTGAGTAGCTGGGATCACAGGCATGCGCCATCACATCAGCTAATTTTTGTATTTTTAGTAGCGATGGGGTTTTGCCATGTTGGCCAGGGGTCTCGAACTCCAGACCTCAAGCAATCCTCCTGCTTTGGCCTCCCAATGTGCTGGGATCTCAGGCTTAAGCCACCACACCTGGCCTAGTACATTTCTTTATTTGTAAATATGTATATTTTATCACTTTTTTCTTTAAGACTAGCTGATACTTTAGTTACTACAAACAAATAATCAGGCCAGGCGTGGTGGCTCATGCCTGTAATCCCAGCACTTTGGGAGGGTGAGACAGGTGGATCACCAGAGGTCAAGAGGTCGAGACCAGCCTGGTCAACATGACGAAACCCTGTCTCTACTAAAAATACAAAAATTAGCTGGGCGTGGTAGCATGTGCCTGTAATTCCAGCTACTCGGGAGGCTGAGGCAGGAGAATCGCTTGAACCTGAGAGGCAGAGGTTGCAGTGAGCCAAGATCGCACCACTGCACTCCAGCCTGGGTGACAGAGCAAGACTGTCTCAAACAAACAAACAAAAACCCAGCTAATCAAAGCTGAGAATTTTCCTGATCATGTGTACAATTTGTCACCTCATAATATACTATATATAATATGGTATTATATAGATTCTGATATATATAATATGGTGTTATATAGATTCTGATATATATAATATGGTGTTATATAGATTCTGATATATATAATATGGTGTTATATAGATTCTGATATATATAATATGGTGTTATATAGATTCTGATATATATAATATGGTGTTATATAGATTCTGATATATATAATATGGTGTTATATAGATTCTGATATATATAATATGGTGTTATATAGATTCTGATATATATAATATGGTGTTATATAGATTCTGATATATATAATATGGTGTTATATAGATTCTGATATATATAATATGGTGTTATATAGATTCTGATATATATAATATGGTGTTATATAGATTCTGATATATATAATATGGTGTTATATAGATTCTGATATATATAATATGGTGTTATATAGATTCTGATATATATAATATGGTGTTATATAGATTCTGATATATATAATATGGTGTTACATAGATTCTGATATATATAATATGGTGTTACATAGATTCTGATATATATAATATGGTGTTATATAGATTCTGATATATATAATATGGTGTTATATAGATTCTGATATATATAATATGGTGTTATATAGATTCTGATATATATAATATGGTGTTATATAGATTCTGATATATATAATATGGTGTTATATAGATTCTGATATATATAATATGGTGTTATATAGATTCTTATATATATAATATGGTGTTATATAGATTCTTATATATATAATATGGTGTTATATAGATTCTAATATATATAATATGGTATCTATAGATTCTAATATATATAATATGGTATATATAGATTCTAATATATAATATGGTATTATATAGATTCTAATATATATAATATGGTATTATATAGATTCTAATATATATAATATGGTATTATATAGATTCTAATATATATAATATGGTATTATATAGATTCTAATATATATAATATGGTATATCGATTCTAATATATAATATGGTATTATATAGATTCTAATATATATAATATGGTATTATAGATTCTAATATATATTCCATATAATAGAAAAGATAAAAAAGACAAAAGACAAATTTCACCTCTTTTTAAATTTTTTACTTATTTTTATTTTATTGGAGGCAGGGTCTCGCTCTGTTGCCCAGGCTGGAGTGCAGTCATGCAATCACAGCTCACTGCAGCCTTGACTTCCCTGGGCTCAGGCTATTCTCCTACCTCAGCCTCCCAAGCAGCTGAGACTACAGGTGAACGCCACCATACTTGGCTATTTTTTCTTATTTTTAGTAGAGATGGGATTTTGCCATGTTGCCCAGGCAGGTCTCAAACTCCTGAGCTTAGGCAATCTGCCTGCCTTGGCCTCCCAAATTGCTGGGATTACAGACAGGAGCCACCATGCTGGGCCAAATTTCACTTCATAAGGTTTGTCAACTTTTCTCTCTCAAAAACATTTTTGTTTTTTTTTTGGAGACAGGGTCTTGCTCTGTTGCCCAGGTTGGAGTGTGATGGTATGATGATGGCTCATTGTAACCTTGAACTCCTCGGCTCAAGTGATCCTCCCACCTCAGCCTCCTGAGTAGCTGGGACTATAGGTACATAGGTGCCATCATGTCTGGCTAATTTCTCCATTTTTTGTAGAGATGGGGGGGTCTCGCTAGGTTGCCTAGGCTGGTCTTGAACTCCTGGCATCAAGTGATACTCCTACCTTGGCCTCCCAGGCACAAGCCACCATGCCCCATCTAAAAATTGTATTGTGAAATAAACCCAATACTATTACAAAAGTGCATAAAACTGGTATGTAGAGTTTAACACACAGTTATAAAGGGAACAACCCTGTAAAAATCCTTTGAGTTAAGAAATAGAACACTGAGGCCGGGCGCGGTGGCTCACGCCTGTAATCTCAGCACTTTGGGAGGCTGAGGTGGGTGGATCACTTGAGGTCAGGAGTTTGAGATCAGCCTGGCCAACATGGTGAAACCCTGTCTCTACAAAAATACAAAAATTAGCCAGGTGTGGTGGTGCATGTCTGTAATGCCAGCTACTCAGAAGGCTGAGGCAGGATAATCACTTGAACCTGGCAGGCAGAGGTTGCAGTGAGCCGAGTTAGTACCACTGCACTCCAGCCTGGGCGATAAAGAGAGACTCCATCTTGAAAAAAATAAGAAAAAAGAAAGAAATAGAACAGTGATAGGTTTATTTAACAAATGGAAGCCACTATGGAAGCTTTTTGTGTCAGGCCGGTGGCCCCCAGGCTCTGCTTTATGGGATACTGACGGGAGGAACGTCTGTCCCTGGGCATTCTTCCTGAGACCTAGGGAGTGAGTTCGCTTTCTTCAAATGAGCTAGGACAGGGAGGTGAGGATCATGGCACCCTGCCCCTTTCCCATCATAGGCTCTGGCCTCGCATCTGGCTAATTCTTACAATAATAACTCATGGTTCTCAACTTTGGTAACTATTAACATTTTGGGCCAGATAATTCTTTTTGATGGGAGTGCTATCCTGTGTGTTGTAGAACGTTTAGCAGTATCCCTGGTCTCTACTAGATACCAGTAGCACCCCCAAGTAGTGACACTAAAAATGTCTCCAGATATTATCAAATGTCTCTGGGGACCAAATTGACCCGTTGAAAATCATTGCATTTGGCCAGGTGCAGTGGCTTATTCCTGTAATCTCAGCACTTTTGGAGGCTGAGGTGGGAGGATCGCTTGAGCTCAGGAGTTCAAGACCAGCCTGGGCAAAGATGGCAAAACCCCATCTCTACAAATAATACAAAAATTAGCCAGGTGCGATGGCGCACACCTGTAGTCCCAGCTGCTTGGGAGGTGGAGGTGGAGGTGGGAGAATTGCTTGAGCCCAGCATATGGAGGTTGCCGTGAGCTGACATCGCACTACTGCACTCCAGCCTGGGTGACGCAGCAAGACCCTGACTCAAAAAAAAAAAAAAAAAAAAAAAAAAGAGAGAAAAGAAAATCAATGCATTCATAAATATTTATTATGTGCCATGCATGATATTAACAGCTATACATTGTTACTTAATTCCTTCTTCCTGTTTGTCCCCATTTTGCAGGTAAGAAACTGGGATTCAGCAGGATTAAATTATTGAAATTGACACAGCTTTAGTGAATGGCTGAGCTGAAGTATAAACACAGACTTATCAGTCCTCACTTTGTTTTTAACAAACATGTAAAGTCACCTCCCCAGATGTGGAGGGTGAGATATATTTCAGGTCTTGCTTCTCCCCCATAGTCTAAGGCTAGGCATTTCTAAATTTATAATTCCAGGCTTTTTACTAGAGAGTTCCTTTTGATTTTCTTACCAACTGTACTAGTCAGGGTTCTCTAGAGGAACAGAACTAATAGGATAGACACATATATAAAGGGCAATTTATTAAGTAGTATTAAGTCGCACGATCACAAGGTCCTACAATAGGCCTTCTGCAAGCTGAGAGGCAAGGAAGCCAGTGCGAGTCTCAAAGCTGAAGAACTTGCAGTCCAATGTTCGAGGGCAGGAAACACCCAGCACGGGAGAAAGATGTAGGCTGGGAGGCTAAGCCAGTTTAGCCTTTTCATATTTTTCTGCCTGCTTTATATTCACTGGCAGCTGATTAGATGGTGCCCACCCGGATTAAGGGTGGGTCTGCCTTTCCCAGCCCATTGACTCAACTGTTTCTCCTTTGGGAACACCCTCACAGACACAACAAGGATCAATACTTTGGATCCTTCAATTCAATCAAGCTGACACTCAGTATTAACCAACACACCATTTTTATTAGTCATGCTTGAGACTAAATTAAACATTATTGTTCTTTTTTTTTTTTTGAGAAGGAGTCTTACTCTGTCACCAGGCTGGAGTGCAGTGGCGCAATCTCGGCTCTCTGCAACCTCCATCTCCTTGGTTCAAGCAATTCTCCTGCCTCAGCCTCCTGAGTAGCTGGGATTACAGGACCTTAGATAAACTTACTATCACTTTATAGCAGTAGAGAAAGCACTGAAATTGGCACTGTATTTGTTTTCTATTGCTTCTATAACAAATTACCACAAACTTGGTGAAATAAAACAACACAAATTTATTGCTTAAAGTTCTGTAGGTCACAGGTCTGACAAGTGTCTCATTGGGCTAAAATCAAGTTGTCAGCAGGGCTGTGTTCCTTCTGGGGGCCTTATGGAAGAATCTGTTTCCATGCCTTTCCCAGCTTCTAGAAGCCTCCAGATTCCTAGGCTCCTGGGCCCCTTCCTCCATCTTCAAAGCCAGCAAGGGCAGATTGAGGTCTTTTCAAGTCACATCACTCTGACCTCTTCTGCCTCCATTTTCCACTTTTTTTTTTTTTTGAGAACGAGTCTCTCTCTGTTGCCCAGGCTGGAGTGCAGTGGCGTGGTATCAGCTCATTGCAACCTCCGCTTCCCGGGTTCCAGCGATTCTCATGCCTAAGCCTCCAGAGTAGCTGGGACTACAGGCACCCACCACCACGCCAGACTAATTTTTTGTATTTTAGTAGCGACAGGGTTTCACCTTGTTGGCCAGGCTGGTCTTGAACTCTTGACCTCAGGTGATCCACCCACCTTGGCCTCCCAAAGTGCTGGAATTAAGGCCTGAGCCACCGTGCCCAGCCCATTTTCCACTTCTAAGGACCTTATGACAACACTGGGCCCACCCAACTAATCCAGGATAATATCCCTAATTTAATGTCAGCTGATAAGCAACCTTAATTTCATCTGTAACCTCAATTCCCCTTTGCCATGTAACCTAACCTATTCAGTCTCCAGGAATTGGGAAGTGGACATCATTGGCAGGGGGCATTATTCTGCCTGTTATAGGCATACTTGCCCACAAGTCTAAATCGAGAGTTTGCATATAGGAGGTAGGAGGTGTGACAATAATTGGATAAAGGCTTTTCTGGAATAACAACATTCTCTTCAAATACAGGGAGGCCCTGTGACATGATATCTGGCAAATCACTTGAGTCTTAGTATCCAAATTTCCGCTAAAATGGAAATTACCATCCTTTGCTTGGCATGTTAAATGAAATACTTATGTAAACGGACTTAGATTAGAGGCCTACAAATAGGACTCAAGTTCTTGATGAATCTTGATGAGGAGGGTGGGCGAAGTACTCTAAATGAAAATGAGATAGATTGCGAGATTTCCGGAGAGGAGTGAGTGACAAGCGCCTACCCGTGCATGAAGCTGGAGGTAGAAAATTCCAGCAAAAGGAATTTTAAAGTTTCACTGAAGCTTTTGAATCAAGGTTTGAGAGCCCAGGGTGAAAAAAAGGCAGTGAAGAAGCTCATTAAGACAACCCCCCGCCAGGTAGCAGATAGCACCTGAAATGCAGTGGGAAATTTGTGAGGTCTTCATAGGCAAGGATTAAATTTTACATCTCATCTTAAGATGTGTCATAGTTGTTCAATTACTTAGTGACCAAAAAAGTGAATTAAAGATGTCAAGATAAAAACAAAAAAACAAACAAAAAAAAACCAATACAGGTTCCACCGAGATTTGAACTCGGATCGCTGGATTCAGAGTCCAGAGTGCTAACCATTACACCATGGAACCGCCACGCGTGTGTAGCTGCCTTCGGCTCTCTAATCCTCAGAGAACCCCGCCCCCATCCACAAACCCACCACTCACAGGCGGTCCCGCCCGGTTCCAGCGAGCCGCTTCCGGCACGGTAGCTCGAGAAATGAGCAAGCGGCCACTAAGACTGTGGTAGCTAGGAGTTCCAGGACTCAGTTTCCCCTTTGAGCCTCCTTTAGCGACTAAAGCTTGAAGCCCCACGCATCTCGACTCTCGCGCACACCGCCCTTGTTGGGCTCAGGGGCGGGGCGCCGCCCCCGGAAGTACTTCCCCTTAAAGGCTGGGGCCTGCCGGAAGTGGCGCAGCGGCAGGGAGGGGCTCTTCACCCAGTCCGGCAGTTGAAGCTCGGCGCTCGGGTTACCCCTGCAGCGACGCCCCCTGGTCCCACAGATACCACTGCTGCTCCCGCCCTTTCGCTCCTCGGCCGCGCAATGGGCACCCGCGACGACGAGTACGACTACCTCTTTAAAGGTGAGGCCATGGGCTCTCGCACTCTACACAGTCCTCGTTCGGGGACCCGGGCCACTCCCGGTGGACCCTCGTGCCGGCCACCCCTGCACTGATATAGGCCTCCCTCGGCCCTTCCTTTTTGTGCGGTTCCGTCTCCTACCCAGCTCAGCCCCTTCTCCCCCGCTCAGACAGGGGTGCCCATCACATGCCGCTCTCTGAGCGACCTCTCCATAGGCCTTCGCTGGCCTCAGAGCCCCTCCCTGCGTGTCCTTCCCCTGGCGGACTGCCTTCTCCCACATCGTCGAATTCCTTTCCCCGGGTTCTACGGCCCCGCCGCTCCTCCCACCATCTCTCTTTTCGGGTGTAGCGCCCCCTCCCCCTCGGCGTACACCCTTCCCAGCTCGCGTCCTCTCCCGAAGCCCCTCTGACGGGTTCTTCGCTTCCCTCTTGGCCTTGCCTTCGGTGCAGACTCCCATCACAGGTCTTTTTCTTATCTGCCCTCTTTCCCCCCTCGAGCGAGCGTCTCTTCTGTATCTCCCCTCCACTTGGACGGCCGCCCCTCTAAGCTTCTCCCATCCCGGGTCCAGGACCCCGTAAAATCTGAGCGGGCCAAGGGCCCCCGCCCCCACCCTCCGCCCCGCGGTTCTCGCGGTCCTTAACCTTCTCTGACCGCTCCCTCTCCCACTCCCCATTTGGCAACTCTCTCTACCTTCCCTCCCCAAATCGTGTTTAGAGCTCCCTTGTCTCCGTTGCGACCCGGGTGGTGGGAGGGAGGGTAAGAGGGATCGCCCATCACCCACTCGCGCACTTGTCGCAGTGACCCGGCAGGCTGACATTACTTCCCACCTAGCCTTTTCTTTTCTTGCCCTCCCTACTCAGTGGCACCCAACCCGGGATAACTCTTTACTCGGTTCGCGAGATGAGGTTGCGGATGGGTGGTGGCTGTTATCCTTGCCAGACCTGAAGGCCTGGTTCCTGAGCAGGAAAGGTTGTGCGCTGCACAAATACTAGCTTGCTTTATCTCTATGGACTGGTTGCTTCCTGCTGCAACGCTGGGAGGATCCAACAGGAAGGGAAGAGCCCTAGTTAGCCACATACCTTTCCCAAAAGGTTGGGGGTGGGAGGAAGTTGTGTGCTCTTTTGGTTACATTAAATATTTATTATAAGATACGGAAACATGTAGTGCCCTTGGACAGAACATATTGGAGGGTCAGGGTTGGTTAGAAAGAATTGCTTATTGGTTGAGTCCGGAAGGAATCCAGTTTTTTTTTTAATCAACGAAGATAAAGGGTACGTTTTTCAATGAGAAGAGAGTACAGTAGATGCTTTTTTTGTTCAGCGAATGCACTCTCACTCTGATGCTCTTTCTCTGCTCCTGAATTGGGAAGGTAGCCATCAGTAGTGTGCCGAACAAAGATCATTACCACTGAGGAAGAAGCCATTGCTATTAAAGCTTTACTGTGGAGGGTGGAGTTTCAAGAGTGTTAAGCATGGTGACTGTTTCTGTCTTTGCCATTGGGTGCTAAGAATGATTGACTAAACCAAGCAGGAAAGATTTCTTTGCTTTCCCAATACTTTGCAAATCTTGTTATACTAAGTAGTCTGCTGTTATACTCTTATCATCTCTTACTCCTCTGACTCAGAATATTCTACTGTATAGGGTGAATACTTTTGGTATCCACCCTCCCCCTCCATACTGGAAAGTACTTTCAGGGTACTTAGTTCATTTTACAAATACAAAACTGAGGCCTGGATTACAAAAAGTATATGACAGCATACCTTTTGCCGAAGGTATCTGAGATGATGTGAAACTATTTGAATCTCTTGAGACTTTGGGGTTAAAGGTTAGGTTTGTGTTTTGAAATATGGTATAATGGTAGTGTGCTTTTATAAAGGTTGTCTTTGAAGTAATTAATTCAGAACAAGATAGACCGTCAGGGTATTTCTCCTGTTTGGTTTGAACTTGAATGTTGGTTATACAAGGTCCTTTTATTTTTTAACAAAGAATATTAAATATTCTGAATTGGCCTAAAGTATTTTAACTTTTTGATTAGACCATCCTTCTAGCAACAATTGAGAGCACTGAGCTTTGGAATCACGTAGACCTCGGTTTAGATCCTGACTCAGGTCTTATATTTACTTTATGACCTTGGAAAAGTTAACTTTTCTGAGTCTCAGTTCTCTACTTTATAAAAAGGAAAATACCCACCTCTTAAGATTGTGAGAATTAAATGAGACTGTTCGTAAAATTTTAACCATGAGGACTCAATAAATGGTAATAATGTGAAAGAAGTTACTGTGGTTTTGTCAGGTTTTTTTTTTTTTTTTTTTGGAGACAGGGTCTCGCTCTGTCCCCCAGGCTGGAGTGCAGTGGCACAATCAAGGCTCACGGCAGTCTCGGCCTCCTCAGGCTCAGGCCTCAGCCTCCCTAGCTACTCTCTAGCTCCTAGGAGTAGCTGAGACTACAGGAGCGCGCCACCACGCCCGGCTAGTTTTTTGTTTTTTTGTTTTTTTTTTGTAAAGACAGGGTTTTGCCATGTTGCCCAGGCTGGTCTCGCACTCCTGGACTTAAGCAATTCACCTTCCTTAGCCTCCCCAAGTGCTGGGATTATAGGTGTGAGCCACTGTGCCTGGCCTTTGTCAGTTTTTTGAACCTTAAATGTAGGTTCAACTACAAGAGCATTTAAATATTATTAAAGAAACATAAAACTAGGAACTTCGAATGCATTTTATGTTTCCATGGGTTATGGTTTCATTTTGTTGTGCATTTTGCTGTTTAAGATAGGGTGTTAAAAATTCTGCTAAGGAGGATTTCTACTTTTTTTTTTTTTTTTTTGAGATGGTATTTCGCTCTTGTTGCCCAGGCTGGAGTGCAATGACGCGATCTCGGCTCATTGCAACCTCTGCCTCCTGGGTTCAAGCGATTCTCCTGCCTCAGTCTCCCGAGTAGCTGGGATTACAGGCATGGACCACCACACCCGGCTAATTTTGTATTTCTAGTAGAGACGGGGTTTCTCCATGTTGGTCAGGCTGGTCTCGAACTCCTGACCTCAGGTGATCCGCCCGCCTGGGCCTCCCAAAGTGCTGGGATTACTGGTGTGAGCCACCGTGCCTGGCCAGATTTCTACTTTTTTAAAGCTCTTACAGGATATGAGTCACTTTTTCTTTTTCTTTTTTAACTTCAATGCTGATTATTTAGCCAATTTCTTATTTATACAAGTATCCTACTTTAAAGTGAAGCAAGAATGATTTTATTTCAAAATGGCTTTATTGTACAGAGATTTATTCACTGAGATGGACTGCAGCTGTTTCTACTTAGAAGGTTTACCTAGCAAATGCAATAGTTGAGGGAATTGAAGTTAGTTTGTAACTAACCAGTTCAAAATAAAGGGATATTTTGATTAATAGGGGATGGAGTGGTCTAAATAGGAATGTAATGTGGGGCGAGCAGGACAATTATTCTAAATTATGTGTTTGTTCTTGAACAGTAACCTTTATTTAAGCCCAATAGTGAGACTTTTGGTGGGAGGGAATTAGTTTTATTTAAAGTTGACTTTTTATTTTTAAAACTTTAATTCCATAAGTATTTACAAACAATGTGGTTAAGGCCCTGTGGGACATAAGTAAGCATCAATCATGATTTCTATTTACAAATATTGTGTGGTAGACACCAATCCACAGTTAGATTTTCTGAAAATATCTAGATACATAGTCTATTGCTTAAGACATTTTGTTTTCAATCACATTGGAGGTCAGTAGTAATTAACCATCAGCTGATTGTCAGTAGAAATTATCATAGGAACTTTGCTGTCTTGCATCTTGGTAGTAGTTTTTCTTTCACAAGTTTTGGTTGAGCAACTCAGATTCTGCTGAATCTGGAAAAACTTGTCTAGACTTGAGCCTTATTGTATGCATTATATCTATATCTATATCTATATATATTTTGAGGCAGGGTCTCCCTCTGTTGCCCAGGCTGGAGTGCCATGGCACAGTCATAGCCCACTGCAGCCTCAAATTCCTGTGCTCAAGAAATCCTCCTGCCTCAGCCTCCCAAGTAGCTGCAACTACAAATGTGCTCCACCATGCCTGGCTATTTTTTTTTTTAAGACTATCCCACTTACAGAAATAAAATTTTCTTTTTTGTAGAGATAGGGTCTCCCTACGTTGCCCAGGCTGGTCTCAAACTCCTGGGCTGAAGGGATCCTCCCACCTTGGCCTCTCAGAGTGCTGAGATTACAGGTATGAGCCACTGTGTCCTGCCTTGAACGCATTGTATATTAAAAACTTCTGAGGAGGTTGGACTATGAATATAGTTGAAAGAATAGAAATGTCTCCAAATTTATGAAAACTAGAATGAAAATTACCAGTTATTCTCTCACGTGGTAACTTTTAGGGTTGAGGTACTGTCTTTGATGAATTATATTTTAGTCCAGTAAATTAGTTTGCAAGAGAAAGTATAAAACTAAATGTGGTTGAAGAGGCAGAAATTTTCAATGGATAATTAATATGTATATTCTGCTTTTATGCATTTAGCAGCTTGATATTCAGTATTAGGTATTTGCGATGATAGTCAAATACAGCAGATGTCTAGTTGATAACTTTTTTTTTTTTTTTTTTTTTTTTGAGATGGAGTTTCACTCTTGTTGCCCAGGCTGGAGTGCAATGGCGCGATTTCAGCTTACTGCAACCTCCGCCTCCCGCTTCAAGCAATTCTCCTGCTTCGGCCTCCTGAGTAGCTGGGACTACGGGCATGCGCCACCACACCTGGCTAATTTTGTGTTTTTAGTAGAGATGAGGTTTCTCCATGTTGGTCAGGCTGGTCTCAAACTCCCGACCTCAGGTGATCCACCCTCCTTGGCCTTCCAAAGTGCTGGGATTACAGGTGTGAGCCACCACGCCCGGCCTAGTTGAGATAACTTTTTAAAACATTCATGAATTTTGAGTTATTTTCAGATTAGAGTGCTTTTTTTTATAGTGTTAACATTAATTGGTTACCTTAAGAGAAAAGTTCCCTTGCTATCTTTATGATGGTATAAGGAGTTGAGATTGGTGAGATAATGAACATAATCATTAATTAAAAGTGGAGGTCAAAAGGGAGGAAACCAAAACTTGAAAGTGCTGGAGTTGGCCGGGCATGGTGGCTCATACCTGTAATCCCAGTACTTTGGGAGGCCAAAGCGAGTGGATCTTTTGAGCCCCGGAGTTTGAGACCCAGCCTGGGCAACATGGCAAAACCCCATCTCTACAGAAAATACAAAAAATTAGCTGAGCGTGTTGGCATGTGCCTGTAGTTCCAGCTACTAGGGAGGCTGAGGTGGGAGGATCCTCTGAGCCTGGGAGGTCTAGGCTGCAGTGGGCTCTGCTTGTGCCGTGGCACTCCAGCGTGGGCGACAGTGAGACCCTGTCTCAAAAAAAGAAAGAAAGAAAGAAAGTGCTGGAAGTTTTTTTTTTGAGACAAGTTCTGGCTCTACTCCCCCGGCTAGAGTACAGTGGTGCACAGTCCAGGCTCACCACAACCTCTGCCTCCCAGGCTCAAGCCATTTGCCCACCTCAGCCTCCTGAGTAGTTGGGACTACAGGCATGCACCACCGTGCCTGTCTAATTTTTTTGTTTGTATTTATTCATGTATTTTTTGCGTATTTTTTTGTATTTAAAATTTTTTTTTTTTGTATAAGTGATTCAAAGGCCATTTCCTTAGCAAACATCCAGCCTTTTGTACTAAGAGGCAACAGTGAATGTATCCTATTAATAATAGACTATTAACTGAAACTGAGATTTGACTTCATATCCAGAATGGTGGACCTTGGAAACTAGTATATCAACTAACCATCCTATAAAATTGAAAGTGCATTGCTTTTGTACATCACTTTAATAACTTTGACATTTTCTTCTGATATCAAATAAAAGCATGTAAGTGTTTGCCACAGCATCTTTGACACCCTCTAGTTTGACTCTCTAGTTAGAAATAACCATTCTTTGTGCTGCATTGGATTCACTGCCTCCTGAATGATTTCTTGCTGAATCAGCTGACTGAGAAAGCCAGAAAGATATGCATTTGATAATGTACTCTGTCCAAGACTGTCCAGAGGCCAGCTTATATCCACTCCTGTGGCAAGGAGGGAATGTATAATGGACTCTCTTTGCCCTCTGACCAGAATGCAGTGAGCTCTCAGTTTTTACCGTTCTTTCCACTCGTACCACCAAATCCCAGTCTCTTTAGTAAGGAATGGTCTTACTCCTTGGCCTTATTTTTGTATGTTTGATTTTCTAGTCCTGATGTCTAAATCAATTAGCTAGTTTAGATAAGAAGAAGTCTTAGTAGTCAAAAGTAGGAACGAATGTAATGTTTCCTGAAATGCTGATACCAATTTTTACAAAGGAAAAAATATCTAGCTCAGATTCTATAAACGTGTGAACTCATTTTGAACTTTAAATTCAGATAGAAAATGTCTTAAAACAACTTAACTGCCTGTTTCTCCATTGTTTTTGAAATTCTTAAGCGTAATACCACTTTGAGTGAAAAAGAATCTCCATGTATCTAGTTAGTAAATAAACTGCTGCCTATAGAAATCACAGGAAGCAAATTCATCTAATCAAGACCTATTTTCAAAAAAATCATGGAGTCATAAGTGAAAGTATATGCCCTCCTTGCTTTGTTGTATTTTATTTTATTTATTTTTTTTAAGACAGAGTCTCAGTGTGTCGCCCAGGCTGGAGTGCAGTGACACAATCTCGGCCCACTGCAACCTCTGCTTCCCGGGTTCAAGCTATTCTCATGCCTTAGGCCCACAAGTAGTTGGGATTACATGCGCCCACCACCACACCTGGCTAATTTTTGTATTTTTATAGAGATGGGGTTTTCACCATGTTGGCCAGGCTAGTCTCGAACTCTTGGCGTCAAGCAATCTGCCCACCTTGGCCTTCCAAAATGCTGGGATTACAGGTGTGAGCCACCACACCCGGCACTTGCTTTGGTTTTGACTCGCAGTATGTCAGAATTATTAGTTTCCTAGTACCCCCTGTTTATCTTTAGTGGCTTGGGTTTTTTTGGCAGAGGGGTCTCTAACTTTGAACCAATCTGATAAATGCAACTATTAAAGGTTATTTTAGTTTCTGTGATCTGTATGGTGATGTTTATAAACCCTATGCCTCATATGTTAAATGTTTTTCATTTTGCCTAGGTCTCAGTCCTGAGGTCACACCCAGTCTTCGATGAAACGAAGTATATTCATTTTGTCCTTCCCTACCCACTAACAGCCTTTGTTGTTTTCATTTCTGATACATTACATTTTAATATCATAAATTATTCATTTAGTTTAGGATTTATCTTTGAAGTTGTTATCTTCTAAAGTAGTAAGATTGGCATAGCATTGATGGTAATTAATGCCTGTCATCAATGCCAAGGGCATCTGTGATTAAAACTGCATGTTTAAGACAGGGTACCGTATCTGTGCTAAGCAGATGATAGGTGGAAGTCATGCAGGTAGAAACAGGTTGAAAAGAATAAATCGGTTTTATTGATTGGTAACTGGTCAAGAACATGCTGTTCAACCCCCTACCCCCATTCCTTTTAAAAAGTCATATACCTTATTTTTCTTGCTTTATTTACTCTGAAGCCAAACTTCATTCTGTTGAAAGCATAGTGGTGTTCTGAATATGTTTGCCTCATTCATCTGACATTAAATTCTTTGTCTTTCCAGTTGTCCTTATTGGAGATTCTGGTGTTGGAAAGAGTAATCTCCTGTCTCGATTTACTCGAAATGAGTTTAATCTGGAAAGCAAGAGCACCATTGGAGTAGAGTTTGCAACAAGAAGCATCCAGGTTGATGGAAAAACAATAAAGGCACAGATATGGGACACAGCAGGGCAAGAGCGATACCGAGCTATAACATCAGCGTAAGTCTCATGGTTTTTAAGTTCTGTGAAATGGGTTGCCATCGAGTGAATTAGCTGACTTTTGGTATTGGAAAAAGAACTGTTGTTTTTTTCTTTTAAGAATTCTAGTATTAGGAATCCTTAGAAATTTATTTATAAGTATGTTTTTAAAACTCATGATCCATATTTTGAGTTCTTCCTGGTGTTTGCTTCCATCTTGTGGTTTTCTGATACTAAATATGTTTCTGTTTTCAGATATTATCGTGGAGCTGTAGGTGCCTTATTGGTTTATGACATTGCTAAACATCTCACATATGAAAATGTAGAGCGATGGCTGAAAGAACTGAGAGATCATGCTGATAGTAACATTGTTATCATGCTTGTGGGCAATAAGAGTGATCTACGTCATCTCAGGGCAGTTCCTACAGATGAAGCAAGAGCTTTTGCAGGTTAGTGATAGGAATTCCATGGTATTTCTTACCATTATGTCTTGTGGTTTTGATACCTTCCAATGAGAGTAATAGGTTATAATAGTTTCAGAAAGGTAAACATGAATGCTTAGCAAGAATTGTTTTGAAAGTTTGTGATGACTGTATAGCTTTTTTGCTTTGAGTCATTAAAACACGAATATTTTGCTGCCAAAAAATGAATATAAACATTGTATATTCTGTCTCTTTTTCTATTATGTTTCTGTGTTTACAAAGGCTGCTGTACGTGAGCTCTATGTGAGTGAAAGGCAGAGGCTCAGGGAGTGTCAGGGACCAACAGGGATGCAGCTGCTTAGGAGCTATAACTTTTTGGCTTCATAAAGAATTCACATGTCTCTTGCCCCTGTTCTGGTAGGGACAGCATGCCAGAAGACAACATTGTGCATTGTGGCTAGTGAAAGTCTTGCGGCCGGGCGTGGTGGCTCATGCCTGTAATCCCAGCACTTTGGGAGGCTGAGGCGAGTGGATCATGAGGTCAGGAGATTGAGACCATCTTGGCTAACATGGTGAAACCCCGTCTCTACTAAAAATACAAAAAAGCCGGGCGCGGTGGCGGGCGCCTGTAGTCCCAGCTACTCGGGAGGCTGAGGCAGGAGAATGGCGTGAACCCGGGAGCAGAGCTTGCAGTGAGCCGAGATAGCGCCACTGCAGTCCGGCCTGGGCGAAAGAGTGAGACTCCACAAAACAAACAAAAAAAGAGAGAAAGTCTTGCCTTTGCACTAATGCTTATGCTATGAATAACTTTCTGTAACAGTTTTTTAAATTTCCCATGCAAGAATAGCTTTATTGTAAATAATATGGCTACAACATACTGAATACTATAGCCAATGCAGTTGATGGAGAGGATAGCAAGAGATGGAAATAACTGGGCACTTGATACATTTTTACCACATTTTAAGTGGTGTCATTCATTACTAGTGAGTAGTACTTAGATGTAACAAGTATTTATTTTAATTAAGGAGCCAATTGACAATTTCTCACTTTTTTTTTTTTTTTTTTTTTTTTGGGAGCCAGGATCTCACTCTGTCACCCATTCTGGAGTGGAGTGGCACAGTCAAGGCTCACTGCATCCTCGACCTCCTGGGCTCAAGTGATCTTCCACCTCAGCCTCCTAAGTAGCTGGGACTGCTGGTGTGTGCCACCACGCTCAGCTAATTTTTTGTATTTTTTATATAGAGAGAGCAAAACCTCTCTCCAGTGTTTTGCCATGTTGCCCAGGCTGGTCTTGAACTCCTGGGCTCAAGCAATCTGCCTGCCTTGGCCTGCCAAAGTCCTGGGATTACAGGAGTGAGCCACCATGCCCAGCTCTCTTGCTATTATTTTTAATCTATTAAAGTGTAAATATTAAAGTGTAAGTAGGGTCGGGCATGGTGGCTCATGCCTGTAATCTCAGCATTTTGGGAGATGGAGGCAGGAGAAACTCTTGAGGCCAGGAGTTCAAGACCAGGCTGGGCAACATAGTGAGACCTGCATCTCTACTTATATAAAGAAGTAAATAAAGTAAGTAAATAAATAAAGTGTAAACAGAATGGTGCCCTTACTGTCCCAGAAGTTGAGGAGGTCTTAAGTTTTAAAAAGTTCTGTTATTTTTCCTTTTGAGGGCTTGAGTATATCCTATTCCTTGTTTTAAAACTTAACAAGACTGAACTTTTGTGTCTCCCCTCAGAAAAGAATGGTTTGTCATTCATTGAGACTTCGGCCCTAGACTCTACAAATGTAGAAGCTGCTTTTCAGACAATTTTAACAGGTAAGACTTGTATTTTCAGATTACACCAGTAGGACTAGAAGTTTTTGGAAGGTAATTTAAACAAACTAATCAGTAACTAAACTATATATCAGCCGAGAGTGACTATCATTTGAGAGCTACTCTAGCAAAAGCTGTTTAGAGTGCAAAATTAACTACAACCCTTGCTCACTGAGCTTCAGTTGTCCTAATTCATCTGATTTATAGTGGGAAAAATACTTTGAAAATAATTCATTCACTTCCATTATTACTTCAGTCCAGGTATTCCATTCTTCATGGTCACAAAGTAATGTTTAAATGTACTTTTATAAGGTAAATATTGAGATCCCAGCTATAGAAAGATATAAATGCCCTTTTTAAAATTTAGTAAAGGCAAAGCTAGGGAAAAAACATTTTTAAAAATTATAGCGACAAAATAAAATTCTCCCATGATACAGAAGAAGGGTATCACTTGCGTATTCTATATTGTATCATGGGAGATAATTGGTAGATAAAATCAGCCAATGATTGCATATAGAAAAGTTTTAAAAAGTAGTTGGAAAGAGATGGAGTTCATGCTGTTTTGGAATGTGAATGACCAGGTCAGCCTCTGAGATAAGAAGTGTTCATTCATATTTATCCTGAAACTATTAGAATAACCAGATTTATTAGTAAGATTAGTCTTAATCTTCTAATGAGTACTTTGATGGGTTGTTTTTAAATACTTTTAAATTGTATGTTACTTTTAAGAACTCATGATTTAAAATGGGGTCTTAATATATAATATAGTTTTACGTGGCATTGTTCTAAAAAGCCTATACAGAGATATGATTGAGTTTCCAATTATAATGTAACAAGTTTTGATTTATTGTTTGTATGCAGCCCCTGTATTAGAGATTAACAGATTTTAACTTTAACATGTTATCTTCTTTTACTGTAAAAATGTAAGCGTAAAGTCAAGGAGTTAAGATTTGGAAGCCTGACTTGGGTTCT
Organism: Pan troglodytes; assembly: GCF_028858775.2. NCBI lineage: Eukaryota > Metazoa > Chordata > Mammalia > Primates > Hominidae > Pan > Pan troglodytes. Next base: position 57,871,029 of record NC_072414.2, read on the forward strand.
AGTCCTGGCTCCTCCACTTACTATTAGTTGTACAATCTTAGGCAAGTTACCTAACCCTTTTAGGCCTTAATTTCTCCATCTATAAAATTCATATATATTTTGAGGAGTTTTGTTATTTCTTTTTTGAGAGAAGGCTTATATTTATAAAATCTTGTGATAGGATTTGACTTGACTTTTGTGTCCTAAAGGTTTTTTGTCTCAGTAACCCTTAGCAAAGAATGGTCTGTCACTGCCCTAGACTTCAAAAATGAGTACCTGTAAAGTACCCATTTTGAATACTGTAAATTACTTATCTATCCCTGGTATATAGAGAACAGTTGGCAAATTAGTAACTGAACGGCAATTAAGGCATGAGAAAATTGGAGATTTATGTACCTATTTTATTATAATTGTTTTCTGTTATCAGAAGAATAGTGCTGGGGTTGGATAAGCAGTCTTTGGAACACAGTAGCTTTCCTTTAGAATGTTCTCTGTCAAAGTTTCACTGCAGATTGTTTTAAGCAAGCAAGATTTGATTAAATATGTAGTATGTCTGCAAGTCCTTGTTTACTTTATAGCCATTTGTGTACATTTTATTAAGTCAACATGTAGAGTACTAGATTGAGACCCAGGAGTTCTAGGGCATTACATTTTTATCACTTTGCTTCTACTCCCCGTTTAACTAAAGTCACTGAACCTCCCTGCTCCTCAGAGTCATAGTCTTAAAACATGTGAATTAAATTACCTTAAAGATGTGTGAGCATTTTAAGGCCTCAGAAAGTCTCATCTGAAAAAACTTTTTAGACAGTCCTCATTGTTGGAATATTTTTTATGTTCCATCAAATCTCCTCTGCTGTAATTCTGGCCCATTTATTCTGATATTAAGTGAAGATGAGCCCAAGTCTTCCATCTGCAGTTAACTATTTTATGCATCATTTTGTAACATTGAGCTTCTGATCCACTCAAACATGAACTAGTCGGTACTTAAAATTGAGCCCTTTTGTCTTTAAAGATGAGAGCTGGGCATGTTGATGCACGCCTGTAATCCCAGCATTTTGGGAGGCTGAGGCAGGCGGATCGCTTGAGCTCAAACATCCTAACACCTGTAGAACAACACAGATGTCTGCTGCCACATGCAGTGATCTCAAAAGTTCAAGACCAGCCTGGGCAACATGGTAAAACCCTGTCTCTCAAAAAAAAAAAAAAAAAAAAAAAAAAACCACAAAAAAATTAGCCAGGCATGGTAGTGTGTGCGCCTGTAGTCCCAGCTGAGGTGGGAGGATTGCTTGAGCCTGGGAGGTTTAGGCTGCAATGAGCTGAGATCATGCCACTGCACTCCAGCCTTGGGGGCAGAGTGAGATCCTGTCTCAAAAAGAAAAAAAAAGATGAACATATAGTTGCTTTTCTTAAAATTCACTCTAGATTGAACTTTTGTTACAGCTTAATTGTTGCTTGAAAGCAAAGAAGACTTTAGTTTCACTTGCTACCACTTTTCCTTTCTATATTCACTGTTTCCTCAGCTTCCTGCATAAATCTCACTGTTGGTCTGTAGGATCAGAGATCACTGCATGTGGCAGCAGACATCTGTGTTGTTCTGCAGGTGTTAGGATGTTTGTTCTAAACTTTCTTCCTCCTGTATGCCAGTGGAAGTGTGAATGCATAGAGAAAACAGTAAAGAGGACAGACTCTTTATTGCACTTGATTTCTACCTTAAATGTTAACAGTCTTAAGGGAGTATTTACGTTGTGTTTTGATATTGCTGAAAGAAAAAATAGCTTTAAAATTTCTAAAAATTGAGATGGAGCCCAGTCTGGTCTTGAATTCCTGAGCTCAAGCCATCTGCTTGCCTTGGCCTCCCAAAGTGCTGGGATTATAGGCATGAGCCACCATGCCTGGCCAAAAGTTTTAAGTTGTAAAATTATATATCAGAAAATTTACATTGTTACTTCAGAGTTAATTGTGTTGTTGGTTTCAGAATAGACCCATGGCATTCTTGACACCCATGAATTTGAAAGTGACTCCATGAATTTGAAAGTGACTCCATGAGATGATTTTGCTGATGGTATTTTTTTTAGAGGTAGTTTACTAGTATGAGAGTGAGACTGGTAGATTGCTCTGCCTCTGAATTTCAGTGCAGCTTTGTCTTTTCTCAGGTTCACTAAAGGATGTTTTTAATACATACCTTTTACTTTTTTATTTTAACTTTGCATTTTGACAATTTCAAATTTAAAGAGGTTGAAATAATAGTAAAAAGAATTTGCAAATATCCTTCACCCATATTCCTCAGATGTTAATATTTTACCACATCTGCTTTGTCCTTTTCTTTCTCTTCGCTCTAAATATATACATATTTTTTCAGCACCATGTGAGATTAAGTGGCAGACATGATGACCCTCATCCTTGAGTACTTTTCAGTGTATATTTTGTAAAAACAAGGATATTCTCTTTTATAGCCACAGTATAATTATCAAAATCAGAGAGTTAGATAATAGTGCCACATCAGTGTTTAATTACAGACCTTATTCAGATTTTGCCAGTTGTTCCAATAATACCCTTATTAGCCAAAGAAAGTCCAAGATCAGGTCATGCGTTTCATTCAGCAGTCATATCTCTTTAGTCTCCTCTAATCTCGAACAGTTCCTCAATCTTTTGTTTATTGACCTTGACATTTTTGAAGGGTACAGTCCAGTTATTTTGTTGTGTACCTCATTTTGGGCTTTTCTGATTTCTTTCCTCATGATTAAACTCAAGTTATACACTTTTGGCAGGAACACCACCGAAGTGTTCTCAGTGCATCATATCAGCAGGTTTGTGATAATTGGATGTCCTATTAATTACTAGTGATGTTAACTTTGACCACTTGGTTAAGGTGATGTCTGCTAGGTTTCTCCATGTAATTAATATGTCCAGGATATCTTTTTAGCATGAAGACTAAATTCTTTTTTTTTTCCCCTGAGTCTTGCTCTGTCAGGCAAGACTCTGCCTCCTAGGTTCAAGCAATTCTCGTGTCTCAGCCTCCCGGGTAGCTGGGATCATAGGCCTGAGCCACCATGCTCTCTAATTTTGTATTTTAAGTAGAGATGGGTTTTACCATGTTGGCCAGGCTGGTCTCTAACTCCTGGCCTCACGTGATTCGCCTGGCCTCCTAAAGTGCTGAGATGACAGGTGTGAGCCACCGCCCCTGGCCTTATTCTGCTTTTGGTATGTCAGAAAATTTCCATAAAAAAAAAAGTTAGAGATGTATTAACTGAATTACTACATTTTCCAAAATTAAGAACTAATTTCTCAGAAGTTGAAAAACAGTAAGCTGTAGTCAACTGAATATGTAAACTAACAAAAACAGACAGCAAGTGTATCTTTTCTTAGATTCTTTTGTGGGGGAAGGGGAGTGGCTAAAATTTATGTCTGAGAAGGTTGACAGTGGTTCAAATGTGAAGAGGCATTAAGGAAAGACAACTAGGATTCAATAAAGACAGGCTACTAAAATTAAAATTAAAAAAAAAAGGATATGGAATCTTTATTTAGATTTTGTTTCAATGAAAAAGGATGGGATGAGAGGGTGCCAAGGCTAAAGAAAAGGATTTACCCTTCAGCCATTCAATCAGATGAGTGGCTAAGGAATAAAGATAATTAACTTGCATCTTTAAGCTTTCCCTCTAGTCTCAAACTGGGAGGCTCTTCTTTTTCAAGTGTAAATTATGTGTGTAAATTAAGATGAAATATGTAACCCACTGTAAGTTTTAACTTCTTTATAAATTGTTTTGAAGATTAAATTAGGGGAACCAAAACAAAGAAAAGTTCTTACATAAAAAACAAATATATGTAAAACTGGAAGAGAGGGAAAGGCAGACTTCTCAAAGAACATAGAGAAGTAAATAATTAAAGAGATCTCATTACAAAGCAAGAAATTTGAGCAGTGTTGGTGTGTACAAGTACAGCATACTGTTTTTTAGAAATAGATTACTGCTGCACTTACTCCAGTTACCAAAAAGGATGTCTGCTAATAAAAATGCCACCAAAGCAATAAAGAGTGATTGGCTTTAAGAGGTTCCACAAGTAATTTACATACTTAAGTCTCTTGTGGCTGGGTGTGTCATTAAAAAAAAAAAAAACCAAACCAAAAACCTGATAAGAAAGTAGGAAGCAGGTAACTTCTAGCTGTCTGATTAGAGAAGGTTATTTCATTGGGAGTTTTGTGGGGGTGGGGGGGTAGGAACTTGCTAAACTAGATCTATTTCCTTCTTTCAAAGGCATGTTCTCCTTTAGAACCAAATGAATATACCAATTCCTATGCAGTTGCCCCCACCGTTTTTTTTTTTTTTTTTTTTTTTTGGAGACAGGGTCTCACACTGTCCCCAGGCTGGAGTGCAGTGGTGCAGTCTCAACCTCACTGCTCACTGAGTGAGACTCTGTCTCAAAAAAAATAGGCATTCTCCTACATAATCACAATATCATATGTCGTATCCAAGAAATTTAACATTTATACAGTTTTTTTTTTTTTTTTTTGAGACAGTGTGCTCTGTTGCCCAGGCTGGAGTGCAGTGGTGCTATCTCACTGCAACCTCCCCTCCCGGGACAAGCGATTCTCCTGCCTCAGCTTCCCAAGTAGCTGAGACTACAGGCGGGTGCCACCCCACCTGGCTAATTTTTTTTTGTATTTTTAGTAGAGATGGGGTTTCACCATGTTTGCCAAGATGGTCTTGATCTCCTGACCTCGTGATCCGCCCGCCTTGGACTCCTAAAGTGCTGGGGTTACAGGCGTGAGCCACCTCGCTTGGCCCATTTATACAGTTTTTAATGTGCAATCCATATTCATATTTCTTCAGTATACTAATAATGTCCTTTGTAGATTTGTTTTTTAATTAAAAAATTCAAGATCCATTTAAAGATCACATGTATAGGAGCCAAGGGAAGTGTCCCTATTGCCCTCTGAAGGTTTGCTGAAAGCTATCTGATATAGCTTTGGACCTTTCACGAGGTCCAAACGATAGGTAGAGGTTAGGAAGAAAAAGAATCCTGCTTTATCATTTTTATATCATTTAGATTTCTCTTGTAGGAGATCTAAATAGAAACCTCTGAAAGTTTGCTGGAAAATCAACTCACAAAAGGCATTTTAATTGGAGAAAAGGCATACGAAATTTATTAACATGTACACTGTACACTGGTTTTCTCTGGGGAGAACCAGAGAGATGACCCACCTCCCAGTGGCATTCAGAGGCTTATGCCATTCTGGCAAAACAGGTTATGGGAAGGAGGAGAAAAGGAATTCTGTTGAGGGGATTACTGGGGAGGATGAATGGATCAGTGGACAGAAATTAATTGGTACATTATCTCGTGAAAGAGTCTGTTTAAGTGTGGTTACATTCTTGGTCTTACAGGGAGGGGAAGAAAAAACAGTTGTCCCTTTTGGTGGGTCTGGATCTCAGGCAGATGAAGGAACTTCAGCTTCATCCTGTGCCAGGGAGAGAGGATGAGGGGGAGAAGGTCAGAGAGACCTTGAGGCTTCTTTAGTTCAGCATATCAAAACGCCATTTTGGAGTATGGGTTTCTGAGCCTTAACAGATGGAATTGTTTTGTATCTGGGATGTTGAATAGAGTAGCCACAGGTTACTATTGAGCACTTGAAATGTGGCTAGTTAGATGAGGAATTGGATTTTAAATTTTATTTAATTAAAATAGATGGCTACTCTCTTGGATAGCACAAATTTAGAACATTTATCCCCATCTCAGTCTGGATTTATCTCATTATTTCCTCATGATTAAATTAGTTTTAAATATTTTTGTCAGGAATACATGGTGTCCTTTATAGGAATACATTGTGTCTTTCCTAGTACATCGTATTAGGAGGCTAATTGTGTTAATTTGACACATTTTTAGAATTATCTTGCTTTTTGAGAGTAGTGTTTTTGGAGGGACAACTGGGAGAGTAAACAAAAATAAGGTACATTCTCTGTTCTTAAGGACTTTATAATCTAGTCAGAGGGAACAACTTTTAGGCAGTGCAGTATAAGACCAAACGTGTTACATACGGATACTTATTGTGGAGGAATTTAGTGACATTCATGCGGTTATTTATTTATCACAACACATGTTATATGTTGCAGTACAGCAGTAAGACAGACACAGTTTTGATCCTTACAGAGTTTAACACTTAGTAAAAGAGGCAGACACTAAATTATTTTTGATAAGTGTCATGAAATAAAAATAGAGTTTACATATAACATCTTAAGTTGCCTATTTTGTATCATTCTTTAATTACAATTTAAGTTTTGTTCAGGAGGTCACTGATAAACACATTATCTTTTTTTCCCTTCCAAGAATCGTTTGGGATTTTAGCATGTTTGTTAAGATGTACTCTGCCGAATGCGTCTGATAGTGCAAATTTATTTATTTTTTGTGTGGTACAATGTCATTGTGTGTAGGCAATTTTTGTTTGTTTGTTTGTTTTTTGGGGTAAAGGTAGACTGAAAATACTCTTATGGTTTACTTTGAATCTAAGTCCATAAACAATGTAATGCTATTGGCTTACCTCTTTTTTTTTTTTTTTTTTGAGACCGAGTCTTGCTCTGTTGTCTAGGCTGGAGTGCAGTGGCACGATCTCATCTCATGACAACCTCCGCCTCCCAGGTTCAAGTGATTCTCCTGCCTCAGCCTCCCGAGTAGCTGGGATTACAGGCACCCACCATCATGCCTGGCTAATTTTTGTATTTTTGTAGAGACAGGGTTTCACCATGTTGGTCAGGCTGGTCTTGAACTCCTGACCTCAGGTGATCTGCCTGGCCTGGTTTACCTCTTTAAACAAAGATTTATTTGACTGGTGAACCTTTCCCTCTGACATGGAAAAACCTTTGTTTCTTTTCTTACCCAAAGGGCAATTGTTAAAATAAAGGGTTGAATCTAATCAGTGGCTGTTTGAAAATAAAACTTTAAATTTATGTATTCTCTGTTCAGTTTCCTTAGGGACTTTGATGCAAATATATCTCCTACCTTTATGTATCTTTTATCCTAACTATGATAGGTTTATTCACACTAAGTATTGTGGTTTCTTTTTTCCTTCAGAGATTTACCGCATTGTTTCTCAGAAGCAAATGTCAGACAGACGCGAAAATGACATGTCTCCAAGCAACAATGTGGTTCCTATTCATGTTCCACCAACCACTGAAAACAAGCCAAAGGTGCAGTGCTGTCAGAACATCTAAGGCATTTCTCTTCTCCCCTAGAAGCCTGTGTATAGTCCATTTCCCAGGTCTGAGATTTAAATATATTTGTAATTCTTGTGTCACTTTTGTGTTTTATTACTTCATACTTATGAATTTTTCCATGTCCTAAGTCTTTTGATTTTAGCTTTATAAAATCATCCACTTGTCCTGAATGACTGCAGCTTTTTTTCATGCTATGGCTTCACTAGCCTTAGTTTAATAAACTGAATGTTTGGATTCCTCAATTATTGTTTACTTTTCATCATGGAAGCCTGTCACTGTATGTAGGACATAATAGAACTTGATCACTTGAAGCTCAGACCTATTGGTCTTGATCAAATCAAACTAAGAAGACCTTAGAAATAAGCTACCATTTTGCCACAGAGCAGCTTATAGGTAATACACTCTTCTCTCAGTACAGTGTACATTTCCACAAATCTAAGAATTGCCCTATAAACATAGCAGGATTTTGAGAGCTTGAAAATTTTCCATTATTCTGGACATGAATTTCTAAAATGCCTTAATAGGTTTATGTAGTTGAGTAAATTTTGTTTTTTAATTTTTGTAAGCATCAAAGTTGATTAGAGAGGGGGGCACTTTTTCTGGAGAATTCTCTTAGTAAACACAAAAGATTGTTACGGTTTCATTAGTAGTATGGTTGTGGGGCCATAAGTTAAACAGTGCTGCCTGGTAGGCTGGGAACTGAAGAGACTTGTGGTATTCCATCTCGGGTGCCTCTGTTGCAATGATCAGGCAGCCCAAAAGATTTAAATGATCTATAATAATTTCCAAGCGGTAGATTATGTGTCATTTTATTGCTCAGGCAATAATTGGTTTAATGCTGGTAGTGTCAAATTTTGAAGTGTTAATTTTGTCTTAGAACCTTCCAGTAAGTGAAATACAACCTAGTTTTATCACCATATCCACCAGCAGGCATGGATAATTATTTTAACAATGCTAATATTTGAGTTTTGCAGTATATTATGGAATATAGTCCAGTTAAATCTTTGGTTTCAGTATGTCTGAAGAGTACAGTGAGAGGTTAATTTCTGCTCAAGTGGTACCACTTAAAGGCATGTATTCTTTTAGTATGTAAAATGAAATAGTACCTTGAGTTTAAATAGAATGCATTTAGCATTGTAGAGATCTGAAATAGTTTTCTTCCACTACATTGTTGAAATCAATGAAGCAATTAGTTTCTCATTCAGAAATGTGCACACTAATATTTAGTTTTGCTTTCTCGTGGATAATATTAAGCACTTACTCTGCAGTTTCCTGGAAGTTGTGTCAACTGCAGTGATACTATTCAGGATGGTGGGAAATCCCCAAAAATATGTATGTGTGGGCTTGCTTAGATTACTATATTTCATAGTTAATCTTTTGTCTCTTGCGGTGCTCATGATGTGTGGGGCACACGGAAGGCATTGCTGTAGTCAGTCATTTTGGTTTTCTTCTATAGCCATTTTATTATTTTAGTGTATTGGTTATGAAGATAATATTATCTATTTGTAAATTGCTACTTTGTATTTTATGCATGCTCTGTAATTTGATTTTTTTTTAGTTATTGATTTGGATTATATTCACATTCTAATAAACAGTTATAGGGGGATTATTTCTTATGCTGTCAGATTACATTTTTCCTTTGAGTGCTTTGGGTGCAGCCGTGGAATCCTGATGTAAAAGCATAGGTTCTTGCATTACTGAGTAAACATTGAATTGGGAGCATCAGTGTGTGAATTCAGCTTTGATTTTAGACCTGCAGTTCAATTATGCTTTCCTTGGAAAAAGTATGTCCAAAAACATTAGGAAAGTAGTGTGTATTTTCATATATAACAGTGTCACCAGACCCAGGAAAAGAAACCATCTCTATTTTATTGAAAGTTGGTGGTAGATTTTTTACAAAGTAAGGAGAAAAGAGAAAAACTAAATAGTGAATTGAAAATGAATAAAGTAAACTTAGAATTTTTACCCAAGTGTAGACTTAAATGTTGCTTTGAGTATGGCTGGATCTTGGGAGAATTCCAGGAAATATTAGGTATTAGAAAATGACTTTGATTGCATTTCAGCAGGTGTCTTTATTCTGAGTAGTATCTTAGGAGACAAACTGTCTCAAGCAAGAAACAGTAAATTTTTAAATATTATGACAGTTCAGGGCTTAAGGCAGTTTAGAAGTATTTTGCTACTTGACCTTGATTTTCAGTTATTTTAACTTTGAATTTTTTTTTTTTTTTTTTTTGAGACGGAGTCTTGGTCTGTTGCCCAGGCTGGAGTACAATGGCACCATCTCAGCTCACTGCAAGCTCCACCTCCAGGGTTCATGCCATTCTCCTGCCTCAGCCTCCCGAGTAGCTGGGATTACAGGCGCCAGCCACCACGACTGGCTAATTTTTTGTATTTTTAGTAGAGATGGGGTTTCACCATGTTAGCCAGGGTGGTCTCGATCTCCTGACCTGGTGATACACCCGCCTCGGCCTCCCAAAGTGCTGGGATTAAAGGCGTGAGCCACCGTGCCTGGCCTTGAATTTTTTTTTAACCTGTTATGTCGTCTCCTGAATAGTTAGCCATGGTGCCTTGATTTAATCTTATGTCATTGTTCTCAAATGCCATGATTTCTCTTTAATAGTAGTTGTCATTATGTAAGGGTAAGTTATTGCCCATTGCATTGAATATGTTAAATTGTAATTATAAGAAGAGGTGCCAGCTAGTGACCTTACATCAGTGATCTTTTAAGTTCTGAAGGGTTCTGCAGAAAAGTTAGACTTCTTGAGTTTGGGTTGCCCATCAGAGCTGGTCACATTTCTTTGATCATTGAGAAAATGAATATCTTAATTTTTGTCTTTGCTGACTTGTATTTATAAAATACAAATGCTTTTAGTGGGTTGAGCTGTTGTGATAATCTCTTCCATCTACCTTAGAGAAGAAGCTGTACTATTTAGACAGTTTTGGCCAACACTAGAAGCAAAAGAATTCAAAGGCTGGGTGGATATTTAAGAACTTATTCTAACCTGTCAGGTTTCAATTTGTGGGGCTTGGTTTAACAGAGGAAAAAAAAAATAAATTGATTTTCTGATGTCTCACAAATATCACATACCTGGAAAAAAATTAAAACAAAAAATGAATTTTGTAAAAGATTATGTATGACTTCCATTTGCTCTGTAAAAAAATGAACAAAGATTGTGAAAGGATCCTCTTCCACCACATCATTTAATGGGTTAGCGGAACAGATAGGGAGCTATGACACTAGCACCAAAGAGAGATTTTTCTTCTGGTTGGGTGGTGCTGGTGCCACGCCCCTTTCTGGGATTTGACAGGTCTTTCCCACTCACCTATACAATATGCCAAATAAACTGGAGTTGTCATTCTAATGTTTTAAAGAATGATTGGGTTCCCCCAAACTGTAGGAGGTCGATGGTAACAATAAAGTGATACAAAATGCTAATGTCATTATAATTTATGTAAGGGAGACCATTAGGCTGAGAATCAATATGATTGAGGTTATCTATTCTCCTGAAAAGTGAATTGGAGAATAAAGAAAGAATATTTGAAAGGATGTTGTGTACTAGGCAATATACTAGCATGTATTAGAAAATACGGTAAACTGTGGGTTAGAAGAGTGAAAGTAGCTGGTATGATAGAGCACTGGACTGAGTAACGAAGAGATTCTAGTCATGGCTCTTGCGGTCGTTTCATTTTTGAGCCTCACATTCTTCCAATTAATGAGGGTACCAGATTAAATAAATTCTGGGGATTCATCCCAATTCGAACTCTGTAATTCTCTGAATGAACTCTCTCTTCAATTAAAGCCAAATTATTAACATTTTAACTCAAGTTTAAATTTAATAGAGAAGTCAAAATGAGGTATACACTTTGTGGAATGTTTTTGGTCTTATCACAATAACCTGATTAAAATGGTGCCTTTATTTCCATGTTTACTCCTTTAAATAAGATGAAAGCTTTCAGAACATTTATTTGCAAAATGACTGTCAATATCAACAATATGCATCAAAGTACCATATATGCTAAGGGAGAGGAGCACTTGATGGGCTGCTATGTTAACTGTAAATTGAGAACTGCTTGTTTTATGGCTTTTGCTGTTAAAAAAAAACTGCTGGCTTTTAATATGTACTTTAAAATATACTCATGTCTGGGAGAGAACTTTTAAAAACATTTTGTGTTTAATTTTTAAAAAATTATTTCTTTAATAGGAATCTACAAGAAGGTAGATCAGTCCACAGGCTAGCTATCCAGTAGAACCAGTGATTAAATCCAAGTGTACAGGTTTATGTGTGCATGTACATGATATACATGGTATTTGGGGGTTGTTGATCTAGTGATCTAATTATTAATAGTGAAAACATTATTTAAATTCAATTCTTTGACATTTATTAATTATAGGATAGTTCCTGACACGGGTGTGAGCACAAAATGTTATGTATATTGGCTAACTATGTTACCAGTACCAGTGGTGGTAGTGAGAATTAGCAGCCAACAGGATTCCTTTACTATGTTTGAGTCAGTGGAACTTAACCTTGCTCCAAACCACAAAATCTCAGACCTTTTTAACTCTCATCCCAATGAATAATGTACTGTTTTTAGCACCTGTCCCCCTGTTGACAACCTCTAATCTCTCAGCATACCATTTTCTCAGGTATTTCTAGGGAAGTGGTACCGTTCCTTGTCATATCTTTTAAGAAGTTGCTGACCATTGTACTAGCCTCTGTGCCAGTCTTTCATCATATGGGCCGAAGAATACTGTAGAAGAAGATCATGCCTGAGACGGGACAGTCTGGGAAGCCCCAAGAAGCAACACTTTCCATAGGCTATCTTTGATGTGAAACCAATTCTGGAGGAGGCAGTTGGGGTCCTCAGTTACTAGTTTTGGTTTACATTAGAGTGGATGCCTAAATAACAGGACTGTACTTTGTACAGTCCCCATGCTTTCTCTTACCCAAGGATCTGGAGGGCCATCTGCTAGGCTGGACAGTGGCTTGGGAAGCAGAAGGTGGAATGAGGAGGGAATCTGACAACTGAAGCTAAAGACCAGAGCTTCCACTTTCTGTGGGTTTGGATTAGAGCATTGTTTAGTCTTTCTAGCTTTGCAAGCCCAGGGAAGAAAATACATAATCAGCACCCCACTAATCACCAGGGCTCTCCATTTATCTCTCCCCTTTGGTAATCACTACATTGTAAGATCCACAAGGGCAGGGAACATGCTTTTTTCATACAGGTTGAGCATCCCTAATCCAAAAATTCAAAAATGCTCTAAAATTGGAAACGTGAGCACTAACATGATGTCACAAATGGAAAATTTCACACCTGACCTCAGGTGACAAGTCACAGTCAAAACGCAGGCACGCCACACAGTTTATTCAGTGTTCCCGCAGAGGTGTACAGTAACTTTTCAATCAAAACAGCATCGTAGGTGGAGACTGAAAGCCAGCTGTTGGTGGTGGTTAACTGCTGGTACAGATACTCTGGTGATGCTACTGTGCTGCTTAGTTACCCTGAACACATTCTTTTTCACTGTATTAATGATACATCATATTTTTTAAATACTAGTGTGAATGTGTGAATAAGTGTAAGAAAATGAATTGCTTATTGGTAGCATAGAAATTCACAGTCACGAATGATGGTGTTGCAAACCACCACAGATTGTCCACATGGGTGGCTGAGACAGTGACACCTTTGCTTTCTGATGGTTCCATACACACAAACTTTATTTCATGCACAAAATTATTAAAAATATTGTATAAAATTACCTTTAGGCTATGTGTACAAGGTATATATGAAATGTAAAATGAATTGCATGTTTAAACTTGGGTCCCATCCCAAAGATAGCTCATTATGTATATGCAGATATTCCAAAATTTGAAAAAATCCTGAATTTGAAACACTTCTGGTCCCAAGCATTTTGGATACTCAATCTGTATTTACATTCATAGTATCTATCTCCCCCTCCCCTTGACAATTGCATGTCAGGACAATTAGGGAGGGCCATCTAAAAAGAGTGAGAGGGCTAGTCTTAGGGTTCATTCTGGTGTAGCCTGGGGAGCTATGAGAATTACTATTTAAATTTTAAAGTTTTTTATTAAAAATTATACAGAATTATATATTACAATTATATAAATATATACTTATATATAATTATTATACAAAAGTATAAAAGTACAGTGAACCCCCCTATGTATCCATCTCTTCATAGAAAGAGTTTCCATCTCCTGTTGCTGCATATTGATTAAATGGGCCTCTTCCTTCTTCCCTCTGGTTAAATGAATGGCTAATGTGTCATTCTTGAGTGCACAACTTGCAGCAATTGGCCATTAGTTATCATTCATAGTATTGATTAATATTCTGAGACTTGTAATGCATAATCTTACACTACTGTCAGTAAATATCTTTTTTAGTCTTAAAAGTCTTTGATTATGTTTTGTCTTTAACTGAGATGTCAACTCATAGCTCTTGAGAACTACCTATTAGTAATTTCTTCTGAATGGGTCTTCAGAATGTGAGGGTTATGTACATATGAGGATTATATACAAACCTTTGGAACTATGAAGGAGGAATTTTAAACTTATTTGAATGAACTCAGTAAGCCATATTTTAGCATCTGTATTTTATTACAAAATTAATCCTGTTGCTTCTTTACCAGTTTGATCACAAGTTTATGTCTTTAAAGTTTATAAAATAGATATACCCATAGTAACTATACTAGATGATAACTTCTACTAGTGGAAAGCTATTCATTGCGTTATAGAAATGAAGTGGCCCTTACACTGGCCCTTATTCATTCCATTTAAATACCTTTGTGCCTGTGGAGCTGAGCACAAACTGTAATAGTTGTCTTTGAGTCCAAATGTTTGTGAAAGCTGAGAAACCCTCTAATTTTAGTATACTGAATGTATATGAGATTTTTTTTTTTTTTTTTTTTTGAGACGGAGTCTCGCTCTGTCACCCAGGCTGGAGTGCAGTGGTGCGATCTCGGCTCACTGCAAGCTCCACCTCCCAGGTTCACGCCATTCTCCTGCCTCAGCCTCCTGAGTAGCTGGGACTACAGGTGCCCGCCACCAGGCCCGGCTAATTTTTTGTTTGTTTTTTTAGTAGAGACGGGGTTTCACTATGTTAGCCAGGATGGTCTCGATCTCCTGACCTCGTGATCTGCCCGCCTCGGCCTCCCAAAGTGCTGGGTTTACAGGTGTGAGCCACCGCGCCCGGCCCCGAGATTTTTAAATAAGTTTTGAACATGAATAAAAATATGGTGCTCACATTTATTACTTTAAAGAAAGAGACTCCTCTATCAAAAATTTGATACAAGTTTTTCACTTATTTTCAAACATCTACTAGAATAATTTTCATTCTTCCAGGTGTTTAAAGTGCCCAAGCAGGATGTAGGTTAGTTCTACCCTTAAACTTAAGGTGTAGATTATAAGCACGTTTTCCATTTGCAACACAACAGTAGGCATTCTTGTTAAATTAGTTTGAGAAATTTGTTTTATTTTGTACAAGGTACAATCCCTCTGCACAGTGAACATATATTACAAATCTGTGATTTAAAAAAGTATTGCCATTTCATAGTCTCATTAATACCTCTCTGTACAATAATGGTTTTTCTTTCATTCATTTTAATTGTACACATATTAATTTTTTGAAAATTTAGTTTCTGAAAAATAATTGAACAGATCTTTCAAAGTCACCCATAAAATGCACAGTATACATGTTTAGGCTGACCATGAACCTATTCGTGATGGTGTTAGACAGAAGTTTCTAACAGTTGCTTTGTAAGATTGAAATGTCTTTTACTGATAACTGTTCGATAGGGGAAGGCAGCTATTGTCACCATAATCACACCCTCTGCCTTTCCCTTCTCCTCTGTATTGCCTGGTTTGACTTGTATTACATTTCCTTAAAAAGTCATGGAATGCTAGAGCTGAAGGGTTAGTAGAGCTGTCTTCCCACTCTCTGCTTCTCCCCTTTTTATGCATAGAAAAAAAGGGAGCCCAGAGAGGGCAACTAACTTGACCAGAGTAACACTGAAATCTCTTGATTCAGTGCCTAGCCATTCCACCTCTTGCTGAATACCTTTGCCCAGAGGATAGTTGACAAAAGGGGCGAAACTTCAAACTTGAGTGATGCTGCTTGTTTGCAGTTTGCCAGGCAGCAGTTATTGTACATGCAGGATATGGGAAGAAGAGAAAACCTGGGATTGAGTTGAAGTTTCTCCTTGCTGATCTGACATCTTCATGCTGCTCATCCTTGCTTCACAAACACTTGCTGCCCTGAAATACTGAGGTAAGCTGCTTACCTATATTTCTTTCTACATATGTATGAGAAATATTTACTTGGGTCTCCAAAGTAATTTTCTAATATTTATATTTTAATAAGGCTTTTTTGGAAAGTAAATTTACTATTGCTAATCAGTTGCTCCCATGCACACATGCAACATTCATGTAAGTATTACATATTTTCCTCTAACAGTAAAATCTGCTTATGCCTTGAGTGATGTGGGAAGGGGAGATGTACTCATTTATTTATTTTTTTGCTTTTTCTGATTATTGCCCAAAGTATTGTGTTCCAATGGCAGGCTTCCAATTTCTATCAAGGGTTTCAGAACTCTCATACTTCCTGTAGCAGTATTCCAGCTTCGCAGTCATTTAGTTCCTCTTCTGTGTATCTTTTTGGAAGTGTTTTTTACTGGCTGGACTGTACCAGTGAATAGAGTGGTACAGGAGTAGCCGTTAGCTTCCTAGGTTTGCCCTTTTTGTTTTTAATTCTTGTGAGAAGGTTCTCTTTAGGGCTTGGGAGTTGATTTCCTTTCATTTGGACTTATCTGAGCCTCAGTTTATCTGTGTTCATAGTGGAAGGTATAGACACATCTGAATACTGGGATCTGGAGCATTAGCTCATTGTAATGCATATTGGGCTAGCTCAGTAAGTAGTAGTTTTAAGACAGAAGGTGGAAGGACTTCATATCCTCATGCTGTTTACAGTAACATTTTTACATCACATTACAGCAACTGGTTACAGTCCATTCTTTTTTGGATCATTTAGTTCCATCAAAAAGCATAATGTACTTTAAGCAGTGTAAACTTGCTGTATCCACATTTGTCCAATTTCCTGTATACTTTTAGGTTTCATACTACGTCAATCTCAAGATTTATGAAGAACTTGAAAGCAAGTACTCTTTTGAGTCAAGGGATGCTGACCAAATAAAATGAGGAGGCCAACTAGCCGTCTTTTACTTAATCCTGACCAGTCTATGACTGCTTGCTTAAAGGATCATCTTAGAGCTCTGTTTTACATGGAATGATTCAGGTGTTGGATGGACTAAGTAGATATGACAAAGCCAGGACTAACTTGTAATGTCCTTGAACTTTGAATTGGCAAAATTTGATAAAGCTGCCCTAGGAATCTTATTGTAGACTGAAAGAGACACTGCTGCACTTTGGAAACGTGTGTGTGCGTCTCTGTGTGTTTAAACCTATCACTTAGGGGGCAGAAGAAAGTAAAGTCTTGTTTTTTAAAATAGAAGTTGTCAGCATTAGACTATATAGATTCTGTAATCTTGGCTGTTGTAATTTGATGGACCAGACAGATATGTACAGACATTTTAAGACTGTTCTGTTTAAGAACAGTTCATGTCTGTGTACTAATTGTCTTCGGTAATAAAACAGATGTTGATGGTAACAGCAACCAAGAGTACATATACGTTTCAGGTGCTTTAAAGTAATCCTCTTCCCTCCCCAGTCTCCTTTTTGTCCTAGGAAGGTTTGTTAAACCTACATGTTTTTAAAATATCACGTTTCAGATAAATATATATATATATCAGCTATATTTAGCTGATGTTGATGAGTAGCTGTATCTTAAAATGTTTTAAAAATCATATAATCCCGGGCATTTGGGGCTGAGTGGGTGATAGGATTTGCCTTTGAGAACACAATTCCTTGAACAATTATCCCAGTCCCACCTGGACGCTCTTCTTTAGTTCCAGGTGAACGTAATAACTAACATGCAGCTGGAGCCAGTCTGTACCATTACTTCAAGTCAAGGGACTGTCTTCTTTCAGAGTCAGAATATTCAGTAGAGCACACTGCAAGAGAGAAGCTTATCCCTCTTAAGATTGCTTGTCCTGGGATGGCCCATTGGCAGGGCTCTGTCTTACTGGGAGGAGGTCATAATGACCAGGAATATGGCTGTTCCTAGGTAGGTCGTATGCATTCTGGATATAGCTGGAGTTATGACCGCAACCTTCTTGGACCACACTGACTGTGGGCTCTAAGAAATATAGTGAAAAATGAGTTCAGAGAACAGATTAGCTTTGGTTGCCTTGTTGGAGAGGAAGAGAGTTCTACTTAACTTGGGGAAAGGAGCCAGGGATTTATAAATTTATGACAAATACATGAGGGTTAGGACTGAGGCTTGCTCAGGAGATGGAAAACTAAGTGAATGTGCTGTCAACATCCAAGCCTCTCGTCAACACCAAAGGATTTAAAATATCCTAGAGGTAGGACTCTTACCAGTGAGCCCAGGGACATAAACTGGGAGAAGGTAGAAGGTGATTTAGAGACTTGTTGATGTCTCTGATTGCTTTCTTTTTTAAAATGAGATTTGTATCAACAATCAGTTGTGTGTGTGTGCGTGCACGTGCATGTGCCCATTTCCCACCCCCAGTATTTGTTTCATATTAGTCCTGGTGTTTTTTAAAGCAGAGTTGGTACAATAATTTGACTTCCTGCATTAGCTAGGAGGGTAGTCCTAGAAAAGACAGTTCACCTTAGAGATGCCTTTAAAAGCAACAAAAGAAGGATGTGTGGTCAAGGTGGGGTGAGTGGAGAGGGCTTGCTTTTACTTCAAATGCTGCACTATTGCCCTGATTTCACTAAGTTACTTATTTGAGACACCTACCAACTTCATATATATTTTTATTAGATGTCGACAAGGATGGCACATCTGTGTACGGAGACCCCATGTGCACAGGCGACTTCATTTCTACATAGCTGCTTTCTGGAAGCTTGCAGGTGAGGATGGGTGGGTCCTTAATTGTGGCGTAAGGGTTTTCACTGCTATTCAAGGAACAAGTACTAGAACTGCACACGGATTCTTTCATGTAATCTGCAAGGCAAGAGACATTTCTTAGGACAAGCAAGAATACAAGTCTTCATGTTAATATCAGAAGCAGACTGCAGTTGAGTTTATGTGCCTTCAGGATCCTAGGGCTGGAAAAGCCAGGATAATCCAAGATTTATTTACTTATTAAATGTGCTGAGAAGTGCTCTCCCAGGTAGGCAGAGTTCTTTTTCCAAAGAAACTTATGTTTTTGGAGGATAGGAACATTTTTGTTTTTAGTAGTTGGGTATTAATTCAAGATATGCATAATATGCTTTGACATGTATTTAATTTTTGTAAATTCCTGCAAGGGTTGCTGATAGTTGCATTTTATGAGATGAAGGCTCAGAGATATGAAGTGACTTAGCTAAAGTCACACAGCTAGTGAATGGCAGTGCCAAGACTTGAATCCATGCCTTCGGACTCCTTGGCCTGTGCATTTTCTGTGATGATATTCTTGTGAATTCTTCTTTTTTGAGATGTTGCCTAGGCTGGTCTCAAACTCCTGGGCTTAAGTGATTCTCCCGCCTCAGCCTCCTGAGTAGCTGGTATTATCGGTACGTGCCACCACACCTGACTTGAATTGTTTTCAATGACTGAGAAGCTTAGGTTCAGAAGAAGTAGGCATGCATGTTTTAGCACAGATGTCAGCAATTTGACAGCCTATAAGTGGCAGACTCTTAGCAGTATCCCTGCCCTCCAGGAGCTCATCAGAATAGGGTAGACTGAAGTGTAATTGAGGTGTAAAAAGCACGTCAGTCTTAAGCTAGCCTTTGGAAAGTTCCTGTTTTCTAGCAAGCCTGTATCGTGTTCTTGGGTTGCTTACCCCCCTGTTCTTGTCAATGCTAACTGAAACCTATTTCAGCAGTATCTTTCTGATACTAGAGCTCATGCTTCCTTTCCTGCCACCTCTCAGTTGTATAGTTGTACCATCCCCAAGACTTCAGAGTACAAAAGGATGCAGGCTGGTTTCCAAATATGAAATGAGGTACTGTAGCTTCACTGGAGGAAGATGGGTTCTTTAGTGACTGGGAGTTACGGAAGGAAAGGGGATTCCCTCTTTCAGCCTCTGTACCATTCTCCGTTTGGGGAAGATCACTGCCTCCTGCAGATAGTCCCAGGCAAGGCAGGATTTGCCTGGAAAGAGCAGTAAACTCTAATCTAGCAGCTCTGACCTTCTTCTGTGAGGCTCTGCTAGACAAGGGATCTAGACACAAGCACTGAGCTGCTTGAGTTGATAGAAGTGATCTAAAAGGCGTCTCAGCACTAAATTTCTGTGAAAGGTAGCAGATGGTGAAATTCTTGGATGATCTGTCACTAGAACTACCACAGTTTACATTTTGGGCTGCTATTTATGCTGTCTCCAATTTGTGAGAGTAATGAAAATGGTAAAAAGTGAAAGTGATAATGTAACTCAATGGATGACTTAGATGTACCTTGGGACCCTGAAAGCAGAACACTCCATATGGCTGAAGTAGCTAGATGTGTGCCACCACAAGTAGTCTTATCTCCCATAAAAGGCAACTGGTTGGAAGAGGATTTACTTTTCTGTTAAAGTAGATGTCCATTCTGTTGATGTTTGTTTTAGCAGATAGTATTTCCTCAATCTTGTACAAAAATATGTTCACCCATTAGTTCCTTCAAGTGTTCACACTACACTCTGTGGTATAGGTAGAGCAATAATTATCTCTCTCCTTCTCTCATTGCTTATTGAGGAAGTCATTGCTTATGAGATTTAGAGTGGAAATTGACTTCCTCAGGATCACACTGCTTATCAGTAGCAGAGCAAACTCTGTAGAACCAGGCTCAGCATTTTCCATCACAATTTAGCCCAGAAGTAGAGAGGGATGTTGGCTTTAGTCACGTCTTAAGATTGTGGCCTCTTTAGCATATGACTCTAGAGAGAAGGAGAAAACATGCTTGCAAGACACTGAACGATCTCAGCTAGCACCAGCAAGGCCTAAAGGGAGGCCAGATAGGCCCGGATGCTGGTTGACTTTTATTTCAAATGCTGCACTACTGCCCTGATTTCACTAAGTTACTTATTTGAGACACCTACCAACTTCATATATATTTTTATTAGATGTCGACAAGGATGGCACGTCTGTGTATGGAGACCCCATGTGCACAGGCGACTTCATTTCTACATAGCTGCTTGAACCCTTGACTGTGACCTGCCCAAGCCACATAAATTTGCCCCTTAGAGGGTACTTAGTTTTTTAGTACAAGGAAGTGGTGGTAAGTCCAAGAACCCCAGCATGGCCCATCTGTCCCACTTTGGGTTCTCTGAACTCACCAGCCAAGGAGTAAGGCAATAAGGCACGGAGCTTCTGGTTTGGAAGCTGAGGACTAGTAGTATTTAAAAAAAAGGCTATTGCAGCTGCCTCAAGTGCATATTTTCTAACGTGATGAATAACCACTTTATGTAGCAATTATAGTCTTCATTCCAATTAGGTCATTTGAAACTTGTTACATAATGAATAGGGCTGGGCAGAAAGGACTATTACTACTTCAGAATGAGGAATCTGAAGCTCAGAAAATTTGCTAGTATAATTCCTAATGTTAGTAAGTAGTTGAACCCCTATCGTCTCTTAGTTGATACCAATCAAGATGTTTTCCCTCACTACATGTCTTGTTATCCAGTGCTCCTGTCCTTATCTCTAAAGGCAAACTGTATCTGCAGCAGCTCCACCTTACTCTGAACTCACCAGTCAAGGAGTAAGGCAGTAAGGCACAGAGCTTCTGGTTTGGAAGCTGAGGACTAGTAGTATTTAAAGAAAAGCTATTGCAGCTGCCTCAACTGCATATGTTCTAACATGTGAGGAATAACCACTTTATGTAGCACGTATAGTCTTCATTCCAATTAGGTCATTTGAAACTTGTTACATCGTGAATAGGGCTGGGCAGAAAGGACTGTTTTTTCTACTTTAGAATGAGGAATCTGAAGCTCAGAAAATTTGCTAATATAATTCCTAATGTTAGTAAATAGGTTATTCAGGACTCAACCCCTGTCTTCTCTTGATACCAATCAAGATGTTTTCCCTCACTACATGTCTTGTTATCCAGGGCTCCTGTCCATATCTCTAAAGGCAAACTGTATCTGCAGCAGCTCCACCTTACCCTTAACAAGGAATGTCTTTCATCTATGGGGCTAAGCCCAGCTGAGAGAAAAAGGCTAAGCTCTTAAGTTTTTTGTGGATATCCCATGACTGAGTTAGGGCAGTAGGAGAGCCTTGAAGTTCAATGCCTAAAAGAACCTCGGCCAGTTGATAGTGCCTCTTCTCATTTTCACCAGAAAAGTCGGGGCTACTTTAAAGTTTTGAGGAATCAATTGTTGGCTCTGGAGCAGGGGATGATCCTAAATGGATAAAAGAGAAGTTGATGTTTGTGGGGAGGGGCTAAGCTCAGGGGGAAGTATCTTCCATACAGGGGCAGAGGATGGAGCAGTGCATGTGTGTGTTGGCTGGGTGGTGAGAAAAGGGTGTTGAATTATGGACTCATCCGTACCCCATCTCTACTGGGACTGGAGAATGGGGAAGGGCTGGGCAAGCTGGAAACTCCACCTCAGGAAGCCACGTTGTTCTCCAGCTGAGTCATCCACCTGCCTGCAAGAGGGGAGGGCAGGGTTGAGTGGAAGAATAACCAGCTGCTCTTAGATACTTCCTCATCCTTTCATAGCCCCACCCCTGTCCCAGTCCCAGCCCTTCAGGGCATTTTGCAAAGAAAGAGGAAGCATCAACCCAGGCTACCCAAGCTCTGGGAGTCACTCCTCCAAGGCTTGTCATTTGCATCAGGATTGGCGGCTTGGTCCTGTAATGCCCTGGCATTTGGTCTCATCTGGTTCCTGCCTCCCCACATAGTCATACACTATCAGAGACAGAGGGGGCTTCTGAGATGAACTAAACATTTTCATTTTATAAAGGGAGCATCAAATCTAGAGAGAGGCAGTGATTTTCCAGGGCCACCTTGTGTGTGGGATCTGAGCCCACCTTGGCTTCTAGGTGCATGCTAACCTCCACTAAGGCCCAATTTAACTGTCAGGGAAAAACCCAGGCACCGAATATCCATCTCTTGCTTCTTGGCTTGCTACTATTAATAGAAGGCCACACTGCCTCTTCTCTTCCTGGGCCATAAATTAGCATCCTTCTCTTGATTGAGAGATAGGAGGAGGAGGTCTTGGGGTCAGAACACTGGCTTTAAAAAGTAATCTTCAGGATGTCATTGGGCTCCTAACTACCTAAGAGCCCAAGTTTATGCAAAGACAGACTTGGAAGTTAGATGGGAACGAGCACACAGGCGGGGAAAGTGGCAGCAACAGTGGGCTCAAGGATTCCAGCATCATAAAGGCGATGGAGAATAGCAATTTGAAATGGCTGACAAGGAATTGAACACGAGGCAGTTTGTTGCGGAATCACTGTGCTGGGGGGAGAAGGGGAAATAGAAGGGTGTTGAGCAGTGTAAGTGGTCTCCCTTAACCTCTGGGATGACAGTGAGTGGAGTTCTTCAGTAAGTAACAGGGGAAAGGGCAGGCATTGACTAAGGCTTTTGGAATGTCAGAGCTTGAAGGGGCCTTAGAGATGCTGCTAGTACAGCCCCATCGTTTTATAGTGGAAGAAACCAAGACCCAGAAAACAGTGCTGTGACCTGGTCAGCACCATACAGCAAGAACTAGGACTACAACCTACATTCCTTAACTCCTAGGCTAGGACTTTTTCCCACTGAGTTCAGAGAACACTGAGACTCTTAATTCTTAGTAGTTCTGATTTGGTTTGGCCCAGTAGTTTTAGGAACTAGTTTCATTTGTGCTACAGACTAGCTTATTAAGTGTTTATTTCGGGGGGGCGTTAGCCAATTAGTGGGATTTATTCCATGTTTTGGTAAGTATTGTTATAAAGTTCTGAACTGTGACATTATATTTTCCTCTTTTTCAGTTCTCTTATTCTGATGTATTGGTCCCCAACACCTGCTGGTACATTTGCTTACATAGCTCTCTTTTCTTTTTAAAGGATGATTGTAGCCAGAGTGGTAAAATAAGATCTGGCTGGCTGCCTGCTGAGCCCTCTCCTGCACTCAGAGGTCAGATGTATGATTCTACACAATAGTAATGAAATGTATGCTGAGGCAGAGAGACTGCTTTCCTGAGCTTTGTTTTACATGTATGATTGCGAATCTGAAAGTAACCACCCTAATCAATGTACAGGACAACACAGTGCATAGGAAAGTTGTGTGTTCAGTTATTGGGGTTTCTGGTCCTGAGTTTATTCATGCTTGAGTCATGCGTGGTCTTCAGCTAGAAAGGCCCTTAGAGATCTTTCTGCCCAATCCTTATACCTTTTTGAGCAAGAAACTGAGGTGCCAGGTCATAGTCACGAAATAGAACTGTTCTTTGTTTTCAGCCTTACCTACTGTTCCTCATTTGGATGGTTTAAGTCAAAACGCACAGAAAATTGCCAAGGGAGTAATGTCTGTTGGCTGGCTGTGGATGACCTTTTGTCCTCAGACAGTTCTCTTGGGCTGTGTATATCCTAACAAAGGCCGATAGTGACTCAGCCTTATCGCTGTCTTGTTCAGAATGCAGTACTTACCACCACCCCCTACCCTGAGCTCACCCCACATCTAATCATCTCCCCAAAAGGACTGTAGACGACTAGCTGTTCTTGGTTAGGGAATGGTTGTGTCCTGGTGTATGTAAAACTAGGTCTGAAAGACTAGAACAGTAATCAGGGACATCTGGGTCAGTCTAGACCAGTGTTTGGGGAATAAGCTGCATAAGGATACCCTGAGGGTGCTCTTCACACATGCAGATTCCAGGGCCCCACTCTAGATCTGCATCAGAGTTTTGAGGAGATGGGGTGTGAACATCTGTATTTTTAATAAGCTTTCCAGGTGATTCTGGTACACCGTTAGATTTAGGATATGCATTGGGACCTTTGCTGTCATATCTGTTTGGCTTAAGCGCTTTTTTTTGAGACAGAGTCTTGTTCTGTTGGCCAGGCTGGAGTGCAGTGGCACGATCTGGGTTCACTGCAACCTTTGCCTCCCGGCTTCAAGCAATTCTTGTGCCTCAGCCTCCCAAGTAGCTGGGATTACAGGTGTGTGCCACCATGTCCGGCTAATTTTTGTATGTTTAGTAGAGATAGGGTTTTGCCATGTTGGCCAGGCTGGTCTTGAACTCCTGACCTTAAGTGATCCACCTGCCTCGGCCTCTCAAAGTGCTGAGATCACAGGTATGAGCCACTGTGCCTGGCCTTAAGCTGTTTTAAATAGACCTCCTAGACAAAAGAATAGCCCCATTACATTAGTACCACCTTTACAGTATGCAAAAACACTTCCCGTCGGTGATTTTATTGGTTACTCATGATAACCTTGTTTGTTAGACAGTAGGACAGGCATTAGACAATAGGACAGGCAAAATTATCCCAACCTTGCAGATGAGGAAACTGAGCCTTGGAAAGCTCACAGTCCAGTCTAAGGTCACAGTTAATGAGCAACAGAGTGGCAAGTGACAGAGTTCCAAAGCCCCCTATTTCACACATTCCGGCATTTAAACCTAGGGCAGGACCTGACCTTTCATCTTTGGCTTCACCTGTAGACTTCCTAGAGGGATGGTCCAACTTGCAGTTCCCATGTGTTAGGGATTTGTCTTGGCTTCTCTGCTCTTGGAGGCAGAGATCTCTTGAGGTTGGAGTGCCATACAATATTAACACTGCGTATCATTTTCATTCCTTGTGCCCCCAGAAAGCCAGCAGGTGCAGGGTGGCATTCCTTGCTAGTGCAACGACAGGAGGCCTCTGGGGCAGGTAGATCAACTTTATTTCAGATTTTATAATCAATTTAACTCGTACTAATTGGTTGGATAATGACGCTTTACATTTCCGAAGACATTTAGTTGGCATCTATAAAAAACCCACAAGCATTTGCTAAGCAGGTGCAACTGAAATCGAAAGATGAATTCATTATTATTATGATTGCTCCTCCTGGGCACAGCTACCCAACAGCCCCAGGCCCTGTGGTCTTTTAACCTTCTGTGGGGGGCAGGCACACACAGTTTCTCTCAAGTGGAATTCCTGGCCATTTCAGATCTGCACTCTTTATCTTGCTAAGCCCTCTGTAATAAGACAGCAGGATTGGATACTCTACCTTTGAAGCCTTTGTCCATAATGTATGTGTTCTGACGTCTATCCATTCCACAAGCACCTGTGTAAAAATAACATGTAAGGAAAGAAAATATGGGGGTGAGGTTTACTTAGACTGCTTGTGTTCTTCTTTTTTTTCTTGCTTTTCCCCCCCTTCTCCCCTACCCAGAAAATAAATAGTTGTCTATTGCTAGAAAATGATTCTGGGGGTTTAATCTACCTGAAATTGTTTTGATAAATGATTCTGGGTTTAATCCATCTGAAATTGTTTTGATTATAGGAATTCTTAAAAGGCTCATAAGCTACAGCGACCCCCGGCATATTCAGCACTCCTTCCCTTTAACCTTCACCCTAGGGGAGTGTCTTTCAGGAAGTAATAAAAGGCTGTTCTGATGCCATTCCCTGCAGGTGAAACTCCAGGCTCCAAGGGTATAGGATAAGGAATGAAGCAGAACCAGTTCTTGGCTTGAGGGAAAGTTGTATGACATTACAAATCACAGTTCTGTTGGAATTTGGCATGGGTTTGAAGACAGTATTTATCACCTCTCAGCTCTGGTCCTGTCTGTCCTCTCCTGGATCCAAGGCTTATCTGAGGGTAGCCAGAGAGAAAGAGAGGGAGACAGGTGGCTGAGGTTCTTGATTAGTCATCTTTGTAGGATGTACAGACATTCCCTCCCATAGCCAGTTCTCTTAGTTACTCATTTTTTGGGGTGTGCCATTTGCACATAATGTAGAATTGTTTTTGAAAAGTATTACCAGTGTTTTCAGCCCCAAGGATTTCTTTCTACCTTTCGGCTGTCAGTTTTTTCCTAGGCTCCAACAATGCATGATGGCCCTGAGCCTCAGCCAGAGGCTTCAGGGACTAAGCTTGGGTTCTTTGCTGCTGGTGATCCCAGAAAAGAAATTGTTTGGCATTTCTAGGTTGGGACAGTAATGACTCTGGCTCAAAGTCAGAGCAATTTTTTCTTCTAGCTTTTAACTGAGGACACAGCACCAAGCAAGGCCTGCAGCAAGTACTTACTAAAATACAGTTTGACTCTACTTGACTCTTCCCAGTTTCTGACACTGAAGACCATCCTGTTGCTATCGCTCCTCTACGTAGAGTTCCCATGTTGAATTTGAAAGCGTCTACTCCTATCTGCCTACGTTCCACATATTACTGAGAGATATGGCAGAACCAGGCCCAAGTTTTTCTTTCAAGTTTGCTATTTTTCTTTTTTTCTTTTTTTTGAGATGGAGTCTCGCTGTGTCACCCAGGCTGGAGTGCAGTGGCGCAATCTCTGTTCACTACAACCTCCACCTTCCAGGTTCAATCGATTCTCCTGTCTCAACCTCCTGAGTAGCTGGGACTACAGGCATGCACCACCACTCCCAGCTAATTTTTTTGTATTTTTAACAGATGGGGTTTTACCATGTTGGCCACGCTGGTCTTGAACTCCTGACCTCACGTGATCCGCCTGCCTCAGCCTCCCAAAGTGCTGGGATTACAGACGTGAGCCACCATACCCGGCCTCAAATTTGCTGTTTTTTCTGAGAGGCTTATAGGTACCTGTGTCCTTCAGAATCATGCCTGCAACTGCTTATATGCTGGCATTAGTTCAGCACTTTATGCCAGACAAGGGCTTCCTTTGCCCTTCCTGAGGGAAGCTGGCTAGGGTATTAACTTTTCCTTTTTACAGAACAGGGAACAGGCCCAAAGAGCAACAGTGGCTTGTCCAAAACCACACTAGCAAGTGAGAAGCTGAGTTACAGTTAGAGCCCAGATCTCTCCAAGTATTCTCTCTCACTGGACACCAGCCTGCCCGGGTGTAAGACAAATGCCAGCGCATGGTGCTCTGGCTACGCTAGTTGAAGAGCGAGATCTGTAAAGCAGGGAGAAATCTGGCCTAGTTCAGAGGATACTCCCTTGTAGAAAGAGATACAGGGTGGTGGTGGTGGGGCTGTGTGTGTGTGTATATGCTGGAATGGGAGAGATTGTAGTTGGTGGGGTTATTAAATGCCCTAGATACTGTCCAGGGGACCCACAGCTAATAACACAGCCTCCTGAGTATAGGCCCAGGGTCCATGCAGCCCATGCCTGCTCAGTGGGCAGATGAATTCAGAACATTCACCCTTCCTGGTATTACTGGACCCAGGGACCTGCAGGGATTGGTAGAGCAGCTCAGTTTCCTTAGAGTTCTAGAAGCCACCTAGAGCCTGAGGTCAGGCCTAGAGTTGTCTGGTATACCAAGGCCCTGCCCCAGGGTGCCCCAGAGGAGCCACATTGTAGGGAGGGCACATTCTCTGTTCATTCATTGCACTTATTCCCATGATACCTTCTGTAACTCCTACCCACATGTTCCCATAATCAGGGCTAACTTTCCAAGTCTCTCGTGTGTGTGTCTCCCAAGCCACCAGGTTTCAGCCCAGGCTGTACTCAGTACATGAGTACAGGTGATGTTGGTTGATACATCCTGCCCCAGCCTCTCCAGATCCCTGTTTGACAACCCTACCCTATGATTTGAGAAAGCTTGGCTTGGGCCACTGGGGTTTCTGGAGTCTCTGGGAGACATTGGACTTTATTGGCCAGAGAGCTAACTCCCTGTTATCCACTCCAGCAGGGCCCAGAGAACCCCAAAGATGTCGCCATCCCCAAGTCATTTTTGAAAGGTGTAGGATTGTATTTTGTGGCCTGTAGGGAGGGCAGTTTTGTTGTATCTTCTCCACCCTAAATAGCCCGTTTGTTCACATCCACCGTTCACTATGGGAACAGAATGGGTGATGGGGAAGATCCAGACAGGTTTCCATCTTTAGATAGGGGATTGAGCTGGTAGACATGTTGGGAGGGAAGAGGGCTTAAAAGGGAGAGTTCTGGGACCACAGGGTGGGGGTCAAGGTGCAGGGATGGGGATTAGGGCAGGTGCTGGGTCTGGTCTGGCATGAGGGGGTGGAGGGTAGGGCTGGGGTCTGACCTGGTGAGTGTGGC
This sequence comes from Pan troglodytes, assembly GCF_028858775.2. Taxonomy (NCBI): domain Eukaryota; kingdom Metazoa; phylum Chordata; class Mammalia; order Primates; family Hominidae; genus Pan; species Pan troglodytes. The sequence goes on from NC_072414.2 coordinate 57,899,408, forward strand.
TCAGCGGGGCGGCTGAGGTGTCTAAGTTCAATGTAGAAGTCCTCGGGCGGGTACCTGGCCTCCAGGGCACTGATCTGGAAATGGGAGTCTAGTGAGAGGAATGACAGGGAGGAGCCATTATTCCCAGGGCCCTGGTATGGCAGGGGAAGGGGGTAGGAAGTACACAAGTGGGCCAGGGTCAGGGTGAGGCAGGCTGGGAGGACTTGGGGGCCTCTGTGTATAGCATCCAGAGGGGCCAGGGCCAGCGGGGCCAGGGGCTCTGTTAGAGCCAAGGTCATCTGCCTTGTTTCCCCTCTCCTTCCCTCCCTCCCTCCCTCTGCAGGAATTAGTGCTTCTCCACCAGGGAGGAGGCAGGGGGAAGAAGCCCTTGAAAGGAGCACCTTGGTAGGGCCTGGGTCAAGCAGAGGTTCCTATCCAGATGGTGAGTGTGTCTTTTGCTTCCATCTGGAATCCCTACACCCTGGCCCTGGTTTTCTCCCTTATGGTCCCTGGGTCATAGCAGGGACTTAGCCCTAATATAGTAATGGAAAGGGATTCTTGGGCTTCATCTGCTTGTGAGAGCCAAAATTTCTCCCTGGGGGAAACCATGTTCAGAACTCATAACCCTGTCCCTTCAAGCTGGGTGCCTCTCAATATGGAAGAAGAATAGGGTGGGACATGATGGTGGGGACCAGACTCAAACCACTACTGACCTAACACGTTCACATAGCTGTAGGGGGTCCAGCCTGCCGTGTCTCTGTCAAGGGACTTGTTACTGAGCTGTTTGGAGAGTAGGAGAGCCAGTTAATATCTAGTGCCCCAGGTACCCCTCCCCAGTCTTCACTTTGCGTAGCTTCAGTGCACGCACCCTGTAATAATCCTGACCCACCTGGGTCCTAGGCCGTTGAGAGAAAGGGCGAGCTAGGTGTTCCATGACAGGCCACCATGGTGTGGTTGATGCCAGTGGGAATAGAACATACCCCACCCCAGCTGTTGTAGGGTTCCCAGGCCTCCTGGGGTAGCTTGAGCCAAGCTGGCCCTGACAGAGGAAGCAGATTAGCTGGGGGGTGGGGCTGAGCTTTAGGAGAGGGGCCTCTGGTGATGTCTCAGCTGCAACATGAGGCCATCTCCAGCACAGAGGGAAGTCTTGAGGCTGCCTGCAATATCACTGTCACCTCTGCCACCTGATCCTGATTGGGGCTGAATGTGAGATTTTCCTTTTCCTGCGACCAAAGGAAAGCTTCAGAACAGAGTGTTTTGAGGCTTATATTGTAGTCCTTCCATTCTCTGCATTTTCACAGCTGCCCTTCATATGAGGCAAGGATGGTTATCCTCATCTCACAGATGGCGACCTGAGTCCTGACTTGTGTGCCTTGCTCATGTACGCACACGAGTCAGTGACAAAGCTGTGTCTGGAACTCAGGTCTCAGTTCCCAGTGCCATGTCCTTTCCATGTCATCACAGCTGCCTGCCTCTGCTGCAGATGCCCTATCTGTTAGACTGGTTAACCACAGAGAGCCACTCTGGGCCCCTGGGCTGAGGTGACCCAGAGGGTCACCAAGTTGGCTACTCTGCAGTAATTCCAGCCCCTTACCAAAAGAGGGTGGAGGCTGAGAGTGGCCTTGGGGTGTTGGCTTGATAGTGGTTGCCCTTGAGGCTGTATAGTATCTATATTACTATTGCTGGACCAGGTCTGTAGGCTGATGGTCATTCTCCATGGGACAGACAGGGAAGAAAGGACTCCTAGATCTCTAGGGCATAGCCGTGGACTGTGAAAGCCATGCTTTTGTCCCTGAATGGATATTATGGGAAGCTAGGAGTCCTGAGATTCCCACTCCCACCATGGCCCCGCTCCCCACTGTTTTGTGTCTATGGGCACAGGCACAGGTGGGTGTCCAGAGGTATGCAGCATGAGCCTCTCAGACCTGTCCTTGGGGGCTGTTCTTCCTCACTTCTTGTTTCCCACTCTGCCTGGTATGGGTCCGGGCACATTAAGGGAGCTCCCTATGTATTATCTACACATAGGTGCTGAGACATCCTTGCCCAAGGGCCTGTGACTATAAGAGGACATCTTGCCAACAGCCAGGGTTATGCTGGAAGCTGTCAGGGAAGGTCCTGTCCAGAAGGGTGCACACCTGCCATGAAGACCTACAGAACTCAGTGTCCACAGAACATTGGCTATGGCTGAAGTTTGGGTTCCACATCCCTTGTTGATTCAGACTGCAACAAACGGTTATGAGTGGGTACTGATGAAATGGATAGGTTCAGATAAAAGAAACATTGTTAGGTGGTTATCTGAATAACAGTAGTTACTCTATAATATGCCACTTGCACACATTGTGTTGGTAGCGTACTGCAGTGATTTGTGGTAGGTGGTCTAGTTGTTGTTGTTGTTGTTTTTTGAGGTGGAGTCTTGCTCTGTCGTCAGGCTGGAGTGCAGTGGCGTGATCTCAGCTCACGGCAGCCTCCACCTCCTGGGTTCAAGCGATCCTCCTGCCTCAGCCTCGCAAGTAGCTGGGACTACAGGCATATGCCACCACGCCCAGCTAATTTTTTGTATTTTTAGTAGAGATGGGGTTTCACCATCTTGGCCAGAATGGTCTCAATATCTCGACCTTGTGATCCGCCTGCCTCGGCCTCCCAAAGTGCTGGGATTACAGGCGTGAGCCACTGTGCCCAGCCTACAAGGTGGTCTAGTGTTTTGATTATGTGTTGACATGTGGCAGAAGTGTCTACATGATCATAGGTGATAAAGCTAATACATGATTACATGACTTGGTACCAGTTGGTTACACACAGGGTACAGGAGTATATGTTATACTGAGTGATGCTGTGGGTTGGTTACACGGCACTCCACATAACATGCTGGCTCCATTACATGCCTCACAGAGTGTTTACGTGTACCACGGATTGCAAGGTTGCTTTTAATGTATTGGTGGTCAGTTCTACATGGACCCTCCATGTGGCGGGGGGCGTGCAGTTCCTTCCTGGGCAGAGGTGAGGGTTAAATGAGAGGGCAGTGAGTGGGGGCTGGGGAATCAGGGGCCCGGTACCTTAGTGGGGCTGTTCCTGTCCAGAGTGCTGGCCTGGCTGGTGGCAGGCCCCCCACATGCCAGTGCGTGGTAGCTGGAATTGGAAAAGCAGTGGGCATGGCTGCTACTTTGAGACAAATCTGGGAAGAGAACAAGGTGCCACATACCATCATACCCCTGCCCCTGGCATGAGATACCCCCAGTACTAATGCTTGCGCTGGGAGCCTTGAGAGAGCCCTGCAAAGACAAACAGGCAAGTACCCCATCCCCCAAGCTTCCTGGCATCCACTACTCCTACTGAAATCTGGAGAGCCTGATTTGCTCCTTCCCTCGCTGGTCCTCCCTGCAGCATGCAGAATGCAGGATAGGCTCACCTGTGCCAAGGGGAGGCACTATCAACTGGAGCCTGGATGGGGCATGTTTGCTTTGATAGCCTTACATGTCCCTGAGTCCCTATTTAGGGCTGGACTCACCTGCTTCCTTCTAGGGTCACATCCTGGTAATGAGATCATAAAGAGAACCTCACTTCTGACTCTGCTCTTCCCTCCTAAGGATTCCAGAACCTCTCCATAGGGCTAGGGAATACCAGAGGAATGGCATAGGAAACCCTAGCCAGCCTTCTCAGTATAGTCATAGAAGAAAATCCCCAAATCTGTGTGTGGGATGTCTGCTTTGGCTGTAGTGTGGCATGTAGACCAGGAGCTCCTTGAAGGCATGGTGTGCACTGGCCTGCCTCTGTCTATCCTGCAGTGCCTAGCATGAAGCTGGACATACAGAAGGCAACACTTAGCAGGAATGGGCTGAAGTGATCTGGGTTTTCTAAGCACAAGATGCAGGAGGCTGCAGATGAGCCAAGAGCCACGTGCCATGGAGCTACCTGGAGAGAGCTGTCACCTTGTGCTCACCCAGAGAGGCTCAGCCTCACATAGCCCAGGACTATAGGGCAATTTCAGAGCATTTTGGCCTCTACTGTTTAGCCAATATGAAGCAAAAAACCTTTCGAATTTCCAAGGCAGCAGTCCAGGGTTCAGGGGAAAGGAAGGATATCGCCCAGCAGCCCCATCTTGACCCCACTCAGACTCCCAAATAAAATGCCTATTGGAGCAGTTAACCACATTCATGGATGCACTGGGCTCTGGCACACTTGGCAGAGGGACATTGTCCAAACTTTCAGACCTCCCAAGTCAGGTACTATCCCCTTCCGCTGTACTAATAGGACCCTCCTAACTGGGAACTGGGAAGGAGGGTTGTCCTGAGGCGTTCACCAGGGAAACAGAAATGGATGAGCTCTGGGCACTGGGCTCCAAGGTCTAGCCTCCTGAGGTGGTACAGGCATCAGGTTGGGGAGACGGTCCTCTGGAGAGCTTAGGAAAGTGACTGGTTAGTGTGGGTGCTCCTGAGGCCGAAGGCTGGTGAGAAGGATAGGGAAGCTCTGGGAAAATGGCAGGAGGCTTCCAACCACAGCTGCTCAGAGCTAGGGACTCAGGAAACAATTTTCCCTTGGAACCCCAGGTATCTTTTCTAGGTAGGCTCCTGCTCCCCATCCCCACTGTCACTCTAGGGGAGACTGAGCTTCCACATTCAGCCACAGCAGCCAACCCTACAGGCACAACCATTCCTGGGGTATGTGTGTGTGGAGGGGAAGAGGAGGGAGGCCAGGAGCATGGCCCTTACCTGAGAGGGAGTAGTCGGTGCTGGTCATCCTCATGGCAGGTGTGTAGGAGACACGGGGAGCCAGGTCTCGGCCTTTCTCTTTCTGCCGCCGCCGATGCCAGGCAAATAGGCCCAGCAGCACCACAATGAGGAATAACAGGAGCATGATGCCTGTGACAGCACCCACCGAGTGCCGCTCTGCACCCAGTGCTGGGCTGATCTTGGTGTAGGGATTCAGCTCCTCCATCATGAGGGCAGCTGCGGGCAGAGGGAGGGCCTGAGCCTGGGGCTGGCCTTCTTGCGCTTCAGGTCTCCTGGGCCTGGGTTCAGATGCGTGTAACCCCTCTAATGTTAGGAGATCTGGTTCTGGCTTTGGCCCGATTCCTGAGTCCCTAAGTGACTACTCCCAGCCCTCACTGTGCCTTCATCCCTAAAGGGGATGGAGTCTCAGGGTCATGACAAGGAGCAATTGTGACTGTGGATGTGAAACAATAAATATTATTTTACTCTGTTCCAAAAATGAGTTAACAGATATTAATTCATTTACTCTTCAGCCCTGTGAAGGGATTAGTATTTTCCTTTCACAGATGAAAAAACCAATTTATCAAAAGGTTAGGTAATGTGCCCAAGATTACATAACCTATAATTGGCAGAGTCAGGAAAAATTGAACACAGCTCCTCTCCCTGCTTCCTAATTGTGTGGCTCAGAGTCCCTGGTTTGCTCATTTGTAACATGGGGACAATAACCCCACCCTCCCCAGTCGTGAGCACCAAGTGATAGACTGGCAAGGAAAGCTCTTAAGTACTGTGCTATTATTTCCAGGATTACTGCCCGCAGGACCCCTCTTGGTTATATATGTGAGGGCTGCCCCCACCCTCCATGCTGATGCTTAGTCTAGGAGGCTGTCCTGCCAGGCCCACAGTGTCTAGACTTCTCCTTGACTGTTGGCTGCTGGCTGAACTGAGCTGGCCAACATCACTAGGGAGGTAAATGTGCTGCAATATCGTTCTCAGTGATTTATCCTCAGAATGCAACGGAAATCTGTCTTTTGGCTCCTTTTCTGTAATGTGAATAATTGAGAGCCCATTTTCATCCCCCATCTAGAACCAACATGTTTGCAGCACATTATAAAGGCTTTTATATAACAAAGCCAGCATTTATTGGAGTGTTCACTTATGGGCCAGGCACCCCGCTGAGTCTCTTACTCATACTGTCTCAACGTGATTCTCACAACTGGACCCTGGGACTCCATCCCCTTTAGGCCCTATGAGGTGTCATCCGACTGTAGTGCTAGAACCAAGGTCGAGCCCCTTTGGGCTCCTCGGCCTTCAGAGTAACCTTGTGTCATGGGGGAAGATGATTAATCTACTCTTCCCACTTTGCATGTGGAGTAACAGGCCTAGCAAAATCAAATAACCTACCCAAGGACACCTAGCGGGTAAGGCAGAACTAGAACTTGGCAGATAGTCTAACTTGGTCTGGTGGCCTTTCCATAGTACTAGCTTGTGGCTACCCTTGCTTGGCTCATGGGAAACTTGCCAAGGGTGAGCCTAGGGAGGCTGTGACTGAAAGACTGCCTGCTCCTTATGCCTCTTCAGCACTTGGAGCCTCTGCAGCCCACCCTATTCCTGCTGCCCTCACAAATGTGAATAAAGGGAAGTATCATCAAATCCAGCTGTTCGAGTTGGAATCTCCCTAGAGCTGCCATGGGGCCCTTTCCACAGACCCCGGGGCTCTGCCACGTGTGTATTACCTTGGTCACACCTGATTCCTTTGAAGCCAGGGCTGCAGTAACAGGTGCCGGTGACATGGTCACAGGTGGAGTTGTTCATGCACTCACATAGCTGCTGACACCCATAGCCAAAGGTTCCTGGGGCACATCCTGTGTGGCACAAAGAGTTAGGGTAGAGGACCCACTCACTCTCCACCCCTTCCCTTCCATGTTTAGACAGCCATGGCAATAAGCCTGTTTTGCCTCCCACTGAGTGAAGCCTATTCCCTTAGCTCCTGTTGAGGAGCATTTATAGCACTGAGTGGGGGACACAGGGACAGAGGAGGAGCGAGCAGGGCCCACTCACCCCTACTTCCTCCTCATGCAACACATTTAAGCAGTATCTTCCACCTGCCATGCCCTAATCTGAGTGCCATAGGGACTTTAAAGAATAATAATAAAAAATCCTGCCTCCCACTATTCTCTCATTACCTGCTATGACCTCTGCCCTAAATGCCCCCCACCAACTGAAGGGAGAAATTCTTCAAACAATAATGTAGGCATGACCTTCCTCAGCATTTTTCCTTGGAAGTTGTCCCCAAAGTCAAGGGACCAAGGGGTACAGAGCCCTGAGTGAGTGGACCTTGAAGTGGGAGGCATCCTCTGCAGGAGGCTGGGGCCCAGCAGCATCACCCAGGATCAGGGGTCAGGGCAGCTTACTCTGCTCACAGTGTTGCCCGGTGAAGCCTGTGCGGCAGGTGCACTTGCCACTGATGTGGTCACAGCTGGCGCCATTCTGACACTGGCATACGCGCCCACAGTCCTTCCCAAAAAATGCTGCTGGGCAGCCTAGAGAAACAGGATTTCCAGTCACGAGAGTTGCTGCTGGGTGGGGACAAGGGGGGCAGCAGGAACCAGACCTGTCTTCTGTCTCTTTTTTTGCTGAGCATGGGATGAAGACTAGTGAGACCCTGCACCAGAGTTGTCTCCCTGCTCAGGATCTTCATGCTGAAGTGGTAGGGGCAAGGTGATCGTTGCCTTTCCAAGACAGAGGGGCCTTGGAACCACAGGTCAGGCTAGGGTCTACTTCCTGTGTGGACACAGGCTGCTCCTCCCCACTCGGCCCCACTGTCCAAGGAAGTTCTGGTCTTGGTGATTGCTGGGGTACCTTGCAGCCCTGACCTTCCAGGACTTTGGGCTTGTCAATCCCCTGAATCCAGTCAGGTCTGGAGCTGCCCCTGCAGAGCTCCTCAGTTCTCATGGGGCAGGAGTCAGGTACCACCAGTCCTGGGGCTGCCTGCCTTCCTCCCTCCCTGCTGGTCTGGACAATGCCCACAGTGGCCAGTAGGCCGCAGCATGGTATTCTAAGTGGCTGGGAGGCCAGGAGGTGGGGCTTACGCTGTGTGCAGAAGAGTCCAGTCCAGCCAGGGGTGCAGTGGCAGGCCCCGTCCTCGGCGCTGCAGCTCGCCCCGTTGTGGCAGCTGCATGCGTGGAAGCAGGCGGGGCCCCAGAACCCGGGTGGGCAAGCTGGGATGTCGGTGAAATGCAGAGGGTGAGGGGAAGGCAGAGAGGGGCAGACGGAGAGGGAGAAGAAGGGGGAGTACATGTCAGAGCCAAGATGCCAAGATGGACCTGGCTGACATTTCCTGGCTTTCAGGGGCTTCATGCACTGTTCCCAGAATTCCTGCACTTACTTCTTGGCTTAGTTACCCAGGATTCCCATTAAGCCCAGATTCTCTGCCCACTCTCCAAGTCTTTGATGACTGACTCAGCAGGACTCTGAGGGCCCCCGAGCCTCCCCTCTCAGGGGACTGATTTGGAGCATGCGGGTAAACACTGTGGTTTACCGTGTATGTACTGTGTGTGTTTCCCCATGAGAATGGGGACTTTCCTAGGGCAGGAGCTCTCCTCTCAGTTGGTGAGCTCCTGATGATGGAGCCTGTCTCCTCATCAGAATGGAAATTCCCTCAGCCATCTAACTAGGACCTCCCCAAGGGTACTGGCTAGGTCTCACCCATCAGACAAGGAGCTCCACAGGGTCTCTGTCCTTAGTTTGGGGGCTTCTGGAAAGGGGCTGTTCCCTTCACATCAGATTGGTGCACTTTACATGAACAGCCTCAAGGACATCATTCACATGGGCCACCCAGAGGGCACTGCACCCTCCTGAGGTGGCTGCCCAGGCCTCATCTCACTTCCCTACTCCCAAACTCGAGCATGCTGTTGCACCACCTCTTCTCCATCCAAACTCGGGCTGCTCCTTGCGCAGGTGCTAATGGAGTGTTAAGTCTCAGAATTCATAGCATTAATGGTACTATCAACAATATCAGTACCTTTGATACCAGCAGTTAATACCAATGATCAATCCTAATAATCCATCATGTTAGCTATAGAGCTAAATGGGGCTCATTCCTACATGCAGAAGGAAATTTCATCCCTGGAAGTGAAGGCACCAGGACAGAGAGGTTTTGGGCAACAAAGGGAGAATTTTTGGGCCTGACCCCAGGTAGGGGCATTCCCAGGTGGCAGCAGCTTACCCTGTGAGCAGTCCTTGCCAATCCATCCAGGAAAGCACTGGCAGGAGCCATCGATAGGGCTGCAGGTCCCGTTGTTGGCACAGGAGCAGAGCTGGGCACAGTCCTGCCCAAAGTATCCTCCAGCACACACTGTGGGCACAGGGCAGCCTGGCACCCATCCTCCCACCTGTGTTCCTCTGACCTCCACCCACAGCCTCATCCCTAGAAGTTCCCAAGCCACAGCCATGATCACCCAGGGGTCATGGATCTGGATGGAGACCACGCCCGCCTTGGTACCCTCGTCACCCTTCTCCATTTGCACATAAATGAGTTGCCCCTCTCATGCCTACAGCTGCATTCTTCAGAAGGCTCTATTATGATTGCCTTTAAGAACAGCCTGAGGCCCATGGAGGTAGAATCACCTGACTTAGGTCTCACAGATGAGAAGTGGGAGGCTGAGCACTGTACTTCTGGACTCACAGTCCAGTGCTCCCTGTACTGTTCCACAGCCTTCTGCTTTCTATTACCACTTTCACCAACATCACGGATTCCACAACCACGAGGGTAGAGAATATGTACAGCTGGACAGAGAGGGACAAATGCCATGTGGCAGGCCTGCCTGCGGTTTGACTGTTAAAGGACCAGCCCTGAATGTCTGTCCCTGCCTGCCTCTTTCCTCTGACCTGTTGCTCAAGCCTCTCAGCTCAACATCTTCCTCAGGAAAGCCCTCCTGAGTTCACAAGGCCCTCTCCACCACTGGTATTTCCAATTTGAGTCACTTGGAGGATTTTGGTCACAGACCTTCCTGGAGGAGTCACTGCTTGGTCCCTGGAGGAAGAGCTGGTTTCCTCAGTCAGGCTGCAAAGCTCTTTTAGGACTAGGTTTGAGTATTCATTGAGTATTTAACCTTTTGTTTCCCTGTGCAATTCATCCCCCACCTGCTTCCTACAGCTTGAGCTCTCTAAAGCACAGCTTTCTTCATGGCACTCCTATGTCCTGCTTAGAGAGCCTCAGTGGATTCCCCATCGCCACAAAATAAAGTCGATCCTGGAGAGCAGCACAGAGAATGATGGGAAGGTGTTGATTCTTGAAGATATATGACTTCCCCAGGGCCCAGGTCTCTCACATCTTGGGCTGAAACCCTCTGCTTTATACCACACTGCCTCATATTGGTAGTTCTTCCCCAGCCAGACGGTGGGCCGCTAGTGGCTAGGATCTGAATCTACTCAGTGCCTCTCCTGGACGTGATTGGTAGTTGAGACAAATAATACAGGCAATGGTGGACCAGACTCTCCAGTCCAAAGCCTTGGATTTAGGTCTAAGTTTTCTTTATGTATTCAACAAACATACACATGACACTTAAATGCACCAGACACTGTTCAATATGCTTCACAAATACAGGCATACCTCAGAGATGTGGGTTTGGTTCCAGACCACTGCAAGTGAACATTGCAATAAAGCAAGTCACACAAATGTTTTGGTTTCCCAGAGCATACAAAAGTTATGTTTACATTATACTGTAGTCTATTAAGTGTGCAATAGCCTTATGTCTAAAAAACAATGTACATGCCTTGATTAAAAAACACTTTATTGCAAAAAAAAATGCTGACACAGACACGAAGTGTACACGTGGTGTTGGAAACATGGCACCGACAGGGCTTGCTTAAGGCAGAGTTGCCACAAACCTTTGGTTTTTTTTGTTTTGAGACAGAGTCTCGCTACGTTGCCCAGGCCGGAGTGCAGTGGTGCAATCTCGGCTTACTGCAACCTTTTCCTCCCAGGTTCAAGCAATTCTCCTGCCTTAGCCTCCCCAGATAGGCACGCGCCACCATGTCCGGCTAATTTTTGTATTTTTAGTAGAAACAGGGTTTCACCATGTTGGCCAGGCTGGTCTCGAACTCCTGACCTCAAGCCTTGGCCTCCCAAAGTGCTGGGATTACAGATGTGAACCACTGCACCCGGCCAAACTTTTAATTTAAAAAAAACAAAACAAAACAAAACAAAAAACAACAAACAAAATGCAGTTTCTGTGAAGCACAATAAAACAAGGTATGCCTGTATTTAGTTCACTTACTCTTGGAATACTATTATATAGTCTCATTATTATGCCTTATCATTAACTCTGCTTTGTAGATGAGAAACTGAGGCAGGTTAAGTAACTTGCCCAAGGTCACACAACTAGGAAGTTGTACTGCTTGCTGGCTAAGTGCCTTTGAGCAAACTCTCTGTTTCCTCATCTTTGAGGTGGGAATGGGAACCCTCACCGACTGTCCTAGGACCATGGTTAGTAGCTGTGGCAGGCTGGCTGATTTGGGGCCCCATGCTTCCCCTGGCAGAAACCTTAGCTCCCTTCCAGGAAGTTCCAGTGCCAAGAGGGTGACATGCATCTCACCTGTTTGCAGCTCAGGCTCCAGCTTTTTGAAAAGCAGGCTGCCCAGCCTCTTCTTTCCTACCTCTGGGAGGTGCTTGATTTGGGGAACCCATCCCCAAGTCCTGGCCCTCTGTGGGGAGTAGGGTGCCAGAGCTGCTCCCCCTACCCTACCCCCAAAATGAACTCTGAGCTTCTCTAACAAGAGTCTTATCTTTGAAGTCTTTCTCACATACATGAGGCCAACAAATTTACCCACAGAACTGCTAATACGATCAATCTAATCCATTAATTGGTCGACTTCTTAGCTGAATCAAGAGTAAGGCAAAGAGAGGGGCAGTGGACAGAAGGGGGGCTGGTGAAAAGAAAACATCTGGTTATATTTAATCTATGTTTAATGATTCTGCATAAGCAGTGTCTGTAATTTGTAACTTGCTGGAAAGCCAGTCATTAGAAGGTGTCAGTTCAATTTTTTACAAGGTTTGAGACTTAACCAGGGCAGTTGCCATTAATAGCAAACTCTATTAGAGCTATATGTGGGAAATACTCATTAGGCCAGTGGGCGATAAATCAGACAACGCAGCATCTGAGAGTTACTCCTCGGGCTGCATGGGTTCTGATTTAGACCTAGACTATCTGTATTGATGGCCCAGTCTCCTGTGTTTAATAAGTAAACCTTGACATGTCAGGTTATGATTAAACCATCCTAGGAGGGCTGCAAGTAAATGAAACTGTCACATATGTTTCTCTGGGGCTCAAACTTCTCATGACCTCAAAGCATCATGTAGTAAACTTTCTATTCATACATATTAACAGCCCACACACTTGCAAAAATAGCCCAGCTCAGCAGTGATTATTCATCAAAAGAATGGGTTCCCCTGGGAGGTAGTGAGCTCTCAGTCAACAGAAGTATTTAAGCAGAGTCCAGATGAGATTTCTTGCATAGATGACCTTGAAGTTGCTTTTAGCCCTAAGTTTAACTTATCCTAAGCTCCCTTCTCTCCTTTCAGGTTAGAATGCAAGTTCTGTAACCTTGTGTTCAAACCTGTTCTGAAGGCCCCAGCATACCTTCTGAGCCCCATTTCCCACCCCCAGCTACCATATCCATCAGCTGTTCCCTGTAGCATGCCCATGTCTCTGTGCTTTGCCCAAGCTGCTTCCTCTACACAGAATGCTTTTCTTCCTTTTCCACCTTTCAAGCTAAGGCCCAGCTGAAGTCCTGCATGGTCCATGGAGCCTTCCCCCAAATCCACACTGTCTTGTCCTAAGAAAGCCAGGGATGGCAATAGGCAATGATGTGTGGAGGCAGCTCCTACCTTCTCACTGGTTGTTCAATATTTGGGAATTTTGTGAATGATGTTAAACCATTGGTACCTTAAAATCAGCCGTGGTAGGAATATTTATATTTTAAAAATCTGCAGATGTTACAGATCAGGGTTTTTCCCCCACAAAGAGCTGGTAGGGCGGAACACCAATGCAAATAAGCTTTATATCTCTTTTCAACTCCTGCTGAGTGGTAGCAGTTCTTGGAGTCGGTATTGTGAAGGATTCTGAGGTCAAGTCAGGAAAGCATATGGGGAGGGATTAGGGATGGTGGCCTGAATATGACGGGGAGAAGGGCTTGGAAGTTGCCATCTCCAGCCAGAGCCAGCTCCTCTGCACTCCCACAGCATTCTCTGCCTTTACCCTTGGCACTCGGCACAGACCACATGGTGCCACTTCTGATGCAGATCTCTGTGCTTGTTTCACTTTTCATCCCTTCAGCATGCATGTCGGAATCAGAATTTGTTTCTGCCACTTGCTAGCTGCGAAATCACAGACAAATCATTTCACTTCTGTGAGCCTGTTAACTGTGTTAGGGCCTTTGTCTCATGCCATGTGGGGCTCAATTCTCATAAAGGCAGCCCAAGTCCTGAAGAGGGAAGGAGCTACCTCCACAGCGTATGATGAAAATCCCCAAGCCCTTCCTTCCCTGCCACTTTCCTCCCAGAACCTCTCACCTCCCCACCCAGTACCTTCCCACTGGAGACAGTACCTTGGTTGCAGAGAGCTCCAGAGAATCCTGGGAGGCACTCACAGATGCCGCTGATGTGGTGGCAGGGCCCGCTGCTGTGCACGCAGAGGGGGCATGGCTGGGCGCAGCCGTGGCCATAGAACCCAGGGGGGCAGACTGAGGGTGAAGGGAAGATGGTGGTCAGCAGCCCAAGAGACCCCAGCCAGCCTAGCTACCCTTCCTGTTCCACACTTCTCAGAAACAATGGGGAGACCTGCATCCTTCCCACATCTTGGAGGGCGCATCCCTTTCTGCAGAGAAGAGCTGTGGTGTGGCCCTGTTTCCATTGAGTAGCTGGGCTGGGCCCCAAACCTGGGGACAGAACTGCAGAGAGAGAGACTAGAGGGAAGGACGAGATGGGGGCTGATTCAAGAGCCCAGCCTCTCTCAGGCCATGGCTAGTTCCAACTGGAGAGGGCTAGGGAGGATGAGCCCTCTGAGCTCTTCGGGGTCAGGGGATTAGCCTTACTTCTCTGGCATAAGGGTCCTCGGAAGCCAGGGGCACACTCGCAGCTCCCATCCTCTGGGGAGCAGGAGCCTCCATTCTCACAGCTGCAGGAGACAGAGCAGTTGGGGCCCCAGCGGCCAGGTGGACACGTGCTGTCACAGTGGATGCCTGTGGGCCAGAGGCAGACTCAGGTCAGTGGTAAGAGAGGTGAGGGTGAAGGGAAGAATGGAGGGAAGGGGGACAGTGCAGTATGAAGAGGTGGAGGCAAGCATAGTGCAGCCAGGAATGTAGAGGAGAAACCCGGCTGAGGCTTGGCTGGTCATGGAGGATTTTCAGGAAGAAGTGATGTCCAGAGTTCTAAAAGTCGAGGAGGAATTGACCAAGCAAATGAAATTATATGTACAAAGAGCAGGAGGCAGGAGAAAGAATCATGTCTTGAAAGAAATTACAAATAGCAAGTGTGGCTGAACCACAAAGTGCAAAATGGGGTACGGCAAGAGATGAGATTGTGGGAGTAAGAAGGGACCAGATCACAAGGGCCTCTTCTGTATGGCATCCAAGAACAGGACCGGGAGAAACCAACTATGGGCAAGTAAGTGCCAGCTGGGAGTGAGCCATATGCCCATGTGTGTTAGCCCAGGAGCCACTGGTGCTGCTGGGTCCCTGCCAACCCACCCAGGGAGGGGCTCAGAGAGTAGGTAGGATCTTTTCAGATTCTTCTGACCAGACTCCTCAGCGCAGTATGTGTATCATTCATGCACACATACAGTAGAAACCAGTGCTTTGCAAAAATTACATTTACTGTCACTATGTATGTTGGACTCTGATGTTTTCTCTGTACTATGATGTATTCGATTTCAGCTTTTAAAATGCTAGTTGTAACCCAACAATTTGATTTAATGACCCTCAGTTTGACAGAGGCTTATGGGGGAATGGATGGAATTTCTCAATAAGAAAAAGGAACAAAGTCTATAATAGTCTTTTTGGGCTCAGGTAGAGGAAATGTTTGTTAGGTTCCCTACAGCCTGAAGGTGAAGAAGGAATTTTAAAAGGCCTGAGGCTGGATGCCCCAGCTCTGGGGTAGGTTTTCTTCCCAGGCAGAAAGGCTTCCAGTCTGACATGCATTAGGGAAATGGAACATGTGATCCCAGGAGATTGGCTTGGCTTCAGCAGGTGAATATCAGAGGCTCAGAGACGGGCAGAATTAGCTGAAAAATCATGTCTGCCTTGTTATAAGGACAGTGATTGTGGGAAAGAGAAAGAAAGGAGAAAGACACTCATGCCCAGTGAACAGAGCCAGCCCTAGCAGCAGCAGGAGAGCAGTGGGACCAATTTAGAGGCAGACTGGAATTGTACAAGCCCACCTGGGCTGGCGAGGAGAGGGGAGGGAGGGTGGAACCACCGGAGAGGGGAGAGGGAGGGGGATGCAACAGGCTTTACTCATCCTCCTGTTCCTCAGTCTAGCCCAGCATCTGTGCTCCCTCCCTGTAATGTCTCAGTTTTGCAGCAGGGTAGAGGCTTCAGATGCCACTCTCTGGGAAATGGTTGCGGGTGGGTAGGTGGGGTGTGGGGAGGGGGGGCAAGTGGTTTCCTCCCCAGGGAATGGGATCTGGCAGCCATATTTGCCATATTTTACCCATTGACAGGGGTCTCTCCCAGTGGTGGTTCAGGTGCCCAAGAGGTGAACCCTGGACAGGCATCATAGATTGACTAGAGGGAGCTTGGGAAAGTGGAAACCATAAAACTGTTCAAGGTTTTGGATCCATCTTCAAGTTTCTCCTTTTCCTGGGCATAACAAAAGCTGTGATCTGCCATAAGGCTTTTTTTTTTTTTTTTTTTTTTTTTGGAGACAGAGTCTCACTCTATCACCCAGGTGGGAGTGCAGTGGTGTGATCTTGGCTCATGGCAACCTCTGCATCCCGGGTTCAAGCAATTCTGCTTCAGCCTTCCGAGTAGCTGGGATTACAGGTATGAGCCACCACCACAGCTGGCTAACTTTTGTATTTTTAGTAGAGACGGGGTTCCTCCATGTTGGCCAGGCTGGTCTTAAACTCCTGGTCTCAAGTGATCCGCCCGCCTCAGCCTCCCAAAGTGCTGGGATTACAGTCGTGAGCCACTGTGCTGGCCTAGGATTTCTTTTGCCTATGGTTGTTGGAAACCCAGGATTCAGACCACAGGCCTAGGGACAAAGCTTTTCCTTGCACTGAGGTGGAGCTTTGCTGTCCACAGGGCCTCCAATTCCACTGCACACCAGGCACTCTTTGCCAGCTGACCAAGGCACATGTGTCACACGTAGACAGTGCTCTCTCCTAAAACTATAGGTATTACTGTGTTCATAAAACACAGTGTATGTGAAAGCACCACTGAATTCGTGGCAGCTGGTTGCTATTGTGTTTATCCCAGCCAGTGGCTATTAAAAGTATAGCTACTCTCATTGTGGAATCCTTAGTGTTTTCATGTCAAAAGGGGTCCTCATTTATGGAGATTGAGAACCATGAGTGTACCATGTTTATTCTCAGACTGAAGGTGGCTGCAAAGTCCCACTGGGTTCTAGGACTTGGCAGTTATTATATTCTGGGCCTGTTTCTGTGGGAGTGGGGCTGTTTGTGGTTCTTATATGTCCCAAGACCTTCTTGGAGCTTAAGACATGGGATCTAAGTGGAAAGAAGGGTCAAGGATTTCCCCATATGGAGTGCCCAGTTCCAGAAGCAACTTACTGATAGGATCAAAGGGGCTGGCCTTGGCCTTGTGGGAGGCTCCCAGCTGTAGTTTCTGAAGAAGCAGCTTCAGTTACCTTCCTGGGCCCCAGTTTTCACTACAGTTGGATAGGGATAGTCCCCCTCAGAGGTCCTTTCCTTTCTTACTCTAGGGAATCCCCTTGCTTTATTTTTCAGGACTCCTCCCCACCCCCACATCTAAATTGGTGGGTAAACCTAGGCTAGGAATCCATACATGTTGATCTCTAGTTCATGCAATGAAGCCAGTAGCCACTCAGCAGCCCATATCCTTCAGGGTCCGTTTAGGGCCCTCCTTCTCCAGGAAGCCTTCTTGGATGTCTGCCCAGGGAGACAAGCATCTCTTTGATAATCAGCAGCATACAGCTTTGTCTCTACCTGTTACTTGAAAGCTTCATACACAAGACCTGTCTCCCCTGCCAGCAATTTGAAGACAGGTACCATGGCTTACTGCCACTTCTGACTTTGCTTACCTAGGTGCTCCTTATGGACAGGATGCCATCTTGGTCATTTTTGCATCTTTGGTGCCCAACACAGTGTTTGGCACACAGTAGGTACTCAGAAACTGTTGCTTTTTACCATTTACTGCTGAGTCTGGCATGGTGCTGGGCACAAGGTAGCTGCCAATATAAAGGCTTGGTAATTGCTTGAGTCAATAAATGCTAGTTGATTGAATAAATGGTTCCCCCTTAAGATACAATCCTGAGTCTTTCATCCTATTGGCCCTAATGTCCTGAGACCCCAGACAACTCCTTTTCCTTATCTGTGGCATGAGAAGGTTGGTGGAGATAATCTTTAAAGCCTCCCCCACTTTAAGGGGAAAAATCATGAATGGTTATAGGCCAACTTCCAGTTTATTTCAGTAAACATTTAATAAGCACATATTATGTGCAGGGCAAGATGAATAAGACAAAATGCCAATTGTCAGTAAGCCTATGGCTTATGAGGGTTAAGGGGAGACACGTGCACAGCTCAGGGCAGCCCCAAACCTGTGCCGAGCCAAGGAATGAGCAGTGTGCCAGGGACTGGGAAGTTAGGCACAGATTTTTCTTGAGGCAGAGGTGAGTGGGGAGGGCTCAGTGGGAGGCCCATCTCTGTCTCTCATTGGCCGGCCCATCTCTGTCTCTCATTGGCCCCCTTCTGCATGACAAACCTCAGGACATCAATCACTTCTTTGAAAAGACTTCAGGACCACATTTGGGGAAATTAGGTTTAGAACAGCAGAGGCCTTGCTGAAAGGTTGTTCACCAAAGACAGAATTTTTAAGCACTAGATGTCATTAAAATCTTAATTGGCTCACTCAAAATTAAGGCAATGAAAAGTTAAAGTTGATTTCCACTTGGCTCCTGCTGAGATTCTAGGGTGCCAGTGACCAGGGTTGAGCCTTATTCTTTACTGACGGGCAGGAGCCAGCAGGGCAGGGGAAGCCAGGCTGGAGATACTGCAGAGGAAGCAATGTCCCTGGCTCTTGGCTGCTTAGAAACTTTCTGGTTATGAACACAGGCTGTGCAGCAACCTGGTGTTAATTATTTATCTGAGAACCTATACTGCCAGAAATGACTATATTTCTTTCTCTTTGCTGCTCATCACCTTGGGACTGGCTAGTAGGTTCACTTCTGAAATGCTTATTAAGCACTTTCCGTATTCATGGCCTGCTTTTACTGAGCACTTACTATGTGCCAGGCACTGTTAGCACTTTATAGGTAGTAACTCATTTAAGCTTCAAAACAACCCTGTAGTTGCAAGGATAATTATCTGTATTTTATGGGTGGAGAGTTCAGGCCCTGAGAGGTTAAATGACTTGCCCAAGGTCATAAACCCCAGCAGTCTTGCTCCAGAGCTGGGTTCTTAACTACCGTGTTATCCATATCTCAGTGTGTGGCAGGCAGTGGATACAATGGTGAATAAGGCAGATGCCTCCATATAGCTGATGGCCACATTAGGGAGGCAGATAATAAACAGTTACCACAGTTGTCATTGAACTCTGATTTAAGTACCACAATAGGAAAAGTGTAGGGTAGAAGAATTAATAAAGGGAATGCTTTTGTCTTGGTCAGGTTGGGGTGGGTATTGTAGCAGGGGAAGTGCCTTCCCAGAGGAAGAAAGCTTTTACATTGAAATATGGTAGACAAGGAGTTATCAGGTGAAAAGGGGAAGGAATGATCCAGGCAGAGGGAATGGCATGTGCAAAGGCCTGGAGTCAGGAAGGTGGTTGGCTTCCTGAAGAAGTAGACTGCGGCCCTGGTGGCTGGAAGGTAGTGAGCCACAAAGTGAACAGAGTGAGGTGGAGTCAGGCAGAGCCAGATCCCGTGGGCCCTGGGCCATGGTAAGGATTTAAAATTTTATGTAAGAGTCGTGGGAAGCCACTGAGGCATTCTGAACAGGGACTGAAATGGCAGATCTGGGTTTGAAAAGTTGACTCTGGCCACCAGGTGCAGAATGAATGCAGCTGGGCAAGAGCGGAGGCCAAGGCAGTGCCAGCTGCAGGATGGTACCCAGCAGACCGTGTGGTGGCAGTGGGATAGAGAGAAGTAGATGGATTCACCTTGTATTTAGGAGGCAGGCTGAGAGGATAGATATAAGGAACAGGATTCTGAGACTGGACTAAGGAGAAAGGCCCTTGTCCCCTTCTCCATCATATTCTCTAGATTGAGCACTTACACCCACCATATGTCAGCTTTTGACCTACTGGAGTGACTCCAGCGCCTTGGACAGAGCTTATACCTAATAGATGTTCAATAAATACTTACTTGAATTAAATGGAATGGAGAACTGGAACCCAGAGCAGATAAAGGGAAAGATGCATACTCAGGGATCAAGAAGAGAGGTATTGAAGAAGAAAACGGTCAAGAGAAGTAGAATACCAAGAACCCAGTTTCACAGTACCTGGGTGGTGGCACAGCAAGGGAAGGTTACCTGTCCATCCAGCCAGGCAGCAGCAGTGGCCTGTGACGGGGTCACATCCATCAGCATGGCTGCAGTCACAGTGTTCACTGCAGTTCAGCCCAAATGTGCCATCCTGTGGAGAAGACAGGGAGAGAAAAATGATCAGACCCAAACTTCCAGAGGTTTGTGTACTTCTATGGATCTTGTCTTTAATTTTTACTTTTGGAGGGTCCAGTGAGATCTACTGGATCTTGATGACAAAACTGAGCCAGAACCCCACAGAGATGCAGGGAGACTGGGGCTGGGGCACAGTGGGGACACGTTTTGTAAGTGGGGATAACACAGCCATGAAGACACTCTGAAGAATTATTTGGCTGCATTAACAGGAGTATGAGGTTGAGAGGGAGGTGATACTCCTGCTCTACTTCTCAGTGGTCAAGCTCAAAGGCCTGTAATGATCATTAACTAAAATTGTAAATGAAAGTGCACTTTGCAAATTGTAACACATTGATCACCTGTGAGGAATGACTATGATTTATTCTTTGTTGCCGGGGAAGAAGGTAGTCACCAATTCTTATATGCTCATTAGGTATCAAGAGCCTCATATACTTAATTTTTCTTAATCCTCACAGCAATTCCATGATATGATTCCATTATATTCCCACTTTAAAGATGAGAAACAAGGTTAGAGAGGTGAAGTAACATGCTCAAGGTGAGAAAGGATGTGACAAAGCCAAGATTTGAACCCAGGATTGCAGGACTCCAAATTGCTCATTAAGGACTGCATTGCTCATCCAGCAATATCATATCAGTGGGTTTAACTTATTTGTATCTCAGACCTATAAGATCCAGTGATTAAGTCTGGGTGGTTATTATTGAACAGTGCTTGCTTTAGTCACCACACACTCTGATCATAAAAGTACAGACTGTTGGAACCAGAAGGAAGCTTAGACATTATCTACCAACGAATGGCAACTCTCATGGATTAGTAAGGGCTGTCTTGTAGCACTGGGTTGTGAAGGAATCTGAAGCTGCATTTGAGCTCAAGTGCCAGAGTCAATAATGTTTACCAAGAGCAGCACAGGAAAAGTGATGCCATGTCACCACATCTGCCAAGTATTTGCCATTTTATAGATGAGAGGGATGAGGGCCAAAGTAGTAAAATAGCCACAGAGAGGTTAGGACTAGGACTGTGACCTAAATCCAAGTGTCCCATCACCTAGCTTAGTGCTGTTCTCTGTGCACTCTTGTGGACGAACTAACACCAGGGAAAGGGCGTGAAGGGATGCTGAGCCCAACCTGTCCCTCCCCACCCTGGCACTCACCGGGCAAGGCAGCTCACAGGTGTCTCCCAGCCAGCCAGGAGTGCAGGAGCAGGAGCCGTCTATGGGGCTGCAGGCTGCCCCATTGGCACAGGTGCAGCTCTCGTTGCAGTTCAGGCCCCATGTCCCACTGGGACATGGCAGGGTGCAGTCCAGGCCCTGCCACCCTGAGGGGAGGGAAAGGGACTGTCACTTCTCCATCCAGGCCCAGTGTGTCTTTTTGCCCACTCCCCCCAGCTCTGCACACAGCATTCCACCCAAACCACTGCTTTCCTGAGGGCTGGGTTAGAACACACATTCCACACAGAGTTCAGAAATACAACAGAGCTGTTAGGAGAGCTGGGGCTAGAACCCAGGTCTCCTGCCTCCGGGTGCTCATTGTTTGTGCTGCAGGCAGATGATCCTACCTGGAACAGGCACCAGCTCAGATGGGGAGTGCTGTCTCTGCCCAGGGTGGAGTCTGGCAGCTTATCTCAGGACCCTCTGTTTGAGGGACGGCTGATTCTCCATTCTTAGGCTGGTCACTGGCCTCTTTGCCTATCACACCATTTCTCCCCTTCCCTGTTCATGGTGGGGGCTGACCCCTGCAGGCTGCACATCCCAGGCTCCCCCTCAGCTGGCTCCCAGCCAGGCTGCCTGTAGGAGACCTGCCCACAGACTGGAGAGCGGGAGCAGGAGAGACAGGTGTGTCCTCTCCCTCTTTCTCTGCCTGGGGCCTCAGGTGGTGGCGCAGCCCCTCTCTCCACGTCCCAGCTCTTACCAGGTGGCCCTCACTCCCAGGCTCTGGGAACTCTTTCTTTTGTCCCTCCAACCCTAAGAGTGATAGCAGCTTCTCCCACAGGTGTTAATGTGTCTCGGTTGCACACTTTCCCTGTGTGCTGTTTAGCTCTTCAAACAACATTGCAATGAATCCCCTCATTACATTCCTGCTATTGAAATTCCTGGCATGGGTTTTCTTGCCTGGAACCCAACCAATATAGGCTCCCTGACCTTGCATGTGGGTGGGGTTGGGGCAGCCCCACCTGAGACCCCTCAGCTGGCAGCACCACCTGGGGAATGTGCTCATATGTCAGGGATGGGCTTGGGAGAGAGGGCACATTACCTTCCTTGCAGGTACAGGAGCCATCTACTGGGGAGCAGGTGCCACCATTGTTACAGCTACAGATGGACGAGCAGTTGGGGCCATAGGTCCCTGCTGCACAGGAAACGGCACAGACCTCTCCCTGGAAAGGGAGGGGGTGAATTTTGGATCAAAGGTTGCTCCACGTTGGATGGCTGTGGTAGGCAGGATAATGACCCCTGCTGCCCCCAACATGTCCATGTCCTAATCCCTGGGATCTGTGAATATGTTACCTTACATGGCAAAAAGGGACTTTGCAGGTGTGATTAAGGACCTGGAGATGGAGAGAATGTCAGGGGTTCAGGGGTTATCCAGGTGGGCTCAATATAATCATGAGTCCTTAAGAGTAAAAGATGACCAAAGAAGGTAGGTCAGAGAGATACACCATGAGGAGCCCTCCACCTGCTTGTGCTGACTTTGAAGATGGAGGAAGGAGCCACGAGCTGAGGAATGCAGTGGCCTCTAGAATCTGGGATCAACAGCTCTTTTACAGCTACCAAGAAAATGAGGGCCTCAATCCTGCAATCAGAGGAACTGAATTCTGTCCACACTGTGAGCGAGCAGGAAATAGACCCTCTCCTAACTTCCAGGAAGAAACATGGCCTGCTGGCACCTTGGCTTCAGCCTCGTGAAACCCATGCCAGACTTCTGACATTCAGGACTGTCAGATAATAAATTTATGCTGTTTGAAGCCACTAAATTGTGATTTTTTACAGCAGCAATGGAAAACTAATATAATCCTTCTCAGTTATTGGAGGGGTCAGGCCTCCAGACCACAATACCAGGGACCTTGACTCCAAAGTCTGTATTAGGTCGAAGAAGCACCAAGTCTAACCCGTTGTCTCCCAATCTTATTTCTCACCCATAACCCCATGACACGAGTAGTAATATCCTATCCGCATTTGCCTGAGCCTCAGAGAAGTTAAATGTAAATGATAGCTAATGCATATTGAGTCCTTTCTCAATATCATGTGCCATACACACTATCTCATTTAATTGTCACAGCACTCATAGGAGATAGAAGCTACTGCCTCAGCATTATTCTCACCTAACAGATAACTGCATGGAGAAGTTACTTAACTCTGCCAAGTTCACAGAACTAAACCTAGTTGCTCCTTGCTGGAACCCAG
Source organism: Pan troglodytes (assembly GCF_028858775.2). Classification (NCBI taxonomy): domain Eukaryota; kingdom Metazoa; phylum Chordata; class Mammalia; order Primates; family Hominidae; genus Pan; species Pan troglodytes. The sequence goes on from NC_072414.2 coordinate 57,922,358, forward strand.
GCTGGCTGCTTAACCATTACATTACCAGGATCCTAAACTGGCTACCCTGGAAAACATTCTGAGATAGAGATTAGTGAGCTCTTGAGAATAATCCCGATAAGGGATAAGGGAGGCAGTCGAGGCTGAGGAAAAGTTGAACCAAGGCACAGTTAGAGTAACTTCTGCTGATCTGGCAGGAAGCTCTGAAGCTGAGATGACCCCTGGAGTTGTCCCACACGGGGGTAAAGGGAGGGAGATCCTTTATGCCTCCATCAATCGCTGGCCATCCACTGGGATGGGGGAAGGGGCCATGACTCCTCAGGTGAGTTGGCTAACTTGGAGGGCGATGTCTATAGAGGGCCTCACCTGCGAGCCACTAACTTTCTGGCAGCTGGGGAAGAATGAGTGCTTCTGTCACGAGGGGTGAATCTGGGCGTCCACTCTACCGGTAAGTGGGTACGCTGTTAGCTCCACTAAACAATTTGGACGAGGGGCAAGTTACAGGGTAGGGAGACCAGGAATGGAGGCTTCAGAGGCCTTGAGGGGTGGGAGCATTTAATCAGAGAAGAGTGGGGTAAAGGGGATCCAGATGGGAAGAGGGTTGTGGACAAGAGTGCAGAGGAGTATGAGCTGGGAATGTGCTAGGGGTGGCTGAAGGGAGGAGTGAAGGAGATAGGTAAAAGTGGGGCTGGGAGTCTAGAATGCCAGGGGAGGGAGTTCGGGCTTTCTTCCCTGAGTCCCCCAGGACATGCTTCCCCACTTAGGAACCTACTGTGGGGCTGTCTGTGCCGGAGCAAGTGATCACTGGATGTTGAATTCCCACCTCCAGCCCCTAGGGAGTGTCTCCAGCCAGCGTCTCAGGCCTTACACCTAAGCTTTCCGTGGGAATCCTGATAATAAATTTGTCTGGGCTGGGAGACCAGAGCTTGCCTGGGCCCCACTAACTGTGTGACACCAGATATGTACTGCCCGTCTCTGAGTCTCAGTTCACACATCTCTGAAATGACAGGCTTGGCATAAAGGAGCTCCCTTCTCAACTCTAAGGGTCTAGGCATCTGGCTTCACTCCTGTGTGGGCCACAGAGAGAACCGAGGGTGTGGGTCTTTGCCACGGAGAGGCTCCTCTCTAGCCCTTTTCTGCTTCTGTCTCGCCCTTGGGGGCAGGGAGTGTGGAGTCCTTCCCCGAAGGCCCCACGGTTCCTGCTCTTTCCCCCACCAGTCCCCAGCAGGCCTGACCAGCTGGAGTCTGTCAGCTTTCCCATTACCCAGAAAACTCCAATTTCTCCAAGATGATAAATAGCACATAAGAATCTGACCTCTGAGGGCCTTGGCCTGGGTGCAGACTGCGGGCACAGCGTATGCCTTTCTCTTCATGAATCTGCTATCAGAAGGGGTTTCTCTCCCAGCGTCCTCATTAGTGTCCCAAACCCTGATCTCCCTGCAAGACCTTAGGTTGCCTGTGAGCCCTGTTGCAGGTCTGTTGATGGGGCTCAGAGAGGCCTCCTGCCCTGGCCGTGATCCATGGGACAGGATGCAAGAAGCCAAGCTCGACACATCTGCTCCCCACAATGCTGTGTCAGTTTCCTCCCAGAGAAGCCTATGCCTGGTCTTTGCGACAGTACTGGGAGGCCACTGGGCTGAGATGGCTTTCTGCTTCCCAGAGAAGAAAAGGGAGACTCAGAGAGGGGCAGTGGCTTATCCAGGACCCCTGGTGTGTTAGTGCCAAGGTTAAGGAGAAAGAACCAGATCTTCCATCCTGAAAGGCAGCAGGGGTGAGGGATCAGAGGGTGAACTCTGGTACCATCCTGCTTCCACAGCTCATTCACCGTGTGACCATAGGCAATTTACTACATCCCCTGAGCCTCAGTTCCCACATCTGTTAAATGGGAATTAAAATGTCCTCTTCTCATAGGATTAAGAGGATTAAATTAGTTATTGTTTGTGTAGCAGTTAGAATAGTGCCTGATGGGTAGAAAGCACTATACAAGCTATTAGTGCAAAGATATAGCATCTCTTAGGGAAAGAATACCTTGTTTACCTTTTTATCACCTTCTCTGGGCTGGCTCCCTGTTCCCCCTCACAGCTGACACAGGCTGGAACTTTTATCACCACACACTACAGGTATGGTCTTGGAGGACGGAGTGACCACTCCCTGAGGGCCACTGTTCCAAACACTTTGCATTTGTCAGTTCCTCTGATATTGTGAAATATAAGGTCTTCATCCAGTTTCCTGTCAAGCAACTCCTGGAATCCTTAGAATCTCCAAAGTGAGGTTTTTTTTTGTTTTTGTTTTTTTGTTTGTTTGTTTGTTTTTGAGTCGGAGTTTCGCTCTTGTTGCCCAGGCTGGAGTGCAGTGGCACGATCTTGGCTCACTGCAACCTCCACCTCCCAGGTTCAAGCGATTCTCCTGCCTCAGCCTCCTGGTAGCTGGGATTACAGGCACGTGCCACCACACCCAGATAATTTTTGTATTTTTAGTAGAGATGGGGTTTCTCCATGTTGGTCAGGCTGGTCTCGAACTCCCGACCTCAGGTGATCCACCCACCTCGGCCTCCCAAAGTGCTGGGATTACAGGTGTGAGCCACCGCACCTGGCCAAAAGTGAGGTCGTTTTGTATGCTAATGACTGATGGCTGCTTCAGGATGGGGGCTGGTCACCAGAAAGACCAAGGCAGGATTAGAAAGTTGGGACTTACAGCCCCACCCGCCGAAGGGGGAAGGTATAAGGAAGAGGGGCTAAAGTTTAAGTTAATCACCAAAGGCCAGCAATGTAATCAATGATTCCCATGTAACGAAGTCTCCATAAAAACCCTAAAGGACAGGGTTTGGAAAGCTTCTGGAGATAGCTGAACATATGGAGGTTCCGGGAAGATTGTGCACCTGGAGAGGGCATGGAAGCTCCATACCCCTTCCCACATGTCTTTCACTCTGCATCTTTTCATCCATATCCTTTGTAATATCCTTTATAATAAACTGGTAAATGTGTTTCCCTGAATTCTGTGAACCTCTCAAGCAAGTTAATTGAACCCAGGGAGGGAGTTGCAGGAACCCCGATTTATAGCCCATCAGTTAGAAGCACAGGCAAGGCTGGGCGTGATGGCTCAGGCCTGTAATCCCAGCGCTTTGGGAGGTTGAGGCAGGCGGATCACGATGTCAGGAGATTGAGACCATCCTGGCCAACATGGTGAAACCCTGTCTCTACTAAAATACAAAAAAATTAGCTGGGCGTGGTGGTGCACACCTGTAGTCCCAGCTACTTGGGAGGCTGAGGCAGGGGAATCGCTTGAACCCGGGAGGTGGAGATTGCAGTGAGCCGAGGTCACACCACTGCACTCCAGCCTGGGCGACAGAGCGAGACTCCGTCTCAAGAAAAAAAAAAAAAAAAAAAGAAAAAAGAAACACAGGCAAAACAGCCTGGAGCTTTTGACTGGCATCTGAAGGCAGGAGGGTGAGCAGTCTTGGGGCCTGAGCCCTCCACCTGTGGGATCTGACGCTATCTCCAGATAGATAGTGTCAGAATTGAATTGGAGGGCACCCAGCTGATGTCTGCTGCAGAATTGATTGATTGCTTGCTGCTGGGGAGAAATCCCCACACATCTGATCACAGAAGTCTTCTGTGTTGATTGTTGTTGAGTGGGAGAAGAGAAGAAACTCTTTGTGTTTTTTTTCCAGTCAGCTCCTAATAGCAAAAAGTCCAAATGGGGAATCAGACAGTTTCTAAAGTGCACAGCTCTGCCCTGAAGGAGTGTAACCTTGGCACAGCTAACTTCGAGCACTCTGCTCTTCCACCTCACTGTCCCGGCCCCCTGGCCTCAGTACCAATGCATACCGGGTTCTAACACCTCAACAAGCACAAGTATTACACTAACTGTTAAAGTTTTTTTGTCAAATTCCCTAACTTCTAGCCTCTGATCTGAGGGTGAGGCCTGGTGTATAATTGACTGGCCAGTCTCCGGTGATTGATGTTCATAGCAAGCCAATCACGAGCCTATCTCAGATTAGACTATCAGCTCTGCCCCCCCCCCCCCCCGGCATATCCCCTGGCCCAAGGTGTAGTGATACCTTTTTGATTTGTGGGACCACTAACAAACAAGCCTTAATCATTACGGTCTGTGTGGGACCCAAGTCTACATGGGTCGGCATTGATGTCCACACGTGCTCAGGCAGTCAGTGTATACATCTGTGTGTTTCTGTGGGTGTTTGCCTTGGGTATGTCTGTGTACATTTTCTCCTGGGTGTCTTCCCTGACACTCCTCTCCAGCCCACCAGCCCTGCCCTGGTGGGAATTGGGTGCATACATAGCAACCTTCATCCTAGCACTGGATGGTTGTGGTTGGCTCAGTGCCTTCCTCCACCTCAGGCCTGTGAGCTCCGTGGGGATGGATCTGATTGCATTCATGTCTAGATTCTCAGAGCTTGGGCCCCTGCTGGTACATAATGGATCCTCGATAAATGTTTAATTGAAATGAGATGTTTGTGTGTACATGCTGGCTTCTACTGTGGACAGGAGCAGAAGGACTTGGCACTTTCCATATGCTTTCTCTTGTATGCCAGGCAATTCAGCAAATGTTTGCTGAGTAAGGGCCAACTCTGAGCTAGCCATGTTGCAGGCTCCAAGGGCACAGAAGAGACTGGGACCCAGTCTCTGGCCTTGGGCAACTCCCAGGCAGTACCCACACAGGTATACTCATGCCTACATCCAGGTATGTTTCTTTGTCCACTTATTTACTCTCTGCCTCTCCCAGAGAGACTAGAAGCTTCATGAGAAGAGGGGCCTTACCTGTCTGGGTTCCCCAGTACCTGGCACAGAGTATGGGAATTTTGTAAATAGTGTGTGAGTGAGGGGCCCTGGTAGGCTGGGTTCTGTGGTTCTCATCACACACAGGCAACAGAATATTGTCTAGTCTAAGGATGGGCCCCATGCTAACACACTTGACTCTGAGCCTCCATGGGGCTCTTGTGAGAAAGGAAAGCCAGGAGATCCTGGTCTATGCTTCCATGCCTCACCCCATCGCCCCCTGCCCAACTCTATCTACCAGAGAGTGAGAAGCACAGGCAAAAATTACCCAGTTGGCCTCTAGAGTATCCACTCTGGGAGACGACCTTCTGAGCTGAACAGACATTCGAGATGATCAAATCCACTATGAGCCAAAGTGGGCCCGCAAGGCAGAGCTGGGACTTGCAGGCCACTGCTCCCAGGGAACTGGCTGCAAGTGTTGTGCTGTCTACACCTGCCTCCTCCTGCCTAGAGCCTGACCCAAACCAGCCCTCAGTTCATGTCAGTTGATCTTGTCACACACTGGAGAAAAGGCCAGGATGAGAGCCAGGGTTGTGAGCTGGGGAGTTTGCATTTGGCATGTCATGTGCTTTGCTTAGCCTAGCAACTCTGCCTACTCCCCCAGCCAGGCCTGTCCCCTAAGGTCCTTTATTGAGGTTGTTCCCCTAAAATCACCATCCGGAATTCCTGCTAGAAGTAGTCTATCTTCTCTTCCGATAGATTCATGTTAATGCAAGATAATGTACAGGCCTTGGTTTCTTTATCAATCATCTGAGGCTATTGAAACCAGTCTCCCCAACTTCTCACCACTAAGGACCCTTGTTAGTATTCTCTGCCTACAAAGCCCTCTCTATTTGAAAGACACTGCAGTCACTCTGGGCTGCTGTCCAAGGCCAGTCATATATTGGACAAATACAATTTGGCCAGTGACCACATGCCATGTGACTCTAGTGGCAGCCTCTTGTCCACCAATCATGATCTAGATATTCGTATGATGTCACCTATGACCAATCAGAGCTTCTGATCAGCACACACTAACCAGGGATATCACATAGAGTTAATTTAATTCTAATTAAAAGCAAAAGAAAAACCTTGGTGTTTCAGTTAACTTCATCACAGGTAATACAGGATTTCCTGTAGGTTTTGTGAAATGTACCAAACTGCTCTTGGCAACCTGCTGCAGCCTTTGCAAGTGTCCAGCTGGGAACCACTGGCTATGTCATCTCTAAGGGCCCTTTAGCTCTGACTCTGAGCATCTTCTTGCCTGGACTGGGGGTCTTAACCCAAAGGTGTGAGGAATGGTAGGAAGGAGGGCCAAAGATGGGGAGCCCTCTTGGGCCTCTAAGAATCCCACCAGCTGTGGCCCACCTGCTCTGCTAATGCATGGCCTCGGCCTGGTCACACACCTGTCCTAATGGTGGGTAGATAGCCCATAATGCTAGAGCTGAAAGGGACACTGGGAATCACCTGGTCCAGCTGCCTTGTTTTATAGGTGAGTAGACTGAGGCCAAAAAAGGGAAAGTGACTTGCCCAAGATCACACAGCCAATGCAAGGTGAACATTCATTTGGAACTCAGATCTCCTAGCTCCCATTTGGGTCACAGGATGCTAACAGGCCAAATGTGGGAATTCTGGGTTGGCCTGTGCCATCCCTGTTGATATGGAAAGTGCACTTGCCACCTAAGCACAGAGCAAGACATCCAGAGGACATGGCCCTGATCTTGAGGGAGTACCACCCACCAAGGCCTAGATGCTCTGACCCTTTCTTAGCACCTGGAAGTTGATGCTTGGGTGTCTTTCTATCTTCATCTATCCCCATCTCCCCAGTCCACACCACCTACAGGGCAGGTCCCCATGCTTCTGCTGGGGATGCCTGCCAGTCCTGTTCAGCATCTTTTTTCTGTGAATGCAGAATGAATGTGAACCCTTCCTCCCATCCAAAGGCCTGTTAATTATAGATGCAGTATTGGCTATTAACATCTTGAACTTGATTTGAAAGCACTACTAACAAACCCTCGACGCTGGTCCCACTAAAGATGCAAATCGCTCCTCTACCTTCCACCTGCCTCCATGCATAACGTGATGGCACAGGCCCAGACCCCGGTGGGTAATGAGTTATATGTTCTATTAAATTTGTTTCAAATATTGTTTATTGAATTTTCTCCCCTGCAAAATGCTGCTTTGTAGTTTGGCCCTGTTTGGGAAAATTAATCAACAGCTGAGCTTCTCATGTTGATCATCTGTTTTCCTTGCAATGGACAGGAGGTTAATGAGTATTTTTTGGACTAATTGGAGGAGGATGGAAAGTGGTTGACCCTCCCTCACACAAAAGAGGGAGGCAATTGTGTGAGTTTGTCTTCTAGTCCCCTTAAATATGCTCTGTGGGTAGGAGGCAGTGTAAATGGAGTGGAACTGAGTTCTCTAGATACAGGCCAAGGTGGCATGAGCCTGCCAGCCTGTGGGAGCTCAGCAGAGATCACTCTGGGACCAGCAACCAAGGAAGTTGGCTTGGCTCAGCTATCCTTTTGTTGGAGGAGTAGGTAGGGTAGGATGACTCAAGGCAAGAATGGGTCCTGGACCTGGGGACAGAGTACATAGGTTCAAGTGAGGCAAAAGCACTAGCCCAAGGTGACTTCCTCATTCATTCATTCAATCTGTGTTTCTTGAGCATCTATGACAAGCAAGGCACTGTGATAGGCCCTGGGTCTTGCTAACCATTACACTAGACTAGATGAGACCTAAGGTCCCTTTCATCTCCCAATTTTTTTTTTTTTTTTTTTTTTGAGACAGAGTCTCGCTCTGTCGCCCAGGCTGGAGTGCAATGTTGCAATCTCAGCTCACCGTAACCTCCACCTCCCGGGTTCAAGTGATTCTCCTGCCTCAGCCTCCTGAGTAGCTGGCATTACAGGCGCATGCCACCACACCTGGCTAATTTTTGTATTTTTAGTAGAGACGGGGTTTCACCATGTTGGTCAGGCTGGTCTCGAACTCTTGACCTCATGATCCACCTGCCTCAGCCTCTCAAAGTGCTGGGATTACTGGCGTGAGCCACCGCGCCCAGCCCTCACTCTTTAACTCTCCCCCAGCCCTCCCACTTCCAGGGCAGGTTTCCCTGTTACTGCTCCTTTGTGTCACTTACCACAGTTGTAATGAAATAATCATTTAAAAAATTCAGCTCTCATTTACTTGATTGCAAGTTCCATGAGGATAAGGATTGAGTCATTTGTGTTCAGTACACATGGGTTGAATTATTCAGACATTCAGGAAATGTTTCTTAAGTGCCAGTATGTGTCAGACACTGTGCGAGGTCAGGGGATACACAGGGAGTGGAATAGAGCTTGTCAGTAATGTTTAGTGACTAGACGGGGTGGGGCATAAAATGAGGCTGTGGCATGAAAGGGGCACAGGCTAGTCCCGCCCTACTTCCATGGGTTCTGCAGGCAGCCTGTAGTGGCTCTGGTTGCTTCTGTTCATCACCCCAGCCATTCCTGGAGTTCCGGAGCTACTAATGGGGACTGCTTTTGGTGTCCAATGCCGCATCCATGCCAGCAGCACACAAGAGTTGCATGCTTTACTGTTTACAAAGCCCCTTGCCAAGCAAGTGCCTGCTCCTTGTCAAGCAGAATGCCAGCCCTGGGCTGCTGCACTCTCCTGCCCACCCTTGTCAGTCACACCCCACTCCCAACTCTAAGCGCTAGGACAGTGGGACTCCCAAGTGGGGAGCCTCATTTGTAATTTCCTAGGGAGAAAGAGTGACACGTGGCCCACAAGGCAAACAGAATAGCTTGTCCAAATGCCAGCCACAGCAGCCTCTCCAACGCAGAGCAAACCTCGCTGGACCTAATTAGTGCGTCACTGATAAAGCAGCAACTGACAGCAGGTGCATGTTGGGGAAAAGAAAGTCTGCATAAGGTATGAGGAACAGAGAGCCACAGGGATGAGAAAGAGAGAGACTTGGAGGCCACTTGTCATATCCATCCCTGACCCTGCCTTCCTATGCTGAGGGAGAAATGTCCACAGCCTGTGGGGCTGAGTCATTCTGTCTGGCTCCCATGCAGGTGGAAGGAGGAGAAAGGTTAGGACTGGAAGCCCCTGTAATATTCACTCTCACTTATGTCTATCAAAAATGAATAGGCTGCCAGTGATCTGAGGTTACTCTGTGCAGTTGTGTAGGATGTGCACTGCACAAATCTAGAGGTTTTATTCAAATGACAGTCATTATAGATTTGTGTATATATTACATCAGTTTTCTGGCAGATGTCAGTAGAATGTCTGGAGAAAGGGGTAACTTATTCTAATTTGCACAAATATGTGATATGGCTCTGACATCTCAAGGGGCCTCTTTGGAGGAGCACAGACACCTTCCAACAGTTCCCAAACAGACACCAAAACATTTCAGAGAGATCTGGCTGGGTGCAGTGACTCATGCCTGTAATCCCAGCACTTTGGGAGGCTGAGGCAGGTGGACTGCTTGAGGTCAGGAGTTTGAGACCAGACTGGCTAACATGGTGAAAACCTGTTTCTACTAAAAATACAAAAATTAGTTGGGCGTCGTGGCAGGCACCTGTAATCCCAGCTACTTGGGAGGCTGAGGCACAAGAATAGCCTAAACTTGGGAGGCTGAGGCACGAGAACAGCTTAAACCCGGGAGGCGGAGATTGCAGTGAACCAAAATTGCTCCACTGCACTCCAGCTTGGGTGACAAAGCGAGACTCCATCTCAAAAAAAAAATTCAGACCCAAGAGGCAGTCCATGTGGCCAAGAAAAGGTGTTTTAGATCAAGTTGAGGCCGTGCCACTTACTGGCTGAGTCATCCAGGGTGCTCCTAGGGACTCAACTGCAGTTCTTGTGGAGCAGTTTCTTTTCTCCTCTGTATTGATGTTCTTGTGCTACCTGTAGCCCCTTCTCCTTTTCTAACCATTCTCTTTCCTGAGATTCTGTACCGAGTTTAGAGAAGGCATTACTGGCTAATATGGACTTATTGAGCAAACTCATGAGAGGTATTTGTACTTTACTAGGAGACCCAAAATCTAAAATCTCTGGAGATGTTTGCACAGTGTATGCATGATGGCCAGCCCCAGGAGGGAGTGGGGAGCAGGACCCTGGTCCTCACCACTGACCACACCCCTTCACCCCTCCAGACAGGGCTGGCCCTGTGGCTTAGGGCAGATCCACACATCCCTAGTGCTGATGACAGGAGAAAGGAAACTCCATATTTTTCACGCCCCCCCCCCCCCCCCCTTGGTGACAGGCTTGTGCCAGGCACTTTTTTTTCCCTCTTATCTCCTTTTGTTCTATAACAGCCCTGCAGGGAGAGAATTCCCTTCCTAGAGAGAGAAATATCCTAGAGAGGGTTTGCAAACCAAGGCCGGAGAGGTCGATTTGCCCCAGGTCACAGCATGGGAAAGGGAAGGGGCAACTGATTCCAAAGCCCAAGTTCTCTCCCCTAGACCAGGCTGCCTTGACTGCACACAGGTTGGAAATGATGGGGACTCAAATGTCCTGAGCCCATGCAACGTGCCAGGCTTGCTACCAGGTGCCTGTGATGTGTAATTTCATAATCTCCTGTCCTACCCATTTGTTGTTAAATGTGTGTTGACAATGAAGGCAGAAATGGCTTATGGGGGCTTATGGTGGGAACTCTTAGGGGGCATTTGTATCTTATGTTGTTAGGAAGCTCCTGAAGTACAAAAGGTTTCAAGACTTTAGGGTATAAAGCTAAGATGGCGGAATAACAGGCAGTGGGAGTGAGTTAGTATTTAATAATGTATATCCTTTGAATGAGAGAAAGCTGGTTTGATGATGATGATGATGATGACTATGGTGGTGGTGGTGGTGGTGCTGCTGCTGCTGCTGCTGCTGCTGACCTCGGATGCTATCAGCATCCCACATCCAGGCAGGTCTCTGCCCTTATTTAGAAGGAAGGAGCTTCCTGCTGCAGCTTTGATTCCCCGTGCCTGGCCTCATCTCTCCCTGCTTCCCTGGGGCTGAGCCCTGTCCAGAGCTCTGTGGTTCCTGAGGGGCTGGGGGTGAGGATGGTTATGGCCACAGGGATTCAGAGCATCTCTTACAGGTCTGCTGGGACCTGCTCCCTCTGAGAACAGAATGAAGCTTCCCTGCAAATCCTGGGCCTCAGTCTTCAGGGGTTTCTGGGCAATCATTGACAGCATATGACCCTAATCAATCTATGTTAGGTTTCATGATATCCATAGTGCTAAAAACAAAACAAAACAAAAACAAAAAAACAACTTGGCTTTTTTCTTTTCTTTTTTTAAACACGGAGTTTTGCTCTTTTGCCCAGGCTGGAGTAAAGTGGCACAATCTCGGCTCACTGCAACCACCGCCTCCCGGGTTCAAGCGATTCTCCTGCCTCAGCCTCCCGAGTAGCTGGCAGGCACATGCCACCAGGCCTGGCTAACTTACTAAAAGTAGAGACGGGGTTTCACCATGTTGGCCAGGCTGGTCTCAAACTCTTGATCTCAGGCGATCCACCTGCCTTGGCCTCCCAAAGTGCTGGGATTACAGGCATGAGCCACCACGTTCCACCCAAACCTTGTCATTATTAAGTGCCAAAAAAATTGCCTCTAAACTTCTGGGAAAACCTATGTTGGGTGTTGGGGGAGGTCTTTCTGGGCATTTAGAGGAGTATGTATGTGGACCATGGAGGCAGGGAGGGGCACAGGCTGGCAACTTCTCCACGTGCATGTTCTGCAGGCTGTTTTTGGTGAGCTTGTGTATGTGTGCTAGCGGTGGTATATATTCCTGATGTATTTCATGTGATTAACACATGTGGGCCCTATGTGTGTCAGAGGTACTAGATGTACATGTGCTCTGCATGTATGGAGAGCAGGTTAGGGATAGGATTTGGGCCTGCTGTCCCAGTGTCCTGGTTTGCATGGTAACTTAGAGGGTCACCCCCTACGTGATCCATGTAGTATGTGAGTTTGGTATGCGTGTGTGATATGTATTGGTGGTGTGACAGCTGTGGGGCAAGCTTAGCATCTGCATGTCAGACATCTGGGCTGATCCTGGCCATGGAGCCCCAACGGTGATTTGATCATAGTGGCTTTGAGCATGGTACGGGTCAAAGTCAGGGAGGGGTGGCTTGGATCTATAGGGTATACATGCATGTGTACCGTAAAAGAGCCCAGCTCCCTAGGTGAGGGCTGTATAGTGTGGACTTGGGGCAGTGGCCTGCAGAGCCAGAGTCTGACAATAGTGATGGTGACAATGTCCCAGCTGGGAGCCAGACTGTGGGGGACAGAGGGTCTTGCAGAGGCTAATAAGGAAAACTAGGGTCCAAGTAAAATGCGGTGCATTCACATTTTAGGGGATGCTTCTAAACTACCTGTGCATTTATTCAACACATATTTACTGACACTCTGTGCAGGGGACTGTGCCGGGCTTGGATAGGCTGGGGGTTAGGAGGTGGCAGGGTGGGGAATAGAGTAGGCACACAGAGATGAACTGGACAGACCCTTGGAGCTTTCTGTTTAGTAGATGGGAGAAAAACATCCACAATGTGCCACCAGAGTGGGTATGTCAGTGTCCTATGGAAAGGCTCTGTCCCATAGGGAAGACAGCAAGAAGGCTTTATAAGGAGGTGGCAACTGAATGGAGACTGGAGGGTGCACCGGCAGGATTTGGCTGAGGGGGATGGAGAGCAAGGGTATTCGAGGGAAGGGGCAGACTGAACAAAGGCGTGGCACTGGGGCCACACGTGGGTTGGGGGGCTGCAGGGTAAGGCAGTTTGGATTTGCTGGAGTTCAGGGGTTAGGGAAGGGTGATGAGAGGCAGTAGCAGGAGCCTGGAGGTCAGGCTGGGCCCAGCCAGGATGGCCTTGAGCGACAGGTGTGAACTTTGCCTGGGAGATAAAAGAGGGCCCCCTAGAGCAGGTGAGTGACTCAGTGTTCCAGCCTGTTTTAGAAAGGTGCCTGGGCCCTTCCTCTCTGGCTGAGAGTCTAGACTCTGGTAAATCCAATTGCTTATTGATTGTGGAATCATTATAAAAACAATTATAGACTGAATGCAAAGACAGCCCAGAATTTAACACTGGAGAGGCTTTTACTAGAGAACAAAAAAGGAGTTGGGGTGGGGACGGCTGCCTCTACTGTCCAGTGTCCTCTGGTCCATCCGCATCCCCAACTCTCCAACTCATATAAACTCTCAGGTTTTTTTTTTTTTTTTTTTTTTTTTTTTGAGATGGAGTCTCACTCTGTCACCCAGGCTGGAGTGCAGTGGTGCCATCTCAGCTCACTGCCACCTCCATCTCCCGGGTTCAAGTGATTCTCCTGCCTCAGCCTCCCGAGTAGCTGGGATTACAGGCGCACACCATGCCTAGCTAATTTTTGTATTTTTAGTAGAGGTGGGGTTTCACCACATTGGCTAGGCTGGTCTCGAACTTGTGACCTCAAGTGATCTGCCGTCCTCGGCCTCCTAAACTGCTGGGATTGCAGGCGTGAGCCACCATGCCCAGCCCCTTGGGTTTTTAAAGCTAGTTTCCTCTAGATTTTTCTGGCCCTAGAGGTTTCTCAGTCAAGTTCTCACAGAGTGCCTCACCACACAGAACACGGGCCTGGAATGTGCCCTCCATGAAGGCACCCAAGCCCAGGAAGGGGCAAGTTTGATGGGAGCTCAGGGCAGACTTCCCTGCAGGGCAGACCTGGTGTGGGGCTGCAGGCCTGAGGGAGGAGAGGGGAGCAGAGCTACTGAGGCAGATGGGGTGGGAGGGGGCACCCTGGGGAGCAGTGAGGGCCTGAGGAGGGGCTCAGCCCTGAGCTGGGGAGGGCTGAGATGCCCCAGAGACTATGTAACCTTGCCACACCAGTTTATTTATTTGTAAAATGTCGGTGGCGCCATCACAGCCCTCAGAGGGCAGTGAGAGCACATGAGATGGTGTTTATGAGTGTTTTGTATTGGAGAACAGTGATACGGATGGACAGCGTGGTGACTGGGCACTCCATTCCTGCCACCACCTGGGGAACGGACACCTCCCCTGAGCTGCCTGACAGGTGCCTGATTCCCCCATCATTTGTTAGCCATTTCCAAATTCAGCTCTCCTGGCTCCATCACCCCCAAGGCCACAGTTAAGGTTTCATCCTGTTGGGGGCAGTGAGGATCACTCTGGGTTTACCCGCAGCTCACACGCAGGGGCAGGCGGGTGTGTCAAGCTCATGGACTCTGCAACCTGACTTTTGGGTTCAGGTCTTGGCCCTGGGGCTTTTTGGACCTTGTGCAAGGTGTTAACCTCTCTGTGTCTTAGTTTCCCTATCTGCAAAATGGGAATTACAATAGTATCTTCTTCCAAGGGTAGTGGTGAAGATGAAATAAGTTAATATACGTAATGTTCTTAGAACAGTGCCTGGCCCAGGGTAAGTGCTATAGATGCTTTCAGCGTTTTATTATTACATATGACCCAACAGGAACTAGGCCCACTGCAGGTGCAAGAAGAGGCTATGATTTACCTACTCTGTGCCAAACACTTTTGTAGAGCTTGCCCTGTCTCATGCTCACAACCGTCCTACAAGAAACATCCACATGTGAGGCGAGCAAAGGGTGAACCTGCCCTAAGCCACCCAGGAGGTGAATGGCAAGGCTGAGATGCAAACTCAGGTTTCCCTGACTCAAAGTCCATGCTCTCCCCACTCTGCCAAGCAGCCTCCAGTGAAGACATTTGGGGAGGATGGGATCCAGCATCTACTGAGCACCTACTACATGCTCTATCACCCAGGCTGGAGTACAGTGGCATGATCTCGGCTCACTGCAAGATTCAAGCTATTCTCGTGCCTCAGCCTCCCAAGTAGCTGGGACTACTGGCACCCACCACCATGCCCGGCTAATTTTTGTATTTTTAGTAGAGATGGGGTTTCACCATGTTGGCCAGGCTGCTCTCGAACTCCTGAGCTCAGGTGATCCACCCACTTCGGCCTCCCAAAGTGCTGGGATTACAGGTGTGAGCCACTGCACCCAGCCTGCATGCTGGTTCTTATTCTGTGACATCACCATCTCCCGACACAGAGAATGGAGGTCAAATACAGTACTGTTTTGTCACACCCCTGCTCGAGACGGCAGTGGCTCCCTCTTGCCTGCTGACTTAAGCACAAGACCCCACCTTGGCATGCAGGGCCCACCTGCTCTGCTCCCACTCTTTTCCTTCCACTCCCTACACCCTCCTCGACACCTGTGCCTCATGGCCAGGGAGCCCCTGACTGGCTTCCCTGGGCCTGTCTCAGGGAATTCTATCTCCCTTCTCAGAACTTTTAGGAGAAGCAAGAATATTAATTTTTTAGTGTTTTTGGGAGATAACTTTTAAATAGATTTTTTGTTGTTGTTTTTTCTGTTTTTTGCATTTACCCCCATTGTTAGTTTTCTTATTAGCCCCACCTTGAAATAATTTATTCATGACCTTTTTTTTGCAATATCCTTCATTTTCCAGACATAATCACATCTTCTGGCAGGAATCCCTTCCCCTCCTGGGGTTGATAATTACTCTTGCAGATGGAATTATCGGCACTAATGACTAAGGGAGAGGTGGCTGGGAGGGGCTGGGCTAGGGGGCTGGGGAGCTGGGGCACTGAAGCTTGAGCGCAGGGCTAGCAGGAGCTTTCTTTGTTCCAGGCCTGCAGATTTTGTGGGGGGACTAGAGCCTGTGGGCTCTTCTGCACAATGAGGGTGCAAACGCTGACCCCCTGTCTCCTGGGGCTGGTGTAAAGCTCCAATGAAACAAGCTGTTGGGAAGGATGGGTAGAATCCCAGAGTGCAAAGTGGGGATGCTACAGCCCCACCCTACAGGGTTGTTGTGAGGATTAAACACAATGTACATAGAACAGAGTGCCTAGCCTAGGGCCCACTGCAAAATATGAGCCATCATCACCCCCATTTGGTTGTCTACTTTCTCCAGACCTTTCAGGGAGGCTTCTCTGATTTGTGGCCCTATCCCTACCCTCTAGAATTGGTGAGGTCAGACCCAGGCCCTGGGTTCTGGCTAGGACTGGGAGCCAGCAGAAGCCCCATCTATGCTGAAGACTTGGACAAAAAGAAAACCGGGTATACTTAAAGCATAGATGCCGCAGATCTGCTCCAGTAGCTTCTTTTGCTGCACAGAGATTGCTGTGGCCACTAGGCCTGAGACAAAGCCCCAGCCCAGACCCCAGTAATGAGGGTACTGATAATAAGGACATCAGGAACATGACAGCAAGAGGGTGGTCTGAGATGGCAAATGTTTATTTTTTAGAGTAGAAGAGTCAGCAGTTTTCCCTAATAAGCTGTACAGTGGGGTCCCAGAGGGGGAAGGCTGGCCTCATCTTAGTGACATAAAACCAATTTTCCCTACTTTGCTCTGTGAATTAATTGACAACATGACTTAACCCCCTGGTGACTCCCTTTGTGCCCCCACCGACCTGCCACCCCCACCATCCCTCCCTGCCCAGGGAAACATCAGTACGTGTCTGCTGTGGGTACAGGAAGCTCATGAGATGGAGGTAAAGGTGGAAAGAACAGTAGGCTGGGAGTCATGTCACCTGTATTCCATCCCAGCTCTGTTACAATATGCTGTGTGACCTGAGGGAAGTTCACTTTCCCTTTCTGACCTTGTTTTTTTTTGCTGTGCACTGTGGAAGCCCTGAGCATTCTTCCAGCTCCACCATTATGAAGCTGTTTTACAGTGTTACACCTGTTTTACAGCGTTACACCCTGCATCTCGCTCAGTGCGCCCACCGACCCTGAAGGGCTGGCATTATTAATCCATCTCACCAATGAGAAACGGGCTCTAAGAGGCTGTGTTTCCTAAGGTCACACAGCTGCTGAGTGACAGATGTGGGATTCCAACCCAGGACTGTCTGATTCCAAAGTCCATGTCCTTTTGCTTGCAGTGTGTCTTCTCTCCACAACCACATAATAAACCTTGACAAACATTTACTGAACATTCGCTACGTGCCAGGCTTTGTTCTAAATATTTTATCTAATTCAATCCTCAGAATAACACTACAGCATAGTGCCATTAATTATCCTGTTTTATTGATGAAAAAATGAGGCTTGAGAAGCTTAAGTAACTCCAACAAGACCACATAGGAGGTGATAACAGAGCTAGGACTTGGGTACTGGAGTGTGTGTGTGTGTCTTATTTTTGGATGATCATTTCTGCTATTTTGCAGTGTTTGTACTCCTCTGTTCGCACAGGCATGGCAGCTAGAGGATGAATTCCTCATTCCCGGTGCTGCATTCAGGAAAATCTTTTACTACAGTAATTGGGAAATGAGTCAATAGTGGGAGGTGAGGGGATGAGAAGCTGGTTTTCTGTTCTTAGGGCTAACAGCCTGTAGATCTCAGCTTGATGAAGAATGAAACAATTAGAAAAGAAAATGCACACACATGATATCCATGTCACCTGGCTGTCATTTTCAGTCTGCATTCTCTACTGGTCACACTTCTCTCACTCCCTAGTTCCAGCTTAGGAGCCACCCAAGAGGTGGACACGCACTCTGCCCAGCTGGGGGAGGCCGGGGGAGCGTAACGTCTTTAAAGGACATTGGAAACCTTGGAGGGAAATTCAATCACTGCTCCACTGATCTGAATTTTCATAACTCTTGCGCCCCGCTCCCACCTTCCCTGGTCAGAACAGCTGAGGTTTCTGTATGACCTACCAGTGGCACAGAGAAAAGTGAGAAAAATGCGGAAACAAATTTGTTCATTTGGGTGATGGAGTGCCTGCTCCCCTCGCCAGCATGCAGGGTTCAATAATGGCAGACAGGGCTTCAAAAAATTGCAGCATAAATAGATGAGCCCTTTAAGGTAATAGAAATGCTGTCATCCTGGGGAGAAATATGGGCCCCGAATCCTATGGGAGGGGACACTGGAGCCCCTCTCCTCTGCTTCCCGCATTCCCGTCTCCATCACAGTGGAGCTGAAAGGGAGCATCTGGGCTGAGGAATGGCCAGAGGGCCCCTTATCTTCCAGACACACAGGATCCATGCGGGAGGAGGCAGCCGGAAGGGGGTCTGAGAAATCAAGTTTTTGCAGCCCTGGCAGTGACCTCACAGACAGTTCACTGCAGGCACCAAGGTGGCAGTAATTAGTCCTACAGCAGTGGAGGAGGCTCCATCAGTCTGGCCGCCTAGGTGAGGCCTTAATTAAGGAAAGGAAGGCTAGTCAGCAGAGGAGCATGGTGGAGCCGAGAAATCAGCCTTCTTCCCCCGTGTGAGCAGGAAGTCTATTCTCGGTTCTGTGGCTGCTCTTGGGAACCCAGGAGCCCTTGGCAACCCTGCTGTTCCCAGCCAAGGGAAATATTCAACTAACTGCTTCCTTTCTCTCACCCCCATTTCCACCTCTACCCCCAAACAGGGCACTCAGGCCAGGACCAGTCATCCTCTTCAAGTGAGAGACCCCTTGGTGTAAATAACAACAGCAGCAGCAGTAGTGGCATCGTCATCATCATCAACGGCGATAATAGCTAATGCTTGTTGAAAGATTACTAATATGCTAGACATTCTAAGCACTTTATATTTGCTAATTAATTTAGTCAGCCCAATAATCCTACAAGGCTATGTTATTATTCCTTTAGATAAGAAACTAGAGGCAGGCTGGGTATAGTGGCTCACGCCTGGAAATCCAACATTTTGGGAGGCCAAGATGGGCAGATCATGAGAGGCCAGGAATCGAGACCAGCCTGGGCAACATGGCAAAACCCCATCTCTACAAAAAAATCAGCTGGGCATGATGGCGTGCACCTGTAGACCCAGCTACTTGGGAGGTTGAGGTGGGAGGATCGCCTGAGCCCAGAGAGGTCAAGGCTGCACAGTAAGCCAAGATCGCACCACTGCATTCCAGCCTGGGCAATAGAGTGAGGCTTAGACACACAGACACACACACACACACACACACACAAAAGGAAATAAAAGAAACTAGGGGCACAGAGAGGTACAATATCTTGCCCAATGTCACACAGCTAATATGCAGCAAAGCTGGTATTCGAAGGCAGAGAATTTGGCACCAGAGTCTCTGCAAACCACTACACAAAATTTCATAAGGCAGAAGCTCATGCCACTGCTCAAAGAATCTGGAGATGGTGTCAGGGGTCAGCTGCTCCAGTCCCACTGTAGCTATCTGTTTACATAAATTTCAGAGAAGCCAACAGGTAGAGTCAAGTCCCAGCCCTACTGGCAAGGCCTCTTGGGAAATGCCATGAATGTCCTTACTGTAAAGCTCAGGAATGTTCCAGAAACTTCTGCTTTAAGGGCATTGGGTCTACCAGGGATTTCATTCATTTCAGGGAGTTTGCTGAGCAAGATATTTGTGTGGTAGGCATTGTAGGCTTGTTAGGAGGTCCAGGGTTAGAGGGAAACATGTTGTTGTCCTTAGGGAGATAGAACCTGAGTATGAGCCACACACAGTGGAAACAAAGGGATGGAATGGTTAATTCCGAAGAGAGGAGTATTCAGGGAAGGCTTCATGGAAGAGGCAGCCTTTGATTTCCTGAAAGGCTGAGAAGGATTTTCATAGATGCGATAGGGACTATGGGAAGGGCATTCTAGGAAGAAAGAGAGGTTTGAGAAAAAGCATAGAGGCCCCAAAGAACATATAGTAGTGCCCCCTTATCCTTGGTTTCACTTTCTATAGTGTCAGTTACCTGAGGTCAACTGTGGCTTTAAAGTAGGTTTGTGGCTGGGCACAGTGGCTCAAGCCTGTAATCCCAGCACTTTGTGAGGCCGAGGCGGGCAGATTACATGAGGTCAGGAGTTCAAGACCAGCCTGGCCAACATGGTGAAACCCCGTCTCCACTAAAAATACAAAAATTAGCTGGATGTGTTGGCACATGCCTGTAATCCCAGCTACTCAGGAGGCTGAGGCAAGAGAATTGCTTGAACCCGGGAGGTGGAGGTTGCAGTAAGCTGAGATCACGCCACTGCATTTCAGCCTAGGCAACAGAGCAAGAGTCCATCTCAAAACAAACAAACAAAAAACAAAAAAACCCCAACAAAGTAGGCTTGTACAATACAAGAAGATATTTTAAGCCTAAGATGAGAGGATTGCTTGGGGCCAGGAGTTCCAGACCAGCCTGGGCAACATAGTGAGACTCCATCTCTACAAATTTTTTTTTTTAAATAGCTGGGCATGGTGGCACATGCCTGTATTCTCAGCTGCTCAGGAGTCTGATGCAGGAGGATCACTTGAGCCCAGGAGTTTGAGGTTACAGTGAGCTATGATTGTGCCATTACACTACAGCCTGGGCAATAGAACGAGGCCCTATCTCTAAAAAAAATTTTTTTTTAAAGATATTTTGAGAGGCCACATTCACATAAATTTTATAGCATATTATTATAATTGTTCTATTATTAGTTATTACTGTTAATCTCTTATTGTGTAGTACATACAGAATTCAGTACTGCCCACAGTTTCAGGCACTGGAGGTCTTAGAATGTATCCCTCATGGATAACG
Organism: Pan troglodytes; assembly: GCF_028858775.2. Lineage (NCBI taxonomy): Eukaryota > Metazoa > Chordata > Mammalia > Primates > Hominidae > Pan > Pan troglodytes. Next base: position 57,942,545 of record NC_072414.2, read on the forward strand.
GGGACTACTGTACTGTGTGTGGGGAGGAAATGAGTTATGTGTGCTGCAGATTGTGGCAGGACTTAGTGGGAGATGAGATTAGGGCAGACTAGGTTCGAGGGCATATTACAAAGGCCTGGGATTTGAGGTTTATTTGGTGGGCAGTGGGGAGCCACAGAGAGGGGTGATGTGATGCCAACCTGCAAGTGGATGGACAGCTCCACTTAGTCCCCTCATCCACAATTCAGCTAATTCCCTAGCTCAGCGGGGTGTGAAGAAAGGTCCTCACCTCCTGGATAGGATCATCCTCACAAAGACAGGTATTTCAGGACTCTGCTGGCCTGACCACTGTGTCATATGACCCCTCACTCTGCCTTCTCCCATCCCTGTTCACCCTGGTGTTCTGTCTGGGCGCGGACCCTGGATTCTAAGAAGGCACAGAGTAGCCTTGAATCCCCGGCTCATGAGGCTGTCCAAGGTGCTGAAACGATGCCGTTTCCACTTGTAAGCACTCCCACTGGAATGACTAGCTCCCACACCACTGTTGCCGATGGGCAGGGAATTTCATTCCCATTTTATAGATGAGAAATAGAAACCCAGAAAGTTAGCAGAGCTAAAGCTACAAACTCATTTCTTGTTTTCTGGTCCAGGGCTCTTTGCCCCCACTGGGCAGCCACAGTGCAATTTACCAATGCATACCCCAAGTGATTCTATCACTGCTGCCAAGCAAACATGTAAAATGCCCAGGCTCTCTTCCCACCCCCATCTCTATCTCCATTTCCCCAAATGTTGAGAGGCTTGTCCACTCGTACAGTACCCCCTGAGACCGACCATTCAGGGTGACCCACAGGTGCTTGGGTGGACCTGCCTAGAACAGCAGTTGTGCACGTTCATGGCTCTGATCCATCAGGTATCCGTGGGTACAGCTCATCCCAACACCCTCCTACTGGTATCACGGGCATGGGGGAAGCAACGTTCCCCCACTACTCTCATAGCTTACCAGTAATTGCTGCCATTTCACCAAGTGTCTGTTGTATTTCAGGCACTGGCTTTGAACTTTTCATATAATGTTCCTAATTCTCATAAGCAAAGTCTTGTTTTAGCAGATGAGGAAGTTCCATGTCAGGCAGGATAAGTGGCTTGCCAGTAGTCAGTGTGGGGATTGGAGAGCTAGGATTTGAACTTAGATTTGTCTGGTTCCATGGTCACCCTTCAATCAAAGCTCATCAACTAATATGAGAGTTCAGTGTCTCCCACCACCGCTGGCTTTGTGATCCCAGGCAAGTCGCTAATCCTGTTTGAACTCCAGCTCCTCATCTGCAAATTGAGGAAAGTGAAAGTGCATCTCCATGGGCCCTTGTGAGGCATAAGTCAGATGAAGCATGCAGCCAGGATTCAGTGAGTGTTCACTGCTAGTGTGAATGTGCTTATTACTAGAACACAGGTTCCTGGATGGGGGTCTGGTTAGTCTTTCCACATCCCCACCTGCCCCCTAAGTCCTAGCAGAGGAAACATCCAGTATTTCACATTTCAGTGAACAGGATTCCACTTCCAATGTCCTGGGAAGGAAGTGGAAGTCTGTGAAGGCCAATCCAGAGCCCCAAGCAGGACCTGCTTCTGCCCCATGTCCCTGTGCTCTCGGGGGTGGAGACCACGTGACTAGGGCAGGCATGCCACTGAGCTCACAGGTGTGGTTCTGCACTACTTCATCAGCACTCCTCACGTTTATGCTGAGCCCGAGACCATTCTCAGCCCCTAGAGTCTACTTTCGTAAAGCTGTCCCAATATCCTCCCTAAAGACCCCAGGCAGGGAGAGCTGGGGTGGGAGGGGACAGCTGAGGATGCGGTTTCACATCCACTGTCATGGGGGATACTCACATCCAATAGCAGGCAAAACTGATTTACTCCTCCCATCGTTCAGATAGGGAAATGGAGGCCCAGCAAGGTAAAGTGACATGTCCAAGATTACTGAGCCTAGAATGAAGGTCTCCAAACACCCAGAAAAGGGCTCCTTTAATTAGTCCTTAACTGACTACCTATCCTAAAATCATTCAAGGATAAAGGCGCGTACATACATTCACAAACCAAGCAACCAACAAAGGCATTGCTAATTATTACTGACTGCGGGACATCTTGAGGCGAGTCTCTGCTGAGTCTGCTCTGCTGATTGCCCCTACTTTGACCAGAACTGGCTAATTGTGGGAAGTTGCATTCACTCAGAAGCTGGAGTGAGGACAAGAGTAATGGCTTCCCCCTCAGGGCTTGATGCATACAGGAGTGAGTCATGCTGGTTGAGAACAATGAACTGTTCTGTAATCACCTCCTGCAGCCCCTGCCCAACATCCAACAGAGCCCCAGAGGAGCCTTTCCAGGAATAACGAGGCTGGGTGGGAGGAGATGGATGGGAATTTGCTGGGTCTCACCAGGGCAGCTTGACTCACAATCTGTATTAGCCCTGAGCCCCAGGCAGGGGGCATTCCACAGTGAGATGACTCTGGCATGCACCTGTGCCCCAAAGTTCAAGGACAGGAAGTCATTTGCATCTCAGGTGCAAGGAAGAGAGGCAGTGGCCTGGCCTCCAGACTGTTGGAGCACTGGGGACAGTGAGCAAACAGATGCTAGTCTCCCAGGCCTTTCTGGGGCCCCAGTTTTCCCTTGTTCTGAGGAGAATTGAGTAGGCAGGCAACTGGGGATAAAGAAGGGGGTACAGGGAGGAAAGACCCCCAGCAGACACACAGACAATGTATATGACCAGACCGTAAAACCCTCAATGAGCTTCCCACTCCTACGTATGTACATACCTTCTTGCTCCTACTTTCCCCCTTTTCCCCAGAACAGTGTTTCCTGACTTGATCCATGGAGTCCATACAGTGGACCATCTTAGAAGTTAATAGGTTCTTCTCTCTCCCTGTATACACCCCATCCACAGATGCCCAAAGTCCTACAGCTATGCTAGAAGCCAAGCTGGGACAGGGGTCACCCATGAGCAGTGTGGTGCAGTCACCTGACCACTTGGCTACGTGAGATTTTTTAATCCCAAACAATTATTCTCTCCTACCCAAATTCAAAACCCAGGGCACCTCCATTTTACTGTGGAAATTACAACAAAAAATTTACACCAACAAAGGTAAATTAAGAGAAAACCAGACTTCCTTCTCTTTCAAAGATGCCAAAGAGTTCATTTTTACCCAGTTTTATCTGCACTGGGGAGGAAGAAGGGGGATTGTAACTGTTTTTTTTTTTTTTTTTTTTAATCTTAGTGTAATCTTAGTAATGTGTTTTTACTTAAACAAATATATTTAGGCCAGAAGTGGTGGCTCATGCCTGTAATCTCAGCACTTTGGGAGGCCAAGGTAGGTGGATCACTTGAGGCCAGGAGTTCAAGATCAGTGTGGCCAACATGGCAAAACCCTGTCTCTACTAAAAATACAAAAATTAGCTAGGCGTGGTGGCACATGCCTGTAATCCCAGCTACTTGGGAGGCTGAGGCACGAGAATTGCTTGAACCCAGGAGGCGGAGGTTGCAATGAGCCGAGATTTTCCACGTACTCCAGTCTGGGCAACAAAGTGAGACTCTTTAAAAAAAAAAAATATATATATATATATACACACACACACACACACACACACACACAATACTTATATATAAATAAAAATATATATATAACATGTAATCAATATAACAAAATTATTGAGATATTTTATATTCACCTTTTCATACTAAGTCTTGGAAATCCAATGTGTATTTTCCACTTCACATCTCAATTCAGAACTAGCCACATTTCAATTTGAATAGTGTTTTGTTCTGGGCCTTGCTCTGCAGACCAGGGGCAACCTGGCTTTAAAAGACATTGTCACCAAGCAAACCCTCGCTTGATCTACAAGAATTCCCTGTGGATCAGTGGATCTCCGTCTTAGCAGCACACTGGCCTCAGCCAGACCATGCCTAGACCAAATACATCAGAATCTCTGGGAGTGGGGCCCAGGCATTGATGTTTATAAAGCTTTCCTAGTGATTTCACTGTGCAGCCCAAGTTGAGACCCATGGCTACATATCAGCGTCCTACTCAAAGTGAGGACCACTGACCAGCATTATTGGTATCACTTGGGAGCTTGTTAGAAATGCAGAACCTCAGGCCCCATCCCAGACCGACTGAATCAGAACCTGCAAGTGAACAAGGACCACAGGTGCCTAGAAAATTTACTACTGCCTGAGAAGCCTGCTAGAATGCACTCTATATATCCCATCTTGACACCTGATAGCAACCTTGCGAGGCAGGTGTTCTGTTTCACGGGTGAGGAAACAGAAGTGAAGAGAGGTTGAATCACTGGTCCAAGGTCACACAATTGGTGAGTAGGATAGCCAGGGTGCAACCTAGGTCTGGTTCCAAAGGCCACACTCTTTCAACTGCACAATTGTACCACTTCCTACAGCACAATTAAACATGGCCATAGAGAACCCCTGAGTGTTTGGCTCCTTGAGCCTGCTGGGCATGCCCTGCCTTTGAACAGGATTCCACTTCCAATGTCAAGTTCCCCAGAAACAAATCTCATAAAGACCAGCATAATTCATGAGAAAATACAAATTGTAAACAAACATAGGGAAGATGTTCACTCTCCCTCGTAATCAGAGAAATGCAAATTAGAACAACATTGAGGAACCATTTTCTACCTACATAATTAGCAAAAATTAAGAAAATGTTAGCAAAGTTATTCTGAAATAGGTACATTCATACACTATTGGTGGCAGTGTAGATTTATAGAACACTTGAGGAAAGTAATATGGCAACATCCATCAAGAGCCGTAAATATATTATGCCCACTGACCCTGGGAATTCACCCTAAGGAAATAATTCAAGGGTGCGGTGGGGGAATGCTATTTGTATGAAGATGCTCACTGCAACATTCACTGTTAACACTGGAAACAATATTCAGCAGTAAGAGAATGGCTGAATAAACGGGGGGTACTTCTGCTCCTGCAGTGTTATGCAGCCATTTAAAATGATAATTAAGAAGCCTAAGCAGCAACATAGCAATGTGGGTGAAAGAAAGCAGAATGCAAAACTGTCCCTGTACATTGTGGTTTTTCTGATGTAAAAATATTGTGTGCATAAGGATATGGACAGGGAGGAGCTGGGCACAAAGGAAGGCAACCTTCAGAGTTGGGGGTGATGGAAAGACCCCCTCCTCCTATTATTTTTAGTATTACAAACCCTGGCCCTTTGAGAACAGCTTCAGGGGCTCTCCCCTCATGAAGTCTATCTCTGAGGCGGACACAAGGAGGCAGCTGGGTGCAGGGCCACATTCCTGATTGCACCAGGAGGTGAGGGGAACTGGCCCCGTGGAGGTCAGGAAGGCCACGGGAGGCCCCTCCCGTCTTACCATGAAGCCCGGAGCACAAGTGCAGCCCCCAGTGATGCTGTGGCAGTCGGCGCCATTCTGACAGGTGCAAGGCAGCTGGCAGCCATCGCCATAGTAGCCAACAGGGCAGGATTCATTGCAGTGGTGACCAGACCAGCCTGGCTGGCAGGTACAAGCTCCAGTTACTGGGTGGCAGCTGCACAGATGAGAGAAGGGTGAGAAGACAGCTTGTTCTGGGAAGCAGCCATGTCCCCGCCCTCTGTCTACCCCAAGCCTGGCTTGCCTAGGGTAGCGGGATCAAAGGACCTCTGGGATTAAATTGCTCAATGCCTTTTCTGTTTATCAGAAGATGCCAAGGCCACATGGTCTCATTAGCACCCAGAAGCTGAGGCTCAGGGTGATTATATAACTACCCTGAAGTCAACAGCAAGGAGAAGAGCAGGATTAGAACACAGGTCTTCTGACTCCCACACAAGTCTTCTTTATAATTCAGACACATGGAAACCAAAATGGAGAGTGGCCTTTTAGTCCCTTGGCTTATAGACTATGCAGTCCAAGGCTTCATCCATCCCTCACCTAAGGTGAATGCCTAGTGTGGGAACAGGACAAGAAGGTAGCAATGATACCCCAGTGGCTCTCCACATTGTAGGTGTTCAATGAATGTTGGGCTGAGTGAAAACAAGACTTTGGGCCAGATGTGGCCTCCTCTCTCTGGCAATGTCTGCCCTGGAGAGAGCAACCCCAACCTACGCTTTGCCAGGCTCTTTAACAGTGAGCAAGCTCTTCTCCATCTCCTGTTTAGGCTAGAGAAAGGACCATTCGGCTAGAGGCAGGGGATCCCTGGCATGACCTCCAGAGAGTAGGGCAACCTCTAGCTGGCAGCCATCTGATCCAATAGCCAATGTCTATTCATGATCAGCGGGATGCCAGTTGTAACCATGTGCTGTTCAGAACTTCTGCGGGAGCATAATTGACCTATGGCCCCAGTGCTGAGTTTGAAATCCAGAGGCCACATTTCCCCTGCGCCACTTCTAGCTGGAACACAGCAGGGATACTAAGGTGGGCACACTCTTGGGAGATCTGGGACTCCTCTGATGGTTACCTTGGCTTTAAGATACCCCATCCTGGCAAACTTTCTTAGAACCGTGCTGTGGGTTAAGACTCTTTCTCCCAACTTTCCTTCCTTCCTTACATGTGATCTGTCAGCTCTCCCAGCCTCCTCAGCTTCCTCCCCACTTTCCCTCACAGATGCTTCCCCTAGTAAACCTCTTGCTCTTGGTATCTGCTTCTGGAGCAGCTCAAACTAACATACCAAAGAAGTGCTGGGTGGTAGAGACAAGCCTTTTAGATTCCTTGTGGCACTGGCCTGCCTGCTCTGGAGCCCAGCTCTGGGGATAAGGTCAAGAGAAGCATGCCCTGGGCTGGCAGGGAGAACCTGGGGCAAGTCTTGGTTCTGCTAACTTCCATGGGGCCTTGGCGCCTTGCCCCGCTGGACCATTGATGGATCCCCAACACCTGGCTCATATTCACTGCCCTGGTGAATATTTGGAAATGAATACAGCTTCCTCTAAATATAATTATCTTCCATTGATTCTTTATTCTTTTCTACTGATTTATCATCTGTCTTCTCCACTAGGTTGCAGCTCCATGGGGGAGAGCCGTTTGTCTTGTTCCCTTCTCAGGGCCCAACAGAGTCCCTGGCACACTGGAGGTGCTTAATATATATTTAGAAAATTAATTAACGAGCAAACTAATTGTGTGAAGCCTAGCCAAGCTGTTTCTCTTCTAGGGACCCTGGTTTTCTCACAGAAAATGAGGGGGTGGACAGGAACAGGCAATTCCTGAATAATACTTGCAAGTAGCTAGTAATCATTTCAGAAAAGTGTTTAGTCTCATTAATCAAGTCTAAACAACAATTGGACACCACTTTTCCTCCATCAAAACAGTGCAGATGCTTTAAAATGCTGGTAAAGGTTTCAAAACAATCTGAGGCTACATATCAGGAGACTTACTTTTAAGTCTTTAATACTTTAATACTTTTATTCAGACTCTGGTCTCATAATTCCATTTCTAAGACTCTATCCTAAGGAAATAATCATAGTTGTGGAGAAAGATTTATGCACAGAGATGTTCCCTGAAGCATTATTTATAACAGTGGAAAATGGAAGCAATTTAAATAATAATAAATAATATGTGACTAGGCTATTGAGGCACCAGGCACGTTATATATATATTTCTAATCGTCAAATAAGCCTGTGAATTAGGTATTTGAGCCTGTATTTCACAGATGGCATTTAGAGGTTATGTGACTTGCCCAAGGTCACATAGCTAAGACAGTGAGTGGCAAAGCTGTGATTTAAACCCAGGTCTGTCTGGCCACATTTTGTCCACTGCCTCATGCCACCTCTCACCACAGGGTATTGGTTAAATGAATTATGACATCCATATGAAGGAATGCTAAGAGATGTATTCAGTTGTTTCTCAAAATGTTTAATGATATAAGGTTAAGTGAAATAATCACTTTGTATACAAAGCCATTTCTATCAATGCTGCATCTGTTGGCTAAATCAAATCTTTCAAATATGAAAATATATCAAATCTAAAATATGAAAACGATATAGACATCAACAGATTTACCCCAAAATGGCTTTTGTGCTATCTCTGGATTGAGAAACTGAGTGATGCTAAGTTTTTTCTTTAAATGTATTCCCTAACTTACCAAAACTGAGCATCTATTTTATTTATAAACAGATGTAAAGCAATAAAAATTGTAAATATCTAACAAAGAAGAATGGGTGTAAAGGATGAGTGTTCAAAGACTTTCTGACCTTTACAGTTTGAGAAAAATTCCTCTCTGAGCCCCAAGGCACTGGAAGGGGAGACAGCGACCTGCATGGGTATCGTGGGGAAGGCGTGCCTCTTGGTGGCCCTGACGCTCTGCTAGATGGTTTTGGAGCACTCTTCTCTTTAGGTTGCATCTTTCCAAGAGCTTCCTTTGAGGTTTAGGGTTAGCGTAGAGAGACTGGCTCAGTCACGGTTGTGGAGACTGACATGCTTGAACCTAGGAATGACCTGGCAGGTCTTGGCTACAGCCATCAGCTCTGCTGAGCACTGGATATTCTAAAAGGTCTCAGGCACCTTTCTGCCTCTTCCATCAATAGATGCTTCTGCTGTCTCTGCCTAGCAAATGGTCAAGCTGGAGCTCATCCATTACACGCTCTTACTTTGGTGAGGGCACCACCTTGTGAAAAGCACACTCCACACACAACGAGCTAGCAAATGCTGACCTAAGTACTCTGTGCATTTCCTGCTTTTGATCTCTGCTGCCATCACTTTGGCTGCTCAGGGATATGTTAGGCACTAATTTTACTCTCTACTCTGAGAACCAGAAGGCTCAAAACCAAATCTAAAATCATTCCTTTTTTTTTTTCATATCCCTACAATTCTACTAGAAATGGGATATCTACTTTCTTAATTTGATTACTCTACTCATCTTATAGAAACTCCAAAAGTCCCTTTGAAAAGAGGATGGAGAGTGACAGCTGACTGATCATGATGGAGAGCTGTGATTGCCATGCTTGGAACCTTTGTCCCTCAGCAGAGTGACTTGCACAGCCCCTCTCCCAGGCATCCCTTCTTCCTGGTGGTGGTCCCCATTCTCTTGAGTCACATGGCAGGCCAGGGAGTGCTGTTTTTGGCTCAGGCAGAAGTTACAGTCACTTGTGTTTAGCCTGGTTCCGTTCTCTCTGGTTTTTTCTTTTCTCCCATTTCCCCCAGACATAGATTAATCACAAGTTAATAGGAACCAAAAGCTGAACAATACAGGAATCCTTCCAGAGTGGATTTTTCTGCCTTTCTTTCAGCTGCTATGAGATTTCTATCAATGCTGCATCTGTTGGCTAAATCAAATCTTTCAAAGGTAATACACGATCATGGCTGCTGGAATTAGTCTATGACAACCCAATTGTGGAGGGGACATTTAAGATCCCTGACACACAGGTGCTTTCTCTCTCAAGGTTATTCCTGTATAAAGGAGGATGGTTTCTTTGTGTGTGCTACAAATAATTGATAAAGGGAATGAAGAGTTGGAGAATCTCACCAGCCACTTCTTCCTTCCCAGGGCATGGATTCAATCTCTGTGCAGCAGCCTTGCCGGAAGGGCACAGACCAGAGAGAGGCTGGAGCTGGGTGGCTAGGGCTTTCTTTGGCTGGGGGCTGGGATTACTTTTTCTGCCTAGGAAAGATGCTCAAGACCTTGCACACTGTTGTGGTGGGGGCTTTGTTGTAAGTTCTGCAGAAGGCAGGGAGCTTTGAGGCTAGGCTTCTAGGGATCCCACGTTCCTTCTCTCAGGGAGTTGGGTGGAAGCTTCACTTTCAAAGACCACAGGAAAACATTTCCCCCACTGGGTTGATGAAAGGTGATGGACAGATTGGGAAACTTATGCATAGAGAGGAGAAGGACGTATATCTTATGTGCATATATCAAGTGCCCTTATTACGGATACTTGCTTAGACAGAGATAGGTTTGAGGGCAGGACTCAGAAGTCCCAATCCCCACTCAGTACCTGAACTTTAACTGTCTTAAGATTAGAAGTCACAGAGTCATTCCTTTGCTTTTCTTGAATCTCAAGAGAAGACTCTATAATGGGCCAAAAAAGGCTCATGGGAAGAGAGGGGCTGCCCTCCATCCACATAGAGGAAGAGAGCTGTTTTCTGGTGTCCATAAGAACAATCAAGTGCAGCACGAGAGAGTTCATTTAGCCCAGAGGCTCTCAACCTCTGGGAATTTTTCCTGCCCCACCCCACCCTGGGACATCCGGCAATGTCTGGAAACATTTCTGATTGTCAGAACTTGGGCAGGGGAAGAAGGGTGCTACTGGCATCTAGTGGGTAGAGGCCAGGGATGCTGCTCAACATTCTACAAAGCACAGGACAGCCCTCTACAACAAAGAATTACCCAGCCCAAAATGTTCATGGTGGCAAGGTTGAGAAACCCTAACTTCAACTGAACAAAAACTTTGTGCCAGGGGCTCAGTCACTGGGCCAGTGTACCAAGAGAAAGGGAGAAATATGTTTTTTTAAAAAATAGGGTTGACTTCAGCTAATGGGTAGAACCTCCTAGAGGGATGGGCTGTTTAAGATGAGTTCAGGGACTCCTTTTACTGAAGGCCTATTCTGTGCAGGCACCGTGCAATGCTGAGGCTAGAGGCCACAGGGATGGACAAGCCAGGCTGCTGGTGCCCTCAAGGAGGTGGTGATGCAGACTCAGAGGAGACCAGGCTGGGGAGTAGACTGGTGGGCACGCTCAGAGCCCCCACTCTGAAGAACTGCTACTCCCTCCCAGTCCCTGAAACATGATACGTTTTAAAGACAGTAAAGCAAATAATCATCAATATTGGATGGGCTGAGATTAGCGGGAGAGAAGAGGGGGAGTCCTTTCAGATTAATAATGCATCGAGGACTCCTTCAGAGGAAGGATGAATTATACAGGGCATGGTTGCCCAGGCACAGGAGGAAAACAGTAACCCTTTAATTTGGGGCTTGGTTAGATTTCTGCGGCAGGAGCTCCCTGCATTGGACCCCGGCATCAGCCTTGCTTCCTGTCTTGGAGAGGGTCCTCCCTCAGCTTCCCAGCAGGAGCGACAGATTCTGGAATCTTAATATTTAGACACATGTAACAGTCTGAGCCAGCTGCCCAGTCCCCTGACCAGCCATATGAGATTTCTGTAATTAGCGCCTTGGAGCTCTTACTCTGCTCCCCAAACCCAGCCCAGATGCCACCTCTTCTAGGAAGCCTTCCCTGACCAGCATCACATAGTCCTGGGTCACAGTTACTTGGGCACATGTTGGGACCCAGCAGGGCCAGCCACATATATTTCATCAGTTCTAAGATGTACTTCTCCTCTACATTTTCACATCTCTGATATTGGGTAATTCATATCTCTGATATTGGCTATACAATCAATGGTATGTCATGGTTCAGTTGATAGAATTTTCCTAGTAGTAACCCAAATAAAGCTATGCCTCACTACTGGTATTGTCTTGTATTTGAAGAAATACGGCAGAAGGTGCTCAGGGTTTCCTCCTCATAGCCCAGCCCTGCAGGCACTCAGTGTTTGTTGAATGAATGACCGAGTGAATGAATGCTCAGGTCATGGACAGGCCAGCTCCACTGGCTCTAGCACCCTCTCTGGACAGTCTCTTTCCCGGGCCTTCCACCTCTGCCTCACACCACCCCAGCTGCTCCACTCCAGGGAGGGAGGACCTTTTAGTTTAACTCATAACACTTGCCGAGATGCCTCTGCTTGCAGTGAACGAGGCTCCAGAGTGATTTGTGAAAGATCAAAGCCTGGAAACGAAGAAGGGCCCAGGCTAAGTCCTGGCCGTCCCAGCGACAGGGCTGCAAAGCAGAGGGATTCTCTGTCTGCCCTGCAAACAGCAGCAGCACCCATGCCCAGGGTGGCCGGTCTTCCCTGGGCTGTCCGTAGGCCTGAGGGAGAAGGGATGCTCCCCTGACCTTCATCACCCAGATAAGAGGCAGCCATGATAAAGGGCTGTGGGGGTGTTCATCCGGGGCTGACAGTCTCAATTGTTACCTGGGGCAGTGCCAGCTGGTGCGTGAAGCGGGCAGGGAGGGGAGCTGGAAGCAGTAGCCCAGAACAGCTCTGCCTTCACAGGTTCAGGCTCCTTTGGAAGTGGGGGGTGGAGGGACAACTTCTGCCCAGATGTCCCCAAGCCACAAACGACACAGAGTGCTGGGGGAGGGGCTGGCCCCAAGTTCAGGCCCTGATAAAGGGCTGCCCCTGTTGTTCCTGCTCCTCTAGCCTTGCCAGGGTCTGTTGGGACAACCCTCCTTAGGCCCTGGATGGCCCTAGTGATTTTTAAGGTCCCTTCTAGTCCTGACCTTCTGCAGCTCAAGCCTCTACTTCTGCCCTAGTGGCCGTGTCTCTGGTTGGATGCCACGCAAGTGGAGGGGAAATATTCTCCAGGACAATGTGCTCAGAGCTTGTGGCACCCGAGCCCTGCCATCCTAGCCCCCAGGGTCATGCAGCTGTGCTCCACCCCACCTCCTTGTTCTCTCCTTGCTCCCATGTGTGGAGTCTCAGACAGGCACATTTGGAAATGCAGGTAGCCAGGTGTGGTGGACAGAGGTGAGTGATCTGGCTCTAGTCCTGACTGTGGCTATGTGGCCTTGGCTTCCCCTTCTTTTCATCAAAGTGGTTCTCAGGGCTCAGTGCTGAGGTCCTAGCCCTTTCCCCCACCTTCCTGGATGTCCATGCTAGAGGTGGGGGGCCACATCCTAGCAAGCCTCCTCTCTACCTGAGCACCCCCCGCCCTTGTCCCGGGCTCGCCCATTCCCAGCTCCTACCTGATGGTGTTGTCAGTGTCACAGGGGCAGGGCAGGGTGCAGCCTGGGCCATGCAGGCCCTCCGGGCACAGTCGCTCCTGGCAGCGTGGGCCCTTGTAGCCAGGCTCACACTCGCAGGCACCCGTGGTGGGTGAACACTGCCCCCCATTGTGGCAGTCACAGCGCTGTGAGCACTGGAAGCCGAAGGACCCGAAGGGGCACTCTTCTTGGCACCTGTGGGAGAGCAGAGTGGGGCTGAGGCTGTGGGCCAGGATCCCTCACCTGTGCTTCAAGATCCTCCAGGATGTGGTCCTCCTGGCCATCTGGCCCAGGCCTGGTGTGCTCCACCCTGCTCACAGCCTCCTCCCCTTTTCTCTCTCCTCCTCCAGGAAGTAGTCCATGGTTTAGTTCGCCCCAGTCATTTCTGCCTTTCATGCCAGGTCTGCTCAGTCCCCCCAGCAATGAGTTTGTACCACCATATTTTATTGATTCCAAGCCTAATAATTTTTAAAAATTAAAGTTGTGGTGAAATATACAGGTTATGGTTTAAATGTTTCTCTCAAAATTCTCATTGAAACTTAACACCCAATGCAATGGTATTAGGAGGTGTGGCCTTTGGGAGGTGATTAGGGTATGAATGGATTAGTGCTTTCATAAAAGGGGCTGGAGGGAGGCAGTGAGGTCCCTTTCTTTCTTTCTTTTTTTTTTTTTTTTTTTTTTGGCTCTTCTATTCTTTTCGCCCTCTGAGGATGCAGGCTTCAAGGCACCATTTTGGAAGCAGAGATTGGGGCCCTCATCAGACACCAAACCTGTCAGCCCCTTGATCTTGAACTTCTCAGCCTCCAGAACTGTGAGAATCAATGTCCATTGTTTATAAATTACTCAGTCTCGGGTATTTTGTTATAGCAGCATGAGCAGACTAAGGCAGTACACCCCATAGAATTGACTATTTTAACCACGTACAGTTCAGTGGCATTAAGCACATTCGCACTGTTGTGCCACATCACCACCACCCATCTCCAGAATGTTTCCGTCTTCCCAAACTGAAACTCCGCACCCATTAAACAAAAAACTGTTTAGGTAGGTTTAAAAACACCTTGCTTTTTTTGTTTGTTTGAGATGGAGTCTCACTCTGTTGCCCAGGCTGGAATGGCATGATCTTGCTGCAACCTCCGCCTCCCAGGTTCAAGCTATTCTCCTGCCTCAGCCTCCCGAGTAGCTGGGACTACAGGGGTGCACTGCCACGCCCAACTAATTTTTGTATTTTTACTAGAGACGGGGTTTCACCATGTTGTCCAGGATGGTCTCAATCTCTTGACCTCATGATCCACCTGCCTCGGTCTCCCAAAGTGCTGGGATTACAGGCATGAGCCACCTTGTTTTTAAAAGATATTTTTATATCTCTGAAATTAGATAAGTCTTGTAATTGGTGACATGTCATAGTTTAATTGCCAGTGTTTTTCATTCTTTGCAGCATATGAAACAGTGATGCATCTTACAATCAGTGGCACCTTAGATTTGATGAAATGGGGTGATTTTGTTTCTATACAGTATCTCTGGTTTTTGAGCCTTTGGGCCAGATGTACAGTCTCTCTTGTCCTACTGGGAGACATATCTCCTCCCTGACTGCAGATTTTCCCTCGAGTAGAGGAAGTGTCTTCCTGCATTGGACTATAGAATAGAATGCCCTGTGACAAGGCTATTTTCCCTTCCTTGGAAGAAGGTCCCCTCAAGGTAGGGGCTGAGTCTCTCCCATCAGCCTGTGAGCCCCTAAGGAGGAAGCCTGGGACCACCTTTGTGTCCTGTGTGTGTCTGGGCTAGTACTTGGAGCTCCCAACATAAGGATAATTATTCAACTTCATTTAACTCACAGCCATGGGTGTGGCTCCTCCGTGGGCGAGTGTGACCCCCACTGCTGACCACCTGGTTTCCTGAATGTGCCTCAGCACCCCTTACCCCCACCCTGGGCTCTTTCCCAGAGGATGCAGACTTATTGTCACAGCAACTAGATCCGGATAAGTCAAGGGTTAAACTGGGGGAATAGGGGTAAAAGAGGGGGACGACTTCTGGCATCCCAAAGACAAATGGAAATGGCCTCTGGGGTTCTGGGATATCTTTGTTCCAGCACTGATTCAACAGTACGGATGGATAATGGAGAACTAACCTAAAGCTCTGACATCCTCTTCTTTTTCGTAAAATGGGACGATACTCACTAAACCTCATCGGGTTCTGTAAGAATTAAATGGGATAATGTGTGTAAACATTTAGAAAGGCGCCCAGACCATAATTGGGGCTCAATTAGAAAAGTTAGTTATTTTCACTAGTACTCATGTTAATATTGTTTTCAACAGTTCTTATAACAGAGCCCATCTGACCTTCTGGCCTTAAATTCAGGCATGAAAAAGCCCAAAGGGAAAAATTCTAAAATGTTAATAGTAGAGTAGATTTAAGGAGTTAGTGTTTTAATTATCATATGTTTCCATTTTCCAGGTTTTCTGTATATCTTCTACAGTAATCAGAGGGGAAAAGCAATTTAAAAAAAAATACAGCTCTAACTTCTTTATTATGTATTTTGGAGGATCGTGGGGGTGGAAGTATTCTACAGACAGGGCAGGGAGATTCTGTGTCTGGGTGACTCAGTTGTCTATGGTGAGGGGGTGACTCAGTTGTCTATGGTGAGGGTGAGTGGTCAGACCCTCGTGGATGTGGCAGGGCCAGCTAGCAAGTGTGTGGGGGATGACAGCAGCCAGTGTGTGGGGCACCAGCCTTGGCAACTTGAGACTGGGGTGTCCTTGTCTCTGTTCTGTGCCTTTGCTGCCCTGTGCCCTTGCTGCTCTGTGCCCACAGTGACAAGGAGAAGAGGACAGTGACTGGGGTCTGGCCTTGAGTGCTTCCTTCCCAAGAAGATGCCACTAGCTCTCCCCTCTCAGAGCCACTGTAGCAAAGGAGTGATCTGGCAGAATAGTGGGGCAGCAGGGATCATGATGACAACACCCCTGGGCACCGTATACTGAGGGGCTTCCAGCTGCTCAGGCCCCAGAGCCTGTCCCCAGCCCCTGGAGCAGCACATATTCTCATCACCCTCACTTTGGAGTTAAGGAGGCTGCCATGAGACAAGTGAGGCAACTGCTCCAAGCTCACGCAGCCTGCATGTGGCTAAGATGACCCCAGATTGTCTTTCTGCAAATCTTGTCATATTTCAGCCAATCTGAGGCCTCATGAAGGGAAAGAGAGCAGAAAAGAGAGGGAAGAAGAGGCAAGAAAGAAGGTGATGTCCGGAGAAGGAATGGAAAGTAGAAGACAGAAGGAGGAGAAGTAGAATGGGGGAAGGGAAGGAGAGAAACTGAGGCAGAAGGGGAGGAAAAAGAGCAGCTGAAGACCCAAATAATCACTATCTGAGTTGCCAGCCCCTGTTCAGCCTGCAAATGGATTTCTCCAGAAGTCACTGTGCTTTGCTGGCCTCGAATGTCTCAAATGTCGGGCGAAAAAACTCTAACCAGATACCTCCTGATACCTGTTCCTTTTCAAACATTCCTGCTCCCTCCTGCTTAGCAGGACTCGACAGAGCCCTGAACCCTAAGCTCCTCTGAAGGGCAATTCCCTAGCCCACTATATTTTTGGGGTGCCTGGATCTACAGCCCCAGAAAAACAATCTGGAAATATTGACAACCTAATTCATTTACATAATCAGCCTCTTTTTTTTTCCCTACTCACAATTTAAACAACTTATTTATTTAGAGATCAAGCAATGATGGCTAATGAATTTTACACAAAGCATGCTAATAATGGGGCCTGCGGAACAGAAGGATAATCACAGCAGGAATTAGTTTTCTACTTAAACATCCTTCCTTTGCACCATATCAATCTAATGTGTCCAATATTGCCATTAACAACCAGATACATTGCTCAATTAAATTACAAAATGAGCTGCAAAGCCCTCGTTACATTTCGTGTTTAATTTGCACTGGTTTCTGCCTATCCGGGGAGGCCTGCATTATTACACCCACTCAACTTTAATATGCTCATGATGATTTGGGGTGGGTTAATGCAGCTGTCACCTACGAAATTAATGGAGGCAATTTTACAAAATATTAAACACCAGGCAGCCCGTTTAGGTGAGAAGCCCAAATGCTGCCTGGCCTCCTATTGAACCCTCCTGTGGTTGATTGGCAAAGCTTGCTGGAGGGCCCCTTGGCTTTAGGGGTTCCTCTCTGCCCAGGATCATGGACCAGGCTCCAACAAGCAGAGAGATTTTGGATTCTTTCTCTGTTTGGCACATCTTGACAGGGAAAATCGACAGCACCAATGAGCTAGGGTCTACTGGTATGGAGTCCAGCCGGCTAGAGCCCTGGGCCTGCTCATTTCCAACAACAAGCGGGCAGTTTGCACTCTCATGAGAAAGTGGACTGAAAAAGGAGTCCTGTGCTGGCTTGAGGATCTTCCTGATTCCAGTCCATACTGGCTCATCCTGAGCATTTCCTTATTTGGGGAGATGGTGAGGGTGGGAACATGCACTCAATGTTTCAGCCCTCTCTCCCACGGGTCAGGGAGGGACGGATCCCCAGATGCCACACCCCACATTCTATGCTGGGGAACAGTGTTGATGAACACTGGCTCACAAAGAGATCAGATCTGGCTTAAAAGACTTCCAGCTGGAGGTAAATAAGCCCAAGGCTAATGGACAATCTCTTTTCTGGACATCACTAAGGATTTGGGGCTGATTCTAGTGAGAGCTGGAGGAGCCCCGATTATGTCTATTAGAAATGGAGGGATTCATTGGTTAACTCAGCCTCCATCCCGGCTTCCTGATGTCACCCAGGCATGGAATGATGAAAAATGTTTCCTCATTTTGTCTGAGAAGAGTATAAAGTCCAGGAGCCAGAAATGAAACATGGATCCCCACAGAACCAGGCATGGGGTGTGGGGGCTGCCTCTGTACGGCCCTTCTCTGCTTGAGAGATCCATGTGGTCAAGAGTGAGAGGGAGGAGACTTGGCCCGGGTTCTGTGGGTTTCAAATATCTTTTTCCAGCTTCCAATCTACTCACCATCACACACACCGGTTGCTGTTTCTCCCTTTTCCTCTGCACCTGCCCTGTCATCATGGCCTCCTTCTTCCCGCTGTGGCACATGTGCACATATGGCAATTCCCCAGTTCTGTGTTTTTTTGATTATCCACTCTGCAAGGCTGGTTTCATTCCAGGACATTGGCACCCTCCTTCAGTCTGCTCTTAAGCCACAGGCCTTCAGAGGATGCAAACTGATGCCAGTATCCTTTTGGTGGAACCCACATTAGGACTAAAAATCCCCTTCCAGAAGAAATCATGCAAAACGTATGAAGTGATTTTGTACTCTCAGCTTCCTTGGATTATCTGTGCCATTGCCTCCCTCTATGAGTGCAGAGAGTAGAGAGTGGGGGCAGGTGCTCACCACCTTCCCCCAGGTGAGCCCATTTAAATTCAGAGCTTGGGCCACTAGGCTAGAGAAGAGGGTGTCTCTGCAGGCCGAGGGTGAGGAGGGATCAGGTGCCAACCCTCCCTGGCAGGAGAGCTCAGAGTGCTTTCTGAGAAAGGAACTGGAAGGCTGGCAGAGAGAGGGCTATGAGCTGTTCTCTGCAAGTCTCCTATGAATATGAGTAAAATGGACAGCAAAGATAACAGTTAACACTATCCTTACCTGTCCCCCATGTATCCAGCTGTACAGTGGCACTGTCCAGTCACGTGGTCACACTGCCCTCCATGGTGGCAAGGACAATCCTGGCTGCAGTTCTGGCCAAATGTCCCTGGTGGGCAGGGCTGGGCACACACTGCTCCCTAAAAGAAAGGTGGGAAGACATGCATGGTGGTGCTCCAGAAATGCCAAACTTTCCTGGGAATGGCACACCTGCTGTGGCTCCAGGGACCACCCAACTTCCCAGAAGAAGTTCAGACAGCTGGACACCAGGGCTCCAAAGCCCTCCTCTTAGAGATGGGAGATGGGAGACTGAGGCCAACTTGCTCATCCAGTTATTCAGCACAATTTAGGAACTGCCTATTGTATACGAGGTGCTGTGTGAGACACTAGGGGTGATTCGATTTGATTCCTGTCCTCCTAGTCTACCACAGAAAGAGCCAAAAAAACCGCTAAGTACAAGGCACTAAGTACTCTCACATGGGTACACAGTAAAGTGCTGAGAAGACATAAGGAAGGAGGCTGAGTAAACATGCTGGTATGGAGACATGCACTTTGCTCAGCTTCTTTCTCAAACCCAGCTGACATGAGAGTCAAAGGGGTACAGGTATAAACCCACAAAGAAAATAGGAATAGGAGACAAAGGATGTCACACACTGGAAGATGGAAAAGCAGGTGGAGGAGTGATAACTGCTTTGGTTTCTGCTTCCTGGGCAATGTTAAGTGCCTGCAAAGGGAGCGTCACGATGCTGGATGATGAAATCCTTTGTAACCTCAAAAAGCTCAGGAATCAGAGACACTGGGACCCTCCGAAGGTGAAGGTGCAGGTATGATCAAAACAGGACTGTTTCAAAGTTTATAAAATAGGGAATTAGACCCCCAATCTCTGCCCCCACCTTGAATAGCAGCCAGGTGAATTGTCCAAGTCTTTCAGAGAGGTTGGTGTCACAGGCTGTGGACAAGGGACACAGGCACAGATGAAGGTGGGGGTGGAACTCTCCTGCTGCTCTCTTCCCTGCTGCGCTCCTAAAGGCTGACTGCCGGACTGAACTCCCTGTGGCAGGAGGTTGGAGGGTTCCTTTCTAGGGACACTGAGGAGCTCAAGAGAAATGACCTAAAGATACTGATAGTTGAGGGTCCCATCAGTCAACACGCCTGACATCTCCCTCCACCCCCAGATGTCCATTTAGCTTTTCTGGGGCTCACTGTAAAACATGAACAGATGGCCAAGGATCACCAGATATTTGAAATAGGCCCTCACATGAAAGAGAAACACTGAAATAAACAAATAGGCAACAGGAACACAGAGGAAATAGGAACCATGCCTGGAGCAAGGAAAACCTAAAAAAAGAGAAGGAAAAAAGCCTCTATCATAATTAAAATGAACATGCTCATGTAGCTATAAGAAAACATTGCACCTATGAAAGAACAGAGTGCTATAAAATAGGATATCCAGAGAATAGGAAAGAGGTCTTGAAAATTAAAAATAAAATGGTGGAAATTAAAATGTTGCAATAGAAGAGCCAAAAGATAAAGTTGAGGAAATTTATAAAGTATACCAGAGAGAGAGAGACAAAGATAGAGAGATGAGATTAAAAATAATAGAGAAAATATAGAGGACCAATTCAGGTGGTCTGACATCTAATTAACAGGAGTCCCAGACAGTAGAACAGAGAAAATAGAGGTGAGTAAATTGATGGAAAATATAATAAAATTTCCCAGAATGGAAGGATGGAGAACCTGGGTTTCTGAACTGAAAAGGCCTACAAAGTCTTTAGCAAAAATATAAAACAAGACCCACATCAAGGCATGTTATCGTAAACTTTTATATCTCTATGGATAAAGAAATGATGTTAACAGATTTTAGAAAGAGGAAAACAGGCTAGGTATGGTGGTTCATGCCTATAATTCTAGCACTTTGGGAGGCTGAGGCGGGAGGATCTCTTGAGCCCAGGAGTTGGAGACCAGTCTAGGCAACAAAGCAAGATCTCATCTCTACAAAAACAAATAAAAATGAAAATACAAAGAGGAAAACAAACATACAAAAATCAGGAATTAAAAGGGTTTAGACTTCTTAACTAGAAGCCAGAAGACAACGGAGCAATGCCTTAAAAATCCAGAGGAAAAAAATCATTTCCAACTTAGAATTCTACACCCAACTAAACTAACACTCAAGTAGGGGACTCAGTAAAGACATTTTCAGATTTGAACAGCCTCAAAAAGTTAACCTTCCATAAACACTTTCTCAGAAAGCTATTGTAGGATTTGTTTTCCATCAAAAAGAATTACTCAAGAAAGCCGGGCACGGTGGCTCACGCCTGTAATCCCAGCATTTTGGGAGGCTGAGGTGGGTGGATCACCTGAGGTTCCAGACCAGCCTGACCAACATAGAGAAACCCTGTCTCTAATAAAAATACAAAATTAACTGCGCGTGGTGGCACATGCCTGTAATCCCAGCTACTGGGGAGGCTGAGGCAGGAGAATCGCTTGAACCTGGGAGGTGGAGGTTGCAGTGAGCCAAGATCACACGACTGCACTCCAGCCTGGGCAACAAGAGCAAAACTCTGTCTCAAAAAAAAAAAAAAAAAAAAAAAAAGAATTACCGAAGAAAAAGAAAGGCATGAATTCCAGGAACTAGGGACTGCAACAGAAGACAGAGGTAAAAGGAATCCCAGGATAGCAGTGAAAGGAAGCCCCAGAGGACAGCTATGCTGCAGGCCTGGAGAGCAAAGAGTTAGAGTTCAGACTGGAACAGAAGACACAGGCTTCTAAGAAACTTGCCTCAAAAACAAAACAAAAGCAAAAACTGGAGAGACTTCTAATGGGTCTGACCTTATTGAGAGGAGTTTGAGAGCTCTGTTAGAGAGTTTTAAGGATAAATTAGTAACAATACACATGTATATTAACATAAATATTAAAAAATAATTTAACCGAACTGGACATGGTGGCACCTGTCTATAGTCCCTGCTACTCAGGAGGCTGAGGCAGGAGGATCACTTGAGCCCAGGAGTTCAAGGCTGCAGTGAGCTATGATTGTGCCTGTGAATAGCCACTGCCCTCCAGCCTGGGTGACACAGCCAAATCCTGTGTCTTAAAACTTTTTTAAATGATTTAACCACAAATTGTAATATAACTCCACTGGGAGGGTGGGAGAGGGGTTGCGTGTTTGTATGTGTGTGTATGACAGAGCTGAATCTTATTCTATGGCAGAAAGTCAATGGATTCAATGACTGTCTAAAATGGAAAAGTCAAGAAACGGCTATAAAGCATGTTATGTAGAAAAATGGAGGGAAATGCCAGAAGAAATACCTAAAAGATTTGAAAGTGTTGCCTTTAGGGAGCAGGATTTGCAAATGGAGCAGGGGACTCCCCTGCCCCCCAGTATTAGCCTTGTGGTATTATATAACTTAAAATTACATGCATGAGTCTTAGGTTTTTAACAGATCTGAGCCTGCTCTTGTCTCCTGCTGCCCTTCCAGCCCTGCGCATACCCGACAGTCATTTCTCTTATGGAGATCAAGGATGTTCCTCCAATTAATTAATCAATTAGTTCAACACACAATTATTAAGCACCAATAATCACCAACCCTGCAGAAGCTAGTTTATTCAGGAAAATTGTGCCAGACCAGAGTCATCTTTCAAGATCATCCAGTTTACTTGTAATGAGTTAAACAGGAGGCCATTCAGCTCAGACTCTCCTCCACTCACAAGTCAGAAGTAGGGGGGCTAAGAGGAGGGGCTGAGGCGGGGAGGGAGGAGTGAAGGGCAGAAGCAGCCGAGGACAGTGAGAGAATGCGTGTGTGTGAGAAAAGGGGAGAGAAGAGTCACTCAGGCCAGGTGCGGTGGCTCATGCCTGCAATCTCAGCACTTTGGGACGTCAAGGCAGGTGAATCATTTGAGGTCAGGAGTTCAAGACCAGCCTGGCCAGTGAGGTGAAACTCCATCTCTAGTAAAAAATACAAAAATTAGGCGTGATGGCAGGTGCCTGTAATCCCAGCTACTCGGGAGGCTGAGGCAGGACAATCACTTGAACCTGGGAGGCGGAGGTTGCAGTGAGCCAAGATTGTGCCACTGCACTCCAGCCTGGGCAACACAGTGAGACTCCATCTCAAAAGAAAAGAAAAAAAGAAAAGTCAGAGTAGGGGTCCTTCTTCCTCCTGGAGGTGTGGGGGTACTCCAGGCATGGCGGGGGCCTCTCTCAGTGCACATTATAAGTTCTAGGTATTCAAGAGGGAGGAGAAGTCTTTCTGGCTTCTATCTGACTCAGTCTTCTACAGTCCTGGGCTGGATAAGGACACTCTTGGAAAAACTTTTTTTTTTTTTTGAGATGGAGTTTCGCTCTTGTTGCCTGGGCTGGAGTGCAATGATGTGGTCTCGGCTCATGGCAACCTCCACCTCCTGAGTTCAAGCGATTATCCCGTCTCAGCCTCCTGAGTAGCTGGAATTACAGGTGCCCGCCACCACGCCCAGCTAATTTTTGGTATTTTTAGTAGAGATGGGGTTTCACCATGTTGGCCAGGCTGGTCTTGAACTCCTGACCTCAGGTGGTCTGCCTGCCTCAGCCTCCCAAAGTGCTGAGATTACAGGCATGAGCCACTATGCCCAGCCAAAAAAACTTTTTTTTTTTTCCTAAGAGGTGGGGTCTCACTCTGTCATCCAGGCTGAAGTGCAGTGGTGCCATCCCAGCTCACTGTAACCTTGAACCTCTGGGCTCAAGTGATCCTCCCGCCTCAGCCTTCTGAGGAGCTGGGACTGCAGGCTCATGCCACCACATCTGGCCAGGTTCCTGTCCTTTTTAGTGCTTCTCAGACACAACCAGTGCTCTCTGAGGTCAATAGAGAAGTCTGGTACGTAGAATGCATCCTTCCGGCATTCCCTAGGGAAATCAAGCATCCTTGAGACTTTTTAGTGAAGTGGGTGAGCACCTCTTTCAGCCCCTGCTCAGGATTCCCAAACTGCAGGCATCCAAGCCCGCCGAATCTCTAGTCCTCTTCCCTGGTTTGAGCTCATGGGGCCTGAGAGAATTTGATATCTTGGAGGTCCTGTTGCCTGGTCTGGTGGGAAGAGCACTGGGTTCAAAGTCATGATTTGGGCTCAGATCCCAGCTCTGCCTCCTCCCAGATAGGTGAGCTAGGATAAGTCAGGTGATCATTCTGAGCGTTAATTTTCTCATCTATAAAATGGGAGTAGTAACTCCTAGTCTTCCAGGTGGTTATAAAGACGAAGTGAGATTAGAGATGTGAAGGAACCTAGTACAGTGCCTTAAACAGGGGGCACTTAATTAATAGTAATTGAACCAAGTTGACACCTGATGAGGTGGCACATGGTGGGAGCCCCATATATCCTGAGACTGAGAAGAGTAGAAGAGAACTGTAGGAGTCATCACCCACTGCTGGCTGGAAGAACAGCCTTTTGGGGAGAGGCAGGGGGAGAGAGCAGCCAGAGAAGTCAGCTTAGGAGAGGGCTATGGCCTGTGGTTTCTCTCCTGCTGCAATGAGCTGAAGTGTACCCCTTCAACATTTCTTTTTTTTCTTTTTTTTTTTTTTTGAGATGGAGTCTCGCTCTGTTGCCCAGGCTGGAGTGCAATGATGTGATCTCAGCTCACTGCAACCTCCACCTCCCAGGCTCAAGCAATTCTCCTGCCTCAGCCTCCTGAATAGCTGGGATTACAAGCATGTGCCACCACACCCAGCTAATTTTTGTTTTTAGTAGAGACTGGGTTTCATCATGTTGGCCAGGCTGGTCTTGAACTCCTGACCTCAGGTGATCCACCCGCCTCAGCCTCCCAAAGTACTGGGATTACAGGCATGAGCCACCGCGCCCGGCCAACATTCCTATGCTGAAGTTTTAACCTCCAGTACCTCAGAATGTGACTGTATTTGGAAACAGGACCTTTACATAGGTAATCAAGTTAAGATGAGGTCATATGGGGGGGCTCTCATCCAACATGACTCATGTCCTTACAAGAAGAGGAGACTAAGACAGACCCAGAAAAAAGACGACATAGAGACGCAGGGAGAAGATGGCCATCTACAAGCCAAGGAAAGAGGCTCAGAAGGAACCAACCCTGCCGACACCTTGATCTTGGACTTTCAGCCTTCAGAACTGTGAGAATCAGTTTCTGTTGTTCAAGCCGCCTAGTCTGTGGCACTTTGTTATGGCAGCCTCAACAGATTCATGTACTTGCCCTGTGGTCAGTTGAGTGTGTATCTCCAATTGTAGTGGGATCTTGGACTGCTGTGGCATCTAGAAGGTTGTACATGGGGTAAGGTGATATTTTCTGTTCCTCTCAGAACTGGTTAGACCAAATGGCTTTGTCAAAATCTGGACAACAGTCGCACTTTAAGAGGATCTTGGCAGCCAGGTCCAGTGGCTCATGCCTGTACTCCCAGCAATTTGGGAGGCCCGTAATCCCAGCACTTTGGGAGGGCAGATCACAAGGTCAGGAGATCGAGACCGTCCTGTCTAACACGGTGAAACCCCGTCTCTACTGAAAATACAAAAAGTTAGCCGGGCATGATGGCGGGTGCCTGTAGTCCCAGCTACTTGGGAGGCTGAGGCAGGAGAATGGCATGAACCTGGGAGGCGGAGCTTGCAGTGAGCCGAGATCGTGCCACTGCACTCCAGCCTGGGCAAGAGTGAGACTCCGTCTCAAAAAAAAAAAAAAAAAAAAAAGAGGATCTTGGCTAAGTGGAACATAAAAAGAGAAGGGGCCAAGATGGTGAAAGGACTTAAGGCCATGCCAGCTCTCCTGGAGGGGAGGCAACTCAGCCTCATCAAGCATCTGAAGGCATTTCTAATGATCAGTGATGCTCCAGGGTGGCATGGACACCCTCAATGGACAGTGAGCTGTGGTTGGTGTGGGTGCTGTGAAGGTGATCCAGGCCACAGGCCGGGAAGTGGGGCTCCATGAATCTTCCTTCTCAAACCTGAGCATCTGTGATGCTAGGCCTCGGCCCCAAAACCTCTCTCTCTCTCTTTTTTTTTTTTTTTTTTTGAGATGGAGTCTTGCTCTGTCACCCAGGTTGGAGTGCAATGGCGCAATCTTGGCTCACTGCAACCTCTACCTCCTGGTTTCAAGCAATTCTCCTGCCTCAGCCTCCGAATAGCTGGGATTACAGGTGCCCACCACCATGTCTGGCTGATTTTTTGTATTTTTAGTGGAGATAGGGTTTCACCATGCAAAACCTCTCTTTGGCCCTCTAGGATAACTGGTCCTATTTCCCAGCTCCTCAGCCTCCTCTCTTCCAGTCTTTTCTTTGTGTGTGTGTGTGTGTGTGTATGCATGTAGGCACACACACACTGCATCCAGTCCCCAACATAAGACTGTGAACTCCTAAGGGTGGGGGATGTCAATCCTATTTCCTCCTGCCTCTCTGTCTCTAGTGCCCACTCACATGAAACTACTCAGACTTGGTTTCTCTGCTTTGAAAGGTCTCAGAGCCCAGAAAAAGAGGAGAAACAATTCCCCAGGCTCTTTGCAAAGACCCCTCCTGAAACAGGCTTCATGTTGGGCTAGCGGAATATCCTGTGGGCATGCTTAGGGCCTGGTGGCCAGGAATCTCTGAGGAGGGGCCTGGAGGGCCAGAGTTCCTAGCAGCTCCTCTCTCCAGTTCCACACAATGGCCTGGGTCTTTGGGGAGGTGCATGGTGTGAATAAGCAATCTCTGTATCCCTGAG
This sequence comes from Pan troglodytes, assembly GCF_028858775.2. Taxonomy (NCBI): domain Eukaryota; kingdom Metazoa; phylum Chordata; class Mammalia; order Primates; family Hominidae; genus Pan; species Pan troglodytes. Next base: position 57,968,581 of record NC_072414.2, read on the forward strand.
TTGGAAAATGTGTGGTTGAAGTCACATAGGGCCATCGGGAAGTCAGGCAACAGAAGATGCTAAAGTGGGAAGCCTTCTCCCCAGTATCCATTCCTTGGTCCCAGCTCTCCCTGGGAGGAGCCTCAGGCATGAATGCAACTTCATTATACAGTGACTCTGCATGCACAAGGGGTATTAATAATTCATACAAATCTGCAAGTTAAATGCTATGTCAAAAATAGAAATTCAATTGTCTACAATAAAATTAAAAACATAAAGTCCTCAAATCCAAAGGCTTCTATCGACAGTTTCCTGTCATCTGGAAAAACAAACCTCTTGCTGTGCTGGGGAGAAATACAATCCCTCCATGTGTTTGCTTCTCACCTTCCCCCTGTTCAACCACCCGAGCCTCAGCAGTGTCTCCAGAGAGGGCTTTACAGGCAAAGGGATGCTGTGTGCTTGTTCTCCCCACCACATCCTGATCCAACCTTTCTGCTGCAGCTGGGCCTCTGAGGACCCAGCCTGCTGGGTGGATTTCTGAAAGCTGGTTGGAGATGAGAGGGTCTTTCCAGAGACTGGTTCAGGGTGGAAGAAAAGGTGGTGGCGGTCCCTTTTTCTTCCTCAGAGGAGACAGACAGATGGACAGACAGACAGCAAGGGCTGGGAGTCAGAAGACTTGGATTCTAGCTCCACCTCACTCCTAACCACCAGTGTGGACTTGAACAGGTCCCTTACCCTCTCTGAGCCTCAGCTTCTTCATCTGAGAAAGGAAGGTATTGACAGACCAGTGGGATTCAAATCTCTTAAAGCTGGGAAACCCTGTTTTTATGTGAAATCTTACCTAGAGCACCTCAATATAGAAACTAGATTAAAATGGAGAGGTGGGGGTGGGGTGGGCACCAGAGTCCTAATGATTAGGCTCCTGCCCCCACTCTCCCTCAAGAAACCCTAGGGTTCTGTGAAACACAGAAGGAAGTCCTATGGTCTGGATCAGTTCTTTCCAAATGCAGACCTGCAGACAGGACTGGCTGCCTCAGAACCATCTGGGGAGCTTATTAAAAATAGAGATCCCCCAGTCCCAGGAGGTCACAGATGCAGCCTGGGAATCTGTATTTTAACCCCCCACCACCCCCTTGTCAGCTCTGGGGTGCAGTCAGGTTTGGATACTGTGGGACCAAGTGGTCCCCAAGGTCCTTTCCTGCCCTAAAAAAATTCTGTCAAGACTGTGCCTGCATCGATGGGCCCTGCAGGTGTCCTCCCATCTGTCCCTGTGACCTCTGCATTCGCAGCCTCCTAAAATATCCTGCTTCTGCTCAGCAGCCCTTTCCTCTCCGGCTTTGCAAAGCCTCAGGCCCCAGGGGAGGTGGTGGACTGTGTCGCTGAGCTTCCCCTGAAATGGAGCGTGTTACTGGAGAGTCAGAGGCAGGGACGCAGCCCAGGAAGGTCAGCTTCAGCTGACTCACTGCCTCTAAGGGCTTGGTCTGCGAGGCAGGCACTGACAGGCAGGGTGTGTTGGCTAAAAGGAGGCTTGTGGAGGGTCTGTGGCACCCAGGGATAGAAATCAAGCCATCATAGAGGGCTTCAGAGTTTGCAAAAGACTTTGGACATGCACAGCCTCACATGAGCCAGCCTCCAACCATGGCAGCTGGGCAGGGCAGGGCTCACTGTTGTTATATCAGTTTTGTACTTGGGGGAAGGGGAGTAATTGAGGCTTTTTTCAGGGTCAACATTGGCTTTGAGACCTGAATTTAGGCCCATGAGGTTACAAATCTTACCCTCCTTTCCCACAGTGGTTTTTCCCAGACATGAGACCTGGGCTGCTTCAGGCTACATCAGAATCACCTACAGTACCTGTTAAAATACAGATTCTGGGGCCCACAGAATCAGAATGTGTGTGTATGTGCAAGTGCAGGGGGCGAAGTTAGATAAATTCAGGTCATCCATACCCGCTGTTTCTCCTCCTTTCCCAGCCTTTTCTGCCACCTCTGGCCCAGGGCCCATGGCAGCTCATGTGGGTGCTCACGCCCAAAGACAAAGCTAATCTTACAAGAAGAATTCAATTTCTTTGCACACGAGAGACCACAGGCTCAGAGAGGTGAGTAACTTGCTTCAGGCCACACAGCACTTAGAGATGGCAGACCTGGGATTCAAAGCTGTGTCCATGGCACCACTGGCAGCGTTTAGTGATGCCCTATGGTGATAAATAGGAGGGAGGGTATTCAGAGTGGGAGAAGAATTCAGCTTTTTTTTTTTTTTTTTTTTTTTTTTTTTGTGAGACAGAGTCTCACTCTGTCGCCCAGGCTGGAGTGCAGCAAATTGATCTTGGCTGTGACCTCTGCCCCCTGGTTCAAGTTATTCTTGTGCCTCAGCCTCCCGAGTAGCTGGGATTACAGACGTATGACACAATGCCTGGCTAATTTTTGTATTTTTAGTAGAGATGGGGTTTCACCATGTTGGCCAGGCTGGTCTCAAACTCCTGACCTCAAGTGATCTGCGGGCCTCGGCCTCCCAAAGTGCTGGGATTACAGTCACGAGTACCATGCCCGGCTAGTTTAGCCTTTTAAGGTATGTGTGAGTGATGAAGGCTCAGCCCTCCAGTGCCCCACCCAGATCCTTTGGGCCCACTTACCGTCCAGCCTGGGGGGCAGGCACACTCGCCAGTGATGTGGTGGCAGGTGCCCCCATTCTGACAGGGGCAGCGCAGCTCACAGTGAGCTCCATGGCTCCCAGGAGGGCACAGCTCCTCGCAGCTGCATGGAGAAGCAGAGGTGTTAGACACAGCAGCATTCAGATCAGGTGGCAGGGCCCCAGTGCTCCAGGGTTCCCTAGGAATTCCTCCGCAGTTAATGGATCTGTATTAGGCACAGCGTCGGCTGAACTGCAGTCCTGCTCCCTGCCAGGAGGGGGAAGCAAGGCTCAGACTGAATACATTGGAATGTAGGGTGCTTGGGCCAATACTTGTGGGATGACTTAAGTGTTCTTAGTGTAAAGAAGAGTATTCTGGGGAGGAGGCTGAGGAAGGCTTCCCAAGGAGGAAGGCATTTTACTTGGGCCTTAAAGGTGAAGTTAATTTAACCAGGAGAATGGAAGGAAGGGCATGCCAGGCCAAAGTCATTGCATTAATGAAGGCACTGAGAAGTGCTCATGGTTCCCATCTTTAAGAATCCACCTAGATTCAGAGAGGGGAAGAATCTGGAGCACGTTCCTTCCAGGCTCAGGAAGGCTCCCAGCTCCCATGACAGGCTCATTTGCAGGGACTGGGCGCTGTTGAAGGGTGGGGCAGGATTTGCATGGGGTCTTGGTCTTGGGCCTTCATCCAATGGCCCTGGCCTCTAGCTCACTAGGACTTGGGAGCTGGCCAGACATCGGGGTAGGGAACACCCTCAATCAACAACGTCTCTGTGGTCAGAGTCCTTGGCCACCCCTCAGGATCTAGGCTGTTGGAGAGGCCACAGAGCCTGCTACAGGGTTGGGAGGAGAACTTCAATCTTGCCTCTGAGGGGGTCTCAGCTAAGCAGTCTTGTAGGTCTCCTGTCAATACTACTCTCTGGGGAACTGGAATGAGGGGCTGTTTGGTGTCTGGGGAGAGAAAGTAGGGGAGAGGAACAGGCGGAGTAATCCTCCCAAATCTGTACATGGTATCTGCCTAGGACCCTCGCCTCTCTCTGTCCCAAATGCCCTAGAAGGGAAGGCCCCAGGTGAGCAGCATCATTTGGGTAAGGTCAGAAGAGACTTTCAAGATAAGGGCTGTCTCTGCCAGGAAGGGCCTCCTGGGAGGGTTTTAGGGAGTGCCCACTCGGGCAGTCTCAGGAAGGACCAGTCAACGCGGTCCTGGAAGGAAGGAATCTGAGACCTGCGTGGGTGAGGCCTGGGCATTTAGACTCACAGGAGATTTCACAGCCAAGACTATCCCTCCTGGTCCCACCACCCAGCCCACCCACAAGGAGCCCAGGGCTGGGCGTGCAGCTGCGGTGAGGGCAGCCACTCCAGGCCCCGCCCCAGCCCCTCCACCTCCTCTACCCTCCTGACCCAGGCACCCTCCAAGTCCCGCCCCTCCAGGTCCCGCCCTTTCAGGTCCCGCCCCTCCAGGTCCTGCCGCATGACTCACTAGACGCCGGTGTAGCCAGGTGCGCAGAGGCACTCGCCGGTGCGGGGGTCGCAGCTGGCACCGTGTCGGCACTGGCACGGCAGCTGGCATCCCTTGCCGTGGGTGCCAGGCGCGCAGAGCTCCTCGCAGCGCCATCCACGGAAGCCGGCGGCGCACACGCAGGCGCCTGTGATGGGGTTACACAGGGCGCCGTTCTGGCACTGGCACCGGTTGCTGCAGTGGGGCCCCCAGTGGTCGCTGTCGCAGCCTGCAAGAGACGGGACAGTCAGGGATCAGGAGCCCCGAAGGCTCTCCTTGGGGCAGGGGCCAGGAACCGATGCCCATGCGGCCTTCCCATCTTTGCAGCGCTCCTCCCTGGACAGGTGGCAGCAAGGGGTGCCTGGGTGGAAGCTTTGGTGCCTCATAACCTGCATCAGTTCTTCCACCAAGCCATGCAAATAGTCACACAGGCTAAGAAGGGCAGAGCGTTTGTTTCCTCAAGGCAGCTTCAGAACCCATCTCCTGGTCCGGCCATTCTCTTCCAACCAAATGGCTGCCCTAAGCCCCCCTCTCCTGTATTGAAATTCCGGAGCCACAAGCTGTTTACATCCCTCTTTGCTAAGCTCTTGGTTGGCTGCCTGTTTCTGCTCCTTTCTGCCGGGCCCTTTCTTTTCCCATCTGCCACCCCTCTTCTCTGTGACCCTACCCCTCTTCTTGGGACCTGCGGGACCCAGCCCATTCCAGCTCCCATTTCTCTATCTTTCCTGCCCGCTTCTCCCTCTTCCCCACACGCATTGGTTTTCTCACCATTTGCATTTCACTCACTCTCTGGGAATATTTCCTCTAACTCCCTGCCCCTCCCCTGGCTCCATCTCCCTGTCACCCTTTTCATCTCTTCCTCATGCTTCTTCCTTTCAGTAATGCTTACGCCCCCTGGTTGCTTCAGCTTCAGTTCAGTTTCATTACTTTCCAAGCAGCCAGCTTCAGAAGGAGCAGGAAAAAGAAAGGCTTCCCTGGGAAGTAACAGGCAGCCTTCCAGATCTTTACATGTAATTAAATGTTTCAAAGAGAGATAGCTGAGCCAGTGTTGCAGAAATTCACACTCTACGGCTATGGAAAGGGGCTGAATAGCAGAGCCCCAGAGAGGTCACCAAGCCTGCTGCCACCTCCCACTCTGACCCTCACCTGATGCATATGGGACACACAATAACAAGATGTCCTCAGTTATAGCCTCATTCGCTCGAATTCTGGGGTGAAAGTAGGGTGTGGAGTTCAGGCATGGACAGGCACACATAATGTTCTGGGAGAAGTTGGATGGAAAGAATGATTGCTCCCAGCTAAGGAGACCAGGCAAGGCTTCTTAAAACAGAAGCCATCTCAAGTGGGCTGTAAAGGATGTCTCACTTGTCTGCCTAATAGGGTGAGCAACCATCTTGCTTTCAGCACTGAAAGTTCCACATTCTGGGAAATCCTTCAGTCCTGGACAAACTGGAGTGGCCGGTCACCGAGATTATCTGTTGCTGTTTGTGCTCCAGGTTTCTAGGGTTTAGACACTCAGAGAGGAAAGGGGGCAGGTGAGTGGGACTGGGAAGGTGTCACTGGGGTAGACTCAATATAAGCAAAGATACAGAGGCGTTCAAGTGTTGGGCGTGTACAAGGGTACAAGGTTCCAGTGTGGCCAGTAAGTGCATGTGGTCTTTGGGGGCTGAAGGTTGGTGGAAGGATCAGCCCCACCAGTCCCCGACATGTCCCTCCTACCTGCTGACCAAGGTCAAGTGGTCAATGTCATGGAGTCTGCCTATCATCCAGTAGCAGACAGAATCACCAAGGCCTGGAACTCCCATTACCCTATCTTGGTTCATCCCTTCTTCATCTGTGCCCCAAGTATTCACACACACACAAACTGAGCTGCCAAGTTATGAGTGAGTCTCACCCTATATTTTCCACCTGCTATTACAGTGAGTAAAGAAAAAATTAAATCCATTTATAGCTACAGCCTCCACTCACATTGAAAAAGGCTCACAGAAGGCTGGACACCGTGGCCCATACCTGTAATCCTAGCACTTTGGGAGGCCAAGGTGGGTGGATTGCTTGAGCTCAAGAGTTCAAGACCAGCCTGGGCAACACGGTGAAACCCCATCTCTACTAAAATACAAAAAATTAGACTGGCGTGGCAGCATGTGCCTGTAGTCCCAGCTACTTGGGAGGCTGAGTCAGGAGAATTGCTTGAACCCGGGAGGCAGAGGTTGCAGTGAGCTGAGATTGCACCACTGCACTCTAGCCTGGGCGATAGAGCAAGACTCCATGTCAAAAAAAAAAAAAAAAAAAAAGGCTCACAGGACAGAGAGTGACTGAGTATCCAGCAGTCCAGCACCTCCTACCTCATCCTCTCTTTGGGACACACACTCAGTGAGCAGAAGGACTAGCAGAATTATCTATGGTAACTTTCTCTTTTAGTTGCCAAGCACATGTAGTTGAATTCACATAGCTTATTGTCCATATGTTGTGACTCTATTATGATAATGACAACCACATTTTACTTATTTATTTATTTATTTATTTTGAGACAGAGTCTCGCTCTGTTAGGCAGGATGGAGTACAGTGGTGTGATCTCGGCTCACTGCAACCTCTGTCTCCCAGGTTCAAGCAATTCTCCTGCCTCAGCCTCCCGAGTAGCTGGGATTACAGGTGTATGCCACCACGCCTGGCTAATTTTTGTATTTTTAGTAGAGATGGGGTTTCACCATGTTGGCCGGGTTGGTCTCAAACTCTTGACCTCAGGTGATCCACCTGCCTCAGTCTCCCAAAGTGCTGGGATTACAAGCGTGAGCCACCATGCCCGGCCAGACAGCCACATTTTAAAAGCTCCCTGTGTGCCAGGCACCATCCTAGAAGTGCTACGTACATGACTGAAATTTAATCCTCACAACAACCATGTAAGTTAGGTTTTCTTATTTTCCCATTTGACGGAGAATATACGGTCAGAGAAGTTAAGTGATTACCTGAGGTTACAGCAAGAGCAAGCCCAGGTCTCCTGGTTCTAGCTCTCCCCACTGCAGGTCTTTGGGACACTTTCTGGAGGATGAGTCCAAGGAGTGAAGTTTAGAGGTGGCCTTGGGGACAAGGTGGCAGCCACGAAGCACAGATCAGGGATACCACAGAGACTAGCCACTTCTTCTCTGTTCGTCACTGTGAACCACCCCAGGATCCAGCACAAGGAATTTCCTTCGTTTGTTGGAGCTGCAGTTACTGCCCTGAGACCTTGGTTCTGTATGAAACTGTTGGAGCCAAAAGGCAGTTTGTTCTCGGTGCATCGCAGGGCATACAGTTATGCTTTGCTTATCAAACAACCTCTGTTCTTTCTGGCACAGCCAAAACCCAGTAGGAAGCAAAACTAGCCGCCTGATAAGGAAGCCAGAATATTGTCATAAAGTCCACATGGTAACACTTGGGTGTTTTCATTCTTCTGCTTGTCCATTCAAAAACATTTACCAAGGACCTGCTACTGCCAGAAAGCACCCTGCCCTATTGGGGTGCACAGTCTAGTAGGGGCAGAAATGCTGGAGCAGCATTCATGGTACCCTACGAAAGTGCTCTAATAAGGGCAGCTCAGGGGATTATAGAAGGACATGTAAACACAATTCTATTAAGCCTGGCACTCTGCTTTCTCACAACACAGACTGGCATGTGAGTGTGTGTGTATATGCACATGTGTATGTTTGTGTCTGCATTTATTTATTTATTTTTTTTGAGACAGAGTTTTGTTCTTGTTGCCCAGGCTGGAGTGCAGTGACACGATGTCAGCTCACTGCAACCTCCACTTCCTGGGTTCAAGCGATTCTCCTGCCTCAGCCTCCCGAGTAGCTGGGATCACAGGCACCCACCACCATGCCCAGCTAATTTTTCGTACTTTTAGTAGAGACAGGGTTTCACCATGTTGGCCAGGCTGGTCTCGAACTCCTGATCTCAGGTAATCTACCTGCCTCAGCCTCCCAAAGTGCTGAGATTATAGGCGTGAGCCACTGCACCTGGCCAATGTCTGCATGTTTTATGGGGCTCCTAAAAAGTATGTGAGCAAGAGCTCTGTGTCATAGTAAGAAACTATGGAAATAGGAAACACTTATAGATGAAAAAAAGCAAAGCAACTTGCAGCCATTAATATAGGGGCAAATAGCCTCTCATATCCAAATTGACAGGAAGAAGTGACATTCAATTTAGAATATTCTGATTAAGGAAGCAGAGAAGTGTGTAATTCATTCCAGAGAAATTTCCCACCAGAGTGATTAAACAAAAAAAACAATGTTAGGGTTCACAGGGATAAGCTTCAGTTATCTAGAAAATTCACTTAAAACACCTCATTCTCCAGCAATGACAGAGAAATGAGGCAGAGCTGCAGCGAGTCAATTATCAACTCTGCTGAAGGTGACTAAAAACTACCGTCATTATAATTACAAGAAGACTTTGCATTCTTTCACAGAGAATTGCAAACTCTTACCAATTTGGCCTTGGAATGTCACCCCTCACACATTTCTTTTTTTCTGTCCCAGGCTTTCCTTCCTAATTATATTGGGCTTTGGCTGATGTTTCCTTTTTTTTTTTTTTTTTTTTTTGAGACAGAGTCTCAACTCTGTTGCCTAGACTGGAGTGCAGTGGTGCAAACTCGGCTCACTGCAACCTCTGTCTCCTGGGTTCAAACAATTCTTGTGCTTCAGCCTCCCGAGTAGCTGGGATTACTGGCTGATTTTTTAAGTGGCTAGATTGTCTCTGGGCAGCTACTGAGGGCTGAAGGGCACCTGGAAGTGTGTGGCCTGGCTTGTTCTGTTCCTCGAGGCTGGGCAACTCACCCCCTTCCCCTGCTGACTGCTTCAGACTTTGGGGTCCAGGCTTAGTGTGCCCCTGGGTCCCCAAGAGGGCAAATGGCTTCACCACCATCTTCTTCACCGACAGGCTTTTAAATTTGTAACTACAGTTGATCAGGCAGTTACTAATGCCAAGTTATGAGATAAAGGTGCAAAGTGAATTTTCTCATTTAATTCTCACAACAACCCATAATAATAGCACTTGCTGCAGATGGACATGGTATGCTGGCAGCCAGCCTGGGCTTAAACAGCCACCCTTGAAAATCCACAAAGAGGTGAGAGCGGAGACTGATTTTCCACAAGTGCCTTATTCAGGGACTGGTTTATGTGCGAATGGTGGGCGTAGGTCCTAGGTTTTCCATGACTGGCCCTATTTCCCAAAATTTTATTCTCTTAAGATTATCTATTGTTTACTCAGATTTTTTTTCTATTGTGGTAAAAGATATATAGCATACAAATTTCCATTTTAATCATTTTTAAGTGTGTAATTCAGTGGCATTAATTACATTCACAGTGTTGCACCAACTATCAGCACTATTTCCAAACTTTTCCATCACCCCAAATAGAAAAACTCTGTAGCCATTAAGCAGTAACTCCCTAGTTCCTCCCCTACCATACTGGTAACCTTTAAGTTTCTTTCTTTCTATTTTATTATTCTTATTTTTTTGACAGAGTCTTACTCTGTCACCCAGGCTGGAGTGCAGTGGTGCGATCTTGGCTCACTGCAACCTCCACCTCCTGGGTTCAAAGGATTCTCCTGCCTCAGCCTCCTGAGTAGCTGGGATTATAGGCATGCGCCACCATGCCTGGCTAATTTTTGTATTTTTAGTAGAGATGGGGTTTCACTGTGTTAGCCAGGATGGTTTCGATCTCCTGACCTCGTGATCTGCCCGCCTTGGCCTCCCAAAGTGTTGGGATTACAGGCATGAGCCACAGTACCCGGTCTTTTTTTTTTTTTTTTGATGGAGTCTCGCTCTGTCCCCCAGGCTGGAGTGCAGTGGTGCGATATCTGCTCACTGCAACTTCTGTGTCCCAGGTTCAAGTGATTCTCCTGCCTCAGCCACCTGAGTAGCTGGGACTACAGGCGTGCATCATTACACTCAGCTAATTTTCCTATTTTTTTGTAGGGATGGGATTTCACCATGTTGGCCAGGCTGGTCTTGAACTCCTGGGCTCATCGATCTACCTGCCTCGGCCTCCCAAAGTGCTGGGATTACAGACATGAGCCACTGCACCTGCCCTCTGTCTTTATGAATTTGCCTGTTTAGATATTTCTAGATTCTAAATGGAATCATACAATATCAGTCTTTTGTATCTGGCTTATTTCACTTTGCATAACATTTTCAAGGTTCATCCATGTTGTAGCCTGTATCAGGACTTCATTCCTTTTTATGACAGAATAATATTCAATTGTATGGACAGACTACATTTTGTTTATGCATTCGTCTGTTGATGACACTGAGTTGTTCCACCTTTTGGTTATTGTCTACAAGACAACAGTGAACACTGGGATATAAGTATCTTTTAGAGTCCCTGAAGACAATTCATTAAAGGGACACAACTAAATATATTTTGATGCCGTTATGGACTGTACTAGGAATAATAAATAATGCGGCCGACCATTACTTTTCTGCCTTCACTACTGTATAGGAAGGTTTAGGTGCCTGTGCCCAGTCTGCTGCATTAGCCCTGCAGTCTCTCTGGGCTGGAGGAAGACAGGAGCTAAGGTGTGTCCTTGGTTTGTGATTGCCCTTTACTTTCCCCGCATCCACCATCTGGTCCCACCCTGCAGCCAGCTCAGCGGGGCACAAGAAGAGCTGTCAGCAGTGCTGTTGAAGGTCACTGGCCAGCCCTTCTCCCAGCTACCAAAGAACCCCCTCCCAGCTGCTTGTAGGATTCACTTCTTCAGACAGTGGTTCTTGGCCTGGCTGCAGATCAGCATCACTGGGGCAGTTTTAAGAAACACTCTTGCTTGGGCTCTACCCATGGCCATTCCAAATGAATTGGTCTAGGGTGGTAGGGCCCAAGCATAGGTCCCTTGAAAAGCTCCCCAGGTGAGAACTCTTTTTTCCCATGATCTCTGTTCTCACTGGTCCTCTCAGGGAGATGTGCAGGAGGATGCTGGGCTGGAGGTGGGGTGGGAGAGAAGGTTAGTCCTTCCCATTCCATAGACAGGAATCCTGAGACCCAGCAAGGAGGAGGAGTCGGCCTCTGAATTGAAGGTCAAGGGATGGAAACGAACCTGGAAGCCACTGCCCCTGAGCTGCCCCAGCTTGTACTAAGGACTGGGCCAAGGCCCCCACCTCCCTTCTCCTCTCCAGCAATGGGAAGGCCTGATGCAGTCACAGCCCCTCCCAGAAAGGTCTGTGGCCCCCAATCTCCCACCCCACCCGCAGAAGCAGCAGTAAGAGCTGACAGGTCACGGGATTGCTCCTGAGTTTACAAAGCAGTAGGCAGGGAGGCAGAGATGGAGCAGCAGCCGCCGGAAACCATTCCAGCTGATAAATAAAGTGACTTCCCAGTGAGTGAGGCCATTTGTCAACTGACTTGCCCCAGTAAAAGCAAAGTCAAGTTCTCCGAGGCTGAGCCCCTTGCTCTTTCCAGGCCTAAGCTGCAATTCTGAGGGAGCACTGAAGGATGGGTCAGAGCCAATGCTGGGTACTCCTGGGCAGCCTCCTCCCCTCTTTGGGCCTCTGTTTTTACATCTGTAAAACAGGTTTGGATCAGTGGTTCTTGCCTGGAGTAGGTCACCCTCCCCAAGACAGCATCTGGAAATGGGAGGGGGGAATTTAGCTTGTCACAAATAATCCCAGGGACAATTGTACACAATTTAGAACTGTATCCTGGCTGTGTGCAATGGCTCGTACCTGTAATCCCAAAACTTTGGGAGGCCGAGGAAGGAGGATCACTGAGATTAGACACTTGAGACCAGCCTGGACAACACAGTGAGACCCTGTCTCTACCAAAAGCTAAAATTATCTACCAAAAGCTAAAATTATCCAGCTGTGGTGGTGCACACCTGTAGTCCCAGCTACTTGGGAGGCTGAGGTAAGAGGATCACTTGAGCCCAGGAGGTCGAGGCTGCAGTGAGCTATGACTGTACCACTGCTCTCCAGCTGTGCAACAGAGACTCTGTCTCTAAAAATAAGATAAATAAAATACAAATAAAAAATGCCAAAGATGTCCCCATTAAGAAATACTGGGCCAGATGCGGTGGCTCACACCTGTAATCCCAACACTTTGAAAGACTGAGGCAGGAGGATAGCTTGAGTCCAGGAGTTCAAGACCAGCCTGGGCAACGTGGCAAAACCCCATCTCTACTAAAATTATAAAAATTAGCTTGGTGTGGTGGCATGTGCCTGTAGTCCCAACTACTCAGGAGGCTGAGGTGGGAGAATTGCTTGGGCCTGAGAGGTCGGGCTGCAGTGAGCTGTGATGGCGCCACTGTACTCCCGCCTTGGTAACATGGTGAGACCCTGTCCAAAAGCAAGCAAACAAGCAAGCAAGGGAAGAAAGGAAAGAAAGAAAGAAAGAAAAGAAAAGAAAAAAAAGAAAAGAAAGAAAGAGAAAGGAAAAGAGAAGAAAAAAGAAGGAAGGGAAAGGGAAGGGAAGGGAAGAAAGGAAGAAAGAAAGAAAGAAAGAAAAACAAACAAACACTGGTAGGTAAATGCTGGAGACTCTTCAAGTCCCAATGCTGTGTGATTCTCTGCCCTGTTGCCAAATGTCCCCACTTGAGAAACAGGCCAGAGGACGCAGTGATAGGAGGTGTGTTTGTATGAAAAAGAAAAATTGGAGGTGGTTACCCGAGCTCTGAGCTGAGCTATCACTCAGTTTCCTATCTTTCTGCCACTTAGATTGTTGGAATTAAATATTAATAGACCAAGGTAGATTAAAACCCAAATCTCCTGACACAGTCCCTAAGCCTAGAAGATGCTGACAGCACAGGATTATAATGATGTATCATTAGCTCTTAGTGATCTATTTATTACACTTGTTACTCAGTGTTACTTAACCACACTGTCTATACCTCCCTTAAACCTCTTACCTCCCTTGATGACCTCCAAGGGGAGGCTGGGATTCACAGAGGCTGTGGCTCCATATCCCACCCATCTCCTAGGGTAGCAGGGATGGAGGAGTGAGCACACGCACGTGGGGAAAACCCTAACCCTGAGAGCTTACCAGGGACCAGCTGCATTCTCCCATGGGTTGTTTCCTCTAATTTTCTTACTAATCCTGTGCCAGTTATTCATACCCTGCCTCATTCCAAAGAGGATCTGAGTTAAACCATGTGAGATGTGATTATGATTCCATTTTCCAATGAGAAAACTGAGGTTCAGAGACATTAAATAACTAAATCAGGGCTTCTCAACCTCCGCACATTTTGGGCCAGAAAATTCTTTGCTATGGGGAACCATCCTGTGCATTGCAGGGCATTTAGTGGCATCCCTGGCCTCTACCCACGAGATGCCAGTAGTACCTCCCCAACACACATACACACAATTGTGGCAATCAAAAATGCCTCCAGATATTGACAAACATCCCCTGGCAGTGGGTAACATCACCTGATTGTGAAAGGTGAAGTTGAGAGTCATATATTGGCTTTCTTTACTGCTAGGCTTTCTTTAAAGTCATCTTGTGTACACTCCACATTTTACAGGTCAGGAAACTGGGCCAGAGAAGCTGAATGACTTGCCCGTGAACACACAGCTAACAAACTGGAGAGCTGCATTTGAAACTAGCTGACTGTATCCATCTGGGGCTCTTTGCCTCCCATCACACCAGCTATTACGAGATGAGAGGCTCAATGTCAAACAATTATCAAGCACCTATCATGTTAGGGGCTCAGAAGCCTGCAGTCAGTTTGAGAAACAGACAAGCAAATGGGAAACTGTCAGAACACGGGGTGATGAGAGGAGCTCTGGGCAAGCTGCCTGCTAAAACTGGGGAGGGTGCTCCACTGTCAGGCTAGAGACAAGGAGGCCCGGGAGCGGGCAGTGTCTCGGGCAGCAGGGCAGGAGGGGGAACAAAGGCCATGGGTACATTCAATGCCCTGAGCAAAGGCAGTTGCTCCAGCTCATTACCTTCCTCATCTCTATTGCCATAGCTTCCACCACAGCTCCAGGCAGCCAGGTCCATTTCAACCAGGAGTGTCACCATCAACATTTCAGGAGTGAGTGGGGAGATTCAGGAGCAGTTTTATCAGAGCCGGGCATCTCTCTGCAGATGGCTGAATCGAAACCAACACTGAGCCCCTGCTTCAAATATCACTGCACCTGCTTGGCACTGCACCATTAGGACCCCGTTCCTCCAGGGCTGCAGGAATCCCTATTAAAATGCAAACAACCCCGTTTGTGCCTCTGTGTGTGGGGGGGGTTAGTCATATCCTGAGGCACTATCAGCCATTAATATCTCAGTTATCTCTTAATATCCAAGTGGCAATTAGCAGATCTGGAAGCCAGATTCAGCAGGGTATGTGTATGTTTATTAACCTGCTTTAGGAGAGAGGAGGTGGGAAGATGGGAAAGTCAAATTTATCAACTTCAGGGACTTTATCAGGGACTTTATCGGGGACTTTTTTTTTTTTTTTTAAATCAGCAACTGCTCTGGATGTAGAATGCCACAGTATTGTGTGGACAGATAATGGGAAGGAACAGTAAGTGTGAGAGACTTTGCAGGTGTGATCTTGTTCAATTTAAGCCACAACTGCTCAGGATAGCTATAGTTATCCCCCTTCACAGAGGAAGGAACCAAGGGCAGGTGTGGCTAGGTGGCTTGCCCACAACCTCACAGCGAGGGTGATCTCTGGCCTGTTTCTGAGATGAGGACATTTAGGACCCAGGAGGCACCGCAGAGCTGGAACATTGGAGTTCTTTTATACTTTGTTCAGAAGAAGGTATTGACACCCAGAAAGCCAGATCACCCATGAGAGGCAGGAGAGGAGCAAGACTCCCGGAACTCCTGCCAGGTCTCCAGACGGTGCTGATCACAGAGGCTGATGCCACCTACCTGCGCTCCCAGCAGGAGCACCCCGCACTGTCCTCCCTGCTGTTCTAGAGTCCAAGTCAGAACTCATGCACCACCCCCAACCTCTGTCCTGTGGCATTTATCCCAGCAGATAAATGTACCTCAGTGACCCCAGCACTTTCACCTTATACCATACAGCAATGAGGTCTATGAGGCTCGGGGTGAGAGGCAAACTGCAGTGGGCTGTCCCACAGGGACCCAGGGACCCAGAAAGCTATCTGTCCTTAGCTCTGCTCAAAGCCCTCCCTTCCACCCACAGGCTTTTAATGAAGGCCCAGCTCCCAGCGGCCCAGCTCCTTCTGATCTGTTTGCATCACTGCCTTTGAAGCTTCCCAGCCCCAAAGACCATTTATCTCCACAATTTGCCTGGAAAGCCTCATAAATCATGTCTGTGCACAAAGGAATTACCTCTTTGGAAGAGCCTTTCAAAGGCAGCTGGCAGAGACACCGGGCTAGGCTTGTTGGTCCTGCACCCTCCCCGACGTGGCCCCCTCACTTCCCTTTTGGGGTCCCTGAGCAAGTCTCAGGCTGTGTGGGGGCGGGTAGGGGAGGGAGAGGGTAGGGATCAAGGGGAATTTGGTGATGCTTTCCCAGCCATGTAGGCTCTGAGGGAAATGAATTCACAGTCGGAGTGGGCAATGGCACTGGAAGTTGTGGGGTCCAAGCCCATTTCCTCTGAGGAGTGAACTCCAGACATGACCATTTCCCCATCATTCCCCTTCCCACCATGAGGTCTGGTCTGGAGGAGGGAGCCTCTCTCTATCTCTGTCACGGGCTGTGGGCAAGGCACCACCCTTCCAGACCTCAGTGTCCCCCTTGGCAAAAAACAGGATCAGGCCAGATGACTGTGTGCCAAGCTGTGCCCATGGAGTTCAGAGGAGTTCTCTGCCTGGAGCGGGGTTGGGCTGTGACAGGCGCCCCGGACCTCCCATTTCCAGGGCTCCAGAGCTGCTGTGTTTTCGACCTGGATCCTCACACAGGGACAAAGCACTAAGCAGCTAAAAGCAGGGAGGGTGTGCAAAAACCTAATTTCTGCCGTTAAACGTCTGTGTTTAATTCCTCTCACACTCAGAAAGTTCTTCCCTAGGTCTCACTGAGGAAGTTCTCACTGGAAGTTCTTTCTTCTCCATCACCCACTCACTGAGCAGCCACTTCAGGGCCTGGCACCGAGAAGGATGCTTGTGGGGAGGCAGTCAGACTAGTACTGTTCCTAAGGGACTTTCTGCCTGGTACTGTGGGCCACACCCCCACTAAGAATAAGCAGGAAACAGAGACAGGAGCAGTGGAAGTGGAGGCTGTGCAGAGGCCCGGCTCCCTGGTGGGCCCACGGAGCATTTTGGAATGAAGGCCTGCCTCACCTGTTGCCCTATTCATGCTGGAGCTGGGGGCCTTTTTCACCGGATGGGAAAGAGGAGTGAGAGAGGAGTTGTGTTGAAACGACTCCAGCAGCTTATCTGTGGGTTCACAGGCACCAGGGAGAGGTGAAGCAAGTTAGGGTGATTTGGACCTGGGCAGCCGAGAGTCAGCCAGAAGGGGGCCGTGGGCCAGGGGCAGGAGGGACCTGGGATCTGCCCTCTGGGCTGCTCATCCTGGGAGTTGATGCTGCACCCCAAAGGCCTGGCAGGAGGCTGTTCCCACCAGCAGGTTCACTGGCTCTGCTGATCGTCCAGCAGCATTCACACCACCACTGTTCCAGCCAAAGGAATTCACAGTTGTGCCACCTTTCATTTTGGCAAAGGCAACATCTGGAGCCAACTGGTGCTCCTGGTGCTTGGAGTTGCTTTGGCCTAGGTCTACTAAGAACTGATTGGATGTAGGGTCCAGACTGGGTGGGGCTTAAGTGCAGCAGCTAGAGGTCACATGAGATGCTGAAGGCTGGGCTTGCTAGAGGTCAAAGTGCATTGGGAGCTTGGGTGTGGTGGTGAAGGGGTTAATCTACCCAGGATGGCCTTGTGTAATAAGTGGGATTTGATTTGGGATCTTGAAGGAGGAACGGGATTCTGATGGGTGGGAACACAAGGGAAGACAGTCTGAGTGGAGGGGCCAGTAAGAGCACAGGGAGGGGGCGCGCAGGGCTGGCAGGGCAGCCTGGAAAGGTGGGTACACAGCCTGGGTAGGCTGCAGAGGGCCTGGAAAGGCTAGACCACTGCTTCCCAAACTCTCCATGGGGAAAGACCAAGTGTCTTGTTTTGTTTGTTTTCTAATCCATCATATGGTCCTCACTGAGCATGACTCCTGTGATGTTCATACCACCTGGGACTCATCATGAACATCTGACAACACCCAAGTTTGTCTATACTCTGCTCAATGAGAGGAACCCTCCAACCATGTGCGTGGCTATGACAGCAATGTCAAAATTACTATAAAGGTTGCTAAACATTTACTCTCAATTTCTTACTTATTTCATCATTGGCCAGTAACAGCCCCTAGACTGCATGTCTAGAGAGCACACTCTGAAGAGCACTGGGCTAGGCGCAGGTCAGAGGAGAGCTGAAGAGCCCATCAAGACAGGTTTGCAGGTGGTTTTACTCCAGCTAGGCAAGATTCCTGTCCTTTCTGTGTCCTTCAGGAAGTCCTGCAGATTCCCAGAGGCTGCTGTGCTACTTAAGGGACGAGGCACTTGGGGATGATAAATATAACCAAGGATGATATTCAAATGACTTCCTTACTGGCAGAGCAGGGTGCCCACCAGCTGCCTGGTGGGTTGGCGCCTGCTGGCTGTATTCAGGACGTCCAGGGCAGTGGCAGCAAACACACAATGAGCCCTACTATATGTGAAGCACTGTCTGAGTGCTTTACAAGTAGTATCTTACTGCACCCTTCCATCATCTCCATTTATAGATGAGCAAACTGAGGCACAGAGAGGTAAGGGACCTGCCTAAGGAGAGCATCCAGATGTCACCAGAGTCCTGGGGAAGCCTCCACCCTCCCTGCCTCTCACCCCATCTGGGAGCTGTGGACACTGGGGTCCTAGTCCAGGTCCCTCTGCTGACTTTCGGGGTGGCCTTAGGGAAGACACATCCCCTCTCTGGCGTTTAGTTTTTCCATTGTAAAATAAAGACACTAGCACTGGATGCTCCTTGACATGCCTTCCATCTCTCAGAGTCACCTGGGGAAATCCGTAGGGCAGGGATGAGAAGAGCACGTCCAAAGGGGGAAAGCAAACTGTGGGGTGCAAATGAGTGCTGGGCACCTCTGCTCACAGCTGCCATTGAATGATAGGCAGAAATAGAATTTCCAAACCAATACAGCAAATGAGCATTTGCCTCACTTTATATAGCCCTTCTTCCAAGTTCTTGTGCAATGAACTTGCCCTTTAAATACTGTGGGAAACTTGCTATTTGAAATAGCCCTGTTTATCTCTAGCACACTTTTTTTTTTTTTTTTGTCTCAGATGGAGTCTCACTCTGTCGCCCAGGCTGGAGTGCAGTGGTGCGATCTTGACTCATTTGCAACCTCTGCCTCCCGGGTTCAAGTGATTCTCCTACTTCAGCCTCCTGAGTAGCTGGGATTACAGGCGTGAGCCATCACACCCAGCTAATTTTTGTATTTTTCGTAGAGACAGGGTTTCATCATGCTGACCAGGCTGGTCTCAAACTCCTAACCTCCAGTGATCTGCCCACCTCAGCCTCCCAGAGTGCTGGGATTACAGGCGTGAGGCACCATCTAGCATACTTTTGAGCTTCCACAGCACCTCTATGCTGACCAGAGCAAACACTGGCATTCCCACTGGTCAGATGGATAGCCTGGGGCCCAGAGAAGTAAAGCAGCTTGCCCAAGGCCACTGGTCTGGTGAGTTGGAGAGTTGAGACCCCAGGTCCACCCAGCATTCTCCATGGTGCCACTTCCCCAGTGGAGTCACTTCACATGGGCCCCACCTATCGGTGGGAAGCATGTTGCTTTGGGATTGGGGACTTCCTCAACTCTGTCTTGCTATTTATGTTATTTGTGTCATGGTCCATTTGTCCCCAGGCAGGGGAGGGACTTTGAGAGGAGCTCCCAGCTGGGTCTGCCAGTCAGAGGACACTCTATCCATCACTGCTGGACAATGACCCCTGGTTTCCCTGGAGAGAGGAGGACTGAGAGTGAGTGACAAATGGTATTCCTGTCTATTGAGAGTTATTATCAAAGGATGGGACTGGATGCTCCTGGGATCTGCCAGGATGAAGCCAAGGAACGACACTTCTGCTGCAGCAGTAGGAGGTCAGCTTGGCGGGTCATTTGTTCATTCACTCAACAAGACTTGATTGCTATGTGCCAGGCACTGGGGATTGAGTGGGGAATAAAAGCACCATGGTCCTGTCCTGGAACTCACAGCCCAGCAGCAAAGTGAGACAGTAAGAAAAGCAAGGCCTTTATTCCTCTGCTCAAACACTACATCCTTAGAGTCTTCTTGGATTACCCTTTCCAAGCTCTCTCCCCCATCCTCCGGCTTTATTTTTTTCTTTAAAGCGCTTATTCTATCTAATACGATGTAACCACTATATTGCCTATTTTCATCCTTTTGTTTACTGTCTGGGATTCTTACTAGAATGTCAGCTCCATGAGGGCAGGGGCTCTGTTTTATTCACTGTTATATCCCCAGCGCCTCGAACAGTGTCTGGCATATAGTAGATGCTCAATAAATATTTGCTGAATGAGTGAATAAATTAACAAGTAAGTATATAATTATAAGTTGCAGTAAGGGTATGGAGGTGTAAACAAGAGCTTGATAGAAAACAATGAAAGGGACTTCCTTTCAATTGGGAGGCCAGAGAGGTCGCTCTGAGAAGGTGACCCGGACACTGAGAACCGAAGAATGAGAAGGAGATGGCCATGGGAAGGGCAGGAGGTAAGAAGTGCTTTCTAGGAAGAAGAAAGGGCCCGGGCAGATGTCCCGGGGTGGGGAAAGGCTTGGTAGAGTCAAGGCATGGGCAGGGGTGGGGGGCACTGTGAGGGAAAGGTGGCTCTAGGTGAGGTAGAGAAGGCAGGTGATGTGTGGCCACAGCAGGGAGCTGGGATTTTAAGAGCAATGGGAAGCACTTTAAGTGCTCCATCATGAATTCATGAAAGCAGTAAAGCAGGACTTCCCTGTGGCAGGACTTGCAACCCTGGTCTAAGAGGGAGACAGTCCCTCTCTGCAGCTCATCATCATCCCTGGTAGGCCAGTGCCTGCTCGCTTAGAATGAGAGAGAGAAAGAGAGAATGAGTCTTTCCACTCCTCAGATTTGTTCATGACACTGCCCAGTGCCGGTGAGATGCACTCCCCTGCCAGGTAAGAAAGACACAGCCAGGGAGGAGCCAGGTGAGGGCAGGAGGAGCAGTTGGGGCAGCTCAGTGCATCCAGGAGATTCAGAAAATGTGCTGACAGCTGTACACAAACCGAGACTTCTTAAATTACAGCGCCCCTCTTTAGGAGCAGCGAAGGCCTCACTAAATATAGTTCCCCTCATTGTTATTTATGTCTCTGGGTGCCAAGCAATGATTCCTGAAATCTTTCTTACCCATCACTAAAAGCGGGTGCTGCATTTGCCAGAAGTTGGAGACGTAAGAGGGCAGGTCACGGTGGTGGTGGGTCCCCGCATGCAGCTGAGAGTTATGGCAGGCGGTTCGGGGGTGTGGGGAGGACCAAAGCCATTCTGGGAGCTGATGGCCTCGTCAGTCACCCAGCAAGGAACACAGCCAGCACTTGAGCAAATGGTGTGAGGTTAATGACCCTTAGGATTTCTCATGACCTCAGGCGTGGCCCGCAGCAGCAGGAGGCTTCATTAAGCAGGACATCCACATTTTCTGCTGCTGGAACATCCTGGGAGCTCTTAGGGGCTTGGGACTTTGGAGGGAATCTAATGACCTTCACTTGGTAGAAGTGGCCCAGGCCTCAGCACCCCCTCATTCTGTCTAGCAGGGCCCAGCCTCTTCCAAAGGACAACGCTTGTCCTCCATGTGGGTGTCACTTCTTTTTTTTTTTTTTAAGACAGGGTCTCGTTCTGTTGCCTAGGCTGGCACACAGTGGCACAGACACAGCTCACTGTAGCCTAGGCCTCCTGGGCTCATGTGATCC
Source organism: Pan troglodytes (assembly GCF_028858775.2). NCBI lineage: Eukaryota > Metazoa > Chordata > Mammalia > Primates > Hominidae > Pan > Pan troglodytes. Next base: position 57,989,570 of record NC_072414.2, read on the forward strand.
TCCTGAGTAGCTGGGACTACAGGCACATACCACCATGACCGGCTATTTTTTTTTAATTGTAGAGATGGGGTCTCCCTACGTTGCTGAGGCTGGTCTCAAACTCCTGAGCTCAAGCCATTATCTGGCCATGGCCTCCCAAAGTGCTGGGATTACAGGGGTAAGCCACTGCACCTGCCCGGTATCACTTCCTTAAAGACCCTGAAGACTCTACCTGAGGGGGGCTTCTCCATCCTCTAAAAGCCCCCTTAGCCTTAATTAGGCTCAGATTAATGCTTCCTCCTTAGAGAAGCTTCAAGAACCTTCCTGCTTCCTCCACCTCATGTGCCCACTGCTTTTTGCATTGGGTTAAGGTGGATACTGACCCATCAGGCCCCTGAGCTTTGGAATCACACAAACCTGGGTTCAAATCCCACCTCTGCCTCTTACCACCCATATGACCTGAGGAAGCATTCACTCCTCGGGTCTCAGTTTCTTCATCTCTCCTATAAAATGGGGCTCTTGTGTGCCTGATAGGGTTGCCATCAGGATATGATACAAAAGTACCTTATTCAATGCCTGGCAAGAAGGAGGTGCTCGGTACTACATTTCAACAAAACATTCAAGAAAATGTGGAGATAAATGAATGAATAAAGTCAATGATCAAGGCATCATGCTATGTGCAAGTAAATTAATTAGGTAGCAGAATTACTGTCAGGATTGACGGTAGGTCATTATCATCATCCACTGGCTGTAAACTCCTTCAGGGGAGGCACTTGGTTTGGGCTTCCCCAGAAGCAGACCCTGAGGTGGCTCCAGGAAGCCAGGTAAGGGAAAGGGGCAGTGCACAGGGAAGGGAAGGGAGATGAAGTACAAGTGCTGCTTAACCCACCGGACCTCTGGGAGACTATGAAGGCCACCGCCTCAGTTATCCCAGTCAAGGGCACGGAAGCCAGGGCATTTATCCATCAGCCTCTCTATCCTGTCCTTGGTGAAGGGCAGCTTAGGTGTTGGGTGCTCCCCACTAGCTCTGTGTGTCCTTCTGTGGTGGAGTGACAGGTGCTTGCTGGGGGCAGCCTCTGGTGTGTAAAGGTGAGCACTGAGGGGTCTAGGGAATCAAGAGCATCTGCAGCTGGACATGGTGGCCCACACCACTTTGGGAGGCTGAGACAGGAGGATGGCTTGAGGCCAAGAGTTCAAGGCCGGCTTGGGCAACATAGTGAGACCCTGTCTCTACAAAAAAATTTTTAAATATTAGCTGGACATGGTGGTACACACCTCTAGTGCCAGTTACTTGGGAGACCGATGTGAAAGGATTGCTTCAGTCCAGGAGTTCCAGGCTGCAGTGAGCTATAATTGCACCACTGCAGTCCAGCCTGGGTGACAGAGAGAGAACTGTCTCTTTGAAAAAAAAAGCAAAAGCACCAGCTGCAGGGCCCAAGTCTGTTTTGTTCCCCACTGTATACACAATTCCTGACATAACATGCTGTCTGATGTGTATCAGGGGTTGATATTAATATTTGTTGATTCAGTGAATAATTCATCAGCAAACTCCATACAGGAAATGGTTAGAGAAGCTAGGGATAACAAAATGACATGGTCCTCAGGTCTTCACAACCTAGAGTGGAGAGACGGAGACACTATTCCACAAGAAAAAAGACAATGGATAAATCACACTAAAAGTGGAGAAGCGAAAGGCCCCAGGAAGAGGTGAAGGCACTTGAGGTAGGAAGAGGAGGATAGCCTCAGGGCTGGGAAAGCTTTAGGAGGAGATGAGACTTGGTGGGGCCTGGAGGGAGAGTGGGCTTAAAGGATGGGGTGGGGCTTGGGAGAACAGCATGGGCAAAAGGCTGGAGGCAGAAATGGCATCACAGGTGTGTTGGGAAACACTTGGGCAGGATACTCTGGTTGGAGAGTCTCTAGGTTCTCTAACCTGTCTGGTTCAGAGTTGACATGTGGGGACAGAAATTTGGCCTCAGAGGATGTCTAGAGTTAGGATTGGGAGCAGCCGCCAGCAGTGTGTGCCAGTAAGTGCATGTTGGAGAGGCTCCCTGCTGCTCTCAGATGCTGCTGGGAAGGCTGGAGTCCCCCCACACATCCACACGCCCCCACGAAAGTTTCTCTGTGTCTATTCTATGCAGTGCACAACCTGAACATCTGTACCTCGTGGCTCTGTCTGGCTGGTATAAGGAAGGGAGGAGAGAGGAATAAGAGGCACTTAGAAACTGAGGAAAAATAGACACTTCCCCATGCTGGAAGGATTGGGAGCCCCTCAGGTCTCCAGCCTCTGTACTCCAGAGCCGGGTAGAGGATGCTGTCACAGCCAAGCATTGGGTTCCCTGGAAGCTGAAATACTAAAATGGTGGTCGTCACTCTGCTGCTCAGCCCCACCCTGAGAGGACAGGAGGCTGAGAAGCAGCTTCCCTGGTGTCTCCCCTCTCTCTCTGTCTCTATTTCCATCTCGGCCGCCTCACTCTCATTTTCACCTCCTTTACTCTGCCCCACCTTTCTTTCTCTCTCATCTCCCCTCTCAATGGCTGGGTCCTGAAGAGGTGGAGGTGGGAGGACTAGGTGAGGCTGTCCCAGACTGACATGCCGGGAGATGTAGGGGGGTAGCTGGGAGGCCGTTTGAACTGGATGTTTGAACCAAAGGGGGTCCCAGTGGGCCTCCCCGAAGTGTGGGGTTTTCTTTTCTTTTCCTTTTAAAACATTTCACTTTCAAAGGAAGCCAGGCCCTAAGTGAAAGGAGCAGAATAAACTCAGGTGCACAATCAAAAGGCCTTTGAGCCTGGCTGAGAGCTCTGCGGTCCTCTCCTCTTCTGGGTCAGGGCTGGCAGGGGGATGGGGGACCTTTCAGTGCCTAATTGGCAGCTAATTGAATACTGGGGGTGGGAAATGGAATCCCCTCCCCTCACACCACAACCCCAAGCAAGTTGTTGGGGATTGGGTGAGCACAGATCTTTTCGACTCAGTGTAAAAGTGGATCTGTTACAGGTTTTCTTGCCTGCATCTTGGTGGTAGGGAGACAGGCTTCTGTTGCTTAATGAGCTCATGGCTCAAGCTGTCTCCAGCTGCAGAGCTCGCAGAGGATTTCAAGGCAAAGTTAACTGTAGTTAGTTCTAGCTGGCTACCCGTCATCACTCAGGCTCGAGAGAGAGAACAATCTTATTAAAATGAGCAAACAGGAGGTAGGCTCCTCAGCAGAGCTCTCTAGGGGTGAGGACGGGGGTGGAGTCTGGTCACTCACAAAGCCCAGGAGAGCCCCAGACAAGTTTTTGCCTCATGGTTTAAAGTGGACCAAGGAGAACTTGGAAATCACTACTGTGGGGGCCTGGCCTGGGCCTGAGCTTGGGTCTGGGCATTAAGGTACAGGAATTCAGAGCATGAGCTGTGGACGCCAATGGACCTGGGTCAAGTCCTGCTTCTGCAGGTGACCTTAGGCAAGTTACTAAAACTTTCTGTGCCTCAGTTTCTCCCATCTGTAGAATGCAAATGATAATAGCATTGACATGGTAGGGTAGTTGCAGTAATTGAATGTTTTTACACAGTGCAAGCACATGATAAATGCACAATAAATTGTAGCAATTATGATTATGAAGGACCAGGACTGAGCAGGCTGTTTGCAGACCTCAGAGTCAAGAGTCCCATAGGTGACTCAGAGAGGTTGAGGAGGAGGATGTCAGTATAAAGTATTAGAACTGCAGAACCTGAGCAATCAGCTAGTCCAGTTCTCCCTTTCTGGGGTGAAGAAGCAGAGGTTTAGAAAGGGAAAGATTTTTTCAAGGTCACAGGATGAACCAGGGCTGAGCCTAGAATAGTTCTCTTAAGTCTAGGGCTGTTTCTTTCTTTTCTTTCTTTCTTTTTTTTTTTTTTTTTGAGATAGATAGAGTCTAGCTCTGTCACCCAGGCTGGAGTCATGCAGTGGTGCAGTCTCAATTCACTGCAATCTCTGCCTCCCGGGTTCAAGCGATTCTCCTGCCTCAGCCTTCTGAGTGGCTGGCATTACAGGTGCGCACCACCACGGCTGGCTAATTTTTGTATTTTTAGTGGAGACAGCGTTTCACCATATTGGCCAGGCTGGTCTCAAACTCCTGATGTCAAGTGATCTGCCTGCCTTGGCCTCCCAAAGTGCTGGGATTACAGTCGTGAGTCACCACGCCTGGCCCAGGGCTGTTTCTATCAGAGCATCTGAGCTGAACCACAGTCCTAGACATCCCCATGTGCTTGTCTTTTCCCTGCCATGTGCCAGTGAGTTATGGAGGTTTTCCTTATTTGTCATGTTTTTCGTAGGTCTCATGAAAGCAAATTTTCTATCCTTAGGGGTGGCTGAATGGAGGGTGGGGAGGAGAAGATGGCCTGGGATAAGCCAATGAAGCCTGAGAGTTGCCTTATCTGCCAAGCAACCCAACAGCACCAGGAGAAAGAGCAGCCATGGTGGCCACAGACTGTTGTAACAGTCTCCCAAACCAGCACCCCACTTCGAGTCTCCTCCCTCACCCCACCTCTGCCCACCCCAGAATGGTCTTTCCAAATGACTAATCTGGTGAGGTCACTGCCCTGCCAAGAGCCTCTCCATGGCTTCTTTGTAAATCAAGGTTCAAGTCCAGGTGCATGATGGCCTGGCATTCAAAGCCCTCAGTGCTCAGGCCCAGCCTTCCCACTGCCCAGTCCCTCCATTCACCCCTTCATGCCCAGGTTCCTGGAAGCCCCTGCCTTCCTGTGCCTTAAACTTCACCAAAGCTACTCCTCCTGCTCCTGCACCCGCAGTCCTGCTCCACTCCGTCCCATGCTAGACCTCCGACAAGGCAAGTCCATTTGATTTCCCTTATTATTCAGTTATCTTGGCCATGACTCAAATTTCTCATATGGAAAAGGGGGTAGGCTGAGGAACTTTTCCAGTGGTGATTTCTCTGATATTTCCACTTGCAAAAGGGTGACTCAATATCTTGGAGCTGAGGGAGAGAGCTAAAAAGTCAGAGAAACAACCCAAACACCTGTAAAACGGACATACCAATCCATGTCCCGCCCCACATTGAAAGCTGGAATGAAAGTAAAGATAATAGCTGTAAAAGTGCTTAGGATCACCCCTGAGCTCTTAAGTCCTCCCCCAGACCTTGTTTTCCTCATTTGTTACATAAGGGGATTGAAAAAGGAGGTCTCTAGGAACTCTTCTGTCTCTGACATAACTTTCTGGATGAAGGGTCTTAACAACCATACAGATGACCCCTGGGGAGAAAGAGAGGGAGGATAATTCAACCAGGGAGGGGCACAGAGAGGGGGGGCTTCAAGTATTTTTGTAATATTTTCTTTTCTTAAAAAGAATCTGGGGCAAATATAGTGAATATTAATATTTGTTGTCTGAGTAGTGGGTGTTTTTCATGTTATTTTCTCTATTTTCCTGCATGTCACAAATATTTAATAATTTTAAAAAGAATTTGGTGGACCTCTTCTCAACAGCCACCATTCCCTGACTTCCTGCACTTACGGAGATGCTGTCTCTAAGTGCAAACTATGGATCAACAGAAAGGACTGAATTTGGGGGTGGTAAGAGCCCCACTGCAAAAGGTATTCAAGCAGAGGCCAGATAGGCACTCAATATTGTGGGAGTGAATTCTACAGTGGGTGAAGGTTGGACTCTGTGACCTGAGAGGACCTTTCCAATTCTCAAGCCTTACAACACCCAGGGCTAGCGTATTTCTGCAGGCAATGGGACCCGGTGTGCTGTCCTTGGTGCTGAATTCCACCCCAATGAAATTTTTAACACAGACCTTGGAAACTAGAATAATAATCTTGTTACTATAAGACACAAATTAAGCCAGGCATGGTGGCACATGCCTGTAGCCCCAGCTACTTGGGAGGCTGAAGCAGGTGGATCGCTTGAGCCCAGGAGTTCGAGGTTGCAGTGTGCTATGATCATGCCTGTGAATAGCCTCTGCTCTCCATCTGGGGCAACATAGCGAGACTCCATCTCTTAAAAAAGAAAAAAAGATACAAATTAATGGTTTAATTTCCAGGATATCCTGGTGATCGAAATGACAGGAGGGGATTCTGGCATTTGTTCTCCTGAAACTTCTTCTCCCACCTCCACTTTCTGCTAGTCGGTGCTTGTTCTTTCACAGCCTTAAACTGAAAAATACAGAACTGGGAGCCAGAAGCTCAGAATTGAGTTCAGGTTTAGTCACTGAAAGCCTTTGTGACCCAGAGCAAATCCCTTCACAACAGTGAGTCTCTGATTCTTCATCTGCCAAGTGCAGATCATTTTACCAGGTGATAGAATGCTTAAAAACATGCTTGTGAAAACACTTAAGTGCAATACTATAATTAGAAATTGGCAATACTCTTATGATTCGTGCTCCAGTAAGTATGCAGTGGAATGATCTCTCAAGGTGGGAAGCAAAAAAGGCAGGAGTGTGGAGGCTTGAGTTAAGCTGGAAGAATCCTTGAGAAAGTTTTAAGAAAAATGGTCCAGTTGGCTTCCCTGTGGGTAAACAAAAACCTTCTCAGATGGTGGCTGGTGACATTTGCAAGCATCACGGACTTTCAGAGTGGAGGTGGGCAGTGACATATCTTAAGTGGGAAGGATGATGTCACAGCGTTCATACTCATTGAGCTGAGGGACAGTGTCATCGTGTCCAGGAAATGGGGTCCACCAGGGATGGTATAAAGTGCTAGCAGGCTGAGTGTCAGAACCCACACTCTAGCCCTGGCTCAGCCACTAACATGTACACGCAGTGAAGAGTAGCCGGGCTCAAGTGCAACTTACCCACTGACTAGCTGTGGAAAGTCATTTCACTTCTCCAACCCTCAGTTTTCTCTAGGGGGAAGTGAGTTTACTAAAATCGATCCACCGAAATGGCTGTAAGAGTAAAACGGAATCAGATGACAAAGGGCTTGTTAACCAGAGGCGCTGTACGATGTTTGGTATTTAATCTTTCTAAGCCTCGGTATTCATCATCTGCAAAATGGAGACAATAAGACCTGACCTCATAGAGAGGTAAATGGGATAAAGATAAGATGAGTCACACATACACCCTATTTGTTGTTGCTGTGAGGGAAGAGGAGAGGCAGGCTGGGACTGGGGAGAGATGGGAATCAGGAGCCCGGGGCTCTGGCTGCTGTTCTAACACAGGGTCTCTAGAATGAAGAATGGGACTCAGTCCCTGCCAGCTCTAATGTTTTATGCACCTAGGCACCAGGCTTCTCCCTGAGTTCCCTGAGCCTGCAGAGCTAAAGCAGTGCTGGCCTAGAGCCCTCTGAGGGGGATGAGGAGAAGCCAAACCATTCCATTTTCATTTAATCTCTGCTTGGCAGGGCCAAGCATCAAGGTCTGGAGAGTAAACAAACTTTCTCCTTCCCCCATTCTCCACGTGTGGCTGAGCTCTAAGGGCATGACTTATACATGGTGGGCCCAGGGATTCCAGACAGAGACTCTAGGGCCGTGAATTCCAAATCCTGCTGTTGTGTTGAGCTCCCTGCTCTGGCCTGGCTCTCTCTCTGCTGCTGGCATCCTTGACAGGAAAATTAATTGCTGCTGTCATTCTGCTTTTTGTTCCAGTCTATATCCCAGGAATAAGAGATCCGAATGACATTAAATAACCTGTATATAAAAGCCCTTTCTAAAGAGCAGAGCAGTGAACATGGAGAGGTGGGCTTTACGGCTGGGAGACAGCCAAGGGCAGCTCCCTGCTGGCAGCCCCTCCAGTCTCCAAGAAAGGGAAGCGTGCACATGTGGACACATAATGGGAGGGAGACCTTCATGCTTTCCCTTGGAAGCAGAGGAAATTGAGCCCACTGATCCAATATTGCAAACAAACACAAGCCCGCTCCCTCTCCCTCACCCAGGGGCTTACCTCACCACATTCTTTCTATTAGCCTGGTTCGAATTCTTCCCCTCTTGGCTCAGTGGCTAACAGCAAGGCTAATTCAGGTTCAGATTCAGCGGCTGCACGCTGTTGACCTGCCTGGGGCTGAGGGTCCACCGTGTCGGCACTGAGTGTGCTAACTTAGGAAGACTCATAGGTCAGCACACGTGAGTCACCAGGCACTTTGGCTAGCCCTGGCTACCACCTTATGTTGACGGCAGCGTTTACACGCATCACTAGCAGCATGAGGCTTATGCAATGTTTAGCCTTAAGCAACAGCCAAGCCCATACTTGGGACAAACTCAGGAAAATAAAGTCACACATTTATACCACGTAGCATATTCCAGAGGCAAGTGAAATGGCTCCCCCTCAATCCAAATATTTTGATTCCCTGCTAGGTTCTCCTTGTCAGGGAAAAGTTGAATAATTTCCCTGTGCGCATGCTAGGGTAAACATCAAACAAAAGAAATGATGGCCCAGGCTGGGTGTGGTGGCTCACGCCTGTAATCCTAGTACCCTGGGAGGCTGAGGTGGGTGGATCACTTGAGACTAGGAGTTCAAGACCAGCCTAGGAAACATGGGAAAACCTTATCTTTACAAAAAATACAAAAATTAGCCAAGCATGGTGGTACGTGCTGGTGGTCCCAGCTACTACTCCAGAAGCTGAGGAGAAAGGATGGCTTGAGTCTGGAGGCAGAAGCTGCAGTGAGCTGAGATTGTGCCACTGCACTCCAGCCTGGGCAACAGAGGTGGACCCTGTCTCAAGAAAAGAAAAGAAAAGAAGGCACAGAGGGCACATTCTCATTACCCCTTCACCCAGTCAGTGACTATTTACTGAGCATCTACTAAGTGCCTAGCACTTATTTAGGCACTGTGCTGCTAGGGGGCAGGGGTGGGCAAGGGTTGGGTATTGGAAAGAAGCATCAATATAAACACAGATCAAGCACAGTCCCTGGCTGCATGGAGCTGTGGCATGGTTGTCAGGGTTTCAGGCCCTCTCTGCAGCACCTCCTGCCTCTTCCAAGGAGGATGTATGGGACAGTGAAGTGTCCACTATGCAGACCAAGAGCCCAGGGGAAACACAGGGTCATCAACTCAGAGGCTGTTGAGGTAACAGGAACCACACACTTCACTGTGGCCTGTGGTTTTCAACAATGTTTTTTAAAATCAGGGAACCCTGTCTTCTAGTGAAACCATAGAAAGAACCACAAATACAAGACATACAAAGGTAGAGATGTTGTAGTTGAAGCAGAGATAGGAGTCAGGAAGGGGTCCCTGAGTCCTACCCTCTTGGCCCTTCCTTCAACCCTTTTTCTAAGCACAAGGGGAAAACCATCAATTTTCCCAGCGTCACTTGAGCACTGTGCTAAGTCATTAACGATGAAACACACAGGCACGTGCACACACACACACACACACACACAAAACTACAGCCTAGTCTAACTCCCTTCTTTTAAAGATGAGGACGCTTCTGCCCCTCAGGAGGGACAGTGACTTGCCCACCGTAAAAGAGTTATAGGGCATGGTGGTTCATGCCTATAATCCCAGTACTTTGGGAGGCAAAAGTGGGAGGATTGCTTGAGCCCAAGAGTTCCAGACCAGCCTTGGCAATATAGTGAGGCCCTATCTCTACAAAAATTTTTAAAACTAGCCAGGCATGGTGGCATGTGCCTGTGGTCCTGGCTACTCAGGAGGCTGAGGTGGGAGGACTGTCTGAGCCCAGGAGTTCAAGATTGAAGTGAACCATGATTGTGCCCCCGTGCTCCAGCTTGGACAACAGAACAAGACTCTGTCTCTTAGAAAAAAAAAAAAAATAGTTAAAGGGGCTATAAACTAGTTGCCTGGAATACCAGGCCAGGGCTCCTTCTTCTATACCATTCTGCCTCTATCTTACAACAGCTCCTCTTCTAGGACCCACAAAATAGCAAAACCTAAATTTCTGTTCCAGCCTGCCTGCCAGGTGAGCTGGAGGCTGCTGAAAAGGACAGCAATGTAACCAGAAGTTCATAAAAGCTTTTCACTCTTACATTCTAGGAGGAAATCCCTGGTTCGTTGGAGTCTGTCTACTTATGGTCTTAATTACTTGCATGTACAAGATCTTGCAATCTGTGCCTGGGGACTCTTTGAATTGCAGATTAATATTCAACTAGCTGGAACGATCTTCAGAAGGAGGCTTGTGGTAATTAAGTTGGTTAGAGAACACGTTAACCTAAGTTGTTTTTTGTTTTTTTTTTTTTTTTAATAGCACATGAGTGCTATAAATTACCAGTAGAGGAAAGACCAGTCCCTTAACAGTACTTCTTGGGAGTCATGGGGGGTGGGGAGGGTGCAGGGGAATGCATGTCATTCTGGGAAGAGGAAGTGTCCTTGGGGATGCTTCCTAGTGGCTGGGAGGCTCTGTTAGGCTGACTCACATCTATGACTCAAGACTTTATTTTCCCCAAGACCCAGTGACCCCTTCCTGGGAGGATAGGTGTCTTAGGGTGAGTTGTAGGGGTGGGTATTTCAAAAGCAGAGGCTGGGGCCACTGAGCAGAATCTAGAAAGTGAAAATTCTGGGTCACATATGGTTTTCTTTTTTTTTTTTGAGACAGAGTCTCGCTCTGTTGCCCAGGCTGGAGTGCAGTGGCGTGAGCTCGGTTCACTGCAAGCTCCCCCTCCCGGGTTCACGCCATTCTCCTGCCTCAGCCTCCCGAGTAGCTGGGACTACAGACGCGTGCCACCGTGCCTGGCTAATTTTTTTTGAATTTTTAGTAGAGGCGGGGTTTCATCGTGTTAGCCAGGATGGTCTCGATCTCCTCACTTCGTGATCCACCCGCCTCGGCCTCGCAAAGTGCTGGGATTACAGGCGTGAGCCACCGTGCCCGGCCCACATATGGTTTCTAAAGAAAAGGTGGGTAGGGGGAAGAAGGCTTGAATGACTTTGTCCAAAGCTGTAGGTATTTGAGAAAATAATTTTTAGTACCAGTGCAGAATAATCTTCATATTTTGGATGAGGTGCTCTTAGTGTGGTGTTGTATATGACAAACCGGCATAATCCAATAGAGAATGGGTGTCCAGTGTTTTGGCTTCCCAGGGCCACATTGGAAGAATTGTCTTGGGCCACACATAAAACACACTAATAACAGCTGATTAGCTAAAAAAAAAAAAAAAGTGCAAAAAAACTCATAATTTCTTTGTTTTTTTTTTGAGACAGTCTCACTCTATTACCCAGGCTGGAATGCAGTAGTATGATCTCGGCTCACTGCAACCTCTGCCTCCTGGATTCAAGCAATTCTCATGCCTCAGCCTCCTGAGTAGCTGGGATTACAGATGTGCACCACCATGCCATGCTAATTTTTGTATTTTTAGTAAAGATGGGGTTTCACCATGCTGGCCAGGCTGGTCTCGAACTCCTGGCCTCAAGTGATCTACCCGCCTTGGCCTGCCAAAGTGCTGGGATTACAGGCATGACTCACTGCACCCAGCAAAATCTCATAATGTTTTAAGAAGACATATGAATTTGTGTTGGGCCACATTCAAAGCCATCCTGGGCTGCATGTGGCCCATGGACTGCAGGTTGGACAGCTCTATTGAATAGAGTGCAGGGTTTGTCACAAGTGATTTGCTACTAATGTAGTACCAGGCTGGCGAATAATTTATTTCTCATACTAAATAACAGAGTGTCAATGTTGGACGTGCATGATAACTTCCCTCTCTATCACTTGCATGTCTAGATGTTTTATTAAATGGGAAAGAAAACATGGGGTTCCACCACTAGGAGCCACTGAGATTACCTGTAACCCACAGCCAACTTAACTGGGCTCCAGTCCATGTGGGCAGCATGTGGAATGAGGATTGAGAAAACCACTTTCAAGCATGGTCAGAAAGTCCACTCTTGACAAGTGGGAAGCCATTGGGTGTGGCAGTGGGGAGAGGGGCACAGGTGCTGGGAGGGAATTGCCCAGCTAGAGCACTGGGGACCATGGAGACTCTCTATGTGGCAGCCACACTCATTGGTACAATACAGGGTGTGTGTAAAGGGGGTCTGGCAGGAGCAGTCACAGGTGGTGACCGTCCCAGAGCTGGTATAGAAATGCCAGGTGGGGCAGGAGCTGCTCTGACCCTCCAAGGGCTTTAGTCTCGGCACTCAATTGAGGACAGATGTTCTCAGGGATTGTTGTGCCCACATGTGGCCACCGTAAGATTTCAGAGGATCCTGAGGGAGCAGTGAGGAGGGAGGGGACTGAGAAGGAAGGTGGTATGGGAGTGGGAGGCAGGTCAAAAGAGTTCTGGCCAGGGAACCAGCAGGCCTGGCTCCCTTCCTGGGTAAGCCATTGCCCAGCTATGGGACTTGGACTAAATCACTTCTTCCCTTCAGACCTCAGTGTCTTCATCTATAAAAATGACACTAGGACAAGAAAAAGCGAGATGCGGAAAGCTGTGTGTGGCCACCCACTTGTGAACATCAAGAAGTCAGAGGCAGAACAACCTCGGACTTGAGAGCCCTCATCTTCCCACACCCCAACTTCAGCAAGCCTCCAGTGACCCCAGACAAGTCACTCGGGCAAGTCGCGTAACTCCTCTGAGTGTTCTCTTCCCCATCTGAAGAGGATCCTAATAGCACCTGCTTCGGAGGGTTGTCATGAGGATCAGAAAAAACGATGCATGTAGCGCCCACAGTGCAAGCAGTGAGAATGGACCCCCAGGGAATTTAGCTATTATTATTATTATTATTATTATTATTATTAAACAACTTAAATGGCCAACAATGGGGAACTGGTTAGGCAGATTATGGTATATCCAGAGAATACTATGCAGCCATTCAAAAAGATAATTTTGTGCAAATAAAGGAACAGTTATGCCATGATGTTGAGAGAAAAAAGAACACAATAGCACATAAATTATGTATATATTATGGTAAGATGATGTATGCATGTGCATAAAGAAAGCAAAATAGGGCTGGGTGAGGTGGCTGTAATCCCAATGCTGTGGGAGGCCAAGGTGGATCACTTGAGCCCAGAAGTTTGAAACCAGCCTGGGCAACATAGTGAGACCCCATCTCTTAAAAAAAAAAAAAAATTAGCCAGGCGTGGTGGCACGTACCTGTAGTCCCAGCTACTTGGGAGGCTAAGGAGGATTGCTTGAACCCAGGAATTTGAGACCAACCTGGGCAACATCGTGAAACCTAATCTCTACCAAAAACATTATAAATACAAAAAGAAGAAAGCAAAATAATGAGCAGAAATATATTTTCTCCTAAAATCCTTACTGTTTTTCATTAAAAAATGTAAGTATTGGGTGAAATGCTTCTTGAGGGCCTCCAGCTCGGGCATTTGGAGGCCCAGGGCTCTCCGCTCCCTAGTTAGTGGCAGGTGCTGGAGCTAGGCTCTTGCGGTGTGGGGGAGTCTGGGACTCATGTGGGATGACAGACCCCAAAGCTAGAGCCAATGGGATGTCTTCAAGCGCCTGCCCATGCAATGTCAAAGCAGCCCAACTGACTCCTCCTTTGCTTAATTTGTGTCAATCGATTTCCTATTTTTAATTAATAATTCTAATTATGATGCAGCAAATTTACCCAACGGCAACGACTGAATTAATCAGGGTCTATTGATTGGGCCTGTAGAGTTATCCCACAGTTTCTGACATTATCGATTTCCTGTTGGGAACAAATAAGAAAACACAAGGAGGGCAGATGCAGCTGTCATCTCTGTGGTGCCCACAAGCCCTAAACTGGGCCCTGAAGCACCTGCCCTCTGCTCCCTGCCTGCCAAAAGCCACAGCCATCAAGGCCACCAGGCAGCAGCGCTTCCCCTAGGAGCCCTGGGGAGGCCATCCCAGACTTTGCCAGCTTTCTCTAGGAAGCAGGGCCAATGATGATGATGGGCCAGCCCCCGCCCAGGGGTTCTGCAGTAAGGGCCAGCCAGCTGGACCGGGCTTAGTTTGGAACTCTGCTGCTGTATCAGTGGGTGGAGATTAACTTCCATCTCATTGTCCTTTTTGTAGTAAGAACCTTGGAGATTCTCCTCTTTCGCCTTGTCATTTTACAGATACGGAAAGCAAGGCCCACAGAGGAGTGGGTCTTGACCAAGATAGCTCATGAGTCATTGCCCAGGTGGGGCTGGAACTCAAGTCTTTGTCCTCCATGCCCTTTCCCATCCACATGGAAGCTGAGCTGGAGGAGACTAGAGGGCAGCGGCAGAGTTCATCTTGTTCTCTGGCCTCCATCGTCAGTCAGGGAAGCGTAGCGGTACCCAAGTGGCCTTGGTGAGCCAGCCCTGTCTGCTCTTAGCCTCACCCTCCCACTCAGGCTCTGTGCTTGCTTTGCCATTATCCTCTGTCTGGGCCTTGAGAATTCAGGCCTCCCACCCCCACCCCAGGTCTCCAGGCCCCACAACTGCTCTTGATATTAACATGGCAACTTATGTTGCACACCTGCAATCCTGAGTCCTTGGGGATACAGAAGGAGCCCCCATTTCGTGAGTGACTTCTCTGTGCTGGGCACCTGACATGCACATTCTAATCTAATCTCCACAACTCACTGAGGAACAGATGTAGGAGGAATCTGAGGCTCAGAGAGATCAATTAACTTGCCATATCCACACAGTGAATTGAGGGCAAAGATTTGAAGCTGGGCTGTCTTACTCCAACACCCATCATGATTCTTTTGAAGGAGAAAGAAAAGAAGGACACCCAAGGGCCGTATAATAGTGGGGACTGTATAGGAAGCATATAGTCTCATGACAATGCAGAGGGGACACCACATCAGTAAAGAGAAGAGTGAGACTTTGCACCTGGCAAAGGTGGGAAAGTATAGGGAATGAATAAGAGTAGTTCCAGTTGGATACAGGCTGACTTAGGCAAGTCAAGGCAAAGAGAGACTGAGGCTGGAGGAGCAGTTAGGGGCCAGATCATAGAGGTCTTATCAATTTAAACAGGAGAATCTGAACTTCCTTTCTGGGGCCAAGAAAGTGACTGCAAGCTTTGAGCAGAGGAGGGCCATGGTTGGGGTGGTGGTTCTGGGACTGTGATCTGATTACAATGGGTTTGAGTGAGGAGAGGCCAGAGGAAACACAGAGGCCATTAGAAGTTAGGCGGTGGTCCAGGCACAAGCCAAGGAGACCTGGAACAAAGGCAGTAGTGATGGGGATCGTGAAGAGAGAAACATAAAAAGTTGAGTAGGGTTGATAGCACCTGCAAGAGAGTGACTGTGGGGACTCCTAGACTTTGCCTTGTCTGTCACTGGATTAGGGCCCACACGAATCCAGTATGATCTAATTTTAACTTGATTACATCTGCAAATACCGTATTTCCAAATAAGGTCACATTCACAGGCTCCAGATGGACATTCATTTTCAGAGACACTATTTGATCCAGTATACAGGAGAATAATATATCTGCCCCTTAGGGTGGCTCCTTCCTAGGGCTAAACAAGATTTGGTTATGTCAAACAATGACCTGGCTTCCATTGTTCCTCTTCCAGGCACTGAGTTTGCTCCAGAATTTCCAGCCAGAAAGCCTCAGAAAGACCACTTGTAAAAACAAATCTGGGAGGGAGAGTGATAGGCACGAAAAACCGCTTTGAGATTCCCAGGGCACCCCAGGAGGAGAGTGCTCATCATTCAACAAATGTCCTGGGGAGGCAACTCCAGGGACAAAGAGCACCCTACTCCCACCCCACCCCACCATTCCCCAACATGGAGATGCCACTTTCTGTGAGAGGCAAGAAAATTAAACAGCTGAGAACTCTCCACTTTCATCATCATGGGCTTCCTGTTACCATCACTGCACCTGTAGCAACTTGTAGCCAGTGACAAGGGATGAATTATGAGGTCAGACAGCCCTCCCCAGAGAAAATAACCACATAGAGATGTACGCTTCACAGTTGCACTTCCCTTGGAAGCTTCCTGTTGCCAGCTGTAACCTAGTCAGGGATGTGCTTGTACGCGCTCAACAACCAGCTCTAGAGGAAAAAAAAAGTCCGATTTGTAGCATTTGCCAATTTCCATGGTGTAAATCGTCCCACCATGATTGCTTTCAAGTTTATCAACATGACGTAACAAAACATGAAGTTGCAAAGAGATGTGCACACTTGACTCTCATGAGCTAGTGCAAGACAGCACCACAACAGCACTGCACACAGTTATCTGTGGACCAGGGAGCCACACGGAGGGGTCTACATACCCAAGTCCCCTCTCCCCTCACCAGCCATTGCTCTTTTGGATTAGTCATCTCTGCAGTGGCCAACTGGAATGAGCTTAGAGGTTTCAGAGCCCACTGTAGGAGGGTGAGGGTCATCTGGGCAGCTCTGATGATGCAAAAGTTGCTCTCGGCTAGATCTGAATCCAGATTCTGCCACTTACTAACTGCATAACCCAGATACACCATCTAACCTCTTGTTGAATGTTAATCATTCATTTAATCGTTCATTCAACAGTTTTTGACCATTCACTGTGATAGGGTTATGGGGAAATAAAGATGAAAGATAAAACAGTCCCTGGGTCAAGAAACTCATAATCTGGTGAAGAAAGTCATAAAAGTTATAGTATCATGGGGGTAGGTGTAGTTTCCTCATCATGAAAAAGGGGGTAAGGAGTCTACTCCCAGAAAACTGAATGAGAACACACATAGCAAGCTCCCAACACAGTATCTAGAACAGAGTAGGGGTTCAGCAAATGTTCCTGGGAATCTAGAAAAGCAGACCTGTGGTGAGTAATTAGATTAATTTATTCATCCAATAGACAGCGTACACCTGCCCTGGGAAGGAGTGCTGGGAACTGCAAGGTGGCCACCAGGCCACAGCCTGAGAGGACGATGAGAAGATTCCACCTTTCCCAGCCCTGAATCTCTGCTCATCCACTGATGATCTTCTTTTCCCTGTGCTACTGTGTGGGTGGGGTTGGGTGGGGTTCAGTGGGGTGGTGGGAGTTGGTGGGGGGGCTCTGGTAGATTCGTCAGAGCCCACCTACTTGGGGTGGGTGGGTAGGCATTGGGATGGATGTCTTGGTGAGAGGAGAGAGACCCTTCCGCATTCCTAGGTATCAAATCATAGAATGGGAGAGGGCAAAGAATTAGCTATTTATAGAATTATCTTTTCCTTCTATTTAACTAATTTAAAAAAAACCCACTCAGCTTCAGTAATCATCACTATATGGCCAATCTTGTTTCAACTATATCATGCTCCCGTTTCCCTCCTCCATCCTGTGGTTTATTTTCTTTCAGTGATCAATTAGGATCATTTATAGAAGAGGATCAGTTATTTGCCACCAGGTTTGCAAAATAACCCTCCTCTTGAGTACTTTTCCTGCAATATTTGTACACTGCCATCAGAGAGCAGCAGCCTGCCTCATTTACATGGTTCAACGAATTTTATGTGAGATCAGAATCACAACCCCGAGTTTTCTAATGACCGCAAAAACAATTTGTCATTCTACTCTAAAAGAAAAACAAAGACTCTGCTTTCCATCCATTCAGTTTTTTTTTTTTTTTTTTTTTTGGAAGCAAGGAGTTAAAATTTAAACACAGTGTCTCCTCTTAGCAACACCCTTGACAACCTGCAACACCGACAAATTGTCTTTAATCCAAACTGCCTTCTTTTACAAAGCTTCCAGCTACAAATCCAAGCTGACAACTGAATATCACCTTCAAAACGACAAGTTTAAGTGAGTTATTATTTGTAAAGGCCTTAGAAGAGTGTCTAGCACATAGTAAGTGCTATACAAGTATTTGAGGTTTACTTTTATTCACTTAATTTTTTATAAATATAAATTCATTCAAATGCCGTGGGAATTAGCAATGAATGAATCTTCTTTATGCTGGTGTACTTGTCTGCTCCCTGTGAATGGGGAAAGGGATGCCTATAGAGACAGGAAGTTTTCCCAAAGGTGGCCTAACTTGGGCAGGGACTAATTTCCCTTCTCCTCTGATACCTCCATGAGGGGAGATTCTGAAGCTCTCTCTGGTTCACCCATGGTCATCTGACTCAGAGCAGAGCCAAAGCTCCTAATTTCAGGGATGTTGGACAGGGGTTATTTTTTGTTCCTGTCCTTCCCAAGTTAAGTCATGAAGAGCTGCTGGAGAAGCACAGCCCGGGTGAGTGCGATCCATTAAATTATCATAAGCAGTATGGGACGGAGGAGGGGGAAGCCACACAGGCCAGGCCCATGATTACTGTAATGGAGCTGTCATCTGCAGACAGACAGCAGCCTATCAGGCCTGGCAGAGATGGTCAGGATGACAGGCAGCCTGGGAGCCACCTCAGGGAACTGCTGGTGCCCCTGGGTCCTCAGGATACTGCTAATGATGGTGACAATAGGGACTGCTGTTAACTGAGCACCTTCTGTGGGCCAAGCACATTTCATCCTTTAGCATCTAAACGGATACGACTGTGCCCACTTTTCAGAAGGAAAAACTGACTGAGCGCCAGATGACTTACTCAAGCTTATACAGGTTGTGAAGTGAAGAACCTGGATGGGGCCAGGTCTGTCTAGCCACCATGTTCCCTCCCATAGCTGGTTTTTCTTACCATCAGCACCCGGAATCCTCCGGCCCTGCTGGTCTGACCCGTCCTTCCTCCCCTCCCAGGATGCCTCCCCCAGGAGGTCCTTGCTTGCTCCCTGGTGTCTGAGGGTCACACCCTTCTCCTCAGTACCCACAGGCTCGGCTCCACTTGCTAGAGGGGTCTGAGGAGCCGAAGCCCAGAGGCTATTTGCTGATGTCTTTGCTCCAGGCACAGAATGACCGTTGGTCTTGGGTCCAGAGAGAGGTTTCCCAAAGGGAGCACTGTGGCCTAAGAGTGAGTGAGCAGGAGTGCTGGGAGAACCTGATTTGTCAGGCGGCCTGCAGAGCACAGAAGGACTGGGGTGCTGATCTAGGGGCTGCCAGGAAGACAGAGAGATGAGAGGCAGGCCCTCAAGGACAAGAGAGGGTTTCAGGGAAGGAGCCGCTTGCAGGGCAGGCAAAGAGCCTGATTGTCACACTTCAGGGAAGGAGCCGGGTGGGCTTGAAGCCAGAAACAGTCAAGTGGTGAATGTGAGAGGAAGCGGGGAGGAAGGGCACTGGGGCGCCAACATGTGTGTGATGGGGCAGTGCCCACCCCGGCACGGTCCCTCCAGCCTCAGGAAAAGGAAGGGCAGTCCACAGGATGAGGCTGGCTGGGCACAGAGCCGGGGAGTCTCCCTTGGGTGCCTGACTGTCTCAGGGTCCATGGAGCCCCCAGCACAGTTCAGAGTCTGCCCCTCCCATCTCATTCCAGTCACTAAGCAGGGCACGGACCAGCCAGCCAGTGGCCCTGCCCATTTGGGAAAGTCCTTCCGCCTTGCCCAGCTGTGCTCTTCAGGAGAAGTGACACCTGTGGCTGGGCTCCTTCCTCTAGGCTCTCCCCTCCAACTCCTCCCTGTGAAATAAGAGAGTGGGGCTACAGGCAGTACAGGGTGGCCTGGACTCAGCCCCGCTGTGGTTTCTGTGCAGTGCATGAAGAGTAGGGTGAACCCCAGATGCCCACTCTAGGGCAGGGAGTGGGGACAGAAGACCCTGGCTGTATCTGCTGAGTCAGCCAGCAGCCCACGACCGTGAATGACTGTGTGGGAGAGGGTGTGCATGTGCAAGCTGGTGAGCGCATGTGTGAGTGTGTGTGAGCGGGTGCCTGCCTATGTGTGGGTGAGGGTGTCCGCGTGTGCAAGTGTGCACCTGTGCATGAGACTGTGTGTGAGTGTGTGTGGGGTTGTGGAATGGTGCTGAGTGTGAGGTTAGGAAGAAAAAGAGACCTTCACAGACACAGCCAAAGAGATACTGAGACCAAAAGAAACATTTGGAGAGAGACTGACCCTGGAGAGAGGCCAGAGGCCGGGAAGCCAGAATGAGATGTGTAGAGCGGGAGAGAAGAGAAAGAAACCAAGAACGCTAAGGTGAGGAGGAGAAACGCAGAAAGAAGAGAGATTTGGCAGAGGGCAGAGTCATCTGCCCTGCACCCCAGATGGGGACCTCTTAGATGGCTTCGGAAGGTCCATCTGACAGTGAGGCCCATCACCACGACTCCAGGCCTGTGGGACTCTCCCTGGCTCCACAGGTCAGGCTTGGTCCCTCATAAGTGGCAAGGGGCAGGGAGGCCAAGAAAGAGGGGAGGGTGCAGCGAGTGTGGATGATTTTGGTGACAGGGCCTGTGCGTGGGAGCCAGGAGCTTGACCTCCTGACCCTTCCCTTCTGGGCCCTCAGTCCTCCCAGAGGCCGCAGACAGCACTCCCCTTGCCAAGCACCAATCCTGACATGGCATCCTTCTGCTGCTGAACGAAGTCTAATTTACTTGGGGAAAAAAACCGTCTGTGGCCCCCAAATCAAATCACTCAGGGAGGGAATGGGGTTGAAAGGAACCAGGGGAAATAAATGTATTCAGCAAGTGTATTTTTATTCCAATAAAACTTGATTCAATAACCCCCATGAATATTTCATTTGCAAGAGGCTGGCCCCTCCTGCGGCTGCCTTGGTCTTAGGCCAATTTTGCCCTCCCTCCCCTGGGGGCAGCACAGGCCTCTACTCCAGGAACCCAGCAGCTCTGAGGGAGGCTAGGGAACGGCAGGCCCCTTCCAGCCCCGCAGCCAGCAGCAGACCAGCTCCTCCAGGGGGCCTGGCGCTGTTTCCGGAATGCTGCTGAGAGCTTCGGATGGAGAATTGGGTTGGAATACTGCTTGCTGGGTGACCTCGGGTATGCGACCTCACTCGCTGAGCCTCTGTTTCTTCTCCTCATCTTACGACATTCTTATGAGGATCAATAAAGACAATATGAAAAACCTCACATGCATCACTTATACCATCCTTCCCACGGACTTAGAGCCAGGGTGTGGGTTACCTAGGAGCTTTTATCCCTCCAGCAAGCCTACCAGCTTCTGGCTCTGGGCTTGTAAGCTATTTCCACCGCTACCCATTTCCTTCAATCCTTTACCTGCCCATTCCAAGACAGCCCATGGCCACTCCGGTAAGCACACGGAGGTGGGGTTGTGATGGAGCTAAACCGGGGAGGGGATAACGGGCAGCTGTTGTTTTGTCAGCATAAAGCCACCGCCCCTCCCCAGCTCGGGTCCTGTAGGTGGTCCTGTAGGAGGCTGATTCTACCCTTGTACAGCACAGGGCCCAGGCCCCTAGGATTAGATCATTCAATTTCCTGGTCTCAGCGATTGGTTCTGGAATGTGCATGTGACCCAATCTGGCCAATGGGATTCAATCCTGGGACTCTAACAGGAACATTGGGTAAGTAGGTGTTCTCTTCCATTTGGGCTGTTAGGCTGGGAGACTGTGGTCCTGGAGCTGCTGGTGTCTATCTCTGCTATTACTTGGGAAGAGAAGACTTCAGAACAAAGCCAACACAAAGGAAAACCGAAGCAAGGTGCAGACAGATTGCTGACAACATCATCTGAGCCCCTGGTGTGGCTGGGCCTGAAGCAACACCCACCTCTGTTCTTTCCAGTTACAAGAGGCAACAAATCCCCATTTCTGCCTAAACCTTAGGTTGAGTTTCTGTCTTTTGCAATAAAAAGTATTGTTTAATGGTATCTGAAGCCTGTCTTTCCAATTCACTAATGAAAGCTTTCTTCCTTCCCAGGGAAATGTCTGGGGGAAAGACTGGCATTAGGTTGAAAGAAATGGTGAGACTTCCTGCTGGCTGGTCCCAATTCCCTCACTCCTGGAGATATCTTTAAGAATTACAGTGCCGGCCGGGCGCGGTGGCTCACGCCTGTAATCCCAGCACTTTGGGAGGCCGAGGTAGGCGGATCACGAAGTCAGGAGAGCGAGACCATCCTGGCTAACACAGTGAAACCCCGTCTCTGCTAAAAATACAAAAAATTAGCCAGGTGAGGTGGTAGGCGCCTGTAGTCCCAGCTACTCAGGAGGCTGAGGCAGGAGAATGGCGTGAACCCAGGAGGCGGAGCTGGCAGTGAGCCGAGATCGCGCCACTGCACTCCAGCCTGGGTGACAGAGCGAAACTCCATCTCAAAATAATAATAATAATAATAATAATAATAATAATAATAATTCCAGTGGCATCAGATGTAGTGATGTTGGGTCTCCACACCGTCCAGGAGGACACTGGTCCTGAGAAATTCCCAACCTCTCTTGGGGAGGTGATGCAGGGGCCTGCAGGGACAATGCTTGGGGAGCCCACCCCTACCTTGTCTGGTGCTCCTGCTCCTTGATATTGTCATAAGTCAATCAATCAATCAACAAAAGGTAGAGGAAGGTTGGGCTCAGGGTCAGGAAGCCATGGGCAGGCCAAATGTTCCTCTCAGCCTCCGTTTCCCTGTCAGCAAGATGAGAGGGTTGGACAATGTGAATTCAAACCCAGCCCTAGTATCTTTTATATGTATGAGTCTTTATTCTGTTTTAGACACTTGGAATAAAAAGAAATCTCTTAACCCTACAATCTCTTTGGGAATAGAAGCCATACATATATAAACAAAATAAAACAAACCAAAAAAATCAACAATGCTGTCCTGAAGGTGAAGTCTGAAATAGAGGAGAATTGGCCAGGGTGGCCTGCAAGCTCCTTCCTGGCTCTGAAAATCTGTGAGAAGGAAAAAGGCTGTGTCCCAGGGAGACGGAAATTCAGCAGCCAGTGCCCGGGGCTCAAGCCCAAATGCTTTTCTGCAGGAGGCTCTGGGACTGGCAGAGTTTCCCAGATACCCCTGCCCTTCCATGCTGGTTTGGCAAAGTGTGGAACTAAGACCCAGTTGGGCTGGTGTGAGTTGGACATCTCAGGACGGGGAGGGGAGCCGAGAGAGCAGGGGGAACATTGGCACTTGTGGGAATTTCCTCCTGCTCTCTGTTCACTATTCCATTTGCAAGAGTTTGCAAATTTCAAAGTGGTTTCTGGCAAGAGAGCAAAATGTCTCTCCAGAGTCTGAGGATGACTTGCGGCTAGAGCTGGGGGACAGGGCAGTCCAGGGAAGGGCGGGCACAGGGAGGAACAAGCCATGTGACGCCTCTTGGGTCAGGCGGGATTAAGGGCATGGGGGTGATGAGGAGGCTCTGTCTAGCCAGGCAGGTGGTGGGTCTGGAGGCTCCACAAGGTCCAGGAATAAGGATATAAAGACCCATGCAGCGAGAACAGAGGGCCACCCTGGTCCTGGGTCATGGATGGCTGAGCTCAGGGCTCCTTCCTGCAGACAGAGCCTGCATGTGGTGGTAGCCAGGACAGGTGTGGGCCCTCAGGTCTGCTGGCGATTCCATCAGATGTACTCTCTCAGCTCCATGTAAGGTAATGCAATACATTTCCTGCAAAAAAGTGCCCAGTGTGGCCTCTGGGCCTACCTGCAGTGCTGATGGTCATGCCCAATGGTCTCAGGCAGCTGTGCTTTGACCACATTGTTAGGTGTCAGACGTTTTTAAGAATCTGATGAAAATGTGGACTGTTTCTACCAAAATGTGCATGCATGCAGGCACACACACGTATGACTTTGTACATAATTTCAAGGAGTTCATGGTCGTACTGTGGCCCAGTGCCTGCACTCCAGGTTAAGCATTCTGTTTGGGCCCAGCACAGTGGCTTACACCTATAATCCCAGTAGTTTGGGATGCTGAGGCAGATGAGTCACTTGAGGCCAGTAGTTTGGGACCAGCCTGGGAAGTATAGTGAGATACTATCTCCACAAAAAATTTTTAAAAAAATTAGCTGAGGCATGGTGGCGCATGCCTGTACTTCTAGCTACTCAGGAGGCTGAGGTGGGAGCATCACTTGAGCCTGGGGTTGGGGGTGGAGGGTGGGGGTCAAGCTTGTAGTGAATTGTGTTTGCACCACTGCACTCTAGCCTGGGCAACAGAGCAAGACCCTGTCTCAAAAAAAATTGGTTGGGGGCAGTGGCTCATGACTGTAATCCTAGCACTTTGGGAGGCTGACGGGGGGGTGGATTGCTTGAGGTCAGGAGTTTGAGACCAGCCTGACCAACATGGTGAAACCCCATCTCTACTAAAAATACAAAAATTAGCCGGGTATGGTGGTGGGTACCTGTAATCCCACAGGCTGAGGGAGAATTGGTTGAACCTGGAAGGCAGAGATTGCAGTGAGCTGAGATTATCCCACTGCATTCCAGCCTGGGTGACAAAGTGAGACTCCGTCTCAAAAACAACAACAACAACAACAACAACAACAAAAAACTTGTTTGAAGCTCTAGGTCCCTTGGGCTCAGAGAAAAGCCCAGATGGAGATTCCACTCTTTCACCGTCCTCTGGAGAGAGGCCAGTAGCAGCTGCTTCTTGCTCTGAATTCCAGGGTGCAGCAAACTGCCCATCAGCTCAGGGCCTGGGGCTGGAGCCTGCCTGGAAGAAGCACAGCTATATCCATGAGAGCCTCTAAACATGGCCCTGCAGGGTAACCCAGTCTGCAGGAGGCCCAGCTGGGGCTAGAGACTGTAACCATGTGCCCAGGCCACATGCAGACCCAGTGAAAAGGCAGATGAATGGGTGGTCAGGTGTGAGGACGTCAGCCAAGGCTCCCTGCCAGGGAACACAAGGCATCTGTGTGGCTTTATAAGGCACTTTATGAATCCCTCTTAGCTGGCCTTTTTGAATGGAGACTCTTCTCAAAGACTCACAGCCCCAGATGCAAAAAGGCTCCTCTGTCTCTGCTCGTTGCAGAGTCTGCACAGACCCAAGTGGGGTCGGCGTGCCCATGAGTGTGTGCAGAAGAAAAGCCACTGAATCAATGGGCTGGATTACAGACCCTGCTGCCGTGGGCAGATAATTGCAGTGAAGCACCAGTTGCTCAAACCAAATGTCCTTACCCTGCACTGTCAGAGAGTGCCAATCACAGGGGATTAAAACCAGCTGGGGCACAGCCCTGCCGAGAAAGACTTGAGGCTAGACTGGCAGTCAAGGGTGGGGTTGGGGATGGTGAGGGTCGGTCTGGAGGCTGCAGGGGGAGGGGTGCATACAGGGTTGCCAGTGGCGGGCTGAGGATGGGGACAGCTAGGGCTGGGACCAGGGCAGGAGAAGTTGGGACAGAGGGGATGGAGGTCACCAGCAGAAACCAGGTGGGTGGGCTGAGCAGTGGGAAAGAACTGCAGGCTCAGGGTGGGGCTGGTTCGTTCCTGGGGAACCCAGAGCAGAGTGAGGAACCAGACTTTGGATCTTGCTGACCCAGCAGTCTCTGTACTCCTGGTACCCAAACCAAAAGCTGGAAGAATTTTAAAAGCCACAAAGGCCTCCATTTAGAGTTCAGGTACTTTGGGGAACATGGCTGCCCAGAACAAGTCCCTCCATGGGGGCAGCCCCACCAGCTCCAGAATTCTGAACCTGCAGTCAGCCCTGGGGCGCCCGGGGCTGCGCCCACACATTCTCTCAGCTGACCTTCACACAAGCCTGGGAGGTGGGGATGTTACCTTTGGGATCTCACAGTGGAGGACACTGAGGCTTGGAAAGAAATGACTTTCCCAAAGTCACACAGCTGGCCAGAGGCACTTCCATGAGCCTCCTCATCTGGGAAACAGGTGTGCTAATATCTGCTTCAAAGAAGTAGTAATAACACATTGACTGTGTGTCAGGCACTTTGTTAGGCCCTTTACATGCATTATGTTGTGGCATCATTTCCAAAATGCTGTCAGGCTGGTGGTGTTGCCCCATTTTGCAGATGTGAAAACTGGCTCAGAGAGGTGAAGTAAATCACCCAAGGTCACTATATAAGTGACCAAGCCAGGACTGAACCCCTGGTAGCTCTGGCTTCAGAGCTTGTGAAAATCAAAGGAGAAGGGGCTCTGTAACGGGCTTTGTGGGTGGTAATTTTCAGGGATGGGGCCGGGACGGGGGCACTGTGGGGGCAGGGAGAGGAAGAAGCAGGATCTCAGCCCCTCCCAGCTCAGCTAAGAGAGGCCAGAGGCGAAGTGGGTCCTGCTGAAAGTGGACTGGGCACCTATTTGGGTGGAGTGGGGGCTGTGGTGTGTGTTGGTTGGGGGAGTGTGACCCGCCCCTCCCTGGCTTTGAGCCTCCCCCACCCCTGCTAATGGCCGTCAGGGGAAATCATCTGCAGGAGATCAAAGCTGGCCCGGAGTGAGCCCCTCACTGGATAATGAAGATGAATTCCGGCCAGGTCTGCCCAGAAAGAACGTTAACTAAATGAAGATGACAGTGCAGTGACTGTGGAGTTTGTATCAGAGCCAAATTGAACTCTCTCTTCCAGCAAGTCTATGCAAAACCTGGGCCAGTGCCCAAGAGATGGGGAGAACACACCCGCATTCTCCTCTCCTTGCCCCCTCCTTGAAGTCCCCTGCTGCTGGCAGCCACCCAAGGGAGGGGCTGGTCCCAGGCTGATTCCTGAGTTGGGGGGCTCCTCGTGGTCCACTCCTGCTTGGCTTATTGAAACTCATGCTGGGCCCCTCAGTCAGCCTGAGGCAGGGAGGAGGGAGGAGGGAGAGGGGCTGGGCTGGAGAAAGCTCCAAAGGGAGGGACTTGAGGCGAGCAGGTCCACTACCTCTTCTAGATCTTTACCCTGAGGACAAGGGTAGCACGGTGGAGTCGGACTTGTGCTCAAGTCCTAGGTCTTAAAAGCCTAAGTGACCTTGAGCTAAAACCTAAAATCTCCAAGCCTCAATTTCTTAACCTATAATATGGGAATGATGATGAAACCTGCCACCCAGATCCACTCCTGTTAATGCTTTGTGAGTCCTTAGGAACGGACCATACCTCCTTTGGCCTGCAGGCCTCTCGGGACATTCCCCTGTCTCTTAATTTGTTCAGCCCCCCGCCGAGGCTGAGTCTGGGCTTGCAGATTTACACTTCTGTGAACTTCTAATCCAGACCCCAGGACCTGCTTCCCAAGCTCTGGGGTCCAGCATCTCAACCCCACAATGATGGGGGAATTCCTGGCCCACCTATTTCCTGAAGATGATAATTAGCAATGCCTCCCAACTGCACAGCACAGAAAACTTAAAAGGAGAAAAGGGCAGGGCAGGCAGGAGAGAAAGGCCTGACCAGCGTCGGTTAGAACATCCCGGACTAGTGGCTCCTCACCTTAGCCCCACATTAGAATCACCTGGGGAACTTTAAAAATGTCAATGCCAAGGCCCCGTTCCAGATTGTGATTCAGATCTCCGGGGATGGAGCCCTGACAGGGGATTTCCCCCAATCCCCAAAGCTCCCCAGGTGATTCTAATGTGCAGCCAGCATGCAGAAGCTGTCTAGAGACAAGGCTTTTTCAACTTTAATGTGCATGAGAATCACCTGGGAGGTCTTGTTAAAATGCAAATTCTGATTCAGGAGGTGTGGCGAGGAGCCTGAGCTTCTGTGTTGCTAACAAGCTCAAGGTGGTGCTGATGCTGCAGGACCGGGGACCACACTTTGAGTAGCACTGCTTGATGAAGGGACCACGGCTTTATCATCTTTGTTCATTGCCAGCCTTCCGGCTTCTCAGGAAACACTTGTGGAATGGATGCACCCCTAATTGAGACAGTGCAGGATGTGGAGCCTGATGACCTGTATTTGAAGCCTAGCATTATTATTATTTTTTGAGATGGAGTCTCGCTTTGTCACCAGGCTGGAGTGCAGTGGCGCGATCTTGGCTCACTGCAACCTCAGCCTCCCTGCTTCAAGGGATTCTCCTGCCTCAGCCTCCCGAGTAGCTGGGATTACAGGCGCATGCCACCACACCCAGCTAATTTTTTTTTGTATTTTTAGTAGAGACGGGGTTTCACCATGTTGGCCAGGATGGTCTCGATCTCCTGACCTCATGATCCACCCGCCTCGGCCTCTTAAAATGCTGGGATTACAGGCATAAGCCACCACACCCGGCCGAAGCCTAGCATTATTGCTCTAGCTATGTGGATTTAGGCAAGGTACTTATCAACTGTGGCCTCACATCTGCATCTGTAAAACAGGTATGCTCTCACTGCCCCAGGAGCCTTATAGGATCAGTGGGAGAATAAAATGGTGTTATTTATATGAAATGTAAATTGAAAATATCCCTTTTTTCTTCTTTTACCTGGAAGGACACATATCCCACCTGCAGTGATGTCTTGGTGCCTGTGATCCGCCTGATTATCTCTGGTAGCCCTCATGCACCAGCACTCCCAGTCCTGAAATCCAGTGGGCACTGGACACGCTAGCTGTGGAGACCCTTCTGGGCCTCCCCAGCAAGCTCCAGGGCCCTGGCCAGGCCAGCAAGCTCACTCAGAAACAAGCACACTTCCAGATTGATCAGCACACAAAGACTCAGAAGACACAGGTGCAAATCCCGACTTTACCCCTTCCAGCCACAGGCTGAGTCCACACTAGGGTTCCCAGTAGCTCTTGTAAACAACTTATCACCCTCTTCTGAGGCAGCACTGGGCTGTTATGCCGGAGTACCAGTGACCACGTCAAGCTGAACCCACTGGCAGTCACCGTCCCTCACAGACAGGGGCCTAAGATAAGGCAGGGCCACCTGAAACTCATTCTGCTCCATCACTGTGCACCATAACATTTGCTGAGATAATGGGTGCCCCATGCATTCTTCCCATTCACAATGGCCAAGCCCCAGCTTTCCCCTCTGCCCCACTGCAGGTCCACTTCCTGTTCCATCACCCCCTATCTCTGGGCTACGACCCAGGCAGTGCCTCAGAACCACCCTGAGAGTCTGGAGCTTCAGATCCTGGGCCCCTCCCTTGATGATTCAGATTGCACAAATCTTGGGTGGGGGTGGCAAGAATCTACCTTTTCTTTTTCAGCTCCCAGTGGTTCTGATGCATGATCAGGGCTGAGAGTCACTGCCCTCTATGCCCTCCTCTCCTGTTGGCCTGATGTCCCCTGGAGAGCATTGGGCTTAGGATCAGAAACCCCAGGCTAGCGTTCTTAAGCTCTGCACATTAAGCTGTGACCAAATGTGAGTTATTTAACAGACTTGGGCCTCAGCTTCCTCATCTGCAAAATGGGGACAGTGAAGACAACTGTCTTGGAGGAATATTCAGGGTCAAAAAAGATCAAGAGGGAAACCCTCTGCAAAGAGGGATGTATCACACAGATGCAAGGTGCTCTGACAACTGTGATGTCAGCACACCCACCAGCCTCCTCCCAGAGTCCCCTGTCTCAGCTCCCTTTTACTGGGTGCAGTAAGATGTCTCTGTACCCAGTCTTACTGTACCCAGTCTCCTCTTCCTGGTGATCAGTTGTGTCCCTGTCTGTTCTGGACTGCAAGCTTGAGGACTGGGACCTTGTCTTATCTCTGCAGCCCCTGCAGCACCCAGCACAGACCCTACCACATAGTATCCAATAAAGGTCTTTCATAACACAGAAAATGTCTGTCCTTGTTAGAAAGCCAGTAAATGCAGATTAACACAACAGGGAGGTCCTATTTTACACTTCCTAGATTAGCAATTTAGGGAAACAAATAACATGCACTGCTGACAATGTTATACAGAAACTGGTACACACATTACTGATAATGTTGAAAACAGGAATGATCAAATGATCATTTTGGAAAGCAATATGGCAATCTACATCAAGGGTCATAAAATGCTCATTCACTTTGACCCAGTAATCCCACTTGTAATACTGTATCCAATGGAAATCATTCAAAAGAATAACAATTATTTATATGCATGAAGATATTCATTGCAACATTACAATGGCCCCAAATGGAAAACAACCTAAATGGTCAAACAATAGGGGAATTGTTAAGTAAATTATGGTATATAAACCCAACGCACTATTATGTAGCCATTTAAAATATTTATGAAAACTATGTTATGTGGAAAAAATGCTTATGGTAAAATGTGAAATAAAAAAGTTAGAATGTAAAATTATATGTGCATTATAACTATATAATCAAAATGCTGACAAGGATCAGAAGGGACTATGCAAAACGAAATTAATTACTGTGTTAAGGTGGAAGGACTAGAGGTGATTTATTTTTGTTTTTAAACATTTCCTGTAATTTTGTTGTAATGCCATTTTCACAATGCCAAAGTTAGATAGCCAAATAATAAATGTTTGTCAAATGACTACAAGGAGAGAGAGGAGGGGAGAAGGGTGATGTTTGGGGGTCTCCAAATCCATCCCTGTCTCTATCCCAGAGTATCTTGAGAGAGATGCTCAAATGAACAGTTGGATTCTGGATGGAGCTTAGCCTTAGAGAAGTGTGGCCAGGCAAACAGAATTGCCTTGTTTTTTTTTTTTTTGGTGCCCTCAAATGATTCTGGGTGCTTTTGGGGAGAGGTTGGATTTTCTCAGAAGCCCATGCTACCCTGTGGTGTTCTGATGGGGGCTGAGCCAGGGAGGGGTGCAGAGGATGTTCAAGTTCAAGGGCCTGGTGGCATTCGAGGTCTTCTCTGCTGGAGCCTTGCCCGCAGGAGGTAGGCTGAGCCTGGGTGAGGAATGAGAAGTCTTCCTCTTTACACTCACCTTTCCTGACCTCTAAGCCTTTGGAAACTATACATCCTGTGTGCCTGAGACAGTCCCAGTTTTCACCTGCTGGCCTGGCATAATTATTAATAGCACTCTTCAGTCTCAAAAGTGTCCCATTTGGGACATGGTCACATTACTGAAACCTCTTTACAGCAGGAAAAGAGGAGAGGAAAGCTGCTCTGTGACTGATGAACAGTGGTGTGATGGTGGGGTCTTTCCCCTGAGGGGCGCAGACCCAGAGATGTCAAGAATTGTTCTAGGTGGGCCCTGGGCCACCTGCCCCCTACTCAAGACTTCCATGAGTTACCTCTGTCCTGGGAGCTGAGTGGGGACCTCTGTGCCTTCCTCTCCCCCTCCCAGGCCTTCCTCTTTGCACATTTCTCCACCAACATCAACGCCCCTCCTGGGGCTTCCGGCTTCCACTGCCTATGACTCTTCCCCTCCTGCGCTCCTCTAGGCTGAGCTGTCCCTTTCCCTCCTCTGGACCTCTCCCTCCTGGTAACAGATATTTTCAGTTTTAATCAAGTATTCCTCCCTGTCTCCCCAGCACCAGCTTATCCTCTGCTAAGCCAGTCTAACTCCTTTTTCTATTCCTGGGGACATTTTTCATCCATCCTTTCTCCAACAATTGTTATCTCAGCGCTAAGCGGGATCATAATTCTGCCCAATGTCATGGGAATTCTCAGCAATCTTGCTTCTGACAGTGACAAAGTCCTTCAGGCTCAAACACCTGAGCACACACAGAGAGATTCAGACACGACTTCTTGTGCACACAGGCCACACGTCTGCAACTCATATGCTATGTACCTGCCGCATGCAAAATGGCAGGTATTCACATGACATATCCAGCCCATACCACATTTCCACATCACACCCAGTGCATATATATCAGAAACCTCACATGTAATACCCACCCTTCATGGACCCATGCTATGTCAATACACATGACATATCCCATACATGTTGTATACATGCCTCAGACCACACATCCATTACCTCACTCACACACACAGTCCTCAACCTTTTTAATCTTTTTTGATATGGAGTCTTGCTCTGTTGCCAGGTTGCAGTGCAGTGGCATGATCTTGGCTCACTGCAATCTCCACCTCTCGAGTTCAAGCAATTCTCCTGCCTCAGCCTCCGGAGTAGCTGGGACCACAGGCATTCACCACCACGCCCAGCTAATTTTTGTATTTTTAGTAGAGATGGGGTTTCACCATGTTGGCCAGACTGGTCTCGAACTCCTGACCTCAGGTGATCTGCCTGTCTCGGCCTCCCAAAGTGCTGAGATTACAGGTGTGAGCCACTGTGCCCCGCCACCCCTCAACTTTACATACAGGCTTTGGAGCCCCTGCAGTGTCAAGATCCTGCTCAGGAAAAAATGCTCAATTCCTACCACAGAGGCCACATCCCCCGCCAAGCTGCACAAGGACTTCAGCAAGGAACATCCATTACTGCTAACGAGCATTACATGCCTAATTAATTCCCAGGCTTGGTCTGAGGATTCAACCTGGGGCCTGATTTCCATTCAGGGAAAATAAAAGGGAAATGTAAGAGGGCTCATATGCTGTTTAGTAGGATTTAGGTCCTGCCTGCACTTGCCCATTCTGTACCCAAACCCAAACCACTGGGATTATCAGCCTGATAGGATAAAGCGAATACCTTGTCCAAGCAGAGGGAAGTGGGGTTTCCTTTCTGACCACCTTTCTGAAGCATCAGGACCAAATTCTCAAAGTTAGGATGTCTTAGAAGCCTCTTTTGATGGGGTCTGTCTTCTACCCAAGTAAAGGTCCCTTCACTTTTTCCATGAAGCACAGCCCATCCTAGGTACCCACTAATTAACATCTGATATGCCCCAGTGCGTGTTCCTCGATGTTGGGTAGATTTGCTCATTGGCGCACAGTCAGGACCTTCTATACCCAGTCTGGTTTCCCTCTGTGAGATAGGGCATAGAATATGCAAGGATGTTGTCTTGGGAGGGGAGGGCCTGGGTGAAGGGTTAGCAAAGTTGAGGTCTTCCTGGCAAATGTCACTTTGAGATCACTACACTCTCTCCCATGGAGGCCGGGCTGGGGTTCTACCTCAATCCAGCACCAGATCAGAGGCGGAGCACAGGATAACCATTTCCCATTCCAAGTGAAGTACTGTCCTCACATTCAGGAATTTACGTGGGGGGATGGAGGGGTGAAGACATCCATAAGGCAGTGAGGAAGAGTGGTGGAGAGGCTGAGTTTGGGCAGAAGGCCGATCTGAACTTAAATCCACATTCTGCCACCAATTCAGTGTGTGATCTTGAGCAACTACTTATCTTCTCTGGGCCTCTGCTTCCAAATGTGTAAAACGAGATTATGACAGTACTTCCTGCTCTGGTCTGAATGTGTCTCCCAAAAGTTCGTGTGTTGGAAAATTAATCCCTCTGCCCTCATGAACAGATTAATGTTGTTATTACAGGAATGGGTTCATTATCTTGGGAGTGGCTTCGTTATGAAAGTACTGGTCTGTGGCCTGTTAGGAACCAGGCCACATGGCAGGAGGTGAGCAGCAGGTGAGTGAGCATTACTGCCTGAGCTCTGCCTCCTGTCAGATCAGTGGTGGCATTAGATTCTCATAGGAGCACACACCCTATTGTGAACTGTGCCTGCAAGGGATCTAGGTTGCAAGCTCCTTATGACAATCTAATGCCTGATGATCTGACATGGAACAGTTCCATCCTGAAACCATCCCCTTCATGGAAAAATTGTCCTCCATGAAACCGGTCCCTGGATCCAAAAAGGCTGGGGATTGCTGCTTTACCACATGCCTATGCCATGCTCTTGAACTTCCCAGCCTCCATAACCATGAGCTAAATAAACCTCTATTTTAAATAAATTACCCAGTCTGTGGTATTCAGTTATAGCAATAGAAAACAGACTGTGACAGAAAATTGATACTGAAAATGGGATTATTGTTACAGCAGATACCTGAAAATGTGGAAGGGTTTGGGGACTGGGTAATGGGTAGAAGCAGGAACAGTTTTGAAGTGAATGCTGGAAAAAGTCTGCATTGTGAACAGAGCATTAAGGGTGATCCTGGTGAAAACTCACAAGAAGAGAAGACTGGAGAAAGTCTGGAACTTTTTAGAGATTAAATGGTTGTGACCAGAATGTTGATAGAAATATGCTTAGCAAAGGCCACTCTGACAAAGTCATAGATGGAACTAAGAAACAAGGTATTGGAAACTGGAGCAAAGGCCATCCTTGTTATAAAGTAGCAAAGAACTTGGCTGAACTATGCTTGTGCTTGAGAAGATTGTGGAAGGCAGAATTTAAGAGTGATGAGCCAGGATATCTGGTGGGAGAAATATCTAAGCTGCAAAGCACGCAGCCTGCTGCATGCCTGCTTTTAACTGATTACAGTAAAGTAAGATAGGAAAGACAGGATTTAAAGACAGAATTTATGATTAAAAAGGAAGCCGAGGTGGGCAGATCATGAGGTCAGGAGATCGAGACCATCCTGGCTGACACGGTGAAACCCCATCTCTACTAAAAATACAAAAGATTAGCCAGGTGTGGTGGCAGGTGCCTGTAGTGCCAGCTACTTGGGAGGCTGAGGCAGGAGAATGGCGTGAACCTGGGAGGCAGAGCTTGCAGTGAGCTGAGATGGCACCACTGCACTCCAGCCTGGGTGACAGAGTGAGACTCCATCAAAAAAAAAAAAAAAAAAAAAAAAAAGCAGAGAAGAAATATCTGGAAAATTTGCAGCCTAGTCATGCAAAGAGGGAAAAGGTAGGTTTTGGAAATGGCACCTAGGTGTGGCCAAGAGATTGTTTGCTGAAGAGATTACCATACATAGAAGACACCAAGACAATAGGGAGAAAGACCCTGAAGAACATTTCAGAGATCTCTGAGGCTGCTCCTCCCATAACAGGCCCCGAGCTCTAGGAGGGCAGAATGGTTTTGGGGGGAGGGCCCCAGGGTGCCCTCCACAGGCTCCATGCCCAGAGCCAACTAGGGTCTCTGCTCCCTGAATTCCAGCACAGCATAGTGCTCCTTGGCTGACCCAGTCACAGCTCAAGCAGGCCCAGGTGCAGCTTTGGCCATCACTCTGGAGGGAACAGGCAGTAAGCCTTGGTGGTGTCCATGTGGTACTGACTCTGCAGGTATGCAGAGTGTGTGCACTGTGGGGTC
This sequence comes from Pan troglodytes, assembly GCF_028858775.2. Taxonomy (NCBI): domain Eukaryota; kingdom Metazoa; phylum Chordata; class Mammalia; order Primates; family Hominidae; genus Pan; species Pan troglodytes. Next base: position 58,023,908 of record NC_072414.2, read on the forward strand.
ATGGTGGCCTCCATCTAGATTTCAAAGGATGTAGCAGATGGTCTGGGTACCCAGGCGTAGGCTGATCCCAGCAAGGCTATGGGGATGGGGCTGTCTGAGGCCTTGGGGGCCCAACCCCCACACCAGTGTGTCCAGACTGCAAGACATGGAGTCAAAGGAAATTATTCTCCAGCTTTAAGACCAAATGTAATTTTCCCTGTTGGTTTTGGATTTATTTATTTTTATTTTTTGTGAGACGGAGTCTCGCTCTGTTGCCCAGACTAGAGTGCAGCGCCATGATCTTGGCTTACTGCAACTTCTGCCTCCTGGGTTCAAGCAATTCTTTGCCTCAGCCTCCCCAGTAGCTGGGATTACAGGCGCCACCACCACACCCAGCTAATTTTTTGTATTTTTAGTAGAGACAGGGTTTTACCATTTTGGCCAGGCTGGTCTTGAACTCCTGACCTTGTGATCCACCCGCCTCGGCCTCCCAAAGTGCTGGGATTACAGGCATGGGCCACCATGCCCAGCCTGGATTTACTTGTTATTCCTTTCTTCTTGCTAATTCCTCCCTTTTGGAATGGAAGTGTCTGTCCTATGCCTGTCCCACCATTGCATTTTGGAAGTAGATAACTTGATTTCACAATCTCACAGCTGGAGGGAATTTACCTCAAGACGAAATGTGCCTTGAGTCTCACCCATATCTGATTCAGATGAGACTTTGGACTTCTGAGTTGGTGTTGGAACAGTTAAGACTTTGTGGCTATTGGGATAGAATGAATATATTTTACATGTCAGAAGACATGAATTTTGGGGGTTGGGGTGGAATGCTGGTTTTTTGTTTTTGTTTTTGTTTTTGAGACAGGGTCTCACTCTGTCACCCAGGCTGGAGTGCAGTGGTGTGATCTTGGCTCAGTGCAACCTCCATCTCCCAGGCTGAATTGATCCTCCCCCCTAAGCCTCCTGAGTAGCTGGGACTACAGGGACATGCCACCATGCCTGGCTAATTTTTGTATTTTTTGTAGAGATGGGGTTTCACCATGTTGCCCAGGATGGTCTCGAAATCCTGAACTCAAGCTATCCTTGCACCTCAGCCTCCCAAAGTGCTTGGATTACAGGCATGAGCCACTGTGTCCAGGCAAATGCTATGATTTGAATGTGTTCCCCAAAAGTTTATGTGTTGGAAACTTAACCCCTCTGCCCTCATGAATGGATTAATGAGTGTTCTGCCCTCATGATGAATTAATGGATTAATGAAGGCTCTGTCCTCATGAATGAATTCATGTCACTATTACAGGAGTGGGTTCATTATCGCAGGAGTGGCTTTGTTGTAAAAGTGAGCTCTCTCTGGCTCTCTTGCCCTCTTGTCATGTGATGCCCTCTGCCATGTTATGACACAGCAAGAAGGCCCTCACCAGATGCCAGTGTCATGCTCTTGTACTTCCCAGCCTTCAGAACCATGAGCTAAATAAAATCCTTTTATTTATTAATTACCCGGTCTGTGGCATTCTGTTATAGCAACAGAAAATGGATTAAGACAATACCTCAGGGGGTTGTTGTGTAGTTTAAATGAGCTGAGGAACCCAGAGTATGCAGCAAAGTACTGGACACAGAGTAAGAACTTCATAAGTAGTATTATGGTAGTTGTTTTATTAGTAGTATATTATTTCTTCTAATATTACTGCTACTACAATCACCATGACTACTACTACTACTGCTGCTGCTGCCACTCTAATGGTCCTGTTGTGCTTAAACTCCTCAGTGTTGCAATAACTGCACAATGTGGCCTCACCTTGTACATTCAACCTTTATTTCCCCAAAGTGATTTTGCTTGACATGGGCTGATACCCCACACACATTCCCATCTCCGTGCCTTTGCTCATGAGGTCCCTGGCCTGGGAGGCCCTTCTTCCCCCTTTACCTAGCCAAATTCTACCTCTCCTTCAAAGCTGAAGCTTTTATCCAGCTTCCACCATGAACCACACCCTCCAAAGGCAAATATTGAGGTCCTTCCTTATGCATTTCTATGGTGTTTATGATGACGATGAAATGTTTTAAAGACACAAAAAGTAATGAAACAAACACCCATGTACCCACTACTTAGATTAAAAAGGAGAAGACAAATTGTCAGTACAACCGAAGTCTCCTGTGTTCACTTCCTGAATGTGCTTCTCTTTTTCTTCTTAGAGGTAACCAGCATCCTGGATGTGACGTTTATCACTGCCATGAGTATCTTTCTGTTTTTAACACACATATATATCCACTATCAATATATATTATAGTTTTGCATGTTTTTAAGCTTCACATCTATGGGTGAATCTGTGGCTGATGGCTTGTGTCCTCTGAGCCACAGCCCCTCAGCCCACCTGCTTTCAGCACAGCTGTGGTGACAGCTCAGAGCACCCCGCCAGTGGCCCCACTTCAGTGCAGTGTCCTTTCTGCTTTCCTGCCTTGGGCTTTCTCCTGAGTTCCAGGAGGCTGATCAGCCTGTGCAGGCACAGCCAGAGGGGCCAGGAGCTGGCATCCCTGGGGACAACCTTCAACCAACGGGAACAGGAATCAGTGATAACCACCCCAGGTCTGTCCTTCAGAGGCCATTTCTCAAGTCCACGCTGCATGATTCTTCGGAGGGACTCCAGCTGCCCACAGCAGTGACCTACTCAGTCATGCACCCTTTACTGGCTTTCCTCTTCTCTATCCTTTCTCCCTGCTCCCTCATTCTCCCTCCCAAAGAAGCTCCCTGCACACTGGTTCTGCCTTTGGGAACCCAAGCTAAGGCAGTATTGCTTTTGCTCTCTGCATTGCTTTGCAGAATTATCCATGTTGCTCCATATTACTCTATTCATTCATTTTCACGGCCGCACAGCATTCCACAGAACTGAATATATATCCCCTTTCCGGGTGATGGACATTTGTGTTGCCTCCAATGTTTTGCTATCACACACAGTGCTGCACTGAGCATTCCCATCCAGGTTTTCTGACAGCTTCAGTGTTTCCTATTGGCTTTTTGACACCGAGTCACACCTGCCTTGACCGTCATTTCATCTTTGGAGTCCATGTCTTCCTAACTAAAGGCAAGCCTTGGAAAGTAGAGGAAGAAAAGGGGCGGGGAGGCAAATTAATTCACCAAATAAATTGAACAGAGAGCTGGGAGCCTTAAACATAAGCTGAATTCAGTTTGGTACCCAGCTTGGCATCACCATCCACTCCCAAAGGACCACTCATTCATTCATGTAGGAAGTATTTATGCGCCGGGCACATTAACTGGGATAACAAGCGTCTATCAACTTCCCCTTCCCCTTCCCCTCTCTAATTCCTTCTTGCATTTTTTCTTTCTTCCCTGCTTCCCTGGGGATCCTCCCAGGCCTCAGGGACTCTTGCAGAAAGGGAAGTGCAGAGGCAAAGGCCCTGTCCCTGGCTGGGCTGCTATCCTTGCCAGCAATAACCTACGCTGTCTCTTAGAACAACATGCTGAAAATGACATTTCATGGCCTGTTACCCTGCATGCAGATGGCCTGCGAGTGGCAGCTCCGAGTGCTTGTTGCTGGTCAGGCCTCAGTGATGCTGGGAGGGTGATGGGGAAACAGTCCTCGCAGCATCCAGCCCTCCCATTACACCCCACCTGCTCTGGGAAGGCATCCCTGACTCTCCCAGGCACCAAATCCTGTAGGATTTAGCATTTCCGTCTCATACTTACCATGAGTCAATGAACCAATAAGCATTTACTAAACATCTACTACAGTTGGGATAACTAAACCCACTATCTGCCAAAATGAGCCTGTCAGTTTTCGTATCTGAGCTCTACTGCTTTCTTAGTGGATGGCTTCAGGCAGGTGACTTAATCTTTCTATGCCTCAGTTTCCTTAGCTGTAGATAAGAATGGTCCCTGCTTCATAGGGTTGCCATGAGGGCAAAAGCAGTAATCATGTGTAGGTCCTGGCACGTAGAGAAGCACCTGGCACGTAGTAAGTGCTCTTTGAGGGTGAGCTCTTATAACGTGGAAATTCTCCTGGTCCCATCATAGGGTGGGGTGAGGGCAAGTGGGTGGAGAAATGCAAGAAGCTCTGAAACTCAATTGGGGCAGCTCTCTTCCATCAGAACAGGTCTCTCCCACCATCCTGGCAGCCCTCGGCAGGCAGGAGTTTATTTCCCTTATTAGACTAGATTTTCCCTAGGAAAGTCATCTTCCTCCTCAGATTAGAGGCTCTCCAGCAGTAGGAACAATGTCCTCACCAGTCTGGCTGCTGCCCACTGTGTCTAGCCCGGGGTTCCCCACTGCCACTTCTTCTCTGGAAGAGGAGGTGATCGGGACAAGCACAGGAGGCACCCTCAACCCTGACATCCCCATGGCCACATGATACCTGGAGGTTTGAATAATTAACAGGAAATGTAAAAACAACTGCTTGAAACACTCAAAAAATTCTTTTTATTATCAGCTAATGGTAGCACTTACCAAAGCGGTTTTATATGTAATAAAATTTCTTTATTGTTTCAGGCTTGGCTTAGAGAGGCAGAAAAGGAGACAAGCCCAGAACCAGGGAGAGCAAAGAGAAGAGTAATTAACAAGATGAATAATGGAAACTTCCTAGGAGCACCAGGAATGATAAATTGAGGTGCATACCTGGCTTCTCTTCAAAGACGGGGTGACGAGAAAAGCAGAATTTCTGAGCCCAGGTTTGGGGAGATGTTGATACTTTGGTATGGAGGAAAGAGCAGGGCTCAGGGGAGAGCTGGATTCTTCTCCTGGTTTTGCTATTTGACCATGGGCATGTCACTTCCCTGCCTGCCTCTGAGCCTCCATTTTCTCCTTTATAAAATCGAGGGATGGTTAAGGGAGCAATGCCCTAAAGTCCCCTCAGTGGCTAAGGCTTTGCATCTTTGTGATGTTAGAATCTGTTTTTCACTATTTCCTCTCCTTTCACACCAGGGATAATAAGATTATAGTTTTTTTGCGGCACTTTAATTTAACGAGGCTGTTCAAGCACATCCCATAAAAACATGGGCGGTGTGCCAGGAGAACAGTAATGTCTCCATTTTACAGATGAAAAAACTGAGGCCCAGGCAAGCTAAGTCCCCATTGCTTCAGTTACAACTACTAGCAGCCCAAGGTCACACCTATTATGAAACAGATACCAGGCTGAACCCCGGTTCTGCCTCTGAGTCCTGTGTTCTTCCCACCTTATAATGCAGTTTCCTAGGGCAGATGATGAGAAATTGAGCCAAGTTCACAAATCCAATCACCTGGGTCTCACTGGCATCTGTGCCGAGCAGCACCTGGATCCAAAGCAGGAGGGGAAAAAAGAAGTGGGCATTCCAGGGAAGGCTTAGTTTAACCCTTGGGCACCTGTAGGGCTTAACGGTTCACTCAGGGCACATACTCCTGCCAGTGCAGTCTAGGGAATGGTTCTCAAATTACAGTCCCCAGACCAGCAGCACCAGCAGGACTGTCTCCTGTGAACTTGCTGGAAATGCAGTCTTGGGCTCCACCTCAGCCCTACCGAAGGAGAAATGAATGATAAATGGGTCCATTTTCTACAGGGTAATGAGGTGACTACCTATGCGATAGAATTTGAGGGATGCCAGGGATGGGATGCATCACTCCACTGAAAAACATCGCCCTTGAGCAGACATGAAGAGACAGAGGAACTTCCATTCCACAGCGAAGAGGCCAGCAAGGATAAATGCTCCCAGGAATGGAACTGCAGTGACCCCACCCACTCCCAGAGGTGGCGGGAGAGGCTTTGCTCAGAGCAGGTCCTGACAGCTGAGGAGGAGGGGAGTTCAGCGATTCTTGATCTCAGCCTAACTTCAGCCTGGGGACCACGTCTCCTGCCTATGGGAAGAGGGAAGAGTGGATACGTGCATTTGCTCTCTAATGTGCTGAGCACTGAGTTAGACCTTTTACTGTTATCATTTCATTTGGTTCTCACAGATAGGCATTCTCCCTACTTTACAGACAGAGAAACAGACACAGTGAGTTGAGTAGACTGCCCAGCGTAACTCAGGTTACGTTAAGTGGCTGCACCAGGGTTTAAGTTTCAACCTAGGTCTCGATTTCACCCCTCCCACCCCTGCTTTCTCCACCGGACTACATCCTCTAGGAAGCCTGGACTGTCTCAAAGCCCGGCACCTCCAGACAGAGCAGAGGTGAGCCATCTGGCTGAGGGTTCTGAGCCGGGTCAGGCGGCGATGGGGTGACGGTTCTGAGCCGGGTCTGGTGGTGATGGGGTGATGGTTCTGAGCCAGGTCAGGTGATGATGGGGTGACGGTTCTGAGCCGGGTCAGGTGGCGGTGGGGTAACAGTCAGCCTTCTCTCATCCCTACCTCGTAGCAAGTGTCAGTTACAGTGTCCGAACTGCTGGTCTTTCAATGATGTTCGCTGGGGTTTAAGAGATGAAAATGCCTCATGTGGTATCAGAGGGCTTACTGTCCAAAAAGGAAGACAAATGTAACCCAGTCGAAACAGTTGCCAATGGCAGACAGTAAGTGGCTAGACACCAAAGTGAGTGGTTTAACAATTCAGAGAGGGGAAAGAGAGCTGAGTGTGACCTGGAGCAGCTCAGGAGGGCTTCCTGGGTGAGGTGGCAGGTTACAGGTTAGATCTTTGGCCCTCAGATTCAGCACCTGTGGTGGTGGTGGCTGCAGAAAGTGAGGCACTTCAGACTGGCTCTTCGTCAGCACACTAAAACAATTCCAGATGTTTCACTAATGCATCCCCGGCCTCTTTCTCACATAATAATCATCTTTTAATGACACACACTAATGCAGATTGGGTACACCGGGAAGTATATTTCACAGCGATACGTTCTCTGTCCTTCATGTAGGGCCCCCTCCAAGTCCTACAAGGTGAGGAAGCTGTCTACAGTGGTGGTGGGAGGAAGGTTCATGCCAAGGGCTGATTATGTGGGCACAGAGGTGGCAGTGCTAAATGGGGAGGGTGAAGCCAGTGGATGAGGAGAGGAGTGGAGGGCATTCCAGGGCCTGTCCCTCATCTGGCTGTCGGAGCACTCACATCACGACTGTCATCACTCACTTCCATGGTTGAAACCTCTAGTAGAATGAAGCTCCAGGGAACAGGAACACCATGCATGGTTATGCATGTTGTGCACTGCTCAAGGTACCTGGCCAAGGGGAAAATGGGGCTGAAATCTAGTCCTCAACTGCCCTACTATAGATTCGTATCCACTCAGAGGAAGGGACTTTTTTTTTTTTTTTTCCCCCCGGTTTTCACAAAGAGACCACTTAGGCTGACAATAGCCCTGCCCGAGACCATGCCTGTTTGGTCCTGGCTATATCTCTCTCAGTACATGTTTGGTGCATAAATACATGAATGAAAATAAATAAATGAATGAACATAAGCAAGAATCCATGAATGACTGCATGGCAAAAAGAACTCTTTGAGATGGGCAGGTTTGTTGTTCCCAATTGGTAAATAAGAAGCTGACTTTTGAAAATTGGGGCAGGAACTGTGGCTTGTACTTTTCTTGACAATTTCCACACCTTACAGTTCTTCCTGTCTTAGCTGGATACAGCTCTGGGCACGGAACAGGTCTTTGGTAAGTTGATTGACTGGGCAAGAGATAAACTGTGTTTATTAAGGCCCACAGACTGCTGGGCAGAAAATGCAAGCTCTCTGCCTTAGGCTCACTACAGAACAAGATGAAGAACTTCTCTGGACCCCAGATTTCCTGTCTGCAGAGTGGGGATACCCACAACCCCTACCTCACAGGGTTTCCACGACAGTGAATGGAACTGTGCATGAGAAAGGGCTCTGTGCTCCACAACAACTGCCCCCATGCAAGGAGGGTCGCCTTGCGCTGAACATTGCATTAGGTGCCTCCGATGCAGTGTTCAAAGGTTGGCAAACTGTGGCCTGTGGGTCAAACCCTGCCTGCCATTTGTTTTTGTAAATAAGGCTTTATGAATCACAGCAGGCCATTGCTTTGTATGCTACCTGTGTCTGCTTTTGCTCTCCAATAGCAGAGTGGAATCGTTGCGACAGAAACCTTGTATGTGGTTTGCAAAACCTAAAATATTTACTATCTGGTCCTTTACAGAAAAAGTTTGCCAATCCCTGTATTAACTCATTTAAGCCTTCTAACTACCCTCTGAGTTTAGGGCTCATAATATCATCACTCCCATTTTACAGATGAGAAAACAGATGAGACACAGAGTAGCTAAGTTACTTGCTCAAGGTCATACAGCAAGGAAATGGCAGAGTTGGGATCTAAACCAGGGTCAGCCTGAGTCCATGCTCTTAAAAAACCAAATCATCCTGCCTCTCTTGACCCTTAAGCAGCTTTTCTGATCATAAGGGTTCATGTACAAGATCCTAGACCCCAAGGACAAGGAGGGCTCTAGCTCAACAACTTAGAGCCAATTAGAAGGAGGTATTTGCTCATGTAGCAGAGACAGAATGCACAGATTTCTTCCCCCACCCCCCCTTTTTTTTCCCTGAGACAGAGCCTCACTCCGTCACCCAGGCTGGAGTGCAGTGGTGTGATCTCAGCTCACTGCAAACTTCGCCTCCCAGGTTCAAGCGATTTTCATGTCTCAGCCTCCCAAGTAGCTGGGATTATTGACGCGCACCACCACACCTGGCTAATTTTTGTATTTTTAGTAGAGACGGGGTTTCACCACGTTGGCCAGGCTAGTCTCGAACTCCTGGCCTCAAGTGATCCACCCACTTCGGCCTCCCAAAGTGCTGGGATTACAGGCATGAGCCACCACACCCGGCCAAGAATGCACAGATTTCATTACCCAGGGGACGTCAGAGCTGTGAATGGAGGCCAAGAAAGGTTCAGATAAATTTCTGGGGACAGATATTTTTCCAGGGGGCTCAGAGCACTGCGGGGGGAATATATCAGTTTTCCAGCCCTGCTGTAAAAATCCACCACAAACTGGGTGGCTTAAAACACAGACATTTATCAACTCACAGTTCCAGAGGTAGAAGTTCTGAAATCCCAAGTCCTGGCAGGGACACACTCCCCCTGAAACCTGTTAGGGCAGTCCCTCCTCGCCCCTCCCAGCTTCTGGTTTGCTGGCATCCTTGGCCTTCCTTGCTGGCTGCTGCATAACTGCAGGCTCCGCTTTGGCCACCTCATGGGATCCCCCATTTGTGTGTCTTTACACGGCCTAGGACTGCAGGGCATACTGCATCAGGTGCCCAGCCTCCTCCAGCATGACCTCATCTTAATTTAACTGATGACATCTGCAATGACCCTACTTCCAAATAAGGTCACATTCAGGCACTGGGGGGTTAGGACTTCAATATGCTTTTTTAGAGGGGACATAATTCAGCCTGTAACAGGGAATGTCTCAAAACTCTGAGGGGCTGTCTCAATCCTTCCGAATCAGGGACCCAGCCAGAGACAGAAGAGAGTCCTTCAGGCAAACAAGGCGGGCTGGGGCCGTGGCTGTTTCTATGGTAAATATTCTCTTCTAGAGCTTTCCTTGTCTTCACAGATTGAGAGCTCTTTGAGGCTGGGTCTGAGTCTTATTCCCTCTGACTCCAGCAGGTGCAAGCACATAGTAGGTATTCAACAGTGGTTGGCAACCCAATGGTCATGTCTAAGTGTCCCTCAGTGCCACTGTCAGAAATGTAGCAGGGCCACAGGGCTGACCAGCTCTGTGGGTCCTCTTGGGCTGAAATCAGATGCAAAGAACAGGGCCTTGCCAGGCCAGCTGGGATGCTGGGGGCGTCCTGGGGGACTGAACTGGCCCCATCTGCTCTCCTGGCAGGACTTCTGAGGGATGTCTGGGCAGAAGCCACGCTAATACCACACTGCGTGGCCCAGCGGCCCTTCGCCTGTGTGTTTGCACAGCGAATGTAATTATGCCCGCGGGATGTTGACACAAAAGAAGCCATATTTGAGAAGGCTTTATCAGCATCCAGAGTCCCAGATGACCACAACAGAAAGGTTTTCACACACTGCAATCTAAGGAATGTCCTACCCAGAAGAACTGGCCCTGCTGAGAAGCCAGACTCTTTAGAAGCTGTATTGGGGCAGTGACAGGCATCAGGAACCTACTAATGTCCCCACACGGGCCTCTGTCATTTATTCACTCAACAGACACACCCAGTTTCTAGTGAACTGAGCACTGGGGAATTGAAGATGAAAAAGACCCAATACCAGCCCCAGAGCGGGAAGGATGAACAGAAGTAAGCAACCACATAAATGCTGAAGTATTTACAGATCAACTAACACGATGCCTGGGCAAGGGGGAAAGGGAGTGGGGTAATCATGACATGGGAGTCATTATATTATTCTTTTGCTTTTATATATATTTGAAATATTCCTCACTAAGGCTTTTAAGAAACAAAAACTGAAAAGATGCAAGGGGTGCTTGGTGTAGTGGGTGGTGGATGGAGGAAAGTTTTGAGAACACTTCCCACAGGAGGCAGTGATCTGGGTCTAATCTGAGAAAGGAGAGGAAACCTCGACCCTTGGGGAGCTTGTACAAAGCAATGAACACCTCCATTATGGCAAGGTGATGTGGAAGGAAGATAGTTGCTAGCATCACCCAGACCTGGGTTCGAATCCCATCCATAAATTAGGGAAAATAATACATACCTTATAGAGTAGTTGTTGGTACTAAGGAAGGTAATAGGAGAGAAGGGGCAATGCAGTAGACACTGAATTGTGATCATTTCATCCAACCCTCCACTCATTAATCCATCCATCACCTGCTCATTACCACACTGTGTTCTCTCTGTGCTCCAGTCCACATTGTGAACTTCTTCAAGGCAGAAAGGGAGAATGTACATCTTTCTATCTCTGATGCCACACACAGGGCCAGCACCCCAGGAGGTGCCCATAATTCTCAAGAGTAAACAGGTGATGAGATGTCCTCTTACTTCTGCATTAGGGGGTCACTTTTCTTAAAAATTGAACTGGTGTGCTGGCTCATGCTTGTAATCTCAGTATTTTGGGAGACTGAGAATTGCTTGAGTCCAGAAGTTTGAGACCAGCCTGGGCAAGGTAGCAAGACCTCGTATCACTAAAAATAATAATAATAATAATAAATAGCCAGGTGTGGTGGCAGGTGCCTGTAGTCCCAGTTACCTGAGAGGCTGAGGCAGGAGAATTGCTTGAGCCCAGGAGTTGGAGGCTGCAGTGAGCTATGATCACATCACTGCACTGTAGCCTGGATTACAACGAGACCTTATCTCAAAAAAAAAAAAAAAAATAGAAATTGAACTGGAATATGAGGAGAATGGAGAGGTGATGTCTTAACCATAAGGCTTGTGTCAACAGAATGAGGAGCTGGGAGAAAGTCTTAGCAGTGCCCTGCAGCGGGACAGACTGGATTATGAAGCTCAAACAGTGCAAGATGGAAAAGTATATTAAGTCAGGATAGTCTGGGTCCTGCTGCTATAATAAACATCCCCCAAATCTAAAAGCCTTAAAATAACAAAAATGTATATATCGCTCACACAAAATCTATTGTGGGTCCAGGCAGCTTCCCAAGGCAGTTGGCCTTCATGAGCGATTCAGCAATCCAGGTATTTCTGTTTTGTAGCTCTACTATCTCTACCTGAGGCTTCCAGTTTGCCATGGCAGGACAGAGCCTCCCATACCTCCCTGCTCTCCTGCGGATGCCTAGAGCCCTGTGGCTGTAGAACCCAGCAGGGCTTTTGTCCAAGGGTCCTGAGCCACAGGCTTGGCAGGAGAGAGGGGAGGGATGGGGAGTCTGCTGCTGCCTGCCTGCCTGTCCACTTAAGGCACTTTCTGAGGGCTCGCCTGCCCATCCCATGCCCTGAACTGCCCTGGGCAGTAGTTGCTCTGATTCAGGACCCCTTGGCTCAGCATCTCAGCTTTATATCAATGCCCACCCATCAGCCCATGTGCTCTACTCCATTTCCCCTTGTAGCCAGGCAGGTCTGGAAGACTAGTCCAGGCCAGCAGGCTGTGAATGGAGTGACATGTGTCACCTCCAAATGAAACACATAAGAGTGGGTGTGATTCTGACATATACCCTAACTCCCTCAGTCTCTAACAACTGCAGTGCTTTATGTGGGCAGGGCGCTTTACAGTTTGCAGAGTGGTTTACAGTTGGCAGGGCACTTTCTTCACCCTTATTTCATTTGAGCCTTCCTACAACCCTGTGCCATAAAGATGACTGTATCCTGGCTAGGCACGGTGGCTCACGACTGTAATCCCAGCACTTTGGGAGGTCGAGGTGGGTGGATCACTTGAGGTCAGGAGTTCAAGACCAGCCTGGCCAACATGGTGAAATCCTGTCTCTACTAAAAATACAAAAATTAGCATGGTGTGGTGGTATGCACCTGTAATCCCAGCTACTCGGGAGGCTGAGGCAGGCGAATTGCCTGAACCTGGGAGGCGGAGGTTGCAGCGAGCCGAGATCATACCACTGCATTCCAGCCTGGGCAACAGAGTGAGACTCTGTCTCAAAAAAAGATTACTGTATCTTCATTTTGCAGCTGTGGCAACTGAGGCTCCGAAAGGTGAAGGGACCTGCTCCAGGTCACATGGCAACTAAGTGGCAGGAAGCTGACTCCTCACGCTTCCTTGCCTTATTTTCTTCTTTCTCTTCCCCCTAGCTTACTACCTCCCCCTGCAGCCCTTAACGTACACCCAGGATCCCAAATCGCCATCTAGACTATCCAAACTTCCCAAATATCCCACATAGCCTTTAAGAGTTCTTAACCTAACGGAGGAAGCACACCCCAGACTCCAGAAATGTAGGTACCCAGGCTGCATGCAGTGTGGGCACCTCACAGGACGTGGTGGTCAGGCTTTCTTTAGAGCTCAGCTGAAGCTGAAGGGACGGCAGAGCTGGGCGGATGGTCAGACTTTGGGGACAGGCACTGCCGAGCATCCTGCAGATTCTCTGCAGCTGCTGCAGGCTCAGGGCCTCAGCTCTTGGCTAAGACTACTCACGCAGGCTTAGGCTGAGTGCTGGGGCCAAGGGGGCTTCCTTGTTTGCTTTGTTCTTAAAGGATTTGCCCATTTGTAGCAGACACCGTGCCCACTTCTAAAGAGAGAGCCCAGAGCAGCGATGAGGAGAGATGCAGCCCCTGAGCCTCAATACCCAGCCAAGCCGGACTTTGCCAACACACAGTAGGCTTTGCTGGCCTCTGTATCTTTGCCTAAGCTGTCCCTTATCATATTTTTCCCTTCCCTCTGCCCAAGGCTCACCTGTGTACAATCTGCCAGTTCCCCTCCTCACTCCACTCCCCAGCATCACTGTGAGGAATGGGGACAACAAGGGCAGGGAGGTCCCCAGGTTCCCCCTGCAGGTGACACACTGGTCTTTCAGGAAGTGATATTGTCAGTGAATGTACAAAATCAATACATGTAGATTTCAGCGCATCCCATGAAGTTCACCTCTCAGCAGATTCTGAAAAGCTGGGTCGAAAGGGAGCCACATCAGGTGTTGTGCTGACCTCTGCCTTTTAAAGGAGGACTTAGGAGGCGAACACCCTCCCCACAGATGAGGGATTCAGTGAGGTCCTCTCCAAATGCCTGCTGTGTAGAACAGGCATTTAAAAAGCTGCTGGGCAGTTGTCAATAGCATGGCATAGTGAAAAGAGCTTTTTTTGTTGTTGTATGTTGTTCAACAAACAGAAGTGGGATTCAATCCCAGCTTTGGCGTTTCCTAGCTGTGTGACCTGGGGCCAGTTACTGAACATCTCTAAACCTCGATTTCTTCTACCACTTCCTAGCTAGGCAAGTTACATGTCTTCTCTGAGCCATGGTTTCCTCATCTACAAGATGGGACTGACTCTACCCTCCTCATGAGCTTGTATTGAGGATCAAATGAAATATGAGCACACACCTACAGCACTGGGAATAATAAACACGAACTCCCTAGTCTTTATGATGGCCATGAATAACCTGTTCCATCCCATAAAGAATAACACCTGGTGTCTAGAATAGACACCTTCTTCAGGTCCTTTTATGTCCTCACTGTTTTTAATCCCTTTTTCCCTGGCCCACAAACTCCATCCAAACCACCAGTGAAGCTGCTTGAAAAGGTGAGAACAAAAGGGGCTGACAGCAGGCATGAGGCCCAGTGGGCCTGGGGGAGTCTGGGCCGAGCGGCTCTTGCAACATGCCAGCCAGGCTGCCTGCTCTACAGGGACGTCCCCCGGGACTGGGGCTGAGAGATGGCTCCTTGGCCTACATGCCCTCCCATGGGGCAGAAGTGTGGTCTGAAGTAGAAGGTGTCACACTGGGCCTCGGGTGGAGGGGAGGCCTGAGGGGACATTGTTATCTCCATGGGCCCTGGGAGGAGTGTTTTTTTTTTTCTTTTTTGACAGAGCCTCTACCCAGGCTGGAGGGCAATGGTGTGATCTCAGCTCACTGCAACCTCTGCCTCCTGGGTTCAAGTGATTCTCCTGCCTCAGCCTCCCTAGAAGCTGGGACTACAGGCATGTGCCACCACGCCCAGCTAATTTTTGTATTTTTAGTAGAGACAGGGTTTCACCATGTTGACCAGGCTGATCTTGAATTCCTGACCCCAAGTGATCTGCCCGCCTTGGCCTCCCAAAGTGCTGGGATTACAGGCATGAGGCACCGCGCCCAGCCAGGAGGAGGGTTTATTTTACTAACTGCTCATGGAGAAGGCTCACAGGAGCAGGGGTTAGAGGACCCAAGGAAGAGCTCTGTGTCTCTCTAAGCCACCCAATCCTGCACTATGTCACCAAGGGGGTGACCCCGCAGGCACCCTTCTCTGGGAGGTTCAAAGGAAAGCAGAAACAGCCATTGGCATGGATTTCAACAAGGGACAGATGGCTTCTCTCTGCAGCCCAGGGGCTCTGTGGGCTCAGCAGCCATGTGAGCAAGTCTGCTTCTGAACCCAGCCACCCTGACTCCCTGCCCACAAAACACCTCCCCCACAGCTCACTGATGACCAAGGGCAGCAACACACACAGAGACATCTTGTGGGCTGGTCTGCAGACGCCAAGTGCCTGGCCTATGCTGGCTGGTAGACTGAACCTCCTGCCCACCTTGCCACACTGGTGGGTGGCAAAAAGGGAGGGAAAGGCCTGGCCCTCCAAGGGTCCCAGATGGGCAAGTGAGTCCACAGGGGGCTAACTTGACCCACAAGTGACATTGTTAAGTTCTAGGCAGCAGAATTGACAGATAAAATCCTAACGCTATCCCCTTGTAGAAATTTCTGGGGCCCTGTGCTGAGCACTCCACAGGCATTACCCTCTCCAGACCTCAAGGCAGCCTTGGGAGGGGCACGCTTTCTACATTCTCATTTTACAGTTGGGGAAACTGAGGTTAAATGACCTTTAGCCCAGCTCTCTCTCCTCTCAGAAGAGACCACCAGGGGTTTGTCCTATAATGAGAAGAAGGGCTGCAGAAGAGAGCTGGGGCCAGAGTGGGCATTCTGGGGGAGGCAGCCACAGTGCCCAAATTGCATCCCTCAGCCCCGCAAAGTCACAGCATAAGCTGGAGTCACCCCTGCCTTTGGAACTGGTTAAGTGTTGGCTCCCAGATGGGCTATTATTTCCTGGACTGACTGCAAACCAGGCGAGGATCCACTCATTCTCAGGAGGGTGGGATCTATTCCCTATTATCTTCCTCATGACAGAAAGCCTGTATTCTAGGTTCCAACTCTGGGTTTTAAATTGCATCGTTCCTGGGGCTCCTGGGTCAGGAAAAGGGTTGGGGTAGGGGGAGAGGTGACAAAGGAGAAAGGCTGGTGTGTTCATAGTTCTAATTTACTGATAGCAATTAGCTTCCTAAAACGGCTGACCTTTCAACCTTCTGCCTGCCTTCACTGGGGGAACTATTGACATTTAGAATCTATCTGCAGGCCAAGTGCCACAGTGAGGGAAGCAATGTTTTTTTAATGGAGACTTGCGCCTGTGGAAGCGTTTTCCCCACCCCATGCCATTTGCATACTTTACAGGGTATAGGTCGAGCTGCACGTTAACGGGTTTGCTGGCTTTCTGGAAAAGTGAGTGCCAGTGATTATGCGAATTATTACATATGTGGTTTCCAGATGCATCTGTTTTTGCATCCTTACACCCTCTCTCTGCTCTGGAAGAAGAGGCAGAAAGAGTGGCAACTGGGATGGGGCCCAGAGCTTCACTCCCTCAGGATCTAAGCGGGTAAAAGGGTCCTTTTCCCCACCTGCCTTCTGGCCAAGAACCCACCCTTCTCCCAGAGCCGATGGCGACTTCCAATAGTCACAGTGTCTAGCCCAGCCAGGGCCTCTCTGTCTCTGTAATCTATTCATCCACTCATTTATTCATTTATTCATCCAAGCAACTAATATTTATCAAGGGCTTCTTATGGGCTGGGCACTATTCTAGGTACTGAGGATACAGTCAACAATCAGACAAATCTAGTCTCTGCCCTCATGGAACCTACATTCCATGTTGAAAATTTTTAAAAATATAATTGAGACAGGGTCTCACTGTGTTGCCCAGGCTAAACTACAGTGGTGTGATCATAGCTCACTGCAGCCTTGAACTCCAGGGCTCAAGCGATCCTCCTGTCTCAACCTCCCGAGTAGCTGGAACTACAGGTGCACATCAGCACACCTGACTAGAGCCCCTACATTCTGGTGGAAAAGACAGAGGATAAACAAAAGAACTAAATGCAATACGTGGAATATTGACTGTCCAATGTGGGAGAGCAATATGTAGGGAAAGGGGAAGAAGGGGCTGGGGTAGAGACCTACACTTTTAACACAGTGTCAGGAAAAGCCTCAGCCGGGACACATTTGAGCAAAGACCTGAAGCGAGCAGTGAGCCATGTGGAGGCAGAGGAAACAGCCAGTGCAAAGGCCCTGAGGTTCCTGAGAGACCTGCCACGTGCAAGGGGCAGGAGGGAGGTCGGGGGGCTAGCAATGAGTGAGAGAGGTGGGTAAGGATCACACGGGGCCTTAGACTCCCACATGGGGCTTTGGCTCTTACCCTGAGTGTGATGGGAGCCATCGGAGGCCTGGCATGACCTGACCAATGTTTTAAAAGGCCCACTCTGACAGCTGCATGGAGAGTAGCTATTGGGGTTAGAGAGAATAGATGGAGAGCAGTTAGGAGGCTCTGGCTGTAATCCAGGAAGAAGGTCATTGCAGCTCCTGGGGAGTCCACACATCTTCCCAGCCAGGGCCCACCCTGACCATCAGAAGGGTCACACATAATCCCATATGTGCCAGGGATCAGCCAAGCACTCACCCTGGGATTGCCGGGCCATTTCAGAGGCTGGCACTGCCCTCTGGGGGTTTAAAGCCTATCTTGCGGCAAGAAGATGCCTGAGTTAAAAGATAATTAGCCTTACCTGGCAGCATTTACAGAGAGCTCTTCCCAAGGGAATGATTGAGGGCCTCCAGTTCAGAGGAGCATGGCTTAGGCATTTTTCTGTGACAGATATGAGCCCCAAAGGACAATCATTACAATGAACACTATGCCTCATAGCACTTGACCATACAAAGTGCTTTCACCTCCATTATTTCATGGGAGTCTCACAACAACCCACAAGTTAGGTATTATTATTTTATTATTGTTAGTATTATTCCCTTTTTGCAGATGAAGAAACTGAGGCCTCAGCTGGGGGAGCAGAGAGGAAGTACAGGGAGTCAAGACTGGGAGATGAGTGTGGGCGGGAAGAAGGGTGGACCCTGGAGAGTCCTGGGTCTCATTGCTTCCATTTTCCATGCCAGACAAGCCCATTCAGACTAAAGAGGCTGGGATGGGAAGCAGGAAAAAAGCCAAGACTTTCAGGAAGTAGACTCTGAGACCTGGTCTACCCCAGACCTACCAGGTCAAACACCCCCTTTTCCCACAGAGAAGTCTGTCTCAACTCCATCCAGGGAAGAAAAAGCACAGAGGGAAGACAAGAGTTGACTTATCCCAAGTCAGCTCTCTCTCAAAGCCTTCCCCCTGCCCATTCCACCAGATAAGAGAGTTCCGCCCAGCCACTTCAGATTTGCCATGCCCCAGAATTGTTAAATGAAGGTGCTGGTGGCAGCCATCCCATCTGCAGGGGCTGGAGCCTTGGGGCATGCTCGGTGGCTCCTTGGCTCTGTGTAGTTTCTGCTCTCACAGCTGACCAGGGCTTAGAACTCAGAGGGGAGGGAGGGAGGAAATGACTGGGAAGGGCTCGCTGGTCGATTTCGGCATCTCTGGCACCTGTTCGTTCAGGTGCTCATTTAGACTCCAGAGAAAGCGAGTGCTGTGCAGTCTCGTGGAACTTCCTTGGGAACTTGAGCCCACATTTATAATAGATTTATAAGAACAGTGTAGACATGTTTGCTGTTTTTTCACCCCCTCCTAAGTGATGCCATTATGGCGGCCATAACTCTTATTTACTCCATCAGCAGGCTGCTGGCAACGGCACAAAAATAGATTTGGAGAATTTATCTCATACATGCATCATGAGGAGGCAACAGAGGCGCACAGGTGAGATTTATGTGGGTAGGGGTGAGCATCCATCATCCCCACTTTCCCATTAACGCTGCTCCTCAAAGAGAGGCATTAGCCTTCTTAATCAGAGCAAAGTAATTGTTTAAACTTCCTCCCTGCAACGGGCTCATCACTCCTCATTGCTCTCCAGGTGGGGCTGTGCTGGGGGTGGGGGGCACGGTGTTTGCTTTCAGAGAACAGCAGGATGGATGGTAAATGATGATGGTGAGATGATGGCCCAGCCGTCCTTGTTACTTCCCCTGTTACTCTGGTATGGGCCACAGTCAAGGAGCTCCACAGAAGGGATGCCTGGGTGTTTGGGAAGAGGTCTGTTTGTTTTGTGACTTGAAAGAGCTCTCAAAAGCACATAGAGGTTCTTGTCTCCAAATTCACCAGCCTCAATCCTGATCCACATTCTGGGCTGCGCTGTGACTCCATTTCAACTTGAAACGACTTTTCCCCTGTCTATTCCAGGCCTGCCTGTTCTTCAAAGCCCAGATCAAATCATGCCTCCTTCTCGATGCTTTCCCCAACTGCTAGCAGAGATGGCTAGGAGAAGCTACTCTAAGCCGAGAGAAAGATGATAATGGGCCAACTCCCGAAACTACCATCATCCAGGCCTCCCCTCAGTGGCTGTGAGGCTGCACTAGGAGGCTTCTAGGAACCTTCTGAGCCCTCCCATCTTTGAACAACTAAACCATGTTAGAAGGTTCTCAACTCTGGCTACGTATTGAAATTCCCAGGGAGCTTTTAAAAAATACCAAAGCTTAGCCCCACCCTTGACCGAAGAAATTAGAATCTCTGGCGAATTGGGCATCAGTATTTTTTTAATGCCCAGGTGCTTCTAACATGCAGCCAGAGTGGGAAGAATCAACTTAGGATCTTGTTGACCCAGTTTATAATGACTATGGTAAATGCCAAATGGATGGATGCATGGGTTGATGGGCAGATGAATGGACAAGTGGACAGGTACATGGATGGATAGATGGATGGATGCATGAGTGGCAGGGTGGATGGGTAGGTTGGCGGGTGGATGGGTAGGTTGGCGGGTGAATGGGTGGGTGGGCCAGTGAATGTGTGGATGATAAATGGATACTTCCTTGTAATTGTTCACTAGTTTCACTGGATTAACTTTGCCTTCTCATTGACCGTGAGCTTCCTTAAGGCAAGGATTTTTCATATCCTTTGTGTTTTCCACAACGCTTAGCATAGAGCCAGATATAAGTATGCGAAGGAGTACTAACATCCTTGCCTGTTAAAAACACTAGACGAGGAGATGGGGACTTAAATATTACATCTTCATTGATTGCGACTTTAGTTCAATTAACCTGCTTTAGATTTCTCATGCTGTTAGTAACAACATGGCAGGGTCAAGTGGCTCAGATAATTTTGAAATGTAGTATACATAGGGGAATGGGGTTATTGTTATTATCATTATCATTATTTAGTTCCCCAACCCAACAGCAGTTTTCCCAATCTCCCTTACATTGCTGGTAATCAGCAGCCATCCTGCCTTCCGTGATGTTTTAGTTGCCACCCTCAGGGCCCAGACCCCTGCTCATGGAGACATGGCCCAGACACTCTGGGAACCCTTGAAACCTAACACTAATCCTCTCCATTCCCAGCCAGGGCCAGGACTCAGCTCCCCCTCCCCTGGCACCAATGTTTTTTTGTTTGTTTGTTTGTTTGTTTTTTGAGACAAGGTCTCTGTTGCTCAGGCTGGAGTGCAGTGGTGTGATCATGGTTCACAGCAGCCTCAACCTCCCTGGGCTCAGGTGATCCTCCTACCTTAGCCTCCCAAATAGCTGGGACTACAGGCATGTGCCACCATGCCTGGCTAATTTTTGTAGAGTCAGGGTTTTGCCATGTTGCCCAGGCTGTTGGTCTTGAACTCCTGAGCTCAAGCAATCTGCCCAGCTCAGCCTCCCAAAGTGCTGGGATTATAGATGTGAGCCACCATGCCCGGCCTCCCTGACCCCTTTGATCTCCACTGGAGGCCTTAGCCTTTCTTTTACCAGTTCTCCCCTCCTGGCTGGCATCCTTGCCCTCTTGGGTCCCCAGTTCCCAGCTCTGCTCAGTTCCCTGAAGCCTTCCTGGCAGGGCCGCCTGGCCCAGCCCCTGTCTCCTAAGTGCCTGCCTGGTTGCGTTGATGCAGCAGCTCCTAGCCAGCTGCTCTCCACTGGACGGCAGTCCACCCTGCACTCTAGCCAACCATGTGAAACACAAAAGCGATCAGGTCCCCTCTTGGTTTAAAATTCTCTGCAGGCTCCTCCATGAGGGCCTCTCACAGCCTGATCCTAACAGGTCCCTCCAGGGTCAACTCCAGCCCCTCACCTCCACCTGCCCCACAGACTCTCCAACATTCCCAGACTACCTGGGCCCTTTCCCAACTCCTGGCCTTTGAATGTGCTGCTCCCACTGCCTAGAATGTCCCTTTCCCACTCTGGCTTCTTCACTTGGCAAACTCTAACTCGATCTTTAAAAATCGCCTCCAGGGGTGTCTGGATGAAGATTTCCTCCATTGGCCTGGGCAGAGTGAGCAGCCTGGAAAATGGAGTGAGCACACATGTTGAACACTTGGGCTGCAGAGGTGTTCTTTTAAAAGTATCACAAGAAAGGCCAGATAATGGAATTAGGGCCTCACTCTACTATACAAAGTCTTCATTTTAAACACACAGTCATTGAGAGGTGCTCTTAAATAGGGAACTACCTTGGGAAATTTGATGCAGTCCTCAAACTTGAGGAACAGGGAGGGTTATGAGGGTGGTAAACGGAAGATTAAAGGTGGAAAGGAAGGAAAGAGAGGGAGGGATAATAAAGAGAAGAGAAAAGGATGAAATACAAAAGGGAAGAAGGGAATAGTCCAGAAAGTATAAGTCTACATCTCGAGATTATAAAAGAGGCTATTCTCTAGAAGCCGGCTGTAAATTAGATGCTATTATTGGTGTAGACATGGAATCTGGAAAAGTGAGTACAGACTTAGAATCTGGGTGACTGGGTAGCCATCCCTCCTGTATTGAACCACACAAGAAAGACTAACCAAGTTAGCTCTTGATAAAATACACCCACAATTCCACCGGCAAGTGCTCACTGCCCTTAGACAAGATTCGTGGTCAAACTGTACCGGTTTAGCTCTGATAAGGCTGCACACTACTGAACCTTTAGATTATTTTACGAGATGTAATGCATAAATACTCTGGACCATTGGCACTAAGGATTCAGTAAAACTATCGAGATTCGTAGGCCCAGGATAAAGCTCATATAAAGTTCGTGTTCTTTAGCTAATGCAGCTTTCAATTATGCTCACCCATTTTACACTGTAAAAGATGTAATGTTAATCAAACATTTAATTTGCAAGTGTTTTTCTTCGTAAATGTCATGTACAAGGAGATATTCAGACGTGATCCACAACATAATTGCACGAGGGTGCCTCGTTCGGTAGCGTGTGTTTGTGCTGGTGTGTCAGAATCGGGGGGACAGAAACAGCCTCTTTGGTTCTATGTATTTCTTTTCTCATTTCAGAGCATAGAGCGTTTGGAAAACAAACCAGCTGCTATTTATAATGTTTGGTAACATTCGGGACTCAACACAGTTTTCACGTAAAGATCTTGCCTGTGACACAAGCTCTGTGATTCAAGAACCAAGTAAATGGAAGGGACCAACTTGTTGTTCAGTTACTAGTTATTAAATCACAATGGTGGGAAGCCTCACGCGGCTGCACTGCTTAGGTTTTACATACAGAACAACCTCAACATGATTCGGGAGGCTCTGCAGTTGAGGGGTGGTGGTAGTTTCCATCTCTCTCGTAGAGACTGGCCAGGATAAAAAAGAAGCCCCGAATTCCAGAGTCAGGAGAATGGGCTTTCTGACCATTAGTATGACACTGGAAGGAAGGCTTCGGGAAAGCATGGAGGCAAATGGCTCTGGTAGGGTGATCCAGGCCCTTAGTAATTGAAATATGGTCCTAAACCAGCAGCAGCAGCACCAAATGTGAGCGTGTTAGAAATGCAGAGTGTCAGGCTCCACATTTCACCCCCTTCCCCAGCTACTATTGGGAATCTGTACTTTAACGAGGCTCCCAGGTGACTGATAGGTGCATTCCAGTGGGAGAAGTGCTGGTCTAGTTAATGCCTTACCCAATCCTTCCAATCACTGGAAGCATCTGACCCATTTGATTTCTTGCTGTTCTGGGCCTGGAGAGAAGAGGGAGGGGCTGTAGAGGGGGCAGGGTGTGGGGTGGTAAAAAGGAGCAGGACTTAACCTTCTGAGCCTCATTTTACCCTTGTAAAACAGGAGATCAAAATAGCAGCCCCAGTCAGCATTGTTGTGAGGATTATAAACAAGATAATGTAGATATAGTGCTCAGCCCTGCACCTGATACAGTAGGTACTTAATAGCTATTGATTCCCTACCCACATGAGCCCGACATGTGGACAGTCATGCAAGCAAGAACCTTAGCCTGCCCCCGATCTTCAGCATTGGGCCTACAACTCGTAATTCAGGCAAGGACATCTTCGTCTTTTGAGAAGAAAGGAAACAAAAGCCAGAGAAGAATGCATACCACCTCTCAGTGGTATGAGGCTATAAGCACCAATAACATAGAAAGGTAAGCTCAACAATGAGACCTCACCTACCCAGAAGGGGATAGAGTGAAGAACTAGTCTAGCCCTTAGGATGCTGGAGCTCAAGACTCGACTCAGCCAGGAACTCGCTGTGTGACCTTGGGCCTCAGTTTCCCCCACTGGGAAACTGACAGCGTGGGATTCATCACCTCTAAGGTCCCCCCTCACCCTGTCATTCTCTGATTTTGCTTAGGGATGCCAGGAGCAGCTTTCACCAAGCTGTATGCGGACTTTTCTCACTGGGAAAATTAATTCAGTCCTCAATGTTGCAGTCTATAAATTACTGGCCAATCTGTTTCAGAAATATTAAAGGAGCATTTATAAATTGCCCCTTCCATTCAATGCTGCGAAATAAAGACCTTGGGCCCTTCAGATGTTTATCTTACTTAAAACCACAGCAGGAATCAATCTCCCCCAGCCTTCATGGGAGAGAACATCATTTCAGGGGGTGGTGGGGAGGATGTGTCAGGCTGACTCTCCCCTCCGATTCTCCCAACTCCCTGCTCCTGAGAATTCACTTTCCAAAATTCAAACTGGAGGCTTTCGGTGAAGCAAAATGAGGGTAGGGAGTCGGGGAGGTTGGCTGGTGGCAGGCAGCTTGGGCTGGGAAGATTCCCCTGAGCAGCTCTTGAAGGGCAGAGGGCAGTGGTGCTGGCTCAGAGACCCTAAGATCAGGGCTGAAGAAGTTAAGCTGTCTTTTGTAGTAATTGATTTTGACAGCGTAACAAGTTAATTCGTCACTGTTTTGCAACTTCCTTGAGAATGCATTGGTAAGCAGCATCCCGTAGGATACCCTGTAATCACTTGTAAACTCAAATTAGGTCTCCCAGTTAAATATTGTTGATATCAGGTAGAGCTGGGCTGCTACAATGACTACAAAAGTGCTGATTTCACCTTTTCTATTACGTCAAGGACATGTTCTGGCTAAAAGTGATGCAAGCAGATGAAGGCTGTTATAGGCACCTAATTAGGGTCATCACACTAACTGGAAATACCTTTATAGGAGGGGTGGAAAGGTGGACCAGGTCCCCTACCCTTTAAATACACACTTATTCTCCTATTATTATGATTATGTTTAGGCTTACTGACATTTCATCATAAAAAAGGAAACAAACTAGGATTCAAAAGATCTGTTCAGGGCCCAGCTCTTAAGTAGAATTAATACCTGAACGAAAACCCCCTTTCAGCAGAGTCTTCTCAATACTTTATTATAATAGTTTATCAGGAACAGTTATTTTAATGCCAGGCCATAAAGATGAAATCAAGCGGTAGCTTTATTTCCCAGGAGTTAACTATTAATTGCCGCACAAAAAGAATTTAGAAATGACATGGGGAACAAATATTCCAGCTTCCTGCAAAGTGAAAAGAATTCTTTAATATTAGCATCTCCACAATAGGGTGCACACTGAGGCTTAATTAAAATGCACAATTGTTCTCTGATGTTTTTTATTCTTGGTGGTTTCAATGAGATGGGCTCACAGATGGAAGCCGGGGCCATATCCCTGCAAGATGGGCTGACAGCTCTTGATAAAGCACCACCTCTCAGCCATATAACAGGGCAACGGCAGTAAATGGATAATATCAGAATACAGGCTGTGCGGAAGGCAAAGGCAACTTTACCTAAGAGCCTTAAAATGTTTTAACTACCATTTCCATCAAGCCTGGAAGTTTGAAATGCGGCACTAACACACTTCTTCAAGAAGCTGTTTTCTTTCCACCCCCAGAACTAATAAATCCAAAAGGCCTACTTAGGCTAAGACAAGCCAGGAGCTGAGGAGGCAGTTTCAGGAGCTGTTGATAACATCTCTCCAAGGGGTTGAGGGACAGCTTTGGGCTGGGCCCCGGAGCACCCCAATACAGTCAGGCAGAGACAGATCTGGGGAACAGGTTTCAGGGCTGAGGCATCCCGGTTACGTACTTCCCCCAGATTCCCCCTCCACAGCTCTAGAGGCTCTGAGGAAGGGATAAAGTTGCCTCTGGGTGCCTCAGTCATTCTCTCTCTGTAGGGAGGCATCAGGGGTCACTTCATGCTATCCTCCCTCTTCGGGGTGGCCCTATTCCAGTGCATCCTGCTCCCTACCAGGAAGGAGGAGGAGGAGGTGGTGATGCCTCCTTTGATGACATGCAATGCTGTTATTTAGCTGATACACTTTGAGATGTCTGTCCCAGTCATGAAAATCCTGAAATATCTCCATATTAGCTGATAAAGAACCATTTCCCCAAGCCCTGTAGTGCCCTGAGTCTCCCCATTACCCCAGACCACCTCAGCCCCTTCACTGGGACCTCCCCATCCAGGACTCCCAACCACTCGGCAATTAAAGGGTTGATCCTTCCCCTGCTAGGAGTCTGGGGGTGAGTAGGTCAGGGCCCCGTCATCAAACCCCAGTGACTGTTGAATATTTGGAACATCCCCCCTGGTTACCCTGGAGGAGCCTGCTCCAGATTTGGCTCCATTTAGAAACCATTGCTCTAACCTTAACTCACATGGAGGACCAATGGGAGGGTGTGGCTTGGTGGCACAGCCGGGGAGAACCCAGCCCAGAGCTGTTCCCTCCCCCGCGCCATCCTCACCACGAGGAAGTTCTCCACTAGCTCTAACCTAAGTCTTTGTTGCACTTTCTCTGGCTCAGTCCTGCCAGCCTCATTAGAGCCCCGCTACCCCTTCTCCCAGCCCGTAGCATTCCTGCAGAAGAGGAAAGGCGCCCTGCTCAGCAGGTCCTCATTCGGCTAATTGGGTTTTAATGGTCCTAGGCAGAGGAACAGGGGCTCATCGGCTGCCATATTTGCCCCACAGTCCAAGTGGGGATGTCAGGAAAAGTGGGGTGTGTGGCTTAATGAGCAACACCTGCAGCCCTCATTACCCATGTGCTTTTGACTCAGCGAAACTCCCAGCCCTCCCGCCCCTGCCCAGTCCCAGAGACCCCCCACAGCGCTAGCCAACCAGTTGTCCCAGGTTCTTAAATTCAGAGAAATATGAACTGTGCTGGCTGAGGAGTGGAGAGGGTGAGCAGAGGGAGAGATCCAGTGATCCCCATTTGTCAGGGCCAGGAGAGGCCCAGAACGTCCCAGAACCCCAGGGACTCCCCTGCCCACTCTACCTACGGTAGAACTGCTCCTTCTAGAAGAAGCCCGGCTCCCAGGCAGGGAGCTAACATGCTGATTTATTTACCTAATTATAGTAAAACAAACAAGCTGGAAACTAAGGCAAATCTGCTATCTTGCTCGAAAAACAACCACACCTCCCAGGCCAGGGTTCCTGGGAAGGTTGGGCAGCACAGAAGGACAGGGAAGTGTCTGAGGGGGAACCTGGGAAGGGACAGGTCAGGCAGTGGGTGGGGGAGCATTAGGATTGTGGGATGAGGGCAGGCGGGGAACCAAGGGACAAGAGAGACAGAGGGATGGACAGCAGAGGGATGAAGGATGGGGGAACAAAGAGATGAGGGACTAGGAGATGGGGCCCGGGACAGGAGATACTGCGAAAGGGGAGTGGGGTTGAGGGCTAAGGAGTCAGAGGGATGGGGATGGAGGGGGAAAGAGAAGGCAGGGAGGTGGAGGACAGAGAGACAGAGACATGGCAAAAGCTGCCCCAGAAGTGGTGGCAGAAGGAAGAGATGGAGCAAGCACCAAAGCCTCAGGTCAGGAAATCCAAATCCAATAAAATCCCAAACTCCTTTCCATGCCCTTGAGACCCCCAAGCCAAACACAGTCTCTCCCCTTGCAGAACTAGCTCAGTACCCAGCTACTGCTGCTCTAAGCTGCTGCCCACCATTGAATGACACTGCACGCTCCATCCAGCCTCCACGCCTTTGCGCAGAAGCCTCCGAGGGATGTAGCCTTCTCCTCTCTGCAGTACCTGTTGGAACTGTCTTCCTCCTTCATCCATGTCAAAGGCCACATCCTCTGTGAAGTGTACCCTCCAGGCAAATGACCCTCTGTCCTCTGGGACCCCCCAAGGCACTTGGCCCCCCCCATGGCTTCAGCCTTGGATGTTGGTTAACCTAGTGTGTCTGTCCCTCCCTCTAGACTGTGAGCTCCTGAGGAGAGACCACATCTGCTCATCCCAGTGTCCTCCCAGCACCTACAGCACTAAGTGAGCAGGAAAGATCTGTGCAGTTGAACTGATTGTGGACAGAGATCTAGGAATATGAGAGGAAAACTGACAACAGATGTGAGGATACGACAGTCTAAAGGGACGGAAACAGAGACCCTCATGAGGCCTAGCCTCTGTGGCTTGAAGCAGTCTGGGCAAACCCACCTGCTGTGCCCAGGACCCATGGCGTTGGCTCCTAGCCCTCCTGAGGAAGCCTAGGGCTGGAATGGGGACTGGAGGGGCAGGGATTCCCCAGCTAGGGCCAGGGTAGCAGTGAAGATGGGGAGCCCAGTTAGGAGGAGGAGCTGGTTACAGAGACCTGGGCCTCAGGAAGGATTAAAACAATGTGACTCCCAGGCGCCTCACTGAAACGTGGTGACTGAAGGCTGTCACCTCAAAACCTGGGGACCTTTTGGATCAGGGCCAAGGGGTAAGTCCCGACTCTGATCAGAGGACCAGGGAGAGTGGAGCTGCCCCACCCTGACTTCACAGAGCAGGGGCTGAGGCCCAGGGAGTGCAGGCAGTCCAGGGAGTTACTGCAGGCCGTCCCAGGCATTCTGGCCAGGGCAGTTTTCCCACCTCACTGTCCCCTTCTCCTAACATGGGGCTGGAAAGGCTTGACCCCCACACGTCAGCCTCAGCCGCCTTTACTTGTTCACTTCCATTTCTCTTGAGTGTGGGGCATGGCTCCAGGCATGGGGAGATGCTGGAGGAGGCAAGAGGAGGCCCCACAGCTGGCTGACAGCTACAGCAGAGACAGAAGGCAAACTCATGACCTACTCAATAAGATGATCACAGATTGTCATCAACGTCTAGCTGGTGAGTAGGGGCACAGTGCATGGGGTAGGGGGTGCTAGAACCTCTTTTTTTGAGCCTTTTTTTTTTTTTTGAGGCAGGGTCTTGCTCTGTCACCCAGGCTGGAGTGCAGTGGTACAATCATAGCTCACTGTGGCCTCAAATTTCTGGGCTCAAAAAATCCTCCCGCTTTGGCCTCCCAAGTAACTGGGACTACGGGCATTAGCCCAGCACACCCAGCTAATTTTTTAATTGTTTTGTAGAAACAGGGTCTCCCTATGTGGCCCAGGTTGATAATCAAACTCCTGGGCTCAAGTGATCCTCCTGCTTCAGCTTAAGTAGCTGGTACTATAGATGCACACCACCACACTTGGCTAATTTAAAATTTTTTTGTAGAAACAGTCTTGCCCAGGCTGGTCTTGAACTTCTAGGCTCAAGTGATGCTCCTGCCTTGGCCTCCCAAAAGTGCTGGGATTACAGGTGTGAGCCACTGAGCTGGCTTGCAGCCTCTTTTTGGTCAGGTGATCTGGGAAGGACTCTCTGGGAAGGTGACATCTGATATATGAGCAATCAAATGTCACCTCTGCAAAGAGCAGGAGGAAGCTCTTTCCAGGCAGGGAGAGCAACAAGCAAAGGCCCACAGGCTAGGGTGGCCCCCATGTTTGTCCCCTCCCATCTTGAGTATGGGCTGAACTTATAACTTGTTTCTAACTAATAGAATATGGCAAAGATGATGGGCTGTCCCATGTTAGGATATGAGGAAAGCTTTATTTTGCTAGCATGCACTAGAAAGACTTTTGTCCCTTACTAGCTAGAAGTTGCCACGTTGTAAAAGGCCAGTGGAGATGGCCACATGGCAGAGAACTGTGGGCAGCCTCTAGGAGTTGAGTGTAGCTCCTGAATGACAGCCTGCAGGAGGATGGGGCCCCAGTCTTATGGCTACAGTGAGATAAATTCTGCCAACAACCAGAGGGACCTTGGAAACAAATCTTCCCCGGTCAATCCTCTGATGAGACTGCAGCCCACTGACACCTTGGTTGTAACCTTGTGAGACACTGAGCAGAGGAGCCAGTTAAGCTGTGCCCAAACTCCTGACCCACAGAAATTATTAGATAATAAATGTGGGTATTTTATGCTACTAAATATGTGGGAGTTCTTTCTACAGCAATAGAAAGCTAATAAGGTGACATAGTGAGCTTTGTAGATATTTGGGGGAAGACAATAATTGCAGGTAGAAGACACAGCCAGTGCCAAAGGCCCTAAGGCAGGAAAGGAACCCTATGGAGGTCAGCATAGCTGGAGCAGGTGTGCAAGGGAGCAATTATAGGAGATGAGGTTGAGTGGCATGATTGAGTGACATGGAAGATTGTTTTTATTTGTGAAAGTGATAGACATTTTTGTTAAACCATCCCTTTAAATTATGGAAAAGAGTGTTTTCAGATGTGAGTTTTAAAAATACGATCTACAAAAGCATCTAGGTCAGGTATGTGTATTCTGAGGAGCTAAGATGTCACTGAACCATAGAGTGTTAAAATGGCATATTTTCACTGCTGTGAAATTTCTTTTATTCAAATGCTAACAAGTTACATAATTTCAAACAAATGGCTTTGCACCTAGACAAATTGATACTTTTATTTGAAAACACTCCAGGACAGGCTTGAAGCTTTAAATATCATTTCTAAGTGGCCCCTGGAGGCTTTTGAGCAGAAGAGGGATGTGATCTGACTCATGTTTTAGAGTTCACACTGGTTGCTGGGTAGAGAATGAGATGGATGGGGCAAGGTCAGATGCAGGGAGCCCAGATGAGAGGCAGTTACACTAGTCTTGGTGAGCAATGAGAGAACTTGCCAGGGGTCCCTCCCAACTAATCAGCCCTAGCTCCATTTCTGATGGGCCCCTGGGGCGGCCTGGAAAGGCTGGGGAAGTGATACAGCCTGGCCTTCATTCTTGGGCAGCAGAAATTCCAGGCCATAGTTCCAGCCCCAAACCATGCTGCAGGAGCACCTACTGAGTGTGTGCACGGCCTCTCCCCACAAGTCTTCATTGTAAGTCTTTCTGCCTGGGTACAAGGGCCCCAAGTGGGGCTTAGGAGAGACAGACCCCAAACTATTTTCAGGGAGCCTTTCTTGATTAACCCCCGAAATTGGAGTATTTCTTAGCCTGCAAGCTCTCTACACTTGGGAGTTCTCCATTAAATTTGCATCAGTCAGATTAAAATCTGTGGAGGAAAGGGATAAAGGGAAGAAAACAAATATTTGTTAAGAACCCACTCTTTGTCAGACATTGCTGGGAGCATGTACTTCTTAAGTGAAGCTTGTGATTGGGTATGACTATCCTCACTTTTTTCTAATGAGGAAACAATCTCAGAAAAGTCACATTATAGGTTCGAGGTTGCACAGAAACTGTCAACTCTGCAGGTGGGATGTGAACCCAGTCTGTCTAACTCCAAAGCCCATGTTCAGAACCTATCACCACACCTGCCACCTAGCACGTTGATGAAACGCCATAGCAACAAAACAAAATACTGGCCGGGCACAGTGGCTCACATCTGTAATCCCAGCACTTGGAGGCTAAGGAAGGCAGATCACTTGAGGCCAGGAGTTTGAGATCAGATTGGCCAACATGGCAAAACCCCATCTCTACTAAAAACACAGAAAATGAGCTGGGTGTGGTGGCGCACGTGTGTAATCCCAGTTACTCTGTAGGCTGAGGCAGGAGAATCACTTGAACCCAGGAGGTGGAGGTTACAGTGAGCCGAGATTGCACCACTGCACTCCAGCCTGGGCAACAGAGCAAGACTCTGTTTGAAAAAAAGGAGGAAAGAAAACACTGTATCAAACAACTTCAAATCCCATTAAATAACACATTTTCCCCGGGTAATACTCACTACAACAGAATTTCAGGACAATTAATGAATTAGGGCCATCTCTTGGAAGGGTAGGGGTTTGTGAGATGATTTTTTCTTTTCTTTTTGAGATGGAGTTTCACTCTTGTTGCCCAGGCTGGAGTGCAATGGTGTGATCTCAGCTCACTGCAGCCGCCAACTCCCGGATTCAAGCGATTTTCCTGCCTCAGCCTCCCAAGTAGCTAGGATTACAGGCATGTGCCACCATCCCGGCTAATTTTGTATTTTTTTTCTTTTTTTTTAGTAGAGACGGGGTTTCTCCATGTTGGTCAGGCTGGTCTTGACCTCCCAACCTCAGGTGATCCACCAGCCTTGGCCTCTCAAAGTGCTGGGATTACAGGCATGAGCCACCACTCCCGGCCTTGTGAGATGATTTTTATATGGTTTTTTAAGTGCTATTATTCCATCATCTTATAGACAGGGTCTAGATTCCTCCATCAGGCTGGGAGCACTGTGAGTCAGAGCCTGGAGCTCCCACCCCAACCTGGGAGTATCTGGAAGGCACCAGGTCTCCTTCTAAGCCCTCTTCCTCCTGGTCCATGCAGTGCCATGCCAATAAGCCCTGATTCACTGGCCCTTGTGTCCATAGAGACCCAGCAGGTTTTAAAAGCACAGTCACAGCTCAGAGGCAAGAGGGGAAGCAAATGCTGCCATGGGTGGGGCAGGAGGGGGATGCACCCATTGTCAGAGCACACGTCCCTAACATCCCACCAGAGCACCTAATATTCTTTGGCAGTTATCAGAAATAGGATGGAAAAATGAAACTTTGCAGCATACACAATAAGCTAGGAAATGATGGAACATAAACCAGGAGTCTATTTATTCTATGATGGTGAAAAAAAAAAAAAGGTCCAGTTTATCTCCAGGAGCAAAATAAAAAACAAAGGGGAAAATGGCAAGTGTCAACTCCTGGTAAACCTCCCGTGGCCAAGTTAGATGGGATGCCACCCCCTGCACTTTTGTGTCCTTTGCTCTGCATGTCTGGATCTGAGGGTCCACTGCACTGGGGTCTGCACTGGTTGGGGGATGGGCTAACTCACTTCCAAGTAGCGTTTCCCTTGTGGAGACTCAGACCAGCTCCCTTAAAAGACACAGCCCACAGCCCACAGGTCCTTGGGCAGGTGGGGGTGGGTACTGAGTGCTCTTGAAGTCCCACTGCTCAGCAAACATTTCCTGGGTCCGAGAGGACACTGCCGAGTGTGGCTTAATGGCCTCCTGCGGCTCTTTGCATTATTGATTGCAATACCTGCTTAGACGCTTGAAAATGAGATTTTTTTCCCCCTATTGATTTTCCTGTCTTTTCCACTTGGCAAACATCAAGATCTCCCCTGACTTTTCACTGTGGAGGGTATTTAAGGAGGGCCCGGCGAGGTGGGGGGGCAGTGGGGTTTCCCTCACCTTCCAGGGAACTTGGACAGTGTCCACCCAGGTCTCCTGGCACAGAGGGGCTGGGGCCTGGGGTGAGGGCTGTGCCTTGGTGGTGGGAGGACAGTTTGTCCTTGTGTTCTTGCAGAGGCACCCCAAGTTAACAGGATTTGAGACCTGAAAAAGCCATTTCATCCATCTCCCGGTTCATATGGCTCTGAACAGGGACCCAAACGGACAGCAAATTTGAAGGAAAGGCACTGGATAGCTCTGTGGGTTTGGCATCCCTAAGAACTTGCCAAATGCTGGAAGAGGAAGCCTGACACGTGAGGCTTCTGCCAGCTCAGGAACAAGATCATGAGCAGGGTGCCAGGACATTTCCCTGAGGGCAGCAGCAGGGGAGGCAAGAGGAGGCCGAGAGACGCCAGGGGCTCAGGGTCAGGGGATCATGGCTCTTAGGGTCCCAGCACAAACACCAGAGCCCCCCAGTTGGTTGCTGACCTCCCTCCCCACCACCTCCCCACTGTTGGCATGCTGGGATCCATCTAAGGCAGTGTTTCTCTAGAACTGCTGGAAGCCCAGGGGGAGTCTATAGGAATTTTAAATTTTTATGTGGCTATTTCAATGATAATTTTAAAAACAACAAACATCAGCATGTTGTGCAAAACCCAGAAGACCACATTATAACCGAGCACCAAGCTGTCCTCCCTGGCTGCCCGCCCTGGGTCCAAGTGGCCTGCGTCCAAGTGGAGACCCTGCTCACTACAGGTCTGTCTGAAATGCACCTGCTGCACTGTGGTCACACCAAGCTCCACGGCCGCGAGACCCTGCCATCTCCTTGCCACACCCCTAGTGGGGCTGGGAAGTCTCTGGATGCCAGCCAGAGGGCTGAGCCTGCCTCCTTAATGCACCTCCCTGATCAGCCCACCGGGCTGAGGCTTGGATTCATCCCAAAAATCAAGCCCCACAAAAACAAACCATTGTGTTTCAATTTTGCTGCAGGGAGGGTGGGGTCAGATGATGCTCTGTGGCCCCAGCAATCAGGAGAGATAGAGACCCCCAGAAAGGAGAGGCACCATCTGCCTGTCACTCACAATTGATTCCAGTTCTCCTCCGTGTGAGGGTGGAGCATGGTCACAGGGGGAGCTAATCTGCCTGCGCCCAGCTGCAGCACCTTGCTATCTCTCTGGGCTTCGGTTTTCTCATCTGTAAAATGGGGATCATATTCATCCCTAACTCACAGGTTTGATGTGAGGATTCAATGAGTTAATACAGATAAAGTGCTTAGAACGGTGTCTGGTGCATCACAAGCGCAGGATGAATGAAAGCTATTACTTACACAATGAACTAGATGGATTTATGAAGCTTTGCCCAGGTCTAATGTTTGATGACACCTCAGATCCAGTCTCGGGCCTAATGTTTGACTAAATCCCTGTACGTTGCTACTGCAGTTATTATTACCCACACAGTGGCCACCAACAGTAATGATGCCTAGTACCTCAGTAAAATGCATTCCTATCCACTGTCTACATCTGTCACCTTATTAGAGCCTCAGGACAGCCCTGAAAAATGAACATTACTGTTTCCACTTTACAGATGGAGAAAATGAGGCCCACAGCAATTACAGGACTTGCTGGAGGTCTTAAAGCTGTTTTTGGATCATAAAAGGGACCAGAATCCAGCTCTCCTGCTGCAGCCCCACGTTCTTTCCCTGCAGCATCCTACCTGTGGCAGGTGGGATCCTTTACCTTTGGCCAACCAGACCTACAACACCTGAGCCCTGGGAAGCTCTTTTTCTGCTCACTGAGGCTCCCACTGTAGGGAGGAATGACATCAAATAGCCTTTTATGGCTCCCATAACTACGCTAACAAATGTCTTGCTAGCAGCAGTGGCTGGAAGCAGATTAATGTCTCTGTGGCCCTAACCCTTCTCCAGCCCCCTTTGCCTGTCAGGTCATTACTGGCTGGTTTATAGTCATGAGGCCCTTTTCCAGTTCACTAAATGGTTTGCATGATAAAGAGACAGCAGGGCTAAGCATTCCAAGCTCCTTTCCTCTGGTGTTGCTGGCAAGGACTTAACGCCTTGCTTCAGGGCAGTTAGGAGCATGGGTTCTGGAGTAAAAATGCCGATGCCACCACTTATAGCTGTGTGGTCTGAAGCCAAATGCTTCACTTTGCTGAGCCTCAGTTTTCTCATCAGTAAAATGGGAGTAATAATAGTTTTTAAGGGTTGTTGAGGATCAAGTAAGCTAGTTCATGGAAAAATAAAAACCCCTGGTATTAATATATAGTTAGCAGTCAGCCCATATTAACTCTTATTATCATTATTCTTATAAACTGTGAGCCCCAATAGGGCAGGGATCCTGTCCTGTGCACTGCCTGGTGCATAGTAGGTACCTGATAAATAAATGTTTTATGAGCAAATGAAGAATGGGAATTTGGAGCTGGATATAGATACAGGGTTTCTCTGTAGTGGCACTACTGACGTTTGAAGTGGGATAATCTTTGTGTGGGCTGTCCTGCACACTGTAGGATGTTTAGCAGCAACCCTGGCTACTACCCACCCACATACCAATAGTGCTTTTTCTCCACAACTGTGACAACCAAAAATATCTCCAGACATTGCCAAATGTCCCCTGGCATTAAAAACCATTGATCTAGTGAAATCTAGTACCTAATTTGAAAAACGAGAAAGTTGAGGCCCAGAGAAAGTAAGTGACTGGCCTGAAATCACAAAGCAAGTTAGTGGCAGAGCTGGGATTCAACCCCAGGGATCCCAATTCTAAGCCAGTGCTCTTTCCACCTGGCCCTTGTCTTTCATGGCCCACTGTCCAAGCCTCTTCCATCAGGCCATTGTCATGGGTTCCAGAATGGAAGAGGCTGGTTGCTGCTGCTCTGTTCTTCAGATGACTGATTCAGGGGAGGTCATCCTGAAATGAGGGTGCTGGTCATGGGGGAGAGTGGGTAGCCAGCTGTGCAAAGTCCCCTACCCTAGTGACAATGCATGAGGCACAACAAACTCTGTGGTAATGAGGCACAATGCACGGGTAAAAAACAGTGTCTGCCTGCTCTTGGGTGCCCCTCACTCACAAATTCACTCATCAAACATGGGCTCCTACTACAAGCCAGGGACACAGTGGTGAGACACCAGGGAGTGGCAGTGTGCTTGGTCACTGGGTGCTCCTGGGTCAGACAGTCTGGACTGAGTCCTGCATCTCATGGCTCTTTACCCTCTCTCAGCCTCAGCTTCTGCATCTGCAAAATGGGAATGATAATGGTATCTAGTAGGATGGTGCAAAAGTAATTGCAGTTTTGCCATTAAAAGTATTGCAAAAAAGTACTTAGAGACCACAAGGGCAAATATCCCTTACCGTCCAAGTCTGTTTGGTCCTGAGCTCAGAAAGAAGGAAGGAAGTTGTCACAGTGAGTGATTAATCCGAAACTTTATATGTGATGCTTTTCTCTTTCTGAATTTGAATTACCAAGGCTTTGGATGGGCAGGTGCCCATACCTGCCGTGAAGTAAGGAATAGGAATTTGCCATGAGGATTAAATGAGTAAACCAGCATGGACCGAATACTTTGTCAAGGCACCGTCTAAGTGCTTTACATGTAACACCTTATCTAACCCAGACAGAACCCCTGTAAAGAAGGTACTGTTAGCTCCATTTTATAAAAGGAGAGATTGAGGTAAAGAAGGTCATATTACTTGCCCAAGGTCCCACAGTCGGGACCATGGTGATGCTGGGATAGGACCATCCTGCCTCCAGAACCTGTGCTCTTAACTGCCACAGAGTCAGCACTTAGCCCAGACTGCTACTGCTTCTATTATTATAGTATCATCCTAGGTGATGGAAAGGTTTGGCCATCCTGTCTTTAAGGCATTTAATATTTTCCATAGAAAAACACTGGGATGAAAAATGCTACTGTTCTAAAGTAGAAATTGGCAAAGTTTTTCTATAAAGGGCCAGATAATAAATATTTTCTGTCTTTTGAGCAAGACAGTCCCTGTCACCACTACTCAACTCTGCTGTTACAGTGAGAAAGCAGTCACAGGCAATCCAGAAATGAATGGGGATGGCTGTGTTCCAATAAAACTTTATTTATAAAAGCAGGCAATGGAATAGATTTGGCCCATGGACCATAGCTTGCTGACCACCGCTCTAAGTAAACTGGTTTAATTAGGGAGTGGCCTAGGCTCCTCTTTCCCTTTTCTCCAGCCCAAAGGAAATGACCTCAGCAGTCTGGGGAGGACAATCAGGAAAAGACTGGAGTGAAAGTCACTCTGTCTGGGCTCTGGGGCGGTAGTCTGCTCACCCACAGGGTTGGCCCTGAGGTTGCCCCACAGGCAAGGAGGACTGGGGAAGCCCAGCTTTAATCTTCGGAGATGTCAGTTTTAGAAACAGTCTGGGAGCTGAGAAAACTGTGTCAGGCTCAGCTGCCCCTTCAATCAGAGCTTGAAGTGAGCAGCCAGAGAGGTGGGCTCTGGAAATTTCCAAGGCACACCTGACCTGGGCGTTACCTGCCCCACTTTAACATATCTCCAACCAAAGGCCAACTGCCCAAGCCTGTCCTGGCTAGGTGGCAGGTGTCCATGTGACAACTAGGACAACTAGGTGGCAGGAAAGGATTAAGCATTAAGCCTTACGGGATCACCAATGAGCAAGCAAAAATGATATTCAACAATTGTTGGTTGAAGGGTCTGTAACCCTGTATTCTACAAGAGGCTGGCTCTGGTGGTGGTGGGGGGTATCTTTGTAAAACACCATTTACCAAATCTGCAGAGCTAGATAGGTAATGCTGGGCTAAGGTGAACGTCATCTTACGCAGGTATACTCTTTCAAATTAATCTCCCTCCCCACCCCGCAGCAGCAGGGAGGCCTTGACTATATCACCTCTCAGTCTCCTCATCTGTGGAATGGGAATAACTTGCAAGGCTGTCAAGGAAGTGGGGGGATTAAGTGAGGCCAATGTCTGTGAACACCCAGCCCAGAGTCCACCACATAGTAAGTGCTTCATAGTATTCATATCTTTCCCTAGACTTTAGTGTAGTCAAGCAGTTGTAGAAACCAAAGTTCATAGGAACATATTAAAGGGAAAAACATGGAATTGAGGAGAAAACTATGTATTAATCTCCCCACCCCTCAAGAACTAGAAGATGGCTCTGATTCATTTCAGCTGTGGCATATCTTGGTGGCACTTAGAGACTGTGTTGTCCCATATTCTTCATTCTATTCCACGCCTGTTCTGTGCCAAGCATTGTATGGGCATAAAGAAGGAGATAAAAGCTCCATCCAAGGTCCACCTTATAGAACTGTCCTCTCCCTCCCCGCCCTCACCTCCTGCCCCGTATACAGGTATAGGATAACACCTACCTGTTCAGGCCCTGATGACTATGCCTGTCTCTCTCTCCTAGACTCTACGTTCCTTGAGGGGAAGAGCTGACATTGTCTCTGCAGTGCCTAGCCTGGAGTCTGCCCTCCAAGAGTCTCCACCGTGGGGTGCCGTGCCAGCCTCTGAGGTCATCAGCCAATCAGCTTCCAAGGTGCATGGGAAGCCACTGTATTTCTTGGTTGTTCTCTGCAACCCTTGGCTGTGACCCATGTCAAGAGAAGTTTAGAGCTGAGAGCAAATGTGGAGAAGGTGGCCCTGCTAATCTTTATTTGCTAAGCAAATTGTATTGACTTATGAAAGAGAATCGCTCGTTTCAATGGCAGACCGGCCTGTGTGGCGTGTGTTCTCCCCAGAAAGGCCCTGCAGCTGCATCGGGGATCTGTCATTTCTCATGATCTGTACCATCCAGGGCTCGGGTTCCCAGTTGGGGCTGTGACCTGGAGCCAGGAGACATGCAGTGCACAAAAGAGGGGAAACCTCAGTGATTTCCTTTGGCAGCAGCAACAATAAGGAAAAAAATCCATGCCACTCATCTGCTGCCAATTATTAAAAGAAAGCTGGTTCCAACTCCGCATTCCTCCCTGCCCATAGTTCTTTTGCTAATGGGGCAATATGTGTCATCTGCATTTCTCCAAGAAACAACTCCGTTCACTCCGGTAATTAATAGGACACACGTGCCCACCCAGCATCAGCATCTGACGGAATAAATGAGCACCACTGGGACCCAGGCACTGCTCACAGAGCCCACAGCTCCTGCCAGAGGACTCCCTTCCGGTGCTCTGCTCTCCAGGAGCTCTTCCCTGCTCATCCAGGCAGGAAGGGGCCTGTGCCTTCTCTGAGCTTTCAGCAAGATGCCTTCGCATCCCCAGCCGCCCTGCCCTATAGTTCCTTGCATGGCACATGATCACACCCACTAGATAGAAGGCATTGTGTGAGCAGGAACATGCTCATCCATTTGTAAATCCTCTGCAGAGCCTGGCAATTGTCCCCTGAGTGTAAAACAAATTTTCTTCTGCTGAGTCAAAAACAGACCAAGAATGAGGGCTGACGAACACAAAGCTCCCCTAGTTTTTGGCCTGGTGGCTCCTCCTTGCATTCAAGTCTTGGCTCAAATCTTCCCACGAGCTCCCATGAGGGCCTTCCCTGACCACCCCACCTCACACACTTTAACCCGTCATGCCCTTTTATTTTCTTCTTAGCATTTATCACCAATTGAAATTACCAGGTTTATTTATATTCTTGTTAATTGTGTTTCTGTTACTGAAGGGTAATATCCATGAAAGCATGCACCTTCTCTGTCCTGTTTACTGCTGAATCCCCAGCATCTAAAACAGGTACGCAGTAGGCAACTGATACAGATTTATTAAATAAGTGACATGTATTCCTGAGTGAGCGAATGAATGAATGTAATCAGTGCTACAAGTCCACTTTACCTGAGCCTTCTCCCTGCTGGCTTTTGGAAAACCTTGGGAAGCTGGTCTCCTCTGAGCTCCTCCCTAGGCAGCCTTTTCTAGCTTTGCAGAGCTTGGACAACTATCATCCATAGGCCCTCATGCAAGCTGTAGGGTCAAGGCCCAGGAAGGTTGCCTGGCTCGCTCCAGCAGTGGCACTAGAACCTCATCTTCCTGACTTGCTGTTGCCCCACTGTCTGCAAGGCCCCGGTCTCTGCCTTGCCCTATGGGCCCTTTGATTTAAGGTGGCAACTTTTGCAAGGGAACAGCAGAACCTTAATAAGAAATCGGCCAGGGCTGATGGATGGCAGATAGTTGGCACCAGCCCCAAGGTCAGAAGAAGTTATTTTAAACT
The DNA here is from genome assembly GCF_028858775.2 of Pan troglodytes. NCBI lineage: Eukaryota > Metazoa > Chordata > Mammalia > Primates > Hominidae > Pan > Pan troglodytes. Next base: position 58,063,253 of record NC_072414.2, read on the forward strand.
ATTCAGATTTACTAGGAAGGGAATGAGTCAGAGGAGGATTTAGGGGCTGGCCTCCCAGCAAGACATGTGGCCATGTCCCCAAGCAATCTAAGACAGACACTTCCTGTGCAGTGCACCCCCACCTCCGCCTCGCCAGCCTGAGATGAATGGCGAGGCCTCTGGTGTGAGGTGGCGAGGCCTCTGGTGTGAGGAATTTACTGGGAGCTGGTCAAATAAATCGGAAGTCTGGGATCTGAGCAGAATCACACCCCCCTTCTTCCCTGCTGGAGCCCTTGCTGAGGATGGGCGGTGGAAGTGGCTGTCCCTGAGAGGCTGTGCCCCTCCTTGTGGGCAGGCTGTCTCCCATCTCCCACAACTTCCGGGAACCCAGCACTCCTAAGCTTCTGTGATGAATTAGACCCACCTCTTCACTCCATTTATCTTATCTCCTCCTGGGCACTGCCATCCAGGGAGCATTTCACCATCTTAGCTGCAGTGCTTCAGCGTACAGTCCTGAGCTGCTTCGTCGTCTCTTCTTTCCCATCTCCTTTCCAGGATCTAACAGATCACTCTATCCATTTTTCAATGCCCATCATGGTCCTCACCTCCTCCAAGGAGCCTTTCCTGGTTCCCCAGGGAGACACAGGGTGAACTTGGGCTCCTCTTTGTGGCATGAATGTTTACCTGCTTTTTATGGCAGAGTTGGGTGGGCAGCCTATTCCCTTGCTGAGCTCCAAATTTTCACTGGTAATATCTCCCCTTCCTTGCTGCCCAACCCACACCTCACACCTGGTATTGTCAGACCCATAGTGGGTGCTCAATAAATATTTGTTGAACTACATTAAGTGAACACCTGAGTTTAGGACAAGCCAACACGTTTTCCCCCACATGAGCTTGGGTGCTGGACAGGTGGACAAAGAGGTGTCAAAGACCTTTTTCTTTTGCATATGGACTGTTTCATGTATTCTGTAAAGTTTAAATAAAATTAAAACAACCATAGTGTATCCATCAAACAGATCTTAACATCCTCCAGTCTTGCTACAGATGTTTTCATTTTAGATGAAAAACATTACCCGGTTGAAATTCCTTGGGTATCCCTCCCTAGCCCATCTTCTTCTTCCCCAGGGGTAACCTGAGCCTGACTTTGGTTTGGTGTGGATCCTTTCTATGTCTGTATTTGTATTTTTATTACATATGAATGGACCGATAAATAACATATTCATTATTTTGCATGCTTTTACACTTCTATAAATGATACCATATGGTATGTATGAAGCCCTCTGCAACTTGCTTTTTTCACTCAATATGATATATTTGAGATTTATCCAAGTAGACAGGTATAGCGCTAGTTCATTCATTTTAACTGCTGTGGAGACTCCATTGTATGAGTATATTACAATGTATCCACTTCCCTCTTGAGGGACCTGTAGCTTTTCACCATTATGAACAATAATGCAGGCTTGTGCCTGTTGGAGAGGCTCTCTGGAGCCGAGTTTTTCAAACTGCAGTTGTAACCCAGAGGAGAGTCATAAAATCAATATAATGGGCCATGATCACCATTTTTAAAAGTTAAATAGAAGAGATTTTAAAATATCGGTGTGTGAAAACGTATGTGCTGGGACATGACATGAAATGAATTTGTGAATCTAGGTTGTGGTAGAAAAAGATTTGAGATGCATGGCATTCTGAGGTTGGTATTATCTCCAGCTTTATTTAAAGTTACCAAACTGCTCCCTAACATGGTACTGGCAATTCACTCTCTCACCAGTATCATATGAGAGTATCCATCTCCCTGTGTCCTTATTAACACTTGGTATTATCAGGAATTGATTTTCCTCAATCTGTTGGGGGTCATAGGCATCTTAGTTTTAATTTGCATATCTTTGATTCCTAGTGAGGTCAGCATCTTTCCATACACTTATTATCCGTCAAAATATGCATGCTAAGTACATGTTTATGTTCTTCACTAGTGTTTGAATTGGGTTTCATCTTATTGATTTGTAGGATTAAAAAATATATTCTGGATATTAATCCTTATAGATTGCAGGTATTGCAAATATCTTCTCCCAACCTACAGCTTGCCATTTTACTTTGTTTAGGGTGTCAAAAGGCCTTTGCTAGCTCTGACATCCTGATTCACAATGAAGCAAAAGGGAACCCATGTTAGAGAGGCCCTCTAGAGCAAGGTCTTTCTGTATCCCCTGAATATATCGGGCCCCTAATAAATGTTTGGTGACTGTAACATACTCACTAGAGAATTCTATCAGATTAGGCCAGCACAGATCTGGGCTTACAGCAAGGGCTCTATGGAGACTTAATGACATGGTTTTGCTATGCTATGAGAAAAGTTCCAATGTCCAGCAGAGAAATCAGAAGCAGGATCTTTTCATTGCAAAAAGAGCACTGGCTTTATGGAAGGATTTCCTACAGGATGCCTGTAAAGTATGAGTTGATGTAACTCAGAATTCAACTCATGTCCAGTGTTCCAGACAGCAGACTGGGATCTCCAACAGGTGGCCCCAAGCCTCTCGACTCTCACCATTCCTGTGAGCTTACAGCAGCACAGTGATCCTTCATATTTTAAAGATGGGCCAAGAAAAAGTAAATGTCTTGCCCCAGATCACATTGAAGACAGGGGACAGAGTGAAGCCAGATCTCACAGCCACTGATGGCTCGGAGAAAAGGTCGGGACCCCGAACAGTGGGTGTTTCGAAGCAAGCAGATCCCTGAGCTCTCAAATATAAGAGAATGAGCTAAGCCACCTTGGGAAGGAGCCCATTACCTAGCTCAAGGCTATGTTTAAGTCCAAATAGCTGCGTATGTATCCAAGAAATAAAGGGAATGAGATGAAGGGCAAAAATGATATTTGGCAGGACCTCTGAAGAGGAAGAGGAACAAGAGCTTCTGTAACTCAAAGGTCACTTGCCTGGGCTGAGAGGTCCTTAGGGCAGGGACAAGGGCAGGATCTTATTCATCTCCATATGCCCAGAACCTAGCACAGTGTCTGGCACATGGAAAGGGCTTAAGAAATGTCTGCTGAATGAGTGGATGAATGAATAAACAGATGGATGTATGCATAGATGGACAGATGGATGGAAGAATACAGAGATAGATGGATGAATGGACAGAGTGATGGACAGATGGATGGACTGATACATAGTTGGACAAGGGGATGAATGGTTGGACTGACAGACAGGATGGATGGATGGATGGATGGATGGATGGATGGATGGATGTTCCTCATCTGGAAGAGGGATTGGTCTCAAAAGAACTTCTCAAGCAGGCAGCCAAACTTGATAACCCTGTTATGTTACTAAAGATCTTTGTAAAAAAAAAAAAATACCAAGTGGCATAACTATGAGAAATAACTGCTTCTAATTGGGCTGAATTATTCTGGCCATATAGTAGACATATTTTTATAACTTTATTAATTATTCAATTTGAGGCCATTTACCCAGCCTGCCAGAATGGGCTTTCCTTATTAGAGGGTGACAGAGTCTCCAGTTCTGCCGCTGCCTCTGTTGCTGTGGCACTATTGAACAGTGACTGCCTGCTTTGGGGCAGCACCAGCATCTGAGGACTGGATGTGGAGGGCATGGCTGCTCCTGAGAGGCAGGCTGAGAGTCAGAGATGTCAGGAGACAGTAAGGCTGTACCAGGATATCTCCCTGGCTGCACCAGGAAAAGCAGAGGGAGGTCAGGCCAGGACTTGTCCAACCTGGCCTCTGTGGGTCATCTTCTGCCCAGACCCATTCACCAACTCTTAATCACAGCAATCTCCCCCCATCCAATCTGTTTCCTTCCAATGCCAAGGTAGCCCGCCGTATGTTCTTCAGTAGCCTCCAGTCAGGGATGGAGGAAGTAGAGCATTGCCCAGCTACCCAGAGGGACTGGCCGGGGCTCCAAGGGCAGATCAAAGCCTTCAGCATCCTCTCTCTTCCCATACCTAGGCCCAGAGCTGGTCACATGCTACTTAGGAGAAGAAAGAGTTAAAGGGTTGCCCACCAGGAAACACTGCAGAGTGAGTAGATGAAAAATAAGCCTTCAGGGGCTCCCCATGCCCACAGAATAATGCCAGAGCCCCTTGGGCTATTGGTGTGAGAACACCATGCCACCTGCCCTGGCCCACCAGTCCAGCCTGGCTCCCACTCCTCTGGGTGCCTCTGCTTCAACCACACTGACCTGCTCAGCACTGGCACCTTTGCTATGTGGGTGGGCCTGCCTGGAGCACCCTCTCTTTCCATATCTGATGACTAAAACCTCACATCTCATCTGTCTTTGAGCTCTGCTTCTACCATATTTTTAGCATCTTTCCGATCTCTCCACTGGATATGATCTCTGCTTCCTCTGAAGGACCAATTTGACTCCTGGCCTCATATTGCAATTCTTGGGGCACGTGTCTGGCCCCCTACTCCCCATAGGTGGGAAGCATTGGAAGATCACGTGATATGGCTTTGAATTCTCTCAAGCATCCAACCCAGAGCCCCATAATCTTCCCTAGTCCCACCTCCACCTCCAGAAGGAATGAAAGACGTGATAAAACAGGAGAGCAAGTCCACCAGATTCCATGTAACACTGCTTAGTACCTTCCATGTGCCGGGCAGCATGAGGGGCTCCAGGTCATAGAGACAAGAAAGACGTGGGTCCTGCATGAAGAGGCCTCAGGGGATATGGGTGAGAGGGAGACAAACACAATCAAACCATAACTGCCTAGGGTGGCAAGGACCGCATGGCCATGTACAGAGTCGAGGCCCCTGGGAATCAGGGAACCTTCACAGCAGGGGGGCATCTGTGCTGGGCTTTGGCAGCAAAAGAGCAATGGGTCAGTGGATGAAAGAGGGCAAGGGTGGGAATGATGGGAGGGAGATGAGGCTGAAAGCCAGGCAGGTGCCACATCCAGGGGGGCCAGGAAGGCCGGGCCAAGGAGATGAGCACTTCCCGGCAGGCGATAGAGAGCAGGGACACAGGTGTGGCCCAGTTGGTGTTTCAGCAGCCTCCCCACCTCGCAAGTGTGGGAGGGGTTGGGGAGGGAAGGCAGAGGGCATCAACCAGAGTTTCAAGGGTGGTCTCCAGGGACAGACTGCCTGAGTTCAAATCATGCTGCTGCTGCTTATGAGTACCCTTGGGCCAGGTACTGAACCTCTCAGAGCCCATTTCCTCCTCTGAAAGATGGGGATGAGAATAATAAACTACTTTCTCTAGGACAGTGTGTAGGGGAAGTACTGGATGAGTTAGGAGAGATGCTGAAGCAAGAGCAAAGCCCAGCCTCCTTCCCTGTCAGCCTCAAGTGCCACCTCCTCCACAGCCCTGCATCGTGGCGGAAACACGCCTGAGTGGAGAGCTCACACTTGCCGTAGCCGAGTGACCTTGGAGGATGACTGGACTTCCCGGGCCTCGGCTCTCTAACCCCACCTTATGGGGCTGCGTCAGGATGAAAGGAGGTCTGCAGTGGCCCGCAGGTGGGCAGGGGCTGACTGGCGCTGACCTTCTTGGGGGCAGGGCTCCCCCATCACCAGGCCCCTCTCTGCCCAGGATGAGATGCACCTTCTCCCTCTCCTTCCCCTCAGAGTTCTAGGGACATCCTGCAGGCTGGTGGAAGCAGGTGGGTGCAGTTCGTGAGTCCCCTCCTGGAGACCCTGCCTGCAGGCTGCCCCTGGAAGTGCAGGTCCTTTTCACGCCTGTGTGGGGCTGGGGAGGGGTATCCGCCCAGTTGCCAGCACGTGCGACAACGCCAGCTGGGCTCCCGCCACTCTATTCTGCTTTTGTCACATTCAAGGTGGGATCTCCACTGCCCGCCTCTTGCCAGTTCTCGAGACTCCCTGTGTGTCATTTATTTATTAATTTTGTTATCAGGGAGCAGATGGCAGGAACTGAGTTGGGCAGAATGTACCTCCCTCCCCACTTACAACACTCCCGAGTACACAGTTCACTCGCAGACCTCAGGCTATCCCGTTTCTGGCTTTCTCAGGTCCAAAAATTCAGGAGGAGCCACACGTGCCAGGGCCCTGCCTCACCCCCACCTCCTGCTCAGATGTGACTGGCCCCAAATCTTCCCTGGTCTGAGGGGCAGTGGGCAGTGGGGAAGGGGTGAGACTCTGGGAGACTGCCCTTTCTCAAGAATGGGGAGAGCAGTGGCCCCACACCGCCCCCTGCCCCATGGCCTGCCTGCCTTCCTGCCTGTGAATTTTCTTGGGGGGACAGATGAGGATTTGTCTGGGATTTTCTTGGGGGGACAGATGAGGACCCTCAGAAGGTCTCCCCTCCTTTCCTGGTGGGCATCTGTTGTGCTGAACCCCTAACAACTCTAGTGGGGATGGCACCAGGTTCAAGAGGCCAAAGAAGAGACCCAGAAACAGCAAAAGAGACATGGGGTTTTACTGGGGACTTATATGCAGAGGAGAGCCCAGCAGTGGCGGGCTGGGCAGAAGAACCACAACTGCTTGTAAAAGGCATGCAGTTGCTATAGCATTTCCACTCAGCACCCTAACAACCTCCACCTGGGAACCTTCATTCACACACCCCCCCAGCCCCTCCGCCAAAACTCAGGGCTTAATCCCCTGTACAGCCAGTGTTCCACCAGACAGGCCGACGGCTCAGATATTCCTCATAGACAAGGAACGAATCTCCAGGTTGGCCACTCTCAGATTCCCTAGCTCAGAACACACATTCAGGTGCGTTTGCCATACAGGGTCATTCTTGGGGTGCACTTAGGTGATCACTCTCAGGTGCGTTTACCTGGCAGCAGCATCACAGGAACATGAGTGGGTGGAGGGTAGAGATGGGGTGGGAAGGACCAGCTGCCTTTGGGCTGGTGTTCTGGGGTCTCCATGGGCTGCCCCTTCCCAGCCTGATCCTCATCCTGACAAAGGTCTGGGCTCCCACAAGGGCGGGGCTCCCCAGCACCTGCTTCCTCTCCTTTCCCATTTTTCCTGGGAGGCACTGTGGAAGAAACGGAGCATGGGAGAGAGGAGACTCACATCTCCGCTGGCTTCCAGAGTGTCACCAAGGCTGGAACATCTCAAAGAGAAGGAGACAGAGGCTGGGGGATGTGACAGCCAAGGGCGGAGAGATGGACATCAAGGCCGGCAGACCCAGGTTCTTGCTGTTCCTCCCCTGCGGCCCACAGCCCCCCAGGACTCAGGGGCTGGGCAGTCTCTTACCTGTCTCATGGTCTCTTTCAGGCTTGAGCACAGGCTCCTCACAATTGAGTCTGTCCTCACACTTCTGACCCCATGACCTCGTGGAAAGCCTCAGACAGACCCAGCCCTGACAGTCACCAGATGCGGGACCCCAGGCCATTATGTAACCTCTCTGTGCCTCAGATTCTCTTTCTAAAAGGGGGACCACAGCACACACCTGGCTCCTGCCTTCCACTGCCCTCCCACGATGGCCTCGCCATCCAGGTCCCCCTCCCATAAAAGCAGAGCCTTTCCTCTCCTGCCTCCTCCTCCTCCCTCCTCTCTGTGCTGGTGGTTCTGGCTTCTGCTCAAAGTTCTTGGAAGATGGAGGCTAGGCTCTCCTCATCTCTGAGCCCCCCATTTGGTCCTGAACCCTGGGCACTGTTGGCCTTTGAGAAGCGCTCAGTAAATGTGCACTAAGGGGAAGTCAAGGATGGAGAATACTGAGTCGATGAGGCCAGTGGTCCTGGCTACTGAATTCCTTTTTGTTCAAAATTAGAATTCCAGGGTGAATAGCAGCTCCTCTTACTCATAAACCTTGAAAAAGCATTTGCTGCTACGTACACAGCTCCCTTCTGTCCCCGTCACGGTGACTGCGCCCCAGTGTGTGGGGCTAACACAGAGCCCACCGTCCCGGGGAGGCCCACAGGCACACCAGATGCCGGCAGAAGGTGGCCCAGGCGGGTCTGCGAGGGGCCGCGGGCTTGGCAGAGCTGCACGCGAGGAACAGTGAGTGTAATTGCTTTGTGGTGATTCATCTGAAGTTGCTTTAACCTTGACAGCCGGCTCGATGCAGTGAAAAAACAACTCGAGAGAGAGCTGAGGCCTCCTGGCTGGCACAGCACCCTCTGCACACCCACTGCACGCATGAGCTATACCTGGCAGCATAGGGCTCAGCAGGAGCTCCCACCTGGAGGGGGCGAGGATGTGATCACAAGGCCGCCCCATCCCCCTCATGCCCCGCCTCCCTACCTCCCCATCCTCTCCAGGTCTGGGAATGAAGAGAGAATCAGGGTGGCCATGAGCGGGGTGGAAGGAAGGGGAGACATCCTCCATCAGGGGGCAGCGGGGAGGTCACCAGGGCCTCGGATTAGGTGAGCCAGTCCTGGACTTTGACTCCTTAGAAATAAAACATCATGAGCTGTCACAGTGGAAATAGCCCTGCTTACCTTCCCACTTTCTTTTTTCTTTCTTGAGATAGAGTCTCACTCTGTCATCCAGGCTGAAGTGCAGTGGCACGATCTCGGCTCACTGCAACCTCCGCCTCCCGGGTTCAAGCAATTCTCCTGCCTTAGCCTCCCAAGTAGCTGGGATTACAGGTGCCCGCCACCATGCCCAGCTAATTTCTGTATTTTTAGTAGAGACGGGGTTTCACCATGTTGGCCAGGCTGGTCTCGAACTCCTGACCTCAAGTGATCCACCTGCCTCAGCCTTCCAAAGTGCTGGGATTACAGGTATGAGCAACTGCGCCTAGCCGTTCCCACTTTAAAGATGAGAAAACTGAGGCCCACAGAAAGGAAAGGACCAGGGTCCCCCAGGGAAGACCTGGAACAAAGCCAGCTTTCCTGTATGTTAAGGCACAGGACTTCTGCTATGAACTGAATGTTCAAGTCCCCCCTAAATTCATGTTGAAACCCTAATCCCCAATGTAGTGCTGTGTGGAGGTGGGACCTGTGTCGAGTCTGTGGGAGGTAATCAGTCCCCTTAGAGGGCACTGATCTAAAGAAGAGACATGAGGGACACAACCCCCTTCTCCACTCTGGAAGACACCATGAGAAGGCAGGCCCTCGCCAGAAACAGAGTCAGCCAGAACCTTGGTCTTGGACCTCCGAGCCTCCAGAACTGTGAGAAACTCTTTTCCGTGGAAGCCATCCAGTCTTGTTACAGCAGCCTGAACTAGCTAAGGCAACTCCCACCCCTTCAGGGGCAGCATGGAACTTAGGGAAGAACACAAGTTCTGGGTTCTGATCCCAGATCTGCTGCTTGATAGTTGGGTGAATATCAGAAGTGACTCCACCTCCCTGAGCTTTGATTTCTTCGTTTGTGAATAGAATAACACATACGTCCTCCCCAGGCTGCTGGGCAGATGAAATGGGACAGTTGGCCAGGCGTGGTGGCTCACGCCTGTAATTGCAACACTTGGGAGGCCTAGCAGGGGCAGATCACCCGAGGTGAGGAGTTCGAGACCAGCCTGGCCAACAGGGTAAAACCCCATCTCTACTAAAAAAAAAAAAAAAAAAAAAAAAAAAAAATTATATATATAAATTAGCCAGGTGTGGTGGTGTGTACCTGTAGTCCCAGCTACTGGGGAGGCTGAAGAAGAACTGCTTGAACCCAGGAGGCAGAGGTTGCAGTGAGCCAAGATCGTGCCACTGTATTCTGTATTCCAGCAAGATGGAGCAAGACTCTGTCTCAAAAAAAAAAAAAAAAAAAAAAAAAAGGGCGGTGCGGAGGGACTGTTTACGTGAAGCATTTGCACACAGCGGGAGCACAAATCACCATCACCTTCCTCCTCCAAATCGTGGCCCCTCATCATGCTTCTTTCTTCCCACCTCCCTCCACCTCTCACATTCATTCTCCTTACTCCCTTGCTGGGAGGAGCCCTAAAGTTTTGGCAGTGGCCCTTCCCAGCTGACACATGTGGTGGGCCACACACACCCCCATCTGGCCCTGCCTATCTCCTTTTGGGACCCCTCACCTGTCCCAGGCCAGGGACAGGGACCCAGGCCCCCATCCTATACCTCTGCTTTGCCCCCTATGTCCTGGGCTACCAGGCTGTGGTGTTGCCATTTTCATGAGAGTGTGTCCAGGGGCGCCTGAGACAGAGACACTCCCTGATGTACTTTCCAAATCAGGCAGTTGGTTGGGTTGACATCCCTGGAAATCCCCAATCCCAGTGCTGGCCTGACCTGTAGTCATAGGTTTTGGGGCTATACCACCAGGCCTCCCCAGGAGCACAATCATTTCTGGTATGAAGGTCGAGATCATCTTTTTGGTTTTTCAATAAATGCCAATTGTACATTTCATTCTATTATAAATCTGTATTTGTTTCAACTTAAGGAAATGTTTAAACTATCAGGTAACTAATGTGCCATTTACGTGGTAAAAAATTTAAACTTTGTAGCTTCAAGAGTCTCTAGCAAAAGTCTTTTCAATAAATAGTATTGGGGAAACTGGATATGCTCATGCAAAAAAATGAAATGGAACCTTTATAAAAAATTCACTCAAAACGGATCAAAGACCTAAATGTAGGAGCATACCTATAAAACTCAGAAGAAACCACAGGGGTAAAGCGTCATGACATTGAATTTGGCAATGATTTCTTGCATATTACACTAAAAGCACAGGCAATGAAAGAAAAAATAGTTAAATTGGACTTCATAAAAAAAAAAACTTTTATATATCAAAAGACATGATCAATAGGCTGAGGTGGGAGCACTGCTTGAGGCCAGGAGTTTGAGAACAGCCTGGGCAACATAGTGAGATCCTGTATTTATGAAAAAAATTTAAAAAGTTAGCCCAGCACGGCGACACATGCCTGTAGTCCCAGCTACTCAGGAGCCTGAAGCCACAGGATTGCTTGAGCCTGGGAGATCAAGGCTGAAGTGAGCTATGATTGTGCCACTGCCCTCCAGTCGGGTGACAAAGTGAGTTCTTATCTCTAAAAAATAAAAATAATTTTTAAAAATGACACTATCAACAGAGTAAAAAGGGAACTCAGAGAATAGGAGAAAATATCTGCAAATCACATATGGTCACGTGTTGCTTAACCATAGGGATATGCTCTGAGAAATGCACCGGTAGGTGACTTTGTTGTTGTGCAAACATCATAGAGTGTACTTGCACAAACCTAGATGGTATAGCCTACCACACACCTAGGCTACACCATCTAGGTTTGACTACCATCGTATATGCGGTCAGTCACCAACACAAACATCATTATGTGGTGCATGACGGTATCTAATAAGTGGTTAATATCCAGAATATATAAAGAACGCCTATAACTCAACACAAAACAATCTGATTAAAAAAATGGGCAAAGGGTTAGGGGATCATGGCAGATGGGAGGCAGGACTAGATTGCAGCCCCGGACAATGCGGCGGCTTGCAGTGTGAATTTTAGCTCCAGATCAACTGCAAGAACAAGCCAGCAATCCCGAGAGGAACCACAGACCCTCTGAAGGAAGCAGACTGCTCCTGCAGGACCCAGGAGACACCCCAAATACTGTGAGTGCCCCAAGTGTGGAAGTGGGAAAGGGAGACCCTCCTCTCCCGAACACACCCCCGCACTGGAGAGGCTGAAGTCTGTTTGTGGGAGAAGTTTCTGACTTTACCAGGAGCTGAATCAAGTTAGAGAGCCGAGTAAAATACAGGGGTAGAGGAAGCAGCAGAAAGGCTTAGGGGTCCCCAGACAGCCCATTCCTGCCTGGCACCACAGGGATCCATCAGGAGGGTGGCCAGAGGAGCAGGAGGTAAAACTCCACAGAGAGAAGGAATTCTCTAGCAGAAGTTTGTAACAACTTGAACGGGGCGAGAAGCCTCTTGGCCATAACTTGGGGGAGGGCACGAATCTGGTGTGGAGACCTCACAAGCAAGGGAAGAACTAAAGCCCATTTCTTTTGCAGCTGGAAGGCAGATAGCCTTGGGCAAGTTTTCAAGCCCATTTTGCCCTACACCTGGAAACAGACTCCAGGCTGTTGCGGGAAGGTGGGTGGCGGGGGAAGGGGGGACGGGGTGCAGCACGGTGGGAGTAAGGCTGGCCCTTTGATTTGCATGGGAGCTGGGTGAGGCCTCTGACTGCTGGCTTTCCCCCACTTCCCTGACAACCTGCACAACTCAGCAGAGGCAGCCATAATCCTCCTAGGTACACAACTCCATTAACCTGGGAACCTCGCCCCCATCCCCCACAGTAGCCGCAGCGAGATCTGCCCAAGAAGAGTCTGAGCTCAGACATGCCTGTGCCCACCCCCAGCTGATGGTCCTTCCCTATCCATCCTGGTAGCAGAAGACAAAGGGCATATAATTTTGGGAGTTCTACAGCCCCACCCACTACCGGTCCCTCTCCACATTACTATAGCTGATGCTTTCTGGAAAGCGCCACCTCCTGGCAAGAGGCCAACCAGCACAAAAAAAGAGCATTAAACCACCAAAGCTAAGGACCCTCATGGAGTCCACTGCACCCTCTGCCACCTCCACCAGAACAGGCACTGGTATCCACGGCTGAGAGACCATAGACAGTTTACATCACAGGACTCTGTGCAGACAACCCCCAGTACCAACCCGGAGCTGGGTAGACTTACCGGGTAGCTAGACCCAGATGAGAGACAACAGTCACTGCAATTTGGCTTACAGGAAGCCACATCCATAGGAAAAGAGGGAGAGTACTACATCAAGGGAACACCCCATGGGACAAAAGAATCTGAACAACAGCCTTCAGCCCTAGACCTTCCCTCTGACAGAGCCTACCCAAATGAGAAGGAACCAGAAAACCAACCCTGGTAATATGACAAAATAAGGCTCTTCAACACCCCCAAAAAATCACACTAGTTCACCAGCAATGGATCCAAACCAAGAAGAAATCCCTGATTTACCTGAAAAAGAATTCAGGAGGTTATTAAGCTAATCAGGGAGGGACCAGAGAAAGGTGAAGCCCAATGCAAGGAAATCCAAAAAATGATACAAGAAGTGAAGGGAGAAATAGTCAAGGAAATAAAGAAAGAAAACACAATAAAAAATTCAGGAAACTTTGAGCACACTTTTAGAAATGCAAAATGCTCTGGAAAGTCTCAGCAGAATTGGACAAGTAGAAGAAAGAAATTCAGAGCTCGAAGACAAGATCTTTGAATTAACCCAATCCAACAAAGACAAAAAAAAAGAAAATATGAACAAAGCCTCCAAGAAGTCTGGGATTATATTAAAAGATCAGACCTAAGAATAATCAGTGTTCCTGAGGAAGAAGAGAATTCTAAAAGCCTGGAAAATATATTTGGGGGAATTATCAACAAAAACTTCCCTGGCCTTGTGAGAGACCTAGACATCCAAGTAAAAGAAGCACAAAGAACACCTGGGAAAGTCATCACAAAAAGATCTTCACCTGGGCAAATTGTCATCAGGTTTTCCAAAGTTAAGACTAAGGAAAGAATCTTAAGGGCTGTGAGACAGAAGCACCAGGTAACCTATAAAGGAAAACCTATCAGATTAATGGCAGATTTCTCCGCAGAAACCCTATAAGCTAGAAGGGATTGGGGACCCATCTTCAGCCTCCTCAGACAAAACAATTATCAGTCAAGAATTTTGTATCCAGCAAAACTAAGCATCTTATGTGAAGGAAAGATACGGTCGTTTTCAGACAAACAAATGCTGAGAGAATTCGCCATTACCAAGCCACCACTACAAGAACTGCTAAAAGGAGCTCTAAATCTTAAAACAAATCCTGGAAACATATCAAAACAGAATCTCTTTAAAGTATAAATCACACAGGACCTATAAAACAAAAATACAAGTTAAAAAGCAAAAACAAAAACAAAATCAAAGTACACAGGCAATAAAGAACAGGATGAATGCAACAGTACCTCACATTTCAATACTAACATTGAATGTAATTGGCCTAAATGCTCCACTTAAAAAATACAGAACTGCAGAATGGACAAGAACTCACCAACCATCTGTTGCCTTCAGGAGACTCATCTAACACCTAAGGACTCACATAAACTTAAAGGGGTGGGAAAAGGCATTTCATGCAACTGGACACCAAAAGCAAGCAGGGGTAGCCATTCTTATATTACACAAAACAAACTTTAAAGCAACAGCAGTTAAGAGAGACAAAGAGGGATATTATACAATGGTAAAAGGCCTTGTCCAACAGGAAAATATCACAATCCTAAACATATATGCACCTAACACTGGAGCTCCCAAATTTATAAAACAATTACTAATAGACATAAGAAATGAGATAGACGGCAACACAATAATAGTGGGGGACTTCAATACTCCACTGACAGCACTAGACAGGTCATCAAGACAGAAAGTCAACAAAAAAACCATGGATTTAAACTACTTCCCAGAACAAATGGACTTAACAGGTATATACAGAACATTTCATCCAACGACCACAGAATACACATTCTATTCAACAGCACATGGAACTTTCTCCAAGAGAGACCATATGATAGGCCATAAAATGAGCCTCAATTAATTTAAGAAAATTGAAATTACATCAAGCACTCTCTCAGACCACAGTGGAATAAAACTGGAAATCAACTCCAAAAGGAACCTTCAAAACCATGTAAATACATGGACATTAAATAACCTGCTCCTGAATGAGCATTGGGTCAAAAATGAAATCAAGATGGAAATTAAAAAATTCTTCGAATGACAATAATGACACAACCTATCAAAACCTCTGGGATACAGCAAAGGCGGTGCTAAGAGGAAAGTTCATAGCCCTAAAAGCCTTCATCAAAAAGTCTGAAAGAACACAAATAGATAACCTAAGGTCACACCTCAAGGAACTAGAGAAATAAGAACAAACCAAATCCAAAACCAGCAGAAGAAAGGAAATAGCCAAGATCAGAGCATAACTAAATGAAATTGAGGCAACAACAACAACAATACAAACAATAAATGAAACAAAAAGCTGGTTCTTTGAAAAGATAAATAAAATTGATAGACCATTAGCCAGATTAACCAAGAAAAGAAGAGAGAAAATCCAAATAACCTCACAAAGAAACGCAACAGGAGATATTACAACTGACGCCACAGAAATACAAAAGAATATTGAAGGCTACTATGAACCCACCTTTATGCACATAAACTGCAAAACCTAGAAGCGACAGATAAATTCCTGGAAAATTACAACCCTTCCAGTTTAAATCAGGAAGAATTAGATACCCCGAACAGACAAATAACAAGCAGTGACATTGAAATGATAATTTAAAAATTACCAACAAAAAAAAGTCCAGGAGCAGACAGAGTCACAGCTGAATTCTACTAGACACTCAAAGAAGAATTGGTACCAATCCTTTTGACACTGTTCCACAAGATAAAGAAGGAACTCTTCCTAATTCATTCTAAAGCCAGCATCACCCTAATACCAAAACCAGGAAAGGACATAACCAAATGAGGGGGCTGGGCGCAATGGCTCACGCCTGTAATCCCAGCACTTTGGGAGGCTGAGTGGATCCCTTCAGGTCAGGAGTTCAAGGTCAGCTTGGCCAACATGGTGAAACCCCGTCTCTACTAAAAATAGAAAAATTAGCTGGGCATGGTGGCATGCACCTGCAATCCCAGCTACTACTCAGAAGGCTGAAGCAGGAGAATCACTTGAACCTGGGAGGCGGAGGGTGCAGTGAACCGAGATTGCACCACTGCACCCCAGCCTGGGCGACAGAGCAAGACTTCATTCTCAAAAAAAAAAAAAAGGAAATTCCGACACATGCTATGGCACAGATGAACCTTGAGGACATTATGCTAAGTGAAATAAGCCAGTCAGAAAGGGACAAATACTGTATGATTCCAATTATATGAAGCACAGAGTAGTCAAATTCATAGAGACAGAAAGCAGATTGTTGGTTGCCAAGGGCCAGGGAAGGGGGCAATGGGGAGTTAGTGTTCAGTGAGGACAGAGTTTCAGTTGGGGAAGATGAAAAAGTTCTGAAGATGGATGATGGTGATGTTTGCACAACAATGTGAGTGTACTAATGTTACCAAATTGCACATTTAAAAGTGTTAAAATGAGTAATTTTATGTTATGTATCTTTTACCAGGACTTTTTAAAGAAAGAATTTGTAGCCAACACTTAGTTTGAGAAGCACTGACCTTAAGGGTCCCGAGCTAGTTTAGGAGCGTAGGCATATTTCTGAGCTGCTTAACATTCTATTTTAATCTGCAGATAGCTTAAAGCCAAGTCGGCCTGGGGTCCCACACACCATTCAAGATAAGAACACGCTGGACTTGGCAGAAGCTACAGCTGGTGATGGGCCAGCTTGGTTCCAGCTGCCTTCATCACTCAGGCCTCTCTGTAGTCCTGCCTTGTGCCCAGCGTCTGGGGAGTAGGGGAGCAATTCTGCAAAACAGCAGGACAGTGTGTACCGGGCTTTGACTTATCCTGCACTTTGTCCTAAGTGCGTGGATAAGACCAGTTTGGTGGAATACATGATAATGTGGAAAATAATGGGAAACGGAGGAGCAGCCTTCTCCCTCATCTCTACCGCAGGCCTTCTGGAGGGCAGGCTCAGGCCCAAAACCAAAATGCCATTCTGTAGCCTGGAACCCAAAATGCAAAGCACCCTGGGACGGGAGGCAGAGAAATGGGACCCAGGAAATACAATAATTAAATCATACAATGAAAGCTTAAATTTCCAAGTTAATTCTTGGGCATCATTTATAAAAGTTAACAGGGCATATTTAATTTAGGAATTGGCTCACGTCCTTCTCCGTACAGCTGAAATCTCATAAATGAAGTATACTGGATCATTGCCCAGTGCGGAAATAAAAGTTATGAATAATGTTTCTATCTCAATCATTGTCAGTGCTTTAATATTCCTAATTACTTTAAAAAGCTAGATATTCAATATAGGAAAACTTTCTTCCTTTTTATCTCCACTTGTGAGATTAGTGCAATTTAATAAGAGTCAGTCTGTCGTCTTTATTCAGTATAAACTGACATTTCATTCTTTTACTCTTCATTATTATATGGGATGGAGGTTTATGACCAGGCATGCAGCCACTCCATTTCCCCATAGTGGTCCGTCTAACAGCCCAGAATTATCCGATAGTTGGTGTGTCAGCCCTCCAGGCAAATCAGCATCATCTCTCTTCCTTTATGGAGCAGAAAGAAATTAGTCCAGGCCTTAAAAAATTTCAGCCAGGGGCTTATAAGTCAGTAAAAGAATGAGAAGTCCCCACCCGACCCCGGTACTACATTTATCCCCTTCACTGCTGTCAAAGTCATAAATCCATTGGCAGCCACAAAGGGCAGGGCAGGGCAGGGTAGGGGCAGGGAGTTGGATGATGGATCTTCAAAACCCTCCCTGCCACTTCCAGGAATTTATCCTAAGAAGAAATTGGGACAAGTGGGCAAAGACATACGCATAAGAAGAATCACTGCAGCATTTTTACACAGGGCCACAATCCAAAAATCCCTAAAAAGTCCAAAACATGTTTTAAAAAATTCAGCACCAAAATCCATTTAGAGGCAAAATCTGCATGAAACCGATTTGAGGTTATATATTGCCTTTATGTCACTAGATGTGATCAGTCATATGTCACTTCAGAAATATCACTGTTTCACCCAGGGTGCTGCCCAGACCCCCATGGGGGCATATGTCACACACAACATACTCACCATATGATTTCTAAACTCTGAAAAATTCTAAATTCTGAAGCCAACAGGCCCCACGGATCTTGGAAAAAGGATGGTGGGCCTATGACGGTGAAGAATCAGAAACAACCTCAATGTCCATCAACAAGGGACTAGTTAAATGCATGTGGTAATCCATAGAATGAAATTCTGTAAGGCCATTACAAATCTAGAGGAGATTCACATTTATTAACAAGAAAATGAGTGCATGACATAAAGTTAAATTTAAACAGCAAGTTATAGACTAGCTCATATATTTGATCTAAATAATAAAAGTTATATCCAGATCTAGCCCAATGTGCAAATGTATAGAGGAATGGCAGGAAGGATAAGCACCCAAATGCCAGCAGTGGTTATCTCTGGGGTGGAGAGTTAACCTTTTTTGTCTAACTTTTGCTACAGTTTGATTTTTCTTTTTAACATGAACAGGTATAACTTAAGAACCAGAGAGAAAAAAACAAACAAGAATGATGCTTTCAATTAAACAAAACCAAAGCTTCTCTGAAAGGGTGTCACACATATAGACCCCACTCAGTGATCTCCAGAGACCACACTGAAGAGGGACCAAGATACTTGTCTCCACAGATTTGGGCCCACAAAGACCCTAAGGCACTGCAGAGAGCACACTGGCAGATAGACCCCCAAATAGCATGTAGCAAGCAGGCTCAAATTACTTGAGGAAAGCTGGTAACAATTTGCGTCCCATGGCCGACTCCTCTATCTCCACAGCAATATCTCAGGGCCACATCTTTTAAGCAGAGCTCACTTTTCCCTATGAACAACCATGTTTTCTCATGACAGATCAATTTCAACCTTGGACTATATTAACAGAGGTTGAGCATCCAGATGGAGGTAGAGTTATAAGTTACAATTGTATAAATAATTAAGAGTTCAGGTTCAGGACATAGGTTTTTGCTTGGGTGATAGTCCCAGACTTATCATCGACTGTGTCTGCTGGAAGTTCTTTAACCTCTCTCTGCTTCAACTTGCTCCTTTGTAAAATGGGGATAAATAACAATTCCCATACTATAAGTTTGTTGTGAAAATTAAACAAGTAGATAAGTAAATAAAGCACTCAGTGCATAGTAAAATTCAATATATAGTAGCTATCTCCACTATCATTTTTCCATACTGGTCACACCAAGCTTGCAGTTGTGTGGCCAGATCTAGGAGTGAGCATTTAAGAGGAATAAAGGCCACAGCCAACGGAGAGAAACCAGATGGGAAAGGTAGTCCCGATGACATCAGGTGAGAAGCAAGGGAGCTTGGAGAAGAAACACTTGGGGAAGAAAATGATCACTATCTTCTAATACCTGACCCATTGGAGGGTCTCTGGTTTCTTCTGTGCAGCCTCAATGGCTATTATCAACTGCTCTGAGATGATCATTTCTATACACACAGACTGTGGTCTTATCCAATGAGGTCCTTGGAAGAAATTCCAGGGACAAGGAGCATCATGGTCATCCATCACCCTGCCCTGGACTTTATTATGAGCAAGAACCAATCAGTAGAAGCTAAAAGGTAGATTTCCACTGCAGAGAAGGGAAAACTTTCCAACAATGAGAATGGGCTTCCGAAAGAGGTAGTGAGCTCCTTGTCAGTGGAGGTATTCAAGCAAAGGTTGGAAAGCTCTTAGCAGAGCATCTAAACATTCAGTGCTCTGAATGACACTGAAGGTGAGAATCTATGAATTGCTTTAATTCAATGCTGCTGTCCCTCAAACAGGGTTGGAACCCCTTTTAGAACTTCCCATGGGTTCAATAGCACATGCCTTTGAGTAGATCCAAAAGTCATGGCTCTTCAACCCATGAGGGTGGATTTAATTGAGAGGAAAGAGCTTTTGGGTTGCTTAGCACCAAGTCTGGTGACTGAATGGGAGGAGTTAAATCAGACAGCCTAGTTCTGTGCTGTAAAGTAACAAGTCTGTTTCCCTGCTTGCTTGGTAAATTCACTCTGGGGGCAAGTCATACTCTAAACTGCCTAGTCCTGTTCATCAAATGCCACCTTTGTTCCATCTCTTTCATTAGGCCAGAAACCCTGAAAAGACACAGACCATGTCTAAAAAACCCTCCAGGGCCCTCCCCACGGCCCAGCACAGACCCGAGCATAGAGCGAGCACTAAACACAGTTGCACTCACTGGTGGTTTCTATATACTCAGGGCCCCGGGGGACCCAGGCTGTATTTCAACCTCCAATAGGCTGCCTTCAGCATTATAATCCAGCAGCAGCAGGCAGACCCATCCCAGCAAGGCTGACCTAATCCAAGTCAGATATTCCTTCCTCAAAGATTCCTTGTAAGCCAAGTTACGCAAAACAAAACACAGATAAGGGCGGGGGAAGCCCAGACATTTTACCCAGTGTGTTTTGCAGCTCAAGTCCACAGAAAGACTGGTTGGACATCTTCCTTTATTTAGCTCACCTGTGCCTCGGTTTACCTTTCATTGTCTGGCCCTGTTTCCCAGTCATGGCTCACTCAAAGCAGTAGGACAAGTGGAAGGAGGAGGCCACTGTGGTCACTGGAGGTCCTAACACATGAGGGGGTTTCTTGGATACCTCAAACAGATCATGGACTCCCTGAGCCATGATAATCACCCAGGCTCAAAACAGAGCCACATACTGGCTTTGGCCAGAATATTCTCATGCACTGCATAGACAGACAGGCTCCAGTCAAGGCCTTTGGGAAAACAAACAAAAAAACATAACTAGATGTTTCCACTGCAGCAGAGAGAGGGGAAAAGGACAACAGCACTACACTGGGCCAACATGGACCCAACATTCTCCTAAGTTTTCATGACTATGGTAGTCAGGTATGGGATGGGGAACATGGAGGTGGCTCCCCAAGATGGGCGAATAATCGGGCTTAGATCCCTAGTGGAGCCGCTTGGCTATGTTATCCACTCAGGTCACCATAAAGAGACTCTACTCCAACTCAAAGCAGGAGGAAATTTGGGCTTCAACCTTAGTCAAGTCCTCTTTGAAAATCAAACAAGACCATGATATTAACCAACCCTTGACTGCATAATGTGCCAAGTCATCTGCAAATATTTGGGGGCAATAAACCAGAGGGGAAGGAGGATTCATCTTCATCTGGGTTCTTGGCAGAGAATTCCCTGAACAGCTGCCAGGTATGCCTTACCCTCTTGGTGGCCAGCCCCACAGTCGAGACAATGCACCATGCCACTGTGAGTCACTGGGCCAGCCTGGAGAGCATCCACCTCACCCCAGGCTTAGTAGGAAGGCTTCCCTGGAGAAGGTGAACCATCCACCCACAAAAATGTAGGAACACAAGGACCTGCCTCTGTGAGTGTCCTGTTCTAATTTTGGGGACACAGAGACATCCCAAATGTCCACCAGTCTCACAAATCACTTCCCCTGAGCCTCTGTGGGCACCCACAAAACTGAACTTTTGGACCAGTGAACCTGGGGACCAGGGCTAGACGACAGCGACCTCCTCAGTGTGTACTCCTGGGCACTGTGTCAATTTCACATCAACCATCAAAGACCATATCTAGAGGTGTTCCATCAAAAGTCAGAGTTGTCCAGATGATCCCACAATTCCCTACACATACAACACACAATGCCCTCACAGGCCCCCATAAATCACCATCCCTCAAGTGCCACCATGTTTTAACTGCAGGTATACCTCCTCCCTGATGTTCACACAGGCTCAGGTAGCCCACCCCAAGTCGCCCCAGCACAACACAAAAATGTAGCACGCACACACCACAACCCACTCCCCTACCAAGTCAGAGCTAGGGGGCCTCCTGACCCCCAAACCCCAGACTCACCGCTGGAGCAGTCGGGCCCTCCCCAGCCAGGCTCGCAGTGGCAGGTGTCCGGGGAAACGCAGCGGCCGTGCACACACTCCTCTGTACACAGGGCTGAGGGGACATGGGGAGAGAGAGGAAGAACCAGAACAAACAGTGAAAACCAACCATCTGGTCAAGGAGCATAATCCATTTTGTCACAACTCCCTGGTGCCCAGGGATGCTTAGAACGCATGACTGGCTTGGGGGGAAAATCAAGCTACACCTGACCTGGGTTATTTAATTAACTCCAGAATGGATCCTACAAGAGTACATTTCATCCCAGCTCATTTCTTAAAATGAAACCCAAGCTGGAGAAGCGGTAACTTCGTTGGCTTTTCGAGAACATTTCCTGCAACGTTTAACAACAGAGACCGCCGCAAACCTCAGCTCCTAAATCCACACCCCTGCTCTCTTTCCCCATCTGCTTAGGAAATGATCTGTCCCTTGTATCTTCTGCTTTCCCTAGTATCCTTCTGAAAAGGCCCCAAAATGTATCAGCCTGCCTGAAAAGAAGGTCCCTTCTCACTTTTCCCCCCACCTTTCTGCCCTCCTCCCCAAATGTCCCTATTTTGGGGCTCTCAAATATCAGCAAATCTGCAAAGTACACACATGCAGAGGAAAAAAGCAACAGCTAATTATAAGAAAGTAATTAAGAGAGACATCCACGATGATGATAATTGTAATTAGAAAGTGCCTGGCAATTTCTTATCACGCAGTTGAATGCTGCAGCCTCCTGAGGTGGGAGGTTACAGCGGCAGGCAGTTTCCCTCAACCACTCTGGTGCCGAGGCTTATTGACAGCAGTTTGAGGAAGGGAAATTATTTTTCTCTTTCTTTGACAGAATCTACATTTCCTCAAGGTCATCTTTTGCTCCTGAAAGATCTGCCCCACCATCTAAGCCATCAGTGAAGGATTACAGAAAGCCCCCATGTGCCACCTCCACCAAGTCTGAAAGCTCAGGGAATCAGCAGTTACCATCAACCCTGTCAATTCCTTAGACCAGATATAGATGGTTTTTTGTTTTGTTTTGTTTTTCCCGAAAGCAAGAGACTTCTCTCTGCCCAGTACTGGCCTGGGCTAGGGGAGCAGATGGTCCCCCTTTGATGGCCTCCCACCCACTGCCTGGCCTAAATGCCCACTGGGAAGATGCTGTTGGGTTAAACAACAAGGCTCATTTTATGGCTGGTGTGGTCCTCTGGCCCCTCCTAAGCACAGAAACTGACCCCGAAGCTGCTGCCTTAGCTTTGCCCAGGCCACAGGCAAGGTAGACCCCAGAAGAGCCATTTCACATGCCCCACTGGTCAGTGGTCTGGAGTCAGCCTGTCCACTGCAAGCCTGGGTTGTGGTGTGTCTGGAGATCCCTAGCACCTGGGTCCTTCTGATTGCTACAGGTAGCCTTCGGGGAGGGTTGTGGTGCTTCCCCAGTGCTGGAGCCCCGCTCGCTTGCAGCTCTGAGAAGCGGCTAACCCAGTGCTGGAGAACCCAGTGGGCCTTGACCCCGGGGAACAGCTCCACTTAGAACCACAATGTGCTGCTCACGCGGCAGCTAGCAAGACTGTCAGTCCTGCTGCCCGGGCTCCTCCTGTTCTCACTGGACTTTCCAAACAAGCTCAAATGGGTCAGTGCCCCCAGGACACACCAGTGTCCATCCTCTGGCTCCCCATGGGATGCCAGCCCCTCAGCCCAGCCAGCTCCCAGCCCTGGCCTCAGCTGCTCCCTCTCCCTCATCCCCACCCCCACAGGCTGAGGTCCCTGCATGCTCCACAGCTGGGCTCATCCGTGTTACAGCTTGTCACATTAGCTCACTAACACCGCCAACTGTTTTCTGACTGCAGAGAGCAGGACCTTGATCCCTGGGGTCTCTGCCGAGGGCGGTGAAATCAAGCAGTGACTTGCGAACCTGCCGAGTATCAGGGCTCAAAGAGACTTAAGAGAAAATCATGTCCTGGCCCATTGTTTTATACCTGGAGAAGCTGAGGCCTGAGCGTTCATGGCCCCTTGGGCAGTGTGTGGCCTCTCAGCCAGGGAGGAAGGAGCTTGGGGTGGCTCCTGGAGCCAGAGGCCTCTGAAGGTGGAGAGAGCCTAAGGCTGTGGGGACTTCACATTTTGCCCAGGCTGGATAGCCTCCCCCGCCCACATGGCTCAGGCGCTGGCGGTGGGGCCATTCCAGAGGGAACAGCAGAGGGGTGCTGTGACAGGCCCACAAGAAGGTCAGTGGTGACCAGAGACAGAGGGTGGAGGAGCTGCTTCAACATGCTCAGCACCACACAGGTTAGGGATAGGGTGGAGGGCAGGTAATTTGAGAAGGAAGGCCACCCAATGACCAGCCTGCCCCCTGCTCCCGATCCTAGAGACCCAGCCCATCCGCCTACCGCCTGTGCCTTCTCCAAGCTGGGGGGGAACAGCCTTCCGGTGCTCTGAGCAAGCTCCACACTGCACTGCCTTTTCCCTTGGTCACTTCCCAAAGCCCCAGAGACCAGCAGGACAGTCTGCAGAACACCGCCCCCACGCTGCAGACACAGACCTCAACTCAGTCCTGTATCCAGCCCCTAGACCCTGGTAAGGACTCTGCTAAGGCAGCAGCTTCGGGGTCAGCTTCTGTGCTACTCATGGAGGATGGTCATCCCACAGTCCCTTAGCTTGACCCCAGGGATGCAGGTGCATCTCCCTCCTTTCCTCATCGTCCTGGTATTTTGCCTGCACTATTTGCTTGTCAAAACCTCAATCCATTCATATTTCATAAGTGTTGTTTGAAGCATGAAATATTGATAGCAAATACCCGAGGCTCAGGCTGCCGTATTTGGCAATTGGGCCACCGCGTGTTTGGACACCTGGTGGGGAGGGGCTGGGGGTGCTGCGGGGAGAGTCTCCTAGGGAGGATGGAGGTGGCCATCCCTGGCGCTGGGGCGGCTGACTCCTATGCCAGCAGCTGGCAGCCCGTCTCCAGAGGCCTGGGGTTACTCAGCTGCTGCTCCTAGAGCGTGTGGGTGCCCTAAGCTCTTTCAGACCACAGACCTCCATGCCAGTGACTGCCTGGGAGAGGTTGGGTTAGGGTGCTGCCACCCTGGCCTCCTTCTTGGAAACTTACAACTCTAAACAGAGTGTTTTGTCAAGTCCCTCTTCACACTGCTGCACATCCATCTGCTGTCGTGGACAGGGCAGCTGGTTGGGCTCTGACAGCACCAGCCGTGTGAAGGGGCCAGCCACTCACCCTCTCCTGGCCCCACCAAGAAATATGAACTGCACTCTCACCACCCTGCTTCAGTCCTGCTTCTGACCTCCCAGTGTGCTAGAAGCCTTCTAGCGAGACTCCATCTCAAAAAACTACAAAAAAACAATGCCATCTGTTTCTTGGTTGGGACTCTAACTGGTCCAGGAGCCAAGCCGAGGTTTGCACCCACACGTGTGATGCCAAAAGCCTGCTCGCACAGGGTAAGATGAGTAAGATCCAGCAGCAGATCTGTCACTGACTTGCTGTGAGAACTTAGCTCATCTCCCTCCCTCCTCAGGGTCTGTTTGTCTGTCTGTGAAATGAAAGGGTTGGATGACAGGATCTAAAGGTTCCCTCCAGCTCTGGGAGTAAAAGCTCCATGATAGCAACTGCCAACTTCTTTGGCTGACTGATTCAAGCTAAGTTTGAGAGGAATTTGTTCCACAAATGCAGGCATAGAGCTTCGCCCGGGAACAAACGTGTTCAGAGGTACAGATGGAAGGCCAGGGCATCAGTCCTGGGGCAGCAGGTGAGCTTGCATAAGCAGGCCGGGACCCAGGACAGCGATCTTGGCACCAAGCAAAGGTGTGTGTGCGTCAGACTTGGGGTCTCCTCTGCAATCAAGCTGCTCAGATAACACTTGCCCTTCCCTAACCAAAGGTGGCCCCATCTGCTGTCCCCAGCTCATGGAAGCCCTCTGAATCAATTCTCCCTTCTATTGGGCCTCCACCCAAGATGACCCACAAGTCCCTGAGGTGCCTGTGGTCATATATTTTGCCTGGAAGTTTGCAAATGGTCTTACTAGTTAATGGAACTATAAAAATTACTTACATGAAAGGGTCAGAATAAATAAAGACAACTTCCACGCCCCCTGGCCAACTAGCCTGACATTCAGCTAAGATCCAAGAAGGCTGGGAGGTCAGGGAAAGGATGGTAGCCTCCCAGAATCCTCCAGCATATCACCTCCAGAGCCACCCCCGAACCCAGTCTCCCCAGTGCTCCAAGGCACATTGATCAGTCTGCCATTAGCATTCTTGGCAAGAGGCCTCAGATCAGGCTGTCATTGGATTCAGCTTGGAAATAAAATGACCTACATCCACGTGGACCCAAGTGCCAATTCTGAGGTGACATGCTTAGCATGAGTGATTCTGCCATGCCCAAGGTCACACGGCATGTGTGTACGTATTAGTGTGTGTCTGTGTCTGTAGTGGGGCTCGGGGAGTCACCAAGGGGAATTCTAAAACACTTCATCAGATGTGTACCACTCGTTCTTTACAGTTCCCAGCCCTCAGTCCCCTCCATAGCCAGGAAGAATAAAAATGGCTGGTCCTTTCCTCAGCCCATCTAGAGTTGGCTTTTAATTGCTGTGGCCACATTGGGCTCCCATATATGAAGAGACAATTATTGTTTTAACAAGCAGCACTTCCCCAGCAAGGCTGATAAGGTAGAAGGACATTAACGGCCAAACACTCTCCTGGGTTGCAGGACTGGGGCCTGCAGGGTGTGACCCCCACCCAACCTGGCCAAGAGCCACTCCCCATCCCTCCCACTCCTCCTTTTTTTTTTTTTTTTTTTTTTTTGATATGGAGTCTTGCTCTGGTGCAATCTCGGCTCACTGCAACCTCTGCCTCCCAGGTTCAAGTGATTCTCCTGCCTCAGCCTCCCGAGTAGCTGGGATTACAGGCACACGCCACCAAGCCCGGCTAATCTTTTTGTATTTTTAGTAGAGACGGGGTTTCACCATGTTGGCCAGGCTGGTCTCGAACTCCTGACTTCAAGCGATCTGCCCACCTCAGCCTCCCAAAGTGCCGGGATTATAGGTGTGAGCCACCGCCCAGCCTGCCACTCTCCTTTAATTTGGTGGTGCCCTTGCTGATTTGTATTCCAAGGCAGCAATGCATTAAAAGCCAAGGCCCCTGCTCTGCCACTCATTAGCTGCATGTCCTTGAGCAACCTCTCTGGTCCTGTTTCCCCTTCTGTAGAATGGCTGTTGACTTGGTTATTGCACAGAGTAAATGAGTTAACTCATGCAAAGCACCAAGTACCAGGGGTTAGTTATAACTGTTGCTTTCTTTTTAAAATGTTGCTGTTGTTATTAATATTCCTCTTCCCAGGACTGGGCTGGGGAGCTGGGGTACCATGGCCCCTGAGCACGCTCAGGCTCATTTCCAGCTCAGAGGATGATAGAATGGCCTGCGTTAGGCAGGGAGGGGGTGGGGAGGAAGGAGCCCTGGTAAAACTAGAGGGGCTGGGACTGGGAGTGGGGAAGGAGACACAGTCCAGAGTCAACTCACTGGTGAATGATCATCTACCAGGGCAGCACCGGGCATAGCCCTTTCCGTGTCTGGTCCTCAGAGAAGAGGAGCGTGGAATGAAAGGAGGCCCCACTCCCACCTTCAGGTGCTTTGTCTCATGAAGCCCCAATGGTTGCGCTTTGGGGGGGAAGTGTGAGCTTGTACCCCAAGGTCCCCCTGCCCCCGCGCACCCTCTGCCCATTCATGCAGTACCATGTACATGTGCATTCACTCTACCACTGTTTACCGGGCACCTCCTGTGGGCTGGGCTCTGTGGGCAGGGGTTAGAGAGAGGAGTCCAAAATACAGAGAGGGCCAGGCCTTGCCCTGCCTCCTGGTCTTCTGGGCGGTGAATCCTCCCCCTACCTGCTCCTGACCCTTCCCCTAAAGAGCAGGGGCCTGGAGTGCCGCAGGGAGAATTCTGTCTCTCCGGCACCCCATAGAGAGCTGTCCAAAGAGGGACAAGGGCCGCACTCCAATTCCCACAGGCCAGGGTGGAAGGTCAGAGAACAGACCGGGAGCCAGGCTGTCGGGACTCAGGCTTGGATTCTGCTACTTCCCGGTTGCAAGCCGTGGGTTACTCAGGCAAGTTATTTAACCTCCCTCAGTTTTTTTCACCTATGAAACATGGACAATGGTCCCTTACCTCATACATTCATTGCAAGACTAAATCATTAACACTTGTAAACTGCTGAGAACAATGCCTGGCACATGGGAACCTCACTATGTTTTTCAAAGTCATTCATTCCTCTGAGCAGTCACTCACTCCAAAAGCATTTGTTAAGCACCTGCTATGTGCCAGATGCTGTGCTGGGAATACCACAAGCAAATAAGTCACAGTTCCTTCTTTCGTGGTACCAACAACCTGATGGCAGGAAAGGGAGACGGCACCTGAATGAGTGAGTGAGCCACTGGATGGGTGGGTGGGTGGGTGGGTGAGTGGGTGAGTGAGCGAGCGTGTGGGTGGGTGGGTGAGTGAGTGGGTAGGTAGGTGAGCAAGCGTGCGAGCCAGTGAGTGAGTGGGTGAACAGGCGGGTGAGTGAGCCAGTGAGTGGGTGGGTGGGTGGATGGGCACGTGGGTGGGTGGGTGGGTGAGCGGGTGAGCAGGCGGGTGAGTGAGCCAGTGAGTGGGTGAGCCGGCGAGCAAGGGCACTGGAACATTACTGGTGCTGAAATCATAGCCAGTTCAGAGTGCAGGATGGGCCCTGAGAGAGTAGACACTTCTTCCACATGTCAGGGACAGGGGAAGACGTAGGAAGAGCTTCACAGAGAAAGTGACACTTGTCTGTGTGACTCCTTCAGCCTCCTTCATCAGGCCCTCACTTCTCCAGCCTGCCGCTCCCTGACGGCTGCCCTCTCATCTTTGGCACTGGAACTTCAGGTTGTGAATGAGCCCCTGCCCTCCCCACACTGGGCCTTCAAACAGCCTGGAACTCCACCTACAACCTGCATCTCCAGCTCTCCCACTACTTACTTGTGTACATTTCACATAAACTTGGATGTCACTTCCTCCAGGAAGCTTCCCCTGACTGCACTGCCCACCCCCTCCCCACAGGCTGGATGAGGTCCTCTCACTGCTCCCACAGTATCTGGTTTGCCCCATAGGCCACAGCACTGACTTCTGTCTACTACTTGTCTGTCTTCCATACCTCCATGAAGGCAAGGAATGGGCCATGTCCCAGCACCTAGCATGATGCCCAGCACATGGCAGGTGTTCAATAAATATTAATACACGCTGAACAAATGAGTATCTGAATCTGCAGAGGCTCCCTCTCCTCTCATCAGGGCTCTAATTGTACTAACTTGAGCCATGCCCATCTGGCTGAAGGTGAATACATAATTAAGCTATAAGACCAGGGCAATGCTGAGCCCCAAATCCCTAGATGGCAAAATGCTCTTTAGAAAAATTCCAGTGACACTGCATCAAAGCCTAGGCTCTGGCCTCCCCAGTCTGAAGCCCTGGGGGCCCTCTGTCATCAAATGCCAGTGTCAGATTACAAACTCCCCTGAGGACCTCCCTTGCAATGCTACTAATCACCCCAGGGTATTAGCCTGCCTCACCTCAACATGGCTTAACTGTTAATAATTGTTTATCAATTAAAATTGTCAACTTGTCAGAACATTCCCATTGGGTTTCCACATAAAGCAATCACATCCAGCCACTGGGCCTGATAAAAGCTCCAGCATTGCAGTCAATTCCCTTAATCGATGCTTCGGGCCCCAGATCTGCTCGTGGCCGGCTCCTGGTACCCCAGCCTTCCTTGCTTTGCAAAGGATTTTCTTGGCCGAGCTGTTCGAACCACCAATGCTGTATCCCTGCAAGGAGCAACAGCTTTTCAACTTGTTAATGATATTGGAGCATACGGCCTGAGTCAGCAACCCCCCGCACACCACCCAAGAAAATCTTTTTCTGGGTCTTTTTTCCCCATTTGACAGATGCCAGGCTTTCTCCAGAAAGACACATTCCAACTGATTGATTTTTTTCTTTGGGAAATTGATCCTTACCACCTACGAGGAAAGCAAAACATGAGGCTTCTCAAGCATTTTTTTAATGCTCTGATTTAAAAACTCATCCCCTGCTTCTGCCTTGCAACTTGCCTTCCCCAAAGGAGCTGCCTCTTCTCAAGGAGACATATGACAGAGTCCCGAAGGAGATGGCACTGGGAGGATGGACAGAAGGACGGATGGTGCCCACCGCCTGCCCTCCATCAGGGAGGCTCCAGGCAGAGGGAAGTAGTTAGGCACCCGGGATTCAGGTTGGACAGACCTGGGTTTGAGTCCCAGTTCTACTGAGCCAGCTATGTGACCTTGAGTCAATTAAAATTACCTAACATCACAAAGCCTTGTGTTCTCCATCTATAAAGTTGGACTAATCACATTACCCAAATAGATGATAGTGAGGGAGAAATAAGATAACACCTGTGAAGTGTCTGGCAGAGTGGGCTCCCAGCAAGGGCCCCAGAAATCCCAACTCTTCCTGTCATCATTGGCTTTAGAGAAGGCAGCACACTTGTGAGACTCAAGCATGCTGAACCCAGGGACTTCAGCAGACTCAAAACCAAGCATCTAGGGACAGAAGAGGCCAAGTAATAACACAGTCCCTGCTTCCACCACCCCATCCAGTGCTTGCAGACCCTCTCCCTCATCTCATGCCAAACCTCTCCCGAGATGCTTCTGCTAACAGCAAACACAGGCATTCTGTTCCTGCCTAACTCCATTGCATTCGTGTCCTCAAGTGAAAATGGCTCTCTCCAACTCCTGGGCCTTTGTACATGCTGTTCTCCCCATCCGCCATCCCACCCCTCTTCCCGCCTCCTCACCTGGCTAACTCATCTCTCAGGTGTCACTTTCAATGTTCCCTACTTTAGGAAGCTGTCCCTGGCTACCCTCCATAGGTTAGATGTTCCTGACTCGTGCTCCCCTAACATCTCCCCTACCCCATCATAGGGTCACATGTCACTGTTTTTGTTTGATTGTCTTCAACACTGGCTCAGGAGCCTCTGAAAAGGGGATGCTGTTTCTCTTACCATCATCTCCTCAGCACCCAGCTCGGTAGCGGCACACAGCAGAAGCTTAATAATCATTTGCTGAATGTGTCAATGGGCGAATCAATGAAGCCCCTTTCAATTATAAGCAGCTCTGATTACTACAAGCTCTTCGCTTCACTGAGCTGAAATCTGCCTCCTTGAACTTCCACGTATTGGCAGCAAGTCTGCCCTTTCCTGCTCCCCAGACACATTTTATTTTGATTCCATGTGACAAGCCTTCAGGGGATTTTTCTCTATTAGGATCTGATAGAAGTTAGAGATAGAGTGACAGGAACCCACGGCTTCTAAGCAGGATGTGGCAGGGACAGTGCCCACCTGTGAAGAAGTGTTCTCCCTTCAAAGTTAGCCTTTTGTCCTGGGGACTGCAGCAAGGCTGCTGCCACCATCCTGCTTCACGAAGCCCACCCTGTTTAGGAAAGCTGTCACTGCCGCATCCCCAGCAGTGAGCAGCCTGTGGTCCCACTGATTTTAAATCTTATTCTGGTGAGAAGCTAAATCAGGAGCTACTCAGCACCACTGATTTATCACTTTAATAAACCTAACACAAAGCGGATGTGAGAGGCCACTGTCAGTCACCCCTCCCATCCTGCCCCCACCTTCCCTCCCAGCGCCTTTGCCCAGCCTGCAGGCCCCCTAACTTCCCTTGCAATCTCAGGGAGTTTGTGCTTTTATGAATTGGTCCTTATCAAAACCACATCCTTTTCATGATGTCGGCTGTATTTGTTTCTCACTGAGTTGTGTTTACGAATTCCCTGCCTCTCCAGGAACTCGCACTTCTTCTTTGAAAAGACTCTTTAACACCCCTGGCCTGAGAGTCTACAGTCCTCCGCCCGTCCATGCCCCAGCTCTGTGGCTAACTCCTCATGTGGACGGGTCACACTGTTGGCCAGAACAGTGCAGGAGGGGGCAGGAGGAGACAAACTCCCAGAGTCCTTTTGCAGCCTCACATTCTTTGAGCTGGGAATGTTCAGTTCTCCCCTAACCAGAGCTTCGAGAAGTTGATTTCCATTCCCCCCAATCCAAACTACGCCCAGGGTCAAGCCCAAAGAGTTTCCTTACATGTCCAATAACTCTACTTGAGCATTTAATGTCTTCCCCTTATTTTTAAATAACTTTATTTTTAAAATCACCTATTACACTGCTTCTAAGCCAGGATTCAAACCCAGGACTGTGCAGCCCCAAAGCCCGCGCTCCCCCCAACTCTCACATGCAGCCTCTCTAGCAAACCCAAGCCTGTGGGGCAGGTGGATACAGAAGCGATGCTGGCCCACAGGCTGGGTGAGCAGGGAAGGCTTCCTAGCAGAGGAGGAAACCCCCAAGTGCAGTGGCATGAAGCACTTCATTGGGCAGATTGAGGTTGTGGAAACAGAACCCTGATCAGCTCTCTCCTCTGAACTCCAATGGTCAAATTAGGGTCACCAAGGCAAAGGACATGTCATCCTCTTAGCCCGTGAGACTTAGGGTAAAGGGAGCAGACATTCCATCCTGTCCCTCCCTGGCTCACCCTGCAGGATGTCCCTGCCCATCACCCCCTTCCCACTCTCTATCCCTCATCCGGCCCTGCAGCTATACAGAGAAACAGCTTTGCCTACCCTGGGGGCCCCTGACTTCCCTTGCAGTCCCAGGGAGTTCGCGCTTTCATGAATTAGTTGAGGTGAGGATGGGCAGGTGCTCTGTTCTCTCCTGAGCGTTTCACCCAGGGGTCTGACTCTGTGTCTTTGGGAAGAAGCACCACCTCAATATATCTGAACTTGAGAGAATGACAAATGTGTAAGGTCATTTACTGCAGGACTGTTTACAATAGCAAAAGCCTAGAAATAACCTAGCTTTCCATACTCAAGGGAAAGGGTAAATCATGGTACAGCCACACAATGGAATAGTATGCAGCCACAAAAAGGAATCAGAAAGCTCTTCGGGTACTGAAAAGTGTACAATACTAGAGCTAAAGTGAAAAAAAGTACAGAGCAGAATTTAGAATATGTTACCATCTGTGTAAGAATGTTGAAGTATAGGGGAAGAATATATGCGTATATTTCCTTATCTATGCATAAAATATCTCCAGAAAGATGTCCCAAAACTGGTACTATGGATTTCCTCCAGGAAGGGGGATCTGGAAGAAAGTTTATACTGCACTGCCTTTTATAACTGTTAAAGTTTGAGCCAGGAGAATGTGTTACCTGTGCAGAAAATAAATACCATTAAAACTACAAAAAATAAGGCACATTTTCCTGAAGGCCTCTGCTAACACAGAAAAGCATCCTCTGGGAGAAGAAACATGCTAGCATCCATAAACTTATTAGTCTCAAGTGAGCATAACTGTTACTAAGGCAGAGCCCTGACGGATGGGGAGTTGGGATTGATCGGGAAGGTTTGTTCCGATCAAGGGGCCAAACCTTGGCCACTTCCAGAAGGTCAGTTCTGCTGCTGAGTTGGAGCCTGAGGTGTCACCTCCCCAGCAATGACCTGGCCTCTGTCACACCTTGCTTAGCCCAGCTCAGGACAACAGCAGGTCCCTTGAGGCTGGCAGAGCAGGGGCGGTGGCAGCTGCAGCAAGGTCCCAGCAGCTGCTGGTCTCAGCACAACACGGTGAGCCCCCATAAAGCATAATTGCATAGAGCCCCAAGATGGTGTTTACTCCTGTAGCACACTCAGAGCAATATTGATTTCTTCAAATAAGATCCCTGTTTTCCCTTACTCCAATTTTCATCAACCTAATCTTGCAAGATGCCTTCTCCCTTCCTTTTCCCATTTTTTCCCTTCTCTTCCACTACTCTTGTTTCCTCTTTCACTTTCCCTTTCTCCCCTTTCTTCTTAATTCACAGCCCTGCTCTAAGCACCTCCCCTGGGCCAGGGCCAGGGCCAGGCACAGAAGCCACAAAGCTGGCCCCCTCCTCCCTCCCTTCTTCCTTTTCTCCTCTCCTCTCTTCCTCCCTCCCTTCCTTTCTTCCTGTCAGTGATGGTTCTTCATCCAAGTCTACTCACTCTGGCCCTTGGGGGGATTGGGGCAAAGGGAGGGAGAAAGAGACGGGGGCAGAGGCTGCAGGATGTGCCAGCTGGCCCTGTCATCTCAAGTAGAGCCCCCCATGGGAGATGAGAGTCAGAAGGATGCAGGGAAGGCAGCTGATGGGCCCCCCGACTGGCCCAGCATCAGCTCTTGAGAAGCCACTGCAGCCCAGCAGAGAGCAAGGTGCCAACACCACGAGCATCTTTGGGTCCCCGGACCCCTTCATCTCTCCACCCACAGTGGAGCAAATTCCCTTCTGGAATGGCAGGCTATCCTCCCTACTGCTGCCCATCCATGTTCCCACCTTTCTTCCAGGTGCAGCCCACGCCCTTGCTCTCAACACATCCTGCCCAGTACCACAGCTGGTCATGCAGCTGCCACCCTCCTTTGTATCATAGTTCTGGTGACATCTGGCTCCTCACTAGTCTCAAATTCCTTAAAGGGGGAAACCAGGCCTTCTTTATTTGTGCCTCACTCTCTTCCCCCAACCTTGACCTATCATCTAGCACAGTTACATGGGGAAGACACTTGGCAGGTATTTGCAGAAAGGAAGAAGAAAAGGGATGGAGGGAAGGAAGGAAGGAAGGAAGAAAAGGACGGAGGGACAGAGAGGGAGAGGAAGGAAGGAAGGGAGGGAGGGAGGAAATAAAGGCAAAACAGATTTCTACCTCTGAATTTTCAGAGCATATAATAGTTGCTATTCATCTGGTGCTTTTTAATTTCTAAAGCACACTTATGTTTATCATTTAATTTGCTTTCCCAACTCCTCTAAGAAGTAGGCAAGACAGCTGTGTTATTGTCTCCACTTTAGAGATGAGAACAGTGAGGTTCAAAGACATGAAAGACTTGACCAAGGTCATCCATGCCAGATCTGGTCCAGAGCCCAGAGCTCCTGGCTCCATGCCCCTGGCACTTGGCATAGCCTCTCTCATTACCTGTAGCATACTCTGGGCCTGACTCCTAGAGCAGCTGGCATGATTAATTGCCTCCTGGCATGTGGGGGACTCATCTACTGGCCTGGGCTATCAGCCACTGAAGGGCAGAGACCCCTCTTTGCCGTTCCTCCCAGTCCACAGGCACAGCCCAGAACCTGGCATTGCATAGTGGCTGGTGGACCCTTACTGGTCACTAAGAACCTTAACCCCCGCCAGGCCCTGCAATAGGGAACAATGGTGGGATGGGGGCCGGGGAGCCTGGACTTCATACCCTGCCCGAGATGAGCAAGCCCACAGTGCTGCTGGCTCCTCTGGTGCCTGAGAACACACATGTCTAGAAATTAGAAAGCCTGAGAGGCGGGACACTTATTTTTTTCCTGGGGGCAGAACAGTAGAGGAAAGGTGACAAGGAATTCAGCCCTTAAACACATAACTAATGTTGCTTCTTCCACCCCTGCCCCAGAGCACCTACAGAGGGCATGAATGCCACACACTCAACAAAACATTTTACCAAAGCAACAAAAACAATATCAGGCCCACAGTAGCAGCATGTGGGTTGCCATGGAGTCTGACAAATCCTCGGACTCCAACAGTCAGGGCTGCAGCCCGCGTGCTTCCACGGCTCTCTACACACCACGTGCAAACACACCCCAAGGCCAACGTGCCACATTCTTCCAGGGCCAGAACTAGGGCCTCCCAGATGGCAAGATCACCCAACCCGGAGTCGGGAGATCAGGCGGTGTGACCCAGGTGAACTTCACTTCTCAGAGCTCCAATTTTCTCATCTGGAAAATGAGTGATGAAGCTTCCTTGTGCCGCAGATAGCATGACATATATGTGTGCAAGTGCTTTGCAGAGAATACAGAGTGTGATAGGAGAGTCGAGTGGCTAGACTGTGGACTCTAGAGCTGGGGTTCCTGTGTTCAAATTCCAACTCCAGCACTTAGAGCTAGGCAACCAGCTAGTTACTAGGGCAACTCACCCACTGCTGGATAAGACGTTTCCCCACGTGTGTGAGAACAAGCAGCTGACAGGCACCATGGGAAAAGGCGACTCTGGCCTTGGCAAAGAGAGGAGAAAGGGTGGAAGATAACCCGAGGGCATGGCTCAGGCACCAGGGCAACCTTCTACCTGCCCACACTTCACATTTCACAAAGCCCCCTCTTTCCCATGATCTCACTTGCTTTTCTGCTCCCATCCCCACTTGCAGTCCAAGAGTCAGAATGATTTGTCAGACATGAACAGATGAGAATCCTAAGCAGCTCAGAGGATGAAGGTGAGTTGCCCAAGGTCACATAAAGGCAGTGTCACAGCCAGAAGCCAGTACAGCAAAGCCCGCTTTGGCCAGGCACTGTGCAAGGCCAGGGGGTACCAGAACGTGCCACAGTCTTAGCTCTGGGAAAGTCACATCTAGAGAGGGAGTCAGGAGTCAGTGAAGCACCATCCCAAAGCACGAGTCCTATTCCCACAAGCCAAGGGTGTGAGCCCCAAGGGAGTGAACACACAGTGCAACAGCCACCAGGACACAGCCCGATGGTCTGGCAGTCCCAGGGCCAAGTGTTGGTATCTGCAGCCACAATGGTACCTGCACATCCCTGAGCCCCTGCTCCAGGCTCCTGCCTGCTTTGGCTCCAGTCCAGCTGGTGATGCTGCGGCCACAGGTTCTTACTCTAGTTGGAGCCCCCAGGGGATCTGGCTGTGTCCACTTCTTCCATTCCATCCCTGCCATCTCCTCCTCCAGCCCCCTGGCCACCAGCATCTTCTAGTTGTTTAGCAGCAAAAAACTCTTTTCCTTCTCAAGGTCTTCACCCATTCAATTTCCCCTGCCAGGAGTTCCCTCCCCATCCCCAGGCTTTACTTCTGAATCCTTCAGGTCTCAGCTCCATAATCCTTCCCTGATCCCCCCAGCTTCCCATCTAAAGGAGGTCTCCCTGGTGTATTAGCTCTCAGCACCCCATGTTCTTTTCCTCCATGCCATCCATTGAAAATGTCAATTTATTTGGGGATGGCTGTTAACAGCCTCTCTCACTAGGCTGTCGGTATCATGGAGACAGACACCTCATCTCTTTTATTCACCCCCAGCATACACCTCTCAGCCCAACAATGAGCTCAGTGCACAGTAAGCACTCTATACTTACTGCCCAGATAAAAAATAAGTGAAGATGTTATTTGGCCATTTGAGTGGGTTTGCTGAGGATGGATGACCCTCTTGTCTGAAAGGATGCAGTAATTACTGTCATAGGGATACCACCAAAATAAACACCTTTCTTTTCCAGTCTCTCTGCCTCCTTGGGATTAAATACAAGTAATATCTCATACTTGTGTGTAACAAAGTAAAAATCTGACTCCTGTTAGATCCCACACTTTACCTTTGTTAGGTAGTAGGGAAGTGCTGTTATCCTTGGGATGATGCCCAGGGAAGGGAAGTGATTAGCCCAGCTTCACACAGACATTAACAGAAGTATGGAGAACAAAGCGGGGCTGTCACCTTCTGCCCTGATCAAGCCAGACCTGCAGCCCTTTTTACATTTAAGAGGGAGAGCCTGGGAATAATGACTTGCTGGGCTGTGAGCTCCCTGAGTGAAGGGTCATGTCTGTTTTATAAATTTCTGTCTTGTCAGCACCTAGCCAAGAGCCTGGCACATAAGAAAGAGGTGCTTGAAAATCCATTGTGAAATCAACAAATGATGCCCGTCCTGGAAAAGAAAATATTGGTTGGGGTGGGGGCAGGGAGAAGGGAGACAGGTTTGTAAACATCTGAAAAGTTACTATGTGAAAGAGAGAAATCATTTCTGGGACCAAAATAAATACCTTTCTTTTACTAAGAACAGTCCAAACCCACATGGGCTCCCTTAGGAGACAGTGAGTTCCCTGTCAACCAAGGTAATCAAACTGAGCCTGGACAAGCATCTCTGTGGCAGTGACAGCAGCAGGGCCTCCACGTTGCACAACCTGTGAGGCCCGTTTACATCCAAGAGTGGAAATGGTGGCCCAGAGGCTGGGGTAGAAATTAGCATCCGAAGAGCTGTGCCCAGGTTCAGAGACCTGCAGGGCCCCACCTAACTCTGAGAATGTGTGATTCTCTGGTCTGGGTGCAGAGAAGGACCAGGATTCACCCCCATGTCTCCTGATTTGCAGCCCGGTCCCATGGACATGAAGCCTGGGGTTATGGATCAGAAAGTCTCAGGACTCAGCTTTGAGCCTCAGCTACTCCATTCGACTTCTGGCCTTTGTTCTCCCAGTGACTTTGCTTGGGGTCAGAAAACGGAACCTCCACCCATAAATCCACCCCAATGCTCACCGTCCCCTTGGGACATCTTTCCTTTCCTCCTCCATCTGGGCACAATCTCACTCACACATCCCCAAGTCTAGCCTGAGGTGCTGGGGCAGCTGTCTCCCTGAGAGCCATCTCCCAGGTGCCCCTACCTTCCCCCCGCACATGGGAGTCCTTGTGCAGAGAGAACAAGGTGCAGCTGGAAGGGGCTCAGCTGGGCCCAGAGACAAAGGAGAAGAGGGAGGTGGCTGCCTGGGAACTGGATGCCAATTCCCAGCTGCCTCTGAAGGTCATTGATGTAGCTGCCTCCCAGCCTTCCCTCTCACTGGGTCCAATAAGAGGACTCTCAAATGGTCTCCACCCAAAGAAAAGAGAAATTCATGAAGCAGCAGCAAGCGGGGGTGGCAGAGGGGAAGTCAAGCAGGAAAGTGATTCTGATCTCCAGCCAGCTCGGCTTTAGTGGCCAGGGGCCATCGTCACACGACACCAGCACAAAAGGCTCAATGGGCTTGGATCCACTAGCTTGTGCCCAGGGCCGTCTCTAGGGAGGGGAACCAAAAGAAAGTGACACCCAAAGACTGAATCAGCCTTTCTGCTGCCAGAGGTTAACGAGCAAGGCTCCCTGCCTTTCTGGGGAGGTGCTATTTTGATTTCCCCAAAGCCCCTTCCTGGTAGACACTGAAATGGTCAACAAACCCTACTAACTCTTGTTAGCCCCACAAGGACATAGAGACATTCAGACTCAAACCCTGCCTTGGGGACCTTCAGGACAACTTCACCAAGGAGGCACAGGGTGTGAGCAGGTGACATGACATAATGCCACACAGAGCCCAGCAGGTGACTAGCAGGGGCACCCTGAGTTTCCTCTGGGCTTCTGGAGAGACCTTGGTTTCTTCTGGTGGGGGAGACGGTGGCCTTTAGGCTGTGCCTCATCCCCACAAGCCAGGGAGCAAGGGGCAAGGCCGGAGCCACAGGCTGCACTCCTCCCTCCTGGGACACCCTGGTGCTGGGCTTGGGCAATCCACCCAAGGCCAACCTGCTCAGATCAGCTGTGATGTCTGGATTGTGAAGACTCTAGTTGGGATGTCCTGGTAACAGAAGGTGTGGGGTGATTGGAATGGGGGACACAGTTGGCTTCAGATCGTTTTTTGTTGTTTTGTTTTGTTTTGTTTTTGTTTCTTTGTGCTGGAGTCTCACTCTGTCACCCAGGCTGGAGTGCAGTGGCATGATCTCGGCTCACTACAACCTCCACCTCCTGGGTTCAAGCAATTCTCCTGTCTCAGCCTCCTGAGTAGCTGGGATTACAGGCGCCCTGCCACCACACACACCGGCTAATTTTTGTAATTTTTAATAGAGACAGGGTTTTGCCATGTTGGCCAGGCTGGTCTTGATCTCCTGACCTCAGGTGATCCGCCTGCCTCGGCCTCCTGAAGTGCTGGGATTATAGGCTTGAGCCACCACGCCCAGCTCAGATCAAGTTTTAAAGGTGGAAGGGCACCAGTACTTCATCTATCTGTGTCAATCTCTCTCCATCCGAAGGAGCATGGAGAGAAATGTCACCTCCCCAGGGGACAAAACTACATTTTAGCAGGAGCCTTCTGGAGACCAGGAAATCACCCAGTGGCATCTCCCTAATGGGAAAATCTCTGGCTTGTCAGTGGGAGAGATATTGAGAGGTCCTGAGACATAGCAATTTGTACAATGCCTTTTTCCTCAAAAGCATACCCTCTGCTAACACCTCATTCAGAGATCTGCCTCCTTCCAGGTCTGGCACAGTTTCTAGGAGAGAGGCTTGGCTTTGGAGTCAAGCAGACCTAAGCTTGAATCCTATCTCTTTGGGTTCCCAGTTCAGTGACCTCTGGCTAGTCACCTGACTTCTCTGTGCTTCTGCTTCCTCCTATCTGAACTAGGAATAACAGGCCCCACTGCGAAGCACTTCTGTAAGAATGGAGGACGAAAAGGCTGGGCACAGTGGCTGATGCCTGCAATCCCAGCACTTTGGGAGCCTGAGGCGGGCAGGTCACCTGAGGTCAGAGGTTGGAGACCAGCCTGGCCAATATGGTGAAACCCCATCTCTACTAAAAATACAAAAACTAGCTGGGCATGATGACACGTGCCTGTAATCCTAGCTACTCAGGAGGCTGAGGCAGGAGAATCGCTTGAACCTGGGAGGCAGAGACTGCAGTGAGCCGAGATCGTGCCATTACACTCCAGCCTGGGTGACAGAACGAGATTCTGTCTCAAAAAAAAAAAAAAAAAAAGGGACTGGAGGAAGAGCACCCCTTGTGGGGCCTGGCGCTCCATGGACCCCACTACGTGACTCTCCTCTCTGTGCCCCTGGATATGCAGCACTTGCTCTGGGAGGCCACCAATAACCACAGGAAAAGAGTTTTATTACTGGGATGAAGACACGCTGGAATATACCCATCATTCCAACCAGCTGGGGAGGCAGGGAAGGGAGAGGACCATTTGGGGAAAAGGATATTAACGGTTCCAGCCAACAGAAGTCCCTCATCACCTTTAATTCTCCCAGAGGAAGCCTGTCCAGGTTGTTATCTTCTGTGGGAAGGAAAAGTGGCTCTGGCCCTTTTAACCTAACACGGATCATAGAGCAGAGAAAATATAACAGCCCCAAACCACTAAGCACTCTTCAACTAGATTTTCCCAGCCCTGCCAGAGGCAAACGGAGGCTGCAGCTAAAGGAATGACATGTATATTTTATGGAGGAAGTGGAAGGCCCACCTGTCAGGCAAAGGCAGTGGGGATCCTCAGGGAGCTGGCAGGGCATCTGCCCACGTGACCTCAGAGGCAGGCCCTGCCCAGGGCAGACAGGCTCAAGAGGTGGCCGCCAAGTCAGGGTTTCTGAGGATGGATAGCCATGCAGTGGGCCAGCACTCAGAGCATGGGGACATTTCATCTCTCCATCATCGACCCACTTGACTGCTGTGCTGGTAAGTTGTTGCAACATATGCATGAAAACTGCAAGTCTCGTAATTCACCCAGATGGTGGAAGTTCCCAAATTGTTCCTTCTCAAGAGACAGCTGTTCCACCGCTGGGCCATATGGCTCCCTTTGCTCCATACTCTGCTCTGGGAAATAAACCATTTGCCATGAGCAACTGCGCAGATCTTAGAACCATCTCTTGTTCTTAGCAGGTAATGAAGACCTCCAACAGAGGCGTCCACATTGTACCATGCATGGTTTGTACACATGTCAGAAGCTGTGTTTTAAAACTCCATTAAGGTAAATACAGGAAGCTGGTGGGCGAGGCATGCCGGCTTTGCTTCCTACTCAGGGGTAATGTCTACCATCACAGATTCAGAAAAGGAAGATGCCCAGAAAGTCAGCTAGCCGTTTCTCTGCTTGCAGCAGGGCTAGCCCTCACCACACCCAGACAAGCCCCAGAATGCTGGGCTGGAAGTGACCTTGAGAAAAATGCTATTTACCCTCTGACAGAGGCTTGCTTCATTCCAGACACATGGAGACAGACAAATCTCACACATATATTTCACCATTTGAGCTGTAAGGTTATTAATCACTAAGACCTGGGCTTTAGAACCATACTGACCTCCTCAGCGGAAAGTCAAGAACACTGGCTGCCAGAGACCATTCTTGTCACAGGTAGGCTGGCCCTTCGGACCCCTCTCTGTGGTTCTGAATAATTGTTTCTCTCTGGGACACCTGTAGGCTGACCCCCAGGACCTTGATGATGCGGATCTAAAATTTCCATCTTTGCTGTCTAGGTGGAAGTGGTACGATCTGTGCATGTCCTAGAGCAAGCAGAGCCATGACTAGGCTTCTCCATTCATCAAGCTGAGTTCCTGCACCTCATTTCCATGATGAAGACTAGGAGCTTGGCAATATTTATTTGCTGTTCTCTCTAAACATTTTAAACATTTTCTTTTTTTTTTTTTTTTTTTGAGACAGGGTCTCACTCTGTCGCCCAGGCTGGAGCAGCCATCACAGCTCACTGTAACCTCCAACTCCTGGGCTCAAGCAATCCTCCTGCCTCAGCCTCCCAAGTAGCTGGAACTATAGGCATGCACCACCACAATTAGCTAATTAAAAAAATTTTTTTTTGTAGAAACAGGGTCTTTCTCATATCAGATCCCAAGTTGCCTAACCTGGCCTCAAACTCCTGGCCTCAAGCAATCCTCCTACCTCAGCCTTCCAAAATGCTAGAATTACAGGCATGAGCCACCACACCCAGCCTAAACATTTTCTTTAGGTAGTCAGGGAGGGGTCTTGTCCACCTCCCAACTCTATGCTTATACACCCAGGGTTCCTTCCCAGAACTGAAAACTTGTTTCCTTTGGCCCTTGGCCTAGCGGTACAGCTTTCTCTGCGTTATCATGCTGTACTGGATAATAAGAGCTGACACTCAGCACTTACTGTGTGCCATACACTGTTCCAAACACCTTACATGAATTTATTCACCTAATCTTCCCAAGCCTTTTCACAAGTGGAAAGCACTGTTATTATCCTCTTTACACAAATGAGGAAACTGAGGCACAGAGGGAATTAA
Organism: Pan troglodytes; assembly: GCF_028858775.2. Taxonomy (NCBI): domain Eukaryota; kingdom Metazoa; phylum Chordata; class Mammalia; order Primates; family Hominidae; genus Pan; species Pan troglodytes. Next base: position 58,105,368 of record NC_072414.2, read on the forward strand.
CAATAGGGTTCCCCAGACCAAGTTCCATCCCAGCAGCAAATGAGAACTAGAATAGAAACTGAGTGGGACAGATGGCTGAATAGGGGATGAGGTGACCGCACACAGTGGGGGTCAGACTGGCAGCTGCAGCCATATCCCATCAGCTAAAATCTGTCCCTCCTCAACCTCCAGAGATGCCAGACACAGAAGCTTCCAGTGCAGCCTTGGAGCAGCTAAGTCTGCAGGCTACTGGCTATAACGGAATGGTTATTATGAGCGTGAAAATGACACCAGATGCCTGGGTTTGACTCCCCAGTTCTAGTGCTTCATTCCTGTGTGACCTTGGGCAAGTTACATAACCTCTCTGTGTCTCCATTTTCTCATCTATTAACTGAGAATGTTAATAGTACCTACTTCATAGGATTGTGAGGATTAAATGAGTTAGTAATGAGGCCTAGCATATAGTTTGTGCTATGTAAGTGTTAGCTATGTTGATGACAATGGAGGGGGAGGAAGAGGGAAAGAGTAAGAGGAGGATGGGAGAGGAGAAGGCAAAGGAGGAACAAGAGGAAGAGGAGAAGAATATTGTTATTTCTACTGCCAGCCAGTCAAGGTGGGGGTGGTCAGGGGCTGGTGAGGACAAAGCCCCATCATATTCTCTTGTGGCACAGGGGCTACTACTCCTATTTTGTAGATGAGGAAAGGGAAACTCAGAAAGTAGAACAGCACATCGAAGTCTTTAGTTAGTTAAAGTGCAAGGCAGGGCTGCAACCCACGGTCCTTAAGCCTAAGCTAGAGCTTAGACACTTTACAGCACAGACCCCCAGCCAGACGTAGGGGCCCATTCTTTTAAACTTAAGGTCCTGGTGGATTTCACAGCCGCAGCTTTTTCTGCATCAGTGCCCTGGAAACCCAGCTCCACTGCTTCCTAGCTGTGGGTCCTTCGGCAGGTGATTTCACTCCTCTGAGTCTCAGCTGAACACATGTAGAGAGTGAAATGCATTACTGCAAAGTCACTGTAAGGATAAAATGAGATAACATGTGTGAAGGCCTGACACCAAAAATGGGAGCCCCTCCTTTGTCCCTCCCTCCCTTTGTGAAGGCAAATGTCCTCCAGGAAGGTCTTCATCTAGAATGTGCTCCACATGGGGCTGATGGGTCCCAACAAGCTTCGCTATCTTGTCTGGAGTTACAGCTTTCACAGTCTGGTCACTGTTAGCTCACCTTTCCCCTCTGCCCACCCCAGCCAAGCAGTTAAGTCTTTAGAAGAAACTGTGAAGGCCTGTGACAGCCTGTTTGGGGATGCAGTCTAGGAAGAAATGGCCCTGCCCTGGGAAAGCTTAGGAACCTCTTACCCTCTTACCATAGTTACCGTGAAACTATGTACGTCCACCATCTAGAAACAAGCCAAATGGCATTTCCAAGGATGTTTCATGATTCTTTTCTAATCACTTTGCCTCTCTTAAGTTCTTTCTGCAATTCATTAAGAATGGCAATTGCATTTTTCCATTTTAAACTTTTCCTTTGGTCTTGGGTCTCATTAACTTTGCCCATTGGCTTCAAAATGAGAAAAACCTCTGCTCTACAGTCACCACAATTTGAACTCATTTCATAGAAATTCAGAGCTGATAGGTCTTCTTACATTACAGATAAGAAGCTAAGACCCAAGGGAGGTGGAATCCTGCATCCATTCACACAGCAAGATGATGGCCGAGCAGGTGAATTCCATCTCTGAAAGCCAGGTCAGGGCGCACATCTAACAGCATCATGGGGGTTTCAAGCCTGAAGCGGGTGGCTCCCTGCTAGAGGCAAAACGCGAGTCCTCTCAACTTGGGTTCAGTGGCCTCCTCCTCCTCCTTGGAGCCAGAAGCCAGAGTTGGGGAGGCATCTCAGACAACAAATGCTGCTTAGTGCCCGGGTACTGCAGAAACCTCTCCAACCAAAACTGTCCCATCAGGCACCAGATGGCATTTGACTTTGGGGCTGAAGACCTCAGCTAGATTCAAATCTGGCAACCCACAGAGAATGTAGCCCCAAACCCGGATCTTGCCTCAGGAGTTTCCATGCAGAGATGCAATTAAAAAATGGGGAGCAAAGGAGAAGCATGTGCTCTGATTAGGAAAAACAAGGGCGGCCACTCCTACAAAGCCACAGGGCTTGTCCTAGCGCTTGCACCTGCTCCTTGATTCTAGGGTCCAGATAGGAGGAGGCCCAAATAAAGGAAAGGAAAAAGCAAGAGGAGGAGGAAGAGAGAGACAGAAAAGGGAGAAGGAAGCCCTGCCTGGCCTCCCTTCTGCAAGGCCGGGCCCTGCCATGGTCCCCTCCCCAGCATTAATCCTCTAGTAGTGCTTTATATAAGTCCATTGTGCAAGAAGATTAAAAGGGACAGGCAGAACAAAGCATTGGTCTCCCTAACAAAGGCCCCTCCACTTAGTAAATTAGGAGCTCTTTCTACCTGACACACTTTTAAAGGGAAATCTTCAATTACTATGTGCTGGCGGGGCAGGGCAACAAAAGGTTTGTCTGGTGACTTTATTCTCAAAGCCCCGAGCAGGCACTGAAATGGTTTTATGTAATAGAGATACTAATCTAGTCCATATAATTTTGAGAATCCTTTATGGAGGACTGAAGGGTGTTTGAGCCCTGCGGCTGTTTCAAAGAGAATTTCTGCAGCTTATGCATTTACCTTGCCAAAAGTTTAGCTGAGCAAACAGAGTCCTCTAAATCACACTTGCTGTTGATTTACTATCAGGCCTCCGCAGTTTGTTTGGTGGATGAAGCCTTGTGGATCAACAGAGGCCAAGGCTATAGTCCCTGCACCTGGCCACACCAAAGGGCTAGGGGCTGCCTTTAAGTTGCCGCCACTCTGGCTCCCAGATTTGGGAGTTTTCCTCTCTTTCCAGCCAATGCAGGGTAAAGGCAACCAGAGGGGCAGTTCTCTGGCCAGGGGAGGGAGGAGGCCTCCCTGGCTTCTGCCCTTGGTTCCAGGTCTGCGTCCATTGTGGGAATGAGATTGATGGTGTCATTTGGCTCCCCTTCCCCACCCCATCAGGAGCAAAGAAGCGATTCTGGCTCCCTTGGTGACAATTCAGCACCACTGCTGCTTAAAAAGGGAAAGGAGAAAGGAGATGGGAAACGATGATGGGGAAGGTGACTCTCAGGAGAATCTAGGGAGAAGTGAAGGCACAGCCTCTTCGAACATGCCAGCGTGCAGTTATGCACTTGGTACATAGGTTACTGGGGGCTTTTTCATGGGCAGACATGTAATATACACATACAGCAAGTAATACATGCAGAACATACATGTGCACACATGTGTAGGGGAGCATTTTACACACAGCAAAACCCAGCTCTCAATATACATGTGTGTATGCAATAATAAACGCCATCACTTCCATAGCACCTTCCACATGCCTGGCACCATTCTGAGCTCTTTACATACCGTCACTTACTTAATCTTCCCAATGAGGCCACAAGGAAGGTACTATTGCTACCCTTGTTTACAGGTGAGTAAACTGAGGCACAGAGAAGCTGAGTAATTTGCCCAGAGTCACACAGGCAGTAGGCAGCAGTCTGGCTCTAGGGTCTATGCTGTTAACCTTGATATCAGCTGGTATAACATGCCTGCACAGACATCCCTCACGTGGATTGGGAGCAGCCTCCACACATGCAGACTCACAATCCCATATGCACCACATGGACACACAGCCAGACATCAGAGCAGATATGCCCCTTCCTCAGAGGTCCAGACACATCACATCTGCAGCATCAAATGAGGGATTCCAGTTCAACTAAGACTAGGGTAAAAGACACTGAATGGTAAAATATTAAAATATTCCTCTTCTCATTGGTAAATTGTTGCTTACCCTTCCAAGACCCCCACCTTCCTATCATCCAGCAACTACAGGGTTAACAGCTAGCCACACAGGGGACCTCCAGGACCTATTCCATTCTAACTTCGTGATAGGGGTGCCAAGCCTGTAGTTCAATGTTTATATTCCTACCCCCCAGGTATAGACAGGGAGGGGATGGTGGGATGTGTGCCTGCAACGAGGGACCCTGCTCCTAGGCTCTCCACTGGGCTTGGCCACTGTCAGGTCAGCACAGCGTAGGGAGTGTCCAGCTCCCCAGCCAGTCCCCACCCCGCCTACTTGATGGACAGCTGAGCAAGGCTCTCGAAAGACAGGTCTCCAAAGACATTGAAGTAGCTACTGGGAGGCAGTGGGAGGCTCTGAGCTTGCATTGTCACCCTCACTGGGGCCACTCAGCAGCCCTCACTGAAGAGCAAGCATTAGAGGAGATTTGGGGACCGGCATGCCCATTGTCCACAAAAGCCCATTAGTGGCCAGGAGGGAGGAAGGCGCTCAGCAAACCAGGAGGCACTGCATGAGGAGCTCCGTCCCTCCCACGTCCTTCCAGTCACTGCTGCCCTACATCCTGGAAGCTCAGTTTCTAACCCAGAGGTGGCCTCCTGGGTTCTGAGACAGTAAGCTCAGTCCCCACAGAGCCCCAGAGCAGAGTTCCCAGACTCTTCACACACATGGGACATGGGTACAGATACCAGAACTCTGGGAGAAGCTTTGGGAACCTGAGGTCCTGGAGGGGAGGATAAAAGAAGGGAGGGCCCTGAGCAGCCCTCAGACCAGGGCCCTGTCTGAAGCAGGCCACCCTCCACTCTGGACTCTCAGGACCCTGCCCAGAGACTACTCCTTTGGGTATCCCTTGAGTGTCCCCTGGAAAAGCCAGCCCACTCATCCTTGTCGTCAACCAGCCTGCACGTTCCAGCACTGGGCACTACAGATACAGAGGGGTCCCACATTCTGGGCCCTCAGGAGCTCATGGCCAGTGAGAGAAACAATAAACACATTGACAATGGGACCTGGAGTGAAAGGGGCTGCAATCAAGACAGGGCCGGGGCTGGGTAGGGAGGTGTCGAGTGGGGCTCCCAGAGAATGTTAGGCTCCACACTGAGTTTTCAAGGACCAGTATGCAAAAACTGCAAGAGCAGGATGGGGGTTCAAGGAGGCGAGGGCAGCCTGCATGAAGCCCCAGGGAATGAGAGAATGTGGAGAACTCAGGCAGCTGGGCGGGATGCAGAGGCTCAGCAGTCAGGTAACGGGACCTTGAGGAGCAAGACAGAGAATCACGAGTCTCATGTGAAGGACCCTGGGGAACGCACCTGGAGTGGGCAGCCCTGGACGGAGAGGAAGAAAATGCCAGAAACCACAGCAGTGGGGCAAGGCAGGAATAGAGCGGATTGAAGGTGCCTCCAATTTTCCAAGGCTATTTTCTGAGCCCCTACTATGTGCCTGGCACATCATGACCCACTGTAGACTCTACAGTGATCTGTGTTGAGTGTATAGTTCCATTGAGGAGACAGAAATTTTAAAAATGTATATTCTATGCCAGGTAGTGATAGTGCAAAGAAAAAAACAAAACAAAACAAAACAGGCTAAGAGGGTATAGAAAGATGTCAGGGAGGAGGCCGCCACTGCAGATGGGGCGGTCACGGAAGCCTCTCTGAAACACAGTATTTGACTGAATGAAATGAGGGACGGGCCATCTGGTGCCATGTGGCTATCTGGGGAAGAGCATTCCGGGCAGAGGGAACAGGAACTGCCAAGGCTTCCTGTGTGCAGGAGGAGCCAGGAGGCCAGCGTGGGAAGCACAGAGTCAGCTGGGGCCAGGCTATGTGGGGCTTGCAGCATCAAGCAGCTAACGCCCAACAAGGACCAGACATGCAAGGTATGAATTCAGAAGATCAAAAGGGGGCCATTGGCAAGTTCCCGTAGAGAAACTGGCGCTTAGACTGGGCACAGGGTAGCCACTTTATGGGCTTCAGCTGGCCCAGGAAAACCCAGGAAGAGAGCTTACATAAATGCCTGACTGCTTCTGACACAACCAAAGGCTTCCCTTCAGAGGCCGCCCGGTGCAGATGGCAGAGGCTTAATTACAGCCACAGCTGGTGATTAAGAAGCGATGCCTCAATCCTCCCACGGCTGTATCAGCACGAGGGGCCCTGCTGGCACTCACTGAGGGTGGAGGAAAGTCCTGCCAGGGAAAGCTAGAGCTTGGCCAGCAAAACCCAGCCGCCAGACCCCAGGTCTTCATCCCCTTGACCAAGTCCTTGAACACAGCCGTCCATGGCTCACCCATCCCCGCACACCCCCCATAACTTGCCTTTCACCACCTTCACTGGTGGTCCATGCTGCTGCCCCCAGAGCAACCACTCCCTGATACCACCTCACGGCATCGCTTGCTACTTAAACCCCTTGATGACCTCATGAGATTGTCCGGGCAGTGTCCTGACCCCTCTGCTGTCTCCTACGTCTCACCTTTGCTCATGCTGCCCCTCTGCCAGAGGAGGCCCTCCCTCACAGAAGTAAACCAAGAACAATAGCTAAGTTTTACTGAGCTCTTCACATGCCAGGCCCTCTACTAAATGCTTTATTTGTAGCAACTCATTGAATCTTCACAATAGCCCGAAGAGGTAGTTACCCAATGGGACTCTATTTTACAGATGAGAAAGCCGAGGTATGGAGAGGCAAAACAACGTGCTCGGGGGCACACAGCTAGCAGAGGAAGTGAGTGGAGTCACTCTCCGGCCGGCTGAGGTCTGAAGCTCCGTCTTACCCACTGCCCATCTCTTGTTCTCCTGGTGAATTCCTACTCATCTTTCAGACTCAGCTCAAAACTCACCTCCCTGAAGGGGTCTTCCTTGACCCCTTTTCCTACCATCCCTAGATAAAGCCAGTTGCCTCTCCCTAAGAGGTCTCTCAGTATTTGTGGTATGAGTCTATTTCACTCACTCACTCAATTCAGTGGTTAATCAGTATTCAGGGCTGGACACCGTGCCTGGCCCTGGGGAAAGCCTTGCAGAGACTTGATCCCTCTGCCTCAGGAACTCACTTCAGAGTGGGAGAGATGGACAGGCACAGCAGCTTCACAACCAGCAGGAGAAGGGTGCAGAGGGGCCCAGGGGTGGCAGGGCCAAGGGAGAGACAGGATGGTGGGTACAGAGTACTTGTACCAACCACCGTGTGGCTCCCAAACAGGCAGAGTTCCAGGGTGGAACAGGAGGAATCCAAAATAGGCATTAACAGAAGGGGGAATCCAGACAGACCACCAGGCATTGTGGGTGCCCAGACCATGAATTCTCTCTTTCAACAATTATTTATTGAGGGCCTGACAAGCACTAACAAGTGGACAAGGACAAATCTTTGGTAGTTACGTTTCTCATTGCAAATGAATTAATTGGTATCAGGGTTAAGCATCCGTATTTATGAGTTTGGTCAGTGTGAATCATCACCTGGGTCTCAGCTACTCTGAACATTCTAAATCAATGTTCTAAGCCCACAGACTGGGGACCAGACCACGGTGGCTGCATTAACTTTGACCTCTCAGTGGGGCTCTGTCGGGGGTGGACGGGCAGCCATGCCTTCCTTGCCTCCCTATTTAAACTGTGCTTATCCTTCTGTGATGGCATCTCTCCCGCTAGACCATGTGCTTCTTATTCATCTCTGCATCCCCAGGACCTAGTAGTACCTGCAAGGCATAGATATCTAATAATAATAAATGGTGATGGATGGATGTTGTTCTTCTAGGCAGCAAAGCTCAGCACCAGGTGTTGGTGACCCAAGAGAGTGGTGTCAACACTGTTTCTGGTGATGGCAGCAGGCAAGACTCCTTGGGGAGCCTCTTAGAGGTTTAGCAGGGAGTTTTTACCTAGCAGCTAGGGAGAGGCTGAGTTTCAGACAGGCCCCACCATGCTGCTTACACATATGCCCTTTCCTCCACCCCCCATGCCCTCTTGGCACCTTGATCCTGGCGCCTGTTAGGACCCACCTTAGCAAAAATTTGAGCTCAAACCAGTATAGCTTCAGTCCCCTCCTCCCCCTCCAAACCTCCTCCCCTGCCCTCTTGACTGACCCCACTTCTCTCTTCTGGCCACAGCTTTCTCCTACTCAGAGAAAACCCACTACAGGAGGGGAAAGTACAGGATTTGAAGTTGCACCCATCTGAAATCTGGGCCTGCCACTTATCCATGTGGACAAGTCACTTAGCCTCTCTGAGCTTCAGTTTTCTGTCCTGTAAAAGGGCAGTAACAATAATGCTCACTTCTCCAGTCTACTGAGCAGATGATATACTGCAGGTGAAAGCGCCGGCTAAACCACCAGACATTACACAATTGTCATTATTATGGTTGAAAGTTAGCAATCACTCCAAGAAGGCACTGAATTAAATGTCACAGGGGTTGGTTATAAAGCCCCCATTCCACTTCTCTCTGTAAAACAGAGTCAGTTCCAGTGATATGGAGAAAGTGCTAATGCAGCTCCTCATGCTACAAAAGTGCTCCCAAAATACAGTAAAAATATGTTTAAATGCATAGCTGAGCTCTAAGGAGAGCACAGTAAATTTCTAAGTGTTGGGGAAAGGGGGAGTTTATAGGAGAGCAGAATGTGAGATGCTGAAGCCAAGGTAGCTCAGGGAACATTAGACTTGGCTACAGCCACCACCCACCACCCCCCACCCCCAGCGCAGGCTGGGAGCCAGGGACTTCACACCCACTCAAGGGCAGACTTGGCCTTGGAAGTCGCCAGCTCCATGTAGGGGGGATTTGAACATGCTACCCACCAACCTAGAGATAAACAAGGTATTCTGGATGGAGAAAAAGAGTCTCCCACAAGAAACAAAAAGCCAGGATAGGGGAACAGGCAGTGACTGCTGAATGGGTATGGGGTCTCCTTTAGGGGTGATTAGATAGAGGTGATATTTGCACATCGTGAATATACTAAATGCCACTGAATTGCACACTTTAAAATGATTTTATGGTATGTAAAATTCACATCAATTAAGAGAAAAAACACCCCAAGCCTTTACCAAACACAGCATAAAATCCCAAATCAGGCTACCAAAGTAAAGGGTGATCTTGAACCGGAGGAAACCATTAGAGTGCCCAACAAGAAAATGTAAAACTCATGTGTAGGGCCCCTGAACAATTTGGGGCATAAGGGAGGGAAGAAAGGGCTAAATTAATAGTAAAAAAAAAAAAAAAAAAAAAAAGTACAACCTGTACAAGGAAACAATCTGCCATAATGGAGAATCAGCAGGCTCCATGAACAGGAGAATTGATACTCTAGGAACTTGAGCTAATAGAACTAATCGCTCGAGATAAAACTATCTGAAAGACACTATAAAAGAAATATGTTTAAAATAATTAAAGCAATAAAAGAAGGAATGGAATTCATAATGAAAGAATAGGACACGACAGAAAAAGCACAGCATATCCGAAAAAGAACCAATGGCACTCCTAGAAATGAAACCGAAACTGAAATTAAGACCACACCAGACAGGTTCATTAGCAGAACCACAGCATCTAATAAATGGATCTAAGGAAAATGTCCAAGGTGCAGCATGGAGAGATAAAGAGACTGAAAATGAGAACTTAGGAGAGACAGAAGATGGAATACGAGGATCCAACATATTGGAGCTCCAACAGGAGAAATTAAGAGAATGGAAGAAAGGAGATTTTTGAAGAGGTGTGGCTGGCAATTTTCCAGAATCGATGAAGGACATGAATCCTTAGCTCAAAGATGATATATACCTCTGAGAAGCAAACAGTATAAAACAAACAAATAAAAACCCCCAAAAACTCCACACCCAGACACATCCTAGGGAAACTGCAGGGCAGTGCAAGACAAAGTCCAGAACACAATGGAACACCACTTCCCAAACTGTTGGAAGAAAATGACTGAAAGCCTAGAATGTCACAGGCAGCTTAACTATCATTCAAGAGCAAAGGCAAAATCAAAGCATAAGACAAATAAAGCATAGGAGCATTGGTAACTCATAGACCTTCCCTGAAAGAACTAAAGAACTTTCAAGAAGAATGAGGCTGAACCTAGGAGAGTGATGCAAGAGATGATGAGCAAAGGAATTATGAAACATAGGAATTCAATTTAAATTTAAACAATAATTGTGCAAAGCAACAGCAATAATGAAACAGGAGTACCTAATTTGGCAGAGTTCATGTGTCGAATTTACTGAATTAAATCTTACACTGCCTGACCCCCTGCCCAACCCCCGACCAGAATCCTCTCCCCTCAACCAGAGTCCACCCGTGAGGCCAGTCTCCCAGACCCTCAGCTGCTGGCTCCCTCGGACACCGTGTGTAGACCACCTCCTAGGGTTGGCACAGTCCCTTTCCCTGGGGACAACCTATGCTCCCCAAGCCAGCTGGGCCCATCAGCTGAATACGTGCCTGGAGTTTCTTGTGGATCCCTCCACTTCTGGATTTCCTGAAAACCATACTGCAGAGGGTGGCCTCTGGCATTCCAAGCCACCACTGAAAGGGCCAGAAGATTTCACCTGGAAGCTTGAGGGAGTTCATTTGCCGGGGGGAAACTATGTCGACCAAAAGGAAACAGGAGACGGGGAATTGGGCAGATAGACTCCCCCTCCTTGCCCGCTGCAGTGAGGCATGCTTTCTCCCTGCTGCCGCCCGCAGCAGAAGCCCTGAGTACTTAGGGGATGCACCTGCTGGGCCAACAGATTCGCAAACTGAGTCAGTAAAGAAACCCTTGGCTCACACCTGTAATCCCAGCACTTCGGGAGGCCGAGGCGGGTGGATCACGAGGTCAGGAGATCGAGACCACAGTGAAACCCCGTCTCTCTAAAAATACAAAAAATTAGCCAGGTGCGGTGTCGGGCGCCTGTAGTCCCAGCTACTCTGGAGGCTGAGGCAGGAGAATGGTGTGAACCTGGGAGGCGGAGCTTGCAGTGAGCCGAGATTGCACCACTGCACTCCAGCCTGGGCGACAGAGCGAAACTCCTTCTCAAAAAAAAAAAAAAAGAAAGAAAGAAAAAGAAACCGTTGCCTAGTGGTTCTCAAGTGTAGTTCCCATCCATCAGGATCACCTGGGAACTTGTTAGAAATGCAAATTCTTGGGCCCCACCTCAAATCTTCTGAATCAGAGACTCTGGGACTGGGGCCCAGCAGTCTGTGGTATAACAAAGTCCCCCAGGTGATTCTGGTTCGGCAGCTCACGTTTGAGAACCGCTGGAGTCAAGCACACAGAACCTGTCTCACATTGTTATTAAGTGCTTACCAAAGATACATTTGAATGAGTTGTGGTTTGTGAGCAACATGGCCATCTGTGTGGGACTTGTGATAGTAACTAATACTGCTCACTAAATGTTTCTGACCCTCTCTGCCTTCAAGACTAACTAGAGCCCTCTTCTCTCTGCCACAGCAACTAGCAACATTCCAGAGAGTTGCTGCTCCATCAGCCTAGGACCTGGGGTGAGGCTGACAAGGAGCAGGCCTTAGCTAGCCCACGGCGGACACCTAATATGAAGAAGAAATTAAACTTCACTGTTACAAGCCACTGGGATTTGGACGTTGTCTGTTACCGCAGCAAAACTCAGTATGCTCATAACTCAGTCCTGTATCATCTGGTTTGATACAAGACTAATATTTTCAAAGAACAGAGCTTCCCAAAGTGCCTCAAACTCTACTACATATGTGAAAGTCTGCTTCTGCAAGACATAAAACTAGCTCCATCTGCAGAGGCAAAAATGCCTCTGTCCTGAAAGAAGGAAGAAAGGGAAGCTTGGAGGGAGGGAGGAAGGCAGGCAGGCACTTCTGCCTAGTGATCTCTAGGAAATATTTCATACCTGGTGACCAAAGTGGGCCAGGACTCCGCTGTAGCTGTAGATAATGGAAGCGGAAAGAGGTATGAGTTGGGCAGGGGTGGGTGGGAAGCTCTGGTATGGATGGTTTCAGGAGGGCTCCCAGATGAGAATGGCAGTTCAAAGGCAGACGAAATTGTACAGAGAGGAGAAAAACAGTGCCCCCCTGCATCTGTATTGAGCTCTGTGTTTTCCAGGACACTCTGGGTCCCTGTTCCATCTCTTCCTCCTTCCACACACAGGGATGGTCCGTCCTATGTCACCGCTGCTCCACAGAGGCAAAGGACTGGCCCAAGATTGCAGAGCAAGTTGGTGGCTGAGTCAGCCAAGGCTTTCACGCCCGGGCCTGCTCCTTGTCAGCCTGCAAGAAACAAGGTTCCCAGAAGGTGACTCTGAAGGGAAGATGACATCCTCCCGCCCTGCTCAGGGCACAGGTGATGTTCTTGTGCAGGATCCAGAGAACTCTTGGCATCCGATGGGTTCTCACCAGGTTCTGGTGAAGTTGGAGGTTCTCTGGCCTCTGAGCGATCGGGAGAGACAAGTCGCGGGGCAGGGCTGCAGGCACCAGCCCCTGAATGCTCCCAGGCTCACAAGCCTCCCATCTGTCCCCCAGTGCCCTGGCGTCATTCTTCACCCTCTCACTACCATTTCTCCCTCTCACAAGCTCCCTCACCCTGGGGTCTCCATTCTCTCATGGGCAAGTGCCAAAGCCCATGTGGGGCCAGTTGGTGCCCCGTACCTTTCCTCCCATCACAATAAACAAGAACAGGAGGATGCTGGTAACAGCTGACACCAGCCTCTTCAGATTTCCTATGTTAAAGTCTCAAGCTGCAGCACCTGAGACATGCCCTTATTTGGAGATAGGGTCTTAAAAGGCAATCAAGGGTCTTAAACAGCTGACACCAGCCTCTTCAGATTTCCTATGTTAAAGTCTCAAGCCGCAGCACCTGAGACACGCCCTTATTTGGAGATAGGGTCTTAAAAGGTAATCAAGTTAAAAATGAGGTCATTAGAGTGAGCTCTAATCCACTATGACGTCTGTGCTCATAACAAGGAAATGTGAAGCCACAGGAAGAACACCATGTGACGATCAGAGTCCTGCTGTTGCAGCCAGGAAACTACCAGAAGCAAGGAGAGAGGCTGGAACAGACCCTTCGCCCAGCCCCGGGAGGAAGCAGCCCTGCCAACACCTGGATCTCAGACTTCTGAGCCCCAGAACTGTGAGACGATAAACCGCTGCCGGTGAAGCCGCCCAGCCTGTGGTACTTTGTAATAGCCACCCTAGACAATTGACACACCCAACCCAGCCACCTGCACCTCCCGCTGCAGCCCAGGTCTGCCCTCTGGGGTCTGGCCAGCCTCCTCACCGCCCACCTCCATGCCTTTGCTGATGGGGTTCCCTCTCCCACCCACCCCTGACGGCGTCATTGCAACCCTCAAGATGGAGCTCAAGGCCCCGTGAAGCAGGTGGCAGCATTCTCTCCTGCCGCGCTTGACTGTCTCTGTCTAGCCTTTTTCACATCCAGTCTCTGGGCTGTTATGGAATGATTTTACTGAGTGTTAGTCCCGCCTTCCCATCATGAAAGTAGATTCCACAAGGGCAGGGGCTATTTGTATTTCTAACTCTTCTCTTCTATCTCGTAGCACAGCACTGTGGGTGGGCTATAGTAGGTGCTTAATAAATACTGGCTTGAAACACCTTTCTAGTACACCCTGTAGCATACTCTAAGTCCCCTCCTTTGACTAGGCTGGAAACTCCTTGAAGGCAGCAACTATCCATCATCTGTATCTATGCCCCTGCATCTTGCGTAGCAAGAAGTAACAAATACATGCTGCATGGGTAACATGAACATGTGGTAACGTTACCATGCAACAAGGACCCTGTAAGGGTTTCAGGGGATCCATGAACCCAATGAACCCATGAACTCAATGCAAAGGACTTTGTGTGTTGGTATGTTTATATAGGTACTATGCGTTTTCCCAGGGACAGTGTCCATGGGCCTCTTTGAGCAACTAAAAGCCAGGACTCAAACAATATGGAGCACCAATGCCACGGAGGAGGGAACTGACATTTACTCAACCCCCACTCTGTGCCTGGTGAGTGCAGGTGTTACTGCTGCCATTTTACATGAATGAAAACTGAGGTTCAGAGAGGTAAAGCCTTGCCTAGGTTCGTGAAGAGACAAGCAGCCTGCCCAAGCCATCCAAGTGCAGAGACTCTGGAGCCAGAGAGCCTGGATTCAAATCCAAGTTCTGCCACTTTCCAGATGTGTGATCTTGGGCAAATTACAGAAGCTCTATGACTCAGTTTCCCCATCTGTCAAATGAGAGAAATAAGGATACCTTCCTCATAGGGCTGTTGGGAGCAGTAGATGGATCAGCGTATGTAAAGTGATCAGAATGGTGCCTGGCATGTGGCAGGTGCTGGGAAGATGATGAAGATAAAGAGGAAGAAGCTGGCAGTGGCAGAGCAAGGATCAAACCCAGACCCCTGTGATTCTGTGTCATTACTACCAGCACCTAGGGTGCCACACATCCCATCTCCCTGCCAGAACTCTCCTGTCCCCTCCTAGAAGTCTTTCATCCTGAAAGTGGCTTTTTGAGCTTGATTTCCTGGTGGACCGTCCTAGGGTCACCTGGCCAGAAGGTAGTATCCAGTGGTTACATAAGGAGTAAGTCGGAAGGTATAAACTGCCCTTGCCAGTCAGCAAGACTGGGCCTCCTGTGCAATCAGGACGCTTAGCACTTCTGCCCTGCTCTTCATTTTCCAAGAGCTTTGCCACCGTTCACTAATGGAAATTAGAAAGGAAATGTGCTCGTCCATTCCTGGATCTCTGCGCTGACGTCCAAACTCCCTTCATAATTTCCCTGAGTCCATCACTGGGCCCTGAGCTTGGGCGGGCCGCTTACATCTGTCTCTGAGGCTTTGTGAGTCCCGTGTCCTGCCCCTGGTCTGATTTCGCACTACTCCATACAGACAGAGCAGCAGCAGGAAAGCCTTAGTACTGATCTCACATCTACACCTGGGTCTCGGTTACCCCATCCCAGGTGAGGTACTGACCAAGGCCTCATCCTAGCTCAGTCCTCTGCCCTGCCCCTGAGGAACGGCCTTTTAGGTGAACTGCTTTGTATCTTTCCTACAAAACCATCACTACCGAACCCATTGGAGGGTACATTTTTCATTCATTCTTGTAATGCAATTAGAATTGAGTTTCTCCAGCATTGGGGGAGATGTAACAACAGTAGGAGAAAATTGTCATTTTATTCCCAACATCAACACACCCACTCTGCCCAAATTTTCCCTCTGGTGCGAACTCTCTCTACCCACTCGAATGGCAAAGAGAATACTAACAAGGAAAATTGCTCTCCAAATGAAGAGGCAGAAGCTTTGGGGGTGGAATCTCTTCTCAGTCATTAAACGAGGGCCTCCCAGCTCCTCTGACACTCTCCTACAGTAGAGGGAACCTTCTAAGGCCCGCTGGAAAGTCCACTGGCCCCATGTCACTGGGTCGGAGGTGACTGGGGAAAGAGTCCCTTAGAACCCAACAGGGACCCTACGATCATCCTCCCAGAGAGATTAAGTGACTTTCCCAAAGCCCCATAGCTAGGAAGCCCATATCTACAGGCTCCTGCTCCGGGGTGCCTCCACTGCACCACACTGCTCTTCTCCCAGAGGGCCTGCAGCTGCCGGCAACTCAGCTCTTGTCTTTCTTAGGGGACACTAAGGCCTGCATTTTCTGAGCTGCTCTAAGCAAATAGGAAAAGAGTCAATGTTTGTCTTTCATGCACCCACCTCTTCTCCAATGTCCCCCAAATCCTTTTTGGAAATCCTCCCAGCTCCCGGAACCACTTCCTCATGGTCCATCTCATCTTTGCCCCCATCCTTTTCTTACTGTGGTTTTGACATCCAACAACTCAGCCTCCCTTCCTCCCTTTCCCATTTCCACCCATCCAACTGTCCATCTACATACCCATCCATCTCTCCTTCCATCCAGCAAAGCTGTCTTGAGCACCTGCACATCTTAACCCTGTGCCAGGCACCCAGCACTTCTTCTCCCTTGCTTCTCAGAGTGCCCACTCCAGAAGGAGCCACTTCTCCCCTATCCCCCATCAAGGCCTTGAACTCACGCACTTCCATCCACCCTGTAAGGAGGTTGATCTGATGGCCCAACCCTTGCTACTGTATTTGCACCAAACTCATTATTCCTTCTGAGCACTGGCAGCAGGCAGGGACTTCTGGAGCCATCTGGCTGAGGACTGCTGCCTAGGGGCCGTGGATATCAGCCCCACCTCCCCTCCCCTCCTTTTGCCTCTCCTCCCTTCCCCACTGAGGGCAGAACAGCAGCAGCCCCTACATACGTATGCAGAAGTCTCCGTTCTCATAGTAGCCAGGGCAGCACTGGGACCTCCGCCGGTACATGGTCCGGAGGCCTCTCCGATACGCCGTCTTATAACTGATCCTAAGGCACAAGGGAGAAAGCCACTTGAAAGTATTGAAAATCAATCACTCCCATTTAGAATGATATTTGTGTTAAGCTATATTGAGGATGCCATTCAATAATTACTTTAAAATGCATGGCGACTTCAAATATGAAGGAACACAATAAAAAAATCAATAGTGGGATTTGGGCTGTTGTGATGCAGAATGTATTACTAACATGGCACTTACTAAACCTGCTGACTTTTCCCCAGTCGCTTCTAAATAGAAGGGCTGCAGAAGATACTTTCTGGAGTGACATCGTGGAGGGCAACCATGAACTTCTCCTTAGTTCCTTAAAACACCCAGATTCTGGGCTTGAAGAGCCCACGGGGTGACCTGGATAGGAGTCAGGCCCTGAGGGTTTCTGTGCCCGCCCCGTCCCACCCCTCTAACAAGCCAGACTGCTCACAGCCCCCTGAGTATTGGTCCCCCCACTTGAAGAACTGAGGCAGAGTCAGCAAAAGGACCCTTTGAGTCCAACTCAGTCCCGGAGAGTAGATTAATCTCCCCCACACCAAAAATAACACCTCCGGGAGAGGAGCCTCGCATACCATCCCTGGGAAGGCCCTGAACTGACCCTTCACCCTGCAAAGGAAGAAGCTGAGGCCCATGGAGCTGCAGCACTGGGAGTCAGACACGTGAGTTCCAGACCTTATGCTGACACAAGTGTTAAACCTTAGCCCTATGCCAGAGGGACTATGATCAACATTTCATTCCATTCCCTGGGGCAGGCACCATTACTATCCCCCTTTATTTTATTTCTTTCTCTTTTAAGCTTTTATTCTATTTTTTTATGTTCCCCTCAACTCCCCACCCTTTGTTTTATGAATAAGAAAACGAAAATTAGTGAAGTTAGTGACCAGCACAGCTAATCAGGGTCAGAGCCAGGATTCAAACCTAGCTCACTCCAATTTCAAAGCTGCTAGGCTTAACCTACTGCCCTCTACCAGGTTTCACAGGGTAGATTCTGGCCTTACAGATGGCCACAGTGAAGGAGTAAGTAAAAAGAAATACTGAGTCCTTAGAAGGAAATCAAAATGGGGTATTCATAGGCAAAGCCCCTTCTTCACATGGAGAGTCAAAGTGGAAGAGATTTGAAGTGGCCACTAGAGACTAGAGAGAGGAAGTGACCTGCCCAAGGTCATGGAGTGGAACTTGGACCCAACCCCAAGTCCTTGGGCCTTGAAGCCAGACCTCTTTCCACTTTTCCATCAGCACCCAAGGGGAGCTTGCCCTGTGGACTCTTCCTCAGCAGCACAGCAGCAGGGTCTGGTCATCAGAGACGCCTATAGGCTGCGTTCCATGGAGGGCCAGGCCAGCTTGGGAAGAGAGTCCTGTAATACAGGCTGGGACAACCCTCCCACACCTTAAAGCCCTCACTTCATAACAAATGACAGTGCAGAACTCTGGGGAAATCTGTAATATTTGGGAATGTCGTAAGCTAAGGTCATTCAACTTTGTCAAAAACCCATAATGGAAGGAAAGCTGGCCTCAAAGTAAAGCTACTTCCCCAGCACAGAAGACAGCTCCCGGCAGTTTCAGGGGTTGTATAAGCCTCTCAGGTAAAGAATGACTCAGAATCGACTCAGAGGTCATCCAGCCTGTTCTCCCCAGCAAACAGGATTATCCCCAAGCCCCGCAATGGGGGGTGGTCTGGGCATCATTAACGCCCCTCAGGAGAGAGTTGCCACCCATTGTTTCTAGCTCACCCATCTTTGTTTGTCCCTGTGCAGGTTGGAAAGCAAGAGAGGGAAGCAAGGCCAGGTGCCAGGCTGCTCTCAGGGGAAGGATGCTGGGTTAAAACATGCCATTCCACACCAAAGCTGACGGAGGGTGCAAGCTGTTAGCATGCACACTCTAGGTCATCAGGAAAGCTGCAAGGCAACTTAATAATTTAGCAAAATAATTCATGTTCTAGGAATACAGCCTATTTTAATAAGCGGCCACCACCTCAGTGGTGATGGATGGCAGCCCTAGCCTCCAAGTACCCAAAAGGGCCACACCCCTGAGCAAACTTGGCTCTCACACTGGGCCTGCCAGGGCTTTGGGAGGAGCAGCACTACTATTTCTGCCTCTGTCTTTGACCAGGGCCGCAAGCAGCCAACTCTGGCAAAATTGGTGGGGTGAAAGAGAGCATTTAGTCCCACCTCCTCATTCCACAGTCAAATGCTAGAGGAAGGGGATGCAGTAATAGCTGAGTTGCTCCTATTGGACCACCTTTCTGCAAATAGCAACTATAAAATCTAGGGGGAAATATACAAAACAACTACCTGAAGGCACTTGAGGGAGGACAAAAGCAGGCCGATACTGGAGGCAAGTGGACATTTGAGAGAAGGGAATGGTGCTGGGCAAGTTAGCACAACAATACTCCGGGCAACTAAAATTCAGATAGAAAACACACAACCTTGCTCGTTTGAAGAACCACAGGACAAGTCCAGGGTGGACCCAGCAGGTAGCAGGTGAAAGGGGAAACCTTAAAAGGTGAGAGTCACAAAAAGGGAGCCCCAACATTTTTGTAAAATCCCTGCCCAAGTGTCTGGCCACCGATTTATCCTTACGGAGGACATATTCCAAGCAGCCTAGCTAATGCTAAAAATATTAAACTTTCAGAGTTTGGAATTTGTGTTTAGCCAAGTAACCAGGCCGCTAAAGAAATAAACAAACAACAACAAATTAATATTCTCTGGAGGAACATAACAGAATCCGGTCTCCCCATGTCATTCATAATGCTTACAATATAATCCAAGATTACTAGGCATATAAAGAAACACACTGGCCAGGCATGGTGGCTCACGCCTGTAATCCCAGCACTTTGGGAAGCTGAGGCGAACAGATCACCAGGTCAGGAGTTCGAGACCAGCCTGGCCAATATGGCGAAACCCCATTTCTACTAAAAATACAAAAATTAGAAGGGTGTGGTGGCGGGTGCCTGTAATCCCAGCTACTCAGGAGGCTGAGGCAGGAGAATTGCTTGAACCAGGAAGGCAGAGATTGCAGTGAACTGAGATCGTGCCACTGCACTCCAGCCTCGGCAACAGAGTGGGATTCTGTCAAAAAAAAACTACCCATGCAGAAAAAAAAGCCAATCAGTGAAGACCAACCCTGAGATGACCCAGATGTTGGAATTAGCAGGCAAGGATTTTAAAGCAGCAAGCATAGCTCTGCTCAATGTCTCACAGCCAGTTAGTAGCAAAACCTCAAAGAAAACCAGGACTTCCGCTTCTCAGCACAGAATGAGTTTTCTCATCTACGTTGCCGCCCAGCATGATTCCTGAATTATCCTCAAAGAGGAACTGGGCTCATAGGAGAAAGCAAAGGAGAAATCTGGAATCAACAGATATTCAGCAACTAGGAAAATGGCCCACCCTGGGGTCTCTCCCTTACTACCTTATTTACCCTTCAACAGCTAGTCTCTCACCCTTCAAATAGTGTCGCTTCACATGTGGCTAATATCTCACACTTTCCTCCATTTTCCCCTGTATTTTTCAAAGTAATTTTCACATTCCTGACCTCCGTGGACACTGCAGGGTAGGTGGAACAAGGATTATTAAGGTTTTTTTGTTTTGTTTTGTTTTGTTTTGTTTTTTTGAGAGAGAGTCTTGCTCTGTCGCCCAGGCTGGAGTGCAGTGGCATGATCTCGGCTCACTGCAAGCTCCACCTGAATGGCGGAGTTCATGCCATTCTCTTGCCTCAGCCTCCCTAGTAGCTGGGACTACAGGCGCCCGCCACCACGCCCGGCTAATTTTTTGTATTTTTAGTAGAGACGGAGTTTCACCGTGTTAGCCAGGATGATCTCATTCTCCTGACCTTGTGATACGCCCACCTCGGCCTCCCAAAGTGCTGGGATTACCGGCGTGAGCCACCGCACCTGGCCAGATTATTAAGTTTGATGAGTACACTGGGAATCCCAAAATAAAGTGTCTTTCCCAGGGTCATCCCTTAAAGCATGTTGTTTCTTCCTTCCTCTTGCCTTTCCCTGAGTGACATGATAACATATAACCTGCAGGAGGGCTGCAGACAAGGGTACAAGACTGCCATGTGCAGTTGTTCATGTTGAGCACTGCTAAGGAAAGCCTGGCCAAGGTGCCGAGAGGTTGCTGAATTCTAGCCTGCACTCTGTTCTTCAAGCCAGATGCCCTGATATGGGGCTACATCTGCTCAGGGCAGGGGGCTGTCTTAGGTTGGGTTTTCCCCCAAAGGCAGACCCTAAGAAAAGGATTCAAGAACAAGTAGTTTATTTTGGAGGCAATCCTAGGAAGTACCGGTAGGAGGATGGAAAAGTGAGACAGGGAAGTAAAGGCAGCCAATCTATGGTATATTATTGAGCAGGTTACTTCTACGGGCAACTGGGGTTCCATCACTGGAGACTTCTAGGATACATGTAGAACATGGCTAAGAGATGTTCCTGCCATCCCAAGTGTGAGGAAGTTGGGGTAGTTATCCACCATCTCCCCATCCCTGGTTGAGGGATGCCCTCAAGAGCATTAACTCTCCAGCACTGCTGGCCTGTCCTACCCGCAAGCTCTTTTGGCCAGAAAGAAGCCATCAGCAGAGCATCTTGGGTGTTCAGAGTGGAGGAGCGTGACAACGTCTGCTCCAGCGGCCTTTTTCTAACTTGCACAGAGGCAAGCCCTGAGAGCCCAGTGCCTTTTCCCTGCCCCATCATCTGAGAGAGGTACTCACCGGTGCCTGGTGCACTTGAACCAGTTGAGGATGTCTGTACATCGTGTGTAATAGATCTGATCGAAGGGGTGTGCATACGATTCCTGGACAGTCACAGCATAGCTGAGAACCAGATGGGAGATGGGAGCCATGATTAGCACTTGGGAAGCTGAGCTGATATTCCGCAGGGCATCTGAGCCCACAGCCCTGAGGAGCCAAGCTCCACAGCCAAGTGTCCGGAGGCTCTGACCTCCCCCCTCCCAACTATCCTCCCCCTGCCCTGAATGCCCTCATATTCCAGCCTCCCCGACCCCAGGTTGGCCCCAGGACATATTTACTGACCTTTGGCCCAGATCATTTTCTAAAATTCGAGTTCATTTGTTCATTTAACAGAGAATGAATAAAGAAGCGGGGGGTAGTTTTATTCTGTGTGGCTCTGGAAGGCAGAGCCAACAAGTTTTAAAATATGTGATTGTTCATATCTTTATGGTTTTCAAAAAACATGCTTGGAAGCTGGTCTTTGCAGCAACTCTATGAAGTAAGTGGCCCCATTTTATAGAGGAAGAAACTATGGTTCAGAGAAAAGTGACTTGCCCAGCTCACACTGCAGTATCAATAGGTGCTAACACTTACTGAGCACCCTGTGTCAAGTGTTTTAATACGTTTCATTCCTCACAATCTTAGGCAGGTGGAATTGTTCTCACTTTACAGACCAGGAAACTGAGCATCAGGGGGCATAAGTGGCTTCCACAAGCTCCCCCAGTTACCTTCTACTCTATTCTGCCTCTAGTATAGCTGGGGGTACATGGAGGATATGTCCCTGATAGAAGTGGTTTTTGTCATCCTGCCCGTTAGCTGTAAACCTGGACCAGCAGGTGGAAGCCACAGGGAAGCAGATCTCAGCTTAACCAAAATAAGCCTTTCTACCTGCTGGCCCCTGGCAGGGGTTGCATGAAGTGTCATTCAAGCCAGGATGCTGAAGTGAGGACTCATGTTTCCTAAGCAGGCTGGAGAGAGGACCTCAGCTGAGATCTAAGGAATTAATTTCTATGTAGGCTGGTATTATTCAGTGTTTTTCCCAGAAGGCTCACTGACCTGGGCCAGATGGCCGGGTCCGGGCTGTAAAGCACGTCTGCCTTGCCTGAGGAAACTGCATTGGTTACCTTGCAAGGGGGCTGGGCAGGCCAGCTCCCCAAGTGGGTCCACAGTAGGCTCTCTGATGCCTGAAAGGTCAAAGGTCTGGCATCCAGAAGGAGGAGGCCAAAAGCAGTCAACAATGCTCAGAGGCCTGGGTGGTGGGAAATTCTGTTTCTCTGAAGCACTGGGGATGTAAGGAGGGCTCTCGGTGTGCCCCCACCAGCTGGCACACCTGAGATATGCCTCAGAGGCACACATCTAGGAAAAAAACAGCCCAAACCCTGTTTTATCTCCAGGCTTGGGGAAACTGAGGCAACTCGACCCTCACTCCAGCCACCCAGAGTCCTCTTCCAACTCTGGGATCGCATGAATCTTTGCTCCAGCACATCTCCTGAATACCTCACTTACAGCAAGAGGATGAATGGGGAGCGTGCACGGGCCCTGGAATCCAAACACGGAGGCAGTAGGAGGGGCAAGTTTGAAGCCTGTTGCCTGTTAGCAGCATGCCCTTAGATGTGTTGTTTGACTCATATAAGCTTCTGTTTCCTCACCTGTAAGTCTAACCAGGCTGTGTGGTTATTGTGAGGATTAAAGGAGGGCAGTAATATTCTCTATCTCTCAGGGCAGTGGGAAAATAAAACAAGATACACTATACATGTAACAAGCTTAAACAGTAAGTGTTTAATAGATGTTGACAGGCAATGATTCACTTCCCGTGCTAGGCACTGAAGGATCCTTCCTCCCTGACCAAGGTGGGGAGAGAGGGAGCAAGACCAGCACACAGAATGGATTCCCCACCTTTGTTAAGCACTTTGGGGTCCAGCCTCCCTTTTCAGCCCTAACATAGACCTTGGATGCCCAGAGAGAAGCCCAGCAGAGGGCTGGAGGGGGCAGTCACAGGGCAGGGACCAGGCTCTGCAGGATGCCCTGGGCTGAACGAGTCTGGCAACCAGGCCTCGTACCAACTCCAAGTTCTCTGACCCGAAGTGTGTACCCCTGGTTTCATGGCTGGGTGGCTTAACACTGCTCATTTGCCAACATGCTAATGAGGGGCCAGATTAATCTTGGAGAGCCAGGCTTTACTAGCCGGGAGAGGTCTTTACACTGGGTTTTATGGTGGAGGGGCATAATTAATGAGGAGCCGCCAGAAGCACTAATCCAGCTGAGAAATTCTCCCTAAGCGGTCTCCAGGGACCGGGGTGTGTTTCTGGAACAACACAGGCTAGATCCATCCACATATAACTTAACAATGGAGCTCAGCTGGAAAGACTGAGAAGAAGAAAGCACCTGGTGTCACCAGGCATCGCCCACAAGCCTTCCCCCTTGGGGCCGGAGAAGCCCAGAGAGTCCCCAGACCTCATTCCAGCTGTTAGGTTTCACTCCTTGTCTTCCCATCCAGGCTGTAACCTTGGCTGATAGCCTAAGAAGCCTGAAATGCCAGCTCAGTTCAGCTCAGTTCAGAATATTTTCACATTCCAAATGTATTCATGTTGGGCAGGTGTACAAAATTAGTGAGTACAAATGGGGCTCAGACAGAGAGAGAAGTCAGAGAGGGCCCTCCCAGTGGGGGACGCTCCCTGGAAGAGAGGGACTCCGGATAGAGCCACTAGGGCAGGCAGAGGTGAGCAGCTGCAAAGGAGGCACTCAAGGGGCTGTGAGGCAGCAGAGACAGTAGCAGGAAGCAGCTGTGTCTTAACAGGACCAGAGGGATGAAAGGGGTCCTCTGAGGCTGGAGTCCAAAACCCACAGAATAACACGGGGCTCTTCCCGATACCTCTCTGACCCACTGGGAAATAAAGGTTTAAATTCACCAAAGCCAGAACGGGCAAGGGGCCTGAGTAACCTCAGAATCACGTAGAAAGCTTATGAAAAATGCAATATTGAATCAGCATCTCCGGGATAGGCCCCAGGAGACTTTTTCGTATGCATCTCCCGTGAGTCTGATGTGCACTAAGGTCCATGATAACCAGTTCCTGGAAAGCCACAGTTGTCAACAAGAAAAGACAGTAACTGACGCTTATGGCCCTCAAAGCACTTTTGTGAAACGGCTGCCCTTGATCCTCCAATGAGCCTGTGAGGCAAGGATAATGATTCTCCCCACTTTACAGAGGTGGAAGTAGGCTCAGAGCCGTTCAGAGACTTCCCCAGAGTCACACAGCTTAGAGGTGGAAAAATCCAGATTGGAATGAACTGAGGTCTTCTCATCACGGATCTTGTTTTCTTCCCACTTCACCAAAAAGGGACACACCACAGTACTGCCTTTTGCTCCATCCTCAACTTTGTTGGGACACCACACACAGGATCTGGTCTCCAGGGATCACACAAGTGCAGGCACTGTCCCTCTGCCTCCCAGCTGATCCTTCCTGACCCACAAGTGTCCAGGCTACCCCAGAGCCAGGTCCCGCCTGGCTGAAGTGCCTTTCCCTGCCCTAGGGCTGCGCTATCCACCCTCATGGGCATGAAGCACGGACCCCCGCTCCGAGTCCCCCGCCTTTCTTCTTCTACCATTCACTTCTCCCATAGGGCCCTCATCTTAATTTTATTCATTTGATTTATTAACATGTAAGTGGCAAAGTCATCCTGGTCAGCATGGCCAATCAATTCCGGGGTTTAATTCGGTTTTTTCCTGATTGCGTCTCTGGTCACTGTCTTTCTGCTCACCAAAATCAATACTTTAACCTTGTGCTTCAAAGTCAGGCCGTCTGCAGGGACCCGGCCCATTCCCCCAGGACCTAGTGCCGCAGCTGGAATGCAGCCCGCTCTTCCGCTGCAGCTTTGGCCACCCTTCCCCGGCAACACCCTGCCCCCACCAGACTGGAAGTAGTAGGACCCCCTCACCCGTCCTCCTCAGGGCAGGCTGCTGGGGCCACACATCCAAGCTGCCATGTGGCTGCCAGTCCTGGGAGACCAGGAAAGGCATCACAGCATCAGAGAGCATGCCACCTGGGACCAAAGTCCGCATCCCCCTACTTACTGCACCCCATCTGGCTGTGGACAGGGACTGAGCCCCTCTGGGTCTCTACTTTCTCATCTGTGCAATGGCTGGGAAGTGCTAGTGCAGGGAGGGGTAGGACAGTGCATCGTAACTGAAGTTAATGTGAGTTGCCTCCACCCTGACCTTCCGGACAGAATCTACACATCTCTGTCCTGTCTCTCAGCATCTGGGCCATCTCCCCAGCCAGGCTGCAGACCCTTAGAGGGCAGCTCCTGGATCTCCTGACTGCCTCTGTCCCCTACTGCCATGCCCAGGGCGATCCCCCAGAGAGTGCCTGGCCATCTGAGGCCCACACCTTACCTCTCCCAGTGGCTGCACACGTTGGGGTCCTCGGGGTTCAGGGCAAGGGTGGCTTGCAGGAAGGAGAAGGCAATGAGCCCCGTCAGGGAGAGCACCATCCCGGGCCCTGCACAGGAGAACAAAGGAGGCTGCGTCTGTGATCAGACCATGTTCCTGGCAACTACTTAGTTTCCCATCGTCGTGGGTAATGAGCATTTGATATTTCACATTGCAGGCTTTGACTAACACTGTAACAGTTCACTGGTTCTGAGTAACAGGAGAGTGGGAAGCCTGAGTCAGGAAAAAGTCCAAATTCTAGGCCAGGGGTTCTGAATGTTTTTTGACTCAGGGACTGCTCTGAGAATCCAGTGAAAGGTATAGATGTTCTCTCCAGGAAAATGCCCACAAGTGCGAAATCGGCTATAATTGCAGGGTGTCCTCAGGCCCCCGGGCCCATCCTTGGACCCAGGGACCCCAGATCTGGACTGCTTTAAAGGGAATGCCCTCCCCATTCCCTTATCCCTCATCATTGACATTCTTTGCCCATCTACTTCCTTTCCCTACTCCCTCCTGCCAAGGAGAAAGAGAAAAAAGATGTCTGGTGTGGACCTGGGGGGAAATGAGCCAAGAAAACCCTGAGCTCTGGGCCCACAAGCCATGGAAGACTGGATCTTGCTTCTTCTGTCTCCTATGGGGTATCAGCTACTTCTGCCCAGAGTGATGCAGTCATCACATGCCATTCCCACTGAGGGATGCCAGGCCTAGACCACCTGGTAAGGGACCGTAAGGAATCAATTTGCAGGCTTTGATCCAGGCCCCTGAAGTGACAGCCTATGGCAGGTATGTGCCTACGTGGGATGCCAAATCCCTTGCTTCACTAAATTGGGGTCCCCAACAAGGGGGTCCTCACAGAGGGCAGACAACCTTTCCAGTGGGAGTGGCTGAAGTGCCTCCTGAGGTTCCTTCCTGTCCTGGCACTCCAGGACTCTGTGGTCCTCCTGCCTCAGAGAACTTCCAGTCCAAGGGTTGCAACCTGGTGGGTCGCTGACCTTGAGGGGTGCAGAGGAGCTGGAAATCATACGCACCCAAACATCATCTGTAGGCTGAATGAACGCTGCGACTCAGAAAGACAGAACTATTTTTCATGTGTACATGGATGCTATCACGATTTATTTAAAAGCTTTACTGAATTCAGAGTAGCTTTTCTTCTTAATCAGCAACACTAAAAATTACAACTTCTAATAACTGGGGGTGGGGGTGTCATAGAAAATATTTTGACATTGGAAAGGGGTCACAGGCTTGAAATGGTTAGGGATCTATCCCGCTGGCCCTGGGTTCGCAGATGAGGAAGCGCTCAACCTACTTAGGAGAACAGATAAAAGCTGGCATGTATTTTGCACACACCCCCATTTGTACCCTCAGGGAAGCTAAATGGAGTGCCTTTCTTCTGAAAGGTTAAACACTCTCCTTCGCTCCACAATAATTTCCTTGTTAAACTCTTTCTCAGCAGCTCCTTCAAAGATAAACAAATTGTCACCAATTCTGTATAACCGTGGGGGTCTAAATTAATGATTAATGAGGTGTTTCTGTTTGAGATCTGGAAATCATCTGACTAAAATGCAGATTTAGCCAGATTTCAAATGAATGCATTCTGAAAATCAGAAAGAGGGGAGCGATTCTGGTGTTTCTGCTCAATGTGCAGAGTCCAGGAGTATGCAAAGCACAGCTGCTCAGAGCTCCCCACCCAATCCCCCCAGCCCACTCCTCCATCCCCAGAGACCCAATGAGCACCTCAGAAGGCTCCACACAAACTGGAGTCTGTGCAATGCCAGGGCTGCAGAGGAGCTCAGCGATCATTTCAATCCATTCTCCTCTGGGAGATTCAACCTAGAGCGGAGAAAGAGCCTGGCCGGGACATGGCATTGAGCTATGCGGAGATTCAAAAGTGGAACAAGCATCTTCTTCCAAGTGGGGTTTGGGCTAATCAGGCATCAAATAAAGAAATAAACAATGGGACACAGAGTTCCAGAAGGCATGGAGTCTGAATGCCAGCTGTAGGGGATGTCTTGCCTTGTCTTGATTCTCTCTGTGGCCCTGACTCATTACTTGGGCCACTCCTATAATCTCCAGCATTCTCCCGAGAGAACCTCCTGACAGCATCTTCAAACTTATTACACCAAGAGTATCAAAAGATGAGGCCACCTGGACAGGAGAAGATTGTTCCTCTGGTCCCTTTTGACCCATGTGATGGGAGAGAGAGGTAACTTGGATCATTGCTGTAATTTGTGAGATTTTAAAACCCTCATGAAAAGAAAGAGAGAGAGGGAAAGGAAAGGAAAGAAAGAAGAAAAGGAAAAAAAGAAAAGAAAGAAAGAGAAAGGAAGGAAGGAAGGAAAAGGAAAGGAAAGGAAGGGAGAGGGGAAGAAGGAAAGAAAAAGAAAGAAAGAGGGAGGAAGGAAGGAAGGAAGGAAGGAAGGAAGGAAGGAAGGAAGGAAGGAAGGAAGGAAGGAAATTCTCCTTGTCTCCGATACTTCACTCAGGCGCAGTGAAGAAAGAAGCCATCACCACATGGGGGCAACTCATCCCCATTAACTTTAATGGGACTTTCCCAGGATCTCTCTGAGGACAGATCCCAAAGACATATGCTTATGAGATGACTGAGGGAAAATCAATCGTGCTGCAGTGATTATTAGGCCGACTCCATTTGGAGTGACAGAGGTTAACATATTGGGCACCATCTGATTTAGGGCATTAATAATTAAATAAGAAAATGCCCCTGGTTTCACTTCAGGGGAAGAGTCCATGTAAATAGATCTGCTGGTTCTCTTCCCTCTGGTTCAGCTCTCTACATATTAGGGAGCAGAGGAAGTTGCAGAGGTGGAAAATTTTCTTTCCTTATCGGGCACCATGGCTGCTTTACAAACCCTGATGGACTGGGCAGGGCGGATAAAGGGAAGAGAAAGTGCCCAGGAGGCGTACCTCTCACACCTGCAGACAGGGTGTTGTCAGCCCATATGGCCACCCACGGGCCATGGCCCAAACTGAGCACTCTTGGTGCACCACCTGCCCGGGCCTGGGCCGTGCTGTGGAGGACACAAAGAAATAAGATGCCATCAGCTGCAGTGCACTTGAGGACGCTCAAAGCAGCAAGTGATTAAGTCCCAGTGGCGGAGCTATGAAAGCCTTTGTGGAGTGGGTGGGACTTGGACTGGATGGCGTATGCAAAGGTGGAGGCTAGAGAAAGGGCATTTCTGGGTCAGGTCCAGCCCAAGCAGTGTGTGGAGGCAGGAATGTGCAGGAACTTTGGAGGAACCAGACAGTGGAGAGCTTGCACTGCAGTACAGTGGTGGGCAGCATGGGCACTTCTGGAGGGCATTCTCTACAGCTGGGTTCTGTGGAATGCTAGTCCCATGAGACATTGATAGAAATCTCTCAGACAAAGGTATCCAAGGGTGAATAAGCTCAGGAAATGCTGCTCGCTATGTCCTCATCCTAAATATTCAGTCTAAGCATTTTAGCATAGCTTAGACTCTGAGAAGACCCAAAATAAAGAGACCATTTGACTTTTTGTTTCACCCAATATTTCCCATGGAACTCTTCCCAGTGACACAGCTCTAAGAGCAGTGTTCCTGATGATAGCGGCTTAGGAAACTCTGCTCCCCACCCTCAACACCAAGTCTGAAGAAAGGCCTGGTGCATGTCAAGCTGTGTCCTGAGAGTCTGCATGCACTTGTCTATTCTAACACTCAAGGGCCTCTTATGCCTGGCACCTGGTGTTAAAGGAAAATGCCGCCAGGTTGCTTAAGGGACACTGGCATCATAGCAAAGGATCCCTCCTCCTGTCCAGGGCTTCTGCTCCGGCCTGGATTGGCTTTGCTGGCTGAGCAGATCTTAGAGATGGCAGCATCCTCTGGAGGCCCCTGCCTCTGCCTAGGACCCTGCCATCACTAGCACCAGCACCTGTGGAGGCCAGTCTCTCTCTCTCTGGTGGCAGCACACACCTGGCCAGACATTAGTTGCTCACATTATCCAAGATGCATAAATTGGGGCAGAAGGCAGACACACAGATGGCCTCTGCCCTGGGATCAGCTGTTACAGCCTTAAGGTCCATCTGAGCAAAAATCCTACCCCACCTGCTTCACTTCCACCACTGGCTTCATCCTCCTGACTGTGCCTAAATCTTGGACGCTGGAGCCTGGAGCCTGGCCCACGTGCCTGCAGCCTGCTCTCTGTCAATCCCAGTCCATCTTCCCGTGATCCTTTGCTTCTCAACATATTTG
This sequence comes from Pan troglodytes, assembly GCF_028858775.2. Lineage (NCBI taxonomy): Eukaryota > Metazoa > Chordata > Mammalia > Primates > Hominidae > Pan > Pan troglodytes. The sequence goes on from NC_072414.2 coordinate 58,134,871, forward strand.
CACTGGCGGCAGGAGTGGCAGCAGTCAGACACTATTTTGTGGGCCCAGGGAAGTTTCCACTTCCACAACAATGGGGATCTATTATAGTGGCTGTTTAGAATGCTGTGCTGAGGAAGAGGGGCTGAGTGGGAAAGCATGCCAGGATTGATTAGTAATGTCTGTCTTGAACTCTGGGGAGGGACAACACAGGTGCCATGTACCGTGCCTATATTGCTGAACAGGTGTTACCACTTTGGAAATTTCTCCCCTCCTATATTTACCACTTAGATATGGCCTTGGCTCTTCCTTCTGGACCCTAGGACCTAAGGATTATTTCCTTCCCCTTGTACCATGCCACTAGAACATATACTTCATGAGGGCAGGGGTTTCCATCTCTTGTGTTCACAGCTATGTCCCCAGCCCCAAGAGCATTGCCTGCACATACAGCAGCTCAAGACATCTTTGTCAACTGATTACTGACTCTGCAGCCAACCTCCACCCCAACCTCTCAACCATCCCAAGCCTCAGGATCAGCCACATTGCTTGTGTCTGGCCCGAGAGAGGACACCAAAGACCCATCCCAACAGCAGGTCACACTGCACAAGGCATTCCATGTTGTGTTAACATTGCATTTGCAGAGACACCAATCTGGTGGCATCAGATACTGTACAGTGGGCACCCAGGACATCCTGAGAGCAATTCAAAGACTCCTGCCTGGACCACCCCATCAGCACCAGCGCATGTCTGCTCCCCACACCAGTACAAGGCAGGCATTGAAGCACAGGCAGTAGCTCAAGCTGCAGTTGGGGACTGGGTGTTCCAGACGCCTCATGAAAAGGCGCTTTCAGGTCTGGGAAGCAGCAGAAGCAAACCCCAAACTGGAGCTGATAAAGCAAACGCCTCACATTTCTCCCGGCATGTGGGTGGAGAGAGAGCTTTCTATCTTCTAATTATAGAAGATACACACACACTTCTCTACTTTTTTCTGAATAAAACAAAAAGCCAAGTTTGCACACAATGGGGCAAATGCCAAGGTTATCGCCCCGTCTAGTGGCCTTCCCCTTCCTCTGCCCTGGCTCTCTCAGCTGGCTCCCAGTCCCCAGCCCTCTCTATTTACTGGCCTTGCTAGGGCCTGATTAGTGCGAGATGAAAAGAGGAGTTGGATCAGCCCTCATAATTAAGAAGCTTCGTCCTTTGCCTTGATGAAGCCTCCTGCCCTGCAGCAATCCCACCAGGGGTTGGGTTTATGTTGAATGCTTTCTAATCTTCCTGTACTTAAAAAAAAAAAAAAAAAGTTTTAAAAATAAATCCACAGCTCTTAATCTCCTAAAGAGTGATTTCCTGACTGCAGGAGCACAGCAAAAATTCTCAGCGCCAATGTGGAGTTTCTGCCAGGTGCCTGCCCCCTGGGATAAATCAGCGGGGATTGGAGTCACCTCCTGAGACAAGTTAAATGTCCCCCTCCAAGTCCCTGCTCCACCACCCTGATAAATTCTGCTTTCTCCTTGCCTGGGAAGCCTCGGGCTGCAAATCCTGAAAATGGTACCATGAGGGTTGCAGCCACCATTAATCAGGGTCAAGAGACTGTCCTGTCCCCTGCACTCTCAAGCCCAGCAGAGAGCAAGTGGCCCTGACATCAGTCAGGCCTAGAGAGAAATCACAGCCTACCCTGGATCACAGCAGTAGAAACCGCCAAACTAATAAAGCACCAGCCTCCCTCCCACAACAGGCACAGCCTCTGAATTCTGGGCCCTCAAACCGCCTCCTGCCCGCCCCAACTCCCAAGCAGGCAGCATCTGCACCCCCAGCCTCCAGCCCCTCGAAGATGAAAGGAGAAAACTTATCTATGTTCTTAGGCCATTCCATTTCTCACAAAGCAATTATCTCCATCTTTCCATTTCTTTGCAAATCAGGACACATTCAGCTGGCCTGACCAACCCGGACGCCTGCCTGGCCCCTCCCCACCCGCAATCTGCCCACTCCTGGCCTTCTCAGCCACCCTCTCCCACCTCCTCCCAGGGCTATGGAGTTCTCATAACTGTAGGTGTCCCTCATGCCCTGCATTAAATCATGGTGACATCCACAAAACCTCTGAAGACAAGTCAGCCTCCCAGGGCCCTTCAGCTCCATGGGGATTTGTCCCCATTCCTGCCCCCTTAAAGAAAACATTCCTTAAACAACAAGGTGCAGCTACAGGGGCCCAGGGGGGAGGAGGGCGCTGAGGGAGGGAGCCCTCGAGAATCCCTGGAAGGCCAAGCCTCTCACGGGAGCTGAGCTGTGAGGATGATGGGCTGGACAGCAAGCCACATGGTGTCAGAACTGGCACCGAGACAAACCTGGGAGCAGAAAGAGTCCAACACCTCATCCTCTAGGAGGGGAAACTGTTCCCTGAAAGGGAGGTGACTTGCCCAAAGACACACGAAAACTTGGTTGCAGTCTTCATGTGAAGGGAATGGTGGAGTCCACCTGACTTGGGTTCGAAACCTACCCTTGCCTTCCTGGCTGTATAACCCAGTAGAGTCATTTACCTGCTCCAGGGCTCAGTGTTTCATGTCTTGCACATTAGGGAAGACCAACTTCAAGGGCTGTTAAGATAGTAAATGAGAATGCAGGTAACGTGGTTGGCCCAAGGTCTGGCACATAGATGGTACCCAATGAAATATTAGTTTCCTTCCCATCCACATCATTCACCTCAAAGACTCTTCTAACTCTGTACTTTTAGAATTTCTAAGGAACTGGAAGAAAAAAACAGACAATGACAGAAAAATACTCTGCTGGAGAATCTAGGCATGGCTGTATGTTTTGGGAGACCCCTGGATCAGTCTTAACTGTACAATTATCAAGGCAGATCTCATCTTTCATCCATCCCCTCAGCAAACATTATTGAATGCTCATCAGTCACTGTGACACAGAGAAGACTCAGGCGGGGCCCTGCCCCAAGCCCCTGAACACTTGCTTGAGGGGAGGTGGGAATGGCTAGGAGAGGGTAGTAGACCCAGGATGTGGCTTAATTCAAAGCACCGAGGCCCCTCCCTGCAGGAAGAGGCCTCTCCCTGCAGGAAGCCTCGGGCCAGTGTGATGGGAAATCAGAGGCCTTTGCAGGGATTGATGCTAATGTCCCAGCAGATCCCCTGTGTGTTGAGTCTGGCCCATCTCCATTCTAGATGCCTCTGGATCCACTCTTGATCAGGGCTGCCTCTGAAGGGTGAGAACCTTTCACAAGCTCATCCAGTCTCCCAACTCCATCCTGTCGGGGCTCAGAGAGCCATACTTCCCCTGCCCTTGGGTCTTTCCTATTGAATTCAAAGTCAGTACCAGTTCCCCTCTGCCTCCTAAGTCACTACCTTGCTGTGTGACCCAGGAAAGTTTGCTTAACCTCTCTGAGTTTCACTCTGCTGGTGCACAGGGCTGGAGTCAGACTACATCATCTCTTGGGCCCTTCCAACTCTGTAAGCTTACCTATGAAGTATCGCCCTTCCCTGCCCTTCCCCTCCTCATCTTCTCCTCCCTCCTCACCCCTGCACTTCAGGTTTGCGCCATCTCCCAGCTGCAGGGAGATAATGCAGAGGAGGCAGCAGAATTGGATTCTAGTCTTTGATCCTGGAAAACTCATTTAACTGCCCTGAGCTTCCTTTTCCTCTTTTACAAATAGGAAGGGTGAGAGAACAACAGTTTCTTGTGAGGATTAAACAGGTAATGCAGGTGGTGCCCTGAAAACTGCAGCCCAGTGGTGAAACGCGGAGATCAGTATTGTTGTCATGGTTGGGATCCTTAGTTGCTTCCCGCCTCTCTGTCCAATCTTCGGCACCCTTTGAAGATGGGTCTCTTTCGTGTGCTCCATTCCAGCCAAGAGCCCACACTAGGACAGGATCTCTCCCGCCACACCTCAGGGACCACGTCTCCCCAGTCAATAGACCCCCTGAGTCTGGAGATAAACAGAAGAGCCTGGCTGTCAGCCCACAGACATGGGCATCAGACAAGGGTAGCCTCTCCAGGTTTCCTTAGAGAACCTTCCCGACCGACCTAGGCCAGGGGATTCTGAAGCCAGAAACCAATTGTCTCAAAGTTTGAAGTGCCCTACACATGTTCTAAAAAAGGTTGTCAATATAGATAAACATGTTTTAACATATATCTTTAACCCAGCATTCCGTTTCTGCAATTTCATGTTTAAAAACTGGCCGGGGCCAAAGACAGGTTCAAGAACGTTTGTTGCATTCTCTCTTGATAAAGAGATATTTGAGCCAGGCACAGTGGCTCAGGCCTGTAATCCCAGCACTTTGGGAGGCCAAGGCAGGCAGATCACTTGAGGTTAGGAGTTCGAGACCAGCCTGTGCAACATAATGAGATCCCGTCTCTACAAACAATACGGGAAAAAAAAATAGCCAGGCATGGTGGTCTATGCATGTAGTCCTAGCTACTAGGGAGGTTGAGGTGGGAGGATCACTTGAGCCCAGGAGGTTGAGGCTGCAGTGAGACGTGAGCATCCTCTCCAGCCTGGGTGACAGCCAGACTCTGTCTCCAAAAAAAAAGAGAGAAAGAGAGATGCTTGCCACAGCACTGAAGCAACCTAAATGCCCATGAATGGGGCCTTTGCTAAATAAATTCCACCATGTCTATATAACAAACTATTATGCAATCATTAAAAATATTGATGTGGAAAAGTATGGAAGCCCATACACCAGAGCATTAATAATATTGGTCATCTTTTGGGGAAGGGATGGAAGATTTGTGCTTTCTAAGTCAAACATTTTTGTTACATTAGTATTTCTTACAAAGAGCATTATCATCACTATAGTCAGAAAAGCAAAGATATTTTAAGATTATTATGTGTAAATTCACCGACATGGGAAGATGACCCTAAAGTCTTATTATGTGAAAAACGCAGGTTACAAAGCAGCATGAACATTATGATCACATTTATATAAACTGTGTGTGCACGGGCATGCGGTGTGCGTGTGCCAACAGTGAGGGAGGAAGGACAGGAAGATGCTCGGAGTATGTCAAAAACATTAACAAAGATGTCTGGATGATGATATTTTGGGTGACTTTCTTTCTTTTTTTTTTTTTTTGAGACAGCATCTCTGTCATCCAGGCTGGAGTGCGGTGGCACGGTCACAGCTCACTGCAGCTTTGACCTCCCTGGGCTTAAGAGAGCCTCCCACCTCTGCCTTCCTAGTAGCTGGGACCACAGGCTCACACTACGACACCTGGCTTTTTTTTTTCTCTTAGAGACGAGGTCTCACTGTTGCCCAGACTGGTCTGGAACTCCTGGACTCAAGTGATCCTCCAGCCTCAGCCTCCCAAAGTGCTGGGATTACAGGCATGAGCCACTCTGCCTAACCAACTTACTTTCTTCTCTATATATTTTCAGTATGAGCAGGTCTCAATTTTCAGATTTCAAAAACCAGCCAGGCACGGTGATGCATGCCTGCAGTCCCAGCTACTCAAGAGGCTGAGGCAAGAGGATGTTTTAAGCCTCGGAGTTTGAGGCTACAGTGAGCTATGATTGTGTCACTGGGTGAGATCCAACCTGCGTGAGATGGCAAGATCCCATCTTTAAAAAATTTTTTAACCACAATAAAGCCACCTTCATTTTGAAAACAAAAAAGGGAGGGCCCTACAGGCAACTCCTCCACAGCTTACCCTCCTCCAGGCCCAGATTCTCCCCCTCTGCTCCTTGGGGCACATTTTCCCAAAGAGCAGGGGTTCACAGAGGACTTGAGCCCTAAACCTGCTACCCCTAGGGACACAGGCCACTTAGGGGAGCCTCCCAGCCAGCCCTTGAAGCCATCTGGCTGCGGCGAGACTGCTATCACAATGGTGTGGCATGTGTCCACGCTGTGATGGTATACTCATGCTATGATGAAAAACATTATGCCGTTTCAAAGACCCAAAATGATCTCACGACACAGAAAAATAGATGGATAAAGCACGATTTTGTCAGCTGTATTCAGAATAATAAATGAGTCAGGTATTCAGATTTTTAAAGCAATTTATTGAGGCTCTTTGTCCATGACACTGATAACTTCTGGCTTGCAGCCCGGTCGGGTCACGGCCGGCACTTCACCTCCCTCCTCTGCTCTCACACTGGCTCTGCTCCTCCCTGGAACAGCAAGCACAGGGAGCCCTGGAATCTCAGGAGGTTTCTGAGTCCTAATCCCAGCTCTGCCTCTTACCAACTGCATGGCCTGAGGATGGTCATTTAACCTCCCGGGCTCCCAGCTTCCTCTTCTGCAAAATGGGGTTAGTAATAAACCTGACTCCCAAGGTTGAGATGCCAAAGAGACACAGGTTATGAGAAGGGCCTGTGAACAGCATAGCCCCAGGGAAAATATCAGCATGGCTGGGTTTGGCATTGTCCTCTCTGATGGGGCGTATGGGATGCAGTACAGATACTACTGGGGGTGCACAGGGGGAATGAGTATATTAGGGTCCTGGGCCTGATAAGGACTGCCTCCCGGGGGTAGGGCAAGTCTGCCAGAAGGGAAGAAAGGAACTGAAGGTGAATTTCAGTAAGTTTGCAATTTGGCCCAGCCCAGGCCCTGCTGACTTGCAGTCTAAGCTAGTGATGATTCCAAGTCTGGACCAGAGGCCAATTTGGCTGCATTTCTGGCCTAGGCTGTGTCTGACAACCATCTCACAGCCACATGCATTTGCAATCAAACAATTCCTCTGAACTCTAATTTCCTGGAGGAGCAAGAAGCTCACCCACCTTCCAGAACTTGAGCACGCTATATGCCCTCCCAAAGGAAAGACCCACTAAAAAACAGTACTGTGGCCGATCAAAATCTGTCCCTCATCTCCCCAGGTTTAATTTGGAAAATGGTACAGAAGTCCCAGAGTCACTGTGTGCCTGGCCTGATTAGTCGTTGTTTATTTCAGTGTTTTCCAGGAAATTGTTCATTAAGGATAAAAGCACCTGCTTACTGTAAGAGAGCATTACACAAAGACTCTGTCATGGGAGCCTGGGAAGAGCATTAATTAATGAAGTGAAACTGAACAAACATGCTATAAATTAAAGGTCTGAAAAGAAATGCCCTGGCATTTAGTGGATTATGAAAGAAGGATGAAATGAAACATCATATTTTTAGACCACAGTGGGGTAAAAAAAAAAAAAAAAATGGGAGGGAGAAAATTACAAAAGGTGGCCGAGCTAACGATCTATTTCTGGAGCAACTGAAGCCTGTGCTTCCATTAAGAGAATTATCAATCAATTCTGTTTTGTCTGGGGGCATATACGCAGTGTGTGTGCTAAATTAAAAAGCTTAACATGTCAGCGTAGTTTCTTCTGAGGGTTCCGTGGAAGAATGCCGACCAAGGCATTTAGGCTTCAGAGAGGCAAGGCAGGTTATGAGGAGGAAGTCAGGGGGACTTGAGCCATGTCACTAAGTCAGGCCCAGCAGGGCACAGGCCACCCTGAGCACCAGTGTCAAGAGAAAATGTAGCCAAACCCCAATTAACTGGAGCCTTCAGTTAATTGAAAGGTGGCCAAAACAGCCGATCACACTCCCCGGTGCCAGTCAGGCTCAGTCCTCACCGGCGCATTTCAACCAAAGCCAGTGCGGTTTTTTCTTCCCCTCTCCTGAAAAGCAGCTTTTAGGGCTAGCTTCTGATAACTTATTCAGCTTAATTTCCCTCCCTTCATACCCACTCCTGAACAAGGACAGGCCTTTAGGAACAATGATCCTGAAGTCACACAAAATCCTGATAAATCCAGAGAAATTTGATCCTATTCATCATACTCCACTTCCCTGGGCAGGAAAGGAAAAGGGCACAATTGCAAAAGCGTTTTGGTAACAGGTGTTGAAACTACAGAAAGGTTTTTTCTGCATACCTTCCAACTCAGTAGGAAATTCAGAAATGTGAACCACCCATTCCTTATTCCTGGAGGCAAAATGGAGGCAGGGGCAGGTTTCCCGCCTGACTCCAGCTTCTCTCAGTTGCTTTCTGTTCCCTCCCCAGGCAGGCCTGGGCCCATGAGGTACTAACCCTCAATACACCGAATCACCCTATGTAGAAGGCAGGACGCTTGCACCAAGTCCAAACCATGCTTCCCCAATGTTCTAATTCTGTGGTGTGCCCACAAATTTCTAAATTTGCTGTAATACATACAGGGACTCAATAGGGTAGGAAGAACGGGAGGCAAGCCAGAAGCTTGCTAAGCCATGGGAGGTCTCTGACACAGGTATGTTTGGCTGTGCAAAGAGGGAAAGAGGAGAAAGAAAAAGGAATAGGGGTGGGGAGTGAGGCCGGTGGGAGGCCAGCCTGGCAGGCTTGGGAGAGCAGGCATCTGTGGGCCTGGGTGTGCACAGCTGGCAGGAAGCGGGCCTGGAAGTCTGAGCTCAGCCGGGTATTGGGTACTAATGCCATATTCGGGGACTTGCGAGCCCTTACTAAGAATACTCTGTGAATATTCCCTGTTGGATTAGAACCTAGACGTAGACTCGGTTGAACACTGAGTGTGCTGTTCACTCATCAGCCACTGTGCACCTTACTGAGCACCAGGGCAAAGGAAAAATGGATGGTTCCCAAGACCTTGTACTGTGCCAGGTGCCAGCCTTGGTACATGGCCAGTTTCAGTCCTTCCAGTGACTCCATCAAGTAGGCATTATGATCTCCTCTTGCGGGTGGTGAAATGCAGGCTCACGTGGATGACCTAGACACAAATTCAGGACTACCGGCTTGTCCAATGCCAAGCTTCTGGGATGTCTCCGTCCTACAGACTCAGGGGTGTGTGTGTGTGTGTGTGTGTGAGAGAGAGAGAGAGAGAGAGAGAGAGAGACAGGGATAGGCTCATCTCTTTGGATCAGAGCTTCCTCCATGCTCACGAGATTGGAGCAGCGGAGGGGAGGATGTTAATGCTATTGTGAGAAAAGAGAAGATGACTGGCTTGGAACTCAGAAGACAAGCTTGGGCTGGCTGTGTGACCTTGGGTAGGAGCCTGCCTGCTTGGTGCTTCATTGTCCTCTGTTAGCTGAGAGGAAGCCTCTGTCAGCCAGGGTTTCTCCCACCTGAACCACAGCACCCAGAAGAGGATTAATGGACAATTTTCTCAGTTCTCCCAAGGATGGTACATCCTAGATGCACAAGAGAAAAGTCAATCTGCTACATGCAGTGGTCACATTAGGGCATGAGGGCAGGATTCTCTCCTGAACCTGGCTGAGAAGGAACTAGGTGGCCCTGAAGGTCCCTTTGGCTCTGACCTCAGGAGATGGGCTGCAGATGAGGATGCCAGACCTCCTGAACCATGTTAGGTCACAATATCCCGTGTGTATTTCCCTCCTGTCATCCCTTGGCCTAACATCATCTTTAAATGAGCCGATTGTGCCTCAGCTGTGCTTTGAGGAATCTAGGGAGAGACTGGGGATAGGCCTCAAAAGAGGATAAGCCCTACTCCTCACTCCCCACCCTTAGGGCAAGCATTGTGTGTGTTGGGTCGGTGGGGGGATCAGCGGCAATAACTGGCAAGAGATCTGAATAGGAAAGGTGAGCTTGCGGATCAAGAATTAAGCACATGATCCCCCTGCGCCTCCCCTACCTTAGAGGATGTGGAGTTTATTACACAACAGGCCAGTTCCCCAGCAAGGCAAAACAGTGGTTTGTACCCCAGGTATAAGCAATGCCCCATCCTATTCTGGGCTCCATCCAGAAAATACTCTAACAGCTTAAAAAGTGAGAGCACTCCTAGACCTCCTTAATTTTAGGCTTTGCTCATGGAGCCCCCGCGATGGGAACTGGGAAGGGACAGCAAGTTGTGGAATTCTGCTACCACTTCTGCACGGCTCTCAAGAAACAGCAGTAGCCGTGGCAACATCTTTGCATCAAAAAGGACATATCTAGACAGAACAGGTGCCCGCCAGACTCTGGACCATTCCACAAAGTGGAGATGAGGATAAAATCACCCCGAGGGAGGAAGGCAGAGGAGACATTTATTTCAAGCCAATTTCACCCACTGTGGAGCAATCACTAAAGCCAAATGGTAGAGCTGTGCATATATATGTCTCAGTGAGTAAGTGTGGGAAGAGTGAGTGAGCCGGCATGACCGCCAGCCTGGCGCAGCTGCCACAGGGAGGCCCTGTGAGGGGACAGCATCTGCTGATGAGACTGTCTGAGTCTGAGGACGGCCTGAGCTGAGCCCCCAGCCAAGGGCCAGGAGAAACAGGCCAGGGACAAAAAAGCACAGAAGTGGGTCTCTTGCCCCAGGTGTGCCAATAATCAGCTGTGTGACCCCAAATGAGTCACTGCACCTCTCTGGGCTGTTCTTTGATGAGGAGGAGCTAGAATCACTTCTCAAGCAGGTGGTCTCGCTTGAGAAGAGGACATGGGCCTGAAGGCCTGAGTTTGAGTTTTCCAGCAGCACCCACCAGCCACGGGACTAACAGAAGAACCTTAACAGCTTCTCTAGGCCTTAGCTTCCCCATTTATAAAAGGAGGTTGACTGACAGTCCTGCAGTTTGAAAGCCAAATCAGGATCCTAGTTCAGGTCTCTTGCAGCTCTGGAAAGTTCTACGGTGATTCCAAGCAAGAGCAGACATGAGCAGGGAGGGGTGCGTCCTAGTGCTCTCAGCACCTGCCACAGTGCGGATATCAATAAACATTCGATAACTAATCTATGATTGGATCAATGAATCAGTGAACAAGTTCCTGCATTTGCGAGAGGGAACTGAAGACGGTGGTGGTGGGAAGAGACTTGCCCAAGGTCACACAGGTGATCTTAGCAGAGCTAACCCCAAATCCAGCACTCAGCCCACTCCACCACGCTCCCAAGAAAGGGAAAGGAGGCCCTGAGCAGCACCTCCGGTGGGGGCTAGGCCAGGCCGAGGCAGCCTGCGGACAGCGGATGAGATTCCCCTTGGAGCATGCTGGATTAGGCCCCGGAATCCACCAGCCCCTCAGTCTACTCCATGTCCAGCCCATTCACCAAGCCCCTGTCCCGTGGGGTGCTTCTCGGGTGCAGACAGAAGGGCTGGCTGCCCAGCAGCTGGCCAGGCTCTCTCCCTGGCACCTCCTTCAGGCTTTCTTACAGGTATTTACTTTCCTCCTACAAAGATGTGCACAGAGGAGGCAACTAACGACAGAGGCAGAGCAAGGTGCCTCAGGAAAGCTTCCGGAAGTTGACTTTCTTCTCTCCAGGGACCTCTGCTGGGAAGTCACAGCCTGATGCTATTCTGTTCTCTCCACCTGCTTTCCTGGGCCCTCAGAAACTGTTTTCACCAGCCCTGTCTCCCCAGGACGCAGGGGACTTCGGCAGAGACCACTCCTTACCTTCTAGTGAGCTTTTAACAAAGCACACCCTCATTCACCGTGTCCTTTGATCCCAGAAGAGCCTGTTACAGATGAGGACCCCGAGGTGGGACTCAGGAGGGTAGGGAGTTTCAGTGGCAGAGTGGGGACCAGGAGGGGACAGAGGGGGCAAGAGGCACCTCAGCCTTTCCTCCGGGTCCTCCTCTGTCCAGGAGGAGCTACAAAGGCAGAAATCAAAGCTCCCCCATCAGAGAGCTCAGGGCAGAGGCTCCAGGTGGGGATATAGGGAGGGGGAGACACTCCTTCTGGAGGGAACATCTCGTTCCTGCTCCCAGCACACACGGACACTAAGCCACTATGCCCACCCTGGCTGCGCATTAGAATGGCCTGAGGAACATTTTTCAACTCTCAATGCTGTGACCTCATTCCCAGCCAACGAGGTGGGAGGGGTCAACTAGGTGTGGGTGGAGCTTGGGCATCGGTGTTGTCTAAAAGCTCCCCCAGGTGATTCCAATGAGCAGCCAAGATGGAGAACCACCCACCAGGAGCTCCCTGAGAGCAAGGGCATCAACAGGAAAGCCCACCAAGGGGATGACCTTGTTCTTTCTTCGTCTCTTTCTCCCTTCCCACCCCACAGCACAGGTACCCAGCATGGGTACCCCCTTCCTGCCAATATCCTAGTTCTTCCCTGGAATCACAAGTGTCCCCCAACCCATCACAGTGTCAGTGGGTGGCAGAAATATAGGTCCTCTAAGCCATTAGTGAAGTTGCCTGTTACATCCAAAAGGCCAGCTAGGCCTGGGTGAAAGGGAAAGGCAACATCACTCTAACAGGAATGCCCACTGACCCCTCCCCTTAGCAGCTATACAGCAACAGGCACAGGGCAGAGAGGTTCATAGCTCCCCCAGCCACCCCGGGGCTGGTACAAGTGCCCTGGGCACCAACCACCACCACCTGAGCCCAACCATAGACTGTCAATGAACAAACCTTTACCTGCACCTCTGCAGGCAGGTGCCGTAGCATCCATGGCAGATCCTATTTGTAGAGACAACCCTGTTCATCCTTCTCTCTCCCTATCTATCTCCTCAGCCATTATGTACTGAGTGCCTCTGATATGCCAGGCACTGAAGATACAACAGTGAATGAAGTAGACACTGTTTCTCCCCATAGAGCTTATCCACTGTAAGCCCCATTATACAGATTAGGGGAATGAGGCTCAAAGAGGAGTGATGGCAGAGCAGGCGCCGATCCAGAATTCCCGGACAGCCCTGCTGTAGAATACCTGCCCAAGTCCTTCTCTCCAGTCCCACAGTGAAAAGCAGCCAGACCCTCCTGCAAGGATAGGAGAGCAGAACTCACTTAGCAGAGGCCTGAGCTGAGAGCAGGCCCAAGCCCCAGAGCCTCGAGGTCTCCACATCTGAGAGTGTCTGTTCTCTGTCCCTCTCCCTCTTCTAATGATAACTCTGTGAGCTGCAATGAAATTCACCTTAATAAGCACTCATTAGAAATATGCTAATGGGGAGGAAGCTGATATCATATGCCCTAAAACCCAAAGGGAAAAGGAGGTAAAAAAAAAAATTCAATATTGGGTTTTGTCTCATTTCAAAGCCACTTACAAAGTGGCCATAAATCTTCTGTGATACATGACATAACGAGGAGCTGCCAGCAGCTCGGACATTAATAATTAGCTATAGCCAGGTGCTGAACTGGATGCATTTGGCTTTGGAGTTCTTACTACAGGGAGAGAGAGGGAAGGTGCATAGACTAGGACCTGGGTGCCATCCCCAGCCTCACACCTGCACATCTAGAAGGGTAGGGGGCTGGGCCGAAGCTTGTGGCTGTGAGAGGCTACAATATGTGCCAGAAAGGCAAGGCTCAAATAACGGAGATGGGGATGAGCACACACACTTTGCTGGGTCCCTGGCAGGACCATGTGAGGGAGGCATCTGGCTCCGTGTTGTGGTTAAGGAAATGTGCTGGAGTCAGAGCTGGTCTGAACCACAAACCAGCTCTGCTAATTACTAGCTGAGTGACTCCGGACAAATGACTTAATCCTGCGGGGGATCTGTTTCCTCACCTGCAAATGGAGATAGCAATTGTACCCATTGTGAAAATTAAATGAGATAATTACACACGGTATCTGGAACATTGTAAAAACTCACCAAATGTAGCTGCTATTACCGTTGGGCGCACAGTAAACGTAAAAACTCACCAAATGTAGCTGCTATTACCGTTGGGCGCACAGTAAACAGAAGCTACTCTTTACACTGCTGCTTCCTTCAGTTTCCTTAAACCTCACTTCATAGCCACCCAGAAAAGCCCCTGGGTGTTGTGTCATATCCTTTTTGGGTTTTTAATTTGCTGGGTGATTTTGGGAAATTGACTTAACTTCTCTGATCCTTCACTGCCCGTTCTACAAAGTGAGGGCGATAATTCCTGCTCTGATCTACCTCTAGGGTGGTTGTAAAGATCAAAAAGATAACACAAGTGAAAGTGCTTTGAAATGTATACTAAATGATACATGTTCAGGGAATTATCCTCATTCACCTCCAGCGGGAAGGCTGTTCTAGATGCCATGGTTTGCCTCCCCTCTCCCGGCTGCAAGGGACTCTCTCTCCCGAGACCTCACAGGAAGAGTCTACATTTCTTCTAGACAACAGTGTCAGCAGACTACAACTTTTAATTCCTACAGATGTCTAACTGAAGTTCCCAGGAGAGATGGAGATAAACCAAAGGCCACCGTTTGGATGGGATGGCCTCATCATCTGGAACGAGTTGTTTTTCATTCCCAATAAGACACGGATTGGTGCATGCCTTCCCGTGGCTCTGCCACGTGTGACTCACCACGCACGCCGACACCTCCCACAGAGGCCTCTATCCTGATCAGTGTGGGGACCCCGCTGAGCCCAGGCTTGGATGTTGGATCCGTGTCAAGTTGTCATGAAGTGTCTAAGGACTCTCTCTCAATTCTGTCCCGATCTCACTGTGGACAGCGGCCTGTGCGCTGGCATCAGTCCACGGAGGCACACGCCGAGTAGCTGGAAGGCAGTGGGGGCAGAGGGACAAAACGGGGTCCTCCGCCTGGGTCCTGCGTTGTCTGCATTGTTGGTGAAGGTAGGCACCTTCTCAGGGGGGCGTCTTATTGCCTCACCCTTGTGCCTGCTCTTTGCCCATCTCCTCTGCCTTTGTTTTACCTTACTGCTTCCTACAGGTTCCCATAATGCCCCCACTTGCTCACTCAGTCCCACTCCTGAAGCCCTTCTCTCCAAGGCAGGCATAATATGGACACCATTCCTCACTGGGAATTGGGGATAAACGGTAGCCCAATTGTAGCCGCTAGGTCCCTGGATTGTCTCCTGAGTCTCTTCTGCTGCCACTGACACCCAAAAGTGAGCCTCAGGCATGTCACATGCTCCAAAGCCCCAGTCTAACTGTTGTTGTCACTAAACCACCACCTCCCACAGAAGCCCAGTCCATATCAATCTGGCTCCCACCCTAGTCCCTCCTCCTAAATTCTGACTCATGACCCCTCCCCAGATGGCACCTTACATGGTTGCGCAGCCCAGGGCCCTTGCCAGCCTCCTCCCAGGGAGTAAAGCCATGCCCTTCATCCAGTCATTCACTCAAGACAGAAGTACCTACTAAGTGCCAGGCGTCAGGCAAGGCCCTGCACATGTAACATGTCAAGTCATATTCTAACAGGAAAGAGAATAACATTACCAGGAAACCACAGACCCTGTGGTTTGGTCTCCTCCCTTTGGAGACCTAGACTTCAAGGCCATTGCCATGGTTGCTGGGAGGGAACACTGGCCAGAGGAAGGGGCACACATGCTGAGACCTGAAGGAGGCAGATGTGCTAACCAGGTAGGGCAACAGTGCTCTGGGCAGAGTGGGTGCCAAGGCCTGGAGGTGAGAAAGAGCAGGTGCACCGAGGCAGCAGAAGTGGCTCTTTCTAGCTGGAACAGAGTTTGAGGAAGCAGGTGGTGCCTTCTGAGCTGGAGGGGGGCTCAGCCCCAGAACACAACACACCTTGTGAGCCAGAACTGTTCTGAGATAAATGGGCAGCCATTAAAAGGTTTTAAGCAAGGGACCAATCTGGCCAGAGTTGTGTTTTCAAAAGGTCCTTTTCTGATTAAAAATAATTTTTAAGTGGAAAAATGTGAATGCTCATTAATAGGGGAATAATGTTTTAATGATGGACATTCACACCATGGACGATTTGGAGCCATTAGGAAGAATGCATGGGAGCAATATTGGCTGACTTGGAGGGACTGCCAGGAGGTACCGGAGAGGGGGAAAAGGCCGAAGCCATCTAGTACAGTCCTGTATTTACGAAGCCAATAATTGCCTATAAATGTGTACATGCATGCATGTGTGTGTCTGTATATGGCTCTTAGTTATATGATACAAAGGATACATGACAAAATGTTGGCAGGGACTCCCTGAGTGGGCAGGGGGTAATGATGTGATGTAGGGAAAAGAAAGGAGAGAGGCAAACTAGGAAAAAAAAAAAGCATTTAAAAGATTGAACTGAAAAATGAGCTTGAGACAATCCCACTTAGGTGACATTATTTATGCAGAGACCTTCAGGTCTTATCTGCCCTGTTCTCTGGCCAGTGCCCCTTCCCAGGCTCCTTTGGCAATGGCCCCAGAATATCAAAAGCAGTTAGGAGAAAGAAAAGTCAGCACTCTCCCACTGGCTGAGATGAAGAAAGAGGGATCAGACAGGATGGGGCTGGGGCAGGAAGAACGACAGGAGGCTGCCACAGTGGGCCTGGGGCCCCAGGTCCCTCTGTGGTCAAATGTCCTGACACTCCAGCCAACCCCACATCCACCTCAGAGGCTGAGTAGCAATTGGGTTGCACAGGCTCTTTGGTCACTGTGTCCTTGCCCACCTCTCGCCTGCCCAGCCAGTGCCCCCTCTCTATCAGCCTGGGCAGTCTCTCCACATCTGTCCTGGCCCAGCTGTTGACAAGCACAGGGTTGAGGGTGGAGAGGGAGTGGGTAGGTCTGGTGCGGGGTCCCTGGTCATCTTCTCTTCCCACTGGAGTTCTGAGGTCTGATGTTCCTGTTAGAGCAGAGGCTGCTTAAGGCAGGAACCGTCTGTCCCGCCACTTCACTCCCCTAGGGTCCCCCAAATGGCTGATTCCTGGACATGGCTCTGCCATTGAATAGTAAGAGGACTTTTGACAAGCCAACCACCTCACCATTTGGGGCCTCAGTCTCCAGAGCTGTAAGGAGATGCTGAAAAGACCAGACAAGAGGAGGCAGGGCAGACACCCAGGACGGAATGGAGTCAAGGGTCTGCGCCCGGCAGGAGCACCTCCAGCCTCCTGCTCGCCCTTTGCCCCTGGCTCCCACTCAATGATCCTTTCTGGCCCCTCATCTTCCTTTCCTGCACAACCACGGCCACAGGCCCAGGCGCCCTGGAGATCTAGTGACAGGGAGCCTCTACTGGAAGAATCATAAACTCTCCAGATACGTTCCAAAAGCCACCTAGAGGAAAAGTCCTCTGTGGCATGGCGGGTCATAACCCCAGACAGTCTAGATGGGCTTGGTTTCTGATTCTGCCTTCCTTGTGGCCTTGACCATCACTTGATCTCTCCAACCCTTGGTTTCCACCTGCAAAGTGGGAATGTTAACAGAACCTACTTCAAGGGGTTCTTATGAGAACTGAATGAATGAATGTAGGTAATCAGCCTAGCCTGGGGAAGAGGTGTTTCTAACTACTATTGGTGGTGGTGTCCATGGATCTCTTCAGCCTATTTTTCCACTCTCACACCCCCCTCCACCTCCCCAGCAGTTACCTTCCTGAGCTCTGAGCTGGACAGACCTCACTCTTCCCCCATCTCCATCAGCATCACGCAGAATACAACCCACTGGGGTTCAGACAAAACATACTGAGTGAGAAGCTGACTGTCATGCAGTTACAAAGGTTAATTGCAGGATTCAACAAAAAGAGGGAGGGAGCCTGGCCCACTCATAAATACAGCCGATTAAGAAACAAGCATCATTTAGTAATTATGCCACTGATAGAAATACACCATCCACTTAGCAGTTTTAGAGCCCAGTGGGGAGGTTCACCTGAGACACTCCTGATGATGGCCACACCAGGGCTTCCCAGCCCCACCGGACCTCACTGGAGCATCACTCAGCACTGGGCTCTTCAGAAGCAGCAAGTGGCCTTGGGCCTAGAAGAACGCCCATCCCATTGCTCCCTGGAAGCAGTGCCTGCTGGACCCCTCGAGCTGTCCGTTAACAGCATCTGGCTAATTAAAGCGAGATGCTACATTTCACTCCTTGACTGAGTCAGAGCTGTGGCGGGAGCCTGGGAGAAGCAGCCCCCACATCCCAGCCGGCTCCCCCTTTCATGTGGCTCTGGGGAGACAAAGCTTCTCTGATCCCTTTGAAAGCTGTGGTCCCACCAGCCCCCGAGCAGGGAGCCAGGCCACCCAGGGGAGAACGGCAGTTCAAAGCCAGCCTGGCGGGCATGGTGGGGTCCAGTTGGGATCAGGAATAATTAGG
The DNA here is from genome assembly GCF_028858775.2 of Pan troglodytes. NCBI lineage: Eukaryota > Metazoa > Chordata > Mammalia > Primates > Hominidae > Pan > Pan troglodytes. Next base: position 58,152,619 of record NC_072414.2, read on the forward strand.
GCATTCCAGACCATAAGAATCAATAACGCAATTAACAAATATTGTGCTATTCCTCAGAATCTTGCTAGGAATTATGCTGTCTTTGATCATACAATGTTCCCTGACTGTTAATGACATGTAATATTAATTACCAGAGAAAGGGAACTACTCAGAATGAAGACTTCCTTGGAGAATAATTAATATTCTTTGAGGAGTCGCAGGGCCTGGGAGGGGGGCTTTTTCCCCCAATTGTGATGACATTAACTGCAGTAAGCCCACCCTCCCTGTCCATGGGCAAGCAGGCCTATCCCTTAAGGAAAGGGTGTCTTACACATAGTAGGCATGTTAGAAAGACTTATTAGTGGAAGGAAGGAAGGAAGAAAGGAAGGGGTTCACCTGGGAATCTGTTAGAATTTTAGCATATGAGGGCAACAACAGTCTTTGAATCATTATCTAGTCCAACCACCTCTTTTTTCAAATGGGGAAATTGAGGTCTAAAGAGAGGAAAGATCACACCACTGCACTCCAGCCTGGGCAATACAGCAATGCCCTGTCTTGAGAGAGAGAGAGAGAGAGAGAAAAGAATTTTCCAAGGCCACACCCCTTGTCAGTGACTAAGGGTGAAAACTCAGGTGTCAGACAATCATCCCATCCCCTTGCCACCAGGATCACCCTGCTGAGCTCTCTAGAAGGTGAGAAGGATTCAAGGGGCAAGGAAGGAATGTCAAGGGACAAGGGCTGGGGAGGTCCCCTTTTTGCCTCTAAATGCATTCAGAATATTTCAGGAGTGTCCCACCTCCCACCTTTGACCTACTTGGAATTCCCTGAGTAGGAGAGGAGTGTCCTGACCAGCTGAGACACCCCCTAACCCTAACCCTAAAACACAGGCTGCATGCGGGAAGCCACAAAGCCCTGACCAAAGTCCCCAGAAATGTCTCCTGCCCCTCAGGCTCCTCCCTAGACCAGAAGGGAGGACAGAGCAAAGAGAGGACCAACACAACCTTCTTCCTTGGCACCCACAAACGATCCCTGCCTTCTCCCTGAGCCACGTGGGGCTGAGCCACCTCGGGGGGAATTTAGACAGTGCACCCAAGGGAAGGTGGGGATGAGGGAGAGAACCCTGAGTGTGGGGTTGGGACACTGGCTCCAAGTTCCACTCTGCCACCAGTCACGGACAGATCCCTCCCCATCTCTGGGCCTGGGTTTCTTAATCTGTCAAGGAAGCTCACCACACCAGACAATCCCTACATCTCCTTCCAGGCTGATATCCCTAGATTCTGAAATGATAGGAGAAATCCCAGCCTCCTGATCTTCTAAGGAGTCCTCAGTTTCCCTTCCTGCTTCCTAGAGCAAAGACTTCTCCCAGGAAGAACAGGTCATTAGCTCTGGTTGACTCTTGTTTCCAGCAGACAAGAGCTCCCAGTAGCTGTGGGAGGGTCATCCCCAGGGAGCCCCAGACCCACTTCCCCCTTCTTCCTGGGAGCCAGAAACAAGCTCCCAGCTCCATTCACAGCAAGACAGACCGCTGACCCTGGGAGGGTAGGATAAGAAGGGGAGCAGGGCTGGCTGCCTCCCCACCCCGCTGCTGCCCAGATGCTCTTCATCAGTGCCTGGCTCCCAGCCTGAAAGCAATCATAGGCATTGAGTGGCACAATGGCCTGCCATGGGGCGGGGGGCAGGGTGTGCAGGCAGATGCAGCAGCACCGCCCTTCACCCCTCCCACCTGCCCAGCTCCAGGTTCCAAGGCCCCAGCCTCGGCGCCTCTCCTCCTACTTCCTGGGTTTTCATTCCAGGAGCTCTAGCACCACCTTGCCCACCTGCTCTTCCAGCTCTCAGCCCCTCATGGGCACTGCCAGCTTCTCCAGGAAACATGGGCCTGTCACCAGGGATGGAGAGGTAGTGTCTCGGTATCCCCACTTATGAATATGAACCCACCTTGGTCTCAAGTCTCACCTTTCCCTCAATGCATCCCTAGTGCCCTCAGAGGGTAGGAAGGGCAAGAAAGAGGGTCCCTGGTTTTCAGAGACAAAGATAAAGGGTATGAGCAGCTCATGAAGGAACTGGGCATGGATCCCAGACTCCCCCCTCCTCCTCACCCTTCCTCTCACTGATTCGGGACTTTGCGGTGTAAGTCACCTCTCAGCATCACCTTCTAGGCAGATAAACAGAAATTATTCTGCAACTCGCTTATCCAGAAGCATGGGCTGACCCTTGATATCTGACCCCTGATATCTGAAAGGCCTTGCCAGGGGTCCTGTGGGTAGGACAGGGTTTGTCCCCTGAAACCTCCACCCCTTGGCCCAGTGGGGGTGTGACCATGCTTCTCTCTGTACCATTATGTGGATGAGATCTCTGTGGAGAGAAGCACTGGTCTGAAACCTCCACTTCCTTGACAGGAGAATGCAGAGCAAGGGGCACATGAGACTCTCCCCCTGCTGTCCTCCCACTGTGGCCTGTGGATGCACACGGCCGGATGGCAGTGGGTGGCCAGCACGCTTCCTGAGGCCAGCCTGCCCAATTGGCAGTGGTGACCCAGAGCCCAGGACATGGCCCCAGGACCGGGCATGGGAGGGTATCCAGGCTGAAGGAGGCTGCCCCTCCCCACCGAAGCCACCGCTTGCTCACATGCAGCCCTCCTGGGCCTTGTGTGTACTGCCATGCCGGTCCCGCCTTGACAGCCCTCTCCCCTGCTCTCTGCTCCTTCCCTTCTCCTCCAGGACCCTGCTCCAACACCTCCAGCCCCACCTTCTGTCCCCCAATGGAGAGCCTTTAATGGACACACCATCCTTCCACACTCAGTCCTTTTTGCTTCCCACCCAGTCTCTAAACTTCTCACAAAGGGCCCTGGTTTCTGTGGCTCCCACACTCCCCACAGCACTAACAGAGCTCACTTGGAGCCAAACAGGTGATCAATAAAAGCTCTTTAGTGGATGGGCTGGTCCCATCTCAAGGCAAGCTCTCCATGGCTTACCCAACGCCCATGAAAGAAAGCAGTTCTGGGCCAGGCGCGGTGGCTCACACCTGTAATCCCGGCACTTTGGGAGGCTGAGGTGAGAGGATCACAAGGTCAGGAGATCAAGACCATCCTGGCCAACATGGTGAAGTCTCGTCTCTACTAAAAATACAAAAATTAGCCGGGCATGGTGGCAGGCACCTATAGTCCCAGCTACTCGGGAGGCTGAGAGAGGAGAATCGCTTGAACCAGGGAGGCAGAGGTTGCAGTGAGCCGAGATCATGCCACTGCACTCCAGCCTGGGCAACAAAGCGAGACTCCATCTCAAAAAAAAAAAAAAGAAAAAGAAAAAGAAAGAAAAGAAAGAAAGCAGATCTGACTCATGATGTGATCCAAAGAAGCACTTCCTGCTCCCTTTGGCCCTCATACCTGACACCCAGGTGCGCCCAGACACAGAGAAGTCACTTCTTAGCAGGAGGCACCCAGAGCATGGCAAGTGATAGGGTCTGTGGCTTTAGAATCAGGAACCTGGGTCCAGCTTTGGGTCTGTCTTCCCACTCTACTCCCCAGGCACTCTGCTGCTTCTCTGAGCCTCAGTCATCTTACATGGCAGGGAGGCAGACAGGGTCACACGGGCTCGTGCATATTAAGCACCTGGGCAACAGTGGGCCCTCCCCAAATGCAGCTCCCCTCATCCCCCCACTGGCTGGCTCTGGGTTCCAATCTGGGCCCTGGTGACGGGTATCAACAGCTGCAGGGGGGCACTGCACAGCTCCCTGAGCATGGCCACCCTTGCAGCTGGGCTGCCACTAGCCCCTCAGTGGTCTGCTTCTCCAAAGACAGGCAAAAACAAACAAAAAAAACCCTTCTCTGACACCCGCCAATGAGCAGCTTTGCGTGAGACAGGCAGCCCAGCAGTGCCAGCAGGTGTGGCTGGAGTAAATGATAGTGTAACCCTTGCTACCCGAAACAACAACATCATAACTGTCAGAGCAATTTTCCACATCAGTAGTTTAACACCTGAACTGTTGCTTCACTCCTTTCTCCCTCCCCACCCTCGCGCTCGCTCGCCCACACTCCATTCTGCTGTACTGAAGTCGGCCCAGCTCTCAGCCATCTCTTCTGGGATCTGCAGCAAAGAGTACTTGCCCCGCAAGAGCCAAGGGGCTGCGAAATTAATCAGCACATGGGCTCTTCGGAGCAGAGAGGGAAGGAAAAACCCGGGGGCTCAAATACCCAATCCAGCATCTGTCAACATCTGGGTTATAAATAATCCAGGGATTTAACAGTGATTCCAACATTAGATGCCTTCAACACACCATCATAAAGATGCAGTTATTAACTTTTATTTACTGGGATTGTATTTATTTTCCTAGAATGAAAGGCAAAGTGCTGGAGGGACGTGCAAGACAGAGACACTTCTAAAATGCCGTCTGTCTGTTGGAGACCTGCCAGAGAAAGACGCACACACCTGGGTGGTAGTCAAAATCTTTAACAACTAGGGGGGCAAAGGAACCAACCAGCCACCCCTGTTGGGCCAGGAGGTAACCTTTTCAGTTGATGAACCTTGGTGGGGTCTCACTGGGGGAAGGGAAGGGCCCAGGTGGCAGGGAGGCAGCTATGTTCCAACCAATATTCAAGTGTTTCAATATTTGCACAACCTTCACACATGCGCCTTCCTACCCTGGTTTCTCTAGCAGGTTTTCCCCAAGGAACCATCAAGCTCTCTGAGAGCCAACAAGATTCCCTTCAGGGGAAACTGAAGGCCAAATTAGAATCACAGAGTCAGGATGTCAGAGTTGGAAGGGATCATATTCAGATGCTGTTGGCCAAGTCTTCAGTTGACAAATGTGGAAACTGAGGCTGCTCAAGGTCACTGTGTGATTTATGAGCAGGTCCTGAATGAGACCCTGGCCCCTGACTTCCTGGTCAGTTCTCGCTGTCCTGGCTCTGTGCCTCAGTGTTGCAAGGTCACCCCCTGTGCAGTAATCAGGTGGGTTGGGAGACACACATGGTGATGCCCCCCCACCCCCCGCTATGGGGTAAGGGCTCAGAGGCAAGACAGGAGGGAGAGCCCTCGGCTGTAGAATTTGCCTCAGAGTGAGGGCGGGGAGAGTGGGGCAGGCAAGAGGCTGGGTGAACCCTAAGAGACCGGGTTCTTTGAGCCTGGGAAGAAAACACACCCCAAATTTAGGATGTGGTGCAAACAGAGGTGAAGGGGTCAGGTAGGCACTCCCTTGCTGACTTCCTCCAGTCTCCTGGCCTTAAATAGCTTCTATTATACAGGGACCACTCCCAAACTTATCATTCAGGTTGGGCTTTGTCCAGAGCTCCAGACTCATGTTTCCAGCGTCCTACTCAATCTCTCCATGTGGAAGTCTATTAGAAACCTCGACTTAACATGACCAAAACCTGATCTCCCCCATAAGCCTGTCCCTCTTTCAACCTCTCCAATTTCAGTGACTTGGGCCAAGAAACTTAGCCTTGATTTTTCTCTTTATCTCACCTCCCTCATCCCAACCCTCAGGAAATTCTGTCAGCTCAACCTTGAAGATGGAGCCCAAGTCTGTGTTCTTCTTCCCCACTCCACTGTTTGCAGCCCGCTCCTGGCCACGTCAGCTCTCACCTGGATTAGAGTAATCGCTTACTCATGGGTCTTGTTTCCACCCTTACCCCTGAGTCTGTGCTCACTTTCACAGTGAGCACAGCTTTTCCAGGCATGTGGTGGGAGCGGGTGATGGTCCTCAAGTGGCACAGACCCACCGACCCATCAGCCTGGGATTTGCTGCTTCCCATCTGGGACCCTGTGGGGAAGCTGCTGAGTTGGTCTTCAGGGAAGGAAGTATGGATGAATCAAAGGGTCTTGATGGCCACACCTGCACTTGGGGACATATCTGATCACCTCAGCCAATGTGGCCTGGAGTCCCAAAGTCTCCAGGTTGGAAGGAGGGTCAGAGGCCCCTGAACCAACTTCCTGCCCAGCACATGGGTCCTCTCACAGCAGCCTGGAAGTGAATGTCCAGGCATGGCCCAGACGCCTGCACTGCTGGGATCTCCCCTACCCCTGGCTGGTTCTGATAGCTCCCACCACCTTTCCACACCTTGGTTCTACTGTACTCCATGGAGTGTTCATGATTAAACATCAGTCCCCCTTCTCACCAGCATGACCTCCACAGAGAGCTCCAAATTTCAAAATTCAAGCCACCAGCACCTGGTGGGTCATCGGTCCCACTTGACCCCTCCAGGCAGCCTCGCCTTGCACGTCCCAGGCCTGTTCTTAAAGACAGCCACAGCTGGGGATCCAGTGGTGGCCCTGTGCTCGGCCACCACTCCCTGTGTCAGGACACGGCAGAGCCCGGCCCCCGAGAGGAGGGAGAAGATGCTGCTCCCTGAGTCAAGACTCCTGCCAGCCCCTCGGTTTGGAGCCTTCTTTCCTCTGTGGCTGTGCACCCTGTCCGTGCCCCCTTCCAGTTCCTTCTGCCTTCGTTAACCAGGGCTAGACACTAAAGCAGGCAATTCAAGTCCTCCCTAGTCTGGTGAACTCACAGCTGCACCATCTCTGGGTGGACCTATACCACCTCTGGGTGGTGTCTAAGATGAGAGGACTTTATCATCACAGTCCAATTTCCTCTGTACTGACAGAACAGAGCAACGCAAGAGGAAATGAACTGCCCCAGGTCACAGAGCCAGGCAGAACCCCCTAAACCCCAACCTGTCCCTTCCCACAGGCCTTGGAACCCTGAGTCAGGTGCCTCCAATATGAGCAGCCACCCACCAAAGCTCTCTCTTCTTCACTGACCATGCTTTGTGGGGAAGCCCAGACTCAACCAGACCACCACTCCTCCTAAACCCTTGAGGCTTATGACTCTCCAGCTGTGGAAATGGGACAAACGCCTTACAGGTTTTAGAGGAGAATAAATGGGACCAGAGACATGCCAGCAGCTAACAGCTCCTGGATCAGAACATATGTGGTATTGACAACCCCACGTGGACAACAGTACCTAGGCCATGTCTAGTGACATCTCCACGGGCAAACGCAGCCAGCCTCCCTCCTCACTCCCGAGGGAGCCATTCCACCCATGCTCTGCTTTCCTGATCACAGCTAGCAGGGTGCTATTCATCCTTTGATAAGAAAACAAATCAGCTCTGTTCTAATTAGTCAAACTGAGCAAGGGAGTGCAAGGTCCTGACCTGCCATCATCCCACACACCCCATGTCACGGCAGCTACAAGATCCCACCCCTGGATCACAACAGTCCCATTGCTGATCACACAGGAATCAAATCTCGGGGTGGAGAGAAGGGCACCTACTATGTGCAAGGCTTTGTGCCAGGTATTCTCTTTAGCCCCACAGTAGCCCTGGGTCCAGAATCTCCTGCCATCTTCGTCCCTGTCTCCTGCACTAATGTCATTAAGAGGGGACATTGTTAGAAGCATTTAAGCAGGACTCCCAGCCCCCTAGCACCTGTCCTGCAGACGCCTGACAGAGGAAGATAAATATATTTATAATATGAAGCAAAGGGAATAACAAAGAGTGTATATAGTTGTCTATGACAAAGCTGACAAGCCAAAGCCAGCAGCTTTAATCAGTTCCCAGCTGAGCCCAGGAAATCTACAGGAGCACAGCTCTGACCTTTTGGGCCGATTTCTAAAGGGAAGGTTAAAGTTTTGTTGCAAAGTATTTTTTTTTTAATTTTAAATGAAAGAGGGGTGTAAGGTTGAATATACGTGCCAACCTCTGAGGTGGTAATAGGAACACAGGCACAGGATTTTATTTTAAATTAATCCATGAATGTACCTCCCGCTGTTGCCCCTTGAAATGTTTTGTTCTCCGGGTAAGACATAGCTTTTCCCATTTGTCGGATGAAATGTTCACTTGCGTGAATGACTTGCAAATGGGCTGAAAATGTATGTGGCTGCAGATTCCCAGATTCATTTTTGATAATAAAAAAAAATTGCTGGAAAAGGGACTAAATGTTTAAAATCATTTTCACCCTTCTAGCCAGAAGCACTGCTGGGGACACCTGCAAATCCTGAGCTGGCATCACCCACAGGAATTCCTCTTCCTGTGTGCAGAGTGGACAGTCAGGAGCTTCGTGTGGAAAGCTAATGCAGTTTGGTTTAACAGTAGTCAACCATTTAAAAATTCTCCTATTCAAAAGGAAGCCTTCGCCAGATCACAACCCCCTCTTCCCATCAGATGGAACCGTGTGGACTCAGCCTCAGCACAACTTCCTCAGAGGCTGCCTGCTCTGCCCCTTGGGCTGGGAACAGTGCTGGTGGTGCCAGGTCCCGGAAACGCCTGCTTGCCTTAGGCACAGACAGCCCTGTGCACCCCTCCGGGGCCCCAAACCTGGCTGCACATCAGAATCATCTGGGGTTGCATGGAGGATCCAGGGTTCCTGGGCCCCCACTCAGCCCCACTGATGGGAATCTCCAAGCATGGGGCCCAGGAAGCAGGATTTTTGAAAGCTTCTCCAGAATCCTAATGAGTAGCCAGGCTAGGGAAGCATAGGCTTCAACAGTCCCAGCATGGTAAACAGCAGAAAAATCACTGGCTCTCAAATATCTCCTTCACCTTTGGGTACCTGAAGCCTCCCCCTTCCAAGGCCTGTTTCCATAGCATCCACATGAACCCACATTTTAAAACAGGCCAGACAACCAGCATCCAGTCTCCGCTTAATATCTCAAAGTCCTCCATGCAGTAGCTTCTAAACTCTGTGTCTTTAGACGAGCTGAAATTGCACCTCTTTTAAAATGTCCTTACTCTTAAAGGGACAACATTTTAAGCTGTTGTTTACACCTATGTCTCAATGAGGTTCTAATTTTTGCTTTGAGAGTTGATCTTCCTCCAGACCTTCCACGTTCCTGAACTTAGCTTGAGTAATAATGATTCTAAGTCTGTCAGGTTCACAGGATGTTTTCACGACCATGATCTCATTTGATTTCAAACAATTGTCTCACAGTTATTGCTGCCTCCACTTTCTAGATGAGAAAACTGAGGCTCAGGGAGTTTAAGAAATTTGCTTGAAGTCCCTGCAGTAGAACTCACACAATGCCCAGAGGGCCTTGTCTTCCACTTGATGGCCAGCGTCTGGCTGCGGTGGCACCCACTGTGCCCATCTTGAAATATTTTCCTTCCCCTCCTCTACTGCAGACCTGTATCCAGGAGCCACAGAGGTCAGGGAAAGACCAAGAACCTCCAGAAATGAATGACCCATTCCTAGTCCTGGGGTCTAGGGCTGTTTAAGATGCTTGGAATCCAACGTTTTATACATTGGAGAGAAAATCCTTTGAGGCTTTTCAGCACCCTGACTTGGCCCACAATAGTGGTCACTCTAGGCACACCCTCTGCATAACCCAGACCACCATTCCCAGCCACAGAAGGACACTCAGTGACCTACACCGTGTGGGAGGATGGGAAAGGCAAGATTCAGGCATGAGCATTGGGGCTAGAGGGGCCACGATGGCACTTACTTCAGACCATGAGGATAGACCTGGGGCCTGGAGACATGATCTTGGTGCAGTGGTACCTTCTGGGGACCTTTTGGGGAACGGGGATGCTGAGGAGCTGGGAGAGAGCCCTGGTGGGAAGGATGGCCAGGACCTCACACCTGGGCTGGATTCTCGAAGGGTTAATTGAGGGAGACCAGTGAGGCCCTAGAAGAGGGTGCAGCGGTCACCACAATCCACATGAGCTCTCTGTGGACAAGGCGAGTTGGAGTAACCATGATTCTTCTAGATTAGGAAAATGCAGGAAACAGCATAAGAGATCTTCTGAAAGGTTTTGATATCTCTTATGATGTGGTCACTCCCTCTCCCCATTTTTCTTTGCTAATGGAACTCCAATTTGTCCACGTGATAGATGGAGACCCTTTCACCCCAGGAGCCAGCACCAGCCTCAAAGGCTGAGTTAAGATTGGAAAGCACATCCTCCTTGGGTAGCCATGGTGTAAGGATGGGCACATGTTCCTATTCTGGGAGGGAGAAGTAGGCTAGAAAGGGCTTTGTTTCCTAAACAAAAGGACAAAGCCTCCCGAGGAAAAGCCCTCTCTCTCTCTCTCTCTCTCTCTCTCTCACCACTTTCTGCCTAGAACGTGGATGTGATGCCTAAGGGTGCAGCAGCCACCTTGAGATCATGAGGTAACAAGCCAACATGCAAAGAACAGGAGAGTCAAAGGAGATAAAAGGCCTAGTGCCCCAGTGACACTGTGGAACCACTTCACCAGCATCAGACACTCAACCTCCAGATATCTTGCCATGTGAGAAATAAATACTCCCATTGGTTTAAAATACTCTAGTTGGTGGGTTTTACTTTTCCTGACTTGCAGCTGAACTCTGTGCTGATATCACATCCATGAGGGTAAGGTAGAGTATAATTTCTAATGTCATTCATTCATGCATTCAATAAGCATTTATTGAGTGCCTATTATATGCCAGGCACTGCTCTAGGCCCTAAGGGGACACACACACACACACACACACACACACCCTTGCCCTAGGAATTTATTCCTGCCCTTCTGCTCTATTCTACTAGGGAGGAAGAGGTGATTAAGAACATAAATAAGTAAATGATGTATCTGTTATGTGGTGATAAGTGCTAAGGTGAAAAATAAAGCTGGGAAGGGAATCCAGTATGCCAGAGCTAGAAGCAGGATGGCAGCTTAAACAGAGTGGCCTGGAGGACCTTGCTGAGAAGCTGAAATCTGAGCCCAAGTAGGTGAGGGAGAAGCCATGCAGGGATCAGGGGAGGAGTGCCCAGGTGCAGGGAAGAGAAGTCTAGGTGTGCCCACGAGGACAGCAAAGCCACCCTGGAGGCAGGCCCGTGGCTCGTGACATGAGGTCACAGCCTTAGCCCTCAGCCCTAGGTTCTTCAACTTTTTCTCAAAGACTGGGACAAACACCTAAAGTAGAAGCTCACAAGATCCTTGAATACGTGAAGTCAGATGGGATCAGATGAGGATCTCAGAAAATCTTGACAGGCCGGAGCAATGTACTGAGTGGGAGGAGGTGAAACATAATAGCGATGAATGTAAGGGGCTGTGCTTCTCATCCAAGGGATCAACAGCACAGCAAAGACAGGCAGCCACACGGGTGAAGAAAGAAGCTCAGGAGTACCCTCTGGCAGGAAACCAGCAGAAGGATGTGTTCACTTGAGAAGCTGGTCACATAATCTCCACTTTTTTTTAGACAGGGTCTTGCTCTGTCACCCAGGCTGGAGTGCAGTGGTGTGATCTCAGCTCACTGCAGCCTCAACCTCCCAGGTTCAAGAGATCCTCCCACCTCAGCCCCTTAAGTGGCTGGGACTACAGGCGTGTACCACCATGCCTGGCTAAATTTTTGTTTGTTTGTTTTTTGTGGAGACAGGATTTCACCATGTTGTCCAGGCTGGTCTCAAACTCCTGAGCTCAGGCAATCTGCCCTCCTTGGCCTCCCAAAGTGCTGGGGGATTACAGTCATGAGCCACTGCACCCACCCACCACCAACTTCTTAGTGAATATGATTTAAGTGAGGATGAGCACTCAGAGGGACAAACACTGATTCTTGTGCTTCTAGGCACTCAGTGAGCACCTACTATGTGCCAACCATCGTTCTGGGAAAACAGAAGTGCCCTCACGGAGCAGCAAGCCAGCAGTTACACCACCAGTGGCTTTCAAGTCTTTGAAAACAACCCACAATAAAAAGTATGCTTTGCATCATGACCCACTACCCACAAATACATGTGTGCGTATACACGCGGAACTGAAACAAAAGCTCCACAAAGCAATATTTACCTCTACTACAGAGGAGCCAATCTAATATTTTCTATTTTTCTGAGATGAGTTGAGGCCCACGGAATTGATCCTATGACACACTTGCTGCCAGCAACATGAAAAACAGTGAACCATGCGTGATAAGTGCCACCATATGGGACAAACAAGTGCTGGGGAGCAAAGACGGGATCAGGGCCAACCACCCTGAGAAGTAAGGTTCAGGCTGAGCCCAGAAGAGGAGCTTGGGGACAATCAGGCAATTTTTAAAAAGAGAGTGGCCCGATGGCAGTGATGGTCATGAAACAACGTGAATGTGCTTACTGCCACCAAACTGCACACTTAAAAATGGCTCCAATGTTAAATTTTATGTGATGTATATTTTACCACAATATAAACATTAGTCTGACTTGTAGAAAGAGAGAGAATGGCCCACAATTTAAATGCCTTTAAATAGGGTAGTTTTGTGTTGCTTCAGGAATATTATGCAGCACTGTAAAATAAGAAACTTCCCACAACAAAAATGACGTTATGCCAAGCACAAGATGCTAGAGACAAAATAGTGCTTACTGTATGATTCCATTGGGAGAAGTTCAAGAACAGGCAAAAGTAATCTGTGGTGATAGAAAAACAAAACAAAACAAAACAAAAAAACCAAGTTACCTCTGGGAGGGGAGAGGGCATTGATGCCAAAGGCACGAAGTAGCCTTCTAGGATGATAAAAATGTCCTGTATCTTGGTCTGGGTGGGGCCACACAGGCGTATCTATCTGTAAAGATTCCTCCAGCTGGACACTTAACACTTGTGCACTTTACTGCTTATCAGTTGTACCTCAACAGGAAAGGAAAAGTAAGAAAATATTTTTTCGAGGAAAAGAAATGAGAGAAAAAAAAAAGAAATCTAATTGAATTACTTCTCAGGTGGAGGTTAAGTTCAAAAGTCATCTCGAAAGGGTAACATTGCATATAGTCAAAATCACCCTGGCAAATCTCCTAAATCACCCACAGAGATTTGTATATGTAGGTATATTCGATCCTGTAACATACTGCTCATATACCCTGAAGTTTGAAAGCCACAAGATTCAACCAAAGCCTAGAACAAAGAGAACATGGAGACCCAGATGCTGAGGCCTGCAACCCCCAACGTCTACAGTTACTGCCACACCCATGTTGGGAAACAGAGGGCAGAGGGGGAATCTGGATCTCCTGTCCACCCATCCGGGCTCGCTCCATCCTGCTTTAATATTCAGCCACCACAATATGTTTTGTTCTATAGAACTGATTTGTGAGAATTAAATGAGCTGGGTTCTGAAGCTAGCAGAGAAGTTGCACATAACCATTACTCTATCTTTAGGCTCCTTCTATTTGGCTCCAAGGAGAATAAACAAGATGGAAACCCTAGGAAGGCCGATTTCAGCTTGGGAGAAGAAAGGGCTTGTGAACTGAAGTGGAGGAGCGCTCCAGTGATGGACTGGGCGGGTAGATAGTGAGTTCTCCATCAGCAGAGGGAAGGCACAGGCTGAAAATCTGTCACACCAGGTGACCTTTATAGGCCCTTTCCCGCCTGGAAGTTCTGAGCTGGCCAGCTGTCCTGGCTCCCCATCCTGGGCATGTCCCCTCAGCTCACAGCTGCCTTGACAATGAGATGTGGAGCTGGCTAGAGGAAACTGCCAGAAACTCCAGGTGGCTGTCCTAACAGAGGATTGTTCTGCCACCCCTGAGGATTTACAGCCTCCCTCCTGAGTTATGGGAAGGCGGGCGGAGCCTATAAAAAGATCCGTCCTGGCTGTGCAGTGCACGGGGCATCAATCAGTGGCAGCCTGGCCACTGGAGCAGAGTGAAGATCGGTCCGCTGGGCCTCACCTATAAATCCTCCCCGCATGCACACGAGGCACAGATGCGTCATATTCGAGAAGAGCTTGTGCCACCGTTTTAATTCCAGCGATGTGGGTGGAGGGCAAGAGAGAATGAGGAAGAAGCAGGCCTAAATGTAGCTGTCCTCTGAACTCACCTCTCACCCAAGCCGCCAAACCTCCCTCCTTCCAGTCCCATCCCTAAGCAAATGGTGTTGAGTGGGCAGATGAGAAAAGGTTGTCTACCTGGGGGCAGGGTTGTTGGATTTGCAGGGGTGGGGTGGGGTGGAGGTCCATTGTGGCCTGAACGAAGCTAAACCAGAGGTGGAGCCACCACACATGTTTCTGGAGGCTGGAAGTGCACCCCTTTCCTCCATCTTCTATTAGTGGCAGAGAGGTCTGATGGCAGAAGTTCAATGGATGGACAGAGAAGGGCCAGGCTGCCCTGGACTCAGAATTGTTGCACTGCACAGCTTGGAGTGCTTTTCACCTCATCACTGTGCCAATGGAGTTGTGCAGTACACAACCTGGATCGCTGCACGTGAGGGGCCTGCTGGATCTACATCACAGGTCTTTCTTCTTGAGAACAGTGTAGTGGAGAGAATATTAAACCAAGAGTTAGGAGACCTGGGCCCAAGTTCTAGCTTCATCCCTGACTTGCCATGGACCCTGGGCAAGTGCATTACTTCTCTGAGCTTTATTTTCCTCACCTGTAAAATGGGGACAATAATCCTGTCCCACTGGACCTTTCTCACCAGGTCTGGCATGTCTCCTGTGGGCCTCGTGGAGTTTTGGACAGAGGACAGCTTCTTCTACATATGTCCCCTCCAGGATCCACTCAGACCCCAATCCCAATTCTTGGCCAGCCTTTAAAAATTACCATGCTACCTTTCTGGAGGCCACTCCCTTCTGGGACAGAACCTACTAGAGCTGACAGGATTTATAGCCATGCATAAGGTGCCCCATAATTTCTGAACTAAAAAGCAGTACATTTGTCTGACAACCAGAGAACATTTGAAATTGGAACTGTCCCAGAAACCCAGGGCCATCTGTTTGCCAGTTCCAGGCAGGTGACTGCAGCTACTAACAGCTGTCCCCACCAGGGAGGTGGCTCAGGGGCAGGAGGTACAACTGAGCACAGGCAAACTTCAGTGGCAGGACTGCCGGCAACTGGCTGGGAGACTCCCGGACAGCAGGTTGCCCTGTCTGAGCACAGCCGGGCTCATCTCTCAAACTAGGGCAACCCCTAAGACCAACCCCTCACAGCACATTAGAAACAGTATTTTCCAAAAGTTCACAATTTTTCAGGAATCTGGGCTTAGCTGCTGAGGGAAATAAACCAGAAGTGAGGTGGGATGGCACAGGGGCCTGGACTCGGCATCTGGCAGGCACGGGTTTGAATCCTGCTTCCACCACCCCAAAATCCCATGACCCTGGGCAAACTATAAACCTCCCCAAGCATCAGGTCTGTCATCTGGGAAATGGAGGTGAAGCCACGGACTCGCAGGGTTGGTGCAGAGTGGAGAGAGTACACATGAAGTCCCTGATATACAGCAGGTGTCCACAGGGCAGCTGACCTTGTCAAACAGCTTCAGACCATTTTACTCAGGAGAGTAGGGGCTCTGGGGAACTAGTCACCACCACCAGCACAGAAGAGAGAAAGGAACATCTTTTTTAAAAACTCTCTCGGTCCTTCTCTTTCCCCCTTCCTCTCTCATTACCTCTGCCCTGCCCCAACTCTCGCCCCAAGTCTTCTGGCCCCTCCTGATCCCTGGGGAGCCCCTTTTGGGCCTCGCCTCCCTCTGCCCTCTCAGTCTCTTCTTCTCTCCTCTATTTCCTACCTTTTTTCCTCTCCCTCATTTCTCCTGTCTCCCAGGCATGTGGGGGACTTATAAGGAAAAGGCAGGAAGAATGGCTCCAAGCTCCCTTCAGAGGCCCCCATGACAGGAAAGGAAGTGAAGACCAAAGACAGGGTCTCCCTCCGTCCCCTGTCCCAGTCCTGCCAGGCCAGAGACACCTTGCCCAGGCTCAGCTCTGCTCAGGAATGGAGGTGGACTTCTGCACCCAGGACAGACCGTGCCCACAGCAAAACTGCTCCAGGTGCCAGGTAGCCCTGCCAGGCAGGGTGGCTGAGCTCTGAAAAGCAGGAGGAGGAAGTCACAAAGCCCCTCCAGCTATACACATATCCCCCACTCCCTGGGTGATCTCATCCATCTCTGGGCTTTAAATGTCATCAGACGGTGCCCATAGTTACATCAGCAGGGCCCTCGCCCCTGAGCTCCAGATCCATATCGCCAGCTGCCTACTTGACATCTTCCCTGGGACGGCTGGTAGCTTCTCAAACTAAACAGGAACAAAATAGAACTCTGTGCCCCCTTGCTCTCCCCGCCCAGGGTTTGCCGCCATGGGGAGCTCACCACCATTCATACTGCTACTGGAGTCACACTGATTCCTCTCTCTTTCCCACATCCCCACATCTAGTCCATCAGCAAATCCTGCTGGCTCTGCCTCCAACATGCGTCCAGAATCCCATCACTGCTCAGACTCTGATCCATGCACCAGCATCTGTCACCCCAGGAGCACCCCCACTGGCCTCCTGCTTCCCCTCTTCCAGTCTACCCTCTACTCAGCAGCCAGGGAGAGCTTTAAAGATATAAATCAGATCACACTGCTCCACTGCTTAATACCTCCATTCACAACCGGGATAAACCCAAACTCCTCACTAGGCCCAAAGGCCCTTCATGATCTGGTTCGTGTCCTCCCTGGCTGCATCTCCTTGTTCCCTTTGCTCCAGCCTGATGGTCCTCCTGTCTGTTCCTCCAGCTAGCTCGTTCCCAGCTCATGGCCTCTGATGTACTTCCTTTCTGCTTGGAAAGCTCTCTTCCCAGATCCGCCTCTGGCTGGCTCCGCCTTGTCATTCAAGTCATCGTCTCTGAAATGCTCTCTCTGACCCTGTCTACACTCACTTTGGCATCCCAGGCCCTGGCACGCCACCTGGCACACAGCAATCCTGGATAAATAAATATCTTCTAAATAAAAGTACAAGTGAATAAAGGTTTCGATTCTTACAGCTACAGGGTGGAGAACACAGCAGAGTCAGGCCAAACTGCCCCTCAGGATGTGCCTTTCAGGTTCCCTGCTCCTATCCTTCCTCCCCTGGACACACTCAGCTTGGTCGTGGCCCTTGAGGTCATAGTTGATGCAGAGTTCCAAGGGGCATCCTCTCTCCTCACCTGAACGCTGACTTACAGCCCTGCCTTTCATAGACACATGGCTCCAGTGGGCAGAGCCACCATGGAGCTGGGCATCTTGATAAAGGCAAACAGCCCCAGGGTGATGGACCATGGCTCCCACCCTGGGGGTAAAGAAAGAAAGTGCCCAAGCCCAGGGCCAGCCGGGGCAGAAGAGGTTGTGCCCCAAGACAACCCAGAGGGAGACTCCATCCTACTCTCATGACGTTTCAGAAACCCTTGGTCCACATGCCCTTCTGCTGCTTCATTTTTATACAGCTAAAGAAGGCCCATGGATGGCTGGGCACGGTGGCTCACACCTGTAATCCCAGCACTTTGGGAGGCCGAGGCGGGCGGATCACCTGAGGTTGGGAGTTTGAGACCAGCCTGACCAACATGGAGAAACTCCGTCTCTACTAAAAATACAAAAACAATTAGCCAGGCATGGTGGCGCCGGCCTGTAATCCCAGCTACTGGGGAGGCTGAGGCAGGAGAATCGCTTGAACCCGGGAGGCAGAGATTGCAGTGAGCCGAGATTGCGCCATTGCACTCCAGCCTGGGCAATGAGAGAGAAATTCCATCTCAAACAAACAAAACAAACAAACAAACAAAAAAGAAGGCCCATGGATAGAGAGAAGAAATGTGAAATCTGTCTGAGGTTACATAGCTAGGAACTGGAGCTGAAATCTCCATCTACAGCCCTAACTTCCAGGCAGGTCAAACTGCACTCATCTGCTCAAAACATGGGTAAGTTTTAACCATGCTAGTGCCTCTCAGACTTTGTGAGGCCGGGGGGAAGGGGCAGCAGCTCTGAAGAGGCCATCACTGGCCTGGCCTCAGGGGATGTAGCCTTTCCCCCCTGAACCCCTGCTGGGCAGGCAGCATTCTGCAGCAGCCTCCAAGATGGGCCTCCTGCATTCCCCTAGGCCAGGCTCCTCCCAGCAGCCAGAGGGAGCTTCAGAAAACCCACATCTGATCCTATCAACCCTTGCTTATACGCGATTCCTCCTATCAAACCAAAATGCTCACGGTGCATTCCAGTCCCGCCAGCTCCTACCTGATGGAGCAACCTCACCTCCAGCTCGTCTTCCCCTTGCTCACCACATTCCAGCCACGGTGGCCTTCTCAGCCTTCAACTCCCCATGTGGCCTTTGCACATGCACTTCCCTCTGCCTGGAATGTTTTTGCCTTAACTCCCTTGTCTTGGTAACTGCTGCCTCTCCTTCAGACTTCATCAAATGGTAATTCCTCTGATGCCCTCCAGCTCCTGCCCAACTATCAGGCCTGCCCGCTGGACACTGTGTGACCCTCTCCTCTGCAGAACACCCACAGTTGTGTGTGGTTGTGAGATCAGTGATGATCCACTCCTGCATCATCCAGCATGATGGCCACTGGCCACATATGGTTACTGAGCACTTGATGTAAGTTACTGAGCACTTACAGCTCAGTGACTTACAGATGGGGCAGAGGGATAATACCTGGGGAGGGAAGCCACCAGTCCAAACTGAGATGTGCTGTTTCAAATATCTCATTAATTTCATATATAGGCCACATGTTGAAGGAATAATCTGATACCATTTTGGATATAACAGGTTAAAGAAGATACATTATTAAAATAAGGCTGGGTTCGGTGGCTTATGCCTGCAATCCCAGCACTTTGGGAGGCCCAGGTGGGTGGATCACCTGAGGTCAGGAGTTCAACATGGTGACCTGAGATCAGCCTGGCCAACATAGTGAAATCTCATCTCTACTAAAAATACAAAATTTAGCTGGGCGTGGTGGCGCATGCCTGTAATCCCAGCTACTTGGGAGGCTGAGGCAGGAGAATTGCTTGAACCCAGGAGGTGGAGGTTGCAGTGAGCCAGGATCGTGCCCCATTGCACTCCAGCCTGGGTGACAGAGTGAGACTCCAAATCAAAAAATAAAATAAAAAATAAAATAAAATAAAATAAAAGTCACCTGTTTCTTTTTACTTTTTTAAAGTGGCTGCTGGAAGATTTAAAATTCCACATGTGCTCGCATGTGGGGCTAGCACTTTGTTTCTGTTAGACTGCACTATCTGGTCGATGCTGCCTCCATCACCCCAGGCAGCTTCTGTTCAGCACCATGTGGTCTCACGGAGGTGCACAGACCGCAGCGTCCTGCCTGACGGAGCCACTCAATACACATTCGCTGAAGGATTAAACGCCAGGCTGCCCAGTCTGATTTCAGAAGGGAAAATGATGCAAATGAGCCACCTGATCTCCCTGGCTTCAGCCCCCAGCCTCCGACCCTCCACCGTCTGCCCAACAAAAGCCCAGGCCCAGATGTCTAGACTCGAGAGGCTTGGCCGGGACCAGCAGAGCCAAATGTGCAGGGAAGGGACGGTCCTGACACTCAGTGAGGGAGAACAGAGTCAGTTTCTCTCTCTCTCTCTCTCTGAAATATCATTTCTCATGGTTTGGAATGAAACCCATTATTCCCAATTAACCTGCGGTGAACCCGCGTACTTGCTGGCTTGCCCATAATTATTCATCCATAGTAATAGCTAAAGTAAATTCTGGCTGTCTCAGCGAGCACTGACATCTCCTTTGGGAAAACTTTCAAAGATGCCACGTCCTTGGTTCCTTATCTAAAGCTTCCCTGCCCCATTTTGTTTCATTTTCTTTTTTGCAGCTAATCCTTGTGAAGAAGGCATCGTAGACCAGGATAGCTCCTTCTTGACCCCGGGTGGTTGAGTGAGACGGCCAGCGCTGCTGGGTTCCTTCCTACCCGCAGGCGGAGCAGGAGCACCGCGGCAGCCGGACCATCCCGGCAGGTCACATACACACAGTTTGTACAACTGGCCAGTCCTTCTCCAAGCTCCCTTCACCCTGCCATCCCAGGAACTGGGCCCCATGAGTCCACAGAAACTGCATAAAGTGTCCTTCTGCACAATTTATTTTGGGGTGTCAGATGTAACTTACTAAGAGACCGTCTGCCAAAAAAAAAAAAAAAAAAAATCCAGAAGGAAACCTAACTTGTCATTTTAAATTAAGTGTAGCTCCTTTTGTTCATCTTTCTACCAAAAAGACTGCACTAAAGACAGAGTAACCTCTTCTCTATAATCACAATAATAATAGCAACAGGAGGAAGGCCTGAGTCAGAACCTGGGTGCGTGTTAGGAGAGATGGGGCAGATGGAGAGCACCTGTGGAGGCCAGGGTGGTGAGCTGTGCCTCCTTCCTGACACCGCTCAGCCTGCCAGGGGTGTTTCCAGAGAGGAGAGCTCTTCTGGATATTTTGCGTTTTGCAGAAGTGATTGGCTAAGCAGGTGGTGGGTAGGGTGGGGGAATTGTGTGCAAGACAATCATAGCATGCTCTATTTGGGGCCATTTCTTTCTCCCATGAAGACAGCAGAGTCTCTTACAGGGAAGTCTACAGGGTGGACAATCTGAGCTGAATCCACTCAGTAGCTGCGATGGGTTCAGGCCCAGCTTCCTGGCCTATCAGGGCATGCCATGTGACCTCTCTGGGCTTCAGCGTCCTGTCTGTAAAATGGAGATCAAATCCTTCTTGCCAAGTGAGTTGAGTAAGATAATCTTTTGAAAGGAACCAGTAGTTTGTGATGTTCTATACAGATGTAAGAGGTTCTTATTATTGTCGTCATCCCTCATAGAATGGGAGGGGGGCCTTTGAAGTGGACACTGTGATGCCCTTTCCCCCATTTGCTGTGAGGTGGGCTGCTGAAGACCCCCACTCCCCATCCCCACCTCCCTCCCCACAAGCACGGCCCTCAGCTGACTGCAGCCCCTGTCCAGGAGGTGGTCAATTCCCCTTCCTGACAGCTCACAGGCAGTAACTGCCTAATGCCAGAGGCTGGCTCACTCCCCACCAGGGCACCACTCGGAGGTCCAGCTCAGGCTCCAAAGCCCTGCCCCGGGGGACCACCAAGGGTGGACTTGATGGATGTGACGCCATGTCCTCGCTCAGCTCCTTCCTCTTCCCACCCTGCCTCCCTCCCTCCCTTTCAGGTTTCTTTCTGAAAAGCACCCCAGGAAGTCACAGGTCCTGGAGCCTTGTCTCAAGCTCTGCTTGAAGAAGCTGCTGAACAGGACTCCTGCATGGTGAAGGCCGCCGTTGCTGCTGTGGCTCTTGTTGGAGTCATGGTGACCACAGCACCAATGCAGGATGCCATGTCCTGCCAGGGGAAGGAGAACACCAATGTTTCTGCCAGACCTGCAGGCCAGGGCAGGTATCTGCTCAACCACGGGGGCGGTCAAAAAGACAGAGAAGCGGGGAAGCTGGGACTGGGAGGAGAGCTAGGGTCCCACCAGTGGTGCCGGGGCAAGGCCCTTGCCTCTAGGATTCTGGTCCTGCTCCTGTGAATGCTGGAGCAGACGCAGGATGATGAAAACGCCCCTTGCTGCAAGTACTCCAAGATTCCAAGGACAGAGAGGACTGCTGGTCCTTCACCCTACATGGGGCTGGGGACATGGGTGGGGGTCCCTGAAGAAGGGAATGGAGAGGTGGGAGGAGGAGGGACACCTGCATTCTGGGTCACCCTGTGCACGTCTCCAGACGCTCTCTCTAGCTTGTCTCTTTTTCTAACCTTGTCTCTTTTTCTAAAACCACATGGGGACTCCTCCCACCTGTCTGCTCCCCCAAAGCCGATCTGGAAGAACCCCCACGCAATGCTCCCTCCTGTCTGAGAGGGTCCCCCCAGCCCTGCAGACTCACTACCATGCGCATTTTCCTCCAGTTCCCCCACCCCCAGCGCCCACCCTCTCCCCGCTTCACCCTTTGTCAACAGCTCTTTTCACAAGGTCGTCATTACCCACTAATTGTCCAAAATTTCATTCCCTCATCTTTCTTGGTTAAGGATTGATTTAAGGAATGAGTTCAATATCCCCGCCGTCTCCAAGTGCTTATTAATTCCCGGCGCCTCCAGCTCCCTGCGCAGAGCCTGGCTCACCTCACACCACTTCACCCCACACTGATTGGTAAAGCCCCAGCTTTTAGGCCTGCAGGATGGCAGGCCTAATGTGCACTAATCTATCATTACTTCACACGGCTGGCAGAGTGACGGATGGTGGCGGTGGATGGCTCAGTGAGGGAGATGGTCCTCCGCCTCCTCCAGGACTAGGCTGGAGTCAGAAGTTTGTTCGGCAGGAGAATGACCACCACCTTTAACAGGGCAGGCAGGGGAGGCACTGTCTTGCAAGAGTGGAGACCCAAGACATCAGCAGGAATCAAAAAATGTATCCTCTCACCCTGCCTCCCTCCAGGAGCTGGAAGGCTACCTAGTCCATTGCCTCGTGGGCTGGGTATTGTCCACTCACCCCTCACATTCACGGCCCTGCCTGCTCCGTGGCCTGGTGGGCAGAGCTGTGTGGACAGCATCAATGGGGAGCCTTGCCCTCTGCTTCTACTTGCATTCAGCCAATGAGGAGCAGCAGCAGATCAGAGGGAGGGGCGTGAGGCTGGGTGTTTACTAGACTGGGCTTTCCCCACAGGGCTACCACAGGCTGCCTGTGTCATGAAGATCACAGCTCCCATCAGGTGATCTCCTCTCTCTCCTAATGCTCCCTTCCCTCACCCCTTCAGGTCTGAGGCCCCAGCAGTCCCACTATCACCCACTCCAGGGGCTGCACCACCCTGTGTTTCCCCCATACTCTGCCACACCTTTGTAAAAGTCCCTTTATTCAGCTCCCATCAAATTACCCAGCTTTACTGTGCCATCTGTCTCCTGCTGGAACCCTATGGGAACCCTGACCAATACCTCTCATTTTACCAATGAGGAAACAGGCTCAGACAGGACTGCAGCTTGCCCTAGGTCACATGCAGTCACAGCAGGGCTGGCTCCAAAACTCAAGTCTTTTGACTCTGTCTAATGAGACTTCACCAGCCTGACTTTTCTGCGTCCCTTTTACATCCCTCCTGACCACAGTATGCATCTCTTTGTATATGGGCTACCCTGGGAGGGGAGTGTTCAAGGTGCTATCAGGGCTCAAAGAACCTGTGCCTGCCCAGAGACAGCAGTGTTGATGCACCTCAAACGCCCTCCTCCACAGCACGTTCCAGATGTTGGGGGCATCCGTCTTTCAGTGGCTCTGTAGCCTGGAGCACCTTTTCTTATGGTCTTTGTATTTGTCCCCTCAGGCAACAGTGCACCTATTGAAAATGCCAAACCCTAGACCGTCTCTACCACAAGCAAACCCCAACCAAACCAATAGATCTGGGGTCCAAGGTTCCACCCAAAGCCTCTCTTTTTCACATAAGTCCTTCATGACAGAAGGCAATTTTTTTTTTTAATTTTTATTTTTTTTGAGATGGAGTCTCACTCTTGTGGCCCAGGCTGGAGTGCAGTGGTGTGACCTTGGCTCACTGCAACCTCCTCCTCCCGGGTTTAAGCGATTCTCCTGCCTCAGCCTCCCGAGTAGCTGGGATTACAGGTGCCCACCACCATGCCCTGCTAAATTTTTGTATTTTTAGTAGAGATGGGGTTTCACCATGTTGGCCAGGCTGGTCTCAAACTCCTGACCTCAGGTGATCCACTTGCCTTGGTCTCCCAAAGTGTGGCATTACAGGTGTGAACCACCACACCCAGCCAACAGAAGGTGATTATTTAGTCAATAAACTTCTACTGGAGTTTCTCCTATAGCTGTGAACTGCCTCCCTCCACCATTACCCCTCCCCTCCCCAGGAAGGAGACCAGTGAGGTCGACAGGGACAACTCCGAGCCCTGCGAGCTGTTCACGAAGGGTCCAACTCACCCTCTACCATCACAGGAGTCATTCACTGCAGGGAAAAGGCCCTGACCACCTGCTTCCTGCAGAGACCACCCTTGGACAGTTTGCCACAAATCAACAGCCCATCCTGGCAGCTCAAGTCAATATTCTCTTGGATGGTCAAGTGCCTCTGCTCCAGAACAGTCCTCAGAGGGGCCGACCCTGCCTTCCTCTATAGCCTGAGACATGCTCCCATATGTCCTCTGTCTCCTGAGGCAGAATCCTCTCCCTGTGTTTCAAGGCACCTGGTGATGGGTTGTCTGCTCACCACTTTGTGGTCCACACTTGACACTTCATTCTGGCTTGGTGTCAATTATTTCACAGGGATTGAGAACCCACGAAAACTGCCAAGTCCATATATACTTGGCCCAAGCCTAAAAGTCATCAGCAAATCCTATTTCCATGGTCATCTTGAGATGGAATAGGCTATCACCCAGAAAGCCTCCCCAAAGGGAAGGATGAGGCCAGAGATCAGAAAGGGGCTGCAGAGAGATGGAGGTGGGGCTGTTCTGTTATAAACCTCTGGTAACAGCCCTATCTCCATCCCTCCCAAGAGGGGAATTAAGCATGTACCCGAGACTTAATCAAGAGAAACTCACCCCAGTGAATTGAGGCATGGTGTAGGGGAAACCTCTGGGCTGGGGATCAGGAGACCTGGATCCTCTCTCAACCCTGCCGCTTAGCCCTTCTTGCCTCCTGGCCTCTCCTGTAACATGTGGGGTTGGTTGGATCAGATGAGCTTTAGTGCTGTAAGTGATATAACTCTGCATTTTTCCAGGGAGAAGGAGAAGCAGTGGCCTTTAATCCTGGTACTGCATTCTAGATGACCCCAACCCCATAATGCCCCTCCTGAAATAGAGCCACAGGGAAGAAGCCCAGCCCAGCCCCACCTGTGGGGCTATCTCAGCTGTTGGAAGAAGCTGCTCTGAGGAACTGACATAGATCATTCCAAAAGGAGTCAAAACCCCCAATCCCTTTAATTTGTAGATACCTTTGGGTGGTATGGTCATTTCAACAATATTAATTCTTCCAACCCATGAGCATGAGATGTCTTTCTTTTTTGTATGTGTCCTCTTCAATTTCTTTCATCAGTGTTTTATAGTCTTCATTGTAGAGAACTTTAATTTCCTTATTAAATTTGCTCCTAAGTATTTTTTTGTAGCAATTGTAAATGAGATTGCTTTCTTGATTTCTTTTTCAGCTAGTTTGTAATTGGTGTATAGAAATGCTACTGAGTTTTGTGTGTTGATTTTGTATCCTGCCAATTTACTGAATTTTTTTATCAGGTCTAAGAGATTTTTGGTGAAGTCTTTAGGTTCTTCTATATATAAGATCACATTGTCTACAAAGAGTGACAATTTTACTTCCTGTTTTCCAATTTGGATGCCTTTTATTTCTTTCTCTTGCCTATCTCTAGCTAGGATTTCTAGTACTATGTTAAATAAGAATGGTGAAAGCAAGCTACAGATCCAATGCAATCTCTATCAAAATACCAATGACAGTCTTCACAGAAATAGAAAAAACAACCCGAAAATGCGTATGGAGCCACAAAAGACCCTGAAGAGCCAAAACAATCCTGAGCAAAAAGACAAAGCTGGGGGCACCACACTGCCTGACTTCAAAATGGACTGCAAAGCTATAGTAACCAAAAAAGCATGATATTGGTATAAAAACAGACATATAAGCTAATAAAACAGGTTAGAGAACCCAGAAATAAATCCATGTATTTGCAGCCAACTGATTTTCAACAAAGGGGCCAAGAACATACAATGGGGAAAGGACATTGTCTTCAATAAATGGTACTAGGGAAACTAGATATCCATTTGCAGAAGAATGAAACTAGAGCCCTATCTCTCATCATATAGAAAAATCAACTCAAAATCTATTAAAGACTTACATGTAAGACCCATTACTATAAAACTACTAGAAGAAAACATAGGGGAAATACTTCAGCGTATTGATCTAGGTGAAGATTTTATGGGGAAGACTTCAAAAGCACAGACAACAAAAACAAAAATAGACGAATGGGACTATATCAAACTAAAAAGTTCTACACAACAATGGAATCAACAGAGTGAAGACACAATCTATAAAATTGAAGAAAACATTTGCAAAATATTCATGGGACAAGGGACTAATATCCAGAATATATAAGGCACTCAACAACAACAACAACAAAAACACATAATCCCATTAAAAACTGGGCAAACGATCTGAACAGACATTTCTCTAAAGAAGATACACAAATGACCAATAAACATATATAAAAATGTTCAACATCACTAATCACCAGGGATTTGCAAATCAAAACCAC
This sequence comes from Pan troglodytes, assembly GCF_028858775.2. Classification (NCBI taxonomy): domain Eukaryota; kingdom Metazoa; phylum Chordata; class Mammalia; order Primates; family Hominidae; genus Pan; species Pan troglodytes. Next base: position 58,178,444 of record NC_072414.2, read on the forward strand.
AATGAGATGTCATCTCACCCCAGTTAAAATGGTTATTATAAAAAAATAACAAATGCTGGTGAGGATGCAGAGAAAAAGGAACTCTTACAAGCTGTGGGTGGGAATGTAAATGATGACAGCCATTACGGAAAACAGTATGGAGGTTTCTCAAAAAACTAAAAATAGCACTACCATAGGATCCACCAGTCCCACTGCTGGGTATTTATCCAAAGGAAAGGAAATCAGTATGTTGAAGAAATACCTGCACTCCCATGTCTATTGCAGCACTGTTCACAATAGCCAAGATATGGAGGGTAGGGAGGCTGGGGTGGAGGGGGGATAAAGGAGATGTCTGCCAGGCATACCCTCTTTCATACAGTAGCCTTATGTAGCTATTTAGATCTAAATTAATCAAAATAAATAAAATTTAAAACTCAGAGCCTCAGTCACACCAGTGACTCAGCCACATCTCAAGAACTCAACGGGCACACATGGCTAGTGGCTACTGCAATGGCCAGTGTTGACAGAAAACATTTCCATCACTGCAGAGGACCCTTTGGACAGTTCTGGTCTAGAAGCTAAACTTTGTTTTTGGAAAGCGCTTCATCTTGCATTGCTGATTTTTTCTTGCTGCTGAGCCAGCCCGTTTACTCCAGTCCTCTGCTCTGGGGAGGTTCCCAGATGGTTTTAGGATGAAGCTGGGCCAGATGACCACAGGATAGGGGTTCTGTCTGCCTGAGAGATGGCCTTGGGTGTTTCAGCCACCTACCAGATCCTGACAGGAACAGTCAAGCTAACAATCATCTGGCACCTGAGAGAAGTTCCCCACAGATCTTAAGCTTCAAGCAATGACAAAGTTCACAGGCCATGCCTAGGCCAGCCCACTCCCTCCCTTACCATTTGATCTAACCCCTGGTAACTCCCACCTTTCAAGGATACTACACCTTGGGTGGGCGCAGAGGAGAAAGAGTCAGAGAACATTTTAGGGGCTCCAGGATTTGGGAGATTTCTGCAGACATGACCAAAGGGAGCTCAGAAAACCCCAGAGGTCCCTTTGGGGTCCTCATCTTCCCCCAGATTATTCATATATATGGCTGGGAAAATCCCCACAAGGAATTAAAAGCCAAGAAAATAACTTTGCTCTGATAGCGTAGATGCATGGCAGGGATGGGGTGGGGTAGTGGGAACCAGACAGCTAAATAGGTTATCGAGAAATTACAAGAGGCTTTAAAAAGTAGAAAACTTACCATAAGTCAGGCCTATAACGTATAGACAATAATTATTTTCCACTGAATTTTTTGTGTTTAATTTTGTGGTGACTATCTCCTTTTACATCATGTATTCAGCAATCACTCTTCTCCTTGCTTAATATGCACAGTAATCTTTCTCCTCCGATGTCACATATTCAATAATTCCTCTCCTCTGGTTCCAGGGGGTGGGATGAGGGGAACGGCACATTTTAAATTAGTAACAGCTGTTTTTGTTTTTTTTTAACTTTACCTCCACCAAAGCACTGTAAGTATCGTGAGCTCCAAAAAGCAACTCAGAGCACAGCACCCTGTCTGCCCCCTTCCCCAATTCCATTGCCTTTTTCTTCTTTTTTTTTTTTTTTCTTTGAGACAGGGTCTCACTTTGTCACCCAGACTGAAGTGCAGCGGCGGAATCACAGCTCACTGCAGCCTCAACCTCCTGGGTTCAAACGATCTTCCTTCCTCAGCCCCTAGTGTAGCTGGGACTACAGATGCATGACACCAGGCCCAGATAATTTTTGTACTTTTAGTAGAGACGGGGTTTCGCCATGTTGCCCAGGCTGGTCTGGAACACCTGAGCTTAAGCGATCTGCCTGCCTTGGCCTACCAAAGTGCTGGGATTACAGGTGTGAGCCACCATGCCCGGCCCTTCTTTTTCACTGATTGACTGATTGATTCAGGGTCTCACTCTATTGCCCAGGCTAGAGTGCAGTGGCACTATCACATCTCACTGCAGCCTCTACATCCCCACCGCCACTCTGCTCAAGCAATCCTACCTCAGTCTCCCAAATAGCTGGGACTACAGGCTAACCATGCGCTGCTAATTTTTAATTTTTTGTAGACGAGGGAATCTCACGATGTTTCCCTGGCTGGTCTTGAACTCCTGGGCTCAAGCGATCTGCCTTCCTCGGCTTCCCAAAGTGCTATGATTACAAGCGTGAGCCACTGCACCTGGCTCTTCACTGCCCTTTTGAGGGCTTTTCTCTGGTCTGCCTCAGGAACCAAACAGGCCAGAGAAGGGAGCGCTGGGCAGTTGTCCAGCTCCATCCCAGTTAACACAGGACATGAGGCCTCTAAATGAAAACTTGCTCTTCCTATTAATACCTGTTTGCAGTGGTGTACCCTGGTCTGTTTAGGTCACGGCCAGCTCTGTTTGTTGCTGTCCATGAGGTTTTAGCACCTGAATTCCCCAGATATTGTTTGGTTCTTCCCCTGAATGTGGCATGCACAGCAGTCAGGAGAGCAAATCCGGGACCTAGGTAAGACAAGCAGGTGCCTAGGGCAGCATTTAAGGAAGCCCGCACTCTCAGATGCTGACCCTGCATTTGCAGACCCTGAGAGTGAGTGCCTCCTTAAATGTTTCAGCCCCAGGTATTCAGCTTGCCTCACCCTGGTCCTGGGTCCCAGCCCTTCAGAGGGACCAACCCCTTGCCTGTCTGAAAGTCAGAAGCAAAAGAGAGAGAAGGAGAGTGGGGGTGGGGGATAGACACAATACCAAGAAGAAGCGATTCGGAAAAAAGGTCATTAAAATGCTTCAACGGACTCCAAACTCTGAGAGTTGTTTTATTTTTTTTTAAGACAGAGAGGAACTTAGCAGGAAATCAATCAACACACATGCTGAAAACTTATTCCATGACAAAAAAGAAACAAAAACCCCATAAATTCCTGTAGCCTCCGGGTAGCCAGTGTCTACTGCTGCTAATTAATTTTCCAGTACTTTCACTCTCCGGATATCTCAAAACAGGGTCAATCTGTCAGCCCCGGGAAGCATCACAGCCCCAGCTCTAGGAGGTTGGTGACTCTGTTTTGTTTTGGTTTGTTTTTGAGATGAAGTCTGTCTCTGTCATCCAGGCTGGAGTGCAGTGACATAATCTCAGCTCACCGCAACCTCTGCCTCCCAGGTTCTAGAGAGTCTCCCTTCTCAGCCTCCTGAGCAGCTGGGACTACTGGTACACGCCCCCACACCCAGCTAATTTTTGTATTTTTAGTAGAGATGGGGTTTCACCATGTTGGCCAGGCTGGCCTTGAACTCCTGACTTCAGGTGATCCACCTGCCTCAGCCTCCCAAAGTGCTGGGATTATAGGCATGAGCCATTCCACCCAGCTGGAGGTTGGTGATTCTGGAACTTCTACCACACATGGGAGGAGGGGAGCAGAAGAGCCCAAAGCAACTCGCAGACCTTCAGGAACAGGCTCTCCGCCTGTGAAGCTCTGAATCTCCATTCACCCTGCAGTGCACCACGTCCCTGAGCCTGCTCAGGCCAAGAGGAACAGCATGCGAGAATGTAGAGAGTGCAACCAGGAAAAACCTACCTCCCTGTCTCAGTTTCCCCAAATGCAAAATAAGGAGATTGTACTCAACCCGGTTTCAGGTTCCCAAACCCATGTTACCCCACCCAGAATTAAAGCCATGTGGATACTTATCTAATCTATGAACTCCTTGAAGACAAGAATTGTCTTATCTCTGCAAGCCTGCCCCTGCCACCTCCCCCCACCCCCACCAACACACAGTGCCTAACACCCTCCGACACACAAACGGTGCCTAACAGAGGACTGCTGGATTGCTCTGTCTCCTACTCTCCTGGTCCTGGCCTGTCCTCACCATCAGAACCAGGCAAGGGTTTACCAAGCCCTCGATAGCTGGGAGACCTATGATCCAGAAACCTTGCTCCCAAGAGTCCCTTCTTCCTGCCAACTCTATAAGCTCATTGGTATCTCCCAAAGGAACAAAAAAGGAGAGAGATCTGACTCTGTAAAGTTCTCCACAGTTGAAAAATTCAAATTACAACTCCAAATAGCCTGAGACTGACAGTCATCTTCTGCACTCTGAGCCCCAGAGGAACAAGCAAGCCACTGGTAGCCAGGGCCGTGCCCTGACCCCACTCTTCAGAGAGAATGTGAAGGAGCTAGAACATTCCCCAGGACTCCAGAGCAGATGGGCAAGCAGTGAGGTTCCAGGCAGCTGCACCCCTAGGACCTGAGGTTTGGTCACCTTCCTGGGTGCCTTTCTTGAGAAGGTGACCGGATGAACCAAAGACCCTCCACGTCCCTTCTCAGGGAACCTCAATGCCACACACAACCCCTCCCCATAACCCATCCTGAGCCAGCCCCATAGAGCCAAATGGTGATGCTGTTTTCCTTCACAGAGACCCAGGAGCCCTCGCCTCACAGGCAGAAGGACACAGTCTCATCCCCCTCCTGACAGTGGCTTGTAGTTTCCTTTTTTATTCATTTTTTTTTTTTTCTGTTTCCTTAAACAGCATGTGCCTAGAATGAATACCAGGCTCTCTCTGGCAGAAAAAAAGGAGCATGAAGGAGAAATGTGAGAGCGGTAATCCATTGTAACACTTTAGGGGAAACTGCAAGCGATTTCCATTCTATTGATCCTCCCTGGGCATCAAAGCCACACTGAGTTTATTTGGAAAATTAAATTCTGGAGCATGTAGCATGAGGGGGCTCTAGTTAAGTTGTCTACCTCTACGGCCACAATTTAATTACATTCTCACTCTGCCTCTCCATTTAAATACAGCAAAGGAACTGGGCTGCCTGGTCCAGGCCCCTAATCGGCCCTGGCTGTGACCCTGTGCCCACAGCAGAAGAGCCTTTTGCATCTCAATTGCCCTCAGCTGACCACTCACCAGCTCCTCGGCTGCGCTCATTTACATCTTATGCGATTTTTAACAGAATATATTCATTAAAATGTAAATGTTTGCTAAAGTAACCTAATTTTAAGCATTTGCTCCTTTTCCAAAGGGAAGATTTTTATCTTAACAAAAATCTGTTATTATTAGAAACAAAGTAACATATTACTTAGGCAAAAATTAGATACAATGTGTTATCCATTTGGGGAAGAAACTAAGAATCACTGTCTGATTGGTGTGGCCTGTTGTTATCAGACTTTGAAGATTCACAGAATTTGTGTTGTTCTTGAGACAGGGTCTCACTCTGTCGCCCAGGGTCTGGAGTGCAGTGGCACAATCACGGCTCACACGGCTCACTGCAGCCTCAACCTCCCAGGCTCAGGTTTTTGTTTTTGTTTTTTTTCAGAATTTGGAGGTTCACAGAACAGTAAGATTTATGCACATTTGCATGCACGCACGCATGCATGCACACACATTCACACTTTAGTGAGCCTGGCAGAAATTTGCCAGCTTTTTATTTAGCCACATAAGGACTTTGCGGTCATCTTCTATTCTCCTCTACTATAACTTCTACTATCACTTCTACTATCATCCCAATTTCCTGAATACCAGGGATGTAGGATGCCAATCTTAGAAAGAATAGTCCTTAATAGTGAATATGTTTAGCTTCATGAAGAACTCACCATACTGTTCTCATTTTCCTAATCTCATCTGTGGAAACTTAGCTACAGTCTAGCACAGGTCTACAGACCACCCTTGGGAACCACAGGCATAGACTAATTTTTCTTAATTAAATTTTTATTTAGGGCCAATGCTGGGGGAGGGGCGCTGTGTCTCTGCCGCTTATCAGCCCTGGTAATTGAGAGCAAAGTTCTTTTCACAGTAGTCCAGAGGAACTGACCTCCCATCCTGTGAGTTCCATGAATACTAATCTGTTTGCTCCTAAATGAGGAAGGGCTCCACTGAAGTTCTCCTAGAGGAATGTCCCCTTGGGCAACCAGCCAGACCTTCTGCCCAAGCCCCACCAAACCAGCACAGAGCCTGGCATTTGGTAGAGTCTCATTAACAGTTGCTGAATCCCTCTGAAAAGTCATTGGGCGGCCCCCTCCCTCACAGTGGAACTCCTCCCATATTTCCCAGCCTCCTCCTCTGCAAGGCACCCCCTCTAAGGACAACAGCAGGTGGAATAGGGAAGGAGATAGACATGCCTTTTGATGATCTCGGGACCAACGGCAAATAGAGTCTGCCAGTCCTCATACCCCTCCACGGGCCTGCTCCCCATCCTCTCACAAGCCCTGAGATTCCTTTGAAGGAAGTAACTTTTCCTGCCACTTGTAGGTGCCACAGGTAAGCAGGAATGGCAGATAGAACCACGGTGTGTGGGTGTTTGATCCTCGGGGCCCACACCAGAGGGAACATCAGCAGAATTTGACAAGCTGACCAGCTGTCCCAAGAATAGAACTGTCATTAAGCCAACAGGGAAATCATTACCTGATCTATAAATGATCACACAGGAGTAAGAACTGTCACTTCCTTCTGAGGAGTTTGCAGAATCGGGATTTTAAACAGACCTGCAAACTGGTGCAACACTGAGCTCCCTGGAGCAGCTGGTGTATTATTCACAGGGAGAAAAAAAAATCAGAAGTTAAAGCACTTCAGGAGCTCAAGGGACAAGAGAAGGTCTCAGGGACTCTGACTATCAAAGGATTTCAGACCATCCCTGGTGTCAGCTACAAACTTAACTCAAAGGAGAACATAACTATTCAGATCCTCTGCCTGACAGTTTGCAGGCCTGCAAGTCTCCATGGTCTTTCCACTTGCAAAATAAGCGATGGGAGTTAGGGCTGCAGGCAACATGGGTCATTTAGTCTAAGACACTTCTTTTACTAAGACACAGACTCAGGTTCCACCCACGGGGATGAAGCCGTTTACGGTGGAGAGAAGCTGGAAACATCTTTAGGTGTCCCTCACCCATGAAGAGTAGCAGGCAGTGGAAACACACTATGGAGAACTCACCATCAGTAAAGAGCCGCATATCGGATGTATGCAGAGCAATATGGGTGGTCACAATAACGCGATGTTGAGTGAGAAAAGCTGAAATGGAAGATTTGTAGCACAATAAAATGTATGTTAATTTAAAACACACACACAGAATGACACGACATATTTTACAATGATACACTACTTGCATATTTTAGAACATATTCCAAACACTTCAGAGTGGGTGTCTGCGGGAGTGAGGAGAGGGGAAGGAGAAGATACACACTGTGGCTGGGCGTGGGGGCTCACGCCTGTAATCCCAGCACTTTGGGAGGCTGAGATGGGAGGATCGCCCATGGTCAGGAGTTCGAGACCAACCTGGCCAACATGGTGAAACACTGTCTCCAGTAAAAATACAAAAATTAGCCAAGAATGGTGGCTCACGGCTGTAGTCCCAGCTATTCGGGAGGCTGAGGCAAAAGAATCGCTTGAACCCAGGAGGTGGAGGTTGCAGTGAGCCGAGATTGTGCCACTGCACTCCAGCCTGGGCAACAGAGCAAGATTCCATCCTGCCACCAATACCCCGTGCCACCCACACCCCCCTGCCAAAAAAAGAAAAAAGAAAACGGATGCCACGAAGCAAAAGAAAGGCCAAACAAAAGCTGTTCATGACAATGAGTTATTAACTAAGTGTAACTGACTCAACTCCCTCCACCTGAAGTCCACAGACAAGGAAAGAATGTGAGTCCAGAGAGCTTAGGACAGGGCTTCTCAGACACCTGGGGATCGGGGATCCTGCGAAAATGCAGATTCTGAGTCAGGAGGGCTGGGCAGTGGGGATGGGGCTGAGGGTGTGCCCTTCCAACAAGCTCCCAGCTGATGCAGATGCCGCGGGGTCCCATGGACCTCACCTTGCGCTGCAAGGTCTCAAGAGACTTAACCAAGATATAAATTGAGCAGCAAAGTCCAAATAAGATTCTATATGCAGTGTGGATGAATCTCAAAATAATTATGCTGCATGAAAGAAGACAGGCAAAAAAAGAGTACATATTCATAAACTATGCTTCCATTTATATAAACTTCTAGAAAATGCATACTAATATATAAAAATGAAAGGCAGATCAGTGGGTGCCTGGACATCGGGCTGGGGGACAGATGAATTAACAAAGAAAACTCTTGGGGGTGATGGATATGTTCACTATCTTTATTATGGCGATGGTTTCCTTGGTGTATACATATGTCAAAACTCATCAAATTGTAATGCTTCAAATATGTGCAGTTTAATATGCATCAATTATACCTCCACAAAACTGAAAACAAAAAAAGAATCTAGGTGGCCTTCCTCCCCACGCATCCCACACTGAAGATGCCTGTTTCCACTTCAAGCTGAGCTGAGCAGCTTTTCAGCTAGCCTGTGGTCTCCAGGGCTGGAACCCATCCCCCTCCCTCTTCCACAGCTCCCACCATCTCACCTGGGCCGCCCTAAGAATCCGTGCCCCGATTTCACCTTCACCCTCCATTCCCCATCCATTCTCCACAAAGCAGTCAGAGTGATCTCTTTAAATTACAGATCTGACCACATCACTGCTACCTCACACCTCCTCACTCTCCCCACAACCCCAAACCACCCCCCCATCGCTACCTGCCCACCCCCTACCTTAAAATCCTTCAAGATGGAAGGGTATAAAGACCAAAAGGTGCACCCTGCCCTGGGTGCCTCCCACCTACTCCCCCTCAACCCCTCTTTCCACCCCTCTCCTCTCACTCTCCACCCCTGCCTCACTGACTTTCTAGGAGTTCTCCCAAAGCACCATGTTTCCGTCTGCTCAGGATCTCTGTCTGTAACTCCCACCCCCAACCCCCTTCTCTTGCCTGGTGAACTCCTACACATCCCCCATCCCAGCCCAGCTCTCCTTCCCTCAGGACTCTCCCTGCCTGCTTCCCAGTTCACCCAAACCAAGGCAGGCTCCTTTGCTTTACGTGTTCCTAGAGCCGTATTCCTTTCCTTCCAAGCACTCACTCCATCTGCATGCATCTGTCCCATGCAGCCCGCCACACAAGTGTTTCATTCCTGCTTGTCTCTCACACTGCATAGTACTCCCCAGGAAGGGCACCGGGTCTGTTCTGCAGCCAACACAGCGCCTGGCACCCAGGATGTACCCCATACATACTCGTTTCTTGAAAGAATGCTTAGCAAATCCTCCAAAGGGGCCATGGTCATCCCTTAGCAATGACATCTCTAGAATGTGGGGACAGCAGCTCATTTACAACCCCTGCTCCCTGCACCCTCCTCCCACCCTGCACTGCCCCGCCAGCCCCTGCTGCCTCAAGTTCTGCAGAGAAGACCCACAACCCGCCCCTGTTCCAGCAGGAACTCCTGCCTCCCTCATGTCTACCCTAATCCTTACCATTCCTCTCAAAGCCACTTTGCATAAAGTAAATAGCACATTTGCTTTTGTGGGGTTTTTTTTCTTTTTTTTCTTTCCACAATTTCAACACTGCTGTGTTTGGATATAATCATTTCCTTTCTGGGCTTGGATCCCAAACTCTGGCAGTGCCTTAAGGGTAGGAAGATAAGTGTCAGAGGACAATCTGGATTTAGACAAAAATCCCCTCCAGTAGGGCACACGCACTGGCCTGAGCATGTGAGTCCACCAAACCTCTGGACTTGCTCCCCAGACCCTGTCAAAGACTCAGGAGATGGAGGAGGTCACCCCAAAGTGTGGGGAGGTGGTAGGGGAGGTGTCAGGCAGCAGAGACATCAGGATGGCAAAGGTCAGGGGGCAGTGGGTCAGATGCCCAGCCAGCAGCCAGGCACCAGGTAGACCAGAACACCAGAAGCAGAGCCAGGAAGCAGGCTTGGTCTTTGTCAGAACTTCAGAGCCCTGGGCAGTCCTAGGAATTAAAGAGGCAGGGCCAGGCAGGGGCTCAAAAGGTCAAGCACACAGCCAGGCACACAGTTCAGAGGGTCTGGAGCTCCAAGCTGCTAGTTGCCTTCACTCCTGCCCTTCTCTGTGCCATAGCATTTGCTCATCATTTCCCTGCCTGAGTCCTACTGAGGACCACTTCAGCAGCTACTGGGGAGAGGTGGGGGCAGCCCCAGGACCTTCCTTCATAGGGTTCAGCTTCACCTAGACAGATGAGGACATGGAAAGGAATGGATGCCCATGAGCCCCAGACCCAGGTTGACCACTCCCCATAATTTTCAGGCTTCTCTATCACTTTAGATGTCACTGGAGAAGAGGAGGAATTTAACAGCATAGACCCTCTGGGAAGCAGAGAGGGTGACTCATGGTGAGCTTCCCCTGGGGTCTGGAGTGTGGCCCAGGAGGCTAGAGTTTTTGGAAGAAGAGCAGTTTTTGGAGCTGGGCAGCCAGCAGTAGTCTGTCTGCCCCGGGACTGGCCAGCAGCCTCTGGGCCCTCTCTGGGGTGCCGGGACCTCAAGCCTTAAAGGAATCCCTTCTCTGCCCCCAAGCCATTGGAATTTGCCCTGTGGGGAAGGAGCTGGCATCATTCTCTGAGGGCTTAGAGCTCACCCAAGACAGTTTCCAGAAAGGAGACTGTAGGACAGGAAACAGGCCAGCTGCACATATTAGGAGATCATCCTCAAGCAAAGGCACCTGACAGATGTCTAGCTATGGGAGCACTCCCTGTCTCCATCTCTCGAGCCCCGGGCTGTGTCCATCACCGAGTGGTCCTGATCCAGCTAAGTCAATCACCCCTGCTGAGCCTCCACCCACTCACCCCGTGGACAGGGAATCAAATGCAGAGGCAAATGCCGTTTGTGTTAACGACAAAATCTAACTGAGAGATGGTCTAGACAGGTTTTCTCTCTGTCCTGTTTGGCCATGAAAACAGACATGATGATCCTCATTTACAAAAGGGGAAACTAGGATTCAGAAAAGTCAAGAAACTTGCCCAGGGTCACAGAGCTACTGATGGCTGAGCCAGGCCTTAAACTAGAGGCAGCACCGGCTTTGAAGTGAATCCTATCTACAATTTTGTCTTAGCTCTGCTGCCTACCAGCTGTGTGTGGCCTCAGGTGCATTATTTAACCTCTCTGAACCCCAGCTTCCTCTCTTAACAAATGTGTTAATTATGATCTATCTCTCAAAATGCAAGGAAGGATGAACTAAGATGAAATATACGAGAGTGATGGTACATGGAAAGCAGTTAATGTTTGTTCCTTCTTTCCAATTCCAAATCTTAAAACATATTGTTTTGGGATAATTCCAACGTGGAGGTTACAAAGGACTTTCCTGGGGAAAGGGAAGCATTTCTCAAGAGATTGGAATCTAGGAACACGCCTGGCCAAGCACTTCTCTGTCTTCACTGATGCCAGCTCCTTTGTTCCCATCCCTCTCTCTGTGAAAGGACAGAAAGAGCAGGCCTTCCCAGATACCTGCCATGTTCTTCCACACACAGGGGAGCCCAGCTCCCTGTCCACTGGGGCACCCACCTGCTCTCTGTGGCTCAGTGGCTGAGCCCAGGCCTGCCTCTGAGGGTGGAAGTCCTGTTGACAACCCTGAGACTGGCCACAGCTAGAGCGTCGCAACCAGGAACCACCAGGAGAGAGGCTGCCCCTCACACCCCCACCTCTCATTCCAGCAGGAAGGCTCTGGGTGGAGTTGGTGGCATTACGGCAGTCTTGTGTACTCACACGCAGAGCACGGTCTCTCCTACCTGGGACTCATTTCCCCTCATCCACAACCCTCGGAGGGGAGGAGCAATGGAACAGAGAGAAAAATGCCAAAAGATTGGCCAGGGTCCTGGGGCTTGATCTCAACAGCCCAGAGCTCAAGCTTCAGTCCATTTCCATGTACGATTCCAGCATCCTTAACGAAGAGTCCCACGTGCTTCCTGAGGATCCGCCAGCCGGCATCATACCTATGGCTTCCCTATATCAATGTGAACTCCATGATTTTGATAACTGAACTGTGGTTATGGAAGAGAATGCCCTTGCTTTTAGGAAATACACATTGAAATGTTGAGGGATAAAGGGGCATCTCGTCTGCAACTATCAAGCAGTTCAAGTATACACGCATGCACACACTTCCAACCTTAGCACTACTGACGTTTTGGGCTGGATAATTCTGTGCTGGGGGGAGCCGGAGGACTGTCCTGTGCACTGTAGGACATCGAGCAGCATCCCTGGCCTCTATGCACTAATGTAGTAACACCCCCCCATGCCCCATCCTTACCCCAGGCATTTGAAACAACACAATTGTCCAGAGATTGTCAAATGTCTCCTGGGGGACAAAAATTGCTTCTTGTTGAGAACCACTGGGGATCTATATATATATGAGAGAGAGAAGGGTAAAGAATATAAATTCTTGGTACTGTTTTTATCTTTCCTGTAACTTTCCTGTAAGTCTGAAATGATTTCCAAATAAAAATTGTTTAAAAAAAATAAAATTGTATGAACACTTATAACATGAAAAGAAAGAAAGGAAGAAAAAAAAAACCTTGCCAGGTTACAGCCCTCTCTATGTCTGCCCCAAGGCCCTGACTCCCTTTGCTCACAGATCAGGGATCCCACAGTGGAGGGCATTTAACCACGGGTCAGACCCTGCTAGACCTTCCCGCACACACGCTCATGGAAGCCCCATACTGGCTTGGTTCTGGCTTCCCCTCTCTGCAGATGGGGACCCCAGGGCCCAGAGGGAGGATCCACCTTGCCTGAGGCCCTGCAGCTGGGAGCACCAGTAGATACCAGTACCTGAACCCAGTATGCAGACTCCTGGCCTTCTCCTCCCCTCCACCTACTGGCCCTTGTCTACCCAGTGAGCCTAGACAGCCATCTGGTGTTTTCCCTAGCCTCCATCAAGCACCCCACAGAGCACCAGGTACCAAGCACTGAGTGGACACCCTTGCAGAAAGAAAATCGAAAGTTAACCACATGTGCAATTTTTTTTCTTTATCCTGTTTTCCTAAAGGGGGTTGCAGGGCTGGGCAAAGTTGCCTTTCAGATGCTTCCAGTCAGCAGATTTTGCCTCCTACCTTCGCCTTACAATCTGTGATGATTCTGAGTGAAGCTGGCTAGTTGCCATTTGAAGCAAATTGGTTATCCAGGAAAAAGCAAAAGAAAAAACTTTAAACAAACAAATAATACAAGGAAAGCCATGGGGGAGGAGGGATGGGGAGAGAAGGAAAGTAAATTGCACAAATGCAAATTAGAATTATTTAAAAATTAAAAGTTACTTTAAATTATTTAACCTAATTACCACCCCATTCTCCCAGGGAGACAGTCACTTGTGTTCTGCGGAGCACAGAGGATTAAGCAGAATCCTCTGGCACTAGGGAGGGGAGGCCAAGGAATCCAAGCTTCAAAACCCCTCAGCATGCTGGGGTGGGGTGGAGGCTGAGGGGAGGGGGACAGATGCCAGTGGGAAGGGGACATGTAATAAACATAATGAATGTGGGTATCACACTTCATGCTTTACAGAGCACCTGCTCATTTTCTTTAATCCTCATGACTGCCGGAGGGGCCTGCGTTGTTATCCCCATTGCACACATGGGGAAGCTGAGGTTGAGGCCCAAGGTCACACAGGTGATAAGCAGTAAACACAGGCCTGAAGCCCTGCAACCCTGGGGCCTGCAGGAGCCCTCTCAGGTCTGCTGGGCTAATCCCCAGGAAGGACAATGAGAGGGGGCACAGGAGAGGGCACCACTGGAGTCTCATCCTGCCTCTGCTGCTTCCCTGCTGAATGATCTTGGGAAAGAAACCTCACCTCTCTGAGCCTCAGTTTCCTCATGGAAAAGATGGAGATGCTACTTGAGAGGCTTGCGGGGGACAAGATATCTAAAGCCCCTGGCACTTAGTAGGTGCTCAAATAATGGGGCCTTAGAGTTCCAATGAGCAACAGGGGAAAGATGAGGGGCATTAAATCCCTACACGAAAGCAATCGTATTCTTCTCAGGAGGCTGAAATGAGAGGATCACTTGAGCCCAGGAGTCAAGGCTGCAGTGAGCTATGATTGTACCACTGCACTCCAGCCTGGGTGATGGAGCTAGAGCTTGTCTCCAAAAAACAAATTGTATAAAGCCCAGTGACCTGTCAAGCCAGTAGTTCTCAAATGGGCTGCATACTGGAATCATCAGGACACTTTCAGAACTCCTGAAGCTCATATGGGCCCCCAGAGCAATCAAATCTGGATCTCAGCATGTCTAAGCTCTCTGGGTGATTCCAATGTGCAGCCACAGTTAAGGACTTCTGCGCTAATCTGTCTCCATTAGGATACAACACAATGGCATGGATTATTCTGCAGTTGGAAGGATTTAGGGTAGACACTAAATGGGGCTTTTCTTTTCTGTAAATTGCTTTGTAGAGGTGGGGGTCTTGCTATGTTGCCCGGGCTGGTCTCAAACTCCTGGCCTCAAGCGATCCTCCCACCTCAGCCTCCTGAGTCACTAGGACCGCAGGTGTGAGCTTTTCTAGAAGCCAGGTCCAAGGAAAGATGTAGAGTGTCTATGGGAATTGGTAAGAGCAGAACTGAGCCCTTTGTGACCAAGGAAGGAAACAGGAGGAGGGGGCAGGGGCCTTCCAGAGGTCCTCCTCAGACACACTTGAGACTAAACCAAGCAAGGTCCCTCCCTGGTAGGTAGAAAGGGAAAGGAGTGGAGGAAGAGGGTTTGTAGGTGGCCAAGAGATAGCACCCCTCAAAATGCCTGACCTGTCTGAGATCCTTGCCCACCTGAGACCTCCAGAGGTGACCTGACAGCCTTCACCCCACTGAATCTCGGGACACACATGCCCTCCCTGGCGCCTCCATTCACCCCCCACAGCACACTAAGATTCACAATACACTCCATGCTGTGTCAGGCCCTGGGCACTACCCAGGGCTTCAATTTCCTTTTTATTAGTCCAGGAAGGGCCTAATTTGCATGTCATTTGCATAAATTTGCTTGTTTCAGTTCAAAAAAGACCCCAACTCCAAGCAGGTGAGATAAAATAAATTGGCTTATTTATTGTCCCTCCTGCTGCAATTGTATTCCAACCTAACATCAGGCTTCACGGAGTGTTCACAGGGGAGACTTTATTACAACACCGCAGCCTGGAGAGAAACTGCTGGAGGTGAGGACACAGCCCGGCTGGACTTCCAGGGATGGAAGAAAAGCAAGTTTCTCCCCCCACATCAGGCCAGACTTAAGTTGGAAGGCTGCCTCTGAAGAAGGAACACAGTGGATTCACTATTTTAACTATATCCCTCCCCCCGCCAAAAAAAATAAACAGCAAAAATCCTACTTTGCTATCCCATCCTGCAATGGGGACCACGGTGAAGTCTGAGCCCGGGCTGGAGGGAGGGCCGCTTTCTGGGCTGGCCATTTAATTGATTATCGACACATTCTCAAGGCCAAAGCACAAAGGATTCGGCTGACTTTTAAGGTCCCTCCTGACTAAGCTTCTATACAGGGGTTTCAATGCATGCTCTGCATCACATAGTTGGGTGGAAAAATCCATTATCTTAACAGCTGGCACCAGGATGCCTCTGGGGGAAGAAAATCTTTGATATATTGTCTGGGGGACCTGGACCCTGAGGGTCGGGGTTGGGGGGCTGTTAAGTCTGGCAACCACAGACGGAGCAGCACTGAGGCAGTACCAATGCAGGGCACTCATCTGCCTTCCCCCTAGGGGAGAGGAAGGCAAGATGTGGTGGGGCACAGGAGCGATGAGGGGTGACCAGTGAGAGTACCTGGTATCACAGCGGCCTCAGAGCAAGCCATCAACCCGGTTCAGATGCCCCCTTGAGGAGGGCATGGGAATGACACTGTCTTATCTTGATTTCAAAGGCCTGGGGGACCCCAGTGGATGCCTGGGTTATAATCTTAATAAAAAGACCTACTAGGTGGGACCCGGTGGCTTACGCCTGTAATCCCAGCACTTTGGGAGGCCGAGGTGGGTGGATCACAAGGTCAAGAGATCGAGACCATCCTGGCCAACATGGTGAAACCCCGTATCTACTAAAAATACAAAAAAAAATTAGCTGGGCATGGTGGCACGCGCCTGTAATCCCAGCTACTCAGGAGGCTGAGACAGGAGAATTGTTTGAACCCAGGAGGCGGAGGCTGCAGTGAGCCAAGATCACGCCACTGCACTCCAACCTGGGCGACACAGCAAGACTCCGTCTCAAAAATAAATAAATAAATAAATAAATAAATAAATAAATAAATAAACCTACTAAATAAATGGTAGTTCAACAAATATCGAGGGCTTACTCTGAACAAGGCATTATGCTGAAATCGTCATAATGGCCAGGTGCAGTGGCTCACACCTGTAATCTCAGCACTTTGAGAGGCCGAGGCGGGGAGATCACTTGAGGCCAGGAATTGGAGACCAGTCTGGCCAACATGGTGAAACCCTGTCTCTACTAAAAATACAAAAAATTAGCCAGGTATGATGTTGTGCACCTATAATCCCAGCTACTTGGGAGGCTGAAGCACGAGACTCCTTTGAACTGAGGAGATGGAGGTTGCAGTGAGCCAAGATCATGCCACTGCACTCCAGCCTGGGCGACAGAGAAAGACTCCATCTCAAAAATAAAATAAAATAAAATCTTCATAATGAGCCTAGGATATAGGTTTTATAATGACCCCAATTTACCAATGAGGAAAACTGAGGTTCAGAAAGGCTACATAATTTGCCCAAGGTCACAGAACTAGAAGGTAACAGAGCCAGGATTTGTCCCTTAACCACCACTATATACAATACTAGGCAGGCTTCTCAGCCGTCCCATAAAGGCAGGAAGAGCAACATTATTGGAGATGAGGAGCCAGCATTTCTGTGAATCTGATTCACCTAAAATCATCAGCTAATAGGTAGGATCTTCTGATTCCTGGCATGGCGCCCTTTGCACTATATCATTTTGCCTCCGTCTGCGATGTCACCAACATCAAATGATTCTATAATTTGGTACTACCTATTCATTGGCAACATGGCACCTGGCAGCGGTGTGATGGAGAGGAATAGGTCAGCACCAAGGCAGCACCAAGGACATTCCCAAACATCCCAATCTTCCCTAAATTGGGAAATATTCACTGGAATGAACCAAACAATCCCTGGATCGATATAAATCCTTAAATCCATTTCTGTTTTCAGATTAGTACCATGTGTTAACAAACTGTCAGTATACAAAGGCAGAACCCATGCCGAATATACCATTTTAACATTTTGTGAAGACTCCTAGGTACTTCTAGTTATGGAAAAAAATCCTGTTCTTTGACTCCAAACCCATTATGAGTCTACATGTTGTGCTCACATCCTCCCTCTAGATGTCTGGGCTCAGACTGAAGCTGACTCATTTGTGTTCATATAGCTGCTCAGTGACTGCCTGGACCCTTTCAAAAGCTTTCGACTTCATTCATTGATTCATGCAACAGAAATCTGTTCAGCACCTACTAAGTGCCAGACACTGTGTTAAGCACAAGAGGTACAAGGTTAAGTAAAGTAGGTGCAGACCCTAAACTCATGGAGCTTACAGTCCTCTAGGAGAGCAATATAATAGAATAATTAGATAAGTATATAAGTACTAACTATAATACATTTACAGTTAACTCATGAACTTCAAGGGTCCACTTACCCACAGATTTTTTTTTCCCACCAAATATAGATCAAAAATACAGTATTTGTGGGATGTGAAACCAAGGACATGGAGGGCTGACTTTGTATACGTGGGTTCTGCAGGTTCAATTACAGAACTTGAGTTTGTGTGGAATTTGGTATACGAGGGAGTCTGGAACAGTATATGTCCCACATATACCAAGGGAAGGCCGTATATTAGTTTGCTCAGGCCGCCGAGCAAACTAATATACAGCCATATATTATATTATATTATTCTATTATAAATATATTGCTTTCCTGGAGGACTGTAAGCTCCATGAGTTTAGGGTCTGCACCTACTTTGCTTAATGTAATAAATACCACAGAACAAGTAGCTCAAACAGAAATTTATTTCCTCAGTGTGAAGAGTCTTTAAAGAACTAAAAGTAGATCTACCATTTGATCCAGCAATCCCATTACTACATATCTATCCAGAGGAAAAGAAGTCATTATACAAAAAAAGATACTTGCACATGCATGTTTACAGCAGTACAATTCGCAATTGCAAAAATATGGAACCAGCTCAAATGCCCATCAATCAATGAGTGGATAAAGAAAATGTGGTATATATACCATGGACTACTCAGCCACAAAAAGGAATGAAATAATGGCATTTGCAGCAACCTGGATGGAACCGGAGACCATTATTCTAAGGGAAGCAACTCAGGAATGGAAAACCCAACATCATATGTTCTTACTTATAAATGGGAGCTAAGCTGTGAGGACACAAAGGCATAAGAATGATACAATGAGCCGGGCATGGTGGCTCATGCCTGTAATCCTAGCACTTTGGGAGGCCGAGGCGGGTGGATCACCTGAGGTCAGGAGTTCAAGACCAGCCTGGCCAACATGGTAAAACCCCATCTCTACTAAAAATATGAAATTATCCGGGTGTGGTGGCACACGCCTGTAGTCCCAGATAGTCAAGAGGCTGAGACAGGAGAATCGCTTGAACCCAGGAGGCAGAGGCTGCCATGAGCCAAGATGGCACCACTGCACTCCAGCCTGGGTGAGACAGAGCAAGACTCTGTCTCAAAAAACAAACAAACAAACAAAAAGAATGATACAATGGACTTTGGGGACTCAGGGAAGAAGGGGGGAGGGGTAGGGGGAGGGATAAAAGACAACATATTGGGTACAGTGTACACTGCTTGGGTGACGGGTGCACCCAAATCTCAGAAATCACCACTAAAGAACTTATCCATGTAACCAAACACGACTTGTTCCCCCAAAAACCTATGAAATTAAAAATAACTAACATAAAAATTAAAAATTAATGTAGTTTCTAAAAAAAATAACAAACATAATGCAAAGACAAGTTTTGAACCCCGTTTGTACATTTGGGCTTGTCGTCACTTGCTGCTCTTGACAACCAGGCTATGCCTGGGTTAGCCTGCTAGATCCTAAGTGGCACGTGGTCTAGTTATGTCCATTGTCCTTGAAAAAAAAACAAAAGAAAGAAATGTATGTCCTCACAGTTCTGGAGGCTAGAAGTCCAAGATCGGGGTGCCTATGGGACTGGTTTCATTCTGAGGCCTCTCTCCTTGGCTTGTAGATCCCATCTTCTCTCTATGTCTGTGTCTTAATCTCTTCTCATGATGATGCCAGTCATATTGGATTTAGAGCCCACCCATATGAACTAATCTTATACTACTTACCTTTTTAAAGGCCTTATCTCCAAATATAATCACATGCTGAGGTATTGGGGGTTAGGACTTCAACATCTGAAGTTTTGAGCGACACCGTCAGTCCACAACAACATTCTAAGACATAAAAGTTCAGGGATATACAACAGTAAGAGCAGATAACAGGGACTCTCGGGGGTCACTGAAGGTCTCCCTAAGGAAGTCACATCGGGGTTGTGTCCTAGCCTGGGTTCCCCCACAAGCAAACCTAAGACAAAGGTATGTGTGCAGGTTGTTTATTTGGGAAGTGATCCCACAGGGCAAGAGAGAGGTTCAGGAAGAGAGGAACAGAGAAGAAGGGAGAGCAAATACAGCTATAGGCCAGTGCTGCAGGCAACTGGGCTCCATCTTACTTGGACTCCTAAGGAGGGTTCCAAAAGGTCCATCCGAGAAATGAGACGGGGAAGCATTTATCCATCACTGCTGTCCCCACTGGCTAGGGACAGCCACACTGCTGGTGTTAACCCCTGAACTTCTACACTAGCATGTGGGTTCCCTCAGAGGTCTCTCACCTGTGTCAGAAAAGCCCCAGGACAGGAAGCAAGACGTATGTGGAATGAGCCGCGGTGGGGCCCTATCAGGTTGCATCTGTGCAAAGCTGGTCAAAGCCTGTGTGGAACTGGTCACCACAGCAGGGGCTGGAGTAAGACGTGGTGGGGAGAGGATGTGAAGTGAGGCTCAAGCGGTGTCCATACAAGCTGTGAACTGCAGGATGAGTAGGAGTTAACCAGAGCGGGCTAAGTGGCAGGAAGAGCTTTCCAAGCTGAGGAAACAGTGTGTGCAAAGGCCCTGAGGCAGGAGGGCACACAGAGCACTCAGAGCACTAAATGAAGGTCAGTATGGCTGGAACCGGGGGAGAACCAGTGCTGGGAGATGAGGCTGCGAAAGCAGGCAGGTGGTACATGGTGCAGGCCCATATTCAGGATTTGGGGTCAGGCGCGGTGGCTCACGCCTGTAATCCCAGCACTTCAGGAGGCTGAGGCGAGTGAATCACCTGAGGTCAGGAGTTTGAGTCCAGCCTGGCCAACATGCAAAAACCCCGTCTTTACTAAAAATACAAAAATTAGCCGGGCATGGTGTCGGGTGCCTGTAATCCCAGCTACTCGAGAGGCTGAGGCAGGAGAATCACTTGAACCCAGGAGGTAGAGGTTGCAGCGAGCTGAGATTATGCCACTGCACTCTTGCCTGGCAACAGAGTGAGACTCTGTCTCAGAAAAAAAAAGTTGGCAGTGGTGAGGCGGGATTTGGGACATTATCCTAAGTGTGATGAGAGCTACTGAAAGTTTTAAGCAGGGGTAGGAAGAGATCTGTAGCAGATTTCTGTTTAGAAAGGTCACTCTACCTATTTAGGTGCAGACAGGTTTAGAGTGGGAAGAACGGCTCTTTAGTGACTTCTCTGAAGTGTGGCATTCACTCCATCTCCTTTCAACCAGGAATTAAGGTGACTAAGACCAGAAACTATTGCCTGTGGCAACTGTAGGTGTATCATGGCTCAAAGTGGTTTCCCAGAAAGGAAATGGTTAAGGGGGAATGTGGGGGGATCCTGGGAAAGAAACATGACTGGTCAAATCCCCTAGTAAACATGCTAAAGACAGATGACAGACCTCTAAAAATAAACCAATGGTGTTTGCTAACAGTAAGTCCTTATCTGTAGAATGCTTTAAGGCAGATGTACCCCGTTTATATGAGTGTCTAGGATTGCTTATGGTAAATAAATATGGAAATCTACACATTTACAGAGCATGGATCCCTTTTGTCACATAAACTATGTAACTATCTGAGTATATGCTGGAGATTTTTCAAAACTAAAATAGCTTTCTTCTGTGTAAGTAATAGAGCCACATACAGTTCTTAGACACTTCATATGTAAATCTGGGCAGAGTAAGTTCTGATGTGAGGAAAAAAGGCTTGGTGAGATGTGTAGTGGTCCCAGACCTCTGTCTGTCTCATTTGTGCTTCCTGATTACTTATGTCCTTGAAATTATTAGTAAATCTTAATATTGGGCAAGATCTCTGATTCATCAGAGTCTGATGCGATAATCCCAGGCTCTGTAATGTCTCGGTAGGACAGTATGTTCACTCTCATCTCCAGGTTCATTCCATGCACATTTTCCCTGCCTTTGGGGCCACTGCTCTCATGGAGCTGAAGTTTTTTGTTGTTTTTGTTTTTTGTTTTTTTGAGATGAGTCTCGCTCTGTCGCCCAGGCTGGAGTGTAGTGGTGCGATCTCAACTCACTACAACCTCTGCCTCCCGGGTTCAAGCCATTCTCCTGCCTCAGTCTCCTGAGTAGCTGGGACTACAGGCACATGCCACCATGCCCGGCTAATTTTTTGTATTTTTAGTAGATACGGGGTTTCACCATGTTGGCCAGGATGGTCTCAATCTCCTGACCTCGTGATCCGCCCGCCTCAACCTCCCAAAGTGCTGGGATTACAGGCGTGAGCCACTGCACCTAGCCAGATGTTTTTAGGTTCCAACTACATCTATACCGCCTCCAAAATGTCTTTGTCCTTCATTGTGTCCTAACAGGTAGCTTACATCCCAGCAGGAGTTCAACATTTCTTCCAATAAGGACCTCTTTAACGAATTCTCCTGAGCCACCCCCCGCCTTAACAAGGCCTCCAGGTTTCAAGAAATTTTGCCCACAGAACAAGTTATATTTATCAAGAAATAATTGAAAGCTGGGCACGCTGGTGCACGCCTGTAATCCCAGCTACTTGGAAGGCCGCAGTGGGAGGATCGCTAGAGCTCAGGAGTTCAAGACCAGCCTGGGCACTACAGTGAGACCCCATCTCAATAAATAAATACATAAATAAATAATTAAAACAGTTTTTCCAATTTTAATCAAAGGCATTCATAACTACCAGTCAAGAGCTCTGATCAGCGTGAAGACTACCTACCATGTGAACTTGACAGTCTCAAATAAAAGCAGAGAAAAATGGTCCCTTAACATAGACAAACGTTCAACAGAGGCAGGGAGATTCTTTTGGAAATTCTGGGTACACTTCTTAAAGGGACCCTGGGTTGGAAACCACTGCTATGAATCTATTTCTTTATACTCAGACACTTTGTCCCTCATCTACCATTTCTCTGATCACGCACAAACCTCTTCAGGTTCCCCCATAGCTGGTTTGTTTCCTACCTTGGTACTTCACCACCCACGTGATCTCAACGTCATCAGCAAGCCTGAAGCTCATTCATCAAAGTCACTTTCTTTTTTGTTTTTAGTTTTTTGTTTTTTTTGAGACGGAGTCTCACTCTGTCGCCCAGGCTGGAGTGCAGTGGCGCAATCTCAGCTCACTGTAACCTCTGTCTCCTGGGTTCAAGTGATTCTCCTGCCTCAGCCTCCCTAGTAGCTGGGACTACAGGCATGCACCACCACACCTGGCTAATTTTTTTGTTTTTGATAGAGACGGGGTTTCATCATGTTGCCCAGGCTGGTCTCAAACTCCTGACCTCAAATGATCCACTCACCTCGCCTCCGAAAGTGCTGGATTACTGGTGTGAGCCACCGAGCCCAGCCTCCTTTTGTTTCTAGAGACCGTGTCTCACTATGTGGCCCAGGCTGCTCTCAAACTCCTGGGCTCAAGCCATCCGCCTGCCATGGCCTTCCAAAGTGTTGGGATTACAGGCATGAGCCACCATGCCCAGCCTGAATGCTGACTTTCAAATCACTTGTAAAAAAGTTAAATAATCATCTCTGGAGTAAGCCACTGGGTGTGACTCTGAATTCACCCACAAGCCCTTTCTCTCCCTCTGGAGGTCCTCCTAATTGCACTGGGGCCCTACAACCTCTTCCTGGCCTGGCTCAGCCCCCCAACTCTTGATAGCAGGTGTTCTCCAAAGGGGCAAAGGGGTCTGTGGCATGCAAGGGGAAAAAAACATATCTCCTGTCTGAATTATTTTCTCTAAATGGAGAAAAATAATTTTATTAATTATTTAGTGTTCATTGATAAGTAGTACATATATACTTCATTCATAAATTGACGTATATTAGAGTTCAAAACTTCTTTTATAAAGAGCAGTGGATAATCCAAAAAATGTAGATGCCATTGCTGAAAATCTCCCTATTCCCCACCCTCCTCTCCTCCCAGTTCTAGTGCCCTGGGTGTTTTTCTAGCCTCCACGTCCGTCAAGTCTCCACTCCGCTGCTATTTGCTGTCAATCTCTGGCTTGCTCTCCTGCCTTGATGTTTCAGAGACTCCAGTAAACTGACTGGCCATCAACTGGGCCAGGACCCTGCTCCCCAAGCCAGCCCAGAGGCTCCCACTGCCAGAACCAGTTCCTGGGCCCACAGCCAAGACCAAAGCCCCAGATCTCTACTTATGTGAGTAATTGTGTAGTTAAGGCACACCAACACTACCAAAAAAATTTAAAAATTCTCTGGGCATAGTGGTGTGTTCCTGTGGTCCCAGCTACTCGGGAGGCTGAGGCAGGAGGATTGGTTTGGCCCAGGAGATGGAGGCTGCAGTGAGCCATGATTGCACCACTGCACTTCAGCCTGGGCAACAGAATCAGACCCTATCTTAAAAGCAAAAAACAAACAAACAAAAAAAGGTATGCTAACAATGTAAAAAAAGTCCCTTGAAATATTACATAATACAGTCCAAACTAGAAACAATCTAAATATCTACCAGTAGGGGTTTGGCAAAAATAAAATAAAATAAAATAAAATATGGTATATCTACAAGATGATCTATCAGCAGCCAATTACAACCTTCTAATAACATTAGGAAATTCTCAAGTTATAAGATGAAATGCAAAAGCAGATCTATATACAAATCTGTATACGGTATAACCTCAACTATGAATACGTCAATATTCACAGAAAACAAGCCTAGAAGGAAACATACCAAAATGTTGCCAGAAGCTTTCTTTGCCTTTGCCTCCTTCAATAGTTCAACAATTCTCCAGTGAGGCTCCTTATGTGTGTGGCACTGAGCTAGGCCCTGCTTTACGGAATCACAGCTGATTTTGGTTTTCTACTTTATACGTTTCTGGGTTTTTGTAGTTTTCTGTAAAGAACAAGTTTTACTTTTACATTTACACAAAAAAAAACAGAAACAAACAGTGGTTTTCTTATGAGAGCTTGTACCGTAAACCCAAAGACTTTTGAAATCTGAATTGTATGTATTGATTCCTGCTTGCTTACATTTTTTCACTCCTTGTAAGACTCTCTAGGGGATAATCAGGTATGGTTTCTTCGAGAGAAATGATTATACTTTTCCTAGGTAGTTATTTTCTCTAGTAATTCAGGGGTCTTACCTCATGATCAGTTATCCTCATCCCTCCCCCCGCCTTAGTTCCAGGGAGGTGACAGGAAGGACAGAGCCTAGGCTACCCAACAAGGAGGCTGTGACAACAGCAGCCACCTCCATCTCCACTGGAAGAGTCAAAAGAGATTATACGTCTACATGAAGGAGTGAAGTTAAACTTAAGGCAGAACCTTCCTATTATTAGCATGGCTGTTAAACCACAAACTGAGGTGATTCCTGACTCCAGCGGGGTGCAGAAGTGGGCCGGGTATGAGCAAGCTCACTCTGAGGTAGGGGTTGGTGAATCGCCTCTGAGGTTCCTTCCAGCCCTAAAGCCCAGCATGCATCATGGAGTCTTGGGTGAGGTCAGGTTGTCCCTAGAGATTATTGCCACTGAGATCCAAAGTACCCCTCAGCCCTCCCCACTGCCAAACAGAAGTATTCAGACACAAGCCCAAGGCCAGATGGCTGGGCTGCCCCTGCATGTACACCCCATTCAGAAGGTAGGGTGGCGAGTAGAGTCAGGACCACATGGCCTCCATGTGACTCAGGATCATAAGGAAAGGGTCTCCAAAGGACCAGCCCTGGTGTGTGATGACAGACCAAGACCAGAAGCCCTGACCGCTTGGGTAATTAGGTCCCGTAACTCCGCAGACCCCACTGAGGTCCCCGCTTCTCCCTCATCCCACCACAAGCCCAGCTCACCTATCCCTCTCGCCCTCTTCTTCCTCCAGGCCTCAGCCTCAGGAGTACAGCCCCTCCTCCACTGTTATCTTTCCCTGCTCCTTCCTCCTCCTGCAGAATGTGGGGCTGGAGAGGCTGTTTCGAGGCTGCAGAGGAAGCCCCCACCCGTAGTTGCTCTCAGAAGTTTGTTGGGGTAGGGAGGGATTGACACAGGGTAGGAGACACCAGGGGGAAGAAAGGGTAGGATGAGGCACACGGCACCCAGGGGTGCTGAGGCCAAGCAGCACTGGACAGGGGTGATGCTCACAGGATAAAGGGGTGATGGAGGAGCTGTGAAACCACAGCTAGAAAGGAAAGTGTAACAAAAGAACCACTGCCGCTCTGCAATGATGGCACCTCTCCCTGCCGACACCCTGACATGTGGCCTGCCGTTAAAAACCTGCCTCCAGGCCAGGTACGGTGGCTCATGCCTGTAATACCAGCACTTTGGGAGGCCGAGGCAGGTGGATCACAAAGTCAGGAGTTTGAGACCAGCCTGGCCAATATGGTGAAACCCTGTCTACTAAAAAATACCAAAAAAAAAAAAAAAAAATTAACCAGGCATGTTGGTGCGAGCCTGTAGTCCCAGCTACTCAGGAGGCTGAGGCAGAAGAATCACTTGAACCCAGGAGGCAGAGGCTGTAGTTAGCCAAGATTGTGCCACTGCACTCCAGTCTGGGCGACAGAGCAAGACTCCATCTCAAAAAAAAAAAAAAAAAAAAAAAATCCTGCCTCCAGACCTAGCTCTTGATCCCGGTGGGGTGGGGTGGCTTTCTCCAGTGTCCCAGGAGAGCAGAATTCTAGGAAAGAGGAATGGCAGATGGGGGGCTGAAGCCATGGTAAGTGCTGAGACCCCCAATGTACATTCACGCGTGCATGCACACACACACACAAGTGATACACACACACACTCATCACGCATGCACCAATACCTTACCTGTGCACACCCACCATATATGTAGACAAATATGTGCATATACAACCCCAAATGCGTACACACACCACACATGCAGCCACCAGCCATTAGAGTAATCAATGCCCAGTGCCTGCTTGGCAGCCCATTTGAACCCCTGTGTTTTCACAATGAAATATTTAATGGCAGTAGAGAGCAATCACACCCGTGGTGAGCGGGCATGACGGCCCTCCATGCTAAGGTTGGGCTCCCTTCTCCTTGGTAACAGCCACTCAGGCGGAATGAGGAGTGGGCAGCACTCCAGCCCCTCTGGAGGGAAGGAGCATGCTGCAGCTGGCCTGGCAGTCTGCTCTTCAGTCTCCGTGACCCCTAGGGGCGGCCCTGGCCCCAGCACACCTGTCTCTGGCCTCCCCAACATCCTGCTCACCCTCCTTTCCCTCAGTATCTCTGAGCAACAGCACCCTGATCCCCAACTGTCCAACCAACACAGAATGTCGAGGAAGTCCTTCCCTTTCTGGAAACTTCCTTTGGGCCTCTGGCTGGATTTCCTTCAGGACTGGTCAGTTTCTTTCAGGACTGCCAGTCAGGACTCTGCTCCCCTCTCCAGAAGCTCTGGCGCCCACCGGCAGGTAAGTAGCCTCTCAGAGGGCGAGGGTCTGGCCCATTTGGCACCGAGGCAGCATGTAGAAAGCAGGTATGAACCATGTCAGGAAAAGACGCCACTTATTTCAGCCGTGCTGACCTGGTCTTTCCACCCTCCAGGGCCTGAAGGAACTGGCTAGAGGCATCCGGCTGTAAGACGGGTGCTATTCTCCCACCCCCAGCCTACACTCTCTTAGCTACAGAAAGCTCTACACAGAACAGCTACCTCATCCTCAGTTCACCGTCCGAGGAGAGGAGTTTCCAGATCCTGGACTCACGAAAGTCAGCCCCAGTACTCACATACCTCAGCCCCCTGCCCCTGTGCCCACCCCAGCAATCCCAAAGCACCTCTGCCATCCCAGCTGCCTGAGCCTGCGCACTCAGCCACCCCCAAGTGGGGTAGGAGCTGAGACCTTCATGGAGGTCGGAGAGCATCGGGCCACTGATTCCAAGGGCCCGCCTCACATGCAGGCCACCATGTGGTATTTACGGGCATGATAAATTCTTTGCAGTGGAAGGGAAAAGTCACTTTGAATTGCACCCACCACTCTGGCTTCTCAAGAAACAGCATGAGTCAATTTTTGTTCTTTCATTTGGAACTGGCAACTGAGGCCTTCTAGTCAGACTCTGGGGTCCCAGGGCAGAAGCTGGTGTACAAAGTCTAAGTTGTCCTAAATCTAAACTCTGAGTATGTGAGGGTGACCTCTCAGGCCCTCTCCTGCACCACAGCTTACCTGCTTACAAGAAAGACAGGATCCCAAGGAGAACTCTGACCAGAGGTCCCCAGAGAGAAACTGAGTCAGAGAGTCCCAGCTTTGACCCCCTAAGCACCTTTGCTCCTTTCTACCCTCTCCACCAAAATCAGCCAAAACAAAACTCTTCAAAGGTCAGAAACCAACCCAGGTTAAACAAGACAAAGGGACCAAACAACCAATGCAATAATGAATGGCTATAAGAGACATTTGGGTGACAATAGAGAAAATTTTAATATGGATTAGATACTAGAAGATATTAGAAAATTATTAATTTTGTCAGTTGCAATAATGTTCTTGTGATTATTGTGATTATGTAGGAAAATGCGGGGATTTTTGGAGATGTATGTTGACATAGGAGTGAATATCTTGATATAACTTATTTTAAAATGTTTCTGTGGGCCAGGTGTGGTGGTTCACGCCTGTAATCCAGCACTTTGAGAGGCCAAGATGGGAGGATCACTTGAGCCCAGGAGTTTGAGACTAGCCTGGGCAACACAGTAAGATCTCATCTCTATTAAAGGGGGGGGGGGGGAAAGGTTCTACAAAAAAGATAATAGTCAGATGCTGTGGCTCACACCTGTAATTACAGCACTTTGGGAGGCTGAGACAGGCAGATCGCTTGAGCCCAGGAGTTTGAAACCAACCTGGGCAACATGGTGAAACCCCGTCTCTACAAAAAGCACAAAAATTAGCCACATGTTGGGGCACACACCTGTAGTCCCAGCTACTCAGGAGACTGAGGTGAAAGGATCACTTGAGTCCAGGGTGGGACAGAGGTTTCAGTGGGCTGAGATTGTGCCACTGCACTCTGGCCTGGATGACAGAACAAGACCCTGTCTCAAAAAAAAAAAAAAGAAAAAGAAAAAAAAGAAGAAGCAGTTATAAACCACGTTTCCAGGCCTTGTGATACCAGTAGCAAACCTAGATTTTAGCTGCTGAGTGACCTGTGGTAGAAAAGGCATGTGCACTGGGTTCAAGGCCAGTACAGGCCCGCCTACCTGCCTGAACCTACTCTCTCTGAGCCTCAGGTTATTCGTACCTGTAAAGAGGGAATAATGAAACCATCCTTACCAAGTCATGAGAACTCAATAAACTTGCACATGCAGAAGCACACAGCACCCAGGGGCCTCCATCAACATTCATTCTTGTCCTCTTCTGCATTTCCCTACTTGGGAAGACCACCGGTCTAGCAAGAGACAATGAGACTCAAAATTTAAGGAAGGATTTCCACTTCCAGAGAGATAAAGTAAGCATATTTTTCCCCATTCCTTCTGCTAAGCACAACTAAAACCCCTGGACATTACATGTAAAACAAACATAAGAAGACTGTGAAAGGTAGAGGGAAGAAGCCAAAGCAACTAGGAACTTTAAGCCCCAAGGAACAACATGGTGGTGTGTTCCTTGGGTTGAATTTTTTTTTTTTTTTTTTTTTTTTTTTGCTCCATATATCCCTGATTTGGAGCTAAAGACACTAGGAACCCAGAAATGCCAATAGGAGCATACACAAAAAACACCAACAAAATCCTGCTCTCTCTTGCCAGAGGACTAAGAAAGGGGCAGCTTAGCAAGACAAGAAACTTTTAGATAATAGCCACTCAGTCAGACACAGTGGCTCATGCCTGGAGTTCCAGCTGTTTGGGAGGCTGAGGCAGGAGGATCACTTGAGGCTAGGAGTTTGCGATCAGCCTGGGCAATATAGCAAGACCCTGTCTCTATAAAAAATTTAAAAACTTAGCCGGGCATGGTAGCACGTACCTGGATAGTCCAAGATACTTGGGAGGCTGAGGTGGGAGGATCACACAAACCCAGGAATTTGAGGTTACAATGAGCTATAATTGCACCACTGCAATTCAGCCTGGGAGACAGAACGAGATCCTGTCTTGGGGGTGGTGGGGATAACAGCCATTCAACTCCAGCCAAACACCAACTGTGGGCCCACAAGCAAAGGCCAAGAGGGAAGCCCAGACTTCTGTCTTCTCAAGGTTGTACAAGGCACCTCAACACACTCGCTGGTGGTATCAGAGAAGACCAAGAAAGGAGCTGAAACTTTCACCTTCTCCAGCTAGTAACAAACTGCCCCCTGCAGTGTCAGTGGAGACCATGTGGTGAGGTGGAACTCCTACCCCTGCTCAGCTGGCACAAGTAGGTGCCCTCACTCTTTGGTGTCAACAGAGGACAAGTGGGGAATCTAGATTTCTACATCTACCTGTCAGTAACAAAGCAGCCCCACCTCCTTCCCCTGCCAGAGTTGTCAGACAAAGTCAATTGACACAGAGGTTTAATTAAGATATAGAGTCTCATATTATAACATGAAAATGTCCAGGTTTCAATACAAAATCACTCACCATACCAAAAACCAGGAGAATATCAAATTGGATGAAAAAGAACAATCAATAAATGTCAACTCCAAAATGACAGAGATGTTAAAAATTATCTGACAAAGATTTCAAAGCAACCATTACAAAATGTTTCTTTGAGCACTTATGAACATGCTTGAAACAAATGAACAAAACAAAAAATCTCAGCAAAGAAATGCAAGGCATAAAGGACAAAATGGAAAAACATAACTGAAATAAAAATCTCAGTGGATGGACTCAGCAGCTGAATAGAGGGGCAGAGAAAAGCAGCAGTGAACTGGAAAACAAAACAACAGAAATTGCCCATTCTGAATAACAGGGAGAAAACAGACTTGAAAAAAATGCAGCTTCAGGGGCTTATGGGACTATAACAAAATATATAACATCTGTGTCATCAGAAGGAGAGGAGCAAGAGGAAAAAGAAGAAGAAAAAGAAAGCAGGGCTAAAAGAGTACTTAAAGAAATAATGAGAGAAAACTCCATCAATTTGGCAAGAGACACTCACCTACAGATTCAGAAGCAAACCCCTAACAAGATAAACTCAAGGAAATCCATTCTAAGATGCATGATTATTACACTTCTGAAAATTAAAGATGAAGAAAAAAAATTGAAAGCAGCCAGAAGTTATTTTTTTAAAAAGAACTAAACAGATATTCTGGAGTTCAAAAAGTACAATAACCAGAATAAAAAACTCACTAGAGGCCAGGCGTGGTGGCTCACACCTGTAATCCCAGCACTTTGGAGGCCAAGGTGGGTGGATCACGAGGTCAGGAGTTCAAGACAAGCCTGGGCAACATAGTGAAATGCCGTCTCTACTAAAAGTACAAAAAAAAATTAGCCAGGCATGGTAGCGCATGCCTGTAGTCCCAGCTACTCAGGAGGCTGAGGCAGGAGAATCGCTTGAATCCGGGAAGTGGAGGTTGCAGTGAGCTGAGATCGTGTCACTGCACTCCAGCTTGGGCAACAGAGAGAGACTTAAAAATTAAAAAATTCAAAAAATTTAAAACTCACTAGAAGAGCTCAGCAGCAGCTTTGAACAGCCAGAAGAAAGAATCAGTAAACCTGAAGATAGCTCAAGTGAAATTATCTAGTCGGAATAGAAAAGAATGAAGAAAAATGACAGAGCCTCAGAAAGCCATAATACGCCATGAAGCATGTCAATACACACATAATGGGAGTCCCAAAAGGAGAGTAGAGGAAAGGCAGAAAAAATATAGAGAGAAATAATAGCTGAAAACTTCCCAAATTTAATGCAAAACATTAATTTACACATCCAAGAAGCTGAACAAATTCCAAGTAGGATAATCACAAAGAGATCCACACCTAGACACATCATAATCAAACTGATAAAAGATAAAGACCAACACAGACTCTTGAAAGCAGCAAAAGAGAAGCAATTCGTCCTGTACAATGAAACTCAATGAGATTATCAGCTGTTTTCTCATCAAATCCACAGAAGCCAGAAGACAGTAAGATGTATGTCTTCAAAATGTTGAAAGTAGAAGATAGTCAACCTAGAATTCTATAACCAGCAAAACTACTATACAAAAATGAATAAACTAAGACATTCTGGATAAACAAAAACTGACAGAACTCATTACTAGCAAGTCTTCCCTACAAGAACTACTAAAGGAAGTCTTTCAGGCTGAAATAAAAGAACATTAGATAAGTAACTTGAATCCACGTAAAAAATAAAGAACGTCACTAAATGTAACTACATAGGTAATTATAAAAGACTGTATAAACCTATTTTTGTTGTAACTTTTTTTACCTATATGATCTAAAAGACAATGCCAAAAGCAATAATTACAAATACTGTTGATGGGCACAGAATGTATGATGTAATTCGTATGACAATTACTGGCATAAAGGAGAAGGAGAGGCCAGGAATGGTGGCTCACGCCTGTAGTCCCAGCACTTTGGGAGGCCAAGGCGGGTGGATCATCTGAGGTCAGGAGTTCAAGACCAGCCTGGGCAACATGGCAAAACCCTGTCTCTACTAAAAAAATACAAAAATTAGCCAGGTGTGGTAGTATACACTGTAGTCCCAGCTACTGGGGAGGCTGAGGCAGAAGAATTGCTTGAACCTGGGAGGTGGAGGTTGCAGTGATCTGAGATCACACCATTGCCCTCCAGCCCAGGCAACAGAGTGAGACTGTGCCTCAGAAAAAAAAAAAAGAAGAAGCAGCAGAGACTGGAACTATATAGGAACAAAGTTTTTGTATACTATTGAAGTTAAGCTGTATTAAATCTATCCAGAGGAAATATTTAACACAATTATATTATACATGGGGAAGTCTAAAGGGATATAAAGAGAGATAAAGTTTCTATACTTCATTCAAATTGGTAAAATGACAACATGAGAAAACTGATAAGTTTTGTGTATATAATGAAATACCTAGAGCAACCATTTAAAAGGCTATGCAAAGATATACTCAAAAACACTATAGATAAATCAAGATGGAATTTTAAAATATTAAATAATCCCCAAGAAGACCAGAAAAAGAGGGAAAAGAAAAACAGAAAACAAAAATAAAATGATAAATGAAAAATGTATCAATAATTACATCAAATGTAAATGTTCTAAATACACTAATTAAAAGAGAAATTGAAAAATAAATCAGAGTTGAGGGACAGGAGAGGATGAGATTGGCAAAGTGGATTTAAAAACATGTCCCAGCTGGGAGTGGCAGCTCATGCCTGTAATCTCAGCACTTTGGGAGGCTGAGGCAGGCAGATCACCTGAGGTCAGGAGTTTGAGACCAGCCTGGCCAACATGGCGAAACCCCGTCTCTACTAAAAATACAAAAATTAGCCAGGCGTGGTGGTGGACACCTGTAATCCCAGCTACTCAGGAGGCTGAGGCAGGAGAATCGCTTGAACCTGGAAGGTGTGCAGTGAACCAATATCATGCCATTGCGCTCCAGCCTGGGCAACAAGAGTGAAACTCCATCTCAAAAAAGTAAAAAATAAAAAATAAAAAATAAAAACATGTCCCAGCTAGAGTAGCTAAAAAACAAAACAAAACAATGACCAAATGCTGACAAGGACATAAAGAAACTGTATCACTCATACATTGCTGCTCGGAATATAAAAGGCTACAGCTACTCTGGAAAATAGTTTGGCAGTTTCTTTAAAAACTAAACATGCAGGCCGGGCACGGTGTTCACGCCTGTAATCCCAGCACTTTGGGAGGCTGAGGCGGGTGGATCACAAGGTCAGGAGATCGAGACCATCCTGGCTAACACGGTGAAACCCCATCGCTACTAAAAATACAAAAAATTAGCCAGGCGTGGTGGCGGGCGCCTGCAGTCCCAGCCACTCGGGAGGCTCAGGCAGGAGAATGGCGTGAACCCAGGAGGCAGAGCTTGCAGTGAGCCAAGATCGCGCCACTGCACTCCAGCCTGGGCGACGGAGCAAGACTCCATCTTAAAAACAAAAAAAACAAAAAAAACTAAACACGCAAGTACCATATGAGCAATTACGCTCCTCAGCATTCATCCCAGAGAAATGAAGACTTGTGTTCACACAAAAGCCTATACAAGAATGTTGATAGTAGCTTTATTTGTAACAGCCAAAAACTAGAAATAACCTGGATGCCCTTCAAAGAGTGAATAGTTAAACTATGGTACAATCATACCATAAAATACTATTCAACAATAAAAGGAACAAACCATGGATAAATCAACAACCTGGATAAATCTCCAGAGAATTATGCTAAGTGAAAAATGCCATTCATAAAGGTTACATACTATAGGACTCCATTTATATAACATTCTTGAAATGAGAATATAATAGAAATGGAAATAAGATTAGTGGTTGCCTGGGGTTTAGGAAGGGGTAAGGGTGGGAGGGAAGTGAGTGAAGCTATAAAAGAACAACAGGAGAGATCCTTGTGGTGACAGAAATGCTTTTTTTTTTTCCCCTCTCTTCTCATTGCTGTCACTCAGGCTGGAATGCGTGGTGCAAACATAATTGCAGCCCCCATCTCCTGGGCTCAAGTGATCCTCCCACCTCAGCCTTCCAAGTAGCTAGGATTACAGATGTGTACCACCACACCTGGCTAATTTTTTACTTTTAATTTTTAGTAGAGATGAGGTCTCTCTATGTTGCCCAGGCTGGTCTCAAACTTCTGAGTTCAAGCGATCCTTCTGCCTCAGCCTCCCAAAGTGTTGGGGTTACAGGTGTGAGCTACTGCACCAGGCCTGGAAATGTTCTATATTTTGACTACATTCATGTCAATATCCTGGTTATGACACTGTACTGTGGTTTTGCAAGATGTGACCATTGGAGGAAACTGAGTAAAGGGTATAATTTCTTCAACTGCATGTGAATCTACAAATATCTCGAAACAGGAACTTAACTCAAACAAATGTAAAGAGGCGCTCACTCTCAGGGTGTCCAATGGCAGGGTCAGCACCTGAGAGTGAGTGCTTCCTTAAGTGTTGACCCTAAGTGCCCTGCCTGTCTCACTCTAGTCCCAGCCTTGCCTGGGAATGACAGCTTCTTAGGCCCACTTATCAGGATTCTAGAACCAGAGGAACAAAGTTTGATCGCTAAGGGGAGCAGGGGTGGGAATCATCTCGATGCTCCACCACCAACCACCCCAGGCCAAGTATCTTGCAATGTGAAAGCTCGGCTGTATGAAGGATTCTGGGTAAGGAAGCATGGGTGGAATGATCCCCTGCACTCAAAGGAAAACCGACTGCATTCTGCAGAGACAGGATTTTAAAGGGGAGAGGGACTTTCAAGATCATCTGGGGAAACCGAGGCCCAGGAAGAGGGGCTACCCTCCCAAGGCTAGATTCCTCCCTGGAATTCTTACCGCAGCATGTCCTCCTCTCAGGAGCAGGAGGCACATTAGAATGAAAGGCAAACATGGCAACATCTCTGCCTTCTAGGTAATTCCCAGCAATGAATATCGCCAGGGCCACTGGTTCCAGGAAGAGCTGGACTTGAGCCCTCAGGACAAGGGGAAGAAGCAAGTCGCAGATGGCAAGAAAAAACTAGCAGTCAAGGATGAATTTAGAGTACGGTGTCAGCCCTGCCGCACATTCCTACTTCTAGCCTGCTCTGGACCAGCTGCCCTCCTAGGCAACCAGCTGCCTACACTCCAGAGGTAAGAAGAGAGGGGCTTTGGCCCTCCCAAAGACCACTCCAAGGTGCACCTCACCAGAAACCTCCAGGCACCTCCTCTCCCACTGCCACCTCCATTCCCCTGGAGGTATCACATACATATTAACTTGTTTTCTTTGCATTTTTTCCCTCTAAGACAAGCCTCTGCCATTGGCCATAAGAAAGAAAATCATCCAGCCGGGCTTGGTGGCTCACGCCTGTAATCTCAGCACTTTGGGAGGCCAAGGTGGGCGGATCACAAAGTCAGGAGATCGAGACCATCTTGGCTAACACGGTGAAACCCCGTCTCTACTAAAAATACAAAAAAATTAGCTGAGCGTGGTGGCAGGCACCTGTAGTCCCAGCTACTCAGGAGGCTGAGGCAGGAGAATGGCGTGAACCCGGGAGGGGGAGCTTGCAGTGAGCCAAGATGGCACCACTGCACTCCAGCCTGGGTGACAGAGTGAGACTCAGTCTCAAAAAAAAAAAAAAGAAAATCATCCAATGTGAGCTGCACTCAAGGAAGCCGAGGGTCTCTCAGCCAGTCACCGTTCCCTCCCCAGGAGGGGTGCTCCCAGGCAGAGGTGGGAAGCCAGCCCAGTCACACAGCTCAATGCCTCATTCTGATTGGTCGGTGCTATGATGTGCTAATTGTCAAATATTTTGACTATGACCCTGAGTAAGACACTCTCCTGACCCACATGGTACACAAGGAAGTCTCATGAAAGTGGTAGCCCTCACCCTCTCCTGGGTATATTCAAAATGCTACGCTAAGGCTCATTTCATGTTCCCTTCTCTACATAACTACCCCTGTCAGAGAAGTCACAGAAGAATATACTGACTCATTACCCTAAGGACCCAAATCACTCATACAGACCACAGCACAGACCTAATGAAACAAAATCAAAACTCTCAAGACTCAAAGAGACCACCAGAATTTCTCTCAAAAGCATTTAGCTGAGCAGAGTTGCTCTCAGCTCCAGTTCTCGTTGGGCTCCTGCGACCCTTCTGCTCGTGGCAGGGCAGGACTGTGGGAATCCACAAGCAATGTGAAAACACTCAGGACTTTGCAATGGTGGGAAGACATCACCATGACAAGTCCTGAAGGGCAAAGAGAAGAGAGAAGCAGAAGGGTCGCAGGAGCCCTGCGAGAACTGGAGCTGAGAGCAAGAGGGACTGTGAGGATGCAGCCACTGCGAGGGCCCAGGCAGGGGGAGACACCCCAACCTCCCTCTCCTCCCGCCCGCCAGTCTCCCGCAGGGCCTCCCATTGGCCAAACCCAACCCAAAGACAGAAAGCAAGGGAGCCCACACAAGAGCAAGCCTCTCCAGGGCAGAGGGCAGGGCAAGGAAGGGGAACAAGGGACCGGTGTCAGGGAGCGAGTGGCAATCAGAGGCCCAAACGGATGGAGGACCCCTCTCACACACAGCCACTTACACACCACGGCCGAACCCCAGGCCCAGCACACAGAGGTGGGACTTGGCACCCACCTATCATCTCTCCGCCCTCTGGATTGTATTCTCCCATCCCCATCAGCACAAGCTGGGTGCATCGTGGGGGGACTGGCTGCAAAAGGGAAGCTAGGGTGCCCTCCCTGGCCCTACCCTAGGCCTCTAAGAAAGAGAGAAGATAAAGGAGGCTTCTCCTCCTAGCATGACCAAACCCTCAGCCTGCAGAGCCCTAGAGCCAGGCTGGGCTGGCCCCTCACTCTGCCAGGATCCCAGTAGTGAAGGTAATTACATTTATTTTCCTCCTCTTGGCACAGAGCCCCCCAGTAACACAAGAATGCGCTTCCTTCCACCCCCACTGCCAACTCTTTGCCTGGCCTCCATCCGCACACGCGGCATCCCCATGTCAGGGCCCATCCCCGGAGGCTTGCTGGCAGATGTCCTGAGGTGGCAGCCAGCACAGAGTCCCCACTGCCAGGGACTTCCTGCCAGGGACTCCCCCCAGCCATACAGGAGCACCAGCAGTTGGGACTCAAGTTGAAGGCTCCAGCAGTTTACCTTAAACCACGGAACACAGAAGGTATCCAAAGGGAGAAACAGCTGCAGGTTCCAGACAGTGGAGGCAGGGAGGACCAAGCTGTGTGAATGGGGTGAGCCCCTCATGCCCCGCCCAGGCTTCCAGTCCTGTAGATCTGCGAGGGAGGGCCAAGAAGCTGTTTGGTGATATCGGGAAATTGTGGACAAAGGACGGGCAGAAAGGAGAGGCCGCAGGAGATGAGGCCTGCAAATCCCTGCACTGGGGAAGTGCTGGTGAGCCACAGCTAACTGAGACCTGAAATCAAAAATCAAATCTGCCACCTCATCCTCTCCTGCTCTCTCTGGCCCCTCCTCGTGAATAAAATAAATGAAATCAGCCAACTAGATACTTCAGATCATAGCTCATTAAAGCTGAAAAGGATGCCAGAGATGAGGCCAACCCTTCAATTTATGGATGAAGAGACCCAGAGAGGGGAAGCAGTGTGTCCCCGTTCACACAGAAAGATGGTGGCAGCATCAAGGCTAGCACTCCTCAAGTGTCCAAATACTGAGCGCCTACTATGTGCCAGGGATTCTTCCAGACGGTAAGGACACAGCAGTGAACAACACAGACAAAATTTCTGCCCTCGTGGAGTTGGCAATCTCCAGCTCAGCCCAACAGAACTTTTTGTCTGATAGTGATATAGGCACTCCTGCTTTGTGCTGATTAGTGTTTGCATGATATATCTCCTTTTCCATCTAGAAACTTTTTTTTTTTTTTTTTTTTTTGTGGAGAAGGGGGTCTCGCCATGTCGCCCAGGCTGGTCTTGAACTCCTGGCTTCAAACAATCCTCCTGGTCAGCATCCCAAAGCACTGAGATTACAGGTGCAAGCCACCACACCCAGCCTTAAATTGTTTATTTATTTTTAATTAATTTTAATTTAAATAACCACGTGGCTAGTAGCTACAACATTAGACAGTGCCATTTCAGAGGATTCAGCTCAGCAAGCTCTCTCCACCCTGCCAGGAGCTAAGCTGAGAAGTGCCTCCACCCAGGGCAACACTGCCAATGACTATCCCCTGGAACTTTCAGAGGCCCCAAGATGGCTCCCCAACCAGAGAAACCCACCCCTTGGTAAGGATATGGCCGCCAACCCTTCTCCTCTCCCTGAGACCTCAGAAGCAGTTAGATATGCCCAAAATGAGCCGGCCACTTTTTTTTTTTTTTTTGAGATGGAGTCTCACTCTTGTTGCCCAGGCTGGAGTGCAGTGGCACAATCTCGGCTCACTGCAACCTCTGCCTCCCGGGTTCAAGTGATTCTCTTGCCTCAGCCTCCCGAGTAGCTGGGATTACAGGTGCCCACCACCACGCCCGGCTAATTTTGTGCTTTTAGTAGAGACAGGGTTTCACCATGTTGGCCAGGCTGGTCTCAAACTCCTGACCTCAGGTGGTCTGCGCCTCAGCCTCCCAAAGTACTGGGATTACAGGGATTACACTGTGCCTGGC
Organism: Pan troglodytes; assembly: GCF_028858775.2. Taxonomy (NCBI): domain Eukaryota; kingdom Metazoa; phylum Chordata; class Mammalia; order Primates; family Hominidae; genus Pan; species Pan troglodytes. Next base: position 58,216,809 of record NC_072414.2, read on the forward strand.
CAGAGCAGGCCACTTCTGAGGACAAAATTCGTCCCTGTCCTTGCTATAGGTGGTTTCTTGCTCCCAGCCTGACCCCTCCCAGTTCTGGTCCTCATGCTGCAGGGGAAATGACTCTCGCGATGTGATCTGGGAGGTCTCGGGCAGGGGGCAAGCCCTTGCTTTTCTGGCTGAGGCCTGTACAGCAGCAGCTGGAATGACACAGCAGAAGAAGAAGGGGCAGGCCTCTGGGAGGAGAGAAGTGGTGGTTTGATTAATTGAGATTACTTATAGGTAAAGCCAGCCAGGTAGGATCCATTGCTGCCAAGGACTGTTCAGGCAGAGACACCTCCTCTCTCCTGGGAGCTCCCACACACCCTCCTTCTCACTGCATCATCTTGTGTGTGTTTATTTGCCATCTCACCCCAAGACCAGCCTCTCCTCAAAGGAACTCAGGACACTGTGGGCACCCTTGCCACTCACAGGGTACAGGCTGCCCCTTCCTCCTGCACTAACACTGCACTCAAGGCCCAGCTCAGAGCTGGAGAGAAATGAGTGTGTGTGGAAAGAAGACGGGGGTAAGAGGAGAGGAGGGAAGAATAGGGGAGGGGAGGGGTGCAGAGAAGGAAAAAGAAAAGGATTGCTACCCTAGGTCAGCAATGGTCCTGCATGGCAAGGGCTGAGGAGCAGGAGGGAGGCAGAAGCACATGGAATGCACAGGGAAAGAGTCTTGATGTTCTCTTTACCATTAACCTCTCATCTGGAGCTCTAATGCCTCCTCCCACACACTCATACGTGCTCTCTGCAGCCCTCTGTATTAAGACCACAAAGCTTAATCTGAGTTCTAGTCTCAGTGCGTTTTCACTTTTTATCTGCTGGGCTCTTGACACTATCCCAGCATCTTTACCTTCCCTCAGCCATCGCTTTGTATCTTCGCATTGGTCTCTTAGACCTGAGCTTAGAAGGCAGTAGAGCTGTGAGCCCAGTGCAAGGAGTGGGAAAAAGAGGAGAAAGAACAGAGAATGGAAATGCCCCCAGAGGGACCACCTGAGCCCTGGGAACCTCCACATTGCACAGAGCACACCTCCACTTTAATTTACACATCTTATTTCATTTTCTTACCAAATAAACTGTCACAATAATACAGGAGCTGATTCAATTCAAGCAGAGCTGCATAGATCACATCAGAAAATGACTGATAGTCTTGATGCAGAAATTGCATTTATCATACAGACAAATAAAGTGTGAAGACATACACTCAGGATCAAGGTTTTGTCTGTACCAGAGTGTACAATTGACCTGGACCTCCCCACCCCCAAAAATGAGGCATCAGCACAGGTTCGAGACAAGATTGAAATGGGGAACAGGAGGGTCAACAGAGTTGGGGGCCAGGAAGACCAGTGGGTTGGGATAAACAGTTCAGTGAATGTTGGGAGGACATGCTCTCCAGACACCAGGCCACAGTCTCCACCTCCACTGGCAGGAGGGAATGAGGGAGAGAGGACTGCACCCTGAGAGGAACTAGGAATGGCTCCACATTGGAAATTCATGGCAAATTGCTCCTATAATTTACTGGTCTGGCTGGAGAAATGCATCTTTGAACTTCAGTGAGAGACTTTGAAAATCATTCTCAACCGAGGCTCTCCAACCCGTCTGAGATGAATTAAAGGGAATTATGCACATAAACCCCACAGATCAAGGGGACACCCACTCTCCTTCAACTGCCTGCAAGGTGATTAGACAGAGTTCATAGCAGAACAGGCGCTCAGGCTGGAAAAATAAAATAAAATAAAATAAATTTGAAATGCAGAGATTGATGGCTTCTGTCACAAAGTCTCTCCAAAGCCACAGGCTGTAAATTGAAATTCCCATTGATGCTGAGGCAAAGGTGATAGCTCAATGGCAGCTGTTGGCCTGGAGGAGTCTTTGGGGGAAGGATTCCAGATCCTTCTTGAAATTATGCACTGTCCAAGCTTGGGGGACTGCAGCCATCATGTAGGGGGATCCACATCCCAGGGAAGTGGCTGTGGTTCTTAAGGATGCCCTATCATTGCCCTAAGGAGACATTGAGGCACAGAACCGCAGAAGGATCAGGTCACATACGAACTCCCTTCAGCCAGAGATCTTCCTAATCTGGGCCCTGGGACTCTCACAGCAGCACTGTGCCCAGTACCCTGCACACAGCTGGTACTCAGCCATGTTTGTGGAAGACAAGAAGCTTCCTGCCTTCCAGGGCCCTGCTAAGCAACCCACCCCAACCTCCACCTTCTGTGGCATAGCACAGGTCCCAGGCAAACCAAAGAAGGGAGGCAGCAGAGAGGCAAGTCCTAGTGCTGCCCAGACCCTGGTCCAACCTGGAAGCAGCTGACAGTCAGAAGTACAGAAATCTGGGCTAGATTTTCTAACCCAGAAATGGACGTATCTCAGGCTGGAGTATTTAGGGAGAAAGGAGGAGGAGGGATATGTTGAAGGCTACAGTATGCTGCCCAGAACCCCCTTCAGGACTGAGGCACTCATTCCCAAGTCACTCTCTAGAATTATCCTCAGCCACAGAGAGCCACTTGGCTCAAGGATACACCCCAAACCTCCAATGCCTGGTTAGTTGGCTAAAGAGAAGGTGCTTTCAAAGGCTTGGCCCTCTTGCCTCAAGGCAGGACAATTCTGCAGGGCCATCTCCAGAGCACCCCATGGGACTGACCGAGGCCTTTGTTGCTACCACATTGCAGCCCAACTTCTCTTTCTGCTCCTTTTGCTTCCTTCACTTCCTCCAGGTGTTGACACCAAGGGCACTCCCTAAAAATCTTGCTGCATGAGATCTCCACCTCAGAGTCTATTTCTCAGGGAACCCCACCTAAGTCAGGGGGCATGTCTAGAACAAGACAGACAATCATGAGCTATCCACAGAAGGCACCTCAGAGACCAGCTGGTCCGACTCTCTCCTTTCACAGATAAGGAGCCTGAGGCCCAGAGAGGGAAAGTGGCTAAGAGAGAGGGTCCACCTGCGCAGGGACAGCCTCCAGCTCCCTCTCACACAGACTAGGCTTAGCAGGAAGACGAGTGTGGAGATGGGCCCCTTTGGATGTGGTGTTTGACCAACATGTGCTCACAAAAGGACAGCTATGCAGCTGAGGCTTGTGGTAAGAACTGACTACCCACTCCTCCCAGGTACAGAACTTGTTATTTGATGTTAAAAAGACCCTCTGTATCCCCACTAAAGTGTGGGACTGTCTTTGTAGAGGTGGCCAACATGCAAATATGTGTTCACATCTTCCAGGGCAGAAGTACCTGGCCAGGGGATTAAGGCACAGGAAAGGGAATTTTCATGGCCAAGATGGAGACAAGCCTGATGTTGTGGGTACCACAGAATTTGGAGTGACATGAGACCCCTTGTTTCATCTAATCCTTCATGTCAGACCCAAGGGGACCCACAGAAGGGAAGAGATTTGCCTCTGTCCACACAGCCAGTCCCTGGCAGAGCTGCTTCTAGAACTCGGGCCTCCTGACTCCACACGTTCCCAGGAACCATCCAGAAAGCTGAGGCCCCAAGCATCCCTCCCCAGAGAGAGGCTTGGGCCTCAGCTGAGTAATGGAGAAGGGTCAGGTCCCTGTCCCTATTCACCCCACAGCTTCTCTGTTATTTTGTGGGAAATTCGGTGCCCTGAAGCCAATAACTTGCTGGGTGATCTCTCGGCAGCTCTTGGCACATCTCCCCAGCATCCTTCTCAGAAAAGGGCACAAGCACTGCCATTTTACAAGATTTATTGGGAGCCTCTTTCTTTCAATGAAGGAAAGAGATACTTTTATTGGTTTCGGCTGGGTTGTTACAGTCGACAATCACCTATATGTCCCCAAAATTTAAAAATGGGGGAAAAATCACCCAGCATTTACATCAATGTGGTTCATCTCTAGAGGGAGACACATTAAAGAAAGGAACAAAATGAAAGCTAACTGATGAGTTGCCATTTTAAGACACTTGGTTCAATTAAGCTAAAAGCCTGTTCCCAGGGCCACAGCGATGATCCCCAAACGCTGCCAACACACCCGCATGCCAGGGCAGGGCTCATGGGGCCTGCAACCAGGGCTCCCCAACAAGAGTCATCATGCTCTAAAAGCTAAGGAAGAGACCCCTGCAATCTGCCCCCAAACTTGATTTTCCCATTTAGGACCCACTCCTCAGATCCAAGCTTGATCCCTATGGCACCTAGCCAATCAAACCCTCCCTGCTCCAAGGAGTTTCATGTGGAGATGGAGGCACTGGAGCGGGGATGAAGGTTTTACTGCCAAAATGTGGAACTTTCGTTTTTGATTGTTTGCTTGCCTGTCCACTTGCTTCACAAAAGGTGGCCCCCTGGGAACTGATTAAAACAAAACAAAACAAAAAAGGTGGCCCCTAGTGGGAAGCCAGGGCCTGTTTTGGCACTAAGTAGCCTCAGTTTTCTCATCTTTAAAATAGAATGTACTTGGACCATGAAAACCCGGATGTTAGCCCCCATCTGTTGATGGCTTGCAGTGTGACTTCAAACCAGTCCCTCAGCTTCCCTGGGTTTCAGCTTCCTCAGCAGTAAAATCAGTCTGAAGTGCCTGTTTACCACACCACACTGAAGCTTAAAAACATTGGAAGAGAAAAGATAGCCTTTCCAATAAATGGTATCAGAACAACTGGATATCCACAGGCAAAAAAAAACAAAAAAACAAAAAAAAACCTTAACCTAAACCTTATCTACATATAGATAGAGATAGAGACATAGACATGTCTATAGGGAGAGATGTAATGTTTATATATTTAAATTCAAAATGGACGGTCTTAAATGTAACATGTAAAACCTTCTAGAAGAAAACATAGAAGAATATCTCTTAGGGCAAAGAGTTCTTAGACATGACACCAAAAGTGCAATCCATAAAAGAAAGAATCAATAAATCAGAGCTCATGAAAATTAAGTGGTCTGCAAAAGACACTGTGAAGAGAATGAAAAGACACTCTACAGAGCGGGAGAAAATATCTGCACATCACATAGCCAACAAAGGACTTATATCCAGCTGCAGAAAGAACTCTCTAAACTCTACAGGAAGAAGTCGAAAAGTCAATTTTAAAAATGAGTGAAACACTTGAACTGACACTTCACCAAAGAGGACATACAGATGGCAAATAAGCACATGAAAAAAATGCTCAACATCATCAGCCATTAGGGAAATGCAAATTAAAACCTCAATGAGATCTCATGCAGAACCTCATATCAGCATAGCTAAAGTACAAACACCACCACACCCAATGCTGGCAAGGTTGTGGAGAAACTGGATCACTCATACATTGCTGATGGGAATTTGAAATGGTATAGCCACTCTGGAAAACATTTTGGCAGTTTCTTAAAAAATTAAATGTGCTTGGCAAGTGGCACTGGTGTTCAAAAACAAAACAAAAAAAAACGTATCTACCATACAACCCAGCAATTGCACTCTTGAGCATTTATCCCAGAGATAATCTCATGTTCACATAAAAATCTATATGAGAAAGTTTATAGCAGCCTTATTTATAATAGCCCCAACCTGGAAATAGCCCAGATGTCCTCCAATGGGTGAATGGTTAAACAAGCTGTGGTACATCCATACCGCATATATTAAGTTGAATAGTGTTCCCCAAAAATTCATGCTCACCCAGAACCTCAGAATGTGACTTTATTTGGAAATAGGGTCTTTGCAGATATCATTAGTTAAAATAAGGTCATACTGGATTAGGGTGGGCCCTAAATCCAATGACTGGTGTCCTTATGAGAAGGCCACGTGAAGACCATGTGCCAACAGAGGTAGAGACTGGAGCAGTGCATCTACAAGCAGCACAAAGGCCTGGGGAGAAGCAAGGAGGGATTTTTTCCCTAGAACCTCCAGTACCTTGATTTCACACTTCTAACCTCTAGAACTGTGGGAAAACAAATTTCTGTCGTTTTAAGACCCCCTCACCCCCCGCCATGTGGTACTTTGTTACGGCAGCCCTAGAAAACGAATACACCATGGAATACTACTTAGCAATAAAAATTAATGAATTGATGGCACAACAATCTAGGGAATTACACTGAGTGAAAAAAAGCCAGTCTCGAAAGATTACTGTATGATCCCATTTATATGACATTCTCAAAATGACAAAATTAGAGTGATGGAGAACAAATCTGTGGTTGCCAGGGGAGGAGGAAAGGAAGGGTATGACCATAAAGGAGGAGCACAAGGAGGTTTCGTTGGGTTTTTTTTTTTTTTCTTTGTTTTGAGACAGGGTCTCACTCTGTCACCCAGGCTGGAGTGCAGTGGCGTGATCTCGGCTCACTGCAGCCTTGACCTCCCAGGATCAAGCCATCCTTTCACCTCAGCCTCCAGAGTAGCTGGGACTACAGGTGTGTGCCACCGTGCCTGGCTAATTTTTTAATTTTTATAGAGACAGGGTCTCACTGTGTTGCCCAGGATGGTCTCGAACTTCTGGGCTCAAGTGATCCTCCTGCTTCGGCCTCCCAAACTGCTGGGGTTACAGGCATGTGCTACCATGCCCAGCCACAGGCGTCGCTAAGAGTTTTAAATCAGCAGTTCTGATTGTGGTAGTGGTTACATAAATTAATGCATATGACAAAATTCAGAGGAATATACACTTCCCCCAAAAAGTGAGTGCATGTAAAAACTGGGGAAATGGAAGTAAGGGCTGCAGTTTAGTAAGTGGTATTAATGTCAATTTCCTGGTTTTGGTCATCATCAGGGTGAAAGCTGGGTGAAGGGTACCCAAGAACTCTCTACTATTTTTGCAACTTCTATGTGAGTCTAAAATTATTTCAAATTTAAAAAAAAAATTTTTTTTTAATCCACAGGGATGGTGCTGGCCTGAGTCCCACGGCAGGGTAACAGCCTGCAGGGACCATCCCCCAGGCCTCCCAACTGCATTCAGTACTTCTGTCTTCCTCTCTGCAACTCTCCTTGGGAGAGGGCTGCCTGGGTCACGGGCTCGCAGCCGCTCCAGCACGCCTGCCTCCCTCCCACACTCCTGAATCCTGCCCATGCTTCCGGCCCCAGCTCAGTCCTGCTTCTTCTCCCTTGAAAGCTTTCCAGATTATTCTAGCCTGCAAGCATCCCTCCTTCCACTGACAGCTGCTTCTACCCTCCATTGCCCTTGGTATCTACAGACCTCACATAATTTCACAACCGTCAGAGGACCTCGTTCACCCTTTCCAGTCAGACCACCGGCTCCTAAGGACTCAGACCATACCACCCTCCCCACAGCCCTGGCACGGCTGAGCACTTAGAAGGCAGAGAGAAGTAGGGAGGGAGGGGGGACAGACCTCTCTTTATTTGAGCATATGTCTCTCCAAATTCTGTCCATATTTTGTCTGATTTGTGGGGTACTCCCTTATCTTTTTCCAAACTTCATGGGATTTAACATTTTTCCCTAAAGAACAATCTAACAAGATCTCTCTTCCTACTATAATTTTGCCTAACAACCCCCTGAAAATTAAACTTTGGGGTAAAATTCCACTTTTAAGTTGAGACTTGCTCCCTTTGTGACTAACTGAGATGCCAGGATCAAACCAAGTCTTCAATCCCATTACATAAAGCCACATAAAAGCTGCCCCGGCTAACAGCACTTTCCTGATTTCCTCAAGCTGGCCGGCAATAAGTATTCCTAATTGTGCTTGTTAAAAAGTGGATTTATGAATCCCAATTAGGCCGCTTGCACTTACGTGGCAGCAGTTTTCGATACCACCAAACCTCCCTTCTTCCCAAGATGAAATTATTTTTGGTGGGTGACAGGGTAATTGCTAAAACATAAAAGGACCCACCCGGTACCGCAGCAGCAGCTTCAGCAATTCTGTTAGGAGGCCTTGAGGACAGGCAGGGTTTTGATGGCAAATTTAAACCCAAGTTGAGCGTCCCCAACTCTGTGACCCTCAGCACACAGGTATATCTCCTGGCTCTTTCTCCTTGGACCCAGTACCAACCTCCAGATGCCCTGCCTCGCCATTCATCCTGCTCCTGATTTCCCAGCTGCTCCCCAACTATACTGTGGGCCTTCTCCAGAGCAAATTCTTCCACTCAAAAGGCCTTTCCTCAAACCTACTCTCCCCCAATCTTCCTTCCTTGAAGCCTGGTCAGATGCAATCAGCAGCAGCCACCCACAGCCTCTTGCACCTATTGCTGTTCAAGCATTTACTATATCTCTCTGACTCCTTGTGTTTGCCTCCTACACAATTGTGTTTGTCTTGTGTTCGTCTCCTGCACAATTAAGGAGCTATAAGCTTCCCAAGGGCAAGGAGCGGGTCTCATTCATCCTGGCTTCCCCAGTGCCTGGTTTGTAGTAGGCTGGCTCATTCGCTCATTCATTCATCTTCTTAGAACCTAAGTTTAAAATGAGCAAAGGATCTGAATAGACACTTCTCCAAAGAAGGTATATAAGTGACCAATATGCACATGAAAAGAGCTCAACACCACGAATCCTCAGGGAAATGCAAATAAAAACCACTTTGAGATAACTTCTTCAAACCCACTAGGATGGTTACGATCAAAAACTCAGATAATAACAAATGCTGATGAGGATGTGGAGAAATTAAAACCCTCATACACTGCTGGTGGGAATGTAAAATGGTGTAGCCACTTTGAAAAACAGTCGTGCAGTTTCTCAAATGTTAAACATAGAGTTACCATATAACCCAGCAATTCCACTCCTAGGCATGTACCCAACATAAAAGAAAATACATGTCCCTGCAAAAACTTGTGTACATGAATTTCATAGCAGTATTATTCATAATAGCCAGGAAGCAGAAACAAACCAAATCTCTAACAACCAATGAATGGATAAATAAAACGTGCTATATCCACAAAGTGAAATATATTTGGCAATAAAAAGGAATGAAGTACTAACTAGTTCATGCTACAACATGGATGGACCTTGAAAACATGCTAAGTGAAAGAAATCAGTCACAAAAGACCACATATTGTGTGATTCCATTTATATGAATTGTCCAAAACCGGCAAGTCCATGGAGACAAAAGTAGATAAGTGCTTGCCAGGGGCTGGGGGAGGGGAAATGGGGAGTGACTGATAAGGGATATAGGGTTACTTTTTTGGGGTAATTGTGGGATTATACTACAAAATTGACTGTGGTGATGGTTGCATAACTCTGTGCATACATCAAAAACCATTGGATTGTACACTTTAAAATAGTGAATTGCGAGATGGGCGGATCACTTGAGGCCAGGAGTTTGAGACCAGCCTGGCCAACATGGTAAAACCCCACCTCTCCTAAAAATACCAAAATTAGCCAGGCGTGGTGGCACATGCCTGTAATCCCAGCTACTCGGGAGGCTGAGGCAGGAGAATCGCTTGAACCTGGGAGGCAGAGGCTGCAGTGAGCTGAGATGGTGCCATTGCACTCCAGCCTGGGCAACAGAGCAAGGCTCAGTCTCAAAAAAATAAAATAAAAATGAAATAAAATAAAAAATAAACTGGTGAATTTATGGTATGTGGATTATATTTCAATAAAGCTGCTACAAATCTTTTTCTTGTTTCAGTCATTTAGGCACTCACTATGTGTGGAGGGTGTGGGTTCATGAAGGACTGAGCCCCAGTGGCCCGAACTCCTGTACATCCCCCTCCTTGGGGTGGCTGAGTGTTGGGTATTCTTCCACTACTACAACCTCCCTCAAGAGGTCAGCCCCCTGCTTGGCCCAGGAAGGACAGTACAGGTGACGGGCCTCTTTTTTCAATCAGTCATGATGGGGGAAATTGAATCAACAACAGGACACTTTGCTATTTCAAGACATAATATAATGTAGTGGTTAACTGCAGTCTCCAGAACCAGACCACTTAGCATCAATCCCAGCTCTGCCTATTACCAGCTCGGTGACCTTGGACAAGTTCCTTCACCTCTCTGAGCCTTGGTTTTCTCGTCTGTAAACTGAGAGGATAATAACATTATCTACCTCATAGGGCTGATGTGTGTGTGGATAAAAGGAATTAATGCATATAAAGTATCTGGCCGAGCACAGTGGCTCATGTCTGTAATCCTGGGACTTTGGGAGGCCAAGGCAGGTGGATCACTTGAGGCCAGGAGTTCGAGACCAGCCTGGCCAACATGGCGAAACCCCAACTCTACTAAAAAACAAAGAAACAAAAAAACTAGCCGGGCATGGTGGCGCATGCCTGTAATCCCAACTACTTGGGAGGCTGAGGCAAGAGAATCACTTGAACCCGGGAGGCGGAGTTTGCAGTGAGCCAAGATGGCGCCACTGTACTCCAGCCTGGGCAACAGAGTGAGACTCTGTCTCAAAAATATATATATATATTTATTATATATATTTAATATATATTATATATTATTACTTATTATATATTATATATATTTATATATAAAGTATATATTTATATATAATATATAAAGTATATATATTTTATATATACATTTTATATATATCATATATGTATATCTCATATATATAAAAAAATAAAGTACCAGTCATAGCATAAGTGCTATCCAAGGATTAGCTGTAATATTTCCCTAGGTGGGGGAGTGAATCTCATTAATTGGTTTAGTGACAGGCAAGGCTTACAAAATGCATATTCATCTCAATCAGCACCCCCAAGCACTCATTTCTCCTTGAGCTGCGCAGTTCTTTCCCCAACCTTCTCTCCCCTTAGCCCAAGCACGCCAGCCCCTCTCCTCCTGGGAGGAAGGGTCTTGCTGGAGAATACAGGCACAGGAAAGAATACGGCGTGTGTGGTCTGGCCATTCCCGAGACCCTGAGACAAGGAGGCAGTGTGCAGCAAGGCCCAGGCTGGGCAAAGCAGCCAGCCAGAAGGGCCCGGCCCTGCCATCTGCTCTCCCAGCCAAGGTGAGTGGCCTGGCATGGATTCACACTTGGTCACGGCCCAGCACCTCTACCAAGTGCCCATTAGGGAGCAGAGCCAAGGCTCAAACCTGCAGGAGCCATTTCCCATCCTGGGGAAGAGGCAGCAGCCCTGCCTGAAAAAGAGGCCTCTTCAGCATGCTTGCCCACCACCCACACTCCATTTTGCCTGAGTGGCAATAAAAACCAGCTCTCTGCCCAGAAAGGCAATGGCTGAGGATGCTGTTCTCCGTAGGTAATATGGCCTTCAAGAGCCCTAGTGAGGAGCGGGGAGACCAGCGCTCAGTGGGTGGTGCCACCCTCTACCTTACCAGGCTCCTTAACTGGGTCTGGAAAATTCAAATGCTTCCTAATGATGCCTTTGGAGGCAGGAACCTAGTGGGCTTAACCCATCTGGTCACATCTGGCAGACACACTCACACACCAGCGTTATGTTTACAAGCACACATTCACATATGGTCCTGCATACTTGAGCACACACATGCACATATAAACAGCTTACATACATATACAATCATAGACACATGCACACAACCCCATGTACTCACACACACACGCACACTATCATAAACACACTTACATGAATACATATATGCTCACATGAAGGCATATGTTTACAAGCACACACTCGCATAAGATCACACACTGAGGCATGCACACAGCACGTAACAGCTTACATACATACACAGGCACATGCAAACATGCTCATATGCACACATTCACTCCCACCCACTGTCATGTCCACACCCACAGTCACATGAACACACATACATACAGCAGCCCCTTATCCACAGTTTTGCTTTCTGCAGTTTCAGTTACCAACCACAGACCAAAAATGTTAAATGGCAAATTCAAGAAATAAACAGTTCATGAGTTTTGACTTGCATGCAATTCTGAGTAGTGTGATGAAATGTCGTGCCCTCTTACTCCCTCCAGCCCGGGACATGAATCATGCCTTTGTCCAGTGTAGCCACGCTGTAGACGCCCCCTGCCCATTGGTCACTTAGTGGCCATCTTGGCTATCAGATCGACTGTCGGTGGTATCTCAGTGCTTGTGTTCAAGTGACCCTTATTTTACTTTTTTTTTTTTTTTTGAGACAGAGTCTCACTCTGTCACCCAGGGTGGAGTGCAGTGACATGATCTCAGCTCACTGCAACCTCCACCTCCCCATTTCAAGTGATTCTCCTGCTTCAGCCTCCCAAGTAGCTGGAATTACAGGCGTGTGCCACCACGCCTGGCTAATTTTTGTATTTTTAGGAGAAACAAGGTTTCACCATGTTGGCCAGTCTGGTCTCGAACTCCTGACCTCAAGGGATTCACCCACCTCGGCCTCCCAAAGTGCTGGGATTACAGGCATGAGCCACCGCACCCAGTCCCTTAATTTACTTAATAATGGCCCCAAAGCGCAACAGTAATGATGCTGCTATATTGTTATAATTGGTCTATTTCATTATCAGTTATTGTTAATCTCTTACTATACCTAATTTACAAATTAAACTTTATTATAGGTATGTATGTACAGGAAAAAACATAGTCTATATAGGGGTCAGTACTGTCCACAGCATCCACTGGGGGGGGGCTTGGAACATGTCCTCCGAGAATAAGGGGTGACTGCTGTATACTCACACCCTCACATGGGCACACAAACACACGTGTGTTCACACACATCCTCTCACGCATGCACACTCACACACATACCCAGAGGCAGCCCTCCAGCCTGCCGGGGCTTCAGGCTCTGCTGGGAGGACAGGTTGCCAGAAGCCAGCAGTCAAGTCACAAGATGGTCTTCTCGTTTGCCAGGCTCTTTTCCTCCTTCGGAAAATCACAACCCAGGCAGGATTTCCAGGGAGGTGGTGTGAGGCGTGGAAGCAGGTCCGCGGACGCCTCTGAAAAGCCTTGTTCTGGAAGACATCTCTGAGGATTTCTACAGCCCATGGGGAGGACAGTAACACTGACAGCATGGGAATATCTTTTATTAGGTCAATAGAAAATACGCTGGGGTTCTGCGGTTCGTGGAGGACGCCTTCCTCCATTACCTCACTGAGTCCCTGCTGTGCTCCTTACTGATGGGATCATCCTGAGCCTCAGTTTCCTCCTGGAGCTGCTGTGAGGATTAAACAGGATAACGCGTGGGAATTGCTGAACCCAGTGCCTGCCACGTAGTAAGCCCCAGTAAATTAGACCTTTTATCCTCAGCATTATTATTAATATTGGATATTAATAGTAATAAATCCCATAGCAATCCTCTGAGGTATTATTTTCCCCATTTCATACAAATGAAAACAGAAGTCCAGCACTTTAAATGTTTTGTATCCAAGATCACACGGCCAAGTGGGAGAACTGAACTCGGGCCTTCCTTCTAATGCTAGGAATTCTTTCCACTTCTCTATGCCCACCACCCACCCGCATACCTGCTTCTCCTGGGGCAGGACCCCCATTGAGCTTCTCCCAGCTTCTTAGCATCTCCTGCAGAGAGGGCAGGAAGGGAGAGGAGAGGAGAAGGAGAAGACAGCACCTTTCTTCCCTAGTTCAAGCCATGGAAGCGCCGGGCTTCTGCTGTTTGGGACATGCCCTGAAATGGCTGTTATCTTATATTTCTTGGTCCCCATTCCACCAGTGGTCCCCAGGGAAGGGCCACCCCAGCCCACTTAGACAGTAGATTCTTTTATGCTTCAGATACCATCTTCTAAGACTAGCTGGGCCCAGCCAGCCTCTGGGTGCTCCAGCCTCCCCGTCAGACTCCACCACCTCCCCACTCCAATGACACGTGCCAGGGCATCTTGGGTGAGGCCACAGAACCCCCCAAGCCCAAGAGCTAGTCCAGGTTCCTATTCCTGCCCTGGGCCCTAAGTCACCTTGTGACTATGGGCAGGTCACTTCCTCTCCCTGGGCCTCGGTGTGCTCTCTGCCAAATGAGGGGGTGGAAAGGTCCTTTAAGTTTTAACCTTCTCTGGGGCTGGAAAGCTGCAGAGAATCTCAAAATCCAAGGCAGGCTAGTGGGGAAGATCCTTCGAGACCAGGGGAGCTTAGTAAATCATATCACAGCAGGAAGGCTCTTCAGAAAACACCACACACAGCGAGCGTTCAAGTAGGAGAGTCAATAAAGTGACGGAGCCCTGCCCAGGGGCTTACGAAGCCTTGTCCCCACCACCAAGACTACGGAGCCAGCCCTCCACAGACAGCCAGACCTGCTCTTCCTCCTCCACTAGGTTTCCTTTTAGAAGGAAGGCTTCTACTTGTGACAGGCTATGGAGCCCCAGAGAAAGAGGCAGCTGGGGAGAGGGGGTGCCCATGCACTCACACATGCACACAGACACAGAGGAGCCACACACAGCAGGACAGAAAGCCAGGCCAAGAGGCCTGCAGGGCATGAGCTCTTGGGCCCCAGAAATAACAGCCCCTACCCCAGAGAGAGGACGGCTCCCCATTATCAGACCAGCATCCCCACACGACAGAACCATCTCCTACCGCAAGCCAGCAGAGGGGTTGGTACTCATCACCTTATCACACTGTTGCCAGTGCTGGATGGTTTCCACGTGTTTCTCCAGAGCTTCTCTCCATGCTTCCCTCTGCTCCAGGCCCAGGAGGCTGACAAGCATGGGCTTTATGAGAGGAGGCCCCCTTGATCTCTGGCTTCCAGTTGGGTTGGGCAGTGGGGCACGCCACAGGATGTCCCAGAGCTGGAGGAGACTGAGCTGGGTCACTGTGATTTGGCTGCCTCCATCCCAGGAGGCCCCGCTCCTGTCACAGGCAGCCCTCTCTACACAGTTCCCTCTCCAAGTCCCTGCAGACCTGGGGGTGGTAACTGCTCCCCACTGGTGCTAGCATCAGGGTGCTGCACTACCCTTTGCTGATTTTCCTGCACTCTGCCCTCCCCTTTGTAAACAGTCCCTTTATTAAGCACTCATCAAATTGCCCGGCTTGTGTTCACCACTTGTCACCTGCCAGGATCCTGATATATCACTCAAGAAAAAATGTTCTTAGTCAAATAATGATGACAAACCCATCATGACCAGAAACAACAAAGTCAAGCAGAAACAAATTTTGGGTTAACTAGCCTTGCAGCCTCTGAGCACAACCAAGCTCTCTGTGGTATGCTTCCCCAGCCCCAATGCCCACCAGGGCCAGAGCAGGACTGTCCACAAGCCCCAGGCTCCCGGTGGGCCATGGCAACCTGGATATGCACGTGTCCCAGCCGAATGGGGAGGCCACCACTCAGCTCCCTCAACTGTTGCCAGGCAGAAATGTGGGCCTGGAGTTGCAGATCTTCTCCAGGAAACTGGAAATACATTTTTTAATGTAAAATCTTCTCTTGGCTCACATGTTTTCAAAGCAAAATTCAAGCCAAACTTATCAGTAGCCAAGAGAGAGCTGTTTGTTCCCCTACAAGTTACAATCTGGGACTGAAATTCCATCTCCTACATAGACAATTCAGTAGGATGACAGCTTTGGTGGCCCTTCCGAGGCTGCACACTCTGAATCTCTGAGTCTCTCTCTGCTCTGGGGAAGGAAGAGGAATGGCAAGGCTCCCACAGGGAGGAAGGGCCCTTGGCAAAGCCCAGACAACAGAGAGAGCTGGGTAGCGGGGAGCAGCTGGGTGGAGGCCCCAGGACAAGGACACAGAGCTGGCCAAGATGGGAAACTGGAATTTAGGTGATTAAAATGAGGGGACCCCATTGGGCAATGGGGCTGGCCTCAGAAAGGTTGGGGTTACTCTGGATCTATTTGTTTGGTCTCAAGCTCTGTTTGTTTTGAGGCTGCAACAAATTCTGTCTGAAAGTGGCAGTGGTGCGAACTTCCTGTCCTGTTGGGAAGTGCTGGCAGCAACTTTACCTCCTACAAGAGAGGGAGATTCATGTCATTCACAAAGGTCCAGAATCTGTCCTCCTTAGAACCACTGCATCACTAGGGTTTAGGTGGCTGTGTCCCGGAAAGGGCATCTCATCCCTCCAGCTGCCTCCGAGCCCAGGCAAGCTCACAAACTAGCTGGTTAGAGGGGAATCTCTCCAGTGAAGGAAAGCCTCTGGCTACATACTCCCTGCCTCCTGCTTCTCTCCTTCCCTGAATTACTCTAGAATTGCCTGCTCCCTTGTCTGGCAGCTGCCCACATTCCACCAGGAACTGTGAGGCTGTTTTTCAAACCTTCTGTCTTACCTCCCCCACTAGATTGTAAGCCCTCTGGCAGCAGGGCTGGTTTATAAACGTATTTCCCCTCAGGGCTCAGCCCAGCTTCTTACAAATGGAGGTCTATAATATCCACATTACTGGGCATTTTTGGTGATGTGACTAGAGACAGTAATAAGAAATTATAAGCATACTAATAATGATGACAGATGCCTTACATCTGTGCAGCACTTTGAACTTTAGGAATAAGAATAATAAAGTTAATAATAATAATGATAGATGTCTTACATTTGTATAGCACTTTGAAGTTTGCAAGGCACTTTCATAGACTTAATTTCACCTCATCTTCAAAACCATTCTTATAAAAGGGGGGAGATGAAACAAGATAGGCAAAATGCAAGTAATTGCTGAAGCAGGTGATACGGACGTGGGAGTGCACTATACTGTTCTCTCTACCTGGGGTCTCCAAAATTTTTCATTGTAAAGAGTTTTTAAAAACCCACTCTAGTATGTAAGTGATGGAAGAGGCATTATTCTCACCCATATGTTCTAAAGCAGAAGAAATGGAAACCCAGAGAGGGGACTTGGCTCGTCCAAATCACTCAGTCTGTGTGGACCCACAGAACCAGAGAGGCAGCGTTCCCATTCCTGGCCAAGTGGGCTCCTTCCTACAGCAGCCTTGCCCAAAGTGGGTCCCACAACACCACTTCCTTAGGATGTTAAAAGCGTTCTATAGAGAATAAGATCCCATGGTTAAATAAGTTTAGAAAATACTGGGTTAAAGAAAGCAATCATGTCCATTTCCTGCAGACTTTTTGGAACCTTTATAGAACATTCTGCAGAACCGGTGTTCCACAGAACACAGGCTGGGAAATGCAGGCTGCAACAGACCTGCAGGTAAAGAGGAGCCCTACTCCACACCCCAACCCCCACCATCCCCCAAGGCAGGACTTTCCAGAAACCGGAACCCTGGCCAAGTGAAGTCTGCATGAAGGAATGTGCTGCAGATGAACCCCGCTGAGGGCTGACAGAAGTAGGACACATAATCTGCCCAGGGAGAGGGGACGGTTATAGGGTGTGATACGGACTCTAGATAACGGCGGGGTCAGAACGGAAGTTGTCAAAGATGCCAAGAAGGCACATGAGGCCCTTCCTGGGCCCTGCCCTCCAGGCTCCCAAATTACATCAGGGCTCCACAAAGTTTCATTCTGGAGAAGGGAGAGGAGCTGTTTTTCCTACACAGGCTGCCCCTGAGCACTCTACAGAAACAGATGCTCCAACCGTCTCCTGAGTCATGAACTGAGCTGCTGATTCAAACTCCCGCCCCTCCCTTCCTTGCTAATCCTCATCCCTGGACCCTTTTGTGCTCACACCAGCTTCTCTGGCAGCTTCACAGGCGCTTTGGGCAGCTATAGTGATGCTTAATCACTAATGAAGCATAGGTTTTTCCAGCTTCCTCTCCACCCTTCTCCCCCTCAGTAGTGACGACTTGGGTCATGGAAGAGCAAGTAAGAGAAAAATACAATTTGCTTTGTGGAAGCTCGGAATACATGCGTTTATCATCCTCAAATAACAACTAACCCTCACCAAGCCCTTACCGTGTGCTAGGCCTTGTGCTGCGTGTTCACCCACTTCCAATCCCCCCAACAACCCTACAAGTTAGGTTCTATTTCAAGCCCATTTTACAGATGGTCAAACTGAGGTACACAGAAGCAAAGGATTTGCCCCACATTACTGAGATGATGGTGGTAGAGCTGAGCCTTGAACCCAGGCAGGAGGAGTCCACAGGTGCTGCTCAGAACCCCTCCACCAAGCTGCCCTCGGCAGGCAGCCTAGGCCAGGAGCCTGCAGAGCTGAACATCCTCCAGAGGCAGGTCTCAAGAGTCAAAGGTGGCCCTGAGACAGCCAGCCTGAATGCACCAAGACCTACAGGCTGTAGAGACCTTCTCTGGCAACACTAGCAACTTCCCAGACCCATAGCTTAACAACTTCCCATTATCTTCTCTCCCCACTCCCAGTCCTGGCCACCAGCCCTTAGGAGGCTTTTACCTACAGCTGGACCGGCCCCAGTCAAGGCAGACAGTAGGATCTGGAATCAGCTGTGCTGCGAGAGACTCAGCATTCCAAGTCCCCGGGGAGCTCTGGACAGCCTTGTGCCATCTGAGTTCTACCCTTCTCTTTGCCCCTGGCCTGTTGGCTTCCTCTAAAATCCTAGCTCTCTCCTCTAAAATCCTAGCTCTCTCCTGCCTCATTTCCCAGCTGGCACTCCAGAACCTTAGGGTCTGAACCCTGGCCTTCATTTTCTGCTTCATCATACCACCCCCAGGAGAACAGACCCTGCTCCTTATACCTCCAGTCTCTGATTAGGATCATGCGCCAAATGAAATGAGTGCCTACGAGGGAAAAGGAAAGGCAAGGAGTTTTATCGAGGCCTACCGTGTGCCAGGCCCTGTGCCAGCCAAGTGCCATACTTACCTGCCTTATTTACTTAACTCACCCAACAACATTATAAGATGAGTAAAAGTATCACCATTTTACAGATGAGGAAACAGAGGCTCAGAGAGGTTAACTAGTTTCACCAATGTCACACTACTAGGTGAGTGGAGGACCCTAGTCTGATATGAAAGCCCAGGTTACGAACGAGGATGCCATAGGGCTATGACAATAACAACATCACCTCAGTTTCCTAGTGTTAACAAAAGGCAGGTGTGACCCTAGAGAGATAACACCGTGTCCATTTTACACAGCACTGTTACCCAAACAGGTTAAGCAGCGTGCTCAAATCACTGGGCTGTTCATAATACCAGCACCTAGCATAGAGCATACTATGTGCCAGGCATCCTGCTAAGCACTTAGCATACATGTCACATTTCATTCTCACAATGCTATAAGAAAATCCTATTATTATTATTTTGTTTGTTTGAAACAGAGTGTAGCTTTGTCGCCCAGGCTGGAGTGCAAGAGCATGATCTCAGCTCACTGCAACCTCCGCCTCCCAGGTTCAAACGATTCTCCTGCCTCAGCCTCCTAAGTAGCTGGGATTACAGGTGCCCACCACCACACCCGGCTAATTTTTGTATTTTTAGTAGAGACAGGATTTCACTATGTTGGTCAGGCTGGTCTCAAACTCCTGACCTCAAGTGATCCGCCCGCCTCGGTGTCCCATAGTGCTGGGATGACAGGCATGAGCCACTGCACCTGGCCAGAAAGTACTATTATGATTATTCGCACTTTACAGATGGGGAAACTAAGGCTTAGCAAGCTAAAACAAACTACCCAAAGTCACCACAGCAAATGCCTGTCCAGCAGCCACGCCCTTTCCCCATTCCCTGAGTGCCCCACTTCTGTCTAGGTGCCCACTTCTCTCCAACATGACTCAGGGAAGCATGACCCAGTGAATCTTCCTTACTCTGACCCAATCATGGTAGTCCCTTTCATCATGCTAGTGACCGGTTTAGGAAGGAGCATGTGACCCAGTTCTGGCCAGTAAGATATGAGGAATGCCTGCCAAAGGTCTTCTGGGGAGAGTGTCCTTGCTCTTAAAAAGAGATGTCCATTAAGAGAGACAGGCAGTCCTTTGTTCCACTGGACATTGTCATTTCTTTTTTTTTTTCTTTCTCTTTTTCTTTTTTCTTTTTTTTTTTTTTTTTTTGAGATGGTGTTTTGCTCTGTCACCCAGGCTGGATCTCAGCTCACTGCAACCTCCACCTACCGGGTTCAAGTGATTCTCCTGCCTCAGCCTCCGGCTAATTTCTGTATTTTTAGTAGGGACGGGGTTTCGCCGTGCTGGCCAGGCTGGTCTCGAACTCCTGACCTCAAGTGATCCATCCATCTTGGCCTCCCAAAGTGCTGGGATTACAGGCACGAGCCACTGCACCCGGCCAGACATTGTCATTTCTGAACGTAAGACTGGAACTACTGCAGCCATGTCACCACCATGAGGCGCTATTGCGAGGATGTGCTAAACACCGAGAGGAACAGCCAGAGAGGCGGAAAGGACCTAGATTCTTATTATTTAAGCCTCTGATGTCATGCTTTTCTGTTACTTGCAGCTTAACTGATATAGCCAAAGAGAATGTCAACTTCAGTCCTCTGGCTATAGACTCAAAACTAGACCATTTGAGTCCAAGCCCACAGCATGTATCTATACACAACGCTGAAGAGTGGGTATCAGGCTGTCAAACTAGACAGACCCAGGCATGGTTCTGCCCCCTTGACCTTGGGCCCACCTGGTTTACTCCTACATGGAAGACACAGGCCAGGGCCCAGGCCCAGGCCCACCACCCAACCCTGAATATGATCCCTGAAGGACAAGGATCCCAGCCGGGTCCCTACAATGGAATGCAGATGTCCTACAATGGAGGGAAGATTCTGGAGCCAGCCTCTGCCCCTTGGGAACCAAGTCTCATTTCATTCTCCATTTCCACTGCCTTCCTCTGCTGCCGCCCCATAAATCTCCAGTTTATTAATCCTTTACATGAAGCAGTCGGTTCAGGATCCTGATTTACTCCCTGTTCATAAAACGCTGAGAAATTAAAGATGAAAATTACCCAGAAGGACACCGAGCCTCCAGTGGGGAGTCCCAGAGCAATCCCTGGCCCTGAACCAGGTCCTCTCTGCCCTTCCCACCTTCGGAACTCAGGGTCTGGTGATGTCATTTCACTGTCCTCATCCCACAGGAAGTAAGGGGCTCTTTCCTATGCTTCCACACCCTCCACGCCTACTCTGCACAAAGCAGGAGAGGGGGCACCACGCTTTCCCTGAAAACCCATTTCAGAGTCTCCTATTTTTTGAAGATCTTCCTCTTCTTAAATCCCTTGTGTTACACATGGCGGAGGGTGGGGAAGGTGCAGAGAATCAAGTTAGGGACAAAAATTAGGGAGCTGATTAAAGCAATTCAAAGGTCAAAATATAGCAGGGCAAGGTGGCTTATGCCTGTAATCCCAGCAATTTGGGAGGCTGAGGGAGGAGGATTGCTTGAGTCCAGAAGTTTGAGACCAGCCTGGGCAATGTAGGGAGACCTCATCTCTATAAAAAATTTTAAAATTAGCTGGGTATGGTGGCATGCACCTTTATTCCCGGCTACTTGGGAGGCTGAGATGAGGGGACTGCTTGAGCCTGGGAGGTTGAGGCTGCAGTGAGCCATGATGGTATCACTACACTCCAGCCTGGGCAACAAAATAAGACTCTGTCTCAAAGAAAAAAAAAAGGTCAAAAGCTGTAACAAATCCAGAGACATGGCCAAGAGGGAGAATAGAAACTGACTACCTACCCAGGGGTCTCAACTACCCAGGATCATCCTCGTTTCTCAAGCCTCTGAGCAACACCACTATACCCCAATACCTGCCAAAACCCTCCAGGCACTCAGAGCAGTGATGTTCTCTAAACTCTAGAAGAGCCTGGGTCCTCCTACAGGATCCTGGAAGCGTCTCAAGACTGCCCGAGCTCCCACATCTCACAGTCCACCCCAAAATTGCCTGCCAAATCCCACCTCTTCCCCACAGGTCAAGGAGAGCCTCAGGCAGGTATCAAGTCTCCATATCAAGGACAAGGACTATCCCGGTTCAGTGTGACAACAAATCTTTAACCCTACTACATGCCAGGGACAGCACTGGGTACTGGCTCCCTGTTTGACCAAGTCCCTCCTCCTGAGGCTCTCACTACAGTGTTGAGTGTATTAGACTATAATAAGCACAGAGAGTCAGAACAGAAAGACAAGTCACTCAGCCCACCAGAGGGAGGGGAGTTCAGGGAAGGCTTCCTGGAGGAGATGGTGTCTGGGTTGAATTGTGGAGGATGAGTAAGAGTCAGCCACACGAGGAAGGTAGGAAGGGCTTTGCAGTCAGAAAACAACATTTGCAAAGACACAGAGGTGTGACACAGCACTGTGTGTTCTGGAGGAGGGAGGACCAGAAGCGGCTTGGTGCTACCCAAGCATCAAGTGCAAGGTGGATTATAGAGGATGGGGTGAGGCTGCTGGGCCTTGACTCTGTGCTAATGAGTTTTGACTTCATCCCGAGGGCAATGGGAAACTGTTAAAGGGTTTCCAACAGGTAGGGACATGGTCCAGTTTGCACTTTAGAAAGATCCTTCTGCCTGCCACAGGGAACATGGACTGGGGAGGGAAAAGACATCACAGGCAAAAGGGAGAGAAGGCCCAAGCCAAGGCAAAGGACTCCTGAGCAAGAAGCAGCTCTTCAGTCTGGGGGCACAGGCTGGGTCTGCCCTCAATACCATTCAATACCACCAATGCCATGGATAAAGTCTGGACGGGACAAGGAAGAATGAGAGGGCGTCCTGAGAATTCCGTGGGGGTGTGGAAATGGCTGTGCTGGAGGGAAGAACAGCAGCTCGAACCCTAGTCCTCTGGCCCAGGAAGGGTCCCCAGTGAGCCTCCGTGCCCCCTGGCTGTGGTGGTTGTTTGCAGGCAGCTTCCTGTCCCCACCTCCTGCCCCTGCTCAGCATCCAGCTCCTCTGCCGGTCCTGGTTTGGGGAGGACACAACCCAGTTCATTTCCTCCACATCAGAACAAAGGGGCAGAGGAGCTGAGCCAAGATGGGCGGCCCGCTGTAACACCCCGAGAAGAACAAGACTGCTGTCCCCGCCATCTCAATCTTGATATTCACCTCAATCATTCTCAGGCCCCTCCGTGTGCCCGGCATGGGTCACATGCCACTCCCTCACCCAGCACCTCCTTCCCTTGTCCACTGGCAGCACCATCCAGGCACCCCTGGCTGTTGGAATCCTGGTGCCTGCATGCTAACACCATCACACCTCGTCACACTAGTTATGTGTCTGTCCATTTCCACCAGACACAGCGCCTCATCCAGGGACCACGTTATCTTCATTCCCAAGTCCAGCGCTCTCGTGATTCACAGGAGGGCCTGGGTGAAGCCTGGATGAAGAAACTCCCAGATGGACTCTGAAGTGTGGTTTCTTCTCATGGTGTCTTATCGGCCAGAGAAGGTGTGTGCCTGATGACAGTGGGGTCCCACACCCTGTCTCCTTCCAACTCACTCCCCCCAACAAAAGACCACCTAGCTGCCAAAACAATACCCTTAAAATTGATGGTCTCACCATTTCACCTCCAAATAAGGACGTCAGCAGCATGTTTTAGTGCCTAACATCTGCTGTTATCTCTAATTCTCAAATACTCCTGCAGAGTAGTGACAATGGCTGCCGTTTTAAGGGGTAAGAAATGCCAAGCCCACCTTCCAGGTCCACCATCCTGTGGGGAAGCCTAAGATTATGACTTTGGGCAAGTGGGGCTGCCTCTCTGGCCTCTGTTTCCCCATCCATAGAGTGGAATAACAACAGGACCTCCTTCCTGGAGTAGTTTGGGAGAATTGAATGAGTAATCCTTGAAGACACTGGCACGTGGCCATCTCCCGCCAGGCTCAATGCTGTCTGGAGGGCAGTCTGCCACACAGCAGGCACTTCCTGCCTCCACCGCCCCTTCCCATGGATGGCCAGGAGAGGACCACTCCTGAATGATAAGTGAACCAATAAATCAATCTTTTATCTAGGTGGGAATAAATATAACAGGAAGCTTTTGAGGTTGGTATCTTCTGTGGCATTAGATGTATTTTAATATCATTAATTATGTATTAAGTGTTTGAAAGGAAAAGACAGCAATATCCTATAGGATGTATTTGCATGGTAATAGAGGATTGATTCGATGCAATATCTATACTGAAGATACTGGGATTCAGGTCCTGGGGCTTCGCAGTGGCGGTAAATCACAGCCACAAAAATCTCTGCAATAGTAAATAATAGTATCCGAATTGCTGGAGGGACTCTCAGCGCCTGCTGATGAGAACTGGGCTGCCACCCAGCCAGGAGGGTGTGAATAGGGCCAGCCCTGCATCCCCACTGCTAGGAGCCCAGTTTTCTGGGTGGGAAACCCCCTCCCCAACCCACCCTGAGCTGATCTAGGCCAGAAACGCCTGCCCACCCCAGTCCACAGATGCCCCAGAGAAAGGCTGGAAGCTGCTTCCTAAACCTGGAGTTTGCTAAAGGCTTTTCTGCGATTCCCTCAGGGACTCAGATGCTCGAGTAAAAAGAAAATGCATGTGTTGCTTCTCAAACTGCAGGTTGTGTGCCCCTTTCAATGAGGAGACAGGGAAGGTTGGAGGAGATCCCCACATGCACTCTTGGGGAGATGAAGGCCACCAAAATCCCTGTAGTCTAGAGCCCAGAAGCCCCGCCTGGAGGCAGTAGAGATGGACTCCTACCTCAGCAGTGGTGACAATAGTGTTTCACTGTGTGCCAGGCCAGGTTTAAACCCACTGCATGGATTAACTCATTTAACCCTCACAGCAGCCCCTGAGATAGGTTCTATCATAACCCTGACTGTACAGGTGAGAAAACTGAGGCAAGGGTGTCTCCCCTAGATATTAGCATGTCTCACACCCTCCCCTCCTCCAGGTATAACTTAAAGGCCACCTTTTTATTGCAGACCTTCCCTAACACTCTTTTTTAAACTGCAACCCCACCCCCACCCATCACTGCCTCTTCACCTGTCCTGCTTTCCGCCACATCGCTTGTCACCTTCAAATAAACCATCTACTAACTTACTTGCTTAGAATCCGGCTTCCTCCACGAGAATGGAAGCTCCACAAGGGAAGGATTTGTGTCTGTTTGTCTTGCATTGCTCACTGCTGTATGCCCAACAGCAAGAACAGTCTGCCACACAGCAGGTGCTCACTAAACATTCAGTGAATGAGTAGAAGTTGAGTCACTTGCCCAAGGTCACCTGCTTTTAAATGGCAGAGCTGGGGTTCGAACCCAGGCACTCTGGTCTCTGACCCAGTTCAGAATGATCTCACCTTACTCGGGAAGGACATTCTCCTCTCTGATTAAGACCTCTACAGCTGTCATGGGGGACTCAGCCTCCTCACTGCTGAATGAAACTCCATAGGCAATGGTGAGCTAGGAGCATTTTCTGTTCCCTGAACTGAGTTAGGAATGCCAGGTCTTCTGGTAACAACCCCCATCTGAATCTTTGTGGACAAAGACATGTAGGCCTGAGCAAGGACCCTCTCCAAATAACTCATGTCATTACTGAACACTGAGCAGTCTCTCACCTGCTCAAGAACCACTGATGACTCCCCACTGCCTACAGGGGAAGGCCCAGACTCCAGCACCTGGCCCCAGTTGTGAATTGATTCATTGATTAATGATGGCTGAATCAGACCCTACATATGCGCTTTCCCAGATTTGCTTGGCCCCACCTGCCTCCCAGACCATCACCTACTTTCTGGGTGGAGAGCTAGGCCACCACTGCCAGTGGTCTCATCTAACATCACTGGCTGCCCCAGCCTCCCCCAGGGTGAGGGCCAGGCTCTGGCACAGCCTGCACTGCACACTCCTCAGAAGCCAGAGCAGCTCCCGTACCAGGGTCCACCCACTGGTCATGTGGAGCACTGGATGCTGTCATGACTTCTGGGCCCAGGTGAGGCACCATGCCACAGGGCATGGGATTGGGCTTCTCCAGAGGCTTCCCAACAGAGTCAGGTGATATGACCCGGAGGTGCAAGGGAGTTAATGCTCCATGGGGAAAACCCGAACCAATGAAACACCAAAGAGCTAGCAGATAAACTCTATCCCTTGTACCTGCAACAAACTGTTCTGAGTCACAGTGGCTCCACTCAGCCTAACAGGAGCCATCCCTCATGACTAAGCAACCAGCTTTCTTTTCTCCCGAAGTGGCGGCTGGCATTTGCTTTTCCTCCCTCCTTGCCTCACTTTCCTTTTTCCTCTCCCTCTCCCTGCCCTGAGCTCCACCCCAGCCCCCTAGTAAAGCACCAGCACGAAGACTTCCCTCAAGCTCTGTTTTCTGGGGAACCCAAAATCTGCTCTGCTGTGGAAGGGCCTGGGTGTCCAGCAGGGCCTTGCTCAGAGGAAAGACACATGAGAGAAGATGAATGACTTGACTTTGAGAAGATGAGATCTTGCCAACCCTGGAACCAGGGGAGAGTGGGGGCTGAATTTTCGGAGACACAGACAAGGATGCTCCTGCTTCCCCAGCTGCCTTTGCAACACTTCCCCTTGTGGGAAGGCAAAAACAGCCAAGGTCCCCTAGAGCTGGACTTACAGAAAGGCCACGAAGGGACCCAGGCCTGTTGCCTGTCACGCGTCTGAGGTGCTTCCGGTGAACAATTTATACGAAGCGATAAAGACCACACCCTGGAACCTCTGTTTTCTAATACGCCCATGGGGACTGGAAAGTCAGACATTCACTGAGTCTTTGTCTTTGCTACATTCCAGGCACTAAGCTAAGCCTTTTACCTGCCTTGTTCATTTGAGTTTCACAACCCTATGTATTATTAATCTTAAGTACTATTATCACTCTCCTCTTACAGATGAGAAGCAGGGTGCTCAGACAGGTTAGGTAGCTGGTCAGAAACCATGCAGCTAGTGCATGGCAGAGCCAGGACTCAAATCCACATTGAAAGAGGAGATGTCTTGCATGGGGTGACCCATAAGGAAGATACTTTTTGGGTACAGCCGTCCTGGGGAAGCTTTTTGGGTACGGCCCTCCTGGGGAAGCTTTTTGGGTACAGCCCTCCTGGGGAAGCTTTTTGGATTTGTGTCTTCCATGGCATCAGAAATATTATTAAGTATGTATTAGATGTTTGAAAGGAAAAGACATCTTTGACTCCTTTGTTTCCTATAAGGTCAGCCCAGCCCCGTGGCCCCTCCCCAGCCAAAGATGGGTATAGAGACGTTGAAACATCCATGGTGGTCCTTCCCTAACAGGAGTAAGTCATGGGGACTGGGCAAGCAGGCAATAGGCACAAGTTGGACTGTGTTATTCCCTGCCCTCTTGGGATCTGGGCCGAATCAACTACCCCTGGGTGAGAAAATCTCCCCCGCAGCTGCTCCTCCTCCCAGGGCCCAGGGTCTCTACCCACTGAACCAGGCCCGCTGAGTGGAAGACTGTCACAGTGTCCCCCAAGCTGGAGGCCCAGGGAGGGGCAGTGGACCAGGAGGAGGGGCTGACGGAACAGCAGAGGCTTCTGGGGCTTCTATCCTGCCCTACCCTCCCGGTTCTGGGAGAGTGGTCTGGACCAGAAAGAATAAAACACAGAAAAATTCTTAATATAATGACCTTCAAGAAGAGCAACTACCTTTTACCTTGAAAACTGCAGAACTGAAAGCACAGTCTGTATAGACAATGCAAATGATATGCAAACACGAATGCAAATGGACCAGGGGCCCTGCCACCTCGGAAGCATTCTTAGGCCCCATGTGCCTCCAGTGGGAGGCAGAGGAAAACGGACAGAGGGCAATTAGGAAGGGCTCCAGGAACTGCAGGACGCTTTTTTGCGGGGAGGAGGACACCATAGGGACCTTAGAGGGGACCCAGGTCCAGGGCTCCTGTGCACTGTGAAGCTTCCTGAATCCCTGGAGATCTCTAGGCATACCAGCCCTGCAATACACACACACACAGAGCAGTCATGCCGTCATGGAAACACTGACACACAGAGACACAGCTGCTCACAGGCACAAAGCACGCTACTCAACCCAACACGCAAAGACACAAGCACAAAGACATACACAGACGTCCTCACATCCCTATCTACACCACCACACTCAGAAATACACACATGGATAACAGCAGCACATACACAGACAACACAGAGAAACACACCAATCTAGACACAAGTGGAAACACAAACACAAATACAAACATAGCCATACTGACAACTGCAGCCAGTCAAATAAATCTATCTGGAAAAGAAAGAAATTTAGATGTCCTGAATGCCTTTGTGTGAGGCATGGTGCAGAACATTAAATCTTCATTTAGTCTTCACAAAGCAGCACTAACAAGTAGGGGCAAGCCGGACATAGTGACTCACATCTATAATCTCAACACTTTGGGAGGCCAAAGCAGGAGGATCACTTGAGCCCAGGAGTTTGAGACCAGCCTGGGCAACACAGGGAGACCCCATCTCTACAAAAAAAAATAAAAAATTATCCTGGCATGCCAGTGCGCACCTGTGTTCCCAGCTACTTGGGAGGTTGAGGCCAAAGGATTGCTTGAGCCTGGGATGTCGAGGTTGCAGTGAGCCATAATTGTGCCACTGCACTCCAGCCTAAGCAGCAGAGTGAGACTCTGTCTAAAAAAAAGAAAGAAAGAAAGAAAAAGAAGAAAAAAAAGAAGAAAGAAGGACAGATGGAAATAAAGAGAGAGGGAGGGAGATAGGGAGGGAGGGAGGGAAGGGAGGGAGGGAGGGAGAAGTGGTTGGTTATCTCAGTATTACCCCAATATTTACTGACAAGGAAAAGGAGGTCCAAAGATGAGCTGATATGCTCATGCCTATCCAATAAGCAGTAGGAAAGGGCAAGCAAGAGACCCAACTCTTGATGATACCACAATGCTGCACCATTCCCCTCTGCCCTCTTCCCCATACAAGTGGGACACAGAAGTTACTGTCAACTCCCTCTTCCACCTCGAGGTCCTCTCCCACCTGGCTTCCTTGGAGATACTTCAGCCCTTCTCTCTCCTGCCCTATCACGCTTTCAGCCAGAGGGTACTCTGCAAGACAACCTCACATTAATTCTGGCCTGCGCATAATCTAATTTGGAAATCTACTGAGAGAGGAAGGAAATCATTTATTTCAATGGAAATGGGACACAAGGCTGAATTTTCTGTTGCCACTTGTCTCTGGGTGAATGATCATAAGAGAAGAATGACTCTTTCCCCCAAAGTATACAAACTTTAAGCACTGCCCTGCCTACCCTCTTCTACATACACACACATACTCAAAAAGAAATGTGCTTTTCAGAGCAAAGAATGAACAAGTGTTCTCACTTCCTGCCATTAACTCACCGTGGCACTCTGGGCAAGGCACCTACCCTCCGGATCTCGGTTTCCCCATTTGCCCCTGAGAGGCCGGAGAAGCTGATTCCTGAGGCTGCTGCCCTGCCCCACCCTGCATGCTCCCTGACAGTACAAGGGTCCCAGGTTGACGGTTGCCCATGGTGTTTCCCAGAAATGTCCCCTGGCGTTGAGGACTCCCTGCTAATGCTGGGATCAGAGAGGGGCTAAGGCCTGGGCCCTGGCCAGGGAGGCAGGACAAGGTCAGCCCAGCCCCAGGGTGAGGACTCACCCGTCATCCCTGGACCTCCAACCTGCCAACCTGAGACACTCTCCATCCATTTGGTAACTTGAACTTCCAGGGGTGCAGAAGGGAGGCCAGCTGGGAGCGGGGCAATCTTAAAATATAACAGGGCCACGATCACTGGAAGTGAGCTGGAAGAGTTGTGAGATGCCAAATTGTTGGTTTTGAGTGTATTTTAGGGCCTCAGACTCCCTTTCCAAATTAATATTCATGGAGACTGGCATGCCATTTATTTGCATATGTAAATTGTTGCTCATCCTCTGCAGGAGGAGAAAGAGTTTTGGGGTGTTTTTATTTATTGTATTTATTTTAAGCTTGGATGATAAACCAGGCAAGTCAGGCAGGGGAAGGACAGGTTCCAAGGACAGGAGTGGGTTTTAAATAATTTTTGCTCTGAGAAAAGATAGGCCCTAGATACACAGGGGTAAGTCACCTCTACCGACCTGCAGAATCAATTCCAGAACAGTCCTTCCAACGTCATACCATGAAGCCCCTACCTCAGGAAGCATGGCCGCCTCATGTGGTCCACATGGCCTCTGGAAAACCAAGCCTGTTGTTGTCACTCAGGGTTACTAACCATTGGGAGGTAGGCATCAAGTCGGGCATTCAAGTTGGGCCAAGCCACTTGAACTCTTTAACATCCTGTTCTGAGGAAAATAACCTGCTCTACAAAGTTGTTGTAAGACACAGTCTAGAAAATACATGCGCCTGAGAAGTGCCTGCTCAACCGCGAGGCCCTAACAATGGTGGTCCTTGCTATGGTCTCACACCTCATCTCTCCCGCAGTAAACATCACCCACTCCTCCCAGACACCCCCAAAGAAGGCTCTATGTCCCGCCCACTGTCATCCAAGGCCTTCTGGAGACCTGAGGCCCATTAGTAAGTTCTCTCCTGCTCATCACTGGCTCTACCCCTCTTTTCTGCACCAAGTAACACATCTTATCTGTTCCACCAGAAAGCTCAGAGTCCACTGCTAGAATCTAGAGGTTCCTGAATTATTCCAAAGTCCTGGGGATGCAGCAAAGCAGTGGGGCACAGTGGGACACAAGGAAAAAGAGACTGGGAGAACAGGCACGCAAAGGTCGGGAGAACTTCAGGAAGATGTATGCAATAGAAAACATAGAGGAAAGAAGATGACCCTGTTCCTCACTCCTCTCCTGCTGGCTGAGGGAGCACAGGAGCCACCCAACTCTCTCAGAGCCACGCTTTCCTCATCTGCAGGATAACACCAAGAATCCCGACTTCACAGGGTGGTTACCAGGCTCAGTTAAAATCTTTCCTAAAAATCACCTAAAGTAGTAGCCAGCACAGCAGGAATTCATTAAATTTAGTCCCTTTCCCCAGTTGAGGTTAAGAAAAAAGGGTGAAGATTAACTGATTTCTCAGGTAAATAATCTATTCCTATGATTTATTAATTCAATAAATACTGAAGTGCTGTGTGCTTGCTGGCCACGACCCTGGGTATAAAGACAGATACACCCACCCCCACCACCTTGGGTCCCAGGGGTCTTATATCCAACTGGGAAGACAATAAATACACCAATAAAATGTTATCAATGACAACAGCAGCATATTAAGTACCAAATTTGTGGTGTGGGCAATAATTGCTACAGAAGTTCATGGGAAGGAAAGATCAATGCTTGGATATCACTGTGGGCTCCAGTAGTGAGGGGAGGTCACCTGAGGATGCAGGACTAACACTGGTCTTAAAGGAAAGGGTGATTTGGATTAAACACAGGGAAAGACAGAACTTGAAGCTGAGTCAGCCATAATGGTGACTCCTAGCAGTGAACAGGTAGGGACTGGGGAGGCAGGATGCAGGCAGATTGTTGAGACTTTCAACTGTCTATTTGAGGAATTTGGGCTTCATCTGGTAGGTGCTACGGAAAAAAAATGTAAGATAATGAGTTGATTAAAACAATGTTTTAGGCCAGGCACAGTGGCGCACTCCTGTAATCCCAGCACTTTGGGAGGGCAAGGTGGGAGGACTGCTTGAAGCCAGGAGTTTGAGACCTGCCTGGGTAATATAGCAAGACCCATCTCTGTAAAAAAAGAAAAAAAAAATTAGCCAGGCATGGTGGCATACACCTGTGGTCCCAGCTACCCTGGAGGCTGAGGCGGGAAGATAGCTTGAGCCCAGGTGTTCAAGATGGAAGTGAGCTATGATTGCACTACTGCACACCAGCCTGGGCAACAGTGTGACCCTGTCTCCAAAAACAAACCAAAACCAATGCTTCAGTATGATATGAAGGGGAAAGAGATGAGAGGCTGGAAAATGGCTCCCAGAGCAACATATGGGATTTGCAGCCATGGATTCTGGACTCATTGCAGAGACTCTACCCCTCAGTAGAATTTATAAAAACTATCCCATTTACAGAGCCCCCATAGACTACTCCCAAAGACACATGTCCCCACATACACCTATGCACTATGCTCTGAGGATGGCAGAGTAGGATGCAGTGCCATCACCCGGCATGAGATAGAGAGGACCTGAGCAAAGAGGATTTCTCATGTCAGAAGGGAGAGAACATATACAAGAAACATCATAAAAACAAAAGGCAGCCAGGCATGGTGGCTCACTCCTGTAATCCCAGCACTTTGGGAGGCCGAGGGGGGGTGGATCACCTGAAGTCAGGAGTTCGAGACCAGGCCAACACAGTGAGACCCTTTCTCTACTAAAAATACAAAAATGAGCCAGGCATGGTGGTGCATGCCTGTAATCCCAGCTACTCAGAAGGCTGAGCCACAAGAATTGCTTGAACCCGAGAGGGAGAGGTTGCAATGAGCAGAAATCACGCCATTGCTCTCCAGCCTGAGTGACAAGAGCAAGCCTCCATCTCAAAAATAATTAATTAATTTTTTTTTTTTAAAAAGCAAGTCGATGCTTGAGTATTGCAAGCAGAGTGTATGGAATGGGGGCAGGGGTACCTGCTCAGGTTTTGAGCCCAAACATCTGGGAAGGTGGTTTCGCCAGCAACAAAAGTGAAGAAACCAGAAGGGGAGATGACTTGAGAGGTGAGGAAACATTAGATTTCAGTTTAGGCATATAGGTTTCATGATGGCGGCCAGGCATCCAAATACTGCTTTTAATAATAATAATATCTGCCCAGTGCAGTGGCTCACGCCTGTAATCTCAGCACTGTGGGAGGCTGAGGTGGGTGGATTGCTTGAGCCCAGGAGTTCAGGACACTAGCCTGGGCAATATGGCAAAACCCCATCTCCACCAAAAAAAAATAAAAATAATTAGCTGGGCATGGTGGCAACACCTGTAGTCCCAGCCACTTGGGAGGCTTAGGTGGGAGAATCGTTTGACCCAAGCAGGTCAAGGCTGCAGTGAGCTAAGATTGCACCACTGCACTCCAGCCTGGGCAACAGGAGTACGATTCTATCTCAAAACTAATAATAATAATAATATCTAATCAGGAGATGAAACGTGGCTTGAGACATGGAGATTGATGCGTGATCCAGGACTGGAAACCAGGAATCCAGGGCTGGCGAGGGAGTCACTGCGGCCTCCCTCCCAGAATCATGCTAGTCAGTACTGATCGTATTTGGACTGACTATCAAAGCCACTGTGATTGTAGAGATAAGATTTTTATCTTGGCCAAATGGTCCCATTTTACCACTGAGAAAAAAGCAAGAGGAAGCAAGTTGGGCAGAAAGATTTTATAACTTATCCATACTTAAGTGCTGGAGTTTCAGTATGAGCCACGAACCACCTCCTCCAGGAAGCCTTCCCTAGCTACTATGGCTCCTATTGATGTTATGCTCCTCCTATAATGGTGGGTCTGCAAGTCATGATTATTTATTCTCTAGTTCTGTTCTCCATTTGATATTCTTGATGGTCTAGTCCTCACATGTCCCCTGCATTAGATGATTATAAATTCTTTGATTCAGAGATCAATTTACAAATAATCTTCTACTCTCTTGTACTAATCAAGTATAATTATGGTGCTAATTCAGATTTATCTTCCCAATAGATCCCCATCCTAGGTTCAGTAAACTGAGGCACAGGAGGTGAAAAACAGGGCTTAAAACCCATGTCTTGAGCTCTATGGCAGCCACTGTTAGTTACTCCTTTCACCCTTCCAAAAGAATCCTAATTTTGATCCTCTCTGAGGCCTAATACACAAATCAAGGTTGTTCTAGGCCAAGCCAGGTGCTGTGGTGCACATCTGTGGTCCCATCTACTCAGGAGGCTGAAACAGGAGGATCACTTGAGCCCAAGAGTTTGAGGCTGCAGTGAGCTATGATAGCAGCACTGCACTCCAGCCTGGGCAACAGAAGGAGAGCCCTTTAAAAAAAAGATGGTTCAGCCGGGCGCAGTGGCTCACGCCTGTAATCCCAGCATTTTGGGAGGCCGAGGCTGGCAGATCACCTGAGGTTGGGAGTTTGAGACCAGCCTAACCAACATGGAGAAACCCCACCTCTACTAAAAATACAAAATTAGCCAGGCATGGTGGCGCGTGCCTGTAATCCAGCCACTCGGGAGGCTGAGGCGAGATGGCACCAGCCTGGGCAACAAAAGTGAAACTCCGTCTCCAAAAAAAAAAAAAAAAGATTGTTCTAGGTCAATTACAATGACTTCCTTCTCTTGCCTGTGGTGGTTGACTTAGGCGTGACACATGATTCACAATTCTAGCCAATAAGACAAAAGGGAAAGTCTGCTGAGGGGCTTCTGGGTAAGACTCCCTCCTGCCTTTTCTGCCTCTGCTCATGATTGTGAGGATATAACACCTGGAACTGTTGCCACCATCTTGTGATCTTGGGAACAGGAAAGATGAAAAGCATCCGGATCTTTCATGATGCTGTTGAACAAACTGAAAGAACCAACTATAGGGCAGACATAGCCCAGACCTCCTGTTAGGGGAGATACTAAATTCCTTATTCTTTCAGCCAGTTGAATTCAGCTTCTCTGTCACTTGCAGCCTTCATTCCCACTCCAATCAAGGGCTTTTGTCACAATGGATACCTGAGCTAACCATTATAAAAGATATATAACTAGTAAAGTCCTGGCCCCTGCCCTCATTGTGCCTTTCCCAAGGTTGGGCATTCAATAAGTATTCAATCTATATTTGATTAATTGATCTTCCCCTTGCTCACCAGGTACAGGGGATATTTTCCCTGAAGGCATCTTTCTTCCCTTTACTAAGCCTCACTGATTATCTTTAAGTTTCAGCCTCACATTTTGACTGTGGTCTCAACATTACTGACCAGGTCCTTCTCCATGGTCTCCTCCCACCTCTGAGGATCAAACTAAAAGCAAGGTACTCACACTTGGCCCAGAGAGACCATCAGCGAAACTCCTCATTCCTAAATATTTGTTCTTTGAAATGTCTTTTTCAATTAGATCTCACCCAAATGTTTGAGAGTCAGGCTGAATTCCAACTTCCTGCTCCAGAACAGACATGTTAAGCCTGCATAATTACTGCAGCCAGCTTTATTTGCTATAAAAACATGGATTTTTGCTCCCTCTCAACTATAAAATAATCGATAAATAGAATCCAGATGAAAAATGCTGGCATTTAGGAGAACAACTCTTTTATGGTTCTTTTCTTTTGGGTCTAATTAACACATTGGGGATAAAGTGTGCTGTTACATTTACCAGGCCAGCTAAGTTGAAACACAAACTCTCCTCTTCCTGCTGAGATACAGCTTCATATCAGAAATACAGGAAGACAGACAGACAGAGTTTCAAAACATTTTGAGATGCTCAACAAACAGACCTGTGAACCTGTGGTGTGGACTTCCTTCAGCACCTCTCTGTTCACACTGGCTGTTCAGTTGTTTCCCCCCACTCCCAATTCCTTAAGAACACACTGCATAGTTACTGTCAAATGAAACACAGTCCCATTAGCAGGAGAAGCAATCTCTCTTTCAGTCTTTTAATGAAGAAGGCATGTTTTTTTGGACAATGACCACCCAGGCCATGGAAGTTTCATGAGGGGCTCTCGGAGTGGATGACACCTTTTCAGTTATAACACTGCTATAATAAACCCCCACAGAGCCACCGGGCATGGAGTCTACATCCAATACACGACACCTATTTATTCCCTAATTATATTGCAATATATTCTCTCTGTGTATGTGCTGATGAAGATAAAATATTCTTTTAATTCTATGGCCTCTTGGAGGGGGAGGGGGAGGGGATGTACATAGCAAGTCTTATGAGTTCCTAGAGCTAAATCACAGCCTTTGTTCCAGGCTTCCCCATCTTATAATCTCAAAAAATCATTCACTTTCCCTTGTTCTACCACATTGATTCTCAAAGTGTCCAAGTGTGGTCTCCAGAACTAGAGAATCAGCATCACCAAGGAACTTGTTTAAAAATGCAAATTGCTGGACCTACTCCAGACCCATTGAATCAGAAACTTGGGAGTGTGGCCCAGTAACCTGTGTTTTCACAAGCCCTCCACACTGAAATCTGAGAATCACTAGTCTGCAAGGAAGAAATGCTTTACTAGGAAGAAAAGAGCAGCATTTTACATTGAATCCTGTATCAGGGAACACCTGGATTCTATACGGGCTGGGCCCCTCTTACTGCACAGCTGTCCCAATCTACAGATTCAGGGCTCCATTTACTCATCTGTACAATGGGGCTCCAGAGCACACCAAACAGCTGTGGATGCTGGAATTTAAGAGGGACATGGTTACCTGGCACCAGTCTCTATGGATACCTAGCAAGATCATAGTTGCCAGCACTCACCAGCTCCCTTCCTGGCAGGAGCTCTGCACAGCAGTTCTCCAATGCTGCATCTAAGGTCACCACTGCAGCTGCCTTTGGGTTACCCCTGGCAACCAGGAGCTGGGGTCATGGAAGCCCACAGAATCTCCAAATCTCACAGCCAACAGCGTCAAATCTTTCACCTTGGAGCCTTGAACCACTAGAGGGGAGGTTCAGAATTCTCTATTATATTGTCCCATTTCAGGACTTCTTCAGACATTGTTGTGTATTTGCCTCTGTTCTACGACTAGACTTTAAGCCTATGGAGGAGAGAGCCTAGAATGTCAGCATCACAAGGTATGGGACTCTTCCTGTCTGATTCATTGCTGTATCCCAAGGGCCTAGTCCAGTGCCTGGCACAAAGAAGGAGCTCAATAACTATTTGCTGACTACGTGTTCCTGCCTTTCATAAGTTCGGAACACTGAAGCAGCTAGAAGTTATGGTTGGGAAGAGGCAAAAGGGCTGGGTGCGGTGGCTCAGCCTGTAATCCCAGCACTTTGGGAGGCCAAGGCAGGCAGATCACTTGAGGTCAGGAGTTTGAGACCAGCCTAGCCAACATGGCAAATCCCCATCTCTACTAAAAATACAAAAATTAGCCTGGCATGGTGGCCCACACCTGTAGTCCCAGCTACTTGGGAGGCTGAGGCGGGAGAATCACTTGAACCCAGAAGGCGGAGGTTGCCGTGAGCCAAGATCATGCCACTGTACTCCAGCCTGAGTGAGAAAGTGAGACTCCGTCTCAAAAAAAAAAGAATGAAAAAAAAAGAGAGAAGGGGCAAAATAATGAGAATGATTGAAACCCCTGGGAATGATGAGAAAGGAGAAAAGAAGCAAACGCCAGAATACTGCCCATCTGACCCCACCACCCTTGGCTCATGGGGAACTGACTTGCCAGCCAATTGCTCACCCTAAGTCTAGGCCTAGAAGACCCCTGGGGCCAGGTTCTGAGCTTGAGCTCTGAGCAACTGGCTCTTCTAGCTTGCCTAGTGATTCTCACACAAAGGCCCAGTGCTCATTGGCCCTGACAGTGCTGTGCTTTGACCAGCCGCTTAACCAGCTTTCCTGCCTCCTTCTTAGGACTCAAGCCCTGTATCCTGACAACCCTCCTTCCCCAACTGGAAACCTACCCGAGGATCAGCTCCTAATCTTGCCTTCTCCAGGGACTATCCCTAATCCAGCCCCTCCCGAAGTGATTTCACCTGAGAATGCCTACATGCACTCACTTCCTTGACTACAAAACAATGGCTCCTCTTTCCCTATGGGTTGCACCTGATGGGGCTGAGCCCTGTGTGTGGGCTCCATTTACCCCCAGAGCTCGGTGCAGGGACAGAACAGGTATGCAACAAACTGTCACATGAGTAATTTATCCTGGGAGATGCTCCCAGCACAGCACCTAACCCGAAAATCCAGAGACAGGTCCTCTGCCTCTAACCTCACACACACCCAGCCCTCGAGCCTGTCAAGGATGTGCAGTGGCCTAACTGGGAACACTTGCCCTGTGCGAAGAAAGCAGTAAAGTTAGTGTGGAATACTAGAAAAGGCCCTGACCCAGAAGTCAGGAGACTTGGTTTATCTACTCTTCCTCCCGTATAGCAGCTCTAAGCAAGTCCTTTCACTTCTCTGGACCTCAGTTTGCTGATCTGTGAGTGGGAGGAAGTGGCGAGATTGCAGTCCTAGACCTCGAATTTCTAGCGGCTTAAACAAAATGTGAGCAACGGAGAGAGCTGGTGCATGGTGTGCACCAGGAAAATCCGCCGGAGGAGCAGAGGATGCTCAACGTCTGCTCAACGCCCTCGGGGCACCCCGCCCAGTCTGCAGGGAGTGACGGCAGAGGGACCCTCTCCGGAAAGCCTCGAGCTTTTGGTACCTCTAAACCCCCTAAACCTCTCAAGATAATCTCCCGACAGCACTCCAACAAAGAGCTGCTGGGCCGGGGCTCCGCTGGCTCCGAGAAGCCGCAGAGGTCGGCGAATCCGGCCCCTCCGACTCCGGGAACGAGTGGGACTGAGCCCCCGGCAGGCTCCGATTGCCCCAGCCGGCCGCCGCGAGCCGCACCCCCCGCCCCCCACCCCCCACCGGCCGGGGTTTTAACCTTTGTTTCCCCGGCAGAGCGCCGGAGGGGCGCTGGTGCCGGGGCGCGAGGACCCCAGCCCAAGGGAGCCGAGATGGCCAGGAGCCCAAACCATCCCAAAGGCCTCCTCCAACCCGCCGCAGGCCCTGTTTTCTCGGCTCTTGGAGGGATGGAGAGTGGGCGATCCTGAAGCGGAGCCACTTTGAAATATTTTTCCGGAGAACATGACCACCCGGTAGACAGTCACATTGGCCTCGCAGCGCGGGCTGCGGGGCACCGATCCCGAGACGCGGCTGCCGCGGGATGGAGCCCGCGAGTCCAGGTCCGGGAGAAGCCGCCCGGGCTCGGGGGCTCTGGGCACCGCCACGCCGAGGCTCGGCGCTCCCGGGCTCAGGACAGGTGACGGCTGCATCCCACTCAGGGACCTTGACGCCCTCGAGGAACGATTCTGCGTATTTTTAAGTAGTATTTTTTCTAACAAATTAGGAAAATAAACCAAGTCCAGGAGGAAGGCGGCTGCGCTCGGCAGCTCCAAGGAGCCACAACCACCACCCATTTCCCCACCTCCAACACTACCGCCCACGGCTGGGCGAGAAGTTGGGAACTTCGGGACCACGCTCCAGGCGCGCGCAGAGAGTGACTTGCTTCTCCTTTAACTTTGGGAGCCAGGGTCGCAGTCTAGGGCAGGAGGATCGTCCTGGGAGCCAACCAACAAGGCCGTCCAGGTCCTGGACTTCCCGGAATAGAGTAACGGCTATGAGATGGGAAAGAAATGGGATACACGTTCCGCCTCGCTTCTCCCAAAAGCAAAAGCGTGCATGGCACTTGCTGGGGCTTGGCGGCCGCGGGGCGCATCGCCGGCCGCCGCCGAAAACCTGCTGCGTCCCCACAGGCTCTGCTTCCCGACCCCGGCGGGGAAGGCGCCGGTGCAGTGAGTGCAGCCGGTGCAGTGAGTGCAGCCGGCGCACCCGGGGCGGCTTGAGAGCGGAGTCCCCAGACTCAAGGGGGCGGACGGGCGCCCTCCCCGGGACACCCGCGCCGCGCCACTGCTCTCGGGTCTTCCCCCGCACGTGGAGGCGCCGCGGACGCTGCATCCCGACTGCGGCCGGAGGGCTGCGGCTGCCCACATTGAGGCGCCCTACATCCTGCCGGACCCCCTGGCGCTCCTGCAAGCCCCGGCATCCACCTACTCCCGGAGCCAAACTCGGCTTCGGCAGCCGGGACCCGGGCAGGGCGGCCGGGGTCCGCGGAGCTGGTGGAAAGTTAGTCGCGGGGCTGCAAAGTCCCCTCCCCAGGGCCGGAACCCCCACCCCCGCGTCCCCTGGTGCCCCCGGCGTCCGAGACTCCGCGTCCTCGCGGTCCCCACTCAGCCACCTACCTGCTCCCGCGGCCGGCCCAGGGATCGGCCGGCCAGTCGCGCGGTCCTGTCCTCCGGAGCCCGAGCCTGGCCAGAGCGCCAGGCAGGAGCAGGGGGCCGCGAGCAGCCGGGAGCCGGGCGGCGGGCAGCGGGCACCGGGAGCGACTGAGCGAGCGAGCGAGCGGGCGGCTGGAGCCGCGGCGGCTGCTGCGGAGCCAGCCCCCACCCGCTTCGTCCCTCGGCCCCTCCCTCTCCTTCCCTCCCAGCCTTCCTCCTCCCGGCTCGCAGCTCCCTCCCTCCGCTCTCCCGCACACCCCCCTCATTTTTTTCCTCTTTCTCTCTGTTTGGTCCTTTCAGATCCTGCTGTTACGCGCGCGCTCGTTCGTTCTTTTTCCTGTCTTCAGTCTCTCTCTTCAGCTTGCCTTTGGATTCTCCTTTTTCTCCCATTCATCCTTTTCCAGCATCTCACCTCCCTCCTCCCCACTTTCGTTCTTTTGGTCATTTTTCTTGCTCCCTCTTTTCTCTATTTTCTATTTTCTCCTCCTGCTAACCTTCTCGCGCGTCTACTCCCCTTTCTCTTCCCTACTCCCCCTTTCCCTCCTGGGGGAGTGGAGCGGCCTGCGCGCCTCCTCCTCTATGATCTCGATGGGAGATCCCGGGGATGGGAGTGGGGGTCTGGGGGTTAAAGGGAGCCAGGGGCACCCCCAGGCCGTGCTCCTAACAGGCCGAAGGCCGAGAGGGAGGGGCAGGGCCGGAGACAGGGACTCAAGACAGGGGCTCGAGAAACGTCCCGGCCGGGAAAAGGGCAAGAAAAGCAAAGAACTCAAAATGTTAAAACCCAAGTCGGGCTGAGCCGTGCCTGGTGAGATGAGGAAACTGAGACCCAAAGAGAAGAGGGCAATGAACTTGCCTTGCCGAGGTCTACTCCAGGCAAGGTCGAGACCCCCACCGCTCCTCGCAGCCTAGGACTGGGCTCCTGCGCTGATGCGGGAAGTGCGAGGGCGCCTGAGGCCGGTCAGCTCGTTCCCGTCCCTTTGCCTGCCTCTGCTCCCAAGTCCCGGGGGCCATGGGGAGGAAGCCTTCCTCCTCTCCTACAGCACCTGGGGCCGCCTGGCTGCCCCACGACACTCCTAGTGAGGCCAAGCCAGACAGGGGTAAAGACCTGGCTCTTAAGAGTGGTGCAGGGAACCCCCTTTCCTCCACCTCCTACCCCTTTCCAGGAAATGTGGGCTGACTCCTGCTTACACGGGATAGGAGTGGCGGCAGGGTACTTTGCTCGTGGGGTTTGCCCTCTTTTGTCCTTGAACTAAAACTGGAGCGGAAAGGCCCAGGGTTGGAAAGGTGGTTATACACACCTGGGGAGATGAATTTTTGCGAATAAAGTAGGCCTAATGCCTGAGACTGGGAGCTGTGTGTCCGTCCGTGTGTCTGAGCACCTAGCCCACCCGGGCCATTCTGGGTGTGATGGAGCAAGTCCCTCCCCTAGAAGCTTTTCCTGGCACTTCCTCGTTTCAGCCCAGTGGAGTCGGGAGGAGAGACGTGGGGTCTCCGTTCCCATGGAGTCCACGCTGCGGCCCGACACCACCAGGATTCTCATAGTTCCACCCCTAATTTCTGGGGCCAGAAATTTCTGTGGTACACAACCAGAAGCAGAAACAGAAGTACAACCAGAAGCAGAACCTCTGCTCAGCCCCTGGGTAAAAATCTACTTTGGGGTGCTAGCAAAACTCTGCACAAATATTCTATTCATTCCTCGCTTTGGGATATCAAATTAAGTCAATAAAGCCTGGCCTGGGCCTCTGTGGTTCACACCACAAAGCCAGAAGAAGCATCTGCTCAAGGCTGAGACTCGGGTGGGGCACGTGGAGTGCTCACCCTCAGAGTCTGCAACTGAGGGTGAGCGCCTCCTTAAATTCTCCCCTCAGAGCCTCCCTGCCTCACCCTAGTCCGACTGCAGGCAAATCTGAGGGCTGCTGTTCACCAGCTGTCTGGCCTTGGTCCATGGCCGCCCCGATGCTGGCATTATTTCCCCATCTGACCATGAAGAGGCTGAATTCGATGTTCTCTAAGATTTTCTCCAGCTCTGAGGTGCCACAGTTTGTGGGTATCATAGATGCCAAATTTGTATGCCTGCTCCACCACTTACTAACTGTGACACTGGGCAGTCACTTAACCTGTTTCCCTATCAGTAAAATGGGAATGATGATAGTACTGTGAGCTGTGTGGGGATTAAACCACATAATGCACCGAAGCACAATTCCTGACACAGAGTAGCACTTGACTACTGTGAGCAATTAATACTGCACAAGGTAGGGTTTGGCATATCTTTCCTTCATCTTCACATTCCCATTTTCATTATGAGTTGTGATCCCCACCATGCCCCACAACCCTCCCTCTATGTGGTAGCCATCCACTTATAAGTCTCAGACTTCAGTTCTGATAGGTTTGGGAAGGTAGACAGGTCTTCCCATCTCATTCCATCTCGATGACCAATAAATAGGAAGCAACTCCCGCTCCCTCCTCTTATACACTCACACCTGCCAGGCTTGAATTGTGTGTCTGAGGATTGCTGGCCCCCTCCACGCTGGGCTGGGGATTGCCTGGTTTTCTGCTACACTCTAAAAAGCCATACCAATCTATAGAGCTGCACCTTCCATACCCAGATGGCAAGGCTCCAAGGACACATGTCCCAACAGAGCCAGAAACACTTTTAGCAAGCAGCTCTGAGGTTGGCTGGGGGTCACATTAGAGCCCATGGTCCATCATTCATTTGTCAGTCTCTGAGTGCCTACTTACAGGAGGCGCCACTCTGCACAGCCCACTGCCATATCCACCTTCAACTAGCTGCAACAAGTTCATTTTGGAAGCTATGCCATCTAAAGCCGGGCTACTCACTGAAGGGCATATTTGAGATAAAAATCCACTATTCTGTGCTTTAAACCCTGCTATCAAAAAGTTTGCATACCTGGTTGATGCTGCCAGAAAAAAAAAAAAAAGCAAGCTTATACTCTGGAGTCGGAAGACAGTGGAAAAAAAAAAAAAAAGAAAAGAAAAGGAGCAGAAGCAGAGTAGGGAACCTGGAAGAGGAAGCCTGACTTCAAATCCTTGGCTCTGTCACATGTTAGCTATATGACCACAAGCAAGTGCAATTGCACCCTCTACACACTTTGGCCTGGACAGGGGTGAAAAGTAAGGAAGCCAAAACTCCAGCACCTAAGGTGAGAGGATCTCGTCCTCTTAGAAATAAATTATCCGAAGGCTAGGACACTGGAGAGAGGATCCAAGGCTCAGACCACAATGGTCTTTCCTTCAATCAAGTGTGCAGGCAGGGAATTCTCTTTGTTTTCCTTCTCTCTCCCTCCATTCCTTGAGGGGAGATCGCCTTTCCCTCTCTATCTTCCTGCAGAACTCTGACTCAAAGCCCCAAGCAGGAATACCCACAAAGCAAACCCAGGGATGACTGGAATTTGTTGAATGAATGAACGATTTCGGAACTTGTGGGGTCTTTTACAACCGCAAGTGGAACACAATATGTCAGAGTGCTTGGGAGGGCGGAATGTCTCCCTCCCCACCAGACTCTAACATATTTGGGGTCAATACCACGTCTTATTTACCTTCATATCTGATACAAAGCCCAGCATAGGGCCTTGCCTTGCTAAAAGAATAAGTAAAATATCTACAATTTATTAATAAGACACACACATGTTATCATTTAAACTTCGTGACAATTCTGTATAGTAGGCATTATT
This sequence comes from Pan troglodytes, assembly GCF_028858775.2. Taxonomy (NCBI): domain Eukaryota; kingdom Metazoa; phylum Chordata; class Mammalia; order Primates; family Hominidae; genus Pan; species Pan troglodytes. The sequence goes on from NC_072414.2 coordinate 58,259,813, forward strand.
ATTTCCCGTTTACAGAGGAAAGACTGAGGGCCAAAAAAAAGTAATTTGCCCTAGGCCACACAGCCAGTAAATGACAGAACCTGAATTTGAACTCAAGCTTGTTCTAAGCTCTTTTCTCGATGCTGTAGCGTCTTGCACTATGGGACTGGGACTTGGGTAAGGCAACCTAGGGAGGCATTCACTCTCAGGAGCTGAATGCACATACACAAACCTGAAAGTAACCTTCGAAAAATGCCCTCAAAGAATTATAGAGAATTTTGGGATCCCTGTGGTCCTAGCCATCAATGAGGTGCAGAGAAGAAACCATTGCTCAACTGCATTACATCCACTGATAGAACATACACTGATACAATATACGCCAGACCCATCTGCAAATATACCCACACACAACAATCCTGCCCGATACACAAATTACTGGGAGATGACAACCCAACACACCTACACACACACCAACACACCCCAAACATCCCCTGCACACACAAATATAACACAATTCCTGCACTCTTAAAAATGGGCGGGAGGCAGAGGATCAGAATAAGACGCAGTGGCATGACTCTTTTCACAAGCTTTTTATGAACCCACAACCACCAATCGAAGTCTTGATTAACTTGGTTGTATTTATTAAATCGTGTTCAATATTTAATAACTTTGAATATGGATTGAATATTTAATGAGATTGGTGGAGATCTATTTGTGTATAAACGTCAGAAGTGCCAATTGCTTTGAATTGAGAATTGAGTCTGTGACTCATTCTCAGTAGCTGGTACTGGAGAGCTCTCCATTCTACATTTTCATGGATTTATTTAAATTATAGGTTATCATCATGACATTATTACACCATTACTTATTATGATGCTCCACTATTATAACATTATTAGGCTGTCCCAGAAAATGTGGCATTTAGATACTGAATTTCCTTGCATCCAGTAAAACCTGGATTGGGGTCTCTTGGTCTCCTTCCTCCATGTTTACTAGGAAAAGGGGCCAAATATGACACTGTGAAATGCATGCTGTCTTAAGCCCTCAATCCTCCCACAGGCACAAGATGATCTGGAAGCAATTTCTGTGTTATACTTTGTCCAAGACTAATTTGTCCAAAAGAAGAAACTCTACTTTGTGGACTGAAGACAAGCAACATGAATTTCTGAAACTTCTTTTACAGAAATATGAGAATCGGATGCATAATGCAATTTTCAGAGGCATCATGGGGATTCGTGAAAGTCCTTGGAAGATTTGAGATTCAGGAACTCAATGAATAAATTTAACTATCCATAAGTGTGGATTTTACACTAGGTACAGTTATATATTAATGATGTTCTCTGGCTAATAAGTAATTACAAAATGTAGTTTGTTAGGGGTCAAAGTGAAATCATTGGAAATAGCCCTTGTGCCACAGCAGGCTGTTGCCTGGCAGGATATAAACTGCTTACTCACAAGAGAGACCAAATGCATTCTCCATCAAATAACTCTCATCACTGACATACCTTTGTCATGTTCTGATTTGCTCTGATTTGGGGTCCAAAGCAAATGTAAATAAATGCTACCAAAAGAAGAATAATTATAACACCACCATTAGGTGGAGAGTAGCCTTCTGACTGAAATCAATGTAATCATACTTCTTGGATACTGTTTTATATATATGTAAATATATATATTTATATATATTTATACACACAGGGTGTGTGTGTGTGTGTGTGTGTGTGTGTGTGTGTGTGTATACATATATATATACAGGGTCTCACTCTGTTGCCAAGGCTGGAATGCAGTGGTGTAATCATGGCTCAATGCAGCCTCAAACTCCTGGGCTCAAGTAATGCCTCTGCCTCAGCCTCCTCAGTAGCTGAAACCACAGGTGTGGCTACCATGCCTGGCTAATTTTTTTTTTTTTTTTTTTTTTTTTGGTAGAAACAGGGTCTCACAATGTTGCCCAGGCTGGTCTCAAACTTCTGGCCTCAAGCAATTCTCCCACCTCAGCCTCCCAAAGTGCTAGGATTAAAGGCCTGAGCCACTGTGCTCAGCCACTGTTTTCATTTTATTTGCAACAAATGATTAGAAAAATTTGCACCTCTAAACACTTTTCTTTCTTCTCCTCACCTTCAATACTCGACCAACTTTTAAATTAAATTCTACCTGATACCACACCAGTTTATTTGCCCATTCTGAATCCCCCATAGTGTTCTGGGCTTCCTGATTTTTTTTTTTTTTTTTTTTGAGACAGAGTTCGCTCTGTTGCCCTGGCTGGAGTGCAATGGCACGATCTCGGCTCACCGCAACATCTGCCTCCCGAGTTCAAGAGATTCTCCTGCCTCAGCCTCCCAAGTAGCTGGAATTACAGGCATGCACCACCACGCCCAGCTAATTTCGTATTTTTAGTAGAGACAAGGTTTCTCCATGTTAGTCAAGCTGGTCTCAAACTCCTGACCTCAGGTGATCCACCTGCCCTGGCCTCCCAAAATGCTGGGATTACAGGCATGAGCCACCGTGCCTAGCTGTGCTTCATGATCTTATTTATGCTGTTCTCAGAGCCTTAATGACTTTCCCATCCTCTTTTAAGCTTGGCAAACTCATCTTACCCTTTAAAATTCTGCTCATCACTAAGGCCTTCCTTGGTGCCTTTACCCTACCTGTTTACCTACCCTGATTGGCACTTTTCTCACTGTAGTTTGATTATATGTTTACAGGTCTACCTGCTCACATTGTATGGTGAATACCATAGTCATTTCAGTATCTCCAGTGTCTTACATAGTGCCTGGTCTAATGGTGGGCGGATGCATGGATGAATGAATGGATGATGGATGGATGGACGGACTTGGAAATAAAAACATACGGGTTTTATTATACCTGCGGCTCTTTATCCTTTGACTTGGGTTGAGCAGGGTGTTGGAGTAGGAGCCATCTTATTTTCCAGGAAGCTCATAATGCCATTCATTCTTAGACTCAAGTCAAAGCTCAAAGGGATTAGCTACTCCTTTGTTTTACAGACAAAGTCATCCCCCGCATGGTTTCCTAATAACACATGTTTTCATTCAACAAACATTTATGAAGTTCTTACTATGTGCCAGGCTCCCTGCTCACTGCCTTGACTCACAACCCAAATCACTAAATCAACCCAGGTGGATTTCTAGTAGCAGGCAGCATCTAGGAACAACTTCTTCTCTCCAGCACTGTCGGCAGGTTCCTCGCAGAAACCAACAGACTTTGGGGGAAGCAGAAGAATCTCCTCCTCGAGAGGGGGTCTGGAACTCTGGCTGAGTGGTAGCTTGACTTGGCAAATTCTTAGCTTTATATAAGCACCTCAAATCCTTTGTGGAAGTAGGTAGGGTATCAACACAATTCTCACACATTAAGCAAAATGTCCTCCTCTTCTTCAGCTTCCTCTGCTACCACTCCCTTCTCTACATTTGTCCTCCAGCAATGCTGAAAGAGGCTTGTGGGCCCTGTGCCCACTAGAACACAAGCTCCATGAGGAAGGGACTTTGCTTTGTTTGCCATTATACATCCAGCATCTAGAACTACACCTGGATATAATAGGCCATCAGTGAGTATTGGATAAGTTAATGAATGATATGTCATGTTTTTCTCTTTGCTAGTGATGTCTTCTGTGCTTGGGACGACCTGTTTCTTCACACTAACTCTTACTCATCCAGCAAGACAAAGTCAGGCATATTCTCTCCTAGATAATCCTCCCTGAAGCCCCCGGGTTGGACCATACACCCTTCCTCTGGGTTTCCTGGCACCATGTGCACAGGCCTGTCTTTGCACTAACCACAACGTACTGCATTTATCTGTTATGTGTCTGCTCCCCATTCCAGACTTTGAGCATCATGAAGACAGGAACCATATGCTATTCATCGTCATACCCTCAGCTCCTTGGCAAGGTATCTGGAACACAGAGAGCACTCTATAAAGATTTGTCAAGCTGTACTGAACAACCCCAAGCGGATGCAGATTGGGTCACACCAAATGTGATTGCTGATTCATGTGGTCATTTGGCAAATATTGATTGAGTGCCTATGATGTGCCAAGCACTATTCTTAGCCAACGCTAAGCCAAATACACAAAAATAATGATAAAGTGAGTGCTTGTCAATTAGATACAACCCAGATATTTTACCAGGCTAGTTAATTGGTGTGTTGAGTCAATATGAAGACTGTTTTAAACTTCAGCTTTTGCTATAATATTATTTAAGCCTAGACAGGAAATTCAGGGTTCCAATAACTCAATGCTCTCTCTTTCCTGGGCTTCAGTGTCCACACCTACATGATGGACATATACTGTAGTCTCCCATGAGATATTTTGACATATGTTTATACAGGATCCTCTGAAATTCCTTGCACATTTTTAAATCTTAACAATTTGCCTAGAAACACTTTACAAATTGCATTAAGTATTTCAAGGCTTAGAAAACACTATTGCACAAAATGCCTTTGTATTTAAGATCTCATGATAAAGTCCATGTATTTATCTCATGATAAATAAAGTCCAATCAGCTTTCGATTCAGTTGAAATTCAATGTGCCTTTAAAAGCCATGTATTGATTTATTTGATCATACCCATGACCTATGTTACATTTAAGAAACTTTTATTGAGCCCTTTTATTGTATCATGCATTGTAGTAGGCACTAAAGAAAACAAAGATTAATAAAATGTGATCTTGACCTTTAAAGAGCTCCAAGTTTGTTGGGGGAGCCTGAAACACAGCTGACCTACTGTAACATGTGAGATTGAGAGATGTTGCAACCCAGGTATACACAACATGCTATGACAGCATAGAAGACCAACACATTCATTTTGTCTGCAAAGGTATCAGGGAATGTTTGATAAAAGTGGTGACACCTGAGCCAAGCCTAAATAAATGAGTAGAATTTGGCACAGTGAAAAGAAAGTACTAGAGAGAGGGGAGTGACATGGCACAGTGATAGGAGGCACATGGCACACTCGAGGGATACGTGCCATGGGCAGCTAGAGCAAAATGTAACTGCCAGGAAAGAGAGAGGAAAAGGTTGGAAAGGTGAGCTGGACTCTGATGGAGGAAGATATTGATTGATAACAAGGTGGAATTTTATTCTGGAGATAATGGAGAATATTATTAAAGCTTAAAAGTTTTTAAATTGGCCGGGCACTGCGGCTCACACCTGTAATCCCAGCACTTTGAGGGGCCAAGGCAGGTGGATCATGAGGTCAAGAGATCGAGACCATCCTGGCCAACATGGTGAAATCCCGTCTCTACTAAAAATACAAAAAATTAGCCAGGCGTGGTGGTGGGCACCTGTAGTCCCAGCTACTCGGGAGGCTGAGGCAGGAGAATCACTTGAACCTAGGAAGCAGAGGTTGCAGTGAGCCGAGATCGCGCCACTGCACTCCAGCCTGGCAATAGAACAAGACTCCATCTCAAAAAAAAAAAAAAAAGAAAAAGTTTTTAAATTATATGATGCCTTTTTGCATCTATTATATAAAAAGACACACATTATAATACTCTGTCACACACACAAAAATGAATAAACACCAATACTATCTGATATGGTTTGGCTGTGTCCCTGCCCAAATCTCATCTTGAATTCTCACATGTTGTGGGAGGGACCCAGTGGGAGGTAACTGAATCATGGGGGCAGGTCTTTCCAATGCTGTTCTCCTGATAGTGAATAAGTCTCATGAGATCTAATGGCTTTATAAAGCAGAGCTTCCCTGCACAAGCTCTCTCTCTTTGCCTGCTGCCATCCATGTAAGACAAGACTTGCTACTCCTTGACTTCTGCCATGATTGTGAGGCCTCCCCAGCCATGTGGATCTGTAAGTCCAATTAAACCCCTTTCTTTTGTAAATTGCCCAGTCTTGGGTATGTCTTTATCAGCAGCATGAAACCAGACTAATACACTATTTGTCTTTTATGAAATGAAATATCTACTCTGTACCAGGCAGGTGCCTTGCTAAGATAGGAATTGTTGCATTTTATCTTCACGAAAACCCTGAGATGTGTCATGATGCCCATTTTACAGATGAGGTAATGGAGGCTAAGAGTAGTTAAATCTCTCAGCTACTCTGTAGTGGACCTGGAACTTGAAATGTGTCTGACTCCAAAGTCCGTGATCTTAACTTTTAGGCTATGGCAGCAGCTTGTACAAACAATAAACAGATTCACGAATTAGAGGTTTACATAAAATTATTTTTAGCCTCAGGACATATCAAAAGCCTTAAAATGTTTACACTCTTAAACCCAGTAATGACAATTCTGAGAACAAATCTTACAGAAATAATTGGAAATTCACCCAGATTCATGTATAAAGATGATTATTGCAATGCTATTTATAACAGAGAAAAGTTGAAAGCAACCTAAGTACCCAACATTAGGAAAGGGTCCCTTATAAAATGGTGTATTATTTAATCATTAAAATTTTGATTGCATGGGATAGAATTATATAATCTCAATCTGTAAAGAAAAAATGCACAGTAAAAAAAATGAAAAAGAAACATTTCACAATGTAATTAGCAGTGGCCTCTGGGAGAAGTTAGAGGTGATTTTTTTCTCCTATGCATTCCAAATTTTCTATGCTTGAACACCTCATTCTTGAAATCAGGAAAAGATATAGTCAAAAAAAATCCATTCTGTGTCTTGATTACAGTCATGTCAGCTGGGTCAGCCTGGATTGTCAGCAGGATGAGAAATGTAACAGCAAAATCACCTCCCTGGCCCTTGATCCTACGATGTCTGGAGATCAAAATATTGACCAAGCTGGCACCCTGTCAGTGACACCCAAGGGTCCAAACTCAAATCATTTCACTTATTCATAGTCGCTCATGTATTCAAAGAAAGCAAAATAATTCATCTTACTTTATTTTCTTTATACTGAAAAGTTGCAGAACTTCATTTTAAAATCAGAAATATACATTGCAATTTTCTTGCAATTTGTTAAATTAACACATTTGTTAAATATTATGTTTGTTCTTAGCATGACTGTTAATTATTCAGGGGAGGTGGAGGGATGGAAAACAAAGAACAAATCCAGAACTTTGGGGCCCAACCTGGGACACCGACTGTCTGGTTAAGTGCTGAAACTCACTGTCAGACTGTGGGGCTTTCTCCGAGGAATTAGAGTTAGGCTAATAACCCAATTTGGAATAATTTAAAGCTCTTTTTAGGGAAGTTTTTGACTCAATTGGGCTCATTATGCATAGGTTTAATGCGTAACAATTTGTTCTTGAAAGCTAACATTATTGTTGGCAATAAAGATAGGAAGTGGAAATAAGCTTCCAATGTGTAAAGCAGATTTATTTCTTGTTTCATATGGACTTGTTCCGGGTCTCTGTGTGAATCACACTGTGCTCCCTGCAATAAGATGCTGTCCATGCAGTTGGTTATGATAAATGGCCTGTAATTGTGAATCTGATATTGGTTTTCAATATTGAATTTATCATTCTGTCCTCTTAACAGCTATTAAATACTTTTAAGAATTTATCCATTTGCCTGATCCACCTGTGATTTTTCAATATGTAAAATTTATTGGTTTCCTAGTTTTTTGGGATTTTAACGGCCGACAGCATCATTAATAACGCTGAGTAATGGAGCTGACCTCTTTCAAACCTCGTTCCCTTCCACTACTCCAGAACATCAAAATTGAATCAAAATGGATGTGATGTGGGAACCCAGAAAGAAAACGGCGGCGGTGGGGTGCCTGACTCGAAATGCGGCTGGTGCAGGCCAAGCCACACACTGTCTGCTTCGACTCTTCACCTCCAATCCCCGGGCAGAGGGAGCCAGGCCTGGGCTGCCTGGGCCTTCCCAGCCTCCGCCTCCTCCTCCCATTGGATGAGCCAGCTCAGCAGCCTTCCTCGCCTTCAGCTGCCTCAGTTTCTTCAGTATTGGGTGATTGATGGAAATAATAATGCCGCTTGCCTGGCTCCCTCACGGACAGCGCTTTGTGAATTAATGAAAGCGCACAGACTGTACACGCAGAAAGCCCCCTCCCAGACAGCTGCATCGCTGCCCTGGAATTCTCATGAGCTTGACAGGGAGGGATCCTTGCCCTTCACCGTGAGGACAGTGCAACCAGAGGCTGAAACAAATTAGGCCCTGTGGCCTGGCGCCGTGGCTCACTCCTGTAATCCTAACTCTTCGGGAGGCCTATGCAGGAGAATCGCTTGAGGACCAGACTGGGCAACACAGTGAAACCCCTTCTCTACTAAAGATACAAAAATTAGCCCAGCGTTATGCTGCAGTGCCTGTGGCCCCACCTACTTGGGAGGCTGAGGTGGGAGGATCACCTGAGCCTGGAAGGTGGAGACTGCAGTGTGCGGTGATCACACCACTGCACTCCACCGTGGGTGACAGAGCCAGACCCCGTCTCAAAAAAAAAAAAAAAAAAAAAAAAATCAGGCTGTGTGGAATAACAGCAGAGTAGGACTTCCCCTGACCCCTGGTTCCGTATGTTAGGACCACCCATGTATGTTGCCCCTTGAACTGCAAGAAGCTAGCTCAGGGTCAGAGCATTGGGTTATGCCTTTGCTGGTTTTTTGTTTTTGTTTTTGTTTTGTTTTGTTTTTTGAGACAGAGTCTTGCTCTGTCACCCAGGCTGGAGTGCAGTGGGGAAATCTTGGTTCTCTGTAACCTCAAACTCCTGGGCTCAAGCAATCCTCTGGCCTCACTCAGCCTTGCAAGAAGCTGGGACTACAGGTGTGTGTCACCATACCAGCCTAATTTTTTTATTTTTTGTTGCCCAGGCTGGTCTTGAACTCCTGGCCTCAAGCAATCCTCCCATCTCAGCCTCCCAAAGAGTGAGAATTACAAGTTTGAGCCACGGTGACTGGCCTTTTGTTTTTCTTAAACCCAGCCTACAAGGCTACATCTCATGGCTCCTGTAGTACTCACTGTGTTAATGGGACACAGGCACACAGACCTGCAGAACTGAGTTCTCAAGGTCAGAGAACATGTTGACCACCAGCCACGGGGGTTCCCTCAGCTGGAGGCCCAGAAGGGCATGAAGCCAGAGCTGTGCACACATGCAGAAGGACAAAGAGCCTCAGGGCAGGTGGGGAGTGGGCAGAAGCTTCCCTGAGGGGAGATCTAGCTGAGTTTCCTGGTCACCCTTCTCAGGGTGACTCCATGATAAGCGGCCCCCTGCTGCCTCCAACCTATGGATAATTGAAAATTAGGCCGGGCGTGGTGGCTCACGCCTGTAATCCCAGCACTTTGGGAGGCCGAGGCGGGCAGATCATCTGACGTCAGGAGTTGAGACCAGCCTGGTCAACATGGTGAAACCCCGTCTCTACTAAAAAATACAAAAAAATTAGCCAGGTGTGGTGGCAGGCGCCTGTAATACCAACCACTCGGGAGGCTGAGGCATAAGAATCGCTTGAACCCGGGAGGCGGAGGTTGCAGTAAGCCGAGATCGCACCATTGCACTCCAGCCTGGGGGACAAGAGTGAGACTTCATCTCAAAAAAAGAAAAAAAGAAAAAAAGAAAATTAACCACCTCCCCTGAAGCCTAATTTCATATTCTTGGGGCAGCATAACTGACTTCCAGTCCAACGGAAATCTATTTCCTTGGAAGTTTTGTCTATTCAAGGATTATGGGCTAAGTTCAAATCTATCAGAAAAAAAAACAAAACAGGAGCTGTCAATAGAGTCACTGACAGGTGAAAAATTTCCAAAGGGCTCCTGAGACAAGAGGAGACGTGATTTCTACCAAAAGCCACAGGGCCACCTGGTTCCAGACCTAGTCTAGGAGGCAATAACAGATAAGGCGCTCAGTTCAGACCAAAAGCCAAGTCCCCAAGCTCCCTCTGCAATGCTCCTTCTGCAGCGCTCCTTCTGCCCTACCATGACACGATTTACAAACTGCTAGAAAGGAAGATATGCCTTCCCCAAATCCCAGACATTTCAGAACCTTCTGTAGACTCAGCTTTTACTACCAAGGTCTCTCGTATACTTTTTGTGTCAATGGCTAACAGCAAAAGGTAATTTTAATCTGACAAATGTTTATTGAGTACCTATGAGTGCCTATGTGCTTGGTGAACTGGGTGAACTGCTATGGAGACACACACACAAAAACAAATAAAATACATTCTCTGCCATCAGGCAGGCCTGATAATGGCACTGCACTTAACAATCAATTATGAAACATTTACTGCACGCCTGGCACTGTGCTGGATGCTGCAAAGGACACAAGGAAAAGAATCATGCTCAGTCGCTTCCCAAGGAGCTTACCTTATTGGAGAGAAAAGATCTTCATATACCAACCATGACGACTCATAATGAAATGTTTAGATATGTGGTGGAGGCAGTGAGTACAAAAGAATTGGAAAGGATCAGTGTAGGCTCCAAATAATCAAGGTAAACCTTATGGAGTTGGAGGTAATGGAAAAGGATCATGAGAGAAGGATGGGTGGGGACAGTGAGGATAGGACAGACGTGTGTGTGTGTGTGTGTGTGTGTGTGTGTGTGTTGTCAGGAATTATTATCTTTATCATTCAGCCTTCAAATATCTGCCCACCCTTTCAGGTACTCGCTCACACATATCCTACAAAAGAAAGGGTCAACAAACATTAATGGAGAACCTGCCTCATGCCAGGAGGCATTTTGCACTTAGATCCATTACCATATGCACCCTTCCCAACCACCACCCTGCCAAGTAGACATCATGTCCCTCTTTTATAGAAGAGGACCCCAGAGTTCAAAGGGTATGTCATTTGCCCAAGACTGCTTCACCAGCAATTGGCCAAGCTGGGACTCAAACCAAGGTCTTGGCCTCCAATGCTCATATTTTTTACCATTGAATCACATGGACTCTAGGAAGAAGTGGCAGTACCCCAAGAACACAATGCTGGACCAGAATCTAAAAGGAAAAGGAGGAGGAAGGGAAATGGCATATAATGACTGTCAGGCCAGGTGCTATGGTGGGCAAGAAAGAGCAACCAGTAGACCATTCACCTTTGGAGACAGCCACTACTGCATTCCCTTGGGACATTTCCTGGAGCTGCCATCCCAACTTTGACTTCCCACCATGATGGCTGCTACTTTTGGCAAGACACCAGTCCTCTAGAGGATATAGGGCTCTCTCCTGCAGGAGCTGGAGTCCTCACTGAGGCTTATTATCCTTCATCCAGAGCAAGGCAAGCTTAGTTAGGTTTGGTGCCCAGACCTGGGCCATCTCAGAGCTATGTTATCTTCCAAAGTATGGGAGGGAAAAACCCTCACTGAATCAGAAAATACATCTTTTCAGTACTTAAATGGGTCCTGTTTTAAGCCAAAATCAGTGTAATTAAATAAGAAAATAAGACCAAGTATACCCCCCACTGTCATTAATTATGAGCAAGAGGAGACAGAAGAAAGTCTGGTATAGTTTATTTAAAAGGTACAATCCTGAAGTGAGACAAAAAAAAAAAAAAAAGAAGAAAAGAGAGAAAGAATAATTAAAATGAAGGTATCATTATTGTTTCTTTAAAGGATCTCGTTGGACAGAGGGGTCTGATTGACAGACAAGACACATGAGGTTCTCAGAGTGACTGTTCTGAAGATGAATATGCAGGAAGCCCTGGCCTCTAGGACCTCTTGCCTACCTCCCACAGCCTTTCTAAGCAACCGGGAGAGTAGGAAAAACACCGAGGGGCAGAGTCTGCTGGACAAGGACCCTGCCCCTGGGCATGTTAATATCAATCATAAGAAATGCTTAAGTCTCTGAAGCTCTCTTGGCATACAGGGGGTGAAGCTACTACATTTCTATTATCATCGTTATGGCTGCTATTATTAACATTTATCCAGTACCAACATTTTACTTAGCACAGCACAAAGTGTAAAGGAAGATGCAGCATCTGCTTTGAAAATAAACATCTAGGCTCCCCCACAGATTTGTGCCCCAGCAGAGGAACCAGCCTTTGGCCACTCAGGGACACTCCACAGCCCCACCTCCACCTCCACCTCCAACACTATGTCTCCATTTTCCTTGGGCTACTATGTCAGGTCTTCTGGAATCTGTTCAGTGTTCCAAGGCCCTGGCTGGGTTGCATGGCCCTCTGTGGCCAAAGTCAGGGTTCAAAGAACCAGGTAGAGAGCAGAAACAGACATGAACAACCAGGACTCTGAGACAGAGCTAGAGCAGGCAGGGTGCATGGCGAAAGAAAGCACCGTGCTTTCTCACGACTCACGCGTGAGTCAAACTAAATGCTTCACTTAATGTCACCACTCTACTGCTCCAGTCGCCTTGTTTTTCTTATCACCTCATCATGCAACCTCACACTTTACGAATCCTCTCATACACTTTAAAACTCAAGACCCACACCATAGTAAATTTTATCTGTACAAGTCTTTGGAACACGAAAGCATTGACAAGTGTCCATGGCCATCTAAGAAATGTACAAATATTATATATACACATCAGTTCCTCAAGCAAAAGTCCTACTTCCCACTGCCAAATGTTATCTTTTACAGCAGCTCTGCAAGATGAGTGAAGGCGTATATTTCACCAGAGTGAGCCACTTTTTATAGAGTGGGGGAGAAAAAAGAAGCCCAAACGCTTTTATTGCTTTCTAACCAACAGGATTTCTGGATGCAAATGAATGAATCACCTCTGTGACGATTGGCTGCCTGAGTTTCCTTGTCACACTTGGAGCAGGCTCGGTGGATGTGACTTGTATCCTCATGAGTCCAAGGCAAGATAAAGGACTGACATTGCTACCAGTGAGTTATGAGATTTGTCTTTATCAGTGAAAATAAGGTCATAACGCAGCCCAGCCATCACCTATTATATGTGGCTTCCATCTACTTTTCTGTATAATGTGATCCACTGTGCAAGGTGATTTGGAGAAGCCCAGTGAATAAATTAGTCATTTTTAAAAGCTGCGTTAAGTCTTTAAGGCCACCAGGGTAGCTTTTAATGCATTGCTGCCATTCTTCAATAGACACTGGTCTTCTTTTGACCTGCATTTTGATGACAGTCTGGTGAAAAAAGTAGCTGGGAAGATTCTCCTAAGCATATTTAAAATTAAAGGCTGGACGCGGTGGCTCACACCTGTAATCCCAGCACTTTGGGAGGCGGAAGCAGGCAGATCACTTGAAGCCAGACCAGCTGGCCAACATGGTGAAACTTCATCTCGACTAAAAATACAAAAATTAGCTGGGTGCAGTGGAGCACACCTGTAATCCCAGCTACTCAGGAGGCTGTGACAGGAGAACTGATTGAACCCGGGAAGCAGAGGTTGCAGTGAGCTCAGATCACACCACTGCACTCCAGCCTGGGTGACACAGCGAGACCCTGTCTCAAAAAAAATCAAAATAAAATAAAATTAGAGAAAAAAAGTAATATGGTGACCCACAGCTGGATCCCAATTAGAAAGCTAACCAATCATGGGATTGAGTTCCTGGCAGCTATTTCTTAAGAGAATGCATAACAAAATCATTCATTCATCCCTCACCTGTTAATTGTGATTTAAAAAATAATAAGATCGGCTGGGCACGGTGGCTCACACCTGTAATCCCAGCACTTTGGGAGGCCTAGGTGGGCAGATCACTTGAGGTCAGGAGTTCAAGACCAGCCTGGCCAACATGGTGAAACCCCGTCTCCACTAAAAATACAAAAATTAGTTGGGCATGGTGGCGCATGCCTGTAGTTACAGCTACTTTGGAGGCTGAGGCAGGAGAATTGCTTGAACCCGGGAGGCGGAGGTTGCAATGATCTGAGATCACCCCACTGCACTCCAGCAAGGGTGACAGCGAGAGTCTGTCTCAAAAAATAATAGGAAGAAGAAGAAGAAGAGGAGGAGGACGAGAAGGAGGAAGAGGAAGAGGAAGAAGAAGAAGAAGAGGAAGAAGAAGAAGAAGAGGAAGAAGAAAATTCAGCATTAGCTTAGTTTATGGAGTGATTTCTCCGTGTGAGGCACTGTGTGGACCTCTGAAGTCTCAGTTCTTCCAAAAGCTTGAGAGGGGTCAACATGCTTTACATTATGGAAGTTCTTTAAGAGGAGAAGAATGATGAGGAAATTCATAGGTGTTTTCTGAAACACTGCACAAGTTGACATTAAATCTCATGAAAAATGATGCTTTTGATGTGCAGGATTTAAAAAGATAAAAATAAAAGATTCTGAAAGTGGTTTCTCTTCCACACAGCCTTTGGTCTGGAATTTGCACATTTGGTTTTCCTGTAGCTACTTCTGCAAAAACGAGCGCACCTACTCACTGTCACAACACAGTAGGCTAAATTTTCTCAACAAATATATTCTTTGTTCTCTTCCACAGTAACAACAAAGCTTTGAGAGTCAGCAGAGGGCAAGGGAAATACAGAAAGAACACAGACACAGGGCTTGATCTTCAAGGAGTTCAAATACGATTCACTGAATAAATAATTACTGAGCATCTACTATATGTAACTGCTCTACTCAGCTAACCGTTCTTTTCAGACACAAGCAAATTCATGGGGAAAAACAACTGAGAGCCTTTTCCCCCCCCCAATATACAAAGAATCTAACCCATTCATTCATTCAACATGTGTTTATTGAAAACCTAATACAGTATGTGCCAGGCATTGTTCCAAGCCCTTGGGGGAAAGTAAACAGAATAAAGTTCCTGCCCTCATGGATCTTACACCCAATGTGGGATTCAGACAATAAACAAACACATACATAACATATGCATATCTTACACATAATATACATTTATAATGAGAAGCACATAATAATAATATAATATAATAATAATATAATATAATATAATTCTGGATCCCAACTGCCTCGGTTCAAACCCCACCTTTGTCAATTACTAGCTGTTGAACTTTAGAGAACTTATTTAACGTTTGATGTCTATTTTTCTTATCTGTAAAATGGGGATAATAATAATAATACCTAATCCACAGAGCTGCTGTTAAGATAGTTATGTCAGGTCAGGCGTGGTGGCTCATGCCTGTAATCCCAGCACTTTGGCAGGCTGAGGCGGGTGGGATCACTTGAGGACAGGAGTTCGAAACCAGCCTGGCCAACATGGTGAAGTCCCATCCCTACTAAAACTACAAAATTTAGCTGGGCGTGGTGGCACACACCTGTAATCCCAGCTACTTGAGAGGCTGAGGCAGGAGAATCACTTGAACCTGGAAGGTGGAGGTTGCAGTGAGCCGAGATCGCGCCATTGCACTCCAGTGTGGGTGACAGAGCGAGACTCCATCTCAAATAAAAAAGAAAAAAAAAGATAATTATGTCAATATATGTAAAGTGTCTAGAACCAAAGCAGGCACATAGTTAGTACTATTATGTGTGTGTGTGATTAATATAAATTCTCCACTTATCAGGTAGAGATAAGGGAATGAATTAAAAATAAAGGGGCCTGGCACAGTGGCTCACACTTATTATCCCAGGACTTTGGGAGGCTGAGGTGGGAGGATCGTTTGAGTCCAGGGACTCGAGACCAGCCTGCACAACATAGGAAGACCCCATCTCTACCAAAAAAAAAAAACCTAACCAGGTGTGGCACTACTTGGGAGGCTGGGATGGGAGGATTTCTTGAGGCCAGGAGGTCGAGGCTGCACTCCATGATTGTGCCACTGCACTCCAGCCCAGGGCAACAGCACAAGACCCTGTATCCAAAAAAATTAAAATAAATTTAAAAACAAAGAGGGACATAGAGGGGCCAGGTGCAGTGGCTCACGCCTGTAATCCCAGCACTTTGGGAGGCCAAGGTGGGCAGATCACAAGGTCAGGAGTTTGAGACCAGCCTGGCCAATATGGGGAAACCCCGTCTCTAATAAAAATACAAAAATTAGCCAGGCATGGTGGTGCACCCCTGTAGTCCCAGCTACTCAGGAGGCTGAGGCAGGAGAATCTCTTGAACCTGGGAGGCACAAGTTGCAGTGAGCCGAGATCGCGCCACTGTACTCCAGCCTGGGCGACAGAGCAAGACTCTGTCTCAAAAAAATAAAAATAAAAATAAAAGAAGGACATAGAGATGATAGGGGGTGCTATTTAGATTGAGTGGTTAGGGAAGGCCTCTCTGAAGGAGACGACATTTGAGCAGAGGCCTGAATGAAGTGAGGGCACAAGTCATGTTAATAACCAGAGAAAAGCATTTTTGGCAAAGGGAATAACAAGTGCAAAATCGTTGAGGCAGGGTCATGCTTGGGGTGACAAGGAACAGCAAGATGCTAAAAATGGCTCAAGCAGAGGGAGGGGGAAGAATGGCAGGAAATGAAATTGATGAGGTAGCTATGGGCCTGGTTATATGAGGCCTCGCAGGCCATAAGAAGGGATCTTGGATGTTGTTCTAAGAGGAATGAAAAATCAGTGGAGTGTTTTGAGCAAGGGAGTGACAAAAAAATGCATGTTTTAAAGTCTTCTGCATACGCTGGTTCCTTAAAAAATTGAAAATAGAATTACAGTATAATCCAGCAATTTTACTTCTAAGTATATACCTAAGAAAATTGAAAGCTGAGTCTTGAAGAGATATGTGTATACCCATGTTCTCAACAGCATTACTCACAATAGCCAAAAGGTGGAAACCACCCAAGTGTCAATCAACAGATGCATGAATAAACAAAATGTGGTCTATCCATACAATGGAATATTATTTATTTATTTATTTTTATTTACTTATTTATTTATTTTTTTTGAGACGAAGTCTCGCCCTGTTGCCCAGGCTGGAGTGCAATGGCGTGATCTCGGCTCACTGCAAGCTCCGCCTCCCGGGCTCACGCCATTCTCCTGCCTCAGCCTCCCAAGTAGCTGGGACTAGCCACCATGCCCGGCTAATTTTTTGCATTTTTAGTAGAGATGGGGTTCACCGTGTTAGCCAGGATGGTCTCGATCTCCTGACCTCATGATCCACCCGCCTCGGCCTCCCGAAGTCCTGGGATAACTGGCGTGAGCCACCACACCCGGCCTGGAATATTATTTAGTCTTAAAGAGGAAGAAAACTGCTGGGCGTGGTGGCTCACGCCTGTAATCCCAGCACTTTGGGAGGCAGAGGCAGGCGGATCACTTGAGGTCAGGAGTTCAAGACCAGCCTGGCCAACATGGCGAAACCCCATCTCTACTAAAAATAACAAAATATTAGCCCGGCTTAGTGGTGCGCACCTGTAGTCCTAGGTACTTGGGAGGCTGAGGCATGAGAATCACTTGAACCCGGGAGGCGGAGGTTGCAGTGAGCCAAGATCGTGCCACTGTACTCCAGCCTGGGCAATAGAGTGAGACTCTGTCTCAAAAACGAAAAACAAAAAGGAAGAAAATTCTGACACATGCTATAGCATGGGTAAACCTTGAGGACATTATGCTAAATGAAATAAGCCAGTCACAAAAAGACAAATACTGTATAATTCCACTTATGTGAGGAATTTAAGAGTTAAGTTCATAGAAACAGAAAGTAGAATGGTGGTTGCTGGGCCTGGAGAGAGGGGAAAATGGGGAGTTATTGTTTAACAGATAGAGAGTTTCAGATTTGCAAGATGAAAAGCGTTCTGGAGATTGGTTGCACAATAATGTGAATATACTTAACAATACTGAACTATACACTTAAAAATGGTTAAGGTGGCTGGGTGCAGTGGCTCATGTCTGTAATCCCAACACTTTGGGAGGCCGAGGTGGGCAGATCACCTGAGGTCAGGAGGTCGAGACCAGCCTGGCAGACGTGGCAAAACCCTGTCTCTACTAAAAATACAAAAATTAGCCAGGCGTGGTGGCACATGCCTATAATCCAGCTTACAGCTTTGGGAGGGTGAGGTTGCAGTGAGCCAAGATTATGCCACTGCACTCCAGGCTGGACCACAGAGCAAGACTCCATTTCAAAAAAAATAAAAAACAAAACCAAAAAAAAGGTTAAGGTGAAGCCAGGCACAGTGGTGCACACCTTTAGTCCCAGCTACTTGGGAGGTTGAGGCAGGAGCATCACTTGAGCCCAGGAGTTTGAGGCTATAGTGTGCTATAATTGCACTTGTTGAGAGCCACTGCGCTCCAGCCTAGACAACACAGTAAGACCCTGTCTCTAAGAAAAGAAAAGAAAAAAGGTTAAGGTGGTGAATTTTATGTTATGAGTATTTTACCACAATTTTTTTAAATCTTCTGGAAAATAGATTGGTGACAAGTGTGGAATTAGGGAGACCCCTTAGATGTTTTAGTTATCTATTGCTATGTAAAAAACTAACCCAAAACTAAGTGTCTTAAAACAACCACCATTTTATTATCTCTTATTATTCTACAGGTCAGGAGGGCTCAGCTAGGTGGTTCTTCTGCTCCACCAGGGGACAGTAAAAAGTTGTGGGGGCAGTAAAAAGTTGGGCTTAGCTGGGACTCTCTCACTCCATGCAGTCTGAGGCCTCTTCCTCTTCATGTGGTCTCTTCACTTAGAATCTCTGGCAGAGATACTAGTACCTAGACTTCATACAGGTAGCTCAGGGGTCTCAGAAGTATAAAATCCTTCTCAATACTTAGGTCAGAAACACACAGCATCACATCCTCCACATTCTATGGGCTAAAATGAGTCACAGGTGAGCTGAGATGTCCATGTTGTACAAGCAGTCCTTGAGGACTGCTTCATTGAGGACCATCTTTGTAGTCCAGCCATACAGGAGACCACTGCAGCAATCCAGGTGACAAAGAACGAAGGATTAGAGCAGGATAATAGCAGCGAAGGTGATAAGAAATGGTTGATTTGAAATACATTTTAAAGATAGAATCTGTAAGATTTGCTGATGGGTCAGATATGAAGAGGAAAAAAGGAGTCAAGGATGAGTCTAAGTTTTGGGCCAAAGCCACTGAATGAGTGGTGGTCTCAGGCATTAATCAGGCAGCAAAGCATCACCAAAAGCTGCAGACTTGGAGCCTTGGAATCAAGTCCTTCCTCTTTTGTTTAATTACCATATTGCCCTAGTAACCCCATCTCTCTGGAGTTCTCCTTCCTGATCTGAAAGATGAGGATGATAATACCTGCTCACCCTGTCCTGTAAGGCCATCACAGGATCAGATGATATCTTGAATGTAACTACAATTGTCTTGAGTTTGTTACACATGCAGTGGCCACGAAAAACCACCACCTTGAAATTACAAAATCCAGTTCCAGTCCCAGGTCTGTCTTAGATTTGCTGAAGGAACTTGGGCAAGTCATTGAACCTTGCCTTGACTGTCCCTTAGCTGTAAAATCAGACAGCCCATTATATCTGTCCTGCCTTGCCAAAGAAATTTTTGTGAAAATTAATCACAAAAACATGAAACACATCTTTGAAAAGGCATAAAATGGCAAGTAAAAGGTATTATTATTGCATCACTAATTACAGACCTAATATCTAGGCTCGGGGAAAATAAAATCCTTGGAGTCTATAAAATCCACCCATTCTCATTTGACCCAGGGGTTCCAGGCTTGGCTTAAGGAACAGCCAAGGGAGAATACCATTCAGAGGTGCTGTAAAATACAACACATAATTGCAAGTCAATCATACACATGGCATGAGGGTTGGTGAGTTATTCATCATAATGGAATACAGATAACAAGCTTATATTTGTAGCACTTTGACTCTAAGGGAATTTGTTTTGTTGCTTGATTTTTTAATGCACTGGAAAACCAAGGGGTGAAAGTAGCAGGTCATGTCACAGAAGCAAAGAAACCACAGGAACTGAGGGAATAAAGGCCCAAATAAACAGCTCTCTTCAAAAGTGAGTGTGTGGGCTAGGCACAGTGGTGCACACCTGTAATCCCAGCACTTTCGGAGGCTGAGGCGGGTGGATTGCTTGAGCCCACGAGTTTGAGACCAGCCTGGGTAACATGGTGAAACCCTGTCTCTAGAAAAAACACAAAATTAGCCGGGCGCAGTGGCTCACGCTTGTAATCCCAGCACTTTGGGAGGCTGAGGCCGGCAGATCACGAGGTCAGGAGGTTGAGACCAGCCTGGCCAACACAGTAAAACCCCATCTCTACTAAAAATACAAAAATCAGCTGGGCATGGTGGTGCACGCCTGTAATCCCAGCTACTCAGGAGGCTGAGGCACGAGAATCGCTTGAACCCAGGAGGTGGAGGTTGCAGTGAGCCGAGATCGCGCCACCGCACTCCAGCCTGGGCGACAGAGCTAGACTTCATCTCAAAAAAAAGAAAAAGAGAAAACACAAAATTTAGCCGGGCATGGTGGTGCACGCCTGTAGTCCCAGCTACTCTGGAGGCTAAGGCAGAAGTATCATTTGAGCCTGGGAGGTCGAGGCTGCAGTGACCAAGGTAGTGCCACTGTACTCCAGCCTGGGCAATAGAGTGAGACCCTGTCTCAAAACAAAACATAAAAAAATGTAAAGTGAGTGTGTGACATGTGTGGCCAGGCCAGGTTCTGGAACCCAGGGCAAGGACAGCAGGACAAGAACTTCAGCATCTCCAGTAGCCACAGACAGCTTTTGGGTTTTAAGGTCTCATCTGAAAGACACCCACACACAAAATAGCCTAGTATTCAATTTATTCTCTGTAGAAGAATAAAAGACCGAGTCAATGCTGCAAGGATGTGAACTTGGTTTCAGAGGCAGTCAGGAGCGGCCGTCTAAACACTAAACCATCCCCTTCAGGCAGGGAGCACATATATACTAAAGGATGGGGAAAGCAGTCATTCCTTTTAGAAAGAGTGCTTCTGTTTTCATTATCATTTAAGGCTGTAGTCAGTGTTGAACAATAATAAGAAGCTGGCATGGGGAAAAAATGCACCCAAATCACAGGCATACACAATAAAAATGCTATTATAGACTTTTGTGAATATAAATAATTTTTTAAATGAGGCTGCTAAGACTGGCATCCCAGATGCTACCTGAAAAAGAGTCATGTTTATATATTCCAGCAGTTGCACCAGTCACCAGTCTCGGATTGCTACCACAGAACGGACTGGGTCATTCTTTTGGCATGAATATCAATGCAGACTGGCTGTGGGACAAAGAAGGAAGACGTGGATCGAAGTGGAGAGAGCACAAAGGGCAGGGAAAAGGGACTTGATGCTCAAAGGGGAGAAATTGAAGAGGACAAAGGAATAGGAAGAATAAAAGGCAATAAGGACTGGCTTACTGGGAATCCTGCTAAACTATACAGCCTCAATTGTACCTAAGCACGGGCTTCACTTCCTGATTTTGTCTTTGCGGTTAGCAACAATCCCAGATGGTCAGGGTGCAAATTTCTTTGCTTTCCTCTGTTCTGGTGGAGGCACTGCAATAATAAATGAGTATTCAGCAGAAGCATAATAATGCTGGCTTTATCAGAGTTACCCCATGTACACATGAGCTCGTAGATGTCAAGGGGGCCTAGTCCTGGTCACAAAATGGGGGCACATTGGAATTCCAATGTGGAGGTCAAACGTCAATGTGAGTGATGTAAAGTGGGCAAAAGGAAGGGCTTCCTGACAGCGGGGAGTGGGGAACACAGGAGGCATAGTCAGAAGAGCTGGTGGAATCCCAGAGATATGGGTCTGCCCAAAGGAGGAGATACAGGCTAGAGCAACCTCCACATTCCCTTTTGAATTGTCCAGGTACAAAACACTTACTCAATCGGGCAAGGATGCTTGGTGGGTGGTATGCTGGACCTAAGAATACTGACCACCAGCTGGAGAAGGCGTGGGGGGCTTGAACATCTACCAAGTGAGTTTCAGCATCCTCAGTAGATCCTATCAGGCACTGGTGTTGAGTCCTTAGGGCATGAGTAAAGAGATGAGCACATGCAGGTGGAAACCACCAGCCGGCAGTTGAGGAAGTGGGACTGGAACTGGATCACTGCTGTCTCTAGAAAAAATACAAAATTTAGCCGGGCATGGTGGTGCATGCCTGTAGTCCCAGCTACTCTGGAGGCTGAGGCAGGAGTATCATCTGAGCCTGGGAAATGAAGGCTGCAGTGACCAAGATGGCGCCACTGGATCATCTGGATGCCCCATCAAGGCCTCTAAGCAGGACTCAAAACAGTCTGCTCTTCTTGCCCTCTCCCAAAGGACCCCTCTCCACACTTGGCTCCTTAAGCTAGTGGCACCACCATTGTCCTAGTTTCTGGCTCCAAACCTAGAGTCACCCATGCATCATATGCTGTTGCTGCTGATGCTGCTGCTGCTATTGCGCCCCCTCCACTCATTGCAATCTGTCTTCCACCAAGTCCTTAGGACTTCTCTCCCCTCCATCCTTTCTTTTCTAGCCCTTCTGGCCTTCTCAAGCTTAAGTCATTTCTCCTCTGCAGAAGCTTCCCCTTATTCTCTCATTCCCTTCATCCTTCCAGATCACCCTGGCATCACCTCCAGATTGATCTTCTAATACCCTACTTGGATCATACCATTCCTCGGCTCAAAAGCTTTCCAGGGTTCCCCAGTGCCTACAGGACACATCCTGCCATTTGAGACTCTCCCCAGTCCTCCTGCCTGAAACTTTCTAACCTAACCCTCTGTCACAGCCAAAGCCACCTTCCATTTTCCCATTGCCACATATCTGCTGCTGTTACAATTTCTGCTCTGCCTAGACACGGTTTAGTCACCATCTCCACTGCTTGGTCTCACCCTGCCTGAAATATTTTTCTTCCCTGAATGCACAATACAGAGTCTCTACCATCCTTCTGGCAATTTGTCACTCACTACCTGTGACATCTCATCTGTTTTACATAACATTGTGCTATTACTTAACGTTTTGTCTCTTTCCCCACATCCCCATCGGGTTGGAATTTTTTTGGTCTGCAAGCACCATCCAGGTTTTAATTTTTTATGTGCCCTAGCCTAGTACCCTGAACAGAATAAGTGCTCACTAAATATTTATTAATTTAGGAGAGGGGAACCTTACGAACATTCTTCACTGACTTCCAAAAGGCTTTAGCCCCCACTGAGGCAACACTCCCCATGACCCAGGGCAAGCATCCCACCTCCTCTGACTTACGGCTCAGCTCCAGTGAAAAATTCAAGAGCTTTTCTAGAAATGCCTGCCACAAGTCAAGGTAGCTTCCAGCAAGATTTCATGAAGGTCCCAGGTTTTAACCCAATAAGGTGGAGGCTAATTTTGGCTCGTGACTCATTAATCTCCACAATTGGGGTTAGGAAGACAGGCCCTGCCCTCATATTGCAAAAGCACATCCTTACCCCCCTTCCCCCGGGTACACACATGCCCCACTGTGCACAGACACAGGCCAAGGCAACATAATCATCCATGGCATAATTTTGAAACTTCGTTCCCAAATAGCCCATGGAATTGAATTTCTGATATCTGAGTGTATACATGGATGTGCATTTTCTATTACTTGTTTAGGCAGACTATAAAACATCACTATTGAGGAGTCACCAATTGATGAACAGGTCGCAGGCTTCAAGTTCATGGGTTGGCTATTTGGAACTTAGAAGTGTTTTTCCCTGAAAGCAAGAGTGCCTGGGTTTTCCAGCCAACCTACACAAACCCATTTTACCCTTAATGTACTGCATTATAATACCACAAAGTGATTTTTATTCTATTCAGGAGGGGTTTGCAAATGTGAATGCCTGAAGTGGCCAGGTGGACAATACATAAGCAAGGAGAGTCAGACCAGGAACATAGGGCATGATGGACATTACATCTAAAAGGGGCCACCAGCCACTCCAGGCTGCTTCTAAAAGGGGCCACCAGCCACCCCAGGCTCCAGCATCGGATGGCTGCCCTGGGAGAATGCAGACCCAATGCGGCACATTGGGAGAAGCCAAAACCCAAATATTTATGTGAAATAGTTGGCAATTAATTAGAAAAAAGTTTCAACACAGTGCAAATGAAACAAGATCTATCAGTAAGCTGAAATTGGGCCAGTCTTGCAAACTCTGCTCAATAATGTTGCTTCTGTGGAGAAAATGCATTTTAATTTCTACAACTGAACACCAGAAAAGCATTTTCCCCTCTTCTGACTCTTCCTGGGCACTATCCCCAAGGTAAGGCACTACCTTGTGTGAGAGAAGGCTAATGTCTCTGTGGTTCTAAGAACTCAAGGCCCCTCGCTGAGTTTGAGGACGTGACCTCTCCACTCCTTCCTGGTGTGTCAAGGTCGTTGGTTCACAGGGTGTGTGCAAATTAGGACCTGCCTATGTTCTGCTTTTGTGGTGGTCATGGGGATTTATTATTGCTCCGCTGTTTTTGTCTCTGTTTTCTTCTGATTATAAATGTTACATAGGTTCACTAACAGCAAATTTGGAAATTTTTCTCTCCTAAAAGTAATCACTGGTTTTTGTTACTGTTGTTGTTGTTGTTTTTAGAGACAGAGTCTTGCTCTGTTGCCAGGCTGGAGTGCAGTAGTGCGATCTCAGCTCACTGCAACCTTTACCTCCCGGGCTCAAGCGATTCTCCTGCCTCAGCCTCCCGAGTAGCTGGGACTACAGGTGTGCACCACTACCCCCAGCTGATTTTTTGTATTTTAGTAGAGACAGGTTTCACCATGTGACCCAGGGTGGTCTCGAACTCCTGAGCTCAGGCAATCCACCCACCTCGGCCTCCCAAAGTGCCAGGATTACAGGCATGAGCCACCGCACCCAGCTGTGAAAGTAATCACTGTTGACGATTTATTTTTTCAATCTTTCCTTTTAAAAATTTTCTCACATTACACAAGTATTGTGGGTTGAATGATGCCCCTACTTCAAATACTTGTGTCCACATCCTAATCTCTGGAATCTGAGAATAAGACTTTATTTGGAGAAAGGTCTTTGCGATACAACAAAGTTGACGATGTTGAGATGAGAAGGTCACTGGATTCTCTGGGTGGGTGAGTGCCTTTATAAAAGGGAGACACACAGACACACGGAAGAGGAAGAAGCAATGTTACCAGGGAGGTAGAGGTTTGTGTGATGTGGCCGCAAGTCTAGGAGTGCTGACAGCCCTGCAGCTGGGAGAGGCAAGGAGCAGGTTCTCATTCAGAGCCTTTGGAGGGGCACAGTCCTGCCAGATTTTGGACTTCCGGCCCCCAGAATTGTCAAAGCATTAAATTCCTGCCTTCTCAAGTTGTGGTAATTTGTTACAGCAGCCCAGGAAACCAATACAACAAGTAATACATGATAAATGTAGAATGTAATTAATTCAAACAATACAGGATTACACCAAGTAAAATGGGAGCAAGTCCCCTACATGCTACACAAATCCCATTCTATTCTGCCATGAATAGTAACTGTTTCTAGGCCTTTTACTATGGACTTCACACAGACACACAAATGTTTATATATATTTTATGTGCTTTTTAAATAAATGAGATCATAGTATTCTGCTACTTGCTCTTTTTAAAATTCAGTATTTCCTGGGGATATTTGCATGTCTGAACATAAAGATCTGCCTTATCCTCCTCATTAACTGCAGTATATTCTATGAACATTGCCTATGTCATTGTCTTCATTAATTCTAAACTTATGAATGTAACAATATTACAATAATAAATCAAAGTTGACTTGCTTGGCTAGAGTTGAAGCTATTTCTCCCCTTTTCAATCTACACATTATAATACGTATCTATGTGTTCACCAAGGATTTCTGGCTCTCCACCTGCTACCATTGGAATTGGGTGTGCCCAAGTAACTTGCTTTGGCTAGTACTGTGAGCAGGTCACTTGTGTCATTTCCTACAGGAAGCTTGTGCTTAGTTTGCCTCATTCTTTTTCCCCTGCCAAGCAATTGCAGAAGCACTGAGAGGGTGCTCACCATCAGCCTAGGTCTCCTGGTGAGCTCAACAGAGCAGAGGGACATATTGCGTGAGTGAGGAATAAACCTTTGTTGTTTAAAACCACAGAGACAGGGCTTTTTGCTAATGCAGTATAACCCAGCCAATCACAACTGAGTATATATAACTGATATCATATGTATTTTTATATATAGAATATATATATATATATATAAAACTAAAGAAAGCTTAATACAAGTATTTTGACAGAGAAAAGTGTGGTTTATTACAGCCTGCTCAGTATTAATCAACAATATTACTTTGTTTTTTGTTTTGGTTTTGTTTGTTTGTTTTTTTGAGACAGGGTCTCACTCTGTCACCCAGGCTAGAGTGCAGTGGTACAGTCACCGCTCACTGCAGCCTTGGCCTCCTCAGGATCAAGCAATCCTCCCATCTCAGCCTCCTGAGTAGCTGAGACTACAGGCATGCACGACCATACCCAGCTAATTTTTTTGTATTTTGTAGAGATAGCGTTTCTTTTTTTTTTTTTTTTCTTTTTTTGAGACTGAGTTTCACTCTTGTTGCCCAGGCTGGAGTGCAATGGTGCAGTCTCAGTTCACTGCAACATCCGTTTCCCAGGTTCAAGTGATTCTCCTGCCTCAGCCTCCCAAGTAGCTGGAATTACAGGTGCCCGCCACCATGCCCGGCTAATTTTTATATTTTTTTAGTAGAGATGGGGGTTTTCCCATGTTGCCCAGGCTGGTCTGGAACTCCTGGACTCAAGTAATCCACCCACCTCGGCCTCCCAGAGTGCTGGGATTACAGGTGTGAGCCACCACACCCGGTATCAACAATACTACTAACAATACAATTTTACTTCCTATTTAGTCATTTTTCCTTTTTACATTTTCATTAAGATGATGAACTTAGTGACAAAGGAAATGAAACACTACATTTTCAATATCACAAATATCACGCTAGCCATAAATCAATAAATGTGTTTGGTGAATATGCGAATTCATGGCATTGCTTTCAAGTCTAGTAAATGCCACTACCCTTGGCGTCTATTAAAAAACAATGGGTTTCAGGTTGTTTTCTATAGCTTCATGTATATTTGAAATAACAACACTCTGTGTGCTCAAAGAACACCCCTTCTCTCTTGCTCAGATTGGCAGGTGCTTTTAGCTTCACGGAGGGGGAAGTACTGTTGTCTGATCAACAGTGATGCCTCCAGCTGATTAAAGAACATTGTCTGTAGAACTGGAAGGGGATCAAAATGCTTTCTGTTCTCCAGGACAGAAAAGATAAGGCCCTGAAGGCTTAAATGGTAAACATGACAAGAGCCTTATGGTTTCAGTGAAAGATATCTAAGATCCAAGCCCTTTCTCTTCAGGGAGGAAGAATATTTTTTAATGATATCTCTTAAAAATGTCACATTTAATAGAAAAAAGAAGTGAAAAGGAAAGCCCTCTGCATCCCCCACGCAAACACTGCAATCAGAGGAGGTTCCTGAATCACAGCTCTGACTCTGTCACAATTCCACATGGAAGATGAGCAGCAAATACCCACAGCCTCCCACTCTCCTGGGCTTGATCACAGCAGCCAGACGCACAATGAAGGAGGCCTCTGATGATGATGACATTCTATTTAAAATTCAAATCCTCACAAAACGCCAGGCTTCCCATCACCTGGTATGAAGTCTTTAAGAGAGGATCCTAAGCTGTAGGATACAGCCTCATTCCTCACAGGTAGGAAAAGGAGTGGAACGAAGAAGACTATTCTCACCCACAACACCTCCCAGCCTCACTGCCCTCTCCAAGTGGGTCTTGTTTGTAGAAATGGAAGGGGATCAAAGTACCTTCAGTTCACTGCCCTCTCCCCAAGTTGATCTTGTGATAGCAAAAGCGGCTGGGCACTGTACAAGGATTCCTGAGTGAATTCTGGGCCCGGTGTAAATCAGTGCTACTGAAGATGAACAGCCTGTGGGTTAATATATTGGCAGAGTTCTCTGCCCCTCAGCTTGAACTAACCGAGGCGGCATTCGCCATCATGTATTTACTTTTGTCTAGCCTCTGGATTACCAGCCTGGTTCTCCTATTCCTTTTTTTTTTTTTTCCTTTTTTGAGACAGTCTTACTCTGTCACCCAGGCTGGAGTACAGTGGCATGATCACAGCTCACTGCAACCTCCGCTCCCTGGATGCAAGTGATTCTCATGGCTCAGCCTCCTGAGTAGCTGGAATTATAGGTGTATGCCACCACACCCAGCTAATTTTTGTATTTTTAGAGAGATGAGGTTTCACCATGTTGGCCAGGCTACTTTTGAACTCCTGGCCTCAAGTGAGCCGCCCACCTCAGCCTCTCAAAATGCTGGGATTACAGACATGAGCCACCACACCCAGCCTCCATTCCTTTTTTAAGAATATTATTTATGCTGCTCTCAAATATTTAACAAATACCATAGTTTTAAATATGATTTATTGAGTTCAAATGATTATTATGCATCGTGGTAGGCAGAATTCTGAGATGGCTCCCAAAGATTCTTGAACCCTGGCATACACATTTTTGCTAGTTATTCAGTCAAAGGCTAATGTAGGTGCCACTCTGAAGAGATTTTATAGACGAAATTGAAATTTTTTAGATTTAAAAAAAATGTCCCAAATCAGCTGACCTGAACATAGGAGATTATCCTCAGTGGGCCTGATCTGATAAGGTGAGGCCATAAAGTGCCTGGCTTCCTCTGATGAAAGAGCTTGGAAGTGTGCAAGGGCATGGCAAGGAACCGCAGGGGCCTCCAGGAGCTTTGAGCACTGCTGGCTAACAGCCAGCAAGAGAACTGCGGGCCCGGCCCTACGACCACAAAGAACTAAATTCTGCCAAAAACCACGTGAACTTGATAGAAGACCCCAAGCTCCAGAAGTGATTGCAGCCCAATCAACACCTTGATTTTGGCCTTGTGAAACCCTGAGCAGAGAATCTAACTCAGCCATGCTCAGACTTCTGAACTACAGAAACTGTGAAATAGGCCAGGCATGGTGGCTCATGCCTATAATCTCAGCACTTCAGAAGGCTGACGCTGATAGATCACTTGAGCCCAGGAGTTCAAGACCAGCCTGGGCAACATGACAAAACCCTATCTCTACAAAAAAAAAAAAAAAAAAAAATTATGAACATTAGCCAGGCATGCTGGTGTGTGCCTGTGGTCCCAGGTACTTGGGAGGCGGAGGTGGGAGATGGCTTGAGCCGAGGAGGCGGAGGCTGCAGTGAGCTGAGATTGTGCCAGGGCACTCCAGCCTGGGTAAGAGAACCAGACCCTGTCAAAAAAAAAAAAAAAAAAAAAAAGAAGAAGAAAAGAAAAGAAACTGTGAGATAATAAATTACTGTTTTTAAGCTGCTAAATTTGTGGTAGTCATGCAATAATAGAAATCTACTACAATCACATATAGCATATTTGCTCTGGCCTAAAATGTAAAGAAAGTTAAGTACAAATGCAATTTTAAACTTTATACCTCATTCTTCTTCCTTTAGAACCAGGTACAAAAGAATAGAATGCCTTTTCCTTTATTAAATAATAAAATTTAAATTGGGTCTGGTGCAGTGGCTCATGCCTGTAATCCCAACACTTTGGGAGGCTGAGGCTGGTGAATTGCTTGAGGGCAGGAGTTCAAGACTAGCCTGGCCAACAGGGCAAAACCCCATTTCTACTAAAAATACAAAAATTTGCCAGGTGTGGTAGCGTGCACCTGTAGTCTCAGCTACTCAAGAGGCTGAGGCATGAGAGTCCCTTGAATGCAGGAGGTGGAAGCTGCAATGAACCAAGATCACACCACTGCACTATATTTTAATACCTCATTCAGATGTATCCAAAACCTAGAACTTTAGGATCATTACTAAGTACTCCTTATTCTCTTTTTCATTTTTCATAACCTTCCTATTGTAATTATAAGGTTTTAGAATTCACTTTATCAATATAAGATGTAAAATGGGATTCACTTTCCCAAGTTCAAACATATACAGTAACAAAATAGCAAAAGAGCCGGGCGCGGTGGCTCACGCCTGTAATCCCAGCACTTTGGGAGGCTGAGGCGGGCGGATCACGAGGTCAGGAGATCGAGACCATCCTGGCTAACACCGTGAAACCCTGTCTCTACTAAAAATACAAAAAATTAGCCGGGCATTGTGGCGGGCACCTGTAGTCCCAGCTACTGGGGAGGCTGAGGCAGGAGAATGGCGTGAACCCGGGAGGCGGAGCTTGCAAGTGAGCTGAGATCGCCCCACTGCACTCCAGCCTGGGTGACAGAGGGAGACTCCGTCTCAAAAAAAAAAAAAAAAAAAAAAAGCAAAATAAGCCAAAAGACTTTATGTAGTGCATTTATCCCATGAAATAACTATATTCCATGACTGGTAATAGAAATCCTACAAGATGGATGAAAACTTAATTTCATCAATTAATACAAAAAAATGAAATAATAGTAATGTTTCTGTTTTGGAATTATAAATTGCTATTCACATCACTGAATTTTCTCCTAATCTGCTTCAGGACAAAGAATTTTCTTTTTCTTTCCTGTATTAATCATTGAAGCTTAGTTTCTAATTAATTTTGGAGCATCAGAGCCTTTCAGCTCCTTGAATAAAGATATTGTTAAAATTCTAAGGTTTTGTTTGTTTGTTTGTCTGACTCAATTAATTGGATGCATTTTAATGCCAAGTTTCCAAGACACAGAGAAGACTTTAGGAAAGGCACTCAAAAAAAAAAAAAAAAAAAAAAATTCAATGAAGCAGCGCCCCTTAGTGGTAGAAGGACAAAATTATCAGTACAGTAAAGATCTTGCTGAGGTATAACAATTTGTAAGCGCAAAATAATTTTCCCTTTAAAAAATTAGAAATAGTTAAGTAAAACATTTTAGAGTAATCATTGCAAAGTGGATTATGGGGATTCACAGGGCGTTTAGAAAGCCAAAAGGGAGTCATTGCATCTGCTGGGGAAAGTGAAAATCGAGGATTAACAGCCTTTAACGTGTAGGAAATTAAATTATCCCTAATACAAGTAGCAGAGTAATCTCAACAGCCATTTGTCCTCCAATGACTCTTTCACCCAGATGAAGTACAAATGAAAGTAAGCTGATTTTGTAGATCTATGGGGTAATTTTAGGTACAGTATTTACATGACCCTTTAGCATCATTGATTCATTAATATCAATACTCAGCAACATAAGACCTGCCAGCCATACTTTACAGTTGCAATCACTAAGGCTCAGGGAAATGAGGGAAGTGGTAGAGTCAATACTTGGATGTCACTGTTTCCAGTTCTGTAACCCTGTAACTGGGTTCATCTATGGTCCACCACATAGAACGTACTCCATCCTAGAACTCTCCTTGTCTACTAGTTAAAAGGTATATGGCTGAGTCATTACTGTGTGAACTCTGTAGCCCAACTGCTTGGGTTCAAAGTCTGGGTTTCCTGTAACCCCAGCACTTTAGGAGGACAAGGTGGGAGGATGCCTGAGGCCAGGAGTTTGAGCTCAGCCTGGACAACACAGCAAAACCCTGTCTCTACAAAAAAAACTTAAAACTTGAAAACAAAACAAAACAAAAAATAAACAAACAAAAAAAACCCTGGCTTTGCTTTACACTGAGTGTGTGGCCTGGGTAATCACTTCAGTCCTTCTCTACCTCAGTAGAAGAAGTAGCAAGACATTGTGTTGAGGATTAAATGAGAAAATACAGTAAGCGTTTGGAGAAATGCCTGGCACCTAGTCAAAATTTGAGAAACCTTAGCTGTAATTAGCTGATATTGCATAGATTGACAAATTCTCCAAAGTATCGCAAACTTTGGGTTCTATTTAAACTCAGGATGCATTCCAGCTATCAACAATGATGAATTACTTCGGAGGAGTAGACTTTGGATGGAAAGAGAGCTTCAACATTTATACTTGGCATACTTCAGTACTGTTTGAATGTGTTACAACATGTATGTTGTACTGTTGTAATTTTAAATAAATAAATACAGAATATTTCAAAGCTTGCTTCAGTAATCCACTCTGGCCCTTGGAGTTCACTTGCTGGAATTTCTTCCACACATTTAACCCCCCTGTCCTCTTAGCCCTTTGCAAAGATGTCCCACTCCACCCCAGGCTAATTTTTTGATGAGACCTTTTGATTACAATCCAGTAGTTGCTGATGGCTGCACTCCAAGAGCACATCTGCAAGAAGTCATGTCAATGCTACAAACTCCTCTGCAGTGTAAGCACACTGGTGCTCAGCCTGAAGATTGAAGTCATGCACCAAAGAAAACAAGCCACAGTCACAGATTTCAGTCGGCAACAGAGTACTGAAAGCTGTCACAGCATTCTTCTGTATGGATGTCAGGCTGTCCATCTGCACTTGGATTGACAAGGAAAGGGAAAACTGAAAGGAGAAGCAACCCCCAGGCATCCTTCCCAGTGTTGCACTGTAGCCCAGACCAAACCAGAACA
The DNA here is from genome assembly GCF_028858775.2 of Pan troglodytes. Classification (NCBI taxonomy): domain Eukaryota; kingdom Metazoa; phylum Chordata; class Mammalia; order Primates; family Hominidae; genus Pan; species Pan troglodytes. Next base: position 58,291,819 of record NC_072414.2, read on the forward strand.
CGCGGGCCACTGATGCTCTCCCACTTCCTAGAGAACTGTGCAATTCAGAACTGCCCTAGAAATCTCGAGCAGCTTCTAGCCGGGTGTGGTGGCACATGCCTGTAATCCCAGCTACTCAAGAGGCTGAGGCAGGAGAATCACTTGAACCTAGGAGGTGAGGGTTGCAGTGAGTGGAGATCTCGCCACTGCCCTCCAGCCTGGGTGACAAAGTGAGACTCTGTCTCAAAAAAAAAAAAAAGAAAAGAAAAGAAAAAAGAAATCTTGAGCAGCTTCATGAGGACATTTAATATCTAGTGAAGGATTTTGGAACAAATAGCCCTACACAACTCTTGGACAAGTTCCTTAATCTCCTTTATAAAGAGAGTAATTAGTTAGGGTGATGATAGGTGCGGTAACAAGTTTATTTCTCCCTTACAAGAGTCCACTGTGGGCCAGGCGCAGTGGGTCACGCCTGTAATTCCAACACTTTGGGAAGCCGAGGCAGGCGGGATCATCTGAGGTCAGGAGTTCGAGACCAGCCTGGCCAACATGGTGAAACTTCATCTCTACTAAAAACACAAAAATTAGCTGGGCATGGTGGCTTGCGCCTGTAGTCCCAGCAACTCGGGAGGCTGAGGCAAGACAGTCGCTTGAACCCAGGAGGCAGAGGTTGCTGTGAGCCAAGATTGCACCACTGCACTAGAGCTTGGGCCACTCCGTCTCAAAAAAAAAAAAGAGAGAGAATCCACTGTGGATGCTCCTGGGTCAAAGGCAGCAGCGCTCTGCTGTGAACAGTCCCTCAGGGACCCAAGTTGATGAGGGGCCTGCCATCTCTAATGCTGGCTCTCAAAATCCCCTGGGCATTGGTCTCCAGCTGGTAGAACAGGAAAAGGAGCATGCATGGGAGGTTTTTATGGGCCAGGCCTGGAAATGGTGCCATTATATTCCGCCAGCTAGAACTCAGTCACATGGCCATACCTGGGTATCTGCAAGGCAAGCTAGGAAATGTCATTTATCTCCGTCCCCAGAGAAAAAGAGGGCATGGATTTGGCAAACAGAGAGCCAGAACCAGTCTCTGCCACAAGAAATCACATATTTACACTGAAGAGTTGTGATAAAGATTAGAGATAATGTGGTGATATATCCTTGGCCTACGGGGTCATGGAGTTTGGGAAAGACACATCAAATGTGAAAAGAGGTGAGCAGCAGTAGAATGCCCAAGCAGAGACCAGATAGTGGGCTGAGCTGGAGTAGTCACAAGCAACAAAGGTTAAGGTGCTGGCAGAGCAGACTGACTCATTTAGGGATAAGGGATTTGAGCTAGGTCACTCAGGTAGTCACTGATGCTGTTCACCAAAGGGCTTCAGTGCTCTGCCTTCAGGTCATGAGGCGGCACACACTTCCTGCCCCACCCACCCCTATTGTGTGGTCAATAGGCAGAATTGAAATGTGTCACTTCTGGACTGAGCTTTTAATTGCTGGGATGAGACTCTCTGGGGGACTTTTTTCCTTTGCCAATGACCACAGTCTGTGTTCCAGAGAGGGCCTGCTCTATCAGCCTGGGTCCTGGAAAAGGGCACAGAGCAGAGCCTCTTGGTGCCTAGGCAACATCTTGTCATTTTAAGTCGCTGAGATTTTTTTGTTTGTTTTTCTGAGACGGAGTTTTGCTCTTGCTGCCCAGGCTGGAGTGCAATGGCATGATCTTGGCTCACTGCAACCTCCACCTCCCAGGTTCAAGAGATTCTCCTGCCTCAGCCTCCCAAGTAGCTGGGATTACAGGCATGTGCCACCACGCCCGGCTAATTTTTGTATTTTTAGTAGAGACGAGGTTTCTCCATGTTGGTCAGGCTGGTCTCGAACTCCTGACCTCAGGTGATCTGCCCTCCTAGGCCTCCCAAAGTGCTGGGATTACAGGCGTGAGCCACCGCACCTGGCCAAGTCACTGAGATTTTTAAAGTTGCATATTACCACAGCATAAACTGGCTTATTCTTACAAGTATAGACACTTTTTTTCAGGCAAGAGGCATCAGATGGCCTGTGAGGCAAACCAACCAACCAACCAACAAAAAGGCACTCTTGTCCATTTTGGCTCATTAGTTCCAAGAATTAAGGAATCATGCTTTTTAAAACATAATTTATACATTATCGCCAAAATGCAAGCAAAGGAAGTGCTTAATGGACCTTGAATTATTTAAAATACTAATAAAGCCAACTTTCAATAGAACTTCAGACACACTCTCTTCCTTAAAAGATCATTTGTCCCAATTTGAAGAAAGTTTAAAGCTACCAAGTGCTAAAGAGCGATGTTATGGGCATATTAGTATCTAATCAACACCCCCCCGCCCCATAACCTGGTACAATCAGAAATAAAAGAAAAATGAACATGAGGGAGCTTTGGAGGGAACTGTGGTCAGCTGCATGGAACATATTTATGTAGGGGACAAATCTGGCAACTTGACTGTCCTCTGGGCTGTCCAGAACTGACTTCCTGAATTAGGGACAGCCTCCTGCACTGCTGGTTGCCTTACAGGCCAGCTCTGTGCTGTTTTCCTAATTCGTGCAATTCCACCTCAGATCTCATTCACATCAGCTCACACTGCAGGGTAACTTGACATGGAAGTACAATGAGTGGGAGATCGTGGCTCTCTTTAATGCATTCCTGTAGAGTGACAAGAGCCATCCAACAGAGCATCCTCAGTTCTGCCTGCTTCAGCATCAGAGGAAGTCTGATGTTTCCAGCCAGCTGGTTGAGCTGCCTTAACTGGAGCTCACCAAGCAGACTATAAAGTCTCTAAATGCAGGACCTGTATTTTACTCATCTCTGAATAGCATGGTAATTACTTACGAGCCTCCTTGGAATTCAGTCATTCTGGCTTGAATATTGATCCCACCACTTAATAACTGGGTAACCTTGGCCACTTAACCTAATGCCCCACTCCTTTGACTTGTTGTGGAAATTAAATGGGACACGTATACAAAGCTGCTAGTGCAGCTCAAAAGTCTTAGTTGAGTGCTTGGAAGAAGAGTGGATTCTATCCCATCAAGGGTGTGTGATCTCAGAAGAGACTGTGTGCATCTCTTTATCAAGAGCTACAGGCTGGGCGTGGTGGCTTACGCCTGTAATCCCAGCACTTTGGGAGGCTGAGGTGGGAGAATTACCTGAGCCCAGGAGTTTGAGACCAGCCTGGGTAACATAGTGAGACACTCCCATCTCTACAAAAAAAAAAAAAGAAAAAAAAAAAAAAAAAAAAAGCTAGGCGTGGTGGAGAAGATCGCTTGTGCCCAGAAGTTCGGGGGCTGCAGTGAGCCATGATCATGCACTACACTCCAGCCTGAGTGACACAGCAAGACCCCGTCCAAAAAAAAAAGTTATTAATACAAACATGTACGTTTGTGATTGTGTCACAGTGGCAGTTTAAAGGAGAAATCCTTTGCCAGAGGCTGCAAAAGCTATAAAAGTTGGAGTGGAACAGTGCTTCAAGGGAAGAGATTGGTTTTCATTTTATCTGCATTGTTTGATTATAAGTACATGATAACTTCAATAGGGATACCAAAACAAATAAATAAATTTTAAAAAGAACATGAAAGGCCGGGCGCAGCAGCTCACACCTATAATCCCAACACTTTGGGAGGCCGAAGCAGGTGGATCGCCTGCGACCAGCCGGGCCAACAAAGCAAGACCTGCCCCCCTCACCCTCCCATCTCTACAAAAAAAGAAAAAAACTTTTTAAAAAGTACATGTAACTTAAAATGAATATAACTATTTAGAAATGTTCGGCTGTCAGGGTTGCCGGCTTATGTGCTGAGCCTTTTACCTCGTTTGGAGATAGCGAGAGCAACGAAGAGAAAACATTAATTACCCGGTATTAGTATTAATACGGCGACTCCATTCCCACATGGACCTGGGGGGGACAAACAAAGTCTCCTAATCTTGGACAGCTGCGCCCAGCCCTTCTTCACCTGCCGTCCAGGTATCATCCTAGTCTTCCCTCCGTCTCTGGGGTAGGTCGTTTCCACCCCTCCGCCCTGGTCCAGGCCACTGAGGGAAGGGAAGAAACTGAGGCCGGGAGGGCCGGGCCCCAGCCTGGAGCGTGTAGCTCCGGGCCTCCCCCGGGCGCGGCAGTTACGGCGGTTCCGGAGCCGCGGCGCCCAGGGCCGAGGGGCGGGTCCGAGGCCGCGGCCTTGCCTCCGCCGCGCCCGCCACTCCGCGGCCTCCGGGAGACACGCCGCCATGCTGCAGAAGAGGGAGAAGGTGCTGCTGCTGAGGACATTTCAGGGCCGCACGCTGCGGATCGTGCGCGAGCACTACCTGCGGCCCTGCGTGCCCTGCCACAGCCCGCTCTGCCCGCAGCCCGCCGCCTGCAGCCACGGTCAGGGCCGGGGCGGGGGCGGGGACGGGGCCGGCGGGAGCGGGCGGCCGCAGTGAGGGGTTGAGCGCGGCCCGGAGGCGGAGCGCCAGCGGCGGGGACACGGAGGCGTAGGCCCCGCGGCCTGCGCCCGCTCGCCGGCCTCACCCCCTGCCCTCTGCCGGTCGGGACCCAGCGGCCCGGGTCCGCGGCTTCTGGGGCCCCCGGGACTCCCCGACTGCTCCGCCCTGTCCAATGGGAGGTCCCGACAGACCCGCACCCCATGCCGGAGGCTGGGTGGTTTGGCTCCTCAGAGGGGCCCGAGGGCGCGGAAGCCGAGGCCTCCTCCCGCCGCAACCTCGCGCCGTGGAGAAATGGGGAGGTCCCGAGCTGGGAGCCCCCGAGCTGGGAGCCCCCGGGAGCTACCGGCCAGCTGCTGCCGCTGCGAAGCTGACATCGCCTGCTTTGCAGCCACAGGTTTCCTGACCTGCCCGCACTGGTGCCCCAGACTTTTCCCCCAGTGGAGAGCCACTTCACAGTAGATTTGTGAACTCTCTGGGCCCGCACTGCAGAGGAAGGTCACGGGGAAGTTGGACTGGGGACTCCTGGGCCCCAGTCCTTGGTTTCTAGGCCGCAAGGGTGGCCGATAGAACGATGCACGTTACTGGCTCTCTTCCCCCATGGGAGGATGAGCATGGGCTGGGGGTCCTTGTCAGCGAATGTGCGGAATCCTCCAAACATTGTGATTAAGGTGAACATTTCAGTTAGAGCTTGGCTAACCAGCTCTCAGATGCGGGTCTGGTAGGAAACCCCACCTCTGCACGTTGCTTGCACGGAGCATTTTCTCTGTTCAATCTTTCTGGCCCTTGGAGGCTGCTGAGCACGTGCAGAAGCTTGACACAGAGCCAACTTTAAATTGCTGGGCATCATACACAAGTGGTATAAATGTGGGGGTGCTTCATTTGAATGTGTTTGTCAATGATGAGTTAACACTGAAATATTCAGGTTATGCTGAAAATGTGCTTGTTCGTTGTTAAATCAGCCATCCTCTCCGGCACCTCTGGCAACACCATAAACCACGTTGAGCTTGTATTTATCACAGCTTCCAAAAAAATGAGGGTGCTCAATATACCTGAACTTTGGGCCTCTACCAAAGTAGATTTGTCTTTTAAAAACTCCCACTATGGAGTTAAGACTGGAAGTTATTTTGCATGCCAGAGCACCGTGACATTTAAATAAACCAGGTTTGAAAACATTGTCTAATCTCTTACATTTTGAATTATGTTTCAGATGGGAAACTCTTGTCTAGTGATGTGACTCATTACGTGATCCCAGACTGGAAAGTTGTTCAAGATTATCTTGAGATCCTTGAGTTTCCTGAGTTGAAGGGAATTATTTTCATGCAGACAGCTTGTCAAGCTGTGCAGCATCAAAGAGGCCGGAGGTATACGTTTTGCATTCTTTATTTCTATATGGCATAGGTTCCCCCCACCTTAGAAAAGGTCCCTTGTCGGAGGGGGATGGGAGGAATTCATTATTTTGTCAGAAAGGACTTTTAAAACTAATTTCGTATTCTCTTTGATAGTGAGGAATGCAGTAACATTATTTTATATTTCTGCTTCAACACCTGGCCAAGAGATCTGACTGTAGATCAGTAAACTGCAGTGTCCCCAGTATGTGGGTATTTCAGATTCTAGTGTGAATTGGCTTTTGGCTTGCATTTTTATAGTGGCAGGGTTATTGCTTATTTCTTGTTGATAATGTGTATTATTTAATCTTATTTATAGATACATTGTTTCAGAAGCATACGTTCTTTTCTTGGGGAAAAGAGTATTTTTAAATTTTAGACTCCTTTATTGGGAATGCAAACTGTACTTGTAATGATTTATTCGATGAAACCAGAAATAGCTTGTTTTATTTTTAGATTACTAGTGTAACTACCAGCCATAGTCATTGTATTTGCTAAACAAAGGCTTTCTAATTGAACCAGTCTAAAATTCTTGCCTTGTACTGAAATGAAGAATAGTTGTCTACCTTTTAAACAAATACTTTGAAAAACGATTTTGCTTCCTTTAATGTTGGGAAAGGTTTATGACTTGAACTTAAAACTGTATGGAAATAGCATATTAGAATTATACGTCCAACCTTTTAACACTCTAAGTTATTTAATAAGCACCAACTATGCATTTATTCTTTTTTAAAATGTTGTGGTTTCTTCAGGCCTTAGTGATAAAAGATGAAGTGTTTTTATTTGTATATGAAAATGACAAATTGTCCTCTTATTATATGCTCAGTTCAAAAAACGTACATTAACCAGATTTTGTGCAGGTTTTTTCAGATAGAATATTTTAAAATGAGCTTCAAGTTGATTTTGTTCAGACACCAAGATATAGATGTTTATACACATCCAAATTTAAATGCTGCTCCAGGTGTCATATTTCAGTTTCTGCTACTAAAATCAATTTGTTGTTATCATTCAGATTGCTAACACACCGCGAGCCTTTTCAACTTCTGTTTTCTAAAATATTTTTAATGTTAAGGATTGTTTTAGAAACCAGTTCCTGGGACATTCAAAGACAAAGAGTTGGAATTTAAACGTTTTTTTCTCCTGAACATTTCAAGAGTAGTTAACTTGATGAAAAACTATTGGTTTTCCACTGCCTTACCATGTCTTTGAATATACTAAATGTGAAAACAAAAGATGAGGAGTTATGAAATAGGGCCATATGATAACACCCTGATTTTGTTCGTTGGGTAAGCACTTTTTAAGCTCTTAGTTCCAGGCCTTGGGGAATAAAAAAGAAGTCTTTTTTTTTTTTTTCTTGAGATGGAGTCTGGCTCTGTCGCCCAGGCTAGAGTACAGTGGCGTGATTTCGGCTCACGGCTCACTGCAACCTCCACCTCCCGGGTTCAATTGATTCTCCTGCCTCAGCCTCCTGAGTAGCTGGGATTACAGGTGCACGCCACCACGCCCGGCTAATTTTTGTATTTTTAGTAGAGATGGGGTTTCACCATGTTGGTCAGACTTGTCTTGAACTCCTTACCTCATGATCCGCCTGCCTCGGCCTCCCAAAGTGCTGGGTTTACAGGCATGAGCCACCGTGCCCGGCCCAAAATAAGTCTTAGTCCCTCTAACAACAAACCTATTGTCTTGCTGGGGTTAGATAGAAGAAACAAGACAGTTATTATGAAGCGCCTTAGACACACGAAGGATAATTTAACGTGGACTATGCAAAGTGCAGAAGTAAACGTGGAGTGGAGCAATTAGGCCAAAAAATCCTTTGGGGGAAATGGATTTGAGACTGGTCTTTAAGGCGTATTATGAGTATGATTGAAGAAGAGGAAGAAATCAGCAAATTTGGGACTTGGCACTTTGTTTACCTTTTAAGCAACCAGCAGGTGCATTCAGGTTGACATAGCTAAATGACCCAAATTGTCTGAGCACTAGAAAGTGTCATTTATTGAAGGCTAACTTTCAAATTAATAATAGGCATTGAATACATAAGATCTGAGAGATGTGCTTTATTAATTCAGCCTTCCTAAGTGTTACGTGTAAGTTATTTGACTTTTTTTAATTGACAGATTAAAATTGTATATATTTGGCCAGGCCTGGTGGCTCATACTTATAATCCCAGCACTTTGGGAGGCCAAGACAGGAGGATAACTTGAGCCCAGTTCAAGACCAATCTGTGCAACATAGTGAGACCCCTGTCTCTATTAAAAAACTTATTTTAAAAAATCATATATATTTATGGTATACAACATGATGTTTTAAAATATGTATACATTGTGGAAAGGCCAAATCAAGCTAATTAGCATATGCATTACTTTACATGCTTACCATTTTTTTGGTGATAATTAACTTTTTATGTTTAACTGAACTTGGCCTAGCAGAAGCTCTCTAGTGTTTTGTTCATTTAATGTTGGGGAACATTTTGTTTTGTTTTTCATTTCTTCCTTGGACATTTTTGAGATGCGAGTAAATAATTCATTTTATTCAATATGCTTTTAGGAACATTCTTGGTTAGGAAAGTTTTGTCAGTTAATAATCCCTGGTCCCGTCTGGTGTCTGGTATAGGATGCTTTGCTTGTTCCTTTTGACTCCCTCCTGAATTCCTTCTGTATAGCTTCAGAGAGTCTCCATATTTCATGCCTCAGTTTCTTGATGGTATATAAGATTGGAATCAGGCCAGGCTGAGTAGCTCACGCCCATAATCTCAGCACTTTGGGAGGCCGAGGCAGGTAGATCACTTGAGGTCAGGAGTTTGATACCAGCCTGGCCAACATGGCGAAATCCTGTCACTACTAAAGATACAAAATGCGCGAGATGACGTGGCGCATGCCAGTAATCCCAGCTACTCAGGAGACAGAGGCAGGAAAATCGCTTGAACCCGGGAGGCGGAGGTTGTGGTGAGCCGAGATCGTGCTACAGCACTCCAGCCTGGGCAACAAGAGCAAGACTCTGTCTCAAAAAAAAAAAAAAAAAAAAAAAAGATTGAAATTGTAGAATATTATGGTTGGAGAGATCTGAAAGGTCACATGATCTAAGTCCCCATCCAGTACCTCAGTGTTCTCAACATGAGTGATATATCCATCTTGTTTCTAAAAGAAAAAAATCCTCCTGGATACCCAGTGTTATTTTCTTCTATTGTTATTTAAATGTGTTTAAACATAAATCTCGGTATAAGTCCTCATGTTTAAGTACTTTAATACAACCCTAGTTTAAGTTAAATAATCAAAGTTACAAAATCAGAAAACTGCAAATGAACATTATTCAACGTGACAGATAACATTGTTTTGCTGAAACGAAATCATCAGAGTTAGGTTTAACAATGGAAAGACATAGCCTTTAATCTGGTTATATTTGTAATAAGATTTCCTATTTTGACTTCAATAATATCAATGCAGAGAATGCTTGTTCTCATAAGTGTATTGCACAGAACAGTATGACTAATGTCAGGTCTTAAGTCGTTCAGGATAATCACATGTTCTGCCATCTAATATTCTTCAAATAAATGCTTATTTAATGAGGAGTCCCCCTGACAACTCTGTAAGGCTGTTTTGTCCACCATGTTCATGTGTTCACATCTGTGTTGGTTTATTCAACAAATGTTCACCAAGAGACTATATGTGCCAGAAACTGCTAGCACTGAGGGTACAGTGGTGAACCAAAGCAGACGGAGTCCTGGCAGGGTGACAGGCAGTAATCGGGCAATTACACAAACAGATGCAGAACTGCAACTGTGACAAATGCACTGAAGCACAGGGACGGGGCGCCAGGAGAGCCCAGACCACCCAGGGAGGCAAGGAAGGGCTTTTCTGAGGGGGACGCCTAGGTGGAGGTCCAAGGGTTGGCATAAACCAGGCAGAGTGGAGGAAAGCTTTCAAGGCAGAGGAAAATGCCTGGGGCCCATGGGGAGGGGCCTGTGGCACACCCCAGGAGCAGAAAGAATGCCTGGGTGGGATGGAAGGCCTCATGGCCTCAGGGATGTCAGGGAAAACTTTTAAGCAAAATGGGATAACATGATCAGATTCCTGTCCTGAAAGGATTACTCAGCGGTGGTTCACACTTGTAATCCCAGCACTTTGGGAGGTGGAGGTGGGTGGATCACTCGAGGTCAGGAGTTGAAGCCCAGCCAGGCCAACATGGTGAAGCCCCATCATTACAAAAATCCAAAAATTATCTGGGCATGATGGTGGGTGCCTGTAATAATCCCAGCTACTCAGGAGGCTGAGGTGGGAGAATTGCTTGAACCTGGGAGGCGGAGGTTGCAGTGAGCCACGATCACGCCGTTGCACTCCTGTCTGGGCAAAAGAGCAAAACTCCATCTCAAAAAAAAAAAAAAAAAAAAAAAAGAGATTACTGGGCCAGGTAGAGAAGAGGCCTGGAAAAAAGAAGGGAGGAGGCTTTTGCTTTAGTCCAGATGAGGGAATGTTGGTAGCTTAGAGATAGAGAGAAATAGATGTTTCCAAGACCTATTTAATAGGTAAAAATCTATAAAACTTCCTAAGTGTATAACTAAGAGAATTGAAAACATGTCAACATTGAAACTGAAAACATCATACACAGCTGGGCGCGGTGGCTCACATCTATAATCCTAGCATTTTGATGGGCCAAGTTGGGCGGATTGCCTGACCTCAGGAGTTCCAGACTGGGCAACACGGTGAAACCCATCTCTACTAAAATACAAAAAATTAGCCAGCTGTGTGTGACGCGCGCCTGTAGTCCTAGCTACTCGGGAGACTGAGACATGAGAATTGCTTGAACCTCGGAGGCGGAGGTTGCAGTGAGCCAGGATCGCTCCACTGCACTCCAGCCTGGGTGACAGAGCAAGACTCCATCTCCAAAAATAAATAAATAAATAAAAATGAAAACATCATACACAAATGTTCATGGCAGCTTTCTTCATCATAGCCAAAACATGGAAACATCCCAAATGTCTGTTAATTGATTATGGTTAAGCAAAATGTGGACTATCCATACAGGGGAATATTATTCAGCCATAAGATGGAATGACGTACTGATACATGCTACAACGTGGATAAACCACAAAAACATGCTAAGTGGAAGAAGCCAGAGCACACATAAAAACATCATATGTTGTATAATTCCATTTATGTAAAATGTCCAGAACAGGTATATCAATAGCAACAGAAAGTAGATTAGTGGTTGCCGGGGGCTGGGGTCAAGGGGAACAGGCAAGGACTGCTTAATGGATGGATACAGGTTTCTTTTCCGAGTGATTAAAATGTTCTGTAATTAGATCGACGGTGATGGTTGCATAACTGTGACTATACTAAAAACCACTGAATTGTGTGTGTTTTAAGGGCAAATTTTATGGTATGTGAATTATATCTCAATAAAGCTGCTCTTTTTTAAAATCTCTAGAACTAGTGATAGATGTAGGTATGTGAGATGGCGGGGAAGGTGGGGTCAAGAGTATCACTGAGCTTTCTGGCCTACATGACTGGATGGAGAGAGGGAACGCTAGAGGAAGCCTGGGGGCAGGGGAGTCAAGGTCGAGAGTTTGAAGTGTCTCTGGGGCGTGTGAGAGGGCCGCACTGATGCCAAATGGCAGTGCAGTTAGAAGGCAGTCGTTCAGATGGCCCCAAATGTACTCCATAAAAATGTTTTGTGAGTATTGTCTAATATAAATGGCAATATAAACTTGTAGAAAACTCAGTGGTGTCTGAAGGTAAATCTGTGAGACCCTACCTGGGTTCTGCAAAATCCAGGTGATGAAACACATTTAGTACAGAATTCACTTTGTAGGTCTTTCCACTGGTGTGGGACTCCCACTTCTAATCCTTAGAGAGAACAGTCAGCAGCGGAAAGGGATGTTGCATCTGTAGGTAAGGTCACCACTGAATAAAAATAGTAAAAAAAATCAACCTAAAGAAGGTAGGTTTAACTGCCCCTCTAAGAAATTGCTTAAAACATTAAGATGATGGAGTTTTAGAAAACATCCAAGCCAGTCCAAGGAACTAAGGTTTTTCTGTAAGAGTTGAATTTATATTTATTTATTTATTTATTTATTTATTTATGAGAAGGAGTCTCGCTCTGTCACCCAGGCTGGAGTGCAATGGTGCCATCTCAGCTCACTGCAACCTCTGCCTCCTGGGTTCAAGCGGTTCTCCTGCCTCAGCCTCCTGGATAGCTGGGAATACAGGCACCCACCATCATGCCTGGCTAATTTTTGTATTTTTAGTAAAGACAGGGTTTTGCCAAGTTGGCCAGGCTGGTCTCAAACTCCTGACCTCAAGTGATCCTCCCGCCTCGGTCTCCCAAAGTGCCAGGATTACAGGCACGAGCCACCACGCCTGGCCTGTACTTGACCATCTGAAACCATTGTTCTCCTGTCATTCTGGTCGAATTCGATTAAGGCACATGGTGCTGTTTGCTGACTCCATGCAGGATATTCATCTATCTGGTCCCATCATATGCACTACAAAATCCTGACTAGCAAAAAATAAGACTATATCATATGTATGCGCTATTAAATGGTAACTGTAAGCCCACATGTCTACAAGCAAACCCAACTGTCACACTCAGAGTGATTCGCTGTTTGTTTCCTGCTTTCTGCATTAATATTCTTTTGCCATTTGTTCATTTGTTTTATCTGGCTGATAGGTAGCTGACAAATGGAAGCTTGCACTAAAAGTCTAAGAAAATATATATGGGAGTGAAACTTAAAATTGAGAACGTTTTTTGTTAAGTGATATATTTTTCTAAATATTAAGAAGGATTGTCATTACTCTAATCTGGTGGTAACCCCTGGGTCTGGCTTGTGGCAGGCACATCAGTATTTGCAGAGAACAGAATTCAAGAATCCCTGGGTCTGCACGGTGGCTCACGCCCAGCACGTTGGGAGGCCAAGGCAAGAAGATAGCTTGAGCTCAGGAATTTGAGATCAGCCTGGCTAACATAGTGAGACCCTGTCTCAATACAAAAAAAAACAAAAAAAATTAGCTGAGCATGGTGGCCTGCGTCTGTAGTCCTAGCTACTTGTGAGGCTGAGGTGGGAGACCACTTGAGCCTGAGAGTTTGAGGCTGCAGGGAGCCATGATCGCGCTGCTGCTCTGCAGTGTGAGCAACAGAGCGAGTTCCTGTCTCAAAAAAACAAAAGCAAAAACAAAAACCCTGGGTCTGAAGTGAAGGTGTGAAAACAAATGCAGTGATGTCTATGAAGCTTAGCAAAAGGCAACGGGGCTCTGGAAATGTCAGTTTATTCAGGGGCGTTATTACCCTGCACTTGGATCACTGTTATCATGTAGGGCTGTGCATTCATTTGTTCATTTGGAAAGCATTGATTCAGCACCTGGGAGTAAAGCACTGAAGTAAAGCCTTACTGTCTGCTGTCTCGCACATTCCGCCCTACTCTCGTCTCTTGGGCTCTTTGTCTCCACTCACTCTTATTCATCCTTCAGAGCTCATGGGTCACCTACTCCAGGAAGCCTTCCCATCCCTCCCATCTTCTCCTTTCAAGCACTTATCCCACTGAAATGGGTGGTTCTGTGTTGTGTTTAGTTTGTTTTTGCCAAGTAGCATAGCTTTATTTTAAATTGTGGTAAAGTGTACATACGTAAAATTGTCATTTTAACTATTTTTAAGTGCACAGTTCAGGGGCATTAAATACACATGCCTTGTTGTCAGCCATCACCAACATCTGTCTCCAGGACTTTTCATCTGTCCTAACTGAAACTCTATACCCCTTAAACACTATCTCCCCTCCTTGGCCCCTATTCTGCTATTCTACTTTCCATCTCTGTGAATTTGACTACTCTCAGTACCTCATGTAACTGGAATGACACAGTGTTTGTCCTTTTGTGAGTGGCTTATTTCACTCTGCATAATGTGTCAGGGTTCACCCATGTTATGGCATGTGTTGGAACTGTCTTCCTTTTTAAATGTGAATAATATATTCCACATTTTGTTTATCCATTCATCCATTGATAGATTGCTTCCACCTTTTGCCTGTGTACTGTGAGTAGTGTTGCTGTGAACATAGGTATACAAATGTCTGTTTGAGTCCTTGCTTTCAATTTGGGTATATACCCAGAAGTGGGATTACTGGATCGTATGGTATGTCTATTTTTCCTTTCTTTGCTGCAGACATGGGGCACTGCCCTATCTATGCCGTAGGACACTATTCAGATGCAGTAGGATGTCTAGTTGGTGTTCCCAAGGGCATTCAGTGCAGCACCCCTCACCTCCCCCAGCAGACCTGGCACATAGAAGCAAAGATTTTCTAAATGAAGGATGCTTAGCAAGAGAGATCATTTGTAAACAAATAACTACAGTAAGTTCAGATTCTTTGTAATGGTGCACAAAATATGATGGTAGGTAAAGGGAACAAAAACTTCTAGGGGACAAAGGAAGAACAGGCAATATTTTTTCAGTGTTTTCTCTGAAATAACAAATTGCAGATGCTTATGAAATCTCTCCAAAAATCATTCCTATTACTTAACAAATAAGTGCTCATTCTTAAAATTCTAAGCATTACCGAACTGTGTAAGGCAGAAAGTGAAAGCCTGCCCAAACTGTTAACAGTGTGTAGGCCGGGCGCGGTGGCTCATGCCTGTAATCCCAGCACTTTGGGAGGCCAAGGCGGGCGGATCATGAGGTCAGGAGATCGAGACCATCCTGGCTAACACGGTGAACCCCGTCGCTACTAAAAATACAAAAAATTAGCCAGGTGTCTTGGTGGGCACCTGCAGTCCCAGCTACTCGGGAGGCTGAGGCAGGAGAATGGCGTGAACCCGGGAGGTGGAGCTTGCAGTGAGCCGAGATTGTGCCACTGCACTCCAGCCTGGGCAACAGAGTGAGACTCTGTTTCAAAAAAAAAACAATATGGCATAGACTCTTCTAAGAGGCTTTTAAAATAAGTTTTAAATGTGTCTTTATCCAGGCATGGTGGCTCACACCTGTAATCCCAACACTTTGGGAGGCCAAGGCAGGAGGATCGATTGAGCCCAGGAGTTTGAGATCAGCCTGGGCAACATGACAAGACCCTGTCTCTACAGAAAAAATACAAAAATTAGCCGAGCATAGTGGGGTGTGCCTGTAGTCCCAGCTACTCAGGAGACTGAGGTGGGAGGATCATCTGAGCCCAGGAGTTTGAGGCTGCAGTGAGCCATGATCGTGCCACTGCATTCCAGCCTGGGTGACAGAGTGAGACCCTGTCTCAAAAATATAGTGTCTTTGTGAAAGTGGGAAAATTACTGATATAATATGTTCTACGCATCTGGAGGGGTGAGGGAACAGCTTTTGTTTGTACAAGTGGAATTCTGTTAAGAAAAGCTGCCATTCATAGAAATGAAACTGAATCCCTTTGTTTATTAAGATATTTTATGGCCGGGCGTGGCGGCTCATGCCTATAATCCCAGCACTCTGGGAGGCCGAGGCAAGTGGATCACCTGAGGTCAGGAGTTTGAGACCAGCCTGGCAAACATGGTGAAACCCCGTCTCTACTAAAAATACCAAAATTAGCCAGGCATGGTGGCGGGCTCTTGTAATCCCAGCTGCTCGGGAGGCTGGGGCAGGAGAATCACTTGAACCTGGGAGGCACAGGTTGCAGTGAGCCGAGATCGTGCCACTGCACTCCAACCTAGGCAACAGAGTAAGACTCCGTCTCAAAAAAAAAAAAAATGATATTTTATAAGTTGCTATTTATGATTCTTTTCACAGTGACTCAAAATTAGAATTACTAAGAAAATCTATTTCTTTTTTTTTTTTTTTTTTTTTTTTTTTGAGACGGACTCTCGCTCTGTCACCAGGCTGGAGTGCAGTGGCCTGATCTCGGCTCACTGCAAGCTCCGCCTCCACGGTTCATGCCAATCTCCTGCCTCAACTTCCTGAGTAGCTGGGACTACAGGCACCCACCACCACACCCGGCTAATTTTTTGTATTTTTAGTAGAGATGGGGTTTCACCATGTTAGCCAGGATGGTCTCGATCTCCTGACCTCGTGATCCTCCCGCCTCGCCTCCCAAAGTGCTGGGATTACATGTGTGAGCCACCGCACCCAGCCCTAGTGAAATCTATTTCTTGTTTTCTAATAAAGTGTAAGACCACACAGATTGGTGATCAGTGTTTATGCATTTAACAAGATTCGTTGGGGAGTTCGGCCTTTGCTTCAACGAAAAGACTCAATTTTTAAAACCTATGGTGGCAGGCTGGAGGTGCGGAAGGAAGGGTACAAATGTTATTATATTAAAACACATGTTAAATCTGATTTAATATGAATCCATTTTTATTTTATATTTATTTTGTTAGAGACAGGGTCTCATTCTGTTCCTCAGGCTGGAGTTCAGTGGCATAATCATAGCTCACTGCAGCCTCAGACTCCTGGGCTTAAAGGACCCTCCTGCCTCAGCCTCCCGAGTAGCTGGAACTACAGGCACGTACCACCATGCCCAGCTAATTTTTGTATTTTTAATTTGTGTAAAGATGGGGTCTTGCTACTTGGCACAAGCTGGTCTCCAACTCCTGGGCTCAAGCAATCCTCCTTCCTCAGCCTCCCAAAATGCTGAGATTACAGGCATGAGCCACCACACCCAGCAAATTCATCTTTAAATAAGCAGTTGACTCCCTTTAACATAACTGAGTGTTTTCTGTAATTTTATAGTATCTAGACTATTGAAAAGCACCTTCTTAGAAACTGACCCATAGGAGACTTGATGTTTGATTTGTGGCTTCGGCCAGCAATGTGGGAAGGATCTTTTTTGTTGTTGTTTTTTGAGACAAGGTCTCGCTGTGTAACCTAGGCTGGAATGTAGTGGCCCAGTGCAACCTTGCCTTCCCAAGCTCAAGCAATCTTCCCACCTCAGCCTCCCAAGTAGCTGGGACTACAGATGCACGCTACCATGCTAATTTTTGTATTTTTTGGTAGAGACAGGGTCTCCCTATGTTGCCCATGCTGGTGTTGAACTCCTGGCCTCAAACCATCCTCCTTCCTCGGCCATGGGAAGGATCTCTTGATGGACAAAACCTTAAAACTTTCTGTTAGTTGTCTGACAGATGAGGCTAGCTCTCATTTATGTAAATCAGGGTGGCTGCATAAATAAAATTCACAGATAAATCCCCAAACTTATTTACCTTACATGTTCTTGTCTAGGGCTGCCAGCAAAAAGTCAAATGTATTAATGCTTAATGACATTTGTAGAACAAAGTGAGGTCCAAAAATAAAGTGCTAAACTCTCTGCTTGCCTCCGTGCACTCAGGCTTTGAAGAAGGGGCTAGGCAGGGCAAGGTGGTATAATTACATAATAAAATGGCTGGAAGTCCTGAAGGGGAAAGGAGAGAGAAGGAGTTTAATTGATCTGCAAACTAATTAACTAGGCCCTGCCCAAGCACCTTCTAGCAGGCAAAATCGAGAAACAATAGTAGCCCGATAGGACTGAGCACACTGAGACCAATATAAATACATGTTCTTCAGGTTTAAAGTAATCAATCTTTTGCTCTAAAATACCCCATCCTTTTTTGATCCTTAGCAAGAGATGGCAGTGGATGAGTACCTGCTTTGTTAGATTTATTTTTCTCCTCCGTGTCACAGACAGTATAACAAACTGCGAAACCTGCTGAAGGATGCGCGTCATGATTGCATTCTCTTTGCTAATGAATTCCAGCAATGCTGCTATCTGCCACGGGAAAGAGGAGAGTCCATGGAGAAGTGGCAGACCAGGTATGGCCCTGAGCTGCTGTTTTCACACTGTCATCTTCTTTCATTTCCTCATCATTGGCTGTTTGGGAGTTGATCTAAATAGTCTGCTAGAACAAACCAACAATTATTCTGGAACCATGATTAACACCGAAATGCTTACCATGTCAATATTTTAGATATATCATTTGAATATATAACTGATACATTTTTTAAAAATTGCAGTTAGGGGCCGGGCGCGGTGGCTCACGCCTGTAATCCTAGCACTTTGGGAGGCCGAGACGGGCGGATCACGAGGTCAGGAGATCGAGACCATCTTGGCTAACACGGTGAAACCCCGTTTCTACTAAAATTACAAAAAATTAGCCGGGCGTGTTGGCGGGCGCCTGTAGTCCCAGCTACTTGGGAGGCTGAGGCAGGAGAATGGCGTGAACCCGGGAGGCGGAGCTTGCAGTGAGCCGAGATCGCGCCACTGCACTCCAACCTGGGAGACACAGCGAGACTCCGTCTCAAAAAAAAAAAAAAAAAAAAAAATTGCAGTTAGGAAGATATAGGTACCCGGAATATGTTTGCCCCAGACCCTAGCAGCTGTCAGGATCATTCCAGTGACCTAGAAGTCATAACTTTAATGCGTGTATGTATGGAGAAGGCAGAAGAGCTCCTTTTTTGTTTTTTTATTTTTTTTAAATTTTTTTTGAGACGGGTTTTTTGCTCTGTCACCCAGGCTGGAGTGCAGTGGTATGATGACAACTCACTGCAGCGTCGACCTCCTGAGCTCGAGTTATCCTCCCACCTCAGCCTCCCAAGTAGCTGGGAACACAGGCCAAGTAGCTGCCACCACACTCGGCTAATTTTTGTATATTTTGTAGAAATGGTGTCCCATTATGTTGCCCAGGCTGGTCTTCAGTTCCTGAGTTCAAGCGATCCACTTGTCTTGGCCTCCCAAAGTGCTGGGATTATAGATGTCAGCCACTGTGCCCGGCCAGGCTCCTACTCCCAGTCTTATTAAACTGAAACTGGTCATTTAATTCTGAAAAAGCTGCTTCAGGAAATACAGTGTCCTGATTTAAGTCTGCTGAAAGCAGAGCCTAAAGCGAGTCCTTGAGTGTGGAGTGTTTATGTGGAAAGCAATTCCCAGAAGCAGGAGTGAAGAAGCGGGGAGAGTGAGATGGAGATGGAGATGGAGGGAAGGTGGTGAAGGATGTGCTGCTGCTGTGGAAAACGAAGACTCCATCAGTGCTGCTGAGGAGCCACACGGAATGTGCCTCAGAGGTTACCTTGAAAGCTGGGCATGGTGGCTCACGCTTATAATCCCAGCACTTTGGGAGGCTGAGGCAAGAGGATCAGGAGTTCGAGACCAGCCTGGATAACATAGTGAGACCCCATCTGTACAAAAAGTTAAAAATTAGCCAGGGATGGTGATGTGCACCTGTAGTCCCAGCTACTCAGGAGGCTGAGGCAGGAGGATCACTTGAGCCTGGGAATTGAGGTTGCAGTGAGCCATTGTTCACCACTGCATTCCAGCCTGGGCGACAGAGTAAGACCCTGTCTCAATCAGTCAGTCAATCCAGTCCTGCACACAGTTCTCCAGACCTGTTTCCCAGTTCTCTGTTTCCCAGTTCCAGTTCTTTTTTGGAAGATTTCCAGGCATTTCATATGGTTCCATATCAGACCCTATTGGATTATGATCTTCAGCTACTTGCACCTTAGTTTTTCTCTTAGCCAAAGACTTGCTTCTTCATCTTTTAAGCCTCACATAACATAGCTTGTCATCTTGTGTGCTGCCCCAGTTAAATGGTGTAAAAGATGGCAGAGCCTCATGGTTTCTAGGCCATATCAAGAAATGAAAGTGGTTGCAGTGGTGGTTGGATGTCTTAGGGAAGAGAAGTCAGATTCTTTCTGGTTCATATTTGCATCCCCCAGAGCACCCAGCCCAGGGCTTCTTTATAATGGATACTCCAGAAGTATTTGTTGAATGAATGAATGGTTATCTATATAGACCAAAGGATAGCAAAAGCCAGATGTGAAATTCTGAACAAGAGCTTGTGTTTGTCTGCCTGGGGAGAGCTCATGTGCCCTTTGCTTTTCCAGGAGCATATACAACGCAGCTGTTTGGTACTATCATCACTGCCAGGACAGGATGCCAATTGTTATGGTGACGGAAGATGAAGAGGCAATTCAGCAGTATGGAAGTGAAACAGAAGGAGTATTCGTGATTACTTTCAAGGTATTTCCAGATGTTGTATATGTATGAGTGCTCATTTTCTAAGTAGTACCCGTAAGGCTCTAGATCCCTTTGGTAACACAGAAAAGAGAAAAGAGGAATAGACGTTAAGTTCCATTTTGGCCAGGCGTGGTGGCTTATGCCTGTAATCCCAGCACTTGGGAGGCTGAGATAGGAAGATCACTTGAGCTTAGGAGTTCAAGATCAGCTGGGCAATCTAGTGAGACCTTGTCTCTACAGAAAAAAAAAAAAATATATATATATATATATATATATATATATATCTCCAAGCATGGTGGCACGCACCTGTAGTCCCAGCTACTCAAGAGGCTGAGATGGAAGAATCACTGGAGCCTGGGAGATGGAAGCTGCAGTGAGCCATGAACACACCACTGTACTAATGCCTGAGTGACAGAGTAAGACCCTGTCTCAACAAATGAAGTTCTACTTCTTCATTATGCCCCAATTATTTAATGTTGACTTTCACAAATTCAGACCAACTTTGACTATAAGGCCCACAGCATCTAATACCAGCCCAGTAAACTCCTACTGACAGTAAACTAACATTTATAACTATAACAGTAATAGTAATGGTGATGATGATGATAATAGGTTGAATAAAATTGCCAATATTCTTATTGTTGACCTATAAAATGGCAGTTTGACATGGTTCTACCTAATGGTAATAACCAACACATCTATGCCAGCCACTTTTCTGTGTGTATTATTTCATTTAATTCTTGCAACAACCCTATGAGGTAGGTATTATAATTTAATCTTATTGGTAAGGAAATGGAAACACAGAAAGGCTAAGTAACTTGTTAAAAGTCACACAGTAGAAAATGGTAGGGCTATGATTAAAATCCAGGCAATCAGACCCCAAAGCTCTTAGCCACCATGCTATACTGCCTTCCAAGTTATTTTTCTGAAAATGCACACGAAACAAACTGTCTTAAAGGCCAGTCTTTTTTTCCAACTGTTCTTCACTCTTCCCCACTTGTGAATGTTCATAGGGGTTAATAGGGATGAATGAAAGGGTTGAGATGTGATATTATTTATGTGAATGCTGTCAGATCTGCTTAGTACAGATCTCAGACAGTAGTGGCATTATCAGTGACTGTTTCTTTGGGCTGTCTCAGCAACGCAGTTCTTCCTATCTCTTAGGTACCTTTTGTGAGAGTAGGATGACTGTTAATCTCTCAACAGATCGCTGGTCGCTTCTGTCTGCCCAGCTGGTCAATTAGGTTTCACTTGTTGATATCACTTTTTGGTGCAGAAACTAGAATAAGGCCCTGTATTACCCCTGTCAGTTTATAGAAAGTCTAGTTGGGTTTTGAATTGCAGATTCTATAAGGGTTCCCAGGTGCATATATTGCTAAAGATTTGCCAATAGAATTTTCCTGGCCCTGCTATAAGAAAGTGCTCTGGCATGCCAGAGAATTCCAGGGGCGCTGGATATTAATGGCAGTGTCACTTGTTTTTTCTGTTGCAATACATCATGTCTTGTTCCTGCAGAGGACAGTTGACTAAAATTACATTTTTCTACTTTTTGTGAAAATTACTTTTCTTTGTAGTCCAGTGGTACAGTACAGTTTTATTTTCTATAGTGTTTCTCAAGAAAACTGTGTGACCAAGGGCTTCATAGAGGTGAATGATAGTAGAAAAAAGAGATATTGTGAAGTTCAGATGAAAGGGAAGCCTAGAATTCTCTGTGGGTACTTGAAGTTAGATGGAGAAGAGCCAAGATGATAAATCCCTCTTGAAGAGGTAGTTCGTAATGACAAAGTGTAGTATTGATAAGTGATAAGTGACCATAGAATTGGGGCACTGACATTAGCACAGACAGAATTTCTGGAAGGAGTAGGGAAAGAAAGGAAGCAGTTTGAACAGGACTCTGAAATTAGTGGGAGAAATGCTGGAGTTGACAGAAAGTATAACTTGTTTTCTTTTGAATTTGAGAACAGAGAATGTGCTAGACTCTACCCCTCAGACTTAAAGTTGAGTTAAAATACATAAAAAAGACAAGAATGGCCTGGCACAGTGGCCCACGCCTGTAATCCAGCACTTTGGAAGACTGAAGCAGGAGGATCACTTGAGCCCAGGAGGTCAAGGCTACAGTGAGCCAAGATCATGCCACTTGTACTCCAGCATGGGCAACAGAGCAAGACCAGTGAGCCAAGATCACGCCACTTGTACTCCAGCATGGGCAACAGAGCAAGACCCTGTCCCTTAAAAAAAAAAAAAAAGACAAGAATGTACACATATTGCTGGGCACAGTGGCTCACGCCTGTAATCCCAGCACTGTGGGTGGCCAGGGCAGGAGGATCACTGAGCCCAGGAGTTTGAGACCAGCCTGGGCAACATAGTGAGACCTCATCTCTACAAAAAATAAAAAAATTAGCCATGTGTGGTGGCATGCGCCTCTAGTCCCAGCCACTTGGGGGGCTGAGGTGGGAGGATTGCTTAAGGCAGGGGGAGGTCAAGGCTGCAATGAGCCAAGATTATGCCACTGCATCCAGCTTGGGCTATAGAATGAGGCCCTGTCTCAAAAAAAAGTACATATAGGCCTTTGTCTGCAGCAATTAGATACACATAAAGACAGGCTGCCTGGACGTGCGCAGGTGTGTATGTGGTGTGTGTGGAGAGAAAGAGACTTGAAAGCACAAAGTAGCCTAGGAGGTGGAAGTGTTCCACGGTGCAGTGGCCTCCTGGGGCTCATTTGGCAGGCTCAGGGGGTAATGTGGTAGTAGAGAATGAATGGTGGAGTGAGGCTCAGGAAGTCCTGCTCACTGAGCACCCCCTCAAAACGGCAGGCCAGCAATTCCTAGTCGGGAGTTTCTGTCATAGTACCATGATGAAGAATCAGTACCTTCTGACCGTGTTTCTCTGTGCCTTTATTAAATACAGAATTACCTGGACAATTTCTGGCCTGATTTAAAAGCTGCCCACGAGCTTTGTGATTCTATCCTTCAGTCTCGACGGGAGAGAGAGAATGAGAGTCAGGAGAGCCATGGGAAGGAGTACCCAGAACATCTTCCCCTGGAAGTGTTAGAAGCTGGGATTAAATCTGGACGCTATATCCAGGTGAGGGTGGTAATTTAGAATGTGTCAGGGCTGGGCACAGTGGCTCATGCCTGTAATCCCAGCACTTTGGCTAAGGCTGATAGATTGCTTTAGCCCAGGAGCTGGAGACCAGACTGGGCAACACAGTGAAACCCTGTCTCAAGAAAAAATTTAAAAATTAGCCAGGTGTGGTAGTGTGCACCTGTACTCCCAGATTACTCGGGAGGTTGAGGCAGGAGGATCACTTCAGCCTGGATGGTTGAGGCTGCAGTGAGCCATGATTGCACCACTGCACTCCAGCCTGGGTGACAGTGAGAACCTGTCTCAATTAAAAAAAAAAAAAAAAAAAAAAAGAATCTGTCAGGACCAGCCGGTATGTTTTCTCCTCTTTTTACTGCATCCTGTCACAGGCCTCTGATTTCACAGGCTGCAAACAAGATGGGCATGAGTAAGTCAGGGCTGTCAGTGTTTCAGGTGGCTTGGGAGTCATTCTTTCCATAGACACTGATTGCCCAGCTTGAAGCTACTCTGCGATGATGTCCTTAATTCTGTTACATATCGAACATCATACAAGCAGACTGTGGAAGTCGCCTGGTAAATGCCTCCTGTCACTAGAAAAAAACATATCTTTTTGAATCAAGGTCTGGAGGTTTGGTGATGTTGTAAAATTGGTGAAATTTAGCTTCTTTTCTCCTTTGCCATTTTTTTCTCTGCCCCTTTCAAAGGCCTCTTTGTGATCCTCCCAGGACCCTAGAACCCAGATGCTGTCAGGGTCTTGGGAAGGAATCAGATACAATTTTTATTCAGATTTCAACAGTTTTATATGCACTCATTTATGTGTGTATGTGTGTGTAGCTCTATGCAGTTTTATCACATGCATAGATTTGTGTATCCACCACCACAATCAAGATACAGAATTGTTCTATCGTGGATTTTGCATTTCTAACGAGCAACTCAGTAGATTGTCAACCACAATCTAAGAGCATCACTCCAAAGCCACTCCCTAAAAGTGTGGGGATTTTAAATGAGTATGTCTAGAGAGGCTAATGTTTCCAACTTAGTAGTAAAGTTTATGGCATTCCTGGGAGGACTTTTTTAAATTTTAATTTAATTTATTTTTATTTTTTATTTTTTTGAGACGCAGTCTCGCTCTATCACCAGGATGGAGTGCAGTGGTGCAATCTCGGCTCACTGCAACCTCTGCCTCCCAGGTTCAAGTGATTCTTCTGCCTCAGCCTCCTGAGTAGCTGGGATTACAGGCACACGTCACCATGCCCAGCTAATTTTTGTATTTTTAGTAGAGACGGGGTTTCACCATGTTGGCCAGAATGGTCTCGATCTCTTGACCTCGTGATCCACCCACCTCAGCCTCCCAAAATGCTGGGATTACAGGCGTGAGCCACCGTGCCTAGCCCCTGGGAGGATATTTTGAGATAGAAGATTTTTAAAAGACTACTCATCAGTTACATAAGATAGAGCCTGGTACTTTCAGCACTTTGTATAGCTAAGAGTAGTTCAAAATGATGGTATTTTTCTCCAAAGAAAATAAACCTTAGTGATTAATATTATTCCTACCCGCGCATGGTTTCTCATGCCTGTAATCCCAGCACTTTGGGAGGCCAAGGTGGATCACAAGGTCACAAGTTCAAGACCAGCCTGACCAACATGGAGAAACCCTGTCTCTACTAAAAATACAAAAAATTAGCTGAGCGTGGTGGTGGACACCTGTAATCCCAGCTACTTGGGAGGCTGAGGCAGGAGAATTGCTTCAACCTGGGAGGCAGAGGTTGCAGTGAGCTGAGATTGTGACACCGCACTCCTGCCTGGGTGACAGAGCAGGACTCTATCTCGACAAAAAGAGGAAAAAAGTGTATGTGTGTGTGTGTGTATATATATGTGTGTGTGTATATATGTGTGTGTGTGTGTACATCTCAAAAAAAAGAAAAAGTGTGTGTGTGTGTATGTATGTGTGTGTATATGTATATATATATATATATATATATATATATATATATATATATTTCCTAAAGGGATCACAAACCTTAAAAGAATATTATGGGGATGTTTTCACATAATTTTAAAAACTGGACCTTTTGGAGGTAAACCAGGCGGAAAAGAACATTTTTCTTATTGATTTTTTAAATTATGATTTTAGGGAATTCTGAATGTCAACAAACACAGAGCCCAAATAGAAGCTTTTGTTCGACTTCAAGGAGCCAGCAGTAAAGATTCAGGTTCAGTATAAACCTTACATAAATTTCCATACTCCTTTTTTATTCTGACGTTATACAATGAAGAAAGCAAAGTTGAAATTGTCATGTCATATGTGCCCTGTTATGTATGCCTACATACATTGGGTATGTGGGATTGTGGCGGGGGGTGGTTCCCCTAGCTTTTTGTCTATAATTTCTGATTTTATTGCAATTAATTTAAACTACAACACAGAGAAGCAAAGTAACTTGCCCAAGGTCACACACCTGGTAAGTGGTGGAGTTGAATTTGTAGCCAAGGCAGTTTGGCTGTGATTTTAACATATTACTCTGTGCTGCCTCAATGTGCTATATTGCTTTATTGGATTAAATTTTTTTTAAGTAATAAAAATGAAAAAATGTGTAAATAAGTTGTATCATAATCAGGTGTAGTTCTTAGTTCTGTAATGACAGGGTGAAAAAGAAACCCTGCTAGTCAAAGGAGCATGGCTGGGTGGAGAGAGAATGAGAAACTGGCTTTCTTCGGGCCCTTGCTCGTCAGCATTCTCCCTGTCGGTTCTGCCCTATCTATAGTTCCTCAGCCCACTGACCACTCCCTTGGCTGTGTAGGATCCTAAAGGTATTTGACAGAAGTCCAGCATAGGCTCACATAGTTGCATGCAGGGAACTAATACCTTTTTAAAAGGTGGTGAGGGGGATGGGGATATTTTTTTAAAAGATGATTGAGGGTGGCACTTATGAAAGCTCAATATACAGTATGACATGGTGCCAGCAATTCTTCATTCCTAACCTGCAGAACAAAAGTTTGACTCTACCTTTGAAAAGAAAAAGCTTTACTTGCAGGAGTACTGATTAGACTTCGAGTATATCATGCGCGGAATGCCTCACTGGTGTGCCATTCCCTTGGCTTTATGGGTTTTTTCTGTGCTGCCCCAAACACAGATTTAGTCAGTGACATCCTAATCCACGGGATGAAGGCTCGAAACCGCTCAATTCATGGAGATGTGGTAGTTGTGGAGCTGCTTCCTAAAAATGAATGGAAAGGAAGAACCGTAGCCCTGTGTGAGAATGACTGTGATGACAAGGCTTCGGGCGAGTCCCCAAGTGAGCCCATGCCTACAGGTGAGTCAGCTGCAGAGCCACTCCGATGTCCATTTTTCTTGTGGAATTATATTTGTCTCCTCTTTAGCAATCCAGAAATACTGCCCTTATTTTATTTATTTATTTATTTTACTTAAATTGACAAAAACTGTATTTATTGTGTATAATATGATGATTTTTGTGTATTTACTGTGTATAATATAATATGATGTTTTGATATAATGCATTGGAGAATGCTAGACTGAGCTAATTAACCTATGCATTAACCTCACTATGTGATGAAAACACTTAAGATCTACTCTCTTATCAATTTTCAAGAATACAGTACATTGTTATTAACTATAGTCACGGGTTGTACAATAATAGTTCCTAACACGAGATATAGTCTCTTCCCCTCCATTATCAATTTTCCCTCTCTGCAGGTTTATTTTACTCTTATCAGCACCCAAATATGCTGTAATGGCTTCCATCTTAAAATCAAACCAAAAATCCTCTCTGAGTCCCATGTCCCTTTCAGCTGCTGCCCCTTATCATTAAAGTCAGAGTACAGTTAACTCCACATTCTCTCTTCCTCCCTGCTGGTCTCTCATGCCTGCCATTCTGACACCTCCCAAGCCCTACTCCTCTAAAATTGTTCTTGCCAAGGTCACCAGTGACCCCATTGACTGAGCACTGGTCAGCCTCCATCGTCTGGAAGCTGTCAGCAGCATTTGGCGGGGGACCCTCTGCCTTCCCTGGGGCTCCTCCCAGTTCTCCCACCCTGCTGGCTGCTCTTCTCAGTTCTCCTCCTGGCTCTCCATCTCATTGTCCTCTTGGATGTGCAAGGGCCCCATGCTGGATCTTCTGTTCTCTGCACTCTCTCCCTCAGGGATCTCCTGCGGTCCTTTAATGTTAATTTTAATTTTAATTTTAATCTCTGGCCCTTCCTTGGCTTCCAGTTTTGTTTACTCAGTTGTCTATTTGGCATCTTCCCCTGGACGTCTAATGGGCATCTCAGACTTAATGTGTCCCACACAGACTCCTGATTTCACCCCTAGACCTGCTCTTCCCCACGTGTTCCCCAGTCTCAGTAAAGGGCAAATTCATTCTTGGTCAACCCAAGACACCTTGGGGTTATCCTTGACTTTTTTTTTTTTTACTCATCAGTAAATTCTGGCAACTCCAACTCTAATGCATGGCCTGAATTCAGCCACCTGCCACACTTCCCCCACAGCTCTCCTGCTTCAGTCCACTGGCACCTCAGGATTGTCGAAGCAGCCTCCTCACTGCTCTTCCTGCTCCCACCCTTGCCCCTCCCCATGTAGTCTTTTCTCCACTCAGAGACACAATGATCCTTCAGAAAGTGAGTTGAGCTGGGTGCTGTGGCTCATGCCTGTAATCCCAGCACTTTGGGAAGCTGAGGTGGATGGGTCACTTGACGTCAGGAGTTCGAGACCAGCCTGGCCAACATGGCGAAACCCTGTCTCTACTAAAAATACAAAAATTAGCCGGGCGTAGTGGTGCACACCTGTAGTCCCAGCTACTGGGAAGCTGAGGCACGAGAATCACTTGAACCTAGGAGGCGGAGGTTGCAGTGAGCCAAGATCATGCTACCACACTCCAGCCTGGGCAAGAGAGCAAGACATTGTCTCAAAAAAAGAAAAAAGAAAAAGAAAGCAAGAGTTGGCTCCTGTCATTTCTCTGCTCAAAACTCCTCAATGGCTGGTTCCTGTTTCACTCAGAATAAAATCCAAAGTCCTTACCATGGCCTGCATGGTCCCACCAGCTGAGGCCACCTTCTGCCATTTTCCTCTTCATGCTTTGCTCCAGCCGCAGTGACAACTTGTTCTTTCCACCACCTGGATGAAGCTTTCCCCAAATATCCTCACATCTGTTTTCCTCACTTCCCTCAAGTCACTGTTCAAATGTCACTTTATTTAAAATAGCTGCCACTTCTGACCCTCTGTCACTCTTGATCACCTTACCCTACCTTGTATCTTTCTTAGCAACTGTCACAACTTCACATTTTTTTTTTTTTGGTCTATTTTCCACCCCCACAGACACCCAAACTGATTTTATATAAACCCCATGAAATCAAGGACTTTGCCTGTTATGGTGCTGCTATATTCCCTGTACCTAGAACAAAGCCTCATACCTGGTTGGAGCTCAGTAAATATTTGTGAAAAAAAAAAAGAAAAAAGAAGAGAACATTTTTAACTATTAAAGTTTGGTCTCGGCTTCAGTCAGTGATGATTGAAAGTGTTGTGTATCAGTCTTATGATCTGTACACTTTTCTGTGTATAATGGACCAAATAAGGTTAGCTGGTGAGAGAAGGCAAGAAAGACTGAAAACGCGCAGTTGAGGGCATGGTTTAAAACAAGAGTGAAAATCATTGACTTTTCCCAATATACCAAAATGAGATTGATAAGATAATGGCAAAAGAGAGACAATGGGACAAGTGGATTCTAAATGTTATCTCAGGAAGAGAGAGCATACTGACAATGTTATTTTAAAAGTTACCCGTCTTTGCTGGGCATGACGGCACGTGCCTATAGACCCAGCTACCCAGGAGGATGGATTGAGCCCAGGAGTTTGAGACTGTAACGTATTATGATAGTATCTGTGAATAGCCAGTGCACTCTAGCCTGGGCAGCATAGTGAGATCCTGTTTCTTAAAAAAAAAAAAGAAACAAAAACAAAAAGTGTTTTTAAATTATCCATCTTTAAAATAAAATACCAAGAAGGCAAATCTTCAAACATACCTTTTCTTGTTGTTGTTATGTGTGTGTTTTGGTTTTTGTTTATGTGTTTGTTATTGAGACGGCGTCTCACTCTGTTGCCCAGGCTGGAGTGTAGTGGTGCATCTCGGCTCACTGCAACTTCCGCCTCCCAGGTTCAGGCGATTCTCCTGCCTTAGCCTCCTAAACAGCTGTGATCACAGGCGCATGCCACCATGCCCAGCTAATTTTTGTATTTTTAGTAGAGGTGGGGTTTCACCATGTTAGCCAGGCTGGTCTTGAACTCCTGGCCTCAAGTGATCCTCCTGCCCCGGCCTCCCAAAGTGCTGGGATTACAGGCATGAGCCACCATGCCTGGCCGTTATTGTTGTTAATAAAAGCTTCCTTTCAAAAACATTCTTGAGTTGGGTGGATGTGCTTGAAAAAAAATAGGACACTGTATTTCCTGTTCTTTTCCTTACTGCTTGAGGTGGTCAGAGTCCAGATAGATGGCACCTAACCAGTTACTGCCTTGTTTTGTTTTGTTTTGCCAAAGGTCGAGTGGTGGGCATACTTCAGAAGAACTGGCGGGATTACGTGGTGACATTTCCGTCCAAAGAAGAGGTCCAATCTCAGGGCAAAAATGCTCAGAAAATCCTGGTTACACCTTGGGATTACAGAATTCCCAAAATTCGAATTAGCACTCAGCAAGCAGAAACCCTCCAGGTAGTTGGCATTCTACCTCTACTATGGGATCTCTACGCTTTCTCCTTCTGTCTTTACCAGCTTTTTAGCAGTACCAGAAAGCATTGTTAATTCCTTTGCATATAAAGAAATAAATTATTGATGGCATCTGGCATTCCAAGATACTGGGATGTGTTTTTTGGGGTTTTTTGTTGTTGTTGTTCTTTTGTTTTGTTTTTCCAAGACAGAGTCTCACTCTGTCACCCAGGCTGGAGTGTAGTGGCATGATCTCAGCTCATTGCAACCTCCACCTCCCGGGTTCAAGCAGTTCCCCTGCCTCAGCCTCCGGAGTAGCTGGTATTACAGGCTCCCGCCACCACGCCCGGCTAATTTTTGTATTTTTAGTAGAGATGGGGTTTCACTGTGTTGGCCAGGCTGGTCTCAAACTCCTGACCTCATGATCCACCACCTCCGCCTCCCAAAGTGTTGGAATTACAGGTGTGAGCTACCATGCCCAGCCGTGTTTTTATGTTTTTTAATTCTTTTTTTGTAGAGATGGGGTCTCGCTTTGTTGCACACGCTGGTCTTGAACTCCTGACCTCAAGCAGTCCTCCTGCCTTGGCCGCCCAAAGTGCTGGAATCACAGGCATGAGCCACTGTGCCCAGCCCCAAGATTCTGTTTTTTAAAAATTCTAAATATATGAAAACCATCCATTAAGTAGTCTGTGGTTAATAAATTCAGGCCAGAGAGAAATTGTCCTAGAAAGAGCTGTGTAGGACAACCAGAGAGAACATACATTATCCAGCTGTCCAACATAGAAACTTTCTATAGATACACTTTGCCAGCACTAACAAGCTTTCCTCCAGCAAGCAATATAGAAATACGATCACTCTGCCCTGTAGGGATGATGTAGTGGTACTTCACAGAATTGATTATCCATAAAGGAATATAGCACTGGAGAGAAGACATAAACAAGAAGGTTAGAAATTAACCTTTACTTGTGTCAAAAAGTATGGGCATTGCCCAATTTAATTCCCCCTGATATTTTACAGTTTGTAAATGAGACACTAAAGCAGGATGTCCCCAGCCAGTAACCTAGCCATTGTGCTTTTACATCTTGAAGACTTATGCAGGCTCTCCAGGCCAGTTGCACCTAATACATTTTCCACTCCCATGGTTTGCTGGAATTTTGGGGTAGTGGGGATTCAGTTTACACGACACCTTCTTCTCCACCAAAGACCATCTTAGGTCTTCAAAGAGGCCAGGCGCAGTGGCTCATGCCTGTAATCCCAACACTTTGGGAGGCCGAGGCAGGTGGATCACTTGAGGCTAGGAGTTCAAGACCAGCCTGGCCAACATGGTGAAACCCCATTTCTACTAAAAAAAAAAAAAATTAGCTGGGCATGGTGGTACACGCTTGTAATCCTAGCTATGTGAGAGGCTGAGGCAGGAGGATCACTTGAACCCGGGAGGCATAGGCTGCAGTGAGCCAAGATAGCACCACTGCATTCCAGCCTGGGTGATAGAGCAAGACTCCATCTCGAAAAAAATAAAATAAAATAAAATAGACTTCAGAGAAATTAGGAACTACCTCCCACACACAAAACATTAAGATTGTTGTTTTAAAACTTAATTTGGAGCATGCATAATTGAGTTTTCCCCTAGTGTTGCAAGCGTTAACTAGAATGTATTACAGTCGGCTCTCTTCAGCAGACTAAAATTTCCAGCCCTCTTCATTGATGTAGAGAGGTAATGCCTCCCTTCAAAGCATTGGGTCAAGCATTTCATACCATCTGGCAATTTAGTAATAGGAAGAATGAAAAACAAAACAAAAAAAACCCTACCATACACCACTATTTGCAACTGGCCACTCTCATTGGAACCCAGTATTGTTTGCCTCTTGTTTGTTTGATGCCTCTAATTGACCCACTTAACTCCTGGTGCTCAGCTGTGTTTTATTTTTTCCTTTTGTGCAGGACTTCAGGGTGGTCGTGCGCATTGATTCCTGGGAGTCAACATCTGTGTATCCAAATGGACATTTTGTGCGTGTTTTAGGAAGAATCGGAGACCTGGAAGGGGAAATTGCAACCATCCTGGTGGAAAACAGTATTTCAGTTATTCCTTTCTCAGAAGCTCAGGTCAGATTTTCCAGAAGGCTTTGATCTAGTGACATTTTCTTTTTGCTTTTGTTGTTGTTTCATCATTAAGAAAGAAAAGTCTTTGTGCTGTGGAACAACCCACTGTGTAAAGCCACAGATAATGGAAAAATCTCACTCCTCTTTATTCTATATTTGGACCAAACTGAAGTCAGCTTCAAGTGTAGTATTAGTTTTCTATAGCCTCATGGCTCTCAAATTTTTATATTTTCCAACTGGGCTTAAAAATGATATGTCAGTGTCTCATAGTCAGTATACATCCATCCCCAGCAACTACAAGGACACCTAGTTACAGACCCAACTGAGCTCCACACTCTCTGTCCAAATCATTCAACCAGAGGCTGCATAAAGCTGCAGGGGGTGGATTCCTGGGATCCATACATCTCCAACCCATGGGTCAAAAATTATGCTCATTATGAAACAGTTTTTGTGACCTTTACAGAAAACAAAAATCTCATAAACATAAAACATCAGCTATTTCCATCACTTTATGATCTTTTAAAACCCTCATAAATCTTGTGTATTATTCTTGCATGACTATATTCATTGTGTGCACACACTAATTTCTGTTCTGCTTCTTTCACTTAAAATTATTTTTATATATTGACATAGCCTACTTATTTTAATGGTTATGGTAAATTACGGTATATTGACGTACCCTAGTTTGCTTAAGCATTTCTCGATTTTGGGGCATTCAGCTGTCTAATTTTTCAGTGTTATAAAAAAATGTAGGCCAGGCGTGGTGGCTCATGCCTGTAATCCCAGCACTTTGGGAGGCCAAGGCAGGTGAATCACCAGGTCAGGAGTTTGAGACCAGCCTGGCCAACATGATGAAACCCCATCTCTACTAAAAACACACCAAAAAAAGTATCTAGGCCTAGTGGTGGGCGCCTATAATCCCAGCTACTCGGGAGGCTGAGGCAGGAGAATTGCTTGAACCAGGGAGGCGGAGGTTGCAGTGAGCCGAGATCGCACCGCTGCACTCCAGCCTGGGTGACAGAGCGAGACTCTGTCTCAAAAAAAAAAAAAAAATGTTACTTTGAACATTTTTATAAACACCGCTTTTTAATTTCTTTTTGATCATTCTCTTGGAATGTAATCCTTAAAGTGAGATTACCAAGTCAAAGGGTATAAAAGATTTAAATAGCTTCTAATATGTACAAGCAGATTGTTCTCCAGAAAAATTGGACCCATTTGCATTACCATAATGAGTGTCTGGGTGTTCTTATTTTCATTAAAGTTTTTCACAGAACGGGAGCTATCATAGTAAACTATTTTAGAATATTTTACATCATTAAATTTTTATATTTAACATTAGTTTCTGGAAATTATTTGTTGACTTGTTTGGCAGCTCTTAGTGAAAATATTACAATAAAATAAAGTGTGGGCTATACATCATAGGACTAGAATTTTCTCTTCCCTTTTAGCCTACTTAACTGCAAATTGATGGCTTAAACAGATAATAATGGAGAGAAGATGCCCTAGATAGGTCCTGTATAAAATTATCTTTAAGGGGTAAGCTTTTAATATTTGGAACATGTTGGTTATTTTTTTCAAGGCTTAAATTTAAAGCTTGACTACATTTAAACAAATGGATCATTTGAAAATGGGCTACATGTTGTACTCTTGTTCCAAGCCCCTGTAACTAAAGAGGCTGGTAGAAGTTGTGGGACATTTTCTGTCCAATTGTAAGGGTCCTCAGGGGTGTAGGACTTTGTCTTTCTTGTTGACTCCTGACTTTCCAGAGCCCAGCACAGTACCCGGGATATCTGAGGCACCTAATAAACAATTATTGATCAAAGGAAGCCAACATAGGTTGATGAAGAAGGTAATTGAGAATGAATGAATTTCTATGTGGTCATATTGAGAATATTAGTGAGTGGATCTTTACAGAAATTTGTGGTGCATGAATTGCTGAATATTTGGTTTCTCATACAGATGTGTGAGATGCCAGTAAACACACCAGAAAGTCCCTGGAAGGTGAGTCCTGAAGAGGAACAAAAACGTAAAGACTTGAGGAAAAGCCATCTCGTATTCAGCATTGACCCCAAAGGTTGTGAAGATGTGGATGACACACTCTCAGTCAGAACCTTAAATAATGGCAACCTGGAACTTGGGGTCCACATCGCAGATGTAACACACTTTGTGGCACCAAATTCTTACATTGATATTGAAGCTAGAACAAGGTAATGCTATTTGAAATCAGCTCTATGGTTGTGTGTATGTGACTGTATATTTTGTGTCTGTACTAGTTTCAGGTGTTCAAAGATCTCATGTTTGTGCAATTTTGAAGGTCCCTTCCAGAAAAAAAAAAGTTGAGGTCCACTCTCCATTTTCCTTTAGAAAAACAGTACCTTGATCAATTTACCTTTCCTTTTTAACATAACCTTTTCACACATTGTTTCCTACTAAATCGAAATGGGTTAAATTTTCATGTAGTAATATACTATTTTATAAAAATACTGGATCATTACACTCCAGTTTTTCTTATACGACAAAGATTCATGTCACTTGCTCTTTCTTTCTCTTATCAGTGGAAGAATATTCAGCCCAAAGCAGTGTCACTTAGAAAAGTGGGACCATGGGAATAGTTTTATTACCCAGTCTGCTGCACTTTATGAAACAGCAACAGCCTTGGGGAATCTGTAGTGAGATTTTGGCCATTTACCTCCCTGCGGCCCACACAGTCAGCAGTTCTGCTTCTCCCTGCTGAAGGTCGCATTGCCACGTGTGTGTCATTCACAGGGCCACCACTTATTATCTAGCAGATCGTCGCTATGACATGCTGCCTTCCGTCCTCAGTGCGGATTTGTGTTCCCTTCTGGGAGGCGTTGATAGGTGAGTTTATGGCTTTTGTCTTCAAAGCTTGTCCTGGCCCTTCTGTGGCTCCTGATGCTGCCTGCTTCTGGCCTCATGTTTCTTCTCTGCTATGCCCCACCCCAGCCCTGTGTCTCCCCTCTGACCTCTCAACCTCACCCCCGACCCCAACCCCACACCACTTATCTTTAGGCAGCTTTATTTCTCTAGCCTTCCCTGCCCTTTCCCTCCTCTCTTCTGTCTGCTAGCAGTGGGGCTCCGCGTCTCCCTCTGTTGCTGGCTTTTTAAAGTCAGCTAAAATCTGAGAACAAATGTGTGTAGCTTTGTGCTTATGCATTCCCTGGCGGAAGTTGTTTGGCATGAGGATCATGAACTCGGGGAGTTTTTTGTTTGTTCAGTTGTTGAGTTTAAACTTTATGTTTCTCTTTGAATAGGCAATAGAATCATATAGGCCCGAACTCATATGTCCCAAGAGGTATTTAATGAAAGGTTCCTCCCTATCACTTTCCCTCATTTACCAGTTCCGTATTAGTTTTTCTAGATACAATACATACATGAATATGCATATGTGATCTTTTTTACACAAATGGTTGCATTATATATATATATAT
Source organism: Pan troglodytes (assembly GCF_028858775.2). Taxonomy (NCBI): domain Eukaryota; kingdom Metazoa; phylum Chordata; class Mammalia; order Primates; family Hominidae; genus Pan; species Pan troglodytes. Next base: position 58,326,867 of record NC_072414.2, read on the forward strand.
ATATATATATATATATATATATGCTGTTTAGCACCTTCCTTTTAAAAAAGAACTTAATGGTATCTTGGAGATCATTCCGTATTAATAACAGTTGCACTATCTATGGAAATTTGGATAGTTTCCAATCTTTTGGTATTACAAACAAAGCTGTACTGAGTTAACTTTGAACATAAGTCATTTCACATTTTCATTTTTATTTTTATTTTTTGAGACAGAGTTTCACATGTTGCCCAGGCTAGTCTTGAACTCCTGTGCTCAAGTGATCCTCCCACCTTGGCCACCCAAAAAGCTGGGATTACAGATGTAAGCCACCATGCCCAGATCATTTCACATTTTTTAAAATACAGTATATGTGAAAGAGAAATTCCCATATTTGATTATGGGATTTCTGTGTCAAGAGTATGTGCATTTGTGTTTAGATCAATATAATCAAATTGCCCTTCTTAAATGTTACACCAGTTATATTCCTGTCACCAATGTATGAGAGTGCATATTTTCCCACAGCCTTGCCAACACAATATGTTGTATTTTTTTATCTTTGCCAATTTGATAGATGAAAAATGGTATCTTAGATTGGTTTTAATTTGCATTACAAATAAAGCTAATCATTTTTTCATATGTTTGTCACTTATGTATCCCTTTCTGTTAACTATATTCTTCGCCCATTTTTCTTTTGGATTCAAGATCAATTACTGATTAATTTGTAAAAGCTCTTTACATATTAGGAAAATTAGCCCTATGTTTTTTATGAGTTCCAAATGTATACCTTTTTTTTAAATAAAATGACTTGGTGGCAAAGAGTTTTTTTACTAAATGAAATTTTTGCTAATTTATCTGTCATCAAGATTGATATCACAGTTCAGTGCCATCCTGTAGGATTTGCAAGACTTTGCTCTAATTTACTGAGCTAAAAAGACTTGACTCTATCAGTGTCATGCTTTTCTAATCAAAATAGAGGACATGGCCGGGCACGGTGGCTCACGCCTATAATCCTAGCACTTCGGGAGGCCGAGGCAGGTGGATTGCCAGAGCTCAGGAGTTTGAGACCAGCCTGGGCAACACAGTGAAACCCCGTCTCTACTAAAATAGAAAAAATTAGCCAGGCATGGTGGTGCACGCCTGTAGTCCCAGCTACTCAGGTGGCTGAGGCAGGAGAATTACTTGAACCAGGAAGAGGTAGGTTGCAGTGAGCCAAGATCGCACCACTGCACTCCAGCCTAGGCAACAGAGCAAGACTCCATCTCAAGAAAAAAATGGAGGACATAAAGTAAGGTTTGTAATGTCACATATGAACTCATTTCAAATTTGTTCAGAGCTCAACAGACCCCAATCTAACTTTGTTGTTTTAATTTAAAATATTTTTTTATTTAGTTGTAAGGTGGTTGTATTGACAAACCAGAAACCTGTAGCTTTGTAATTTCTTTTAAGTTACAGTTAGGTCAAATTCTACTTGCTTCAAAAATAGAAGACTTAGGTGGGGCATGGTAGCTTACACCTGTAATCGCAGCACTTTGGGCAGGAGAATTGCTCAAGTCCAGGAGATTGAGGCAGCAGTGAGCAGTGATCATGCCATTGCACTCCAGCCTGGGTGACGAAGCAAGATCCTGTCTCAAAAAAACAAAAAACAAAAAAAGCCAGATGAATTTGAATAGTGATGTTGTCAATGTTACTGTTTTTGTAGGTATGCTGTAAGCATCATGTGGGAACTGGATAAAGCCTCTTATGAAATTAAGAAAGTGTGGTATGGCAGAACCATTATTCGATCAGCATACAAACTGTTCTATGAAGCAGCCCAAGAACTACTGGATGGAAACTTAAGCGTTGTTGATGATATTCCAGAATTCAAAGACTTGGATGAGAAGAGCAGACAAGCCAAGCTGGAGGAGTTGGTGTGGGCAATTGGAAAGCTGACCGACATAGCTCGCCATGTCAGAGCTAAACGAGATGGATGTGGTGCCCTGGAACTGGAAGGGGCAGAGGTTCGCGTACAGCTAGATGACAAAAAGAACATTCACGACCTCATCCCCAAGCAGCCCCTGGAAGTCCACGAGACAGTGGCTGAATGCATGATCCTGGCCAACCACTGGGTCGCCAAAAAGATCTGGGAGAGCTTCCCTCATCAGGCCTTGCTGCGCCAGCACCCTCCTCCACACCAGGAGTTCTTTTCAGAACTCCGGGAATGTGCTAAAGCCAAAGGCTTCTTCATAGATACACGGTATTCCTCTTTTGAGGGGGCAGAGGAATGGAGTGGCATGCTGTATATTTAGTTATCTTACAGTTGTTCTTAAAATGTGACAGCCAGATCTTTGACCAAAAAGAGAAAACAGATTCTTGGCTCTCCTCATTTTTGAAGACACATTTTTCTCTCTTCATTGTTATGTATAGAGACTTAAAACAAGTTTATTTAGGCATAATTTTGTTCCTTGGTTTTTTGTTTCATTTTTTTTTTAGATAGAGTCTTGCTCTGTCACCCAGGTTGGAGTACAGTGGTATGATCTCGGCTCACTGCAACCGCCACCTCCCAGGTTCAAGTGATTCTCCTGCCTCAGGTTCCTGAGTAGCTGGGACTACAGGCACACGCCACCATGCCTGGCTAATTTTTTTGTATTTTTAGTAGAGACAGGGTTTCGCCATGTTGGCTAGGCTGGTCTTGAACTCCTGACTTCAAGTGATCCGCCTGCCTCGGCCTCCCAAACTGCTGGGATTATAGGCATGAGCCACCACACTGGACATTTAGGCATAATTTTGACCCACTACAGTTTGGGTTTTTTTGTTTGGTTGGTTTTTTTTTTTTTTTTTTTTGAGATAGAGTCTCGCTGTCATCCAGGCTGGAGTGCAGTGGCACGATTTTGGCTCACTGCAACCTCCGCCTCCCAGGTTCAAGCGATTCTCTTGACAGCCTCCTGAGTATATGGGATTACAAGCATGTGCCACCATGCCCGGCTAATTTTTGTATTTTTAGTAAAGACAGGGTTTCACCATGTTGGTCAGGTTGGTCTCAAACTCCTGACCTCATGATTCGCCCGTCTCGGTCTCCCAAAGTGCTGGGATTATAGGCATGAGCCACTGTGTGTGGCTGACCTACTATAATTTGTAATACAGAAGTAGGGAACCTGTTAGTTACCCTTGATCTAATTTCATGTACCCCTTAAGTTACGAAGAAATAATCCTATTTATTTCAATACTTTTTAAATGCAGCATCTTTGTGACAATATGATAAGATACTACACCAACAGTGAATTTATACCACCCTCAATTGAGTGAGACATTTTTACTCCCTATCTCTAGGATAAAATACTTCTTTCATTAAAAACCAAGTATAGGCAGGCTGGGCACAGTGGCTCATGCCTGTAATCCCAGTACTTTGGGAGGCCGAGGCGGGCAGATCACGAGGTCAGGAGATCGAGACCATCCTGGCTAACACGGTGAAACCCCATCTCCACTAAAAATACAAAAAATTAGCCGGGCGTGGTGGCGGGTGCCTGTAATCCCAGCTACTCGGGAGGTTGAGGCAGGAGAATGGCATGAACCCGGGAGGCGGAGGTTGCAGTGACCCAAAATCGCACCACTGCACTCCAGCCTGGGTGACAGAGCGAGACTCTGTCTCAAAAATAAATAAATAAATAAATAAAAACTAAGTATAGGCTGGGTACAGTGGCTAACACCTGTAATCCTAGCACTTTGGGAGGCTGAGGCAGGCACATCACTGAGGTCAGGAGTTCAAGACCAGCCTTACCAACATGATGAAACTCTCTCTGCTAAAAATACAACGAGCCAGGCGTGGCGCACTCTTGTAATCCCAGCTACTCAGAGGCTGAGGTGCGAGAATCGCTTGAACCTGGGAGGCAGAAGTTGCAGTGAGCCAAGATTGTGCCACTACACTCCAGCCTCTGTATGGTCACTGTATGAGCTGTCTGCATGCCAGGCACATGGGACAAGGGCTTTCAGACATCCTCTTGGTTAATTCTTAATGGTGAGGTGATGGCAGCATCATTCATATTTACAGATAAGTCAATTAAGTCTGAAGAGATTAAGTAATTTGCCTGTAATTTAACAGTCAGGGCAGAGCCAGGATTTGAATCCAAGTCTGTTAAACTTGCAAGCTCACATAGTGACCACTTAACACCTTGCCTCTCTGTTCATCATCATGCTCTATTTCTCCTTTCCCCCTTTTCCCTTAGCCAGCCACAATATAGGACTGAATTATATGTTATATTATTAGTTTTATTTTTAATATACCTCTATATTTCCTGGGGCTTTGAAATTATTATTTTGAGGCTGTATGCAGTGGCTCACACCTGTAACCCCAGCACTTTGGGAGGCCGAGGCAGGAGGATCACTGAAGGCCAGGAGTTCAAGACTAACCTGGGCAACAAAGTGAGACCCTGTCTCTACAAAAAAATTATTTTGAGAATAAATAAATAGAATGCTTACTACCTCTTTAAAAAAGAAAAACTAATTTAGGTTTCTTTTACTTGTACACCAAGTCCATTATTTTACCTATATATAGAATATTTAAGGTTAAGGATGTAAAGAATTCAATTCAACGAGTATTTGACCACCTATTATAGCCAAGCACTAACTTAACCTAGTATTAAAATCAGTACATGATTCATTTCTACTTAAGAAATGTATTTAAATTCTGACACTCTTGCTTTGTTTAAACCGTAAAGCAAACTAGATTTCTGTAGTTGAAAAGAGGTGCTTCTGAAATGTGTCCAAAACAAATTTACTGGCAGATGAAGGTATTCAGACGGATGAGTGAAGGGTTCCCCTCAAAGTGTTGTCTTGTAAATTACTGTCTGGGACTAGCTAACGGTTTTTCTGTTGTCAGGTCCAATAAAACACTGGCTGATTCTCTGGATAATGCGAACGACCCCCACGATCCCATCGTGAACAGGCTACTGCGCTCCATGGCCACGCAGGCCATGTCGAATGCTCTGTACTTCTCCACCGGATCCTGTGCGGAGGAGGAGTTCCATCATTATGGTGAATCATACCATATTCCTATGTGTGGCTGTAACTTTGCGCTAGTTATTTTAAAATAGTTTTTGTTTATTTTGATCTTTTGCTTTCTTTTTGAAGGTCTTGCATTAGATAAATATACCCACTTTACTTCTCCAATAAGAAGATATTCAGATATTGTAGTACACCGCTTGTTAATGGCAGCCATTTCAAAAGATAAGAAAATGGAAATTAAGGGAAATTTGTTCAGCAACAAAGATCTTGAGGAATTATGCAGACATATCAACAACAGAAACCGAGTAAGAGGGAATTTCAAAATTCTCTTACCTGTCATCTCTTGCTAAGAAAATATCAGCTTTATTGTGTAGTACAGTGAAGTATCATATATTCTAGCAAATTAAATTCTAGAATTATTCTAACCAGTGCTTTCAGAACATTTGTAGATGTTCTCAGGTAACTTGTGGAATTGGGAGATTTGACAGTAGATTATCAGATTTTTTTTTTCCGAAGAGTGGAAATGTAAAGATTCAAGCAACGCATAAAGATATGATGACAGAGGCCAGATGTGGTGGCTCACTTGAGGGCGGATCACTTGAGGTCAGGAATTTGAGACCAGCCTGGCCAATATGGTGAAACCCCATCTCTACAAAAAATACAAAAATTAGCCGGGTGTGGTGGCACGCGCCTGTAGTCCCAGTTACTTGGGAGGCTGAGGCAGGAGAATCTCTTGAACCCAGGAGGTGGAGATTGCAGTGGGCCGAGATCACACCACTGCACTCTAGCGTGGGTGACAAAATTGAGACTGTGTCTCAAAAAAAAAAAAAAAAAAGATATGAAGACAGAAACATCACCTGTTATCTTACCACCCAGAGCTAACAATTAATGATTCTAGACACTGCTAACATTTTTATTTATAAAAATATCGGCCAGATGCGGTGGCTTGCACCTGTATTCCCAGTACTTTGGGAGGCTGAGGCAGGTGGATCACGAGGTCAGGAGATCGAGACCATCCGGGCTAACACAGTGAAACCCCGTCTCTACTAAAAATACAAAAAATTAGCATGGTGGCAGGCGCCTGTATTCCCAGCTACTTGGGAGGCTGAGGCAGGAGAATGGCGTGAACCCGGGAGGCGGAGCTTGCAGTGAGCTGAGATCGCACCACTGCACTCTGGCCTGGGTGACAGAGCGAGACTCCGTCTAAAAAAAAAATCATACCGTGCCTGCTGTTTGAATCTGCTTTTTTCATGTAACCCAACTGTTACTGATAGCACACCATGTTATATCATTGTTTTGAAGCTGCTTTCTATTCTATTTCATATTACTAGTTGCTACAAGATTGCACAGCATAGAACTAGACCATTGGGTAACGCAGGAAATTGGAAACTACCTAAATGTTTAATGTAATTTTGTATATCCAATGGTATAGTTGTCTGCTGTGCAATGTTGTAGCACTAGCCATGTGGACTACCTAAATTTAATTAAAATTAGAAGTAGACATTTGTCTCAGTAGAAATGTGGCCAGTGTCTCAGTCACACTGGCCACATTGTACAGCTCAGTGGCCACTTGTGGTTAGTGGCTACATATTAGGCAACACAGATAGAGAGCATTTCTATCATTGCAGAAAGTTCTTTTGGGCAGCACTGTTCTAAGCAATCAAATTTATAACCATCCTTATGGATACACTTATACAGACATTTCAGATGATTTCCTGGAAAAATTCCTAGAAATGGAATTGCTGAGCCAAAAGGTGTGCACGCACAAATGAAACTGATAGGTCAGGTGCAGTGGCTCACGACTGTAATCCTAGCACTTTTCGAGGTCAAGGCCGGTGGATCACCTGAGTTCAGGAGTTCCAGAGCAGCCTGGCCAACATGTTGAAACCCCGTTACTACTAAAAATACAAAAATTAGCCAGGCATGGTGGTGCATGCCTGTAATCCCAGCTAATCGGGCGGCTGAGGAAGGAGAATCACTTGAACCCGAGAGGCAGAGGTTGCAGGGAGCCAAGATCGCGCCATTGCACTCCAGCCTAGGCGATAGAGTGGGACTCCATCTCAAAAAGAAAAAGACAAAGAAACTTTAATACATATTACTAAATTGTCTTCCTTATCAGTAGTGCTAATTTAGACTTCCACCAATAGGGTTTTCATTGGACAGGCTTGAAAAGAAAGAAAGGCTGGCCGGGCGCGGTGGCTCATGCCTGTAATCCCAGCACTTTGGGAGGCCGAGGCAGGCGGATCACGAGGTCAGGAGATCAAGACCATCCTGGCTAACACAGTGAAACCCCATTTCTACTAAAAATACAAAAAATTACCCGGGCGTGGTGGCAGGCGCCTGTAGTCCCAGCTACTCCAGAGGCTGAGGCAGGAGAATGACGTGAACCCAGGAGGTGGAGCTTGCAGTGAGCCGAGATTGCACCACTGTACTCCAGCCTGGGTGACAGAGTGAGACTCCATATCTCAAAAAAAAAAAAAGAAATGCAAGTAAGACATGTGTAATACTTTTCCTGTATCCAAGGTGAACATGACCCAAATTTGCTGATCTCTAATTTCATGAACTATAAATGGGTTTCATTTTATAAAATAATTCATTTTCTAAGACATTTTTGAGGAGATAATACTAGATGGTTAAGTTCCCACAAAAAGTAATTTAATTTCATAGTAGAGAACAATTTTTATATTAATAGTTTTACAGAATCTCACATTTGAATGAATATGAATTTCATTTCTTTGGGGAATGCCAGGGGAGTGTTAAAATGCTTTGGAGTTGTGCTTCTTACAGGCAGCACAGCATTCTCAGAAGCAGTCTACTGAGCTCTTCCAGTGCATGTACTTCAAAGACAAAGACCCTGCCACCGAGGAGCGTTGCATATCTGATGGAGTTATTTATTCAATTAGAACAAATGGTGTGCTTCTATTTATACCAAGGTATGTTACATCTAATGCAATGGTGCATAAGAAATCATAGTTAAAAGTGTAGAACACAAACTGTACATTAGATATAATTTATTAAAATATTTAAGCAACTAGTTATCATATGTACATAATGTAATGTATAATTCAGTATATAAATGTGAAGATTGGAGGCCAGGGGTGGCTCACGCCTATAATCCCAGCACTTTGGGAGGCCAAGGTGGGCGGATCACCTGAGGTCAGGAGTTCGAGACCAGCCTGGCCAACATGGTGAAACCCCGTCTCTACTAAAAGTACAAAAATTAGCCAGGCATGGTGACGCATGCCTGAAATCCCAGCTACCTGGGAGGCTGAGGCAGGAGAATCACTTGAACCCGGGAAGCAGAGGTTGCAGTGAGCCAAGATCGTGCCACTGCACTCCAGCCTGGGCGACAGAGCAAGACTCTGTCTCAAAAAAAAAAAAAAGTGAAGACTGGAATGTGTGTGTGTGTGTATATATATATATATATATATATATATACACACACACTTTTATATCCATTTTAGGGTCTTTCTTATCCAGCAAAATACTTTGTTTCCATCTGCTAAGGTGAAATAAATACTTGGAGGTAAACCACAGGAAAAGTGATTTGTTTTTAATCTAGGAGAAAAACTAGTATTCTAGATAAGCATACAAGATCTGTGTACTAAGAATACATTGTCTCTGGATTTATATTCTGGTCATAATATAGGTTTGGGATTAAAGGTGCTGCTTATCTAAAAAATAAAGATGGTTTAGTCATCTCATGTGGCCCAGATAGCTGTTCTGAATGGAAACCAGGATCCCTTCAACGATTTCAAAACAAAATTACCTCTACTACAACAGATGGGGAATCTGTTACGTTCCATTTGTTTGACCATGTAACCGTAAGTCTGTGTTTCTATTAAGTATTATTAATATTTTAAATGTAAGGAATAAATAATGTGATTTAGTAATATGTATTTTCTTCTCTATGCTAGGTAAGAATATCCATACAGGCCTCACGTTGCCATTCTGATACAATCAGACTTGAAATAATTAGTAACAAACCATACAAGATACCAAATACAGAACTTATTCATCAGAGTTCCCCCTTGCTGAAGAGTGAGTTAGTGAAAGAAGTAACTAAATCTGTGGAAGAAGCTCAGCTTGCCCAAGAAGTCAAAGTAAACATCATTCAGGAGGAATATCAAGAATATCGCCAAACAAAGGGAAGGAGCCTATACACACTTCTAGAGGAGATACGGGACCTAGCTCTCCTGGATGTTTCAAACAATTATGGAATATGAGAGGCTCTTACTTCACTAAGAGCTGTCATATGTGAATGTTTTACAGTCTTTTCAAACTTAACATTTAATGTGTGTCACTCAGTGCTCTAGTCGATCAGGACTGGGTAGCTATTTCGCATATATGTAAAATGTTCTCAGCCGGGCGCGGTGGCTCACGCCTGTAACCCCAGCACTTTGGGAGGCTGAGGCGGGCGGATCACGAGGTCAGGAGATTGAGACCATCCTGGCTAACACAGTGAAACCCAGTCTCTACTAAAAATACAAAAATTAGCCCGGCGTGGTGGCATGCGCCTGTAGTCCCAGCTATTTGGGAGGCTGAAGCAGGAGAATTGCCTGAACCCAGGAAGAGGAGGTTGCAGTGAGCCGAGATCGCGCCACTGCATTCCAGCCTGGGCGACAGAGCGACACTCCATCTCAAAAAAAAAAAAAAAAAAGTTCTCTCATTCATTAAAGTTGCATTAAATAAAGTATAATTAGGTCACTATGGAAACAGAGTTTTCAGTAATGAGTGGACAGTAAGTGGTGGCTCTGCAGATGGCCCCTTTCTAATAAGTTTAATAAACCCAAAATTATTGGTTATCTCGTCTCCAATCAGTTCTTTCAAATGTTTTATTTTTCCAGTAATTACGTTTGGGTCATAGGCCCCTCTGACATCTGTCAGGTAATTTTCAGTCACTTTCAGATAATAAGACTTAGTCCTGAGTCCACTTCTCCACTTAAAAATTCCTATTTCATATTTGACTCAACCCTTACCTGCTGTCTCCAGTACTAGCTGGGATTAGGACACAGGGTGGGTGGTAGGATGCGCAGGTAAAGTTCTGTCACAGGCCTTCCTTCCCACTCTCCCATTTTGATGAGGTGCATTGGCCTTCCCCTTGTTAGAAACTTGTTACTTTGTCAGCAAACACCCCACTAGAAAAATTAACTCTTGGCCGAGCACAGTGGCTCACGCCTATAATCCCAGCACTTTGGGAGTCCGAGGCGGGTGGATCACAAGGTCAGGAGTTCAAGACTAGCCTGGCCAAGATGATGAAACCCCATCTCTACTAAAAATACAAAAATTGGCCAGGCACAGTAGCTCATGCCTGTAATCCCAGCACTTTGGGAGGCTGAGGGGGGTGGATCACAAAGTCAAGAGATCGAGACCATCCTGGCCAACATGGTGAAACCCCATCTCTACTAAAAATACAAAAATTAGCCTTGTGTGGTGGCAGGTGCCTGTAATCCCAGCTACTTGGGAGGCTGAGGCAGAGAATTGCTTGAACCCGGGAGGCAGAGGTTGCAGTGAGCTGAGATTGCACCACAGCTCTCCAGCCTGGGCAACAGAGCGAGTCTCCATCTCAAAAAAGAAAAATTAACTCTTCTTTCTCAGTTATCTAATGTAGTTTGTGAGGGTAGACAGAAGCCTGAACCGGCCCTCCTGAGGAAGCAGTTTCTATAGGCATTGGCATCTTGAAACTGCTCTCCATCTTCTAGCTGATCCCCTATTGGCTGCAGTTAGCCACAATCCTCCTAATGTACATGCCTCTTGGCCCATCCCTGTGGCAGTTCCCAGCAGGCCCACAAACCCCTCCCCCACCCCCATCCCAGATGTTCTCCTTGATGTTCTTGTGCTCAACTTCCTGGCTTTTCTTAAATGTGTGTTTTGTTTTGTTTTGTTTTGTTTTTTGAGATGGAGTGTCGCTCTGTCACCCAGGTAGGAGTGCAGTGGCACGATCTCGGCTCACTGCAAGCTCCACCTCCCAGGTTCACACCATTCTCCTGCCTCAGCCTCCCGAGTAGCTGGGACTACAGGTGCCTGCCACCATGCCCAGCTAATTTTTTGTGTGTGTGTATTTTTAGTAGAGACGGGGTTTCACAGTGTTAGCCAGGATGTTCTCGATCTCCTGACCTCGTGATCCGCCCGCCTCGGCCTCCCAAAGTGCTGGGATTACAGGCGTGAGCCACCACACCTGAGCTAACTTCCTGGCTTTTCAATCAAACCATCTTTGTCACTTCCTGTCCCCACCTGAAGTCAGAAAGCCTGAAGAGAAGATGCCTGCCTGTCCTGGCTTTGCAGATGGAAGCCACTATAGCACCATCACTCTGCCCTTTCCCCAAGGAAAAAGAGAGTGAGAGGCCAAGTGCCATGGAAGATCACTTGAGGCCAGGAGTCCAGGACCAGCCTGGTAAACATAGTGAGACATCATCTCTACAAAAATTAAAAAAGTAGCCAGGCATGGTGGTACATGTCTGCAGTCGCAGCTACTTGGGAAGCTAAGGCAAGAGGATTGATTGAACCCCAGGAGTTTGAGACTGCAGTGAGTTAGGATTGGGCCACTGTATTCCAGCCTGAGTGACAGTGAGACCAACACACACACACACACAATAGTGGCGGGGGACTGTGGGTAGGGGTGAGGGGGTGGGGTGGGAGAGCCTTTCCTAACACTAACCTTTCTTATTTGTAACTACCCCCTCTACCTGGCAGGAAGAACTCCAATCAGGTGTTCTCACGATTTGGCCCTAACACATCTAACCTCAAAATCAGCATTCCTAAAATCTGCCTTATCCCCTCAATCTTATTTCTGTATCATTATTGTACATGTGCTTCCCAATACTTGGAATCTCCTCCACCAAAAGCAAAGTCTTTCCTGTAAATCCTCCCTAGATGCTATGTTCCCCATGATACTTTGCAAGTTTCACTCCAACTAGTCAGTAAGTTCCCAAAAAGCATTCTTTGAACTACCCTAGCACCTATGAGGGCCAGGCAATATATCGCCCTTTCATGTGACCTTTTAACTATTAAAGTAACTCCTTAGAAAACATGTAAAAATCTTGTATTTACCAAAAGTGTAAACTGCAGAACTATATAGCAATGAAAACCTCCCATAAAGCCTGTAGATAGTTTTTAAGATAATGTTTACTTCTTTTAAAAAATTGACATTAATATTCAGTATATATGTACATCTCAAAACTTCACCCAGGCTGGGCGTGGTGGCTCACACCTGTAATCCCAGCACTTTGGGAGGCCGAGGGGGCGGATTACCTGAGGTTAGGAGTTTGAGACCAGCCTGGCCAACAGGGTGAAACCTCATCTCTACTAAAAATACAAAAATTAGCCGAGCGTGGTGGCACACGCCTGTAGTCCCAGCTACTCGGGAGGCTGAGGCAGGAGAATTGCTTGAGCCCAGGAGGCAGAGGTTGCAGTGAGCCGAGACTGTGCCACTGCACTCCAGCCTGGCCAACAGAGTGAGACTCTGTGTCAAAAAAACAAAACAAAACAAAACAAAAAACTTCACCTAGACTACTCTGGGCACACTGTCCATGGATTAGCCCTGCTTTGCAAGGAGCAGTAAAAAACAGAAACAAAACCTCCCAACTTAGTGAAAACAAGGCATTCAATGACAGACCAGCAGCAGAAACTGCTTATTACCTCCTAATCATTTTATGAAGAAATACCTATATAAAAAACACTAAAGAGAACAAATAGATTTAACTAAAGTGACAAGCATAATTATAAATAAATACCAGATTATCAGATTTTAAACAATAATCTATAACAGTTTTACTACCTAAGGATTTTCACTCCAAGAAGAAAAAATACATAGTAACGCCAAGCTTGCAGGATGATGACTTAACAGATACATTTTCTCTTAATGGAAACTTATCTAGCTTCAGTAATATTTCTGGATGTAGCATCAAGTTGCTGTTGCACATTTTTAAAAGACTGGTCCAGCAGTGTTTCCTCTTCATTTAAAGTATTGGCAATAGCATCATTACATGGATTGTCCAGAATGTCTTCGTTTAATCCATTTGACTCCTCCTTTTGATCCTCATCAGTATTAACCTCTTCAACCGTGTGTGCCCTAGGTGTATTCATTAACATATCTGAAAGAAATCATACCATTATTATTCATTATAAGTACCTGATCCAATCTTACCGCATAAGTACAAACCTCTTCAAAAGCTTAGTTTAGTAAAATGAAGTCTAAGATCACTTAATGTTAATTATGATCACTTTCTTCTAAATATATCTTTTTTTTTTTTTTTGAGATGGAGTCTCGCTCCATCACTTTGGCTGGAGTGTAATCGCGCGATCTGGGCTCACTGCAACCTCCGCCGGGTTCAAGCGATTCTCCTGCCTCAGCCTCCCGAGTAGCTGGGATTACAGGTACCTGCCACTACACCCGGCTAATTTGGGTATTTTTAGTAGACAGGGTTTCACTATGTTGGCCAGGCTGGTCTCGAACTCCTGACCTCAGGTGATCCACCCGCCTCAGGCTCCCAAAGTCCTGGGATTACAGGCGTGAGCTACCACGCCTAGCCAATAAGCCCATTTTTATACAATTAAGATCCATTTTAAATGCAAGAGAGGCCAGGCCCGATCCCAACAATTTGGGAGGCTGAGGTGGGAGGATCATTGGAGCTCAGGAGTTCAGGACCAGCCTGGGCCACATAGTGAGACCCCATGTCAACAAAACATCAAAAAAAAAAAAAAAAAAAAAAAAAAGAATTAGCTGGCTATGGTGGCGAACCATGATCGTGCCACTGCACTCCAGCCTGGGTGACAAAGTGAGATCCTATAACCAAAAAAAAACAAAAAAAAAGCAAAATGGTTTTGAATGTTATTCAACTCACACTCTTGGATCATAGTCAAATGTAACTGTTCTTATTCAAAATCAAACTACTATTGGCCGGGCACAGTGGATCATGCCTGTAATCTCAGCACTTTGGGAGGCCGAGGCAGGCAGATCACTCAAGGTCAGGAGTTTGAAACCAGTCTGGCCAATATGGTGAAACCCTGCCTCTACAAAAAATACAAAAATTAGCCGGACATGGTGGAGCACGCCTGTAATCCCAGCTACTCGGGAGGCTGGGACAGGAGAATCGCTTGAACCTAGGAGGCGGAGGTTGCAGTGAGCCGAGATCAGCAACTACACTCCAGCCTGGGCAATACAGTGAGGCCCCATCTAAAAAAACAAAACTGAAAACTACTAGAAAGAGGTCTAATAAAAACCAAGTGCATTTAGGTTTTATGTCAGAGTGATCCATAAGAAACTTTAAAGTACTTATTTCCATTTGGACAAATTTTAAGTTGTATATGATAAACAGAGGTGAGCTTTAAATACCAACTGCCAGGTATACTTGATATTGACAGCAAAGAAGCCACTGCCATCAAGAATAATGCTATCTTCATGTAATGTTTCACATGGTACTAATAAAACATCCATTTATAAAGAAAAAGTAAATTGGCCAGGTGCGGTGGCTCACACCTGTAATCCCAGCACTTTAGGAGACTGAGGTGGGTGGATCACGAGGTCAGGGGATCGAGACCATCCTGGCTGATACGGTGAAACCCTGTTTCTACTAAAAATACAAAAAATTAGCCGGGCGTGGTGGCAGGCACCTGTAGTCCCAGCTACTCGGGAGGCTGAGGCACGAGAATGGCATGGACATGGGAGGCGGGGCTTGCAGTGAGCCGAGATCACGCCACTGCACTCCAGCCTGGGTGACAGAGCAAGACTCCGTCTCAAAAAAAAAAAAAAAAAAAAGGAAAAAGTAAATTCAGCTGGGCATGGTGGCTCACACCTGTAATCCCAGGACTTTGGGAGGCTGAGGCAGGCAGATCACTAGGTCAGGAGTTCAAGACCACCCTGGCCAACACAGTGAAACCCCTTCTCTACTAAAAATACAAAAATTAGCCAGGCATGGGGGCACGCACTTGTAGTCCTAGCTACTTGAGGAGGCTGAAGCAGGGGAACTGCTTGAACCCGGGAGGCAGAGGTTGCAGTGAGCCAAGATCACGCCACTGCACTCCACCCTGAGCTACAGACCAAGACTCCATCTCAAAAAAAAAAAAAAAAAGACAAAAAGAAAAAGTAAATTCATCTTAACTGAAAAAAAAAGTAGCCAAAATAATTTTCACTTAAAAATGTTAATATATTGGGTGAAACTTTGTTTACAACATGGTATCTAGTTATTATAATTCTTTTTTTTTTTTTTTTTTTTTGTAGAGACGGGGACTCACTATGTTGCCCAGGCTGGTCTTGAACTCCCAGGCTCAAGTGATCTGCCCACCTCAGCCTCCCAAAGTGCTGGGATTACAGGCAAGAGCCACTGTGCTGGGCCTATAATTCTTATTTTTCCATTTTGAAAGGAAAAACTGAATTGGAAATTAAGAAAGATATACGCAATCCTGCTTACTTCATTCAAAACCAACTTGCAATTCTTTCTAAATATAGTTTTAACAAATTTGGTTATGTAGTTTCCAAACCCACAATGTGTGTTAAAAACAGCAAATTTAGGCCAGGTACACTGGCTCATACCTGCAATCCCAGCACTTTGGAAGCCCAATGCTGGAGGATTGCTTGAGACTAGAAGTTCAAGGCTGCAGTGAGTCAAGATCACACCACTGCACTCTAGCCTGGGTGACAGATTGACACCGTTTCTAAAAATAGTAATAATAATATATTTTTTAATAAAGCAAATTTTCAGGCAGTTTTAGAAGTGAGAAGGGAATGCTAAAGATAAGCAAATTAAACAGCTACTTTCAAAAGTACAGCTCACAACCAAGTGACAAAAGACAAGAAAAAGCATTTTTTTTTTTTTTTTGGGACGGAGTCTTGCTCTGTCACCCAGGCTGGAGTGCAGTGGCCCGATCTCAGCTCACTGCAACCTCCACCTCCCAGGTTCAAGCGATTCTCCTGCCTCAGCCTCCCAAGTAGCTGGGTTTACAGGCAGGCACACACCACCATGCCCGGCAAATTTTTGTATTTTTAGTAGAGACGGGTTTTCACCATGTTGGCCAGGATGGTCTCGATCTCCTGACCTTGTGATCCACCCGCTTCGGCCTCCCAAAGTACTGGGATTACAGGCGTGAGCCACTGCGCCTGGCCTCTTTTTTTTTTTTTTTTTTGAGATGGAGTTTTGCTCTTGTTGCCCAGCCTGGAGTGCAATGGGTTGATCTCAGCTCACTGCAACCTCTGCCCCTGGGTTCAAGCAATTCTCCTGCCTCAGCCTCCCAAGTAGCTGGGATTACAGGTACACACCACCATGCACAGTTAATTTTTGTATTTTTAGTAGAGATGGGGTTTCACCATGTTGGCCAGGCTGGTCTTGAACTGCTGACCTCGGGTGATGGCCCACTTTGGCCTCCTAAAGTGCTGGGATTACAGGCATGAGCCACTGCACCTGGCCTATTTTTTTCTTTATGTATTGTTATAATTATTGTCCTAAAGGTAATAGTATATGGCACATGCTTTAAGGAGTCAGGGAAGAATGTTTATTAAGAATTTAAAATCAATTTTAAGTGATTAAAATAAATTCTTTTTTTTTGAGAGCGTCTCACTCAAGTCACCCAGGCTGGAGTGCAGTGGCACGATCTTGGCTCACTGCAATCTCCACCTTCTTGATTCAGGTGATTCTCATACTTCAGCCCCCCAGGTAGTTGGGATTACTGGTGTGCACCACCACACCTGGCTAATTTTTGTAATTTTAGTAGAGATGGGGTTTCATCATGTTGGCCAGGCTGGTCTTGAACTCCTGACCTCAAGCGATCCACCTACCTTGGCCTCCCAAAGTGCTGAGATTACAGGCATGAGCCACCACGCCTGGCCAGGTGATTAAAATAATTTTTTAAGAGGTACTCAGCTATCCAGAAAACCATCTTGGATTCATTTATTCTGTAAGGAACACAGACATTCTCTCTCTCCTCTCTCACACACACTGTCTCTAAAATATACATAAACTTAATATCACACTTTTCCACGCCTAGAAGTATTTTATTTTGGGGGCTAGCAGAGAAGTTAAAATTTCCAACATGTCCTTGATATATTAATGGTAGCATATAAAATTTGGCATAAAATTTACCATTTCCTAGGGTCTGACTATTACTCAGCAGCTTTGCCTGCCTTCTTTCCAAGGCCAGTTGTTTATTTCTCTCAATTCTTTGTTGTTGCTCTTCTGTTAGGCTTCTACTTAACTCAGAAGCAAACATCTCACTTTCAGATAAGTTTGTCAGAAAGGGATCTAATTCAGTAGAAGTGACATCATGTTCATTATTCTCCGCAACTTCATCTGCAATAGAAAAGAAATAGTACATCTGTGGTGTTAGACTAGTTAGAGAAGGCTTCTCATTGAAAAAGAATTTAAAGTGGCAAGGTGACAGACCTGAAAAAACAATTTGTGAGGTATAAGAATGTTGTGAATACATGCTTGATTCAATTAAATAAGAAATATTTATAAATCAGTTTAAAGAGGAATGCTAAATCAAATAAAAATACAATTTAAAATATGCATGAAGGCCGGGCGCGGTGGCTCACGCCTGTAATCCCAACACTTTGGGAGGCCGAGGCGGGTGGATCATGAGGTCAGGAGTTCAAGACCAGTCTGGCCAAACATGGTGAAACCCCATCTCTACTAAAAATACAAAAATCAGCTGGGCATGGTGGCGCATGCCTATAATCCCAGCTACTCAGGAGGCTGAGGCAGGAGAATTGCTTGAACCAGGACCCGGGAGGCGGAGGCAGCAGTGAGCAAGATTGCGCCACTGCACTCCAGCCTGGGCTACAGAGCAAGACTGTCTCAAAAAAAAAAAAAAAAAAAAGGAAACAAAAAGTTCTTGATTGTAATTAGAAATATTTTATGCTTGGCCTAATCAAAGAGCTTAAGGAATCCAAACCATATTCTTGTTCTACATTAAACCAACACATTTCAATAGTTTCCCAGTGTCTATATGGGAAAAGGTAATTTTAATACATTTTATTTTATTTTTTGAGATGGAGTTTCACTCTTGTCACCCAGGCTGGAGTGCAATGGTTCGATCTTGGCTCATTGCAACCTCCGCCTCCCAGATTCATGTGATTCTCCTCCATCAGCCTCCCAAGAAGCTGGGATTACAGGCGCCCGCCACCATGCCCAGCTAATTTTTGTATTTTTAGTAGAGACAGGTTTCACTGTATTGGCCAGGCTGGTCTCAAATTCCTGACCTGAGGTGATCCACCTGCCTCAGCCTCCCAAAGTGCTGAGATTACAGGCGTGAACCAATGCACCCGGCCAGTAAAAGGTAATTTTATGTAGGACATTATCTTTTGTAGAGTTAAACACAGACAAATGAAAAAAGAAAAGAAATTTAAAACTTTATGGACATATTTCCAAATTAATTTCTTTTTAAATTCAGTGTGGTCTACGTTATAAGTAATACATTATTAAAGCCCTGTAAACCAGTTAACTTAAGGTAGGATGTCCCCAACATGATCCACAGTGGTATTAAAGTAAATAATAGATCTTCCATTTATATTTCATTTAAGAATTAAGAAAAACTATGTTTTACTAACATATTTAAAATAAGACTGGCAGTGGTTAACTGTCCCTTGTCCTTATGACAGAGTTACTGTCTGATCTGTGAGCCACTCTATAGGCAAGATCCATATTGCAAAAGGGTGGAGAATGGGGCCCCCACTGACTTTACAATGTCTGATATACAGCTGTTTCTGATTGCCCAGTCAAATAAACTGATGGATTTCATCTTACTAATTTAACCAAACAACCCCAACAAAATGCACAAGTGTTAGGTTAAAAAGATTCTACAAAATAACAAAATGCCTGTAGGTAGAATAGAAGCACAAGCAAAAAATAAAAAAAACAGCAGAGCTGACACTTTACCTTCTATCTACATCATCCATATTATGAAATTAAAAGAAAGATAAACCCCATCACATCTGACAAGTTGGTCAAAAAATTCAAGTCACCATTTGAAATATTTATATACATTATCCTTGTTCTATGTATATTATGCCTTGAAATACTAGCTAATTATAGAAAAACTATCACAATTAAAAAACATTTAAAACATAAAGACAGACCTTTAAAATTATTTCAGTGAGATTTAAAAATAATGATACTTAATTCAGCCCTTTACAATCAAACTCCCTTTTAAGGTTTCTTCCTTAATAGTGAAAAACGAAAAGCCACTTTTCCTTCCTGACATGGAAAACAAACATGTAGGAAGAAACTAAAATGGCCTCCAATGTCAGGAAATACTGATAGAGTATATGTACGAAACATTGCTGAAGCAGTTAAGAAACAAGCATTAGAGCCACTTATGAGCCGGGCGCAGTGGCCCACACCTGTAATCCCGGCACTTTTGGGGGCCAAGGCAGGCAGATCACCTGAGGTGAGGAGTTCAAGACCAGTTGGACCAACATGGTGAAACCCCGTCTCTACTAAAAATACAAAATTAGTCGGGCATGGTGGCACATGACTGTAATCCAAGCTACTCAGGAGGCTGAGGCAGGAGAATCGCTTGAACCCAGGAGGCAGAGGTTGCAGTGAGCCGAGATCACACCACTGCACTCCAGCCTGGGCAACAAGAGTGAAACTCCGTCTCAAAAAAAGAACCACTTATGAAACATGGGGTTTTTAATGTGCTTCATCTTACAGGGTTGCAGGATCCTAAATCAATAACAAAATACATAAATAACTACTTTTTTTTGTTTTTTTCAAGAGATGGGGACTCACTCTGTCACCCAGGCTAGAGTACAGTGGTATGATCATAGCTCACTCCAGCCTCAAACTCCTTGGACTCAAAGGATCCTCCTGCCTCAGCCTTCTAAATAGCTGGGACTATAGGTGTTGAGCTCTCTGGTCCCTAACTCCTGGCTTCAAATGAACTCAAAGAACTAATTTTGACTGGACAAGGTGGCTCACGCCTGTAATCATGGCCCTTTGGGAGATTGAGGCAGAAGGATTGCTTGAGAACAAGAGTTCAAGACCAACGTGACCAACATAGCAAAAAAAAGTCTCTATTACAAAAAAAAAGTAAAAAAAAAAAACAAAAAAAACTACTTTTGATGAACCAAGAAAACAAAGGTATCTTCAGTAGTAAATGACCTATTTATATAAACAATATATTTTGTAAGAAGCAGCTGGTTCCTTTGAGTAGGATTAAAATGAGATTTAAAGCTGGGTGCAGCAGCTCATGCCTATAATCCCAGCACTTTGGGAACCCAAGGTGGGAGGATCACGTGGACCCAGGAGTTTGAGACCAGCCTGCGAAACATAGGGAGACCCTTTCTCTACAAAAAAAAAAAAAGAAAAAAAAAAAAAGAAAAACTTGGGCAGGCAGGTGGTGCATGCCTGTAATCCAAACTACTCAGGAGACTGAGGTGGGAGGATTGCTTAAGCCCTGGAGGTCGAGGCTGCAGAGCTATGATCATGCCACTGTGCTCCACCCTGGGCGACAGAGTGAGGCCCTGCCTCAAAAAGAAATAAGTAAATAAAAATGAAATTTTAAAAAATTAGAAGTATGCATGAAATTCATTTACTGCAACATTCATTGGCAAGTGATTATGGCAAAGAAGCTAAAGCTAGAAATATTCAATGTGTTACAGGATGCCATCATTGTAGTAAAGACAAACTAAAACATAAGTAAACTATATAAAAATTAAAGGGAAACAAGGGCAATGCAAAAGGAAACAGCATAGGGGAGTCAGAAATGATGGGAGTGGGGATGCAACTATAACAGTGTAATGGGGAGGCTTCACCAAGTTGTCATTTGAGCAGTTTGAGGAGTGTAAGACAGTCATGCGGACTTGAGGGGTACAAGGGAAGAGTGTTCCAGGCAGAGTACGACAATACAAAAGCCTTAGAATAAAAATGTGCCTGAAATGTCCAAAGAACAGCTGGAGGCCAAGCACAGTGGCTCACAACTGTAATCCCGGCACGTTGGGAGGCCAAGGCAGACTGTTTGAGGCCAGGAGATACAGACCAGCTTGGGCAACATAGTGAGATCCTGTCACTACAAAAACTAAATTTAGGCCGGGCACAGTGGCTCACTGGCTCACGCCTGTAACTCTAGCACTTTGGGAGGCCAAGGCAGGTGGATCAACTGAGATCAGGAGTTCGAGACAAGCCTGGCCAACGTGATGAAACCCTGTCTCTACTAAAAATACAAAAATTAGCCAGGTGTGGTGGTGCACACCTGTAATCCCAGCTACTGGGAGGCTGAGGCAGGAGAATCACTTGAACTGAGGTGGAGGTTGCAGTGAGCCGAGATCGCACCACTGCACTCCAGCCTAGGCAACAGAGTGAGACTCCGTCTCAAAAAAAAAAGTACATTACAAATTACATCCGTATAGAAGTAAATGTATTTAATCAACAAATAAAATAGTCAAAACATTTTTACTTCTGTGGCACCTGATCAAAAAAATTTGGAGACTATTAAGATACAAATTAAATATATGACACAACAAACAAAAATCTCAGATTCAGTTCTCTTATTTGTACCCTATATTTCAGCACGCTTGTAATTCTCTGAATGGTCCATGTTAATTTATCTCCTTTTTTTTTTTTTGAGACAGAGTTTTACTCTTTTTGCCCGGGCTGGAGTGCAATGGCACAATCTCGGATCACTGCAACCTCTGCCTTCCGGGTTCAAGCAATTCTACTGCCTTAGCCTCCCGAGTAACTGGGATTACAGGCATGTGCCACTACGCCAGGCTAATTTTTTGTATTTTTAGTAGAGATGGGGTTTCACCATGTTGGCCAGGCTGGTCTCGAACTCCTGGCCTCAAGTGATCCGCCCGTCTTGGCCTCCCAAAGTGCTGGGATTACAAGCGTGAGCCACTGTGCCTGGCCTTAATTTATCTTTTTTTTTTTTTTTTACTGCCATAGAATATAGAGCCTGAAATCCAAGTTAATTTACACCTCTGCATAGATGGCTCCCCCATTCAAAATCACCTCTGCCTGACCTCTACTGTTCATTCAAAATACTTTTTTTCTTTTTAATTTCTTTTTTCTTCCTCTCACCCCCAAATCAAAATTCTTCTGAATCCTCCTTTGTGAAGTTCTCCCTCTACCCTCAGGGACATGTAATTATGCTCTCCTTTGCATCCCACCCTGTGATCTACTCATACCTCTAATTACAACACCTACCACACTACTGGCAATGTTGTATGTCTGATTCATTCACTACTGTATTTGCCCACAAAGGGGCCTGATCTTAGTCATTTTTTTATCCCTGAACCTTTATCACATACCGGGCACCTCAAAAAGTAACCCAGTAGTATATGCTGTGGAATTTAGAACTGTAATAACTCATTCCTTTACATATACCCAATCCTATGCCATCCATACATACCATATTTTACCAAGAAATTTAAATCATGGATTATTTAAAGCACATTCCTTTTTTTTTTTGAGACGGAGTCTTGCTGTCGCCCAGGCTGGAGTGCAGTGGTGTGATCTCGGCTCACTGCAAGCTCCGCCTCCCAGGTTCACACCATTCTCCTGCCTCAGCCTCCCGAATAGCTGGGACTACAGGTGCCCGCCACCACACCCGGCTAATTTTTTTTATTATTTTTTAGTAGAGACGGGGTTTCACCATGTTAGCCAGGATGGTCTCGATCTCCTGACCTTGTGATCCACCCGCCTCAGCCTCTCAAAGTGCTGGGATTACAGGCGTGAGCCACCGCGCCCGGCCTAAATCACATTCCTTTACATGTTTGAAAGTAGTTTATAAATAACTTTAGGGAATTCTACATGGAACCTGTATTTTCTTCCACATCTGTTAAAAGTTAAAAAACAAAAACAAACATGTATGGAGCCATCGCACAGAAAATCTGATAACTATACAGACCCTGTCGGCAGGAACCATCTGTTTTAATGTGTGTGACTGTCTATGGTTGCACCGTACAACTAACAAATGCAATCAATACCAGGAACAGTCACAAAGGTCTCACTAAAGTCCTATATCCGAGAGCTGCGCTCCAAGTGAAATGCAAACTTTCATTATAAATTATTTTGCCTAATTTCCCAGTACCACTTTATCCAATGGTGTATATGTATATGAACACTTTATCTTGATATATATTTTTATTAACAAGTGCTATATAGGATCAGTGGGTCACCAGAGTTCTCAAAAGTTCATATTCTACAACAAATTTGATATACAACATTCTAGATGTACCAAGGCTTTTTTTTTTTTTGAGACAAGAGTTTCACTCTATCACCCAGGCTGGATTGCAACGACGCAATCTCGGCTCACTGCAACCTCCACCTCCTGGATTCAAGTTAATTCTCCTGACTCAGCCTCTTGAGTAGCTGGGATTACAGGCGTGCACCACCCCCCTCAGCTAATTTTTGTATTTTCAGTACAGATGGGGTTTCCCCATGTTGGTCAGGCTGTTCCCAAACTCCTGACCTCAAGTGAACTGCCCACCTCAGCCTCCCAAAGTGCTAGGATTATAGGCATGAGCCACCACGCCCAGCCCACTACCAAGGCATTTTAACTTATCTATTTATTGTACTTTACCATACTTTAATTATATACACAATATGGACTAAGGATCTGGTCCTATAATACTGCCTCCTCTAACTACTTCTATTCTTTCTTTCTTTTTTTTTTTTTTTTTCAGACAAGGTCTCTCACCCTATTTATTGCCCAGAGTATAGTGGTGTGATCCTGGTTCACTGCAGCCTTGAACTCCTGGGCTCAAGTGATCCTCCCGCCTCAACCCCCTGAGTAGCTACAACATGCGCCACCACACCTGATTAACTTTTTAAAAATTTTTGTAGATGGGGTCTCACTCGGTTGCCCGGGCTGATCTCCAACTATAGGATTCAAGTAATCCTCCCTCCATGGCCTCCCAAAGAACTGGGGTTGATCCAAAGGTAATGAGTTATCAATTCACAGTCACAGATCAAACTCCTTGTTCTACTCTTTCCTCCCTTTTCACTACTGAACTTGGCTAGTCTTTAAAAAAAAATAACAAGCCAGGCGCAGTGGCTCACGCCTATAATCCCAGCACTTTGGGAGGCCAAGGTGGGCGGATCACGAGGTCAGGAGTTCAAAAACAGCCTGGCCAACATGGTAAAACCCCGTCTCTACTAAAAAAAAAAAAAAAAAAAAAATTAACTGGCTATGGTGGCGCATGCCTGTGATCCCAGCTACTCAGGAGGCTGAGGCAGGAGAATTGCTTGAACCGGGACCCAGGAGATGGAGGTTGTAGTGAGCCGAGATCATGCCACTGCACTCCAGCCTGGGCTACAGAGTGAGACTCCAGCTCAAAAAAAAAAAGTTGGCCAGGCACAGTATGGCTTGAGGCCAGGAGTGTGAGACCAGCCAAGGCAACGCAGGGAGATCCCCATCTCTACAAAAATTTAAAAATTAGCCAGGCACAATGGCATGCACCTGTAGTCCCAGCTACTCGGGAGGCTGAGGCGGGAGGATCCCTTAAGCCCAGGAGTTGAAGCCTGCAGTAAGCTATCATTGTGCTACTGCACTCCAGACTGGGTGACAGAGCAAGATTCTGTCCCTAAACATGAAACAAAAAAGCAAAGCGCTGGGATTACAGGGTTGAGCCACCACCCTGCCTAGATCTATTTCTAAAAGCAAAATTGTTATAAAGTAAATAAACCTATATTCTTACCATTATTGCTAACAAAATCTTCATGTAAAATAGGGAGATCAAGTCGAATTCGTTTTAAACAGGTCTGAAAATGAAAAGAGATTATTTATTTTTACCTCTTTACCAATCATGTTGGGGGGAGATAATTTGCTATTACTTTTCCCTCTCTACCAAAAGAGATTTCAAAATGAACACTTTAAACAGCAATTTAGCCTCAACTAAATCTATCCTACCATTTAGCATATGAATATTTATAATCATCTCAACACTTACCTGAACTTCCTTTTTACTTCCCAGGTATTCAACTCTGTCAATAAAATCCTCAAACTGCAGTTTAGGGAATAGCCTATGTGCCCAGTGCTCCATGTGTCTGATTAGCATCTTCAAGTCTTCAGCCTGGCACATAAAAATAAAAATGGTAAACAGGAGTCTCATTCTCACAGCTGACCCCGTCAGCAACTTTCAGAACTGAAAAGCTATGCCAAAATCACTGGGGTCATTTTATGTTTATAAGGTTGAAAAACTTATAAAAGGAACTTTAATAAGAAAAATATTGGCCAGACACAGTGGTTCACACCTGTAATCCTAGCACTATCGGAGGCCTAGGGGGATGGATCACTTGAGCTAAGGAGTTTAAGACCAGCCTGGGAAACATGGTGAGACCCCGTATCTACTAAAAATACAAAACAATAGCCAAGCATGGTGGTGTACACCTGTGGACCCAGCTACTCAGGTGGCTGAGGTGAAAGGACTCCCTGAGCCTGGGGGGCAGAGGTTGCAGTGAGCCAAGTTCACACCACTGCACTCCAGACTGGGTGACAGCGAGATCCTATATCCAAAAAAAAGAGAGAAAATTATTAAGAACTTAGAGGACTGCAGTCTAAAAGAGCACTGGATACAGGGTTTTTTTTTTGTTTTTGTGGCTTTTTTGGTTTTTTTCAGAGAGATTCTCGCTTTCTTACCCAGGCTGAAGTGCAAGGGCACAATCTTGGCTCACTACAACCTCAGCCTCCCGGGTTTAAGCAATTCTCATGCCTCAGCCTCCCAAGTAGCTGGGATTAGAGGTGTGCGCCACCACACCTGGCCTAAATTTTGTATTTTTTAGTAGAGAGGAGGTTTTGCCATGTTGGCCAGGCTGGTCTTGAACTCCTGGCCTCAAGTGATCCACCCACCCTGGCCTCCCAAAGTGCTGGGATTACAGCATGAGCCATAGCACCCCGCCTGGATACAGATTCATAAAAATTAGATGAAAAAAAATCCCAGTACAAAAACTTAATAAAGTTGGCCAGGCGCAGTGTCTCACGCCTGTAATCCCAGCACTGTGGGAGGCCGAGGCGGGTGGATGACCGGAGTCAGGAGTTCCAGACCAGCTTGGCCAACATGGTGATACCCCATCTCTACCAAAAATACAAAAATTAGTTGGGCGTGGTGGTGGGCACTTGCAATCCCAGCTACTTGGGAGGCTGAAGCAGTAGAATCGCTTGAACCCAAGAGGTGGAGGTTGCAGTGAGCCAAGATCGAGCCATTGCACTCCAGCCTGGGTGACAAGGGCAAAACTTCTTCTCAAAAAAACAAAAAAAAACACTTAATAAAGTTAAAAGATAGTAGGCCGGGCACTGACTCACGCCTGTAATCCCAGCGCTTTGGGAGGCCGAGGCGGGAGGATCACAAGGTCAGGAGATCAAGACCATCCTGGCTAACACGGTGAAACCCCGTCTCTACTAACAATACAAAAAAAAAAATTAGCCAGGCCTGTTGGCGGGCGTCTGTAGTCTCAGCTACTCGGGAGGCTAAGGCAGGAGAATGGCGTAAACCTGGGAGGCGGAGCTGGTAGTGAGCCTAGATTGCGCCACTGCACTCCAGCCTGGGCAACAGAGCAAGCAAGACTCCGTCTTAAAAAAAAAAGAATATATTAGAAACACTTGAAAAACTACAAAACTCTCTAAAAATATACTATCATCTGCAAAAAAGTATACCTACACTCCTACATAATTCAAAAATAGATTTCAAAATGTGCATTTGTAAAGTGATTGACAGTTACTAAATGTATTCATTTTTTAACCACACTTTACTGACATTTATTATGAACCAGGCACTGTGCCACATCTTGGGGACACATAAGTGACTGATACAGGCAGAGTCCTTGCCCTCATGAAATTTAAAACTTTGAGGTAGACAAAGTAAATTTTATTCCTGTAAATTATAAAATAAAAACTGAGACTTTACAGACACAGGTGTGATTTTCCTATAGCCAAGGTTTAAGCAGCAAAAAATGAGACTGCACAAGACATGCTTTCTAATTCTTCAAACAGTTCCCTTTCTAGTACATCACAACTCAAGACATACGACGACTAAGGATAGTATCTTAAAGCATTCTGAGATTTCCAAGATCATAATGGGTCCACATTTTTATTGCTATTTTAAAAAACAAAGGTCTTACATAAAAATCAGTTCTTACCTCATGACCTTTACCTTTGAATTTTGCCTTATCAAATACATGCCTTAAGGCTGGAAGTCCTCTCTCTGAAATTAATCTGTGAATAAAAATATGTTTTTAATTTCAAGTTTTATTTTCTTTTTTTTTTTTTTTTTTTTGAGACGGAGTCTCACTCTGTCGCCCAGGCTGGGATGCGGTGGCGCGATCTCGGGTCACCGCAAGCTCGGCCTCCCCCAGGTTCACGCCATTCTCCTGCCTCAGCCTCCCGAGTAGCTGGGGCTACAGGCACCCACCACCGCACCCAGCTAATTTTTTGTATTTTTAGTAGAGACAGGGTTTCACCGTATTAGCCAGGATGGTCTCAATCTCCTGACCTCGTGATCCGCCCACGTAGGCCTCCCAAAGAGCTGGGATTATAGGCTTGAGCCACCACGCCCAGCCTAATTTCAGGTTTTCTAGAGTTTGGTCCAAAGCAAGACCATAAGAAAAAATATGTTCTGCTGAACTAAAAAAAAGTTTTTAGAAATATAAGAGCTCCACATCATACCAACCAAAAGTTTATAACATTAGAAGAAAAACAATGGATATTAAAAATAAAAAGTATAAATGTATAAGAATATAGTAAATGTACCTCTGAGCATCCAGCTTGGGTATATTTCTTTTAACTGTTCTCTTTGGAGGTACAGGAACAGGTGCTGCATTTCCTGACTCTGGTGAAACAAACCACGATTCAGTATTACTGTACTTAAATGATTTGTATTATTTATTATGTATCATTTCCAAGCTGATAAGATAACTAAACATGGGACACCTTTTTTTGAAACAGGGTCTCACTCTGTTGCCCATGCTGGAGTGCAGTGGTGCGATCTTGGCTCACTGCAGCCTCAAACTCCTAGGCTCAAGCAATTCTTCTGCCTCAGTATCCTGAGTAGCTGGAAGTACAGGTGCTGCCTACCACACCCGGCTAATTTTTAAATCTTTAGTAGAGTTGAGGTCTCGCCAGGCTGGTCTTGAACTCCTGGGCTCAAGCCATCCTCCTGCCTCGGCCTCCCAAAGTGCTGGGATTACAGGCAGGACCCACTGTGCCCAGCCTCCTTTTTTTTCTTTTTTCTCCTCAAATACCTTTTACCACAGCCACCACACCCCGGCTAATTTTTGTATTTTTAGTAGAGACGGGGTTTCACCATGTTGGCCAGGCTGGTCTCAAATTCCTGACCTTGTGATCCGCCCGCCTCAGCATCCCAAAGTGCTGGAATTACAGGCATGAGCCACCGTGCCTGGCCTCACAGCCTCCTTTTTAAAACTCTCTATACATACCTTCATCAGGCTCAGTTCCTTCACCATCTTGTCTCTCTGGAGAGGCTGGAGGTGGGAAAGGAGGAAAAGTTTCATCTTCTACATGCTCATAATCTGGTAGGTCAATCATGCCATTCTCCTGTGGTTCTAGCATCTTTTCCTCTAGGGGAAAAAATTAAAGTTATTTGTATTCATCCAAAATAGTCTCCACTATATAGACAAGTTCTACCTGCAGCCATTTCATGTGTTTCAATCAGTTAGACCACATTTCAAACTCACACATCATGAAAAGTAGAGAAGATACTAATTATGAAAAAAAAGACTAGCCTAGATAATCTAAGTTCCAATGTAGACCCTAACACTAAATAACTATATCATTTTGAACAAATCCTTTTACCTCAACTATTGAGTTTCCCCTACCATAAAAAGATGAATTTGACTTTTCAGAGGGTTTCAAACTGTGATCCAATAGGGTATGAAATACGCAGGATATAGGTACTTCACCCCCACTTCAATTAGAGCTGCTTAAAAAAAAAAAAATCTGGGCTGGGCGCGGTGGCTCACGCCTGTAATCCCTGCACTTTGGGAGGCCGAGGCGGGCAGTATCACGAGGTCAGGAGATCGAGACCATCCTGGCTACACGGTGAAACCCCGTCTCTACTAAAAATACAAAAAATTATCCAGGCGTGGTGGCGGGCGCTTGTAGTCCCATCCACTCGGCAGGCTGCGGCAGGAGAATGGCGTGAATCCAGGAGGCGGAGCTTGCAGTAAGCCAAGATGCAGCCACTGCACTCCGGCCTGGGCGACAGAGCAAGACTCTGTCTCAAAAAAAAAAAAAAAAAAAAAAAAAAAAAAATCTGTTTATATACACCTACTACGTGCCCACAAAAATTAAAAATAAAAAAAATTTTTTTAATGTGTTTACATATTGGTCTTCTAGGTAAGGTTTCCTTTAAAGAATGGGAAATTATCCTCAGGTTGATAACTAGAAAGAATGTTTTTCAGTACTGCCTTACTTCACTTCTCAATAACAACTGACACTTTTGGTCAGTTTTTTTCTGGGAAAAATGTTTACCTTAACTTCTAAGACACGCCGGTAATCCCAGCACTATGGGAGGCAGAGGCAGACGGATCATGAGGTCAGGAGTTCGAGACCAGCCTGGCCAACACAGTGAAACCCCGTCTCTACTAAAAATATAAAAAAAATTTAGCCAGGTGTTGTGGCACGCACCTGTAGTCCCAGCTGCTCGGGAGGCTGAGGCTTTCCTCCCTTTCTGGGCACTCCTCCTGGATTTTCTTTGCAGGTTTATCTTCTAACCTGGCCATTAAGTATCCAAGACTCCATCCTAGGGCTTCTTCATTCATTTATGCACAGAGCTTTAATAAGTACTGATTTATAGATGACTCCCTGATTTTTATCTCTACCCTAGGCCTTGACTCTGCGATCCAGATCACTACTTCCCATTTTACACCTCCTAAACGCCTGAAAGGCACCTGTAACTCAGCAGGTACAAAACCAAACTTCTAAATTTTCCTAATTCATTAAATGACATCTATCCAGCTATGCAATTCAGAAACCTACAAGTCATCTTTAGCAATTCCTTCCCCTATCCCACAGATCCTGCCCATTTTATTTCCTAAATATCCCTTGAATCTGTCTATTTCTCCTTATCTCTATAACCACTTCCCAACATTTCTTGCTTGCATTACTCCACTACTCTCATCCACTCTTGTCTCCTTCAATTGTCCCTATTACATCTAGACTGAATCTGAAAATATAAAGCTGATCACCTCACTTGGATTAAGTATTTCAATGGTTTCTGATTGCTCTTAAGATAAAGACAAAACTTCAAGGCCCTGTGTGATCCAGCCTCTTAGTAACTCACCAGTCTCACTTCACACTACTCTATGCTTTTTCTTTCCTTGAAAGAGCTATATCCCTCAGGCCACTGGCTCTTTACAAATACTATTTCCCGTCTTGAAAAAGCTATTCCTTGACTCCTAATCTCTTCCAGATCTCAACTATCACCTTTTCAAAAGTTTACCTCAATTTCTCTAAATCCTTCTTTAGTAAGCATTCATAGTGTCAAGTACAAGTGTCATGGCACTTATCCAGTTTCAATATCAGGTTTTATTTATACAGTTATTTATTGTTCGTCTCCCAAACTAGACTGTAGCTCAAAAAGGGCAACCAGGTTAAGTCTCTCTGTGTTACAAAGCTGGAACCCCAATGCTGTTACACAGCAAGTGCTCAATATATATCTCTTTTTTTTTTTTTTTTTTTTTTTGAGAAGGAGTCTCGGGCTCTGTCACCCAGGCTGGAGTGCAGTGGCACGATCTCTGCTCACTGCAAGCTCCGCCTCCCGGGTTCTCGCCATTCTCCTGCCTCAGCCTCCCGAATAGCTGGGACTACAGGCGCCTGCCACCACGCCCGGCTAAGTTTTTGTATTTTTCATAGAGACGGTGTTTCACCGTGTTAGCCAGGATGGTCTCGATCTCCTGACCTCGTGATCCGCCCGCCTCGGCCTCCTAAAATGCTGGGATTACAGGCGTGAGCCATCGCGCCCGGCCCCAGGTGCTCAATATATATTTGATGAATGATGGAATGCAAAAAAAAAATTCCAAAGTTTCCCCAAATTGGAGTTAGACGGTCTTTAAAATCTCACTAATTCTAAATTTCGGTTACCATAAATATAAAAGCAAAGCATCGGCTGGGCGCGGTGGCTCACGCCGGTAATCCCAGCACTATGGGAGGCAGAGGCGGACGGATCATGAGGTCAGGAGTTCGAGACCAGCCTGGCCAACACAGTGAAACCCCATCTCTACTAAAAATACAAAAAAATTTAGCCGGGCGTGGTGGCACACGCCTGTAGTCCCAGCTACTCGGGAGGCTGAGGCAGGAGAATCATTTGAACCCAGGAGGCGGAGCTTGCAGTAAGCCGAGACCGCGCCACTGCACTCCAGCCTGAGCGAAAGAGCGAGACTCCGTTTCAAAACAAAAACAAAAACAAAAACAAAGCATCAATTCCTGATCATGACCCACTGTAACTTCAAGCATGCTACAAGAATCTATACTAGGGTTCAGACCTTTGAGGCTGACAGCGAGCTCTGAGTTTGATGACAGTACCTAAAATATATTAAGTGTACTCAGGAACTGGCCAAGCATGGGGTGGGGCTTGTCAGGAAACTGGTATTTCTTTCTTCTATTTGTAGTGAATAAGATGCTCAATAGACGACTTTTACTCCTCGTCAATGGTCGCATAACTGTCTCTTTTTAGACACTTACGAAATTGTCTGAACTTCCTCCTCTACTTCTCAAACTCCCAGAAGAGTGAAGGTAACAAATGTTATGTCCAAACCACGGTTTGTTCCCAGACCCTGGTTTCCAATGCCCACCTCTTTTCCAAGAAGTCCAAAGAGACGCCCCTCATCGCAAAGGAAGTGCTACCGTGCTGCCTCTATGTCCCCCTTGGGTGCCATCCCTGAAACATCGAACCTCCCATACCTCTTCTCCAGCCGTCCCCCTCATCCTCGTTCCCCGCCTACCCTCTCTTCAACTTCATTCATTCATCCAACATTCGCTGGGGGATTTCTACATTGACACGCCCCGGACAGAAGCCTGGGCTAAAGATGATCAGGAACACGTTCCCTCCCGCTAAGCGGCTTGGCAGAGTAAGAGGCATCCCAAAACCTAAGCAACCGGGACACGCGCCCACCTCCCCACCTCTCCAGGCCGGGTCAGGTCGACCCCCCAGCCTCCTGACCCCCTTCCTGCGACAATTAGGCTTTCCCGCTAGTCTGTCCGGCTCCCTGGCTCTTCCATCTGGCTCCCTGGCTAGTCCGACTCCCCTCTCCCCGCAAGAACTTCATTGGCCCGCCAGCCAGCTCTCACCTCACGCAGAAAACACGGGCCACAGCGCGGACCTCGGCGTGCAGACTAAGCGCGCTTCTCGCGATACTCGGGAACTCCTGGGGCGAGAAGGGCCCGCAGCGTTTGGCGCCAAATCCTCGCGGGGGCTGGGCGGAGCCTGCAAAACCCGCCTCTCAGGTTCCGCCCACCACGCCGGTCCCGCCTTCGGTCCCACAATTTCCTCCCTACTGAATTCTTCAGAGGAACTCAGTTAAGCCTCCTTATTTGCATAAAGTTAATACTTGTTATTCTGGGGTTTTTCTTTTTTTTTTTCTTGAGACTAAGTCTCGCTCTATCACTCAGGCTGGAGAGCAGTGATTCGATCTCGGCTGACTACAGTCTCTACCTCCCGGGCTGAAACGATCCTCCCACCTCAGCCTCCCTTCCCCGACTAACACCACCACACCTAATTTTTGGTTTAATGGGTTTTTGTTTGTTTGTTTGTTTTGCAAAGACGGGGATTAGCTGCCCAGGCTGGTGTCGAACTCCTTAGCTCAAGCGATCTTCCCACCTCAGCTTCCCAAAGTGCTGGGATTACAGGCGTGAGCCACCGTGCCCGGCACTTTAAACCTTGGAAATAGGTCTCGGTTTTTGGAAAACTGAGTTGTGGGAGGAGGAAAAAGGACAGAGGCAAGCAATAGTGAATAAGAAAGTACCGCTTCTTCAGAGTTCATAGCAGAATGCCTCGAACTCAGAGTTTTATGAATTGTTTATTGAATAATAAGCTGAGAAAAGAGGTGGTAAAGAGAGGAAAAATAGGGCTGAACATAGACACTGGCCAGGTGCGGTGTGGCTCACGCCTGTAATCCCAGCACTTTGGGAGGCCCAGGCAGGCGAATGGCTTGAGCCCAGAAGTTGAAGGCTTCAGTGACTAGGATCGCACTGCTGGCGATCCAGCTGGAGATCCAGCCTGGGTGACAGTGAGACCTTGTCGCAAAAAAAAAAAAAAAAAAAAAAAAAAAAAGCGAGAGAGTGTAAATGTAAAGAAAAAAAAAATGTCGAAAATATGTTACTTGGGGCCGGGTGCGGTGGCTCACGCCTGTAATCCCAGCACTTTGGGAGGCCGAGGCGGGCAGATCACGAGGTCAGGAATTCGAGACCAGCCTAGCCAACGTGGTGAAACCCCATCTCTACTAAAAATACAAAAATTAGCCGGGCGTGGTGGCGCGCACCTGTAATTCCAGCTACTTAGGAGGCTGAGGCAGGAGTATCGCTTGAACCTGGGAGGCAGAGGTTGCAGTGAGCTGAGATCATACCATTGCACTCCAGCCTGGGCGACGGAGCAAGACTCTGTCTCAAAAAAAAAAAAAAAAAGTTATTTGGTCAGACTTGGTGGCTCATGCCTGTAATCTTAGCACTTTGAGAGGCTGACGCAGGAGGATTGTTTGAGCCCAGGAATTCAAAACCAGCCTGGGCAACATACTGAGACCCTGTCTCTATTAAAAAGAAAAAACATTTTTTAAAAAGTTAACTTTTCCATTTTTAAATAGTAAGTCCAAATATATTTGTATTTGTTTGTATACACACAAACATACACACACAACCTCAGAAAAATATATAACTAGAACCTATGCAATGAAAGTGGCATATGGGATAGAGTGGGATGGGAACTTAACTATTTTTTTGAACATACAAATGTATTAACTATTCAAAAAACTAAATTTAAAAATGTTATCTGAAGCAAATATAGCATCATTAAGATTTGCCAAACCTAGAAGATAATTAGGGAATACTGGCAGCATTATTCTCTCCACTTTTCTTTCTTTCTTTTTTTTTTTTCTTCTTTGAGATGGTCTCACTTTGTTGCTGAGGCTGGAATGCAGTGGTGCGATCACAGCTAGAATCAGGTGATCCTCCCTCCCCAGCCTCCCAGGTAACTGGCACTACAGGCTCGCACCACCACACCCAGCTAATTTTTTAAATTTTTTGTAGAGATGGGAGTTTCGCCATGTTGCCCAGGCT
Organism: Pan troglodytes; assembly: GCF_028858775.2. Classification (NCBI taxonomy): domain Eukaryota; kingdom Metazoa; phylum Chordata; class Mammalia; order Primates; family Hominidae; genus Pan; species Pan troglodytes. The sequence continues at coordinate 58,361,043 of NC_072414.2, forward strand.
GGTCTCCAATGCCTGGTCTCCAGCGATCCTCCCCTCCTCAGCCTCCCAAGGTGCTGGGATTACAGGCGTGAGCCACCGCACCCAGCTACTTTTCTGTAGCTTGAAACATTTTATTAAAAATTTAAAAAGTGAAGCCAGGTGCAGTGGCTCACACCTGTAATCCCAGCACTTTGGGAGGCCGAGGTGGGTGGATCACCTGAGGTCAGGAGTTCGAGACCAGCCTGGCCAACATGGTGAAACCCCGTCTCAATAAAAATACAATAATTAGCCAGGTGTGGTGGGTGCCTCCCTGTAATCCTAGCTACTCGGGAGGCTGAGGCGAGAGAATCGCTTGAACCCAGGAGGCAGAGATTGCAGTGAGCAAGATCACACCACTGCACTCCAGCCTGGGTGATATAACTAGACTCCGTCTCAAAAAAAAAAAAAAATTTAAAAAACACTGGGTCCCGGATGTCGAGGCTGCAGTGAGCCGTGATCATGCCACTGCACTCCAGTCTGGGTAACACAGTGAGACCCTGTCTCAAAACACACACACACACACACACACACACACACACACACAAAGATAGAAAGTAAATTACCAATTCTGTCTAAAATTATGTGTGAACATGTATCTATGTGTCACATTTCCTTTATTTTATGATTTTATGTCTATACTTGTGAGATAATATAAATTAATATTAAGCAATTAATAAAATTAACATAAATTTAGTTTTTTTTGTTTTTGAGACAGATTCTTATTCTGTCGCCCAGGGTGGAGTGCAGTGGTGCAATCTTGGCTCACTGCAGCCTCGATCTCCTGGGTTCAAGAGATTCTCTGCCTCAGCCACTCGAATATCTGGGATTACAGGCATGCACCACCATTCCCGGCTAATTTTTGTGTTTTTTGTATTTAGTAGAGATGGAGTTTCACCATGTTGGTCGGGCTGCTCTCAAACTGACCTCAAGTGATCCATCCACCTCAGCCTACCAAAGTGCTGGGATTACAGGCGTGAGTCACCTCACCAGGCCTAAAAGTTACATGAATTTGAATGAGAAATGTCCATTTCAGTAGTCTGAATTGTTGAGACAAGAGGCATTCTTTTAATTATCCAGGTAAGTTTATATACTATACTTTTTGACTAACAAAGTAAATGTAAAAGCACTCTGAGAAGTTAAAAAAAGTTATACACCTTCCCCACGCCGCCCCCAGCCTGCCAAAAACGAACAGAGCAGATACTGATACTCTTGAAGGTTTAAATCTCAGTTCCATCATTTACTGGTTGGTGACTTTTAACTCTGATTCAGTTTCCTTTTTTTATTTTTGATCACCTGAGTTGGAGTGCAGTGACACAATCATAGCTCACTGTAACCGTGAACTTCTGATCTCAGGTGATCTTCCTAACTAGGCCTCCCAAAGTCCTGGGATTATAGACATGAGTCACCCCGTCTAACCCAGTTTCCTCATAGGGTTGTAAGGAGGAGTAAAAACAATATTTAATGGTATGTTACTGTAGTATCGCAGGTACTTCAGAGTCTGAGGCAGGAGGATTACTTGAGCCCAGGCGGTCAAGGCCAGCCTGAGCAACATAGGGACATCCTATCCCTAAAAAATAAAAATAAAAGTAAAAGACATTAATACATTTTATATAACTATCCATATGATTTTTAGAATGTTTCACCCTTTCAGAAAATGTAAAGATTTTGGCCGGGCATAGTGGCTCACACCTGTAATCCCACCACTTTGGGAGGCTGAGACAGTAGGATTGCTTGAGTCCAGGAGTCCCAGACCAGCCTGGGCAACATGGTGAAACCCCATCACTACAAAAAAGCAGGAAAAGAAAATGTAAAGATTTTGTTAACTAATTGTTTGTTGTTTTATCTGAGTTACAACCACAGTTGTCAGTCATTGATATTGTCAATAACTAATTGTCCACCGGATGCAGTGGCTCCTGTCTGTAATCCCAGCACTTTGGGAGGCCAAGGCAGGTGGATCACTTGAGGCCAGGAGTTCAAGACCAGTCTGGCCAAAGTAGTGAAACACCGTCTCTACTGAAAAAATAAAAATTAGGACTGATGCAGGTGGCTCAGGCCTGTAATCCCAGCACTTTGGGAGCCCAAGGTAGGCAGATCACCTGAGATCAAGAGTTCAAGACCAGCCTGGCTAACATGGTGAAAACTCATCTCTACTAAAAATACAAAATTAGCCCATCGTGGTGGTGGATGCCTGTAATCCCAGCTACTGGGGAGGCTAAGGCTGGAGAATTGCTTGAACCCAGGAGGCGGAGGTTGCAGTAAGCCGAGATCGCACCACTGTACTCCAGCCTGGGCTACAGAAGGAGACACCATCCCAAATAAATAAATAAGAATTAGCCGGGCATAGTGGCAAACACCTGTAATCCCATCTACTCGGAAGGCTGATGAATGAGGATCACTTGAATCTGGGAGGCGGAGGTTGCAGTGAGCAGAGATCGTGCCACTGCATTTCAGCCTGGGCGACAGAGCGAGACTTTGTCTCAAAAAAAAAAAAAAATTAAACTGAACATTTTAGTACCTTGTTCAGATTTATCCAAAACTAGAAGTTTAGGATCATTACCAAGTATTCCTTATTCTCTTTTCATTTTTCATAACCTTTCTATTGTATTTTTTTTTTTTTTTGAGATGGAGTCTTGCTCTGTCGCCCAGGCTGGAGTACAGTGGCACGATCTCTGCTCACTGCAAGCTCCGCTTCCCGGGTTCACACCATTCTCCTGCCTCAGTCTCCTGAGTAGCTGGGACTACAGGTGCCCACCACCACGCCCGGCTAATTTTTTGTATTTTTAGTAGAGACAGGGTTTCACCGTGTTAGCCAGGATGGTCTCGATCTCCTGACCTTGTGATCTGCCCACCTGGGCCTCCCAAAGTGCTGAGATTACAGGTGTGTGCCACTGTGCCCCACCCGTAATTTAAAAAAAAAAAAACAGCAAAAAGCAAGAACCTATTGTCTTCTTTTCATACATGAGGAATATAAGAATATGTTTTTCTTAGCCATTTCACCGGAGATATAAAATATAGTTTTCCTACAGACCGTGTCATTAAAACTCTTTTAAAAGAGTTTAACGTTTTAGGCCAGGCACGGTGGCTCATGCCTGTAACCCCAGCACTTTGGGAGGCTGAGGCAGGCAGATCACCTGAGGCCAGGAGTTTGAGACCAGCCTGACCAACATGGAGAAACCCCTTCTCTACTGAAAATACAAGTTAGCTGGGTGTGGTGGCACATGCCTGTAGGAGAATCACTCCAGTGTGGAAGTGGGGGGATGCAGTGAGCCGAGATTGTGCCACTGCACTCCAGCCTGGGCAACAGAGCCAGACCCCATCTCAAAAAAGGAAATAGAAAGAAATTGAGGGTGGGCGCGGTGGCTCTGCCGGGCACAGTGGCTCATGCCTGTAATCCTAGCACTTGGGGAGGCCAAGGCAGGCGGATCACCTGAGGTCAGGAGTTCAAGACCAGCCTGGCCAACATGGTGAAACCCTGTCTCTACTAAAATACAAAAATTAGCTGGGCATGGTGGCACATGCCTGTAATTCCAGCTACTCAGGAGGCTGAGGCAGGAGAATCGCTTGAACCCAGGAGGCAGAAGTTACAGTGAGCCGAGATTGCGTCACTGCATTCCAGCCTGGGCAACAAAGAGCGAAACTCCATCTAAAAAAAAAAAAAAAAAAAAAAAAAAGAAGACTTTTGAAAGACCAAAAATTGAATATAGTGTCAGACTTTTTCTAGCAGGGAACCCAGTCCACCCCAAATCTATATAGGCTCTCAGAGATCAGGTTTGAAAGAAGAGAAATGGAGGCTGGGCACGATTTCACACCTGTAATCACAGCACTTTGGGAGGCCAAGGCTGGCAGATCACTTGAGGTCTGGAGTTCGAGACCAGCCTAGCCAACATGGGGAAACCCCATCTCGACTAAAAATACAAAAATTAGCCAGGTCTGGTGGCACATGCCAGTAGTCTCAGCTGCTCGGGAGGCTGAGGCAGGAGACTCGCATTAACCCGGGAGGCAGACGTTGCAGTGAACCAAGATCAGGTCACTGCACTCCAACCTAGGTGACAGAGAAGACTACATCTCAAAAAATAAATAAGTAAATAAAAATAAAAAGAAAAGAAATGGAGTCTCTTAAAACCAAAAGACCATGAACTATCTCAATCCCACATTAAAAAAGCAAAATCCCTGAGTCTTCTTTATTGGCTAGTGTTTTTTGGATTTATCACTTGTGTAAGTGCTGGGTTGCCAGTGATAGTGGTCTGCTGTGTATTTGAGGGACTCCATCTCAGGATTCTGACATATACTTGCCCCCACCTGTACACCACATGCCCAAACTGGCATGCCCAAACTAGCACCCATTCAGAGCTGCAGCAGCATTAACAATTCAGTTGGGCAGGCCAGAGAGTTAAGATCAGTTCAGCTGCAAATAATGGGGGAAAAAACCCAAAAACTAAATAGAGACTGGGTGCGGTGGTTCACATCTGTAATCCCAGCACTTTGGGAATCTGAAGCAAAAGGGCCTCCTGAGGCCAGGAGTTCAAGACCAGCCTGGGCAACACAGTGAGACCTTGTCTCTGAAAAGTAAAAATAGGTCGGGCGTGATGGCTCACGCCTGTAATCCCAGACTTTGGGAGGCCAAGGCGGGCGGATTGCCTGAGGTCAGGAGTTCGAGACCAGCCTGGCCAACATGGTGAAACACCGTCTCTACTAAAAATACAAAAATTAGGCCGGGCACGGTGGCTCATATCTATGATCCCAGCACTTTGGGAGGCCGAGGCGGGCGGATCACAAGGTCAGGAGATCGAGACCATCCTGGCTAACATGGTGAAACCCCGTCTCTACTAAAAATACAAAAAATTAGCTGGGCGTGGTGGCCGGCACCTGTAGTCCCAGCTACTCAGGAGGCTGAGGCAGAAGAATGGCGTGAACCTGGGAGGCGGAGCTTGCAGTGAGCCGAGATTGCGCCACTGCACACCAGCCTGGGCGACAGAGCGAGACTCCATCTCAAAAAAAAAAAAAAAAATGAGGACTGTAATAGGTAGTATTTTCCCAATAATGCATATAAGCAATTCTCAGTATGAGAAGACTATCTCACCACTGTAAACAGTTTTATTTGTTTATTTATTCATTTTTAAATTTTTTTTGAGACAGAGTTTCGCTCTTGTTGCCCAGGCTGGAGTGCAATGGCCCCATCTCTGCTCACTGCAACCTCCGCCTCCCGGGTTCAAACGATTCTCCTGCCTCAGCCTCCCAAGTAGCTAGGATTACAGGTGCCTGCCTGCATGCCCAGCTAATTTTTGTATCTTTAGTGGAGATGGGGTTTCACCATGTTGGGCAGGCTGGTCTTGAACTTCTGACCTCAGGCAATCTAACCGACTTGGCCTCCCAAAGTGCTGGGATTACAGGCATAAGCCATCACGCCCGGCTTGTAAACAGTTTTATACTGTTAAACAAAATAGTGAGAGGACATTGCTATGGACTAACCTCCCACACTAGGCCCGAACAGGCCAGACCAAATGAAAATGGGGTCACTCTGAGCCAGTTCTGGTTCTGAGGGCTACCCAACTCACAAATTGCTCTTTGTTCTCTCCTCAGTTAAAATGTGCTAAATATCATTTGCTTAAAGTTTTTATTTTATTTATTTATTTATATTTTGAGACACTGTCTCACTCTGTTGGCCAGGCTGGAGTGCAGTGGCATAATCATGGTTCACTGCAGTCTTGACCTTCTTGGGCACAGGTGATCCTCCCACCTCAACCTCCCGAGTAGCTGGGACCACAGGCATGCGCCACAGCACCCAGCTACTTATTTATATTTTTTGTAGAAATGGAGTTTCAGTGTGTTGCCCAGGCTGCTCTGAAACTCCTGAGCTCTAGTGATCCACCTACCTTGGCCTCCCAAAGTGTTGGGATTACAGGCATGAGCCATCGTGCCTGGACTCTTTTTTTTTTTTTTTTTTTTTGAGATGGAGTCACACTCCGTCGCTCAGGCTGGAATGCAGTGGCACAATCTCAGCTCACTGCAACCTCTGCCTCTTGTGTCCAAGCAATTCTCCCACTTCAGCCTTTTGAGTATCTGGAATTACAGGCATGTGCCACCAAAAGAAAGAAATACTTGAGACTGGGTAATTTATAAAGAAAGAAGACTTTTTTTTTTTTTTTTTTGAGACGGAGTCTCGCTTTGTCACCCAGGCTGGAGTGCAGTGGCGCGATCTCGGCTCACTGCAAGCTCCGCCTCCCGGGTTCCCGCCATTCTCCTGCCTCAGCCTCCCGAGTAGCTGGGACTACAGGCGCCCGCCACCACGCCCGGATAATTTTTTTTTTTTTTTTTTTTGAGATGGAGTCTTGTTCTGTCGCCCAGGCTGGAGTGCAGTGGCGCGATCTCAGCTCACTGCAAGCTCCGCCTCCTGGGTTCACGCAATTCTCCTACCTCAGCCTCCCGACTAGCTGAGAGTACAGGCGCCCGCTACCATGCCCAGCTAATTTTTTTGTATTTTTAGTAGAGACGGGGTTTCACCGCGTTAGTCAGGATGGTCTCGATCTCCTGACCTCGTGATCCGCCCGCCTCGGCCTCCCAAAGTGCTGGGATTACAGGCGTGAGCCACCGCTCCCGGCCTTTTTTTTTTTGAGATGGATGGAGTCTCACTCTGTCACCCAGGCTGGAGTGCGGTGGCATGATCTCGGCTCACCACAACCTCTGCCTCCTGGGTTCAAGCTGTTCTCCTGCCTCAGCCTCCCAAGTAGCTGGGATTACAGGCATGCACCACGACGCCCAGCTAAATTTTTTTTTTTTTTTTGTATTTTTAGTAGCGATGGGATTTCACCATGTTGCCCAGGATGGTCTCCAACTCCTGACCTCAAGTGATCCACCTGTCTCAGCCTCCCAAAGTGCTGGGATTACAGGCGTGAGCCACCACCGCTGGCTAAGAAAGCAGGTTTAATTGGCTCATGGTTCTGCATACTTCTGGCACCAGCTCCTGGGGAGGCCTCAGGAAGCTTACAATGATGGCAGAAGGAAAAGGGAGATCAGGCATGTCATATATGGTGATAGCAGGAGCAAGTGAGAGAGAGAGAGTGAGTGGGGAGGTGCCACATGCTTTTAAATGACCAGATCTCTTGAGAACTCACTATCTTGAAAAGAGCACCGCTGGGTGCGGTGGCTCACGCCCATAATCCCAGCACTTTGGGAGGCCGAGTTGGGTGGATCACGAGGTCAGATCGAGACCACCCTGGCTAACATGGTGAAACCACATCTCTGTTAAAAATACAAAAAATTAGCGGGAGGTGGTGGCAGGCGCCTGTAGTCACAGCTACTCTGGAGGCTGAGGCAGGAGAATGGTGTGAACCCGGGAGGCAGAGCTTGCAGTGAGCTGAGACTGCACCACTGCACTCCAGCCTGGGCAACAGAGCGAGACTCTTTCTCAAAAAAAAACCAAAAAACAAAAACAAAGAGCACCAAGCCATGAGGGATCCACCCCCATGACCCAAACACTTCCCACCAGGCCCCCATCCAGCACTGGGGATTACAATTCAACATGAGATCTCGGCAGGGACAAATGTCCAAACCATATCAACATGTTATAGAGAAATCTTTCTTTTCTTTCTTTCTTTTTTTTTTTTTTTGAGACAGAGTCTTGCTCTTGTTGCCCAGGCTGTAGTGCAGCAATGCGATCTCGACTCACTGCAACCTCTGCCTTCCAAGTTCAAGCAATTCTCCTGTCTCAGCCTCCCAAGGAGCTGGGATTACAGATGCACACCGCCATGCCCAGCTAATTTTTGTATTTTTACTAGAGACGGGGTTTCACCATGTTGGCCAGGCTGGTGTTGAACTCCTGACCTCGTGATCTGCCCGCCTCGGCTTCCCAATGTTCTGGGATTACAGGCATAAGCCCATGCCCAGCCAAGAAGTCTTTCATGAAGGAAAGAGTAAAGACAAGCAACCATAAAGGACAAGGACCCTCTAAAGTTCCACTAAAAAATCAACTTGCAAAAGGCAGATTAATAAGGGAAAAGGATTACAAATGTATTCAACATGTATACACTGGGGCATTCCGAATGAAGACTCAAAGATACAGGGCAAAATATTTTTATGCTTGGGTTCAACAAAGTATGGAGAGGCATGTAGAAATATAATTGGAGGCTCACACTTCTAATCCCAGCACTTTGGGAGGCCGAGGCAGGCAGATCGCCTGAGGCCAGGAGTTTGAGACCAGCCTGACTAACATGGTGAAACCTCGTCTCTACTAAAATACAAAAATTAGCTGGGTGTGGTGGCAGGCGCCTGTAATCCCAGCTACTCAGGAGGCTGAGGCAGGAGAATTGCTTGAACCCGAGAGGGAGAAGTTGCAGTGAGCTGAGATCACGTCACTGCATTCCAGCCTGGGTGACTAGAGTGAAACTCCATCTCAAAAAAAAAAGAAAAGAAAAAGAAAGAAAAGAAAGAAATATAATTGGAGAAAAAGGCATTTGAACCAGAGCAACTGTGTCTTGAATAAGAGCTGAAGTAAAATGAAGATGAGACCCGTTGGGCTGCATTCCCAGGAGGTTAGGCATTCTTTGTCTCAAAATGAGATAAGAGGTCAACAGGACTGGTATTGCAAGAGACAGGTCATAAAGACCTGCTGGTAAAACAGGATATGGTAACAAAAGCCAGCCAAAACCCACCAAAATCAAGATGGTGGCGAAAGTGACCTCTGGTTGTCCTCACTGCTCATAATACATTATACATTATACATAATACATAATACATTCTAATACATTAGCATGCTAAAAGACACTCCTACCAGTGCCAGGACAGTTTACAAATGCCATGAAAATGTCTGGAAGTTACCCTATATAGTCTAAAAATGGAGCCCTCCATTCTGGGAATTGCCTGCCCCTTTCCCAGGAACCTCATGTTTAATCCACCCGTTTAGTATATAATCAATAAATAACCATAAATATACTCAGTCAAGCAGCCCAAGCTGCTGCTCTGCATATTCTTTTTTTGTTGTTTTTTCTGTTGAGACGGAGTTTCGCTCTGTCGCCCAGGTTGGAGTGCAGTGGCACGATCTCGGCTCACTGCAACCTCTGCCTCCTGGGTTCAAGCAATTATCTTGCCTCAGCCTCCTGAGTAGCTGGGATTACAGGTGTGTGGCACCATGCCCGGCTAATTTTTGTATTTTTAGTAAAGACGGGGTTTCACCCTGTTGGTCAGGCTGGTCTCGAACTCCTGACCTCGTGATCTGCCTGCCTCGGCCTCCCAAAGTGCTGGGATTACAGGCGTGAGCCACCGCGCCCAGCCTGCTCTGCATATCATTTTACTTTTTTTACTTTCTTAATAAACTTGCTTTCACTTTACTCTATGGACTTGCCCCAAATTCCTTCTTGCACAAGATCCAAAAACCCTCTCTTGGGGTCTAAATTAAGACTATGTTCCAGTAATCTCTTCCTGGTGACCACAAAGGGACAATATTGGAGAATCACCCTACCCAAAAGAAATATACTGCAGCATGAATTGGCCGCCTCTTGTTAAGTGGTGGAGTATATTTTATCCCAGGTAAAAGGCAGAATTGAGTTAGAGACCCAATTTAGGAGAGTTAGAGTCCCTCCTAAAAAAAAAAAAACTGGGGGTGGGCCGGGCGCGGGGGCTCACACCTGTAATCCTAGCACTTTGGGAGGCCAAGGCGGGCAGATCATGAAGTCAAGAGTTCGAGACCAGCCTGGCCAACATGGTGAAACCCTGTCTCTACTAAAAATGCAAAAATTAGCTGGGCATGGTGGCGGGCGCCTGTAGTCCCAGCTACTCGGGAGGCTGAGACAAGAGGATTGCTTGAATCTGGGAGGCAGAGGTTGCAGTGAGCCGAGATTGTGCCACTGTACTCTAGCCTGGGCAACAGAGTGAAATTCTGTCTCAAAAAATAAAGCACATTAAGCTGGGTGCAATGGCTCATGCCTGTAATTCCAGCACTTTGGGAGGCCGAGTCAGGAGGATCACGAGGTCAGGAGATCGAGATTATCCTGGCTAACACAGTGAAACCTTGTCTCTACTAAATATACAAAAAAAAAAAAAAAAATTAGCCAGGTGTGGTGGCTTGCGCCTGTAGTCCCAGCTCCTTGAGAGGCTGGGGCAGGAGAATTGCTTGAACCCAGGAGGCAGAGGTTGCAGTCAGCTGAGAATGCACCATTGCACTCTAGCCTGGGCAACAAAGTGAGACTCCATCTCAAAAAAAAAAAAAAAAAAAAAAAAAAAAGAAAGAAAGAAAAAAAGAAAAAGAAAAGAAATTCCAAGGAAGCAGTGGACTATGTGTGTCCAAAATGCAGGGAGAGAAATCCAGGGCAACAGTAATAAAATTGGAAGCCCATTGGCTGGGCATGGTGGCTCATACCTGTAATCCCAGCACTTTGGGAGGCCAAGGCAGGTGATCACTCGAGGTCAGGAGTTTGAGACCAGCCTGGTCAACATGACGAAACACCGTCTCTACTAAAAATACAAAATTAGACATACGTGCTGGTGGGCACCTGTAATTCCAGCTACTTAGGAGGCTGAGGCAGGAGAATCGCTCAAAATGGGGATGCAGAGGTTGCAATGAACCAAGATCGTGCCACTGCACTCCAGCCTGGGCAACAGAGCAAGACTCTGTCTCAAAAAAATCTATATCTATATCTATATCTATCTATATATCTATATCTATAGATATATATCTGTTGATGTTTTTGAAGAAAATAAATTAGTACATCTATGTGGACAGAAAAATCAAATGATACAAACAACAGACACAAAAAGCAAAAGGAAAGATTTTCTTCCCATTGAGCAAGTCTGTCTGTTTTTTTTTTTTTTTGAGATGGAGTCTCGCTGTGTCACCCAGGCTGGAGTGCAGTGGCATGATCTCGGCTCACTGCAACCTCTGACTCCTGGGTTCAAGCGTTTCTCCTGCCTCAGCCTCCGAAGTAGCTGGAACTACAGGCACCCACCACCATACTTGGCTAACTTTTGTATTTTTAGTAGAGATGGGATTTCACTATGTTGTCCAGGCCTGTGTTGAAATCTTGACCTCGTGATCTGCCTGCCTCGGCCTCCCAAAGTGCTGGGATTACAGACATGAGCCACCACACTTGGCTAGCAAGTCTTTCTAAATATAATCACTGTAAACAATTTTTTATGTTTTTTTCCCAAGAAAAAAAAAGGACATTACTTTGTGTTTCTATTTTGTTATTATGAGTAATGCTGAACCAAATGTCCCTGTTATACATAAATCTTTGTATATATATATTTTTGATTCAGAGTCTTGCTCTGCTGCCTAGGCTGCAGTGTAGTGGTGCGATCTCAGCTCACACAACCTCTGTCTCCCGGGTTCAAGCAATTCTCCTGCCTCAGCCTCCTGAGTAGCTGGGACTACAGGTGCGCGCCACCATGGCTGACTAATTTTTGTATTTTTAGTAGAGATGAGGTTTCACTATGTTGGCCAGGCTGGTCTCGAACCCCTGACCTTGTGATCTGCCTGCCTCAGCTTCCCAAAGTGCTGAGATTGCAGGCGTGAGACCCTACGCCCAGCCTAAATCTTTGTACATCTTGGATTATTTCCCTAAAATAAATTTCTAAATTTGGACTATATACATCATGGGCATTATAGGAAATTGCTTTTTAAAAAAATAGTCTATAGACTGGGCACAGTGGCTCATGCCTATAATCCCAGCACTTTGGGAGGCCAAGGCGGGAGGATCACTTGAGTTCAGGAGTTTGAGATGAGCCTAGGCAACATAGCAAGACCTCATCTTTACAAAAAAAAAAAAAAAAAAAAAAAAAAAAGCGCTGGGTATGGTATCACACACCTGTAGTCCCAGCTGCTTGGGAGGCTGAGACAGAAGGAGTTCCAGGCTGAGACTTGAGCCTGGGAGTTACAGGCTGTAGTGAGCCATGATCGTGCTACTGTTCTTCAGCCTGGGTGACAGAGTAAGACCCTGTCTCAAATAAATAAACAAAATAAAAATATAGTCTATAAACTAAGTTTGAATGGCACCTAGATTTGCCAGTTTCTGTGTTAGGCCCCAAATCCATAGAACTCAAAAGAAATATGGATTATGATATATCCAAATATATTGAATTTATGCAAAATATGGCTTGCTATAACTTGAAATTGAAGGTGAGTATCAAAATTGGAGAAAGGTTTGATAGACAAAGGAAAAATAATCATATTTTTTTTTTTGGCATAATCAAGACGCTTAATTAGAGATACTTGAAAATGTCCTAGCCAAACAAACCTACTAACAATCGATAAAACTAATTTTACCTATTTACTCTTTGGCAAGATACCAGAGACTTTTTAAAAGATCATGGGTCTGGCAATCAGATGATGTCCTTGTTCTAACCCTAACTAGCTGTGCGACCTTGGAGGACATCACTGAACTCTCTGAAGCTGAGTTTTCCTATTTATAAAGTGGGCTGCCTGAACACCAGGACCTCTAAACTTCGGCTCTAAAATTCTAAGATGAATTCAGTCTCCCACTCTTTAAATGCAAAAGCCGCATCTCAGGTGCCAGTCTAGGATCCAGTTACAAAGGTCTATCTATTTAGAGAAAGCATAGAGGGGAGCAAGGATAAATAGCTGCATGGTTCAGCAGTAATCATAATGACACAACAATGTTATCATTATAATAACAAGTTTATATTTTATGAGGCTGTACAATTAAAGCAATCTGGCACATTGCACAGAAGAGATTCCTTGCTCCCTGGGAGTATATAAATAAAGTACAAAATGCATGAATGTACCAATAATAATAGTTCACAATTTCTTTTTTTTTTTTTTTTTTTTTTTTTGAGACAGAGTCTCGCTCTGTCGCCCAGGCTGGAGTGCAGTGGTGCCATCTCGGCTCACTGCAAGCTCCACCTCCCGGGTTCACGCCATTCTCCTGCCTCAGCCTCCCGAGTAGCTGGGACTACAGGCGCCTGCCACCATGCCCTGTTTTTTGTATTTTTAGTAGAGACGGGGTTTCACCATGTTAGCCAGGATGGTCTCGATCTCCGGACCTCGTGATCCACCCGCCTCAGCCTCCCAAAGTGCTGGGATTACAGGCGTGAGCCACCACACCCGGCCTTACAATATCTTAAAATATACACGAACTCATGACTATATGCCATGCATAGTTCATTGTTGGAGATGAAACCTTTTCATGCAAATTCTCAGCTCTCTATAATTTGACCTGCCCCTGAGCAAGAGGGAATTATAAAAACACCGATAAACTTTATAATGGCTCTGCTGTATAGGTCCCACATCCTCTTATTATCATAGTTGCCTGATCACTGTAGCTCAAATGGTCATTCTCATTTTAAATTTCCTGCTTGTAATCTTTGCAAAGCACTTGGCAGGAAACGGATGATGCAGGGGTTTTCCATTGAGTGGAAGAAAGCATGAGGGAAAAACAAACAACAACAAAAAACCCCAATTATGACATGTATTTGAATGAATGTCCTGGGAAAGAGATTTGAGATTTGTTTATTCTCAAACCAGACTTGAAAATAAGAATATCCGGGATTCTGGACTGTGATTTCAAAGGAAGTCACGACTTCCTTCTCCACAGCTGCCCTCGAGGAAGCTGGTATGTCCTGAGTATATCTTCTTTCACTGCGCTATCCAAGGGTAAAAAGCAAAATACCACAGTACCACGTCTGCCAAGCTAGAACGAGGTCCCTACCCTGACTCCCACCAAAAAACAGGTGCTGGATCTGACATCCTGTATGGTTTAAGCCACATCCTTAGAGAGCAATTGAAATTGCATCATCTTTCACCTTGTTGAAGCATCTTTTCCTTTAATTAAAGGGCAAGGGACCATTAAAAGTGGCTCTCAAAATAACCTAGTGGTTTCATTGCATTCAGAATGTTGGACGTGAAGAACCAAGGAAGCGGATGTCCTTGGTGCGGGGCTGGAGGGGAGGAGGGCCAGCAGGGGCGTGGGGTGGGGTGCAGAGGGGATAGTAATATCACTCTTTGCACTGTAACTCTTTACTCAGTTACTCAATAGGAACAGCTGCCAAACTCACAGGAGCTTAAAAATCCAGACAATGGATTTAAAAGCAATTGATATAGAGCCAGAGTTCTCTCAGGATTAAAGTATAGAAAAATGTGGTATTAAAATAAGAAAAAAAGTAAGGTGGAATTTTTTCATGTGAAATAACTTCTGTTTGCAATGAGCAAGTTTTTTTTTATTTTGAATTTTCCAACTGAACTTTTCATAATAAAAGAATAAAAGATCTTAATTTGTAAGGAAGCAAATATGGACTTGCCACTAAAATAAAACTGTTCAACTGATAATATCATAAACCTCACTGATCCTATAATATCAACTGCATGTGAATATGTATGAAAGTGTATCAAGCAAGGCCAGGCGCGGTGGCTCACACGTGTAATCCCAGCACTTTGGGAGGCCAAGGCATATGGATCACTTGAGGCCAGGAGTTCGAGACCAGCCTGGCCAACATGGTGAAACCTCGTTTCTACTAAAAATACAAAAATTAGCCAGGTATGGTGGCACATGCTGGTAATACCAGCTACTCGGAAGGCTGAGGCATGAGAATCACTTGAGCCCAGGAGGCAGAGGTTGCAGTGAGCTGAGATCTCGCCATTGCACTGTAGGCTGGGCAACAGAGGGAAACTCTCAAAAAAAAAAAAAAAAAAAAGTGTAAGTGTATCAAGCTTTCTACTACCTGTTGTATACTTTTCTGGTCTCCCTCCCCTCACCTAATAAGGTAGTATTTGTTATATAATTTAAAAAACAGAAAAATTTGGAGCAAAACCCACAAAATTCTCAGAAGACATAAGTGTTTTAATGTGAGAAAGGCCTATATCATTTTTTTCAACCTAAAAAGCAAAAGAGGACAAATAAAAATATATTTGGGTCAGTCTGCTTTATTTTCTGGGAAAAAAAAAGTTTTTCCATGAGTTTATTTATTTTTCTTTTCTCTGGTAATTGTTTCTTTTTTTTTTTTTTTGGAGATGGAGTCTCACTCTGTTGCCCAGGCTGGAGTGCAGTGGCGCGATCTCGGCTCACTGCAAGCTCTGCCTCCCAGGTTCAGGCCATTCTCCTGCCTCAGCCTCCTGAGTAGCTGGGACTACAGGCACCCGCCACCACGCCTGGCTAATTTTTTTTGTATTTTTTAGTGGAGACGGGGTTTCACCGTGTTGGCCAGAATGGTCTCGATCTCCTGACTTCGTGATCCGCCCGCCTCAGCCTCCCAAAGTGCTGGAATCACAGGCATGAGCCACTGTGCCTGGCCTTGATTGCATCTTTGATGCACCTGGAATTTATTTAGCTATTTACTTTTCTCCAAATTAACAGGTCTTTTATTACATCATTTAAATATCACAAGTAGGTCTTAGGAGTCATCTGGCATCTTCTTTCTGTAGCTGGATAACTCTTAGATCTTATTCATCAGCCTGCTGAACAGTTCCTTTTTCAGAGACATAGATACCATTCAAAAATTTCCTGATATCCTTGTTTTAAACTGTTGTGGCTTGCTGAATCAAAGCCGCTGAATTTGAAACAAGCTCAATGTCATTTCCTTCAAAGATTAATTCATCTTTCTGGGCTTGAGATACTGAACCAGCAACACCTGGTCTCATCCGCACCCTGCGGATGTATTTTTCACCCAAGAAATTTCGGATTTCAACAACAGACCCATTCTCCGGGATAACGACGATGATGGGGAAGTAAGCATACACAGACCTCATCTTGTAACGGAAGCCCAGTGTAATACCCTTGATCGTGTTCTATACATGACTACAAATAGTCCGAACGGTAGCCAGTTCCTTTCTGTTACCCCACCAGTTGTCAACCCAGAGCCTCTTTTTTTTTCTTTCCAAGAAGACTGAGTTCTACATTGATGTGATTGAAGTGCCTCCGCAGGATTCCTCTGGGGCCATTCACGATAACTGTGTGTCCCTTCAGAGTAATGTTGACATTTTCTGGAATGTCGACAGTCTGATTGCTGAGAATGGTCTTCATTCTTGCAGTAGACACAGCAAAGGACCTGGGATTTATTATAGGATAAAAAGTAGGGATACACCTTCATTTCTTTTCTTTTTTTTTTTTTTTTTTTGAGACGGAGTCTCGCTCTGTCACCCAGGCTGGAGTGCAGTGGCGCTATCTGGGCTCACTGCAACCTCCGCCTCTCAGGTTCATGCCATTCTCCTACCTCAGCCTCCTGAGTAGCTGGGACTACAGGCTCCCACCACTGCACCCGGCTAATTTTTTGTATTTTTAGTAGAGACAGTGGTGTTTCACCGTGTTAGCCAGGATGGTTTCGATCTCCTGACCTCGTGATCCACCCCACCTCGGCCTTCCAAAGTGCTGGGATTACAGGCATGAGCCACTGCGCCCGGCCCCTACACCTTCATTTCTTTTCCCAATGGCCAGGTAGTTGTCACTGTTTCCTTAACTAAATACTCCATGACATTGAAAGTCCTGGCCATTTCCCAGATATCTATTATGTTCTATTGGTTTTTACCAAAAATAGTTGTGTCCAATGCTATCTCACTCTACTTTCATTTGCCTTTGGGTGTTGATATAGACGTTACGTTTTTTCTGTTTATGACAAAACAATACAGATCTGGGCCAGGCGCGGTGGCTCATGCCTGTAATCCCAGCACTTTGGGAGGCCGAGGTGGGTGAATCACCTGAGGTCAGAAGTTAGAGACCAGCCTGACCAACATGGTGAAACCCCATCTGTACTAAAAATACAAACATTAGCTGGGCGTGGTGGCGGGTGCCTGTAATGCCAGCTACTCAGGAGGCTGAGGCAGGCAAATTGCTTGAACCTGGGAGGCGTAGGTTGCAGTGAGCCCCAATTGCACCACTCCACTCCAGCCCAGGCGACAGAGCAAGACTCCATCTGGAAAAAATTAAAAAAAATAGAGATCTTAGGTTTTTCTAGAAGTACTGTTAAAAAATATTAATCCCTACTGTTTGAAATTTCTAGAAATGAAAGTCTTTTCTTGTCCAGTATTTCATCATACGGGTGTGTCATAAATGATGTAATCATTTCTCTTCTGTTGAATATTTAGGTAATTTCAGATTTTAGCTATTTAAATAATACTATGTTGATCATTATTCTGTATAGCTTTCATAATTTCTTTACAAGAGAGTCATGGAAGTGGAATTACTGAATCAAAGTGTGTGAATATTTCTGAAGAAGAAATTGTCTCCAGGAAAGCCTCTATAAATTATTCTCCTTGGGCCGGGCACGGTGGCTCACTCCTGTAATCCCAGCACTTTGGGAGGCCGAGGTGGGTGGATCACCTGAGGTCAGGAGTTCAAGACCAGCCTGCCCAACATGGCGAAACCCTGTCTCTACTAAAAATACAAAAAAGTAGCCGAGCGTGGTGGTGGGCGCCTGTAATGTCAGCTACTCAGGAGGCTGAGGCAGGCAAATTGCTTGAACCTGGGAGGCGTAGGTTGCAGTGAGCCCCAATTGCGCCACTGCACTCCAGCCCAGGTGACAGAGCAAGTCTCCATCTGGAAAAAATTAAAAAAAAAGAATAGAGATCCTAGGTTTTTCTAGAAGTACTGTTAAAAAATATTAATCCCTACTGTTTGAAATTTCTAGAAATGAAAGTCTTTTCTTGTTCAGTATTTCATCATATGGGTGTGTCATAAATGATGTAATCATTTCTCTTCTGTTGAATATTTAGGTAATTTCAGATTTTAGCTATTTAAATAATACTATGTTGATCATTCTTCTGTATAGCTTTCATAATTTCTTTACAAGAGAATCATGGAAGTAGAATTACTGAATCAAAGTGTGTGAATATTTCTGAAGAAGAAATTGTCTCCAGGAAAGCCTCTATAAATTATTCTCCTTCGGCCGGGCAGGGTGGCTCACACCTGTAATCCCACCACTTTGGGAGGCCGAGGTGGGTGGATCACCTCAGGTCAGGAGTTCAAGAACAGCCTGCCCAACATGGCAAAACGTGTCTCTACTAAAAATACAAAAAATTAGCTGAGCATGGTAGCGGGTGCCTGTAATCCCAGCTACTTGGGAGGCTGAGGCAGGAGAACCGCTTGAACCTGGAAGGCAGAGGTGGCAGTGAGCCGAGATTGCACCACTGCACTCCACCTGGGCGATGAGTGAAACTCTGTCTCAAAAAAAAAATTATTCTTCTAGCAGATTATGTTTACATGATGAAAACCTATCACCATCACCACTTATTTAGCTCCTGTGTGTTAGGCACTATTCTTTCAAAATTTCATTTAATGCTCATAACTATTTAGTGCAGTAGTAGACAGTATAATTCTCATTTTATAGGTAAATTAACTGATGCTCAGAGAGGGTAAGTAATCAGCCAAGGGCAGAACTGGAATTAATCTCAGGTCTTTCTCTCTCAAGTTCATGCTTTTTTGTTTTGTTTGATTTTGAACCTAAGATATAGAGGTCTGAGTTAAATGTACTCCTCAATTCTTGATATGTTTTCATTACTGGTTGTCCTTGTATTTCTTCTGTGTTTTCCAGGCTGGTGTGCAAGATCATGGCTCACTGCAGCCTTGACTTCGGCTCAAGCGATCATCCCACCTCAGCCTCCAGAGTAGCTGGGACTGCAGGCGTGTGCCACTATGCCTGTCTAATATTCGTATTTTTTGTAGAGATGGGGTTTTGTCATATTGCCCAGGCTAGTGTTGAACTCCTGGGCTCAAGTCATCCACCTGCCTCAGCCTTCCAAAGTGCTGGGATTACGGGCGTGACAGGAGTGAGCCACCATACCTGGCCTGTATTTCTTGGATCTTCACATTTGTGATCTAGCTACACTGTGTACAAATGGGATGAACCAGTATTTGCCAATATTTGAACATTTTTGACCTACAAATAGAGCAACCTGATATGGTTCAACCAAATATGTATGTTACAGTGTTTATTATTATACATCACTGATTCATACACATACAGTTCAGTCTTATTCTTGTCTGTATGGTCAGCACTTATGTTAGGCCCTCAGGAAAAGTTGACAGAACCGATGGATCACTGCCGGTCTGAAAAGGAAATGAGGAAAACAAATTCTCCTACCTTGAACTATTCTGCAAACTTTAACCATTGGGGTAATTGTTTATCCGGGCTTCTTGGATCATGATAAGGGCTTAGGGTTTACTCAATGGAGGCCAACCCAGCATGCATAGAATCATAATATTTCAATATTAAAAAGAATGCTCCATTTTACACAGAGTGGAAGTGAGGCCTTGAAAATTTCAATTAATTGCTCAAAGTCCTAATAGTTTTTATTTGAACTAGTAAATATAAAATTATACCAGAATTCAGATAGACTGCCTTGATAATAGATTACTTTGAAAAGTTTCAATTTTTTTTTTTTTTTGAGATAGTCTCACTGTGTTGCACAGGCTGGAGAACAGTGGAGTGATCTTGGCTCACTGTAACCTCCACCTCCTGGGTTCAAGTGATTCTCCAGCTTCAGCCTCCCAAGTAGCTGGGACTACAGGCACCCGCCACCACATTCAGATAATTTTTGTATTTTTAGTAAAGACAGGGTTTCACCATGTTGGCCAGGCTGGTCTTGAACTCCTGACCTCAGGTGATCCTCCCACCTCAGCCTCCCAAAGTGCTGGGATTAAAGGTGTGAGCCACCACCGCACCCGGCCTTCAATTCACTTTTTAATGTTTATTATTTTACTCTGATACTAAAAATTATGCATGTTTAACATGAATAAGGACACACTCACTTCTACACACACATGCATACATTTACATCTATGCCTCTATATTAAAAAGTATGGGGGAAAGAAATGGGGAGATGTAGGTCAAAGAATATAAAGCAGCAGATATGTAGGATGAAGAAGTCTAGAGATCTAATGTACAACATGAAGACCATAGTTAATAACATTGTATTTTATTTGCGTTTTTTGTTAAATAAGTAGATTTTAGCTGCTCTTGTCATACTTTACACAAGACTTTATGTGACAGTATAGATATGTTAATTCACTTCACTATAGTAACCATTTTACTATCTATATATATCCCATAACATCATGTTACAAACCTCGAATATACACAATAAAATTTATTTTTATTTATTTAATTTATTTATTTATTTTTGAGACGGGGTCTTGTTCTGTCGCCCAGGCTGGAGTGCAGTGGCGCGATCTCTGCTCACTGCAAGCTCCACCTCCCGGGTTCACGCCATTCTCCTGCCTCAGTCTCCTGAGTAGCTGGGACTACAGGCACCCACCACCACGCCCGGCTAATTTTTTGTATTTTTTAGTAAAGATGGGGTTTCACCGTGTTAGCCAGGATGGTCTCGATCTCCTGACCTCGTGATCTGCCCACCTCAGCCTCCCAAAGTGCTGGGATTACAGGCATGAGCCACCGCGCCCAGCCTATTTTATTTATTTTTGAGACAGAGTCTCGTTCTGTTGCCCAGGCTGGAGTGCAGTGGTGCGATCTCAGCTCACTGCAAACTCTGCCTCCCTGGTTCAGGCAATTATCCTGCCTCAGCCTCCTGAGTAGCTGGGATTACAGGTGCCCACCACCATGCCCGGCTAATTTTTGTAATTTAGTAGAGACAGGGTTTCACCATGTTGGTCAGGCTGATCTTGAACTCCTGACCTCAAGTGATCTTCCAGCTTCGGCCTCACAAAGTGCTGGGATTACAGGTGGTAGCCACCACTGCATCCACCCAAAATAATTTATTTTTTAAAAAACTATGAGTTCAGGCCGGGCGTGGTGGCTCACGCCTGTAAACCCAGCACTTTGGGAGGCCGAGGTGGGCGGATCACCTGAGGTCAGCAGTTTGAGACCAGCCTGGCCAACATGGTGAAATCCCGTCTCTACTAAAAATACAAAATTAGCCAGGCATGGTGGTGCATGCCTGTAATCCCAGCTACTTGGGAGGCTGAGGCAGGAGAATCACTTGAGCTTGGGAGGTGGAGGTTGCAATGAGCCAAGGTCGCGCCATTGCACTCAAGCCTGGGCAAAAAGAGCAAAACGCCACTCAAAAACAAAAACAAAACAAAACAGAAACACCCAAAAAAAAACCAAAACAAAACAGTGAGTTCACACTGATACCTCCAATTCCAATACAATAGCGTAAGGTATTCTCCCTTCCCATACTTCTAACTTCATTCTACCACAGTGAGAAAGCTGGCTCTGTCATGCTTAATATATTTAGTGACTTAATCAATCATCCTGAATGCAACTAACCTCCCATCTAAGCTTCTAGGCCTTCCCCACTTGGATGCCTTGTTCTCCCCTCTTGGGCCCTACGGCTAAGACTTTGTGTAGGGCTGCCTCCCAGGTGTTCAAGCCCTCTTCATTTTCTCAGGTTCCTCAGCCTCTTTACCTGCTAGGTCACCAACACCTGGCTGTGGATAACCAGGTGTAGATGTTTCCTTTGTTCTGTACACGTTTCCTTTGTTCTGTACACCTAATGTCTTTGACACTTAATATTTTAGGATGGGAAAGGGGAAGAGGAACACTGAATGTGCACTTTTGAATGGGTATTGTGCCTCTTATCTTATTAAGCTCTTTATTCACATCTTATTTCTTTAGTAATTCACAGAACTGGAATTTTTGGATTAAAGTTCTTTTCTTTTTTGAGACGGGGTCTCACTCTGTCGCCCAGGCTGGAGTGCAGTGGTGTGATCTTGGATCACTGCAACCTCTGCCTCCCGAGTTCAAGCAATTCTCTGCCTCAGCCCCCCAAGTAGTTGGGATTACAGGTGCCCGCCACCACGCCCAGCTAATTTTTTGTATTTTTAGTAGAGATGGGTTTCACCATCTTGGCCAGGCTGGTCTTGAACTCCTGACCTCGTGATCCACCCGTCTCGGCCTCCCAAAGTCTTGGAATTACAGGCGTGAGCCACCGCACCGGGCCTGGATGAAAGTTTTTTTAAAGGGAGTCTTGCTCTGTAGCCCTGGCTGGTGTGCAGTGGTGTGATCATAGCTCACTGCAGCCTCAAACTCCTGGGCTCAAGTGATCCTCCAGCCTCAGCCTCCTCAGTAGCTTGGATGACAGCTGCACACAACCATGCCCAGCTAATAGAGACAGGGGTCTCACTATGTTGCCCAGGCTAGTCTCGAACTCCTGGGCTCAAGTGATCCTCTTGCCTGGGCCTCCCAAAATTGGGATTACAGGCGTTAGCCACCGCTCCTGGCCCGAAAGAGTGTTTTTAAGGCTTTAAAAAAATATTGCCAACATGGTGAAAACCCGTTTCTACAAAAATACAAAAAGGATCCGGGCATGACGGCGAGTGCCTGTAATCCCAGCTACTCAAGGAGACTGAGGCAGGAGAATCGCTTGAACGTGGGAGGCAGAGGTGGTAGTGAGCGGAGATCGCGCCACTACACTCCAGGCTGGGCAACTGAGGGAGACACCGTCTTAAAAAAAAAAAGTTCCCAAGTCTAAAAAAAAAAAAAAAATCATCAATCTGCTCTCAAAAACTGTCGCAACAATTTACAATCTCATTAGCACTGAGTATCCATTTCCTTGCACCCTTCTCAGTAGTATTACCATTAAACAAACAAAATATACATGCGACAGTTTGTTGGGCTCAAAGGAGTCTCTCGACAAGTTTCCTATTCCCCACGCTGCCTCTCCTCTGGACACAGGAAGGGGTCCTTTTCCTTATTTATTTTGTTATTTCATTTCCGTCAACACGACTCGGCTTGGGGACAGGGGTCGGGGGCAGGCCGGTTACCGCAGAGGTGGAGGCCGCGCGGCACCTGGCCTGGGGAGCTCACCACACAGCGACACAGACTTCTTCTCAGCTGGGTACACCTGCTTGCCTCGGGGCGACAGAGGGCGCCGTGGAGTCCGCGACGGACCCCGCCCCCAGGGCAGTGCGCCGCGCTCCCGTGACGTATTTCCGCGTCATCTGCCGCCGAGGCTTGCCCCCATTGGTTGTCTGCGAGGTAATAGGGGCGGAGCCGAGTGGGAGTGTGGAAAGCGCCGCATCCCGGGTGGGAGGCGAGGCTTCCCCTTCCCCGCCCCTCCCCCGGCCTCCAGTCCCTCCCAGGGCCGCTTCGCAGAGCGGCTAGGAGCACGGCGGCGGCGGCACTTTCCCCGGCAGGAGCTGGAGCTGGGCTCTGGTGCGCGCGCGGCTGTGCCGCCCGAGCCGGAGGGACTGGTTGGTTGAGAGAGAGAGAGGAAGGGAATCCCGGGCTGCCGAACCGCACGTTCAGCCCGCTCCGCTCCTGCAGGGCAGCCTTTCGGCTCTCTGCGCGCGAAGCCGAGTCCCGGGCGGGTGGGGCGGGGGTCCACTGAGACCGCTACCGGCCCCTCGGCGCTGACGGGACCGCGCGGGGCGCACCCGCTGAAGGCAACCCCGGGGCCCGCGGCCCGGACTTGGTCCTGCGCAGCGGGCGCGGGGCAGCGCAGCGGGAGGAAGCGAGAGGTGCTGCCCTCCCCCCGGAGTTGGAAGCGCGTTACCCGGGTCCAAAATGCCCAAGAAGAAGCCGACGCCCATCCAGCTGAACCCGGCCCCCGACGGCTCTGCAGTTAACGGGACCAGCTCTGCGGAGTAAGTATGGGGCGGGCGGTGAACCTCGGGGCCCGGCTGGGGAGGCCCGAGCCGGGGAGCAGGAGCGCGCGCCAGGCTCCGATCTGGTTTGTCACGTACGTCTGGGGCTGGCAGGGGGCGAGAAACTCCCGGCCGCCGAGGTATCGGTGACTAAGCACTGATTGTGCTCCTGACTCAGACCAGTTAGCGGATCCCGCGGGTCTCCATTCCTCTCTGTACCCCTTTTACCGACCGTTTTAGTGGTTCCTGGCCACTGTACAGTCTTCTCCCAAGAAAATAAAAGCTAGCACGTCTCCCCTGCCTCCTCCCAGTTCTGTTCTAAATGTGATCATCTGGGAGTCTGGCCTGTAACGGGGAGAGGAGGCTAATGTTTTGGAAAGAATTAAGATCGCATCTGTGCTTTTGAGACCAGCTCAGGATATTAAGTGTGGAGCGTCATCCTCACCTTCACGCCTGACACCTGTGGGGCCTGAGTGCCTTGTTGCAGGCCAACTGCCTGGCCAGCGGGGGCGTACTGGAAGTCCGTGTGGACTTCGTGGCTTTTCCTTGCTGACTTTGGAGGTTCCCGGTACTTGGCCTTCCTGGGAAATTGCTCAAGAAAGCGGCTTTCTTCTTCATCCTACTCTTCATTCATTGAACAAACCATTTTCTCACTAATGATTTCCTAGCTTTCCGTACTTCACCAGGAGCCCCTAAACTCCTGACCTGAGGCATGAACACCATGACCTAGAAACCACATGCTAGGTGCTCCGTCTCTGCAGCTTCCAGCGTTGCTTACAAACGAGCACTTTATTTCATTAAATAATCATGAGTCTGTTTCCTGGGGGTTTCTGAGCTCCCACAACTCTCTTGGGTTCTAGGTAAGGGACAAGACTAAATGAGGGAAAGCTGCTTAGCTAGCTAGAGAAATAGGCAGAAAAGATTAGGTTATTATTATTATGTTTTTTGCCTTTTTTTGGTTGTTTGCCCAACCTTCAGTAAGGATTGGGTTCTTAATCTTTTACCTGCACACTGCAGACTTTAGGAAGCTAATTGATGAAATCAGAGTAGGCTGGGACCTTCTGCTCTTTGGTGATTTCTGTAACCTCCCTTCCTCTCTCTAGATTTTTAGAAAATTTTATTTTTTAAACTTTTATACAGATGGGGTCTTGCTATATGGCTTAGGCTGGTCTTGAACTCCTGGACTCTAGCGATCCTCCCAAAGTTCTGGGATTACAGGCATGAGCCACTATGCCCAGCCAACTTTCTCTAGATTTTAATAACCCGGGGACCTGTTGGCTTGATGACTTGTTCCATCCCTGTAATGATCACAAGGTCGATGGTGGACCTGTGGTGTGTGTTCAGCTGTGTTTTTCAGACCTGCTCCCAACAGACTCTCTTCTTTAGTCCCCTCTCAATCCTGTGGGGTCTATTTTGCATAATACTGACTTGTATAGGTAGTTAGATTGCATTATTGCATTGCAAACATTTGTTCTTTTTTTTTTTGAGTCGGAGTTTCACTCTTGTTGCCCAGGCTGGAGTGCAATGGTGCGATCTTGGCTAACTGCAGCCTCTGCCTCCCGGGTTCAAGCGACTCTCCTGCCTCAGCCTCCCGAGTAGCTGGGATTACAAGCATGAGCCACCATGCCCGGCTAATTTTGTATTTTTAGTAGAGATGGGGTTTCTCCAAGTTGTTCAGGCTGGTGGCAAACTCCCATCCTCAGGTGATCCGCCTGCCTCGGCCTCCGAAGATGCTGGGATTACAGGCATGAGCCACTGTGCCCAGCCCATTTGTTCAGTTTTAGTGTACAGTGAGTGTTTCACCCTCTTAAAATAGACTGAAAGTCATGACTGTTGTTAGGACAAGTTTTGACCACAGTGGATTCTGGCTGAATGTTGTGGCCTCATTATCCTTTCCTATTTGATTTGGAAGTGGATACTGAGTAGAATTACCCGTTATCATTCTGTTGTAATCGTGATACCACAACTGTATTCTCTCAAGGAGGAGGAATTTCATTAAAACAGTAAAAGCAGGATGAGAAGAAACTACCCCAGATTTGGTGGCAGAAAAATTTGGATGGTACTGGGAGAGTCTAAACAGTGGTTAAAAGGTAAGGGCTCTGGAGTCAGGCTAAGTTTGAAGCCTAGCTCTGTTGTGGTTTTTTTTTTTTTTTTTTTTTGACAGAGTCTCGCTCTGTTGCCCAGGCCAGAGTGCAGTGGTGCGATCTCGGCTCACCGCAACCTCCACCTCCCGGCTTCAAGCGATTCTCCTGCCTCAGCCTCCTGACTAGCTGAGACTACAGGCACGTGCCACCGTGCCTGGCTAATTTTTGTATTTTAATAGAGACAGGGTTTTACCATGTTGGTCAGGCTGGTCTCAAACTCCTGACCTCGTGATCCTCCCACCTCAGCCTCCTAAAGTGCTGGGATTACAGCCCGGCCTCTGTTGTGGTTTTGTGACCTGGTTCAAGTCTTTTAGTCTAAGGCTTAGGTTTAGTTTTTTTCATCTGCAAAAATGGGGCTAATGATAGAACCTACTTAGCATAGTTGTGAAGATTAAATGAGGTAGTACATAGTAAACTTCCAAAGCTGTTGGCTGCTGGTGCCTTTGTTACTGCTTAAGTGTTGGACTGAAGGAAACTGGAAGGTGATTTTCATTCATGGTGGTAGATTATGTGTTAAGGTGCCTTTGCTTCTGGACAATCAACTCTCCCTAGTTTGGTTTTTTGTACCATCTGCATCTACCTCTATGACTCATTGCTGTGTTACAATAGGAGGCATCTTTGTGTAGGCTGCCCAAGACAAACAGGGACTGTTTCCCTGTGTTTCGTAGCACTAATGAGAGGGAAAGCTGTACACATCTTCATCTTTCACTTCTGAGAGTGTTCCTCAAGCAAAATGTTCCCTATCTTGGGCTACCAGCAGAAAGAATTCTGTTGCTTTCATGATTTCTGTGATTAGACCAGGGCACAATTTTGAACGTTATCAGACAATGTGAACTAAAGAGGAAGAAAATCCATTTTGACAGTAAAGAACTCTTGGTACCAAATTGGCAAGGTTGCTTTTCCCTTGGCACCTGTGCTTACCTCTAACATAGCCCTTACCCAGTTCAGAGATGGAGTTGGGTAATACGGGACCTGAAGTTGATGCAAGTTGTAGGGGTACCCAAAGAAAAATCATGCAAAAATAGCTTTCTTTTGTGTATTTTGCAGAAAGATGTGAGCATATTACTAGGGTCTTAAGTGTTAGAATGAGATAATATTGTTCCTCTGTTTAAAATGTTCTTCTGGTTCTATTGCAGTTACACAAAATCCAAACTCCTTATATTGGACTATGAGACTGAGTGATCTGCCTGTTGTCCCCACCACCCCCTCCCACCAATCTCTTTAACCACATTTCCTGCCACTCCTTTCTTCCACCACACTAGTCCTCTTTCACTTCCTCTATGGGATGGTCTATACGCACTGCAGGCCTCTGTACATGCTGTTCCCTTTGCCTGGAATGAATCACTCCTCCTTCCCTAGGTAGGCAGGAAGCAGTCTTCACCTATTTGCCTAAATGTCACTTCCTCTGAGATGTTTATAAGCATCTCAGAGGAATGTGGTCCCTCTTTGTCATGTCACCTGAGCTGCTGCTTTTTTTTTTTTTTTTTTTTTTGGTACGGGGGTCTTGGTATGTTGCCCAGGCTGGTTCTTGAACTCCTGGACTCCAGTGATTCTCCCACCTCAGCCTCTTGAGTAGCTGGGACTATAGGTGGGTACTACTGTGCCTGGCGCTCACCTGAGCTTTTAATAAGACTTAATCATTGTAATTTTTCATTGTGGTGTTCTTAATATTTATCTCTCCTGTACACTATAAACTTTAAGCACAGCACTGCCTTTTTGTTTTTTGAGACGGAGTCTCGCTCTGTCGCCCAGGCTGGAGTGCAGTGGCACAACCTCGGCTCACTGCAAGCTCTGCCTCCCAGGTTCATGCCATTCTCCTGCCTCAGCCTCCCAAGTAGCTGGGACTACAGGCGCCCACCACCGCGTCCAGCTAATTTTTTGTATTTTTAGTAGAGATGGGGTTTCACCATGTTAGCCAGGATGGTCTCGATCTCCTGACCTCGTGATCCTCCCGCTGGGATTACAGGCGTGAGCCACTGCGCCCAGCCTGCACTGCCTTTTTTTGACTCACCACTCTGTAAGTACACCCAAAATAGTTCTGGCACATAATAGGTCCATTGATGTTTGTTGAATCAGTGAGTGAATGAAATTTCTAATATTTGCACAACGGGTTTAATAAAACTTTTGATGTCTTTTCCTTTTCTTTTCCCCTTTATGCTCATTCCTTTTTTCCCCATTTCCTTTTGTTTTAGTCACCCACTCAACCATTCTAAGATATTTGTATGGTTTTATAATTCCACCTGTTAGTCTGGTTATGTGTATACCCTTGGGAAGTAGAAGGATGGTTTTGTATGTATCTGCTTAGGATTCTAAAATGTTATTGTGCTACAAATCTGCATTTCATAGACAGGATAGAATAGGTTATGTTGAGGTAACAACCACAAAATCTCAGTAATTTAACACACTTTCAGGTCAGTGGGAGGCTCTGTAGATTGGAGTCCTTTAGGGATCCAGGCTGATCGAGGCATCGTCTATGAAGTATACCTACATGAGGAGGGAATCTTGTGAAGAGCCACATTCAGGCTCTTAAAGTTTTGCCTAGAAGTGAGCCTTGTCATTTTCGCTGCCATTTCTTTGGCCAGAGCAAATCATGTGGCCATGTTGACCTTCAAGGAGGGCAGTGACCTTTTTGGAAGGGGGAGAACCACGAGTATTTGTGTTTTTTTGGTTTGTTTTTTGTTTTTTTTTAAGAAAGGGTTTCGCTCCCACTGCCCAGGCTGGAGTATAATGGTGTGTGCCACCACGCCCTGCTAAGTTTTGATTGTTTTGTAGAGATGGGATTTCACCATGTTGCTCAGGCTGGTCTTGAACTCTTGGGCTCAAGTGATCTGCCCACCTCATCCTCCCAAAGTGCTGAAATTATAGGTATGAGCCACTGTGCTGGTGCACCAGGAGTATTTGAACAGAAGCAATGACCATCTCTAAATTTTATATCAGTTTCTTCTTTGTTTTCTTTTGTTTTCTTTTTTTTTTTTTTTTTTGAGATGGAGTTTTGCTCTTGTTGCCCAGGCTGGAGTGCAATGGCATGATCTCGGCTCACCGCAACCTCCGTCCCCTAGGTTCAAGCTATTCTCCTGCCTCAGCCTCCTGAGTAGCTGGGATTACAGGCATGTGCCACCGTGCCTGGCTAATTTTGTATTTTTAGTAGAGACAGGGTTTCACCATGTTGGTCAGGCTGGTCTCGAACTCCTGACCTCAGATGATCCGCCTGCCTCAGCCTCCCAAAGTGTTGGGATTACAGGCGTGAGCCACCGCGCCTGGCCTTAGTTTCTTTTTTTAACCAATTTTGTTTTGAGCTCTATTCATGATGCTATACAATATGTATCTAGTTCATTATTTCTCTTGGTTGTAGGGCAGTCATGTTTGCCTGCCACATTTTACTTATTTATTTCTCTAGAATTAGACATCTTTGTTGTTTCCCAACCCCTTGCTGCCTCAAACAGTCATGACCATGCCCATCCTTGCACATCCTTGTCTCCTTTGGATGTTGTGAGAGAGTTTCCTGTGGAATGTACTCAGAAGTGGAATTGCTGGGTCTTAGGGTACATTGCCTCTCCTTCCAGGATAAGGCATGTTATCTCTCTCTCTCTCTCTTTTTTTTTTTTTTTTTTTGAGACCGAGTCTCACTCTGTTGCCCAGGCTGGAGTGCAGTGTTGCAATCCTGGCTCACTGCAACCCCTCCCCACAAGGTTCAAGCGATTCTCCTGCCTTAGCCTCCTGAGTAGCTGGGATTACAGGTGCCTGACACCATGCCCAGCTAATTTTTATATTTTTAGTAGAGGCAGGGTTTCATTATATTGCTCAGGCTGGTCTCCAAGTCCTGACCTTGTGATCTGCCCTCCTTGGCCTCCCAAAGTGCTGGGATTACAGGTGTGAACCACCACACCGGCTATTAATCTCTTTCTTTAAAACAATACCGTTAATCCATTTGCAGTAGTGAGGCAGGGTACCTCTCAAGATCTCACTTTTTCTTTGACCTTGGGCAAGTCCTTTCTACTTTCTGACTCTTGGTTTCCTTATCTGTAAAGTGGAGGTGATAATTGTTTACAAAATCTTTACCATGGTGGCCTACAAGGCCCTACATGACCAGGTCCTTAGTTTTCTTCCAGTGTCCTCTTCACTCATGCACTCTAGCCACACTGTCCTTTGTGCTGTTGGGTTGTAGGTTGGGCACATTCTTATCTTAGAATCTTTGCATTTGCCATTCCTGCTGCCTGGAAAGTTTGTCTCTCAAATACCGTATGACTTGCTTCCTCACTTCCTTCACCCCTCTGTTGAAATGTCTCTTCACAGAGGCCATCTTCGATCACTCTAATACAGAACTCCCTGTCATTTTCTACCCTTTGATTTTGCCTTACTTTTCTTTGTAGCCCTGATCACTAACTGATGTTGCATCGTATATAAGTATTTATCTTCTTCTGCCACCCCAAGTGTAAGCTTCATGATGGTTGGGGCTTTGCCTTGTTCATTGCTCAGTGTGTAGAACAGATTCTGGCACATAGAAAATACTCAGTAGATACCTGTTGATTAAATGATTGACTAGATCCTACCTCAGAGGAATACCTTTGAAGATGTATAAAATTTCTTTGAAGGCTATAAGGTGCCGAATAACCTTAGGAGGGTTCACTGCTTGGCCTTAGTAGCGTTCATGATTTTGGATTTTGAATTGTTTCTATGTAACCCTGAAACACTCAGACTTACTTATTGCATTCAGGGTGTAGTTCATAGCATCAGCAGTTCTGCCAGGTTTGTAAGGAACACACATCTGTTGGAGTGTGAAGGCCCTGGAGGAAGAAAGGTTGAGACAGGTTGATGTGCTTTTTTTTGTCTCTTATGGCTCTTTCTGAGATGTGTAGCATGATAACCAGGAACTTTTTTTTTTTTTTTTGAGAGACAGGGTCTTGCTCAGACACTCAGGCTGGAGTGCATTGGTGCTTACTATAACCTTGAACTCCTGGGTTCAGGGAATCCTCCTGCTTCAGCCTCCTAAGTAGCTAGTACTACCGGCATGTACCACCATGCCTGGCTAATTTTAAAATTTAGAGATAGGGTCTTGCTATATTGCCCAGGCTGGACTCAAACTCCTTGCCTCATGCAATCCTCCCTCCTTGGCCTCCCAAAAGTGCTGGGTTTACAGGCATGAGCCACCATGTCTGGCCTGATAAGTAGGAGCTTTTGAAGTGGTTTCACACTGATTTTGTAGTTTTGAACTTGGATGCTTCTTTTTGGTAGTTGATGCAGTAACTAATACTGGTGCTGTCTTTCAGAACAGCTTCATGTGAAAAAGGCCTGCTTAAGCCTGTGTCTTTGGGAAGAACATCTCTGCTGCTGTTACAGCAGATACAGTAATAGCAAAGAAAGTCTTAAAGATGATTTAGCCCATGGCAAGGAAATATATGGGACTCTTGTTTGAATATAAACACTCACAGAATTCCAGTTTCACTTATTTATGCACCTTTCAAAGAAAGGAAGAAGATACTGTGGTAGAGTACAGTAGTCCTCCCTTATCTGAGTGGCATATGTTCCAAGACCCCTAATGGATGCCTGAAACCACAGTTATCAATAGTACCAAACCCTGCATATACTGTGTTTTTTCCTATGCAGTATATGCCTATGATGAAGTTTAATTTATAAATTAGGCATAGTAAGAGATTAACAATAATAACCAATAAAAAAGAATTATAACAATATATTGTAATGACAGTTACATGAATGTGGTTACTGTACTTACTGTGGGTAACTGGAATTGTCAAAGCAAAACTACATTTAAGTGGGTACTCCTGTAGCTGTTGGCCCTGCCTTGCCTATCTAGCTTAATTTTCCTCTGTTTTTCGGTTCACCTGCTGTGGTCCACTTACCACTTTCTTTACTCTCCTCACTGTGCCGCCAGCATACTGTTTCTTACCTTCTTACATCTGTCTGGTCTTGCTGACATGGTTTTTTTTTTTTGTCTGAAATGCCCTCCTCCACTTTCTTGCATGATTTTTTTTTTTTTTTTTTTTTTTTTGAGATGGAGTCTCTGTCGCCCAGGCTGGAGTGTGCAGTCACATGATCTTGGCCTCACTGCAACCTCTGCCCACTGGGCTCAAGTGAGTATCGTGCCTCAGCCTCCCGAGTAGCTGGGATTACAGGCACACACCACCACGCCGGGCTAATTTTTGTACTTTTAGTAGAGACGGCGTCTCACCATGTTGCCCAGCCTGGTCTCGAACCCCTGACCTCAGGTGATCCACTGCCTCAGCCTCCCAAACTGCTGGGATTACAGGCGCCTGGCCCTCTTGCATGTTTTTATTTTTGTTTTATACTTGCCACTACACTTTAGCTTCTGTGAAAACAGGGACTGTGATTGTCTTGTGTACTGGTATTTCTCCACCGTCTGCTGTGGTGCCTAGAATAAAATAAATGGTACCCATCTTTTTTGTTTTGTTTTGTTTTTGGAGATGAGTCTCACTCTGTCCCCAGGCTGGAGTGCAGTGGCGCGGTCTCGCCTCAGTGCAACCTATGCCTCCCGGGTTCAAGCGATTCTCCTGCCTCAGCCTCCCAAGTAGCTGGGCTGCAGGTATGCGCCACCACATCTGGCTAATTTTTGTATTTTTAGTACAAAATTTAAAAATGATGGCCTCGATGTCGTGATCTGCCCTCCTCGGCCTCCCAAAGTGCTGGGATTACAGGTGTGAGTCACCGTGCCCGGCCCTTTTGTCTTTTTGAGATGGAGTTTCACTCTTGTCATCCAGGCTGGAGTGCAGTGGCATGATCTTGGCTCACGACCACCTCCGCCTCCCGCATTTTGCTGCCTCGGCCTCCCAAGTAGCTATGATAACAGGCACACACCACCATGCCTGGCTAATTTTTTATTTTTAGTAGAGACAGGATTTCACCATGTTGGTCAGGCTGGTCTCGAACTCCTGACCTCAGGTGATATGCCTGCCTCAGCCCCACAAAGTGCTGGGATTACAGGCGTGAGACACCGTATCTGCCCCGGATAGTACTGATCTTTCAAGATCTTACATAAAGCTTATCTCCAATGTGTGTAGTCTTTTCTGAGCAACTCTGTGCCATGCTCAGTTACATCACTCCCTACTTAGTTATAATAGTTCTTTTTTTCTTTTTTTGAGACAGAGTTTTGCTCTTGTTGCCCAAGCTGGAGTGCAATGGCGTGATCTCGGCTCACTGCAACCTCTGCCTCCTGGGTTCAAGCGATTCTCCTGCCTCAGCCTCCCAAGTAGCTATGATTATAGGCGCACACCACCACTCCCAGCTAATTTTTGTATTTTTAGTAGAGGCAGGGTTTCACCATGTTGGCCAGGCTGGTCTTGAACTCCTGACCTCAGTTGATCTGCCCACCTCGGCCTCCCAAAGTGCTGGGATTACAGGCATGAGCTACCATGCCTGGCCTGTAACACTTCTTTTTTTTTTTTTTTTTTGAGATGGAGTCTTGCTCTGTCGCCCAGGCTGGAGTGCAGTGGCACAATCTCGGCTCACTGCAAGCTCCGCCTCCTGGGTTCACTCCATTCTCCTGCCTCAGCTTCCTGAGTAGCTGGGACTACAGGCGCCTGCCACCACGCCCGGCTAATTTTTTGTATTTTTAGTAGAGACAGGGTTTCACCGTGTTAGCCAGGATGGTCTCGATCTCCTGATCTCGTGATCCGCCTGCCTCGGCCTCCCAAAGTGCTGGGATTACAGGCGTGAGCCACGGCGCCCGGCCTGTAACACTTCTTAATGGTGTGACCTCGGTCATATCACTTAACCTCACTGAGCATAGTTTTCCTCATTAGTAGAGTAAGGCTGGTAATAAGAAACTCATGAGGGAAGTAGGGTGGGAGAGCATCATCCAAAATAATATACACGGAAGCACTTTATGGGGAGGCAAGAGTGGGAAAAGAAAAAAGCACTTTATGATCACTGGAATGCTATGCAAATGGGATGTGTTAATGATGCCAGCTTTTGATTTCTTCCTTCTTAGAAGGCTGAATGGTTCCTTTTGTTCTTAATAGCAAATTGTAAATGTTGATAGATCATGTTGATTTAGATATTTCATATGCTGCTTGTCCTTCAAATCTAGCCCAAACCTACATCTAATCAAGCCTTTAGACCTAACTTCCTGTTTATAGCAAATACGGGGATAGAGGAATGAGTTAATGGCACCAAAGGGAAACAATCAGACAAACCTAGGATGTGGAACATTCTCTAAGACAACTGACCTAGTCTCTTAAAAAGTCAGTATAGGCCATTTGCGGTGGCTCACGCCTGTAATCCCAGCACTTTGGGAGGCCGAGGCGTGCAGATCACGAGCTCAGGAGTTCGAGACCAGCCTGGCCAACATAGTGAAACCCCGTCTCTACTAAAAATACAAAAATTAGCCAGGTGTGGTGGCACGTGCCTGTAGTCCTAGCTACTTGGGAGGCTGAGGTGGGAGAATTGCTTAAATCCAGGAGGCGGAGGTTGCAGTGAGCCAAGAGCATGCCGTGGCACTCCAGCCTGGGTGACAGAGTGAGATTCCATCTAAAAAAAAAAAAGTCAGTATAAGGGTGGGCATGGTGGCACACACCTGTAATCCCAGCACTTGGGCACTTGGGGAGACCTGCCAAGTCAGGAGGATTGCTTGAGCCCAAGAGCTAGAGACCAGCCTGGGCAACATGGTGAGACCTTGTCTCTACAAAAATACAAAAATTAGCCAGATGTGGTGGTGCGTGCGTGTAGTCCCAGCTATTTGGGAGGCTGAGGCAGGAGGATTGCTTGAGCCCAGGTGGCGAGATTGCAGTGAGCGGTAATCGTGCCACTGCACTCTAGCCTGGGTGAGACAGTGGGACCCTGTCTCCAAAGAAAAGGTGATATCAAGGGAAAAAAGGGAGAGTGGTGCTGTTCTAGGATAGGAGACTAAGGAGATATACAGATCAAATGTACTGCATGGGTTGGGCACGGTGGCTCACGCCTGTAATCTCAGCCCTTTGGGAGGCTGGGGCAGGAGGATCACTTGAGCTTGGGAGGTCCAAGCTGCAGTTAGCTATGATTGTACCACTGCACACCAGCCTGGGTGACAGAGTGAGACCCTGTCTCAAAAACAAAACAGAAAAACAAATGTACTGCATGAATCCCAATTGTGTACTGGATCAAAAAATAGTTATAAAATGCATTGTTGAGACAGGTGGGGAAATGTGAGTAGAGTATTGCTAATTTTTTTTTTTTTTTTTTTTTTGAGACAGTCTCACTCTTGTCGTCCAGGCTGGAGTTTAGTTAGAGTTTCTCTTTTATTCTTTCAATTTTTCTGTATGTTTGAAAAAAATTTGTAATACATTTAAAAAGTACCCCAAAAGCAAAACTCATTCCAAGTCTTATGTACTTTAATGTCAACTAATATTTGCTCTTTCCCATCCCTAGATTCCTTTGTGCTGCTTGTCTACATTGTATGATAAACATCACATTAAATGCAATCTCTCCCCTCCCACCCCCCCTTTTTTTTTTGAGATAGGATCTCGCTTGCTGTGTTGCCCAGGCTGCAGCGCAGTGGTGTGATCATGGCTCACTGCAGCCTCACCCTCTGGGCTCAAGTGATCCCTCCCCAGAGCCTCCGCTTCCCAGTACCCGGGACTATAGGCACGTGCCAATACACCCAGCTATTTTTTTTTCACTCTCGCCCAGGCTGGAGTGCAGTGGCACGATCTCATGTCACTGCAACCTCCACCTCCCGGGTTCAAGTGATCCTCCTGCCTCAGCCTCCTGAGTAGCTGGGACTACAGGCATGTGCCATCGTGCCCGGGTAATTTTTGTATTTTTAGTAGAGATGGGGTTTCACCTTGTTGGCCAGGCTGGTCTGGAACTCTTGACCTCGTGATCCGCCCACCTCAGCCTCCCAAAGTGCTGGGATTGCAGGTGTAAGCCACCATGCCTGGCTATCGCCCAGCTGTTTTTGTATTTAATTTTAGATTCAGGGGGTATATGTGCAGGTTTGAGCATGATGCTGAGGTTTTGGCTTCTTGCATAAGTACTTTATTATATTACTATATAATTTTTATTCACTAAATCTACTTTATGAATCTTTTATTAGGAAACATACTTTTTTTGTGTACAATGTACAATTGAATGTACAGCATTGCTGATTCGATATATCATTATTGGTAGATTTGAGAACACCAAAATACGTTTAAACAAACAAACTAGCAAAAAAAAACCTTTTCTGCTGGCTTTTCTTTTCTTTTTTTTTTAAGACAGGTTCTCACTCTGTTGCCCAGGCTGGTCTCAAACTCTTTGGCTCAAGCGATCCACCTGGCTCAACCTCCCAAAGTGCTGGGATTACAGGTGTAAGCCACTGTGCCCAGACACTTTCTCTTTTTTTCTTAACTCCCTCTTTTTTTCTTAACTCCCTCTTTGGAACTTTTTGCTAGCATTTCTCTGTGTGGATATTCCACCACATCCCCCTGAAGTATGAGTCAAGCAGTGGTGAATCTTTCTGACACATTGAGAAAGCAAATCCAGAGAACACAGAGACTAGGAACAAAATGAGGCAAACCTGAGAAGAAAGCTTAGGGTTCCAGCTTTGTTTCTATTGTTCACTTCCAGAAACTGCCAATTTTGAAAAATCGTCCTGGTCTCTTGCTGCAACTTGATTGTGTTTTTACTTCATGTCCTGTGCCCTTGTTGCTCAGAATCCCAAGAGAGCTGTTTAGAGGCTCAGTTACATGTTTGCTAAGTTTTCGTCTTCTCCTCCCAAGATGAATAGTGTTTTGTTTTGAAATAGCAGGTGTTTTCTGAATCCCATGAAGGGCCAAAAGCTAAAAGTGCTGATCCTGACTCTGATTTCGCTGCGTAACTCCCAGGGGCATCCTGCTCTGATGTCAGGAAGGGAGTCAGGTTAAGAAGAGGTTACCTGGAGGTTGAAGAGAAAATGGACAAGGTAGAAAGACCTTGAGCCCCTCCCTTTGAATAGTTGCCTGCTTAAGGACAATGCTTTAAAATTTTTGAATGTATGAATACCTTCTAAAGAAAAAACCTATAGACATCACATTCTCCAGTTTAACTTTGTTTATTCCATTATATACGTTTTTGGATAGTCGAGATCAGTTGATTTTTTCCTGATTTTTACACATGGACATAATCCTCATCCTTGTCATTTTTATTGGCTGAAGAGTAGAGTTTGATAGGATCTGGCTAAGCAAATGACACTTTGTTGATTATTAGGTGGCTTCCAGATTCTTATTATTTAATGATAGGCTTGTAAATGTTTTTGAGTCCATTTATTTTGTTTTGCTTTTAGATGAATTCATCTACCAAATCAGAGGCAATGGACCATGCTACCGCTGTTGTTACATATTAACAGAATATGTTCCAAAAAAAGATTGAACCAATTTACAATGTATATTTCAACTGTTTCCTCAAGCCTCAGAACTTTTTTTTTTTCAGTTTAGTGGTTTTTGATAGTTTAATAGGCAGTTTAAGGGCTCCTTTAAAGGTCAACTTGCTTCCCTTTAATTGTTGTATTTTTGAATTGCATCAATTCAGTTTAAACTCATATTTATTGAATGCTTACTGAATGTAAATCACTATTCTGGGAGCTGCAGGTAGGTGACTCAAGATGAGTAACATTATCTCAGCCTTCAAGGATCTTAAAATCTAATATGAGAGTGTAGGGGGAGATTTTAGGAGCACAAGAAGGAGGAAACAATGGCTGCAGAGTAAGAAAAGTGCCACAGAAAAGCTACAAAGCAAGCACTGTTGGAGCTTGGCCTGAGGAGGGAGTGTGCGCATCCAGGAGGGGAGATGAAGAGAGCCTTCATGGAGGAGATGACAGTTGAACTGGGTCTTGAAGGATGGCTAGGATTCCATGGGAATGGGGGGGCGTGGCAGGAAGAGAGCACGGGATGAGCAACTTCACACAAGTGGGAAAGCCTGGGATGTGTAGAGAAGCCAGCAAGTAGTTGAGTGTGACGGGTGCGTCGGTTCGGGTCGAAGGAAATGAAGCTGGAGAGGTAGGCTGAGGTGGTTTTGTGGTTCCAGGCTGAACATTTTGAAAAATCACATGCAAATTTTTCTTCCTTTCTGATCATTTTAAAGTATTTCTGAGTAGTTTTTATATGCTTTGTATTTTGAAGTTTTATAAATGATGTGGTTACTACATTGTTCCATTGTGTGTAATGTATTAAGAAAAAATATTTCATTTTTAAATATTCAAAAGCGTGTTTTTTGACTGGGCATTATGTATAGCATACTTTTCATTAGCAGTTTAACATCTGTCATCTCTCCACAACTAGCAGGAATATGTGGCTTCATTTTCTTCTAACCTTTTTTTCCCCCTTTTGTGATTAACTCTTTTTCCCATGTGGAATTAATATGCTTGGTATGAGGTGTATGTCTAAGTTAATTTTTCTCCACAGTGAAGTCTAGTATCTTACTGGAGTTTACTAAACATGATGCATTTATCCATCTGTTGTATTTTCAGGTTTACCTTGGTCTTTATGATATTTTTATCTACTAAAACTTTTAACCCACTCTTATGTAGTTTTGAGAGTCATATATATTTTTTAATTTGGTGGGGTTAAGGAAAACTTCAGCAATTTTCGTGGGGTATCTTTCCATTTGTTCATGTGTTCCTCTTTCTCATTTTAGGGTATTATAGTTTCTTCTCAATAATTCTCTTGCGTCCTGAGTTAATATTTCAAATACGTAACATTTTGATGCTGTTGTTATTGAATATTTTTAAGTTTGTATTTTCCATCTCGACTATGGTTTGTTTTGTATGAACTGGTTATATCCAGCAGCTTTGTTAAATCCACTTACTCTATCTAGTAACGTTTTTTGATTGAATATATATGCATTTGTAGATTTACTAGTGTCATCTGCAAAACAACTTTTTCTTTTCAATGTGATAGATATTTTATAGCTGTCTCATCTTGCGTTGCTCTCAGTAGCAGTTCTTGTGTCTCAGGGAACACTATTAAGTGTAACGAGGTTTCTCAAGGACCTCCTGGGCCAGGGACTTTTCTGTTCTTTCCAAGGAGCTGTGAAAAAAGGAAGCAGCTGCCCAGATTTATAGAAGCAGAGCTTATTAGGGCTGGATGGGACCTAACAGGTTCTCTAGACCTGGGCCTTCATTTGAGAGATGAGGAAACCAGACCTAGAGAGGTGTGAATTTGCCAGAGTTCACACTGCTGCAGTGGAAGGAGGTGGTTGAGCTTTTACTCTTATTTTTTTTTATGGTACATATTACATACAGTACATGTTTTCATTTGGGAAAGTTACTTGGTTTGACAGTTTTCCAAGTTTACCCAACATTAAATTTTGGTAACTATGCAATATCCTTAAAAAAATTATTTTCAAGTAATTATCTGAAGCTCTAGAAAAGGTTACCCCTCTATATCCTCACTCTCCTAGGTGGTTGAGGGAAAAGAGAATAAAGAAAAGTTGTGGGGTTGGGGCTGGGACAGGGAGGAAAGGGTATTTTAGTCCTTGATCCTTAGTAGGAGGGCCTATTTTTAAGCTTCATAATGTCAGTTTTAAAAGCAGTGGTTTTCAAAATAACCGCAGACGAAAGTCCCCTTGAAATGGATGCCTTTCTGGAATTGACCTATTTTGAGTTTAGCTGTTACCAGAAGGGTTCAGAATCTCGAATGCTCTTAAATGCATTTACTTTTCAGACAAAGTGGAAATTGAGTGCATAATCCACATGGGTTCCAGATTCAGGTTAAATTTAGAAATTTGGGGAGTTGTGGAGAGAAGACATGAAATGAGTCAATCATTGTTGTTTTACAGGTTTGTCTGAATCCAGGTTAATTATGTTTCCTTCTTTATTGAATTATAATTTGTATATCCAGGTTAGTTTTACAAATTAGATCAGACCCTCAGTCCATTTGAGAGTAGACTCAGAGTCAGAATTATTTGCCCCCTTTGCTGCTTTCATACCACCCTTTAGTAAACAGTCCTCAAGAATGTCCTTATGTCGGGGAGGGCAGACCTCAGAAGTTAGCAAGAATTCCAAGCTCACTGTAAACCTTTTGTTTAATGGTTTACTCAAATCCAGATAGAAATTCTACCAAAATGCCAGCCTGTATTTCAGCTCCTCTTTCTTGGAGTCTTTAGGATGGTGGGAAAACAGGCAGAAGTGAGCTGTTTAACATTCCAATAATTATTAATAATAGAAAATGTATCCTGCTAATCAGGCACTCATTTGCATCCACTGATAAAACTAGGTCATTGGAGCCAAGGAAAGGTACCGTTCACTAAAGGAAAGACCAGTAGATAGTCAGGCATGGTGGCGTGTGCCTGTAGTCCCAGCCACTCGGGGGCTGAGGCAGGAGAATCACTTGAACCAGGGAGGTGGTGGTTGCAGTGAGCGGAGATCGCGCCACTGCACTCCAGCCTGGGTAACAGAGTGAGTGAGACTCTGTCTCAGAAAAAAACAAAACAAAAAACAGTGGAATATTGGGCTAAGCTCTTAACACATTATATTTAGAGATTGCAACACTTCAATATTTACTGGAATACTCCTTCTATAAAACGGTCTCTTTTGCCTTGTTTTATTTTGGTAACTAAGTGAATGCTGGGTTAGCCATAAAGGTAGCTTGCTGCATTTCTATTTCTTGTGTTCTAAATCACTGAATAATTTTTAAAAAAATTAGTTCTAAAGCATTTCCAATTAAAAAGGAAGGCTTAACATTTATTAGGGGAAGTCAAGGGGAGAGGTAGTGAGGAAAGTACCAGAAACCACCAACAGGTGTTTCGGTTACGTTGAACAAAGAATCAGCTTGATATGCAATCCCTGGGAAGAGTTTGTAAATTCCTGAAGGAGGGTGAGAGCTGGAGGGGACACAGTGAGCGGAAATGGTGAGCGGAAATCAGTGGTTCCTGAGGCACAGAGGACTTGGAGGCTTGCCCTCAGCTGAGGACCTCGGAACAATTCCTGAGCAAGTTGCTTTCTTGATAGACAAGGATGCATCTGTAGGACCACTGCTGTTAATCTGTGGGGCAATGAGAATTGATCCTACTGCAAGAAAGAGAGTAGGATAAGTCAGAAGACATGGAACTTGTATCCCTAGAGGACATCGCAACTGGAAAAATAGCTACCATTTATGAAGGCCTACCTGGTCTCTTTGCATTCATTATCTTGAATTTGCACTAAAATTCTGCAAGAAAGGTCATAGTAGTCTATTTTACAAATAAGGAAAATTAAGCTCAGGGAAGTTATTTCATAAGGTTGCACAACTAGTAGGTGGTAGAGCTAAGTTTAGACCCAGGTCTGTCCTACTCTGATAGGCATGCTTTTTCCACACGGCCCTCTCAAGACTGTGTAAAATGCCAGAGGGCTTTCTGGAGCTTCACTTCCCAAAACTGCTAAATTTAAATTAATTAAAATTAAAGTTGAAAAATCAGTTCCTAGGTTGCACTGCCCACATTTCAAGGGCTCAGTGGCCATGTGTGGCTAGTGGCTACTATACTGGACCAGCACGGATTAGAATGCTTTCTTCATTGCAGAAAGTTCTATTAGTGCTGGTCTAGAGGTCATTCAGTTTTGCCCCTTTATTTAATTTTTTCCCCCTTTCATTCCACAAAGGAGAAAATGAGGGACAAAGAAAGGAAGTAACGTTCAGCATCAGACAGCTAATTAATCCAGTTTTTTGGACTGGTTGCCTGTTAGATTTTCCCATGCCCCACATTCTTCCCTTAAAAAAATGAACAGAATGGAAATGTGAGAAATGGAGTGACTCTGCTACTCTCCCAGCTTTGCCTGGCCTTTAAACTAGATTCTTTCTCCCAAAGAATCCTGCATTTTAACAAGTTCAAAGGGCATGTCCGGATTAGTTTCCCCAAAGGAAATGAAATATATTTGTTGGAAAGGAATTCCATTCTTAATGTATGAAATAGCACTTGGATTCCCTCTGGTTCTTTCTCTGACTTCCTACCAAGCGCTTTGTAATTGAACTTGCAGCTGCTAACCATTTGTCTTCCAAAGGACACCAACTTCAAACAGTTCAAATGACAGAGGGATGTATACTTTGAATGCAAGCAGCTGCCTGTTATTTGCTATTGATTCAAATGGCATTTATGTTAGAGGCAAATAGATTTAGATTATGGCCAAAATTACAACAATAGATTTCTAACTTGTATGTTAAGAGTAAGATGTATTAACAGTCATTGAACTGATGTTTAGTGTTTAACTCATACATACCAGGCACTGGGTTGCAAGATGAACTAAAAGGACTTTTGCTGAAATGGAAAAAGGTGTCGTATTATGGACAAGTTGAATGCATTTTAAATTCCTGTCTGAATTATATTGCTGGTATTTGCCATCCATGTACCTTCCTGTTGAGCCTTGAAATTCAGTAAAAGCCTCAGTGTGGATCATACTTCATAGCTCTGAAGTAAAGTGAGGAGTCATGTGCAAATGTCCTTTTAGTAGATGCTATTAAAAGGCATTTAAATTATACACTCCAGTGTCTAAATGACAGTCTGAAGTGTATGTGTGTTTGGAGGATGGGCAAGTGGGAGCAAAAGGAGGCATTGTGCTGGGGCGATTGATATTTTTAGGAAGCCTAAATGTAATGTTTGATTTCAGTATAACTAACAGACTCATGGTTTAGAAAAGTTGTCTATCAAAAACTGAGAAATTGAGGTTTTGGTTTCTTCTTAAAGAAATGTTCAAGTCATGTGCATGAGTATGCTCAGAGAGATTAAAAATGGAGAGAAATTGGAATGGTGGCAAGGTATCCAGGAAAGTACCTGTCTTCTCTGAGAGTCCAAGGGCAGGAGTAGAAAGGACTTTAAAGATGGTGGCAACAGGCTGGGTGTGGTGGCTCACGCCTGTAATCCCAGCACTTTGGGAGGCTGAGGCGGGCGGATCACCTGAGCTCCGCAGTTTGAGACCAGCCTGACCAACATGGAGAAACCCCATCTCTGCTAAAAATACAAAAAATTAGCCGGGCGTGGTGGTGCATGCCTGTAATCCCAGCTACTTGGGAGGCTGAGGCAGGAGAATCAATTGCGCCACTGCAGTCCAGCCTGGGCAACAAGAGTGAAACTCCATCTCAAAACAAAACAAAACAAAAAAAAGATTGTGGCAACAGCTGGAAGGGGTCCCCAGGAGCTCTGACACCGGGTTTTCTAACTGCCCAACATCACGGGGTTGGGGAGCAGAACATCCAGAGGGCTCCGTGTATTGTTTTGTAGTATAGGGTCTAACTTCTAGAAAGTTGGGAATAGGCTTCTGAGAGTTTTGGAGTCAACAGGCCTGAATGCAGAATGATCAAAAGAAGATGGCTATTCCTCTCAGAGTGGTGCTGGTTTTGGGGGCCAGCAGTGCAGTGAAAAGCCCAATTTCCCAATCCTATTTTGAATATTTCTGCCCCGACAAGCGTTTCATTTGACTCCAGAGACTAACCACTCTTCCAGAGGGTCTAAAAGTCTTCAGGCTTCAGAATTTTTAGGCCATAGTGCTTTGGAATAACAGTCCCTTGTGTAGA
Source organism: Pan troglodytes (assembly GCF_028858775.2). NCBI lineage: Eukaryota > Metazoa > Chordata > Mammalia > Primates > Hominidae > Pan > Pan troglodytes. The sequence continues at coordinate 58,404,129 of NC_072414.2, forward strand.
AAAGTGTGAGATCTGAGCTTTTTTTCTGGTCAACCTGTGAAGTCACTGCATGACCAACTCTGTGCCTCAGGTTTTTTCTCTGCAAAGTGGGAGTGATGGTAATGGCTTCCTACCTTTCAGGGTTTGTATATGAGCTGCACATAGTTTCATGGGTTACTACTCAGCATGCTTTCAAGCAAGTAGAGATTACATTTTATTGTTGAAAGGAATCTTGGATGTGTTCTGTTGTAATCTTACCTTGAATCCAGGGCTACAAAGAAGGGTTAAGGCTAGATATGGCTCATGCCTGTATTTCCAGCTACTTAGAAGGCTGAGGTGGGAGGATTACTTGAGCCCAGAAGGTTGAGGCTGCAGCGAGCTGTGGTAGTGTCACTACACCCCAGCCTGGCCAACAGAGCAAGACTTTGTCTGTTAAAAACAAAACAAAAGAAAAGAAAAACCAAAGAAAGGTTAAGAGAAGTTGGCTATGTCACACAGTATGTTCTATTTGGAATTTTGTGACTTTTGAGTAACATAACCTAAAGACCGTGTGGCACAGTGGAAAGGCTTTGTAGCCAGCAGACTTTGAGTTTGAATTCTGACCCTGCCTTACTATGTCTGTGGTCTTGTGCAAGTGCTTTTACATCCTTGCGTCTGTTCCCACATCTGTAAAATGGGCATAACAACATTTATCCAACAGAAAGGATTCATAGACACTCTGTGTGTAAACTGCTTTTTGTGATTAACAAGACTAATGATAACAGCCAAGATTAGATCCCCAGTGCAGGTTGCCTTACTTTCTATCAGGTGAGAAGGAGAGAAAATTCTTAGTTCCCAAAGAACTTCCAGTGACGGGGCTCTTCAGCTGCTCTTTATCTAACAGACTTAGAATAGAGACAACACCGGGCATACTTGCAATTTTTTAGGATGTGCAGGAAGCAAAAGAATTATTTTCAGTGAAACAGGAGTCTGCAAAAGGTGCCTTAGGAAACAACTGCCACACAGTACATCCCAATATAGACTCCTCCCAGCTTCTCTAGGGCAGCCATCTGCCTGACAGGCCCCACCCAGATAAGCCCAGCTTTCTTCTCCCAAGAGTTTAAGGAAGATTTCCTGATGTATGTGTGCGTGTGTGTGGGGGTGGTATGGGGTTGTGTTGGGGGGGTCAAGAGGGGTGTTAATTTGGGATGAGTAGTCACTGGCTTTTGGTGGCATAACTGGAAGGTAACACTCCCTGTGGCTGAATCCTGATCCCTGTGGGGATCAGCGCATGGTTCATCCAGACATCTTCCTCAGTGGGTCCTGGCCTCTGCTCATACTATGTCTTCTACCGGGGATTCCCTTCTCCACCTCCAATATACGTATGTTGAAATCTTCATCTTACGTCAAAGCTCAACTTGGAGGTCATGTCTTATGTAAATCCATCACAGACCTCTCCTCCACCCCATCCGGGCAGCGGTCATCTGCTCCACCCTCCGGAGCACTCTGTACATATTCCATCACACTTCAGTTACTTATGTAATTGTCTAGTCAGCAGAAGATACTCCTCTCCAAAGGGCAAGGCTTTGCTAACCCCTGTGAAGCCTGGCTTTGAGTTTATGAGGGGTGATTCTTTTCAGTTTATAATTTCTTGGCTCAGGAGGGTCACAGTGTTGGTGGCAACCGTAGCATCTGTCCTGGGAGGCTCTGTATGCTCTTCATTGTTCATACATCCATTTATTTCTTCACTCAGCCACATGAGGCATGTGGGATGTATGTTATCTCTGCTTGATACATGAGGAAACTGATTCTGGTTAAAGGACTTGTGCCTGCCATACAGGCAGCTAAGAGTGCCTATAGTCCTTTGTATTGCCTTTTCAGCCAACAGTCCCATCCCAGCCCAAAGGAAGAAACATTTGGGGAGCATATACTGGTGAGGACATCTTCCCTGTTCTGTGGCATTCTCTTAGCCTTATGCCTGGCACAGAGGAAGGCTCTGGGAATGTTTGGGCCGGATGGATCTGGGAGCCTCTTTTGCATGCCAAGCTGCATACTTATCCCTAGCAAATGCTGGTCTCCTTGATGGATATGTGACATGGGTGGCTGAATTTACATGGCACCTGGTGGCTTCTCACACTCCTCCGCCACGCCTCTGGGGACTAGGATAGGACAGATGGCCACAGACAGGATTCTCAGCTCTGCAAATCACATTTGGGAAAAAGTTAAGTTTGTGCAATAACACAATTTTGGTAACATGGTTTCATGCTGCTGGTAAATTCTATAACACTCTCTGGATAAATCACACTGCAGCAGAACTCACTTGGGAACAGAGTTTAATTTCACTGTAGGTGGCTGTGATTCCCACCCACCAGTCTTCCCACCCCCGCTAATATATCTAGGCTGATAAGGTGAATGCTGTGCTAAGCAGGCTATTTCTGGGCCCAGGATAGAATTACATTATGGTTTTTAAAAAATTTTTTTCTGTATATTTTTCTATTCACAGACCCTTTGAAAGAAGAATTACATTATGTTAATCATCCATTTCCCCATCAGCACCTTTAATTCCTTCTCCCCAGAGTATAACCACTTGTCCTTAAAATGACAGAGGTGGAAAAGATCTTGATAGTTCAGCCTCCTGTATGTATATATGAAGAGGTTGAGGCCCAGAGAGACTGGGCAGCCTACTCAGTTGTCAGATGGCTGGTGAAGACCTGCATCCGGATCCGTTGACTTCTCTCCTGTGCAGGGCCCTTGTTTTTTGCCCTGCCCTACTGCTTAACCTTGTCTTCTGTCTTACAACTAGGGGAGAGTCTATGGCATGTTCAGTTTGAAATGAATAAAAGTGAATACTTGTTCATTGTTAAAGGACCCCAACACAGAACTAATTTCCTGTTAACCCTTACATTTTCTCTTGACATATCTTTGGTGAGGACCATTAAAGGCTTGACACATTTCTGTACAGTGACATGCAGTCCTAGGGGTTAACTCTGTGTGGGTTTGAGCGATAGGATTTAACTTTTAGGAAAAAGGGGAAAAAAGAGAGAAGGTTGATAAGTGTATTTGGAGAGAGAGAAAAAATAGTTAATTTTTCTCTTAACAGTTAATCTGAAATGATAACACAGTTGTGCCTTTTGGCTCTAAAATCACTATATTTTTGATATATAATCCAAAGGCAGGTATCTAGACTGCTGAAGGCTTATTAAAATGTAACAATAGGTCCAAGTCTAGAACTTGAAAAAACTTCTCATTTGTCAAAGAAGTTCCAGTATTCTACATTCTCTTGCTAATGAATTTGGGGAGCCTTGGAAGCTCAGCAACTGGGATGCCATCGACAGGTTTGCGGTCCTCTCTAGTCTGGGGTAGGTCTTAAGGGGAAACTTTTGGGAGGGACACACATACAGTCCAGTGAAACTGTACATGAACTACTCAGGAGACAGATCACTTGGCAGGGATGTGGCAATCTTTGTACATATTTGTTCTGCTTTACTAGCTACATTGTAAGCTTCTGCAGATGAAGAGTTCAGCCTTGATGTCCCATCTCCCGCCCAGGCCTGCCATGTATTAGTTGATCAGTAAAAGTGGAATGAATGAAAGCCAGTGTTAGTTTACAGAGCTTCTGTGGGACAGAAGCTTTGTTCAGTTGAGTTTCCATCAATATCAAATGCAATGTTATGTGCGTTGAGTTTCTTGATAACTGTTCTTGAGGTTTCTTTTTTTTTGTTCCTTTTTGACTGATTAAGCAAGGCTGGACTGGTTGGAGACCCCAGATGGGACCAAGAAATGCGACTCCTGCCTGGATTGTTGTAGGTAGAGTGCTTAATATGGGGCCTGGCATGAAGGAAGTTGGGAGTATTATCTGGTCAACTGGAGTTTAGTTATTAGGTTGTAAATGACTATGGTAAGTACAGATGTCATGAATATACTAGGGTCTCAGGGTCTGAAAGAGTTAAAGCTCCTCTCAGAATAGCCCAGGCAGTTCCCAGGAAGTAGCTTCTTAGGCAGGATGTGGCAAACCAGTGGGTAAATGAGAGCCCTTCTCCTTTGGAAGAAAAGGAAGTAGGTGGGGAGAAGTGAAGAGGAAGAGCTTGGTAGACAAATCTTTTTATCTGCTTCTTTTTTAAGTGCCAGACAGACCCTGCAGATTTTTGATCCAAAGTGACCAAAGTCCTAAGAATGCCAATAATACTGGTTTTGCTATTGTCTTTTCCCTGCAGCTAATAACTACTCAAGTTTAAGATCCACTAGAGTGTTGTTTCAATAGATTTTGTTTTCTAATTTTGATCATTGGTGTATTCTTCAGTGCGCTTTCAAGGTTCACAGTGAATGTGGTGTCATCCAAAATCACATTCTTTTCTAACCAAGGATAAGTCAGAAGAAAAGATATATATATATATATATATTAGAAAAGTGTCTCTTTAATGTGTTTACCTATTTATCCATTTTAAAACACATTCCCACCCATTCTCTGTCCAGGTGCTCATAACAGTCCCTTGTGATACAGGACAAGAGTGTGCTTCCATTTAAGGCAGGAGAGAGATCTTGCCCATGGTTAGATGACCAGTTACCAGCAGAGTTAATAGAGGGCTCCAGACCCTCTGACTTCAAGTTCAGGGTTGTTTCCACAATTTTGGTTCTTTTTGTTAAGAATATAGTTTATACGTTGGAGACAAATTATTGATGGAGGCTGCAATTTTGCAAATAAAAATAACCCTCAAAAATCCAGTAATGTATATGTGAAATGAAATAGGTGAACTGAATTTGGTGAGCTTTAGTGTCGCTGTAAAAGCAACTATCCTTTGTAAACTTATTGCATAGCTAATAATGTAAATCAGTGTTGTGTTTAGGAATCAGCTCCAGGACTATGGTTTGATATGTGGAAACACCTCTGCGTTTGCTGTGGGCTGGTAGACAGAATGGGCTGGACTTGGCTGTACTGTGAAAGGCTTCTTTGAGCTGGTTCTTTGACCAGGTAATGAAAACGTTAAGCATCTAAAAACGAAGTCTTTAGGAGGCTTCCAAGGATCTGGAAAGCTGAACTCAGCAATTTTTAGACTTCAGTTTTCTGGACAGGACAGCTCTTCTAGTCAAGGAAGCCAGTATCTCCTGCATTTGTGTAGCTCTTGACTCCATTTCTTTGAAGGTTTCAAATGATAATTTTTACACTTACCCAGATAATCTACCCTGCCTGAGCACATAATTGGTAATTTGGCCCAAAAACTGCATACTTAGATTGCATCCTGGTCACACTGATATCTTACATGCATTTTAGATATTTAAATATTAAAACAAATATTCTTATGGCAATTTTTGTTTGTTTTGAGATGGGGTCTTGCCGTATTGCCCAGGCTGGAGGGCAGTGGCTATTCACAGGTGCAGTCGTAGTGCACTGCAGCCTGAAACTCCTGGCTTCAAGCCATCCTTACATCTCAGCCTCCTGAGTAGCTGGGACTACAGGTGCATGCCACTGTGCCTGGCCCTTGTGGAAATTTTATTTATTTATTTATTTTATTATTTTATTATTATTATTATTTTTTGACAGAGTCTCTCTCTGTCGCCCTGGCTGGAGTACAGTGGCGTGATCTCGGCTCACTGCAACCTCCACCTCCCAGGTTCAAGCAATTCTCGTGCCTCAGCCTCTAAAGTAGCTGGGACTACAGGTGCTCGCCACCACGCCCAGCTAATTTTTGTATTTTTAGTAGAGACAGGGTTTCACCATGTTGGCCAGGCTGGCCTCGAACTCCTGACCTCAGGTGATCCACCTGCCTCGGCCTCCCAAAGTGCTGGGATTACAGGCATGAGCCACCATGCTCGGCCCCTTGTGTCAATTTTTAGAAGCTAGGTTGTCAGGCTGCTCTTTGCTGAACCCTAAATATCCTGAAGCCTTCTGGGCTGGTGTCTAGGACCATCTTGATCCTAAGGGAATAAGCTTGACTCTTCTCTTCTTGGTGCTTCAGCACTGCATTTTCCTCAGTGGGATTGGAACAAACATTAAAGCAAAACAAAAAGTTGTAAATGAGACTTAGGGCAACTAACCTGCTCTAGCCAGAATGAAAAATTTGTTGATGTTTAAAGTTCTCTGACCTCCCTGTGTCTACCTGTTCATAATACTAAAACAAATTATGAACTTAAGTAATAAGAAAAAAGATTATGGCAGATTTCACACAGCTAAAATAATTACAAGAATTCAGCAACCACAAAAATATTTCTCACTGCAAATTCTCATCCATTTCTGTATTGTAGGCATTTTTTTTTTCTTTTGGTTTTAGTGTTTATTGTATACCTCACACTGGGTTAGACTCAAGTTTGGGGGATACTTCCAGCTTAATTGAGGGTATGAGCATGTAATTGCAAGGCATTGTGACACATGCTCTAACTCTGGTGTGTGATACAGCACAGGCTATGGGAACTCAAAGGGTGAGTGACTAACGCTGTCTTGAGGAGTGAAGGACTGTATCCCCAAAGCAGAGATCTGGGACTGTCTTGGGGTTTTGGGGTCTTCTGTTTTGTTCTTATTTTTTTCTTCTTCTTCTTTTTTTTTTTTTTTCCTGTAACCTTATTTATGGTGAAGGGACTTTTTTTTTTTTTTAATTGTTTACACTTGCCCTTTTGATATCCTCTGCATTCGTGGCTCTTATCATCATCTTAGACTTGTGAACCTGCCTCAGGTCTCTGTTAGGAGTTTCTGGCCTATCTGGTCAGCCACATACTGAGTAGCTCCACACGTAGAGCCTGCAGGTTATCTCCAACTCACCTTTTCCAAAAAATAGATTTATAATCCTCTTGTCGCCTGTGATGACCTCTCATGCTAACTACCCAGAGTCAGGCAGACCTCATAGGTTAAACGCACAGTCCTCTGTAAGACTGCCCTTCATAAGACTGTTACAATCTAAGGGGTTTCCTGACCACACACACTTCTGTTGAACTAGCTACAAATTGGGGTTTTCACTATCCTCTCAGGTTCCATAGTTTGCTAGAGCAATTCACAGAACTCAGGAATGCACTGTACTTCTGATTACAATTTTATTATAGCAAAAAGGGTACAAATCAGGAGCAGCCAAAAGAAGAGGCATATAGGGTAAGGCCTGGGAGGGTCCCAGATGTAAAGCTTCTGGTGTCTTCACCTCTTGGAATCAGGGCACAGTCACTCTCCTAGTACATTGAGGTGTAACAATATGCACAGAGTATTATTAACCAGGGAAGCTCCCCTGAGCTTCAGTGTCCAGAGTTTTTACTGGGGCCCCATTACATAGGCATGATTGATTGAATCATTGGCCATGTGATTGAACTCAATCTCTAGCCCTTTTACTCACTGCAGGTTAGGCTGTGTTACATGGCTCAGAGCCCCAACCTTGTAATCACATGATTGGTCTTTCTGGTATGGCCAGCCCCCATCCTGTGTCTTTTTTTTTTTTTTTTCTTCCCCAGTCATCTTTTATTTGGAGGTTAATTCCCATTAGGATATGAAAGGATTCAGCGACGATCGAGATTGTGTTCCTTATGGAGGGGCTCGGGCCAAGAAGGTCATGGCGGGGAGTGCAGAGCATGCCCTCTTCTTCAGTGGTACTTGCATAGCCACTTGTGCTTGAGCTCCTTGTAGGAAAGGCAGTAGCTGAAGAGCACGTAGCCTGCCAGCACCATGGTAACCCCTGAGATGCTCCCCTTCTTCATGTTGATGCACTGCTTGTAGTACCAGTAATAACCTCTTCAAAATGCTCCGGCAGTGCCACTATTGCTGAAGTCCTGCATCAAGCTCCAGCTTGGCAGCTCCCCTAGTTTGACCTCCAGAAGTTTCTTGTTCTTCACTGGTATGACTGATGCCATCTTGGAGTCCTGGTGTCCACTGTCCCTGTGTCATCTTTTTAAGCAAACTGTGGGCCCACATTGAATCACCTTATTGGCGTAAACTATCAGGGCCCACTGTGAATAACAAAGACACTCCTATTACTTGAGAAATTCCAAAGATTTAGAGGTTACCTCCAGAAACCAGGGACAAAGGCCAGCCTTTTATTCTTTTATTCTATAATAAAGAATAAAAACTCTTTATTATACAACATCCTCCTAACCCCCAAAGCTGTCTAGTCCTCATCTTTGTGATGTGGTAAGTCAGATCCCCCTGGATGCCCAGCCAGAAACCTGGCATCACCCTCAACTCCTCCCTCCCTCCCCCCATATCCAGATCATCGCCCAGTCTTGCCAACTCTGCCTTCAGTTTCTGTCCCAGCTCTTTATTGCCTGGCTACTGTGGTGTTCAAACTCTCATCTTGTCTTGTTTTCCTTGTTGCCTTCAAGCTGACTTTCCTGGCTTGGCTCTCCCATTTCTAAGTTGCCAGACTCTTGGTTCCAAAATATAAAACTGATCTTGTCACTTTCTTTAGAATTTGCTGTTGCAGAACAATGTGTGTATTATAATTCCATTTTCGTTAAACAAAACATACTATATATATTCACTGGAAATGTATTTCAAAGAAATCTAGAAGTGTATATATTCTACAGTGTTAACAGTAGTTATCTGAGGGAAGGTGGAACATAGAGTTTTACTTTAGACTATACATTTCTAGACTAGTTGGATTTTTTCATACTGAGCACACATTAGTTTTTTTAGGCCTGGTAATATTACAGAAGTCAAATTACAGAAGTCACCCTAGCTCCCCACTCGCCTTCTAAACCTAATTCTTTAGCATGGTGTGCTGTGCCCTTCATGGTCTAGCTCAGTTTACCTGCAGCCCCATCTCATCACTCACCTGGATGCATCCACTCTCAGGATATTCTCAGGATTAAACTTGGGGATTACGTTTTCTGACCTTCACTTTCCCTCCCTTATCTTAGATGGAATTAGGGAGTTTTTCTGTATGTTCCCATAGCTCCCCATGCCTACCTTGCTTTTAGCATTTTGACCTACCCTACCCTGTAGGTTGTTGTTATACTTGTTGTATAGTTGTTGCTGTACTTCTTAGTATCCTTTCCTATGTTTGCCTTACATTGTGATACACACCCCCCCACAATCCCCCCCAAACACACACACCCACCCACACACCCACCTTTCAGACTGCCTTGTGAGGACAGGGATCTTGTTGTCTTCATAGCCTAGCCTCTAGTATACATAGTGCTTGTCATGGAGTAGACGCTTCATAGTAAATCTGCATTGTATTTTCACAGCTGTAGGCATAAATGGATGTAACCCAGAGATTCACTCAAGTTACCTATCCCGTGCCCTTTTCTAGATTGGAGCACTCCCCGAGGTTTAGATTCTCATCGTCAGTTCTGCTGTGGGACTCACATTTCCCTTCCTATGTTTTTTCTCTTTTTGCTCTGTTCTTGAACTAGCTTGGAATTTGGCTCCTTTTCCTTGGTTTCCACTAAACAACAGTGAGAACAAAGTATACACAAAGCTATTTGTGTGCACAGCAGATTGGACTTGGAAGGTCTGGGGTGGGGAGGGTATATTATATTACAGCAATACAGGTAACTTAAAATCTAATGGTGTTAGGTGTCTTTGGTCTTAAATGACCTTTGCTACCCTGCCATGGTACCTCCTTTCCTTCTGCTCTTGCTGCTCTTAACGAGTCCCCAAACAAGCTTTTCTCATTTTATTTTGCAACGTAATTCAGCTCTCCAGCTGCACCTCTACATGCTGTTCAGGGCTGCTTCTGCCCACCCCAAGGCTGAGGAGCAGTCCCTTCTAAACTATGGGCAAGCTTTCTGGTTCTCTAGTAGGACCAGATCCCACTGTGAACAGGTATTGTTAGCCCAAAGACTTATTTCCCCACCCCACATCTTTTTTCAGAAGACAGAAGCAAGCACTATCAGTTTTGGTTTTAATTAAGTTTCTTTCTGTGATATTACTTCTTCTAGGTAGGTTTTGACTTTACTAGACCGATTGCTGTTAATTTGATGGTCTAACTAGTAGTTTTCTACCCCTAGTTTAACATGTTGAATGTTGACCAGGTGCAGTGTCTCACGCCTGTAATCCCCGCAGTTTGGGAGGCTTAGGTGGGTGGATCACCTGAGCCCTAGAAGTTTGAGACCAATCTGGGCAACATGGTGAAACTCTGTCTCTACAGAAAATTACAAAAATTAGCCAGGCATGGAGGCACGTGCCTGTAGTCCAGTTACTTGAGAAACTGAGGTGGGAGGGAGGATCGCCTGAGCCCAGGAGATTGAGGCTGCAGTGAGCCATGGTTGCACCACTACACCCCAGTCTGTGCAACAAAATGAGACCCTGTCTCAAAAAAACAAAAAACCAATGCTTAAGTGAGCACCTGTATTGACTTCCAGTCCTGATCCTGAAATCAGGATTCCCTGAAGGTTGTTGGAAAGTGATCTGGGGGTAGGGTTTTTTCCCAGAGGTGATGCGTGCTCAGGGATGAGATTTGCTGACCCTCCTGTGTGTATTTGGGCAGGGAGAAGGGTCCAGCTGTAGCAAACAGCTGTTCTTGTATATAAGGGGGAAGCAAGTCTGGAGAATTGACAGTTTCTCCTGTGGACTAGAATTGGAGACATATTTTGAGTGCTGTGTTTCATCTGACTGTATCTTCCTGCCCTTGGGTGTGCTTCTGGGCACTGGCTACTGACCTTTTTGCCTTGGGGACTCGACTGTACTTATGGTTCTGTTAAAGTTGGAGGGTGTCCAGGTTCTTGGCATCTTCAACAGAGAATTGGACAAAATGCACAAAGCAAGGAAGGGACGAAGGGATTTATTGAAAATGAAAGTACCCTCCACAATGTGGGAGCGGTCCCAAGCATAGGAGCTCAAAAGGCCCCGTTGCAGAGTTTTTGGGAATTTAAATACCCCCTAGAGGATTCCATTTGTTATTTTGGGTATGCGCTATGTAAATGGAGAGGTTAAAGTAAAGTTACAAAGTCATTTGCGGCCTATGACCTATGGAGAGGATATTTCCTGTTATAGCTGAAGAGTGAATTGGCCTTATGTTCCCTACCTCCAGACCCAATTTTCCTGCCTCAGTTCTGAGTTATGAGGTTTAACTGATTGGGTCACATTGGATCCTGTACCTTCTCCCTCATTGAAGAGCAAACTGCATTCCTGATTGATAGACCAGCACGGGCCATTATTATACAGGGATTTTCTAAAAAGCTCTTTTTCTTTTTTTAAATTTATTTAAACTATTTTTTCCTCATTATGACTGGAAGGATAAAAGATATTTTTCTATATCAGCTTCTCAAGAACAGGGAATGGGTAATGTCCAGTACGTCATCTTTCTAACGCCATAGCCAGCTTGTCTTTTCAGTAACAGCCAGCCCCACTGTTTAGTGGTCACCACCAGACCCAGGGCTCCCTTTGTTTTTCTGATGCTGACCACATTTTTTTTTTTTTTTTTGAGACGGAGTCTCGCTCTGTCGCCCAGGCTGGAGTGCAGTGGCGGGATCTCAGCTCACTGCAAGCTCCGCCTCCCGGGTTCGCGCCATTCTCCTGCCTCAGCCTCCCGAGTAGCCGGGACTACAGGCGCCCGCCACCACGCCTGGCTAATTTTTTTGTGTTTTTAGTAGAGAGAGGGTTTCACTGTGTTAACCAGGATGGTCTCGATCTCCTGACCTTGTGATCCGCCCACCTCAGCCACTCAAAGTGCTGGGATTAGAGGTGTGAGCCACTGTGCCCGGCCTTTTTTTTTTTTTTTTTCCTTTTTATTTTTTTTGAGACAGAGTTTCACTTTGTTGCCCAGGCTGGAGTGCAATGGCGCAGTCTTGGCTCACTGCAACCTCTGCCTCCTGGGTTCAAGCGATTCTCCTGCCTCATCCTCCCAAGTAGCTGGGATTACAGGCGTGCACCACCATGCCTGGCTTCTTTTTTGTCTTATAACTTCTGGTTTTTTTTTTCCCCCTCTCCCTCCAAACTCCATCACCTTTCCTTTTGTACTTCTACAGAAGCCTGATCCTTTAAAAATTATCTGGCTGGGCGCGGTGGCTCACACCTGTAATTCTAGCACTTTGGGAGGCCGAGGCGGATGGATCATCTGAGGTCAGGGATTCGAGACCAGCCTGGCCAACATGGCAAAACCCCGTCTCTACTAAAAATACAAAAATTAGTCGGGCGTGGTGGTGCATGCCTGTAATCCCAGCTACTGGGGAGGCTGAGGAAGGAGAATTGCTTGAACCTGGGAGGTGGAGGTTGCAGTGAGCTGAGATTGTGCCACTGCACTCCAGCCTGTGTGACGGGAGCGAGACTCCATCTCAAAAAAAAAAATTTTCATATGCGGCTAATAAGAAACACATTTTATATACTGGGGCAGAAGGAACCATAGGCTGTCACTTGTTTTAAGCAACAATATGACACCCCCTGTCTGATTCAGGATGTTATTCAATATTTGAGGAAAGTCTTTGTGAGTGGGTGGTCCTCATGACTCCAGAGGCTCCTCTGTGTGTGTGTATGTGTGTGTTTTTCAACATGACTGCAGAAATATGTTGTGGGAAGGTAATTCATGTGATTTCAGAGGACTGTTTGATTCTCAGGGGGTGTTTTTGTTTGTTTGTTTCTTTTTAAAGGATAGGAATATGTGATTCTTATTCTATCTGGGATTCTTTTTAATCAAACCTGTTTTTATGACATAAACAAAAAAATGTCTGTTGGCTTGGAAACTACCTGATTTACAGTGAAATTAAAAATAAATGCCTTGGCCAGGTGTGGTGGCTCACACCTGTAGTCCCAGCACTTTGGGAGGTGAGGTGGGTGGATCACCTGAGGTCAGGAGTTCGAGACCACCCTGGCCAATATGGTGAAATCCTGTCTCTACTAAAAATACAAAAATTAGCTGGTCATGGTGGTGGGCACCTGTAGTCCCAGCTACTCCGGAGGCTGAGGAATGAGAATCACTTGAACCTGGGAGGCGGAGGTTGTGGTGAGCCGAGATCACACCACTGCACTTCAGCCTGGGTGACAGAGCAAGACTCTGTCAAATAAATGAATGAACGAATGAATGAATGAATGCCTTTCAGCCGTGCACAGTGGCTCACACCTGTAATCCCAGCACTTTGGGAGGCCAAGGTGGGTGGACCACTTGAGCCCAGGAGTTTGAGACCAGCCTGGGCAACATGGCAAAACCCAGTCTCTACAAAAAGTACAAAAATTAACCAGGCATGGTGGCCCAGCTACCCCAAACGCTGAGGTGGGAGGATCACCTGAGCCTGGGAGATCAAGGCTGCAATGAGCTGTGACTGCACTGCTGCACTCCAGCCTGGGTGACAGAGTAACACCCTGTCTCAAAAATAAAATAAAATAAATGTCTTTCAACCTGGGGAAGCCGATTGAAAAGGTAAATAAATTTACCTTATTTATTTTTCAAAATAAATTTACCTGTCCTTTCATTTTCTTATTTTTTTATTTTAAGCTTTATTCCCCTAATACTTACTCTTGGCATATATATATATATATATATATACACACACACACACACACACACACATACATATATATACACACACATACATATATATACATACACATACATATATACATACATATATACACACACATACACACGCGCATACATACATACATATATACACGTGCATATATGTACTTATATAATTTTTATATGTACAATTTTATATATATGTACACACATACACATATATACACATACGCACACATATACACACACACACACATATATATATATAAATTTTTTTTTCTGAAACAGGGTCTCACTTTATCACCTAGACTGGAGTGCAGTAGTGTGGTCTTGGCTCACTGCAACCTTGACCTCCCGGGTTCAAGCGATCCTTCTGCCTTGGCCCCCCAAGTAGTTGAGACTACAGGTGCATGCCACTACACCTGGTGAATTTTTGTATTTTTTGTAGAGATAGGGTTTTGCCATGTTGCCCAGGGCGGTCCCAAACTCCTGAGCTCAAGCGATCCGCTTTGGCCTTCCAAAGTGCCAGGATTACAGGTTTGAGCCACCTTGCCTGGCCTGGCTTATAATCTTTTTTTTTTTTCCTTAAGTGCTAACTGCGAGTTAATGGCTTATAATATTCCTAATCCTAATTCTATACCATTGTCGCTGGGCGCAGTGGTTCACGCCTGTAATCTCAGCACTTTGGGAGGCCGAGGTGGGCAGATCACTTGAGGTCAGGAATTGGGGACGAGCCTAGCCAACATGGTGAAACCCTGTCTCTACTAAAAAAATACAAAAATTAGCCTGGCATAGTGGGGCCTGTAATCCCAGGTACTTGGGAGGCTGAGGTGGGAGGAACACTTGAACCAGGAGGTGGAGGTTGCAGTGAGCTGAGATCGTACCACTGCACTTCAGCTTGGGTGACAGAGTGACTCCATCTCAAAAAAAAAAAATGAACAAAAAACAGCAACAAACCAATTCTATACCATTGTTCACAGATTAGCCCCTACTAGAATGCCTTCTTTCTCTTTTTTTTTTTTGCTATCTCATTATTTTATATCATTCTAGACCAGTTTGAGCCTCATATCCCCACAAAACTTACTCTAGCATATCCTCAACTACACAGCTGCCTGTGTTCTAGGCCCTTTGTGAGAATTAGGGGAACTGTGGTACAGTCATTGCCCCAGAATCTCTTTTGAAGTTGGTGGTAAAACCATAAAAGCAGTAAAGGTAATTAACTACATTGTGCATTTTCCCCAGATTATTTATTGCATGAACAACATGAAAACACGGGGATTAAATCACCTTCTACCCTGCCACAGCAACTGATTTCATTTATCTATGTTTCTTTGCAGTGCTTGTTCGTATACATTCATTTTTTCCCCCATAGGTAATACAATATAATTCATTTGCACCTGAGAGTGTTTGATTGTCAAAATTTCTGATACCTATAAGTGTGTGTGACTTTGGATGAGTCACTTCTCCTGAGACCCAGTTTCTCCGTCTAAACCAGGGGTTTAGACTACATGTCCTGTAAGGCAATAATCATGAAAATATCTTCTGTTGTGGAGTATTTCACAGTTGCTTGAACATTTGTATTGTTATTCTTTACCATAACTACATGGGATTGAGTGGAATATGATATTCCTTTTTTACGGATTGGGAAACTGAAACTGAGGTAGCCAAAGAAAACACTCTTAGGTGAAAATGAATTATATTGTAGTACCTATGAGGGGAAAAAAATGAACGTATATGAACAAGCACTGGAAGGAAACATAGATAAATGACTTTAAGGTTGACTTTTTATCTCTGGTTTTTAGCAGTTTGACTATGATGTGTCTAGGTGTGGGATTTTTCTTTTTTTAAGTATTGCTTAGGGTGCCCTGTGTTTTTTCGATCTGGATGTTTGTTGTTTTTTGTTAATTTTGGGAAATTCTTGGCCTTTATCTCTTCAAGTATTTCTTCTGTCCTGTTCCCTCTTGTTCTTCCAAGACCCCAACTACATATATGTTAGACGATTGGATCTTGTCCTACAACTCTTGGATGCTCTGTTCTGATTTCTTTTATTCTTTTTTTTTGCTTTAGTTTGGTTAATTTCTTTTTTTTTGTTTTTTTTTTTGTTTTTTTGAGACAAGCTGGTCCCAAAGTCTGGGCCTCAAGTGGTCAAGCTGGTCTCAAACTCTGGGCCTCAAGTGGTCCTCCTGCCTTGGCCTCCCAAAATATTGGTATTACAAGCATGAGCCACCGTGCCCAGCCTCCATTTAAAAATTTCTGTTGACCTATCTTCAGGGTCACTGATTGTTCCCTCAGCTCCATGTAATCGGCTAATGAGCCTGTTGACCTCTGATGCCATGTTTTTAAAATTTCTAGCATTTTAATTTGATTCTATTTTTAGTTTTCACCTTTGCTGAAATTCCTCATTTGTTCATGCATGTTGTCACCTTTAACATATTAATCATAGTTATTTTAAGGCCTCTGTCTGATAGTTCCAACATCTGGGTCGTCTGAGTCTGGTTCTGTTTATAGCTTATCTCTTGATAAGGTTGTTCCCCCCCATCCCACCTCCCAGCCCTTCTTGATTTTTGTGTTTTTCTTTCCTTTTTTTTTTTTTGAAACAGAGTCTCACTCTTTTCACCCAGGCTAGAGTACAGTGGTGCAATCTTGGTTCACTGCAACCTCCCTCCCGGTATTAAGCAATTCTTCTGCCTTAGCCTCCTGAGTAGCTGGGATTACAGGTGCCTGCCACCATGCCAGGCTAATTTTTTTTTTTTTTTTTTTCTTTGAGATGGAGTTTCACTCTTGTTGACCAGGCTGGAGTGCAATGGCGCAATCTCGGCTCACCGCAACCTCCGCCTCCCAGGTTCAAGTGTTTCTTCTGCCTCAGCCTCCCGAGTAGCTGGGATTACAGGCATGCACCACCACACCTGGCTAATTTTGTATTTTTAGTAGAGATGGGGTTTCACCATGTTGGTCAGGCTGGTCTCAAACTCCCAACCTCAGGTGATCTGCCCACCTTGACCTCCCAAAGTGCTGGGATTACAGGTGTGAGCCACTGTGCCCCACCCATGCCTGGCTGATTGTTTTATTTTTAGCAGAGATGGGGTTTCACCATGTTAGCCAGGCTGGTCTGGAACTCCTGACCTCAGGTGATCCACCTGCCTTGGCCTCCCAAAGTGCTGAGATTATGGATGTGAGCCACCGCACCCAGCCATGTCTTGTGCATTTTTTTTTTTTTGAGATGGAGTTTTTCTTTTGTTGCCCAGGCTGGAGTGCAGTGGTACTGTCTTGGCTCACTGCAGCCTCTGCCTCCCAGGTTCAAGTGACTCTCCTGTCTCAGCCTCCTGAGTAGCTGAGATTACAGGCATATGCCACCATGCCCAGCTAATTTTTATATTTTCAGTAGAGGTGGGGTTTCGCCATGTTGGCCAGGCTGATGTCGAACTCCTGACCTCAAGTGATCTGCCTGCCTCGGCCTCTCAAAGTGCTGGGATTACAGGCATGAGCCACCGTGTCCAGCCCGTGTCTTGTAATTTTTGATTGAATGTTGGATATTATGTGGTAGAACAGAGAATTAGGTAAATTGTCTTTATCCTCAGAAATGGGCATGCTTTTCTGTCATGCTGTTAGTTTGTGTTAGGCTGTTAGCCAGAGTTGAGCTGGGTTTGGGCTTTCTTTTTAATATTAACTTAAATGCATCACATGCTTCAAATTTCTCCAGTAATGGGTTTTTATCTTGCACTTAGCGGGGAGCCTGAGTTGCATACGTTTATTTTTTTTCTCAGTCTTTCTACTGCTTCTTCAGCTCTGAACTGTCCCTTAATCCTTTGCCACAAAGGGACTCTTTCTCTACACTCTTGCCCCTTTCCTAGGGGTAAGCTGCAGTTGCTTTTTAGTGGTTCTTGGCTTGAAGTAGAGGTAGGGAGGTTCTCATTGTCTTGATCCAATCTCAATCTTTTTTTTTTTTTTTTTTTTTTTTTTTGAGATGGAATTTCGCTCTTGTTGCTGAGGCTGGAGTGCAGTGGTGCAATCTCGGCTCACTACAACCTCTGCCTCCTGGGTTTAAGCGATTCTCCCACCTCAGCCTCCCGAGTAGCTGGGATTACAGGATGTGCCACCAAGCCCGGCTAATTTTGTATTTTTAGTAGAGACAGGGTTTCTCCATGTTCGTCAGGCTGTTCTCAAACTCCCAAGCTTAGGTGATCTGCCCACCTCGGCCTCCTAAAGTGCTGGGATTACAGGCATGAGCCACTGTGTCCAGCCTCCCGTCTCCATCTTTAGCAGACCCTGTGAGTATAGACCTTGGGTTTGGGGTTTTCCCAGCATTCTTTCCCTTCCTCTCTATGGCAGCCAGACTTTGCCTTGTATCTGCGGCAGGTCTTGGGCAGGAGAAAGTTTTGTATACCTCCTTCAGCAGTTAGTAGACTTTTGCTTTCTGTTGGTGTTGAGCACAGCTTTAGGCTTAGATTCTTCATCAACTAGGAGAAGCTGTGCTTCAATACAGTTATTCTTTTGCATAGTTCCTAATGTGCTTCACTCAATTTAGCAGAATTTTTTTTTTTAACCTCTTCCTTGATGCTAGCTGCTTGTGCAAATCACATCTTGGCCGCCTACTCTTCTTCACTTGCTGACAGATGTGTAGGTGAGAAAAGTCTCATAGTCATTGTTCCTGAAAGAAGCTTCCAGACCCACTTCTAGGGCCAGTGACATATGCAGGAAATCAGCTGATTCTGGGCCAGGACAGAGCTGGTCTTTTTTTTAGTGGGGGATGGCAGGCGGCGGGGCAGGGGACATTCAAAATTTATTTTCCAACAGACAGATAGCATCAGCAGGTACAACTACAAGGGTATCTACATAGATCATACATTCACAAGGCATTATTAGTTCAACAGTGAGAAAGCCACTCGTGGGTTTTCTGTAGCAATATCCCACTTCACAGTGTAAACAGGTACTATTTTGTTCACTTACAATTCTGGAAGGAAAGGCACACCTTGCAGGGGGGAAGAAAAGGGGAATCCTAAAGTAAGGTGCAACAATTAAGAGACAACACTTTGGCTAACAATCTTGGATCCACATTTCAGTCAGGGCCTTCCACATAGAGGGGAAAGACTTTTCTCTCAGAAGTTAGAATCTTTCTTCCTCCTCTCTTGTTAAACCGAGAGCAGTGTTTTGTTTGCTCAATATTACATGTACAAAAGGAGATTAGAAAAAAAATGCATCACAAAACCATCTTGAACGTTCAGCTCTTCCTGCCAATACATCACAACTCTTAGGTTTTAGACGGGGCCTGGGAATGCTTCAGTGTTTTTTCTTTTTTTTTTTTTTTAAGTGAAAGCAAGTTTATTGCGAAAGCAAAGGGATACAAGAATGGCTGCTCCATAGGCAGAGAGCAGCCCAGTAGTCTTAAAATAGGAAAATAGACACTATGGCTACAAAAAATAAAAAATAAATGAGGTAGATAAAGCTTTCACACCCAGGACTTGCCTGTTCCAACTTCATAGCCTTCATGAAATATTCATCAAGAAGACAAAAAAAAAACCTTTATAATTACTTGGCATAAGTCACACCAAGAAAATTCAACAAAAAAAATTAGCATGTATACCTATGATAGGAAACACATCCTTCCATGAGTTTCTTCTCAAGAATGAAAACCTAGTTCTTCAGTAGAGTAGGCACTGGCAAACTAAGTCATCTGAGATTTCCTGCTCAGGTGCCCTCTTCTTCTGGGGTTCAGGAAGAGGAAGGCATCTAAGAAGTGTGGGAAAGGACATTGGCACTCTCAGGGCAGAGCTGGTCCTTCACATTGTGGTGAAACTACTAGAAAGAAGAAAAACATGCTTGTGGCTACTCTGTGCCTGTGAAATAGGTGTGAAGCCTTTAGGAGTCAGAAGACCTGGGTTCAACTCTAATAGTCACTTACTCCGTGAACTTGTGCAAGTCACTTCTCTGTAGTTTTTCTTACAGTTAAAACTTTAAAGTTTTGTCCAGTGCTAAAATTCTCTAATCCTAACATATCCTTCTGTAGTGTTACAAGGATAGAACTCTCCAGGTAAATACCAAGGCTGTGCTTTTCTGCAAGCATAGTGGTTAGCTTCCCGTGTTATATGGTTTGAAGCCCTGGTTGTTACTTCTTGCCTGCATATAAACCCCATTGACGATGATCTCATCTTGTTTTTCCTTTAAGAATAAATTGATTGTTTTGTCTTCCCAGGTCTTTGAGAATGCGTAAGTTCCGGCACTAGAAAGTCCTCAGTAAAGTAACTAAAGGAGTATATACAGCTAAGGGCAATTTAAGTCAAAATGTGATAATAAGTAAAAAGTGGTTGTAGAAATTAAATGAGAGTGAAATATTTTTTTAAAAGTTGGAATCATCTAAATGCTAAATGCATATTTAATATTGTTTTGCTATTGTAATCTAATTAGTTAAAAAGAATAACATTTGGGCTGGGGGTGGTGGCTCATGCCTGTAATCCCAGCACTTTAGGAGGCCGAGGCGGGCAGATCACAAGGTCAGGAGATCGAGACCATCCTGGCCAACACAGTGAAACCCCGTCTTTACTAAAAATACAAAAAATTAGCCGGGTGTGGTGGCGGGCGCCTGTAGTCCCAGTTGCTCAGGAGGCTGAGGCAGGAGAATTGCGTGAACCCAGGAGGCGGAGCTTGCAGTGAGCCAAGATGCACCACTGCACTCCAGCCTGGGTGACAGAGCAAGACTCCCATCTCCAAAAAAAAATAATAATAATAATAACATTTGATAGTATTTATTGAACACCTACTGTGAGCTAGATGAGTGTGGGTGAGCTCCTTTAGTCTCCTAACAACCCCATGATGTGTTTACTACTGTTAGCCCCATTTTACTGATGAAAAACCTGAAGCTTAAGGCTTTTAAGAAACCTCTCTGGCCAGGCATGGTGGCTCACCCCTGGAATCCCAGCACTTTGGGATGCTGAGCCTGGCAGATCCCAAAGTCAGGAGTTAGAGACCAGCCTGGCCAACATGGTGAAACCCTGTCTCTACTAAAAATACAAAAATTAGCCGGGCGTGGTGGCAGGCACCCATAAACCCAGCTACTTGGAAAGCTGAGGCAGGAGAATCGTTTGAACCCGGGAGGTGAAGGTTGCAGTAAACCGAGATTGCGCCATTGCATTCCAGCCTAGGCGACAGGGCAAGACTCTGTCTCCAAAAAAAAGAAACCTCTCCAACTTGACGTGGCTGTTCAGTGGCCAAATAGGGCTTCATACCCAGATAGCCTGACTCCCAGGTTCAGGTCAGGGTACATTTTTATGTATCATAAAAGCATAGTTGATGAATTCTCAGAAACCGAACACACCATATAACCAGCCCTCAGATCGAGAACAGGGCATTACTAGCACCCAGGAATTCCCCTCCTTCCCTATATTAGGGTTCACCAGAGAAACAGAACCAACAGCAGTTGTGCGTGTGTGTGTGTGTATGAGAGGGTTATTGATGTTTATTTTAGGGAATTGGCTCATGTGATTATGGAGGTCTGGTAAGCCTAAAATCTGCAGGGATAAGCCAGCAAGCTGAAGACCCAGGGTAGGGTTGCATGCGGTTCAAGTCCAGAGGCAGGCTACCAGCAGAATTCCTTCTTTTGGGCAGGTCAGTCTTTGTTCTCTTAAGGTTTTCAACTGATTGGCTGAGGCCAATTCACATTATGGACAGTAATTCACTTTAATCTAAGTTTACCAATTTAAATGTTAATCTCATCCAAAAAACCCCCACAAAAACCAAAAACATTTTCACAGAAACACCATGGCCCAGCCAAGTTGACACGTAAAATTAACCATCACACACCCCCTCTTAGTTACTTCCCCCTGAAGGGTAATCACTTTCCTAATTTATAATTGCAAAGATTAGTGTTGCCCTTTTTTGAATTTTCTTTCCTTTTTTTTTTTTTTTTTGAGACAGGGTCTCATTGTCACCCAGGCTAGAGTGCAGTGACGCGATCTTGGCTTACTGCGACCTCCGCCTCCCAGGCTCTGGTAATTCTCTCACCTCGGCCTCCTGAGTAGCTGTGATTACAAGCACAAGCCACCACGCCTGGCTAATTTTTCTATTTTTTGTAGAGATGGGGTTTCACTATGTTGGCCAGGCTGGTCTCAAACAACTGGGCTTAAGTGATCCTCCCGCCTCGGCCTCCCAGAGTACTAGGATTACAGGTGTGAGCCAGCATGCCTGGCCTTGAATTTTTGATAGATGGAATGACATAGTGTATTAGTCTGTTTTCACACTGGTTTATAAAGAACTGCCCAAGACTGGGTAATTTATAAAGTAAAGAGGTTTAATTGAATTACAGTTCTTTATGGCTGGGGAGGCCTCAGTAAACATACACTCACGGCATAAGGCAAAGGGGAAGCAAGGACCTTCTTCACATGGTGGCAAGAGAGAGAAGTGCCAGTAGGGGAAATGCCAGACACTTATAAAACCATCAGCTCTCATGAGAATTCACTCACTGTCACAGGAACAATGTGGGGAAAACTGCCCCCATGACTCAATCACCTCCCTCTCTCAACACATGGGGATTACAATTTAAGATGAGATTTGGGTGAGAACGCAGAGCCAAACCATATCATATAGTACATACTCTTTTCGTGCCTGGCTTCTTTCACAGAGCACATATACACATTCCTAGAATTTGATTTCCTATAGGTAGTTGAACAGCCTCTCCTAGAGTAACCTGAAGGATTGAGGTATGGGAAGGTATAGAACGCCTTCCCCAAGATGTTGACTGGGGCTATCCCTTGCCACTGGGTCTGCACTGCCGCTCCCTCCCCGCCCCCCCCCAACACAGATGGGCTAGCCTGGGGTGGAATCTGGAAGTTGGTAAGCTGTGCTTTTGGCACTCTCTGCCTTCCTCTTTCAGGTCCATTCTCCTTTCCTGTCTTACTACTCCTTATACGCCTAACTCTCAATCCTCAGCCATCCATGCTTTGACTGTTCAGAGACCCATGGTGCCAGTTCTTTTTGTTCTCATATTGCCCCCTGTCCACTGAAGCTCCTCAGCCCCTCAACTTGAACACGCCCCCATTCTTATTCTGTACCTCCTCAGATTACTGTCACATTGACGGACTTGAACCTCAGAGATAGACAACTTTTCCCTTCCCTCCTCTCCTCCTTCCCATATACTTTTCTTATGGATATGGAACTGAGGACCAGAAAGGAAGGTAACTTACCCAAGATCTCATAGATGGGTAAATAGGGGTAGAAGGTGTGGATCAAGGGATTGTATGCAGCCTTTATCTCTAGGTGCTGGTCTCTCTTACCTTGGGTCTGTCTCTTTTGCCTCTCCTTTCCTCTTTCCCTGCTACTTGACTTGTTTCCTACCCTAGTAGCATTCCTGCTTGCCAGATGCCACAGGGGAAGGAGAACTTTACAACTCCCTGGGCTCTATGGTAAGAACACCCACCTGCACGGGGACCCTTCCTCTCCTTCCTACAGTGATTGGTTGTCATCCTCTTCCCTTCCTGCAGTGTACCTTCCTGGCAGAGGCAAGGCTGCCATCGAGGCTAGAGCAAGGCTCAGATTGGGTGGCATGCAGTTGTGGCCTATTTCTGTTTGGTGTGTGGCAGTTTGGAGATCCCATTTCTTTATCTGGATATCACCCCCCTACCTCCTCCTGTCATTCCTTAGGCCAGCCTCTAAATTCAGTGACCATCAGGGTTGAAAAGGGCAGTGTGGGGCCTTGAAAGAAGCTCTCTCCTAGGAGTTAGGAGACCTGCCAGCAGTGAACTGTGTGAACTTGTCCCTTTGGACCTCAGTTTTCTCATCTGTAAAATGAGGATTGGATAAGTTGGTCTTCAAGGTCCCTCCCTGGGATACATTTTATGCTGCTGCTTGGTTTAAACCACTGAGCCACAAATGAAAGGTTCCAGTTGCGACAGTGTAATTAGGCTTAGCAGATGGGTGAGATGAGAGGAAGGACATGTTCTTGCCCATAGGATTATCCTTTCCCACCCATTTCCTTGCGCCTTACTGGTGTTTTCGAAAAGCAAATGACAACCCTTGTTTTTCTCTGCATTCCCATTCAAACCTATAATCTTCTTTTATCTTGATGAACTTGTATTTACCGTTAGACAGCCATGATGCAGAATTCACATTACAGTGTGTGGTTCTAACTCTGCCATGGTGAATGTGATGGAGGTTGGAGCCGATCACAGCTGGTCCCTGGAGAGAGGGCTGTGTGTGTCAGATTTATTGTGCTGCAGCTCCAGTTTTGTTTTGGTTTAGTTTTTAAATCCCCAGTGTCAGTTTTGCTGATTTCAGTTAAAACTAAAGATTGTGAAGGGAGACAGAGACAGGTTCATGCCCTCTGAGTTTTAGAGATTGGTGATATAGTTGTTGGGTGAGGGCCCTCTCTCTTATATCCTTTGCTTAAAACATTTCACCTTGGAAAGGCAGAAATTAGCCTTGTTGAACTTCAACTCCCTCTGCAAGAGGAAGAAATACTGAATACTGTTTCATTATTGATATCTTTTTAATGAGTACTGAAAGCCACTGCAGGATCTTTGTTTCACCTTCAGATAAAATGTTTCATCTTTCATTCTCTGAAAAAAAAAAATTGAGTATTTTAAGAATAATTAAAGGAAAGGCAGTAGTTTCTGGATCCTGCTGTTGCTGCCTTGGCCTCTCCTCCCTTTTCTCCACTTCCACTCCTCTCCCTCTATATTAGTGTAGAAATGTGTCAAAAATTTCTTGCTTCTTCCATTAGTTTCTATTTTGACCCACCCCAGTGAATGAAATAAGCATAGAATTGTTACTTCTATTTTACGGAAGAGAAATCCTTATTTTTTTGTTGTTTTTATTTTTAAGTTCAGGGGCACATGTGCAGGATGTGCAGATTTGTTAACATAGGTAGACCTGTGCCATGGTAGTTTTCTGCACAGATCATCCCATCACCTACGTTTTAAGCCCAGCATCTATTAGCTATTCTTCCTGATGCTCTCTCTCCTCCCCCACTGACAGGCCCCAGTGTGTGTTGTTCCCTCCCCTGTGCCCGTGTGTTCTCACCATTCAGTTCCCACTTACTAGTGAGAACATGCGGTATTTGGTTTTGTATACCTGCGTTAGTTTGCTGAGAATAATGACCTCCAGCTCCACCCATGTTCCCGCAAAGGACATGATCTCGTTCCTTTTTATGTCTGCATAGTATTCCATGATATATAGAGGAGAAATCTGAAATGTGGCAAGGTTAAGTGACTTGTCCATGGTCACACAGCTGGTTGATGAACAATTTGGGATAAGAATCCAGGACTCTTGAATACTAGTGATTTGTCAACACGATTCTATCTCCAGTCCTCATACATACACACCTGCCATTAGGAAAATCTTTGCCACCCCAGCCTATAGTCTTTGTCATTTCTCTCACTGGCCAACTTCTGAAAGTACAGGTCAGAAGCCAGTTCATTAGCTGATAGGGTGGGTGGTTAAATGGCAAGGCATAGGAGGTAGAGGAGGGAGAAAGGTAGCACAAAGCTCAGACTTAGTTTTTCCTCCAGAAGGTGTAAGAATTACTTATTTCAAAGAGTCAGAAAAGTGAACAGAGTCAGCATTCCCTTTTCCTTTGCAAATTGATTGAATTTCTATGGCGAGTATTAGCTGCGAGGCAGTGTTAATCTGCTCCAGCAGATCCGTCATCAGATTGATGTGCCGGGGAGACAGGATTGTCTCTGGTGCAAAGGCCTCTTTGTGTAGGGCACACCATCTTTATGTATGATTGAGGCCTGGTGTGTTAAATGCCTCACACTGGGATCTTGCCCATGTTTGTCAGTTGCCTCCCTTGAAAGTATTGAGCTTTTTGAAGATAATATAGCATCATGGTTAAGGTAAGACATTCGTTCTCTCTGCCTGAATTTGAAACGTGGCTGTGCCACTTAACAGCTCTTTGACCTTTGACATCTTAGTTCACCTGTCTGTGCTTGAGTTTGCTCATCTGTTCTAATTAGGGGTTGTGGATTAAATGACTTAATAAATGTAAAGCACTGAGGAGAGTTACACAGTGTTGTGAGGAAAGCAGTTTTTCTTCCATGCAGCCCTCCTTCCATTCCCCCATCATGCACAGTGTGTGTGTGTGTGTGTGTGTGTGTGTGTGTTGACAGCTTTTGGAATCTGCATTTCTAGCTGGCCTGCTGAGCCTGTCAGGCAGCTGTAACCTCATTCAGGTTTTAGCTGTGGGGTCCATCTACATTTGACATGTGTTTCTAAATGTGGTCCTCAGTAAGCTCCTTTGTGGGGAGACCTTGGAGAAAGGAAACCAGAGAGTGTGCACTGTGCACCCCCAGCCACACATGTTCTGGGTTCCCACACCCTAGGGACTGGGGACACTGCAAGACATAGCCAAACCTTGGATGAAAATATTGAGTAGCTGTCTCAGTTTGCTTGGACTGCTATGATAACATATCATAGACTAAGTAGCTTAGACAACAATAGTTTATTTTCCCACTGTTCTGGAGGCTGAAAGTCTAAGAGCAGGGTGCCAGCATGGTTGGGTTCTGGCAAGAGCCCTCTTCCTGGCTTGCAGACAGCTGCCTTCCTACTGTGTGCTTGCATGGCCTTTCTTTGATGTGTGCAGCAGGTGGGGTGGGGGGGAAATCAGTGAGGAAAATCAGTAACCTCGGCCTTGCATCTTCTTTGGTCCCATGCGTGATGTTATTTGTAAGGCAGTGTCAGATCTCCTCATACATGGAGAGGCATTAAGTCTTCATTTTCCTGTCTTCTAGAGGTTTGGGATAGAGGGTGTGAAGGAAGAGCAGATTATGCTTACTCTATCTTTTAAGCTCAGAACTGGGGTGTGTGTGTTGGCAGGAACACCAACATGATGATGTATAACGAAGGCCTATCTTGTCACCTGTGTCACTCCAGCCACCCCCCCACACAATTGTCACTGACATGCTTCACCTCCCGGGACTTCAATTTGAAACCCAATGAAATCCAGTGAAACACAGTGGAAACTCTCTTACCACCTTCCTGTTAACCAACTCACAGGAGTGATGAACACTTTTCAGTTCCCTGGATGAAACACTCTTGAGCAATGCCCACAGCATGCTGAATGCACTGCAGGCAGGCTGCTCTCTGCCATACCCACTCGCTTCAGCACCCACTGGCTGAATTATGTGCTTACCAAGAGCCAGCTTGTTCCCAAACCCATTTGTTCAGCTTTAGCTGGTATTGTAGTTAAGTAATGTATTTAGGTATCGGATAAACTGATGAAATGTAACTGCAAATGAAGTGATTTTTTCCCCCTATGAACACTAGTTAAAAGCTGTGGAAAGACTCATAAGTCCAAGTCACTAAAACACATTACTGTCAAACTAGATGAACATTAAGATTGGGGGAAATCATAAAACTCTAAAATTTTATATGTGATTACTCTGCAAGTAATCACAATATAACTTTAACCAGCTTTAACAAATCAGAATAGGAAATTGTCGACAATGTATTATGTTCTGGTCCATGTGGGAAGGATGATGTGGACCTCTTAACCAGTGGGTCCTCTTTGGACCCTTATTCAAAGAGTCTTGCCCTATGTTAAAGAATGGGCGAATGAATGCAGATTTATATACATTATGTAAAAATAAGAATTTTAGATATGTAATTTTAATGATTTTTTGCTGTGACTTTTTTGATTAACCTGGTTCCTGGACCTGATTACATTGAAAATGAGGATTTCTACTGTTGTGATTCAGTTTAAAGTTGGTTTGATTTCATTTTAGTGAATTTAGGGAATTTTATTTTGCGTATGGTAAAAACAATAAAACCAACAGTAGTGGGGCTTTTTAAACTGGGGTTTTAAAGCAAATTAAGGTGGCTCATTCTGGATTTTAGTAGGTTCTTTTGTTCCTCTCATTGACTTGCAGCATACTGAGTGAGAAAGACCTAATTTTTTCACTTTATAAATGAGGAAATTGAAGCCCTGAGAGGTAAAGCATGTTGGTGATAGTCATCCCGGGTGGCTGGAGTGAAGCGGGCAGAGCCACAGTGGGAGGGGGCCTCCTCTCTAGCCTCCCACTTTGATTCTCTGTCTGGCCCCAGACCTGGAGCTTTCTTTCCATGATAGGAGTACTTCTTTGGGTTGACTTCTCTGGTGACAGTATTGACTTGTGCTCCCCACTTTGGAACAGGACCAACTTGGAGGCCTTGCAGAAGAAGCTGGAGGAGCTAGAGCTTGATGAGCAGCAGCGAAAGCGCCTTGAGGCCTTTCTTACCCAGAAGCAGAAGGTGGGAGAACTGAAGGATGACGACTTTGAGAAGATCAGTGAGCTGGGGGCTGGCAATGGCGGTGTGGTGTTCAAGGTCTCCCACAAGCCTTCTGGCCTGGTCATGGCCAGAAAGGTGAGTTTGCCTTGATTAACAGGTAATTGGATTATTTCTCAGGGTACTTAGAAGCCTGGGGACCAGGGTAGAAGGAAGAGTGATTTTACTCAGTACCTTTTTGTGCTGTTTGAATTTTTTGTTTGTTTGTTTTTTTTAAGACGGAGTTTCATTCTTGTTGCCCAGGCTGGTGTGCAACCTCCATCTCCTGGGTTCAAATGATTCTCCTGCCTCAGCCTCCTGAGTAGCTGGGATTACAGGCATGCGCCACCATGCATGGCTAATTTTTTTGTATTTTTAGTAGAGACAGGGTTTCTCCATGTTGGTCAAGCTGATCTCGAACTCCTGACCTCAGGTGATACGCCCGCCTCAGCCCCACAAAGTGCTGGGATTACAGGTGTGAGCCACCGTGCCCAGCCGTGCTGTTTGAATTTTGAATGCTTGTTATCTATTAGATTATGGATAAACACACTAATGACTGTGTTAGTGTATTAATCCCCATCCCATCTGGAAAATAATAAGTGACTCTTTTTTAGCCTTCTGTGTGCTGTGGAAGGAATGCCAGGGTACCTGTTTATTACTTATCAAGTGCTGGAGAAGCTGCTTTCATTCACCCAGCCCCAGCGATGCACAAAACAAGGATTTCAAGTTGTTTCCCACTTGTGCTCCAGCCCTGCCAGTGAATCCCCTTTATCTTCCTGCATTATAGCATCTGAACTCCTATCATAGCATGTACTTGTAGAGCTGGACTTCCCTTTCCTATCTACCCTTGGTCCTCTTTTGGAATATAGCCCCTTGCTCCAGAGAGGTTGGGCTCTTCAATGTTTTTTTGCACGTGGTGTTCACTCCTGTGCCCATAATTTTTTTGTGTGCTGTTCCTTCTGTCTTTTCAAACAGTGCCCATTTTCTAGGTCCACCTCTTGTCTAGCTTTTACCAGGTGCCCCAGCCCACACTGGTAACCAGTGCATCCATGTTCTCTGACACTCGCTGTCTGTGGGATTTTTTTAGAAGTTCAACCTTACTACGTAACTATTTAATGTGACTGTCACTTGTCTCCCCAGCTGGAACAAGGGAAAATGTTAGGGTGACATAAGGTAGCACCTTAGACTTTGGCTTAGTCTCAACCACATGAGGCTCCTGAGCTCAAGGAAGAATCTTCTGGGCAGCCTAGGTTAGCATACCTGAGTTCCTCATACCCTTCTACTTTCACAACTCTTGAGTGTGAACCAAGTCCTCAAGGTTAATTTCTCTTCATATCTGAGCTCCAAAGCCTCTCTTGGAGTAAGCCCTCCCTTAACTTTGTTCCTGTCTAGGCTCCCAGGAGCCAAGGCACAGCTGGAATAGCCTCCAGTGCCAATGCCTGCCTTAGTACAATGACACTCATTTCTTGGTTGAGCAGAAACTTGTTTGTAACAACTTAACCTGTTTCTCCTCCCTCTACCTTAAAGAGCTTAAACATTTAACAAGACTACATCTTTCATCCCTTCCTCCCTCTTTCTTTCATAAAACCTCTCTTTCTTCCACCTTTCTCCAGCTAATTCATCTGGAGATCAAACCCGCAATCCGGAACCAGATCATAAGGGAGCTGCAGGTTCTGCATGAGTGCAACTCTCCGTACATCGTGGGCTTCTATGGTGCATTCTACAGCGATGGCGAGATCAGTATCTGCATGGAGCACATGGTATGTGACACCCTCTCAGCCTCTGGAGCAATGGCCTTAAGAGTTAGGTGGCTCTGGCCTAATCTTTGGTCTGGGAGGTGACCAGCTACCTCCCTGCTGCTCCTGGGCTCCACATCACTATCTAGGGCATCTGGGAAGTCTAACTGTAGAGCTTGGGATATTCACAAGATGGCAGGCCTCCTTTCTAGGTCCTTGCCTCTCTTGAAGGAAGTGGGCAGTATTCCTGGTGGGTGTACCTAGAGCACCTCTCATAGTTTTTTTGATTCTGATTACCCTAAGATGTGATGTAAGTAAAATCTGGTAAATACAGTTTAAATCCATTTCTTGTGTACAATGCTGTATGCTAGGTGCAAGGCTCTGGGGTTATAAAGATGACATAATCTACTGTAAGGGCAGCCTGAAGGGTTTCTCTGGGTTTCTGTATGATGCACGTTAGTGGAAGGAGAGGGCAATGGAGAGAGAGGGCATTCATGGGCTAATTAATCATATGCATGTTAACTGCCAGTCATTTTACCACTATGTTCTTGGAGTCCCTCCTTTTCTTCAGATATAAGTCTTCCAACACACTGTGCAACTTAGGGAATTCTGCAAGTATTAGTCTTTGCTTTATTCTCCCTGGGCTGATGGCTTAGAGATGAGGGCTGACGTGAGTCTGCACACTTGGTGGCTGTTGTGCTTTCAGTCCAGTATTGTGTCTCTCAGCTCCTACCCCATTTTATTCCTGATACTTGAGACCTGCCCTGACCTCTAGAATAGGGATCCTGGTGCGCAGCCTTAATGAACTTTAGAAGAACCCTCCTGGGAGGATTCTCTACTTGTGCCTCCATTATTTTGAACCTCTCTTCATTGTAATGATCACGAAGTGCTGCATCCACTGTTATAGGCATCTGCTGACATTTGTGGGTGCCATATGGAACCTAAATCCTAAAAACGTCTTCTGCACATCTAAAGGTTAGAGAAAGTGCTTGTTCCTTCTTTCCTCAATGAGAGCAGAGCATTCTCTGTGGGAAGCATATGAACATTTCTGGCTTGGTCCTAGTGCTTGGCCTGGGGTGCCGATTATTTTCTGCTTGGGTCTTGGCTTCCCCTCAGGGAGCTGTTTCTTATCCCTTGGGTCTCTTGTGTTCATTTTTTTTTTTTAATTTTATTTATTTTTATTTTTTAGGGTGATGAAGGGTTTTTTCCCCTTTCTTTTTTTTTCTTTTCTTTTTCTTTTCTTTTTTTTTTTTTTTAGACAGAGTCTCGCCCTGTCACCCAGGCTGGAGTGCAGTGGTGCGATGTTGGCTCACTGCAACCTCCACCTCCCAGGTTCAAGCGATTCCCCTGCCTCAGCTTCCAGAGTAGCTGGGATTACAGGTGCGCACCACCACGCCCCGCTAATTTTTTTCTATCATTAGTAGAGATGGGGTTTCACCGTGTTGGCCAGGCTGGTCTCGAACTCCTGACCTCATGATCTGCCCGCCTCGGCCTCCCAAAGTGCTGGGATTACAGGCATGAGCCACCGTGCCCAACCAATCTTTTTATTTTTCTTACGTTGACCTCTTTTGAGATACTAGGAGGCTTCTTCATTTACATTGACCTTTTTTGAGATGCTAGGTGGCATCCTTATTCTGGAATTCTTTATTCACTTTGAACTTATAGATGTTGATCACATCTCTTGTGCCCTTGCTATGTCCTCCCCTTCCTTCAAACCTTCCTCCTCCTTCAGGAGAAAATGACACTGGAAATGACTGGAGTTGGTTTCCCATTCTCTTAGCCCATTTCCAGTGACTGCAGGTCAGTTTTTCCCCCCATGGATTTGGCTCTCTGGAAATAGTGAGATGTTCCTGCACAAGTCTCTGGAGTTATCGCGGAGAGCATGAGACTGGGAGGGGAAAATGTTTCAAGGGCCAAGCACAGTGTCTGGCACCTGTTAGGTGGTATGTGTTGAGTGACTGAATGAGAGTGGCCAGGATGGGGAAGACCTGGTCAGGCTTGGGACTCAATGGGGGAGGGTTAGGCCTTGGAGCCTGCCATAGGACCTTTTGGCCCTGGGTGTACATAGACCCAGAGGGCAGCTAGAATAGTCAGTCAGTGGTAGTGAAGAGGCTCAGGTGCTGCTGGAGCGTCTAGATGGGACCATGTAGGAAGCAGCTGTGGCTTGAAGACCAGGCAGCCATGAGAGCCAGAGTGGCTTTCTGCTTCAGCTCTGGGCACTCTCAGCCCTTCCTTGTTCCTGAGCAGGTCCTGTTGCAGGAAAGGCCCTGCCCTGGCTTCCTCTGGATGGAAAATTCTGACTGTGGGCTGCTGCTTCCCTTGGACCTTCTGCTTTGCCTTAGCTTCAGTATTTCAAAGGTGTTGTCAGGTAGAGAGACCTCTGTTCGATAGCCACATCCCAGCTTCTGAAGGTCTTTCGTCCTCTCTCTGTCACAGTCTTTGCATGAGTTTTGTGTCATCATGAATATTATTTTCCCAACACTTTATTATGAAAATTTTCACAGGCTGGGCATGGTGGCTTAACGCCTGTAATTCCAGCACTTTGGGAGGCTGAAGTGAGCAAATCACCTGAGTTCAGGAGTTCAAGACCAGCCTGGCCAACATGGTGAAAACTCATCTCTATTAAAAATTACAAAAATGGCCAGACACGGTAGCTCACGCCTGTGATCCCAGCACTTTGGGAGGCTGAGGCGGGCAGATGACCTGAGGTCAGGAGTTCGAGACCAGCTTGACCAGCATGGAGAAACACCGTCTCTACTAAAAATGCAAAATTAGCCAGGCGTGGTGGCACATGCCTGTAATCCCAGCTACTTGGGAGGCTGAGGCAGGAGAATCACTTCAACCCGGAAGGTGGAGGTTGTGGTGAGCTGAGATTGTGTCATTGCACTCCAGCCTGGACAACAAAGGCAAAACTCAGTCTCAAAAAAAAACATTACAAAAATTAGCTGGCGTGGAGGCAGGTGCCTATAATCCCAGCTACTCAGGAAGCTGAGGCAGGAGAATCACTTGAAACCAGGAGGCAGAGGTTGCAGTGAGCTGAGACCACCCCATTGCACTCCTGCCTGGGTGACAAGAGCAAAACTCCATCTCAAAAAAAAAAAAAAAAAAAAATTCAAGCATGCAGGAAAACCTGAAGGAAGTGTACACGTACACCCACCACCTAGATTCTACAACTTATGTTTTGAGATATTTGGTTTACCACATGTCCATTGCTCCGATCAATTTTGGGGGGCACGTGGGGTTCTGTTTTTGTTTGTTTGTTTTTGAGACAGGGTCTTCCACTGTTGCCCATGCTGGAGTACAGTGGTGCAATCTCAGCTCACTGCAACCTCTGCCTCCTGGGCCCAAGCGATCTTCCCACCTCAGCCTCCTGAGTAGCTGGGACTACAGGCACATGCCACTATGCCTGGCTCATTTTTATATTTTTAGAAGAAATGGGGCTTCACTATGTTGCCTGTGCTGGTCTTGAACTCTTGGGCTCAAGCAATCCGCCTGTCTCAGCCTCTCAAAGTGCTGGGATTAGAGGTGTGAGCCACCACGCCTGGCCCTGGGAATGTGTTTTAAAGTAAATTTGTGTCATCAGCATTGGTTGAGCCCTATCTTCTAAAGCACTCAGCCAGGGGCTGATCTTTCCTAGAAATAAGCTCTGTGTGCACTGCCCAGTCTGAATTTTGAGACCCAAGGAGGGAAATTAATGCTCTCTGATCAGAACAGGAATGCTTTTGTCTTTGGGGAAGTAGATTCCTGCTCAGGTGGTAGCTGAGCAACCGGAGAACTAGGGACCCAGAGTTAATGGTTCTTGTGCAGGAATAAAAGCTTTTGAACTGTTATTTTCATAAAGCATTTGTCTCTTCCATAGAAAACCTTCACAAAAGCACCATTGACTTAGTTAATAATTGGCTTCTAAAAATAAGCACAATTTCAGCAGCTTAAGGCAAGGACTTGGCAACAGTGAATTAGAATTAGAGAGTTGTATGGTTAGTTGCAGGCAACCCTGGGGAATCCTGACTGGCGTATGCCCCTTACACTTTGTAACTCCATCGTTCACACTATACTCTGCTTGTAGCTCTGTGGAGGTTAAAGGGAAGAGAGCCAATGTTTCCTTTTTGTTTTAAAATTAACTGATTAATTTTACAGATACGGTCTTGCTCTGTTGCCCAGGCTGGAGTGTGGTGGCATGATCATAGGTCACTATAACTTTGAGCTTCTGGGCTCAAGCATTCCTCCCGCCTTAGCCTCCCAAGTAGCAGGAGGACAACAGATGTGCATCACCATGCCCAGCTAATTTTTATTTTTTGTAGAGATGGAGTCTCACTACTCTGTGGCCCAGGCTGGTCTTGAACTCCTGGCCTCAAGCAGTCCTCCTGCCTTGGCCTCTCAAAGATTTGGGATTACAGGCATGAGCCACTGTACCTGGTTTGTTTTTTCCTTTTTAATAGAGATATTTCTCTTACCAACCCCCAGGGGAAGTGTAAACCAAGACAGTTATCTGGGCTGCCCCCTGTCCTAGGCTGCATTTAGGGTCAGTTGAGAGGTAGTGCTGTCTGGGCGCAGTGACTCACACTTGTAATCCCAGCACTTTGGGAGGCTGAGGCAGGAGAATTGCTTGAGCCCATGAGTTCGAGACCAGCCTGGGCAACAAAGTGAGACTCCCCATCTACTAAAAAAATCAAAAATAGCTGGGTGGGGTGGCACGTACCTGTGGTCCCAACTACACGGAAGGCTGAGGCAGGAGGATCACTTCCTCCTCTGAGCATCAGTAGCATTGTCTGTTCTCTTCATTCAACTGTTTGTTCCCTGCCTTGTTTCAGAGGAGGATTTAAAATGCCTTACCTCTTATGAATATATTCTGTCTCCCTAAGGAGAGAGTGTGTTCTATCTTTATCTTACAGGTTTAAAAAAAAGACAAAAAAAAAAAAAACAAAAACCTAGTTCTTACATATACAGAGGCATTTGATAAATGATAGAAGATGATGATAACTGCTCAATATAGACAGGATACTTTAGAAAATTTGTTTTGAGTTTTCAGGAATTAGGTCTACATCTGAGAGTAATTTTAAGTTGCAAGTGGTCACTGGCTACACCTGAAG
This sequence comes from Pan troglodytes, assembly GCF_028858775.2. NCBI lineage: Eukaryota > Metazoa > Chordata > Mammalia > Primates > Hominidae > Pan > Pan troglodytes. Next base: position 58,438,506 of record NC_072414.2, read on the forward strand.
CCATAGGGGAAATTAACCTATTTCTGCCTTGATACATCAGGATCCCCTTAGCGAGGCATTTCTTCAAGATCGCAGGTTAAAATGTAGAACCCCTTAATGGGAGCCCCTGGTATGTGAGCCCTGCAGAGCCTGGCTTCACACCATACTTGCATCCTCTCTTGTGCTCTCTTTCCACTGCCTCTGTCCGGCACCCCATTCATGTCATCTCATCTCCTTACCAGTCTCTCTGCCTCCAGAGTCTTGGTTGTCTCCCTCAGCTGCTGTGATTCTCATCTTTAAACACTCAGGTTGGATTCTTTTACTTCTGACTCCATAAAGTCAAGTCCCGGTTCCTTGGTGGGGTTCTGGTCACAGCCGGCCATTTCTAGCTTGATCTGTCACTGCATCTCTTCATGCACCAACAGTGAAATGACCACATCATCCCAGGAGTACTCAGCAACGTGATGCATCCCTGCTTTGATCTTATTGCAGTGCTCTGTTCTTCTCTCCCTTTTCTCCTCCCCTTTTCCAGGTATAGAAATCATGTTCATCCTTTGAGTAATATTCAGCTCAAATGCCATCTTTTAAGTGAAGTCAGAATTACTTCTCCCTTCTTCTGCATGTCTGTATCACTTTCTTAGGCAGTTATGGTTTCATTGTAATGTTGGGAAAAACTCCCAGACCGTGTTTTTCCTTTACTGTCACACCACAGCAATCAACACAGAAGACTTATGTGACCAAAAGTGTGGAGGGATTTTCTCTACACTCTAAGCAGTGGACACCAGCTGGGTGTCCTCCTGTTTAATTCTGACACTACCAGATGATCATGTCAGATCCCGTGGGTTCAGGGCTCAGTCCCCAAGACTGCACCACCGGTTGCCAGTCTGGGCCTCCAAAACGTCTGACTGACTGGCTTTAAGTTGGGACTCCCATGATCCTATCTTTGAGTTCGATTAATTTGCTGGATTGGCACACAGAACTCAGGGAAACACTTAATTTTACTGGTTTATTATAAAGGACATTGCAAAGGATACAGATGAAGAGACACATAGGACAAGGTATGGGAGTGGGGTACGAAGCTTCCATGCCTTCCCTGGGCGCACCACCCTCCAGGAACCTCCATGTGTTCAGCTGTCCTGAAGTTCTCTGATCAGACCCAGCCTTCTGGGGTTTTTTTGTGTGTGTATTTTTTTTTTTTTTTTTTTGAGACAGAGTCTCGCTGTGTCGCCCAAGCTGAGTGCAGTGGTGCGATCTCGGCTCACTGCAAGCTCTGCCTCCCAGGTTCATGCCATTCTCCTGCCTCAGCCTCAGCCGAAAGTTATCACTTGAAAGAATAGTTAGAACATTGTCACTAACTGGTCTGGTATTCTCGTTCTTAGGATGGAGGTTCTCTGGATCAAGTCCTGAAGAAAGCTGGAAGAATTCCTGAACAAATTTTAGGAAAAGTTAGCATTGCTGTGAGTATGTTATGAAGTTTTTCTTCTAAGTTCCTCATTGATAAGTTAATGAGTCAGTAAGAAATGGACAAGAGGAAGATGGGAAGTCAATGAGGGGAAAGTTTATAAGAAAAGTGGTATTTTCTCACTAGACTCTTCCCTGTCTGGAGTCTATATACACTATTCTCTCTCGCATTAGAATGAGAAAAGTGACTTTCTTTATATTAAAATCTGTATGTCTTGAAAAACAGGGGCCAGGCACAGTGGCTCGCACCTGTAATCCCAGCACTTTGCGAGGCCAAGGCGGGAGGACTGCTTGAGCCCAGGAGTTCAGCTCCAGCCTAGGCAACATGATGAGACCTCGCTTCTACAAAAAAATAAAAATAAATAGCTGGGCGTGGTGGTGCACACGTGTAGTCCCAGCTACTTGGGAAGCTGAGGTGGGAAGATCACTTGAGAGGCTGCAGTAAGCCATAATCCATGATTGTGCCATTGCACTTTAGTCTGGGCGACAGAGTGAGACCCTGTCTCAAAACAAAACAACTCTTTATACCATGTAAAAAGATGGTTGCTTGATAAGGCAGGTTAAGAAAATGAAACAAAAGAGTAAAAAATAAGGGGCCGGGCACGGTGGCTCATGCTTGTCATCCCAGCACTTTGGGAGGCGGAGGCGGGCAGATCACCTGAGGTCGGGAGTTCGAGACCAGCCTGACAAACATGGAGAAACCCCCATCTCTATTAAAAATACAAAATTAGGCGGGGGTGTTGGTGCATGCCTGTAATCCCAGCTACTCGGGAGGCTGAGGCAAGAGAATCGCTTGAACCCGGGAGGGGGTGGTTGTGGTGAGCTGAGATCACGCCACTGCACTCCAGCCTGGACAACAAGAGCAAAACTCTGTCTCAAAAAAAAAAAAAAAAGCCCAGGCACGGTGGCTCACACCTGTAATCCCAGCACTTTGGGAGGCCAAGGCGGGTGGATCACCTGAGGTTGGGAGTTCGAGACTAGCCCGACAAACATGGAGAAACCCCGTCTCTACTAAAAATACAAAATTAGCTGGGGGTGGTAGCGCATGCCCGTAATCCCAGCTACTCAGGGGGCTGAGGCAGGAGAATCACTTGAACTCGGGAGGTGGAGGTTATGGTGAGCCGAGATCGCGCCATTGCATTCCAGCCTGGGCAACAAGAGTGAAACTCCGTCTCAAAGGAGGAAGGCAAATTTGTGATGATGATAAATGAAGTATTTTCCTAGAGTATTTTAAAATAGATTGAGTATTTTTCTAATCACCAGTATTTTCTCTTCTTTTACATTCCCTTTCCTCTAGGTAATAAAAGGCCTGACATATCTGAGGGAGAAGCACAAGATCATGCACAGAGGTAAGAAGTTATTTGCTAGTTATTTTGCTTTGAATTTTAGATATAATCCAAAGGTGGTTGCTTCCTCTTTTTTGTATGTTTTGTTTTCGTGTAAAAGCCTTTTAATAACATGTTAAATCTTTTATTAAAAGTCTTTGTTTAGTTTGGTGGCTGAGGCAGCAACTCCTACCCTCTTTTTGGTCTTGCTACACTTATTGCCTATAGCTGTGATGGACAATAGTCATAGTCACCCTGGAAGCCCAGCTAAGAGCCTCAACCAGCACTTAGTTACCCAGTCTCCAGTGTCACTATTCACTGGAACAGTGAACAATGCATATGTGTATGCCTAAAGCCAGGACTGGCCAGCTGCATATGAGTTTTACTATAAAAGAAACTGATTTATTGCTGGGTGCAGTGGCTCATGCCTGTAATCCCAGCACTTTGGGAGGCCGATGGGGGTGGATCATGAGGTCAGGAGTTCGAAACCAGCCTGACCCAACATGGTGAAACCCCCCTCTACTAAAAATACAAAAATTAGCCGCCAGCCGTGGTGGTGAGCACCTGTAATCCCAGCTACTTGGGAGGCTGAGGCAGGAGAATTGCTTGAACCTGGGAGGCGGAGGCTGTGGTGAGCCGAGATTGCACTGTTGCACTCCAGCCTGGGCGGCAGAGCGAGACGCAATCTCAAAACAACACCAAGAAGAAGAACAAAACACATTAAAAAAAGAAAGAAACTGATTTATTTTAATAAAGGTACACATACACTTAACCATGTGACCATACCATCTTAGGCATTTGTCCAAGATAAAATATAACATGCATCCACACAAATGTTTAAAGAAGCTGTATTTCTTGTAGAAACAACTGAAATGTCCTTCAACAGGCAAAGAGAGAAACAAATTGTAGTATATCTATACAACAGAATACTCTTCAACAATAAAAATGAACAGACTACTGATAACACCTAACTTTGAATTTCAGGAACATTTATGCTGAGTGAAAGAAGGCAGACACAAAACAGCCCAAGCTATTTCCATTTATGTGAAATTACAGAGAGAATAACAACAAATCCATAGTGGCAGAAAGTAGATCAGTGGTTGCCTTGAGGGGTCTAGGGAGAGATTAAAGGAGCATGAAGGAACTTTTTGGGGTGACACAAATGTTACATCTTTTTTTTTTTTTAAGAGCACACATCCACTTCTATTTATTGACTTCTCATTAGTTTAAATCCTTGAAGGGGGCTGGGCGTGGTGGCTCATACCTGTAATCCCAGCATTTTGGGAGGTCGAGGCGGGCAGATCACCTGAGGTCAGGAGTTTGAGACCACCCTGGCCAACATGGCGAAACCTCGTCTCTGCTAAAAGTACAGAAAATTAGCCTGGCGTGGTGGCGGGTGCTTGTAATCCCAGCTAATCAGGAAGCTGAGGGAGAAGCTTGAACCTGGGAGGCAGAGGTTGCAGTGAGCCAAGATTGCGCCACTGTACTCCAGCCTGGGTGACAAGAGCAAGACTCCGTCTCAAAACAAACGAACAAACAAAAAACATTTTGGCTAACACGATGAAACCCTATTTCTACTAAAAATATAAAAAATAGCCGGGCTGGTGGTGAGTGCCTGTAGTCCCAGCTACTCGGGAGGCTGAGGCAGGAGAATGGTGTCAATCCAGAAGGTTGGAGCTTGCAGCCAGCAGAGACTGCGCACCACTGCACTCCAGCCTGAGCGACAGAGCGAGACTCCGTCTCAAAAAAAAAAATCCTTGAGGGGTACAGCATCACTTGGATTCTGTTTCCAATAGCCATAGTAGGAAGAGTGCTTCAGAATTTGGCACAAACTATGCCCCTGGTTCTGTGGGCCCGAGTTACCTTTCTCCAGATTACTCCGGTGTTGTTTGGTTTGCCACCAGGAGTCACTGTGTTGTTCTTTGCTTTGTATACATAAGCACATCTCTTGCCCAAATAGAATTCTGTTTCATCTCGGGCATAAACACTCTCAATTTTAGGAAGGAACTGCCTGCTCCCATTGGTTCTGGATACCCTGCTTATAGCCAGCAAAAATGGCCTTGCACCACAGCCTTCCACATATTTCCTTTTAGAAGTCCTGTTCCCAGCAGGCCTCCATGGCATCCAAGATGGCGGGAAGTGCAAATGTTATATCTTGACAATGGTGATGTATACATGGCTATATACATTCGTTGAAAGTCAACTGTCCGCTAATGTGACTGCATTTTATAGTATGTAAATTATACCTCAGTATAGTTCCTTTTTAAGAAGATGAAGCCAGAGGACAGGAAATTGGTAAACATAGTGCTGTCGGCCATGTCCCTTCAGCCACAGCACTGCCAACACTGACTGGTGTTGAGAGGAGAGCTGAAGAGATGAGTGGACTAGGGTGGGCTGTTGGAACTGACTGGATAGCTTACAAGCCCCGTAGATTAGGTGATACATCACTGGTGAGCAAGCTGAGCACTGAGTGGAGCCACCTTTGACATGGCTGACTCCTGGATGCATCTTTTTTTTTTTGACGTCCCCCTTCTCTCCCCTAGTGTTCCTTTTGTTAGTCTAACTTCTTCCAGATACTGATCTTTCAGGTCTTCAGTTAGAGGTCACTTAATTATGACAGTGTTTGCAAGTGTTGGAGGGTGGTTCTGATTCAGTAGGTCTGGGGTAGGGCACAGGGACCTGAAAATTTAGAAATAGGCAATTAGCTGGGCGTAGTGGCTCACGCATAGTAATCCCAGCACTTTGGGAGGCCGAGGCGGGCGGATCACTTGAGGTCAGGAGTTTGAAACCAGACTGGCCAACATGGTGAAACCCCGTCTCCACTAAAAACACAAAAATTAGCTGCGTGTGGTGGCGTGTGCCTGTAATCCTGGCTACTCAGGAGGCTTAGGCAAGAGAATTGTTTGAACCTGGGGGGCGGAGGTTGCAGTAAGCTGAGATCATGCCATTGCACTCTGGCCTGGGCGACAGAGACTCTGTCTCAAAAAAAAAAAAAAAAAAAAGTTTAATTGTAAAAAATATATACATAAAATTTACCATTTTCTCAAGTTTTCAGTGTATAGTTCAGAGGCATTAAGTACATTCACATTCTTGTGCAGCCATCACCACCATCCATCTCCAGAACTTTTTTCATCTTACAGACCTCAAGCTGTGTCCATGTAACAACTCTCACTGGGCGTGGTGGCTCACACCTATAATCCCAGCACTTTGGGAGGATGAGGTGGGCAGATCACCTGAGGTCAGGAGTTCGAGACCAGACTGGCCAACATGGCGAAACCCCCCATCTCTACTAAAAATACAAAAATTAGCCGGGTGTGGTGGCACACGCCTGTAATCCCAGGTACTTGGGAGGCCGAGGCATGAGAATCACTTGAACCTGGGAGACAGAGGTTGCAGTGAGCTGAGATTGTGCCACTGCACTCCAGCCTGGGCAGCAGAGCAAGACTCCATCTCAAAAAAAAAAAAAAAAAAAACCCCACTATTTCTCCCTTTCCCCATCCATTGGAAACCATCAATCTACCTTCTGTCTCTATGAGTTTGACTGCTCTAGGTACCTCATATGAGTGGAATTATACAGTATTTGTCCTTTACGGACTGGCTTGTTTTAGTTAGAATAATGTCTTCAAGGTTCATCCATGTTGTATGATGTGCTAGACACTGGTTCTTAAGTAAGTGCTGGTTCTAATGCTGTGGTCCATAGCCGCATTTTGGGAAACACTGCATTGGGGGTAGAGTGAGTAGCTAGGTGGGCTGTCTAGAAAGAGGAGTAATGGCAGCTTGTCCTAGTGGGATTTGTGGGGAGAAAAGAAATAGAAAATGAAGCACAAAGAAGAATGTTGTGCAAGTGTTCCCTCTCATTCCAGGGAAAATTTCTCAAAATATTGAAAAATTTCTGTCCATGGCAGACTTGTAGTTGGAATTTGCATGACCAGCTTATAGCTTGTACATATGGTTCAGTTTTGTGCATCTATTAATTTCAACCTGGGCCACCAAACTGCATTGTTAAGAACTAGAGACTATTGGCTGGGCGCAGTGGCTCACGCCTGTAATCCCAACACTTGGGGAGGCCGAGGTGGGTGAATCACAAGGTCAGGAGTTCAAGACCAGCCTGGCCAACATGGTGAAACCCCCGTCTCTACTAAAAATACAAAAAATTAGCTGGGCGTGGTGGCGGATGCCTATAATCCCAGCTACTAGGGAGGCTGAGGCAAGAGAATTGCTTGAACCTGGGAGGCAGAGGTTGCAGTGAGCTGAGATTGCGTCACTGCACTCCAGCCCAGGCAACAGTGCGAGACTCTGTCTCAAAACAAAACAAAACAAAACAAAACAAAAAAAAAAAACAACCAAAAGCATTCAGAGAGAGGACAACCATTTTGGAAAACAGGTATTAAAATTTCTTGTTAAATTATACCACCATGAACTGCACTCCTTGGCATTTACCTAAGATAAATGAAAACATTTGCTCATGCAAGGACTTGCTACACAAATATTCATAGCAGCTTTATTTATAATTGCCCAAAATTAGAAGCAACAAAAATATTATTATCAGATGAGTGGGTACATTTTGGTGTATTCAAACAGTGGAGTACAACTCAGGAATAAAACTATTGATACATATAACTTCGATGAATCTCAAAAACATGCTAAGTGCAAGAAGCCCTGTACAAAAGAGTACATACTGTGAGAGCCTGCTAATACGAAATTTTAGAACAGACAATCCACAGTAACATATAGCAGATCAGTGGCTGCCTGAGGGTTTAGAGGTAGGGATAGTTTAACATCAAAGTGCATAAGGGAACTTTTTTGGAGTAATAGAAACACTAAATCTTGTTTGTGGTAATAGGTTCACAGGTGTGAACATTTTTGAAAATGCATGAAAGTATACACTTAAAATGCTAACTGTAGGCTGGGTGCGGTGGCTCACGCCTGTAATCCCAGCACTTTAGGAGGCCGAGGTGGGTGGATCACCTGAGGTCCTGAGTTTGAGACCAGCTTGGCCAACGTGGTGAAACCCTTGTCTACTAAAAATACAAAAATTAAGCCGGGCGTGGTGGTGGGCGCCTATAATCCCAGCTACTTGGGAGGCTGAGGCAGGAGAATGGCTTGAACCTGGGAGGCAGAGGTTGCAGTGAGCCAAGATCGTGCCATTGCACTCCAGCCTGGACAACAAGAGCAAAACTCTGTCTTCAAAAAAAAAAAAAAAAAAATATGTTAAATATAGAAAGCCACCTGCTTTCTAATTGTACTGGCTGCCATCTTGTCTTCTTTCTACTGACAAGAAAGTATCAATAAGAGGTAGTGATTGGTTTGAGGGGGAAACAGTTTTTCTAGCAGTTTAGTCCTTAATCTGTGGCTTCTTAAGACCTCTGAGTTCCATGTTAGAATATTTTAATGTATTAGTTTCTAGGAAATAGGAGTAGCTGAAAGGAGAGGAGGAGTGAACATTCTTAAGCATGGAGTTATGTTCTAGGCTGCGATTGACATATGCAGTCTACCACTATGCAAGGACGAGTGAGGTCAGTGTTGTAGGAACATCTGGTGGATTAAAGGCATCCCATCATCTGTGAAGTGGAGTCCGCCTGCCTACTCAGAGGTTGCTGTGAGGATTAAGAAATTACATATGGAAAGCAACTGGCAAAGTGTTTTGCGTATAGAAAGCTCTAACATGCTAATTGCCTTCCCCGTTTCTTTATATAATTTATAAGGAAACTAAAAACCAGAGATTAAAACCTGAGCTTTGGTTTCTATATGTGTAAAATATAGTTCTTATGTTTGTCTCTCATTAACCTGTAAGTTTCTTCAAATCTGGGAACATGTCTAATTGCTGTGTATATATCTTCAGTCCTGAAGATGATAGTAGAAAACAGTTCTTCTTTGAAGGTTTGTTACATGGATGGATGTATGATTAACTTGTGCCAGAACACACAGGAGTCAACAGTGAAACTGGGCCAAGGACCCATGTCTCTTACTCTTAACACAGTGTTTCTTTCTAGTCCTGTGTTTTTCTGTACTATGTACCTACTATGGATCATGCCCTGTGTTTTTCAATGAAGACCTCTAACTTTATTTCCATTCCAAGGAGAGGGAGGTTTCAGCACACTCCTGGAACAACCAGCTTTCTTTTCCCTTCCGCCTAGTGCTGCCCCCACCTGCTTAGGGCTTTCTTTTTTGGCTTCACCAATTGTTGCTCTTTGGCATGAAGAGCTGCTTTGTGAGCCAGATGGGTCTCTGAACAGATGTCTTTGATGGAGAGTTTACCACTTGCACAGCCAAGAAAGGGAAGTCACTAGAAGGACTTCTGTGTGGGCTGGCCTGGCTGCTCAGCATTTCAGACTCCTGTTGTTTACAAGTCTTCTCCAGAAACCCTGGAAGAATTAACTGTAAGGCCTGGACTATGGAATGGTACCTGTGCACCAGCAATTCCTGAGCAAGCAGCACAGTGAGTAGATGATTCCTGGAAACCTGAGTTCAGGTGAAAAAGAGAGAGAGCAGTCTCCTTGTCCCTGCCTGTGGGCTTCCTTATGGCCAGTTCTACCTCTGTTCTAAATATATTCTTCACTGATGAAATTTCAACTTCATTTATTCTTCTGTCCTTGAGGAAAAATGGGGAAGAGTAAAGAGGTCTTTTCTCTGCCTCAAATTTTTATTTGTTCTTATTTGTTTATACTTATTTGCTGGAGATAGCTTAGTGGTTTTTTTCTTTTTCTTTTTGAGACAGGGTCTTGCTCTGGTGCCCAGGCTTGGAGTACAGTGGTGCAGTCATGGCTCACTATAGCCTTGGCCTCCTAGGCTAAAGCGATTCTCCTGCCTCAGCCTCCTGAAGTGCTGAGACTACGGGCATGAGCTGCTAGGCTTGGGTTGATTATTTCAATTACCATTTGCTATGTAACGAGGCTCCAAAACGTAGTAGTTTAAAATAATAATTTATTACCTTACACAGTTTATTACTTTTTCTGTGGGTTGGCAGGTCCTCTTTCCCCATCCTCTGTGAGGCTAAAGCCCTGGTTTCTTCCAGTAGCAAGAGGGGGTAAACCCTACTACTCAAGTACCCTTTAAGCCTCTGCTTATGTCAAGTTTGTTCATGTCCTGTTGGCTAAAGCAGATCATGTGTTTCAAGCCAAGATTTAAAAAGTAGAGTGAAGTCTCCATCTCTTGTTGGGAGGAGCTATGAAATATGGTGGCCCGTTTTTTTCCACTGTATCACAGTGATAAAGTTGAAGGTTCAAATCGTGACTGTGCTACTTGTTGTGTAACCTTGGATGAGTCGTTTAACTTCTCCAAACCTCAGGAAAATGGAGAAAACAGAACCTACCTAAAGGGTTGTATGCAGATTAATTAATACATACAAAGCACTTAGAATAGTACTTGACACGTAGTAGGCACTTAATACATTTTACCTGTTGCTTAGATAAATTGGTAGAGGTTTTTATGATTACCAGCAACAGAAACCAGCCTGACTTGGTTTAAGCTTCTAAAAATTTATTCATTAGAAGGATCTGGCTGGGAGCGGTGACTCATACCTGTAATCCCAGCACTTTGGGAGGCTGAGGTGGGCAGATCACAAGGTCAGCAGTTTTGAGACCAGGCTGGCCAACATGGTGAAACCCCATCTCTACTAAAAATACAAAATTAGCTCGGCGTGGTGCCGTGCGCTTGTAATCCCAGCTGCTCGGGAGGCTGAGGTGAAAGAATCGCTTGAACCCAGGAGGCAGAGGTTGCAATGAGCTGAGATCGTGCCACTGCACTCCAGCCTAGGTGACAGAGTGAGACTCTGTCTCGAAAAAAAAAAAAAACAGAAAAAAAGAAGGATCCAAGGGAAGTTCAGAGAGTCCTTTGACAAGCTGATCCTACAAACCACGGTAGGGTAGGAACCCGGGCTACTCTGGTTGGGAGGTTGGCTCAGTCAGGCAGAAAAATAGCTCCCTGGCGCACAACTCTAACAGTGCTATTGCTGCTGGACCAACTGTCCTCTCCTAGCCTTATTTAGGGGGTAGGCATGGGCTCAGTGATCTCCCAGAGGGGTCCAGAGTCAGTGCCTCTGAAGAATCCACTCTCACCACAGTCATGCAGATATCAAGGGGACAGCATCCTCTCCTGCTCAGTGATGGGGGCTAGTTGGTAGTCCATTGCCTAGTCCAGGTTGAAAGTGATTTCTGAGTGTGCCCTGCTCTAATAAAAAGTAACGTACAAAAATAGTTTATAACACAAGGTGCTCTGGGGGCAATGTTTTGCTCTTTCAAAGCATTCACTCTAGGTAGGATTCTTCAAATATAAGTTTTCATAGAATCTTGAAAAAGGCAAGCAAATTACATCAATTTGATTCATACATTTCTTCTTAGGAATATGTCAGTGATTTAAAGGTAGGTATTCCTGCACTTACGAATTTTTAAATGAGAAGAAGTGCCTCGTGGTATTTTGAGGAAGATTAGCTGTTTTCAGGTACCATTTAGTTACTGTTTTTCCACCTAGGTGGTAGCCTCTTGAACATTTTTCGGTTATCTTTCTTCAACTGGGTGAGTATGTCCTGGTCCTAGTTTGGTACATTGCCTTGGTTGTACACATGGTAGCTTTCCTACATTTCTAATGTGTCTGCACCAGGTGGGAACCCAAAGGCAAGCATGTTCTCACCCTCATTCCTGAAGTGATTTGTCTCTGCCATAATGGAGCAGGACTTCTTGGGCAGAATAAGTTCAACTGACATTCCCAGTGCCGAAGCTCTGGCTAGCTCAACTGGTCCACTGTGATTTGTTCTGTTATTATACAGAACATTGTATTCTATTTCCCCTGGGTGTTCAAAGGGAGAAACAATCTGTGTGGTTTAGCCTGATGTATGTGATTTGTGAGCTGTTGATCAGGGGGTGGGTATAGAGCTGTCACCCCTTTGGGGAGTGTTAAGTTTCTCCAAAATCTCTGGGTGACATTCTGACAGTCATGGGTGGTACAGGTATATGCTCCTCCGTGTCTATTCGCCTACCTCCTCAGTCTTTTCCCCCATCAAAGAGAAGTAATTCATTTTGTAAAATATTTATAGAATACCTGCCAAGTACAAGGTATTAGGTGAATTACTCGTTAGGCATAAAATTGGCTCATAAATGAATTGTGTCCTCCAGGAGCTTAGAGTCTAACGGGAAAGGGACATATCTGTAAATGACTCTTGTATATTGTGGAACATAGCCAATATCATTGTTTAGTGCGTGAATCACTACCCTGCCAACTTTCAGATAGAATCCGATGTGACATAGTGACATAGATTATTAGTCAGAATTCTTTGGTGTGGCAGAAACCCAACTCAAGATTACTTAATCAGAAAAGAGAATGTATGGTTTGGGTCACCAGGAGGTCGGAAGGCAGGGATGAATATGAGGTTGAAACGATGGCCTCAGGTCACCTCTCAGCTTTGCTCATTCTTGTGTGGGCTTCCTTATCAGTCAGATTCTCTTCACTGGAGGCAGGATGGACCTCACTAGCCCCAGACACATCTAGTCCTTACTGCTCCCTATCCCAGAGAAAGTACTCCACCCACTCTCCCCAGCATCCAGATCAGTGTTTGAACCACTGATTGGCAAATTGCCTCTGCTTGGAGTGCTTGCCCATGGCTGGACCATTCACTGTGTCCAGGGGACTAGTGTTGCCTGGTGGGCCACCCTGGGTTATACACTCACCCCTGTGGTACAACAGATGGCGCCTCTTGATGAACACCCTAGCAGAAACACTTGATGCTGGGGAGGAGTGTATCCCAAATGAAAAGGAGGGGCTTTGTTACCAGGAGATGGGGAGAACGAATGGGTGCTGAAAGCAAGCAAATTTTTAAAAAGTTTTCCGCTTACAAATTCTGTTAAGCATTGGGTCAGAAAGACAAAACACTAACATAGGATGAAAACAACAAGCAGTTAACACAGGTGTGAGCAAACTGGTCCATGGGCTAAATTTGGCCTGCTGCCTGTTTTTGTATGGCCTGCAAGCTAAGAATAGTTTTCAAAATTTTGTGACATGTAACAATTATACAAAATTCAATTTATTATTATTTTTATTTTTTGAGACCGAGTCTCGCTCTGTCACCCAGGCTGGAGTGCAGTGGCGTAATCTCGGCTCACTGCAACCTCTGCCTCTCAGGTTCAAGAGATTCTCGTGCCTCAGCCTCACAAGTAGCGGGGATCACAGGCATGTGCCACCACGCCTGCTAATTTTTTTGTATTTCTAGTAGAGACGGGGTTTCGCTATGTTGCCCAGCCTGATCTCAAACTCCTGGGCTCAAGTGATCCACCTGCCTTGGCTTCCCAGAGTGCTGGGATTACAGGCATGAGCCACTGCGCCCTGCTGGAAATTCAGATTATTGTTTCCATAAATAAAGTTTTATTGGATCACAGCCATGCTTGTGTAAATGTTGTCTGTGCCTGCTTTTGTGCTATAATGGTAAATTTGAGTAGTTACTTGTGAAAGAGATGACTGTGTGGCCCTCAAAGCCAAAAATATTTACTCTCTGGTCCTTTTTTATAGAAAAAGCTTCCTAACCAAAAGGGGAAGGAGAATCCCTTGACAGAAGCTTTAGAATTTAAGCACAAAACTGGTCTTTTAATCACAAAACTATGGTGGCTGTAGCCTGTAATCCCAGCACTTTGGGAGATCAAGGCGGGGTCACCTCATGTCAGGGGTTCGAGACCAGCCTGGCCAATGTGGTGAAACCCCGTCTCTACTAAAAATACAAAAAATTAGCCAGGCATGGTAGCAGACGCCTGTAATCCCAGCTACTCGGGATCCTGAGGCAGGAGAATCACTTGAACCCAGGAGGCAGAGGTTTCAGTGAGCCGAGATCGTGTCACTGCACTCCAGCCTGGGTAACAAGAGCAAGACTGTCTCAGAAAAAAAAAAAAAAAAAGAATTTAAACACAAAACTAAACTTTTAAATGCGTCAGCTTTAAGTTCTCAAGGAAAACATGATAAGTGACATGGGTAGGAGACAGGATTATTTTTCCTGATCCTGGAGCTCTGAAAAGAATTAGCTGCCAAAATTTATGTCGAGTCTTTTCATCCGAAGGTGAACCAAGTAGGTAGTTGTGCTGTGAGTTAAAAAGGGTTGGAGGTGCAGAGGGCGCTAGGATACTGCTCTCTTTCATTCTATTTAAAGCAATAATTTGCATTGCCACCCTGCCGTTCTTAACCTGCTCTAATTATCAAGGCCTTATTTTGACTAAGACCCTGAAAAAGCGTTGCATGATTTAGATCAATACGGAGTTCATCCAACTTAGCCGTAAATTATTTCTGCCTTGGAGTCGTTAGCTGATAAAGATCAATAAATGTTAAGAACAGTTTTAAATTATAACTCAACTTGTTTTTCTTGTCCTTCTATCTAATGAAACCATGTGTAACCTAGATTTTTAAATTTTACTTATTTATGTATGACATGTATGTGTGTATGTATAAATGAACGAATGACAGGTCTCGCTCACTCTGTTGCCCAGGCTGGAATGTGGTGGTGCGATCATGGCTCACTGCATCCTCAACCTCCCCAGCTCAAGCAATCCTCTCACCTCAGCCTTCTGAGTAGCTAGGACTACAAATATGTGCTATCATGCCTGACTAATTTAAAAATTTTTCTTTTCTAGAGATGCGGTCTCTCTCTGTTGCCCAGATTGGTCTTGAACTCCTGGACTCAAGTAATCCACTTGTCTGGGTCTCCCTAAGTGTGGGACTACAGGTGTGATCCACTGTGTTTAGCTGCCAGCTTAGATTTTTGAGGGGTACATAGCCCACTGTAATTGGATACCTCTCTTCAGAGCCATAGTAGCTTATTATACCTTGGGGCCATCCTGCTTGGAGTGTGCCTCAAAAGTGTTCCTTTATTCCCTAGGTTAGAGAGTTATGTAAAAACGGGGCTCTCAGGTCAGAATGAGATTTAAGGCTTCTGCAGAGCCTATATGAAAGTGTTTTTGGGCCGGGCACAGTGGCTCATGCATGTAAGCCCAGCACTTTGGGAGGTTGAGGAGGGCGGATCATGAGGTCAGGAGATCAAGACCATGCTGGCCAACACGGCGAAACCCCGTCTCTACTAAAAATACAAAAATTAGCTGGGTGTGGTGGCACACGCCTGTAATCCCAGCTACTCGGGAGGCTGAGGCAGGAGAATCGCTTGAACCCGGGAGTCTGAGGTTGCAGTGAGCCAAAATCACCACTGTACTCCAGCTTGGCAACAGAGCGAGACTCGGTCTCAAAAAAAAAAAAAAAAAAAAAAGTTTTTGGGCTGGGCACGGTGGCTCATGCCTATAATCCCAGCAGTTTGGGAGGCCAAGATGGGTGGATCACTTGTGGTCAGGAGTTCGAAAACAGCTTGACCAACATGGTGAAACCCCATCTCTACTAAAATACAAAAAAATTAGCTGGGCATGGTGGCGGGTACCTGTAATCCCAGTTACTTGGGAGGCTGAGGCAGGAGAACCACTTGAACCTGGGAGGTGGGGGTTGCAGTGAGCCAAGATCACACCACTGCACTCCAGTCTGGATGACAGAGCAAGATACCATCTCAAAAAAAAAAAAAATTTTTTTTTTGTATCCTTTTCCTGGGGAGAGCTGGGAGTCTCCAAAGTATCTCACGGTGTCCCAGTGACAGCCTCCAGCAAATGGGGTCTTCAGCAATGGTCAGGATTACAACCTCTAAATTCTTCCTCTCCATTCAGACTTGTTGGCACTGATAGCAAGATCTGAAGTGGCTTGTTTGGTTTTGTTTTGTTGTTTTATAAGCTGTTTGTAGCAGACTCACACGTAATGATTTGAGTGGTTTCTTCTGCAATTTTTGCAAGGAACTATGCTGCCTCTGCCAGGCATCGGTGAGCAGAAGTCAGAGTGGCCCCTGCCTCCACCAGCCTGAGGCTACACACAGGATTCTGTTCTGAGCACGGTTCCTATCTGTGTGTGACCAACGACTGTTGTCTGATCCTTGAAACATAGAAGGTTGCCCATGGTATTCACAAGGTGCTCCTGGCTACATCTCTCTCCCATCACAGCCATCCCATAGCTGTGTGGCTTACACAGGAAGGGATTCCTTTTGACTGTGTCAGACTGCCCTGCCTTAAAGATGGAGGGAGACAGAGTGGCTCATTAGTAGTGGAAAATTCAGTATGCTGGTCTCTTGGTTAGAAATGTGAGTCTCGTTTTATCTAGAATTATTTCATCTGCTAGATTCACAGTGACGGATTATAGCTCCAGGTGAGTTTGTCTCTTAGCTCCTTAAGAGAGGCTTAGATCTCTTTAGGGAAGCATGGAGGAGGTGGTATTTGAACTGAGCTTTGAAGCATAGGTAGAAGTTATGTATGTGGCAGGGTCAGGGAAAGGAATTCCAGGTAGAGGGAAGCATGAATCATGGCATAGAGGCAGGAAAACACAGACATGTTTTTACAGGAAATAGCAAGTGGTTCAAGTTGTCTACAACAAAGGGTTCCTGATGGCAAGGGGTGAGAATTAAAGTAAGAAATAGTTGAAGCAGTGAGGAGGGTCTTCACTGCCATGTTCAGGAAGTGGATTTTATCATGGGCAACAGGAAGCAGTGGAATGATCCTGCACAGAGAAGTGAGATGCGCTGTGCTTTAAGGAAGAGGACTCTACTGTTACGGCTAAGGTGAGCTGGAGAGGGGAGAGGTCAATTAGGAGGCCGTTGCTATGGGCCAGTGAGAGATAAGAGGGGGTCTGAGTTAGGATAGTGGCAGAGTGAAGGGACAGGATGGGGACAGATGGGAGAGAGATGGTGCAAAGGGCAGGGACTGGTGTGGGAAGATGGGTAGGGGAGTAGCAGGGAGACTTGGCCTTGGCCCTTCCTGGGGTGGTTGTGGTGGGAAGGAGCCTGAGGCCCATGGCCGTGCTCCAGGGCTGTACGTGGAGAGCTGTGTTCTCCTCCTCCTCAGATCACAAAGCCTCATTTCTAATGGAAACCTGAGGCTGGGGCTGCCCTTTCCTAAGTTACAGATTATTTCCTGAGGAGGATCCCAGCCCCAAGAGAGCTGGTTTGATTTGAAAATCTGGACACATAGGAATGAAACTCAGAGTGAATTTTATTAACCACTACCCAAAGCAAGATGGAACTTAGCTCATGATGCCCAATACCATAGAGGAACAAGAGTAGGCTGGGCGCAGTGGCTCACGTCTGTAATCCCAGCACTTTGCGAGGCTGAGGCAGGTGGATCATGGGAGGGCAGGAGTTTGAAACCATCCTGGCCAACATGGCGAAACCCCAACTGAAAATACAAAAATTAGCCGGGTGTGGTGGTGGGCACCTGTAATTCCAGCAGGCTTAGGCACGAGACTTGTTTGAACCTGGGAGATGGAGGTTGCAGTGAGTCAAGATTGCGCCACTGCACTCCAGCCTGAGTGACAGAGTGAGACTCTGTCTCTAAATAAATAAATAATAAAATAATAATAGAGTCTAGTGATATAGCTCAGCTTGAGGATGGGAACCAGCATAAGGCTTGATAAGACCAAACTAATTAGAAACAAACACGATGGAATTTTCTTTTTTCATTTGAAAAAACATTTCAAAGTTTATTGTTGGAGGTAAGTGCTTACCACCCTGTGAAGTGCGTGCAGGGCTGTCATTAGGTGGTGGTAACAGGCACCAAATCCCCAAGAAGCTGCTACCCACCAAGTGACCTCCGAGCCACTGTGTCCTCTCCCTTTACCTTTCTGGCTGTGCATAGAACCTTATGGAAGTTTCCTTCTAGCCTGGCTGTTGGCTTCCTGGGTGATCCTGGCAGAGTTGTTTATTATTTCTGAATCTCACCTTCTTTTAGAGGTAATCTCAATTCCTTTTCCATCTCCTGGAACTGTCCTCAGGATCAGATGAAACTGACCAAGTGTTGTGTAATAGCATTAAAGTTATGGCATTTAAAAGCACATTGCATATACAATGCTGGGCTCCAAAGAGGCAGAAGAGATAGTTCCTATCCTCTTAGACCTGTGAGTCCTAGTTGGAAAAGCAAGACTGTACTTTACAAGTCAGATGAAAGGTTTATGGGTGAATTAACACATGAGGTCTGGGATTTGCCTTAAGACATTCCACTCCCTCCCACCCTGCAAAGAAAAAGCTGGGGGTTATAATGAAATAAGATTGGGGCGGGGCACAGTGACTCACACCTGTAATCCCAGCACTTGAGGAGCTGAGGTGGGTGGATCACCTGAGGTCAGGAGTTGAGAGTAGCCTGGCCAACATGGTGAAACCCCATCTCTACTAAAAATACAAAAATTAGCTGGGCATGGTGGCACATGCCTGTAGTCCTAGCTACTCGGGAGGCTGAGACAGAATTGCTTGAACCCGGGAGGCGGAGGTTGCAGTGAGCCGAGATCGCACCAGTGCACTCCATCCTGGGTGACAGAGCAAGACTCTGTCTCAAAAAAAAAAAAAAAAAAATAAGATTGGTAAAAAAATGGATTATTGTTGAAGCTGGGTGATGGGTACATGGTTACTGTCTCTACTTTTGTGAATATTTAGATTTTTCTGAAAAAAAATTGGCTAAAAGAAAGTAGCATATGTACTGACATAACAAGTGACATACATGATAAAAAACCTCAAGGGTTCCAAGGAGAGGGACTCTTGTGGGTGGACAGCTGTCAGGGGAGGCTTCACAGAGGAGCTGGGAGCTGGGCTTTGTTTCAGTGAGGATTCTTGGTTACACATAACAGAAACCAATTTGAGCCAGTGTAAACACAACAGGGAACTTCCTTATAGGGATCCAGGGGGCCCTTAGGGAACGTGAGGGCCAGATGTAGTCAGTGCTCGGGAAGGGATGGGACAAGACAGGGACCAGAAAGCCACTGGAATTCTAGGCGGCCTTCCTGCTTATTCTGCGTGCTTTGCACTTGTTTCTTTGCTTCTCTGTCCAGAGGGCAGGAGGAAGACACCACCCCTCAGCAACCAGTGTGTATCAAGTCCATCCCAGACACAGCCCAGATTCAACCTGACCCTCTTAGCACAATTCCCAAGTCTCTGAGTAATCCACCAACACTTATATTATGTACATTGTGGGTGGGGCTCCTTCGGGTGAGTGAAGGGAGGTAATTAGGGGGATACATCTGAATTAGGCAGCCCTCCTTTCTCCCTTCGTCTGAATCAGACTGGAAGGACAGTAGGATTATACGTGAAGAGAGAAGATATCTCGATTGAACAGTAAGTGCTTCAGAGTCAAACACAAAGGGAACATTTATGGAACAGTATAGATCCTCCTGGCACTGAGGGGGTGTGAACCCCAAATATCTGAGACTGCTCTCAGTTAATTTAGAAAGTTTATTTTGCCTAGGTTGAGGATGCATGCCCATGACACAGCCTCAGGAGGTCCTGACAACATGTGCCCACGGTGGTCAGGGCAGGGGTTTTTTAATTAATTTTTTAAACGGAGTCTCACTCTTGTTGCCCAAGCTGGAGTGCAATGGTGCGATCTCGGCTCACTTCAACCTCCACCTCCTGGGTTCAAGCGATTCTCCTGCGTCAGCCTCCCGAGTAGCCGGGATTACAGGCGCCTGCCACTACGCCCGGCTAATTTTTTGTATTTTTAGTAGAAATGGGGTTTCACCATGTTAGCCAGGCTGGCCTCAAACTCCTGACCTCTGGTGATCCACCTGCCTTGGCCTCCCAAAGTGCTGGGATTACAGGCGTGAGCCACCACGCCTGGCCAGAGGTTGGTTTTATACATTTTAGGGAGTCGTGAGACATCAATTAATATACGTAAGATGTACACTGGTTCTGTCTGGAAAGGCAGCCCAGCTCAAAGCAGGGAGGAGGCTTTCAGGTCACAGGTAGGTGAGAGACAAATGGTTGTTTTCTTTTGAGTTTCTGATTAGCCTCTCCAGAGGAGGCAATCGGATATGCATTTATCTCAGTGAATTTGAATAGAATGAGAGGCAGGTTTGCCCTAAACAGTTCTCAGCTTGACTTTTCCCTTTAGCTTAGTGATTTTTGGGGGCCCCAAGATTTATTTTCTTTCACATTTCCCCCCTTTTCTTTTTAAAAACTTTTGAGAAAGCATTTTAGAAGAAAATGAATCTTTCGTCTCAGGTTTCATTGGATCTCTCACGGCTAGGACAGTTTATTCCTAGACAGGTAGGTAGGTCGCAAGTTACTAGGAAAGCTCATTTTTAGCAGGTTGTGGTCTCATGTCCTATGAAGAGAAAATAGGGGGAGAAAGGGAGAAAAACTACAATAAACAAAAGAATAATCCTGGAAAAGTGATATAGGCCACATTATTCTGAAGTCCATACATCAGTAGGCAGGTATGAAGGTGGCTTATGTATGCTGTTATTTTCTTTTGAAGTTGTCTAGCTTCGGTTCACAGGGCTTTAAGAAAGCACAGCTTAGTTTTCAGTAATTTCAAATTAGGAAAGATGGGAAAAAGGAAAAGAAAAGAAATTGAAAACATTGTTTTTTTTTGTTTTTGTTTTGAGACGGAGTTTTGCTCTTGTTGCCCAGGCTGGAGTGCAGTGGCGCGATCTTGGCTCACTGCAACCTCTGCCTTCCGGGTTCAAGCAGTTCTCCTGCCTCAGCCATCGTGAGTAGCTGGGATTACAGGCATGCGCCACCATGCCCAGCTAATTTTGTATTTTTAGTAGAGACAGGGTTTCTCCATGTTGGTCATGCTGTGGTCTCGAACTCCCAACCTCAGGTGATCCACCTGCCTCGGCCTCCCAAAGTGCTGGGATTATAGGTGTGAGCCACCGTGCCTAGCTGAAAACATTGTTTTAGAGACCTGTAGCCAGGAAAAATTAGAATTAAGTCCAAACTGTAAAAAATGATAAAAATTGAAAAACTAGGTAAGACTAGAATCTAACAGGTGTACTATAGCCAGGTGCGGCGGCTCACACCTGTAATCCCAGCACTTTGGGAGGTAGAGGCGGGTGGATTACCTGAGGTCAGGAGTTCGAGACCAGCCTGGCCAACATGGTGAAACCCCATCTCTACCAAAAATACAAAAAAATTAGCCGGGCATGGTGGTGCATGCCTGTAATCCCAGCTACTTGGGAGGCTGGGGCAGGAGAATCCTTGAAACTGGGAGGCGGAGGTTGCAGTGAACTGAGATTGTGCCACTGTAGCAGGACAAGTCACAGACAAAACCCCTCAGACACCGAGTTAAAGAAGGAATGGCTTTATTCGGCTGGGAGCTTCAGCAAGACTCACATCTCCAACAACCAAGCTCCCCAAGTGAGCAATTCCTGTCCCTTTTAAGGGCTCACAACTCTAAGGGGGTCCACGTGAGAGGGTTGTGATCGATTGAGCAAGTGGGGTACATGACTGGGGGCTGCATGCACTGGTAATCAGATCAGAACAGGACAGGGATTTTCACATTGCTTTTTTATACAATGTCTGTAATCTATAGATAACATAACCGATTAGGTCAGGGGTCGATCTTTAACTACCAGGCCCAGGGTGTGGCACCAGGCTGTCTGCTTGTGGATTTCATTTCCGCCTTTTAGTTTTTACTTCTTCTTTCTTTGGAGGCAGAAATTGGGCATAAGACAATATAAGGTGGTCTCTTCCCTCACCACCACACTCCAGCCTGGGCAACAAGAGCGAAACTCCATCTCAAAAACAACAACAACAAAAAAACGGGTGTACTATAGTTTTTGAAACATATTTTTTCTCTCTCCACTTTCCTGTTTTTACTAAAGACAAATCATGGTAGGACCAATTTGCTTTATTATACTTGGGCAGATTATTTCTATAAAGTACAGTAAGAATAATTATTTTTCACATAGGCTTTTAAAATTGGCCTTGATGGAACTTTGCTCTGTAGAAGGAATCTCAGATAAGACTTTTTTAAAGCTGAGCCCAGCCATGGATTTGTACCATCAAATACATACGAGTTGGGTGAATTCCTCTCCTCTTGATGTCCCAAGATAACTTGGGGCTCCTGGGCCTATCAGAAAGTGACATTCTTTACTTACCACAGGCCAAGATCCCTGTACAGGGACTGTGTAGACAAGGTATGAGGCCAGTTTTCCCAAGGGGCTTTTATTGGCTCTATAAATCAAGTTGGATTCCTTAAAGGGGAAAGCACACCATTCTAGTCAAAGCCTTGGTAAAACAACCAGTTTCTCCAATTGTGTCCTGTTACAAATGAAAACAGATTTTTATTGCACATATGCAGATAACTATATTGCCGTAAGTTAAGAATACTCCCACATAGTTTCCAAATTCTGGAGTAATCAGGTAGAGTGAAACAAATATGCTTCAATTTTTTTCATAGGCGTATGTATACTTTATTGTTAAAACCTGGCTGGGTGTGGTGGCTCACGCCTGTAATCACAGCACTTTCGGAGGCTGAGGCGGGTGGATCGCTTGAGGTCAGGAGTTCAAGACCAGCTTGGCCAACATGGTGAAACCCCATCTCTACTAAAAATACAAAAAATTAGCTGGGCATGGTGGTGTGTGCCTGTAGTCCCAGCTACTCAGGAGTCTGAGACCCAAGAATCACTTGAACCCTGGAGGTGGAGGTTGCAATGAGCTGAGATCATGCCACTGCACTCCAGCCTGGGCAACAGAGCGAGACTGCATCTCAAAAAAACAAACAAATTGTTAAAACCTTTCAATAGCTCAAAAGAAAAGTTTCCTTGACTCTAAAAAACAACACAAAGAATCAGCAGCATTTAAGCAAAAAAAAAAAAAAAAGATTACTTCAGTCTCCTGTAAGTTCAGTTCATGCAGTTAATTCCTGTTCTGCTTGATATTCATGAACATTTCAGCTCTCCATGAGTCATGAAAGTTTTTCCTCTGTTTTGATGTCACAGTCTTTAAAGTTATCAGAAGCCTGTATTCAAGAGCACCTGTTAAGAGTTTTATAGTTGATTATAAAACCACCTTTTAAAGAGAAACTGCAGGGCTGGGCATGGCGGATCACCTGAGGTCAGGAGTTTGAGACCAGCCTGGCCAACGTTGTGAAAGCCTGTCTCTACAAAAATACAAGAAATTAGTCTGGGTGGTGATGAGCACCTGTAATCCCAGTTACTCGGGAGGCTGAGGTAGGAGAATCACTTGAACCCAGGAGGCGGAGGCTGCAGTGAGCCAAGATTGTGTCATTGCATTCCAGCCTGGTCAACAAGAGCGAAACTCTGTCTCAAAAAGAAAAAAAAGAGAAACCATCATTGCAAAATTATAACTAAGACAGTGAAAAAGATCTGACCGAACTGACTCCATGTTGCTTCTAATCTCCAAGCTGTCCTTGTTCATTCCTGGGCATAGACAGAACTAACTTTGGGAGGAACTTAGTTTATAGTTGAGCTTTGAAACAAAGACGATAACAGCCTTTTCCCCAAACCCCCTTCCTGCCTGGGGACTAGGCTGCCTAAAGCCACATGATTAGAAGTTATGGTTATTTTACTAAATAATTCAAGACTTAGCTATTTTCACTAAACCAATGTCAGTCTCTTATTCATCAATATTTACAGAAGCAAAGATTTTTTTTTTTTTTTTTTAAACAAAGTCTGGCTCTGTCACCCAGGCTAGAGTGCAGTGACATGATCTCAGCTCACTGCAACCTGTGCCTCCTAGGTTCCAGTAATTCTCCTGCCTCAGCTTTCTCAGTAACTGGGATTACAGGTGCCTGCCACCACGCCCAACTAATTTTTGTATTTTTAGTAGAGATGGGGTTTTACCATGTTGGTCAGGCTGGTCTTGAACTTCTGACCTCAAGTGATCTGCCTGCCTTGGCCTCCCAAAGTGCTGGGATTACAGGCATGCGCCACCGCGCCCGGTGGCTCACAAGCAAAGATCATCCTGTTTTGGGCTGGGTTTATAGTTTTGTAATCCCTATGCCAAATTTTGACACCTTATAATATTTGGCAGGGATACATATGAAATTTCTTGATCAAAAAATGCAAACAAAAATGTACCCTGGCTATTCTTAAGGCATTTCTAATAGTACTTTACCAACAATTTTAAAGGTAGCTTATCTATCAAAGATTTTACTTAAGCAACGTAAATTTGAGAAAACATTTGACTAGTCTTTCATTTTCTGATAAAGTATTTGATTTGTGCTTTTATTTTTCCTTAAGCCAATTAATTAGAGCTGTTTTATATTTTTTAGTAGTAAATCATTGTGTACACAACACATAAATACATGGACATATTAGACATACTGATAGAAGTACATCTTAAAGGTAAGACAGATCTTTTTTTTTCCCCCTTCTGTCTAAGACTTGCAAACTCTTGATAACTTGTTTCATTATGCTTGGCAGTTGTCAGCTAAATAGCTCCTAAATCTGCATATTGAAGGACACAACTCTTTGGTGAAAAATCAGAAAGCAAAATTTACATCATAAAGTACAGAGAGGAAAAGTCTGGTGGTGCTAGAGGAAGATTAAAGGTGGATGCCAAATCAAACATACAATTATAGAAATCTATCATAGGATTGTATAAGGAGACCAATTTATTTAGATAGGTACTGCCTATCTTAACTGGATCTCTGAGCTCTGAGTAGAGCCCACACTGAATCCTGGGTCTCCAAAAAGGAGGCTAGACCACATGATGCTTTAAAAAAAATTTTTTTTTTGGCCGGGCGCGGTGGCTCACGCCTGTAATCCCAACACTTTGGGAGGCCGAGGTGGGCGGATCACGAGGTCAGGAGTTCAAGACCAGCCTGGCCAACATGGTGAAACCCCATCTCTACTAAAAATACAAAAATTAGCTGGGCGTGGTGGTGCGTGCCTGTAATCCCAACTACTTGGGAGGCTTAGGCAGGAGAATCGCTTGAACCCAGGAGGCGGAGGTTGCAGTGAGCTGAGTCTGTGCCACTGCACTCCAGCCTGGCAACAGAGCAAGACTCCGTCTCAAAAAAAAAAATTTTTTTTTGGCCAGGCACAGTGGCTCATGCCTGTAATCTCAGCACTTTGGGAGGCCGAGGCGGGTGGATCATGAGGTCAGCAGTTCCAGACCAGCCTGGCCAACATGGTGAAACCCCGTCTCTACTAAAAATACAGAAATTAGCAAGGCATGGTGGCAGGCGCCTGTAACCCCAGCTACTCCGGAGGCTGAGGCAGGAGAATCGCTTGAACCCAGGAGGCGGAGGTTGCAGTGAGCCGAGACCGTGCCATTGCACTCCAGCCTGGGCGACAGAGCAAGACTCCGTCTCAAAATAAAAGTTTTTTAAACAAAGACAATTCTAAGTGTCTAAACTACACTCTTCATTAAAAACCCAAGAGTAGCCTCTGTTGCAATAACTATTTTAGTCAGAAAATCAGGTAACACAATACAAAAGCAGTTTAATAGCTGAGAGGAACTTGTTTATACTCTTGGGGAGACCCATGAGGAAAAACAGGTTTCTCCCCCAAAGGGAGTCTGGTGCCTCCTTTTTTTTGTTTTGTTTTTTTTTGAGGAACTCCAGGCTATTATAAACTATTTTAGGTTTCTCATGCAGCAGAGGGTGCAAGAGAAAGGAGAGAGAGCAGAAGTAAATGAAGAAAACAGAATTCTGTCAACTGAGAAGAAGAAAAATTTGTCTCAAAAAAAGACAGGGTCCTAGACAGAGAAAAAACAAACCCAAAACATAAAATCCTTTTAAAGACAGACAGACACACACACACACACACACACACACACACACACACACATCTTGGATGTTAGCTTTTAATTAAGCTGACTTTTAACCATTGAGCTCCTTTAAAAAAATCTGTTTAAATCTCATTGCCATATTTCTGCTTGGACAAATTGCTGCTGTTTCAGAAGTACCAAATATCAAACCTTTCAGAAAGGGCTTGATTTAGGAACCAAACCTAGGCTGTCATGAAAAAAAGAAGGCAGAACCTTATGTATGGAACTGCAGCCTGAGGTGATAGCTATTGCTCCTTCAGTTTGGCCTGGCTAGCAAAAACGTGGCATTGTTTTGTGAATAAAGCCCCTTAAGCAGTCAAATAAAAAATCTTTCCTTTTTTTCTTTTTTTTTCTTTTGCTGGCCGTTTTTCTCCCTCCACCATGCCACTTTTTTTTTCTTGTTTTTTTTTTTTTGTGTGTGTGTGTGTGAATTTAGCCACTTCAGAGGCCTCGTTCCCCATAATTTGGAACTTTCCTTCAAATTTGATCAAGTTGCATAGAGTTGGTCAAACCCAAGGGGGAAAAGACCGAAACAACAACAAAAAGAAACAGTAAAGCAAAACAAATGATCACACAACCTATACAAGTACTGAGAGCTCTAATGGTAAGGAGAAATTAAGACCAGCTGGTTGTTAATCATAACTGTAGCTAAGACAAACCCTAATTCAGTTACTTAGGGATGGGTTTCATGCTGAAGACTGCCCTCTACCATCCTAGAAGCAGGAAAAGACTCAAACCTGTCCTCCCTGTTGGAAGCAAGCTCAAAACTCCGTAAAGGAGTTACTTGCCTTCCATTGTCACAGAAGCAGGAAAACTTGCCTTCCTTGTGTCGGAAGCAAGTAAAACTCAGAAACAAAAAAGGAGTTGTACAGCAAAATAAACTTTAGATCACCTCCAAATTTTGGGAGATCGGGGATTCTCTGGAGGAGGTGCTTCCAGGCGTCCGCAAATTGTCTGATTGGTTTGAGGCACAAAGATAGCTCAAGCTGGTACCAGCCACCAATAGGAGATTTGTCAAAGGTCAGGGGCACCTCCACTCAGAATCCCTTGGTGGTTACCAAAATGTGAACCCTGAATAACTGAGACAGGTCTCAGTTAATTTAGAAGGTTTATTTTGCCAAGGTTGAGGACCCTGTGACACAGCCTCAGGAGGTCCTGATGACATGTGCCCAAGGTGGTCCAAGCACAGGTTGGTTTTATACATTTTAGGGGGACAGGAGACATCAGTATATGTAAGATGTTCCTTGGTTCTGTTGGACAGAACCAAGAACGGCAGGACAACTTGAAGCAGGGAGGGGGCTTCGAGGTCCCAGGTAGGTGAGAGACAAACAGTTGTATTCTTTTGAGTTTCTGATTAGCCTTTCCAAAGGAGGCAGTCAGATACGCATTTATCTCAGTGAGCGGAGGGATGGCTTTGAACAGAATGAGAGGCAGGTTTGCCCTAAGCAGTTCCCAGCTTGATTTTTCCCTTTAGCTTAGTGATTTCTGGGGCCCCAAGATTTATTTTCCTTTCACAGGGGCCATGTTAGGTAGAAGCCAGGCTGAGAAGGAATCTGATTCCTTATATTGGTTATATTTTTTTCTGAAATAAATGTTAGCTTTTATTTTCCCTCCAAGCTGCAAGAGCCATTGAACTCTAACTTCTGTGCTTCTCACATTTAAAGCCTCCTGATTTGAGTACTTAGTACCTGCCAGACATTAGCAGGTAGGAGTTACTATTCCCACCTGACAGTCAAGGAAAGGCTCAGAGAGGTTCTGTAACTGGGCTGGGGCCACAGAGCTAGTAGGTGATAGAGCTAGGATTCAAACCCAGATCTGCCTAACTTCAGATCAAAGTTAGTGGTGCTGTTTCCACACCACACTAAATGGCCTACTTAACAATGAAATTTATGATGCCAGCTGATGATAAGAATCACTGGGTGTTAAGATTCTTGGTTGCTAATGAACTTGAATTAGCTCAAACAATAAAGATGATTTTTTTTTGTATCAGCTAACCAAACCCCAGGAAGGATAGAAATACAGCTGGCCTGATGTATAATTGTATCCAGGGACTCAAATGCCATTAGCTCTTATACTTTGATTAAAATATACTTTAAAAAGATGCTGTTAGTGGCCGGGCATGGTGGCTCACCCTATAATCCCAGCACTTTGGGAGGCCAAGGCGGGCAGTTCGTGAGGTCAAGAGATTGAGACCAGCCTGGCCAACATGGTGAAACCCCATCTCTACTAAAAATACAAAAATTAGCTAGGCGTGGTGGCAGGTGCCTGTAGTCCCAGCCACTCAGGAGGCTGAGGCAGGAGAATCGGTTGAACCGGGGAGGCGGAGGTTGCAGTGAGCTGAGATTGCGCCATTGCACTCCAGCCTGGCAACAGAGCAAGACTCTATCTCAAAAAAAAAAAAAAAAGATGCTGTCAGCTAGCCTGGCCAACATGGCGAAACCCCATCTCTACTAAAAAATACAAAAATTACCTGGATGTGGTGGTGGGTGCCTGTAGTCCCAGCTATTTGGGAAGCTGAGGCAGGGAGAATTGCTTGAATCTGGGAGGCAGAGTTGTAGTGAGCTGAGATCGTGCTACTGCACTCCAGCCTGGGCGACAGTGTGAGACTTCGTCTCAAAAGAAAAAAAAAAAATGCTGTTAGATCTCTCCCTCTCACTTGTTTCCCTTTCGATGTTGGCTTTCTTCTCTCGGGCCAGCTGTCTACCAGATGGAACCATGGTTTCCTGTTTTACAGTTTTGTTATCAGAAGAGTTTTTCTCACTTCAATTAGAAAGTTCTGAGCGAGGACTCCTGATTGGACTGTTAGGGGTCGTGTGCCCAGACCTATGAGATCACCGTGGCCAGGTGATAGGGAGCTGTAAGTGGCCCAGCCTGGGTCAGGGGGCTGCCCTGTAGCCAGGGACAAGGTTCTCATTGTGTCAGTCTCCACCTTAAGCTGCATTTGCCCCAAAGAAGTATGTGTGATGAGGAGACAAGGAATGCCTGACATCTGTCTTTAAATTGTCAAACACATTCTTCTAAGTCTTTCCATTACGGGTTATCCCAAGCTAGGAATAACTGGTGAGTAGTTTCTTGACCTTTTTTCCAGACCTTTTTTGGCGAATTATGTTAAGCTGTGACCCAGGCACAAATGGGGAGGCCATACTTTGGTGGAGCCTGGGTCACATAAATATGGTGACCTTACTAGAAATTCTTTCCTACTTACTCATTGTTTAATAATGAACAGAACTCTGGCCTATCTTCTTTTGTCACTGTTTAACACCCACCTCACTACCTCCCACCTCTCCTGCTAAACAAAATTAGCCTTCAGCAGGTCAAAACAGATTTTTAGCTAACTTCCGTTTCTTGAATAGCATATGATAAGAACTCAAGTTAGCCAGGTTTGTTCTCCTGCCTGTAGGTGGTTGATTGGGTTTGTGATACTGTGATACATTGCATATCTGCTCCTCTGAGGTAGCCCAAATAATCTGGTGGGGGAAATACGCTGTTTTAATGTTATTTTGTGACCTTTGGCAAGAGATTTTATCCTCCAGCCTCAACTTCCATATCTGTAAACTAGGACTATTCTGCCAAATATTACGAAGGGTCATGAAAAATGAGAGATCAGGCTGGGCGTAGTGGCTCACGATTGTAATCCCAGCACTTTGGGAGGCTGAGGCAGTAGGCTTGCTTGAGCCCAGGGGTTTGAGACCAGCCTGGGCAAAGCAGGGAGACCCTGTCTACCAAAAAAAGAAAAAGTTACTTGGGCATGGTGGCGTGTGCTGAAGTGGGAGGATCGCTTGAGCCTAGGAGGTCGAGGCTGCAGTGAGCCATGATCATATTACTGCACTCCAGCCAAAAAAAAGAGTGCTGTCAGGGAATCTGGGATTCATAAGCATTTCCCTTGACTGCTCTTCTTTCCTTTATTTTATTATACCTCTCTTCTCTCTGTATCCCCTATACCTTTTGCTCTGGCTTTTGTTACATCCTGTATTAAAATTTTAGATAATTTACTTTATGTTATTTTACTTTTTTGAGACAAAGTCTCGCTCTGTCACCCAGGCTGGAGTGCAGTGGTGCAATCTCAGCTCACTGCAACCTCTGCTTCCCGGGTTCAATGAGTTCTCATGCCTCAGCCTCCTGAGTAGCTGGGACTACCGGTGCACACCACCATGCCTGGATAATTTTTTTTGGTATTTTTAGTAGAGACAGAGTTTTGCCACATTGCCCAGGCTGATCTTGAACTCCTGGCCTCTAGCAATTCACCCGCCCTAGCCTCCTGATGTGCTGGGATTACAGGCCTGAGCCACCATGCCCGGTCTAAAAATTTAGATAATTTATTGGAATGTTGTGTGCCAATGAAAAGCAAATCCTAAGCTCCTGCAACATCATTTCATGTTTGATTGTCAGGGTTTGTGGGCCCTCTGGGTCAGGGGATGAGCAGTGAATTGGCAGAGAGGGGTGTAGGGAGGGTAGAGAAGGAGAGCATTTCAAAACGAATGAGGCTTGGAAGGGAAGGAAGAAAAGAAACTTAAAATGCAGTTTCTGGGCTTGGTTGTAAAAATCTTGAAAGTGAGGGAGATAAAAATAGTTGCTTGTTAGGACCTGGCAGGCATGCTCTGGAGGCTCCCTGTTTGAATTCAGTTGCTAATCAGGAGGTGGGAAACAACCTCTGGTTCCTGCTGTTAGCACGTTTCTTGCAGTTGGCCTTGTCAAGAAGGATAATGGACTGGAGCTGAGAAAGAAGCATCATGCTCACTCGCTAAACTGGAGTGGAGAACTATTCTCTCCTTACTGAATTTCAGGGATTTCAGCCTGCCCCAAGTCAAATCCTTGTTCCCAGAAATAAAGCTCGTTACATCTGTAATGTGAATGATTCCTTCCCCGGCCACAGCTCAATAAGGGCTCTTGTGAAACTTTGGAGTACAACTTATTATGGGTTGCCTTTAGTCCTGTTGTCTGGGCCCTGATTTTTTAGATCCTGGAGAGAACACTCCCTCAGGGGTCAGAGTTCTAACCCTTAGCCCTATCGTTAACTCCCTGTGTCACCCTAACAGGTGACGCCTTCCTATTCTAGGCCTCAGTGTTTCTCATCTGTGTGCAATGGTTTATAATGCTTACCTCACAGTGTTACTGTAAGGATTAAAGAAGATAGTATATTTGAACTGGGGAGGCGGAGGTTGCAGTGAGCTGAGATCATGCCACTGCACGCTAGCCTGGGTGACAGAGTAAGACTTGTCTCAAAAAAAAAAAAAAAGATAGTATATTTAAAAGGCCTGACATAGCAGGTGTTCCATAAATCAGAGCTGTTGTAGGATCTTCTTAGGTCTGCTAGGCTCGCCTGCACCTCTCATTCTCCCACCTAGTCTCTCAGCTGCATCCTGGCTTTTTTTTTCCAATGCTCTTGGGGAAGGAAATTTGGGTGGGGGAAAAGAGCTTACAGGTAATGGCTAATTGAAGAGTTGGGGATTTTCTCAGAATTTTAATTATCTCTGCTACTTAATTAGCTCCTGAGGCCATGGATGGCTGGAGGTGGCTCTGTAGAGGGTGCGATTTGACTCATCCAGGTCAGCTCCCTTTCTCTCTGTTTCTTCGTCTTGAGTGGGGAGAGTTATTAAGGCTTTGCCAAGGATACTAAGAAGAGGTTGTTTGAAGCCTAAAGTCGCCATTTTAAAAAATCTTCATTTGCCTTTTTTTAAAATCCTTTAACTGTTGCTTATCTACTTTTGGATTCAGCCTTTGTCACAGATGAGCAAGAATCCAGCTTCCCTGTGTCACTCTGCTTGTTTCTCAGCAGCCCCTCGCTCCTTCCTTCCACCTCTTCTCTTTCTTTTGGGCTCCCCACTTCCACCCCTCCACTGCCTTTCTCTTCCCCCAAGCCCCACCGTCTTCCATCTTGCCTTAGGGAATTCAGCTGCTTTTAATATTAGCCTAAACCAAACAAAATGAAGGTATTAGGATATAGTGGAAACACATAGAAGGCCGAGATTCACCTTGGTTCATCTGCCTGCCAGGGCCTTGTCAGCTACTCAGGCTATCATCTGATGGGTGGCACCCATCCCACCTGGTTGGAAGAATTTAGAACGAGTCCACGGGGCCTTGACCACATCTTCATCTTTGCCCTTACACGTGCACATGTTCTTGTCATTTGTTGGATTCTGTCTCCCCTGATGGTGACAATCCCTGTGTCCTTTTTACTCTTAGCTCAGTGCAGATACTCTGTGTTTCTAGAATAAATAAATGACTCCCTAAATTGTTTTATCCAAACACCTTATTTTAGAGGGGTAGAAAATACTTAATAGTTAAACTTCAAAATGTGTGCTCTTGAGGGAAAAATCAGGAGGCTTTGAATAGTGTTATTTCTGGGACAGAAAATATCGGAGAAGAACATACTTTCTGAGTTTTTCATAAAACCTCCTTGTTCATTTTTGAGGAAGGAGGGGTTACCCATACTCATTGTCACAGAAGCTGAGCAGAATTGGGGTTATTAGATCTCAGCCTCCTGTGGGATTCCTAGGGAAGCTTATGAGCCTGGGAGCCTACTGGGTGGTTGATGCTTCCTCCAGAATGCAGCCTGGCCAGCCAGCTGCTGGGGACCCTCTCAGCATCACCTTTCAGTTATCAAAGGATCAGAAAGAGAACGCAAGGCCCAGAGGTGGCCTCAGGAAGTAGAGAAGGACTGGGCCTGTGATTTGAATGTTTGAGGGCTCTGCTAGGAGAATGTGAGAGGAAGCCCAGTTAATCCTCCCAGGACTCCAGGAGCAGGGCATTATCCCAAGTTGGGAAGGGGATTCAGAAGAACTAGGCATCTAGGAGTAGAGGTGACAGGGTGATTTGAAAGGAAGACTTTTTAGATGCAAGGACCAGCACAAGAGAAGGCGAGACTCTTACACAGGGGCAGTTAGAGAGGCAGGCCAGCCCCAACCAGGAAGAAGTGGATGTGGAGACGTGTTGTGGTGTGAAGTTGGAGAGGAAAGGAAGAAACAGTGGAGGGCATGGAAAGGCGGGCAGAGGGGCTTGGGACTGTGCTCTGAGGCAGAGGGGAGCCATGGCAGGCTCTGTGCAGGGGCTGTCCCGCTGGAGGAGTGCTGGTTTCTGTGTAGGCGGGGGGAGGGAGAAGATGCTGGAGACCGGAACAGTGTGTGAAGGGCCTGGCTATTGTGGGAAGCAAGTGTGGGGTGCTGAGGGAGATCAAGAAATGAACTCTCTCTCGACTTGTCTGCCATCGTGTACCTCTTTTCTGTCCCGAGAGAAGAGCTAGACTTGGGTGTGGCAGGAGCAGGGGCAAGAGGGATGTCCTAGCGTGGCGGCTCCAGCAGCATGCTCTGGGGTTCAGTGATCTCATGTGCCCAGGTTTCCAGGTGGCTTCTTGTGAGGCCCTCCGGGATCTGGCTCCCAGGACCAATGTGGTCTAGCAGTGAAAAGCCCCTCAGAATTTCCCTTCTCCTCCTCTCCAACCCCTTCCATCTCTGCTGCCTCCTAGGCAGTGTTTTTCCCTGGAGCGGGTGGGAGAAGCTGGAGCTGACAGCCAGGGATGGTGGCAAGCTGTGTTATGTAAGTTTGAAAAAAGGAGGCTTGCTTGCCATGTGAATAGAGATCAGATACAAGGACAGCTAGAGGCAGCACAGCCATGCCTGAGCAGCAGCTGTAGTCTGAAGAGAGGTGTCTGAGCCAGCAGAGGAAGAAGCTGCTGGACTGGGTGGAGGAGACTGTGTTCTTGTGGGGAAGGAGAGGTGTCTGGTTCTGTGAACTGCCGATCTTGGAGGGCAGCCTGTGAAGCAATCATTGTCTATTCCTATAACATGGTGTGCTGCTTATATGCCATGCCTTATTACATCAATCCTGGTCTGTAACTTGTGATGGTATGAGAGCCGCCATTGTGACTGTTTCAATCATGGCAAACCATGGCCCAGAAAAGTCAAGTGACTTGCTCAGGGCTGCATGTAGAGTAAGTGGCAGGGTCAGGATTTGACACAGGGCTTCTGTCTCACTAGCCAGTGCTGCTCTTTTACTCTAAAACAGGCTTAACAGATCATGCCTAAACAGCCCATGGGGAGAGTGTGGGCCGGGTGAGGGAGCCTGGTGCCGTGTGGCCTGGCATGGATGAGAGGCAATGGCACTGGGTGGGAGGAGTGGAAGAGGGCTTGTGTTGGAGCCCCTTGGTGTGCCGCCCCAGCAGGCACTGTCACACCCCTTACCCTTCTCAGTCTCGTTCCATTTTCAGCATCATTTTCCAAATCCTGAGCACCTGACCTCCAGGGGCCAGGTACCCAACACCGGTCCTCTGAGGGGCCATGGGCATGGTGGGATGAGGAGGTACACCTCCAACAAGCAACTGCTGGACTCATGCCTCGGCCGAAGTGTTTGTGGGCCCTGTCCTAACACTAGGCCCAGGGAAAGAACAGAGCTCGCCCCTCTCCTCCCGAAGTTCAGAATCTCCCCGTGGTTCTCTGAGAGGCTGCATGGCTCGCTCCCTCTCTCTGTTCACATCGTTGCTCAAATGTCCTCTCCTCACAGGGCCGTTCCTTGCCACCCTGTCACAACAGTACCCCCCTACTCTCTCTGTCCTCACAGGGTTTTATTATATATATATATAAAAATCTGTGTATATATACTTAACATATACAGGTATATATATATAGTGTATATATATATGTTAAATATATATACACACATATATGTTAAATATATATACACAGATATGTGTGTGTGTGTGTATATATATACCTGTATATATATATACACACACCGGTATATATATATACCTGTATATATACCGGTATATATATATATATATATATACAGGTGTATATATACAGGTATATATATATATATTTTTTTTTTGAGACAGAGTGTCACTCTTTGCCCAGGCTGGAGTGCAGTGGCACGATCTCGGCTCATTGCAACTTCTACCTCCCGGGTTCAAGCAATTCTCCTGCCTCAGCCTCCCTAGTAGCTGGGATTACAGGTGATGTGCTACCATGCCCAGCCAATTTTTGTATTTTTAGTAAAGACAGGGTTTCACCATGCTGACCTCAAATGATCCGCCTACCTCAGCCTCCCAAAGTGCTGGGGTTACAGATGTGAGCCACTGCGCCTGGCTGGGTTTTCTATTTTTCTTTGTGCCATTTAAGACCACCTGATGTTACACATTTGTTCATTGATTTGTCTGTCTCCTCACAATAAAATTTAAGCTTCATGACAGTGGGGGACTTGGTCAGTTTCTTGACTGCCCACACAGAGCCCACAGGTAAGGTAGCAGGTGTTCAGTGGACAGTAGGTGATGACCGTTAGAGCATGGCAGCAGGGTGGGTAGAAGAGGACAGGTGTAAGTGTCAGAGGGCCTGGGATCTGCTTTCAGCTTTACCCAGTTTTTGCTGTGTGACTTTGAACAAGTTGCTGGATCTCTTGGGCCTTAGCCTTCTTTTTTTTTTTTTTGGAGACAGAGGAGTCTCACTCTGTCACCCAGGCTGGGGTGCAGTGGTGTGATCTTGGCTCACTGCAACCTCTGCTTCCCAGGTTCAAATGATTCTCCTGCCTCAGCCTTCTGAGTAGCTGGGGATTACAGGCGTGTGCCACCACACCTGGCTAATTTTTGTATCTTCACTACAGACAAGGTTTCACCATGTTGGCCAGGCTGGTCTTGAACTCCTGACCTCTGGTGATCTGCCCACCTAGGCCTCCCAAAGTGCTGGGATTACAGGCGTGAGCCACCATATCCTGCTGGGCCTTAGACTTTTTGTTTTCATCATGAAGGGGAGGAACTAGGTGCCCTCTAAGGCTGCTTCTGGCACCTCTCTTCTGAAAGTCTATGTGTAGGAGACGAGGGTCGCAGAGGGGTTTGCAAAGATTTGTATCCTGTGTTCCTTTACTGAAGAGCCTGACTTGGGTCTGCACACTGTGGGGTAGGGGAGTGACATGATGAGGGCTGGGTCTTAGGAGGACTACACCAGTGATGCAGTGTGTGCATGCATGTATCCATGGTGCATTTAGAACCATTCATTCAACAAGGGCTTTTGGAGCACCTGCCCTCTGTCACATACAGTTTGGGCTCAGGGCTTAGAGTGGTGAGGCAGACAGCCAACGTCCTGCCCTCCTGCAGCTGATTGGGGCAGAGAGAGGCTAGAGCTGGCCTGGAATGGTGATTACCCCCAGGCTGAAGATGAAGAGGGGCCAAGTGGAGTTGGGGCACTGGGATATTAGAGGGTCATGATTTTTTTTTAATTATTTTTATTTTTATTTATTTTTTTGAGGCAGAGTTTCACTCTTGTTGCCCAGACTGGAGTGCAATGGCGTGGTCTCAGCTCACTGCAACCTCTGCCTCCCAGGTTCAAGTGATTCTCCTGCCTCAGCCTCCTGAGTAGCTGGGATTACAAGCATGCGCCACCACGCTAATTTTTTATTTTTATTTATTTATTTAATAAATGTATTTTTTGAGATGGAGTCTGGCTCTGTCACCCAGGCTGGAGTGCAATGGCATGATGTCGGCTCACCACAACCTCCTCCTCCCAGGTTCAAGTGATTCCCCTGCCTCAGCCTCCCAAGTAGATGGGATTACAGGCGCCCGCCACCACTCCTGGCTAATTTTTGTATTTTTAGTAGAGATGGGAGTTTCACCATGTTGGTCAGGCTGGTCTCAAACTCCTGACCTCAGGTGATCTTCCTGCCTTGGCCTCCCAAAGTGCTGGGATTATAGGTGTGAGGCACCGCCCGGCTTTTGTTTTTCAATTTGTCCTTGGAAAGATACTTAAATAGACCTGTTTGAATCTGTTTAAGAATAAATAGCCAGCCATGGTGATTCACGCCTATAGTCCCAGCTACTTGGGAGGCTGAAGCAGGTGTATTGCTTGAGCCCAGGAGTTCAAGCTCAGCCTGGGCAATGTAGTGAGACTCTGTGTCTAAAAAAAAAAAATAATAAATGCATTCATATGACAGTATCGAAGAGAAAAATAATGAAATGTTATTAGTGGTTCTGCTGGGTTGTATTATAGGAGGTTTGGGTTTTTTCTGTGATTTTCTAGATGTCCTATATGGTGTCTATATTATGACTATTAATATAGACACCATATAGGTTTAGGATGTCATGGTTTAGGATGTTTCCTAGATATGGTCTGCCCTCAAAGTGAGTGTCATTGTTTGCTGATGTCTGCTCCACAAAGCCCTGCTCCAGGGGCCTTCACCAAGTCCCAGCCTTGGTTTTCTCACCTATAAATGAGGATAATTGACCCTGGTCTATGCACTTTACAGGACAGTTGTATGAATCAGAGGATACAGCGGAAGAAAAAATGTTTGGAAATTTAGGTCTCTGCAAACTAAGGGCCAATATACTGGTATTTGTGACAGTGACCGGATGGGTGGGATGGGGTGATAATAAGAGTGCAAGGAAGGGGGATGGGGGCATCGTTTTGACTCTGAGGAGCAGCTTTAAGGCCTCTCACGTTCCAGCTCCAGGTAGCAAGGGGTTCCCCTTGACTGGCAGGGTAGATGTACCTGTGTAGGCTGTTAGGTGAGTGACTCCAGTGGAATGGAATGGAATCATGACTCAGCTCCCACCCCTGCCACACATATTTGTGAGAAAAAGACCCACATGCTCCATGCCTGGTGCAGAAGTCTAGAATGGGAATTCCTGCCAAACCCTGTCCCCTTCTAGCCTGTGTAGCCTCAGCAAGCAGATAGGTCTTATTACTTGTTTTTTTCTGCCTCCTTCATGATCCAGCCATAGATACTATATCTTACCAGTAGGGGTGGTTGAAGCAACAGACTTTGAAATCCTGACTGTTCATGATAACGGACTCCTTCCTGTGGATCATCTGGCCAAGTCTGCATTCTTAGAGAGTGGAAATCGACTGTCTTTCTGTTCTACTTCTACAGCAGCTGCTCATTTCATCTCCTGACAGTTGCTTCTTGAACTCAGAACAAAGGGCCTTGGTGTACAGTGTTTGCAAGCCAAGGGCTGCCTCTGATGGCGGACGGGGGTGTGGTCCTGGGACTCGTGGTCAGGGCTGGTCTGTGTGGAATGCTGATCCTTCTCTTCCCCAATCTACCTGTGTCAGTTCCCTCCTTTTCTATTTTCTCTTCCCTGCAGATGTCAAGCCCTCCAACATCCTAGTCAACTCCCGTGGGGAGATCAAGCTCTGTGACTTTGGGGTCAGCGGGCAGCTCATCGACTCCATGGCCAACTCCTTCGTGGGCACAAGGTCCTACATGTCGGTATGAACAGAAGTTTCCATTGCTTGAGCTTCTTGTACGTTCAGGGAGAGGAGCCCAGTGGGTGCCTT
The DNA here is from genome assembly GCF_028858775.2 of Pan troglodytes. NCBI lineage: Eukaryota > Metazoa > Chordata > Mammalia > Primates > Hominidae > Pan > Pan troglodytes. The sequence continues at coordinate 58,476,083 of NC_072414.2, forward strand.
TCCTGTGGAGCCAGAGTCTTGTGCTGGGTAGGGGACAAGAAGTGAGGGAGGAGGCACAGTGCTCTGCCCTGAGGAGATGAAGTTGAATGGGAAGATGGTCTTGGTCTTTCTTAGGCCTTGGAGCATAACTGGGATATTGGGGCCTTGACTCACTGAAAGGACTGTCCAGCTCCAGAGTGTGGCTTTCTTTCTGAAGGACTGTGAGCTCCAGCTCCCCTCTGGGCATCTCTACATGATAGTCTTCAGATCCACAAACCCAGGATGCTCAGATATGATCCACCCCAAACTACCTCACCTTCTCCTTTTCTCTTAGCAGTAAATAGACAGCATCATCTCCCTGGTTTCCCAAGGTAGAAACCTGAGCATTGGCTTTTAACCTGCCTTCTCAGCAGCCCGTCCTTTCAGTATCTTGTAGCTCCCAACTCCTGAGAGTCTGTTCAGAATTGTCCAGCCTCTTTTCTCCCTCTTCACTATGTCTGTCAGACATGTACCCCTCCTTCTAACTGCAGCATACCTGGACCCCTCGCCAGAGTCTCTGCTCCACTTCAGCCAACACCCTGTGTTGAGGGTATTCCCTCCTGCTCCTGGCTCTGCTGGCTCACACTGTCACCAGAGCGTTGTGTGGGGCCATCCTCACACTATGGCAGCACCAGCATGTTTTCTTCCCTCCTCCATACCACCGGTTCCTTGGGGACAGGGACAAGGTGTCTCTCTTGTCCTTAGTGCCTGGCATGGGGCCTGGCATGTGGTAGGTGTTCAGGGAATGCTTGGCAAGTGGGTAGATGTTTAGTTGGCTGAGTGGGAGGGTACATGGATAAAACATTTCTGAGAATGATTTGGAAAGGTGGAAACGTGAGTCTGGGCCAGTGCTGAAGTGCGGCAGAGTGGAGGAGCGTTGGAGTGAGTAGGCAGTCTTTATAGAAGTGGCGGGGAGTGCAGGCCCGCATGGAGGCGGGGACAGGCGCAGAGGCTCAGATCTTAACTTGTACAAAGCATTTTATGTGTTCTCTGTCAAAGCACATGTCATGTCCCTGGAAGGTCTCATTTGATCCATGTGGTTGTCCCAGGAAATAAAGATTATTGTTCCCATTTTAGAGGTGAGGAAGTCTAGATTCAGGGAGGTTAAGCAACCTGCCTACTTAACCTTGCTGAGCCAGGATTGAAAGCTAGCTGCCCCCTTGCCAGGCAGACGCCCTTTGCACAGCACACCCTCATTTGCCTCTTGGGGAGGATTTGGCACCTGTGCCCAGATCCCAGTGTGAACACATCCTCATTCCTTCTTGCTGGCACCTACCCCCCACTGAGACTCCAGCCACTGTCAACATCACTCACCTGGCACTGACCCACATCCCCACCCCTCCCCTCCAGTGACCCACAGTGGAACTCTCTTTCTCTGTCATCTCCTCATTGCTTCTTCCCTAAATGTCTAATAACTGAGCAGCTGGCATCCTGGGCCATTTGACTGCCAACTCTCAAGTTCAAAATCCATTAACAGGCCCTGGGAGTTACTAATCAAGGGTTTAATGGTTGGGGTTTTTTTGGTTATATGGTCAGTTACGAAATAGTCCAGTGTTGGAGTTAGTGAAAAATGCTACTGGAGAAGTTAATGTCTACGTGAATATACTATGGCCAGAATAAAGATTTTTTCGGTAGGGTTCTTGAAATACATGTGCTATTTCAAATAATGCTCATTAAAAATAATGCTTTTGTATAGCACTGTATACTTTTTTTCTCTTTGGCTTTTCCCACCAATATCAACCAATATTTGTATTGCATTTTACAACATTTGACATACGTTTTCTTTTTTTTTTTTTCTTTTTTTTTTGAGATGGAGTCTCACTGTGTCACCCAGGCTGGATTGCAGTGGTGCAATCTCGGCTTACTGCAAGCCCTGCCTCCCAGGTTCACTCCATTCTCCTGCCTCAGCCTCCCGAGTAGCTGGAACTACAGGCGTGTGCCACCACGCCCGGCTAATTTTTTTGTATTTTTAGTAGAGACGGGGTTTCACCGTGTTAGCCAGGATGGTCTCGATCTCCTGACCTTGTGATCCACCCACCTCGGCCTCCCAAAGTGCTGGGGTTACAGGCGTGAGCCACCGCGCCTGGCTGTACATTTTCATTTGATTTGATCTTCTTAGTAATCCTAAGTAGAGTTTTCTTATGTCATTGTTACTGTCATTTTCATCATCATCAGCCACCGCCCCCCCCCCCCCCCACCTTTTTTTCTTCCGACATGGAGTTTTCGCTCTTCTTGCCCAGGCTGGAGTGCAGTGGTGCGATCTTGGCTCACTGCAACCTCTGCCTCCCGGGTTCAAGTGATTCTCCTGCCTCAGCCTCCCAAGTAGCTGGGATTACAGGCATGCACCACCATGTCCAGCTAATTTTTGTATTTTTAGTAGAGATGGGGTTTCACGATGTTGGCCAGGCTGGTCTCGAACTCCTGATCTCATGTGATCCGCCTGCCTCAGCCTCCCAAAGTGCTGGGATTACAGGTGTGAGCCACTGCGTCCCGGCCCAGCAGCAGCCCCATTTTATAGATGAGGCTGATATTCAGGATCCTTTAGCTTGTAAGTCCCGGAATTGGGATTTAAGTCTCAGGCCCACTGACCCCAGATCTTTTGTTCTATGTATCCACGGCACCACCTCACTCCCAACCCGCATTCCACAAGCTTCATGTTTCAGATTCAGTGACAAGATGAGCCTCTCATGCTGGGCTTCGGACAGGCTGCCCTGCGCGTGCAAGACTGTGGCCAAGCTGGGTAAAGCTGGAACCACAGGCTGTAGTGGCAGCCAGGGCACAGCCGATTACATGTGGTCTGTCAATTTAGGCCAGATTATAGGAGAAATAGAGCAGGGATGAGGGGTTAAAGCCACAGAAGCCAGCTAGGATTTGGTAAACACAGTGTTGGGGGTAGGCAGGAGGCCAAATTCAAGAGGTTAGTGGAGCTCTTGAAACAGGATATGAACTATTGAGAAGGGACAGAAGAGAAAATGCATTAGCAGACCCAGGGGTCCAAGTTAGGTTAGGTGATTATCACTGTCTGTCTCTCCTGCAGCCAGAAAGACTCCAGGGGACTCATTACTCTGTGCAGTCAGACATCTGGAGCATGGGACTGTCTCTGGTAGAGATGGCGGTTGGGAGGTATCCCATCCCTCCTCCAGATGCCAAGGAGCTGGAGCTGATGTTTGGGTGCCAGGTGGAAGGAGATGCGGCTGAGACCCCACCCAGGCCAAGGACCCCCGGGAGGCCCCTTAGCTGTGAGTAGCCTGGTGTGTCCCCATCTTGGACTGTTGGAGGGGAGGGTCCCTTACTTTCAGGGGTTTCTGGAGGGCTGATTCTCTGTACATTCTGCCAAGACTGATTCTCTGTCCCTGGATGCCAGGCTAGGGCCAGGGGAAGCAGCAAGGGTCTCCAGGTGGGTGTTGTTACTACCAACAACTTCCTACCATTTGTTGAGTACGTACTATGTTCTAGGTACTGCACTTAGGACTTTGTATACATTATCTAACCTTTTGTATTTATTTATTTTTATTATTAAGGGTCTTGCTATGTTGCCCAGTGCAGTGGCTAGTCACAGTCTTCAACTCCTGGGCTCAAGCAGTCTTCCTCCCTCAGCCTCCAGAGTAGCTGGGACTACAGGTTATAATTTATTTGTGGGGGTTGGGAGGGAAGGGGCTCACTCTGTCACCCAGGCTGGAGTGCAATGGCATGATCACAGCTCACTGCAGCCTCAAACCTCCCAGGCCCAAGTGATCTTCCTACCTCAGCCTCCTGAGTAGCTGGGACCACAGTCACATGCCACCATGCTCAGCTAGGTGGTTTTTTATTTTGTAGAGATATAGTCTCCTTATGTTGCTCAGGTTAGTCTTGAACTTTTGGGCTCAAGCAATCCTCCCGCCTCAGCCTCCCAAAATGCTGAGATTACAGGCATGATCCACCATGACTGGCTTCTAATTTGTGGGGTTTTTTTGTTTTGTTTTGTTTTTGATACTGGGTCTTGCTCTGTCACCCAGGGTGGAGTACAGTGGTGCCATCATGGCTTACTGCAGCCTTGACCTCTTGGGCTCAAGTGATCCTCCTGCCTCAGCCTCCTGAGTAGCTGAGACCACAGGCATGCGCCATCATGCCTGACTAATTTTTTAAATTTTTTTGTATAGATGAGGTCTCGCTATGTTGACTAGGCTGGTCTGGAACTCCTGGGCTCAAGTGATCCTCCTGCCTTGGCCTCCCAAAGTGGTGGGATTATAGGCATGAGCCACTGCATTCTAATTTTTTAATCATGACTTTTGGTAGATTTATTTTTTATTGAGATATAGAATTCACATAAGACAAAATTCACATTTTAAAGTATGTAGTTCAGTGGTTTTTAGTGTATTGTTCCATGTTGTGCAGCCATCACCACTGTCTTATTCTGGAACATTTTCATTACCCCAGCAAGAAACCCCATCCCCCACTCCCCCTGCCTGATCCACTGACAACCACTAATCTACTTTCTGTGTCCGCGGATTTGCCTAGCATTATATAATTTTAATAGCATTTCATTTGTGATCACGACTATAATCTGAATTTTAAAGATGAGGAAACTGAGGCACAGTGCACTTGTTAAGGCCACATAGGCTTGCAAGTGGCCAAGTCTGACTCCCAAGATGATAAACACTGTGCAGTACCACCTGCCTCTCTGAATGTGAATACTGGGAAGTAAACCTGGTACTCAGGGAATAGCCTGACCTAGCCAACTGTTTTTTATGTAGCTCCTGTCTGGCCAGGGATACCTGCCCTGTACCTCCATGAGGTCCACATGAGAGAGAGCTTGTATAAAGGGGAAAGCAGAGGGGGCTAGAGGTAGCTGATGGCAGGTCATTGGAGGGGCTGGTGGCTGTGGCCTCTGAGGCTCGCCGGTGACTCTAGGAGACAAAAGGAAGAAACGCAACTTCATGGAGAATTAAAACTAAGTCCTTTAGTTATTTAGTTGCTATCTCATTTGTGCCTCTCTCAATAGAAGGAAGGGGGAAAGGACAGACATAATTATTATGTCTCTGCTTTACAAAACTCAGAAATTTGTTTGGCTCAGCAGTGAACTGATTTGCCAAAGGTTACGAACTTAAGATGTGGCAGAGCCCAGACTTGTACCCTGGCCTTTGCTGGTCCCCTCTGTGTTCAAGCCTTATCTGTGGCTGTTTAATGTTTATTGTCCATGACCCTGTTCTGGTCCCAGGGATCCATGCCCAACCCTTTGCCTCATATTAACAAGTAATCTGTTTCTGAGAAGTATTTTTTCTTTTTATAAAATTTGTAGCATACGGAATGGACAGCCGACCTCCCATGGCAATTTTTGAGTTGTTGGATTACATAGTCAACGAGGTAAGTACTGCCTGGTTTCCTTCACCTTGGAATTTACTTGCTCATCTTAAGAAAACACCCAGGTGGCCGGGTGCAGTGGTTCACGCCTGTAATCCCAGCAGTTTGGGAGGCTGAGGCGGGTGGATCACACGAGGTGAGGAGTTCGAGACCAGCCTGGCCAACAAGGCAAAACCCCATCTCTACTAAAAATACAAAAATTAGCTGGGCATGGTGGTGCACGTCTGTAGTCCCAGCTACTCGGGAGGCTGAGGCATGAGAATTGCTTGAACCTGGGAGGCGGAGGTTGACTCTGGGAAAAACAAAACAAAACAAAAAAACACATCGCTGTCACAGGTTCAGTCTACTAGGGAGTTTAATTTAACCTCTCTTTACTGTATGCACAGCTTTATACTAAGCACCATGGGCTGTAGAAAAGCAGTTTCAGGATTAGTTCGTCACTGCCTAAGGATTTGAGGGAGGCAGAGGATGTTGCATTTGTAGGAGTCAGAAAAAAAGCCATCCATCCTCTACTGCTGGGGACCTAGGCTAGGTGGTTCTGGGTGGTAGTCACATTAAGGGAAGGGATATCTGAGGTTAGATGCGCCATTGCGTCTCCTAGTGTGCACTGCTTTCTTCCAAAATTTCACATTAATTTCCCATGCAATTCTCCCAAGCATTGCTGAGGTAGGCCAAATTGGTTCCTCTTCAAACAGGTGAGGAAATTGAGCCTCCGAGATGAAAAGTAGCCCAGGTCCTTCCCACCCAGTGCTCTTTCTTCCTTGCCACCTCCCACCTCCCATTCTTACCTCCTAGGAGGCTTGGCTGCATGGCAGTTGTTCTACTGCAGCCTCTGCTGGCACACAGCCCCTCTGCTGCCTAGCTCTTTCCTGTTCAGAAGGAATGGATGCTGCCTCTGGAGGCCAAGCTGCTGGTCTCCTCTCTCCCTTGAATGGTCCCTTGATTCCCTCAGCAGTGGGGACAGTCTGCAGAATGGGGCTTGCTCTGGGTCACTGTTCTAAGAGCTGAGTTCTAGTCCTCACCTAAGATCAGACTGACATGGCCCTCAAAGGAAGAGCACTAGGTTGGGCTTTGTGTTGGGGATCAGTGTCTCATTTTTAATCTCAAATTAAAAACGAGATTTTGGGCTGTACATCAGAGAAGTGACATCATGGACATTATGTCTGTGGGTCAGCATGGGTACACACAGCTCCCAGCCCAGGTACATAAGTGGGCCCACATTTCCTGGACTGCATGGAACGCCATGAGCCCAGTGCTCCAGAGCCTTGTACTGTATAGTGCTGCATGATCACCATGGGAAAATCTGAAAACAGCCTCATTTCTGGAATGTACAGGTAACATTCTTCGAGATCCAGCCCTCTGTCAGTTAACGTTTTATTAACTTTTCACTGCCTCTCTAGGGCTCAGAAAAGGGATTTTTAAAAACCAGTTTGCTTCTGCAGGTGCTGTCAGACCTGGGCTATGCCTGGTGGTTTGCACGTGCCCCTAGCTGTTGCTGCCAGTAAATTGCTGGTTACGTTCCCATGCCGCACTCCAAGATTTACCATTGTAGAGTGTCAGAGCTTGAAAGGGTCCCTGAGATCATTAGGCCCAACCTCTTCATGTCATAGAAGAGTAAACTGAGGTTCATAGAGGAATAGTGATTAGTTCAAAATCACCCGACAAGTGAGTGGACTTGACTTGGTCCCAATTCTAAATGTGCTATTTGAGATCAGTGGTTCCAACATGGTTACCCAACAGGCAGCACTGGCCTTCTACCTGTGCCTTTCCTTGACTGAATGAGAGTAGTACTGCCTTTGGACTGCAGAGAAGACTTTAAAAAAAAGTAGCACTGGCTGGTGGTAGGGGTGGGATGGGGAGAGGAGATGGCTGGAGCAAGGAGCCAGGCATTTTTCTTATCTCAACATGTGTTTGCAGCCTCCTCCAAAACTGCCCAGTGGAGTGTTCAGTCTGGAATTTCAAGATTTTGTGAATAAATGGTAAGTTGGCTCCTTGTTCTCTGGAAGCGTATACTCTGGATTTGTCAGGCTCCCCACCCCATTTCTGGAAGCACCGGCATTGCTTCTGCAGGCAGAGTTTTGCCCTTTACCCTCCCGTCTGATGATTCTTGGCTGCTGCCATAAGCCCTTTTTTAGAGTGTCAAGACTTATGTGGCATGTCTAACTACATCATGGATGTAGTAGCTGCTCCTTTTGGTACTTGCTCTCCAGGGATTGGCACGTTGCTTTTTGACCTTAGTTTAACTCAGCAAGAATGTATTAACTTACTGTGGGCATGATACTGTGCTTAGAACAGGAGGATGAATCAAGCCCAGGCAATCCTCAGCCTCTAGTGTGCAGAGAAGACAGGCATGCAAACATGTTATTTGAGCTAGAACCAGTGCCAGGCAATAGCTCTTACCTTGTCTTTCTTCCTTTAAGCTTAATAAAAAACCCCGCAGAGAGAGCAGATTTGAAGCAACTCATGGTGAGTCTATTTATTCCGGATTCTTACAGTACCTGTTTATTCATTTGTTCTTCTTCTCTGTCAGTCATCTGTGCAGTACTTCCAGAGCCCATTCATTCCCTGCCCACTGTGGTCCAGCTGAGCCTGGGGCTGCAGAATACCAAACACCAGTCTCCTTTGCTCTCCCATCAGTTTAAGGGAAAGCTGGGGTGACCCCCACAGCCTGAGTAAGCATATGCCAGAGGAAAGGCCTGAGGGGGCCACGGGAAAGAAAAGGCCAGCCCACCCCCTTCATGGGGATGCCGCCTTTCCCTAATACTGACTGCCTCACCTTACATTCAGCCTCCTTCCAGAGTCACTCTCCGCCTGCTGTCTCGTTTGGTGGCAGTGGAAATAGCTAAGTAATACTGTAAATATCTGGACAGCCATAGACGGTGTATATAGTATAATATGCACTAAGTCCATCATTTTCTTTGTCCCTTCTAACAAGCCTGTGAGGCATTTAAGGCAGAGTTACTGTCTCCATACTGCAAGAGTAGGCTCCAAGAGGTGACTTGCCCAAGGCCTCACAGCTGCTGTGACTGGTGGAGCAGGTCTTTGGGCCTGCAGCTGGCCCCACTGTTGCTCAGGGGCAGGTGCCAGGTGCTCTTTCCAAGTGCAGCACAAGCTCTAGACCTGAAACTCTTGGATTTTCCTTCCTGGTGGGTTTTGTTTTGTTTTTTGTTTCTTTTTAACACCACGTTCTCTCGTTTCCTTACATGCAGGTTCATGCTTTTATCAAGAGATCTGATGCTGAGGAAGTGGATTTTGCAGGTTGGCTCTGCTCCACCATCGGCCTTAACCAGCCCAGCACACCAACCCATGCTGCTGGCGTCTAAGTGTTTGGGAAGCAGCAAAGAGCGAGTCCCCTGCCCGGTGGTTTGCCATGTCGCTTTTGGGCCTCCTTCCCATGCCTGTCTCTGTTCAGATGTGCATTTCACCTGTGACAAAGGATGAAGAACACAGCATGTGCCAAGATTCTACTCTTGTCATTTTTAATATTACTGTCTTTATTCTTATTACTATTATTGTTCCCCTAAGTGGATTGGCTTTGTGCTTGGGGCTATTTGTGTGTATGCTGATGATCAAAACCTGTGCCAGGCTGAATTACAGTGAAATTTTGGTGAATGTGGGTAGTCATTCTTACAATTGCACTGCTGTTCCTGCTCCATGACTGGCTGTCTGCCTGTATTTCGGGATTCTTTGACATTTGGTGGTACTTTATTCTTGCTGGGCATACTTTCTCTCTAGGAGGGAGCCTTGTGAGATCCTTCACAGGCAGTGCATGTGAAGCATGCTTTGCTGCTATGAAAATGAGCATCAGAGAGTGTACATCATGTTATTTTATTATTATTATTTGCTTTTCATGTAGAACTCAGCAGTTGACATCCAAATCTAGCCAGAGCCCTTCACTGCCATGATAGCTGGGGCTTCACCAGTCTGTCTACTGTGGTGATCTGTAGACTTCTGGTTGTATTTCTATATTTATTTTCAATATACTGTGTGGGATACTTAGTGGTATGTCTCTTTAAGTTTTGATTAATGTTTCTTAAATGGAATTATTTTGAATGTCACAAATTGATCAAGACATTAAAATGTCGGATTTATCTTTCCCCATATCCAAGTACCAATGCTGTTGTAAACAACGTGTATAGTGCCTAAAATTGTATGAAAATCCTTTTAACCATTTTAACCTAGATGTTTAACAAATCTAATCTCTTATTCTAATAAATATACTATGAAATTAAAAAAAAAGGATGAAAGCTACTTTTGCTTTTGTGGTAAGCTTTTCAATTTCTTTAGTACACAAGAAATACTGGTTTAGCCAAGCAACACTGGTGAGGGGGAAAGGTGAAGATGAGGAGGAGGCTGGAAGGCAGAAACACGACACCGAGTTCAGTGCTTTGGACTAATGGGGCTTCCTGTAATTTCAATCTCTGGACTCAGTCCAGCTCTTCTCACCCAACACCCTTATCTGTGACTCTTCCAACCACCTTCCTTGTGGGACCTGTGAATAGATCCTGTATATTCCTTTGATCTCTTTTATACAAGGGAAAAGCAGCTGATGGGGGACTGGGAGCAAATCTGAGAAAAATGACACAACATTTCTTATCTCACAGAACATTTCTCATTTTCCATATACCAATAGTTGAGCTGAGGGCCTGCCTGCACTTTTAGGCTAGTCATGCTCATAGGAGGGCCTTGCTGGTGGCCAGCTTGCCTACCTGGTGTGGGAGCTTTCTGCACAACATAGGACAGTCTGTCTCCTTTGCGACATTAAGCAATGGTTTCCCTTCTTTCACCACTTACACTTAACCACACCTTCCTGGAAAGGAGGAATGTGCCTGGCGCTGGCTTTGTCATACCTGTGAGGTGGCAGTGATGTCACAAAGCCATTGGGAACTTTTAGGTACATTTGAGGCTGCTGGTCAATACCTCTCCGCTCATTATTTTCTTTGAAAGGGCAGGTTACAGAAACTAAAGCCAACATATATATTTATAAATAAAAGGCCCATTCCTTTTTAGATTAAAAACAAAACTTGGGTAAATAATCTTCTAAGTAGGTAGTCCAATCTAGAGGGACCAGAGCTTGGGATATTGCCAGGATTTTTTAAAAAATGATCAGTGTTGTATATACTGCTGCCTAAGCTAGTCAACTTTTTTTTCTCTCACTGTGAAGTATAGCTTTTCTAAGTCAACAGTTTAACTTATACATTTTCAACATATAAACATTCAGGCTGGGTTTTAACATTTACACTGTGTGTCTTTTACAAATGACAGGATACCACCACTACTGAGAATGTTTCATTAAAATGAGAATACTACCTCCTTAGGAGAAATGTTATAACCTGGTATCTAAAACCTAGATCTGACCACTTTCATGCTCAGTGTCTTTTGAGGGGTGTTTAGATTTTTTTTTTTTTTTTTAATTTTTAGCCAAGAATTATGATCCCCGCATGAATCTTGCAGTGTTTTGAGCTCCCAATGCCAGATTCTTACTGAGATACCAATGATAGTTGGATTTTTAAATGATCTCATTAGCACCTCATAGCAACCTGTGAAACTGCTAGAGCAGATGTGAGTATCTTCACCTTACAGATGGGAACGTGAGTTGCAAAGAGGTGAGAGGACAAGTGACCAGTTAGTGGTAGAGCTGGAATTCATCGTCAAGTTTTCCAGCTTTTAAAACCCATGCTCATATTTTAAATTAGACCCCCAAAATTTATGTACCTTGATGCTTTTTGCTCCCAAACTGTCTTCCCATTGTGTGTTCTAAGGAACATGCTCATTTAAACTTCTGGCTGTTTCCTCTAAAAGCAGCTCAAAATAACTTCAATGAAATGTGGATTAACAAAAAAAGTATTGTTTGTTTTCTTTGGGAACTGTTACATAAGTTCTGCTTGACATGATTCTTTGTGTTTTGTTTGGCTTTTACTGTTGCTTGGGCAGGGGAAATTAATTTTATAAAATTAAGCAACTACTTATTTCATGGTAGTCAGTGGAAAAGGGACAGTATGCAGAAATGAACCTCAACTTCAGATACTAAGTAAAAACTCTTATTCTGTAACTGTCATCTGTTAACAAAAATCCAGTCTTCCGGCCTGGTGTAGTGGCTCACGTGTGTAATCCCAGCACTTTGGGAGGTCGAGGCAGGAGGAAAACCTGAGGTTGGGAGTTCGAGAGCAGCCTGACCAACATGGAGAAATCCCATCTTTACTAAAAATACAAAATTAGCCGGGTGTGGTGGTGCATGCCTGTAATCCTAGCTACTCTGGAGGCTGAGGCAGAAGAATCACTTGAACCCGAGAGGGGGAGGTTGCAGTGAGCCAAAATCGCGCCATTGCACTCCAGCCTGGGAATAAGAGTGAAACTCTGTCTCAAACAAAACAAAACAAAAAACAAAACAAAAAATCCAGTCTTCCAAGCATGGCACATCTCTCTTAAGGACCAGAAATGGATTTCAAACCATCCTGTTGTATCTTTTCCTCGGAGAAGGAACTGCTGCTTCTCTCTGTCGCTATCTAGAAACCAGCAGGCTCCATGATGGCTACTTATAATTTATTTATAAAACATTTTACCAGTGAGTGATGTCTCAAGTGAGAGGTGATAACAGATACACAAAGCAGTTTATAGCATGCAATATTTCAATGCCTCTGAGAGGTAGAAACAGCTTGTGCTCTCAGATGGCCCCCAGTCCTTCCCCTTGTCATCTTTCTGTCCTAGACTGTGTCCTAACTGCTCACAAGGGTTCAGCGGCATGCAAACAGTCTTTAATTGGTTTTCTTCAAAGAGGCATTGTTGACTGGAAAGACTGGCTTGTATTTAAACTCTGCTCTTTTTGCAAATGCTAGACTTTCTCAACAGTATTTCAGAGGAAATTTTGTTTTGAACAGTTAACTGAATCTGACCAGATTACAGACAGCACCACCCATATTACTCAATGCTAAGACACAGCATCTTTGATTTTCTGTATGTCATAACATTCTGAAGCTTGAGTTACCGATGGAGCCATTTTTGCAACTACACATCCTCCTTATAGTTCCTGCTTTCCTTTCAAGCAGATCACAGGGCCCAGGGCAAGATGATTTCCTTGAGGAGAAGTAGCCTGAGCCTTAGAAATGCAATTTGTATAACTGACCAGCCTGGCTTTCCCCCTCCTTTAGGAATCTGATTCTTCTTCCTCTTCCTCCTCCTCCTCTTCCGTCACATGACTCTTTGTGCTCAGCTCCAGGGTTGTTTGGTTGATTGATGCTTCATTGTCTACATGCACCAACATCTGTATTGGCCAAGGGCATCACAGATTAGCAGGAAAGATGCTGGCCTCAAAACAGCAAATTCTTAAAAATGACTTAAAATCAGATCTCAATTGCATATCTATCCCCAGTACTTATGACTAAGAGGTATGGCCACTTTCCTTTTATACCCCCACCTCCATTACCAAAATGGGGCAACAGTAAATGCCCCAGATTCAGTAGAATGTTACCTCATTTACAAACATTATTACACAAAGCTCCATAAGATTTGTGCCAACTTACATGTGCTGCTGTATCATGGTTTTAAATGTCTTAACACACAAAATCTGGGAGAACTGCTCAAATATTGTGTACTTAGATTTTGCTGACTTACTTCAGGGCATTTGGTAAGAGATGAGTATGATGAGGACTGGAGCTCATCTTTTAGCACTGTGCCTTGTACTTGAAGCCACACTCTTGAATCCCAAGGTTACTTATTCACAAAAAATCAAGAGTTTTGACATCGTCCTACAAAAATCTCCACTCTCCCCCGGGTTCATCTGAGTAACTAGACAGAATGGATGACGAGGAGGATGGAGGTAAAACATTAGTAACTACTTAATTAATTAGTGTATAACTAGCTGGTAGGAAGGTGGTTAATGGAGAGTTGCCACCTTATTAAACCAGAAAACTGTTATCAGCACTTCTCAGAGCCCTTTGGGCTAGGTAATGTGATTTACAACAGTTCTTCACCACCCAAGCAGCATGGGAGCAGAGCAGACTTTGCATGACTCTCCTAGGCCTGTACTTGATTAAGCTTACATCATGTGACTGTTCAGGTACAGTGTGAGAAGACAGCATCTCATCCCCTCTTCTAGAACTGATCATTGATTGGAGGGCTAATTCTTCAACCTAGAAAAGAAGAGTTGAGGACACTTTTCCTTACTATTTCACTGGACTACTGATGTGGGTAAACTGCTGGGCACACTATGAAACATTTGCATCAAGAGAGGGAATGAAAACTATCTCTGTGTTGCTCTAGAGGGAAAGTTGGGGGGGTAGGCTCTTAGGTTTTCTTTTAAGGAGATGAGTAAAGAAAGACTCTAGCCCTTTTCCCCTGGGCTGAACAGGTGTTCTGGCTGAGTCATGGCTTCCACTTCCACAGACCTAGCAACTCAAAGTACAAGTGTGTCATTAAAACAGCCAGGTGTCATCTGATTCCTCAGAGAGAGAGATTCCCTGGACCTGAGGCTGTTACTCAGTAATGAGAACGTGAAGGAAAGAAGAATAGAAAACAGAGGTGTTTGCTGAAGCATAAGGAAATCTGGGCTTTGGAGGTGGTCATCAATACACTCATTAAGTACTTGTAAGGGTACCGTGGCAATATAGAAACACAAATAAGTGGAGGGCATTATGACTTCCCTAAGGAGGCCGGGCGCGGTGGCTCACGCCTGTAATCCCAGCACTGAGGCGGGCGGATCATGAGGTCAGGAGATCGAGAACATCCTGGCTAACACTGTGAAACCCTGTCTCTACTAAAAGTATAACTTCCCTAAGGAAAAATGCTTATGATTTTGATATGTCACAGGTGTACAATACTTTTCCTTTTACAAAGGGCTTTGGTAATCCTCACCTCATATGGACTTAAAGTTTCTGAAAAAGGGCCGAGCCCAGTGGCTCACGCCTGTAATCCCAGCACTTAGGGAGGAATAGGCAGGTGGATCACCTGAGGTCAGGAGTTCGAGAACACCTTGGCCAACATGGTGAAACCCCGTCTCTACTAAATACAAAAAATTAGCCCGGCGTGGTGGCACATGCCTGTAATCCCAGCTACTTGGGAGGCTGAGACAGGAGAATCCCTTGAACCCGGGAGGCGGAGGTTGCAGTGAGCCAAGATTGCGCCACTGCACTCTAGGCTGAGCAACAAGAGCGAAACTCTGTCTCAAAAAAAAAAGATTGTGAAAAGAATGCTGAGCAGGGATTAGCATAATAACCTCCCTGGGACTTTTTTTTTTTTTTTTTAAGGCAGGGTCTCCCCATATAGTTGCATGCTGGAGTGCAGTGGCACAATCTGGGCTCTCTACAGCTTTGACCACCTGGGCTTTGGCCATCCTCCCACCTCAGTTTCCCAAGTAGCTGAACTACACTACAGGCACGCACCACCACGCTCAGCTAATTTTAATTTTTTTTTGTAAGGCCGGCCGCAGTGGCTCACGCCTGTAATCTCAGCACTTTGGAAGGCCGAGGCGGGCTGATCGCTTGAGCTCAGGAGTTCGAAACCAGCCTGGGCAACATGGTGAAACCCCGTCTCTACTAAAAATACAAAAATTAGCCGGGCGTGGTGGTGCACACCTGTAATCCCAGCTACTTGGGAAGGTGAAGCACGAGAATCGCTTGACCCAGAAGGCGGAGGTTGCAGTGAGCCGAGATCATGTCACTGCACTCCAGCCTGGGCGATACAGTGAGGCCCTGTCTCAATTTTTTGTAGAGACGAGGTATCACTATATTGCCCGGGCTGAGGGGCTGCATTAAGCACAGGTTTGGGAAGTGGCCCACGTGGGCCTAAATCCCGACTCCTCCTCAAGGCCATGGCGTCAGTAACAAGAGCCACTGGAAGCTCCAGACATTAGGACAAGTCTCTTCTCCCAGGGCCTCAGTTTCTTCCTTGGTAGCATGGGAGGATCTAGGAGTTCCTTCTGGCTTGGCAAAACTAGAGCATTTCAAGCGCCAAAACAAACTAGAAAACAGCAGCTCAGGAGGAAGGGGTCGGTGGCCAGAGGGGTCTAGGCGAGCCTTCGGGAGGGAGCACTTCCTCAGCGTGCTGTCTGAGGGCCATCAACATTTACAGGAAGCAGCAGGTAGGACTGCACTTGCCAAACACAGATCCCTGGGCCTCACCCTAGACTTGCGAGGTCAAGATTCTGAAAGATAGGGCCTAAGAAGCGCACAGCAAACTCCCCAGGTGATTCAGATACCTGTTTGTTTGTAAACCTCTAAATTGGCGCCACCACAGCTAGTGAGTAGCGGAGAACTGGCCGCAGCAGATGGTCACCACAGAGGCCCAGGTTGGGGGGAAATGGTCGCTCGGGAGGAATGGAGGAGGGGCAGGAGAGGGCCGCGGGGTCACCTTGAGGCGGTTCAGCTGGTCGTGCAGGGCTGCCTTCAACCGCAGCAGCGTCTCCTCCTCCTTGCGCAGTTCCTGAAGCCGGCTCAGCATGTTGCCTGGTCACATAGCCAACCTCCGCGCTGCTGTCGGCCCGGCACTCGGTGATGACGCCATCGCCGCCGACTCCCGGAAACCGAGCGGGGAGGCGGGGCTGCCCGACACATTGGGGAAAGGCGAGGAGTGCGCCCCCTTCCGGCGCCCGCCGTAGCCTGGCCACTCCGCGGGGGACGAGCTGCAGGAAGGGGTACAGCCTGTGTCAAAACACCTTGATTCATGAGTAATGATCAGGATTTTGAAATTAGATCCATGGAGCTGTAAAGAACCTGAAGAAATCTTGGGTTTGGCTATCCTTTAATCCGATAGGCCATTTGCGCACCAAGTGGTCAAACACCGTTTCAAATGACCGGGTGAACAGCACTTCCAACGTGGTGTGCCACCAAGTGGCTATCTTTAACCCCACAAATCCTGCACACGTGTTTGAAATCAGTAGCACATGAACTCTACTGTGTTAAGAGGCCCTGCAGGGTAGGACTCACAGTGGACTTTAAAGGGGTAAGGCTGCACAAAATAGAGAACTAAAGAGCATGAAAATAAAGCCGTGCTAAGAAACGACGTGCTTAAGAACGGAGATTTGGCCCTGGAAATGGGGAGGGTTAACAGATCACCTTGGCTGTGAACTGAGACTGTCTTGACAGTTCGAGACTGTCAGAGAGAAGCTGACAGTTTAACAATCCAGATGCAAAACAAGACTTTTTGACACAGGACAAGAGGTTAATTCTAGGGTAATATTTGCAGTTTAGCTTTATGGGTAAAAAAAAAAAAAAAAAAAAACCCTTATATCTGGAGGCATTTCATGGGTACTTCTTTTGAACACACTTGGTTAACATAATCACCAAGACACACAGGCAGTCCTGAAAAATGCTTCTAGTACTTTTCAGAGAGTCTTGCTCTGACGCCCAGGCTGGAGGGCAATGGTACAATCTTGGCTCATTGCAACCTCCACCTCCCAGGTTCAAGTGATTCTCTTGCCTCAGCCTCCAAGTAGCTGGGGTTACAGGCATGCACCATGACTGGCTATTTTTTATATTTTCAGTAGAGACGAGATTTCATCATGTTGGCCAGGCTGGTCTTGAACTCATTGGCTCAAGTGCTCTGCCCACCTTAGGGTTCCAAAGTGTTGGGATTACAGATGTGGGCCAGTGTGGCCTTCTGGCACTTTTTCAAACCATGGGTGAAAATACTCAACTCTATTGTCATAGCTGGTTAAAAAGAACACTTCTCAAGAGGTAATCAATTTTACTGCAGTACCAAAAAATTGTGCTCTCCAATTGTGCCCTCTTGTGGTTAAAGTTAAATCTTTACAGAATTTAACCTATTTTCCATCTGGTGGGGAGCTAAACTTGAACAGCCTCTGCGTTTCTGACCAAGTCCTGTTACACCTATTTTTCAAGCCACATTATTTAGAAAACCACAATTTTTTTAAATCATTCCCCTTCCACTGAACTCCATGGACTTAGTATAAATCCATGCCCCATTTTATACCACACTATATAAAATGTAACAGTCTAAATTATGGCCAACAAAATGTCACTTTAAAAAAATTCTAACCAAGCTTTACAGAGCACACCAAGTCATGTTTCTCACTGCCTGTATAATCAGGTCTTTATTCAAAAGAAGCTGTCCAAAATGATTTGACCTCTATGGAATAATCAAATTTAAGAGTTTATGCAGCAGGCTTCTTTTCCTCTGTAGTAGGTTTCTTCTCTGCAGGCTTCTTTTCAGGGGCTGGTTTCTTGGTAGCTGCTGCCTTTTTTCCCACCAGAGGCTTCTTCTGCTTCTTAACACCAACAGCAGCCTTCTTTCCTTTCTTACCTACCACAGGCTTCTTGCCTGCAACCGCCGCCTTCTCATCTGATTTGGCTTGTAGTGCCGCTGCTGCAGCAGCTGCCTTATCCACCCGGAGCTTGTGCTGCAACAAATTAGGCAGAAAACAGTAAGAATCAAACCCCTGTAAGAACTTAATGTATCAGGAAGAGAAAAACAAAAACAAAACAAAAAAACCAGCCGGGCACGGTGGCTCACGCCTGTAATCCCAGCACTTTGGGAGGCCGAGGCAGGTGAATCACCTGAGGTCAGGAGTTTGAGACCAGCCTAACCAATATAGTGAAACCCCGTCTCTACTGAAAATACAAAAATTAGCCGGACATGGTGGCGTGTGCCTGTAGTGCCAGCTACTTGGGAGGCTGAGACAGAAGAACTGCTTGAACCTGGTACGTGGAGGTTGCAGTGAGCTGAGATCACGCCATTGCACTCCAGCCTGGGTGACAGAGCGAGATTCCGACTCAAAAACAAACAAACAAAAACCCCACTCACATTCCTGGCCTGGCGAAGAATGGTGTTCCGGCGCATGGTCTTTGCATATGGGTTTAGCTTCAACATGATTCTCAAGTTTTTCAGTGGGTTCTTCTTTAGGACTCTGCGATGGATCTTCTTGCTATAAAAAGGCAGATACTGTATCAACATTTTACTTAACATTATACACATACAAATTTTTGAAACAACCTATAGGGTTGGGGCGAGAATTACACTCTAAGTATCACTTTACCGTGGTGCTCGAAGGGCTCTTTGGATCTCTGGGCTTTTCAAGATTCTGCTAAGATCTGTATTAATCATCTTGTGCATGGGAAGACTGAAAGGGAAAAGATTGACATGTACATGTAAAAGTAATCAACCAAAGAACAGGAAGCTCAACTGAAGCTTTATTTTTAACCACTATGCTCTCCAAAATATCTACTACACTATCACTTCTCATAAACATGGACCAGGCCGGGTGTGGTGGCTCACCCCTATAATCCCAGCACTTGGGGAGGCCGAGGCGGGTGGATCACCTAAGGTCAGGAGTTCCAGACCAGCCTGGCCAACATGGTAAAACCCCAACTCTACAATTAGCCGGGTGTGGTGGCACACGCCTGTAGTCCCAGGTACTTGGGAGGCTGAGACAGGAGAACTGCTTGAACCCGGGAGGCGGAGGCTGCAGTAAGCCACGATCACACCACTACACTCCAGCGTGGGTGAGACAGAACAACTCTGTCTCAAAAACAAAACAAAAAACCAAAAATATAGACCAGGTGAGTCTCATTTTGGCATACTGTTGCTGCACATAAGGGGAAATGGGAATAAATTTAGAAAACATGTAAGCCAATTCTGAATGTTAATATCCACAATATAAACATCTGTGCTTAGTATATGAAAGATACTTACTTGTAGTTACTCTTGAGGGAAGCGGCTTTACGCCAAGTGCCATACAATTCATCTAACTTCCGGAAAGCACTTTCAGTCCAAATGCAGAAACGTCCCACATGCCCACCAGGAGCAAGCTTCAAAATGTTCAGCTTGCTTACATTAAGCAGAGTAATTCCTTTTAAAGGGAAAGAAAAATTAGGGAGCCTGTATTTCAACAAAAGAAACACAAATTATCTTTATGGCTTAAGACCTATAAAAGGTACCTGAGAACTTATTAATTATGAAGTTTCAACCATCAATGGTGCAACTCTTTCAGCCATAAATCAGAACTTCCACAAAATCATGTGTTTCAGAAACACGGACCTTAAGTGGAATCTCATCATAACAAAAGCTGAGTAGACTTGCAGAGTATACCTAGTCAATATATGTAAGCAGTTTAATTACCAGGGATGTTTCTGAAGGCCTTGATGATACCATTATCCTCATTATAGATGATGCACGGGCCCCTGCGCTGGATACGGCGACGGTTTCTCATTTTGCCTTTGCCAGCTCTCATTCGCTGAGAGGCATAGACCTACAAAGTGAGCAGTTTTAGTATTCTGATTAAGATAGAATCTCTGCAATAGATCTTCAGAGTTTTAATTCCTTTTTACAGATGATTAAACTGGGCACAATAACTTGCCAAGGTTACACAGAGCCATAAACAGCAGTTAGGATTCAAACCCAAGTAATCGGGCTCTGAGGTTCTTGTTCTCTCACACATTAAGGCTTAGCTATACTGCCCTTATCTTCTGAAATTCAAAGTGACAAACTGTGAACAAGGAGTACCAAACTGTAAATGTGCTCATTGAACGGACCTTTTTGATATCATTCCAGGCTTTAAGTTTCTTAAGGAGCAAAACAGCTTCCTTGGTCTTCTTGTAGCCTTCAACTTTATCTTCAACTACCAAAGGAAGTTCAGGAACTTCCTCAATACGATGACCTAACAAAAACCAATGACACTTACTTGGTTATCCTGAAACTTTTGGGAAAAAAAAAAAAAATCAAACATTTTATACAACCAATAAAAGCAAAATGGTATTCCGTTTGCCAAGTCAGAATTTCCACAAATATCATGTGTTTCAGAAACACGGACCAATTAAGTGGAATCTCATCATTTTGACAGTTAAATAAAAATGCGATGGGTACGCAACAGGCAAGTTTAAGTTGGAAGTTTTCTAAGGATATACTAAACTACTACTTGAATAGTTCCCCAGTTACGCTAGTATTCCCTGATTGATTTGTCAGATTTAAGTAGTCAGACCTAGTATTTGGTAAAGGATTAAAATTTAATCAGACACTTCAGAATGAAAACAATGTGCAATTTTAACAAAGGTACACGTGAAAGAAAAGTGGGGCATTTTGTATCACTGATATGAAATATTTTTGATTAAAACATTTTTAAACTGATATGTAACATGTATTTCTGGAGTACATTTGATAACTGAATGCAGTCATTTGTCAAGATCAAATCAGTGTAACTGGAATATCCATGAACTAAAATATTTTATGCTAAAAACATTCAAATTATTCTCTTCTAGCCATCTTGAAACGGGTTACTGTGAATAAAAATCACCCTAATGATCAAATAGTATGTCTTATTTCTTCTATCAAACTCTCTTATATAAAGTATTACAAACCTTTAGACATGACCAGTGCTGGTAGGGCTGAGGCAGCCAGGGCAGAACAGATGGCATATCGTTTTTGGGTTGTGTTCACTCTACGATGCCAACGGCGCCAGGTTTTGGTTGGTGCAAACATTCGGCCTCCACGACACATCTATTTTTCCAGTCAAGAATCACATTTCTCAAATTTTAGTAATTACAAGGTTATTTCTTGCTCAGTAAGAATTTTCGTCAACCTTCTGTACCAGCTTACTGACAGCAGGCAACTGTCGCTGAGAACAGAGTAAGACGCAAATTACGACATCATTGCAAGCAAAATAACCCCATATAAATGAAGCCCCTTCTCTTCAAGACAAAAAAAGGTAATATTTTTACACCGTATTATCATCAATAAACCAGACCCAGGCCGCTAAATTCCATCAGAGCTGACCAGTCTTAGGTAGTTAAACAAAGGATACGTTTCCAAAAGCACCCTGGCCAGAGCGGTGAGTCCCACCACCTCGAACTCTGGGAATTCGAGCCACAGCTCTGCCAGTACCCCAAGACTCAGCACTAGTCTGATGACCTAAAATTGAGAAGAGATAAAAGTTGTAGCTGCTTCATCATACATACCAACCCATGACTATTATGCATGGTAGCAAACAGCATCAGAACATCCGAGAAAATCATGTGGTTCAGAAACACGGACCAATGAAGTGGAATTTCATCACTACTGTAAAGCAGTCCCTAAAATATCTGCAGAAGATATAAATCCATACCTGCTAATTCACTGACAGCGTAGGGCTGTCTGTTGTTTTTGCGCAAGTTGGTGTGAACAAAGTTCACAATATCTGGTCGAATAGGAGCCTTGAATACAGCAGGCAAAGTGACATTTTTGCCAGATGACTCCCCCTTTTCGGAGTACACAGATATCAGTGGGCGAGCACACGCCTAAAGAAAAAGACAAGGATTATTTTTATTGACAAGTAATGTTTGAAGCAAACTCTTCTCATACCCCAACAATACCATTAAATACTCAATTGCAGAAGAGACTGGTATGGTGGGGCAAACAACCCTTAAACCAAAATAGCAGTAAATAACTAGAACCCTTAGAATCTCAACCTCTACTGCACAATTTTATTTTCAAAAAGAATTGTTTATCATAAAACTTTCAAAGCAAGCCTTATAAAGCACAATAGCTAAATCAAAACCATATTGTAAGGTTTGGAGATGCTGTTTAATGCCAATTAATCAGCAAATCCTGTCTACCCGGGCTCTACTCATCCCAACTTCCATCCCTGTCCCACTCACCCTCACCCTCTACTAAACACGTGTTTCCAAAGCTCACCAGTGGAAAGACTGGTGATATTACTTTTTGTTTAAACCTCCAAGTCTTCCCAACTGTGAGTAAAATGAAAATCCTGAGGCTGACCTACACCATCTTCTCTACTTCTGATCTCAACTCCCATACACTCTTCCAGATATTTTTCGGTCTCAGGACCACCCAGCACTTGCCTCAGACTTTCCAAGTGTTCACTCTAAAGCTCCTCTTTGCCAGCTTTCTCACATCCTTCAGGCCACTTTAAGCTTTCTCTGATCACTGTTTAAAGCCAAACCACTCCTATTCCCTATGTTTTCATCTCTTACTACCATCTAATATTACTATGTATTTAGTCCAACTCAACTATGATCCCAGTCAGGACAGTGTCTGTTTTGTTCGCTTAACTCCCCCGGCACACAACACTACATAGTA
The DNA here is from genome assembly GCF_028858775.2 of Pan troglodytes. Classification (NCBI taxonomy): domain Eukaryota; kingdom Metazoa; phylum Chordata; class Mammalia; order Primates; family Hominidae; genus Pan; species Pan troglodytes. The sequence goes on from NC_072414.2 coordinate 58,498,463, forward strand.
TATACGAACACTATTTGTGGAAAAGCAGTACACATGTTTACACTGGTCTTATTACGAGTTGGCTAAGGATTCAAAGATTTTGATAACACCGAACAATTTTTAAGCGAAGAGAACCAGAAAGCTTTTAATAGAGATGATTCCTAAGCTAGGCAGAGACAAGCATCCAGAAAAAGGCTAAATAAGCAAATATTCTAACACAAGGTCCCACTGCTCCTGAGAACGACCCAGTGCTTTCCACTACTGCTTCCCGGCGCGTCCTGTGCTGGGAACCCCACGTTGCCTCTAAGATGGCTGCCGTATCGCCGCACATCCCAGTTCCACACCAGAAAAAGACGCCTTTGGTCCTCATCTCCCTCTCCTCGCTCTATCTCCTACAGATTCTACGCTCCGAACCCCAAATCCTTCCTTACTGGCCCCGAGATACGGGGTAAGGCCAGCCAAGAGGACTTCCACTCACCATGGCGGAGAGAGGAGACAGCCACGCTCCTCTCAGCCCGGCTGCTGCCACAGGAAAAGGAAGTGCTTACCACTCCCGCTGTATATGTCACCTTCCCCTTGACCGCCCCACCTTACCCGCCTAAGAACCAACACGGATACAAAAAATATCTCTCTACCACACTACAAAAGTAAAAACGAGAGTGTTATTTCTTTATTTGTGGGAAATTACGGTATCTATTTTCTTCCAAACCTAATAATAATTCTTAGAAAATAGGGACTCCTTTTCGCGGAATAATCCATAGGGGGCGAGGCCAACTCTCGCGAGTCGAGGTCAACTCTCGCGAGTCGAGGTATCTTCTCCCCAACCACTGCGCCTATTTTAATTATTGCAGACGGAAGTTGAAGACTGTTGACATAGTAAATAGCTCTGGGTGGCTTGAAATGAAAGTTTAACTTTGCGGACAAACAGGACTTATTGTGGGGGGGGTGGTCAAAATAGTCCCGGCGGGGCGGGGCCATGACCCCTGACGTCGCCGGTCCGGCGCGCAGTTCAGTTTGGCGGTTCTGGTACCGCTCTCATATTGGGGCGGGATGTGGGAGCGGCTGAACTGCGCAGCAGAGGAGTTTTATTCTCGTCTCCTTCAGTGAGTCTAGTCTCTTCTTTTGGCTGGGGTCCTGGGACAGCACTTCTTTCCCTGGGTATCTGGATCCCCGCCCTAAGCCTCTTGCCACTCTGGGGATCAGCGCTTTGCCAGCTTTCCTGGGGTCCGGGAGTTGGGGAGAGGCCGGTTCTCGGCTCCGGTGTGGGGTTGACCGTGTGGGAGCTTGCTTGTCTCAGGAGAAAACGTGTACGTCATCAAACGAGATGGAAGGTGGCAAGTGTTCCAAGAGGCGATTTATTCTTTCTACTGATGGACACACTTGCCATAAGTAGAGGCACCACCCGGGATACGGAAAACTAGGTGTTGGCATCCTTCCCCGGTTTAAAGCCTTGTTGACTCCTAAGAGTGAAATGTGGTGTTAGTCTGTTAATCTCTATTATTCGAGGTAGTTGCCACATGAGCTACAATTGTAATGATAGCAGATTGGTGTGTTGCGTTTTGAAAACACCTTTATTTTTTCACTGTGCTCCAAGACTTCATTTTATTCTTATGGTGAAGTACTACTACCAAGGGGATTCCATCAAGTTCTGCATCCTATGTAAAAATCTAATCCATAGTTCTCAAATTTAGCATGCATCAGAATCACCGGGGGATTGTCAAAACACAGATTGCTGGGCCCCACTTCCAGGGTTTCTGATTTAGTAGGTCTGAGATGGGGCCAATTAATTTGCCCTCCTGATAAATGCTAGGTGTAACGGATACGGCTGGTGGGGCATCACACTTTGAGAACCGCTGTGTAATCTAGCCCATGATTTCCTAAATGTTATAATTTTTCATTGTTTATCTTCATTGCTTTTTTTCCTGCTTACAAAAGTAGTGACGCTTGTAAACGTTTTGAATAGAAAGAGCACTAGCTTTTAAAAAAAACTGGCATGTCTTGGACATCTTTCATTGTGACTCCTTATAGATCTATCTCATTGTTTTTAGCTGCTATATAGTATTTCACTCTATGGCTGTTTCATCTTTATTTAAGATAAGGCCGGGCGCGATGGTTCACGCCTGTAATCCCAGCACTTTGGGAGGCCGAGGCGGGCGGATCACTTGAGGTCAGGAGTTCTAGACCAGCCTGGCCAACATGGCAAGACCCCGTCTCTACTAAAAATATAAAAATTAGCCGGGCATGGTGGCGGGCACCTGTAATCCCAGCTACTTGGGAGAATTGCTTGAACTCGGGAGGCAGAGGTTGCAGTGAGCCGAGATCGTGCCAGTGCACTCCAGCCTGGGCAACAGAGCAAGACTCTGTCTCTAAAATAAATAAATAAATAAAAATAAAAATCTCCTATTAACTAGGCATGGTGGTGCATACCTGTAATCCAAGCTACTCTGGGCGCTGAGGCAATAGGACTGCTTGAGCCCAGGAGTTGGAGGCCAGCCTGGGCAGCGTAGTGAGAACCCCTCTCTAACAATAAATAAATAAATAAATAAGTCCTCTATTGATACAACTTTATTTAGACCCTTTTTTTTTTTTTTTTTTTTTTTTTTTTGAGACGGAGTCTTGCTGTGTTGCCAGGCTGGAGTGCAGTGGTGCGATTTTGGCTCACTGCAACCTCTGCCTCCCGGGCTCAAGCGATTCTCCTGCCTCAGCCTCCCGAGTAGCTGGGACTACAGGCGCATGCCACCACGCCTAGCTGATTTTTGTATTTTTATTTTTAGTAGAGAAGAGGTTTCACCATGTTGGCCAGGATGGTCTCAATCTCTTGACCTCGTGATCCACCCACTTTGGCCTCCTAAAGTGCTGGGATTACAGGCGTGAGCCATCGTGCCCGGCCCATTTAAACCCTTTATACTTCACATAGAAAGTATAACACTGTTTTTTCCCCCGCTACTGGGAATTTTCACACGGGACCTCAGATCAATACCTGCAAAGCTGAATTAATCTTTTCCTCCAGCTGGACATTCTACTTCTGAATTCTGTCTCTGAAGCGTTCTAATTCCAAAACTCCCACCCCTGCCTTATCTAGTCGATCCTCTTATTCTTCCTCCATCCATGCTCTTTTCATTCAGGCCATTATCAGTTCTCTGAAGTGCTACAAGTTATTCACAGCTATTTTCCTGGACTCCAAGTTATTACCCTCCCCATTACTGTCAGATCTTTCCCATTTAAAGTCATTTAGTGAGTTCCTCTTGGCTTTCAGGTTAAAGTTTAAGCCCTATAGCTAAATTTCTACTATAGCTTCCTATACTTGCCTCTCTCTGAGCACTTATCACCATGGAACTGTGGTTTACTTGTTGGAATCCAGTCAGGACTGTGAACCAGGGACTATGCTTTTGTTTGATGTTCTCAGCATCTAGCAGGAGTGACTGGCCTCTATTAAACATGCTGGATACATTATTGCAAGACTGATTAAGTGCACGGTGAAACCGCATCTCTACTAAAAATACAAAAAGAAAATTAACCCGGCATGGTGGCAGGCTCCTGTAGTCCTAGCTACTCTGGAGGCTGAGGCAGGAGAATGGCGTGAACCCGGGAGGCGGAGCTTGCAGTGAGCAGAGATCACGCCACTGCACTCCAACTCCAGCCTGGGCCACAGAGCGAGACTGCATCTCAAAAAAAAAAAAAAAAAAAAAAGACTGATTAAATAACATCCCTGAGTTATACGTAAGACATAAACATCTGTAAGAATAAATCACGATCTTTCACAATATGGCAAAAGTGAATCAGTCATAGGCCTAGCTCTTCTGTTTCTATTTCAGGAAGTCATATAGTATTAGATCAAATATAGATATAAATGGTTTCTTGAAACAGTTCTGTTGGGTTCCTTCAATGACTAAAGATTTCTTTTCAGTGTAGATCAGGCTGGTGTGTATTTTGGTATGTTAATGGATTACAGTTTAAGTGCTTTAGATTCACTATTTTAAAACTTTCTTGAATTAAAGGATAATAATTAAATGATATCCTGGAGTTTCATGCTTACATTTTGAAAAGGAAATGGTCAACATAATCAAATTTACTAACTTTGAGTAACAAGTTATAAAAATGGAGGACAGATGCTTCCATTTTAGCCATAGAAATCTAAGGCCTAGGACCCTTAAGTAACTTCTCTGTGGTTACCCACTGATTCAGTAACAGATCAGAATCCAATCATTTTTACTTTGAAAGGTCATGTGGCAAGTTACATTTTAATTTTAACTGGTGGTGTGTTTGAAAAGACACACAGTAGAAGCAGGCAACCCAATTTCCTGCTGCCTCTGAGAATCAGTTGTACCCAATTGAGGGCAACAGTCTATTAATCTCTGTCACAGTTTTCTTTTTTGGTTCTCTTTTCTTCTTAACCTAATGCTTCTTTTCTGCTTTTTTTCTCTCTCTGCAACTACATCTTAGGGCTGCTGTAAGTACTTGCTTTTTGCCTTTCCCATAGGTGTCCTGCAGAGATAAAGTGATGACTGACTCCTGAGTGTGAATAACAGGAGAGATAATGTAGTTCTGTTTTTCACATGTGGTTCTGCGTTTCAGGAAATTTAATGAAGAAAAGAAAGGAATCCGTAAAGACCCATTTCTCTATGAGGTATGAACAATTTGGTTTTTAAACACAACTCTAATCCTAAAATTGTCTGTTTTTATTTTTATTTTGAGACGGAGTCATGCTCTGTTACCCAGGCTGGAGTGCAGTGGCGCGATCTCGGCTCACTGCAAGCTCCGGCTCCCGGGTTCACGCCATTCTCCTGCCTCAGCCTCCCGAGTAGCTGGAACTACAGGTGCCTGCCACCACACCTGACTAATTTATTTGTATTTTTAGTAGAGACGGGGTTTCACCATGTTAGCCAGGATGGTCTCGATCTCCTGACCTCATGATCCGCCCGCCTCGGCCTCCCAAAGTGCTGGGATTACAGGCTTGAGCCACCGCGCCCAGCCGAACTTCTGATAAATTATTTAGTCACCACCCTATAATCAAGATATAGAATATTTCTATCCTCTCCAAAAATGTTCTTATGTCCCTTTACAGTGAGCCCTTTGCCCTCCCTTAGTTCCTGGCAAACATTAATCTATTTTTTGTCTCTGTAGTTTTACCTTTTCCAGAATATCCTATAAATAAAATCATACAGCCTTTTGGTTCTGGCTTCTTTCAATTAGTATAATGCATTTAAGACTCATCTATGTTGTTGTGTGTATCAACAATTCATTCTATTTCTGAGTAGTATTCCATTGTATGGATGTACCATAGTTTGGTTATCCATTCACCAGTTGAAGGACATTGGGTTTTTTCCAGTTTTTGATGATTATGAGAGCTGCTATAAGCATTCATATATTTATTTAGCATTTAATACGTGCTGAGTGTTTCATAAGTAAACTCTCCATACTTGGGGAGATAAAACCTATGTCCATGAAATAATTAGCAAACTAAAATAAAGTATACATTAACAGACAAGCTGGGGGGGGGAATACTCATGAATGAGAAGCTGTAATATCTATATTTATGTGTGTGTGTGTGGCTATATATATATATATATATATATACACATATATCTCTCTCTTAAAAATCAATGAGGAAGATGGCTGGGCACGATGGCTCATGCCTGTAATTGCAGCACTTTGGGAGGCTGAGGCGGATGGATCACCTGAGGTCAGGAGTTCGATACCAGCCTGGCCAACATGGTGAAACCCCAGCTCTACTAAAAAATACAAAAATTAGCTGGGCATGGTGGCGTGTGCCTGTAGTCCCAGCTACTCAGGAGGCTGAGGCAGGAGAATCACTTGAACCTGGGAGGCAGAGGTTCCAGTGAGCCAAGATTAAGCCATTGTACTCCAGCCTGGGCGACAGAGTGAAACTCCGTCTCTAATAAAATAAAATAATAAAATAAAATAAAATAAAATATAAAATAAAATAAAATGCCAGGTGCAGTAGCTTGTGCCTGTAGTCCCAGCTACTAGAGAGGCTGAGGCAGGAGAATCACTTGAACCTGGGAGGCAGAGGTTGCAGTGAGCAGAGATCACACCACTGCACTCCAGCCTGGGCGACAGAGCGAGACTATCTCAAAAAAAAAAAAAAAATCAATGAGAAAGACAAAAAAGTATAAAAGAAGAATAGGCAAAGGACACGAGTAAGTAATCAAGAAAGAAACATGCAAATAGAGTTACCTTTCACTGTCTGAATTCTCACTAGCCAAACTCAAGAATCAGATATATCTGGGTAAACTCATTTATCCCTTCGTGCCTGAATTCTTGCTGCTTGATATCTTTATTAGTTTCCTAGAGCTGCTATAGCAAAATACTGCAAATTAGGCAGCTTCAAACACAAAAATTTATTCTCTCCCAGTTCTGGAGACTAAAATTCTGAAATTAAGGTGTCAGCAAGTGCATGCTCTTCCTGAATTCTCTAAGAAAGAATCTTTCCTTGCCTCTTTCTACCTTCTGATGGTTTCCAGCAATCTTTGGTATTGCTTGGCTTGTAAACACATCACTCAAATCTCTGCTTCTGTAGACACGTGGTATTCCCCCTGCGTGTCTATGCCTCTCTCTTTCCTTTTAAGTATACCAGTCATTGGATTTAGGGCTTGCCCTAATCCAAATTAATCCTCATCTTGATTACATTTGCCAAGATTTTATTTCCAAATAAAGTCACATTTATAGGAACTGGAGGTTAGACCTTCAAGATACCATTTTTGGGGACACACTTCAACCCACAACAGTACCTGAAACTTCTCAAGAACCTAGTAGATTAGAATAACACAGTATCCTTGGCTCTCTGTGCTTGGTTTCTTCATGCTTTAATATCCAAACTAAGAAACCAAATGGATTCAAATAATAAGAATATTTATGATTAATAAGCATATTAGAAACTGCTGTTTACCTTGGCCGAGTGTGGTGGCTCACACCTGTAATCCTAGCACATTGGGAGGCTGGGGTGGGAGGATTGCTTGAGCTGAGGAGTTTGAAACCAGCCTGACCAATATGGTGAGACCTTGTCTCTACAAAAAGCAAAAAAAAATTAGCTGGGTGTGGTGTCACGCACCTATAGTCCCAGCTACTACTACTGGGAGGCCTCAGCTGGAGGATCGCTTGAGTCTGGGAGGTTAAGGCTACAGTGAGCCAAGATGGTGCCACTGCACTCCAGTCTGGGTGACAGAGCGAGAGCCTGTCTTCAAAAAAAAAAAAAAAGATAAAAAGAAACTGTTCACCATCATTATTGATCAAACAAATGACAAAACAGTAAGATCTTATGTTTCGCTGTGAGATGGTAAAAATAAACAATGAAAATGCTTTTTTTCTGTCTTTTTTTTATTTGAGATGGAGTCACTCTGTCATCCAGGCTGGAGTGCAGTGGCGCGATCCTGGTTCACTGTACCTCTGCCTCCCAGGTTCAAGTGATTCTTCTGCTTCAGCCTCCCAAGTAGCTGGGATTATAGGCACCCACCACCACGCCCTGTTAATTTTGTATTTTTAGTGGAGACGGGGTTTCACCATCTTAGCCAGGCTGGTCTCAAACTCCTGACCTCAGGTGATCCGTCCGCCTCAGCCTCCCAAAGTGCTGGGATTACATTCGTGAGCCACTGCACCCAGCCATGAAAATGCTTAATATGTTGATATAAGTGATGGAAGTATAAATGTGTAGGTGCAACATTTTGAAAGGCAGTCTAATAGTATCAGTGTGATTTTAGGTATTAATCTTAAGAAAATAATTCAAAAGTGTTCATTTGAATTGATGTCATCAATTGTTTATAATAGCAAAAAACTGGAAACTACTAAAATGTCATACAATATGGAATTAGTTATGTGACAAAAGAGCTGTGGTACTAGACTGCCAAAGAACATTGAATGACACAGACATTCATGATATAAAACTATTAGAATCCTGTTTTTATTAGGCAAAATCCTATTAGATATCTAAATAGATACATTTCTATTTTTATTATTATTTTTTAAAGAGATGGGGTCTTACTCTGTTGCCCAGGCTGAAGTTCAGTAGTATGATCAAAGTTCACTGCGGCCTCAAACTCCTGGGCTCAAGTGATCCTCACACCTCAGCCTCCCAAGTAACTGGGACTACCAGTGCACCACCATACCTGGCTATTTTTTTTTTTTTTTTTTTTTTTTAAGAGACATGGTCTTGCTGTGTTGTAACTAGTCTCAAATTCCTGGCCTCAAACCATCCTCCCATCTCAGCCTCCCGATTAGCCGGGATTACAGGTGCCAATGTGTCCAGCATATGTTTGTATTTAAACAGAGTTATATGCTTGGAAAAGGAATGTGTACCAACCAGGCTAATAACGGTAATGATTATCCTGTGCAGAATCTCACTCTGTTGCCCAGGCTGGAGTGCAGTGGCATGATATTGGCTCACTGCAACCTCCACCTTCTGGATTCAGGCAATTCTCCTGGCTTAGCCTCCCGAGTAGCTGGAATTATAGGCACCCACCACCATGCCCAGCTAATTTTTGCATTTTTATTTGTTTATTTATTTTTTACTTTTTAAGATGGAGTCTTGCTCTGTTGCCCTGGCTGGAGTGCAGTGGCACAATCTTGGCCCACTGCAAGCTCCACCTCCCAGGTTCAAGCAATTTCTGCCCCAGCCTCCTGAGTAGCTAGGATTACAGGCCCCCGCCACCATGCCTGCCTGATATTTTGTAGTCTTAGTAGAGATGTGGTTTCACCAGTTTGAGCAGGCTGGTCTTGAACTCCTGACCTCAAGCAGTCCACCCGCCTCAGCCTCCCAATGTGCTGGGATTACAGGCGTGAGCCACTGTGCCCAGCCTAATTTTTGTATTTTTAGTAGAGATAGAGTTTCCCCATGTTGGCCAGGCTGGTTTCAAGCTCCTGACCTCAAGTGATCTATCCGCCTCGGCCTCCCAAAGTGCTGGGATTACAGGCGTGAGCTACTGTACCCAGCCTGTTTTCAAACTTTTAAATAAACTTCCAGTTGGAATGAGAATGTATGAAGTTTTGGCCAGGACAGTGGCTCATGCCTGTATTCCCAGCACTTTGGGAGACAGAGGTGGGAGGACTGCTTGAGGCCAGAATTTTGAGACCAGCCTGGGCAATATAGCGAGACCCCATCTGTATGAAAAATAAAATAATTAGCCAGGTGTGGTGGCACACACCTGAAGTTCCAGCTACTGGGGAGGCTGAGGTGGGAGGATTGCTTGAGCCCAGGAGTTTGAGGCTGTAATGCACTATGCATGTGCCTATGAATAGCCATTGCACTCCAGCCTGGGCAACATAGTGAGACTCTGTCTCTTTTTTTTTTTTGAAACAGAGTCTCACTCTGTCCCCCAGGCTGGAGTGCAGTGGCATGATCTCGGCTCACTGCAAGCTCCGCCTCCCGGGTTCACACCATTCTCCTGCCTCAGCCTCCTGAGCAGCTGGGACTACAGGCGCCCGCCACCACGCCTGACTAATTTTTTGTATTTTTAGTAGAGATGGAGTTTCACCGTGTTAGCCAGGATGGTCTCAATCTCCTGACCTCGTGATCCACCTGCCTTGGCCTCCCGAAGTGCTGGGATTACAGGCGTGAGCCACCGCGCCCGGCCGAGACTCTGTCTCTTAAGGAAATTTTCCATTGACTGGTCTTTATGTGTTTAGATAGTAGAAATATATAAGTGTATGTATAATATTGCTTGATACCTGTTTTAACAGGCTGATGTCCAAGTGCAGTTGATCAGCAAAGGCCAACCAAACCCTTTGAAAAATGTTCTAAATGAAAATGACATAGTATTCATAGTGGAAAAAGTGGTAAGTACTGGTTTGACTTTGTGGTTGTTTAATTCTCCATAACCAAATTTGGTTTCTTGGGAATAATCTAACGTACACGTTTTAAAATCAGCATCAGTGAAAATGAGTTCTCATTCTTTTAGGAGTAAGTGTAGTGCTGTCCAGTACAAATAAATATGAACCACATATGCAATTTAACATTTTCTCGTAGCCTCATTAAGAAATAAACAAGTAAAATTATCAATAAATCGATAAAATTCACTTCTTTCTTTTTTTTTTTTTTTTGAGATGGAGTCTCGCTCTGTCACTCAGGCTGGAGTGCAGTGGCATGATCTCAGCTCACTGCAACCTTCACCTCCCGAGTTCAAGCGATTCCCCTGCCTCAGCCTCCCAAGTAGCTGGGATTACAGGCGCCTGCCACCACGCCTGGCTAATTTTTTGTGTGTATTTTTAGTAGAGAAAGGGTTTCACCATATTAGCCAGGATGGTCTCAATCTTCTGACATCGTGATCCACTCACCTCGGCCTCCCAAAGTGCTGGGATTACAGGGGTGAGCCACCACGCCCTGCTGACTTCTTTTGTTGTTCAGTTCCATGAATTTTAACACGTATGTAGATTCTTGCAGTCACCACCACAATCAGGATATATAACAGTTTTATCTCACTGAAAAACTCCCTTGTTGTTATTATTGGCAAGGCTGAGCTATTTAACTATTTTGTAAACACATGGATAATAGTACCCACTAACACCAATCAGAGGTTATTGCCCTAGAGAAAAAGACTGTGGGCCTAAGGGTCCAGAAAGAAGGTCTTCCTGTTTTGAGAGTGAAAAATCCAAGAACGTCTGGGTTTCCTTGGTATTTTACCTTTACCTAATCATTTTGTGCAAGTTGGAGCACTTCCTTTTCTGCTTTTAAGGTAGTCTTGCTCTTTCGCCCAGGCTGGAGTGTGGTGGTACTGTCATGGCTCACTGCAGCCTCCACCTCCCAAGCTCAAGCAATCCTTCCACCTCAGCCTCCTGATTAACTGGGACCACAGGTGCATGCCACCACCCTGGCTGATTTTTTTTTTTTTTTTTTTGGTAGTCACAGGTCTCCCTGTGTTGCCTTGGTTTGTCTCGACCTCTTGGGCTTAAGTGATTCTCCTCCTCAGTCTCCCAGAATGCTGGGATTACAGGCATGCGACACCATGTCCTGCCGAGCACTTCCTTTTCTAAAAGCATCAGTTGCTTCCTTTGCTATTAGCAACTAAGGTCAATATCTTTTTATAGGACAGTGGAAATGCTCCTGATGTCAAGATTTTTTGGTACCAAGCTAGTTTGTGGCTATTCTTGCCCAAACCCAATCATTTGTGCTTAAGGGTATAAAAATAAGTACATTATGTTCTACTTGTCATTATTCTGTAGCATAGTAAAGAGTCAGCTGCTATCCTATGTGCTCTTTTGTCTGGTTAAATAATTAAGAACATTTTTAAAGCCTTTAGAAAAGGAAGAAACAAGTCATATTGAAGAACTTCAATCTGAAGAAACTGCCATATCTGATTTCTCTACTGGCGAAAATGTTGGACCACTTGCTTTACCAGTTGGGAAGGCAAGGTAGGTTTTCTCTTATGCTGAGTAGGGGTGGCAACTAGGATTTAAATTGAAACATTCTTATAAACTTTGGGAAAAATAGGCCCCTAGCCCTTATATCTTCCTTCATCTCCCCCACCCCCTGATAAGTATACCCAACTAAGGATAGTTCTACTTGAATATTTGATAGGTATCCCAAATGTAACCAAGAATACTGCACTTATCTTCCCTTTCTCTACACCTCTATACCAATTTATTGTTGTTTCTCAATTGTTTTCCTTATGTGTAATCTGGTTCCCCTCCAGTCTTTCTTCCTCAAATGAAAGCCTGAGCAAGCTTCTTTCCTGCTTAAAATCCTTTAGAGGTTCTTCATTGGCTTCATGATAAAAACCCAAATTCCTTAAGAATGACACACAGGAACTTTCATTGTCTAGCCCCACTGGTCCTCCACCAGGGGTGGTACCATACCCAGAGGGAATTGGAAATATAGGGAAGTATTTTGGTTTGTCACAGTGACTGAGAGGAGCTACTGGCATTTAGTGCACCTGCACCGTGGATGGTAAACATCCCGCAATGCATGGGACTCTCCTGCACAATGAGCAGTTATCTCACCCAAGGTGCCAGTAGTGCCCCTGTTAGAAACTTGAGAGCCTCTGGCTACCTCTCCAGCTTCACTTCCTGCCTCCCCACTGTGTAGCTATGTACAGTTCCCTCTGTCCAGCCTCCTCCTGCCTCCAAAACCAAAAAGTCCTTGTCTTCAGGGTGTCCTGGCGAATATAGTCATGCAAATACTAACAGAATGGTATGAGAATGATAACTACTGTAATAACGTTCACAAAATTATATCTTCATTCTGGTTTTTACTTGCTCTATAGAAGTTTTTTTTTTCTTTTTTTTTTCTTTGATATGGCATTTTGCTCTTGTTGCCCAAGCTGGAGTGCAATGGTGCGATCTCAGTTCACTGCATCCTCTGCCTCCTGGGTTCAAGTGATTCTCCTGCCTCAGCCTCCCAAGTAGCTGGGATTACAGACACACACCACCATGTCCAGCTAACTTTTTGTATTTTTAGTAGAAACGGGGTTTCACCATGTTAGCCAGGCTGGTCTTGAACTCTCACCTCAGGTGATCCACCTGCCTTAGCCTCCCAATGTGCTGGGATTACAGGCATGAGCCACTGCGCCCAGCCTAGAAGTTTTAAAAGTTTAATCAGCCTCCTCCTTCATAGGTACTTGATTTTAGTCATATTTGGCCTGTTTTCTCCCTACGACTTAAATGTTAAATATTTGTATTATTTTCTCCAGCCAGTGTTTGTGTGGGTTGATTCATGCGCTTATTTCTTTGCTCTCCATTTCTTCTTGCATTTTCCTTCTGGGGTTATTTTACCTCTTTTTGGAAGTAAAATCCCCTAGAAATTTTTTTCCTGGACATCTGTTGGTAATCAATTTAGTTTTCATGTCTTTGAAAAGTAAAAACGTAAGCCACATTTTTTGGTGACTTTCAATTTTGATACACTCTCAAATTTATGGGAAAGTTACAAGAATAGTGCATGAACTTCTGTATATCCTTAATCCAGATTCACCAATTGCTTAGATTTTACAGCATTTGCTTCTTTTTCTTCTCCTTCTTCCCCTTTGCCTTTTTCTCTCTCTTGTGTCTCTTTCTAGACAGATAATATGCAAAGCAGTGTATTGCTATGTATGTATTCATATATAGTTATATATGTATATTGTTACAACTATATATCATTATAACAATATGTTTATAACTATTGTTATACCTATAGATTTTGTGTTTGTGTGTGTGTGTGTATATATATAGAGAGAGAGAGAGAGAGTAATGTACACACATACACCATTTTAAAAATGAAGTATTGACAATGTAGTGAAGATCTGGTACTCTTTTACCCCTAAATGCTCCACTTTGTATTTTCTATGAACAAATACATTCTCTTACATAACCATGGAACAATGATGAGAATCTGGAAATCTAACATTATTACAATACCATTATCTAATCAGAGCCCATATTCAAATTTTGTTAACTGTCTCACTAATGACAGCATCATTTTGTGTTTATTGGGTCCTACTTCTTTCTTTTCTTTCCTTTTTTTTTTTTTTTTTTGAGACAGAGTCTCACTCTGTCGCCCAGGCTGGAGTGCAATGGCGTGATCTCGGCTCACGGCAACCTTTGCCTCCTGGGTTCAAGCAATTCTCCTGCCTCAGCCTCCTGAGTAGCTGGGATTACAAGCACAAGCCACCACACCCGGCTAATTTTTGTATTTTTAGTAGAGACGGGGTTTCACCATGTTGGTCAGGCTGGTCTCGAACTCCTGACCTCGTGATCTGCCCACCTCGGCCTCCCAAAGTGCTGGGATTACAAGCTTGAGCCACCACGCCCGGCCTGGCTCCTACTTATTTCTTTAGATTAATCTCACATCCTACCTCTTCAACTTCTACTGAACTTCCACTCCTGCTGAACCCCCAATCCTTGCCATATTGAAGCTCCCTGCTCATAGTAGCTCCAATCCTGTCATACTCTGTCACTTTCTGGTGCGTGCATTTTGATCTGCCTGGTGAATCTATTAATGGATAAAGTATACATATACATTCATCTTGCTATTTAAGTTTTAGGTTGTTGTTTCTGTGAGACCTCTCGTATCTTTTTTTTTTTTTTTGAGACGGAGTCTCACCCTGTTGCCCAAGCTAGAGTGCAGTGGTGCGATCTGGGCTCACTGCAAGCTCCGCCTCCCGGGTTCACACCATTCTCATCCTCCCAGTAACTGGGACTACAGGAGTCCGCCACTACACCAGGCTAATTTTTTGTATTTTTAGTAGAGATGGGGTTTCACCGTGTTAGCCAGGATGGAAGACCCCTCATATCTTTTTAAAAGAAAATTCTGGCTGGACGTGGTGGCTCATGCCTATAATCCCAACACTTTGGAAGGCTAAGGCAGAAGAATTGCTTGAGGCAAGTAGTTTGAGACCAGCCTGAGCAACACTGCAAGACTCTGTCTCTACAAAACATAAAAATAAGCCTGATGCAGTGGCTTGTATCTGTAGTCCCAGCTATTTGGGAGGCTGAGACAGGAGGATCACTTGAGCCAAGGAGGCCAAGGCTGTAGTGAGCTATGATCGCACCACTGCATTCCAGCCTGGGCAACAGAGTGAGACCCTGTCTCTCAGAAATTAAAGAAATTCTTGAATTGGAAATCTCTATCTATAATTTGTCCTTACTCTTGTTTTAAAGGCAGTTAATTGGACTTTATACCATGGCTCACAATCCTAATATGACCCATTTGAAGATTAATCTGCCAGTTACTGCCCTTCCTCCCCTTTGGGTAAGATGTGACAGTTCAGATCCTGAAGGTACTTGTTGGCTAGGAGCTGAGCTTATCACAACAAACAACAGCATTACAGGAATTGTCTTATATGTGGTCAGTTGTAAAGGTGAGTGCTCTCTCTAGAGAGTGTGTGTGTGTATTTATTCATTTGTATAGTTATTGTTTCATGTTTTTTTACAAAAATTGATATTGTTATGATGAAAGTGCACAAGGTAGAGCTTGCATTAATCACCATAAATCTACTCTAGTGTGTAACTTGCAGCATGTGGGAGGTATTCCAGAAACACCAGAAACAGATCTCCAAAAGTCTGCACAGGAGGTTTACACTTGTTTGATTTGGGTTTCATTTTATTTCTATGTGTATATTATTGAAAAATTTCATTGGAAGATACAAACTGACAATATGTTTCCAATCGTAGACATTTAATTGTATTTTTGGTAGTAGTATTGACCTTCATTCCACTTTATTTTTTATTTATGTTTATTTATTTATTTATTTTGAGACGGAGTCTTGCTCTGTCGCCCAGGTGGGAGTGCAGTGGCGCGATCTCGGCTCACTGCAACCTCTGCCTCCTGGGTTCAAGCAGTTCTCTGCCTCAGCTTCCGGAGTAGCTGGGATTACAGGCACCCGCCACCACGCCCGGCTAATTTTTTTGTATTTTTAATAGAGACGGGGTTTCACCATATTGGTCAGGCTGGTCTTTAGTAGAGACGGGGGTTCACCATATTGGTCAGGCTCCTGATCTCAAGATCCACCCCCCTCGGCCTCCCGAAGTGCTGGGATTACAGGCATGAGCCACCGTGCCCAACTTCCACTTTATTTTTTATTTATTTATTTTTTTAGAGACAGAGCCTCACTCTGTAGCCCAGGTTAGGGTACCGTAGTGCGTTCATAGGTCACTGCAGCCTCAAACTCCTGGGCTCAAGTGATCCTCCCACCATAACCTCCTGAATAGCTGCGACTACAGGAGAGCACAACCATGGCCAGCTAATTTTATTTTTATTTTTAATTTGTTTTTAAGAGACAGGGTCCCACTGTATTGCCCAGGCTGGTCTCAAACTCAGCCTGAAGCAATCCTCCCACCTCAGCCTCCTGAGTAGCTGGCATTGTAGGCAAGTGCTGCTGTGCCTGGCTGTTACACTTAAATTCTTTTTTTTAGTTTTTCGAGGTAGGATCTTACTCTGTCACCCAGGCTGGAGTGCAGTGGCGCAATCATGGCTCACTGCAGCCTCGACCTCCTGGGCTCAGGCAATCCTCTCACCGCAGCCTCCCAAATAGCTGGGACTACAGGTACATGCCACCACACCTGGCTGTTTTTTTAATTTTCTATAGAGACAGGGTCTTGCTATGTTGCCCAGGCTGGTCTCGAACTCCTGGGTTCAAACGATCCTCCCTCCTTGGCCTCCTAAAGTGCTGGGATTATATGTGTGAGCCACCATACCCAGCCCACTTTCATTCTCTTATAAACATTTCACTTATCTGTGATTTAAAATTTAATTTTAACAGTTATTTTGTTGAGTTGTGGTACACTGAGAATGTGAAGGATTACAGTTTTGTAGCTCTGACAATGTAATTTTGAGTTGTGCCTTTACATTTCTTTCTTTCATTTCCTATAGCTGATAAAAATTATTCTGTAAATCTTGAAAACCTAAAAAATTTACACAAGAAAAGACATCACTTGTCTACTGTAAGTGTTTTGCTTCTACTCATATTATTTTCTTCAAATTGTTGTCAACCTGCCTTCCTAGTTTACAGGTTTTTTTTCACTCCTAAGATGACTAGATATTTTTCTGTAGTATGAAAATGTTTATGTTTATTTTCATATCAGCTAATGACCAAAATTAAAATGCCTTCATGCCTTTTAGCCAATCTTTGTGGTTTCAAAGAATTGTCTTACTTTTCTATTTGGGATATATGGAAAGTATATATCCCAAAAATATGGAAAGTATATATCCCAAAAATATATGGAAAGTATATATCCCAAAAGTATGGCGTGTGTGCTCTTTTTTCTTTTGGGACAAGGATCAAAATAATTTGAGTAATGGACTCTTGGCCACGTGGAAGCACAGCTAAATGATCTGCTGGGTGCACTCTTTTCAGGTAACATCCAAAGGCTTTGCCCAGTATGAGCTCTTTAAGTCCTCTGCCTTGGATGATACAATCACAGCATCACAAACTGCGATCACTTTGGATATTTCCTGGAGTCCTGTGGATGAGATTCTTCAAATCCCTCCACTTTCTTCAACTGCAACTCTGGTAAGAGTGGGCCCTATTTCCTTTTCGGGTTCATGAGACTCCTAAATGTTGGCTTACTTGCTTGTTGCTGGTGCTCCATGCCTCTAGCCTTGGCACTTGCTGAGTGTGAGCTTGGACAACTCTGAAAGGCCCACCTTGCCACTAACGTCTCACCAGGGCAGCCAGTGAAGGTTTTGTCAGGTGATCTGATCTATCAGTTGCCCTCAGCCCTATAATCATATAACTTAAGAATTTTCTAGTGATGAATAAAGTTTTTGAGTGGTGGCTCAAGTGAATCCGTGTTTTTGTTTGTTTGTTTGTTTTGTTTTGAGACAGAGTCTTACTCTGTCACCCAGGCTGGAGTAAAGTGGCACAATCACTGCTCACTGCAGCCTCGAACTCCTGTGCTCAAGCAGTCCGCCCGCCTCAGCCTCCTGAGTAGCTAGGACTACACGCAAGCGCCACCACACCTAATTTTTTAACTTTTTTTGTAGGGACAGAGTCTCCCTATGTTTCCCAAGCTGGTCTCAAACCCCTGGGCTCAAGTGATCCTCCCACCTCCACCTCCCAAAGTGGCTCACGCCGGGATTATAGGCGTGAGCCACTGTGCCTGGCCCTCTTATTCTTAAAAGGGTGGAGATATTGGTAACACATCAAGAATCATTATAATATTAAGCCCTTTCACTCTATATTTACATTTCTAGGAATCTGTCTTAAGAAATCAGTCAAAATTGGCTGGGCGCAGTGGCTCATGCCTATAATCCCAGCACTTTGGGAGGCTGAGGAGGACGGATCATGGGGTCAGGAGTTCAAGACCAGCCTTACGAATATGGTGAAACCCTGTCTCTACTAAAAATACAAAAATTAGCTGGGTGTGGTGTTGTGTGCCTGTAGTCCCAACTACTCGGGAGGCTGAGGCAGAAGAATCGCTTGAACCCGGGAGGCAGAGGTTTTAGTGAGCCAAGATTGTGCCACTGCGCTCCAGCCTGGGTGACAGAGTGAGACTCTGTCTCAAAAAAAAGAAATTAGTCAAAATTGCTAACAAAAATTCATGTGTAAGATATTCAGTGCAGTGATATAACTGTGTTTCCAAAATACTATAAACAAAACTGGAATGTTCAGTAGGGAATAGTTAAAATAGATTTCTTTTTTTTTTTTTTTTTTTTTTTTTTTTTTTTTTTTTGTGGGACGGAGCCTCGCTCTGTCTGCCGGGCTGGAGTGCAGTGGCGTCATCTCGGCTTACTGCAGTCTCTGCCTTCCTCCTGGGTTCAAGCAGTTCTGCCTCAGCCTCCCAAGTAGCTGGGACTACAGGTGCATGCCACCATGCCCAGCTAATTTGTTTGTATTTTTAATAGAGACGGGTTTTCACCATATTGACCAGGCTGGTCTCGAAATCCCAAAGTGCTGGGATTACAGGCATGAGCCACCACACCTGGCCTAAAATAGATTTCATGATGAAATATTATATACAGTCTCTAAAAGCATGTTTTAAAATCTTGAATATTAATAATAGGATGTGCTTATTAAGCAAAAAGAAAAAAGAAAAAGTATAAATTATTTATGTAATGCGATCTCAACTATATTTTTTTAAAAATGTATATACAGAAGCCTGGATAGTGTTAATAGTGGTTCCTTCAGAGTGGCAAGATTATGGATAATTATATTCTTTTTTTGAGACAGAGTCTTACTGTCACCCAGGCTGGAGTGCAGTGGCATAATCTCAGCTGACGGCAACCTCTGCCTCCCAGGTTCAAGCTATTCTCCTGCCTCAGCCTCCTGAGTAGCTGGGATTACAGGGGCGTGCCACTAAACCTGGCTAATTTTTGTAAGTTTAGTAGGGATGGGGTTTCGCCCAGTTGGCCAGGCTGATCTTGAACTTCTGACCTCAACTGATTCACTCGCCTCAGCCTCCCAGAGTGCTGGGATTACAGGTGTGAGCTACTGCGCCCAGACATGGATAATTATATTCTTTATACTTTTCCTGTAATGGGAATTTACATACATTGGCATTTACGTTTTTCTTTTTTTATGTTTGCAATCTAAGGTTTGTAAGACATTGACCTCTGGCTAGGACAGCACACTGTTGGTTTAGTTAGAAGGAGTCTAATAAACAGATTTATTGGGAGACTTCATTTTGGTTTGTGATAATGCTAAGTTATCACCGAATCTTGAGATATATTTATTTAAATTTCTCCTACCTTGTCCTCCTGGAAATTCCTTGGGAAAAGGCAGGAGAGTGTGTGAGGAGGGCAGTTGTTCCACATAGGTACAATTGGTTATGTCATAGAAAGAGGATAAGTGGTTTTAATTTAGATTATTGGGTCAAGATGGCAAAATCTCTGAGTAAGATGTTCTAAATGATGTGTTGACCTCATTTTTCAATTCATTGGTCCTTTATGAAATATATTTTTTAATGTGTGAAAGATAGTTTGAAATGCAAGTATAACACTTATGTAGAGAAGGTAGGATTCGCAGTAGAAAACTGACAGACTTTGGAAACTTTTTAGAATATTAAAGTGGAATCAGGAGAGCCCAGAGGTCCTTTGAATCATCTCTACAGAGAACTGAAATTTCTTCTTGTGAGTATCCTTCTAGAATTCCTTTCCTTAAATCTCATGTTTTTATAAAAATGTGTGCTATTGTTGTTTTTACTTAGGTTTGTGTTACTCAAAACTTGTTCAGATGTTATGTATCCATTAGAAGCTCTGACAGTTTGGGCAGTTAAATTTTACTTCTGTGGTAGTTGTCCTTACAATTAACGGGAGCATTAGGTCGTTAATAGCTACATTTCTCTCACCCTTTGTGTTGTTCTATTTTTTTAATTAATTTATTTATTTTTCCATTGTGTGTGGATATACCACATTTTGTTCATTCATCAGTCAATTGACATCTTAGTTGTTTCTACTTTGTGGCTATTATGAATAATGCCTCCATGAACATTTACATACAAGTTTTTGTGTAGACATGTTTTCACATGTCTTGGGTGGAGTTACTAGATCATATGGTAATTGTATATTTACCTTTTGAGGAACTGCCAAAGTATAACTGTTGTCCAAAGTAGTTATGTTATTTTATATTTCTTTCAGTAGTATATGAGGGTTCTGATTTCTTTACATCTTTGTGAACACTTGATATTGTCTGTTTTTTAATTGTAGCTATCCTAGTGGTAGTGAAGTGGTATCTCTTTGTAGTTTTGATTTCATGTGCTTATTGGCTCCTGCTTATTTCTTTAGCTTAATCTCACACTTTACTTCCATTCCCACTGAACCCCCAACCCTCATCATACCAAGCTTCTTGCTTGTAGCTCGGATCCTGTCATACTCTATCATCTTCTGGTGTGTGCATCTTGATCTACCTGGTATGCACTTCTCCCACCTCTTTGCTAGGTGAGCTCTCTATGATGGTTGCATTGATCTCACAGAATGGCTTGTGTTGCTGTAGAACTCCACACATACCTCTTGTCGGTGTGTTTATAAAACACAGTAATTTGTTTACTTATCTGTCTCCTCTACTAGATTTGAGTGCCTGGTTCCCTATTGTGCCCTTACCATCTAGCATGGTACCAACTATTTTTGATACTTTTACTTCCTATGAGTAAGTATTATTTCTCTGTTTGTATAAAACTGATAGTTTTCCTACCTTTCTCACCTTTCTTCTTTCTTGAAAGCCCCTCTTTTAGGACCCTTACTGCGGGCCTCCATCATACTTTTGCCCTCACATCTCTGCCCTTCTCTCTCTGCACCCTTGCAGAGCTGATCTATTCAGTGATTTGACTGACACCTTTGTGAGCAAGCTCCAAACCCTCATCTTTAAGCTGATAGCACTTCCCATCTTTCCAGCTTCCACCAAATTATTTCCCACTTGGGTAGAGTGCTATTGCTTCAAGAGTCAGTATGTCAAAATGAAACTATCTTCTCCAGACTACATCCTCTTTGAAAACCCCCCATTTCTGTCTGTGGTCCCATCGTTCCTTCAATTTCCTACACTAGAAATCTCATATTTCACTTTAGTAAGAACTGTTATTTCTATCACCACTACGTACTACTATAGCTAGAAGATGCCACTCTGCTGTGTGCCACGCATGGTGCTGGCTGGTTCAGTTATTTTGCCTGAAGGTGACAACAAACTGGTAAATGGAAGAGCTGGCACAAGTTCATTTAAATGTGTGTTTGTCTAATTCAAGTCTCCCTTAAAAAGTCACAGAATCTTAGATATACATGTGGCCATAGTCTGTCTGTGTTCAACCCCCTATATTTTATAAATGGATAGGATTTTTTCTTTTATTCCACATATACCTTGCTACCCTTCCCCCCATACATATACAATTCTTTTCCTCCTTTGAAGTCTCTTTCACTGTGCTCATCTTAGTTAAAATCTTTACCATCTTCTTCTGGGACCATGCTAATGATGATTCATTGTTTCTCAACAGGGGCACTATTGGCATTTGGGCAGGAACATTCTTTGTGATTTGGGACCATGGTACACACACCAAGATGTTTAACATCCCTGGCCCCCACCAAACTCCATGCCCCAAGTTCTCCTATGCTCCTAATCATTTATGACAACAAAAATTATATTCACATTTTTCTTTTTTTTTTTTTTTGAGACGGAGTCTCACTCTGTCACCCAGCCTGGAGTGCAGTGGTGTAGTCTTGGCTCACTACAGCCTCCTCCTCCCAGATTCAAGTGATTTCCCTGCCTCAGCCTCCCCAGTAGCTGGGATTACAGGTGCCCACCACCACGCCCTGCTAATTTTTTTGTATTTTTAGTTCAAGAGGGGTTTCGCCACGTTGGCCAGGCTGGTCTTGAACTCCTGACCTCAAGTGATCCACCTGTCTCGGCCACCCAAAGTGCTGGGATTACAGGCATGAGCCACCATGCCCAACCATCTTCACATTTTTCTAAAGACCTCCCCCCGGGAGTGGGGGATGATAGCATTTCAGCTGGGAAATGTTGTATTTTCTCTTTCCTAGGAATCCATCCTTGGTACTTCTGATAGAGAAATTCTTAACTAGATCATGTCATTTTCCTGCCAAAAAAATCAACATTGGCTGTTTTCTGCCATATGAAGTTAAAAAACTTTTGAAGATCCCTTGATGGTTTAGATACTATTTCTTCTAATTCTATTTCCCACTGCTTCTTAGTCGCTTTTTCTACCCTGGTTGGGATCACACCACCCTCTTCATCTTATTTCATGCCGTTTTCCTGCCAGCCTATGGTTCCCACATTTGAGTTGCAACTGAAGTTACACGTTGTTTCACTGGCTTTTGCCGTCTAACTTGACTGCTTTTTCTTTCTTTCTTTTTGAGTCTTGCTCTGTTGCCCAGGCTGGAATGCAGTGGCACCATCTCGACTCACTGCAAGCTCCGCCTCCTGGGTTCACGCCATTCTCCTGCCTCAGCCTCCTGAGTAGCTGGGACTAAAGGCACCCGCCACCATGCCCGGCTGATTTTTTTGTATTTTTTTAGTAGAGACGGGGTTTCACCATGTTAGCCAGGGTGGTCTCGATCTCCTGACCTCATGATCCACCCATCTCGGCCTCCCAAAGTGCTGGGATTACAGGTGTGAGCCACGGCGCCCGGCACTTGACTGCTTTTTCTTAAGTCCATTGAGATATTGTATGTATGTGCATACATATTTATATTATTTTAATATAAACTTCCACTTTTTACATTTATTCATCCCCAGACTACTTCATTTGTCTTATCCGTCTATCTTTGCCAAAGTTGCAAGCATCTCCAGGGCAAACCCAGTATCCTCAGTCTTAAGTCCTCTGTAGCACCTATGCACGTGGCATCATTGTTCAGAGTACCATCTTTGGGATCAGACCACTGGATATATATCCTGGGACTATCAGTTACTAATTGTGTGACCATGAGCAAGTTACTGAACCTCTCTTAGCCTCAATAAGATAAGAATAATAGTAATATCTACCATAGAGTTTTGTTAGGATTAAATAACATGTACTATATATAAAGCACCACAGCAGTACCTGGGATGTGATAAACACTCAAGAAATGTTACTGCAATTAATATTATTATTACATACATCCTTATTGATTAAACAGTGTTTTCTGCTAACAAGTTTTTGGGGTTTTTAAATCTCCTGTAGGTTTTGGCTGATGGTTTGAGGACTGGTGTCACTGAATGGCTCGAGCCCCTGGAAGCAAAATCTGCTGTTGAACTTGTGCAGGAATTTCTGAATGGTGTATTACTTGTTTTATTAATTGAGAATTTATACTTGCTATGTTTAAATACAAGTTTCTCTTTAAGCTTGATACTCTTTTTTGATTGGAATATATACAAAGCTATGAGATCTGTTATGGTCAGAGGGACAGCTTTTGTTCTGAATTGCTAATGGTAGAGATCTAAGTAATCCTAAGAATTAATAAGATTTAATTTATATTTGAGATTGAAGGAAAAAAGAGATGAAGCAGTAGCCTTTGAATACCTACCATGTGCCTGATGCCATGTGTCAGGGGCTTTTCTGTTACCTCTGTTCATCCTCACACCCCCACCTGATGGATATCTATTATAATCTCTACCAGAGTTCAGTAATTTGCTAAAATCCTTAGTTAGACTTCTACTGTCCCCATTTACCATTTGAAAATAGGATTAGGATGGAAATAATTTGGAAAGCAGAAAAATCAAGAGCTAATAAACTTTTGCCACTTTCTAGACTTAAATAAGCTGGATGGATTTGGTGATTCTACAAAAAAAGACACTGAGGTTGAGGTAAGTGATTATTATCAGTTAGAAATATACACAGAAATAGCTTTTAAAATTCGGTTATGCTGACATCTTTCATGTTGTACCATCGCAAATGGATTTGGTATATCAAGGCAGCATTTAAGGGGAATTTTTGTTGATCTTTATTGTCAGCACTGGTTATTGTTTTCCTTAAGAACTGATAAATATTTTTGTTTAATTATTATTATTTTTTTGAGACAAGGTCTTGCTCTGTCACCCAGGCTGGAATGCAGTGGCTCCACCATGGCTCACTGCAGCTTTGACCTCCAGGGCTCAAGCGATCCTCCCACCTCAGGTCCCCGAGTAGCTGGGACTACTGGTGTGCACCACCACGTCTGGCTAATTTTTAAATATTTTGTAGAGATGGGGTCTCACTATATTGCCTAGGCTGGTCTTGAACTCGTGGGCTCAAGCAATCCACCTGCATTGGCCTCCCAAAGTGCTGGGATTACAGGCATAGCCACTGTGCCTGGTCAGAACTGATAAATATTTTTGAAGAGAACTGGTATATATGTATTATTCGTTGCTCAATTGCAGAGAAGTAGAAATGAATATGTTAATATTACTATAAAATGGCTCTACTATCATATATTAATATACTCTAAGATGGTACTGTTAAATTAAACTAGATATATTCTCATCTGACAAATAGGAAAACGGAGACCAAGGTAATTTAATTTTTTTTTTACATGGAGGGAAAGCTGAATGCTCACTTTTAGGCACTATAATTTTAAAACAATATTAAGGGTCTTGTTTTTCACTGTTGATTTGTATCTCCTCATTAGTGAATGAAGTTGTAGAAAATGCGTTCATATCTTTGTGTGTGTTCATGAATCCATAATTTCTCAGAGCAGCATTTGAAGGCTTAAATTATTTCACTTAAAAAAAAAAAACTGAGTATTCTCTGAAGCTTGCTTCTTTTTCAGACCTTGAAGCATGACACTGCTGCAGTCGATCGTTCCGTCAAGCGTCTTTTCAAAGTTCGGAGTGATCTTGATTTTGCTGAGCAACTGTGGTGCAAAATGAGCAGTAGTAGGTGTCCATCATGATTTAAATTTTTCCTCTTATTTCTTAGGTTTATTTTTAAGTCTTTTGGAAATAATACAGTGTGTACCACTAGTCTTGTGGGGAAGTCTGGTTCTTAACTTTATCTAATTCATTTCTAATGACACATTGGTGCATTCTGCTTAAGAATTGTACTAAGACAAAGTAATTTGTAGAATTATCCTTTTCTCCTGCCTTTTTAAGTATAAGACTTAGGTAATTTTCATGATCTATTTATATGAACCAAAACATATACCTTACTGAAATTATAATTATTGAAAAAGGAAAAGATATTCTTTAGTATTTTACTAAGCATGTTATTTTTTGGCAATCTGAATTTGGTTTCTTTCTTTAGAAATTCATTAAATCTTTTTTTTTTTTGTCACTTTAATTTCTTTCCCTTTCCCCTGCTCGCAAAGTACAGATTCTTGCTTTCTACTTCATTTGTGTATCCTTAAGATTAATGATATATTTGATCTGTAGAAATACCCTGAAAATAATGTTACACTGACTTGTTTTCCAAGGTGTGATTTCATACCAAGACTTGGTGAAGTGTTTCACATTGATCATCCAGAGTCTACAACGTGGTGATATACAGCCATGGGTAGGTTTAGTAGTGTGTGTCAGATCATTTTCTCAGCAGCATAGCATGATGTAAAGACACAGGCTCTGAAGCCAACTGCCTGAGTCTGAATTTCAGCTCTGCTACTTTCTAGCTGTGTAAAGTTCGGCAGGTTCCTTTACTTTTCTTGTGCCCCAACATCCTCATCTGTAAAGTAAAGGTAAGAATAGTATCTACCTCGTAGTGTTCCAGGATTGACTAATGTTATCCATGTAATGCACCTAGTGCCTAGCTCATAGTTAAGTGCCCAGTGTGTGTAAACTACTAATATTGTCATTGTTAAGTGTTGCTGTGAATGAGTATTCTCATATACTACTGATGAGAATGCAAGTTGAGATATTCTCTAAAAAGCAATTTTGGTAATATATTGAGATCCTCACAATGTGTCATGGCCTTTGAACCAATAATTCTTTTGTTAAGATGTACCCTAAGCTCATACACATAAATATGTATCAAGACTTTATGTATCAGAATAGTCATCTCAGCCTCATTTATATTGGCATAAAAATTTAAAGGACCTAAATTTCTCTTGCTAATGGAATGGCTAAGTAAATAATGATATAGCTACATATGGCACATGTAATAGTTGCTGAAAAAATGATGCTGATAAATGATATGGAGAAATGCTTACAATATTTGATAAAAAGGAATATACACAATTGTATATGAAGTTAACTTTTGGAGAGAAAAATCTGGAAACAAATATGCTAAAAATCTTAATAGCAGTCACCTCTGGTGGAAGGGTTACAAATGACTTTTTCCAGTCAGGCGCGGTGACTCAGGCCTGTAATTCCAACTCTTTGGGAGGCTGAGGCTGGCAGATCACTTGAGGTCAGGAGCTCGAGACCAGCCTGGCCAATATGGTAAAACCCTGCCTCTACTGAAAATCAAAAAAAATTAGCCAGGCATGGTGGCAGGCACCTGTAATCTGAGATACTCAGGAGGCTGAGGCAGGAGAATTGCTTGAACCCAGGAGGCGGAGGTGGCAGTGAGCTGAGATTGCACCACTCCACTCCAGCCTGGGCAACAGAGTAAGACTCCGTCTCATAAAAAACAAGTTTTTCCAACTGTGTTATATTTCTACTTTATGAATTTTCCACAGTGAACTTGTGCCACTTTTATAGTCAAGAAAAAGCTAAGTAAAAAGTTAAAAAGATTTTTAATAGGAATTATTTTAGGTAATATGACTACCAATTCATCATTATAAAAGTTATAAACTTTTATGGGTGTGAACAAGGTACATTCCAGAGTAAAGGCATGCAAGCTCTGCTTAATTGGGCATTAGTGATTCTAGGCATTTTAGTTTTAGCCATTGAATTTTTCTCTTGAGAGTTTCTGTGTTCATGAGATGTTTACAAGTATAACCTTACTAACCTTACCATGTACTATGAGTGCAAACAAAGTGAAACTATTTATGTATATATTGTAAAAAGACCTTGCAAAGATTATGATGAAAGTTAAAGTAGAGAAATAGAAAGTAGTGGGAAAATGACATATTTTATGAGTACCTAAAATGAATCGCTTAACATTTGGAACACAAATTAAATTGTAAATTCACAGCTCTTTTTAATTTACAAATTATCAAGTTCGTATGTTGGATATTGTAGCCAATGAGGAGTTCCTTATGAACATGCATGGACCATTGAGGGAGCTTGTTTAACTGCAGCAGCAGATTTTTGGTGTAGAAGAAGATGTTCAATTGTGGAAAAGATTCTCCTCTCAGCTAGGAGAGGAGAATTCCTAGTTGTAAAGTTTCAAAGGAACAGCTCTGGCTTCTCTTTGGTGGAATCGTATCTGGGGATGATAAGTTTAAACCCTTCTTAGTTGCTTTGGACTTAAACACATGAGATAGGAATGGCTTTTTTTATTTTATTTTATTTTATTTTATTTTATTTTATTTTATTTTTTTGAGTCAGAGTCTTGCTCTATTGCCCAGGCTGGAGTGCAGTGCTGTGATCTCGGCTCACTGCAGCCTCTGCCTCCCAGGCTCAAGCTGTTCTCTTGCCTCAGCCTCCCGAGCCGGGACTACAGGCGCTTGCTACCACGGCCAGTTTATTTTGTATTTTTAGTAGAGATGGGGTTTCACCATGTTGTCCAGGCTGGTCTCAAACTCCTGACCTCAAGTGATCTACCCTCCTCAGCCTCCCAAGTGCTGGAATTACAGGTGTAAACCACTGCGCCCAGTTCCAGAAATGGCATTTTAAAAACTGACGTTCTGGCCGAGCGCCATGGCTCCTGCCTGTAATCCCAGCACTTTGGGAGTCCGACGCGGGCAGATCACGAGATCAGGACTTTGAGAGCAGCCTGGCCAACATGGTGAAACCCCATCTCTACTAAAAATATAAAAATTAGCCAGGTGCAGTGGCATGCTCCTTTAGACCCAGCTACTCAGGAGGCTAAGGCAGGAGAATTGCTTGAACCTGGGAGGTAGAGGTTGCTGTGAGCCGAGATCGTGCCACTGCACTCCAGCCTGGGTGACAGAGCAAGACTCTGTCTCAAAACAAAAAACTGATGTTTATAACTTGGGGGGTTTCGTTCAAACAATTTATAGTGTTAGGAGACTAGGAATGCAAGCTTATAATTTTTAGTTTGTAGCTACTGTAATTTGCTTCTCTTTTACTTGTTGGGTTTATTTATATATTTATTCATGGTTTTATAAAATTTTCCTGATTTCTAGCTCCATAGTGGAAGTAATAGTTTACTAAGTAAGCTCATTCATCAGTCTTATCATGGAACCATGGACACAGTTTCTCTCAGTGGGACTATTCCAGTTCAAATGCTTTTGGAAATTGGTTTGGACAAACTAAAGAAAGATTATATCAGTTTTTTCATAGGTAAGTATCTTTCCTGGCTCAAAAAATTAAAAAACACATAACAGTTATCAGTCACAGATATTCTCGGATTTTCTGTTTCTGCTTGTCCCTCATCGTCTGTAGTCCTTCCTGGCTTTGTACCTGGTTCGCTATGAGATGAGCATTTCCCTTCTCTGGGCCTTAGTTCCCCCCCAGTAAAGATATCAAATGCATTATATCCATAGTTCTTGATAATTTATTTGTTTTTAGTTCAAACATTTGTGGTTCTATGAAGTTAGTATTTTAAATAAAAAAATCCTTTTATGAGATGCTGTTTTAATACCCTAAACTTGGTTGTTTTTAATGAGAGAGAAGCTGTGATCATTTTTAGAATAAATATTAGTATATATTTATGGTATAATATGCCAGGAAACTTGGCCTTTTGTGAGGAACTACTTAGCTTGACAATCTCTTTCATATAGGAACTATAAAAAATTTATATAGATTCCTTAATATGTAATAGAAAATACCTGAAGTGTTTTTGCATGTATGTGTTTTTTCTTAATAGGTCAGGAACTTGCATCTTTGAATCATTTGGTGAGTTTATTTTTTTATTCTAAAATTGGTTTTTCTTTTATTCAGTCATTCTGTGTGCAGTTATTAACTGCCAATAATATGCTAGCCACTGTCTTAGGTCCTGGGAAATGGATAAATAAGACAGGCAGTGCCCGTAGTTATTACTGCCTAGTAAGATAGACAAAAAAGTAGCCCATTCAATGTCATTTCTCACTCTCTATAAATTTGTGATACTTATATATAGTTATATCCTACTGAAGCCAGTGTACTATCACACATCTCATCTATCCAGAATGCTTAGGGAATGCCTTTCTTTGATAGGTTCTGTAAAGCAATGTTTGTTTTATTTTCTCTTTATCCATTTATATTACACTTGAAAGTTTATTTTCCAAATAATTTATAATCTTTAATGTATACTTTTGGGTTTCAGGATCATCGTTATGAACTTTGTTGTATTTTCCTAGCCCATTCAGAAACTTCAGAAGGTTGAATAGTGTCTGTACTGATCTTTGACGTTCATTGAAAGATCCTTTTGAAAATGAATTTATAGTATCAATTTGTTTATCATTTCTCTCTTATGAAAATACAAGATAGAAAAACTAACTATATCTGTTGTGCAAAATAGACTCAACTGGATTCTTCTGAGGTTTAATTTTTACTATTCAAATTTTAAACATTTTATTAAGGGCATATATTTTTAGTGGACACATGTTCTAGCAAAAACTACACACACACACGCGCACACACACACACACATACATACATACACACAGTTGGTCCTCTATGTCTGTGGGTTCTGCATCCATGGATTCAACCAACTGCAGATTGAAAATGTTTAAAAAAAAAAAAAAGGCTGGGCACAGTGGCTCCCTCCTGTAATCCCAACACTTTGGGAGGATCACTTGAGCCCAGGAGTGTGAGATCAGCCTGGGCAACATAGGGAGACTCCATCTCTACAAAAATAAAAAAATTAGCCAGGCATGGTTGTCTGTGCCTGTGGTCCCAGCTACTTGGGAGGCTGAGGTAGGAAGCTCACTTGAGCCGGGGAAGTTGAAGCTGCAGTGAGCTGTGATCGTGGGCTACTTTTTTGTCTATCTGCACTCCAGCCTTGGTGACAGAGCAAGACCCTGTTTCAAAAAAAAGGGATGATTATGTCTGTACTGAATATGTGTGGATTTCTTCTTGTCATTATTCTCTTTTTTTCTTGTCATTCTCTAAACAGTAAGTGTAAACAACTATTTATGTAGCATTTACATTGTATTAGGCATTACAAGTAATCTAGAGGTGATTTAAAGCATACAGGAGGGTGTGCATAGGTTATACGCAAATACTATACTATTTTATATAAAGGACTTGAGCATCCATGGATTTTGGTATACAAAGGGGATCATGGTACCAATCCTCCATGGATACCAATGGACAACTGTATCTGTATATACAGTCATACTTCACTTAATGATGGGGATACATTCTGAGAAATGTGTCATTTTTTTAAAAATGTGTGATTAGGTGATTTCCTTATTGT
Organism: Pan troglodytes; assembly: GCF_028858775.2. Classification (NCBI taxonomy): domain Eukaryota; kingdom Metazoa; phylum Chordata; class Mammalia; order Primates; family Hominidae; genus Pan; species Pan troglodytes. The sequence goes on from NC_072414.2 coordinate 58,528,664, forward strand.
TCAAATTTCAGGGAGTGGCGTAAACAAACTTAGATGGTATAACCTACTGCACACCTAGGCTATAAACCTTTACAGTATATTTTTGTACTGAATACTGTAGGTAATTGTAACATAATGGTATTTGTGTATCTAAACATAGAAGGGGTACAGTAAAAATAACGTACAAAAGATAAAAACGTGGATACCTGTACAGGGCACTTACCATGAATGGAGCTTGCAGGACTGGAAGTTGCTCTGGGTGGGTCAGTGAGTGAGTGGTGAGTGAATGTGAAGGTGTAGAACATTACTGTACACTACTGTAGACTATAAACACTGTATACTTAGGCTACACCAAATTTATTTAAAAATTTGTTTCTTCAATAAAAATTTAACCATAACTTACTATAACTTTTTTACATTATAAACTTTTAAATTTTTCTAAACTTTTTGATTTTTTTGTAATAACACTTAAAATACAAACACATTGTACAGCTATACAAAAATATTTTCTCTTTGTATTCTTATTCTATGAGCTTTTTTCTATCTTTAACTTTTTTTTTTGTTTTAAATATGTTTGTTAAAAACTAAGACATAGACACACACATTCGCCTAGGTCGGGATCATCAGTATCACTGTCTTCCGCCTCCACATCTTGTCTCACTGGAAGCTCTCCAGGGGCAAGAACACACATGGAACTGTTATCACCTATGAGATAACATAGGTGCCTTCTGGAATACCTCCTGAAGGACCTGCCTGAGGCTCTTTTTGAGGAATAGTTTTGTTCATACCAATATCACAGCAAACAAGGGAATAATGCATTGCACTACATTACAGCTACAAAGTCACTACTGGCGAGAGGGATTTTTCAGTTCTATTGTGATCTTATAAGACCACTGTAGGCCGGGCGCGGTGGTTTACGCCTGTAATCCCAGCACTTTGGGAGGCTGAGGCAGACAGATCACTTGAGGTCAGGAGTTTGAGACCAGCCTGGCCAACATGGTGAATTCCTATCTCTACTAAAAATATGAAAATTAGCTGGGTGTGGTGGTGCATGCCTGTAATCCCAGCTACTCAAGAGGCTAAGGCGGGAGAATCACTTGACTCCGGGAGGTGGAGGTTGCAGTGAGCCAAGATCACGCCACAGCACTCCAGCCTGGGTGGCAGAGTGAGACCCTGTCTCAAAAAAAAAAAAAAAAAAGACCACTGTAATATGTGTGATCCATTGTTGACTCAAACACTGTTATATGGTGCATGACTATAATTTAGTTTGAATAATAGTATTGAAAGGTGGGAAATTCTATCTAGCTGCTTCTGGTCTTTTTTTTTTTTAAATGCCTGTTATCAAGCATCCAAATGTAGGTGTAGAAGGCATACCTATATTCTTTACAAAGGTTACACAAGTGCTTTAAATCTCTATTTTGCTTATATTTTTTCATTCCAGGAATACTTCATTGCTCCATCAGTAGATATACAAGAACAGGTTTATCGTGTCCAAAAACTCCACCATATTCTAGAAATATTAGTCAGTTGCATGCCTTTCATTAAATCTCAACATGAACTCCTCTTTTCTTTAACACAGTAAGTACATCTGTATTCTTCACTTATATAGAAATGTATTTCTTTTGAAATAGTTACAGCCTAAATATGTACAGTTTTTATTACCAGTTAGGATAGAACCTCTTCATCCTGTCTTTACAGTAGCATGCATGAGTCTAAGTCAGTGCCATAGGCAGGAAAGGCTTTGGATTCAAAAGGAATCAGATTTGACATTGGCTGCATCACTTCCTAACTTCCTTAGGAAGTTTCCATCACTGAATCCTGTTTCCTCATCTGTAAAAAGGATCTAATAACCTCATGTATTCATAAATACTAGTTCCTTCTCTTCTTTATATCCCTGTCAATTTGGGTCAAAATAGCCTTGCCAGCCATCTAAATGATAACAATGGAATCAAATAGTATTACTAGACCTCTGTCAGTAGCATTGCTGTAATTGTAGAGACTGCTGTAATTTGAGATTCCAATTAGTTTGACTAGAGGTTATTTGGAAAAATTCTCAGACACGGACTGCTGGTATCTTATGTGTATTTGAGGCCTCAAACTAGGAAGTGAACTGTCCAGTGGAAGGACTGGGTTTCTTTTCCCTCTGGAAGGAAATGTACCATTACATTTTCCAAAATTAGAATTTGCCTCAGTTGTAGAGGGGAAAGTTTGAAATTGTTATTGTTTATAGAATCTCCAAGTTTTGTTTTTTTTTCCCCCATTATAGATCAGTGGAATGAATGAGTTAACTGTAATTCCTTGGACTCTGAAAACCATGGAAGCTGTACTTTTGTTTCTCTTCTGCCTCTTTTTTTTGTATTGTTTTTCTCTTTCTGTAACCTCTTTCTCCCCACGAAGCCTTTCTTTGGCCTCAAATTTGTTTTATATTTATGAGAAATACGTCTATTAATTTTTAAAAAGTGAATGAGATTTGTTTTCAAAGAAAAAAACATAACCTAAGTTTTGTTTGTAGGGTTGTTTTGTTTGTTTGTTTACTTTTGTGGCTCTAAAAGTGTTCGCTGATGTTTTAGTTAGTAGTACTCAATAAAATGTTTCCCTTACGAGCTTTAGACTACCAGAAAAACGTTATGTCAAATGGCTCTTTTTTTCAAAAGAGGTTCCATTTTGTTTTTTCAGGATCTGCATAAAATATTACAAACAAAATCCTCTTGATGAGCAACACATTTTTCAGCTGCCAGTCAGACCAACTGCCGTAAAGAACTTATATCAAAGGTAAGCAATTTTTGCTAGGCATGGTGGCTCATGCCTGTAATCCTAGCACTATGGGAGGCTGAGGTGGGAGGATAACTTGAGCTCAGGAGTTCGAGACCAGCCTGGGCAACATAATGAGACCCTGTCTCTATTAAAAAATAATAATAGCTGGGCGTGGTGGCTCACACCTGTAATCCTAGCACTTTGGGAGGCCGAGGCGGGTGGATCCCCTGAGGTCAGGAGTTCGAGACCAGCCTGGCCAAAATGGTGAAACCCCATCTCTACTAAAAATACAAAAATTAGCTGGGCGTGGTGGCATGCACCTATAATCCCAGCTACTCGGGAGGCTGAGGCAGGAGAATCGCTTAAACCTGGGAGGCGGAGGTTGCAGTGAGCCGAGATCATGCCATTGCACTCCAGCCTGGGCAACAAGAGTGAAACTCCGTCTCAAAAAATAATAATAATAATGATAATAAATAAGCATTTTAATTTATTATCTTAAGTCCACCCATGATCCTAGGCAATTTCAGTGTTCATATTCAGTAGGGACCTCATGACCCAGAGCTTCGTCACCTCTGAAACCTTAATCATCTGTGTCCATAGTCTGAGAGAGTTCTCCCTCTTCCTTCTCTCAGACCTCTCTCTAGACTGTTGGGCCTCTAGTCTTTCATTTTTCTCTGTATTTGTTATTCCTTCAGAGAAGAGTGGAAAGTATAGCCAGAAAGGAAATGATGGATTAGGAGAAAAATGACCAGGATAGTGATAACAGGGTCTAGGGTATGACTGTGGGAGTGAGAGAAGGGTTTGGGATTAGAGGAAGTAGGGAACTGTGAGGCTGAGATGATAGATTGTTCATCCACATGGACACTGAGGTTGCCTCCAATGAGGGTCTCCCTGACTCTTCTCTCAGCATATGATATACTTGAAATTTCTCTCATACTATAGCCACTCTATTTATGTCCTCCCTGTATTTAGTTCTTTCTTAGCCAAACTCCCATCACTCCCCCTGAAATTGCTCTGGCAAAGGTCACCAATGACCTTCTAATTGTCAAATCCAATGGATGCTTTTCAGTAAAAGATTGTTTTCTATCTAGCTCATTGTGTAATTGGTTGGCCCACCCAGTCTTCCTACTTCAATAAGCACTTTTTTTTTTTTTTTAGACAGAGTTTCGCTCTTATTTCCCAGGCTGGAGTGCAGTGGCGCAATCTCAGCTCACTGCAACCACGGCCTTCTGGTTTCAAGCAATTCTCCTGCCTCAGCCTCCGGAGTAGCTGGGATTACAGGCGCCCGCCACCACACCCGGCTAATTTTTGTATTTTTAGTAGAGACAGTGTTTCACCATGTTGGCCAGGCTGGTCTCAAACTTCTGACCTTGTGATCCGACCACCTGAGCCTCCCAAAGTACTGGGATTACAGGCGTGAGCCACCATGCTCGGTCTACTTCAGTAAGCACGTATAAGGCTGTTTGGCATTTAGCACTATTGCCGTCTTGAACCTATCTCCTTATTTTCTGTGACGTAGCATCTGTCTTAATTTGAATTCTACCTTTCTGGCCCATCTGAAAGGCTGAGAACAGTTCTCTTTTCAAGTACTTCTTCTTCTGCCACTTTTCACCAGAACTCTACCCTCTGCCTTCTTTTCTTCTTACTTCCTATCTTCCCTTGGTGATTGCATTTATTCTCAAGGCTTCAACTTGTCTAGGCTAACGATAATTCATAACTCACATCTCCAGCTTCTCTGAGCTTCAGACCCATCTTTCTAAATGCCTATTAGCTGTGAATCCCCAGCTTATTGAAGTAGCAGTTCAGACTCTAAAGCCTAACACCTCATCCCCTTCTCAATGCTTTTTCCTCCTCCCATACTTCGTCTCTCAAATCACTATCATTAATCTCTATCTAATGGCCAAAACAAAAACCTAGTGCTTATCCTCCGCTCATCCCTCACTCCTTTAAATGGTTACCGACAGCCTGGGCAACACAGTGAAACCCTGTCTCTACAAAAAATATAAAAATTAGCCAGGCATGGTGGCATGCACCTGTAGTCCCAGCTACTAGGGAGGCTGAGGTAGGAGGAATTTCCTAAGGCCTGGAGGTCGAAGCTGTAGTGAACTGTGATCAAGCCACTGCACTCCAGCCTGGGTGACAGAGCAAGACCCTGTCAAAAAAAAAAAAAAAGATTACTGAGTAGACTAGACCTTGGTAACTCTAGAATTTGTCCCCTTCTCTACATCTTCACATCGTCATTACTTTGTTTCACATCTGCATCATTTCATACCTGGACTGTGGTAAAATCCTTTTTCCTAACTGCGCTCTGCCTCTGTTATCTTTCTTTTCTATGTCATTGCCAAAATGATCTTCCTAAAAATTCACATCCCACCAGGACTTCCTCCTGTTTAAATGTCTCCTATCACAGGGATGCTGTGTTACTGCATTTCTTCAGACATTCCACACTCTTAACCCTCGGTGCATACTCAACACTTCATTCCTTCATCCTGGACTTTATCTGCCTAACTAACTCCTGGTTATTTCATACTCAGCTCACACATCACAGCCTCTGAGGATTCTTTGCAACTCTGCTATCCCCAATCCGAGTTACATTCCTGTCTTCAGTTTTCCCCTAACACACCTAGTATTTATCTGTTGTAGCATTTTTTTTTCCAAATTGTTATTTTTATTCTTATTTTTCTCGCTCTCTTGACTATACACCTCAAGGGCGGGAATTGTGACCCGTTTACCTCTTTGTCCTCAGTGCTTATCACATGAAGACTTCACTAAATGGCTGTAGAGGGAAGGAAGTAAATGGCTGTTTTTGAAAATTTTTCTTTTGTCGTTTTATTCTTTCCTTAGTGAGAAGCCACAGAAATGGAGAGTGGAAATATATAGTGGTCAAAAGAAGATTAAGACAGTTTGGCAACTGAGTGACAGCTCACCCATAGACCATCTGAATTTTCACAAACCTGGTAAAGATGGTTTATAATCTGTTCAGATAAATAATTCCAACAGAAAATAAACTAAGTCTGGCTGGGCACAGCGGCTCACGCCTGTAATCCCAGCACTTTGGGAGGCCGGGGTGGGCAGATTGTGTGAGCTCAGGAGTTTGAGACCAGCCTGGCCAACATGGTGAAACCCCATCTCTACTAAAAATACAAAAAATTAGCCGGGCATGGTTGCATGTGCCTGTAGTCCCAACTACTCACGTGGCTAAGGCACAAGAATTGCTTGAACCCTTGAGGTGGAGGTTGCAGTGAGCTGAGATCGTGCCACTGCACTCCAGCCTGGGCAACAGAGTGAGACTCTGCCTCCAAAAAAAGAAAAAAGAAAATAAACTGAATCTTACTGGAATGGATTGTTATTATAGCTCTTGTGTGCCCAGTATTTTCTTTCTTTCTTTTTTTTTTTTTTTTTGAGATGGAGTCTCGCCCTGTCGCCCAGGCTGGAGTGCAATGGCACCATCTCAGCTCACTGCAGCCTCCGCCTCCTGGGTTCGAGTGATTCTCCTGCCTCAGCCTCCTGAGTAGCTGGGATTACAGGTACGCGCTACCACACCCAGCTAATTTTTTTATCTTTAGTAAAGATGGGTTTTACCATGTTGGCCAGGCTGGTCTCAAACTCCTGACCTCATGATCCACCTGCCTCAGCCTCCCAAAGTGCTGGGATTACAGGTGTGAGCCACCACTCCTGGCCTGTGCCCAGTTTTAAGTAATTTTCCCGAACTCTAAGTGTAAAACATATTTATTCTTTAAAAAAGAAAACTGCTGGGCCCGGTGGTTCGAGCCTGTAATCCCAGCACTTTGGGAGGCTGAGGCGGGTGGATCACTTTGAACTCAGGAGTTAGAGACCAGCCTGGGCAACATGGAGAAACCCCATCTCTACAAAAAAAAAAAAAATACAAAAATTAGCCGGGTGTTGGTGGCTTGTTCCTGTAGTTCCAGCTACAGGGAGGCTGAGGCTGGAGAATCACTTAACCCAGGAAGTGGAGGTTACAGTGAGCTGGTCGCACCACTGCAGTCTAGCCTGGGCAACAGAGTGTAACCCTGTCTCAGAAACACACCACACACACACACGCACACGCACACACAAAACTATCATGATTTTTATGCAACTGTAATACCCAGAAAAATTTAATGTATAATAATCAGAAAAGAATGCTTTTTCTCCTTATCTTGTATAGAGGAACTTTTACTAAAAGAGATCAAGCAATAGGGACATAGGAGTGAAAATAGGTTGTAAGATGGAAATGCTGATTCATACTTGACACTTTTGGGCACTGGTTAAAACGATGGTGATATTTCTGTCATAGTGTCTTCTCCATGGTTGAAATAAGGGTTGAGATTGCTAGTATTCTATCACAGATGGTCCATATTAGGCAAAGAATGTCTTTTAGCCCTTTGTGTAGTTAGCTAGCCTACCAAGTCTTCCTCCTTCAGGAAGTACCCTCAAACTCATATCTTCATGCACGTGGGTTGTACGGTGCTGTTGTCTCTTATTCATATGGGTCTTAAATGCCTTCATTTAAATATGTAAAGATTATTTGAAAACAGATCTGATAGTTTTCAGACAGAATCTATTAATTAGATTTCAAAGGCCTATACTGCTGGGAATACAAATAGTTTTATTTTACTGATTAATAACTTGCAAAAAATTTTTCCAGAAAATGTTTGTGCTCCTGCCCTCCCAAGTATATTCTGATTTAGGTATAATGGAAATTTCTGTCAGTTAGAGGCTCTGTTCATATAGTTGAACTATAAAAGTCATAACCAAACTGAATTTTTCTGAGAGCCATCAGTTAAAATTGTGCTGTTTTTTTCTAAGTGTGATATAAAACCTGGAAGTGATAAAAGACTGAGAATCAGCTGTAAAAGTAGAAAAATTTCTGCATGGCAAAACAGACAAATTATAAACTAGGAAAAGAAATTTGTAGCCCAGGCCGGGCACGGTGGCTCACACCTGTAATCCCAGCACTTTGGGAGGCCGAGGTGGGCGGATCACAAGGTCAGGAATTTGAGACTAGCCTGGCCAGCACCGTGAAACACCATCTCTACTAAAAAAATACAAAAAAAGGCCGGGCGCGGGGGCTCACACCTGTAATCCCAGCACTTTGGGAGGTCCAGGCAAGTGGATCACGAGGTCAGGAGATCATGACCATCCTGGCTAACACAGTGAAACTCCATCTCTACTGAAAATACAAAAACTTAGCCAGGTGTGGTGGCATGTGCCTGTAGTCCCAGCTCTTCGGGAGGCGGAGGCAGGAGAATCACTTGAACCTGGGAGGCGGAGGTTGCTGTGAGCCGAGATCGCGCCACTGCATTCCAGCCTGGGTGACAGAGCAAGATTTCGTCTCAAAAAAAGAAATTCGCAACCCATGTTCAGAAAAGGGGATATATTTCAGTAAGAAAAATATTAATAACTCAATAGAAAAATTGATAAGTAAGGTAAACAGTGTACCAAAAGGAAATTCAAATGTGGTTTTAAAAATAAGATATGCTTGCTTGTACTCCCAGCTACTTGGGAGGCTGAGGTGGGAAAGATTGCTTGAGCTCAAGAGTTCAAGGCTAGCCTGGGCAACATAGCGAGATTCCATCTCTAAAAAATGTAAAAGAATAAACCATGCTCAACCTCACCTATAATAAGAGAAATGCAAATTTATATTATATAGATACCTTTTCCATAGTAGCAAAGATCAAAAAGTTTGGTGTCTGTGCTGGCGTGGGTATGGGAGAACGGGCAATCATTCTCACACATTTCTGGTTGGAATGTAAAGTTGTACAGCTTCTGTGGGAGGTAGTACCCATCAAAATTGTAAAAGAATAGCTGGGCATGGTGACATGTGCCTATAATCCCAGCTACTTGGGATGCTGAGGCAGGAGAATTGCTAGACTTTGGGAGTGGGGGGCTGCAATGAGCCAAGATCGTGCCCTTGCACTTCAGCCTGGGTGGCGGAGCAAGACTCCATCTCAAAAAATAAATAAATAAATAAATACATTCTTTGGCCTAGCAGTTTCATAAGTAGGAATTTATTACACACATAAAATCAGACCTATGAACAAGATTATTAGTTGTGGTATTGCTTATGGTAGCAAAAACATGGAGACGGGGACTTAGATAAAGACCTAGAAGGATACAATCCAACTTTAGCCATGAGATATGGAATGGTGATTGCAGAGATGATTACCAGTTTGGGCTGAACATTAGAATCATCTGCAAAGCTTTTAAGGTTCTATTGCCTAAGCTAGGTGCATTGGCTCACGATTTTGTAATCCTAGCACTTCGGGAGGCTAAGGCCTGGGAGGATCACTTTGAGCCTAAGAGTTCAAGACCAGCCTGGGTAACACAGTGGGACCCGATCTGTACAAAAAATACAAAAATTAGCTGCGTGTGGTGGCATATGCCTGTAGTTCTAGCTACTTGGGAGGCTGAGGTGGGAGGATTAGTTGAGCCCAGGAGATTGAGGCTGCAGTGAGCTGAGGTTGTGCCACTGCACTCCAGCCTGGGTAGCAGAGCAAGACCCTGTCTCAAAAAAAAAAAAAAAAAAGTTCTGTTGCTCATGCCAAGTAAATCAGAATCTCTGGGAGTACAGCTGGGACATCAGTAATTTGTAGAGTTCTTCAGGTGATTCCACTGTGCAACTGTGGCTGAGAATCACCAACCTAAAGTAAACATTCTATCTACATCTATTGTTTTTTAAAGAAGAAACATGTATTCTTTAAAGATTTTAAAGAAGAAACATGTCTTTTAAAGAAGAAAACATATGGCTCACGCCTGTAATCCCAGCACTTTGGGAGGCCAAGGTGGGTGGATCACCTGAGGTCAGGAGTTCCAGACCCGGCCAACATGGTGAAACCCCGCCTGTACTAAAAATATAAAAAATTAGCCGGGCATGGTGGCGCATGCCTGTAACCCCAGCTACTCAGGAGGCTGAGGCAGGAGAATTGCTTGAACCTGGGAAGCAGAGGTTGCAGTGAGCCGATATCACGCCATTGCACTCCAGCCTGGGCAACAAGAGCGAAACTCCATCTCAAAAAGAAAAAAGAAAACATATATTTTGTTTTTTAAAGAAGAAACGTATTTTATGGTTAAAAAGAAAATGTTTTTTATTTATTTTTGAGACAGGGTCTTGCTCTGTCACCCCGGCTGGAGTGCAGTGGCATGATCTTGGCTCACTGCAGACTCAATCTTCCAGGCTCAAGCAATCCTCCTACTTCAGCGTCCCAAGTAGCTTGGGACTGTGGGTGGGTGCCATCATGCCTGCCTAATTTTTTCCTTTTTAAATTTTTCATAGAGGCGAGGTCTTGTTATGTTGGCCAGGAGTTCTCAAACTCCTGAGCTGAAATATTCCCCCTGGCTCAGCCTCCCAAAGCCCTAGGATTACAGGTGTGAACTACTACTGCCCCCGGCCAAAAGGACAATTTTAAAGACATAAATATATGTGAAACATTTGTGAAAAAAATGCCTTGTTTTTTTGTTGTTGTTTTTTTGTTGTGTGTGTGTGTGTGTGTGTGTGTGTGTGTGTTTGAGATGGAGCCTTGCTCTGTCACCCAGGCTAGAGTGCAGTGGCGCGATCTCGGCTCACTGCAACCTCCGCCTCCCGGGTTCAAGCTATTCTCCTGCCTCAGCCTCCCAACTAGCTGGGATTACAGGCGCGTGCCACCACGCCTGGCTAATTTTTGTATTTTTAGTAGAGATGGGGTTTCACCATGTTGGTCAGGCTGGTCTCAAACTCCTGACCTCATGATCCGCCTGCCTTGGCCTCCCAAAGTGCTGGGATTACAGGCGTGAGCCACTGTGCCCAGCTGAAAAAAATGCCATTTTAAAGTAAATTTTGGCCAGGCGTGGTGGCTCACACCTGTAATCCCAGCACTTTGGAAGGCTGAGGTGGGTGGATCACCTGAGGTCAGGAGTTCGTGACCAGCCTGGCCAACATGTTGAAACCCTGTCTCTACTAAAAATACAAAAAATTAGCCAGGCATGGTGGCGGGTGCCTGTAATCCCAGCTACTCAGGAGTCTGAGACAGGAGAATTGCTTGAACCCTGGAGGCAGAGGTTGCAGTGAGACAAGATCACGCCATTGCACTCCAGCCTGGGCAGCAATAGCAAAATTCTGTCTCCAAAAAAAATAAAGTAAATTTTATTTTGTAGAGATTAGAGTTCTGTTTTGAGGAAATTCATACAAGATGAAACATCTTTTCCTAATAATGCTGAATAAGCAAGTATACTGAACACATCATTTAAAGTCTTTTTGACATGGATTGCAACAAAAAAGAGTGAAAGTTATTTTGAATGTTGGAGTTAAAGCAATTTTCTAGTGCATTGGTCCAGTGACTCCTTTTATGAAAATAAGGAATTCTTATAAAATCATATATTTGTGTGCTTAGGAACACACTCAAACTCCATTTTGGCTTGAACTTTATAACCTCTTGTACCCATCATATATTCTTGATATGTTTGTCTAGAAATTATTCAGTGTCTTTTATCCCCAAAGCAAGACCCATTTTCGAAGGGGGAATCTCATTTGTAAAAGTCATGGGCTATTCAAACGAAGTCTTAATTGTAAATATGGCCTAAAATGTTTAATTTTCTTTCGAAGATCGTATGCTTTTAAGGAGTTAGACTTCTTATTTCTTTGGACTGAGCACTTAAGTCCAATACTAGCTTTTCAAGAAATTTAATGGTATGATGCTTTTGAGTAAAATAGTTGACATCAAAGGCAGGGAGACTTAAGAGAGAAATGTGTACTTTTAGCCACCATGGAAAGAGAGAGGGTAATGATTTGGAGTTAATGGAGGAGAAAACGTGTCCAGTGGAGTGCTGCTCACCCAGTGGGTGCTCAGTAAATGATTGTTGATAATGATGAAAATATGGAAACCAAAATGTTGACCCACAAGAAAGTGGACATTATCCCATCAAAATGTTGATTGGACCATTTATTTTTGAAATAAAATAGTCTTTGGGAGAAAAATGGATATGTGTCTAGCCCTAAGACTACAAATCTTAAATAGAAATTCTTTTCTGAAATTTATGTTAGGATTGGAGAAAAGACAGTTGTGTAACCCTAGTTAATATGGCACAAAAAGTAAAGCAGTAATTTTCCAAATTAAAAAGATATAATTAAAAAATAACCTGCTTCATTTTTAGTTTATTTAATCATGTTTTAAATGCATCAAGAGTTTCATATTTAAAGCAAGTGTCCTTACTGAATTTTTCCCAATGAATTCTCTTAAAGTAGAAGACACATTGCCATTTAGACCACCTCTTAGTTATTGTATTGGTGTAAAATTCAGCATTATACATGGTAGAAAAGCAGGGTGTTAAGCAATTCTGATCTCACTCTCTTTTTGATTACAGATTTTTCAGAATTAACACTAAACGGTAGCCTGGAAGAAAGGATATTCTTTACTAACATGGTTACCTGCAGCCAGGTGCATTTCAAGTGAAGTGTGCTGATGAAGTCCTCTATAAGGTATTTATGTTCACATTTTAGTCTCTTTGTCAAATACTTTGTAATAAGTACCTTACGTTTAGTTCTTTCTACATTATCAATGTCGATTTGCTACATTAGGAATAGGGATTATTAGTAATCACATAAAAGGCTTACCAGTTGTTATTGAGCAGTGCAACTCTTTAATTTTCTTTCTACCTTTTGTGGTCAACTTTTAATAGGTCAATTTAATCCTAAAACCAGAGAAATAAAAAAAAATTCTTGAGTGGTAATGTCTTTGCATTTAAAATCTGTATATGTAGTAGAAAGTGAGTTTGATTTTGAAAACATTGATGCATGAGAAAAACCCTGAACAGGCATACTGATTTGCCGTTGAAAGCGAAGTTTTGTTATAAATAATTTTATTCCAGCCCAACTATAGGACAAGCCCCAGATGTAAATACTCTTCTTAAAATGTTTTGATTTGAGATCATATTAACCAAAAGAATTAATGGAATGACATTTTCTTTCTTTTTTTTTTTTTTTTTTTTTTTGAGACACAGTCCCGTTCTGTCACCCAGGCTGGAGTGCAGTGGCGCTCTCTCGGCTCACTGCAAGCTCCGCCTCCCAGATTCAATGCCATTCTCCTGCCTCAGCCTCCCAAGTAGCTGGGACTACAGGCGCCTGCCACCACGCCTGGCTAATTTTTTGTATTTTTAGTAGAGACATTTTCTACTGTCTTACTCTTTTTTGGTTTCAGAAACAGTATTAAGTAAAATCAGATAATGAGAAAAATGCATGAGATTGTTCTTAAGCCATGTTTTATCCCCAAATAAATGGAAATTAATTAATTTTAGCATTTTAACGTAGTTAAGAGTAAAATGAATCTTTATTATAAAAAACACGATATTGAGTTACCTAGAAGATAAATAAAAAATAAACATGTAATATTTCTTTGAGGTATTTCATTGACTAAAGTAAGTTGAATTTAGTCAGAGTTGTCAGACTAAATTCAGACTAAAGTGTCAGAAGAGTGTACGTGCTCATTTACTTGGTACCCACTTCATGCTTTTCTGTGGTTGGCTAATAATATTTACAACCTGGAAGGATTGTTATCTATAGATTTCTTTTCTTTTCTCTTTTGAAACGGAGTCTTGCTCTGTTGCACAGGCTGGAGTGCAGTGGTGTGATCTCAGCTCACTGCAACCTTCACCTCCCAGGTTCAAGCGATTCTCCTGCCTCAGCCTCCCGAGTAAATGGGATTACAGGTGCCCGCCACCATGCCCAGCTAGTTTCTGTATTTTTAGTAGAGACAGGGTTTAACCATGTTGGCCAGGCTGGTCTCAAACTTCTGGCCTCAAGTGATTCACCAGCCTCAGCCTCCCAAAGTGCTGGGATTACAGGTGTGAGCCACTGTGCCCGGCCAGATTGATTTTATCTATCAGGTATGGGACAGTGCTGAGATGGCAATCATTTGAACATTAAAGTAATATTTCCGGACAGATTTTAGAGTGATAAACAATCAAGTCACAACAGTTTGTATACTATGATGCCATTTTTGTAAATAATTCATAATATACATTCATTATATACAGCAAAATCTTAACATTAACTTTAGGAGGGGTGAGATTACAAGTGTTTTTTTTTTTTTTAATTTCTGCTTATTTTTATTTTCTAATTCTTAAATCCCAGCACAAGCCAAAAAGAGAAAGAGAAAAAAAGGTAATTATTGTAGAACCTGAAAACAGCAATATATGGAAACCCTCAAAGCAGAAAAGGGAGGAAGATCCTGAAGATTCTCTTATGAAGCTCCAAAATTGATAATCCTGTCTCAGCTCTGCCTCCTCAGGAGGAGCATTAGTAGAACAGCAGTGATGAGGACACAGAGGGAGCAGACAGTGGGTACCACGATCTCCGTAACCATTTGCATGTGACTTAGCAAGGGCTCTGAAATGACAAAGAGAACGAGCACCGCAAATGAGAACAGGATCATTTTAGTAAATACAGCTTTATCCCAAAAGCTTTAACTGTATTGGAAAAACTTAAAAAATAGCATCCTCAAATTTTCTGATTCTTATTTGCCATGAAATAGAACTTAGTAAATTAAATGTTATTTGAAAATGTTATAAGAGCTTTGTAAATATTTCAGAAAATATGGGATAAATGCCTGAATTTGGTTCTTCTACAGGTGCTATAATAAAGTCCATCTCTCAATACTTATACTTTCTAAATTCATCTCAGAATATTAGCAGCCATATTCCACAGTCCTATAATTTTTACTGGGGGGGATTTGTGATAGGAAAGTCCTTGGGAAACATTTCCAATCTTTCAAAATATTATTGTGTATCTTAAGAAGTATAGGAACTTGTATGTTGAAATGTTGTATGGTAGTTCTTGTATAGTTAAATAATAATCTTTTTAAGAGTTAATGATAAGCATATGTTATGTGCATTATTAATAAAATAGTGGCCACTTAGGTAATACCCACTTTTATCTTGTGTGCTGGGTACTCTGGTTACTGAGATAAATAAGGCACTGGACATCCTCACGTGGAGTTCACAGGCTCATCAGTGAATTCTGTACCACATTTCAACCTTGTTTATTTTAGTTTAATGGAATATACATTCTTAGTATTGCCTGATTATTTAAATTTGTTGAGGGGGAGTGCATGTTGCTTTATTGGCCTGTAAAAATAGCTAGTTTGGTAAGATTTAGTCTCGCACCTTCCATCTTTGCTACCACATTAAAGATGAGCTTGTTAAAAAGGAAAGCATATTTCTCTGATTGCCCTTATGGAGAAATAAAGATAAAATTCAAAGAAACAAATGATATGTGTAGGCATTTCTTGATGCATAGTTGCATCTTTGTTATTCGACATCTCTGATCCTTTTAGACCCCATTACATAGGAAATGATGTCTTCTATGAAGATAGGGACCTTGTTTTGTTCCTGGCTATATCTCATGACTTAAACATTCCCTGGCAAATAGTGAGTGCTTAATAATTGCTTGCCGAATGAACAAATATAAGATCTCAAGTATTCTTTTTTCCTTCATCCCAGTTGGTATAGTGGTTGGCTTTTCCTCTCCTTGCCCAAGCCCACTATAACAAAAATAGTAGGTATATAAATTTATAGGTATGATTCTGAAAGAATAAAACTTGAATGGATAAAATGGATAAAATGTTTATCTTTCATGGTAGATTAGATGCTTTAAAATGCTTAGAAATAGAAATTTGACATTGCTTCAAAGAAACCTGATTTTAATCATAAGTAGTTTTGGAAGATTGACTTCAAGTAGAGCCACATTTTGAGATTTTGAAAATGATATGTATAATTATTTAGTTTAATTATTAAAGGAAAACATTGAAATATACTGACTCACCTGCAGCAAGCATCTGATTGTTGATAGAGCAAGTTTCCAAAGCTTTGAGGTACCAACTTTCCACCTAATAAAAACCCACTTGATAAGTAATGTTGTCTTAGACTAATTTTTTGCTGTTTCAAATCATTTTTGAAATAAATGTGGGGTAAAAGTAAATATTTTTAAAAATCTATCTGTAGTTTATGTTTTTAAATCATTTTGTAGTTTAAATTAGTTAATATTTACTGTACATCCATGTACATCATAGTGAGGGAGTCAAAGAACAGTCTTTATTCATGAGGAGTGTACAATCTAGTGCTTTTCTAATAATGTAAAAGTAGCAAATGCCTTATGGTTTTTAGTCACTGCTTCCATTTAATAGTCCTACGGGGCTCACCTTAAAATAGTTTTGGTAAACAAGTGAAATTTACTTTTTAAAATTATTTTTATTAAGACACTCTATTTTATTTCATTTTTTAGAAACAGAGTCTTGCTCTGTTGCCCAGGCGGGAGTGCAGTGGAGCAATCATAGCTCACTGCAGCCTCAAATTCTTGGGCTCAAGTGATCCTCACACCTCAGTCTCTGTAGTCAGCTGGGACTACAGGCGCATCACCACATCCAGCTGATTTTTAAATTTTTGTAGAAATGAGATCTTGCTATGTTGCCCAGGCTGGTCTTGAACACTTGGTCCCAAGCAGTCCTCCCACTCCAGCCTCCCAAGGTGCTGGGGTTACAGGCATGAGCCACCGTACCTGGCCAAGACACTCGAGATTACAGTTTATATTCCCTACCAATAGGTGCAGCAACAGAGAATAGAGAGCTGCTGGAAAAGTTTTCAGGTTATTGAAAATGTTTGGTAGATGCTAAAGGATTACTAAGTTTGATTACTTTAGATCTCATTTTGAAGCCAGTGTGTGTGTATGGCTCTGCTGCTTGGCTGGAAAATAGATGAAAATGATATGATAATTATACATTTGATTTACTTAACTTTTTAAATATATGTTGAAGAATAGGTAGTATTTGTTTGCATTAAGACACAAGATTTAGGCCAGGCGCGGTGGCTCACGCCTGTAATCCCAGCACTTTAGGAGGCTGAGGTGGGCAGATCACGAGGTCAAGAGATAGAGACCATTCTGGGCAATATGGTGAAACCCCATCTCTACTAAAAATACAAAAATTAGCTGGACGTGGTGGCATGCCCCTATAATCCCAGCTACTCAGGAGGCTGAGGCAGGAAAATCGCTGGAACCCAAGAGGCGGAGGTTGCAGTGAGCCGAGATCGCACTACTGCACTCCAACCTGGCGACAGAGTGAGATTCTGTCTCAAAAAAAAAAAAAAAAAAAGACACGAGATTTAGAATAACATTTAACTATAAGTCTCTATTGTTTTTGCCCTATCATAACTTAAAGCAAACGGAACTCCTTCATAACCTCTGGTAGTGCCCTTAGATTGAAGTTTACATCATGCTTGCTCCATTCTAAGCAAATGAGCAAAGGTGAAATAAAGGGCCATGCCGCATGCCCCGTCCTCTTTCATGGAGGAAAGAGAAGAGAAACTTGCCAAGTTCTTTGTGTGTTCCAGCTATCTAGCTCTTCCTAAAGTTCAGAACAGATAACATTAATAATTAGGCCTACCTCTCTTGGATTGGGAAACCCATTGGCAATGATAATCTTCTTGTAATATTGAACTGAAGCCTTTGGATAGCGAGGCTTATTTCTGTCGTTAAATTCAACATAGTAGAATCCATATCTATCTGAGTATCCTTTCTCCCATTCAAACTTATCCAACAGAGACCAGGAAGTATACCCCTTTATATTAGCACCATCTTTTATAGCTGCAAAGACATTTTATTCCATTTTAAATATATTTCATTTACTTAGAAAAATAAAACTGAAGATAATGTTAAAATGTTTTCATTTATGAGATTTAGAAGCAAGTTTCAGTTGATCGTGTGTTAATCACATTTTGTCTCAAACGGGAAAACTGCAGACAATCTTGGTTTGTGTCTCACCTTTTAGCATTTCATTTATGTATCCTTTAAGGTATTGAATTCTCCACTCATCACATAATTGAGTACAGTGGAATTTTTGAGATGCTCCATTTTCCATCACATATATGGGAGGATCACCGTATTGAGTCTGAAAGTGAGTCATAGCAACAAATATCTTAAAAATTCTGACCTACAGGTAGGTTTCTGAGTCAGAGGCTCATATAGGAACACATATTCAAGCCTGCCACATTCTAATCAAGTGTATTTTGGCATTTAGTAGATGTCAGATAACATGTTTATTTAGAGACTAATGTAGGCAGGAGACAGGTTCTTATAAAGAATGTATTTCTCAATAAATGAACATTGTTGCCAGGTGCGGTGGCTCACGCCTGTAATCCCAGCACTTTGGGAGGCCAAGGTGGGCAGATCACCTAAGGTCAGGAGTTTGAGACCAGCCTGGCCAACATGGTGAAAACCTGTCTCTACTAAAAATACAAAAATTAGCCAGGCGTGGTGGCATACGCCTGTAATCCCAGCTACTTAGGAGGCTGAGGCAGGAAATCACTTGAACCTGGGAGGCAGAGGTGGCAGTGAGCCGAGATCATGCCACTGCACTCCAGCCTGGGTGACAGAGTGAGACTGTCTCAAAAAAAAAAAAAAAAAAAAAATTGTTGGAGGGGACATGTACTTTGGTCTTGTTCTTTGCCACATATTCCAGTTTAGGTGTGAAGGACAGCAAAATAAATGTGGGATATGAATTTTTTAGCTAAAGTTATATACATGCAAATGGTTATGCATGGTAGACATGAGTCTGTAAGGCCTACATTTAGTGGCCTCTGAAGTATGAGTAACTAGGTTTATTTTGTTTTATTAACTTTCTAATGTAGGCACCTGAGCTTAAGCTGTGAGAACATGAATTCAAGTCTAAATGTCCTTTGAATAGCTGAATGTGATAATCACCTGAGCAAAGTTAAGGAGCCTCCTAAATCCCCATGGCACAGAATATAGCCATTTAGACCCCAGATCTGGCCAGTTTGGGTCAACCAGCTCTATCAAGTCACGATCGTTCTGGTAGCTGGGCCCCTGGCGGGAGGGGTTGTTCCTTTCCATGATGTACCGAGTAGTAAAATGACCTAATCCCAAGAAATCGGATGTGCCTTTAATGTAGCTCTTCTCCTGGAGTGAGAACACCGGTAACCTCGACATCTCCAGGCCTTGCTCTGCACTCTTTCTTCCTTTTGAGAGAGAAAAGTAGAATTTAACAAAGCCTTATTTTCTCCCAATCACTGTGTTATGTATCATGACGATAGTGACATCTTGACATAAATGGTGGGCTTTAGGATTCATCTGCATGGGAAGTGCATGCACTTAGCCATCCAAAGTGGAATTTTTGAAATTTCAATACTGTCCAAAATATTTATAAGTTTATATTGCTTAAAAATAGTATTTTCAGGCCGGCGTGGTGGCTCACGCCTGTAATCCCAGCACTTTGGGAGGCTGAGGCGGGCAGATCACAAGGTCAGGAGATCGAGACCATCCTGGCTAACACAGTGAAACCCCGTCTCTACTAAAAATACAAAAAATTAGCCGGGTGTGGTGGCAGCCGCCTGTAATCCCAGCTACTTGGGAGGCTGAGGCAGGAGACTGGCGTGAATCCAGGAGGTGGAGCTTGCAGTGAGCCAAGATCGCGCCACTGCACTCCAGCCTGGGTGACAGAGCGAGACTCCATCTCAAAAAAAAAAAAAAGTTGTATTTTCACAGGTTACTCAGTAAGTGGTGTGTAGCCATCTGGAGAAAAAGTAGAGTTGGGCTCCTATATTGTTCCTTACATTAAAAATGGGTAATTTGGCCGGGTGCAATGGCTCACGCCTGTAATTCCAGCGTTTTGGGAGGCTGAGGCAGGTGGATCACTTGAGATCAGGAGTTTGCGACCAGCCTGGCTAACATGGTGAAACCCTGTCTCTACTAAAAATACAAAAAATTGGCCAGGAGCGGTGGCTCAAACCTGTAATTCCAGCACTTTGGGAGGCCGAGGGGGGCAGATCATGATGTTTAGGAGCTTGAGATCAGCCTGACCAACATGGTGAAACCCCATCTCTACTAAAAATACAAAAATTAGCCAGGGGTGGTGGTGCATGCCTGTAATCCCAGCTACTTGGGAGGCTGAGGCAGGAGAGTCGCTTGAAGCCGGGAGGTGGAGGTTGCAGTGAGCCGAGATCACGCCACTGCACTCCAGCCTGGGCGACAGAGCAAGACTGTCTCAAAAAAAAAAAAAAAAAAAAAAAGTAGCCGGCTTGGTGGTGGGCATCTGTAATCCCAGCTACTCAGGAAGCTGAGGCAGGAGAATCACTTGAACCCAGGAGGCAGAGGTCGCAGTGAGCCAAGATCACGCCATTGTACTCCAGCCTGGGCAACAAGAGCAAAACTCCATCTCAAAAAATAAAAAATAAAAATGTGTAATTTTAGCTGCCTTTGGGAAGGGAACTGGAAGGCCAGTGATGGTATGTCCTTTGTCCCATCTTTCAAAGTTGTAAAAGCATATGTCCTTTCATTGACCAATTCCAAATCTGTTTACACTTTACTCACACATGTAAAGGGATGTTTGTACAAGGATCTTCATTGTAGATTGAGTGGCAAAAGATTGGAAACAACCTAAATGTCTGTCAATAGGGTCTGGTTATGAAAATGATGAAACATCCATCGGTACAACACTATGCAGCCTTTAGAACAAATGAGGTGGCACTTTCTATAGCGATATGGAAAGCTTGCCAGGATATAGGTTTCAGTGAAAAAAAAGCTTCAGAATGTTGCGTGTAATCATAAGCACATACACTGACCACATGCACAATCCATCTCTGGAAGTATACTTGCTTCTGGGGAGGGCGAGAGAGAGGCCTGACTTTTTACTTCATATTTTTTGTACTTTAAAAAATTTGAAACATGTCCAGGTGTAATCTATACAAAAAAGACTTTTAATATATAAATCAAGAAAAACAACATTTTCCCTGAATTGATCTAAAATATAACCATAAGAATAGTTCCAAAGAGGATAATAGTTTAGATAAAATGAATACAAAGTTTGTGTTATTAAATACCCTTAAGATATTAGCATAAAGCAAATAAAATATTGGCACATTATTTCAGTTACATTTAGTGACTTAAGAAAAACCACCAGCTATCGTCATTGTCCTTGCACTGATACAATAGCCCCTAGCTGTATATGGCTATTAAAATATAGTGACCGAAGGAATGAATTTTTAATTTTAATTAAAAACATTTTTTTTTGAGATGGAGTCTTGCTCCATCTCGCTCTCCCAAAGTTTCGAACATGGTGAAACCCCATCTCTACAAAAATACAAAAATTAGCTGAGCATGATGGCAGGTGCCTGTAATCCCAGGTACTTGGGAGGCTGAGGCAGGAGAATCACTTGAACCTGGGAGGCAGAGGTTGCAGTGAGCTGAGATCGCACCACTGCACTCCAGTCTGGGCAACAGAGCGAGACTCTGTCTCAAAAATAAAAAAAAAGAAAGAAAGAAAAAGAAAACATAGAGCAAAAGCACCATGACAATTAATTAGGCAGTTATATCTTGACTCTGACACCAAAATCACAGGCAACAAAAATAGGCAAAAGAAGCAAACATAAATAGACAAATTGGACCTGATGAAATTTTTTAAAATTTGGGAATCAAGACACTAGCAACAATAAAAAACCCACATAGAATGGGAGGAAATATTTGCATATCATATATGTGATAAAAAGATATGTAGAGAATTCCCAAAACTCAACAACAAAAACAACCCAGTTCAGAAATGGGCAAAGAACTTGAATTGGCATTTTTTCTAAAGAAGATCTACAGATGTATAAGCACATGAAAAGATGCTCTTACTAATCATTAGGGAAACACAAATCAAAACTGCAGTGAGATACAACCTCACACCCATTGGGATAGCCATTATTAAGCAAAATAACAAGTGTTGGCAAGGATGTGGAGTAATTGGAACCCTTGTGTATTGTTACTGGGAATGTAAAATGGTACACCCACTGTTGAAAACAGTACGATGCTTCCTTAAAAAAAAATTAAAAATGGAAATTTTCATATGACCCAGCAATTCTACTTCTGGGTATATTCCCCAAATAACTGAAAGCTGGATCTTGAGATATTTGTACACCCGTGTTTTTAGCATTATTCACAATGGCTAAACATGGAAGCAACCTAAGTGTCTATTGATGGATGAATGAATAAGCATAATATGATATATACAGACAATGGAAATTTTTTTTCTTTTTTGAGATGGAGTCTCACTCTATCACCCAGGCTGGAGTGCAGTGGCGAGATCTCGGCCCACTGCAACCTCCACCTCCCAGGTTCAAGTGATTCTCCTGCCTCAGCCTCCCAAGTAGTTGGGATTACAGTGGCCCACCACCACGCCCAGCTAACTTTTGTACTTTTAGTAGAGACGGGGTTTCTCCATGTTGGTCAGGCTGGTCTCAAACTCCTGACCTCAGGTGATCTGCCCACCTCGGCCTCCCAAAGTGCTGGGATTACAGGCTTGAGCCACTGTGCCCGGCTGACAATGGAATATTATTCAGCCTTAAAAAGGAAGGAAATTGTGACATATTACAAAATGGATGAATCTTGAGGACATTATGCTAAGTAAAACAAGCCAGTCACACAAAGACAAATACTGTATGATTCCACTTATATGAGCTACTTAGTCAAAATCAGAGACTGTGGAATCGTGGTTGCCAGGGACTTGGCAAAGTTTCAGTTTTGCAAGATGAAGTGTTCTGGAGATGGATGGTGGTGATGGTTGCACATTATGAAAGTATTTTATACCACTGAACTGTACACTTAAAAATGGCAACACAGGTACATTTTATGTGTATTTTGCCACAATAAAAAAAAATTGGGGAAAAAATGGCCAAGAAAGCCCACCCCAGAACTTATTATGACAGAGCGATTCCCTTTTTCTGTCTTTGGGTGTTGACGTGTAAAGATGCGATGCCTGGGGTTGCTGCAGTCATCTTGTGGCCATGGGGATTGGTTGATGGGCTAACTGAAGGTGCCAGAGTGGAAAGATGGAATGAGCCTGGGTCCTCAAGGGCACCCCTGAAGGCTAGATTACCTAGCCCTGCATCACCCTTCCCTGGGCTCAGGTGAGATGATAAATTCCCTACTTCAAGTCATTTTTAGGTAGAATTTTCTGTTACGTGGCAGTTAAAAACATCCAAATTGATATATCCCTGTAAGCCTTACTTGTGTTTATTCTCTTCTCCAACACTGTGGAAACTGGAGCTTGGAAAGCATTTCTCCATTGACAGAAAGAACCGACAATAGAAGTGACACAGGCCCATGACTGTGTCTGACCTCTCTCCTGCTTGACTGCAGTTAAAGTGGGGTGGAGGAAGGGCAGGGCAGCAGAACATAAGAGAGACCAGCCCAAAGACCACCACTTTCTTCCCTGAGTTCTGAAAATTCTCAATTTCCAAGTCTAGGGAAATTGAGAGGTCTAGGGTTCCTCCCTGCCAATTCAAATGTCTGGTTCTCAATTCTTTTGAGTCTGGATTATCCCTTGAGTACCTCACCCAGGCCCAATGAGCTCTTCATCCCCCTGCCTTTTGCTTGTTTCACATGGGCTCAATAACTTGCCCTAGTATCTGCAGTTTAAAATGAGACTGGGCTCACCAATGTAGTCCTTCATGACTTGGGGGTAGTCACCGGCATAAATGGGGTTGGCAAACCAGCCCAGACAGAACTGTAGGTATCTCTCGGCAGCCTCTAGGTCCTTGGGGTTACTAATGTCCACAGGTTCCCCCCAGTCACAGTTCAATGAAATTCCCACCAGACCTTAAAAGAAAAGAAAGAAAAGGGAGTGGGGAGTGGGCGTGCCATTGCTGCTCCGGGCACTTGGCTGTCCTGGGTACACGTGTGGGGCCACAGCTCACCTTGCTGCTTGCTGCGCCACGTGGTGTTATAAGAATGCCAGGCTTCGGCGTGGGCCTGAAAGGGGAGCAGAAATTCATCGTAGGTACCTGGCCCATCCATTTCCTCCCTTTCAATCTGAGTGGCCTTTCTTTGCTTCCTAACTTTAGAGCTATTATTTTCATCAATCCAGCCTTGTTTATCCCGATCCAGTCTTCCTTCCTTTAACTTCTTGAGGCACTTATTTTCTTTATATTGTAAATGAAACTTGATGTAAGTCTGGCTCAAACAACTTTTTGTTGTTATTTATCGTTTTTAAGATTTTTGCTAAAGTTTCCTGTTTTGTTCCTCTTAGTCCTCAGTAGCAACTAGGCAGTACTTTCCTCAGAGGAGCTCAGTAAGTTAGGAAAATACCAAGTGTTTGAAATAGTCTTGAGAAATGGAATCTAAAACACACCAACCTGCCTTCTCTTCATATTCTACCAGTGACCCGCTGGCCTGCCTGAGGCTATTTCAGCTAGCCACCACGCTTGGGTAGGTCAACACCTAAGAAAGATGGAAAGTAATCTAGAACAGTGATTATCGGTGTGTGATCTCCAGACCAAGGTCATCAGGATCCACTGGGAACTTAATAGACATGCAAATCCATGGGCCCTTGCCAGACCTACTGAATCAGAAACTCAAAGCGGGGCCCAAGAATCTGTGGTTTTTGTGTGTGTGTGTGTGTGTGTGTGTGTGTTTTTTTTTATCTTGAGATGGAGTCTCGCTCTGTGGCCCAGGCTGGAGTGCAGTGGTACAATCTTGGCTCACTGTAACCTCTGCCTCCCAGGTTCAAGCCATTCTCCTGCTTCAGCCTCCTGAGTAGCTGGGACTACAGGCACCCACCACCACACCTGGCTAATTTTTGTACTTTTAGTAGAGATGGGGTTTCTCCATGTTGGTCAGGCTGATCTCGAACTCCAGACCTCAAGCAATCTGCCCACCTCAGCCTCCCAAAGTGCTGGAATTGCAGGCGTGAGCCACTGTGCCTGGCCAGCAATCTGTGCTTTAATAAGCTTGTTTTTTTTTTTTTCTTGAGATGGGGTCTTGCTTGTTGTCTAGGCTGGAATTAAACTCCTAGGCTCAAGTGATCCTCCTGCTCAAGTGATCATCCCTCCTACTCAAGCCTCTCAAATAGCTGGGACAACAGGCATGTGCCACCACACCTGGCTCAGTAATCATTTATTAAATTATTTTGATGCTTGTTAAAATTTGAGAAGTACCAATTTAGAAGACCTGAATATCTGAAGGCTATAGAATTTGGGGTTGTTTTGTTTGTTACTCACAGAGAACCTGTATTTATCAGACTTCTTTCCTTATAATTCCTTTTGCCAACCAGCAATAACCAAGTGAATCATGGTATTGTCTGATGAAGTGGAACATGTCAACACAATATCAGAATCACATCTCTTCAGGCCGGGTGCGGTGGCTCACACCTGTAATCCCAAAACTTTGGGAGGGCAAGGTGGGTAGATCACGAGGTCAGGAGTTGGAGACCAGCCTGGCCAACATGGTGAAACCCTGTCTCTACTAAAAATTCAAAAAAATTAGCCGGGTGTGGTGGCGTATGCCTGTAATCCCAGCTACTCAGGAAGCTGAGGCAGGAGAATCATTTGAACCCAGGAGGCAGAGGTTGCAGTGAGCCGAGATCGTGCCACTGCACTCCAGCCTGGGCGACAGAGCGAGAATCTGTCTCTAAATAAATAAATAATCGCATCTCTTCAGCTCACTACTTTTGATGGATAAGAAGGCCCAGAAAATGACTTCCATGTTTAATATTAAAAATATCTTGAGGCGGGGCGCTATGGCGCATGCCTACAATCTCAGCACTTTGGGATGCCGAGGTAAGGGAATCACCTGAAGTCAGGAGTTCAGGACCAGCCTGGCCAACATGGTGAAACCCTGTCTCTATCAAAAATGCAAAAATTAGCCGGGTGTGGTGGTGCACGCCTGTAGTCCCAGCTACTTGGGAGAATGAGGCAGGAGAATCGCTTGAACCCGGGAGGCGGAGGTTGCAGTGAGCCGAGATCACGCCGCTTCACTGCATCCTGGGTGACAGAGCAAGACTCAGTCTCAAAAAAAAAAAATCTTGAGAGCTCTGCCCTTTAAATATTCACAGTTTAAGAAATCATAAGCCTAATGTAGAAAAAATGAGAAAATGTTCTCCCTGATATGAGTTTGGGGATCTGGAATGTCACCCAGTGGTTCCTTGCCTTCCAGCTTAGACAGATTGTCCACCTTCCGCTAAGTGTCCTTTGGGGCCAATCCCGCATGCCTCGTATCCCTGTTCTCTAGTTACCATCATGTATACCCTCATACGTGTCCTGTAATGTGACCCAATTCCCTCCCCAGCGACAAGGCTTTCCAGTAGCCCTTCCTTCCTGCAGCATCTTCTCCGAATGGCCCCTTTACTCTCTTGTGTGACTGATGCCTGCTGGCCCTAAGAGCACCTCCGCTGCAGCTCCTTCAAGCAGAGGCCATTTGTTCCATCACACTCCACATACCTCTGAGCTGGGAGTAAGGTGGAGTCTGCCTGCTCATTATCACTGCTTCCAAACTAGTTTTCCTTCCCCCTTCAAAATTCCCAGTGTGGACTTTGAAGTCCACACTCTGATGACCACTTCTAACTCCTCTTACTGCTGTCCTTGATCAACCCCAGTTACTTCTACTGATTCATTGAAGATTTTAACCCCTGGCTCGCTGTCACACCCCTTCTTCCTCCTGTCACAGCTTGGACTTGTAGTTGACGCATTTCCACATGGATGTCCCCTTGGCTAGGCTGTAAGCTCTTGGGAGTCGCTATAACGGCTCAGCCATAGTGTCCCCCAGCGCCCTGAATGACAGAACACGCCCTCCATAAATCGTCACAGAAGGGAAGGTGCTATGGAGTATGCTGACTCGGAGGTGGAGCGGCAGAGGACCAAGCCCAGGCTAGAGCCCCTGGGGCAGGCTGAGCTGACCCTGAGGCTGTTCCTCCACCAGAAGGACCCGCCTCACCTTAATGATGTGGTGTGCTGCCTTGTACAGGCCGGTGCCGCGGAGCTTCAGGCCCGGCGCATGGTGGCCCGTCTCATAGCCTTTTTCTGCCATTGCCTATAGGGACAGCAAGCAGGACCACAGGATCCATAAGAAGTGGCAGGGAGTGTCACATTCTCCCACCTGGAGGGGCCTTGCTTACCCGAGGATCACTGAACGTGATCCAGTGCTTCACACGGTCCCCAAAGGCCTCAAAGCACAGGTTGGCGTAGTCTCTGAAGTAGTTGGCCATGCTCACATTCTGCCACCCGCCGTATTTGACCTGGAGCAGCTGTGAACACAGAGAAGCAGATGCCCCATGAATGAACCGCAAAGCAGTTTAAATGTGGAGATAAGCTGTGTGACAGTCCTCAGACAAACAGGAGGGAGGCCGCACAGGGAGACTGGGACTCTCATGCTTAGAAAGAACTGGATGGATTGAATATTTAAGAAAAATTGCCAGGGGAAAGGGGCCTAATAATGGGGAAGCATCTTAGATCTAAGTTCTGGAGAAATGAGATCTGATGCTGGGATGAACACTCTGATGAGGATTTTGAGGGCCACACAGATGTCAGAAAGCTCCTAGAAGCCTTGGGGCAGGGTCTGCCTTCTTCGGCAGAGGGCTTTCCCAACCAAAGGCATCTACCCATGACGGCAGAATTCTCCCAAGACTTGTCACTGTATCGAGACTACCTGTCCAGCTCTCCTTGGTGGGTTTGAGGGGATGTTAATGGGGCAGGCTCATGAAAGCAACCAGGGAAGAAGCTGGAAGGTTCATCTCCCTAAAGCCTGCTCTGCCCTCCTGCCCAGTTAGAGGACTCTGGTAGCTCCCATTCCCACAGAATAAACCCAGTTCCCAGTCATCTTAGCTCAGCACTCGAGGCCTTCGAGGTCTTCCCCAAGCCACTTCTCCAGCCTCTAACCCTTCCCTCTCCTACCTGCTCCCCAAATTCTAACTGAACCGAACTGCTTGCCCAGCTTCCCCCTCTTTGCCATGCGCCCTCCAATCAGAACACCCTTTCCTCCCACCTCCTGCCCAAACCTTCCAGGGCACCGATGGGACCACTTTCTCCCCAGTGAATGAAAATATTGCCTGAGGCCAGGCGCAGTGGCTCAAGCCTGTAATCCTAGCACTTTGGGAGGCTGAGGCAGCTGGATCACCTGAAGACAGGAGTTCGAGACCAGCCTGGCCAACATGGCGAAACCCTGTCTTTACTAAAAATACAAAAATTAGCCGGGCTTGGTGGCACATGCCTGTAATCCCAGCTACTCAGGAGGCTGAGACAGGAGAATCACTCGAACCCAGGAGGCGGAGGCTGTAGTGAGCCGAGATCATGCCACTGCACTCCAGCCTGGACGACGAAGCAGGACTCCATCTCAAAAAAAAAAAAAAAAAAAAAAAGAAAGAAAGAAAATATTGCTTGAATCACAGTGACATAGTGACGTTCTGAAGCATGTTGTGATTTCATGGACATTGCTGGGGCAGGGGTCATATATGAGTGCTTGTGATACTGGCTCAAACAAATTGTAGAAAAAAGGCTAAACTTGTTCATTATGCTATGTCGCCAGATCTTTTTTTTTTTTTTAGATGGAATTTCGTTCTCATTGCTCAGGCTGGAGTGCAATGGCATAATCTCGGCTCACTGCAATCTTCGCTTCCCGGGTTCAAGCGATTGTCCTGCCTAGCCTCCCAAGTAGCTGGGATTATAGGCGCCTGCCACCACGTCTGGCTAAGTTTTGTATTTTTCGTAGAGACTGTGTTTCACCAGGTTGGCCAGGCTGGTCTCGAAGTCCTGACTTCAGGTGATCCACCCACCTCGTCCCCCCAAAGTGCTAGGATTACAGGCGTGAGCCACTGTGCCCGGCTGCCAGATCTTAGTTAAAAGACATATCTTTATAGTTTTTAAAATTTGTTTTTATGCCAAGTTTTTTAGAAAACAAAAGGATTCACTCTTTTTACTTACTACACACATCAATTAAAGCAGTGTGACCTCCCTGCCATACATGAGTGCTTTGGTTTGAATGTTTCTGTCCCCTGGAATTCATGTTGAAACTGTATCCCCTGTGTAACAGTATGGGGAAGTGTAGTCTTTGGCAGGTGATTGAGTCATGAGGGCTCTTCTCTCTTGAATGGGATTAGGTGCCCTTATAAAAAGAGGGACACGGCATTCAAGGCATCATCTTGGAAGCAGAGACTGGGGCCTCACCAGAGTCTGCACCTGCCAGTGTCTTGATCTTGGACTTCCCAGCCTCCAGAACTGTGGGAAGATACATTCCTGTTCTTTACAAGTTACCCAGACTCAGGCATTCCATTGCAACAGCAAAAGTGGATTAAGACAGTGAGTCAGAGAGATTTTTTCACTCACTCGCATCTTATAGTCCTGCGCCAGAATCCAGACCCTAGTCTCTGCTCCACCTTGGCAACCCAAGTCCTCAAACTGGGCTCCCTCCTGCTTAGTTGAGTCCCCTTTGGGCCTGTGAGCCTGCTCAGGTCCTCACCTGTGGTAGATCCCAGTGGTGCAAGGTCACGATGGGAGTGATGTTGCTGCTCAGAAGGGCATCGATAAGATCACTGTAGAATTCGATTCCCTTCTTGTTCACCTGCTCGGCTGCAGGTGAAATAAAAGAAGATGCTACGAGAAAGGACCTCGGCCTTGGCCTTGGCCTTCTGGAGTGCAGCATTCCTGGGCCCTGTTGCTTTTTGAAGGCCTGAGGCACCCTCAGCCCACCAGCATTCTGGGAGCCCAGTTACCTGCAGAACCTGTGAGAGCTGCTACCGTCAGCAACTACGTTCATGGGCTGATCTCCCTCCCCAGGACTCTGTGGTGCCCCTGCAAAGCCAACATTGCCGGAAGGGGCCTCACTTGGGTTCAAGAGGGGCTTCCCTAGCTCACCTCGGATGCCTGTGGGCAGGAGCCGGGGCCAAGACAGGGAGAATCGGTAGTGGTTGACATGCAGTTCCCTCAGCAGAATGATGTCCTCCTGTGCAGACAGGGGTGGGGAGGCAGGTCACCTGGGCCCTGGGTATGGGAGGTAGGGGTCCATCGGGCTCTAGGGCCGAGGCTCACTCTTGTCTGTAGCTGTTAGTGGGCAAGGAAGAACCTGCTTCCTCACCTGTACAACAGAGGTGATGCCACCTGCCCACTTCATGCAGGGGATACGCCAAGAGTCAAAGAAAACGCAGGACAGGGAGGCACTGGGAGAAGTCCATCAGGGTGCCCCTAGTAAACCTGGGTGATGAGTTCCTCAAGAAGCCATCCAGAGAGGAAAGTGGGTGCTGAGGATGAGCGGGTCCCACTCCCTCCACAGGGTGCAACTCACAAGCAGGGACCAGGGGTTCAGGCCACTGTGGCTGTAGGCCCTGAGGCTGTAGGATCAGCCCTTCAGCTCCCCCTTCACTTGGCCTGAGGCACTGGCTCAGGTGAGGCCCCGCTTTCCTTTCCTCCTACATCCACCTCACATCCTGGCCCCTCCCACACCTTCATCCCCACTGGCCCTGCCCCCTCTGGCTGCACTGGGGTAGAGGGTGTTTGGCAGAGCATGGGGATGACGTTGTCATCAGAGCTCCCCCAAACGTCACTCCCTGCCTCCCAGCTAGGCATGTACTCACATGTGTGTGCACGTGCGCGTGTGCGCACACACACACACTCACATACCCCGCACTCACCTGGACCTTGTAGTAGCCGTCACAGGCTACATCTGCCGTCTCATTCCCGAGCACCTTCCCCTTCCCACTGTGTGTGAAGACGTCCCAGATGCTAGGCCCTTTCCCGTCCTGGTCCCAGGCGCCCTCCGTCTGGTAGGCAGAACTGCCCACGCCCCAGGAGAAGCCTGCAGGGGGAGACCCGTGCTGGGTCCCAGGTGCTCCCATGTGTCACCCAGAGCCAGGACTCTGGGCTGTGCCTCCCAGGCCTCAGGGACTGCCCCTCCCTACCACGCTGCCCCTGTCCCACTGGGGACTTGTCTTCCTAGGAGTGTGAGCACATGAGGCAGGGTAGGGGAAGATATATTAAAAACATTTTTTGCACAATTTTAGCTCTGATTAGCATACATTGTCTGTGTAATTTTTAGTAACTTCAAAAAAAAATATCTGTTAGGAACTTTTAGAACAACCACACAAAGGTAGGTTTCTCATCCTGCCAATCAGGAAGCAAGAACACCAAACTCCTTGTCAAGTCAGCCAAAGTGGGCAGGTGGACGACAGACAGACAGGCAGACAGACGAACAGAGGCATGGCCGTACCAAGAGGGAAGGTTCCATAGTAGAAGGAGGCCTCTTCTGGGGACCCCTTCCGGGCGGCCCCCAGCCTGGGCACCAGCAGTAGCATCCACAGAAGGGTGGCGACCCACACTGGCTTCATGGTGCCTGGCCCTCCCCCATACCTGAAAAAGTGCAGCTGGCTCTGCAGGCCCCTGCAGCCAGGCTGATGGCCAGGTCTTGGCTTAGGGCAAAGGCCAAGTGGGGAGAGGAAGGGAAAGGAGGGCGCTTGATCTGGACCCAGCAGCAGAGGCTGAGGCTGGATGTCTGATGCTGTTTCCGTGCCTGGGGAGCTCTGAGACTGATGCGCAAGACTCCAAACTATCCCTTCTCCCTACCTTGGCTCCTGTCTGATGGGGGAGACCCAGCCCATACCCCTGAGTGGCCTCCATCTAAGGGGGAAACCACGTCTACCTCAGGGAAGCTCCAGTCTGAGGGGGCAGGTGGGAAAACCCACAGGGCCCTTTGGCTCTCCCAACGACACGCAGACCCCTCCCCCAAGCCGGGGTTGCCCATCCCAGTGCCTCCGTCCTGCACACGAGGGAGACCCCTCGCTCCGGAATCCCCTCTTTGGTGCCAGCCCAGCCAGCTTACCCAGGATCGTCCTTGGTCGCAGACACCCCCAGAGCAGTCGCTGGCAGTCAGAGCCCTCTCCAACTGACCCCCAGGGCCTACGCTGTCCCCTGAGAGAGGAGCCACAGCACAGCCGAAGGCTCTGGTTGGGGGTGTGGTCTGTGGCTACAGAAACTTTCAATAGCTCCATTCAGTGGGGGCCGGGCAGGAATGCTGAGCTGGCCGGCAGGGCCTGAGTCAGCAGCTGGGGGAGCTTGGCGCTGGGTGGGGGGCGGGGGGGCAGGGGAGCTATCAATCAACTCCCCATCCTGGGACAGAGGGGCAGCCGAGGAGAGGGGGAGACCTGGTCCTCCTGGACCCTTCTGGGCTTGACATGCCACCTTCAGCACACCCCAGTCCTTCGAGTCCCAAGCTGGGGGTGGCACAGGACCAGTGTATGTTGCCATGTGTCTCTGTCTACTTGTCCCAGCTGCCAAAAAAAAAAAAAAAACCACCGTAAAAGATAGAGTTGGTTTTTCCACCTTGGCCTTCTCTCTTTGTATCCCTCATTCATTTCTTTCCTCACTCATTCATTCAACCAGCACCACCTGCTAGAACAGCCCACCCTGTAGTCTCAGCACCTCTTGCCCTCATCTGCTGTGGCTCCCTTCCCTGCAGTGCCCTCCCCATCAGAAAGGCCTCCTTCACATAGCTCAATTTCCAGCCTCCCTGCCTTCAGCTGAGCCCTCACCACAGCTCTCTCAACTGGGCCTTACGGCTTTGTTGTTGGTTAATTTCTTTGTACTCTTCCTTTGGGTCTTCAATGGGTAGCACCTCCTCCAGGAAGCCTTTCTGGATTCATGCACCCTCAGGCCAGACTAGGTCCTCTGGATTTTGTTTTCTTTTCTTTCTTTTTTTTGTTTTCTTTCTTTCTTTCTTCTTTCTTTTCTTTCTTTTTCTTTCTCTCTCTCTCTCTTTCTCCTTCCTTCCTTCCTTCTTTCTTTTTCTTTTAAACAGTGTCATGGTCACGGCTCACTGCAGCCTGGACCTCCTGGGCTCAAGTGATCCACCTCAGCACCCCAAGTAGCTGGGGCTATAGGCACCCACCACCACGCATGGCTAATTTTTTGTAGAGATGGGGTCTTGCTATGTTGTCCAGGCTGTTCCTGGGTTTTCCTACAGCCTGCGTTTACCCCTCCCACCCTGCACTTCCACATCAGCTGTTTATGTATCTGTCCCCTGCCCCTTTGTAGGTTCCTTGGAGGCGGGAGGCGGCCAGCCTGGTTCATCAGCATCCAGTCCTCTAGTGCTGCCACCTAGTGGACGCTTAATAATGTGAGTAAAATCGAAATAGTACAATAATGAACCTAACTGTGGCTAACGTTGACTGGGTGCTTCCTAAGGTCCAGGGGCTTTCATGTATTGATTCATCAACCCCTGAGACAAGGCAATAGATGCAGCTTCGGCTGCAGTGGGGCGGGAGGTTCCAGGCTCCAGCAAGGGCAGGTTTGTACGGCTGTGTGGACAAAAGCCGGCCCCGTCTGGACTGACCCTGGCCTCGTGGTGGCCCTGCTCTGAGGGTGGTGCTATTACTGGACCCGTTAGAGGTTGAGGAAACTAGAGAGCTCCTTCAGGCCTCGCTACCTAGCAATTGTGCGGAGGTTTGCTGAGGGAGGCCAGGGGGTGGGTGGGGTGGGGGTCTAGACCACCCACCTGGGGGGTAGGCTGGGGGGAGGCTGCTTTCCTGGGGGGCCCAGCTGGTGAATGGGGCCAGGTCCCTTGGGCTTTCCCTGGTGATGCCTGTGGTGAAGGCACTAAGATCTTTATTCCCAAATTCTGACGTTCCCCAGGTGCATTCATGGGGACAGGAGTGATTCTCAAAGTAGATGCCAGGGCTGGGTCCCTTACAAAAATGTAGTGATTGGATGGGGGTGTGTCAATAAGGATATTTCCCCCACCAGATTTCATACCTGTCTGCCCTCTAGCCTTTCCTCAAGAAACATTTCCTGAGTCCCCAAGAGGCCCTGGCCAGAGTAAAATAGGACTTGGCCTGTGGGCCTCTGGAACTGGGGGTCTCATGAGGACAGGAGGTGAGCAGGGAGGGGAAGGGGGGAGGTTCTGGATGTGGTGCAGAGTGGCCGGGCTGTAATGGATGGAGGGATGGAACGCTGAGAGACTAGGGGTGTGGGGCTGTCTTCAAAGGGACACGAAGGATGCAGAGACATTTGCCAGGCGTTCGTGGAGGCAGAGTGGGGAAGGCATTGGAACAGGTGGAAGGACAGCATGAGTAAAGGCCCTGAGATGTATTTCTGGACCTGGGAGGTTGGTATCTTCTCTCTGCTTGCACCTGCCCTGCAGTGCCCAGGCAAGGCTGTGTCCTCAGGGGTAAGCAGGCCACTGAACAGGCGAGTGGGCTCTGGGGACTCTGTTCCCTGGGCTGAGGTAGGCAGGAAACATACGACTTTAAGAGCTGATGTCGGCCTGGTGCAGTGGCTCATGTCTGTAATCCCAGCACTTTGGTAGGCCAAGGTGAGCAGATCACTGTCAGGAGTTTGAGACCAGCCTGGCCAACATGGTGAAATCCCATCTCTACTAGAAATATAAAAATTAATGGCCAGGCGCAGTGGCTGACACCTGTAATCCCAGCACTTTTGGAGGCCAAGGTGGGCAGATCACTTGAAGTCGGGAGTTCGAGACCAGCCCGATCAACATGGAGAAACCCCATCTCTACTAAAAATACAAAATTAGCCAGGTGTGGTGGTGCATGCTTGTAATCCCAGCTACTTGGGAGGCTGAGGCAGGAGAATCACTTGAACCCGGGAAGTGGAGGTTGCGGTGAGCCAAGATCACGCTAGTGCATTCCAGCCTGGGCAAAAAGAGCGAAACTCTGTCTCAAAAAAAAAACACACACACACACACACACATATATATATATAAATTAGCCAGGCATGGTGACGCATGCCTGTAATCCCAGCTACTTGGGAGGCTAGAACCCGGGAGGCAGAGGTTGCAGTGAGCCGAGATCGTGCCAATGCACTCCAGCCTGGGTGAAAGAGTGAGACTCCATCTCAAAGAAAAGAAAAGAGCCAGGTGCGGTGGCTCATGCCTGTAATCCCAGCACTTTGGAAGGCCGAGGTGGGTGGATCACAAGGTCAGGAGATTGAGACCATCCTGGCTAACATGGTGAAACCCCGTCTCTACTAAAAAAAATACAAAAAAATTAGCTGGGTGTGGTGGCGGGCACCTGTAGTTCCAGCTACTTGGGAGGCTGAGGGAGGAGAATGGCCTGAACCCGGGAGGCGGAGCTTGCAGTGAGCTGAGATCATGCCACTGCACGCCAGCCTGGGTGACAGAGCGAGACTCCGTCTAAAAAAAAAAAAAAGAAAGAAAGAAAAGGAAAATAAAAGAAAGGAAAAGAAGAGCAAAGCTGATGTCATCTCTGAAAAATGCCCCTTCCGGTGGAGCCAGGGCCAGTGTTTGTGTTGGAGGGGCTGCTCAGCTGGCCTGGGGTCTGGCTGCAGACACAGCCTCCATCATTGAGGCCCTGTTTTCCTCCCATGGACTCCAAGCCTGGCTCTGGCTGGAATGAGGATGGATAAGCCCCTGCGCTGCTCTGAATGTGTCCCCGAATTTCATATGTTGAAACTTAATCACCGATGTGATAGTATTAAGAGTTGGGGCCTTCATGGACAGGATTCGTGACCTCATAAAAGGGCTGGAGGGAACCTGCCGGGCCCCTTTCATCCTTCTGTCCCTTCCCCCATGTGAGGACACAGTGTTCGTCCACTCCGAGGGCTCAGCCACAGGGCACCACCTTGGAAGCAGAGAGCAGACCCTACCAGACGCAAACCTGCTGGTGTCCTCATCTTGGACTTCCAGACTCTGGAACTGTGAGAAGTACGTTTCTGTTGGTTTGTAAATGACCCAGTCTGAGATATTTTGTTATAGCAGCACAAGTAGACTAAGCCATCCCCACCTTCCTCTCCTCCATACATGCTCCACAGAAGCTGCCTAGGCCCTGTCTGAGGCCTGGGCTCCCAGTGCTTGGCCAGGGTGAGACCTTTCCCTCAGCAGTGGGGCCGAAGTCCCTGAGGCCAGGCCTTAAGTGGCTCTTGGGCCTCTGTAACTTCCTTTTCTTCCCTCCCTGCAAGGGGCTGCAGAGGTAGGGGCCCAGGCCATAGCCGGAGCCCTGTGACTTTTAGAGACAGACTTTGTAAAGGCAAAGGGTCTGGTCCTTGGTTCTGGGAGCACAGAGAGGATGAATGCTGCGGAAGGTCCCAGCCTGCTCTGTGCCTCAGGATCATTAGGAGCAAATTGAGGGGTGGTAGTGAGAGGACACTGGAGATTCAGGAAAACTGAGTCCCACCTCCATCTTGCCAGGAACTGGCTGTGGGATCAGTGCCAGGCACTTCTTCTCTATGGGCCTGAGGCTCCCATCGATAAAGTGAGAGCCTGTCTTTCGGGATCATCCCAGTAGACACTGTTGGGCCCAGCTTCAGCAATTCTCTTCTCTGGCCCTAGGAGCTGGTCCTTCTCCAGGGGGTCTCTTGGTCCCCCACCCCCAACCTCCCCAGTCTTCACACCACCAGCCCTGCAGCCCAATTCAGCCCTGCCCAGCCCTGAGCTAAGGGAGCAAGCCCCAGGGTCAGAATAAGGGGCAGGAGACAAGGTTCAGTTCTGCCTGCTGGGTGACATTGGACCTGCCATTGTCCCATGCTGGGTCTTCATTTCCTCCTCAGTAATGAAGAGGAGGCTGGCTACAGATGTCTGAAGTCTTTCTTAGTTCTGGGATTCTAGTAAAGAGGTGATAGGCTTTTTTCAGGGTTTTGATTTTGTGGTAGGCAGGGAATCTGGTAGGGGCAGCCCTGAAAATGCTGGGATGGATGAAGCGGGTTTGCAGGGATGAGAGTGGGGCTGGCTTGACCCAACAGGAGGTCATGGTGTGTGTGCATGCATGCTTGACTACATGTGTACCTGTGTGTGCATGTGTGTGGGTCCAGGGAGTGTTGGGGAAAGGACCCCTGCCCCCAGGGTGCAGAGCTGTCTTGAAGAGCCTGGAGTTGGGTGAGTGGGGGGAATTAGGGGTTACTAGGAGTACTTTGGGCCTGATATGGTTATGCTTTGTGTCCCCACCCAAATCTCATTGTGAATTGTAATCCCCATAATCCCCATGTGTTGAGCAAGAGACCTAGTGGGAGGTGATTGGATCATCGGGGCAGTGTCTCCCATGCTGTTCTCATGATAGTGAGGGAGTTCCCACAAGATCTGATGGTTTTATACATGTCTGACAGTTCCTCTTGCCTGCTGCCCATGTAAGACTTACCTTGCTTCCCCTTCCACTATGATTGTAAGTTTCCTGGGGACTCTCCAGCCATGTGGAATTGTGAGTCCAATAAACCTCTTTTCTTTATAAATTACCAAGTCTTGGGCAATTCTTTTTTTTTTTTTTTTTTTTTTTGAGATGGAGTCTGGCTCTGTCGCCCAGGCTGGAGAGCAGTGGCGCAGTCTCGGCTCACTGCAAGCTCCGCCTCCCGGGTTCACGCCATTCTCCTGCCTCAGCCTCCCGAGTAGCTGGGACTACAGGCGCCTGCCACTATGCCCGGCTAATTTTTTGTATTTTTAGTAGAGACGGGGTTTCACCATGTTAGCCAGGATGGTCTCGATGTCCTGACCTTGTGATCTGCCCACCTCGGCTTCCCAAAGTGCTGGAATTACAGGCGTGAGCCACCGCACCCGGCCTAGTCTTGGGCAGTTCTTTATAGCAGTGTGAGAATGAGCTAATACAGGGCTTAAGCTTAGAATTTCTACTGAGCTTTCTTCTGAGGGTGGAGCAGAGACGAATTGTCTGGACAGGCCTCTGAAGGTGAGGGTGGTGAGGAGGAAAGGGGAAGGAACAAGAGAGGGCAGCAGGTGGAGTGGAAGAGAGCAGTGGTTAGGGTCAAGGACTCGAGCCAAATAAGACACTGAATCCCAGCTCAGCATTTGCCAGTTGAGTGGTTACAAACAAGTTACTGCCCTTCTTTGGGCCCTGTTTTTAATGTATAAAAGAGGATGATGATAGTATCTCCTACACAGGGTCATTTGAATGTTAAATGACATGACAGATGTAATACAGAGTGCCTGGCACAGAGGAAAGCCCCCATAAAGGATCCCTCATCCACACCATCACACTGTCCAGGCTGAAGTCCAGTGCTGCCACTTGCAAGGGCGTTATGTCTGGGGCGCAGAGCCTCAAGGGCAGACGCTCCCTGATGGCCTGGCACAGGACTTCTATGGTCTGAGAGCTTTGACTGGGCTACACCAAAACCCTGGGAGGCTGTGGCTCTGTGGGGAGCCGGGCCTCTCTGCTTCTGCTCTGCTAAAGCCACAGCTCTGCACCTCTGAGCCCATCACTGCCTATGGGAAACATGCTGGGGTTCAGCCAGTTTTGAGGCCTGCTGCCAGCTCTGACTCTGTGGACAAAACTCACAACTTTTAGTCTTCTGGGTGTGGATGATAACTCCCAAAGCCCACTTAATTTCTCAGAGCCCTCAACTTTTTATTATGAAATATCCAAACATACAGAAACATTGAAAGAATTGTGGCTGGGTGCGGTGGCTCATGCTTGTAATCCTAGCACTTTGGGAGGCCGAGGTGGGCGGATCACCTGAGGTCAGGAGTTCAAGACCAGCCTGGCCAACATGGTGAAACCCTGTCTCTACTTAAAAAATACAAAAATTAGCTGGGGGTGGTGGCACGCACCTGTAGTCCCAGCTACTTGGAAGGCCAAGGATGGAGGATTGCTTGAACCAGGGAGGCAGAGGTTGCAGTGAGCTGAGATCATGCCACTGCACTCCAGCCTGGATGACAAAGTAAGACCCTGTCTCAAAAAAAAAAAAAGTAAAAAAAAAGAGGCTGGGCGTGGTGGCTCACGCCTATAATCCCAGCACTTTGGGAGGCCGAGGCAGGCAGATCACAAGGTCAGGAGATCAAGACCATCCTGGCTAACACGGTGAAACCCTGTCTCTACTAAAAATACAAAAAATTAGCCGGGCCTGGTAGCAGGCGCCTGTAGTCCCAGCTACTTGGGAGGCTGAGGCAGGAGAATGGCGTGAACCTGGGAGGCGGAGCTCGCAGTGAACCGAGATCACCACTGCACTCCAGCCTGGGCAACAGAGCGAGACTCCGTCACACACACACACACAACAAAAACAAAAACAAAAAAATCACACAGACACTGGCCCTGGCTCCATGGAAAGGGGACATTTTTCAGAGATGACATCAGCTCTTTTTTTTTTACTTTTGAGATGGAGTTTTGCTCTTGTCGCCCAGGCTGCAGTGCATTGGCATGATCTTGGCTCACTGTAACCTCTGCCCCCCGGGTTCAAGCAATTCTGCCTCAGCCTCCCAAGTAGCTGGGATTAGAGACGTGTGCCACCACGCTCAGCTAATTTTTTGTATTTTTAGTAGAGACAGGGTTTCACCATGTTGCCCAGGCTGTTGTCAAACTCCTGACCTCAGGTGATCCACCCGCCTCGCCTCCCAGAGTGCTGGGGTTACAGGCATGAGCCACCGCACCTGGCCGAGATTCTACCTGTTTCTGTACTTGCTTCATAACATGCCACATGTCCCTTATCAGGTCACTTCAGCCCTAAACACTTCAGTAGCAGCATCATGAACTGTATTTGTTTATGGTTCTTTTCTTTTTGAGGTAACATTTGCTTACAGTGAAAGGCACAAGTCTTAAGTGTGCTATTCTGTGAGTTTTTTCAAACGCAGTCACTTGTGTCACCAAACCACTGTTAAGATATGGAAAGTGAATCTGTTCCCCTCTAACCCTGCATTGCGCCACCTCTCCTTTCTGAGGACTTTTGGGGGAAATTCCCAAAGTTCTCAAGAACTGAAATCCGTATCATCTTATTTCCCTCTTAGCTCTGGATACTTGGAAATTCTGAGATGCATTTGTGGCCAGTCTCCAGCATGCACACAGGACTTGGATTATGCATTTCTGTGTGATGTCTTACTCTCCCTCCCGGCTGCTCCTTTTGTCTATTATTCTAAAACCTGTCTGAGGTATGCATACACCTCTGCAAGCTGGTTCTCAAATCCTTCTTTTTTTTGGAACAAAACTGAAGGAGTACTGCACAAAGAAATAATCATATTGGAATTTTCTGGACATTTTCATGGTTTGTGGTGTCCAACTATGTGGAATTGAGTTTGTTCCAGTAAATCTGGAATGAATTGACATCCTATCCACAGAGTATGGACTTACGTGTATAACACGCATGTGTACACACACACACACACGTGCACACGAATTCCTGTCTTGGTGCAGACACTGGCATTGGCAGTAAAACATCAATTCCAAACTGAAAGATCTCACATGGCAGTGGCCTTGCTGCCTGGGACCCCTGCAGGGCGGAGGTGTGGGGAGGGACAGAGATTTGGATATGGGCCTTGGAGGGCTGGAGGCTGGCGCTGGGAACAAGCGATGATAATGATGGTGACAGATCTGGAACTGGCCCAGCCAGCACCTCCCACCAGGGTTCTTTGGCCTGAGCTCATCTCCTAGAAATTTTCAGGATCGTGCCTTGCATTTTTCTCCCCCCATTTCCACTTGTGGGGAACCCCATGGCTGGCTGCTGAAGACGCCAGCCAAGTCCTCTGCTTCCAGTTTCTGAAGGGTGAAAGGAGGAGGCTGTGGGGTAGGGAGAGAGGAGAGTCTCTGTGAAGACGGGAAGAAGCGCCTCAGCTTGTCTCCCTCAGGACATTCGCTGGAGCCTGTCTTCTAGAGCATCCATCACAGGCCTCGTTTCACTTTTATTTAGGAGGCTGTTTGGTAAGAGTCCATCTCCTCATAGCTTCTAACGTTGTCTGTTTTTATTCTCCATTGAATCCCATGGTTTTGCCTATGGTACTGCTGTTTGCTTAAGGAAGAATGAACGAATGAAGAGTTTTTCCCTTCATCCCTGCACAGAGGCCGTGAGAACAAGCTCAAAGGATCACCCCTGGGCAGAAGCAGGCTGGGTTTTGGAGTGAGGGCTTCAGTGCACCTCCTCTGGGAAGAGGCGCCATCTTGGAAGGAGGGAGCCTGGGTCCTTCTTCAGAGAGGGATGATGGGGGTGGCTACTTCCTAAGGAAGAAGTGCCCATGAGGGCCCAGCGATGACCGTAGAAGTCTTCCGAAATACTAACCGGGGAACCAACATTTTAGAGACAATGAATGCTTCTAAGGCTCGTAGAGCTCCTTGTGTTTGCTATGGTTGTCTCTGAAGCTGATTCTGTTGAGTGATGAGCAGTAAGGCCTTGTAACAGAGTTGACCTATGAGTTTGTGTTTAGGGCAGGAGGTGCAGATGAGTCCTGAGGAAACTGCCGCTCACATCAGAGCCGAGCCTGGCCTGGGGGTGGTGCGGGTGGAGGGAGAGACAGAAGGAGAACCCAGAGGGTGGAGCTGTCACTCATCTGCCTGGGAGAGGACAGCTAGAGCAGTCCGTGTACCCAGTGGGGAAACTGAGGTCCGGAAAGGGCAAGGGTCACAGGCAGTCAGAACTAGAATCCATTTCTCAAGGTAAAGTGGTATTACTTCTTTACTTATTTTTGGAGACAGGGTCTTGCTCCATCGCCCAGGCTGGAGTGCAGTGGCAGGATCATAGCTCACTGCAGCCTCAAACTCCCGGGCTCGAGCAATCCCCCAACCTCAGCCTCTCAAGTAGCTCCACAAGCACTCTCCACCATGCTCAGCTTTTTTTAAATTTTATTTTTTACTTTTTGTAGTGATGAAGTCTCATGTATATTGTCTAGGCTGGTCTTGGACTCCTGGGCTCAAGCCATCCTCCTGCCTCGGCCTCCCAAAGTACTGGGATTCCAGGCGTGAGCCATTGCGCCCGGCCACCTCGCTCTTTTTAAGGGCTTCACAGCACTCCCTGGCCTGGATGTTCCATGACTGATCTAGCCAGCCCCCTGTGGATGGACATTTTTTTCTTGACAATGTTTTGCTCTCCCTGTATATCCCTGTGTCCTTATGTACACCTGTGAGTGTGTATTTATTCCTAAAAGTGAATTTGTGATTTTTATTTTATTTTATTTTTGAGACAGAGCCCAGGCTGGAGTGCAGTGGCATGATCTCAGTTCACTGCATCTCCGTCTCCTGGGTTCAAATGATTCTCCTGCCTCAGCCTACCGAGTAGCTGGGATTACAGGTGTGCACTGCCACACCCAGCTAATCTTTGTGTTTTTAGTAGAGATGAAGTTTCACCTTGTTGGCCAGGCTTGTCTCAAACTCTTGGCCTCAAGCGATCTGCGTGCCTTGGGCTCCCAAAGTGCTGAGATTCCAGGCGTGAGCCACCGTGCCTGGCTGAAATTGTGATTTTGGTGGATGTTGCCACGTTGTCTTTCATTAGAGGTAACCTCATCCTTTTGAACCAAAGCATGTTCAACTTAAACATTTAACCGACGTACCTAGTTAGAGGTGAGCATGGAACTATGGTTCAGGACGTGGGAGCCAGCAAGGCCTGCTGCCCAGTGGCTGGGGGAGGGCTGACTCCTGCTGAGAGCTCAGAGGCAATACTGAGGTATATTTGCTCCGGTTAACTCCTGAAGAAAACATCACCGGTCCAGAGCTTTACAGCGTACTGAGTATATTTCTACTTCTGTGCACAATCAATCCCATTTAACCCCATGTGATATTACTTATCTTTTTTTTTTTTTTTTTTTTTTTTTTTTTTTTTTTTGAGACAGAGTCTTGCTCTTGTTGCCCAGGCTGGAGTGCAGTGGTGCAGTCTTGGCTCACTGTAACCTCCGCCTCACAAGTTCAAGTGATTCTCCTGCCTCAGCCTCCTGAGTAGCTAGGCCTACAGTGTGCGCCACCACACCTGGCTAATTTTGTATTTTTAATAGAGATGGGGTTTCACATGTTGGCCAGGCTGGTCTCGAACTCCTGACCTCAAGTGATCTGCCCACCTCAGCCTCCCAAAGTGCTGAGATCACAGGTGTGAGCCACCACACCTGGCAATATTAGTTATCTTTATCCCATTCTGTGGATAAGGAAACTGAGGTCTGAATGAGGCCCATGTTCATGTAACTGGCAGGCCCAAGGTCTGAGACTGCAACTTTGAGGTGCTTTCCACCATGCCAGCTACTTTCCCTTTCCTGGGCCACCTCGTCTACACCAAATCAACAGTGATTCTGAGGATCCAACTCTATTGGAGCCACCCACTCAGCTCCAACAAACCCAGGAATATGCAATAAGGTCAGAGGTGGTTAGGATGTGTCTCTCATGCATCCTCTGAGGCTGTCTCAACATGGGAACTTACAGGTTCTTACTGCTTAGACAGGCTCCAGCACGGAAAGCAGGGGCTGGATTCCTTCCTACCCAGCGCCTTGGCTCTATATAGAAAAGCAAGAAACCTAATTTACAAAGATGCTTTATCATCCAGACCCTGTTAGCGTTTTTTTGTTTGCTTGTTTTTTTGTTTGTTTGTTTGTTTGTTTTTTCTGAGACAGAGTCTTGCTCTGTCACCCAGGCTGGAGTGCAGTGGCACGATCTTGGCTCACTGTAACCTCCGCCTCCTGGGTTCAAATGTTTCTCCTGCCTCAGCCTCCCAAGTAGCTGGGACTACAGGTGTGCGCCACCATGCCCAGCTAATTTTTGTATTTTTAGTAGAGACGGGGTTTCACCATCTTGACCAGGATGGTTTCGATCTATTGACCTCATGATCTGCCTGCCTCGGCCTCCCAAAGCGCTAGGATTATAGGCATGAGCCATCACACCCAGCCTCCTGTTTGCTTTTTAGATGTGGATAGGTGTTCTGTTTTGGTTTTTCCTCTTTAGGTATTTTAGTATTTGTTTATTTTAAGTTCCAGGGTATATGTGTAGGATGTGCAGGTTTGTTCCATAGGTAAATGTATGCTATGGTGATTTGCTGCAGCTATCAACCCGTCACCTAAGAATTCAGCCCAGCACGCGTTAGCTATTTTTCCTGATGCTTTCCCTGCCGCTGCTCCCCCACTCCACACAGGTGTTTCTAACAAATTTCTTCCCATGTTTTTCCCTATTGTATTGTTAAGTCAGATGTGATCACCCTGTGTTAGCAGTTTTGCATCCTGTTGTCTTCATTTAACTTAAGGTCATAGGCCAGACATGGTGGCTCATGCCTGTCATCCCAGCACTTTGGGAGGCTGAGGTAGGAGGATTGCTTGAGTCCAGGAGTTCGAGACCAGCCTGGGCAGCATAGGGAGACCTGGTCTCTACAAAAAATGATGATTAAAAAAATTAGCCAGCTGTGGTGGCATGCATCTGTGGTCCTAGCTACTTGGGAGACTGAGGTAGGAGGATCGCTTGAGCCCCGGTAGTCGAGGCTATAGTGAGCTGTAATCACACCATTGCACTCTAGATCCTGTCTCAAAAAAAAAAAAAAATAAGGTCACATACATCACATGGTAGTTAGCCTCTAAGAAAGCCCCCACTTCCTGGTATTCATGCCCTGTGTAATCCTCTCCCTTTGAATGTGGCTAGACCTAGTGACTCACTTCCGAGGAACAGAAGTGAGCAAAAATGAAGGGTTGTCACTTCCAAGATCTGGTTACAAAGGACTGGGTGCCTTCCACGTTGCTTGCTCCCTCTTGCTGTCTTGCTCGTCCTGAAGAAAACCAGCTGCCACGTTGTGAGCTGCCCCGTGGAGGGGCCCACATACTGAGGAACTGATGTCTCCAGCCCAGAGCCAAGGACCTGGGCCACAGACTTGTGAGTGAGCTTGGAAGTGG
This sequence comes from Pan troglodytes, assembly GCF_028858775.2. Taxonomy (NCBI): domain Eukaryota; kingdom Metazoa; phylum Chordata; class Mammalia; order Primates; family Hominidae; genus Pan; species Pan troglodytes. Next base: position 58,572,690 of record NC_072414.2, read on the forward strand.
ACCTTCTTCTAGTCAAGCTTTGAGATGGTCACAGCCCCAGTAGAGACCTGGATTGCAGCCTTGTGACAGGCCCTGAGCCAGAGGCACCCAGTTAAGGCATGCTGGTGTTCCTGCCCTATGGGAAATATGAGATAGTAGGTGTTTGCTATTTAAGGCAGTAAGTTTGAGGGTAACTTGTTACTCAGCAGCAGGTAGCTAATACACATTCCATGGGTACCTTTTCCTATGGCTGGACATCAGGGCTGTTTACCTTTCCATTATCACAAAATTCAACTTTTTAAAAAATTTTTTTTATTTTGAGACAGGGTCTCACTCTTGTCTCCCAGGCTGGAGTGCAGTGGTGTGATCATGGCTCACCACAGCCTCAACCTCCCAGGCTCAAGCCATCCTCCCACCTCAGCCTCTAGAGTTGATGGGACTACAGGTCTTACCATGTTGCCCAGGCTGGTCTTAAACTCCTGAACTCAAGCAGTCCTCCAGCCTCAGCCTCCCAAAGTGTTGGGATTACAGGCATGAGCCACCACACCCGGTTCAAAATTCACTTTAGAGTACATCTTCTTTGTCTAAAAAGCTTTTTCTGAATTTAGGATTATTATCCAAGGGTGACTTCAGCAGGGAGAAGATTGAAGCCAACACTCTAACATGTATGATTTTTAATAAATATCTCCAAGTTGCTGTCCTCCAAGGAAGGGAACTTGACCAAGGTGGGCCACCAGAAGCATATGGGTCCCCATTTCTGGGCACTGTTGGCCAGCACCTTTCTTTTCTTTTCTTTTTTTTTTTTTTTGAGATGGAGTCTCACTCTTGTTGCCCAAGCTAGAGGTGCAATGGGGTGATCTGAGCTCACTGCAACCTCTGCCTCCTGGGTTCAAGTGATTCTCCTGCCTCGGCCTCCCGACTTGCTGGGATTATAGGCATGCACCACCACGCCTAGTAAATTTTTTGTATTTTTAGTAGAGACGGGGTTTCACCATGTTGGCCAGGCTGGTCTCAAACTCCTCACCTCAGGTGATCCGCCCACCTCAGCCTCCCAAAGTGCTGGGATTACAGGCGTGAGCCACTGTGCCTGGCCTGGCCAGCACCTTTCTTAGGCTCTCTGTTCATTGATGTTTCCCATAGCAATCAGGTAATGATAGTGCTTTTCCTGCTCACCTCTCAGTGTTATTGTCAGACCCGGAATCAGAACTATGTAAATGAAGTCTCTTGGAGGCCTCACAGTGCTCTGTAGGACTGGGAGAGGTTAAGGGTTTTCTCACAGTCTCAGAGCTCAGCTTATGCCAGCCCCTTCCCATTTCATAGGACAGAAAGCAGAGGCTAAGAGATGCCAGGGGCTTACCCAGGGTAAGAGAGTCATTCATGGTAGGGCAGGCACAAAATAGCCCAGGTCCTTTGCCTCCCTGAGTAGAGTTCTTCCCCTTGACCCACACAGCCACCCAGCTTGTCTGCTTTGCCTGAACCAAAGCAGAACCTCAGGCCTCTTCTTCAACCCCTGAGGACTCAGAAAATCATGTGTTATACGTCAAGAAATCTCAGCTGGGTGCGGTTGCTCATACCTGTAATCTCAGCACTTTGGGAGGCTGAGGCAGGAGGATCACTCGAGCTCAGGAGTTCAAGACCAGCCTGAGTAACATGGCAAAACTCTGTCTCTACAAAAAATTAGCCAAGTGTGGTGGCGAGCACCTGTGGTCCCAGCTACTTGGGAGGCTGAGGCAGGAGGATCACCTGAGCCTGGGAGTTTGAGGTTGCCGTGAGCCGAGATGTCACCACTGTACTCCAGCCTGGGTGAGTGAAAGAGACGCTGTCTCAAAAAGAGAAAAAGAAAAGAAAGAAAGCTAGCTTCAAATTCTTCCTCTCTTTTTCCCTTTGTTGTTTACCTGGCCACCAAACAAACCACACTTGTCTCCATTCCTTGAGGCCAGAAAACTGCCACCTGTGGCTCTACCCCGTTCATTCCTCCTGCCTCTCTCCAGGCCCCTCTATTAGGCCATGAACCCCAGCCTGGGCTGTTTCCATCACCCTGCCACTGTGGCCAAGAAAACAGGAAGCATCTGAGTCACCCATTGTCCCCCTGGGCTTTGGCTGCCTGGGCTCAAGTTCTGGAGTCAGGGAAGGACAAGGAGAGAAGAGGTTGGCTCCGCAGAAGCCAGGACTGTCCTGTGGGGCTCCGTCTTCCCACAATGTGGGACTCCAGACAGTTAGTGATCCAAGAACCTCTCCCCCGTTCTTCACACTGCCTTAAGATTTGGAATTCTCGAGTAGACTCTGCTCCCCACTGGCTGTGGGCCTGGGATTGTCTGATGGATCTTGATTTTGGTTGTAAATTAACATCACCTGGGGGTGCTTTAAAAAACTACTGACACCTGGGTTCCAGGCACGGTGCTTCAAATTAAATGTTTAAAGCTTCCCCAGGTGATTTCAAACTGCGGCCAAGCTTGAGAACGACTGGGCTGGTCATTCATCTCCCTAAGTCCAAGTCTCTCCCTGCCAAAGGGGGCTAATGATGCCTACTTTCCACAGTTGCTGGAAACAATGGAGATCCTGGTGTGTTCAGGCACATCAAAACATGTAAATGGTAATGTAATAAATCTTATGTCCACCCATGGGAGGGCTTGAGCAGAAGTGGGGTACCCTCAGGCTTTCCTCAGCCAGTAGAGCCCAGGTCAAGATGCCAGCGGCAGACATTGAGCAGCGTGCTGATGGGCATGAGCAAGCCTGTATACTGCCCCCACTGTGGCCATCCTCCAAAGTGCCCCGCACTGAGCGGGAAATTCAAGGTGAGAACAGCAGATCACCCCAGGCTCAGCCCCCTTGGGTGGAGCTGCCCAAGACCATGCGAACCCACCTCTTGCATCAGTGTGACCTGAATGTGAGACTTTGAGTCTAAGGAGATAATTTTGGAGCTTTAAAATTTGACTGCCCTGCTGGATCTCAGACTTGCCTGGGCCCTGTAACTGCTTTGTTTTGGCCAATTTCACCCATTTGGAATGGCTGTATTTACCCAATGCCTGTCCCGCCTCCATATCTAGGAAGTAATTAGCTTGCTTTGGATTTTACAGGCTCATAGATGGAAGGAACTTGCCTTGTCTCAGATGAGACTTTGAACTGTGGACTTCTGGGTTAATGCTGAAATGAATTCAGACTTTGGGGGACTGTTGGGAAGGCATGATTGGTTTTGAAATGTGAAGACATAGATTTGGAGGGGCCAGGGGCGAATGATATGGTTTGGCTGTGTCCCCATTCAAATCTCAACTTGAATTGTATCTCCCAGAATTCCCACGTGTTGTGGGAGGGACCCAGGAGGAGGTAATTGAATTATGGGAGCTGGTCTTTCCCGTGCTATTCTCGGGATAGTGAATAAGTCTCACGATATCTGATGGGTTTATCAGGGGTTTCCGCTTTTGCTGCTTCCTCATTCTGTCTTGCTGCCGCCATGTAAGAAGTGCGTTTCACCCTCTGCCATGATTATGAAACCTCCCCAGCCATGTGGAACTGTAAGTCCAATTAAGCCTCCTTTTCTTCCCAGTCTTGGGTATGCCTTTATCAGCAGCATGAAAACAGACTCATAGAGTGTGAGTTGTGAATGGAGGAGAGGGGTCAGGCAAGAGGCCAACGTCCAGGGGCCAGCACTCTCTTCCAGCGCCTTTCCCTTGAGTAAACATAACAGTACATACTGTATGATTCCATTTATGAAAAATAACAAGCATGTTTGTTTTATAGTGTAATATGAGTGTCTCATGGGTCTGTTTTTTATATCTATTGTGTCAGCTGGCCCTTCGTTATATTGTCTTGTCACCTTGTGTGCCTAGTTATCTTTTTTTTTTTTTTTTTTTTTTCCTGAGATAGGATCTCACTCTGTTTCCCAGGCTGGAGTACAGTGGCACGATTATGGCTCACTGCAGCCTCGACCTCTAGGGCTCAAGCAATCCTTCCACCTCAGCTTTCTGAATAGCTGGGACTACAGGCACATGGGAACATGCCTGGCTAATTTTTGTATTTTTTGTAAAGATGGGGTTTCACCATGTTGCCCAGGCTGGTCTTGAACTCCTGAGCTCAGGTGATCTGCCTGCCTTGCCCTCCCTAAGTGCTGGAATTACAGGCATAAGCTGCCACACCTGGCCTGGTTATATTAATATAGGATGGACATTTGTTTCAGACATTATCTTAGAAATTACTTTAGGCCTAAATGATGTCACGTTCCTTCATTTAGGACTTTAGTTAGCTTCTGCCAGGTATGTGGAGGCACTAGTAATCCAAGGTCACCTTAATCAGTTTTCAAGGATTAAGACTTTCTGACCTACCCTGGTAATTCAAAGCCAGAGCATAGTACTTGCAAGGGCCAGTTGGCTTCTGGTCACCCTTACTCTTTTTTTTTTTTTTTTTTTTTGAGGCAGAGTCTCGCTCTGTCCCCCAGGCTGGAGTGCAGTGGCACAATCTCAGCTCACTGCAAGCTCCGCCTCCCAGGTTCACGCCATTCTCCTGCCTCAGCCTCTCGAGTAACTGGGACTACAGGTGCCTGCCACCACACCCGGCTAAGTTTTTGTATTTTTAGTAGAGACGGGGTTTCACCGTGTTAGCCAGGATGGTCTCGATCTCCTGACCTCATGATCCGCCCACCTCAGCCTCCCAAAGTGCTGGGATTACAGGTGTGAGCCACCGTGCCTGGCCCACCCTTACTCTTAAAATTTAAGTCCTTTGGGTTTCCCAGCCCCAAGTGTGGGGTAATTTCCCCACTGCAAGTTCTGTTCCTTCATGCCCCCAAGACTCTCATAGGCTCTGCTCAACTTCTCAAGGTTGGCAAACTCTACCATGGCCAAAGTGGCTTCCAATGCCGGGCTCACTGGCCAGGCAATTTCTTCATATCTTCTTAGATCTTTGATGCTTTTAAGATGATTTTAAATATTTTGGCAAGTTTTAAAAGTTGCTTTCTGTAGGAAGATTGGTCTGAATAACCTAAACCTGCTTCTACTGAAAATGGAGTTTCTCTCCAACTTAGTTCTAACATTAAACTTAGGTTTTTTTTTTTTTTTTTTTCTTGAGGTGGAGTCTCACTCTGTTGCCCAGGCTGCAGTGCAGTGGCACAATCTCAGCTCACTGCAACCTGTGCCTCCCAGGTTCAAGCAATTCTCCTGCCTCAGCCTCCTAAGTCCTGGGACTACAGGAGCCCGCCACCACACCTGGCTCATTTTTGTATTTTTAAGTAGAGACAGGGCTTCCCCACATTGGTCAGGCTAGTCTCGAATCCTGGGCCTCAAGTGATCCACCCGCCTTGGCCTCCCAAAGTGCTGGGATCACAGGCATGAGCCACTGTGCCTGGCCCTAACATTGAACTTAGTTCTAACATTACAGTGTTCCTACTTTTTTTTTTGATCCTATAATTGTACATCTTTTTTTAAAACTGAAAATATTGCTATCTAACAAAATACACATATTTGCTTTTTCTAACAGTACGAAAGCAAAGTTTCCAAATAACACTTCCATGGTTTGAATGTGTCCCACAAAGTTTGTGTGTTGGAAACTTAATCCCTAATACAGCAACGTGGAGAGGGGAGACCTTTAAAAGTTAATCAGGTCATGAAGACCGTGCCCTCATGAGTGGATTGATGATGTTATTTCAAGAGTAGGTTTGTTATAAAAGTGAATTCAGCTGCTTCTTGTTCTCTCTTGTGCGTGTGCTTGCTTTCTGTTGTGTGCACACATGGTCTTTCACTCTTCCGCCTTCCCCTATGTGATGAGGCAGCACGGAGGGCTAAGTCAAGGTCTCACTAGATGCCAGCCCTTTGATCTAGGACTTGCCAGCGACCAGAACGATGTGAAATAAATTCATTTGTTATAAATTACCTATTCTCAGATATTCTGTTATAGCAACACACAGCAGACTAAGACATATACCAATATGAACAAGAAAAAACACAGCAAGCGGTATCCACCCAGCATCAATCCTGATGTTATCTGTCCCGAGTCTATGCAGTTCCTTGGGATCTTACTGTGGTCTTTCCTCAGGCTGCTGTGGATACCCCGGGGCAAGACCCTTCCCCTCTAGGCTCAAGCTACCAGAGCAAATAAAAGTAAGGGTTGGCCAGGCACGGTGGCTCACACCTGTAATCCCAGCACTTTGGGAGGCCAAGGCGGGCAGATCACCTGAGGTCAGGAGTCCGAGACCAGCCTCGCCAACATGGTGAAACCCTGTCTCTACTAAAAATACAAAAATTAGCTGGGTGTGGTGGGTGCACACATGTAGTCCCAGCCACATGGGAGGCTGAGGCAGGAGAATTGCCCGAACCCTGGAGGTGGAGGTTGCAGTGAGCCAAGACTGCACTCCAGCCTGGGTGACAGAGTGAGATACTGTCTCAAAAAAAAAAAGTAAGGGTTAGCTTCTAGATTTTCAAATTCAGCTTGCAAATCTTATTATTCTATTTATGTATGGCATTTTTTTTTTAGACGGAGTCTCACTCTGTTGCCCAGGCTGGGGTGCAGTGGCGCTGTCTCAGCTCACTGCAACATCTGTCTCCCGGGTTTAAGAAATTCTCTGCCTCAGCCTCCAGAATAGCTGGGATTACAGGCATGTGCCACCAAGCCCAGCTAATTTTTTTTGTATTTTTAGTAGAGATGAGGGTTCAGCATTTTGGCCAGGCTGGTCTTGAACTCCTGACCTCATGATCCACCCTCCTCAGCCTCCCAAAGTGCTGGGATTATAAGCGTGAGCCACCGCGCCTGTCCATATGGCAAATTTTAACAGTCTCCTTTAAGAGGTCTTCAAATATCTTTGGTTCGGTTTATAAATTTAGATAATCAAACATCTTACAATATTTTAAACTGTATTTAAAAGTTAGACATATTTGAGTATTCCAGTTTTTAACTTGACTAACAAAACTTTCCTTCCTGAGTACTGAATAATCTCTATGAAATTTTTATAAGTTAAATTTATAAAAAGTAAACATCTAAATATGGAAAATTAAAATAAGATGAATTTAAAGTTCTCTTAAGTCTTCTAATATTGTGCATAAACTTAGTAAGATTTCAACTTAAAACCCTCAGCTTATTCCATTTACTTTTGGTTTTTAGTGATAAGGTTATAACTTGAAAAGAGCAAATTGTCTTATACAAGTATTACAGACTACCAAACACACACACATTACCTAACACCCTCTTAACACCAAAATATGAGTGTCGCAGCCAAGTAGCCCACCTGTAGCAGCTCAAGGGGTTCACCTTGCCCACTAGCTAGACAGAGCTGATTTATCAAGATGGGGAATTGCAATAGAGAAAGAGTAATGCATGCAGAGCTGGCTGTGCGGGAGACCACAGCCTCCCAAGTAGCTGGGATTACAGGCATGTGCCACCTTGCCTGGCTAATTTTTATAGAGATGAGGTTTCACCATGTTGCCCAGGCTGGTCTTAAACTTCTGACCTCAGGTGATCCACCTGCCTCGGTCTCCCAAAGCGCTGGGATTACAGGTGTGAGCCACCGTGACTGGCCCCCTCATTCATTCTTCAAACAGCTCCTGTAACACCATGTCGAGGGCCATGGCGGTGAATGAGACTGAGTCTCCACCCTCACAGAGCTCCCACGCAGGGAGAGCCACAGATGGCAGCCATGCTGTGCTGCAGTAAAAGCAGTGACAGACAGCTGTGCAGAGTATGCCTCCAGCACCGAGGGGAGACGGTGGGACGGAGTGGGAGGTCAGGAAGGGGCTTGGAACACACAGACTGACAAGTCCTGGGATATTTGTGCGGACAGAACAACAGACTGTTTAAAACATGGCATGGTCAGCCTGGAAAACACAGAACGAATGGTTGCCGTGCCTGAGGGCCCTTGGTGGGGCGGCAGAGAGACCCCAGGTGGGGCTGGTGGGGATCACATCGGAGCCTGGTCTGTCGGTCAGCGTGGACTCAGGCAGGCTGGGGTCCAGCCTCAACCATGTCTAGTGACCTCAGTTTCTTCATCTGAACAATATCATTCACACTAGAACCTTCCTCCCCATAGGGAGGCAGAGGAGTGCAGGGAGAGCAGGCTATGTCCAGGAAGCTGACCTCAGCAGGTCAGCTGGGCTCCAGCCAGTGCAGCCACTGTGCGGCTGAGCCCACTCACCTTCAAGGAAATCTCCTTCCCAATCCCCACTTTCCTTTTTTCTTCCTCTTCTTTCTTCTCCTCCTCCTCCTTTCTCCTTCTCCCCCACTCCTCCTTCTCCCCTACTCTTCCTCCTTCTCCTCCTCCTCCTCCCCCTCCTCCCCCTCCTCCCCCTCCTTCCCCTCCTTCCCCTCCTTCTCCCCCTCCCCCTCCTCCGCCTCCCCTTCCCCCTTCTCCCCCTCCCCTTCCCCTTCTCCCCCTCCCCACTTCCCTTCCCCCTTCTCCCCCTCCCCACTTCCCTTCCCCCCTTCTCCCCCTCTCCTTCCCCCTTCTCCCCCTCCCCATTCTCCCCCTCCTCTTCCTCCTCCTCCTTCTCCCCTTCCTCTTCCTCCTTCTCTCCTTCCTCTTCCTTCTCCCCTTCCTCCTCCCCCTCCTCCTTCTCCTCCTCCTCTTTCTTCCTCTTCTTCTTCCCCTCCTCCTCCTGCTTCTCCTTCTCTTTCTTCCTCTTCTCCTCTTCCTTCTCCTCCTCCTTCTCTTCCTCCCCCTCCTTCTCTTCCTCCCCCTCCTCCTCCTTCTCTTCTCTCTCTTTTTTTTTTTTTTTTTTAGACAGGGTCTTGTTCTGTCACCCAGGCTGGAGTGCAGAGGTGTGCACTGTAGCCTTGACCTTCTGAGCTCAAGTGATCTGCCCACTTTGGCCTTCCAAAGTGCTGGGATTGCAGGTGTGAGCCACTGTGCCTGGCCACCTGCTTCCCTTCTTATATGAAGTATTGTCGGTGCCTCTTTACCATTCTGAAATGAATGGTATAACCATTCATTTCAGTATAACCAACCCACAGACGTAATTAAATATATATTTTCATAATTGTCATATGAAGGAGAAATAAAAGGAAAGCAATTGATAATGAATAAAATGAAATGTACTTCAGTCTGTAAATATTTTGAGCATCACTGCATTAGGAAAACTTTGTAATGTTTAATTACTCCCAGCTTTTAGCTATAAACAGAGGCACTGAGAAGGTGACAAGTGATATGCAGGTGGATACAAGGTGTTATTCTGGTAAGTCAACTACCTGAGATGGTTTTCTGAGAGAGGAATATTTCTTGATAAAATTCTACACTAAACAAAGTATAAACATGTAAACGACATTTACATAGTAGTTACATTCCCGGCAGCGCAGCTCCACCTCTCCCTCTGCCCATTCAAACTTGGCTCCCTTCCCTTCACAGGAGTTGATCCCAAGGGCTCTTTTTAATAAAGCCCTACAGCCTAAACTGCATGGCAGAGCCTGCTTTCCAGAGAACCCCGTCCGTGACACATGGCATTGGACAGCGTAGGTTACTCATGTGACTGAAGTCCTGGGAAGGGGAGCTCATTCCTGCTGGGGGCATTTGGGAGGAATGGGGCTGACTTGAAGGATAGGTAGGGCTTTAACAGTCTGAGACAGGAGGAGAAGGTCATTGTAGCTGGCCATTATCGTTGTCACTGTAAGGATGTGGCTTTGCAGTAGCACTTTATTCACACATTTCACAGGGGCCAGGGAATGGTGAGTCCTGGGGAATGGTGAGTCCTGGGGAATGGTGAGTCCTGGGGAATGGTGAGGTCCTGGGGCTGTGATGGAAGAGGAGGCTAGACTGGGGTAAAATGCACTTTATTTACAGGGCAATGGAGAGTCAGTGGGAAGAGAGATGACAGGTAGGCATTTTCAGAAAAGTCTCTGGTACAAATCCATGCTGTATTAAGAGAGTTTGTACCATTGCTGACTTCTGGGTGAGATACCATGAGGCCTGCCCAGAGCGGGGACCATGGGAATGCAGATGTGAGAGATTCAGGAGTGGAAGGCGCTGAACAAGGTGATGGTTGGGTATGGGAGTGGGACACAGGGAAGGGCCAGAGATGGCCCCAAGCCAGCCCCAGCCCAGATCCAAGCATGCAGAGGGTAGCCACTGAGCAGGCATGGGTGGCTGCAGGGGCCATGGTTTTCCTCCTTCCTTGAGTGAGGAGGTAGCTTTGTCCAGGGTCCGCTTGGGGGTGCAGGGTCAGCCTGTGGGGCACATCAGGCCTGGGGATTCCAGCCTCTCTCAGCGGTCTGTCTGAGGAGAGGGGCCCTGAGAGGAAGGGCTGATATATTAGGGTAACAGTAGCTAAGGCAACACGGAACTCCCCCCAGCACACACACCCATTTCAATGGCTTAATCCATTAACAGTCTGATTTTCACTCCTGAAACGGTCCCATGCAGGTGTTCCTGGCTGGCCGGCAGCTCTCTTCATGGTGATTCAGGGATCTGGGCTCCTTCTAGCCTGTAGTTCTGTGAGCCTCTAAAGGCCTTGGTGTTCTGCACGTTCCATGGATAGATGGGGAAAGAGGGACACATTCCCTTCTTACCTGCCTTGACCAGGAAGTAACACCCATTACTTCTCACATCCCATTGCTGAGAACCAGTCATGGGGCCACACCCAGATGCAAGGCAGCCTGGGAAATGTGGTCCTTGGTCAGGCGGCCCATCCCAATGACAGTGCCACACCTGCGAAGGGAGCACAGTGTTTGGTAGACAGGTAGCCGTCTCTACCACAGCTGGTGCCAGCCAGCAGGAAATGCCCTTAGTCCCCGGCGGGCTTCCATAAACAGGTGGACACCTGGAAGTGTTGAGGGGACCTGGAGGTGCCTTGAGGCTGAGATCTGCCCGCAATAGACAAGGGGCTGTAGCGCGTGTGGAGCGTGAGCCATGCATGCACCTTCATATGTGATGTGGCACTTGTATGCTCTGTATTATACACAACCTTTCGTTTCAAGAAAAGAAAACTGGCTCAAAGGAGTCTGAGTTCTGTGAGGCTTGCAGGCCCAAACAGCCATGAGTGTGGGACTTCAGTCATGGCCTCCTCCCTGTACCCATGCCTGGGGACAACTGTTTAAAGGCATTTTGTTCCTGAGAGCTGCCTCACCCATTATCTTCATTTTCCTAGAATTTGTCATACAAAGAACAATGTGGCTGGGCACGGTGGCTCGAGCCTGTCATCCCAGCACTTTGGGAGGCCGAGGTGGGCAGATCACCTGAGGTCAGGAGCTTGAGACCAGCCTGACCAACATGGAGAAACCTGGTCTCTACTAAAAATACAAAATTAGCCGGGCATGGTGGTGCATGCCTGTAATCCCAGCTACTTGGGAGGCTGAGGGAGGAGAATCACTTTAACCTGGGAGGCAGAGGTTGCAGTGAGCCAAGATCGCACCATTGCACTTCAGCCTGGACAACAAGAGTGAAACTCTGTCTCAAAAAAGAAAAAAGGAACAATGTATAGACAATCAATAGCTTATGTCATTTTATGTAAATTACTGGTAAACAATTCAGGAACTACCTCTTCTTTTTTCCTTTAAAACCCACTTGTTTTGACCAGGCAGGGTGATGCATGCCTGTAATCCCAGCACTTTGGGAAGCTGAAGTGGGAGGATTGCTTGAGCTTAGCAGTTTGAGGCCAGGGTGGGCAACATGGCAAAACCCCACCTCTACAAAAAATACAAAGATTAGCTGGGTGTGGTGGTGCGGCACCTGTAGTCCCAGCTACTCAAGAGGCTGAGGTGGGAGGATGGCTTGAGCCTGGGAGGTTGAGGCTGCAGTGAGCTGAGATCACGCCATTGCACTCCAGCCTGGGTGACGGAGTGAGACCCCATTTCAAAACAAAACAAAATACCCACTTGTAACCACTGCTAATTGGAGTGTATATTCAGGTCAACTTGAATCTATGCTTCCAGGTAGCCACTCTCAAATTTGGCCCAAATAAACTGTCTACTTATATTAATTCCGCCTCAGCTTCTTCCTTTTAGGTTGACAGTTTTCTGTTCCTTCTTTGTCTTTTTCTTTTTTATTGTTTGGCCCGTCCCCCTCAGTTTTCTTTTCCAGCATAACAAATTACCACATATTTAGCAGCCTAAAATAACATCCATTGATTAGCTCACAGTTCTGTGGGTCAGAGTCCAGGTGAGAATGACTGGATTCTCTGCTTAGGGTTTCAGAGGGCTGAAATCAAGATGTTGGCTGGGCTGGGCTCTTATCTGAAGGTTATCTGCTTCCAATCTCCTTCAGGTTGTTGGCAGAATTTAGCTCCTTCAATTGTAGGACTGCAGTCTCTGTTTTCTTGCTGGGTCAGCTAGGGCTTGCTCTCAGCAACTGGCAGCCACTCTGTATTGTGTGTGGCCCCTCCATCTTCAAAGCCAGCAATGGTGCATTGAGTTCTTCAGATGCTTCGAATCTCGGACTTCTCCAGCTCTCGGTACCTGAAGTTCATGTTTATTTACTTCTTTTCTGTCTCTGTTTCCCGGAATATAAACTCTGCAAGAGCAGAAATCTTGTGTTTTGTTTAATACTGCACCCAGCAACTAGATTGCTGCCTAACACATAGTAGGCATTCAACACGTTTCTCGAATGAATGAAGGGATGGATATTGAATAAATGAATCACAGGATATGGCATGTGGCAGGAGTTTGGTAACCTTCCTCAAGGTGGCCGTAGTAAAAGATTTGGGCACTTTCCCAGGGCAAGGAGGTCAGCATATCTGGGTACCCCCTTTCCCCAAAGGGGAGGAGAACTCAGGAAGCAGTTGTTGAATGATGAAGGGGTAGGGCAGCACTGGATTGGGACTCCAAAGACCTAGATTTGAGTCCTGTCTGTCCTATCGCTAGCCATTGGACACAGATGCTTCTGGCTCCCATCCCTTCCTGGTTGCTCTCTGAGAGGTCTGGTACCTGGCTGGAACTGGGCCACTTAGGTCAAGGACCCATGGTAGGTTCTGCTCCTCACTGTCAGGGGCATTAGCCTTTTGATACTAATTTTCTTTTCTGCAAAGTAGGCATAATCATATTACAAAAGGATATTGTGAGAATTAAGTAAGAATTAATATACTCAACAAATATTTTTCAGGCACCTACTCCATGCCAGCCACAGTTCTGGGCCCCGGGGATATCGTAGCAAAGATAACAGCAAAGATGACATGTGCTTGCAGGGTCCTAGCGGAACATCAGGCATATAGCCTGTGCTTGGGAGGTAGTCAGAGTCACTGGCTTTAGACAGACATTTAAGGCCCTCATGCTGAGGCCCTTTTTCTTCCTCCAAGTCTCTGTGCTTTCGCCATCCCTCTTCCTGCTGCTGCCTGGCGCAGACAGCCTCCTGCACCTTCCCCCATGCCCAAGAGCAGACATCTCCCCTTTCTCACTGGGAGGATACTGCTGCCTCCCCTGAGCTCAGGTGGGCAAAGTGATGGCAGCATCGGTGTCTCCGCCATCAGCTCCATCCAAGTATTCAGGGAATTTGTCCTTAGATGACTCCTGGGACATTTAAAGCAATTAAGGGATGAGGTGGATCATACCTGTAATCCCAGCACTTTGGGAGGCTGAAACAGGAGGATCTCTTGAGCCCAGGAATTCAAGACCAGCCTGGCCAACATGGCAAAACCCTGTCTCTACAAAAAGTTAAAAAGTTAGATAGGTGTGAGCCGGGCGCGGTGGCTCACGCCTATAATCCCAGCACTTTGGGAGGCCGAGGCGGGTGGATCACGAGGTCAGGGGTTCAAGACCAGCCTGACCAACATGGTGAAACCCCGTCTCTACTAAAAATACAAAAAAATTAGCTGGGCGTGGTGGCGGACACCTGTAATCTCAGCTACTCAGGAGGCTGAGGCAGGGGAATTGCTTGAACCTGGGAGGTGGAGGTTGCAGTGAGCTGAGATCGCACCACTGCACTCCAGAGCAAGACTCCGTCTCAAAAAAAAAAAAAAAAAGATAGGTGTGATCCTGTCATCCCAGCTACTTGGGAGGCTGAGGTAGGAGGATCATGGGAGCCCAGGAGTCCGAGGCAGCAATGAGCCGTGATCGCGCCACTGAACTCCAGCCTGAGTGACACAGCAGACTGTGTCTCAAAGCAATTAAGACAAATATTTATTGATGTCCAGCTATGTGCTGTGTCCAGTTCCTCCAGGTAGCCTTCCCAGACTGCCCACAGCAGGGCATGATCCGTCTGAGCAGCCAGTCTGGCCTGCCTTGTCTCCTGTAGCACTTTGCGCCCCACCCCACTGGGAGTCCTTATCTTATCTCCATTCCTGCTCCCTGGCTGGGAGGGCTGCTAGGGTAAGTTGCCTGAGGAAGCAATTGATTGAAGTCTTGCAAATTCCAGCTTTGACCCCTGCAACTCTTCACACTTGAGAAAATCGAGGCCAAAATAGAGTCTTCTGTTTTGCAGTTGCCATTCTAAGGCTCTAACCTCTACCCTTTCTCTTCCTGCTACTCCAAATGACTCCTTTATCCACATCTTTAATTCCAGTCCCATTCCACTGCCTGCTGCCACCCCAACTCACATATCCTCTCCAGTTCCCTAGTGTTAAGAAACCGTCCTTCCACCCTGCCCTACAGATGCCTGATGAGTGAATAGATGATGCTGGCAGGTGAGCATGGTGGGAAGAGGCACGCTGGGATCCCGGCCTCTGCCCTGCCTCGCTGTGTGACTGAGGGGGAGACCTATAGTCTCTGGGAGCCCAGGCTCCCTATGGGTTAAACTGGGAAGGTTACCTTATTGTCGTGGGGGCCCTAGTATGACGCAGCCTGGTTGGAGTGCAGAGAGCTATAGAGGAGGACATGGGGAGGCCATCTGTCTGTGGGTCAGAAAAGGCTCTGGATAGGAGTCACTCTCAGGAAGAGAGGCAGGCCCGGGAGGTGGCCCAGGACAAAGTTGGCTCTCAGAGGGGAGGGGTCACCTGGGCACAACAGGGAGCCTTGGTTGTCAAGGGAGAGGGGACTTGATTCCAGCCAAGGGAGAAGAACATTTTTTAACAGTGGAATAAATTCGTGTTTATGAGCTGTTCTTTCCTGTTACATAAGAGTCTTTATGAGATACGCTTTGGGAATCTCCAGACATACTTAGGGAAACTTGGCAGAGGACTGGCCAGGTGGCCTTGGCAGGAAGGGACCACAGCCTGGGAAACATGATGGTTCATACACACATCGAAGCTCTGAATGACACAGTGTCACCAGTGCCACTAACCAATGCCTCCTTCCCTCCTGAGAGTAGGGGCTGCTGCTTCTGCCTGTTTGTGGGTCCTGTAAGGTCCACCTAAGCAGCTACCCCATAGGAGACACTCATGGTTGCAGATTAAAGGGAATATCTGCACAGGCATGCCACGCATGCGTGCTGATCCTCCCTCTGGGGACCATCTTGGCTGCCATTCCTTCAGCCCAGGTAGTAGAGAGCTGACCTGGTAGAAAGGATCACAGAGAACCTGGTGCCTGTCTACTGAGAGCGGGAGGCTGCAGACCTCAGGGAAGAGGAATTCAGGCCGTCTGAAAGCAGAGTGAGGATGGAAGAAGGGGAAAAGGCCGCATTCTATCTTAGCACAGAGTAACCAGGCATGAACACACGCATGTGTGAATGTACATGTGTGTGTGCTTGCTTTTGCACGTATGTGTGCAGCAGGAACCCAGGAGACTGACATTTCAACGGCTGAGCTCCAAGTCAACTCCCAAGAAATTTCTAAATCAAAAGACATTTTGTCTTGCCTCCTGCTGTATCCCTCGTATCCTCAGAAATGACTAGCAGGCCGGCTGGCTGGCTGGATTTCAGGTACTGAGGCAAGGTCACTGGTGCTCACAGCCAGGGGTCCTGTTTGGAGGGTCCCTGCCAGGCACCCCATCCCCCCAGCCCTGCCCCTTTGCCCAGAGGCCCCCTAAGCTCCTACTTTGCTGCTCTGCCATTGTCAACGCTCCGCCTCCGTCTTAAGGTCTGAGGTGGCTGTTTGTCAGGTCCTGGCCTGTGGGAAGGGTAGAAGCAGGAGTGGAGGTGTGCGCATCCCCTTTTAGGGCACAGCCCGAAAGTTGCCTCTGTCCCAAGTGCTCCTGCCCACGATGACAGAGCTCAGTCACATGGTGCCACCTAGCTGTAAAGCAGGCTGGAAAAGGTGAGCTTTAGCTAGTGGCCGTGGACCCAGCCAAAACACAGGGTTCTGTTGCTAACGGAAGGAGAAAATGGGTATTGGAGGACAGTTAGCAGTTTTGTCCACAAAGTGAGAGAGAGTGAATGTGGAGGCTGGGACACCAGGCAAGAGGCCACTGCGGTATTCCAGGTGAGAGATTATGGTGGTCCAGACTAGGAGGTGGCAGCCAGATGAAACAACTGGGAAGATTCTGGAAATATGGAGAAGGTAGGATCCACAGGATTTGGTATTAAATACTGAGGATGAAGGAGAAGGCGGAATCAGGGACAACATCTGTGTATCTGGCATGAACGTTTGGCACACTTATTTAGCACACATTTATCAAGTCCATCCCACTTAGCAGGCACCAGGCCCCAGTCCTACTGCAGACATGTGGCACCATCTCTGTCCTCAAGGGCATTGGAGGAGAAAGTGTAAGCCCAGGAAACATGGGGAGAACTGCTAGATGGTTGGAAATCAGTTAGGACTGACTGTGGGTGGACAGGATTCCAGGGGAAGCAGAGATTGTCTCAAACATAGGGACCATTTGGTAGGGCTGCACACTCCTAGGGAAGAAGGCAGGCATTCCAGGCAGGTAAGCAGGAGGACTCAAGACTTGAAGGTGGCCTAAGTTATCAGAAAAACCTTTCTGGTGCTGGCAGTGATGGCCATGGTGCAGCAGCAGGAGATCTGGCTTTGGAACCAGATGGTTCTTAATTCAAATCCTGGCTCTGTTCTCATGCGTTGCTGGTGAAATTGTAAATTGGATGAGCCTCTATGGTAGACTATTTGGCATTCTTAATCAAAACTACAAACACACATACCTCTGTAGGAATTTATTCTACAGATATGCTCACTTATGTGTGAAGCAACAAATACACAAGGCTATTCACTGCAGCATTAATTTTGTAAATGCAAAAGACTGGAAACAACCCAAATGTCCACCAGTAGGGGACTAGGTAAATAGGATATACAGTTGATCCTTGGGTAACATGAGTTTGAACTGTGAAGTCCACCTATACATGGATTCTTTTCAATGAATATATTGAAACTTTTATTGGAGATTTGCCACAATTTGAAAAAACTCACAGATGAATTGTATGTGTAGCCTAGAAATATTGAAAAAAATTAAGAAAAAGGTATGTCATGAATGCCTAAAATATATGTAGATACTAGTGTATTTTATCATTTACTACCATAAAATGTACACATATCCATTATGAGAAGTTAAAATTTATCAAAACTTACACATATACTTAAGATCATATATGGCACCATTCACAGTTAAGAGAAATGTAAACAGATGTAAAGATGCAGTATTAAATCATAACTGCATAAAATTAACTCTGGTATGCACACTACTACTGTAATAATTTCATAGCGACCTCCTGTTGCTATTGCAGGGAACTCAACTATTGCACGTATCTGCTTAGATCACTGAATGACGCTAATCATCTCTGCATGAGCAGTTATCTCTCCAGTAAATTGCATGTGGCAGACAAAGCGATCTCTCACAGCTCTGGTGTGTTTTCAATTGCGTTTAGTGCAATACCATAAACCTTGAATCACATAATGGGACCCACATGAAGTGCCGCTAGTGATGCTGGAGGTGCTCCCAAGAAGCAGAGAAAAGTCATGACATTACAAGGAAAAGCTGAATTGCTTGATATGTACTGCAGATTGAGGTCTGCAGCTGCAGTTGCTGCCATGATTCAAATAGATGATTCATCTTGTAAACAGACATCGCAAACTTATGGTATTCATATTGATAAATACAGTTCAGTACTGTCAATGCATTTTCTCTTTTCTTTCTGTTTTTTTTTTCTTTTTTTTTTAGACAGTGTCTCATTCTGTTTCCCAGGCTGGAGTGCTATGGCACGATCTTGGCTCACTGCAGCCTCTGCCTCCCAGGCTCAAGTGATCCTTCTGCCTCAGCCTCCCAAGTAGCTGGGACTACAGGCGTGCACCACCACATCCAGCTAATTTTTGTATTTTTAGTAGAGAGGGAATCTTGTCACGTTGGCCAGGCTGGTCTCGAACTGCTGGCTTCAAATGATCCACCTGTCTTGGCTTCCTAAAGTGCTGGGATTACGGGTATGAGCCACTGCACCTGGCCTCCTTAGGATTTTCTTTTTTCTTTTCTTTTTCTTTTTTTTTTTTTTTTCCAGACGGAATTTTGCTCTTCTTGCCCAGGCTGGAGTGCAATGGTGCAGTCTCGGCTCACCACAACCTCTGCCTCCCGGGTTCAAGTGATTCTCCTGCCTCAGCCTCCTAAGTAGCTGGAATTAAAGGCGTCTGCCACCAGGCCCGGCTCAGGGTTTCTCCATGTTGGTCAGGCTGGTCTTGAACTCCTGACCTCAGGTGATCTGCCCACCTCAGCCTCCCAAAGTGCTGGCATAACAGGTGTGAGCCACCACGCTCTGCCAGGATTTTCTTAATAATATTTTATTTTCTTTAGGTTACTTTATTGTGAGAAGACAGTATATAATACATATACAAAATATGTGTCAATTGGCTATGTTATTGCTAGGTTTCTAGTAGATTATTAGTAGTTAAGTTTTGGGGTAGTCAAAAGTTATACATGGATTTTTGACTGTGCAGGGGATCAGCACCCCAACCCCCAGGTTGTTCAAGAGTCATCTGTATTTATGCAATGGAATACTATGTGAAAAAGTATGAAGTGGCCAGGCGCGATGGCTCACACCTATGATCCCAGCACTTTGGGAGGCCAAGGCAGGTGGATCACCTGAGGTCAAGAGTTCGAGACCAGCCTGGCTAACATGGTGAAACCCCGTTTCTGCTTGTGGCCAGCCGGAGCTTTCAGCAGGATGTAATCAGGGCCAGGAGCTTGAAACCAGCCTGGCCAACATGGTAAAACCCTGTCTCTACTAAAAATACAAAAATTAGCCAGGCATGGTGGTGCATGCCTGTAATCCCAGCTACTCAGGAGGCTGAGACAGGAGAATCACTTGAACCCGGGAGATGGAGGTTGCAGTGAGCCGAGATCAGGTCACTGCACTCCAGACAGAGTCTCGCTCTGTCACAGGGGGAAAAAAAAGTGAAACTGTTCTTAGCTCACAGGCTGTACAAAAATAGGCAGTGTGGCCTTGTGGCCTTCGATCCATAGTTTGTAGACAAGTCCCCTATCCCCTCAAATTCTCTGATAGGCAGAAAAGGCACCTCTGGCACCAATGACTTCATCTGTCTAGATCTTTGCCTCCCGGAGGCCAGTGGCAATGATGCTAATACCTGTCCCCACTGCCTGGGTGCCTATTTGCAGAATAAAGGAGGAAGGGGTGGACCCCTGGGCTCTGTTCCCTGATAACTCCAAGACCTGTGAAGATCCGGCTCCTTCTAAATTAGAAGCAGGACTTCTCAAGAGCCTGACCCTCCTAAGTTGGGCCAGGAACTGGGGTCATCTCGGGGTAGGAAGAGGGGCAAAGTTTTGCCCCAAGGCTGCCGCTCTTCCTCTCTGTCCTCCACGGGTTTCAAGCCTGCCTCTGGGCCAGCCTCCGACACAGGCAGCTGAGGTGGCGTCAGGGGCGCTGGGCTCAGAGAGGGATGAGGAGGCTGACATATACCTGGGCCTGCCTTCCTGTGGTAGGAATGGGGTTGAGAGATTTTCTTGAAAGTCTGTGGGTGGAAGGCTCCGATGAGGTAGACTGTGCTGACCACTTCCTTCCAAGATAGTGTCTCTGATCTCCTCTCTGTTCTTTAGTTTTGGCTGATCTCCTCTTCCCTACCCTCTTTTCTTCCTCCACTCTTTGAACCTGTCTCTGTTTCCTTCCTCTCTAGTCCCCCAGCACGCCCACTCTGCTGCCTCTGAACTTTTGCTCAGATAGCTCTCTCTGCCTGCCATTCCTGTCTCCCTTTCCCACCGGAAGTTACCATCTTTCTGATCCCATCTCTTCGCTCCAGTGGGCCGGCCTGGGAGCTGTCTTCCAGATGATGAGCACATGGAGCTGGCCTGATGAGAACCACACCCCAGTTCTGTGGTCCCCAATCGCCCGGAGGGCACCTCCAGACCCCTCAGCCTGGCATTCAAGGCCTCTCATGGTCTGTCTCCGGCTGCCTTCCCATCCAACTGCCGCTTACTGCCCTCAGAGTGCTGGGAGGGGAGGGAATAGTGTAACCTAGGGCTGGCCAATAGAAATATAATGCAAGCCACATGTGGAATTTTTAGTAGCCATATTTATTTATTTTTTTTGAGACAGAGTCTCACTCTGTCACCCAGGCTGGGGTGCAATGGCATGATCTCGGCTCACTGCAACCTCCTCCTCCCAGGTTTGAGTGATTCTCCTGCCTCAGCCTCCTGAGTAGCTGGGGCTACAGGTGCCCACCACCATGCCTGGCTAATTTTTTATTTTTAGTAGAGATGGGGTTTCACCATGTTGGCCAGGCTGGTCTTGAACTCCTGACCTCAAGTGGATCTGCCCACCTAGGCCTCCCAGAGTGCTGGGATTACAGGTGTGAGCCACTGTGCCTGGCCTGCCACATTTAAAAAGTAAAAATGGGATTAATTTTAATAATATACATCGTGGAACCCATTATATTTCAAATGTTATTTCAACATGTAATTGATATAACATCATTAATGAGATATTTCATGCTTTTTTCTACCAAGTCTTTGAGATCTGGTGCATGGTTTATGCTCACAGCACATTGCCATTTGCGGGAGCCAACCTCAGGTTCCCAGAAGCCACACATGGCAGGTGGCCCCTGTACTGCAACAGCTCAGGCCCTGCCTAACCCTAACCCCCAACCCTTCACCCCCAAAAAGGTAGGTGTAATAGAAGGTCCTGTGGGGATTAAACTTGCGAGGGTTTTCTTTTTGCTTTCCCAGGGTAGACGTGAAGGGAGATTATACCTGTTAGAAGCTTGGTGTATGCTCACAGTCCTGGGCATACAGGACTCAACGAAGTCTTGTCCAGGAACCGGGGAATGGGCAGCTCTTTGTGTACAAGGGTTATAAAAGGAGAGGTTTTGACATGGGTCCTTAGAAGAGAACCAGGTGTCTGCATCAGGCATGTGTGTGTATGTGTGTGTGTGTGTGTGCGTGCATGCACGTGCGTTGCAGGCAGCTCATTACCCTGGAGGACAGGGGAGTGGGCTCTTGTCAGCACAGCTTGGAACAGGAAAGCTATGCTCTGGAACCCTGTGGAGTCCTGGCTAGGGGCGGCCCCTTCCCGTTATGGGCAGCAGGAAAGTTTCTAGGAGGGGGACCTGGGAGTCCTATCTTTTCCTTTCACCACCTCCTTCCATCCCTCCCTTTTTCATGCCCCCTTTCTCTCCTTGCCCCAGAACAAGGTGAGCGCCGCAGGTGCAAAGGCCCATATCTACCTGCTTCTCCTTGGAATGCCTGGGCTCTGAGTGGCTCTGAGGAGAGTCCTGGGAGAAGGGGCTGCAGAGGCCGGATTCCATCCACTTGGAGGCCTGACTTCCAGGCACGGAGCCCCTCATACACTTGCACATTGCAACTGAGCAGGCAACCCGGTTAACCTGTGGCTTCAGACACTAGCACCTTCCCCTCAGTCACTTATAAAATGTGTGTGGGTGTGGGAAGGGGATCCCAGACTGAGGGTGGTACAGGGGGCTGTCTGGGGCACTGGGCTGATGGCTGGGGTCTCTAGGACAGGCCTGGTATAAAGGGTCATTCATTGTGACAGGTGTGCAGTGGGTACTGGCCTGGTCGTGGCCAGCTGGAGCTTTCAGCAGGATGTAATCAGGGCTGAGGTGCAGCCCTCCCTCCTGAGCTCGAGCTGTGCTCTTGGCAGAAGTCACTGTTTCAGACTGGAACACCGTGTTGGTAACAGAAAGGCAGCCTGGCCTGGCCAACTAACCATACAGCTAGAAGGTCACCTCGGTGACCAGCTGGTGCAGCCTCTCATGGTACGGATGGGCAAATGGAGGCCACTCGTGGAGGGAGAAACTGAAGACGGACTCAGGGTGAGGGAGTGCGCCACACTGTATCTGAACCAGCCCATTCACAGCTCTCCGAGGTGGGGCTCGTTCCTCCTATTTTACAGATGGGAAGAGCCAGGTTCAGAGGCATTGAGCTTGGTAGACGCTTGTGGCTGGCAAGTGGAAGAGCCATGTTCCAACCCCATGACAGTGATGCACCTGCACCTCCTGATGGGAGCTCATCTTTCCTTCAGTGTCTCTCCCCTTCCTCCAGAACCTTGTATCTCAGAGTTTGGGAACAGGAAGGGAGAATTTCAGGGAGTGAGCCTGGCAAAGTAGCAGGAGCATCAGTCCAGTGACTTAGGTGAGTGAGAACTAGAACTTTATTTTTCTATCATTTTACTTAGTGTCAGTTCAAGCCCTCTTGGAGAATGGGAAGCAGAAGAGGGAAATGGCACAAACTCAATGTCAGGTGGTTTGAATTACTCCCCTTTGCCCCAAGAAGTGGTCTCAGACCAGGTGGCTCTCTCCTGACTATATATAGTGCCATTTCTAGGGACCCCAGAGTCATTCTGCTGCTTGGGCATTGGTGGCACCCAGACACTTCTGTGAAGTGTTCATAGCCCTGTCTAGACATGTGCCCACCCAACCCCATCCCCACCAATTCTCCCTCAAGATCTCCTGCTGTCCTAGGGGGTTCACTTTGGGTGCAGCTCTCCTTGGTTCCTGGACCCTTGGGTTCAGCAGCTTCCCAGGACATCTCAGATTTCATATTGATGGTTTCCATGATCTCCCCTCCCTGCAGCCTGAGGGATGATGGGTCAGCAAGGGAAGTGGGGAGGTTTTCCTCTGGACTTCTAGGGACAGACCACTGGCATGGGAAGAGCACCCACTCTGGTCCCTGGCTGCTCTGCTGATGGGGTGGGAGTGGGGGCACTGTTCTGAGGGTCTCTTAGCATGCAGGTGGTTTCCATTCTCTTTCTTGTGGACAGTTCACATATTGCTCTGACATCATTAGTCAGCCTCAATCTCCCAGGGCCATGGGGGTCTGTGCCCCACCAGGCTCTGGAAGCCTTCACTTTTTGTATAGAGCACCTTGGCATAAGTGACTCCATCTTAGAAAAGGACTCCACCTTACATTTCAAAAGGCATCAAACCAACAGGGTCTAGATATTTGCCTAATCAGTAGAGATAACACCCAAACAGATAAGGGCATCACCCTTTACTATCAATCCTCAACAGAGGACTCAAGGACCATAAAATGAGCAAGATTTCACCACCTAGACACTGCTGTCTTGACAGACCCTGTCTTGCTGTCACTTGGGATCAGCACCCAGCATCTGCCGCTGAAGGCTCTGCCCAAATCAAAGACTCTTCCTTGCAAGATGTTAATGACTACCCGGATTAGACCAGGACTGATTCATTAACCCTTTTTCCTCTCTCCTTTTCTTTTCTTTTTTTTCTTTTTCTTTTTCTTTTTTTTTTTGAGATGAAGTCTTGCTCTGTCACCCAGGCTGGAGTGCAGTGGTACCATCTCGGCTCACTGCAACCTCTGCCTCCTGGGTTCAAGCAATTCTTGTGCCTCAACTTCCCGAGTAGCTGGGATTACAGGCGCACCCACCACCCCCAGCGAATTTTTGCTTTTTTAGTAGAGACGGTGTTTCACCATGTTGGCCAGGCTGGTCTCAAAATCCTGACCTCAGGTCATCTGCCCGCTTCAGCCTCCCAAAGTGCTGGGATTACAGGTGTGAGACACCACGCCCAACGTCCTTTTTTTTTTTTTTTTTTTTTTTGAGACAGAGTCTCGCTCTGTCGCCCAGGCTGGAGTGCAGTGACACGATGTTGGCTCACTGCAGCATCCACCTCCCAGGTTCAAGCGATTCTCATGCCCCAGCCTCCCAAGTAGCTGGGATTACAGGCAACCGCCACAACACTAGGCTAATTTTTGTATTTTTAGCAGAGACAGGGTTTCACCGTGTTGGTCAGGGTGGTCTCAAACTCCTGACCTCATGATCTGCCTGCCTCGGCCTCCCAAAGTGCTGGGATTACAGGTGTGAGCTACCGTGCCTAGCCTCTCCCCTTTTCTTTTGATGTTCATTGTTACTGTTTGGTGTGAAATTTTAATCCATAACATTATATGTGAAATATACTACAGTGTATAGTTTGCAGTATGGACTGACTTGTTGAATGGCTTGAGCCTGTGTGCACATGGCTCTACCAAGTGAACCGAGAGTGCTAAGAATTGCCTCCTTGGGAACTCCATGGTGCTCGTGGCTTTTATGATTGAAATAACATCAGTAAAAGTCTGACCTCGTGGAAAGACAATGTGTGTGGACCTGGTTATGTCTGAGCTTATGCCGCTCCTGACACTTTCACCGGTCAACGCAGGGAGAAGGGGCAGGCTGGTTTGCCCAGGACTGGAGTGGGGTGGTTCCTGGGAAGATGAACTTTCAGTCCTAAAACAGACATAGCCCGGGCGAGGGGGCTCGCCTCTATAATCCTAGCATTCTGGGAGGCCAAGGCAGAGGATTTCTTGAGCCCAGGAGATCAAGATCAGCCTGGGCAACATGAAAAAACCCATCTCTGTAAAAAATACAAAAATTAGCCAGGCTTGGTGGCATGCACCTTTGGTCCCAGCTACTTGGAAGGCTGAGGTGGGAGGTTTGCTTAAGCCAGGGAGGTCAAGGCTGCAGTGAGCCGAGATCATGCCACTGCACTGTAGCCTCAGTGACAAGCAAGACCCTGTCTCAACATAAAATAAAATAAAATAAAAATAAAACTGGGACATCCTGGGTGAACTGGGATTTGCTGGTTTTCTTACCTCTCTCCTTCCTTCTCTCTCTCCCTCCCCCAGCCTGGTATGGCTGGCCTGTAAGGGGAGGGCAGGGTCAAGGGCCCTTCGTCTTTGTGCTTGGGACAGGGTGCTAAGCAGACCAGGCCTTGGGAGTTGGTTTTGGGGGATGAGACTCCTCCGTGAGACCAGCTTCAACCCTCCATACTGTTCCCACCTCCAGGGTTTCTCCTAACGTTTGGGCCAGAGTTTGCATTGTAACAGCCATCTGTGGCCATTTTAACTTAAAAACAATATTTTAAATGACATCTTTTCTTGTCCAAATGTTGGCGTCGAGTTTAACTCTGGGGGTGGGGTGGGGATGGGTTGGGTATAGTGTTTCCTGGGACGTGTGGACAAGCCGCCCCCAGGGGGCGCTCACAGCCCATCTGGGCAGCACCATGTTGCCAGCGATGCCTCCTGGGATGCAGTCTGCAGACCCCTCAATGAGTGGTTCCCAGGAGGGGCAGGAGAGACTCTCAGGGCGGGGTGGCGGTGGGGGTTGGTGTGCTGACCTTTCAACTCCACAGTGTGATTCCTCCTCCCATTAGGAGACGGTCCCCCAGAAGGTCTAGTCCTGCCCAGAGTGGGGCAAGGATGGGCTTCAAGGAATTTGTATGCAAAGTTGTGTGAGGGAGACATGTAGAATATTTCTAGGGAAAGGGCTCATGGTTTTAATTAAGCATCACAAAAAGGGTTGGTACCCGCTTCACAGTTAGGGACCCTGCTCTGGGTACCAGAATCCCCAGACAGGGGCAATAGCTCGTGCACCATGGCTGACTGGTCATTTTGGCAGCCCCCAGGCAAGGTGGGCAGGTCAAACTTCTCTGAACACCCTGAGAAAAAGCCAACAGAGACCGCCATTCTCTTCTCCAAAAGGAGACAGAAAATGCCCCCTATTTCTTCTTGCCCCCAAGCTCTGCTCTGCCTGAGCAGGGCCCAGGACCCCCTGTCTGAGGAAGCAGAAGGCCTAGTCCTGATACTTACTTGCCCAATGTTGCTGGGCCTTCATTTCCTTGCTTGTAAAGTGGGGATGTGAGTACCTGGTGTGTAGGGTGGTTCTGAGAATCAAAGGAGATGATCCTCATGGGCAGGGGTCTGTAATTCCCATAGAGCTGGGCACAGGGAGCCCTTGCTGCCTATTCTTGGCTGATGCCCCTCCTCCAGGGTCGAGGCCCTCTCTCCTGCAGGGCAGAGACATGGGCAGTGTCCATGTGCTGACCAGGGCTTCCTGGCTGCAGTGGGACAGCGTGTCTCCTTTAGAAAGGTAACAGGTAGGTCATGTAATTAAGTTAGAATGTGAGTTCCACAAGAGTAGGAGTTGTGTCTGTTTTGTTCATTCCTGTATCATCAGGGCCTAGAACAGAACCTGGCATGTAGTAGGTGCTCAAGAAATATCTGTCGAGGCCGGGCATGGTGGCTTATGCCTTTAATCCCAGCACTTTGGGAGGCCAAGGCAAGTGGATCACTTGAGGCCAGGACAGCCCTGGCCAATATGGTGAAACCCTGTCTCTACAAATTACAAAAATTTGCTGGGCGTGGTGGTGCACACCTGTAATCCCAGCTACTTGGGAGGCTGAGGCACGATAATTACTTGAACCTGGGAGGCAGATGTTGCAGTGAGCCGAGATCGCACCACTGCACTCTAGCCTGGGAGATGGAGTGAGACTCTTGTCTCAAAAACAACGGCAACAAAATAAAAATAAAAATATCTGTTGGATAACAAATGGGGCACTGGGGAAGGGGAGGCACAGCCAGACATATCTAGTAAGGTGTAGGGAATGGGTGGGGAGAGGCTGTGTGACATTTTCCCAAAGACTCGGTTTTAGTTCTGCCATAAACTCTCTGGATGACCTTGGGTGAGTTCCTTCTCCTCTCTGGGCCTGTTTTCTCAACTATAAAATGAGAGGATTGGCTGAGGAGGTCTTTGTCTCAGCCCAGCTCCGACGCCCTGTGCCTCCATGGGAAGCATGCCCCACACTGTCTAGAGAAGAGTGTCTGATGGGGGAGGAGGGAGGGACACGAGAAGCCCAGGAGGTCTGACAGGGACCAAGAGGAGCTGCCGTGGCATGGGAGCATGGCAGGTGGGCACTCATCCTATAGTGAGACCCAGACCCATCCTCTGGCAGCTGGTGACTACGGCAACTTTCTGCTGCCACCCACAGGAACAAGCATCTCTCCTCCCATCCCCAGCCCTTCTGCCTTCACCTGTAGAAGGAGGCGCTGCAGGTGTGTGCTCCTTCTCAGTTTGCAAACTGAGCAAATGATAAGACTTCTAGGATACAATGTCATCTGGGTCCAAGCAGAACTGCTGGTTGAAGCTTTGGGGAAAATACATTCCATCTCTAGTTGAGGCTCTGCTGTACCCCTTGGACCTGGGTTGAAACCTTCACAGCCCCCTGAACCTCGGGGTGATAGCGAGGTGACATGGTGGGGCTTTCATGTAGCTCCATGATATTATAAGCCATTAAATACTAAACTTAACACCACTGCCCTTTCTTTGGTCTCTTGTCCTAATTTTCTTCTGAGAGTAAGCTGACAATTACTTTCATTCTATAGCCTGATATAAAGACATATTGGCCAGACACAGTGGCTCATGCTTGTAATCCCAGCACTTTGGGAGGCCAAGGCGGGAGAATCACTTGAACCCAGGAGTTCGAGACTAGCCTGGGTAATATAGTGAGACTGTGTCTCTACTAAAAATTAGAAAAAAAAAATTTAGCCAGGTGTGATGATGCTATCTGTGGTCCTAGCTACTTGGCAGGCTGAGGTGGGAGGATCACTTGAGCTGGGGAGGGGTCAGGGCTGCAGTAAGTGGTGATTGCAGAACTGCACTTCTAGCCTGGGTGACAAAGTGAGACCCTGTCTCAAAAAAAAAAAAAAAAAAAAAAAAAAATCCAGGCATGGTGGCCCACACCTGTAACACTTTGGGAGGCTGAGGCAGGTACATGGCTTGAGCCCAGGAGTTTAAGACCAGCCTGGGCAATGTGGCAAAAACTCATCTCTACAAAAAATTAGCTGGGTGTGGTGGCGTGGGCCTGTAGTCCTAGCTACTCAGGAGATTGAGGTGGGAGAATCACCTGAGCCCAGGGAGGTCGAGGCTGCAGTGAGCCTTGTTTGTGTCACTGCACTCCAGCCTGAGCAATAGAGTAAGATAAATAAATAAAATAAAATAAATGAGACTCTTACGTGTTCTTCTGAGAAAGTTCTAGCATGTTGCCCACCACCCACAAAAAAACCTAGCACTGTCTCCAGCAACCAGTGAAACCATACTAACTAAAACCCAATTGGATTAAAAATGACTTACAACAAAAGTAGAATGTGCTTTTGTGTGAACATTGCAGAATTATATGAGGTGGTTTTTTTTTTTTTTTTTTTTTTTTTGAGACAGAGTTTTGCTCTTGTTGCCCAGGCTAGAGTGCAATGGTGTGATCTCAGCTCACTGCAACTTCTGCCTCCTGGGTTCAAGCGATTCTCCTGCCTCAGCCTCCCGAGTAGCTGGGATTACAGGCGCCTGCCACCATGCCCAGCTAATTTTTTGTATTTTTACTAGAGACGGGGTTTCACCATGTTGACCCAGCTGGTCTCGAACTCCTGATCTCAGGTGATTCACCTGCCTTGGCCTCCCAAAGTGCTGGGATTACAGGTGTGAGCCACTGCGCCCAGCCAAGATTTTTTTAAGTGAAAACTCTCACTTCCCCTCCATCTCATTGTCTAATATGAATATTTTGGTGCATCATTCCAGACATTTCTATGCATATATGGACTCTGCACACACAAACAATTATATGCTTTTTTCTACAAATAAGATCAGAATCTACATACTATACTGCAGTATATATATTCTTCCAAGTCAGCACTGTGGTCACTCTTTGACCACATTAATGCACATTTGATTTATTTCCAGTTTTCTATTATTGCAAAGATTGTTGATATGGCCTTTTGTACCTAATCTTTGTGCAGTTGTGTGAGTTTATCTGCAAGGTAACTTTCTAGAAGTGGAATTACTGAATCAAAGCATATACATATTTAAAACATTTATAGATATCATCAAACTATCAAGCTCAAATTTTTGTACATTTACATGTTCACCAACTGCAATTTGCTTATTTCCCCATACCATTACCTGACCATTTTAAAAATCTTTATCCTGTAGGTGAGGGTTGTATTACATTTCTTCAAATGTAAGTGAAGTTGAACACCTCTTGTATTTATGAACCTTTTATATTTTTTCCTACTCTTTAGTTGTCTGTTTCGTTTCTTTTCTTTTCTTTTTTTTTTTTTTTGAGACAGGATCTCTCCCTGTCACCCAGGTCGGAGTGCAATGGTGAGATCGCAGCTCACTGCAGCCTCAAACTCCTTGGCTCAAGCTATCCTCTCACCTCAGCCCCCTGTACTGAGTAGTTGGGACTACAGGTGTGCACCACCATGCTCAGCTTATTTTTTAATTTTTTGTAGAGATGAGGTCTCACTGTTTTGCCAAGGCTGGTCTTGAACTCCTGGCCTCAAGTGATCCTCCCGCCGTGGCCTCCCAAAGTGCTGGCACTATAGGTGTGAGCCACCATGCCCAGCTATTTTTTTTTTTTCCATTTTTAAAATCCACATGGTAAGAATGATTACTATTCCCTTTATGGAGTCCTGGTTCCTTGCCTAGCTGCATTTTTAATACTACAGCCCTGGCAACTATGAAGGTCCTTAGTCCACATATTGAGATTCAAGGGAGAAAGGTTTTTTTTGCCAACTGCAGCTGAAGAGCAAGAGATACAGAGGGCCTGTCCTTTGCCAGGTCTAGAATCTGATCCCTGCAGGGAGAAAAGTTACAACTGAGAGAGGGAAGGTAAGCTGGAGAGAAGTCTTAGATTTTAGTGCCCCTGGTAGCTGTCCTATCTCCCCTTGACTCCAGTTTCTCTAAATGCAAAAATATGATTGAATCAACTGAACTAACGCCAAAGTGACATCCTGTTTTAACATTTGCTGATGCAGCCATAAAAAAAAAATCATGTCCTTTGCAGCAACATGAATGCAGCTGGAGGCCATTATCCTAAGCGAATTAATGCAGGAACAGAAAACCAAATACCGCATGTTCTCACTTATAAATGGGAGTTAAACATTGGATACTCATGGACATAAAGATGGGAACAAAAGAAACTGGAGACTACTAGAGTGGGGAGGGAGGAGGGAAGGCAAGGGTTAAAAACTAACTATTGGGTACTATACTCAGTACCTGTGGGATGGGATCATTGGTAATCCAAACCTCAGCAGCATGCAATATAGCCAGGTAACAAACCTGCACGTGTCCCCTGGAATCTAAAATAAAAGTTGAAAACATAATTAAATAAAACTCCCAGGCCAGCCGAGGTGGCTCATGCCTGTAATCCCAGCACTTCGGGAGGCGAGGCAGGTGGATCACCTGAGGTCAGGAGTTTGAGACCAGCCTGTCCAAGATGGTGAAACCCCATCTCTACTAAAAATATAAAAATTAGCTGGGTGTGGTGATACACGCCTGTAGTCCCAGCTACTTGGGAGGCTGAGACAGGAGAATCATTTGAACCCGGGAGGTGGAGGTTGCAGTGAGCCAAGATCACACTACTGTACTCTAGCCTGGGCAACAGAGCGAGACTGTATCTCAAAAGAAAAAAAAAAGAAAAAAACCCCTCCCATTCATTGAACAAATGAATGATACTAGGCCCACAGCAGTTAAATGGCTTATCAAAAGATACACAGCTGGTTTGTGATGGGTGGAGAGGCCTGGGAACCAAAGAGAGAGCTGTGTTTGGAGTTTTCTACCCCATCACCTGGCCTGTGGCACCAGCCCTCAGGTGGCTATAGAAGTTTGTGTCAGTTTCTTGTACTATTTCTGCCATATGTGATGGGTGATTTAAATTAATAACACCCATTTTATTCAGAATAATTCCTAAAAATGCTTTTTTTGGTATAATTTTTTAAAATAAATAATTCACTCTTGGCCAGGCACAGACGCTCATGCCTGTAATCACAACATTTCGGGAGGCCAAGGCAGGGAGATCACTTGAGCCCAGGAGTTCGAGACCAGCCTGGGCAATATAGTGAGACTCCTGTCTCTATTTTTTAAAGGTAACAATAATAAAAATAATAAAAATTCCCTCTCATAGTTTACAATAAAAAATGTGAAAATACTCTATGCCACCCTGTCACTCACTCAGCCACCCAGTTCACTTCCCCACAGGCTACCTGTGTTATTAGATTCTTGTGTAGCTTTGTAAATGTATTTTATGAATGTGCAAGAAAATAAATTTTATATATTCCTTAAAAAAAAGTTTGATGAGTTTATTCCTACATGATGTGACCTCAGACCTATTTCTCTTCCTCTATAAAAGGAGGAGGTAAAATAGTGAAAAGTCAGTCCTTTCCAGCACTGCAGACTTGCGATGCCATAGCAGAACTTCCCAACCTTCGCTGTGCTTCGGAGGTCAAGGAGCAGTCAAGAATGCTGATGCTCCGGCCATACTCTGGGACAATTAAATTAGGAGCTCTGGGGATGAGGCCTCAATCACTTTTAATGCTCCCAGCTATTCTGATGCTTGCTATGTCCGGAGTGCAGCCTGAGATTCTGCATTTCCAGCAAGCTGCAGGTGAGGCTGATGCTGCATGCTCGGGACCACACTCTGAGAAGCCAGGGTGGCCACATCGGCATCACTGGGAGCTCCGTAGATATGCAGACCCTCAGGCCCCAACCCGGTCCTCCTCGACCTACATGTCAGCAGTTCAACAAGAGCCCTGTGAATCAATCTTGTTGACAAGACTCATTCGGGTGCCCAAATCTGGCAGGACAGTGATGCCCAGGGACCTCTTTCCCAGGCAGAGCAGCCCAGCCTGATCCCCCAATCTGGCTTCCCCAAGTGCCTCTGTGCTGCTCAGGGGAACACATTCATTTTCAAAAGCAGCACCTTTGAAGCAGAGCTTACACCGTTGTATTCACTTTTTGAGAATTCATTGAGCTGAATACTTATGATCTTGCCAACGAAAAAGGGACAGGACCAGGTTATCCCATCCCAAACTCCAAAAAGGTTGAGTAGCCCTGACTCAGCTGTACTTTGCAGGACAGGTTAGACACACAGGGATAATATTTGTGAGTCAAAAGGGTAGTAGTGCGTCTGCTTTCTTTCTAACATGGAAGGAAGGAAGGGGTGAAGGGGTCTGTCTCAGCTATTAAACAGTACCTGGGTCTGTTGACAATTGAAATGGATCTTGAGTGAACCTCAGTTTTCTCATCTGTATGAGGTGGCTAGTGATGCCTCTTTCTCTAGGTTTTTCTTTTCTTTCTTTTTTTTTTTTTTTTTTTTTAAGATGGAGTCTCACTCTGTTGCCCAGGCTGGAGTGCAGTGGTGCGATCTTGGCTCACTGCAACCTCTGCCTCCCGGGTTCAAGTGATTCTCCTGCCTCCGCCTCCCAAGCAGCTGCTATTATAGGCGGGCACCACCATGCCCAGGTAATTTTTTTGTATTTTTAATAGAAACGGGGTTTCACCATGTTGGCCAGGCTGGTCTCAAACTCCTGACCTCAAGTGATCCGCCTGCCTCGGCCTCCCAAAGTGCTGGGATTACAAGAGTGAACCACTGTGCCCGGCCAGGTTTTTCAATTTAAGGTTGAACAATATTCAAGCAAAGTAGCTAGCCTGGCACATAGTAGGTGCTCAAATCTATCCAATGCAGCCTTGTTGGGGGCTTCCCATGAAATGGGTTATGGTCAGGTCTTGGTGCCATGGTTAGTGGTGTCAGACAGACCTGGCCTGCCCCTCACTAGTTGCAGGAACTTAGATTAGTCATCTTGTCTCCCTGCACCTCAGTTTACTTGTCTGTTGAATCACATGGTAGAACCACCTTGGCAGAGTTGTCATAAGGATTAAATGAGGTCGAGAGTGTGAGGCTTGGTGGCTGGTGCCAGGCCCAGAGCCGCGGCTCTGTCGGCCTGAGTTCAGGCTGTGGGTAGCCAGCTGTGGGAGACCTGGCTTCAGAGAACAGAGTCCCCTTTGACTCTGCCGGCCACTGTAGTCATTACTCCACAATCGCTGAGCCCTGGAGAGCAAATATCCCCACAGGCCAGCTTTTTTCTTGGCTGCAGCCCCTTCAGCCAGCCAGGTTTGGGTTGGCAGGCAGAGCGAGAGGTGTGACTGTGACGTGAGCACGAGTCCCCATGTGTGCTGAAGCTACGCAGGTGGGGGTGGGGGCTCCCAGCCTGTCTCAGTGGCTCAGGGCAGTGCCTACTCTTAGCTTCCAGAGCCTGGCAGGGCCCTGCTGCTTTGGGCCAGTGGAGGGAGAGCACCTTGGCCTCAGTGGGGCTCAGGCCATCCCTAAGGCATGGGTGTGATTGTTATTCTCATTTTATAGTTGGGGAAACTGAGGTCCCCAACTCTGGTGACCACCAGAGTGTACAGGAAGGCAGAGGCCCTTTCTGATTTGGTCCTGCTGTGGGTCTGAAGGTCCAACCCATTCCCTGGGAAAGGCTTTGTCTCCAGAAGTCATTCATTCATTCATTCATTCATTTCACAGGGACTTGCTCTGTTGCCCAGGCTGGAATGCAGTGGTGCGATCTTGGCTCACTGCAGCCTTTGTCTCCCGGGTTCAAGCAATTCTCCTGCCTCAGCCTCCTGAGTAGCTAGGATTATAGGCACCCACCACCATGCCCAGCTAATTTTGTATTTTTAGTAGAGATGGGGTTTTACCATGTTGGCCAGGCTGGTCTGGAACTCCTGACCTCAAATGATCCACCTGCCTTGGCCTCCCAAAGTGCTGGGATTACAGGGGTGAGCCACTATGCCCAGGCTCAGAAGACCTCCATTTAAATGGCCTCATCAGGCCAAGTGTGGTGGCTCATGCCTGTAATCCCAGCACTTTGGGAGACTGAGGCAGGTGGATCACCTGAAGTCAGGAGTTTGAGACCAGCCTGGCCAAGATGGTGAAACCCCGTCTCTACTAAAAATAGAAAAATTAGCCGGATGTGGTGGGGGTGCCTGTAATCCTAGCTACTTGGGAGGCTGCGGCAGGAGAATTGCTTGAACCCAGGAGGTGGAGGTTGCAGTGAGCTGAGATTGTGCCATCGCACTCCAGCCTGGGCAACAGAGCAAAAACTCCATCTCAAATCAAAAAAAAGCCTAGGCGCAGTGGCTCAGGCCTGTAATCCCAGCACTTTGGGAGGCTGAGGCAGGCGGATCAGGAGGTCAGGAGTTTGAGACCAATCTGGCCAATATGGTGAAACCCTGTGTCTACTAAAAATACAAAAAAGTTAGCTGGGCATGGTGGCGCATGCCTGTAGTCTCAGCTACTTGAGAGACTGAGGCAGGAGAATTGCTTGAACCTGGGAGGTGGAGGTTGCAGTGAGCTGAGATCGCACCACTGCACTCCAGCCTGGGCCACAGAGCGAGACTTCATCTCAAACAAACAAACAAAAAATAATAAAAAAAGGCCTCATCAGACCTCAGAAGGGCTAACTCATGCCCACAAAGGCTTATTGGGCATCTGATTTGTGCCTGCCCCTGTGCCCATGCCAAGGAAGCAGGGAAAAGGGAGTCAGACACAGTCCTGCCAAGGCATGGGTTCAAATCCCAGCTCTGCCACTGGCTAGCTATGGGGGCAAGGCAAGTATCCACTCTGGGCATCACTTTCCTCATCTCTAAAATAGTTGTAGGGAATGAAATAAGAAATATTGTGTGTGGTTTTTAATGCAGTCCTGGTTAATATGAGAGATTATTAATACTCCTGAGCTAAAACTCAAGTATCTGTCACCAAAGCAGAAAAAGCACAGGAGAGAAGGGTTGGGGGGCTGCAGGCAGTTGCACAAGTAGGTGTATGGGGTGGGTTTGTTGGGGGAGGAAGATGTACCTCTAGACAGAAGGCTGGAAGGGGCAGAAGGCTGGTCTAGCCTTTGCTGTTCATGTTTAAGAGAGAAAGAGACCCAGAGAGGGTTTTGCCTAAAGACTGTGGCTGAAACAGGAGCCACAGTCTAGACTTCTGGGAGGGAAAAATGCTTTAACCACTCTGAACCTCAGTCCCCCGCAACCCCCATTGGTCACACAGGGGCTGCTGGGAGTGCTCTGTCTCTGGAGCAGGTGTGTATCTTCTGTACAATGTGATCCCCATGTCTTATGGGTGACCAAGGGTCTGTGATGGTGTTCTGGCAGCCCTTGACGTGCCAGAGCGTGGTCCACTGAGGAATGAGACTTCATCCCTTTCCAAGTGGGGTTGGTCTGACCTCGGGGCCAGGCTTAGGCCGAGCCAGACTGATGGGAAAGGGGTCAAATTGTGGAGAGCCCCGGTGGGGTTCCAGGGACCCTTAAGAGAGGAGGTAGACTTTGGAGAGAACAGCAGCTTTGTCCCCTCTGACTGTGCTGTGGACAAGATGGTCCTGGGTCTTGGGGAGGTGAGAATTCCCAGGCTGATCCACAGGCACTCTAATCCCAGGGTGGGACCTGAGGCAGGGAGAGAAGCCAGCCCAGGGGTCTGGGCCTGGGGGTCTGAGTGGAGGAGGAGGAGGGAGAAGAGGAGGCAGAAAACTGTTGTCAGCCAGGAAATGTCTGCCGGAAGCACTTGAGCTAGTATGCTTCCGGTAGGCGGTGCATACAGGCCCAGTGAACTCACCCCTCAGCCATTCCAGGATAGCCCCTCATTCCATGTAGACCATCCCATTGTCCCCTAGAACAGCAACCTCTTTGCATCCAACCAACATCCATTCATTCAACAATGTTTACCAAGCACCCACTTTGTGTGGGTACCGCACCAGGCACTAGCATTCAGGGACAAACTTTGGGGCTCAGTGGCTAATAGGTCTACATTTTCCAGCCAGCTCCCTGCACCTGGAGCTGGTGCAAATCTCCTTGCCTGCTGCTTTGGTTGGGACACTGAGGTCATCATTGATGAAGAACAGTCCCTAGAATGGGAACACCCCAGGGGTGGGGATGGCCTACAAACATTGATTTGGGCCCACTCATGACAAGTGCTACATTGGGGGTCTCCATCTGTTGTCTCAAGAAGTTTCCCAACAACCAGTGGAGTGTCTCCTCCTCACTTACAGAGATGTACACATGAGTCTCAGGGGAGCTGGTGCCACGTCACACAGTTCATAAGAGTCTGCGCCAGGATTCAGACCCAGGTCTTTCCTGGACACCAAGACTTCAGAACTTGTACAGCTCAGAACTTGAAGCTAGTACAAGTGAGCCTCTGATCTTGATTTGAATCCTTGGCTTAAAACCGCGTCCTAGTCTAGTGGTGTGGGGAAGGTTACCTAGCTCCTCTGAGCCTCATTTTTCTCATCTGTAAAATGGGGCACATGGAGATAGTTCAGAGGAGGGCTATGAAGGTTAAGTGGGACAGTGGTGTAAAAATCCCTGCCCACTGGCTGAAGCAAGAAGCTTCAGGAGAACTCTTTCAGGGAATTTTATCTCCAGAATTCTCTGGCTAGAGAGGACCTGGAGGAGTCACTGAGTCCCCTCCCCTGCCCCTACGCCTAATCACTTTAGGTTATCAGCAAGAACTGATAGACTGCACACCATTTTACTAGGCTTAATGAGCAGGGACAGATGGGGAGGAATGAGAGGGGAGGAAGGTACAGATGAATAACAGGACATAGCATCCCCTCTCACCCTTCCTCTCCTCTCTCAATACTTTAGAATATTGGGGATAAAGAAGAGCCATCCTGTGTGAAGCAATGAGACCAGTGTAGGCCACCACAATGATCATCTCTTTACTTACACTTCCCCTTATTAAGATAGCTCATGTCTTATTTCACCCCCGACACAGCTCTGTCAATTGCTAATATTATCCCCATTTTATAGAGGAGCAGATAAGGACACTGATTATTGGACAGATTTACCTAAGGCCCCCAAGCTAGTAAATGGGTGAGAGTTAAGCCTCTGTTGGTAACCCCAGTTCCTCTAGGGGAGGCTTCCGGAGCCAGGCAGAGGAGGGGGCAGGTTCCCATTAGAGAAAACGAGAAGGACTTTTCAGCTGTACAGAGCTTTTGCAAAAGGCTTGAGGCAGATAAAATATAAACTACTGGATTAAGAAAGCCCTTCAGATGTTTGCCCCTCTCCTGCCCCTCCTTTACAAGAGACTCCTGCATCACATCTGTCTTTCTGGCTGCAGATGCCACGCCTCTCCCCTGTCCAGCCCTCGATGGTTGGCACAGTGACATCCCCTGGATGGACAGGCAGATGACGGAAGGCCTCCATAGCCTCCCCTGAGAGCAGCCAAACAGCTCTCCCAGATGCTGGAGCTGGAGTCTTCCAGCCCCATGGGTTCTGCTCATTTCTGTCCGATAGGTAGTTATTTATCCAGAGAGCGATTGTCTTTTGGAGACTGGGATTTTAAAACTTCTCTGAAGACACTCTATTGAAAGCAAGGCATTTGTTCCCCAAGGGCAGCTCCACTGCATTTCTGGTGTGTGCATGTATGCATGTGAGCGCGTGTACATGTGAACACTCACACAGGCATTCTGCCTGGCTGAGCCTGGGATGACAGCCTTGGGGCTTCTACCATTCTGCCCAGGTGTCCCTGGCTATCAGTCTGGCTTTTCCATGGAACTCCTGCACCAAACCTAGGGACCCCAAATCCAAGACTGTCCAGATACAGCTGGGGGCCTGGTGAGGGTCTTGGCTGCCATCACCAGCTCTGTGAGGCATTGCAATCTCTCGAGGCCTCAGTCTTGGCTTCTGTTAAATGGGAATAACAACAATAAAGTGATGGGAAAATTACACTGATCATGGTCTGGAACAGCTGGTACTACAAGCTTCTGGGTTTGACTTCCATTCTGCCTTCCCCCAGGAAGCATAGCTTTCTCTCTTTTCCTTCTGCTTAAAGATGGCATCAGATAAGAGGAGGCAATTTTGCTACATGTGAAAATCCTGGACATCAACTACAGAGAGCTGAGCTCCAAACTGGACTCTCCCTTGTGCCAACTGTGTGGTCCTGATCAAGTGAGTCACTTCTTTTTTTTATTTTTTTTGAGACGGAGTCTCGCTCTGTTGCCCAGGCTGGAGTGCAGTGGCACGATCTCGGCTCACTGCAACCTCCACCTCCCAGATTCAAGCAAATCTCTGCTTCCTGAGTAACTAGGACTACAGGTGCCTGCCACCACGCCGGGCTAATTTCTGTATTTTTAGTAGAGATAGGGTTTCACCATGTTGGCCAGGCTGGTCTTGAACTCCTGATCTTGTGATCCACATGCCTCGGCCTCCCAAAGTGCTGGGATTACAGGTGTGAACCACCACGCCTGGCCTGTGAGTCACTTCTTTGAGCCAGTTTTCTCATTTGTAAAATGGGCGTATAATGCCATCCCCTCAGTGTGAACTCCCTTCGTTCAGCTGGGTTACTTCCCACCAGAAATGAGATTTCGTGATCAGATGGATGATTCTGTGGAGAGGGCAATGTGTGGCCAGAGGAATGCCTCAATGCGGGAGACATCTCGGAGCAGTGGGGAAGATGTTGCAGGGTGCAGTTGGGGGAGGGGTTCTAGTAGCTCCTAAAATCGAATTACCTACATTGTTAGTTACTCAGATGGAAACCTGGGTTGAGATATTCATAGAGGGAAACCATGTTGTTTCAAGAGAGGACATGACTCTTAGGCCACAGGGTGCCAAATTAGATTGGCCACAGAGCCCCAGAAAGGGAAATGGATTGGAAGCTGGGCTGCCCTAGTGTAACCAGGTCAATGCAACATAAACTTTTTGAGCTTCTGCTACATGCAGTCACCATACTAGGCACTTTGTATGATCAGGTAGATCTGGAATCAGACATTAATTCTGCCCTTAAGAAGCTCATAGTTGAATGAAAAAAATTAATTAGGTAATATGAATAAGATATCTACCTTCATGCCCCCCTGCTTCACAGTCACTTTGCACAGAGCCTGGTATGCAGTGGGTGCTCAGTACATGTTTACTGAATGTAACCAAACTATGAACTACAGTAGGGAGCAGACCCAGAGCAGTGGGATGGTGTCCCAGAAGAGGGGTCATTTATACTGGGCTTTGATGGCTGCTTAGGAGTCCTCTGCTCCTTCCATTTGTCCACTAATCCTCCACCAGGATTGATGAAGGCCACAGCAGGGCAAGGCCCTAGCTTCTCCCCTCCTGCCCACCCAGCCCTCATTCAAACTTTGAGGAGTCTCCGGATGTGAAGAGGAAGTGGCTGGGCTGCGGAAGGCAGGCTCATTTCCAGTGTGGGGCCTGGGCCGCCAGCCCCAGGTCCTGTTTACACAGCAAGGCGGACAGGCCGACAGAACTTGGCGGCAAATGAGCTTCTGCCTCTGAGAACAGAAGGGGCTGGCAAAGCCCGGCTAGGCCAGGCGTGGGGAGGCTTGTGCCAAGGGGAAAGTCGAATCTAAAGAGTGTTTCCTCCTGGCCAGGCGGCCCCAGACTTTTGTCTCCAGTCTGTGAGCAGTTCCTCCAGTGATTCATAGTCAGCGGGAACTTATAAATAAACCCCACCTCAGCCTCTCACCACAGCCTGGCCGGGACCTGGGCAGGGGTGTGGTAGGGGACTAGGAAATGGGAAGACTGAGGAGAGGCCCTGAGGAGCCATGGGGGACCCAGGTGACGCTGGCTGCAGGGCAGGGGCACCTCTGGCTTTCCATGGGGGATTGCAGGGCGGTTGCCAACTGTCACGGGGGCTGGGCCACCAGTCTGGAGCAAAGAACTCTCAGAGGCCTGGGTTTCCACTGGCTCACCAGGAGTGTGGTGGAGGAAACTAGGTAGAATTTGGAAATGGCTGGGCTTTAAAACACTTTTGATATAATTTCAAAATAATAGAATAGAGACTTTGCATATACCTTGTAGCCAGAATCATCCATTGTTGACGTTTTGTTCAATTACGCTTCATTTTCTCTCCTCTTTATTTTTATTTTATTTATTTATTTATTTTTGAGATGGATTTTCACTCTTGTTGCCCAGGCTGGAGTGCAGTGGCACAATCTCGGCTCACTGCAACCTCTGCCTCCCAGGTTCAAGCGATTCTCCTTCCTCAGCCTTCGAGTAGCTGGGATTACAGGCACGCGCCACCCTGCCTGGCTAATTTTTTGTATTTTTAGTAGAGATGGGGTTTCACCATGTTGCCCAGGCTGGTCTTGAACTCCTGACCTCAGGTGATTCACCTGCCTCGGCCTCCCATAGTGCTGGGTTATAGGCATGAGCCACTGCGCCCGGCCTCCTTGTTATTTTCTCTGAACCATCTGAAAGTGGGCCTCCAGCATCAGACCTCTATGGCCCTTCAGTGTGCACCTCCTGAAACAGCTAGTGTTTGCATTTCTGAGTGACCATTTACTGAATGTATTCCAGGGCATGCTATTCAAGCTAAGTCCTCTGCGTGTCCCGTCTGTGAAATGGTACTAAGAAGGTCCCTCACCATGGTGAGCATGGGAGAAGTAACAATGAAAAGCATTTGCTGTAATCATAATGATAAGTACAGCTCATTATCATGTCCAAGGCAACATGCACACATTGTTATTTGATCTTCACAACGGTCCTCCTTTTCTAATAAAGAAACTGAGGTTCAGAGACTGTGTGTAATTTGCACAGGGTCCCACAGCAGGTGAGCTGAGATGCCAGGCTTTGCTGCACACACCTGGGGCCTGTCCTCTTCCCTGTTTGTTGTGTGATCTCTGTTGAGGGCTGGCCTTCCTAAGGCCTCAGTCTCCCCATCACTGTGTGGGCAGAGGGATCTCTGGGGTGGGACGCGAGCTGCCTTCACAGCAGCTCAGCACTTGAGACCCCTAGAGACTGGACAGAAAGGAGCTCTTCTTGCATCAGCGCTGGAGTAGAAGTTGCTCCAGCAGCCAAACCCAGCTTCTTATGAATTATTCTGGCTGCCACAGGATCCCGGTTCAAAACTTGCAGATTGTTTCTGGAAACTCCAGGAAATCTGACCAGAAAACTCTGGGCCTCCTGGCCTTGGGAGCTCCTGTAGTGATGGGGCTCGGCCACCAGATGGCCCCACGCTGGCCACTGGACTCAAGGAAGCAGAGTCACAGTTTTTCAGGGCTGTGGCTCACCTCTGAGTGTATCCACGCCACCATCCCTTTAGCCTCGGGTCACAGCCAGGGAAACCCAGCCCCGGAGGCGCAGCAACCTGCACCCGTTTCGAGGCCTGCACTTTGCGCTTCCCAGGGGTTGTTACCCTGGTCGAGCAAGGTCCCCGGTGAGATTCTGGCCTCGCCTCTGGGGCCAGTCACAGAGTTGCCAGAATCCTTAGGACCTGAGTTTCCACATTTACAGAAAGAGGAGAATCACTTCTGCCTGGCTTTCTTCATGGGGTCTGGGTGTCACGTCAAACACGGGGCCTCAGTTTCCCCATCTGTGAAACTGGTATAAAGGTAGGGGCTGACTGGTGATGTTGTGAGGATGAAAAGCAGCCAACATCCAAATGTGATTTGAGGCATGAAGCCTGCAGGCCAAAGTCTGGCCACCTACAGAGTCACCTTCTGCTTCCAGAACAGCCTCTGAACAGCAGCCTAGGACCTCAGGGTGGGAGGAGACGGCAGGGCGGATTCCACCTGCACCTTCCATTCCTCACATGGAGGAAAGTGAGGTCCAGACAGGACCAGGGACTTGCCCAAGGTCTCACAGCCCCGTCTGACTACACCAGAACCC
Organism: Pan troglodytes; assembly: GCF_028858775.2. NCBI lineage: Eukaryota > Metazoa > Chordata > Mammalia > Primates > Hominidae > Pan > Pan troglodytes. The sequence goes on from NC_072414.2 coordinate 58,614,049, forward strand.
AGAGGCATTCACTCTGAGGACAGTTGTCATTAGCTTTCCTCTAACTTCTGCAGGGAGGCCCAGCAAAGAAGCCCATGTCGGGAAGGGCTATGCAGCTGGGGCCGGAATGGGCACAGAGGGGCCACTGCGAGCTGGACCGCCACACTGCAGGGGGGCCCAGCTGGGAGCCTAAGGAACCTTCCTCCCTGAGGGACAACCAGTTCTCCCAACCAAGGTCTCCCCCTGGAAAAGCCCCTCGGGGCTCACCTGCCCAGACCCTGGGGGGAATATTTTTAAAAGTTTAAACACTCTCCAGGGAACATGCTGCATTTCTGTTCAAACAGTGTATCTATGCTTTTATTTACGAAATAAAAAGGCTTCTGTTCTGTTAATTAGTGGGCTCATATAAACCCTCTCCCTCAGTTCAGGATGTGGGGGCAGGGGGAATAAACCAACAAAAATATAAAAATTTTGAATTCCAGATACGCTGAGCATGACCAGCCTTTCTGCCTGGGGAGGAGGAGGGGCATATAACCCCAAACCAGTAACTGTCCAGAATCTCCAGCTGATAACATGCATATTTTGAGAAGATCATGCTGGCAACTTGAATGTATTCATATTCATATTCGACTGGAATGGAGTGGCTTTTCTAAGAGTACATCTGAATGGGGGAGAAGAGAGGGAGCAGATCCCTGAGAGCCTGGGGAGGTGGTGGAGCCCGGCAGAGGGTCAGGGGTATGTGCACAGAGAGGGGAAGCTGAGGACCCCAGAGGCTGAGGGTATTGCCCATGTGCCAGAAGGAAATGGGGGGGTTGCTGTTGTTTCTAGGAGAGGCCTGGGGTGTAGGGGGCACAGAAAACTCAGTTTCCATGAGTCAGTGCTGGTAACCTGGAGAAGAAGGGGGCATTCTTATAACCCAGAATTTCCCCCAGGGGGATGGGCTGGCCTGTGGGCCTAGCTCCACATCCATCTCTCTGCAGACCCCACAGCTGCCCTGGGAAGGAGACACTGTCATCATCCCCATTTCTCTCCCAGTAGACCGAGGCCCTGAGAGAGGCAGCAACTTACCCAAGAGCAGCCACACTGAGGCAGCGCCGGGATTCCTGGAACTAAGGTCTCTTGATGAGTTGCTTTGTACTCACATTCTGCCTGAATCTGGAGCTAGGCCTACCTGATTTCTGGCTTTGTGACCCTGAACAAGTTACTGGGGGCTCTCTGAGCTCGGTTTGCCTCATCTGTACAATGGGTGTGATAGTGGCTGTCTCCTGAGGTTGCTGACAGGAAGGTTCTGGCACACAGCAGGCATGCAAGCAGTGGGAGCTGAATCACAGAGGAGTCAAATCTTACATAGAACACGGTTCTCAAAGCAGCTTAATGAAAAGAAAAACTTCCTGGAAAATCCTTTCTGGAAGGAGCCATAAAGAGTGAAGTCCTTGGGGACGGGTGGGGTGAAGGGAAGGCGTCTATGGGAGAAAGAGTACGGCTTTAGAATTGTCTAGAAGGTCAAAAAGTGAATGAGGCCTTGAGGCGGGCAAGCTGTGTGCAGTGGAAGAGGGGCTGGCCCCCTCATCCCCGTGCAGGTGCAGGAGGAGAACAGTGCCAGGATAGGCTTTGAATGCGAGCTGGAGAGGTCAGGCCCCGCGCCCTGTTGGAGATGCCTGGTCTTGGCAGTGGGGTGATCACAGGGGGCTCCCTCCGTGTGTGCCTGGATTTCCGGAACCCCACCCCAGAGCTGTTTCTCCGAGGAGAGCTGGGGCCGGTGGACGGCTCCTGGCTGCCTCTGTCAGGCCTCTCCCCCAGTCCTCCGCCTCCCTCCCTGTCTGGCAGCCAACTGAATTTTATGTGGGGAATTTGAAGAATTTGAAAAGGCAGAATGCAAATGCCAGTCTTAGAGATTTCCTTGTCAGCCGCTGAAGGGGAAAAGCCCCTCTTTGTGGGGCAGTGGAGAGAGAAGTGGAGTGTGGAGTTCTGCACTCGGGTCCCCACCGATGCTGGCGGCCAGGTGGCCAGGGACAGTCCCTTCGCCCCCCAGGGCGTCAACTCCCCGTCTGCGGAAAGGGCAGCTTTGTCCCCATCGCGCCCCTCGAGGCCTGGCTGAGAGGAACCGGGTGACCGAGAGGTCCGGGCGCAGGCCGTGTGCGAGGAAGGAGGTCACTGACGATTCTTCCAGGCCCTCGTTTCACAGAGGAGGGGACTGCAGCCAAGGAGACGGCTGCTGCGGGGGGTCGCCGGGGCAGCCCCGCGTGGGCTTCCCGCAGCCCACGCCGCCCCCGGGCTGCCGGCTGGGCCAGGGCGCCTCTATCTCCCGCGGCCGTGGCGTCTCCGAGTCTCGGCCGCCCGAGCGAGCGCTGGGCGTTATCTGCGCTAGCCCGGCCGGGCCCCTTCCCGCCTTCCCGCCTTCCCGCCTTCCAGCCTTCCCGCCGGGCCAGGGCCGCCGTGGCGACGGGCCGCTCCCGCCTTATCGGCCGCCCCTGCGAGCCCGCGGCCGACCCCGCCTGGCCCTCCCCGGGCTGCCCCTCCCAGGTGCCCCCTCCCCCGGCAGCCCCCCGCCCTAAGATGCCCCCTCCCTGGGCTGCCCACGCCCCCTAGATGCCCCCGCGCCAGGGCGGCCCCCTCCCTGGCCAAGGGGCGCCACATCAGAAAAGGGTTTTCCTCAGATTTGTTCTTTCTTTAAAAGACAAGCCTAGCTATGCTTCGTTCCATTTCAGCCACATTTTAAACAATTTCACAAGAAAGGCAAACTTCTGCAAAACAACACAAAAAACAAAAGCACCCAACCCAGAAACCCACCAGGCATCAGGGCTGTCAGGGAAGCCAGAACCCTTTATTCACCAGCTCTTTCTAAAATGCTCCTGCTGGGACTTAATGTGTTAGATGTGGCAGGCCTTGGAACTTCGGTTTCCGCACCTTAGTGTCTGAATCTGTAGGGCATGATACTCCCCGTGGTGCTGGTGGCAGAGAACATGGGTGCAGCCCTTTGTCATAACAATTTGGCAATATAGATGGAAAGCCATAAAATATTCATGCCCTTTGACTCAGTAATCTCACTCCGGGAATGCATCCCAAGGAAATAGTTCAGCAGCAGCAAAAGAAAAAAAAAAAGTATGGGTTCATCAATGTGTTATTTGTAAAGTTGGTGAGCATATCTTTCAGTGAAAAACTAGAATACATGAGTGGCATGGGACTGGGTTTGAAACCAGCACAGCCACCTATGGACCCTGGGAGAGGGGCTTAACATGGCTGATTTTCTGTTTCCCTATCTGGAAAGTAGCTGGCTCCAGCACTCAGAGGACATTGGTGAGAATGCCAGGAGACAACCCGGGAAGGCAGCTAGTACAGGGTCTGGGATAGAAGAGGAGCCTAGCAAATGTTTATTTGCCTGGTCTCCATCCTTACAGAAATGAAAGTATGGAATATTTCAAGTTACATTTGTAAATATCAGAGAAAGTATACATGGTGGTCAAGAGCTCGGAATTTTTGAGTCCTTGCACCTTGGACTGGGTCAGAATCCTAACTGCACCATATGTGTGATCTTGACAAGGTGTACTTCCTCACTTAACAAAAAAGGATAATAGAACCTGCTTGGTAGTATTGTGAGGGTTAAATGAGCTGATATGTGCAACGTGTTTAGGTCCGTGCCTGGTAGGTAAAAGACACTCAATAATCTGTTGGTATTATTAAATAGTATTTAAAACTACACCAGCCTGGCCAACATAGTGAAACCTCGTCTCTACTAAAAATACAAAAAATTAGCCAGGCATGGTGGCGCGTGCCTGTAGTCCCAGCTACTTGGGAGGCTGAGGCAGGAGAATCACTTGGACCCGGGAGGCAGAGGTTGTGGTGAGCTGAGATTGCGCCACTGCACTCCAGCCTGGGCAACAGAGTGAGACTTTGTCTAAAAAACAAAACAAAACCAAACAAAAACTACAAACAACTTCAATATCCCAAAATACTCCAAGTTAAATAGGTAACTTTCAGTGGAACATGTTGCAATATTGAAAAAGAATGAGACAATCCATATAAGCTAATGAGGAAGGAAGTACATGATGAGTTAAGAAGCAAGTTGCATCCATCTGGACAAATTGTCAGAGGTGTTTGAACCAGAGTGACTCCATCTTGAATATGGGGCTGTGTAAAATAAGGCTGAGACCTACTGGGCTACATTCCCAGGAGGTTAGGCATTCTAAGTCACAGGGTAAGATAGAAGGTCAGCATAAGATACAGGTCTTAAAGACTTTGTTGATGAAACAGTTTGCAGTAAAGAAGCTGGCCACAACCCACCAAAACCAAGATGGTGATGGGAGTGACCTCTGGTCGTCCTCATGGCTTCTTATACACTAATTATAATACATTAGTGTGCTAGAAGACACTCCCACTAGCTCCATGGCAGTTTACAAATACCATGGCAACACCGAGAAGTGACCCTATGTTGTCTAAAAAGGGGAGGATCCCTCAGTTCTGGGAATTGCTCATCCCTTTTCCAGAACACTCATGAATAATCCATCCCTTGTTTAGCATATCATCAAGAAATAACCATAAAAAAGGGCAACCAGCAGCCCTTGGGGCTGCTCTGCTTACGGAGTAGCCATTTTTTTATTCCTTTACTTTCTTAATAAACGTGCTTTCACTTTTACTCTATGGATTTCCTTCGAATTCTTACTTGTGCAAGATCCAAGAACCCTCTCTTGGGGTCTGTATGGGGACCCCTTTCCAGTAGCAAAATGACCTAAATATATAAAATTAGACAGTAAAAGTATAAGAAGAATATTCAGTAAAATTCTTGTATCAGTGTATAGTCTTGGATGTAGGAAGGATCTCCTCAAACAAACCAGGAACGCAGGACCATATAGGGAAAGATGGATAGATTACAAAATGTTTAAATGTCTACCTACGTGGGTTTTTTTTTGTTTGTTTTTTGTTTTTGAAACAAGGTCTCACTTTGTCGCCCAGCCTGGAGAGCAGTGGCGTGATAATGGCTCACTGCAGCCTTGATCTTCTGGACCCAGGTGATCCTCCCACCTCAGCCTCCTGAGTAGCTGGGACTAAAAGCACGCACGACAATGCCTGGCTAATTTTTTGCATTTTTTTTTTTTTTTTTGTAGAGATGGGTTTCACCATGTTGCCCAGGTTGGTCTTGAACTTCTGGGCTCAAGCAATCCGCCTGCCTCAGCCTCCCAAAGTGTTGGGATTACAGGCATGAGACACAACAGCCTGGGCTTACCTACGTGTTAAGAGATTCCATGAGGCTGGGCACGGTGGCTCACACCTGTAATCCCAGCACTTTGGGAGGCCGAGGTGGGCGGATCACCTGAGGTTGGGGGTTCGAGACCAGCCTGACCAACATGCAGAAACCTTGTCTATACTAAAAATACAAAATTTGCTAGGCATGGTGGCACGTGCCTGTAATCCCAGCTAGTTGGGGAGGCTGAGGCAGGAGAATCACTTAAACCCAGGAGGCGGAGATTGCGGTGAGCCTAGATCGTGCCATTGCACTCCAGCCTGGGCAACGAGAGCGAAAATCTGTCTCAAAAAAAATAAAAATACAAAGACTCCATAAACAAGTCCAGACACAATAGTAGATGGGAAAAAAATATTTGTTATATAGATAGATAAAGCAGTCATATCTTTTATATACAAAACCCCTACAAAATAATTGGGAAAAGTTAAACAATAGAAAAACAAGCAAAACCATGTCAAAGAAGAGGAAATGCAAATAGAAGCATAAACATGAGAAAGGCATTCAACTTCCCCAGTTGTTGGAGAAATGCAAATTAAAAATATAAGCAAAATGCCATTGTTCTCCAAATACTAACTATTCAAATAGAAATGGACATGTTCTTTGCCCCAGCAAGCCCACATTGGAGACTCTGTTCATAAAATCTAGCCCCTCCTCTGCTTTTTTTTTAACCGCAGTGTCCATGGTGACAATCTCAGTGTCTACCTCTAACAGTATGAGGGGATAAATTTGGTTGTATCCATTCCAGGGAGGGAATATGTTGGAACTACTGAGAATGAGCTCGTTGAATTTATATGCAGTGACTTGTGGGGTTGTCTGCGATATTCTATTAGGTTAGGAAAAGGCAGCTATGCAGGTGAGGTAAGGTGTGTATAACGTATGATCCCATTTTGTGCTTTAACAAAGTGTGTGTGTGTAAGACGGGGGAGGCAAGGCTTCACCAGGGTAAATACAATCATGTGTTATGCCATGACATTTTGGTCAATGACAAATTGCTTATACAGAGTGGTTCTATAAGATTATAATGGAGCTGAAAAATTCCTATCGCCCAGTGACATCATAGCCATAGTAAGGTAGTGCAATGCATTACTCACGTATTTATGGCAGACTGGTGTAAACAAACCTACTGTGCTGCCAGTCATATAAAAGTGTTTCACAGCACTTTGGGAGGCTGAGGCTGGAGGATTGCTTGAGCCCAAGAATTCAAGACCAGTCTGGGTAACACAGGGAGACCCCATCTCTACAAATTAAAAATAAAAAATACAATAATTTGGGTGTAGGGGCGTGTGCCTATTGTCCCAGCTACTCAGGAGGCTGAGGTGGGAGGATCACTTCAGTGCAGGAGGTCGAGGCTGCAGTGAGCCGTAATCACACCACTGCACGCTAGTCTGGGCAACAGAGTGAGATTCTGTCACAAAAATAAAAAATTTTTTTAAGTATATTACATACAATTACATATAATATATAATATTTGATAATAATAAATGACTATGTTACTGGTTTATGTATTTATTGTACTATAATCAATATATCAATATTTTAGTGTTACTCTTTCTACTTATAAAAAAGGTCTTTTTTTTTAAATTTGTTTTTTAATAAAACAGTCTCAGACAGGTCCTTCAGGAGGTGTTCTAGTAAAAGACTCTGTGGCTGGGCGTGACGGCTCACGCCTGTAATCCCAGCACTTTGGGAGGCCGAGGCGGGTGGATCATTTGAGGTCAGAAACCCCGTCTCTACTAAAAACACAAAATTAGCAGGGCATGGTGGTAGGCGCCTGTAATCCCAGCTACTGGGAAGATTGAGGCAGGAGAACTGTTTGAGCCCGGGAGGCGGAGGTTGCAGTAAGCAGAGATCACGCCACTGCACTCCAGCCTGGCGACAGAGCAAGACTCCGTCTCAGGAAAAGAAAAAAAGAAAAAGACACTGTTATCATAGGAGAGGACAGCTCTATGCCTGTTATTACTCCTGAAGACCTTCCAGTGGGACAAGATGTGGAGGTGGAAGACAGTGATGCTGATGATACTGACCTTGTGTAGGCCTAGGCTAATGTGTGTATCAGTGTCTTAGTTTTTAACAAAAAAATTTCAAAAGGAAAAAAGTTAAAAATGGAAAAAAGCTTATAGTATAAGGATATAAAGAAATAAAACTTTTTTACAGTTGTACAATGTTGTTTGTGTTTTACAAAAGTCAGAAAGTTAAAAAAATTAAAAAGTTTGTGAAGTAAAATAGTTACAATAATACAGTAAGCTAAGGTTAATTTATTGAAGAAAGAAAAATATGTTTTCATAAATTACATTTTATAAATGTAGCCTATGGGTATAGTACTTAGTGAGCCTGCAGTGTATAGTAATGTCCTAGGTCTTCACGTTCACTCACCACTTACTCACTGGCTCACCCTGAGCAACTTCCAGTCCTGAAAGCTCCATTTGTGGTAAGGGCCCTGTACAGGTATATTATTTTAGATCCCGGCTCACTGCAACCTCCGCCTCCTGGGTTCAAGCAATTCTCTGGCCTCAGCCTCCCAAGTAGCTGGGATTACAGGCATGCACCACCACTCCCAGTTAATTTTGTATTTTTAGTAGAGACGGGGTTTCTCCATGTTGGTCAGGCTGGTCTCGAACTCTCGACCTCAGGTGATCCGCCTGCCTTGGCCTCCCAAAGTGCTGGAATTACAGGCGTGGGCCACCGAGCTCGGCCTTTAAATCTTTTATACCATATTTTTACTGTACCTTTTCTATGTTGAGATACACACATACTTAGCATTGTGTTACAGTTGCCTACAGCATTCGGCACAGTACCATGCTGTACACGTTTGTAGCCTGGGAGCAGTAGGCCAGACCACACAGCCTAGGTGTGTAGTAAGCTCTACTGTCTAGGTTTGTGTAAGTACACTCTGAAGTTCGCACAATGACAAAACTCTCTAATGACACATTTCTCAGAATGTATCCTTGTCATTAAGTGACACATGACTGTTGGTTATGTTTATATGAGCCTAAAGAAAGGTAGGTGCATATATATAATGAAAGAAAGCAGCAAGTGTTTTTGCTCATCTTTTAATGACTTGACTTTTTCTGTGTAATTTGTAAGAGTTCTGGACCTGGCTAGGCATGGTGGCTCACACCTGTAATCCCATCACTTTGGGAAGCTGAGGCAGGTGGATCACTTGAGGCCAGGAGTTTGAGACCAGCCTGGCCAACGTGGTGAAACCCCATCGCTACAAAGAATACAAAAATTAGCCAGGCGTGGTGGCGAGTGCCTGTAATCCTGGCTACTCAGGAGGCTGAAGCAGGAGAATTGCTTAAACCTAGGAGATGTAGGTTGCAGTAAGCTGAGATCATGCCTCTGCACTTCAGTCTGGGCAACAGAGGGAGACTCCATCTCAAACAAACAAACAAACAAACAAACAAATAAAAAAAGAGTACTGCATATGAGGGATATACATCCTTCCCTGCCTGAGGAAAGATTCCTGCCAGCCTCTTCTTGATGGTTCCGTGGATCTCCAGGTGGTAGGAAAGACAGGCATGGCCTTTTTTGGTCCCCATTACCCTGTGACATCTGGCTTGTTGCAATAGCATGTATTGTTATGGTAGATTGAGAGAAAAAAATGCAGTTAAATAAATTTGAACACAAGAACAGAAAAGAAGAAGTTGCAGGCAATATGTACCCTGGGTTTCAGATTTTGTGAAAAAGATCAGCCTGTGTTTATAAATATGCAGAAGGGCTGGGAGAGGACACAGCCAACTACGGGAGGTCACTTCTGAGCAGTGGGGTTTGCTGAAGGGGATTTTAACTTTTACACACCTCTATTGTTTGGATTTTTTACAATGGACATTTTTACTTTTGTAATAACAAAACAATAGAGTATTTTTTCCCTTGAAGTATAAGGTGCTGTTTGTGTATTGTGATTGCAAGGAGAGGGGGATGTGGACAAGAACTGAGATTGGGTTAGGATAGCGGACAGCTCCCCAGTATTTGAATGTGGTAGATTGCCATCAGGTAAATTCTGAACTGGTGTCTCAGCATGGCAGGATAAGCAGACCCAGGGGAAGGAGGAGGGAGCCCCACCTTGGGAAGCTCCGGTAGCACAGACTGCATGAATGACACTGTCGGCCCACCCAGCCCTCCGGAGGAGTGTGACAACTCTCTGTGAGTCTGAGGGGCAGGAAAGCCTCAAAGAGTGTTGGATTTCACCATGTTGTGAGGAAGGGCATCCTGGAAAGATGGAACAGCCAACAATTAGCATTTGCTGTGTGTCAGGATTGTTCTAAGCAGTTTATAGTGTGTGTGTGTGTGTGTGTGTGTGTGCACACACACGACTATATATATAAATTCATTTAATCCAGCAACACGTCTATGAGATAGGTACTATTATTATTATTATTCCCACTTTACAGATGAGGAAAGTGAGACTCAGAGAAGTTAGATAACCTATCCAAGGATACACAGCTAGAATGAGGAGGGGCTGAGTCAGGAATGACGTTCATGACTCCAAGTTGGAGAGAAGGCTGTGTGTGCAGGCGAGTTTTGCTTTGTTTTTAGCAGGAGGGGGTTCTTTGGTGAAGGGGCAGCTACCCAGAGCTCTAGGCCTTCAGGAGCTAGGTCACTAATCCTCTCTAAGCTGTGCCTGTGAAATGAGGACAATGATTTTTGCTCCCCTAATTTCCCTTTCAGAGCTGGTCCCCTGTGCTGACAGCAGAGAGTATTCTCAACTGTGCAGCAAAGCACCGGGGCATGGGGGTGGTGGAGCTGCTCCGGGGTGGGGGACACTCCAGAGGCTCAGTGCTAAAGCTAGGTGTTTCCTCAGGCTCCAGTCAGCCCAGAGGGATGTGGGAGCCTCAGGGCTTCTTCCTGCACAGCTCTCCCTCTGCAGGAGCCAGTTCAGGTCAGCATGGAAGGCCCTGGAACAGCTGTGCACCCTGAGGGTCCTGGGCAAAGCACCTGGAATCCTGGCTGCACCCCTGCTGACTGTGTGACCTTGGGCAAGTGCCTTACCTCCCCAGAGCCTTTGTCTGCTTCATTGGGTTGTTGTGAAGATTAAATGAATTGATCTGTTTAGGGTGCTCAGAATAGTGCCTGGCCTGGAGTAATTGCTACATAAGCAGGACTGTTGTGTTTATGCTTCAGTAAATACTTATGAAGCCTCTAGGTGCCAAGCACCATGCTAGGTGCTGGGGACACTGGGATGGATGAGGCAGGCCTCTTCCCTGCCCTCTAGGATCTCTGTGTCTAGTCGGATGACCAACTATCCTGGTTTACCTGGGCCTGATGGCTTTCCTGGGACATGGGCCAATCACTGCCCAAACTGGGAAAGTCATTGGCAAAAGGACAAATTGGCTTCCCTACATCTAGTAGGGGCACAGATAATTGGACAGGTCTTCCCAAGAAGACACAGTAAAGAAGTTCGGGCTGTCACGGAAGCATTGGACAGGGGAAGACTGAAGCCTGGGCACCAGGGAGGGCTCCCAGGGAAGAAGCATTTGAGCTGAGACCTAAGGATAAAAAAGGGGTTGAGCAAAGGAGGAAGGTGGGTGAGAGAAAGGGGCGTGGAGGAGAGTGTCCTGGGCAGAGGAATGGCATGTGGGCAGAGCTGGAGGCCAGTGAGAAGGTGGCACATGTGAACTCAGGTGTGCCCAGAGACCCGGGCCCGTGCACCGAGACATGCTTGTACAAGTGCTGAGAGGAGGATGCAAGGGGCAGTGTGGCAGGGAGATATATACACGTGGATATGTACATGCTGGTATAGCCGCAGATCGCCTCTCACAACAGTGGTTGCCTCTGCGGAGGAGTACTGGGGAGGGGGTGCTGGAGAGGTGGGACAGAAGTCCTATGGAGCATTGTTAAGTCGTGAGAATGTAATACCTACTCCAAAAGATAAAATAATCTAAAGCCACAGCCTCGCATGCCTGGGCTCACTCCCACGCCTAGCTCATTCCGGCAAGGGGGCCGGGAGACAGTGGCTGGAGGGGCCCCTAGCAGGGGCTGGCCCAGCCTCAGGGGCACCAAGCTGGCCTAGGAAGGGGAAGAGGCCACAGCCACACTGTCTGCCGCCCCGGCCGAGCTCCGGCCTCCCCCAGGCCTGCGGCAGACAGAACTAAACAGGCTGGCTTATCAGCTGTCGCCACTGTGTCCCACCCGGCTGAGCTGGGCTCCGGCCGCCAGGAAGGTGGCCCCCAGCTTTTTGCCAGGGATAGTATTGGCCCAGGGTGGGGAACCTGTGGAGGTGTTTTCCCAGGGTCAGTCTGGGGTGGGTGGGGGTGTCTGGTAGGTGTGTAGCGGCAGTCGTCAGGGGGCAGGGGGACTGGGGCCCAGGGGATGCTCTGGGCCCCAGATTTGCTGTGGAGTTTTAAAGGATTAATTTTTGGTATTATTTTAAATAATTTGGAATTATTTTAAAATAATTCAATAATTCATTATCTTAAAAAAAATCAGGCTATTCTTTAGCGTGCGAGTTGTGAATTCCTCCTCTGGAAACAGGGCTGTGGGGTGCTGGGTCTGCTGTACTGTGTCATGTACATGTCCTCATTCAGTCCTCAGGGCTCCAGGAGGTGGGCACTGTCATACTTATTTTACAGATGAGCAAACCAAGGCTCAGCCCAGTGAAGGTTTGTTCCCCAGGCCCCAGGGCAGGGATGTGGCAGAGCTGGTTTCACGCCACCTTCCCATCCTCTTCCAGGGGCCCCCAGTACCTCCTCATTGAGAGGTGGGGGCACTGAGGTCAGAGGGGGAATGTGACTGGGCAGACATCCTCTGGCCTCCCTGGTCCTCAGTGTCCTCCTCTGAGCAATGGGTCAGACATTCTGGCCCTGCTCCCTGTTCGGGGAAGTTGTGAGGATGGGCCAGGGACTGTGTGTCTCTGTGCAGAGGAAGGAAGGGATGGGGCACTCCTTATGTGTTTACCTCTCTTCCTTGGATCCCAGGAGCCCCAGTGGGGGTGGGGGATTGCCCCCAAATACCGCATTTGTCATACAAGGCCTGTCAACCCCCAGGGGTTTAGTCCCCAGAAACAGCAGGCCTGGCCTCGCTCAGCTGCCCTCTGGCTTCCTGCCCAGGGAGACCAGACTGCGCCTGGCTGGGCCAAACCAGAGCTCTGAGGGTGGAGAGCGGCATGGGAAGGGGGAAGGAGAGAAGGAGGAGGGAACTTCAAAGCCCCCATAGCTGTGAGACAGTTTGGGCAGAGACTGCTGGAGGCTGGGGGTGGGAGACTGGGGGCTGAGGGACAGAGTGAAGGCAGAGGGTGGACCCATGACTGTGAGGGGTCCCACAGGCACCACCACTCAGCTGGTCTGACATCAAACTCACTGCCTTTCTCCAGACCTGCCCCAGCTCTTGGGAGTGCACCATCCACCTGGGTCTCGGCTAGAAATCTGGGTGTCCCGCAGTCCCCTCCCTTCCCAGGGACAACCAGTCACCAAGTCCTGATTCTCCTGTTTCCCCAGTATGGCCCCAGCCTGGGCCAGCTCTCCATCCCCTGAGGAGTTTGGGCCTCTCCTCCTCTTATCAGGACCCTGACCACTGTTCCCCAACAGGCCTCTTCTGCCCCCAGTCTTCTTCACCACCACCCCCCCACACACACACACATGCAAATGTGCACTTCTCCTCCCCAGAATCCCCTAAGTTCTAGCTCCAACATACAATCGGACACCCTCTCACCCTGGTTTAAACCATTTAATAGCGCTCCACTGCTAGAGGGAGTGTCTGAGCTCCTAGCATGGCCTGTGAGGAACCCTCCCCCAACACCCCCATCTATTTTGTCAGCTCTGCCCCCTTGCCGCTCCCTGCTCCACCCGGGGAAAAGCCTCCCTATGCTGTAACTCAGGGTGTCTTTGCTAGCCCCAGGCCTTCGCTCTGCCCTGGCTGTCTCCTCCCTAGACGGCCCTCTTTGCCACCCACTCTTGACTCCTTCCCCAGGCACTACCCTCCTTCCCCCAACACCGCTCCTACATGGCTTAGAAGGGGGTCCACACGTGGGTGCATACAGACAGGCACTGTCTCCTTCCTGGGACTGAGTATTCCTTGAGGGCAGGGCTGGGCCTTTCATCTCCTTGGGAAATGGCCAGGAACTCAGTAAGAGTTTGTCAAATGGGTAATAAGAATAGGATGAGCCTGGTGCTGAGCGCAGGGACGTCAGGGACATCAGGGTTCCCCCTTTGGGAGCCCCTGCATGATGTGGGCCTGAGGCATTCCATTCTGGTGGCAGACACCGTTCTGGAGTGGCCTTGGCCGACCCCAGCCCAGAGCATCTCTCAGGGCAGGTCCAGCCTGGCAGGTCTTCCTCTTAGTGGGGGCACCCCAGCCCACACAGCCGGTCCCTGTGGCATCATCATCTTCCCGAAGATGTTCCCCAATACTCCCACGGTGTCCCTCCCTGGCTTGTACCCCCCCAGCAGGAAGTCCCCACTCCTCGGCCGCCCTATGCCTCCCCAGGCTCTCCTCTCCACAGCCCAGGCTCCCGCCAATACCAACAAACAGAAAACAGCCTGCTGCTCCCTGTGTGCCCTCTTGTTCTCACCCCAGAGCCTTTGCCTTTGCTGTAAATGCTGCCTATAGCTTCTCCCCAGTCTTTTCCTTGGTCCAAAGCCTGCCCCTCCCTCAGGCCTGGCTGAAATGCAGCCTCCTAGGGGTCCCTCCCCAGATCCCCTTGTTGGCCAGCACTTAGCTTCCTCTGCCGTCTGCTGGAGTTATTTATTCTGCGCTGATGTCCCTGTGAGCCTGGAATGGAGCTTCCTGAACCTCAGTCCTGTCACTGGAGGTGCTTTTTCTGTAGATTGGTGCATGGGGATTTGCCATGCCTCACAGACAGGGAGGCTCAGGCTCAGGTCTTTGAAGCCAGCCTCCCGCCTCCTGCCTATAAGGCCTTGAACAACTGACTTAGCCTCTCCGAGCCTCAGTTTTCCCTCCTGTAAAATGGAGATAATGATCGAATCCCCCTCTAGTAGTGCCTCAGATCTGACAAATGCTTCATCTGGACAAGCCCCTCATGGAGCAGGTAGCCTGCTGGGCCAAGGGGACATACCACCTGCAGCCTATACCGCCCTGGCTCCCAACCACACTCCAGACCCAGGCACCCCACAATTCCCTCCCCATGGCCCTGAATAGCCCAGGGCCACCCATTTGTAGGCGGTGTGGGCAGAGCTGGAGGTAGAAAGGGAAGCGGGGAGGCTGGGAGGGTCCAGTTTTGCCCATGCCACCCATCCTGGTGAGGAACTCTGAGGTCTTCAAGAAATTTAAATTTGAGCCTGTCCTTCCCAGTCATTCTGAAAGCACATTAGCTACATTTGTCAAGGCAGGAAGATGGTTTGGTTTACAGCTTTTAAATATTTAGACATGCAGTAGGTGGGCCCTGGGTCCTGCCAATGTTAGGAGAGGCTGGACACCTTGCAGGGGCTTTGTGTGGATTAAACAGGACGGCCCCTATGCAGTGGTTAGGTTAGCAGGTTGCCCAGAACACGGAAGCACAGGTGGTGCTAGTCACTATCACCAAGATACAAAAGGCTGAGGACAGGAATCGGGGTGAGTGTGGCTGCCCCGGGAGGAGTTGAGGAGCAGGAGGAGGAGGAGAGCTGCTTGAATTCCCCACCCGGTAGGGTGCACGCCGGCACAGACTCTTCTGCCGCTGCTGGTGTGCAAATGCTGGTGGTATGGCCTCCCTTCTCTATGGGCACTCATCCCCGCAGGGTCATCAGGTAGGGCCTCACTGAGGAGGTGTTGCTGTGCTGGCCAGGGAGGGGTCTCACCATGTCACAGGGAGGCTGTTTATTAAAGGAAGAAAGCTGTTAGGCCCTGGGACAAGAAGCAAAGCTAGTACTTCTCTTCGTTTTATAATTTTGGAAACTTACTATTATTGTTATTTTACTATATAACAATGTATAGTCAGACCATTGTCAAAATGTTAACACATAGAGATAAGCCAAGGGAAAAAAAGCCACTGGCATTCCCCTTGCTGGGGACAAAGCCATCACGAACATTATATTGGGGTTTCCTTACACTCCAAGGGCTGAACCTAGAATTCTTTTTGGATGAGGCTTTGGAAAAGAATTCTAGGTTCAGCCCTCGGGCTGTAAGGAAACCCCAATCTCTGTGGGTTTGAAACTCTGGGATGAAAAAATTTAATTCTAGAAATGTCTCCCTGGTCCTGTCCTCTCCCTGCCCATCCCGTATCTCCTCCCTTCTGGGTCTGCTCAGCCCTTCCTACCCAGCCTCCGCCTACCCCTGAATTGCCTGGCTCAGTCCAGCCCCCAAACCTTTGCTCAGGATACGAATCAAGACAAGCTACTGGCCAGGCCAAGAGCTCATCTGAGCTGACCGCTTTGTTTTACTTGGTGGGAAAGGGGGGACACAGAGCGATGTGGTGGCACTGCTGGGACAAAGGTTCAAACCTTCTGACTCCCAGTCCGGTGCTTTTCCCCGTAACCTTTAACTGCTTGCCCTCTGTCTGTCTGATTCCTCTCCATCCATCAAACCTCCTGCCTCCTCCAGGGAGCATTCCTGACTGCCATATGAGAAGCCTCTCCCTCCTGCAGCTCACTGATAATTATAAATAACATACTGAACACTTAGGCACAATTCTAAAAACCACAGAATAACTCTATTATCCCCATTTTATAGATAATGAATCTGAGGCTTTGAGACACAAAGTAAATTGCCGAAGATAACCCGGAGTTGACAGTGGCAGACCAAGCCCTTCACAGCCCCTGCCCTTCTTGACCCTGCCTTCTCCTGGGCGGTTAAGTCCTGACCTTGAGGTCCTTCCAGGCAGCTAGGGTACAGCAGAAAGAGCACTGGACTTGGAGTCCAATCACTTGGCTGCAAGAGCCAGCTGTGCTGCCACTGCCCAGCTGTGGGAGCTTGGGGGAGCCTCAGCACCTCTTTTGGCCTCTGTTTCCTCCTCTGTAAAATGGGATCACCCTGTCTGCCCTGCCCACTTCAGAGGCCTATTTGAGAATTACTGAGGAAGGGTACTGCTTGGACTCACAGCAGAGTGTGTTCCCCGAATGTAAGATACCCCAAACTCCTGACAGCACTCAACAGTAAGTTTACACAGAAAATAATACAGGGGCAGGGGCTCTGTTTGCTGAGGCACTTGTTTGAGGACTGGGCTGGGGAAGAGCTGGGCGGCCCGCCTGGCTCCCTGAAGAGTACATGGGCCTCTGTCCCCTCCTGGCTTCCAGGGGAGGACTGTCTGGCCCTGACTAGCTCTGTCCCCTCTGGTCTAGGTTCTGAGAGCAGCCTGAGGCTGCTGACGTCTGCTCCTTCCCATGGGCCCATTCCTCCCACATGTGGGTCTTAGACGTTGGCCCGGAACTCAGGGGCCTATGGGTTTGAAACTCTGGGATGAAAAAATTTAATTCTAGAAATGTCTCCCTGGTCCTGTCCTCTCCCTGCCCATCCCGTATCTCCTCCCTTCTGGGTCTGCTCAGCCCTTCCTACCCAGCCTCCGCCTACCCCTGAATTGCCTGGCTCAGTCCAGCTCCCAAACCTTTGCTCAGGGTATGAATCAAGACAAGCAATTTGGGCCCTGCCCCCCAAAGAGGGTTTCTGTGTGGTTTGGGAAGGACAAAGAATGTCTTTTGCCAACAGGGCAGAAATGACATGGTGGGTATTCCTGGCAGGAGCATAGGAGTGGTACACTAGCCTTCAGTCTGACATGGGCGCCACCGAGCCATGGAAATGCACTTTTAATTACAGCATGGATGTAGCCGGCTGGACCCGAGTGTTATATTTTATTTATTTATTTATTTGAGATGGAGTCTTACTCTGTCATCCAGGCTAGAGTGCAGTGGCGCCATCTCAGCTCACTGCAATCTCTATCTCCCAGGTTCAAGCGATTCTCCTGCCTCAGCCTCCCGAGTAGCTGGGATCACAGGTGTCCGCCACCACGCCTGGCTAATTTTTGTATTTCAGTAGAGATAGGGTTTCGCCATGTTGGTCAGGCTGGTCTCAAACTCCTGACCTCAGGTGATCCGCCCGCTTCGGCCTACCAGAGTGCTGGGATTACAGGTGTGAGCCACCGCGCCCAGCTGACCTGAGTGTTTTATAGGATCCAAGTGGGAGGAACGTTAACCAATTCCTCCCACAGGGGTTGGGGGATGGACTCACAGATGCTGAGGCCAGATTTGAGGGAAGGGCAGGGAGAAGGGCAAGGCTGTCTCCAGAAGAGTCAGGTGTGATGGGTGATGGGTGGAGGAGAGAGGAGAGGTGGGAGGGAGCAGCCTTGGGAGAGAGAGGGTGCCCTGATGTGGCAGTCAGACCGGCCTGAGATGGAATCCAGGCTGGTGACTTCCTGGCTGGGCAGCCCTGGGCAAGTTGCTCAGCCTTTCAGCCTCAGAGCCTCAGCTTCTGTTTCTGTAAAATGGACATAATGGTTGCTTTGTTGCCAGGATATTATGAAGACTATAGATAATGTGTATAACGTGCTGAGCATAGAGCCTTTACATAGAGGTGTAAAGAAAGAAAAACTTTATTTCCCCAGGGTAAGAGTCAAATCTTGGATTTCCATGAATTTTATAATTTTGAAAAATTATTTTTCTTACTATAAAGCAATATATGGTCATTGACAAAATATTAGCATACAGAGATTTTAAAAAGCCATAGATAGTCCCTTTGCCAATTATTATTTATGATTATTTATTTATTTGAGACAGAGTCATCTGTCGCCCAGGCTAGAGTGCTGTGGTGTGATCTTGGCTCACTGCAACCTCCGCCTCCCAGGTTCAAGCAATCCTCCTGCCTCTGCCTCCCAAGTAGCTGGGATTACAGGCACGCAGCACCACACCTGGCTAATTTTTATACTTTATGAGATAGGGTTTTGCCAGGTTGTCCAGTCTGATCTTGAACCCCCTGGGGCTCAAGTGATCTCCCACTTTGGCCTCCCAAAGTGCTGGGATTACCGGCATGAGCCACAGCATCTGGCCATTGTTTATTAAGTGTTACTGGTGGGATGTAAGGCGTGAGAAATGTCTGATGGCCTAAATATTCTCAGAGTCCCTGAAATTATTCTGCTTTGACTGACCCCATTTCGCCAATGTTTAAGCAGCCAAGTGAGGGTGAGTGCCGCATGGAGGTGGCAGGCCTTTGATTTGGTTACATTGGAAGCTGGTTCCACTCCTGGAGAACACCAGCCTCCCTGTGAAAGAGGGTCCTGCCCAGCCATCTCCCAGACCAGCAGCTTTTTCCATGAAATGCTACAGAAAAGGGCAAATAATTCAAGTTTTGGAGCCACATAGGCCTGGGTTCCAAGCTGACTCGGACCTTCAGATGCTTTGTCAGTTTTATTATTTTGGCAGAAATGATGCATGTGATTGTTTTAAGAAAGTGTAAAGAGGAAACCACAAACCCTACCACCGGAGGTTATGAAGCAACCTTCTAGTCATGTCTCTATGCAGAGAGGGGTGTGCACAGTGTGTCTTGGCACTCGCCTAATTTAGCTCTCGAAGCCTCACAGAGGTGAGCAAGGTGGAGCATCAAGGCCGGGGCGTGGTGGGGGTAACAATGGGATGCTGGTCCTTTATGAGATAGAGTTCATATTTATAATGTGTTTCCTGTATTCATAATGTGTGTCCCAGTCAGGGGTGGTGAAAAACCCTGTGCGTGCAGGGAGAGGAGCTATAAGAAAGCATGCCAGGCCAGGTGTGGTGACGTACGCCTGTAGTCTCAGCACTTTGGGAGGCTGAGGTGGGCGGATCACTTGAGGTCAAGAGTTTGAGAACAGCCTGGCCAACATGATGAAACCCTGTCTCTACTAAAAATAATTAGTTGGCCATGGTGGTGCACACCTGTAGTCCCAGCTACTCAGGAGCCTGAGGCAGAAGAATTGCTTGAATCCAGGAGGCAAAGGTTGCAGTGAGCTGAGATCAGTCTACTGCACCCCAGCCTGAGTGACAGAGTAAGACTCTGTCTCAAAAAAAAAAAAAAAAAGAAGGCATGCCAATGCCACCTAGGACAGGGCCCTCCAAGGGTCTCATCTATCCTGCACCATTTTCCAGGAAGCCAGTATGACACTGTGGCTTAAGACAGTGAACATGGGGTGCCTGGCTGCCTGGATTCAAAGCCAAGCTCTGCCACTTGCTAGCTGCCTGACCTGGGGCATGTTTCTTGATTTCCTCATGCCTCAATTTCCTCATTTGAAAGTTGGGGGTCAATAATAGAACCTCTGTCATAGGGTTCCTTGAAATTTAAATGAATGAATTCAAATAAAGCACTTACCATTTCTGGCACAAGGTGAGTGATTCATAAGTGTTCGTTGTTATTAATGTTATTATTGTTATTCTATGGCCACATTGCTCACACTATGGAACCAGCAGGACAGCTCCAGAGGATCGGGGGCCAAACGGGTCTGGAGTTGGCTGCTCTGGGCTCCCAGATGGCCCTGCCTCTCCCTCCCTGAAACTCTCTGTCTCTGGATCTTGCTCACCAATAGCACCCACCTTTTATCAAGGTTTGGGGAGGCAGCAATCACATTGGATATCTGGGAACACAGGGTGTAATTTGTAAAGCCCTGGCTTATATAAGCTCCCTGATATTCTTAGTTACTTCTGATCTTCCATCCCCCAGATCAGAAGAGCTAGAGAAACAGTTGTTATTGTGGTGGTTGTTTTTTAAAAACTGGCCTTTCAGGACTTCTGAATTGATCTCCCATTTTATATAGAGGAAACCCTAGGCCCAGGGAAGTGAAGTATTATCACCCACCATGAAGTGGCTCTGCTGGGCTTCCAAGTGCAAATTAGGAGCTCCTTTCCAGACCCTGGGCAGTGACCTGGCTCTGTGTCCACGCTGCAGGCTCTGAGAGCTGTGGTGCTGCTGATGTTTTGCTTGAGTCTTTCAGCGTAGCTCCATGCTCAATTAATGCTGTTCTGGAAGAACCACAGAAGCACATCTTTCACCCTCTTGTACACAGGAAGAAACAGAGGCTCAGAGAGGAGGACTGGCTGCTCTGAGTCACACGGTGACCAGGACAGGGAGCTAGAGCCCAAGGTTCCTGGTGTCTGGGCCAGTGCTGTGCCCACTCCTCTCCCTGCCTTTCTATTTAGTGCACTTGCTGAGCCCTCCACGAAGGAACAGAGCCACTGTGGGGAGTGCTGTTGGCACCAAGAAGATGGCGGGAGAAGGTAGAATCCTGGCTCTTGGGGCCAGGCCTGAGGCGTAGGACAGAATGGCATGTGGCTTGGCCCAAGACTATATTTCTATGAGGGGGTTTCTTTATCCATCTTAGATCCATCCTTTCATGAAGGTTGGAGAGGGAGGAGGCCAGGCTTGTTCTATCCTGCAGTTAGGGAAACTGAGGCAGAAAGCTTCAGAGCAACATAATGATTCATTTAGGGCCAAAAGAGGCCATGTCAGTGCCTTCTGCTCTCAGCTCTTCAACTTCCAAAGCTCTGGCCCAGATACCCCCAGCCCTTGAGGGTACCCTCAGACTGAAGGGATCTAGAGGCAGAGGGTAAGGCCTACTCAGCCTCTCACTTGCTGGATGACTTTGGGACAAGTCGTAGCTCTTCTCTTGCCTCAGTTTCCTCATATGTATAATACGTTGATGGTAATTCCTGGCCTCACTCATCCCCTGAGGACAGATACAGTCACAAATGGATGTGACTTTTCTTTGAAAATTATAAAATGGGCTGGGCATGGTGGCTCACACCTATTATCCTAGCATTTTGGTAGGCCCAGGAGGGCAGACTGTTTGAGCCCAGGAGACCAGCCTGGGCAACATGGCGAAATCCTGTCTCTAGGAAAAAAAAAAAAAAAATTAGCTGGGCATGGTGGTGCATGCTTGTGGTCCCAGCTACTCAGGAGGCTGAGGTAGGAGGATCACCTGAGCCCAGGAGGTTGAGGCTGCAATGAGCCATGCATTCCAGCCTGGGTGACAGAGCATGGCCCTGTCTCAAAAAAAGGAAAGAAAGAAAATATAAAGTGAAGAGCAAGTGTGTGAGGTAAAGAGAGCTCAGATAGCAGGCACAGCTGCTGGGGGAAGAGGCTACTATGGGAGGTATGCATACTCTGTGTGGACATTGTGTTTTCATTATTACTCCATTTTTCATGTTTTCTTATATAATTAATTTGTCTTTTTATTGTCCCTGAAATTAACTTTAATACAAGGGTAAGGAAATACAAAGAAGCAGAGAGAGAGAGAAAGAAGGAAAGAAAGAAAATCCATAGTCCCAACTCCCAGGACCCCACCTTGGACCCCGCCAGGGGAACCACTGTGAACGTTTTGGTGGAGTTCCTTCCAGGCCTTTTTCCATGCATTTGTATCAAAATAGCAGTATGTATATGTGTGTTGAATACCATAGAATAATATTTTATTGATTGTTTTGTGAAGTTTTCTTTTTTCCATTGGCAATATTTCAACAACATTTCACTCTGTCAACACATGTTCTTTGATGGCATTCTTTATTCATGGTGGGGAGCGTTCTGTGGAGGGCCTACGGTGGTTTGGTGCACCAGCCACTATAGATCCAAGCTGTTTAAGTGACACAGAAACTGGTAACACCCTGAGGTTTCTGTCTTCAGTTTCTGCCCCAGGGGATGAGGCTGAGAGTGGAGTGGGGGCTTAGGAGGCCTTTGGGACATGAGGCCCACTGTCTGACAACTTAGGCTGGGGTGGGACTCAAGAGGGGTGGCTTGGAAGAGGGAGAAAGACCAGCTCCCCATGGGCGGGCACAGATCTGTCTGCACCCAAGCCCTCCTCCACTTGTTCTCAGGGCCTCCTGCAGGGCTTGGGATGGCTTTTCTCCTCTGCTGACCTCTGGCCAGGGCCACCCTGGTGTGGGCAAACCAGTGGTGGAGGACATCCAGAGACAATGTGGCCTGGAGCTTGCCTTGTTCCCTGCTCAGCCCTCCAGGCCCTAAGCCCTGAGGAGGGGACTTTGTTCCATGACATTGAGGCCAAAGGCTGCTCTTCTAGACTTGGGGAAGGCCTTGAGGGGCAAGGAAGAGGGAAGGCGGTGGTTTGTCTTGGGCTCAAGGGTCATCTGATCTTACCTGTCATATGACAGGTGGGAACACTGAAGCCCAGACATGGGAGGACTTTTGCCCAAGGTCCCACAGCAAGTGGTAGAAGTGTCAGGCCTGGTGACCCGCCTAGGGCTCCTTCCGTGACACCTCACTGTATGGGAAAGCATTGCCACTGAGGACACTGTCCCTACAGCCAGAATCCTGGTGCTGCTACGTACACTCATTGTCAGATGTATGACAATGGCCAAGTTGCTTCACTTCTTGGTGCCTCAGTTTCCCCCTCTCCAAAATGGTTATAAGAATTGTCACATATGTATTTCATAGGGTTGTTGTGGAGCTTAAACAAGTTAATTCTTATAAAGTGCTTTGAACAGTGCTTAGCACACAGTAGGCACTCCTAAATGTTACTGGTTGGAGTTTTCTCTCCAGCTGTCCAGAAAAAGTGAAGGCCAACTTGTGCCCCTGCCCTTCCCTCACCGAATCTGCAATCCCAAAACTTGCTGAGCTGGCAGAACACACAGAACATGAGGACATCACCTTTCAGATATGCTCAGCTGAGGGACTCAAGTTTGTCCTCTTTGGACTGTGTTTTCCCTGGATGTGCTAACAGGAGCCTGGACTTTCTGGATATTTTTATTTGCTGCATCACGTGGGATAAATTACTTCCCCTCTCTTGGAAACAAGGGTTGGACTTCAGGATGGTTATAGCTCCTTCCAGTGCCAAAGCAGGTTTGGGATGCAGCCTGGAATGGGGGGGACTTGACAGTTGGGGACTTAGCAGGTGTTATGGGCTGAACTGTGTCCCCCAAGAATTCATATGTTGAAGTCCTAACCCCCAGTGCCTCAAGATGTTATGGTATTTGGTGACAGGGCTTTTGAAGTAAAGAGATGAATAAGGTAAAATGAAGCCATCAGGGTGGGCCCTAATCCAAATCCGCCTAGTGTCCTTATCAGAAAAGGAAATCTGCACGAAGACATGTAGAGTTGGCCCTCCCTGTCTGTGGGCTCCTCATCCATGGATTCAACCAACTCTGGATTGAAAATATTTGAAGAAAAAAAAGGATGTTTGTATCTGTACTGAATATGTATGAACTTTTTTTTCTCATCATGATTCCTGAAACAATACAGTATAACAATGATTTACATAGCATTTGCATTGTATTAGGTATTATAAATAATCTGGAGATGATTTAAAGTATAGTGGAGGATGTGCATAGTTTATATGCAAATACTGTGCTATTTTATATAAGGGACTTGAGCATCTGTGGATTTCAGTATCCGAGGTGGGGTCCTGGTACCAGTTCTCCATGGATACCGAGGGAGGCCTGTACAGAGGGAGACCTTGTAGAGACACAGGAAGAAGATGGCCATCAGCAAGCTAAGGAGAGGGGTCTCAGAAGAAATCAACCCTGCCTTTTTTTTATTTTTATTTTTGGAGATGGAGTCTCGCTCTGTCGCCTAGGCTGGGAGTGAAATGGTGCGACCTCAGCTCACTGCAACCTCTGCCTCCCAGGTTCAGGCAATTCTCCTGCCTCAGCCTCCCGAGTAGCTGGGATTACAGGCCCGTGCCACCACTCCCAGCTAGTTTTTGTATTTTTAGTAGAGATGGGGTTTCACCATGTTGGCCAGGCTGGTCTTGAACTCCTGACCTCAGGTGATCTGCCTGCCTTGGCCTCCCAAAGTGCTGGGATGACAGGCGTGAGCCACCGCGCCCAGCCATCCCTGCTGACACTTTGATCTCAGTCTTCTAACCTCCAGAACTATGAAAAAAATAACTTGCTGTTGTTTAAGCCACTCAGTCTGTGTGCCTTGTTATGGCAGCCCAAGCAGACGGATACAGTGGGGTATAGGTTGTTCATCTGGTTCCATAAGGACGGCTTTGGATTCACCAGGTTGCCAGGACCTGTTGAGGGCAAGGATGTGTGTTCCTGGTGCTTCTGAGAGTCCTTCAGCATTGGGTCTGTGGCCCCTGGGGTCTCTGGGATGACAGAAACCAGGGCTGAGCATGTAGAGAATGGTGGATCATTCTAGCCCCACTGTGTGCCAGCCCTGCGCGTTCTTTGTCTCCCTTAGTCCTCCCAACACTTCAGGGAAGATATTCTTAATGACATTTTTCAGAGGGGGAAACAGTGGCTTAGACAGCCACCTGCCCAAGGATTCCAGCTGTTTTCTGCCTGACCCCAGACACATGCTCTTTCCTGCATACCCCGTGCCCCTCCAAAAAGGCCTCCCACATTGCCCTGGCTGGCCTGTGCCCCTGTCACTGTGTGGCGGTATAGACCCTGGCACCCTGTACCCCAGAGGCAAGGGAGAGCCAGGAAGGGCCCAGGCTCCAAAGCAGGAATGTACCCCCCCGCCGACCCCCCACCCCCAGCTTTCCTCAGCTCTTTTTCTGTTGTTTCTTTGGTCAGCCGGGCCCTGTTATCTTCCTCTGAGCCTGACGCCTTGTTCTTCCTGTTTAAAATTCAGACTCTGGACTTTTCCTTTGGGGGCGGTTATATGTTTGTTTTGTGTTTTGGATTCTCCTCCAGCCCCTGTCTCTGGCCCTTTAGGTCACCCAGGCTTAGCACTAAACCCGTTTTGAATACCCCAGTGACTGAGTAGGGGGTCCTCTCTGCCCAATTCCCTGGCAGGGGAAGAGGGAGGATTCTGCCGCTCTTTCTCTGGCTGTCACATCCAGGCTCCACCAGCCCCGTTCCGCTGCCCCCTGTTCACCCCACGGCTCCCCTTCCAGTCCCATCCGACGCTGAGGGGCTCCAGGCTCCCTGCAGCACTCTGTTTTGAGCCCAGCACACCCCAGGAAGGAGATTCAGCCATAGAAGAAGAAAAAAGCTCAGCTGTGAGTCACCCCGATGGGCTCCATTTTTGATAGTGGAGACAAGACCTTAAAGGGTCTTGTGCCTAAGGGGAGAGGGCACGGAACTGGGAGTGAGGAGACCTGGGCTCCCATCTTGGCTGTGCACTCTGTGCTGTGTGAGCTTGGGCATGTCATGTCCCTGTCTGGACCTCAGTTTTGCCACAGAAGGGTGGCTGGGAGTTGGGCCAGCCACCCCTGAGGTCCTCCCAACCTGATAAGCTGTGAGTTCAGGTCATCATGAGATGCTCTTGAGGACTCCGGGTGGGGTAACTGTGGGGAGACCCAGGGGATAGAGCACAAGCAGGGGGTGAAGTGTGCTCAGCTTTGCAGTGCAGACCCAGCCCCACCTCCTCCAGGCAGCCTTCTCTGGCCTCCTGGGCCATCCTCTGAGCCAGGATTCCGCCCTCACCAGGAACACTGGGAAGGCCTTAGGCTTGGAATGAAATGTTGGGAAGATTTTTTTTTTTTTTTTTTTTTAAGACAGAGTCTTACTCTGTCGCCCACTCTGGAGTGCAGTGGCGCAATCTCGGCTCACCGCAATCTCTGCCTCCCAGGTTCAAGCAATTCTCCTGCCTCAGCCTCCCAAGTAGCTGGGATTACAGGCACCTGCCACCACACTTGGCTAATTTTTATATTTTTATAGAGATGGGATTTTGCTATGTTGACCAGGGTGCTCTCAAACTCCTGAACCTCATGTGATCTGCCTTGGCCTGCCAAAGTGCTGGGATTACAGGCGTGAGCCACCGCACCTGACCTTGATTTTTAACCTCTCTGAGCCTCAGTGTGTTTCTTCGTCAAATGGAAATAATATCTATCTTGCAGGCCTGTTGGGAAGACTGGAGATGGTGTGGGGCCTAGCACAGAATGGTGGGCCTGATGGTCATTATCTCCCAGTAGGAGAGTGTATGTGAGGGCTTCTCCCTGGCTGTGAGCTCCTAGAGAGCAGGTGTCTGGTCACACCTATCCTTGGGTACCCCTAGCCCAGGGACCATTGACTGAAAAGGGGGCTGCATCAGTGGGATGTGGTGTCAGGCATCCCTTGACCCTCCCTCACATCCACTGCTTACCTTTCTACTCCAGCTCTTGCTAGGGCAGCTAGCTCTGTGCAGGTGTCAACTGATAGCACCTGGCCTTGCAGCCCAGCTTAGTGCTTGCTTCCTGCCCCAGGTGACAAGAACCAGTGGGTGATGTTTTCCTTCCAAATTGCAGGGGACCAATTCTGAGCCACATCCTACCCATTCCTCAGAGGGTCCCCAAAATTATGGGACCCCAGGACCCCACAGCAGTGCTAGCTCACTAACGCCCCACAGGCTGGCTTTTATTCCTTGCCTGTTTCACTCATCCCAGGTCCTCATTTCTGACTCTGGAGGGCATCTGGGAGAGTCCCGAGACTTTGAGGAAGGTCCCCTGGGATAGTGGTCAGTGCGTGGGCTGCAGCCGGCATGCCTGGAAACCTCAGGCTGAAGCCAGCTGGGTGGGGCAGGAGCCTGGTGATGGGGCACAGCCCTGTGCAAGGCCTTTGCCCGGATTCTCTCTGCTCTGCTCGATGGCGCAGAGGTGGGGGCTCATTGTCCCATCTTGTGGGCGGAGCCGCAGATGAAAGTAGCAGAGCTGGATATGGAAGCCCCCCTGCAGATTGCTAGTCCACCCAGGCCTCATTCATCCTGCTGGCTCCCTGAGGAAGGGCCGGAGCCGAGTTCTGCTCCACTCCTTTCTTCTTTCATTTGCAGGTTTTGGAATATCTTTTCTGTTTACTAATTTTAGAAAAAGTCTAGCTGTTTTTTGCCATCTCTCAACTCTTCCCCTTTGAACCCTCAGGGAAGGCCCTGTAGCTCAGGGGCAAAGGTCTGAGGGGCTTCCTGCACCCACCCCAGGGCCCTGTAGCCTCCCCCAGACAGGGAAAGCTGGCTGCCCTAGAGCACCTTGCAAAGGTCCAGCTGTTAGGAGCCTTAGTTTCCACATCTGTAAAGTGGGCCCAATAACATAGCTGACCTTATAGGGCCCTTGTGAAGATTGGTTCAGATAACACAGAAGATGACCCATGGTGAGCTGGCTCTATTTTATTTCTTGTTCTGAGTGGTTTCCTGCCTCCTCAGGCAGCAGAATCAGGTTCTGGCAGACTTGGGTGAGGTATGGGATGGAAGAGCACCTAGAGTTTGGAGCCAGAGAACCAGGTCCCAGCCTGGCTTTGCTGCTAACTGGCTGTGGAACTTTGGCCCCCTGCACAGTGCCGAAGACACCACCTGTACGTGGGTACATTGTGAGGAGGCTCCAGTGAGGGGTAGGGCTGGTATGCTGGGGCTTGTCCCTGCTGGCCTGTTCTCAGTCCCCACCCCAGCCAGCCTCGGCACAAGGACAGGCGGGCACAGTGATCCCCACGTAGCTGGCTCCCAGCATCCTGCCGCCAGCTCCCCAGGCTGCCCGTCTGCAAGCCCTGCCCAGCCCTGCCCGGCCCGCCAGAGTGGCTGAGGGCCTGGAGCCGATGGAATCAGCGTGCCCTTCCCTTCTTTGTCTGCTGGTGCTTCCTTCCCTTCACAGCGTGCTTTCTTTTTTCTGGTTTATCAGGCCCTGGGGAAAGCCTGGGCCAGCCAGGCTCCCAGCCGAGCACCCTTGGGAGGCCGCCAGCCGGGAGCAGACATCCCCGTCTCAGTCTCCGGGCCGGCAGCTCAGCAGTCCCCTCCCTCCACCTGATCCCAGCAGCTCCAGCCTGGTGGCCAGAGCCCAGGTACCCAGGCCCAATCCTAGCATGGAGGTTGTGGGGGTCCCCAGTGTCCTGAGACCTGAGAACTTCTCTTTCATAGGGTGGAAGCCTGAGGAGTCCTTTGGATACATTGAGACCCACCCCCCTCCTCACTTTAGGAGGGAGGAAACCGAGGTCTACAGACAGGCAGTGCCTGGAGGAGCCGGACCCTGGCTCAGGGCTCCTTCTCAACCAGCTGCAGCTTCCTCTTCTCTTCCACATCACAGCGGGCAAGTCCAGGGGTCTGTGGTCTGAAAATTCCAGCTATGTATCGTGACCCCATCACTCACTAGCTGGGCAAGTTAACAAACATCTATTCTTCAGTTTACAAATCTATACAATGAAGATAATGATGCCTGCCTCACTGGCTGTTCTGAAGGTTAGAGGAGCCAGTGTAGATGACTGCCCACCCCAGGATGGGCATTCTCAATGGGAGTGATATTGCCCTCAAGGGAGCAAAACTTGGTTCAGGAAGGGGGTTAGAAAAAGTCTTCAATTATGAATATACATAGAGTGCAGAGCAGATATTCAGTATCTCTGTACTATTAGAATTTTGTAGTGGGGAACGATTAGAAAAAAACTGTTATAAAGATTCTTTGGGGGGTAGGACTCCTTATGAACAAAAAGGTGAGAAACATCACTCTAGAGTTAGAGCTCAGTTACTTCATCCCTCTACATACCCCTTTCCTCTCTTCTCTGGCTGCCCCCACCCAGCACAGGCTGTGCAGTAAGGTCAGGAATCAGGTTATGCCCGTCTTCTCAAAAACTCCTGAGAGGGGGTGGTGGGATCACCCACGTTTTGTCATCAGAAAAGCTCACTCATTTGTTCATTCATTCATTTGACATTGCCCAAAGTCACAAAGCTACCTTTCAGAATAGTGCGCAAGTTGGGCAGTGATGGCCCTGATCCCAGCTCTCAATGAATAACCAGGACAAACAGCTGGGAAATGTAATACACCTGTACTAGAGGTGCGACCAAAGCCGGGTGGGCAGGCTAGGTGGGATGGCAGGCTCATCAGAGAAAAAGGGACATATGAGGGGGGCTTTGATGGATGGGTAGGAGTTCTCAGAAAGAATAACGCAGAAGGAAGTGCCAGGTTAGGGGCATAACCTGAGCAAAGATACACAGGTATGCCTGAGGCCTGATGTGGGATTGGAGCTCTGGCAAGGAGTGGGTGAACATGAGACCATCACACCTAGGGAGTGACTTCACTGGGTAGCCTTGTTCATCATTTCTCTTTGGTCCAATTTCTCCTCTGTAATGTCATTTTTTTTTTAATAGACAAAGTCCAGTGGTGCAATCTCAGCTCACTGCAGCCTCCAGCCTCCGCCTCCCAGGTGCAAGCAATTCTCCTGCCTTAGCCTCCCAAGTCGCTAGGACTACAGACGCGCACCACCATGCCCCGTTAATTTTTGTATTTTTAGTAGAGACAGGGTTTCACCATGTTGGCCAGGCTGGTCTCGAGCTCCTGACCTCAAGTCATCCACCCACCTCAGCCTCCTAAAGTGCTGGAATTACCGGCATGAGCCACTGCCCCGATCAAATGTCCTTTGATATGCAAGTCATGTGTGTTCTTTGTAGGAAGGTTGGGAAGCCTTAAGAAACAAACAGAAGCCCCAGTCTTCCACGTTGGAGGGACTTTTTGCAGAGGTTTCTGTGCTTTGTGTCTCCTCCTCCTGTCTCTGATGAGCTGGCCCTTGCTTTCCGGGCTGCTCACAACTCTGCTCACAGGACACAACTCTGCTCACAGGAGACAGCTCTGCCCCGACGGTGGGGCAGACGAGGGAGCTCCGAGCTGGGAGGAAGCTGGGTCCTGAAGGGGCTTTTTCTCTGGCCTTAGCTCCTGTGCCTGACCTGGTTCACTTTCAGGAGGTTCTTAGTCACGTGTACCCTAAAGCTCTCTTGCCGAAGAAGCATATTATTTCTTGCTTTCTGTGCTACCTGCAAGCAGTGGGTAGCAAAGAACTCTGGGTTCCTGCATGTTTATTAGATAACTAACCAATCAAATAAAACAAACACACCAACAATTCCTTGCAGGCCTGTTGGGCAGAGCTAGGCTTTGCCTGGGACACCTGTCTTCAGTTGCCCTTGAATCTCAAGGCTTTAGACAGAGTAAACCTGATGACTTACATTATCTGTGAGGAAACTTTCAGACTTCTCCTTCTGCAAGAGCAATGCCAGCCACACCTGGGCTCTGCCCAGGCCTCAGTCTCCCCATCTGTTACATGAGGGGACTGGACAAGTTGATCTCTTTAGCCTTTTCCAGTGCTCACCCTGTAGTTTCAATGATTACACTGTCATACCTCCTTGCTTTGGCTCCTGCAGTGCCCTCTGCCAGGGATACCCTGCCTCTTGTTTCTGTCTGGCCCACTCCTCCTCACCTTTCAAGACCTGCTTCAAAGGCCACTGCTTCTGGGAAATCTTCCCCAATCTTTTCAACTAGAAGACTTCATGCCTTATTCTGGACTCTTACCTCATAGTGCTCGTATCTTGGCAGTGCACTGAGAAGTATGTCCTGGCCCACCCAGGAGCAACCTGAAATCAAGGGCTGTTTTGCTCAACACTGAATCCCAGCACTAACACAATGCCTGACATTTAGAGGGTGCTCTGTGAATTTGTGGAATGAATGAATAAATTAATGAGGGAGTCAATGGCTGGATGACCCTAAAGGTCAGTGGCTTGGGAGGCCTCCCCCACTAACCGTGTCTCAGCATCTTGGTAAAATTGGCCGGTAGTTGGTATTTGATGCGGCTCAGCTGGGAGGGCTGGGTGAAGTGCATGTACCCATTTATTTGGTTTGGCTGGTCTGTTGCCTTGTACAATACAGCCTTAGTCTGGGGAAGCTCATGGGAGCCATGGGGAAGTGGGACAGGGAGGGCCCACAATGGTCTGAAGATTCTGGCTGCCTGGGTCACCAGCCATCTGGGCCAGCCTCCTGGCCCTCTGACTCATCTCCGGCCGCCAGGGCACAGAGATGACCCAGCCAGTGCCAGAGGTCACCAGGCCTGGCCAGCAGACAGAAATGACTCCTGAGAGCCACTGTTCCCGCCCTGGACCTAGAATACAGACAGGGAAACTGAGGCCTGGAGAAAGAAAGCCCCTGCCCCAGGACTCATCATCGATGTGTGGAATCATAAAAGCTGAGTGGGGTGGGAACTCAAAGGTTACTCTGGTCTAATTCTATATTTATCTTTTTTTTTTTTTTTTTTTTTGAGATGGAGTCTCACTCTGCCCCCAGGCTGGAGTGCAGTGGCGTGATCTCGGCTCACTGAAACCTCCGCCTCTCGGGTTCAAGTGATTCTCCTGCCTCAGCCTCCCGAGTAGCTAGGACTACAGGTGCGCACCGCCACACCCGGCTAAGTTTTGTATTTTTAGTAGAAATGGGGTTTCACTATGTTGGCCAGGCTGGTCTCAAACTCCTGCCCTCAAGTGATCTGCCTGCCTTGGCCTCCCAAAGTGCTAGGATTACAGGCATGAGCCACCACGCCTGGCCTCTACATTTATCTTGAAAGATGGGGGTGCCGCACACCAAGTGAGTGTCACCATGACTGCCTTTTGTCTTGTGGTTGTTGCATGTCAGACCTGAGGCTAAGCACTCCACTCTAGATTAGTGTTCATTTTATAAATGAGGAAACTGGTTCAGAGAAGTTAAGCAACGTGTTAAAGATCACACAGCTGCTAAGTGGTATAACTAGGACTGAACTCTGTGCTAGGCTGACGTTTGTGCTTATACTTCTGACTGCTTGGCAATACTGCCTCTTTGTTGCCAGATGTGGACTTGTGGATAAATTATATTCTTTGATTTTTTATCAAAATTTCTGCATTTTCTAATTTTTCTTCAATAACTATGGAATACTTGTAAAATAAAATCAGCTACAACCTTGGCAATATGGCGAGACCCCATCTCTACAAAAAATACAAAAATTAGCTGGGCGTGGTGGTACTTGCCTTTGGTCCCAGCTACTTGGGAGGCTGAGGCAGGAGGATTGCTTGAGCCTGGGAAGTCGAGGTTGCAGTGAGCCATGATCATGCCACTGCACTCCAGAGTGAGACTTGGTCTCAGAAAAAAAAAAAAAAAAAAAAAATCAGCTAAATGAAAATAGCAGTTGTGTATGAGTTTGTATGCATGTGTTTTAGCGATTTTATTCCAGTAGTGATACATTTATGCAGCCCTAAGTATGTCTAGGCATCTCTTTATACCCTCTCCCAAACCAGCTGTCTTCAAAAGCAACCCCCTTCAAAAATTATCAAAGAGAGACCCCTCAGCCTTCCCCACAACTTAACTGACTGCAAGGTCACCGGTACCTTTTGCAAACACAGACCCAGCATGGTCAGACTGTTTCTGCGCCCAGGTACTGAGGCAGCAGGGAAAACATTGGCCTGGGAACCTGTGATCTGCGGTCTGGCCTGTTGCCTGCTCTGGAACTCTGAGAAAGTCACTGCCCCTCTCTGGGCCTCAGTTTCCCCATCTGTCAATGAGTTAGACCAGGAGAGCTCTGAGGACCCTTCCTGACCTCGTGGTCCTGTTTGCAGAGTGTTCTGTAAACCTCAAGGTAAGATAAAGTCACCTCAGGTTATCTCACATCTCTATGGCAGTAGGAATTTCAAATAACTTTCCCCCCACCAAGTAACTGGCAGGCCAGCCACTCTGGGGAACAGCCCTGTAGGCAATCCTGCCAATGTGTGTTTGTGAACAGAGTTCATCGAGATCTTGCTTTGTGTAAATAGTGTGGAAACACAGATACCCTCCCACGCTATAGCCCTGGCTGCCCACCAGGTGATTGGGTTTGGATGCTGTATCTTGGGGGTTGACCTTTAAGGAGGCAGGCAAGAAGTTCAGCATGTGCATCTCTTCTTGGAGGATCTGTAGTTTATCAGGACTCTGGGGAGGACAATACTTATGAGAAAGGAGTGGAGGTCTGAGGGGGTACTTCCAGGATAAAGGATGGGCAAAGGGTAGTGTTTTCCTGAGGCCTCCCAAAGCACTTCCATGTGGACCAGTCTGGTTGGCATGAAGAATCTGGGCCAATGGGGATGTCCTCATCTATAAGCAAGCTCCCCCTGTGATCATCCTGCTGTTCCAGCCTGGCACTGTGCTACTCTCTGTTTGTCCCTGATGTCCCGTTTCTGTGGCTATGACTCCCTGGAAACAGGTCTGTTAGGCCAGACCTTTTCCTCCACAGTGGCCCTGACCATATAGAAAGGGCACAATCTTGGCTCTCCCATCCACCACCAACACCAAGTTGGAGAAAGACAGGGAGCAAGTGGAGCCAGGAGTCTGGGGAGGCTTCCTGGAGGAGGTGGTCTCTGAGCAGAGTCTGCAGATGACTAGACAAAAGAAACAGGAGACCAGGACTTGGTTCTGAGGATGATGGGGAACCAGAGAACCAGGCCAGAGAGGAGGACGGAAGACAGATTTGTGTTTCAGAAAAGCAGTGTCTGTGGGGAGGGGGAGGAACTCACGAACTTGAGATATGAAGGCAGACTGGTGGGATTGGGTGTGGGTGAGAGAGGCAGTGGGAGGGGTCAGGGATGCTCCTAAGTTTCTGCCTGGCGGAAGGGCCAGGGGAATCTCAACATGTCCTTTTAGGGCAGGTTGCTTTCAAGGAGGCCAGGGAGAGCCAGGCGGAGTGTCCAGTGTGCAGCTAGATGAAGGCATTTGATGTTTTTGAGTCAGTTGTGTCCAGGTGGTAGTTGAATCTGTGAGCAAGGGTGAATCTTGAGACAGTGGGAAGAGGGAGCCTGAAGCTGGGGTGTCCCAGTGTTAGAGGCAGGGTGATCAGAGGAGGAGGGGGACCTGGCGATCACGAGCCCTAGGACACACAGACAAAGGCAGTTCAGAGAGGGAGCATCCCACAGGGCCCAACTGCACACAAGGTTGTGTGGATTTGGCCACAAGGAGGTCACTGATGGGCCTGTCGAGGGCAGGTCAGTGGAGGGTGAAGCAGAGGCCAGATGGACCCACTGAGCCCGAGGCCCTGGCATCTCTCTCGGGGGGCCCTGCCACAGCTTCCCAGTTGGTGTCCCTGCTTCTGTCCTCGCCCTCCAGTCCATTCACCACACAGTGGCCAGAGGACTCTGAAAAACACACCCGGGTCATGGCACTCCCCGCCTCCGACCCTCTCTCTACCTCCTCGCCACCACCCCTGACGTGGACCACTGAGGCCCATGCCTTCTGGCTTCTGCCCTCTCCTTTCATGTCTTGGGCCCCTGCTCTGAACAAGGGGCCTGTTTTTCGCTCTCAGATCTGTGGGGTCTCCTCTGGCTTCAGCACCTCCACCCAGAAGACCCCCATGGCCCACACTCTCACCCTTCACCTGGGTCAACCCGCCCTCAGATCTGAGCAATCAGTGTCTCCCAAGGGAAGCCTCCCCGAACACCCGCTCCCTGCGCCCACATAGTTCAGGTTCTCTAGTTTTATACGTGCTGTGCCACATACAAAACACTCCTCACAGCCCTACCTAAGTTTTTAATCGCGTCCCTTATCTGCCTTTCTCATTCGAATGTGAAGTATTGAGAGGGGCCGGGGCCAGTTCTGCTGTGTCCTCCATAAACTGCAACCAGGCATGGCACCTGGCATGGAGTGGGTGCCCAGTACATGGGAATGAATTAGTGCTAATGAATGAGGACAAGGATACAAAGGGATTAAAGAGAGTATATAGGACAAATGTTGTCACTGAGACACTTGCGTGAGAAGCTGGAAAAGGACAGTGTGATTCTTGGAGGGGGCAGGGGGTTTAACCACCTGGTGCCAGCCTCTGTCAGGCTTCCTGTCTATATTAAAAAGGTAACGATCATAATTGTTGGGCACACAGTGTGTGGTCAGTAGATGCTGGTAAACAGCCTCGCACCTACTTCCGAGGTCTTAGAGCGCAGTTCAGGCTGGGCTGAGGGTGCGGTCTCATCCACCATCCTGTCAGGACGGTGAATCTCCCCGACCCCCAGCAGGACCAGCTCAGGGCTGGGCTCTCCCACAGTCCAGGAGAGCCGGGGGTGCTGCGGGGTCGTAGGACCTTGGTGTCAGGCCACTCCATTCCCAAGTTCCCAGGGACCCCTGCCCTCCCCAAACTGGAGCACCAGGGGTGGGACAAAGGAGGGGGCGCCCGGCATCCCTGGCCTGAGTAGGGCACTGTAGGGTCGACTACTGCCCCCAGCCTCTCTCTGGGGCGGGGCAGGGCCCCAACAGGGTGAACCCGGGGAGGGCATCCCGGCTCTGAGTGGGGCGCATCAGGGTCGCCCCCACCCCCTCCCGCGGCCCGCCCCTCCCGCGCCGCCGGATGTTTGAGTTTGGTTTTTGTGATCGAGCGGGGCTGGGAGGGGCCGCCCGGGAGCCGCCGCCTTATCGGGCTGTCTCCGCGCTGTCTCCCGCTGCCCCGGCCTCCCAGGCTGGCGGCCTCTCCCCCCACCCGGCTCCCGGCCCGGCTCCGCGCTGGCGGGCCGGTCCCTCTGGGCTCCTGGAGGGCAAAGCTGGGGGTGGTGGGGTCCTGCAGAGCGGGGCTGAGCCCGCCCGCAGCGCCTGGGGCCTGGGGAGTGGGTGGTAGGGTAGGACTGGTGTCACGAAGACGCCCCGAGGGCAGGAGGCCCTAACCACTCCCTTGGCAGTGGATGTGGGGAGTGGGAGGAACTGGAAGGCTTTTTTTTTTTTTTGGAGATTGCCCCATCCCTTTTTTTTTGAGAGACTGGTCTTACTATGTTGCTGAGGCTGGTCTCAAACTCCTGAGCTCAAGCGATCCTCCTGTCTGCCTTCCAAAGTGTTGGGATTACAGGTGTGAACCACCGCGACTGGCCCCCATCCCCATTTTATGGAAGAATACCCAGAGCTCAAAAAAGGACACCAACCGGCTAAAGCCACCCCCAGGCGCCATCAAGATCCTCCCCAGCTCCAGCCTGGAACGGCTTTCCTCTCCCGGGGCCCGTTGCCCGTGGCAAAGAGGCAAGGTCTGCTGAGCCCCGGAACATGCTAACCTCCAGTGAGGCCTGTGGGGGCCCAGGCCCCAACACAGTGAAAAATGATTGGGTTCCTCTCTCTGCTCCCAGCCACACTGGCCTCCTTTCACTCTGGCTGCTCCCTCAGCCTAGAATGCTCTCTTCATCTCGGCTTACAGGAATCCTCTCTCTCCAGGGCACCACCCGAGACTACCTTCATTCAGCCCCTAGAGGATGGAGGACTAGAACCTCACCTATGAAAAAGAGCAAATACCACCAGAGGACAATCGAGTGAGGGTTCTGAAGCTTGGGGTTCCCTTCGTGAAGTGGGGAGCTGAGATGGTAGAAGACACCTCTCCGCCTCCTTCTGCAGCAGGCGCTCTGAAGCAGCCCAGGAGGTTTCAGGTGAAGACACCTGAGATGGGAGGAGGTGGTGTAACCTGACATCCAGGATCTAAGGGCGGTCAGCCCTGCAGGGCCCATACCCAAAGGTGAATCTGAGCCCAGATTTCATGCAGCCACTCAGCAGTCCCCACAGTGGTATCCAGTGGCAGTGTGTCAGAGGGTGGGGCTGCTGAGCAGGGAGGGTAGGATTGGAGCAGGCATTGTGGAGTCCTGGGGGAGGAGGGAAGTCAGGGACCATCCAGGAGGGAAACTTTGAGCTGGTCTGGAGTGGTTAAAAAGAAGAAGGTAGGAACAGGAAGGTAGATTCTGGCACAGGCAAAGGTCTGGGGGCCCACGAGAGGAATTTGGGGGCAGGGCTTTAGAAAGATGGAGGGATGGCTGGTGTAGGTGGAGATGTCAGGGTAAGCTGGGGCCCACTGGGGAGACTCTTTGTTGTTGTTGTTGTTGTTGTTGTTGTTGTTGTTGTTGTTGAGACGGAGTCTCACTCTGTCGCCCCGGCTGGAGTGCAGGGGTGCGATCTCGGCTCACTGCAACCTCTGCTGCCTGGGCCCAAGCGATTCTCCTGCCTCAGCCTCCTGAGTAGCTGGGATTACAGGTGTGTGCCACCACGCCCAGATAATCTTTGTGGGTTTTAGTAGAGACGGGGTTTCACCATCTTGGTCAGGCTGGTTTTGAACTCGTGACCTCGTGATCCACCCACCCCTGCCTCCCCAAGTGCCGGGATTATAGGCATGAGCCACCGTGCCTGGCCGGGGAGACTCTTAACCCCAAGGCAACGACAGAGGAACCTGTTTCACATTACTCAACTGACTCCCACATTCATGAAATGGTAAATCATAGGTGTTATGCCCATTTTATAGTCAAGCAAACTATGGCCCAGGGAAATGACTTGGCCAAGACTATGTCAGTAACTAGGAGAATTGGAATTTGAGCCCAGATCATCCTGTCACAAGGGCCCAGGCTGCTGCCTCCCTGCTACCGCCTCTGGGGAGTGGCCTGGGGAGAGGCCTTTGGGTTAATTTACTCCAACCTCCTCCACTCTGTTTTTGTGGATGAGGACACAGAGGGCCTGAGAGGAGCCAGGCTTAGCCCCACTGTCCTTCTTCCTAATGTGACACCACCTGACATCCTCCCAGGGTTCCCAGGCCAGGAGCTGGTTAATAACACAGATTTCCCTCCCCTCCGTGCAGCCTCCTGCTCTCCCATTTAGTGGGTCCTGGGTGGGGCCTGGGAATCTGTATTTTTGGCAAGCTTCTTGGTGGTTCTGTGTCTGCTGCTTGCCCTCAGGCATTTGGGGCCCATAAACTTTTCCCTCCAGCCTCTCACTGAGCCCCATCTCCGCTGGCTTCCTCCCTTCCCCCTCAGCTTACTCCCCAAGGGCACACATTCCCCCCATTCCCCTCCACTTCTGTGCACCCCAGGCCCTTCCTCTTCAGGCTCCCCCTCTCTCAGAAAAGTGAAAACACATGGTTTCCTAGGCAACCACATCCCTCCTCCTAGCTTGCCCTGAGACCTCCCAGCGTCTCTCCCCCGTTCAGAGGAATATTTCAAATACCAGCTTTGCCAGCCTCACTGTCAGCTGGGGCTGACAAAGGCTGGGTCCCCGCAAACTCTTCTCTCTGCAGGACAATAGCCCTGTTCCCCTCCAACCTAGAGTCCTGGGATCTCAGGAACAAGTTCCAGGCCATCACCTTAGTTACCCCTGAGGCCCACTCCGCTCACTGTCTCTCAGCAGAGAGGCCTGGTGCTATTTGGCCTTAGAGATTTGTTTGGATGGGGATACTAGAGCCCAGAGAGGGAAGGGACTCACCCAGGTCACACAGCAAAACTGTGGCGTGACCAAGGGACTCCAGGGAACAGAAGGGAGGATCGGTTGAGCACCTACTGCCTGCCAGGCACCGTGCTGAATGTTCTGGAAACAGAACTTGTTATCCCTCCCCATAACCCTGTTAGGTCAGTTTTTATTCTCATTTTATTGTTGAGAAAACCAAGGCTCAGAGAGGTGAAGTGCCTTGCCCTGGGCCACCCAACAAGTGAATGGCAGAGCCAAGTTTTAGAAAGTTGGGTTTGTCTCTCCACCAAGGCCACAGTCTTTCCACTGGCCCCTGCTGTTCCCAAGGCTGGGCAGGGGTTGGGGGAATTACGGGGCTCTGCGGATTCCTTCCTGCCTATTATTTTTACATTTCCTCATTAGGAGATTTTGGCTGAAGTTCTTTGGGGGCCGGGCTCCAGATGAGTTCCTCTCTCCCGCGGCCTCTCCCCATCTCTCAGCCCCAGATTCCCTGGCCAGTATTTCCCATCCCAAGACATCTTGAACCAGATGGGTAAGGTTAGAGAGCTGCCTTTTTTTTTTTTGGAGACTGAGTTTGGCTCTTGTCGCCCAGGCTGGAGTGCAATGGCGTGATCTCAGCTCACTGTAACCTCTGCCTCCCAGGTTCAAGCAATTCTCCTGCCTCAGCCTCCCGAGTAGCTGGGATTACAGACACCCACCACCACACTCAGCTAATTTTTGTATTTTTAATAGAGACAGGGTTTCACTACGTTGCCCAGGATGGTCTTGAACTCCTGACCTCAAAGTGCTGGGATTATAGGCGTGAGCCACCACGCCCGGCCGAGAGCTGCCATTTTTGCAAGTCACGACTTCTCTCTGGGCCTCAGTTTCCCCACTGGTAATATAAGGAAGGTTGGAATAGAAGACTTTGAAGACCCATCCTAGCTCAGACATTCTTGAATTTTCACATCAAGTGTATGTGTGTGATTGTGTGAATGTGTGTGATTGCGTGTGAAATTATAGAGGATTGGGGTGTGTATGTGTGATTACTGAGCAACTGTAATTAGAAGTGTGTGACTGTATGTGGGGAATGGTGTGTATGTGGGTGTAATTGTATGTGTTAGGGTGTGCGTGTGTGTGTGCATTATATGTGGATGACAGACTAGGTGTGGATGGTTGGGAATGTAGGTGTGATTGTGTGACTATATATGTGTATGGGAAGGGTGACTGTGAATGTCTATATGTGTGTATTGGGGGTGAGCATGAGTGTATGTACATGTGTGGGTGATTGTGGTATGTGGATCTGTGTGCAATTCGGACTGTCTAGGAGTATGTTATTGTGTATAATTGTGTGCATGTGTGAGTGTGTGTGTGTGACTGCATGGGTGATTTGGAGTGACTGTGTCCGTGTGTGTTGTGTGTGTTGGAGGGCAATGAAGCTTCATCTCAGCCTGGACCTGATTCAGGACCTGGATGGGGACCGAACCCTCTTCCTTGACCTACTGATGGGTATGTCTGGGCTGGGGCAGAGCAGGGGACCCTGTGGGTACCCAGGATGCCAGCAGGCCAGCGGAGTGTTTTCCCCCTGGTAATTAGCTCCAGACATGGCAGCATGGCCTCTCCCTGACAGGGAGCCTGGAAGATGCTGGAAACGTGTTCAGGCCCCAGCCAGGTCTCTTTGGGGGAAAAAAAATTAAAGGAGGAGAAAAAAAAGAAACCCAAAAGACAAATCTTTATTGAAACATTTTGTGACACTCACACCAAGTAATTGATTTCCTTATTAGTAGCAGATTTTTCTCCCCGCCTCTTCTCTTGCCTGAACTTATAAAAGCAAAAGAGGTGGAAAACCAGTCTAGTACAGACCCTGGACCGAGTCCTGTCCCTCTGCCCTTCCTAGGGTAGGTCAGCAAGGGTGCAACATTTGCTTTTTCAGGTCTAACTATAGATAGAAGGGCAACGATCACCTGGGGGACCAGGTTTCAAAAGCCTGGGGAAAGCCCTCTGTCCATCCCTCAATTTCCTCTTCTTCACCTCCAGCTGCTATGAAATCTGACCATTAGTGAGTCATTCAATTTTCTTTCTTTTCTCTCTCTCTCTTCCTTCCTTCCTTCTTTCTTTTCTCCCCTCCCCTCCCCTCCCCTTCCCTTCCCTTCCCTTTCTTCCCCACCCCGCTCTCTCTCTTTCTTTTTTGAGACAGGGTCTTACTCTGTTGCCCAGGCTGAAGTGCAG
The DNA here is from genome assembly GCF_028858775.2 of Pan troglodytes. NCBI lineage: Eukaryota > Metazoa > Chordata > Mammalia > Primates > Hominidae > Pan > Pan troglodytes. Next base: position 58,654,140 of record NC_072414.2, read on the forward strand.
TAGCATGATCATGGCTCACTGCAGCTTCAAACTCCCTGGCTCAGGCAATCCTCCCACCTCAGCCCCTGGAGAAGCTGGGACTACAGGTGTGCACCATCATGCCTGGCTAATTTTTATATATATATGTATTTATATATATATATATATATATATATATATATTTTGAGACAGAGTCTTGCTCTGTCGCCCAGGCTGGAGTGCAGTGGCGCGATCTCGGCTCACTGCAAGCTCTGCCTCCCAGGTTCAGGCCATTCTCCAGCCTCAGCCTCCCAAGTAGCTGGGACTACAGGTGCCCACCACCGCACCCAGCTACTTTTTTGTATTTTTTAGTAGAGATGGGGTTTCACCGTGTTAGCCAGGATGGTCTTGATCTCCTGACCTCGTGATCCGCCCACCTCGGCCTCCCAAAGTGTTGGGATTACAGGCGTGAGCCACCGCGCCCGGCCAATTTTTGTATTTTTTGTGGAGATGGGATTTCGCCATGTTGGCCAGGCTGTTCTTGAACTCCTGGGCTCAAGTAATCTGCCTGCCTCGGCCTCCCAAAGTGTTGGGATTACAGGCGTGAGCCACCATGCCCAGCCATTCCATTTACTTTGGGCTTTCCTTCACATCAGAATGCACGTGTGGGCAGCTCCCTAAGCACCCCTTAGTCGTTTACACAGAGCTCATGCAGTGGACTCTGGGAGCCTCCTTTCCGCCTGTAAAATGGAGGGTTCTGTTGTCAATGTCACAGGGTGGCTGTGGAGACTAATCGAGATCATCTGTGTGACTCCTGAAGCCCACTGTAAATGTAGCTGTTCCCATTATGTGACAGTGACCTTCTCACGTGTGGCACAGCCACCAATGGCACAGTTGAAGGCCTGGGAGTTCTCAAGGGGACTAGGCCTTGCACTGAGCAGAGCAAGCAGGGCATGCTTCAGGAGAGGTGGTTAAGGTTCCTCTTGGGAGACCATTCCCCTCCAACTAGAAAGCCAAAGCTACCTCTCAGTCTGGGCCTGTGGCAGGTTGTGGCTCACTCTAAGAGTTCGTGGAACAGGAGGGGAAGACACTTTACCCAAACATTCCAACAGATGCGTTAGGTGTGTTGTTATCCCCATTTGTCAGAGGAGGAAACTGAGGCACGAGGGGGTATACAAGTATACCAAAGAGCACCCAGCTATGAAAGGGGAGGCAGGGATTTGAACCTATATGCCATTTATTTATGTAAAAGCAAGGGCAGCCCCTTCTGTGGAGATGCACAAACCTACGTGTGTGAATATCTGATCCAGTGCTCCCTCCTCCAGTGCCGTGGCTGCCTGGCTCCTTCCCCAGGCCCCAGCCCTCCCCACATCCAGAAATCATAAAGGCACAACAGGGGCATCCAGGACCCTGCTATGATGGTGGATGAAGGCCTAGACCAGGAGCCCAAGGCCGGGCTGGTGTCCCTTGCTGTGATCTTGTGACTGCCTTCTCGCATGGGATGGGGGACAGCGGCTGGGAGCCGGAGTCCAGGCTGGGGAGGCAGGCCTGCCGTTTGACACGTCCCCTTCCATTCCATGCGGACTTCCTGGGAATGACCAGAGGCCTCTATGCAGTTCCTGTTCCCAGCGGCTCACAGTCGCCAGGCCCAGGGAGACAAAACGTCCCTGAATGCGGTGGGGCAGGGAACAATATAGGGCGGGCGGAGGAGGGCCACAGGAAGTGTGTTAGGGACAGCTGGAGAGCTGGCGTGGGGCTGGGGGTGACTCAGGGACTTGTGACTTGATAAGGTACGATGACTCTGAAGGAAAACAGCCGGAGTCCAGGGAGGGCGCCGAAATGGTGGACAGGATGGGGTTTCTGGCGCCTGTGCGGACCTGAGTTCTTGAGTCCCCATAGGTCTCCCTGCAGCAAAGAACCTTAAACAATATCCAACCAACTACGTTACAGTCCCTGGCTCTCTCAGGTAGGTATGATGATCCTGACCTCACTAAAGAGGGGACTGAGGGTCAGAGAAGTGAGATGACATTCACCATTCCAAGATCACAAAGGAATGTGCAATGGTGCCAGGATACACAGCAGGCCAGTCTCATTCCAGGGCATGTGTACCCAGCTAGGCTTCCTGGCACTCAACCCTGACCCTTGTGGTCCCCCAAAACTAGACACTCCTGTATTTGAGCCCAAAGCCTCTTACTGGGTCTTCACATCCTTGCTTGCAAAGCCAGAGCCCCCATCATACCCCACCAAAGACCCTCAACGAACAGGACCATTTTGCCATTAGAATTTAGAGTTTAAGAAAATGTTTGAAACTGGGGAAAAGAACACCTCTTAGCTCCCAAATATAACAAGAAAACTGCAAGTTAAATTAATCATCACAGTTAAATCACATTCACGATGGGATCTGTGGGTTTAATATGCCTGATATGGAGTGGGGATCTCAAAACTAAGAGCGCCAGGGTGGAGGAGAGACTCCAAACAGCCCTGGCCAGGCCTGGCCCTGCAGCCTGAGCATTAACACCAGCAGTAGTGTGCTAGGACTGGGAGGCTCCGCCAGCTATTATCCAATCAAGTCACTTCTCAGAGCCTCAGTTTCTTTATTAGTCAAATGGGACCATAGTTAGCTAATACTGGGTTAATGGGAGGGCTAAATACAATCATGTGTGCAGGGAGCCAGGCCCCATAGTCAGAGCTCAGCTATTGTTCTTGCCTCCTCAGGCGGCCCTGCCCAGTTTCAGGAAGTCCTTTTTGGCTGGAAGCTTCTCAGGATGAAAGAATGTTGGAGAGAGAAGGCCATTAGAAAGAAAGCAGAGCCCGCCTCTCACATGGGAGGGTGACTTCTGAAACTCAGGAGGCCCCAGGCCTTCAGCTCTGTCCCCGCCACCATTCTCTGCCTACACTTTGCCTTTCCAGCTTCACTTTTCCAGCCTCAGGCTTTGATTGAGTGCACGGCCTTCCCACCACCCCCACCTCCGCACCCCGACCCCACCAGAGTGCTGGCAGCAGAGTCCAGGTCAGGTCTATCTCTGTATTTCTTTTTTTCATTAAAAACAAAAACAAAAACAAAAACCAGCTCTGTTGAGGTGTGGTTGGCATACAGTAAACTCCACATACTTAAAGTGCGCAATGTGATAAGTTCTGACATATGTTTACACTCATGAAACCATCGTTATAATCAAGAAAATGATCATGCCCATTGCTGCCAAAAGTCTCCTTGTGCCACTTTATAATCCTTGCCTCCCTTTCTGCAAACTCATCCCCACTCCAACCCAGTCTCCAGGTGACCACTGATCTGCGTTACATTACTACACATTCGCTGGTTTTTTAAAAATTATTTTTTTGAGACAGGGTCTTCTGTGTCCAGGCTGGAGTGCAGTGGAACAATCATGGCTCACTGCAGCTTTCACCTCCTAGGCTCAAGCAGTCCTCCCACATCAGCCTCCCAAGTAGCTGAAGCTGCTGATGATTTTGTGTGTGTTTTTGTGTGTGTGTGTATGTGTGTGTGGAGACAGTGTTTCACCATGTTGCCCAGCCTGGTCCCAAACTCCTGGGATCAAGTGATCCACCTGCCTCGGCCTCTCAAAATGTTGGGATTACAGGCATGAGCCATTGCACCTGGCCTGTGTATGAGTCTTTATATGAACATAAGCAGCTTTCATTTCTCCTGGGTAAATACCTAGGAACTGATGGCTGGATCATAGAGTTGATATGCTTTAACTTTCCAAAGAAACTGCTAAGCTGTTTGACAATTTTGTTGTACCATTTTCATTCCAACCAGCAGTGTGATAGAATCCCAGTTGCTCCATAGCCTCACCAGCACTTAGTATGATCAGTTCTTTTGGTTTTAGGCATTCTAATAGGGATGTAGTGATATCTCATTGTGGTTTTAATTTACATTTCCCTAATGATTAATGATATTGAGCATCTTTGTATTTGCTTACCTCGTACTTCTTTGGTGAAGTGTCTGTTCAAATTTTTTGCCTTTAAAAATAACCGGGGCCAGGCACGGTGGCTCACACCTGTAATCCCAGCACTTTGGGAGGCCGAGGCGGGTGGATCACCTAAGGTCAGGAGTTCAAGGCCAGCCTGGCCAACTTGGTGAAACCCTGTTGCTACTAAAAATACAAAAATTAGCGGGTGTGTTGGCAGGTGCTTGTAATCTCAGCTACTTGGGAGGCTGAGGCAGGAGAATTGCTTGAATGGAGGCAGAGGTTGCAGTGAGCCGATATTGTGCCACTGTACTCTAGCCTGTGTGACAGAGCGAGACTCTGTCTCAAAAAAAAAAATTATTTTCAAATTTTTATCTTATTTTTATTTTTTGTACAGTTGGGGTCTCCCTATGTTGCCCAGGCTGAACTCCAACTCCTGGGCTCAAGCAATGCTCCCATCTCAGTCTCCCAAAGTGCTGAGATTACAGGTATGAGCCACTGTGCCCGGCCTTATTTGTTTTTTTATTATTGTGTTTTAAGAGTTCTTTATATGTTCTGGGTATAAGTTATCAAATATCTGATTTGCCAGCATTTTCTCCTAGTCTGTGGCTTGTCTTTTTATTTTCTTAACTATGTCTTTCAAAGAGCAGAAGTTCCACATTGCTAAAATCCAACTTATCATTTGTTGTCCTGTATTGACTGTGCTTGTGTTGTGTATCTGAGAAATCTTTGCCTAATCTGAAGTTACAAAGATTTTCTCTTATTTTTTCTTCTAAATTTTATGGTATTAGGTTTTACATTTGGGTGTATTATCTATTTTGAGTTAAATTTTATATATGGTGCAAGGTACTTCAGGTGGTGTTTTTTTTTTTTTTTTTTTTGCATATGGATATCCAATTATTCAGTACCCCACCACCCCCATTTTTTTGTGGGACAGGGTTTTGCTCTGCTGCCCAGGCTGAAGTGCAGTGGTGCTATCATAGCTCATTGCAGCTTCCAACTCCTGGGCTCAAGTGTTCCTCCCACCTCTGCCTTCTGAATAGCTGGGACTACAGGTGCACACTACCGTACCTGGATAATTTTCCCCTTCTTCTCCTTCTTCTTCATTTTTTTCAGTAAGAGGGAGTCTGACTATGTTGCCCAGGCTGGTCTCAAACTTGGGTTCAAGTGATCCTCCTGCCTTGGCCTCTCAAAGTCCTGGAATTACAGGTGTGAACCACCATGCCTGGCCAGCACTATTTATTGAAAAGACTATCCTTTTCCCCATTGAATTATCTTGGAAACCTTGTTAAAAATCAATTGGCCATTTATGTGTAGATCAATTTCTGGACTCTCTGCTCTGCTTCATTGGTCTACTTGTCTATCTTGAGGGCAATGCCGCACTGTTTTGATTATTATAGCTTTATAATAAGTCAGACTTGTTTTGGCTATTTTAGACTATGCATTTCCATATGGATTATATAATTAGCTTGTCAATTTCAAGAAAAAAATGCCTGCTGAGATTTTGATTGGGATTGCATTGAATCTATGTGTCAATTTGAAAATAATTGGCATTTTAGTAATATTGAGTCTTCTGATACATGAAGACGGTATATCTCTCCATTTATTTATTTATGATTATATATGCTTTAATTTTCTATTCACAGAGTTTTTTAGATTTCACTATATAGGCCTTGCACACCTTTTGTCAGATTTATCTGTTTTTAACATTTTAAATGCTATTGTAAATAGTACTGTTTTTGTTATACATTTAGATTTCTGATTATTGACAGTTTCGGGTAACAGGAACTGGATTTACCCTGTCACCTGAAACAACTGAAAAAACAGACAAGGGCTGGGTGTGGTGGCTCACACCTGTAAACCCAGAACTTTGGGAGGCCAAGGCAGGCGGATCATGAGGTCAGGAGTTCGAGACTAGCCTGACCAACATGGTGAAACACCATCTCTACTAAAAATACAAAAATTAGCCAGGTGTGGTGGTGGGTGCCTGTAATCCCAGCTACTCAGGAGGCTGAGGCAGGAAAATTGCTTGAACCTGGGAGGCGGAGGTTGCAGTGAGCTGAGATTGCACCACTGCACTCCAGCCTGGGTAACAGAGTGAGACTCTGCCTCAAAAAAAAAAAAAAAAAAAAAAAAAAAAAACACCTGACAAAATAAAAGAAACAAGGATTCTAAAAACACTGTATGTCAGGCAATGGAGGATATGATACCTGAATGATAGAAAAAAGATGAGATGAGCTACCATTACCCCAGCTTACTGCTGGGAGAGCATTTGCAGGCCACAGCAAAGGGACGGTGAACCCAGGCAGAGCCCAGCGGTTGCTTTGAGTTGAGGAGATGGAGCTGAAAGTCCAAGGAAGTCAAGGTAGCTAGGATTCACAGAGAAGGGTACTGGAGAGAAGAGACGGAGAGCACTATATAGGAAGGGAAAGTCACAGTCTCTTCTAGTATTCAGCTGAGTAATGACCAGCAAATGCATGTGAGAAAACTACTTGAGGCCGGGAAAGAACTCTAAAAGATTAGAGGGAGAAGTGCTTGGAGCTCTCATAAGACTCAGAATAGTGCCTGTTCCCAACAGCCAGAATGTAAAATAGCATAACTCATGGGACATCAGTTACAGCCCCACAAAAGGTCTCATCTCAGTAGTAGGGAGACAACCCTAGACTAAATGCTACTCTTGTCCTGCCTAATAAAGCTTAAAATCAAGACCTAAAAGGATCAAACTCTTTCCAAGTGACTTAACCACATCTCATAATTAATCTTAAAATAATTTTAGGCCGGGTGTGGTGGCTCATGTCTGTAATCCCAGCACTTTGGGAGGCCGAGGCAGGTGGATCACGAGGTCAGGAGTTTGAGAGCAGCCTGGCCAACATGGAGAAACCTCGTCTCTGCTAAAAATACAAAAATTAGCTGAGCGTGGTGGCATGCACCTGTAATCCCGGCTACTTGGGAGGCTGAGGCAAGAGACTGGCTTGAACCCAGGAGGCAGAGGTTGCAGTGAGCTGAGATCGTGCCACTATACTCCAGCCTGGGTGACAAGCAAGACTCCGTCTCAAAAAATAAAATAAAAATTTAGAAAATAAAATAATTTCACTTAACAAGGTAATATCCATAATGCCTGGAATCTAATCAAAATTATCAGGCATTCAAAGGAGAAGGAAAATAAGGCACACAATGAAAAGAGGGTCATTAATACATAATAAATAAAAGGCATTAAAACAGCTTTTATAACTGGATCCCATAAATTCAGGAAGCTAAAGGAACTACTGAACATGTTAAAGTGGAGATATAGAAAACATTAAAAAAATTCAAAGGAAACTTCTAGAGATGAAAACTACAATATCTGAGATTAAAAATATACTGAATAAATGACGGATAACCTATGCTTGAGGAAAAGTTACAGTGAGGAAGCTGGGTCATTTATCTGACGTCCAGGACCCTACCCAGCTGGGTGGTGCAAATACCTCACTGTGAGAAGCAGGGTGGCAGGAGAATGAGTGTATAATTCAGAGCATGTGTATGTAGGCTACATGTGAGACATTGGGCAAGCAACCCCACCCATCCAAAACTCACTTTCCTGCATTTTAAAGTGGGGGCGAGAACCTCTCCATGACCTTGCGCTCAGGATGAGTGGGATGTTGGTAATGGGTGAAAATGCTCTGAGGGGTCACTTTCTTCTTGCCAAATGGTCAACTGCAAGTCCTTGGCCGGCCCCACGTGCTGTCCTCCTGGAGGGCTGAGAGGGACTTCTCTGACGGAGGCATGTTCCTCCTATCTGCCCCAACACTGGAGACTTTGAGGAAACTGAGGCCCAGGCTGTCCCACTGTGCAAGTTTGAGGCTGTTCCAGTGATTTCACAGACATTTAGGGATGCGGAGGTTTAAGTAACACTTGTGGGGTGGTCAGAATAATGCCCCTGCAACTGGTCCACATCCTAATCCCTGGAACCTATGGAACCATTCAGTTACATGGAAATAGAGAATTAAGGTTGTGGATGGAATTAAGGTTGCTAATCAGTAGACCTTAGATTGGAAAGATTATTCTGAATTATCTGGGTGGACCCAATGTAATCACACAGATCCTGAAAAATGGAAGAGGGGGGCAGAAGAAGAGTCAGAGAAAGGGATAGGATAAGGGAAGCAGAGTCTGGGTGATGCCACGTGAGAGGGCTTGGTTCCCTATCACTGACTTTGAAGATGGAGGAAGGGCCCACGAGCCAAGGAAAGCAGGCAGTCTCTAGCAGCTGGAAAAGACAAGGAAATGTATTCTCCCCTACAGCGCCCAGAAGATATAGAAGCCTACTGACACCTTGGTGTTAGAGAATCATGTCAGACTTCTTCTTCTTCTTCTTTTTTTTTTTTTTTTTGAGACAGTCTCGCTCTGTTGCCCAGTCTGGAGTACAGGTATGATCTTGGCTCACTGCAAGCTCCGCCTCCCAGGTTCAAGCAATTCTTCTGCCTCAGTCTCCCAAGCAGCTGGGATTATAGGTATGTACCACCACACCTGGCTAGTTTTTGTATTTTTAGTAGAGATGGGGTTTCACCATGTTGACCAGGCTGGCCTTGAACTCCTGACCTCAGATGATCCACCTGCCTCGGCCTCCCAAAGTGTTGGGATTACAGGCGTAAACCACAGCCCCCAGCCAGACTTCTGACCTATAGAACCATAAGATGATACTTGCGTTATTTTAAGCCACTAAGTTTGGGGCAATTTGGTAGGGCAGCGATAGCAAACTAACATATTCCAGAAGTTACCGCCCTGCCAGCTCTCTCCCTGTGCTGGAAGCCCCAGAAGATTTGGGGATTTCATGGGCTTGGGTTCCATAGGCTTTCATCCAGTTGTCAGGCTTCAGGTCCACTGATGCTCCATCTGGGCATGCTGGCTGTGAGGCCCTGCAGGACTGTGTGTGATCAGAAAGAGTTGCTGGCCAGCCCATCAGGAGGCCAGACTTGTTCCAGGCCTCAATTCCACCCATGGGCCCATTTGGGAGCAGACCTGCCAGTGGCTGCATGGAGGAAAGAACACTGGCTTTGGAGTCTCAAGGGCCTGAATCTAAGTTTTGGATTTGCCCTCTACCAGGTGTGTGACCAAGGGTGAGTTACGTAACTTCTCTGTGCCTCAGTGTCCTTGGCTGCAAAATGGGGATAATGGTACTCACTTCACAAAGTTGTTAGAAAGAGTAAATGAGTTCTTACATGTAAAATGTTCAGAACAGGGCCTGAGACTTTTTTTTTTTTTTTTTTTTGAGACGGAGTCTTGGTCTGTTGCTCAGGCTGGAGTGCAATGGCGTGATCTCGGCTCACTGCAACCTCTGCCTCCTGGGTTCAAGCGATTCTCCCGCCTCAGCCTCCCGAGTAGCTGGGACTATAGGCGTGCACCACTATGCCTGGCTAATTTTTTTTGTATTTTTGGTAAAGAGGGGTTTCACCAGGTTGGTCAGGCTGGTGAGACTTAGTGAATGCCTAAAAAATGTACATTGTAACTGGTATTATCTGTATTAAGATGACCACATCATAGTTGCTGTCTTTAGGTGGTGAACCATCTAGCCGGGAGTCATAGTTGTGTGGGGAAATAAGTGCAGAGGCGGGACGGGGAGCAATACCGTGGGAGACAAGGATCATTCCTCTTGAAGTTGGGGATTCAGGAAAAGCTATAGATCCAGTGAGGCTTAAGCTGAGCCTTGGGAGGTGAGCACATCTCTGCTGGACAGGTTGCGGGGTGGTGTTGGGGGTGGTGTAGGAGCACTCCTGGCAGAGAATGCATCTTGGGCTAAGCTCAGGGCAGGTGAGAAATCGCCTGGTCTGCTGGCAGCACGGTATTGCTGGAAGTTGCGGTGTGTAGGGGGGATGCAGAGGCTTGCAGGAGAAAAGTGAGAAGAAGGGCTGGAGCCGGCTCATCATGCAGCTAGTAGGCCCACTGAGGAGTGTGGACTTTATCATGGCAGTAGTGGGACCCTCTGAAAGTCCCCTCTGAATATGGAGTGGGCGGTGGGTTGGAGAGAATGTGCAGGCTGGAGGCAAGCGTGTCCGTGAGAAGGCCAAGGCTGTGCCCTGGGATTGGAGGATGGGCCCTGGGTCTGGGGATTGGGGATGGGGAATGGGACAGACTCAAGGCTACTTAGGAAGCAGTCTCAGTCGGCCTTGGTGGCTCCCTGAATGTGGGAGAGGAGGGGCAGGGAGGGCTCTGAGTGGCTCCTGGTAGCCAGTGGCCGGCTGATTGCCTGGCCTTCCTCTTGCCGTAGCAATGGAGGCCATATTTGGTTCTGTCAAAACCTCTCTAAGCTGAAATCATCTGATCTTCTTCCCAGCTTCCAGCCCCACACCCTCCCCACCACGTCTGGCTATGAAGCCAGCCTCCCCATCTCACGCCCACATTCCTATTCCTTTAGTCAGTCACTCAATAAACCTTCACCGAGTCCCTACTATGTGCCAGGTGCTGTGCTGGAACCTAAGGGATACAGCTATGAACAAGACAATCCTGCCTTTATGGAGCTCACAATGTGAAGAACAATCCGGATAACAGTGACCAACAAAGACGTGCAAAATGTCAGAGGGCCACAAACTGCAGAGGGTAAGGGGTGGTGGGAGGCAGGCGGGAGAGCATTGCATACATTTTACATGACATGGTCATCTTAATACAGATCCAGTCACAACTTAACACTTTTTAGGCATTCATTAAGTCTCAGGCACTGTTCTAAGCATTTTACACGTGTGATCTCATTTTGCACTGCCACTGGAATGAGGGAAAAGTGGAATTCCAGAGTTTCAAATCCCAGCTCTGCCACTACCATGAGGTCTTGTGCAAATTGCTTCTCTCGGTGCCTCCGTTTGCTCATCTGCACAGTAGGCATAGTGATTGTTTCTACCTGCAGGGTTGTGAAATGAGTGAGTGTATGTGAAGCGCTGAGACAGTGCCTGGCACATTAGTAAGTGCTGGACGTGTTTGCTCCTTCTAGGTCTACATTTTTAGCAGAGGGAATAGCAAGGGCAAAGGCCCTGAGGTGGGAAACACGTTCCAGGAATGGGAAGGTCAGGACGACACAAGGGGAGTGTGGCGAGGGCCGAAGTTAGGGAGGCAGGGCATGGGCAGGTTGTGGCTTCCCCTCCCCTGAGTCCTTTTCCTGACTCAGGTGTGTCTGCCCCTCCTCTGCCCCGCCCCCCTCTGCCCCACCCCTCCTCTACCCCGCCCCTCTCTGCCCCGCCCCCATCTGCCCCGCCCCTCCTCTATCCCACCCCTCCTCTACCCCGCCCTTCCTCTGCCCCGCCCCCCTCCTCTGCTCTGCTCCTCCCACAGCTTCCCGCTACCTGCCCCAGCCACTCCCGCCTCCTGGCTTGGTTTTCCAGGATGTCCACTGTGCAGCTGCTCCTCCTCTGTTCTCCAGCCTGAGGTGCCCGCCTCCCACCGCACCGCCTGCTGTGATCAGCCAGAGCCTTCCATCTTCCCCCAGAATTGCTTGGCGTCTGCTCATCCAGACCCTTCCTTTCACAAGGGAGCCTGGAGCCCAGAGAGGGGTGTGACTAAACCAGGGCCACACAGCGGTTCAGAGGCCAAGACTGGAGCCCGGATTTTCAGGACTCTGTGCACCATGGCTTCTAGTTTCCTAGGTCAGACACTTCCACCGATGTTGCTGTATCACAAATGTAACTTGAGTTGAGGAAGGCGGGAAGAGGCAGGGAACGAGGAAGGCACAATCCACCAACTAGAAATCACTTCTGTGAGCACATAGGTGTCCGAGCCTTTTTAATGCTAAGCACACTGTTCCTCAGAGAGAAACGGTGTGTGAGGCTGGGACACAGAGCGAGTAGGTGCTGTCCATTCGCCTTTGCTGTGTCCCTCCATTCCTACCCTGGGAGAGCCGGGGATCCCCATCCACTAAAGGCATGTCATGCAGGCCCCAGGGTCACACAAGGGAGTGATGGCACAGCCTGCCTCCGCGGCCCCAGGAGGAGTGAGACTGAGAAAGGGGAGGCAGAGACCTCAGGAAAAACATGATGAACTTCTAGGAAATCTGTATCTGGCCAAGCATGGTGGCTTACACCTGTAATCCCAGCACTTTGGGAGGCCAAAGCAGGTGGATCACCTGAGGTCAGGGGTTCGAGACCAGCTTAGCCAACATGGTGAGACCCTCGTCTTTATAAAAATACAAAAAAACTTAGCCGGACATGATGGTGGGTGCCTGTAATTCCAGCTATTTGGGAGGCTGACGTGGGAGAATTGCTTGAATCCAGGAGGCGGAGGTTGCAGTGAGCCAGGATCACGCCACTGTACTCCAGCCTGGGCGACAGAGCAAGACTCAGTCTCAAAAAAAAAAAGAAAAAAGAAAAAATCTGTATTCGTTTGCCAGGGCTGCCATAACAAAACCACAGACTGGGGGCTTAACCAGAGGTAATTTCCTCACAGTGCTGGAGGCTGGAAGTCCAAGATCAAGGCACCAGCAGGGGTGGTTTCCTCCGATGCGTTTCTCCTTGGCTCACAGATGGCCACTCTCTTGCTGCCTCTTCACAGGGTCACCCCTTTGTGGGTGCACAGCCCTGGTGTTTTCTGTGAATTCAAATTTCCCCTTCTTATGAGGGACACTAGCCAGATTGGCTAATGGCCTCACTTTAACTCATTTGAACTCCTTAAAAGCTCTACCTCCAAATATAGTCACACTCTGAGGTACTGGGGGTTGGGGCTTCAACGTATGAATTTTGGGAGGGTATAATTCAGCCCATAATGAAATCAAACACCAATCTATCAATGCTTATCCCTGGGCAGGAGTGCAAAGACTCAGGACTCCTAGCAGGGAGGCACCCTCAAGGGTAGAAACATTCTGGGAATATTTCCTGGAAGAGAGAAACTTGAAGCTTTGGTCAAAAGGGGATTAGAAGGAAGGACATTCCAGGCCAAGGGAACAGCATTAACAAGCGTCTAGAAACACATGCAGGGTGTGCTTTGGGGAACACAATGATGTAGTTGTCTAGAGGAGTCACTGGGGCTAATTCTTCTGGGGGTGGAGTAGAATGGGCGTTAAGTTGTGAAAGGCCTTGGATGTCAGGACAACTTGGGCTTGATTCCATGGCACTAGGGAGCCATTGATGGTATTTGAGCACAAGAAATATAAGAGTCTTGCTTTAGGCCAGAATTACGGAAATGACATGTTAGAGCAGTGGTTCTCCAGCTTGAGCATGCATTGGAATCCTGGGGGTGGCTGGCTAAACCAGACGGCAGGACCTTATTTCCAGAGTTCCTGACTCAGTGGGTCTGAGGTAAGGCTGAGAGTTTTCATTTCTAACAAGTTCTCAGGGGCTGCTGTTGCTGCTGCTCTGTGTAATGTGAAAATCACCGGAAGTTTTGCTGGAAGGCAGGAGCAGGGGTGGGAGGTGAGAAGTATGGTTCCTCTCTGAGGCCTCTGAGGCACTAGCAGTGGAAAGGCCCCTCACTCCCATATTTTAGACAGCGAACTGAAGCTCGGAAGGCGACGTCCACAGTTGGGGTCGCTTCCAGGCCTTGAGCCTAGATTCTTGGGTCTAGGTTGCCATGGCACCAGGAGCCTGGAAAAGAAAGGCTCCTCAGGCACCCGCTCTGGGGTCCATCCGGCCCATGCTCTTGCAAGGGCACTGCGGTTTTTGCTTGGGAAACGGGTAGCAAACAGCTAAGACTCCCAGAACGTGGGAAGGAAAACGAGGCCCAGCAGACAGAGCAGGAGGGCGGCGCTTTCCGGTCGGGCCCCGGATTTAACTGTCTTCACCTACAGAGGCCCCACCCCACCCCCCCAACCCCGCCCCAACCCTGACCCAACCCTGCCCCAAGCCCGCCCCATCTCAGACTCAGCCCAATATAGCCACGCCCCCTGCGCCAGCCCCGCCTTCCCCGTTAAGAGTGCAGTGCCTGAATCCCAGCTCTCCTTCCTACTGACTGGGTGACCTTGGGCCAGATACTCAACTTCTCTGTACTTCATTCTCTTCATCAGTAATTTGGGAAACGCCTGTCTCATAGGGTTGTCATGAGGATTAAAAGAGTGTATATTTGTAAAGTCCTAGGAATACTGCCTATTAAGCACTGTTACTAAGTGCATAAGCTTCATCATTAGTGGTAATTGTTATCTTTGCCCTGTTGGAGCTTTGATTCACTTAGTAACAGTGCCATTAATTTTATTATTAAATTTTGAAATTTATTTTATTAATTTTTGAATTATGATCTATTTCAGACATTAAAAAAGAACACAAAAAATATAAAAACTGTGTCCCCATCACCCAGTTCAAGAACGAAAGCATATAAATGTTTTCTCGACCTGGCCCAGTGGCTCACGTCTATAATCCCAGCACTTTGGGAGGCCTAGGCAGGCGAATCACTTGAAGTCAGGAGTTCGAGACCAGCCTGGCCAACATAGTGAAACCCCACTTCTACTAAAAATACAAAAAATAGCCCGGCATGATGGTGTGTGCCTGTAATCCCAGCTACTCGGGTGTCTGAGGCAGGAGAATTGCTTGAACCCAAGAGGTGGAGGATGTAGTGAGCTGAGATGGTACCACTGCACTCCAGCTTAGGCGACAGAATGAATGAATGAATGAATAAATAAATAAATAAATGCTTTATCTCTACTCAACTTTAGTCAGAATCTTCTGCCTCCAACCCATCCCCTGCACTGCTCACCAGCTGTGAGAGATCCAGAGAAAATATAAGTAGAATCCTGCCACAACCCTGCTTGAAAATCCCCACCTATAAGATAAAGTCAGACATATCCCTTGACATCCAGGCCCTTCACACCTGACCTGTGCTGAACCTTCTGTTTGGTCTCTGCCACCCAAGACGAAAGTCCCCCTTAACATTTCTTAAGCATCCCCAGCTCTTTGCATATGTTGACCCCTCTGCCTGGGGTCTTGTATATCCTTTCTTCTCTCTCTTTTACTCACTTGAGGGGAGCACCCATTCTTTGGTCCCCCAAGGCTCCCTAGCCTGCCCACTGAGAATTTATTGTGTTTGCGTGCCCCCTCCCCCTAGACCGTAAGCACCTGGCAGCAGGCCCATGGCGACTCTTGATCTGCTCCTGGGGCAGGGAAGGCACTCATTACACTACACAGTTGTAGCTGAGTGTGTTTGGGGTACTGTTCTGGGATGTGGAGGGGGTGGTCATCTGCCAATTAATGCCCCATTCTTTTCATGGGGAACTTGCAGTCTGTCAGCTGTGAAACTGCCGAGGAAGAAAATAAGAGTAGGCTGGGCGTGGTGGCTCACACCTGTAATCCCAGCACTTTGGGAGGCTGAGGCAGGTGGATCATGAGGTCAGGAGTTCGAGACTAGCCTGGCCAACATGGTGAAACCCCTTCTCTACTAAAAATACAAAAATTAGCCAGGTGTGGTGGTGGGTGCCTGTAATCCCAGCTACTCGGGAGGCTGAGGCAGGAGAATTGCTTGAACCTGGGAGGCGGGGTTTGCAGTGAGCCGAGATCATGCCACTGCACTCCAGCCTGGGCGACAGAGCAGACTCTGTGTCAAAAAGAAAAAAAAAGAAAAAAAAGAAAAAAGAAAATAGAAGTAATTCAATAGGGTCCTCATTTTAAAGAAACTCCAGAAAGTGTGATTTCCTCTAAAGTGCCCGGTTTCCCCCTCTGAAACCACTTCCTGCTTCTTCCCCCTTCTTCCTTGGTCCCTATCTCCTCCCTCTGAGGACAGCGGGTTCCTCATGATCAGTGGATCTTCCCCAGGGACTTCTACATGGGACATGCAGCAGCCATGTCCTGGATCCAAAAGGCTTGTGGTTTTGGAGAAACCAAATGGATGCCAAGCCTGGCCCCAGACAGCCTGGGTACTAGGAGCAAAGAGGATGTGCTTCCAGACCAGAGGCTCCTGGCCTGTTTTCATTCTGTCAAATGTATTTGCAAAGCAGAATCTCTTTGAAGAGAGAAGAGAGCCTAGGTCTTCATTTAGGTAAAGGAGAAATAAATTGGTGAGTGCACTCAGACCCTCTGGTGGGAGCCGGGTGCTGGGGTGGAGTGGGGAGGGACACTTGCCTCTAAGGACATTTTGAAATTTGTTCTGTGTTCACATCTGACCTATTTTTAAAAAATGAACACAAATTGGAGCATAATCAGAAAAGCCAATTTCCAGTTTTGCACATACCAATGACCAGCCTGTTCACCTTGGTCTCTCAGAGACTCACTTTAATCACCACCCAGTTCTTAGGCTCCAAGAGTAGACACAAGAGGGACCTCTGTAAACTAGACGGAGCTGGGCACACTTAATTATTATTTACTCTTCATTCAGTCCCTCTCAGGAGACAATAGCTGAGGCCTTCACTATTGGCCACAGTGTGAGGGTCTCTTTGTGCGAGTCTGGGTGTGTATGTCTGGACATGAGTGTGTGAGTCCAGGATGTGTGTGTGTCTCTGTGTGTGTCTAGACATGTTTGGGTGGGGTGTGTGTTGGCTATGAAGTTGACCATTACAGGGTCTCTGCCCCAAGGAGCTCCTGGTGAAGCAGGATAGGAGGCCAAGTGAAAAACTTCCTTCAGCACTCTTGAACTCTGACAAGTGCCAAATAAAGGGCTGACAAATGTGAATGCACAGAGAAGGGAACACACCAACTCAAACAGGGGCCTTTGCACCGGCTCTTCCCTCTGCTTGAAATGCTCTTCCCCCAGGACCCTCAATGCCTACTCTTGCCTCCTCTAACTCTTTGAGCAAATGGTACCTTCTCACAAGGCCTACTTGGTCACCTCATTTAAATAGCAACTTTCAGGCTGGGTGCTGTGGCTCATGCTGTAATCCCAGCACTTTGGGAGGACGAGGCAGGAGAATCACTTGAGCCCAGGAGTTTGAGACCAGCCTGGGCAACATGGTGAAGCCCCATCTCTACAAAAAATATAAAAAGCAGCTGGGCATGGTGGTGCGTGCCTGTGGTCCCAGCTACTTGGGAGGCTGAGGTGGGAGGATCACTGGAGCCCAAGGAGGTCAAGGCTGCAGTGAGCAGTGATCGTGCCACTCTACTCCAGCCTGGGCAACAGAGTGAGACCCTGTCTCTAAATGAATAAATAAATAGCAACTTCATCCTGCACTCCCTGAGCCCACTCCTGCTTTATTTGTATATTTATAGCCAATTATAGTCAATGCATTTCTTTTCCTTTTTTTTTTTTTTTTTTTTTTTTTTGACAGTGTCTTGCTCTGTTGTTCAGGCTGGACTGCAGTGGCATGATCATGGCTCACTGTAGTCTTGACCTCCCAGGCTCAAGTGATCCTTCCACCTCAGCCTTCCTAGTAACTGGGACCACAGGCACATGCCACCATGCCCAGCTAAATTTTTAATTTTTTTGTAGTGAAGAGGTCTCGCTATGTTGCCCAGGCTGGTCTCAAACTCCTGAACTCAAGCAATTAGGATTACAAATGTGAGCCACTATACCCCACTGCATTTATTTTCAAAGAGAGCAAAGTTACGTATACTCAACTAACTTAAAATGCTATATGTTTTACTCACTTATTTTGTTTTATTATCTGTTTTCCTCATTTCCTACATTAGAATGAAAACTCCATGAGGGAAGCTACAATGTTTGCTTTGTTCACAGCTGTGTCTCTAGTGCCTGCAACAGTACCTGGCACATAGTAGGCATGCAGGAGGTATTTGTGGCTATGGTGATAATAGGGTGGGTGTTTGGGGTAGATGGTAGCAAGGCCACAGGCATACCTCTCTATACTGGAGGGGTGGCTGGAGGTCTGAGGTGGCAGCCGTGGACTGAAGGGGCACCTGTGATGTGGGTCTGCTGTGGAATCTGATGCAGATGAGGTGATGGAGGCAGAAAGCGTCCAACAGGCACAGGGAAGAAGATGTGGCCTGAGAAAACCTGAGACATTTTGGAGGCCATTCTGCATGCCCCAAATTCTAACTCAGTGCCCATCTCCTCCCTCTGCCACCCTGAGATCCAAAGCCTATTGATACCAGGGAGGAAATAGTCAGGGGACACATTTGGAGGTTGGGGGAGGTGCTGGTGGACACATTTGTGAGAACCGAAGGCCACTTGAGGGTGTCTTGGCTAGGGGAAAGTACCTGGCTGGGTAGAGGGCATTTAGAAGGGAGGAGGCAAAGGAAAGCCTGCAGTGGTGGCTGGATTGTAGGGTTGGTGAGAACAGACATGTTTCTCTGAGCGTTGGAGAATGTGAGCAAGGCCCAGGACCAGAGAGTGCTCACTGGACCAGGGGCCACAGAAGAGGCCTGGCTGGAAAGGGCTTCAAAGGCCAGGCCAGGGAATCAGGATAGAATCCCAGGGGCCCCCGGGAGCCCCTGACGATCTGGAGCCAAGCGTAGGAGGTGGCAATGAAAGGAAGTTGTATTCAGGAAGAACTGCCACTCAGGGGTCTTTCCCAATGCCAGCTGCCCAAAGAGGAGGAGGAGACATGCTCTCTAAGCCTTCTTATAGACAGAGAAGGGGGATAGAGAGGCTCTTTCCCTTAGGCAGTTCATTCATTCGCTCTGTCACTCATTCGCTTTATTAAGCACGTAATGTGTGCTGGATTCTATTCTGGAATCGGGGGATGCCACCAGAAATTAGCCCTGAATTTTGACCCCATGAAGGCAGAGGGTGCCCCAGAAGAGGTGTGCCAGCTCTGAGGAGGCTGTGGTTGTGCCCAGCTGGAAGACCAGAGAGGGCTTCCTGGAAGGGGAAGCATCTGAGCTGGGCCCTCCATGATGGTCAGCAGTTTGAAAGTCAGTTGTTCAGGAGGAGAGGATGGTTCTACTCCAGAGCTCTTCACCAGGAGGTTTTACCATATATCGCTTCATTTAATTCACCTAGCAAACTCGGAGATGGCGAAGGCAGAGGAAGTGACTTATTTTACAACATGAGGAAATAAGGATCTTGGGACCAAGCCCAGACAGGGTAACTGTTCAGCCGCAGGTCACCAGACTGAGCAGCTGAGTTGGGACTAGAACCCAGAGCTGTTGGACTCCTGGCCAAGTGCTCATCCTGTGGGTTCACAGAAGTCACTGGTTGTTTTCCAAGGTGCTGTGGAGAAGCTGTCAGCAGATTTCTAACACGAAGGATCTTGTCTGTCCCCTCCCTGACTCCAGAGAGGGCCCAAGACAGGGACCAGTGACTCACTCCAGGCTCCTCACTGGTTGGTCAACAGTAGGCAGTGCCCAGAATAGGAAAAAAAAAAAAAAAAAAAAAAAAAAAGGAAAGAAAGAAAGCATCAGACTTTGAGTTTGAGGACTTGGGGCTGATCCCAGCTGGTCCCATGTCCTGGCTGTACAGCCTTGGGCAAAGCACTTCATCTCTCTGGGCCCTTCAGTTTCCTGCTCTGTCAAATAGGGACAATGCTCACTCCAGTACTCCCCACCTCCAGGGAGTTGAGAAACTGAAGCCGTAATGGACATGACCCACATAAACATTAGCTACTATTATTTATAAGAAACTGGGGGTTGGCCATACCACTAGGATGATGACGAGGACACTAGGACACTGCTCCTACTGCAAGCTAACTTAAACTGAGCCCTGGCCAGGCCCAATGGGAAGTGCTTTACATACATTAATTCATCCAGTAAAACGAGGACTTGAAAACATTGGCAGTAAAAGCATCATCAATATGTAAAGATAATGATGATGATAAAGGTATCTTGCAAAGCAATGTAATTAACAGATTCACAAGTTTTTAGGAGCAATTGGGGGCCATGAAGACTGTGTCCCCTGGCCCCTTGACACAACTCTGGGCCTTTGCTTCCTTCATCCTCGGGGTACAGGCAGCCAGCCCCTCACTCTCAGCCCCCTAGCCCCTGGAGGTTGTTCAGGCCTCAAGCCAGGCCAGCCTGAAGATTCCTATTCCCAGGCAGCTGGGCTGTGGCCCCAGGAGGGCGGCCAACAAGGGGCCTAGTGGCTTATCGCTCTGCAGCGACTCCCCAGCGGGCAGACTGTCTCCGCTGCTACAGAGCAAAGCTGATAAAGAGGACAGAGCCTTGTGTTTACTGGGGCCGAGTCTGGGGAGAGTTGGGCCTCCCAGGGGCGGCCCTGTCTCCTCTGGGAACAGACTGTCTGTTTGCGGAGATACCATCACATTCCTGCAGCCTTGGCCACCCCAGGATGGATTGGGGGAGGGAGTGGTGGAGATTGGTGGGGAGGAGGCGATATGACAGCTGCAGCCCTCTGTTTCCCTGGGGCCAATGCTGAGGAGGCCTGAACTGGGTCCTCCAGGGGGATTCAGGTTTCCCAGCCTGATTACCAAGTACTTTAGATCATTAATAGCCAACATGGGTGCAGTACTCTACAAAGTATTTTCTCAACATTTACCTTTGCGGGTCTTCCAGATAGCCTTCCATTCACATAGTCTGGGGTAATGTTTCCCAGAAGGGAAATGCCCAGCAAGACTGGGGCAGGGGACCTGAGTGACCCGCAGCTGACCAGGCCAACTCACATTCATAGCTAACACTTTTGAGTACTTACCATGTGGCATGACTGCAGAGGCACTTAAGGTATATTAACTCATTTAATCTTTGCAACAGCCCTTATGAAGTAGGTGCTATCATTACATTCATTTTCCAGATGAGGAAATTGAGTCAGACATAGGCTAAGTAGCTTGCCTAAAGTCACACAAACAGAAAATGGGAGTGCTGGGATTTGAACCCCAGCAGCATGGCTCCAGAATCCCCACTGTAACCAATGTGCTACACAACCACCTTGAAGCAAGCTTGTGATGTATTTCTATCCTGTGTGCAAAGGCTGTGGGCATTTGCAGCCGCAGGAGGTGGCCTAGCTGGCTTTGGAATTAGACCTGTGTTCTACTCCCAGCACTGACACTAATGAATGCTGCTGTGGCAGAATCAGAACTCTGTGAGTCTCAGTTTTCTCACCTGGAAAGTGAAAACAGCACCTGCCTTAGCAGAGAGTGTGAGATGTTGTATGTGAAAGATCTGGTACATAAGAGATTTTCATTAAAGAAGTACTATGACTACTTTCACAGAGGCACTGGGGAGGTGGCCTGTCAAAAATGGAAGCTTCAGAAGAGTATCTCTTAAAAGAGAGGCCCAGTTACTCAGTTATGGGAGCACAGAGGAGGGGTGACTTCTAATAGAAGGGATCAGGGTGTCCTCAAAGCAGGCAGCATGAGCAAGTGGTTGGTACTCTGGCCTTCAGAGTTGGGTAGACTCGAGTTCAAATTCCTGTATCCAGCCCTTACTCACTGTGTGACCTTGGGGAGTTCCTTCTTTGAATACGTAAAATGAGAACACTAAAAAAAAACCCTCTCCATAGGGTTGTGAGGAATGGATGAGATCATTCAAAGGTCAAAGAGACCTTCTGGGAAGAAGCGCTGGGCACAATGGCAGGCACCTAGTAAGTGCTCAATAAATGCTTCTGCCATTATTGTTTACAGGGGGGTAAGGGGGTGGGAGTGAGGTAGGGTGGTGGGCAGAATAACGGCCCCCTAAAGATGTCATGTCCTAATCCCTGGAACCTGTGAATGTGTTAGGTTACATGGCAAAGGGGAATTAAGGTTGCAGATAGAATTAAGGTTGCAGGTGGAATTAAGGTTGCTAATGAGCTGACTTTGAGATGGGGGAAATTGTCTTGGGTTATCTGATGGGACCCTGCCTAATTGCAAGAGTCCTTACAAGTGGCAAAGAGAGGCAGAAGAGGCAGTGTCAGAGTGATATGAGTTTTCAAGAAAGGCTCTACCAGCCATTCATATCTTTGAATTGGAGGAAGGGACCACAAGCCAAGGAATGCAGGCTGCCCATGGAAGCTGGTCAAGGCAAGAAAACAGATTCTCTCCTAGAGCCTCCTGAAAGGCATGAAGCCCTGCCAATGCTCTGATTTTAACCTGATGACACCCATTTTGGACTTCAGACTCCCAGAACTGTAAGAAAGATAATAAATATGTGTTGTTTGAAACCACTAAGTTCATAGTAATTTGTTACAGGAGAAAAAGAAAAGTGATACAGAGTGTGAATTGGTCCTTGAAGACTGGCAGAATGGTCACAGGCCAACGTGGGGCAGGACAGCACAGGAGGAGGAAACTGAGCTTTCAAAGGCCTGTGGATGGCCGGGTGCAGAGGCTTATGCCTGTAATCCCAGCATTTTGGGAGGCCAAGGCGGGTGGATCACCTGAGGTCAGGAGTTCGAGACCAGCCTGGGCAAAATGGTGAAACCCCATCTCTACTAAAAATACAAAAATTAGTTGGGCATGGTGGCGGGTGCCTGTAATCCCAGCTACTCAGGAGGCTGAGGCAGGAGAATCTCTTGAACCCAGGAGGTGGAGGTTGCAGTGAGCCGAGATCACGCCATTGCACTCTAGCCTGGGTGACAGTATGAGACTCAGTCTCAAAAGAAAAAAAAAAAAAGGCCTGTGGGCTTGAAAGCACAGGCATTTCAGGGGAACACTTGGGAAAGCTTATGTGGTTCTTTGCAAAAGTGGACATAATTCTCCATGCCTGCCAGTACCTATTTTGCAATGTAACTTGGTAACTGTTCCCATTAAGAGATAGAGTCTATTTCTCCACATCTTGAATCTGGGTTTGGCCCTATGACTTGCCTTGGCTAACTATATGCAAATTCCAAGCTTGGGCCTCAGGAGACTGTACACTTTTGCATCCACTCTTGCTGTTCTTAGGTGGAACACTGCCACCGCCTAAGATCAAGCCCAGTGTGACCAGCAGCCTTGAAAATGGCTCCTGGCATGAACGCCCTGTGTGATCCTCTCCCATTGAGTATGTGCTGGACCTAGTGACTCGCTTCTCACCAACAGAATATTGCTAAAGTGATGGGTTGGCTCTTCTGATATTGGGTTTTAAAAGGCTGTGTGACATCCATCTTGCGGTCCCTTTTTTGTTCCCTTGCTGAGGGGGTCACTGTTCCCTTGCCAAGGGGGTCCACTGCCGTGTTGTGAGCTGCCCTATGGAGAAGCCCAAATGGCAAGGAAATGATGTCTGTCCCCAACAGCCAGTGAGGACCTGAGAGCTACCAAAGGCACATAAGTGAACTTGGAAACAGACCCTCCCCATCTGATACCTTGACTGTAGCCTTGTGAGAGAGGCTAAGCCATAGTATGCAACTCAGCAGCACTTGAATTCCTGACCCGCAGAAACTGTGAGAAAATAAATGTGTATTGTTTTTAGCTGTCTAATTTGTTACACAGCAACAGATAACGAATACACCTCTAGGCTAGTCTGCTGGATGATAAGTGACATATGGCCTACTCACTTCCTTTCACCCAGCCAACACCCAGACAACCACCAGGCAAGTGAGTGAGACATCCTAGACCAGCCTGCTGTCAGCTGCTTGCAGACATGTAAGTGAGCCAAGCCTGGCCCTGATCAGCAGAACTGGGCAATAACAGAAGTTGTTGTTTTAAGCCACTGAGTTTTGGGGGTGATTATTTTACCCAGCAATAGCTGACCTTTATAGCCAGAGGGTTATGCGTGTAGCAGGAACTGAAACCAGGAAACTGGGTAGGGGGCTAAACATGGAGGGCTTTGATGATGGATTAAGGCATTTGGAATGGGGGCAGGTTTTTGAGCAGGAGAATAACATCAGGGTCAGAGCTGTGGTTAAGGAAGTTTCTTGCAGCAGCAGGGAGTGGCATGAATCGCAGGCAGGGGAATCACTTAGAAGGCTGCTGTCATGAGGCAGATGAGCAGTGTTGGAGGCCTGAAATTGAGTAGAGGGTTGAAGTGTGGAGAGAGTTAGAAGTGGAACCTATAGATCCTATTCTGTGTGGAATGGGGGACAGGGCAGTGGGAGAATGGAAGTTGACACCCAGGTTTTGATCCTGGGATACTGAGTGGTTGGAGGTGCTATTGACAGAGATGGGGAAGTCAAGATGGGGGATAGGGAGATGCATGCTATTTGGTGGACTGAGGGTTAAGTGCCAAAGAGACCTTCTGGGAAGAGGCCCAAGAGACAGTGATTCAAGACTCCAAAGGGAGCTCTGTCCCAGCCCCGTGTATTGATCAGGTTTGAGGAAGGATAGAGAATAGCACCTTCTGGCTGGGTAACTGAGGGAGCTGGGCAAAGGATTATTTGCAAAAGTGTGGGAAGGGTTTGAGAATTGCATTAAGGGATGTTGAAGTATCCTGGGGCTGGCAATGATGGGGAGCTTGCTTCTTCTTCTAGGCCTGAGAAGGCAAGGGAGGGAGCAGGAACCAGAACCAGAGGAGGTAAGAGTATGGAGAGTGCTGCCTGATGGGAGCTGTGGCCTTTGGTCAAAGATACAGCAGACTTATGGCAACCCAGCAAGGAGGGCACCAGGAGAACAAACACTTTGACCTCTCCCTCTTCCCATTCTTTAAGGACTTCTTTGGTATTCCTCATTAGCTAAGTCCACCCTGAAGACAGACAGCAAGGTTGCCTGTAGATGTGGCCCACACATCAGCCTTGCAGGTCAGAATGGGTGGAGAAGGGGAGGGCCACACAGAAGATACCTAGCCACCTAACACATGAAATTCCTTTAGCCTGTGTCAGCTGATGACCCTATTCTGGGAAATGAGATTTGAGGAGAAAGCTGGTAGGGAGTTTCTGGGTAAAAGTTTTTTACTCTTAGGAAGAAGACAGCAGGAGAGATGTTCTTCACGGTGTCTGATGTGATGCCTGGAACTGCAGCAGCCATTTTGCAACTGTGAGGGAAGCCAGTGGAGTCAAAACTGACCTACTGTGGATGGAAATACAAATAGACAGAAAGAATTAGGTTCTTGATAACTTCATGAAGCTTCTCTAAGAGCCTGTCCTACATCCAGGTTTTTTTTTTTTAAATGAAATAATAAAGATTCTTATTGTTTGAACCACTTTCAGTTGGATTTCCAGTTACTTGCAGCCCAAAGCCTTCTTTTTAAATTTTTTACCCAAAGGCACCAAAGCATTCTAATGGACACAGCTGCCATCCACCATGTTCAAGCCCCTGTGCAAGCTCTCTTAGCTTCCACTGAGTGCAGGTCAAGCCTTCCTGTTTCTTCTGCTGACCACAGATTTGCACTAACTGCATCAGATTCAGTGAGAATTTCAAATCCTTTTTCAATCTATGACAAAATAAACGACAGAAATAGGTCATGGGGGTGTTCTTCCCTTAACTTAGGAGAAACTGAGGAGAAATCCAGCTAAAGGCAGTGGAGATAGTGGGGGCATTAATCTGAGTCTCTGGGATGGTCAGGAGAGAGAGCAAAGGTAAGAGACTGGTTCCCATTACCCACCTCCCTGAGAGGTGTGGTGCATTCACAGAGACCCAGGTTCTGAGCCTTCATTTCCCTGTCCATCAGCTAAAGGGTAAAGTGGGCCCCACCCAATCTGGACATGCATCATTAACACAGACTCCCCACGTGGGTCAGGTGAGTAGGCCCCTATTTTTCAGCATGGACTCCCCAGCTTCAGTACTGTTGTATCTTCCCCCATCCAGGTTTTGCAGGACTTGCCTATATCCAGGCTTCAGAGTGAGCCCAGGGAAGGTTGGCCATGATTTGGGGTCTTCAGAGAGAGCCAGATGGAAATAGGAGAGGAAGCTGCTGTCACAGGGGTCACACTTGGCTCACCAGAGAAAGTCGCTTGGCATCAGCAGCTGGTATGATGGATTTACCATGCCTGCCTTGCCCACAATGGAGTCCCAAAAGGTGGCCATCATCAAATGACTGCACCCATAGTCTTCTGTGCTTCACCCTCTTCTGTGGGCTTCCCTGGCCTAGCATGCTCCCTACACCGCTGGACTCTTCTCCATCTAAGTCATGTCATGGAAACCCCTCCAGAGCTGCAGACAGACAGATCTGGCTCTGAGTCTCTCTACTATCCCTTCTTAGATGTGGGGCAGGAAACTAGCCTCTGAGATTCTTTTTTTTTTTTTTTAACCTGTAAAGGAGGCTCTTACACCAATTACCTGAACAAATTTATTGTGAGTTTCACATGAGATAATGACTAATATTTTCAAAGCATAACCATATAGCGCCCCATTCTTTCAATATCCTTCTCTCCACTAGAGGTCAGCGGGGCAGGAAATCTGACAAAATCATCCATTCATGAGGCATAAAGATAATAATAGTGTTAATAGCTAAAATTCAGTGGACGTATACTGTGTGCCAGGTACCATTCTAAGCACCTTATTTATATTGGCTCAAATAGACTCAAGTATTATCTCCATTTTACAGATGAGGAAACCGAGGTTAATTTGCCTACAGTAATACAGGTATGAGAGGGCAGAGCTGGGCTTTGACCCCAGGCAGTCTGGCTCCAGAGCCTGTGCATTTACCCGCTGTGCTGCCTCAGAGCTACCAATGGTGTTTGAGGATGGTACTGACCCCAGTCGAGAGGCTTCTGTAGAGGCAGGTAGTATAGGGTAGTCAGGGGGCAAAGGCCTGGCAAGTTGTCAGAACTGGCTTCAAGTCCAGGGCTACTTCTTCCTAACTGTGTAACATTGGGCAAGTTAGTTAACCTCTCTGAGCATTGGTTTACTCACTAGAAGTGGTAAGGTTCGAATTAAATTAAAAAACAAAAAAACCCAACCCTGACACAAATCCTGGTCCTAAGAGGCTGTCCTCAAAGGACTCCACTCCACCCCCTCTTCCCCCATTCATGGCTGGGTGGTTGAGGGGGGCTGGGAAGGGTCCACAAGGATCCATAAGGGAAGACCATCCAATCAGAGGAGGCATGTGAGCTCCCTGAGAGCAGGGGCTTGACTTGCCATCTAGAAGGCTCCTCGCATGCCTCTGACATATGAATGTGTGAAAGAGTGAAATAATACATGGAAAAAAGAATGAGTAGGAGGGCTAGAAAGAGAGGGAAATTTCACCCACAGAAAAAAACCCGAAGGAGGGTTTTGTACAATTCCAGTGATCAATACCCAGGATGCAAGATGACAGGTCAGTCAGGATAAGCTAGGTAATGCTGTCGTAACAAACTCCGATCCCAGCGGATTTCCAACAGACATGTTTATTTCTTGTTTATGCACTATAAGGCAGGTTACCAGGGTGTTCTGTTCTTCCAAGTTACTCGAAGATCCAGCTGAAGGAAGCTCCACGTTGACATACTTTTATAATGGCAGCGGCAGAGAAAAGAGGATGTGACAAACCCCACACTGGTTCTGAAATTTCTGCCCAGAAATGTCTTACATCCCTTCTGCTCATCCTTTCTGCTCATATTTCATTGGTCAAAACAAGTTATATGGTCACACTTCAAGTGGATGGAGAAAAGTTCAAGTGGATGGAGAAGTACAGTCCTTACAGAAATGACAGGACTGGCTGTTTTCTTTATTATTATTATTATTTTTTGAGATGGAGTCTCACTCTGTTGCCAGGCTGGAGTACGGTGGTGCGATCTCGGCTCACTACAACCTCCACCTCCCGAGTTCAAGTGATTCTCCTGCCTCGGCCTCCCGAGTAGCTGGGAGTACAGGTGTGCACCACCATGCCCAGCTAGTTTTTGTATTTTTAGTAGAGACAGGGTTTCACCATGTTGGCCAGGATGGTCTCAATCTCTTGACTCGTGATCTGCCCACCTTGGCCTCCCAAAGTGCTGGGATTACAGGCGTGAGCCACCGCGCCCGGGGAAGGACTGGCTGTTTTTTGTTTGTTTGCTTGCTTTTTGTGTTTTGTTTGTTTGTTTGAGATGGAGTCTCGCTCTGTCGCCCAGGCTGGAGCGCAGTGGTGCGGTCTCTGCTCACTGGAAGCTCCGCCTCCCGGGTTCACGCCATTCTCCTGCCTCTGCCTCCTGAGTAGCTGGGACTACAGGCGCCTGCCACCACGCCTGGCTAATTTTTGTATTATTAGTAGAGACGGGGTTTCAAGGGTGGTCTTGATCTCCTGACCTCGTGATCCACCTGCCTCGGCCTCCCAAAGTGCTGGGATTACAGGTGTGAGCCACCACGCCAGACCCAGGGCTGGCTGTTTTTAACAGGCCTAATCACCACCATTCGTGGTATAGGCCAGAGGGCCACTTGGGCTGAATGCAGCTCACAGACATGGTTTGTTTGGCCTGGTCAGTATTTTAAATATTTTTATGTGGTTTCTAACATTTATGACATCATAGTATGTCACATTCAAATCTGTATACCTGACTAGGTTTGAAATTTGGACTATTAGGTGACAGTGAGTATCTTAGTCCATTCAGGTTGCTATAATAAAATACCATAGACGAGGTGGTTTATAAACAGCAGAAATTTATTTCTCACAGATCTGGGAAGTCCAAGATCAAGGCACTAGCAGATTCAGTGTCTGGTGAGGTCCTTCCTGGTTCATAGATGGCTGTCTTTTTGCTGTGTCCTTACTTGACAGAAGGTGGAGGGAGGTCTCTGGAGCTTCCTTTATAAGGTCACTAATCCCATTCAAGAGGGCTCTACCCTCGTGACCTAATCACCTCCCAATGCCCCACCTCCTAATATCATCACATTGGTGATTAGGTTTCAGCATGTGAGTTTTGCAGGGACACAAACATTCAGTCCATTGCAGTGAGCCCAGTTACTTTGACATGGATTAAGTTGGGCCAATTATAACAGAAAAACTCAAAATAGCAATAGCTTAAATGAGATGGATGCTTCTTTCTCATATAAAAGAAGTCAGAAGATTTCAGAAGATAAATAGACAGCTCAGGCCTGGCATGGGAGACTCAAAAAGCCATCAGGGACTTATGCTCCTCTCTCTGTTCTTCCATCCTCAGCGTATGGCTTCCTTTTTTTTTTTTTTTTTTTTTTGAGATGGAGTCTCACTGTGTCACCCAGGCATGATCTCAGCTCACTGCAACCTCCACCTCCCGGGTTCAAGCAATTCTCCTGTCTCAGCCTCCTGAGTAGCTGGGATTACAGGCATGTGCCACCACGCCCAGCTAATTTTTGCATTTTTAGTCGAGATGGGGTTTCGCCATGTTGCCTAGGATGGTCTCGAACTCCTGATCTCAGGTAATCCACCCGCCTTGGCCTCCCAAAGTGCTGGGATTACAGGCGTGAGCCACCGTGCCTGGTCCAGTGTATGACTTTTCTCTGCAAAGGTCGCTTCATGTTCCATGATGACTTCCAGGGCTCCAGCCATCACATCTATAACCTAGGCCAAAGAAGGAAAGGTTGAAGTCAAAAAAAAGGTGCTTCTCGGCTGACTCAGCAGCCTTTATGCAGTCTTTCCAGAAGTCTCACGCAATGCTTCTATTTACATCTTATTGGCCAGAAATAGTCACATGGCTACACTGAGCGCAAGGGAGGGAGTAGGGGTAGTCATGTGACTGTGCTCAGGCCAGGGTAGTCTTTTTTTTCCAGGACAAAATTTGCCCAGTTAAAAATAATTTAAATAAGAATAATCATTCTGCTATTAAGAAGAAAGGGGAGAATTGAGGTTGTCAATTGAGGTTGTCTCTGCCTTGGGCCTGAAGTTCTGATTGTGGAGAAGCAGATGCTTCACTAACACTGGGTCTGAGCTCACCAAGTTGCCACAGACCCCACCATGGTTTGATACCTTTCTTTTTTTTTTTTTTTTTTTTTGAGACGGAGTCTCGCTGTGTCAGCCAGGCCGAAGTGCAGTGGCGCGATCTCGGCTCACTGCAAGCTCCGCCTCCCAGGTTCACGCCATTCTTCTGCCTCAGCCTCCTGAGTAACTGGGACTACAGGCGCCTGCCACCGCACCCCGCTAATTTTTTGTATTTTTTTTAGTAGTGACGGTGTTTCACCATGCTAGCCAGGATGGTCTCGATCTCCTGACCTCGTGATCCGCCCGCCTCAGTCTCCCAAAGTGCTGGGATTACAGGCGTGAGCCACTGCGCCCAGCTGGCTTAATACATTTCTAGTACTCAGTGTCAGTTACGACTCATCTTTGGGCTTATGTTGGCTTTTTTTTTTTTTTTTTAAGTGAAACTAAGGAGAAAGAATTATTTCCTATTCTTATGTCTCTGTTAAAAATCAAAAGAGCAAAAGATATACCAAGAGAGTCATATATTTCAGGAAAAGCAAAAAAGGAAGCCTATTTCTTTGGGGAAGGGAAAAATATTCCTAGCTGTGTAACATACAAACAAGGTGCACTGAAAATATGCAACTTATCACATTATCATGAAACGGCTGACTTGCTTTACTGACCACTCTGGCCTGGCAGGCACTTTACTGGGTGGGTAGCTCCCTGGAAAGACAGGGGGCCTCAGCCTCCCTGGCTCTGCACAGTGCATCCCTCTTCCTGGGAGGAGGACAGCCCTGTTTTGTCTAACCCCTCTTACCCCTCATTTGGAATTATCTCACCCTTCTTTGTATTCAGGGCTTATTTTGAGCAAGTTCAAAACTGCCTTGCAAAGTTCAAGATCATTATGGCAGGCAAAAATGCAGTGAAATAGCACACCACTGTCAGTTAATTACTAAAAATCCTTTAATAGCTGACATTATTATAAATTATATACCCATGATGACAGGGACAATTGGGCTCTCTGTTTTTCTTGCCCTGCATTGGAACCCCAAACAATGCTGTCTTGTTGGGGAGAATGACCTGGATGCACTTGCAGGCAAGTTGGGAGTTTACATAGGCTACCTTTGCTGACCACACAGGCCCTGGTCCTCTGAGGACACCCTGCTCCTGGGTAGGGATGAGGCAGCTGCCTGACAAGGCCTTAGAACCAACTCTCCCTCCATTTCCACCCCCCTTCTCCACTGCTATTGCTACAAGAGTCTCTTCTTCTTGGACCTCCCAACTCCCTCTGTTCTGCTGCCTGCTTTTCTGCCCATCTAGGCCCAGCTCAAAGAGCCCCTCTTCCAGGCAGCCTCCCCTGATTCTCCTTCCCAAAGCTGCAGACTCATGGTAGGTAGATTCTCTTTTGTCTTTTGAGTCAGGTGTGTAAAGCATACATCTTAAGTGTAAACCTTGATTATTTTTTACGTATGTATATACCATTTAACCTTTTTCCAGATCGAAATATACATCCTTTCCTAACTCAAAAATGTTACTGTGTGGAGAGGATGTGGAGAAATAGGAATACTTTGACACTGTTGGTGGGACTGTAAACTAGTTCAACCATTGTGGAAGACAGTGTGGCGATTCCTCAAGGATCCAGAACTAGAAATACCATTTGACCCAGCCATCCCATTACTGGGTATATACCCAAAGGATTATAAATCATGCTGCTATAAAGACACATGCACACGTATGTTTACTGCGGCACTATTCACAATAGCAAAGACTTGGAACCAACCCAAGTGTCCATCAATGATAGACTGGATTAAGAAAATGTGGCACAAATACACCATGGAATACTATACAGCCATAAAAAAGGATGAGTTCATGTCTTTTGTAGGGACATGGGTGAAGCTGGAAACCATCATTCTCAGCAGCAAACTATCGCAGGACAAAAAACCAAACACTGCATGTTCTCCTAGGTGGGAATTGAACAATGAGAACACTTGGACACAGGAAAGGGAACATCACACACCGGGGCCTGTCGTGGGGTCGGAGGAGGGGGAGGGATAGCATTAGGAGATATACCTAACGTAAATGATGAGTTAATGGGTGCAGCACACCAACATGGCACATGTATACGTATGTAACAAACCTGCACGTTGTGCACATGTACCCTAGAACTTAAAGTATAAACAACAACAAAAAAAAGTTTAAGAAAATACATAATAAAGGCCCATGTAAGCAAATAGAAAAAAAAAATGTTACTGTGTGTAAGAATCCCTTCAGGAGAGGGTAAAAAATGCAGCCTCTGGCCTAACCCAGAGATGCTGATTCGGTGGGCCTGGAATGGCCTAGGAGTCTACGGGTTAGCTACACCCAGGCCTTCAGGTAGAGGGGCCTGCGGTCCACCCTTGCAGAAACCACCCAATGCTTCCTGGGATAAGTCCTGTGTCTTCTTAGTTACTCCCCTGTTGGTAAGGGGGTGGGGCATGCTCTGGTCCCTTTTATCTGGGGGCCCAGAAAGGTTTTGGGTTGAAAGCAGCACCTGCAGGGGTGGATCCAGGCTGGATGCAGCCTGAAGCTGCAATATGGGAAGCTGTCTTTGAGAAAAGAATACTTTGTTGGGTACAGGGTCCTGTAAGGGCCTCCTACAACTGATGTTTTCCCACTTTCAATCCACCCAGGCAGCCAGCAAGAATTCACAGCCTTAGAAGTTGTTGAGATGAGAAGTTGTTTGCTAGACAAGACAGATCACTCCCCAGCTGACCCCTTCCATCCACAGGTATAGCCATGGAGATCTTGGGCCCTGCCCCATACTAGAATCACCTCAGGGAGCTAAAAAAGCAAAAATAACCAACACACTTGGGCCCCACACCAAATATTCTGATTACATTGGTTTGGGGTGGGGATTGGGCTTTAGTGGTTTTTTAAAACTCCCAGGTGACTCTAATACACAGCCAAAGCTGAGACCCGCTGAGCAGAGACTTGATTCTGGATTTTAATCTTTCCTTATCTGCTCCAGACTTACACTAAGAGAATGCCAAGTGAATGCACCTCCCACCACTACCTTCCGCCTCTCCCTCTGAAGGGGCTGGGACTCCCGGCTGTGGTCAGTGTTCTCAATGCCAACCATGTACCTGGCCCACCTCCAGTGCACCCCTTCCATTTTGGGGACAAATCAACCAGTAGTAATGGGCGTTTATTAAGCATCATACATTATTTCCAATCCTCAGGGCAGCCCTGTGTTTTAGCAGGGAGGACACTGAGCTCAAGAAGCCTTAGTGATTGCTTTACAGTGGTCTAGTGGGTAAGTGCTGGAGCTGGGATCAAATCCAGGTCTTCACGGCTCCAAAGCCAATGTGTCTTTCCCTGAGCCAGGTTGCTCCTAGAAGCAGTGCCTGTTTACTGAATAGCAGTCATGCCCAAGGTACAGGCCCAGGGCTGACTTATCCATTAGGTACAGCAAGTCCAGGGCCTAGGGCCCATGATATTTCAGGGGGCCTACAAAATGTTTCAATTTCAATTTTCTTTAAAGCAATAATAATAATAGTAATAATAAATATATAACAACAAATCCAGCCTGGATTTCATTTGTCTTGATGCCAATACACTTGTAAAATATACTTTTAAAAAATGGTATGGGAGAAGGGGCCTGTGAAGGCAGTGTCAAAGGCCCTTGAAAGTCATAATACCCTGGAGGGCACTGGTGACTGTGTCCTTCAGCCCCTTCCAGAGCATGGCTCAGGCTAGTAGGAATTAAGCAAGGAATGTTTATTACACACTTTCTGTACGCCTCACTCTGGGAAGTAAATAAGAGCATAAAGCCTGTCCTGGTCTGCCTAGGAAGAGGAGATGTACACACAGGAAACTAAAAGCAAGACAAGACAGGATGCACGCTCTGACTGTCGGCAGTTCTTACTTAGATCTCTTCTTGTTTTTGTCGTTTCATTTGTCATTTAGTCAGTGTTCTGCTTTGCAGGTTACTGAACTGTTTCATGTACTTAATGATTTAATCAACAATTCTTTTGTTGATTTCTTCCTTCCTTCAACAAATATTTACTATTTTAATAATATATTTATTATTTTAAAATACTTGAGTGTGTGTGCGTGTGTGTGTGTGAGACAGGATCTCACTATGTTGCCAGGCTGGAGTGCAGTGGTTATTCACAGGCATGATCAGAGCACATTTTGGCCTCAAACTCCTGGCTTTAAGCAATCCTCATGCCTCAGCCTCCCCAGTAGCGGGGATTACCACTGTACCTGGCCCTGATATAATAGTTTTTGAATGGATAATTCAGCTCATGGTGCAAAAATTCAGGAGGTACTGTAGGATATACACAAAGAAGGCTGAGGGCAGGAGAGAGAGAGAGGCCTCTTTTGTACTGAATCTTTGGTACTGCTTATATTTTGTACCAAGCTCAAGTATTACCTATTTATTAGAATAAAAATAAGCAAGCAAACAAAAAACCAGATGGGTATGGGTTGAAGAGTTTATTCACCCAGCTTTCTAGCCTTCTGGTTTCCTTCCCCAGAAGCAACCATTTATACCAGCTTATCATGTATCTTTCCAACATTTATGTGTCTACAAGCATATAGGCTTTTAAAAATTTCATGCGAATTGTAGCACACTGTACACATTGTTGTTAGCTAATGCCCTGATTTTTTTTTTTTTTTTTTTTGAGATGGAGTTTCACTCTTGTCACCCAGGATGGAGTACAATGGTGTGATCTTGGCTCACTGCAACCTCCGCCTCCTGGGTTCAAGCGATTCTCCTGCCCCAGCCTCCCGAGTAGCTGGGATTACAGGCATGCGCCACCATGCCCAGCTAATTTTTGTATTTTTGGTAGAGATGGGGTTTCACCATGTTGGCCAGGCTGGTCTTGAACTCCTGACCTCAGGTGATCTGCCCACCTCAGCCTCCCACAGTGCTGGGATTACAGGCGTGAGCTACCACGCCCGGCCTGTGTTGATCTTTTTATACAGGAGGCCCCCTCCTTCATCTTCAACAGCTGGATGATATACCTTAATTTCTTTAACTACTGCTAATTTCTTTATCTTGTATCGATAAAGTTAAGGTTGTTTCCAATCTCTTTCTTTTTGCTATAAAGTAACCTTATGGAGCCTAACTCCCCCCTTTCAGTTATACAATACATGACCATATACATGTGTCGTTTCACTCATATGCAAGTACATCTGTATGGTATATGTATAAACTGGAATTGCAGGGTCAACGTATGGGCATTGCTGCAGGGAGGGGAAATTGGCACAATTTCTCTGGGGTACCCAGTTTGGCTATATCTATCAAAAGTTAAGATCTGTCTCCTCTCCCTAAAAGAGAGCACCTCCTGGGTGCTGGGTTAGGGGTGCAGAGATGAGGAGGGCTCAGGCTTTGCTCTTGAGGGTCTCTCCAATGTGGACAAATCATCTCCAGCCCTAGGAAGTAGGAATGTAAAATGCCAGGGCAGTGCAAGGAAGATAGCCTTGGGGAGAAAGGGGGAAAAAATTTGCCCAGAGGAAAAGGAGGAAGGACATTCCAGGCAGATGGACCAGCAAGTGCAAAATTTGGGATATTAGAAAGCAGGTGGGGCACTTTGGGGTGTTCCAGAGAGCAGCCCTCTCTTGTTCAGGATTCATGTAGTGGAGCGGTGGGGAGATGAAGTGGGACCTGCTCCTAACAGGGCTGGGAGGTTACTCTTTAGCTTGTTAGCCATGGGGATCCACTAAAGTGTTCTCAATCAGGAAATCTGATAGTCAGAGAGGACTGCCAGAAGGCTCTCTCTGGCCATGTTATAAAAGAGTGATTGAATGCAGACATTTCTTTAAATAAACTCCTAGTACCTGAAGGGCAGGGCTCCCTGCACTAAATGCCTTTGGCCCATAGTAAGTGCCCAGTAGAAATGCTCTGTTGAATTTTAGCCAGGCACCAGAATGTGACACATCTCTGGTTATCATTTCTCAACTGAGGGCTTCTGCAATCCCCTAAAGGTTAGAAGAGTGAACCTCCTCCAGGAGGGCCGAGGTCAGGTCTGTGATCAGTCTGGGGTCAGGGTCTGATGCTGCTTACAGTGACCGTGACATGCTTTAGAAGTCTCCCATCTCTGTTCAGAACTCATGAGAATTGTGCATTCTATTCCCTGATATATCTGGGTTAGCTTGAATATTAAAGATCAAATATACTACAAATGTAATACAAAAATAAATTTTCAGGTGGGGCGTGGTGGCTCACGCCTGTAATCCCAGCACTTTGGAAGGCCAAGGCCAGTGGTTCACCTGACATCAGGAGTTCGAGACCAGCCTGGCCAACATGGTAAAACCCCGTCTCTAGTAAAAATACAAAAAATTAGCTGGGCATGGTGGGGGCACCTGTAATCCCAGCTACTCAAGAGGCTGAGGTGGGAGAATCACTTGAACCCAGGAGGTGGATGCTGCAGTGAGCTGAGATCATGCCATTGCACTCCAGCCTGGGCGACAAGAGCAAAACTCCGTCTCAAAAATAAAATAAAACAAAACAAAATAAAATAAATAAATAAATTTCCCCAACGTCTGTGAATGAAATAAGCTCTGCAGAAAAATCCCTTGATTCCAAAAGGCCCCACATTAGCCCAGTTTGAGGAGGATGGATTTAGGTAATGCAGGCTCACAGTCCTCACCCTGGCCTCTGTACAACTGCCTCCATCCCTTTTAACAACCATGAAACTCACTGCACTTTGCTCACTCATGTTTCCATTCATTCATTCATTCATCCATGCAATATTTTTGAAGGCTAATAATGTCCAGGGCATTGCCCTCCCCTATGGGTACACAAGGAGCAGAATAACAGTGGCAGCTCTAAATGCTTTGCACGTATTATCTCAGTCAACTCTCACAATGACCATATGAGATAGGTACCGAAGCTTAGTAACTTTATTAATCAGATTATTGAGCTGCTGAGTCCTATAGTGTGCCAGAACTTTATTCATTTAACTCCCACCTTGGTCCAGTTGGTCCACTTTACAGGCGAGGGAAGTGAGGGTCACAGAGGTTAGATAGTTTGCAGGGTTGCTGTTAGTTCAGTGGCTTAACTTGAAAATGACTGACTCCATGCTCATTTCACTAATAAAAACTACTTTTGATTGAGCCCTTACTAGATGCCAGACACTGCGCTAAGCATTTTGATCTTCAAAACAACCTCCTAATATTATTATTACTATTACCAGCAAAAGATTAAGCATCAATGACATGAGTATACTGTTCAGATGTTCTTTTATACTTTCAAAGATGTGACAGCAAATCATGCTGGCTCTATCTTTAGGATATATAAAATGTCCAGGATCCAACTTCTGCTCCCCCACGTCCACTGCTCTCACCCTGGTCCAAGCCACCATGGCCTCTGGCCTGGACCACTGCCACAGCCTCCTACCAGGTCCTGCTCCTACCCCACCATTGCAGTCAGTTCACAAGGTAGTTCAAGGGAGCCTCTTGAAACAGAAGGGAGATCCTGTTCCTTTTCTGCTCAGAACCTCCAGGGGCCCCCAAGTCACTCAGATGACAAGCCAAAGACCCAACAATAGCCTATACGAACTTACAATCTGCCCCCAATATTACTCCAATCTCATCACTTTTTTGATGGTCCTGGAACGTGCCAGGTCTGCTCCTATTTCAGGGCCCTTGCTGTTCTCTGTGGCTGTGACATTCTTCCCCTAGATAGCATCATAGCTAATTTCCTCCCCACTCTATCCCCACCAGCAAGACCTAGCTCAAATGTCACCTTCTCAGGGAAGCCTTCCCTGATCTCTTCCTTTAAACCACAACCTGCCGTCTCCCAACATTCCTTTCTCTTCTTCTCTGCTTTATTTTTGACCTTGGCACCTTTACTTTCAATACACTGGCTACCAGGTTGTTTTGCTATGATTTCCCCCTTAGACTCCTTGAGCTAGGAATTTTTGTGTTTTGCTTACTGCAGGATGGCTAGCATCTATAGGAGGGCCTGGCACCTATAGGAGGGCCTGGCACCCAGTAGCTCAGTAATTTGTGTTAAATGAATGAACACAAAGTTCCATTCATTCACATATGCATTTTCCAAGGTAAAGAGAGTCTAGAGCATTCATCAGAGCTTCAGAAGGGTTGTTTACCACTGCCCAAGGGTGCCCAACTCTCCCATTTGGGGCAATGTTGACCAAGCAGATTTACCCTCCAAAGGGGGAGACAATACCACTTAGCCACTTGGGCCTACAGATAGTCTAAAAAATTTGGGCCATAAGAGTTAATAAGTGGGACCCTGGTTTATCCATCAGTCTCTTATGAAGTGGGTCATGATGACTCAGTCTCCCTGCCAATCCAACTGCCTATAGTGAGAGGTGGCCCAGATCCCCTCTGTGATGTCTCTGTTCATAAGTGGTAGCCCCTAAATACTGCTCCTTTTCCACCACCCAGAAGCAACCTTTCCCTTGCATGATTTCTACGGTTTCATGCCTTGTGCCTTCCCAGTAGTGTGAGACATTTCCCAGGGGCAAGGGACTGGTTTTCTTTTCTAGGACTAGGTGTTAAGAAGATGCACACACATCTCAGGCAGCTCTGGGTTCAAGTCTCAACTCTGCTACCTACTTGGTGTGTGATCTGTAACAAATTACTTAACCTCTCTGTTTCCTCCTCTAAAAATATGGGTCTAGGAAGAATAAAACCTCCTTCACTGTGTTGTTGGGGGGATATGATGAAATATTGATGATGTGCTTGGCACAGGGATAAGTATGGAGTTCAGTTAAGTGGGGGATTTTATTTCAACCACCCTACAAATATTTATTGAGTGCCCACTATGTGACAGGCATTGAATTAGGGACCAGGAAGAAGAAATGGGGCAAGTGCTGTCTTATGTGATTTAGCTTTTCAATGACACAGGCAGAATGGCATCAAATGGCCTGTTTCTGACTCCACTGCCTCCATGCTGCTGTGGGTGGCCTGGGCCTGCTACTTTCACCATCTCATCCCTTGTGGAGCTTACATCCCAAAGGTAGAGGAGAACAGATAAAAGATTGTACGGTTTTGAATTGGGACAAGCCCAGTAAAGAGGAAGCATAGAGTGCTTTGGGGAAAATACTGGAATAAGAGAGTGGGGACACATTTGAATCTGAGGGGGTCAGAGTTACTTGTGAGTTACTTTGTGAGTAACTCGGGTGCAGAGACCTGTGGATAAGCACCAGGGACCCCACCTTCTTCCTTTCCTCTCTTTTCTCTACATCCCTAGGGATTTGGAGCTTGCTCTCCAGTCTGGCAGCCTCGAGGGCGGGTGTACTTAGGTCAT
Source organism: Pan troglodytes (assembly GCF_028858775.2). Lineage (NCBI taxonomy): Eukaryota > Metazoa > Chordata > Mammalia > Primates > Hominidae > Pan > Pan troglodytes. The sequence continues at coordinate 58,692,587 of NC_072414.2, forward strand.
AGCATAGCCCTGCCCTGCTGGGCCCCGCCATACACACCCTCTAGTGGCCACAGCGCATGCCAGGCACTAGGCTGGATGGGCCCTAGGAATCCAAGGACAGCAGGACTGTCACTGCTCTTCCCATCCTGACATTATCTCCACTCAGATGCAGTGGCCCTGTAAAGAGGGCTGCTTCTAGGTCCTCTTGTCACTTAATTTTGTCAGCCACCTCCAGCATGATTCTTATTTCCACTGCACAGATGAGAATCCCAAGGCTCATAAAGTTGAGGGAGGTAAGTAGGGTCAGTACTGAATTTAGGCCCACCGGACTGTGGTTTCAGTGAGCTTCAGGTGGCATCGTTCCTGAGCACATCAGGAACGATGCCACATCTCCCAGTGAGCAAGAGATGATGCCAGATTTTGCCATTACTGCCCAGCAAAGAAGGCAGGTCTCCCCAGAAAGGTCACTGCTTCAATCTCTCCTTGGTCTGAGGCTGTTGGGGCATCTCTCAGGGCACTTCCCCAGGAACTCTGCAGATTGGGATGCCATGGTACCTCAGAAAGGCATGGGGGTGGAAGTGGGAAGAAGGGAGCCCCTAGGGGTACGTGCTGAGCATCTGTAGAAGCACACACATCCCTGCCCTCAGGAGGTCCTGCAGGTTACCTGCTGGTAATCCTTCCTGCCCGGCCCATTTCCTTTGCTTCCCATTACACAAGCATACCCCTTCTTCAGCCAAACTGGCTGGGTTTTAATCCGGCATCGGCTACTAACTACAAGCTTGTGCAAGTTACTTTTGGCAAGCCTTTGTGCCTCAGTGTCTTTATCTATAAAATGGTGATAATAGGCCGGATGTGGTGGCTCACGCCTATAATCCCAACACTTTGGGAGGCTAGGGACGGCAGATCTCTTCAGGCAGGTCAGGAGTTTGAGACCAGCCTGGTCAACATGGTAAAGCCCCGTCTCTACTAAAAATACAAAAATTTGCTGGGCATGGTGGCGCATGCCTGTAGTTCCAGCTACTTGGCGGGGCTGAGGCAGGAGAATCACTTGAACCCGGGAGGTGGAGGTTGCAGTGAGCCAAGATCGCACCACTGCACTCCAGGCTGGGGATAGAGTGAGACTCCGTCTCAAAAAATAAACAAAAAATGGTGGTAACAGGCCGGGCGTGGTGGCTCACGCTTATAATCCCAACACTTTGGGAGGCCGAGGCGGGCGGATCACTTCAGGCAGGTCAGGAGTTCGAGACCAGCCTGGCCAACATGGTGAAACCACGTCTCTACTAAAAATACAAAAATTAGCCGGGCATAGTGGTGCATGCCTATAGTTCCAGCTACTTGGGAGGCTGAGGCACGAGAATCACTTGAGTGCAGAGCTGAGATCCCACCACTGCACTCCAGTCTGGGGACAGAGCAAGGCTCTGTCTCAAAAAAATAAATACATTAAATAAAAAATAAAAATAAAATGGTGTTAACAACCATAGCTATCCCCAAAACATTGTATTCTGGGGCCTCAACCCCTGACACTTTGATTCAGCAGGTGGACCTTTGAACCACATTTTGGAAATCCCTGCCTGAAGAGTATAGTCTGGCAACACAGACCTACACACCACTTCCAGCCAGAGGATGAGCAGGCGTGCTGGTTCATGCCTCTCTGGTTTTAGCATGTTAGCATTGTCAATGCCATCCTCGTTTTAGTGGCAAGTTACATGAGTGAGCTCCTGTGCCTCAGTTTTCCTCATCTGTAACTGGAGATAATAATAGTAACTATGTTAAGTCCTTATATATTAATAATAATAGTATCTATGTTAAGTGTTGTGAGCATTAACTAAGTCCTGGAACATTGCCTTGCCCATAGTAACGACTCAATACGCACGAACTATTATTATTGTAATCCACAGTCAAAGATAATCCACAAAGAGCATACACGGGGATAAAAGAAAATACATTGAGTTTCTGTTTGTATTTTAAGATGTATTAATTTCCCCATTGGCGAAAAGTGACTGAAAGGGGCCACAAGACAGGCTTCTGGGGTGCAGGTCAGGTTGCTTTTTGGATGCTGGTGACATCATGTGTGTTTGTTCACGTGTGAAAATTCATCCTGCTGTTCGCTTGCGATTTGTGCATTTAACGTGCACTATCTCCAGGGACCTTCGTGGTTCTGTGAAGCACGAAGGGCAAGCATCCTCATCCGCGGTTTCAAACAAGAAACTGAGGCTAGGACCGCTACTTTAATTTGGCCAAAGTAGTAGAGGATGGGTGTGAGAAAGTGTCTCAGTCCGATCTTTCTTTCGGGGAGCAACGGCCACTCTCAGCGCAGCGCGAACAGTACCTGGTTCCAGGTAAACCTCAGCAAAGGGTTCTGAATCCTCCTTGCAAATGCCACCCTTCCCCCAGCGCACACAGACTCTGGGCACGGCCGGGGGTTCGCACCGCCGCGCACTCCCCAGGCTAGCCCCACGCGTGGCCACTCTCCAGGGAGACCCGCCCGCCGGCGCCCCGCGGTCACCGCGGGGGAATGGCGCCCAGCCCCGGGCCAATGAGAGTAGCGGAATTTCTTTCATTCAGCGCGGGGCCAGGCTCCTGCCCGGAAAGGGGCGGGGCGCCGCGCCGGGGGTGGGGCCGCCGCGCGCGGGGGGAGAGGGCGGGGCCGGCCCCTCCGCCTGGCCAATCGGCGCCGCGCCCGGAGGGGGAGGGGGGCCCAGGCCTTTTTTCCCCTCCGCGCGGGACCAATCCCGACTTTACAAGCTTGAACTTTTGCCACCCTCGGACGAGCGAGCGCGCCCGAGGAGGTACCCCGCCGCGCCGGCTCCAGGGGCAGGAGCGGCCTTAACCCTTCCCGCGCCGGGCGTCAGGCTGCTGCCGCCGCGCCCCCGATCCCGCCCCCAACGCACCCCTATTTTCGCGTGGAAACCTCTCTAGGGAAAGCGTGATCCCTCACCTACAGCCCTCTCCGAGGTGCGGAGAGTAAACTGGAGAAGGGAGAGGAAGCACCCGGCCTGGAGGGGGCCCGGCCGGCCGGCGGCCCGCCTCGCTCCAAGGGAGGGCCGTGGCGACCGAGAGGAGCCAGCGAGTAGACACTCCCCGCCTCTACCCCACCCTCTCCATCTCCCCACTCCGGGCGAGCCTGGAGCCACCGTACGCAAAGCGTCCTGAGCTCCCTGTTTGGCCCGGCAGAGCGACCCCCGACTTTGTGCAAGGAACGTAGAGCCCCTAGTGCAGTCACGGAAGATCCGCTACCCCAACATATCCGCCGCCCCCTGCTCCTCAGAGGCTCAACCCTGGAAGGCACACATGCACACCCATTTTTATTAGCCTACCCTAGGATGGGGGTTTGGAACAACTTTAAAGTGCAAAGTGTGTTTGTAAGTTTGTGCACAAGCCAGGGAGAGGCAAAGGGCCCCGTTTGCGTCCGAGTCTCAGTGGGTCCGCCGAGCCTTGCGCGCCTGCTCGTGGCTCGTGTAACCCTGTGTGTGTGTGTGTGTCCGCGCGCGCGTGTGTGCTCGCTCGCATCGGTGCCCTGGGCGCAACGCGAGGCAGAAAGCGGGCCGCGGGCGCTGTCAGGCCCTGGGCGGGGGTGCCGGGGCGGTGTGGGGCGGGGGCCCGATCTCGGCCCGCCCCGGGAGCCGGCCCCTTGGAGCCTCCGGCCCTGCAATGGGACGTGTTCTCCTTTAAGAGTTAAGAAACTTGAAACCTTGTTTGCGCAACAATCAGCGCCGCGGAGCCGCCAAAGTGTCTAGACTGGCATATGATGGGAGGCAGCCAATGACTCCGCGGCGCTCCTCCGGGGGCCCTCAGTGTGCGTTTGAGGAGAACAAAAAAGAGAGAGAGAGCCGAGCGGGGGAGCGATCGAGGGAGCTGAGCCGAAAGAAAGAGCCGCCGGGCGCTGCCTCGCCAGACCTCGCTGGGACCCCGGGGCCACCGGGAGGCACTTTTGTGGAGGGGGGAGGGGGGGGCGACCTCGGCAGCCTCGGCGCACGAAGCGTCCGAGGGCAGCGTGGGGCGGGCTGCGACCTCTGCCTCGGTGGACTGCATTTTTAATTAAGGATTCCCAGCAGCTCTTTGGGATTTTTACAGCTTCCACTCATGTGTTGACACCCGCGTCCAGGAGAAACTCGCTCCAAGTGCATCTAGCGCCTGGGACCTGAGACGGCGTTGGCCTTTCGTGCATGCAAATCCAGGGATTTAGGTTTTGTTTGGGATTTCCTTTTCTTTCTTTCCTTTTTTTTTTTTCTTTTTGCAGGGAGTAAGAAGGGAGCTGGGGGTATCAACAAGCCTGCCTTTCGGATCCTGCAGGAAAAGCCCATGTAGTTAAGCGCTTTGGTTTAAAAAAAAGGCAGGGTAAAGGCAGGGCTTTCCAGACACATTTGGGGGTTCGCGCGAGCGCTTTGTGCTCATGGACCAGCCGCGCAACTTTTGAAGGCTCGCCGGCCCATGTGGGGTCTTTCTGGCGGCGCGCCGCCTGCAGCCCCCCTAAAGCGCGGGGGCTGGAGTTGTTGAGCAGCCCCGCCGCTGCGGTCCATGTAGCCGCTGGCCGCGCGCGGACTGCGGCTCGGCGTGCGCGTGTTCCCGGCCGTCCCGCCTCGGCGAGCTCCCTCATGTTGTCGCCCTGCGGCGCCCCTTCGACGACAGGCTGTGCGCGGTCTGCACGGCGCTCCGCGGCGGAGCTTCATGTGGGGCTGCGACCCGCGCAGCCGGCGCCTCGCTGAGGGAACGGACCCCCGGTAACCGGAGACCGCCTCCCCCCCACCCCTGGCGCCAAAGGATATCGTATGTTCAGGTCCAAACGCTCGGGGCTGGTGCGGCGACTTTGGCGAAGTCGTGTGGTCCCCGACCGGGAGGAAGGCGGCAGCGGCGGCGGCGGTGGCGGCGACGAGGATGGGAGCTTGGGCAGCCGAGCTGAGCCGGCCCCGCGGGCAAGAGAGGGCGGAGGCTGCGGCCGCTCCGAAGTCCGCCCGGTAGCCCCGCGGCGGCCCCGGGACGCAGTGGGACAGCGAGGCGCCCAGGGTGCGGGGAGGCGCCGGCGCGCAGGGGGCCCCCCGAGGCCCATGTCGGAGCCAGGGGCCGGCGCTGGGAGCTCCCTGCTGGACGTGGCGGAGCCGGGAGGCCCGGGTTGGCTGCCCGAGAGTGATTGCGAGACGGTGACCTGCTGTCTCTTTTCGGAGCGGGACGCCGCCGGCGCGCCCCGGGACGCCAGCGACCCCCTGGCCGGGGCGGCCCTGGAGCCGGCGGGCGGCGGGCGGAGTCGCGAAGCGCGCTCGCGGCTGCTGCTGCTGGAGCAGGAACTCAAAACGGTCACGTACTCGCTGCTGAAGCGGCTCAAGGAGCGCTCGCTGGACACGCTGCTGGAGGCGGTGGAGTCCCGCGGCGGCGTGCCGGGCGGCTGCGTGCTGGTGCCGCGCGCCGACCTCCGCCTGGGCGGCCAGCCCGCGCCGCCGCAGCTGCTGCTCGGCCGCCTCTTTCGCTGGCCCGACCTGCAGCACGCCGTGGAGCTGAAGCCTCTGTGCGGCTGCCACAGCTTCGCCGCCGCCGCCGACGGCCCTACCGTGTGCTGCAACCCCTACCACTTCAGCCGGCTCTGCGGGCCAGGTGAGCGCGCTGCGCCGGCCGGGGGGGCCCCGGCTCCCCGTCCCCATCCCCTTCCGTGCCCTTCTGTCTGTGACACTGCGGGTCGGCGCAGCTGCGGGTGCTCCCCCGGGTGCCCTTGGAGCGTGGGAGCCACCAGGGGAGGCGCCTCAGACCGGCCGAGGGGAGTGGGTGTCCCAGCACACACATCAAGTGGCAACTTTATCTCAAGGCTCCGGTAAACTTAAAAGGGTACATGTCGTAGTTTTCTCTGTGGAGTTTCAGGGACATGATGTAGGCTCCAACTTCATAGGCAGTGAAAGGGGAGGGCAGGCCAAGGAGAGACCAAAGAAGTAGGTGCTATTTCCTCCTACCTCAATTCCGGAATCTACCCCAGTCTGTGCCCAGGCTTCTAGCATTTGTATGCACGTGCCCTTACCCACACTGTGCTTTTCTATGTCCAAGTAGCTGTAAGTTGTGAAATTGGGTGTACACAAATCATAGCTAGAATCAAAAGTGTTCATCACATGTCCAATTTGTGCCTTTGTATACTTTCTACAAAGCTTTGCAGGGTAACCCCTCTCTGGAGTAAAGAGCACCCTTTTTATTCCCCACATAATATCATTCCCCACATCCCTTGGGTGTCAAGTGCCAGGGTCTTCCATAGTCCTTCTCAAGTTTTGTGTTCAGCTTTTGTATAGAGTTTAGGGTCTTGGAGGCATCCGTGAGTAGGTGAAGAAGCCAGTTACTGGATTACCTCTGAGAACTGCCCCCCTTCTTTGTTCTCCTCTCGGGATTTCCTGCACACACCCCACCCTCAGCCTTGCTTACCTGGCCAGGCCCTGGTGCTCAGGTGCAGACAGGCAGAGGCCCCAGCAGGTCAGGAGGCTCCAGCAGGCCAGGAGCTTGCAGCTGCCTTGCTCTGACCTCTGTCTTGTGGGGAACACACACTTTAGCCTGTAGCTAGCCTCTGAGGGATGTATGGGAATCCATTAGCTGGCACTGGGGTTTTGCAGGGGTGGGACTGGCAGGGAGTCACAGGCTCTTGAGCCTGGGAGGGCTCTGAATCTCTCCATTCTGGCTTCCCTGGGGAGAGTCAGCACCCAGGCTGGGAGCACAGAGAGGGTCAGGTTGTAGGTCTCCTGACTCTGTGTGTGGAAGGGGAAAGTGGGTCTAGGACGGTGCATTTGTCTTAGGTGTTTTGTTTGCGTGTGGAGTAGTAGTGTCTGGAGAGGAAAGGAAGTTTCCCCTCAGTGATGATTCCTGCATAGAGGGCATTGATGGGAGCGGGTGGGGAGGGGCAGTGTTGATGAGGCACCCTACTCCCCTCATGGTCACTCCAGTCCCAATTTAGGAGCTATGAGCAGCCCCTGATCTGTGGCTCATGCCAGGCTTTCTATGTACTCTTTTGCCCTTACTGACAGCTTTCCCTGGAAGTGACTTTCTCCCCTCTGCCAACTATGACTCCTCCCTGCCTCTGGGGAAGGAGACCTGTATTTATGGTTGTCTTGTTCCTGGTGATTTTTTTTTTTTTTTTAAAGTAGGTCCCTTCCACTCTTGTAGAAGCCCCTGGCAGGTGTATTCTCTTTCGCCACTTCAGTGTGCAGCAAATGTTTGTTGAGCAATTACTTTGGGCCAGGCACTGTGCTGGGTGCTGTGGCTAACAGAGTGGAAATATGAGTAGGATCTGTGCCCTCAAGAAACATAATCCCACGAGGGATTTATGGGGGAGAGATGGGGGAAGAAGGGAAGTGTGCAGGGCCAGGTCACTGGGTGTGAACTACCAGAAAGCTGTGGGTGTGTATGTAATAGGATGGCATGCAAGAGCTCCGCAGCTCCAACCTGGAGCAGGACCTTGGAGGATGGGTCAGAGGAGAGGGAGCCAGCCGGGTCAGAGGAGAGGGAGCCAGCCAGCTCAGAGTCAAGGTGCCAGGCACGTTCAGGTGGTTGGGCAGGGAGGGGAGGAGTGAAAAAGTTGGAGACGATGGACAGGACCACTCCTGCTACTACTCCTGGGACTAGGAGTTGGCTTGGGTGTTGGTTTGCATTTGGTGGGTTTGGAGAGGTACAGGTCAAGAGATACCTGGCAAGCTGCAGTAGAACGGTTCTTGACCATGGACCTGGTCCTAGGCTCTGCCCAGCTAGTAACGTGCAGCTTGACTTTGGATGAGTTACCTCCCCTCTCAGCCACCGTGCTGGTCAGTGGGGGTGGCTCTAGGAATATTCTCCCCATCTAAATCTGGACTAAGCCTTGGGACTTGATTCCCCTCCTTCTCCCAGAAGGAGGCGCTGTTGTCAGGGCTGCAGCACCCCAAGTCTCCTCCCGTTTCTTTGCTAGCTGCTAGCCTGTGGGGCCCCCATTCAGCCACCCTGGGGACAGCTGGGAGGACCGATGGTCTGGGAAGAGTTTCCAGTATGTGCCAGGTTGACCCTCTTGCCCCTGGCCTGAGAGCTGGGGGAGCCCTGGGCTGCCCACCCGCCTCCACCGCTTGGCCGCCAGCCTGGCTCCCGTAACTGGGCGGGCGCATAGCTGGGGCTCAGCGGTGCGCGTCCTGATAAGGAGACTGCGCCTTCCAGGGCTCTGGGAGGAGGGCCGGGGCACCGGGCAGACAGATGCGCGCACACACAGCGCAGGCACACCGCTAGCGAGCAAAGTACACTGGAACACCGGCACTGAGGGACTCCCACCTGGCAGCAGTCACCTCCGCACCTTCACCGACCACCGCAGGGAGCCCCGGTGACAGAAGACCCCTTCCTGGGCAGTGCGGACCCCTGCTGTTCAGAGCCCACTCTCCATCAACTTGAGTTGTGGCCTTGGGGCTAGTTTTCTCTTTGGGCTTCTTTTCCTATATCTAAAGTAAAGGGTTGGAGGGAATCTCTGAGGGCTGATGTGCAGATTCCAGGCCACACAGGCCTCCGTCCCCTCCCCCACTCTGCCCCAGGCTTGTCTCGGAAACTGGGGTCCTCAGGAGGGGACCCACCTCTGCTGGGCATGGGCTAGGGGCCTCCTGGCCTCCCAGCCCGTGGGAGTCAGGCCCAACTCTGCCTCCCCCTTGGGTGTCTTTCTGTCCCAGGAAAAGCCAGTTCGCTGAGCTTGGTGGGTGCCTATGTGGACGGAAATGTGGAGAAATACTTTAATCACAGCTCTAACCTGTGTTTATAGAGCTCCTTTCTCCTGAAAGTATCCATTAACTTCGGAATAAATCTCCTGCTCTTTGCTTCCCCACTTTTTTTTTCTGTAATTATATTCAGTAAATTACTATTATCCAAATTGCGCCCGGGGAAGAGAGACGGAGCGAGAGAGAGAACTTCTAAACGACTGGAGGAGGCCGCCTAGGAAAACACAGGGTTCCCAGGCCAGGACTATAGGAATTAGAATGGGCTAGAAAGTTTTCCTTTTATTTGGCCTGGCATTATCCCTTTGAAATGAGATCAATTTCAAGTTGGGCTTCCAAGCCCCCGCCCTGCCCGGCTCAGCGGCCCCTAGCCCTGCTTGTCTGCTCCTCCTAGCTCCTCCTGGAGGTGAGGAAGGGGTGATAATGTGCAGTTTGCCTCTTGCTGGCGCCAGCCGGCCGCGCTGTTTATCTGGCTGCCAGGGGAATCTGGGCAATTAGGCTCAGCCGGCCTTAAAGTGCCAGGAGCTCCTTTTCTGCGTCTCCCATCATGGGGCTTAGGGTTGAGTCTTCAGGTTCTGGGGGCAGGAAGGACGGGCACTCAGGAGGCCCCCTCCCCATCCACAGCCCCTCTTTGGGAGGGGGGAAACTTGGCAACCCGGGAGGCATGTGGATCTTTTCCTAAGCAAGATGCTGAGCTGGAAAGATGGGGGTGTAAGGTAATGTCCCAAACTGAAACTTTGCCAGGCACTGGGAGAGGCTGTGAACTCTTTTCTGGCTTTAGAATTTAGGTCTAGATCCCAAAAGGCTAAGTACCCCCTGGGGGCTAACCAGAGGCATGCCTGGGCTGAGCTGAACCTTCTGGTGCACTGGCCCCTGGCTGACTGCTCTTGCTTCTGCAGGAAGTTGGAGGAGATTCCTGAAGTTGATGCCTCAGGCTGGATGTCCAAGGGGGTTGGAGTTTCTGATGTCTTTCTGTCTCCCTCTCTTTTCTTTCTCTCCCTACCAGGTCCACTTCTTTCAGAGGGGCCTGCAGTGCTCTAAAAGTTTTCCTGTTAAAGTTTAGAGCATATTGGTTATTATTTTAAAACCAATAAAACTTTTAAAAGTACTAAGACAACTTCTAAGAGGGGAGTGGACAGAGGGCCTGGTGGCAGCTCACAGTTTCTTTTCTGACCTTTGGTCTCACCCACCAAGTGTCCCACCTGAGTGCCCACGTTGCCCACCTGAGGTAATGCCCTGGGGCTCCACCAGTCCAGATCCACAGGGCGCAGCCATGTGGGAGTGGCGGCTGATTGTTACCCAGTAGTGTTGATAGCACATTATTCATAACAGCCAAAGAGAGGAAGCAACCCAAGTGTCCATTAGCTGATAAATGGATAAATGAAATATGGTACGTCCGAAGAATGGAATATCATTCACCCATGAAAAAGAACGAAGTCCAGCACCGAAACGTGCTACAACATGGATGAACTTCGATGACTTTGTGCCACATGAAAGAAGAAGCCAGCCACAAAAGGCCACATATTGTATGAAATGAAATGTCCAGAATGGGCAAACCCATAGAGACACAAAGTAAGTTAGTGGTTGCCCAGGGTTTTGGGGTTGGGGTCTAGGAAGTGACTGCCAATGGGGATGGTGTTTCTTTTTGTGATGAAAAAAATGTCCTGTGTTTAGATGGTGGTTGATGGTTGCACAACGCTGTGAATATACTAAAAAACCACTGAATGGTATATTTTTAAAAAGGATGAATCTTAGGGTATGTGAATTATATCTCAATTTTTGGAAAGGGTTACCTGATATTGGTCCGTAACTGGCCTCCCCTATAACACCTGCAGCTACCTTCATGTGTGGCCTTGGGCAGGTCCTTCAGCAAGTGGGACCTTAGTTTCATATCAGTGAAAAGAAGGAATTGAGTTGGGTGAACCCCAAGGCCTCTTCTGTCTTTGACACTCTAAATCCTTGTGTTGTGGGGTGGAGTCTAAAGCCTTCATACTTTTTTAGTTGCCTACAATGGAATCTAGTGATTAGCTTTCAGTCCCTGCAGTTGTTAAACAGTTGTGTGCATACTATTTTGCCAGAGCTAATGGGAGCCTGGTGAGGTCCCTCCTGAACAGTTTGTAGTGCTCCACCAGCTGGCATGTCTCATGGTTCAGGTTCATAGATTTTCTTTCTATCTCACAACATTGGAACTCCCAACTCAGCTATGGCCATGGGTAGCAGGTGTCACAACTCAAGGCCCAGATAGCTCTTCCAGGTGGGACTTCATGAGCCTTTCCTGCCTTCCACCTTTTGAGTCCCAGGTAAGCAGCCCCTGGAAGAGATGCTGGCATTGGTTACAGAGGCTTGACTCCAGCCACTACTGCCCATAGTTGTCAAGATTCACCTTTGGGGACAAATCTTGGGGGCAGATGTTCAGAGCTCCATGCCATGTGTGGCCTAGACCTCAGTCAGTCAGATTTTTGCAAAAGTAACCCTAAGGAATTGCAGGCTTTCTGATAAGTTCATGAGGGTAGTGGAAAGGGCATGGAGGTCAGAGACCTGGCTTTGGTTCTGGCTCCATACCTAGCTCCTGAGGGAGTCACTTCCACTCACCAGGCCACAGTCTCCTTCTCTGTACAGTGGAAACACTGGCCTCAATTCTCTTTTCCTGTGGAACTCCAGCCCTTCCTATGCCCTGCCTCTTATCCTGAGAGGCTGGTCCTCACTCAAGGCTGGCCTCTAGGCCTGAGAGCCCCCTAGATCCTCTTTCTGCACATCTTTGGCCACAGATGCATTCAACTTTACCTTTATCCTCATCCCAGTTGTCTGTGTCCACATTTAGTGAGCGCGTTCTGTGCAGGTGGTGTCCCAGACCCAGCGGGGATGAAGGGGTGTAAGACAGGGCATCTCTTGATTCCACCTCATTGGGTGGCAGAGCAGAGTCAGGCCTGGACTGGAATCCCAGCTCCACCATGACTGGCTCAGGGAACATGCGCAAGTCAGTTTTCTCATCTGTGAGATGGGGATAATAATGTCATCTCATTTATTTTTTGTATTTTGAGAAAGGATTAAATAAAAATAGGTGCCTGATGAGCATAATTAACTACTCTGTACCTGAGGTCTAAAATAGTAAAATTGAAAGTGATTGGCATGGAGTGAGACACAAGGTAGACACCGAGCAAATGTTCACGTCTCTCAGTGGCTACTCTGTGATTCACTTTTCCTTCTCCCTAATTTCTGTCCACAGAAAGTCTCTGTTTCTAAACCTCAGAGCTTTGACTTTGTTGGAAGTAACTTTGAGCTGGAAAAGCCGGGGTGGGGAAGAGGTGAGGCCTCATTGGGTGTATGGAGCAAAACAAATGCTCCTGTAACTAATTGTGGCTTATTACAATTGTGAAAAACGCTTATTACCCCTTGTGTCATTACTGATACCCGCCTAATAATAGTTATTACCACTTTATTACCACTGAGAGTTTGTTTTAGTTTGCGATTTGATTGTGTTTAGTTTCATTTACTGAAAATGAAGGGTCATTTCATTCATGCAAATTGTTACTTAGTTTAGCAAATTGTTACTTCCCATAAAGCAAGAAGCTAAGGAATTCTTCTGAAGGCAAAGTATATGTTTTTAAGGAGAAGTATTTTAGGCAAATGAAAGGAAACCCAAAGAAAAATATCATAGACAATAAGGAATCATAGCATCTGAGCTGTAGAGAGCTTGTGTTCCACCCCTGTCCTTTACAAAAGGGGAGACTGAGGCCAACAGCTGGAAGTGACTGGCTTAAGGCCTCCTATTGAGATAGCTGGGTTTGGCCTTTTGGGTCCTAACCCTTTCTACTGTCCTCCCCTGCACCTAGGAATGCTAGCTCTAATGCAGCTTGTTTGGACACGAGTTTCTGTGTCTGGGCCTTTGCACTCACACTAGGCTTGCCAAATTTAGCAAATAAAATGCAGGATGCCCAGTTAAATTCGAGTATCAGATAAACAACACACCATATTTTAGTATAAGTACACCCCCAATATTGAAAGGGACACACTTACACTACAAAATGATGCCATCTTTATCCAAAACTCAAATGTAACTGAGCATCCGGTATTTTATCCAGCAACCCTGGCTCTGACTTTCCCTGCACTCACGTTTCTCTTGTTAAAGTAGTAACAGTTACTGTTTATGGAGGTGTTTTTGGACAGTGCCAAGAGCTGCACTAAGCATTTTACATACATTATCCCAGCAAACCTGGGAGGTCTAGATGATTATTATCCTCATTTTAGAGCTGAGGAAACAGGCTCAGAGAGGTGAAGTAAGTTGCTTGAGGTCACACAGCCAAAGGTGGCAGAGCTGGGATTGAGCCCATATCTGTCTGTGCCCCAAGCCTGTGGCTTTAACTGTTGAGGGGATTTGGGCAGCAGAGGAGGTGGGACAAAGGGAGGGCTTCCTGGAGGCTCAGTTTATTATTTGGGAAACCAGTAATTAAAAGCATGTAGAACCTGAGGTGTGAGCTCCCCCACCCTGGCAGTGACATGCTGTCTCCTGTCTTCCAGAATCTCCGCCACCTCCCTACTCTCGGCTGTCTCCTCGTGACGAGTACAAGCCACTGGGTAAGTGTGCCCTCCTTCCTACCCTTGCAGAGGTGTGTCCCGAACTGGGTCCTCTTCAGCCCAGTGTCTGTCCAGCCTCAGGGCTGGAGGGCTGGAGGGCTGGAGGGGAGGGGTGAAAGCCGGACTGGTTGCTGTGAAATGGGGTGAAATTGTACAAACACTCCCACAGTTGGGCCAAAGCAGACCCAGCTTCTGCAGCAGGCTATTTACATCTTGAAATTCCATGGCTCATCATTAACCTCTCTGTGACCTTTTTAAACATGGGCCTGTCGAAGATGAATGGGTTTTGACTTACGCATCTCACCGGAGGTGGGTTGGCATTTCTGTGTCTCTTTCCTCTCTCTTGGGCCCCCCAGCCTTGGGTTATTCTCCTTTAGATTGTATTAATTAGTAGTATGACAAATAGGTTGGGCATGAAGTCTTTGTTGAGAGGAGCTGTACATTTTCCCCCTTTTTAAGCCAAGATGTTCACTTGAGCAGAAACAACAATTGGAGTGTTAAAAAGGAATGTATATCGGTACACAAAGCCCCTGGCATGGACTGTCCCCTAGGTGAGCTTAGTGGAGTTGGTAATTTTAGACAACTCCCATTCAGAGGCAGAACATGTTTTCTGTAAAACCTTGAGCCTAGATGATCAGCCCATATTCTGGGGTAGATATAAGTGGTTTCAAAAGTAGAGATTGTTGGCTCACGCCTGTAATCCCAGCACTTTGGGAGGCCAAGAAGGGCAGATCACTTGAGGTTAGGAGGTTGAGATCAGCCTAGCCAACATGGTGAAACCCTGTCTCTACTAAAAATACAAAAATTAGCCGGGTGTTGTGGTGCACATGCTCCCGAGTAGCTATAATTCCAGCTACTCAGGAGGCTGAGGCAGGAGAATTGCTTGAACCTGGGAGGTTGCAGTGAGCTGAGGTCACGCCACTGCACTCCAGCCTGGGCGACAGAGTGAGTGAAATTCTGTCTCAAAAAAAAAAAAAAAAGGAGTAGAGGTTGTGGTTGGGAACGATGGCTCATGCCTATAATCCCAGCATTTTAGGAGGCTAAGGTGGGAGGATTGCTTGAAGCCAGAAGTTCCAGACCAGCCTGGGCAACATAGCAAGACCCCATCTCTATAAAAAATATGAAAATTAGCTGGGTGTGGTGGCTCAGGCCTGTAATCCTAGCTACTTAGGAGGCTGAGGTGGGAGGATCCCTTAAGCCCAGGAGTTAGAGGCTGCAGTGAGGTATGATTGTGCCACTACACTCCAGTCTGGGGGACAGAACAAGACCCCATCTCTAAAACAAAATAAAAGTGGAGATTGCTTGGATCTCTGTTTCCTCTAGTGGGGTTTCAGAGCATGGGTTCTAAGGCAGAGAAGTGATGGAATCTGTGGGATCCTGATTGTGGCACAAGTTAGTTTGGCCCTGACAGTACCAGGAGAGCAACTTTGTGACCCAAGCAGTTCCCGTGGGACTCAAGCTTTAAAAGTCAGATGGCGTGGCAACGATGCTGCAACATTCCACCAAGTGACCACAAAAAGTGGGTTTTGTTTGGTTTTTGGTAAAGGCCTCCTCCCAGTAGTGTGTGTCAGCATCATCTGGGAGGTCACTTCTTTTTTTCTTTGTTTGAGATGGAGTCTCGCTCTGTCACCCAGGCTGGAGTGCAATGGCGTGAATTCGGCCCACTGCAACCTCCGCATCCCGGGTTCAAGCGATTCTTCTGCCTCAGCCTCCCAAGTAGCTGGGACTGCAGGCACGCGCCACCACGCCTGGCTAATTTTTGTATTTTTAGTAGAGATGGAGTTTTACCATATTGGCCAGGCTGGTCTCGATCTCCTGACCTTGTGATCTGCCCGCCTTGGCCTCCCAAAGTGCTGGGATTACAGGCGTGAGCCACTGCGCCTGGCTGGAGAAGTCACTTCTTAGTGTCGTAGACACTCAGGCATATCCACCCCAGTTTTCATTCCTGACCCCTCACCTGCTGTGAAGTCAGAAGTGCCCACCAGGTCCCTTCAGGAGTGTGACCTTCTCAGGCTGGGTGGGCAGAGGCTGTTCCACGAGGGTGTGGGAGTCAGCCACCAAACCATGGTGGCCACCCTATTGTTGTTCCAGAAGTAGGATTGTCCCATGAGTGGGGGAGCCTTAGTTCTCTCGGAAACTGGAGAGATCATGTGGTGGAAGCTTGTCACTTAAGAGATGAAGAATCAAACTGAGTGAGGGCGAGGAGCTTCCCAGCTAATGAGCTGCAGGGTTGAGGTACAAACTCAGAGCAGCCCCCACTCAGGAGGGTGGCTCACTGTCCTTCCCTCGGAGGCCTGTCTCAGCATTTCCTAAGTCAGCATAATTGCACTAGTTGCTTGTAGGACCCCTAGTTCCATTAGAGAAAAAAACCCTCAAAAGTTCGTAGTGAAAGTTCTTAGCACCTCAGTTTGAATGTCAAGGATCATTGCCCTGAGGTTTTGTCAGTTAGCCTGTGATAAAGCAGCAAAAATCAGGACACTGCCCAGCCCTGCAGAGTGACCATGTGGAAACCAACAGTTGTCCCCATGGTTTTACAAATGAGATGACTGAGGCCCAGAAAGAGGAAGTGACACTTGCCGGTGGTCAAATAGCTCAGCCCACCACCTGTTTTTATATGGTTTGCAAGCTACGAATGGCCTTTATTTTTGAAGTGGTTAAAAAAATATCCAAAGAAGCATAATATTTTGTGACACCTGAAAATTACGTGAAATTCAGATTTTGGTGTCCGGAAGTGGAGTTTTACTGGAACACAGCCAGGCTTGTCCATTTCCATTTTGTCCATGGCTGAGGCAGAGTTGAGTAGTTGCAGCAGAGGCCGTATAGTTCACAAAGCTGAAAATATTAACCTCTGGCCCTTTATAGAAAAAGCTGGTGAGCCCTGATGTTGCTTGACTTATAGTGGAGGCGGGACCTGAACCTGGAGCTCCAACGTGCAGATGGAGTTCTTCCTCCTTGAGGCTTGAGCAGTGATGGAGGCTGGGAACATTCTTTTGCACAGCAGCCATTGAGACACTGTCCAGGGCCTCACTAGAAACACTAGATGTGAGGGTTTGGCAAGGGCGTGATAGGGACTTACTAGCTGTGAAAGGTGGAAACCGCTTGTCGTTTCCACTCTTCTGGAAACCTCACAATGCTGTCTGTGTTGGCTGTAAGGCAGTTCACTAAGAAATAGGACTCGGCTTGTGATGTTGCTACTTCAGATGAGAAGTGGCAGCAGGGCTCTGGGCACTGAGCACTTTGGGAACATTAGGTATTAAAAGCAAAACCCTTTTAAGAACTTCCCACTTGAGCACTGAGCTTTTTTTTTTTTTTTTAAAGATTTTTCTGTGTGTACTTATTTTTCTCCTAACATATTTTTCCAGCAGATAACTTTTTCATTCCCTGATAAATAGTCCCGCGTTATTTTTTGGTATTATTTTCTCTTCCTTGTATTGTTGCTTTTTCATAAACAAAAAGCCAGTTCACTTCTAAGCCTCTGTGATCACATGAGACCAAAAAACAAAATAAAACCTAGAACACCCAGTCAGCATCTGGCAAGTGGAAAACGAGAGAGGAAAAAAAAAAAAAAGGCCAAATTGGTTAATGTTTTATCTTCCTGCTCCCCAAGCCATGTGGTAAAAGGAAAAAAAGTTCCTGCAGGATCAAATGGAATTCTAGCTAGTGAGGGCCTGGGCAAACGGTTTTATCCCAGGAATCCTTTGCCTGGAGTAGCTGTGCTGGGCCGGCTGGGCCCAGGTGGGGCCACCCGAGCCAGTCCTGGATTGTGCCAGGTGAGAAGATGTGTGTGCTGCAGGCCTTCCAACTCCTGGACAGGCCTGTCCCTTAACGGGGACAACACCCATTGCTGGTAGCAGAGGCACAGGCCCAGGAAAAATTTTCCAAGTCGGCCTGTCCCAAAAGGCATCGGCTTGTCAAACTAGCAGCTCAGTGTTCTATAGAAAATGTGCAAAAGAATTTCTCTTTCTCATCTAACTGCTCGGCAGACAGAAGAAAACCAATAATGTACATATGAAGTACTTAAAACTACTTAAAAAAAAAAAAAAAGAACGCCTTAAAAAAAAAACAGTCCAGGCATTAAAAGTTGCTCTTGTGAGCAGGTTTGGATGTTAGGGAGTGGGGGAGGGGAGAGAAAAAACAAAGTTAATCTGGGAGCAAATGCTTGAGCCCTTAATTAGAGGGGTGTAAGCGGGACAGAGTGAGGACGGCTGGTGACTTGTTAAAACAGTTTCCCCAGCTCTAGCGGGAGGGAGGAAGGAAGGAAGGAAGAAAGGAAGGAAGGAAGCAAGAAGGAACAACTTCAAGAATTTTAATGGTTGTAATTAAGTACAGCAACTATGAATTGTTTAGGGGCTTAATTTAACCTTACCCACGGAGGCTCCAAGTTGCTACTTGCTCGGTCCCCTGAACTTGGGTTATTTCTGTGGTCAGGGCAATTGCAGCGTTTTCAGGTACCAGCTTCACCACAGTCAGCACTTTCCAGAAGAGTTCCTGGGCTGGCTGGTCTGGTCTGGGGTGATCCTGAGATGGGGTTACAGGGTGACATCAGAAAGTTGGGAGGGACATGCTGCCCTTTGCAAGCACGCACATCCACACACATGCACATGTACACAGATGCATGAGAAAGAAGAAAAAAGTGAGCGCTGCCCCACGGCCAACTAAGTTCTCTTTTTCTTTCCTCCCACAGATCTGTCCGATTCCACATTGTCTTACACTGAAACGGAGGCTACCAACTCCCTCATCACTGCTCCGGGTGAATTCTCAGGTCAGCATTTTTTCTTGTGCATTGCTGTTGTGTTGAAATTTATCGAAGGGGACAGCTGCGGAGGGGGCTTGGTGGAAGACTTTTTGACTTCCCCTCTTCTTTTGTTTCCCTTTTCCTCCAATCCTTGGATGGGAAGGTTGCCAGTGTTTCAGTCGCTGGTGTTTTTGGGGTTAAGAACAGTCTGTATGAGTGTAACCTGAAGATAACTTTTAAAGCACCTGTCTACCACGTTTTAACCAGTTGTCTCTCTCTTGTCTCGCTTGGAAATGATAAAAGCTCAGCACAGCTCTCCCTCTCGTGTTTAGAAAGAGATCCTCTTCCCCCAGCTGCAAGAGGCAGCAAAGTGGATGTGGTATACATTTGTCTTCCTCCTGTCCTCACTCCAGGGGAGGGACCAATGTGAAGGGTCAGAAGATTGGGGGAATTGGAGCCGGTTGAATGCTTGCAGGGAGGATCTGGCAAGTGAGGAGTTTGGCAAAGCCAGTGGTTTCTGTGTCTCTCCCTGAGCAGCAGATGCTGGGTAGGAAGCCGAGGGAACCGTGGTTTGGAGTCCTCTGTCCCCTGCAGTTAGAAGCTGGTCATAGGGACCCCTACATCTGGAGGAATACCTGAATCAAACTTTCCTTGAGAAATGAGAGGTTGGTGTTGGACTGGGGACATCAAGGGCCAGGACCAAGGTCTGTGGGGCCCTTTGGGAGCATGGCTGGTGGCATGGTGGCCTGGTGGCATGCTGGCTGGGACTGACAGCCCCTCAGGCTGGGGCTGCATACCTAGTGGGCATGTCTGGATGGCTGTGTGTCTCCATCTGAGACATTCTTCCCTCACCCCACATCCATGCCATGGTAGCAGTCGCCAAAATCATAGCCATTTATTGAGTGTATGCTATGGCCGGCACTCCACTTGGCCGCTTTATGTGCATTGTCTTGGAACAGCCATGGGCTGTTTGTCTCCAGGGTTTGTGCTCTTCATCACTGTTTTGTCCCCCACTTTTCTGCAAGGGCCAAATGTACCTTCAATAAATGTATTTCCCCTAAAGTCCTGTCATTCTTGATGTAGTCTCTCTGCAACTCTAAGGATAATGCAGCACTGGCTGCTCACGGCTGCCTGGCCATTTCCCCAGCCCAGAGCCTTCGCCCATCCATTCCCTTCTCACCAAGGCATGGGAGCTTACAAGAGTATGGCTGTTGCAGAGATGGGGAGGCTAGAAGTGGAAGCAGGAATGTGACTTGCCATACAGGGTCCCACAATGGGCAACCTGGTCCTGGGCTGCGGTGGTCCTGGGGTCCAGGTCTTCTGGGTCCTATTCCTGAGTGCCTTCTGGTCTTTGGTGGCTCCCTTCATTAGGGTACTTCCTTCTCTAATAATTTCTTTCCCTCAAAGGCCCAACCAGATGAACACAAGTTAAAATTTCAATCCTTTCTTTTTTTCCTCTGCACCTACACGAGTGAAAGCCACATATAATTTTGAAGCAAGGGGCTTAAAAGTATTTCTGAATTTACGATTTTGTGTCACTGCCAGCCCTCAGATGGATTCCATTGGCGTTGGTTGTCTGGACAGATGGGTAATTTTTTGGCATCCTCTTTCTCCCTATTGTTAATGATGGAAAGTCCGTGTGTGTGTGTGTGTGTGTGTGTGTGTCTGTGCATGTGCATACCTTACAGTTTTAAGGTGTTTGCAGATGTAATCTCATTTGATCCCAGCCATTCCAGAGGGGGCCTGGTGTGGCTCAGGCTGAAAGGACCAGACCCCCAAGCACTGTCAGGAGGCCTCTCCCTCAATCCAGAGGCTGGGAAGTCTCAGGAGACCCCAAGGCCATTAGTTTTGTTGCCTTTGGGCCTCACTGGGCCTGTGTCTGAGATTTCCACCCGGATATCCCAGAGCAGTCTTTGGTACTGGGTGGTGAGAAGGTCCCTGCTACTCATGACTGTGCAAAAGGACTGTGTTGGAAAATGTGTCCAATGCTTTAGAATTCTAAGGAGCGGAAGGATCTGGGGAGGAAATTGGGGATTTCCTATGCCAAGGACATTGAGTGAGGTCTTGAAGGACTTTGGTGTGAGTTCTGGGTGGCCTCAGTAGGTGAATGGAGTGTTTCCCTTTGTGTCATCCTGGTCCCTTCCAGGGATGCCATGCGTGGAATGTTCCCCCCTGAGGGCCCACTGTTAGCTTTTCCAGCTTGCTCTGTGCTGTAGGGATCTGAGGTCCTGTGGGTTAAGCTGCCCGCCTGCCTACTGGGAGCCCAAAGACATGGGGCTGTGCTGGCTGTCACACTGAAGGACATATTCAGGGAGGGAAATGGCCTAGGGGGTGACAGGTCTTGGTGGATGGTGAAGGCACGAGTCATTCTGCAAGATGGAATGCAAGGTTGTGTGGGAGGGCAGGACCGGAGGTGAAGTCAGAAAGGTGAGGGGCAGAGGTGGGCACAATGTGTTGGGCCAGGCCGGGGCATTTGATGTCTAAGGACAAATAATGATGATGGTGCTGATGATGACAGCAGTTGACATTTATCGACACTCACTACATGTCAGGCACTTTGCTAAGCGCCAGCATTCTCCATTTCATTGACTCCTTACCACAACCCTGTGAGACAGGTGTGATTCTCCCCATTTCATAGAGGAGGAAACTGAGGCTCATTGCTGGGCCAACTGCCCATAATGTAAGTGGAAGGCTTGGAACATGAGCCTGGACAGTGTGACTGCCTAGCTCACACCCTGAGGGCCCTGCCCAGTGTTCTACAACAAGCATCCCTGTTCCCTTCCCCAAGCCAGACCCTGGCAGGAGCAAAGTAAAATGATCAAAAGGAGCCTGGTGGGCACCTGTCCTGATTTAAGTACCGGGGAAGGGGATGAGGGGCTAGCGAGGGTGCAGGGCGGCTCCATGCCCTTCCAGGCCACTACTGGACAAACCTTGGGGACCACCCAGAGATCACACCACTTGCTGGCCTGGCCTTCCATCTCCCGGAGTTCTGGGGGTCTGCCGATCCCGAGAGCCTTGTTACCCTCAGTGTCCTGGGATGTACGTCATCCCCAAACAGGGTGTCTGCAGCCCCAGGATGGAGACTGCCCTAGTTTGTCTCGCACAATGACAATCCCAGCACCTGTTGTTGAGGCCACTTGGGGGAAGGATGGGCCTCTTGAGGCTTAGTCCCAGGCCCAGGCAGGCAAGGAGGCATGACAGGGCGAGGGGCCGCAGGAAAGGAGACGCACTTGCTTCAGCTCTCTGCTGAGTAGTTGATGGAAAACCTTCATTTGATCTCTACATTAGCTCCCAATTTGGATACGTGATTCCCACTAAACAGTGTAGAGGGGGCAAGTGGCTTCACCAAGGTCACTGGGGAGGGGGGTGGTGGAGGCAGGCTAGAATGCAGAGCTTTAACCAAATCTGGAGACCTTACACCTGGAGTCTTTGATGGGATTTGGGAAGAATGGAAAGCCTAGAACTTTCGGGGTACCTTCAGAACTTCAGCACTCCGGTTTCCTTGCCTAATTCAGGGCCTGGGGTGCTGTCACCTGACTGTCCAAGGCCCCTGTCAGGCTGTCCTCTTCTCTGCTGTATTTCCTTTCCTCTTCCATTTGCTTGATTTCAGTTTAGTTTGGGGAGGAAAGGAAGAGAAGCTAGTTAAATAAATTCATACTAAGGTGTGAGTGGCTGGTAGGCAAACTTTTTTTTTTTTTCAACTTTAAAGTAGAACATGCCATAATTCTCAGAATTGCAGGATGAAGAAATGGCAGTTCCGAGAAAGGCTGGTGGCAGAGGGCAGGGTTCTCTCAGCATCTCTGACTCCAGCCTAGAAAAACAATGAACATGTCATAAGGAGCTTTAAGCCCTGGGTGAGGGAAGGAGCCCTGGCCAGGCCGGGCTGGGTGAGCTCTGAGTCACTTAGCGGGAGCCTGAAGTGGCAGGGCTGCTTAAGCACCCGGGCCTGCCTGACTCCATGCTGTGGGGCTGGAGGCGGCACACTGGGCAAGCTTCTTTAGGACCAGTGGCTCCCCTCTGCTGTCTTATTCTAGTGCCTGTAAGATAACCATTCAAGTGCTTTATTAAGCACCCTGTCCCTCCGTTTTCTCACTTGTAAAATGAGGATGATAATAACAACATATCCTTAATGGTGAGGGTTAAATGAGATACTTTACCCCTGCCAGGGTCTAGCGCGGGGAAGGGGATGGGGACGGGGACGCTTGTTATGGAACACTGGGCAGGGCCCTCAGGGTGGGAGCTGGGCAGTCACTGTCCAGCTATATGTAAGGCATGGTCTAAGCTGCCCATCACTGGGATCGTGCAGTCCTTGCTGGAACCTTGGCCCTCTGTGCCTGGTATCTCAGTCCTCACAGCATGTGGGTTTCTTTAGAGCTGTGTTAGTGAGAGCAGGCCCTTCAGTTTAGAAAGGAGGATGCCAGGGGAAGGAAGGGAGCAACAGTAGGCTACATGGAGAGTTGGGGGCTGAGCTGGATGTGGGTATCTTTCCTCCACCAACCAGACTGTAAGCTCCTTGAGGGCGCAGATCATTTTGTAGATTGTTGCGTTGTGTAAGTTGGCAGAGTTTGGGAACAGAGGCTCAGGGAGGTTGGGAGACTGACTCAGAGCCATACAGCAAGCAGAGCAGCGTGGACCCACCTAGGGTTGCAACCCAAGGTGGGTCCACACTGCTTACCTACCTGCCACTCGGTAGCAACTGTGCCTGCCGTTTGCCCATTTCCGGGGTCCGTTGGGGTTGGTGCTGTCTGGTGTTATCGTCAGTGCCTACTGAAGCTGGGAGAGGAGTGTGTGTGTGTGGTGTCATTTCCTGCTGTTTTCTTGATTACAGGGACCAAGTGTGTTCTCGTCCAACACCCTCATCTAACAGACTCTAAGAGTTCCGTGTTCCAGGGTGTGTGGTTCAGTCCATTCAGTGTGTTCTGAGTCCCTATAGCTGTGGTGGGCTGAAGAGCATGGGCTCTGCACCAGTGGGCCCTGCGATCAAGCCCTGAGTCGGCCATCCATTAGTTGTGTGACCTTGGGAGAGCCACTCAGCTGCTTTGCCCCTCAGTTTTCTCACTTGTAAAATGGGGATGATAATAACAACATATCCCTAGTGGTGAGGGTTAAATGAGATGATGCCTGTGAGTCAGCCAAGGCCTGTCACACTGCATGTGGTGGGTGTGGCCATCACGTGTTCCAGGCACTGTGCATAGGGCTAGGGGCACAGAGATAAAAGTTACATTATTTCTGCCCTTAAGGTATTCACAGATAGGTAAAGACACAAACAATAACAGGCGGTCCAGAGGAAGAAGGGATTAGTGATCAACTCTCAACTCTTGGCGTGGTAGGGAGGTAGCTGGGGAAGGCTTCCTGGAAGAGGCGATGTCTTTTAAAAAATGAATGGAAGTCAGAAAGACAGGATTTGGAGCATTCCACGTATAGCAGATGCAAAGACCTGGAGGTGTGAAAAGAACTTGATGTTGAGAAACCAAAGGAGTTTCGAGGGACTGGGAAGCAAAGCTCCAGATGTTGGTGGGAGACAAGATGGGCAGAGACCAGGACCTGGGAAAGATTTTTTTAAAAAACTTCTATCCAAACATGCCGAGTGGACATATAAGTGCCAGCTCCGTGAATTTTCACAGACTGATCACACCTGACCGATAGGCAGGGCCTGCGGAAAGTTGCTATCACATGACGATGCTCCAGCCTGTCACATGAGAGTGCTCATTGCCTGTGGGTCTGGGGTGCTGTATGCAGAGTGGTTTCAAAGGGAAAGCAGGAGGGCAGGGGATATGTTGTAGCTGAAAAGAACATTTCATTGAGTTTTGGAGAGCAGGAAGGGCATTTCATCTGGGTGAATGGTGCCCTGAAACAATCAGACTTGAACCTAGCCCGGTCCCTTTGGGTTTAAGAGGTGGCCCTCAGGCATGACCCATGCCCACTCTGCCTATCCCCAGGGGTCAGGCTCCAGCCTAGAGGCAGTGGACAGGTTGCCAGACTGATACCAATTCTGGCCAGCACCACCCTGCCATTTCCAACTCAGAAATGGGTGGGGGAGAAGGAGCATTCAGTTCCAGTTCCAAACGGATGGTATTCACTACTCACATCAATCCCTTGCCATGTGTCTTTTTAGCTTTGACCAACCAAAGGAAAAAAAAAATGCCTTCCCTTCCTAACACCTCCTGAGTATCTCACAGAAGGACCCATTCTTCCTGGACTGGGTAGAGGTGTGAGGGGGGGTCAGCAGGAGTGATGGGGGTGACTAGAGCAGTCCTGGGGGAACAGGCAGCTGAAGGAGGGCCCAGCCAACCTATGTCTGCCAAGAAGCAATGCGGGATGGTGGGCAGTGTGCCAGAGTGGTTTCTAGGCTCAGCTGTGCCCTTTTCCTGCCATGTGACCTCAGGCAAATTCCTCACCTCTCTAGTCTCAGTTTGCTCAGCTGTATATTGGGTCCACTGGGTCACTGATCTCAGGGGCTCCTTGGTGCTGATGTGTTCCAGGCTGTAAGTACCAGCTCCCAGGCCTTGGGGTGGGGAGTAGTCAAAGAGCTAGGGCTTCTGTCCTGGGGCATCTTAGCTTCTCCCGTCGTTGGCCAAAAGCAAAACTGTGGCATGGAACAAAGTCATGAAGAGGGAGGGGATCGGTGTCTTGGACCTCCACCCCTCCATCCCAAGGCACTAAAGCTTGGGGGCTGCAGTGGGGATATACTTGCAAAGTCCAGAGAGGGCAACTGACTCATCAGAGGTAACAGAGCTTTTAGACTCCCCATGGCCTCAGACAAAGGACTTCAGGGCTATTGTGTTTCCTGAGTGTGGGCTTTTGAATGACAAGTCAATGTATTGAACATCTATTATTCAGAACTTACTGCAGCTGGGTGTGGTGGCTTGTGCCTGTAATCCCAGGCTGAGGCAGGAGGATTGCTTGAGCCTGGGCGTTTGAGACCAGCTGGGGGCAACATAGCAAAACCCCTACCTCTTAAAAAAATTTAAAAATTAGCTGGCCATGGTGGCACACACCTGTAGTCCCAGCCACTGAGGTAGGAGGATCACTTGAGCTCAGGAGTTGGAGGCTATAGTGAGCTGTGATCGCACCACTGCACTCTGATCCAACCTGAGCAACAGAACAAGACCCTGTCTCTAAAAAAATAAGAAAAAAAAAATTAAAAACAAAGAAGAATTTATTATAAAAAGGGGGAAAAAAGAATCTACTACATGCCAGTGGCAGATGATAGAAAATGGAGAAAGACTGGACCTTCCCCTCTAGGAGCTGCTGGTCTAGAGGAGAGGCAGACAGCAAACAGACAGTGGTGACTGATCATGCTGAGTGCTGCCCTAGAGATGTGCTCAAAGCAGGGAACTCTGTTGGGGTGGGGATGGAGTATTCAGGGGGCATTCACCTTCACAGAGAAGGTGATTCTGAGTTGGGTTTTGTAGGATGACTAAGAGTTCACCAAGAGGACAACAGGCTATAGATAACCTTTCAAGTAGGAGGAACAGCTTGTGCAAAAGCAAGGAGGCATGCAGTTAATACCATACGTTCTAAGAGTTTGTGGCTAGAAAGTAAATAAGCGAGAGATGGAGGAATGGGGAAAGATGAATCCAGAGAGGCTGTCCTGAACACTAGACGAATGAGCTGAAACAGCTGATCATGGTCATGGATACCAGGGAACCCTGGGATATACTTGGTCCTGAAGGACCTCATCTGGCTTCTAATACTGGGCCTAGCTCACAGCCAGGGAGTCATTGTGGAATGAATGAATGAATGAATGAAAATGAATGAATGAATTTTTGCCTGGGGTAAAGAGATCCAGAGAGAGCCCTTAAAGACAGAAAGATCATCACACACATTTAATAATCACAGCTAACACAGAGTACCTGTGCCAGTTACTCTCTAAGTGCCATAAATATATTTATTCATGGGCTACTCCCAACCACTCTGAGGTAGCCACTTTTATTAGCCAAATTAAAGGAAGAAGTAACAGGCTCAGAGAGGTTAAGTAACTTGCCCAAGGTCACCCAGCAAGAAAGCAATAGAGCTGGGATTGGAACCCAGGCAGTCTGTTGGGTTCCTCAGTGCCTGATAAGGCGCCCTTGCTGGCCCTGGAAGATTCAGGACACAAACATGGTTCTTGAGCTTCTGGGGCTTCTGTGTCCCTGGGTACCTGAGACTCAGCATGAACAATGATCACCCCGAGCCCCCCAGTGGCTCTGCTCATTGGGTGGTTGCTGAGTGGATAAATGAATGACGAGTGAGATGGCAGGTGGGTGGGTTTCTGAGGGGAGGCTGCTGGCGAGGCAGGGTGTCGGGTGCCTGTCCAGGGCTGGCTGCAGATGGCCCCTACCCCTCACTATACATTGGCGGCCTGCATCATCAGGGGAACCGGCAGGTTGTCTGAGGAGACCTTAAATTCCAGAAAATGTACTTGGTTGCATCCAGCCTAATCACAACCATCTGCCTGCCGGGCTCTAGGGTCCCCCTCCTCCTATCCCCACTGGCATGCTTTCCCTGGGCATCTGTAACAATCGGGAACTACGCTCGAAAGTTTCCTTGTCAGGGTGGAGTGGCTGTTGCCAAGAGCTACTTCTTTGATGCAGAAAATATATCCTGAAGGCACTTTGTCAGATGTTTTTATATTAAACATTTTTCCTCCATGGCCCTTGGCTGCCAAGGGAAGCAGAGATGCATTGCTTTCCCAGTTGTCCTTTGTGGAAGGAATTCCTGATATTCATGGCCGGTTTCCCCATGCCCCCCAGTCAGGACCTGGCACCCCCTGCCAGAAAGGGTAAGACCTCGGGGCTGGCATCTCTGCAAAGCAGGGGCTGCTCTGGCCCCAGGGAGGGACCCTACCCTCACCATTTGGTAGCAGTTTCTAGATTTGGAAAAACAGAGGTCTCATGTCTGGAGTGGACATCAAAGCCACCATCCCAGACTGCAAGGTGAATCATTGCCAAGACTTTAATTGATCTTTAAAAGGAGAGATGGGAGCTCACAGATAGGGATCTGGAAGTCATTTTGATCTCTTTGAGTTGTCCAGGGTAGTGCCAGTGCTGGACAGAGCAGGGAGAAGCTGGGCTGGGAGGCCTTCCATGCCAGGTGGGGAAGAAGGAGGGGAGGCCAGCTCTGTCACATGGGCTGAAATTGGGAGGGGCAGGGCACCATTTGGCTCCTCAGCAGCCATGGGAGACAGCTAAGGTGAGGGGCTTTGCTGGGCAGATGTGGTCAGTGGGGAGCATTGGGAGAGGGGTTGGAGTGGGTACAGCTGTCTGACTCCAGCTTCCTTGGAGAAATGAGGTGAAATGGGGCACCCAGCAGGCACCGCTGCAGACAGGTGGCCATGCTAGCCCCTCAGGGCCTGTGTCCTCCGAGTGTCCCAGGACTGGTTCTCCCCCACCTGCCACCCCTTCACTCACCTTCCTCAGTCCTCCTGCCCACTGCCTTATGTATGACATTCAGGGGAAATGTCCCTGGTCCTGCCACCCAGTGGCTGTGTGGTCTGCAAACCACACGTCCACTCTGGACCTCAGGTTTGGCCCCTGAGGAGGCTACTGGGCCCGAGGGATGTGCAGGGTCACTCCCAGGCCCCTTCCCTGCACCTGCCCCCCACCCTGGGATCACTGGGGAGGAGGAGACACTGTTTCCAAAGTGAGGACTCTAGGCTGCTCCCCGAGGGCAGATGTTGGGAATGAGGCTTGGGGGACTTGGCTCTGAGGGCAGAGTCTGGTGTGTAGTAGGCGTTGGGGTTATGTTTGTGATTCACAGAGGGGTCCACTGCCCCTTCCCTCTGAGGGTTCAAAATAAAACAGGACAGACTGCACAGAGAGGCCAAGGCATCTCCACACCACCAGACTCTCTCAGCTGGGATTGTCTGTCTCAGGCCCAAGGAGACTCTGACTGGGGTTGGGGGGCTAGGTGATGAAATCTCTGGGGCTTCCTGTGCTGTTTGACTGAGAGGGAAGCCGAGGAGGGTGGAGAGAGGGCCCAGGCTCTTAAGTAGGCAGACCCTGTCTCCTGCTACCTGGCTGCCCAGCTGTCTTAGCTGCATTCTCCCTCACAGGGCGAAGGCCAGAGAGAGCTCAGAGGTTTCCTCTGAGTCTAAAGGTAGCACCACCCCTACCTGGAGGCCAGGAGGCCCAGCTCCTAGTCCTGACTCTGTTCCCTGTTTCTTGGTGGCCTCAAACTACTTCCACTTGGGCTTGTTCATGTATAAATGGGTCAGTTGGTCCAAATCATTGGTTCTCCACCCTCTTTGCACATCAATCCTGTGAAGAGTTTTGGAAAAGCTCAGACCCCATTCCAAAAATGGTTGGGGCTGGACTGGGCATTGGGATTTTTTTTTTTTTTTAATTCCCCAGGTGACTCTAATGCGCAGCCTGGGCTAAGAACCCAAATCTAGATGGACCTGGAAGGATCGCAGAGCCCCCAGACTGTCTCCCCCTCAAGGCAGGAGTCCTTTCTGTATCAGAGCCCCTGGCCGGTGCCTGATTACTTCTGGGCATAAGCATACGTGGGATAAACAGCCTGGTCTTTTGTGAACTGTGCTGGCTCTTTTTTCTTCTTGTTTTTTTTTAAGACAGAGTCTCACTCACCATGTCACCCAGGCTGGAGTGCAGTGGCATGATCTCGGCTCACTGCAACCTCTGCCTGCCAGGTTCAAGTGATTCTCCTCTCTCAGCCTCCCGAGTAGCTGGGACTACAAGCGTGCGCCACCATGCCCGGCTAATTTTTGTATTTTTAGTAGAGATGGGGTTTCACCATGTTGGCCAGGCTGGTCTCGAACTCCTGGCCTCAAGTGATCCGCCTGGCTTGGCCTCCCAAAATGCTGAGATTACAGGCCTGAGCCACTGTGCCCAGCCATAAATGCTGTTTCTCCAATAAGTAGTGTGCCAGGGCGGCTGCCAGGGAGGCTGGGGTCAGAGCTGGGTTTGAAGGTGCAAGGTTTCACCAGGCTTAAGCAGGGAAAGGGCATCCCAGCTTAGGAAACTGTTGGGCAAAGGCAGGAAGATGTGAGGACACTTGTTCTGGGAATGGGGAGTGATTCTGGCAGGGCAGTAAGGAATGAAGCCCACAGGGAGAGGGCCTTGAATGCCACTTCAGGGAGGGCTGGACTTCTATCTGGTAGGTTAGGGATGGGCGTCCCAGAAATCCTTTTAATTGATACACGGATGACTGTGGGCTTAGCGAATGGATTTATATGGCCCCAAAGTGTAGAGTTTTTTTGTTTGTTTAATGTAAACTTTTTACCAACACATAATACATGCAGAAAAGTGCAGATGTCACATGTGAACAATTTTCACAAAGTGAGCATTCTTTTTTTTTTCTGAGATAGAGTGTTGCTCTTGTTGCCCAGGCTGGAGTGCAATGGCGCGATCTCCGCTCACGGTAACCTCCGCCTCCTGGGTTCAAGCAATTCTCCTGCCTCAGCCTCCCCAAGTAGCTGGGATTACAGGCATGCACCACCACGCCCAGCTAATTTTGTATTTTTAGTAGAGATGGGGTTTCTCCATGTTGGTCAGGCTGGTCTTAAACTCCCGAACTCAGGTGATCCACCCGCCTTGGCCTCCCAAAGTGCTGGGATTACTGGCGTGAGCTACACCACGCCTGGCCAAAGTGAGCTTTCTTGTGTCACTATAGCCCAGATGAAGCAACAGACCATGACCTCAAAAGCCCCCTCTCATGTCCCCTTTCAGCCACTCCCCACTCCCCAAGTGTACCTCAGCTCTATCCTGACTTCTAACCCCATTGTGTAGTTTTCTGGTTTTTGAACCCGATACACACAGAGGCATACCTTGTTGGCTTTTTGGAATATAGCTTCTTTAACTCAACAGAATATTTGTGGGATTCATCCTTTTGTTTTTGTTTGTTTGTTTTTTGTTGGTTTTTTTTTTTTTTGAGGTGGAGTCTTGTTCTGTCGCCCAGGCTGGAATGCAGTGGTGTGATCTCGGCTCACTGCAACCTCTGCCTCCCAGGTTCAAGCGATTCTCCTGCCTCAGCCTCCTGAGTAGCTGAGATTACAGGAGCGCGCCACCACACCCAGCTAATTTTTGTATTTTTAGTAGAGATGGGGTTTCCCATGTTGGTCAGGCTGGTCTCGAACTCCTGACCTCGTGATCTGCCCGCCTCGGCCTCACAAAGTGCTGGGATTACAGATGTGAGCCACTGCACCTGGCCTCATCCATATTGTTGTTGTGTATTGCCGATTGCTCATTCTCATTGCCAGATAATATTCTGTGGGAATGGACCGTGATTCTACTAGTCTAACATATCCATTCTATTACTGATGGTTTCCAGTTATTGATAGTGCCCAGCTTTTGGTTTCTACCCATGATGTTACAATCAATACCTTATACCAGCCTTTTTGAGGACACAAGGTCATACTTCTCTTGGGTACATACCTGGGAGTGGAATTGCTGAGCTCTGCATTATATGTGTGGTCAGCCTTATTAGATACTGTGCCAGACTGTTTTCTAAGACCACAGCGTTTTAGTCAGAAGCCCGTCTAGAGGGGATTTGGTTCATTCACCCTCTTACAGATGGGGCCCTGAGAGGGGCAGCGCCTGTGCTTGGTCCCCAGTTCCCAAGTGGCAGAACTCGGCCTAGAGCAGGGTCTCCCCTCTCTGCGTCCAGGACCTCTGCCCACACGGAGGTGGTGGCCATCCTGCTACTCAGACAAAACTGAGTCCTGTCCCCCTGCATCTCCCTGCATCCCCCGGCACCCCTGAGGCCGGATTTTAAGCTCCATAATGTCCTTTCCTAAGGCCCTGGGCAGTGCACACTGGGAAAAACAGAAAGGAGAAAAGAGTGAAAGGAAACTAAACATTGGAAAAGAAGTGTGTTTCCAATAAACCGGGCCTTTCACCGGTAGCCAAAACATTACATTCCTGTACCCCGGGAGCGGCCGGCCGGGTCTGCCTCTCTGGGCTGTAAATCTTGCTGGGAGTTGGGTCAAGATTGTCCCCAGGACACACAGACGGGCAGTGTCCTTTGGGGCTTTGGATCCTTGGATTTCAGGGTGACAGCGTGGTGTTTTCAGCCGGTTGGCTGGGCCCCAGGCGAGGGGGCGCCGGGCCCCTCTGACAGCGTGGACTCCCAGGCCCTTCTGAGGGAGCACTGTGTGAGTTACCATAAGGGATTTTCTTCCCTGGCCCGCCCCCTCCCTTTCTTGGGTGCTTTGATGGGTTTGAGGTGTTTATAGGCTTGATTCACAACCGAGTTACCAGGGTTTTCCACGGAAATAACTTATTAAAGGGGCCGTGCACACAGCGACATTGAAGTCTGGAGAGTGGTGTGCATCAAAGGCGGCACCGCGGCCGGGCCAGTCAGCATTTCGCTGGGCCCTCTGCTCCAGACGAGGGCCTGGGCCCGCAGAAGGGGCGGGGAGGGGGTGGGCCTGGGCTGCAGGAAAAACACTTGGGCTTAAGAAAACACTCCCCAGACAAACTCAAATTCAGGTCCATGGAAAAAGAAGGTGGGGAGGGAGTTAAAGCCCGAGATCCCAGACCAGCCCTCCATCAGACCCTCCTGCCCAGATGCGGGGACACATGTGGGTGCCCCGCTGATGCATGGTGTCCGGATTCTCTGTTTTCATGCCTGCACCTCTCCTTGGTGCAGGACTGTTCCTTGGAAGGAAATGCCAAGGATGCGGATTGCCCACTGTCTTTTGACAGGGATGGATGGAGGGATAGGCTGGGTCATGGGGGAGAAGTTGGGGTAGAGGGATTTGCTGGTTCCTCTCTTTCTGACAGCTTCTTTTCTTTGATTTTGTTACATCTGATTTGTCCGTAAGGTTCATGAAAAGCCTGCCTTCTCCAGGAAGCCTTCAGGGATTGCACAGCCCACAGTGGCCTCTCTCTTCTGAACCTTCAGTGGCTTTCATCTCTATACTGCTCCCTTGTAGTGCATTGAATTTGCATTGAGTTTATCTGCTGGCCCAGTCAGACTGTGAGTGACTTTTGGGCAGGACCTTGGTCTGCATTTGTGTCTTGAGGTTGTAACCAGGAAACTGGTGGCCCTGGCGCCTGGCATGGCCCACCTCATGCAGGAGGACATGGTGTGGAGTCATTACCCACGAGTCAGTCCTGGCTTTTTCATAGTAATAATGACAACAGCAGTAGGAGTAGTAATAACAGTGGCTAAAAGATGAGTACAAAACAGATGGCAGACACTGTGCTGTCTCTTGTTCCTCAAGCTTATTTAGTCCTACCAACAAGACGAGTTGTATTGTAACTTATCTCCACTTGATAGATGAAAAAACTGAGGCTCAGAGGGGAGAGGTAATTTGCCCAGTGGCACCAAGCTGGTAAATACAGAGCTGGGGTTTGAACCCAGGCCTGCCTGCCTCCAGAGCTTGTGTCCTTGGATGAGTCACTTTATTTTCTGGGCCAGAATGGTTGTCACATTCTATTAGTGAGCTCAGAGACTGGGTGGAGAAATGAGAAGCCCTCATGAGGCTGTGTAGAGTTTGTTGTTTTTGTTTTGGTTTATTAAGATAAAATCAACATACAGTAAAATTTTGTGGAAGTGTATTATTATATGAATTTTTATAATTATGTAACCATTATTGCACAATCAAGATAGAGAACATTTCCATTACCCTTAAAAGTTCCTTGGTGAGTCTTTGTAGTCAGCCCAACCCCAACCCTGAGCTGCTGGCATTCAGCCATCTGATTTCTGTCTCTATAGTTTTGCATTTTCCAGACCATCTTCCAAATGTAATTATATAGCAAATAGCCCTTTGTACCTTTTTTAAAACTAGTATACTGCTTTGAGATTCATCCATGTTGTTGCTTGGATGGACATTTGGGTTATTTCCAGTTTTTTTGGCTACAAAGGTTTGTGTTCAGATTTTTGTGTGAACGTGGATTTCAGTTCACTTGAGTAAACGCCTAGGAGTAGGATTGCTGGGTATATGGTTGAAGGTACATATAACTTTACAACAGGCACTGTTTTCCAAAGTGGTTGTACCATTTTGCAATCCCAACAGCAGTATATGAGAATTCTAATTACTCTATATCCTCCCCAGCGCTTGATATGATCAGTTTGTTTTTATTTGAGTTATTCTAATGATAAGCGGTAGTATCTCATTGTGACTTTTTTTTTTTTTTTTTTGAGACAGAGTCTCGTGCCATCACCCAGGCTAGAGTGCAGTGATGTGATCTTGGCTCACTGTAACCTCTGCCTCCCGGGTTCAAGTGATTCTTGTGTCTCAGCCTCTCGAGTAGCTGGGACTGCAGGCATGCGCCACCACACCCAGCTAATTTTTTGTATTTTTTGTAGAGGTGGGGTTTTACCATGTTGGCCAGGCTGGTCTTGAACTCTTGGTTTCAAGCGATCTGCCCACCTCAGCCAAAGTGCTGGGATTACAGACATGAGCCACCACGCCTGGCCTTGTGGTTTTAAATCACCTTCCTAATGATGAATGATGTTGAACATCTTTTCATGTGCTAACTTGCCATCTGTATATCTTCTTTGGTGAAGTGTCTGTTCAAATCTTTGCACTTCCCCTCCTCCCCCAAAGAAACAGGGTCTCACTCTGTCACCCAGGCTGGAGTACAGTGGTGCAGCCATGGCTCACTGTAACCCTGAACTCCTGGCTCAAGTGATCCTCATGTCTCAGCCTCCCAAGTAGATGTGACTACAGCTGTGTCCCACTGTATCTGGCCAAGTTTTATTTTATTTTATATATTTTTCTAGAGACAGAGTCTTGCTCTGTTGCCGAGGCCGGTCTCGAACTCCTGGCCTCAGATGATCCTCCTGTCTTGGCCTCCCATGGTGCTGGGATTGCAGGTGTGAGCCATCTCACCTGGCCAATTTTTAAATATTGGGTTGTTTGTTTTCTTATTATTGAATTTTGAGGGTTCTTTACATATTCTAGTTAGCAGCCATTTAAAATATATGTGTTTTGCAAGTATTTCCTCTCAGTCTGTGTCTTGTCTTTTTTTAAATGAAGTCTTTTGAAGGTTTTAGTTTTGCTGAAATTCAATTTATCAGTTGTTTCTTTTCATGCTTTTTATGTCAGTTATATGAATAATTCTGCCAAACCCAAGGACAGAAATTTTTTTTTATGTTTTCTTCTAGAAGTTTTATAGTTTTAGGTTTTACATTTAGGTTTATAATCCATGTTGAGTTAATTTTTGTATAAGGTATAAGTATGAGTCTAGGTTCTTTTTTTTCATATAGAGGTTGTTCTATTATTGTATCATTTGTTGAAATGACTACTCTTTTCTTTTTGAATTAACTTTGTCTAAAATAGTTGATATATATGTGTGGTTCTCTTTCTGGATTCTTAACTTTGTCCCATTGTCTACGTGTCTGTCCTTTTACCAATACTGCACTGTCTTGGTTGCTGTAGCTTATTATAGTAAGTTTTGAAATCAGGTCATGTGAGTCTTTTGTCTTTTTCAAAGTTGTTTTGGCTAGTCTAGGCATTTGCATATTTATATAAATTTTAGAATTAGCTGTTGATTTCTACAAAAAAGGCCTGCTAGGGTTTTGATTGGGATTGCATTGAATCTATTGATGAATTTGAGCATCATTGTCATTTTGACAATATTGGTTCTTATAGTCAATGAACATAATATATCTCTCCATATATTTAGGTCTTTGATTTTTCTCATCAATGATTTGTAGTTTTCAACACACAGATCTTGCACATTATTGTTAAACTTGTACTTAGGTAATTCATGTTTCTTGGTGTTATTGTAAATGTTGCTTTTAAACATTCTCCAGTTATTTATTGCTAGTGTATAGAAATATAATTGATTTTTATATCCTGACCATATATGCATAGGACTTTCATGGCTTGGATGCTTGGTGTTGAGTGTGTTTTTTCAGGGGAAGAGTTGTAAAGTGAAGAATTTATTTATTTCTTCTGGATTCCCAGAAACAAATGTGACACTTTGGGCAAGTTGCCTCAGCCTTTGGGTGTGAGTTTCTTGTCTGTAAAATGGAAGGCAATGGAGAAAACTGGATTCAAAGACCTGGTGAGGTCCCATCCCGCTTGGGCACTGATGTTCACATAAACTGCAGGATGGGAGATTTGGAGGAGAGCCGAGTCCTTGTCATGGGGAATCCTTTCCTCATTTTACAGAACTGACAGGGCAGGGCACTTGGCCTGCAGTTGCACAGAGGCTGATGAAAGGACAGGTCTCCTGTGCCCGAGCTGGGGTCCTGCACCCCGATTTGGACTGGGAAAGGCAACCCAGCATGGTGACTGGGAGGCGACTCCACAGCCGGGAGGGAGGGAAAGGCCAGAGAGGCGGCCATCAGTGCTTGCAGCCAGGAGGCCCAAGGCTCTTCCGGGAGCTCTGACCCTCAGGAGTGGCCAGTTCACATTTGGCTGTTTTCAGAGTAGAAAAGCACTGTGCTTGGAAATGCGGGTTTTGGCTGACCTCACCCCGAGGTACTGAGTGTGGAGTTTAAAGGCCTTTGTAACTCTTTGGTTTGGAACTGGGTTCTGGGCATGGCAAGGGGAAAACACTGGAACGCATTAATGCTCATTCCATTCGCCCTGCCTCTGGGAGACGGAAGCAACCTCCTCTCCCTTGGTCACTGCAGACAGCTCGGGAAACTGAAGGGGGAACAGAGCAGGGAGCGGAGGTCGAGGGAGGGGAAGAGCCTTTTTAGTCGGAGAGGCCCTAGCCTGGCATTTATTTAATAGTGCCAGGAGCGGCTCTAAGTACTTGGCACTACCCTTTAGCTTTGACTTTTATGACACCCTATAAGTTATTTCATTTTACAGATAAAGAAACTGAGGCTCAGAGAAGTTTCACTTACTTACCAGAGTCACACAGATAGCAAGTGAAAGAGCTGCGATGAGAACCCAATTTTTCCCCGAACTCAAAAGCTGGTGTGACGGGAAGTGACTGTTTATTAGGTAGACGGCTTCCATTTAGGATGATGAAAAAGCTCTGGAACTAGATAGGGTGATGGTTGTACAACATTGTGAATGTACTTAATGCCACTGAACTATGCACGTTAAAACTATGTATGTTAAGTTGGTAAGTTTTATGTTATGTGTATTTTACCATATTTTTAAATAAAAGCTGTTGTGCCTTCCATGCTGCCCCCTGCCGTAGCAGGTTCCATGGCATGGTAGAGTGTGGACCCTCGTGGCTGTGTCTCCCAGTGGGTAGGACCGCCCAGGGTCCCAGCAGAAGGGTGTGCAGGGGCTGTGGCCAGCAGAATAGCCACGGCCAGCTCGGCCTTTTCATGCCATCCCCTGCTTTTAGGATACAGAGAAACTCAGGCCCTGGCAGCGTCATGATGAGGATGCCAGGACACCATCCCAGAGCTCTTGGTCCACACAAAAGAGGTGGGACCTGAGGTGACCATGGCCTGCTGGCCACCAAAGCCACACCATAGTCCAGGGCTGGGTGGGAGCCAGAGTGGATGGCCGGGTGCCTGCCTATTTGGCCTCTGGTCTCTGTCCCTTGGCACTGTTGGGAGTTATGACTCTTTCCCCAACAAGAGCCTTCTCCTTTGGGAGGGCAATCAGGGAAGGAAGTCAAAACTTAACTGCCTGTATTTTTTTAGAGATGCATCATGAAGGATGTAGGGGGAAATGATGTGAGGTACTTCAGCCAAAACAAACAAGCCAAACACCAAATAAAAGGAGCTAGATGAAGCAAGTGTGGCAAAAATCTTGATAACTGTTGAATCTGGGTGAGAGGTAGTTTAGGTTGGGTTCTTAGAAGCACAGCCTGAGATGGGATTCAGATGCACAAAGTTTATTGGGGGGCGTGTTCTCAGAAGAAAGGAATGAGGGGAGCATGATGGGGCAGCAAGAATGTGGTCTCCACTGGAGTCCAGCTCAGCCTGATCCCTGGGGATGTGGAGAGGGAACTGCTCCTCCGAATGGTCACACTTTGAGGTGTGGGGCCCAGCCCTTTGTTCCATGTCAGTTGGTCATTGGCTGCAGGCAGACAAGCAGGCAGGTGTGCATGCACACACACATACACACACCCCACGTTGGAGGGAGGCATCATTGCCTGACCCAGGACAGTTCTCCCGATAAAGGGACATCTGTGAGCCATTGCCCCAAAACTCCCAGTAGCTAGAAGTGAAGATGACCTGGACAGGGTGTGTCACGGCATCCACGACATGGGTGTATGGGGGTTTATTGTTACTATTCTTTCACTTTTGGTGATGCTTGAAATTTTTCCTAAAAAATAAAAAACCTCTACGAGAACAAAGTTCTGAGGAGGATGGAAGCAAAGCCACCCACGGAGTGCTGGCTGTATGCCAAGCATCTTGCTGCCTTCTTCCATCTCGGTGATTTCACCGATACCAATGGGGAAATTAAACTCAGGAAAGTTAAAGGACCAGCTCTAGGTGTAGGGTTGCCAGATTTAGCAAAAACAAACAAAAAACAGGATGCCCATTTATATTTGAATTTCAGAATACAATGAAAAAAGTTTCACATGAGTTGTAGCGTGATGTGTCCCATCCAATATTGGGGACATACGCATACTAAAAAGTGATTTGCTGTTTATCGGAAACTCAGATTTTAACTGGGCGTCCTGTATTTTGTCTGATAACACTACCAAGGTTACACATCTTGTAAGTGGTGGAGCTAAGATTCGTAGTGAGGTGGGGCTGACCCCGAAGCTTATGTTTTTCACCCCTGATGGGTACAGCACTAACAAAAGGTTTTTGGAGGCATTCTCTCACCAGGGCCTCATGAGGGTGCTGCCTGACAGCAGAGCCTATTAGGATCATTCGGACAGCTTTGAAAAAATATTGATGCCTGGGCTCCACCCCAGACCAGTTACATCAGAGTCCCTGTTAGATACTCTCCCCTTCCCCCTCAGTTCCTTCTCTTTTTTTTTTGAGATGGAATCTCGCTCTGGCACCAGACCGGAGTGTAGTGGTGTGATCTTGGCTCACTGCAACCTCTGCCCCACCCTGGGTTCAAGTGATTCTCCTGCCTCAGCCTCCTGAGTAGCTGGGATTACAGGCATCCGCCACCACGCCCAGCTAATTTTTGTATTTTTAGTAGAGACGGGGTTTTACCATGTTGGCCAGGATGGTCTCAATCTCTCGACCTCATGATCCACCCACCTCGGCCTCCCAAAGTGCTGGGATTACAGGCATGAGCCACTGCACCTGGCTCCCTCAGTTCCTTTTTAAAGCTCTGCAGGTGAATCTAACATGCACCCAGGGCCAAGGATCATCAGCCTGGGCCGCCAGCTCTCATTGTTCATGAATTTGGGAAGGAATAAACCAAGGGGGAAGGCAGGGAGCACAGGTCTCCGGAGGAGCTGGCATCACTTCTCCTTTCAGCATCCTCCCCGGGTCCCTGCCTCCAGCAGGCCCAGGGTCAGCCTGGCACACAGGCTCTGCCCCAAACTGCCTGCATGCTAGGCTCCTTCACAGCCTTTGCCAGTCCCTCTACTTGGAATGTCCTGCCAGGCTGGTTTTGCCCATCTGGCTGGCTCCTCCTGTTCCTTCTGAAGGTCCCACACATATCACCTCTCTCTGGAGCCTGACCCCACAGCAGAGCTGGCCACCCCATCCTTCATTGACTCATGGCACAGGCTTCAGGAGTAGCACTCTGCTAGCAGAAGTGAGCGTGGGTCGGCTCACCCACTTTGCTGCTAGCTCAGTACTTCTCCACCTCCGACGGTAGTGCCTGGCATGGTGTAGGCACTTGGCACATGGGTGTTGAATTGGAGGAAGGAGGAAGGGTTTTGTTGGGTGAATGGGGTCCCGTCTTTCCTCCTCACCCCATTGGCCCTGGAGAGATCCCCCTTTCCCACCACTTCCTGCTTGGCATATAAGTTCTGTTTGCCTGGAGCCTAGGCCCTTTGCAGCCCAAAGATAAACAGGTTTATAACGACTTTAGAGAAAAAGGAAAAAAAAAAAAAGCAAGTGAGCCAGGAAGTCATGCAATTCCAGCTTCAGGCCTGGGGAGGTGGAAAAAGGCCCGTGTGGCAAACCCAGAGCCTGGGACCCAAGCCCCAGTGACGCGGAGCTGAGCCTCCACTTCCCAGAACTTCACTCTGGATAAACATGGAAGTGAGGAGTGCCGCCTCCTCCCTTCTGAAATAGGGTTGGGAGGAGGAGAAGGGTGAGGACCCTGGTTAGGAGAGGGAACCCTGGGGTACCTGCTCTATGGTAATAATAAAAAGGCTGATACAATTGACTCTCTGGACTATTTTTGAGTGTTCAGTTCAGTGGCGTCAAGGACATTTACATTGCTGTGCTACCATCACCACCATCTATCCACAGTACTCTTTGAATCTTGCAAAAGGAGAATGGCTTTGTAAAGCCTCATATTTTATCCTGTGGAAAATGTACACCGAGAGGCTATTTTTATACCAATAGCTGGGGACACAGATGAAGAAAACAGCCCCCTGCCCGTGGGAAGCTCCTACGCTTGTGGGCCAGGCAATCCCAGGACAGACAGGCCCATGGAGCCAGGGAAGGCTGCTCGAGGGAGGATGGTGAAGCCCAGCTGGAGGTGTGCAGCGGGCGCATACTCCAGGCTTAGCTCCGAACAGGACACTGGGGCTGTGCACACGTGCCACTCTCATACACGGATCTGTTCGTGTCACCGTGGACATTGCAGGGGGTTGTGAGAGGAGTGTCAACAATCCTCCAGGAAGTTTGGAAAATAGAAAAATATCGCCTGTTCCACAACCGCCATGCCCAGTTTCCTTTCTGTCCTTCAATTTCTTGTCTCATGCACATATTTCCACTTGATCACAGCCCAGTGGCAGAGAAGATAACATTTTCCTCTCTGCCCTCCTCACCTTACGTCACATTAAACACTTTTCCATGTTGCACCCAGGCTTCCAAATGTCTACAAATAACCCTGCTTTGTCCAGGGAGCGTGTCTGCCATGAATTCCCCTCCAAGCGACAGGGTGGGTGTGGGAGTGGCTGCATCGGGGGCCAGAGAGCGGGTTCTGATGGGTGGGCTGAAATGGAGGAGGGATGCTTTGGCAGTTTGAGGGCATCTATCTGGAGCAAGGTCATGGATGGTGGAGGCCGAGACTGTGTAGGTGGCATCTTTGAGTCACTGCAGTGCATTCACAGGCGTCCTTCTCTGGGTCCTGTATCACCTGAGAGTAGCTAAGGCCCTCATCTGGCTGCAAATGGGACCCAGGTGTGGATCGTGCTGTCCTGCAGCCTTTTGGACACTAGAGGTAACCAGTGAATGTTTAGCATTATGTGTCCATCTTCCCAGGGCTCTAAGAGAGGAACCTTACCCAGGCCTTCTTTTTCTTCTTCTTCTTTTTTTTTTATTGAGACGGAGTCTTGCCCTGTCACCCAGGTTGGAGTGCAATAGTGCAGTCTCAGCTCACTGCAACCTCCGCCTCCCAGGTTCAAGTGATTCTCCTGCCTCAGCCTCCCAAGTAGCTAGGATTACAGGCACCTGCCATCACGCCTGGCTAATTTTTGTATTTTTAGTAGAGACGGGGTTTTACCTTGTTGGCCAGGCTGGTCTAGAACTCCTGACCTCGTGATCTGCCCGCCTTGGCCTCCCAAAGTGCTGGGATTACAGATGTGAGCCACCGTGCCTGGCCTTACCCAGGCCTTCTAACTGCCAACACAGAGCCCCTTCTGTCCCACATGGAGCACGGGTGGGCAGGCAGGCCGTCAAGAGCCACTCAGGGACTGCAGGTGTGCATTGTTAAGAGCCCTTGGTGAGGGGTGCAGAAGGTGTTGGCGGAGGGGAGGGGGCACGGGGCTGGCAGTGGCATCTTTGTGGTTTGCTTTAAATATACCTATTTGCTCTTGTTTTGCAAAGAAGCATGTGGCATATTAGGGAAAACTTGGAAAGCTGAGAAAAGTGCAAAGAGATGCAGGGAGGGAAATCCCATAATCTGACTGTCCAGAGATAACCACTGTTAACATTTTGCTGTATTCTGTTTAAATTAAAAGAAAAATTTTAATTAGTTTTTTAAGAGATGGGCCTCGCTTTGTTGCCCAGGGTAGCCTCGAACTATGAGGCTCCAGCGCTCCTCCCACCTCAGCCTTCCAAGTAGCTGGGACCACAGGAACGCACCACTGCACCTGGCTGTTCTGTTAAAAAATACAGTTTTGCGTCCTGCCTTTTCTCCTCAGCATTACGTAAATATTTTCCTGTGTCATTAACATTCTTCATAAACATTGTTTTTGATGGCTGCGTTCTATTCTGGTCTATGGATCTACTAGGGCTGAGTTCTTAGCTTGTGAGTTGGACACCTGGTCTCCCAGGTGGGAGAAAGAGCCCCAGCTGGGAGGTGGGGTCTGCCCACATGGCAGGCCGTGGCACTCACCCTGGCAGTCCTCCCCTGTGCATTCCTGGCTATGCTACATCCTGCCCAGTCCTATGGACATCCAGCATTATCCATTCCCCTCTTTGAGCTTCTGCAGCCCTGGGCATGAATTGAAGGCTCTTTCAGGAAGCCTTCTCTAGTCACCCAGCTTGGTGTGGCCAGTGGGTATTTGCCATCCTCTCTGAACTCCCGAGAAGGAGACACATCTGATCCTTAGTACATGCTGGCGAGATGGCATGGTGGGATCAATCCTGCCATGTTTGGCCTCTTTTTCTTGATTTCTTTGCAGAGCCTGGCTTTAGAGTAACACTTTGCCATTCACTAGCTGTGTGACCTTGGGCAAATTCTTCAACCTCTCTGAGTCTTGGTGTTTCTTCTGTAAAATAAGGGTTGTAAAATAATGGACCGTTTGCCTGGTTCTTGTGAAACCAAGAGATTATATGCCAGGTGCTGAGTACTGTGCTAGGGACATGTTGGGTGCTTGATAAGGGATGGGGGTTATTCTGAGTGTCAGCGGTGGGACTGTTTTATCCTGCCATCTCCCCTTTCACCCACAGGAATGAGCAGCCCAGTGGGTAAAGGTTGGCCAGAACTATATTTGACTCAACTACAGTTGAGTGAATGATCTTTGCTCGCTTTTCTTCCTCCCACACTTAGGTTGGGGAAACTGAGGCCACCCTGAAGTTCCCGCCTACACCTCATGACTTTCTCAGATCCCTGGAGGGTGGCTTAGGAAATGTCTTTGGAGATTTGGGAACACACTGGATACATCAGTTGGTGAGCCAGGGAAATTAGCAGGAACGAGCTCATTTCGATAGCAATGAGCTGAGTCTCCCTCCAGCTGCCAGACATTTACGAGGCTGGCTGGGTGCCGGCGGCCGGAGGCCTCCAATGGCCCTCATCCCTCTGCCTTCCGGCTGGAAATAATTCGTGTTTAAAAAATAACAATAATAAAAAAAAAAATCTCCATCTTCTCTGGCCTTCTGGTTTCTTTGGGCCCAGGTG
The DNA here is from genome assembly GCF_028858775.2 of Pan troglodytes. NCBI lineage: Eukaryota > Metazoa > Chordata > Mammalia > Primates > Hominidae > Pan > Pan troglodytes. Next base: position 58,734,804 of record NC_072414.2, read on the forward strand.
GGGAGATGGTGGATGCCTTTGCCCTGTAAGCAGCTCTCTGTTCAGGGCAACCGGACAAGAAAGGCCATCCCTGGCCCTCCCCAACCCTTCCTCATCTGCCAGAAGATTGGGCTGCTATACCCCATTTGAGGTGGTTTGCCTCAAACCCCACCCTCAAATCCATCACGTTTGAGGTGGATTGCCGAGGGGCTTCGCCTCTGTAGCAGACCCTGCTCTTAGGTGGGGAAGGTTTGTGTTTCATTAGGCTCCTACAGGAACTTTGGGTCCTTTTCCTGCTCCTGGCCTCAGTTTCTCCATCTGTAAAATGAGGAGGAGGTGGGTGGGAGGACATATAACTTGTAGACCCAATGTTATATGGAAACTAGGGTCCTGGGATTGAGAGTTTTTAACCCTGACTGGGAACCATCATCCCTGCAGCATGTGTTAAATGCAGGTTCCTGGGCTCAGGCTCACTAATCAGAGAATCTCTAGGGTAGGGCCTCTGAGTGTACATTTTTGGGGCAATTTAGAAAATGGAGATTAAATGCACAGAACTCCATTTTGAAGTACACAGTTCAGTGGTTTTTAGTATATTTGCAACATTCTGCAGCTGTCACCACTCCCTCACTCAAATGCCCCGAGAGATTCCAATTGCCGCCGGTCCCTCCGGGCAGCTCTACAGGTGCATGTCCTGAGGCATTGACTTGGACCCTTACGTACTGAGGCTACTGAGGCTGCAAGGCCGCTATCCTGGTTGGGGTTCCCTGCTGACAGCATCAGGTTTTCAGGCCCTTTATGAGTGAAGATGAGAAGTTTCTGAGAGGAGGAAGCCAGACTGGGGGAGAGATTGCCCTGTTTCCCTACAACTTTCCAGGGCAGTGGAGGTCTTGCTGCCTTTCCCTGTTCCTAGTGCCCCACACACTGTGAGCAGGGGGGTAGTCACTTACTCAGAGCTAGTGACCTTTTAAGCCTCAGCATATGGAATTCTTGTGGCAATTTGAGCATCTTACAGCCACGACACAGGTACAGTGGTGGCTCCGCACCCTGGAGAAGCCCCTCTCCCCTTTCTCAGCCTACTTCTCATGGGAGTCAGCATCCCCTCACCGCCCTGAGCGCGTGCCCTCTGGTCCTTATAATCCCACCAATGTCTGGTTTCCCTCAGAGCAACTTGGGGTACCTGGAAGCTTCACCCCTAACAGACAGGCCTCTGTGAGGGTCACAGTCTTAGGGCGCGGGAACAAATTACTTTCATTCCACCTTGTCAATGAAAGGGATGGGCTTCTTCCCAGTGCACCTGCCCTGGCTGAGGGTATGTCTGGTGGTCTTGGCCAGGACACTCACCCTTGGGTCTCCCCGGCAGTGAGACCCTGTACAAGATCCTCTGCAGCCTCAATGTTTGTGGTCTTGAGGCCCCATGGGGTCTAGCCAGCCCCTCTGGACCATAATTGGTAGCTCTGAAAATGGGATTCAGACACAGTTGACCCCATTTTTGGGAAGGAGTAGCTGATTGGCTACGTACTCCCTCATAATGAAGCTCATGGCTCTCAGGGTCACCACCAGCATTTCTGATCCTGTCCACAATCAGCACCCATTCCCAGGCCCCGAGCTGTCCTTAAGGAAGCCAGGGAGGTTGGTGGACGTTGCCTTTGCTTGGACTGCCCGCTGCGCTCCCTGGCCTGAGGCCTGGCTTTGTTTCTGGGCTTGGGTGCTCTTACTGGGTTCTTCCCTTAATCTTCAGCCCCAAAATCTTCTCCCTAGAGTCCCCCACCTGGAGTCTAGCATTCCAGAACAGCTGCCCTTCCACAGTTAGCTTGTGGTGGTGGTCCATGCCCTGACCGTGTGACCGTTCCCTCTGTGGGCCTCAGTTTCCCCCTCTGTCAAATAACAGGTCCTTTATGGCCCCGCCCTGCCATGTGTCACCCTGCCCTTGATGTGGCAGCTGCCCAGGGAAGGTGTAGTGAATGGATGGATGCTCCCACCAGCCAGAGTCCCCTCCGGTACCTTTTTCCTCGTGGGATCCTGAGAGCTCCCTGCAGTTTGCAGTGAGAGTGGCAGCTGAGTTTTCTTTCTAAGAAGAAGGGTGGCTCTGGGCTGGGTAGTTATCTCCCAGGGCGCCCCCAATAAGCCAATCTCACAAGGCTGACTCAGACTGCATTCTCTTGGAGTAGCTGAGCTTGAATGGTGAGGAGGGCCCTCTGGGCTGGCATGGAGTCAGTTTCTGCATCTGTAAAATGGGTACATACCTGAAAAAGCTTTTGTGAGTGTAAAATGAGATCACGTATGCCCATACCTGTGCAGGTGTAATCCTCCTAGCTATCATCGTCACTGATGCCCTCATTATATAGAAAAGAGGCTCTCAGAGATATTAAATGGCTTGTTCATCCAGCTAGTTAGTGAAGGAGCTGGGCCCAAGCCCTACCTCAATAGCATTTCCTCTTTCCTTTTTTTGTTTTAAAAGCAATACATGATTCATGCAGATCATTTAGAAAACAAGCACAAAGGAAAAACAAATTACCCTTAATGCTACCACCCTAAAAGAAAATAATTATATTATTCTTCTTAAAATTATTTGGATGTTATTTTTCCTGTCATCCTTTTTCTCTGCAAAATATGGGAAGTAGAAATGGTCTCTATGCAGCCAAATGAAAAAGTTCATATAGCTGTTTTGTAGCTCTTTTCTCTTAGCAATACTGAAAACATTGTCCTCAATTCAACACATAGTCTGTGATTTTTGATGGCTGCTTAGTATTCCATGCCATATTTACTTAACCAATCCCCCAGGGCTGGATATTTAGGTTGTTGCAGTGACTTTTTTTTTTTAAAAGAAACTGTCATAGAACATTGCTGCTTGGTGAGCATCTTATGTCTTTGTGCACATCATTGGTGACTTCCTTAGGATATGTTCCTAGAAGTGGGATTGCCAGGTCAAAGGCCACACACATTTAAGGTCAGAGTGCCCTCCGGAAAGGCTGTATCCGTTTTCTCTCTCAGCAGCGCTGGAGGAGAGGGCCCGGATCCTGTAACTCACAACCCTTTGCTATTTCCAAACCACGAGCCCAGAAAGAGTCGAAAAAAACAAAAACCACGGCTCTGGGAGCGACTTCCTGCCAGAGGAAGGGAGGCATTTGGTAAATAGTCCACTCCCAGTTTTTGAGTGAATGCTGTGTGGCCTGCCTCGGGCCAGGCCATCTGGGAACGTACTAAAGAGTAGAGACCAGGTCTGTGTCCTCAGGCGGCTTCCATGTGCCTCAAGGGGGAAGATAACACATGTCAGGACACCTGGCAAACACCTGGAAGGCCACCGGATCCCAAGTCCAGGCTGAGGGTGGGGCCATGGCCACCACTTCCACTCCATCCACTCCATCCACCTCCGTCTCTGGCACCTGCTGAGGGCCACGTGGAATAGACGTGCAGTGAATATTTGTTGAACAACAAAAAGCAGTGTGTTACCCACAGAAGCTGATTGTGAACTCCTTAAAGTAAGGTTTGAGTCTTGTTCATGGCTGGCTACACCCCCTAAGCCTAGAACCTTGTTGTCATAAATACTTGGCCAAGTGAACAAAGGCTCTGTGGGACCAATGAATCCAAGAACGTTGGTAGAGTGGTCTAGATCCCAGCAGGAAAGTGGGATAAGCCAGTGTGCTGCCCACAGCCCTCATCGCCAGTCCCTCTAGTGGGTGCTAGGAAGCACTGGGTGGGGAGTCTGGGCTGATTTCCTGTCCCCAGCTCCTATGGGACCTGGGCAATTGCCTGAGTGAGCCTCAGTTTTCTTAAGGGACTAGACTTTGTTCTTGGGGGCTCCTTTCTGGTTCTTGCCAAGAATCTGGGTGCCTGTGGTCAAGATGGGGACTGGGAGAGGGTCAGTTGCCAAGAATTTAGCCCTACTGGTCCAACAAGCCTGCCCCCCACCAGGTGACCTCTGGCCAGAGGGTGGCTGCTTTCCAGCCCAGGACCCTGCCCTCCCCAAAACCTCTTAGCAGGACCCTCCAAGGTGGCTGGTGGCACCCCCAGGGGGTATGGAAATAAGGTGATCCAACTCTTCCCTGGCTGCCCCTCTGTTTTGAATAAGGTTGTGGATTGTTTATTTGAAAGAAGAGAGGCCCCAGCCACACATCCTGCTTTTAAAATCCGGAGTTCTAGCTGAGCCCTCTAGGCCCTGAGCCCCCTACCCGCACTCCTACCCCAGGTCCCTCTTTCACAGCACCCCCACCCCAGCTGGCATGTCTTCTGCCTGGCAGCTCCAGATGCCCCTCCCCCGAGAGAGGACTCTCCTCACCCCGACCTGGCTTCCTGGGCCCCACTTTTAAACAGCTCTCAGTGGTCTTCTCCCTCCTGTTCTCTTCTACTCCTTTCCCTAAACTCCCCTTCCCCATGGGTCAAGGGGAAAAGGGCTTCCTACTCCAGGAGGACACTTTTACATTGGCACAAACACCCATCTTAGATGTTCTTTGTATTTTGGTGATCAGACTACTGAATCTATTTTGTTGATGAGGACACCAAGTGTTAGAAAAGTGATGCTGCTTGTGCAGGGTACGTGGCACAGCAGTGGCCTGGCATAAGACCCAGAGTCAGGCTCCCCCCGAAGCTCTGCCTCCGGCTTGCTGTGTGACCTTGGACAAGTCCCTTTCCCTCTCCGGGCCTCAGCTTGCTCACCCACAGAGTGAATGGGTGGGTGGTAGATGCTCTTTGAGTTCTTTCCACCTCTGTTTCTCTTTCTAGATAAGAACCACATGGTGTGAAGTGAGGAGGCCCTTTCAATTCCTCTGTTTTCCCCTGAAGTCCTGTGGTACCCCCTCCCCTCCCTTGTCCCCACTTCCCACAGCCAGTTCAGAGCCAAAGGCCTGTTGCAGGCAGGTGTGGCCATTAGGGTTGTGTACTAGTGCCTCGCTGGTGGGCCCGGATAAGAGGCCGAGGCTCCCCAAGCATCAGCCAGAGGGTGCTGGGGTTGGGGGAGATGGAGCAGGCTGGCACTGGGCTCACCAGCCTCTGCCCACCCCTTCTGGAGCCTCCCCAAGCCCTCCGATACAGGTGAGGGAAGGTTTCGTGATAAATGCTAGACTTGCTGAAAGGGACATGGCAGCTGTGCAACTTCGGTGACTCCTGTCCTATTAATTCTTTGTGAAGCGGGAGTTTTCTGGCCTCAGCAAAGCTGGAACCCTCAAAAGGCTGCATGACCCATAGGCTCTCCTCCTCCCTCCCGTGGGGCATGTGGGACGTGTGGGCTGGGACGTGTGGTTTAAAGGTCTGGAAGTTAAAGGTCTCCCTCCCTGGCGAGCCAGCTCTTTGTTCCACATCCTCAAGGACCCTGACTTCAGCCTATTGTTCCCCCTGCTGACACAGAGGCTCCAAGTTCCTCTCTGGATTTGCTCTAGGGGGGTGGGGGGTCCTGGTGTTGGCTGTGGAGGCTGGGGATTTGTGCATACCTGCTTATTAAAAGTCACTCACTCATTCAGAGAAAAATGCTGTTTTGAGACACCCTCTTGCATGTGGGAGGCTGAGACAGTGACTGCTGAGGTTTTTGTATCCTGAGTTTTGTCAAGCTGAGGCCTGGACACTTTTGGCTGTGGCTGATTTTGTGTTCCTGGTGGGCACGATAATCAAACTGCTCAGGTGACCAGGCAGGGTGAGGTTTGATTTGACAGCAGCTGGCAGAGGTAGTGCAGAGGGCTCGCTTCTGGACTTGAAGTTACAGTGACCCACAAGTGAATCCAGCAAGTCTCCCAGCTTCATGTGATTCACAGACCCTTCAAATCAGAGTTGACCATGGGGGAATAATTGAATCCCCCAGAGTTGGGGGCATGATCCAGGGCTCCAAAGGGTTAATCTTGTTTTGAAGTATTAATAAGGGAAGAGTATGTTTGAGTGACTTTCTGGGATATTGTGCATTTGGACATTTAGCGTGTCAGTTCTTGCTAGAATAGCACTAATACATAAATTTCTTCTGGCTTGATTTTCATTTTACAAAAATAATCCAACTAATCTAATTGATCCAGTTGATCTTCCCTGAGAGGATCCAGCCAGGAGGACAGAAATTCTTATCTCCACGTGGCAAGTGGGGAAAATGAGGCTTGGCCAGAGGTTGCGCGGTTTGCTGTGTTTGCATGGCCAGGCCAGCGGGATATGGATGGGCCATGGGCCTCTGGCTGCCAAGGCCTGGCCTTCCCACCACACCTGCCCTTCCCCATGAGCGCCTTACCTGCCGGTGCTAAGGAGCCTGGCTTTGATTTGGACTGCCTCCGTCAGCAGGAGGCTCTGGCCAGACTCTGCTTCCCCGTGGGGAACTAAGCCTGCTCCTCCCGGCTGGTCTTTGTGGGCCCTGGCCCCCTTCTCTTCTGGGTGTTCCCTCGGGGGGTTCAGGGGCTTCATGGTCAGGAGGCTGGGAGATGCTGATTGCAGAGCCCGCCTGGCATTGGCACCGCCCCATCTGCCTACTGGCATTGCTGCTTCTCACCTGAAGGTAATTCCCAGGTAGTTTTTAAGACTAGGTTAGCTTTCCTCGGACACTGACTCCACAGTTTCCCCCTTAGTCATACCTACCTAGGATAATTGGAAAATGAGGAGTGTAAATTTGATAGAGGTTGAACGAAACACCTGCCTTAGAATGCAGGGCCAATGCAAATGACTTGGGGATCACTGGACATCAGGGATTGTCTGTGGTGGTTACTTATGCTCTGGCCACCATTTCGTCAGGACTGACAGCAGCCATCTGTCCCTCGTAGGAACCCTTAATCCTTCCCATTCTCACCCCTGCAGAGATGGCCTAAAGTCTTCCCTGAGAGCCCTTTGCACCCCACTTCTCTTTCTCCGGCACAAGGCAGTGGCTGGGGGTGCACACAGCCACCCCCACGCCCTAACTTGCCCCATTGTAGCCAGACCACTCCTTCCAATCATGAGCCTCCCTGGGCTCCATAAATCATCCTAAGAGCACATTCCTTGGGGGATTTGTAAAATAATCAAAATATTTGGGGAAAAGACCTTAAGATTACTTATGGCTATTAGTGGGATCCATATATTTTGGCACCAAGCATGGCTTAATTGAAAAAATATGTGTGCTTGGTGATTTCTTTCTTCCCGTTTTTTTTTTTTTTTTAATAAGGAGTAGGCCCAGAGAGAAGAGTGGTTAGGCAAAAAAATAGGGAGAAATTAAATATCAAAAGAGTTTGTGTGGAGGAGCTGTTTACAGAATTGTGGAAAATATAATGCTAAATGGAAAGTAAGCCGTGCCTATATAGTCCGGGATTATTAATAGAGCCTAGTTACCATGCACATAATGAACCTTTTAAGAGACCTGGGACAACTTTCCCCTTTGCAAAACAAGTTTCCTTCAAATAGCACCATTCACGCAGCTAAGGGCATTGGGTTACAACAATAAATAAAAATGAACAGTGCCCTGAGAAATTCAAGGAATGCACAAACGTTTCAGTGATTTAGTATGAGAAAACACTATTTAAACATTTAATTGAATTGCATACTTTCATCTTTAAAACATTAGCGTTTGAACTGCCACCTGAATCTCCCTCTCTTCACTTCATTAGATTGCAAGGCCCTTTCAGGGGAGGGAGTTCCTACTCTCCTGCCCTTCCCCAGGCTTTTCCCCTTCCCTGCTGTTCCCTAACTTGCTTTTGCCCAAGACTATCAGGAAAAGGAGACTCGACGGGAGTTTCCTTTTAAAGCTATAGGGAGAGACTTGGATGAGATGTGCTTTTCCAAATATTTTATTTGCCAGGACTTGATATGAGCTGTAGATTCCTGGATCAGTCACCACCCCTGGGGACTCAGTTTCTCCTCCGTTAAATCAGGAATTCAGATTAGAGAACTTTGTCATAATACACATGCACGGTGCCCAGTCTAATTCAATTGGTTCCCCAGGTGCTTCTGTTGTGCCTTCTTGGTTCAAAATTACCAGAGTGGGCTGGGTGTGGTGGTTCATGCCTGTAATCTCAGCACTTTGGGGAGACTGAGATGGGCAGATTGCTTGAGCACAGGAGTTCAAGACTAGCCTGGGCAACATGGCAAAACCCCGTCTCTACAAAAAATACAAAAACTGGCCAGGTGCAGTGGCTCAGGCCTGTAATCCTAGCACTTTTGGAGACCAAGGCAGGCGGATCATGACGTCAGGAGTTTGAGACCAGCCTGGCCAACATGGTGAAACTCTGTCTCTACTAAAAATACAAAAATTAGCCAGGCGTGGTGGTGGGTGCCTGTAATCCTAGCTACTTGGGAGGGTAAGGCAAGAGAATCGATTGAACCTTGCTGGCAGAGGTTGCAGTGAGCTGAGATCACGCCATTGCACTCCAGCCTGGACAACAAGAGCAAAACTCCATCTCAAAAGAAACAAACAAACAAAAATTAGCCAGGCGTCGTGGCATGCACCTACCCAGGAGGCTGAGATGGGAGCAAAGTTGAGCCTGGAAGGTTGGAGGCTGCAGTGAGACATGATAGCTCCACTGTACTCCAGCCTGGGTAACAGAGATCCTATCTCAAAAAAACAAAAAAATTTAATGGAGTGGAAGCTCCAGAGGGCCCTTGCAGGTCTAGGAAACTAGGGGGCAGAGACACAGCGATCATTGGGCACTTCTTGTGTCCAGTGAGCTCAATGCATGGTGGAAGGTGCCTGGTTGAATCCTCCTGGGTCCAGGGACTCTGTGATTCTAATCTCGGCTGATACCTACCCAAGGAGGACTGACCCCAGGTGGCACCCCCTTTTGTGTGCCAGAATCGAGTCTTTGTGCATGGACAGTTGTTCAGAGTTGCTGGGACAGTGGAGCCTGCTGCAGATTGGATTTGGCTCTGAAGAGAGAAAGGGAAAATCATGTGTCCTCAGCACGTTTTCCAGCCCTGGCGAGGTTTTGTCCTTCCAGATTAATGTGTACACATGGGAAGCACACACAGCCCTCACACACGTGTTCTTTCCTCAGAGATTAACCAGTGGCCCTGTATCGATTGCCAGCTTACCTTGTGGGCTGCTGTGGGGGACACAGGGGGCCTTCTTTGCAACCCTGCCCTGGAATGGTTTGAAATCTGTTTTTACAGATAGATAGCAGAGCAATGTGACCTTGGGCCAGTCACCACTGAGTAAGACAGAGACATCAAATCTAGACACCTAAGAAAACCCCCTGGTACCAAACCCCTCTTTCTTTGTGGGTATCTTCATAAACTGTTGCATATCTTAGCTCCGAGTTAGACTGGGGGTGCCTTGAGGACAAGGACAAGTGTCCTTCTGTATGCTCAGAAGATTGGGACATTCCATGTGGCCAGTGAATGCTCATTGAATGACTCATCCGAATTTCATTTTGCTCCATTTAAGGGAACATCCTCTGAGCCCAGCGCTGTACCTGGTGTGGGGTACAAAGCAGATAGGACCCAAGCCTTGTTCTCACAGTGCTTCCCATCTTTTGAGGGACTTGGACTTGGCTATGGTCTGATTTATTTGGTGCCAAGGGGCGGTTTTCCCAGGAGCAGACCTCGCACCAAAAATTCAAGTGCACGGTTTATTGAGGCAGGGGGGTTGACCAGGAAACAGCAGTTAGGAGAGTGCTGGGAAGGGAAGAGAAGGGGCCAGTGTAGGTGGCATTATCAAGCCAGCTACTTCTGTGGGCAGTCGGAGCCGAATCCCACTGGGAACTTAGGGAAGCAATACAGAACTCACCCCTGCTATCCTCCTTATGGGGTGAGGGAGCTGGGATGTTAATCCCCCACTCCTGGTGCATCTGTTCCTGGCACTTCCCAGCACTCAGGCAGAACAAGCCCCTAGCAGGCAGGGCGAGTCCTAGGACAAAAGCAGGTGTTGGCATTTGCATGGAACTGGGGGCTGAGGGGATGTGAGCAGAGCGCCGGCAGAGGTGTTTGCTGGGCCTCCACATGCTAGGCCATGAGTAACCCAGAGACACCCCCACCCCCTGCACTGGTCTCCTAGAGCAGTAGTTTGTTCTAAGGAAAGGAGAGCCCAGCAAGCCCCTGCCTTTTGGAGAACAAATACTGAGAACGCCCCGTGCCTGAGATTCTCTGAGTAAAAGCACTTTGCAAAATGTTGAGCCTTATTCTGCAGAAAGTCAGAGGGTGGTGGTGGTGGTGATCATCTTTGCTCTGCAGAGAGGGCTCAGACCTGCAGGCTTTACCTCCTACTCCAGAATCCGAAGGTGGGGCCAGTCCCAGCTCGGCCTCTTGGTAGCCCATGGCTCTGGTGAAGCTGCTGAACCTACTCACCCACCAATTGTGAGCCTTGAATGGTAGTCCATGAACAGTGCCTAGTGCTTAGTGCATAGTGGATGTTCAGGACTATTCATTCCCACTCCCTTCCCTTCCAGGCTGATAGTGCATGCCCTCCCATGGACCTCCCATCAGGCTGTGAGGTGGCATGCTGGGTGGGTCTATTGCTGCCTCTTCCACAATGGGAAACTGAGGCCCACAGGAACTAAGACCCAAAGCCCTGGCCTCCTGAGCCCCTAGTCTACACTGCTTTCCTGATGTGGCAGGCCTGTGTCAAGGTCAATGCAAAGTGTGAAGCCAGTGGTGGGGAGGAGGTGACTGGCCATGCTCTGGCTGTGGCCCTCACCCCGTCTTCAGTGGGTCATTGTGCCAGATGTTTGACTCACCAGAGCTTGGATGTCTGAGTTGTCCATTCTACCCCCCACACCTGCATGGTGCCAGGCACAGAGCAGGATGTCAGAGCTGGAGGGACTTTGGCGATCGGCCAGACCAAACCTTTGTTTTGTTGAGAAGAGGAAACAGTCTCAGAGACACCAGCGACTTCTCCGAGTCACACGGTGACTTAGTGACAGCCAGAATTGGAGTCGGGCCTTGGAGGGCCAGCCTGCCTTTCCTCCTACTCCTTCCGTAGGAAGCTGCTATGTAAGGTATGTTTTATTATAGTTGCTTATAAACATAATAAAAACCCCTTCATTTAATGGCACCTTTTTTTTTTTTTTTTTTCAGGCAGTTAATAATCCAGCTTTTCAGTTGCTCCTCAGGGAAACCATTGAGGGAGGTGGAATGAGAATTGCCCACTTTCAAGTTGAAGTCACTGAGGCCTAGGAAGCTTTTCTGGGTCTCAGGATTCCCAGGACTCTGGGACTCTTGTAGGTCAGGACGGCTGAGGCCAGTGCTGGCAGCTTTGCCTCTGTGGGGGGCCCTCCCCACTTTCTGACAGACCACAGATACAGGAGGAGATCCTCAGGGGAGAGTCCCGGGCTCATGCTCAGAAGATTCAGGTTCAAGGCCAGGTCTGGTGTTGGCTCTCTGTGTAACTTTGGGGGGTGTTTTGAGTTCTTCCACTAGGATAGATGGTCTTGTGTCACTCTACCAGCTCTTGCCTCTGTTTTCAAAATGCTCACAGTTGAATGGAAGCAGACTCATAATTTAAAAATACATACATAGGGCTGGGTGCAGTGGCTTGTACCTTTAATCCCAGCACTTTGGGAGGCTGAGGCAGGAGGATTACTGAGGCTGGGAGTTCGAGACCAGACTGGGCAACATAGTGAGGCCCTGTCTCTACAAAAAAAAAAAAAATAATTAAAAATTAGCTGGGCGTGGTGGCACATGCCTGTAGTCCCAGCTACTTAGGAGGCTGAGGTGGGAGGATTGCTTGAGCCCAGGAGTTCGAGGCTACAGTGCGCTATGACTGCATCATTCGCTCCAGCCTGGGCAGCAGAGTGAGTCCCCATCTCTTTAAAAAAATAATAAAAAAAAAAAAAATACAGAAAGCTTTTATAAAAATCTGAATATTTTGCTGTGGGAACTCAGCAGAATTGCCTAGGTAAGTGTGGGAAGGCTTCACTGAGGAGGTGATGTTTGGCACAGGAGACAGCAAGGGGCATCCATGGAGAAGGTACAGGGGGACAAGGGTAACGTTTGCTAAAGGCATACATGTGCTGCATGCTTTCAGTGTGCTGTCTTACTGAATTCTCATGACATACAGCTCTTGGAAGGTTGTTTCATTATTGCCATTTTGCAGGTGAAGTTGAAGGGCCCCAGAGAGGGGAGGAGGCTTGTTTGGGGTCTTGCAGCCCAGGTTTTAAAGTCCCTTGTCTTCCTTCCTCTTCTCCACAGCCTCCCATGCATTTCCCACAAAGGTCCCTGAGGCCTGATGAGACCCTCCCAGTACTTTTAGGATCTGGGATGTGGGAAAGGTGATGGGTCCTGTAAGAGGGTGTGCCCAGGGAGGGGTGGGGACGTCCCAGTGCCCATCCCAGCCTGCCGTCCTGTCACCCCAGTCGCAGGGATCTGGGCAGATGTGGGTCCTAGTGCGTTGGGCCATCTCCAAGGAGCCCCAGTGGCACCTCCTTGTTCCTGTAACGCTCAGCACTGCTGCTCTAGGCACCATCTGTTCTGTTCCCTCCTGCCTCGGCTCCCTTGGGTGGCCTTTTGTAAGGGTCTTATTTCTGGGCCTGAGTCCATTCCATAGATGGAGAAACCAAGGCTTTGAGAAGGGAAGCGACTTACTCAAAGTCGTACGTACCATACTAGGAACTAAGCAGAACTAGGAGTGAGCCTTGTGGCTCCTCTAGCCTTCTGCCATGGTAGGAGGGCCAACGGGATCTAATACTTGCTCCCCACCTTGCACACCTCAGGCCTCCCTTCCTCAAAGATCCTCATTGAACTTGAAGAGGAAATTTACATTTTTTTTTCTTCCTCTTCTTGCCGGACTTCATCACTCTTTTGGAGATTTAGGTCTGAGGGAAACAGCCCCAGACAGGGAGCCAGGACTCCTCGGTCCTGGCTCAGGGGTGCCCCAGCTGGATGACTCGGGTTTCATTTCCTTGCCAGCTTCCTGGCATTGCCTGCCCTCGGAGGCCCCAAGGGGCAGTGTGCAGGGTGCCTGGGAGCTCAAGTTCAGATGTCACCTCTACAGGAGTGACATGTAGGTGGGTGGTCATGGGCTCATCTGCCCTGCTTTGTAAAAGTAAAAATCCCATCTCAGGATTGAGTTAAGAATATACATAGTAAGTGCTCCATGAATGGGTGCTATGGCTGCCTGGTCTTCAAAAACAAGGGCATATTTCTCATTCCTCCGGTCTCTCCACCTGACTCTGTTGTATTCTCTGGACTCCTTCAACCTCTGCCACTCTCAAGTGGGCCAACCTCTTGCTTGTGCTCTAAAATTAAAGCCAGGGGTCAAGCTGAAACTTATCCTTGCAGAAAGGTCAGACCTTTGCCTGGCTCTGGGTGTCACTGCCTGGGGAATGGGCAGGCTCTTCCTGTGCTGCAGAAGACTGGACCGAGCTTTGCGGTATTCAGGGGTTCATACTTCCGTCTTCTAAACAGCCTCCTCTGACCACCTTCCACTTGGACGTGGACATACACTGTTCACCCAGGTCCCTTGTGTGAATTACAACCAGTGGTACCGGGCAGGAGCTCAGTGAATGCATGTGCCCATTTTATTTTCTGTCCCTCAGCATTGATACTATGCGGTGGATAGGATTCATTTATTCTCATTTTCATACCATTTAGTGATTTCTCTGAGTGCCTTCTATGCTGGGCTTTGTAGGGTTATGCAGAATGAATGCCTACTAGCTGTTCAGCACAGAGTTGGGCATTTTACGTAGAGTGTCTCCCAGAATCCTTATAACCATCCTGAGGATGGGATATGATTAATTATAATCCCCATTTTACAGATGGATTCACTGAGGCTCAGAGGAAAGGTACCCCAACAGGGTGGGAGCTAAAAGTCCGTTTAAGGCAACAGTGAAAAGGACAGAATGAGGCTTTGTGGCTCCTAGCAGAGGTAGCAGAGGGGTGCTAGGTAAGGGGAGGCTGTGTGGGCTGGGGGTGCTAATGTGTCTCAGCTCACCAAGCAGATAAGATTCCAGTAGGGGCTGAGGGATAGGCTGCTTTATTCTTATCTGTAATCCCCTCCTCTACTGCTTATTTGCTGTGTGACCTTAGGCAAACACCTTACCTTCTCTGGGCCTGTAAATTACTGCACACTCTCATACAGTCCATATTTGTTTTTTTCTAGAAACTAGCAGCAGATCAGTTGTGTGCAGAAAAAAAGCTGTTTATTGGTTCCAGTGCTGTCTTTACCCTTCAAAGCCTTCCTAAGGGTATGGGGGTGATGGGGAGGAGTCATGGCCCACTACGAAGGGCCACTGCCGTGTTGAAGAATCACCACCAGTTTGAGGATCCAGCAGAAATTTCTGTTTGTTCACAGGATGGTGCCAGGCAGGTTCTCATGGACTCACAGGCCCAGCCAGCATGATAGGCTGGCTTTACATTGATCTTTTTTAGATGTGGGGGTTAACAGTAAGATTCTTTATGGGAAGAGAGAAGTGAGTGTGTGCTCCATTGCCAAATAAGAAAACAGATTTTTTAACAGCCAAGTAGATGATTCCTTCTGCTCAAGTTTCTTTTATGAGAAGCACATTCCAGGTATTGAACCATCCTTGAATGACACCACAGGGACTGATGGAGGGAACCCTGGATTTTAGCTATGAAGGGAGAGGTTGCGGTGCTCAGGGTCAGGATCTTCAGTGTTGGAAGGCTGTGTCTGCAATTGCTTACGGGTTCATGAAATCGCCACTGCAGCTATCTGCTTACCTGGGCTCCAGGTGGAAGAGCCCCTAGCTTGTCCCAGGAGTTTCAGGTGCTCTGGGTTTTACAAAGGGCTTTCCTGTCCTCCTCTCCACTGCTCTGCTGGTACTCCAGGGTCTGGGCAGTGGCTGCTGTTGTCACCTTATTCCAGGGCTGAGGACCTGAGGCTCAGGGAGGGAGGAGCCTGCCCTAGGTGAGCAGCAGGGTCATCCCAGCAAGTGAAGGGGCAATCTCCTCTTCTCTGGGCTGAGCTGGGTTTGGCCCCCACCACTGTATGGGGCTTCATGCCGGGGGAACCCACAGTGGGGTTAAACAGAAAGGCCTCCTGGAGGAAGGAAAAGATTCCCAGAGTTCTATGCTTCAAGCCATTTTGGTTAAAAAAAAAAAAAAACTAATTAGAGGTGACAGTGGTGACTTTGTCTGTGTGTTCACTTTTTCCTCCTTCTTCCCACACCTCCCCCTTCTCCCTGTCCCTCATTTGTTGTATCCATGGGAAAACTAGGTAACATTATAATTACTGAAAATATTGTGGGTACGTGGAAGCTAGGAGTGGGGGGTGCCTGGGAGTGCAGGAGGCCCTTTAAAAAAAATTTTTTTTTTTAGGTTTTATTTTATTTTTTTCCTTTCGTTTGGAAACGGAGCCCTTTGCAGTCATGCTGTCACAGTTAAAATAAGGTTTAAATTACAGGCCAGCCCGTGGCTTTTCCCCTTTCTTTCAGAATTTTTGCCAACTTGCAATTTACTTAATGAAATCCTGCTATTCCGTTTAACAGGGATATTTTTTGCAGATGTTGATTTAACTTAGCTTTGCAAAATATGTGAACTGTACCGTTTCTTTTCCTATTTTTAACGGTTTCAGGATTCTAGTTCAGCAGCTCCACTGGCGCTGCCATGCCAACAGTGGTGTTTACTCCCATCCCTTGAAAATATTTGTTTTCCATCGTTCTGTCTGCCCTCCCCTCCATCCCACATACCCACAAAGGGGAGGGTCCCATACACATGGCAGAATCTGCCAGTGGAGATTGGACTGGTGGGGCCAGAAGGGACACCAGAGTTTCCGATAGTCCATCCTCTTAGGTTTGAGGAAACCAAAGCCCAGGGCTTAACTTGCCTAAAATCACAAAGTGAATTCGGGCAGAGTGGTTTGCAGCATGAGCTGTGTCCTCTGGACAGAGGTGAGGGTGGAGGATGGGAGGGAGATGCTCCCCTTGTGTCTGTTTTGGCTGTTTCGAAGATTCCTTCCTCCTCCCCTACAGGGAGCTTTGGGCCCGATACTCATATGTTGGGAGGGAAGTTCTGCCTCATGTCTACCTGAGACGGTTGTGGTGTAGTGGAAAAAACCCTGACTGGGAGTCCTTAGACTTTGGGTTAGCGATGGGGAGCTTCTGCTGCTGACTAGCTCTGGTGTCCTGAGGACATGGCTTAATCTCCCTGAGCCTCAGTTTCCCCATCTGTAGTGTACGTGATAGTCCTCGTCTGCCGGCCATGCCATAAGGATCTAATAGAGCGGGCTGGTATGAGACACGCAAAACACAGCAGACATCCAGGAACAAAACTTCCGATATGCAGTTTTGGAGTTGGCACCAACTGCCAACTCCGATACGCAGGGTACGGGAGGAGGTGTGGTGTGCAGCCCCGACGTCTCCCTCTGAAGGAGTGAACCTGGTGTCTAGGGGGTGTCAGACATAGCAAGAAATGCCGCTTTCCTTTCAGCTTGGGGACCCCCTCCAGCCACCCTTTCCTTAAGGAGGAGTCCCCCAGAATGACAGAGGTTCATGTGGACTCAGGAGACAGCGGACACATTATTTAGCCCAGGGGAGTGAGCAGAGGCCCAGAGATGGTGTGGGGCTGGCTGGAGGCAGAGCTGAACCCAGGCTCACTCCTGAGGGGTGTCCAGCAGGACCCTCAGGCTGGGTCTCCCAGGCCGGGGGCTGGTCTGCCTTGATGCCGGCCCCTTCTGGCCCTTGTCCCACAGTCTCTTGGAGGTCCTGCTTGGCTCTGACACTCTGGGGAGGGATGAAGAGAATTCTGAAGGTGGGGCCCCCTGGCAGAGGCATGAGGGCAGTAGTTCAGTGCCTGGAGGGGGTCTGGCCAGGGCTGCCCTGAGCGCCGCATTCTGCTCACACAGCCTGGATGCCAGAATGTCCACCGAGCCGCGAAGGAAGTGCTGGCAGGACAACAGAGTGGCATGGAATGCGCTGGGCATCCTGGGCACCGGGGTAGGCTCTGTAGACGTGGTGGTGGTGGCCTGACTAGGGACAGTAGGGACAGCTCTCAGGCACGTGTGCCTACCTCAGACAGCACTTTCCCGTGGCCACCAGCAGAGCCCAGAGGGGCCAGCTTCTTGTTAGTCTGATGGAGTGGGCGTGGGACCCTCCTTAAAGCGAATTCCACATTTACTCCATGGATAGAAAGTTGTTGTCATTGTGTGTCTGCGGGTGGACGCAGTGGCAGGAAAGTGTGACTGGAACTTTTGCTGACCTGAGAATTAACCACAGAGGTCCCTGTATATTCACAACTCTTGGTTCTTGAAAACTCTTTTTTATTATTAATATGAAGTAATACATGATTAAGCAAGAAATACAGTGACATTCTCTCTATATAGAATTTAAACACTGCTAAAGCAGAATCCTCTCTTTCTTCCCCATCCAACTCTTCTCTTGAGAGGGAATTCCGAAGCTTGGCAGGATGGAAACAACAACAAAACATGATAAATTTCAAAAAACAGAACAGCATGGCAGGTCCAAATACTCATAACAATAAATACGAATGTGTTAAAATAATCTATTAAAAGATAAACACTCTCAGGGCCAGGTGTGGTGGCTTATGCCCGTAATCCCAGCACTTTGGGAGGCCGAGGTGGACGGATCATCTGAGGTCAGGAGTTTGAGACAAGCCTGACCAACATGGTGAAACCCCGTCTCTGCTAAAAATACAAAAATTAGCCTGGCATGGTTGCAGGCATGTATAGTCCCAGCTACTCGGGAGGCTGAGGCAGGAAAATCACTTGAACCTGGGAGGCAGAGTTTGTAGTGAGCCGAGATCATGCCATTGCATTCCAGCCTGGGTGACAGAGTGAGACTCTGTCTCCAGAAGAAAAAAAAAAAAAAAAAGGATAAATGCTCTCAGATTTTGTCTTTATACATCCAGCTACATGCTAATCTAGAAGAGACACACCTTAACAAAATTATGGAGAAAGGTTGAATCTAAAGGGAATGGGAAAAGACATAGTAGTCAATGCTAAAGAAAAAGAAAGCAAGAGGAGCAATATTAATATGAAGTAATAAAATTTCAGGCAAAAAAGCAGGAACCAAGAGGTTCAGAGCAAACTTTTTCTGTAAAATGGATAGTAAACACTTTAGGCTTTGCAGGGCACACAGTCTCTGTTGCAACAATTCAACTCTGCCACTGTAGCCCGAGAACATCTATAGATAATACATAAAACAATGAGTAAGCCTACGTTCCAACAAAACTCGGTAAAAACAGCTGGCAGGCCAAATTTCTCTTTTGCTGATTCCTTATTTATATCAAAGCCAAAATGATCTGTAAGGTATAATAATCAATAATCTTTGTACACCTGACAACATGTCTTTGAAATACCTAAATCAAAAATGGACAGAAATAAGAGAATTTGATAAATCCCCAGAAAAGTGGGGCTTTATAATCATGCTTTCAGAAGTGCACAGACCTACTGGACAGAGAGGAAGAGAGAGAGAGAGAGAGAGAGAGAAATATTCATGAACAATACAGCAAACTTTTTTTGTTTCAACGGCTTTTGGGGTACAAGTAGCTTTTGGTTACATGGATGAATTCTATAGCGATGAATTCTGAGATTTTAGTACACCTGTCACCTGAGCAGTGTACACTGTACCCAGTATGTGTGGGCACTTAGGTCATTTCCATATCTTTGTGACTATGGATTGCAGCACAGTAAACTTGATGATCCACGTATGTATATCTTTATAGATGCTCATCCCACCGTGCTTTGTTGGATCTTCATTTACTCCTTTTATTTTTTAAACTAGAGTGATCTGTCCTACCTCCAAATAGGCTTCACAAATAAAGACCAGGAACAAAAGCTCTGAATCTTCACTGCTTTGTACAGTCCTAGAGTTTGCACTTGTAGAATCCACTTGTCTTCTAGTATTATTCACATTCACTTGTCGGCACCAGGTTGGATCCTGAGATCCAGAGGTAGTGTGAGCAGGGTCCCTGCCCTCTGTTGGGGTGTGCATACCTGAGATTGGGAACTGTTTGGGTTCTGGCTCTCCTTGCCCAACACAGGTGCTTACTCCTGACCAGATAGTCAGGGCCCGGCATGGTCTGGTCCCCAGGCGGCCTCTGCAGACTTTTCACTAGCCCTTCTGCAATCTGGTCAAACGAGACCTTTCTGGCCTTGTCTTCTGCCCATGTGCCTCTGCCCATGCCGTTCCCCACACCTGGAATGCCGCTTTTCCTCCCCATCCCTCCCACCCTCCCCGCCACTGCACTCAGCCTTCAAATCCTTGATTGTTAACCTTCCTTTTCTAGGTGGATGTGATGTCTCTCTGTTCCTTGCCTCGCTGCCCCTCATTTATAATGCTCTTTTGCGATCACACCCTTTCTTCCTGTTGGACTTGGAGCTTTGCAGGCAGAGATGTGTCTCGGTCTCCTGGTGCCCCATGCAGAGCAGTGCCCATCATGGGTGCTAGGCAGTGCCTGTGGAATCCAGAGAAGGGAAGGAAGGCAGCATGGGGGGAAGACTCCCTGCGTGCCAGAGCAGAAGAGTCAGAAACCTATACCGCCGGTGACTTTGAAAATTAAGAACATCTATGTTGTAGGGTTGTTGTGAGAACTAGGTGTGCCTGGCACATGGCGGGCTCGAAGGACTCGTCAGTGATTAGTACTTTAGTCCCTTTCCAGTGATTCATCTTCATGGCTGCTCCTGATCTCATGTCACAGTTGGGGAACCTGAGGCCCAGAGAGGCTGAGGCATTCATCCCAGACACACAGCTAGAAGTGGCAGAGCTAGGATTTGAACTGAGGTCCTTGATTCCAAATCCCACAGGGAGGTGCACACTGTCCCAAGGGCCTGTCCTCAAACACACCCAGACACACTAGTCAGGGCCATCCGTGACGGCTCCAGAGTGTCGCCTTCCCGGCCAGTCTCCCAGGCCTGGCGCTGGGACCAACCACGTCCGTCTCATGCTAGGAAGTTGACTTGGTTTGGTCTCCTTCCTGCCCTTGTCATCCCTCCCTGGAGGAAGCTAACTCCCTCCCCACCATGCCAGGCTGTTGAACCCTCCTCTCGAGGGATCATGACATATCAGAGTCAGAAAAGGGGCCTCCTAAATCTTGTTAAAAACATAGATTCCCGGGCTCCACCCAGGACCCATGAATCAGAACCTCCAGGGGCGGGGCCTGGGAATCTGGACACCAGGGCAGGAGAAACACTGCCTCTTTAACCCTTTTATTTTTCAGTTGAGGAAGCTGGAACTCAGATGGGGCGTCTGGATTGCCACAAGGTCCAGTGAGCCTGAGAGCTGGGAAAACCCCTCTCTGGACTCTTACCTGGTCTGTGGCTTCTGTCACTTCCTAGCACTGTCCCTGTCCCTCCTGCCCCACCCCCAGCCTCAGAATCTCTAGCAGCCCCGTACAATGGAAGGGGTTGCGAACGGGTGTGCAGAGACTTTCTGGAAACCAAGCTCTGCTCTCAGACTTCCTGTGTCTTACAATGTTATCTTCAGAATAGGAAACTTTGCCCCATTTTTGCAACGCACATCCTTTGCCTGAGAGTTGGTGGTGGTGCTGGCCAGCCAGGGCGGGTCACTTTGCAGGCACAGGCAGGGAGTTGTTCCGACAGCGATGCGAGGAAGGACTCTCTCCCTTCTACCCACAAGAACAAATAAACAGACCATTTTGCAAAAATAATTCATGTTGGCTGGACTCACCAGGATTATTTGTCTCCGTTCCTTGGGCCTGGTGGTATCTAGGACGGGGGGCCCTTCCTCCGAGGCAGCAGCCCTAGCTATAAGGCCCTACCCTCCTGGATGACCTTGGATGAGTGATCTCTGCTCTCTGGGCCTTAGTTCCCTCTTCTGTAAAGGGAGGAAGTCAGGCTGAATGATCTCTAGCCCAGACATTCCCAAGGAATCCTTTAGATTCCCCTGGCTTCCTCCACGTTTCTTTGAAATACACACGCCCTTGCTGCTAGACGGTACATTCCACGGCACCCTGTATTCAGAGCTTTTACCAACCCAAGAGTGGCATGCCCACCTCACCCCATGACATTCACATGGTCCACTGGGGTGGTGTGTGGATTCCCCAGACACCAGAGTCCATTTTGAATTGGGAGCAAGGAAGTGACGCTCAGAACTCCCAGGCTGCGGCGTCTTCAGGCTTGCAGTCAGCTTAGCCCTAGGCGACTGCTCACCTCCTGCAGGCCAGCAGCAAAGAATGTTTGTGTTCTTCTTCCAGTCTGAAGGAGGGCTATTTTGATGTGAGAGAAAAAAATAATGCGTGTATAGCCCACTAAAGAACTTGGAACTGACCAGAAGGAAGGAATGATGTTTACAAAAACAAGAGTCTCCCTGATTTCCTTGGACTCCCCCGTTATTTTCTCCTCACTTCCACCTCCAGTGCCTCCCTCGCCGCACCATCAATCATTCCTCTGGTATGCCTGCGTGGGTGCATCCTTGCACACAGTAGGCGCTTAGCAAGCGGGTGAGAGGGGCCCTGTCTCCCAAGGAAACACCTCTCTGGCATCTCAGTGGCACTTCTGCTGGCTGAAACCCAAACCCACAATGAGTGGTTCTTGAAAACATCCTACCCACTCTTTCCCCTCAGGGAATTTGCTTCCAGGGTTTCTGGGTGGAGCTCCCTGTGTTCAAGGCCTGGGCAGCCCTCCGTGGTGGGCTGGGAGCACTGTCGGGAGGGGGCACTTTGGGGGAGGCAGAGGTGGTCAGACTCCAGCAAGAAGGACCTGCTGGAAGTGGTTCTTGGTGGGTCTTCACAAATAAGTGAGTTGGTCTGCCTGTTTTAGAGTAAATGCCATGAGAGGAAAGAGGGCTGAACTCAGTGGATGCTCAGATTCCAGACATATAGATAAAGAATCCCTTCCATCAACTGTACCGTTGATTAAGGGTCAGCTTCAGAACCCATGGTGTCTGTGGCAGAATGTCCATCTGGTGGTAGGATGCTTGCACAGTGCCAAGCCCCAACTGTGGTGTTTTTGTTGGTCTTACAATAGCAATTTTTGAAGCCCAAGGGGAAGATGCAGAGGAGTTGGTAGAGGGAGAGAGAAAAAGGAGTTCACCAATATACCTGGCTTCCCTGTCCCAAAGGAGGAGTTGTCCCCAAAGGACACAGCAGAGAGGTCCCTGCCAGTCTTGGGATCCCCTTCTGAGGCTGCTTCCTTCACGCAGTGGGTACAGTCAGGGTCTTGCTGAACCAGAAGATGTCCAAAGTGCCCTCAAGGCAAGCAGCAGCAGGGACCCCTTGCACAGTGGGCTCAGTGAGATCTGCTGAGCACCTCCAGAACTAGGAGATGGAAGGTGGAGGGGAAAAGAGCAATCTTCCAGTCTGGTGGCCAGGCCTGACTCCCTGCCCAAGGTCAGCATGCCACTTGGAGGGGCTCTGCACTCCTCAGGGGTCCTCAGGCTGGTGGGCTGCAGGGTAGCGCCAGGACAGGGGCACCCTGGGGAGACTGGCGGCTCTGGGTCTCCCTGGCGTGGCTCCAGCCCCCACGTGCCCAGAGACACAGGCAGTTGCTCCTGACTTGGTGCCCTTGGGGACTGGCCCAGCCGGAACCTGCCATTCTCTCGTCAGTGCCGCCTCCCCGACTTGGCAGGGCCGTCTTCTTGAGCTGGAGCAGCCCTCGGTATTTCCAGCTTGGCCCCCTGCCCACCTCTCTGGGGCCTTGCAGTCTGTCCCTCTCGGGCCAGGACCGACGCACCCTCTCCACGCGATGGCTTCACAGCCTCGCCCGGGGCCTCTTCCTGCCACTCCACACTCCCCAGCTTATCTGGGGCCCCTCACCTCTGTCCTCCCCAGGGTTGAAAATGCTGCTTCCTCCCAGGGAGAGAACCTGGGGCCCAGCTAACATGTAAATCACCAAGGAAGCCACAAACAGGCTGTCCTTGGTTTACCTACTGCAGTTAACGCCTGAGGGGTTTCCACACAGGGGTGGGGCCCCACCCTGCCCATTTGGAAAAGCCCGGGTTGGCAGAGCCCCCTGGCCAAACGCCCTAGGCAACGCTGCTTCTCGAAGATGGGCATGGAGATAACTGGGTGGCATGTTGGCATGCCAGAGCCAAGGGCTGCCACTCCTTCCTGGGCAGCCACTGACTACCAGAGCAGGGCTGAGGCGCCTCGGCCATCCACGGGACTTCCCTTCCAGATACACAGAGAAAGAACGCTGACAGCTCAGGGGCTCCTCACCAGTTCAGGCTGAGTGAGTGGTGGGTGATTGGAAAGGATACTGTCTAAGAAACCAGGTTTTGTGATTTCCAAATACTGTAGACTGTGATACTAACTGGATAATATTTCCCATTAGAGGTCATGCAGAGATCTGCTTTCGAGAGCAGATAAGAGCGATTTGTAATTGGTATGCCAGTTGTTTATACAGTGCTAATAGGATAAACAGTTCTCCTGAACCTTATTTATATTTTGCATTTGTTTATCAAAACTTTTTTTTTTTTACTTCGACCCAGCTGCTTTCGGAATTATTACAAACTCTGGATTTATGAGTCCTAATTAATGGTACTTTATTGTATGTGCACAATAATTTATCTTGGTGGGATGCGTGCTTTATCCGAAAGCCTCAGTATTTAGGGAAGGGAAGCCAAGAGACAAAAGCGTCCCTTCCTCCCTAGAGTATATGAAGATATGGGGCCAAGTCATCTGTCTTGTCACATCAAAAGCAGATATAACATGGAATGCAGAAAGCATGAGATTTAAAGATCTTTCCTAGACTATATATCCTAAGGTGCTGAGTCCTTGGAACTCACAGTTGACAGCTCGGTGGATACTGTGGGTAAGGTTGACATACTGTAAGCTGTGTATGGGCCCAGAGGAGGGAAATGACCAAAAGGATACGAGGATACTCGATGGCATTTACCACGTAAGTGTTTGTCCTTGCTATGATAGGTTGCTGCCATCATTTTTGTCCTTCTTTGATCTCACGGCTTCATTTTGTCTTCCATCCAGCTAGCAGCAAAGGTTCAGCATTGTTGCTGACATCAAGTACCCATTCTAACTTGTAACTTAAAAGGAGGGAAAGACCTTTATTACTTTTAGGAATTAAAGACATTGCTCAGATTCCACCCCTGGGTTTCATCGCCATAGGGCTCCATTTCACGCCAAGGCTGGTCCCCTTGTTTCTCGGGGTGTTTGTCCATGCAAAGGCCTCCCGAAAACTTGACCCAGCAAAGAGGGATCACACTCCCATCCTCTCCCTCACCACCCCTGAAGATGCTTGAATGACTTTAATAAGGCTGAGTTGCAGCCCTCACCCGTTATCCCCACTACCCCAGTCACCTGGCACTTTCCTTCAGCCAGCGAGGAGAAAGCGAGTGGATGAGGTGAGAAGCAGCACCTGCTGTGGCTCAGGCTCAGGACTTCTTTTTTTTTTTTGAGACAGAGTCTGGCTCTGTCGCCCAGGCTGGAGTGCAGTGGCGCAATCTGGCTCACTGCAACCTCCGCCTCCTGGGTTCAAGTGATTCTCCTGCCTCAGCCTCCCGAGCAGCTGGGACTACAGGTGCCCGCCACCATGCCCGGCTACTTTTTTGTATTTTTAATAGAGACGGGGTTTCACCATGTTAGCCAGGATGGTCTCTATCTCCTGACCTCGTGATCTGCCTGCCTTGGCCTCCCAAAATGTTGGCATTACAGGCGTGAGCCACCATGCCTGGCCAGGATTGCTTCTTAACTTTAAGTCTTGGTGTATCCCTTTCCAGCTAGTAAGAATTACCAGAGGGGAGAGCTCATTGATTTCACTGATTACTCCCTTCCTACACAAACACACAGACCACTGCCTTACTTGATGGGGGAAGATCTCCCCATTTCACAGACAAGAGAAACCGAGTCGCATTGTGGCTTTATGATGATGGGGGCATGCAGGTTGGGTTGGTGCTATGGGATAGAGTTGGGAAAAGCGACTTCTGGGTATTCGGGTTTTCTGCTGTTATTTTTAACTCTGGTGTTAGACGTCCTTTCTTGCAGCAGTAGCCACAACACAGGGCTGGGATGTTGTGCGACACTTGATGTAACTCAAAAGTCCCGGCCTGCAAGTTCCCCATTGAGGAGGAAGTGGTTAGGTGGCCAGGAATGCAACCTGCGCCTCCCAGATTAATTAATAATTGAGAGCTGGCCCCCAGCCAGACGGAGCTGAGAGAGATACAGTGAACAAAGAGTGGTTAACTACAGTGGGGGAAGGAAAAGTTTGACTTTGCCTGTGGCTAAAAGGGAAATTCACAATGGCCATGATTTATGGGCTGAATTACTCAGGATCCTCCTTAGTGGGCATGTGCTCTAGGAATGCAGACGCTGGCGGCCTGCAGGGCCATTTGTGCCCATAGGGAAGGGAGGTGGAAGGGATGGGGGGCAGGGGGCAGGCGCCAGCCTCGTAGAGGAGGTGCGAGTCACACCCGTGGGAGATGTCAGGGAGAGAGGGACTGTGCTGACTGCCTGTTGGAACTAGGTACAGGCTAGAAGTTGAGCACCGTCCAGGACGCACTCTGTGAAGAAAAATGGTGGCAGGAAGAATGGCTGAGGGTCTGGCTGCCCTGGGTTTGGATTGGGGCTTGTCAGCTGTGTGACTTAGGCTGGGGGTTTAACCTCCCTGAGCCTTCATTTCCTCCTCTGTAAAATGATACCTGCCTCCTAGGATTGTTCTCAGCATTAAATGAGATGGGATATGTGGACATAGATGCTCAGTAGCCACTGGATTCCCACAGGAGACCCAGTGAGAACAGAGGGTGTCTGAAGCAACCTAAACAGGGTCCCTATTAGTGAATCTGTGCCAATGTTTGCTGGGCCCATGCATGTAAGTTGCCTGCTGGGTAGACCCCAGCAAGGCTTCTGTGTGATTCAGGAAAGGCACCCCCTCCTCTCACCTATCACACAGGTCCCTGTAGCTGCAAACAGCCCTCCGGAGGGGGAAACAGTTCTAGAAGGCACTTGGGCATTGCCATCATCGAGTTCAGCCCAGATATCTCCCTGGGACTCTTGTCTTTTCTAGAAGAAATCCAGAATTATGAACTGGATCATGGAAAACATGGCATGCCCATATTCACTGAAAAGTTAACCTTGGCAATAGAAGACCAAATAGAAGCCGGCTGACAGTTGTGATCACTGCCCTCATGTTATTGCTGTGTTGGTGTTAGTCACACAGTGTGTGCTCTTATCCAGACACAGGCTAAAGAATTACTCTGAGAAATATGAAACTCTTACTGAGATAATGATTCAACTTCTTCAAGATGCTGGGTGGGAGGCAGTGGCATTGGAAGGAGCATCTGATCCTGCTTTGTCATTAACCTTGTGGGCCGTGGGGTAGTCACCAAACCTCTGTGAGCTTTATATTCCATAAGCTAAAACAAGGTCATTTATGAATGGGCTTGTAGATTTGGGAAACCTTCCACAGTTCAAAAGAACATCCCACCATCACCATCAATGAGGATAGAACTGCCTTCTTGGCATGGGCTGTGGGAACCAAGCTTGGCCTCCTTCTGCCTTGGAAACCAGTCTTGGACTTGGGATAGAGGTGTGGGTCCTGGGGTCTCTGTGGGGCTGTGTCTGCCTATTAGCCTGGTGGGATGGATATACTGGTTGGCTCCCTCCCTCCTTTGCACCCTTCACCCCTGATCATTGTAACAAGCCAGTTCTTTCCTGGCAGCTTGGGAGCTTGGGCATGGATGCGTCAAGCAGCTTCAACTTGCCTGCACAGTAGCACAGTCACAGAGAATAGACGGGTGGCCATGGCAGAGCCATGTACTTCTGCCAAGCCGGTAGGGCATTTTGCAACATTTTTGTTGGGAACGCTTAAGTCTCATGTTACTGCATTCTGTGCAGCAAATATTAGTATTTAATTGTGGATTAATAATCTCTCTAGTCAATATTAGCTTTTTGTTAATTATAAAGCATTCCGGTTTGTTCCAGAAACACACAAGAATGATCGAGGCAATCCTCACTTTAAGAAAATTCAGTATATAGGCCTCTGCGTTCACCAGAGAGGTGTGGATCATGTATTTTTGTATAACAAAAGGCTATTTTAAAGGAAAGGATTTAATGCAGGAATTATTATCTAATGTCCCACCTTTGTACTTTTAATTTTGGAGTGATTATCCCAAGCTGCATCTTTTTTTTTTTTTTTTTTTTTTTTTGGAGACAGGGTCTTGTTCTGTTGCCCAGGCTGGAGTGCAGTGGTGCCACCACGGTTCACTGCAGCCTCGGCTTCCGGGGCTCAAGCAATCCTCCCACCTCAACCTCTAGAGTAGCTGGGGGACTACAGGGGCATGCCATCATGTCTGGATAATTTTTTATTTTTTTGTAGAGATGGGGACTTGCTATGTTGCCAGGGCACATCTTGAACTCCTGGGCGCAAGTGAACCTCTCACCTTGGCCTCCCAGAGTGCTGGGATTCTAGGCATGAGCCACCATATCCAGCCTACATCTTTAGTGTAAATCGAGGCAGGTATATTTGATTTGCAAAGGTCACCTGATTCTGTCTAGTTGGTAAATTAACAACCAACTGGTGTTAGATATGAAGCTTACATTTGAGAGCTTTGCAAATAAGAAAACCAGCTTATCCACCCATTCTTTGGCTCTTCCATTCAAAGCTATGTTCCCTGTTCCATTTACTTTCATAGACTTAGCAAGCCAGAGAAATTAAATCCACCCCCATGGCCAGGTAAGATGACTTGTAGGCTTTAGGCGATTTTATTTTATTTCATTTTATTTCGAGCCACTGAAACAAGGCTCACACATAGTAAGCTCATTTGCCATTCTGTTAACCAGGCTGCATCAGGAGGATCAGCAAATGGGGACAATGGTTCTCCTCGCCTACCTAACATCCTTACCTCTGAGCATCAGTAGTACTCTCTGTTAAATGGCAACAATATTGCCACAGTGCCTTTTTCAAACCTGGGGCTGGGTTTGAAAGGAGGCAGATGACTTTTCAAAAGCCCTTCCAGCCTTTGAGTTTTTATATTCAGCTCTGCATTGCCGAGAGCACCTCTGTTAGGCAACATAGTACCAGGTCCTTGGGGAGGAGAGGGGAGATCAAGCCAGCTGAATCCCAGGCCAGCCTGCTGGTGGATGAATTGGATGGAGACACGTACCCTTCTGTTGACAGCATAAATTTGAGTGTCACAGAAGAGGGGTGTGTGATTCAGACCCAGGGGCTGAGGAAGGCTTTCCAAAGGAAGTGACAGTGGTGTCTGGATGGTTAAGCAAGTTTCTGACAAGTATTAGGGAATGGGGAAAGAAACTCATGGTCATCGAGTGCCGGGTACTGTTGTCAAGCCCTTCTCGAAAACCCCTTAACCTGTGAGTTAGGTAATCACCTAGAGGAAACCAGCCCCTGGCAGGGCCGACTCCGCGGGTGTTGGATGTGTGGGGTAACTGAGGGCTGCTGCTCAGCAGAGGTCTCTGCTTAACTTAATGCTGTGCTTTCACCATCTTGAATATCTTCCTAATTTTGGGACAAGGGGCCCTGCGTTTTCATTTTTCACTGGGCCCTCAAAAGTAGGTAGCTGGTCCTGGTTCTCAGAGATGTGGTCACCTGCCCACGGTAACATAGCTGTGAAGATTTGCACCAGTTCACCTCTCCATGATCTGTAGTCTCAGGAAGCATTCCAGATCAAGAGAGTGGATGGATGAAATTCACACTGGGTGGGGTGTTCAAAGCCCAGGGAGCTAAGCGGCCTGGTGGCAGGAGATGGTGAGGCCAAGGATTTGAGGGAGCTGGGCTGTGGGTACCTTACCTGGTTACCCCCTGGGACATTTCTACACCAGTGTGGGTGCCTGTTCCTGAGAGCTGAGACAGGCTAATTGAGGGCAATTTTTAGGTACTTTGCTTTTATGGCTTTATATTAGGTCCAAGAAGAAGTTTAAGGCAGGAGGTTTGCCAATAAAACACATTGTATTTGGGAAATAAAAGACAATTAGAGGTGCCTCAAGTTCTCTCAGCTCTGGGAACCTGCAAGATGAAGAATGTGCCCAAAGAAGGGCTTTTTTTCTTTTTTTGAGATGGAGTCTTGCTCTGTTGCCCAGTGTGCAGTGGCGCAATCTTGGCTCACTACAACCTCTACCTCCCGGGTTCAAGCGATTCTCCTGCCTCAGCCTCCCAAGTAGCTGGGATTACAGGCATCCGCCACCACGCCCAGCTGATTTTTGTATTTTTAGTAGAGACAGGGTTTCACCATGTTGGCCAGGCTGGTTTCGAACTCCTGACCTCAGGCAATCCACCTGCCTTGGCCTCCCAAAGTGCTGGGATTGCAGCCGTGAGCCACTGCGCCCGGCCGAGAAGGGCTTTCTTGAAGCCTACCATCATCTGCTACAAACTAGCATCCCTGCACCTCTGATGCACGCCCAGGCTGTCCCTATCTGAACCCCCAAAGGGCCAATTTTGTCTCTGTGGTCTCAGATTAACCAGGGACTTCAGGATTGGGTTCAGTTGGTGAACTTGGGCATTTAATGCCTGAGATGAGAACTCAGGCCCAGCCTGATGTAAGAACCAGCGCGGCCTGATGTAAGGCCGGTGCGGGCACTGGTTTATATGTGATCCCAGCAGTTTGGCCATAAGCAGTGCAGACCCATGGAGCTGGGAGGATTTGGGGGCCCCTTCCCATTTCACAACTGCCACCTGGGGACAGAGGTACCCAGCTTCATTGTCTTGCACACTGTTATTTTAGAACCTTTCCAGGGGCAATAATGAAAGCAAGGCTTTCCCACCCCAGGTGGTCTCTGAGTAAGAAAACAAACAAACACACTCCAGAGTCTGACTTTATGATAAAACAAAAGAGGACTTGGAATGGGAGCAAAGTTCAGAGGCTTTGTTACAGAAACTGGTTCCTTCTCAAAACGTGGGCTGATTTTATAATCTGCTTATCTTGCCCTGGCTCTCCCTTTCCACCCTCCTTCCCTCCAGGACACAGGGAACCAGAGTTCCCCCACCTGGGCTCCTTTCCTCCCCAAGGGCCTGAGGGGGTTCCCTGCCTTGCTTGCCAGGTGGTCTTCTCCTTTTCAGGCTTAAGTAGTTGCAGTTTCTTTTAAGAGGGCAGCACCACTGTTTCTGGCACAGAGTCTGATGGATGAGTCCTCTGATGGAGGAGACAGCTCTACCACCAGCCTCCGTGTGGCTCTTCGAAGCTATAGCTGCCTGCGGAGAGTGTAGTGAAGGGAGCTTGTACCACAGAGCCCCGGGACCTGGAGAGAAAAGCCATGCTGTCTGGGCCCAGGGAACCTGGAACAGTCTTAGCGGGTGGGAGACGATCTCTTCGGCATGGCCAGACGGGTGAGCTGCAGGTGGAGGGCAGGTAGAGGCGTGCTGATGGGAGTGGGGCCTCCGGTTTCATCCTCTGGTGGGTCCCCTTGCCCGTTGGAGTGGTAAGGCCTAATAGCTCCTGGGGAAACGGTCTATGGAGGAGACACTGAGCAGGTCTGTGTAGTAGGAGGACCTGGGTGAATAAAAAGCTTGTTTTGTGTCAGGGTTGCAAGATGAGTTCATCTGTTCAGGATTTGTTTGAATACTGCAAGAGATAAAAGAATGGAAACCTTACCCATCACAGCCCAGGCCGCCACTTTGTTCTGCCAGAGAGGTGGGGCCAAGCAGGCTGCAGTCAGGACGCTGAGGCTGAAAGAAAGGCATTTCTGCGGAGAAAAGCCTGCAGAAAACCCTTGGCCTCCAGAGAGCTGGGTACAGCCCAGCTAGGTGGCCACTGACAGGATACCCCAGATCACTCCTAAACCCCTCCTGCGACTGGGGTACTCTGAGGACCACCCAAGAGAGCTAAGGGAGCATATGAGGCAGCACCAAGGTGGGCTCAGGGTCGGGATTCCTGCGCTGCACTCTGACTTTGGGTCTGTCCTGAGGATGGGGATGATTCTGCCTCCTGGACTTGCACAGTTCAAAAAGGATCATGAATGAAGCGTGTAGAGCGCCTCCCACTTCCCTGGGACTAGCCAGGGCTAGCAGCCCTTTCCCAAGATCAATTATTATGATTGTAGCCCATCTACAAAATACTCATTTTTGTATTTTAGAAGGGTAGAATGCTTGAGTGTGGGGGAGAAACTACACTCAAAAGCCAAAAAGTGTGTTTCCAGGGCTGCATAGGGTACCAGAAATAGCTGTTAAGGTGTGATATTTGAAAAGCCCACCGCCCTCCTAGGAAGATGGGCAGCATGTCGTGGGGCAGTGTCATTAGCACTGTCACCTTCGAGGATCCCTCTTCACGTCCAGTGTTTGCAGAACCCCCACGTGGCTTGGAGTGGATGTGGCTAGCTTCTTATAGCATGGTCTCTGTGCCATTGCCCTGAAGTCTTCTGGGATTTTGCAGCCCACAGGTTGCAGCCACAGGAGTAATGCAAAGAGTCCACATCTCTAAGCCTAGATAGATGGAAGCTCAAATCCCAATTCTGCAGCTTCCTGGCTGAGAGGTTGGGGTATGTTTCCGGACTTTCAGGCCTCAGCTCCCTCATCTTAAGATGGGAGAATTAACATATGTTCAGGTAGTGCATTTAAAGGGTTTCAGACACTGCCTGGTATTTGGTAAAGGTTTCTTAAATGTGAGCTAGTTTATTATATTATTATCATGACTATTATTATTTCCCCTTGATTCTCAGCTCCACTGGCACATATTATGTTTGCAGGTGTTACTACTGAATATGAATACCCTTATGAACTATACAGGCTGAGTCAATCTATCATATAATTTATATACACATGTAGATAAGGCTGCCTGATAGTAATAATATTAGTAATCATAATAGCTGTTAACTTATGCAATGCCTATTTTGAGCCAGGCATTATTTGACACACTTGAAATTAATCCCAGCACTCTGATGAAGTAACCACTGATTGCATCCCTGTGTTACAGGTTAGGAAACTGAGGCCTAAAAGGGTGAAGTCACTCGTCCAAGATTTCACAGCTGCTGAGTGGCAGAGCTGGGATTCACATGCAGGCACCTTTGCTCCCTAGTCCATGCTTTTAACCCTGTGCAGGAGACATCCTGGTCCCAGCTGTGTCGCTCATTTCCACTGTGACCTTGGCAAGTCACTTCACCTCTCTGAGCCTGTTTTTGCGCCTTGGCCATGTGGACGGCATGTTCCTCAGTCTCCCTCCTCCTGGTTCTGTCATGCTGCCCTCCTGTTCCCATCACACTCCCTGTCTTAGGGGCATCCCTCCACCCCCAGCCGACTAGCTGAGCGGCTGTCTGGAGGGTGGTGGCCAATGTAGAGACCAGCCGCCAAAAGAGCCCCTGAAGTGGGCCCTGTGCAGGCAGGCTGCGGTGGTGGCCAGACCGCCCGTGATGTAATGACCGATTAGGAACTTCCCCTTGGAAGCCCGGCTTCCTCTAGGAGCCAAAGGTGCTGGAGCTGAGGTGGGGGGTGGGGAGGGGTGGGTGGGAGCGAGTAAGAGGAAACTCCTGTCAGCTGGGCCCAGCTTTTGGAAAGAGTTCAGCAGAGAGGCTCGTTCTAAGCTGTTGACCATTAACATGGCCCTGTACACATTCCTTGTCTGCTTTTACTGCCGGAGCCCGGTGGATAAAGAACTGGTCTTCCCCTCCCTTCACAAAGAAAAGAAAAAGAGCCTCTAATTAATGCTGCATCTCTAGACTTGCTGCAAAACCTGAAGCCATTTCTGCAGCTTAAAATGACAAAGGAGAGTTAAGTGGAAACTCCTTTTTCCCTCTAAGTTTGATAACAAAAACTACTTATCTAATGGGCAAACAAGGCTTTAAAAGGGGTGTTAGGTTAACCAGATGCAGGGCCACGTAATTACTCCCAGGCCTGGGAGCCACAGATGAAAAGCTGCCGGTTGGACTGGAACTTGAAGCCACAGGCATGACACGGGACAGAAGAAAGGAGTTTTCCAGGAAGGCAGGAGGCCTCAGTGCAGCCCCGTGCAAAGGGGATTGGAAAAGCCAGCCCTGGGCCCCTTTTCAGCTCTGCCACCAACTTGCTGGGTGACCCTGGGCAAGTCACTTAACTTCTCTGGGCTTCTGAGACTTTGAGTATCTCTTCTTCGCTCTCGGTAGGGTCTGGGCCTGTCTGCCCTTGTTTCAGGCCCATCAATGAGGGGCTGAGCAGGCCCTTTTGGTCCAGCCCTGGGAGAGCCAGGGAGGTTGCTATGGCCCAGGTGGGTGTGAAGCAGCAGCAAAGACTTGGAAGGTGAAGGAGTAGGGACCGCCTGCTCCCCTGCTGACCTAGACCCCTGAAGACCCAGAGGACTCGGGCTGAGCCTCCCACGGATGCCCTGAACCTTTGAGTCTAAGCTGGGCACAACGCTGGTTCCTTCAGGGGTGGCTGAGTCCAAGGCAGTCTGGCCAAAAGGAAAGCGGGGAGCCTGAGGAAAGCAGGCTGCAGTTTATGCTCAGGCTCTTGGAGCATGCAGCCCACGGGGGAGCACACAGGAACGTTCCTGCCCTTTGTTTTGACAGAGAACTGCTGATTCGAAGAAGCGAAAAGGCTTTTCTTGGGATTTCAGCACTCCCCGCCTCCCTCAGACTGCAGTCAGCTCCCTTGGTGCCCCTGCACCCCCAAAAAATTACATGTTGGGCTCGCAGCACCCTCCCTGGGCAGAGAGGCGTAGAGAAAAGAATGCCAGCCATCAGAGGGGCTGATTTCTGTGCAGGGGAGAAGGCCTATTGTTGGGACCAGTCACCACCTCCTCCTCGGCGCAGACAGCCACCACCCTCTGGTGGCAGGAATGTGGGTGCCACCGGGAGGGAACAGGGCTTGTCCCCTGGGCCACTGTGGAGCCCTGCTGGGGCCACTCTAGGACAGCCACAGGACATTGCCACTTTCTTCTTTTTAATTTTTTCAAGGTATCATACCTAAAATGAAATCCACCGTTCTTTAAGTATCCAGGGTGTGGCTTTTTACAGCACAGATGCCCAAGTTCCCATGGTTCCACTCAAGAAATAAGATATTTCCATCATGCTGGAAAGTTCTCTTGTGCCTCTTCCCAGCTGTTCTCCCTCTCCCCAGGGGTAACCACTATTCTGATTTATTTTATTTTATTTTATTTTATTTTATTTTATTCTTTGAGACGGAGTTTCGCTCTTGTTGCCCAGGCTGGAGTGCAGTGGTGCAATCTTGGCTCACTGCAGCGTCCGCCTCCTGGGTTCCAGCGATTCTCTGCCTCAGCCTCCCGAATAGTTGGGATTAAGGCGCCCGCCACCACACCCGGGTGATTTTTTTGTATTTTTAATAGAGATGGGGTTCTGCCATGTTGGCCAGGCTGGTCTCAAACTCCTGACCTCAGATGATCCACCCACCTCAGCCTCCCAAAGTGCTGAGATTACAGGCATGAGCCACCATGCCTGGCCACTGTTCTGATTTACATTGCCGTAGATTAGTTTGCCTTTTCAAGAGTTTTGTCTTGGTGGAAACACACCGCGAACCCTCTGTCTGGCCTCTTGTGCTCAATGGGATGCCCTTCAGATTCATGCACCTTGTTGCAGGTTTCGGTAGCTTGTTCCTTTTTCTTGGTGAGTAGTGTTCCATTGGCTGGATGTGCCTAGTTTTTGTTTATTGGTTTTCTGTTGATAGATATCTGAGCTGGTTTCTGGGTTTGGGTGGTTAGGACTAGAGCTGCTAGTCCTAGCAACATTAACTAAATCATGGAAATTTAGAGCTGGGGAGAGTAATGATCTCATTGTTCGGATGGGAAGACTGAGGCCAGAGGAGGGAGATGACCTGCTGGATCAGGGCCAGGAGGCAGGACTCCTCCCAGGCTAGTGCCACTCTGCCAGATCCACCCCAGACACAGCTCCTCTCCTCCTCCCCCTGGAACCCTCCCAGCAGGACCCAGAGTCTGGCTGGGAACTAGGCCAGGCCCTGAGCAGGGGGTAGTGAGCGGGAGTTTCGGTCAGAGCTCGGTCATCTTTGATGTTGTTCACTCGTGTCTGACTCCCTGGTATTTATTTGCAATTAAAGAGCTGGTTCCTAATTAGGCTGATGGCCGTGGGAGATGGCGGTACCACAGCCTAGGAGCCACGAGGAGAAAAAGATCCTTCTGTAAGAGACTGTCCCCTCACCTGAGTGGCAGCCCAGGCTTGTGACTGAGAGGCACAGGGGGAGGGGGCTGTGCAGCTGTGGGAAGTACAGAGTGGGGACCATGGGTTAGGGGGTGCCCACCTTCTCACTCATAGTGTTGCAGAGCATGTCAGCTTGTGTTGGACACACCGCATGAAATCTGAATGCACGTATGTGTGTGAGAGAATGGAGCTAAAGCAGGGCTCATTCTAACACCTCTTTCACCACAGGTGCCAGGCTAGGGGCTAACCCCTAACATTTGTAAAGTGCTTTGCGGTTTGCAAAGGGCCTTGTCATCCACAGTCCTATTGAGACCTTCCATGGCGGTGACCCTGGGCCATGACCCCCAACCCCACTAAAGATCCCTGGCCTCTGAAGGGTAAGGCCAACACTGGAGCCCGTAAACAAGGCACCTCCTTCCTTCTGCACCCACTTGATTTTGCCAGAGTTTCCAGAAAATTCAGAGATGGACTGTGGTGAGTGGGGTACTTAATTATTGAATCAGTCCTTTTACAAATACAGAGACTGAGGCTTGGAGACGTTTAGCAGTTTATCGATGGCCACATATCCAGTCAGTGGTGGCAGCCTTAGGTCATTCTCACTGTGAAACCTTTTGGACCATGCGGCATGGATTAGAGTAGAATTCTGGGCTCTCAAGTTCTGGCCCTAGGTCTGCCACCTGCTGCTGTGTGTAGTTGGGCAAGTCCCTCGACGCCCCCCAGGATGCTGTCTTTGGGGCACCAGATTATTAGACTCCATTAGGGGTCCCAACAGGCCAGTCTCAGGACCAAGTTTTCATTGGTCCATGGTGACAGAAATAAAAATAAGTTAGAAAATAAGTCTGTACATGGCAAAATAAAGCAGTGGTGGTCTGGGTGAGCAGTGGCTCATGCCTGTAATTCCAACACTTTGGGAGACCAAGACAGGCAGATTGCTTGAGCCCAGGAGTTTGAGACCACCCTGGGTAACATGGCAAAACCCGGTGGTGTGTGCCTCTAATGCCAACTACTTGGGAAGCTGAGGAGGGAAAATCGCTTGAGCCTGGGAGGTCGAGGCCGCAGTGAGCCATGACTGCACCACAGTACTTCTGCCTGAGTGACAGAGTGAGACCATTGCTCAAACAAAAACAAAAACGAAGCAGCGGTCGCCCTGTGTCATTCCCAACTCCCCTGTTAAAAACGTGTTGGTTTGTGGAAGCCTGAAGTGTTGGGTCTCACTGGATAAGATAATGTCAGCGGATACTCGAGCTCTGACGCCCTGGGACTGAGAGTTGAGTGGGGACAGGGAGGCTGAGTGGGTGGCTTACCCTCTGGATCAGACAAGAGACCCCAGTTTTTGCCCACCACCCTTCAGTGCCCTAGGGCCTGAGCCCAGCAGCCTACCTGCTGGGCAGGATTCCCTGTGGGGTGTGGGGTGGGGGCAATGTCTAGGCACTGGGACATATTTTATTTCCTGTCCCCTTCCCTTTTATTAGGTTGGTGCAAAAGTAATTGAGGCAGGAGGGTCACTTGAGCCCAGGAGTTTAAGCCCAAACTGGGCAACAAAGCAAGACCTCATCTCTACAAAAAAGCTTTTGAAAATTAGCTGGGCCTGATGATGTACATCGTAGTCCCAGCTATTCAGGAAGCTAAGACAGGAGGATTGCTTGAGCCCAAGGAATATATGCAGCCCTGGGATAGATGGAGACCCACCCCACCCCTTACCAGTCAGAGAGTGTAGACCAACTGGGGGGCACTGACCAGGAGCGCAGACACCTGTTAAGGCCAAGGGAGGGGCTGCAGTTCAGGTGCCCCAGGAAGGAGAGGTCAGAGAGGGCTTCCCAGAGCGGCAGTCTGTCTCCCTGAATTTGGGAGACATGGCCAGGAGCGCAGGCCTGATGAGGTGTAACCCAGTCTTTTCAACCAAGGAAGCCGCAGGGGATGGGGCCTGGCTTAAGCCCAGGGTGTCCCTCAGCTGGATGGCTGGGGCAGGCAAGGCCTGAAGGCGGCTCTATGGGTTCATCCCCAGTCATAGGGTACCATAAGGTGCACTGGGGCTAGGCTGGGGACATGAGTTTTGACTGGGGGGATGGAAGGAGTTTGGCCTGGCTGGGGTGGGGGGAACTGAGAGGAGGGGGATAGGAAGTCCCACCTGTCCTTGAATTGAAAAACTTTCTTTTCTTTTCTTTTTTTTTTTTTTTTTTTTTTTGAGACAAGGTCTCACTCTGTCATCCAGATTGGAATGCAGTAGCACAATGACTGTTCCCGGTAGCTTCAATCTTGGGCTCAAGCAATCCTCCTGTCTCAGCTTCCCAAGTAGCTGGGACTACAGATGTACACCATCATGCCCACCTAATTTTTAAAAGTTTTTTTAGAGATGAGGTCTTGCATTGTTGCCCGTGCTGGGCTTAAACTCCTGAGCTCAAATGAGCCTCCTGCCTCAGCCTCCCAGAGTTCCCAGCCAGAAACCTTTTGGAAGCTGGGAAAGAGAAAGTCGCTTCCCCCGCCCGCTGTGCCCCTGTCCTTCCCCAGCTAGACTCTCCCTTTTTTCCATGGGTGGGGTAGAGCTGTCACTCTGTGGCTGGGCAGCTGTCTCAGAGTCTTGTCTGTGAAGAGGTGCAGCAGTGACCTCTCCCTCAGTGAGACAGTAAATGAGTCCTCCAAGAGTGGGGATAGTGACACCTCAGCTTGTAAACAGTAACCTCTAGGGCTCATGGACCATGAGAGCAGTCATGCTTACAGATAGGGAAACTGAGGCTTAGGGAGGGAGAGGGACTTGCTCAGTGTGCAGGTTTTAGGAAGGAGCCAGGACAGAACTCTCTCTGGAGTGTGGAGAAGAGCTCCCCTCTAGAGTGTGGCCTAGCACCAAGGCAGCCCCAGCATTCACTGGTGTATACCCTGGGCCTCAGTTTCCTAACCTGTGGAATGGGCTGCTAGCAGAGGTGAGACGAGGCTGTTGTGAAGAACGGGCCCAGCTCGTAGAAGGCACTCATGGATGCCGTTGCCCGTCCTGTCTCCCAGCATACTCCAGGCGTCGCTTCTTTGCATCCCCACCTTGCTGTGCCTGACACACTCGTGGAATTCTTGTTGGTTGGTGGGCAGTGTGGGTGCTGAAGTTTCGTGGCTAGGCTGGCATGGTGCTGCTTTTCTGGCCCTTGGGGACTCCCAGACCTGTGCCAGGTAGATGGCTGGGGAGAGGGGCACTGGAGTGGGGTGGCTGGAGCTCAGAGTCTGGCTGTTCCCAGCTGCCCACCTGCTGGGACTGGCCTGATGCTTGCAGCCTGGTGACCTCCCAAGGGCTTGAGCTGTCTCTGTCACTATTGCCCGCTGGCTAAGGGGCAGTTCTGTCGAGGGCAGGATGCAGGACCTCTTCCTCCTCTCCTGACCATCAGCTGGAAGCATCAGAGGCCTCGCTGGAGACTCTGAGGCAAAATGATCCAAGCTGCGGGCTGGTGTGAGGACTTGGATTACCCCCCAGCAGACTTGGGGACCTGTGTCTGGGACCTCAGTGCCAGGCCCAGGGCAAGGGGCACACTCATGAAACCTGTATCCAGCCCAAAGCCACAGCTGAGCAGTCAGCCTCCAGGAGGCCCCTGAGGCAGACAGCCTCCTGCTGGGTGGCTGGGCGGGCCTCCCAGTGTGTAAGGGGATGTCAGGGGCCCTGCCACCCTGTTCTTCTGGGGCTTCTAGGCAGGGGCAAGACCAAGGCAAAGGCGGCCAGAGCTGGCCTCACTCAGGCTCCCAGGTGAAGCTGTTAGAAGTGTTGTCCTCTGGGATTTGGTTGGACTTTGATCCGTTTTCCTCAGAAAAACAGCCATGAAGTGCTTTGCTTTGCTCTGTCAAGCCTCCAGCAGAACGCCTCCCTCTGCACAGGCCCAGGCCAGAGACCTGTGTGGAAGCAGGCATGGCAGGCAAATCACGTCACCTCACTGGGCAGTTATAGGTGCCTGCCTGCTTCTCAGAGCTGTGAGCTCAAAGGAAAGGCCAGATGTCAGAATCTGAGAAGCTGGCCACATGAGAGCAGGGAGCACCCTGGCCTGTGTTGGTCTGAACTTTGGTCTCAGAAAATTGTTAAACTCCTCCAGACACACAGATGGCCCGAGTCAGAGTGACAAGGGATTTCAGTAACATCTTAGCTACCCCTTTGCTATACAGTGGGGAAACTGAGGCCCAGAGAGGAGCAGCACACACCTTCGATTGCTGGGCAGCTCCAGAGCCCTTAAGGAGCCATTTTCTTTGTCATTTAGGGACCCTCAGCTCCTCTGCCATGCAGAAGTAGCTGCAGTTCTGGTACAAACCTGCATTTCCTGCCAAGAAAGCCAACTCAGGTGGGCGGTACCAGGAGGCTAAGGCTGAGGCAGGGAGCAGTCAAGCAGTCATATTTATAACAAGGCCACCACAGGAATCCCACTGCTCCAGGCCGGAAGGGATCCTGGGGGCAACTCCTCCCACCCCCAGCCCGCCTCCCCGTGCTTGAGTCCTCTAATGTGATTTCAACCTCCCCCACCATCCCCCAATAGCCTAACCCTACTCTGTCAGGTTGAGACTTGGACTAGTGGGTTCAAATTCTGGCGGGGTGCCCTCCTCTGTAGAACGAGGAGAAGGTGGCGTCCTTGCAGAGTGATCGTGAGGACCAAGTGAGTCCTGTGTGCTGTGAAGAGTAAGAAGTACAGTGCTCCACGCCGGGTCCGTGATGGTTGCTCCACAGTCAGCCCCTCCTTTGGGGGTGTGCAGGCAGTTGTCTGTCTCTCCTGCTAGCATGAAGAGGCAGGGGCAGGGTGTGCAGGGTTCATGTCTGCGTCCGCAGCACCAAGCACACAACAGGTGCTCTCTGGCTTGCACTCTGTGGCTCATAACCTTTGTTTTCTCCTTTGTGTGAGTTTGTGTGTGTGTGAAAGAGATGTCCCGTTGTGCGCCATATTTCCTGAGGACAACCTGGCACACAGTCGGTGCCCACATGACTGCTGAATGCTGGAAACCTTACCCAGCTCCCACTGTGCAGACAGCAGTGCCCACCTCCGCTCCTCGGTGCCTCCCACCTCCCCACCCAGAATAACGCGGCGGTCCCTGTGCTTGTCCCGCAGACGCCAGCATGTCTCCGGACGCCACCAAGCCGAGCCACTGGTGCAGCGTGGCGTACTGGGAGCACCGGACGCGCGTGGGCCGCCTCTATGCGGTGTACGACCAGGCCGTCAGCATCTTCTACGACCTACCTCAGGGCAGCGGCTTCTGCCTGGGCCAGCTCAACCTGGAGCAGCGCAGCGAGTCGGTGCGGCGAACGCGCAGCAAGATCGGCTTCGGCATCCTGCTCAGCAAGGAGCCCGACGGCGTGTGGGCCTACAACCGCGGCGAGCACCCCATCTTCGTCAACTCCCCGACGCTGGACGCGCCCGGCGGCCGCGCCCTGGTCGTGCGCAAGGTGCCCCCCGGCTACTCCATCAAGGTGTTCGACTTCGAGCGCTCGGGCCTGCAGCACGCGCCCGAGCCCGACGCCGCCGACGGCCCCTACGACCCCAACAGCGTCCGCATCAGCTTCGCCAAGGGCTGGGGGCCCTGCTACTCCCGGCAGTTCATCACCTCCTGCCCCTGCTGGCTGGAGATCCTCCTCAACAACCCCAGATAGTGGCGGCCCCGGCGGGAGGGGCGGGTGGGAGGCCGCGGCCACCGCCACCTGCCGGCCTCGAGAGGGGCCGATGCCCAGAGACACAGCCCCCACGGACAAAACCCCCCAGATATCATCTACCTAGATTTAATATAAAGTTTTATATATTATATGGAAATATATATTATACTTGTAATTATGGAGTCATTTTTACAATGTAATTATTTATGTATGGTGCAATGTGTGTATATGGACAAAACAAGAAAGATGCACTTTGGCTTATAATTCTTTCAATACAGATATATTTTCTTTCTCTTCCTCCTTCCTCTTCCTTACTTTTTATATATATATAAAGAAAATGATACAGCAGAGCTAGGTGGAAAAGCCTGGGTTTGGTGTATGGTTTTTGAGATATTAATGCCCAGACAAAAAGCTAATACCAGTCACTCGATAATAAAGTATTCGCATTATAGTTTTTTTTAAACTGTCTTCTTTTTACAAAGAGGGGCAGGTAGGGCTTCAGCGGATTTCTGACCCATCATGTACCTTGAAACTTGACCTCAGTTTTCAAGTTTTACTTTTATTGGATAAAGATAGAACAAATTGAAAAGGGAGGAAAGTCACATTTACTCTTAAGTAAACCAGAGAAAGTTGTGTTGTTCCTTCCTGCCCATGGCTATGGGGTGTCCAGTGGATAGGGATGGCGGTGGAGAAGGGGAGAATACACTGGCCATTTATCCTGGACAAGCTCTTGCAGTCTGATGGAGGAGGTTCATGCCCTAGCCTAGAAAGGCCCAGGTCCATGCCCCCCATCTTTGAGTTATGAGCAAGCTAAAAGAAGACACTATTTCTCACCATTTTGTGGAAATGGCCTGGGGAACAAAGACTGAAATGGGCCTTGAGCCCACCTGCTACCTTGCAGAACCACCTTGAGCCCCATAGATCTTTTTAGGACCTCCACAGGCTATTTCCCACCCCCCAGGCAAAAATAGCTCAGAATCTGCCCATCCAGGGCTGTATTAATGATTTATGTAAAGGCAGATGGTTTATTTCTACTTTGTAAAAGGGAAAAGTTGAGGTTCTGGAAGGATAAATGATTTGCTCATGAGACAAAATCAAGGTTAGAAGTTACATGGAATTGTAGGACAAGAGCCATATCATTAGATCAGCTTTCTGAAGAATATTCTCAAAAAAAGAAAGTCTCCTTGGCCAGATAACTAAGAGGAATGTTGCATTGTATATCTTTTTTCTTGGAGATTTATATTAAGTGCTCTGAGAAGTCCTGTGTATTATCTCTTGCTGCATAATAAATTATCCCCAAACTTAGCAGCTTAAAATAACTAACATTTATTATCTCCCACAGTTTCTGCAGATCAGGAATCTGGGAGCAGCTTAGCCAAGTGGTTCTGGCTCGGGGTCTCTGGTGAGGTTGCCATCAAGCTGTTGGCCAGGGCAGCAGTCATCTGAGTCTTGACTGGGTCTGGGGGACCTGCTCCAAGCTCGCTCATGTAGCTGCTGGCAGGAGCCCTCAGTTCCCTGCCATGTGGGCATCTCCACTGGACTACTTACAACATGGCTTCCCCAGAGCAAATGATCCAAAAGAGCAAGGGTGAAGTTGCTGGGGTTTTTTTCTTTCTTTCTTTCTTTTTTTTTTTTTTTTTGAGACAGGGTCTTACTGTGTCACCCAGGCTGGAATGCAGTGGCCCCATCATGACTCACTGCAGCCTCAAACTCCCTGGGCTCAGGTGATCCTCCTGCATCAGCCCCTGAGTAGCTGGGACTACAGGTGCACACCATCATGTCTGGCTAAGTTTTGTATTTTTGGTAGAGATGAGATTTCACCATGTTGCCTAGGCTGGTCTTGAAATCCTGAGCTCAAATGATCCTCCCACTTCGGCCCCACAAAGTGTTGTGATTATAGACGTGAGCCACCATGCCCAACCTAAGCTGCTGTCTTCTGTAACTAGATCTCAGTAGTGACATACCATCGCTTCTGCCATACTTATTGGTCATACAAACCATCTCTGTTACAATGTGGGAGGGACTACACAAGGACATGAATACCAGGAGACAGGAATCATGGCCACCACATCCTCCAAGAAGAAAAACCATTTAACTTTGTTTCCCAAAGTTATTTACGAATAGACTGTCCCCACTCCTGTAATTCTGTCCTCATACCGAGGCATGCCAGTGCTTCTGGGCTGACCACAGCTGGCCATGCCAGGGTGCTGTGCACTGAGGCCCTGGCCTGAAGACACTCAGCAGAGATGGCTGTCTCACTGGAATAGTCAGAGAGCTCTTGTTGTAGGGGCAGGACGGGAGGCACCTCAGGCTCACAGGCAGTTTGTGGGTGCACAGCCAAAAGGAATAAGCAACCACTCCGTGGGAGTGCCGAGGAGGAGTAATCGGGAGGCCTCCTAGGAGGCTCAGTGCCTTGACCTCCGGTCCTCACAGGACAAATGAGCTGGAAGCTGGCAGGCTAAGGGTGGCAGAGGGTACAGGAGCAAAGAGTTTGGGGGTGGCAGAGACCATGAAGCAGGAGGGGAGTTTCCAGACACTCGTGCTCTGGAGCCAGGCTGCCCGAGTTCAAATCCCAGTTCTGCCACTCAGAGTGACTTCAGTGACTTAATAACTTCTTTACATGCTTTGGTGTTCCCATCTGTAAGATGGGAATAAGATTGTCCCCACCTCAGAACTAGGTACGAATTGGGAGAGTGAAGCACGCCACGCACTACCTGGTCTGTCACCAGGACACAGCTGCCATTATTCACACAGGGCCAGGGCTGGAAAGGGCTGGGCAGCCCTCAAACACCAAGTTGAGGAGCTGGGGTGATCTTCAGGGGGCAGTGGGGAAAGTGGGCTGCTTCTCAGTGGGCCAGGGAGACGAGCAGACCTGGGCAGCTTAAGGATCATTGCTGGGTCCCCTGAGCCCTGAACCCATCCTGGCTCCCCTTGAGCCTGGTACCTACCAATGCCAGTCTCCTAAGAGGGGCTTCTTGCCATTAGAGGAAGCAGCCAGTCACCCTGCAATGCCTGGATGTGGAAGTGATCATTATAATCTGCCATCATCATGGGTTCACAGCCCCATTTTATTGGTGAGGAAACAGGCCCGGAGCAGAGAGGTGCTCATCTCAAGCCTGTAGTCAAGGAATGCTGGAGTGTGACCCAGGTTTCCTGCCCCCTACCCTAGAGACTATTGCATGCAGATTGAAAGTTGACATCTTCTCCCTGTCTCTCAGATTCTCAGAGGGCGACCAGCCAGGCAGATGACATTGCTATTTATTTATTTTTTGAGACGGAGTCATGCTCTGTCGCCCAGGCTGGAGTGCAATGGTATGATCTCAGCTCTCTGCAACTTCTGCCTCCCAGGTTCAAGAATTCTCCCGCCTCAGCCTACCGAGTAGCTGGGATTACAGGCGCTCACCACCACACCTGGCTAATTTTTGTATTTTTAGTAGAGACAGGGTTTCACCATGTTATCCAGGCTGGTCTCGAACTCCTGACCTCAGGTGATCGGCCCACCTCGGCCTCCCAAAGTGCTGGGATTACAGGCATGAGCCACTGTGCCTGGCCGACATTTGCTTCTTAGAGCTAAGCCTCACTGGCCCCACCCTGGCCTTCAAGGAAAACTCTCCTAGTTCTGCTGCCAACCCAAACTCCTACACCCCTTCCCATTGCAACCCCCAGGCCCGAACTGAGCGTGGGAGTCCCCATGCCTCCCTACCCAGTCTGTTGCCCTGCACTGCTCAGGCCTTGGCCCTTCTGTCTGAACTCTGCAGGCTCATAGCAGGCTGCTCTGTGAGGATGTGCTTGGAGCAATGACTAGTGACACTAACTCACTGCCTGTGAGTCCTTACAGGTAAAGAAGCCGATGCTTACATTAATGGTCATTTGTCCAACCTCTCTGGAGGAAGGAACAAGCCCCCGTCTCAAATGCCAGTCTGGAGCTCTC
Organism: Pan troglodytes; assembly: GCF_028858775.2. NCBI lineage: Eukaryota > Metazoa > Chordata > Mammalia > Primates > Hominidae > Pan > Pan troglodytes. The sequence continues at coordinate 58,779,083 of NC_072414.2, forward strand.
CCCATACCCTGGTTGTGATTGGCTTTGCTGGAGTGGGCTTGTCCCTTGGGGGACAATATGCATGCCTGAAAGGCTGAATTCTGGGGACCCAGGGATCTCCTGGGTCCAAAGCTGAGGACTTTCCTGAGGTCCTCGGGTGGCCTCAAGTGTCAGGGAGAGGCCCTGTGGCTGCCTTCTCGGGGGTCTGAGAGTCCAGTTCCAACTCCTCAATTTACAAATGGGGAAACTGAGTTCTGGGAGTTGGCCTAGCTGCTGAGTTCAGCGGTGGCAGGACCTGCCGTCCTCCCTCCTCTCCTAGTCTTGTTGCTTCGCAGTAACTTTGTGGTTTCCCCTAGACCACCCAGGGATCTGGTGACTCAGGCTCCAATGGAGACACTTTCTAAACAAGTCCTGGGTCTCTGCAGAGTGCTGAGGGGAGCCTGGTCCCAGCAGGCCCTGGGAGCCAAGATTGATAGGACTTACTGCCCCCCAAATCCAAGGGATGCCCCAGGGGGATTTCTGCAATTGACTAGGTTTTTGGGGAAGGGTTAGTCCCCACGTTCTCCTCTCCCCTCTATTCCATACCCCACTCCGATCTCCAGCACCTCCCCTGCCTTAGTCTCTGGGTGTGTATGTTGAGGGTAGGAATGGAAGGGTTGACCTAAGGAATGAGAGGAACAGACGGGAAGAGAGAAGGGAACCTGGAGATTTTGGGTTCTTGTCTCAGATGAGAAAACCTGAGGCCTAGAGAGGGGTTGTGAGTGGCCCAAGGTCACACAGCATGCACACACATTATTCATCTCTGGGGACTTCCTGGTGCTCCAAACTTCCATAGTCCACTTCCTGCCCATCTGTCCCCTCTGGCAAACTCCCATCCCACACATTGCAAGAGGCATAAAAGCCCCAACTGCCTATGGCTGCAGCTGCCTTGTTCTAATCCCGACCCTGCCACTTAGCAGCTGTGTGACCTTGGGCAAGTGACTTGAGTTCTCTGTCTCAGTTTCCTCATCCGTAAAAGTGAGGAATAATAATATAAGAGTATCTACCTCCTAGGGTTGTTGGGAGGATTAGATGAACTCGTGCCTGTCAGGCACTCAGACCTGGCCTGTATTAAGCACTCATCAGGTGTTCACAGGTATGACTTGGGGGCCTGGAAGGCAGCTCAGGGAGGTGAGTAAAGGTTTGGTGTGGGGACTCCTCAAGTGTGAGGACTCAGATCCAGATCCCTGAACTTACTGGTGGCCTTGGGCAGTCACCTGACCTGTGTGAACCCGTTTCCTCAGCTGGGGAGTAGAATCAATGATCCGTGGTCACGTCCCTCCCCTAACAGCTGCTGCCCCTCTCCTGCCACTTCCAATCCATCCTCCACCCGCAGGGATGATCTGCACCCAAATCTGACCCGCTCCTCCTCCAAGTGCCAGGATGACTCCCTGTACCCTCAGGATGTAGACCTGCCTCTGAGAGTGGCCTGTGAGGCCCTGATGGAATGTGGTTCTGCCCCATCTCAAACCCAGACAACCCCCTTCAAACACCGCACTCCAGACTTCTCTCTCTGTCTGTCTGTGTCTTCCAGGCCTTTGCCCAAGTTGTCCCCTCCTCTCAATCATCTCCCAGCCTACCCCATCCAGTCTCTGACCACACCGCTGTCTACTCTTTCTTCCCCTGGAGACTCCTGAGAGCCAGAGATATCTCATATCCCACTGGCCCCCGTGGCCATGGGCCAGCCCAGTGGCGGATACAAAGGATGGACTCCCTGGATGTTTGTGGAATGAAAAGACCATGGAGGTAGTGGATGTGGGCGAGTTATATAAACTCTAAAGGACCAAGCATGCATGTAGAGGGGGTTATGTTTATTAGCATCATGTGTCTCCACGACAACCCCCAGCTGGCTTCTCCCTACAGGCCCCTAAGATCACCCACCCCTCCCCCACCTTCAGGCCCAGGCTCTGGGGGCTTATGGCCTGCAGCCTTATTCTACCCTCTTGAGAGTGTGGTGGCAAGAATTGCTGTTTGCATCTGTTAAAGTACAGGAGAAAAAAAAGAATTCCTGGTTTGTGGTGGGAGGTGGGCGGGGTGGGGGGACAATCCATTGGATGAATTAGAACCACAGACTCAGGGAACATCTGAACTGGGAAAGGCCTCAGAGTGTGTCTAGTGCCATGGCTATCCCTGAACTGAGGCCCAGAGAGGGCAGGGTGCTAACTAGGGTCACACAGCAAGGCAGTAGCAAAGGGAGGCCAATACATGACTTGAAGCTCCTTCCAGAGCCAGCCTCAGCAATGCAGCAAAGGCTTCTGGGAAGCCAGCATTGGCCTGAGCAAAGCAGTTGAGAGGCAAGAAGAGTTGGGGTGCAGATCATGTGTTTCATTTTGTTTTAATTGTGGTGAAATAGAGAGAGATAGATATATATCATAAAATTTCCCATTTTAACCATTTTTAAGTGAACAGTTCGGCAGCATTAAATACATTCATACTGTTGTGGAGTCATCACCTCCATCCATCTCCAGAACTTTTTCTATCTTCCCCATGTTTTTTACATTTTACTGTGGTAAAATATATATACCATAAATTTTGCCGTTTTAACCATTTTTAAGTGCACAGTCCTGTGGCATGAAGCATATTCTCATTGTTGCATTCCCTATGCTTTTTAATGAAGGGCAAATGAAGACAAGGTTTTTAAATCCTTTACCCTGGGATTTTGAGCCCTTGATGACTTCCAGCAGCCCTGAGAACCTAGAGGAGGGTGCGTGTCACCCTGGCCCATTTGGAGGTTTGGAGGAGGCTGTTGGGGGGTTGGGGAGGGGGTGTTCAGGCTAGGCTGATCACCACTAGCGACATAGACTGAAACAGCCTTGTAGCCTCTCTAACCTATTTATTTATTTATTTATTTATTTTGAGATGGAGTTTCGCTCTTGTTGCCCAGGCTGGAGTGCAATGGCATGATCTCGGCTCACCGCAACCTCTGCCTCCCGGGTTCAAGCGATTCTCCTGCCTCAGCCTCCTGAGTAGCTGGGACTACAGGCATGCATCACCATGCCCAGCTAATTTTGTATTTTTAGTAGAGACGGGGTTTCTCCATGTTGGTCAAGCTGGTCTCGAACTCCTGACCTCAGGCGATCTGCCTGCCTTGGCCTCCCAAAGTGCTGGGTTTACATGCGTGAACCATCGCGCCCAGCCCTCGCTAACCATTTTTAAAACAACTATCAATCAGGCTAGTGGAGTGTAGATAAAGTGCCCAGGATTTCTGAGCCTGAGACTGGAAGTCCATGATCTGAGCAAAGGAGAGATGGTTTTCAACTTGACCTCCTTGGACTCTAGGGTACCATGTGAGACCTGGGTAAGTGATGCTGGGAGAGTTCCCCCTCTTCCCAGGCCTCAATTGCCCTTCAAATGAAAAGTCTGAGCCAGATGGCTTCTGGGGGAATTCAGGGGCTCAAGAGAACCCCCGCCCCTCACCCAAAAGTCTTGTGCTCCAAGAGAGGCAGATAAGGTGGACTTTCACGTTGAAACTGCTGAGAGGAGCTGGGACCATTGCTAGTAACAGAACTCTTACTTTGCTTAGTGATAATAATAGCAGTTATCATTTACTGAGGGGCTTGTTATGTACTTGTTATGTTTATATTATGTCATGTAATCCTTATCCCATTTTATAGATGAGTCTCAGAGAAGTTAAACAAGTTTGCCAAGGTCACACAGCTGGTAGGTATCAGAGCTGGGTCTCACACTCAGATCTCTCTTTCCAGAGCTGGTGTTCCTACCCCCACACCCCTGCTGGTGGCAGCACTTCTGAACTTGACTTTCCACAGCTGCTGAGCACACAGGCTTTGCAGCCAACTTCTGGGGCTGCAGGCCCAGCTCTTCCTCGAGCTAAGAGATGTTACTTTAGTCTCTGAGCCTCAGTTTTCTCATCTGTTAAAATGGGCATAGTTAGTAGTTAGGGAAATTACATTAAATGAGTTAATATTTGTGAAGTAGTTAAGCAGGGCCTGGCCCATCGTGAGTGACATTTAGTATTTGTTGAATTTTTTTAAATAATCATGTTTGGGCCAGGCATGGTGATGTGCGCCTGTAGTCCCAGCTACTTAGCAGGCTGAGGTGGGAGGATCACTTGGGCCTAGGAGTTTGAGTCCAGCCTGGGACACATAGGGAGACTATGTCTCTATAATTTAAAAAAATTAAAAATTAAATACATAAAATATTATGTCTGTTGCCAGTTTTTTGGGTCACTTCTGCTTGAACCAGCAAATTGGAAATGTTTATTTTTAAAATAGTTTTGCTTTCTATTTCTCATCATTGAGCAATGAACAAAATGGAGTTTTTGGAATGCCTAGGAAAACATGCACATAAACACCACTGCATATATGCGTTCAGTCCAAAATGCATTTTCGTTAACATTTTAACAGAAACACAACTATTCATGAGTCTTTGTAGAGCAGAAAAAAAAAAAATCTCTTCCAAAATAGGCCATTCAGTGTTGGCCAAGTTCCTTAAGTTGCCTAAAATGGGCAGCATTTTGGTGTTTTCCAAGTACAGTGTGTGTATTAGAAGCTGATCTTTTGAAAGTGGTGACTCCCCACTGGCCCCTTATTTCCTTTCCTTCTCTACCAATGGGGCAAAGATGTTTGCCATTCCTGGCCCTGATGACAGCTATTTTGACCCTTTAAAATTTCTCTGCTTTGTGCTGCCCCAAATATAACATCAATGAATGTCAAAAGCCACATCAGGTCCCCAGAAAGCTGAGTGGCACTGGGTCTGTCCTGGTGGCTCCTGAACCCTCTTCACTCTAGGGCCCAGGGGCTCTGAGGTCTAGCTCCTAAGACCCCTTGGCACCATCTGGGCCCACACCTAGGATCCCTGCTCTGCCCTGGCCATGATGAGAGGTGTCCTTGTCACAGCTTGCAGAAAAGAACCAGACTTGAGCTACGCAGATTTTTAAATTGAGGAATTGTCAGTCCATATGTCTAGGAAGCTTTGTTCTGTCTGAGTCTGAGCCTGAGTGCTCTGCTAGGTGAGGGCTGGCCCGGGCCTAGAGGAAGCAGGAGATGTCATCAAATATCTTCTGTGACAGTTTCTAAGCCTTGGGGGTGGACTCCCAAGTGACCAGGAGAAACCAAAGACCTCTGAGGTAAGTTTGTTCTTGAATTTTCCATGGTTGGGGAAAGAGGAGGCACTAGGTACCTGAAGTCCAAAAAGCCAATGAAAACCATCCTTGAACAGAGAGATTTCTCTACCTTCTTCATCAAGCCTTATGCCTGAGCTACTGATGATGACGGAGGGGCCAGCTTCAGAGAGAAGTGAAGGCGGACACAGGTTTGAATCCTGGCTCCATCATTTTCCAGTTTGTGTGAATTTAGGCATTTCATGTTTCCCCTGAGCCTTGGTTTTCTTATATGTAAAATGGGGATGATGTCCTCTACCATGTAGGAATCAAATGAGAAAGCATATCACATTCAGAGACAATTCTCCATAGGTCTCTCTGCAAGTATTGCAAGCAGAAGCACTGATGCCCTTTGTTCTGGACTATATTTTCAAGGATATATGATAGCTACAAGCGTTAGAAAATACAGTATCTCCCTTTGGTGCACAGGCAGGCATGTTTACTGCTCATTATAAAAGATTTGGGTTCCCTAAGTCCAGGGTTCATCTCCTGTAAGGCACCTCCACTGAGCATGCAGGTATCACCTGTCTCTCTTGGCATCACAAGGGAAGCTATGATGATGCTCATTCTGTCATGAGGAACAGAAAGAAGTCCTTTGTCTCTGACCCAGGAGTCTTGTGTCTTCTCATGTCTTTCATGAAACAGTGACAAGCTAACTTCTTACCTTATTGAAAAAATGGATAAAATCTCAGATTCTTCACAGTTCTTGACCGTTTTGGTGATCAGGATGGGGTGCTGACAGAGAAATAGCTTTCCTGAAGAGGAAAGATGAGGGCCTCACAGCCAATTCATGCAATTTGAGGGAAATCCATGGAAATCAACACCAAACATATTGATCAAATTGTATGGACACATGGGCAATAAGTGGCCTTCTATTTTATTTTAATGCTTGTTAATGAGAAGGATTGGAGAGGTGGTTGCAGGCTGAGTACTGGGAAGTAGATTCAAAGACAGCTGCCAAAGCAGTGCCTTGGTTGTTGTTAACTCTTCTCTGGGCTTCCTCACCAATCTAATGGCCAGCCTCAATCCCTCCCCCACTGAAACAAAGAAGCACTAAGCTTTGTCCTAGGTGGGCAGGAGGTGGCACTGCCTTTCAGATAGCAATTACAGACATGGCCACATGCACACAGTGAAGGGAGGGAAACTCACTCTTGCTGTGGGCAGAGACCAGAAGGGTTGTTACAACTTAGGCAGGTTCACTCGAGAGATAAGGGGGTGGGCACATGATGCTTGTGAAGGAAGAAGGACAACACTCAGCCCCTCCTGCCCTCTACCATGCCAACTGGAGATGCCATCCATTTGGAGATGAGAGCAATAGGTCTCAGTTTTTTTGCTGTTTATTTGTTGTTGTTGCTGTTTTTACAATGGACCCTGGCTGCTCTAAGGGAATATATGGGAGTTTTGGTCTGCTTGGGGGGATTTCTCTGAGACAGACAAACACCTGGAGGAAACCACAGATGAAGAATTGGTTGGTATTAGTTTTTTTGTTTGTTTTTTTTTTTGACAGAGTCTCGCTCTGTTGCCTAGACTGGAGGGCAGTGGCACAATCTTGGCTCACTGCAACCTCTGCCTCCTGGGTTCAAGCGATTCCTCAGCCTCCTGAGTAGCTGGGATTACAGGCATGTGCCACCACATCCGGCTAATTTCTGAATTTTTAGTAGAGACGAAGTTTCACCATGTTGGCCAGGCTGGTCTCTAACTCCTGACCTCAGATGATCTGCCTGCCTCAGCCTCCCAAAATGCTAAGATTACAGTCATGAGCAATCGTGCTTGACTGGTATTAGGGCTCTTAATCCTTCATGTTGGGTTTGCAATACCAATGGTGACCCACTAGAGAATGAGAAATTGACCTAAATAAATCTAGATAAATTTTTGCTATCAACCCTACCACCCTGGAAAACTCCCCTAGTCCTTATTTTGAAACCACATAAGAAGTTGAAAGATCTTATATTTGGGGCAGCAGATGCCCTGGGTTCAGGTGATCTCCTTTAACAAGTTGCTGCACTGTCTGCAGGTCAGGCCCAACTTAGTCTTTGGGCATAAATCCCGTGGCCCCAGCCAGAAAATAATGTGGCTGCAGCTGCTGAGTCAAGGTATCACTAAAATTAAGCTAGAGGTGTCAACAATGATGACTGTATAATATAGTTTGGATATTTTCCCCTGCCCAAATCTCATGTTGAATTGCAATCTCCAGTCCTGGAGATGCAGCCTGGTGGGAGGCATTTGGATCGTGGCGGTGGATCCCTCATGGCTTGGTGCTGTCTTTGTGAGAGTGGGTGAGACCTAGTTGTTTAAAAGTGTGTGGCACCTCTCTCTTACTCTTTCCTCCTGCTTTCACCATGTGACAGGCTTGCTCCCACTTTGCCTTCTGCCATGAGTAGAAGCTTCCTGAGGACTCGCCAGAGGCAGATGCAGGCCCCATGTTTTCCTGTCCAGCCTGCAGAACCATGGGCCAATTAAACATCTTTTCTCATAAATTACCTGGTCTTACATATTCAGGTATTTCTTTAAAGCAATGCAAGAATGTCCCAATACGTTAACATTAGAATGTCCCAATATAGGGCTTTGAGTGGACTGTTTAGCTGGGCCATAAGCAACCACCATGCTGGTTGAAGCCAAAAGTGAATGCACCTTGCTTCCTGGCACTGAAGCACTCTCTCCCTTCACACCTCTGATTGCTCCCTCCTCTGCTACCCCAACCTCAACTGATCTAAGGAGTAAGATGATTGGGATGGGGCTGGGCGTGGTGGCTCATATCTAATCCTAGCACTTTGGGAGGCTGAGGCAGGCAGATCACGAGGTCAAGAGATCAAGACTATCCTGGCCAACATGGTGAAACCCTGTCTCTACTAAAAATACAAAAATTAGCTGGGTGTGGTGGTGTGTGCCTGTAGTCCCAGCTACTCAGGAGGCTGAGGCAGGAGAATTGCTTGAACATGGGAGGTGGAGGTTGCAGTGAGCCGAGATCACACCACTGCACTCCAGCCTGGCAACAGAGCGAGACTCCGTCTCAAAAAAAAAAAAAAAAAAAAAAATTGGGGTGGGGCTAAAGTCTTCTTGTTCCCAAGGGGGCTAAAGTTGCTCTCATTCAAGCACACCAAGGAACTTTAGAGAGGAGAAGAACTCAAACCTTTATGGGTTTGCGGGAGACAAGCAGCCAAATCAACATCCTACCCATGGCGGGAGGGGAGCCTGGATTCAGCTAATGTACTTGAGTAGGGTTCATTGAGGGGAAGGGAAACTAACATGATACTTTGGGCCATGTCAATATACTGCTACTGTGGCTTCTGCATCTAAATGGCTGGCAGGAATTGGTGATTCGATGCTTGTGCTTCCCTGTCCCATAAGGGCCATTGAGATTATCTCAACGGGGAAAGTTCATACACAGAGAAGTGCTGATACCTTCTGGGCCCCACAATCCTAACGACCCCTTTGAGCTATAAGAGCAAAAAGTGACAGGTGATTTTGCTGATTGAAGCTTCTGGCTAAAGGGAGAAGCTTTGTATGATTTATACTCCTTTATAAATTGTCTGTTAGCTTGCTACTGGGCTTAGCGAAATTGAACACCTAACCAAACAGGAGCCTTGTGACTGCATGGTCTGATATTCCCAGTTGGGGTGGGTCAACTCAGATTCAATGACTAACAAGGTGGGAAGGGCCCAACAAGTTCTATTCATCCAATGGGAATGGTAGACTCAACAACATAGTTCACCTGGCCCCAGCAGTATCTCAGCTTTACATCCCTGTGTCCATCTCAAAAAAAAAAAAAAAAAGTGTATGTTTGATTGCAGAAAGCACCCAACCATGGGCAGACCATCAAGGTGTTTGATGGCCTTCCGTGCTTCCTGCCATCCACTGGCATCCAATACTGCTGAGTGATGGGACAACCTCCTCAAAACTTGGGTCGAGGTTTCCAACTCTGTCTCACCATCTCCTAGTCTACACACCTGAGTAAGGCAGTTTGGTCATTGATTCTGGCTGTCCAGAAAGGGATCATTTACTCTTGGCCACTTTCTGGGTAATGACCAGGATGAAAGAGGTGGGGGGTTTATAAAGACTAATTTTGAGACTGGGCATGGTGGCTCATGCCTGCAATCCCAGCATTTTGGGAGGCCAAGGTGGGTGGATCGCTTGAGCACAGGAGTTCAAGACCAGCCTGGGCAACATAGCAAAACTCCATCTCTACAAAAATACAAAAATTAGCCAGGCACGATGGTACTTGCCTATGTTCCCTGCTACTCGGGAGAGCCTGGGAGGTTGAGGCTGCAGTGAGCTAAGATTGCACCACTGCATTCTAGCCTGGGCACCAAGGTGAGAACCTTGGCTTCAAAAAAAAGAAAAAGAAAAAAAATCAATTTTGAAAATTTGAGATTCTGCTCTCACAATTCCTGGGCCTTGTACTCCTTCCTTCTCCTGAATGGCCAGCCTAGCTGACACAACCTACAATTCCTGGGCCTTGTACTCCTTCCTTCTCCTGAATGGCCAGCCTAGCTGACACAACCTACAATTCCTGGGCCTTGTACTCCTTCCTTCTCCTGAATGGCCAGCCTAGCTGACACAACCTACAATTCCTGGGCCTTGTACTCCTTCCTTCTCCTGAATGGCCAGCCTAGCTGACACAACCTACAATTCCTGGGCCTTGTACTCCTTCCTTCTCCTGAATGGCCAGCCTAGCTGACACAACCTACAGCTGACAGTTTGGCCAAGAGGTTCACTGCAGCCTTGACCTCCCAGGCTCAAGCGATCCTCCCGCCTCCACCCTCCTGAGTAGCTGGGACCACACACACATACCACTACACACAGTTAATTTTTGTATTTTTGTAGAGATGGGGTTTTGCCAGGTTGCCCATGCTGGTCTCTTGGGGATTCAAACTGAATTCTGGTTAAATTTTATTAAAATATCCTGTTGCTCTTGTACCTGACCCTTCTGGAAGAAAAATCCGGATACAAGTAAGGCACAATTGGAAAAAAGGTGAAGTTACAGCTACTGCAATGGAACACACTGCTTTTGGGTTAGTGGAAGGAAAGCAACACCCCAGCACCTGGGAAGGGGTGGACACTTTAGATCTCAGGAGCCTTTCTCACAATGGAAGATGCCCTGGTGCAGCTCTCCCAAACTGTTGCAAGGGCCCTAAATTTAATAGACTGCTGGGTTGATCATCCTCCACCAGACGGCTCTAACCATTATCTCATTGCCATTTCCCTTAACCTTACTGAAAAACTAAGAAGTTTTAGGACATAGCATGAGATAGCCCAGCTCCTGCACCTCCCATGCAAAACACCTGTCAGCACTTACGGATGTCTGCCCGCCCCACACGCATTGTTCGTCGGACGCCTTAGAAGGCGGGGCGGGTTGGGGCATGCATCATTCCATGGAGTGCTGAATGGTACCCGACTGGTGGTGTAGACAAACAGGACAGATTGGACCGACTGCCCTTAGGCAGTCTCTTCAAAGACACATAATTTGTTACACAGGTAAGAGATAACTCTTGCACCATCAGGCTTCTTGTTTTATGCTCACAGTAATGCTTCAGTTTCTGTGGGATAGTGCCTGCTTTGCAGGGGAGAAGCGAAAGATCAGAGAAGTCAAGCCATTGCTTAAGGTCACACGGCCAAGTGTTGGCACTGGGTTGTGACCAGGTCTGCCTGACTTCAGTTCCAGTGCTCCCTAAATTCGGCCTCAGTAGTTTTTTCCCTCATACAAAGGGCTGGGATTCTTTCATGTGCCCATAGACCCTGGCCTGTGGCATTTCATGTCTCTTGGTTCTTGATACCACCAGATCTAAGCCTTGAGACGCTTAGAAGGCTGGGGGCACAGAGCAGCCAGTGGGCTCCCTAGTGCCCCCTACTCATAGGGGAATCTCCATCGCCTCATCTGTGAAATGGGTCTAAGACATGGTTAGGTCTTGTGGTGAGGACAAAATGAGCTCAGGAGCAGGAAAGTGCTTTGGAAAATGGGAGGTACTGATGTGGACAGTGATGTGGTCTGAGACATGGCCCAGGAGAGAATGGAAGGCTTGCCAGAGGGCCTGGGATGGACAGAGCAGAGTGGAAAGGGCTAATCAGAGTATGGGCTGGGGTTTTCTCATGAGCTGCCTTCTTGTGCCTGAAATCCCAAATATGGCTTTGAGTTAAGCAGTGCGTCTTCTAGACTCTCCTTTTTTTTTTTTTTTTTTTTTTTGAGATGGAGTCTCGCTCTGTCGCCCAGGCTGGAGTGCAGTGGCGCGATCTTGGCTCACTGCAAGCTCCGCCTGCCGGGTTCACACCATTCTCCTGCCTCAGCCTCCCGAGTAGCTGGGACTACAGGTACCCACCACCATGCCTGGCTAATTTTTTTATGTGTTTTTAGTAGAGACAGGGTTTCACCGTGTTAGCCAGGATGGTCTCGATCTCCTGACCTCGTGATCCACCTGCCTCAGCCTCCCAAAGTGCTGGGAATACAGGCGTGAGCCACCGCGCCCAGCTTTTTTTTTTTAAGACGACGTTTTGCTCTTGTTTTCCAGGCTGGAGTGCAGTGATGCGACCTTGGCTTACTGCAACCTCCGCCTCCCGGGCTCAAGTGATTCTCGTGCCTCAGCCTCTCGAGTAGCTGGGATTACAGGTCTGTGTCACCACAACCAGCTAATTTTTTTGTATTTTTAGTAGAGACAGGGTTTCGCCACGCTGGCCAAGCTAGTCTCAAACTCCTGACCAAAGGTGATCCACCCACCTTGGCCTCCCAAAGTGCTGGGATCACAGGCATGAGCCACCACGCCTGGCCTAGACTCCCCTTTTAAAGCACTCCCCCTCTTTAGAGCAGTGGTATTATACTTTACATATAACATAACGGGAGCCCATGCACATGGAACCTTATATACATTCTCTAATGGGATACTTACCACTGGGTACTCACACTAACCCCTTTGTCCTTTTGTGCAGATATAGAAAAATGAGGATGGCAGGATCTCAGTAATTTAAGTTCTCATGAGAAATAAGAGACAGAGTCAGGGTTTGGACTGAGATCTTTCTTGCTACAGAGACTAGTTGTTTTGGGGCTCCTCAGCTTTTCTAGCCCCCTAACTCTCACCCCAAGAGAAGCCAAGCACACTGAGGCTGGGGCCGGGGCAGAGCAGACCCAGAATCCTCCCCCATGGTAGGATCCCAAAGTGACTAAATGCCAGGTGTCCACATGTTCACCTTCTTCCAGGCTGGAAGAGGCAGCCCCAGACCACCATGGCTCTGAGTACATGATCATCTCTCTGTGACGTCACCATAGCTGTCTCATCCTGTGTCCCTCCGCTTATCCCAGGAGTGACTTTTGTTCCTCTTTCTGTGATGCAGCCAGATGGATCTTTCTAAAATGCAGCCTTGGCCAAGTCAATGCTCGTGCAAAGCCTTCCATGGCTGCCCGTCCAAGCCCGAGCTCTTCCCGGGGAATAGAAGGCCCTTCCTAGTCTGCAGCTTCTTACCTTCCCTAGGCTGAGCTGTCAGGCCTTCCTGGTTTGTGACTCCAAGCCTTTGCTTATGCTCTTCCTAGAAGGCCCTTCACCAACTCCACTGCTGAATTGCAGAAGAGAAATTCTCTTCTGTTCATTTAAAATGGTGATTCTTGTGAACATTTAATGTTTTTATTAGGAGATACATGCATGTGGACCAAATGGCATATAGTGACAATTGTCTCCTCCCACCCAAGTCCAGCCACTGTGATCCCCTGGAGCTACTTGTTGGTTGTGTGCCTTGGAGTCTTTTACTATTTTGGCTTCTCAATGCTCTTGCTTACCTGTCCCTTCCTCAGGGACGCATCCCCTTACGGCTCTCCCCGCACTTGGCACAGGTAAACCCTGAGTCCTCTCCGAGAGCTCGCACAGCCCCCAGACACCCGTCGTTATTCCAGACTTTGGCACATGCTATTGTGACTGTCTGTTTACAGGCCTACTGTCTCCCTAGCCTAGGAGCTGCCTGAGAGTGGCAACTGTGTTGTGTTGGGGTCTGTGTCCCCAGGAGGAGGCGAGGGCTGTGGCACATGGTGGGCAAATGTAGGTGATGCTGGAGGACTGAGGGGTCTTCAGATGGTGACGGCACAGTGCCTGGAGCTGCTGCATTGCACAGAACTCCCCTGGAAAGGGAGCTTTGCTTAAGAAGTGGAGCTGGGGAAACCCAGGAGATGGTGGAGGGAGGTGGGGAGGGAAGCAAATAGCTCCATGTTCACCTCACACTACAAATTCCAGATGGATGAGACTGCAAAATGTGAAAACAATGAAATCATAAAATAACTAACATAAAATGTTCATGATTTTGATCTCTGGATGGGAAGGGCTTCTCTAAGCACAGCAGTAATGGAAGGAATTATAAAGGAAAAGATGCGTATATTCGAATACTTAAAATTGGAAACTTCTGTACATCAAAACACACCATAAATAGAATTAAAATAAAAAGAAATATGTAAAGAGCACTTACAAATCAAAAAGAAAAAATGTCTAAAACCCAGAATGAGAAAAAATGGGCAATGGATATAAAAACAAAATCAAAAGGGAAAATTTCAGTGGCTAAGTATTCGGAAAAATGCTTAATCTCAGTAGAAAACAAGATTCCATTAAAACAGGGAGATGTTGTTTTTCACTGATCACTTTGGCCAAAGTATTTTTTTTTGAAAGTCACTCTCAGTGGGACTGAGATAAAATGAGATGGGCAAAAGGCATGGTCTCCTTCCATGCGGATGAGGCTGTAATGGCAGCTGCTTTCAGGAAATCAGTTTCTCAATCTGGATCAAAAGCCTTAAAAATGTTTGTGCCCTTTGTTCCAGCAATGCTGCCTCGGGGGATCTTTCCTGAGAAATATTCATTTTTCTATAACAGAAAAAATTCTGAAGCAGTCTAAATGTCTCATAATAGGAAATTACAGAAATGATCGCACATCTATGTGTCAAAATATTATACGGCTTTTAAAAATTATGCTTAATTGTTAATGGCACTTGCATCTGGGGAATGGCGGGGGGAGACGCAGATACAACTGGCTTTTTTTCTTTCTACTTTCTGTTTTTCTGGACTAGTTACCTTACCATACACCCATACACATGTATTATTGTTCTAAAGAAAAGTATCATGTTTTAGAATATTTTTTATTATATAGAAAAATTATCATTAAATAATGCTGAATGGAAAAAAAGCAGGTGATAAACATACATATATATAATGTGATACTTCATTTATACATATATACATAGATAATGTAGTAAGCACTGAATTCAGTCCCCAGCAGAATAAAATGGTATATATATGCATATAAGTTTACAATAATGATATTAATGATATAAATGCATGCATATATGAATATAAAATAATAACCAGTGACTATATCTGGGTTCTGGAGTTAGGAATGATTTTGGTATCCTTTTTCTTTTATAGTTTTTCACATTTTTGAAATTTCCTACACAGATCATATATCATTTTCATCCTATTAAAATTCATTATGAATTATAATTATAAAAAGTTTCTCCACAATAAATGTTGAACAGAAAGAATTTGCCATTAAATCTCAATTAAACTTCTCTGGCTGCCAGTGCTCTGCTTAATTGAAGTTTGACTCTATTAAAAGACAATAAATAAATCCTCAGGCCGGGCGAGGTGACTCATGCCTGTAATCCCAGCACTTTGGGAGGCAGAGGCAGGCAGATCACGAGGTCAGGAGATCTAGACCGTCCTGACTAATGCGGTGAAGCCCCGTCTCTACTAAAAATACAAAAAATTAGCCGGGCGTGGTGGCAGGTGCCTGTAGTCCCAGCTACTTGGGAGGCTGAGGCAGGAGAATCGCTTGAACCCGGAAGGCAGAGCTTGCAGTGAGCCGAGACTGCATCACTGCACTCCAGCCTGGGCGACAGAGCGAGACTCCGTCTAAACAATAAATAAATAAATAAGTAAATAAATCCTCACATTTGTATCATTTAATAGTGGACTTCCACACATGACCGCCTCCCTTGATCTCTGTAGCACCCCTGTGAGGTACTGAGATGAAGGGAGATCACACGACATATGGAAATAGCAGACACACACACACACGTGCTGTGGCCTTGGGTGAATCACGGTCTTCAAGGGCTTCAATCTCATACAAGCCCCATGGTGCAGCTTTTGATGAACAAGCCGTTGCACAGCTTTCTAACTGGGCCTCCTGGCCTCCCTGTGGTCCAGTGGGCACTGGTGGGATTTGGCAAGGCAGCAGGGGAGGAGAGGAGCACCCCAGGGTCCTTGTGAGGGGATGGGGGGGCATCTCCTCTCTCATTTGGCTTTCAGAGAAGGTTTCCTGCTGCTGTCCCTGACTAATTTCTCCCCCTCTCTTGCCCCACAAACACGCCCTTCTCAGCCCAACAGTGGGTTTGGCATTGTGGCAGCATTTCCTTGGAAGAACAAAAGAGAAGACTGTGTCCTGCAAATGCTTCCAGGGTAGCTGCCTTCGGTTCCTTCAGTCATTGAATTCATGTGTGATTTGTTTCTGGGGCAGAGAGGACACAAAGCGTTCTCTCAGCCTCAGGGCAGAAACCCCAGCTCACAGACAGACTGAAAAATTCTTGCTAAAGGAGCCAACACGACCAAGATTAAGGGGGAAGAAACACACTAGACATGTTGGTCATATACACTGGAGGCCAGCCCACCGAAAAGCATTTAGGAAGCAATAATAATGATGAAATAACAACTATTGTTTATTGAACACCTTTTATGTGCCATCCATTATCTCATTTAATTGTCCCATCATCCCTGTGATGGGTAATGTTATGCCCATTTTACAGATGATGAAACTGAGACTCAGAAAGGTAAGATGAGAACCTGTTCCAATACTATGTGAGTATATGGCAGAGTTGGAATTCAAATCCCGGTTATTCTCCCTCCCAAATTAATGTCCAGAACTTAACCTAGCATATGGTATTCTCAATGGGGGTTGTTAGAAATAGATGGATTTAATGAGTACTTGTGAGTACCTACTGAATGCCAAGCCCTGGCTAAGGTGCTTTTCATGTGGCATCTCATTTAATCTTTACAATAGCCCTTGTGAGATGCATGCAGTTCTCATTTTACAAATCAGAAAACCGAGGCTCAGAAGTTTGTCCAAGGTTACACAGAGCCAAATAACGGCCTTTTAAAGAAAAGCACCCAACGGGAAGAATGAATGAGGAATAACTTGGATGTAGGGATCAGAGTTCCAGAACTCAGAAGGATGGGAGGATGGGGTAGATACTGTCTCCACTCACAAGAGGCAGCAGGGGGTTGAGGGGCAACTGATTTTTGGATAAGCCACCGCCCCGGCCTCAATTTCCTCAGCAGAAAAATGGGGCCACCAATACCTACCATACTGGGTTGTCATGAGGATTAATGAGATGATGCACACGACATGCTTAGAGCAATACCTGCTTTCCCTTGCCCTGCTGCTCTCTGTCAGTTGCTCAGCAGCACTCTCGGGGGTGGGTCCTGTAAAACCAGCCTGGCATCCCACCCTACCCCCATCCTGATCTAGCACCAGTGTGTACTAAGAATTTATGGAATGAGGACCAGCTGAGCTTGTGCAACTCACTTATCCTCTCTGGGCCTCAGTCTGGACCACCAGGATGGCGGGGGGCAGGGGGATGCTGGATGGGACCATCTCTGGGAGCCTCACCAGACCCAACTAAGCCCCATTCCTGTCTTTCTCCTACCCCTGGCTTCTATTACCTGTGCTGTGTGTCCGAGCACAGGCGGCACACACAGGCTCTGGGGGCTGAAGCAGCTGCCCACTGCCCCAGGAACTGTCCCTGAAGCCTTCTTCAAAGGGATCCCCTCAACATACTCTAAGTGACAGATTCAGCCTTCTTTGTCCCACAGCCCCTAGCAGAGGCCCTCCCATTCCAGCAGTGGACAGGAAAGTGACTCAGCCCCCACGGCCCCCTCCTCAGACTCACACACCCACAGCCTTGCTTTGGAAAAAGGGTGGTTTTCATTTCTTTCCTTTTTTTCCCCTTCAAGCACTCTTACTTGTTCTGTCCCTGAGCTGTCTCTCCCACGAGCCTCTGTGGTCTGGGCCAGAGGTCTATGGCCAGCCCTTCTCCGTCCTCTTCTAGTGGAGGGTCCCAACATTGGAGCGGGCTGTGTGGCCCTACTGTGAGTAGGGGAAGAGGTGGGCCTCTGGAGGCCCCCACTGGCCCCCTATTATATTGGCTTCTATTAAATTGAAACACATAGCACATCTATTACACAATAAACCACAGCTATTTCATGGATCAAATTAAGTTTTATTTGGGCAAATTACAACCTTTCCTACAGTTGTGCCTTTGTGAGGCCATTCCTTTTTAATAAAAGCAAGCATTTCTGGGGCTGGCCCTCCTGGACCAAAGCACCATGGTGGGTTGGGGGCTCAGGCCGGGGCTGGCAATAGGGTGTGTGTGTGTGTGTGTGTGTGAGAGAGATGGGAATTCTTGGGGCCCCTCTTGGGAATAGATTTGGCCCCCTCCTCCCCCTGCCTCCCCATCCTGAGTTTGCCATGGAAGTCTGCAGAGAACTTCTCATTAAACAAGAAAAAAGCAGCAGCAGCAGAAAGGCATTTCCCGGAATCTGGGAGGAAGCATGAGTCACCGGCCTGCTAAGTGAGCCCTGCGTGGCCACTGCGGCCCCAGCCCAGGAGGCCTGGAGTGCGGGGCCAGCCATCAGAGCTGCACCAGGCCAGCCCGCATGGACACGCCCGCTGCCCAGGCTGACGCAGCCTCCAGGAATGCAAACAAAGCTGGGCGGAGGGGCCTTGCGAGGGCCAGGGCACTGGGCCAGGAAGGAGGCAGAAGCCTGCAGGAGAGGCCTGTGGAGGGGCTTCGGGCCTCAGACAAGCCCCTCTCTGGTGTCCTTGGAGCCCAGGATAACTGGCTGGTAAGGCTTCTAACTCTGCGTATGACCTGGCCTAGCGCTGCCAGCTCTGGCCTTCAGGCTCCTTGTGGGCCAGGGACAGGAGTTGCTCCTAGATCAGAGGTTCACAAAGTTGGTCCCTGAACCAGCAGCATCAGCAGCACCTGGGAACTTGAGAGAAGTGCAGATCCTTGGCTCCCCACTACAGATCTACTACGTCAGAAACCTTGGGGTGCAGCCCAGCGATCTGTGTTTAACAAGCCCTCCAGGCAATTCTGATGCATGCTCAAGTTTGAGGACCACTGCATGCAATAATCTGTGGGCCAATATCAAACCCATATCTTCTATAAAGAGGCATTCAACAAAGTGAGATCTAAGGCTTAAGTAGTGCTCACTGTGTGCCAGGTACTCAGCTGACTGCTTTGTGTATGCTAACTCATTTAATCCTCAAGCCAACCCATTGAGGTCAGGTTCTATGATCATTTCTCCATTTTACAGGTGATATAAATGCTGTTTTCACCAGAAGCCACAGTTCTGGGATCTCAGAAGTGATGGATGATCCTAGGCCCAACTCAGAGATTGGCCCATGCTGGCTAACTAGTACGGTAGCTGGCTGGACATTCCCTGGGTAATTTTCTTAAAATGCCCTTCAGAAGCTGTCCTACCACCTAAAAGGTGGAGCAGTGGGGAGAACCCTCACTCCAGAACTGGAGAATCAGGCAAGTGGAGTGAGAGAAGCAAGAAGAGGCCTGAAGGAAGTGAGGCCTGAGAGGGATGCAGGGTCCCATAGAGAACTGTTTCTCCAAATGTGGTGCCTGGACCAGCAGCATCAACGATGCCTGGGAGCCTATTAGAAATGCAGAATCGTGGACCCTACTCAAGACTTACCGAATCTGAATCTGCATGTTAATAAGATCCCCAGGGATTTGTGAGCACATTCAAGTTCAAGAAGTCCTGGATGAGGCACACGGGTAGATCCCTGACCCCTTCCCACTACAGGATAATGGGGATATGGGATCTGCACCATGCTCAGTGCAGCTCTGTGGGGGCTCTGGCTCTCTCATTGGCACAAGCATCCCCTCAGTTAACCCTGGAACTTGAGGTCACTGGAGGAGGCCTCCAGTCCTTAAAACCCCACAGCCAAACTAGTACAATGAGTGAGATGCTCTCACCCTGCTGAGTCGCCACTTCCCAAGGTGGAGGATCTTCACTTCCTTTGTTTCTTTTCCTAGAATGTGGGCTCTGGGTTCTAACCCAGGCTCCGCCACTTACTGACTGTGATCCTGGAAGTTGCTAAACTTCTCTGCACATTGGTTTTCCTTTTCTGTAATATAGAGGTAACACATTTTCTAGATCATAGCTTTTTTTGGTGCATATATCTAAGCAAATATATACATCATGCTTAGAAGAGTGGTTGGCACATACCGCCATTAACATTCGTCACTTGCTATCAGCCTTCCATCTTTCCCTCCTCTGGGTGGCCCTTGGGCTGGGGTGGGATGAAGGGAAGGTGGTGCTTACCTGTGAGGAGTCAAGGAAAGCAGTGCAAAGGCAGGGATACTGGACTGGAGGTGACTCCTGTAGGGGGAAGAAGGAAATATGTTTGTATGACACTGGGGTATGCCAGGCTCAGTGCCAGGCACTTTCTTCCCTTCCACAGTTACACCAGAATAGTGCTGTTATTTTATAATCCTACAGATGGGGACTGAAGTCCCAGAAGGGCAGTGACCAGGCCAAGGTATTGCAGTTAGTGAGGGGTGGAGCTAGTGCTTGATGGGTCTGCCTGGCCAGCTTAACCTCAGCCACCCTCATGTGCCCCATGCTTCCTCCTCCACTGCAACCCAACTCAAGCCCTAGAGGGGGATCCAGAAGGCCAGGGCTGGCAGAGGAACAGGGAGTCTGAGAGCTCTTGGGCATGAAGCTTGTGGCTCCTTCCCTAGGTCCTCGGTTTCCCCTGGTTGGGCCTCCTTTTTGCAGGGCAGCGGGACAGGTCTACTGAATGGACCTGTCATGGGTTTGGCTTCTCCTGGCTTTGCTTCCCCTGCACAGTTTTCTGTCCCCCTGTCCCATGACTGGGAGGCAGGCCTTTGGCAGATATGTTAAAACTCCAGCATGGGGTACTTCTGGTTTCAGCTCTGATGTGTAAAGAGTTTGGAAGTTGTCACACCCATCCTCACACCATGAAATAAGTTGAACAAACTGTAAGTCAACAATGTTTCTTAATTCTCTTCAGAGAATTAAGGTCACAGGGCAAACTGCCACTCTGAAATCTGGGGAGATGAGTGAATACAGCCAAGATCAGCTTGCTTGAAGCAGAAACCACTGGAGTCAGGAACTGTTGGGAACACTTGAATAGTAATTTTGATGAGTTTCTGGAAATTAAGAATGAACTTGCTTGAAAATTAAAAACTTCTGGGGACCTAGTTGTAGGTCTCCCTTCAATACGTAAGTGGGTTTTACCTCCAGGAACCCCTCCAGACTGACATTGGGAAGATCAGAGAAAAAAAAACCCTTGTTCCAGACAGAAAGAGTGGAAAAATAACCATTTGAAATACCCCTAGAGCTTTCTCAGTAACAAAGACCAACCCTCCCGAGAAACTACTTTATCAGACCCTTGTCTGACTCGAGCAATTAGACAACTCAACCCCCTCCATCCTTCCTGTCTCTCTTCCTTAAGGAGAAGGGAAAAAAATAATGGGGCCAAAAAATGCTTCTGAGGGTCACAGCCCAGGGGCTCAGGCCAACTGAAAAAACTAAGATTTAATAATAAAAGTATAGAATGCCTCCTCTCCCCAACATTGTATTTCCACCACCACAACAGGTCTTCAGTATAATAACAATGAATTACAAATGAAACAGCTGTAAGACACAGACTCTTTAAGATGGAGTTCTTAGGGAAACCCAAAGTTAACCATGGAGAAAAAAACAAACCAAGGAAATTAGAGGAAACCAAAGCCTTTGGCACCTATAACTACAGCAAACCTTAAACACAGCTCAGCTCTAGTAAGATTAAAATAAAAACTCAGGCTAAACATGGTGGCTCATGCCTGTAATCCCGCACTTTGGGAGGCCGAGGTGGGCGAATCACTTGAGTTCAGGAGTTCGAGACCAGCCTGGCCAACACAGCAAAACGTCATCTCTACTAAAAATACAAAAATTAGCCAGCTATAGTGGTGGGTGCCTGTAATCCCAGCTATCCAGGAGGCTGAGGCAGGAGGATCACTGGAACCCAGGAGGCAGAGGTTGCAGTGAGATGAGATTGCACCCCTGCACTCCAGCCTAGGTGACAAGAGTGAGACTCTGTCTAAAAAAAAACCAAAAAACAAACAAACAAAAAACACCAACACACACACACACACAGACACACACACACACAAAACAGAATTAGCTGGGCATGGTGCGTGCCTGTAATCCCAGCTACTTGGGAGGCTGAGGCAGAAGAATTGCTTGAACCTGGGAGATGGAGTTTGCAGTGAGCCGAGATTGCACCATGGCACACCAGCCTGGGCAACAAGAGTGAAACTCCATCTCAAAATAAATAAACAAATAAGAAACAAGTGCAGTGAATAGAAAACAATTATAAACATGATACATAATAATCCAACTATATCAATAATCACTTTAAATACGAATGCTTTAAATGTACCAATTAAAAATAGGCTGTCAGAGGAATAAAAAAAGCTCTCTGTTGTCTACAAGAAGCCACTTTAACTATAAAGGTTAAAAGTAAAGAGACAAAATCTAACACTTTTTCATGACAAAACTCCCAAGAAAGTAGGAAGAAAGGAGAATTTCCTCAATTTGGTAAAGAATATTTGCAAAACCTTAGAGCTAACATCATGCTTAATAGTGAGAAATTAGATACTTTCCAGCAAAGGTCAGAAACAAGCCAAAGATGTCCCCTCTCACCAGTCCTATTCAACATTGTACTGAAATTTCTAGCTAATGCAATAAGGTAAGAAAAGGAAAGAAAAGGTCTATAGATTAGGAAGGAAGAAATAAAGCTGTCTTTGTTCACAGATAACATGATAGTTTATGGAGAAAATCCCAAATAACTTCAAAAAAATGACTAGAACAAATAGCAAAGTTGCAAGATGCAAAGTTAATGTACAGGGCTGGGCGTGGTGGCTCATGCCAGTAATCCCAGCACTTTGGGAGGCTGAGGTGGGTGAATCACCTGAGGCCAGGCGTTCAAGACCAGCCTGACCAATATGGTGAAACCCCATATCTACTAAAAATACAAAAATTAGCCAGGCGTGATGGCGGGTGCCTGTAGACCCAGCTACTCAGGAGGCTGAGACAGGATAATTGCTTGAACCCTTTTGGCGGAGGTTGCAGTGAACCGAGATTGAGCCACTGCACTCCAGCCTGGGCAAGAGAGCAAGACTCCGTCTCAAAAAAAAAAAAAAGTTAATATACAGGAGTCCATTGCTTTCATAGATACCAGCAACGAACAACTACAATTTGACATTTAAAATGCAGTAACACTTAGCAAAAAAAAAAAGGAAAAAAAGAAAAGAATTATTTAGGTATAAACGTAACAAAATGTGTACAGGACCTACACAAGCAAATGATAAAACTAATGAAAGAGATCAACCATCTAAAGAAATGGAGTGTGCAGGAGCGGAAGTGCCCATTGGTGAAGGCAACCCCGCCTCCCCTCCCTGTCCCTGCTCTGCCCACCTGGTCCCCGGAAGTCTGTGAGTGGCTTGGCCGCCTTTGATGCTGGGTCCTGGACCTGTTTGTTGGTCCACAGCCTTTGTCAGTCGTCCTTGCGGGCCAGGTTGAGGCGCAACATAGGCCCAGGAGCCTCAGAGGAGGAAGAGGAGGAGGAGGAAGCTGCTGCAGGAGGCCCATGTCATCCATCTTACTGAGGAGCTGTCAGGGCTGGATGGCCTCCCGCCTCCCACCATCCCACGTCGCTGCCCTGAGGGGTGACCTGGGGGATCGTGCTGATCTCCATTGGACAAACATCGCAGGGCTGACAAGCCGCGTGAATGTTCCATTTAGCTGCTGCACCCCCGCCTACCCGGTGTACCTTCCTTCAGAGGCCATCACCTCAGCGGTTGGCCTGTGAGGCCGGAGCGCTGGCACACAGTGGCTACGGTGGCACCATGTTTGGTGGTCATGGGACCTCAGGACCTTCCTGCGTGCTGCTGGCACTCATCTCCCCACTTTGGCGACTACTCCATAGTCAAGTCCCACAAGGACCAGAACAAGAAGCTGGAGGAAGGCAGCCCCGGGTACAACCCCCCTGAAGAGGCGCCAGTGAAGTCTGTGGGGCGGAGGGTCCTGGACGGGCTGAAGCACTGTTACCACAGCTTCAGCCTTCTCTGGATGGACACCAAGATAGCCACACACTCGCTCTGGGGGATTCTCAGTGGCCATATGCTGACCCACCGGGAGCACAGACAGTTTGTCCGTGTCTGTGCTGACCTCTTTTGCCTGGTCCCGCTCCTCATCTTTGCAGTAGTGCTTTTCATGGAGTTGCTATTGCCCATCATAGTGAAAATCTTTCCCAACATGTTGCTGTCCACATTTGAGACCCAGTCCATCAAGGAGGAGAGACCGAAGAAGCAGCTATGGGGGAGCTGGAACTGGCTAAATTTCTCCAGGACACCATCGAGGAGAAAAGAAGCCAAGGGGAGGACTGCCAAAGCCTTCTCCATGTTTTTCCAGAAGATCCGAGAGACAGGAAAGACCTAACAATGAAGAAATCATGCGCTTTCCCAAATTATTTGAGGATGAGCTGACCCTGGATAACCTCACCTGCCAGCAGCTGGTGGCATTGTGTGAGCTGCTGGGTCTCCAGGCCATAGGCACCAACAACTTCCTATGCTTCCAGCTCACCATGAGGTTGAGGTCCATAAAGGCCGACAATGAGTTGATTGCTGAGGAAGGGGTGGACAGCCTGAATATCAAGGAATTGCTGTCGACATGTAGAACTCGAGGGATGTGGGCCCTCGGGGTCTCAGAAAACCATCTGAGGAGCCTGCTGAAGCAGTGGCTGGACCTGCATTTGCATCAAGAGATCCCCATATCACTGCTCTTATTGTCCTGAGCTATGTGCCTCCCAGACACCCTCTCTCCTACTGACCAGCTCAAATCCACCTTGCAGACTCTTCCAGAGACAGTGGTGAAGGGAGCCCAGGTGAAAGTGGACAAGGTTGAGGGTGAGCAGGTGGACAACAAAGTGAAATTGGAGGCCACATTACAGAAGGAGATGGCCATCCAGCTGGAGCACAGGGAGAATGAGCTGCAGAAGCTATCCCAAGAAACGAAGTGGAAGAAGCCACCCCTGAGAGGCCAGTGGCTGACCAGCAGCCAGAAGTGCCTGATGTGATCCTGCCCTCAGAGGCCCTGAAGGACACTGCCCCTGTGCAGGAGATCTTGAAGGAGGAGAAAATAACTAAAGAAGAAATGGGTGTACTTAGCGATGCATGTTCTAAACTGAAGGAGCAAAATAAGTCCCTAACCAAGGAGAAGGAGGAGCTGGAGCTGCTGAAGGAGGATGTCCAGGACGATAGTGATGACTTGCCCTGGTGTGTGATGTTCCCCGCCCTGTGTCCAAGTGTTCTCATTGTTCAATTCCCACCTATGAGTGAGAACATGCAGTGTTTGGTTTTCTGTCCTTGCAATAGTTTGCTCAGAATGATGGTTTCCAGCTTCATCCATGTTGCTACAAAGGACACGAACTCATCCTTTTTTATGGCTGCATAGTATTCCACGGTGTATATGTGCCACATTTTCTTAATCCAGTCTATCATTTATGGACATTTGGGTTGGTTCCAAGTCTTTGCTATTGTGAATAGTGCCACAATAAACATACTTGTGCATGTGTCTTTATAGTAGCATGATTTATAATACTTTGGATATATACCCAGTAATGGGATGGCTGGGTCAAATGGTATTTCTAGTTCTAGATCCTTGAGGAATCGCCACACTGTCTTCCACAATGGTTGAACTAGTTTACACTCCCACCAACAGCATAAAAGCGTTCCTATTTCTCCACATCCTCTCCAGCACCTGTTGTTTCCTGACTTTTTAATGCTTTACTTCCAACTATGTGGTCAATTTTGGAATAAATGTGATGAGATGCTGAGAAGAATGTATATTCTGTTGATTTGGGGTGGAGAGTTCTGTAGATGTCTATTAGGTCTGCTTGGTGCTGAGTTCAAGTCCTGGATATCCTTGTTAACTTTCTGTCTTGTTGATCTGTCTAATGTTGACAGTGGGGTGTTAAAGTCTCCCATTATTATTATGTGGGAGTCTAAGTCTCTTTTTTAGGTCTCTCAGGACTTGCTTTATGAATCTGGGTGCTCCTGTATTAGGTGCATATATATTTAGGATAGTTAGCTCTTCTTATTGAATTGATCCCTTTACCATTATGTAATGGCCTTCTTTGTCTCTTTTGATCTTTGTTGGTTTAAAGTCTGTTTTATCAGAGACTAGGACTGCAGTGCCTGCTTTCTTTTTGCTTTCCATTTGCTTGGTAGATCTTCCTCCATCCCTTTATTTTGAGCCTATCTGTGTCTCTGCATGTGAGATGGGTCTCCTGAATACAGCACACTGATGGGTCTTGACTCTATCCAATTTGCCAGTCTGTGTCTTTTAACTGGGACATTTAGCCCATTTACATTTAAGGTTAATATTGTTATGTGTGAATTTGATCCTGTCATTATGATGTTAGCTGGTTATTTTGCCCGTTAGTTGATGCAGTTTCTTCCTAGCATTGATGGTCTATACAATTTGGCATGTTTTTGCAGTGGCTGGTACCAGTTGTTCCTTTCCATGTTTAGTGCTTCCTTCAGGAGCTCTTATAAGGCAGGCCTGGTGGTGACAAAATCTCTCAGCATTTGCTTGTCTGTAAAGGATTTTATTTCTCCTTCACTTATGAAGCTTAGTTTGGCTGGATATGAAATTCTGGGTTGAAAATTCTTTTCTTTAAGAATGTTGAATATTGGCCCCCACTCTCTTCTGGCTTGTAGAGTTTCTACTGAGAGATCCGCTGTTAGTCTGATGGGCTTCCCTTTGTGGGTAACCCGACCTTTCTCTCTGGCTGCCCTTAACATTTTTTCCTTCATTTCAACCTTGGTGAATCTGACAATTACGTGTCTTGGGGTTGCTCTTCTCAAGGAGCATCTTTGTGGTGTTCTCTGTATTTCCTGAATTTGAATGTTGGCCTGCCTTGCTAGGTTGGGGAAGTTCTCCTGGATAATATCCTGAAGAGTGTTTTCCAGCTTGATTCCATTCTCCCTGTCACTTTCAGGTACATCAATCAAATGTAGATTTGGTCTTTTCACATAGTCCCATATTTCTTGGAGGCTTTGTTCGTTTCTTTTTACTTTTTTTTCTCTAAGCTTCTTTTCTCTCTTCATTTCATTTATTTGATCTTCAATCACTGATACCCTTTCTTCCACTTGATCGAGTTGGCTACTGAAGCTTGTGCATGAGTCATGTAGTTCTTGTGCCATGGTTTTCAGCTCCATCAGGTCATTTAAGGTCTTCTTTACACTGTTTATTCTAGTTAGCCATTCGTCTAATCTTTTTTCAAGGTTTTTAGTTTCCTTGCGATGGGTTCGAACATCCTCCTTCAGCTCGGAGAAGTTTGTTATTACCGACTTTCTGAAGCCTACTTCTGTCAACTCGTCAAAGTCATTCTCCATCCTGCTTTGTTCCATTGCTGGCAAGGAGCTGCGATCCTTTGGAGGAGAAGGGGTGCTCTAGTTTTTATAATTTTCAGCTTTTCTGCTCTGGTTTCTCCCCATTGTGGTTTTATCTACCTTTGGTCTTGGATGATGGTGACCTACAGATGGGGTTTTGGTGTGGATGTCCTTTTTGTTGATGTTGGTGCTATTCCTTCCTGTTTGTTAGTTTTGCTTCTAACAGGTCCCTCAGCTGCAGGTCTGTTGGAGTTTGCTGGAGGTCCACTCCAGACCCTGTTTGCCTGGGTATCACCAGAGGAGGCTGTAGAACAGCAAATATTGCAGAACAGCAAATACTGCTGCCTGATCCTTCCTCTTGAAGCTTTGTCCCAGAGCGGCACCTGGCTGTATGAGGTGTCAGTCGGCCCCTACTGGGAGGTGTCTCCAAGTTAGGCTACATGGGGGTCAGGGACCCACTTGAGGAGGCAGTCTGTCTTTTCTCAGAGCTCAAACACTGTGCTGGGAGAACCACTGCTCTCTTCAGAGCTGTCAGACAGGGACGTTTAAGTCTGCAGAAGTTTCTGCTGCCTTTTGTTCAGCTATGCCCTGCCCCCAGAGATGGAGTCTACAGAGGCAGGTGGGCCTCGTTGAGCTGTGGTGGGCTCCACCCAGTTCGAGCTTCCAGGCCACTTTGTTTACCTACTCAAGCCTCAGCAATGGTGGACGCCCCTCCCCCAGCCAGGGTTGCCACCTCGCAGTTCGATCTTGGACTAGCAGTAAGCAAAGCTCCGTGGGCGTGGGACCCGCTGAGCCAGGTGCAGCATATAATCTCCCGGTGTGCCGTTTGCTAAGAGTGTTGGAAAAGCGCCGTGTTTAGGTGGCAGTGTCCCAGTTTTCCCAGTACAGTCTGTCATGGCTTCCCTTGGGTAGCAAAGGGAAATCCCCCAACCCCTTGCGCTTCCCAGGTGAGGCAATGCCCCGCCCTGCTTCAGCTTGCTCTCTGTGGGCTGCACCCGCTTTCCGACCAGTCCCAGTGAGATGAACCAGATACCTCAGTTAGAAATGCAGAAATCACCTGTCTTCTGTGTCAACCACGCTGGGAGCTGCAGACCAGAGCTGTTCTTATTTGGCCATCTTGGAATGCCCCTTGAGGTGATTCTTAATGGCAAGTCTAATACTTTTTTTTTCTTTTTTCTTTTTTTTTTTTTTAATTGATCATTCTTGGGTGTTTCTCGCAGAGGGGGATTTGGCAGGGTCATAGGACAATAGTGGAGGGAAGGTCAGCAGATAAACAAGTGAACAAAGGTCTCTGGTTTTCCTAGGCAGAGGACCCTGCGGCCTTCCGCAGTGTTTGTGTCCCTGGGTACTTGAGATTAGGGAGTGGTGATGACTCTTAACGAGCATGCTGCCTTCAAGCATCTGTTTAACAAAGCACATCTTGCACTGCCCTTAATCCATTTAACCCTGAGTGGACACAGCACATGTTTCAGAGAGCACAGGGTTGGGGGTAAGGTCATAGATCAACAGGATCCCAAGGCAGAAGAATTTTTCTTAGTACAGAACAAAATGAAGTCTCCCATGTCTACTTCTTTCTACACAGACACAGCAACAATCTGATTTCTCTATCTTTTCCCCACCTTTCCCCCCTTTCTATTCCACAAAACCGCCATCATCATCATGGCCCATTCTCAATGAGCTGTTGGGCACACCTCCCAGACGGGGTGGTGGCTGGGCAGAGGGGCTCCTCACATCCCAGACGGGGTGGCCGGGCAGAGGCACTCCGCGCATCTCAGATGATGGGCGGCCGGGCAGAGACGTTCCTCACTTCCTAGACGGGATGGCAGCCGGGAAGAGGCGCTCCTCACTTCCCATACTGGGCAGCCAGGCAGAGGGGCTCCTCACATCCCAGACGATGGGCGGCCAGGCAGAGACGCTCCTCACTTCCCAGATAGGGTGGCGGCCGGGCAGAGGCTGCAATCTTGGCACTTTGGGAGGCCAAGGCAGGCAGCTGGGAGGTGGAGGTTGTAGCTAGCCGAGATCACGCCACTGCACTCCAGCCTGGGCAACATTGAGCACTGAGTGAACGAGACTCCGTCTGCAATCCTGGCACCTCGGGAGGCCGAGGCTGGCAGATCACTCGTGGTTAGGAGCTGGAGACCAGCCCGGCCAACACAGCGAAATCCCGTCTCCACCAAAAAAATACGAAAACCAGTCAGGCGTGGCGGCACGCGCCTGCAATCGCAGGCACTCGGCAGGCTGAGGCAGGAGAATCAGGCAGGGAGGTTGCAGTGAGCCGAGATGGCAGCAGTACAGTCCAGCTTTGGCTCGGCATCACAGGGAGACCGTGGAAAGAGAGGGAGAGGGAGACCGTGGGGAGAAGGAGAGGGAGAGGGAGAGGGCAAGTCTAATACTTTGTCTGAAATAAGTCAGAAGCTTTCATTTAAAAAAAAAAAAGAAAAAATGGAGAGATATTCCATGCTCATGGATAGGAAAATTCACTATCATTAAGATGACTCTTCCCAACTTGTTCTGTAGATTCAATGCAACCCCAATTAAAATCTCAGTGAATTATTTTTTGATATTAACAGAACAGTCAACATAATTACTGAAAAAGAAGTCAGACGACTGACACTACTTGACTTCAAAGCTTACTATAAACCCACAGTAATGAAGACAGTGTGATATTCGTGAAGGAATAGACAAACAGGTCAATGGAACAGAATAGAGGGCCCAGAAATAGACCCATGTAAATATAGTCAACTGATCTTTGACAAGGGACCAAAGGTAATTCAATGGAGAACAGATAGTCTTTTCAACAAATGGTGCTAGAACAACTGGGCATCCGTATGCAAAACAAACAAACAAACAAACAAACAAACAAAAAGAGTTTAGACACAGACCTTTACACCTTTCATAAAAGTTAACTCAAAATAGATCATAGACCTAAATGTAAAACATAAAACTATAAAATTTCTGTAAGATAAGAGAAAATCTAGGTAACTCTGGGTTGGCAATGAGTTTTCAGGAAAAAATGCCAAAACCATGAACCATGAAAGAAAAAATATTTAAATCGGACTTCATTAAAATTAAAAACTTTTGTTATGCAAAAGACACTGTTAAGAGAATGAAAAGACAAGCCACAGACTGGGAGAAAATATTTGCAAGACACATAGCTGATAAAAGACTTGTATTCAAAATATATGAAGCCAACCTGGGCAGCATGGTGAAACCCCGTTTCTACAAAAAAATACAAAAATTAGCTGGGCATGGTGGTGCATGCCTGTAGTCTCAGCTACTCTAGAAGGCTAAGGCAGGAGGATTGCTTGAGCCCAGGAGGTGGAGGCTGCATAGAGCTGTGATCACTGCCACTGCACTCCAGCCCGGGTGACAGAGTGAGACCCTGTCTCAAAATATATATATGAAGAACTCTTAAAATGTAACAATAAGCAGACAGTCCAATTTTTAAATGGCAGAAGATCTGAATAGGCACCTCACCAAAGAAGATATACAGATGACAAACATACATATAAAAAGATGATCAACCTAAGTTATCAGTAAGGAATTGCTAATTGAAATAACAATGAGATACCACTGCAGATTTATTAGAATGGCCAAAATCCAAACTGACAATACCACATGCTAGCCAGGATGTGGAGCAACAGGAACTCTCTTCATTGCTGGTGGTAATGCAAAATGATTCAGCCACTCTGGAAGTCAATCTGGCAGTGTCTCACAAAGCTAAACATGCTCTTACTACACAATCCAGCAATCACACTCCTGGGTACTTCTCTGGTTGAGTTGAAAACATATGTCCACATAAAAACCTTCACACATGAGTGTTTATAGAGCAGCTTTGTCCATAATTACCAAAAAGTGGAAGCAATCAAGATGTCCTTCAATAAGGGAGTGGATAAACTGTGGTACACCTCTGCAATGGAACATTATTCAGCGGTAAACAGAAATGAAGTATTAAGCCATGAACAGACATGGAGGAAGCACAAATGCATGTTATTGCACTTCATCTTAGCCAAAGGCCAAGAAGCCGTTCACATGCCTGTTACTAAGTGAAAGAAGCCAGTCTGAAAAGGCTACATACTGTATGATTCCAATTGTTCCAGAAAAGACAAAACTATCGGCTAAAAAATTTAATGATGTCCAGAGGTTTAGGGGTAGGAATGAATAGGTGAAGCAAAAGGATTTTGGAGGCAGTGAAACTATTCTGTTTCTAACAATATTCCATAGAACTGAACCACACACAAAGGGAATCCTAATGTAAACTATGGACTTCAGTTAATATGTATCAATATTGGTTCATTAGTTGCAAAAAATGTACCACACTCATGCAATATTTTAATATTGGAACTTTGTATTCTCTGCTTAATTATTCTCTAAAATTGTTACTAAAGAATAAAACCTATTAATTAAAGAAAAACACAGCAAGACAGCTCTTCAGAGTTCCATGGCCTTAGACAGTGACCACTGGCTAGGTGTACTTGGCATCCAGGCAACATCTGGAGGCTTTAGTATGTGAGAGAGATCAAGTCATTGTTTAGGGAACAGGGCCTCTGGAGCCTGACAGACATGGGATATAATCCTGACTCTATCACTCACCTGCTGTGTGACCTTGGTTCAGTCACGTAACCTCTCTGAGCCTCAGGTCTACGTCTCTCATCTGTAAAGTAGGGACAATAATCATAACTATCTTGTGGGTAGGGTGTTACAAAGATGAAATAAGACATTCTATGGAAAGTGCTTCAAATACTCCCTGGCTAGAGGTAAGGCCTCAATAAATATTACCTACTCACATTATTAGTAAGAAAAAATGAACACAATACTGAGCTCTTGCAGTATATCACTTCTTGCTGGTCACTGGAGACTCAGAAGTTCAAACACTGGTCCCCCCCAGGGCTCACTGTCTATGAGACTTACACTTACCAACCTCCTAGGGCAGAAACCACTGACTCCCTGCAGGAGGAGTGCAATGTGAAGCAGGCTTAGCTGAGGGGTAAGGCTGGGAAGAGACTCTGAGATGGGACGTTTGAGATAAGCCCCAAAAGATGAGGCTTATTCCAAGGTGAGGCCTGAGCAAGCCTTGGAGGATGGCTAAAGCATGGTGTATTCCAGGACTGGCAAGCAGTTTGGTGCACCTCATGGACCCTAGAGAGAATCAGGACTGGAAAGGGCAGGATGCAGAGGTCACCTGGCCCAACCATCTCACTTTAGAGATGAGGAAACTGACAGGCAGAGGGAGGGGAAGAGACCTCCTAATTGTCACATTGCTAGATTTGTTTTCATCTTCGGACTTAATGAACTTAGAGAATGAGAGTTTTGATAAGGGAGAAGGGTAGTGTAATGATGGTGATAATGATGATAACATATTTAATAATGGATTAATATGTGCTAAGCACTATTCTCGGGGCTTTACAAAGATTATTTTATCCACAACATAACCCTCTGAGGTGGGTACTATTTATTCCCATTTTGTAGATGGGGAAATGGAGGCACAGAGAAGTTAGGTAATGACTCCCCATTGCTTTCAGGATATTAGCAGACACTGCTCACTGCCCCTTCCTCATGCACTCCCAAATTTCTGCCTTACTGGCAGAGCAGTAGTATTGTTCCTTTATCCCCTTTATCCCACAGCTGGAGCTTTAGGAGGGGCCAGCTCCAGGGTAGATTCTTTGTTGGTTTCAGTCAATCATGACAGTTCACTCTTCTTGCCAGAGATTGGTTCAAGTACAGGCTTTCCTGGCCTGTTAGAAGTGGAGGGAATTGGGAGGCCAAGGCGAGTGGATCACGAGGTCAGGAGACCGAGACCACGGTGAAACCTCGTCTCTACTGAAAATACAAAAAAATTAGCCGGGCGTGGTGGTGGCCGCCTGAAGTCCCAGCTACTCGGAGAAGCTGAGGCAGGAGAATAGCGTGAACCCAGGAGGCGGAGCTTGCAGTGAGCAGAGATCGCGCCAATGCACTCCAGCCTGGGCGACAGAGCGAGACTCCGTCTCAAAAAAAAAAAAAAAAGAAGCTGGGAGAATTATGGAAGTAGGTTTGTTTGTTTGTTTGTTTGTTTGTTTGTTTCTTTGTTTGTTTTTGAGGTAGGGTCTCGCTCTGTCACCCAGGCTGGAGTGCAGTGGCCTATCTTGGCTCATTCCAGCCCCTACCTCCTAGGCTCGAGTGAGCCTCCTGAGCCTCCTGAGTAGCTGGGACTATAAGTGCATGCCACCACACCTGGTTAATTTTTGTATTTTTAGTAGAGATGGGGTTTTGCCATGTTGCCCAGGCTGGTCTTGAACTCCTGAGCTCAGGTGATCCGCCTACCTGGGCCTCCCAAAATGCTGGGATTACAGGTGTGTGCCACTATGCCTGGCTGGAAGTAGTTTTTTTTTTGTTTTTTTTTTTTTTGAGACGGAGTCTGGCTCTGTCACCCATGCTAGAGTGCAGTGGTGCAATCTTGGCTCACTGCCAGCTCCGCCTCCCAGGTTCATGCCATTCTCCTGCCTCAGCCTCCCGAGTAGCTGGGACTACAGGCACCTGCCACCATGCCCAGTTCATTTTTTGTATTTTTAGTAGAGGTGGGGTTTCACCATGTTAGCCAGGATGGTCTCGATCTCCTGACCTCATGATCTGCCCGCCTCGGCCCCCCAAAGTGCTGGGATTACAGGTGTGTGCCACCACACCCAGCCTGGAAATAGTTTTTTTAATTGTAAAAGAGAGCTGGAGGAGGAAGGGAAAGCCCCCAGGAACAGGCTATAGCCCTTCCTCCATCACTGGACATTGCATGTGTCTGCATGTGATGTCAGAGCTGTGACAGCCACCTTAGGTCCATGAGGGGACAAGTCTGAGAATAGTCTGACACACTGAAGATGGTGGGGTGGAGGCAGGGAATTAACTGAGTCCTTGAAGATGTGGTTGAATTTTGAATTAACCTGCTGAATTAACCAATTCTGGATGCCTCCTCTCATCTCCTTGACATATGAGATCTTGTATCACTTACTTGCTATGCCAGTTGTATCAGAGTTTTCTGTTCCTTGCAGCTGAAAGCATTCTTGTTGGTGTGAAGATGAACCCCAAAGCCACATATCATTCAAGCCTAAGCCCTGCAGCCCTGTTTCTTCTCAACATCGTTTGCTGTAGCCAGAGTCGAGGACTTGCTCTTCCCAGGAAGGGCCTCTGGGTCTCTGGGCATTGCCATTTGCTCTTCCGTCTATTCGAAGTGTCCTTCCATGTAGTTGTTTTACACATCTCCTCCTCCTCCTCTTTTCTGAGCTGGTTGCTCCATCACCTTCTCTGCAGAGTCTGAGTGGATTCCTAACTAAGGAGTCCCACCACACCCACCTATGTGACCACCATCACTCTTGTCACCCAAGATTGTCAGATTGTCACTTATTTGTTTATGTATCTGCCTTATTTCCTGCACTGAGGGCAAGGCCTGGTCATGCTCATCTCTGTGCCCTTGCCACCCAGTGCAGGGCTTGGCCCAGAGCACACACCCTCTGAGTGGCTATGGAATGAATGAGTGTAGAGGTCATCTTAGTCCCCTGGGGCTCACAAGTGGTACTAGAGTTGCAGCGTCTAGGATGACAGCATTAATAACTGCAATCATTAATGAACCACTTCCTCACTACGGGCCAGGCACTTCCCACACATTATCTCACATGCTCTTTATGGCATGATTGTTATCCCCATTTTATAGATGAGGAAACAGGCACAGAGGCACAAAGCAACTTGCCTGAAGTTGGGGTTTAAACAGAAGTCTGTTTAAAAATATACTAAATGTATATGTGTGTGTATGTGTGTTTGATTGCAATAATGGTAGGAATATTGGCAATTTACATTTCCAGTGTTCTCAGTATTTCCAATTTTGTTTCAGAAGCATAATGGGGAAAAATAAAAAATCATATAGCCAAAGGTTTAGAGAATTAACGTCGGGATGAGCCATGTGCCCTGAGTATGTCACTTTTTTTTTTTCCTAAGAGACGGAGTCTCGCTCTGTCCCCAGGCTGGAGTGCAGTGGCACGATCTTGGTTCACTGCAAGCTCCGCCTCCCGGGTTCACGCCATTCTCCTGCCTCAGCCTCCAGAGTAGCTGGGACCACAGGCGCCCGCCACCACGTCCGGCTAATTTTTTGTATTTTTAGTAGAGACGGGGTTTCACCGTATTAGCCAGGATGGTCTCGATCTCCTGACCTCATGATCTGCCCGCCTTGGCCTCCCAAAGTGCTGGGATTACAGGCATGAGCCACCACGCCTGGACAGGATGTGACATTTTTAAAGGATCCTATAGTAGAGCAGGGGGCCCAAATAATTCTGCACTCCCAAGACGCAATCTGAACAGGGCAATATCAGCATTGCCTGATGTTCTTATTCTCTATTCTGTGCTCCCATGAGTTTTGGGAGGTTTGCATTTGGTTTTTATTTCCTTTCTTCCTTTTTCTTCCTCTCTCTCTTTCTTTTTTCTTTCTTCCTTTCTTTCTCTCTATTTCTTTGCCAGACATTGAGGATAATGAATGAGCACTGATTAAATTTTTCCAGCACTGCTTAAAGTTTTTGTACTTAAAAAGGTTAAATCATTAGGTTGTTGGGTGTGGATAGGGAGGTAGAAAACTCATCTACAAAAATATACCCTCTTTCTTTCTTGTTTATATAAAATGTTGTCCTGAAGGCTTCGCAGGACTGGAGAGCAAGCACACAAACAAAATCAGGTCATAACCATTCTGCTGTCTGCTCCTCTCCCCACTGGGCCCTGGGTGGAGCCCCAGGACAAAGGTCTGGGGGGCACCAGGAAGCAAGGCCAGAAAACCCCAGGAGGGGACTTTTGCATGCCTTGGCTCAGGCTCAGAAGTGCAGGGAAGAAACTGAAATAAGTGGCTAGATCCTCACAGCCCAGGCCAGTGATGCTGGCTCCCCAGCCCAGCACAGGGTCCCTGCTCAGAGAGAGGAGGCCTCAGTTCTCTCACCTGTGAAATGGAGCTGTTGTGAAAACCCACCAGGATGACCCGTGGGACTGGCGGGAGGGAAGACCAGGCTTGGGGCAGGAGCTCAGGAAGTGTGGGTTGAGCCCCGTCTGTGAAGATGGGCTTGGGGTAAGGAGGAGCTTCTGCAGGTCAAAAAGCATGAGTTTTTAAGAAACTCTTTCTGTTCCTAGCTTGGGAAGCACATGTCTTCTGTGAATCATTTCTTCTTCCTGCAGCATGGGGGTGTTTTTTTCCCCACTTCATCTTGAAGTCATGTAAACCTCTAATGCCAATTTCTGCTTCCGCACAGGCTGGTTGCCAGCAGCCGCCTGCCTGTGCCATCTTGAGGCAGCGTGACTGGTGAGGAGGCTGCTGGGCAGTGTCCCCCTCCAGAGAGAAGGCCCTGCCCTGCACTTGCCATGTTTTAAGCATCTGGCATGGGGCAGTGGAAAGAACTCTTGATTAGCATCAGAAGCCTTGAGTGCCTCATGGTCCTGCCACAAAGCTGCTTCTGCCACCTCAGACTTCAGCTTCCACCCTGGGAAATGGGGCATCTGGTCGAAATATGCACAGAGGGCCTCCTCAGCTTTGTGGTCCCATGGAAAGGGCTGGGACAGCTGGAGGAAGGCTAGCAGGGAGCTGAGACCTCTCCTTCCAGGTCCTCCCTCCAGGTCCCCCCTCGATCTGGGCCTCCATTCCCTGACAGGGTTCAAGGCAGCAGCAGCTACTGGATAACGCAGACCAGATGCAGCCCTTTCCCCAGACATGCTCAGGGGCCTTCCTCCTCGGAGGCCTTGGGGATATTTGAAACTCCTCGGAGTTTGGCTTCAGAGGCTGGAGTGGAAACCACAGCTCCATTATGTGAGCACATATGATCTCCCTGGGAGGAAAGGAATGGGCTGGCCTCAGAAAATGAGAGACAAGTTCGAGGCCACTGGGTCTATGGAGAACATGTTTTCATCTCTGAGTATGCCAGTGTCTGGGAACCTCAAGGAGGGCAGGTCCTACATGCTCTGCCAGAACGGAGGGCCTGACCCCTGAAGGGGTGGGCTCTCTATGACCAGAGAATAGGAGCAAAGGCCAGGGGCTTTTACAGGGGAGACTTGAGCCTGGTATAAAGGCTGGACATCCACCAAGGAACCATTTCACTTCACCCCCAATGCCATCTCATATTTTGAAAGCTTTACATTTGCCAGACAAGTCCTTGAGGAAGAAAAATTTCATTAAAGGGGAATGACTCCCTCCCCTCCCCTATGGCAACCCAAGCAACTACATTTGCCCAAATAAGTGGAAGATGGTTCCAAAGCCACTGACAGTTAAGACACCCCAACTTCCATCACTGCCTAGTTGGGTAACTTTGGGCCAATAATTCAATATCTCCAGCCTCAGATTTCCCATTTGCCTAATGGAAATACTGAGCCTCACCTGACAGTGCTCTAAGGTGTGCAAGAAGGAGCCTAGCTGAGCCTCAGTAACGACAAGTCAGCGCACTCCTGAATAACAGGGATGAAACACTCATTCCCATTCCTAGAGATCCAAGACCCTCATAAGTTCCCAGCAGCACTTGTGGTTGGCAAAAATAACCAAGACATCCCCAGGGGTGGCTGTGGTCCAGGCTGAGGCAGTCAGCCTGCTTGGTGAGCGTATAGGCCTGAGTGATGGTGGGGGTGGAGGACTTTGAACGCTGCAGAAAATGAGTCTCCATCATGGATACCCTTAAGGGCAGGAGTCAGGGCTGAACCCATCTCTGCTGACCCTTCCAGCCTTAGATTCTTTCTCCCA
Source organism: Pan troglodytes (assembly GCF_028858775.2). Lineage (NCBI taxonomy): Eukaryota > Metazoa > Chordata > Mammalia > Primates > Hominidae > Pan > Pan troglodytes. Next base: position 58,816,433 of record NC_072414.2, read on the forward strand.
AACACTCTCAGGGGTGAAGGCTCAGGCAGGCAGTGGATCCCCAAGCTTGGTACTGCCCAACATCCATTCACCTGGGGTGCTCTGGGCTAGTTTCTTGGATATTTCTGTGAAGTGTGGGACAGACTTGTTTGGTAACTTAGGAACCTCAGTTTCCTCCTGTATGAAATGGAAGCAGTAGCCGTTTTAGCCCCCTGGCAGGTTGTTGTGAGGGTTAGGGAGAGTGGACAGTAAGCCCGATTGTGTGATCCTCCCCACGCAGTAGGGAGAGACCTCAGGCTTTAGGGCACCAAGGACTGGGGTTGCAGCCAGGGTGATCAACTCCTAGGAGAAGGGTCCATCCCCTGTACAGGGTCTGGGAGTGGGTGGGGCAGGTTCCTGTAAAATTTAAGATTTGTGGATAGAAAGAGATTAGACTTAGTGATGAACCTTGTAATAGTCAGGCCACGCTGGCCAAAGATAATGAAGGCTTTTCTACTCCTGCCAGACCCCTGACTGGGTCTCTGTCTGTGCCCTCCCTGGCCACAGTCCATCCTTCCTCTCATCCACCATTCATTCATGCCATCACTCATTCCACAAACACTTTTCAAGCCCCTTCTCTGTTCCCAGCGCTGGGGATACAGCTGCAGATGAGGGTGAGTCTTGCCCTCCTAGGGCTTACAGGCCACACGGGGGAGAAAGGCCTTAAACAAATGGCGACACACATCAATACAAATAAATACAAAAATTACAATTTTTTTTAAAGGTGGGGTCTTGTTCTGTCTTCCAGGCTGGAATGCAGTGGTGTGATCATAGCTCACTATAACCTTGAAATCCTGGGCTCAAGCAATTCTCCGGCCCAACTTGGGAGGCTCCTACTTGGGCAGCCTCCCAGGTAGCTAGGAGGACTACAGTCATGCATGCACCACCACACCTAGCTAAGTTTTTTATTTTTATTTTTGTAGAGACGGGGGTCTCACTATGTTGCCCTGGCTGGTCTTGAACTCCTGGCCTCAAGCAGTCCTCCCACCTCAGCTTCCCAAAGTGTTGGGATTCCAGGCATGAGCCACCATGCCTGACCAAAATTACAAAATTTAGCAAGTGAGTGGAAGGAAAAGAATGAGATGTTACAAGAGTGGATAATGAGAGCTGACTCTTCCTAAAGGCCAGGGCTTACTGTGAGGCTGCAGCATCCGAAGCACTCGATATTTGATAACTGGATCCTTACCATGTTCCTGCAGGGTGGGTGCTGCTGCTCTCGCCATTTTCCAGGTAAGAAAACTGAGTCTCAATAGGTGGAAAGTCTTGTTCAAGATCCACGGCTAGGAGAGTGGAGCCGTGGTGTGGCCCGGCTCTGGCCCAGAAGCTGCACTACCCCAGGAAGTGGGAGACCAAGAGCGGCTGCTCCAGGACCGGCCTTCTGCTGAGATGGGACAGGTGAGCCGAGTTGGCTTGAGGAAGAATAGGAAGGAGGACTTCTAGGAACAGCTTAGGCCTGTGTCCTATGGGCAGGAAAGAAAGGCAAGCAAGAGGGAATGAATGAAGAGAGAGAAGGAGAATGGAGGAATGGGGCATTCAGGGCCTTGAGGGCCATGGGGTATCTGCCACATCCTGAGCGAATGGAAGGCTGATTTGGGGTGGGAGCCTGGAACCATGATGAATCGCTAACTTGATGCAACAACACACTTCCCAGGGCCAGGGCTGATCCCAGATCTCCGTCATTCCCTGTCATCCTGTGACATTGGAGGGCAGGCTTCCATCTTTCTTTTTTTTTTTTACAAATGAGGAAACCAAGACTTGGAGCAAAAGTCAGATGTTTTTGCTCAAGGTCACAGAGATTGACATGGCGAGTTCCCTGCCTTTTATCCCCACACCCAAATCCAACCAACCTGAGCAGAAGTTTTAGTCCACTGAAGATCAGTCAGCCCTTCAGGAACAACTGCCTTGTCTAGTGGAGAAGATGGACATTGTGGCAGATCAGTTGCATGCAGGGCCCTGCAATTCTTCCCCACTGCCTGTAACCACGTCCTTTGCCAAGTAACTCTGCAATACCCTCCTGCCCTGGGTAAAATATTCTGCCAAACCTGGGCTCTGGGCTCACCTCTGCACTTTGCTTGGACTGATAGGATGGTAGCTGACTTGGCACAGCAGAGGCCTGACAAAGCACCCGCACATTTCCCCTTTTGCTTCTTCTCTTCTGCCATTGTCATGAGACCATGCTGGGCTAGCTTGCTGAAGGACCAGATGTGGCCTCAAGCCAAGTCCCCTCTGTCATCCCAGCTGAGCCATCACAGATCAACAAGCTGACCTACATGTGAGAGACCCCAACCCAGATCAGCCAAACCCCACAAACTCTGTGTTAAATAAATGTTCAAATCTGCAATTTTGGGTTGTTACGCAGCATTATTATGGTGATTGAGTACAGGTACAGACATGCATGCAACCAATTTAACTACAGATTGCAGATGATAGGGGCTCTGCCGGTCACCTGCATGGAGCAGGGGAGGAACAATTAATTCTGAACCCAGAGGTCAGGGAACGCATCATAGCGCAGTGAACACAAGAGCTGAATCTTGAACAAGAAGGAAGAAGGCATCCCAGCCAGATGAGACAGACACAGGCCCTGATCCCTGGTTCCCATGGTTCCCAGTCAATTTGCAAGAGCTTGCCTTCTATTTTGTTCTTTCCAGCAAAGCCCTGGGTAGCTGTGTGTTCCCCCACATCCCATTTGGTGGAACTCCTATGACATGTTAATGGAGTTCCTATGACAAGAATGACAAGCTTGGACTCTGGGCTCGCACTACTGGGATTTCAGCCCCAGCTCTGCCCATTTCTAGCTGTGTGACCTTGGGCCGGTTACTTAAGCTCTCTGTTCTTCAGTTTCCTCATCAGTAAAATGAGGTTAATGCTCAGGCCTCAGGGGATCTTAGAGTGGGTAATGGAAAGCACAGCCACCTCTCTCAGACCCCACTCTGGGCTTGGAGGCAGAAGAGTAGGAGAGGCACCTGGTGCAAGGCCTTGGCACAGAACTCCAGCTCTGCTTCCAACATGCTGGGTGACTTGAAGCTCCAGTTTTCCCATCTGTAAAGTGGCAATCTGCTTCTTCAGGACATAGTGAGGTTTCAAGATCTCAGTGGGAAAGGCCTTTGTAAGAGCTCAGGTGCTGCACACATGCCTGTTACTGCAGAGACTTCTCTGAAAGACAGCAGTGGAACAGGCCAACATCTCTTCAGCTCCTCATGGGCCTGGGCTCTCAACAAAGGTGCTCTTGCCTAGCCTACGAGGCCCAGCTGGGGCTCAGCTTCTCAGGGAGCCATCATCGACACCTGTGCTTTCCCGCCTACACCTCCCAGCCTTTCATATCCCCTACTCTGGAAGGTGGCCCCAGTAGGCCCAGCCCTCCCAGAGCCAACTCTAGCCAGCAGGAGGGCTGGGCCTGCCGGGGCCCACCTTGCAGGCAGATCTGACACTGCCCCTGCTACCAGGCCAGGATGCCATGAGCCTGGAAACGGGCTGAGGGGACCTGGATGGTTAGCAAGCCCAAGTGCCACCATGAATACTCACTCAGGCAGCCCCCACGGGGACCACACAGGGAATCAATGCACAATGTGGCCCAGGGAACAGCACCTCCCAGGGTGGGCAGCCTGTGCCAGACTAGAAAGTGTGTATCCACCCATTCCAACAAAGTGTTTTAATACAGTGCACTCAAACCACCGGAACAAAGAGCGGAACTACAGGACAGAGGCATCTTCGTTTCCCAGTCACAAATGTCTGCTCTGTATATTTTTGGGGTGGCATGGGGTGGGGGAAAAGATGTGTTTTTCGTTTCTTTTTTTTTTTTTTTTTTTTTACAAACAGATAAAATCAGCCAGCCTGGAAGGGAAGAGAAGTACCTGTCTGCTTTGCTTCTGTGAAGGAGGGTGGGGTGGGGGTTCAGGGTCTAACTGGGTGGAGGACCCACTGTGCGCAAGAGCACAGGCCTTTGCTGGAGAGAACAAAACAGAAGGCAAGCTCTTGCCTATTGACTGGGAACCACGGGAACCAGGGATCAGGGCCTGTGTCTGTCTCATCTGGCTGGGATGCCTTCTTCCTTCTCATTCAAGATTCAGCTCTTGTGTTCACTGCTCTTATTTTGTCTGCCCAGCATTGCCCTTTGCAAGAACTGCTCCGCACTGTCATCAGCCACCAGTTTCCAGCAGGATTTGCCACGTTTATTCAAAGTGACCCTCCTCCCCAGGTGGCAAGCACCTGACTCAGGCTGAGCCAATCAGTGCCTTCCGCAGAGAATTCAGAATTGGAAGCAGAGGACCTCGGTTGCCTCATGTCTGGAGGCCACATCAACCCAAGTGCTGTTGACAGCCATGCTTACTCCTGCTGACCAGAGGAGAGGGCAGAGCCAGGGGCTGGGAGAGGAGAGGGCAGAGACAGCAGGGAGAAGCCAGGTGAAAGAAGGAGAGGGATCCCAGCTGGGCCTTTGGTCAGGTATTCCAGGAGTTACCCCTGGCTCCTTTCTGTAATTTCCATATCCCTCCCCCTAACATTTTTCTTTTTCTTGCTATAGCAAGTTTAGGTGAGTTTTTGTTGCATACAAATAAAACAATCCCATGTGAGATAAAGAAAAGCATGGTGAGATCTCGCCTCATATGGCTACCTCTCTTTGAACCAGCTGCTTTGTTCACATTATTTCATTAGATTCTTTTGATGACTTCATAAGGTAGGGATTGTTACTGTCTCCATTTGACAGATGAGAAAATTTAGGCCCAGAGAGGTTAAACAGCTTGAGAAGAGTCACACAGCTGAAAGGAACTTGAGTCTGGGCTGGCTGCTTCTAGTCACCGTGTGGTGCACTCTTCTTATGCACTTACCTGGCCTTGAGGAGAGGTTTGCATTTGAAAGGCTGAGGGATCTGTTGGGCCTCCTGTGGAGCCCGTGATTCTCTGGATTATTTGACTGTGTTCTACGAAATAAATTTGTACATGTCGAGAAGGAGCCAAGCCGGCTGGCCTTTAAGTTTTCAGTGCTGAGCTGGAGGTGGCCCCCTTGGGGAACCCAGCCAAGGTCTGGCCAAGACCCCAGACCAGGCTGGTTGGCCGAGGAGGCCGACATCACGTCCTGCCACAGCAATGAGACCTGCTAGTGAGTCGTGGGCTCAGATGGGCCTGGGACAGATATGGCCCTCTCCCTGACCCTGAGCCTAAGCCACCCACTCAAGGAAGCATTTCAGGGCCCAGGTGGCTGTGACCTTCTTTCCTCTGTTCTCCTTGACACCCATTTTGCCATGGTCACCTCTCAGGGCTCTGGAACCCTTGGCTGAGTTCTGCTGAAGAGCCATGCAAGACAAGACTGAGACCAAATAAGGCTTGGCCCTCGTCCCCTTCAGGCGCAGACGATTGTGCTTGGAAGGGCAGATGGAGAGAAGACGCAATACTGGCTGGGCCATGGGAAGCCATGGGACCCCAGAGGAAATAGCAGGGGACCCAGTAGCTCAGGGAAGATGCTCAGAGCCACAGCCATGTACAGACAGGTGACTTCTCCAGAGACAGAGGCCAGCCCACTCCTGTTCTTTAAAAGATTTAACATTTGCTCATTTGAATTCTATGAACATATAGTTTCAAAAGAAATGGAATGAGAAAAGAAGAGCTTTTATCTGAGGAATGTGAGCCCTTTATCAGGCCCAGAGAGACATTAAAATGAGACAGCAATCACATCCTAGTTCCCCCTTGAGCCATGTCTTCAACTCTTGAAACTGCTGCAATTGCCACAACTGGTTATAAATTAACCTAACAATGTGGCACAGGACACTATCACCCATACCCTACAGGTTAACAATGTATACCAATCACTAATCAATGTTATTTCTGTAAACCAACAAGAATTCCTGACAAACAACTTTGTATCAGGCAACTCCCTGTCCCCCCTTTTCTGCCTTTAAAAATCTGCTTGTAACGGCTGCTAATTGGGGTGTATATTCTGGGCAACTTAAATCTATGCTCCTGAGGTTGCAACCTCAAGCTTATTCCAGATAAACTCTCTATTTATATCTATTGTGCCTACCTTCTTCCTTTTAGGTCCTCAGGGACCATGCTATATGACATATATATATAATTTATGTATACTTATACATAAGTATAAATTATAGGCCAGGCACAGTGGCTCACACCTGTAATCCTTTGGGAGGCCGAGGCAGGCAGATCACAAGGTCAAGAGATCGAGACTATCCTGGCCAACATGGTGAAACCTTGTGTCTACTAAAAATACAAAAATTTGCTGGGTGTGGTGGCACATGCCTGTAATCCCAGCTACTCCGGAGGCTAAGGCAGGAGAATCGCTTGAACCAGGGAGTCGGAGTTTGCGTTGAGCAGAGATTGCGCCACTGCACTCCAGCCTGGCAACAAAGCAAGACTCTGTACCCCCTCCATCGAAAAAAATTATATATATGTATGCACATACAGTGCATACATTATTTTTTCCATGAATTAGATTATGGACCTCCTTCCAAACTGTCAGAGGTGTTCAAACCAGAGCGACTCCATCTTGAATAGGGACTGGGTAAAATAAGGCTGAGACCTACTAGGCTGCATTCCCAGGAGTTTAGGCATTCTAAGTCACAGGATGAGATAGGAGATTGGCACAAGGGACGGGTCACAAAGACCTTGCTGATAAAACAGACTGTGGAAAAGAAGCCGGCCAAAACCCACCCAAACCAAGATGGTGATGAAAGTGACCTTTGGTCATCCTCACTGTTCATTATACACTAATTATAATGCATTGGCATGCTAAAAGACACCCAGCAGCGCCATGACAGTTCACAAATGCCATGGCAATGTCAGGAAGTTACCCTATATGGTCTAAAAAGGGGAGGAACCCTCAGTTCCAATAATTACCCACCCCTTTCCTGGAAAACTCATGAATAATCCACCCCTTGTTTAGCATATAATCAAGAAATAACTATTAAATATTCTTAGCCTAGCAGCCCAAGCCGCTGCTCTGCCTATAGAGTAGCCATTCTTTTATTCCTTTACTTACCTAATAAACTTGCTTTCGCTTTGTGGATTTGCCTCAAATTCTTTCTTGTGCAAAATCCAAGAATCCTCTCTTGGAGGCTGGATTGGGACCACTTTCCAGCAACAAAATGAACGCACAGAGATCTATGTCATTCTTGTTCATAGTTGCCTAATAGTCCATAAAATGGACAGCCCAAAGAAAACTCAGGACAGGTTTCATTTTGAATCCAGACGCAAGAATACTAAGAAAAATATTAACAAAAGAAATCTACCACTGCACTAAATTAAAAGAATATTACCTCACAACCCAATAGGAGTTTATTTTAGGAATGTGAGGATGGTCAATATCAGGAACTCTGCCAACAGAGCCCATTAAATTGACAGATGGTGCAGGGAAACCATGCCATTCTCTCAATAGATAGTAAGAAGATTTATGTGCAGACTGGCAACCCTTCCTGATAAAGCAGTAGAAAGGAATCCCAAACATGGTCAGAAGTATTTACTAATACCCAACAGCAAACAGTGGGGAGATATACTAACCACATTCTCATTAAAGTCTGGAGGCAGACAAGGCTCCGGGGTCCAGCACCACTATTATTATTTCATGTTGTCTCAACTCAACACCCAGGTAGAGTGAAGGTGAGTGGGGCCCAAGGACACAGGGGCGTCATGGGAGGAGCTGGCACCCAGTGGTCTGTGGGGAAAATTCCCCTGCTCTATGGGGGTCCCTCCTGCCAGAGGTAAATTTACCCTGAAGCTAAAGACATTTAAGCCTCAGAGTCTCTCATTTGCACCCACCCCTTTCCAAGACCCTGTAACCAATTCTGCATTCACAATTTGGTATCCTTTTCTGTACAAATAGCCTTCCAATGGTATAGACTTCAGACCCATACACCCTGCACCCTCCCCTGACTCCAGATCTGCACTTTCCCCTGGATTTTAATCACTGGGTTATTTGAATCCCCAGTGCCCTGCCAGGGCCTGACTGTGGAGGGAATGAATGAGGAAGACAGGAACCTGACTCGTTCAACATCTCTTCCCTGCCTTGGCAGAGCCTTACCCACCTCGCCAGGCAACAGCTTAGCCTGGTTTTTGCTCTCATGACACCCAGGAGGTGCTGGAAGCCTGAGGAGAGTTAATCGAGTTGTGACCTTGGGTAACAGGACAGAGTCCCAAATGAGAGGAAACCACCAGGCCAAAGTGCCTGGGGTTGTGTGGCTGCGGAGAGATAGAGGCTGCAGGGAGCTGGCACTGGTGTTTGTGACTCTCTATCCGCCTGCAGCCATGATATCTGCAACCAACTCTCCAATGGTTCAGAGAAAAACTAAAAGTAGCAAAAATTAAATTAGATAGAATGCCCAGCAAGGGATGGGTCTCAGTAACCACGAGTTACTCCTCCTTCTCCCTGGAGCCTCCTCTGCCCCGCCTCCTTCCTAGAGGGCCCCTTTTCCTTCCAACTCCTTTTCCTGAGCCCCTTTCCTCGTCTTGGAAGGGAAGACCTCTGGGTGAAGTGGAGGAATCAGGCCACACCCATCTCCTTGGAATTCAAAGCCTCCCTAGACTCAGCTCCACACATTCTCCTCCCCATCCCTCCCCGACCTGGATCCTCACATAGTACCTGAACTTGCCATTGGCTTTCCACCACTCCAATTTGCTCACATGGCTCCCTTGGGCTGGAATGCCATCCTTCCCTTTTCCTTACCTTTCTCCCAAACCAAGGACCCTTCCCTGGCATGACTCTTGTGCTGTTATCCCACTCTGCCATCTACTAGTCATTCTGTTGCCTCCATGAGCCTGGGAGCTCCAATTCCCACGGACCAGGTTGCAATCCCTTCTGTATCTTGGGGATCTCCCAAGTGCCCGAGCCATAGTAGACACTCTACCCGTGTTTACTGTCGACATTTTAGCTGCCAGTATGAATCTGCTGCCATTTTGGGGACTAGTTAAGCACATGTTGGGACACTCATCCAATAGAATACTATGCAGCTGTCAAGAATGGCATGGATTGGTATGGAGTAATCCAAGATCTGATAATACGTGAAAGAAGCAAGGTACATGCCTGTAAATGCAGCAAGCTATTATTTGTGTGAAGAAAAAAACCATACATACTTGCACTAGCAAAGGTTACCTTGAGAGAGGGGAACTGGGGATCTGGAGGAATGCGGAAGAAAGGAGGGGTTTTGAGTTTGAGTATGTGCCATGTGTATGTGAACTTAGCAAATTACCTCAAGAGTTGGGTGCTGAGGAATGTGAGGAGGAGAAGCAAGCAGGCATCAGGCATGAGTGGAGGAGAAGCCTGGATTGCCCGTGTGGCTCTTCCTGGAGGACCCCGACACAGCCGCTGGCAGCGGAAGGGTGCAGCATCCCCCCAGAATCCTCAGCGCCGTGGGCATCTCCCACCTAGTCAATGTCCCAGCCTCTGGGCCCTGCCATGCCTCATGCCACCTGCTGCCCCACCTTTGCCGGGCTTGTGCCTTCAGCGAAGTGCCCTGCCTTTCTATTTCCACGAGCTCTGGTTTAGTTTTCAAGTCCTGACACAATTCCTGCCTCTTCCCTGGAGTACCCCTGGCCCCCGTCAGAGGCCTCCCGTCTGCCATCTCGCTCCCTCGGCCTGCGGTCCTCCCCTCTCCTGCCCTGCGGCAGGAGGGCCATACACCTGCCTGCTAAGACACTGACATGCCTGAGTGTGTGTGTGTGTGTGTGCATGTCTGTGTGTGTGTGTGAGGCCAGGTGGGATGTGTGTGTGAATGGGGTATGTATGTGTGTGGGTGGGTACAGGGTGTGTGTGTGTTAATGTATAGTGTGAGCATGTGGGTGTGTACAGGGAGTGCGTGTGTTAAGGTATTTTGTGTGTGTGTGTGTGTGGTGAGAGGCAGGGCTCAGGGGGTCAACAAGGGCCCCAGGGAACTATTTTTTCTTTTTAGATTTCCTATATTTAAAACAAGGAAGAAATGTCAAAACAATATGCAAAATATCAATATATGTATTTTAAAATTTTTCATTTTAGAATCATTTCAAACCTATAGAAAATGTACCACGATCGTAGAGAGCTCCTGTATAGCCTTCACTCAAATAGTTTCTTACCCCACATTTTATCATATTCCCTACCTCTCTCTCTTCATAATACATCTTTGCATGCATACTACATCCACATTTCTTTCTGCACAAGAGTACAGTAAGTTGAAGATGACATGTCCCTTTAACCCTAAATGCTTCAGCGGGCATTTCCTAACAGTAGGATTTTTTTTTTTTTTTACATAACAACAGTATAGTTATCAGAATCAGGAAATTTCACAATGATACATTGCTATTATCTCATCAAGGAGTCAGCAAACATTTTCTATAAAGAGCCGGATATTTTCAGTTTTGTGGGCCATATGGTCTCAATTGCAACTACTCAACTCCGCCCCGCTGTGCAAAAGCAGCCATAGATAAGGTGAAATGGACCAGGCATGGATGTGTTCCAATAAAACTTTATTTATGAAAACAGGCAGCGGGTCAGGCCAGATTTGTCCTGAGGGCTGTAGCTTGCCAACTCTTGATGGTTCATATTCAAATTTGGCCAACTGTCCCGATAATAAAACCTTTTAGAGTGATATTGTTTCCTGATCTCTGTATAGATTTTAAATGTTTACCTTGAACAAATTAATGCTCTTAATCCTCCAAAATAGAACTGAAAATAACTGTGATATTCACATGGCGATCACAGGGTTTAAAAATGTCTGAATTCATGCTGCGGCCCTGACAGGCAGTGCAGTCCTGTGATGGGTGTGGGTTTCATCTGTGTCTTCTCCTTCGTCCGATCCTAAATGCAGCTCTGTGAAGTTCTGAATAACTTCATTTAAGGTTGCTCCACAAGTCTATGTTAGGGTTCTTTGTGGGGGTGACCCCTATACCAAATGACTCTGCTGGCCTCCCAGTGACCTTAGATCCTCCTTAAGGACAGCAACCAGGTTCTGTTCCTCACAGAGCATGGCCCTAGAGCCTGGCCCAGCAAGACCCAGAGACCTGGGTCACGGTGAGGTGTGGCCTGGTGCAGTATGGCCTGGTGCAAGTCGTCTCTCCTCTGGGAGTTGCCATTTCCTGTTGCTTGTGAGGCTCACTCAAGCTCAGAATGAGAAGCACCTGGCTTAGCCCTGGGGCACAGTAGTGAAGGTTTAAATAAAAATGTCTCTAGCCGGGTGCGGTGGCTCACGTCTGTAATCCCAGCACTTTGGGAAGCTGAGGCGGGTGGATCACCTGAGGTCGCTAGTTTGAGACCAGCCTGACCAACATGGAGAAACCCTGTTTCTACTAAAAATGCAAAATTAGCCAGGCGTGGTGGCAGGTGCCTGTAATCCCTTCCCTACGGGGGAGGCTGAGACAGGAGAATCGCTTGAACCCTGGAGGTGGAGGTTGCGGTGAGCCAAGATAGCACCACTGAACTCCAGCTTGGGCAACAAGAGTGAAACTCCACCTGAAAAAAAAAAAAAAGTCTCCAAAGAACCAGTTGGGTAGCCAGATGAATCAAGGGCTGCTGAGTGTTTGCTCCAAAGGCCACAGAGGCTGAGTAGTGGGCGCAACTATGACAGCCAAAGAAGACAAGAAGGGCATCCGGAGACTTCTGGCCCCACTGGCCTTTCTCTCTCTCTCACTTTTTTTTTTTTTTAACAAGAGACAGGGTCTTGCTCTGTTGCCTAAGCTGGAGTGCAGTGGTAAGATCACAGCTCACTCCAGCCTTGAAATCCTGGGCTTAAGTGATCCTCCTACCTCAGCCTCCCAAGTAGCTGGGACTACAGGCACACACCACCATGCCTGGCTAATTACAAAATTTTTTTTTCTTAGGGAGATGAGGGTGTTGCTATGTTGCCTCAGCTGGTCTTGAACTCCTGGCCTCAAGTGGTCTTCCCACATTGGCCTCCTAAAATGCTGGTATTCCGGGTGTGAGCCAGCACATCCCCTCCAGGACCCTCACTGGTTTTCTCTTAAGGAAGACTTTATTTAGGACTATTGTGGTAGGTGTCAAGACTATCACAACAGGGGGAGACCTCATTCAACCCCAAATAACAGCACAGACAGCTGAGAGTTTACAGCCAACTAGCAGAATGAGGGGTGGGAGCATGCTGTCAGTGGATGGAAGTTACTAAGAGGAGACATCAAAAGTAGGGGGATTCTTTCTAAATCAATGCAACAGGATTCTTGCTAAAACTGGGCTAGGCAGGCTCAAGACAGGATCCAAGGATGAAGCCTAGTCAAAAAGAGGGCTCAGAGGAGCTGGTCTAAAGTTTGCTCAAGGAGAGTCTTTGTCACATGCTATGTGATCTTAGAACCACGCCCCCTCCACTTTTACAGGTGAGGAAATAGAGGCTCAGAGAAACAGTCATTTGCCTGAGGTCTGCTTTAGTCCATCTCACCCCCAGGGGGCCTGGCCCCATGGTTCTGACCACAGCTGCCCCCTGCCCACAAGCTAGAGGTAAAAGGACCTGAGCCCCAGCCCCGACTTTGCTAGTGGACTTATTGCTGTGTGACCCTGCTTAAGTCCAGTCCATCTCTGGGCCTCTCGGTGTCACCCGAAGCCACGAGGGAGTCCTCTGGCCGAGCCATGGGAACACGGGGGAGCCAGGTAGTCCAGGCCTGGGATGGGCAGGGTACTAATTAGTGAGAGCTCCTCTGGAATGTTAAGTACCCAGCCCTGGAATGCAGCTCCTGCTGGCTGCAAATCCCCCTGCCATCAAACAGGCCCTGCCACGGCGATAAAGATCAGGGTGGGCAGGCCCTGGGGGCCCTGTCTTGGGAAGCCCACCAGGCAACACATTTCTCTGGCCTCTCCCCACGATCTCCCTCCATTGAGCGCTCACTCTATCTTAGAGCTTGAGCTTGGCTCAGAGCAAGGCTTGGTGAGTGTCGTAGGGGCTTTCTAAGGTGGCCCCCAATGATCCCCACCTCCTGGTGTTAATGCCTTTGTGGAATGCCTTCTCCTTCAGTGTGGGCTGGGCCTAGTGAGTGGCTCCTGACAAATAGAATACAGCAAAAGTGATGGCACATTCCCTCTGATATTAGGTTACAAAAAGACCGTGGCTTTTTTCTTGGGCACTCTTTTGCTGTCTCTGAGTGAAGCCAGCTGTCATGAGCTGCCCAGTGGAGAGGGCCATGTGGCAACGATACGAGAACAGTCTCCAGCCAACAGCCAGTGAGGCCAGCCAGGCCAGAGAGGAACTGAGACTCACAGGCCTACAACTCACAAAAACAGAATCTTGCCAACAACCACATGAGTAGGCTTAAAGAGGATCCATCCCCACATGAGCCGTCAGATGACTGTTGACCTGACTGCAGCTTGATTGCAGCCTGAGAGAGACTATGAGGCAGAGGACCCAGCTAGGAACCTATGCCCAGATTCTTGACCCAGGAAACTGTGACATCATAAATACCTGTTGTTTTAAGTTGCTAACTTTTGGGGCAATTGTTATGTAGCAATGGATAACTAGTACAACACATATCAATCAAGCACTTACAGTGTGCCTAGCCCCCTTCCCATCACTCTTTCCCCTGCCACCCTTAGGAGGTCAGCCCATTTGATAGCCATGGAAAGTGAAGCAGGTGTGGAAGCCCAAGGCCAGGCTCTTTAATTTCAGTGCCCATGGAAAACTCAGGATGTCCTACCTGAGTTTTGTTTTGTTTTGTTTTGTTTTGAGACAGAGTCTCCCTCTGCCGCCCAGGCCGAAGTGCAGTAGTGTGATCTCAGCTCTCTGAAATCTCTGCCTCCTGGGTTCAAGCAATTCTCCTGCCTCAGCCTCCCAAATAGCTGAGATTATAGGCATGTGCCACCACGCCTGGCTAACTGTTGTATTTTTAGTAGAAATGGGATTTCGCCATATTGGCCAGCCTGGTCTCGAACTCCTGACCTCAAGTGATTCACCCACCTCGGCCTCCTGAAGTGCTAGGATTATAGGCATGAGCCCGGCCCTACCTTAGTTTTAACAAGGCATTTTCACCTGTCTGATTTCCTTGAGCTTCATAGTCAAGAATATATTCTGATTCCATTGGCCAGTTGAGGAAACTGAAGCCCAGAGGGGAGATGGATTTGTTCAAAGTCATACAGAGTGTTAGCTGCAAAGTCATGAGCCCTGACCCCAGGGTCCTGAGTTCTAAGCTCAGGATCTTTACTGCATACCAGGCTGCCTCCCCTGCCCAGCCTGGCTCACACAGAATCCCATGGAACAGGGCTCAGAAGAAGGCAGATATTGGTGATTCTGAGGTCTACTGTCTGGTTTCCTTGGGGCTCAGAACTATGCATGTGTCCTTAAGGAGTGTCCCTTTGCCATCTAAGGCCTGTTTTTTGAGGTCTAACACCTTAAGCCTGAACCCAGCCCCTAAAGGAGTCTAACGGTCTTGTGCTGAAGGGAGGGAGCTCATGGCTCCTGCTGTTCAGGGTCAGCTCCGAGGTCCTTCATCCTCAGGACACAGCCTCACTGTTCTCAGACATCCCACGTGGAAGAGCTGTAAGTCCCCGCCTGGACAAGATGGGCAGAAGGTTTCCCCTGTATGGGGGGCCAGGGCAGATTTGGTGCCCTGCAGTCTCTGCCTCCACTTGGGACCTGGGACTGAAAGATTTTTGGGGCTTGGGCCCAAGCAAAAAGTGGGCAACGTAAACAACCTCCTGGAGCACTCACTAGACACAAACACAAACAAATCCAGGTCTGTACGAAGACTCCGCCGTCCTTCTCAGACTACAGAGAGCCCAGGGAAAGGCAGGAGGCACGGCATCTGCTAGGACCTCCGCCTAGACCAGGACGCTCAAGGGAGTCCAACAGGACCCGAATTTCTACAGTCCTGCCACCAGAATGCTGCAGAATGAGAGACTCTCCCTCTAAAGAAGGAGGGTGCATCCCTTGCTTCAAGGCCAAGGCCCTACTCCCAACAGTCAGGTGGAGAGATCATGGGCTCTCTGAGCTGAGAAAGATCTTAGAGACCATGGCCCACCCTCAGTCTCAGTCAGGACTGAACTTACCAGTTTACACCTAAGGACTCAGGCCAGTGGAAAGGGCCAGATTTGCCCAACATCACAGAGCCTGGAGTGCCAAGTCCAGTATGAGAATGAGGGTTTCTGACTCTCAGCCCAGTGCCCAGGGCTCTAGGTCAGCGGTCCTCAAACTTCGGCTTTCATTGGAATCATCTGAAGGGCTTGTTAAAACCCAGGGAGCTAGGTCCTGTGCCTGGAGTTTCTGATTCTGTAGGTCTGAGTGGGGCCTGAGAAGTTGCATTTCTGACAAGGTCCAGGTGGTGCTGATGCTGCCAGTCTAGGAACACACTTGCAGAACCAGCGCCCTGGGCATGCTGTCTTCCGGATCACTCTCCTGATGGTTCCCTAAAGCAGCGGTCCCCATCGTTTTTGGCACCAGGGACTGGTTTTGTGGAAGGCAATTTTTCTACACATCATGGTGGGGAGAGGGAATATGGTTTGAGATGAAACTGTTCCACCTCAGATCATCAGGTATTAGTTAGATTCTCATAAAAAGCACGAAACCTAAATCCCTAGCATGTGCAATTCACAAGAGGGTTCACGTTCCTATGAAAATCTAATGTGTTGTCTGGGCGTGGTAGCTCACGTCTGTAATCCCAGCACTTTCAGAGGCTGAGGCTGGTGTATCACCTGAGATCAGGAGTTTCAGACCAGCATGGCTAACATGGCGAAACCTCGTCTGTACTAAAAATACAAAAATTAGCCAGACGTGGTGGCATGTGCCTGTAATCCCAGCTACTAGGGAGACTGAGGCAGGAGAATTGCTTGAACCCAGGAGGCAGAGGTTGCAGTGAGCCAAGATTGCACCACTGCACTCCAGCCTGGTCGACAGACTTCATCTCCTCCCCTAAAAAAAGAGGCGAATGTGGCAGCTGATATGACAGGAGGCAGCACTCAGGCGGTAATGCTTGCTGGGCCGCTGCTCACCTCCTGCAGTGGAGCCCAGTTCCTAACAGGCCGTGGACCAGTATCAGTTTACAACCCGGAGGTTGGGGACCTCTGGCCTGCACAGACCGAGGGCAATTTGCAGAGTCCCTGAGTGCCTGTCTAGGTACAAACTCCTTTGAGGGAGTGGGGTGTGTTGAAGAATCGTGAAGGGCAGCACCCTGTCTTGTTCATCTTTGCATCTATTGACCAAGCAGCTCCCCTATTAGCTGACCTATAAAACCCACAGATATACATGAAACACCCCAATTTTATAAGAAAACGTGTTTAGGAAAATTAATTTTTTTGTCATAACTACACTGAAAGTATTTTGTTGTTGTCGTTCAGGTAAATCAAGTATTATACGTGGGAATATTTTTATTAAGGAAACTTCCAGTAGGATGTCGACGGGAAGTGAGGGGATGGTCTCTGCTGTGAAGTTTTCTGTTTCCATGCTTTGCCACTAGGGGCTGGTTTCAGCCTTCACTTTACCGTCAGTTCTCCCTATCTGTGGGTTGAAAATATGTGGGAAAAAAAAAAAAAGGATGGTTATGTCTGTACTACACATGTAAAAACTATTTTCTTGTCATTGTTCCATAAATAACACAGTATAACAACTATATACATAACATTTACATTGTATTAGGTACTATAAGTAATCCAGAGATAATTTAAAGTATATGGGAGGATGTGTGTAGGTTACATGCAAATAATATACCATTTTATATAAGGACCTGAGCATCTGTGGATTTTCGTATGCATGGGGGTCCTGGAACCAATCCCCCATGGATACTGAGGGACTACTCTATTTTACCTTTTCGGCACTAAAGCTTCTATTCTTAAACTGATGTTTTGGATACTGGGTAAGTGGTGGCTCTATGGATGTAGATATAGATTTATACATGGATGTGGCCTTGGATACAAATACAGCTGCAGATGCAGAGACAAATGAGGATCTAGACAGAGATACATATACAGATACAGATAGAGATACAGTGTGTGTGTGTTTTGAGAAAAAGTGAAAGCATGTCTAACATGCTGGCCTGTATGGTATATTCCTCCTCTAGGACTTCATGTTGCTTATTGTGAGGGACACAGCTTTGTCCGTCTTCCCACCAAGAACTCATGTCCTCCTACACAGACAGTAAGGAGAGGCTACGTGATCCAAGGCCCATGGGGATTGCCACTAAAGGGCCCAGGCTAGAAAGAGATGGGTTTTAAGGAGATCAGCGCCAGCTTCTTGGAGGAACAGAGCCATATGAAATGACTCAAAATTAAGTTCATGGAGCACAGCTGTGATCACATGACTCCCCACCTCCCCACTGCCCATAGGAAACAAAAAGCCTGCAGCCTGACAGATGTGGATAAGGCTCATCATCATTCAGCTGGGCCCTCCCTCTCTATCCCTCAAACTGTGGGGTGGTCCAGCCATGCCTGACTTCTGTGCACCCAGCCTTTTCTCATCACTGTGCCCTCAGCCCAGATCACCTTTCTCCAACTTCTCTGTTATCAAAGTCCTACACATCCTCCACGCAGCCTCATTCTTTCTTCAAGTTCTCAGAGCCCAGGACTTATTTCTGGGGTGCTGGGAGCCCATACGGCCTCGTCTTATGCCTGATTACTGCGGCACAAGCTGCTGGTGGTCTGCTAATCTCCATCCTTCCCTTCTTCTATGGCAGGGGCCAGCAAGTTATAATTCATAGGCCAAATCTGGCCTGCCACCTATTTTTGTGCTGCCTGCAAGCACAAAAGTATTCTTTTTTACTTTTTTTTTTTTTTTTTGAGACAGAGTCTCCCTTTGTCACTCACGCTGAGTGGAGTTGCACTGTCTCGGCTCACTGCAGCCTCGACCTCCTGGGCTCAAGCAATCCTCCCTCCTCAGCCTCCAGAGTAGCTGGGACTACAGGAGCAAGTCACCATGCTGGGCTTTTTTTCAATTATTATTTTTTTAATTTTAGTTTTTTGTAGAGACGGGGTCTTCCTATGTTGCCCAGGCTGGTCTCAAACTCCTAGACTCAAGCAATCTGCCTGCCTCAGCCTCCCACAGTGCTGGAATTACAGGTCTGAACCACTGGGCCTGGCCTTTTTTTACATTTTTAAGTGACTGAAAATAAAATATTTTGTGAATCATAGAAACTATATCATATTTAGATTTCATTGTCCATAAATAAAATATTATTGCAAGTGCAGACAGGCTGATTTGTTTCTGTATCTATGACTGCTTTCACTCTTTTGTAGTAGGGTAGGCAATGCCACAGAGAATGTATGGCTTGCAAAGCCTGAAATATTTACTGTCTGGCCCTTTAAGAAAATGTTCACCAACCCCTGTTCTACAGTGTGAAAAGCTTGTTTGTTTCTGTTGGGCACTCGGGCTGCCTTATTAAAGACTGCATTGCCCAACTTCCCTTGCACCACCTAAGTGTGACATGGGACTAAGTTGTGCCAGTGGGTTGTAAGTAGAAGTGATGTTATCTAAGGAGAGAGGACATGTCCCTCTATCCCTTTCCTCTGCCCAGAATGTAGATGGGAGCCCACAGTGGATATCCCAAGAGGGCAGAGCGGCAAGAGGGAAGGAGCCTGGGTTCCCGGATGACCCTGGAGTAGGATCACCATCCCAGTCTTGGACAATCTACCCCTGGAGGGCCACACCAGAGAGCAGTCAACTCCACTCTGACATGACCCTGACTAAGGCACCTCACATTCATCTCCCCCAGCAGAAAACAGGTTCCTTGAGGGTAAGGGCAGAGCCTGTCTCTTTCACCAGAGCTCCCAGAACATGGCCCAGCACATTGGAGATCTGGGTGTGCCCCTTATTGGCAAGAGACCTGTGGCAAATGACCTCCCTGGCCCGTTTTCTCTTCTATGAAATGAGACTTAGCACCATACTCACAGGATTATTGTCAAGTTTACTAAAATGTATGTAAAATATCAGTCCTGTCCTGTGCCGGCATGTAATAGGAGCCAAATAAATCGTGGCTATTGTGAGCTATTAAGTTTTCCGAAATCAGATCCTGTCCCCCACTTCCCTGCTGTAAACCATGGCTCCCTGGTTCTCTTAAGTCTGAAGTCGGTACCATAACCCGCAAGATCCTTTATACCCCGATGCTGTCCACCTTCCCAGTCTCACGGCTCATCCTCCAAATGACTCAGGCAGGTGCCCCTGTCCTGGCATCCCGTCCTTCACAGTGGGTGTTGTCTTAAGGTCAGAGTGAAGGAGATAAATGTGCTAAGTCCAGACGACCCCTTGAAAATGTCTTCAGTCACTCATAGGTACAGTATCCAGACTTAGTACCTCTCAGTAAGTCCAAAACAGTCTTCCTCCAATGTGGGAAAATGTGGCTATATCTTCAGTTGAGCACCAGATAAAGTCGCTGGCTTGCGTTTAGGGTCCTCATGGGATCAAAAATATGCGGCTTTAATCGTCAGGTCACCCTGAGGATTGAAAGTTCATGCGATGCTTCTCTGCTGTGCTTTCAGTCCTTGCCGTGTGCCCTGTCTTCTCACCGCCAAGCCGTTGCACCTGCCGCTCCTTCTACCGGGAGTACCCAACATGCCTCTCCCCACAACAAGGCCCATTCCTCTTTCAGGCCTCTGAGCAGGTGCAACTTCCTCCAGGAAGCCTTCCATAACTACCTGGCTCCCATCCATATACCCTGAAACGCCTCTGCCTGTGCAGTGGCCTCCCACCGTGTGGTCACCGCCTGACTGCCTCTCTGTCTTTTTATCTTTTTCACCAGGTCCTTCCTTCTCTTTTGCTCACTGCTGAATTCCCAGCGCCTAGCATCGAATTTGGTGCACAAGAGGTGCACAGCAAACGCCTGTGGAATGAGTGAACGGTGGGGACGGTCAGGGCTGCCTCTGCTTGCACCCGCGGGAGGCTGGGGAGGGCAGGAAGGAGAGCGCTGCGGGGCCCTCCCCTCCCCGCCGTCCTCCCAAACCCTTTCCCTGCCCAACAGGGCGCCACTGGCCTGTCCCACACCCTCTCTGCCGCCTGCCCAGTGACCTAATTATTGTTTTTTCTTCCAGCCCCGCGGAGGGGAAAACAGAAATTCCTGGTGGATGACACAGGCCCGGCGGCCGCCTGCGAGCCGAGCACGGGACCGGCTGGGCCGGCTTCGCCCGCCCTGAACCCGCCACCCGCCCCGCCGAGGGCCGCGGAACCCGTCATCAGCTAAGTACAGAGCGGGCGGCGGGCGGGGCGGCGGCCGGGGAAATTGCCGGTTCCCGTGCCCCGCGGGGCCTGCGGGCGCCCCGAGTCTGGGGGCCCGGGGCGGGCGGGCCGGGGTCCGGGGGATCCCGGGGGGTCGCGGGCGGCCCGGGTCCGGGTGCGCCGGTACTGAGCTCGAGAACGGCCCCCGCTGGGGAAGGAGCCGCTGGCAGCGCGGGGGCCGCGCGCAGGGCAGGGGGCGGCGGCGGCGCCGGCGCCGGCGGGGAGGGAGGGCGCGGCTCCGGGCGCGGGGCCAGGTCGGGCGGCCCGGGGCTCCGCGGGGGACGCGCGGCGAGGGCGCGGGGCTCTCGGCACCCCTCTCCCGTAGCGGGGCCCTGCCCCGGCTCTTAGAAAGAGCA
Source organism: Pan troglodytes (assembly GCF_028858775.2). NCBI lineage: Eukaryota > Metazoa > Chordata > Mammalia > Primates > Hominidae > Pan > Pan troglodytes. The sequence goes on from NC_072414.2 coordinate 58,836,902, forward strand.
CTGGGCTCGGAGCCAGAGCGCCGTGGGGCCAGCGTCCCAGCCCTTAGTGAATTGCTTCATCTGCCACTCATGTCCTGCGCCCTGGAAGCTGCAGAGAGAGCCTCGGCTCCCCGTGCAAGCGCTGGGCTGACAACTGACAGCGGCGACGCTTGGAATGAGACGTCCAAGGGTTCAAGGGTCAACTCTTTCCTCCAGGCCTAGCAGATCACAGATGCTCCTTCTTCTTAAACTTATTAAGGAAAAGGGCAGTCACTCATGCCTTCTGCCAACAAATATTGACTGAGCACCTACTATGCGCTAGACACGGTGCTAGGCCTTGAGGATGGAGGGGTGAATGAGACAGGCAAAGCCTCATGTTCTTTTGGTGGAGACAAGCAATAAACACTTGAATACACATCTCAGACAAGATAGTGCTGCAGATGGTGATGGGTGTCAGGGAGACTCATCACCTGAGGCAAGGGGAAAAGGCATTGTGGGAGACGGGGGAGCTGTTCTATTTGAGACTCAGTGGCCCCAGAGGAAGGGCTTCCTGGGACAGTGCCCCTTAAGCTGAGACCTGAGCAAAGCGTGAGATTTAGCAAGGCAATTTTCTAAGGGAAGGTTTTTTAGATAAAGCAGACTGCAGGTGCAAAGTTCCCAGCCCTCTCCCCAGCCCTTGCTGGTAGAATGATCTCTCAGGCTCCTGAGACCCCAAAGCACAAGATTGCACCCCTTCCTCTGACAAGGGAGGAAGCATGAAGCCCAGATCTGGAGTCAGGCAGACCTGGCTTTACATTCTGGCCCTGGTACTCACTAGCTGTGTGACCTTGCACACATCACTTAGCCTCTCTGAGTGGTAGTTCCTGCATCTGTCACATGGGGAGAATAATGCTCTGTTCTTTACAGGTTTGTGTGAGGATTCAATGAAGTAACACCAAAATGTTGCAAGCCCAGACTTGGGCATCCTTATGTGCTCAAATAAATGATCTCTGGGTTCCCTAAGAAGACCTCACCTTCTGCATCTGAAAACTAGGTCTCTCTGACTCGGAGTGAAAAGCGAATTTACCTTTCCCCATCCTGGTGGCAACGAGGGGGCCCATGGTAGAACTGTGCACAGCTTGGACAAACTCTGGGAGAGGGGTCCCAGCTGGGGTTTCCTGTTGGACGCCCTTTGAAACTCAGAGCCCCGTTTACAGGAGGAGAGAGGAGCAGTTGATTGGACAGCTCCCCACCCAGCCAGCCACACTATCCGAGTCTCAGGCATTTGGTGGAGTTCAGAGAGGAGGCCTCCAGCAAGCCCAGGTCAGGGCCAAGCTGTCACACTGGTGAGGTTCATACTTCACATTCTCACCCTCTTCACTAGGCTTCCCCTCCCTGCCTCCTTTGCTAAACTTGCCCTTCCTTGAGAAAGGACGGGAGGTCAGTCGCTTTACAGCGACTAAGAGAGGATGTCAGTCTTTGGAGATACTCCTTCATTTGACATGTGGGGAATCTGAAGCCCAGAGATGGCAGGGCTTTGCCAGAGGCTACACAGCAGTCCTGAGGATGAGAATTCATGCCAGAGACCCTTGATCTAGGGCTGTTTCTCTATGGTACTTCATAGCCTAGTTCTGCCCATTTTACAGATGGAACAAACTGGGGCCCAAAACTGTAACATAAGCCAGCAAAGACTTCCCAGGCCAACATTAGCAATGAGGAATGAGGAATGTACTTTAGGCAGGGGTTGGGGGAAATGGGATCCTTCCAGGACTCCTCCAATTATTCCTAGACCCACCTGCTTTGAAGATGATCTCTGCCTCCCCTCTCCGCCCAGGGAAAAGACATCTGGAGAGATCTGTAGCTATCAGCTCCCCTTTGTCACCCAGGAATCCTAAATCCCTATCCTGACAGATCAGCCCAGCTGGGGCCCAGATCCACATTGGTGCCCTTGTCTGTCTGGCTCCCGTGAGAGCTGGCTATGATGGTTGTGCACCTGGAGGCCACTAAGGTCAGGGTGGGCACCGCCTCACTCTGCTCCAGGGCTCTAGACCAATGCCTAGGTAGGAGCTTTTTCTCAAGACTCGGACATCAACAGCCAGGCCTGGCATCAAAAGCTTCTCCTCACCTGCATGTTTGCTGCCAGCTGTTCTGAGGGGTTGCGTTTCATTTGTTCATTAGCTCATTCATTCATTCTTTCTTGCATTCAATATCTCTAGAGAACCTGCAAGGTGCCAGGCACTGCCCCACACATTGAAGGTGGAGCAGCAAACAAGATGGTGAGGCCCTGCCTCCTGGAGCTCACTTTCTGGGGTGGGGAGACAGGCAGTAAATCAATATACACAAGACAGAAGGTCAGATGGAGGTATCAAGGTGAGGGGGTGGTGCATGATGGGGCTGTTCTTTTAGACCAGGTAGTTGAGCAGCGGCCATGAAAAAGTGGGGGTAGCGGGTCGGGGGTTCCTTGCTGATGTCTGGGGGAGAAATGTAGAAAGAGGGGCCTGTAAGTGTCAAGGCCGTGAGGCAGAAACATGCCTGGTGTTTTGGGGGATAGCAAGGAATGCAGTGTGGCTGGAGTGAGGGGGACAGATGAGCGCGTGGGCAGGGATGAGACTGGAGAAGGGAGGGGCCGCACAGTGTGGGGGTGGGCGGATGGGGGACCCTCAAGGCACCGAGAAGCCCCACTTATTCCGTGTCAGCCTCTGTCCAGCCCCTGCCTTGGGTGGCACCGTGCTGTCCCAGGCAGCGTGGACATCAGGAGCTCATTACAGAGCAGGCTGTCTGAGGGGCTTCTCTGCTTCCGCCACATCCTCACACCCCTTTCACCTGTCCTAAAAGGCAGGATGAAAAGGATGAGAGAGGAAGCTGGCCTCCTGTGAGAAGATGCTGGACTCTGAAATCTTTGAATTCTAGGCTTCACCTCTGAGTGACTGCATGAACTTGGAAGAGCTACTTAAACGCTCTGAACTTCTGTTTCCATATCTGGCTAAATATACTGACAGCACAAATAGCTATGAAAGCTAAGGGTCCACCACCCCCTGACCCAGCAGGTACACTCCTAGCTACAGACCCAAGAGAAATGAGCACACGTGTCCAAAAGGCACAGACAAGGTGTTCGTGGGGGTTGTTCACAATGGCCCCAAATGAGTCAACCCTGAGGCTCATCATCAGAAGAATGGCTGAAGCCATGTGGGATAGTTGTAGAGTGGCATATTTCATAGCAACAACATAATGAAACTGCTGATAGATGCAGCAACGTGGAAGAATCTGACATTTTGTTGAGTGAAAGAAGCCAGACACACAAGAATAGGAGCTGTGTGATTCCATTAAGCCGAATTCAATAACAGGTGAGGCTAGTCTGTGGTGAGAAAGGTCAGGATAGTGGTTACCCTTGGGGGTGCTGACTGGGAGGGGGACTGAGGGAACCTTCTGGCATGTTGGAAGTGGTTTATAGCCTTTTATTTATTTATTTATTTTTTTGAAATGGAGTCTGGCTCTGTTGCCCAGGCTGGAGGGCAGTGACACCATCTCGGCTCACTTCAACCTCCGCCTCCCAGGTTCAAGCAATTCTCCTGTCTCAGCCTCCCGAGTAGCTGGGACTACAGGCGCCCAGCACCATGCCCAGATAATATTTGTATTTTTAGTAGAGATGGGGTTTCACCATATTGGTGAGGCTGGTCTCGAACTCCTGATCTCAGGTGATCTGCCTGCCTCAGCCACCTAAAATTCTGGGATTACAGGCGTGAGCCACCACGCCTGGCTGGAAGTGGTTTATATCTTGATTCTAGTTGGTATCACATGGGTTTATACCTATGTGAAAATTCTTTAAGCTTGAGCTCATCAAATAATTTGAGATTCATGCAAGTTGTACCATACGTACGTTATATTTCAATAAAAAGGTGTTTCAAAATGCCTAGCGAGCTGGTGAAGGATAAATGGGATTGAGAATGTAGCTATGCCTGCCTCAAAATAGGGCCTTGTGAATGTTACTGCCTCCCTAGTGCCACTCTGAGGGACAAGGGGTGCCCTCCAGCAGCCAGGCTTTGTCTAGACTGTTTTGACATCAACTGCCATCAACTGCTGTGACCACCGTGACAGAGCACCAGCCAGGGTCAGGTGATATTGTGCTGTTCTGTTGGGTTTTGTTTTGTTTTGTATTTTTTTGTTTTTGCTTTATTTTTTCTGTTGCTTTGCTTTGTGATGAGAAAACTATTGTGTTTATCATCATTAATTTTATTTATTTATTTTTGAGACTACCATCTCTCTCCGTCACCCAGGCTGGAGTGCCGTGGCGCAATCTCAGCTCACTGCAACCTCCGCCTCCCAGGTTCAAGAAATTCTCCTGTCTCAGTCTCCCAAGTAGCTGGGATTACAGGCACGCACCACCCATGCCCAGCTAATTTGTGTGTGTGTGTGTGTGTGTGTGTGTGTGTGTGTGTGTATTTTTAGTAGAGACAGGGTTTTGCCATGTTGACCAGTCTGGTCTCGAACTCCTGACCTCAGGTGATCCACCTGCCTTGGCCTCCCAAAATGCTGAGATTACAGGCATGAGCCACTATGCCCAGCTGCTGATTATCATCATTCAATGACTCAGCTTGCTAGCGTTCAGGTCCCCAGGCCTGGTGTGTGCAGCAGAGACCCTGGAGTGGGGAGCCATCCCCTCCCTTTACAGAGGGGCAAGGTCCACCAGAGATGAGCTTGGGAGCCTTGGGTTCACCCAACAATGGAGTGGCACCCCCAGCCTCCCTTGGCCCACATCCCCAGTGCCCCCAGGATCAACTGGCTGCACCATTTATGCCCTTCCACCCTGCCCCAAAGTCACTGCCCCAGGCCCAGAGTGGGGAGTGATGTCCCCAAGGCAATACGGGAAGTCTGCAGCAGAGCCAGGCTAGGCCAGGGGAGGCAGGGAGATGAAAGGCTGAAGGCCTGGGCTACCTAGGCCACCTTGGCACCAGCCAAGCTTCCCCCTCGAGCCCAGTTGGGGAGGCCCTTCCTGAGCAAAGGCTAGGGGTCTGTGTCCTCTCTCTGCTCTGAAGAAGTGGTGCAGTTATAAGATTAACGAGAGGAGTACTTTTATCATCAGCTCAGCATTGGGTGGGCATCCATTGTACCCCTGTCTGCCAGGTACCATGTAGGGTAAACCCTGCCGCCTAAGCCTAAGCCCCTCCTATCTCAGGGTTACAATCTGGGGTCCCTCCTCTTCTTTTGGCCACTCCTTCTCACTTACCATGGAAATACGCCAGACCCATGAGGCAGGGGTGGCCCAAGGGAAAGATTCCAGAGGTAAATGTGACCCAGCCCAGGACCGAGCACAGGAACTGATCTTCCCTCCCTTCTCGCCAGCCTTCAGGTGTCACTTTCAATGTCACCTCCTCAGGAAGACCTCCCCTGGCTGGCCTCCCCTCCGCCCCCTGCCTGATCCAGCCTGTGGCTCCTTCCTTCTTCACCGCCTTGATCACTCCCTGTGGTCTTCTAGTCATTGGCCTGATTCTTGGGCTACAGTCTGCTCCCCTGCTTGAGTCTGGAAACTCCTTGGAGGCAGGAGCTGTGTCTATTTTATTCCCCACTGGGTGTCCAATGGCTGTGTGAGGGATGAAGGCATGATGCTGAAGAACCGCTCTGAAAGGGATGCAGACACCGAGGGGAGCCACAGCCAGAGAAGGGAAGGAAGGGTTAGTTTTGGGGTGCGTGGTGTTTGGGGCTGAGCCTGTATGGTTGCAGAGGGTTCGGGGAAAGCTGGCTGGGATGGGGTTTACGGGAGAGGGCTGGAGGCCCTGCAAGAGTGTAACCTGGACACCTGGAGATGCCAGGCCCTTCCTCTATGAGCTGAAGGTCGCTGATCTTGGTGAGAGGCCCGGCTGAAACCTCTGGCCAGGGGCCCTGTGTAGGGGAAGGCAGTTTCTGGGTCCACAGGTACTAGAAGCCTGGGTGCCTACTCTCTGCTGTCCATAGGACTCCCAGTCCAGCCGGGAGAGGCGCTTCTCCTCCCTGGGGAGGGTAGGCGGCCCAGGCCTTTTCCACCAGTCACACTGGCCCTCCCATTAGGGCTCTCCCTTGGTGTTTCTATTTCTAGGAGTTCCCTGTGAGCCTCCAGCCCTCTCCCTCGCTGTGTGACCCAGAGAAGCCCTCCAGCCCTTAGAGAGGGTCACACAGAGAGGGAGAGGCAGAGTTGGGACTAACTCTAGGCCAGGACCTCCAGCTCCACCTCCACCAGGTGCAAGGTCCTTATTCAGGCTGGCTGCCACGGGGTGGCCCCAGCAGCAGGTCCCACATTCTCACTGTGGTTCAGCCAGGAGCCCAGCATTCCCACACTGCCCAGGGGGGACTGCCGTTGTCAGGGGCATCTTCCTGGCCGTGCCCACGGCCCCACACCTGAACCTGAGTTCAGGGCGCTGAGGGTGCTGACTTCAGGAAAGCCTATTCTCTGGGTGTCTGCAAGGGTCTCTTCTGACACCCCCATGAGACTGGGTCTTCCCCAGGGCAGGGCCTGTGCCTCCTCCATCAGACTGGGGACTCCTTATTCACAGGCCCCTCAAGCTTCAACTCTCCAGTCCTGTGGCACTGAATCTCACTCCAGGATCCCCCAACACCCTCAAGGCTGGCAAGATACATCCTCATGCACCTCCTACTCCAGGCCAGGCCTCTCCGCAGGCTGGGGGTGGAGGCCTGGCCTGGGTCAAGTCGGGGTGCGGGGGACAGATCTTCCAGCCCCCTCTCCCTGGAAGGTCCTTGTGGTCATGGACCACATCTTATTTGTTCCTCATCCCCTGTGCCTATTGCAGAGACTGGCATAGAGTGGGCTCTGGTGACATGAACAAGGAGGATGTATAGAAGGTGACTTGGGATGTTCTCTGAGGGGATCCAGAAAGAAGTTCCAGGCCTCCATATCCCCATCCCCGACAGTTCCCCAGGAGCCACAGTCTGGAATTCCACAGAGGGAGATATGTCTTTGACATTCTCTTCCTGGGAATAATTCAGAGAGTTCATTTACTGCACTCAGGCCCGGAGGCTTTAGGGACTTTTGAGTCAGGAAACCGGGGTGGAAACCTGGGTGCTGGGAGATCTGGGCAGGGACGGGTCTGCCAGCCTGCTCCTCAGCCTCCAGTGGGGAAGGGGTGAGCCCCCAGGGTGGGACTGATCTCCAGACAGGCTTGCGCTGCAGGAGCCCTTGGGGCCTGTGGGAATAGCGGGGCCTCTGACAGACGCTTTATCAGGCCCTGTCGCCAGCGTTATCTGCGGCTTCTCAGCAAAGAAGGAGCTACAGTCACTCAGACCACTCCAGGCCGGGAACAAAGCAGCCGAGTCAGCTGGCGTCCCATGGCTCTACTGCCAGACCCGTGGGCTCGGCAGCCTGTGCCCCAAGCTGGGTGTTCAAGGAGGTGGCTGGCCCAGCCAGGCGACAGCCCGTCTGCTGGGACTCCCCCGCCAAGAGCCCGCCGTCACTGGGACCACCTCCCTTGAGCCTATCTTCAGAAGGGGGATGGGGCATGGGGTCACTCCAGTCCTTCCAGGGCCCTGCTGAAATGTCAGCCACAAAGGATGGGACACAGAGGGGCCTGTCCGGGAACAAGGGCCAAGTGTCGGCGTGGGATGAGGGCTGGGGCAGGGCTGGTCAAATGTTTACTTGGAATGATTTGAGTGGGCACCCTCAGGCCACGGGGGCAGCTGGCGCCTGGCACGGAGCCCCTGTACCCACTCCCATGGGACACTGCAAGGATTCAGGCCCACCCCAGATGGGGCCTGAATGAGAAAGCACCCAGAGAGGGCAGCCAGCCAAGGCCTGGGCATGGTCCTTCTCTGCCAGTCTTTGCCCTCTGTTGGGGAGAAGCAGGAGCTGGGAAGGCCAGCTCCTCTCATTCAGGAAGCACCTGCTTCTCTGGTCTCCTGCAGGGCTGCCAGGAATGGTTGGGCAGGTCACGCACTGCAAAAGGGCACCTTGTCGCTGAAATAAGTGGATCTGAAATTTGTGCAATGCGGTAAGGGGCTGATTTAGCCCAGAGGCTGCTTTTTGGCAATTTTCTGCTAGGAGAGGGCGCCATTGCATACCGGGCACTGGGGATGACAACATGGTTCTTTTGGTAGGAGCTCACAGGGTTTTCGCGGGAGGGTTGCCAGATGTAATACAGGATGCCCAGTTGGATTTGGGTTTCAGATAAACAACGAATATACATATATAAAATATGGGATATTATAAACATTATATATGTAATGCTTTTAGTATAAGTCCCATGCATTATTGATTGCAATGTCTGAAATGTCCTGAGGGACACCTCCCCCCAGCACGTAGGGTTAGGGCCCTGGGGCCATGCGGGAGGCTGAGCAGTCGGGCAGTGTGGCTGCAGAGGAGCCTGAGAGGCAACAGGGACAAGATGGAGTGTGGCCTTGAAGTGCCGGGAGTGAGCGGGGCCAGGAGGGGTTGTGAATGGGACGCGCACCGTGGCAGGCTCCCTCTGGCGGCCGTGTGGAGAACAGGCTGCAGGGCGCCGCGGAAGAGGCCACCCCGTGAGGAGCCCAGAGCGCTGGGCCCCGGGCAGGGAGCGTGGAGCTGGAGAGAAACGGCTGACTCTAGACATCTGAACTTTTTATGATGGAGAACGGTAAACGTATACAAATGTAGTGAGACGAGGCACGCCCATGTCCTCATGACCCGCGTCAACCATCATCAGCTCATGGCCAATTATGTTTCATATAAACCTCTCACCCCTCCCAGCAACGGGATTATTTTGAAGCAAATCCCAGACTTCATATTATTTCATCCATAAAAATGTCAGTATATATCACTAAAAGATAAGGCCTGGATGTATTTTGAAGCTGGAGCCACCAGGAATTTGCCCGGAGCCTTCAAGCAGCTATTAAGAGGGAGGGGCCCCCACCCCAGGAAGCTCCACACTGTGCAGTTAGTTCCCCGCTCTTCTGACCACCTCTCCTAAAGCTTTCTAGTTTTTTTCTCCCTGGGACAAGTCTTCCTAGGCCTGAGCCTCTTCTCTCCCTGCTCCTGACTGTGCACCCTCCTTAAGGATGCCCCTTGGGCTGTGGTCTTGGACTCTCCAGAGGCTCCTTCCCAGAGTTCAGAGCGCCCACAGCCCTTTCCACTTCGTAGTCCCTTGATAACAGGATTGCCTCATGTCTAGGCCTTCAAAGATGACCCGTCCTGGGAACTCAGGACAGGCAGGCACACTGGTGAATGAGAGGGGAGCTCACAGGAAGTCACAGAACGAGGGACAGGGACACAGATTCAAATGTGAAGATACTACTAAGTGCAGAGGAGGTTCTTTGCTCTCCAGAAGGCCACCTCCGCCAGGAAGCCGTCTGGCTCTGCCTCCCTGGGAGATTTTGGGTAGGTCACCTGCCCTCTCCTGGCCTGAGACAGGAACCGGTTCCTCACACAGAGCTTCTCCCTTCTCTCCCTCCTCTCAGATTCTGCACCTGCAAAGTCCCTGGGACGGGAGGAGCTGAGGGGCAAACTGGACTCGGAGAGAAACTGCCAGGCCTCTAACTTCCGACAGGCATAGTAACCCCACTTTACAGGAGAGGAAGGTGAGGTGGGAGAGGTAAAGTGACTTGAAGGGTCCGCCAGTGTGCAGGGCTCACAACCAGGATTTGAAGGCAAAGCCAATCCCTCAGCCCTGGGCCCCAGGTGCCAGCCAGCTTTCAAGGGCCCACATCTCTGGGCAGAATCCGGCTCCGCGGTCCAAATCCCGCAACCCCGCTACCTCCCAGCCTCCCCCAGCAGCTCTGGGAGGCCAGCGCCTCCCTCCTCATTTCATTTTACTCTGGCCCCCTTCTGTGGGCTGGGCGCAGTGGGCACCAGACACACCACGCTTTTCTCTCATTCAATCCTCGCGGCAGCTCAGTGAGGGACTGTCCCCATTTCACAGAAGGGGAAACGGACACTCCGACAGGCTCCAGGAGCTGCCCAGGGCCACACAGCTCTGCAGTGGAGGAGTCAGGATGGAGACCGGGTCCTCTGACGGCAGGTGCTCCTTCCACTGCGTCGCAAGAACCTGCTTAGAACAGTCACCCAGTCTGAGGACCCGAGACCGCGTGCTCGTCCTGGCTTCAGCCAGCATTTCTTGTTTTTTCTTTTCTTTTCTTTTCCTTTTTTTTTTTTTTTTTGTTGTTGTTGTTGTTGTTTTTAGATTGAGTCTCTCTCTGTTGACCAGGCTGGAGTGTAGTGGCGCGATCTCGGCTCACCGCAACCTCCCCCTCCCGGGTTCAAGTGATTCTCCTGCCTCAGCCTCCCGAGTAGCTCCGGGACTACAGGCACCCGCCACTTCGCCCAGCTTATTTTTGTATTTTTAGTAGAGACGGGTTTCACCGCGTTAGCCAGGATGGTCTCGATCTCCTGACCTCTTGATCCGCCCGCCTCGGCCTCCTAAAGTGCTGGGATTACAGGCGTGAGCCACCGCGCCTGGCCTTCTTGTTTTTTCTTACAAATAACTCCTTTATCGTGTTTCACCCACGTGCTCACACTTGATCTTCCTAAAACCCAAGCGAGGCAGGTCTGATGATAGTTCGACTTTTATGGGCGAAGTGCCACAAGAGACCAGCCAGGGTCGGGGACCTTGTTCTTAAACTTTCCAGATTGTCCCCAGGCTCGCGTCGCTCCCGGGAACGGCCAATGGACGCTTGTGTTCTTCCAGCGCCCCCTACAGCCTTGCAATGGCATTAAATCACCCTGCCGGACCAGTTACTTTTGCTTGAAAAGTTTTCTTTCTTCTCAATACTTCGCTGCTGACTCTGGGCTTTTCCCTTACAAGTTTGGTTTATTTATTTATTTATTTATTTATTTTTGAGACGGAGTCTCGCTCTGTCGCCAGTCTGGAGTGCAGTGGCGCCATCTCAGCTCACTGCAACCTCCGCCTCTCGGGTTCAAGCGATTCTTCCGCCTCAGCCTACAGTGTAGCTGGGACTACAGGCGCGCGCCACCACGCCCAGCTAATTTTTGTATTTTTAGCAGAGACGGGGTTCCACCATGTTGGCCAGGGTGGTCTCTATCTCTTGACCTCGTGATCCGCCCACCTTGGCCTCCGAAAGTGCTGGGATTACAGGCGTGAGTCACCGCGCCCAGTATTTTTTTTTTTTTTTTTTTTTTTTTTTTTTAGAGACAGGGTCTTGCTCTGTCTCCAGGCTGGAGTGCAGTGGCACGATCATAGCTCGCTGCAGCTCAACCTCCCGGGCTCAGGCGATCCTCTTGTCCCAGCCTCCCAAGTAGCTGGGACTGCAGCCCCGTGCCACCATGCCCGGCTTCCCCTCACAAGTTTGGACCCACCTCGTCCCTCCTTGCTCAACATATTTAGCAATAGTTAAAGCATGTTTATTTTCTGTAACTTCGTCTTCAGGAAAGTAAGATATAATAAAGGCTTAACCAATTGGGGAGGTCGTCAGGCTTGAGAATCACAAGGCGTGTGGATCGCCACCAGCCTGGGAACTTTAAGGGGTGAGGTCTGTGTTCCCCCATCGTCCTAGACCAAGGCTGTCCCAGGAAAGGGTCTGTGTCTCCCTCAGGCTCCCCTGCCCCCCACATCTCGATGAGGCTCTTCAGAGCAATGACAGGGGCAGTGAGCGGGGAAGAGGTGGCTTCTGGCCTCTGCTTATACCTTGCGGTGGGTGACACCCTGTGCCTGCAACAGAGGAGGGGAGTCCTGTGTTCCCTGAGGCTCGGGCGGAGATTAGAAAGAGCCAGAAAGACCTGGCAGGTGCAGCCTGGGGCTCTCTCTGCACATACAGGCCTTTCTCAGAGCCCAGAGGAACTTGAACCTGGGCAGCCGTGTGAGTGAATCTTTCTGAGGGGGGCATATTTGAGTGGAAGACTGCCGTTCCAGGAGGCAGGAGCCTGGGACGGCATTCACTGGGGAAGGGGGAGGGGCCGGGAGAGGAGAGCGGGAAAGGCCAGCCCATGTCAAAGGTCCCATGGTACCCAGGTCTCCACTCTGAATGTCCTGCCGCCCACTGGTCACCCCAACCCTGAGGTCCTGCAGGTTCCTCAACTCCCATCTCCAACATTCCCGCCCACACCTACCCCTCCTTCTGGGTTACTCCTCTTGGTTCATTCATTCATCAGGCATTCGACTAGTTGATCATTTATCAAGTGCCAGGTGTATTTTGTTTGTTTGTTTGGCGGGAGTTTATTGAAGTATAATTTACATATTGTAAAATTAACCCTTTTTTAACGTACAGTTATATGGGATCTGACAAATTTTTAACAGATGTGTAAACACTGCCACAATCAAGATATAGAATATTTCCATCAACCTAGAAAGTTCTTTCCTGCTCCTTGTAGTCAACCCCTCCTCCCACCTCCAGCCTCAGACAACCTCTGATCTGTTTTCTGTCTCTATAGTTTTGCCCTTTCCAGAATGCCATGTACATGAAATCATACAGCACATAATCTTTTTAATCTGACTTCTTTTGCTGGGCATCAATGCTTTTGAGAGTCATCTATGTGGTTGCATGTATTCATAGTTGTTCCTTTTCATTGGTGAGATGGATTGCAGTGTATAGGTATATACTACAATATATTTTTCTATTCACCAGATGATGAGCATTGAGTTGTTTCTAGTTTTTGGCAATTATTAATAATGCTACAGTAAACATTCATGTGTAGGTTTTTGTGCAAACATAAATGTTCATTTTTCTGGGATAGACGCCTAGAAGTGGAATTGTGGGGTCTCATGTAAATGTATGTTTCACTTGATAGAAATCTGCCAAATTCTGGCCAGGCAGGGTGGCTCACGCCTGTAATCCTAGCACTTTGGGAGGCTGAGGCCGGCAGATCACTTGAGGTCAGGAGTTCGAGACCAGCATTGCCAACATGGTGAAACCCTGTGTCTACTAAAAATAAAAAAATTAGCTGGGTGGTAGTGGCGCGCACCTGTAATCCCAGCTACTTGGGAGGCTGAGGCAGGAGAGTCTCTTGAACACAGTGGGGTTGGGGGTGGAGGTTGCAGTGAGCCGAGACTGCGCCATTGCACTCCCGCCTGGGTGACAGAGTAAGACTCTGCCAAAAAAAAAAAAAAGAGAAAGAAAGAAAAAAAGAAAAACAAATATGCCAAATTCTTATTCAGAATGGCTGTACCATCTCTAAAGCCATAATAACCTCTGAAGTTTAAACTTTAATTTGAGTGTCTTGAAAAATACCAGGAAGAATCTTATTCCTAACTGGAAGCATCACTTTTTTGGGCAAATGAAAGTTTTCCCTTCTCTAGGGTAGATGCTGGGTGTGGAAGTGATGGCTTGTACGTTAAGCATATTCTATAAAAACTGCCAAACCATTTTCCAAAGTGACTGTAGCATTTTGCATTCCTCTAGTAATGTTTGCCTTTTGATTTTTCCACATCTTTATCAGGTGCTAGTCTTTAAAAATGTTTTATTATGAAAATTGGTAACATCTGCAAAAGTGGAAAGAATAGTATTAATATAATGTGTCTCCGTGTGCTCATCACCAGTTTCATCAATTACCCTTTCATGGCTTATCTTTTTTTTTTTTTTTTGAGGTGGAGTTTCACTCTTGTTGCCCTGGCTGGAGTGCAATGGTGCAATCCCGGCTCACGGCAACCTCCACCTCCCGGGTTCAAGCAATTCTTCTGCCTCAGCCTCCTGAGTAGCTGGGATTACAGGCATGCGCCACCATGCCTGGCTAATTTTATATTTTTAGTAGAGACAGGGTTTTTCCATGTTGGTCAGGCTGGTGTCTAACTCTGGACCTCAGGTAATCTGCCCACTTCAGCCTCCCAAAGTGCTGAGTGCTGAGATTACAAGAGATTACAAGCATGAGCCACCGCACCCAGATTTTTTTTTTTTTTTGACAGGGTCTCACTCTGTCACCCAAGCTGGAGTGCAGTGGCATGATATCAGCTCACTGCGGCCTCAACCTCCCAGGCTGAAAGGATCCTTCTGCCTCAGCCTCCAGAGTAGCTGGGACTACAGGTGCCACCACACCTGGCTTTTCATGGCTTATCTTGTTTCATCCCCTGCTCTCCCACAATGACCAAGTTACTTCTGAAGCGAATCCTAGATGTCGTATCATTTCATTCCTATTCAATATTACGTCTAAAAGACATGGATTCCTTTTTTGTTTTGTTTTGCTTTCGAGATGGAGTTTCACTCTTGTTGCCCAGGCTGGAGTGCAATGGTGCGATCTTGATTCACCGCAAGCTCCACCTCCCAGGTTCAAGCCATTCTCCTGCCTCAGTCTCCCGAGTAGCTGGGATTACAGGCATGTGACACCACACCTGGGTAATTTTGTATTTTTAGTAGAGACAGGGTTTCTCCATGTTGGTCAGGCTGGTCTCGAACTCCCGACCTCAGGTGATCCACCTGCCTCGGCCTCCCAAAGTGCTGGGATTACAGGCGTGATCCACCATGCCCGGCCATGGATTCCTTTTTTAAAAAGCCACAATACCCTTATCACATATAAAATGTGTGCCATTATCACTCTTCCTATCATGAACTCTCCAGTCAGTGCTCACATTTCCCAGTGTCTCATAAATGTCATCATTTCTCTTTTTTCAACTTGTTTGTTTGAATCAGGATACAAATAAGGTCGCCGTCTTCCAATTGGTTTGTGTGTCTTTAAGTTACTTTGTTTGAAAGTCATTTGGAATAGTTTTTCTCTTTGTGGTATTAAAGTAAATTAAAATGAAGACCAGGCCTAAAGAATCCATGAGCAAACAAAACCAGTTAGGCTCAGAAGTAGCCAACAAACTTATAGTTATATAATGAGGGACTTTCCTATGGGATAGATTAAATAAGGCAACTGTATAACTGTAACCAATCAAATATTTTCTTTGCTTTACTTCTGTGTTCCTTGTATAAAAACCCACCCCTTGTGTTCCCTCACTTCTGGTTTGGAACTGCCCAATTCATGAATTGTTGTTTGCTCCTATAAATTCTTTAAAATTTTATTGTGCCTCAGTTTACTTTTTTCTTATTTTTAGAGACAGGGTCCAGATCTGTTACCCAGGCTGAAGTGCAGTAGCATGATCTTAGCTCACTGCAGCCTCAAATTCCTCGATCTTCCTGCATCAGCCTCCTGAGAAGCCAGGACTACAGGTGCACACCAGCACACCTGGCTGATATATATATTAGAAACAGGGTCTTGCTATGTTCCCCAGGCTGGGCTAGAACTCCCAGCCTCAAGTGATCCTCCTGCCTCAGCCTCCTAAAGTGCTGGCAGAGGTGAGCCACTGGGCCTGGCCTTAGTTTAATTTGAATGGTGGTTAAATAATTAATTCAATGTGTAGGTTTATTTGCTTTATTTTACTTTAGGTTTTTAGAATTTGTAAAACTTTTTATTTAGAAATTTATTTAAAGATTTTAAATTTTATTTCTGGTTCCAAAATCTATCATACAAATATGTTCAGAAAGGTCTAGCTTTTATGCCCCCTTCAATCCGTTCCCTTCCCCATAACTATTAATTTTTAAACATTATTCTTTATTATTACATTAATTTAATATGTATCACATACATAATGCATATGTATTCGTATCCCTCCCTCCTTTTTTTTTTTTTTTTTGTTTGAGATGGGGATCTCACTATGTTGCCCAGGCTGGACTTGAAATCCTAAATTCAAGCAATCCTCCTGCCTCAACCTCGAGTAGCTGGGACAACAGGTATACGCCTCCACATTTGGCTCTTCCTTCCTTTTAGGTAAGGATTAGCATGCAATGACACTTCTCTGCCTCTTGCTGTATTCACTGTCCATCCCACTCCAGCTGTCTCTCCCTAGTAGTTGGTCAAGATTGTCCTCAGTCCCCTTTACAGCCACAGAGTCCTCCATTGTGCTGATAACCACAGGCCTCTGCTGATGGACATTTTCCTTGCTCCCATTCTTTTGCGATTACAAATTGAATTGCAATAAAAAGCCTGTGCTTACACCTTTTGGTATTTTTGCTAGTGTCTCTCTTCGGTAGATTCCCAGCAATGGGATTCTTGAGTCAAAGGTTGAACATACATGCAATTTTGCTATAGCTATTGCCAAATTCCCCCGCAGAAGGCCTGCATCATTTTGCATTCCCGTCAGCTCTGGCTAGGAGTGCCAGCAGAATGCATTGCCAAACTTTTGGATTTTTGACAATCTGATAGGTAGGAAATGGTATCTCTGAGTAGTTTTAATTTGCATTTCTTTTGTTTGAGCAATGTTGATCATATTTTCACAGGGTTATGAGCCATTTGCATTTCTTTGTGAATTGTGTGTTAATATTTTTGTTTGGTTTTGTTTTGTTTTGTTTTTGAGACTGAGTCTTGCTCTGTCACCCAGGCTGGAGTGCAGTGGTGCAATCTCGACTCACTGCAAGCTCTGCCTCCCGGGTTCATGCTGTTCTGCTGCCTCAGCCTCCCCAGCAGCTGGGACTAGAGGTGCAGGCCACCACGCCCAGCTAATTTTTTTTTTTTTTTTTTTGTATTTTTAGTAGACACGGGGTTTCACCGTGTTAGCCAGGATGGTCTCAATCTCCTGACCTCATGATCTACCCGCCTCAGCCTCCCAAAGTGCTGGGATTACAGGCGTGAGCCACCGCGCCCGGCCATTTTAGCCCATTTTTCTAGAAAGTTGTTCATTTTTTCCTTCTCTACTTTTAGAAGCCATTCACTAGAGACATTCATGCTTTGCCTGTGATACAGGTTGCAAGTGTTTTCTGCCGTTTGTCATTTGTCTTCTTTCTTTCTCTGTTTGTTTGATCGCTTATTTATTCATTTATTCTGGGGATGTAGCCATGAACAGGGTGACCCTGAGGGGCTCCACTGACATGCACAGCCCAAGTCAGAACCTTGGATGGTCCTGCATGCGCCTCCTCCCAACCCTTCCCTGTGCTGTCCTTTCTGCCTCTGACCCCTCTCCTGTTGCCCAGTGACCACCCTGCCCCTGTCCTTCCCTGCCTGGGCCCTCAGCATCACCCAGTCTGAGCTCACAGAGGACTGGAAACAAGCCTGTTTGTCTCTGTATCCCCCCCACAACGTGCAGGGCAACTGATCAGTGAGTGAGTGAATGAATGAATGAATGAATGAATGAATCCTGTGTGGCTAAAACAGCCTCTCCGCCCAGGAAGCCAAGTCAGAGAGGAGCTTGGAAGAGCACTTTCGAGATCAAGGTTTCTTCACCCCTTGCACTCTCTTCAGACCTAACTCAGGTCTGAGTTTCTACTCCCAAATGCCTCACAGGCAATATATGATGCCTGCTTCTTTTCATGATTTAAAAGAACACTCACTTACTGTAGAAAATGTGGAAAATACAGCAGTACAAAAAAAGAATTAGAAATTCTCCATTAACTCATTGCCCAGAGGAAACGGCCGTGGACATTTTGGTGTATTTTTATTCAACTTTGAAAGACATATTTTATTTTTACACATTTTATTTTATACAGTATAGACATACATATGCATACACACCTCCTCTCATGACATTAAACTTTTGCACAACTTCACAATTGTAAATGATCACAGAAAAATGCCTCAAAATGAATGTATCATATCCTAGCCCCACCACTTAACCTCTCTGTGCCTCAGTTTTCTCCTCTGTAAAACAGGGATAATAATAGTATCTACTTTATAAGTTGCTTGTAAGGGTTCAATGTGATGATTATGGTGTGAATGTGGGAAGCACTCAGAAAGTATCGTTTTCATTATTATTAGAACTATTATTCCTTAATTGCAAACATTTAAATACTAATTTTATTCTATTGCAGATGACACTGTAATGAATCTCTCTGCTCGGGAGGGTTGTGTGGGAACCTCAGGGAGCTTGCTTCACCCACCCCCCGCCCCCCAAATTAAGCACAACAGGGACAGAGAGAGCGAGGTGTGCTGGGAGGCCCCGTGGCTAAAAGTTAGAAGACCAGATCTTGGCACTGGCAGCCTGGGGAAGGAGGGCAGAGGGGTGGGGGTGCAGGGAATGGCATTTGTGAAAGCTCAGAAGCTTCTAGAAGAGCATGGGAAGTTCTAATGTGGTTGCTGGGGTGGCAATTCTTGTCCCTATTTGACCTATGGGTAATTGAGGGCCAGGAAAGGGGTGACTTGTCTGATGACGTGGATGGGCACCAAGTCTGAGCTTCCTGGCTCTCCACAAGCCTGAAAAACATCTGTGTTTGATGGGAAAAGGAGATGAAGAAGAGGAGGAGGAGGAAGAATTTGGGGCTTTCGAAGCATGCATGCCTGTGTGCCCCTGCCCCTGCCCAATCAAGGTTCAGTTGTCCTGCAAAGCAACCCAGCGGGTCCTGTGAGCTGGAGGCCAGTTTGCCCTGTTTGTCTCCATGGGTCTTTTCCCTGATGTCTCCCAAACAGAGACCATTGGGCTGGCAGCTGGCAGGTCTCCTGAGCTCCACCCTCACCTCCCATCCCTTCAACCCAGTGGCCTTGCAGACAAAGGCTGGAAAGCCAGATCCCATTTCCAGTCATCATCCACAGTGCATAATTAGGCGGTGCTTGCCTTGTGTTTATTTAAAGAAGGAGTGTGACCTTGGCATCAGTGCTTCTGCCAAGAGGGAAGAGCCCAGGAAGGCCCAGAGAAAGCTGGGGGCTTGGGCAGCAGGGGTTTGAGGCCTGAGAGGCCAGGCCGGCCTGTGGTATAGGCATCGACAAGCAAAGTTTGAGGACTCCTGAAAGTTCTCCAAAATTTTACCTGCTACCTGTCACCATTCTCAGTCCGTTATTAGAACTGTAGATTCTCAACAGCTTTCTAAGCTCCAAAGAAAATGCAAATTAATACTTCTTGGAGCGCCTCTATCCTTTATGGTCTGAATTTGAGAACATTGCAATAGCAGCCTGATTGCTGCACTAGTCCAAACACTTCTGTGTAACCCTCTTCCACATGCAGTACTGAGGAGTTCTTGCTGCCTACTGTTTACAGAGGGTAGTCCAAGAAATAAGAAATGTCAGTCCCATATGGTGAAAACTCTGCACTCTAGGGCTTGGGAATTATCTGCTAATAAGACCTGACATTTCTGAAGGCCATTATGAGTTAAACCTCAGGCTCAGAATGTATAATGGGAAGAGATTCTAGATACTTCTAGACCACTCTTCTCATGGAGTAGAAAAAAATGTAGAGAAACCTCAGAGAGGGGAAGGGACTTACCTACACAAGTTAATGGTAGAGCTGGGACTAGAACACAGGTCTCCTGATTTCAGTCTCAACTCTCAGGCACCATGTTGCTTCCCTCCATTCAAAGAGCAGTGAGGGGGCAGTCAGCACCAGCTGGAGTGTGGCAGTGAAGAGCTCACTGTCCCTGCCCAAGAGGAGCTCCCAGAGGCTGACAAGGGTATGGGAACAGGGACTCATCTGAATCAGAGTGGGTGGAGTTTAGGCAGGGGTGGGTCTGAAGAACAGGGTGGTGAGACAGACATCAGCAAATTTCCCAAGGGGGTTAGCACGGGAGGTTGAAGGATGAATGGGGCTTCTTCACCGGGAGACATAGGGAAAGGTGTTCCGGGAAAAGGGAAGGGCAAACTCATGGGAAAAGGAGGCTGATTTCTCCTGTTCCCAGGTTACAGTGGATTCCCTGCGGGCTTAACCAGGATCCCTAGCGCTCAGTGCAGACCCTCCCACGGCAAGGCCCGAGGCTGTAATCTGTAACCTTATTGTGACATATATAGTTACAAAGAGATTGGTTGGACAGGATGGATTTTAATAGAAAAGAGTTAGCCTCTACTGGTGGAAATGCGGACATTGTGGCAGGTGATGAGAAGAATCCTTTTTGGGGTAGCAGTGGTGAAAATGCTTGCATGGGTGCGCTGGCATGCGTGCAGGGGCACCTCTTCCTTGTTCTCAATTCTGTTGACTTTCAAATTGCAGTTTAAGAGCCATCTTCCCATGTCCAACTGTTAAGGTGGCCACTACCCCCTCCCTCTTCTGGACCATGCCATCCCCCACTCTGAGTCTCAGTTTCTCCACATGTAAAATGAGGCAGGTGGACTTGCTTGTCTTAAAGGCCCCTTCTGCCTGGGGCTGGTTCTTTAGCCCAGTCTCTGCTTCTCCCTCTGCGGGGATGTCAGAGGCGCCCTCTCGTGGTCAATATTGGCCATGCATCCTTGGACTTGGCGCAGGTTTTTGCTTGGCCTCTGAGGGTGTGTGCTTGTGTGTGCATGTGCGTGTGAGCGTGCCTGTGTACTGGGAGTGGTTACACAGCGGGTGCGTGACAGGCTCATGACACATAGAATGCAGAGCTTCGCTAACTCTCAGACCCTGATGAAAACACAGATAAGGAGGTGGGGGTCATTTAAAATAAGGGCAAAACCTGCTAAAAGCTTCCTGGGGCCCTTGCCTGGGACACCTAGAGTTCCAAAATGCCCTGGGCCACCCATCTTGCTAATATACTTTGAGAGCATCACTCCTCTGCTCAGAATCTCATCCTGCCACCCCTCTGCTGAACAGAGTAAACATCAAACTCCTGGCCCTCCAGAATACCTGTGGCCTCACTTCTCACTCTTCTTTCCTATACCACTCCAGGTGAACTACTCCATCCTTCCCATCCCCTATCCTCTGCTTATGCTGGGATTTTTTTTCCCAGAGTGTCCTACCCTCTCCTTTAGTCCCCCATAGCACCTTTCAAGATGTGGCTAAAATGCCACCTCCTCCAGGAAGACTCCCTGAATTTTCCCACTTGGATCTGTGCTCTCTTTCCTCTGAACCTCCTGGCAACTTTGTCTATAACTGTCTCCTGGGATGTAGACAGTTTTAGAGTTTACCCAGGTAATTTAGGTCGAAGATGTCCTGTTTTGTTCCCCCTACTCAAAAACTGGCTCCATGACTGCTTTATATCTGGGTCCTTCTAAATACTGAGCCTTCCCCATGGCATCCAGGCATCCCTCTGCAAGGCCCTGATTCCCACTCCTTCCCTCTGCCTCCTCCTTCAGTAGGGGCTGCTGTCATGCAAGGAGGTCTGGCAGTGGAGGAAGAAGACATGAGCCTTGGGCCAGACTCTTACTGGATTCCCACCCCACCTGCCCCGTCTTCAGCAGACAAGCTGGTACCCAGCACAAAGGCTCCAGCTGCTGAGCTGTGTGTGGGAGCCTGGTCTTTGGGTGCCCAGAATGAAGGGTCAGACCCAGGTCACTGCCTGACTCTTTCTTTCAAGGACCGAAGTAAGAACTACAGGCCTAACAGTAACATCCGTGGCTATTTGTAGAAGTCCACTTGGTCAGTCCATGCTCTATAACATGAATTTCTCATACAACCCATTTTTAGATGGGGAAACAAGAGCTCAGAGAGGCTAGGTAACTTGTTCAAGATCACACGGCTCTGAGTGCAAGTGTTCAAACATAGTCCCCACTTTCCATCCGTCTCCAAATCCTGTGCAGTTTCTGGAATATTCTGCTGTCACTGTGCCTTGCACAAATCCAGGATTTGATAAATTCCTGGATAATAAAAGGCAGGCATGAGTCAATATATAACCAGCTCTTTCTCTTTGACTTCCATATTGCCCCAGGCCCACACGCGCACCTCTGCATGAGAGAAGAGTGACAGAACTGGGTTTGTCTGAGAGGGTGATGGCTCAGGGGGCCAAAGGGAGAGGTGAACCCTGCATCCCAGGAGGGGTGAATTCTCTGATGTGAATCATCTGGGTGGTAGGGAGTAATGGGTCCTGGGCATGATGGGGACTGTCACACCCTGATGCGCTGTCCCAGTTAGGTTGGATCTGGTGCTGAGGCCCATGAACTTCCCACAGCCAGGACTGGCCTGCAGGGTCAGGACTTGTAATTAATCCAAATTCTCTGAGAAGCAGATGCCAAGTCAGGATTAGATGTGCAAGAGATTTATTAGGGAACATGGCTGCGAGGGAAGATGGGGAGGGAGCTAGGGGAGGCTGGGAGGGCCATCTGACCACAATGCAGGTCTGTTGCGGACCTCAAGGAGCCTGCAGGGAGTGCAGCCACCTCAGGCACACACCTTGGTGATAGATTTTACAGCTCAGCTGCTGAAGCCATTGATCAATAATGCTCCTCACAGTCAGAGATCTGAGGGGCATTTTCACAGCCACCGCAGACCTTCTGCCTCCCAGGGCCTCCTCACTGGCCTGGCCTGGAGGACTGCCACTGGCACCCACAGTTAGAGGGAAGGAAGTTTCAGGCCTCTGTAACCCAGGAGAGAAGTCCACTAGTCCAGTCCAGGCCAGGTGTCCAGCTCTGGTGGGTGGAACCATTTGCCCAGCTGTCCTTTGGCTAAGGGTTGGGGCCTGACCTCTGAAGTGAAGGCACCCACAGAGCTGGCCATTGAGGCAAATGTCCAGCATCCTGGGGCATGGGCACCGGCAGGGGAGATGAGGTCATGTGAGATGTAGGTGCCACTCTCTTGCAGAACCCACCCTCGCACCTTGGCACACAGTGGCTCCACGAGGCCAAGAGCTGGTCTCTTGTTTATCTGGGTGTAGGGCGTGCATGCTGCCTGGAACTGACAGTGTCAGGGACTTCTGCTGGCCAGGACAGACCCCATGCCTACTCAATGGCCATCAGCCCTAGGGCAGCAACATCAGGATCTGTCTTCCCCGTTGGTCAGGGGACTTGTGGTAGGTTCAAACCACTGATGGGAAGCAGTCCAGGCTCTAGTGTTGGTTTGGGGTCTGGCTCTCTCACTAACCTGAGCAAGTCCCTTACATCCCCAGGCCTCAGTTTCCTTATCTGTTGAGTAGAGATCATCACACTGATGGCAAAGAGGCCTTGTGGTATGGAGGGTTTGGGTTCAACTTTTTTTTTTTTTTGAGCTGATTTGAATCCCATTTCCCTGGTTATTTGCTATATGGCCTTAGGCAAGTTACTCAATCTCTTGAAGACTCAATTTCCTGTCTACAAAATGGGAGTGAAGAAGAATCTCTTCTTCTTTCCAAGAAATGTACATGTGAGGATTCAATAAGGGAACGCTCAGGCAGCTCTGAGCACAGCATCTGGAGCGTCACTGTGATGTGGCAGCACTCTTTGCAGCATGCAGGACAGACACACTCCTTCCTCTCTCCTCCTTCACCTCTTCCCCAGCCCCACCTCTCACTTCTCCTTGGCTAATGGGTCAAGCAGTGGTCAGTGTCTGGCCAACAGTGGAGACTCAACCATGCACAGAGAGTGAAAATGCAGTGCACACCTCCTGTCCAGGTAGCCCCAACCTCATTCATTCACTTCCAGAATGGCAGGTGCTGTGCTGAATGTCTGGGAAGATGGCCCCAGTGTTCCTCCCCAAGGGATTGCCAGTCACATCAGCACAGCACAGGATGGATCCTGCTGTGCCAACGCTCTCTGCAGGCTTGTGGGGACCCTGGCTGTGATGTCTGGACACCTGGATTTCAATCCAGTCTTTGCCATCCACTCCCTGTGTGGCCCTCCCCCACAAACTAAATAAAAATTTCATGAGTTGGGGAAGGAGACTCAAGGGGAAGTGAGACGAGAGGACGGAAGTGAGTTGAAGAGCAGGGAGGAGCCTGGAGCCTGGAGCCTGGGCCTCCCTGTGCTGTGATGTGTGCCAGAGTGGAAGCGGAAGTGGAAGCGGAAGCAGAAGTGGTCCTGCCGGTGGGTGTGACTGGCCTCACAGAGCTGCCAGGATGCACCTGAGTGCCCAAGAGGGTTTCCCACAGCCCCAGGTGGATTGGACTCAGAAGCATGTTTCTGATGTGCTCAAGAGTGTGGCCCAGACAAGGCACAGAGGACAGGAGTGTCAGAGGCATTCAAACAAGAGCGACTCCATCCTGAACGGGGGCTGGGTAAAATGACGCTGAGGCCTGCCAGGTTGCATTTCCAGGAGGTTAGGCATTCTTAAGTCACTGGATGAGATAGGAGGGGGGCACAAGATACTGGTTACAAAGACCCTGCTGATAAAACAGGTTGCAGTAAAGAAGCTCGCACAAACCAAAATGGCAATGAAAGTAACCTCTGGTCATCCTCACTGCTCATTACACTCTAATTATAATGCATTAGGATGCTGAAAGACACTCCCACCAGCCCCATGACAGTTTACAAATGCCATAGCAACATCTGGAAGTTACTCTATATGACTTAAAAGGAAAAGGAACTCTCAGTTCTGGGAAATTCCCACCCCTTTCCTGGAAAATTCATGAATAAACCACTCCTTGTTTAGCATATGATCAAGAAATAACCATAAAAGTAGCCAACCAGCAGCCCTTGGTGCTGCTCTGCCTGTAGAGTAGCCGTTGTTTTATTCCTTTATTTTCTTCATAAACTTGCTTCTGCTTTGCTCTGTTGACTCGCTGATTTTTCTTTCTTGAGACAGAGTCTGGCTCTATCGCCCGGGCTGGAGTGCAGTGGCGCAATCTCTGCTTATTGCAACCTTCACCTCCCAGGTTCAAGCGATTCTCCTGCCTCAGCCTCCCAAGTAGCTGGGATTACAGGCATGCACCACCACACCCGGCTAATTTTTGTATTTTTAGTAGAGACAGGGCTCCGCCATGTTGGCCAGGCTGGTCTCAAACTCCCCACCTCAGGTGATCTGCCTGCCTCAGCCTCCCAAAGTGCTGGGATTACAGGCATGAGCCACCACGCCCGGCTGGAAGATACTCATTTTATGGGAAATAATTCCTGGGTCCAAGCAAAGTGGGAGGTAGGTTAGAAGACCCCTGCATAAAGCTGGGATCCCAAAGGGCTACATCCTCAATAAAGTAGGGAAAAAATGTCCACAGAGACTTGTCTGCTTCTGTCTCAACTGCAGTTGGAGCACAGGAAAGATGGGTTTTCCCTGGAATCTCTGGGACAAGCCCAGTTTCTTTTCTTTTCTTTTTCTTTTCTTTCTTTCTCTTTCTTTCTTTCTTTCTTTCTTTCTTTCTTCTTTTTTTCTTCTTTCTTTCTTTCCTTTCTTCCTTTCTTTTCTTTTCTTTTTTTTTTTTTTTGATGGAGTCTCACACTGTCGCCTAGGCTGGAGTGCAATGGCGTGATCTTGGCTCACTGCAACCTCTGCCTCCCAGGTTCAAGCGATTCTCCTGTGTCAGCCTCCCGAGTAGCTGGGATTACAGGCGCCTGCCACCACACCCGGCTAATTTTTTTGTATTTTTAGTAGAGATGGGGTTTCACTATGTTGGCCAGGCTGGTCTTGAACTCCTGACCTAGTGATCCACCTGCCTTGGCCTCCCAAAGTGCTGGGATTACAGGCATGAGCCACCACGCTCGGCCTCGACAAGCTCAGTTTCAAGTGGATGTGGCATCGGAATTCACACTGCCTATATTGCTTCCTTCTCTGACGCCAGAAAAAAACTAACTGAAAATATAGTTTCAAGTGTTCCCCAGATGCCTGATGAAGCAATTGTGAAGACTCCCTAGAGGAACGCATTTTAAATCTAGGCTTCAAAGTATTCTCACAAATAAACTTCCAGGAACAGGAGGTTACACTAAAACATATATATAGTTTAATGCACATACATGTATATTAAACAGAAGAGAAAATAAGCTACATGACATGAGATTCAGCAGAAACAACATTGCTGAATCAGACCAACAACAACCAAAGATATCAGAATGATCTGTTGTATGTATAACATAAAATAATTATGTGTGGTTTGCATGAAGAAATTAAAGATGCGATCAAATGTATGACAAAAGAATGAGAGACTATCAAAAGTGATCAGGTGAAGTTGAAACAGACCAAATAGAATTTCTAGAAATGACAAATAAGTTAAAATTTAAAAATTAAATTGAAATGAAAGCCCAACACATGAAGGGTCAATTCTGGAAAAGATGGAGTAAACACACTCTACATTATACCTACTAAATGTGATTCTAAACTACGGACAGGATGCATGGGCCAGATATCTGAGAACTTGGAAACTGCATAGTAGCCAATATATTGGAGAAGGAAACAAGAATTTGAAGTATGACTGAACTGGGGTTGAGTTTCCCATTTATTTTCCCCCCAGTTTTGCCTGACCTTGACTCACAGGTAGCCCAAAACCTGGAAGAGTGCACCAGGTAGGGGAAGACAGAGCTCCAAGAGAATAGAAAGAACTCCTTTTCTGGTTTGAGGAGCAGGAAGGTGGCTCCTAAAGATCAGATGTGGGAAGTTTTCCTGTTTATGTGTTTTTTTCTCCATCGTCTCCCACTCAAGCTGCCAGGTAGTATTGCAATGGAGGCAGTGGCAATGGTGATAGCAGCATTAGCCAAGTAGATGCCTAAAATTCTTAGACAGAAAAAACTTCTCCTACCAGAAAAGCCGTGAGCCCAAGAGCATGGGGAAATTCCTGTTACTTCTGTCTCCACCCTCACACCCCAATCCCTCTGCCTTCTGTTCTCCTGCTGCTTGGCCCCAGACACAGATGCAGTTATAAGTACATAGCAGAGCTGGGAAATTAAAGTCCTAGATTTCTGGCTGAGGGACTGGAAAAGGAGGCCCCAAAGAGCCAAAAACTGACGAGGGAGATTGTAGAGAGGAGAGAACATAAAAGAGTGATCCCATACCTTTGTGTATAAACTCCCAGAATCACCTCCAAACTGTGCAGCACGGATCTGATCCCAAACAAAACATCAAAGTCCTTGAGAACTAGTCTACATATGAAACCCATCTGAAGAGCGCTGCAAATGGCTTTGAAAACTGAATTGATATTGGTACCAGAACCCAGAGAAGGTAGGTGGAACTGGCAGCCTGGACCTAGCCTGGTCACTTGTCTGCTAAAATTAAAAAAAAAAAAAAAATCAGCATTCTCTTTAGGATTTAAACAAGACCACTCACTGGTTCTGTGAGTTAAAAAAATAATAATCGAGATCCAGAGTCTCATAACATACTATTCAAAATGTCCAGGATACAATCTAAAATTACTTTGGATATGAAAGACTAGAAAAGACTCAACTCACAATAAAAAGACAATCAAATAGATGCCAACCCTGAGACAACACAGATGTTGAAATTATCAAAGACTTTAAAGCAGCTATTATTACCTTACTCCAAGAAGTAAGGGTGAATACTCTGGAATGAATGAAAAGATAGCAAGTCCCAACAAAGAAATAGAAGATATAAAGAATAACCAAACTGAAATCACAAAACTGAAAAATACAATTTTAAAATAAAAAAACAATAACTGGAAAAACTAGCAGAATGGAGATGAGAGAATAAAGAGTCAGGGAACTTGAATATAGATCAATAGAAATTATCCAATCTGAACAACAAAGAGAAAAAAGATTGAAAAAATTGAACAGGGTCTCAGGGACGAGAGGGACAATACCAAAATGTCAACTGGTCATGTAATCAGAGTCCTGGAAGGAATGGAGCAACAGTGCAGTTCAGGAAATAATAATTGAAAAAAAAATAACAGCTGGAAACTTCCCAGAATTACAGCTTCAAGAAATTCAACAAACTTCAAACAGGGTAAACTCAAAGAAATGCACTCTCAGGGATATGGTGGTTGAACTTCTTTAAACTAAAGAGAAAGAAATCTTGAAAGTAATTAGAGAAAAATATAGCATTACTATCAGTATCTCATGAGCAACCATGTAGGCTAAAAGGAAATGAAACATTTTCAAAGTGCTAAAAGAAAAGAAACATCAACTCAGAGTTCTATATCCAGTGAAAATATCCTTTAGGAATGATGGTGAAATAAAGATATCCTCAGATAAAGGAAAACTAAGAGACTTTGTTGCTAACATACCTGTTCTAAAGTAAATGCTAAAGGAAGTTTTTCAGATGGAAGGGAGATAATACCATAGTGAAACTTGGAAACACAGGAATGAATGATGAACAACAGAAATGGTAGATTTCTGGGTAAATAGTCTATTCCCCTTCTCTTGAGTTATCTAAAATATGATTAATAGTTGAAAGCAAAAATTATAACATTGTTTGATGAGGTTTTCAAGGTAGACCTAATATATAATATATAAGATAGCCATAATGGAAAGGAAGGAGAGTAAAGGAAACTATTTGATGGGAAGGTTTCTATATTCCATTTAAAGTAGTAAAGTATTTCTTCTAAGTAGACATTTCTATTTAATCTGAAAAGTTAAATATGCATATAGTAATACCTAGAAAATCCACCAAATTTTTTTTTACAAAAAATATAGTAAAAAATGCAATTTATAAAGTAGAATAGAATACTAAAAAATGTTTAAATAACCCAAATAAAAACAGGAAAGGGGAAACAGAGGAACAAAAACCAGAAGGAGCAAATAGAAATAATAAAATGACAGACCTAAATGCAAACATAGCAATAATTACATTAAATATAAATGGTCTAGACACACCAATTAAAAGACAAAAATTGTCAGAATGGATTTAAAAAACAAGATATAACTATATGCTTCCTATAATTATATTGATATAAAGATATAGATACATTAAAAGGCTAAGATACATACACTAAAAACCACTGAACAGCACTCTTCAAATAGGCAAATTTATGCTATGTGAATTATATCTCAATAAAATCATTTAAAAAAAGACTAAGATAAACCATTCAAACACCAATCAAAAGAAAGCTGGAGTGGCTATATTAATATAAGATAAAGTAAAATTTAAACCAAAGAAAATTACTAGGGATAAAATGAGACATTACATAATGATAACAGGACTAGTTCACCAAGACAACATAAAAATCCTAAATGTGTATACATTTAATAACAGGACTTCAAAATGCATGAAGCAAAAACTGAACTGAAAGGAGAAATGGAAAAATTCAATTGCAGTTGTAAACTTTAATATTTTTCTTTCAATAATTAATAGAACAAGTAGATAGAAAACAGCGATGATACGGAAGATATGAACAATCACTGACCTGGATCTAATTGACATTTTATAGAACACTCCATCCAACAACGGCAGAAAATAAATTCTGCACAGTGTAAAAGAACCTTTGGCTAGGCACAGTGGCTCATTCCTGTAATCCCAGACTTTGGGAGGCCGAAGCAAGTGGATCACCTGAGGTCAGGAGTTCGAGGCCAGTCTGACCAACGTGGTGAAACCCTATGTCTACTAAAAATACAAAAAGTAGCCAGGGATGGTGGCCACATGCTTGTAGTCCTAGCTACTCCAGAGGCTGAGGCAGGAGAATTGCTAGAACCCGGGAGGCAGAGGTTGCAGTGAGCCGAGCTTACACCATTGCACTCCAGCCCGGGCAACAAGAGTGAAACTCTATCTCGAAAAAAAAAAAAAAAAAAAAAAAAAGAATCTTCACCAAGAAAGACCCTATCTTGGGTTATAAAAGTAGTCTTCCAAATTTAAAATAACTGAAATCACACAAAGTATGTTATTTGATCACAATGAAATCAAACTAGAAACTGATAACAGAGCAATAACTGGAAAGTCTCTAAACACTTTTAACACAATTTAAAATAATGGGTCAAAAAGAAAGTTCGTGGGAAATTAGAAAATATTTTGAACTGAATGAAAATGAAAAAACTTCGAAATTTGTGGGATGCAGCTCAAGCAATGCTTACAGGAAACCGACAGCATTAAGTGCTTATATTAGAAAAGAAGAAAGACTTGAAATCAACAATCTAAGCTCTCATTTTTAGAAACTAAAAAAAAAAAAGAGAGAGAGAGAGAAATATAAACCCAAAGCAAGCAGAAATAACAAAGTCAAGAGCAAAAATCAATGAAATTGAAAACAAGAAAACAATAAAGAAAAATCAATGAAACAAAAGCTGGTTCTTTGAAAAGATAAATTAAAGTGATAAACCTCTAAAAAGACTGACTAAGGAAAGAGCAAAGACACAAATTACCAAAATCAGGAATGAGAGATGACTTGCTACATCAGACCTCACACACATTAAAAGGCTAATAATGAACTACTATAAACAACTCCACAAAATATGTTGACAACTTAGATAAATGGACCAATTCCTTTAAAGCCACAAACCACTAAAAACTCACCCAAGATAGATAACCTTAACAGTTCTGTATTTGTTAAAGAAATTAAATTTATGGTTAAATACCTTCTGAAAAAGACATTTCTAGGCTAGATAATTTCACTGGCAATTTCTACCAAATGTTTAAATAATAGATTAGACCAGTTTTTTTCATGCATAATTTCTTCCAGAAAATATAAGAGAAGGAAACACTTTCCCATTTATTTTATGAAGTCAATTTTATCCTGATACCAAAACCAGGCAAGACAGTACAAGGAAAAAAACCCCTACAAATCAACATTTTTCATGAATATAGATACAAAAATATTCAACAAAATAGTAACAAATTAAATCCAGTAATATATATTAAAAATAATAAGTGAAGCTTATCTCAGGAATTCAAGGCATTGAAAAGCCAATCAGTGTAGTTCATTCTGTTAACAGACTAAAGAATAACAACCACAAAATCATACCATTTCATGCAGAAAAAGTATTTGACTAAATTCAATATGCAATAATGAATATCAATAAAACACTCCCAGAGCATCTATGAAAACTCTTCTAAACCAAGAGTAGGAGACTTCCCCTTAATCTGATAAAGGGATATAAAAAATATCTACATCGTACCTAACTGTAAAGACTGAACACTTTCTCCCTAAGATTAGGAACAAGATAAATATGTTCATTCCCACCACTCCCATTGGACCTTATGCTGAAAGTTCTAGTCAGTGCGTTAAGACAATAAAAGGCATAGACATTGGAAAGGAAGAACTACAACTATCACTATTTGCAGATGACTTGATTCTATATAGGAAATCTGCCATGGTTTGAATGTTTGTTCCCTCCAAAACTTATGTTGAAACTTAATCCCCAATGTGACAGTATTGGGAGATGGGATCTTTAAGAGGTGACTGGGTCAGCTGGGCACGGCGGTGACTAATGCCTGTAATTCCAGCACTTTGGGAGGCCAAAGCAGGCAGATCACCTGAGGTCAGGAGCTCAAGACTAGCCTGACCAACATGGTGAAACCCTGTCTCTACTAAAAATACAAAAATGAGCCAGATGTGGTGGTGGGTGCCTGTAGTCCCAGCTACTTGGGAGGCTGAGGCAGGAGAATCGCTTGAACCCGGGAGGCGGAGGTTGCAGGGAGGCGGAGGTTGCAATGAGCCGGGATCGCGCCACTGCACTCCAGTCTGGACGACACAGCAAGACTCTGTCTCTAAAAACAAAACAAAACAAAACAAAACAACAACAAACTTATACTGAACCTGAAAGATGCACAGCCGCAAACCTAGGCCACTTTTCTCTCTGCTTTCCTCCTTTCCCAGGGCAAGGAGAGCTTTAGAGGCAAACTCCCCATGAGCACAGGCCTAAGCAAAGGAACGGATCTCTGGTCATGGTCACCCAGGCATTCTCTTCCCAGGCATGTACCCGGGAAGCAGTATGGGTTACCTGTAGGAGGCTTCTGGAGCCACACAGGCCTGCACTCAAATGCTGGCTTCCTATCCACTTGCTACAGGACGGTGGGCAAGTCACTTCACCTCTCTCTGAGCTTCAGATTCCTCATTCTAAAATTCAGATCCAATAATACCCCCGTTGGGGGCCAGTGTGAGGATTGAAGGATATACTGTGTGTAGGTATATCCTACAATATAGGATCATTTGAGGTCAGGAGTTCAAGACCAGCCTGGCCAACATGGTGAAATCCCATCTCTACTAAAAACACAAAAACTAGCCAGGTGGTAGTGACACACGCCTGTAATCCCAGCTACTCAGAAGGCTAAGGCAGGAGAATCGCTTGAGCCTGGGAGGCAGAGGTTGTGGTGAGCCAAGATCATGCCACTGTACTCCAGGCTGGGTGACAGAGCGATACCCTGTCTCAAAAAAAAAAAAATACTACAATGAAAACTAAACTGTTACTAGGTCCCAGCTAGACACACCAACCTGCTGGAGGCTCTGAGTCTGGGGGCTGAGCTTTCTTTACTAAAAAGTGGAATTAGCAGGGGGAGTTTGAGAGGCATTAAAGACCTATGAGCACCAAGCCCAGGGTTTTACTTGCATTCACTCACCAGGATTGAAAGATAGATGAAAAAGAAAGAACTTCAGATAATGCTATTCAATGCCAAGTCTGTGTACCTCGTCCCCTACACTTGTGTCCCAGGCCACCAGCACTTATCTCATTTCTCATGAAGGTGTGTGTCTGTGTGTGTGTTGGGGGGGTTGATTCCTTTCCTAAGAGAACCTGCAACTCACTAGCTGTGCAAGCCCAGGTGGGTGACTTAACCCCTCTGTGCCATAGTTTCTTCAGTGGCAAAGGAGGAAAATCGATTCTCTCTCTCTCTCTTTTTTTTTTTTTTCTGAGACGGAGTCTCGCTCTGTTGCTCAGGCTGGAGTGCAGTGGCACGATCTCGGCTCACTGCAACCTCTGCCTCCTGGGTTCAAGCGATTCTCCTGCCTCAGCCTCCTGAGTAGCTGGGATTGCAGGCGCGTGCCACCATGCGTGGCTAATTTTTGTATTTTTAGTAGAGACGGGGTTTCACCATGTTGGTCAGTATGGTCTACAATCGATTCTTATTTGCAGTAAGTATGTTCTATAAAGTCACCAAGAACGCTGAATTAGCAATACTGAACCTTTGCTCCTAGAGGAAATACAGAGTTAGGTTTCTGTGAACCCCTGGTCACATTTTCATCAACTGATCAGTACATCACCTTGTTTCATGTGTGTTTCTGTTTAAAGACACCTTATTTAATATTGTTGATTCATTAACGCTGAACCTGCAGCCACAGCGCCGTAACTCATGGCTGAATGAAGCTGATATAACACACCATTTTCTCTGTAAGGCATATTACAGCCTTCTTGTATTTAAGAACACCAGACAGCACCTTGCACTCTGCATGGGGGCAGTTTGAAATAGTGAAATCACCAACAAAGTGCGCAAATATGTGAAGAGCGGGACACTAAATAGACCACACAAAGGACACTTGTTTGCCAAGTGAGAGCTGGAACAAGAAGGCAGAGTGTCATCTTGTTCTACTTCAGCTGGTATCAGGTTATATCAGGTGACTCAAAATTTTCGCCACTTTGTATATGTCCACGAATCACCCTGAAAGCAGTGTGAGTACTGATTGGAGGATGAAAGTGAATTTTTGTGAGTAGGCGAACTCACAAATAGGGAGTCCATGAATCATGAGGGTCTAATGTAGGCTCATCCCTCGGGTTGTCACATAGGTGATGGTGACAGCCAGAGCCCTTTAGCACCGTGGGTCGTAGCAGATCCTCACTCCATGTGGGTCATTACTGTGGTCGTTTCCCTCCTTGCAGGTTCTCTGACTTCAGGCGATTAGACTTGGGGCGTTGAGGCACCTGCTTTCAAAACCACTCTGTGAGGCCAAGCGGCAGGTTGTGCGAGGAATGGCCCAGCATCAAGCTGGCACTCAGAGCCTTTGTTGATTCTGAGTTAAACTTCCTGCAGCACCTTCAAGTTCAATTCTCAGGAGGATATGCCCACTCCTCTGCCAGTGGAGGCGGGGATGCCGAGGTGGGGAGACCGAGGCTGGACCCTGAGAGTGAGGGCCTTCAGAAGCTTTGCAGTCTAGGCTTCTCTCCCCACAACCTGGTCTCTGCCCTGGCACCTACCTTGAAGGGTGTCTGGGCGGCAGATTGGGGCCAGGTGGTGGAGGATAGCTGGGCACAGAAGTTGGGTTGTGTGTTTAGGGTAGAAGGGAACCATGGAAGTTTGTGGGGCAGGACTGTGATCAGGATGGCGTGGGCTTTCAGAAGGCAACTTGGGCGGGAGCAAGGAGGGGTGGGGCTAGAAATAGGGCTGGGAGGAGCCTATGGCCCTGCCCCTGGGATGGGGAAGGCTGAGAGAAGCCAGCCAAGGAGGCCTCCCGAGGTCTCCTGGGTCTTGAGAAGCCTCATATTTCCCCCGGTGTGGTGGCTGCGGTTCACCCGGAGAGAGTGCTGGGGGGCTGCTCCTCTTCCTGGGGCTTCATCTGCCTAAGCTACTCAATGCAAAGGACTCCCCAGTGCTCAGCCACCATTCCTCTGCTCGTTAAATTTTTCATTAAGAAAAATGATCACCAAAGAGTGGCGAGGTAAAGTTTCACCAGCGCTTTGGTAGGAGATGAACGAGCCAGAAGCAAGTGTGCCAGCACCTCCCTCAGTCTTCCACAGCAAGCAGTGTGCTACCCTGCCTACATGCAAGCGCACATAACACCCCTGGGGACACACGTGTGTCCACAGGCATGCATGCATGTGCACACCTACATCAACACCATCAGGTGGACACAATGTGTAGCACACACAGTACACTGTGCGCCACACTCACAGGCACACACATGACACGGCACAACCCGGGGCTAGGAGCAGGGGCGTGGGAGTCAGGCGACCTGGGTTTGTATCCCAGCTCTGCAACTTGCTAGGTAAATTACTTAACCTTCCCAGCCCTGATTTCTCATCTGCAAAATGAGGGTTGATAAGAGATCCTCCTCCGGATGGTATTGGGGGGTTGAGGGAGTTCACAATGCATAATGCCTGGCACGAGGGCTGGCATACATAGCCTCCTTCAGTGTTGGGTATCACCGTTTCTCATCATTCATAGAAAGGACATACATCACACAGCACAGCTCCAGAGGCTCCTCCTCCACCAACTCTTCCATCTCTAACTCCCAACACCTTCGTAACCGCCTGAGGGGTAGGGGCCTTAAGGCTACCCGAGCGGTGCTGACCGCTTGCTTATATGTTGTACACTGTGGGCTGTTCACTTGTCACTTTGCTAATGGCCTATCTATCATTTTAGGGGCTCAGCAAAAACTTCCACTTTAAAATCCTGCAGAGACAGGAGAAAGAAGCAGGGATGAGAGATGAAGGGGAAGTGTGGAGTGCGTCCCCTTTCTGGCTCCAGCCTTTCCTGAGGCCAGCTGCATCTTCTTGGCTCCTCTTAAACCACATTCATGGCCTTCCAGCAAACTCCTCTTTTTGATTAAGGAGTATTCGTTGGTTTGTGTTCCTTGCAGCCAAAACCAATCCAGAGCCAGGTGAATGAGGCACAGCTCCTCCCTTCCTGGAGCCCAGTCCAGCACAGGACAGGCAGGTGGGCAGCCCATGGCAGTCCCCTGCGAGCTGTGCTGGGACAGGGAGGGTGGGCAGCATGGAGCACAGAGCAGGGGCCGACCCAAACCCAGGTGGATGGAAAGGGGCTTTTTCCAAGGTCAAACAGGATGGGAAGGAAGATGGCAGCCAGGGCAGGGAAGCAGCCTGCCAGACCCCACCAAGCCAAGAGCCTGGCATATTTACACATCAGCACTGATTATGTTACACCCATCACAAGCATTAACGATCCCTGCTGCTGGACGAGCTCACAGCCCCCATGCCTTTCCCCTCACATGGTCTTGGTGCACACAGTATTATTCCTCCATTCCCAGGGGAGGAAGCTGAGGCTCAGACAGCCCTACCTTTTCCTTCCAGCAGATTCCAGGAAGTAACCCCAGGCTGAGGTCGCGCTGGAACATCCATCTGAGGCCACAGAGAGAAGAGGAGAAGGAGGGGCCTGAGGCCTCCACAGAGCCAATGAGGGCCAAAGGGACCCCCGTTCTGGAAGCAGCAAATGCTTCCCAGGGGAGGGTGCTGAGGGGAGGACTGGGGGCTGACAGGGGGGAGCAGGCCGTGGGCACCCAAGCAGAGGACAGCAGGGACTGCCCACAGGCCAGGCAAAGTCTAGGGGGTCTGGATGGAGCCCTTCTGGGCACTCTGGGTCTCAGAGAGGAGATATTAAACTGGGGATGCAAGGAAGGCACTGGGAGCTAGGGGAACTTTGATGGCTGACTGCATTTATCCCACATCTGTGCACCTTACCCTAATTTAAAAATATTTATATTTAGATCTATTTATATATAGAGAGAGGCAGAGACAAAGCAGGAGAAGGCAGGTGATTACTTTTTGCAAGGCAGGTGTGTAGCACCATCTGATTTCATTGTTTCAGCCATCCTGTGAGATAAGCATCCTTTTTCTCCTTTTTCAGATGAGGAGATCAAAGCCAGGCAAGGTGGTTCACGCCTGTAGTTCCAGCACTTTGGAAGGCCGAGGCAGGTGGATTGCTTGAGCCCAGGAGTTCGAGCCTAGTCTGGGCAACAGAGTGAGACCCTGTCTCACACAAACACAACAAGAATAAGAGATCAGGGCTCTGAGAATAGTGCTGCTGCCCAAGGTCACGCAGCTAGTAAGTGACTACAGAGCTGCCAGGCTACAGTAAACCACTCTAGGCCAGTGCAGGTCTTGCCAGCTGACCCACTGCCTGCAGCTGCACCTGTGAGCAGCCAGGAGAGGCGTCATGGGGCCCACTCAGCACAGCTCAAGGGCTTCACTCATGTGCGTGCCATCCTTGCAACAACTCTGTATGTCATGAACCTCACTCTTCCCCACCTCCCTTCTGAGTCCTGCTTTTCTCTCTCTCAGAACTTATTCACTCTTGGTTTACACACACTTCTAACAAGTGATAGGGAGTAAAGAGCACTGATCCGTTAGAGTCCCAGGGCAAGTGTGTTAATATTTGTTTCTCTTCCCCTATCTGGAAAATTGAGATAAAAATAAGTGCTTAGGGCTGAGGGTCTCTCCCAGGGTAGAGAATCTCAAAGTCACAGTATCCTTCATAGAACACTATGACATTTTACAAAATTAATACCATAGTTTAAAAAAGAACAAATTTGTGGAAGAAAATATGACTACATATCATATCTGTGGGGTATCTTATTTAAAAATTACACACAGAAATCAAGAAAATGCTTCCCTTTCACTTTAATTTTTTCTCTATAAACTGGGTGAAATCTCACCAAATGATGCTCCAGGCAGGACACCCAGGGGCGATGTGTTCCACGGGTGCCCAGTTTGAGAACTCCTGGGCCGGAGATAGGAAACTGGGGTTCCAGCCCCTGCTTGGCCATTACCCTGCTGTGTGACTTTGGACAAGTCACTCACCTGCTCTGGGCTTCTGTTTCTCCCTAGACACAGTGAGGGCTGGGAGTGGCTAGAGATCATCTGAGGTCCTTTTCAGTTCCAGCCTTCAAGGATGGACTTGACGCCTGCACCTCTGTGTCACACATCCGGGATCCCCATGGGCTAGGGTCAGGTTGGAAGTCATCCTTCCCTCAGGTTGCCACTGTGCCTCCACCCCCACCCATGGGGAGCTCTTGGGCCAAGGAAATGCTGCGCCCCTCCCTCAGCGGAGACCCCCATCTCCCTCTGGCTCCCCAGTCTCAGGCCTCAAGCCCCTAAACAACTGTCTGAGGGGGATCCAGGCTATTAAAATAATTTACATAGTAATTAACAAGGTTCCATTAGCTGATTCCTGGAGCCAGAATACTCTGCCTCCATTTCCCTTTAGGGGTCCGCCGTCCCAGGATGGGACTGGGGTTTGGCTGGGGTTTGACTGCAGAGCAGGGAAAGAAGGAATTTTCCATGCTGGCATGTGGCAGCTCCACACCCAGGGAAGAGGAACAATGACTGTATGAGGGCCCAGCTGGCTGGGTAATGAGGTCTGGGGCAAGGAGGTGCCTCATGAGCACTCAGGGCCTGAAACCCTGAGAAGAAAGACAGTCAAGAGGCAGCTGCATGTGTTCTGCAGCCCCGAGCCTGGTGCCTCCAAGAAGTCCTGGTTCAAGAGGACATAAAATGTCTCATGTCCTTCTGGGCCTCCCGATGATAAAATCTATGTTTGACCATAAAAAGGTACAACCTTGGTCATCACCTTTGAGCCTGGGAGGGAGAGCCTGTCTTCTCCACTGTGAGGATGAGGAAACTGAGGCCCAGACAAGTGAGGTTTCCAAGGTTACACAGCCTGGAAGTAGCAGAGGGAAACTAGAACCTGGATCCCCAGACAGAACCCAGCTTCTCCCCACTTGGCCAGGGGTTTCTAAACAGCTCCGTGGAACCCCAGGGGACTCCCAGTGTGGTTTGAATAAGGGGTTGTTGAGAAAGCCTGAAAGCTTTCCCCCATAGTTCCTCACATCAACTACGACAATATTTCCATATCGAACTTTTAAGAAGGATTTCATTTGCATCCCATTGGCTAGAAAAGCTTTTAAAAGGACTGTACTCCTACAAGGCTGTCCCAAGAAGGTCTCTCATGGGGCCACTTCATTGCATGCCTCTACTCGTGAATGGAGGCCCCTGAGACTACACAACCCAGCAGAATAGAGACCCCATCCGCACTGGGGTCCCATATTTCTGGCCTTGGTCTCCCTGCAGACTCCCTGCCGGTTAAGTCTGTGCTCTCCTGTCCGCTGGGCACCTGCCCTGGTGGTGGGACCGCTGCTTCTCCCACTGGGCCTGGCTGGGTGGGCCCTTCTCTTGTTCACTCTATTGTCTCTGTGGAGACTGGCGAAGGAAAAGGAGACAACAAGGCTGGGGAATGACAGTGATGCTGGGGTCTCAATAAGAGTTGAGTCATTTTCCTGCACGTGTTCATTGAACAAACATTTCCAGGGCTATATAAGCTAGGATCTGAG
This sequence comes from Pan troglodytes, assembly GCF_028858775.2. Taxonomy (NCBI): domain Eukaryota; kingdom Metazoa; phylum Chordata; class Mammalia; order Primates; family Hominidae; genus Pan; species Pan troglodytes. The sequence continues at coordinate 58,875,110 of NC_072414.2, forward strand.
GATAAAAAGATAAATGAGGCTGAGTACTGCCCTCGGAGAGCTTTGGGTCACCTGTGGGAGACAGACTCCTCGACAATGGTCCCCCATAGACTATGTCCTGGGGGCAGTGCTGGGGGTCTTCTGGAGCTCAGGACGGGACAGGAGGAGGTGAGTTGGTCCTGATGGGGACGGCAGGGGAGATGTCGGGGTAGGCCATGCAGAACTGAAGAAGCCAGAGCTCCTTTTTGAAGGAGTTTGTGAGGGGAGGGGCGGGAGCACACCCCAGCTAGAGGGAATGGCATGAGCAGGAGAGCAGAAGGCAGTTGATGGCTTAGCCCTAGTATGTGATGTGCATGGCAGGAGTGGGGCAGGGGAAGGCGGGTGGCAGCCAGGCCAAGTGAAGGCTCTTTGGCCCTCAGGCCCCACTGGCTTCCTGCTCTCCTCTGCGGTTCCCCTCCAAAGCCCCTCACCTTGGGGCATCTGAGAGGCCAGTTAAGCTTTGGGTAGGGGTCGACAGGGCATTCAGATCCCAGAGCACCCCACGTTGGCGCTCCACAATCTATGCTTTCCTGTCCCCTGGGCACCTGCCCTGAGCCTTGCCCCTGGCTGGAGGTGGGGGCAGTGGGGCTCAGCGCTGCTCTCCTGGAGGCCTGGGGACAGGGCGGAGAGAGTCACAATAAGGGAGTTAGCAGTTTCTCCTTTCTGGGCCTCTGTCGTGCTTTCTAGACAATAATGGGGTGGTAGCTGGAGATGGCTGAAGCCCCTTCCAGACTGGACTCCCCATTACAGACAAATAAATAACTTGGCTCCCCAAATGAGTGTGGCTCCCCAAGAAGCAGAGCCTGAAACAAGGATCTGAGTGCAAGGAGTTCATTTGGGAGGGGTCCCAGGAAGCCCCAGTAGGGATGTGAGCAAGGGATGGCAAGGAGAGAATGCAGGGTGCCCCAGGAGCAGGTGCCACCATGAGCAGCTGGGGCTCGTGCCTCCAGGGAGCCCCGGGACGCGTGGAACACATGTCTTCAGAGTCATCCTGTCCCAGGGAGAGGAGGCCGGGGTCTTCACCCCCAACTCTTATCTGTCTTTTGTTGAGGGTTGCTCTGGGGAGCTTGAACTTCCCAGCGTTTCTGGCCAGCCCCACCTTGGGGGCAGCCTCCTCCTGCAGCCAGGAAAGGTGTTCAGGCAGAGAGTGGCAGGGGCTTGCCATTGGCATGAGGGCAGCTGTGCGCAGGAAACAGTGCTTCCAAAGGGAGGTTGGCCTGGCATGGAGAGTGTATTCCCCACACACCAGTGGCATTTCCTGGGTTGCACTACCAGTTAGCAACAGGCCACACTGAGAAGCCAGGTCCCCTGACTCATCAGCCAGGGCTCCTCCTGCCACCATGTTTCTCTTCTTGTCTCCTTTCCCCTGGGAGAGTCCAGGCTCTGCATCCTCCTTGCCCGTCCTCCCTCACATGGCTTAGTAATAGCACTGTGGCAGCAGACACGAATGTCTTGAGAATAAAAAAAAAACACCAAATGGTTCAAATCTGTGAAAATTTCAGCCCTTCACAGAAAAAGACCTTGTCATCTCCATGTTTCCACCCCAGTCCTTGACCCAGTGCCCAGCACAAGGTAGGCCCTCAACACGCAGATGAACTGACATCTTGGCCAGTTGCTGTGTGGCATGGGGCAATTCCTACACCTTCTTAACCGTTCCCTCATTTGAAAAATGTGTGCAGGGTCAGGCTCGGTGGCTCACACCTGTAATTCCAGCAGTTTGAGAGGCCGAGGCAGGCAGATCACTTGAAGTCAGGAGTTCGAGATCAGCCTGGCCAACATGGCGAAACCCCGTCTCTACCAAAAATACAAAAATTAGCCAGGCGTGGTGGCATGTGCCTGTAATCCCAGCTACTGGGGAGGCTGAGGCAGGAGAATAGCTTGAACCCAGGAGGCGGAGGTTGCAGTGAGCTGAGATCGCACCACTGCACTCCAGCCTGGGCGACTGAGCCAGACTCTGTCTCAAAAAAAAAGAGAAAAGAAAAGAAAAGAAAAAGAAAAATGGGTACAAATGTCCACTCTGCCAACTTCTTTGGGTTGTTGTATCAGATATTCAGCAGGACGCATGGAAGGCACTTAGTAGGTGCTCAGCAAGTGTTTGCACCTATGAAGAACATTTGGGAAACTGCACAGGGCTTTCACTCCAGAGGGAGTGGGGGCAGTCGCTGAGGTTAGCAGCAAGAATGTATTCTGAGTCAAAAGATCCACCTCTTTCCTGGCTGGTCGCCTCTCGCCCTCCTCCCATCTCCCCCCCAACCCACATTCCCAAGTCCCCAAAGATCATGAGTCAGGTTTTCCACCTCCTGCAATTTCAAAGCTCCCTGCCAGCCAAGCTGTTTTGCAGACTCAAGTCGATAATGACAAATTCTTCCCTCCTCGCCCTCCACTGGCGAAACCACGGAAAGTATTTGAAACACGCAGCCTGGGAATGTGCAAACTTTCATTCGCCCGGCTTGGCAGGGGCCAGCAATTTCTCAGCCAGCATTTTTGACTAAGACTTCTGCAGCTCAGGTTTCCAATGAGCTCATCAGCCCAGTCCTCCAACAGTGTTTATACTTTTTTTCCTTCAGAAAATTAACCCTACAACAGATTCTGAATCATACACTACTTAGGAGCACAGCTCCCTTGTTGAGATGGAGGCAGGGTTTCAGACCCACCTCAGGAGGGCTGGCCTTGGCTTGCCCAGCAGAGTTCCTCTGAGCACCCATCAGGGGCCTACATGGCCTGAATCAGAGGATTCTCTGCTGAAAGGGACATCCAGAGGTCTTCCCATCCATCTTTTGCCTCCATAAAGATCTGGTTAACCCATTTCAGGTCTCTGCAACTCTGTTTTAAAAATATCCTCCCGGGGGATGAAGGAAGGGAGAAAGGATGAAAAGACTGGAGACTCTGAACCTAGGTGCACCTGGACGTCAATTGCACTTCTGTCTCCACTCAGTTTCTTCATCTGCAAATGGCAATAGTAATCCCCACCTCCAGGTTATTTGGCGGTTTAAGTGGCCCCTTATGAACGCATCTAATACGATTTCTGCCTACAGTAGATGCACACTAGTTTTCTCTCTTCCTTATTTCTTGGTCACAAATTCTACTCTCTCATCACAACGTTATTTGGTGAATGAATGAAGGAAGGTCTTTACATACCCAAATCCTCCCTGCTCTTGATGATCCCCTACTTCTCTCAAGTCGACAGTTCAAGTGCCTGCATCGAATAGCCACTGAGCATCACTCTGGGCAGAGAGCAGAGCTAGGCCTTACAGACTCCCTGACGACCACAGTCCCTGTTGCAAAGGATTTTCTGGTCTAATGAGGGAACAGGCACCGTGAGAGAAACAAGAGGATGGATAAAATGTTGTCAGCTGGAGAGATGTTCAGAATTATTTTGCTCACCCACTTACACATTTTCCTTCATTTCCGAAGTAAGCATTTACTACAGGAAGAGGACGTGGCCACCCCTCACCCCTGGTGATGGGTCTGGGGACTTCTAAAGGAAGCCCTTTTTGTTTGACATCCTTGGTTCTATTTGCTGTGAAGTGATCTATAAAAGCGCTTTGGAAATTAAAAGACATGATTTCCCTCTTCCTCTTCCCACCTCATCCACCTTGAGCACACAGCGCCCAGCAGAGAGAAGATGGGCTATGGGGGATGAGGATGGCTTCTCAGGGTAACGGAGCGAGGAGAGCTAGATGGGGAGTGAGGATGTGCTCTCAGCTGGAGTCCAGCTCAGCCTGACCCCACGGGATGCTGGGACAGGAACTACCCCTCTAAGCTTGAACCCCAGGACCCTTCAGTCAAGGGGGCTGGCCTCTGTACCCCTGTGTCACTGAGTCAGAGAGGGCAGGGAGGGGTACCTTTCCAGGTGAGGTGGCTTCTCTTTGGCCAAAGGCAGTTTTCTGCAGAAAAGCATGGCTGTGAACTTTAGCAACCAACACTCGCAGCAGTGGAGAGATGGATGTCCTGGCCATGTCATGTGTAGGGGGCCAGGGTGGGGCACTCACAGCATCCACTATGGGAAGCGGGGCAAGGAAAGATTAGGAAGGAGCATCAAGAACTCCACCAATTTTTTCCCAAGCTGTATACAAGGTTCTGTGAATTTGTCCCCATCTTTCTGTCTTTTGCTGAGCATACTGAGAAGGACCAAGGAACATAGCAGAAGCCACATACCTGTGGGTGGGGCAGGGCCACAGTCCAGGGAAGATGGACTGAGTGGGCTTTAGGGAGATGGGTGCAGGTCTGAGGGGGCAGCATGGAGGGGGCCTGGCCCTTCCCCATTCAGCACCTAGAGTGTCCTGCCGTCATTTACCCCCCGGGTGAAACTGACCTCCCTGCCCCTCCCAGGCCCAGTGCATCTTTCCCTCTGTCTTAGTTGGCTCAGGCTGTGGTAACAAAATACCACAGGCAGTGCAGCTAATAAATGGCAGAAGTTCATTTCTCACAGTTCTGGAGGCTGGGAAGTCCAAATCTGCACTGGCAGATTTGGCGTCTGGTGAGGACCCGCATCCTTGCAGACAGCTGTCTTCTCACTGTAACCTCAAATGAAGGAAGGGGCAAGGGGTCTCCCTTGGGCCTGTTTTATGAGGCACTAAATCCCATTAATGAGGGCTCCATCTTCATGACCTAATCACCTCCTGATGCCTTTACCTTGAAGCTTAGGATTTCAATATATAAATTTGGGGGAACACACGTGCACACCACAGCACCCTCCTCTGAGCGCCTTCTGCATTTGGAAGGCACAGACCCACCCAGCTGCAAGGATGTGCTCTGCCTCCCTGAGCTGACTGGGAACTATTAAAACAAGAACTTCATTTTTTTTTTTTTTTTGGTAGAGTGGTTTCCAAGTTGTAGCTCAGTGCCTTGGCTTACAATAGATGTCCGATATATATTATTGAGTAAGTAAAATAATAGATTCCTTAGTTTTTCTATGGAATGGGGAAAGACCCTCTCTGATGTCCCCCATTCATCAAGGGCTGCACTCATATTCTTGTAGGGCCTGGGCTGTCCTTGCCCTCTGTGCCAACACCACCAGCCTCAGCCCAGCCAGGGCTGAAGCCTCCCCTGGCCCCACAGAATCCTGCATGGAAGCCTCAGGCTAGGGTGGCCAGTGGGATGTAGCAGGACAAAGGGCTCCCGCTGGTGTACTGACTCCACAGCCTTCATTTATATGAAATGTGACTACATCACTCAAAACCTAGTGCCTGGCCTTGGTTGGTGCAGGTAATGATGATATAGGCTCATTTATGCAAGATTATCCTTTTATCACATTTCCAGACTCATTTATGAGGCTCATGTTTCTCCCCGAGGGCATCATCAAGCAAGTTAAGTTGTACTATTTCCCTCCCGCAGCGAACTGGCGGGAGCCTCCCTCATTGACGGATGAGGCCCGCTGCCTTTGCCAAATAGGGTCGGCGTGATGGATCTTTTACTTGTGAATATTATAGCTGGAAATTAGCATGTTTATTGAGGTAGAATGTGTTTGTTTACATTCCACTACCCATGGCATTACCTCCTATGACCTGACTTATTTAGTTGAGGATAAGCACAAATGATCCGCATTTTGGCACCCACAAAAAATTAATGAACTTCCAGATATAGAATTCAGCCTTAAGTAAACACACTAGCGAGGTGAGTGGGGGCAGAAGGGCTGGGAAGGGGGCTGGGGAGCTGAGTGCTAAGCAGGTCAGCCCTCCTGGTGCTCTGCTCTGACCTGGAAGGGGCAGGAGGTCGGGGGTGGATGAAGGTGGGACTGTGTGATCTAGCATCCCCGAGCAGTGCCCAGGGCCAGCGCCCCACATGTCAGCTGAGTTGAGGTGGCTTCTGGGTGATGGAGGAGGGAGGTGAGAGAGGACCCGGGTTGTGAACTCCTTTCCTGGGGATTCTCCTCGGCTACCTGTGTCTTTGATCAGGAATGAGAAGCCTGGTCCAGGCTACAGACCTAGGGTGGGGAGGGAGGACGTGTGGACAAGGACGATGAAGATTCAGGTGAGGGATCACAGCACTTGAGAGTCCAAGCTGCCACCTGAGCCTGCTCCTCTCCTAAGCCTTCCATCTGCTGTGTCTGTGAAACCCAGCTTTTCTCCCCACCCTATTTGCTTATAGGCACCATGATCTTGGGTGAAAACACTCACTAACTCAACATTTTCTTGTTTAATTTATTTTTTTTATTTTATCAAAAAAAAATTTTTTTTGAGATGGAATCTCGCTGTGTTGCCCAGGCTGGGGTGCAATGGCGCAATCTCGGCTCACTGCAATCTCTGCCTCCCGGATTCCAGAGATTCTCCTGCCTCAGCCTCCCAAGTAGCTGGGACTACAGGCATGTGCCGCCACACCCAGCTAATTTTTTTGTATTTTTAGTAGAGACGGGTTTCACCATGTTCGCAGGATGGTCTCCATCTCCTGACCTCGTGATCCACCCGCCTCAGCCTCCCAAAGTGCTGGATCACAGGTGTGAGCCACCGCTCCCAGCTAACATTTTCTTATTTTAGAAGAGGAAACTGAGGTTCAGAGAAGTAGAAGGATTTGGCCAAGGTCTTGGAGGTGGAGGCAAACCAGAAGCCTGGCTCCCGAGTCTCCTGCTGCCCACCTGATGTAACTGCCCAAGGGGCTCACCTTGCCACTGCCTAGACAGAGCCGATTCATCAAGACAGGGGAATTGCAATAGAGAAAGAGTAATTCATGCAGAGCCAGCTGTGTGAGAGACCGGAGTTTTATTATTACTCAAATCAGTCTCCCTGAGCATTTGGGGAGCAGAGTTTTTAAGGATAACTTGGTGGGTGGGGTGAGCCAGTGAGCCAGGAGTGGTGACTGGTCAGGGATGAAATCATAGGGAGTTGATGCTGTCTTCTTGCACTGAGTCAGTTCCTGGGTGGGGGCCACAAGATCAGAGGAGCCAGTTTATTGATCTGGGCGGTGCCAGCTGATCCATCAAGTGCAGGGTCTGCAAAATATCTCAAGCACTGATCTTAGGAGTAGTTTAGGGAGGGTCAGAATCTTGAGGCCTCCAGCTGCATGACTCCTAAATCATAATTTCGAATCTTGTGGCTGTTAGTCCTACAAAGGCAATCTAGTCCCCAGGCAAGAAGGAGATCTGCTTTGGGAAAGGGTTGTTACTGTTTTTGTTTAAACTATAAACTAAGTTTCTCCCACAGTTAGTTCTGTCTATGCCCAGGAATGAACAAGGACAGCTTGGAGGTTAGAAGCAAGATGGAGTCGATTTTGCAAAGGTGGTTTCAATCCTTCCCTTTGGGGTTTATAACACCTTAATCTTAAGGTGTAGTCTATAAGGATGAGAAAAGGCCGTCGATCACTCTGGCTTCTTCCTGCTGATAGAGGACGTAGTGGGAATGGGAGTGAATGCCAAGGTGAGAAAAGTGGAACCGCTTTCTAACTGTCTGAGTGTACTCATGCAGGCCTGGCTGGGCTTCCAAGGCTTGTGTGGGAAAAACATTAGTGCTCTCATCTATAGTTTTACTACAATGTTTAAGTGAACAGCCTACTATAAGGTAATAATGAGTCCTAGGATTAGAAGTACAATTCCCAATTTTAAAAGCAAAGATTTGAAAACATTAGTTTGGGGACTTCTAACCCACAAAGAATTTAGAATTTAGTCTAAACTGCAGAAAAAACCTCAAGAACAGTTAACAACAATGCACTATAGTTTTCTTTTGAAGCATAATTTTTCTCTCTCCAGTCTCCATTTTTATTAAAAACAAATCATGATAGAACTGATTTGTTTACAAAATAATACTGTACTTGGCTTGACTATTTGCATAAAGTACAGCAAGAATAATTATTTTTCACTCAGGCTTTTTAAGTTGGCTTTGATAGAACTCTGTTCCGTGAAGAATCTCAGATAAGACTTTTTAAAAGCTGAGCCCAGCCATGGGTTTGTACCCTCAAATACCTATGAGTTTGGCAAATTCCTCTCCTTTTGATGTTCCAAGGTAACTTGGGATTTCTGGGCCTGTTAGAAAGTGACATTCTTTACTTACCACAGGTCAGAAATCTTGTACAGGTACTCTGTGTGGACAAGGTATGAGGCCAGGTGCCCCAACGGGCTTTAATTGGTGCTATAAGTCAACTTTGATTCTTTAAAGGAAGCATGCCATTCCAGTCAAAGCCTTGGTAAAACAACCAATTTCTCCAATTGTGTCCTGTTACAAAAGAAAACTGATTCTTATTGCACTTATGCAATACTGCCATAAATTGAGAATACTCACAAATAGTTTCCAAATTCTGGAGAAATCAGGTAGAGAGGAACAAATATGCTTCAAATTTTGTTCATAGGAGTGTACTTTACTCACTTGTTAAAAGTTGCAAATAGCTCTAAAGAAATAAGTTCTCTTGACTCCAAAAACAAAAGGTTTAGCAGTGTTTAACACATTAGCTCTCCATGAGAATCCTAGAAGTTTGGTTTTTTCCTCTATTCCAACAGCACAATTTTTAAAGTTATCTGAGAGCTGCACTCAGAGTCTTATATCTGATTATAAATTGCCTTTTGAAAAGGACCAAAGCAAGGCAAAATGTCTGTGGGTGACAAAAGTCTATAGCCACTATTAAAGCTACAATTGACTAGGAAATTTGGTTACTTCTGTGGAATACAACAATTTTACATAACAATTATAATTATTGATAATGTACACTAAATTATATCAACATTATAGAAGTTTCCTATAATTGTGGACCACATACCAATAACATATTTATACAAATACAGTCCAAAGAAAACCAAACACCATTCACTCTTCTATTTGAAAGATTTTTTTCTATCCTAATGTCACAAACTCCCAGAGTTATTTATCAGAAACCCATATTTAAGAGCATCTGGGCCAGGTGCAGTGGCTCATGCCTGTAATCCCAGCACTTTGGGAGGCCGAGGCAGGCAGATCACCTGAGGTTAGGAGTTTGAAACCAGCCTGGCCAACATGGTGAAACCCTGTCTCTACTAAAACTACAAAATTAGCCAGACGTGGTGGTGCATGCCTGTAATCCCAGTTACTTGGGAGGCTGAGGAAGGACAATCACTTGAACCTGAGAGGTGGAGATTGCAGTGAGCTGAGATCGTGCCATTGCACTCCAGCCTGGGCAACAAGAGAGAAACTCCATCTCAAAGAGCACCTGTTAAATTTTATAGCTGATTATAAAATCATCCTTTAAAGAGGAGCAAAGTGAGACAACAATTGTCTGTGGATGACAAAAACATTTTAGGGTAGCCACAGTTAAAGGCACAATTGACAAGGAAATTTACCTCTGTGGCACACAGTCATTTAACATAATAATTATAATTATTACTGATAACATATACTAAGTCATATTAGAATTATAGCAATTTTACATAATTTTGGAACATATACCAATAACACATTTACACAAATATAGACCAAAGAAAGCCAAACACCTTTTCATACTTGACAATGCTTCCTGCATGATTTTTGTACCAAATAAGCCAAATGTCATTTTTGGACTTTAGAGGACTTAATATTTCAAATATTAGGTTAGAAAGAGACAAAATTTATAATTTGATTTGGGAATGTTTGTCATATATCAAAGGTTTAAAACACTGGATATCACAAAATAGAATCACAGGTCACCATAAGTCATTCATCTGGCCAAAATGATAACTCCACAAAAATTAAAAAAAAAAACTTTACTCTGATAGAGGAGACTTAGCTTCCCAAACAAGACCCAGTAATGATAGCATGAGGCTAACTGCATTTGTCTCTTCTCTCTCCTCCCTTTTTTCCCTGCCATTTACCCAAAGGAGAAAACAAAGCCCTTTCATTATCTTTTAACATTACATAAAAATCATCTTCAAAAGAGAAAAGCAAATTTCATTTTTGCATTAGTACATCTTTAATGTTAAAGGTAGTTTTTTAAATAAAATTTTATATCTTTATCCAGTTTTTTGTTTTTTTTTTTTTGAGACGGAATCTCGCTCTGTTGCCCAGGCTGGAGTGCAGTTGTGTGATCTTGGCTCACTGCAACCTCCGCCTTCTGGGTTCACGCCATTCTCCTGTCTCAGCCTCCCGAGTAGCTGGAACTATGGGTGCCCACCACCACACCTGGCTAATTTTTTGTATTTTTAGTAGAGATGGGGTTTCACCTTGTTAGCCAGGTTGGTCTTGATCTCCTGACCTCATGATCTACCCGCCTTGGCCTCCCGAAGTGCTGGGATTACAGGCGTGAGCCACCAAACCCCACAAAGAATTTCATAAACTTTTTAGAACCCTTTACAATTTTCCATCAAACAGCAGATCAGTTTTCTAAGAACACCCTGTTATTCGGACAGATGGGCCCAGATTCTGGCCCCACAACAGTATCATTTTAATGTTTTAACCTACAGAAAAAAGCTAAATAATTTCTTTTAAATCTTAGCCAACTTGTGTATACTCACAGAATTTTTTAATAAGATTAACCCTTTACAAACCCTTTTCCCTTTGCTTAAACTTTCAGTTTTGTTCCATTACTCTTTTAGGTTAAGACAATCTTGAAAACCCCCTGAACTACACAAAATTACATTCCCTTTAACAAAAGCCATATTCCCATGCCTTCTTATCATCTTTTACCAAAAACACACTCCCCACAAACCTTGTATGTAAAACTGTTTCTCCAGTGGTCTCAACTACATGTTACAATGTTAAATCTCAGCAACTTTTATTTTTAGTGAAAAACCTGGTAAGTGATTTTAATTATGTACTGGGGTGGAGCCTATGACATCTGACGGAAATGAAGATAAGGTCTGGCTCTTAGCATAGCTGGAGGGCCTGGCTCTCCATATGTCCCCAGGCCTTATCTATCACCTAATGCTCCAAAGTAGTAAATCAAACAATTTTCAAAAGTCAAAGAAACAGTTTGACCTTAAAGTATTTAGCAAATCTGATATCTGACCTTAATTTAGACCAAATGTCTACGTTTTCAAGACATTTTATTTTACTGGTAATCTTTAAAACTGTCTTTATTTCTGAAAGATTACTAAAGTCACATGAACCAAAAGGCATTAGTTTCTATTTTTCTGACAAAATATTTAAGCGCTTATTTTTCTAAGCCAATTAACCAGAGCTCTTTTATACAAACATCTCTCACACACACACACACACACAACACATGTGAATACAAACAGACAGAAGATTCAGCACTGGTAAGATTTTTCATTTGCCAGTTTCTTAATTGGGTGACTGGCTTTTAGGGTGGAGCCCTTGGAGGAACAGGGCCAGGAAAGCATGCCTTTCTAGAGCCAAATAAGCAGCAAATAAGCAGTTGAAGGCAAAGACAGGTCCCCAAAATTAAGGGTGCCATTTTATACTGGATCCTGGATCCCCAGCAGGAGGGCAATACTGCGGGAGAAGACCATGCAGTGCTTCTACCCTGCATTCCATTCAAGGCAACCCAAAGCCAATCAGCCCATTTTGTAATCGGCCCATCTCTCACCGGAGTCTCATCTCCCAGTGGGGGGTGGGGATGCCTCCTTATCTTCCAGGTGGCCGAGAGCGTGCGTCTCTGATCCAGGTGTGCAGAGTCAAGTATCCCTCCATAACTACTATTAGCCACCCCCTAAAATATATTTCCTACCTAGTTATCATAATGTGAAGTAATTTCTGATACCTCCAAAACTCAAAACCATCGGATAACACAATGCAAAACAGAACAGAGCCTTTGATTTTGAGAGGGATCTATCTGCTTTTAATTCCTGGGGTTTCATGAGGAAAACAGAGGGTGTTTTTTCCTCCAAAATGGGGTCTGTGGCACCTCCTCTGTTTTTCCCAAGGAGTCCCAGGCTACCAGAAGTTATCGTAGGGCCTCTCATGTGTGCATTAAGAGAGGCAAGACAAAAAAAAAATAGAGAAAAATAATACAGTCAACTGAGAAGGAAAAATCTTGTTCCAGAAAAACAAATTCCAAGAAGAGAAATACATAAGGGCCTTTTAAAGATACCTATAGCTTGTTTATCCGCTTTAAATTAAGCTGATTTTTAACCATAGCACTCTTAAAAAATATCCTTTAAAATTTTTTTATTACCAGACTTTAGCCACACTAAGCGACCAATTTTTGGCTTTTGAATTCTACCACAGGTAACTTCCCACATGAAATTAATCAGTTTTAACTAAGGTTATAAATTAACCATGGACACACAGATGTCTCAAAGAGATGGCAAGCAGTTTCTTTTTTTACAAGATTTAGAATCTCCCCCAAGGTAGTTTAGAGAAAGGAAAATTCAAGACAGGAAATCAGAAGCTATCCATGGTGGGGCGGCGGAGGGTGGGGGAACCTCAATAAATGGCAAAGTTATATAAATAAAAAACCAGAAAGGAATTATTCCGGAAGCCAAGAATAGAACTCAGGCCACCATTGTCAAAAAGAAAGCCTCAGCTACTGAGTTACAGCATTGAGCAGTTTCTATTGCTCTTCTCAGAAGGAGCCTAGAGAAGCCAATTTCAAGCTTGCAAAGGGTTTTAACTGCTCAAGATAATTTTTAGGGCTAACATTAATCTCAAAATTCCTGTCCTCTGGATGGTGGAAACCAAGAGAAAGTATCCACACATGGTCATAAGGTTAAACTCTTAAGGACACAAAACAAGACAAAGAAATTTCATCCTGTATGGGTTTCAGAGACCTGCAGCAAAGTTTGTAACTGACCAGCCTGCCAGGCTGGCTTGAAAAGTGGGCTTATAGGGGTCCTAAACCCACATTCTATCCTGTGATACCCCTTTCTCCATTACAGTACCAGAAAGACAAATTCTTAGCACAAAGTACACCAGATTTGCTACTGCCTAAGACTAGTCTCACAAATCCTTTTTCTATTAATCAAATCCTCGCAGAGAGACAAATAGTGACATTTACTGTTACCCAGACACAGAAAGAGATAGAGAGACTAGAAACTTGGCTGGTAAGAATTTCTTACCCTTTTTGGTGGCATATTAAGTTTCCGGGTTCCCTTTCTCTGCAGCTTCTAGAAGAACGGAGTGGCTTCTGATGACCCTGCTTGCTTGTGCTATAGCTGTGGGGTTCAAGCCACTTTACAAGAGAAAATCACCCTTTACCATTTTATGGAACCATAGGCAAGATTCTTAATTTGCAAGATGCTGCCCAACAGGCTGCATGGGGAACCAAATTAACATTTTCCATCCCAGCAAAACACACGTAACAAAACAAACATTAGTCACCTCATTCAGCACCCAATATCAGCCTGGGAAAGCTCAAACTTTTTCCCTTTGGTCCCTGTTGTCTTTGATCTACTCCAGGTGGGGAGAGATGACTTCTGAAAAGTAATTCACAATGGGGTCTCTGGACAAGGCGAAAAGCAGATAGTCACCCCAAGAGACAGGCCTTTAGGGCTCATCGAATGTGACCAGACAAATAAGGAGCATTCTCTGAGTTAGACCTGCTGGACTTCCATCAGCAACCCCTCTGAGATCCCTTCCACATATACAAACACACACAAAGATGAGACAGACAGAAGGCCTTCCAAATCAGATCCCTAACCAAGGACTCCAAGAGTATGCCTTCCAAACTATCGTCCTATTCTCCATCTGAGAAACCGCCTTGAAATCTTCCTGATTGAGAAGGCTCCCAAACCAAGACTCTACCAGTTAGAACCAACCAAGACACCCCCAGGAGTCAAACAAATACCCTACAATGGGGCTACAGACACAGACACCCCATGGTGGAGCTACAAACAGACAACCCTCAATGGGGCTACAGACACCACACCACAGGGCTATAGAACCAGTTGGGGAAGAAAGGAGGCATTGGCAGCACCTAGGATACTCACCAATCTAGACATCCCATAATGGGGCTACAGACAGACACCCCACCATGGGGCTACAGACAGACATCCTGTGATAGGGCTACAGTTAAGGGACATCTCCCCAGGACTATTTCTCCATTGCAATTAAATCCATGAACATTGGGTCAGCAGTGCCCTGCCAGTAGAGTGAGTATCAGAGTCAGCCCCTAGTCCAAGAGAACTAGGTGGCCACTTGGGCTGGCTTCTGGATCCATTGCTGAAGAGGGGCCACTGAACCAGGGGCAGGTAGCCACAAGGGAAATCCTGGAAGAGCCCCCAAATTTGCAGCTGCCCTAGGGGTTCACCTTGCCGGCCGCCTAGACAGAGCCAATTCATCAAGACAGGGGAATTGCAATAGAGAAAGAGTTATTCACACAGAGCTGGCTGTGCAGGAGACTGGAGTTTTATTATTACTCAAATCAGTCTTCCCAAGCATTTGGGAAGCAGAGTTTTTAAGGATAACTTGGTGGGTGGGGGGAAGCCAGCGAGCCAGCAGTGTTGATTGGTCAGGGATGAAATCATAGGGAGTCAAAGCTGTGTTCTTGTGCTGAGTCAGTTCCTGGGTGGGGCCCACAAGATTAGAGGAGCCAGTTTATTGATCTGGGTGGTGCCAGCTGATCCATCAAGTGCAGGGTCTGCAAAATATCCCAAGCACTGATCTTAGGAGCAGTTCGGCGGGGGTCAGAATCTTGTAGCCACCAGCTGCATGACTCCTAAACCATAATTTCTAATCTTGTGGCTAATGTTAGTCCTACAAAGGCAAACTAGTCCCCAGGAAAGAAGGAGGTCTGCTTTGGGAAAGGGTTGTTACCATCTTTGTTTAAACTATAAACTAAGTTTCTCCCAAAGTTAGTTCTGTCTATGCCCAGGAATGAACAAGGACAGCTTGGAGATTAGAAGCAAGATGGAGTCAGTTAGATCTCTTTCACTGTCTCAGTCATAATTCTGCAAAAGTGGTTTCACTGACAGCTTTAAGCCTGAGGCCTATCTTATAAGAAGGTACGGGGGTGGACCTTCTGGGATACTGCTTCAGGGACCCATAAAGGCCTTGTCGCCTGTGTCTGGCAGGCAGATGCCTTTAGAGGCAATTAACTGCAAATGTATCTCACTACAGGTGAGGAAACCAAGGCCCAGAGAGATCTGGAGATTTTCCACAATGTTCCACGGTCACACAATGAAACGAAGGGACAGATATTTCAGGAGCGCCTTCTTGCATTTCCGACACACCAGAGCTTTCATATACAAATCTCCTCCCCAGTCTGTCGGCACTGCTGTGGGCATCAGAAAATGGACTGGCTGTGCAGACACTGGAGAAGCAGGCAGATCTAGGGCCTAATATCTGTGAGAAGGGGCTAGGAACATGGGGTCCTGGATCTTAGTGAAGACCCTGAGCTGAGGGGGTAGATCGGGGCCGGAGACAGATAGGAGTGGGAGAACATTGCTGCAGGCTGAGGATCCCTCCTGGTGCAGAAAGGAGATGAGCAGATAGCTCTGACCAGCTCAGAGATCAAGTTTTTAATACTCTGATAGAGCAGGCAAGCCAGTACTATCAGTTATGGATAGTATTCAGCAGCAGGTAACCAAGACTCAAAAAGCTAAGACTTAACAAAAACAAAACACAAAAGATGAGGCATATCTTTCTGTCTTGCACTGTGAAATCCAGGGGTGATCAGAACTGGGGCCACAACTCCAAGGTACCGCCAAAGACTCTAGCGTGTCCTAGCTTTCTTCTCTGCCAAGTGCCTCTGCTAGTGGCTTTCACCCTCAAGGTCACCTTCTAATCACAAGGCGGCCATTGGCTCTCCAAACATCAGGGCCACATTCTAGGTAGGAGAAAGGAGGAGGGGGAAGGGTGCCTGGCAGCAGAGTCAGCTTCCTTTTGAAGGAGGCTTCTTGGAACCCCACCCAAGAAGGGAACAACTTTGGCTTTTGCCTCATTGATCAAAATTGGTCATGCGGCCAGCCAGAGCTATAAGGGAGGTTGGGAAATGCAGATTTTGTAGCTAGTTCATGGCTGCCCCAATCAGGGCTGTGTGAGTAAGGAAGAAGGAAATCACAGATATGGGGTGAACAGACCACAGTCTCTGCTTCCTTCCCATAATTTGCAGGTGAATAAACAGGCTCAGGGAAGGAAGCAATTTGTCAAAGATTGCAGATAGTCAAGGGCATACGTGAGACCAGACTCCAAAATTGCTGCCTCTGAGACTGGTGCTTCTTCCACTGTCTATACCTCTTCACTCTGTAGCCACACACCTCGCCCCAAACAATAAAGTTATTCTTTATTAAGCATTAACTGTGTACCAGGTACTATGATAAAGGCTTTTGAAGCTTGTTTTCATTTAATCTCATCACACCATTTAAGGTGAGCATTATACAATTCCCATTTAAAGAGGAAGCAACTGAGGCTCAGCTAAATTAGGTGACTGCTGCAGGTCACAGAACTGGTAAGAGCAGAAGCAAACTTCAAACCCAGGTTCCCGACCCAGGCTGTGAGCAGTTAGTGCTTGTGATTAAAATGATCCAGGGACACCCCCAGTAAGCTGCTGAGTGGAGGTTGGTCTCTCTCAGTGACTCTGTAGTGTCAGGAGTGCCTTTAGTCGGCCCCGAATAGTTGGGCAACAAGCCTGGCATCAACAGAGGGAGCTTCCAGCCCCCGCCCACCTGACCAGCCTCCCTCTCCACAGTTCCCCATTCCAGCCAATTACTCCTAATGGAGTGATATGAAATGTAACTAACTCAGGGAAATATCTGTATACTTTAATTAAATCAGTTTGCAATTAGCCATCTGAGTAATGAGGCTAAGGTGTTTTATCTCCCTGTGAGCCAGCGGGCTAGAGGAACCATAGGCAGAGGTACTTTGTGTGAATAGCGTGGTCCTGGGGGCTGAACTCCTCAGGGATATAGACGCAGGTGTTGGAAGCCCCAGGAGAGGGTTTGGCCCAAATCTACTATGATTAAATAAATATGGCACTTTAGAGAGGAGCTACTAATTTGTGGGACTAAATTTTTAATGGCTACAGCATGTTGTCTTATTAAAGAAATAGCGGGGACTTCCATCCAAACACTTCATGGCAAAGGGCTAAAAATTACACATGTCCACTGGGTGTCCCTGATATCCCCAGACATGGCAAATGCCTGGCTGGGCAGGTTGACCAGTGTGCAGCAAGGGGCTTTCCCAGGAGGCCTGCAGCTGGGATGGAGGCCAGGACTAGCGCAAGGTGGGTGAGGCGACTGCATTGAGAGCAAATGGGATGGAGGCCAGAACTAGGGCAAGGTGGGTGAAACGACTGCATTGAGAGCAAAATTTAAGGAGGCCTCCAAATACTCAGTAATCAAACAATACTTTTATTTGATATTTATTTTAATGATAATAAGCAAAATTTTAGAATTTTAAATAAAGACAAGGTCAGCAACATTGCCACGCATCACAGCCGTATTGGAGCCTCAGGCCAAAGGAAAAGTTGGTAAATAATACTAATCTTGTCTTTACTTAAAGTTTTAACATTTTGTTCATCATGGATTTTGTGCATTAATTTTGATTTTAAAAAAGACTGCATTAAAATAGAGTGTATCTTGATTAATGAGCCTTAGCTGTGTTTCTGGGGGGTGAGGCCTCACTCACTCCACCCCTGCCCCACACCTGCCACTGGGCTGCCCCTCAGTATTTGTGTCTTTTTCGGGAAGGTGCTCATTCTGTGTGCCCCTCCAAGACCCAGCTGGGTTCTTAGGGCTCTAAATGTTAAAAAACTTCATGGTGGCTGAAAGGGGGGTGGCACTTGGAACTCGAGACCCTTCAAGCAGAGAGCAGTCTCATGATGGCTCCAGCATGGCCCAGAGACCAGAGGCATCTGGCCTGAGGTCACACAGTGGGTTTGCAGCACAGCTCAAGCTGGAGCTGGATTTTCCTGTTTCCCTACAGGGCTCTTTCTCATGGGAGGAGGGGCAGGCCTTTCAGGTGATCCAGGGTGAGCGTCCCCACAGAGCCACCCTGCATACTGGAAGGCTCTAATAAGATGACCCAGGGCACGGAGTGTTGACTGGCTGTCCTGCCTACCCCCAGCAAAACCCTCTTCTCCCTTCCAGTGACTGGGCAGAGGCTGCCAAGTGACCCAGCTCTGGCCATTAAGACATAAGCAGAAGTTGCTGAGTGTGGCTAATGGAGACAGACTCAGCTTATGTCTCTCTGGCCCTTTGCTTACTCTCTGCTTCATTCAAGTCTTTGCTCTCTGTCACCTCCTCAGAAGAACCTTCCCTGACCATCTTATCTGAAATAGCAACTCCATCACTCTCCACCCCTTTTTCTTTTTTCTTTTTCTTTCTTTCTTTCTTTTTTTTTTTTTGAGATGGAGTCTTACTCTTTCACCCAAGCTGGAGTGAAGTGATGTGATCTCAGCTCACTGCACCTCCGCTCCCCCAGATCAAGCAATTCTCCTGCGTCAGCCGCCTGAGTAGCTGGGATTACAGGCACCCGCCACTACACCCAGCTAATTTTTGTATTTTTAGTAGAGACAGGGTTTCGCCATCTTGCCCAGGCTGGTCTCCAACTCCTGACCTCAAGTCATCTACCTGCCTTGGCCTCCCAAAGTGCTGGGATTACAGATGTGAGCCACCATGCCTGGCCTCCATTTCTTTTTCTTGCCTTATATTTTATGGCCCTTATCAATTCCTCCCTGCCATTATGTTACGTAATTAATTGTACTTGCCTCCTCCACAAGAATGAGCTCCACGTGGGCAGGGCTCTCCTGTCTGGTTTCAGGCCATATCCCCAGGGTCTAGAATGGTGCTTGGCACATTGTAGGTCCTTAATAAATATTTCTTGAATGAATGGACATACTCTGAGCCACTGGGTGCCTGAACCTTTACTCCTGCCTCTGACATCTGCCAGCGCTCTGTGGTGGCCGGTTAACTTTGTCCCTGGAATTAGAATTTCTGCCTCCTCTGGCACAAGCTCTCAGTACCTAAATGTGAATTCCCATTGTTGGCCCCTGTGCTCCCCTGCAAGGGACGTCTGGACACCTCAGATCCCAGCCAGTTTGCCCTCGGGCTCTGCCGCCACCAGCTCTGTCTCACCAGACACCCAGCCATCTCTATCCCCAGTTATGGCTGGGGACCCTCTGCCAGGGACATCCTTTCCCATCCTTCTTCATTCTTATCCTCAGTGTCATCGTCCTTGTGGGATCCCAGGCAGTGATGACACTGCATGAGGACTTTCCTCCTCCCTCGTTGGCAATACTTCAAAAGCCATTACCTCCTCATTCTGATTTCCAAAATGGAGCCTGCCTCTAAGAAAACAAAATGAATGGGTTTGGTGTGCCAGCCTCCATTAACTGGCTACCCGAACTAATCAACAGCAGAAATTCAAGGAAATTGCTGGAGCAAATTGAGAAGCCAGATTATTTGGGTTTCTTGATTGAGATTGGAAGAATAATTATTTGAGGGTTCCATTTAATAAGCTTTGTTTACTAACCCCAGGTCCTGTTTTGATATTTCCACCTCGATTATTGGGAGTGGGGCCCCCTAGGATAAATAATTTTGACATTATTGCTGATAGGGGCCTCAGAACTCATTTAACTCAATCCTTTCATTGTATACATGGAGAAAATGAGGCTCAGAGAGGAAAAGGAGCTGCTCAAGGTTCCCAGTGATTAGAGACTCCAAGCCAGGGTGCTTCTACTTGTAAGAAAACCAGCAAGACGGTCAAGGAGCCCACGGGCGTCCTTCTGAGATGAGACATCGGTGCATCCTGAAGAAGGCTACAGACCCCAGTGTTCTCACCAGGCGAGGAAACACTGAGACAATTACCCTGGCAGGGAGAGCGTGCCATCGTCTCCAGGGACCTGAGTCTTCCTAGGAAGGTAAAAATGGCTGCCACATAGGTGCCCCCTTCTGCTTGGGATCCCCGTCTTTACCTCGTAATCACTGACAATGCCGCAACTCCCAGTACTTCAGAGAATTACTGAGTGCGAGGGGTAGTCTGGGGAAGCTACCATGAGGCCCAGGGAGGGGACTGGAATTGCCCAGTTCCGGAGCAGCCAGGGCTACAGTCCAGGTCTCCAGAGTCCGCAAAGAGGGTACCGCTCCCCACTCCACACTGCCCCAGTCCAGTTCACAGCACTGAGATGTTGACCTGGGAGGCAGTGAGGCCAGACCTGGATGGCCAGCCCTGGCAGATGTCCTCTGGTCCTTCACGTGAGCTGGGGAACAGGGTGAGAATGGATAGTAAGTGATCTGGGGAACCAGAAGAGGCAGGGTGTGGCCAGGGAGGCTTGCTGATGGGAGAGTGGAGTCTCTGTGCCTGAAGGAGGAAAAGATTCTGGTGGGCCAAGGGATGTTTGTCAACAGTAATACTGAGTGGGGAATCAGGGTGCATTAGAGGGGTCAGAGGAAACTCATTCCTTCTACGCATTTTCTGATCCTTTATTAGGTGCTGGGTTCCTGCATCTGCCATTTATTTAAATCCTCACAGCAACCCTCTAAGGAGGCAGTCGTTGTATTTTCACTTGGCAGTTAAGGGAAGTGGCCCAGAGAAGTGACATCATTGCCTGTTCACACAGGAAATGGTAGAGAAGGAATTTGAACCGGGAATAGATGTCTCTTTCCACTCTAAGATGTACAAACTGCTCATAGTGGATTCCTAGGAATAGGCTTTCAGGGAAGGCTCATAGGTGGGCCCCTAGGAAAGGGGGTTCAGAGGGCCAATTATATTCTGGGCCACTGCCACTGTTGGGCCTGGCTCCCTCTTTGAAATATTCACAGAAAGTCTCCTGACCCCTCTAATTATTCATATGTTTGTTCTTCCCACAAATGCAGCCAGCACCTTCTCTGCGTCAGGAGCTACAGTGACTATTGGGGGTGTAGAGGTGCCTGCTTCCTTCTGCAGCTCAAGCGTCATTCATATGAAATGACTGCAGGATCCCTAACCAGCTCAGCACAGCAACCCAGCTTCCCTGGGTGGCAGGGCTGCTTCCCCAGAGGTGCCATGTGTCTGATGGGCACCATGACAGTGGGTCTGGCACCACCACCATCTTTACCCCACACTTGCATCAATACGATCCAAGCTGACATTAGTTCTCTTAACAGCTATATGACATCTTTATTTTTTAAATTTCTGTTTTAGTTCTCTTCCTTGCAAGATATACCACATCTTTAGTTAGAAATTCATTTATGGATTACTAAAACCTTAGGGATTTTTTTTTTTTTTTTTTTTTTTGAGATGGAGTCTCGCTCTGTCACCCAGGCTGGAGTGCAGTGGTGCCATCCTGGCTCACTGCAAGCTCTGCCTCCTGGGTTCATGCCATTCTCCTGCCTCAGCCTCCCGAGTAGCTGGGACTACAGGCGCCCACCACCACAACTGGCTAATTTTTTGTATTTTTAGTAGGGACAGGGTTTCACCACGTTAGCCAGGATGGTCTCGATCTCCTGACCTCATGATATAAGAACCTGCTATATCACATCAAGTGTCCGCCATCCCATGCTCATGCTCCGGCAATTGATTGTTTGAACCTAAATGGGAAATGTCACATTTTTTGTCGTTCAATTTCACTTTATTGCATTCAGCCCGTTTTTTGTAGCCTATTAAACACTTTTCTAATCCAGATTTTGTCACTCAAGTGCTTCTGCCCCATGCCTGGAGATGCAGAAAGTCTGCCTTTAGAGTCTTCATAAAAGGGAGTAAAAAGCGGAATAGAACAGAGATAAGGATGGGCCTACACAGTTTCACCAGAGACCTCCCTCTAATCAATTGCTCCATATTCTGTGTGCAGGGTTGATTAACCAGCTGTGTATCTGCATGTTTAAACTCTCTTCTTGCCTCACCTCTCCACTTTGGTCACCAGTCTAACAAGAGAGACTTACAAAATGCTTGGCAAAAATAAAAATGCATTAGGCCTAAAACGTCTCATCAGAAGGGAAGCCAGGTGAGTTTGGGGTAACTTTTCTTAGTGAATCCCCACTGACTTTTAGCAGTCACCATTTCTTTTCTAACGACTTGTAAACTAGGAGAACACTATCAATTGCAAAAGAAATTTCTCCAAAGGGCAGCAACCCCTTTGCAGGTCAAGGATGACATGATTCCATTGCAGCTGGAGACCCAGCTTCCTCCAGATGCAGGAGGTGCAGATCTGGAAGAAACTCACAAAGAAGGCTGCACCAGGGAGGGTGTGCCAGGAACAAAGCCACAATAGCATTCTGGGAGAGGACAATTAAAAACCCAAATCTGGGAAAGATGGTAGAAACAGAATGAGCTGGGACCTTTGGTCCTACCTCAAGATTGAAGCCATGGAAGAGAATGGTCCATTGAGTACAGCTAGGGCTGAAGCCTAAAGCCCTGGACCAGAAGCAGGTTAGACACAAGACATGGGCGCACTGGGAGCTAAAGGCACCAGAGGGTGTGACAGCAGCTGGAGCTGGGCGGTCATTTTCAGAGGCATTAGACTTGCAATCACGCAAAGAGGCTGGCTTTTTTTTTTTTTTTTTTTGAGACAGAGTCTTGCTCTGTCACCCAGGCACCTCCTGGGTTCAAGCAGTTCTCTGCCTCAGCTTCCCGAGTAGCTGAGGTTACAGGTGCCCACCACCATGCCCAGCTAATTTTTGTATTTTTAGTAGAGACAGGGTTTCACCATCTTGGCCAAGCTGGTCTTGAACTCTTGACCTCATGATCCACCCGCCTTGGCATCCCAAAGTGCTGGGATTACAGGCGTGAGCCACCACGCCCGGCCAAGGCTGGCTTTTTAATACAGATATGGGCCGTCAAATCCTGGTTAATTGCCCCCTAGGCATCGTGCCTGCAACTCTCAATACAACCACCAGAGGCGGCATTTGCCATATTTGATATAGGTAGAGTTTTCCAAAACTTGCCACCTGGTGGCTGCTATTGGAACCACAGGACCGATGCTTACAGGAGACACATCTGTTAGTATGACACACAGGATAATGCTTCGGATAAATCATTCAATTTGCATAAGAGTGTGCCAACTTATTTAATGTTTGTAAATTCACAGTAGCCATAACAATTCTGAGTGGTGAGAAAACCACTTATGGAGGAGAAACAAAGAAAAAACACCAATGGAAAGAAATTAAATAGGAGTATTTATGTGTTGGGGATAGATGGAAGGGGTTGTTCAGACAAGACAGATGACAAAAGGCAGAAATTTAGAAGGAAAAGAAAATGGGTCAGCTTAACGAGATTAGAGGAGTTTCTGATCCATGCATCAGACCCAGCTAATCCCGTCACTCCTAGGGGCCTCCCTCACTTTGCCACTTAATTTAGTTCAACAAGCTTGTATTGAATACAGAAGTGTTTCTCAAGAGGTGGCCAGGCCTGAGCAATCCAAGAGTCTGTTCTTCATCAAGCCTCTCAGAGAGTTTGTCTCCTGACTTCTGTGACATGCTTTGGGTAGGAAAGATGTCTTCCTACCTCATGCATTTTAAAAACATTATTTTTAATTGTAGTAAAATATACAGAACATAAAAGGTACCATTTTAGCCATTTTTAAGAGTACAGATCAATAGTAGTTTTTTTTTCTGTTTTGTTGTTTTATGTTTTTTTGAGACAGAGTCTCACTCTGTCGCCCAGGCTGGAGTGCAGTGGCATGATCTCGGCTCACTGCAACCTCCACCTCTTGAGTTCAAGCAGTTCTCTGCCTCAGCCTTCTGAGTAGCTGGGATTACAGGCATGTGCCACCATGCCTGGCTAATTTTTGTATTTTTAGTAGAGAAGGGGTTTCACCATGTTGGCCAGGATGGTCTCGAACTCCTGACCTCATGATCCACCCGCTTCGGCCTCCTAAAAAGCTGGGATTACAGGCATGAGTCACTGCACCTGGCCCAGATCAGCAGCATTAAATACATTTACATTATTGTACAGCTGCACCACTATCCACCTTCAGAACTTTTCATCTTCCCAGACAGAAACTTTGAATCCATTAAACCTTAACTCCCCACCCCCTTTCTCTGCAGCCCCTAGTAATGACCATTCTGTTTTGTCTCTATGAATTTGACTCCCAGATACATTGTATAATTGGAACCATACAGCATTTGTCTTTTTTTTTTTAAGAGACATGGTCTCACTCTGTCGCCCAGGCTAGAGTACAGTGGCGTGATCATGGCTCACTGCAGCCTTGAACTCCTGGGCTCAAGAGATCCTTTCACCACAGCCTCCCAAGTAGATAGGACTACAGGCACAGGCCACCACACCTGGATTTTTTTTTTTTTTCTTGTAGAGGCAGAGTCTTGCTATGTTGCTCAGGCTGGAGTACTTATCTTTTTGTGACTGGCTTATTTCACTTAGTGTATTGTCCTCAAATTCATCCATGTTGTGGCATGTGACAGAATTTTCTTCCTTTTCCAGGCTGAATAATATTCCATTGTATGGCTAGACCACATTCTGTTTACACATTCATCTGTTGGTAGACACGTGGGTTGCTTCTACCTTTTGGCCCCTGTGAGTATGGCGGCTAGGAACATTGCTGTGCAAATATCTCTTTGAGACCCAGCTTTCATCTCTTGTGGGTATATACCCAGGAGTAGAATTGTTGAACCACATGGTAATTCTATTTTTAATTTTTGAGGAACCGCCACACTGTTTTCCAAGGCTACCTTATGCCTCCTTGTGAGGAAATGCCACCCCCACTTAAGCCAAACACAAAGTCCTCCAAGGAATAAGAGGCAGAGCATTCCCGAGGTGGAATTCCATCTCCGGCTGGAAAGGAAGGGCTTGTATTTTCCAGTTGTACCTTTTGCTTCTCCCCCTCATAGCCCCCACCCTGAACACGAGTAGAACCCATATATTTAAGCCAAATTTTAAATACTCCAAGGCTGGAGTGAAAAGCCTCCGTTTCCTAGTGGGATTGGAGGAGGCTGAGGCCAGATAGTGAGTTGGGGGGCCACTGCTCTCCGTCCACGGGAAGCCTAGTCCTCTTGACCCTGGAGGAACCTGGGATCCAATTGAAGACTGATCAGATATGGAAGGAGAATACAAGCCAAGAGGTAATGGAAAGACACAAAACCAGTCTCTCCTTCTAAACATTTGGCCTTGCCTCACTGCAGACAGGACAGCTAGCTCCTCTCAGAGCAAAAAGGACGATGGAACCCAGTCCTGCCATTACTTTATGCCACCTGCAGGGGACAGCCTGGCACAGAGGAAAGTGCAGCTTTGGAATCAGAGAGAGCTGGGTTTAAATCCTTCCTCTGCTACTTACTGGTCCTGTGATCTCAAGTGTTCCTCCACTTCGAGACCCATTTCATAGTCCTCAAGGCCAGTGATGATCATGTCGAGTTCTTCACTTTGTTGTAAAGAAAGGCGACATGACATAGCAGATGGACAGCGTCAAGCACAGTGCTGAGAACATAGGTATTCCATGGACATTCCCTTTCTTCCTTCCTCTCCAATCCTTCCTCAGTTATTGACTTAGATCATCTTCTCCAAGTTTTCTTCTCTCCAGGCTGCCAGGTGCAGACTTGGGCACTGATCTTAGCAACAGTGGCTCCACTTTTGATTATTTCATGTCGGTTTCTGGGTCCCCGTGTGTAGCTCAGACTCATCCTTCTCACTCCTGCCTATCCAAAGTGTGACTGCGGATGGGGGGCTGAAACCACCCCACCCCTCCCAGAGCCAATTCCAAGGCCAGGCAAGCCAAGTGCTGTCTACTCTACTCTTTCTTCTGGGTGCAGACTCTGTGAGGGGAGTTTTGGTTTTGCCAGCCACGACCAGGCCAGCTCCTCCCTTGTCTGGCTTTTGTTAGATTGTGTTACAACCTTACTGTTACTTAACTGTAGAGGACTTGGGGATGTGCGTGCTGTGTGTGTGAGGGAGAGAGTCTGTATGTTAATAGTAACTTGTGATAGATGCCTTTGGCGCCCACACATTCAATAACACCCACACTCACAAAAACAGAAGAGGGGAGGGGAGTCATTTTATGGGAGATAACATAACTGCTTGCAATTTGGCTATTCATTGTATCTTTGGCATTTTATGTACTGCATTAGCGGAGGCAATTTCATGCATATGGATATAATGCATTAAGTGGAGGCATTTAAATATAGTGAAACTAATTTTATGATGATTAGTTGAAGGAAAACATTGCATTCGTATCATCTATATAGAAGCCAATTTGCATGAAAATGCCCAAAGTTGCTATGCCAACATTTTCTGTGCTGCTGGTCGGGGTCGTCTCCGAGTCAAGACTTTGTATTAAAAATCGGTCTCCAGTGCCCATGTCTTTTAATTCATTGCAAGCTGTAGGCCATTTGCTCACAAAGCGCTCGCAGTAAAACAAATGAATAGCTAAAATACTCATTTGCATGATTCCCATTTGAAAACGATTCCCCTGAAATTAAAAAAGCGTGTTACTCGGTTGTGAAGATGGATGGGCCAGTGAGGCAGGCAATTAATATTTTCAGCGTTCTCTTTAAAGCCCTCCCAAGACTGAGAACAGCACATGCTAGACAAATTGGGCCCCACAACAGTTTCAGGGCCTTGGCGGCAGCAGCTTGCTTCCACTGTCTCTCCTTTATTGTCTCACTTACATTATGCAGTAATTAAAACTATTTACCATTCCTACTTATCCGCCATCTGCCACCATGGAAGGTTCCTCTTCTTTAGAAAGCCTTCTTAAAGAGCGGCATGAACAGGAGAAGGGTTGGCACTGACTCTGGAAGGGGTCTCGGGGGTCTTTTCCTGCCCCTGCCATGCCCACCCATCCCTCCATGAAGCGAAGGTGTCAGGAGGTCATGGTATGTGAAGCTGAGTTTCTGAGTGAGCTGGTTGTATGTGGGGTGGGGGTGTTAGAGCACAGCTTCCTCCACCTTTGGGAAGGAATCTGGACTTAGATCTGGGGTTATCTTTATGTCAAGGGAGAGCCTAGGCCTGGATCCTCCCACAGGTGACAGCTGAAAGGGGTCTGGGAGCTTTGGCCATGCAGCTGGCCATCAAAGCCACCAATTACAGTTGTACAGGTTGTTCACTGCACAAGCATAACCAACCCAGGGCATTGTGAAGGCTGAAGTCTATCCTGTGATCTGTTCATCCATCTGAGGTCCTTGTGGCGTATGTCTGCCCCAAGGGGCCACCTTCAAATGCACACAGAAGGCATTCTATGACCTAGCTGGAGCCTTGTTTGAGGGAAGCCATTTTGAAAGCAAACAAGTCTCTGCCCCCTTTTCTGTGGCAAATGATACCTCCCAGAGTGGTCATTCTACAGTGGGACCCAGCTTTGCACAGGCTTAGCATTTGCTTGCAGAGGCTGAGCTAGGCTGTCCAAAGAGCAGCCTCCTCTGTGGGCGTTTCTACTACCTCCTGCACCCAGCCCCCAAAGCCAGCACAGACCATGTAAGGAGAAGCCAAACGCAGTCAGAAACGGGAACTAGCTCTCTCACCAGGACACAGTTGCCAGCCTGGAGCCTGCAGACTTGTAGCAGCTGGCAGGTTCTGGGAGGACAGGGCCTGTTTCGAGAGTGGTTTCTGCTTCCTCTTCTTTTCAGAGCCCACCCCAGTCCTGGGCACACAGCACGTTTCTCAAAGTAATTGTTGAATGAAGTGGTCAGCAAAGTTTGCAGCCTTCCCTTCACTGCCTAGCTTTGAAGCCTCCTCTGAAACTTTATCGAGTAGACACTCTCAGCTCACATCTTCCCATTTTAGTGATCTTTTCCTGGTACATAGCCAAAGGATTTGTATTTGCCTAGAACTGATCCTTTTAGCTGTGAGCTTTCTGGCTGCATTCCTCAGCCCATGCCTAAAAGCCATGCACAGCAACAGGTGCTGTGTCTGCCCAAGGCTTGAAACGCCCCTTCCCTGTCTTCTCATCTCTGACACTTCATATCTGTTTCTCCATCCTCCTAGGAAATGGGACCTTGCTTGCCCAGGCCCACAGACTCAGCTCTCTTGGCCTCAGCTAACTTATGTGGGTTTGAGTTGGTGCTTGGTATGACTGTCACAGCCTCCATCACCAGGGGGCTCTGGAACCTCCTGGCCTTGGGCAGATCAGGGAGGATGTCTGGCCATTCATAATGAAGTGATAATGCTTTATTGAAGATACTGGCTTGGGTTCCACACCGGGAAAGGTGAATTTCAAACAAGAGCTTTGTCCATCAATGGTGAGGACTCCATCTCTGGAATGAGTTAGTGAGTTCCATGTTGTTGTCACTAAGGATGTGGTAGCATCTGAGAGTCACACAGAAGATTCTCCATCCCTAACTAACACAAAGGCCCCTGCTGAGCACTGAGGGCTCTCCTGCTGCCTAGGCGAACCAGAAACTCATTCTCACTAATGGGACAGAGAAGGAACATTCGTGGAGCATGCGGGTCATAGAATTAAAATAGATAAGTATATACGTGGGGAAAAGGCAAGACTTAACTTAGAGAACAGTCCTCTCTAAGGCCTGGCTATGGGCATGGAGGGATCAGGGGTACCCGTGTAGCATTTCAAATGCTGTCACATCAGCAGCTGCTTATACCACCATCAGGAAACACGCTTCCCACACAAACCTCACCACCGTCCACCCAGGCTCCTGCAGACTGGCCAGGGCACCAGATGCTACCAGTTCACTGGAAAGTACACTGACCTTGGAGTCCATAGCCCTGGGTTGGAGTCTCCCCTTTGCCATCGACTATCTGTCTGATTCTAGGTCGGTCATTGAAACTCTATGCTACTCTCAGTTTTCTCATCCATGAAATGGGCTTCCATGCCTGCCCATCTTGAGACAGGTTGTCATGTGTCCATGAGTTAATAAATATATAGAATTCCAGAGTCCACCCTGTATCCCCAGAGCAGGTGTATGTCCCCCCGGAGCAGATGGAAACACGTTTGTATGCTGAGAGAGTCTCTGCAGATCTAAGATGACAGTTGCTCTTAGCCTGCACCTGAGTATAGTCCAGCTCTGCAATTCAGAGTCGGGCATTTGAAAAGCTAGGCCTGCCCTTGCTGAGGAAGGGCAAGACAATGAAAGCCATATCCAACATTGCTTAACAGCCACTGTATACCGAGCCCTGTGCTAAACTCCCAGCAGCAACTCTTAAGGTCCTTGCTCTACTGATGAGAAAATTGGGTCTCAGAGGATCCCAGAGGAGGAAAACTGGGGCTTAGAGAATCCCAGAGGATCTCAGAGGAGTCCTGGAGTCCAGTGTACTTCCTAACTCACTGTGTGACCTCAGGCAAGTCGCTTGCCCTCTCTGAGCCTCCATCTCCTCATTTCCACCCATCTGTTGCAATTCCCCAAACCGCACTGCCTTCCAAATCCTCTGCTGGCTGTTAAGCTTGCCTCTCCTGGCAAAGCATTATAATAATTATTATGAAGCTTTGTTATTAAGACGTGAGCGAGAGAGAAACATTTCTAGTTGCTGAGGAAGACATTAGTAAAAATAAACCAGGAAGCAGAAATCTGAAATGGAAGGGAAAGAATGAGCAGAAAATTCAAAATCACCCCCACGAAAACCTGCACCTGCTTTGTATTGGGAAGGAATAGGCTACAGGAAAAGAAGGGTGAAAAAGCCAACAACCCACTTAGCAACTACCTCTAAAGATCAATATTGGACCAAAATAGAATCCCATGTAGGAAGCGATCTTGCTTCACAGCCCCGGAAAGAAAAAAAAAAGTTAACATGGAGAAGCCATTTAAAGCAGAAAAAATATTTGTATGTAAAAGGAAATATTTTAGGTAGGAGTTGAATACCAAATGATTTTGGGTCTCTGTGGGGAGTAATGAGGCATGGCAAACACACAATTCTATATGCATGTAATATTATCATCGCACGCCTCGGAAAGCTTTTAAATCACAGAAATGCAGTTAGGGACCATTGTACAAAATAAACATCCCACTTGGTGTCTTGCATGCCCTAAGTTCCTTGATCTAGAGCGGCACTGCCAGATTTTTACAGCCCCGTAAATTAACGTGGTGCTGATTTGATTGAGCTAAATTAATAAGACTTGTGCTTTGTTGCAAAATAACTATTACAGTATGTTGTGGGGACGCACTGCCGATAAGGAAATTGCTGCCTTTAACAATCCCACTGAAGTTTCATGGAGGATTTCAAAACCAATTTTAATTAAAACAAAAGCCAATGTGTGGCAATAATGTGGGTGTTAAGGAGAGAAAATGCAAAATGTCTTTTTAAATCCATTTTAATATGTCTTAAGGACTGGATGATCGATGTGGTGAGAGCCAGCGGCTGACACTGAGCTGGGAGGCTGCCTGTGCGCCTCGCTCCAGTGACAATGGCACCGCAGGCTCACCCGGTGGGCCTCTGCGCTGGCTCTCGATTTCCAGACCTGGGGTCATCTCCCAGGTTGAAGCTCAGAGGAAGGACCCCTTTTCTGGTGCTTTCTCAGTCCAGGGGACTGTGGCAGAAGCTGAGCTTCATCCTCCTGGCCACACAGGCTGGAGCAGAGGTAGACAGAGCCTCAGCCTCCAGGCCTGGCTCCAGCCTCAAAGACAGGTTCTCCCCAGCTCCCCACCCACTTGGCTCCCTGGCTGCTGCCAACACTTAAGGCACCTTCTGGGAAGCCTGGGGATGGGGAGGATATTGAATAAGAAACATCTGGAGTGCACTAGCAAGAGGAAGGGCTGGTGCCCTGAGGAAAGCAAGGCAGAGCAGTGAGGATGGAAAACCTGCAGACCAGGCAGAGGAGACCCTAGACCCGCAGTGAGTGAGGGCCCCGGAGGCTCGAAGCTGGAGCCCCTGGGAGCCTGGGGGCCAGAGAAGTCCCCAGAGCTGGGCAGGGAGTGCTGCTGGGTGCCGGGGCAGGAGTGTGAGTTTGGCTGAGACTTAAGAAACTCACTCTTAAGTCTCAACCTCCCTCACCTCAGTTTCCTCAGCTGTAAAATGGAAACAGTGATAGAATTTACATCACATAGCTGCTGTGAGGATTAAATGAGGTTGGTACCTGACACACAAATGCCTAAAAACGATAGTTATTGATATAAAAAGAACAACCATAATATGACCTTCTTTTTACCTGTCATGTTTTCAGTCAGGGACAGCTCTTATTTGAGGTCTTGCCATGTGATACGGACAATGATAACATGAACAGGTACCAATATTTAGAGGTCCTAGGATGTCTCAGGTGCTGTTCTGCACATCTTGTTCACAAGCACTGTCTCATCAGTCCTCACAGCAGCCTGTGAGGGGAGGGAAGTGTTGCACAACGTAGGAAGTGGTGGAGCTGGGATTTGAACCAAACATGCGTGACTTCGAATGCTTGCTCTTGACCACGTGGAATGTCAGCAGCCTTCAAAATTCTTTGAACACAACCCACAGTAAAAAAAAAAAACAACTTTTCCACAAGACCCGGCATCATACACACACACACACACACACACACACGAGTTATTAGTAGTTTCCACAAAATGATACTCTTGTTACATATGATGCATATAATATTTTTATTCTGTTCTATTTCCTTTTTCAAAGAAATTATTCATGACCCACTCCATTGTAACCCAGCTTTGAGACTCCCGTTTTGGAAAACGCTGCCTGCACCCACTGCCATGTGAGAAAGTCTCTGTGTGCCTTCTCGTTTGACCATCCCCCCGGCCCCAGAAGGCAGTTAGTGGTGTGCCATTGTACAGATGAGGAACTGAGATTCTGGATGGATTAGCGATTTGGCCCTGGCCCCCGCACATCCCCATGCCAGCACTGACCATGCAGCTTGTGAATGCTCAGGTCTCAGCTGTCCCTCTGCCCCCATAAGCTCCATGAGGGGAAGCCCCATGTTGGCCTCGGCTCTTCATGACAGGGTGACCTTAGGCAAGTTATTTCAGTGCTCTGAGCCTTAGTTTACCTGTCTATAAAATGTGATAATTCGGGTTGTCCCCTTCTTCTTGCTGCAGCCCAGAGGGGTCCAGAGGGTGGAGAGTGGGAGTGCCCTCACCAGGGGCTCTCAGTCCTTGCAGGAGCCCTTGGGAGTCTTCTTTGTGGCCTGATATTGACTGCATTTTTCCTCTTTGTTCCCTAATTTTGTCTTAAAATCACCTCTCTCCTTCTCTCCTCCTCTCTCTCTTTTTTTTTTTTTTTTTTGAGATGGAGTCTCACACTGTCCCCGGGCTGGAGTTCAGTGGCACGATCTCAGCCCACTGCAACCTCCGCCTCCCTGGTTCAAGTGATTCTCCTGCCTCAGCCTCCCAAGTAGCTGGGGTTACAGGCACGTGCCACCACACCCAGCTAATTTTTTGTATTTTTAGTAGGGACGGGGTTTCACTATGTTGGCCAGGCTGGTCTCAAACTCCTGACCTCGTGATCCACCCACCTTGGCCTCCCAAAGTGCTGGGATTACAGGCATGAGCCACTGTACCTGGCCTCTTCCTCTTATTTTTAGGTTTTTATTATCTACCTATTTTTTTTTAATCTCACATTCCTATTTGGATCCCTTTTAATCAATCCTCCCATTTTTATACTTTAAAAAATTATTTTATTATCATTTTAACATTTTGAATGGGAGAAACCCTTTTAGTTACTTCAAGTGAATCCTTCTCACTTTACATATTTTTAGGTAAAACTAGCTTGGGGATGTTTGGGGGCTGAGGCCAAATCACTACTTCAATTCCTCATCTGTACAATGGCTTCCTCATCTGTACAATGGCACTACCCACATTCCGGGGCAGGTGGGATGGTCAAATGAGAAGGCACACAGAGAATTTCTCACATGGTGGTGTGAACAGGCAGTGTTTTCCAAAACAGAGATTGAGTCTCAAAAATGGGTTACAATTTAGTGGGTCATGAATAATTTCTTTTAAAAAGGAAATAGAACAGAATAAAAATATTATAGGCTGGGCACAGTGGCTCACGTCTGTAATCCTGGCACTTTGGGAGGCCGAGGCAGGTGGATCACTTGAGTCCAGGAGTTCGAGACAAGCCTGGGCAACATGGTGAAACCCCATCTCTACTAAAAATACAAAAATTAGCCAGGCGTGGTGGTGCACGCCTGTAATTCCAGCTACTTGGGAGCCTGAGGCATGAGAATCACTTAAACCCGGGAGGCAGATGTTGCAGTGAGCTGAGATCGCACCACTGTACTCCAGCCTGGGTGACAGAGTGAGACTCTGTCTCAGAAAAAAAAAAAGAATAAAAATATATGCATCATATATAAGGGTGTTATTTTGTAAAACCTAATAATAACTGTGTATTTTTATTTCACAGGTTCTTTTTTTAGATTAAATTGATTTTATTATTTATAAACTCACTATTTTCTACTCTTGAATTCTTTGTAATGTGTTTTTTGAAAAATGTTTCATCTTATTCTCATTCTTTATTTTGGCCTTTTACAATTATCTTATCCTACCTTTGTCATCTGACCCTGCTCTCTTTTTTTAAGAGATGGTGTCTCGCTGTGTTGCCCAGGCTGATGTGTCTTGGCACAATCATGGCTCACTGCAGCCTTGAACCCCTGGGCTCAAATGTTCCTGTGCCTCAGCCTCCTGAACAGCTGGGACTACAGGTGCATGCCACTATGCCCAGCCATCTGACTCTGTTCTTTATTTTCCCTTTCTCTTATTCCCTTTTTGTGATTCTTTCCACCTGGGAGTGGGCATTTACCACAAGAAAAAGGATGAAAGGATTCAAAGGAAGTCATAAGAAGGGCCCCATTCATACCTCAGGATAATGGGGCACCTTGGCCCCCTATATTTGTAGTTGTCAATCTGGCATGCCCATTTAAGGAAGGGGCTTCAAATCCCTTGCCCAGGCAGTCTCACAGTGAGCTCTTCCCAAGCCACAGTTCTCAGTGTGGCCACAGGACCTATCCATTGGACTGGAGTTACCTCCCGGCCATTTATGTCAACTGAGCCTCAAGAAGACCTGACCTCTTAAACCTGCAATCTTCACTGTATCAAGCTCATGGATCTGGAGTGACCATGTCAACAAGGTGATGCTTGTTGGTGTCACTTCCTAACATCATTCAATTTGCCCACTTCTTTCCCCCTCCCAGTTTCCAGTTCAAGTTCACCTTGACTGAGATTCGGGATGGAGTGGTGATTTGGCCCCAGCCCTGAGACACTGCCATGCTAGCACTGACTACGCCACTTGTGAAGGCTTGTGTCTCAGCTGACCTGAGCAACAGCTTCTGAACTTTTCCACCCAAGTCCACTCTCTTCAATTTCTCTTCACTCAGCAGCCGGAGCCATTTTTTTTTGGAGTACCATCTGATTTCATTTGCCTGCTTAAAGCCTCCAATGACTTTGGCCTTAAGCCCTTCTCCCCTCCTCCCTCCAACTTCATGCTGTTTCCTCCCATGATGTCTCCTGCTGTGTTCCTCTCAGGACCCTCTGAGTGCCTGGCACTGAGCTGAGCATTGGAAATGCAATGAACACTCAAGGAGACTGCTCAGAGCCAAGCCCAGAGTTGGGCACTGCAAGGCCAGAGAGGAATCAGACTGAAGCCACACCTTCAAGGGGCCCCACAGTCCCAGGGAAAGATGTACCCTCCTCCATAGCCTCCACGGACAAGGAGAAGAGATGAGGAGCACCCTGCTGCCAACTGGCAGCTCCATGGTGCTAAGGACTCCCAAGGTGCTAAGGGCTCAGGGCCATGCACACAGCAGAAGAACTCTAACTAGAGATGGAGACCTGAGGCCAGACATGTGCTGGAAGCTGACATCAGAGTACAGGGTAGGAACAGGGGCCAGGAAGAGGAATGAGGATGGAGAAAAGTGAGGCAAGTGGCCACTAAGCCAAGATGAGTGAGGCCAGGCAAAACAACTGGAGGTCAGGACAGTCAGGACCATCCTCCCTGGAGAACGCGGACCAATTACATAGGTGTATGGGCAAGGCTCATGTGCACTGGGTAAGGCCCCACCATCCTCAGCAGGAGGTTTTGCCCAACAACCACCTCTCCATTACTCACTCTATCCAAGAGACTGGACTGTACCACCTCCTGTTTTAGTTTCTCCAACAGAGGAACACTCTAACCTCGGGTTATGGAAAAAGCATTCAGCAGACTGCCATTTCCAGTAATATGGCAAATTGGGTTACTTAGACCAACCTTCATGGTAGAGACAACAGACATGGTGAATAAAAGTTAAAATATCTTCTTAAAAGCATTCAGGGGCTACAAGATAGTAAGAACTTACCAGTCCAAAAGCTAAGTGAAAGTAGGGACTCTGAGAGCACTGAAGTGAAAGTAGGGACTTGTGCCCTGTGGGCATTTGCTCAACCAGCAAACTTGAGCTTCAGTTTTGATACCATGGAGGGCTTTGGGGAAGAGAAGATGAAGCTCAGTGCTCAGCAAAGATGAGGAATCTAATAGGACATCCTCCTTCATAAAGGTGAGACTTGCAAAGGTACATCCTCAGGAAAGTGTGAACCAGAAGGAAGACTACCTCACCCCTCCCACACCCAGGGCCTTCAAGAAAAGTTATGAGAAGAGCAGGAAGGAAAACAGCCATTCATGAAAATTAGATTTATAGCCCAAATTTACATCACCTCAATGGTCGGAATAACCATTATGATAAATTTAATTTAAAGTAGTCTTGAACTGTCTTTAGGGTACCTGGCAGAAGCTACTCAGATCTTTTCATCCCAAACCTCAAAGAAGTACCAAAAATAATTTTCCTGAGGAAAATGAACAAATAACTCAGGCCAAAAATAACCAAGAACTTGGGTACACAAGGAAAGAAGGCTCCAAGCGAGAATAGCAGAAACAGATCTGCAAGATTTCAGATATTGGAATTACCAGGTGCAGAATATAAAGCAATGATGCTTACTATTCAGAAGGAGGAAAAAGGCAAGATTGATAATATCTACAGGGAACAGGAAAACGTTTAAAAGAGAGAGAGAGACTTAGCAGATTCTAAAAAGAAGGAAACATCACATCTAGAAATGATAAATAATCAAAGGAAACACTCAATGGATAAGTAAAACAGCATATTAGATATAGCTGAAGAGAGAGTCAGTGGACTAGATGAATCCAACAAAGAAAGAAAAGGAGATAGGGAATATGAAAAAACGTTAAGAGATATGGGAGATAAAAATGAAAAGATATAAAATACATCAAATTAGAACTCCAGAAGGAGAAGAGTGAGAGAACTGGACAGAGCCAATAATTCAGAAAATAATGGCTAAGAATTTCCAGATCTGAAAAAAGAAACCAATTTATAATTTTAAGATCAATAAATCCTATAAAGGTTAAATAAATGAAATACACAGGTAGATTTGTCAGAGTGAAACTGGAGAACACCAAACACAAACAGAAATTTTGTTTTCTACAAGAAAGTGATTTATTTCTACAGGATATATAACAGTGTATATAGGACTCACATTTTTTTCTTAATATATAAGACTAAGAAGATTCAAATATTTTTAAAGCTGTCAGTGAAGGGGAAAAACTAGATTACAACATATTCAAAAGATAAAAGCTAGATTAGCAGGTTACTTTCAAAAGCAACAGTTGGGAGCCAGAAGACAAAATTTTAGCATGTGTTGAGCAAAAATAACCACTGACCTAGAATTCTGTAGCCAGTGATAGTGTCTCTCAAGAACAAAGTAAAATTAAGGTTCTCAGATAAAAAGGAAGAAGAAAATTCCCACTGGAAGTGCCTCACTAAAGGCAATGCCAAAGTTTGGACTAAAGGGAAAAGAAAAATGATTCCAGGATGAGGAGCTGAAATATAAAAGCAAACAAAGAAGAGCAGAACTGGGAACTATGTAGAAAAGACTAAGTAAGCATTAACTGCTTTAAGCACTAATAACGTTATGTGGAATTAAAAGAAAAGATAGAATCTAAAGTATGAAAACATCAACACATAAGTCAGGGGTTAAATGGATTTAAAGTGTTCTAAGTCCTTTTTATAGTTTAGGAGAAAGACAAGGGTGTTGATTTATATTAGCTATTGGTAAGTTTTGAATACATGTGTTGTAATTTCTAGGTGAACTATTAAAATAATAGAAATAGAAAATATATCTTTCAAATTGAGGAAGACATTTTGAATTGTCAAAAATATTTCATTAATATAAAAAAGGCAAGAAAGGAGAGTAAAAGAAACATAGGCAAGGTGAGGCATGTAGAAAGCACAAAATAATGTAGAAGAAATAAATGCAAATATACCAGGAATTACATTAAATGTAAGTGGATTAAATGTTCCTGTTTAAAAGACTCCAGATTGTTGAACTGGGGGCAGAGGATCTTTTTCCAGGGAAATTCACCCTCTTAGCTGTTGGCTGGAGGCCTAAGTTCCTCATCCCATGAGCCTCTCCATTGGCTAATTGAGTGTCCTAAGACATGGCTTCCCTCAGAGCAAGAGATCAAGAGAAAAGAATGAGGAAGTCACAGTGCCTTTTATAGATGTTGGCATTTCCTCTCTGAGTCTCAGTTTTCTCACCTGCATAGTGGATAAGTTGGACAGATTATGAATGGCAAATGGGCTTCACCTTACCATAGAAATGCATTGGTGCAGTGAGAAGGGTTCTTAGACTGAACCTAAAGTCAGGGCTATATAGTGCAGCAATTGATTAATGCGGGAGCAGGAGCCTGGCAGCTTACTTCCCATGTGTATTTTACCCAGACTGAAGGAAGGATCATGAAACCCAGGGGAAAGCATCTCAGTTTCCCTCCTTGACTGTATAGAATTCTTTTGTCAACTCAAGCTCCTTACCTTATCAGTGACAAAAGCAGCCACTCTCCTAATACAGAGGCCTTGTCGTTCCAAGCCCTCATGTTTGGCATCACTTAATTAAGAAGCATTGGCCAGGGCTCTGGGGATAAACCTGGGTTCAGATCTTGTTTGTCACTTCACATCTGTGTGACCTCCAGCAATGTACTCGTCTTTAAGCCTCAGCTTTCTCAGCTATAAAATGGAGATTTCTCCAGTTGAATGAAACATGGCAACTAGCCAACCAGTGCATCAAGAGTCATTGGCTCACACACCATGAGCCCGTCCTTGAGCTAGTGGTGTTTTGGAGGATAGAAAGAAATGGCCTAGGGTCCCTGCCCTTGAGGAACTTGCTGTCTATTTGCGGAGACAAGCTACATGACACTATCAGAGAACATTTCAAGCAAGTACAAGTAACAAGCACAGTGCCTAATGATCTGAGGTGACTGGATATGCTCTAGGGGTTCTGAAAGTGGGGTCCTCAGATCAGCATCACCTGGGAACTGGAGAAATATGCAAATTTTCAGCCCCCACACAAGACCTCTGAATCTACCAGTCTAGGACTGTGTCATAACATGCCCTCTCAGAGACTTGATGCATGCTCAAGTTTGGGAAGCACTGCTTTGGGAATTCAGGACACAGAGGGACCAGGAGAGGCCTACTGGAGGATCTGGGATTTGATTCATAAAGAATGCCTGGTTGGATGGACAGAAGAAAGAGCAAAGGCAATTTCAGGGAAAGGCAACAGCCTGAGCAGGGGCAAGGAGGCAGGACAACTCGGCGTGCGCCGGACGCAGCGAGGGAACCAGCTGGATGGAACAGAGCACAAATGTCAGGAAAAGTAGCAGCTCACACTGAATAGGGAGGCCCTCAAATGCCCAGTAAGGAGCTTGGCCTTGGCAGGGCAAGCCATGAGGAGTCAGTGCAGGTTTTTCAGGAGGAGAGTGACAACACAATCTAGTACCTCTTCGAGAGCCAGCAGCCACAGTCCTTTCCCAGCTGTCACTGCATTCCTAACTCAGACAAACACCTCTATTCACTGGCATCCTCCCAAGAGATCCCAGCCACGAGGCAAGGAGACTGCCAGTCAGGAAGGTAGGGAGGAAGGCGAAACTGGCCTCTCTCTCCCGCAGAAGGCCTCTGAAGCCCCAGCCCAGCACGGGCCTGAGCTGCTCCAGCAACCACGGGCTGTGAGCAGGTATTGAATTATGAATGGATGTTGCCCAGAAATAATTGCAAACATTATTGCCCCCCATACATGTGTGTCCTCCGCGGGGCTACAGCAATAGATTTTGTTGCTTTAACACTCCAGGTTCATTATAAATTAGAGCTAACACATTAACAGTGGGTCAGGGTACATGGGGAGAGGGAATCCCGTTTGCAAGCTCTAAAAGGGACAGATCCCTCAACGGCACACGTTGGTTACTCTCAACTGTTCCTTTCTTTTGATCTATTCCACCCATCCCTATTAAATAACTAATTATTTAACATCTTTTAAAGCTTTGTTATATATTAGAACAGGCAGGACACAAATGAGTGCTTTTAATAATATAAAAGCCCATTAGCTTCATTTACTGTTAATGTTAAAATAAACATGAGGCAATTTAGATATACTATTCCAATTTCACGGAAACTTTGATGTTTTTCTTCTCTAGTCACATAATTAAGGGAAAAACTACTAATGATATTAAGTTTGTACAGTGT
This sequence comes from Pan troglodytes, assembly GCF_028858775.2. NCBI lineage: Eukaryota > Metazoa > Chordata > Mammalia > Primates > Hominidae > Pan > Pan troglodytes. The sequence goes on from NC_072414.2 coordinate 58,914,179, forward strand.
TAATGACAGTAACAGGCACAAGCTGAAATTGCAGCCATTAATATGAAAAAATAAAATATTTAACAGGGGAGATAGATGAGTGCAATTTTAATAAACCAAAATGAAGAAAATTAATTTTAGAGAGTTCCACAGTCTTTCACATGCTACCATTACACCAGCTGTCTAATGTATTATTTTTGTGGTCTGGATTATTTATTGATGGTCTGGAGGAATGCCCTGGTTTTTGCATATTGTTCTGTGGATGGTGAAGATTTTGCCTTTGTTTGTTTAATTCTCTTCCTATTTCCTTCACTCTACCACCAGTCCCCAAACTGCAATGGCTTTCTTACAGTGTGTGCTTTGACAGAGAGCCCTCGCCAACAACACGTAGCTGAGACGCAAGGGGTGGGGCACAGTAACCTCCTGAGGGGGCCCAACAGGGACCACTGGCCACCAGGGGCTGGGTGGTCACAGGGGCTGAAATGTTGGGGTTGCCTCAGAGGTGACAGTGGCTCCCCTGAGTCCGAATGGGGACAGCCACTGCTTTGTCTTCAGCTTGTCTTTATGGATCATCAAGGACTCTCTTGAGAGGCAGGGTCCTGTTCTCCAGCTTGCCACGTGTTATGAGTTAACAGTGTTTGCCGAAAATGTATGTCCACTCAGGACCTCAGAATGTGATCTTATTTGGACACAAGGTCTTTGCAGGTACAATGCAGGTAAGAATTGAGATGTGATCATACTGGATGAGGGTGAGCCCTAAGTCCAATGAGAGTGTCCTCATCAGAGACAGAAAAGACACCCAGAGACGCAGAGAGAAGATGGATGCAGAGACTGAAGTGGTGCTGCCACAAGCCAAGGAGATTTCCCAAGGCCGCCAGACGCTGGCACAGGCAAGGAAACATTCTTCCCTAGAGCCTTCAGAGGGAGCATGGCCCTACTGACACCTCGATGCCAGACTTCTGGCCTCCAGAACTGTGAGAGAGTACATTTGTATTGTTTTAAGCCATCAAGTTACAGCAGCCACAGGAAAAGAATGTCTGCTGCAGAGTAGCCCCACAGAAATGAGCGTCCTTGGCTGTCTCATGAAGGCCATGGAAGGGCTCAAGGAGCAGGCAGAGGGACAAGACTGTTGAAAAGGGAGAGAATGCAGAAGCAGAACTAGAGCCAGCTGCAAGAAAAGGAAGTCCAGCTGGCAGCAGGACATGGCACCCGTAGCACGCATAGCATGAGGCTACAAAGCCGTAGCAACAGGAAATTATTCAGGCAATCCAAAGACATCATGAACGACCAACCCAGAGAAACAGGGAGGAGCTGTGGGGCCTGGGAGTAGGTACTAAGCAGGTTATCGAGCTGGTGGCTTGAGCCCAGGGAGGTAAGGGGCAGAGCCTGGCTCTCTCTGTGAGGCACAGAGCAAGGCTGGGTTTTTTTGGGTGGAGCATTCAAAGCCTGTTTGTCAGAAAAGCAGCATGCAAGTTGATGGCCAATAACAGTAGCTAAAAGAATGCTTACTGTGTGTGAAGCAGGCCTAACATCAGCACAACCCAATGAGACAACTGGTTTTTGTTTGTTTGTTTGTTTGTCAAGACAGGATCTCACTCTATCACCCAGGCTGGAGTGCAGTGGCATGATCTTGGCTCACTGCAGCCTCAAACTCCTGAGCTCAAGGGATTCTCCTGCCTTGGCCTCCTGAGAAGCTGGAAATACAGGCACATGTCACCATGCTCAGCTAATTTTTTTATTTTTATTTTTTGTAGAGACGAGTTCTCCCTATTTTGCCCAGGATGATCTTGAAATCCTGGACTCAAGTTATCCTTCTGCCTCAGCCCCCCAAGGTGCTGGGATTACAGGCATGAGCCACCGTGTCTGGCCCAGATAACTGGTTTTGATACCCTCATTTTGTAGATGAGGAAACGGAGGATAGGAGAGGTGAAAACTGGCCTGAATTAGCATGCTGACGGAGGGAGCAGATACTTACGCCCAGGAATCTGAGCCGGGGTCCCAGTCCCTCAAGACCACACTAGCTGTGAGGGGGGCTTCAGTTCAATCTGATTAATGTTGACCAATGTAGCAGCCCTGTGCAAGGCACTGTGGAGGACAAGAGCTGAATAAGACAAGGCTGTGTCAGTACAGAGGCTGGTTCATAGCAGAAAAGCAGACCAGGAACAAGCAGCTCACACAGGGAGATATCTACTTTCTCCCATGCCAAGAAACCAAAGTCAGGCAGCTCCATGCGTTTTTAGTTCAATGCTTAGTGATGACTTCCATGATTCAGGCGCTCTCTGTCTGTGTCAGTTACTGGTCTGTTATCTCAGTTCCAAACTCACCCTTCTACCCTGCTTTGTGCAAGCACCAGGACTCCACAAACCACATTTCTGCTTTGACAAATGCTCCATGTTAAACCCTGGCAATACGGGGAGCTGGATCCCTCCAGCTGGGCTGGAGGAGGGAGAGGGACTTCCTGTGCCTTCCCAAGGGCTTTACTCTTCCTGTCAGCATTGCTCTAGCAATGCTTCTTCACCTCGGCAGAAGCAGTTCCTCCTGATAGAAGGCTGAATCTAATTTGCTGCTTTTTCAATACACAGCCTCATTGCACACTGCCTCAGAGTCTGGTCTGCCCTGCTGGGCTCATCCTCTAAGCTCAGGGACACCCACACCAACCATGCTGCACCTCCTTCTCAGAGGTCTCCTTCTCTAAGTAAGTGTTAGTGACTCCCACCCCTTTCCTGTTTCTCCCAGCCCTACAAGTAGCATCTGCTTCTTGCAGTTGCTACCTCCCTTTTCACCCATCCAGTTACCCAGTTGACATGCTTTGTCCCTAGTTAACGTGATTCATAATAAATTCTCCTTGTTAACATAACTGGTATGGCTTCTGACCCCTGCCTGGTTCTGCCCTCCCCAATATGCTGGTGACATCACACCTCATGGTCACATGGTGGCTGCAGCAATCCCAATGGACAAATGTTGAACAGGTCCAGAGGCAGAAAATTACCTCTTTCCTCTTGCCCCATGTCTTTTTAAGCACAAAAGAAACACTCCTGCAAGTTCTCCTAGCAAATTTCCCCTCTCATTTCACCAGAGTCAGATCTCATGCCCTCTCCTCAGTCAATCCCTAGCAAGGGGAATGAGAAACTGTGATCAGCTTAGACAAATCAGGATCCATCTCTGGGGCTGGGGCTGTGGTCACTCCCATGGCCGGGCAGAAGGGGACCAGCTGAACAAAAGTCAGGCTTTGCAAGAAAGGAAGAAAGATCGAGGATGGGGACGGTCCATATCTGCTGTGACTGCTCCACCATCCCGCCCTCTAGTGGGAGACGTTGGCATATACAGATCCTGGTGTTAGGTGCTAGGATGGGCTAGGCGCAGAGGATGGGGCGTGATCTCTGCAGGAGATCAGGGGAGATCTCACAGAGCAGGTGGGGTGTGAACTGACACTCCAAGCCTGGGTGGACTTTCTCAGGCAACAGGTGAAGTAAGACTTTCCAGATAAAAGATAAGGCCTGTGTGAAGTCACAGGTGGGTGGTGAGAATGTGACACTACTGGGAACAGAAAATGGTTGAGTGTGATTTGAGCATGGTGGGACACAGGGGATGTGGCCTTCCAGGTCAGCAGGGATGGAACAAGAAGGCCCGGTAGGGCATGTGGAGGCCTCGGTGGGTGGCTACAGTGCCTGCTTCAGGTCTGTAGAGGATGGAGCCAGGGCTGCAGGTCTGGAAGAAGGGCCTATGGGAGGTGAGCACCTTGGGGGCAGAGAACATAAGGACCCCACAGCCCCCATCTCTGATCCTATCCCTTCCTTCCTCCTTCCCTCCCCTTCTCTTCACAAAGGCATTGCCTTTGTTGATATCACCGAACAGAAACTAAAGACGTAGGAAGTATAGGCTCTGCCCACAAGGAGATTAACGCCTTTTTTCCCCTTCTTTTTTTTTATTATGGTAAAAAATACATATGACACTTCATCATAATCATTTTTAAGTGTACATTTCGTTGATATTAAGCATATTCACGTTATTGTTCAACCGTCACCGCCGTACATCTCCAAAACTTTTTCATCATCCCAAACTGAAACTCAGTACCCATTAAGCACAAACTCCCCATCCCCTCTTCCCCATCCTCTGGCAACAACCACCATCCTACGTCCTGCTCTGTGAGTTTGACTACTTTATGGACCTAATATGAATGGAACCATACTGTATTTATCCTCTTGTGTTTGGCTCATTTCACTTAGTGTAATGCCCTCAAGGTTCACCCATGTTGCAGCCTGTGTCAGAATTTCCTCCTTTTTAAGGCTGAATAATATTCCACTGTACGGATATGCCACATCTTGTTCACTAATCCATCTGTGGACACTAGGGTTGCTTCCACCTTTTGACTGTTGTGAATAACGCTGCTATGAACATGGGTGTACATATACTTGTTTGAGTCCCTGCTTTCCATTCTTTTGTGTACATACTAAGAAGTGGAATTGCTGGATTGTATGGAAATTCCATGTTTAATTTCTTGAGGAACCGACATCCTGTTCTCCACAGCAGCCACATCATTTCACAAGGGTTCCAATTTCTCCACATCCTCAACATTTATCTTCCGTTATTTTGACAATAGCCATCTTAATGGGCATGTGCGGTACAGCCTAGCTTTTGAGCCAAGGCAAACCCATGGGAAAATGAACCGATAATAAAGCAGTTGAAATATCAACAACCATGACGGGGAGACAAGGACTGAGCAGATAATGGAAAAGAGGCGTGTGGGAGGGGTGAAGGATGCCTTAGATCCTGGAGGACATGGTATCCCATGGCAACCTTGGGGGAAAGCCCAGTTTTGGTCACTGCCTGGTAGAAGGGGACATGTGGCCAAGAAAGGGGAGGGCAGGTCATGGGTGTTGCGTGCCAGTAGGGAAGGCCATGAATTCACAGATGGAGCCTGGCCCCAGGGCTTGTCAAAATGGAACAATATTCCCAACCAACTCTTGCCCAACCTGCAGACCCTCTCCAGTGTCTTGCTTTCCAGGGCCTCTTCCACATCTTCCTTCTCTCTCTTCCTCAGTTACAGTCCCAGGGCCTCCATCAGAGTCTGGCACACATCAGGACCTTAGGGAATTGTTATTAATGGAAGGAAGAAAGATACATGAAAGATGGTGTTAGCCCCCATTTCACAGACAGGGAAACTGAGGGTGGAGCTGATCTCATTCCATGGAATTGCCGCCCAGCCTGGGTTTTCATGATGCTCCCCGAGATCTGAGTTCCCTGCTGGCTACACAGAAGGAGGCATCCCCTTCAGATATCTGCTGCACAAATGCCGCTCACAAGTAGTGCCTCAAACCATTCTACTACCCCCTCTGCCCACTCTCTCCCTGGGCCATGCCAACTGGTTGCAATCTTTCAAAGGAAACTCCCCATGCAGAGAGGATGCTATGATTTTCCACCTACTCACCCATTACAGAATATACTTAATTACAGAATTAATTAAATAGTTACAGGAATTAATTGAATAAATTCCTTTCACTTGCATGGAACCACTTGTTTTGGGGGCTCCACATATGCATGCATGTGTGAGAGTGTGAGAGAGAGCCCCGGCAGGTCAAATGGTGGACACAGTCATCTGTTGGCTTCCTCGGCTCTGCTGGCCAGGAATCAAGCCCTTACCTGGAGAGCAGGATTCTACTGGCCTCACCCAGGCATTTAGGCTGTAATGTATAACAGGGCATGCATGATGTCCCCGACTGCCACTGAAATGGATCCACAGGCCAAAGGGAAATGCATGAACTACTTTAGCTGTCCGGGAATCCAGCATAATGAACATCCAAAGGTGTTTTATTCCTAGCTCACTAATTCTTTATTCCTAGCTCACTAATTTTTTTCTTACATTAATTCTTGGGTGGGAATGTTTCCATAATTTCAGGTCCGAGGAAAGGGCTAAGTCTCTCTGTCAGCAAAGGGCTCAAAGTTTCGTAGATTTGAGCCAGGCACAGTGGCTCACACCTGTAATCCTAGTGCTTTGGGAGTCTGAGACTGGAGGATCACTTGAGCCCAGAAGTTTGAGGCTGCAATGAAGTATGATCATGCCACAGCACTCCAGCCTGGGGTAACAAAGCAAGACTCTATCAGCAAAAAAAAAAAAAAAAAAAAAAAAAAGATTGGAACCATTTGGTATTTTCATGACATGTTCACTTCTGCTTATTAAACCATGTCAAGGCAGATGGGCAAGGATAATTTTGAGACTTGACAACATGGGTGGTGAGATATGAGGGGCATGGTGGCAGAAAGAGCCCTAGTTGATGAGTCCAAAAATCCAGCTTCCCTTTTCCAGCTGTTGCTAACTCTTGGTGTGACCCAGACAGAGTCACTTCACCCACTGATATGGTTTGGCTGTGTCCCCACCCAAATCTCATCTTGAATTGTAGCTCCCATAATTCCTACATGTTGTGGGCGGGACCCCGTGGGAGATAATTGAATCACGGGGACAGTTTCCCCCATACTGTTCTTGTGGTAGCGAATAAGTCACATGAGATCTGATGGTTTTATAAGGGGAAACACCTTTCACTTTGCTCTCATTTTCTCTCATCTGCCGCCATGTAAGACATGCCTTTTACCTTCCACTATGATTGTGAGGCCTCCCCAGCCACGTGGAACTGTGAGTCTATTAAACCCCTTTTTCTTTATAAATTACCCAGTCTCAGGTATGTCTTTATCAGCAGTGTGAAAACATTAATACACCCACTTTGGGTCCTGGTTTTTGTAGCAGATGTTATCAGTGCCCCATGAATATCCCCTGTGTTTCTCAACCCAGGCACTATTGACACCAGGGGCTGGATAATCCTTTGTTGTGGCCCTTTCTTGTAAACTGGAGGATATTTAGCAGCATCTGTGGCCTCCAGATGCCAGCCAGACCCCTGTCCTTGCCATGTCCTCAACTTAGCTCCATGGCAAGGCTAAAACTACTTGAGTGCAATTGAGTGCTATCACCCTCTCAATGCATGGCCAGAGCCAAGCTCAGCAAGGGTTTGTTCACTCACCAATTGCCTGACCAGGGACAGCAAAGCAACAGGGGCAGGGAGTATCTGACCCAGTGACCCAGGGGAGCACCCAGTGGGTATAGCAAAGTGGAGAATGGAAACCAACACTTACTGAGAATTAAACTTACATTAGGCACATAACATATATTATCCAACTTCATCCTCAGGATAACTTTTTGGGACCTCTGTTTATAATCTCATCTGACAGACAGGCAGTAGTGACTCAGAGATATTAAGCAACTTACCCAAGGTCACACAGATAGGCACTGAGCTGGGATTTGAACATTCATCTGTCTGGCTTCAAGATCCATGTTTGTTCAACTATGCCACCAATCAGTCTCAGAAAATCTGTACTTGTGATTGTGTGATATAAGTCAATGTGAGGTTAAGATTTATCAAGCTAAAGATAATTTCAGTCATCTAATCCAGCTACTCATTTTTACTGTTAGTAAACTGAAGCCCACAGCAGAAAAATGACTTGCCCAAGGTTGCGGCAGAGCCAAGACAAGCCCCTGGCTCTGGGTGACAGCATGGCCCAACCCCTTTCCTCTGTACCATTCTCCAGGGACAAGAAAGCTCTTGGGCTTGGGAAATCAGGGAAGCTCATCCAGAAGGGAAGAACTCTGGCCTAGTTAGAGAAGGGAAGGGAAGGGAATTTTCCAGGATATAAACTTTGTTGGGGCACAGAGAACAATACCACAACGCATGACTTTTTGGCATGCTGAGCACTTTGAAGTAAGAAAAATTGGAAGGCCTTAATAGCTGCTTAACTTTCTAACCTTCTCTTGTTTCTCCTCCCACAACCCCAGTGCAGAGGGAGGCTGTTTCTGAAATTTTCTTATCTGACTAAGGAAACTTCTTTCCAAAAGAAATGTAATTGTCTTAAGACCCCCTCCTCAGGAATCTCATCAAATAACCAGGAAAGGTTAACCACTGGAGAAGAAACTAAAAGTCATCACCATGCCCAAACAGGATTTTTATCTATTCTTCTGAGGGCACCTCCAAAAGTCTACCTGGGAGCCTTTATCTGCATGATAAGATCATCTTTGCTCACAGTGAAGACCTGCCCCCCACCTTCCTGTCACCTCCCTCAGAGCTCAGATGAACTTTGCCTTAGGCCACTGTCCTTTGGGCTCATCCATTTTCCTCTGAAAATCATTCACCATCCCTCACAATCGCCTATGTTCCCCCCATTTCTTTCTACCCTATCAAGAGGGTATTGAAGCCTCAAGCATCTGGGCCTTCTTTGAATCTCACATTTTCAGGACTGTCATGTTTACATATACGTAAATAAATTTTTAAGCCTTTTTCTCCTATTAATCTGTCTACTGTCAGTCATTTCAGCAAAACATCAGAGAAGACAGAAAGAAGATTTCCTTCTGTCCCATGACTTCATGCCAGGTAATAAGCATATGCTATCTCATTTAACCCTCTCACAGGCTCTTTGGATTGCCCCTATTGTACAATTGTAGGAAAAGATGTGAAGGTTTTTGAAATGGGAAAGAAGAAAGAGAGAAAGAAAGAAAGAGAGAGAGAGAGAAAGAAAGAAAGAAAGAAAGAAAGAAAGAAAGAAAGAAAGAAAAAGAAAGAAAGAAAGAAAGAAAAGAATAAAGAAAGAGGAAAGAAGAGGGGAGGGAGGGAGGGAAGGAAGGAAGGAAAGAAGGAAGGAAGGAAAAGGCAGGAAGGAAAGAAAGAAGAGAGAGAAAAAGAAAGAAAGAAAAGAGAGAAAGAGAAAGAAAGAAGAGAGAAAGAAAGAAAGGAAAGGAAGGAAGGAAAGGACTTTTCTGGGTTATCTGTGCCTTTTTGTCTTTGAGCCATTTTACAACTCTATACATTGTAGAAAACTAATGATAATACAAATGATCTTGTCCACAGAGAAGAAAATAAATGTTGTTTGTTGGAATGCAATTGATTATCATCCTAAGGATACTGGCCAATTTTGCAATTATTTATGGATTCATTTCAAATTTCCTATATGTGTGTATGTGTGCTCTTTTGAATTCTCCTTTGGACTAGTTTTTAACACGTTACTGGTTCCTGCATTAATTAGTGAGTTAAATAAAATCTTTTTGACACTTATTCATCTTTATATTTGTATTAAAGTGACTTCTTTACCATATTAGTCTATTCTCACGCTGCTGTAAAGGACTGCCTGAAACTATAAAGGTAATTTACAAAGGAAAGAAGTTTGATTGACTCACAGTTCTACATGGCTGGGGAGGCCTCAGGAAACTTACAATCATGGTGGAAGGGGAAGCAAGCACATCTTTCTTCACATGGCAGCAGCAAGGAGAAGTGCTGAGCAAAAGGGAGAAAAGTTCCTTATAAAACCATCAGATCTCATGAGAACTAACTCATTATCATGAGAAGAGGATGGGAGAAACTGCCCCATGATTCCATCATCTTCACGTGGTCCCTCCCACAACATGTGGGGATTATGGGAACTATAAGCAAGATGAGGTTTGGGTGCGGACACAATTATCCTTTAACATAGATGTCAAAACTTAAAATTTAAGCCAGGTGCAGTGGCTCATGCCTATACTCCAAGCTACTCAAGAAGCTGAGGCAAGAGGATTCCTTGAGCTCCAGAGTTTGAGGTCAACCTGGACAACATAGCGAGACTCCGTTAAAAAAAAAAAAAACCTTAGTATTTAAGTACCTTGCCCAGAGTCATAGCTTGTAAAAGCTACAGACTAAGTCCAAACCTCTTGTTCTTTCTGCTATCTGCTCCCATACCCAGCTTTACAGCCTTCCTTCTTATAGCCTCTGATTTGCAAGAGTTATGGCTGTGTGGTCATAACTCACTAATTAGGGAAGGAACCAGTAAGGTGTTAAAAGCTAGTTCAAAGGAGAATTTAAAACAGTCTTGGTTTCCTCAGTTTTCAACTGAGGACTCAAAACTTAACCCTGCTTAGCTCAGTTATTCATGTAGAGTCCTGTATATGGACATATTTTGAGAAGAGTGAAAGCCCCATGCATGAGTAAGTGTATTATGATAAGGGAGGCCCACAGGGCTGTGGACTTGGAATTAGAAGATCTGAGGGCAAATTCTGGCTCCACCACTTAGCAGCCCTGTGACCTTCATGAAATCACTCAATCCTGTCTTGGACCCTCAGTCTCCTTTTGCTGTCAAACGGGGACCCCCATCTGACAGTTATGCTGCCAATATCCCAGAGATATTTTAAGGACGGAGCAAGATAATGGATGTGCAAGTGCATTATAGACTGTAGAGCGCAATAATGAGGTTAAGCATTAGTGTGATTTTTACTGTTGTTAATGTCCTCACTCCAACTGCTGCAGAGGGGAGGGGTGAGGAAGTTTGAATGCAGGAGCTCCTGGACCCTCTCCCTGTGGCCTACGTCTCTGGGGACAAACCAGGGCTGCTAAGAACAGGGGCTCCCACCTTGAGCTCCCTGCCCCTCACCCTTCTCTCCACAGCCCCCAGCCAAGCCAGCCGCAGTGGTCAAGTCCACCTTCATCTGGAGGTGCTTTCCCAATGAAACCTGGGCCAGGGATACATTTTCGCAGGTCCCGCAGACACTGCTAAGCCAGTACAGATGTTCCATGAGAAGACCATTCACAAAACCCTCACATCAGCTCATCCGTGCTTCCCAGTTACTCATAGCTGCATGATTTCCAAGCCCTGTCCACCTGGATATTTTCCTAAGATGACTTTTCCAGGTGTGAGCTCACTCAAGCCCAGCCAGCTGGGCAAGTGTGGAGTTCCTACCCAGTGCTGGTAAGAACAGTGGGAGGAGGCCTGGCCTCCCACCCTCACCCTCCATCAGAAGACAGCATCACAGAACTTCAGGGGCAAAGACAGGCAGAGGTGATCAAGGCCAAAGGACTCCAGCTCCAGCTGCTAGGTATCAAAATTTCCTGCAGGAGCTTTCAAAAATTCAGATTAGGCCAGGCACGGTACTCATGTCCGTAACCCAGCACTCTGAGAGGCCAAGGTGGACGGATCACTTGAGGTCAGGAGTTCATGATCAGCCTGGCTAACATGGTGAAACCCCGTCTCTACTAAAAATACAAAAATTAGTTAGGTGTGGTGGTGCATGCCTGTAATTCCAGCTACTCGGGAGGCTGAGGCAGGAGAATCGCTTGAAACTGGGAGGTGGAGGTTGCAGTGAGCCGAGATCGCGCCACTGCACTCCAGCCTGGGCGAAAGAGTAAGACTCTGTCTCAAAAACAAAAACAAAAACAGAAAAAAACACCATCAGATTAGAGAGCCCACACCCTCTAAGTCAGAATGTGAAATGGTGAGGCCAATAAGATTTATTTTTCAAATCTTCCCAAGGCTTCTAGTGCCCAGCAGACTGGTTTGCAAACCAGTCTTCTAAAGCAATCTTCTTTCTATCATTAAGGAGCCCATGACACAGAGGTGTTAAGTTCAAGGTCTCTTGGATCAGCTTTTGGATCCACTGTTCCAAAGGGACAGGTTCTTAGGGGGCTGGCATTTTCTTGGAGTGAAGCAGGAGCTGCTGCAGGGGCTGAGAAAGCAGGAAGGAGCTCTTTGCTGCATTCCAGAGCAGATCTGGCTGTGAATAAACAAGAAAGAGCTTTAGTGTAAGCTGGGCTGAATGGATAATTAAACAGATAGCAAAATGGAATGCAGTTGCACACACCTCCCGGGAGCTGGCTGGGGGGAGATAATATGCCTTCCTGTCGTCAGAAGGCACAGGAGGAAAAACAACTGGGCCTGGCCGTTGGCCATTTAACAATATTGCTTTTGTAAACAAGTTGAAAAATCCAATAACTGTAAAACTTATGGCATGTCCTTAAAAGCCTGTTGCTGTTTTCCCTATAAATGGATGAGCGTTTCCGACTGAAGGTGTTCTAATTAAACAGTCCGCATCCCCAGGGACTGCGAGGTCATCCTAGGGAAGGAGGGTCTGATCCCTCCTCTTGGCCTCAGGACCACAGGTGGGAGTGGCGAGCTCGGGGTGCAGCCAGGCAGTGTTTTGTTTGTTTTGTTAGTCACTGTGCTGGATTGTAGCTGAACAGCTCTCTTCCTTCCTGTTGTCTACAAGGACTCCAAAGAGCAATCCAGCACAAACTCAAAGAAACAAACTCTTATGATAGAAGCACGGCAGTGAGTGCCCACCAAAGAGGCAGCCCTTCAGGCTGGGAAGAGAGAGAAGTCTGGATCCGTTCATCAGGAAACACTTTGGTGGTGCAAGCAACAGAAAGGTAGAAAGTCTAGTTCTAGGCCTAGAGGAGCTCACAGTCCTGATGGGAAGAGAATGCACTCACACATGCACACTCACGCACACTCTCACACATACACACTCACACATGCACACTCATGCACATGCTCACATGCTCACACTCACACATGCACTCATGCACATGCTCGCACATGCTCACACTCACACTTATGCACAGGCTCACAAACTCACATGCACACTCATGCACTCGCTCACACATGCTCACACTTGCACACATGCACAGGCTCACATACACACATGCACACTCATGCACATGCTCACACATGCATATGCTCACATACTCACACATGCACACTCATGCACACGCTCACACACCCTCACACACATGCATATGCTCACACATGCTCACAAACACACATGCACACTCATGCACACACATGCTCACACATGCACATGCACGTGCATTCACACACGGTCACACACACCCACATGCATTCACACACACGGTCACACACACCCACATGCACACTCATGTACATGGTCACACACTCATGCAGGCACACACACGCTCACAGTCACACACACGCACAGGATCACACATGCTCCCACTAACACACACTCATGTTCTCTCACACACTCACATGTTCACTCACACTCATGCTCACACACACACTCACACTCATACACACACATCCTAAAAAGGGAATCAAAGGGAAGGAGCCCAGCACTGGTAAGTGGAACCGATAGGTGGTAGTGGGCAGGGGGCAGTGCTCCGGAGCTGGGGGTCTTTGTAAAGGAATCACAGAAAGGGCTGGGTGGGATTCCAAAAGCCACTTGGTGCAAAAGTCAGCTCTCACTTTCTTCCTCCCCTTTTCTCATCTACGTGGAGTGCGGCCACACTTCACAGGTAATGGGCACAGTCCTCTGCAAGACTGTCCTCACTCCAGACATCAGCTGCAAGCTCACGGGTTCCCCAGGCCATCCGCCCTCTAACCAGTTGGCTACAAATTTAGGAGTTCCCATGATCACCCTCAGGTTTGATAATTTGCTAGAAAGACTCACAGGACTCAGAAAGGCACTATATTTAAGATTATAATTTTTTAAACTGTAGTAACATACACATAGCATAAAATTTACCATCTTAGCCATTTTTTGGTGTCCAGTTCAGCAGTGCTAAGCACACTGGCATTGCTGTGCAGCTAATCGTGGGAATGCTTGTCACCTTCCAAAACCGAAACTCTGTACCCATCAAACAACCATTCCCCATCCCTCCTTCCAGCTCCTGGCAACCACCCTGGAACAGTTTCAGTGTCCATAAATTTGACCCCCTATGTGCCTTGTATAAGTGGAATCCTACAGCATTTGTCTTTTTGGCCATTATAGTTTTATTATAGCAGAAGGTTACAAATCAGAGCCAACCAGAGACAGAGAGAGACATGTATGCAAGGTATGGGTGGATTTCAAATGCAAAGCCCCCACTACCCTCAGGGACACATCACCCTCTCAGCTTTGAATGTGACCAACTCAGAGGACTGCCAACCAAGGCAGCTCACCCAAGCTTCAGTGTCCAGAGTTTTTATTGGAGTTTCATATAGCCGTAATTGATGGAATTATTGCCCACATGATGGAATTCAATCTCCAACCCACCTCCCCTCCCCAGAGGTCAGGCTGATGTACTATGACTCAAAGCCCCAGCTCTCTAATGCCATGACTGCTTTTCCTGACATAGACAGTCCTTATCCTGAATTATCTTGTTAGTGTAAATGATGGAGGGGCCCACCTCGAGTCACCTCATCAGCAGAAGCTACTAAGTGTAGTCTAAGAGGCTCACAGTGAATAGAAACAATGGGGCCCTATAACCCTCAAGGGGGGATCAGGGATGTTTTTCTAACAGCTCATAGGCCCTACTGCCTTGGTTGAAGGGTGACCCCCAAATATATTCCCACATCCAGGAACCTGTGAATGTGAGTTTATTTAGAACAAAAGGTCTTTTCAGATGTAATTAAGTTGAGGATCATGCACACACTCACACATACTCACACTCGCACACATGCACAGGCTGACATGCTCACACACACATGCACTCATGTACATGCTTGCACATGCTCACACTCACACATGCACAGGCTCACACACTCTCACATGCACACTCATGCACACGCTCACACATGCTCTCTCACACACACACACACAGAGTCACATGCACACTCATGCACACGCTCACACATGCTCTCTCACACACACACACACAGACTCACATGCTCACACCATGGGAAGACAGAGGCAGAGACAGGAGTGATGCTGCCAAAAGCCAAGATGCCCGGGGCCACCAGAAGCTGGCGGAGTGAAGGAAGGATTCTCCCCTAGAGCCTTCAGAGGGATCCCAGCCCTGCTGGCCTTGATTTGGGTCTTCTGGCCTCCGGAACTGTGAGGGAATTGATTTCTGTTGCTTTCAGCCACCCAGTTTGTGGTGATTTGTTACAGCAGCCACAGAAATGAACACAGAGAGCCTAAATGATACCCCTCACACGCCATGGCCTCCCCTCAAGACAGACCGAAAGAGGGACTAAAGGGACACTGAGGCAGGCACCCAGGCAGAAGGGATGTGAGAGGCTGGGGCAGATGGTGGCAGCAGGGCCCACAGGCTTCTCCATCTTCTCCTTGGCAAGAGAAGCCCCTGGCCTCTGTTGCCCACTCTCCTCTGCGCAGCCATCTGCTGTGGGAAGAGCTCCATTCTGGTTAGTGAAAGCCATTCATGGTAAACCTGCCTCCTTTGCCAGTGACAAGTTAAGGGGTGGGCATGTGTCCTGGCCAGTAAAATGTGAGAGGAAAGATTTCCTGGTTTTTACAAAGGGGTGTCAGGGAGGAGACAGTTCCTTCTCTCTTGGACCTGTCAGGGTGGATGGAGCCACAGCAGCCACCTTGTGACCATGAGGGCAGAAAGCTGGCTCACTGAGGAGGGCCAAGGGCAAAACAGGAAAGAACCTGACTCCCTGATGATATTGTCCAGCCCCTGATTCACCAGCCCCGCCCCCTGGGCTTCTTATAGTGGTGATAATTAATTCCTTCTTTTGGGGCCTTTTGGGTCAGACTTTTCTGCTACTTGTGGCCAAAGCACTTTTACTCAATGGTTTTCAAACATTTTTAATCAAATCTCATTGTGAAAATATTTTACATTGGAATCCAGATCCATACAGAGAACTGAAACAAATAATTCACAAAATAGTATGTACAACACATTCGGATATTTTCTATCCTTTTTTTTTTCCTTTTTTAAGTTACTGGTCACAACCTAGCATTTATTGATTGATTTCATGATCCATCAGTGGTCATGACACACAACTGGAAAAGCACTATCTGAAAAAAAAAAAGAAAGAAAGAAAAAAAAGAGAAATATTTACCAAGGAGAGAGAAAAGTAAGTTGCCCCAGTGGAGGCAAAATCATACGGATCCTGCCCCAGACACCAAGATGGTGTCTTGGGGCACTGGTTGGGCACAAAGACAGGGGTGGAGAGGGACACAGGGGGTGAGTCAGAGAAACAGTGAGACAGAGATGGAGAAAGAGCCCCGCTCAGCTGCAGCTGCACACCCACAGATGCTGGCATGGTCCCCCGAGAAGGGCAGAGTGGGAGGCAGGCAGAATCAAGTGGAAAACACAGAAGACCAGGGTTGGAAGGAAGAGACAAAGAGATACAGGAAATTAAAAGTGAGATGCAGAGACAGAAGTGCAAGCAAGCTGGAAAGTGGAGATTCTAAGGCTGAGACCCAAAGGAGACACACCCCAGACTAAGCCAGAGCATGAGGGGCCTGTGCACCGGCCAGAGTCTTAGTGACCAGAGTCCAGCTGCAGGGCTGGGCTCAGCCACTGATGAGCCTGTGGCCTTGGTCAAGTCACTTCACCTTTCAGCCTCTGCTTCCTTCTCTGGGAAACCCAGCTAGCAGTCCCTCCTTCGCACGAGTGTGGAGAAAGTCAGGCTGCAAGGCGAGCACCAGGACTTGACAGTCTCTAAAGGATGGACGGATGTCCGTCCGGAAGGGCAGTCCACGCAGACCCCCGCCCTTGGCCGGACAGAGA
Source organism: Pan troglodytes (assembly GCF_028858775.2). Taxonomy (NCBI): domain Eukaryota; kingdom Metazoa; phylum Chordata; class Mammalia; order Primates; family Hominidae; genus Pan; species Pan troglodytes. The sequence goes on from NC_072414.2 coordinate 58,930,414, forward strand.
GTCTTTCGCTGCCACCCACCCACGGCGTCCCCAGTGTCCCTCTCCCGACAGCCCCTCCCCCACTTCTCTGCCCATAGGAGGGAAACCCATTTCCCTGGGAACAGCTGTGTTTCCTCAACAAACAAATGTTCCCTTAAAACGTTTTTGAGGAAGAGCGGATGGTAATGAGCGAACATCTGGCCGAGCGGCACACTTTCGTTTTTGGCAGCTCCGGAGCCCGCCAAGTGACTATTCCCTAATGTTCACCACATCCCAGCCCCTGCTATTCCCAATCAGGCTTGTACCACTACGCCTCAATTAAGAGCAGATGTGGGGCTGAGCGAACAAGGAGGAAAAAACACCCTTCCCCAGCGTCCCTCTGCACTGCTCAAAATCCAAGGAAGTGGTCTGAGAACTCGCAGCGGCTCCAGCTTCTGCCTTTCTAATTCATCCATCCATCCATCTGTCCATCTGTCCATCTGTCCATCTGTCCGTCCGTCCATCCATCCAGCTGCCCCTGCCATGGCCTTTGGGGATACAGATCTGAACGACAGATCCTTTCCCCCTGTCTCCTCGACAGACATTCTTCTTCCCTATAATACAGGCATCTGCAAACAGGCTCTATGAAGGGCCAGATAAAAAATATCTGGCTTGGCAGCCCACGTGGTCTTTGTCACGTCTTCAACTCCACTGTTGCAGTGTGAAAGCAGCCACGGACAATACATAAACGGATGAGCATAGCTGTGTTCCAATAAAACCTTACTTGCCAAAATGGTGGCAGGCTGGATTTAGCCCATGGGTCATCATCTGCTGACCCCTGCTATATGACAACATCTGAAGTTGAGGTAGTCACATCTTGGTGTATCTGCTTTAACTGTCCCTCACCTGCTGCACTGCATGAGCCCTACTACCTCCTCCCCACCCCACTCTCGTGGACTCAATTGATTGGCCCACCCTGGGAAGACACAGGTGGTGATACCTGACCCAAGTTGGGCTACTCAGAGTCTTTTCCCAGGCTAAGGAATTGGACCAAGTGGGTCAGTTGGGTCTGGAGCTAATTTACACTGGGAACCCAGGGACCACCATCTTCTTCCTGCCTCCTAGACAGAGATGCAGAGAAAAATGGGCTGTAGACAGTGCAAAACTGCTTTGGTCCGAATATTTGCCTGTCCCCTAAATTCATGTGTTGAAACCCTCACCCGCAAAGTGATGGTTTCAGGAGGTGGGGCTCGTGGCTAGATCATGAGGGTGGAGCCTTTATAAATGGGATTAGTGCCCTTATAAAGAGACCCCAGAAAGACCCTTGCCCCTTTCATCATGTGAAAATACAGTGAGAAGGTGCCATCTCTGAACCAGAAAGCAGGCCATCATCACCAGATACATAATCTGCCAGCAGCTTGGTCTTGGACTTCCCAGCCTCCAGAACCATGAGAAATAGATCTCTGTTGCTTATAAGCCACCCAGTTTATGGCATTTTGTTACAGCAGCCCCAAGGTTCTAAGACAGGAATGAAATAACCCATGTGGAGAGAGGCTGCCTGGCATCCTAATGCCCTTTCAGACTGTCCCCATCCTGTCCTGAGCCCTGCCTACATTCTGGCCCTGTGTTCCCCAAAGCCCTCTGGATCCTTCTTAAAGAGTCTGCTTTTCTGTTTATACTGGCTTAAGTTGGTGCTTGCTTCAATTAACCAAGCAAGGCTTTCTGAACCACTTTCTGCCTCTTCATTCCATTCATACAATTAATTGGCTTTTGTGCCAAGGGCTTGCCCTGCAGTAGATACCTATGCAAGTAAGATATGTCCTTGCCCTCCAGCAGCAGATAGGTAACAAAATAGGGGAGTTGGACTTCCGTATTCCTCACTCTTACACAACCCACAATGTACTGATAAGGAGTGCACCAACTGCCAAGGAGGAAGGGGTATGAAGTAGGAGGTAGGGGAAATCTGAGAGCCTTGGCAGAGGAGGGACCATTTGTAGGCCTTGGAAAGTGAGTTGACTTCAGGCAGAAAAATAAAGGGGAGGGGGTGGTGCTTGAGTATAGAGCAACATATTCCAAATTAGGTTCACAGAACACTAATCCCAGAAGGGGTTTTGTGGTATCCATCCTCCCCTTCTTTCTTACCCATAGACCTCAGATTCCATTCAACTGATAATGTGCTCCTTAGAAATACTCACTCTCCCAGGCTCCTTTGCAGCTACAGTGATCAAGTGACATACTTCTGGCCAATGAGATGTAAGCAGAAGTCAGCTGGAGGATGCTTCCAGGATATAAAGGTTCAAACTCACCTTTGCACCTTGCCTTCTCCTTCTTCCTGCCTGGAATGTAGCTGTGGTGCCTGAAAGGGCTGTGGTCGTTTTGCAACCATCAGGATGAAAGCTACATGTTAAGGAGGGCAGAGCAGGAAGCTGGAAGGAGTCTGGTTTCCCAGTACCATGACTGAGCCACCACATCAGCCCTGGACTGCTTATTTCTGTACTGGTTCCTGGCCACTACTGAGGGAGGTGGTTCTCTTATTTGCAACTCAACACATTTCTAACCAATGCAATGTTTAATGATAAAAGAGTTCTAAGGACCAAATCAGTTTGTGTATACCAATTTCCACTGTCAGAGATTCACGAAATAGATTATTACAGGTTCTGAGAAACCTTAACTTGAAGATCACTGTCTAACCCAATGTTTCCCAAAATGTTTGTTCACCAGCACCTCCACTGCCAGGATGCCAATGGGCATGCCATGGAACACACTTCAGGAAACAAGCTATAGAGAAAGGAGTATGGGCTTCTGAGTCAAGAAAGATCTGGGTTATAATGCTGTGTGGCTTCAGGCATCTCACATAACCTCTCTGAGCCTGAGGTTCCTACTCCATAAAATGAGGGAGGGACATTACAGGTTACAGGTAATCCAGGTAAAGTGCTCGGCACTGTCTGTGGCTCCTAGTCAGTCGTCAACGATTCTTATTAGCTGCTAGGATCATGTTTTGGAAGGAAGATAGCATCAGAGACGGAAGACCCTGGTTTGAGTGATGGTTTGCCACTTCCTTTCTCTGTGACCCTGGGCCAGTGACTGCACTTCTCCGAACCTCCGTGTTCTGAATGGCAGAGGAGGAATTATAATGTCTACTTGGGCAAAAGGAGATATGTGGAAAAGCCTGGCCCTGGGAGGACATTCCCCTAGTGCAGGAGCCCAGAGCTCTGCCACCAGACCCTGCCTCCAGTCCCTGCAGGCCACCCCTCTGCCCCAAAAAGGCTACAACATTTGGCTTCTGCCTTTTCATTTGTAAGGCGTCTGCCTCGCCTCCCTGCGCACTTGTCTATCTTCCCTCAGGGATCGCCACTGAACCCTCCTGGTTGCTCCCCTGTGCAGAGCCTCCACTTCAGCCAGCTCTGTCTCCTCATCAGTCACACCTGCAGTGCCCAGTGCAGCCTCCCAGCCTTGGCTCAGGCCAGGGTCCCCTCCAGCCCTCCCAGGCAGCCACATTAAGAGGCTCAAACAAAAGCACAGGTGCGTGGCCTGAAGACCCAGACTGCATCTTCACGCTGTGTGCGAGGCCTTGGGGAAATGGCTTCCCCTCTGAGCCTCAGTTTCCTCCTCTATAAAAAGAAGGGGTTGCAACAAATAGAATTGAAAATGAAGCTGATAAGACTTGCTTCACAGAGTTGTGAGGAAGATTAAATGAGGAAAAAAAGCATATCTATACGTGCATTAATGATAACATATAATATTCATTGGTTACTATTATTTACATTTTATTTTCCCAGCCTTACTTTTGAGGCCTTTCATTCTCCTTAGTTATCCTCTCCCCTCTTCAGAGTGAGCTTGACTTTTTATTTGACATGTGCTGAGTGTTAACTGTGTGCTGGGTACACTGTTTGTATTATCTTATTTCATCTTCCCCCAAATTCTATGAGGTAAATCCTCTTTTTCTTCCTATGTTCCAGTTAAGGAAACAAGCTCAGAGAGGCTAAGTCATTGCCTTGGGTCAGATGGCATATATATAGCAGATCTGAGGCTCGAATCCAGGTATTCTGGTGTTAAAGCTTATGCTTCTAACTACAGCACTATCCTGCTTCCCTACTGGCTGTCAAAACCTGTCTATCAATCCTGACTCCAGGCAAATGAGGCAGATATTAACTTGCTCTTCTGTCTCAGGAACAGATCTCATGCCATATTAGTCATTGACATGTTAGTGTGAACTGAAACCTACTTTCTGAAGTTATTTTCTGACTCATCTCAGGCAGAGGTCCCTGCTGCCTCCTTTGTGCCCCCAAATGTCATGTAATTCCCCAGCTTAGCCTTGCCATGCTGCATGGGACTGGTACCTGTCTGTCCCTCTGAACTGAATTTGTGGATTGGTCAAGGATTATATGTATTCATCTCAGTGTCCCCAGTGACCAACACAGCACCTGCCACTAAGCAGACACCCAATTAAATCTGATGAATGAACAAATGAAGTGAGTTAATCATACCTCCTAATGAAAGCCATATGCATACGTGAATCTTGAGGCAGTTTTCATTTTAGTGAAATGACAGTGATACGTACTTAGAGTCAGGGCTGGTCCTACCAGGAAGGGGCTATAAATTAGGGAGCCCCCAAAGTTCCCTTCTATTCCCAGAAATGCTCCCTCACCTCATTGCTGCTCACTGTTCTAGCTTTCCTTTCACTGTGGGCAGACTTTCCTTCCCCTGGAAAGCCCTCTCCCTTCCTTTAAACTTCTGTTCAAGTCCCACCTCCTTCCAGAAGTCCTCCACCCAAATCCTGATCCATCCCCCTTGTCTCTGAACTCCTGGGTTCGATTGCAGCTCATTTTGTAGCCAGACACTAACAGAAACTAACCATGTATTAAACACGGAACACATCGGAAGGCTCTTGAGCAGTGCTCAGAGCTGATGCGAAGGCGGGAGACCCAGGCATAGGAGATGCACAGGGGTGAGGGAAGCCAGGTGTTCCGTCCCCAGCTGGATCCACACTGCAGGGATTACCTGGTGAGGTGGCCACCACTGGCCCTGGGCCTTGCTGCGAGGATGAGTACAGAACTGCCCTTACTTCTTCTCATCACTCACTTATAATCCGCCTCCAGCTTGGAAGAAGCAAAGGGGCCAAGCTTAGATCAGATGTCCACGTCCTCGGCGCAGCAAGGTGGGGCTATGTTCTGTACTGGGCCACACACCAGGGTGTGTTGCACAAATGCAGCAAGGGGTTGGGACCACGGCAGTCCAACCCTCTGGCTGCCCAGCCTTCATGCCCATCCCTCTGCTGTTCTCATGGTTTGCTGGGGCATGAGAAGTGAGCACATGCAAGAGCTTTTTAGGAGGCAAACTCAGCAAGGCTTGCAGATGAATTGGATATGGGATGAGGGGAAGTACTAAAGCCGCCTGCTGGGTTTCTGGCCTGCAGAGCTAAGGGGATGGAGATGTCATCAGAGGTGGGACCACTCAAAGAGGACTTAGTGTTGGAAACAGGTCAATAGCTCACTCTCCGTACACCCCCTCCAAAGCTCCCAGACTCACCTCTTCACCCAGAGCAGTTTCTCCTGGCTCTGCTCCATGCTGTCCTCTGGCCACACCTCTTTACCAGGCCACTATTTCCCATTTTAGGTTCCCTCTTCCTCAGCAAGGTCTCTCTAGCTTCAGCCATTGGTGCTTTTTCTTTCTTTAGCAATATATAGCCTGTAATCCCAGCACTTTGGGAGGCCAGGGCAGGTGGATCACTTGAGTCCAGGAGTTCAAGACCAGCATGGGCAACCTGGCAAAATCCCATCTCTATAACAACAACAAAAAAAAATTAGCCAGGCATGGTGGTGTGAGCCTGTAGTCCTAGCTATTTGGTGAGGCTGAGGTAGGAGGATCGCTTGAGCCTGGGAGGTCAAGGCTGCAGTGAGCCAAGATCGCACCACTGCATTCCAGCCTGGGTAACAGAGCAAGACCACATCCCAAACAAACAAGCAAACAAAAAACAATACATATAGGCCGGGCACAGTGGCTCACACCTGTAATTCCAGAGCTTTGGGAGGCTGAGGTGGGAGGATTGCTTGAAGCCAGGGGTTGGAGGTTGCAGTGAGTTGCAATCGTGCCACTGCACTCCAGCCTGGGCAACAGAGTGATACTGTCTCAAAAAAAAAAAAAAAAAAAAAGGCCAGGCATGGTGGTGCAAGCCTGTAATCCCAGCACTTTGGGAGGCCCAGGCGGGTGGATCATGCGGTCAGGAGTTCGAGAGCAGCCTGGACAACATGGTGAAACCCCATCTCTACTAAAAATACAAAAAGCTGGGCACGGTGGTGCGTGCCTGTAATCCCAGCTACTTGGGAGGCTGAGGGAGGAGAATCGCTTGAACCCTGGAGGTAGAGGTTGCAGTGAGCCAAGATTGTGCCACTGCACTCCAGCCTGGGCAACAGAGCAAGACTCCATCTCTGGGGAAAAAAAATCCCACATTGTACTTTATTGCGTGTCTACCATGCACCTGGCATTGTGCTGGGGGCTGAACTCACCTCCCACCCATCCTGCTTATGGGCTGGTGAGGCAGGCGCGAGCTTGCTCATCACAGGCAGAAACTCAGGTCCAAAGCTTCGAAAGAAACTCACCCAAAGGTTCACAGCCACCCCACAGCAGGGGCTGGACTCAGCCTCACATCTTTGTCCCTTGTCCCAACACAGCCCACCCCACTTGGGGCTGCCTCTCTACAGGCCCTGGGAAGAGAAGCTTTTTCTAATTGGCTAATTCTGTGGAGAAAGTTGAGGGGGTGTTTGGCAGGTAGGGATTGGCGTGAGAGAGGGGTGATGGAGTTTGGCTTCATTCTGGGACCCCCAGGCCAGGCTTCCTTCTGGTGGTGCTTCCCCCCTAGGAAGAGAAAGCATGAGGCCACTTGCACAAAGCCCTCTCTGAAAGCAGCTGCCCAGGCTACCAGAGCCTGCTCTAGAGACAGGCGCCTGAACCCCCAGCAGGGCCAGCTCTGGGGGGCAGGGAAAGGGCCCTGCTCTCCCTCTCTCATCCCCACATCTTAATGCCAGAGCAGGGGCCATAGGGAGAAAGGGGGACTCTGTAACCTGTACAGCATTGAGGGCCCCTTAGGATGGTCAGAGTGGAGAGGGGAGGATGGGGAGAGGAAACCAGAGAGGGATGGAAGTGGCTCCCCACCTCCCTGTCCTGTCTCCCTCCCTCCCTCCCTCTTCTTTCCCTTCAGAGTGTAGGAGCCCAGGGCCCCCTGCGAGGTCACAGTGCTGAGCCACACTACCTGGCTCCAGGCTGCGGCAGGGGGCCTGGTGGGGCTGGTTTGTGTCCATGTCCAGTGTGTGTCAGGGGCAGGGGCAGGGGCAGCTGCCAAGCTGTCTTCCCAACTGCAGCTTCCTCCAGAGCCCGCACCTGCCCTGAGAGGCCTGACGGTTCCCTCAGGACACTGAAGAGCCTGAAGATGCAGCTGCTACCTTGATACGAATCTCTCCCAGCCCACAGCGTCACCATGTGTTCTCTGTAAGTTATGCTTTAAGGTAAGACCTTCTATTTGGACTCAGTGACGTGTGTTAAGCACAAAGCAGCTGCCAGGCTCCCTGCACACACCCATTTGTGGAGTCTGCCAAGGAGGCCAGGGCTGGCGAAGGATTTTCCCATGCAAAGGAGGACTCTGCAACCGGAGCAACAAGGCCAGGCCCCAGAGGCACTGTGCTGGGCCGGGTGTCACTTGGCACCTTTGCTCTCCCCTGAGGTTCAGAACTGCTTTTCCCAGAACCCCCTTCTCTGTAGGGTTCAAGTTGGCAAGATCTGCAAGGTGGAAGTGAAGTGCAGGGTGTGGGGCCAGGCCAGGGACACGCACAGAGCAGTCCTGGGGCCCTGGCTTGTCCCCGCCCCGGCAGCAAACAGCTCCTGTTTCTGACTGCTGACCCTACCACCCATCAGCAACCCCCAGGCTACCACCAGGTGCCTCCACAGGGTCGCGGTCTTCCAGGCCTCCTCACGAGCTCTCCCTCCACAGCTCCAAAGGCCAGGGCCTGAAACCCAAAGAGGCCCAGGGAATGAGCGGCCGAGCTGGAGTAGGGCGCAGGCAGGTCGTGGGGTGTAGTGGCCACAACACAGACAGACAAATCCCAGCCCCGTCACTTACCTGCCTGTAAGAGCTCAGCGGGGTCACGGCTCCCCATGGAGCCTCAGTTTCCCCATCTGAAAAATGCGGGTAATAGTCTCTGTCTACAGAGTGGATGTGAGGGTTTGAGATCCTGTCCCAAAGCACCTGGCCATGGAAGGTACCCCACTCAATGGCACACTTCACAATGACCTCCTGTCATAGAAACACTCATATTACCTGTTTTCTAGAACATATGCCCTTTGCACATGAATGTACATTTAAAAAATAATAATGAAGAAAAATGAAACTTGAACTCCAAGTCTCTGCTGCACCCCAAGCCCAGCTTCCTGAAAGCCTGCTCCCTCTCAGAGGAACTCACTGAGTTCCTACAGCTGGTCTGAAGCCTTCTTTACACTTGGGTCTAAGAAATGTCCCAGTCCTTCAGTTTTCTAAATCAAGCTCACCTGTATCCCCATGCCTTCCATCATACCCTCTTTACAAGGGCCAATTTCTTTCTTCTTCTTGTTTTTTTTTTTTTTTTTGGAGACAGGTCTCACTCTGTCGCCCAGGCTGGAGTACAGTGGCACGATCTTGGCTCACTGCAACCTCCACCTCCCAGTTTCAAGTGATTCTCCTGCCTCAGCCTCCCAAGTAGCTGGGATTACAGGCATCCACCACCACACCCGGCTAATTTTTGTGTTTTTAGTAGAGACGGGGTTTCACCATGTTGGCCAGGCTGATCTCGAACTCCTGACCTCAAGTGATCTGCCCACCTCAGCCTCCCAAAGTGCTAGGGTTACAGGCGTGAACCACCGCGCCCGGCCCACAAGGGCCAATTTCTAGAGCATTTCTGCAGCACTCTATATCCCCACCCCTTCTTCAATCCTACAAGAAGTTGCTCATGGACATGGTGTCCCCGGACACGGGGCAGGGCCGAGCCCGCAGCCCAGGCTGTGACATTGACATTGATGCTGCCCCTTCCTCTGCAAATGTCTGCTACAGGACCTCTGGTCCCTGCAGCATGGAGCCAGCTACTGATATGTTCCAGTCTGCTGGCTGTGCCCAGAGCCACCAAAGACCCCTGTCCAGTCCCCTGACCCCCACCACCAGCCCAACAAAGCCCTGCCTACACTGGGAAGCAGGCACAGGACCTCATCTCCGGAACTCACAACCTCCTCATCTCCTCTCCCAGCAGAGCATCCAGAGCCACCATCTTCTTCCAGGTACTTTTTCACCCTCTCCCTGATCCTGAGGGCACCCTATCCCCCCAGGCCTGCCCGCACCCCAGGAAAAGCCAGATCCACCCTAAGATGACCAAATCTGGTGGCAGCCCCCAAAACACAAACGCTGTCACTCTTGCTCACCCCTCACCCACCTCTGCCCCACCCTAGCACTCAAAGGCTTGGATTTCCCTTTCCAAAAAGAGGGACTGAGATGCTGCTTTCTTTTTCCTCCATCACAAAACTAAACTATGATCTTAAATATCTTTTTCAACAATTCACTTTGTAACCTACACACTCGGGCCCCTGGGGCCCAGCAGCCTGCCCAAGATCCTGGAGTTCCAGAGAAAGAGCTGCTGCCCTGCTAGCTGGCCACCAAGTGCCCAGCCCCCAAAGGTGGACCTAGCTCCCCTCTCAGATCGGACTCACTCTCTGTGATTTGTTAACGGTGACACTAACATGAGTTTGCATTCATTGCTCTGACAAGGGTCACGTCCAAAGTGGAATGGGTGGGAACAAACGATTCAAAAATCCATTAGGAAGTGAGCCCACAGGTGGCAGAGTGACTGTGTGCTTTATCGTTCACCTGGGATATCATCTATACTTGGTAGGGTGACCGGATGATGTATTTTCTGAACAGAGACACTTGTAAGCAAGAACGAGGGGTCATTAGTAATTACGCCGGGCAGCAGGTGTAAATCAGGCTTTCCCCAGGTGCCTTGGACATGTGGTCACCCATTAATTGGAAACTGGGACCCATTTTTTTTCTCTCATTAGCTCCAGTGAAAGTCTGGGCAAGTTTCATGGTTTCCAATGCAGAAATGAAGAAACGGAAGTTACAAGCAGGGAGGTGATGTGCCCAAGGCTGGGCAGAGGTTAGGGCCCTTCCCGCTGGGCTCCGTCCTCTGCAGCCCTTGTGGCTGGCCCAGCCCCTCAACACCGTGGCTCACAGCTTACTTCATGTCCAGAGAACCTACAAGGGGTATACCCCTCAGGGCAGTTCCCAGCTGCAGGGCCAGAAAGGGATTCTGGAACTCTGGAGGCTGAAGACACAGGTATCTTTATGATCTAGGTGAGGAGAAACCCTGGCCAGAGACAAGGGGTTGGATGAGATGACCTCTGAGGACATCTACAGCTGTAGAAGAGGAACCAGGTCCCCACCTGGACCTTCGTGCTGCATTGTGCCGAATAACCACACGAGGGCGCCCTCGCACCAACAAAGAAACATGCCTTCAAACGTTCTCCCAAAGCTAGAGCAAAGGCCCTTTCACTTTTTGTTACCTGTTAAGTTTTAATTATTTTTCATTTTGAAATAATGTCATACATGCAGAAAAGTTGCAAGTACAGTACAAGTAATTCTCCCCCTCTCCCCGAACCATTAAGAGTAACTTGCTGAAATCACTCCCCAGGTTCGCCAAATTCTTCTTCTTTTTTTTTTTAGATGGAGTCTCGCTCTGTCGCCCAGGCTAGAGTGCAATGCCACAATCTTGGCTCACTGCAACCTCTGCCTCCTAGGTTCAAGTAATTCTCCTGCCTCAGCCTCCAAAGTAGCTGGGATTACAGGTGCCCACCACCACGCCCGGCTAATTTTTGTATTTTTAGTAGAGACAGGGTTTCACCATGTTGGACAGGCTGGTCTCAAACTCCTGACCCCAGGTGATCCACCCGCCTCGGCGCCCCAAAGTGCTGGGATTACAGACGTGAGCCACCACGCCTGGCCACCAAATTCTTTAGTGCCTGTTTCCTGTAAATAAAGTTATCTTCTAACTAACCTCTCTATAGCCATCAAAATCAGCAAATAAACAGTGAAGCATCACTGCCACATAATCTCCAGGTGCCGCACTCTTTTGCTATTTTCCCCATGATGTTCTTTGTAGCAAAGAATGCAGGTCAGAATCATGCTTCTCGTAGTTGTCAAGTCCCTAGTCGGCTTCTGTTTACAACAGCTCCTTGGCATTTCCTTGACGTTCCCACCACCGCGCTATTGTGGGATGTCCCTCAGTCTGGGGTTGTCTGATGTTTCTCATGACTAGATTCAGGTCCTGCATCTCTGGCGGGAATTCCGCAGGGCTGTTCTGTGATGCTGTCTCTTTGCTGCAGCCCACAGGCGGGGCAGGGTTTCCATCTGTTCCATTCCTGTTGATGTCCATCCCGATCACTCGATGAGGGTGGCATCTGCCAGACTTCTCCCTGAGACTTATTCTTTCACTCTTTGTAATTGGTATGTATTTTCGTGGGAGGCCCTTTGATACTATGTAACTATCCTGTTCAATTTATTCCTTTATTTATTCATGTGAATATGGACTCATGGTTTCTTATTTTACTCAATTGATTAAAACCTGTTACCGACATTACATATTTTGGTGCTACCAATGGGAGCCCCTTTGGGGTGGTGCCTGTGCCCTTTTGACATGTCCCCATCATTCTGTGAGCACTTCCTTGCTTTCTGGCCCCACAAGATGCTCCACACTCATCTTGCACTTTCTCTGCCCCAGTTCTGAACCAGTCGTTTCTCCAGGGAGTCCTGGTCTACAAGGCATTTCAGAGATCTTCAAGGGAAGCTCAGACCTAGATGCCCAAGTATCCAGAGAGGCGCCTGTGGGACCTCTGCACTTGCTGCCCAGGGCTGCCTCAGGACTCCGCTCCTTGTATTCTGATGCAGTGCCCCTTGGCTGTCCCAGCAATGACTCAACCAGGCCCAATGGCAGCTCGTGCTGCAGCTCTGAAAGGCACAGTAACCCTTGGAAGCAACCACATCATGCTGACTCTGCAGACGCATGGAGTGCATGAGCTGTGGGGCCATGGTGGCCTCCATCTAGATTTCAGAAGATGTCATGTGATAGCCTGAGGGCCTAGATAGAAACCTGCCACGGGGGCAGAGCTGCCATAGCCACCACAGAAAGTCCCACTAGTGCAATGCCTACTGGAGCCATGAGGGTGGAGCCACTCCTGAGACCCCAGAATGACAGAGCTACCAGTGTGCAACACATTCCCAGGAGGGCTGCAGGCACAAAACTCCTATCCATAGAGCCGCATTGTAGGCTGAGCCCAGCAAAGCATAAGAGTGGGGCTGCCCAAGGCCTTGGGGGCCCAATGCTACTCCAGTATGCTCAGAAGTTGGGACATGGAGTCAAAGATTATTTTCCACTTTAAGATTTAACATGCACCCTGTTGGGTAGTGGACTTACTTGGGACCAGTTACCTCTCTTTTCTTGCCTATTTCTCCCTCTTGGAATGGCAATGTCTATCCTATGTCTGTCCTACCATTGTATTTTCGAAGCACATAACTTGTCTAATCTCATAGGCTCACAGCTGGAAAAGAACTTGTTTCAGAATTCATCATGCCTTGAGTTTTACCCATATCTGATTTAGATGAGACTCTGGACTTTTGGGGCTATTGTGATGGAATGAAATTTGTATGTGAGGACATGAATTTTGGAGGCCAAGGGCAGAATTCCGTGGTTTGAATCTGTCTCCCAAATTTCATGTGTTGGAAAGTTAATCCTCAGTGCAACAGTGTTAAGAGGTGAGACCTTTAAGAGGTGATTAAGCTGTGAGGGCTCTGTTGTCATGAATGGATTAATGTTGTTATCATGGGATTGGGTTTATTATCGTAGGAGTGGTATCCTTATCAAAAAATCAGCTCAGCCCCCTTCCTTCTCTTTCTCAAGTGCTCTCTCACCCGTGTGCTGCCTCCCACCATGTTATATCAAGGCAAGAAGCCCCTTGCTAGATGCACACCCTTGATTTTAGATCTCCCAGCTTCCAGAACCATGAGCCTTTTTTTCTTATTTTTTTTTTGGGGGGGGACGGAGTCTTGCTCTGTCACCCAGGCTGGAGTGCAGTGGCGCAATCTCGGCTCACTGCCAAGTTCCGCCTCCCAGGTTCATGCCATTCTTCTGCCTCAGACTCCAGAGTAGTTGGGACTACAAGCGCCCGCCACCACGCCCGGCTAAATTTTTTTTGTATTTTTTAGTAGAGATGGGGTTTCACCGTGTTAGCCAGGATGGTCTCTATCTCCTGACCTCGTGATCTGCCCGCCTCGGCCTCCCAAAGTGCTGGGATTACAGGCATGAGCCACTGCGCCCGGCCAATAAATTTTTATTCATTATAAATTGCCCAGTCTCAGGTATTCTGTTAAAGCAACAAAACATAGACTCAGACACTGGACCACCCCAGACCCCCAGCTCTAAGAACACACCTACCTACGTTATGCTGCTCCACCTAATGGCTTTTGAACCATTGAGAGGAAGAAAGGAAGTGAAAAGAAAGAGCTATTTTTATAATTTTTTCATAGGATCCTGTTCTTATTTCATGATTATAACCTCATCTGTTAAATTAAGTGTATCCTAAAGGCATCTTCTTACATATTTTAAGTTTGACCTACAGGTTTCTCTGTACATAGTAAACTGCAGCCTAATTGGATGTGTAAACAGACTGTAACCTACTCTTGTGCCAATCACCAAGTTTTGGCCAATTAAAGATGGCCAACTGTTCAAACCATGTTTATATAAGGCAAATGCCAAGCTGTAACCAATCCAGCTGTTTCTGTACCTCACTTCCATTTTCTGTACATCACTTTCCTTTTTATGTCCATAAATCTTCTTTGACCAAAAGACGATGCTGGAACCTCTCTAAACCTGTTCTGGTTCCAGGGCTGCCTGATTCATGAATTGTTCCTTGCTTGATTGAACTCTGTTAAGTTTAATTTGTTGAAGGTTTTTCTCATAGCACATCTCATCTATTTCTGGAGTAATAACAGGTTTTCCTTGTTTATTTTGTAATTTCTTCCCTTGCAGAGCCTTATTCCTCCAAATTGCTCTATGTGTCTACATAGAGATCTTTCATGTTAGAGGCTGTCTTCAGCTGCCTGTGAATCTCTGGCTGTGGGCTCATGTGTGATGATGAGGAACGAGCCAGCTAGCTGGAAGTGGGTCGTCAACTGCCGGTGCCCTTGTAAGGAGGCCTGCCGGGTCACCTAGTTGGGGAGCTCCTAAGTCAGCATCCCTTTCTTTTTGAGGTGCTCAAATTCTTCAGGAAGGACTATTCCAGTCTCCTGCCTGAAAGGAGAAGCCTGGCTGCCAGGGCTTGGGTGGAGAATAGGGGTGGAGGGCTAGGAGGGAGGTGGTGTCAGCACCAACACGATACACTCACTCAATTCTCCAGCAGGTGATATGGGACCTCTGCCCTCAACTTTTGCTGGTACCCATCTGTCAAGAGACCCTCCTATATTACCCCTTCAAGAAAATAACCCTCCAATCTTTGAGGAGAGTGAGAGATCTAGCTGTAGACATCAATTTATTTAGAGGTAGAGAATCTGAGATCTGTCTTTTTCTTAAACAGACTTTCAGTCAGTTCCCTTATTTAGCCCCTCTTCATTTCCACTTCCAGAGGCATCTGGAGCCTCCAGTTTCTGAGCCTTCTAAAAATTCTGAATGTAATCCTGGTTGACTCTTGCTTTTCCCACTACTGGGTAAGTATTCAATTTTCTTGGGTTTCATTTACAGTGGCCCATCTGCTTTCCATCTTCCAATATTTTGTTGCTGTTGTTTCTTCTGCTTCCCAATCTTTACAGATATATAGATATATTTAAAGCCACTATTTACTGTTTTTCTAATGAGTTCTGAGAGGCAGCAAAAGTAGATGTGGTTGTTCAGTCATCTACTTTTCTAGTCCTAAGGACAGACTGACTCTTTAAAAAAATTTTTTTCCTTTTATTTTTACTTGACACATAATAACTGCACGTATCTATGGGACACAGAATGATATTTCAATACATACATACAATGTGTAATGATCAAATCAGAGTAATTAGCATATGCATCACTTTAAACATTTAGTCTTTCTTTGTGTTGTGAACATTCAAAATCCTCTCTTCTAGTTTTTTGAAAATATACACTAAATTATTGTTAACTGTGTTCACCCTACAGTGCTACAGAACCTTAGAAGGTATTCCTCTCTAGTAGTTGTAACTTTGTATCCATTAACCAACCTCTCCTCTACTCTTCCCAGCCTCTAGTAACCACAGTTCTACTCTCGACTTCTACCAGCTCATTTTTAAACTCCCACATATGAATGAGAACTTGCAGTATTTATTTTTCCATGCGTGACTTATTTCACATAATGTAATGTCCTCCAGGTTAATCCATGTTGCTGCAACAGAAAGGATTCTATTCTTTCGTAGTTCAATATATTCCATTGTGTGTGCCACATTTATCCATTTATCTGTCTATGGACATTTAGGTTGATCCCATATCTTTGCTATTGCGAAAAGTGCTTCAATCCAGTAAACATGAGGGTGCAGATATCTCTTCAATATAGTGATTTATTTTCCTTTGGATAAATGCCTACTAGTGAGATTGCTGGATCATATGGTAGTTCTATTTGTAGGTTTTTGAGGAAGCTCCATACTGTTCTCCATTGTGGCTTTACTAGTTTATATTCCCACGAACAGTGTGTAAGAGTTCCCTTTTCTCCACATCCTTGCCAGTATTCATTATTTTTTGTCTTTTGTTAGCATGATAGCCATTCTAACTTGGTGAAGTAATATCTCATTGTGGTTTTGATTTGCATTTCCCTGAGGATTAGTGATGCTGAGCATATTTTCATATACTTCTTGGCCATTTGCGTATCTTCTTTTGAGAAATATCTATGCAGGTTCTCTGATCATTTTAAAATCAGATTTTTTTTTTTGCTGTTGTGTTGTTTGAGTGCCTTGTATATTTGGTATATGAGTCCCTTACTGGATGAATAGTTTGCAAATGTTTTCTCCCATTCTACAGGTTGTCTCTTCACTGTGGATTATTTCCTTTGCTATACAGAAGCTTTTTTGTCTGATATATTCCCTCTTGTCAATTTTTGTTTTGGTTGCCTGTGCTTTTGAAATCTTACTCATAAAATCTTTGCCTGGACCAATGTCCTAAAGCATTTCTTCTATGTTTTATTCTAGTAGTTTTGTAGTTGTGGGTCTTACATATAAGTCTTTAATCCATTTTGATTTGATTTTTGTATATGGTGAGATAGGAGTCTAGTTTCCTTCCCTTACATGTGGCTATCCAGTTTTCCCAGCACCATTTATTGAAGAGGGTGTTCTTTCCCCAATGTGTGTTCTTCGTGCCTTTCAGACTGACTTTTTGATTGCCATTTGTGTTCATCCCAGCTCCTCAGCTGGACTGTAAGGCTTTGGCTAGACATCTGGGAGAAACTTGGTACCTGCTTGTTGAACAGAAGTGTCCTTTCCACAAAGGATTTGGCCAAGAAGGGTCCTCCCAGCTCAGTGCCACCTCCTCCAGGAAGCCTTCCCTGACCACACCACCTGGAAACACTTTGTCATTTAATCATTCCTTTAACATGCCACAAATTAAAGTGGCCCTAGCCAGGACATCCATCCCAAAGGCCTGCTGACGTCATCCTGTCCCTGGAGACACTATAACCATCCCCAGGCTGCTTCTGAGCCCTGGGCAGCCTTCTTCAGGGTCATGATGGTGCCAAAGAATGGGCTGAGCTTTGGGGCAACCATGACTGCATTAGCTCCCAGCGTGACTACTCCCTTGTGTGCCCATGGGCAGGCTTCCAACTGCCATGCCCACAAATGTAAGATGGGAATAATTAGTACTGTTCTTCCCCTGCTCCTGTTTCCAAGTGTTTCTCAGCACCTGAGTGATTGCACGGGGGTCACGTGACTCATTCTGGCCAATGGCTTCTGAGCAAAAATGATGTATGTCATTTCTGGGCTGGCTCATGTAATCACTGATGCAAGGCCCTCCAAGCCTTTTCTCTGCCATGGGGACCAGCCGTGTTTCTGATGGCAGCTGCTCTGCCAGTCTGGGTTGCAGAGTAAGAACAAAGAGGACGTGGAACAGAAGTCCCCGCCAGCCTTCAAAAGTCATAAGTGAGAGACAAACCTGGTAGAGGCCATGGAAATGAGAGGTTGCTGGAGCATAACTTAGCTTCCTTCACTGACACACCTGGTGGAGCTGTAAGGAGTCAGTGGTGACCTACGTGAACCCGCACAGGGCTCTGCCTGGCACTACGCAGGTATTCAAGAAATGTTATCTTGTTGGTGGCTCCAGGAGACCTGAGAGGCAGAGACTGTGTGACTCAGGCAGATGTTCCACATCCAGACACAAGAGTCAAAGGTCACTGAGGGGGTCGACAGGGGCTCCTCAGGGATAAATAAATACACACTTATTCTGCTCCCAACTCCGGGCTGGGCTTAACCAATGGGTACTGTGCAACCGCCTCTCCGAGGAAGGGAGACTCTCACTGAGTCGATTGATGGGCAGGGGAAAGGCGTGTGATGGGAAGAGAGGGTACGTGATGGCACAGGGGAGACTATGGGGATTGCAGGCTTGCCCCATCCCCACAGCAGAAGGGCAGTGGCAGAGACCTGGGTGAGTGGCAGTGCCCTTTCTGGCTTTTTAACACCTGACTGGAGCTCTCAGACAGGGTGTCCCCACCACTGCCTCACCCAACAGGCTGAGCACAGGCACCTGAAATTAGCCCCATCATCACCGTTAACTGGCAGTTTGACCCTGGGCCTCAATTTCCTCATCTGTAAAATGAGGATCATATACACGCTTGCCCTGTGTACCCCACAGGAGCCCTGTGAGACTCAAATATGAAAATGGGTATGACAGGCCTTTTAAAACATGGCAGTTCTTTGAGAATGCAAGTTTATCTCAGAAAGTTAAACCTTACCCTTCCCACGGAGCTGAGCAGAGCAGATCATTTTATCCCCATTTCAGAGACAAGGAAACAGAGGCACAGAGGTTAAGTGACTTGCTCAAGGTCCCACAACCGATGGGTGGCAGAGCTGGGGTCACGATCTGGGTCCTGTGAGTCTGAATCTAGTCTCTGCTTCCCCAAGTCATCTCCCTACAAAAACCCCCATGGAAAGAAAATCTCTGTGGATCTGAGCCCACTGGAAACGACTTCCCCAGACCTCAGGATCCATTCTTCTGGAAGCAGGTGAGGAGACACGACCCACAGGTACAGATAGGAGTCCTGCCTGTGGCTAACCTGACGCCATGGTGTTCAGGGGACAGAGTGAAGTCCATCATGGCCCGAGGCTGGAGTTGAACAATATGGAGCAGAAACAGCTCACTGGCTGCACCTTCTCACAGTGTCAGGCTCTTTCTGATCATGAAAGTGGCCTTGCCCTCAATTCCAGATGCCGAGGAGCTGGGCGACTCACAGAGCCCTCAATCTGCAGTTGTTAAACATGTCAGACCTCCATCTGCTTCCCAGTCTCAGCCTCTGTGCAGCCACCTGTGACTACACCTTCCTTAGTCAAAAAGCAAGTCAATATACTGGGGACATTTTGTGGGTAAAAGCTGTTGAAGATGTTGGGGGGCTGTGTGCTTTTTCTGGCATCAGGATCAAGGTGACTAACGCAGGCATGCATAATCATGGGAACAACCCCTCCTACTTAGGCAGCCTTGATAGTCTTCAAACATTTTTGCACACATGATCTTGTTGATCTCTGCAAGTATTTTATAAGGGGGGAAGACAGAAATATTCACCCTGGGGCACAGAGAGGCTTACGGGGGCAGAGACAACAAACAGGTGGAGCTCAAGCCATTCCTCAATTCCTTTGCTAGTGGCAGACATCATTAATCAATCATGCCATTCTTTCCAGTTCATCTGGGATGAGGCCTCAGAACGACTCAATACAACCCTTCAGGCAGCCACTACCAATCGATTAAGGATTGCTATCCTAGGTGTAGTAGATGTCAACTACGTGATCAGCTGGCTGACCTTGGGCAATTCTTACTGGTCTTCCCAATGGAAAAACAGGAAGATGGACTAGAAGTCCTGTGTTTCTGTGGAACGGCCTGTTGATAAGTCCTGTTTCATCCTTCTTTGCTTCTTTCCACACAGTGGTAGCTCAGTATCTTGCTACCTCTTGCATGGAATCCCTTGGTGGCCTCCTTTCTGGGCTCTAGTGCATTGTGGAAACTGTTGCCCGTTTACCCTTCTTAACATTGTCTGCTCAAGAACTTCCACAGGGAGGGTAACATCACATGCCGGGGCCTCTCAGGGGGTGGGGGGTAAGGGGAGGTAAAGCATTAGGACAAATACCTAATGCATGAGGGGCTTAAAACCTAGATGACGGGTTGATGGGTGCAGCAAACCACCACGGCACATGCATGCCTATATAACAAACCTGCAAGTTCTGCACACGTATCCCAGAATTTAAAGTAAAATAATAATAAAAAAAAGAACTTCCAAAGGCTCTCCATGCCCTTCCCAAGAGAGTCCCACTGCAGAGTGGCCATGCTCTGGCCCTTCTCCTCATCTCCAAGGAGATGCCAACTTGGCAACTCAATGCCAAGACTCCTCTTTACCCATCTCAGCTTTCAGCCAAAGGGCACATCCGTTTGTTCCTGTGTGTGGCCCACACTATCCCCATCCCACCCCCAGGCCTTTGCCCATGCTGTTCCCTGTGCCTGGGGGGGCCTGCCCCCACCACCATTCCTCATGTCTGCTTCTCAAAGCCTCCTCCATCTTAAAGGCCGTCTTAGCCAATGCTACCACATGCTTGACAACTTCAATGAATTTTCCACAGCAGGGGGTACCCACTCCCTCCTCTAAAATATTAGTGCATTTTTTTTCTCTTTCCACATGCCTGTTCCTGCCCCTCCCTCAACCTTCTGACTTACTCACCTAGGAAACTCCAGGTGACTCACAGCCAGCACTCTGGGCAACAAACAGGAGATTTGCCTTCCTTTCCAATAGCAGTCATGATGGAGGCATTTCCCGAGACCTACTATGCACAAGATGCCAGGGTGGTGGGGAGGAGCATCTGGCAGGGGTTCTTGGCAGCCACTGGAGTTCTTTCTCCCTAGGAGGGATGCAGCTATCAGAGGGGTGGCTTTAGTTCTGAAGGGAGATGGGCTTTGCAATGTCTGCACTTCTGAGGGGTATGAGGAGAGGGAAGAGAAAGACTGAGGCCAATGAGGGAACACAGCTCCTTTCTTCTCTCTAGAAAGCCCACGTCTTCCTCCTCTCCAGGAACCATCACTAACCATGCACTCTTACAGAGAACTTGCTGGAGAGAGTGAGGACTCAGACCCTGCCTTAACCATAGGAACAAAAGTGACAGACACTCACAGGCCTTAGTGCCTGTGCTCAGGCTATTCCTACTATCGGGGCTGTACTTCCACTCCCTCTCCTCAACCCCTTCTAGGTCCTCCCAGCTCAGTGCCACCTCCTCCGGGAAGGCTTCCCTGACCACCCCACCTGGAAATGGCCTGTGCGCGTGGACTTCCTTAGCCCTTTAGCCTCTGGTAGAGTATTCAGCCAGTCCCACCTCCCTGTCGTCACTTATGTTGAAGAGACACTGCCATCACCTAGTTCCATAAGGCCTTTGAGGCTAAGGTCTGTTTCTGAGCCTCCCTGACTCCCCTGGGCCTAGACATGCTGACACATTGGGCACCCAGAAAAGTCTGCCGTGCAGAATGATCAGTGAGCACCAGGCGTGAGGCAGAGGCTCTGGAGGATGTCTCACGGTGTCCTTTCTGGGAATTTGTCTAACCCTTGCCCTACCTTCCAGGGGAAATGGCCTGGAAAAGCCAGCTGGGCCTCAGAGAGCAGGAGAAAAAGATTTTGGCATCCTCCGCTGCCCCTCCTGGCTGAATACCTTCATGCTGAATCCAAGGGAGTGATCATAAAAACTGGAGCCTCCTTGACTTATTTCTAGGGCCAAATCCAGGTGTCTGGGCTTCCCTTCATACCTGCTCTCACACCTGTGACACCAGTGGGCCTCAGGCTATTTCACCTGGAGTGGGGGGGACCCAAGAAGATGCCAGCTAACTCAGAAGGGCTATGTGGCAGCCCTGGGTTAAATCCTAGCTGTCACTAACCAGCTGGTGACTGTGGGCACGGGGCTTAGTCTTTCTGAGCCTCCATTTCCTTCCTTTATTTTTTACTTTCATTTTTGAGACAGGGTTTGGCTCTGTCACCCAGGCTGGAGTGCAGTGGCACAGTCACGGCTCATTGCAGCCTCCATCTGCTGGGCTCAAGCAATCCTCCCACCTCAGCCTCCCAAGTAGCTGGGACTACAGGTGTGCACCAGCACACCTGTCTAAATGTTGTATTTTTTGTAGATATGGGGTCTCACTATGTTGTCTAGGCTGGTCTTGAAATCCTGAGCCGAAACGATCCACCCACTTCAGCCTCCCAAAGTGCTGGGATTACAGGCATGAGCCACCGCGCCAGGCCCCATTTCCTTCCTTCCTTCCTTTATATTTTTATTATTTATTTATTTATTTATTTATTTTATTTTTGAGACAGTCTTACACTGTCACCCAGGCTGGAGTGCAGTGGCGCCGTCGCTGCTCACTGCAACTTCCGCCCTCCCAGGTTCAAGTGATTTTCCTGCCTCAGCCTCCTGAGTAGCTGGAATTACAGGCACCTGCCACCACGCCTGGCTAATTTTTTGTAGTTTTAGTAGAGATGGGGTTTCACCATGTTGGCCAGGCTGATCTTGAACTCCTGACCTCATGATCTGCCCGCTTCGGCCTCCCAAAGTGCTGGGACTACAGGCATGAGCCACCATGCCCAGCCTCCTTCTTTTAAAATGGAGCTAATAATCACAAGAAGACAAACACTGTAGGATTCTACCCACGTGAGGTTCCAAGAGTAATAAATTCATAGAGACAGAAAATAGGATAGTTACTAGGAGCTGGCGGAAGAGAGGATGGGGAGTTGGTGTTTAGTGGGCCCTGAGTTTCAGTTTTGGGGATGATGGAAAGTTCTGCAGATGGAGGGTGGTGATGGTTGTATGGCAATGTGAATGCTCTTTCTACTGAACTGTACGCTTAGAAATGGTTATGAGGGGCTGGGCGCGGTGGCTCACGCATATAATCCCAGCACTTTGGAGGCTGAGGCGGGCAGATCACGAGTTCAGGAGATCGAGACCTTCCTGGCCAACATAGTGAAACCCCATCTCTACTAAAAATACAAAGAATTGGCCAGGCGTGGTGGCATGCACCTATAATCCCAGCTACTCCGGAGGGTGAGGCAGGAGAATCGCTTGAACCGGAGAGGTGGAGGTTGCAATGAGCTGAAATTGCGCCATTGCACTCCAGGCTGGGCGAAAGAGCGAGACTTTGTCTCAAAAAAAAAAAAAAAGAAAGAAAGAAAAGAAATGGTTATGAAGATAAATTTTTGGTTACATGTATTTTATCCCAGTTAAACATTTTCAAAAATCTTTTAAAAAGAGGAGCCAGTGAGAGCGCTTATCTTTACCTCACGGGGTTGTGGTGGGAATCGATGAGCAGATCCCACCATCACTGGGTCCGGTGTCTGGAATGGAAAGGACACTTAATAAGTCCTGTTCCCTGCCTCCCAGTCCCTTCTCTCGGGAGGGGAGGCCAGGGTCCCTGTGGCTGAGGCTGCAGCGTGTGTCACAAGGCAGTGGCAGTGGCCCAGCTGCCCGCAGTGGAAGTAGTGAGCTCCCCGACAGAGGCAGTGTGCGAGTGGTAGAGGCCAGGCAACTACACGTGGTGGTGGATGTGGGCTCTGAGCTCCCTTCTCACCTGAGAGTTCAGACAGTTTCTCAGCTCGACCTGTCTTGCCCTACCCCGCCACCATCTTCAGTGGCTGCACTAGGGTGTCCTGGCCATTCTGTCCTCTGCCAACCAGACCACGTCCAGGAGCACCCACAACACACCTCCCTGGGCCAGGCAGGCTGTAGGGGCTACAACCAGCCTCCAGGAGCCTATGGTCAGGTGGAGGTGAGCGAGGGAAGGAACAGGGGCAGAAGCAATCAAGACAGGTGGCACCTCCTAGGTCCTGGGTTGGGGACAGAGCAGGGACAGGAGGAGCAAGGTGAAAAGAATGGCTAAAACCGCAGGGCAGACAGGCATGGGCTCCATCCAGCCCTCTAGTCTCTGAGCTGGTCTCTTCCTCTGGAAAGGGACCTGATCATAGCACCCCTTCCATAGGGCTGTGACAATAGACGACACAATGCAGAAAGCGCTCAGAGAACAGCAGACCCTCAACAAATGGTGATGGATGTCGATTGTTAGTTTTTGAGTGTTGAGTGATGTGTGTGTGTGTGTGTGTGTGTGTGATTTGTTTTTGACAGACAGAGTCAGAGAGAAGAGCCCAGTCCTCACCTCAGGAAGCTGGCATCCCTCTTGGGGCAAGATGTCTTCCAAACTGCCCTCCCCACAGCTCAGCCACCACCACTGTCCCCTCCCTTCTTCGGAGCAGGATAAGAAGCCCAGAGACCCAGATCCCCAGAACTTCTGCGAGCCCCTAAAGAAGTCCCCACTTCAACAGTCCTCCTTCCCTGCACAGTCCTCCTTCCCTCTTCTCAGCCCAAGAAGAGCCCCCTCCCTGCCCATTCACCACAGAGGGTCTTTGGCTCTGCTGGCCTGCCAGATGTAAATGGAAAGCTCGCTCCATTTTCTTTGTCCCAGGGGAATTTACTCAACCATAGAAAGCTCTCAGTCAAGAGGAAACCTCTGCTCGTTGTCAGAACGCAATTCAGAAGTGACAAATTCCCAGGAGTAGTATTGGAAACCCACCCCAGGACAGCCCCTGGCAGGTGACAGTGGAGAGTACAGTGGTAATCAATTCTCTATTTAACTTTCTATGAACACCCCCCAGTTCCCAGTCAGAAGCCAGGAGGGTATGGTTTAGGTGAGGTTAGGGTTCAAATGAGACTGAAAGCCAGGACCAGCCCCTACAGTTTCCCACTGGCATGGTGACAATCATCACAATGATTGTACAGTAACACCGACAATAAGAAAGTTTATATCTTTCACCCACTTTTTGATTAGCTGGTTTGTCTTCTTGTTACTGAGTTGTAAGAGTTCATTGTAAATTCTGAATATAAGTAATTTCCTGGGCATATGTTTCACCAAAAAAAAAAAAAAAAAAAAACCTAACACATATTGTGTACTTGCTGTGGGTTGCAACAGTGTTCTTAGTGCTTTGGCCTCAGTTAGCTCCCACAATCTTTACCATGACGAATGAAATAGACATTATTATTACTCCCATTTTACAGAGGAGGAAACTGAGGCTCAGAGGAGGGAAACCCAAGCTACATAGCTGGCACATGGAGCGTGAGATTCCAGAGCCCACCTCACAGCCCCCCAGGTACAGTGGATAAAGGAGACAATCCCCTGCCTCAGACACCTGTGGGGGTCAAATGAACCAGTGTGTACAATGGTACTTAGTAAACTGTGAGTGTGAGTTCGGAATAAAATAACGGGTTCCTGGACAGGCGTGGTGGCTCATGCCTGTAATCCCAGCACTTTGGGAGGCCAAGGCAGGTGGATCACGAGGTCAGGAGTTCGAGACCAGCCTGACCAATATGGTGAAACCCCCTACTAAAATTACAAAAATTAGCCAGGCATGGTGGCACATGCCTGTAATCCCAACTATTTGGGAGGCTGAAGCGGGAAAATCACTTGAACCTGGGATGCAGAGGTTGCTGTAAGCCAAGATCATGCCACTGCACTCCAGCCTGGGTGACAGAGCAAGACTCTGTCTCAAAAATAAATAAATAACAACAAAAAAATAACGGGATCCCTCTCTAGAGGGCTCCCCCAAACCAAACACATAACCCACCTTTTCCTTCATGAACAGTCAGCAAGGTCAAAGGAGGCCAAGAAAGGAGTGGGCTGAGTTGGAACCGGGCTGGACTTATTAAAACCAGTCAGCATTGCTTTGATCTGAACAGAACTGGTTTGATCCCGTTAGATTTAGCCAGAACCCCTTAGAACCAGTCAGAATTTGTTTTAAAAGGTCCAAATTGGTGTGATCCAGTCATATCATGTTAGAACCAGTTTACGTCCTGAGATGATTGATGTTGGAACTGGCTTGGACTGGTTAGAAGCAGATTGAGCTGCTTTTGTGACTGGCTAGAAGCAGCCACTGGCTCTGGTTTTACACCAGCATGCTTCAGTAATGTATTTATTCAAAGATGGGTTGCAGTGGGATGAGATGTGAGTAGGAAGAGGGAAGCGGCTTTGGAAGGTTAGGGAGTTACAGCCAAGCTTGGCTCTGCCTGGGGAGGGCCTTGAATGCCGAGCTGAAGTGCATATGATGTCACGTCCATATTCAAGCCATACATAACCCTGTGGGGTGCTGCACGGGCCACATGCTGTAAATCAATTCAACTCTCACCCAGTGATTAATGGGAGTGAAGCTTTCATCACTTGTTCTGGGTAAGTTATTGCATATGGAAGCACATCTTTGATTTTATGAGTTCTTGCTGGAGCATGAAATTTCTTGGAGGCAGTTCCCTGAGGAACGTGGAGCCCCGACAGTCCCTGTTCTCCATCCCCTCCCCCCTCACAGATCCCACTCCCCACTTTCTCCTTGCCCACTCCTCCTCCTGCCCGGCTTTGTCTCTCCGGGAGCCTCTGCCTCACCTCTCCAGGCCAAAGGGCTCACCAGGGCTTGGAGGAAGGGCTGGGGGAGGCAGTGCTCGCTGCCACCTTCCGCTTAGGAGAACAAGGACTGATGGTGCTTTGTAGACAACAGGTGTGAGGAAGGAGGGAGGAATGGCACAGGGCAGAGACCAACTTGCTATCCTGGACAAGATAGAATCCAGATAGTCCAAGCCAACCTACTGAGGGCAGGGACCCGAGGAGTGGAGCGGGGCCAGGACACCCAAGTGGCTTCCTGCAGTAGCTGCTCTACAATGCCTTGGTGGCTCCAGATGTGAGTCCAGTTAGAAATCCAGACAGTTAGGAATTCTAGAGAAGATCCTTTGAAATGCACATAGGTCGGACCCTCATTTTTCCCAGAGTCCCTGAGTGGGAGGGACTTGCCAGGCTACACGACCCAGACGAGAAGCCGCTCCAACCCCCAGTCCAGAGGGCTGCCTCCCTGAGGAAGTGATGTCTGTCTTTTGGGCTGTTTCATCCACCCTGCCTGCACCTGCAGGACTAGGCTGACACTTCTCAGAGTCCCTTGGAGACCTTGTGAGCTCAGATCACCATGACATTGAAGCACACGGGGCCTACAGGCTCTGGAGCCAGACAGACCTGAGTCTATGACCCTGCTTTACTAGCTGTGTGACCTTGGACAAGAGTCTTTGCCTCTCTGAGTCTTAGCTTACTTGGCCACAAAATGGGATCACACTAGAAGTCAGCTCATGGCATGGTTGAGAAGTTTAAATGAACTCATATGCCCAGTTGATGATATTGCATGTTCACCTAATGGTGGAATCAATAATATGTATTGTTAGCATTTATGATAATGATTATAACTATCATTGAGCTTTTGTCCTGGGTCATGGAGGCACTAGATGAGGACTCTGAAGACTTGTGTTAGAGTCCCTGCTCAGGCACTGTCTCGCTCGCTGTGTGGCCTCAGTTTCCCCATCTTGAAAGTGGGGGTAAGTCCTTCTGCTCTGACTGCCAAAGTAGCTATGAGAATCCAGAGATGTGAATGGACTTTGAAAGCTGAAGAGTGTCAAATACACAGTCTGTTCTGCTGGACACAGAGAATGACTGCCCATCCCCCTCCAGGATGCTGCCGGCAGTGTGATCGGTGGGCACAGACGGCCCCAGCTGTCAGATCTTTCAGGGTCTGCCTGAGCCGCAGAGACCCACCTTGCCTGAGGTCATGCCTTTCCTGGGGCAGCCTACAGCTGGGGATTGAGCAAGGCCGAGGATAAAGACTCAGCCATTTGGGTCCACCATGGGACATTCTGATGGGCACTCGCTGAGGCTTTGCCAGGCCTGCCTTGAGGTTCAGCTTGTCCCTGTGCCCATCCTCCTTCCCTCCTCTTCCTCATGTGTAATGAACTCCTGTGTGTTCATCCCTCATATACATCTTGCACCCCAAATGTCACCTCAGTGTCTGCTTTGGGGGAACCCAACCTGCAAAAGCTATATAATAAAAAGGCTGCCTCTTGCTGACACAGCTATGCTTACCACACAGAGAAGGCAGCCCCAGGGCCTGAACACCCCTCCTCTAAAATGGGCTCTTTAACACCTGGCTCAGAATCCTAAACAATCTGGAAATACAGTTTGCCAGCGCTTAGACAGTTTAGATGGAGGCTCTCCAAGTGAGTTTTGTTAGAGTTGCAGGGAAAGCTCAAAGGCAGAGTGGAAGGTGAGGAGAGCTGCAGTCTTAACGCACCCCTCTTACTAGAAGCCCCTACAGAGGGACCCTCAGCAGTGAGTGTTTTTTGCACAGCAATGACCTGATACTCACTGGTCTACCAAGGCCACTGGTCAAACCACTGACCTCTGTGGGTGGAAATAGAGTTTGCCAATTCACCATGAAGTGAGGGAAGTTGTGATGATGTCATGAATTTTAGGGAATTAATTATACTTATCATAATTTTTTTGCTATTAAGAGAACTGCGTAATGCTGATTATAGATTGCAGGGAGTTTCGTTTTGTTTTGTTTTTAAGGTCCTCGCTTGGCAAAAGAATGAAGAAAAGGAGCACTGCGTCTTAGAAATCCAGGTCTGGGATGCACCGAATAGTTCCAAATCACCTGGACGAGGCTCCTCACGGTGCTGAGGTGGAGAGCAGGGCTCTTTAGCCATGGACATTTCTGGGGCAGCCAGTGGTTTGCAACTGCCCTTCTTGGGGCCTCACCCTGTTCATGGCTTGGACTGTAGGCAGGGAGACCTCAGTGCCCTTCCAACTCCAAGATGTCTGCGGGGAGACTCAGTGCTCTGCATAAGGTTGTGCGCTGTGACACTAAGCAGGCCTTAGGCACCTGCCCCTCTGCCCCCTTCACACAGGTCCTCCACACCTGGAAGGGGTCATGAGGGCCAGGATGGGTCAACAGCACCCCTCAGTGAACTGTGGGCCTTCCCACCATCACTCCTGAGCTAATTGCCACCTGCTCGCCTGCCGGGTGCCTGCCCGTGTGTCCCCAGCTCTGGGCCGCCATTAATGACATGTTGCAGCAGTTTTACGAAGCGTGGCTCATAACAATTTTACACCTCATTTGATTTATGTTCTGGGATTCCTTCCTCTCTCAGAGCTTCCCTCCCTCTGGAGAGACAGCATGTGTCACCCACCCTAGTTCCCCTGTGCTCCCACAGAGCAGACAGACCCCAGGTCCTGAGCAAATAGCACCATGACCTCCCTCCCAGGCTTTCTCTCCAGGTGACGTCCTTGAGCCAGGACATCTGTGACTGAGGCCTTCTCAAGTGGCTCAGTAATGACCAAGAGAATCCCAGAGCAAGGAACAACCTCAGAGATGGGTAACCAAACCCCAATCTACAGGCGAGGAAACCGAGGGTTGGAGAGAGGCCTCGGGTCCCTTGGGACACTTCTGAAGGTCACAGAGCCAGTCCATGTCTGGCACCTGCCTCCTGTCTCTGCGGCAGAGGACAGGGTCTGCACTGGGAGTTGAGGCCAGCCACGAGCCGACCTTCCAGGCGGCAGAACCACTAGACTAGACTCTCCACGGGGCAGTGATCTTGCTGAGGCGGAGGAATGGGCAAGCTAAAGGATCGCTTGTCTACCTCCCTCATTGCAGAGGAGGGAAGGGAGGCATAGAGAGGGAGAGTGACTTGCCTCAAGACACACAGCCAGTTAGGTGCAGAGTCAGGGTTAGAACACTGGCTTCTAGAACTCCAGGATTTCATCACTTTCTCCCTAAGAGGCAAGATCATTTCCACGGCTGGATCCTCTCCTTCATTCATTTTTGGTGGCCTCCCAGGAGCCAGGCATGGTGTCAGGCTGGGAGGATATGGTGAGGACATGGCAGGCCCAGTGGCTGCCCTCACAGCCTGCAGCTCCGCGGTGGAGGTCAATAAGCACTTGGGCTATGACGGTGCAGGGTGGTGAGGCTGTGAAGACAGAGTGTGGATCCCAGAAGCAGATCTTTTCCCCTCTGCATTTGGGGAACTCACCTCACAATGACTCCTGGTTGAAGGCCAAGCCCACCTCCCACTATAGAAGTTGGTATGGCCAGAAACTCACCATCCCACCCTTCCTGAGGTATGTGACCAAGGTTCATCCAACTAGAAGTACCTGTCCCAGTTTAGACTCAGGAGCTGATGACATGAGGAAAGAGAGGGCAAGGGTGTTCTCTGTGGCCAAGGGGCAGTTATGGTGAGGTCGAGGGCCCAGGGACGGAGGCAATGCAGATGGCATTGGTGGTGCAGACCACAGTGTCCTGGGTTCAGCACCATTCTGGAGGTGACCGGTCGTGGAGCTTGAACATGGATGATGTTCCTGCTGTGTAGCTCTAGGATAATGATGCCCCAGACCATCTAGAGGACACATGAGGCTCTCGATATCTTTAAGAACTCTACCTTTTGGTCTGGAAACTTTCAAACATGCACCAAGATAGAATAGTACAAAGATGGTTACCCTCAGGTAGCCACCACAGAGCTTCAACAATCATCATCCGCCATTATTGTTCATTTTCCATCTATGCCTCTCTACACACATTTTTTTCTCAAAATAATTTTAATTAATAGACTTCATTTTTTCAGAGCAGTTTTACAAAAAATGGAGCAGACTGAACCAAAACTTCCCGTATACCATATCTCCCACCCCACACATAATTGCCCCTATCATTAACATCTTGCATCAGTAGGGTACATGTGTTACAGGTGATGAACCAATAGCAATACATTTATTGTTATTATTAATTATTATCAAC
This sequence comes from Pan troglodytes, assembly GCF_028858775.2. Classification (NCBI taxonomy): domain Eukaryota; kingdom Metazoa; phylum Chordata; class Mammalia; order Primates; family Hominidae; genus Pan; species Pan troglodytes. The sequence goes on from NC_072414.2 coordinate 58,960,276, forward strand.
AAAAGTCTATGCTTTATTCAGATTTCCTTAGCTTTTATTTAATGTCCCTTTGCTCTTCCAAGATTCCATCCAGGATCCCATATTGCGCTTAGTCTCTATGTCACCACAGGCTCCTCTTGGCTGTGACAGTTTCACAGACTTCCCTTGTTTTTAATGACCTTGACAGTTTTGAGGTGTGTTGCTCAGGTATATTGTGGGATGCCCTCTACTGGACATTATTTTTCCTCAAGATTAAACTGGGGTGATAAGTTTTTGGAAGGAAGATCACAGAGGTAAAGTGCTATTTTTATCACATCGTATTCAAGGTACATACTATCAATCATGATTAATTGCTGTTGATGTTGACTTTGATCCCCTGGACGAAGTAGTGCTTGTTAGCTTTCTCCACTGTAAAGTTTGTCTTTTTTCCCTGCTTTCCATATGACTCTTTGGAAGGACGTCACTATGCATAGCACACACCTAAAGAGTGGGGAGTTGTGCTCCCCTCCTTTAAGAGTGGAATATCTACATTTTTATTTTATTTTATTTTATTTTATTTTATTTTATTTTATTTTGAGACAAGTTCTCACTCTGTTGCCCAGGCTAGAGTGCAGTGGCATGATCTCAGCTCACTGCAACCTCTGCCTCCCAGGCTCAAGCAAGTCTCCTGCCTCAGCCTCTCAAGTAGCTGGGATTACAGGCATACACCACCATGCCCAGCTAATTTTTATATTTTTTGTAGAGATGGGGTTTCACCACGTTGCCCAGGTTGGTTTTGAACTCCTGGGCTCAAGCGATCCGCCCATCTTGGCCTCCCAAAGTGCTGGGATTACAGGTGTGAGCCACCAAACCTGGTCATAATTTATTTTAAAGCAACTTCCAGACAACCCATCATTTCATTCATAAATACTTCGGTATATATCTGTAACAGATACAGACTTAACCCACACACACAACTATGTTAGTATATTCACCCAACACCATTAGCAATAATTCTTTAATATCATTTACTATCCATGTTCAGTTTTCCCTAGTTGTCTCCAACATGTATTTCTATGGTTGGTTGTTTCATGTCAGGGTTTTCATTTTGATTAGAGTCATTTCTCCTAGAGAACTTCAAACATTCTGGTCTTTGCTGGTTGCTGTATTATGGTTTTATTTAACATCTCCTCTGTCCTCTGTATTTCCTGGAAACTGGTAGTTATGTCAGAGGCATGATCAAATTCAGGTTCATTATTCTGGTAAGAATCTATCGTAGTGATGCATTCAATGTCAGATGTCCCTCTTTTCGTGTTGCTATGATTGCTCAGGGGTTGAGACTTATCAACATTTCTCCTCATGGATTTAGCAGCTGCTGATAATTGATGCCTAGACTCATGGCCTCTTAATAAATTCCTTTCCTTCTTAAAGAAAGAAGTCGGCCAGGCGTGGCTCATGCCTGTAATCTCAGCACTTTGGGAGGCTGAGGTGGGCGGATCACTTGAGGTCAGGAGTTCGAGACCAGCCTGGCCAACATGGTGAAATCTCGTCTCTACTAATAATACAAAAATTGGCCAGGCATGGTGGCGCATGCCTGTAACCCCAGCCACTTGGGAGGCTGAGGTAGGAGAATTGCTGGAACCTGGGAGGTGAAGGTTGCAGTGAGCCTAGATTGCACCACTGCACTCCAGCCTGGGCGACAGAGTGAGACTCCAAAGCAAAGGAAAAGAAGAGAAGAGAAGAGAAGAGAGGAGAGGAGAGGAGAGGAGAGGAGAGGAGAGAAAAGAGAGAAGAGAGAAGAGAAAATAAGAGAAAAGAAAAGAAAAGATCTATTTCTTGTGACAAAAAATATGACGGGTAAATCCTGGATGCCCAGTCTGGTGCTTTTCAAACTCCACCTGGCAGATGTCTGCCTAAGTGCTTGCTCCTGAAACAGGTATAGCATGGAGGTTTAGAGTGAGGACGGTGGACCCAGAACTGCCTGAATTGAGGTCCCACCTCTACCACTTATTAAATGTATGCTCTGGACAGCTTTCCTCGGTTTCTTCATCAGTAAAATGGAGATGCTGCTGATAATATCAATGCCTAGCTCATAAGATTATAATCAGAATTAAAGTACTTAATATATACAAAGCCCTTAGGCCACTGTCTAGCACACAATTAAGCACCAATAATTGTTAACTGATAGGATAATAACACTAATAACTTTTTTTTGAGACAGAGTCACACCCTGTCACCCAGGCTGGAGTGCAATGGCACGATCTCAGCTCACTGAAACCTCCGCCCCCAGGGTTCAAACGATTCTCCTGCCTCAGCCTCCCTAGTAGCTAGGATTACAGGCACCCACCACCAGCCCAGCTAATTTTTGTATTTTTAGTAGAGACACGGTTTTACCGTGTTGGCCAAGCTGGTATCAAACTCCTGATCTCATGATCCACCTGCCTCAGCCTCTCAAAGTGCTGGGATTAAGGCGTGAGCCACCATGCCCAGCCAACAATAGTAATTTTAAATTTTATTTTATTTCCTCATTCTCCTCTGACTCCACATCTTCTCCTTGGGTAATTCCACCCATTCCTGTGACGTTGACTATCATCGTCCCTGATACCTCAATGCCAAGAACTGACTTGACTGAAAGATACACCGTCGATATAGTAAATTTATTATGAGGGGTGGGGACAATCTAGCAGACTTTTGGTTGTGGCCCTTCCTAGTCATACGGTTTGATTTGCATACATGCCCTAGGGAAAAGGACATGTGAAGAAAAACTTGGGCCTTGGCCCAAGGCTCTGGGTGGTGGAAACTCTATTACCAGGACAATTAGATAGATTTGTCTCTGCTACACTTTGGGGGTGGCCCTGGGCAGAGGGAGAAGAATTCACTCTTAGATAAAAGGTGTCAGTAGCCATGGTGACCCACCAGGACGAGGCTGAGAAAGTGGTCCAGTGTCTGGGTTATTGAGTGGCTATTCCCAGACACAAAGTTAAGAGATCTGGACATTTTCATTTTCTTTTTTTCTTTCTTTTTTTTTTTTTTTTTTTTTTTGCAGTTACAAGATTTAAGAGAGTGAAAACAGATCTCCTATACAAAGGGAGGGGACCCAAAGAGGGTAGCCATTGCCGGCTCGAATGCCTGGATTTATATCCCGATCATTGTCCCTTCCCCATGCCCTCAGGCGATAGATGATTGGCTATTTCTTAACCTCCTGTTTTTGCCTAATTAGCATTTTAGTGAGCTCTCTTTACTACCTGATTGGTTGGATGTGAGCTAAGTTACAAGCCCCATGTTTAAAGGTGGATACGGTCACCTTCCCAGCTAGGCTTAGGGATACTTAGTCAGCCTAGGAAATCCAGCTAGTCCTGTCTGTCAGTCCCCCCTCTCAACAGGAAAACCCAAGTGATGTTGGGGAGGTTGGCCGACATCCGCTCTAACTGCTTCCTGCTGAATTGGGGCATAGTAGGGGTTATGCAGTTGAGATTTCCTCGGGAGGGGTGCCTTTGATGTCATTAACATCAGAGCATGGGCTCCAGGCTGGTCCAGGGGTCCGCAGTAGATCTTAGTCATGGACTGCTTCTGGGGCTCCAATTGAAGAACCATTTGTAGTTTTACAGCTTTGATTCTGGAAGAAGCAAACTTAACAAGGAGGTTAAAGATACAGGCATTGAAATGTATGGCCTGCAGTGTAGGGGACTATTTCTTTGGCACACTTCACAGGCCCTGACTATCTGCTTGACAGTTTTGAAAAGGCCTGGTCCAGTAAACAATGATTTGGCCATCTGATGGGTGCTAACAATGCCTAAGTGAAAGGTTTGGTGAAGGGTTTTAAGTAAGGTTCCGTTGGTTAGCTGCAGGCAAAAGTATTTTTCCTTCTTCGGTGGCTGGCCATCCTGAGGGGAGGAAACTACTCCTCGTGAGGTTCCCCATTCTATTTATTCTGCTGAGTACTGGGGCTTGATTTTCCAGAGGGGATTACCCCATACTAGGGGTCCTTCTATAAACATTTCTAATGGAGAGTCCCACTTTGTGGCTCTTTTGGCAGTTCCCTTCTATTTCCCTTTCCTTTCCTTTCCTTTCTGATGACCCCAGCAGTGTAAGACTGCCTCCTCTTTAGGTTTCTGTACAGCCAATAATAATAATCTCCTAATGGCTTCCTGATGTTTGATAGGTGTTCCCTCGGAAGTTAGGAGTTCCCTTTCTCTCCATATTGCTGCGTGGACATGGAGGACTAGGTAAGCATACTCAGAGTCTGTATATATATTTACCTTTTTTCCTTCTAACTCTAGTGCCCGAGTGAGGGCTATTAGTTCTGCCAGCTGAGCGCTAGTTCCTGGAGTGAGAGGATTACTTTCAAGTATTCCATTATTACTGACCACTGCATACCCCGCTTTTCCAAGTCCTTTTTCTACAAAGGAACTTCCATCCGTATACAAGTTGAGGTCAGGATCAGTCAAGGGAACTTCTAGAAGGTCCCCTCGAGCGGCGTAGGTTTGAGCAATCACCTGTTGACAGTTATGTTCTATCTTTTCTTCATTGTCTGGAAGAAACGTTCCTGGGTTAAGAGTTGCACAAGTGCAGGCCGGGCACAGTGGCTTATGCCTGTAATCCCAGCACTTTGGGAGAAAAAGGCAGGCAGATCACAAGGTCAGGAGATCGAGACCATCCTGGCTAACATGGTGAAATCCCGTCTCTACTAAAAATACAAAAAATTAGCCAGGCATGGTAGCGGGCGCGTGTAGTCCCGGCTACTTGGGAGTCTGAGGCAGGAGAATGGCGTGAACCTGGGAGGCGGAGCTTGCAGTGAGCCAAGATCGTGTCACTGCGCTCCAGCCTGGGTGACAGAGCTAGATTCTGTCTCAAAAAAAAAAAAAGGGGGGTTGCACAAGTGCACAGTCGCAGCACTGGCCCTTCAAGTAATAGAGCCTGATATTTAAGCAAATGGTTGTCCGACAGCCACAAGTCTCCTTTAGCAGTGAGTATATCGTTTACATCATGAGATGGCCACACAGTAAGATCTCTTCCCTGTATTATTTTAACTGCTTCAGATACTAAGATTGCTACTGCCGCCACTACCCAAAAACAATGAGGCCAACTCTTTGCCACTACATCAATTTCCTTACTCAGGTGTGCCATGAGTTGCAAGCTGGTCCCTCGGACCTGTGTAAGGACTCCTAGAGCTATTCCTGTTTTTTCTGTGACATATAAAGAAAAGTCTTGCCCCATTGGCAAGCTTAACGCTAGGGCTTGGGTTAGGGCCTGGAAAGCCGCTTCTGCTTCAGGTGTCCATCTTGCTAAATGGGTATAGGCTGTCTGAGTTTCCTTAATTAGTGTATATAATGGCCTGGCTATTTCACTGTGCCTGGGAATCCATATTCGGCAGAAGCCTGTTATGCCAAGGAACCCTCTTAGTTGCTTTAGGGTTTGGGGATGAGGATAAGCCAGTATAGGCTGGAAACGTTCCTCACTGAGGGCCCTGGTGCCTTTGGATAATTTTAGCCCTAAGTATTCAACCTGCTGTGAGCAGAGCTGAGCCTTTGGTTTGGAAACCTTGTAGCCACAGGTAGCAAGGAAATTTAAGAGTGCTTGGGTGGCTTGATGGCACAAGGGTTTTGAACGGGCAGCTAAAAATAAATCATCCATGTACCGAAGGACAAGAGTGTCCAGGTATGAGAACTGGCTCAAGTCTTGGGCTAGTGCCTGGCCAAATAGATGGAGGCTATCCCTGAACCCTTGGGGTAAAACAGTCCAGGTGAGTTGAGACATTAGGTTCGAAGGATCTTCAAAGGCAAACAAGAATTGAGAGTCAGGATGTACAGGGATGCAGAAAAAGGTATCCTTAAGGTCCAGGACTGTAAACCACTCTGCTTCCTCTGGTATTTAGGAAAGCAGAGTATAAGGGTTAGGTACAACTGGGTATAGAGGGACAATGGCCTCATTCATAATCCTGAGATCTTGCACTAACCTCCACTGTCCATTGGGTTTCTGTACTCCTAAAACTGGAGTATTGCAGGAGCTATTCCATGGTTTTACTAGGCCTTGGGCTTTTAGGTCCTTAACAATCTTTTGGAGTCCTTGTTGGGCCTCGGGTCTAAGGGGGTACTGCCTTTGGTAGGGAAAGGAGGTGGAATTATTTAACTTGAACAGGATGGGCATTCTTTGCTCGTCCACATTGCCCTTCTGTTGCCCAGACTTCAGGATTAATTCCTTCCTCAAGCAGGGGACAACAAATGGGTGTTCCTTCTCCTATATTCAGGTGTATAATGGCCCCTGCTTTTGCTAGAATGTCTCTCCCTAACAAGGGAGTGGGGCTTTCAGGCATAATTAGAAAAGCAAGTGAAAAGAATAAAGTTTCCCCAGTCACAACTTAGTGGCTGGGAGAAGTATCTAGTGACTAGCTGTCCTAGGACCCCTTGGATAGTGACAGATCTGGAGGACAGTTGTCCGGGACAGGAGAGTAAGACTGAGAAGGCCGGTTCAGTGTCCAGGAGACAGTTAACCTCCTGGCCCTCAATGATCAAGCATACCCAGGGCTCTGTGAGGGTGATGGCATGGGCTGGTGCTTGCCCCGGGCACCCTCTGTCCTGCTGCTGGATCATCTGGTTAGTGGCTTCTGACTCAGAAGACCTTCGTCCCCTGGGACAGTGGGCCTTCCAGTGATTCCCTTGACATAAGGGGCATGGACGAGGGGGCAGATTATTTCTATTCAGACATCTTTTTTAAAGTGTCCTTGTAGACCACACTGGAAGCAAGCCCTATTAGGCATTTGATTTGCCCAGCTTTTCCCTTTCCCAGAGCCTCCAAAGTCCGCTTGCCTGAGGGTCATGACTAAAGTGGTGGCCTTTTGTTTTAATCCTGTTTGTCCCATTCCGCCTGCTCCTCCTGATCTCTATTATAAAAAACCAAGGTTGCCAAGTGCAATAGGGTTTCTAAGTTTTGCTCCGGGCCTAAGGCGGACTTTTGAAGTTTTTTTCTAATGTCTGTAGCTGACTGAGTGATAAACTTATCCTTTAGGATTAGTTGGCCTTCAGTAGAGTCAGGTGACAGAGAGGTATGCTTCCTCAGTGCCTCCCTTAGTCTTTCCAGAAAGGCAGTAGGATTTTCTTCCTTTCTCTGTGTTATAATGGACATCATTGAATAATTCATAGGCTTCTTCCTAGTTTTCCTTAGTCCTTCTAGCACGCAAGTTAGCAAATGTCTGAGGCACCAATCTCCATGTTCTGATTTTGCATCCCAGTGAGGGTCTACACTGGGAACTGCCTGCTGGCCTGTGGGGAATTTTTCTCTTTCTTCTGTTGTCATCCTATCATTGACCTGACTGAGATACCAGAGATCGCCAAACTCTCAGGCTGCAGTTATGGCGGCACTTCTCTCATTTGGAGCTAGTGTCTGATTTAGCAGTAACATTATATCTCTCCATGTCAGATCAAAGGACTGTCTTAACCCTCATAAAATATCAATATAGCCATCAGGGTTATCAGAGAATTTACCTAGGTCTATTTTAATTTGCTTCAAGTCTGAGAAGGAAAAAGGTACATGCATTCTGGCTGGGCTGAATTCTTCTCCTTCCACTGCTTGGAGGGGGCATAATTGGGGAATATTGGTACTCTTTGGTTTGTTGTTTACCCCTTTGTCTATCTCCTTTTGGACTGTTTGGGTTGAAGGGGGATTCTTATTAGTTGGGAAAGGAGTCAGGGTGGGGGGCCACTGGGGTAGGGAGGCAGACTCTGAGGGCTTCCTGTAGGGCATAAATCACACTTTTTACATAATTGCGAGTTGTCTGTTAATGAAAAGAAAGTTTGTACATACAGCACTTCACTCCATTTGCCTTCTTTTCTACAAAACAGGTCTAGCTGTAAGATGGTGTTGTAATTTATACTTCCCTCAGGAGGCCAGGTTCCCCCCTTGAAGCGGATATCTGACCAGGCGGTACTGCAGAAGAATATAAGTCATTTCTTAGCATCTGAGGGTCAAATTGGTCCCAATTCTCCAGAATACAACTTAGGGGCGTTTTTGCCTTGGGGGGAATGTTTCCCATCTGAAAAAAGAACATAGGAATGCCAGCAGCCCTAGTCATTTTCTGATGAGCATTAGTCCTAGAGCGTCCTCTGTGGTCCTAATGTTTATTCCTTTCCAGGGTGCGTAACCACCCGTGGACTTCTGCTTGTCGGATTAGTTACGCTCACCAATGTAGCAGTCCTGCACCTGTTTTCCCGCCTTTCTTGACCACAAAGAAAGGGGTGTGGGCTGCTGGATTCTAGTGGTCCTTTACCAGCATACCCAACATTGCCTTTGTGCTCAGAGGTGAGTTCTAGAGCTGGGCTGGGTTCTTGAATATTTCATAGCAACCCAGTTGCCCCATCAAGATGCATTCCCATAAACAACAGTTGTTATGCAAATTCACTTCAGAGAGGGTGTAGGTAACCTTTTGAGTCAGGATTGAGATAGAGTTTTTTGATTCTGTAAGTACTTTAAGGCTTGGCTGAGTCCAAACAACTCTCACGTTTGAGCAGAAAAATTATTAGGCAATTCTCCTAACTCTGCTTCCACAAGAGTCTCCCTATCAGTTACTGAATACCCATTGTGAGTTTTTTTTTTCAATCACCTGGGAGGAACCATCTATCATCCTGTCCTGAAGGGAGTTCCTCCTAGGTCTGGTCGGATCTTTGTATGGTAATTAAGATTTAAATCCCCTGTTAGGAAATTTGCTGGGTTAAGGGAATTTTCAGTGGTTAATGTTAAATCAACTTTTTCTAACAGAAGAGCCCGATACTTTAAGCTTTTAGTTAGTAAGCTACCTTTTTGCTTTTTTGACTTAGGATAATTCTGAACTGGTGAGGTGTGCTCACAATGAGGTTTCCTCTAAAGGTTATTTTTCTACTTTCTTCTGTTAGCAAAGCAGTTGCTGCTACAGATTGAACGCATTTGGGCCATCCATTGGTTACTGAGTTAAGGATTTTTGATAGGAAGGCTACAGGTGGTCAGTGGTCTCAGTGTTTTCAGGCTACACCCTTGTTTACACTGACAACAAGGTAGTATTGGAGTATTATAGGGTCACGGAGAAGACCTTCAATTATCAATTATAGGTTTTAAATTTACCCTGGCTTTTAAAGGAATAGGGCACACTGTTTTTTCTTTACTACTTCTATCTTTCTCTTTCTCTCTTTGACTCCCTCTTTGTCTCTCTCTCTCTTTCTCTCCCCTCTGTCTCTCCCCTCTGTCTCTCTCTGTTTCTCTGTCTTTTCTCCTAGCCCTTTACAAACTTGGGGCCCTGGCAAGGGTAGAAGGGAATGGGTCCCACATAACTGCCCATGTCGAGAGCTGTATGCCTAAATTGGGAGAGACACCAGAGACAAGATTCTCTGGGTCCATAGCCTAGGGGCCTAAGGACTCAGCGTAGAGCTTCCTTAGATCCCTTTGGAGACACAACTTGCTAGAGGAAATGAAAGTCTGAACCATTAGTACCCAGGAGGCAGGGATCGGAGGAAGTAGATTCAGAGGTAAGGAGAATTTTGGGGCTACACTTTCAAGAACGTCATGGTCGGATCCAGGAATTATGGGTCAGAAGGAAAGGTAGGGGTGAACGCATGGGCGACTGTTGAGTAGAGACTTCTGGCTGCACCATGATCTCAACCAGCTAACATCGGGAGTTCGGGACGACAGCTTTTTACCTCTAGTCGGCCCTCTGCTTCCCCAGGAGAATTGAAAGCGGAAGCTGCTTCAAGGCAGACCAACATACCCAACCCAGAAGGGTTGGGGGTTGTTAGAAAGCCCTTTCCCAGACAGCCTCACACCTGAGTCTTAATTCTGGCGGCCACGCTAATCATTTTTAACTGGCCAACAGGTGCCCAGTATTTTCCTCCAATTCTAAGGAAGGATAAGACAGAATAGCAAGCAAAAGTGGTCCAATATTACTCAGTGCTTTGGAGATCCCTTCGTGGTTGCCAAAATGTTACAGGGAGGTCCTTGCTCCCAGAGCTCCCAAGATGGTGGCGGGCCGCTTCCAAGATGGCGGCAAGCCTCCTGTTCTCTGACCTGGGGTTCTTGGCCTCATGGATTCCAAGGAATGGAACCTTGGGCCATGCAGTGAGTGTTATAGCTCTATTAGAAGCCATGGGTCATGGAAGAGAACCGTGGAACCCAGCGACTAGTGTTCGGCTCGATTAGGATGAACCCAGGTACTTAGCCTTGCAGGAACAATGGCAAGCTTTTAGCCCAATCAGGAGCGGCAATGGGCGCCTTGCTGGATCAGGAGCACAGCGGACACCCTGCTGGATCCGGAGGGGTGGAAGTCAGTGGTGGGTCTGCAACAGTGGCAAACAGCAGTAGTGGATGGTGAGAAAAGCTCAGCTCGAGCAGTAACAAACATGGACCAGAAGAGTGTGCAGTTGCAAGATTTAATAGATTGAAAACAGAGCTCCCATACAAAGGGAGGGGACCCAAAGAGGGTAGCCCGACATTTTCTTTTAACAGAGTTCTGCAGCAGTATAACTGGTCTTAGGGAGCTCACTAGGAATCCCACTATAAGTGTATGTAGAGAGAGACCTGTGGACAAGGGATGTGAGTTGTGCTGACAGGTAGGCATGTCAACACTATTGCTGGAGGCAGCTCTTCAGCACTGTAGTTCCACTCAGGATGCCCCCTGAAGGGCAGGGGGTGAAGGGAAACCCTCCCAGGGACAGAACTTTGAGCAGGGCACCTGGTGTTTATCTTGCCTGGAAGAAAAGATAACTAAAGGATTGGATTAGATCTATGTTGATTTATGGACAGAGGCTAATAAATGTTTGGTCAGGGACTTGGAGGAAATGCAACTGGAAATTTGATGACAGGGAGGTATGGAAAGGAGATATTTAGACGGACCTCTCCAAATGGACTCAAAGGTGAAGATATTTGTATTCCAAGTAAATGCTTAGCAAAGAGCAATCTCAGCAAGCATGATCTTAATAATCAAGTGGGCAAGATGACCCATTCTGTAAATGTCGGTGGACTCATAAACAGCATTCAAAACCTCAATTCATGCTATTGTGCCTACAGCTCATATCCAGCATGGAATGAGGTTTTGCATGGGCCCAGCAACATGGACTTCCATTTATCAAAAGCAATCTGGTTACAATCACTGCCGAATACCCAACCTACCTACCAATAGCAGAGACCAACATGGAGCCCCCAACATAGCACTACTCTCTAAAGGGACCAGCCAACACCTGGTGGCAGGTTGACTAGGTTGGACCACTTCTATTTTGGAGGCAGTAGCCCTTTTTATCACTGGACTAGGTATGTTTTATGGATGTGAGTTTGCCTTCCCTGCCCACAATGCCCCTACCCCCATCACCATCCATGGACAGAATATCTTATTTACTGTCATGGTATTCCACACAGCATTGCTTCTGACCAGGGAACTCATTTCACAGCTAATGAGGTGCATCCATGGGCTTGTGCTCATGTAAGTCACTGGCCTTAAGCATCCACCTAATAGAATAGAGGAATGGCCATTTGAAGACTTCGTTATGGTGCCAGTTGGGGGGAGCTTTTTGCAGGACTTGGGTAATGTCTTTTGAGGTGCAATATGTTTACTGAATCTCAGTATATGGTGCAGTTTCCTCTGTGGTCAAAACTCAGAGGGTGCAGACAGACTTCAAGAGGTAGAAATGGCAGTGGTTCCCCTCACTGCTATTCCTAATGACCCACATTTTTTTCCTGCCCCTGCAACTTTGAGATTCTCTGGTTTGGAGGTCTTAGTTCTCATGGAATTTACAGAAAGAGAAATACAAATGGGTAAGACACATGTGCAAAAATGATCAACTCACAAGCAATCAAATAAATGCAAGTTAAAACAATAAATATCACTTTACCTCTTACATTCGTAATGATAAATGGTAATATCTAATGTTGATATTGGTGAGGATAAACAGATTTTCTTGTATACTCTTTCTAGAGAAAAATATATTCCAAAGGTCTTAAAATGTGCATCTCTTTGATCAAGTGATTCTACCTTTGGGAATTTAGTTTAGTGGCTCCAGTCTGGTTTAAAGCCCAGTTTTTGGAACCAGACCAACCTGGGTATGAGTTCTGTCTCTGACAAATACAGCTGTGTTCATTGGGTAAGCTGGATCTCTTCCAGATAAAGTAGAATACACACCAAATATATGGTAGCTATTATCATCACCTTTAGCAAAAAATTATCGGTGTTCCCAAAGAATTAGCCACATGGATGTTCATCATAGTATTGTTTTTAATAGTAAAAACTTGGAAACCAGTTGGGCATGGTGGCTCACGCCTGTAATCTCAGCACTTTGGGAAGCTAAGGCAGGCAGATCACTTGAGGTCAGGTGTTTGAGACCAGCCTGGCCAATATAGTGAAACCCTGTCTTTACTAAAAATACAAAAATTAACCAGGCTACTACAAAAATTAGTCCCTGTAGTCCCAGCTACTTAGGAGGCTGAGGCATGAGAATCACTTGAACCTAAGAGGCAAAGGCTGCAGTGAGCTGAAATCATACCACTGCTTTCTAGCCTGGGTGACAGAGCAAGACTCTGTCTCAAAAAAAAAGAAAAAAAATTGGAAGCCACCTAAATATTCATTAATTGAAGATCACCTAAAAAATTACAATGCATTGGTTGAATAAAATACTATATATCAGCCAGGTGCAGTGGCTCATGCTTGTAATCCCAGCACTTTGGGAGGCCGAGGCGGGTGGATCATCTGAGGTCAGGAGTTCGAGACCAGCCTGGCCAACATGGCGAAACCGCATCTCCACTAAAAATACGAAACATTAGCCAGGTGTGGTGGCAGGCACCTGTAATCCCAGCTACTTGGGAGGTTGAGGCAGGAGAATTGCTTGAACCCAGGAGGCGGAGGTTGCAGTGAGCTGAGATCATGCCATTGTACTCCAGCCTGGGTGACAGAGTGAGATTCTGTCTCAAGAAAAAAAAAAAAAAACCTATATATTGATTAAAAATATTTATAGGAGTATTTAATGAAATGAAATGGAAAGATATTAACAATACACTATTAGATGAAAAAGCAAGTTTTAAAATATATACTATATAATGTCATTTTAATGTTTTTTAAAAGTTATATGTTATGCATAAAACTAATGCTTGCATGATGTAAAATATAGTGGACATAGTTATTATTCTGTTTGAGAGACAGGAAATTAGATGATTTTCATTTTCTCCTTCAACTACTCCATATTCTCCACATTTATTTTGGAAATAACTACGTATTGCATTTGTAATGTTAAAAAAAAAACTCCCCCCTCAAACCAATGTGGGTTTAAAGATTTCAACTTTTATTTTAGATTCAGTGGGTACATGTGCAGGATTGTTACAAGCATATATTGCATGGTGCTGAGATTTGGGGTATGACCAAACCATCACCCAGCCTTCCCCTTCCTCCCTCCCCTTTCTCATAGCCCCCAGTGTCTATTGCTCCCTTTTTTTTTTTTTTTTTTGAGATGGAGTCTCACTCTGTTGCCCAGGCTGGAGTGCAGTGGCACAGTCTCAGCTCACTGCAACCTCTGCCTCCCGGGTTCCAGTGATTCTCCTGCCTCAGCCTCCCAAGTACAGGCACGCGCAACCACGTCCGGCTAATTTTTGTATTTTTAGTAGAGATGGGGTTTCAACATATTGGCCAGGCTGGTCTCGAACTCCTGACCTCGTGATCCACCCACCTCAGCCTCCCAAAGTGCTGGGATTACAGACGTGAGCCACTGTGCCCAGCCTATTGCTCCCATCTTTATGTCCATGTGTACCTAATGTTTAGCTCCCACTTACAAGTGAGAACATGCGGTATTGGGTTTTCTGTTTCTGCATTAATTTCCTTAGGATAATGGCCTCCAGCTATACCCATGTTGTAGCAAAAGACATGATTTCATTCATTCTTTTTTTTCATTCTTTTTTTTTTCCCCCGAGACAGAGTCTCGCTCTGTCACCCAGGCTGGAGTACAATGGCGTGATCTCAGCTCACTGCAACCTCCGCCTCTTGGGTTCAAGCATAGTATTCCACGGTGTATATGTACCATATTTTCTTTATCCAATCCACTGTTGATGGACACCTAGGTTGATTCTATGTCTTTGCTATTGTGAATAGTGCTGTGATAAACATACAAGTGCATGTATCTTTTTGGTAGAATAATTTATTTTCCTTTGGCTATATACCCGGTCATGGGATTGCTGGGTTGAATGGTAATTCTATTTTTAGTTCTTTGAGAAATCTCCAAACTGCTTTCCACAGTGGCTGAACTAATTTACACTCCCACCAACAGTGTATAAACATTTCCTTTTCTCCACAGCCTCGTCAACATTTATTTTTTGACTGTTTAATAGTAGCCATTCTGTCTGGTGTGAGATGGTATCTCGTTGTGGTTTTGATTTGCATTTTTCTGATGATTAGCGGTGTTGAGCATTTTTCCACATGTTTGTTGATCGCTTGTATGTCTCCTTTTATGAAGTATCTGTTCATATCCTTTGCCCACTTTTTAATGGCATTGTTTTTTGCTTGTTGATTTAAGTTCCTTATAGGTTCTATATATTAGACCTTTGTCAGGTGCATAGTTTGTGAATATTTTCTCCCATTCTGTAGGTTGTCTGTTTACTCTGTTGACAGTTTCTTTTACTGAGCAGAAGCTCTTTGGTTTAATTAGCTCTTACTTGTCAATTTTTGGTTTTGTTGCAATTGCTTTTGAGGACGTAGTCATAAATTCTTTGCCAAGGCCAATGTCAGAAGAGTATTTCCCGGGTCTCATCTAGGATTTTTTAGTTTTAGGTCTTTCATTAAAATATTTAATCCATCTTGAGTTAATTTTTGAATATGGTGATAGGTATGGGTCCAGCTTCAATCTTCTGCATATGGTTAACAAGTTAACCCAGTGCTGTTTATTGAATAGTGAGTCCTTTCCCTATTGCTTATTTTTGTTAACTTTGTCAAAGATCAGATGGCTGTAGGTGTGCAGCTTGATTTCTTGGTTCTCTGTTCTGTTCCATTGGACTATATGTCTGTTTTTGTGCCAGTACCATGCTGTTTTGATTACTATAACCTTGTAGGACAGTTTGAAGTTGGGTAATGTGTCTCCAGCTTTGTTCTTTTTGCTTAGGATTGCTTTGGCTATTCAGGCATTGTTTTGGTTCCATATGAATTTTATAATAGTTTTCTCTAATTCTCCAAAAAATGACATTGGTAGTTTGATAATAATGGCATTGAATTTATAGATTGCTTTTGGCAGTATGGCCATTTAAACAATATTGATTCTTCCAATCTATGAGCATAAAATGTTTTTCCATTTGTTTGTGTCATCTATGATTTCTTTCAGCAGTGTCTTGCAGTTCTCCTTTTATTGATCTTTCACCTCCTTGAATAAATGTATTCCTTGGTATTTTTTGGTATGGCTATCGTAAATGAGATTGAATTCTTGATTCAGCTCTCAGCTTGAACATTATTGGTATATAGAAATGCTACCAAGTTTTGTACATTGATTTTGTATCTTGAAACTTTACTGAAGTTACCCAGTCTAGGCAAACCAATGTTTTAAATTCAGGCAGATAGAGAGGGGAACAGGTGAACTCTGCATACCTGATCCCAGGCAGGATGCATTCTCCTGCATCTGGGAGGAGGCTGGCTGGCCAGAAAGGGGATTTAACTACATTAATTCTGTGACTTTCAGTTCACAGCCCCTCCTTGGCATGATCCCATCCCTATTCCAGCTGTCCCCAGGATGCTGGGTCTGTAATGGCAGGGAGAGAATTCCCTGGCTCTGCTCACTCACGGGATGGGAGAATGTCCCAGCAGCTGCCTCCATACCCGAGACCAGACATGCCATATTCAGGGCATCTGACAGGAATGTGGCTGCCTGGGAGAAACAGGCCCTGACCCAACACCCCCGGCCTGTGTGTATTGGCTGAGGTTCACAAAGACGCTGGCCTTCAGTCCGGCAGATCGAAAATATTTTTCAATGGAGCCCCAGTATTTGACTGGAGAAACAATAATATTCCTTCTCTGGATGTCAAACATCCGGATAAACAGAAGCCCTTTTTTTCCGCCTCCTCTCTTCCCCGAGTGTTACAAAGGATGCTCTGACATAGGGTTTTGGAAGAGAATTCACCCAGCCAGGGTGAGGGCCAACCTGAGCCACAAAGAGTGCTTATTTTTTTAAAACAGGGGGAAATATGTGGCCCATTGCAGGTTTGCTCAAATGGCCTGGTTTCTTCAGGAGCAAGAGTGCGAGACCTGCCTCTTGAGATCGGATGACTCAGAGTGGTGTGGTGGCTGCCACTGCCACTTGTGGCCTGGGGGTCCGAGCCCTATCCCCAGCAGAAGGCTGGGACGTGGGAGAGGTTATCTTACCCAGAGGTAGGGTTGTGGTGCAGCCAGAGGCAGGGTGCGTATGGGGTCAGGAGTAGAGAGCGAGGTGGAGGGCAGACATTAATTGAAGAACTCCTATTATTTGCATTGAACTGGAACCCAAGGATTACCAAGCCACAGAAAGTCAATCTCACCAACAGATGGACAAATCCAGTGGATGTGGCTAAGCCCAGAGGTTAAATGAAGGCATTCCTAACAAGTCCTTTATGAAATAGAACACATTCAGGAGATCCATTGGAGAATTTCTGGGAAAGAAAGGAGAGGGGATAATGACCCCAACCCTTCTCAAGTCTCACAAGGGATCATTAAAACTTTCCCAATTCCTTGGGTTCCTTTGAGCACCATCTTAGCCCAGTTTAGCCAGTGACCCCTCAACTGGGCTTTTTTTCCCATAACTCATTGGCTAGCTCCATATCACTGGCACATTCTGCTTCCTGACACATGGGCCCTGGAGCCCTTCCCAGAGCCAGGGCCAAAACACCTCCTTGCAATGCTTCATCCTGGTGTCTCATCCTGAGACAGCTGACAGCCCTTGGGGCCAGACCCACTGACCTGTCTTCCCTTTGGTGAGACATGTTGGCTTTCCCATCTTTGTGTCAAACCTTAACTCTGTAATAATCACATTCTCACAGGCAGAACTAGTATTCACTCAAGTATCCTTCCATCAAAGATGCTCAAATTAAGACTTAAGTGCTCTCATGTGATGGGATAAACTTGAACCTCTTCATCAGAACTTCTTGGAAAACCTAGTACAGAGTCCTCCATGTTTATACGGACTGGATTTAGCCCAACCCCTGGCAATGTGTAGAAATCCTGACTCCTTTGCAGACTTCATCACTGAGCCCTGTTGATTCCACTATGAAACACCATCGCCAATCTGTCCCTTACTCTCTACCTTCATTGCCTCTCCTCTGGTTCAAGCCACCTTTATCTCTTTGCCTGAGTTATTGCCATAACCTCCTGCCTGCTTCCACTCTGGTACACATCAAATCCCTTTGCTGCACAAGCAGTTCCCCTGCTTAAAACTCTTCCCTGGTCTGCCATTGCCCTGAGAATATGATGCAGGATCCTCATCCAGTGGCCCTACCATCTGTTCATTGCTTGCAGCTCACCTCCATTCATGGTTCTCTTCCCACCAGCCCCAGCCACAGTGGCTTTCTCTCTGCCTTTCTATATGCCCACCATGTTCTTGCTCTAGTACTGTTCTTACTCCAGTACTGTTACCACTGCCTGGAACAGCCTCCATCCCCAGGCTGGCTCTTTGTTACACTTTATCCTATAAGTTCAAGCTTCAGAAAGGCTTTCTCTGACCATTCAAGACAAGAAAATTCCTCACGGTATTCTCCTCTTTCCCCTGTGGCACTTACCAGACATTAAGTTGTGCATCTAACCAGGCTTTCACTTGTTCAATATCTATCTTGACTGCTGGCCCATGAGCTCTTTTACAGCAAAGATGATGTCTGCATTGTTCATCCTTTTGTGGTGTAATCCACATAATAGATGCTCAAAAATATTTCCTGAGTTAGTAAGTAAGTAGGTAAACTGTCTTTGTCTGTTTTGTGTTGCTATAACAGAATACTTGAGGCTGGGTAATTCATAAAGAAAAGAGGTTTATTTGGCTCATGATTCTGGTCGCTGGAAAGTCCAAGACTGGGCAGTTGCATCTGGTGAGGGACTCACATTGCTTTGACTCATGGTGGACAGGGGATGGGGAGCCAGCATCTGCAAAGAGATCACATGATGAGAGAGAAACAGAGAAAGCAACCGAGGAAGCCAAACTCTTTGTAACAACCTGTTCTCAGGGTAACTAATCCATTCCTGTAAGACTGAGAACATGCTCACCCTCACAAGATGGCATTAATCTATTCATGAGGGATCTGCCCTGATGACACAAACACCTCCCACCCAACCCCACCTCCCAACACTGCTACATGGGGGATCAAATTTCAACATGAGTTTTGGTGGGGGACAAACCACATCCAAACCATAGTATAAACAAAAGAGAGAGAGTAGGCTACAGTAAGGCAAAGGACACCAGGAGGCAGCTGATTTAACAACCATCTGAGCTCTGAGCGTCCTTTATTGGCATCTGAGATCAACCACATTCTAGCTGTGTGACATTGGGCCAATAACTTAACCTCACTAAGCCTCAGTTTCCTCATCTATAAAATAGTAATTATAAGACTTTCCTCACTAGGTGATTTTGAAAATTAAAGGTAATGTATATTGAGAGTCAGACCCAATGCCTGGCACTAAATAGATCTCTTCATTTATGCTAAAAACACATATTGAAAGCATCCATGGGCTGGACCTGAGCTGGGGTCTAGGGGCCACACAGGACCTGCACTCAAGGAGGATACCAGTTAGAGGCTCTGTAAATTGCAGCTATTCATAGTAATGGAACTACTAGTAGTATTAATAAACAAAATGTTAGGAAATTCTCTAGCCAGAGTGAATGAGCCAAGCCCTGTGGAAGCCTGCCTGGGAAAACCAAGGACATGAGAAAAGGGAACACAGTGTGAAGCAAAATACAGGAGCAAGGGTGTGTTTTACTATAAATTGTCCTTTGATCTTTTTTTCATGGGTGGCTTCAATTTTCCATTTAATCGAATTCAAGAATCCTCTGACGAAAGTTTTCATTCATAGAATGGATATTTACGTGTAGGTTGCTTTCAGCAGAAGGAGGTTCAGAGGTGACTGCAACATGCTCTCTGCCCTCAAGAAACTTATAGGGGAACAAGACACACAAAAAAATCCAATCACAAGTCAAACCTAAAAGACACACAGGTGAAGGGGATGGAGATTCAGAGGTGGGAGCCACAGGCTTCATGGCATGTGGCATTTGAGTAGACTGGAGGACACACAGGAAGAGAGAGCGTGGCAATGGGAGAGGTTTGGGATATGGAGTCGGATGACCTAGCTTAAAATTTACCCTTAGAAAATCCATAGTTTCTCTGAGCCTTGGTTTTCTCACCTGTAAAATGTGAATAATAATAGTAATAAAACTTCTCTGCATTGTTATGATTATTTTATGTCATCATCATCATACACACACACACACACACACACTCACACACTAAGGTTTCCTGAGAAATGTCAGAGCCGTGGGACTGAGAAACATCTCTTGAGATTCTGGTGAGCTCCCTAGCATCTCGTCCTCATTCATTTCGTCCCCTAGCAGTGGCAAGGTAGACTTTCTAGGCCTGGAGGGCATGTGCTTAGTGACAGGTGACAGTGGTTGATGACAGTTGTGCCGCCTCGTGCCTGGTTCACTGCTCCACATCCTTCTACTTAATCCATCTGAGATAGAAATAACACTTCTCAAACTCTCAAACCACTCCCATCCAGTCAGAGGACTTTCAGGAACACTTGGGTGGGTCCAGCATCTGAGCCCGGGTGGGCCATCAGCCCAGGCTGCCAGAGATGCCAGTGGGCTAAAGTGGGGCAGGGCAGACACTGGCCAGCTGTCCACCCAACCCATTTCCAGTTCATCCTGAGCACACGGCTAGACTGCATTCTTGCAGCTGAGTGTGGCCAAGCAACCTAATTTTAATCAATGAAAAGTGATAGACGTGTGCTCTTCTCAGGCCTGATGGATAAAACCCTTCCACACTCCTTCTCCTTCTGGTTAACTCCTTCTGGTTAACAGTGCTCTCCAGCATGACTTTGGAGGCCAATTTAAAGTTGGCATGCCTGCCATCAGCCAAAGTCTCTGAACCACTGCATGGAGAAGGATGCCCTCACGCTCACCATGTCTGACCCCAAACTAGAACAGCCCTGCAGTGTTAAATGAGGCATGACATAAACTTGCATTATGTTTGGGTCTGTTTGTTACAACAGCAATACTCACTAATATAGAAGAGCAGGGATCCCCTGCCTGAGGAGGACCAATGCAGGAAAGGCCAAAGAGCAGTTAGAAATCAGCATCCCGAGAGAACACAAGATGTTGTGACCAAGGTGTCTAAATATCAAACGCAAGTCTGTTGGGAGTATAAATGGAGTTGAGGGTTAGCGTCTAGGCAAGGCAAGGTCAGAAATACAAGGAGATGGGTTACAGGTGGCTGTTGAAAGCAGTGCTGTTGTGCCCAGCTTGTTCTCATGGGTTAAGGAGATGTGTTACAGGTGGCTGTTGAAAGCAGTGCTGTTGTGCCCAGCTTGTTCTCATGGGTTAAGCAGATTTGAAGGTTGAGGTCAATACTCTTGTTGTTGGGCCTGTCCCACATCTCAGCTTTTACCTTCTGTACTCAATCTGTTGCCTGAAACCCTAGGGCCTGGTAACTAGGACCCCGTAACCCTCCCCTGGGCCCTGGGACAAGATTGATAGCTGATATTTGGTCTGATGGTCCAACCCTGTTTTACAGATGAGGAAAAGCAGACCCAGAATAAATGAAGGGGCTAATTCATAAAGCCCAAATTGATCTTTCCACCTGGTCTTGGCCAGGGCACACTGTTTCCAGCAAAATCCTGCCTTTTTAATGCCCTGGCCAGAGCCTCCCCAAAAGGACCGCTTCTCTCCTCCCTCCCGTTCTTCTGGCAAGCTAGGTTTCCAAGCCTGGCCATTGAGAATTTAAAAGAGCTGGTTTCTTCTGGTCCCAAAGAAAAACAAGCTGGCCAATTTTCTGTTAGTCCCAAGGCAGCTCCTCACTGCCCTGGAGCCAAGCAGACACTGGCCAGTCTGTGTAGAGGGCTGAGGCTGCAGTACCCACCAGGTGGTAATGACTTCTCGGAGGGAGCTGGCTTCGGCTCAGGCCATTCCGGGTGGGGGGAGAGGAAACTGAAGACAAAACTGTGCTTCTCGTAAAGGTCTAATTCTAAAAATAAAGACAGAGTTAGCCTAGTGAGTGTCTGCAGGGATGCTTGTCTGAGTAGAGAAGTAACAGAGCCGTGCCGAGGTTCTTGAGTTAGGCAACCAGACTAAGAAAAGCGTGCAAAGTAAGCCTTCTCCTGACAACATCCGCATCCCAACAAGATCAGAGCTTTCAGCTTCTGATAAATCTGTTAAGAAGAGGAAGAGTCTGAGAAACTTAAAGCTTGTCTCGAATCTAGTAAAATAATAAAGAGAAATTATTTGTTTTGTATCTGGAAATTTCAGAAATGTGAGCTTCAGGCAAGGTTTGATCCAGTGAGTCAAAGATGTCACCAAGTATCCGTTTCTTTATGTCCTTCTTTCTGCTTTCCATGGAATCACTGGGTTGCTAGAAAAAGGAAGAAAAAAATACAGGATGTCTATTTAAATTTCACTTTCATATAGACAATTTTTTTTAGTATGAGTATGTCCCATGCAGTATTTGGGACATAATTATACTAAAAAATTACTTGCTATTTATATGAAATTCAAGTTTCATAGAGTGTCTAGTATTTTATCTGACAGTCTTACCCTAAGATGAGCACATATTCTCCCTCTCTCTCTCTCTCTCTCTCATAGTTCCTTGTGGTTGGAGATGAGAGAAGACAGTTCTCTTTCAAAACCTCAAGCAGACACCTCCTTGTATCTTCTTGGACTGAAATGGCTATTTCTGAACAAGTGTCTATAGCTGGAGAATAAGATAAACTGATTGGATTAAGGAAAGGAGACAGACTGAAATGGCCAAATGGAAGCCTCCACTGATCATCCTCCTTGCAGGAACACCAAATTGAACAACTACTATCCACACAAAAACACCTTCTTAAGAACCAAAAATCAGCGTAGGTACTAGCTTGGTCACAGTGGGGTAGAGCACCAACTACGCTGTTGGGGTCCCAAATTCCAGGCCCCAGCTCTTGGATGGCATTTCTGGACCTGCCCTGGGCCAGAGGGGAGCCCACTGCCTTGAAGGGAGAGTCCCAGGTTTGGCAGCATTCACCACAAGCTGGCTGAAGAGCCCTTGGGCCTTGAATGAACATTAGCAGTAACCAGGCAGTACTTGCTGAGGCCTAGGGTGGTGATGGACATGGGGAAAGGCTCCTCTGCTTGTAGAAAAAGAAGGGAAGAGTAGAAAGGACTTTGTCTTGCCTGGGTGCCAATTCAGCTGTAGTAGAAATAAAGTACCAGGTGGTTTCCTAAGGTTTCCGACTCTAGGCCCTGGCTCCTGGATGGCATCTCTGGACCCATCAGAACCAGGGGAAACTCACCACCCTGAAAAGAAGGATCCAAGTCTGGCTCGCTTTGCCACCTGCTGATTGTAAAGCCCTAGAGACTTGAGTGAATGTAGGTGGTAGCCAGGCAGTGGTTATGGCAGGCCTTGGATAAGACCTAGTGCTGTGCTGGCTTCATGTCTGACCCAGTGCAGTCCTAGTGGTGGTGGTTAAAGAGATGCTTGTGTTACCCCTCCGGCAGCTCTAGGAAGCTCAACACAGAGAGACTCTGTTTGGGAGAAAATAAGGAAAAAGAACAAGAGCTCTGCCTGGTAATCTAGATAATTCTTCTGGATCTTATCCATGACCACCAAGGCAGTACCTCTATGAGTCTGCAAGAGCCACAGCATTACTGGGTTTGGAGTATCCCTAATGCAGATATAGCTGCAGTGACCAAAAACTTAGATCACAGCACCCAAGCCCTTTTGAATACTTGGAAATCCTTCCCAAGAAGGATGAGTACAAACAAGCCCAGATTGCCAGACTTTGAAGACTACAATAAATACCTAACTCTTCAATATCCAGACCTCAATGAACATCCGCAAGCATCAAGACCATCCAGGAAAACATGAGCTCCCCAAACGAACTACATAAGACATCAGTGACCAATCCTGGAGAGATAGAGATAAGTGACCTTTCAGACAGAAAATTCAAAATAGCTGTTTTGAGGAAACTTAAATTCAAGATAACACAGAGGAGGAATTCAGAATCCTATCAGATAAATTTAACAAAGAAATTGAAATAATTAAAAAGACTCAAGCAGAAATTCCGGACCTGAAAAGTACAATTGGCAAACTGAAGAAAGTATCAGAGTCTCTTAACAGCAGAATTGATCAAGCAGAAGAAAGAATTAGTGAGCCTGAAAACAGGCTATTTGAAAATATACAATCAGAGGAGACCAGAGAAAAAAGAATGAAGCATGCCTACAAGATCTAGAAAATAGCCTCAAAGGAACAAATATAAGAGTTATTGACCTTAAAGAGGAGGCAGAGAGGGAGATAGGGGTAGAAAGTTTATTCAAAGGGATAGTAACAGAGAACTTCCCAAACCTAGAGAAGGATATCAACATTCAAGTACAAGAAGGTTATAGAAGAACATCAAGCAGATTTAACCCAAATAAGATGACCTCAAGACATGTAATAATCAAACTCCCAAAGGTCAAGGATGAAGAAATGACCCTGAAAGCAGCAAGAGAAAAAAAACAAATAACATACAACAGAGCTCCAATGTGTCCAGCAGCAGATTTCTAGGTGGAAACTTTATAGGCCAGGAGAGAATGTCATTACATATTTAATGTGCTGAAGGGAAAAAAAAAACCTTTTACCTTAGAGTAGTATATCCAGCTAAAATATCCTTTAAACATGAAGGAGACACACTTTTCCAGACAAACAAAAGCTGAGGGATTTCATTAACACCAGACCTGTCCTACGAGAAATGCTAAAGGGAGTTCTTTAACCTGAAAGAAAAGGATGTTAATGAGCAGTAAGAAATCATATGAAGGTACAAAATTCACTGGTAATTGTATGTACACTGAAAAACACAGAATATAACACTGTAATTGGTGTGGAAATCTCTCATATCTTGAGTAGAAAGCCTAAAAGGTGAACTGATAAAAAATAATAACTACAGTAACTTTTCAAGACATGGACAGTACAATAAGATATTAATAGAAATAGAAACGACAAAAAGTTAAAAAGCACAGGGATGAAGTTAAAGTATAGAGTTTTTATTAGTTTTCTCTTTGCTTGTTTGTGAGTTTGTCTATGCAGTCAGTGTTAAGTTGTCATCTATTTAAAATAATAGGTTATAAAATATTATTTGCAAGCCTAATGGTAACCTGAAATCAAAAAACATACAACAGATACACAAAAAATAAAACACAAAAATTAAAACATACCACCAGAGAAAATAACCCTTACTAAAAGGAAGACAGGAAGGAGGGAAAGAAGGAAGAAAAGACCACAAAACAACCAGAAAGCAACAAAATGCAGGAGTCAGCTCTTACTTCTTAATAATAACATTGAGTGTAAATGGAGAAACTCTCCAATCAAAAGACATAGAGTGGCTGAATGGAAACAAAAACAGGACCCAGTGACCTGTTACCTATAAAAAACACATTTCACCTATAAAAACACACATAGACTGAAAATAAAGGGATGGAAAAAGACAGCCCATGCAAATGGAAACCAAAAGAGATCAGGGGTAGCTATATTCATATGAGACAAAATAGATTTCAAGATGAAAACTATAAAAATAGACAAAGAAAGTCATTATATAGTGATAACGGGATTAATTCAGCAAGAGGATATAACAATTGTAAATAT
This sequence comes from Pan troglodytes, assembly GCF_028858775.2. NCBI lineage: Eukaryota > Metazoa > Chordata > Mammalia > Primates > Hominidae > Pan > Pan troglodytes. The sequence continues at coordinate 58,985,023 of NC_072414.2, forward strand.
ATATGCACCCAACACTGGAGCACACAGATATTTAAAGCAAATATTAGAACTAAAGAGAGAGGCAGACGCCAATACAAAAAGAGTTGAAGACTTTAACACCTCACTTTCAGCATTGGGCAGATCATCCAGACAGAAAATCAACAAAGAAACATTAGACTTGATCTGGACTATGGACCAAATGGACATAATGGTTATTTACAGAACATTTCATCCAATGGCTGCAGAATACATATTATTCTTGGCCGGGCACGGTGGCTCAAGCCTATAATCCCACCACTTTGGGAGGCCGAGGCTGGCAGATCACGAGGTCAGGAGATCGAGACCATCCTGGCTAACACGGTGAAACCCCAACTCTACTAAAAATACAAAAAAATTAGTTAGGCGTGGTGGCGGGCACCTGTAGTCCCAGATACTCAGGAGGCTGAGGCAGGAGAATGGCGTGAACCCGGGAGGCAGAGCTTGCAGTGAGCTGAGATCACGCCACTGCACTCCAGCATGGGTGACAGAGCAAGATTCCATCTCAAAAAAAAAAAAAAAAAAAAAAGACATATTATTCTCCTCAGCATGTGGATCATTCTCAAGAATAGACCATATGTTAGGCCACAAAACAAGTCTTTAAAAATTCAAAAAAATTGAAATTGTATTGAGTATCTTCTCTAACCACAAAGGAATAAAACTAGAAATCAATAACAAGAGGAAATTTGGAAACTATACAAACACATGGAAATTAAACAGTATGCTCCTGAATAACCAGTGGGCCAATAAAGAAATTAAGAAGATATTGAAAAATTTCTTGAAACAAAAGATAATGGAAACACAGCATACCAAAACCTATGGGATACAGCGAAGACAGTACTAAGAAGAACATTTGTAGCTATAAGCATCTACATCAAAAAAGCAGAAAAACTTCAAATAAGCAACCTAACTACGCACCTTAAAGAACTAGAAAAATAAGAGCAAACCAAACCCAAAATTAGTAGAAAAAAAAGAAATCATGAAGATCAGAACAGAAATAAATGAAATTGAAATGAAGAAAACAATAAAAAAGATTATTAAAACGAAAAGTTGGGTTTTTTGTTTGTTTGTTTTGAGACAGAATCTCACTCTGTCGCCAGGTTGGAATACAGTGGCGTGATCTCTGCTCACTGCAACCTCCGCCTCCCAGGTTCAAGCGATTATCCTGCAACAGCCTCCAAAGTAGCTGGGATTACAGGCACGTGCCACCACGCCCAGCTAATTTTTGTATTTTTAATAGAGACGGGATTTCACCATGTTGGCCAGGAAGGTCTTGATCTCTTGAACTTGTGATCTGCCCACCTCAGCCTCCCAAAGTGCCGGGATTACAGGTGTGAGCCACTGCACCCAGCCGAAAAGTTGGTTTTTTGAAAAGATAAACTGATTGGCTTGGTAAGAAGAAAGAGGAAAGACAATGGATGTTTGAAAGTGCCCAACATATATATACTACAGTGGACTTCCCAGTATCAGTCACAGAATCCAAGTTCCCCAAGGTTAGATGGGGCCCTAAAGATCACTAGAGGATTAGTTCAAACTGCCATATGAATGACAATTTGAACTACAATATAGTTCAAATTTATAATATCTATATAGTTATAGTTCAAGTTTATAATATCTCAGCCTTTATGTTCATCTCTCTACTATCAGGGATGTTACTTCCTTCCAAAAAGCTCATTCCATCTTTGGTTGTCCCTGGCTGTTGGACATCTAGTTGAAATCTTCTTTTCTTGTATCTTCCACTCATTGGTTCCAATGCTAACAGGAGGGATCTCTCTATAGGGCAGTTTCTAAACCAACTCCAGATGAATAATCACCTACTACGCACAAGGTCCTAGGCTATCTGCTTTAACATTGTCCATCTTATTTAATCTTCCCAACACCTTTGAATTAAGCAAGCCCCTTTTTATGGAAACACAAACTTGGGAGTTAAGCCACTCATCCCCAGAATACACAACTAGTGGCAGAGCTGGATTTGAACACACATCAGACTAGATCCAAAGCCAACCCTCTTACCCCTTCATCACGATGAGGAATCAACAGCTTTCAAATATCGGATGGCAGGGTCCCAGCTCCCTTCCTCTCCAGACTGAGCATTCCAGAGACTCTAGTCCCTTAAGTTTGTGCCCCAGATAGAGCATGCTGCTCAGATGTGGTCAGAAAAACAGAACGTAGCCAGGGATAAAAGAACTATGGGGATGGAGAAGAAAGCAGCCCTGAGAGCTTCACATACAAGTTACTCATCACTTGATTTCATCCACTTGTTGACATCAAGTTGAGTGCCTGTTATGTGCAGACACCACGTGAGGCAATAAGGATGAAGAGAGAAAGAGAGAGAGTGAACAAATGAGTGAAGAACAGAGAGAGGAAGGGAAAGAGAGAGAAAGAGAAGGGAGGGAAGGAGGGAGGAAGGAAGGAAGGAGGGAAGGAAGGAAGGAAAGAAGGAAGGAAGGAAAGAAGGAAGGAAGGAAGGAAGGAAGGGGAAGGGAAGAAAGGGAGGGAGGAAGGGGGCCCAGTGTGGTGGCTCATGCCTGTAATCCCGTGTAATTCCAGCAGCACTTTGGGAGGCTGAGGCGGGAGGATCGCTTGAGCCCAGGAGTCTGAAGCTGCAGTGAGCTATGATTGCACCACTGCACTCCAGCCTGGGTGACAGAGAGACCCTGTCTCTATTAGAAAAATAAAATAAAATAACAATTTTAAAAAGGAAAAGAAAGAAAGGAAGAGCCTAAAGCATGAGGGAGCTCGTGGCCCAGAAAAGAAAACAGATGTAAAATCAATAATTACTGTAAAATGTTATATATGTGTGTATTTATATCTATATATCAATATAGATATATGTTGATATATGTTTACTTATATATATCAATATAGATACATGTTGATATATGTTTACTTATATATACATCTATATTTATATTGATGTATATATAAATACACATATATAGAAACATATACAGAAACATTTGAATATTTAAATAACAGCATAACTAGGGTGCCGTGAGTCTGGTCATGGGGCAGTCCATGGGGAGATGGCAGGCAGGCCAGGCAGGAGGAAAAGCCTAGGCATGGCACAGAGGGGCAGACATAGCTTTCAGACAGCTGAGGATTCAAGAAGAACCTAGATGGAAAAGTATTCCATTCAAAGACTGCCGTACACCAACGGGACTATTCTTACCTTAGTGTTGGAATGACAGGACCTTTGCTCCCAAGGCACCCCTGAACTGGGCCTGCCTTCCTGAAACCCCAGGCTGTTTCTGCAGCAAACATTCTCTCCATACATTTAAAAAATTGATGATTCATTCCCACAGAGAGGAAACTTATTTTGGCATTTGAAAACATAAATGGGCGAAGGACACAGGCGGCTCACATAAAAGGAAGCATGGTTAGTAAACAGACTCGAGGAAACACAGTCAACCTGGCCAGTAATCAAAGAAATGCAAATTAAAACAACTGAGGCGCACATTTCCACCTATTAAATTAACAGCCATAACAAAAAGGTTGAGATGATTATATTCCATTCTGGTGAGGTCTGGGGGAAAGCAGTAGCTCTGACGTTGTTGGAGGTAGGACCAGCCCCGTGATCTGCAGAGTCCAGTGCAAACTGAAAATGTAGGGCCTCTTTTTCAAAAATCATTAAGAATTTCAAACGGCCAGGCGCAGTGGCTCATGCCTGTAGTCCCAGCACTTTGGAAGGCCAAGGCGGGCAGATCGCTTGAGCTCGGGAGTTCAAGACTGGCCTGGGCAACATGGCAAAACCCCATCTCTACAAAAAATACAAAAATTAGCTGGGTGTGGTGGCATACATGTGCCTGGAGTCCCAGCTACCCAGGAGGCTGAGGCAGGAGGATCATTTCAGCCCAGGGAGGTTGAAGCTGCAGTGAGCCGTGATCGTGCTACTGCACTCCAGCCTAGGCAATAGAGCCCTGTATCAAAAAAAAAAAGAAAAAGAAAAGAAAAGAAAATTCAAGATTGCAACAGCATAGAATTAAACCAAATGCTCTTCTAAGTCCTCACTGGAAGTCCTATAAATGAGTGCAAGCCTGTTATGGGAAAGGCATCCCTTCCCCTAACAAAGTGGTCTCTTCGCCTGAAAGAAGATGTCATCCTCTCCCACCTATGTGGAGACTTTATCATCAACTGTCACTTCTCCCTTTACATTCACCCTGCTGCTCTCGACTCAGATTTTCCCATCAGCATTCAACATACACACAAGTCCTCCTTTCTGAAAAAATATATGAAACCAAAACTCCTTCCTCAAGCCCTCACTCTGCCTTCTATCCTCCCACTCTGCCGTCTCAGTCACATTCTGGAAAGGCTGCATAAACACACTACTCCCATCCCCCTATTTCTCATTCATTTTCCCACCCTGTTTGTTCATCATTATGTCTTGCCAAGGTCACCATGGATTGACTTCCATTTGCTGAGGCCTCTCAGCAGCATTTGACACTAGCAACCACTCTCTCCTTCCTGTCACACTCTTCTCTTGGCTTCTGTGACATCATGTCCTCCTGATTTTCCTCCCACATCTCCTGCAGGCTCTTTGGCCAGCTGTCTGTGTACTGACGACTCATAAGTTCATGGCTCTTACCTAAATTCTGCTCTGAGTTTCAGACACACAGTCCAGTTGCCCACTTGCTGGTTCATCTTGTCTATTCCAAAGACACCTTGAATTCCTTATGTACAAAACTACCCCAATCTCGTCCTCTTCCATTGATCCTTACGTCTGTGGATGGTGCTATCATTCCTCTTTCTTACACCAGGAATCATCCTTCAGATTCCCTTCTCTCCTCTCCTTCCCACTACATCTTAAGTCAAAGCCACTACCAAGTTTTACCAATTTTACCTCCTCAATACTTCCTAAATGCATCCCCTTATCCCCATCTCTATCCCCATGCTCATCATCTAAGCAACTAGCATCCTTCATCTGGACAACTGCAAAGCTCTCCATTGGTACCCCCATCCTTTCTCAAGCTCCCTCCCACTACACAACAGCCAGAGTGTTTTGAAGCACACGTCCTGTTCAGTAGGATCCCGTTGCTCCCAGGATAAAGACCAAAGCTCTTCACATGGCCCACAGCCCATGCATGCCCCATGCTCCCCCACCCATTTGGCTCCAGCTATTGCGGTCTTCTTCCGGTTCCATGTGCTTTACCAAAAGGCATTTGCACATGCTACTCCCTGTGTCTAGAATTTTGTTCCTTTCCACCTTTGGTCTAGTTAGCTCCTAGTCATCCTTAAGCCCCAAGCACAATCACTTTTTCCTTAGGAAATCCTTCTATTAACCAACAGGCAAAGGAGAGTTCCACCATCAAATACTCTTACAGCTCCATGCCTCTCTCCTTACTAATACTTAGCATGGTTATAATTGCATCCATCTGTGCGATGACCTGATGGAGTATCTCTCTGCAACTAGACGGCGGGATCTATGAGCATGGGCTGTATGTTTTTCCTCACCATTGTAACCCTAACACTTATTCAGTGTCTGGCAAGAAGAAAGTGTTCAATAAATATTTGGTGAGTGAATGAATGGAAATCCCTTTGACAATATATTTTGAGAGTTATAGAAATTACAGCTATAGTTATGTTTTGATTCAATAATACAACTCCTAGAAATTTATCCCAAGGAAGTAATCCAAAAGAAAGAAAATATTAAATATATTTATATATATGGAAATATTAAGTACGAACTTTTTCTAATAGCAACATTTTAAAAAACACATGGATATGTTGAAGTGTGGTAAATCCACAGAAAAAATAACATGGTCATTAAAAATAATTGTGAAGACTAAGTAGCAATGTGAAAAACAGATTACAATATTACAATTGTTTTTCAAAAGCTGAATGCAAAATTGGATTTCTACAACTACGTAACAATGTTTTATGCATGCAGACAAGTACCAGATGGGAACAAGGAAAAATAAATGAGTTGAATTGTCCAAAGAGTACATTATGGTTGAATTTTCCATTTCATTTTGATTTCTCTTTGTGTGGTTATAATATTGTTTTTACATAAATGGTACTTTAGTGTAATCTATACATTTTATCTAGCAATAGGTTGAATAAAACAGCAATTTTAAACTAAGAAGCCATCAAAACATAGCTAGTTACGATTGATTCACTGCTCAGCGGAGTCACAAATGCCTAATAAATAATGTTATTTGAGAACAACCTTATTAGCCACTTTTAAAATAGATCTCATAACCATATATATATATATATATACATATATATAAACCCTATGTTTATAATGTTTTATGAACATTCATGTACATGTCTTTGTGTGGACATATGTTTTTGTTTCCCTTGGGTAAATACCTAAGAATAGAACGGGTGAACTATATGGTAGGTATGTGTTTAACTTTTTAAATAACTATCAAACGGTTTTCCAAAGTGATTGTGCCATTTTACAACCCTACTAGCAGTGCATGAATGCTAGTGGAATGCAAATGTTCCACATTCTTACCAACATGTGGTATGATGGTTGGCCTTTTTAATTTTAGCCAGTCTAGTGGGTGTGTATTGTGGTTTGGATTTGTATTTTTCTAATGATTCATAATGTCAAAAATATTTTATATTCTTATTTGATATCTGTATCTAATGTTTGGGGAAGTATTCATTCAAATCTTTTGCCCATTTTTAAATTGAGTTATTTTTCTTTTAACTGTTGAGTTATAAGATATATTTATATATTCCAAATACAAGTTCTTTATTAGATATATTTCACGAATATTTTCTCCAGTCTATAGTTTGCCTTTTCACTTTCTTAATATAACATGGTCTTTTGGAGAGAAAATTTCAAAATATTTATGAAGCATAACTCAGCAACTTTTACTTTTATAGCCTGTGCTTAGCCCATGATCACTAGATTTTTTTCCTTCTGTTTACAGAAACTTTATAGTTTTAGGTCTTACATTTACGTTGGGGGCCCATTTAGAGCCAGGTTTTGTACTTGGTGTGAAGTAAGCATCAAGGCTCACATTTTTGCATATGGATGTCCAATTGTTCCAACACTATTTGGTGGAAATATTAACCTTTCCTCATTGAACTGCCTTAACATCTTTGTCAAAAATCAATTAACCTGGGGAAAGAATAATTTTTTCAACAAATGGTGCTGGAACAAGTAGATATCCAGGTGCCAAAGAATGAAGTTTAAACCCTACCTCATACCATGTACAATAATAAACTCAAAATGGATCAGAAACCTCTAAGTAAGTGCTAAAACTATAAAACTCTTAGAAGACAACATAGCAGTAAATTATTACCTTGAGCTAGACCATAGTTTCTTAAATATAAAAATTAAAGTGCAAGCAACAAAAGGAAAAGTAGATAAGTTGAAACACATCAAAATTTAATTGTTTTGCAAATATTAATAATAGCATCAAAAAAGTGAAAAGCAATAGCAAAGACATGGAATCAACCTAAATGTTCATCAATGGCAGATTGGATAAAGAAAATGTGGTACATATACACCGTGAAATACTATGCAGCCATAAAAAAGAATGAGATCATGTCCTTTGCAGGAACATGGATAGAGATGAAGTCCATTCCCCTTAGCAAACTAACCTGGGAACAGAAAATCAAATTCTGCACATTCTCACTTATAAGTGGAGCTAAATGATGAGAACACATAGAACATGGATAGAGATGAAGTCCATTCCCCTTAGCAAACTAACCTGGGAACAGAAAATCAAATTTTGCACATTCTCACTTATAAGTGGAGTTAAATGATGAGAACACATAGACACAAAGAGGAGAACAATGGACACTGGAGCCTATTTGAGGGTGGAGGGTGGAAGGAGGGAGAAGATCAGAAAAAATAACTATTGGATACTAGGCCTAGTACCTGGGTGATGAAATAATCTGTAAAACAAACCCCCATGACACGAATTTACCTATATAACAAACCTGCACATGTACCCCTGAACCTAAAATAAAAGTTTAAAATATTTTTAAAATAGTAAAAATAATATTTTTTAAAAAGTGAAAAGACAATCCACAGAATGGGAGGAAACATTTGATCACATATCTGATAAGGAACTCGTGTCCAGAATACATTTTTTTAAAAACCAATCTCTTACAACCTAATAATAAACAGACAAATAACCCAATTTAAAAATAGGCAAAGGCTTTGTAGACATTTCTCCAAAGAAGGTCTACAAATAGCCATGAATAACATGAAAAAGTGCTCAGCATCATTACTCATTAGGGAAATGCAAACCAAAGCCACAATTAGGTACCACTCCACACTCAGTAAGATGACTACAATAAAAAAAAAAAAAGAATAATAACAAGTGTTGGTGAGGATGTGGAGAGAGTGGAACTCTCATCCATTGCTGATGGGACTGTAAAATGGTGCGGCTGCTTTGGGAAACAGTTGGGTAGTTCTTCAAAAGTTAAATATACAGTTACCATATGACTCAGCAATTCTACTCCTATCTACCCGAGAGAAATAAAAACATATGTCCACACAAAAATCTGTACATGAATAGTCACAGATGTATTATTCGTAATAGCCAAAAAGAGGAAACAACCCAAATGCCCATCAATGATGAATGAATAAACATGATGTGATATATTCATGCCATGGGACATTATTTATCAATAAAATGGAATAAAATATGGATACATATACAATATGGTTGATCCTTAATACATTATGCTAAGTGAAAGAAGTCTACATATTGTATGATTCTATTTTTTTAAATGTCCATTTATATCAAAAATATGAGGCAGAATGGGCAAATATATGAGATAGAAAGTAGACTAGTTATTGCTTAGGTCTAAGGGTTGAGTGTTGGTGGAGGAAAATGGGGAATGACAGCTAATGAATATGGGTTTTGTTCTTAGAGTAGATGAAAATATTCTATAATTAGATTTGTTGATGATTGCACAACACTGTGAATATATTAAAACCATTGAGTTGTGACTTAAATGGGTGAATTATGTGATGTAAATTATCTATCAATAAGATTGTTAAAAAACCAATTGATCATATATGTGTGGATCTATTTCTGGATTCTATTCTGTTCCATTGAGTGATTTGTCTACCTTTTTTTTTCCCCAAGCCAAACTGTATCCAGCTTTATGAAAGATATTTTCCATAAACAATCATAATATTTCAGGCAGGACATGGGCAGACAATTGTTAACAGTGTATGACAACTTTCAAATTCCCTTCTTCAATGGACTACCAAAAATCAGAAAGCCACTATAAAACCCAAGAAGTCTTCATCTGATGCTCTGAACAGGGAAAGTTCAGAGGGAAGGTTGACATTTCACATTTAGCATGTTGTTTAACAGCTTTTCACAAGCTGACCCTGACTTTCAGGAAGTGAAATAAAAATGGCAGAATTTATCTGAAGATCCACAATCTAGAAATGGAACCACTGCTTTTTTGAGGGGTTCCATCTCAGTGGCATCACTGGAAAGTCCAGATTGCCTGACACACCAGTAACCAATAATTGAGGGTCATTCTCCAACAGGTGTCTGGGCTTAAGGGAGTTAAGTCTATGCTGAAAGGTGGAAAGGGAGAAGAGGACATAAAAACGAATTTGTTTTTCCATCCCACGAGGCTTTTGTGCCAAGGGGCCTTGTGTGTCAAAGTCAGGGAATCCCTCCTCCTGGGAGCCAAGAGCAAGTCTCTCAAAACTAGAAGGGAAAGGGGTTTTCCCCACGTCAACCCAGCTTCAGAGACATTCTGTTAGTGACATATGCCCCTTCCCCAAAAAAACACAATGAAGTGTTCTGTGTGCTAACAACATAGCTTAAAAAAAAGGTAAAACAAAATTCTGCATTTTTATAAAACTTGATAAAAAATAGCATTTCAAACTGTACAGTCACCAGAAGTACACAGTTATCAAAAATGCACACACTTCACTTGGCATCTGCAGCACCTTCAGCTTTCTGTGTCCGGTCTGTTTGGGCATCTCCATTTTCTGCAGGGTTATTCCCCTCCTGGCCAGCCTCAGCTTTTCCCTTTTCCCTTTTGGTACCTTCTCTCCCTTCTTTGCAGGGGCCTTTTTAGGTTTGGGCTCTGGCTTTGGAGGAGCAGGCTTAGTAGAAAACCTCGTGGATCTTCTCTGTGGTTTGTCCTTCATCTTCGCTCTATCTGCTTTAGCATCACCTTCAGCCTTTCTCTTGGGCACTGTGGTGGCGGCAACAGCGGGGGGACATAGGCGCTGGGCGCGGGATGCAGCACGGCACGCAGGTGTTGGTCTGTCCAGGGGTCGTTCTTGCCTCTTGTTCTTCACCCTGCTCCGATTTGTCTATCTTGACACCAATACCACGCTATCTTGATCATTGGAGCTTTTTAGATGTGGAAATTTGTGCAATTTCAACAACTTTCTTCTTCTTTTACAAAATTGTTTGGGCTGTCATACGTTGTTTTTAGAATCAATTTGTTATTTTCACAAAAAACAGCATGCTGGGTTTTTTATTGGGATAGTACTGAGTCTGTAGATCAACTGTAACAGAATTAACAGCTTAATATTACTGAGTCATCTGATCCATGAGGATATATATCTCTTCACTTATTTAGGTCATCTTTGATTTCTCTCAGCAATATTTTCAGTGCATGGGTCTTACACATCTTTTGCCACATTTGTCCCTAAGGATTTCATATTTTTGATGACCCACAGAGTTTTAAAAGAAATATATTGGCAGAAATACTGCTAGATTAGACTGAAAGGGACAGAGACAGTACAAAATGAACAGAGGCTCTTTGAACCCCTCAAATTCTACTGGCAGGGAGCAGACTGAGAAAGCTGCTCAGTTGTGAACATGTGCAACTTTTCCTTTAAAAATATTTTTGGTTTTTTTAAATTTTAATTTCCAATTCTTTGTTGCTGGTGTATAAGAATACAACTGATCATCCAAAAAAATTGATCTGTATCCTATACATTTCTTTTTTCTTTTTTTTTTTTTTTTTTTGAGAGGGAGTCTCACTCTGTTGCTCAGGCTGGAGTGCAGTGGCGTGATCTAGGCTCACTGCAACCTCCACCTCTTGGGTTCAAGTGATTCTCCTGCTTCAAGCTCCCAAGTAACTGAGATTAGCCATGCCTGGCTAATTTTTGTATTTTAGTAGAGACTGGGTTTCACCACGTTTGTCAGGCTGGATTACAGATGTGGCCACCACGCCCGGCCTGTATCCCATAAATTTCTTAAATTCAGTTATTAGTTCTAGCGGCTTTTTTGTAGACTCCTTATAATTTTCTACCTAGACAATTGTGTCATCTGCAAATTAAGAGTTTTATTTCTTCCTTTCTAATTTGAATGCATTTTATTTTTTGCTTTATTGCACTGGCTAGAACTCCTACTAGAATATTGGGTTAAAGTGGTGAGAGTACACATCACTGTCTTATTCTAGGTGTTAGGTGAAAGCATTCAGTGTCTTAACTGTTGTGGTAGCCAGCCTCCAAGATGGTACTGATGATCTTCATCTGCTGGTGTTCATATCCTTGTTAGTCCCTGTGTGTCTGGATTGGTTTGTATGACCAATAGAATAAAGAAGAAGTGATCATGTGTGAATGCAGAGACTAGATCATAAAAGGCATTGTTACTTCCCTCTTGGTCACTCTCTTTAGAATAGTTTCTTTTGAGGGAAGCCAGCTGTTATGCCAAGTAGCCTTCTGGAGTCTCTTATGACAAGGAACTGTGGCCTCCTGACAATAGTCAGTGAGGAACTGAGCCTCTAGCCAACAGCCACATGAAAGATGCCATGTTAGAGGTGAATCCTCCATCCCCAGTCAAATCATAACAACTGCAGCCCTGGCCAGCAACTTGGCTACAACCTATGGAAGGCCCTAAGCCAGAACCACCCAGGTTCCTGGCCCTCAGAAACTGCACGGAGGAAAAAAAAAAAAGTTTAAGCTGCTAAGTGTTGGGTAATTCTTTATAAAGCAATAGATAACTAATAAAGACTTTGGTATTTAGAAGCGGGAGGCTGCTGTAATAAAAACTTAAAATTTAGGAATGGTTTTGGAACTGAGCAATTGGTAGGAGCTGGAAGGACATTGAAGAGACTGCTGGTGAGGACTTAAAAGTAAATGAGGAGCATGTTATTGGAAACTGGAGGAAGGAAGATTCTTACTATGTAGTTACTATGTAATTTTTATTATGTATTCTTATTATGTAGTTAGCAACACTGTCAGCTGTGGTTTTGTGGAAACTAGAGAATGTCACTAGTGAACTAGGTAATTGGGCTAAGGACTGTTAGCCAAGACTGTTGAGGGTACTGCCTCATAGCTTGCTGCTTATAGTAAAATGCTGGAGGAAAGATTGTTTGTTTGTTTGTTTGTTTGTTTGTTTGTTTTTAAAAAGGAGCCAGGCACAGTGGCTCACACCTGTAATCCCAGCATTTTGGGAGGCTGAGGTGAACAGATCACTAGGGCCCAGGAGTTTGAGACCAGCCTGGGCAATGTGGCAAAACCTCATCTCTACAAAAAATTCAAAATTTAGCTAGGTGTAGTGTTGCATGTCTGTAGTCCCAACTACTCAGGGGGCTTAGGTGGGAGGATCGCTTGAGCCCAGGAGATCGAGGTTGCAGTGAGCCATGTTCACGCCACTGCACTCCAACCTGAGTGACAGAGCAAGACCTTGTCTCAAAAAAAAAAAAAAAAAAAAAGGAGACAGGGCTTGCTATTTATGAAGATTCCCACCTCTCTAGATAGCAAACAATGCTAACATTAAGAAATAGCTTCTGGGGCAAATATTAAACCCAGGGGCCTCTCAGGAAATTGTGTTCTTAGGATGAAGCTGAGGGAAGAGTGTGACTGTGAAGTCCTTTGTTAAAACCTAAGGAAGATTCAAAAGGCAGTGTTTCACAGTACCGTTCAGTCACACTGCAATTCTGAAGATTTCACGGCGTGACTCACTAGAAGTGAATCACTAACTGGGACAAGATTCCAGAGCCAAATAACTGGATGAGCAAGAGGACACCGAGAGGGATATGTGGAACAGGTAATCCTTTCCAGGAACTGCTAAGAGAGTAGAGGTTGTGGCCATGAACATGGCTCAGGTTCGAATCCCAGTTCTGCCGCTTATTGGCTATGTGACCTTGGGTAAGACACAATATTTCCTTAGCAGTAAAATGGGCATTAAATTACATACTTTCTAGAGTTGTTGTGAAGGTTAAATGGCTTAATATACATAAGCACTCAGAACAATGCCTGACATCTAGGTTATGGTAAAGAAGTAATAGTTGTCATCATTATTTAGGAAGGTGAAGTGAAAAAAACCTATATTTCTTATAGCAAAGCTGGATGTGGCCCAGCTGTTAGAATTCGAGCAACAAAAGGAATTATGATCTCATGTGTTGTCACAGGCTATGGAGGCTCTCAGAAGCTATCAAAATAGAGCAGTCAACCAAGGGACAAATGTGAGACCAGGTCCCAGAGGTTTAATTTGCATCTGGCAATTCAGTGACACAAAGAGCTGGGAAGTGAAAAGGAGAAGTTGCTGTGGTCTGAGAATACTTAGAGTCAACTAGAGCTGGAAGGGGTTTTTTCTTTGTTTGTTTGTTTTGGAGATGGAGTCTTGCTCTGTCACCCAGGCTGGAGTGCAGTGGAGTGATCTCAGCTCACTGCAACATCTACCTCCTGGGTTCAAGCCATTCTCCTGCCTCAGCCTCCTGAGTAGCTGGGATTACGGGCACCCATGACCACTCCCGACTAATTTTTGTGCTTTTAGCGGAGACAGGGGTTTCACCATGTTGACCAGGCTGATCTTGAACTCCTGACCTCAGTTGATTCACCCACCTCAGCCTCCTAAAGTGCTGGGATTACAGGCTTGAGCCACCGTGCCTAGCCCGGGAGGGGTTTTTATATAAGCATGTCCAATATGATCATTTCTGTCAGAGAAAGGAGCTTAGAGGGGAAGTGACTCTGCTAGTGGTGGCATAGCTGGGCCTGGCGCTGAGGAGTCCATGGTCTCCTGGTGCCTGCAGCACTGAAGTGGACATCAGCACCCCCTTTCCTCTGTGATAACCAGCCTGGGCAAGGCCTGCTCAAAAATGGCTGGTACTTACTGTCAGAGAAGAGCTAATAACAAATGCTAATATAATTTTCTATGCCTTTAGCTTGCATTTATTAAGCACTTACTATGTACTAGTCATAATCGTATTAGAATAAACCATTTGGGGCCTATAAAAATGACAGTTTCACCAGGCATGGTGGCTCACGCCTGTAATCCCAGCACTTTGGGAGGCTGAGGTGGGAGGATCACAAAGTCAGGAGTTCGAGACCAGCCTGGCCAATATGGTGAAACCCCATCTCTACTAAAAATACAAAAATTAGCTGGGCGTGGTGGCGGGCGCCTATAATCCCAGCTACTTGGGAGGCTGAGGCAGGAGAATCACTTGAACCCAGGAGGTGGAGGTTGCAGTGAGCCAAGATGGCGCCATTGCACTCTGGACTGGATGACAAAGTGAGACTCTATCTCAAAAAAAAAAAAAAAAAAAAAAAAGACAATTTCATATAGGTCAACCTAATATTTTACTTCATTTAATCCTGATAAAACTCTATGTGGTATATACTATAATTATCTCCATTTTACAGATGGAGAGACTGAGGCACAGAGAGGTTAAGTGTCTTACCCAAGGTCACACAGCTGGTAAGTAGTGGAGACAGTTTACCAATCCAGGAGGTCTGACTGTAGAGCCTATACTTGCAAACCCCTTCTTTATACACTAAGGTGGCTCTGCCCACAGTCTTAAGGGGCTGGCCCTGGCACCTGTCCCCTACTCCAGCCCTCAAAGCCTGGTAACCAGCTTTCCTCAGGGAGTTAGACCAGCCCTAACCCTCCTGGAGCCTTATCAGAAAGAACTCATGCTAGATCAGCCCTGTGATCTCTAGCTGGCTGGGCTGCAAAACAATGGAACGACTCGTGCGCATCATGCGTTGCGGTGGAGACAATGCATTTCTCCAAACACAAGCGACCAGAATAACAAACACTGCTGACTTCCATAGCACCAAAGTCTAAATATTGAAGTGGAGCATCCGTGCCTCGCCACGTGTGGTAATATTCCAGTGGAAAAAAACCGGCAGCTGCTATTGTCTGGATTCCCCAGGGGGAAGATCTGAGGCTGTTTCTCTGGTCTTGTGAGACTTCTGCTGCCTCTCCCAAGGCCCCAGCCTGAAAGAGGGATTGTTTGATGTCAGACTAACTTGGGGACCCCAAACATCCCCCTGCAATCTGCACTGGTCTATAGCAAAACAAGCAAATAATGACAATGTGGAGAGGTTTTCCTAAAACAAAATGTATTCCATTTAAAGAGTCCTATTCATGATGCACAGCTTCCTTCTCACAGTGGCCCCTGCACTCTGTGTCAGCTCCATTCCCCTCTCTGTACTTAGCAGTTTCCTCCTCTGACACACACCCTCTGCATTGCACAAGGGCCTTCGCCAGCCCTAACTATACTTCTTGACTTGTCAGTCTCAATTTCCATTGCTCACAGCCTCAGTCTCTCCATATTTCTTTGCTCATATTCTCTTGAGAGAATCTGACTGGCCTATATGCCTCTTTTTAAAATTTTTTCAAATTTTGTAGAGTTAGGATCTTGCTATGTTGCCCAGGCTGGTCTCAAACTCCTCACCTCAAGCAATCCTCCCAGCTAGGCCTCCCAAAGTGCTGGGGTTACAGGTGTGAGCCACCACACCCAGCCCTAGCATGCCTCTTTTTAACACCAGACCATGTTATATGTTGTTGGCCAGCCAATCAACCACCTGCCTTGGGGCCAGGTGGCCACGATGGGTCCAATAAGCTGGCAGGGTTATATGGCCCTAAACAGGGTTCCCTTTTGCAGCAGGTAGTGGCAGCAGGCCAGCTCCCCTCAGAAGGGATGTAAAAGGCAAGTGCTATGATTGACATGGCTGGTACAAAAGTCCGGTTCTAAGGTTTCATGCCAACACTGTATTGGTATTTCTCAGCCCAGGAAGGTCAGAGTCGTGGCTCAGGAAGATCCACCCGAGACACACAAGGGATACCAGAGGACTGGGCTTGTGGGGAGAGGAAGCCAAGGGTCAGACACATGCTAAATGGACAGGATTCAGCCCAGGGGGGTGGTTGCAGAGTCAGAGAAGAAGACACAGATTTAGACCTGTCTAGGAAGAAATCAGGAAGCCTTGGTGAATAATAGATCGATGGTGGCATCGTTCACAGAGAAAAAGGACAGGAGAAGAGCAGATTTGGGAGATGAAGGAGACATGGGCATTCCCTTCTGGCATGAGATATGAGACATTCTACTACATTTACCATCAGAAAGTAGGCTGTTCAAGTGCCAACTTTAGGAAAGAAGTCGGGGTTGCAAGGACAGATGTGACAGATGTGGGTGGACGAAACCATGGAGTGGGTGATGTCGCCCTGGGAGAAGTGGAGCATGTGACCGACAGCGAGTGAATGAATGACCTGGTCAAGACTTGGGACTTGCTCATGTTTCATTCTTCCCCAAGTGACAAGCACTCACTGAGACCCTG
Source organism: Pan troglodytes (assembly GCF_028858775.2). NCBI lineage: Eukaryota > Metazoa > Chordata > Mammalia > Primates > Hominidae > Pan > Pan troglodytes. Next base: position 59,001,503 of record NC_072414.2, read on the forward strand.
CTCTCAGATAAGGCAGAGCGGTGAATGGAAAGAATAAGGATATGGGCTCTGAACACAATGCCAAGTTCAATGGTGGGCTCTGAAATGTACTAGCAATTGGTCTTTGGGCTTTGACCTTAACCTCTTGCAGCCTTAGTTTCCTCATCTCAAAACGGATGTAATGATATGTACCTCGTCAGGCTGTAGTGAGGATTTAAAAAGGTAGCAACAGTAGAGTTCCAAGCAGAGGATTTGGTGTGTGTAGTAGGCATTTAACAGAACTTACAGGGCCAGGCACAGTGGCTCACCCTGTGATTCCAGCACTTTGGGAGGCCGAGGCGGGCGGATCACCTTAGGTTGGGAGTTTGAGATCAGCCTGACCAACATGGAGAAACCCCGTCTCTACTAAAAATACAACATTAGCCGGGTGTGGTGGTGCATCCCTGTAATCCCAGCTACTCGGGAGGCTAAGGCAGGAGAATCGCTTGAACCCAGGAGGCAGAGGTTGAGGTGAGCTGAGATCATGCCATTGCACTCCAGCCTTGGCAACAAGAGCAAAACTCCATCTCAAAAACAAAAACAAAAACAAAAACAAAAAACAGAACTTACAGACTCCTGCCTCCTGCTGAACGCAGCTGTGAAATACTCACAGCATATTCTGGTAAAGAGCAGAACAGAGATTCTGGGGATGCCATACCCCTATAGCCAACGGCCTCTCCAAGGGACCCACTGACTGTCAATAATCTCATCTGGAGATGTCAGTAGTCTACATTTGAGGCCTGGGCCAAATAGTACTCCTGCTCCCCACCCACATGCCTGGCACATGCCCTCTGTGCCAGGCCGTGCCCATTCATGTGGGCTCACTCCCCAGTGGGGGCTTCCCTCTTGCAGGACTCCCTCAGGCCCCCAAATCTGCGTACCCCTGGCCCCATCCTCCCCCTGCCTGCAGCTACCCAGGTACTGGCCACTCTCCAAGGGTAGTAACCAGTTTCCAAGTCTTCCAAACTTCCCATGAGCCAAGAGCTTCCATTCTGATGTGTATACTAGTGTCATGCAGATAGAAGTCACACAGGAAAAGGTATTCCCTTTAGTTAATGTCAAACATTCAACACCTGAACATTAGTTTACTTCATGTCATAAGATTTCTTCAAAGAAGTTCATAGAACTCTCTTGGGAGAAATAAATGAAGATGAAAATAAGAGGAAGGTATGCCCATTCCAGCCTAGAAGACTAGAAATAGCAAAGGCAACAATTTACCTTAAGTTTCTGTATAGATTTATTTATTTATTCATTCATTTATTCATTAATCTTGTTAGTATTGTTTTTGGAAATGGAGTTTCGTTCTTGTTGCCCAGGCTGGAGTGCAATGGCACAATTTCAGCTCACTGCAACCTCTGCCTCCCCAGTTCAAGTGATTCTCCTGCCTCAGCCTCCCAAGTAGCTAGGATTACAGGCAAGTGCCACCACACCTGGCTAATTATGTATTTTTAGTAGAGACAGGGTTTCATCATGTTGGTCACTCTGGTCTCGAACTCCTGACCTCAGGTGATCCACCCACCTCAGCCTCCCGAAGTGCTGGGATTACAGACATGAGCCACTGCTCCCAGCCAGATTTAATGTACTACCTATCAAAGCCCCTAAAGGATACTTTATAAGACCTTGATTAAATGAATAGTGATGTCGTTACCAGATTAAATGGTTAAAAAGACTAAAGCTTCTCTTGAAAGGGTATGACAGTAAATTTAGCCTACCAGATTTCATAACATATTACAAAGTGACAATTATCCAAACTATATGGTAACAATGGGGAAAAAATGATCAATGGAAAAGATTAAACAATCCAAAATTAATCCAATAAATAGTAAAACTAAAAATAGTTCAACAATCCAGTGAAGAAAATAATTATCATATAATAAATGATTTGGAGAGAATTGTAATGTGGAGAAGAGTTACTTACACTTTGTACCATTTTCTGCAATAAATTGCATGAGATTATGTTCCTGTCTGAAAAACAAACCATAAAAAAGACTTGAACATGCAATCCCACATTGATCGTATTGGAAGAAAATCCATAATCAGAGACAAAAAAATTAATTAAAAAATAGGAAACTTTTATTGAATAAAATATAGGACAGTCACAAGAGGAAAATAACAGCCTGGAAGAAATAACCAACCAGCGATACATCTAAAATTTATTAATTTTTGCTTTTTTACAAAAAGCTAAAATCAGTGCCCAGATTCTACTCCGTAAGCAATAAAGGAGGTGAACAGACAGTTTACACAGGAAGCACAGATGGTAAATCAAAACATGAAAAAGTACATAGTTCTACCAGAAACGAGAGGAATGCAAACACACAAGCTCTGGGTATCAGTGCATGCTTACCAAACTAGTGAAAAGAAAATGAAATCATCAAACCCTGAATGGTTGGGGCTGTGGGAAACAGGCAGGATGGTATAGAGAGGCTCAGGGCTGACCTGCAGCCAGACAGCTGGATTAAACATGGGCTACACCTTGTGCCACTTCTGAGACCTTGGGCGACTTATCTCTCTATGCCTTGGCTTCCTCACCTGTCAAATGGGGTGTAAATGAGTTGATATATATAAAGTGCTTGGAACAGTGCTTAGCATTTAGTCAGTACTCTATAAGTGCCAGCTATTATTAATATTTGTGTGGGGTGGTGGTTTTCTCTCAACTGTAGTAACAGGGCATGGACTTTGGAGCCAGAAAGATCATTCTTTCAATAAATATTTACCAAATGCCAGATCCAGGTGCAAATCCCAAATCCATTAATTACTAGTAATGTCACCTTGTGAAAACTGCTTAGAAATCCTGAATCTCAGTTTCCTCCATCAGTAAAATGGAATCATAAAATCTACTACCTAGTGCTGTTTGAAGTGTAATGAGATACTACATATAAATTCCTAGGATGGGACAGGCATGTAGACATCCTTAACACATATTGGATTCTTCACTCCTCCTCCTAGAACGTCAGCTCAGCCCAGGTGTCCAGCCCAGATCTGTGATCATGCAATTTGCCCTCCACTGCCTGCCAGCTCAACCCAGCTAAGATCTTTAGAGCCCCAACCCCTGAAGGCCCATTATGCCATCTACCTCCAACATATGTAAATCAAAAGAATAACATCACCAATTCATAAAATAAATGTTTGTGCTTTTTCTTGTTGTCGTTGTTGTTGTTTGTTTGTTTGTTTTTGAGACAGAGTCTCACTCCATCACCCAGGCTAGAGTGCAGTGGTGCAATCTCGGCGCACTGCAACCTCCACCTCCTAGGCTCAAGCAATTCTCCTGTCTCAGCCTCCCCAGTAGCTGGGATTACAGGTGGCTGCCACCACACCTGGCTAATTTTTTGTATTTTTAGTAGAGACAGGGTTTCACCATGTTGGCTAGACTGGTCTCGAACACCTGACCTCAAGTGATCTGCGCCTGCCTTGGCCTCCCAAAGTGCTGGGATTATAAGTGTAAACCACCGTGCCTGGCCTAAATGTTGGTGTTTTGATGTGCCATGCAACTTACACATGTGCTGAAATACAGTTGTTTATTTCTGTATTATCTTTCTCCCTCTCGATTACTTCTTTTGGTCTGCCTGTTTGTTGCTGACCTTTTGCAGGTGGCTAAGCCAGCCCAGTGGGTCATCCCTGCCGCTACCAAATCACCCCCATGGCATGCAGGCCACACCAACTTCAGATTCCTCCCTCCCCAGGGGAATTTACATTTTAGGTGGTGGGGAACAAGAGCTCCTGGGGGCCAAAAGCCTGTCACAGAATCGGCACCCAGTAAATATTTGTGGAATGAAGGGGTGAATGGATACATGGAATGAAGGGGTGAATGGATGCATGAAATGTTTCTGAACAGTAGAATTTGAGCGCCATGGGAGGCAGAGGGGAAGGATAGCAATGCTATTTTTGCTATATTTTAAAATCCCCACTTCTCTTTAATGGAGAGACAAAGTAACCAGAACTCTTCAAATCACACTAGGTAAATGCAAGGCTGATATTTAACAGGTCGAGTGGCACAGATACTAACCAATCAGAATAGACCTGGAGAGCCGTGCTGGACTCAGCACAACCCCTTTGCTTGTGGATAATGGAAGCCCGGGGGTTCTGAAGGCTGGGGCTACAGAGGAGGGGACACTAAGGGCTTGAGGCAGCTGCTAGTCATCAACTGGTATGAAAACATTTCAGTACTCAAACAGCAAGCACAGCAGTGTCACACACATGATTATTAAACGTCAGCTTGGGTTAGGTAGCTGCATGAGAATCAAGAAACTTCTGCCACTTCCCCTCCCTAGGCCCCAATTTCTCATCTACAAAACAATAAAACTTACTAGTCTTCAGGTTCACTCTAGTTGTGACTACCTGTGATTTTAATATAATAATAAGGAGAACAATTTATAAAAGCCAGCCTGGTATGGCAGAAAAGGCACATGCTCTGAAGCCGGTAGACCCAGTTCAAATTCCAGCTGTTACTTACTGTGAGGCTTGGGTCCAAATCAATTAACTTCTCGGAACCTCCACTTTTTATTAATTCAACTAACATTTATGGAGTCCTTTTTATGTACCAGGTCCTAAGGACACTTTTGTGAACAAGACCCAGTCCCTTGCCATCATGGAACTCGCTGTTCTACCGAGGACTCTTTGGATGCAAGTGACAGAAACTGGCTCAAGCTAGCTTAGGCAAAACCAGAATGCATCATAAGAATGTAGCAAGCCTGGAGGGGCCCAGGAGGGAAAGCAACCAGACTTTGCTTAGAACCTGGACAGGAAGGCCACCAGCCTCTCTACCACCCTCAGCTACCTGCTGCATTACTCTCTCCTCCCCCTCAACCCCCTCAGTTCTGATAAGCCTCAGTTAATATGACATCTCAATTTTAAATTCTCCACAAAGAATCCCAGCACTTGGCTGGGCGCAGTGGCTCATGTCTGTAAGCCCAGCACTTTGGGAGGCTGAGGTGGGTGGATCACCTGAAGTCAGGAGTTTGAGACCAGCCTGACCGACATGGCAAAACCCCGTCTCTACTAAAAATACAAAAAGTAGCTGGGTGTGGTGGCTACTCCGCACCTGGGATCCTCCACACACACACTCTGCCTCCCGGGAATCTCTTGAACCCAGGAGGCAGAGGTTGCAGTGAGCCCAGATCGCACCACTGCACTCCAGCCTGGGTGACAGACTGAGACTCCATCTCAAAAAAAAAAAAAAAAAAAAAAAAAAGAATCCCAGCACTTTGGGAAACCAAGGCGGGTGGATCACTTGAGGTCAGGAGTTCAAGACTGGTCTGGCCAACATGGCAAAACCCTGTCTCTACTAAAAATACAAAAATTAGCAGGGCGTGGTGAGGCACTCCTGTAGGCCCAGCTACTAGGGAGGCTGAGACAGAAGAATTGCTTGAACCCGGGAGGCAGGGGTTGCAGTGAGCCGAGATCACGCCACTGCACTCCAGCCTGGGTGACAGAGTGAGATTCCATCTCCATAAATAAATAAATTCTCCACAAAGAGAACCTGATTGGCCCAGCTTGAGCCACATGCGCACTCCTAATCTAATCACCTATGACCATAAGGCGGGACCACTAGGTACAAACATGGCCTCAGGGACTCACCCATGTGGATGGGGGAGGGGTCCAAATTCCCAAAACAGGGAGCTTGTAGATCCTGGTGTCCACTTCACCGCCTCATAGGGTGGATGTAAAGATGAGATGAAATTCCATGTAAAGTGACTGGCACATAGCCTGGCAGACATAGCTGGAGCCCTGTGCCTCTGTGCCTTGCTAATAATTGGTGCTTGACTAAAACATGTGCTGAATGGGGGAACAATATTATTAACAATGATACCTTTCATGTGTCCACCAACTTTATGTCCATTCCATTCGTTACTTCCTCTGTTGCCTGGATCTCGAGCCCCACCTTGCTGAATGGACTTAAAACAAGTTAGTTGAGCACATGTGGCTCCCAGGCTGGGTGGCATCCACATGGTGGGTGCCTGATGTGCTGAATGGATGAATGAGTGAATGTTCTTCCACCCAGCCCTCAGTGCTCTGCTGAGGCAGGATGGGTGGCTGGAAAAATGGGGTCTTTGGAATTTGTCTCCTTTTCACCTAGATCTTTGTTAGATCTTTTTCCTCCTTTGTTTAGTAACCAAAGAACCAAGAACTCAGGAAGAGATCAAGGACTGGGTTCAAGTCCTCCCACTCCCCCCACCCCCCATCTAATTTGATGACTATCATTGAGATACTGACCTCCCCTCTCTGGACTCGGTTTCTTTACTGGCAAATGGATATGGGCGCACTGATGATGCCTGCTTGGCTCTACGCGTTTGGGAGGATTGGCCAAAGTTAGAGGTGGGAAAGGACTTTGACAAGGCCTGGCCTCAGCCCTTCCCCACCACCATCCACAGGGGAATCTTGGGTCTCTCTGATCAGACCCCTGCAGCCTGGCGGGAAGAGATCTCCAGGCCTTCCGCCCAGCTGCTCCGTGCCCTTGGGAGCCCCTGCGTCGCCAGCCCACGACCAGCCGATGACTTTACCAGCTGTGTGGTTGAAACCCGAGCTCTCTTGCCAGGACTTGAACAGGAAGTTTTTTCCTGTGGTGGAAGCTTTTGTTCTCCAAGTCGAATTTCCCTCAGCTGACGTCAGCCCCAACTTAGGCCCAAGCCCATCGAACCTGCAGGGGGGCTGAGGGAGGGCTGCCTTGCAGGACAGAAGGTGCAGGGTTTCAGGCACCGATGGCTGTCACCACCTTCCTCTTCTTCCTGCATTAGCCCACCATGGCCTGGGGTCAGCTCCCTGTCCATTGGCTCCGAAGGAAAGTTGCAGGAAGCTCATTCATTCTGAGAGGGGTTAGAAAGGTGGGTGGAACGTGTTTTCTAATTTTGGTCCAGTCACTTACTGTTAGCTGAGTGACTTGGGCTGGACACGTAACCTCACTGGGACACGTAACCTCACTGGGACTCAGTTTCCTCATCTGTAAAATAGGAATAATAGTCCCTCATACCTCCTAGTAGTGGGTATCAAATGTAAATCATTAAAAACTGCCTGGTACATAGTAAATGCTCAGTGAATATGAGCATTAATTTTTGTCCTTATAATGTATCCCTCTGGTGAAGAGGAAATTAGATGTTGTGTGTGAGTTACCTACAGAGGGTCCAGCTCAAAGACAGAGGCAGAAATAATCCCTTTACTAAGGGAAGATCATTCTTTTCTGCTGTAGGAATCTGGCTGTGCTTTCCTTCCCAGAAGCACAAGGCTTCACAAAGATGACTCTGTTTGTTTGTTAAGACTGCCATAACAAAGTACCACAAACTGAGTAGTTTAAATAACAGAAATGCATCCTTTCATAGTTCTGGAGGCTAAAAGTGTGAAATTAAGTTATCCAGCAGGGTTAGTTCCTTTCCAGGGTTGTGAGGGAAGGATCTGTCCAGGTCTCTCTTTTTGGCTTGTAGATGGCCGTCTTTTCCCTCACACCATCTTTCTTCCTTCTATGTGTATCTCTGTGTCCAAATCTCCTCTTCTTTTTTTTTCGCGGGAGGCCAGTGGGGAAGGGCAGGGTCTCGCTGCATCACCCAGGCTGGAGTGCAGAGGTGCGATAATGGCTCACTGCAACCTCAAACTCCAGGGCTCAGGTGATCCTCCTGTCTCAGACTCCTGAGTAGCTGGGACCACAAGCACATGCCACCACACCTGGCTAATTTTTTTTTTTTATTTGTAGAGATGGGGTCTCACTATGTTGCCCAGGCTGGTCTCAAATTCCTGGGCTCAACCAATCCTCCCACCTCCCAAAGTGCTAGGATTACAGATGTGAGCCGCTGTGCCCGGCCCAAATCTCCACTTTTTTTTTTTTTGAGATGGAGTTTAGCTCTTGTTGCCCAGGCTGGAGTGCAATGGCGTGATCTCAGCTCACCACAACCTCCGCCTCCCGGGTTCAAGCGATTCTCCTGCCTCAGCCTCCTGAGTAGATGGTATTACAGGCATGTGCCACCATGCCCGGCTAATTTTGTATTTTTAGTAGAGACTGGGTTTCTCCATGTTGGTCAGGCTGGTCTCGAACTCCTGACCTCAGGTGATCTGCCTGCCTTGGCCTCCCAAAGTGCTGGGATTACAGGTGTAAGCCACCGTGCCCGGGTTCCACTTCTTATAAGGACACCAGTGTTGTTGGATTAGGGCCCACCCAAATGACCTCATTTTGATTTGGTTACCTCTGTGAAGGCCCTGTCTCCAAATGATGTGACATACTGAGGGTTAAGACCTCAACATATGAATTTCAGAGGGACTAACTCAACCCATAGCAATGACCTGGGGGAAAGGACAAACTTGAAGGTGGATTTCAAGTCTTAACACGAGAATAGAGAAGATAATTTGGAGGAGAAAGGCCTCCTTGAGGCCTGTCAAATCCGCCCTCGAGCATGGCTATTTACATAAATCCAATAGTGTCATGTTTTCAAAGCATCAGAACCTAGTTATGGGACCCAAATAATTAAATTACTTGTTTTCCACTCTAAACCTCTGTTCCCCATTCCTAATTTCATCTGCCAATATCAAACAGGAAATCTGAGATTCCCCAGTAAAAACTATGCCATCCTCAATTCCTTGGCAATGGAGTTGCAAAGAAGGAGCAATGGATAGGGAGTTAATGGAGCTAGACCCACGCGCTTGCTATGTGATCTTGGCCATGTGACCACCTCTCTGGACCTCAGTCTCAATTGTAGTTTGTGTGATTGTGTATGTGTGTATGCACAGGTGTAAGAAAGGTGGAGGGATGGGCCGGGTGTGGTGGCTCACGCCTGTAATCTGAGCATTTTGGGAGGCCAAGGCAGGCAGATCACGAGGTCAGGAGTTTGAGACCAGCCTGGCCAATATGTTGAAACCCCATTTCCACTAAAAATACTAAAATTAGCCAGGCATGGTGGCGCACCTCTGTAGTCCCAGCTACTCAGGAGGCTGAGGCAGGAGAATTGCTTGAACCTGGGAGGTGGAAGTTGCAGTGAGCTGAGATTGCACCACTGCACTCCAGCCTAAGCGACACAGCAAGACTCCTTCAAAAAAAAAAAAAAAAAAGAAAGAAAGAAAAGAAAAGAAAGAAAGAGACAGAGAGAGAGGGAGAGAGGGAGCGAGGGAAGGAAAGAAAGAAAGGTGGAGGGAGACGATCTGACTTCTGACTGCTGCTCTAACGGGAGGGTCATGGGACAAAGCTGGTGCACCTTCTTTGAGTGTCAATTTCATATGAAGGTAAGCAATTCCAAATATAATTTTAAAACCCCAAAGCACCCAAGTATGTCAGAGTAGGATGCAACACTGCATGCACTTTTATGCTAAAACATGAGGTTTTAGAGAAATTAGAGATACACTAGGCTTTTAGTGGCTGCCGCATACTTCATTTCATAACCCTGATCCCTGGTGTCTGAGCTGTTTCCTGTGTGCCAGTAGGGGCTCTTCATTGGAAAAATCTGAAATGCTTTGGACTAGATAATGGCGAAGACATTCCAGTTCAGAAACCAGAAAGCTTGGACCTGAACTCACTTCTGACACTGACAATCGCCTCCCTTTGTTCAGCCACATTTTCACTATGCATGCAACAGCCAGGCCAATTGGGAGGTCTGCACCAATCAGAAAAGATGCAGCTGGACTTTGGGAGGCCAAGGTGGGCGGATCACCTGAGGTCAGGAGTTCGAGACCAGCCTGGCCAACATAGTGAAACCCTGTCTCTACTAAAAATACAAAAAATTAGCCAGCCATGGTGGTGGGCGCCTGTAATCCCAGGTATTCGGGAGGCTGAGGCAGGAGAATCGCTTGAACCCAGGAGGCGGAGGTTGCAGTGAGCTGAGATCCTGCCATTGTACTTCAGCCTGGGCGACAGTGTGAGACTCCATCTCAAATAATAATAATGATAATAATAAATACAAAAATTAGCCGGGCATGGTGGTGTGCACCTGTAATCCCAGCTACTTGGGAGGCTGAGGCAGGAGAATTGCTTGAACCCCGGAGGCAGAAGCTGCGGTGAGCCAAGACTGTGCCATTGCACTCCAGCCTGGGCAACAATAGCAAAACTCCATCTCCAAAAAAAAGAAAAAAGAAAAGATGCAGCTGGGAGAAGAGGTGCACAGATGGTGGGCGTGGAAGCAGAGGAAGTGGAATCAACCACTGGAGGAAGCAGGCTTTGGCAGTTTTGTGGGGAAATGTCTCGGGGCTTCCCCAATCTTCCAGTTCCTCTGATGGTCAAAATGATAGGAATTTGAAAGCGAGAGCTGGCTGGGCGTGGTGGCTCATGCCTATAATCCCAGCACTTTGTGAGGCCAAGGTGGGAGGATTGGTTGAGCACAAGAGTTCAAGACCCCCCTGGGAAACATAGAAGGACCTTGTCTCTATAGAAAATAAAAATAAATTAAAAAATTAGCCAGGCATGACTGTGCATGCTTGTAATCCCAGCACTTTGGGAGGCTGAGGCAGGAGGATCACTTGAGCCCAGGAATTCGAGGCTGCACTGAGCTAAGATCACACCACTGCACTCCAGTCTGGGTGACAGAGTGAGGCCCTGTCTAAAAAAAAAAAAAACAAAAAAAAAAAAAGAAAGAAGAAAAGAAAAGATAAAAGAAAGTCAGAGCCCGCCTTTCTCTCAAGCTCCAGCCCTCTCTTCTCTCCTTCACAGCCAAGCTTCTTGAAGGTGATGTGTATCCTTCTCCACTTGCTGTACTCTGGCTTCTGTCCCCCAGCACCCACTTAAACTTGATCTCCATAATGTACTGAGCACCCACCTCCTTGCTGCTAATGACAGTGAGTCCTCTTCAGTCCTCATCTCACTGGCCCTCTGGCAGACTCTCTGGCTTAACAGTTAATGCCTGCCCTTGGATTTCCTCCTTACTCTCCAGCTGCTCCTTCTCAGCCACACAGAAGCTTCTCCTTCCCCTGGCAGCTCTTCCTTCTGCACATCCTCACCTGCTCTCCCAGATCAACCTGTCTCTTTACAGTGATGGTCCCCAGTGTCCATCCCAGGCCTAGAGCTCTGCTGGACCTTCCAGCCTGGCCACCTGACTTTCCCCTGGACATCCCACAGTCCTTTCAAACTCAGCAAGGATCAAGGGGGGTCAAGGCCTTCCCCTGGACCCCATCCTTCTTCCATCTGTGTTCCCAGGCACTGAAACCAACTGCAGAGCTACCCATGGTGCCTCCCTCCCCTTTGCCCTCCTCTCGTTTTGTCTATAGATTAATTGGTTAGCTTCAGTCTCATTCTGTGAATTGCACCTCTTAGCATTCTTCATTTCCACGTTTCAGCTGTTCTTGACCACATTTGGGTTCCCTCCAGCTGCTCCAAATCCCACAGCTGCCACTTAGCAATGCTCGTTCTCTTTCCTGCAGTGCCTGCCTCGGTCAGGCCTAGGTGCATTTCTAGGTGCTGATTTCAAGACAGCTGAGTTCCCTTTGGCCGGGCACGGTGGCTCACGCCTGTAATCCTAACACTTTGGGAGGCCGAGGCAGGCGGATTGCCTGACCTCAGGAGTTCAAGACCAGCCTGGGTAACATGGTGAAACCCTGTCTCTACTAAAAATACAAAAAATTAGCCAGGTGTGGTGGCACGAGCCTGTAATCCCAGCTACACGGGAGGCTGAGGCAGGAGAATAGCTTGAACCTCGGAGGTGGAAGTTGCAGCAAGCTGAGATCATGCCACTGCACTCTAGCCTGGGTGACAGAGTAAGACTCTGTCTCAAAAAAAAAAAAAAAAAAAAAAAAAAAAAGACAGCTGACACAGGGTCCCTGAGCCCATGAGAGGGGCACAACAGCACACAGAGCAAGGCAGGAACAAGGCAAGCCCCTGACAGATCTCATGAATAAAAACCAGGAACCAGCCCAGGACTCAGGACTAGACATAGCAAAGAAATCTCGCTCCTCATCCAAGCTCTCCCACTGCAATAGATTTTGGTCACCTGCCCATGAATGTCCTGTGTGGTCAGCCGGTCAATAAACCTATCTCCACCTCTCCTCTGTAACACATAAGCAAGAATTGGATTTAAGGAACTGGCTGGCAAGCTGGGCTGGGATGAATTTGTTTGCTCAGGCCAGATTGATTCTAGATGACTGATACATAGGATTTTTAAATCTAAAGGCCAAGGACCCTAATGAAGATCTCCTTGGGAGAGCTGGTATGAGCAGCACTCTCGAGTCTCCCTTCCAGATGTCTTGAAAATATCCTGTCTGAGGCCATCAAGTCCAGCTCTGCTTGGCAGGGCTTAGCGGTGAACAACCATGGTGGTTCTCAACAGTGGTTCTCCACAGGGGCATATTTGGCAACTTCTGAAGACACCTGTGGCTGTCACATCTTGAGTCAGGGAGAGGTGCCACTGGCATCTAGTGGGTAGAGGCCAGGGCTGCTGCTAAACATCCTACAATGCACAGGAGAGTCCTCAACAAAGGATGACCTGTCCCAACAGGTGATCAGTGCCAAGGTTAAGAAACCCTACTATGAAGTCAGACAGCTTGGCTTCATACCCCAGATCCACCTGGAGCAACTCACCTACTTTCCACTGGCTTTGGTTTTCTCCACTTTTAAAGGGCTGGATATTTATCTCTACCCATAGGGTTGTTGTAAAGAAAAAAATGAGATAACTTGTGAAAGGTACTTGGAAACATTCTTGTTATACAATAAAGCACTCAAGAAAGTATCCTTTTTGCTGCTAACTGCAGCACAGTGAAGATACGGATCTTCACTGCCAATGCATTCAGATATAGATGAAGATTTCCATCTTGTCATCACATTTGGCAGAATCAGGAAGTCCCCATCTCACTGTGGAGGCTTCACTTCACTCTAGATTGAGCTGTGCCTCTGAGACCCACAGGGACAAAGCACACAAGCTTCCACCTGGATGGATTTAGCAGCTCCCCTCCTGGCTCCCTGGGCTTGCTTCCTTGTCAGTCTCTGCAGACACTGACCCAGAATCGACCCCAGACTCCATGGCTGGGCTCTTCCCCACTGGCAGCTGAGTCCCAAGCTGCTCCAACTCAGCTGTTCTTGACCACGTTTGGGCTCCCTGACCACCCTCTGGCTGGTGCTGTGGCCTCAGCTCACTCCATTATTGATGCTGACCGCCTGAGCGGCCTCAGCTGGCTTCCCATCCAGCTAGGGCACTAACAAACACTGGAGAGTGGTACATTTCTGTTTTTCTAGCTTTTAGTTATACCTGATCTGTACTTGGAATTCTTTTTTTTTAATTATTATACTTTAAGTTTTAGGGTACATGTGCACAACGTGCAGGTTTGTTACATATGTATACATGTGCCATGTTGGTGTGCTGCACCCATTAACTCGTCATTTAACATTAGGTATATCTCCTAATGCTATCCCTCCCCCCTCCCCCCACCCCACTACAGGCCCCAGTGTGTGATGTTCCCCTTCCTGTGTCCATGTGTTCTCATTGTTCAATTCCCACCTATGAGTGAGAACATGCAGTGTTTGGTTTTTTGTCCTTGTGATAGTTTGCTGAGAATGATGGTTTCCAGCTTCATCCATGTCCCTACAAAGGACATGAACTCATCATTTTTTATGGCTGCATAGTATTCCATGGTGTATATGTGCCACATTTCCTTAATCCAGTCTATCATTGTTGGACATTTGGGTTGGTTCCAAGTCTTTGCTATTGTGAATAGTGCTGCAATAAACATACGTGTACATGTGTCTTTATAGCAGCATGATTTATAATCCTTTGGGTATATACCCAGTAATGGGATGGCTGGGTCAAATGGTGTTTCTAGTTCTAGATCCTTGAGGAATCGCCACACTGACTTCCACAATGGTTGAACTAATTTACAGTCCACTTGGAATTCTTTAAAACATTCAACAAAAGAAAAAAAGATAACAGTAGTGGAAAGTTTGTAAGAAGGAAAAAAGAGGTGAAAAGCATTTTAAAAATTTTTTGAATTACAAATATACCTACCTTACTTTTCACATGTACTGTATATAAAAAAGCATTGTGGCTAAGTGTATTGGTTTCCAAAACACACCCCGCCTGCTGCCAAACATGCTTTAATTATTTAGGTAGTAGAGTTGGGAGGGGAGGCAGAGGGAGAGAGAAGGAGAATATTAAAAATCCTAGAATTTGTATAAAAGGAGAACCAATACTTTCATGGGTTAAGTAATGAAAAAAAAAATAGCTAACCTTTTATTTTAAGGAAAAGTCAGTCTCCCAAAGGCAGAGATTGAAATGCACTATCACTTAGGGAACAATCAGCTTGACCAAGCATCCCCAGCAACTCCCTCCTAGGACTCTTGCAGTCTGAGGGGTCAGGCTGCATTCTCCTAGTGGCAGCACAGCAGGCTCTGAAGTGCCTGACAGTGAAGTTGAAGGAGCAGAGTGAGGCAAATTCCTGCTCCAAACCTGCTCTTCCATTCTACAGACAGACAGGAAGAGGAGTGACACAGCTTGCCAACTCAGCCAGTCATAAAAGACTGATCCGTTTCTTCCAAACTGATGGTTCCTCCCTTTAGGAAATTGGGCACTTGAAGAAGCTTCTCCCATCCCAGTTGATTCTTCTGTGCCCATTTTCTCAGTAGCAAGCCATTAGCATGATGTTCAAGGAACAATCATCTAACACATGATGTACTGACGCTCTGTTTGATCAAACTGGGGCTTAAGAACAGCTGTGAAGGGCCAGGTGCGGGTGGCTCATGCCTGTAATCCCAGCACTTTGGGAGGCCGAGGTGGGTGCATCACCTGAGGTCAGGAGTTCGAGTCCCAGCCTGGCCAACATGGTGAAACCCTGTCTGTACAAAAATTAGCCAGGCCTGGTGGCAGGCGCCTGTAATCCCAGCTACTTGGGAGGCTGAGGCAGGAGAACCACTTGAACGGGGGAGGCAAAGGTTGCATGCAGTGAGCCGAGATCGCGCCACTGCACTGCAGCCTGGGCGACAGAGAGAGACTCCATCTCTAAATAAATAAATAAATAAAATAAATAGAATAGCTGTGAGATGGAAGAGGTTGCAAGTTTCCCTGGGAGCTTGTGGCACACAGAAGACCCCAGGACCTTGGCCTTAATGGGGTTAAGTTGCTGGGACGGGGGCTGGCTACTTCCACTCTAGAATAATAGTACTGAAGACCCCTTTGTTCATTTACTAGTTCATTCATTCAGAGAATATTTATTGAGCATCTACTATGTGTTTCCAGGCACTATTCTAGGCACTGGAGTTACAGTAGAGAACAAAACAGAAAAAGTCCTGCCCTCATGGAGCTAATATTTTAGTGGAGTGAGATAGATAATAAATAAAGTAAGTAAGATATATACTCTGTGAGCGTGTTAAGAGCCATAGAGAAAAATTAAGTAGTGGAGGGGGCAGGGTGTGTGGGGAAGAGGTGTTGCCATTTCAGAGAGTTCTTGGAAAGCCTCACTCAAAGCTGATGTTTCAGTGAAGACCTGGGAGGTGACAGGTGCTGTACTGACACCTGGGAAAAGAGTGTCCAAGGCAAAGCAAACAGTCAGTGCAAAGGCCCTGAGGTGGGCATGATGCTGGTGTATTTGGAAGACCAGGGATGACATCAGATCAGAGGAGAAGTGGGGGTAGAGGTAGATCATGCAGGACTTCACAGGCTGCTGCAAGCCCTTTGGGTTTTTCTCCAACTGAAATGGAAAGACACTGGAGGGTTTTATGTGGAAGAGTGACACCAAATGTTTTATGAATCACTGTTAGCTCATTTCTCAATTATATTATTACCACCATTTTAAAGGCAGGGAAACTGAGGTTCAGAAGGGTTAGGAGAGTTTCCCATAGGCACACAGCATGAGCTGCCAGAACTTCTCTCCTTTACTAATTTATTTATTTTGAGATGGAGCCTCGCTCTGCAGAGTGCAGTGGCGTGATCTCGGCTTACTGCAACCTCCGCTTCCCGGGTTCAAGCGATTCTCCTGCCTCAGCCTTCTGAGTAGCTGGGACTACAGGCGTGCGCCACCACGCCTGGCTAATATTTGCATTTTTAGTAGAGACGGGGTTTCACCATGTTGGCCAGGATAGTCTCGATCTCTTGATCTCATGATCCGCCCGCCTCGGACTCCGAAAGTGCTGGGATTACAGTGGGGAGCCACCACGCCTGGCCAACTCCTCTCCCTTCTAATCCAGGGCTCTTGGTGCTCCTGCATGTGGTTTCCAAATGTTCTCAACTCTTCTCCTGCTTGCGAAGGGGAGACCAGAGCCTTGGAGCTGGGAAAGGGGCAGGCAGGGCTGACTCTTCTCGAACCTGGATTGCTGGGCACCTGTTGTCCAGCATCATTTGAGGGCACGTATGGAAAGTGCTCTGGAAATTTATCAAGTATGGCACACATGGTGAGTGTTATGAGAGACTATCAAGATGCTCTCAATGATTCCTGCTGAACCCAGGTCCCGAGTGCCCAACAGGCCTCCATTTGAGCAATGGGTTGGCCATTGCTTGCAGCTGCTATTCATCTAGGAAGGTCCCAGCACCGGCCCCTGTTTCCACCTCCCCCAGCCCTCACATGTGGATCCACTGGTTTCACCTACAGCTCCAACCTTGGCCTGGTTCACTGATCGATCAGCCTGAGGCTAGAAGCACTTACACAGCTGGAGAGCAAGTCACTCTTTCTACTGGCACCCAGCACTGTGCCTGCAGCACAGACGTTGTCACACACCTGTCATCCCCTTGGGCACTGGGCCTTGCCCTCCTGTGTAGCCCTCAGCTGGGTCAGCCTGGCTCCTCCTGTGGGGGCGGGGGGCTGGCCCCAGAGCTGCCCTGGCTAAGGCCACAGGGTCATACTGGAAGTGAAGAGACCAGCCTCAACAAATCCAGGAAACAGACCCAGGTAGGAGTATGAAGGGCATGGCTGTAGTGTGGGGTGTGGAAGCCCAATTCTGGGCTTCCCAGAATTTCCCAGCAGGCTTGGGGCAGGGGTGGTGGCAGCCGGCCCAGTGGAAGGGAACCTCCATCCACCCTAGAAAGATTGTCCCACTTTCCTTGTGGGTCAGCACCTCACAATGTCACCACCAGAAGGGCTTTCTTCCCCACGTGGATTACATAGCAGGTAGATGGATTTCTGCTTGCAGACACAGAGGGGCCAGAGTTTTAAAGGCCGTCAGTACCCTATGGCCCATCTCAAAGAAAAAGACAAGGATAAGCAAAATTAGAAGGAAAGAAAGAAAGACTGTAAAAGTTAAACAAAACCACCCACAAATAGCTTGAGGCAGAAAAAAGATTGTACCATATCATGGCAATCGTGGACAGTTTGGCAGCTGAGGGAAAGATGACTCATTCCCAGGCTCCGCTTGCATAATCCTCCCCAGCCCAGGCAGGAGAATGAAACTAGGAAACTAATGCAATGACATTTAGTAGCAAAAAGGAAGCCCACACAACATTTGTGCAAGGCCATCCAAAAATAGCGGGCTCCTCCATGCTTGGGTTTTGAAACTATGCATTTTGCTTGAAATGCCTGAGTCGTGGCACATTTTTCTTGGGCCACCCACACCCTAATTCAGTTCATTTCAATTTAGCAGACATTTAATGCAGGCCTACTGTGCTCCAGGCTCTGTGCTAAGGATTTGGGAGTGGCAAATACAAGGATGGGGGAGACACTAAAAGGAAAGTGTGAAGGGAAGAATGAATGGAGTCAAACCCCACCACGATCCCTTACCAGGTCTGAACCTCAGTTTTTCTGTCTATAAAGTGGGAACAATGCCCACCTCATGAAATTGGGTGAGAGTTAAATGAGAAGAGCAAAGCCACAGGGGCTCATGAAAGGAGTCCTCAACTCTGCTCAGGGTGATCAGGAGGGCCAGCATGGAAGAAGAGGTCTTTGAAATGAGCCTTGACTCGTTTTAACTGAACCAAACTGCCAGACTGAATAGTGGCAAGTATTTCTTCTGTGCCTGCTGGGTGTCAGGCCTGGTGCCAGGTCCTGAGAATGTAAGGACAAAGGAGAGAAACCCATCATCAAGCAGTAATAATCCTAACAGTAGAAACAGTAAAAATAATACAGGGAAGCAGCTAGGCATAACGGTTGTGGGTGCTAGTTCTGAAAACAGACTCTCTGTGTACAAATCCTAGTTCTTTTACTCTCAGCTGTGTGGCTTGAGCAAGTTCTTTAACCACTCATTCTATGCTCCTGTTTCCTTTTCTATAAAATTAGTATACAAATAGCAATTCCTTATAGGATTGCTGTAAAAATTAATTGGAACAGTGCTTGCAAAGCACTTACCCTAGTGCCTGGTAAGTGGTCTGTCAGGGTAAGCTGCCACTATTTTCATTGCTACCATCACCATTATCTTCATCACCATTATCACCATCACATATCACAGAAGAGAGGGAGGTACAGAGTCCTCCAAGCAGAGGAGAACTTGGGAGAGTCTGGGAATGCCAGAG
Organism: Pan troglodytes; assembly: GCF_028858775.2. NCBI lineage: Eukaryota > Metazoa > Chordata > Mammalia > Primates > Hominidae > Pan > Pan troglodytes. The sequence continues at coordinate 59,019,835 of NC_072414.2, forward strand.
GAAGGAATGGTTATTCTTGAAGTGAGTTTTGAAAGACAAGGAGAAGTTTGCCAGTAGGATTCTGGAAGAAAGAGGTATTCCAGGCAGGGGGACAATATGAGAAAAAAGCATGAATGTGCAGAAGATAAATGTTCAGGAAACAGGAAATGGCTCAGGCCGACAGCCAGGCTGAAAGGATGGCCTGACCAGGGAGAGAGAGCGCAAGCGGGAAGGGAGTGAAAGTCCTTCCTTTCTTGGCCTTTTGCACACACCCTCCTGGCACATGCCAGGCAGTTAGGAAGCCCTGGGCCTGGACATGAGCACTAGCTCTCTCACAGAGCCCTTTCTGACCTTGGCTTCCTTCCAGGAGATGTTAAGACACAGCCTTACTGAGAATGCAGCCACGGTTACTATCACATTTATTGAGAAAACTATCCCTTATGTTATTCAGAGCTCTTTGCATACAGATGCTCAAGATAAATTCAACTTAGAATTCAGCCAGGAAAAAACATTGATAAAAATAATTTATAACTTTCATTCAGAGTTTACAACATGCCAGCCTCTAAGTGCTTTACATTATTAGCTCATTTAATTCTCACAACAACCCTATGAAGTAGGCACTATGATTGCTCCTGTTTTACAAATAGAGGAACTGAATGATAAAGAGGTTAACTCATTTGCCAAAGCAACATAGCTAGTAACTGGCAGAGCAAGGGCTCACGTTCTGGGAGTCAGGCTTTAGAGCATGTATTCTTTTTTTTTTTTTTTTTTTTGAGACAGGGTCTTACTCTGTTGCCCAGGCTGGAGTGTGGTGGCACAATCTCAGCTCACTGTAATCTCCACCTCCCGGGTTCAAACAATCCTCCCCCTCAGCCTCCCCAGTAGCTGGGACTACAGGCACACGTCACCACGCCCAGCTAATTTTTGTATATTTTGGTAGAGGTGGTGTTTCCCCATGTTGGCAAGGCTGGTCTTGAACTCCTGACCTCAGGTGATCTGCCCACCTCAGCCTCCCAAAGTGTTGGGATTAATGTGTGATCCACCGCGCCTGGCCAACATGTGCTCTTTCTTAACTCCTTTGTAATAAACAGAACTCTTGTCCTTTCTGTGTTTCCCTTTTTGCTTTGGCCACTGTCAGGGTTGACACTTCCCACTACATTCTTCCTTGCAATTTGTGCTCCAGCTGCTCTGGGCGCCTCACTTTTTCCAGAATTCCTTTGCATTGTCGTACCTCTATGCCTTTGCTCATGCCAGTCCTCCTACCTGATATGACTTGCCCTTTTTTTTTTCTTTTTTTAAACTTAATGACATGGAAAATTTATCATTTTGTAAGTGGAAGAAGTAAGTTACAAAACTACATATATACAAATACAGGCTGGGCACAGTGGCTCACGTCTGTAATCCCAGCACTTTGGGAGGCCAAGGCAGGCAGATTGCTTGCGGCCAGGAGTTCGAGACCAGCCTGGCCAACATGGTGAAACCCTGTCCCTACTAAAAATATAAAAATTAGCTGGGCATGATGGTAGGCACCTGTAATCCCAGCTACTCGAGAGACTAAGGCAGGAAAATTGCTTGAACCTGGGAGACAGAGGTTGCAGTGAGCAGAGATCACGCCATTGCACTCCAGCCTGGGCCACAGAGTGAGACTATGTCTCAAAAAAAAACAAACAAACATAAATAAATAAATAAATAAATAAACTTCCATTGTTGGTAAATAATATTTGAAGTGAATATATGAAAAAACCTCTGAAGATTTACGCACCAAAATAACATTGTTTAGATCTGAATGGCAGAATAACAAATTATTTTATTTATTTTTTTCTTGGTGATTTCTATTTCTTGAATGTTCACAGAAAATACATATCATTAAATTGTTACTTTTAAGAAAAATGTAAGTTAATTTTTTTCCATTAAACAATTTTTTAAAAAATGACTTATTACCCAACCAGGCGCAGGAGCACTTTGGGAGGCTGAGGCGGGCAGATCACGAGGTCAGGAGATTGAGACCATCCTGGCTAACATGGTGAAACCCTGTATCTACTACAAATATGAAAATTAGCCGGGCATGGTGGTGGGTGCCTGTAGTCCCAGTCACTCAGGAGGCTGAGGCAGGAGAATGGTGTGAACCTGGGAGGCGGAGCTTGCAGTGAGCCGAGATTGCACCACTGCACTCCAGCCTGGGCGACAGAACGAAACTCCATCTCAAAAAAATAAATAAATAAATAAATAATGACTTTTACCATTTTGACCCTTTTTAAGTATGCAGTTTTATGACATTAAGTACATGTGCATTGTTATGCAACCATCTAGGATGATGTTCTAACCTCATTTCCAGCTTAGCTGCATTCACTATCTTTCCAGGACTAGGGTAGTTTTCACCTTCTGTTTAAAACTTTCTCTGTCTCCTCCCATACCCCCAGCAGAAATGATGGCTCATCTCTCTCCACTCTCCTGTTATGGGGAGTGTGTCATTATGTGTCACTCATATCATTCTGCAATAGTGGTCAAGTGAGCAGCCCCTAGAGCCTTCATTTCCTGTATTTGATACCTACTATTTGTGTCCTAGGATAGCTGGGGCAAGTCACTTAATCTATCCGTGCCTCAGTTTCTTCAACTTTAAAAATAGACATTATCAGAATGGCTATTACTACAACATCAAAAAATAGCAGATGCTGGCAAGATTGCAGAGAAAAGTGAACTCTTATACACTGAAAGTGGGAATGTAAATTAGTTTAGCTGCTTTCAGTGGAAAGCAGTCTGGAGATTTCTCAAATAACTAAAAATAGAACTACCATTCGACCCAGCAATCCCATTTCTAGGTATATTCCCAAAGGAATATAAATCGTTCTATTATAAAGACACATGCACACATATGTTTATCTCGGCAGTATTCACAACAGCAAAGACATGGAATCAACCTAGAGGCCCATCAGTGGTGGACTGAATAAAGAAAATGTGGTACATACACACCATGGAATACTATGCAGCCATAAAAAAGAATGAAATCATGTCCTTCGCTGAGGCGATTATCCTAAGTGAATTAATGCAGGAACAGTAAACCAAATACCACATGTTCTCACTTATAAGTAGGAGCTAAACATTGAGTACACAGGGACACAAAGAAGAGAATGATAGACACCAGGGCCTACTTGAGAGTAAAGGGTGGGAGGAGGGTGAGGACTGAAAAACTACCTATCAGGTACTATGCTGATTACTTGGGTGATAAAATTACACCAAACCCCTATGACATGCAATTTACCTATGTAACAAACCTGCACGTATATCCCTTGAACCTAAAACTTGGAAAGGAAAAAATAGACATTATTAGTTTTATTTCACAGATAAGGACACCAAGGCTTACAAAGGTTAAGTTTGCCCAAGATCCCAAAGAGGGTAAGTAGTGAAACACTTTTAAAGCAAGTTATCTGTCCCTAGAATGCACATGTTTAATCTGTGCCCCTCTAAATAATAACAATGCTGCCATTTATTGATCACTTATTATGTGGCAGGCTGTCAGCAAGGTATGTGGTGCAATAACCTATTTAATCCTCATAAGTAGCCCCATAAAAATGGTTATTCGTAGCCTTTCTTTTTTTGTTTTGTTTTTTTTTTTTGAGATGGAGTCTCGCTCTGTCACCTAGGCTGGAGTGTAGTGGCGCGATCTTGGCTCACTGCAACCTTCTCCTCCCAGGTTCAAGTGATTCTCCTGCCTCAGCCTCCTGAGTAGCTGGGATTACAGGCATCCACCACCATGCCAGGCTAATTTTTTTGTATTTTTAGTAGAGACATAGTTTCACCATCCTGGCCAGGCTGGTCTTGAACTCCTGAACTTGTGATCCACCCGCCTCAGCCTCCCAAAGTGCTGGGATTACAGGCATGAGCCACCGCGCCCTGCCCCGTAGCCCATTTTACAGATGCAGAAACTGAGGCCCAGAGAGGTGAAGTCATTTGCCTAAATTCCTCAGCAGAATCAGAATTTGGTGACTATAAAGAATGCCTTCTTATTCACTACACTATGCAAAAACGGTTTGATTTCTCAAGTCTGTAACTGAGGACTCAATTGATGACTACAGATCGTTCTTATGACAGAGAAGGGCAAGGCTTTAGAGTTCAAAGACAGGGATTCAGCAAGGACTCGAAAGTATGGAGAAGCCTTCACAGAAGAGGCTGCACTGAGCCCTGCAGACTGGCGGTGGCGGGCCCATCCTACCTGGGGCTGGCAGTGAAGGTGGGACTCCTCAGAAGCTGTCAGTTCTCAGTTAAGATTAATGAGACAGAAGTGGGATCTGGGCCAGGGCTATTGCCCAGGAGATACCACTGGAAGCCAAAGCCCAGCTAGAGATGGCCAGTGTTAAAGATGAGCTCAATTCGGGAGATGCCCAATTAGAGCAGGGAGAACACTAGAATTCACAGGTGCACTCAGCAGGTGTCTGAGCAGATGGCTGGGTGTGGGAAGGGGAGAGTGTGGGAAGACTCCAAATGGGCCTCTCATGGGGCCTCCTTTCCACAGTTACAGGCTTCTCTCCTGGAAGCCAAAGCCCTCCCCACCATGGGTGCCCCTCTGTCAGCCTTAATGACAACTCAGGCCTCCAACAGGGTAAGATAACAGGAAGCATTCCAGGGAGCCAAAGGATAAGACGTGCGCAGGGTGTGATGTGGAAGAGTGAAAGGTGGAGATAGAGGGGAGGAGACAGGCAGAGCACAGAAAGGGGGAGGGAAAGGGCACTTTGGAAGCAGCTGTTTATTTACAGTTGAGGCCTTCCTGGGAAATCAAGGTTACCTCTTCCTAAAGCCAGTTCTCCAGGCTCTGCTTGTCAAAGCTTTGCTAGTTGTGTTCAGGCTGTGTGCTTGAAAGTAACACTGCTGCCCTTTGGAGGAAATGCTAGTTAACTCAGGCCTTCTGCAGACAAAGCCTGGCCTTCCCACCTGCTGACCCCTTTCTTTTCTGGTGATCACCTGCTGGGTTCCCCCATTATGTCCACTCTACAATGTGCACGTGATGTGTGTGTGTGTGTGTGTGTGTGTCTGTGCGTGTGTGTGTTTCCAAAGGAAAGAGGGCTGAGCACGAATAACAGCAACTACATCTATCATCCTTTAAGCTTTACCCTGATCCAAGATTGCTCTCAACAAATTCTCACAATGATCCCTCAAAGTAGATCTTTTTATTAACTCTTTTTACAGGTACAGAATCGTGGGTCACACAGCTAAGAACTAGCTGAGCTGGAACTTGAGCCCAGGCCTGCCTGATTCCAAGACAATTAGTCAAAAAGTCCTCTCTGGGGGTGCGCTGAGGTGGGAGCTTCATCTTTTCTGGTTTCATCCTGAAACACTACCACGTGTGGTTTACTTCATCATCCCCTTTGAACCATTAACTCTACCCTCTACCCAGCCCTGGAGATGTACAAAAGCTAAAAAAAATAGACAAAACATGGTAACAGGGTATCAACAGAGACTCTGAGGAGCAGTACTTGGTCCAGATTGAGGGGAGGCTTTTAGGGACTATTTCTTGAAGGATGAAACATCTAAGCTGAAACTTGAAGGGTGAGTAGGAACAGACAGGGATAGTGGAAAGGTATTTAGGCAGAGATGAGAGTCTGTGCAAAGGTCTGGAGGCGTGGAATACCAGGGCTTCTTCAGGAAACTCACTGGTCATTTGGTATGGGCAGACCCCTGGGAGTAGCAGAAATGCAGTTGGTGAAGGTAGCAAGTACTTACCTATCCTCCTAAGGAACTTGGACTTCATCACAAGGAGATGACGGGGAGGCACTGAAGGATTTCAGACAGGAGAACAATGAGTTCAGACTCCTGTTTGAGTTGAGCACTGCTCTTTCTACTTTCAGAAAGGCAGCTGTGACACTGTGGACAGCACCTGGAGCCCTGATGTTTAATTCCGAATTGGACCTTAAGCAAGTCACTTCCTCTCTTGGAACTCAGTTTCCTTATTTGTAAAAACTGAAGAGGTTGACCAGATGGCCACTTGGATCATTTCCAGCTCTTACATTCTAAGACAAAAAACTATGACCTCTCCAGGGGAAACAATGAGGATACCAGATCTCTTTCTGGTTTTTTGATTCCTCTAGAGTATACTATAGAACTGAAGAAGGCAGTTGGATGTAAGAGTTTAGAGTTCAAGACAGAGGTCTAGCGGGAGAGAAGCATTTAGGAGCCCTCGGTATACACAACATTTGAAACCCTACGTCATCTCACCCAGTCCCAAGGCTTCGAACATCATCTATACCAAGAGATCTCAAATTTCTCTCTCCAATCATACCTCTGTTCCAAACTCCAAATCACACATCCCACTGCCTTCGAGGCACATCTACTTGGATGTCCAATAGGCACCACCAACAAAACATGTCCAAAATGGAACTCCTGATCTTCCCGCTCTACTACCCTAACCTGCGTCACCCTCACCTTTCCCTATGTCAGTTCATGGCAACTCTATCCTTCCAGTTGTTCAGGTAAAAAATGTACACATCAGCCAGGAGCGGTGGCTCACGCCTGTAATCCCAGCACTTTGGGAGGCCGAGCGGGGTGGATCACGAGGTCAGGAGATCGAGACCATCCTGGCTAAAACGGTGTAACCCTGTCTCTACTAAAAAATACAAAAAAAAATTAGCCAGGCATAGTGGCAGGCGCCTGTAGTCCCAGCTACTTGGGAGGCTGAGGCAGGAGAATGGCGTGAACCCAGGTGGCGGAGCTTGCAGTGAGCCGAGATTGTGCCACTGCACTCCAGCCTGGGCGACAGAGCGAGACTCTGTCTCAACAACAACAACAACAACAACAAAGTACACAATATTCTCAGTTCCTCTATAGCTCTTATACTCCCTATTCAATCCAACCTGAAATATATCCAGAATCCACCTCCATCACTACCACCAGGTTCCAGCCAACATTATTGTTTACCTGGATTAGTGAAACCATCTCCTTATTCCCCTCATGGTCTACCCTTAATGCTGCTTTTTAGAATATCAGCTAGGTCATGTTAGGACTCCCCAGTGACTTTCTTTCTCATCAGAACAAAATTCAAAACCCTTACCCTGACCTACACGGCCCCACGAAATATGCACCCTCCACTTCCTCTCTGACCTCATCCCCTACCACTGTCCCCTTCACTCTGCGCCCTCCAGTTCTTTGAACTCCTGCCTCAGGGCCTTTGCACTTGCTGTTCCCTCTGCCTGGAAAGCTCTCACCTGGAGCACTACAGCTCCATTACTTGCTTTGGGTCTCTGCCCAATGTCAGCTTGTGAGAGAGGCCTTCCCTGATCACTCTCACTAAAATAGCACGCCTCTGCCACACTTTGTCCCTTCACTCTGCTACAGTCTTCATTTTAACACTTATCACCATCTAATGAAGATATTTATGCATTGTCTGCCTCCCCACCTACAATGGAAGTTCCATCACCACCTGGACCTTTTGTTCACTGCTTTGTCTGCGATGCCAAGAAAGTTGTCTGGTAAGTTCTCAGTAAGTGCTTTTCATACGAATATGAATAAAACAAAGTGACAAGGTCACATGTCTAGAAAGCATAGGGCAGAGATTTGAATCCGGACACAACCTGCTTGAGGGCTTCAAGCCCAACCACTGTGCGGTTCTTCCTGTTGATGACGGGGCGGGCTGGGGAAATCTGAGGTCCCTCAGCAATTCAGTCCTATACTTAGGGGAAGAGCCGCGGGGCTGGGGGGTGGGTAGGTAAGGACAAGAACACAGTGTGGCTTTTCCCAGCCCTTCCTCTACTCGCTGCGGGGTGTGCTTGGTTTTAACAGCACTGGCCATGGGGTCGTGTGGGCGCAGGGGCAGTCTTCAGGGAAGACAGGATGGGGGTACATACGGAGGGACACTTCTGTCCCCTCAGGGCAGCAGAAAGCACGGACTCTCCGAAGGAGAAAGGCCAGGTGGGAAGGAGGCGCCAGACCTTCGCCGAATTACCTCCCCGGAGAAAATCCACGCGGGGACCTTGGGCAGCAGAACCCTAATGAAGGGACCCTGGCAGGAGGCAGGACCACAGAAATTCAGAAGAAAGAACGAAACAGAGCGAGACTGCACGGTGGGGCCTCCCGGGACGTTCTTCGCGAAGGACGCGCACATTGCAGGGCGCAAGCGTGCCCGGGACGCTGCTGGAGGCGCCGTCGCTCCGCGGCGGAGGCGGCCCCGTTTCCCCGCTCTAGTCCTCGCCACTTCCTCTGCACGGGCTTCCAGGAGACTCGGCCTCCGTCGGCGACGCTGGCCCGCGCGCCCACCGCCCCCCGCCGCGGCCGCGCTCTCCCCTTGCACGCGCGCCGCCCGCCCACCCCGTGCGCCGCCGCTCACCCACCCACCTGTGCACACCCTGGCTGGTCGTGGAACGCATCTCCCAGGAGTCCCCAGCAGACTCCAAGACTCTGGGGTCTCGCTCTTGGCTGCAGCGTCAAGACTGGCTGCACAGATGGCCTTGCTGCACATGAAAAAAAGCCATCGGCAGGCTGGGGACCCTGAGCCCTCTGATCTCTTGGCGAAACGGGATTCTCTGTCCACGAGAATCTAAAGGGCCTGGTTTCTTTGCCCTCTACCTCCTCCTCCGTGCATGTGGAGCTGGGGAAAGGCTGAAGTCTGGAAGTTGGGCCACCCGGCTTCCTGTCTCACTGCTGTCTCTCGCTTGCTGTAAGACCTTAGACCAGTGACTCCCGGTCTCAGATTCCCTAACTTTAAAGCCAGCAGTGTAGATAAGATGGTCTCTCCCGTTCCTCCAGGACAGGGATTGGGTCCTATTTTTTCTCATGATCCCCGGATTGAAAAGTGGGAGAGTACATTCGGTTTAAGAATGATTGTTCCTATTGTAATGTATTCCTGTTGGGGGGTGTGTGTGTGTGTGTGTGTGTGTGTGTGTGTTATTTGAACCAGATGTTTTCATCCCATGTGCAAAGTCCTAAATGGCCCCCATTGTCCTGCAGCTGGGGACACAGAGCAGAGATTTCACACACATGCCGAATTCATCTTAAGGTTCAGTTAAACCCCGAGCTCAAGGGACCAAACCACAACCCACCTGGCTAAAGTTTTCCGTTTCCCGAAAACTCCCCTGCACCTTTGAAGAGGGATGATGTCCCAGAGTTGTGGCTCTGTCCCAACCCCCTCCTGAGAACAGATGAGCCTCAAGGTCGAAGCCTGGGGGAGTGGAGAGCAAGCTGTGTGGGAATCAGGGTGAACCTAAAGTGAGGCCCCAGTTGGAAAGACCGGGTCTTCTCAGTGGCAGGTACTCAGGAGGGGACAGGTTTTTAGAGCTTCAGATGGAAGCCATCTAGAAAATTATACCTTACAGCTGCAGCCATACCTGGCACTTTTGTAAGCACCTCTCCAGTGCCAGCATCGTCCAAAATAAGGGTGTAATGTTGAGGTCATTACTGTGGGCAAAAGGGGGCTCACCTCAGCTGGAACCTCCTGAGAAGTGTACAGAAGTCCTCCCTGACAAGTATGAAACTGGGGTTCAGAGAATTTAAATCGCCTGCCCAAGGTCACACCGCTGGGGAGTAAGGCATTGGCCAGCAGGGATTAGAACCTTCTGTTGTCAGAGCTCGTGATTTTCCCATAATACTACAGACCAGGGTCTAGTTAGGCTCTGACTCGTGGGGGACTTTGGGCCCATCACCTGACCTCCCTCTGGAGGTGGCTCAGTTTCTCACCTGGGCGGGGGATGATGAAGGACCTAGGGAGAGAAATCACAGAAACAGGGGAGGTGCTCACAGCATAGCAGAGCATGAGCAGGGCACAGGGTTGGGGCTGTCATCCTAGGCATGGGGTGTGGGTGGGGGTGTCATCCTGGGCATGGGGTGAGGGTGGGGTGTCCTCCTGGGTGTGGGGTGGGGAGGGGTATCATCCCAAGCACCGGATTGTGGTGGGGTGTCATCCTAGGCATGGGGTGTGGGTGGGGGTGAGTGTCATCGTGGGCATGGGGTGGGGATGGGGGTGTTATCATGGCACGGGGTGGGGGTGGGGTGTCCTCCTGGGTGTGGGGTGGTGAGGGGTATCATCCTGGGCACAGGGTGGTGGTGGGGTGTCATCCTGGGCATGGGGTGGGGGTGGGGTGTCCTCCTGGGTGTGGGGTGGTGAGGGGTGTCATCCTGGGCACAGGGTGGTGGTGGGGTGCCATCCTGGGAATGGGGTGGGGGTGGGGCTGTCATCCTGGGCACCGAATGGGGTGGAGGTGTCATCCTGGCCACGGGGTGGGGGTGGGGAGTCATGCTGGGCATGGGGTGGGGGTGGGGCTGTTATCCTGGGCACAGGGTGGGGGTGGGGGTGCCATCTTGGGCATGGGATGGGGTGGAGGTGTCATCCTGGGCTTGGGGTGGGGGTTTCATCCTGGGCACAGGGTGGGAGTGGAGGTGTCATCCTGGGCAGGGAGTAAGGGTGTGGGTGGGGGTGTCATCCTGCTGTGTACGGGCACCAAGGAAAAATGAGGAGCCATGTATGAAGGGAGACTCTGGGAGGCCAGGCTGCCCACCTCACTTCCCTTCTCCTCCCCCTCCCCCAGCCACAGTCTCCCCAGGCTGGGAGACCTCAAGTCTGATTGCACCAACACCTGGTTTGCATTAAGAAGTTCCTGACTGCTGAAGGAAGCCTCCCATAGAGACTTACTCTTCCCGATTACATAGGGCTTTACAACTTACCAAGTATTTCCAATCATTTTTTATTTTTATCTTCCCACACCTCTTTGAGGTGAGCAGAGAAGGCGTTGTTATTATCCCAATTTTACAGCTCCATGGAAGGGAACTTGCAGACCACAGCCCAGCCCCCTCCCATTACAGACACATTAATGTGGCCCAGAGAGGAGAGGCTACTTGTCCAAGGCCACACAGGTAATGCATGGCAGAGTCAGGACAAGAAATGAACTCTCTTGGCTGATAGGCCGATGTTCTTGCTAATGCACTGACCCAGGACATCCAGACTCCCGGGATTTCCCTGGGAAGTTGCTTAGGCTGGGCGCAGTGGCTCATGCCTGTAATCCCAGCACTTTGGGAGGCCAAGACAAGTGGATTGCTTGAGGCCAGGAATTCGAGACCAGCCTGGCCAATATGGTGAAACCCTGTCTCTACTAAAAATATAAAAATTAGCCGGGCGCGCCTGTAATCCCAGCAGGTGGCTGAGGCAGGAGAAGTGCTTGAACCTGGGAGGTGGAGGTTGCAGTGAGCTGAGACTGTGCCACTGCATTCCAGCCTGGGCAACAGAGCAAGACTGTTTCAAAAAAAAAAAAAAATCCCCTCGACTGGGCATGGTGGCTCATGTCTGTAATACCAACACTTGGAGAGACCGAGTCGGGAGGATCACTTGAGCCTAGGAGTCAAGAGCAGTCTGGGCAACATAGGAAGCCCCCATCTCTAAAAGAAAAATAAACAAATTTAAGCTGGGCATGGTGGTGCATGCCTGTGGTCCCAGCTACTTGGCAGGGCTGAGGTGGGAGGATCGCTTGAGCCCAGGAGGTCGAGGTTGCAATGAGCTAAGATTACGCCATAGCACTCCAGCCTGGGCAACAGAGCAAGACACTGTCTCAAAAACAAAACAAAACAAAACAAAAAACAAGTCCCCTTAACAGCATTTTCCCCAATGTCTGCCTTTTCTTCAAGAAAGTTGGGTGAAGATTAGGGAAGAAAGAAGATTGTGTCTTGACTTTGGCCCTGCCTTCCTGTGCTGGGTTAGGTGAGGGGAGGGGGCTGGTGAAGGGTGAGTGAAGGGTGTGGTGGCAGCCAGCTGGGGTTCCCATGGTGCCCTGCAGCCACACAGTCAGTGGTGGCTAACCCCTACCCTTCTCCTTTTCCATCCTATTTTCCAACCCTGGCCTGTGGTTATTGATGACCACACGGCTCCTCTGTGGCCTACAAGAACCCTCTTCGCAAGGATTCACTTAATCACAACCAGAGGGCAGAAAAAGTGGACTCGGAGATTTTTTTAATAACCAGCAGCTACAAAGAGGACTGAAACAAATTGAGTTTTATTAAAAGAATCCTCCATTAGCCAGAAAATGTTATTACCTTGCATCCTCTCCTCCCTGAGCTTTCTGCTTAATAGAGTATTGATTGAAACATACATTTCCAAAGTCTGGTCTCAGAGGAGGGGAAGGGGAAAAACCCAAATAATTCAGAAATGAAGAGACCTCTTGCAGAAATGCAAGAGACCTAGCTGAAGTATTATTCTCTGATAGATTTTGGAGGGATGCTGGAAAGAAAAACAATTAATTAAGCAAGTAACAGGCTGAGGTCTGGCCTGAAGCAAAAGTTTTGTGGCTGAGCTATAAAAAGGTTAAGTGTCTAAGGGAAAACCCAGAAGCATTCTAACCAGCTGCTCAAATGGGTGCTGCTATAATTCCATAGTTTGCACCTGACCTGGGCAACAGCTGGCTCTTGGCTCCCAGCAGGGAGAGTGTGTCCCTACTGATTGATCCAATTGAGAAATTCCTCTTCCACTTTGTACTTTGAAATCCAATAACTTACCTCCTTTCTTCCTCCTGCAACCCCAAAGACAGAAAATTAGCCAGTTGGGTGAATGGACTTCATAAGTGATTCATCATATCAATATCATATCAGGGATGCTAAAGACTGCCCTTTGAGGGTAAGTAGGCAACCATCTTGAGCTCAATTTTCCTCCCCCAGTATGATCCTGAACATCCAATGGCTCCCTGCTACCTTTAGGATAAAGCCTAGGCTTCTTTGCATGCATCTCAAGTCCTCCAAACTGAAACTCACATTATCTTTCCAACTTAATCTAACAATTCTACATCATATGCCATCTGCCCCAGCCAAGCTACTAAGTCTTTCTTACCTATTCATTCAGATTCTTCCCAAAACATGTGAGGGCCAGAGAAAAAAGATTATCTCAATGAAACCTTCCCAGGATAGACTACAGACTTTCTGACCTTCCTCTCCCATTGCTTCCAGGATATGCCCCACCCTCCCCAGCCTGACTTCCCAAGCTTTTTTCAGCTTTGCTTCCCTGCCCTGCCTTCAGCATGGATGCTCTGGGTCCTGTTTTTGACCTTACACAATTACAAATGTGACCAATTTAGTCCATCATCTGCATGTATTGTATTTGTCCAACCACACAGTAAAAATACTGAATTTCTGAATGACGGAACAAATGAATTTGCAATTAGCCCTTCACAAATACTTCATGGCAAGGCAAGGATAGAATGATTTGCTCAAGGGATCTTCAGTCTAGGGATTTGCTCAAGGGAACTTCATACACAGAGAGGTGAACTATGATAATAATCCATTAGTAGCCTAAAGGTTAGTTCATTTAACTGACCAGTTTAGTTAGGGGTTGTTGGCACATCAAAGCAATGTTTATTAAACCTGGCAAAGTGTCACATTGTGCTTGGGTACCTCAAACTTTTCTAGAGCTAGATGATAACATCTGCTTTCTTTTCAAGAGAAAAATAGTTTCCTTTCCCTGAGCATACAACATCTTTGTTTCCTCTGTTAACTAAGATGTCAGGCTGCCTTGAGTTATTTAAAGAGACAGAAAATGTCTTTGTTTCTCAGCAATATTCCCCTTGGATTCCTTTCACTGACAGCAAACAGCTACCTTGTTATAAGATGTATTTGCTTGCTTTAAAAAGGATATCACTCTATCTATCTAAACTTCACTTTCTGGTTTCCATCTTTACTTAGCATTTCTCTGGTCCCCTAAAGTCATTTCTGTGTATATTGCACTTCTTCAACATTGATATGGAAAGACCCCAAGCTTCATGTTCCTTTTCCTGAGAAAAAAAAACACCCTCCTCCTCCTTTTTAAGGGCTAATAACTCCATTTTGCAAACATCCCATTTCAACCCCAGCAGTTGAAACCAAAGGATGCGGCTGCTTTGCTAAAACCAGATAAATGGGGCGGCTGCCCTGGTTACCGCAGAGACAAAAGCCCACTTTCCAGGAGAATGAGGGCCACATCTGGGAGCCTCAGGCCTCGCCCCTTCCCCCTTGCTGAGGCCCCTTGCTTTCTGCTCAAATAGGAGTGGAGGAAGAATAGTTTCTGCTGCTGACTTGTGACTTTGTGGCGCCTCAGCAGGGGAGCAGAGGGGAGGGAGCACTAACCTAAGACTTGTCTGGTCTAGCGGGAGGGCCCTGGGCTGGGGGCCTGGAGGCCCAGGCTCTCGCCTAAGCCAGCTGTTTGGTGACCTTAAGCAAATCATCTTCTCCTCTCTGGGCCTCAGTTTCCCCAGCCATATAATGAGGGACATTTATGAATTATTTTGGTTTCAGTTTCCCCAGAAGCTTGAGTCAAGGATTCAAGTGTGAGTAATAGGTCATTTAGAAGGTGATCCCTAGAAACTCAGGTGAAGGGTGTGGAAGTGAGATAGAGAACAGAAGGAAGCCAATGTGAGGCATGCTGCTGAGCAGGTTGTCACCACAGGCAACTGGTGTTGGAAACACTCTGGGAGACAGAGTTGGAAAACACACCTCAGAGTTCATCTGCCCAAGGGGTAAGGAAACTGGGGATTTATCCACCAAATGCTCGTCCCTCATTCATAGAGGGCTGTTTGCCAGGGACATCAACTCTTGGGCACTTTGGGCTTTGCCCCACGCTGGCCACAGTGCTCATGGGTATTGGATGTGAGCGACCTGAATTCAGCGTGGAGGTGAGTGCTGAGGAGATGGGTCAGGGCACCGACAGCATCCGCTCTAATAATTGACCTTTATAGCCCTGAAAAGCTGTGAATTTGCACTTGGGCAAAGTAAGCAAACCTAGGGCTTTGGTATGATAGGCAGGGCAAAAGAACTGTATTCTGTGCAATCAATGACAGTCCCCTACTTCCTTCCCCATGGTTCTAGACCTCTAGGCTGTTCCCAGGGAGAACAGAACAGAAATAAAGTTCATCTCTAACTATTTAGAATGGTGAATTTACCCACTGGCCAGAGAAGATGATGAAACTATAGAGACTCCATCCCACCTTCCTTTCCCATTGCTTCCAGGATATGCCCCACCCTCCCCAGCCTGGCTTCCAAAGCATTCTCAGTCTGATTCCAAGATATCTTTTCTTTTCTTTTTTCTTTTTTTTTTTTTTTCTCGTTTTTTGCTTCCCAACACAAACCACCCACCACTGTTAGGTTTTCTCTCTCCTCACTTCTACATAGGCCATTCCTACAGATACCCCTACAGTATCTTTCATCTTATTGACTGGTCAGAATTCTAAATGTCTTTCAAGGACCAGTGCTATTTCACCTTCTCCAGGAAGTGCTTCGTGACCATTCTCGGGTTAGAAATATCCCTCTTGGCCAAGCACAGTGGCTCACTCCTGTAATCCCAGCACTTTGGGAGGCTGAGATGGGAGGATGACTTGAGTCCAGGAGTTCAAAACCAGCCTGGGCAACAGAGTGAGAACCCCCTGTCTCTACAAAAAATTTAAAAATCTGCCTAAAAGCAGCCACCAATTAAGAAAGTGTTTATGCTCAACATCTGACTATCTTTAATTCCAACCAGTAGTCCCAGCTACTCAGAAGGCTGAACAGGGAGGATCACTTGAGACCAAGGCTGCGGTAAGCCAAGATCATGCCACTGCACTCCAGCATGGGCAACAGAGAGAGATCCTGTCTCAGAAAAAAACAAAAACAATACAAAAAGAAAGAAAGAAAGACAGAAAGAAAAAGGGAGAAGGAAGGAAGGAAAAGGGAAGGGAAGGTAGAGAAGGAAGGGAAGGAAGGGAAGAAGGAAAGAAGGGAAGAAAGAAAGATCCTTCTTCTCTGAGTATCTATTGCCTCCAGCATGCATCCAGCCTATGCACACTAGACTGTGTCATTTCTCAGAGGCATGCCTGGCCTCCCTCAAATGGGAGACAACTTCTTTATACTACTTGGGTGCCTATCTCCCAGTCCCTAGCAAGTATCCTAGAGACAGGAAATGTTGAAATAAAGAACAGTTTGGCAAGTATTTATTGAGCACCTGAGTATACAGACACTGTACAAGGAGCAATGGGGTAACTCAAAGGTAAGTAAGATCCCACCATGGCCATAAAGAATTTCAGAGTCAAAGTTGTCCTAGGTAATAGAAAGTCAGGATTTGCAAGAATGGCTCTTGGGGATCATCAGCTCTAAGTGCCTCCCTTCATAGATGCAGAATCACAAAAGAAAATGACTCACCTAAGGTCACATAGCTACTGAGTAGTTCTACATTAATTTGTTACTAACAGAGGGCCCCAGGCTGTCTTTTTTTTTTTAATCATTTGTGCAAGTTCAGAAACAATCTTCTTTCTTTTCCTTTGTCTTTTTTTCCACTTTAAAGGAAAATGAAACTTACTGGCTTCTCTTTCTAAAGAGAAGGGGCAAGGAATAAAAATATCAGTTATGTAATAGTCATTTGCCTTAGTCATGCAGCCCTGCCGGAGTGCTGTTCGAACAGAAAGATGATTAAGTTAAACACTGCATATTTATTCCCCTGCGGTCACCCTAATTGGTTCTGCCGCTGTAATTGATTTGACAGGTTATTTTTACTCAGAATGAGCTGGGTTCCTCTGCTGGCTTGCAGATTTGCTCTTGCTCTTGGAGTCCAGGCCGGCAATTGTCCAGATGGCCAGATGTGGGCTGATTTCTACCTGAGGAGGGGGAGGGGGGTCCTCAACCTAGCCTGGGGAGAACTGAGCTTGCAGTATGAATGTGTGAAGGTATGAGTGCTTGTGTGTGTGTGCGTGTGTGTGTGTGTGTGTGTGTGTGTGTGTAGGAGTTGATGGGGGAAGAAGGATAGAGAAGCTCAATGTCATGCTTCAAGGGATCAAACTGGGAAGGAGCTAGGAAAAAATTCAACATGACATGAAACTATGTTAAGGATTTTATTCTGAGGGCAGAGAAAGTCTTATATGGCTTGGAACAGAGGAATGGAAGACCATGTGGGGAAGAGCTTTTTGCCTACAGAGGCTTCTGTACTTTTTGTCTATTCCAAGCAGCCACCTCTTCCCACCACTGCAAACTGCTCCCCAGAGTACAAAGTACATAGAACCAGTGTTCTCGGGTAGCCTGCAGCACCAGCCACCTACACATCCTTCCTCAACTTTGCACGCAGCTCAGTGCCTCCCGCTTTGCCTGCTATGAGGGGAGAGTGTGCTGGCAAATGCTCAGAAACCCATGGGA
Organism: Pan troglodytes; assembly: GCF_028858775.2. NCBI lineage: Eukaryota > Metazoa > Chordata > Mammalia > Primates > Hominidae > Pan > Pan troglodytes. The sequence continues at coordinate 59,036,896 of NC_072414.2, forward strand.
GACCTCTAGAAGTTGGCAGGGACCCCTTGAGGGAGCTGGCCCCCTGCAGAGAGCCAGGCCATGGATTATTAGAACCATCTCAGTGATAATGTGTGACTTCGAATATCAAGTAACCTTTGAACTTCAGAGTCTTAATCATCTATCAATGTGGGATAACCATAGGCTCTGTCCCATCCCCTCACTAGGTTATGACAACAGTAACCACAAGTAATAATCACGGTATGTCAAGGTCTGAATCAAATGCTTCCTGCCGTGCACAATCACATGCTATCTTCACAGTGTGATCGAGAAGGTGTTATTATTATCATTCCTTACAGATAAGGAAGCTGAGGTTCAGAGAGTTGAAAAACTCTACTATGGGAATACAGCTCATGAGTGTTAGAATTCAGGCAGGCTGGCCCCAGCCCTTGTCTCTCTCTCTCTCTCTTTTTTTCCTTTAAGTCAGGGTCTCACTCTGTCACTCAGGCTGGAGTGCAGTGGTGTGACCTCAGCTCATTGCAGCCTCTATCTCCCAGGCTCAAGTGATCCTCCCACTTCAGCCTCTCAAGTAGCTGGGACTACAGGTGCATACCACCATGCCCAGCTAATTTTTGTATTTTTTGTGGCAATAGGTTTTCACCATGTTGCCCAGGCTAGTCTCAAATCTCTGAGCTCAAGTGATCCATCCACCTGAGGCTCCCAAAGTGCTGGGATTACAGGTGTGAGGCGCCACGCCCTGCCCAGCTACTGTCTCTTAACACTACAGTACTTCGTTCAATATATGCCAGAAAAAAAAAAAATTGAAACTTGCTGAATGGTCAACTGCTATGAAGCATGTTAATGTGAAATTGTTACCATATCCAGAGTACTAGAATGCTGTGGAGACAATGTGTGGGAAGGGCAGCCCCACTATCTGCTAGTTTTCTAACTTCTCAGACATTATCCTTCTCATGTGTAAAATGGGAAAAATAATATCCATCTCACATAGTCATTCTTTTTTTTTTTTTTTTTTTTGAGACAGAGTTTCGCTCTTGTTGCCCAGGCTGGAGAGCAATGGCGCGATCTCTGCTCACCGCAACCTCCGCCTCCCAGGTTCAAGGGATTCTCCTTCCTCACCCTCCTGAGTAGCTGGGATTACAGGCATGCACCACCACACCCGGCCAATTTTTTTATTTTTAGTAGAGATGGGGTTTCTCCATGTTGGTCAGGCTCGTCTCGAACTCCCAACCTCAGGTGATCTGCCCGCCTCGGCCTCCCAAAGAGCTGGGATTACAGGCGTGAGTCACCGCATCTGGCCTCACACAGTCATTCTGAAGAGTGTAAGCCTAGCACAGGGCCTGGTATAGAGTAAGCACTCAAGAAACACAACTCCTTTCCTCCCTTCAACTCATCAAGAAAGCTGAGCCGAGGGACATCCACTTCCCCCAAGCCTCCCAGAACAGGGAATTTCCTCTGTGCATTTAACTTTGAGCAAGGGTATTGGGGTTTGACTCTCCAAAATGGGAAATGATCCATGGCAGTGACCTGGCCAAGCCCTGCTCAGTGGCCTGCCATGATCTGGTCCAGGCCCACGCTGTTGCCCTCCTGCCCACTGAACATTCAGGACTGGAGAGGAGGCTCACCCTGGAGCGGGCTAAGGAAGTGAGGTCATAGCCTGTGACAGCAATTTGGAAGTTGGGAGAGGCCTGCCAGCCCCTGCCAGCCCCTGCCAGTTCCTGGACCTTCACAGAGCAGTTGTTTCCTATGGTTCGGCTGGAATTTCAGGCAGGAATGTTGAGCAGACGGCAGTGGGGTAAGTGTAAATTCCAGAGGCTGAGGCAACATTTTGCAGAGGAGTTTTTTTCCCCTGCCAGCCTCTGGCCTCAAGCAAGGCCTTCCTGGGAGTGGGAGGAGTTCGTTGGGCTTGGATCGCCTGGGATGCAGCTTCTCCTATGGTGAAGGGGAAATGATGGGTGCACTACTATGAGCCAGGCACTTTACATGGATGTAACCCTTATATGGTCAATGGGATTTAACCTGCAAACTGAAGTCAACATTATTTTCTTTTTCTGTCCTTTTCAGCTTGCTTGCTTTCTTCTTATCCCTAAATAAAATCTCAGGCAGGTCTTGTAGGTTTTCTGGGCCCCTTCAGTTTCCAAGACAGTCTTAACCTTGTTTTTGTTTTTTGTTTTTTTGTTTTTGAGACAGGGTCTCACTCTGTTGCCCAGGCTGGAGTGCAGTGGTGCAGTCAGAGCTCACTGCAGCCTCCACCTTCTAAGCTCAAGTGATCCTCTGATGTCAGCCTCCCACTACAGGTGCATGCCACCATGCCTATTTATTTATTTATTTATTTATGAGACGGAGTCTCGTTCTGTCACCAGGCTGGAGTGCAGTGGCATGACCTCAGCTCACTACAACCTCCACCTCCCGAGTTCAAGCGATTCTCCTGCCTCAGCCTTCCGAGTAGCTGGGACTACAGGCATGCACCACCATGCCCAGCTAATTTTTGTATTTTTAGTAGAGACAGGGTTTCACCACATTGGCCAAGATAGTCTCGATCTCTTGACCTCATGATCCACCTGCCTCGGCCTCCCAAAGTGCTGGGATTACAGGCATGAACCACCACGCCCGGCCAATTTTTTGTATATTTTATAGAGACAAAGTCTCACCATGTTGCCCAGGCTGGTCTTGAACTTAAGTGATCCACCTGCCTCAGCCTCCCAAAGTATTGGGATTACAGGTGCGGGCCATGGCACCAGGCACAGTCTCACTTTGGTAAACGGGAACATCTGGGTTGTTTTATATCACAACTCACAACTCCAAGGTGATTTCTCCCTCCCCACATAAGGAACGGTGCTGAATGTAGTGTTTGCCCTGAACTTTGTAATTTTCATTCCCATACATATCTTTTCATTTTGTAAGTTTTTAATCAAAGTATCACTTGCATTAGGTGCACAAATCTTAAATGTACAACTTGATGGATTTTACCAATGAATATGTCTGTCTGTGCAACCACCACTTGGATCAAGCTAGGAAACATGTCCAGAACTCCAGAAAGCTTCCTCAGGAAGTACCAGTTCAGTGTACCACTGGTCTGACCTCTACCACACGGATGAGTTTTGCCAGCTTTTGGCCTTCCTAAATGTGAAATCATACACATGATTCTCTTTTGCGTCTGGCTTATTTCACCTGTAAGAGTCACCCTGTTGTTTTGCACAGCAGTAGTTCATTTGTTGTTACTGCTGTGTAGAATTCTTGTGTGACTATACCATAATTTATCCATCCTACTAATGATGGACATTTGCGTTATTTCCAGTTTAAGGTTATTATGAATATATAAGCATTCTTATACATGTCTTTTGATGGACTTAATGGCTTATTTCTCCTGGGTATGTAACTAGGAGTAGAATTTGGGAGGATGTTTACATGTGTTCAATAGTGAATGCTGTCAAACCGTTGTCCAAAGTGGTTGCACCAATTTACTTTCCCACCAGCAATGGATGAGAGCTCTGATTAATCCGCATCCTTGATAGTACTGGTGTTGTTAATCTTTTAAATTTTAGCCATCCTAATGGGTATGTGGTGTATGGCATTATGTTTTAATTTGCATTTTCTAGGTAATTAGTAAGGATGAACACCCTTTTATATGCTTAGCAGTCTTTGAATATTCTCTTTTATAAGGAGCTGTTCAAGTTTCATTTTTAAAAAATTGACCTCCTTCCCTTTTCATATTGATCTACAGTTCATTGTGTAACTTGGAGGAGTTCCTTCAATATATATTGCAAATCTCGTTTCCTATTTTTTGTATTCCTTTTCAGTATTTCTTCAATGTCTCTTTTCATGAACAGTTCTTAATTTTTTTTTTTTTTTTTTTGAGACAGAGTCTCAGTGCCTCCCAGGCTGGAGTGCAGTGGTGCAATCTCGGCTCACTGCAACCTCCACCTCCTAGGTTCAAGCGATTCTCCTGTCTCAGCCTCCTGAGTAGCTGGGCCTACAGGTGCACCCCACTATGGCCAGCTAATTTTTGTATTTTTAGTAGAGACTAGAGACTGAGTTTCACCATACTGGGCAGGCTAGTCTCAAACTCCTGACCTCAGGTGATCCCCCCCGCCTCGGCCTCCCAAAGCGCTGGGATTACAGGCATGAGCCACTGCACCCGGCCACAGTTCTTAATTTTAATGAAATCGAATGTATCAGTTTTTTATGGTTAATGCTTTGTGCCCTATTTAAGAAATCTTTGCCTATCCCAAAGTCATAAAGATATTCTCCTATGTTTTCTTCTAGAAGCTTTATTTCCCATGCACATCTTCATACTCTAACTATGTGTATATGTATCACTAAGTATATATAATTTTTTTAGTTTTAGATTCGATACAATGTAGCACATATTCTGCAACTTATTCTTTGCACTCAGTAGTGTATTTGAGAGCTTAATCTTTGTTGATACATGTAGCTCACATTCATTCACTTTCACTGTAGCAAAGTTAATTACACTGTGTACGTAGATCATGACGTATTTACCCTTTTTCTTGCTGATGGACATTTAGGTTGTTTCCAATGATCATCACCATAAGTAATGCTTCTATGAACATGCATGCACGTGCCTCCTGGTGTGAGAGTGTCTCTGGGATACATGCTTCACAGACCAGGAGGCTGTGGTTTGGAAGCTGTAGAAACTCTGCACTTGGAGGGGGTGCCTCTGGGGCTGTTGAGGAGTAGGAATGGTGAGATAGACCAGTGAGTGGGTGGAGTGGGGGTGCTACATAGTCCTGGCTCTGGGCCCAGACCCCTGTTTCAGCCAGAGCAGATTTGCTTTCAAGCTTTATAACCTGGGGTTCTGTTTAACTCTTTGTTTGAAAAATCAGTTCTGCTTTAAAAAAATAGATTTCTTTTAAACAAGTGACTGTGTTAAGGCATTGTTCCCAAAGGGTTATAGGTTAAAAAAAAAAAAAAAAAGGACTCTAGGTTTGGTGGCTCATACCTGTAATCCCAGCACTTTGGGAGGCCGAGGCAGGCAGACTGCTTGAGCTCAGGAGTTCAAGACCAGCTTGGTCAACATGACGAAACCCCACCTCTACAAAAAATACAAAAAACTAGCTGGGCATGGTGGTGCGCACCTGTAGTCCCAGTTACTTGGGAGGCTGAGTTGGGAGGATTGCTTGAGCCTGGGAGGTGGAGACCACAATGAGCCATGATTATGCCACTGTACTCAGCCTGGGTGACTGGGTGACAATGCAAGACCTTGTCTCAAAATTTAAAAAGGATGAGCCCTTCAGCCTTCAGCCTAAAAGTCTGCTCACCACTGTCACTCTACATTGTGAATTAACCCTTCACGTGCAGCCCTCCCTCTTCTCATCCCCAGCTAGACGGCTTATTGGTGTATCCTCAACTGTCCAGCTAATAGGCTTGTTGATACGTTGATTCACTGATGAATGACCCTTTGAATAACTTGGCAGCATCATCTCATATTTGTACATTGTACAGTTCACAAAACAGGTTCATAGCTATCCTTTGCTTCAAAACTGCCAACACAGAGCCTCAAGGATTATGTGGTGGAAGAATCACTATCCTCACTTCACAGAGGTGATCCTAGGTCTCGGGGAGATGAGGAGGCTTGAGGTCTTGTGACCGGGTGCTGGCGGATTGGAACTTGGACCCAGGCCTTTGAATCCCAGCATTGTGCCAACTCCACTGTTGAGTGTGGCCTGAAAACACGGCCTTAATCCAGCCGTTAATTAATAACTAACTTGTGTGTTGGCCTCTGCAGTTTACAAAGTCTCTCCCTTAGGTCATTTCTTTTAATCTCCACAATCCTTTGGTGGCTGGATGTTGTTATTATTTTCCCCCAACCCGTCCCTTTGCAAAGAGGGGAAACTAGTGCTCAGAGGGTTGAAGTGTCTTACCCAAGGGCACACAACTATGGCTACAGAGCTACACTCAATACCCAGCTTCCAGCTTCCCTGTCCTCTGTTCCCCATCCTCTGTTCCATCCCTCACATTTCTTCCCATGGGCAGGCCCTGGAGATGTCTGAGCATGTGGGCTTTTCAGCCACCTTCCAGCAGCCTGAAGGCCTGGCTCTCCTGGGCAGGCCCAGGAAACGCCTGGCTCAGTGGTGCTGAGCAGCCCCTCCCATGAGGCCTCGAGTTGTTTTTCTTATCTAAATAAACTCTACACAAACATGGGCACATTACTCATGTGTGAGTTATTTGCGATAGCATAGCCCAGAGATGGGGAAATCAGTTCACACTGGAACTATGTCTCAACCTGGTCAAAAAACAAATGGGGAAATGGAGTTCTAGGCCCAGGGCAGCAAAACTCAAACCCACACCCCATCTCAAGCCCGGGGAAAACTTCTGCCCCTGGTCACATGCTCTGTGGACCCCACTGGAGGGAAGACAGAACCCACCTGTGCCTAGGGAAGGACATGAGGGAGCTCCAAGGGGTGGGCTCTCTCTTCCAAGGCCAGCCTCTCTTCCCACAGGCCATCTTGAGGAAAGACAGAGACACACCCGCAGAGCAGGAGATCTCTGCTTTATCCTCTAAGCATTTTGCAAAATGAGTGCTGGAATCCATACCTGGTCCTTCTCCCCACATGTAATTAGATTCCTTCAACTTTTGGACTTGGATCTTTCACCAGAAGGCCTTGAGATCAAGGGAGGGGCTTAAGGAGCTGCTATATAAATGAAGACGTGTAACTTAGCTCAGTGCCTGGCAGGGACCGGCTGCTTTCATTACGGTTGAGGGGCAGTTGGTTGTGTGTGTGATGGGAAAGAGAAATGATGCTAAAAGCTGTTTATCTTGGCCCACCATCACATACCTTCCCAAAGGCTTACACACCCACTCTCTCAGGCATGTTTATTACCTCATCATTTAGGTGAGGGCCTCTCAGAGAAGTTCTATGATGTGCTGGAGGTACCCACGGGATGTCAATCATAAACCATGGAATGTGGGTTTTGTGTTTGCAAAGGGCTCTTGGACACAGGATCTCAAAGGAATTCTTGACAGAGCTAGAAAAAGAGCCTTAGCCCCCTGACCCCTAGATCAGCAGATTTTGCTTCCAGAAAATGTTTCTAGGATGCCCAGCTCTCTGGATATGACTCATATTGGTCCCAAGGAATGACAGCCCTGCACATGGCTTCTGCCCCAGGGCTCTGGAATGGCGCTGCCTGGCCCCTGTGGTCACAGGGATTCCTTGCTCCTCTTTACCAGCTTCAGACCAAGGGACTCGAGCTTGGAGAGGCTGTGGTTACTGTGCTGCGTGGGTCTTGTCCTGGAGACCTTGTGTGATTCATCTTCGTGTTCCCACAGGGACTGTCACTAAGACAGGGCTGGGTTAAGACCCTTAGATATCCTGAAAGATCAGTCCTCCCTCATATGAAATTCAAAGAAAAACAATTCTAAATCTGAAAAAAATGCCACCCATCCATGTGGGCTGAGCTCAAAATAGCTTCCTTCTAGAGATTTTGATTGCAAAATCCTGGATGAATGCAATAAAGCTGAACTTTTTTCCTTGGCCTAGGAGTGGGGCAAGGAAGGGAGGGGTTTTGCCATTGGTCTAAGCACCTACTTGCTCTGCTTCCTGAGTCACCCAGATTGCCAAGGGGGTCTTGTACGTGGTAGATGTCAGCCCACGTCTTCTAAATTGAATGACGTGTGCCCGCTTCCCAGAAGAGGAAGAAATCCAAGCAATAATGTGTCAAAGTATGGGCACAGAGTCTGAGCCAGCAAACACACACACACACACCCATGTGCACCCGCGCACACACAAACACAAGCCCATGCAGGTACACAGAGGGGAAGGGGAAGAGGGGGGAGGGAAGGGGGAGGAGGGAGGAGGAAGATAATGTGTGGGGACCCAGCAACCTTTCTCAGTTCCAGTTTAAATGAACAGCAAAATAAAAACATGTTGTTCTCTCTCATAATTAATAGATGTGCTTGGAGTTTCACCTCTTGCCAGGCCCCTCCCCTCGTGCTAACTGACCCTTTATGGACAAGGTTTCCACAGAAGGATCAGCTACTAACCCTGAACCACGTGGCTGGAAGGCTGGGCCTGGAACTTTTAACTTCACGGAAGATGCAACTCCACAAAGGGATTTTAGAATTTCCTGTTGCAGCCCCAAGAAGAGGAATGCATTTCTACCTAAAACGGGCTTAGATCTGCTTAAAAAAATAACAACAACGGTAAAAATACACTTAATGAATGTGTAACAAACCACAAAACCCACAGAAAGTGGGGTTTGAGTTTGAGGGGGAGTGCATAATTGTGTGTATTTTAGACATTAAATTAAGGTAACATGGTCTCATTTGGAAAAATCTGAGGGGAGGAAGGAAAGCACCATGAAAATGTGAGTTCCATGCTGGCTGGGAGTTCAACTCTACCGTACCCAGTGAAGCGTCAAGGGTGGAGAGTGTTCCTTTGTCAGTGTGTGTGTACATTTGTTTTTCATTCATTCATTCAAATATTTACTGAGAGACTACTTTGTGCCAGGCACTGTCCTGGACACTTGGCAACAGAGCCATTAATTAGATATACGAGTTCCCGCTCTGGCTACTCACGTCATTGGGAACAGAAATGATATTTTCTGGCTCTTGTATTAAACTAACTGCATGGTACTCAAGGGCAGCAGGCCAGGCTCTTCTCTTGTGGCATTTCTTCTGCAAAGCACCCTGAAGTGTGTGCCCACAATGGATGCTCAGGCAATAGGCCCAATGTGTGCCCTGATGCCCTGGTAGGCACTAGACTTCCTTTTCTTCTATCACCTCCTCTCCTGCTGTTATCTCCTAGGCCTCCTGGGTGGCCTTGGCAGAATAAGGCCCTGAGAGTTTAGCTGTTGATTAAAGCTGGCAAGAACTTGAGGTGTTACTCTCTCATGGTCATTTGCATCTAGTTATGGGAATTAGGTCAGAGCTAGGAGAGTCTCAAAGGCAAAAAGCTTTTAGCTAGAAGAATGACAGCTCCATGGCAGGGTGGAAAGAAGAATTCCAAGGCAGAGAAGAACCCAGAGAAGAACTAAGTAGCAGTGTCTGCAGTGGGTAATGAAAGGAGGGCACTGAGTCACGTATTTGCAGCTTGCAATGGCAGTCGGCTCCCTTCATCTTACAGATGAGGAAGCCAAAACTAGGAGTGTAAACAGCTTGCAAGCTGGGAGCAGGTCCATTGCTAGGACCAGGCCCTCCAGACCCCTGGGCACTCCAGTTGGTCCATTAATCAGGTCCTTAACTAGGCTTCAAGAACTTCAGATAGGGCCAGGTGCAGTGGCTCACGCCTGTAATCCCAGCACTTCGGGAAGCCGAGGCAGGTGGATCACCTGAGGTCAGGAGCTCGAGACCAGCCTGGCCAACATGGTGAAACCCCATCTCTACTAAAAATAAAAAAATTGGCCAGGCTCGGTGGCTCACACCTGCAATCCCAGCACTTTGAAAGGCTGAGGCGAGTGGATCACAAGGTCGGGAGTTTGAGACCAGCCTGGCCGGCATGATGAAACCCCGTCTCTACTAAAAACACAAAAAAATTAGCTGGGCATGGTGGTGCGTGCCTGTAGTCCCAGCTACTCGGGAGGCTAAGGCAGGCGAATTGCTTGAACCTGGGAGGTGGTGGTTGCAGTGCGCTAAGATTGCACTAAAAAAGAACTTCAGATAGTTTTCAGGCAAAGAGACTCTTTCCCCAGGTTGCAGCCATCCTCTTCATCTGTAAGTGAAGTCAGCTCTGATAAAGGGCTGTGTATCATCCTGTACTATGTGCCTATGTTTCTTCTGGTCCCTGTCATTTCCTAGTAATTATTTGAAGGCAGTGAAATATAGTGCAACTAAAACTGAAAAGAAACCATACAAGAAACAGCAGGATTGTGATCCAAGTCACCTAAATTTTAGCAGTTGGCACCTCAAACCAATCTTCACTTATATCTTTCCATGTGTACACTACAGATTAGACCTAGGACATCACCTAACCTAGTGGCAGGATGAACACGGGACTGAGAGTCTGCAATGTAAGTCCAGAGGCTGTGTGTCAGTTATGAGATCTTTGGGCAAGTCACTTCATCTTTCTAGGCCTCAGTTTCTTTTTCTCTTTCTTTCTTTCTTTCTTTTTCTTTTTCTTTCTTTCTCTTTTTCTTTTTTTTTTTTTTTTGAGACGGAGTCTCTCTGTCTCCCAGGCTGGAGTGCAGTGGCACAATCTCGGCTCACTGCAAGCTCCGCCTCCCGGGTTCACGCCATTCTCCTGCCTTAGCCTCCCCAGTAGCTGGGACTACAGGCGCCCGCCACCAAGTCTGGCTAATTTTTTGTATTTTTAGTGGAGATGGGGTTTCACCATGTTAGCCAGGATGGTCTTGATCTCCTGACCTCGTGATCCGCCCGCTTCGGCCTCCCAAAGTGCTGGGATTACAGGCATGAGCCACCACGCCCAGCCGTCTTTCTTTCTTTCTTTTTTGGAGTCTGGCTCTGTTGCTCAGGCTGGAGTGCAGTGGCATGATCTCAGCCCACCTCCCGGGTTCAAGTGATTCTGCTGCCTCATCCTCAGTAGCTGGGATTACAGGTGCCCACCACCACACTCGGCTAATTTTTGTATTTTTACTAAAGACAGAGTTTCACCATGTTGGCCAGGCTGGTCTTGAACTCCTGACCTCAAGCGATCTGCCCTCCTGGGCCTCCCAAAGTCCTGGGATTACAGGTGTGAGCCACCATGCCTGGCCCTCAGTTTCTTGATGATTAATCAATTCATCTGCCAAACATTGGTTCATCATCTTTGATGTACTTAGGTACAGGCACTGAGGGGAAAAAAAAGGCAAGACAAGGTCCTTGACCTTAAGGGGCTTAAAATCTAGTGTGATGGATCAGTTCAGTAAACAAATAAATGCACTGACGGGTATAGGTATTAGTTGGAATAGAAGTCTGAACAGGGCAGAGTGGGGCTCCGCCCCTCCCTGGGAGTCAGAGAGGAAAAGGCTTCAGGAAGGGGGTGATGCTCAAACTAGTCTTGAGCAGAGGAGGAAGTGTTCATCTGGCTGAAGAGGTGGGATGTGAGGATTGAAGGGATGGACAGACCCCAGAAGGCAAGACAGGAGGGGCCTAAGCAAAGGTACAATGGATGAAAGACTCGGGAGTATTTGTGATTTGCCTGGAGAGAAGATGTGATGTGGGGCATAACAAGAGGGATGAGGCCAGAGGTAGGGCAGGTCGCATCACCCAGTGCCTTCTATTCCATGTGAAGGACTAGGGCTCTAGTCTCTGAATCTGTGCTGTCCACCAAGGTAGCCATTAGCCACATGTGGCTACAGAGCACCTTAAACGTGGTCAGGCCAGTTTGAGATGTACACGTGAAATACACAATGGATTGCAAAGACTTCATATGAAAAATAATATAAAACAGAGATAATTTTATATTGATTACATGTGGAAATGATAACGTACTAGATACACTCAGTTAAATAAATATATTATTGCCGGGCACAGTGTCTCACGCCTGTAATCCCAGCACTTTGGGAGGCTGAGGTGGGTGGATCATGAGGTCAGGAGTTTGAGACCAGCCTGACCAAGATGGTGAAACCCCGTCTCTACTAAAAATACAAAAATTAGCCAGGCGCAGTGGCAGGCGCCTGTAATCCCAGTTACTCAGGAGGCTGAGGCAGGAGAATTGCTTGAACCCGGGAGGTGGAGGTTGCCTTGAGCCGAGATCACGCCACTGCACTGTAGCCTGGGCAACAGAGCAAGACTTCGTCTCAAAAAAAAAAAAAAAAAAAAAAAAAAAAAATATATATATATATATATACACACATGTAATTAAAATTAACTTCACCTTGTTTTTTCTTTTTTAAATGTGGTCTCAAAAATTTTTAAATTACATACATCACCCCTATTATATTTCTATTAGACAGCACTGCTGTAAATAATGGCAAATCGCTAAAAGCATACTTTATTTTAAAGCAAGAGAGATGCAAATTCGACTTGTGCTTTAGAATGCTCACTCTGGCAGCAAGTAGAGAATGGAGACAATTAGAAAATTATTGTAACAATTGGTAGCAAGCAGTGATGGGGGCCTGAATTAAGATGAAGGCTGGGTGTTGGGGCGGTGGATTCCATGGTGCTTGAGGTGTGAGAAAGGTGGAGTCCCCAGGCTGCTGGCTTCTGTGACTGCAAATTATGGTGGAGTCCCTAGAGGAGGGAAGGTGGAGGAGGAGGTTCATGGAGAAAGATGACAAACTCAGTTCCGAACCAACTTTGAGTTGACTGTGGGCCACCAAACGGGAGGTCCAGGTGATTTGGTCTGATGTCTGAGCCTGTGGCTCTGGAGAGGAGTCTGGGCCAGATACTTGGATATGGGAGTCAGTTTATAAGGTTAGGTGAGACTCAAGGATGAGTGAGATCACTCAGGGAGAGGACAGAAAAGAAAAGAGGCAAGTACTTGGCTCTGAGGAACACCAATACCTACAGGAGGGCAGGTGAAGAGGTCTGAAAAATAGAGCCTTCTACTTCCTGACAACAATGACATCCTATGATCCCTCACCTTAGGGCAGGTAACTCTCTGCTTCGTGCTGGGAGGTCCTTCAGTGGAGCCTGGTTTTCATTTGTTGATTTCAGAAAAACGACAAAAAAGTCACAGCTAAAGCTGAAGCTTTCCGGTCCCCTTGAATGCAGCTATTGATGATGAAGTGAGGCAGTGAGAAAATAATCTGCCCCAGGTGCAATGTCACTTTTTAAAGCTGATGTGGCAAGACTAAGCTGGGGCAATCACTTTTCAGAGGGCCATTTGGTAATGGCATAAAAAGTAGAATTCTCCTTTTAGGGAATTATTCTTAAAAAAATAATCAGGGATGTACACAAACGTGTATACACAAGAATGTTTAAAACAGCACTTTTAATAATACCAAATAAAATTGGAAAAAACCTCACTGTCCAAGTGTGGGAAACTGATTTAATAAGTTACGGTAGGCTGGATGCAGTGGCTCATGCCTCTAATCTTAGCACTTTGGGAGGCCAAGGTAGGCAGATTGCTTGAGCCCAGGAGTTGGAGACCAGACTGGGCAACAGGGCAAAACCCTGTCATAAGTTAAAAATATAAAAGATTAGCTGGGTGTGGTGGTGCATGCCTGTAGTCCCAGCTGCTTGGGAGGCTGAAATGGGAGGATCACCTGAGCCCAGGGAATTCAAGGCTGCAGTGAGCTGAGATTGCACTACTGCACTCCAGCCTGGGCAACAGGAATGAGATTCTGTCTCAAAAAAAAAAAAAAAAAAAATTATGGGAGATCCATGTGACAAAAAGCTCTACAGACTTTCAAAACAATGTAGGAAATACGTATGTATTGACATAGAAAGATATTCACAATATGTTAAAAGAAAATGCAGGTGAGTGCAATATGATTATTTCTAGTTAGTGGCTGTTTTTTGTCTTCATTGTGGTTAAGAGCAAGGACTTAGGTGTAGCAGGCTGCCTGGATTGACTGGGCACAGCCACTCCCTGGTCTGACCTTACCATCTCAGTGCCCTCTGCTGAAAAGGGGATGATAATAACAAGAACCACAAGCAGTCGTGAAAACCAAACAAGTGAATCTAATCCATAGAAGTGTGGAAAATAGGGCCTAGCACTTGTAAGACTTCAATAGGTGCTAACCTTCATTATTTTTTAAAATGTCGTTAGTGAGATATAATTTACATGCCATGCACTTCAACCATGTCAATCAGTGGCAGGAAGTTCTCATGGGCTGCAGATGCTGGGCTGTAAGTAAGGTGCAGACTATTCCAGATGCGATGTTATTTTACGAGGTCAGGATTCCACTCTTCCTCCTGTCACACACCCAGGGCCTGGCTACACTGAAGCACTAACAGGCCCTCTCTGAAGGCCAGTAACATGTTTACGCCTGGCCCGAAAGTGCAAATCACCATTGTCTCCTTCTGTGCCACTCTACAAGCCATGTTTCACACACTGGAGACACCTGACACTGCTTTTGCCCTACACATTTTTTTTTCTTCTCTCTCTCTCTTTTTTTTTGTTTTTTCAGATGGAGTCTTGCTCTGTCACCAGGCTGGAGTGCAGTGGTGTGATCTCATCTCAATGCAACCTCTGCCTCCCGGGTTCAAGGGATTCTCCTGCCTCAGCCTCCCAAGTAGCTGGGACTACAGGCACCCACCACCACACCCAGTGAATTTTTGTATTTTTAGTAGAGACAGGGTTTCACCATGTTGGCCAGGGTGGTCTCGATCTCCTGACTTTGTGATCTGCCTGCCTCAGCCTCCCAAAGTGCTGGGATTACAGGTGTGAGCCATCGCGCCTGACCTCCTTCTCTTTTTAAAATCTGTTTTTTCACTGAGTTATAACTTTTATACAGTATACCCTATTTCCTTTTAAAATTTATTTTTTTAAAGTGTGGCCCAATATACATAATAAAATTTACCATGTTAACCATTATGAAGTATACAGCACAGTGACATTATGTATATTCATCCTTGTTCTGCTCTCATCACACCATCCACCTCTGGAACTCTTTTCGTCTTGCAGAAGTTCTGTACGCATTAAATACTAACTCTCATCGCCTCTTACCCAACCCTCTGGAAACCACCATTCTACTTTTTGTCTCTATGAATTTGTTTATTTATTCATTTATTTTGAGATGGAGTCTTGCTCTGTCTCCCAGGCTGGAGTGCAGTGGTGTGATCTCCACTGACTGCAGCCTCCACCTCCAGGGTTCAAGCTATCCTTCCGAGTAGTAGCTGGGATTACAGCCATGCACTACCACACCCGGCTAATTTTTGTATTGTTAATAGAGACGGGGTTTCTCCATGTTGGTCAGGTTGATCTCAAACTCCCAACCTCAGGTGATCCTCCCGCCTTGGCTTCCCAAAGTGCTATAATCCAAAGGGATTACAGGCACGAGCCAGCACGCCTAGCCTGTATTTGACTACTCTACATATCTCATATAAGTGGATTCATAGAACATTTGCTCTTTTATGACTGCTTTATTTCACTTAACATGGTCTCAAAGTTCATTCACACTGTAGTATGTGTAAGAATTTCAACCCTTTTGCTGGGCGCGGTGGCTCACGCCTGTAATCCCAGCATTTTGGGAGGCCGAGGCGGGTGGATCACAAGGTCAGGAGATCGAGACCACGGTGAAACCCCGTCTCTACTAAAAACATAAAAAATTAGCCGGGCGCAGTGGCGGGTGCCTGTAGTCCCAGCTACTCCGTGGGCTGAGGCAGGAGAATGGCGTGAACCCGGGAGGCGGATTGCGCCACTGCACTCCAGCCTGGGCGACAGAGCAAGACTCCGTCACAAAAAAAAAAAAAAAAAAAAAAAAAAAAGAATTTCAACCCTTTTGAAGGCTGAACAATCCTCTATTGTATGTCTATATCATATTTTGCTTCTCCATCTGTTGACAGATGCTTGGGTTGCTCCCGCCTTGTGGCTACTATGAATAATGCTGCTATGAACAGGGGCATACAAATATCTGCTTAAGTCCCTGCTTTTAGTTCCTTTGGGTATATGCCTCTGTTGATTTTATTTATTTATTTTTTTGAGATGGAGTTTCGTTCTTGTTGCCCAGGCTGGAGTACAGTGGTGCTATCTCAGCTCACTGCAACCTCTGCCTCCCGGGTTCAAGCAATTCTCCTGCCTCAGCCTCCTGAGTAGCTGGTATTACAGACATGCACCACCACGCCCGGCTAATTTTGTATTTTTAGTAGAGGCAGGGGTTTCACCGTGTTGGTCAGGCTGGTCTCAAACTCCTGACGTCAGGTGATCCACCTGCCTTGGCCTCCCAAAGTGCTGGAATTACAGGAGTAAGCCACTGTGCCGGACCTCTACACCTCTGTTGTTTTTAATGTAAAAATAACATGCCTCTATTATTTTTAATGTAAAAAAATAAAAATAATTTAAGGTCATACACTCTCACTGCATTTGTAGAACTCTATTTTCATTTCAATGCATCCTCTTTGGTGGCTGTTCATATGCAGGTATTTTTAAAAGTAAATGCTACTATAATGAACCAACAATTTTCCAACTACTCTTTCTTATGTCCACATTGCTAACAGAACCATAGACCATGGGCCTGAGCCAAGACTGATTTGTGACTTTATTATCTTGGAAAATAGGAAAGGGAAAACACAGTGACCTCTATAAACATATATACGTACATACAAGATGTACGCAAGGACAAAAACATATGAATTCAGAGAGGAAACTCACACAACATGTACCCGTTTCACTTAAACAACTGGGGCTGGACTTTGAAAGAATGAGATGTGAACAAGACCTCAGAGGCACAGGCAGAGACATCTTACATGCACACACATGTGAATCTCCACAACACCCCTGTATGCATAGAGAGTGCAACACACCAGGACACACATAAATGGTAAAAAATAAACTCATACACACACAACCTCACACTTACCAGGATCTTCTCCTTGCCCCCAACTCCCAGACCGGCAATTTCTGAAGGCTGGGAAGGAGATCCTGCAAGAGAACTGAAAATAGCTCTGTGAACCCTGCCCTGGGCTCCGAGTGCCCGCCCACAGCCCTGTCCCATGCTCCCAGCTCAGCCTTGGCCCCATGCCTCGGTCTGCACACAGCCCCAAGTCCAACCCCCTGCCCCAAATCTTTCTGAGTCAGACCTGCTCTCTCTCAATACTTTCCTTGGACAGTACCTGTATCCAGCTCCTTCTGTCATAGTCATTCTCCCAAGGACACTCTGTAATCCACACCAGAAATTCTGCTGTGGGCTTTGGGGACATAGGGACCCACGCTGGGCTAGCAGTAAGGGGCTGGTAGTCCACGGCCAGTCAAGCTTGGGCCAACAACAGCTGAACTGCCTGCCTCTCTGGTCCCTCCTCCATAAAGCAGCAATGCAACAATCATCTTGTAGACACTGAGAACTTTAAACATGACCACATCCTTGAAGTCCCAAGCCCAGTCCTGGCATAGGGCAGCCCCACAAATGGTGTTAATCGCCTGCCCTCTGTTCCCTAAGCTGTCAGATAGGGCAACGCCTAAGCCTGCATGTTTTAGGGGTTGCTGTGAGACAGGAATTTTTAATAATTTTGACTAAGTTCTCCACATGTAAGATATCATGACCACCGAACTGAACAGTGCTGGAAGCCAAAGGTTCTATCTTTCGAACAAACTAGAGAGCAATTGGTCTATTGACTAATGTATGTTGAACACTACGTTAGAGCAGTAGGGTAAAGTTAGCCACACTCCTCAGTTACACACATCAGTCATACACACCTGAATGCACTTATTTATTTTCCCTCTTTAGCCTTATCCCCTATTCTCCCATACACCCACACTCAAACATCTATTCGACTCTGTTCAATATGTACCATTTTATTCCCACTTTATTTATTTATTTAGAGATGGAGTCTCGCTCTGTCACCAGGCTGGAGTGCAGCGGCATGATCTCTGTTCACTGCAACCTCTGCCTCCTGGGTTCAAGTGATCCTCCTGCCTCAGACTCCCAAGTAGCTGGTATTACAGGCTCCTGCCATCGTGCCTGGCTAATTTTTGTATTTTTAGTAGAGACAAGGTTTCACCATGTTGGCCAGGATGGTTTCGAACTTCTGACCTCAGGTGATCCACCTGCCTTGGCCTCCCAAAGTGCTGGGATTACAGGCATGAGCTACCACACCCGGCCTATTCCTACTCTTTTATTATGGTAAAATGTACATAACAAAATTGACTATTTTAACCATTTTAAGTGTACAGTTCCATGGCACTGACTGCATTCACACTGTTGTACAACCAACTCCACCATCCATCTCCAGAGTTTTTTCATCTTCTTCACCTGAAACTCCATACCCAGTAAACAATAATTCTCCATTCCCTCTCCCTTTGGCCCTTGGCAACCACTATCTCCTTTCTGTCTCTAAGAATTTAACTATGCTAGGTACCTCTGTAAGTGGAATCACACAATTTTTGTTCCTTTGTGGCTGGTTTATTTCACTTAGCATAATATTCTCAAGGTTCATCCACAATGTATCATGTGTCAGCATTTCCTTCCTTTTAAAGCTAAATAATATTCCATTGTATGGGCCAGGCACAGCGGCTCATGCCCGTAATCCCAGCACTTTGGGAGGCCGAGGCGGGCAGATCACCTGAGGTCAGGAGTTCAAGACCACCCTGGCCAACATGGTGAAACCCCATCTCTACTAAAAATACAAAATTAGCTGGGTGTGGTGGCACATACCTGTAATCCCAACTACGCGGGAGGATGAGGCAGGAGAATCACTTGAACCTGGGAGGTGGAGGTTGCAGTGAGCCAAGATCGCGCCACTGCACTCCAGCCAGGGCAATAAGAGCGAAACTCTGTCTCTAAATAAATAAATAAATAAAATTTAAAAATTCCATTGTATGACTACAATACATCTTGTTTTTCCACCCATCCATTGATGGACACTTGAGTTACTTCTACCTTTTGACTGTTGTGAATAAGGCTGCTACGAACATGGGTGTGGATATACCCGTAGTCCCTGCTTTCAATTCTTTTGGGTATATCCCCAGAAACAGAATGACCGGATCATATGGTAATTCTGCTCAGTTTTTTGAGGAACTGCCATACATACACCACAGCATTTTCCTCAGAGGCAGCACTACTTCACATCTTCACCAGCAATGTGCAAGGATTCTAATTTCTTCACATCCTTTCCAACATGTTATTTTCTGTTTTTTAAAAGCGAATAGCTGGCCAGGCGCGGTGGCTCACGCCTGTAATCCCAGCACTTTGGGATGCCAAGGTGGGAGGAATCAGCTGAGATCAGGAGTTTGAGACCAGCCTGACCAACATGGAGAAATCCCGTCTCTACTAAAAATACAAAATTAGCCAGGCGTGGGTGGCACATGCCTGTAATCTCAGCTACTCAGGAGGCTGAGGCAGGAGAATTGCTTGAACCCGGGAGGCGGAGGTTGCAGTGAGCCAAGATGGCACCATTGCACTCCAGCCTGGGCAACAAGAGCGAAACTCCATCTCAAAAAAAAAGAAAAAAAGATAATAGCCATCCTAATGGATGTGAAGTGGTTCAATGTATATCTTTTTATTTGTATAACTTCTTTCAAAATGTATATAATTATTTTGTGTATATGTAATTTGTTTTACATAGTAGCATTATGCTATTCCTTTCCCTCTGTGTCTTACTATTTTCTGTTGGAACTGTGTTTAAAATCTATACATTTGTTTTATGTACATGGAATTCATTGCTTCTCACTTTTGCATAGCACTTTATGGTATGCATGAATCACATCCATGTATATTGAGAACCTACTATGTGCTTGTACCAAGCTTTCTATATGATTTAATCTGATTCCATACAGCAATCCTAAGAAGGTGTTGTAATTATCACATTTTATGGATGAGAAAACTGACACACACAGAGTTAAGGAACGTGCCCAGAGTCACACAGCCGGAAGTGGAAGAGGTAGAAGTTTAACCCAGGTCATTCTGGTGCCACAGAAGAGCTCACACGTGTAAGGTGTTACAAAGAGCTATAGGTAGAGATCTGACCGTAGACAGAGGCTCTCTCTTAGGTGAGGGCACTCTGATAAAAGTTCTAGTCCTGATTTGGCTACTTATCTTCACAGTGCAAATCACCTTCCCTTACAGACATCACTTTCTGTCTGTGTAAGATGAAGATGATTTTAGTGCTTTTTCTAGATTCACTACTTGTTGATTAAATACCCTTGAGCTAATGGGAAAATAATCAGAATTGAAGTCAGGTGTTTGTTTCTTTCGTCTATTTGGAGTGGCCGGCCCACCTGGGAGCCACTCCAAATACACGAAAACCCTCTGATGTGTCTATTAACGAGGTGAACTGTTCATAGGATGGACTATTCCCAGGGAAACAGTTGCTGTCTCCACTTCCATCCCACCTCTCCTGAACTTTGCACTTACCATGATGAAAAATTAACTGGGCTAATGTTTCCCTCCCAAGGACAACCTCTGCAAAAGCAGGTATGGCTGGGCCCCAAAAGACCCGGTGCCAGAACAGAGTTGTACCCATCCACAACAGCCCACCCATTCACTGCCCAAAGTCAAGATCAAGAGAACATGCAGGGTCTTCTCAGCACTGGAAGAATCAGTTCCTCAGCCCTCCTCAGAGCTTTCTGAAACTGGACTTAGTCCCCCAGTGGAGGGACTTCTCTTGGAGAAACAGGCCTGAGGAGAAAGAGCTAGCCCAGAAATGGCACTTATTAGACTTGTAGGTGGGTCCAGCACTATTTTTCTGCATGCACAGCTGTTCTTGTCACACGGATGCCAGCAGGGAAGCGTGGTTCTGCCACTCTAACTAGCTGGCTGCCTAGTTATTTCCTCCCCTCAGGAAAATGAGAGGGCTGAATGAGGGCCCCTTCCCATACCATGATTTTAGAGGGTGAAGTACCTGTCAGGTCCTTCTACTTACTACATGTAATCCTCAAATCTCTCTGACGCTCTTCCTCTACAGTGCAAATCACCCTCCTTCAGCAGACATTGCTCCCTCTGTAACATAAAGGACTTGAACTACAGGAGGACAGTTACAACGCTCTTTCTGGATCCAACACTCTGCACAGTGAGAACCGCTTGCTCCATTCTTACAGCGGAGAGAACGGACGCTGTCCAAGGGGAAGAAGAGAAAGAGCCAGGATTGGAAGCCAGGCCAGTCACTGATGGATCCGGAGCCCCTCTTACTTTCTTTGGCTACCTCTCAATGGTTGGACTTGTTCAGGTTAAGATTAACACTTTACTGGACGATGATGACTGCAAGGCCCCTGCCCATCTTTGCCCACTCAGTCACATCATCCTCATCCCCACCCTTTGATGCTTCTCTAGGCTGTGAACGCCTTGAAAACCTTAGTCTTTTATTTCGGAAGTTCAGGAACTGAATAGGAGGGCTGCAACTTAGAGCTGCTCCGTCAATGTGTGTTATACTTATTTGACCTCCCTCCACCACTTTTCATGGCATTAGCAATGCAAACCTTTTCACATGAGCTTCCCACAGCCACCCTAGGAGATCGCGAGGGAAGCTACCTCTAGCCCCATTTTACAGGTGAGCAAATAATCCTTGCAGTGTTAAAACAGTGTGCCCGTGTAGAGAACTGTTTTGCAAAGAGCTCGATCAATGATGTCATCTTTGCCTTCCGTGACCCAGGCAGCTGGGTGCAGTGTCAAGATCGGAGACTGAGGCTTCAACAAAGTACTGGGTTCAAATTCCAGCTCTGCCACTTGGAATCCTGAGTAAGTAATGTAATCTCTCTGTGCCTCCGTAAACGTGAGGCAGAGGAACATCTACCTCACCAACCACTGTTAAGATTGAATCAAAGGGCAGCAGGCGGGCTACCTGGAATGAAGAAAGCAATCAATAAATGTGGATTGTGTCATCCTTGTCTCTCTTGACGGACGGGAAGAGGACAGTGAAACCTAAGACCACAGCGGCAGCGCGTTAACAGGAGGACCAGCAAGGAACGGAAGCCAGGTTGTCAAGACTCAGTTGGGTTTCACGTATTCTCCTTTTCAGGCGGGTATTTAGGAAGAGAGGAGGGTGAGGAGCACAGCGCACTTCTGCAGCAGCAGCTGCGGATTGGCTTGTGGGAGGCGGTTCTCTGAAGCAAGGCAAGGGCCCCTGCCGCTTCTGGGCTGACTTTGTGGATTCCGCCACACCTCACAGGGCTTTGTAACTCCCCACCCACTTGAGGGTTGCAGATAACTTTTTTTTTTTTTTTTTTTTTTAACAAAGCAGGGGTGGGGGTGGGAGATTCCTGCTGTTAAAAACAAACAAAGGGCTTAGACACCGGCTAGTCGGCTGCGGGAGGCAGCAAGAGAAAGGCCGAGGGGCCTGGAGTAGCTCCTGAAAACCGCCGAGGGCCCTGCGGGCAGACGCCCCTGAATTCTTTTGGTGGAGAGAAAAGCCGCGGAGCTCCCCAATGTGCCAATTGGTTTGTTGTTGTTTTGCTTTTTTTGAATACACAAACTCTCCGAAAACTCCTGTCTTGCCCCACTTTTTTGTGAGTTCATTGCTTTGGAAACAAAACTCTCTTCCATTTATTGGGAATTATCAAATTTCCGATCCTTCTCTATCAGGAGATCCAGCAACAAACACCCTGTTATGTAAATTTCTTTCAAAGATAAATTCGAAAGCGCCTCCATTCATTCCTTCAAGAACTCAACAGATGTCCTTGAGGCTCATTTTCTGCCGGGCACTCGGTTCACAAGGCTCAAGAGACCCCTGGCTCCAGCCATTGTCCAGGTTGTCACTGGTGTCCCCAGCTCTCCACTTCTGAGGACCCACTTCTCACCCCCTCCTCCTCCGCACACGTTCCCGAGGCTCTCGGCCGGTGTGATCTCACCGACTAGAGAATAAAAACAGCCCAGGGGCGCCAGCGCCGGCCAAGGGCCTTGACGGGGATCAGCGAGCGCGAGGCCAAGTGCGGGCCCCAACTTCCTGGGCCCGGGCCTTCCGCGCGCCCCCTCTCGGGCTCGGGTCCTCTCCAGGGTGCACTCGCGTCCGCACGGCGCTTACTTGCTGCGAGTCCAACCCTCTCCGGCCCGCAACTCCAACCGAGCCGCCTGAGTGTGGACTCCGAGAGCGGACGCCACGGGCCGCGCTCAGCCCTCCCGCCCGAGGCCCCTCTCGCCGTGTTTCCCAGGACTTCCTCCCCGCGCCCGCCCGACTTCAGGTCGGGGTCGCGCAGGGTCCCGCGCGCTCCAGCCAGGACTGCCGCCGCCCGGGTCGCCCACGTGGGCATGCTGGGCGCGGGGTGGTGGCCGGCCGGGCGCCCTCCCCGGAGCAGGGGGCGGGCAGGGCGCCCGCGGGAGGAGGTGGCGGGGCGCGGGGGAGGAGGCGGGGAGCCCCGGCGGCGAGGGGGCGGTGACAGCACTTGGAAAGGAGGCTGCACGCGGATTTGCATGAAACACAGACTGGGAGCGGGCGGGAGCGGGAGCGCGGCGCACGCCCCGGGCCGGCCCAGCCAGCGAGCGAGCGAGCGAGCGGCGAGCCGGGAGGAGGAGGGTGGCGGGGCGGTGAGGCCGCAGAGGCGGAGGGATCTGCGCATCAAAGCTAGCGAGGCGAGCGAAGTTTGGCCGGGGGTTGGACTTTCCTTCCCGGAGGCGGCACCCAAACAGCTACCCCGTGCGGAAACCCAAACTTCTGCTGCCACTTGGAGTCTCGCGGCTGCCGCCACCGCCCCGCGTTCGGGGCCTTCCCGACCCGGCACTGCTGCCGTCCGCCCGCCCGGCCGCTCTTCTCTTCGCCGTGGGAGCCGCTCCGGGCGCAGGGCCGCGCGCCGAGCCCCGCAGGCTGCAGCGCCGCGGCCCGGCCCGGCGCCCCGGCAACTTCGCCGAGAGTTGAGGCGAAGTTTGGGCGACCGCGGCAGGCCCCGGCCGAGCTCCCCTCTGCGCCCCCGGCGTCCCGTCGAGCCCAGCCCCGCCGGGGGCGCTCCTCGCCGCCCGCGCGCCCTCCCCAGCCATGTCGTCCATCCTGCCTTTCACTCCCCCGATCGTGAAGCGCCTGCTGGGCTGGAAGAAGGGCGAGCAGAACGGGCAGGAGGAGAAATGGTGCGAGAAGGCGGTCAAGAGCCTGGTCAAGAAACTCAAAAAGACGGGGCAGCTGGACGAGCTGGAGAAGGCCATCACCACGCAGAACGTCAACACCAAGTGCATCACCATCCCCAGGTGGGGGCCCGCCCGGGGGACCCGGGGGCACGTCGGCCCAGCCCCCTGGCACTGCGGGGCCGACCCAGTGGGGCTGGAGATGGGAAGAGGGAGAGAGAGGGAGGGAGTGAGACTGTGTGGGTGCGTGTGTGTGAGAGTGGGAGAGCGCGGGCAGGAAGGGGGTGGGGGGACCCCAAACAAAACCATCTCTGATTTGCAAAGATCAGAGCCCGAGGCTTCCACGCGGCACTCTGGCTTCCAGACCTCACATTCCCTTTCCACCTCCGGGAGGGGAGAGCGGGTTGCTGCGGGACTCGGCCGCCCCCACTCCGGGGAGCTGGGGCTGGAAGTTGAGGCCCGCTTTGTTCGGCTCCGCGGGCCGGAGCCCCTCCTCCGCCGCCGCCTCCCGCCCCCGCTGCCCGCGCTCGTGGAGGTGGTGGTGTCTTTGCGTTTCTTTTCTTCAGTCCGGTCTCCCCACTTTCCTCTACAGGAATGCGGTCCGTACAGCTGGGGCTGTGGGTGAGGAGCGGGAGCCTAGTGATTGACAGATTCCTTCTTCGTTCTTTCTTTGCCTTCGGGATTAGCATTTTTATCGAGTATTTTTAGACTCGGTTGTGCCAGTCTCCCGCCCCCTGAGCATGCACGCACTTTGGTTGCAGTGCAGTGCTCTGACTTCCAAATGGGAGAGACAAGTGGCGGAA
The DNA here is from genome assembly GCF_028858775.2 of Pan troglodytes. Lineage (NCBI taxonomy): Eukaryota > Metazoa > Chordata > Mammalia > Primates > Hominidae > Pan > Pan troglodytes. Next base: position 59,061,159 of record NC_072414.2, read on the forward strand.
AATAGGGTCTTCTCCCACCTCCCACCCCCCCATCCCGACTCTTTTGCCCTCCTTTTGGTCCAAGAGATTTTGAAACCGTGCAGAACGAGGGAGAGGGGCAGGCTGCAGCCGGGCAGATAACAAAACACACCCCAAAGTGGGCCTCGCATCGGCCCTCGCATTCCTGTAGAGCCTTCCTTCCCAAAGCGCGCTGCCATCTGTCTGGATCTCCTTTATCCTTCCCGTTGCGCGCTAGCTAGGTCGGGCGGGAGCCCACAGATGGCTGATAGAAGGGGTCAGTGACTTCACTCCCCCAGGGCCTTCCTTAGCTTAGATGTGCCTGGCTGGGAATTGGGGGTGCGGTTACCTTGGCTTCCTATCTCTACCTCTCAGCCTCCTTTGATTCTGAACCAAGGGAGAGAGCGTGTGTGTTGGGGGCTGGCTGTTTTGGGGCTCCCAGGCTGCCGAGGAATGAGTAGAAAGCACCAGGGACTGTCAGCCGCAAAGGGATTGTCATCCCTGCCCCTGGGCCAGGGTGGACTCCATCCTTGGCCACCTGCTTGGGGCAGTTGTACAGGGGCTGCCAGGCGAGTCAGGCAGGCACAAAGCAACATCTGTCCACGGGAACCGAGGGCAGGCCTCCCCTGGAAATAAATGCCACATATGGTGGGAGTGCGGACTTAAATTTTTTTTAACTGGGTGGATCCAGTCAATAAAGGGGGAGGGAAGGCGGTGTGCTGTCTGGGGAAGTCTCTGGGCGTGTGATCGGGAGCCAGAATTGACTTCAGAGGAGGTGGTGTGATGTGATGGTCAGAGAGACCTGGGATTTGGTTCCAGCTCTGGTTGTTAATTCTTCTGTATTCCTTCCGTGGGGGTGGCTGGGGTAGAGTGGGTGAGTATGCTACTTCTCTGTCTGGGGAGGGGTCTGCCAAACCTACCTTCTCCTTATCTGCCTGGGTGCATTGAAGACAAGTGCTTTATGTATTGAAACAGAAAAAAAAAGTGGTATCAATTATAAAACAGGCAGCTGTGAAAAGTGTTTCACAGTTTACAAAGCACTTTCACATGGTTTTCTGAGGTCCTCAAAAAAAGACAGAAAGCAAGCAAGCAACCAGCCATGCAAAGTAGATAAGGTTGTTAGGCTTAAGATTATCACATTTTTAAAGCAGAGGAAACCTTAAAAGAGAGAGGTGAAAATGCTTGAGTCATAGACATGGGGTTCTGACTGAATGTGCTCTTTCTGCTGCCCCATGCTGCTTTATACTTTGAAGATCCTGAATACATTCTTTGCTGAATGCTAAAGCTGTGTTAGCTTGGGGAGGGCCCTGTGGATCTTTGTATGTGCGGTTGCTTCTTTAATCTTTAGGCTGGTGATAGCTTGGCAGAGAGGCCTTGCTTTCCCTTGCCTTGGTAGGAGTTTGTCCTCTGTGGGGCCATACCTTTGGCCTGCCTTTTCCTCTTCCAAAGTCCTGCTGAGACTTTGGAAGCCTAAGACGTGTGAACGCTTTGGATGATTCTGAGAGTTCAAGCCAACCTGCCCTGTGGCCTTCTCGTGACTTTGTTAGGACTGAGGCATCTTCTGCCTGCCTGGATAGGACTGAATACAAAAGTAGATTTTTTTTTTCATCTTTTTTTTCAGTTAGGGAAACCCAGTTGCTTGGGTGGATCCAGACAAAATGGATTTTCATCCTTGGATTTTGTGCCCACGCCTCTGGGTCACCTTGTGTCCCTTGGCAACAGCTGCTGCTGTTTTGGTCGTGGGCAGAAAACTAAAGGCCACGTCTTGGGGAGGTGGCTGGTTTGGCCCTGTGCTGGTGATATCAATGTGTCTGCTAAGCCCCATAGATTGCAGTGTTGCTTGTCAAATTGTCTGCTTTCACCACAACTGCCTTTTAGTTTGGAAAGTAGAGAAAGGAAAATGTTTAACTTAGTCATTCCCCCTGTGTGTAGGGGGTTGGTCACTGGGTGCTTAAAAACACTCCGCAAGATCTGGACTCTGGGGTTTAAGGAGCCCTCAGTCTAAGGAGATTAAGCCAAGTGTGTTTTGGCTAATATATAATCATGAGCAGCAACAGCAACATTTGGCAATTAGAGCTGTATACTAGGGACTTCCAGACCACAGGCTTGCTTCTCTGTGACACCAGCTCTGACTTGTTTCAATTATCAGTGGAGCTGGCGTGATACACACTTATCGACATAAAGAAGGTGAAAGAGATTGGTGCCAAGGAAGTGGTAAGAGCTTCATTTAGATACACCAACAAAGGGGCTGTCAGGATACTCTGAGGTCTGGCAGGATTGGCAGAATTTACACAAGTTTTATAACAGCCTCTCATTCCTCACCTGCTTGAGTACCTGAGTAAAGCTGCAGGTATCTTCCTTGCCAGTTTATAAGAATGGAATCAAAGCATTTGCCACTGAATGAGAGTTGGTGTGTGAGCGTTATATGAGGAATAAGGAGCTCGGCACACTTAAAACTTAGTTTTCTGGTAGACACTGGTAGCTTGTACTTCCACCAGGGAATCCATGCCTTGGCCTCGTTGTTGGGAGCTAGACCAAGCTTAAAGCATTGCTTGTTTGGAAGGGAATTTGGGCTTTCTTGTGTCAGAGCACCCAGTCCAGTGGAAAATTGGAGAATTGAAGCAAACATTAGGTCTGACACACAGCATCTACTCCCTCCCTGTGAATCTGATCTTTTTTTTTTTTTGGAGACAGAGTCTTGCCTTGTTGCCCAGGCTGGTGCGCAGTGGCATGATCTTAGCTCACTGCAACCTCTGTCTCCCGGTTCAAGCGATTCTCGTGCCTCAGCCTCCCGAGTAGCTGGGATTACAGGCGCCCGCCACCACGCCCAGCTAATTTTTGTATTTTTAGTAGAGACGGGGTTTCACCATGTTGGTCAGGCTGGTGTTGAACTCCTGACCTTGTGATCTGCCCGCCTTGGCCTGCCAAAGTGCTGGGATTACAGGCGTGAGCCACCGCACCTCACCGAATCTGATCTTTTACTGTAGCCTCCTCTTATTATCTCCTTGACTTTTGCCAGGGTACTCCCACTTTGAGAAAGGAAAAAGATCCTAGTCTTTAGCATGCCTTTTCCAGATTTCTGGGGATAGACCTATTACTAAGGCTGTAGAGGCCTCCCTCTTCTCTTGGCTGCAGTTCAGAGCACCATGCCCGTGTGGCCCATTGGAAGCAAGCCCCCTTCCAGCTGCTAGGGAGGTGGTCCATTATCTCTTTGCTCTTGTTAAGTTTGATTAGGGGAGTTCCACGTAGGGCCTGAGAAGAGGAGGTTCCTGCAGGACAATAGGTAGCTGATGAGGGATCTGACTCAGCTGCAGCTGAACCTAGGCGCCACTTGACGTTCCCTGGGAACATTTAGAACCTTGGAACATGCTGCTTGCACCTGGGAGTGGAATGTTTGCAGACAGCCCCTCTGTTGTTACAGGGCTGGATTTTGTTGATTTATTGATATTTATTGGACCCCTCCCGTGTCTGAGTCAATTTTGTAGGTACCAGAGGAGGATGTAGAGACACGTTTGAAAAGTTCCAGCCTCTGAGAAGCTTACACATCAGTAAGGGAAACATTAATAGGGCATTATTTGAGTATCTAACTGCTATCTCTTTCTCATTCCCAGCTACCAGTAGAAATATGAGATCTAGTATGGATGATTTTTGATGGGGGCGGGCGTTGATGTGCCTTTTAAATATTGTAGAATTCACTGTGTTAGGAAATAAAATAATGACAGGCATCTGTTTTTGCTGGAAAAAACACAAAATTCAGGTCCTGTACCTACCATTTTACCACCTGCAAGGATTTGGGAATCCATTTAAGTTTCACAGCTTTTATATCTGCACCTGCCAAGTCAGGATGAGATAAGTCCTGTGGAAGTGTTTTGTGAACCAGAGAATTTGACAGGTATGTTACGTTTAGACTTCATTCTGCATCATTCATTCATTATTGAATTATTCAGTCCTTCGTTGAGAACATACTACAATGACCACAGCAGGGTCCCTGTACTCAAAGAGCTCCCTGTCTAGAGCGGGAGACAGACTTGCCCAAAGGTATGGGGCATGAGCTGCGGCTGAGGAATGTGCTAAGTGCCCAGCAATGTGGAAACACAGTTAATTCTGTGGGAGGAGGTGTAGAGAGGAGGAGAACCCATGAGAGGTGGAAAACTAAGAAGGGGACAAGGGTTATCCAAAGGAAGCTTTTTGGACTGCAGTATGATGTTGGGAACTTTTTGGTACATGGGGATAGTTCCCTATAAGAATGAGGACGTCTTTATCCTCTTTTACTAAACTGAGTGCTGCTATAAATACGTTACCTTGTAACTGGCACTGAACAGCTAGTGACTTGGGTGCTATATTTTACTCCACTGTAAAGCATTTTCTCTTTGAAGTAAAAAGTAAGTTAGTACTGCAAACTGAAATTCAGGTTTCCTTGGTGGGAACAGGGACTTTAGATGTATCAGCTCAGAATATGACAGGGAGTGTTAATAAAAAGTGGACAACTTGGCTGGGCACGGTGGCTCACACCTGTAATCCCAAGCACTTTGGGAGGCCGAGGCAGGCGGATCACGAGGTCAGGAGATCACAACCATCCTGGCTAACACGGTGAAACCCTGTCTCTACTAAAAATACAAAAAAATTAGCCGGGCGTGGTGGCAGGCGCCTGTAGTCCCAGCTACTCGGGAGGCTGAGGCAAGAGAATGGTGTGAACCCAGGAGGCGGAGCTTACAGTGAGCCGAGATCGCGCCACTACACTCCAGCCTGGGTGACAGAGCGAGACTCTGTCTCAAAATAAATAAATAAATAAATGAAAAGTGGACAACTTGCAGATGGTTGTTTTGAAATTCAAAGCTTCGGTGTGACCTAGCTTCTCGTTTCTCTAGTTAACACTTGCTGAGAATAAATCCTAGACGCCTGAGTTTCTGAATGAACATAGGTGCTTTTAGTGGTATATTTTTTAAAAAGTCTTTGCAAGGGTGAAGTTTTAAATGACAATTTTAATAACAGAAAAAAGTATGAATACAGTCACATTTAATTCTGATGAGAAATGCAAGAAGTTGATGAAATCGAAAGAATTTGTTTCAAGCTTATCACATCAGGAATCCAACTAAATGAGTTAAAAAATAAATATTGGTTTAATAATGTAAACATGTGATTGCTGTATTATTATAATGGAATAAAATTAACACGATTTAATGAACTGAGCGACCATTAATTTTTACTTGTTAATTTATTAGGAGATTTCAATGCCATTTGATGCACAGTACAGCCAGTATTCTGCGTGAGCTCCTTAATGAAATAAATAGGACCAAGCAGGGCTTACTTCAAATTGGAATCAGCTTTCATTCCTGTTAACCTTATTCTCCCACCTTTATTCACCTCTCCTTCAGCTTCCTGTAATTGCAATTAAGTTCTCTAAGGTTGGAATGCAGTTTTCTTAATCAGCAAGTCTCATCAATAGTCCTAATTGACTTTTGCCCTTTTCTCCTTTGCCATATTGACTGATTAAAACAAAAGCAAAACTTAAAGACTCCATTCCCTCCCCCAAATCCACATCTCATAGTGTTGGTTGGCTGGCAAGAGAACTGCCCAAGAAGGCTGCTCATGATGGCAGCCTGCTGAATGTGCAGGGGGTGGAAGTTCACCAGCCATGTGCAGACGTGAATGGCTGGTGCAGTGTTGGATGGGACTAGCTCCTCCCTAAGGAGGGGTATGACCTTCTGTTGGCCTCTGACAAGTCCCTGAGCCATGGAGCCTTCAGTCTTCCCATCTTCAAGCACAATGGTTCCTGGAAACAGTGGGAAGTTGCCATCCTAAGCCCACCCTACAGAAGTTTGGTTTCTAATTTTACTGTATTCTAAGCTTTAGAACCGAGACAATTCCAAGAGAACGTGTCCAGTTCATTTTTATGCCTTCCTTTAATGCCGTACCAGGTGCTAATTTCTGTGCCAGATAATGCGGACAAAATAGTGAATAAGGCAGATACTGTCCCTGGTGCCTTCTGTAGCTTCTAGTCCACTGGCTGTGAAACACAGGTTCTTTGGAGTTGTAAGAATGCTGTATGTGTTCACTCTTTAGCTAATTTGTAAATACTGTTTTTTTGGTGCCAAACAAACCAAATCCCCCAAGCTCTGCAGTTTATTGACTTGACAAGGATCTCTCTCTCTCTCTTTCTCTTTCTCTCTGTATAACATTATCCTTTGTTTCGACTTAACAGTTTGAGAAATAAACAAATCTATAGCATACTATCCACTGTTGGTTATCTAAGGCCCTTCCTATAAACAGCAGCCTGCCACAGTGGCAACTGCTGTAGAATGTTTTGGCAGAGACTCAGTTTAAAATGAAAACACAGTAGAAGCCTATTAATTAAGAAGTTTGGCTAATTCTGGACTAGGCAAAAGTTTGTTTAGCAGGCCTTTTTGCCCCATAAATGCTGTCAAAGAAAAATTAATAAACAAGAGTTTGAGGATTATTTTGGAGGTAGGAGTCAGCAGACCTTGGTAGGTTCTAGACGTGGCTCTGTTTCTGATTAGCTGTGTGACCTGGGACAAGTCACCTTCTTTGGGCCTCGAATGTTCTCAACTGGAAAATAGGCTAGATAAACTCTATTGGAGGGCCTTTCTAACTTGGAATTGGTATTCATACAAGCATTTTATTTTATTTTTTGAGATGGAGTTTCGCTCTTGTTGCCCAGGCTGAAGTGCAATGGCGTGGTCTTGCCTCACTGCAACCTCCGCTTCCCAGGTTCAAGTGATTGTCCTGCCTCAGCCTTCTGAGTAGCTGGGATTACAGGCATGTGCCACCACACCCGGCTAATTTTGTATGTTTATCAGAGACCAGTTTTGCCATGTTGGCCAGGCTGGTCTCCAACTCCTGGCCTCAAGTGATCTGCCCGCCTCGGCCTCCCAAAGTGCTGGGATTCCAGGCTTGAGCCACCGCGCCTGGCCACATACAAACATTTTAAAAGCTCCCAGTTGCACGCATCTAGTTGATCAGTGAATGACAGATCTTTCTTAATTATTCATGTTCCAAGACTCTATCAGCCTGGTGTCAATTAATTTACATAAGTAAAAATAATAAAATTGTAATTCAGCCTTTAATTTTGGTGATTTCCCTCCCTCTTCCTTGCCTCTTCCTTACTCTGTGAGTCTAAATCAGTGAAATTTAACTACAAAGGAATATGAAAATAATGCTAGGATGAAGACGTGGAGGCTGTGCCTCTTGAGGTGCAATGAACAGTTTTTCTTCTTTTGTTGCTATTTTTGACTATTCTAAGAACAGGAAGTTTACTTAAACTAATGACCACAGATGCCTAAAAATGGTTAAATGTAAGAGGTAGGCATTATAGAGGATACCTGTGGAAAATGTTTGCTCATATGTCAAAGTTTACCCAGGAAGCTTCCTTTATTTATTTCCAAGCATCTATATAAAGAAAGGCTGCACTTGATTGCGTAAGCATGAGCCTTTTGTTAGGCAGCGTGGATGTTGCAAGTTTAAACCCCAACTAGGAAATGAAAAGTGAGTTTCCTCCTAAATAGTTCTTTTTCAGTATCACATGGCTCTCCCAGCTTACATCTGGCAAGTTTTTCTCTTGAGTGCTTTGCCGGTAGTTTAGGACTCCAGTATTGTATTGTATTGTTTGTTTGTTTCTTTATCTCTGTCTCTCTCTTTTTTTGTTTTTTGAGATGGAGTCTTGCTGTGTCGCCCAGGCTGGAGTGCAGTGGCGTGATCTCAGCTCACTGCAACCTCCGCCTCCCAGGTTCAAGCAGTTCTCCTGCCTCAGCCTCCCATGTAGCTGGGACTACAGGCGCCCGCCACCACGCCCGGCTAATTTTTGTATTTTTAGTAGAGATGGGGTAGGACTCCAGTATTAAGAAACACTGTGTATGGCTTTGCCTTTGAAACCTACAGAGTTATGAATCTGGTCCCTTTTGCTGCTAAGTGTTGCATCACAAACTGCCAAGCCAAGTTGTAACTCTGAGGTGTCACCATTTTTTTTTTCTTTTCAACTGGACATTTGAAAATAGTAATGCTTTTTGGGTGTGTGTTTTTTAAAGGTCTGTTTTTACGCTGTCACTGCTCAAAAATGCCAAAAGGCATTTTTTCCTTAAAAAATCACCTCTGGGCTAAGCCCAAATGTGGAGTAATGAATCCAGAAAGGACTTTTTGAGTAGTTACAAGTGGCTGAAAGCAGGCACTGGTGATGGAAATTGGGTTTTTCCTTTTGCTTCAAATCTTCCTGGTTGTAAACTTTTTCTTACCCTTATTGAAGTCAGACTCAAGGTGGGTCTAATTTCTCCCAGCCCATGGGAAGGCAGAGTGAATTACTGCTTGTTGTGCTACCCCTTTACATTTTGTGTGTGGCTGTTTGTCTCTACCCAAACAGGTTCTTCACATATTACCTGGGGAGCAGGAGACGGGGAGGACAGGAAGAGCACAGTTGGGCAGAAGGAGCAAAGCCTCTCAAGTCTGACGGGTTTGGGTTTGAGTCTGACAGTTATTAGCTATGTGGTGACCTTGGGTACTTTGCTTCAACTTATTGAGCCCCAGTTTCTGCATCTGTAAAATGAGGATGAAACTACCTACTTCATAGAAATCAACCCAAGTGGCCGGGCATGGTGGTTCAAGCCTATAATCCCAGCACTTTGAGAGGCCAAGGTGGATGGATCACCTGAGGTCAAGAGTTCGAGACCAGCCTGACCAATATGGTGAAACCTCGGCTCTACTAAAAATACAAAAATTAGCCGGGCGTGGTAGCGGGCGCCTGTAATTTCAGCTACTCAGGAGGCTGAGACAGGAGAATTGCTTGAACCTGGGAGCCAGAGCTTGCAGTGAGCCAAGATCGCACCATTGTACTCCAGCCTGAGCAACAGAGTGAGACTCTGTCTCAAAAAAAAAAAAATCAACCCAAGTGAGATAAGATGTATTAAGTACTTTGCCAGTATCGATCATAATACATAGTAGATGCTTAGTAAACACTCATTTTTCCTTTCCAAGGGGAAATTTGGCAGATGATGTCCGTCGACTCCAGTAGGTGATCCCCTTCCCATCCCGACACACTTGCTCACAGAGCATTCTCCTTTGGAGAGTCTCAGTTGATATAGGAAAAGGATCTACTTCAACACACACAGAGAACATACAGACATGCCACTTGTTGATGTAAGGCTTGGCAGGCTATTGAAAGAGAAACAATTCATATTCTTAGGCGGTTCTGCCCTCCCCCATCACCTTCTCTATCATTATTCTTAAAAATTTGTTTGGTCGACTAAAAATAATAGTACTAAAAACAAACTTTGATGAATCAGGTCTCCTGGGGCGGGGGATGGGTAAGATCCTGAAGCAGAAACGCAGTGACTCACGCGCCTGTCACTGATAGCTGCCCGTAAGTGCATGGAAGTGCATGATGTTTATTGTTGCTGGTGTTTTTTTGAGGCCCAAGTTGGAATGCACTTCCGGCTCCCCCTCAAGTACTAGCTTACTGGTTAGGTGGGCTGTTGAGTGAGAATGGTCAGGTCCAGAAACTCATGGCTCTGAAATGACCCAGACGTGGTGGCTATACCCTTGACTGCCCTCAGATACGTGCAAGAGGGAGCTCACGCTTCAAGAGTCATGCTTTGGCCCTCCACCTGGCTGTGCTCCTCTTACTGGGGCAAGGAGACTGTAGGGCCAAGGGACAGGCCCATCTAGAGCAAGCACTTCCTTTTTCCAGATCATGCTCAGAGGCCTGGCCCTTCCAGTTCCCTGCATCAGTGTCTTGAGCCTGTTTCCAAGTCCTGCGTGGGCCTCTTCCCCAGGTCTGTTTTACTTGAGGGCAGACTGTGTTGGCCATGGACAGCATGTGTACCTGTGGGACCAATGGCTGGGCAAGGGGTGCAGGGGCATGAAGGAATTGGCTAGAGCTTGGACTTGTGGCCTGGGGACTCTACTTGGGTGTGCACAAGGCCTCTGAAAGTTATGGGTGGTGCTAGGGATGGGCTGAGATCTTGGGCTGGGTCTCTCTGAGCTTCCACATTCCATTGTGAAACCAAGAGGTCAGGGAATCCTAAATTCAAACCTGGACTTATTAAAGTATTGGTCAAGGCAGGATGATAGAACGCATTCTGTGTAACCATTTGTTACCTTGATTTCTGTCTTTAAATACTACGTATGGTGTGTAGGCCTTCCTCTGTATTTTTGCTCTTAGGGCAGGCATTTCTGTATGTATGTATGTATGTACGTATGTATGTATGTACGTATGTATGTATTTTTGTAGCATCCGCTCAGTTGCGTGGCCACAACTGAATCCCAGTCCAGGTGGCACCATTATATGGGTAGCATTTTGGAGATGTTCACAGGAATTGATTTCCCTCACCCTCAACCCAGGCCAGAGTGAATTTAATGCAGATGAGGGAGAAGGTGCTACATATTGTAGCTGCTCATTCAAAAAGTGGAGCAGAGAGCTGGACCACTGAAAGTGCCTTCGTTTGCTGGAAATCTTTATTAAGTACCAGAGATATAGAGATGAAGTCGTGTCTCTGAACTGCTCAGAGGCAAAAAGGGACACCAGTAACCACAGTTATGGTGGGCCTGTGGAAGAGACACTATAGTGAAGGTCAAACAAAATATTTGGGAGCCTAGAGGAAGAGCAGGTCTATTTCTGGAGGTATCAGAAGGCTTCACAGAGGAGGCAGTGCTCAAATGGGGCCTTGAAGGATGGATAGGAGTGTAGGAGTGGAGTGGGAGGCAGCACAGAGCACAGACCAGACTGCGGAAGGGCCTGACGTCTAGGGAAGGCAAGACAGTTTAGGGTGGCCAGAGTGTGGATGAGGGAGTGGGCAGAGAGGAGTTGGAGAAGGATGTTGTCAAGGGCTTTGGTTTGCCAAACTTCGTACTTTGTGTTTGGACCTTGCTCTGTAAGTGTCCAGGAGATTTTAAAGCAGGGGAGTGGCACGGTGAAAGCCACCACTCTATCGTTTCTTGTTTCATTTCCTCCTCTTACCCAGTGGCTGTTAACAGCAGGTTTTCTGCCCGAGTTATCCAGGTCAGAGTCATAATCCCTTACAGTACCATGTGGACAGCTTTAGGCTATGTCTGGACCAGGTTGAAAATAGTGTTTTGTTCACTGTCAGGAGAGAAGACATGTTGTTCAGCCAGGAGGGCTCAGGGAGCCCAGGCGTTCAGGTAATTAGCCAGTGAGTCATGTCAGCCTTTTGATATGGATACCTTGGGAAACTAAGTGGGGTGTTGCTGGCCTCCATGCAGATGCCTGGTCTACCCAAGCACAGGCCCCCAAATTAGATCCCGGCCTCTGCTGGGTCTTCCCTGTGCCTGACACAGTGCCTTCATGTGGACCGTCTCTGGTCAGTGTTTTTAATTTCTTTGTTGTTGATCATCAATCAAGGCCAGGCTTTCCAATTCCAGACCACACTGCAATCAGTGAAACTACCTAAATTCAGTACTGCAGACCCATAGCAGGATGTATGTTTATTGAAAACAGATTATATTCCTTAATGAGAGAGTAAAACAGCATGTTTAAATCAGTATTCTTCATTACTTTTATCATTGAGAGATTGGGTATTATTTACCTCGCCTTTAGAGGGTCAGCTTGGTGGTGGTGGTGGTGGTTTAAGTTGCTGGGTTTTTAAAAGATTGAGTTTCATGTCCAAGGACTGATTCTAGTTCATGGGCTGTTTTTGAAAACATTGCTAGAAACCTCTTAACTGAAGGCAAGACCAGGGGCAGCCTATTGCTGCGGAGTGCCCTGGGTTCAAATCCCTGCTCCCCAACTTACTGCGGTGGTGACTGTGGACATGTTGTTTAACTTATTTGAGCCTCCTTTTCCTCATCAGTAAAATGGGAAAAACAATGACCTCCCTCAAGGAGGGATGTTATTGAAGTTATTTATTTAAATCAGATTAGATTTATTTTAGATTAAAAGCTTCTTGCAAGCTGTGAAATGTTTTGCAATGTCACATATTATTATTATTATTATTTTTTTTTTGAGACGGAGTTTCGCTCTTGTTGCCCAGGCTGGAGTGCAAAGGCGTGATCTTGGCTCACGGCAACCTCCGCTTCCCGGATTCAGGCGATTCTCCTGCCTCAGCCTCCCGAGTAGCTGGGATTACAGGCATGCACCACCATGCCTGGCTAATTTTGTATTTTTAGTAAAGACAGGGTTTTTCTATGTTGGTCAGGCTGGTCTCAAACTCCCGACCTCAGGTGATCTGCCCGCGTCAGCCTCACAAATTGCTGGGATTGCAGGTGTAAGCCACCGCGCCTCGCCCCCCGCATATTATTTCTTTATGGTGTAGAACTCACTAACACTGCTAAAAACCCTTTCTGACAGAGATGGGAGTTAAGGCTTCTAAGTTCACACCCAGATTTCCACAGAGACCTTAGAGACAATCATAAATATTGCACAAAATTATATTGGAATATTAGCTCGGGGCACATATGCTCTGGTGCCTTGTACTAGAAGCTTAGGTGAGCTGTTACTTTTGGCCATGTCCAAGCATTTGACTCAGAAGATGGTCGAGTCAGCAGTGTTGACTGTTAGCACATCACCTAAGCCCACTCACATGGGGTGATCCTGGTACGTGTTGCATGGACTGAGTGTCAACTGCATGCTGAGTGTATGCCGGAGGGGGTGATCTCCTTGATCTTATTTACTTACCTACAGTACTCTGGGTACTTATGTATTTATGTTTACAGAGGAGGAGGCTGAAGCATTGAGGGGTCAGTGGCAGAACAGGAATCTTAACTCTGGTCTCTGGTTCCTAGTTCTCTGCGCTCTACCCCATAGCCCCTCAAGAAAGGATGGCCATTGTTGTCCTCATACAAAAAGCTATGACATTGCTATCATTATTCTCATTTGGTAAACGACAGAAACAAGGTTCAGATTACTTAGGTAAGTTGCTTTAAGTCTCAGGCTAAGGGCTGGAGCCGGATTTGCCACTGAAGCTCTACCCCTTCTAGAATCTAGGGTGACTACATAATTTATCAAACAAACCAAGACGTTTCCAAGAGTGACAAGGGGCAGCATTATTAATTATGGCCACTATTAATTACGGTCCTTGGCCATAAATCAGGACCGTCCAGGCAAACCTGGGTAATAGTCACCCTGCCTCTGGTCTTGATACCTGACCAAGGTAATGGAGAATTGGATCCGCCAGCTCATGTGCTGTTGCTTAAGTGGAAGGGAATGTGCAAATTATGTCCTGCTATTCTAAGTGAAAGGACTTGCCCAAGGTCATGCAACAAGTTGGCAATGTAATATTTTAAAACTGGACGAGATGTTGAAAACATGGTAAAGTTAGCACTAGAGCTTAATTAACTGGAGTAGGAGTTAGGGAACATTTGGCTATGCTGATGTCTACTACTGAAGGGAAAGGAGGTGGAGGTCAAGGTCAGGTGTGTATGGAGCAGGTGGGGGTGGCAGTGGCAGGGCATTCACGTGGCTCTACTACGTCGGCACCATCATCAGGCCCTGTCCCTTTGAAGTCCGGGAGATGCCACTAGGCCCAGTGCAACTTGGATGATATTTAATGGCCAAGAGCAGAGACTTCTGGGACCTGACTTTTCCTGCTCTCCACTTTACTTTAGCTCTGGGCTTCAAAGGGACTGTTGGCTGGGAGTGGTGAAAGTTTAGTGGATAATCCTGCTGAAGAATTTTGGAAGGCCTTGAGGAAGGAATTAAAAATAACAGTAAGCATGCCTTTTCTTTCTCTTTGATTGTGGTCAGTGCATGGAATGTGCCAGGGCCGCTGCGGAGCAAGCACGTGGCCCCGAATAACCCCTCCCTGCCAACGGAATTCTGCAGAGAACATGTAAGGGCTGTGCTGTTTCACTCCTGCTTTGGGCTTTCAGGGTTTGTTTCCACGATCATCCAAACCTCATCCTCCTTCTCTTGCCCCAGATAATTTATTGGAAGTCTGGAGAGGGACTTGAGTTCTCTCAACTCTCCAACCAGACTGTTGCTGTGGGCGAGGCCCTGTCGGGTGAGCTCCAAGGAGAGCAGTTGGAGTGACAGAGAGGAACGGTTTCAGGCTGAGAAATGTGAAATATAAATTCAAACCAAACTTGGCACCTGTTTGGAGAACTTCAGCTGATACTACAGTGCCCCTGTCGTTAGCCTTTGTGGCTCAGCTGGGTCTTATAAATAGAACACGATGCATTTCCCCTTTTGCTACCCCACAGACACGCGGAGGCATGTGTGGGGGTGGCATGGACAGAGAGTATTCATTACTTATGCTCCAGTGCATCAGATAGTCATCGTGGGAACTGAGCCCTGGTGTCATGGGGATGACTAGGCCATCTTGTGGGTAAGGCTGGAAGCGGCTTTTGAGTCTCCTGAGTTACAGCTCTTCTTACCATTGCCAGCCTCCCTTCCCCAGCTGAGGCCCTCAGTCCTTCATGCCTGTGTGCTGCAGTAAGCCAGTTGGCCCCTTCCGTCGCGAGTCCATCCCACATTCTGTATCAGAGGCCAGCATTGCTGTATCAGGATGCTTTTGGCCAAAAGTGACTTGAAACCCAACAAATAGCTTCAATCATAAGAGGGCTTATTACTTCCACCAAGAAGGCTAGAAGCAGGAAAGTCAGGCATCAGAAGGACTCAGGAGCCTTACATCTTTCCTCCTGGCCATCTTCTCTTCAAGCTTGTCTCCTGTTGGTCCAAAGGTGGCCACAACTGTTGCAGATATTACCATCTATAAACGTTGCATCCAAGGGCAGAAAAGGGCTCCTATTCCTTGGGGGTCTCTTTAGGAAGAAAACCTTCCCCGGGAGCCTCCTGGTATCTTGTTGGTCAGTATTGTATCACATGCAGTCAATGACAGAAATAGTGGACCCTCAGAAGCCTCTCGAGGTCAAGGGCCCAGGCTATTCCTTTGACTCATCAGGGTAATTAGTATGGAGGTAGGTGCTTAGTAAATTTTATTTGGGTTAGTGCAAAAGTAATGGCAATTTTTGCCATTGAAAATAATGGCAAAAACTGCCATTACTCAGGCACCAACTTAATAATTAATGTTTGTTGGTTGCTGGTTTCCTTCACTAAGTGAGACTCCTGAACACTTACTGATGATGTCTTGCTGACTTCTGAGGACATGATGGTAAGTCTGCCCTCATGGAGCTTGCAGTCGAGGTGGAGAGATAGTGCTATAATTGTGTTTGGAGTATCTCCTGAGTAGATTGTGGCAGTCTGGTAGCTTTGGAAGAGGTGTTAAATTGAGGCCCAAGGAGACAAAAGGACCTGAGAAACAGAGCAGGGGGACTGTCTGGCCTCTGAATGCCATGCCCAGGGCCACACATTTTGTGATGCAAGCCAGGTTGTTTCAGGTTTCAAGCAGTTGCGATTTCTGTCTCCACCCCTCCACCAGTCTTATTTTCCTGTTGACAAAATGATAACAACTTGCCCTAGGGTTTGAAGTGGGGGCAGGGCACAGCGCTGAGAGCCTCCTCCCTCAGGGGAAATTTTCTAAAGTTTCTCACTGTGTTCTAGCTTCAAAACCATATGCAGTTTAATTGCATGTTTAGTATCTTTGTGCATCTCTCTTGCTTTGAATCTGCTGGAAACTTTCTCTGAAAGCATATATATAGGAAGACATAAAAATTCTATAAATGTTTAGTGGTTAAAAACAAAGTCCTGTCCAAATTATATAAAGTTTTGCCGTCATCGGACGGAACTTTCTGCAGATAGGGAATACCCTTGAGTCTTCAGTCGCAAAGAGCTAATCACTAACTTCAAGTGTGCGAGTGCCCTTTCATTCCAATTCAGAGAAAATAGAGCCTGTCCCAAGGCCTCGTGTTTTGTTTTCCTATTGATCTAGGAGCTGGGATAACTTGGAACCCCAGGGAACATCTCAGAGTTAATTAGTTTTTTGAGGTCTTCTTGTTTTTCTTGCTTGATTAAAAGAGTTACAGTTTTTGCTCTGATTGTTTAAAAAAAGAATCTATCACTGCTACTGATCCAAGAGGTGAGGGTTGGCATGGGGTGGGCACTCCAGTAAATATGTAAGTTGTCTTCCTGCCGTCTTGTCCTGGTGGAGCAGAGAGAGGTGCCTTTGAGCATGGGCCTGGAACCAACAGCTACTTTCCTGGAAAATTCTTCAGTTTCCAGAAGCAGTGGCCAGGTGAGCCGGGGCATGAAACCAGACGAAGTTGCCGCAGTGCGAGACTGGTTCTGTTTGCCTCAGTTCTGAAGTTAATGGTCCAAGTTCACCACTCATAGAGTGTCAGCCTGTGGGGGAGACGGAGGCCCTGACGGCCATGCCAGGGTGCCCCCAACCCTTTGTTTAACCACGGCTGTGGACCAGTGGTCTCAGACGTTTACCATCGCCTGTTTATAAGAGGGAAGTGTGGTCATATTTCTATCTCTCTTGTGGGCTGCACGGTTGCCTTACTGGGGTTCATGTGGGAAGTGGTTACCGTTAGGAGGAGGATGAAATAACAGTACTCACAAAAAGGCTTTGATCCAGGGATCTTTTTAAATGTCATCTTTTGGCCACTGTGTTTTTTTATTTTTATTTTTTGCTATCTGCTTTAACTTCAACGATGAGAAAATCAAACCATATGCTGGACATCATTCTCCCCAGCTGGGCTGAGTCAGAATTGCAGTTCAAACTACTTCTGCTCTCCCTGGGTTTCATGTGCTTTCAATGTGGGGATATCTTCCAGATCTGCAGTTCTCCAGAGCTAGGGACCCCTCAGCTCCAGCTGCTCTCTGGACAATACCTGAACATCCCTACAATATCTGAAATTGAATGTTTGCCATTTCTTCTTCTTTCTCCTCACACAACCTACTCTGATGTTCATGATTACTGGAGCCCCCAGGTTCTAAAAAGTGTTGAATCAGCAAGTGAACAAATAAAATGAGACCCAAAGAAACTGTGATCTTAGCATCCTGTTTTCTGGGTGAGGTTGAGGGTCCTTGGCCTCTCTTGCTGGTGGAGATGGGCTTTATGACTTTGGGGAAGTCAACTTGACTTCCTGGGTGTTGGTCTTCTCTTCTACAAAATGACAAGCTTGAAGGGAGAATCTGAAAGAATCTGTGTATCCGTTCTCAGATTTTCTTTTTTTTTCTTTTTTTTCTTTTTCTTTTTCTTTTTTTTTTTGAGATGGAGTCTCGCTCTGTCGCCCAGGCTGGAGTGCAGTGATGCGATCTCGGCTCACTGCAAGCTCTGCCTCCGGGGTTCATGCTATTCTCCTGCCTCAGCCTCCCGAGTAGCTGGCACTACAGGCGTCTGCCACCACGCCTGGCTAATTTTTTTTTTTTGTATTTTTAGTAGAGACGGGGTTTCTTTGTGTTAGCCAGGATGGTCTCCATCTCCTGACCTCGTGATCTGCCTGCCTCGGCCTCCCAAAGTGCTGGGATTACAGGCATGAGGCACCGTGCCTGGCCAGTCTCAGATTTTCATGATAGCCCTCTGAACTCTCCTTGGCTTCTTGCCTTTGGCTGTTTTCTCAATGCATATATTTTCCTGGGGGACAAATCTAAGTTTTCATCTGATGCTCTGCCTTCAGAGGGGAACCATTCCTTAATGACCTATTTAATTGTATTATCATTGTTGTTTAATTCATCACATATTTACTGAGCTTCTTTTGGTGGTGGTGGTGCCATCAGACACAGTGGTCCAGGAGCTGCAATGCGTTGCTGATGAGGATGGTCACACATAGCTCTGCCCTCATGGAGCGTCCCAGGGTGAAATGAGACCTCCCCTGAGAACCGATTCCCAGGGTAAGGGAAATCAGTCTGCAGGCAAAGAGGAATTCAAATTTAGCCTGAAGCACAGGTTTTCTGTGCTTCTAGGCACCGGCTGCATTCCAACCGTAGTGCCATAAAAATACAGGAAGGAAGGGAAACGTGTTCACAGGTTGGTTAGAGATGTGGAAACCAACAATCAGCTCTCTCTTATCCATAAGAAACTAGAATCTACTGCTGGCTTCAGTCCCTCAGACCTGCTGCTCAACAGAGTGCCCTTTCAAACCTGGGTTAGACTCTGTGCTAATGGCTTTTTTCATGAACCTCAGACAGCCGGAAAGTATATTCTTTGAGGATTACGATCGACTAGGATGCTCGGGAATCTTTAAAGAGAAGCACTATCTTGGCTATATTTGCTCTCAGTTGTTTTAAGGCCAGTGAGGAGACTGAGCATTTCAGAGGTGAAGCATTCAGAGGATGGCCTCTGAAAGCATACGGCTTAGTAAACAACTGACCCATCCTTTGTCACCGTTTTTGTCCAGCGGCTGTCACCATAGGGGCTCCTCTGGTGTGGAGGAGAGAGAATTAGAGGCAGCAGGCCTGGGTTCTAGGTCTGCCTCATTGTGAACCAGCTTCAGGACCTTGGGTGAGTCACTTTTCTGCCCTGGCCCCTGGCTTCCTCTTCTATAAACTGAAGGTGTTGGCTTAGCAGGATTTTAAAGTTTCTTCCACCTTAAAAACTCTGATTCCTGCACTTGCATTCAAAGAAATGACTCTATTACTCATTTGAATAGTTTCAGAATCACTGTATAGTCAACTCTGGACTAGAAATGGGGGCCTGCAGTTGAGGACAGGATGGAAAGAGGTTTGGGGTTCAGGGTGAGCTGTGAGGGCTAGGATTCTTGATTCCTCATGATTTGCAATTGGTTGTTGGTGTTACCATGGAAGGTTCTCAACCATGGCTGCTTTTAAAAATTTTGATGCTCAGACCACCCCTGGAGACCAGTGAATTTCGAATTTCTACAGGCCGGCCTGGGGAAATCCATGTTTTTTAACTTTCCTAGGTGATTCCGGTATGTGGCTGGGATTGAGAATCACAGCCATAGATGCTTATGTAAAGCTGTGTTCAGTGTTACAGGCGTCTGTTCTGGGTGGAAAGTGATAGTGGTTGGTCAAAAAAAAAGTGTGCACACACACACACACACAGAAAGAGAACAGCTCTAGGTTCTGGAAGTGTGTTGATTTGGTCATCACGAGTGCTGGTGGTGAGTAGTTGCCCTGAGGTTTGGAGTTCCAGTTCCCTCCTATCTCTGGGTCAGTGGTTTCTCAACATCTTTGAAGTAGTGAAACCATCTGTAGTTGGTTATTTCTGCTCAGAAACTCACAGTACAAAGTGGGGGGTGGTGCAGGGGGGTGGAGCTGGAATGGATTAAACAGGCCCTTACAAATGCCCACACTTTTTTCATGAAACTAAGTTAGAGGCCTTAGCCAACTCCAGCATACCTTAGTGTCAGTTCTTTGGCATTGCCCCGGTGGATTCTAGGGGCTGTGAAGGCTGTAGGGGTGTGTGTTACTCCCTGCTGCTTTGGTGAGAGAGTGTCCCTGTCTTTGGCTGAGAGCATCCTGTCCTGCCACTTCATCAGCAGTAGCATCTAAACAGCCCTTGAAGGGAATCAGTATCTACAGCCTAAGAAATCTGATGGGACACATCTCTCTGCATTAAAATATTAACAGAAAAGGTCAAACTGGGAAGGGGCAGCTAAGTTGGAATATCTCATTCAGGTAAAGGGATGGGCTTGTGGATCCTTAATTGGTGTGAAATGAGCCCTAGGAGGGGAGACTATATCAGTGCTGAAAGCCCTTGAGGGCTTTCACAGATGAAGGGGGATGGTATGAGAAGCTTTACAAATAACAAGGTTTGAGATGCAGTTGTAGACACATGCCAGATGTAGGTTGCTATTTTCTCAGCTCAATGAGGAATCTGTCAAGGCACTCTTAGAAATGGAAAATATAGTTCCTGCCCTCAGGAACTATAGTGTCACGTGATAGCAGTGAAGACCTTCTATGTCCTGGCCACACAGTGAGGATCAGAAGACAGAGCATGGAGAGTGGAATGGGACACATGGATCAAGGAACGTGGACCTGAGCAAGCAAAAGCAAGTCACTCGGGTCCCACTATCACATTGCATATCTTCTCCTTTTTTTTTTTTTTCTGAGACGGAGTTTCGCTCTTGTTGCCCAGGCTGGAGTGCAGTGGCGCGATCTCAGCTCACTGCAACCTCCACCTCCCAGGTTCAAGCGATTCTCGTGCCTCAGACTCCCAAGTAGCTGGTATTACAGGCACCTGCCACCACACCTGGCTAGTTTTTAGTAGAGATGGGGTTTCACTATGTTGGCCAGATTGGTCTTGAACTCCTGACTTCAGGTGATCTGCCCACCTCAGCCTCCCAAAGTGCTGGGGTTACAGGCATGAGCCACAGCACCGGCCTCTTCTCCTTTCTAACGTGATGTCAGTGTCTCTGGGAAGCAGCCTTAGTTGGCACCTCACTGGTAGCAAGAATGACTTCATGTTCTTGCTCCCATGAAAATTCTCTGCTTTCAGGAATACATTTTCCTCTAGGTTTTTTCTTTGTCTGCAAGTGGGGGGGTGTTCTTTGCCAGATCCCTGCTTTGATGATTACCATCTGCCCACCTGAGTTTCCTGCATAGTTTCAGTTGGAAACTCTTTTTGGACCCTAAGATACCGTGTAATAGGATTGTTCTTGGTTTCAGTAGGCACCTGGCACCCTCTCAGCTGTGGCTGCATTTCAGGTATGGATGGGAGTGATTATCTTTGCATCAGAAAACTCAAGATTGTCATGTGAGCAAGTTGTGTGATCATCAGTAAATGCAGGGCTGGCTTTGTTAGGCCCTGGTTGTGGCCAAGGCTTTCCTTTCCCGGCGGGTGATTATTCCAGATTTCATGGTCACTAGCTGAGTGTAATCAGGAGCAGATAAGAAAGCCCTGTATACAGCAAAGTATGCATTTCTTAAGATGGTGGGGGAGGTGGCAGAGGTATTATATAGACGTGTGTGTTTGTGCATGTGTTTAAAAAAAGACATATTTTCTGGGCAGCAGAACTTAAGTTTCCAGTAAACATCTCCTCCCTTTTTACTTTACCTTTTAATTTTGTGTTTATGGTCTCTGTGCTTTGAAATTGTTTTTGCTGTGATGCCAGCCCTGCCTGAAGTGGGTGGAGCAAGCCAAGCCCTTTGGAAGCCATGGTTTAGATCAGAGTTCTTGTACTGACATGGCCCAGCTGATTGACAGCTCAGATGTGATCACTCCATCTCAACTAGAAGAATAAAAATAAAAACCTTGAGCTGGAGCGGAGAGGGGTCACGCATTTGTTAGTTTATCCCCTACTCTCACCTTTATCGCAGGAGGAGTGATAAAGTGCTGCTGTGTGTAATTCTGGTCTGGGGTTGGTTTTCTGTAGTCCCAAACCTGGGACTAATTCTCCCTGGAGCCCGTGGCCCAGAAGATGGGTGCACAGTAGGGTTACTTGATGCTAAACGGCTTTCCCGATAGACTTGGGATCTCACTGTTCTTGTCTTAGCTTTACTTGTTGGGTTGGAGGAGGTGAGGTGGGTGGGCAGGGGCCTAGGGAAGCCCACTATAGAAACCCTGGGGCAGAGAATTCAACCCAGGCTAGGTGAGAGCATCTGCCAGTGTGAAAACACGTGGAAGCGGGGGAGGCGGGCGAGAAAAGCTGTGGGAGAAAACCTCACAAATGCAGCAAGGCTGCCCAGGGCCCAAGCGGTGGGGCGGTAGCGAGGGAAACACAGTGGTGTTTGGCTGCTTTTAGTTCAGCGCTGCTAGGAAGGCTATTTCAGAATGCTCCCGAGTGGGAGGGGGCAGCTGCTCTAGGGTGGGAAGGGGATGCTAAGGCCGGGTGCGGTGGCTCACGCCTGTAATCCCAGCACTTTGGGAGCCGAGGTGGGCGAATCACGAGATCAGGAGTTCGAGACCAGCCCGACCAATATGGTGAAACCCTGCCTCTACTAAAAATACAAAAATGAGCCAGGTGTGGTGGTGGGTGCCTGTAGTCCCAGCTACTCAGGAGGCTGAGGCAGGAGAATCACTTGAACCCAGGAGGCAGAGGTTGCAGTGAGCCAAGATCACACCACTGCACTTGAGCCTGGGCAACAGAGCCAGACTCTGTCTTAAAAAAAAGGGGGTGCTGGAGAGCATGTGGGGTGGATAGGGCTGACTAGAGGCCTTTGTCAGGGTGACCTTTCTCCAGAGAGCCCAGTAGGCTCAGAAGGAAGGTCCCTCAGCACCCTGGCCCACAGAGTTCCAGGGAGACCCCAAATAAAGCATTTGTACAAACAGTCCTGAGTGGAGCACACCTAGCCGCCTTCTCTTGCAAAGTGGGCCTTTAAAAAAGGAGTGTATGGCTGCTTAGTTCTGAAGAGGCCAGGCTAGGAGACCCCAGAGGGACACCCAGAAAACCCAGATGTACCTCCTCCATCTGCTCTGCCTGCCAGATGACCCTTGCTACTTTACTGTTTTTTCTTTGAGCCTCTTGGTGATCTTGAATAGCAGAAAAATGAGCCAAATTTCCTTCAATCTATGCCAGTCTTCGTCCTCAGCCTCCCGGTGGGGTGATGAGTCACACCAGTGGGAAAGTGCACTGTATACTTGATCATGTGCAGAGCACCTTCCCATTGTTTTATCTTTACAACCGCCCTGGGTGGAGACACGGCAAAGTGATCCTATCCCTATTTTGCAGGCGATCAGGCACAACTTACAGTTAGCGCAGGAACAGGGACTGAGGCCAGCCCTCAGTTCTTTGACAGAGTTCTTTGTCTACACTGTGTTGCCTCAGAAAAAAATGCCCATGGGGAGCGTGTGTGCGTGGGCATGTGTGCTCTCCTCGTGTACCTCAGAAAAGAATGAATTCTTTTCCAACTGATGTCACTGGGAAAGGGGGACACCACTACTTTCCTGCATACTGCACTTTACAGTTTACAAAGCACTTTCCCACACGTCATTTCGTTTCATCTCCCTGACAGTCCCTGGAAGTGGGTGCTAGTCTGGATGAGCAGGCGCAGACTTGGAGAGGCTGAGGGACTTGGCCCAGGGCATATAGCTAGGAAGCGGCCAGGCAGTAAGTGGGTAGCACCGCTGCATGCTGGGGGTGGGGAAGCATGAGCTGGATGGAGCATTCAGTGGTCTAACCAGTGGCCAGCAGTAGTGTTGGGGTTTGCTGCCCTCACCTCTGAAGCCACACAGGCTCCTGCTTCCTGAGGATCACCCTCTCCTGGAGGGCTGCCCCCTCATGGGAGTGTGGACAAGTGTGCACGAGGGGGAGGCACACCCAGGCCGAGTGGAACACCACCCTAAGGGGGTGGTGACAGGTGGTACTGGGAGTGGCTGGAGTCGGGTTTCACCTTACTCAGGGTCAGGGCTTCCCATTTTGCAGGACTGAAAGGCAGACTCTGAAGGAATGCAGTGCTTAGAATCTTGGTGCCTCTCCTGGGGTGGCGGGAAGAGCAGGGAGTCTCGAGTCCGATTTTGCCAAAAATCCCAACTTTGCTGCTGAGTAGCTCATGAGACAGGCGTTTCACCTCTCTGAACTTCAACTTGGGGGTACTCAGATTTCCTTCAGAGGCTGTGAAAGAGTCCCCTGCCACAAGTTACTCCTCTGTTCAGAAGTGACTTGACTGATCATCTAGCCCAACCCCATCATTGACAGCTGGGGAAACTGAGCTCCTGAGGCGGGGCAGTGACTTGCCCAAGTCATTTTTTGGGAAGAATGGGGCAGGATGATGATGATGTCCACTTCTTGGGGACGATGGGGTAGGGTGGTAAACACTTCTCAATGCTTGCTTATGGGCTCTGATGTGAACCACTCACTATAGGCTGAATCCTGGTTTTCCAAGTGTTTAGAGGCTGAGCTGTTGTCCCCTGGGATTTTGGAAGGTAGACTCACATTTCACTGAAAGCCCTAGATGCTTCTCCTTACTGCAGTTCCCCTCCCCAGCACTCCCATCTCCCTGTTTTCTGGGGATTTAAATCAGCTTTGACTTGGGTCTGAAAGTAACCCGTGACAGCAGTAAGCCTCTTGATCTGTTGTGTGCGGTGTTTCAGCTAAAATATTATAAACAGACTACCAAACTGTGTTTGGTCCAAGGCCAAGCCCCTCCCTCCCTACTTGAGCACTTGATTACCTGCTGCAGGGTTGCATCTTGAGCTCCGAGGAGGAAACTGTTTATTTCAGGGCTGTTAGAGTGCAGTGCAGGAATCCAGGAGAATTTATTGTATTGTTACCATCTGGTTTCATGGAGTCTGTTTCTTTTGATTTTAATTGTGCCCTCTGGAGAGAAAGATCCTCGAAATGGTGGAAAAAGAAGATACCACCTTCCTCCCTGCCCTGTCCATGCCCTGGCACACACATTGCTATGGTGCATGGTGGGCATGGCTGAACCAAGTCCCCTTATTCTTTGAACATCTTTGCGTATTATTCCTGCTCCCCCAGCCGTCTCCAGGCCCCAGTCTCCTCAGGAGGGATTTCCCGGATGGCTTCCAGGCCAGAGCCTGACAGGAGAGATAGGACCTGCCTCCACGGTAACAAATGGCTGAAGGCGGTTTGGGGTGTTGCCAGTAGCCTGCCCTTCCGCAGTGGCTAAGGATCCGGTGTTGCGGTGATACATGATGTGACCTCTTCAACCAGTGAGTCACTCACCCCCAGATAACCACCCGGTACTTTCAGGGGAAACCGTTGTATCATTGTGGCTGTGGCCATGGTTTCTCCAAAATAAGGTGTTTTTAGAAATGAAAGTACAGGGATTGGTTTCCTTAGATTTATTGTCATGGATTCATAGTTCCCCAACCTTTGTCACGTAAAGACTCACCTCTGTTTCCTCTTAAATTGTACACTTGGTGTCTGTTTTATATATTAATAATAACTGACACTCTTCTAAAGTTTTTTGGGGAAAGAAAACGTAAGTTTACCAAGCTCTCAATTCTAGAAGGTAATAGCCTTCTAGAATTGTCCATTTGCATAAGCATTTTTATGCTTATTGCTGTAATCAGTGTGTCAGTCAAACGGGAAGGAGGAACTACATCAGGTGTTTAGCACAAAGGGAATTTAATATGGGACCGTGGATACACAGGTGATAAAGCAGCTGAGAAGCCACACATGGGAAGGTGAGGTGACCCAGAACTTGGAGGAAGCCGCTGCCTTTAGGCTGGAGGGACAAAGGGAACAGGTGGTGTTCCCAGAGCCCAGGGTTGGGGTCACCAGTGGGCCTGTCTAGAGCAGTTGCAGCTGCTTCTAAAATTGCTGACCCAAGGTAGAAAAGGAGAGAGGGGAGAAACACTGTGGCCTCTCCCTCCCTCCTACCCACCGCTTACCATGAGAGCCTCCTATTATTTAAACCCTGCTGGAGGCCTCCTGATCTGGAGCCTGGAAAGTCAGGGCTCAGCCCCAGGGAGGACACAGCAGAGCACAGGAAGATGAGGGATGGATCAGAGGGCAAACTGGACTTGGACCGGGTGCAAGCCTGATGCTCTAATTTTATATTTTATCAGCGTTTTCTTATATGTGGCTTTCATAATTACACGTATTTTATCAAGTAGATGAACCGCATTTAACCATTCCCCAGCTGTTAGGTGAACACTTTAAATTACTATAAATCAGCAATTCTCAAAGTGCAGCCCCGGGCCAGCAGCGTCAGCATCACCAGGGAACTTACTAGGAATGCAGAGTCTCAGGCCCCGCCCCCAGGCCTCTTGGATCAGAAACCCTGAGGGCGGTCCCAGCAGTCTGAATTTTATACACTCTCCGAGGGCTGCTGATGTGCATTTGAGCTTGACAATCATGATTATAGGCAATGATGCACTGTGTGGAAGCTGGGGGCAGGATACTGAGGAGGGTGCTGGGGGTAGGAGTGGTGGAGGGAGTTTGTCCAGGGGAATGTGGTGTAGCGGAAAAGGCACAGGACTGGTAGGGCTGTGCCCCTTTAGGCCCAAGCCTGCCCTTGCTCTTAACCTCTTAATGGGTTTCTTCTTTCTTCTGTTAAACAGCTAAAAATATCAAATCATGGGGTTGCTGTGACGGTTAAATGTAATAACAGGCACGATGTTCCATATATGTTGGGTCTTCTGGAGCTTTGGGGAAGGAGTGTGGCAATAACAGCCAGCTTCTGCATCATGGAAAATGGCCCCCATGCCCATCCCTGAGTTGTGTGGTCTGAAAATCAATGATGAACACTTAGGAGGCTCGTAGCCTGCTTTGAGTCAACAGGAAGACTGGACTTGAGAGTTTGGAATCTATAGTCTAACTTCCCTTCCTCACCCTGTCTTTGTAAATGGTGCTCATCTAACCCTACAGTTACTATCTTTTCACTCATGTCTAGCCACTTGTTAGAGGGGAAGGAACCCTGGTGTCAGGACAGGACTCCCGGCTCCCTGAGCTTGCTGTGTATTCCGGGGCATATCCTTAACCTCTCTGAGATGTACTTTTCTTATCTGTAAAACCTCTACGTTGATGCAAATCAGGTGCGATGATGGACGCAAAAACTGCCTTGAACACCTTAGCGGGCTTGTGAATATAAAGCCTTCAGGATCCACACCTCTGCCAGGGCCCACACCAGCCTCGCTACCTCGACGAGCCTCTCATTCCACTGCCAGTGCAGGGGTGCATAATCAGGATTTGCCAGTGGAGGTAGGAAGGGTGGCTGGATTGTGATTGTCATGCTCCTGGCACCAGATGATACTGGTAGCAAGCTGGGGTCGTCTATGCACTTTGCTCTCTCTCAGTCTTCCCAGCAGCCCTGTCAAGTGGGGAGTCTAGCAAGAAGTGGCCAAGGCGCAGATCATTTAAGAGGAAGGATGTGAGCAAACTGGATCCCAAGGGGACAGACAGAGGCCCACTTTGCCTCAGAGTCCAGAGAGCTGCTGCTGCTAAGAAGGGAAAGAGGAACTGGGTCGGCGCGCCTGCTGACTTGCAGCGCTGTGTTGGCATGCGAGGTAGCACTGGTTGGGAGGCGGTTACCTGAAGGAAGCAAAGGCAGCTGGTGGTTCCTATCTTCTTGCCTCTGGCAGCACCTAAAAGAAGCCTCTTGGGCCAATGAGAGGATGGACTGTCCCCCACCTGCAGAGTTCTGTGAAGTGGTGCGGACGTCTTTGTTGATCTCATTTGGTGCCTCCCCCTGTTGATGGCTGAGGAAGCCAAGGCTCTGAGAAGGCACATGGTTTACCCGAGGGGACACAGGCAAGGAATCTGAACCCGGATTGCATTTTCTGTTTTAGGGCTTTTTGTGTGACCACGGTGCTTCCCAGGCCCACACTTCCAGTGTTCCAGGCCCTTGACCACCAATCCTGTGGAGGGGTCCTCAGGGCAGGCAGTGGGACCACCTGAGGCCTGCGTGGGGTGGCCTGTGGTGTGAGGGACCCAGGAAGTCAACCTGCGCCTCGGCGAGTCAGAAGATGTGGCCATCCACCAACCATCAGATGTTCCCCTACGCTTAGGGCTGTGACCAGAAGTGGCATCAAGATGGGAGGTGAAGCTTCTGGGACCAGAGAACCAGCTGCTCCTGTTCATCCTGCTTTTGGGTGAATAGCTGATGCTCTGGGCCCCTCATCCCACCATCCCACCCCGTGGCTCCTCCTGAGCAGGGCTGAGGGCATTTACCTGGCTGCCTTCTAAAGCAGACTTGGCACGAGACAATCTTATTCAAACTCTGCTCAAAATTGCTACCCTGAGGAGAGGGCTGTGACCAGGCAGGACGGGGTGTGATAACATGGAACCCAGGGCCTGCTGGAGCAGGCCCTGATGAGTGTAAATAACTGTGTTAGAGGCAGGACCTGAGCTTTTCACTTCATAAATATACATTACTTCTAATGTGGCCAGGGCCGAGCTGAAGATCATAATTATGTGAGATCTGCTTTACAGGCATTTAGGGAAATGCGTGGGGCTGCACTGATGTAGGCAAAGATGTGGCCACATACATTTAACATGTGTCTCAGAGGAGCCTTTGCTTTAACCCTTTAATCAGACCCTTCCAGGGTGCTCCTGACTTGATGTTCCAGAGCGTTTGGAGTCAGAGTCGCACTCTTTTTTCTTGCATTAAATGCACTTGAGTTTTAACCCAGCCTCTGGGCGGATGGCAGGGCTGCATGAGGGGGTCTCCGTGGATGTGGATGAGTCCAGAGAAGTCAGCTGAGCTGACTGGGCAGGTCTTGGGTAAGTCACGCCACTTCTCTGAGCCTCAGTTTCTCCAGCAGTAAAATGTTACCTGTCTGTTAGGATTGTAAGATTGAGTCAACATATGTACAAGGCATTGCTTGGTGTTTACCACCTTGCTGTGAGCTGGTAAGTGGTTGGTTGGTCCCTTCCTCTCCCCTTGGTGTTAAGCATATCAAAAGATGGCTGCGTGCTCACCTCCCCTGCTTTACTGGGTGGACAAAGGAGCTGTCACACAGTGTGGCAGCCTTAGAAAGGTTAAAGAAGGCCAGTGAAGTCTTCCGGCTCATCTGGTCCTGAGGTGGGTGAGCATTAAACCCAGATCCTTTTTGTGTTTCAGTATTGGATCCTTTGGCCGTCATATCTGAGACCCAGGGCCTCGGAGTGTGGGGTCCTAACCTAATTTGGCTTTGGGTGAACTGGCCAGCAAATGGAAGGATGGCTGTGGAAGTGTGTCTTGAGCCTGTCCTTACACAGGTGTGGCTGTCATCAAGGCCATCTTCATGGGCACGTGACAAGTACAGTCACATAGAGTTCATGCTCAGGAGGGCCCTATGCTTGGTTTAATGCTCTGCTGTCACCATCTTGAAATCGTTTTTTTTTTTGTTCTTGTTGCCCAAGCTGGAGTGCAATGGCTCAATATCGGCTCTCTGTAACCTCTGCCTGCTGGGTTCAAGTGATTCTCCTGCCTCAGCCTCCCGAGTAGCTGGGATTACAGGCACCCACCACCACACCCAGCTAATTTTTATATTTCTTTTAGTAGACATGGGGTTTCACCATGTTGGCGAGGCTGGTCTCGAACTCCTGACCTCAGGTGACCCAGCCTTGGGCTCCCAAAGTGCTGGGATTACAGGTGTAAACCACTGCATCCGGTCCATCTTGAAATTCTTAATAATTTTCTCTTTGACCTAGTGTTTTGGAGCATGAGCATGGATAGAGGAGATGTGGGCAGCATGTGCCCATTGAGCCTTCTGCCCCATTCACATGTAGCATTTGAGCACAGACTTCTGCCGGACCTACAATGTGGGGGAGTTGAGTGAGAGTCAAAGTGAGTGTGAGATGTCACATCTGCGACTGAGTAGCAGGGGCCCTGACAGTCCTGATGCTTTCCATCTAACTGGAACTTGTCTTGGTTGTAGAAAGAAGGCGATGACATTCTAAGAAACATCAACGACCAAAGAACCCCATCATATCCTTTATTACTCACGTCACTTCCCTGACACTAACCACTTATATTGAAAATGATGACGGAAGAAGGAAAAGGAAAGATAGGGCACCCATATTGCCTTTTCCTTTCAGATCTTCCTTACTCCTCAGGCAGCATAAAGAGTGATGGTAGAATGGACACATATCGAGAAGTGAAGTAAAAACGATTGAGTTAGCTTTATGGATGTTTCTCTGGTTCTGGTACGTCACAAAATGCATATCCAAGTCCTAAAATACAATTCATGTAATGTTGGTGATTCCACATACTAGTTAAAGGCTTTTTATATTTGCAGTTAAAACTGGCATCACACAATATAAATAGGAGTGGTAAAATTCATGCTAATTCATGTAATTTAAAATTTTAATGTTGCTTTACTTAGAATAATATTAAATAGCAAATTAAAAATACCATGACACATCAAGAGAGAGACTGTGGAGGAAAGAGAAAAAGCTTTCTATTTTAGTACCATGATTGATACTTTTTTTTTTTTTTTGCCTTTTGCACAAAGGGTTCCATATTTTCATTTTGCACTGGGCCCCACAAATTATGCAGCCAACCCTGACTGGCATCCTGGGGCTGGAGGTCTCAGGCTGGTCTTGCACGTGCAGCCTCTAGATCCCTGGTCTGCTCACATTGTCTCCTGGGTTGCGGAGCTAAGAAGCAACATATAGGCAAGTGAGCATGTGGGCTTGCTCTGAAGATTCCAAGCTTCCAGGTGGTGGTGGCTCTGTTGATAGAGATAAAAGTTGAGGAATTTCAGAGGCTACAAACATACTCTTGTTGAAGGTGTTTTGGGGGTCTCCTGAGCATTTACTCTTGTGAATTTTTGGGCAGCCTAGTATAGAGGCATGAGCCAGCAGTAAGCTGAGAGAGAGGCCCTAGTTTGACTCTTAACTCAGGCATGGTCTCCTTGGGTGAGTCATTTCTTCATCAGGCAGTCCTCAGTCTTTTGGTTGCAGTGTAGTTGTTAAAAATGTGGGTACTTGGAGGCTGAATTCTTGGGTCAAATCTTATCTCCATCTCTCTGTCCTTTTTTTGTGTTTTTTTTTTTTTTTTTTTTTTTTTGTGGGGGACAGGTTCTTCCTCCACCACTCAGGCTGGAAGGCAGTGGTATGATATTGGCACACTGCAGCCTTGACCTCTCAGCTCAAGCGATCTTCCCACCTCAGCCTCCTGAGTAGCTTGGGACTACAGGCACGCATCTCTATGCTGGGCTAATTTTCGTGTTTTTTTGTTGTTGTTTTTTGTTGTTGTTTTTTGTAGAAACAGAGTTTCACTATGTTGCCCCAGGCTAGTCTCAAACTTGTGAGCTCAGGCTATCTGCCTGCCTCAGCCTCCCAAAGTGCCGGCATTACAGGTGTGAGCCACTGCACCCGGCCTTATCTCCATCTCTTAACTAGTTGTTTGATGTTGGGCAGGTTGTTCAAGCCTCCTGGAGCCTTGGTTTACCCATCTATAAAATGGGTATAATGGTAATTATCTTATAGCATGGTAATGAGCGTGAGATGAGAGCAGGGGGAGGAGTAATCGTTGTGTCTGGTCCATGGGACTGAATCAATGCTAGCAATGGTCATGACGGTGAAGAATGAGGGGAGGAGGAAGAAACAATTCCTGTGGGTGCTAGGACCAAAAGTAGTATCCTCTAGGAATCCTGGCCTTCAAGGTCTAACTTCCAAGATTCTGTGAGTACGAGTCTAGGGAGCCTCTGCCTCAGACTTCTAAGTAGTTCTTCAGGCTGTGCTCTAGAAGTTACTGGAATGAAAGAAAAATTGTAGTGTTTGAAGGTCTTCAAGGATCCTGGTCCTCTCACCCTGTCACTCTCAGTCACATGACCTTTGACTGTCCATTCCCTACTAAGCCTTGGTTTACGCATCTGTCAAATGGAGCAGTCGTGGGTGTGCCTGCCTTAGAGGATGAGACCCAGCTGAGATGACATATGGAGAAATCGTTTATAAACTTAAGTACTGGTGTTAGGAAGAGCTAACACGGTGAGTCTTCAGTGTTTAAGTGCTGCTCACTACTGTCCTGAGAGACTCCAAGAAGCAGTTACTTTGTTTGGGCCTCAGTTCATCATCTGTGAGATGAGAGGATTGGGCTTTGTGCCTAAACTGCCCCCCCCCCACCACCACCCAAGACAGATTAAAAAAGAAGGAAGGAAGGAGGGAGGGAGGGAGGGAGAGAGGGAGGGAGGGGGAGAGAGGGAGGGAGGGAGGGAGAGAAAGAGAGCGAGCGAGCAAGCAAGCAAGCAAGCCAGCAGGATTTGGAATCGTCCCCTAATTGGAACCACAATCGCAGGTTTCAGGGACTCAGGAAAGGGTGCAGTCCAGCTTGTGGTTGAGAAATGAATGTCAGATGTTAGGAAGAAAAAGGCCTATCTCAACATAGCAGGGGTTTCTTACTGCCCCTGCCTCCTCAGCCCCGGTAGCCTGTCACTCCCTGGCGAACAGCTTGGCAGCACAGAGGCAAACCACAGAGTACATTTGAGGCCCAGATCTGCTTATTTCAAGGGTGGGGCCGCGTTTTTCTCCTGCCACAGTGAGCTAATTAAAGAAAACAAGCTTCGGGAGTTGGGAGAGAACTGTCCACAGGACACTTGGGGAGGCTTGCTTTGGTTGTGGAGGCTTCCACAGCCCCCGGAAGGCAGGTGGAAGTGGGCATGGAGGGTCCTACGCATCCCCAGCGGGGGTCTGAGGGCCCACTGTTGCTCAGCTGGGGGATTTGGGGACGGTGGGAGGGCATACATGGATGGGAGGGTGGACTCCGTTCCTGAGGGGGCCAGTGTGGAGGAGGGTCAGGCAGCCCATGGAGATGGGACAGTGTTCTGAAATGCTTCACAAATGTGGACCTTTGCCCCAAACTGTGGACAGAGCGTATGTCCTGAGCGAGGATCAACTCTGTGAGTACCCATGATAATTCTCCTTTCTGTGGTGCTGCCCTGTTGATTCATGTGTCAGCCTTAGAGAAAGTGGCTGTGACTTCTACATTCCTGAGAATACACTGACATGAGAAGAAGTAGCCGCTCTTGTTCAAAGTCACAGGGCTGGAAAGTGGGATAAGGACTAAGGACTTCTGTCTCTGGATTCAGCATGCTGATTATGGGGAAAAGCAGACATCAATTCCTCATGTCTTGTAAGCATCACTGTCCTCCAAAGTTGGAGCCCAGCTCAGACAGCTGCGTAGTATTTTATAGAGAAGGTGTGTTGTTGAAATATTGATTGTGCAAATTGAATTGTGTTTTAAGACTACTGGGAAAACCATTTAAAGGAATCCTGTTGTAAGTCATTTTGAAAAATGGAGAATTACACCACCTCCCCAAGGATTTTCTATTTTGGTAAATTTCATGTGGCAAGATTACTTGAAGAAGGGTTCCAGTGTTTTGCTAGCTTATAATGGTTACTGCATAAGGAAGGTTTACTCGCCAGAGGTCCGCACACATTGGAGAACTGGGGGAATATGTAATACTTGTGCAGAAATGTTTTGATTCATGTACTCAGAAGATGGGATCTGGATGACACCTCCAGCCTATTGATTCCCAAGTAAGGTGTGATGACACCACCACCAGCGAGGTGTGCTATGAGGAATTTTTGTTGATGATGAAAAGTGAATGCTAACTGATTGCACACCACGTGCCCCATACCTTACATAGATTATCTTATTTAATTGTTGCTAATAATAGTACTACAGTCTGTGAATGATTTACTTAGCAATTAATTCAAAAGCATATTCCACTCTACAATGGAATATTTTTTGAGCCAAGAAATGAAGTACGTGGCCGGGCGCAGTGGCTTGCGCCTGTAATCCCAGCACTTTGGGAGACCAAGGTGGGTGGGTCATTTGAGGTCAGGAGTTCAAGACCATCCTGACCAACATGGTGAAACCCCATCTCTACTAAAAATACAAAATTAGCCGGGCATGGTGCTACATGCCTGTAATCCCAGCTACTTGGGAGGCTGAGGCAGGAGAATTGCTTGAACCCAGGAGGCGGAGGTTGCAGTGAGCCGAGATCGCACCCTTGCACTCCAGCCTGGGCAACAAGAGCGAAACTCCATCTAAAAAAAAAAAAAAAAAAAAAAAAAGGAATGAAGTATGTGCCACAACATGGATGAATCTTGAAAACATTGTGCCGAGTTGAAGAAGTCAGACATCAAAAGCCACATATCACATGATTCCATTCCCATGCAATATCCCCATAGGCAAATTCACAGAGTTAGAAAGCAGATTAGTAGTTGCCAGGGATGGAGGAGAGGGGAATGGGGAGTGACTGCTTCATGGATACAGGGTTTCCTTGAGGGGTGTTCTGGAACAAAATAGTTATGGTGGTTGTACAATATTGTGAATGAACTCAATGCCACCAAATTATACACATTAAAATGGCTAACATGGTAGATTTTTGCTACATGTATTAATATATTAATGTGTTAATGTATTAATTACAGTATTAATATATTGTGATATACTGTGATATATTGTGATAAATATATCAATATATTGTGATAAACATATAAATTGATTTTAATATATATTAAAATCAAATGTATTCCTCTAATGGTGTCCATGTCACTGACTTAGTTTCTGATAGGTTTGTATTGGGTAGGAAAGAAAGGAAAGGGTCATTTATGTGTACACTGAGGCAGAAGAAGGAATGGGACTTTCCAATCCAGGCTCTACCTTTATGAGGAACCAGAGACCCAGAGAGTGCTAGTGACTTGCCCAAGGGCACAGAGCAGCGTACCAGAGTTGAGCTTTGGCTTCTAGCCTCCTCACTTTCTATTGGGGAAGTCACAGTGGAAAAGGGGGTTTTGGCTCCTTTATGTCTTTGGGTATGTTCTGGGTTACTGAGGATCAGCTCTATTCCACCTGGCATTTTGTGCTGTCCTTGGGTGCTCAGGAAACTGTCTGTCTCACCCTAAGGTGAGGCTCAGGAGGCTCTGGGGCTTTGTATTAGAAATAGAAATAGCCCAAGTCCTGGGTTGTGTCCTTGTGGATGTGTCTAGAACAATTCCTGTTGTGCTACTCGCTTTGGGCAGTTAGCGAAAGGGACTAATTATGTGCAAATACATATGTTTGGTGTTTGATGGGAGACTTGCCATGTGACACTGCTTCTTCTTTTCTTCCCTTTTTGACTATGAACATCTGACACTACAGGAAATAAGAAACTTTCCAGTACCTAATTTATGCTTACTCTACTTTCAAACCCTCTTGGCCCCAGCACAGGGTAAATGAAACTGTAGCTTATAGTAATATTTACGTATGGGAGTCAATGAGCTGTTTAAATACTTGGATGTCAGAAAAAGGTTTCAAATTTAGCAAGCCCCCTGACTCTCCCACCCTCTGGCATGTAGTGGTTAGGCCTGCCTGCTCTCTGAGGTCGAGCTCTTGTATCCTGTCCTGGTCGGTGCCAGTATAGTGATGATGATGCCACTGGAACAGGCTGAGCTGTAATTGAATTAAATATCTATGTAATCCCTAGGAGAAGCTGAGTAAGGTTTGAGGATCTTGGAAGTTCAGTTATACTCTCAGTAACTGAGGTGAGATCCGTAGGCAAGGAATGACAAGATCAAGATTGATTAGCTACATGACCTTAGGAAAGTGACCTAAAGGTTGTTCACATTCAGAGTCCTCATCTTTGAATGTGAACGATATTTCTGGCCTCTCCTATCTTATGGAGTTGGTGTAAGCATCTGCATGAGATGATGGACGTTAAAGTGCCTTGTTAGCTGTTGAGACTCTTACTGAAATGAAACCCAAGGATGGGTGCCACTGAAAGGAACAAGAATGAATGCAAACTGGTTTGTGTTGGGAGTTGTACTTGGCACAGCTGAATTTGCCTTTGTCTTTAGGAGAGCCTTAGCTGTGGGAAGCAGGGCTTGGAATGCGCTGATATTTATTTCTGCCATCAAATCGGATTATGAGGCACCTGATCTGTTTAAGGCTGTGTGAGTAGAACCAGGTCCTGCCTTCCAGAAGTTCATGGTTAAATTGTGTTTTCATGGGTCACCTGGAAGGCGAGCTTGTTGAGAATGAGGATAATTGACCCAGTGAATCCTTCCTGCCTCGAGGCCCACCATGTTATTCAGATCAGTCTTGGGGGAAATGCTGTGAAAGTGTGTGTGTGTGTGTGTGTGTGTGCGGTGTGTGTGTGCATGCTCGCGTGCACAGTTTGTGTTGAGAGAAAGAAAAAAGCCAGGAGAGTAGGATGAGTCAGATTTAACCACTGTTTTTTCCCTTTTGAAACTTGTTATGTTCGTACACATACAGCAGTCATGCACTTGCTCAGAAATGTGTGAAAACCACTTAAAATGTGTGAAATGCGGCCCTTTAGAAAGTGTGCCTTCCACCACATGCTTTTGAGCAGTGGAGTGGATTTGTGAGTGTTCATATCTGTCCTCATCTGTGGGAATTGTATGTCCAAGGTGCTAATTCAGGGCCATACTGGGATGACGTGTGTGTATAGACTTGTCCTGGGTGAGATGGGAGCAAGACCGTCCAATGTATGATGGGGAATTCTGTTAAACAGGAAGAATTCTGAACCTCTTGGTGGTCCTGGCTGGTCAGTTGCAGGGAGTGACGTTGAATGGACTGGGAAGATCTGGATATACCATGTTTCTGTAGGCACGATACGTGGTCCCTTAGCTTGGTATTTAAAGTTCTTTGGAAGTGACCACTTTCTGGATTTACCTCTGTGCAGCCCCTCTGCTCCTCCCAGGTGAGGCTCATCATAGCTCCTCTTCAATGTGCTTTGTCCACAACTGCTGCCATGTTTTAGCTCCCCATTACGTTTCCTGGGATGCTCTCCTAGACTCCTCTGTACCTTTCTTCTTTCAAACCCAAAACAGGTCCCATCTCCTTAGTCTTAACTGTCTATGAATGGTCTGTTGCCTCACTTCCCAGCTCTGGTATGTAGTACGTGCTCAGTACACATTTTTGAATGCATTAATTTGGCTCTTTTCTGTGAAGGCAGCTTGTCTGTGTGTCATTCATCTGCCCAAATTTGATTGTCAACTTCCTTTGTATGGAGCTGTACTGTTCTTTTTGTTGTTTTTCTTAACTCATTCCCCCTGCCTCCCATCACCCCAGTGGAAGAGTTATAGTCAAGGTAGTGTAGTCAAGGTCGTGCAAAAGCTACACACTTGAACCTGTTCCATGTGGTTTCACACAAGGCACATGGCCTCCTTGGGACTCACTTCACATCACTCGACAAGGGGATAGCAGGACCCACCTTGACTGTATTGAAGACTGCATGATGATCAGGAGAGAGTGAGGGATGAGAAAGAGTTTGGAAAACAGCAGAACACGATGCAAACATGAGTTATTCATGGTTTTGTGTCCAGGCTAACTGTGCCCTGACATTAAGGCTGGGTGGGTCTGGCCCAGGGCTTCTGGGGTAGGTGCTGTGCTGGTGTGTGCTACTGACCTGGAGTCCAGGATCCCTGAGTCCCACTCACCCTCCCTGGGCTGCAGTTTCCTCAGCCCATCTACCCTTTCCAGCTGTGACTGCTGGTTGTGGAGCTGAATGTGTGTGGGGTGTGGGCCTGTGTGTGGACTCCCCACCCCTGTGCGGTTTTCCTAAGCACACAGCGCAACAAGGAGCTGGAACAGAGCTGCAACAATGAGGAGGGACTCCTCCAACTGTCAGTGCTTCTGGATCCACCGTTTCGGCTTTGACATGACCGTGAGTGACCACCCTGGACCTCTTTCTTTGTGCCAAACTCATTGCTGGATTGCCATAAACACTTACTTGGATTGATTAGAGAGGCTATTTGCCGTATTGAAGGTGGCAGAATTATTTCACCTTTTCCAGAGGTGTTGACGTTCAAGGGTAGTTGGTGGTGACTGTACAGAAGGGAGACAGGAAGCCTGGAGGAAGGAAAGGGGTGCGTAGCTGAGAAAGTGCACAACGGGCCCTACTTTTAAAAGTGCCTGCCTCTGCTGGTTTTGTTGTGGCAGCGCTCAAAGGCAGGAAGACAGATAAGATCGGATTTCAGGATTTTCGTCTGCCCCCCATCTCCGCCCCCAACTTTTGACAACCAAGAACTTTTCCCCACCAGGAGTGGGTATATTTCAACTTCTGTAATCCCTGCGTCTCGCACAATGCTTGGTATTACAAGGTGCTCATTGAGTGTTTGAATGAATGAATGCCTTCCCAGTTCTCATCACAGCTATAGGGTGTCACTGTATACATCAAGTCATGGTTAGCCGCAGGTTTGATCGGGGAAGAGACCTAATCAATGTATCTGATTCTAGAAGAAGATGGAGCTTCTAGGAAGGGCCTGCCCTCTGAAGCTGTCCTCTGTGTTCCCCGGCATTCTGCATTTTGCAGTCACCCCTCATTATCCCTGAGTCCAGGAACACCTGAGATTGGAAAGGATTCCAGCCCCATAGGGCCTTTATCGTGGCCCCCAGTAAGTGATAAATATTCGTACTAATTTGGGGCAGTGTCCTTTTTCCAGCTGTTTTCCCATGAGTGCCCTCTGTTCCGTCAGGTGGCCGAAGACGGATAACTTTGGCAAAGGGCTTGGCACAAATGGCCAAGTTTACACTGGATCACTATACTCCGTGTTATCTTGTTTCCCTGATGGTCATTGCCACACAAGAAAGTACTTCCTCTGTGGGCTTTGCCCACCCTTTTCCCTTGACAGAGACCTCTGGGCCTAGATAAATGTATAAACTGCATTGCAGGAATGAAGCCGTTTCCATTAAGAACTGGGGTCTATGTCCTGGGATCCAGTTCTTCTCCCCCTTTTAGTACTGAAAGCTGCTTCCCATCTGAAAGCTGTCTGGGGACAGACACCGTGCAGCTGCGTGCAGACTTCTTTCAGAGTTTGATCTTGCAGTCTTCCCAGTGGCTCTGCTCTTCCTTGTCTGCTTCCTGGGGGTCTCTCAGTATCAAAGCCACCTGTGGCTCCATCTCACCTCCCTGAACAGGAGGCACTGTTTGTCAGGAGGCCTTGCCACCTTTGGCCCTTTCTTTCCAAAGAAAGATCCCTGGACTGGAGTTTTTGTCTCAGCTCTGTTGTGTGACCTTAGGCAAGTCAGTTGACTTCTCTGAGCCTCAGTTTACTCCTTAGTAAACAAAAAGGTTGGATGAGGCGCTCTCCAAAGTTCTTGCCCTCTGTGTCCTTCCTCTGCGTTCTGCAGGGAGGGAGGAGCTGCCTCTGTTTGGTGGTGGGGACTCAGGCAGGATGGGTAGGGAGGGGTAGGGGAACAAGATCATGGCGCACCTCCACGGCCACAGTGGAAACCTTGAACCTTGAGCTGTATGCGGTGAGTCCAGGATGCTGAGAAGATGCCGGGCTGTTGGGTAAGCAGAGCCCCTACGGGAAGCAAAGAGTATTATTCAGCCCTGTGGAATGCTGAGGCAGGGCTGAGCTTGGGCAGGGTGGCTGAGAGAATTGTGGCTCTAGCTGTGGGCAGAAATTCATGGCCTTGAAGAATGGCTACTGTATATACCAGTGATAAATATTAGTCACTCTGGCAGCAGAATGAGTTTCCTGTGCTGCATTTTTGGCACTTCCAGAAAAGGGAAAGCCTTTCTCTCTGACAGGGCACAGGAGGGAGAAACAGGAATGTGTCTCTTACCCTGATGCCCTGGCTGGAGATCCCGTGGGGTTTTCAACCTGCCTGAAGCAACGCAGGGCCTGCTAATGCCTCCTGTTGCCCTAGGTCAGGCCAGGGCCCATTGTTGACATCTGTGCTGTGCTGCCTCTGAAGGTCTTGCTTGAGCATGTCCTGAATGGAAGGCTTCATCTGCATTCATTCCCCGGCCCTCCCTGCCGTCTGCACAGCCTCCTCCAGGCCTCCCCTTCCCAGTGAAAAGCACCACCATCCAGACCTCAGGAAGCAATCATTTTAGCCTCTTCTCCTTCTCCCTCACCATCCAGGACATCACCGAGCCCTGTCAGTTCTGCCCCCAGAATATCTAAGTTCATCCAATGCCCCATCTCCACTGCTGCTTCCTCACCCAAATCAGGATGTTTCTGGCCCCGTCTCCCTCCTACCTCGTCTCCCTGCCTGTACCCTCCTCTCCACTGGGCCCATTCTCCACCGGCAGCCAGCATGATCTCTAGAAATGTACATCTGTCATCTGTCATATCTGCTGAAAATTGTTCAGGGCTTCCTGCTGCCTTGAGAATGAGGGTCTGAATCCCAAACAAGGGTTCAAATCTCAACCTCTCAGGCCTACCCTGACCTTACGTGTCTTTCCTCAGGGCCTGTGCACATGCTGTTCCTTCTGCCTGGAATGCTTGTCCCCATAGTTTTCAGCTGGCGAATGTGAGTCAGGTCTCCCCTTAAATGTCATCTAAGAGAGCCCTTTCTAATTCCTCCCCTTCATCTTAACTCTATCCCCAATACACTCTCTCATAGAGACTGTTCTTTTCCTTCCGAGACCCTACTCCAGCTTGTAGTTCTAAATCTGTGATTATTCACTGTCTATCTTCCTCTTGAGGTCAGGGGCCATTTCTTTTGTTCTCTGCTATGCTCAGGACCCAGAACAAAGGAGCTCAGTAACTATTTACAGGCGTGCATCATATGTGGAGGACACTTATGCTGTGATGGCCCCACACACAGCTTCCTTTGGGGTCTGTCCCCTGCTCTCCGTTACCCGTGTGGTAGCCACTGAGCACTGGGCTCTTCCTGGCTTCACTCTCTGGCATCAAAACTTATCAGTCCTACATCTCAGTCTTTTGCAAGGTGACACTTATCTGATTACCTAATTCACACGAAGGTGTTAATGGTGGTAATGGCATAGTATTTATTACCCCAGGGGACCCAGAACGGTGGTATCAAAACATATCATTCCCCAGTGGTTTAAAACTCTGGTAGCTTTCCAGGGAGTCCAAGTGGAGTCCAGTCTCCTTAGCTGAGTTCACAGGGCCCCGTCTGCACGACTTGGCTTCTGTCGGCTTCCCTAGCCCTGACTTCCCAAGCCTTAGTCATCACCCTCTCTCCCACCCAGGGCTCAGCACAGTACCTGGAACAGTCAAGCCCTCAATAAATGTTTACTGAGTGCATTAAAAAAAAAAAAAAAGATTTTAATGAGTCATGCTTTAACTGAAGATTTTGGTGTAGTCAGTCATTGGGCCTTGGATGCCAAAGGAATGACAAATGGTGGGAATTTCAGGCACAGTGACTGTGATAGCCCCAAGGAAACCAAGAGAGAAGTAGCTTTATCTGGGTGGAGGGGAGTGGGCCTTTCAGAGCCTCGAAATCTTCCCACCTGCTGCGCCACTCCCACCACATAAGCACCCCACCCTTCTTCCCAGGGTGAGACTTCTCAGCTCTGCTTTCTGAGGTGCCAGACAAGGGGAGAGCCTTGTTGCCATGCCCTCCTGCCCTCCTGCCCTCCTGATGCAGTCTGTGGTCACCTGCAGGCAGAGACAGATGAAGTCCGTCATTCGGCTGCGAGTAATTTCTGATGGGAGAAATTACTCCCCCGGCCCTTCCCGCCTCTCTGAGCCTTGCCACGGTCACTTGGTTTGCCCAGCCTAAGTCACTGCCTGTCGCTGTGGTTATTGCATGGACAAGGCCTCCCTCTGTCCCTCCACTTCCCTTCCCTGCCCCATACTGTTGCCCTCACCCACCCCAAAGCCTCACCCTTCCCTTCCATAGGGATATGGCCTGAGAAAGGAGGAGCCATTTGATTTTGACTATTGTTGAAATTGAGTGGGGAATTTTGGGTTTGTTTTAGGTTTTGGAAGGGAGGATTATCTGAGGCTTGAGGCTTCTGTGATACTGACATCTGGTGTGGAAAGTCATCCTCCCTCACCTAGGTGACTGGGCCTCCAGGTCATCTCCCCGAGCAGCCTCCCTGGATCTGCTCTCCTCTCCCCCCCACCCCCCCACCACCTCCCGCGCTGTGCCCAGGGTGATCTTTCTAAAGGACAGATCTTGCTTCAGCACCTCCCTGGTTAGAACCCTTCCATCCAGTGGTTCCTAGTGCTTCGGGGATAACTCGCCTTGTCCCTTGGGGTCTGCACAGTGTCCTCCATCTCCTCTCACTTGGCCTTGCCCTCAGGGGCTCCGGTAAGAAGCTTTCCAACCTGGCAGCTGCAGACTCTGTGCGGTTGTATTATTGCTGTAAATGGGCAGGGATTACGCATTTGTGGAGTGACTGGTTTCAAGTACAACTGCCACCACGGGAGAGGTCTGTGAAAATCACTGGAATTGAAAATGATCATGCTTTGCCCAAAAAGGTTGAGAATCCCCACTCTGATGATACTAGAAGCTTGCTTGCCTCCCACCCTGTGCCAAGCCATTTCTTGCCTCCTTGCTTTGCCCATACCAGCCTGGAATGTCCCAAGCCTATTCAACTTACTTCCTCCAAAACGTAGTCCCATCTTGATCTCCAGGAAGCAGCCTTCAGATGCCCCCTCCTCCTGGCCACTGCAAATGTGTCCCCCCAGCTGCTGAGCATGCCTAGGTCTGACACACACCACGATATGTTGAAATCATTGGTTTCTGGGTTATTCTTCTCACAGTCCCAGGCAGTGAGCCCTCAAGGACAGGGGCTCCATGGGACTGGTCTCTGGGTTGGAGGCCAGGACCCAGGTCACTAAGGGTATGTCACTCATCTGGACCACAGCTCCCTGCCTTGTGGTGTGGGCTCTGTTCTCTGCACTGGGCTCGTTCTAAAACGGAGCATTTGGTCCTTGCAGCCTGCCTTGTGGTTTATGACTTAGTAGATTGAAAATGACAGTTGTGCTCTATTTTCATTTGGAAAGAAAAAAAAAAGTGGAAAACCAGAGATTGCACTGATCTGGAGGTAGAAAACTGTGGAGATCAAAGAAGATATTATGTATTATGAATGTTACATAGATCAAGGCATGTTTGAAATAGGCTTAATTTTCCTCAAGTTGGCTTTTGTTTCACAATTGAGTTCTTGTTGACGAAGACCAGTTATCATTCGTCTTCGTGTCTCTGGAGCCTAGCACCTAGCACGGTGCCTGATAAAGCATGGTCACCTCACAAATACTTGTCGAAGAATGCATGGGATGAATATGCATTTGGGTATTTTTAATGCTTGATGATTAGAACATTCTCATGGCTTGTTAACTTGTAAGACATAATTTTCATTGTAAGTTCTTTGTGTGTGCAAATGCTTTTTGTGTGGAATGCTTGCCATGCACTGAAAAATGCTTTGTGATAGCAGTTTTGAAAAATTGAGTCATTTTGCCCTGATTGAAGCTGGGTGACCTTGTGCAAGTCACTTTAACCCTCTGGGACTTGTGGCCCTCATCTGTAAAATGGGTAGAAGGTCAGAGTGGACCTCGTGGCCTGAGAGGCTAGTACCCCATGCTGCATGTAAGTCTCACATCCTCCTCTTTGGTGATTGGATACTGACCCTCTCCCCAGGGGTTCCTGCACAGAGCTGGAATTCTCTCTGGTGTCTTTGCATTCCAGTGGGTGGAATGCCTTGTTTCTCAGTAGCAATGAGAAATGTTAATGTGAGGTTATGAAAGCAAGCCAAGAGCCGTGGAATAATTAAAACACACACGCACACAAAGAAGGAAAAGCGAGAGGGGGAAACACACTTAATGGACAAGGGATGAGTAAAACCCAATGGACTGAGAAAACCCCAGAGCTGAACTTCACATGACCCCGCGTGCTGCCTGCAGTTGCGACACCCGCGTGCCCCTTACGCTCCGCCGGCCTGTCAGTGATGTCAGCGGGCCATGGGCCCCACAGGAAGCAGGGGCTGCCATCAGCCTGGTGGAGCGTGCCAGCCCGCTCCTCCTCCACGGCCCACTTCCCACCCACCCGGGTCTCCA
Source organism: Pan troglodytes (assembly GCF_028858775.2). Lineage (NCBI taxonomy): Eukaryota > Metazoa > Chordata > Mammalia > Primates > Hominidae > Pan > Pan troglodytes. Next base: position 59,104,026 of record NC_072414.2, read on the forward strand.
GATAACATGAAGCCATAGCTCCCAGGCTCGTCAGCGGGGGAAACCAACTCAGTGCTTCTCAGAAAATAGAACCCCAGCCCATTAGTGATGTCCACGCAGGCAAGAGATGACCAAGAAGAATGTTTGCCTTTTAGGAGTTCTCTGCCTGAAACCAGCAGGTTTCCTTTAGGGATAGGGTGACTGTGCTTGCTGAACACCTCTAGGTCATCAGTGAATGAAATAATTCATTCTGTGCTTGAGTGTCTAAGACCCAGGGGGTTTAGGAATAAGTAGGATATTGGCTGTGCCCTTGGAGTTCTGTGCTGCTTGGGGGATACGACTCAAACTCACAGACATCTGTGGCTCAAATCAAGGCATATAGATGCAGTGACTCTTGGAACATTCGAGGGAGAATCACCATCTCTGCTGGTGGAGGAAAGGCCAGGAACTGCCCACCTAGTTTTCCCATGACCCCAGCCTGTAGCGGGATATGTCAGAAGATTTGGATTTAGAGGAACTTGGGTTTGACAAAATAGAAGTGTATGTATATAAACAGAGTTGGGAGTGATGGGGGATAGGATGCTGACAGCACCTCGGTAGTCCCTCCCCCTACGTGACAGTATTGACTTCATAGTATTGTTGTGAGGCTTGAAGAAGATACAAGAGGGAAGAGGAGCGTTCCTTGCCGTGCAGATGCAAATGCTCATTGTTACTTGTTCTGCCTCTCTGTGTCTGTGACATCCAGCCCTGTGTGGGCTACCCTGGTTGCAAAGTGGGCCTCCTGCCGTTGAGCAGCTATGGTCCAGTGGGCAGGTACACCACAGTCATGGAAGCCTAGTTAAATCATTACATAATAGTTAGCTCTGTATGACCAATCTTTTCTTTAAAGAAATTCTTCCTTTTGGAATAATCGTAGATACACAGAAAAACTGTACACAGATAATACAGAAAGTTCCAGTGTACCCCTGACCCAGATGTCCGTAATGTTAACATCTTATATTACCATGGTACACATGTCAAAACTCAGAAACAACATTGGTACATTACTAGTAACACAGGTCCAGACTTTATTCAGTAAACCTTTTGAAAAATAATAGCTTTATTGGCATATAATTCATACACCATAAATCTGCTCTTTTAAGGGATATGATTTAGTGGTTTTTAGTGTATTAATGGAGTTGTGCAACCATCATCACTATCTAATTTTAGAATATTTTCAACACCACAAAAAGAAACCTCATACCCATTAACAGTCACTTCCTGCCCATCCCCCTTAGCCCTGGCAACTTAGTCTACTTTCTGGTTCTCTGGATTTGCCTCTTTTGGACATTTCATATAGATGAAATCATACAATTTGTGGGCTTTTGTGTTTGACTTCTTTCACTTAACATATTTTCAGGGTTCATCCATTTGTAGCATGTGTCAGTACTTCATTCCTTTTTATGGCCAAATAGTATTCCAGTGTATGGATATACCACATTTTGTTTGTCCTTTCTTCAGTTGATAGACATTTGGGTTGTTTTCACTTCTTGGCTATTGTAAATAATGCTGCTACGAATATTTGTGTACAAGCATTTTTTGTGGAAATGTGTTTTCATTTATCTTGAGTAGATACCTAGAAGTAGAATTATGGGGTCATTTGGTAGCTTTGTTTACCTTTTTGAGAAACTGCCAAATTGTTTTCCAAAGTGGTTGTGTGGTTGTACCATTTTACAGTCTCACCACCAATGTATGAGGGTTCCAGTTCTCCCCATCCTTGTCAACACTTGTTATTGTCTGTTTTATTTTAGCCATTCTAGTGGATGTGAGGTGGTATCTCATTATAGTTTTGATTTGCATTTCCCTATTGGCTAATGATATTGATCATCTCTCCTTGTGCTTTTTGGCATTTGTGTTTTTTGTTTGTTTGTTTTTGAGATTGAGTCTCGCTGGGATGTCCAGGCTGGAGTGCAATGGTGCCGTCTCGGCTCACTGCAGCCTCTGCTTCCTGGGTTCAAGTGATTCTCCTGCCTCAGCCTCCTGAGTCACTGGGATTACGGGTGTGTGCCACCACACCTGGCTAATTTTTGTATTTTTAGTAGAGACAGGGTTTCACCATGATGGCCAGGTTGGTCTTGAACTCCTGACCTCAGATGATCCACCTGCCTCAGCCTCCCAAAGTGTTGGGATTACGGGCATAGCCACTGCACCTGGCCTTCCATTTGTATATCTTGTTTGGAGGAACATCTACAAATCCTTTAGCCATTTCTTTTTTTTTCTTTCCTTTTTTTTTTTTTTTTTTTTTTGAGACAGAGTTTTGCTCTTGTTGCCCAGGCTGGAGTGCAATGGCGCCATCTCAGCTCACTGCAACCTCCGCCACCTGGGTTCAAGCAATTCTCCTGCCTTAGCCTCCCAAGTAGCTGGGATTACAGGCGCCCGCCACCACTCCTGGCTAATTTTTTGTATTTTTTTTTTTTTTAGTAGAGATGAGGTTTCACCGTGTTGGTCAGGCTGGTCTTGAACTCCTGACCTCAGGTGATCCACACGCCTTGGCCTCCCAAAGTGCTGGGATGATAGGCGTGAGCCACCACACCCGGCTAGCCATTTCTAATTGGGTTGTCTTTCTACTGTTGAATTATAAGAGTTCCTTATATATTCTGGATATAAGTTCCTTTATCAGATACATGGTTTGCAAATATTTTCTTCCATTTTATTTCTTTCAATTCTGTGGGTTGTTTTTTCACTCTCTTGATGGTGTTTTTTGAAGCACAAAAGTTTTTAATTCTGATGAAGCTAAATTTGTTTTACTTTTGTCACTTTTGCTTTTTGTGTTGCATCTAAGAAACTGTTGCTTAATCCAGGGTCATAAAAATTTACTCCCTTGCATTCTTCTAAGAGTTTTATAATTTTAGCTCTTATATTTAGGTCTTTGATCCATCTTGACCTGATTTTTGCATAAGATGTGAGGTAGGGGTCCAACTTCATTCTTTTGCATGTGAATATCCAGATGTCCATGCACTGTTTGTTGAGAAGAATGTGCTTTCCCCAGTAAATTGTCTTGGCACCCTTGTAGAAAATCATTTGACTGTAAATGTAAGGGTTTCTTTTTGGACTCTTAAGATTCTCTTTTATTGATCCATACATCTATCCTCATGACAGTCTTGACTACTATAGCTTTGTAGTATTCATCAACTTTTAAAATATATATATATGTGTATATATATATATATTTTTGAGACAGAGTCTCGCTCTGTCACCCAGGCTGGAGTGCAGTGGTGTGATCTTGGCTCACTGCAAACTCTGCCTCCCGGGTTCACGTCATTCTCCTGCCTCAGCAGCCTCCCGAGTAGCTGGGACTACAGGCGCCTGCCACCACGCCTGGCCAATTTTTTTTTTGTATTTTTAGTAGAGATGAGGTTTCACCGTGTTAGCCAGGATGGTCTCGATCTCCTGACCTCGTGATCCACCCATGTGGGCCTCCCAAAGTGCTGGGATTACAGGCATGAGCCACCGCACCCGGCCTTAAAATATATTTTTCAAAATCTACATTGTTCAAAAAAAGAATCTGTGGTAACTCTCAGAAATCCAATAATTACAATAGTAAATACAAATAAAGATAGACAAGGAAACTAGGGGAGAAGACAAGAAAATAGGAAAATAAGATGACATAAGAGTTAATGTTAGTACAACAACTAATATGTTGTAAGGTTTGTGAGATTGTTGGAAGTAGCCTGCACATTTGGCTTTGAGCTTTCTAGCAGCCAAGGGTAAAATGGAAATGTGACTAATGACAAGATTAACATAGATGTCTGAAAGATTGTTTAAAAAAATGTCCCCACCTCCAATATTTTCAGGGACTGAAATATAAGCATATTTCTCCCATAGATCCTAGGAACCTGAGCTTCTCATGCACAGGATCATTTCATTTGTGTTAGTTCTTTCCCTTTAGACGAATAGCTCTTTGAGGACAGTAACTGTGTCTTATTTCCCTCACATCTCCCTGTAGTGCTTAGGACAAAGCATGGGAGATGCTCACAAAATCTTGATTGAATTCTTTTTCAAATTGGGAATGTTTATTACATTCTTTGGCAGCATTTCTGCCACCAGGTTGAGGTTAGTTGGGACCAATTTGGCGGTGGAGAAGTGGCAGGGGCTGCCCTCCTGGATTCATTTTAGAAGTGTTTTCTTGCATCATGCTTCCTGAGTGCTGGCTAAGCAGTGGAAACATTGGGCAGGTGGGGTTGTGTGCCCTTGCCCTGAGAGATGGCCGTCACTTTGGAGTGAAGGTAAGCAGCATTGCTTCACTCATGTGGAACCCACCCGCCTTCCCACCTCCTCAGCGCTGGAGGGTCCTCTCTCTCGCCCACTCCCTCTGACATGCCTCTGAGACTGCCTGCCTGATGGAAATATCCAGCATGTATGAGGGAGGTCCTGGCCAAAACTGAACAGCTTCTCATGGAATTGGGCCCCTCATCACCTACGGTTATGTGTGGCGCACAGATGGCCACTCTGCAAAGAGGCCCACCCAGATAGCTCCCTCACCGGGGGCAAGGAACAAGCCACCTTCAACTGATTACATGTCATATTGGGTGGACCTCTTCGTCCCACACCCAATAAAGGGCTTTACCATTTTTCAGTAGCATCCTTTCTTAAGAGAAACAAAAAATAGATTTGAATACCAGTCTTTAAAGGGGTAGTTGTCATTACTTCGCAGTTGACAGATGGGGAAATGGAGGTTCAGGGTGCGTTACCTGCCTGCTCTAAGTCATATGGTGAGTGGGATGCGAAGACCTGACTCCAACCCAGAGAATCTTGACTTTGACTTCATCCTCCCCTCCTTCCACCTGCCAGCACCCAGTCTTTATCTAAATTTAGGGGGCTTGAGAGGCCATTCTTTCTATTTTGGGTACCTTCAAACAGGTAAGCACAGTTTTCTTTGAAGTTACCTCTGCCTCCATGTGGGAGACTATCAACAAACAGCTCCCCCTTCCCCCTCCAAAAGCACTCTCTGCACAGTCACCCCTAGGCCAGGAGCAGCCTTGTAATATGCCACACATCTTGTTACTGCCTGTGGCTTTTCACACCTCCTGTCTCAAATATTGGAGCTTTTTTGGCTACAGCCCTGTGATGAAGGCAGTGTGGGTGCTGTTGACCCTATCTTACCCATATGGACACTGCATCATCTAGGGTCACCCTGTTGGTTGGGATCTGGAGTAAGCCCAGAGGCCAGGATTCTGACTTCTGGTCCAGTGCTCTGCCCTAGGCCTTGAGCAAATGTGTATCAAGTTGCACTGACAATCTTTGAATTCCTGGAACTCATGCCATGAGCACTTCCAGGAGCACCTTAGTGCTTCATTACAAAGATGATGAGACGTAGGAAAGTCTTTTTTTTTTTCCCACGGAAGCAGAATCTCACCCACACCCGCAGATTTTGTTGTGTCCCTTCAGCACTGAGCTGTGTTCTCAGAACAGAACAGGTAGAATAGAGTCAAAATGCAAACAGAATGGCCTCCCTCCACAGTCTGCTTTGATGGAAATGTGATGCCAAGCAAACAGAAAAGTTGTTTTGGCTCCATCTCTGAGGTTATTTAGTTGCTATTTCCATCTACTTTGAATCCACATCTGCTGTGTGCTCAGAGCCGTGCTGGTTGCCAAAGAATCCAACAAGAAAAAGGCATGGCCCCCTTTGGGGCGCTTAGGTCCTCTCTCGCAGTACCCCAAGCCCAGGTGAGAGACATGCCCTCTGGGCCGTGATTCCCTCATCAGTAAAGCGAGGAAGATAATGTCTGGTTAACCACCCTCCTGGAGTCATGGCAAGGCTGATATAGATTCAGTGGCATTAACTCATTTGTTCATTCAGCACATTTTACTGGCAACTTATGCTGTGCTGGGCTCTGGATATAGTAGTGAGCAAAGAGGAAGCACTCACAAGGGTAACACTGCAAATGCTAGGAGTCATGCATGAGAAGTCCAGGGAGCCTGGTTCCATTTGAGCAAGGGGTGGTGGTCTGGGAAGGTTCCCCCAAGGAAAAGACATTGGAGCCAAGACCAAAGGGTGGGTAGGAGTAATCAGAAGAGCATGTCTCTCATCTCTGGACTTCTGTAGAGAGACTTCTGTAACCACTGTACCCTCTGGAAGTGGGTACAGAAGTCCAGAGATGAGAGAGATGTTTAACAACAGAGAGAAATCCACCCGAAGGACTTTGTACATCTCTCTAACATCTCCTGTTCAGTTTATCTCAGCTGGCCTTTGCTGAGCACCTGTTAGTTACCTTGTGCATCCTTGGGTGATGGATTATGGAGATGGCAGTGGTTGACACTGTCTGAGAGCAGCTCCCAGATAAACCAGCGCACTGTGGTTGATGGGCTGCCTCCAGGTAGAGAGTGAGGCCCTCCAAGCACAGCTTGGCCGTCCACATCTTCACATTTGCAGTGCCTAGCACACAGTGGACAAAAGGGATATACTGGACACATTGTCCTAGGATGCAGATTCCTACCAGGCCTTCAAGGCTTGTAGAAATCTTCCCGAAAACTGATCATGTGGCCTCCAGTAAGGAATCTAAGCTTTTGAATCTTGGATCCATCTCGGGCACAGGGATAACGGTGGCGCCCATCTCACGGGGTGTGTGGACGTTGTCTGCATAATGACTGACGTGCTGAGCAAGTACCTGGCTGGAGAAGCGTGTGGTAAAGGGGAGCAGCTGTGATTATTACGGGTATCATTCCTAGTGGTTCTGCAATTAGTCTTGACAGTAAGTGCCGCAGGACTTCAGACAAGGAGAGGCTACAGGTGTGGAAGTGCTCCTCAAAGCCTGTGGGACCTAGATGGGCACAGTGAAGGAGAGTCTTAGGTGGAAGCAAGAAAACTGAGCATCAGGAAAGGAGCAAGACCCTTGGTGATGGGGATATCTGTTCTGCATGGAGGATAGATGACTTCTCAGCTATTGGGAAACCAGCTAACCAGCTTTCTGCTTGATGGTTGTAGTAAAATCCCATGATTAGTGACAATGGCATGCCAGGTTTGAAGAGCAAAGGTCAGGAGGTGAGAAAGCAGATAAATGCAATGTTTATCTTGAAAGAAGTTGTCAACTACTTGGAAATCCCCAAGCTTACTTCCTCCAGGAAGCCATTCTGGACTACTTCACCCAGTTCTCATAGCTCCCGGGCCCTCCATCTTCCCAGCACTGAAACACACACTGAAAAGGGCGTTTTTCTGAATATGTCTCTGCCTCCCCTTTTGGAGGGATGTGGCTCCTTGAGATCTGGGGTCACGGCTGGCGTGTTTCGTGGAGTAGCTAGAAAGAGTAATAATCCTTTTTGAATGCACAGCATTTACAGAGGCCTCACAGGCTGAAAATGCTAATTAGGATACACAATCGGGTCTTTTGACCTCAAATCCAGGCATTTTCCCACCTTGTGGGCCTCACTCAAATGATGACCCCAGGTTCTGCCTGTGGTGAATGAGCAGGCGTGGTTTTGTTCTGTTAGGATATGACGGTAGAAGAGAGCTGTTTGTCAGAACCAGCAGTGGCTTCAGATCTTGAAAGTCCAACTCCTTCATTTTACAGAGGAGGAAACCTGTGCCCCAAAGCAGGTCCCCCCAAGTTCCAGCCCAGTGCCACCCCACTGCACAGAGCAGCTGTCTCCTTTTGATCATGAGGAAGCCACCAGGTCCCTGGTGGAGTTCAGCAGATGTGCCAGGTGGGCGACTCTGGTGGGTGTGAGGATGTTTCCTTTCCTGCTGGGAAGTCCTCCAAGCTCTTGTGAAAGAGATGTGGTTTGTCGAGCATGGATTTTCAAACTTTCTTTATAGAGAGCTCTTGTTAGCTTAAAAATGCCTGGAAACGTGATCAAGTGTAATGTTTTAATGATAACATAGAAGCACATAGTACTAAGCACATGTAATGAGAATGTACAGAACTCTCTAGTAAGAGTCTGAAATTTGGCCGGGTGCAGTGGCTCATGCCTGTAATCCCAGCACTTTGGGAGGCCGAGGCGGGTGGATCACCTGAGTTCAGGAGTTCAAGACCAGCCCGGCCAACGTGGCAAAACCCCGTCTCTGCCAAAAATACAAAAATTAGCTGGGCGTGGTGATGGGTGCCTGTAATCCCAGCTACTCAGGAGGCTAAGGCAGGAGAATTGCTTGAACCTTGGAGGTGGAGGTTGCAGTGGGCTGAGATCGCACCGTTGCATTCCAGCCTGGGCAACAGAGCGAGACAATGTCTCAAAAAATAAAAAAGAGAGAGTCTGAAAATCATTCTTTCAACATGCTTGTGTTGGGTGCTGCCTGGCACAGCAATTGGTGCCCACTAACTCACAGCGTCGGGGAAGATAGGCACGGAACAAGTCATCTGGTGTGGTCCCTGCAGTGGGGGAGCCCAGTGAGGGCCTGTCCAGCCCAGCTGAGAGGAGACTGAGAGAAGGCTAGGTGGCATAAGTAAAGATATGGATAGCGCTTTCCTCTTCAGAGTGTTTATTACCAGGGTTAGATAAAGCAGATCTCATGTATTTTCTGCTACTAAGTAGAAGTTCTTGTTTTGTTTGATTTCTGGTGGGCTTTGATATTTTCCAAAAAGATAATAACTCATTGTTGAGTAAGATCAGGACTGGGGCCAGCAGACTTGGGTCCAAAGGTGTGTCATTTTTATACCAGACTAGAATCGGGTGAGGGGAGATGTAAAGAGATCGCCATTGTCACAGAAGGCGCTGGAAAGAGCTCTGCTTAGAAAAAATGCCTTTCTCTAGGAGGTTTTCATCCAGCATGGGAACACAAAACACCAGTTTAAAATAGCTAGGTAAGGCTTCACGGTCTCTCAATGTGATGTGGGTGTCCTGAGTCGTGAACATCCCATTGTGCAGGATAAAATGCTGGTTTCTGAGCTGTCTTTCAAGACACAACCCAAATGTTGTCTTTGCCATGGTGCCTTCCTTGGGAACCCCAGCCAGGTGAGGTCTGCCTTTTCTCTGATGTTGCCTAACTTTTCCTCTTTGTGTCCCTTGAGCTTAGGGACATGCATCCCCTGTTGTACCTAGCACAGAATCATGCACAAGCAGGTGCTTGTTAACTGTTGGTGTGTACCAGCAAACATTTATGGAGCCCCTATTATAAGGAGCACAGGCCAAGGAGCTGGATAGATGAGCGTGGAGTTTGGGGGAGAGGTCTGAGCTGAGATATACATTTGTGAGTCATCATTGTATGGATGAGGCCGGGCTGGGGAGGATATGAGGGTAGAATGAGAAGGTCCAGACCTGCACCTGAAGAACAGCCCCATTTAGGGAATGCAGGGAGAGACAGAGGAAAAGCAAGATGGTGCACAGTGACATTGAAGGTGAGTGATGAGACCCTGCAGCAAGAGGAAAGGAGCAGCAGTGCTAGATGTTGCAGAGAACCCAGAATGATAAGGCCTGAAAACCATGTGTTTTAGATTCTGTAACCTGGAGGCCACTAGGTGACCTTAGCAAGGGCAGTCACGATGGAGTGCTGGGGCTGAAGCCCATTGCAGGGAGGCCCGTAGTCAATGGGAGGTGGGCAGTAGAGAGAGCTGGGTTATTCTTGCCACACAGCTGTGCTGGGGCCATGGCGGGGGTGGGGGTGCCACAGAGTGGGAGCCAGAGAGGGACCTGGGTAAGGGCTGACCGTGGGTGGGGAGCGCATGGAGTGCTTTCAGAGGCCAAGTGAGTGGAACTGTCTATGAAGCAGATGGATAGAACCCTGGCTGAATTATCTCAGACTTGCCAAAGACATCCATAAAATTCAGACCCGCACACACTCGGGAATGGGAAAAATGAATTATTTTGTAAGAAGCTTATAGTCCAAAGGTAGAATTGCCCAAGAGAGCTTCTGAAAGGAAAAAGTCATAGCAAGTTGATATTTTTAAAGTGAAATAACATAGGTTGGATTTTTGTAGTAACTTCAAGGGGTAAAGACTTTGAATTTTTTTTTGGAGACAGAGTCTCGCTTTGTCACCCAAGCTGGAGTGCAGTGGTGCGATCACAGCTCACTGCAGCCTTGACCTCCCAGGCTCAAGCAATCCTCCTGCCTCAGCCCCTCAGGTAGCTGGGATTATAGGCACACGCTACCATGCCTGGCTATTTTTTGTATATTTTGTAGAGGTGGGGTTTCACCGTGTTGCCCAGGCTGGTCTCAAACTACTGAGCTCAAGCGATCTGCCCACCTTGGCCTCCCAAAGTGCTGGGATTAAAGGCGTGAGCCACTGTCCCTGGCCAAGACTCTGGGTTTAGTAAGCCTCTTGCAACTCACTAGGAGTGGGCTTCTAGGACCTCCCCACTTTCTTGCTTGTTGTTTCTTTTGCTAGCCATAAGTCCCTGGAGTACACTGGGTACTTTATGGGAAAAAGAGGAACAGTGTGGGACAGACTTTGCCCTGAGCTGCTTAACGTGATGTGGGGAACAGAGGTGATAAGAGCCTGTGGCAGCTCAGGCAGCCCTGCCATGACCTGGAGTTGGGGAGGGGTATCAAGGATAACAAGTCTTATACACATGCCATGCTGTTTCTTTGAATCAATAGATGGATAATTTTTAAAACCCCCTGTGTGTATCAAACTCACTTTGGAGATGTAAGGCATGGCCTCTGTCCTGGTGACAGTATCTGAGTGGGAGGCCTGGTAAAATGTCTGTGTTTAGGATGATGAACGCCATAATCTAAGACTGCTAAGTGCTGTGGGGTGGTCTAGAAGGGCAGATGGGCTGGCTGCGAGGAGGGCAGAGGCACTGTGCAATGGTGTTGCCTGGGAACACTCTGTGGAGAGTGTGGGAATCTCACCCTGGCCCTACCAGGTAAGAAATTGGGCCTGGGAAATTGGGAAGGGGATTTTTCAAGCTTCATGGCTGCTCCAGGACTTGAACTAAGACTTTCCTTTAGAGCAAGCTTGTCCACCCTCTGGCCCGTGGGCCGCATGCAGCCCAGGACAGCTTTGAATGCAGCCCAACACAAATTAATAAACTTTCTTAAAACATTATAAGATTTTTTTTTTTTGCGATTATTTTTTAGCTCATCAGCTATCGTTAGCGTATTTTATGTGTGGCCCAAGATGACGACTCTTCCATCGTGGCCCAGGGAAGCCAAAAGACCGGACACCCCTGCTTAGAGAAAATGCGTTTTCTGTTATAAAAGGACCTTGAATCCCCATCTAATATGTTGGGACTTTGTCTTGCATGTTTTCAGGCAGGACATGATTGTATCTGTAACATAATAATATGTAAGAATGTGTACTTCTTAGCCTTTGCAGAGAGGCGGGAGGCCTGTTTCCTGCAGCCCCCGCCCCGTCCTGGCTGAGGGGTGGGACGCAGCTTGCTGGCCAGCCCCGCTGAGTCACCCTCCGGCGTGGAGCCCGGTGGGGATTTCCACGCGGCCCCAGCGTTCTCTTCTCCTCGTTTCCTGTTGGGCTGTGACGCAGGCTGGCTGCCAGCGGGTGCCGGTGGGCACTCCTGACACAGGCCACTGCCAGCCGGCCTTGTGGGTCCTGAGGGCATCGTGGGTGGCTCTCCCCCCACGAGTGACTGTGCCTGGCAGGGTGTGCCCCACATCTCAGTTGCACTCCGTTCTGGGTGGGCAGCTCCCAGAGGCCCCGGGGAGGGCTGCAGATGGGCGGGGGGTGGCTGCCTGGGAGGACGGGAGGTTTTGTTGAAGAGAGAGCTTGCTCTTGGGGCAGTTTGTACTGGGCATTTAGGGTTATAAAAACCTAGATTTGCTGAAAACGGCTCTCTTTTATCTTCTGACAAGAACATTTGTGAAGAAAACAAAACAGACCTTCAGCCATTTAGTCTATACACCGAGAGAATGGTTTCTACAGTATGCCTGATTTCTCTGGGTCTTTCTAACACATCCATGTATGTGCTTGTCAGCTTCTAGTGCCTCCATTTCTTGATATGAGGAAATTTTGCTTAAAAAAAAAATCTCTACTGATAGGACCTCTGCATATTCATGCATGTTTTTCCTCCAGAACTTTGTGTCCCACCACTGTGCTAGGCAGTTTACAAATGCCATCTGATTTCATTCCTGCCACTACAGTCTAAGGCTATATTGTCCGATACCTATCCACCACCCTCATGTGGCTATTTAAATGTTGGGTCATTAAAATTAAATACAATTACAAATGCTGTCCCTCAGTCACACCAGCCGCATTTCAAGTGCACGGGTAGGCTAGTGGCCATCAAATCAGCTCATATAGAGCAGCACGTTTTCATCACCACCAAAAATTCTATTGGGTAGCACTGGTCTAAGGTCCGGACATATGTCCCCATTTTGTAGATGAGGAAGCTGAGTCCTACAGAGGTTAAGTTGACCACTTAGAAGAATGAGCAGATGAAACCTTTTCATTTTACACATGAGGAAACTGAAGGTTATACTCCCCTTTCCTTCTTAGAAAAGAGAAATTGATCTGTAGGCTTCAGGGACTCTTCAGTTAGTCTGGGGGTGCTGTGCGAGTCAGCTCTTTTGCTGTTCCCCCCAGACCCTGTCAGCTGTGGGTGGTGGCTGGTTTCTCTTGGTTTCCTCACCAGAGTTTGGGAATGAGCAAGTCAGGACTGCTTTCCGCACGGTAATCCTTTGGCCCATTTCCTATCGGGGGATTTATGGAGCTGGTGATCTCTTGGGTTTTTTGGCCATTTGTTAGAGCCAAAAGAGGTCACAGGAAATGATATACTAGTTTCATTGCCCAAAATACTGAGGTCCAGAGAGGTGAGGGGATGCTGAGGGTCTTGCATCTAGCTAAGAGCTAAGCTGGCTCTTAAACTTGTTTTCAAGCCAGGACTTACCTGACTTTCTTAGGAAAGTAATCACTCCATAGACAAGGATAGGTTTTTTTCACAGAGCAATGATGTTCCCTGTGGTCCCTATGTAGGGTGGTAAGGAATAGGGCTTTGGGATCCTACAGACCAGGGTTCAAATCCTGGCCCCACCACTTGTAAGTTATGGGACTTCAGACAAGGACTTAAACATTCTAAGTCCTCAGTTTCTTCATCTGTAAAACAGGGATAAAATATCTCAGTGAATTTGTTTTAAATACTTGCGTCCGGGCATGGTGGCTCATGCCTGTAATCCCAATACTTTGGGAGGCTGAGGTGGGAGGATCGCCTGAGGCCAGAAGTTTGAGACCAGACTGGCCAGCATAACAAGAACATAACAAGATCTCATCTCTACAAAAAATTAAAAATATTAGCTGGGCATGGTGGTGTGAGCCTGTGGTCTCAGCTACCTGGGAGGCTGCAGTGTAAGGTTGCTTGAGCCAGGAGTTAAAGTCTGCAGTGAACTATGGTCACGCCACTGTACTCTAGCCTGGGCAACAGAGTGAGACCCTGTCTCAAAAAAAAAAAAAAAGAAAAGAAATCAGCCAGGCGCAGTGGCTCACACCTGTAATCCCAGCACTTTGGGAGGCCGAGGTGGGTGGATCACCTGAGGTCAGGAGTTTGAGACCAGCCTAGCTAACATGGTGAAATTCCGTTTCTACTGAAAATACAAAAAATTAGTCGGGTGTGGTGGCACACGCCCGTAATCCCAGCTACTCGGGAGGCCGAGGCAGGAGAATCGCTTGAACCCAGGAGGAGGAGTTTGCAGTGAGCCAAGATTGCGCCATCGCACTCCAGCTTGGGCAACAAGAGCAAAACTCCGTCTCAAGAAAAAGGAAAAAAAATTCTAACATGTTTGAGATTGACTGCAATTCCTAGCATATTACAAGTGTTAGTAAATAGTAGCCATTAATATTATGAGCTTATCATCACCTTCTCCCAGCATTCTAATTTTACAGTATAGAATCCAGTACATAGGAGACACTCAGATAGACGGGATGCCCCAAAATTGGGAGATGGACAAACTTATTTTGAAATAGTCTTTTTTTGACATTTCCAAAGAATATACTCAATGTTTTTCTGCAACCCTTTGCCTTCTTTTTAGGTGAAGGACCTCTACATTTAAAGCAGTGGGTTCAACTGCTAACCTGAAAAGCTATAATAAAACATCCCAGAGTATCCAAAAAGCCTGGAAACAAAGGGAAAATAGTGTGTCCTGCTTTCCAACTTTCGGATATGCTGTAGAATAGACTGAAACAAATCACTGGAAAATAGGTTGTTGTCGATTTTATTTAGAAGCTTTTGTTCCTTTGGATTTTCGTTTTTTATTTTTAGACAGAGTCTCCCTCTGTCACCCAGGCTGGAGTGCCGTGGTGCAATGATAGCTTACTGCAGCCTCAAACTCCTGGGCTCAAATGATCCTCTAGCCTTGACCTCCTGATTAGCTGGGACTACAGAAGCAGGCCACCACGTCTGGCTAATTTTTGTATTTTTCTGTAGAGAAGAGGTCTTGCTATGATGGGCAGGCTGGTCTTGAACTCCTGTCCTCAAGTGATCCTCCCACCTCAGCTTCCTGAAGTGGTAAGATTACAGGCATATGCCACCACACCCAGCTTTTTTGTTCCTTTGAAAGAAGGCATTGCTAATGATTGCCCTGGGGTGTCTAGATGACCCGGCCAGCCGTCCACCTCTGCAGTTTACACAGCTTGTTGATCTCCACAGTGAGAATTAACTTCACAACCTGGGCCCAAGAGGCTGGAGGATTGTCAGTCTTTAGAAAAAAAAAAAAAATCTATTATCTTTAGAGAAGATGGACTTGTTGAGGAAGAAGAGTAGACAAATACTTTCTGGAAATATTTTCAAAGGGAATTAGAAAAAGAAAAAGATTTTGGTTGTCCTTTGGTGAATGAGAATATTCATCAGCAGAATGCCTCATTACCACGTCACACAGCTGACCAAGGCCTCATCTGAGACTGTGTTTGAATAGAAATTAAACAGGGCTGACAGTGAAGTTTCTGCTTTTAATTAGCTTTCAAAGGTACACCTCTACCTGTGATGTTGAAGCATCTTGAAAAACCTCACTGCTCTGTGCCTGAATGAGGGGCATCTAGAGGGCTTGGAAGAGAAGATGAGGCACGGGGCAGCTGGGGAGAGGCTGGTGGCCAGAAGATGGACCTGAGCTTGGTGAATTTACCTGGCATCTGAGCCTGGCCTGAACAATTCAGAAACCTCATTTCATCAGTCTTGGAGTCAGGGCTCCTGTCTCTTAGCAAAAAGCTAAAGCATACATCAAGCATATTTATTGACAAGTGTAACCACTGTGAGGTTATAACCAGGGTGCTTTGTCTGCTTATGGGCACCCCACCCGACCAGCCAAATGGTCAGAGGGCTGGGTGGGTCGGGGAAAGGGAGGGAGGGAGTCATGGGAAGCAGTTGTGTTGAATGGCTACAGGCCCTGGTGGCTGGGTGCATCCCCGTATGCCATCCAGGCCCACCCACTGCTGGGCCGGACCTTCCCCTCTGGACAGTTCTTGCTTGGGCACTGACTGGGTTTGCTGCTGAACCTCCTGGCCTGGCAGCTCTGGTTGCTGATCCACCCGCTTCTTTCTTTATAGAGATTAAGAGCGGCTCCAGTGTGTGTACGGAGAGCCTCTTTGAAGCGCTGTTGCCTTTCTGTGGCTAGATCCACGATCTTCTCTCTGGGATCACCCCATAGGACATTTGCTTTCCAACTTCTCCAGTCCCAGTGAATGCATGGACCTCTGTCCTCATTGTTACTGGCTGAGCCAGATGTCAGTTCTGTGACCTGGCCTCAGGACAACTCTTGTAGCCCACCGTGGGTGGATGAAGCCGGTGGGAACAGAATGATAGGAGTTAACCACTTTTTAGGCGTTATTGGGCCTTTTCACTTTAATAGCTTAACAGAGACATCTGTGATGGCTTGCATCCAGAGTGCGTGGTGTTTATTTTTGATTTGAAATATGAAAAGCATTTTTTTAAGACAACTGACTCCTCTGAGTCATGCCCAGGGGAGCAAACGGCCTGAAATATGAGCTTGTGCTTGCTGGAGGAGGATGACAGAGAAGCCTGCTGCTGAGTTCACTGGTGCTGGGGTTAGGTCACTGCTGGGCTGAAGCGCACTGACCATAAGAGCAACATGTGGGCAAGAGCCGCGGCACTGGGGTAATTTATTGCCGCCGCTCGCTTCACCAGGAACCCCACACGCTGGGTTCCCACAGGATGGGACATTCCCACAGGATGGGACAACTGCATGGAAACCCACACTCGGGCCTGTGTTGAGCAACCACGTTTGAGTAAGAGTTATCTTATTTGGCAGGGTGGGTTAGGTGTGGGGTATTTGTCACTGAGAAGCAGAAACTGTATGCTCGACACACACTCCCTGAGTCCTTAGGGAATTGCGTAGTTTTCTTCTTTTCTTTTCTGGGTTCATCTTACCAGCAGTCGTGTTTGAGAATGTGCACAGCTCACCTTCATTCAGCCCTTACAGTTTACCTCCATAGCCTTCTTTGCGTCTTGGCACCATCTTGCGAGGTGTCAGGCCAGGTGTTAGGATGCTCTGTTTACAGATGAGGAGATTGAGGCATGAGTTGTGATTGCTCACAATTGCCTCCTGAGTGGTGGGGCCATGCTGGGGCACTGTGCCCAGACTCCAGACTTCCAGGGGTCTGGGACCTCCTGCTGCCAGTCTCCTAGCCCGTTACCACAGCTGTCTGTTTCTTGGCCTCTCCCTAGATTTCTAATGGAACTCTTGGGGTACAGTCTGGAAATAGGTATTTTAAACATGCTTTGCAGTGATTGTTACAGATCTTCATGTTCAGGTGGCCCAGGGGCTGACCCTGCTC
This sequence comes from Pan troglodytes, assembly GCF_028858775.2. NCBI lineage: Eukaryota > Metazoa > Chordata > Mammalia > Primates > Hominidae > Pan > Pan troglodytes. The sequence continues at coordinate 59,120,654 of NC_072414.2, forward strand.
CAACTTCCCCCTCAGACATTAAACCTGTACCACCCACTGAAATGGTTTTGATTTTCTATTCTGTGTTTAAGGCCCATCTTCCCCCCATAAATGCCAGCTCCCCAAGGACAGAGCCCTTTCCTGTCTTGTCCACACCATGTCCCAGGGCCCTGGACGGTGGTTGGCACACAGTAGGCCCTTGGTAAATGTTTGTTGGATGAGTATGTCTCTTCCTCAGCTCTGTGGTTAGCTGGGAGAGCTCCGACAGTAGAGTCTGGCAGGTCTGGTTCAAGCATCCCTTTGGTGTAACATGGTGTGAATGGTGGGGCCTCACTGAATTGTGGAGTGGGGGGCAATGTGTCTCCCTACGACCTCCTGGTGAGGAGAAGATAGTCACCACCCACACAGGCACACTCTTGAATATTCCAGGACAAGGTGGGCACTCATTAGAGGGCAGCTCTTACGGCCACTGCCTGGTATGTCTTGGCGTGAGCAGTAGGGTCATCGTGGTGGTCAGTTTTTCCACTGCCATCAGATGGGATCCATTTAGCTCTCAGACAGACAAGGTATAGGGCTGGACTCTATGCCGTGGGCTAAATACCGGCCACCTCGAGCCTCAAATCAAGACCAGACACCGGCATAAACCCAGGTGGCCCAAGCCGAGGTCGCTCCCCAGGGCCAGGCTCATGAATGGATAAGTAAATATTTACCCTGTCTGAGGTCGAATGTGAACTGTCTACCAGGTGTTTTGTTTTTCTGTCTCCTCCCTCTCTTTCTGCAGCGCCTCCCCCTGTAAAAAAGGAAACCAAGAGGCTGACAGGCTTGACACAGCTAGCCATCAGAATGTCCTCCAGTCCCATCTGAGTCCTGTTCCTCCTCAGGCACCTCCTCCAGGAAGCATTCCCAGATGACTGGCCCATCCTGCCCTTTCCCTCCTCTGAGCTGCAGCCTGCAGACGGCCCTCTACCTGTGAATCCATACAGGATGTAGGCAAAGGGGAAGAGGTTTGCTCATCCTCTCTCCTTCACCCTTGTGCATATTAATACTCACCTGGCAATTAGTCATATGCAACTCTTATATTGACCTTACATGTTCCGTGTCTTCTGTGCCCGTCTCTGGAGTTCCTGAAGATGAAGGGCTGTGTCTGCTGCACCTTCAGACTTTTTGAAATTGATTGGTTGGTTTGTACATCCATTTATTCACCCCACCCCTCATCCTATTGTACACGCTTATGGTCATTCTATTCTGTGTCAGGCTCAGGGCCTTTCTCCCCAAAGTGCGTTCATGTCCAAGGCTAGAGTGGATGGCTAGAGGCCAGAGGACAGCTTAGGCTGAAAGTGGTAGGGAGACTATCAATGGAGCTGGGGGGAGCTGAGCTTCTGAAACTTGGGTATAAATTTTCAGCCTTGCTAATGTGTTCCTCTGAAAAAATATCTTATCAGGCCCTCAGCTATCCACCAGTTCTCCCTTTCCAACTTGCAGCCTGCACCGTTGGCCAGGAAGTTCATAGGCAACAAAATAGAATCCACCTTCCCTATCACTCACCCCTTTTAAAATGTGACTAACTCTGAGCTAACCAAGCCTTGGCCAGACGTGGATATGGTTATGCACGGACTCCGTTTTGTGGTTTGTCATTTCTGACTTGCTGGGAAATCCTTTGTTGGGGGTGGGGATGGGAAGTAGAGCATCTCTGGGTCTGGAGTTTTTCTAAGATGTGTAAGATTTAGAGGCTGTCATACTGCAAACAGGGAGAGCGGGCTGTCTGCTTGGCTTCGTGGTCAGTGGAGAACAGCCTGGACCTGGAGTAAGAACAGCTAGGTTCAGATCCCTGCTTTTACTCCTGACCACTTAGTAGCCTTGGCCGAGTCCCTCAACCTTTTTGCCTCAGTTTCCTTATCTGTAAAACATGGGGTTCTTGAAGGATTAAAGGAGCTGGTGTGTGTAAAACCCAGGAACATAGTTCCTGGTGTATAGTGACTTATAATTTCGAAAACCTTAAGATTTTATTCATAAGATTTTTTTTTTCAAGGCCAACTTAAGATTTCTAAGAGTTTGTTTTTCAAAGAGCTGGGGTCTTGCTTTGTCGCCCAGGCTGGAGTGCAGTGGTACGATCATAGCTCACTGCAGCCTCAAACCTCTGGGCTCAAGAGATCGTCCCACCTCAGACTCCTAAGTAGCTGGGACTGCAGGTGCACGCCACCACACCCAGCTAGTTTTTAAATATATTTTTTAGTAGAGTGAACCTCGCCATTTTGCCAAGCCTGGTCTGGAACTCCTGGCCTCAAGCAATCCTCCCACCTTGGCCTCCAAAAGTGCCAGGATTACAGGCCTGAGCCACCATGCTCAGCCTTCTAAAAGTATTTTGGTGTGCACCATTAGCACTGTGTCTTAAAGGCGATGTGCACCTTGAGCACAGAGTGTTGAGTGCGTGGTGGATGGATGTCATTTGCGTTTTACAGATGCGGCAACAGAAACTCAGGCCCAGCCACTTACCCAAGGCCACATAGTCCCAGGTAGAGTTGGAATTTGGAATAAAGCCTGCTGACTCCAATTCTACATGCCTTCCACACTCCTGTCCCCCTTCCTCTACACCAGGGGTCCCCAACCCCTGGGACCCCTGGGAAGTGATGTGCACTTAGCACCTCACTATGGGAAACATAAAGCCGGAACTAACAGGACTCCTCTCTCAAGAAGGAATTTCAGTCTACTTGGGGAAAGAATAATGGCCAAGCAGTAACTCAGGTTTGTTTAGCCTTCTAGAGCAGTGTTGCCGGATATCACTGTAGTGTGAGCTACAGTGTATGGTAGCCCCCAGTTGTTCTTGGTTTTGCCTAATGAGGTTTCAGTCAGCTACAGTCTGGAAATAGGTGAATATAGTACAGTCAGATGTGTTGAGAGAAAGAGACCACATTTATATAACTTTTATGATAGTATATTGTTATAATTGTTAATTTCATTATTAGTTATTGTTGTTAATCTCTTACTGTGCCTAATTTATAAATTAAACTTTGTCTTGGGTGTATATGCGTAGGAAAAAACACAGTGTCTATAGAGTTTGGTACTGTCTCTGGTTTCAGGGATCCACTGGGGGTCTTGGAACGTATTCCCCTCGGATAATTACAATTACTTCTAAAATCTGAAATCTTCTGGCTGTGTTAAAATGTAAAAAAGAGGGTGAAATTAATTTTAAATACCATATCTTGTTTAATACAGTATATCCCAAACCATCATCACTTTAGCATGTACTCAAATATAAAGATTGTTGACGAGCTATATTACATTCTTCTTTATCATACTGAGTCTGAAGTTGATGTGTCCTTTATACTTGTGGCACATCTCAGTTTGCACTGTCCACATTTCAAGTGCTGCCATGTGGCTGGTGGCCACCATATTGGACACCACAGCTACAGGATTTCTTCGTGAGGTCAGTTGATGTCACCTGCATTTTGGAGTGGAGTCATTGAGCTCACTGGCTGAGTTACACAGCTAGTGAGGAGCCGGGTGGGACCAGAGCTTGGTCTTCTTCCCATTAAGGAAGAAGGGAAACTTGCATTTGCTGAATGTCTACTATGTCCCAAGTGCTGTGCTAGATACTCTACCTTTGTCATTCCATTTAGTTCTCACAGCAGCCTTGCATGGTGGATGAATATCATGTGCATTTTACAGATGAGGCAACAGAAACTCAGAGAGGCCCAGCAACTTACCCAAGGCCACGTAGTCCCAGGTAGAGTTAGAATTTGGAATAGGGCCTGCTGACTCCGGTACTAGGTGCCTTCCACTCACCTGACCTCCTTCTCCTACACCAGGGGTCCCCAACCCCGGGGCCGTGGACTGATACCGGTGTGCGGCCTGTTAGGAACCGGGTCTCGTAGTAGTAGGTGAGTGGTGGGCAAGTGAGCATTACGGCCAGAGCTCCGCCTCCTGTCGGATAAGCGGCTGCATTAGATTCTCATAGGAGCGTGAACCCTATTGTGAACTGCATATTGGAGGGATCTAGGTTGCACACTCCATATCAGAATCTAATGCCTGATGATCTGAGGTGGAACAGTTTCGTCCTGAAACATCCCCCCCAACCCTCATCTCTGGTGCCAAAAAGATTGGAGACCACTGCCCTACACAGAGAAAGAGAATTTGCACGTAGCAACTTAGGCAAAGTATTCAAGGAAAGTGCCAGGGGACAGGAAGGACACCATGGGCTGGTGGCCTGTTCAGTAACAGCTTCAGGGTATCAGTTCAGAAGGCCTAGGCCTGCTTTGGTTGGGGTGGTGTATGTGTAAAAGCAGCATTCTGTCTAATCACAGGTTCTGCCTGAAAGGCAGACACTTTTAACCCTTCGGTGGACAGGGTTGGTGATAGCTAGTGGGGGGTATGAGGTGGGGTGAGGAGGTGGTGGTGGGCAGCAATTGCAGGGGCCAGAGATCTTGGCTGTGTTCTGCCTGCCACGCTGGGAATGCTAAGTACTTCTCAAGCCTCCAAGCAACTGAGACTTTCTGCTCGGGGAATCCCCAAGGATTTGGGGAGGCTGGAATTGAGCAAGCTCTTGAATGCATGCATGGATTCATGCAGTCACTCACTCCACAAATATTCACGTGCTTTGGGCCAGAATGATTTCGGCAGGAATATCTTGTCCTACATGCTATTGCCATGTTCTCTGAGGACCCGCTGCTTTGCATGTGTAAATCTCCCTCCAGAGTACTCGGCAGATTCCCGAAGCTGACTGAGGCTCAGGGAGTGTCAGTCCCTTGCCACAGGTCACATAGTACTGAATGGAAGATATGGGACCTCAGAACCAAGAGGCTTTGACTCATTTGTCCCTCTTTCTGTCTGTTTTGCCATCGGCCAGGAGATAGTCATTGAGTTGTTTCTATTTGCCAGGCATGGAGCTGTGTTCTCGGGTTTCATTGTTGTTGTTTTCATTTTGAGTGTGTTTGTTTTGTTTTACTTTTAGGAGCAATCACAGTGCTCCTGTTGCTGAATGGTGGCTGATGTCTGTTGCATGTCAAGCACTGCGCAGGGTGCTGATCACAGTTTACTCCAGGGATTCCTCCCAGTCCCACTGTAAAGAGGAGGAAACTGATGCTCAGAGACTTGGACCTTTCTGAACATCATGAAGCTAGGGATTTCAGTCCCAGCCTCTCTCTCGAGAGCCCTAACTTAGCCACTATACCTCACTGCCTCTCTGTGACGAGGGTTGAGTCCTGGTCCTCAAATGAAGCCCGATTTGCCAGAAACTTCTTATGAGGCCTTACCTGGTCTTCAGTTTTACCACGTGTTAATTGGGGGCAGGGCAACCAGTCCATCCTCTTCTGCAGAAATCACCCTGTCCAGGAGATGGGTGCTTCTTCAGGACGCTACCTGGCTAAGAACACTGCATTAACAGGAGATAGAGATCCAGTGTGTGTGAACCTTGTGAAAACATCTCTGTCTGTTCCTCCAATCTCCCCCTTCTGTTTTATCATGCAGGGCAAGCTCAGGTTGTTGTCCTGTCTCTGTTGGGAGGACCCTTGAGTGGTATCTCCTATGCCCAAGCAGACCTGCAGAGAACCCTGTCCAAACTGATGGTCATCTGAGACACGGAACTTCATGATAAGAAGGTGTCTTGGAGGATAACTAGCAAGTCTTTCACTTTATAGAGGGGGAAACTGAGTCCTCAGCGATCAGCCACGTAGATTCTGTGTTGTAGAGACTTGAGGATGTGTCTCATCTCCTTATCTGAACAGCAAGTTCCCATGCTGCGAACGTCTCACCCTGACCCTCACCGTATTTTTTAGGAAGTGAATGGGGCTTTGAGAAGGACAACCTCACTGTTTTGCCCATTTCTGAGATGGAAAATCAAGGAACATTGCCCCCATCTCCACCCCAGGAATCTATATGCCCCTCCCATAGGCAAGATGGAAGCTAGACCAGAATGTGCAGCTTGTGCTTCTTGCGGGGATGGTGAGGACAGATGAGGGCAGGGAGACAGCATTCCTAAACCCAGCCTTTTGACCCAAGAGGCAGGGACTCCAAGGCTGTAGAATGGGAGGAACTGTGGGAGGAAAAGCACTGGGCAGAAGGTTTCAGTCAAATGCACCTGCAGTTATTAGCTATGTGACTTGGGCATAATGCCACCTGTGAGCCCCCATTTTCCTCACTGGGACAGTGAACTCACCAATAGGTTTGAGTTGTTGCCCTCCCAGAACTGTTGCATGAATTGAATGAGGTGCCTTGCTTAACTGTACTGAATACTGGGGAAGCCTGCTTAAATGGATGACAGACTTTTTATCATTAGCAAGCTGCCACACTCCCCACTCATCACTCCAAGGCAGACCATTGCATTTTCTTTCATTCTGATAAACTCCTTGAGTTGAAGAGAAATCAGACTCCCCGTAACTTCTGCTCCACAGTTTAGAACAGCCCACCATGAAGCCTTATGTCCTTCAGGACATTCTGCCCTGTTCACTTGGATTTCTCTCCTCCCTGCAAAGCATCATCAGCTTCCTCCTCTGACCATGTTTTGCACTTCCTTGCTTGTCACTCCTCTTTAAACACTTGTCCAAATTGTTTGTGGCCCATCCTGTATTACGCCCAGGGCAGATGCAGTAGCCCAGCCCAAGCCCCGGAGACCATGGCCTCCCTGATGTGGTGTCTGTGCCTCTTCTCCAGGCAAGTGGCTGTGACAGTCTAACTTTACGGAAGGGTGAACTCAGTGACATTGGCTGAACTGCTGGTGAACACGGGAAAAGCCCTTCTGGACCTCTTATCTCTCTCTTCTTGCCAGAGGAAAACCATGTCCCATTTGTCCTGTTTGAGCACTATCAGGCCTATAGCCATAATCTTTTACACCGTAACATAACTTTGCCAATGCCAATATTATATGCCCTTTTTTTTTTTCTAGAAAAACTTAATTGGGATTTTAAATGCATTTGGGGGATGAGCTGCATTTCTGTTTGCCTCTAAAAACAATGAGAAGGAAAACAAAGTATGATCCTATTGCCAGAAAAATGGAGCCAAATCTGAAATTAATTTACAAAGTCATTAGTATTTTCCATTTGTGACCCCCAAAATGAATGTAGGTGCAGTTCCTTGCAATTAACTGCAAATTAGGAAAGGGTTGGGAGGATGTTTTAGGGACCAACACACAGAACTGTAGCAGAAGCAGATGGGGGAATGGAACCAAGAATTGCCTTGGTTTTCACTCAAGGCCGTGGTTTGGGAGAGTAGTGCCGACTCAAATATTCCCCAGAAGAGAGCACTTTTTCAACAATCTGAAAAGTGGCAGGGACCTTTGGAATGATCTGTTTTAACCTTTTCATTTTCTGAATGAGGCAACTGAGAGATTCAGGAAGGGTAAGCGACTTGCCTGAAGTCACATAGCCAGGAAGGTCAGAACCAGGACTAGAGCTCTGCTTCTGACTCCCTGGCCAGTGCTCCAGCTGCCACTGCCCCCCTCTCTCCTGGGTGCTTGTCTGCTTGTGCCTTTAATGTTCAGCACTTGAGATATTTTCACGTTTAGCACCTTCACGTTTAGCAGTACTCCTCATTAGAGAAAAATGGGATGATGTGGGCAGAGTCACCCACAGAGTCACTCCAGGTTTCAGATGTGCTGGTGCTTACCGAGTGCCACAGGGAGAAAGTGGTGGTTTCTCCCTTCCCTTAAGAAACCTGGTTATTTCCAAGGCTCAACCCCTGCAACGCCCCACCAAGCCAGTCCCCCACCACTGCACGTTGAGAATCTGCTGCTCTGTGAATGAAATTGGCCTGGGGTTAATGAGTGGTGAATGTGTGTCGGTGTTTGGTATTTGCAGCAGGAGCTCTTCTGCGATTCCCTAAGCTCAGATGAACGGGGCCTTTAAGATGCCATCCAGCCATCGGAGAGATGCAGGAAAGGCCTTTTGAAATGCTGTTTCCCCTGACCCATTTGGGGTGAGGCCCTGTGATGTCATTTCCCCAGTGGTGTGTGTGAGAGAGCAAGCAGCACTAAGAAAAGCCACTGCTGAGAGTTCACAGTCCTTGCTTCAGTGTTGTCTTATGCTCAGGGCGCCTTAAAGGGCTTACAGCGACCCTACCTCCAGCTTCTCCAGCTCCCTTTCCTTGGCAAACACTTGACCCATCCCAGCCCCTTGGGCTTTCTTTCCTCCTTCTCTGCTACCACATACTGTGGGTGTTGGGAAATTACTAAAGGCGCGACTCTGGCTCTCAAAGACTCTGAAGTCCAGGATCAAGAAGAACTGTGTTTACACGGAGTTGTCAAGGATCATTCTGCCAATGATAACCTATTAGCGTGCAACTCTGTGCCAGGTCCTGCTCTGGGAGCTTTATGTGTGCTGTTGCCCCTCACACTCACGGCAGAGGTGAGACAGAATGCTGAGAGATTTCTGCAGACAAGGAATCTGAGGTTTAAAGAGGCAATGTTTGATGAGCCACTGAGGGGTGGGGCTGGGATTGGAACCGAAGCTGGCTGCCCTTCAGCCCCCAGGGTCCTGCTGGGGAGATGTGCCCAGGGGGTCCTGTGCTGGGAGAGTGGAAGCAGGAGTGTCACTGGGGGCTTTGTCCTGGGAGCTGGGCAGGTGCTAGGGACAGAGCTGACCTGGTTTTGGAGCCACAGGAGAGAAGATGGCCGGGAAGAGCTGTGTTTGGAAGGTTCCTTTCTGTGCCAGGGGTCAGCAATCTGGGTTCTAGCACTGAGAGGGGCAAAACGTGGGTTTGTAGGGGAGAGAGGGTGACCCCCAGTGAGGGTAAGAAAGATCAGCTCCAGTGAGCTCTTCTCACCCTGGGTCCCAGCCTGTACCAAAAATCCAGGGGCAGCCCCCGGGCCCAGCCTGCCCCCTTCACAGTCCCCTGACTGCTTGAGGCTGTGGGCCAGTGGCTTTGCCCCTTGGAAGCTTGGTTTCCTCATCTGGGACAGAAAGGGGTCAAAACACCCTTTTTCATTGTTAAGATTAGATAATTTGAGAGCCAAAACTTCTTGCAGGGTGCCTGGTACCAAGTAGGCCCTCTCTAAATAAATAAATGATAGTTTTCATTTTCCCTTCCACTTAATTGTTTTTTTTTTTAAAAGAAACTTTTCTTCCCTGTAATAACAAATTTCAGAAGACAAGTTAATACATTGCTGTGTATACTCTCAGGCCAAGAATTTCCTCAGTGTTTACATACCAGAGCAGTACTTTGAACTTTGATTTTCTCCTCTGCCTCTGTGCTGGTTCAGACACCCTCTCTAAGATGCCAGAAGCATTGCCCTGCCTTGGCCTGTTGGTGGTGGGGTATGTGTGTGTGTTTTCATCGTATTATAAAAATGTGAAACATTTGAATTACGGGCAAGTGGTATTCTACCAGATTTAATAAACGTTAATATTTTCCATATTCACATCAGGTATTTGTAACATCTCTTTCTTTACTAAAAATAAAAACCTTCTGCTGAAGACCTCCTGTTACTCCAACCCCTTCCCCCTTCTTCTCGCTCCCGTTTCACAGGTGTTTACTCTCTTTTAAATTGGTGTGTGTCCTTCCCAGCTAGAATTTTGTAGTGTATTATTTGTAAAGCCAAATAACCCCATTGCAATGTGTTTGAACCACCAAAGCAAATGATCAGCTTTTGGGAAAAGAAGGCTGAATATCCAAGGCCAGATCAGTGACTCGAGATCACAGAACAAACCTAACTGCTCTCAAATTGAAATCTCAAAATTATAAATTCATTGCCTTTGACTTAAAACTTGGAACTTTCAACCCTGCATAATTGCAGATACATTAAAGATTGTGCCATCTTGAGCTCCCAGGGTCATCTGAACCTTTCATGTGAGGAAACACATCCCAGAGTCAGTCATTCTTTTTTTTTTTTTTTTCTTTTCGAGTTGGAGTCTTGCTCTGTCACCCAGGCTGGAGTGCAGTGGTGCAATCTCGGCTCACTGCAACCTCCGCCTTCCGGATTCAAGCAATTCTGCCTCAGCCTCCTGAGTAGCTGGTATTACAGGCGTGCACCACCACACCTGGCTAATTTTTGTATTTTTTAGTAGAGACAGGGTTTCGCCATGTTGGCCAGGCTGGTCTCGAATTCCTGACCTCAGGTGATCTGCCCACCTCAGCCTCCCAAAGTACTGGGATTATAGGCATGAGCCACTGCACCCGGCCCAGAGTCAGTTATTCTTAGAGCAGGTGTTTTGGCTTTTGTCTTTAATGCTTCCCTCCCCACTTTAACATAACTGTAATATATAATTATTGTGGAAAATTTAGAACACACGGAGAAGTAAAGAGTGAAATTGCTGACTGCCCTATTACCCCAACCTCCACCCCATAGAGATATTTTCTCCCCATCCCCCCAAGGGCGGAGGATGGAGATCCCTGGGCTTCTCCAGGTGGGGAGTGGTACCATGGTCTCTTCAGGTTTCGTAGCGGACAGGCCCCATTGACCATAGGATATGTGTCCCCAAGGTGGTTAGAGGCCATCACCTGCCTGAGGTCAGCTCAGTGGGCAGGGCTGGGCATCTCCTGGTGGTCTACCCACCATGCCTGTTCATCAGGCTGGGGTCTGACTTCTTTCTGGTGTCTGGTGCTGATCAGGCAAGGTGACAAGTGCTCAACAGAGGAGTCCTGGTTCCTTCAAGGAAGCTGGGAAGTGTAAGACGGAGCAGGCTGTGTTTGTGGTTTTTGCCAAGGCTTGACTTTTGACCACTTTTCTGAAAAAGGACAAGGGTGTTTTTTTGTTTTGTCATTTTTTTTCCCAGTAGATGTTCCTATTTGGTTCACAGATATAAACACTTGAACCAGGTGATATCAGCACTGCAAGTCGATTTAGTACCACAGCCATTTTCTGTGTACCAATATGAAGCTGTTCCTTCATAAGTTCTTCCTTTTCGCTTTTTTAAACCGAAATTATTTTCATTAGGATCACTACCTTCCCATGTGCATTTTACCACAAAATTTGGTTCTGATTCTGTTGGCTTGCTTGCTGTTAGTACTCATGTTAGCTTCTGCCATTCTTTCCACCACTGTCCTGGGTAAAATTTTGCATATCTGAGTTGTTGGATTCTTTCATCAGTTTTTGGTTAGTGACTTTCATGGTCTGCAGTTTTAGTTGGTTTCAGTTTTATTTTGTGTTGAAGTTTTTTCTATGAGGTTTGATTTTTTCAGGGTCAGTTTTTAAATGTAGCAAGGAGTGTGCTTTTTCAGTTTGCTTATTATTTTCAACAAATGTTTTTGGTGGGTAATTTTACCTTTGTTGATCACCAGCTTTGTTTGGGGTGCATCATTTCTCTCAAGCCGAATTTTCTCTGGTAATCTGGCCAGAAGGCCCAGAGGGTCAGAATGGCAGGTCAAAATGTCTTGCTGCTTTCTTGAAGAGTTTGAAACAAGCTTGCAAAGTACTGTCCTCCCTTTGGATTTCTCCTGTCTGGGTGTTGCCAGGGCTCTTCTGTTAGCGACAGAGAAAATAGGAGGTACTAGAATTCGGACTTCTAGGAAGGGTTGTATTGTCCTTATCATCAGAATCCCTCCCTCCCGTCCCTGTGACCTCCCAACTTCACAAACATGTCTTGCCTGCACCCTAGGCAAACGTGGAAAGGCGCAGCTCTGGTACACCGGAAAGCACGGTGGATGGGGAGGTAGGAGCCCCGTGCCGGGACATGTCTTTTCTCTTTCTTGAACTCGTCTCCCCACCCGTCCACAGGGTTGCTGGCCAGAGATCTGTCAGAGTTTTTCCGGGCTTCTCTTTCTCTGGGTGGGGATGTGGACTCTTAGGATGTCAGGAAGCAACTGTAGGAAACCCCCTGTGTGGGTGAAGCAGAGGCGTCACTCAGGGCCCTCTGCCTGGTTCTGGGCCCTGGGACCCTGCTCCCCACCCTTGAACCCCCCCTCCCCCGGCCCCAGGATGGAGCTTGCTTGCCATCGCAGTGGATCTGCGGAAGAGGGTTCCAGAGTGTGGGGAGAGCATGCTGGGGAGGGGAGCTATTTGTTCCTTTGCAGTCATCGCTGTACTGAGCGGTTCCCTGGGACAGTTGAACCCAGGGGAACTGAATTCATCTGTGTAAGTAAACATCCATCTCCCCTTAAAGGAAAAGCCCCTGCTCAGCCTCTCTGGGCAGCTGGAATGCTGCTCTGTGGGTCTGGGCATTTGTTCCTTCTTTCTTTCTTCCTTTGATTTCTTGCTGTCTCCTTCAATTAGGCCTGTGACTGTTTTCACATGGCTATTTGTATATACAAGCCATGCCAGGCATCATAATTTGTGTTTGTCTAGATCAATAAGAGCAGCTTTAACCAAAAAGTCCAGCTGAGAATTTATAAATACCCCTCACCTCCTCCCCTCCCTGGAAGATGTGAAAACACCATCCCATTAACCCTCCAAAGCAGTTGGTTGACTTGATCAGGGAAGATGTGAAATATAATTTCTTTGAATGTGCTTTCTCTTTACTCTTTTAGAGGAATTTGATCAGTGTTTAAGGAACTGTAGCCGATTCCCAGCCCACTTCAAAGCAAAAGCCCTTCACTGTGCCTATTTGCAAAATTACCTTTGAGAGACTGAAGTGTCGGAAATGCATTTAGACACAGATTGTGCCTTATATTAGCTCTCCGTTGCCCCATAAAATGGGCTTGGGCGTATCTGAGGCAGCTACCAAAGGAAACTTAAAAACAGATTCTGGCGGCAGCGATTCTTGTGTTCTGTGCTCACTGTGGAAAAGAAGGGGGCTAGAGATTTAAGTTTACGTGGATCTTGAGGATTTTAAGAACCAGATTTCTTCTCTTTGCTCACATTAGGGGAAAAAAAATAAACCTCAGATGCCCCGTGATATCTCGTTACGTCAGGTTTTCCTATAAAATGTCAAGACGGCAATATTGGGTTTCCTGGCTTGCTTTTCCCCACTGTGTCTGCTCTTGCCAGAATTTTTATTAGGGGGAGGGGAGCATTCTCTACCCCTCCTCCCTCAATGAAATCATTTCTTCCCTAGCCTTTAACCCTTTAAAGTTTGGGAAGGGAATACTTTGATTTTAGGGTTAAATAGAAAACTTCCCTAATGACTGTGGCTGGAATTAAGGTGTACTTAAGGCTGTAGCAGCCCTGGTGGGTCCTGGGCTGACTGGGTGCTAGGGTTTGGTATGGAAAGCAGCTTGCATCACCTGCTTTTCTTCCCATGCCTGTGCCTTCCCCAAGCTCCCCCTCCAAAGCCAGGTACGATTCCAGCTATGTTAAAAGGCCCTGGGAAATGTTAACTGATCAAAAATGCTGGGTAAGTAGAATTATTATTATTTTCACCCTGACCAACTTCAGTCAGATTAGCATATCTGCTGTCACCAGGTATGGCACAGGCATGGGTGGAAGCTGTGCTTGGAAAGTGAATGTGCTTAGGCCAGGTGTGGTGGTTCATGCCTGTAATCCCAGCACTTTGGGAGGCCGAGGTGGGTGGATTACTTGAGGTCAGGAGTTCAAGACCAGCCTGACCAACATGATGAAACCCCGTCTCTACTAAAAAAAAATACAGAATTAGCCAGGTGTGGTGGCACATGCCTGTAATCCTAGCTACTTGGGAGGCTGAGGCAGGAGAGTCACTTGAATCTGGGAGGCAGAGGTTGCAGTAAACCGAGATGGCACCATTGCACCCTAGCCTGGGCAACAAGAGTGAAACTCTGTCTCAAAAAAAAAAAGAGAAAGAAAAGTGAATGTGTTTGCTGGAAGCTGTGCTTGATTAAGTGAATGTGTTTGATCCAAGAGGGCAGGGGATTCTGGAAGAGACATTAAGTACAGATTGATGAGTGTCTTGTCTCACCGCAAAAACCTCCTTTCTCTCTTCCTTCCTAGTCCCCACTGAAAATGGAGTGGTGATAGCTTAGTTCTCACTTTGGTTTCAGGCAAGAGAAATGGTACCCAGGAGGTAGAGTTGAGTAGAGACTCCTTTAGCTCTCTTCTTTTTTGTAACTTCTCTTTATTCCACCGTTCTCTCTTTACTTCTGCCTACCTTAGCAGCATGCTGCAGAATAAACTCTGCTAGGAGGAAGTTTGAAATCTCCAGGCTGAGAAACTATGCAGAGAGCAAATGACCTTCTGAGGGCTCTGGGTACAGAATCCTTGGTATGACAGGTGGGTCTAGAGCCGGCAGAGACTCAAGGCAGCCTGACGGGACAGTGAGAGTGAAAGGGAACGCTATTAATAATGACACCAGGTCAACACATGCGAACCCAACTGTCCTGAACAAACGGGGGTTTGTGGTTGCGCTACAAAGCCCAGGCTTCAGTCTCTTCGAGTTCTGTTTTGATTTGGAAGGAGTGACGCCTTCCCCTTTGGAAGCTTAGGCTAGGGTTGCAAGCTGAGGTGTTCACAGGGACAGACAGAGTGTGGGAAATGGGGCCTGGTGTAAGGAAACGGAGCAGAACTTGGGGTTCATTCATAGTCTAAAGGGGGCATTGGCAAGTCGGCATCAGACAGTAGCGCTTGTTGCCAGATCTTCTGAGTTTTTTTCAAGAGAAGCCAAAAATCAAGATTTACACTCAAAATCTCCCAGTTTGTAAAAGTTGGCAACCATTTAAAAATTTTAAAAACGCTCTGCAGGCCAAGCACAACATCTGTGGGCAGTGGGCAGCTGCCTGTTTTTGACCTCCAGCCCAGACCGATTAATTGATGGCTGTCTTCTGGGTCTCCCAATTCCGGCAACGGGAAGTTTCTTAAGGAAGTTGCCTGGGCTGACCACAAGTGAGGTGAGGAAGTGGAAAGGGAGCTTGACTTGGCTTCAATTGATCATTTGCACAATAAATATTTATTGAGCACCTGTTATGTTCAACGTACTATCTGTGTTGTGCCATGTTTCCTAGTCTACATTTTGGGATGAGCTGTGTCTTCCTCATGCAGGTGGACTCTTTATGCCCTGCACAGGGATGGTTCCATGTTTCTCACTGAGATTATGGCCAAGATGGATGCAGTGGGAGGAACTTCAGTGGGGGAATGTTGGGGAAAGACCTGGGTCCGATTCTCAGACCCTGCAAAGTTCATTGTATTTCAGCTTAACCCAGCGGTAGTCCCCAGGATGAGACAGTCTTCAGCTGAGGAAAGCCCTGGGGATTTGGAAGCTAGAGCAGAGAGAGTCCAGCCAGGGACCCTTGTCTGGCAGTCCCTGAAGGCCGTACCAGGACCAGGCGGCAAAAATCACAGAAGAACAGCCTCCATTCAGCTCCATACATGGCAGAACTTTCTAACAGAGCTCTGTACCTTGTGGTTGTTGGACTGGATGATCTGTAAGCTGTTTTTCATTACCTGGAAAGTCTGATACCTTGAGTCCACCCCCCATACACCCATTAGACTCCTGAGTCTTAAATCTGCTCTGGTTCATGGCTTACCTCCTGCAGCTGAACTTGGGGTTGAGTGCCCCAGAAAAGCCGATATAAACTCTTAAGTTGAGGCCAACTCAGTTTGCCTGGGGATGAGGTGGGGTGGTATGGGGGAATAAAGGCTTCTCTAATGCTGTGAGGTGTCATTCATGTTTTCCATTCTCCTGCTCTCTGAATTTAAATTAGGGTCAATCATACAAACCTCACAGGCTTGTTCAGTCAACAAAGGCACAGAGAGCTTAAGTCACTTGCTCAAGGCCACGTAGTGAGGCAGTGAAGAGCTGGGGCCTGGACCAGCTCATCTGTCATCCCCCGCTCTTTTACCCCCTTTCCTAAACTGTTAGATTTTAATTTCCTTTTGGTATATTCATTCTTTTATGTGTCTCCTCCCCACACCCCCCCCCATTGTTTCTAGAACTGTCAGTGTTCAAATGTTTAATAGCTAGGTTTTTTTTTCCCCCGTACACTTGGCCAGAAGTAGGAATTCATCACCATCTGTGAACATTTACTGTACCTCCATGGTTTGCGTGGAATTGTACTAGAAACACTCAACCCCGGGGCTTTGTTGGCAATAAACTAGGTCTTTCTGCAGAACTTTTGAGGACAAATCACCAACGGGTTGGAAAGCATTTCCTTCAGGAATGGCGAAACTCTATTTTTCACCTTGTTAATGCTGCTCCCACCTTTGTTTCTCCCCTAGTGTCAGTCTTAAGTGTGTTAAGTGCTTTTTTCTGCTCAGTGTCCTAGATAAGAGGTTTCCAAATGATGTCCCCTGATCTGTACCCCACCCCCAATTCTCAGGCTTCTGGATAGACAGAGAATGGACATCTGGTTTGTTTTGGAATGACGGGCTAGACTAGAGGCGTCCAGAGGCCTGGTAACGGCAGAGGCTGCTGGCATCTTAAGACATTCAGAAACCACTGTGCTAAATAACAGTGGAGCTATATTGATCTCAACATTTCAAGGAGAAAAGAGCTTGTGAAATAGGCTTGTGATGTTTGTGATAAGGGCCCTGTGGGGCAGCTGGTGGGCACCCCATGTAGGGCTGGAACACAGGGACGTGATCCCGTGTGCAGGAGACAGCTCCAGCCTCTGCATACCCGTCGGCTCACTCCTGGGTTGGAACATCCTCCTCATTTTCTCTGGCATGTCCTTTTGCTCAGTGAATCATTCCCGGCCAGGCCAGACGTCCTTGCTGGAGAGCCAGCTCTCTGTGCACCAGCCTTGTGATTCTCTAATGCCAGCTTGAAATTTGGTGACCCACCTTGGGATGCTTTGCCTGTCAAGGTTTTTCAATGATGAATGGTTGTTATGAGCATGTCAGCCAGAATGGTACTTTTCAAGTCATTCAGTAATAGATCTGTATGATTATTTTTTGCACAAAGAACTAAATAGCTAAGATACTATTGTGGCAGATATGCCATAAGTACCTTTTCAGTGAAATCTTTAGTGTACATATTTGTCACACTGTATTAGAACATACTAAGGCAGCTCATTAATGTTTCAGTATTTAGAGTTTGTCATGCAGTGAGCAAAGGCAGACACCTTTGACACAGTCTATTGGAGCAAAATATGTCTAGGCTTTTGCTTGCTTTTTTCATTTTTAAATCCACATTTCCATCAGAATTTTAGAGTTGTCTGTTTGGAGGCAGAGTCTCACCCTGTAGCCCAGGCTGGAGTACAGTGGCCTGATCTCAGCTCACTGGAACCTCCGCCTCCCAGGTTCAAGTGATTCTCATGCCTCAGCCTCCCAAGTAGCTGGGACTACAGGCATACACCACTACGCCTAGCTCATTTTTGTCTTTTTAGTAGAGACTGTTTTCACCATGTTGACCAGGCTGGTCTTGAACTCCTGGCCTCAAGTGATCCACCCACCTCGACCTCCCAAAGTGGTGGGATTACAGGCATGAGCCACTGTGCCCAGCCTAGGGAGTTTTTTTGTTTTTGTTTTTTGAGATGGAGTCTCGCACTGTCGCCTGGGCTAGAATGCATAGCGTGATCTCGGCTCCTGCCGCCACACACAGATCATAATGTGATCTGCAACCTCCGCCTCCTGGGTTCACATGATTCTCCTGCCTCAGCCTCCTGAGTAGCTGGGAGTACAGCCTGCTTTGGCCTCCCAGAGTGCTGGGATTACTGGTGTGAGCCACTGTGCCCTGCCTTTTTTTTTTTCTTTAATGTTTGTATTGAGGTATAATATGCAATAAAAGGCACATATTTAATGTGTGCAATTTGATGAGTTTGATATTTGTATATGCCCATGAAACCATCACCAGTCAAGATAATGAACATGTCCATCACTCCTCTAAAACTTTCCTCCTGCCTCTTTGCAATTTCACCATCTTGTTTGCCTGCTGCCCCCATCCCTAGGCATCCACTGATCTGCTGTTATTATACATTAGTTTGCATTTCCTAAAATTTTATATAAATGGAATCATACTATATGTATGACTTTTGTCTGATTTTTTTTTTTATGCAGCATAATTATTTTCAGATTCATCCATCTTTTTGCATGTTTTAGTAGTGACTTTTTGTGGTTGGGTGATATTTCTTTTTGTGGATATAAAGGGAGGGCTGTTGATCTTCAGGGATTATTTATTTTCATTTTAGAAGTTTCTCCTGAAGTAGTATTTTGTTTTTGAAAATGTGCTTTGAAAGAAATTTGTTTAGAATTCATTTGGCTCTAAAATCCACGTAATTAATGATTTAATGAGTTAAATAGTGATTTAACTATATAAATATAGTTTGCTACCATGTTTGCTATGTGCCAGGCTTGATGGTGCTTGTAGGGCACAGAAGAGGTTCCTGTCCTAGCCAGTGGTTGATGTGTTCAGGAGGGCCTATCAGTAGTGCACTAGTGCACCATATCCTACATGTGATAGAGCTGCCGTGTTCTTAGACACAAAGACAGCTGTTATGCTGTCTTTGCAAAAATGTTGAGGTCTTGCTTTCCACAGGCTTGTGGCCTGATGCACGTTTCCAGTTTTGCACAATGTCACAGCAGATATCTCTTCCACGCCCTTGGTTTTTCACAGCCAGGCATGGGGCTGGAATCTCAGAGCTGTGGTTGCTGTGGTTCTCTGATTCCTGCTCAGAGGATTGCGTGATGGGGGCTGGAGTGCAGGCAGGAAGTTAGCCTCGTGGATTCCCTCATCCTCACAAAGCCAGGCGCACAGGGAGGGGTTGGGGGTAGGGGGTTGCCATGGGAATTTCTTCCCCAGCCAGAGAGCCAGAGTGGAGTGTGTTGCTGGGGAGTTGGAAATGTACCCTCTTTTCCATGTCCATTGTTCAGTTACGTTCTCCTGAAAGAAGTCTTCTTACTGTGTGTAAGAAAAATCAGTAAGCCTCTGATAAATAGTCAAAGACTGTCAGAAAAGGGACCTTGGAAATATCTGGTCCAGCCTGCCCATTTTATAGGTGAGGAAGCTGAGGCTCAGCAAGCAGGAGTGACTCAGGAATAAGCACTCATAGCACAGCTGGGACTTGGGAAACCCAGGCACTGCTTTAGACCTTCATTTTCACAATCCACGAAGTGGGGAGTTTGAAGAAGGCTTGGCAAAATTTGATAGACCTGGGAAAGAGATTGTTAATCTCTCATTCTGTGCTCAAGGATGCTGTGCCATTTAAAAAACAAAAACAAAAAACAGAAAAGAAAGACAAAATAATTCTCCCAGATGATGTTTCTAGAATGTTCTGACATCTTACAGTGTCCTGACCTTGCACAAGCTTGTTCCAGTAATAACGTTAAAATTCAGGAGTGGATGTTCGGCAACATCATTGGGCAGGATTTTCTGGTTCGTGAATGAAAGGTTATGGGTGACACTGTATGTCAGTGTGGCACTTACCGGTTTATGAAGGGCCTACATGTGCAATCTCTACAGGAACCACTTCCCACGTGGCCCCTTTATACCAATGAGGAAATTGGCCCCCGGAGATGAGGCACTTGGCCTGAGGTGGCCCAGGTGGTAAGGAGAGGAGCCAGCTTTCCAATGCAAGTCCCAATTTCCAGTCTCCTGTTGTTTCCACCGTGTCTCCCTGCAAGGCAGCTGGGGCACGCAGAACAACAGCTTGACACAGTGGGAAGAAGCTGGGCTTTAATGTTTAGAGTTCAGAGTTCAGCTCTGCTCCCCTGCCTGCTGGGTGACCTTGTGGAATACTCCTAACCTCTCTGAGCTTCATTGTCATCTTTTGGAAGATGAGGCCCTGTCCTACAGGATTAAAGTATTTAAATATAGAGTGCTTACCATAAAACTTGCTTCTAGGAAGCAACTGGTCAGTGTTAACTCCTTAATGAGGCTGAAGTAGACATGGTAAAACTAGTTGTGGAAAGAGAGCCTATAAAGCAAAACTGAGGACACATTTACATATACCAAGGGGTGCCCAGCCCTGTTCTTCCTGCACGTAGAATCTTAAATGTTTCCTAGATTGAGCCATTAATCTTTGATTTTTTGCAAAGGAAGTTAAGACAGAGATACTCACCAAGTGCCTTGCACATAGTAGGCCTGTAGTAAACACAGACTGGATGATCAACTGCTTTTTGGAGGAGCAGAGAGTATGCCTACACATCATTTGAATAAAATGTGACAGCCTGCCAGAGACCAGACTTTGAAGGTTATAGGCCCAGGGCACGTGGCCAGAGCAGCTGCCAGTGGAGGTGCGGCCTAGAGCAGGTAGTGTGGAGGCTGGAGGGGGCTGTTCCATGGCACCAGGGTTGAGTGGGAGTCAGTGCAGACTTAGGAGAGGGAATGTGTGTTGGGGGATGGGGAGCGGGGAGGGACTTCTCTCAGACACTTATATGGAATCTCAGGTCATACAGAGACATTGTCTCTGTGTTTTATATTTTCCTTTGAGGACATCTCCATTTAAGTAGCTGATGCTCTGAGCGGGGAGAGAAGAATGAGCCTTTTCCTTCTGTTAGAGCCTGTAGCTGCCTCTTCAGGTTCAGACTTTAAGGTGTATGGGGACAAAGTTGGGTCAGTGTTTGTAGAAAAAAGGCTCTTTCTCCATTTCTCCCTCCTGCTTAATCCAAGGAGCAGAGAGCACCAGGGAAACTCGGAAGTAGCGGGGGTGATTTGGGAGCTAGATGGGGCCTGACATATGAAGCTGCTACCTGGTTATAGCCAGGCAGAGTTGGAAGGGTGTCCTTTGGCGGGGTGAGAAGAGAGCAGCCTCCAAAGATTCCCCTGCACCCCGCCAGGCCCTGCCAGGGGCCCCTCCCACAGTTCTTTGCTCCTTCCACGGAGCCTGTTTGAGAATTCAGTGATTCACTTCCCGTCGTCAACTCTTGTTTAACGTTCCCCTCCATTGTTACCAAACAATCCAGGCCCCAGTGATGTGTGGTGTTCTGAGAGTGGAGGAGGGAAGAGAGAGAGAGCCAGAACTGTTTACAGAGCCCGGGAGATGGGCCCAGGCTTGACAGCCTGGCCGACTTGAAAGACAGGCTGCAGTGGAGTGTGGCCCCAACAGCTGGGTGTGTGCAGGGTGGGAAATGCCAGGCACAGCCGCTCCTCCACAGAAACCACTCTGTTCTTTCTGCTCTTGATGGAAGCTCCTGCCCTTTATTGTGGTGTTAGCTTCTTTGTTCAGTTACACCAACAGCTGAGTTTTCTATTTGGGGCCATAATTTTGGGGTCATGATTCCTGGAGTAGAAAAAAAACAACATAGGAGCTCACTCAGAAGGATCCCTGGGTAAATGCCATCCTTTCCTGGGCCCCAGTTTCCTCACGTGTTCAGGGGGAAAAGAAGGTGGTGGTGAAATGCCCCCCCACCAGCTCCAAAGTCCTGTGGTTCTGAGGCTGGAATATTCTGCAAAAGGACATTTGCACACCACCCTCCCACTGCCCCCGCCCCAGTGTCGTGTCCAGGTCCAGTTCTACCAGCCACAGATGTGAGCATGTCTGGAACCTGTCTACCTGTCTCATTCATTCCATGACCTCTGATTTTTGAGGTCAGTAATTCTGCAGCCTCCCTCACCTTTCTGGTTTAAAGCAACCTCCTCTCTCAGGAAGTTGTTTGAAATCAATTTAATTCCTTTATATCCCACATGACAGCTACGACTGCCACTGTTTAGTTGATGTTGGCATCGGGTTTGGGGCTTACTTGGCTTTTGTGTTTGCTTCTAACCTGCAGAAAGAGTCAAAGTTCTGAAGTTTTCTCTCTCATCCTTTCTGTTTGTTGCTCCATGTACAGTAGGGAAGAGGAATTTTTGTTGGTAGTCCACATTTTTGATTACTTATTTGCTCTGCTGCTATATTATGATTCAGGTTTTCTCCAAGGCCCTAGGTGCCTAAAAGCATTGAAGGAATGAGAAGTGTAGACACAGAACACCTTTAAGCCACTTCTCCCTGCAAATTAGTGTATTTCACAGGTATTTGGAATGCTAGAAGGTACTAGAAGGTGAGAAGACACTAGAGATCCGTTGAACCCATCATTTTTTAAATGAGATAATCCATACCTAAAGACTCCTCCATGAGTCGGTAGCACAGCCAGAGGGAGGACCACACACACCACTGTCATCTAATGAGCGGCCAGGGCTCCAGTCCATCCCCAGTGTGGGCCATATATCTGTGTGCTTTCTCCTCTATTAAATCCAACACTTGATAAAAATCTCCAGTTAACAAATATTTGTTGAGCAAGTTTATTGCAAATCGCTGTATTTAATGTCTGCCTACAACCTTAGCCACAGATGACTCTCTCTCCCTGGTATGGCAAGTGGGCAGAGTTTCCTCATTCAAAAACATTTTAGCTTCCTGCACTTCCCCGCTGGTTGCTTTCGCCTAACTGGCACCTGTGGCTGTCATTCCCCTGCTGTTTTTAATTGCACCTCTCAAGACCAGCTGATTGCTTAAAGAACATTTCTGGTATTGGGCCCATGGCAGTAATGTGCGTCTGTGGATCCCTTTGCTATGAGGCTTGACTTCTTGATCGGGTTCACAAGGCTGGTGGGCAGCCTGAGATCTTTGCTTATTTCCTACGTCTTCTGAAAGGTACTATGAAGCTTACCAGTTGCTGATGCATGCTATCAGCTAATAATTCCATTACCATTACTATTTTCTGAGCAAATGTGACCTGCAAGCCCCTTGCTCCATCCAGGATGCAGGCAAAGTTAAGCTAGGTTTCCTTTCCCTCAAGGAGCTCCTGGCACTGTTGGGAAGGGAAGTCAGAAACACACAGAAGTCACTTCATCATACCAGGCCTTTGGTGCTAAATGATGATGAATTTGAAGAGTGCGGGACAGTGGGGATGGTGAACTGTAAGAGTTCGAGGAGGGGAGGATGGAGAGAGGTCATTCTTAGCAGAAAGCCACAGAGTGGGTTACTGTTTGAGCTGGAAGATAATTGGACCTCCAAGGGCTCTGTCCCCACCTGCACCTCAGCGCACTATGCTGGTGGCCAAGAGTGCAGGAGCCTCACATTCAGATACTGTGGCTGCAACATTTTACCTCCACTACTTGGGCCTGTTCAGCATTTTGAGTTTCTATGCCTGTAAATTAGGCCTGTCTAGGAAGTGGGGGTGAGGTGGTGGGTGGGCAGGTGCTCTGAATCTCAGCTGGGACTGGGTGGGCTGATACCGGGGAGAGTTGTAAGTATCTAGGACCCAGCTGGAGGACGCCTCACCTGGAAGCCTTTGCTTGTTCCTGATTGTAGCTGTTTTAGGGATGCAGCTTTCAGACAAGGGCCACTTAGTTGATGAGGCCGGCTTAATCGAGGAGGGCTGTTGCCACCCTGACATTGTTAAGTGTGGGCCTGGCTTCTCTGAAGTCCTCCTTTCTTGCTTGTGTGGAATTCCTGTTTTCCTGCCCATAGGGGTTCTTTGCTGTCTTAGGTGAATTGCCCCAATGAACCAGAACCTTTTTTTTTAGGTACAATAGGAGGTCTGTACCCTTAGACAGAAAGGAATGCTAATTGGCCACTTAACTGTCCTCAGGGTACAGATGCCAGAATATACAGGGCACCCATTCTTTGTTACCATTTGGGATGGAAACTGCTTATATAAGCTTGTAAAGCTTTGGTTCAGAAAGCAAGAGAATGTGTATGGAACGTTAGCAATTGCTGTCATGCAAATGCTGCATTTTTTGCATGTAAAGGTATCTCTTTACCTCCATGGTCCTTTAACTTTTTCAAGAAACATGGTCATTTCCCACCCTTCCTTTACTTCCAGCTCCCCATTCATACCCAACAGTGGCTAACTGAAAGGTTTCAAATCCTGAAGGCTTTGGGGCTTCTTTTAAAAAGAAGGGACTGAGTTGTAAATGTCATAAGACTGAGATGGTTGTAAATGTCCCAACCATACTGTGTGACATTTGCTAGGAATTGTTGTAAAATCACTGGAGTGAGCGCTTGTCCTGAGGCACTGCCTCTCCGCGTGAATGTCACTGAGTCGCCCTGAGTCGCCCGGTTGACCCGTTGCATGTTATGCAGCACTTGTGACATTGTTTTATCTCTCTAGCCGGTGACTCATAATTAAGGAAGTCAAAACTGTGCAATTAACACAAAACCTCCTCATTTGCCCTCTTCACCTCTCCCCAACCCCCGCCCCCAGTCAGGAATGCCCGCCTGACATTTTCTCTAAGTCTTTGGAAACTTTAAGATTTGTTTTGATAGAACAAGGCCGCCAGTTATCATCGCCTGGTTCCACTTGTTTTACCCCAAAAGTCTGTGAGAATCTTTTCCAGGAAAAAAAAGAAAGAAAGAAAGAAAGTAAATCCCACCCCCAAGCGTGCAGTCTGCCCACGGGAAGTGATTCATGGTGCTCCGATTCGGGCAGACCTGACTGCAGGAGGCGGGAGGCTGGGAACCAGGTCTGGGAAAAGAGGGCAGAGAGAGGATACCCAGACCTAATGGCTTCTGCTCTGTGGAAGAAAGTGAAAAACAGAATGACTAAGAGTCCTGTAATAAGAATTGTTTGTTTTGTGAAGTTGAACTAATAGTGAGGTTTGCCGGCAGATAAGACTTGAGAAATTGCAGTTGTCAGGGGAGGGGACTTTTCCATGTCCTGCTTTTTTTTTTTTTTTTTTTTTTTTTTAAGAGAGCAAAGCTATTTCTCAGTCTGTTTTTTTTTTTGTTTTTTTTTTTTAAGATGGAGTCTCGCTCTGTCGCCCAGGCTAGAGTGCAGTGGCACAATCTCAGCTCACTGCAACCTCCACCTCCCAGGTTCAAGTGATTCTCTTGCCTCAGCCTCCCCAGTAGCTGGGATTACAGGTGCCCGCCACCATGCCTGGCTAATTTTTTTGTATTTTTAGTAGAGACGGGGTTTCACCATGTTGGCCAGGTTGGTCTTGGAACTCCTGACCTCAGGTGATCTGCCCACCTTGGCTACCCAAAGTGCTGGGATTACAGACGTGAGCCACCACGCCAGGCCTTATATCTCAGTCTTAAGACATTCATATATTAGTGGAAGGCCCAGATTTGTGTTTCAGTTCTACCTTGCCACCTCTAAGCCTGTTTTCTTTTCTTTGGAGAAGAGGGTCTAAGATGAGACCATTATCTCACAGTCTCCAATAGCTCTTTCTCCCCATTTTCACTTTTATTTATTTATTTATTTATTTATTTATTTATTTATTTTTTGAGACGGAATCCCTCGCTGTTGCCCAGGCTGGAGTGCAGTGGCGCAATCTCGGCTCACTGCAACCTCCACCTCCTGGGTTCAAGTGATTCTCCTGCCTCAGCCTCCTGAGTAGCTGGGACTACAGGCTTGCACCACCATGCCCGGCTAATTTTTGTATTTTTAGTAGAGACAGGGTTTCACTATGTTGGCCAGGCTGGTCTTGAACTCCTGACCTTGTAATCCACCCACCTCAGCCTCGCAAAGTGCTGGGATTACAAGCATGAGCCATTGCGCCCAGGCTATTTTCCCTTTTTACCTTTCCCTCCAAAGTTAGAGTTTTTGAAAAATATTTGATTTTTTAAAATTGACAAATAATTGTCCGTATTCATGGGATACATAGTGATGTTTTGATACATATTAATGTCATTATGGTGATCACATCAGGTTAATTAGCATCTCCATCCTGTCAAGCATTTATCATTTCTTTGGGTTGGAAGCATTCAATATCCTCCTTCTATTTGAAACTATGTAATATATGAATGTTACTATGTATGTTACTATATAAGCATTCAATATTCTCCTATTTGAAACTATGTAATATATGATTATACATAGTAACAATCATATATTACATAATAATTGTAAACTGTGTAATAATAATATTGTAATATATGCTTGCTAGATATTTGAAGCTATATAATATATTATTGTTAAGTATAATCATCCTACAGTGGTATAGGACACTAGAACTGATTTTTCCTCTTTAGCTGTAATTTTGAGACCTTTAACAAATTTCTCCCCATCCCTCTATTCCCTCTACGCTTTTCAGCCTCTAGTATCTTCTATTCTGTTTTTACGAAGTTAGAGTTTTGGGGCTGATAAATACTCATTTTTGTTTCCACCAAATGGAGCATCATGTTGTCATAGAATGAAGGAATCCTTTCTGTCCTATGGGTTATTTTCTTCTCCCTCAAACTGACAGTGCAAATTAATTTGATTCCCCAAAGTAGTTTGGAAACAGAGAGACTCTAAGTGTTGGCTACGTGAACAGGCCCGCTGCCGAGCGAGAGGCCCAGATCACCCAGAATGAGAAGATGGGTCTAAACACACCTGGCTTTGTGACTGACTCCATTTCAAGCTTCCTGTATTGTTGGAGGTCAGCTTTGGGGGTGAGGGATTTTAATGAAAGCTGAGGTGAAGTCTGCTGTTGCCTTAAGCCCATCAGAATGTTGCCAAGGGCTGTGAGTACGCTGAGTGGG
Source organism: Pan troglodytes (assembly GCF_028858775.2). Taxonomy (NCBI): domain Eukaryota; kingdom Metazoa; phylum Chordata; class Mammalia; order Primates; family Hominidae; genus Pan; species Pan troglodytes. The sequence continues at coordinate 59,146,724 of NC_072414.2, forward strand.
TCCATGAGTGATCTCTTAAAAAAACATAAACCATTGTCAGGCCTAATTTTCAGCAGAGTGAAATGGCCACCCAGAAGATTCTGTGAAGCCTGGCAACTTTTCCCTTTCTTCCAGTAGTCACAGACCAATCCAGATCTTCGTAGCATCTTTTATTTGTGACTTGAAAGTTCTGTGATCCTGCTGACACTCAAGAAAAAGCAATCCCCATCAACTTGGTGCTTGGAGAAAAAAGTTTGTGAAGACCAAAGCTATTAAATAGAAAAGCCCTAAACACTCTCCTCCTCCTCCTCCTTCAATATTTAAACACTCTCCTCCTCCTCCTCCTCCTCTTCTTTGCATGGGGGAAGGGAGGGGCTCTCACCACAGCCAAAAGAGAATCTCTGCTGATTTAAACCCAGTGTGCTTTGTAGTCATAGAGAACTGAGTTTGGAGTGTAACATCTAGGTTCAAGCCCAGGCACTGTTCCTTCCTGGGTGACTTTGGGCAAGTCACTCAGCATCAAAAATTTTTCATCTGTAAAATGGGAGTGATGAGATACTCAGCCTGCAGGATCCCTTTATCCAATGAGTTACTGAGTGAGAAGTGCTGGGTAAACGCTTGCTCTGAGGTGTAAATTGCTTCTGTTTGGCCAGGCGCAGTGGCTCACGCCTGTAATCCAAGCACTTTGGGAGGCTGGGGCAGGTGGATCACCTGAGGTCAGGCGTTTGAGACCAGCCTGGCCAATATGGTGAAACCCCGTCTCTACTAAAAATGCAAAAATTAGCCAGGCGTGGTGGTGCATGGCTGTAATCCCAGCTACGCAGGAGGCTGAGGCAGGAGAATCACCTGAACTGGAGGTTGCAGTGAGCCAAGATCACGCCGCTGTACTCCAGCGTGGGCAACAAGAGCAAAACTCCGTCTTGGGGGGCGGGCGGGGGGGATTCTTTCTGTTTTCCCGCATCTTGCTCATCTCAGAGCATTTCCTTAGCCCAGGGGGATCTCAAGGGGAGGGAAGAGAGCAGATTTGCCCCCCAGGGGACATTTGGCAATGTTTAGAGGTATTTTTTTTCCGTTGTTACAGCTGCAGGTGGGTGTGCTACCGGCATCCAGTGTGAGGGAGCCAGACATGCTGTTAAGCGTTCTATATATGTCTCTACACAGGACAGCCCCCCAGCCCCAACAAAGATTAGCCCAAAACATCAGTAGTGCCAATGTTGAGAAACTCTGGGCCTCGCCAAATCCATAGCCCGATGTTGAAAAGTTCTCGGTGTCTGCGTGCTTTACAGATAATTATCATCAGGCTGAACTTTCTCCAGTAACCAACCTTCTTCTTTTCCAGAAAGTACACATTCTGTGCCCACCCATGGCCCTTGGGAGGTGGGATGGCCCAAGGTCTGGGTGATCTTTGTGTGTTTCCAGTGGAGTCCAGCCCTCCCAAGGATAAGGCAAGGCGTTTCCTGGCTTCCTCCTCCAAGGATCTGCCCAGGAGCCTTCAGTGGCTCCTGCCCAGGTTGCCCCATCTGCCTGGGGCACTTGTCATGGACCTGAGCCGGCTGCTCTGGAGAACTAGCAGAGGGAAAGAGAGGACTAAATATAATGGGGAGAAGTGAAGAAGAGGCCAGCTGCTGGGCTGGAGGATGGCATAGGGGGCTGCAGCCTGGCATTTTATTTGGTTTCCCCCTAGACTGGCAGCATTCATGCCCAAAGCACTAGATATTGTCCATTTATAAGTTCAGATGAAAATTGAGTTGTTCTTGGTGGAAATGTTTTAGTGACTGGTATCAAGGGTTATGAAATCCTGTTTTCAGCTCTTCACGTCCAATCTAAACTGGAACATTCAAAAACATGCTTAGCACACTTACAGAACTTGTTGAGAACACTCAGGAAACTCAGCTACAGGCAGAGCACATGGTCACTGTGGTAGAACTTGCAGTGAGACCTCAATTATCTAGAACCTGGCCAACCACATACTTGACCTCACTAGATTTCTTTGTGGCACCAAATGAAAAGAACAGACTAATGTTGGAAATGGAGTTTAAATAAACAACAACAGTTTTAAAAATCTTTGAACATGCCAGGGTGTAGTATATTCAGTGTACATCCCGAGTTCTGTTTGTAACTCTTTGATTCCAAGCTTCAGAAAATTACAATTATAGGCTAATTTTTTATACTACTACTAATCGTAATATAATCAAATTATATGTCTTTCAACCAGAGTCAACAACTGCTCAGTCCCTTTTTTAAAAAAAAAAATTAAAAACACTTGTCATCTTAAAGACCTTCAGACAACTTAAGATTCAATACAACAAAGAAAAAATTGTCTTGCTGTTCTTAACCTACCAAAGCAGGAAAGTAGACACACATGTGTTTTACAAACATCATTGGAAGAAGGTTGGCAATACCAGCTTGGTTGCAAGGAAAGAGGCAATCGTGAGGCCTCCTTCTCACACTGCACTAATTTGCTGAGTGACCTTGAACAAGGATCTTAATGCATCAGAGTCTGTTTCCTCAACCCCAAAATGAAGGGATTGGACCAGATGCCCTCAAGGTTCCTCAAGGGTCAGCTGTCACAGTTCTCCAAAGTGAGTTTTCAGGCAGACATAGAGTTAGCCAGTGTCGCCTCACCAGGACATTTTGTTTTCTGAACATTGGGCCTCTGTGGTTTGTCACATACACCCAGGGGACTGGGCTCATAACTCCCTGAAGAACTTCTGCCCAGAACAAAGGATGCTTTGGATTTGACTGTGTGTACCAAAGGGAATAAGTGAACCCCCAAATCAAACATCCCTCTTGGCAGACGGTGTTTTCGGGGCTTTCTTATTTGTTCCTTTATTAAGCAGTTGTCCTGGGGCGGTCCATTGCATGGAAGAAATAAAGGCATGTTCTAATACTTGCGTATTAAAGAGCAGCAGAAAGAGAGCTCTCAGGGTGAGCTTATAGTTCAAAGGCCAAATGGAACCGATGCAAGGAGACTTTCAAGCCACGAGCAGAATTTTTTTCTAACTTCCCAGAAGGTCCGATGGAATGAGCACTTCACCCAAACTTGAAGTCACTCAAGTCTTGCTTTTTATTTTGAACCAGAAAAAAAGAAAAGGAAAACCCACGTAGAATGCAAAATTTAAGTAAAGATTTTTGGGCCAGTCGCGGTGGCTCACGCCTGTAATCCCAGCACTTTGGGAGGCTGAGTTGGGTTGATCATAGGTCAGGAGTTCAAGACCAGCCTGGCCAACATGGTGAAACCCCATCTCTACTAAAAATACAAAAATTCAGCCCTGTGTGGTGGTGCGCACCTATAATCCCAGCTACTCAGGAGGCTGAGGCAGGAGAATCGCTTGAACCCAGGGGGCAGAGGTTGCAGTGAGCCAAGATCGTGCCATTGCACTCCAGCTTGGGTGACAAGAGCGAAACTCCATCTCAAAAAAAAAAAAATGTAATTGCAGGTGAGTGAACACGGGGATAGTAGGGTAGCTTGATTGCTGTTCAAAGGGAAAGAGATGGGGAGGATATGAAACTCTGAGGGCAGATGGGCATATATCTGCTGCAGCATGTATGTTCTGGGAACATGTATGTATGTGCCAGTGTGGGTTCTGTATGCCGTAGGTTTGGTTTTTGAGTTATTAATGTGCTACTTGGGGCTACTTTAAAAAATGAATATTAGATGAGTATTTGGGGGTAAGTTCACATTTTATGCAAATTGACTCCAAGGCCTCTAGGTAGGTTGTCCTTCTGAAATGGTTAAGTCTTATCCAGCTTCAAGATCTGGGCATAGGGGTATGCCCCATTTAGAATTAGGGAAAAGAATCTGAGTCATGCAGCCTAGCTTCACTTTATATTAACTCTGGGAAAAGTTAGGAAAGTTGGGTAACCTCTCAGGTGCTCTGTTTCTCAATCCATGTATGGAGATAATGATACTTGCAAGTTAATTGGGAAAACTGGTGGTGGAGTCAGTGCTTCAGTCAGCTAGTGTTGCGTAACAAAGCACTCTAAAAACCCAGCAGCTTAAATCCATTGTTTATGCTCACTCATGCTTCTGTGGCTTACCTGGGCTTGGTTCCTTGCTACAGATTTGGTTTAGGTCTGCTCCACATGTTTTCATTTCTGGGCCCAGCCTATGGGGCAGTAGCTGCCTGGGGGTGGGCGGGTGGGAGAGGGAAGTCCCATGATGATGGCAGAGGTACGAGAGGACAGGCAGAGACATACAATGGCAGTCTGTCCCTTCTGCTCACATTCCACTGGCCAATGCAAGTCAATAGTCTACCCCAAAGTCACGGGACAAGAAAATACATGCCACTCATGGTAGGAGGAGTGGCAGAGCCACAGAGCAAAAAGTGTGGCTGCAGAGAGGAGTGACTCATTCACTCTGTCACAGTCATCAAGTGGCCAACACAGTACCTGGCACATAGCAGCAGTCACTTCCACCTCTGTTGTTACTATTACTACTCAATGGGCAAGTTGAAAAAGAAAGTTTGTCTGAAAGTGACTAGAAAGTTCTGTATTAAGAGCATGTGTGTGTATTAAATAAAATAGGTTTCAACTGAAGTGTGATCATGTTAACAAATTTACTCTTTGTTCACTTCTATGGCCCAGTTAACTGGCACAGTGCTTGGGATATGGTAGGTGTTCAATAACTATGCGGTGATTGATGAATGGTCACTTTTAATAATGGTGATGCAGCATGGGATGACAGAAAAAGCGCTGTTCATCCAACCTGCCCCTATCTCCCATGTATCAGCCCTGGTCTGGGTTTGAATCCTGGCTCTGCCGTTTACAAGTTATATGACCTTGGGCAAGCCTCCTGAGTTCTCTGAGCTGGGCGAGGGTCCTGGGGGTGTTGCCGTTTCTGCGTGCTCACATAGCAGTCGTGTGCCTGGCACGTAGTTCATGCTGAATGGATCTTGGCATGTTTCTGGAACTTATGTGCCGTGCTCCTCACCTTCTCCCCAGCCTCTGTGTTGTCCCACAGATGGCTGTGAGTGGCTGATCGGTGGAAGTGCAGATGTGAGTAGCACTTGGCATGAGGTGGGCCCCAGCCCCACCCTCTCTCCTTGGGGTACACTCTGGCAGGCTTCACCTTCACCATCGGCTTTGGGCTCTGCCATGGCCACATCCTTGGCTGTGGCTCTCACCACCATTTTGGGACACTTTACGGGTCCCGCTTGAAGCCAATGGGAGGAAACCTAATTTCCTGCCACAGGAAATTGTTCTGCTAGGGAAGAATATATTTAAGGATTAAAACCTTCTGTCAGAGGAACTTGAGGGAGTTGCTAGAGAAAGACCTTTGGGGGTCTCTCATCAGGAAGCCAGTGGGTGTGGGAGAGATCTCAGTCATAAATGGGGAGGAGGCCCAACGGCAGGTTCCTGAGACTGTACTCCTAATGCTGGCAGCTGGTCTTGGGCTGGGAGGAAGGGCTGGGCCAGGGAGAAGAGTGGGTCATAAATAGACCATTTTCTGCAACCAAGCATATTTATGGTAACATCAGCTCAGAATTAAGACTTACTTATTGGATTTACTTAATGGGCCCAGTGCCCTGTAAGGCTTGGGAGAGTGTGTTCTGGACACATCAGCTATATTAAATCCAGCAGCTGAAACTCCCAATTCACTCTTATTACTTTGGTAAGGATTGCTACATATTTTGAGTGGGGCAGAGGGAGAAAGAAAGAACAATGCCAGGGCTCTGGGCAGCCCAGACTCCGAACCAAGAGGTGTTGTTGCTGATGCGTAAGAAGTGAATGAGATGTCTTCCCTGTCGTGAGTTTGGGAATTGCATGGCAGAGAGAAGCAGGGGCATGGTCCAGATGACTTTTAGAAAATACTGCCAAGCCAGACTGGCGGTCATGTGCTCACAAGCTGGAGAGTGAGAGGTGCCTGTCTCCTTGCTATCAGAACCCAGCCTGGCAGCCAGGAGTGCTGGCCACTTGGCATGGCCCTGATACAGACTGCTGTGTGATCCTGCGACATGCACTTTGCCTCTCCAAGGTATGGGTGTACGGTGAGGTGGGACCATCATAAGATGTGCCTTATTATCTACACGGCATTGTGGTGAGAATGATCTGAGATAAGGAACACAGAAGCCTTGTGAACATTCAAAGCACCAGACAGACATGAGGACTCACTGTGACCCTCCTGACTGTGCACCCAGATGGCCGAAGCAGGGAAAGAGATGTGTTGTTGAGGACCTACCGTGTTCCTTACTTTGCCGGGCACTATCATAGTAAACAGGCAGTAATAGTTACATGACAATACTGACAATAGATTCCTGCCACTTTCTGGAATATCTTTCTGGGTAGTGCCTGTTCAAATCATATATCTCTTTTTTTTAAAAGATTGGATTGTTAATGTTAATAGTGTTCTTACTAATATTTCATTAAAAAAATTTTTTTAATCCCTCTGGGGGAAAAGAATTTTTTTTTTTTTTTTTTTTTTTTTGAGACAGATTCTCACTCTGTCACCCAGGCTGGAGTGCTGTGGTGCAATTACAGCTCACTGCAGCCTCAACCTGCTGGGTTCAAGCAATCCTCCCATCTCAGCCTCCCGAATTGCTGGGACTATAGGCATGGGTCACCACGCCCAGCTAATTTTTCTATTTTTTGTAGAGATGGGGTTTCACCATGTTGGCCAGGCTGGTCTCGAATTCCTGGGATCAAGTGATCTACCTGCCTTGGCTTCTCAAAATGCTGGGATTACAAGTGTGAGCCACCACGTCCAGTCAGTGTTTTAGATGAAAAATATAAAGACCAAGACACTAAGTGATTTTTTTCAACTTTGTACAGTTAGCAAGTACTGAACCATTATTTAAACTGAGGCTTATTAAGTCCATTGCCTTTTTTTGGAATGGTGGTATAATTTATAAATAATAAGCCTTGCATATTTAAAGTGTGCAGTATGACAAATGATGATATATGTGTATACCTATGAAACCACCATAGCAGTAAGAGAATATACATAACCTTTACCCCCAAAAAAGTTTCCAAGTGCACCTTGGTAATTGCTCCCTCCAATCCCTACTCCCTCCCTGTAACTCCCTCTGTCTCCAGGCAATGACTGATCCCTGCTTTCTGTCACTAGATTAAGATTAGTGTGCCTTTTACTTTAGTTTAAATTACCTTATAATTTTACATGAACAGAATCATGCCTGGCTTCTTTCACGCAGCATCATTAATTTAGATTCATTTATAGCGTTGCATGTATCAGTAGTTGATCCTTTTTTATTACTGAGTTGTATTTCTTTGTATGGATATGTTATGGCTCATTCATCTGTTAATACACGTGGAGTAGTTTTCAATTTGGGGCTATTACATTCATGCACAAGTCTTTGGACATAGGCTTTTATTTCTCTTGGGTAAATACTTTGAAGTGGAATGGTGGATCATATGGTAGGCTTACGGTTTTTTAGCTTTTTAAGAAACTTCCAAATGTTTGAGGGATGAATATCCCAATTACCCAGATTTGATCATTACACATTGTATGCTTGTATCAAAATATCGCAAGTACCCTATAAATATGTATAGCTACTGTGTATCCCCCAAAATAAAATATTTTAGAAAGGAACTTCCAAGCTGTTTTCCAAAATAGTTGTACCATTTTACATTTGCACCAGCAGTGGAAGGGAGTTCCAGTTGCTCCACATCCTTGCCAACACATGGCATGAACAGGCTTTTTAATTTTAGCCATTCTAATAAGTATGTATTCCTATCTTATTGTAGTTTTAATTTGTGCTTTTCTAATGACCAACGTTGTCAAGCATCTTTTCATATGGTTGTTGTCTTCATATCTTTCTGGGTAGTGTCTGTTCAAATCATGTATCTCTTTTTTAAAAGATTGAATTGTTGGCTGGGCGCAGTGGCTCACGCCTGTAATCCCAGCACTTTGGGAGGCCAAGGCAGGCGGATCACGAGGTCAGGAGTTAGAGACCATCCTGGTTAACACAGTGAAACCCCGTCTTTACTAAAAATACGAAAAATTAGCCGGGCGCGGTGCCGGGCGCCTGTAGTCCCAGTTACTCGGGAGGCTGAGGCAGGAGAATGGCGTGACCCCAGGAGGCGGAGCTTGCAGTAAGCCGAGGTTGTGCCACTGCACTCCAGCCTGGGCGACAGAGCGAGACTCCATCTCAAAAAAAAAAAAAAAAAAAAGATTGAATTGTTAATATTGAGTTTTCAGAGTTCTAGAAACAGGTCTATTATCAGATATACGCTTTGCAAATATTTTCTCTTAGTTAGTGCTTGCCTTTTTATTCCTTTAACAGTGTCTTTCAAAGACCAGAAGCTTAAATCTTGATGCGGTCTGATTTTTTTTTTTATTATTATTAAGTGCTTTTTGGTGTGGTATCTGAGAAATCATTGTCTATCCCAAAAAGTCACAAATATTTTCTCCTGTTTTCTTCTAGACGTTTTAGAGTTTAAGTTTCACTTCAGTTTGTTTTTGTATAGGGTTACAATGTGTAGTTTGAAGATTATCTTTTTTACATATCCAGTTTGTTACATCACCATTTGTTGAAGACTGTCCTTGCCCCACTAAATTGTCTTTGGACCTTTGTTGAAGCCAGTTGTCCATATATATGTAACTATTTCTGGACTCTGTTAGGTTCCATTGATCCGTTTGTCAGTCCTTGTGCCATTACCATACTGCCTTGATTATTGTAGCTCCCTTGCTTTTAAAAGTTTAATTAATATCCAAGTGATTCATGTATGATTAATATTACTATTAAGGCAAGAGGGCCACCCACTTCTATCACCTAGATGGAGCTTACCTCCACAGCCCCATTCTCCCCCGCTGCTGGCATGAGCTTTTCTCCAAGGCCTTCTCTTGCAGAGGAGGCTATGATGTCCAGCTGGCCCTTTTTTGGGAGTTTTGTCAAACACTGAAGAGCAAATATGGCCACTTCCCTAATCTGTGGGAACCCAGTGGCTTTGCAGGAGAAGAACAGCTGAATAATTTTCTATTCCCACTCACCACTTCCCACTCTCCCTTTTACTCCTGTTCAACCTCCAGCTCACCCTACTTATCCAGGGCTGGGTTTGGGGAGTATCTGCTGTGATAGAGAATAATAACGCTAATTTGTGGGTGTTTATGAAGCACTTTCAAATGGAAACCAAGCTTCATGAGGTCGGGGGGCAGAATACCCTATTTTATAGATGAGACAACTGAGTGTCCTAGGAAGCTCATGAGCTGCCCAGTGTCTCCCAGCTAGGAGAGTAGAACCCTCCTTGACCCCAGGTCTTATGGTTCCACATCCGCCAGTCCTCCTTTTACACCTCAGGGATGAGTCCCAGGCTGTCTTCTCGATCTGCCTGGTAATTACTGTTTTTCAGCTGTAGGGCTTCCTTGTTCTGAGGCCCCAAGGGAGGAAGGTAATTACATCCTTCAAGATGCCCTTAGTCAGCAGCTCTGGGTCAGTTCCTGTGACCAAGCCCAGCTATGACCTTTGTCTGTCCTTTCCCCTTCCCAGGCCAGTGGCTTGGAGAGTGTGATTGGATCCCTCTGTTTCTCTCTTTGGTTGGTGCTGTTGGTGGCATCTGGCCAGCCCCTCCTTCACAGAGTGCCCATGAATTCTCTGTATTCAGGCAAATGGGTGCCCTCGGTCATAAGAAGGCACAGAGGGAAAGCTTGCAAATGTCTCACTGCCAGCCCTGCCCAGCTATTAGAAAAATTATGGCACTGACTGGCAGGGTCCTAGGATGGGCCTCCTTGAAGAAAAAGCAGTCCTGCCTCTTAATAGGGTACCTGTGACTCATAAGCATCCATCTCCTCTGCTCCCCACTTCTATCCCTGCTACCAGCAATCTGTTGGTCACATGTAGCCAGAGTTCCACAGGGCCTGTCTCTTTCACACATATGCACAGCCCACTTACACATCTCAGAGGCTACATACTGCTTTTAGAAAACAGGAGAAGCCTTTATCATGGCCTTCAGGGCCCTGCAGAGTACCCCTGCCTGCCTCCCCAGCCTCATCTCAAGCCAGCTCTCTCTCACGATCCCCTCTCCAGTCCTTCTGGCCTTCATTCTGTTCTTCCAACCTCACCATGTTTTCCACTTTCCACAGGGCCTTTGTGTGTGCCCTTCCCTCTGCTTGTACTGCTCTTCTCCTGCACCCCTTTGCCTGGTTAGTTCTTACTTATCCTTTAGGCCTTCAGGTCAACCATCACCTCCTCTGAGATGCCCTGTCCAGTCCTTCAGCAAAGTGGGGTGCCATGGTCATACACTCTTGGGGTTCCCTGTTATTTTCCTTCAGGACACTTTCATTGTGTGTAATTGTAGGTTTCTGTGATGATGATGATGATGATTATTATTATTTGAAACGGAGTCTTGCTCTGTCGCCCAGGCTGGAGTGTAGTGGCACAATCTTGGCTCACTGCAACCTCCCCCTCCCAGGTTCAAGTGATTCTCCTGCCTCAGCCTCCTGAGTAGCTGGGATTACAGGTGCCCGCCACCATGCCTGGCTGATTTTTGTACTTTTAGTAGAGACAGGGTTTCACCATGTTGGCCAGGCTTTTGAACTCCTGGCCTCAAGCGATCCACCCGCCTCGGCCTCCCAAAGTGGTTTTGGTGATTATTTGATTAATGCCAGTCTTGCCCAGTGGAATGGAGGGTCCATGCAGACAGGGACCACGTTGCCGGCCTCTTCTCATGGTGAAGTCTCTTTCCTTACCACTGTATCCTTAGTGTAACACATAATAGGTGCTCATTAAATATGTGTTAAATAAGGGACTCCATTTTAGTGGCACCTCCTCACCTGTCTAATACCAGACACTATCTGAAGTTTTACGTCCCTCCAGAAGCCTTCTGCCTCCCAGCCTTGCCCGTAGCTGATGATGCTTTTGCCGCCCCAAGCTCCCCAGCCCTTTCCTGTAAGCCACCTAGACTCTCATCATCCAGATCACCTGGGGATTTCACAAAGGGAAGGATTCTGATTTAGTAGGTTGGGGTAGGCGCTGAGAATGCACATTTTTAACAAACTTCCCTGAACCTCTGCTGCTGGTCAGGGACCACACTTTGGCCTGGCTTGAGAGGTAAGGGCACCGGTTCATAGCTGCTTGGCCAAATCACCATAGAAGACATGGTTCACACAGGGTCATGGCACTGGCCAATTGTAGGTAGGCACAGTAGTGTGCCCCTGCAGTCCCAGCTACTTGGGAAGCTGAGCTGGGAGGATCACTTGAGCCTGGGAGGCGGAGGTTGCAGTGAGCCGAGATCATGCCACTGCACTCCAGCCTGAGTGACAGAGCAAGACCCTGTATCAAAAGTAAAAAAAAAAAAAAAAAAAAAAAATCCCTTTAATTTCCCTCTTTCACTCCCTGCTCACCACAAATAACTAAAAAAGAAAGGAGGGGCCGGGCACGGTGGTTCACGCCTGAAATCCCAGCACTTTGGGAGGCTGAGGCGGGCAGATCACGAGGTTAGGAGATCGAGACCATCCTGGCTCACACAGGGAAACCACGTCTCTACTAAAAATACAAAAACAAAATTAGCTGGGCATAGTGGCGGGTGCCTGTAGTCCCAGCTACTCAGGAGGCTGAGGCGGGAGAATGGCATGAAACCCGGGAGGCGGAGCTTGCAGTGAGCCGAGATGGCGCCACTACACTCCAGCCTGGGCAACAGAGCGAGACTCCGTCTCAGAAAAAAAAAAAAAAAGAAAGAAAGGAGGAAAGGCAAGTTTTCTTTTTTCCCCCTGACTTTCTAATGTGCAAGGGAAGACCTGAGTGAATGAGGGGAGACAGCCTTTGTACTTTGTCACTCTTCTTTGGATCACTGTAGTCCTCATATCTGTGCCTAAAGAACTCTCATTGTCTTCCCCAGCCCTGTCCCCTCTCCACACCTCTGGGCTGAGTAGGAAGCCGATGAGTGGCTCCTGGACCTTTTCCAAGCACAACTGAAGTGACTGAAGTGCGGGCCCTTCCCATGGAACGCCACTCCCTGAAGAGCAGTACAAAGTTGGGGAACCCACTGGGGACTGGTGGGTGAGGCCCGCTCTGCCAGCTGGGAGTCCTCACAGGGGGCCTTTGTTGTCTTCTCCTGAGATCCCTCCCAGCACTCTCAGCTAGCAGTGCTCTGATCTCCTGGACCTCTGGATCTGGGAGAAATGAGGGGAGGGAGAGCTTTCCAAGTGTCTGAAAGTAGGAGGCCGGACTCTGCAGAAAGCAAGCACAATCCACATTTCCCTCTCTTTCTGCCCCTCCCCGTCCTGGCAGGTCCCTGGATGGCCGGTTGCAGGTGTCCCATCGGAAGGGGCTCCCTCATGTCATCTACTGCCGCCTGTGGCGATGGCCAGACCTGCACAGCCACCACGAGCTGCGGGCCATGGAGCTGTGTGAGTTCGCCTTCAATATGAAGAAGGACGAGGTCTGCGTGAATCCCTACCACTACCAGAGAGTAGAGACACCAGGTATGCTGCCTGGCCTGCCTGTGGGGACAGCAGGTGCCAGGGGTCATCACCTCTCCCCCGCTCCCCATCCCCCCGAGGGTCTGCGGTGCACTTGGGGGTGCGGGGACTTTGGTGCTGGTCTGGCATCGACACTGAGCCACCTCTGCTCTGTCTCCCCCGGACAGTTCTACCTCCTGTGTTGGTGCCACGCCACACAGAGATCCCGGCCGAGTTCCCCCCACTGGACGACTACAGCCATTCCATCCCCGAAAACACTAACTTCCCCGCAGGCATCGAGCCCCAGAGCAATATTCCAGGTAGGCACGTGGGCGGCACAGGCTGGCCTGGGAGGCAAGGGCAGTGGTCAGCCCCGACATCAGTCCTGTGGCCCCAATCTCTGCCCCCTGGCCATCCCCTGCTCACCCCCTCTTTGCGCACAGCTCTGGCCTGAGGGCCCCTGACTCAGAACCGCATCCCTGTTGGGAGAGGACCCATGACCTCAGCTCCCCCCTTACTAGTGATGCTTTTCTTGGCATAGAGGAGCAGCGTGACCCTTCCGCCCGGCCTTGGTGCAGTCATTTATTTTGGAAGCGGAAATAGCAACACTGTTTCTCTCACCGCCCTTGAGGCCCGGACTGGTGTTCAGTCCCAATAGACTGGGGGTCTGCAGAGGCCGGGAGTGAGCTGAGGGCCAGGCAGCAAGTGCGGAGAGCTGGCTCTGTAAATTCGCCTGGGCATCAGGCCTCGGTGAGGGGCTCCAACCTGGGTGGGAATTGAAGTGACTTTGAGTTTTCACTCTGCGGGGAGAAATGGGCTTTGCTGTCAAAGACTGCAAATGTTTTTAGAAGCCCCTCATTTACATGCAAATAATGTGTGAATCACCAGCACTTTCAGACTCCAGGAAAGCTGTGCTTGGCAGCACTTGGGCTAGTCACTTTTGCTTGCTGGGGCAGTAATCCTGCTGCGTTCCTCTTAGAGCATTCTAATTTGGACGTGACGTTCATCCTGGGTTAGTTTACTGGGCTGAGGTTGGCTACAGGCCTGTGTGCTTGGGTCAGAGTGTTAAGGAGAGACCCACTGTCCAACCTTCTCAGATCCTTTGCGGGTAGCCCTGGCGTCCCGGGGGTAAGTCAACTACTCCCTGTTCAAAGAGCAAATCTTGGAGGGCTTCAGTCAGGGTCTGGGGGAGATTTCAGAGAAATAGATCATGCTGTCTTTGCCGTCATTGAACTTGCAACCTAACTGCTGAGTGAGGACACGTCCCCTAGAGACAACAAATAATAACACCTGGTCTGCACAGGAGAAGATAGTAGGGACCAAAGGGTGGGTCTGAGCCTGCAGATCTTCAGAGGACAGAAAGGGGTGAGGCGGAGGCAAGTCTGGACGCCTCCCTGGAGGGGGTGGGGCTTAACCCTCACCTTGAAGGACCAGGATAAGTTAGCCTGGCAGAGGCTCTAGGAGTACACATTTCAGACTTGGGAGTTGATCCGGTCCTGCGTGAGCAAAGGCAGTTATGATCCAAGTGGGAGTCAGAGGTGGACAGGGGCGAGGACAACAGAACCAAGAGCTGGAACCTCTACTCCGAGACCTGGAGCTCCTACAGCCACGGATGCTAGCATCATGGTGTGCATGTGTGATGTCTTTGCAAAAGGTGTCTCAGAGCCAAGCTGTGAAGGCCTTTTAACAGGCCACCTTCCTTCTGATCCCCAGAGACCCCACCCCCTGGCTACCTGAGTGAAGATGGAGAAACCAGTGACCACCAGATGAACCACAGCATGGACGCAGGTCAGTCATGCAGGGTCATGCTCCTATTCTTAACTGATTAGCAGCTGGTGGGTTCATCCCTTCCATCCCTTCCTCTTCGCCCTCTCCCTCCCTCCCTTCTATCTCTCTCTCCAGTATTTGTAGAGCAACCGCGATGTGCAAGGGGCAGGGCATAGAAGAGGGTCTGAGCTGCTCACAGATGATGGGGGAGATTGACAGGACAGCCAGTAGTCACTGGGCCATCTCGTGTGTGCCCTGATGGAAGATGCCGCATGGCACCAGGCACACAGCAGGGCCACTTCACCCGGTCTGGGGAGGAGCAGCACCTTGCAGTCCAGGTTTTTCCCCAGGTTGAGTCTTGGTGATGTGTAAGTGTTAGCCAAGCTGTTAGAGTGGGCAAGGGGTGTGCCAGGCAGAGTCATGGGGGTTGGGCAGGACAGCCTGGTGCATTCTGGGGACAGTAAGAGCTCAGTGTGTCTGGAGTCCAGAGAGTGTCTAGCCCAGGGAGCTCAGCGTGGCTGGAGGATACACTCTCTCCAGTGGGGAGAAGATGGGAGGGCCTGCCACACAGGGGTCCGAGTGTGGTGGACCTTCAAGCTAGCCAGACCACTTGGCATTTAGTCAGGGCTGATGGGAACCGCTGCAGGCTGTAAGCAGGGCCTGTGCCTTAGTGAGATGTCACCAGCAGCAGGGTGGAGAGTGGCCTTGATCACCTCAAGCAGTCACATGGGAGGCAAGGAGAGGCTGAATGGAACTAATGCCTCTTATGATGACCAGTGGAGACCCCTGAAGCCAGTATTTTTGCGTGACAACCACATGTGATGTGTGTGCTCCTGCCGTGAGGGGCAGGGTTTAGTTCTCTCCTGCTACATCTCCAGATGTTTCCCATATCATTTGTTATAGGACCAAATTGGCTCCAGACCAGCAGCTTCTTGAATTGAACCCCAGCTGCCACATAGAATGTGTACTGAGTTGTGTGTGGTTGGGAGAGGGGGAGAAGGGGAGAGAGAGCCACGCAGATGTTCCATTCCGATGGTGGTGGGCATGCCTCGTACACACAGAGCCGCTAGACACAGCGGAGCCACCTGCCCTCGCACACAGCCCAGAAGAGATTGTGCAATTCCTTCCCCCACCTTTCCCAGACAGAGTCTCCCTCTGTTGCCCAGGCTGGCATGTAGTAGCGCGATCTCAGCTTACTGCAACCTCTGCCTCCTGGGTTCAAGCTATTATCCTGCCTCAGCCTCCCAAGTAGCTGGGATTACAGGCAATGCAGCACCACGCCCGGCTCATTTGTGTATTTTTAGTAGAGACAGGGTTTCGCCATGTTGGCTAGGCTGGTCTCAAACTCTTGACCTCAGGTGATCTGCCCGCTTCGACCTCCCAAAGTGCTGGGATTACACCGCACCTGGCTGAGGTTGTGCAATTCCTGAGAGACCGAAAGAGACTCGCATGTACATTGTAGTTGCTGAAATCCAGCCTGGACATCGTGGCACTTTTGGGTTGAGCACACCCGGTGAAACACACCCACCCGGCAGAGTGACTAGTAGCGCGAACCGGCTGGAATGCATCGAAGACCTTCCTGTATCCGATGCCAAGTGACCGCTGCAAGCTTGCAGCTATTCAGTGCAGGCGTGGGAAGCAGGCCAGCGGAGCAGCATGTCTCCAGCTGCTGTGTTTCTTCCCACTCTGCGCTCCCTCTTCCCTTTCTGCTGCTCTCCATATTTGCACAATGATTATTGTTACAAACAAACATGGACCAGAGGGGCTGGAGATTGGAAAGAGCAGCCCAGATTTCACCCTGTCAGCTCTTGTTTCTTCTCCCTCCTCTTCCTCCTTGTGCCTCCCTTTACTCTGTCCCCTCTCCCTTCTTCCTTTCTTCTCATTAAGTGTGCCTGCAGGGTCCTGTTGTGAACATGAGTGATTTATCTACAGTAGAGACAGACCAGACTTGTGGACCCCAGCCAGTGTGTGGGTGGGGGCTCTCCTGTTTTAGTCTCTGTTCTTCAGAGTTGCCTGCTTGGATAGTCCAGTTGCTCACGGGCTTGACTTCCCTGCCCCCCAGGGTGTGGTAGTGTCTCGGGCCAGAGGGTCACGTTGTTCCCCATGTCCCTTCACCTACACATGCGCCCTTTTAGACTTGCGAGAAGGCCCCTTGGACTTCCTAGGTCTTTGTGGTTCAGGCCACCACAAAACAGGGGACAAGCATTTATCGAGTGCCTACCATGTAGCGGTCATGGTGTAAGCATTTTTATATGCACGGTCTTACTTAATTTTTACATGTCACACAGTAGATGATATTATCCTCATTTTATACCTGAGGAAAAAATTAAGGCTCATAGACGTTAAACGGCTTAGCCAAACTCACGTAGCTGATTCGTGGGGTTGTCTAGACCCTGTGACTGATTCTGTAACTTAGTTCTCTCAGTGAATATTCCACATCCCCCTTTGCATTTGGGTTTACAGGGGAGAAGGAGAAATCCGTGGTTCTTCCCTTGCCCTCAAGGAGGTTACAGCTGAGTTGGGGCAAAAGAAGAGATTCCCACTAACAGCGCAAGGCAGCATTCACTTGAGGCCAGATGCTGGACCCAGTCTCAGGACTGATAGATTTCATGGGGTGGAATTAGACCCCATAGGGTGGTTAATAAATAGTCTCCTTTTTTATTTTTATTTTTTGAAACAGTCTCACTGCTGCCCAGGCTGGTGTGCAGTAGTGCAAACACAGCTCGCTGCAGCCTCCATCTCCTAGGCTCAAGTAATTGTCCAGCCTCAGCCTTCACCACTTATGGCTAATTTTTTTTTTTTTTTGTAGAGACAGGGTCTCCCTATATCGCCCAGGCTGGTCTCAAACTCCTGGGCTCAAGTGATCCCCCAGTCTCAGCCTCTCAAAGTGCTGGGATTATAGATGTGAGCCATTGCGCCCGGCCTCCGCAGCCTTCTTGATAGAGGAACAGAGGAGCGGGGACGAGCAGGATGCTGCTCTGGAAAAGTGTCCACTGTTTATTTTTGAAGGCTGATACCATGTGAGTTCTTTTTTTCTGGAGGTGAGAGGTGTAGAGAACATAATAGAGTAAGAATTGGGTAGATTGAGACTTTTTCCCACGTGCATCATCATCTTTTGCATAAAGTGTTTGGTTGCTGAGTTGCAGGGTTTCTGAGGCAGGTTTGTGAGTTTCCTGAAATTGATCTTTCCAGCACCTGAGCTGCTGCAGCCTCTGACCAAGGTCGGTGGCTGGTGATGCTGGGGAGGCCTCAAGCCCTGCCTGTGTGGGAGGGCTGGCCTCCTGCTTCCTGGGTCTTTGCAGCTTGGGAGAAGGGCTTCCCTGCTCCTCTCATTTTCCTGAGGGCATAGTTAATAGGGCAGGTGGTGTAAGCTAAAGAAAAAATGTGTCACTTATTCTAGTTGAGAACTTAGCAGCCCTGAGCTGGGAGTCTTGGTTAGGATCATAAAACTATCTGAGACCTCTGAGATCATAATCATAAGAGACCTCTGAGATCATCCACTCAATGCATTCGTTCCAGACAAGAAATTGGGGCCCAGGGAGGGAAAGTAGAGGCAAGGGTATGGGGTAGGCCTTCTCCTGGGACCCCTCAGTCCAGGGTTTTCTTTCTGCTGTATTGGGCTACCCCACCTTGATATGTAAGTGTTTAGTAACTTGGCTCTCCAGGCCAAGAATCTTTTGTGAAGTCTCACAACTTGTCTCACCTCGCAGGTTCTCCAAACCTATCCCCGAATCCGATGTCCCCAGCACATAATAACTTGGGTGAGTATCTCCTCGTGCACACAACTGGAACCCCCTCTAGCTGCAGCCCTGGCGAGTCGCCAGTGTGGGGAGGGGGCCCTGAAGGTAAGGCTCTCCCCCGACCCCTACCATCAGCCCAGCTCAGCCCATCAGGTTTCTGGTTACGGTGATGTTGAGGTCACCACGGAATGGGGAAACTTGAGAACAGTGGTGGCAGGAAAGACAACCATATGCCGGGTTTGTATTTCCCCTGGGGGGCGGGTAGATGTGAGTGAATGAAAATTCCCCCAAACTTTATGCCCAGGAGAACGAGGGTCTGTGGTCAGCTAAGCATACGTGTGCAGTTTGGTGCAAAGCCACGGACAGCCATGCAGACTCCAGCCCCCTGACATTTATAGACCTGTTTCAGATATACTTATTTGAGTGTTTCATCTTATAATTGTGTAATTTTTCTTAAAACAGCAACATATAAGGAATTTGAAAATAAAGTCAAAGTGCCCATAATCCCACCACCCTAACATAACTGTCTATGTGTGATTACAGT
Organism: Pan troglodytes; assembly: GCF_028858775.2. Classification (NCBI taxonomy): domain Eukaryota; kingdom Metazoa; phylum Chordata; class Mammalia; order Primates; family Hominidae; genus Pan; species Pan troglodytes. The sequence goes on from NC_072414.2 coordinate 59,165,109, forward strand.
CCTGATGTTTGTGCATCAGGCATATATATCTCTGTGCCTTGCCACTGAGATCATAGTGCATATCTGGTGTTTTCATTCTCTTTTCTCCTTATGTTATTTTGTAAACACGTTTCCGTATTTAGGTGTCTTGTTTATCGTTGTGTGTTGTCTCATGATGTTTTGGAGTGGAGGGTCCATTGTTTCCGCAACATCCCTCCATGGTTAGACTGCTGGGTCAGTTTTTCCAAGACTCACTTTTCTAACCCAGTAGGGTCCTTCAGTTCTCCAGCTTGGGATAGGCTTTGGCATGGAACCTGCCAAAGGGCTTCAAACAAATGAAATATCCATTTAGTTTTTATTGAGGGGAGATTTTTATATTCTGGTCTGGTAGTTTTAGAAAATGTAAGTTGGATTTTGTTTGGGACTTTATTGCTGAGGCTTAATTTGTGGCTCAGGAAAAGAAATAGTTAATATTTCTTGGCGAATCAAAGTGGATTGGACTGGTTTTTGTGCCCATTTGCTTCCAGACCTTGACTGACAGCGTCAGATGAAGAAACTCATCATTTGGAATATTAGGAGATGCTTGAAACCCTTTAGAACAGGCTGACCTGGGCAGTGTGGGATGTGACTTTGGGAGATCTGTTTTAACATTTTTGTAAAATAATATCACCATGAGTGCTGGGCTTTGCAGAGGGAAGGTCAGACTCCTGATATGAAAGGACTGAGTTATTAAAAACAAACTGAAGGCTAGAAGCGAAGTTAACACTTGAGAAATTAAAGGCCATGATGGTGAACTTGACTCCGGGCTTTCAGCTTTTGAGATTGGCTGCTTTAGATTTATTTTCTATGGCATTTAAAAACCCTCCTGGGGCCAAGGTAGCACTTTTAGTCAACAGCCTTCCAAGCAGACACTTGCCTTTGAAACCATAGCAGTCCCAGGGCAGGTTGGAGGTGGCTGATGCCGAACACGGTGCTCCAGACTGAAAGGTGGTCATTTGCTGTGAACTGCCCTCTAGATTGTGTAGACTAGGATGAGGATGATGGGATGTTTCTTGAGCTCTGACCCAAGGCAGCGTCCTCTGTTGACATAATTCTCCCTCCCTACTGCCCCTTCCTCGGGCAGCTTGCCTGAATGTTGAGAATTCTTAGGTTATTTCTTCCAAAGGGAGGACCCTCCCCAAGCCTGGCCAGCAGAGAATGAGTGCCACTTTGCACTGGCCTAGTTGCACCTCTGCTGGGAAGATGTGAATCGGGGGCGAGTCGCCCAGTGAGTCAGGGTTAGGCTTCTGGGTAAGACACCGTGCTGACAGGCCTGGCTTCCCCTCTGCTTCGTGAGCCCCTGTGCTCCCCTTCACCCATTCAAACCATTGACTTCATCCCTACCCAGAAGGTCACCTGGACTCCCAGTGTCATAGCTGGAAGGGGGTGAGATGGTGATGATGATGGGAAACATCTCTTGAGAGTTTGCTGTTTACTGTTATTCGGAGTGCTTCCTGCATGTTAACCCGATCTTTATAACTTTATAAGGCAGAAGCATTGTGATTTTTCATTTTACAGATTAGGAAACCGGGGAACACATTGGTGAACTCATGTGTCCCAGATTCACAGCTAGTGAATGGAGAAGGTGGCTTTGAACTCAGGCCCTCTCACTCCAGAGCGTGCGCTCCCATTGTGGCATGACACTGCCTTGCTGGGCCGTTTAGACCAGCTGTCCCTACCTTCCTCACTTGGAGGAACAAGGCTCAGACAAGGCATTTGCTGACTTTTACGTTGGAGATGTAAAAGTCTGTGGCTGTGGCTCCCGGGGGGAAGCCCTGCCTGCTTGTATGCCTCTTCCTCACTCCCTCATTCCCAGATACTTCTTGTCTGCATGCCATTCAGGTGGGGGATTGGAAGAGGGACCACAGACATAGCCATCAAGGGGCTACGGCCTTGTTGGGATCAATAAGGCAGGACCAAAAATGATTCTAAAACAAGAAGGAGGTGCAGATGAAGTACTCTGAGGGTTCGAGGGATGGAGCGATGGGATTCCAGGCTGGCCGGGCGTCTCCTCTGTATTCATGCGCTCAGTCAACATTGGCTGAGTTCCCGCTATGTACTGATGCTGGGGGCCAGAGCTGGGAGAGCACTAGGCATTTGCAACCTGGGGGCGGGGAGGGGGGCAGCTGGAGGTGTCCATGTCCACCTGTAATGCATTGTGCCAGGTGCCCAGGGAGAAAGCCCAGAAGAGGGAGGAATAGTATATGCCAAGGAGGAAAGTGTGGATGGAGTGGGGAGACATGGGAGAGGTTGTGCCATGTGTGAGCGGGCCCTTGAAGGACAGATGGGACCCTGTGAGGCAGAGAAGGATGGAAGGACATTGCAGGTCCAAGGGCAGGATGTGGTCTGAGGACAGCTGGCATGGTGGTTGGTTGTTGTCTCAAGAGGGACAAGGTGGGAAAAGGAGGCTGAAATGGCAGGTGGGGCACTGGGAAAAGACCCCTGAGTGTCTGCTTAGCGCCCTCTTGCCTATAGAATAAAGTTGTTTGTGGGTTTTGAGTGGGGAGGTTTTCTGATGACAGCTTCATAAAGATTAATCTGGCCACTGTGTGGAATCTAAATTCTAGGGGAAATTACTGGAGGCAAAACAAAACAAAACAAAACAAAACCCCACTTAGACAGCTCTTCCTCTGGAGGAGGCTGAGATAAATGCTTTCGAGAAATGGCAGCAGAGCTGGGAGAATGCATTTGAGAGGGAATCATGGGCCTGAATGAGCAGGGTTTGTTGACCAGCGTTAAGTGGGATGATGGTGATGCCCCCATCGAGGCTGGACACCCAGGAAGTGGAATGGGTTGGGGGTGAAAGATGGTGGTGGGTTGCCTGTGCTTAACTATGTCCAGGAAGCAGTTGGAAAGTCAGGAAAGCGGCTGGCGCTGGAGGCGCAGATTTGGAAACCATGAACACATGTGGCAGCCTTTCCCATAGCAGGGCCTGAGAGAAGGGGTTTGGTGGTTGAATGAGTGTGGAAAGCCTGTATTGTGGCCCCTCCTCCAGCCCCCACTCAGGAGGGACTCACATGGCCATGCTCTGAGGAGCCTGCAGAAGGAGGCCTGTCTGACCCAGCGTTCCTCCCATGCACTGATCACTGTTCCTGTACTTCTGTCTTACCGCCCCACTGCCCATCCGTAGATCTGACTCTGAAACACCGATGAAGTTTGGCTGAAGTCATGCCAGTGGATGGATTTAGTGGAGAGGCCGACCCAGCTCAAGATGGAAAGACAGCCAGAGATGCGCTCGGGCGGTGGGGGTTCCTTGGGGAAGGCTGAGGTCAGGGGGATGATGGGGTCACAGCAGCTCAGAGGGGAGGCAAGCCCTGAAGGACAGTGGCTACAAGCGGGCCCTGCAGAGAAGCAAAATGAGATTTAAGAAGAGGCCTTGGATTTGGCATCAGGGGTTCAAGGGGGAGCTTTTAGGGAGCAGTGTGTAGGAGGGGAGGGGCTGCAGTCAGTCAGCAGTGCACTGAAGGGCAAGTAACAGGTGGGGAGGTGGAGGCACCCAGCAGCGCAGCCTTTGTGCTGACTCACAGTCAGTGCGTCCCAAACCCTAGGATGGAGGCAAGCACACAGGGAGCTCTTCCTAGGAAAAAATGGGGACATCTCAGGACATCTGATTATTTCCTTTGAAGAGATTATTATGAAATTACTGTACAAAAAGAAATAAAGCAGAGGACATCTGGTTTCTCCTTTCATTTCCTCCCCACTCCAGGTGTTAGCCCCAGGGCTCAGGTCTGGGGAAGGTTGAGCCTCCTTGCCCCAGCAAAGCCACTTCTGGTAAGGGGCAGGGACTCCTGGTTGAGACCTGGCTCAGCATCCTGCCCCAGGCAGGCTCTCGGAGACCCTGGGACCTGGGACCGTTGTTTGCAGGGCAGGAGATATGAGCAGGTGATGTTCCTGTTATTACACAGCGTGCTGGGTGAGTCACCGGGAATTTCCTAGGCATTTAAGGCGGAAGGATTGGGGTAAATGGAGGGGAAGGAGGAGGCAGGTGGAGAGAGGAAAAAGGTAGTGAGCTGGCTTCTGCCCGGTGAGTAAGTTGTTCCCTGCTTTAAAGTGAGACAATTAGGGCGGAGCCATGACTGAGGAAAATAATGTACCAGGGAGAGCCCTGGGGGAGCAGTTGAGCTGGAGTTAAAGGAGGCGATGGCTTCCAGAGTGCCAGTGGCAGGAGTGAGAGGCGGGGATGGGGCAGCTTGGAGTGAGAGGGATAGGGCAGCTTGGAGGTGGCTGATGCCGGATGCAATGCTTCAGACTGAAAAGTGGTCGTTTGCTGTGAATTGCCCTCTAGATTGTGTAGACTAGGATGATGGGCTGTTTCTTGAGCTTGGACCCAAGGCAGCATCTCCTGTTGACATAGTTCTCCCTCCCTACTGACGCTTCCTCAGGCAGCTTGCCTGAGAGTTGAGAATTCTTAGGTTATTTCTTCCAAAGGGAGGACCCTCCCCGAGGGTGCCACTTTGCACTGGCCTAGTTGCACCTCTGCTGGGAAGGTGTGAATCGGGGGCAAGTTGCCCCGTGAGTCAGGGTTAGGATTCTGGGTGAGACTCCACGCTGACAGGCCCGGCTTCCCCTCTGCTTCATGAGCCCCTGCGCCCGTGTGTGAGCACAGGTGTGGTGGCAGGGCGGCCCGAAGACCACCGGCCCTGAGTGTGGACAGCGGCCCAGGGCAGAGGCCCAACCCACTTCCAGGCATCTTCATGCTGCTGCCCAAGGCTCTTTTACAATGCAGCCTCTGGCTCCAGTCTTCCCCACACTTGTGAAATCACAGGCAGGGTCTTCCCCACACTTGTGAAATCACAGGCAGGCGACATAATGACAGGAAGTCAGCTGTCGGCTCTGTCTTCATACTCCTGAGGGCCCGGTTTTTAGACTTTGCCACTGTTCCTGGTTGCAGTATGCTGGTCATAAGCTAAAAGGGCATGGGGGTCTCTGTGCAGCTTGGTTTGGTATTTTAGTCCGCAGATACATAGGTTGGAATTAGTACCCTGGGTGCTGGGACACAGCTGGCGTGGGCTCACAGAGACCTCATCCTCTAGCATAGGAGACTCAGGTACACAGTTTCTGGGACACAAGGTTAATTCTGCATTGAGGCAGTGAGGGAGTGTTTCACAGCCGTGTGAGCTGGGCCTTAAAGATCGAGTCCCTGCAGAGGAGGGGGATGGGCAGTCCAGGCAGAGGACCCAGGCAGGACTGAGAAGTGGTGGATGAGGAACATGGGAACCGGAGTGTGGAATCTCCTAGATTGAGGAAGAGCTGCCTTCCGCAGGTGAGGTGGGCCCAGCGGAAACCAGCCCATTTCTGTTTTGACCTTTCATCTTGCAGCAGCGGTGCTCCTGGCCTTTGCCCGTTCCTTGCTTTCGATTTATAGGAGAAAGTTAATTTCCCCCCTTGCCTCCCCACCTCTTCCTTTACGGGATTTGAATCTCTTGCACATGTTTTTAATAGGCATCCCTTAATCCAAGTGTTGCCTTCTGGGTTTTATTCTGTTTTCTTTTTCTTAAACATAATGGAACGTCTGTGCCAGCTTGGAACAGGACTGAAAACTGAGGCCAGCCAATGCGTTAGGCTGGCAGGGGGCCAGCCATGGATTAAGTGCCCTATGGCACTTGAGAAGTCTGGCCGACACCACACTGGTGGGGGCGGGGGATCCACAAAGGCTGGAGCTGGAGGTTCCTGCGTCTCCAACACCTCTGCACTGGGAGGAGAGATTAGCACAGACTCAGAAATCTGGCCGGGAGCAGGGCTGTTTGAAGGGAAGGCCGTGGGCACGTGCCATCGTCTACCACCCCAGCTGTGCAAAATGCTCAGCCTAGAGGTGAAACTGCTCTTCAATGGGGTGTGTCACCGTACCCCCCGTAGTCATTCTCCTAGAGGAGCCTTCTATAGAACTGCTTCTGCATTTGTTGGTAAATCCTTGAAACCAGATCTTAATTTGCTTGCTTGCTTGATCAGTTGATCGATTGGTCAGGGGAGGGGTTGCCACCTCCCCCTGAGAGATTTCTTTTAAGATTTAATGCCAGGACAAACTTTGTTTTCCCTGAGGAACTAGTAAGCATTGCCCATCCACCAACCAGAGCCATAGACCATATCATGTTCCCTTTTTGTCTTGTCTACTAGGAAGCTCAGAGCCAAACTGGATGCTTTTGCAGTAACTATAACCTCATGGTTATCCCATTTATAGCCGCCTTCTTTCCAGAGTCCTTTTTGTTTCTCTGGTACTAACCAGGGTAAGGATAAGTACTTTGGGAAAGAAATGAGGGCATATTTAGTGTTTTGGGGTTTTTTTTTTTTTTTTTGGTGTGTGGCAGAGTCTTGCTCTATCCCCCAGGCTGGAGTGCAGTGGCGTGATCTTGGCTCACTGCAACCTCTGCCTCCTGGGTTCAAGTGATTCTCCTGCCTCAGCCTCCAGAGTAGCTGGGATTACAGGCACCCATCAACACACCCAGCTAATTTTTGTATTTTTAGTAGAGACGGGGTTTCGCCAGGTTGGCCAGGCTGGTCTCGAAATCCTGACCTCAAGTGATCTGCCTGCCTTGGCCTCCCAAAGTGCTTGGGATTACAGGTATGAACCACTGCATATGGTCTGTTTTTTTGTGTTTTTTTTTTTGTTTTTTTAAAGAAAAATGTGCCATTGAAGGCAGAACCCACAGGTGGTGACCATACTTTCTGGTCTGCCACTCCTCTTGCACAAGTTCTGGGAGGAAGCAGCTGAGGCATGGTGGGCGGGAGGGACCTAGAAAGGAGGGAAATCACGGCTGGCTTTTAGTTGTTTGCAGAGAATAGAAAGCGCATGGCTGGGGTGCTGCTCTGGCTCAGTCCCGCTTCTGAACACAGGGCAGCTTGTCCAAACAGCACTCTCTGAAATGGCAGCCTGCAGACTTTGCCACTGGCCTGATTTCACTGCTCCCTCAAACAAGCATCTTCTTAATGATGTGTCAGGTTCCTAGTGTCCGGGGTTTTCCACAACACTGTCCGGTGTGTGTCTGTGAGTTGCAGGGCTGTTTGGATAAGGGGTCAGATCTGCTTGGGAGGGCCTCTCGGCCTATGACCCCAGGCCTGTCTTTGATTCTGAGGGTCCTTGAAGCCCACCCTTCCCCAGAGCATGGTTCTAGCACCATGCGACACAATGGGTGGCCTGCCAGCTTTTTCTTTTTTTGAATGGTGGGCTGGGTTGCTGTTCCTGGGAGCCTAGCTCTTTCTCTTCTGCCTGGACTAAACCCAGAGAATGCTGGGCAGGGCTTTATGATTTTGGGGTGAGGACCCTGTTCTGTTCTACACATTGCTGAGTAAGTCAGGGCCAGTCAAAGCTATATGTTCAAGCTGACCCGTGCCGGAGAATGACCTAGGTGGTCAGCTTTATTGTAGCTTTATTGTCTTCTAGTGCACCACAGTGATGGTACGGACTAGAAAAGTGAGGTTACAGAAGGAAGTCACATCCCCAAGGTCACACAGCAGGATCAGCAGAGCCTGCGCTCGGGCAGTGGTGGCCAGCAGCACTGATACATTGCTTGACCACTCTGAATGCTTGGGTTGCACTTGGATTTTTTTTTTTTAAGTTTCCAAAGCAACATAGCTCACATTTTAGTGACCACATTGTTTAGAATATAGCTTATCTCATTGGAATGTTGAAGCATCAAGCAAAGCCAGAGCCAGACGTGGCTGACATGGCTCAGCCTCACCTCAGGGGCCAGGGCACAAGCCGCAGCTGCTCCTGGCCCTGTCATTCCTCCCTTCCCCATTAAGTACTTTTGATGCCTTCATCCTTATCTTCCTTTGCTCCACCCCAGGAAGAGAGAAAAGGACAAGAATGCTTTGCCTCTCCATCTTGATGGTGATCGAGATAGGACCAGGCTATTTTCAAGTTCACAGAATCGGGCTATTATCATTGTTGTTAACACCATGTGCTGAGTGCTTGATGCATGCCCTGCACCTCACATGAGTTATCTCTGTCTGTCCAGAAACAGCGCCGAGAGTAAAGAGGATGAGGCCCACAGAGTGTAGCTGGTTTGCTCGCAGTTGCATGTCTAGTCTGTGCCTGAGCCAAGATTGACCTCCAGTCTGTCTGGAGGATGGCTTTATAGCTTGTGCCCCATGATCCAGTTAAATATCTAGGGCAATGGTTTTCAACTGGAGGCCGTTTTGCCCCCTAGAAGACATCTGGCAATATCCGCAGCCTTTTTTTATTGCCACAACTTGAGAGGGTGATATGGATGTATACTACTAGCACCTAGTGGGTAGGGGCCAGGATGCTGCTAAACATCCTGCAATCTGCAGATCCTCCCTCCCACCCATCCACCCACCCAACAAAGAATTATCTGGCCCCAGATGTCAGTAGTGCTGAAGTTGAAAAACCTGACCTAGGGTGTCCTTATCCTCCAGCTGACACTTCCTGGGTGTGTGTGGAGTGCAGGGGTGTTACTGGCCTGCCCCTTCGCCGTTCGTGATAGTGTTCTCCTTGCTCTTAGAAAGGATCATGCACCTAGACTCCAAAAGGGGATTGGGACACTCTGTCCTGCAGGGGCAACCAGACCCCTTCCAGTGGGCAGAACAGCTTCTGACTTTTCTCTCTTGGGCTTTACACACCTTCAGAAGGTCTGATGAGCAGGGATCCTCCCAGTGGGTTCCCCCTCCTAGACGTTGCCTGGCATCCAGTGAGCAGGGTTCTCAGGCCAGGGCTGAGACGTGGGCATGGGGAGCGTCTCCTGTTCCTCCCTCAGGAGGAACCCTCAGCCCCATGCTGAGGGTTAAAGCGAGGGAGGAGAGATGTCAGCCTGGGCCCTGGGACCTCATGGTCAAGTTGGACAGTCAGGATGCTCACACAGAGGAACACCCTTAGTAACTGCGTCGCTTCAGGTATATTTAAGAGCCAGAGGGACTTCAGAGGCAGGCTGAAGCTTTGAGATGGAAGAGCGAGAATGAGCAGGGGACTCCCTAATTCTTCAGCAGATGGATGGGATTCAGGTAGGCATCAAGCAGAGTGTCGTAGGCTAAGGGCTCGCGCCCAGCAGTCAGTGCAGTGCAGAGAAGCAGTTGGAAGAGGTTGGCCCAGGGCACAGGGCAGTCCTGGTCCAGAGGCTGTGGCATCGGTGTGAGTGGGAATTCCGAGGGCCCGGCCAAGGGCTGAGAGAATGGGCCTGGAGATGCTGCAGAGGCGTGCAGTAGGAGGGCACAGTGCCAGGGCCACTGGGCCGGGGCAAGAGGAGGGCGAGGAGGCCCCAGGAAATGGAAGGCTGGGATCCATTTCTAGTGTGAGGAGAAGCTGCCATTTACTCTTCTGAGAAAGAGAACCAGCCCCTCGTAGGATGGCAGTTTTGCTTTGAGGAGCCCCTAATGGAGACTGTACAGACAACTGGGACAAATACAGATTTTCTTTCAGAAGGGTTTGTGTCCGAGCCACCCCAACAGCCGGCATCTAGATAAGTGTGGAAAATAGTTTCTGTGATAGGAGGCATGGCCCCAGGCTCAGTCTGCAGATGATGCCTGGTGTGTCCACTGCGCCAACATAGGGCGCTGTTGGGAACCCACTCGGCTGCTGCAGGCTTGGAAGCTGCTGCTCCACAGGCTGGGAGTTTTTGCCCCCAAGGCTGTGCAGAGCCAAAATCTGAAAGCCCTTTTAGGGGAAGGGATTAATGTGGGTTACTCTTGGGACCTTGCAACAGAGGCTGAGAGGTGACTGTGCAGGAGGTGTGGCCTGCCCCACAGTGAGTACACGCAGTGGCTGTCCCAGGTTCATCCAGGTACTGGGTGGCCCCTGGTCCTCTTCAGGTTTGGCCCAGCCCCTCCTTTAAGACTCCTTCCATGCAGTCAAGGCCAAGCAGGCGGGGCAGGGCCTTTATGAGCTAAATAAATAAATAAATAAATAAATAAATAAATAAATAAAAAGAGAGAAATCAGTGGCCCTTTACACACAAGGCTGATGGAATCTCCTCCAGACACCTGAGCATCTTGTTCTGGTGGGTCTTGCCAGTTTTATACAATAAAAGGCACGGGGTAGGGAGATTATTAATCCCTCTGAAATGCGGGGAAATGGTTTTCCAGAGTGTCCGTGGGACCCCATCGAGGGAGCATGGGGCTTGGGACACCCAATGACCCAGTAGCCCACCCTGTGTCCACAGACCTGCAGCCAGTTACCTACTGCGAGCCGGCCTTCTGGTGCTCCATCTCCTACTACGAGCTGAACCAGCGCGTCGGGGAGACATTCCACGCCTCGCAGCCATCCATGACTGTGGATGGCTTCACCGACCCCTCCAATTCGGAGCGCTTCTGCCTAGGGCTGCTCTCCAATGTCAACAGGAATGCAGCAGTGGAGCTGACACGGAGACACATCGGTATGGGGTGGCTCCATTCCCCGCCCCCCCACCCTGCCCCTGCCACTCTATCCCACCCCCAGCCCCAGGCCTGAACACACAGCCTCTGAAGGGAACCTTGCGTCCATCCTTAGCTGTGCTCTGCCTCCTGCTGGGCATGGGGGAAGACTCACTGCCCCAGCAAGTCCCCTACACTCTCTGTTGCCCTGTTTAGGGGCCAGACAGGTAGTGTTCAGGCCACTTGATCATTCCCACTCAAAGATATAATCTCAGAAAATCTGGAAGCCACAGAGGAAAATAGTTCACCTAAGGGATCAAGAAGGGAACGTCTATGAGAAAGGCAACATATGAAATCTATTTTTTTTTTTTTTTTTTTGGAGACAGAGTCTTGCTTTATCCAGGCTGGAGTGCAATGGCACAATCTTGGCTCACTGCAACCTCTGCCTCCCGGGTTCAAGCGATTCTCCTGCCTCAGCTTCCCAAGTAGCTGGGATTACAGGCACCCAACCACCACGCCCGGCTAATTTTTGTGTTTTTAGTAGAGACGGGGTTTCTCCATGTTGGCCAGGCTGGTCTCGAACTCCTGACCTCAGGTGATCCACCTGCCTTGGCCTCCCAAAGTGCTGGGATTACAGGCGTGAGCCACCGTGCCTGGCTGAAATCCTCTAAATAAAAATACTCTGAAAGTACAGATGGATAGGTTGATAAGTAGGCAGTCATTGTTGGAAGAGTGATCTTCTCTTATTTTCATGTATCATTATTCTAAACAATTTAGAAAAGGTAGAAAAGAATTGTCCACTATCCAAACACCACTACTGTGAACCTTCTGCCTTCTAGCCCCCAGAACATGAGTAAAAGATGACTTTGTGAGTTTAAGGAAGATGAAGCTGTGTTACGCATCACTTGGTTTGCTTATGAAGTTACCAAGCTTAGAGGATTTTACGATCCAGAATCACAACTGTCAGAACTTAGAAGGGCTGTAGAGAGATGGCAGAGTGAGGTTTTCTCAGACCTTGTCCTGGAGCCCCAAGGGTTGGCAAAGGGTTCCTGCGGCAAACTCAGGAGGTGGGCAGGTTAGCAAAGGGAAGCCTGGTCCCACGTGAACCAGGGCACCTCTGCCCTCGCTTGCTTTATATCTCGGGCTCTCACAGAAGACTTCATTTGAAGAGATGATTGATTCTGTAGTGAAGAGAAGAAAAGTTTGGAGGCCATGGGCCTAGGTCTGTGCTCTCATTTTCTAGGAAAGGGACCTGATGTCTAGGGGGTTGGGGAGGGTAGGGAACGGCTCTGCAGAGACCTCATTGTCAGTGACAGACAGCCCCCGCTACCAGACCTGTTCTTCCCATTTCGCTTTTTGTTTTTTACTTCAAAAAAGATACTTATTCTGGGTGGCATACCACTGTTTGATTGATTGATTGATTTAGAGAAAGGGTCTTGCTATGTTGCCCAGGCCCAGTCGCAAACTCTTGGGCTCAAGCTATCCTCCCATCTCAGCCTCCTGATTAGCTGGGACAATAGGCATATACCACTGCAACTGGCTTTTTTCTATATTTTATTAAAAAAAAAAAAAAATATATATATATATATATATATATATAAAAAAATATATATATTTTTTTTTTGGAGTGGGGAGACCAAGTCTCGCTCTTGTCTCCCAGGCTGGAGTGCGATGGCACAATCTTGGCTCACTGCAACCTTCACCTCCCAGGTTCAAGTGATTCTCCTGCTTCAGCCTCCTGAGTAGCTGGGATTACAGGCATGTGCCACCACACCTGGCTAATTTTTTGTATTTTTAGTAGATATGGGGATTCACCACGTTGGCCAGGCTAGTCTCGAACTCCTGACCTCAGGTGATCTGCCCGCCTCAGCCTCCCAAGGTACTGGGATTACAGGTGTGAGCCACCACGCCCGGCCTATTTTTTTAAGTTACTGAAACGAAACAAACATTTTTGGTCTGGGTCTTCGCATCCCCACCTCTGCCTTCTGCTCTTACTGACATGATACAGTTGTGGACAGCCAGGAAGTCATCCCTCCTGTGGACTCGGAGCCACCAGCACCCTGCAGAACTAAAGCCAGAAAAAATGGGGAGTGGTTGGAGGAAGGGGACAGTAGTGGGAATAGGAGGCAGGACAGGGGACATCCAGTGATGCATGGGTCGGTCACCTTGTGTTCATCCTACTGGATGCTGGGCCTGTAATATCTGGCTCCGTGCTCTGACCTCTGAGCTTCTTCCCCAGGAATGGAGCAGAGACTTTGCCGTGCAGGAGAAGGGACCATCCCCTGGCCGAGCAAAGAGCTCATTGTCAGAGTTTACGCAACTGTTTGAGTTGCAGAGCCAATTTAAAAATAATTTCTGTCCATCTGGAGTGGATTTAAGAGGTGAAAGAAAAGTAAATGATATAAACCTCTGGAATGTTTTAGAAAAATGCATTGAGGGAAGAAAAAAATAAGGGCATAGCGTTAAACCATCCCTGCAATAAAGGGCTCCTTGGGGTGTCTGCTGCATCAGAAGGAGCCCTGCAGGTTTACTGAATGAATCTCTGAATCTTGGAGTGTGAAGAGACCAAATAGTAGTGGGGTAGTAGTAGCAGTAGCAGCAAGAAAAGCTGACACCAGGCGCTTACTGTGTGTCTCACAGTAATCCTGCAAGGGTAGAGGTTATCATCATTCCCTTTTTTTTTTTTTTTTTTTTTTAGAGTTAGGGTCTCACTCTGTCTCCCAGGCTGGAGTGCAGTGGCGTGATGGGAGCTCACTGCAGTCTTGAACCCCTGGGCTCAAGCAATCCACTCACCTCAGCCTCCCAAGCAGCTAGGACTACAAGGATATGCCACTATACCCAGTTAATTAAAAAAAAAAATGTTTTTGTAGAGATGAAGTCTCATTACATTGCCCAGGCTGGCCTTGAACTCCTGGCCTCAAGTGATCCTCCCACCTTGCCCTCCTAAAGCTCTGGGATTATTGGTGTGAGCCACCGCGCCTGGCCCCCATCCCTATCGTAGAGACAAACGAAGACTCAGAGGGTGAATAACTTGACTGAGGCCCATGCCTACTCAGTGGCAAAGGCTGTCACTGAGACCTATCCTGTGTGCCCATCTCTTGTCATCTGCCTCCCTTGGCTTTAGGAATCCAGCAGTGCCCATTTTCCCTACTTTAGGCTTGGGCTTTGGGGCCTGTTTGCCTGGGGAAGCTGTCAGTCACTGGGAGCAGCCCTGCTGCTCTGCCTCCTTTGCGAGCCTCAGGTGGCCCCAGGGCCATTGTGTGTGAGCAAAGGCACCCTGTCCAGTCTAACCTGAATCTCTGTAGGAAGAGGCGTGCGGCTCTACTACATCGGAGGGGAGGTCTTCGCAGAGTGCCTCAGTGACAGCGCTATTTTTGTCCAGTCTCCCAACTGTAACCAGCGCTATGGCTGGCACCCGGCCACCGTCTGCAAGATCCCACCAGGTAAACGAGCCACACAGGCACCCCTGCCTTGAGGTCCCTCTCCGAGTGCATGCCTAGGATGCTGGAGAGAGTCCACCTTTCTCACCTTTTCTGCTCACTGGTGATTGCGTTGTCAATCTGGAGGTGATTGGATTAGGTTTTCTCTATGCCCACAGATCTAACTGTGCTTTCCCTGAACTTCCAGGGAGCAGATGTAGCATCTGATGGGTCTGCCTTTAACCCGTGGGTACCTGCCCGTTGCCCTGTGCGTAGATGCTCAGGCAGTATGGCTTCCTTTCTTCACTCATTCATTGCACGAACAGCATGCAGGGCTCTGTGCCGGGTGCTGTAGGGGATGAAGAGGTAGATGCGGCCCTGCTCTGCCCCCGCAGACCTTACAGACCTGCAGAGCACAGAAGACAAAGACACGGATGAGTTCAGTATAAGGGACGGGTGCCAAGCACCAAGCCAGCAGCCCAGGTAGAGAGAAGGCCCATTTAGCTGTTGGGATGGATCAGGGAAGTCTTCATGGAGGAGAAACATCCGGATCCTGAAGGATAGGTAGGCACTAGGCACAGGGAGGGCATTCTAGACAGGGGGAACAGCCCAGGCAAAGGGCCTGAGGTAATGGAGGGCAGGACATGGATGGGTAGCTCTCTGGCTGGAGGAGGGTCATGTATGAGACCGTCAGGGGAAATGTTTCAAAAGCACAACAGCATGAGGCTGTGGAAGGACACCAGAGAGTTTGACTCTAGGGAACTGCTGAGGGTTTTCTGAGTGAGCCTGAAAAATCCCACCTGTACCCCAAGAAGAGGTGTCAGGCTGCACCCCCGAGAGTGGTTTGGACAGGGCCACGCCTGGACAGCAAGATCAGGCAGGTGGCTGATCCCATCTCAGGCCTCTTTCCTCAGGAAACCAAGGCAGAAAGCCCCAGCCAAAGTCCACTTTTCACAGGACGTGCAGCCACTGTGTAGGCAGCCCACAGAACATGGCCTGTGACAGACTAGTGGAGCAGGTAACCTGGCCAGGCCATTGCCTGTGGCACGTGTGTGGCATGCCCCTTCCTGCCCACTGAGTAGCAGATGGTAGTGGAGAAGTGGTAGACCACAGGCAGGGGAAACTTTAGAATGCAGAAAGTCTGAAATGATAATAGCACACCAGGTTTCCAGAGCGTTTTGTGGTTGCATTTATAGAGTACATTCCGATCGTTGACCTCATTTAGTCCTCACCAGTTATTCTCTGGCTCTATAAGTAAGGAGACGCTTTGAGAGACAAGTTCAGAGAGTTTCAGCCACCTGCCCAAGCACACACAGCTAGTAAGTGGCCAAGCCGGGATGGGGCCTAGGGCTGATGGACTCTCAAGTTTGGTGCTCTTCTGCTTCTTGGCTCTGCTGGGGGTCAGGGCCCAGGTTCAGCCCTGTTCCACCACCCTTGTCCTTGGAGAGAATGAAGAAGAGGAAGCTCAGTGACGCTCTTGGCCTTCTGCCTCCTCCATTCCCCGGCCCCACCCCCATCTTTTGGGTGAGGGCTGAGTTGGCTGTGGTGTTGTTTGTCAGCTCATAGAATGTCAGAGCTGGAAGGACCTCTGAGGCCAGCCCTTCATTATACAGAGACACAGGGTCCCCAAGAGAAAGCGACCAGCTCAGAGTCACACAGCAAGAACAGGAGCCTGCTGTTGGCTCATTCATAAGCGTCACCCCAGCTCACCTTTTGGCTATTTCCGGCATGTGCTTTTGTCTTTATTTTTCTGGTTGACACATTCCTGGCACTCAGGCAGTAAGACTTCAAACAACATTTATTTTAAACTTTATTTGTGACTGTCTTTAGTTTTACTGTCTGGAGAATCAGATGCACACCTTCACTTAGCTGTGAATGTCACCTCCACCCAGCCCAGTGCCCAGAGGCCAAAATTTGGCCCAGATCTCTCCTTACCTCCTAGCCCCAGCACCAGGTGTATTCATCAGAGGAGCCCAGGTGGAGGGTGCGCTGGGCCCCCTGCCAAGCTTCCTGTGGGGACGGCAGGCCCAGTAGCCTTTCGGCCAGCCCGTCTCTGGGGGCACTGCCTGCTGTGGAACGGCCAGAGCTCCTGTTCCTAGGTGGGTGACCAGACCCCACACAGCATGGGCAACCTGGCCCAGGTCCCTTATCTCTCTGTCCCCTGGTCCCTTTGCCCAAGGAAAGGCCCCCCTCTCCACACCATCTCCCTATTTTTGGAAGCCCACTTTGCAGACTTCTCCCTGCTCTGGGAGTCGGAGCTTGTGGGCCAGCCTTCCATCTCCCCTTGCAGGTATGTCAGTGGCACCTCCCAGTGAGGAGATGGGTTCAAGGGGAGGGACTGGGTTGGCCTTCCCTTTGCATGGTACTGAGTGTGGAGTGTGTGGCAAATGCATCACACACCATGTATCCCTGGAGCTGTATAAATGAGGCTGGTCTACGGGGTCCAGGACTTGCTTTATCCAGGAGGGGAGCAGCGGACCTGGCCACTTCCATCCCCACAGCCCTGTTTCTGTGTTTTTGGCAGGATGCAACCTGAAGATCTTCAACAACCAGGAGTTCGCTGCCCTCCTGGCCCAGTCCGTCAACCAGGGCTTTGAGGCTGTCTACCAGTTGACCCGAATGTGCACCATCCGCATGAGCTTCGTCAAAGGCTGGGGAGCGGAGTACAGGTCAGTTATGGGTGCTGCCTACATCAGGGGACCCAACTCCAGGTGACTCTGGACAGCAGAGCAGGCAGGGCTCCTCAGAGATGAGCTAGGCCAGCCCTAGCGTCAAGAGCAGAAAGACCAAAGATCAGAGAGAGGCCAAGGCCTGGCAGGCAGGAGGGGCCGGGCCAACAGCAGATGATGAGGAATTGCAGAACGATGTTTGCTGGCACCGAACAGCTGTAGGCACTGTAAACACACGCTCCATCTTATCCTCATCCCAGCCCTGGGTGGGGATGCCAGCATCATCCGTACAGATGAGAGAACTAAGGCCCAGGGAGGGAGAGTGACTTGCCTGCAGTCACACTGGTAGAAGAGCTGTGTCTAGAACTCTGCCCTCTTGGCTTCTTCCTTAGTCTCATTTTAGGCAGATGGCTTTAGGATGACCCTCTTCAGGAAGTTAGGTCTTCAGCTCATTGTTCCTTTCCTCCTCTGTTGCTCCATTTCTGACTCAGGGACCCTGGTGATGCTGAGGAGCCCAGGATATTAAAACTGAGAGTCCAGGAAGGGAGGAGGAGATTTGGGTAGTTATAAAGGAACAAAATTTTTTCGCTGAGAAATGACTTTTTTAGAGTCCTACATACTGGTTTTTCTTTTCTTTTCTTTTCTTTTTTTTTTGAGATGGAGTCTCACTCTGTCATCCAAGCTGAAGTGAGTGGCACCATCTTGGCTTACTGCAATCTCTGCCTCCAGGACGTGCCTCAGCCTCCCATGTAGCTGGGACTACAGGTGCGTGCTACCACGCCTGGCTAATTTTTTGTATTTTAGTAGAGAGGGGGTTTCACCATGTTGCCCAGGGTGGTCTCGAACTCCTGAGCTCAGGTGACCCACCTGCCTCGGCCTCCCAAAGTGCTGGGATTACAGGCGTGAACCACCATGCCCGGCCCTAGATACTGGTTTAAACATGGCCCTGATATAGTCAGGTCTACCTGGTCTGCTTGGTTGAATCTCTCAGGCCATCCTGCTTTGGGTTTAGAGAATCCAGTCCCTTTTCTTTCCACTCACGGACAAAAGTTTGCGGAGAGGCAGGGCCGTGTGCCCCCGCCTTCTGCTCCACACTCCCCCCTGCCAGCCGCCAGCTCCTGCGGCAGATGCAGAGGTGCCCACACGTCAGCTAGAGCCAGCGCCTTGCAAGCTACTCTCCCTTTCTCTTCATTTTTCCAGATGTTTGGAATCCATTTTGTTTTGCAGTCATGCTGCACTCAGGCCAAACCCATTTCAATATTGGCCTTGGGCCACCGTTTGTAATGAAATCCAGATGAGCATGACTTATGGAAAGTCAGATTCTCATCAGAGGATTTCATCCTGTAAAATCCTCCTCTTCCACTTACCGTATTTTAGCTGCTGTTCTTCTGTGTCTGCCCCAGGGTGTCAGGGAACATAGCCCCTTGGTCTCTTGGGTGTCTCTGAAATCCAGGAGTGACCAGTGGAGCAATCAAAGTGGTCAGACCTCAAAAGAACTTACAACTATGTTATGGCCTGAAGAGATCAGCCCAGGCCCAAAGGTCTAGCCAGAGAAATGTTTTAAGCCATCTTTTAGCCCTGGCTCAGCTCATTTAGGGAACAGGAGTGAAAGGTTAGAAAATGAATCTTTTTTTAGTGGAGAAGGGAAACATTTAAAGATGGACTGCAGTGGAAAAGAGTAAGGGGATGTCCATTTGCTCTTCTTATACCAGATTGTAGTCCGGAGGGCCACACTCAGGTACCCTCGCTCGTGCAGACACCCCAGGGTCTGTCTGCGGCCCATTTCTCAACCTCCCTGCTACACAAGCAAAGTAGAGGCCAAGCAAGGAGGGTGGTGCCTTCAAGACAGCAACACTGTTCCTGGTGTGGCATTGCAGCTGTCCCGCTCCAAGTGCTAGGAAGAGGCTCTTTGGTGGCAGAGCCTTTCCCTGGGGACACTGTATCACCACGCGGGATGTCCTGCCAGCACACCCAGTCCTCTGCGGCCCACCGCGTCACCGCTGCCTGGCAGCACTGCACAGCAGCCTGACGGGCGGGCGCGGCCCCTTCCCAGAACAGCCTTGTCGTCCTCCTGCCTCTTGGGCCAAGGAGAGTAAGGTTTCAGCTCTTCTCTCTGTGAGGTGGCTGAAAGCAGGGCCCAGGGCCCACACCTCTCACCTCCAGCTGGCACCAGCGACTCCAGCCTCAGCAGATAGCCTTTGCTCAGTGGAGGCCTTTGGGAGCCTGCCTGCAAGCTGCGTCATCAACTAGCCTGAATTTAGACAAAGTGCTTTGGGGAAAAGAAACGTGTGGTGTGCCTTGTTTTTTTCCAGTAATTGTTCCATGGCTCGTTCTGCTTGTAAGATTTTCCAAAATAAGGCCATAGATGAGAATTATATCAGCACATTGGGAACCGAAGGCATGCGGACACTGTTGGCGCTTTGTAAAAAACACCCCTCAATCAGACAGACACACGTCATCGTCGCCTGCTGGGGCTGGGCCCAGATTTCGAGATAGGGGAGCGGCACGTGCCCGTTTGGTACAGATGGGAGCCAGGAAGCCCTTTGCTGAGGATGGAGGTCTCCTCTATTAGGGGGCCTGTTACAGTAACTGGTGGGCCTCTGGGGTACCCTGCAATTGACTTTACATATTTAACTCTTTGCCATTGACTTTACATGTTTACCTCTTTAAAGTCGACTTCCTTCCCCCTCAAGAGAACTTAATTTACTCAAAGTCCTCCCTGGGTAGAGGAGTTTGGCCTGGTAGTTTCAGCAAGTTACTGGTACCGCTTCTAGGACAGCGTCTAACAGCATCTTTGGGAAGATGACTGTCACCAAAGCAGAAAAAGCTTTCTGACTTGTGTAGCCCCCTGGAGATTTTTTAAGTCCCCCACCCCCACCCCTTTCCCTATTTCTTACAGGAGACAGACTGTGACCAGTACCCCCTGCTGGATCGAGCTGCACCTGAATGGGCCTTTGCAGTGGCTTGACAAGGTCCTCACCCAGATGGGCTCCCCAAGCATCCGCTGTTCCAGTGTGTCTTAGAGACATTAAGTATGGTAGGGGAGGGCAGGCTTGGGGAAAATGGCCATGCAGGAGGTGGAGAAAATTGGAACTCTACTCAACCCATTGTTGTCAAGGAAGAAGAAATCTTTCTCCCTCAACTGAAGGGGTGCACCCACCTGTTTTCTGAAACACACGAGCAAACCCAGAGGTGGATGTTATGAACAGCTGTGTCTGCCAAACACATTTACCCTTTGGCCCCACTTTGAAGGGCAAGAAATGGCGTCTGCTCTGGTGGCTTAAGTGAGCAGAACAGGTAGTATTACACCACCGGCCCCCTCCCCCCAGACTCCTTTTTTGAGTGACAGCTTTCTGGGATGTCACAGTCCAACCAGAAACACCCCTCTGTCTAGGACTGCAGTGTGGAGTTCACCTTGGAAGGGCGTTCTAGGTAGGAAGAGCCCGCAGGGCCATGCAGACCTCATGCCCAGCTCTCTGACGCTTGTGACAGTGCCTCTTCCAGTGAACATTCCCAGCCCGGCCCAGCCCCGCCCCGCCCCACCACTCCAGCAGACCTTGCCCCTCGTGAGCTGGATAGACTTGGGATGGGGAGGGAGGGAGTTTTGTCTGTCTCCCTCCCCTCTCAGAACATACTGATTGGGAGGTGTGTGTTCAGCAGAACCTGCACACAGGACAGCGGGAAAAATCGATGAGCGCCACCTCTTTAAAAACTCACTTACGTTTGTCCTTTTTCACTTTGAAAAGTTGGAAGGATCTGCTGAGGCCCAGTGCATATGCAGTGTATAGTGTCTATTATCACATTAATCTCAAAGAGATTCGAATGACGGTAAGTGTTCTCATGAAGCAGGAGGCCCTTGTCGTGGGATGGCATTTGGTCTCAGGCAGCACCACACTGGGTGCGTCCCCAGTCATCTGTAAGAGCTTGCTCCAGATTCTGATGCATACGGCTATATTGGTTTATGTAGTCAGTTGCATTCATTAAATCAACTTTATCATATGCTCTTTTAAATGTTTGGTTTATATATTTTCTTTAAAAATCCTGGGCTGGCACATTGACTGGGAAACCTGAGTGAGACCCAGCAACTGCTTCTCTCCCTTCTCTCTCCTGAGGTGAAGCTTTTCCAGGTTTTGTTGAAGAGATACCTGCCAGCACTTCTGCAAGCTGAAATTTACAGAAGCAAATTCACCAGAAGGGAAACATCTCAGGCCAACATAGGCAAATGAAAAGGGCTATTAAAATATTTTTACACCTTTGAAAATTGCAGGCTTGGTACAAAGAGGTCTGTCATCTTCCCCCTGGGATATAAGATGATCTAGCTCCCGGTAGAGGATCACCAGTGACAACTATAGCAGTTGTATTGTGTAACAAGTACTGCTCCCAGCAGCAATTAGGGAGGAAACTAGTCTAAATTATTTCAACTGGAAAAAAGAAAAAAGAGTCCTCTTCTTTTCCCAGCCTTTTGCAGAACACAGTAGACAGAACTGCCACCTTCAATTGGTACTTTATTCTTTGCTGCTGTTTTTGTATAAAATGACCTATCCCATGTTTTTGCATGAATTTATAGCAGGAAAAATCAAGGGATTTCCTATGGAAGTCCTGCTTTATTCCAGGTGAAGGGAAGGAAGTGTATATACTTTTGGCAAGTCATACAGCTCAAATGTCATGAGATTTGTGATGTTAGAGGGAGATGGAGAGGCTTCCTGATGCCTCACCTGCAGGGTCCTTTGCCTCTGAAGTTCTAGCCATGAGGTTTCCAGGTAGGACAGCTGCTCCCCAAGCCTCCTGAGGACACAGGAAGAGACGGAAGGAGCACCTTGACAGACTTGTGTGAGTCTTCTCGAAGGAGTGTTGACTCAGAACCCAGAGACAATACAAAACCCCTCACTTCCTCTGAGAGGGCCAAATGCTGAGTCTGAAGTATGTGCCTGGTGTGAAATGATCTATGGCCTGTTTCTTACACAGGAAGCCCCCGAACCTCCTGTTTATGTGTTCATGTTCCCAGCCAGCTCTGAGACCCAGGACACAAATATTCCATTTTGGCTTCTGCTAGAGCAGTCATGGTTCCTCTCCTAAAAGCCATGGGCAGCAGTTTCCGAGGGCCTGCATTATCCACCTGCTGCACGATCCTGTGAGGGCTTCCTGTGGCACACAGCCCTCTGGGTGCTTGGGAACTAGCTTCAGGCACAGCCTGATTCTGGTGATCCGGAGTCCTGTCTTACTCCAGGTGAAGGGAAAAAAAAAAAGCCTATACTTTGGCAGGTTATGAACTTTGAATGTGATGAAATGACACGTTTGGCTGCATTTGGATGGTGTTTTAGAACCCTCATTGCTCAGACCTGAAGGCTACTTCTAGGAGCATGAAGTTTGAGTTTTGTGTTTTTCCAAAGGCTACTTCTTGGCCCTTTTTCTTTATAGACTAGACCACCAGAGGAGGATGTGTGGGATTGTAGGCAAACCCACCTGTGGCATCACTGAAAATAAATTTGGTCATACCTAAGAGGTTAGGAAATGGTGCCATTCCCAACTTAAGAGTGCTACATAGGTGCTTTGGGCGTATGTAACATTAGTGTCCTTCCTTGAAGCCACAAGCTAGTTTTCTTAGTTTTAAAATCCTGTTGTATGAATGGCATTTGTATATTAAAACACTTTTTTAAAGGACAGTTGAAAAGGGCAAGAGGAAACCAGGGCAGTTCTAGAGGAGTGCTGGTGACTGGATAGCAGTTTTAAGCGGCGTTCATCTAGTCAACACGACCGCGTGTGTTGCCCCTGCCCTGGGCTCCCCGCCATGACATCTTCACCTTGCAGCTTGTGCTGAGACTGACCCAAGTGCAGCTAGCACTGGGACATAGATCCTTGTCTTCAGCACCTTCCAAGGAGCCAACTTTTATTCCCTTTCCTCTCTCCCCTCCCCACCTCGCTTCTTCCCAATTTAGTAACTTAGATGCTTCCAGCGCATACGTAGGTAGCTACCCCAGCCGGTTTGGATTACAGGCCTGTGCTGGAACATCATCTCAGTTGGCCACCTTCCTGGCAGGCTGTAGACCTGACATTTTGAGACAAGCCTAGAGTCAGGAGCAGGGACTTTGACTCTTAGGAAGAGCACACGTGAGGGCAAGGCTGCTGGCAGACGTCTCCATTGTCCTTATGTTGTCTGTGTTGTATTTTTTTTTTATTGACCATGGTGATTATTTTTTTAAACCATCGTTAATATACTGAAGTGAGCTATAGCACATATCGTGTGCTTAGTTTGTTTATTTTTCTCCATCTCCCCTTGGCTTCCTAGAGTTTGGACATATTCCAGGCTAAATGCTTTTACTCAAGACTACAGAAAGGTTTGAAGTAGTGTGTGCATGGCATGCACGTATGTAAGTAATCTGGGGAAGAAGCAAAGATCTGTTTCATTCTTAGCCTCAGGCCTCATGAGGGTCTCCACAGGGCCGGAGCTCAGGTTACACCACTCCTTCGTCCTTACAGGAGATGTAGGGAGAAGAATCTGCAGGCTGCTTGTAGGACTGTTCACCAGGGGGGATACCAGCAGCAAGAGAGGGCACCCGTTTAGCCCTGGACCCTGTTTCTTACTGTGTGACTTGGCTAGAGTTGGGAGTTCCCCCAAAATAAACGTGTCCCCATTTTACCAGAACCAAACCTCAACACAGCGAAGCTGTACTGTCTTTGTGTGGCAAAGATGTTCCCTTGTAGGCCCCTTTCAGGTAACAGTCTTCACAATGTATTTTCATCACGGTTTAGGGAGCATCAGCCGCTTCTCAAGTGGGTAGGGAAAGCAGAAAAACGTACGCAAGAGGACATGGATCCAAAATGATGATGAAGCATCTCCCATGGGGAGGTGATGGTGGGGAGATGATGGGCTAAACAGGCAACTTTTCAAAAACACAGCTATCATAGAAAAGAAACTTGCCTCATGTAAACTGGATTGAGAAATTCTCAGTGATTCTGCAATGGATTTTTTTTTAATGCAGAAGTAATGTATACTCTAGTATTCTGGTGTTTTTATATTTATGTAATAATTTCTTAAAACCATTCAGACAGATAACTATTTAATTTTTTTTAAGAAAGTTGGAAAGGTCTCTCCTCCCAAGGACAGTGGCTGGAAGAGTTTTGGGGCACAGCCAGTTCTGAATGTTGGTGGAGGGTGTAGTGGCTTTTTGGCTCAGCATCCAGAAACACCAAACCAGGCTGGCTAAACAAGTGGCCGCGTGTAAAAACAGACAGCTCTGAGTCAAATCTGGGCCCTTCCACAAGGGTCCTCTGAACCAAGCCCCCACTCCCCTTGCTAGGGGTGAAAGCATTACAGAGAGATGGAGCCATCTATCCAAGAAGCCTTCACTCACCTTCACTGCTGCTGTTGCAACTCGGCTGTTCTGGACTCTGATGTGTGTGGAGGGATGGGGAATAGAACATTGACTGTGTTGATTACCTTCACTATTCGGCCAGCCTGACCTTTTAATAACTTTGTAAAAAGCATGTATGTATTTATAGTGTTTTAGATTTTTCTAACTTTTATATCTTAAAAGCAGAGCACCTGTTTAAGCATTGTACCCCTATTGTTAAAGATTTGTGTCCTCTCGTTCCCCTCTCTTCCTCTTGTAAGTGCCCTTCTAATAAACTTTTCATGGAAAAGCTCCTGTGCCAGGAGCTCAGTCTGATTCTTGCTGC
Source organism: Pan troglodytes (assembly GCF_028858775.2). Taxonomy (NCBI): domain Eukaryota; kingdom Metazoa; phylum Chordata; class Mammalia; order Primates; family Hominidae; genus Pan; species Pan troglodytes. The sequence goes on from NC_072414.2 coordinate 59,189,194, forward strand.
TGTCTGTGGGTGGAGAGAAGATTTAAAAGGAAGCCCGGGGGGGGCGGGTCCCAGGGACTTCAGGGCTCAGGAGGACCAGAGGAAAATGTCTGTAAGCCCAGATATACCTTGACCAATCATGTGCCAGGCCACATTCTGCTGTGGTCCTCATGTAATACCCAGCTGCCCTCATTCACTCACCAAGGGCAACATGCAGTGCCAGCAGAAGCCCCTGGGCCATCTGCACAAAGGTCAAAAGTTTCTCAATGGGTGTATCTCGCTATTCCGCAAACCTAAACACCATGTGTCCCACTGATGCTATCTCTGCAGTGCCATCTTATATTTTACTTCCTCTGTACCCCGAGGCCTTTGGCAAATGAATGACACCAACCCAACCTCAAGCCCTGCCACCTCTTGCCTCTGCTAGTCCCTCCTAGCCTGATTCCTCCATATTGTCAGGGTGTCTTAAATGCCACCAGATTTGTCTTCCCACAGGCATGGAGGTTCACAAGTAACTAACTTGGTTTCCACATCTGCCAGCTCAGATGACTGTTAGCACCTGTGAAAATTCATTTTGAATTCAAAACACCCAAGGAGAAAGGGACTTCAAAGTTGTTTCCTTGGCTAGATCTTACACTGACCCCAGAAGATGTGGATAAAGAAAAACGCTGATTAAAATGTAAACTGTTGGCCAGGCGTGGTGGCACAACACCTGTAATTCCAGCACTTTGGGAGGCAGAGACAGGCAGATCACTCGAGGTCAGGAGTTTGAGACCAGCGTAGCCAACATGGCGAAACCCCATCTCTACCAAAAAATACAAAAATTAGCTGGGTGTGGTGGTGCACGCCTGTAGTCCCAGCTACTTGGGAGGCTGAGATGGGAGAATCGCTTGAACCCAGGAGGTGGAGGTTGCAGTGCTCATACCACTGCACTCCAGCCTGGGCAACAGAGTGAGACACTGTCTGTCTCAAAAAAAAAAAAAAAAAAAAGTAAAATGCCTTTTGGTTTTTAAGAGTCTGAATAAGCAGAGTTCGGGGGAGAAAAGGATGAAATGGGTTGGCGTAATCATCTGGTGTGACCACATCTGCAGCAGTCCTCCTAAGGACCTCCCCAGCATCATCTAAACACCTCCCTTACCAAGAGGAGGCAGGTTGCACCGTAAGGGCCTATAGATTTGGCCTCTGAGAACTGCAACAAATTCCTGCCTTTATGATGATTTGGTTGGTTCTTCCACCTTCCTACCCCCTTAACAGCTTTCCTCAAGGGTTTATGTAGCTGTTTGGGTCAACAGCTGACCCAAACCCATCCTTTTAACCCAACCTGTTCCTTGCGATGCACGATTTTAAAATTCCAGCTATTTGTTAGACGTGATCCAAAACACAGCGCCCCCAAACTAAATCATCTTCCCACCTCACTTGAGCCAGCTCCCTTTTATGCTTCCCCAGATTTTATCAGTAGCCTCTTCACTCCCATTTTCCAAGCCCAGAGCAGCTTGACGCATTTCTTTTCCTTGCCCTCCATCACCTCTGCTGCTGCGATCTCCCTTTTAGAAAGGTCCTACTCCCTGAACTTCCTGGTTCTCCCTGGCCCTCTCGTACAATCTGCTCTTTTTCTTGGGCCTACACCTCTTCTGCCTGCTTCCTTGTTGGTATTCCCAGACCACTGTTCTGCTGACTCCTCCCTAAGTGATCTCATCTACCCTGATGATTTCAAGCCACATAAACGCTAATGACTCCCAAATCAGTACTTACAGCCCAGACTTTAATCCCGAGCTTCAGACTTATGTCCAGCTGACTGCTGGCTGCTGGCACACGGAGGGGCCACAAGTACCTCAAACTCACAATCAAATAAACAGAATTCATGGTTTCTCTTAAAACCATCCTTCTCCTCTGGCCTTCAGCCCTGTTTTAGACATGACCATTGACCCAACCTACATCCACAGAAGCCACAGCAGTCCACCAGTCCTCTGCTCCCCACCTCCACACAGTCCTGCTTCTCCAATCTCTCTGCTCTAGTCCCACTTGCACCGCCCTAAACTGCAGGTCCTCTAGTGCCTGGACAACTGCACCAGCATCATAACAGGTCTCCTAGCCTCCAGATGGCTTTCCTATAAAGGCACCCTTCATACTGCCCCCAGTAACCAATCTGACCATAGATGCTTCCCCTAGTCCACTGCACACATTCTAAGGTCTTTGCCCTGGAGCATTTGGCCCTCCTTTGCCCTTACCTAGCATTCACTGCTCCCTGCCTTAACCTCTACAATCCGGCAACTTGCAGTCCTCATGGATCATCCTTGTCTTCATGGCTGCTTGTGCTTAGAACATCAACTTCTCCCTGGCCCACCCCCTGCTCCCCAGCACACCACCAGTTCGCCTGGCTAACTTTTACTAATGCTTTGTGCCTCCATTCAGACATCTCCTCCAGGAAGCCTGTCATAAACATCTATCTCTGTTGCCACAGTCCCCTCTCTAGGCTGTGAGTTCCTTGAGAGCAGAGTTTACATTTTATTCTCTTATCCCTGGCTTCTTTTTGGCCACCACATATTTTTGCCGAGTAAATGAATCAGTGTCCATATCTAGTAAATTCTATCTTAGCAGTATATTTTATATACATTTCCACAGTGCTTACAGCAAGTCCTTATATATGACTGAAGGAATATAGTTCCTGATTACCTGCTATCACAGCTATTCCAAAATTCTAATCTGTGTCTCTGCAGTCCAGGGATAGCAAATATATGGCAAAATTCCCCTCTTCTCTATTTCTATCCATGGCAAAAACCACTCATCACCGGGTTGGGTCCATCCTCAGCCTCAGACTCTTTCTCAACACAGCTAATTGGTTAGACAGAAAAACTGCTTATACTGCTGCCACGTTTTCCTGGAATGTAATTATGGTTAGATGCCTTTTCTGCTCAAAACCTTTGGCTCCTCACTTACCTCCAGAGTAGGCACAGACTCTACAAGGTCCCCTCCGGCATCACCCCATCCTCATCTGCCACCATTTCTCTATGTGGACTCCTTGCATTTTCCCAGCACATCCCCTCACTCTTCTTTCCGTACCTCTGTTCAAGCCATAACTCCAACAACTTTGCTGTCTCCACTCACCTATCTGTCCCAATCCTTTATCCTTCTAGCTCGACCCAAGCAGCATTATTTCCCCTAAGTCAGCGGTTCTCAAAGTGGGTCCCAGGACCGAACCAGCAACATCGGTTATCACACAGATGTTAAAAGATGCAAATTCTCAGGCCCCACGCCAGGCCTACTGAAGCCGCAACTCTGGAGTGGGGCCCTCCAGGTGACTGTGACATAGCTCACTTCTGAGAACCATTGCTCTAAGATACACTTCCTGTTCTCCCCAACCCACTGTGTTCTCTCCTTCCCACAGCCATTAGGGCTGGTCACAGCACTCTTCACATGCTGTCTTGGCATTGTCTTTTGTGACCTTGTCTGGTTTACCCCCTGCTCCCACCTGAGTTGGACTCTGAGCTCATGGAAAGGAGAAACTACATCCTGACTCAAGTCTGTGTCCTCTGCCACACCTAGCTCAGATTCTGGCACCAACGACGTTCACAGTCAGTGTTGGCTGGACCCTGAGTTCTTGTTTCTGCTCTCACCAGGGTAGAAGGAACAAATTTAAGGCCGTCTAACTTCACCATTAATGACTTCCTGAGAATTTCCTGGGGAAGCATGATTGTTGCAGGCCATGTCCTTGGAATTCAGATTAAAAGAATCTTTTCTCTCCTAAACTATGCTGTTGTTTCCATAAAGTTCCTACCCTAGGCCTTAGTCCACATTTTTGTGTAATAGCATTAAAGCCACCTGGCTGATAATAGCAAGGGCAGGAGCAATGATTGGACACTTCATTAGAGAGAACCCAAGAGGCTTCCTAGTCAGTAAACTGGGCATAAGCAAGCAGCTTGGGGTGCCTGGTTATGCCTCCCAGATCTGTAGTTGTGCGGAGGAAGTGTTTGGGCATAACAATGGATACACAGAAAGGGGTTTTAAAAGTTTTTTTTTTTTCTTTTCACCCCCAGGCCTGTGTTCCAAAGATGCAGTAATAACCATTAGGGCCAGGTTTTGAATCACAATGTTTTCAAAAGGAAACAAAGTAGAACTGTAAATCCCTAAGAGTGGGAATACGCTATTGCTGTTACCTTTTTTGTTAATTCTTCTGCAAACCAGAGGAACAACTTAGGATAGAGCAAGATACTTCCTATGCTAGAACTTAATTCTGAGTAAGGATACCTACATTAAGAGCAAGCTTTGTGATGTTAACAACAGGCATATGTAATGCCAAAGTATGAACTTTACAGGATCTCTAAGACGTTTTCTGTAAGAGCTTACATGCCAAAGATGCCAGGATGGATCACTAAACCCTGAGTGGAATCGAAAATACTAGAATTATGCCGCACAGTCAGCATTCTACTTTCATGAGACATACAAATTATGGGAAAGTTAACGGGGTTGTTTTCAAACTAACCTTGTACTAACATAGTACTGGGTTCAGTACACATGACCAGATTTTTTTACACTTACTCCACCTATAGTCCTCTAATAAGATTTGGTACTTAATGACATAATGCTGTAGCTAAACTGTCTATTGTAAAATTAACAGGGGCAGCAGAGAGTGAAGAGCAAATCTAATGCATTAGAACATTCACTGAAACTCTTGTCTCCATCAATCAGAATGTTCAATGAATCAGAACCCCTAATGAATCAGAACCTCTGACCACACTGGACACGTTTGCTAAATTTAGCTTTGTATCAGCAAACGCTGAAGCTCAGAATAGTTTACAGAGCTCTCATCTTACCCTTAGACAGTGATTCTTCTAAGACTGTTCTTCCATGGCAGGCCAAGGCAAGGCAAGGGGCATTCCACATGCTCTCTCAACGCCCATTGTTAAGAGACTGGCCCAAGGTTAAAGGAATCTGACAAGCCACGGCAAAAATGTTGATCCCGACCTCTCCACAGTGGGACCAGGAAATTAGCCATGTATCACATTTCACGTGTTAGAAGTAGTTTGCAGGAATGGCCTAACATGCTCTATGGTCCTTGAACCACATCCCATATTACTCAACCATCTAAGTCTAGCTTCCCTGAATCTCTAGCTTCTCTGAATTAGACGTGGCCAAGTTCTATAAATAGAGAGCAAGCAAACTGGTTCTGTCAATCTTCTCATACTCTGGCAAGATGGCATATTTTAAAATTATAAAAATATCTATGTCTTCATCACTCTAAAATTATTACATAACACATGATTTTCTCAGGGGAAAGATGTTTATTCTTGTCTTCCCTTACCTTCCAGCACTTATGTATGGACCTTCAAACTTTGTGATCATATTCATCAAACACAAACCACACTTTACAACCAAAACTAAGGGCCTACTATGTGCCAAACACTATGTGCCAAACACTATGTTATGCAAATCAAGAAATGTTTAAGGAAAAAACAACCAAAAACCAAGTCTCTTATTTTAAATTCCAGCTGGCAATTCTGTAACAACTTGTGGTAGCATGAACATAGGTGACTTTAGATAGACTGCAGCTATCACTGTAGTGTCAGCTCATGATCACTATTCTAACATGGGCTTTTAGTAGATTTCACTAGAGACCTTCATCCCATATGTCCCTAGAAGAGGCCAATATCCCTGCATAGCTGAGGTCTTAAAAACATGACATTACATATGCAGGGTAAATTCTAAAATAGTGAGCTTGACAGACTCTTCCACTATTCACTATATATGTCTAATCCAATGAAGGATATAGGGCTTCCCTCACTCATACCCCCTAATAAAAAACCACAAAATCATAATAATAGACATTAGCACAGTTTATAAATAAATCACATTTTAATCATCTGGCTTTGTTTAACCTACAAAATCAAATTCACAGCTTTTTCTAGTCTGGTCTGTTTTTTCTAACCAGATGGCCTAGTATATTTTCTAAAACCTTCCATCTTTTAAGGAAAACATGTTCCACCTTTTTTTTTTTTTTTTTTTTTGCAACCCCAGAGCCAACTTCCCTAATGAAATCACCTCAAAGAAACACTGATGGGCTGGTGGTGAACCACAGACTCAAAGTCTTTCAGAACAGTAAAAGAAAAAAAAAAAAAAAAAAAAGGAAGGAACAAAAGGTCACTAAGCAATGTCCAGTGTTCCCTGGAAAGCCTCTTCCTGAATGCTCCAGTCACTGAGCTGTCCCTTCCCTGTGGTCACTCCTGCTGGCCCCTGTAGCATTCCATTCCTTCTGCCATCTGTTTCAGGTTCTGCAGTGCTTATAAGGTAGTGTCTGGAGGGGTGTGAGCCTTATTTCTTTCTGCTCCTAACCCAACCTGTTTCTTTCATGCTGTGTAAATGGTTCTAGAGCCCACCTAGGCCAGAACCAGTTCTCAGCTGGTGTGCGGGCACCTTCCATCCACTGTACTATGTGCCAGTTCAGAGCCACAGCAGTAATGATCACAGTGAGGGCTAATGATATGCATTACAAAGTCTACAAAAACAAATAAGGATTTTTATTTGCAGTACTTTCCACTCTTCCTTTAAAAACTTGCCATTTGCTTATCAGTTCCTCTGGGGCTGACCCACTCAAACAAGACAAAGGATAAAGAACAAAAGATAGTCCTCCGAGGTTACAGGCTTGGAAGGGCAGAGAGGAGCTACGAACCTTGGAAGAAAAACAAGGTGCTCAGGAATTCATCACCTAACATTTCACTTCCCCACCCACCCCTTAGTGCTCCCACTTTGGCAGTGATCTCTCTTTGGCTTTAAAGAGAAAGGGGGAAATGTGCCTTGTTTTGCGGGTGTGCGACAACACAGCTCTGGCATCTCAAGCAGCAGGGGAGAACTCTAAGACAGAAAAATTTCTTCATGAAAATCACGGTATGTTATCACATACTGTCTCCATGGCCCATACAAGGACTCCTTAAGGTTCTCTCTAACATACAACATATCCCCCACAACTCAGTAGAGAGGTTTTATTCCCACTGGAATAGAAATCCTTTGCCTCATTTATTACAGTCTAAAAATCCACACTGGCTTTTTGATTCTTTCTAGCATGAGCTCAGACACTATACTTCAAAAGAATGCCCAGAGGCATTTTCTTAGGTAGAGACTTAGCTGCGGGCTGAGACTTCGGCCCCACATAGCTCACATCAATTCTGCAGCTGCCTCCTTTCCTCCCAATAAAAGCATCATAGCTCAGAGCTACAAGCTCCTTGAATGGAGAAAACCCAAATCACCCAGGAAAGGTGACACAACTCCTGATGTGCAGTATCAAGTGTGAATGCTGGAAATGCTACTTAAAAGGTTGACCAGGAATGGCCTGGAGGTTGTCTTCAACTTGAGTAAATCACACAGACCTCTGAGATTTATCCTACCCTCATTCCTAGAACCAAAAAAAAGTATATTTAAGAAATCCTCACTCATTACTATCACTGTATTCCTCACTCTCTTAGAATATACTGAGGAAAAAAAAGATTTCTCCTTAACCTCCTACTAAAAACTAAAATTAAGGGGACCCTATAAACAAGTCAGGCAGCCAACATGATAAGGGCAATTTTGGCAAAATATGACTGGGCTGAGTAGAGAGGTATCTCAGAGACAGCTAGCATCTTTGTTAGTCAAACCCTAGTATGAATAATTTAGTGCTCTTCATCAGATGAAAGGCCTTCAATTTCATCTCTGTCTCCCCCGATTGCCATCCAGAATGCTTTGGCCACCTGTGGAGAGAAGCATGCAACAAATTTTAGGCAACAGCTACATTTCAGCTTGTTTCATATGTCATACCACCTTAAACTGACTGAGACCTAAAATTCTGCACTTTGCCCTCCAGTCCTCTGGCAACACATATCAGAACCCTTGAATACCATTTGACCCATGATCGCCACATCTAGAAATTTATACCAAGGATATATTTAGAGTTGTATACAAAGATGATGTGTAAAGACATGCACAGCTTTGTTATTTATAGAAGCAAAAAATGCACATGACCTAAATGTCCAAAAGGGAACAGGATAAATTATGACACATATCAGGGAACACCATCAACCATACAAGTTTCCTGCCAATAGCATGTGTTGTGTTGGTAATAATAACACAAAACAACTAAGAGTTTTCTGGACCAATAGTTAGAAAGGCAAACATCCTGAGTCTCAATAAAGGTTCCACATCACTCACCATACAGGTGAAAAATCTTGGTTTGACTGCAGCAACTATACTATTACTGTATAAATATTCAATTAGTTAGAAGTTAATATTCAATGAAAAGCTCACACTAAGACCCTTCAGAAATACACAAGTGTGATATATAATTATAATAATAGCACTGGACCTTTTATAGGTACTCAATAAATACCTGGCTGATTGTCTCACCTTTTCTGCATGCACTTTTCTTTGCTCGTGAGGAAGCGTCGCAGCCTTGTCTAGGGGGAAAATATATCTTAAGAAATTTGTCTAATAGCACAGGATAACCTGGAGTATATGAATAACACTAGAAGATGGGAGACGGGTTTCAAAGACATGTTTATGATGTAGTCATTACATGTATTAGGAAGTTTAAGTCTTCCAAATTTTCCAGATGGGAATGATGTGAGTAAATTGGTAGGGATCTTACAGTTTCCACCTTATGTAACACATTGAAAGAAACAGAAGGCAAAAGCAGGAAAAGTAAAAAGAAAGAGAACGAAGATGGAAAAATCTTCCCCAGGGAATTTTTTTTTTTTTTACCAAGTCCCAGGAGTAGCTAAGTTTCTCAAGACAGCTGAGACCAGAACAAGGAATCCAATCCAGCAGTTAACAAAATAAAATGCTACTACGTAAAATAGACAAGCATCAACATGGGAACATATTAGACACAATAGATCTGATTACCTTTCATTTCCTTTAACTTTGAAAAGAGTCTTTCAAAATTCTCCACATCTCCTCCTCCAGTGGTAAGACTGGCTAATTCTTGAATATCCAGATCTAACATGGGATCTGAAATAGGGATTTGTCACATTATCTGTCACGTTATTTGCATATGTGCTACACTCAGAGAATCCTAAGGCAAATGCTAACCTTGATGAAGTCACCAATGATCGAAGGCCCAGTGTATACCAGCTTTACAGCTCATGGTGCCTCACCCTGCTTGGCTGCTAGTGGGCCCTCACAAATGAAGAGTAACTATTTTATCCTCACAACATTGTCATGAGGTAAGGAGTACTATTTCCATTTTAAAGATAAGAAAACCACATCTCAGAGTTGAAGTGACTTGCCGAGGTGACAGCTAGTAAGTTGATTCAGACGCAGGTGTTTCCAACTCTGAAAGCATACTCACTCCACTAAGGTACACTGATTCACCAATAATGACTAAAGTTTATGCCATATTTTACTGTACAACAAATATTTTCACATCTATTACCGACAACCACTATAAAAGGTGATTAGAACAGATAACATTATCTGAGAATAACAGAAATGATATAAAAAAAAACCTGTATCTAAAAATGAACTCATCTAAAATTATAGCTATTCAGAGGTAGAGCTGATTTAAATTCATATTTTCTTACTACAAATCTTTTACTGTTTCTACCTTGGCACACTGCTTCTTTATTAAAGTTTGTTTTTAATCAGAATTTTAACTCCTTCTCCACTCCAGGCCCACTATGTTTAGAATGTCTTCCCTGCCCATCCCACTTTCACAGGTCTCCTTCCTTAGAATTCTTTCTACACTTATTGTTTCCAGAACTGTCTTAGCACTTGCATATATTACCTTGTATTCTAACATTTCTCCACCACTACTTTAATAAATACTACTACCATAAGAGAGAATTTGCTTTGGATCTGCACCACTGAATGCTTTAATTTACATGGTTCCACTGCATCTTTGCAACAGCCCTATGAGGAAAGATTTATCACCGTTATTTTACAGAAGAGGAAACTAATGCCAACAGAGGTTAATTTACTCAAGGTAAGGCCATTACTAGCGATAAAGCCATGATTTGAACCCAGCTGTACAGGACTCCAATGACTATGACCTTAACCATTACATTATAGGTCCTATCTCTATATTTTTAGACTAAGCTCCATGAAGATAGGATGATGACTTATAATTATTTGCATCTATCACAATGCCATATAGACAATTTGGTGTTAAAAATGCATCTTGGTTAATATATTTGCTTTCGTTCAATGGACATGTCATGTAGGAAGTTGGTATATAGGGCTGAAGATAAAAGTTTGTGATTTATCTGTGTATACATAGTAATTGAGCTGTTAATGTAGACAGAATCACTCCATGCCTAAATATAGATTTGGAAGAGTTTAAATGCAGCAATGAAGAATGACAATATTTAAAGGCTGGGTAAGGAAGGGTATCTACCAAAGAAAGAGAAGGAATAATCAGAGAAGTAGGAAGAAAACCAGGCGACATCGTGTTGGGTGAGGCATGGGAAGAAAATGTTTCAAAGAGGAATTGATCTGTAACACTGAATGCTGCCACGAGGTCAAGATGAGGACTGGAAAATATCTACCCCATTTAGCGGCATGGAGGTCATTGTTGGCCTTTGCACAGAGCTGTTGTAGTGGCATACCAGGGGCAAAAGACAGACATGAGTGAGGTGAGGAGCAAATGGGAGGTGAGGAATGGAAACAAGTTTAGTAAAGAGATAAGGAGGAAGATGTGGAAGTGTTTGGTTTTTGTTGATTTGGTTTTGCCTTAAATCTTTTTCTTAATTTAGTCTTTAAAAAAAACTTGCAAAAATAGTACACAGAGTTCCTATATGCTCTTCATCCACTTTCCCCTAGTGTTAACATCGTTTATGACCATGGTACAATTATAAAAATCAAGAAGTTAATATTGGTATAATGCCATTAACCATGCCATAGACTTCATCGGTTTTTCCACTAATATCCTTTTTCTGTTCCAAGATCCTACATGGAATTTAGTTGTCAAGTCTCCTTAGTCTTCTCCAATTTGTGACAGTTCCTCAGTCTTTCACGACTTTAACACTTGTATGTCAGTTATTTTGTATAATGTCCCTTAATTGGGTTTGTCAGATTGTTTTCTTATTATTAAATTGCAGTTACGCATTTTTGGTGAGATTACCTTCTCACTGCATCCTATCAGGAGGGCTATTATGTCAATATGTCTTATTACCAGTGATGTTAACCTTCATTACATAATTAAAGTGGCTGGCATCTGATGAGTTTCTCCAGTGTAAAGTTACTATTTTCCCCTTTGTAATAAATAAACATCTTGAGAGAGATACTTTTAGACTATGCAGATATACTACTTCTCCTCAAACTTTCACCTATGCTACCAAGAACTATTACTGTGTTTTGTGCCTAATGATGGCTTTCTATTTTCCTCATTCCTTCTATATTTATTACTTGGGATTCTTCTGGAAGGAGATGCTGTCCTTTCTTTCTCATTTGTTTATTCAATTATTTATTTATATTAGTATGAACTCATGGATACTTAGCTTACTCTATGGGTTATAACCCAATACTATATTAATCTACTTTGCTGGTCAAATTGTTCCAGATTTAGCCACTGGAAGCTCTTTCAGGTTGGTCCCTATGCCTTTTCAACATGTCCCCATTCTTTTTTGAGAATTTTCTTAATTTCTGGTACCATGAGATGCTCCAGGGTCATCCTGTATTTTTCTTGCCCAAGTCCTGGAATCAACCACTTCTCCAAGGAGCCCTAGTTCCTTTTATTGGAGAATGGTATTTAGAAAGCAAGATCTGGCCAGGCGCAGTGGCTCACGCCTGTAATCCAAGCACTTTGGGAGGTCGAGGCAGGTGGATCACCTGAGGTCGGGAGTTTGAGACCAGCCTGACCAACACGCAGAAACCTCGTCTCTACTAAAAAACAAAACAAAACAAAATTAGCTGGGCGTGGTGGCACATGCCTGTAATCCCAGCCACTCAGGAGGCTGAGGCAGGAGAATCGCTTGAACCCAGGAAGCGAGATTGCGGTGAGCCGAGATCGTGCCACTGCACTCCACCCTGGGCAACAAGAGCGAAACTCCATCTCAAACAAAAACAAAAACAAAAACACAACAACACACACACACACACAAAAAGAAAGCAAGATCTGAGTGCTAAGTGTGTCCACTGCTATGGTGGTATTGTTGCTTCTAGGCCTCTCAGTGGACAGAACTAGGAAATATATGTGTGTATACTAATACACGCATATACACACACATCTGTATTTATTTTCTTAACTGTAAGTATATTTTTAAAGCCATGAGTTCATACTGATACATTAGATTCCAATCCAGTACCAAACGGTACATCTTGGCCTTCCCTTTTCCTTATTTGTAACCTTTTTCCTCTGGCAGTGAGAAACCTAACTCTCACTATCTATATTTTTTATTTTCTATATGTCAGTATATGTGTGGTGTATAAAATATCTATATATAAAATTTCAGAATTGCTGAGCCATGCTCCTATAAGAAACAAATTTACTAAGTAGAGTTCAGTATCTGTGTTCAGTTATTTTTGTTTTTAGCCTTACGGTATCTAGTCCAATTACTGTTTTCTAAAGTTACTTAGGTTAGTGCTTGAAGTCCCCACCCACTTCAGTGTGATTACTAGTTTGTTTTAATGGCAGAGACTCTGGCAGGTTTAAAAGCCAATGGGAAGGATTCAATTGAGAGGCTAAGGATGAATAAACTGGAGAGAAAAAAAATTATACATAATTTTTTCTTCTTCATATGTTTCTATAACCAATCACTTGAGTTTTCTACATGAATTATCTCATAAGAAAAAAGAGTTTTAAAAATTTATTACTGCACATGAGCCCTCTGTAGCATAAAGATAAAGTAGGAATATCAGTAGTTCCCCAGCGAAAGAAGATTTATAGTTATTGTCAAGTAAGCTCCTTGGTTTTCTGGCTTTTGGACAGCATACTGGATTCCAGCTTCAGCTCCAGGCCCTTCTTGCTAGATGTCCTTGGACAAGTTATTAAACTTCTCTGCAAAACTTCATTACCAAATGAGAAAGGGGATATAAAAGAACTTTAAAAGCATGTGGAAGGGCTTATAAATATAAAGTTGTATTATTCTTGTCACCATCGATTCTGACTTCTGTTAAATATTATGAAAAAACTACGTGATACAGAGCTAGCTGTTTCGCCACCTGGTTCGGTCTGCCTTGGCTAAGATTATCTGAATCAAGATCCTGCTAGGAGAATTAAAGAGAAAATGGTACCCACATATTTGTTATGTATTTATTCTTCTTCCTTTTTCTGATAGCCACTGGCAAGGCTCACATTCATGTGTGGTATACTACCAATTTTTTTCCCTTCTCTGTGTTTAAAGTCAATTTCCCCCTCAACGATTTCTGCCCAGATACCTATTCCAAGTTGCACAAAGCTCTCTCTTGGCAGCCAAAGGAGGAACTTACCCACAATGCTATCAACCTGGGCATCTGTTGTGTTAGATGCACCACCCCGATGATCAGAGAGGGATTCAGTACTATCTGCTGCTGGCAAATGGGGTTGCTGTTGAGGAAAATACACATAAGCAACAATTTAATCGTAGACTATTTCAGAACTAAATCCAAAAAAGCTCACACTTTCAGTCCTTGGTTGGCTTGAGAAAAGAGTAATAGGAACTGGAGGCAAAGAAAGAAGAGCAAGATCACATTAAAAAAATAAAAGGCTAAAACTTAACTAACCCAGAAGTACTTTCCCCCAAGGAAGAACTAGAAAGCGTTGATTTTGCTTTAGACTACTAAAACATGTTTTTTGTTTGTCTCATTTAAGATCCATGTTATATTCAAAATGTGAAAATGTAACACAATCGTAACACAAATAGCTCAGAGGCTGTTGAAAAAGATCCCTGGAAAGACAATGTGGCACTGTATAATTTGCTCTTGGCTCCAGCTGCTGACCAAGGTAAACCTGGAACAAAGTTCTTAAGGATGCAGGGTTGAAACTGGACTACAAGCTCATTGAGGACAGGGACCTTGCCTCAGATTTGCCAAGGTCTTTTACACAGGAAGTACTAAAAAAGCACCATGAATTTTATTTTCTATTTAAAGATCTGAAGGCAAATTAATGCCTCAGGGAAATCCTAGCATATTTTAGAAAGCATCCTAGTAAAAATAAAACCAAAGCTGTAAACATCTTGAAAGGGCTTACTGCTTTAGCAAGGGCTGTTTTAGACCTTCCTTTCATCTATTTTTAACATTCTCTGTCACCTTTTAAATGGAAAGGAAAACAATGGTGAATGTGTCAAGATTCATAATGACAAGGAGAAATTAAAGCCAAAGAGGGAAAAAAGATCCAAGAAAAACCTTTACCTCTGGGTGACAGGGGTCTGCTGACCCAATGCTATGGTTTGTTCCAGTCAATGAGTTGAGAAGGCTAAAGCCTTGGTTCCTATCTGAAAAGGAAAAATACACTTACTGAAATTTGTCATTTACATTTTAAACTGTTCAAATGGCTATGATGATGAAACAAAGGCTACTTATTTGTTACCAAAGTTCTAACTACATATATATATATTTTTGAGACAGGGTCTCACTCTGTAGCCCAGGCTAGAGTGCAGTGGCACAATCACAGCTCAGTGCAACCTTGAAGTCCTGGGCTCAAGTGATCCTCCTTCCTCAGCCTCCTGAGTAGGTGGGAATACAGGTGCCTGCCACTGTGCCTGGCTATTTTTTTAAAAAATTATTTCTTGTTTTTTGTAGAGACAGGGTCTCACTATGTTGCGCAGGCTGGTCTTGAACTCCTGGCCTCAAGCCATCTCCTGAATCAGCCTCCCAAACTGCCAGGATTACAGGCCTGAGCCACACCCCTGGCCCTGAATACATTTTTTTTAAGTACATTTAAAAAAAAAATCACAGACTATTAGTCCAGGTGGAAAATAATAGCAGGGCCATTATGACAAACAAAAGGCCAGTGGTTCTATTTGCAAAGATTAACAGCACTAATGCTTTCATAGCCACTATGAACTAATATTCCATTGTTTTAAATAATCAAAAACATTTAAAAAACCAACACCAAGGCATTCATATCAGGTGAAGGCACTCAGGTGAAAAGGAATATGAATGCTTTTTGAAAAAAGTTCTAGGGCTGGAAGCGGTGGCTCACTCCTGTAATCCCAGCACTTTGGGAGGCCGAGGCCGGCGGATCACAAGGTCAGGAGTTCAAGACCAGCCTGATCAACATGGTGAAGCCTTGTCTCTACTAAAATTACAAAAAATTAGCCAGGCATGGTGGTGGGCGCCTGTAATCTCAGCTACTCGGGAGGCTGAGGCAGGAGAATCGCTTGAACCCAGGAGGCAGAGGTTGCAGTGATCTGAGATCACACCACTGCACTCCAGGCTAGGCAACAGTGCGAGACTCCGTCTCAAAAAAAAAAAAGAAAAGAAAAAAACTCTAATTCAGACATGAATGAAGCATCTACAGTTAAGACTCCCAGTATGCTGTTTGTATTTACAACGGAGGACAAATCTGGAGCAAAACATCTAGCACTGTTCAAAGTATAAGGGCCAGCCTTGATCCAGCAGTGTTCCCCAGAATGACCTGAAACACTTTATTAAAACTATCCTAGTATTCAAGGACGCTATCTGAGATTCGCTGAGTCAGCATCTTTAGGACAGAGATCATGGAATCTCAACTTTTAGCAAGTGCTCCAGGAGGGTCTTATGAACACAGTAGTTCGAAAAACACTGCCTTAGAGTAGAACATGAGACTGTAACCCAAGAGTAACAGTACAGAAGTCAAAGACTTTCTCTCTCAAAATGACAACTTTCTCCCACCTTGCCTTTCCTCTCTATCTCTTCCCTGACCTACTCGCATCTCTCTTTCTCTAAACTACCTATAAATTCCCTATACCCTTTCCCCTGCCAGATACCTGGTCATACAGAGATATCAAAAGAGAGAAACTTCGCAGTGTCCTTCCTTCTTCCCTTCACTTGGGAAGATCTGCCTTTTAAACTGGGATGAAGCCTCAAATGTGGCCTGCTAGGCTGTAGCCTGCAGATTTCTGGAGCCTGACTCTCGCCATGGAGGCAGTCATATGTAGCTATCAACCCAGTACCTCTGCATTAAAGGCTACCTTGGTCTGGGCAAAACTAAGAGGCTGCTGCTGCCCTACTGCTTTTCATTCTGTACAACCTCAACAGCGGCAGCATGGTCAGAGGTTCATGTGTACTCCTGGAGCCCCCCTTATCTCCTCATCCAAAGGCCTGGGTGCCCAATCCAAAGACAGGGGACCAAAGTTTCAGCAGGGTAGGACATGGAGGCTCAGAGGCCCGAGAGAAGCAGATCCATGCAGTGTCCTACGATGACAGTTTCAGAGCCTAAGTATGTTTATTCAAACATCAGCATGGTTCTTTCTTTTGGCCAATGTGTTATTGATTTTAAAGTAGCTGTACGTAGTTATGTAATACTCAGACACGGATTTTACCTGTCATTAAGATACATGAGTGCTCTTATAATATACTTTAAGCTATTTGTACAAAAGGCAATATCTGAGTAATAAACTACTTCTGCAAGAGAGCCCTCACTTCTATTACTGGAAATAACTTGGACCTTGGGTAATTTTCAAATTCAGTTCATAAATCTCTCCATATTCTAATTCCACAGCTTATATTTTTCCTCTGTTAGGCATCCCCTAAACTTGGCAGGCCAGAGTGCAACTCAAAGAATAATGCAATACAATGTCAGTTTATGCATGTTATGAAACCAAAGCAGTCTATTTGAAATGCCTAATTCTTTTTTTTTTTTTTTGAGACGGAGTCTCACTCTTTTGCCCAGGCTGGAGTGCAGTGGCGCGATCTCGGCTCACTGCAAGCTCCGCCTCCTGGGTTCACACCATTCTCCTGCCTCAGCCTCCCGAGTAGCTGGGACTACAGGCGCCCGCCACCACGCCCGACTAATTTTTTTTTGTATTTTTATTGGAGACGGGGTTTCACCGTGTTAGCCAGGATGGTCTCGATCTCCTGACCTCGTGATCCGCCCGCCTTGGCCTTCCAAAGTGCAGGGATTATAGGCGTGAGCTACCGCACCCGGCCGAAATGCCTAATTCTTTACAGTGGCTGCCTGCAAAGAGAACTGGGAGGGACGGGAGTTAGGAGTAGGAGCTAGACTCATCACTGTATACTGTAAACCTTTAATTTTTGTTACATGTTCATGTATTATTTACCTATTCGAAGAGATTTTTTGAAATTTAATAATTTAATGCTGTGTATCACAATTAAAACTTTGAAAAAAAAATTAATGCCCCAATTAGAATGGATAAAATTATGAAAAAGTCAAAATAGTAGGAAGAAAACTGAACTAGTGGTCAGAAAACTTGTCTTTCATTCCTGGCTCTGCCTACCTGTATGACCTTAGACAAATTAATCAGGTTCACAATTGACTAAGAGTTTACAATCAGGTTTCAGGCTAATTATAATAAGCCAGAAGGACTTTTGCTCATATTATAAACAATGAAGAATTTAGTCAACTAACAAGAGAGTTCATTATGTTCCGCTGCTTATATTTTAAGGAACTTAGAAACATACAAATTGACACAACGAGAAAAACAATTCATTTTTGTTTACCCAACGTAGACTGCTCGCATATTAACATTGCTCAAAAAACTTAGATGATATTTTATATACCTATGGCTTTTAAAAAAATTCTGTTCTGCCTGGTTCAATGTTTATTAAAATTCCATCCACATGCACTCACTGTACAACTATTCTTCTCATAGAAAAGAATTACATAAATCTTTTCTTGCTTGCTAGATTTTTCTCCCCAGGATTCAGGGCATGGAAATGTCATCCCTATTAAGAAGGATTTATGCCTTTAGCAAGTAGTTGCTGAAACTGGCTCTAGCATCTACGGTTTTATTGATGCCACAAAACTCTAGACTAGGAAAGAATAAATAAAATTCACCTCCTCAGCTGATTCTTATGGAACTTCAGGGATGCAGAAAGGGGCAGCTGTTAAGTGATGTAAAATAAATTATTCTGGAAGGCACAATTAGTATGTTAAACTGTGGTCCTAAAAACATCTGACTCAGTTTTAGTAGTCTAGTAAGTTGACACCAGTGGATGCATGGATAAAAATGAAAATATCATGAAAAAATCTGGCGGTGCTGGTCATTAGCATAGATTCTTCCAGAAAGTGTCAGAAACAAAACTATAGCCTCTAGAATAAAGATTTTAAATTGGAAATTCTTAAGCCTTGGGATGATTTTTTTTAACAATAAGAAGTTAAAAAAACTTGAAATATATGAAATTATTTGCCACCTCTTTACAAATCTAAGGGCACACTTAACTTTAGAAGCATAAAATGCATCTCTCATAGCAATTTTGACTTACATGAAACATTTAGAGAATTCAAAACCTAGGCAAAGGGGGAAATTTCAGTATGGGTGAAGGGGAAAAGTTGCTTTTTAAAAAGTATTTTTTTCCTTTTAATTTTTCTGATTTTTTCCCTTCTCCATTATTTACCAGGCAATATGACAAGCATATGAATTTGGAAATAAGGCATGGATATGAATCCTACTTCTACTATTTACTGTGTGGTTTTATACAAGCTATGCCTTCTCTGTACCTCAGTTTCTACATTTACGCAGTGGGTATAACAATATTTACCTTGCAAAATTTTCCTAAGGGTTAGTAATAGATAACATTTACTAAGTGCTAAATATGTGCAAGGTAATATTTTAGGTACTTACAATGTTTCTTTAATCCTCACAACAATCAAAGTATGCCTTCTACACACAATAGAAATAAACATATATCTTCTTTCTTGTATTATCCTCTTTTACAGAAGATTTATTTTATTATTCTCTTTTACAGAACAAACTATAACTGAGAGAGATTAGGTAACTTATCCAAAGTCACATAGCTGGAACCAGAACTTGAAATCTAGGACTCTCTGATTCTAAAGTCTATACTCTTTCCATTAAGGCCAGAGGTCTTGATAACATGTAAAGAGTTGAGACATGGACAATGTTTTGATGCACAAGACTACTGGCTTACTGGATATGACACAAACTTGGGTCAAGTACAAAAAGATGATGTTTCATTCGTATATAGTTCTCTTTTGTCAGTAATCCTTTATTAAGTCCCTGGTTTAGACTGTGATTTTCACTGAAGTACGCTGAATAACTCAGGACTGAATAATTAATCATATGCCACTTACTAACTGTTCACAGCCCAGCCCTATAACTCCTTGAGGCATTGGTCACATAAAACAAATGGTAGACAGGTGGCTAGGCTCCATTATCTCTTCACTGTTCCTCAAGCACATGTAGACCAGGGGTTTTGAATCTCAGTATTATTGACATTTCCAGCTGGAGAATTCTTTGGTGTGTGGGTAGGTGGGAAAGAGGGGTGTCCTGTGCATCCCCTGCCTCTATCCACCAGATGCCTATAAGACTGCCAAATGTCCCCTGGGGGGCAAAATCACTTCCAATTGAGAACCACTGACATAGGTCTAATTAGAACAGGAAAATTCTGACTAAAATCCTCAGGTTTTTAAGTCCTT
Organism: Pan troglodytes; assembly: GCF_028858775.2. NCBI lineage: Eukaryota > Metazoa > Chordata > Mammalia > Primates > Hominidae > Pan > Pan troglodytes. The sequence goes on from NC_072414.2 coordinate 59,208,653, forward strand.
ACTTTTTTTTTTTGAGACGGAGTCTCGCTCTGTCACCCAGGCTGGAGTGCAGTGGCGCGATCTCGGCTCACTGCAAGCTCCGCCTCCCGGGTTCAGGCCGTTCTCCTGCCTCAGCCTCCTGAGTAGCTGGGACTCCAGGCGTCCGCCACTGCGCCTGGCTAATTTTTTGTATTTTTAGTGGAGATGGGGTTTCACCGTGTTAGCCAGGATGGTCTCAATCTCCTGACCTCGTGATCTGCCCGCCTTGGCCTCCCAAAGTGCTGGGATTACAGGTGTGAGCCACGGCGCCCGGCAGTCCTTACTTTTAAGTAAGTACTATAACAAAGATTTTCAATGAAAAAAAAAGGAAAAAAAGCATTAAAAAGACTCAATCATTCTCTCTTGTCGGCAGTGAAAATATCCTCCCTCATATTCTGAGAAACTTCTCTAGATGATTTCAGCCCCTAATTACCTCTGCCTGTGTGCCATTTGTCCTTGTTGTCCTTACTATTCAAGTGGCCCTTCAGAGAACATGCTAGTATTAATACTCATCTTGAGTCAAAATGCCATCCTCAACTATACTATAAACTCCTTGCAGACATGGACAATCGCTAATGGTTCTTCTACACCGCACAGCCTCCAGCATAGTGCTAAGTATACAGGAGAGATGCTGAAATATCCGCTGAATGTCTAATAGAACTGTCAGGCAGAGGCTGCAAGCATTAGCTATGTAAATAAGTTTTTATTTTACATTTTTATATACGACTCAAATATTAAGAATTTCCATGACCACACCCCCCAACATGCCTAACAGACCTCCTAGATATGTTCTGTGTTCATATTTCAGTTTTTATTTCCTTAATGTAGCAATTATTTGGCATCATCTTAAGCAGTTTTTTCCATATTTAAAGTTTTCTTTACATTCCCTTCCCTGCACAAAATGTTTTTCCTTTATTATAAATATGTTCTTTTCCATCTGAGTAATAAGCATGACCAAACTTACTAAAACTAAGATACTTCAATTTGCATAGAGAAGTTGTACCTATTTTTGAATGATATTCTTAAATCAAACCACACTGTTTGAATAAAAAATTCTTTTAAGAAGGAAATGATTTCACTAGCATCAGAGAAATAAACTTACACTTTGATATTACAATCCACTTCTTGGCAAACTGAAATAAAATGTTTTTTGAAATCATAAAATAATTACGAGAATCAATTTATTCTTTTTCACTAAACTGCTTGAAAAGGGCAAACTTTGAAATCCATTATTAAAAATAGTACTTATTAAAGAAACAGGCCTAAGCACCGTACCTGGTTCTACCACCTGGCTTTAGATTCAGGAAAGTGAATCTGCTCTCCCTTGACACCTGGGACACCCGCTCACATATCAAGAATGGTTTCTACTAATATTTGAACATATAATGAACATGACCAGAAAATAATAATACCATTTTTTTCTTTTTCCTGATTATAAATAATATATTCATTGTAGAAAATTTGGAAAAAAGAGAAAAGTATAAAGAAGAAAATTAGGCCAGGCGCGGTGGCTCACACCTGTAATCCCAGCACTTTGGGAGGCCGAGGCAGGAGGATCACGGATCACGAGGCCAAGAGCTCGAAACCAGCGTGGCCAACGTGGTAAAACCCCGTCTCTACTAAAAATACAAAAATTAGCTGGGCATGGTGGCATGTGCCTGTAGTCCCAGCTACTGGGGAGGCTGACGCAGGAGAACTGCTTGAACCCGGGAGGTGGAGGTTGCAGTGAGCCAAGATCATGCCACTGTACTCCAGCCTGGGTGACAGAGCAAGACTCACTCTTGAAAAAAAAAAAAAAAAAAAAACAAGAAGAAAATTAAATCACCAAAGATACGAATCAATACTCTGGTATTTTGTCTTCCTAGTTGTTGTTTTTTTTTTTTTCCCTATGCACACATACACACAAATTCTTAATAAACTGAACTAAACATCAGAGTGAGTGCTATCCTCTCCGATGTTGTAAAGGAAAGCTTTATTCTGATTCCAATAATAGTTCCATTGTAAAGTCCTATCTCCAGAACCTTAAGCACACTCTTGAAAATTCTAAAAGGAATGTTCAGAATCAAATCAAAAATCGTTCAGAACCAGTACAAGACTTTACCATGAAAAAAAAAAAATAAAGATGACTTAAGTGGTTCATACCCAGGTCTAAAAATAATTCCAAAGAAAGTACTAAAAAAGTTTTTTCAAGATGGCAAGATGGCAGAAGAGCAGTGCCTCCAGGGTAACTAATTTGAAGAGATTTCCCATGATTCATTTGCTTACAGTTAATTTTAAGGGTGAACTTTTAAAACAAAGTCTCATCATTTTTCTCATACTCTTATTCCTTATTTTTTTTCTCTTCCCCTTTTTCTCTTACAAGACAATCTCCTCCATCAAATTATGCCTTCTATACACACATACACCCACACACACAGATAGAGATCAACACATATTTATTTAATTTTTGACCACAACATTCACATTTAGACAACTGTCAGAGTATCCATTTTTTTGGCTCTACAATATTAGGTCCTGGGTTAAAAAGAGAAGCAAGTAAGTCTGACTCAAGGAACTCAATTTCATAGAAAGTAATGTTAATATAATTCTACATTATCCTAGAGTTCTACCCATCCTAGAGGTTAGGAAACTGGGGTCCAGAAACATGAAGCCATTTCCCAAGAGAACACGGGTAAAGACAGACCTGATTAGAACTGTCTTCATTAACGATTCTCCTCTAACAAATTTGATATTGTTTTATTTTCTGTAACATTAGAGTCAAATTTGTATTTAATCATCATTTAGTTTAGAAAAACAATTTTATTTAAGGCATTAGCCATCTGCTCTCTCAGGAGAGCAGCCCAAGTATCACAGATAGACCTTGTGTTTAGGTACACATTTCTTTTTTTATTTCTTTGAAATGGAGTCTCGCTCTGTCACCAGGCTGGAGTGCAGTGCTGTGATCTTGGCTCACTGCAACCTCCGCCTCCCGGGTTCAAGCAATTCTCTTGCCTCAGCCTCCTGAGTAGCTGGGACTACAGGTGCCCACCATCACGCCCAGCTAATTTTTGTATTTTTAGTAGAGATGGGGTTTCACCATGTTGGCCAGGCTGGTCTCGAACTCCTGACCTCGTGATCCACCCGCCTTGGCCTCCCAACATGCTGGAATTACAGGTGTGAGCCACCACACCCAGCAGGTACACATTTCTTAGCCACTGCTCTGTACAGCAGGTGCAAATGATTCCTTGAATTGGAATCTGAGATTTCTGCCATGGAATCTTGTTACAAGTAAATTCAGGGGGATACATGTTAATAAATGATCAATTCTTTACATTTATAATGGGAAAACAGAAAACTACAACAGAAAGAATTGTTGTTTCTACTATTAAAATTCCACTAATCCTCCTCCATCTGCATTACTGGGGATTAAACTATAATAGATAGATTGAAAATAAACTCTCAGGGCTTTTGAAATCCAGTCTCTACAATTATTGCTTACCACTGGGGGATCAAAGTCACAACTCTGTAACATTTGTTTAATCTAATCCCTCTTTCACTAATTAAAAACAGTAAAAGATCACAGCATTTCTCTTCCTTGCTCTCTCCTCCATGGTGGTAATTGTTAAAAGACCCACTGAATACTCAAGAGTTACCAGCATGGACTGAACTCCACACAGCACTTGTTAGTGCTCAGGTGATAAAGCTGGGGCAGGGCCTTAGTGGTAACATTAAACTGACACTTTAAACAAGGTCACTGTACATAATACTACCTTCTCATGTGAAACAGTGACAACCTAGCCTGAAACAAACAAACAAACAAACAAACAAAAAACAACTCATCAGGCTTCTACTTACCATCTTCTTTTCCTTGCCCTTAAAACCAACTCTTACTTACCCAGTGCCTCTCAATTTAAGGCACAGTCCTGAGTATGATGCCTAGATCATCTAGGCTTGCAATTAGGTTATTTGATGTACCAGACAAATTGAAAGAGAAGACAATCTCACTGGAGACCAAAGAGGAGGTGTGGCAGGAGCAATCAACTTTCAAAATTTGTCACATTTGGCAAAAAGCATTGACCCAGTTTCTCCTTTCATGATGACAATAAAGGGACATTATCAAATTATAAATGACACATCCAAATGGATGATTTCCACAGCCACAAACCAGACTCTGATAGGACTGTGGGTAACTCAACTAAGCAGCTGAGATTTTATCTACATCCCTTTCCTTGAGCTACAGCCAAACTTTGAGGTTAAGGAAATTTAAGAAAAGACGGTATAGACAAGGAAAATTTCTATGACTGGAGATATCTAAAAAGCGCCACCCAAATGTAAAGGCAGTCCTAACCACTTCATTTCCTGGCCCATGAGAAGTCGTACCTTTAATGCATAGTGGAAACTGTGACTTCCCTAAAAGTTTGACCATCACAATGAATCCAATGGTATCTGGGAATTTCCTCTAGGGTAGAGCTTAGCACATGCAACCAGATCCTTCAGCTCAGTGTTTCTCAACCGTTTTCAGTACAGCCGCCCCACCAGGAACCTTTTAAGACATTTTCCCCCTAATTTTGACACACCTTCCCACTGAAATATTAATACTACAGATACACTGTATATGTGTTTATGTATTGCACATTTATTTGTGCCTTATAGATAAAAAGAGTAAAGATTTTTTGCCCCTCAAGAATTAATGTTCACCCCTTTGGAGCAATAATGTCCCTGTTTCTTCTGCATGCTTTGCACCATTCACAGTAGCAAAGATGGGGAATCAACCCAGGTGCCTATCAACGGTGGATTAGACAAAGAAAACATGGTACATGTACACCATGGAATACTACACAGCCATAAAAAAGAACAAAATCATGTCCTTTACAGCAGCATGGGTGCAGCTGGAGGCCATTATCCTAAGTGAATTAAGGCAGGAACAGAAAACCAAACACGATATGTTCTCACAAGTGGGAGCTAAACACTGAATGCGCATGGACAAAAAGATTGGAACAGTAGACACTGAGACTTCAAAGTGGGAGGGAGGGGGGCAAGGATTGAAAAACGATCTATTGGGCAATGGAATAATTAGACTTCCTGTACATGTACCCCCAATTCTAAAATAAAAATAAAAATTTTTTTTAATGCACACTTTGGCTTAATGAAACAAGACACTGGTGGAGCCAAGGATATAAAACTAAGTTCTAAGTTAATATAGAAGTTATATCTATCAGGAAAATTTACAAATCTCTTTCTAGAATAATAATTTGCCTATACTATAGTTATAGTACTGTAATTTAACCTGTTTGCCTTAAATCTGATATTAAGTAACAAAAAGACATTAACAGCACCTACTATTCTTACAAATAAGAATTAAAATTCAAACCGAAGAGAATAATAACCTGTTGTGACTCCAAGGAAAATAATTAAAAATAAATATAAATTATCTTTCATTTATAAGGAATGCATGAGTTTTAAATTAACTATCTATCCTTAGCTGTACTTTGTTAAGTGCAAAGACCGTGGGATAAAGCATCTCCATCATTCCAGATGATCTAAATTATTTAAAAAGATCTATTTAAAAGAAATAAGCCAAAAAGCCCAAAATCTCAGCTATCATCATCATTTCCACACAGTCTCATTAAAATCTTACTCACGTCAGAGAGCACCTAGGCTAAGGGAGTTCTGTAGCCAATGAACTCATCTGGCTTGGCCAGTGATTTCCCATGCAATTTAGGTAAATTAACACTCTGTGCTCATTTCTCCAACTGCCCAGTAATATAAACCAACACACTGTCATGGAAAAACATATAACAGTCTTAATCAGGAGACCTATCATGTGGTCTCACGTTGGCTACAAACTCACTGTGTGAATATGAGAATGTTACCCTTCCTCTTTGGGTCCTGTTTTTCCCCACCTGTAAAAGGAAGAAGCCAAACCAGATGCATGCATGGAGATTCTATGTTCTAAATGCTTTCATCAGGCTAATCACATACACTATCATGCCAAACAAAATAATGCTCCTTATTAAGTTTCATAAAACACAAGAACATGTAATCTGGGTGAACCTAACTAGTAGAGGACCTAGTAAAAATATTGTATAGATAAATACTGGGAAGAAAAACATGATTGCTTTTCAAAATAACAGACTCAAAAGTTTAGGCCAAGTACTTCTCAACTTGAATTAGGTACAACTGTCATTAATGAGAATTCACTGTAGGCTTTTTGAATCATATCTACTTTTTGCCTAGATCATCTCTTAATATAAAGTACTCCATAGATTACTGCCTGCTCTGTTCAGTAAGGCCTTCATTTTATTTGTAAATGGTAAAACCATTTTAAGATTTAGGGAATGTCTCTGAGTTATAGCAATCTGGAATTTGGGAAATCAGGTCCATATCTGCCTTATACATACCCTGTAATACAGATTCCAGTTAAATCTCTTCTCAGCTCTGGTTTGTCCACACTTATTTATTATATTAGACAATTCCCATTCTTCCCATCCCCTTGGTCATTTCAGTCTCCCTAAGCTAAATCTTTCCCAATTCTGTTGGAACTTTCTTCACCTCCTAGGGAGACTAGGAAAAAGAGTCATCAAAATGAAAGCTAGTAACAAGGTAGAAGCAAGGGAAAATACATCATTGACAGATAAAATTTTCACCACTGTTCTCAGCATTATGACACAAAGTAAAATACATATCCTTTCCTTGTTTAAGTGCTTAAGCTACCAGCATAAAAATATATTCTATCTGCTAAGAATGAACAAAACAGTTCTTGGATTTCTCTATGCAATTAATTGCTTCTAGGACTGCTTCACAAGGTGCTGTTATTTAAAGCATTCCGCCAAAAAGGGTGGATGATCCTGGCAAGGATGCTATAGAAGCCATTCCTGTACTGGATGAATAGACTAGCTCAAAAGTTCCTAACAGTTTCTACCCAGTGCAGTTGAGGGCACATCTACCAACCACTTAGCAATAGCACTTAATAGTTAAGTGATTCTCAATGGGAGCCAGGCAATCAACGTCTTCAGAGGGCTTGTATAGCATGTGATATGTATTTCCATACCCCCCGGGTCTCAGTTGAGAATCACTAGATTAAATCATTCCTAAAATCTCTGAATATAGGAGCCTACTGATATTCTCACACAAACTATTTGAAGGCAAGTGTCTTAATTTTTAGCAAGTTCAATATATAGACAACCATTCCAGCAATCTGAGTCTCAGTTTATTGAATTCCTCCATTTTATGGATGTTGTCCTCTACATTACTGCAGCCATGTACTCCCAGGGTCATACCCAGACCTTATTATTACCAATAACTACAACCCCTCCATCATCTCAACTTCATGCATCACCTATTTTTCCAAGTCCCTCTCTGTTCATATAGTACCTTAACCCAATTATCCTTCAACTGCACCAGGACTCAAAACTACCATCTTTTTACTGACCCACTCCAACTGACTTCCACTCTCCTCTTTTTAGCTTGAATTCCATGGTCAATCATTATAATTAATCTCTTATATATACTACTGAATCCCTTGCCTCTCTCTTGCTGTGATACATTTGCTTAGCAAAAGCAGAACTGATTACTACATGCACGCACGCACACACACACACACACACACACACACACACACACACACACAAACACCCCTCCACCCATGCTGCCTGACTTTAGTTTTATAATACCAAATTTCAAGTTGGGTCCCTTAATGCTGCCTGGCAAATCATACTTCACATCTCTAGGTTCATTTACTCTTTCTCTCTCCCCTAAATGACTGCTTCACATTTTCTCCTCTCTCCTCAAATCCTAACGCTACCTCCTCCCTTCTGCCCTCTCAACTGATATCCTGGCCTCCTACTTCACTGAGAAAATTTATGCAATCAGAAGAAACTTCCACAGATTCTCATGACACATCTCCCCACTGAGCCACACTTGCATCCACAAACCCCCTTTCCCATGTCTTTCTAGGTTTATTTTCCTCCTCCTGTGCAAAGCCAGTCCCTCCACTTGTACACTGGAGCCCATCCCTTCTACCTACTCAAGGACGTCACTCTGGCAAGTCTCCCTTCTCTCTCCTACTTCATCCATTTTTCACCCTCTATTGGAACTTTTCCAACAGCTTATGAACGTGCTGCTCTTGTTCTCATCTCAAACAATAAAAATCTCCACCACATTTTTCTCTCCAGCTCTCACCTATTTCTTTGCTCCCCTTTCCTGCAAAATTTTCAAGAGTGTTTTATAATCACTATCTTCAATTTTTCTCTTTCAACCTATTTCACTGAAACTGCTCTTCAAGGTCACTAATGCTAAATCCAAGGGTCAACTCTCTGTTCTCATCCTACTTGACCTATGAGCAGCATTGGCATAGCTGACCACTCCTTCCACCTTGAAACACTCTTCACTTTTGCTTCCCGAATAAGACTCCACTATCTTGGTTTTCCTACCTCATTGACCTTTCTTCCTCAGTCTCCTTTACTGGTTCCTTCTCTTCTCTCTGTCTCTTGATGTTGCAATGTCCCTGGGCTGAGTCCTTGGTCTTCTTTAAGTACTGCATTCATTCCCTTGGTGATCTCATCAAGGCTCAAGGTTTTAAATGCCTTTCTCCCCAAACTCCAAAATCTCTCCAACTGGCTACCTGCTATCTCCACTTGGAAGACTAACAGCCACTTGGAGGTCTCAGTAGCCATGTCAAACTCAACATGTCCAAAACTGAACTACTGATAGGTGACCCTGTTAGCTTCATCTTGTAGCTGCCTCATTTCAGTTGATGGCAACTAATCTTTCAAGTGTTCAGGCCCAAATCCTGTTGTCTTCCTTGACTGATCTCTTTTTCTCATATCTCATATCTAAACTATCAGGAAACCATGCTGGCTCTACCTCACAATATACCTGGAATTCGACCTTTTCTTACCCCTTTCATTGCCCCAGCCCCAATCTGAGCCATCACTCTCTTTCATTTGGAATATTGTAATAGGCCCCTAAGAGATCTTGGTTGCTCTTCACCCTCATCATCTGCTCTCCACAGAGCAGCCAGAGTGATCTTTTTAGACTTTGTCAGATCATGTCACTTTCCCATTCAACAACCTGCAACAGTCCCCTAGTTTACTCTGAGTAAATGTCAAAGTTATTATGATGGCCTTCAAAGCCCCAAATAATCTAGCCCTTCGTTACCTCTCTGACCTCTCCTGCTCAGCCAGCAAGCGTCCTGATATCCTTCAAATGCACCAGGCGTGCTCTCACCTTAGGGCCTTTGCTATAGCTGTTCCCTGTCCCTGGTATGTTCTTCTCCCAGATATCCACATGGTGAAACACCTCATCTCCTTGCTCAAATCTCAAGAAGACCTACCTTGAATCACCTTATTTAACATTGCAATCTACAAAGCAATCTCAACGTCCCTAACTCTGCTTTATTATTTTCCCAAATCACTTATCATCTCCTAATACACTATATAACATACTAATTGCTTGTATTGTTTATTGACTATAGTCTCCCACCAGAATGAAAGCTCCTAAGGACAGACATTTTTGTTTAATTTGTTCACTGATATATCCCAAACACACAGACCAATACTTTGCACAGAGCAAGTACTTAAGAAATATTTTTTGTATGAATGAATCAACACTTGAAACCGGAGCCTAAATTATGGACTAGAGAGATCTGAGGCCAGCAGAAGAAAACTCAAATGGCCCAGATACACTCAGCACCTAAATTATGCTCCCAGACAATCAGGTACTTATAAAAGCTGTATTATTTCTTTCAGATCTTAAGAAGGATGGTCACAGCACTGCTGACCTTTGCGAGATACTAGACCATACTAGAAACAAGTACAGAGGAGTTATGAGAAGGAACGTCCACTATTTTCACCTTTCCCTATAGATGACTCCATATTAAACATAGTCCTTCCTGTCTTCTTTCTCTGACTTGAAAAGTCACTTTTCTTTTTCTTTTTTTTTTTTTTTTTTGAGCAGTCTCACTCTGTTGCCCAGGCTGGAGTGCAGTGGCGCGATCTCAGCTCACTGCAGCCTCTGCCTTCTGAGTTAAAGTGATTCTTGTGCCTCAGCCTCCCAAGTAGCTGGGATTACAGTCATGCACCACCACGCCTAGCTAACTTTTGTATTTTTTGTAGAGATGAGGTTTCACCATGTTGGCCAGACTGGTCTCAAACTCCTGGCCTCGACTGATCTGCCCAACTTGGCCTCCCAAAGTGCTGGGATTACAGGCATGAGCCACCGCACCTGGCCAAAAGTCACTTTTCAATACTACATAATTTAGGAATTAGAGAAAGCAAGGTCAGGCAAGGGGCTAATGTGGCTTTCAAAATGCTGAATTTATTCCCATGGATTCAACACAGACTCTTACAAGTTAGAACTAGAAGACTATCATTTATGTCAGTGGTTGTCAACCATGGCTGTATATTTGAATCCCGGAGGCACTTAAAAAATACTGTAGCTGCCGCTCCCTTGGGTGAGGCTCAGGTAGCATAGGTTTTAAAAGCTTCCCAGGTGACTAAAGTTCCCAGGTGATTCCAATGTGCAAACACGTTTGAGAACTGATGAGCTATATGACCTTGGGCAAATTATTTGGCTCCACTGAGCCTAACTCATATGGCTTTTGTGAGGATTAAATAAGATTTTGCACGTATACTATCAGCTGCTATTAGTATCACTGCCACTTCTCCCTTTTCTATCATCACCACCACCTTTTCTACTATTACCATTATTATCATCATTGGTGGTATCATTTCCTTCTTTTCTTTCTTTTTATTGAGATTTAATTTACATATCATAAAATCCAGCCTTTTAAAAATGTATGATTCAGTGGTTTTTAGTATATTCACAAAGTTGTGCAACCATCATCACCATTTAATTCCAGAACATTTTCACCACCCCAGAAAGAAATACCATACCCATAAGCAACCTCTCCTCCCAGCCCCTGGGAACCACTAATCTACTTTCTATCTTTATGAATTTAACTATTCTGGATATTTCATATGAATGAAATCCTATAATATGTAGCCTCTCGTGTCAGGCTTTTTTCACTTAGCATAATGTTTTTGAAGTTGATCCACATTGTAGCATATATTCATGCTTCATTTTTATGATTGAATAACAGTCCATTGTATGGATATACCACATTTTGTTTTCAGCAGTTTTTCTCACTTTTTGGCATTTATGAATAATACTGCTATGAACACTTATACACACTATTTTGTGTGCCCATGTTTCCAGTTCTCTTCGGTATATAGCTGGGAGTGGAACTGCTGGGTCATATGGTAATTCTATGTTAAACTTTTTGAGCAACTACTAAACTCTCTAAAGTGGCTGCAGCACCATTTTATATTCCCACCATCAGTGTACAAGGTTTCTAATTTCTCCATATCCTCACCAACATTTGTTATTATCTTTCTGACCCTAGCCATCCTAGTAAGTGTGAAGTGGTATTTCATTGTTGTGATTTGCATTTTCCTGGTGACTAATGATGACAAGCATCTTTTCTTTTTTTTTTTTAATACGAATTGGGGTCTCACTCTGTTGCCCAGGCTGGAGTACAGTGGCACAATCTTAGATCATCACAGCACTGAACTCTAGGCTCAAGTGATCCTTCCTGCTTCAGCCTCCCCAATAGCTGGGACTACAGGTGCATGCCACCAGGCCCGGTTGATTTTTAAAATTTTTTTGTAGAGACAGAGTTCTCACTATGTTGCCCAGGTTGGTTTTGAATGTCTGACCTCAAACAATCCTCCTGCCTCAACCTCCCAAAGTGCTGGGATTTCGGGCGTGAGACACCATGCCTGGCCAACGTTAAGCATCTATTCATGTTCTTACTGGCCATTTGTGTATTTTCTTGCCTATCCAAATTCTTTACCATTTTTATACTGGATTAGTTGTCTTTTTATTATTAAGTTGTAAGAGTTCTTTATATATTCTAGATACATTCTGCTGATCCTCATAAGATACATGTTTTACACATATTTTCCCTCATTTTGAGGGTTATCTTTTATCCTTCACTTTCCTGACAGTGTCCTTTGAAGTATGAACATTTTTAATTTTGATGAAGTCCAATTTATCTATTTTTTTTCTTTGGTTGCTTGTGTATTACTAACTTTTAAGAAGACACTAAAGGAAAAAAGTTATGAAGATATCCTATAACCAACTAAGTTGTTCAGACTTATAATAATCACATATTAAATCATGAATTCCCATATAGATAACACATCCAATTTATCTGGGTGGAGGGCAGGAAGGAATGCAATTCATCTCTTACGTTTTTAATTACCTAGATTTTCAGATTAAATATTTGACCTTTGAATATCAATGTCCAAGAAACTGCAAAGAAATAAAACCTGAGTTAGATTTGTGTGTTTTCAGGGCCATTTGTTGCAACAGCTAGATGTTCATAATCCTTACAAGAGCTGGAATTGTTTTTTCAAATTGAGCATATTTAAATATTTTTAAAAGAGTTTCAAACAAATATTTTTCTGCAACTGTACAAAATTAGTGGCATGACATAACGTAAATGTTCTATTACTGCTCAATAAATACTAACTAGACAATACATAATCCCAAATAATCAACTGGCATTATATAATTTCCCAATGTAATAATCCCAAAGAATCAATTGTGATTACAGTAATTTTTCGAACCAAAACAACAACAAAAATTGGTCATTATTAATGTCTTGAAAAAGGTAACCAATACCTCTATTTTTTTTTTTTACTTTGTCAACCAACTTTTTAATTAAAAAAACTTTTTGGTTTAAAAATTTTTATTAGTGGCAACAGTTGTACAACAATGTGAATGCACTTACTGCCACTGAAATGCATATTTTAAATGGTAAATCTTATGTATATTTAACCACATCTTGTGTATATTTAACCACAATTTTAAAAAGAGAAAAGGGGAGAAAATAAAAAAGAAAAAAGAGGAGGAAAAACACAGACCCCTAAAACAAATAAACCAGTCTGAGCACCTGCTGGCAGACAACACTTGGACATTCAAGAAAAGCAGGCTGAGGAAGGCACAGTTCACTGGGCACACAGACGGATCACCAGCAAAGCAGGCTCTAAAAACAGCATAGGAGGTAGGTTACCCTGGAAGAGTAGTATGACCCACCATATATCCATAGAGAGCTTTGTCTCTAAAATAAGATGCAGGGCTCTAAAAGGATATCCTTCACACTTCCTAAGACCTGGGTTGCATCAAAATGTCATTCATTGTATCTTCATACCACATACACCAGGATCCTCTTAAACATGAAATTAAGCTAATTAATGGCAGTATTTTGTTTTTTGGTTAACAGGAAACTAATGTACCAGTACTGTCAAGAAAAAAAAAAGAAAGCGAGGAAACCTCAGGGCAAAGAACCATGAAAAAATCCACAATGTACCTCCTTGCTTTGTAGTTCTTTTAAGAATATTGTTTAGTGTCTAAAACAAGTAAAATGGCATTTTTTCAGGAAACACATTTGACCACACTTCCAAAGTAATAAAGCATGTTTAGTCCAGCTTCTCAATTTACAACCATAAGTGTACATTACAAGGCAATAGTTCTTTAATATATGAACTTGGGACACAGATTTTTCAAAAAGTGAATAAAGCCAAAGAAAATTTTGTGAAAATAGTTCTCATAAATATAACAAGCACCATTGAATATAATTTTATTCTAAATTGATCCAGTTTATGTTCCAAATCTTATTTTTATAGCCTTCCTATGGTAAATGCTTAACAAGGATTTGCTGAATAGATGAATGAGAAGGACCAAGCCTTAATTTGAATTTGTTCTGGTAACAGAGAGATAACCACATAAATGAAAATCTCCTTATTGTGGCTATGATTAAAAAGTCAGAAAATAACGGATGTTGGTGAGGTTGCAGAGGAAAGGGAAGTACTTATACACTGCTGGTGGGACTGTAAATTAGTTCAGCCACTGTGGAAAGCAGTTTGGAGACTTCTCAAAGAACTTAAAATAGAATTACTATTCAACCCAGCAATCCCATTACTCAGTATACACCCAAAGGAATGTAAATCATTCCACCAAAAAGACACATGAATGTGTATGTTCATCACAGCACTATTCACAATAGCAAAGACACAGAATCAACCTACATGCCCATCAACAGTGGACTGGATTAAAAAAATGTGGTACACATACACCACGGAATACTACACAGGCATAAAAACGAACAAAGTCATCTCCTTTGCAGCAACATGGACACAGCTGGAGGCCATAATCCTAAGTGAATTAAAAGCAGCAACAACAAAAAACAAATTAACACATGCTCCCACTTATAAGTGGGAGCTAAACACTGAATACACATGGAGATAAAAAGAGGCCCAACAGACACTGGGGCCTACTTGAGGGGAGAGAGTAGGAGGAGGGTGAGGGTTGAAAAACTACCTATCAGGTACTATGCTCACTACCTGTGAGCTGGGTGACAAAATCATTTGCACACCAAACCCCAGCAACACACAATTTACCCATGTAACAAACCTGCACGTGTGCTCCTTGAACCTAAAATAAAGGTTGGAGGGCCAGGCGGGGTGGCTCACGCCTGTAATCCCAGCACTTTGGGAAGCCAAGGTGGGCAGATCACGAGGTCAAGAGTTCAAGACCAGCCTGGTCAACATGGTGAAACCCCCGTCTCTACTAAAAATACAAAAATTAGCTGGGAGTGGTGGTGCGTGCCTGTAATCCTGGCTACTCAGGAGGCTGAGGCAGGAGAATTGCTTGAACCCGGGAGGCAGAGGTTGCAGTGAGCCAAGATCGTGCCACTGCACTCCAGCCTGGGCAACAGAGCGAGAGTCCGTCTTAAAAAAAAAAAAAAAAAGAGTTGGAGAAGGAAAAAAAAAACCCAAAAAAACTCCTTGTTCTTTCTAGATCTATCTAGATTGCTACATCAATAAAATAGAATCTAGCACCCTTGCAATTCAATTTAACAGACACAATAAGATTCCTCCTAGAAAGAAAAAAGGAGGAAGGAGGATGGAGAGAGGGGTAGAAAAGGAGAGGAAGGAGTACCTTATTATGCCAGAAGGAGCTTCTCTAATGACGACAAGGGTTAGATCAGACCTCAGGAAAGCTAAAGGGTGCCAATCTCACTTAACACTCAAGGGTCTACCAAAAATTGAAGTGAAATATTCTATTTTTATAAAACTGGTCTTCTACTCGACCTTTATCAGGGAAGATGGGGTAAGCTCACTGTAAAACATGATTTTTCATTTTGTGTGGTTTTTTTTTGTTTGTTTGTTTGAAATGGAGTCTTGCTCTGTCGCCAGACTGGAGTGCAGTGGCACGATCTCGGCTCACTGCAACCTCTGACTCCCTGGTTCAAGTGATTCTCCTGCCTCAGCCTCCTGAGTAGCTGGGATTACAGGCTCGTGCCATCACACCCAGCTAATTTTTGTATTTTTTTTTTTTTTAGCAGAGACGGAGTAGCACAATGTTGGCCAGGATGGTCTTGATCTCCTGACCTTGTGATCTGCCCACCTCAGGCTCCCAAAGTGCTGGGATTACAGGTGTGAGCCACCTCACCTGGCTGTAAAATATGATTTTTCTCATTCCCTTCTGTAGTGTCTCACTCAGCATACTTGTTGAGGCAGCCAAGAGATGTAAGACAGAAAAACCCTATACAGGAAGCAATTCCTGAAAGACTGTGTTAATGGACTGAATTGTATCCCCCACCAAATTCGTATGCTGAAGTCCTAACCTCCAATATCTTAGAATGTGACCCTATTTGGAGACAGGTTGACTGCAGATATATTAAGATGAGGTCATACTGCAGTAGGTAGATCCCTACTTCAATGTGACTGTTGTGCTTATAAAAAGGGGAAAATGTGGACACAGACAGGCACCCAGGGAAAACTTCATGTGAAGGATGGAGTTATGCTGCCACAAGCTAAGGAACTACCAGAAGCTAGAAGAGAGGCCTGAAACAGATCCTTCCCTGGCACCTTCAGAGGGACCATGGCCCTGCCAACACCCTGATTTTGGACTTCTGGCTTTCAGAACTATGAGACAATGCATTCATGTTGTTCTATGTCATATGGTTTGCGGTACTTTGTTACCATAGCCCTAGGGAACCAATACAGACGGTAAGAGGCCAGTGTGCACTACCCTCTTCAGACTGCACTCCAGATCCAGCCTTTTGTCTCATGGCCACTGCCACTACATTACCCCGGGCCCCAGCACCTCACTCTTGAACTGCTGCAAAAGCTCTGGTCTCCCTTAACTTCAGACTCTATGTTGGCTTTCTTCAATTGCCAAACCTCCCTGCACACCACCTTCTTTGCATCAACCCCTTATTTAAAAATCTCCAGTGACTCACCAATTTTTACAGGAAAAAGCCAAAATTCTCCTGACTGGCATTCAGGCCTCTCTCTAAGCTAGCTCCAAATGCTAGGTGATATTCTCTTAGTGACCCTAGAATACACAACTTTTTTTTTTGAGACAGGGTCCTTCTCTGTTGCCCAGGCTGGTGTGCAGTGGCATGACCACAGCTCACTGCAGCCTTGACTTCTTGGGCTCAAGCAATTCTCCCTCCTCAGTTTCCCAAGTAGCAGGGACCACAGGCACATACCACCATGGCCAGCTAATTTTTATGGAGATGGGCTCTTACCATGTTGTCCAGGCTGGTCAGAACATAGAACTGTTATTCTCTATGTCATGCTTCCTTCTCCACTAGCCGTTCTCCCCTTTCATTAGTCCAAATCTTGAGCTTCCTGTGAAAACTACTGTCAGGACACACTTTCTCCTTGAAGCTCTCTCTCTATACTTAAGCCTAACACAACAGCCATGTTTCTGATTTTATGCACTTTACTGCCTGCATCAGTCATCTGTACTCATCACAGATTGCCTTGCATAGTTCCCTGGCATTTGAAAAGTACAGGCTTGAATTTCACAGCTGGACTAGGAGCTCCTTAATAATAGGGTCTATGTCTTATAATTTTGGAGGTACTTCTCAAAGCCAAAGACAATGCTGGGTGTATTACAAGCAACCTCTAAATTCTTACTGAATTAACTATTAAACATATATGAAAAATTCCTAGAAATGCTACTTTTGGCGCTTCCTTCAATCAGCGAACTGAAATTGGAACAAATCTACAGATTTCACATAGCACTAATGGTTCCACATATATCTGAATAATTTAAAACTTACAAGGAACAAGAGGAAAAAAATGACTTGAGTCCCAAGTTACTTACCATTCTTCATCACTACATTGGACCACACATTGGCATTCAGGGCTTGGACAATTCGCTTTACTCCTGTAGATTCTGGGAAGTCATCTAATAGGGAGGGGAAATATATATATTTATATGTAACACTCACACAGATATACATATACATTCACAAAAACGTGGCCAGGCGCGGTAGCTCGTGCCTGTAATCCCAGCACTTTGGGAGGCCAAGGAGGGCAGATTACCTGAGGTCGGGAGTTCAAGACCAGCCTGACCAACATAGAGAAACCCCATCTCTACTAAAAAATACAAAATTAGCCAGGCGTGGTGGCGCATGCATGTAATTCCAGCTACTCGGGAGGCTGAGGCAGGAGAACCGCTTGAACCCAGGAGGTAGAGGTTGTGGTGAGCCGAGATGGCACCATTCCAGCCTGGGCAACAGGAGCAAAACTCCAACTCAAAAAAAAAAAAAAAAAAAAAAGTTACGTATATATCCTCCAAGCCATATTTTCAAATGACTGTGGTTTTGTTATCTTGTTTATTTAGTTGTTAGTTCACATCATACAAGGAAAAAAATCAAATACAGAGCTTGGAGCTCTCAATAAGAATATTCTAGAGAAACTCTTTTCTTCCTCGGCTGTCTGAGGATTGACCACCATCATGAATGACATGGTAACTATCCAAACTGGAAAGTTCATGACCAACCAACTACTTCAGTGAAAACAAATGGTCATTGATGTCCTTCACCCTGGGAAGGCAACACTGCCTAAGAGAGAAATTCAGGAAAAAGTAGCCAAAATGTACAAGACCACACCAGATGTCATCTTTGAGTTCAGAACTCATTTTGGTGGTGGCAAGACTACTGGCTTTGGCATAATTTACGATTCCTTGGATTATGCAAACAAAAATGAACACAAACATAGACTTACAAGACATGGCCTGTGTGAGAAGAAAAAGACCTTGAGAAAGCAATGAAAGGAATGTAAGAACAGCATGAAGAAGGTAGGCAGACAGCAAAGGCCAGTGTTAGTGCTGGCAAAAAGCCAAAGGAGCAAAGGTGCTGCAAGGATGTTATCAGTGGCCACTGTGGCTTTTTCATGAGAAGATTAATAAACTAAAAACTTTCATGCAGAAAAAAAAAGAATATTCTAGAAACTAAAGCAATTAAACACACAATATAAGGCAGTTATATAATAAAGTTATCCTCACCAATGGAATCTATTTATATTCTGAAAATGTTAGATTCCACTTATTACACACATTCCTGGCACAGTACTAGAGATATCAATCTACACAGAATGAGTTTCCTGAAGGCAGGAACAGTCCTCTTATTAACAGTATGTTATAAAATCATGTAAATGCTCTATCCTGTGCTGGAAACCATAGAATAGTAAGTGTTATTTATGATCGATATCTATAGAAGAACTTCTTGATCAGAGAAAGATAGTTTGAGTGAGAAGTGAAATGACTAGAAGTGTAAGAGACAGGCAAAGGGTCATTACGACAACTTAGTTTAGTTTATTATTAGTACTATCTGCTTCTGGAATTTGACTGATACTACTCAAAATAATGGGATTGTAATCCCATAGTGTACCAAAAAAGGTGGTATTCTTAACTACAACACAGGAATGATCGTGTACAAAGGAAATGGAGATCCTGCAGATGCTGAGGATTGTAAGGCTGCGTCTGGAAAATAATGACAGAAATAGTTTTCATGTGGTTAAAAAAGGAAAGTTTCCCGAGTTTACAGAACATAATCCACACAGACCCTGTCTCTAGTGGCCAGCCTAGCCCTGGGTGGTTTAACAAGAAGAGCACAGAGTTACATGTCAGAATATCTGAATTTGAACCCAGGCTCTGCCACTTACTAGCTATTTGATCAAGGGCAAATCACTTACACCATTCTCACAGAAAGTAGAAACAATACCACTCTATGCACATCTCTCCTAGAGGAAAGATGCACTGCAATTGATGATTTACTAATGTAACCTTCCCCCTACACTGAAAACTCCTTGACGGCAGGAATCTTGTCTTACTGAGTTCATATGCCCATTGCCTAGCACAGTGCCTGAAAAACAGCAGGCACTCAGCAACTGTTTAATGGATCAATGAATCATTTAAAGAATACCAACCTGCCAACCTAACAGAAATATAGTGATTAAATTGAAAATACTCTGCTGGGCGCGGTGGCTCACGCCTGTAATCCCAGCACTTTGGGAGGCCGAGGCAGGTGGATCACGAGGTCAGGAGATTGAGACCATCCTGGCTAACATGATGAAACACCGTCTCTACTAAAAATACAAAAAAAAAAAAAAAATTACCCGGGCGTGGTTGCGGGCGCCTGCAGTCCCAGCTACTTGGGAGGCTGAGGCAGGAGAATGGCGTGAATCTAGGAGGTGGAGCTTGCAGTGAGCAGAGATCGTGCCACTGCACTCCAGCCTGGGCAACAGAGAGAGACTCTGTCTCAAATAAATAAATAAATAAATAAATAAAAATAAAGAAAGAAAATACTCTACCAAGATAAGTTTATCACCACCAAAGTCTGGATGAAGACCTAAAAGTCATGTTTATCTTAATTGTGAATGACTTAATTCTCAAAAGAATAACTAATACTTTAGATGATATAACCAGGAACCAAAAATGTGGTCTGAAATGAAGAGCTAGTACCAGTAAGAGGAAAATTAATACAAACTAGCATAAAGTCCTATATTCATGTTTGAACAATACATGCAAGTAAAAGATGAGGAAATATGGCTTAGGAATAGTTTGTATTTTAAAAGTCTAGGAAGGTTTTCATTACCTTACCTAAAGATGACATATCAAAAAACCCATTTTAAGATTAAGCTGAATGAATACAAGAACATTATTCAAAGGGCTACGAGAAATATAGTAGTATAAAGGAGCAGAGATTCCAAAATGATAACAGTCAAATACTGACTCCCAAGGACAAGAGAAAGAGAAAATTCTAGTGCCAGAAATCACACAGGCTCACATACACACAGGGCACAAGTTTCAGGGACCTAGAAAAACACAGAAAAAGATGTACATGCTAATTTTCAACACTCTTTAAAATGAGCAAGGAGAAAAACCAGAGTTTTTATTTCAGTTTTGTTCTCTTCTTCTCCAGCAGGTTTTATTCTCAAAGGTAACAGCATTTTGGAAAAATTATAAATAAAACCAGAATATAGAAAAATATTTCTTAATTCCTTAAAGAAAAATACAAGTTTCTTGAAATGACTGCTTATGTCTTATCTATGTACTTTAATTCACGTTGGTTGCCCCTGCCCAGAATGTCTTTTGGAACAACTGGCATATTCACAATGCCACCTCTCCAGCAGTCCTCTCACTACAAGCCCAGGACCTTTTCTAACTTCTTCCCCATGGAGCAGCTGACACATGAGAGGTCACAATGCCAACACGTTCTCTGCACTTTTAAACAAAAATAAGCTCTCCGGTCTCTAAAATACCACAGCACTACTATTTCTTCTATAATACTTATGACATTCCACTTGGTAATTCAATTATCTGTAAGTTTCATCTCTCGTACCAGATTATAAGGTTTTGGTGAACCAAAAACCCTCTTATCCCGGTAGATACCAAAACAGGTGTACTTCAAAGGAGAAAAGATGAGAAAAGAAATGGGGAAGGGGAGTAGAAGAGGGGAAGAAATAGAAGGTCCAGCAATAGCGGAGGACAGCAATTGCAGAGCTACCTGGGGTGGAGGTGGGGGATTAAATTTGGGGTCTATCTTTTGGCTTCAAATGTCCAAAAGACATTCAAATGGATTTGAAATGTCCCCTGCGATTCTTGGGAATTCAGCCTTAGGTTACTATGAATTCAAAATAAGAAACATCAACTTTAACTACTACGAAGGTCTAACTCTCCTTCTTCAGCAGTAGGGAAAGGAAAAAGGATTATGGAAATGACAAAGATTTTAGAAAGCAGCCCTATACCTTTATCCATAAGAAAAACACACATTTTCAAAAGTTCTAAAACAGGTGGTAAAACCAAAAAAATGAATTATTACACTAAGTATAAGATTACATCAATGGATTTTGCTTAAATCCTTGAAACAGCTGGGGGAAAAAGTTTCTTGAATTTTGCTGTGATTCTTCTTCCCTGAATTAAAATAATCTCTCATATCTAAGTGCCATATTTTCTCCTAACACATAAACACTTACCATCCTCCTCAGGCAACTCCTCTGGACTAAGTTCTACCAATTCAAAGCCATGTTTGATGCACCATTCTTGAGCTTTTTGTCGGTTTATACCTAAAATAATATGCAAAAGAATCTTCATAAGTAAAAAGAAAATAAAACATGACTATTCCTGCAATATTCTTCACAAATCTCAATGTGTTTCCCTTAATGTCAATGTTATTCTAAAGGCATCTAAAATAATAAAAAGAAAATGATTTCTCAGCCCCGAAGTATCCATTCTTAAAAAAAAAGTAAGTATTACAAGATTCCAAAGAAAAATAGCTGAAAATATTTTCATAAAGCAATAAAGTCACATGGGATGTATGTCCTAAGTTAAAGAAACAGATGTACTCAGTTTATCAAGGAATGGCAAATGCATGTACCAACTACTGTCCCATCCACAGGCCTTACCATCTTCAGACACTCTATCGCAGACCAAGATCATCACCTCAGGTAACCATGCTTTTGCCAGTGGAAGCCATGAGGAGACACTATCAAGGCCCGATTTCTAGAGGGAACAAAAAATATAAACAAACAAAAACAGAAAAGAGATAGTCAGACAAAATGTAATGGGAAAAAAAGAAGGCATGCAATAATTTCTTATTCAAGCCTTCATAGAAAACAAAGTCTTACTTGTGTGCTGTCAAAGTAAACCACAAATGCTTGGACAGATTCTGCAATCTCTGCAGTAACAAGAAATTTGTTTGGCACCACACATAGATTGATGTCTGCTGAATAGTATTTATTATCAATGGTCCAGGGATAAAATCTCACAGCATCATTGGAAGTCACTTCCACAATAAGATCTTCTGTTCCAAGGATATCTAAAAATAAATGACAACATTACCATGTAAAGTGCAAAACCAATATACATTGGTTGATTTTCTCAGTCAGATACCAGATAAAGCTGGTACTTTTGCTGTTTCCTTTTATGTGAGGATTTCAAAGGACCCTGCATTTATTAGCTTTAATCCTATATTCTCTGATCATCTGATTATAAAAGTTATGGTGATATAATTTAAGTCATTGACATTTTCTCTTTAAGAACACAAAAATCATTGTGAACTAGATTAGACAGTAGTAAAGGAAAAAACAGTCATATAACCAAATATCCAGAAAACAGCAAGTAGAAGACAAAGAATGACAGCTCTATTTATTGTATTGCTTAAGCACTTCATAGGAGGTAGACAATAACAATCTTCTAGAATTTGTAACTATTTTGTACTTATTGCAAACTAAAAGGAAGATAGGATTAAGGCTAAACCATTAATAAAATAGAAGAGCTACATATATTTCTTGGACTGAATGCTTAGACATTAATTCAGCTAATGAAATAAAAGAATGGATACTGATAAATGACCCCAATCCTATTTATATTCAGCCTTGTTCACATTCTTTGAAAGCCAACCTAAATTCTTGTTTGATCAAGACACTTCCGGTAAATTTTAAATGTGTAATAGCCAAGCAAATTACTATAAACGTTTTAGATTATAACTAAATCTTTTGGAAATCTATGTGCAGCATGTATATAACAGGAAATCCCCACAGTAAGAGACAAGTCAATGGTGAACAAATGAATATAGACACGGTCATGGAGCCATGGAAGCATTTTGCTTCCATTATGTTATACAGTATTTACAACTGGAAGAGAAGTTAGAAGTTGTTCCAACCTAAACTCCCGTCTCTCACACCCATACCCATAACCTCCACTTTATACAAATGTGGAAAATCAGCTTATAGAAGTAAAATGACATGCCATTAATTGACTTATCAGAAGAATATAATGAAAAACAGTCACAAACTCCTCGTCAATGCATACTAAGATGAACACGTATTAATGAAATGTGCCTCAAACTCATAATTAGCAAGACACTGAAAACTAGAAATTAAATTTTAAATCCCAGAGCTAACATTATATATTTGAAAAGTTGCCATCATTTTTGCTCAACATAAAGTTATGGGGAAATTATTTAGTCCAAAAGACTGCTAGGCATTATGTATAAAGTGTGTGTGTATGAATATATACATGCATGAATTCTTTTTATTAGTAAAGTTTCATCATGTGGTTAAGAGGAACTAATCTTCTGAAGAATAAAAGGTCGGCCCTTTTTTTAGCAAAAAAATTAAATTTAAAATAAATTTAAGGTTTTATTTTTGATATAAAGCATATCATGAAATTAACTTTTAAAATTTTTTCACCAAAACCAGAATTGTTACTCTTAAATTAACAGAAGGTCTATGTCAATATTTGACAATCTGAGTGCATCCCATCTCTTTAAGAAATCAGCAGTTCTTTCTACTTAATTTCTACCCGAAGTCATAATCTTTTACTTAGTGTCAGTCAATTCCATCGCAACCAGCTGCTATGTCCCTTATGGAGCATTAAGACAATTTCAGGGGAAATAAACAGAAGAAACAGGTAAGTTATTAAAATCAAAGATGTTGTTTTCATGTAAATGTCTCACAGAAAAACAAAAACTAGATCAAAGTCTACACTGCATTCAAATCTAACACTCCAAACTTCAAGAAGGTGGCATAGTAACACGTGGCTGTGTTTCTAAGAGCTGAATACTGGCACAGCTAACACACATACCACAATATGCTGATAAATACACATATAAAAGAAAGAAACTAAAACAAGGAGCAAAGCAAAAAAATGTATAAACTAACTTTTTAATGGTGAAAGGAGCCACCACATAAAATCAGTCTTAATTTTTTTTTTTTTTTTTTGAGACGGAGTCTCGCTCTGTCGCGCAGGCTGGAGTGCAGTGGCGTGATCTCGGCTGACTGCAACCTCCACCTCCCGGGTTCACACCATTCTCCTGCCTCAGCCTCCCCAGTAGCTGGGACTACAGGCACCCGCCACCATGCCCAGCTAATGTTCTGTATTTTTAGTACAGACAGGGTTTCACCATGTTAGCCAGGATGGTCTCGATCTCCTGACCTCGTGATCCGCCCGCCTCGGCCTTCCAAAGTGCTGGGATTACAGGCATGAGCCACCGTGCCCACCCATTCTTGGGTAATTTTTAAAAATAGCAAACTGAGTATTTTTTAAAGGAGAGAAGCACAAATAAGAAAATACAGTAATGAATTCACTTGTTGCTAAGGGGCAAAGTACAAAGGCAGGGGGACTAATATTCCTGTCATTGCTATAATCAGTTCTTGATATTTCCTAAATTGGTTGTATTGTTAAAAACTGGAATCAAAAAATTGGGGTTATGCTTTCTTTGCTCCTCAACATGAGAAATATAAAATCACTTAAAATGGCATTACTAACTGCAATTTAAAATTACTAACTGCAATATAAAATATTTAGATCCATTAATGATGGCTAATTTTATTAATGTTTAGAACACAAAAGAACAATGTTTGTTACTCAGAGTGCTTACAATTTCAATTTTATACTTTCATTTTCAAATGATTAAGACATTTACTTAACATGGAGAAAGAAGCTGTTTCTTTCTCTTTTCTCCAAACCTAGACAGGAATGGAACCAATAAGTTGGGAAAATGAATTTCACATTTCAGTGTTTCAGTAGCTAGTGGGCTTTGGTTTTTGTTTTATTCTCTGTGCTGCCTAAAACAAGTTGATAGCTCAATTTACTTATCAGATTTTTTTTTAACATTTTATGTCTAATCAAACACTTTCTTCAAGGCTGCATATGGACTTTATTATCACATCTGTGCCATATTAGAGCTAGGGAGAGAATAGTAAAGACTGTCTCATTCTAATTCTTATGACCAATATCATAATGTAGAGTTTAATTTAAAAAATGTAAATGTCTACACTAAATATAGCTTTCTTCCCTCATGTTTTCTATTTGATTTTCAAATGCTTAACAAGTTTATTCTTTTCCAAATTAAAATGAAATTATTCAAATTGTGCACATGGCTAAAGGTTTCTGGAGAGCAGCTAATATAATTCACTCATTTTACAGATGAGAAAAGTGAGGCCCAGGAAAAAAGAAGCCACTTGCCTAATAGGAGCAGAGCCTAAAACTGGATTCAATTCACCAACATTCTTTCCTACTACACCGTGATGTTACAATACTTAGCATCTGAGCTGGATCACACTTGAGTCTCTAATAATCACAAGCCAAAACTAGTCTATAGACCTAAAGGATCCTCTGCCCTTTTAGGAACACCAAAAATAATAGCCAGAATAGGGGCACAATTATATACGGATCTGCAGCACAATTAACCCATCAGAAAACTGTCTATGACATTCAGGTATTTATATGTCAAAGATGAGTCACAGTGATCTTGAGGTTTTTTTGTTGTTTTTTTGTTTTTTGCCAGACTTCCTAGAAAAACCTGCAGTGGGCTCCCTTCTTTGTCCTTCACTAAATTATTATGTTGTAGACTCCGATATGCACAAAGAAAATCAAGAGCAGCTTTCCCCTCCTCCTGGTCGATGCCAGCCTGTCTCATTCACACTGTTGGCAGCCACCTGGTGGAGCTGTAATACATCATTTTTTAAGAGACAAACACTAGGTGTTTACTTGCCAGGTCTGTTACTACAAACTCCATTTCACAGCTTACAATAGTTAATTTGTAGTGCTTTTACAAAGGAAGTTAGATGCCAACCCAGTTCTAGTAGCAAACATAAACCTTTCCTTCAGTATTAAGTGCAAGTATAAACCTCTATCCCGATTTGAGAAACTTTTTACAAAGCCATCAATTCTCCAGTAACTCCCATTTACTTTCTCACATCCTTGGTCAACTTCTTTTCCCTATAATCTCATATGGTAAGTTACAGAAAATAAGATTCAAGAGCTTTGAAGGAAGCCATGTGCCAAGGCAACATTTCAGTTCAGTAATCCAACATCTTCCCCTTTTTAATCAGCTTTCTACTGTTCCCTGCATATCCTAATAATGATCCTTCCCTCAGAGAAAGTACAAATGTGGTAACCAATCAAATGAAAGAAAAGAGGCAGCTGGCTTTCTATGGTTCAGAATCAATAACAGGTGATACTCTCTTTAGCATGAATTAGAAGGCAACATGAAGTTCAAGGTGAATTCCCCAAACACCACAAATATCTGTTCTCCTACACACACACACACACACACACACACACACACATTTTATCTTATATATAAACATGCACACACACAACCCTTACCTTATGTCCTCACCTATCCACCTCAGCCAAAAAAGACAAATGCATTCTAAACTAGGCACGTTGATACTGTTATGGATTTTTTGTGTCTCCTTCAGTAGTAGGGTAATTAAGTACACTTTTAATATCAGTAGTAGTGCACTTAACCAATCATGACATTCTTTGTGAAGCAAAGTTGTCCAGTGGTTAAATCATATTTTCTATGCCCTGAGGGAAGTGACAGCTGCCACCTCAAATCAAGATGATCCTTCCGGAAACCAGCACTCTTCTCAGAATGCAAAGTTGGTTTTATTCTTTCTCATAAACTGAAACTGCCTTGACAGCCAAGCATCATAACCTCTCACCCCAGATATGAGTGTCTTTCATGGGATCCACTCTTCTGGAGACCCAACATTCTTCTTTCTTCCCTTTGTGAAGCCAGTACTAACGAGAAGGGAGAAGAGCATGGAAAATAGACAGCACAGACCTGGGGTCGGACAGGCCTGCATTTGCATGCTGGCTCTCTGCAAAGCCTTGGGCAGATTAACCTCTCGGTGTCTCATTTCCTTACCTGCAAATGGGGATGAGAACACTCCTCAAAAGGCTTAAATGAATTCAATGAAACTATGTCTAAGAAAGTGCAGGCACTGGGCACAGTAAATATTCATTTCCTTCTTCCCGTCTCACTTTTTTTTCACATTTGTGACAGCACTCCTGACTAGAGGTAGGTTACAGATGCACTGAGGAGTTAGTAAGATACATTACAATCAGGAAATAACCATCTCCTTTAAGCTGCTCTAGCCTTGCCCTTCCACCCCAGACCACCCCCTAAAATAAAGTTGAAATTTTTCTTTTCCACTGCTAAGGCATATGCTGAGACAGAAGAGAAGGCAATTAGGAAAATTATAGGAGGCAGCAGAGTCTGACGTCAGCTGAAAGGAAAAGTAGCCATTATGAAAGAAAAGAACTGAGCAAAATATGACTTAGGAAAAATTCAAAACCTAGAGTTTTCATTAACCAGCAAGCGAAAAGAGAGACTTTTAAAAATCATATCGGATTCATACTGTTGCAAGCAATTACAATTTCTTACCCACAACTTCATGAGAATGTCATACAAGGTGGGTGCTGCTCTGTCAAATATTTTGCAGTAGTTGTGAAAAGGTTAGTCCCTAAATACTGAAAGTAGATTATACTCTCCAGTGGAAAGGGACTTTGTAGCATGGTAGTATTTAAAGGTTAAAACTGTGCAACATTAGAGTTGACTTTACAGACAAATGTCAGGAAACTCATATCTGAGATTCCCTGTGTAATCATACCCCAGTCTTCTGGTGCAAGTTTATGCAGTATTTGTTGCAGTTTATATGACAGGTCGATCACTGGAGTAGTATGGACTTGCTGAGGTAAGAGTCACTGGAGTAGTATAGACTTGCTGAGGGAAGAGTAACTGGATTGAGTTAAAGCAACATACTGCTTTAACAATAGTACAGAGATTCTGGGTTGCTTACAACATTTAATTACCTCTTCCTGACACACCCCTTTTCTCTGGTTACACTCTAAATTCGCATTTCCACATGCTCTTAAGCTTTTTATATCACAGTGGAAACATTTTAAAGCTGAAGCAGAGGAAATCCAACCCAGTCCTCCTCTTTTTCCTCAAGTTTACTTTCTCCCAATAGTCATCTGGAATTGGTCACCACAGCTTCATCTTAAAATAATTGGGGAAAGTCAGCGGGCAGGGGGGTTGGGAGGGGGGTCTCTGCTTGCTTTTAGAAGACCTTACAATGCAGTCAGACACACACACAAGAACATAAAGAAGCCATCAGGAAAGGGAGAGAGAATATGGAGAAGGGTTTTATAAAGATTAAGCAGGAAACATCAGCCTCTAAGTTTTATGGGCTGCATGCAAAGACCACTTTGTCAATCCTAGTGGCACAGCTGATGGACAATTCCTACCTATATTTTAGAGGGGTAGGGCACTTCTCTGAATTCCATTGCTAGTTCTAAATATACCCCTAAAGCAGTGGTTCTCTATGGGGATGTGATTCTCCCCAATCCTGCCAAGGGGACAAAGGTCAACACCTTTAGACATTTTTGGTAATCACAATAGGGGGATGCCACTAGCATCTAGTGAGTAGAGGTCAAAAATACTGCTAAACATCCATCCTACAACGCACAAGACAGCCCCACAAGACAAGGAATTGTCTGGGCCAAAAGATCAACAGTGCCGAAGCTGAGATACCCTGATCTACAGCAAAGAAACCTTATGGAATTTACTTAGCTGTATTCATGAAACAAAATAAAAGTTCTGGAATGCAAAATTGGTTTTATTCTTTCTTGAAGAGCTGAAACTAGTCATTACAGTCAGGCATCACAACCTCCTACCCCAGATAAAAATATCTTCCATTTATATCTAATAAAATCTATCTCTGATAAAGTCTATCTCAAGTGTCTTCTTTGATTATTAACCATAAAAATTATTGGCAATTAACCTTAGAAACTTTGAAAATAATCTATGAATGGTAGATTTCTAGAAGAATTCATAAGCCTAAACAGGACAATTACGAGATAAAAATAATTTTCATATTCAAATGGTAATTTTTCATAAACAAATTAGCATGAAGTAATAAAACCTTACAAGAAATGTCAATGCTCAGGATGACAACATCTGCAGTAGATGCTAATTTACTCTAAAAAAAGACAAACATGTTTGAGATGAATTTCCCAAAACAGAATAAGTTTAATGAATAATGAAGAACATTCATTCTGTAGCCCCTGTACTCAAGTATTGAAAATAAGCTTGATCTGTTAGAAAATATCAGAAAGCTAACAGATCCAACGTCCCAGCATCCAAAGGAGGGTAAAATCATTATTGGGCAACAGATGGTCAATGAATCATGGAAAACAAAAACACTAATAAGTAAGACATTATTGAAAGTAAACATTGTGTTTCAAGACACCATCAAGCAAAACAAAACCCAAGCCACAGAATAGGAGAAAATGTTTGCAAATTATATATCAATAAGGGACTTGTAACCAGAATATATAAGAACTTTTTCATTAATAAGAAGACCAGAAAACCAATTTAAAAGCAGGCAAAAAAGAGCCAGGCACGGTGGCTCATACCTGTAATCTCAGCACTTTGAGAGGCCAAAGTGGGCAGATTGCTTGAGTTCAGGAATGTGAGACAAGGCTGCCCAGCATGGTGAAACCCTGTCTCTACCAAAAATACAAAAAATTAGCTGGGTGTGGTGGCACACACCTGTAATGCCAGCTTCTTGGGAGGCTGAGGCACAAGAATTGCTTGAACCCCAGAGGCGGAGGCTGCAGTGAGCCGAGATCACACCACTGCACTCCAGCCTGGGCAAGAGAGTGCGACTCCGTCTTAAAAAAATAAAATAGTTAAAAAAAAAAAAAGTGGGCAAAAAAGATTTGAATAGACATTTCACCAAAGAAGATATTAAAATGGACTATATGAACATGAAAAGATACTCAACATCATGAGTTATTAAGGAAATGCAAATCAAAACCACAATGAGATACTACTTCACATCCACTAAAATGGCTATAACAAAAAATACTGACAATAACAAGTATTGTTATTGTCCAAAGATACGGAGAAATCAGAATCCTCACTCATGGGAATATAAAATGGTGCAGCCACTCTGGAAGAAAACAGTTTGGCAGTTTCTTAAAATACCAAATATAAATTTACCATATGACCCAGCAATTCCACTCCCAGGCATCCACCCAAGAGAAATGAAAACAGATGTCCCATGAAAACTTGCACAAGAATGTTCATAACAGCATTATTCACAATAGCCAAAAAGTGGAAACAATCCAAATGTCCATCAACTGATGAATGGATAAACAAAATGTGGTATATCCATACAATGGAATATGAAGTACATGCTACAATATAGATGAACTTCAAAAACATTATGCTACGTGAAAGAAGCCAGACACAAAAGACCACATATTATGATTCCATTTATATAAAATGTGTAGAAAAGGCAAATCTATAATGACAAAAAGTACACTAGTGGTTTCATGGAGCTGAGGAGTGACTGCAAATAGTCACAAAGTTCCTTCTGGGATGATGGAAATGTTCTACAATCAGATTGTAATGATGGTTGCACAAATCCGTAAATGTATTAAAAAACACTGAATTATACAATTAAAACAGGCAGATTGTATACTACTTATATTCCAAAAAGCTGCTAAAAACCACAGAAACTGGGAGATACTGACCCCATTACTAATAAGGTAGGTGAGTGAGACACATAATATTTTAGGTACTTAGAACAATGGATGGCACATGTGAACAAATCTGGTCAATATTCATGGAATGAAGTTAACTTGTTTAAAGTCAGATCGCTTAAAAAAGGATAGAATTCAGTACTCAATCCACAGATTTTTTTTCCCCCACAGAAATCCTATACAACCCCAGGAAAATTCAGACAGAACAGCCACCCTATTACATCAAGATCACAGTGTTGTCTATTACCAAATGATCAAACATTTTCCTGATCTCAGCAGGCTGGAGTTTGATCCAAATACAGTGACACTTTTTTCCACTTCTGTGTCAAACCAGCCACCAGGTCTGTATGGAAAATTAAACTCTAAATAGGTTTTTGTTACTGAACCTAAAATATCATAAAGCCTCTTTAATAGTTTCACAACAGGCCAGGTGTGCTGGCTCACACCTGTAACCCCAGCACTTTGGGAGGCCTAGGTGAGCGGATCAGCTGAGCTCAGGAGTTCAAGACCAGCCTGAGCAACACGGTAAAACCCCTTCTCTACAAAAAATACAAATATTAGCCAGATGTGGTGGCATGAGCCTGTAGTCCCAGCTACTTGCGGTGGGGTCAGGGGGCTGAGGCAGGAGAATCACTTGAGCCCGGGAGGTGAAGGCTGCAGTGAGCCGAGATTGCACCACTGCACTCCAGCCTGCGTGACAGAGAAAGATCCTGTCTCAAAAAAAAAAAAAAAAAAAATGAAAAAACAGTTTCACAACTGTCCTGGTCCATCTTAATCTATATCAATATTGATTCTTGAATAAGAATTATTAGAAACGTATTTGTGGTATCTGTGTGTACTGGCTCCAACATAAATACAATGTTATGCCCAAATTTAAAACAATTTTCATACCTTTGAGAGATGAAGCCTGCTAGACTTCCTGGGTTGAGTGGGGACTAGCTAAAGGATTGTAAACACACCAATCAGCACTCTGTAAAAACACACCAATCAGCACTCTGTGTCTAGCTAAAGGATTGTAAATGTACCAATCAGCACTCTGTAAAAACACACCAATCAGCACTCTGTGTCTAGCTAAAGGATTGTAAATGCACCAGTCAGTACTCTGTAAAATGGACCAATCAGTGCTCTGTAAAATGGACCAATCAGCAGGATGTAGGCGGGGCCAAATAAGAGAATATAAAGCTGGCCACCGAGCCAGCGGCAGCAACCTGCTCAGGTCCCCTTCCATGCTGTGGAAGCTTTGTTCTTTCGCTCTTCAAAATAAATCTTGCTGCTGCTCACTCTTTCGGTCCACACTACCTTTATGACCTGTAACACTCACCAGGAGGGTCTGCAACTTTATTCCTGAAGTCAGTGAGACCACGAACCCACTGGGAGGAACAAACAACTCTGGATGCGCCACCTTTAAGAGCTGTAACACTCACTGTGAAGGTCTGTGGCATCACTCC
Organism: Pan troglodytes; assembly: GCF_028858775.2. NCBI lineage: Eukaryota > Metazoa > Chordata > Mammalia > Primates > Hominidae > Pan > Pan troglodytes. The sequence continues at coordinate 59,240,815 of NC_072414.2, forward strand.
TGAAATCAGCGAGACCACAAACCCACCAGAAAGAAGAAACTCCAGACACATCTGAACATCTGAAGGAACAAACTCCAGACACACCATCTTTAAGAACTGTAACACTCACCACGAGGGTCTGTGGCTTCATTCTTGAAGTCAACGAGACCAAGAACCCACCAGAAGGAACCAATTCCGGACACATTTTGGCGACCATGAAGGGACTATCGCCAAGCGGTGAGTACCATCAGACCCCTTTCGCTTGCTATTCTGTTCTATTTTTCCTTAGAATTTGGGGGCTAAACACCGGGCACCTGTCGGCCAGTTAAAAGTGACTAACGCGGCCGCCAGACTAAAGACATGGGTGTCAGGCTTTCTAGGAAAGGGCTCTCTAACAACCCCAAACTCTTCGGAGTTGGGAGCGTTGGTTTGCCTGGAACCAGCTTCCACTTTTCCTGCACTTCTGGGCTGAGCCAAGGGTCGACAGAGAGGAAAGCCATTCAGCTCTGGGGTCCTGACAACAAGTTGGTTGACCCTGCGGCCGTGAGCAGAACTCTCAAAGTTAAGTTGCCCAAGCGAGACTCACCCATCTATCCTATCTATCTTGACCCTTGCCTCCTGGGTCCTAATGCCTGTCAGACAAACTTTCTCTTGCCTCTCTTCTGTGAGGCTAGTCCCGCTTCTAAAAACTACTGTCTCTGGTGCTTTCCTAGTTTCTCCTATAAGAATGATTTCTAGTATAAACTCCAGGATCCTATTCCCTTCTTTAGGCACTAGGGCTCACCAATCGGAAAGACATTTTTTGCCCAAAGCCCCCATCGGGGGTGGGGGGACTATCTTATCTGGAATTTTAGGATCCCTCCTCAGACTAGCAGGCCTAACAAAATATATTCCTGAAGCTAGGATATGGGGAGCTCAGAAATGATATCCTCCCTATCCATACGATGAGAAGTGAGGACAAAAGGCATCACTCTTCCAACTCTGGAGATCCCTTCCCTCCCTCAGGGTATGGCCCTCCAGTTCATTTTTGGGGCACAACATCTTTATAGGACAGAGGTAAAGTCTCAACACTAACAGGAGAATGCTTAAGACTCTAACAGGTTTTCAAGAATGTGTCAGTAAGGGCCACTAAATCTGACCTTCCTCGGTCCTCTTTGTGGTCTAGGAGGACAGGCAAGGGTGCAGGTTTTCAAGAATGCGTCAGTAAGGGCCACTAAATCTGACCTTCCCCAGTCCTCCTTGTGGTCTAGGAGGAAAACTAGTGTTTCTGCTGCTATGTTGGTGAGCGCAACTATTCCCATCAGTAGGGTCCAGGGACCGTTGCACGTTCTTGGGCAAGAGGTGTTTCTGCTGCTGTGTCGGTGAGTGCAACTATTCCGATCAGCAGGGTCCAGGGACCGTTGCGGGTTCTTGGGCGGGGAAGAGGGGAACAAACCAACGCGGTTTTGTCTTTCAGATGGGAAACACTCACCCTTTAAATGCATCCTAAGCCATTGGGACCAATTTGACCCACAAACCCTGAAAAAGAGGTGGCTCATTTTTTTCTGCATTACAGCTTGGCCCCAATATTCTCTCTCTGATGGGGAAAAATGGCCACCTGAGGGAAGTATAAATTACAATACTACCCTGCAGCTTGACCTTTTCTGTAAGAGGGAAGGTAAATGGAGTGAAATACCTTATGTCCAAGCTTTCTTTTCATTGAAGAATACACAACTATGCAAAGCTTGCAATTTACATCCCACAGGAGGACCTCTCAGCTTACCCCCATATCCTAGCGTTCCTATAGCTCCGCTTCCTATTAATGATCAGCCTCCTCTAATCTCCCCGACCCAGAAGGAAACAAGCAAAGAAATCTCCAAAAGACCACGAAAAACCCCGGGCTATCGGTTATGTCCCCTTCAAGCTATAGAGGGAGGGGACTTTGGCCCAACCCGGGTACATGTCTCCTTCTCCCTCTCTGATTTAAAGCAGATCAAGGCAAACCTGGGGAAGTCTTCAGATGATCCTGATAGGTACACAGATGGCCTACAGGGTCTAGGGCAAACCTTTGACCTCACTTGGAGAGATGTCATGCTATTAAATCAAACCCTGGCCTTTAATGAAAAGAATGTGGCTTTAGCTGCAGCCCAAGAGTTTGGAGATAACTGGTATCTTAGTCAAGTCAATGAGAGAATGACAGCCAAAGAAAGGGACAAATTCCCTACCAGTCAGCAAGCTGTCCCCAGTATGGATCCCCACTGGGACCTCAACTCAGATCATGGGGACTGGAGTCACAAACATATGTTGACCTGTGTTCTAGAAGGACTAAGGAGAATTAGGAAAAAGCCCATGAATTATTCAATGATGTCCACCATAACTCAGGGAAAGGAAGAAGACCCTTCTGCCTTCCTCGAGCAGCTACAGGAGGCCTTAAGAAAATATACTCCCCTGTCACCCGACTCACTTGTGGGTCAATTGATCCTAAAAGATAAGTTTATTACCCAATCAGTCGCAGATACCAGGAAAAAGCTCCAAAAGTGAGCCCTGGGCCCTGAACAAAATCTGGAGGCATTATTAAACCTGGCAACCTCAGTGTTCTATAATAGGGACCAAGAGGAACAGGCCCAAAAGGAAAAGTGAGATCAGAGAAAGGCCAGAGCCTTAGTCAGGGCCCTCAGACAAACAAACCTTGGTGGTTCAGGGAGGACAGAAAATGGAGCAGGCCAATCACTTGGTGGGGCTTGTTATCAGTGTGGTGTGTGAGGACACTTTTAAAAAGATTGTCCAATGAAGCTGCCCCCTCACCCATGTCCACTATGCCAAGGCAATCACTGGAAGGTGCACTGCCCCAGAGGACAAAGGTTCTCTGGGCCAGAAGCCACCAACCAGATGATCCAACAACACAACTGAGGGTGCCTGGGGCAAGCACCAGCTCATGTCATCACTCTCACTGAGCCCCAGGTACATTTAACCATTGACGGCCAGGAAATTGACTTTCTCATGGACAGTGGCGTGGCCTTCTCAATGTTAATCTCCTGTCCCAGACAACTGTCCTCAAGGTCCATTACCATCCAAGGAATCCTGGGACAGCCTATAACCAGGTATTTCTCCCACCTCCTCAGTTGTAATTGGGAGACTTTGCTACAGATAGTAAGTATGCTTATCTAATCCTACATGCCCATGATGCAATATAGAAAGAAAGGGAGCTCCTAACTTTTGGGGGAACCCTCATTAAATATCATAAGGAAACCATGGAGTTATTGCACGCAGTGCAAAAACCCAAAGAGGTGGCAGTCTTACACTGCTGAAGCCATGAAAAGGGGAAGAAGAGGGGAGAACAGCAGCATAAGTGGCTGGCAGAGGCAGGGAAAGGCCAGCAGAAAGGAGAGAAAGAGACAGAAAGTCAGAGAGAGAGAGAGAGAGGAAGAGAAGAGACAAAGAAGGAGTCAAAGAGAGACAGAGAGAGGAAGAGACAGAGGCAGAAAGTCAAAGAGAGAAAGAGACAGACAAAGGGAGTCAGAGAGAAAGAAAGAGAGAGAGACAAAGTCAAAGACAGAAGGAAAGAGAGAAAGAGAGAAAGTCAGAGAAAGAGAGAGGAAGAAACAGACAAAGAGAAGGAAACAGAGAGAAGAAGAGACAGAGAGGCAGAAAGTCAAAGAGAGAAGGAAAGAGAGGAAGAGACAGAGACAAAGAATAAGTCAAAGAGAGAAAAAGAGAAAAGTAGTAAAGAAAAAAGTGTACCCTATTCCTTTAAAAGCCACGGTAAATTTAAAACCTATAATTGATAATTCAAGGTCTTCTCCATAACCCTATAACACTCCAATACCACCTTGTTGTCAGTGTAAACAAGGGTGTAGCTCGAAAGCACTGAGGCCACTGAAAACCCATAGCCTTCCTATCAAAAATCCTTAACCCAGCAGGTTTCCTAACAGGGGATCTAAAGCTTAATTAATTACTATACAAAGGTCTGACCAGACCTAGGAAGAACTCCCTTCAGGACAGGATAATAGATGGTTCCTCCAGGGCGATTAAGGGAAAAAGACACAACGGGTATTCAGTAAGTGATAAGGAAACTCTTGCAGAAGCAAAGTTAGGAAAATTGCCTAACAATTGGTCTGCTTAAACGTGCAGAGTTGTTTGCATTGTTTGCACTCAGCCAAACCTTAAAGTACTTACAGTATCAGGAAGGAGCCATCTATACCAATTCTAAGTTAATATGGACTGAACGAGGTCTTATTAATAGCAAAGAATAATTGAAATCCCAAACTTACAAGGTTTTCAACAAAAGTAAAGTTTGCTAAAAGTTAACAATGTAACATGTATTATCCTACTATCACATACTCTCAAAGGATTTCTCAGACAGTTTGCAAGAAATAATGATATCTATCCTTAACAATCCCAAATAGACTCTTTGGCAGCAGTGACTCTCCAAAACCGCAAGGCCTAGACCTCCTCACTGCTGAGAAAGGAGAATTCTACACCTTCTTAGGGGAAGAGTGTTTTTTTACACTAACCAGTCAGGGATAGTATGAGATGCTGCCTGGCATTTACAGAAAAAGGCTTCTGAAATCAGACAACGCCTTTCAAACTCTTATACCAACCTCTGGAGTAGGGCAACATGGCTTCTCCCCTTTCTAGGTCCTGTGACAGCCATCTTGCTATTACTTGCCTTTGGACCCTGTATTTTTAGCCTCCTTGTCAAATTTGTTTCCTCTAGGATCAAGGCCATCAAGCTACAGATGGTCTTACGAATGGAACCCCAAATGAGCTCAACTAACAACTTCTACCGAGGACCCCTGGACCAACCCATTGGCCCTTTCACTGGCCTAAAGACTTCCCCTCCAGAGGACACTACAACTGCAGGGCCCCTTCTTCGCCCCTATCCAGCAGGAAGTAGCTAGTCATTGCCCAATTCCCAACAGCAGTTGGGGTGGCCTGTTTAGAGGGGGGATTGAGAGGTGAAGCCAGCTGGACTTCCTGGGTTGAGTGGGGACTAGCTAAAGGATTGTAAACACACCGATCAGCACTCTGTAAAAACACACCAATCAGCACTCTGTGTCTAGCTAAAGGATTGTAAATGCACCAATCAGCATTCTGTAAAATGGACCAATCAGCAGGATGAGGGTGGGGCCAAATAAGGGAATAAAAGCTGGCCACCCAAGCCAGCAGCAGCAACCCATTCGGATCCCCTTCCACGCTGTGGAAGCTTTGTTCTTTTGCTCTTTACAATAAATCTTGCTGCTGCTCACTCTTTGGGTCCGTACTACCTTTATGAGTTGTAACACTCACTGTGAGGGTCTGCAGCTTCATTCCTGAAGTCAGCAAGACCAAGAACCCACTGGGAGGAACAAACAACTCCGGACACACCACCTTTAAGAGCTGTAACACTCACTGCGAAGGTCTGCAGCTTCACTCCTGAAGTCAGCGAGACCACGAACCCACCAGAAGGAAGAAACTCCAGACACTCACAACGAGGGTTCACGGCTTCATTCTTGAAGTCAATGAGACCAAGAACCCACTGGAAGGAACCAATTCCAGACACACCTTGACCTTATAAAAAATGATTTTATATCAGATTGCATTATTTGTTGAGTGTCATTATTTGTTGAGGAATTACTGGGGCATATTCCTTAAGAGAAAAGGCAGTAAGTTGTTTAAACCAAATGACCACTGCATACTTTCTAGATTTTTACCTTTTGCCATACAAAAACAAAGCAGTTAAATGGTCCAGAAATAAAAGTCTGATTCTAAACATGCTCAGAACCCTCCAGGATGATAAAATATTTTCTGTATCATAAGTGGTTTTGTACAATATGGGCTGATGTGTAATACTGTTCCACTGGTATTTCTCCTCCTACTCTCTGCCACCCCCTCATTTACGGTATGCCATTTAATGAAAGGACACCTTATAATCATTTCACACATCAACAATATCTAAAAGACTAGTCTAAAACTTCGCACGAAAAGTCAAATTCTCTACTCTACAAGTAAGGAAACAAACTGCATACCAATAGAGTCATTTTCAATTATTATTTAACTTATCACACTTTATCTACTAAGGCTTCAACTACCATCAAAAAATAAACTAATTGTAAACTGATTTTGAGAGCCATAGTTTTCATTTTAATAGTAAAATCACCTACTGCAATTTCTCCTACTGCTACCTGCACTCTGAATCCACACAGTCTAGTTGCTAAGTTGACCATATTTTACATGTATAGAACTGGAATTGAATCTTAGCTCCCCAGCTTTTGGGAACTGAACAACTTTGGGAAACCACAGCTTTACTGAACTTTAACTTCACATACACACATACTGGAATGTAATGTGGACATGTTTTTTTTAAGTCCCTTTGGGTCTGGAGAAAGTATGAACATTTATGCTTCTCCTCCTCTTTAGATTGATGACAACCTCCCTCTTTTAATAAACATAAAAATCAATCCTTCTTTTAATGTTGGTTGAAAAAATGTAAATATATTAAGTATCATAGCTAAAAACAATCAGTTCCCTCACCCCAGTCATCAGTTGAAATCACTGCCCTCATCTGACCATCTACTGAATCACTCTGTGATGACAACTCTAGGCCCTTGTGGTACATCTTGCTGGCCCAATCTTCCATTCTTCGAAGAAAATAAAGACATGGAAATATACAATCCAATCAAAGGCAGAATCCTCTTACCACAACAAAATAAGTAACTTTGCTTAAGTAAAAATTACTTATTCCCAGAGTAAACCAAAGAGTGCACTCAAAATACTTAAAGAAGCTACAGAAAAACACACATTTGAAGACTCAAGCTTTTATCCCCATTCTGTTGCTAGACAATGGTGTCAAAGCAGCACAATAGCCTCTACCTTTGAAATAACAATGTTCTCTTTAGTAAATTACTTCAAGATACTTTTGCAAGTATAGGAGTCTGACAGACCTAGAAACAAATTCCCAATCTTGCAGAAGAATGCATGTTTTCCAAAGAAGCAATGTCATGAATATGGCTGGCTTTCCTGTGTAACTCTCCAAGGCCTAGTTTACCCATTATATAATTGTGCTTTCTGGTTTTGCAGTTTCAGAAACCTGAGGACCGGAGGGTTATTTCTATGGGTAAATGCATGTGAATTTCAAACACAAAAGGTTAAATTTTCTACTCCACAACTAAATTTTCTACTCCATCTACTGCAACCTTAAAATAAGGCTTGATTCCTAAGTTTTCAAAAACTAAAAGAGAAAAAACATTAAGTCAAGTTAAGAAGCGTTATATAAATCTTGCATAAAAATAAGTAACATAATAACCCAGAATTTTTTTTTTTTAAGACCGGGTCTCACTCTGTCACCCACGCTGGAGTGCAGTGGCGTGATCTGAGCTTACTAGAACCTCCACCTCCCGGGTTCAAGAAATCCTCCTGCCTCAGCCTCCCGAGTAGCTCAGATTACAGGTTGCGCACCACCACACCTGGCTAATTTCTGCATTTTTAGTAGAGATAGGGTTTCACTATGTTGGCCAGGCTGCTCTCGAACTCCTGACCTCAGGTGATCAGCCCCCCTCGGACTCCCAAAGTGCTGGGATTACAGGTGTGAGCCACCATGCCTGGCCAATAACACAGAATTTTACATCTAGAAGAGATGTTAGAAATGATCTCAAATGACCCTTTATTTTTAATGTTAATCCTGTACGGTAAGAATCACCAATACATAGCATCTCTGAGTTCACTCAATTGAGAAAATAAAAATCCAGACACTGTTAGACTACCTATCAGGTATGCATAATGCTCTTTTTTAATATGTATTTAATTTAATACACATATTAAATAATGCTCCGTTTATTGGTTTCGATGGCAACAATTTTTTTCCCCTCCATTCAGAATTAAGACTTTAATCATCCCAAGTGGCAATGTGAGCATATTTTAAAACCGTTTAGGGGTTAGTCGTCTCTCTCATTGCTTACACCAGTGCCACCACCTTAAATTAAAATAGTTCTGACTGCTAAGGAATCTCAACACATTACATTCACACATTCCTATGCATATAAATCCTGAATTTGAACATATGCTCCAGCACCTGGGCAAGTCATTTAGTATTTCCAAAGCACAGTTTCTTCATCTGCAAAATGGACATAACCTACCTTCACAGGGATACAAAGACCAAACTAAATGTGAAAACATGTTTGGGAAGAGTACAGATATACATATAAATGCTTGCTATGATTATAAGAGCTCTAAAGTTCTACATTTCACTAAAAGGAAGAATTTTGTTCAGATGTAGAAACTGAATGAACTACAGTTGCTGAGTTGGCATTACATACTTTAAAACCAAACAAGTTTCCAGGGACTTTTCTATCCAAAGTTCCTTCTAGGGAAGTAGAGTAAGATGTTAAAACTTACATATCTTCATTTTAATATTTTCACAGGTGGAGCATACACTTTCTTTCTTTCTTTTTTTTCTTTACTGGAGACTTTGAGGCAGGGTCCCACTGTCACCCAGGGTGGTGTGCAGTGGCATGATCTCGGCTCACTGCAACCTCTGCCTGCTGGGTTCAAGTGACCCTCCTGCCTCAGCCACCTGAGTAGCTAGGACTATAGGCACGCACAACCGTGCCCAGCTAATTTTTGAATTTTTAGTAGAGACGGGGTTTCTCTATGTTGGCCAGGCTGGTTTCGAACTCCTGACCTCAAGTGATTTGTCTGCCTTAACCTCCCAAAGTGCTGGGATTACAGGCGTGAGCTACCATGCCTGGCACATGGAGGATACACTTTCTACATTCCTCTCAAGGGCAGGAACAGTATCTTAGGCATTATTTTAGCTGCAGTAACTGGAACAGAGACTGTCTCTGTGTTTAATAAATATTCATCAGAATATACTTTTCCAGAATAAAGTAAAACTTTTGTAAAATATATGTGAGGTGGAAAGAGCTCTGGCCATGGAGTAGATATTTGCTCTCATATCGTGTATTACAAGTCCCTCAAGCATCCTGAGGCTTCATTTCCCTTTAAAAAATTTACCCTGTCGCCGGGTGCGGTGGCTCATGCTTGTAATTAATCCCAGCACTTTGGGAGGCTGAGGCGGGCAGATCCTGAGGTCAAGAGATGGAGACCATCCTGGCTAACACAGTGAAACCCCGTCTCTACTAAAAAATACAAAAAATTACCCGAGCTTGGTGGTGGGCGCCTGTAGTCCCAGCTACTCAGGAGGCCGAGGCAGGAGAATGGCGCGAGCCCAGGAGGCGGAGCTTGCAGTGAGCCGAGATCGTGCCACTGCACTCCAGCCCAGGCAACAGAGCGAGACTCCGTCTCAATAATTAAAATAAAATAAAATAAAATAAAATAAAAAATCTACCCTGTCAGTAATGCCCCTTTTATCCGATGTCAGACATCCACCCAGAATACTGCAAATAAGGCCTTCGAGTGACAAAAAGAAAAAGTTTCTAATGAAGTCCATGCATGCACTTTATGCATAGTAGAGGCCTACTGATTCTTATTTTAAGTGCGTGTGTGTGTGTGTGTGTGTGCGTGTGTGTGTGTGTGTGTGTGTGTATTTGAGACAGGGTCTCACTCTGTCACCTAGGCTGGAGGGCAGTAGCACCATCACAACTCACTACAGCCTCGATCTCCCAGGCTCAAGCAATCCTCCCACCTCAGCCTCCCAAGGAGCTAGGACGACAGGCACATACCACTATGCCCGGCTAATTTGTTAACATTTTTATTTTTATTTTGTAGAGACTAGGTCTCCCTATGTTGCCCAGGCTGGTCTTGAACTCCTGTGCTCAAGTGATCCTCCCGTCCTGGCCTCCCACAGTGTTGGAATTCCAAGCATGCACCACTGCATTTGGACTGTTTTAAGAATAATTCTAATAAGCTGTTATTTGGTTATATTTCCCACTGGTGGTTAAAAGCACTAAGATAGATCAGATGTCCAAAGAAAGAGAAATTGGAGAACCCTAAAGGTTTCTCTCGCTGATACATGAAGTAGAACCAAACTTTCCCAAAAAGGTAGATCCAATTCAATCCAAAACTATTCCACGGCCTAATATCACCGAACACTTGACAAAATATTATGTGGGCTCCATCTCTTACCTCAAAATTAGAGTCAACCTGTGATTAATTTAATCCCAGCTTTAATTACAGTCAAAGAATGAATGCTCAGCAAATACTTCATTTTAACGCTATCCACTGCTACCCTATTCACAACCTTGGAAGAAATGATAAGCCCTCTTTTATGGTTCACTTTTCCTTATTCAAGTAATCTGCTCACTAGCTGTTCTTCTTTTATTTTTTACTACATGACAGTAACGAGTTGCAATGGAAAGGTCATCTGATCTTAACCCGAACTGGAATTATCTAAGAGCATTTTATATACAGAGATAAAATGGATTATTTTACAGAATTAATTTTACCCCCAATAATGCTAATACACTTTACAGAAGTACAATGTTACTATTTGCTAACTACAGGTAATCAGCTACTTCAAGGCAGGGACCATGTTTGCCGATTGGGATCATTAAAGCACACAACAGAGCACCATAGCATTTAGAATAATTAATATTCCTGAGATTGTCTTGAAAAGACTTCCATGTATCGCTAATAGGATTCCTAATGCATGTAAGTCTTTTGGAAAGTTAGTTACATCTTTAAGAATCTTGAGCAAATTCTGGTTTATTCACTAGATGGATATATGTGAGAAACTAATTTTTGATAAATCTGAGGATAAGAACTGTGTATTTAAAAAATTTTTAAAAACAGAAAAAATTGTGTATTAAATGTAATTACAATTATTTCTTTTTAAGAAACTGCAATGGAAAAAAAGACTGGAAAGAAATGTTAGCAGTATTTGTAGTTGGGTAATGAGACTATGGCTATTTTCTTTTCTCTGTATGCTAAATTTTACTTAGTATGCACTAGTTTTACAATGAAACAATTAAAGAAAAAAGAGGAAGGAAGGAAGAAAAGAAGGAAGAAAGGAGGGAAGGGAGGAAATAGGAAGGAGCACTGCTTAAAGGTAAGAAAATGGCCTAATTAGACCAGTTAGTAACCACTTAGTTAAATGCTATAATTAAGCTTTTACCCTAGCAAGGAACTTTCTAAGTGATCACAAATGATAACTAAGTCATATAATATCTGCACTGAAGGGACATCTTACCTAATTCTGTCATTTGACAGGTGTAGCAAAGAAATTATAATTATACAATGCTTTACAGTTTACAAAGTGAGCCCTTTAGTAGAGTTGGCTTATTATCCAGTCCCATGTTCTCTCTTTTAAGAGTTAGTAAGTCTGACAGCCATTATGAGGGTCTATAAGCAAAAGCACTAGCCCAATAATACCCAAAAACTCATGTTGGCGGAGAGCCCATGCCTCAGAAGAAAGGCGTGAATAACTAGAGTGGAGGGGACAAAGCTAGCAAGTCTTATAATGTACACATTAAGAAGCAGAATAAACTTCAGAGTAAATACGCAGAATAAACTTCAGAATTCAGAGTAAACACTCTCTCCCGGAGCAGCAAGGATAGCAACATCACGATATCAACAATTCCAGCACCTTACACTCCTGTAACCTAGCGCAATTTCCGGAGAGCCTTCAGGTTCATCTCAACGGATCCTCGCAAAAACCTGTGGGCTGGGCTGGGCAGAGCGGGAAATCAGTCTCACTTTACACAGGAAGCCGAAAGGAACGCCGAAGAAGGCCGAGTGGGCAGAAAAGCACGAGATTAAGAGCTAGGGGCAGCCACCTGGGGAGACTGGGCGCCTCCACTGACTGGAGGAAGAACGCAGGGCCCGCGGCGGGAACAAGGCCCAGAGAGGCTGTGGTGCTGGGTCCGTCGCCCGCCGAGGCTCAGGGGCCTTGGAGGTCGGCCCAGGCGCCTATCTACTCACGTTGGACCAGCTGGTCTCCAGAGAAGGCGGAGGAGCAGCTGGTGACCAACGCACAGGGTACGCCAGCAGCCATAGCTGCGCTCGCGAGCCGGTTCCGTCAGGCAGCCGCTTCCGCCTTGGGCTGCACCACGGCCGCCGGCGCGAGGGGGAGACAGGCCGGAGAGGGCGTTCTCGGAATGACCAGGCTGGCCTGACCCCGCCCCTAGACCCCCTTCCGCTCCCAGCGTGGAACAGGCCAGGTCGCGCGCGGTGTTGCCATGGGGACGAGCGGCTCCGGCTGAAGGTTTCAGTGCTTGGAAACCGCGCCTCCGCGGAGGTAGCCGTTCCCTGACCTAGCCATGGCACAGAACACTGAAAACCAGGACCCTGTCGGATCCATCTTAATCCAGGTGGGAAACGGGCTTCCCCCGGCCCTGCCCTGCCCGCCGCGCCACTTCCGAGCGAGGTCCCGCGCGCCGATTCACCGACGCTCACCCATTTGGTGCGCCGCCCCTAGACTCCCTCCAACTCGCGAGAGGCTCCCAAAAATGCCCACCCAGACCTCCCCCCACGGCCCAGCACACTCCCGGTGACTTACCCTGTAGGTTACGCCCCAGAAGCACGACTTTCTGCCTCTGGGAAAACTCTAAAACCGTTCACCCATAACCTTTACTTCAGAAAAATTCACCTCACGCTGAGGCATCATTTTTAAATGTTACATTCTGAAAAATATGAACCCATGACGTCGGGAGTGGAGGAGAGACAAATCGGACACTCTAGGAGGTGATAAGAAATTTGGAGACAAATTGAAATATGTGAATTGCTTTTCCTACCCCAGTTTTTTAGATCTAAATGTTCCTCGTTGGAGAACACACAGAAAAATCAAGATAATTTGGAATGAAAAAATGTGACATTTAAAAACTTAGTGAAAGACCTTTTTAATTTGAGAGGGGAAATGTCAAGAAAGTCTTGTCCAATACAGCTCAATTTGTAATAGTTGCACTCAGATGTTTCTGAAATGATTATAGCATTTTGTTTTCACATTTATGTGAGGTAACTTTAAGATATTTCCACATATATCATTGGTTTTAACTATCACATATATAATAGCTGCATTTGACTAAGTCTTGAAGTCATTTGTCTAAGGTCACTCTGTCAGGACTGTCACTCAGTTGGTCTGAAGTGGGTCTTACTCGTCAAAGGGATCTAATTTTTCTGGCAGAATTTTGATCTCTTACCTCCCATCTAGGAGAGACTTCCCTAAATGTACCTTTTCCCAAATACAAGCCCCTGAACTCACCAATTTCATAGACTTCCCCATTAAGAATCATACTTAATCTTACCTGATCTTTTCTCACCCTCACTTTCACCATCACGCAGCAATGAGTTTAGCCAAACTGCGAAGTCTGAGGGAACAGTCCACAAAAAACTGCCCTAACTTCAACACTCACTACCTGCAAGTTCAGGGGTCCCCAGAACCACCTCACTTCAGACCAGCTGGGTACAAACTTAGGGGCCCCATCACCACGCTCACATTCAATGATTCACTAGAACTATTCGCAGAGCTCAGGGAAGTGCTGTGCTCACATCTCCAGTTTTATTATAGTGAAAGCATACAAATTAATCAGCCAAGGGAAGAGATGAATAGGACAGAGTCCAGGAGGGGTCCAAACATAGAGCTTTTGGTCATCTTATCCCTGTGGAGTCATGGACGTCATTACCTGCATTACTTCCTCCCAGCCACAATATGTGACAATATGCATAGAATATTGCAACTAGAGAAGCTTATCTGAGGCTTTGATGTCCAGAGTTTTTACTGGGGCTCAATCTCACACTGCCCTTGTGGTTGACCATTAATCTCCAGCCCCTCCTGAATACTTTTAGTCTCCCACTGCTCCAGAGGTCTGAGCTGATACAGCATGGATCAAAACACCCATTATAAATCATGTTGATAGACTGTCTGGTGGCCAAAGCCCACAGACAAAGACACTTCTATCAGGCAGGACATCCCAGGCGCCTAGAGATCACCTCCCAGTAGCCAGGAGCGAAGACTGGACCCCTCTTTGGGTAAGGTTAATTCTTTGCTGCACGTACCCACTCTTTTTATAGATTCCAAATAATTAGAACAATAATGGAGACTCTTACCTAGGATACAACATTATAGTAATAGATAACTGTTGACACTGACTTGTGAGATGGGTCAGAACAGCTAATAGTCATATCCATGTTGATCTGCACCCCTACTTGTTTAAAAGGATTCCTATGGACATATCAAGTAAAGGGCTGTGTAGAGGAAGAGAGCCTACCTGTTAACCAGATTATTAAGACTGATTCCTGTATAGTATAAAATTATATTCTCTACATGTAGAATATGTATAGTGAGGAAATTTGGAAGACTTTCCCTACTTTCTCAGTGAATCCTGAGAATGTGTGAGTATGTAGCACCACCCAACTGTGCCAACGTGGATTCCACTTCTATTTGGGGCTATGATTTATTTCCCTCAGACAGGCTACCAATAATTAATGTGTCTAGTGGAAAGCACTTGATAGGGAGTCAGAATACTGAGATCTGACCATGACTTTGACAGTCTCACAAGTAGTGACTTTGAGCTAGGCACTCATCTCTCTGGATCTCACTTTCCTCTTCCATAGGACATATAGTTTGGATTAGGTTCACTTCTGACTCTAAATTGTCCCAATTTCCCCAGGCTACATCATTTACTGTAAAAGTAGACTTCCTTTGTTGTTAGCCTAGGCAATCAAATTGTTTCTGGCAAGTCAGTGAGTGAGTGAGTGTGTGTGTGCAATAGACTGTAAAGCAGAGGTACTTTAAATTTCTACTTGCTTCACCCTAATATGGTCAGTTACGTCTGTGTATCAGTCAGATATATTAAACAGCTTTTTAGACCAGTGGTTCTCAAAGGTGTTGTAAGTATTATTTTTTAGCTCCAGTTTACAGAAGACACTTAAGTACAAAGAAGTAAAGCATCTTGCCCATTATAATACATCCAGTATGTATTGATCCTTAAATAGGCTATGGCATGTTCATGAAGTAATCTTGAAGAAGTGTGGTAGTGACTCTGGGAAGTTTCCAATCATGCTTTGTAAATCTTAGAAGCTTTGTTTTTATGCTTCATTAAAATGTGGTATATTCTTAATATATCTTTATAAATGCTTGCTTGACCCAAATATTAAACATGTTTGTGTAACAAATATTACCTGATCTTATGATTCAAAATTAGCTTTTTAATTAAAATCCAACAATTGTGTGTTAACACAAAAATCCAACAATTGTGTGTTAACAATGATCTTGGAAATATGGGAGCTCAATTGACAGTTTGCTATTTTCATTCTTTCTGATTGTGTCTGATTTGTCAGGTGCATACAATATAAAAATGAATGAAGTTGGCCAGGCGTGGTGGCTCATGCCTGTAATCCCAGCATTCTGGGAGGCTGAGGCGGATGAATCACTTGAGGTCAGGAATTCAAGACCAGCCTGGCCAACATGGCAAAACCCCGTCTCTACTAAAAAATACAAAAATTAGCTAGGCATGGTGGCAGGCACCTGTAATCCCAGCTACTTGGGAGGCTGAGGCAAGGAGAATTACTTGAACCTGGGAGGTGGAGGGTGCAGTGAGCCGAGATTGCACCAGCACACTCCAACACAGCAAGCAGCACAGCGAGACTCTGTGTCAAAAAAAAAAAAAAAAAAAAAAAAGGCCAAGCGCGGTGGCTCATGCCTGTAATCCCAGCACTTTAGGAGGCCGAGGTGGGAGGATCACCTGAGGTCAGAAGTTCGTACACCAGCCTGGACAACATGGTGAAACCCCGTCTCTACTAAAAATACAAAAATTAGCCGAGCGTGGTGGCAGGCTCTTATAATCCCAGCTACTCAGGAGACTGAGGCAGGAGAATCACTTGAACCCGGGAGGTGGAGGTTGCAGTGAGCCAAGATCGCGCCATTGCACTCCAGCCTGGGGGACACGAGCGAGACGTCATCTCAAAAAAAAAAAAAAAGAATGAAGTTAAAGATAATTGAGGTGATGAGAATGACTCAGCCAAACTCTAGCAGAGATGAAGAAAATGGAATTTTATATTGCTTTTGACAATATAGAGTCTGGTTTCATGGCTCTTGTAAAGTCTAGAGCAAATCTTTGCTGCATTAAATCTTTCAAGGGCTTCTTATTAAGTAGCTCTGTCTCCAAATTGTCAAAATAATAATCTTTCTCCAAGTAGAAAATTTATGGAAAACAAGGTGTTTGATGATCACAGAGATGATGGATGATATGTAAAATTTCAATATGGTAGATTGGATCTATCTGAAGAAAGAACAGAGATTTAGAACTCAAATCTCTTTTTCTACCCAAGTCTGGTTAACTTTTTCTATAGTATTTGTCTCTATTGCAATTATACAAACAGATGAGTGGTTGTTAAGAGGGGAGGAGAAAATATCTAGCAAGAAAAGGAAAAACTCTTGAGAAAGATTAGGGAGCAAGTTATTCAATTAACATTTACGTAAATTCAATTAACATTTACAGGGTATTAGTTATAGTGTAAGGAGTTTCACTAGGTTTTACAATTCAGAAGAGAATTAACATTTGTTCAGTGCCCTCCTATGTGCTTAACACTATACAAAGTACTTATATTTTTACTCATTTTATTCTTGCCACTGTTCTGAGATAGCTATTATTATTCCCATTTTACAGATGAGAACACTAAGCCTCTAAGAGGCTACATAACTTTCCCAAGTTCAGTTTAGTAAAGAAGGAAGCAGGATTCCAGTTCATATCTGTCAGCACCAAAGCCTATATTGATTCATTTTCATACATATTACCTCATTTTCATTCAACAGTTTTAAGTAGGGTAATTCTTTTTTATCCTGGACAAAGAAATTAGAAATTCAGAAAATTTAGATGTATATGGAAATTGTGTGACTAATAAGTGATAGAGCTAGACATTATATTCAGCTGCCTTTTATTGAGTTCTTGCTGTGTACCAAGCCTATTACATACTATCTCACAACACTATGATGAAATATCATTGTCCACACAAGGCAGGTGAAAAGAAAACAAACCTTTGGTACAGTTTTTACTCCCTCCAGTAGTTGATAGACATAATTACAGAAAGATACGTGGAGCTACAGATACTAGAAGAGGGAAAGTCAGTACATTCAAAGGAGGAACCAAAAAATGCAGGCCTAGAACGGGCCTTGCCCTTGAACTGCCTCTCTGTACTTTCCAAATGTCTTCAGACAATAGATGGCAAATCAGCTTGCAGCAGTAATTTGGACAAAACAATAGAAAGAAGTATATCTTTATCTTTAGTGCTTACAAGCAAGCAGTAGGTATATTCAGATTTCAATCTGTGAGCTCTGAAGGCCTTACATGACAATTTGTGAAGAGTACAAATGACCAGATGTGTCTGCCAGACTGTGATGCCCATCAGTGAAAAGATGTAAATTCTGATCTTTTGAATAATTGGCTCCATGTGAACATTTGAGATTAATCAGTAACGCAGGCTGGATCAGTGTTCAGTCCAGTTATACTAACAGAGAAAAAGTAACTTCTTCAAAATGCCTTTAGCAACCCAATTTGCAGATTGTTATTGGTGTGACTATTGCTGAAACAGGTGTTGGGTTCATAAATTTGCATAACAAAATGTTTTTCTTGTGGCAGCAGCCCATACAATAATTGGTGCCATCTGTATTTATCTGAAGTTTGGTTTCTAATATGAATGCAGAGAATCTTGTGCTTTCAAATTTCATAGGGCCCATTTTATTCTGAGGGTGCCTGATGTTGGAGAGAAGTCCATCATTTCCAAGGAAAATACAAATTGAAGGAAAAATGTTAAAGTAATAATATATGTTCCTTTTTCTTCAGGGATTATTTTCATTTCTCACTACATAAAACAAAATCAAGGTCAAACACCTACCAAACTCCTTCTTCAGAGCAGTAAGTGGGGAAGACCCAGCCTGGAATGGAAAACCAACAGGCACTGACAACACATTTACAATAGTCTTTTCAAAGACATTGCTTCTGCTACAACTTCTTTGCTGGAAGTTTTTTGTTTTCTTTCCTCTTAACCAATCTGTAGAAATTGGAGTCTGGCACAAACCTCTTATCATCTCTGACTGAACTCTTACCACTTAAGAAAGTAGAAACTATTTGAGTTGCAGTGTTATCTTAAATCTATTTATCATGGGAGAAGGAAAAACAAATAATATGAAAGCATAATTTTTCACAATCTGAGAGACAATAATACAGCATTCTCAATAAAGAATGCCTTAGAACCAGGCCAGGCATGGTGGCTCATGCCTGTAATCCCAGCACTTTGGGAGGCCGAGGTGGGCAGATCATGAGGACAGTAGTTTGAGACCAGCCTGACCAACATGGTGAAAGCCCGTCTCTACTAAAAATACAAAAATTAGCCAGGTGTGGTGGCACGCACCTGTAATCCCAGCTACTCAGGAGGCTGAGGCAGGAGAATCGCTTGAACCTGGGAGGCGGAGGTTGCAGTGAGCCTAGATCACACCATTGCATTACGGCCTGAGCAAGAGTGAAATTCCATCTCAAAAAAAAAAAAAAAAGAATGCCTTACAACCGTAAAAGTGGTCCTTTTCAATGAATACCATAAAATCAGCTTTGTGTCTCTACCAATTCAAGTACATTGCAAACCTTTAAGATAAATAACTGCTATAGGTGGACTATGTGTGGATTATTTCAATATTTTTCATTTTTTATACCTATAGATCCATGAAGACCTTTATCAGTTAAAGGAGAAATTAACAAAATTCTCACCTGAGGAAAAAGGAGAGACTCTAGACATTCAGAGTCTTGAAACAGCAATCAAAAGGACTGAAGTGGGGTTAAGAGTAAGTAGAGCTTTAGATATTAAATAAAATACTGGAAGGAGACAAAGCATCCTCTAGAAGAAAGGAATTGCAGTTCTCATAGAGTCCTGCATAATTCTGTAACAAAGCTGAATTTAGGGCGGTCGTCAGCATTCTTGTTTTGTTATTTGTTCTCATAATTATTAACTGATTGATTTATATTCTGTCATATTTCACAAAGAATTTCAGTAGGTTAAATGTAAGATTATGCAGTGGCAACTCCTAAAATGTGGTTTTATAAAAATAACTTGGAGTATGAAAAATAATTATTATTACTTGATCTTAGCCAAAAGGCCAAGAAGCGATGAAAAATAATTACTGTCAATCCAACAATATGCCTGACCAATATATTGCAGATTTTCTGGAATTTACTGAGATTCTAAAACAGAAGAGTTGGCTGGGCACAGTAGTGCAGGCCTGTAATCCAAGCACTTTGGGAGGCCAAGGCAGGCAGGTCACTTGAGCCCAGGAGTTTGAGATCAGCCTGGGCAACATGGCGAAACCCTGTCTCTACAAAAATTTTTTTAAAAATTAGCCAGGCATGGTGGCACACGCCTGTAGTCCCAGCTACTCAAGAGGCTGAGGTGGGAGGATTGCTTGAGCCCAGGAAGTTGAGGCTGCAGTAAGCCTTGATTTCCCCACTGCATTTCAGCCTGGGCTACAGAGTGAGACTCTGTCTCAAAAAAAAAAAGTATATAAAAAATAAGAGTTGACTTTCCCCTAATAGCCTAAATATTTTGAGCTATTCGTTTTTGTAACGTTATAATCAAATGGGTAAAACTAAAGAAATATACCAATATTGGGCCAGAGAAATAAAGTAAATAGGAACTTCATCATTACAAACAGATCTAAGGTCGGGGAGAATCCAGTCTTTGGACCAGGATAATATTCATTTATGAAACAAGCTAATGGGGTCCATCTTCCATCAATCTCCACCTTCTATACCTCTTATTTTCAATGTCTCTGCTCTTGATTCAGACTTTTAATCTACTATGTTATCTGCTTCATCTCTCAGCTCCCAAGGCTGTGAGAAATGTGGTATATTTTGTAGCACATCATTGTCATATTACCTGATGGTGAGAGGGACGGACCCAGCTGGAGTCTTTGGGTTGGCTCATTTAAATAATGTTTCCTAAAGACCAAATGCTTTCTTTGGATGCTTGCTTGAAGTCCCTGTAAAAAAAAAAGACATTACTCAATGTCTGTATTGCCTAGTAGATTTACCTGGCTAAAAATGCATTGACTATTGTGCACAATTTTATTTGTAAAGAGTGCCATACAGGCTGGGCAATATAGGGAAACCCTGTCTTTTTACAAAAAATAAAAAAATTAGCCAGGCGTGGTGGCATGTGCCTGTGGTCCCAGCTGCTCAGGAGGCTGAGGTGGAAGGATTGCTTAAGCCTTGGAGGCTGAGGCTGCAGTGAGACATCACTCCACTGCCCTTCAGTCTGGGCAACAGAGCAAGACCCTATCTAAAAAAAAAAAAAAGTGTACCACAGGTCACTCAAGCTTTGAGTCTCAGTTTATTATGCTGGGATGGTTGAAGTAATTTGGCCTTGAGATGCCTAAGGATACCTTAGGCACGTAATAATACATAGCATGTTGTGGTTTTGGCTTAATTACAGGATTCAGAGTATTAACCTAATGAAGTAAATTAGCTGAGTATCTTAAGTCCACAATAATTGCCTAAACTTTGACATTTCTGTAACAGATTCACATCGAGAAGTATTTAAATGTTGTAAACCAGAATGTATTAACGACTTCTGTTAATGATGAGAGCTTATATACTCCCCAGGCTTCCAAATGGTAAGTAAAATAGCCATTTAGAGCCCAAAGTAAATAAAATTGTGAAATAACTTTTCTCACTCAAGTGAGATGACTATAAAATATAGGCAACATTTTCTTGGCTTTCTTAACATCCTTTCTATTAATTCTAGTAGAGATTTTGCATAAGAAGTTAATGGTAGATCAAGTACAGTGAACATTGTTCAGGTGAGGGATACATTAAAACCAAGACTATACCATCAACAGTATATACATGGAACAGAATTGTACTTGTACCCCTCAAGTTTATGCAGATTTAAAAAAAATAAGTTAATGGTAGAATTTGGACTTCAATGAAGTGATTATAGATTATTTCTATTGAGTTCTAATGCTTAACACCATAATAATTATTTCAATGTCCTGGGCTTTGCTGTTACTCTTTGTTATTGTTATTTTATAGCGAAAGGTATCTAAAATTTAACTTTTAAAGGAAACATTTTAATGCAAATCAGTTTTCACACTATTTAGATCACCTGGTACTTTATGGTTTTTAGAATGTCTTATGTGCTTGATTATACAGATAATTTTGGTATCCAGGGTAAACAAAACAAAAATAAAACTTGCTTGAAATATCTATTATGTGCATCCTAAGAGATGATTTATTAAAATTAGAATTGAGTTAAAAATAAGTGACCTTGCCTTATATTTGGACTTTTTACACACAGGCCTCCTGAATTTGAATGAGTGTAGATTAAGCTTTTGTACTAAACTTAAAAATCCTGTAGCCCTTATTTGTGTTTTATATATGCACCCAGCATAAATGAAAAATATTAGGCAGTGAAGTAAAGTTTCATAAACAGTGCACAAGAAGTCAAGGAAAGCTGTAGACATAGCCAAGTCAGTACTAGGGAGCAGAGCTTTGGGTGTACATTGGACCTGTCTCCCTTTCCCTACATGAAGGCAGTGCCACAGGCATCCATCATCCTTTGGTAGAGGCAGCCCTTTCCTGGTCTCCCTATTGTTACCTGGACCTCCTTGCAGACATAAACATCTGTCATCTTTGTATTCAACACAGTTTCATCCCTACTGCCTGCAAGGCACTTGTTTTAGTTATCTATTGTATAAGAAATCACTCATGTAGTAGTTTAGAACAACAAATACTTACAGTTTTTATGAGTCAGGAATCTGGGCACAGGTGAGCTAAGTGCATCTGCCTCAGGGTCTCTCACAGGCTGCAATATAAGTATTGGCTGGGGCAATCTCATCTGAAAACTTGACAATGGGTGGAAGGACAGGGAAAGATCTGCTTCCAAGCTCACTCATATAGTTACTGGCAGGCCTTTGTTCCTCACTATGTGGGTCTCTCTTAAGCTGCCTGAGTATTTCTACAGCATGGCAGCTGGTGACCCAAAAGAGATCCAGAGAGTGGAAAAGAGTGCCCTAGATGGAAGCCACAGTCATTTTGTAACCTAATCTCAGAACTGGTATCACATCTACTCTGTTCTGTTGTTAGAAGTGAGCCAGTAGGTTTAGCCCACATTCAAAGAGAAGGGATTATACAAGGGCATGAATACCAGGGGGTGGGGATCATTGGGGGCCATCTAGGAGGCCAAATACCACTGTACTCCTCTATTTATCTTCATGATCCAGCTATGTTAGCTCACTCGCTCTCTCTCTCTCTCCCTCCTCCTTCTCTCCCTTTCTCTCTCCCTCCCCTACCATATGTATATATATATATATACAAGAGAGCCTACCAAGGCAAAGTTCAGTGCCTATATAGTTGGCAGCCAAGAGGCCTATAGCAGATAGAGAAGGTGTGTCATCAAAGGATCAAGCATACAAGCAGCAAGTAAGAAAGCCTCAGAATGGAAGGGGTGGGGAAAAGCAAACAGGAGAAGAGCTGTCACCAATTCTAATGAAAGAATCCAATACTCAAGTTCTACTGTCTCTGTCTTCCTCTTTATCCTTTCATCTTGACAGAGAACCAGGAGTCTGGACTGTAGATTTTCAGGTTATGATAGCTGAAAAGAGCTACCTAGGTAGCAATTGCAGCTACAGAGAACAAAACAGAAAGTATCTGGCAGAAATCTTTTCTTACACAGTTCTCTTTTGCCAAGGAGTGCCTTTGCTCCTTACTAAGGTCTGGAAGAGTGAAGGAAGACATTGACTGGGGCACGGAGTTAGTTCCCAGAAGTGGTACTTGGATCATATCTTTCCTATTCAGTACAGTAGTATAATCATTGGCCTTCTTACCAGGAAGATGGGGAGCCTGTCAAGTTTGTATGGGCCCTATAAACCTGGAGGAGTGGCATGAGCATCTCTCAGTCCTAGCTGTGAATGTGTAGGGCTAAAGTGGCATGCCATCAGAAATGAAATGAGATGGGACAAGGTTAAACAAAAAAACTGGAGAAAAGTCCAAACTGGGTCTTCAAAGTAAACAAGCAGGTCCTGAGAGTCAAAATGAAAGTCACAGCGTGTGACTCAGTAGATGGGAATATATAGAAACATGAGAATCCCAGAGATGGGAGACTATGGCCCGTGACTGACATTTTCTCTGCTCCCAATCATACCTGGTTCTGCACTTGCCCCAAGACGCTGTCATGAATAGACTTGGCTTCAGAGTCTGGCATGGACTGCTAGGAGATTATATCCAAAGCAGGTTACAGAGCCCAGAATTTCTTCAAGTTCTCATGCCTAGAAGGAGGAGATGGGACAATTCATTGCATTTTTCTTCTAAGGTTCCTTAACAAAGTCCTTAGAATATCCAAGTAGGAAGGTGTTTTTCATTTACCAATGGCACAACTCACTGAAGAGTGGGCTGCTTAATCACAATCTTGATCAGGGGGTCAAAGAGGAGACTTAACTTTCCCTAAGTTTTGAATTGGGACAGAAGCAGGACCTGGCCTTTTATTGACATAGCCATTGGTCAAAGGATTTGGGCATATATTCATAATATGTGTATAATTATTTATAAATTATATATTTTTATTATATATAGTGAATACATTATAAAATGTACCAACATATAAATTTTTAGTAAGATAAAGATGAAATAAGTATTTCAAAAATTTTTTTAAATTGTATGAATAGCACAAACCTTTTAGTTCTTGCTAACAGTGTTCATTAACTATAATGTTCTGGTTGCTTAATCTTGTTAATTATGATGGCTTTATACTGGCTGTAATTAATATCTCAAGACATCATACTCGGCTGGGTGCGGTGACTCACACCTGTAATCCCAGCATTTTGGGAGGCCAAGGCGGGCGGATCACGAGGTCAGGAGATCGAGACCATCCTGGGTAACACAGTGAAACCCCGTCTCTACTAAAAATACAAAAAAAATTAGCCAGGCGTGGTGGCAGACGCCTGTAGTCCCAGCTACTCAGGAGGCTGAGGCAGGAGAATGGCGTGAACCCGGGAGGCAGAGCTTGCAGTGAGCCGAGATTGTGCCACTGCACTCCAGCTTGGGTGACAGAGCAAGACTCTGTCTAAAAAAATAAATAAATAAAAAAGACATCATACTCTATACTTAGGTGAGGTTCAGCATTGACGATAGGTATAAGTCCATAATTTCAGTTAGTCTTCTAGATAATTTTTAAGTTTTGGGATTTTTTTTGGCTGACTTTTCTTAAGTTGGATTGGATCATCATCATTTTTACTTTCTAATATGGGTGAAAAAAAAGCTCATGCTAAGAGTAAAAATGTCAACTCTCATTTTCTTGTTCATGGATGCTTATTATCTTGAAAATACAGTGTGCTTTTTGCAGAAAGCCTTAAGACACGTACGTTTTTTCAGTCTTAGCACACTTGAAATTAAATGACACAATTCATAAACCCACTGCATGAGTAAACTGCAGTCCATTCTAATGCGCTGAAAGCAGACGCACCAGTGCTGTTCCACTGTTTTGTGGTTTGGAGCCTCCACTCTCAGGTTGCCTCCAAAGCTGCAAGGGACGTTACCACATGAGGGATCGAGTGACAGGCTGAATATTGAATGATAGTACAGAGTAATTTCTTATTTATTTCTTTTTTAGTATAAACAGAAGTTCTTATACTTTCCTCACATGACCAATGGCATCATCTTATGTGTCATCTGGGATGTGGGTACTCTATTTGAGAGACAACAGGTCTAGAGTGATGGTTCTCAAACTTTTATTTGCAGTTTTCTTTCACTGGCTCTCAGGGGGGCATCCTAGCATCTGCATTTTAGCAAACATTCTTGGTATTTCTAATGCAGATGATTTGTCCTTGGAATCTCTGGGATGAGCATGACTGCCTGGAACCAATATATTTTTGGACATGTAGAGGGCCTTTCTCTGTTTGATTGAGAGCTTGGTCCTGGAAATTCTACTACCCGGTTGCTATGAACGATTGGAGTGCCTCTTGCACTGGGATTGAGCCAGGACTGGAACCCGGCAGTCAGGCTAGCAGGAACTGCCAATGCCTGCTCAAACTGTGAGGCTGATTGAGTATCAGAGGCCAAAAGTCCCAGGGCAGCAACTCCTTCTGAGAGGGGAGGCATATAATGACTGCAGATCTCTGTTTGTTCCTTTGACAGCAGAGCACAGTTCCTATGAGTAACTGAGAATCAACATTGTTTAGATATGGGGCTTCACTTTATCTATGGAAACCCAGGAAATAGAGTTAATTCCAAATGAATACTATCCCTGGACACACCTTTAAAAAAGATTTTAGAACAGATATGCAATAATGATCATTTTCATTGTCATCCTTATCAAGATCTTCATCATCATCATTAATATTTTCATAACACCCTTGACAGTTTGCAAAGGACTTTCTTTAAACTTACGAGGTAAATGTTTACTCTTTCCTTTTAAAGATGAGGAAGCTGAGGCTCAGAGAGGTTATGTAAACCAGTCCTAGATCACATGCATAATCACTGATGAGGCTCAAGTCCTAATCAGATATCTACAACCTAGCACTCTTTTGCTCCATAACTGCCTGAAAATCAGAAAGCCTAATTGTCACAAAAGATAGTTTTCCTTTTTAGCCAGCATTGCTTAAGGGAAAATCTGGTCGTTTTGTCTGGTAGAGACAAACCAGTAGGTACACAAAGTGGTGATAACGAATGCCAGCAAATGCAAGATTCTCCTGGCAGTAATCTTAAAACAATGATAAGGACGTTGTCAAAAGAGCTCAAAGTGCTTTTGTATTGTTTTCAAAATAGGTTCCACTGTTATCCACACTTTGGCAATGATTTTTCTTTTATGTCAAAGGATAGTTCCTCCTCTTACCATTGCTGGCTTTCACAAATTTTATTGCTTGTGATACCTGCTCACACTGTTCTTAATGACCATGCTTTGCTTATTGACACTGGGAGGGTGACTGGCATCTGTACCAGCACTATCAGAACTGCACAGAAATCTTCATTTTATGTTCGCTCTGTTGTGCTACTATTTAGGAAAAGAAAAGAAAAGAAACAAGAACAAAGCAAGTAATAGTGAGAAAAAGTGAGGGGAAGAGGTTTTTTGTTCAATGGTGAGTGTAGATTAGAAGGTGCATTGTCATTCAATTATTGAAACACCATGGATCCTATCTATTCCGGGCTGTTCCAGAGCAGTTATATACGATATGACTACATTCTAGTCACAGAGAGAGAGGAGAGAGGAGAGAGGGAGAAAGCATGCATAACAAGATGTTAACACGTGGTAATCTATGTGAGGGGCATTCGCATGCTCACTGTTCTTTCCATTTTTCTTTGGGTTTGAAACTTTTTAAAACAAAAAAACAAACTTTTAAAACAGAATTATAAAACATAACAACAAACTGAAAAAACATTTGCAACAGATATGACACAAAAATTGCTAAGATTCTTAAATACAAAGTACACTTGCTAAAAAAAAAAAAAAACCAACACTTGATATAGACAGAAGGGCATCAACAGACCACTCACAGAGATGGAAATGCAAGTAACCAGTAAGCATGTGGAAAGTGTTTAATGCCACTGGTAACTGATGAAACACAAATGAAACAAAAATGTCTCATCTTACAGATAAACCAGAGAAATGCAAATCAAACAATATATTACTATTTTTTCTTTAAAAATAAGGAAAACAAATTAAACCACTATAATACTCAGTGCTAATGAAGGTACAGCAAAATGGGCATACTTTTATCCTGCTGGTGGAAGTGTAAATTAGCACAAAGTTTTCTTCATTCAGCTTATTATTTCATGGATACATAATAGTTGTATATATTTTCAAGGTACATGGGATAATTTGATACCTTCTTATAATGTGTAAAGATCAAATCAAGGTAATTGGATTTTCCATTACCTTAAATACTTATTTTTTCTTTAAGCTAGAAACATGCAAATTATCTTCTAGCTATTTTGAAATGTACAGTAGAGTAGTGTTAACTATAGTCACCCTATTGATCTGTAAAACCTAGGTTTTATTTCTTCTCTCTAACTGTATATTAAACCCATTAATCAACCTCTCTTCAACCACCCCTCGTCCCTCTCCTCCTTGCCTCTGGTAACCGCCAATCTACTCTCCATATTCATGAGATCCACTTTTTTTTTTTAGCTCCCACATGTGAGAACGTGAGATATATTTGTCTTTCTGTACTTGACTTATTTCACTCAACATAATGACCTCTAGTTCCATCCATGTTGCTGTGAATGACAGGATTCCTTTGTTTTTTATGGTTAAATAATATTCCATTGTGTATATATACCACATTTTCTTTATCCATTCATCCATTGTTGGGCACTTAGGTTGATTCCAAGTTTTGTTCATTGTGTATAATGTTGCAATAAACATGGGACTGGAAATCTCTCTTCAATATACTGGTTTCCTTTCTTTTGGATATATACCCAGTAGTGGGATGGCTGGGTCTTATGGTAGTTCTATTTTTAGTTTTTTGAGGCACCTCCATACTGTTTTCCATAGTGGGTATACTTTGCTGAATTCATTAATCAGTTCTAACAGTTTTTGGTGGTGTCTTTAGGTTTTTCTGAATATAAGATCATGTTGTCTATGAACAAAGCTAATTTGACTTCTTCCTTTCCAATTTGGATGTCTTTATTTCTTTCTCTTGCCTAATTGCTCTGGCCAGGATTTCCAGTATTATACAGAATAAACGTTGTGAAAGTGGGCATCCTTGTCTTATTCCAGATCCTAGAGGAAAGGCATCCAGTTTCTCCCTGTTTAGTATGATGTTGGCTATGGGTTTGTCATATATGGCATTTATTATTTTCAGGTATGTTCCTTCTATATCCAGTTTGCTGAAGGTTTTTTATCATGAAGGGATACTGTGGTTTGTATGGCTCCACCAAGTCCCATGTTGAAAGTTGATCCCCAATGTTAGAGGTGGAACCTGATGGAAGGTGTTTGGGTTGTGGGGGTGGATCTCTCATGAATGGATTGGTGCCATTCTCATGGGAGTGAGTGAATTCTACTCTTAGTCTCCATGGGAACTGGTTGAAAAGAGACAGGCACCTCTTCCTCTCTCTTGCTGCTTCTCTCACCATGTGATCTCTATGTCCTGGCTCCCCTTACCTTCTACCATGAATGGAAGTAGCTTGAAGCCCTGACCAGAAGCAGATGCTAGCACTATGTTTCTTTTACAGTCTGCAGAACCATGAGCCAAATAAATCTGTTTTTAAAAAAATTACTCAGCTTCAGGCATTCCTTTATAGCAACATAAACAGAATAAGACAAGGGATGCTGAATTTTATCAGATGCCTTTTAGCATCTATTGGAATGATCATATGGTTTTTTGTTCTTGATTCTGTTAAAGTGATGTATCACATTGATTGATTTGACTGTGTTAAATCATCCTTGTATCCCTGAGATGAATCTCACTTGAAGTCTCGCTCTGTTGCCCAGGCTGGAGTGCAGTCGTGCAATCTTGGCTCCCTGCAACCTCCACCTTCTGGATTCAAGCAATTCTCCTGCCTCAGCCTCCCAAGTAGCTGGGACTACAGGCACACACCACCGTGCCCGGCTAATTTTTTGTATTTTTAGTAGAGACAGGGTTTCACCATGCTGGGCAGGCTGGTCTCGAACTCCTGACATTGTGATCCGCCCAGCTTGGCCTCCCAAAGTGCTGAGATTACAGGTGTGAGCCACCACGCCCAGCCTATGGTGAATGATCTTTTAAATGTATTGTTGAATTTGGTTTGCTAGGATTTCGTTGAAGATTTTTGCATCTATATTTATGAGTGGTATTGGCCTATAGTTTTCTTTTTTGTTGTTGTTGTATCCTCATCTGGTTTTGGTATCAGCATAATGCTGGCCTCATACAATGAGTTTGAAATTTCCTTCTCTTCATTTTTTTTGAAGAGTTTGAGTAGAATTGGTGTTAGTTATTCTTTAAATGGTTGATAGGTAGAAATCAGCAGTGAAGCCATCAAATCATTGGTTTTTCTTAGATAGGAAACTTTTTGTCATGGCTTTGATCTCTTTACTCCTTATTGGTTTGTTGAGGCTTTCTATTTCTTTATGGTTCAATCTTGGTAGGTTGTAAGTGTCCAGGAATTTATCTGTTCCTTCTAGATTTTCCAAATTGTTGGGATATAGTTGTTCATAATAGTCTGTAATAATTCTTTGTATTTCTGTGGTCTCAATTGTTATGTCTCCTTTTTTGTTTCTGATTTTATTTATTTGGGTTTTATCTCTTTTTTTCTTAGTCTAGCTAAAGGTTTGTTGATTGTCTTTATCTTTTCAAAAAACCACCTTTTAATTTTGTTGATCTTCTGTATGTTTTTGTCTCAATTTCATTTATTTCTGCTCTAGTCTTTATTATTTTTTACCTTTTATTAATTTGGGGTTTGGTGTGTTCTTGCTTTTCTAATTCCTGGAGGTGCATCA
The DNA here is from genome assembly GCF_028858775.2 of Pan troglodytes. NCBI lineage: Eukaryota > Metazoa > Chordata > Mammalia > Primates > Hominidae > Pan > Pan troglodytes. The sequence goes on from NC_072414.2 coordinate 59,270,098, forward strand.
TTAGGTTGTGTATTTGAAGTTTTTATACTTTTTGATATAGGCATTTATTGTTGTAAACTTTCCTCTTAGGACTGCTTTTTCACTGCCCCATAATTTTGGTATGTTGTATTTCCATTTTCATTTGTTTCAAGAAATTTAAATTTCCTTTTTAATTTCTTTATTGACTGTCATTCAGAAGCATATTGTTTAGTTTCCATGTGTTTCTGTAGTTTCCAAGGTTCCTCTTGTTATTGATTTCTAGTTTTATCTCATTGTAGTTAGAAAAAAATACTTAATATGGTTTCTACTTTTTAAAATTTGTTGAGATGTGTTTTGTGGCCTAAGATATGATTTCTAAGAATGTTCTCTATTCTGGAGAACGTTCCATGTGCTGATAAAAAAGTATGTGTATTCTATAGCAGTTGGGTGAAATGTCCAATAAATGTCAGTTAGACCTGTCTGGTCTAGTATGTAGTTTAACCTGAAAGTTATTGCTGATTTTCTGACTGGATGATCTGTCCCTTACTGAAAGTGGGGTGCTAAAGTCCCTTACTATTATTGTGTTGCAATCTATCTCTCTCTTTTGGCTCTGTTACAATGTTTGCCTTATATACTTGGGTGCTCCAATGTTGCGTGCATAGACACTTACACTTGTTCTATCTACTTGCTGAATTGACTCCTTTAATGATATAATGACCTTCTTTGACTCTTTTTACAGTCTTTGACTTGTAGTCTATTTTATCTATGTATAATTACTCCTCTTTTTGAGTTTCCAGTTGCATAGAATATCAACTCCATGTCTTTACTTTCAGTCTGTGTCTTTATAGTTGAGGTGGGTTTCTTGCAGGCAGCATATAGTTGGGTCTTGTTTCTTTTATCCATTCAGCCACACTGTGTTTTTTAATTGGAGAACTAAATCCATTTACATTCAGTCTTATTATTGCTAAGTAAAGACTCTTACCATTTTTATTGCTTGTTTTCTGGTTGTTTTGTAAATTCTCTCTTCCTTTCTTACTGTCTTTCATTGTGGTTAAATTATTTTTCTCTGGTAGTATGTTTTAATTCATTGCTTTTTTATTTATTTTTAATTAATTTATTTATTTTTTGGAGACAGGGTCTCTCTCTGTCGCCCAGGCTGGAGTGCAGTGTTGCAATCTCGGCTCACTGCAACCTCTGCCTCCCAGGTTCAGGCAATTCTCCTGCCTCAGCCTGCTGAGTGGCTGGGATTACAGGCGCCTGCCACCATGCCTGGCTAATTTTTGTATTTTTTGTAGAGACAGGGTTTCACCATGTTGCCAGGCTGGTCTCAAACTCCTGACCTCAAGTGATTTGCCTGCCTCAGCCTCCCAAAGTGCTGAGATTATAGGCACGAGCCACCATGCCTGGCCTGAGCCACCATGCCCGGCCCATTGCTTTTTATTTCTAATGTATCTATTATAGTTTTTTGCATTGTGGTTCCCATGAAGCTTATAAAAACATCTTCTAGATATAATAAGTTATTTTAAAGAGATAATGTTATCTTAGATCACTAAAAAATAATAGAAACAAAGAAAAGACTTTTAAAAAACTCTACACTTTAAGTCCATTCCCCATACATTTTGACTTTTTTTGGTCTCACCTTACATAGTTTTATATTGCCTATCTTTTAACAGGTTGCTGTAGCTATTACTGTTTTTAATAGATTTATATTATAGGCTTCATACTTGAGTTTGAGTAGGTGTTACACCACAGAGTATTAGTGTATTCTGAGGTTGTTTATGTACTTAATTTTACCAGTGAGTTTTTTTACCTTCCAATGTTTTCTCTTTGCACATTAGTGACTTTTTTCTTTCAGACTGAATAACTCCCATTAGCATTTGATGTAACATGGGTCTGGTGGTGGTGAATTCACTCAGCTTTTGTCTGTCTGGGAAAGACTTTATCTTAGCATATTTGAAGGATACCTCTGATGGATACAGTATTCTTCGAAGGCAGCTTTTTTCTTCCAGCACTTTGAAAATGTTTTCACATTCTCTCTTGGCTTATATCGTTTCCATTGAGAAGTCGTTTGCCAGATTAATTAGAGCTCCTTTATGTGCTATTTGCTTCTTCTCTCTTGCTGTTTTCAGGATCTTCTCTTTGTCCTTGACCTTTGAGAGTTTGATTAGTATATGTTGGGATGGTCTTATTTGGGTTGAATCTATTTGGTGTTCTCTGCCCTTCCTGTACCTGGATATTTCTGTCTTTCTAAAGTTTTCAAAAGTTTTCTGTTATTGTTTCTTTAAATAAGCTTTCTACCCCTTACTCTTCTTCAACTCTCTCTTGAACATCAATAATTTTTAGATTTGGTCTTCTGAGAGAATTTTCTATATCTTGTAGGTGATCTTCATTCCTTTTTATATTTTTCTTCTCTGACTGTGTGTTCTCAAATAGCCTGTCCTGAAGCTCACTGATTCTTTCTTCTGCTTTATCCATTCTGCTGTTGAGAGCCTCTAGTGAATTTTTTAGTTCAGCAAATGTATTTCAACATTTCTGTTTGGTTTTATTTTTTTCAATCTCTTTGTTAAATTTCTTTGATAAATTTCTTAATTGATTTTCTGTGTTATCTTGGTGATCACTGAGTTTCCTTATAATTGCTATTTTGTTCTTTGTCAGAGAGCTCGCATATCAACATCTCACTAAGGTCAGTCACTGGTTCCTTGCTTTGTTCATTTTGGGGAAGTCATGGTTCCTTGTTTGCTGTTGATGTGCCTGTATGTCTGTTTCTTTGCATTAAAGGATTAGTTATTTATTCCAGTCTTCTCTCTCTGGCTTGTTTTGGTTTTTAATGGATATGCTTGCTTTTTTCTTTGTAATTTTTGAATATCTTTTTTTCCCCCACTAGGTTGCTGTCTCCTTTTTGGCACTAGATGGCAACTTAAGCCCGGATTTGTGTCAAATCTAATAAAGGATCAGAATGCTGCCTGTCCCAAATGGAAGAGGTCCCAAAAGGGATATTCTGGCAATGTGGGTCAGCTGGCCAAGGGTTTGTGCCAAGGGGACCTGTGGAACATACTTTCTACAGCATGGTACTGCCACTCTGATTTGGTGTCTCCTTTGGCCTAGTTACAGAGCAGAATATCTAGGGTTGGGATGGTTGTCTCACCTCCCTACTTTGTCTCTGACTGTCCTCAGGGATATTTGTCCCTTCAAGTACTCCTGATACTTTCCATGGGTTGAGGTAGGGACAGGTCTTTTGTCAGGAACCCAAGGTGATAGGGAAGCTGGTTGTCAACCTTGATCTCACTTTAGAATTCTAGTGAAGAAACCATGAGTTGGGAGAAATATTTTCACGTGCTTGGTGCAAGGCAGATTGTGGAGAGAGGAGTCACGGATATAGAAATCTGATTTCCTTTCCATCTGCTTGGAGTTTTTTCCCTTCTCCATGACCTGGGAACTGTCTCATCCTCATCTTTGGGTTCTGGGTTATTGCTGGTAATAATCTCAGTAATGTATGTTTGTTTTTAGCTTTCTGTTATGGGAGCATGAAGCCAGCTTGCTTCTATGCTGCCATTTTGGAACTGGAAGACAGCATGAAGTTCTTAAAAGCAATTTTTCAACATATATGAAAAAATTTAAATTATTATTTTTGGCCAAATGTGGTGGCTCATGCCTGTAATCTCAGCACTTTGGGAGGCTGAGATGGGAGGCTCACTTGAGTCCAGGTGTTTGAGACCAGCCTGGGCAACATAGTGAAACCCCGTCTCTACAAAAAAAAATTTTTTCATTTGCTGAGTGTGGTGGCATGTGCCTGTAGTCCCAGCTACTCTGGAGGCTGAGGCAGGAGAATCACCTAAGCCTAGGATATTGAGGCTGCAGTGAGCCGTGATTGTGCCACTGCACTCCAGCCTGAGTGACAGAGTGAGATCTTGTTTCAAATAAATAAATATGTTTAAATTTAGTAATTGTAGCTCTAAGAATTATCTTAGGAACTAAAGAGAGATATACATTAATGTCTGTATAAGTATGTTCATTTTAGCATTGTATTTAATAGCAATAACTTTGGATATACCTTAAGTATCAACAGTAAAAGAATTATTAAATTCATTTTAACACATCTATATGTATGTTATATAGCTATTAAAACTGATATTGAAGAAATTTTACTGACATGGAAAATTTCTCAAGCATATGCTGAGGGGGAGAAAAGCAGTGTACAAAATTATATCTCAATTCAATTATCAATATCTAAATTCACTTCTAAACACACCATCCATAGAAGTAAAAGAATTTAAGAAATACACCAAGATACTTTCACTTCTGAGAAGGTGGTGACATACTGTCTTTTATGCCTCCTGCTAAGTACAACTAAAAACTTTGGACATTATATTTAAAACAAACTTTAAAAGACTCTGAAAGACGGAGAGAAGAAGGCAGACCAGCTGAGGGCCTTGAGACACAAGGAACAGCATGGTGGTGAGTTTCCTGGGTTTTCTTTTTGCCTCATATATCCCATAGCAAACATATATAATTTTCCTTCCCTCCAAATAATTTCCTTTAATAGTTCTTGCAAGACAGATCTCAGGCAACAAATTCTCTTAGTTGTTATTTGTCTCAAAACATCTTTATTTCTCCTTCATTTTTGAAGGATAATTTTTGCAGGTTAGTGGGTTTTTTCTTTCCACATTTTAAATATTTCAATTCATTGTCTTCTTACTTGCATAGTTTCTGAAAAAAAAAGTTCAATATAATTATTATCAATAGGTAAGGTAATTTTTTTTCTCCCTGGCTTCTTGCAAGATTTTCTCTGTCTTTTGTTTTTCATAGTTTAAATAAGATATGTATAGGTGTAGGGTTTTGTTTTGTTTTTTGCATTTATTCTGGTCAGTGTTCTCTGAAATTCCTGAATCTGTAGCTTGGTGTCTGTCGTTAATTTTGGGAAATTCTCAGCCATTATTACTCAAATATTTCTTTGGTTCCTTTGTCCCTTCTCTTTCTTGTATTCCTATAAGTATGTCACACTGTTTATAACTGAATATTCTGTACTGTTTTGTTCATTCTCTTTTCATCTTTGCGTTTCACTTTGAGGAGTTTATATTGACATTTCTTCAAGATCACTGATTTTGTTTCATTGGCCATATTCAATATATTGATAAGCCTATCAAAGACATTCTTCACTTCTTAAAACAATGCTTTTTATTTCTAGCATTTTCTCTTGATTCTTTCTTAAAGTTTAAATCTCTCTGCTTACATTACCCATCTTGTCTTGCATGTTGTCCACTTTTTTCATTAGTGCCCTTAGCCTATTAATCAGAGTTATTTTAAATTTCTGGTCTGATAATTCCAAAATCTCTGGCATAACTGAATCTGGTTCTGATATTCGCTTTGTCTCTTCAGACTGTTTTTTTTCTTGCCTTTTAGCATGCCTCATCATTTTTTATCGAAGCCTAGATACCATCATTACATCATTGGGTAATAGCATTTAAGATAAATAGGCCTTCAGTGTGAGGGTTTATGTTTATCTGACTAGGAGTTACACTGTGTTTACTGTTTGCTATTAATGTTGGCATCTGAGAGTTTCCTCCAGTATCTTTTTTTTTTTTTTTTTTTTAGACGGAGTCTCGCTCTGTCACCCAGGCTGGAGTGCAGTGGCGCAATCTCGGCTCACTGCAAGCTCCGCCTTCCGAGTTCACGCCACTCTCCTGCTTCAGCCTCCTGAGTAGCTGGAACAACAGGCTCATGCCACCACGACTGGCTAATTTTTTGTATTTTTAGTACAGACGGGGTTTCACTGTGTTAGCCAGGATGGTCTCGATCTCCTGACCTCATGATCCACCCGCCTCAGCCTCCCAAAGTGCTGGGATTACAGGCGTGAGCCACCGCGCTTGGCCCAGTATCTTTGTTTTTATCACCCCTTTTGTCTCTTGTTTTGTCTTTGGGTTTCCTTAGAAACCCCTTCTTAAAAAGAGTCTGAGCTTTGCAGTCTTTCATCTATAATCTTCTGTTATTCAGGGGCTCTGTAAATGTGGTAAAGTGTGTGTAGAAGGAAGCATTCTATACTCTATAATTAGGTGTCAGTCTTTTGGTGGGTCTTTGCCCTGGGCTATTACCTTGACAAGTTTTTCTCAGCATTTCCTCCCCTTAAGTGAGAGAGGAAGGTTAGAGTGGGCTGAAATTGTCTAATTGCCCTTCTCCAGCTCAGATAAGGCTTTGGTTAGACATTTTCTTGAGAGCTTACCTTCATTACAAAGAACGGAACGAAGAACAGAACGAAGAACAGAACTCTCTGGGAATATTCCAAAATAGCTATTTCCTTCTCCCCCTGCTGGAAGCAGAAGCGGATTCTCTGATCTTCACAGTGAGAACATGTTGGGGCTCTTGGAGGCAAAACTCACAAAAGTGTGGGACCCTCTAAGATTCTCCTCCCTGCCCCCAAGAATTTTTAACTCTCAAGCTAGTCCACACTGAGCCTCGAGAAATTTGTCAATTAGAGCTGAAGCGTTCTTGTCAGTGTAGGTTCCAACAGCTGACTTCTGCTCTCAGGCTTCTGCTCCCTGCAAGCTGTGATGCTTTATAATACTCCTCTCTCCAGTTTTCAGGACAGCAGTTTACCCTGTGATCTCAATTCTCTGACAGATATAAGAAGAGTTGTTTTCATTTAGCTTTTTTCTTGTTGTGAGAATAGGAATGACAACTTCCAAGCTCATTACATGTTGGAGTGAAACTAGAACTCCGTAAGTTGCTTTTTAATGATAATTTTGCAAAAGTGGGTATCACAATAGAATCAAGTTATTGAGTTGTATTGAGTTATTGGTGGGTGAGTTTTGTTAGTCCTAATTATATTGATAATCTTAAAGATCTTGAACTTGCTTTCAAATTAAAAATTTTAAGACATAACATGACACACAAGTACTCATTCTTACAGTTTTATTTTTTTACATTGCTCTCCCATGGAACTATCCACTGCTTAATAAGGAAAATGTTTAACCACCTTTGATATTTAAATCTTTACAACTATATAAAATAGCAGAGATTTCAAGAATATAAGTATTAACCACTTAGGGACCATCATTTTGTATATATTTAACGTTGGTTATACTGTAATTTGATTTTATTAAACAAAATACAACATTATGTATTTTCTTTTACCAAGAATGTTTTATAGTGCAATAATTCTGTCAGTTGTTAATCATATAAACTCAGCCAGAAATAGAGCTTTTTATTCATGCTATAATGGTCTTTATCAGACTTGGAAATTCTTATGCTTAATAAAACAACTGCAGTTTTACAGTGGCAAAAATAATAAAGATTGGTTTAATTTATTGGAATTACCAATAGAATATTTCCTATAAAATATAAGCTTAATTAGGAAGCATTGTTTTAAAATTACAATTTGAGAAGCTTTTAAAATAGCAAATTTGATTTTAAATTCCATTTCTTCTTACTTAGGTTACTTCCAACTGTAATTGATCAGAAATCATTTATTTTCCCTCAGGAATCTGAGGGTACATTTTGGCAACCCCAAAGACAGCACAGTTCATCTCTGCCTGACTTTCCAAGAGCAAAGGTAGGTATAGAGAAATTCATAGAGACAGAAAGTAGTTTAGTGATTGCCAGGGGCTGGGAGGAGCAGAGACTAGGAGTGACTTTTAATGGGTATGAAGTTTCTTTGGGGGACAATGAACATGTTCTAGAATTATATAGTGGTGATGATTGCACTACTCTGTGAATATAGTAAACACCATTGAATTATATACTTTAAAAATGTGAATTTTGGCTGGGTGCAGTGGCTCACGCCTGTAATTCCAGCACTTTGGGAGGCCGAGGTGGGTGGATCACAAGGTCAGGAGATCAAGACCATCCTGGCTAACATGGTAAAACCCCGTCTCTACTAAAAATACAAAAAATTAGCCGGGCGTGGTGGTGGGCGCCTGGTACTCGCCTGGTACTGGTGGTGGTACTCGGGAGGCTGAGGCAGGAGAATGGCGTGAACCCGGGAGGCGGAGCTTTCAGTGAGCCGAGATCGCGCCACTGCACTCCAGCCAGGGCGACAGAGCGAGACTCCGTCTAAAAAAAAAAAAAAAAAGTGAATTTTATGGTATATTAATTACATCTCAATGAAGCTGTTAAAAACTTTTTAAAAGAGTAAAGTAAGAAATTTGCTTTGTGTTCTAAGTTAGAAAACATAATGAATGTATAGGTCTGTTTCTAGAATTTCATTTTATAGTTGTTTCAGATATGTTCATGGCATAGTCAATTTCTACAACAAAAGAGCTTTCTTCAGAAGAAAATAAATCAAGACATAATACCTTCACATTTTTTAACAGAGCCAGGTGGCAAAGAATAGAGCTCAATAAGTTTCTGACTTTGCCTCCATTGAGTGTTCTCTCAATTTTGTATCTGTTTTGTCCCTGTCTTAGCTCAGGCTGCTGTAACAGAATACCATAAACTGAGTGGCTTAAACAAACAGAATTCTATTTCTTACAGCTCTAGAGGCTGGAATTCAAAGGTCAAGGTGCCGGCAGATCCGGTGTCTGGTGAGGTCTTTTCTTCCTAGTTTGCAGACAGCTTTCTTCATTTGTTTCTTCACATGGCAGAGAGAGAGAGAGAAAACCAGCAAGCTCTTGTGTGTCTTTTTATAAGGACATTGATCTCATTCATTAGGGTTCTACCCTCATGAGCTAATTATCTCCCAAAAACCTCACCTGCTAATACCATTACATTGGGTTAGGATTTCAACATATGGGTTTTGGTGGGCGGGGGGAGGCGGGGCACAAACATTCAGTCCATAGCATGCCCTGACTTAAAAGTAATACTAGCTCACCTCTTTTGGGTAGCAGGAACTGTTAGCAGTACTTTGAAAATACTAACTTGTTTGAACTTCAGAACAATCCTAGAAGGAGGTGTTATTATTATTATTATTATTAAGATGGAGTTTCACTCTTGTCGCCCAGGCTGGAGTGCAGTGGCACAATCTCGACTCACTGCAACCTCTGCCCCTCAGGTTCAAGCAATTCTTTGCCTCAGCCTCCCAAGTAGTTGGGATTATAGGCACCCACCACCACGCCCGGCTAATTTTTATATTTTTAGTAGAGATGGGGTTTCACCATCTTGGCCGGGCTGGTCTTGAACTCCCGACCTCTTGATCCACCCGCCTTGGCCTCCCAAAGTGCTGGGATTACAGGTATGAGCCACCACGCGTGGCCAGTTGTATGACTTTTTTAATGTCTGTCTTCCCACTAGATTATAAGCTTAATGAGGGCAGTAACTGTATTAGTTTGTTCATTACTATATTATGCCTAGGGTGTGGGCCATAGGCTCTTGACCTCCTAAAAGTTTGCTCAAAATCACTAACATGAGGCAGATTGATTAATAGGAGAAAAGGCATACAAGTTTATTTAACATGTATACACAGGAGCCTTCAGTATGAAGACCCAACATCCCAATAAGTTACAGAAGCTTATATATCATCTTGAGGTTACAGAAATAATGGGGGTCAGGGCATGGCCAAAACCAGGTTATGTTTATAAATCAGGTTCAGTGGCAAAACAGGTTATAAGAGGGAGAAAGGAAGAAGCTTGGCTAGCAAAGATGGCCTTGTGTGTAGATGCAGCCTCCTTCAGAGAGAATAGATGGCAAATGTTTCTTTTCAGTCGTTTAAAGGTATCAGACTCAATCTCTCCCAGATCCAGGAAATGACTGGAAAGGGGAGGCCTTGGCAGCATTGGTGGAGATTCTCTACAGAAGCAAAATTTCCCCACAAAAGACAGCTTTGCAAGACCACTTCTGTTTGCTGGCCCTGTGGCAACTATTTCAAAATATGTCAAAGTACATATTTTGGGGTAAAATATTTTTATTTCCTTCACAGAGGATTCTGCGTAAATGTTTGTTGAATGGATAAACAAAACCACCACAGTGATCTCTAAGAGTGTGCTCATCTGCATGTAAAATATCAGTTCAGGCTCCTGTGAACTCCCAAAGCAGCCCTCTCCTATCTCTGTCCTTGCACTTGTTACACTGGGTCTGTCAGCCACTCTCTGAGGAGTGCTTACTGTGTGCCCAGGATTATTAGAGGCACGCTGGGCTGAATAAGACAGATCAGATCCCTGACATCAGAGAGCTTATATTCTAGTGGGGAAAGACAGACCATCAATAAGATACCACCAGATAATGATAAAAGCTCTGATAAAAATAAAACAGAATGCTGTGATAAAGGGAGCTTAAACTTCTCATCTTCCTTACTGTTAAATCACTTCTTCAGTCATTTTTTTTACCTGTTTGCCAAGAATCTCAGGAGGTCCATAGTTGGTCCCCCAGACCAGAGATTAGATGGAGGTATCTGATTTATAAGAACAATGAAATAAAATATATGAAATTAGGCTATTTTAGAATGTATAATTGCTATTATTGTTCTGGGAAAAAAAAAAAAAACTATGGCCAGAAATTTATTTGCCCCAAAGAGCTCTGAATCCTGGCTAATGTTCATGAAGATGCACTGTGTTCTTTTAAATGCTATGAGGATGGGTGAGCTTCACTTAAAAAGTGGCATGGACTATTTCCTACCCTGACTTTGCCTCCAGAGCCTGGATTACTATTGTTGTTGTATATCTAATATCTGTGACGTCTGCTTAAAAATGCATATCCTCTGACACAAAAGATAGCCCTAATTTTGCACTGTAAAGTCAAAGACAGACAATGCTGTCTTACCAGCTGTTACACATGCCTACTACACCAACATAAAAGCTTATATTATTAAGTAGTTATGAAATCCAACTGGGATATTACTACCTTTAATTGCCCACTTCCAACCTTTTAAACCAGGTAAACCCCAGTCACTTCTTTAAGCTCTCTCTCACCAAAAGTGGATAGCTGTTTTTGAAATTCACATCAAAAAGCTTAAATGACAAACAGTTAGGAGTTGCTCAATTGTAATTAAGAATCGTAATTTAGAATTGTTTATTAAGCCTCTTTTAATTTGAAAAAGCATACTCAGAAACATTTACAATTTAAAAAAGAAAGGTTACACTAACCTTTCACTTTCTGAGGTTTTCTCTTGAAAAAAATAGAATCAGTGATGAAATATCAGTAAGTAGTATTGGAATATAAAGTCTAATTTTCAGAATTTGCTGATAACTGGCGAAATCAATATGGACTCCATTTTTGCTTATTAAAATACTAATTTTTAATTTTTTCCTCCAAATTTATCAGTAATACATGCTTGTTGTTGTGACAAACATAATATGAAGATGTAAAGGCAAAGCCAGTTGTTTAACCCCCACTCTCTACCAAACTACCCAATCCCATGAGGCAACCAGTGTTAACAGCGGGTTGTATTTGTCCACTCATTCCCGTTTGTAATAATGTATATACAGTACAAGTACATATGCAGATATGTAGGGTTTGTGTTGGTTATGAATTTTTTTGCTTTTACTGAAACAGATAACATTTTGAGTCATGCAAATAAAGACCATTTTTGTTCACAAATGCTATATATGAAGTTATGTTCATACAATTATTCACATAAAATATATGCTATTTTATGTTTATCAAATGGGATAAAAATGTAACATGGTGTGATATTTCTGAGTTTTTTTTTTCTATTGACTATCTATGACAACAAAAGAGGGAAAGTGGGACCATGTACGTTCTGGGGTTCAGTCTAAAGAGTCCAAAGTAAGTGGGAAATATCTTTGATAGCTCATGCTTTGGCATATAAATTATAGCAATTTTTCACTCCATTTCATTATATATCCATTTTTGTTTCGATATAAAAGTAATGGATTTTACTTCAAAATATTTAGATAAAACTCATGCCCCAAATAATATATCTCTTGTTTATTATGTTCCTATCATACTACCACATACTCCCAGTAGTGCCCCAATTTGAGATGCAGAGGATTGTACAGCATCAGTTTATTCATTTACCAAACATTTTCAAATTTTTATTTATTTCATTTATTTTATTTTTTATTTTTGTGAGTACATAGTGGGTGTACATATGTATGGGGTACATGAGCTATTCTGGTATAGGCATGCAATGCATGATAATCACATCAGGATAAATGGGGTAGCCATCACCTCAAGCTTGCATTTATCCTTTGTGTTACAAACAATCCAATTATACTCTTTAGTTATTTTTAATGTACAGTAAATTATTACTGACTATAGTTGCTCTGTTTTACTATCAAATACTAGTTCTTATTCATTCTTTCTATTTTTTGTACCCATTAACCATCCCCACTTCCCCACTAACCCACACTACCCTTCCCAGACTCTAGTAACTATCCTTCTACTTTCCATCTTCATGAGTTCAACTATTTTAATTTTTAGCTCCCACAAATAAATAAAAACACGTGAATCATGTCCTTGTTTGCCTGGCTTATTTCACTTAACATAATGAAGTCCAGTTCCATCCCTGTTGTAGTAAATGACAAGATCTCATTCTTTTTTGTGGCTGAATAGTACTTCACTGTGTATATGTACCACTTTTTCTTTATCCATTCATCTGGGTTTTTTGTTTGTTTGTTTGTTTTTAACTTTTAAGTTCAGGGGTACATGTGCAGATTTGTTACTTAGGTAAACTCGTGTCATGGGGATTTGTTGTGCAGATTATTTCATCACCCAGGTATTAAGCCTAGTACCCATTAGTTATTTTTCCTGATCCTCTCCCTTCTTCCACCCTCCTCCCTCCAATAGGACCCAGTGTGTGTTGTTCCTCTCTATGTGTCCATGTGTTCTTATCACTTAGCTCCCATTTATAAATGAGAACATGTGGTATTTTCTGTTCCTGCATTAGCTTGCTAAGGATAATGGCCTCCAGCTCCATTCATGTCCCTGCAAAATACATGGTCTCATTCCTTTTATGGCTGCATAGTATTCCATGGTGTATATCTACCACATTTTCTTTATCCAGTCTATTATTGATGGATATTTGGGTTGATTCCATGTCTTTGCTACTGTGAATAGTGCTACAGTGAACATATGTGTGCATGTATCTTTGTAATAGAATGATTTATATTCCTTTGGGCGTATACCCAGTAGTGGGATTGCTGGGTCAAATGCTATTTCTGGTTCTAGATCTTTGAGGAATTGCCACGCTGTCTTCCACAATGGTTGAACTATTTTACATTCCCACCAACAGTGTAAAAGCGTTCCTATTTCTCTGCAACCTCGCCAGCATCTGTTGTTTCTTCACTTTTAAATAATCACCATTCTGACTGGTGTGAGATGGTATCTCATTGTGGTTTTGATTTGCATTTCTCTAATAATCAGTGATGTTGACCTTTTTTTCACATGATCATTGGCCACATGTATGTCATCTTTTGAAAAGTATCCATTCATGTCCTTTGCCCACTTTTTAATGTTTTTTTTTCTCAGAAATTTGTTTAAGTTCCTTACAGATGCATCCTTTGTCGGTTACATAGTTTGCAAAAATTTTCTCCCATTCTGTAGGTTGTCTGTTAATTTTGTTGATAGTTTCTTTTGCTGTTCTGGAGCTCTTTAGTTTAATTAGATCCCATTTGTCAATTTTTGTTGACAAAAATTTTGTTACAGTTGCTTTTGGCATCTTTGTCATGAAATCTGTGCCCATGCCTATGTCCTGAGTGGTATTGCCTGGGTATTCTTCTAGGGTTTTTATAGTTTGGGGTTTTACATTTAAGTCTTTAATCCATCTTGAGTTAATGTTTGTGTGTGGTGTAAGGAAGGGGTCCAGTTTCAATCTTCTGCATATGGCTAACCAGTTATCCCAGCATCATTTATTGAATAGGGAATCCTTTCCCTATTGCCTTTTTTTGTCAGGTTTGTCAAAGATCAGAGAGTTGTAGGTGTGCAGTCTTATTTCTGGGTTCTCTGTTCTGTTGGTCTACCAGTACCATGCTGTTTTGGTTACTATAGCTTTGTAGTATAATTTGAAATCAGGTAATGTGATTCTTCCAGTTTTATCCTCTTTGCTCAGGATAGCTTTGGCTATTCTGGCTCTTTTGTGGCTCCATATAAATTTTAAGATTGTTTTTTCTAATTTTATGAAGAATGTCATTGGTACTTTGATAGGGATTGCATTGAATCTGTAGATTGCTTTGGGTACTATGGATATTTTGACAATATTGATTCTTCCAATCCATGAACATGGAATATCTTTCCCTTTTTTGATATCCTTTTCAATTTCTTCCATTAATGTTTTGTAGTATTCATTGTAGAGATTTTTTACATCTTTTATTAATTCCTGGATATTTAATTTTACTTGTAGCTATTGTAAATGGGATTACTGTCTTGATTTCTTTTTCACATTGTTTGCTGTTGGCTTATAGAAATGCTACTGATGTTTGTATGCTTATTTTGAATGCTGTAACTTTACTGAACATGTTTATTAGTTCTAATAGTTTTTTGGTGGAGTCTTTAGGTTTTTCCAAATATAAGATCATATCATCTGCAAACAAGGATAATTTGACTTCTTCATTTCCAATTTGGATGCCCTTTATTTCTTTCTCTTTTCTGATTGCTCTAGCCAGGACTTCCCATTCTGTGTTGAATAACAGTGGTGAAAGTGGGCATCCTTGTCATGTTCCCAAACTTAGGAGAAAGGCTTTCAGTTTTTCCCCATTCAGTATGATACTAGCTGTGGGTCTGTCATATATGGCTTTTATTTATTTATTTATTTATTTATTTATTGAGTAGAGTCTTGTTCTGTCGCCCAGGCTGGAGTGCCATGGTGCAGTTCGGGCTCACTGTCACCTCTGCTTCCCAGGTTCAAACGGGAACCTGCCTCAGCCTCCCAAGTATCTGGGATTACAGGCGCAGGCCACCACACCCGGCTAATTTTTTTTTGTATTTTTAGTAGAGATGGGGTTTCACCATGTTGGTCAGGCTGGTCTCAAAACTCCTGACCTCAAATGATCCACCCACCTTGGCCTCCCAAAGTGCTGGGATTATAGGTGTGAGCCACCACGCCCGGCCTATATATGGCTTTTATTATGTTGAAATATGTTCCTTCTATACCCACTTTCCTGAAGGTTTTTCTTGTGAAACGTTGTTGAATTTTATCAAATACTTTTTCAGCACCAATTGAAATGATCATATGGTTTTGTCCTCTATTCTGTTGATATGATGTATCACATTGATTGATTTGCATATGTTGAACCCTCCTTCCATTTCTGGGATAAATCCCACTGGTCATGATGAATTATCTTCTTAATGTGTTGTTGAATTCAGTTTGCTAATTTTTTTGAGATTTTTGCGTCAATATTCATCAAGGATATTGGCCCATAGTTTTTTCTCTTTTTAATGTGTTTGGTCTGGCTTTGGTATCAGGGTAATACTGGCCTTGTAGAATGAGTTTGGAAGTATTTCCTCTTCTTCTATTTATTGGAATAGTTTGAGTAGGATTGGTATTAGTTCTTTTTTAAATATTTGGTAGAATTCAACAGTGAGGTCATCGGGTACTGGGCTTTTCTTTGCTGGAAGATGTTTTATTATGGCTTCAGTCTCGCTACTTGTTATTGGTTTGTTCAGATTTTGGATTTCTTCATGGTTTAGACATAGTAGGGTGTATATGTCTAGAAATTTATACATTTCTTCTAGATTTTCCAATTTATTGGCATATAATTCCTCATAGTAGCCACTAATGATCTTTTGAATTTCTGCAGTATTGATTGTATTATCTCCTTTGTCATCTCTGATTTGATTTATTTGGGTCTTCTTTTTTTCTTAGTCTGGTTAAAGGTTTATCAGTTTGTTTATCTTTTCAAAACAATTTTTGTTTCATTGATATTTTGTACTTTATTTCATTTATTTCTGCTCTGATCTTTATTATTTCTTTTCTTCTGCTAATTTTGGGTTTGGTTTTCTCTTGATTTTCTAGTTCTTTAAGATGTATTGTTAGGTTATTTATTTGAAGCTTTCCTTTTTTTGGATGTAGTTGCTTATAGCTAGCTATAAACTTCCCTCTTAGCATTGCCTTCACTATATCCCACAGGTTTTGGTATGTTGTTGTGTTTCTATTATCTTTTGTTTCAAGAAATTTTTCAGTTTTCTTAATTTCTTCATTGACCCACTGGTCATTCAGGAGCATATTGTTTACTTTCCATGTATTTATGTAGTTTTCAAAATTATTTTTGTTATTGATCTCTAGTTTTATTCCATTGTGGTCAGAGAAAAAGCTTGATGTTATTTCAATTTATTTTGAATGTTTTAAGACCTCTTTTGTGACCTAACATTTGGTCTGTCCTTGAGGATGATCCATGTGCTGATCTGCACATAGAACCCTCTGCAGCCATGGGATGAAATGTTCTGTAAATATCTATTAAGTCCATTTGATCTGTAGTGCAGATCAAGTCTGATGTTCCTTTGCTGATTTTTCTGTCTGGAAGATCTGTTTAATGCTGAAAGTGGGGTGTTGAAGTCTCCAGCTCTTACTGTATTTGGGTCTATCTTTCTCTTTAGCTCTAATAATATTTGCTTTATATATTTCGATGATCCAGTATTGGGTGCATATATATATTTATTTGCAATTGTTACACGTTTTTGCTGAATTAACCCATTTATCATTATATAGTGACATTTGTCTCTTCTTATAGTTTTTGTCTTGAAATCTATTTTGTCTGGTATAGCTACTCCTGCTCTTTTTTGGTTTCCATTTACATGGAATATCTTTTTCCATTCTTTTATTTTTAGTCTATGTGTGTCTTTATAGGTAAAATGCATTTCTTGTAGGCAACATATCATTGGGTCTTGTTTTTGTATCCATCCAGCCACTCTGTGTCTTTTGATTGGAGAGTTTAGTGCATTTACATTCAAAGTTATTATTGATAACTACGTTAGGTACTCTTCTAAGCACTGGAGGACTTGTCTTTGAGAATATGTTGAGGGAGATAGACAAATAAACATCATCTGAGACAGAAAGAAGCACTGTAGGCTACAGAATCAAAGAGAAAGGGTGGGCTTATGCAAACTTGGTCAGGGATGCGAGAGGCTTTACAAAGGCAATGATGCCTGGGCTGAGTCTCAGCCAGCTAAGATGAGAGAGGAGAGGTGCTCACAGTGGAGGAAATATGCAAATACATGGCCATAAACAAGAGCATGGCTTATCTGGGGGGAACCCAATGAGTTCCTCGTGGTTAAAATGTAGACAGTATTGTTTGAGGACAATCAAGAGATGAGGTTGAAGAAGAGATAAGGGAGGGCTAGATAATGATGCAGCTTGCTAAGATTCTATAATGTGAAAGAGTTTGAATTTACATTAGTGACAAAGAGAACTATTTATAATTTTTAAATAGTGAATTAGAGAATGACATGATCATAATAGTGATTTGAAAAGATTGTTTTGTCAGCAGTATGGAAAAAGAGATTGGAGTAGGAGGTAGACTCTGGGAACTTCATCAACCAATTTGTGGTAATCCAGGTAAGAGATGATGAAGGTCTGAATTATTGCAGTGATCATGGGCCTAAAGAAAAAAAGACAGTGATTAGTGGTAGAACTAACACGACTTGATGATGGGGGATTAAAAAGAGAATGAGAGAGTGAGTGATAACCCACAAGTATCCAGCTTGGAGACTGGGTGCTAGTTACACCATTCATTGAGATGGGCGACATAGGAGAAGGAGCAGATATGTTGAGGTGATGATTGGAGTAGGCAAATAAGATTAATTCAGTTTCATACAGTGTTGAATCTGAGATGCTTGTGGACCCTTCCAAGAGGAAATGCCTAACAGGCAGCTGAATGTACCTACACGTAGTATGGAGGTCAGAAGAAATATCTGAGAATAAGCTATAGATTTGCTCTTATCAACATTTAGGGGTGGTACAAGTCAGAGAAGATGGGATCTCTCAAAGAGAACATCAAGTGAAAATGATGAGTAATGTAGTTGAAATTTCTGTATCACAAATCAGTAAGAGATTTTCAGGTTTAAAAACATAATTTTTAAAACCAAACAATATATATTACACAAACTTTCATGTAACAAAGTTTGAGTCTAAGCCTTTTTATTCACAGTCTAGATTCTTCCAAATCACTTTTGGCCATTTGACATCACGTGCAGCATCATGATGACAGACTGTTTTTTAACAACTCTGACTTGTGAAGTTGAATCTTTTGTCTTCATTCGACTGGTAATATAATTCTGGGGCATAGTGAAAAATAATAGGGTTTCTTTTCATTGTCTTATTTGGTCCAAGTCATAATTTCATATTTTCCTTAACTTAATTCCCAGCCCTGAAAGTTAAACACCTTCTCCTGAAAATCAGTGGAAGGCTTCTGTCAGAGCTTTTCAGTACCTGAATGATTATATAAATTGGTGACACCAGCTCTCCATAGCTTTGAAAATCCTAGAGTCTATTCCATGAGATTTACTATGCTGGTTTATATCATAATTTCTGCATCTGTAATAACTTTTTTATTTTAATGCTGCATCAAAATGTAATCTTTTAAAAGGTGTTTTAAGCAAAAATCTCTGCTTAAATTTTAAGCACCTCAGGTACTTCTAGGACACAAAATTCAATTGTGGTGATGATGTTATGAACATATTCTTATTCATGGCTAGTCTGAGTTGCACAATTGCATCACAGCTTACTCCTGTGGGTAGTGACTGGCAAGATTCTTTTGACATCACATGTAAGAAAGGCTGATTTCAGAAATGTTAAAACTTGAAAACATTTTTTTGAATAGAAGAAATACAGCACATATCATACAAGGCTTTACGCTTAACCTAATAATTTCAGTGTTGAAAGAATTCTTGGAGATTTTATTTTGTAATTTTGAAGGCAATTAAATTGTGAAGGCAGTTTGTGAGACAGTTCAGATTACTCAACAAACTTTGAGTGTCAAATTTGTGCCATTCACTGTGCCCAGCTCTGGAATGCAGAGATATATAATACAGCATGATCCCTTTCCACGTGGAATTTAATATAGTGGCCTTCCTTGGGAGCCTTGGGGAATGCAGAGAGACTTCTGGGGTTGTTACAATGTTTTTGGAGCACTGCTGGCCTTTAGTGGGCCAGGAACACTAAACTTTCTATAGTCCATAGGATTTTCTGCACAAGAAGAGCTATATCTCTCGCAGTGTTCATAGAATCCACTCTGGAAAACACTGCAGAAGACAGAAACACAATCATTATTCATGCAAGTCCAACCACTAGGGAAGGGACATACTATCACTGTGTTGTAACTGTCTCATTCTAGACAATACCTATTGTTCAGCTTGGATACCTACCTTGTTTGCCAGATGTAACTCAGAATAATTTTTGGCAAAAGCAAAAAGGTGAAGCCATTCTAAAGAATGTGATATAGGCAGTCTAAAAAACGAGTTCCAAAAATTGGAATAAATGCATAGTTTCCCAAATAGCACAATACCTGGCACATGGTAAAGTGCTCAATTATGGGTATTATTATGATTATTAACCTAATTCTAGAATTTCCTGGAATCTCACATTTTGAAGGGACTTCAACAGTCATCTAATTCTAGCCAGGATAAACACCAGCTCACCCCAAGTTCCTTAAAATTGATGCCTTAACAATCAAACATAAAAAAAAATACTGTGCTCTAGTATGATACAGCAATGTACATTTGTATCTAACCTGGAAAGAATCTTTAATTTTGTGAATTTTGATCTAATTAAGAAAGGTGATTTTCAAAATTTCACCCAAACGAAAGTTTTGAGGATTTTTGACATTATGTGGCATAATATGGTAAAAGATCAAAAATGGAAAATGTCAGAGTAGGCAAAGTTCCTTCAGAAATTTTCACTGTAAGTTATACCTCTATCAGGGTAAAAATTTTACTGATGAGATGGCAAGTTGGATTTTATAGAATAGATTGGAGAGAAGAGAATGCCTACAAGGATCCACTGTGAGTTCTGCCCTCTCATTAGAATGTAAGCTCCATGAGAGCAGCGACTTTTTGAAAATATTTCTTTCCTTTTCCATGGCTTCTAAAAACCCTTTTTGTATGAAAATATTCAAATATACTTTCTATAGACTGAATGTGTGTGTATGTCCCCAAAATTCATGTTATTAAATAAATCCTAATGCACAGTGTGATGACATTTTGACGTATGGACTTTGGGAAGTGCTTAGCTCATGAGAGTGAAGCCCTCATGAGGGGGATTAGTGCTCTTATAAAAGAGGCCCTAGGGAGCTTCCTTGGCCCCTCTTCCATGTGCAGACACAGTGAAAAGATGGCCATCTATGAACTGGGAAGCAGGCCCTCACCAAACACTGAATCTACCAGTGTCTTGATCTTGAACTTCCCAGGCTCCAGAACTGTAAGAAATAAATGTTGTTGTTGTTTATAAGCCATCCAGACTCTTTTTTTGAGACATGGTATTGCTCTGTTGCCCTGGCTAGAATGCAGTATACAATCATGGCTCATCATGCAGCCGCAATCTCCTGGGCTCAAGCAGTCCTCCTGCCTCAGCCTCCCGAGTAGCTGAGACTGGGACTAGAGCTGCATGCCACCATACCTGGCTAATTTTTAAATTTTTAGTAGTAGCAAGGTTTTGTTGCCCAGGCTGGTCTCAAACTTCTGAGCTCAAGTGATCCTCCTGCCTTGGCCTCCCAAAATGCTGGGATTACAGGGGTAAGCCAGTTCCCAGGCTTTATTATAGCAGCCCAAAAAGACTAAAACAGTATGAAAAAATAACATAAATAACCACTTCTCCATCACTTAGATTGAACAGTTGTTAACCTTTACCATTTTTGCTTCATCTATTTTTATTGAAGTGTTTTAAAATAAAATAAAAACCTAATGACATTTCACCCCTTAATGCTTTTAACATGAATCTTCAAAAATGAACTGTTTCTCTTTCACTCACAATATCTTTATCTCACCTAATAAAATCAACAGTAATTCTTGAATATAATAAATTTCCAGTTCATATTTAGATTGCCCCAGTTATTCCCCAAATGACTTTTACTCCTCTCTTTCCAGTCCTGGATCTGTTACCCATTGCATCTGATTATTTTATTTCTAAAGCAGAGGGACTCTGCTTAGTTCATTGCTGTAACTAGGGCCTAGACAGTGCCTAGCCTGGAGTAGGCTCTCAGTAGATGACAGCATAGTGGTTAGAACTATGGGTTAACATCCTGGCTCTATCACTTACTAGCTATACTTGGGCAAGTCACTTAACCTCTCCATGCCTCAATTCCTCATCTGCAAAATGGGTTTAACAGTAGTATCTGTTGTACAGTGAGTGTTGTATAAGTATTATTGTTCTTATTTGTTGATAAGTACTAATCAACCTCTATTATGTACCTAATACATGTTGGGCCCTATTTTAGGCATCAGCCAAATTTCTCTGCTCTCATGGAGCTTACATTCTAATTGAGGCTGAGTAGTCATTAGGAAAACAAAAAACCATTTGAAAAGTAAACATCCAGTTGTCCCTCACTATTCGTGGGGGATTGGTCCCATGATCTCCCTTGGATACTAAAATCTGTGTATGCTCAAAACCCTGATATAAAATAGTGTAATATTTGCATATAACCTATGTACATCCTCCTGTACACTTTAAATAATCCCTAGATTATTTGTAATACTTAATACCATGTAAATGTTCTGTAAATAGTTTTTATACTGCATTGTTTAGAAAATAATGACAAGAAAAAGAGTCTGTATATGTTTGGTACAGATACATTTTTTAAAAAATATTTCGAATTCACCGTTGATTGAATTCATGAACGCAGAACCCATGGATGTGGAGGGCCAGAGTGAATAGCATGTTAGTTGGTGAGAGAAAAGCTGGGAAAGGAACATAGGGACTATTGGGATGGTCTAACTTGTAAGGTGACATGTGAGCACAAATTTGATGGCTCTGAAGGAGCAAGTCATGTGCCTCCTTGGAGGAAATGCATCCTAGACGGAAGAAAGACCCTAAATTATGAGTGTGAATAGCAAAGAAGGGGAGGGTGCAAGGAAGAGTGAAGTGGGAAAAGTAGGAGGGGCCAGATCTTGTAGACCATTGTGAGACTTTGGATATTACCGAGGGAGATCGAAAGTTATTGGAGGCTTTCACCAGAGAATATGACTTGCAATTTGAAAGGTCCCCTATAGATACAGTAGTGAATGGTATAATAGAGTTTTGGAAAACATGCTCTTGTAGAGCCAGAGGGTATGCCTAATGCCTGGGCTTTGATGTAACCATTAAGGGCATCATCTTGAAAATCTTTTTCAAGCACAGCAGTGTGACCTCTGCATCCTAGACTGCCAGCTCACATATAGTATGTTCTTCCAACAATTTTTCAACACTGTGAGGACCTTCAACCCATTGACCTCTCATTATTTCACTATTTATCACTTTTGTCTTATTGTCTTTTCCTTCTCAGCTAGATTAGATGCCATGGTTGTGGCAGAAATTGTTAGTTCTCTGCCCAATATCTATTTCCTTGCCTATATTACTAACAACTGATTTTGCTCAGGATGGCGTTATATCATAAGGAATAAGATTCCTCATTTCTGAGCCTTCCTCAAAGCAAAATATTTCCACGTGTCCCAGTTCTGTCCAGTTAGTACCAAGCAGCAGTCTACTGGGGGTTAGTTCCAGGGAATATTTTGCTTTTCTAATAAAGGGGATAGTCACAGCTGGCATGTTCCTTTGCCCCTATTTCCCTTTCTCCTTTCTTCCTCCCTTAAACACAGATATGACATCTGGAGCTGCAGCAATCATCTTGCAACCATGGGATGACAAGCATGGACAAAAGGCAACACCCTGATGATTGTAGAGCAGATAGAGAGAAAGGAACTGGGCTCCCAGTGGCTTCTCTGAGCAGCTGAACTAATGCTAGCAATTGACTACCTCTGCCATGTGAGAATAGACCCCAGTAGGGTTTTCTGTTATATAATGTCAGATCTCTTCTAACTGATTCAGTGGTTCAGCACCATGGTCTCTTTCTTGCAAACATCCTTATCCATCTTCCCCTCCATCATGCCTGGGAGACAAAACACAAGTCTGGTTAAACCTAACCAACTGCTCTGTGTTTGCATCTGAGTAGCTAAATATAGCTGCAGTACATCTCACAATGGTGCTTAGGGGTCTGACTTTAATTTTATGACCCCAAATTTCAGGTGGGCACTAAACTCAGCCGATAAGTGCTATCACTTTTCTGTAGCAAAATCACTTTCTTATCCCTTGAGACGGCTATTTTAAACTTTCTCCTCTTTCTTCATACCTCCAGCACCCTTGTCTCCCCTTACTTTCAGCTGATGATCTCTCTTCATACTCGCTGAAAAAAATAAATGAAATCAGATGAGTGCCACCTCATTTTTTGTGTCAGAGTCTGCTAGTATCCCCAGTATTCCTCTCCCTCTTTCTTTGTAATAACACCTTTGATCTTTTTAGCTAGAAATATGGCTGTCTCATGTAAAGACCATATTTTCCAGCTTCCTTTGCAGTTGATTATAGCTATATGGCCAAGTACTGGCTAATGAAATGTAAGGGGGAGTATTATGGGTAGCTTTCAGGAAATGTTCTAAAAACATAGAACTGGCTTGTGCCCTTTGATCGTTTTCTTCTCCCTCCTCTCTTTTGCTATGTGGGATGAGTCTATGAAGCTGGAACTCTATCTAGCAGCCATCTTAGACCAGGAAGAGTAGGTCCACATATTGGGATAGAAGAGTACTGAGCTAGGAGGCGTCTGCTCCTTAAGAATTTTATGACTTCCAAATCAACCCTGAACAACCTACCTCTGGACTTCAGGTACATGAGAGGACTAAATTCTGTCTTATTTAAACAATATTCTTCTAGTTTTTGGTCACATATAGACAAATGAATCCTAACTAAATGCATCAGTCTTTCTAGGTCAAGATGTATATTCTGTGCCTTCTCTCTAATCATAATGGAAGTGTCCCTTTCCTATTAAGGCCAGCCTCTTATTAAGGCCTTAGTTTCTACAGTTATTTCCTCTCATGAATCGTCAGTTTCTCACTCCTCAGTCATTTAGAGATCTTTGCATAACTCGCTCAGTTTCATCACTCTGGTCTTAGTCTAATTGTTGTCTCCTCAGAGAGGCTGTTCTTGACCACCATATCTAAGGTAGTTTCCTCTTATTCTCTATCCCATTATCCTAGTGTATTTTATTTAGAGCATTTAGGGCAATCTGAAATTAATTTTATATCTGTTTATGTGCTTATTGTCTGATTCCTCACATACCTTCAAGAAAGTAAGATCCACATGGGCAGGGACTTTGTCTGTCCTGTTTCTAAAACCTACTAGGCTCTCAAGAAATGTTTGAATGAATTAATTAATTTTGTTAAAGAAGATAGAGGTTGGAGGAGACCTCCCAGAGTAATTTGGGCCTGACTGAAGTTGAAGTTTGAATAAAAGTGTGACCAGAAGACACTGAAGAGGGAAGAGGAAGACATTCGCAGAAGAGGGAACAGCATGCTCACTTGCAGAGGTGGAGAGAGCGTGTTGTATGTGGGCATTGGTCATTCAGCATGAAAAGTCCACAGAGCTGTTAGAAAGGAATGGCAGGAGGCGGAGCTGGAAGGAATGGGTCAGATTACGCCACCCTAAGGGAAACTGGTGGAGGATTTTAAAGGTGAGAGACGTATTGGATTCAGTGATTAGAGGCAGGCCATCATGCAGAAGATGGATTGGAGGCAAAGAGACCCATCTGAGGGACCATTAAGGAGGTCTGTGTAATAATCAGTGAAGCATGGACCAAGCAGTGCCTGTGGGGACTAGAGAGGGTAAAGAATCTGATAGGATGATAGGAAGTTGAATCAAGAGTCCATCACCTAACATTTCTTTATAATGTGGCAGTATGTTGTGATGAAATGAGGCTTTGGATTCAGAGATGTAAATCAAATCCTGTCTCCTCAATTCCAGATTGTGTGACCTTGAGAAGTCACTTAACCAATTATCCTCACTGGCAAAGTAGTGACAATATCATATACTTCCTCTTGTTATTTTTAGGACTCAAATCAGTTGACTATGACCACACTCACCTGTTCTGGTGCTTGGCACAAAATGGGACCTGAATAAATGTTAGCTGTCTCCCCTAACCCTTCTCTTATTCTCCAATTCAACTCCTGTAGGAATGAGAAAACGGATTGGCCACATCTGAATAGAAGTAGGTAAGCCTTTAGGTTTTGTGAACCTGAGGCAGTTAGGCAGCAGCTGGGCTGTTTAGAAGCAGCATGGAGTTAAGTGATGCTGTGATTGTGGAGGGCTTCTACTTTGTTGATCCTTCTAGCCCTAACAGGGAGATAAGAGGGGAGGTAATAGAGCATAGAATGTTAGAGCTGAATTAATAATAAAATAATGAACAATTACATTTTAATTACCTCTTAATTTTAGTTGACATTTTATTAAGAAAATGTATTTTTGAATAGACGCAAAAATCCATATAGCCATCTCCCAGCTTTAGCAGTTAACATAATTTTTCCATTCTAATTTCATCTATTCCCTCTACTATTTTTGGCAAAGTCTTTGAAAGCAAATCCCAGACATCATATCATTTCACTTTATCGTATATTATTTGGTAAAGATTTTTTAAAATAACCATTATCACCTGTAACTAGTGAGAATAGACCCCAGTAGCATTTTCTGTTATATAATCTCAAATCTCTTCTAACTGATTCAATGGTTCAGCACCATAGTCTTTCTCTTGCAAACATCCTTGTCCATCTTTCCCTCCATCATGCCGAAAACTTAACAACAATTCACTAATATTGTATAATTCCCAGTCCATGCGCAATTTTCCCCAATTGTCTTTAAATTGTCATTCTACTATTGTTTGCATGAATCAGGATGCAAACAAGGTCCACACATTATAATTGTATTTCATTTTACCTAAACAGTTTCCCTCGTTTAAAAAATGTCATTTAAAGATTTCTTGAGTAATACCCTACAAGCACAGGCAAACAAAGCAAAAATGGACAAATGGGATCACATCAAATTAAAAAGCTTCTGCACAGCAAAAAGAAACCATCAACAAAGAGACAACCCACAGAATGGGAGAAAATATTTGCAAACTACCCATCTGACAAGGGATTAATAACCAGAATATATTAGGAGCTCAAGCTACTCTAGGAAAAAAAAATTCTAATAATCTGATTTTAAAATGGGCAAAAGAGGCCGGGCACAGTGGCTCACACCTGTTATCCCAGCACTTTGGGAGGCCGAGGCGGGTGGATCTTCTGAGGTCAGGAGTTCCAGACCAGCCTGGCTAATATGGTGAAACCCCGTCTCTACTAAAAATACAAAAATTAGCCAGGTGTGGTGTCGTAGCCTGTAATCCCAGCTACTTGGGAGGCTGAGGCAGGAGAATTGCTTGAACCCAGGAGGCGGAGGTTGCAGTGAGCCGATATCACATCACTTGCACTCTCAGCCTGGGCGACAGAGCAAGACTCGGTTTAAAAAAAAAAAAAGATCTGAATTGACATTTCTCAAAATAAGACATACAAATGACGAACAGGTGGCTTAACATCACTGATCATCAGAGAAAGGCAAATCAAAACTACAATGAGATATCATCTGACCCACTAAAATGACTTTTATCTAAAGACAGGCAATAACAAATGCTGGCAAGTATGTGGAGAAAACAGAAACCTCCTACACAGTTGGTAGGAATGTAAATTAATACAACCACTATGGAGAACGGTTTGGAAGTTCCTCAGAAAACTAAAAATAGGCCAGGTGTGGTGTCTTACTCCTGTAATTCCAGCACGTTGGGAGGCCGAGGTGGGCAGATCATTTGAGGCCAGGAGTTCAAGACCAGCCTGGCCAACATGATGAAACCCCGTCTCTACTAAAAATTACAAGAATTAGCTGGGTGTGTTGGTGCATGCCTGTAATCTCAGCTACTTGGGAGGCTGAGGCACAAGAATCACATGAACCCGGGAGGCAGAGGTTGCAGTGAGCAGAGATTGTGCCACTGTGCTCCAGCCTGGGTGACAGAGCAATAATCTGTCTGAACAACAACAACAACAACTAAAAATAAAGCTACCATATGATCCAGCAATCCCATTTCCAAAAGAAAGGAAATCAGTGTATCAAAGAGATATCTGCACTCCCATGTTTATTGTAGCACTATTCCCAATAGCCAAGATTTAGAAGCATCCTAAGTGTCCATCAACAGATGAATAAAGAAAATGTGGCACTTACACACAATGGAATATATTCAGCCAAAAAAAAAAAAACAAAAAAAAATGAGATCCTGTCATTTGCAACAACATGGATAGAACTGGAGATCATTATGTTAAGTGAAATAAGCCAGGCATAGAAGGGCAGGATTCACATGTTCTCACTTATTTGTGGAAGCTAAAAATTAAAACAGTTGAATTCACTGAGATAGAGAGTAGAAGGATGGTTACCAGAGGCTGGGAAGGGTAGTGTGGGGCTTGGGGAGAAGGGGCGATAGTTAATGAGCACAAAAATATAGTTAAATAGAATGAATAAGATCTAGTATATCACAACAAGGTGACACTGGCTGGTCACTCTGTTATACTCAACAATAATTTATTGTACATTTAAAAATAAAAGTGTATAACTGGATTGTTTGTAATACAAAGAAAGGATAAATGCTTGAGGTGATGGATATCCCATTTCCCCGATGTGATGTAATTATTACTCATTATATGCTTGTATCAAAATAGCTCATATACCTCATAAATATATATACCTACTATGTATCCACAAAAATTAAAAATAAAAAAATTTTAATGTCAATTATTTGTTGAAGAAACCAGGTCATTTGTCATATAGGTTCTTCCCACAGTCTGGATTTATCTGATTGCAATCCCATGGTGCCATTTTACATGTTCCTGTGTCCCTAGTAGCTCTTCTAAACTGTTAGTTTTATCTGGAAGCTTGATTGTATTCAGATTCTGTCTTTTTGGCAGGACTACTTCATATTTTACAATGGTGCTGTACCCAGTGCCTGTGTATTTTCTTTTATAGCATATCAAGACGCAATTTCTTTTTTTGTCTTTTGATAATATTAAGACTGATAAATGACTCCAAGGATTTTCAGCTGAATTTGTCTTTTATAAAATTCTCTACAACCTTTCACTTAATGATATTAGCAACCATTGATGTTTACTTTAATACGTTATTTCATTAGGAATTACAAAGTAGTGGTTTTTATATTTCTATCATTCCTTTGCATTTTTTTAGCCTCTATGAGGAAGTTTTCCTTAGCAACTCTTTGGTGACTCTGAAAACCAGTTTTAATTACTTACTTTTTGCTTAATTCTTTTATTTATCAATTTTTAGGTTAATTTATCAATTTTATCAACTAGGTTTTTGAGGGGAAGGGAGTATTATTAAGAACTCATGGATTTTTATATGTTTGAAATGTTTCAATCCACAGTAATCATTATTTTGGGGCCAGTGGGAGCCTCTTTCACATTGGCTCCAGAATAGTACTTTATAATTTACAAGATACTTACCATACATTAGTCATTTGAACTTCACAAACAACCCTATGAAGCTAAGGGTTACTACCCAGTTTTACAAATGAGAAATCTAGATCATACAGCTCAAATCAGGACTTAACGTCTATTGTTCTTCATATTACATAAGACAGTGGTTGAGAGAATGAGTGTTAAAAGTGACTAAATTCTTTGTATTTTTCTTTTCTCTGCATTTGAGACTAAACAGCAGCTGTCTTTAACCAGTGGGAATATGATATTAAGCAATATCCACTTTAGAAGACACTACTTGCAGGAAACACTGTCGATAATACTGTAACTTAGTAAATAGCCTCTCTCAACTTTGTTTGTGAAGCATTTCAATTTTGATTACTCTGTGTGGGATCTACTGCTCAGATGTGTGTCATTTTATGGTCTACCCATGTCTGGGGAGCTGGCATTACACGCTGCCTAGTGTTTTTAATTCAGAAGTTGTTCTAAAAGAAACCTTAGCCTCCTATATTCCAACCCTAGTTTTAATAGCATAAGCTATTTCCTTCTTATATAGCTTTGTGGGCATAGTAATAAAATAAATACCACAGAATCACTGATGAGATGAAAATTGAGCTCCCTGCTTCTGTGCAGCCATGTAGGTAAAACAGTAATTGGCTCTGATAATAACTTTTGTTCTTACAAACCAGAGTCTAAATGAGAGTCACATTTGATATATCTGCTTGTAATTACCATCAAAAGGAAAGAATACAAAGTTTAGATTGTCTAGTGACTCAAGATGGATTACATAAATTGGTATCTTTTCTTGACCAATTTACTAAAAATTTCTGAAATTATTTCTGATATTTATCTTACTGTTGGTAAAAAATGATCATCTTCCAGAGCATACTTTCCTGCTTAATGGAATGATTAATTTTATTTTTGTTTTTGAAGTCTGTAATTGATTTTCTTGAAAACCTTATTATTGAGTCTCATAATACAGCTATGTTTATAAGTATTTTCCCATACATCACTATAGATGGTTCGTAAGACAAATTTAGGTTTTGAATGTACTTGGTAGTGAATTTCAGTGAAACATTTGTTATGTTTTTTTTTTTTTTTTTTTTTGAGACCGAGTCTCATTCTGTTGCCCAGGCTAGAGTGCAGTGGCATGATCTCACCTCACTGCAACCTCCACCTCCTGGGTTCAAGCAATTCTCATGCCTCAGCCTCTCAAGTAGCTGGGACCACAGGCGCACGCTACTACACCTGGCTAATTTTTGTATTTTTAGTAGAGACGGGGTTTCACCATGTTGGCCAGGCTGGTCTCGAACTCCTGACCTCAAATGATCCACCCACCTCGGCCTCCCAAAGTGCTGGGATTGCAGGAGTGAGCCACCATGCCTGTATGATTATGTTAATATTCTTTAAACATAGATTCCTTTTAAGTGTTTTTGAAAAGAGCAATTAAATCATGTGTGCTACATATTACTATTTTGGTATACACATGCATTGGGACCAAAATAGTAAATATGAGAATATTAACATTTTTAAATGATCTTTTAACCTCAAATGATTGCTTTCTAACCCAACAATAAAGAATTGATAGTACACCTATCATTTCTGTTGGATTTCTATTTACATACTGATTTCTTTTCAGAAATAACTATGTGTAGTGCTACAGAATTTAACAATAGGCAGAACACTACAGGATTTTAAGGCCAGTTTTAACAGTGATTCTGTATTTGGCCATTTCCTCCCTACACCAGACCTATAACCACACAAACTTGATGGAGCATGATAAAACTAAGAAAACTGCTATGAGCCAATAATCCCATAATTAAAATGTTCTAACAAAGCTTAGACATGATAGATGAAGCTATTACCATCAATTCTGTATCCAGAATGCACACATTTTAAAAACACCCTAATTACAGAAACCCACATCCAGTCAATATAATACATATTAGCAATTTCCCAATCCTTGGTAGAATAGAAATTATTCTGAAAGTTTAAGAAGGAAAAAATTATGTTCAGGTATTAATTTCAATAGAAGAGGCAATCTGCTTCCATGCAAAAACCCTGGAGTAGTTCTGTGAGTGTTACCCACAGAAGAAAAGCCATTTATAATTAGGTACGACATTACTTTTGTGACCACGTGTACCTCAAGGAGAAGGAAATAGACATGCCTTGTTTGCATCCTGTATCCTTGCCCAGATTAAATAAAGTGGACAGTTGAGGGCAGTTATTTGGAGATTTGGTTTAAGAAATGCTATTGGTCGACTACAGTGGCTCATGCCTGTAATCCCAGCACTTTGGGAGGCTAAGGCAGGTGGATCACGAGGTCAGGAGTTTGAGACCAGCCTGACCAACATGGTGAAACCCTGTCTCTACTAAAAATACAAAAATTAGCCGGGTGTGGTAGTGCACACCTGTAATCCCAGCTACTCAGGAGGCTGAGGCAGGAGAATCACTTGAACCTGGGAGGCGGAGGTTTCAGTGAACCGAGATTGTGTCACTGCACTCCAGCCTGGGTGACAGAGCGAGACTCCATCTCAAAACAACAACAACAAAAAACCATGCTATTAAAAAGTAAAAGGAAGATTTGGGATATCTGTTAAAGACCTTACCTAAACGTATCTATGCTTATCTAGCATACATTCTGTAGATATTTTTGTAGCCTTCTTCACTTTGACCTTAGGCACAGACCCTTTATAAATGCTTATGTCAAAGAAATAGATGGATCATGAACAAATCTGTCCAATTCCTACAACATTTTAACAACTGCATCAGATCACCCTCAAAACTAAGACACTGAATTGAAAGGAAAACAGTTAAGTTGCTCACAATACTTCTAACCTCCTTTTTAAAAAGTTGCAAAGCCTACGTATTTTGACTCCATTTTTATGAAATGTCCAGAATAGATACGTCAGGAGAGACAGAAAGTAGATTACTGGTTGCCTGGAACTAGTGGGAAGAGGGAATGGGGAGCAATTGCTAATGGGTATGAGGTCTCATTTTCGGGGGATGCACATGTTCTGGAATTAGATAGTGGTGATGGTTGTGAATATACTGAAAACCACTGAATTGTACACTTTAAAGGGGTGAATTTTATGGTATATGCATTATATTACAATTTTTAAAATCACAAAAGACTAGAAATTATTAGTAATACCATATTCCCTACGTGCCAAATTATTTTTTAGCCTCAAATCATAGAATCCCAAAGCTCGGGCATGGTTCCTCAAGAGACCATTAAGTCTAACATGCATTTTGTGAATAAAGAAACTGACTTCCATAGAGGTGAAGTGACTTACCCAAGGTCACACACAGCAGTCGAGAGGAGAGCTGGCACCTAGGTGTCCTGACAACTATCTAGTGCCCCTTGCCACCACCACTATGTGGCCCACTCTCATGGTTTATCAAGCATGTCAACAATAACTAATTTGAATTATTTAAAGTGAGGAATAAGTGGTTCAGACAAGAGGCTTTTATTTTTTTCTAATGAAAGCATAAATTATTCTTACAGATAAGAGAATCTCTGTGAAGGAGTAGATAAATTTGTTGTAAATTTACCAGGCCCAAACTGAGATTTACCTGTAAATGTCCCTAGAGGAAAGTGGCCACATTAACAGACCAAGGGAGCCCTCTACCTGTGTATTTGTAGTATAGATTTCATTGACAAAATCCTTGACCTGGAAAGCTAAAAAGAAATTAAGACCAGGTATTCTATCTAGTCCTTTGCCCACCTTGGTTGGCTTCCAGCATTATTTTTAAGAAAATGTGTCTGAGGATGTATTTGTGGGAGCAATGGGATACACGGAGGAAAATCTACAGAAAGTTCCTTTTCTGTGAATAAAAGGGACTGATTAGCAGCCTAAATAAAAGATCCAAATATATTTTTTTCCAGTGAGAATTTCATTAAAATAATTATTTCCAAAGAACTTTAAACTCCTTTGAGGATATAAAATGTTAGTAAGCATTTTTGTTCATCCAGCATGAAAGTTTCATTGTTTCTTTGTTTCAGCGAAAGATAGGGTTGAATGTAAAAATCTTGCAGGATCCTGAAAACATCCACCACAGAGCTGCTGTAAATGCGAACTATGGAATCAGTTTGCCATATATTAATCAGAGAAAAGCATGTGTAAGTAATGAGTTGTTTTAATGAGCTCTTATTTTTTTAAGAAATAAAAGTCATTTATTAGTAGTGTAAGATGTAATGTAGATGTTAAGTAAAGATTGTGATCCTTTTGTGTTTGGAATTTTTTGGAGATGAAGTGGCTCTCATTCTGTTTATAATTAGCAATGATTAAGAAAATGTAAGCCTATTTTTGAAGACTTATTTGTAGCTCATTCAGATTTCTCTATTTTATTTGATATTCCTAAATAATCTAGTACCATAATTTTAACAAGGAAATAATTTACCAGCAAAAAGAATTAATAGAGAAATTTTAAATATTGTATTTCTTTGATAGTAGGCTTACCACTAGAAAAATCCAAATAAAACAACAGTACAGAATCCTCTTCCATTGTGTATACTGTCATAATATGCAAATATTTGAGAATATTATTCTAAATCTGAGGCAAGCAGGGACTAAGCCTTTATGTCAGCAAAATAGTGAGAGGGAAAAATAGTCAAATGTAGATCTGCAGTAAGAGATCTCAGAGTCAATGCCATTTTTGCCATTGACTAGATGCTACCTTGTCCTAAAGCCAGGATTGTACTCTATGTTGTGGAGTTTTCTTAGGAGGATTAAGAGTAGTGCTTCATTTTAGCTGGGAAATTATTTAATTTGAGATCATTTCTAACACTGAAAACAATTACTGAGGTAACATCTCTATTTTTTTAAATACATTTTTAACCTTTGGCTTCTTTCAAAAGCTCTTAAATGTATGCCTTGGTGAAATCAAAACTAAAAACAAGATTAATGTTAGGATTAAATTGCAAAGCCATTTCTAACTAGCATAATAGTCTCTTAGATTAATCTTCCAAATTTCCTACACAGACATTTTCAACTGCCTACTTCATTCGTGTAACCCTGAAATATATTTTCAGTTTCTTTATATGTGCTTTATGTTATTCTAACAGGTTTGGTTTAAGAGCACTTTATCTTACAAATACTTCTATAGCCTAAGAAATAACCAGAAAGTTAGATATTTTTATTCCTGCTGAAACTTTATTTAAAATGTCACTGTGAATAATGTGAAAGGGTTTTTATCTGCTTCCCATGAGCCCAAAGCCCCTGAAATACAAATATTATTTCTCTGGCAACACAGACAGAAGCAGATTTCTCTTTTGTTGTTGGTTTTCCTCTTCCATCTAGAATTAATATTGGCTTAGCTGGAGGAGTACTGAGGCTTTGTAGCCCGAGGCAACTGCTGTGTTTCATGTGAACTTTTTCTGATGAGTACTGGAGTTTTAAAAGGCATACCTCTAGATTTAAAAAGGATTATGCTTTGCTTTATGAATCTGAATGAAGATTCAGACTTAAGCAAATAGAGATTTCAAAATTATATCCAAAACTTGGGGCAGATTCTTAGTCATTAATTGTGTATTTTTCCGATTTCCAAATAGAATGAGTGCCTTGGATGTTGTATCTACATACTTTGAGCAAAGAGAATTTGGGAAAGCACTTCCCTTTTATGACATATAGCTAATAGATATTCATTTACCGTATTAAATCTCCTTTTTCCATCAAACTTGATGCCATAAAAATCTACACCAGAGCAATTTAAAATTGGATATACATTGTGTATATTTTTTTCAAACTGTTGGCCTTTTGATCAAATAGTTAGTTGACGCTATCATTTTATGTTGATATAGTTGTATGGTAATACTAACTGAAAAACAGTATTTTCATTTTGGATTTGTAAAACAGAAGCATTGTGCAAAAAGTACTGTGAGAGAAGTGTGTTCAGGTATTTGGTTTTAAACAGTCATATAAAGCATTTGGGGATAAATGCAGTTGTGATTTACCACTTATAAAAATCGTTTCAAAAGCACTTACCCAAACTAGAGTAATGTGTCTAGCATTGTGATGTATAGTTAATTAGAAAGGCATCATCAAAGCTAATCATTTTAGAACTAAACACTCAAAGGGGATTATTATTTGGCTGCCGAGGGCCATGTGTTTCGTTACTTCTTATGAAACTTGATCAGCTTGTCAAAAGCCTGTAAATAACCTTAGACATTTTTGACAGAGCAAATGTGAATATGTAGCCAATTTCCATTATTTGTTCCTAGAAGCTGGTATCATCTCCATCTTATGAAGTGGTGTATTCCTCCTGATAATAAGAGGCTGATGCCAGGATTTTAGTGCATTGAAAACACATATACCCCCTGCCACACACACATACTCATATTGCAAAACTATCTTCAGAATTTTATATCCTGTGACTCTGTTATGTAAAATCAATTTACCAAAAACATATTAAAAGTGAGACTCACTGGTGATTTTTTCAATATCTTCAATCTGCCAAATAGTAACAAACAACCTTCTAACATTTTTTCTAGTAGGTCCTCAAAGGTATGTGGAAACAAGAAGAAATCCCTGGTACTGTTCATGTTCCCTCACTGACATCCAGTTCCAGTTAGACTTTATAATACAACACATTAAGAAATCTACAGAAAATTTGACTTTGATTTATTTCTTTTAAATAAAAAGTGTTTCTTAAAAGGCTTGAAACATGTATCTGTTAACATGAATTTTAAAAGAACGATTATGAATGCATAACAAAATAGCCAAACCAAACATTGCTTTGAATTGCTGCACAAATAACTCTGATTATAACTGTTATGACCTAGAAAAGAATCATAAAAACATTTTTCTTTTTGGCAAGATGTGAGTTGCTGTAGAATTATACCAGTTCTTTGGTTCTACTTTCCAAATAAATATATATATAATGCAATGTAAACTTAGAATCTTTTATTTATTCATGAGGTTGAATTTAATACTATTATGATTTCTAGATTTTATGAGTCATATGTTATGCAGTGTTTTCCACTAACTTAGTTGGGTAGCAACCACACTTCACAAATCATAGTTTCATTCTTTACTGTTTCACTTGGGGTGTACATAGTAATCTCTCTCTCACTGAAAGCATATTCATTTCTGAAATGATAAAGTAATAGAAAGTGAGGCAATTGTGTTAATGTCAAATGATTAGAAGAAGCACTAGAAGTAAGGGGTGGGGTGGGGGTGGGGGTGGGGAGTGGGAGTGGAGAAAGAAGGGCGATTTCAAAACATGATTGTGTTTTAAGCCCATGCATATGGCCACAATTACAGTCACAACATAATTTGGCAACGGTAGCAGAATTAGATTTAAACAAATTGATGTTACACTGCAGTAATTCAGAATGAGCTTGTGGCATTTATAAACCATAACAAGAAGCAGAGTGAATTAATAAACCCTTCTTGTCACTAAAAATAATAAAAGGGAATAATTGCTGAGATGGAGTTAACTTAACAGATGACTATAGTCAGCATCCTTTCAGGCTAGATATGGGAAAGTGAAGGTCACCCCCATCTCAGATGACAAAGAGGGAACATTTTGTTGGTAAACAAATTAATCTTTTGAAAGGTCGCCATTTGTTTTAAGTTTTTATCCAGTTCTTGTCATCTGGAATCAGAGATTGACTGTCATTTCACCAGGCAGGGGTGCAGTTGAGGCAGACAAAGCTGCTTCTGTACGTATCAGCATTCCTTGACAAAACTCAGTGCCTGATTGTGATGCTATGGGCTGCTGGTTTACAGCTGTCTCCGGACAAGAATGGAGGCCCACCCTTGAATTCCAATAAGATGGGCCTGCATATTCCGCCTGCTGTAAGCTGGCCCTCTGCCCACAAGTAAAATGTATTGTAGTTCAAGCCAGCAATTATCTCTTTTACTTCCTTCTGTGCTGCTTCTGTTCTCTTTTTCCAAAAACAGATGTGGGTATTCACTCAAGTTCTGCATCTATTCTTTCTCACACCTGCTGAGGCAGAATTTTGACAGAGGTAGAGTTTGAGGGAGCCAGCAGACAACAATCAGATGCAATTTCTTTGAGAGCGGTTTAAAAAGAAAATGTTGATTTTTCAGGAAATGTGGAGTCAGCATCTTGGTCCCCCTCCCTTTTCCCAGGAGCATTTGGTAAATTAAATTAGTTGAACAAAAGGAAATAGCTTTAAAGACATTCTGAAATGCCATATCCTATTTATGACACACAGTCATCACCCAAGGACTGTGGTGGCATGCACAACATCCCACTCCTATCATTTAAAGTGAGCTTTCTCTTCAGGTTGCTTAGAAAGAGTTTTTGACAAAGGAATGACTTTTCATGTCCTTCCTGATTCACGCCTATAAAATATATTCCACTAATATGGCAGTGAAGGTGGTGGTGGTGGTGGTGGAGGTGGTAGTGTATTGCCTTTGTATGTTGTTGCTATTCAGAATTTCAATTCTGCATTGGTTTGGAATAATGGGAAAGCTGAGGAAAGTGATGGAATGTTGGCTGGTGGATGGCTGTCTCACTAAAGCCCATTGCTCTGGGAGCAGGGAGAGGCAATGAGAGGCTATAGCCTTGTCAGATAACATTCATAAAAAAAAATCTAGCTGTAGTGAGTTCTTTTAATTTCTTTATAGTGGTATGTTTCTTGAGCTTCTCTGCCATGATCCTGTATGCATTCCCAAACCAACCCTATGCTGAACTGAAACCACTTTTTAGCTCTTAGAATAGTGATTCTGGGTCAGACTGCCTGGTGTGAATCCTTACTAGACCGGGATCTCCCAGAAACAGTCTCCCTTTCCTCATGTAAAATGTCCACAATAAAAGTATCTATCTCATAGGATTGTATTGAGTTTTTAATGAGATAATTCAAAGCACTTAACAAAGGTCCTGGTACAAAGAAGTGTTCTGAAAAATATTAGTTATTACTATTGGCAAGTCTCATATATTGTATTGTGCCATTGTTTTATACTGTCATTTAAAACATATTATTGTAGGGGTCCAGGGAGGGAACCAGAATATTGCTGAGGTCTCCTCCAGGGATGCTATTTAATATTTTACATGATTATGCTTTCTTTCCCACACAGATATGAGGACAGGGACCTTGTTGTCTGTTCTGTTTGTCTGTTTTTCAAATCCTCCCCTGCACCAAGCAGTGTTTTACACATATTAGGTATTAAGGACAGGACTGATTTGTCCCCTCCTCTGTCTAGTCTCTGCTCTGAAGCTTTATAGACTGATGTTGAGTTTTGAAGTGAAGTAATGATTTTGCTGGCTCCTAGTAGGCCTAGTTGCACAGGATACCCTCTCCATGGGCCATCTGATAGGATTTACCTAGTGAAATGCTGGTACTACTGGATTCCTGTTGCAGCCTTGCCACTAACTAACTAGTGTTTCCAAGAGCAGGTTACTCTGTCTCACTCATTCTCATTTTTCTGTTTTATGAATGGGGGAAGCAAGATGGAGAGGCAATCTGGTGTGCTGGGAGGGGCTTGGAGCTGAGTAGATCAGAGTTTGGGTCCTATCTGCTATTTTGCAGTTACTGAACCCTAGGTAAGCAAATTACATTTCAGATCCGGTGTTCCCTCTTTTGTCAAGTCAAGATAATGATGCCTACTAGATAAGGGTGCTATGGAGAATACAGATAATATATTAACATTGCTGGCACATAATGGGTACCTAATAAGGTTCTTACCTTCCTGAAAAATGAATTAGTGTTAAAAATCTCTCATTTCCTTCTTCACACTTATGCTTTTAGAAAAGAATCTGATTTGGCTCCTTTTACATCCTAGTGTAAGTGAGTAATAGGATTTAATGTTCATTTTCAAATTGTTAGAGAACTCCAGTGAGTTTCAGAGGGGTTCTAAGCATTTAATTTGCATTTGATTTTTAATGATAAATATTTAAGCATTTTAAGTGTAATAAAGAAGAATACCTACATATTTCAATTGATGCCAAATTTTAATGCATTTGATCATTTGATCGTCAGTGGGTTAATTTGTGCTTTCAGGCTTACTCTGAGTGTGTGTGTGTATATTTGAATTTCCCATAAAGGTGTTTTTTATTAGATAGGGTGTAGCTTTGTACTAGTCATATTTTGAAATTCAGATCTGCTCATATACACTCCTGTAATAATCATACAAATAAATAAGCAAAGATTAAATAAGCTAATATGTGTGAAGGTCATAAAGCAGTGCCTGACTCCTCGTAATCATTCAAGAAACATTAATTGGTATTAGTATTAGAACACATGTGTGCTACTATCAATTAAAAGCCAGGCAAGTTCTCTGGTGCATACTTTTGGCACAGCATAATAGTCAAGTATACAATTACAATAATATAGCCATATCATGATAGTGTAGCATCACAGATTGTTTCACTGCTCGATTTAAGTTTGGGTTGGTTCTTACACGATTTGAAATGAGCTATACAATCTTTGACAGTGCAAGGTTGCAATGTTATTCTGTTTACAACTGCAGATAAAAGTCAACAATGAAGCATAATGTCAAAATTTGGACTCAACATGCAAAACAAAATTAGATTTTTTTGAAACTCAGTGACTGTCTGAAAGAGAAGGGTGGCGAGATATCTGAAAAGAAATTTAAATGGGATGTGATAGAACATCCTAAAATGTTACATGACACATTTGAGAAATATTTTTGGTAATTTAGCTCTTCAATTGTAGTAGCATTTATTAAGTTTGCCAGACACAGTGTTTTATGTACACTATCTTATTTAACCCTTACACCTCTAAGTAGGTGCCGTTTTTATAATCATTTTATAGATAAGGAAACTGAGACTAAGATTAAGCTACTTGCCTGAGGTTGTGTGGTAAGCAAGGGGAGTCAGGATTCAAATTAATTATGAAATCTATTTGTCAAATATCCCCCAATTGACTACTTACCAACTAATCCTTAATTATTAAGGAATGTAAGCAGTTGGTAGATATTGTTAGTGATTCTATTTTGAAACAAAAAATTTCTACTCTTTTAAAGTTTCTGGATCATTTTAATTGAACTAAATTCTGAGATTATAACTACCATAACAAATTGTTAGCTATTTGAAATTACTTATTTGTTAACATCTGGATTTTCTACATCTTGTGCAGGCAAAATAAAATATATAAACAAATTGTATTCTGTGATAGATGTAAGACTGCAGTTATTTATAACTCTTGATTTCATAATTTGTCTTCATCAAAACAGCCTTATTGTTTCCAGTGTTGGTTTATATTGCTATAACCAGAAATATATAATATAAATACATATATAGTAAATATATAATATAAATATTTATATAATATATAATGTAAGCACATACTATATTTAAGTAAATTATATACATATAGGTACATAATACTATATGCAATTGTTACTTATATATGTTTTGACATACACAATTATACTAAATTCTTATAAAATTTGCATTTACTTATTTATCAGCATCTATTTAAGGTTGCATTTGAAAAACTTGTTCTACTGCTGAAAATAAATTTGCAAATCTTTGGCATCAAGTATTACCTCTCCCACGGGTATTTATTTTTTAACAAGAGCAAATCCGCTACTTAATTAAAACAAAGGAGTTAGGCTCTATTAAGGGATTTCAAGCATGAGTGGACAGAGAGAAGAGGGATTTGGGGGAATCCAGGAAGAGAGCCTTTGCACTGCTCTGAAATCATTCCAGGTCAGCAGCCACCTGCTAACAGGACTAGGCCTGCTCCCCTATGATATACTTTTACTTTGTGCCTTTTCACTTTATGACTTGGGCCTTGAACTTGAGTATTTGTTTGATTACATACTGAGAGATAGTGTTTCTAACCTCAAAATTAATTCCACTTTGAAAAGCCAAATTTAGGTAGACAGAGAGACCTGTGTCACATCTATGGTAGGTTTAGGGTACAGGGGTCCATGGGTAGAACTGTATTTCAATAGACAGAGGGAACTGTGTCACACCTATGATAGGTTTAGGGTACAGGGGTCTATGGGTAGAACTGTATTTCAGTATAATAGGTTCCCATGTATTTTATTTAATCCATTTATAAAACATTATTCTGAGAAGGGGTCCGTAGG
Organism: Pan troglodytes; assembly: GCF_028858775.2. Lineage (NCBI taxonomy): Eukaryota > Metazoa > Chordata > Mammalia > Primates > Hominidae > Pan > Pan troglodytes. The sequence continues at coordinate 59,310,426 of NC_072414.2, forward strand.
CTTCACCAGATTGCCAAAGGGGTTCACGATGTCCCAAAAGTTAGAGCCGTGATAGATCTTTTCTTTCACGCAAAAATCCAGTGTGGGACAAAGTATGCATCAGAACAGAGAAATATCCTAAAAACCCTGTATTCTTTATGGGTGAAATATCCACTTCTCTTAGTTGATGGTGCCAAAAATCTATGGAAAAGTGGATACGTCTAGACTACCAGCCCAGATTTTTATAAGAATTACATCTTCTTGAGTTAAAATATAAAATTTATGCTTTTGCCTAATTACTGTTGCTTTTCTGTTGCAAGGAGGAAAATAGAGCAGCTACAAAAGTGGTAATGCTTGCAATAATATAGTAAGTGTTCTGTTTAAAATGAAGCAAAGGAAAAATACTTCAGCAAGTAGCGTGATAGCATTAGCCACACGAGAAATGGGACTAATAGGATTGTTTTTATCATGGTCCAGGTTAATTATCTACTGAGAGGTTCTTGAGATGAATAAATACTATTGCTGTGTTCTCCAGTATTCTAACCCATTGTACCTTAAACTGTACTTGAATTCAAGTATACATTCCTAGCCTTTTAAAACCTCCTTGGTAGAATAGAAGTAAGTACCCATAGACTAGAGTGATTTGCCCTACATTTTCTTTAAAAGCATTGCCTCTGAATTATACTACAGAATGTGTAAAGTAAACCCAGAAGATACTTACTTAGAGAAGATTCCTCTCATTAGGCCATAAAGTTTGGGCAATATGACCTGAAAATACCAGATTTATATAATTGATTATTTATATTAAAAGATTATATAATCTTCACAATAGCCTGAAAAATAAATCAGTTTATGGTTGGCAACTAAGAGGTCTGAAAACAGCCATGCATGCTTTAGTAGAAAGAGCCGTAGATGGAGAATCAGAGGACTTGGGTTTTCAATCCTGCTCTCAATTCTGGTGCTGTAAACCAAGTTAACATAGGTATACCACTTAGTCTCTAAAGACAAATTCTTTATCTACATACTGAAAAGATAAATTGGCTACTTCAGAATCATCGTCAGGGCCACAGTCCTGGTTATGTGACTCCCAGATTAATGCTCATTTGGTTCCTTGTGGAACCACTAGTCTCTCAAGGATCAATGTAATTGATGGATGGAGGCAAGCCTTAAGATAGGCCTTAGAGGAACTGATGGGCAAGACTAAAGGAGAGGTGTTGTGCATTTTAAGTACCAGAAGCAATACAAGCAAAGGCAGAGGTAGAGAATAGTGAGAGTAACGGAGGATGGCTTAGAGCTTTGCCTAATCAAGTTGTAGAAACCAAAAGATGTGGTTGGCTGTGGAGGCCAGTTGATGGATGGCCTTGAATGGGCCACTGAAATCCAACTGTGTGATTTTCAGTCAGGATCATAGAAGGCAGGGCTTAATGCAGACAGCTTCTGAAGTTAGATCACTTCTCCAGCTGCTTTAACTGAAGGGCAACTTTAGAATTCTTTAGAATGATCTCTATCCCTTGATGTCCTCATTAGTTATTAAACTTTATTTCCTCTCCCTTTGGCTATAAAGCAATAGTACTTTTTTGAATAACATTATCTCCTGAACTTGTTAGATGATCATAAAACTGCCTAAGTAGAGTTCTGCAGGCAGCACCTTCCCCTGACCATTTACATACAACTCTCTGTCCCTTTCATATAAATGGCCACTCAGAACTGGCCAGTCTAACTGGATGGCTGGGATTTCCTCTCAGTCGCTCTTACTTTCTGTCCTAATGCTGTATGCCCCACTACTACTTACGATTCTGCCTGTAACCTCATCCCTGATCCCTACTTCTCACCCCTCTCTCCAACATTAGATAAAAGCAGGACTTGTTGGGCAAGAGAAGTGGTGGCAAGAGAAAAGGATAGAGAGTAGGAATGGCTGATTCCTCACACTTTCTGACCCCCATCCCCCACCCAACTCTCCTATTGCCACTTCCCAGCCTCAGCACTGGACAGTATGAGCCTCCTCTCCCACTCTCACCCTCTCCCCAACTCCCTTGTCTTCCCAATCTAATAATGCACAGAAATGCCCAAGAGACTATCTTAATCCAAATGTTTTCTGAAAGATGGGTGTGTTTCCAAACTTATCATCTCTTTGTGCTAAATGAAAAAAAAAAAAAAAAGGAAAAGTGGTGTTCATGGAACAGGCTTTTTACTTCCTGACATTTTTTTATTTTATATAAGCAGTAAAAACCCTTAGAAAATGTCCAAATTGTTCTTATTTAAAATAGGAGTCACAACATAGTTGTATTGGGTCAGGCAGATAATAAGTTACTGAAATGACTGAGTGTAAAGGCTAGGTCCACATTACTGGAGTGCTGAACTGAGGACACAGGCCTTCCCTCCAGGAGGTAGCCACCTTAGCTCCAGCCTTTTGTGGCTGGGTTTCCAAAAGAAGCTGGAAAGTCATGCTTATATTTTTTGTGAAATCTAATTTTTAAATGTGTGATCAGATAATTTTCTTAAACCCTGTGTAGTTCGAAGAAAATATTCTTTAGGCTATTCCTGTCTTGCAAGTCAACAATTTAAATCCTCTGGTTCAGAAACAGGAAGAGATATGGTTTTAGGTATGATAATATTGATGTCTTATAGGCAGCTGGCTGGCAACTTAGAGCCCATTAGTCTGCTAATACCTTAGTGAAGCCCAAGATCTAACCCTTGACTTTATAGGATTAGAGATTTGATTTTGTTAGAGTCAGTCAGTCTCTTGGGTACAGCTGAACTCATAAGAGACTGATGTACAAACTGAAATGCCACTTTATGTATTCTGAGGAGAGCTATCATGGTCAAACAGACCTGAATGTTCAAATCAGCCTGATCTGATGATCATATTTTCTCCTTATTAGAAAGCTACACAGAATCCAGTTAGAAGGCTGCTTAGTGAACAGGGAAACCGACTAAGGTAATTAGTTGGACAGTCTTCTTGGTGAGCAGCAGAATCACACTTTTATAGTCTGATGCACCCATCTGTGAAGCTACATTTGCCAAAAGGATATGAATACATCCCTGTAAAGTGAGTGCTTTATGGATACTGAGAAATTCTGACTCTCCAATTCAACTTTTTATAATAAATATTAATAGCTACTATCTGCTTGGGGTTGACTATGTGCATTATGTTATATCACATTAATCCCTGTGGAATGAGTGATATTATCTCCATCTTACTGGTAACGAAACTTCAGTATAGAGAAATTAAGTTACTTTCTCCAATCATTCAATTAGTAAGTGATAGAACTCAGAATCAGGCTCTATCTGATATTAGAGCCTGTGTTCTTAATCATTGCCTTCCTTTTTACTACTTTCCTGCTATGAAATACCACTCGCCTTCAGCTGATGTCTTATGTCTTTGATAACACCAATTAGACTACATTCCCTTTTTGAATCTTTTAAGTCAGCTTCTGCATGGATCTGTCCACATTGATCATGTATCTGTTTTTCTAGTTTAACACTCCCAGTTGGGGTAAGGGGTGGCATATCTCCTTGTCACTAGTTTATACGTCCTATCTGAGTAATTATACTATCCAGAGGATGAGAGAAACCCTGGCTGGAACAAACAGAATGTATCAGGAGGAGAAAGAGAAAAATAAGAGGCAAGAGGAAACCAGCCCATAGGGGAAGTATTCTTGGGCGATTTCTTGGTAAGAAATGCTGCTTGCCTTATCTCCTCATCTTCCCAAAGCCACCAGGAGTTACTTTTAGAGAAAAATAATTCTCCTTTCTCCTTGTGTAGCTGGTGAGAGGCCCAGATATGTCTAATGGTTGGGCTCAGATGTACTAATACGTTATATGAGCTTGCCTGGGGACCTAACCACTTTAAGATTGTTCCTAAGAAAACTCAATTTTCTGAGTTCCAAAATGCCCTTTTCCATTTCTCACTTAAGATGGGGCTGACCCTTATAGAAGATTATCAGGAGGAGTTGTATAGTGAAAACAGTGACCCAAGAGAGCACTAGCATTGTCTTCTCCACTCATTTAAAAGTTTACTCCATATCTAATACTGGGTTAGTTTAACATAACCATAATTTTGGGCGGGAGGTTTTACTTTTTAAGATAAGGATTTTCAAACTGTAACCATTTTACTTGTGGAATTATGTCATCTAATTTATGGAATTAGCATTTAATCTAAACATTTACATCCCAGGGAAAGTACCTATCACCAACTTTCTACCATCTTGGGTTTAGTATTCCATTTATCCATAGTTTAAAGTGTAGATACTGGACTTTAATAGAAGGGAATATAAATTAAAATTTAGCTATAAAGCAATAGCTAACATTTCTGAGGGCTTCTCTGAGTTGGGCATGGTGTTAAGTACACTTTACATGGATCATCTCATGTAATCTTCACAGTAACCCTAAGAGGTAAGTACTATTCCTACTTTCATTTTACATTTTGGGAAACTGAGGCAAAAAAGCAGTTAAATAAAATTCACCCAAAGTCATACAAGCTAAAAGTCAAAGGATCATAATTCAAACTCAACCAGTCGGACTTTCAACGTAGCATTCTTTATCCTTATTCTATACTACCTTCCAGGTAGCTTTGAGGGTGGTGATTTTGGCCTGCATTTGAGGGACAGATCTGGGCCCAGTCAAAGATTGCTTTCTTAATGACCAAGGAATTCAATGAGGAAATTTCTCTGCCCCAATCTGAGGCAGAAGTAAAAGATCAGAGTATTTAATAAAAGGCTGTGTTAACTCAAGGACTAGAACAAGAAGATGAGCTAGTACTTTTAAGATGAAAACTTCCCCAACTACGTTCATATCTCTAACTTCAGACATAATGTCCAACCTTGTCAGAATGCAATATAAATTTGCATTTATTTGTGTGTGACTTTGAATAATACCTTGTTAAAGACCTGTATAATTGAGTGAGAACTATGTTAAGTTTTTCTTTTTCTTTTTTCTTTTTATTTTTTTGAGACGGAGTCTCACTCTGTAGCCCAGGCTGGCGTGATCTCAGCTTGCTGCAACCTCCACCTCCTGGGTTCAAGTGATTCTCCTGCCTCAGCCTCCCGGGTAGCTGGGATTACAGGTGCACACCACCATGCCCAGCTAATTTCTGTATTTTTTAAGTAGAGATAGGGTTTCACCATGTTGGCCAGGCTGGTCTCGAACTCCTGACCTCAAATGATCTGCCTGCCTCAGCCTCCCAAAGTGCTGGGATTACAAGTGTGACCATCACACCTGGCCAGCCCTCTTTTTGTCCATGATAATGTCTATCCAGCTCTTTTAAGGTAGAATTAATTTTCTCTTGCCTAGGCCATCATAGCATGCTTTTAAAGCATTCACATGGTATACCTTGAATTGAAAAGGGACTTTGTATCTTTTCCTCTTGTTAGATCTCCTGGAAGGCAAGAGCCATATTTTTTTCACTTAAATATCTTCTAGAGTACCTTACAAAATGCATTATGCATAGAAGGTACTCAATAAATGATTAATTTAATTCAATAAAATGTAATTGAATGTTTGAAGAGGAAGGATTCTGTAGAGAAGTGACAGGGCAGGGAGGGTCTATCTAGTTTCATGGGCATGGTTTTGAGCCGTATTTCTCTGATCTCTCCATCTCCTTCTTCCCACCCCCAAGCCCTACACACGGCTTCCCTTAGGTGATTGTAGCACAATCCTAGGACTTATGTTTTGGAAGTGAACCCAAGGCCCAGGTAGTCAACATAGCAGCTGGCTTTAGGAAGCAAACATGAAGCTTTGTTCACCCCCATGCCCAATTTTCTGATTGTAACACTTTTTTCACATTCTCATTGAATAAAACTTGGAAAATACAAGGGTTGAAAGATAAAAAATTATATAACCTCAGTCCCTCCACCTAGAGATAATTATTATGAACTTTTAAATGGATTTGTTTTCCATGTTTGGATGTATGATCTTTCTCCCTTCATCCTTCTTGCCTTCCTTTCCTTCCTTCTCCCTTCCCTCCTTTTTGTTTCTCTCTTTCTCTTTCTTTCTCTTCTCCCTCTCCACAGTCCCCTCTCTAATGAGGAACACATGTACCTAGTAATAATCTTCACATAAAAAATGGGGGACCTATGTGAAGAAAACTCCAAAACTTTAATGAACAACATCAGAGAACACTTGAATAAATGGAAAGACATATCATATTCCTGAGAAGGAAAATGTTTATAAGTATGCCAGTTCTTCCCACGTTAATCTTTATGTCCAATGTAATTCCAATCAAAATTCATATGGGTTTTATTTGGTTTGCATGGAATATTAATTTTTTTCAACTTGCTAATATTCGTCATCTTGAAGAATAGGCAAAATGCCTCTTTTTTTCCCCCTAAAGATTAATGAAGGTGAACTTTTCATACCACTTATTAAAACATGTAATAAAATTACAATAATTATTTCCATGGGTAGAAAAATTGATAGATCAATGGAATAAAAAACTCAGCATAGATATTGCCCTTAGTGTAAGAAATAACTTGGAATGTAATAAAAGTGACACTGTAAGTCAATGGGAAAGGGAGGACTTGTTAGATGAATGGTGCCAAGTCACTTGGCTAATGATTTAGGGAAAAAAAATTAGATTAAATCCTATCCTTGCACTCTATACAAAGAAAACTCCGGATGGGTTAGGCTAAAGTAAGATGTTTGAAAAAGAAGAAATAAAGAAATTAGGGCCGGGTGTGGAGGCTCACGCCTGTAATCCCAGCACTTTGGGAGGCCGAGGCGGGCAGTATCACGAGGTCAGGAGCTCGAGACCATCCTGGCGAACATGGTGAAACCCCATCTCTACTAAAAATACAAAAAATTAACCAGGCGTGGTGGCGGGTGCCTGTAGTCCCAGTTATTAGGGAGGCTGAGGCAGGAGAATGGCATGAATCCGGGAGGCGGAGCTTGCAGTGAGCCGAGATGGGGCCACTGCACTCCAGCCTGGTGACAGAGTGAGACTCTGTCGAAAGAAAGAAAGAGAAAGAGAGAAAGAAATCCTTAACATCGTAACCTCATATAATATTGACAATCCTCATTACAAGAAAAGTCCATGTTTATATTACGCTCCAATCCTAGATCTGGCACTAATTCCTAGGTGATATTCTTGGGGCAAATCACTTATATTTCATGGGCTTTGGTGTGTTTATTTGCCAGTTTGAGATACTGGATCAAATCATCTCTAAGATCTCTTCTAGTTCTCACCATCCATAATTCTGATCGAAGTCTGTTTCCTTTGGTTTCCTTCCTTCCTCATTTATGAACACCAACACGTGACATGCGAGACTGAAAAGCAGACCAGGTGAAACTGTTTTCTGCACTGATTGTGGAAATAAAGTTCACAGAAGGTATTGTTTTTTCAATTTATGCATTCAACAGAGCATTTGTTGAGTGCTTTCTATATATGCAACAAAATATGCAACCTGTCCTCATCACTTTTACTTGTTACTACTTTTAATACTCAGAGCATATTAGAGACATTGTCACTCCCAATTTCCGAGTCATCTAATTTACATATGGCTCTTTCAGAATTTGAAGATATATTTTATTTTGACAATCTGATTCAGAATCTAGAAAAATTATTTGAAGAGAAATTGTGAAAAAGGATAAACTCTTACACACATACATACACATACAATATTTAAATGATCGAATGAATATTCCTTAAAAATTGGCTTCATTACTAAATGAGTTAATTTTTTTAATGGACCGTATTTGAGGTTAATCTCTTCATTGACTTCGGCAAAAATACCTGAACTGTAAGCGCTCCTAGCCTCCTTTCAGGTTTGCTTAGGCATCTCTTCCACAGACTTTACTGATACAGCATAGAAATTATGGCAAAGCCCAGTGGAGTCATTGAAGTAAAAGTCTCAATACTGCTCAGGAAGGGATGCCAAATTAAATAAAAAGAGCCCCAGCAGTTCTGCAGCTGCGTGCCAACCCAACTGCTGGGATGAGGTAAATGAGGACCAAACTTTATTTCACTTATGACCCCAGCCAGTATTTAAACAAAAATGCCTAGAGACTGGCACACTGCTCTGTAATAAGGAATAAAAAGCAATAGCAAAAATAATTATAATAAATGATAAACTCATTCCCAAAGTCTTTCTTAGATCTTAACTGAAACGACTACCATTTAAACTCATTTCTTCTCATGTGGTATCAAGTATACACATTTTTTCTTATGAAATGTAATAGTCATGTAAGTGAAATGGACAGTACTTTATTCTCTAGTAATTACTTTTCCAGATTAAAATTTCTGTTGGAATGCCACAAATAAATATTATTAAATATAGTGAGAAAAAATAGCAACAAGGAATCATTACATTTTTGTCAACCTGAATTCCTCAGAAAATTCTGGGTCCAGTGTGTCTCAAGCGCCTTTGAAGAAAAGTTTTATGTAAAATCAAGTTATCATTTGTCTTTTATTAATAGCTTTACAGAATGGGCTCTTATTAACAAATTATAGCTATATCATTGTTAGCTATGTGTTAATCCTTGGATCATTTTTTTCCCTAAAATGTAGCCCAAAGAATGCTGGTTCTTTGGAATGTTAATAGGTATTCCATGCAAAAAGAGTATTGTGGTCCCATAAAATTGGGGAACATGAGGTTAAAGATAGTCAGTCTGATTTTTATACCATTAAGCCACCTGGAGTCACTAACATGCTGATGTGCCTTATGAATCTTTAAGAAGGGGGAATGCAGTTAGCAATGTTTCCCAAACTTCCTCAGAACCCCTTTCTGCAGAATAGCTCACAGAACTATATTCGGAGGAACACACTTTAGGAAATTTTGCTTAAGTGCTGGATTTCATAACAATTTTAATGGAAAATTTTCTAGACTATATTACATACTTTCCTTCAGTAGTCACATTTTACCATAAGTTACTGTTTTTTGGGGGGGATTGGGACATCATAATAGCTCTACTTTATGTGATGCGCTGTATGGGGTCTGTGAGACATGCGGATGCCCATGCTTCAGATAGCTGCTATGTGTTCAAAATAGTATTTCTGCTGCAGTTTCCTCCAGTCATTTCTATTCACCACATTCTTTAAGTCTGTGTTCACAATCCCCCTTGTCACTGCTGCTGCTAGAACTACCCTTTTATCATCCTAAAACACCTTCCAGCTTTGCAAATTATGATCCCATGTATGCCTTTTCTTCCTTCCTTCCTTCTTTTCTTTTCTTTCTTTCCTTCCTTTCCTTCCTTCCTTCTTTCTTTCTTTCTTTCTTTCTCTTTTCTTTCTTTCTTTCTTTCTTTTTCTTTTTCTTTCTTTCCTTCCTTCCTTCCTTCCTTCCTTTCTTTCTTTCCTTTCTTTCTCTCCCTTTCTTCCTCTCCCTTTCTTCCCCTCTCTCTCTTTCCTTTCCCTCTCTTCTCTTTCTTTTTCTTCTGTGTTCTCTCTTTTTCCTTAGGCCCTGCCTGTCCTGAGCTTTGGCAGCAGGGTGCCTTGGCTTTTATCAGAAGCCAAATGGCTACACTGTTTTCTCCAGGTTATTGAATCAACCAATCCCAGCTTTGCTTCCACTCACACTTGGAAACTTTTCATTTAGTTCCCTTTCCATATTCATATCTGTCCTGTACAATATACTCTGTACAGTTTCAATCTTTTGAAATTGATTGAAACTTATTTTATGGCCTAGGACATCATTTATGTTGGTGAATGTTACATGTGCATTTGAAAAGAATGTATATCCTACAGTTGTTGGTTTGTGGTGTTCTATAAATGTTAGGCCCAGGTAGCGGATGATGATTTTCAGCACATGCTGATTTTTTAAAAATTAATTGTTCTACCAATTACTGAGAAGAGGCTTTTAAAATCATCAACTCTAATTGAAGATTTGTCTATTTTTTCCTTTAGTTCTGACAATTTTTGTTTTACATATTTTGTGTTAATATTATTAGAGACGTTCACATTTATTATTGTTGTGTTTTCCTGGTTATAAGAAACTTTCATCTGTTTAAGACTCTTTCATGAGTTTCATCTGTTTAAGAAAAATCTCTTTTCCTCTCTCATAGTTCTTTTTGTCTTAAAGTCTACTTTGATATTAATATAATTACTTCATCTCTATTTTGCTTACTGTTTGCATGGTATATCAGTCTTTTCTGTTGTTACTTTCAACCTGTGTCTTTAAAATTAAAATGCATTTCTTAGAGTAGCATTTAGTCATATCCTGTTTTTTAAGTTCAGTCTGATAATCTCCGCTTTTTGAGTGTTTAGTTCATTTCCATTTAATGAAATTTAGATATGGTTTGATTTAGAACAACTGACACAGGACTTTTCTTGTCTACTTTGCCAACTGGGGACCTCCACAACTGGCGACATACTCCCTGGGCCTTGCTCAGCCCTGGGCCCTGACGCTGGAGGTGCCCTGCCCACTCAGCCCGCCTAGGTTACATACAGCTTTTGCCTGTGTTCAGTTGTTCCTGAGCTCTTGTCCTGCATCCAAGAAGAATGAGATCATGCTAACAATTTGAAGGTTGAGGAGGGCAGAGAAGAATTTTATTGAGCAACAGAACAGCTCTCAGTGGACAGGGGATGTGGGGGGTGGTTCCCCACCCCCACAGTTGGGTGGTTTATCTTCCAGTCTTGCTGGGTCTAGGGCTTTTTATGGACTCAGAATGGGGAGTGTGTGCTGATTGGTTTGTGATTATGCAAAAGAGGTTAAAGGGAAAACACCACTCAAAGGTGGGCATGACAATGTAAAAAACCAATTAGGAAAGGGTAGGTGTATGTAAAATAGGTGAACAGTGGGTTCAATCGGAGGAAAGTACACCAAATGGGAAGAAAGGTTCTCAATCTGGTCCAAGGATTTACCTGAGACTTGTAGCTAGGCTTTAAATTGTCTCAGCCTGAAGGTCAGTTTTCACTGGGGACCTGCCCCTATCTGCCTAATTATTTATCTGCCTCCTGCCACTATCACAACTATCTTTCTATTTGTTTTCTATTTATCCCATCCATTTTTTGTTCCTTATTCTTTGTTTTCTGACTTAGGGTTACATTTTTTTTTTTTTTTTTGAGACGGAGTCTTGCTCTGTCGTCCAGGCTGGAGTGCAGTGGTGCGATCTCGGCTCACTGCAAGCTCCGCCTCCCGGGTTCACGCCATTCTCCTGCCCCAGCCTCCCGAGTAGCTGGGACTACAGGAACCCACCACCACGCCTGGCTAATTTTTTGTATTTTTAGTAAAGACAGGGTTTCACCGTGTTAGCCAGGATGGTCTCAATCTCCTGACCTCGTGATCTGCCTGCCTCAGCCTCCCAAAGTGCTGGGATTACAGGTGTGAGCCACCGTGCCCAGCCAGGGTTACATATTTTAAAATAATTTTTAACATTCCATTTTAAATCTTTTATGGCTTTTAAACTATACCTCTTTATATTATTTTTAGTGGTTGCTCTAGGAATTACAATATTCATCCTTAACTTACCAGAGTTTCTTTGGAGTTAATATTGCACCAGTTCACATAAAATGTAAGGAATTTGCAACTATTGACCTCCCAATTTTTTGTGCTATCGTTATCATCTACTTTACATATATTATGAAATGCACACTGTATAATAATTTTTGTTTTAAATAACCAATTGTCTTTGAGAGAAATTAAGAGAAGAAAAAGATATTATCTTTTATATTTGCCATATATATCTGAGTTGTCATCTGAAGTCATTTTCTGTCAGCTCGAAGAATGTTTTTTTTTTTTTTTTTTTTTTTTTTTTTTTTTGAGACGGAGTCTCGCTCTGTCGCCCAGGCTGGAGTGCAGTGGCGCGATCTCGGCTCACTGCAAGCTCCGCCTCCCGGGTTCACGCCATTCTCCTGCCTCAGCCTCCCGAGTAGCTGGGACTACAGGCGCCCGCTACCACGCCCGGCTAATTTTTTGTATTTTTAGTAGAGACGGGGTTTCACCATGTTAGCCAGGATGGTCTCGATCTCCTGACCTCGTGATCCGCCCGCCTCGGCCTCCCAAAGTGCTGGGATTACAGGCGTTTCTTTTTTTTTTTTTTTGAGATGGAGTCTTGCTCTGTTACCCCGGCTGGAATGCAATGGCGTGATCTCGGCTCACTGCAACCTCCACCTCCCGGGCTCAAGTGGTTCTCCTGTCTCAGCCTCCCAAGCAGCTGGGATTACAGGTACCCACCACCAGGCCTGGCTAATTTTTGTATTTTTAGTAGAGATGGGGTTTCACCATGTTGGCCAGGCTGCTGGTCTCGAACTCCTCACCTTGTGATCCATCCACTTCAGCCTCCCAAAGTGCTGGGATTACAGGCGTGAGCTACCACGCCCAGCCTCAAGCATTTCTTAAAAGAAAGCTCATGCCTGCTGGTAACACTTGCCTGTCTTTTGTCCAAAAAAAAAAAAAGTCTTTAGATTGGCCAAGCACAGTGGCTCACACTTATAATCCCAGCACTTTGGGAGGCCAAGGCGGGCGATCACTTGAGGTCCAGAGTTCGAGACCAACCTGGCCAACATGACAAAACCCCGCCTCTACTGAAAATATAAAAATTAGCCAGGCGTGGTGGCACATGCCTGTTATCTCAGCTACTCAGGAGGCTGAGACAGGAGAATTGCTTGAACCCAGGAGGCGGAAGTTGCAGTGAGCAAAGATAGCTCCATTGCACTCCAGCCTGGGCAACAATAGTGAGACTCTGTCTAAAAAAAAAAAAAAAAAAAAGTCAAAAAAATATTTAGATCACCTTTATTTTGAAAGATTTTTCACTGGGTATAGAATTTGGGGTAGCCATGTTTTTTGTTTTTTGTTTTTTCCTTATTCAGTGCTTTAAAGTTCCATTGTTTCTGATGAGAAGTCAACCATTATTCAAATAATTGATCCTCTGTGTGTATAATGGATCTTTTTTTCTTTTCTGGCTGCTTTCAAGATTTTCTTGCCTTTGACTTCCAGGGGTTTGATTATCATATGCTTGAATGTAGTTTTCTTTGTGTTTATTCTGCTTGGGGTTCATCGTATGAGTTTCTAGGATCTGTAAGCTTCTATTTTTTTAACAAATTGAGCAAGATTTTGGCCATTGTTTCTTTAAATATTTTTCTCTATGATTCTCTCCCTCCTCTCCTTCTGGGGCTTCAATTACATGCAGATTATACCACATGACTTTGTCCTACAGGTCACTGAAGAACCATTATGTAAAATTTTTTTTCTTGTTATTTGGATTAGGTAATAGCTATTGATTGCTCTTCAAGTTCCCTACCCTTTCTTCTGCCTACTCAAATTTGCTGTCAAACCTATTTGATTAATTTTTTATTTGAAATATTTTACTTTCAGTTTTAGAATTTCCATTTTGTCCTCTTTTATATACATTTAATTTCTCTGCCAAGATTTTCTATGTGTTCATTTAGTATTATTATTTTTTAAGGTCCTTAAAATATGTATAACACATATATCTAAACATCATCTTGTATGCTTTAAATATATGCAATTTTCATTTGTCAATTATGCCTTAATAAAGTTGGGGAAAAAGCTACCTTTGTCAATTGTTTATGTATAGCATTAATAATACAGAGGTTAAAAGAATAGTACAATGGATAACAATATAACTATTATCTAAAATGAAAATACACTCACTTTTGAAGTATGTACATATAATTATTTATAATCATATATGTATTGTTTGCTAAGTGTCTGCAAGTACATTATACTTACGATACTTTATCCTAAAGAGTGCATCATGAGTCTCTTCAAAACAAGAAATATTCTGCATAACCAAAATGCCATTATAACACCTAAGAAAATAAACAATAACTTACTAATGTAATCAAATAGCAACTTAATATTTAATATGTTTATATTTTATTTTTGATTTAAAATTATAATTTTCATTTGATGCTTTATTACAGAATGTCCTTTGATAATCTGGGTTTTATAAATTCTAAGTATGTGCCATAGACTTTTATCATTTTTGGCATAAAATCTCTTCAAAATTTCTTTCCTCAAAATATTTAATATTAATTAGAGATTTAGAATATTTTAGAAATAGGAGGCTGTTTACATTAATCTTTTCTTTTTTTTATTATTACACTTTAAGTTCTAGGGTACATGTGCACAACGTGCAGGTTTGTTGCATGTGTGTGCATGTGCCATGTTGGTGTGCTGCACCCATTAACTCGTCATTTACATTGGGTGTATCTCCTAATGCTGTCCCTCCCCACTACCCCCACCCCACAACAGGCCCTGGTGTGTGATGTTCCCCTTCCTGTGTCCAAGTGTTCTCATTGTTCAATTTCCATCTGTGAGTGAGAACATGTGGTGTTTGGGTTTTTTGTCCTTGCGATAGTTTGCTCAGAATCATGGTTTCCAGCTTCATCCATGACCCTACAAAGGACATGAACTCATCCTTTTTATGGATGCATAGTATTCCATGGTATATATGTGCCTCATTTTCTTAATCCAGTCTATCATTGATGGACATTTGGGTTGGTTCCAAGTCTTTGCTATTGTGAATAGTGCTGCAGTAAACATATGTGTGCATGTGTCTTTATAGCAGCATGATTTATAATCCTTTGGGTATATACCCAGTAATGGGATGGCTGGGTCAAATGGTATTTCTAGTTCTGGATCCTTCAGGAGACGCCACACTGTCTTCCACAATGGTTGAACTAGTTTGCTGTCCCACCAGCGGTGTAAGGGTGTTCCTATTTCTCCACATCCTCTCCAGCCCCTGTTGTTTCCTGACTTTTTAATGATCGTCATTCTAACTGGTGTGAAGTTTTCAATTTAAAAAATCCCCTGAAATCCACAGGGAAACATTTTTTATTAATTCTACAAGCAGCTTATAGAAAACAACAATTTTCAGATAAATATATAAACATATTTCAATATCAAATCAGCCTATTATTTTAATTAACCTAAATTGTTAATATGCACTGAGTTTCACTACAATATTTTAATGCTTTCTATATTTTAGTAAATTGATTTCAGATTTTAGTTTACCTTGCAAGCATTGTTTTTGAACATTGTTGTCAAAATGTGAAGATTTACTAAAGGTTTCTGTTAATTTTAAGGACTGATCAATATGAATATATTTACTTAAAGCATTGAAAATTTTGCTTAAAATATAAACAGAAATTCTTAATCTAGAATATCCTATGTATTTTTCAGATTTCTATTTACATTTGTTAAATGGAGGCTCGCTGTAGGAAAGAGAAGTATAATTCAATTTATAATTTAGGTATATTGTATTAGCAGAGAGTATATTAGAAGTGGTTATATTAGAAGTGAGTACAAGTCATAAGGAAATTCAGAGACAAAATCAAGTAAATATTATTTCTTTTTTCAATTACAAGCTTTCTGAGTTTGTGAATCACCACAGCTTAAGTGTTACCCATTATGCAAAATTATTGGTATTTCTTTTGGTCATCTATTTAAAAACCTAAAATATTTAGACGCATGGACATGCAATGTCTGAATATTTTGATACTCCATGATTTGATGATACATTGCTGCATAATAAATCACATCAAATCTTAAAAAAAATGTATAACAGCAGCTCTAGAGTCCTTATCTGCTCATTCTGATATCAGAGTCATCTTAGGATCTGTTTTTATTGCCTACTTTTTCTTTTTACTGTGGACTGCATCTTCCTATTTCTTTGTATGTACAAGAACTTTTATTGTTATGAACATTATAAATGATACGTTCTAGAGACTTGGAATTGTTATCTTGCTTCCTAAAGTGCTGATTCTTATTCAAGTAGGCAGTTAATTTGGCTAGATTCAAACTCCAGACTCTATGCTTGCTGTGGTTGGTAGCAGCTGAAATCTCTGCTCAGTTTTTAAAAATCTTTAACAGTTCCATCCTGGCTGGGCTCCTTTAAAACCTCTTTCAGATACATGGAGCTCAGAGGTCAGCCAAGGATTTATATGTCATTTATTTGCAAATTTTGGAATCTCCTGTCCTTCTTGCAATTTCCTCATTTCTATTATTTCCCCCTATTTTCAGCTTTTATGACAGCACTAAACTCCATCCTCTTGACTTTCAAGCCAGTAAGACTGTGTTTTTCTTCTTGAATTATAGCCACTCTGCCTCTCATAGTCTGAGAAGTACTTCCAGGCCAGAAATTACACACACATAAATCTCAACTGTTGAAGTTCCCTTCTTTCAAGATCAGCTACCCTCTAGCTTCTGCCTGCTTTCATTCTCAGTGCCTTCAAATAGTTGGAGTTTTGTGGGGGTTTTTTGTTTGTTTGTTTTTAGTTTTTTTTTACATTTTGTCCAGAGTTTGTTATTATTGTCTTCAGGAGAGAGAGTCTTTTATAAGCTGCTCCACCATTACCATAAAAGTAATACTTGCTATTGTATTACCTTTATCAAAATAGAAAATATTTGCTACTAATATGTTCATTTTAATTGCTCCTTCCCAGAAAGTCTTAAGTGATTATTTTTTAAAACATTCTTTGCTCTTTTTCTTCTTCAATTGAGATAATAAGACAGAATTAAATGAGTTTTGAATTGCATAATGCCTTCAGAATAGTATACAAATAATTACAATATATGTTATAAATGTAACAAGATAAGTAAAAAGAAAAACTATAGAAAATCAGAGGAAGAAGAGATCAGAAGTGATTTCCTACAGGACATTACGTTTTAGCTAGTTGTTAAAGGGTGACAAGAATTTAATAGCAGAGCCTAGAGGAGAATATTCTAGAAGGAACATTGTAAGAAATGCAAAAAAGTGCTAGGTGAGGCTCAAGTCTTACTGATAATATGTATAATTTATGACTTAAAATCAATACTTAAAAGTTCATGGCATGAACATACTGCTGTACACAATAACATGGTGAATCTCACAACCAGTTTTGAAAGAAAAAAGCCAGATACAAAAGAATACATACTGTAATAATCTATATAAAGTTTGAAAACAAAAACAATAGGTGGCAATAGAATTCAGAATGCTGGCTGCCTTTGAGTTGTGGTAGTGACTGGGAGGGAGCACACAAGGGGCTTCTGGTGTCTGTAATGCTCTGCTCCTTGCTCTGGATACTAGTTACCCACAGTGGTCACTTGATAACAATTGATCACTTGTGCCTTTTAAAAAATGAATATTGTGGCTGGGCATGGTTGCTCACACTTGTAATCCCAGCACTTTGGAAGGCTGAGATGGGAGGATCACTTGAGCCTAGGAGTTTAAGACTAGCCTGGACACCATGGTGAAACCTAATCTCTACACAAAATACAAAAATTACCCAGGCCTGGTGGTGTGCACCTGTAGTTCCAGCTGCTCAAGAGGCTGAGGTAGGAGGATTGCTTGAGCCCAGGAGGTCGAGGCTGTAGTGAGCTGTGATTACACCACTGCACCCCAGCCTGGGCAACAGAGCAAGACCTTGTCTCAAAAAAAAAAAAAAAAAATGTTGTACTTCAATAAAATGTTTACATGGAAAAAAACCCATTCCTGGTGTGAAAAATAATTTATGGAGTGCATCTCCATATATTAATTCATTAATTCCTCACAATAGCCTTATGGAAGAACAGTGATGGTGAATTTTATATAAAATAGGATTTTATAAATTCAAAGTATCATGATATAGAAACCAGGTCTGTCTGTCACTCAGGCTGGAATGTAGTGGCATAATCATAGCTCACTGTAGCCTTAAACTCCTGGGCTCAAGCAATCCTCTCACCTCACTCAGCCTCCCAAGTAGCTGAGATTACAGGTGCATGCCCAGATAATTTTTTTTATTTTTTGTGGAGCCTGGATCTCACTATGTGGCTTAGTCTGGTCTCGAACTCCTGGCCTTAAGCAATCCTCCCACATCACCCTCCCAAAGCACTGGGATTGCAGGCATGAGCCGCTGCACCTAGCCAAATTCTGGCTTTATACATAAAGTTTGAAATAATTCAAATTTGAGTGAATTATATACACACACACACACACACACACACACACACACACATACACATATATAGTGAATTATATATGTGTGTGTGTGTGTCCTGTATTATTTAGGATATGAGCTCTGAAAATGTAGAAAATAACAATAGATTAAATACAACCATAATTAACAGTTTGAGCATAGAAGTTTGTGGCTCGTCTGGCAGTTCCACAATGTCAGGTCCATACACACTTTCCATCTGACTGCTCTGACCTCCTGGACAGGCATCTTGTGATCTCAGGTGGCTACTCGGCTCCCACCATCATGTCTTTATTTCAGTCAGTAGAGTCAGTAGGTTCCTATACCACTGGCCAGAACCTTGTCTGAAAGCCACAGAAAGCTGCAAGGCAGTCTGGGAGATGTAATTTCTGGATGTCAGCCAGCAGTCTTTGCCATACCTGCCATTCTTTGCCTGTCTTGAATTATGTGAGTTCAGAATTATGAAATGCTTCCAGAAGCAGATCCTTTACATAAAAATTACTTGCCCTGTGGATAAGAGGATTCCTATTTTACAGAAGATAAAACTGAGACTCAGAGAAGTTAAATAACATACACTCTGCACATTGCTAATTAAGTGACAGAGCTAGGAATCCAGTCCAGTGCTCCAAGCCCAAGATTCTTGCCTTTATTATAGATGCCTCCCCAGGGAATTTTCTTCTGTCTCCAAGAATGCTGGTAAACCTGACCAAGAGGAAGTGAGACTCCTACTATATTTAAGTGGCACCAAGAAAGACCTGAGAAAGCTGGCAGAGTGGTAGGACATAGGGTAGAGCCGGTGACCTAAGCTGTGCTTGGTGAAAGCATCAGAAACTAAGAAAGTGCAGTAAAAAAACAACAAAAAACAAACAAAAAAGCCCCACTGGGCCATGAAGCAGTGACATGCATTTTTCATTCTGCCTCTGAAATTGATAAACTGTATGCTTTGGCTATTTTTCCTTTCTGCTTCTTAGTTTTTCTCTTCCATAACATGGGGTTGAAGGTAGGGAGGGATGGCCTTATCTTCAACTAAGTAAGCAAGCCCTGATGGAGGATGTTTCTCAAGATCTCAAGACAGTCAGGAGAGCCTAAAAACTTTAACAAGGACTGCATACCTCAACAGAGGCTTACCCCCATCCAAGCCCTCAGGTAACAGAAAGGTAGAAAAAAACCCAGAATGCCCAGTTCTCACATGTTGCTGGGAGAGATCACACACTGGTACCAGATAATGGGAGAGGAGATTCTACATCACAGCAAGTAGAATGTCTGGACAGAGCTACCCAAGTATGCACAAGAGAAAAAGAAATGATATGGTCACTATATGGATTTCCTGTGGTCTTTGTATTTTCTCCAAGTCAGTATTTCACCCACAGCTAACGAAAGCAAGGGAGGGGAAATGGAAGGGAGAATTAGGGGCTGCAAAAGACAAAGCCTAACCTAGAAAAAACATAAATGAAGGAGCAGAAGGAATTTTCTCACAATTACTTCACATTATACTACAACTTAAAGAGAACATAAATTAATTTAAACTAGAGCTCAAACATGAGATGATAAAATAGCAGAATAAAAAAGGGATATAAGGGATATATATCCTTGCAGATATAAGGAAACAAATTGAATACCAGAATACTTTATGGAACTCATAAATAAACTATAAATACAATGAACATAACAAACACTGCTGAATATTAAAATACTGACATAGAGAAAAGACTTTAAGTACAGTAAATGCAGAAGAAAAAGACAAAGGAGGTTAATTAGAAGCTAATAGATATACCTATTAGTTTGGTACAAACTATAACAAAGAAATCCAAAAATATAATGACTTAAATAAATTAGTGTATTTCTCATTCTCAAAACAGTCCACAAGTGAGAAGTCCAAGGCTGGCAGGACAGCTCTGCTCTACACAGTCATTCAAGATACGATTTCTTTCATCTTGATCTCCATCATCTCCTCATTACAGTAGTTACAGGACATTCTAATCCCAGTGGTGGAAGCTGGCTCCTCTCCACACCCACATTTCAGCCCTTAGGAAGGATGATGATAGTACTGCCAAGCACTCTGAGGACATGACCCAGAGGTTACACAGATCACTTCTGCTTACATCTTATTGGCTGGAATTTGGTCACTGGTCCACATTTAGCCACAGGGGATGCTGGGAAATGTATTCTGTAAGTGGACAGACATGTACTCAGCTAAAACTCAGGATGTCCTATTCTAAAAGGAACCAAGTACCACAATATGAAAGATAAGGATGAGCCAACATTTAAGGATATTTGGTGTCCCTAAACCAGAGAACCCAGAAAATGAAAGAGAAAGGGTATTCGATAATATAATGTAAGAAAATTTTCTCAAAGTCAAGGAAGAACTGAGTCTACAGGTAAAAAGAAAACATCAAATCCCAGGAAAATTTGATTTTGAATATTTAACATACAAATATATTTTAGTTAAATATTTGGATTTCAAAGACAAAGAATGCTTCAGACATCCAGATGAGAAGAAAGTAAATCACCAACCAGGGGTGGAAAAGCAGATGGCTGTCAGACTTCACAATAATTATCATTGTGGAAGAAAATGGTGCAATATCTACAAAATTTGGAGAAAAGAAAGGATGACCCCAGATGTAATTCAAGTATGACTTGCTTTAATTCTAGTAAAGTACACATGAACACTTGTTGGGAAAAACTACTTGATAACCAAAGCTAGCCAATTAAGAGATCAATAAAAGAGCTCAAGCAGAGAAGCCATGACAAATGAACTATTTGTGAGCACTGGACCCATTTATATGTAGAGCTAATATTAAACAATCATAGAATCATGGTACCAAAACAGAATGTGAACATTATAAATCTGGATGGTGCAAAAATTAAGATACAATCAAGATTGGGGAGGTGAGGGAGTGGAGATCAGGGCATCAAGAGAGTTCTAATTTTCTCACCATTTGAAGCTAAGATATAGTATTCAAAATAAAATCGTGGTAAATAGATCTAAACATTTTTCAGAGTCAACTTTATTTAACTCTAGAGCAGGGGTACACAAACTACTGCTTGAGGGCAGGCCACCTGTTTTTGTAAATAAAGTTTTTGTCCATTTGGGCTGCTATAACAAAAATACGATAAACTGGGTGGTTTATAAACAACAGAAATTTATTTCTCACAGTTTCGGAAGCTGAGAAGTCCAAAATCAAGCTGCTGGCAGATTTGGTGTCTGGTGAGGACCTGTTTCCTGGTTCATAGATGGCGCCTTTTCTCTGTGTCCTCACATGGTGGAGGGGACATAGCAGCTCTCTGGGGTCTCTTTTTATAATCCCATTCATGACGATTCCATCCTCATGATCAAACCACCTTCCAAAGGCCCCATCTCTTAAAAGTATCATATTGGTGATTAAGTTTCAACATGTGAATTTAGGAGGGACACTAACATTCAGACCACAGCTTCACTCATTTATTTACAAATTGTCTGCCTGCTGCTTTTAACTACAAAACAACAAATCTGAACAGAGCCTTCATGCCTAAAATATTTGTAATTTGGCCCTTTAAGGAAAAATTTGCCAGCCCTTGCAGAGGAATCATTTTTAATTCAGAGAAATCTTGTGGTAAAGAAATATTTATTTGAAGTTTAATAATGTGTTAGGTTTAATTCAGCCTTTTTTCCTCATGTAAAATTAATAACATAAGTCCTATTTTTTATACAAGGATATATCATTCTAAAGATGTCAGGGACGATGGATCACCTGATGATATTTGGCATGATCTCTTAAACTTTTGTCTTTTGTATTTCTACACTGCTTGAAATCTTTATAATGGGCATACATCATTTTTACCAAAATAATAAAATAGAATGGTTTTTCTGTTTGAAAACACTGGAAGCAAATATGCCAAAATATTAACAATAGTTAATTCTGGCTGATGGGAATATGATTGCTGTTTTCTTCTTTAAGCTTTTCTATATTTTTTACATTTTCAAAAATTTTTGGCAGGGTGCAGTGGTTCACACCTGTAATCCCAACACTTTGGGAGGCCAAGGCAGTAGAATGGCTTGAGCTCAGGAGTTCAAGACTAGCCTGGGCAACATAGCGAAACCCTGTCTCTACAAAAAATACAAAAAATTAACCAGGTGTGTTGGTGCACACCTGTGGTCCCAGCTACCTGGGAGGCTGAGGTGGGAGGATCATCTGAGCTCAGGAGGTGAAGGCTGCAATGAGCTGTGATCGTGCCACTGAACTCCAGCCTGGGTGACAGAGTAAGGCCCTGTCTGAAAAAAAATTTTTAAGCTATTATAGAAGATTTAGCATCAAGTGATAAAGTTCTGAATTCCAGTTGAGGAAATAATAATGAGAAACTAGCTAGAAGGGACATTGTTCTATTTATAATATGATTTATATTATATCATATTATACAAACTACAAAGTGTGGTTGCAGAATAAAATATAATAAAAAACATGACAAAAAGAAGAAGCCACAGCAGATGATATTTGAATCCTTTCAGGCGATCAGCACATTCATAAAGCTGGTTTCTTTAATTTGCATCAGTCTCAATCTACTGTTCCAGTCTCATTCCCCCATCCTACCCTCCTTCTCATACCCATACCCTATACTCCAGTCACATAGAACTCCTTCTCGTCAGTGAAATCTTCATGCATGAAATATGCTGTTTTGCACCATTGCTACCACTTTTACTACCTATAACTGCATCCTCTTCTCCACCTGATATAATTTAGTGCTTTCTTTAAGATGCAATTTAAATGTCACTTACTGCAGTACATCTTAACTTTGGCTATGCATCAGAATCACCTGGGGAGCTTTCTAGAAATACTGAGGCCCAGGCCCCAGCCTACCTATTCTGAGTTAATTGCCCAGGGTTGGGTCCCAGGCGGCAGTATTTTTAAAAAGCTCCCTGAGTGATTCTAATATACAGCCAGGGCTGAGAGTCGCTGCAAAGCCTTCTGCAATACAAGCAGGCAGAGTTAATTACTCCCTCTTCTATACTCCTGCAGCCCTTAGCTTTTCCATTGCTCATGAAATTTAATGCTCAGCGTGTTAAAGTTAGTGTTATATAGTAAGTGCTCAGTAAATGCTGAAGGTTGTTTCATTCCTTCACCCTCCAACCAAGCATACGCAGAAGTGATTATCCTTACCATGGAAGAGGACAGCAGAGTGGACAGATGTTTCCTATCCAGTGACACTATCTGAGGGATTTATTTCTGTCAACGAAAACACTACCTTCCATTCTCCAACACATACACACACACACACGTGCACACACACACACTACACACACAGTCACCTCACTGCCTTTTCAGCATAGTTCTTCGGTCTGGTTTTTACATTGTTTAGATTGATGCAATTGAAAGAATTAAAGCAGTGTGATGAATGTGCTGATTGCCTGACAGAGTCTGAACATCACTTGCCTACTGTCCTCTCCTTTGTGTCATCCTTTAGGTTGTGTTTTATGTTCGATCCTGCTACTTTAGCTTGCCAGAGCAGGTTGTCAGGTGTTCTTTGTCAAAGGCTTTCAGAAAATCCGGATAAATTATCCTCTGTGTCCTGAAACTGCCAAACCTATATTTTACATCATCACAGTGCTTGACAGTTTTATTTAAGTTGAATCTTTCTCTCTTCCTCTGATTTACCTTTGTCTCACTGACCTTTATATCAATCAGACAAGTGGAGACCCTGCCACTTTTGATAATGAATATTCTCAGCTATGTACATGCCTGCTAGAGCACAGTGCATTGGATATCTCAGCCTCACTGATTAGGAGGAGATCCTGGAAGCTACTCATGTCTGGAGATGAGGTGGGGAGAGGAGAGCTGAGGATAAGGGCAAGAAACCAATGTGGATCAGGAAGACCAGAGTCTCATAATAAATAAATCTTCTTATGAGTCCTGCACTCTCATTAAGGCGAGGCTGGTAGCACCTCCCTTTCCCCTTCTGACTCACCTGGGGAGAAGCAGATTGCACTAACAGTCTACTCTTTCCTATTCAAAATACTATTTTTATTTATTTACCAAACATCATCAAAGTGTTTGATGTTCATGGTGTTACCACATCCTGGCAGTGGGGGCCCTAACCCTTTGTCCAGACATTTCTCAGCTAATAGATACTTATTTTGTAAAGTGATTTTCTCCCTCTGGTCTTGATGAAGCTTTCCCTTTCTTTTTCCTTAAAGTCACTATGACCTTAATGGCAATAAGGTATTGTGCAACCGAGTCCAATGGCAAATTTTACCAATGTAAAATCAGATTAATTTCAGAATTGAATAATCTGTGCATATCTAGTATACTGCATGGCCTGGAACAAATTACTAATCTTTCTGTCTTGAGTTCTTTATTAGTTAAATAGCAAACTGTTACCTAGTTCCCTTGGAAGTTATGTAAATTAATTAATGTTTGGAAAATGACTTGAAAATTCAGTCTATAAATACCAAACTATAAATACCAAAGTTGCATTTTCCCTGCTGAGAGAACCCAGGTAATTCATAAACTCCTACGATAAAGGTAAAAATAGTATAGTTGGACTATACAATCAAATGTGATTTATATGCAATATATGTAATCTTTAAAATCTAGAAACCATTTAATAGAAACAATTCATATTTTGTAACTGTAATAAAAGCATTTTATGACTTTAGGAAAAGTAATTATCTTCTCTAACTGATCTAGATATTGTGTCTTTGTAACCATCTCTGAGATCTGCAAAAGAATCTACCCAGAATTAATATTGATTGACATGTTTATCTTTTAAGTCTTCCAGGTTTTTTGTTTTAACATTAACACTCTAACATTTATTTCCTGGGAAATTTTTTGGTACAAAACTTTGCTGTATTCAAAACCTCCTCTGTCAAGATTTAGCATTTGTATATTGTAGTCATTAAAATTGAACAAAATCTTAATAGTTCTTTTATTAACTACTATGTTGACTTTATATAGTGGAAATCACAACTTGTTAATTGGATTTAATTAACTATTTTAAATTACACAAACTCCTGATGGTAGTAGACAATAGCACAGGGTATTCATGAGCAATAAAATTGGAGCTGATATTGCTACTTTATTAAAACTTAATGCAACTATTCATAACTTTATTTATTGTTTACAAGAAGAAAACTGTTCACTGTGAAGGCAAAAATGTTTGCTGAAACAAATTTTTTATTATCTAGGTAAAGGTTTCGAAGTTAATCAAAGGGTCTAACATATCCAACCTCACGGTTCTGCCATCTTCTCATCGCACAGATCCCTATTTCACTCCTATACCAGTCTTACAAGCAGATGCCCACAAAGGTTAGTGATTCAATAGCCATTTTATGTGTTTAGGAATGTAAAAGAAAGAGCATTGAGGTAGGATCGGAGGCCTGAATTTGGACTCTGGCTCAGCCACTAATTCTCCTGGGTGGCCTCAGACAAGTCAGGTCCTCACTCTGGTCTGAGTTTCCTGCTCTGTAAATCAAAAGGTTGGACAAGACGATCACTAGAGTCCCTTCCACCTGTAAAATTCATCATTCTATGGATTTAATATTGATTTAGATGGTCTTATTACCTATTAAAATGATCATTGTGTTTATGTGATAGCATTAGAATTTATTAAGTTTCTGAGCAGATCATTTTTGATATATTATTCTGGTAGCATTTTAAAAATTTATTTCAATACCCTATTATAAGGAAATATGAAGCCCGAATTAATGTAATTAGTGTTTAAACTATGCATGTTTTAGTCTAAACTCTAGTCTTGTGAAACCAGTGGATTTTGTTTTTAAGCAAAGGATTTCATCTTTATCTCAGTATCTCTAGCACCTAGAACCATATCCAGCATTTTGTAGATACTAAGTGTAGATTGAGTGAATAAGAAAATGAAAGAATAAGCAAGCGAGTGACCAAATACTGAATGTCTTAAGTGTAACCATCTCTACTGTTCCCTGCTATTTAATTTAATTGACCAAAGTGTTAAAGAATGCCTAAGTGGATCCCTTTCCTATCTCAAATATAACTTAGTGAGACGGTCTTTAATTACTCCTTATCTCGCCTTCTATCTGTTGTCTGGAATTTTTAGGACCCAAAGCTGGTTCCCAAAGGTTCTTCTGCCACCTGGAAATTCAAAGTCCTCCAGCTTCTAGCTACTGCATCCTCTGTCTGCTGGTGGTAGATAACCTGAGATCATTATAAATCTCTGGATTTGTTAAGCTTCTCACAACTTTCCTGGTTATAAACCATTGTTCAGCAATCTTTGTGACATATGCTTTCTAGTTAGCTTATGTAATATTTACTTCCTGGGAATACTGAATAACACCAGCAGAGTGTTCCCATTTCTTGCTTTAATACCATCTTATATTCTTCCTGAACCAAATTAGGATGAATGAAATAGTGAATGAATGAATGAATCGATATATCTGTCTGTCTGTCTGTCTATCTATCTATCTATCTATCTGCTCTGCTTTAGCAATAGAGACAATAAAAAAAAGCCACAAAATAAAAGTAAATCTAGAATTTTGGCAACTTCATCCAGAAAAAAAATCACATTTTCATTTCTAAATTATCTTCATGAGAACACATGGCCTACTGTCATATTAGGGATTAATAAATTAATCGGCATATATTTATTGAGTACTTGCAATATGTCTGGTATTGTGCAAGATACTATGAATGTCAGGAAGCCACAAGCCACAGAAATATAAATACAGTGTCTATATTTTTTTAGGTGTTTCTGATGCCCTTAAATGTTGTTTTAGCCTCACCCCAGATCTACACAGGTCCAGAATGAGGTGAAAGACTAATAACATGCAGAAGAGAGAATCATTTTGAAAAATGAACTTCAAACTTCCCTACTTTTTCTTGAATACCTGGCTAAATCCAAAAAAGAAAGCTTTGCCCCACCCCTCCAAATGGTTAAGAATACAAGTTTTACATTACATAGACCAAATTTCAGTTTGGCTCTGTGACTTGAGGCAAATTGCTCTCTGATCTTAGAAGAAACTCTGAACTCTATGAACAAGGTGTGCTTGATCTGGCCCTCACCTACATCTCCATTTCTCATCTCACTCAGCTCTCTCTATACTTAGCCACCTAGGCCTTCGCTCTCATCTCTCATCTTTATCAGGCCAAGCACATTTGCAGATCACAAGTGCCTTTTCCTCTGCCAGTAAAGGTCACTTCCTCAAGCACCTGTCCTTTTCCTTCAGAGATTATCACAATTTATCATAATATATTTATTTTAAATCTATTTAATATCTTCTTTACCACTTGAGGCTCCATGAGGTCTTTTTGGTTCACCACTGCATCCCCAGCCCCCAGAATAGTTGTTGACACATAATAGGCACTTTATTAGTTAAACGAATGACAGAATGAATGAACTTCCAACTCTTAATCTATTCAACAGGAAAGTAAGGGTGGATTTAATAAAACATGGTGTTTTATTAAACATGGATGAGGATTTAATAAAACAATGGTGTTAAAGGATAACTTTCAAAAACAGCTAAAATCATGACTCTCATACAAACATAAAATGAACACAGGTCAAAGATTTTTATTTAATTCATCAGTTAACAACCAGTTCAAAAGAAAATTTGCAAATGGGTGCAAAACTGGCTTTTCAGGGAGTGGTCCTTCCATGTGTAAGAATTTAAATTTGCATGTGTATAAACAATAATTAGTGACATTCTTATCAGATTTCTACAAATGAACCTTAATCTTTACAGAATTATAAAATGGACAATTAAAAACAAAGATGCAGAGTGGCTCACACCTGGCACAGTGGCTCACACCTATAATCTCAGCACCTTGGGAGGCCAAGGCAGGAAGATTGCTTGAAACCGGGAGTTCAAGACTAGCCTGGACAATATAGCAAGACCTAGTCTCTACATTAAAACAAAAAAAGCCAGACACGATGGTGCTATTCCAATAGTTTAAGCTACCAAGGATAAGGCAGGAGGATCACTTTAGCCCAGGTATTCAAGGGTGCAGTGAGCTATGATGGTGCCACTGCACTCCAACCTGATCAACAGAATGAGACCCTGTCTCTAAAAAAGCAAAACAAAACAAAGATGCATACAGAGTCCTGTAGGACTGTAGGTCAGATAATCTTCAGAGATTCCAGCATTTCAATGAAAAGATACTCAGTAATCTCTTCTGCTTATTCGAAAATCTTAATTTTTTCCTTCCAATAGTAGATGGGCACATATATGTGTTTGTCTGAAATTAGGATAATTGTTTCAACCAGCACCAAAGCAAGGGTTGAAATCGTGCTTATAGTCTTCAGAATTCTCAGAAAATGAAACTGACTCTTGAAATGAAAAATATATTAAATTATAGGGAGACCTGTTTTTCACATCTGCAAAACAGGCAGAGTTCTTGGAAATGAAATTTGATATTTATAGGTGGAAAATATTTGTGAGGACAAAGAATTAGTCTTACAAGATTTTTAAAGTAGTTCAATCTAGTGTTATAAAAATTAAAACCTGAAGTACTAATTTCAAAAAGGTCCTAAAGTGTTATACTCTGGATCAGTAATTCTTAAGTGTTAAGAGTACAAAAGATTAACCTGGAGTGCTTATTTAACGTGTATGTTACTGGGCCCCAATTCTAGTGGTTCTCTAACTTCAGCGCACATGAGTATCTCCTGGAGCCTTCAATAATGCAGATTCCCAGGCCCTGTCCTCAGAAGTTTGGACAGGTTGAGTTGGGGCCCAGGCATCTCCGCTTTTAATAACAAATTCTTCCCCTAAATGATTCTTCAGTAAGTAAACTGAAGATTTCTCTTTGAAATCAGTGTTTTACAAGTGAACTATTTTTCAGCTCTCCAACCCTTCAGTGATCATTCTACTGAATTCCTATAACACTAGACTAACATTCTTAATAGTAATATAGTATAGAGGTCATAAGGTAAATAGAAATAGCATTGGTCCCTCTTAGAAGGGACCAAGTTGTGTGCCAAATTCTTCAACTTAGGCCAACTTGAATACACAGTTTGTATTCTAGGATTTTGTTGAGACCCAGAGCTCTTTACTTACTTTCTATTATGTAAAAGAGCAACAAGAAACTGAAGCCCTACCACAAACTTATTGCAAGTAGTCCCCAAGTTTCTAGGTTTCTGGCTTCAACACAGTAGATCCACCTTAACAAAAGTTTTCCCTCTAACAGCAGGCTTGGGTCAATCATTCACTGACTTATTCATTTGTTTACTTATTTAATGATGTCTCTTATCCTTTAAAAGATTTGGCACCAGCCATGCTAACACAGTATGAATGCTAGGAATTGTAAATTAGTTACATTAATACTAACCATTTTGCCCAGTTGTATTAAAATAACCTATCTGAGCATTAATATTTCTGGTGATATGAGAAATGTCTAAAAATAACTCCTTATTTTATAAAGCATGACTGATTATACAACAGGGGCATGGTTTCAAGTACACAGATTTCCTTCTTTTGGAACAAAGGATCTCCTTAGTTATTAAGAATCTGTGCCTGATTTCTCTGAATTTTAAAAAGAGTAATAATATTACCAATGATTGAAAATATCATAAGTATAAAGAAGTTTTAGTTTGCCTTGAAATTATATTTCCACCTTAAAATGAAATTACTTTAGTGCAATTTTATTTCATATTACTGCCATTGGAAATGACATTTTTCCTTGGGTTAGAATATTACATTTAAATGAATGTGTACTGTAGCTATTTTTTTATGCAAAGGATTAAGGCACTAGATGTACCCTCACAAATAAGATGATGAATGGAGTAAGTTACACTTGTGAAATTTATAGAGCTCAGACTTTGTGGAATTGCTTGGAATTAAACTCACATTTTATTAATGTTTCTTTTTAGGGATTTTAAGTATGATAGAACGAGGGCTGATTCCACCAACAGCAAGGATTACCTTTCAGAATCCACCCATTACACCCAGAACAGCTCCTCTGCATAGTTTTGATGAAGCACGTAAGATTCCAACTGTAGGTAAGACACTCATGCATCTCAGTTCAGTTGGGGACACACAGAAATTATCTCTGCCCCAGATCTAGCCTTCTAGTAGCCAACTTTTGTCCTCAGTAATAGGACAAGATGAAAGTTGTAATCATCCTGAGTTTCACTACATTCCCACAGTCAGCTATTTCTTCTATAATTCTATTTACAATATATTTCCGTTTCACTTTGGGCACTATCAGTTTTCATTCTTCTGGTGTACTTTTAACCTCCTTAACCAACTCTGTCTTTCATTTGTACATTTTTTGTGAAAAAAAATGATGTGGATTTATCACTGGGAGTCAAAGAGGCAATACTACTACATTCTTTAGTCTGTATGCAAACTCAAAAACAGATGCACAGTGACCAATGACTGACAGACTTTGAATGGAATGACTTGAATGGTCACTGACCTTGATATGCATCTGTCACTTATGTAGTGATTTGTGGAATAGAGTTCTAGCAGCAAATTTATATTTTATGCAATTACAATTTTATGGTAACTGGAATTTGAACTATGTTGGGGTACTGATGTTATTTAACTAAACTGTAATACTAGAATTTGTACTAGAATATATAGTTATAATAACTATATAATATCTATATATAGTTATTATATATAGTTATATAGTTATAATATTATATAGTCCAAAGTGAAGGCTATCTTTACATTAAGTGTGAATGTTCTAAATACACCAATTAAAAGACAGAGATTGTCAGATTGGATAAATAAGCAAGACCCAACTGTATGTGGTCTCTAAGAATTGCAATTTAAATGTCAAGACAGATAGGTTAAAATAGGAGTAGGGTGAGAAGTGACAAATCTTTCTATAGAAGAATTCCAAATAATGTATTTATTTTTATTTATTTGTTTTTGAGATGGAGTTTCACTCTTGTTGCCCAGGCTAGAGTGCAATGGCGCAATCTTGGCTCACTGCAACCTCTGCCTCCTGGATTCAAGCGATTCTCCTGCCTCAGCCTCCCAAGTACCTGTGATTACAGGCACCCATCACCACGCCTGATTAATTTTTTGTATTTTTAGTAGAGATGAGGTTTCACCGTGTTGGCCAGGCTGGTCTCAAACTCCTGACCTCAGGTGATCCACCCGCCTTGGCCTACCAAAGTGCTGGGATTACAGCCATGAGCCAACGCGCCCAGCCCCAAATAATTTAAACAGTTACCTCCTCCTCCAGGAAATGGAGCTTATTTATCCACCCCTCCCTTCTCTTTGAATATGAGTTAGATTTAGTGATTCACATCCAAAATAGAGTACGGAAAGAAGAAAAACAGAAAATTCGCAATGGAGAAACCTGCAAACCCTGCCTTAACCAAATGACCAAGGATAATATCATTAGTCATAATTCATGTTGATATAATGTGCCCCCTAATATGACACGATGAGGAAGGACTTCACCTTTATGTTATTCTGCCCCAACAACCTATAACTACAGAAAAACTATGAGAAAAACATCAGACAAACCCAAATTTCAGGCATTCTACAAAATACCTGACCATACTCCTCAATACTGTCATGGTCATGAAAACAGGGAAAGACTGACAAACTGTCACAGACCAGAGGAGCCTAAGGAGACATGATGACTAAATACAATGAGATATCCTGGAAAAGATCCTGGAACAGTAAGAAGACAAGAGTGTAAAAACTAGTAAAATCTGAATGAAGTCTTGAGTTTAGTTAATAATAATGTATCAATGATGGTTTCTTGCTTTTGACAAATGGACCGTGGTAATGGAATATGTTAACATTAAGGGAAACTGAATGAAGGTATACAGGACCGTTCTAGATCATCTTTGCAACTTTTCTGTATCTAAAATTATTCCAAAATAAGAAGTTTATATATTTTTAATTCAAAAATAAATTATAGGACTAGACACAAATTAAATGTAAATTAAAAATTAATAAAAAGGAGAAAGATGGGAAAAGATACCATACAAACAATAATGAAAAGAAAGCTGGAATGGCTCTATTACTATCAGATGAAGACACATTAACAGGAATAAAGAGGCACATTAATGATAAAAGGATCAATCCAGCAAGAAGACATACATTCCTAAATGTGTATTTACTTAAAAACAGAAATATAAAATACATGAAGCAAAAATTAATAAAACAGAAATAATAAATCCAGAATTATATCTCACAATAATCAATAGAACTAGTAACCCCCCCAAAAAAATACTATAGAACAGTGGTCCCCAACCTTTTTGACACCAGGGACCAGTTTTCTGGGAAATAATTTTTCCACAGACAAGAGGTGGGGAGGAATAGTTTCAGGATGGAACTGTTCCACCTCAGATAATCAGGCATTCGATTCTCATAAGGAGCATGCAACCTAGATCCCTCATATGTGCAGTTCACAATAGGGTTCTTGCTCCTATGAAAATCTAATGCTGCTGCTGATCTGACAGGAGGCATGAACTCAGATGGTAATGCTTGCTCACCTGCCACTTGCCTCCTGTTGTGTAGCTCAGTTCCTAATGGGCCACAGTACCCAGTCTGTGGCCTGTGGGTTAGGGACCCCTGCTATAGAAGACTATGATAGAACAGTATTTTAGGCCATGTAGACCATTATAGAGCATTAAAACACAACAGAACATGCATTTACTTCAAATGTACATGGAACATTCACCAAAATAGACCATATTCTGGACCATAAAACAAATATTAACAAATTTAAAATAGTTAAAATCTTACACATTATGTTCTCTGACCTTAACAGAATTAAACTAAAAAGTAGAAAATCCCCCAAATGCAAAAACACACTTCTAAATAACCCGTGGATCAAAGAGGAAGTCACAAGGATATTAAAAAAATATTTTGAATTAAATGGGAATGACCACACAACATATTGAAGTTTGTAAGATGCAGCTAAAGTAGTGCTTAAGAAAAATTTTTAGCATTAAATACTTTTATTAGAAAAGAAGAAATATCTCAGATTAATGATCTAAACTCCCACTCTAAAAAACCAGAAAAAGAAAAGCAAATTATACCCAAGCAAGCAGCAGATGGAAATAATAGAGACAAAAGTAGAAGTCAGTGAAATGGAAAATAGAAAAAAAAAAAAAAGGAATTCAGTGAAACCAAACTGTGTTTCATGGAACATTTTATAAAATTGGTAAGCCTCTAGCCAGACTAACCAAGATTAAAAGAGAGAAGGCACAAATGACCAGTATCAGGAACAAAAGAAGAGACATCATTACAGATCCTATAGACATTTAAAAGATGATAAGAGAACATTATAAACAACTTTATGCCTATAATGTTGACAGCTTATATTGATGGACAAATTCTTTGAAAGACAGATACTACCTAAGCTCACTCCAGAAGAAATAGATCACCTGATTAGTCCTATATTTATTAAAGAAATTGACTTAGTACTTAAAAACATTGTAAGAAAAAAAATGATACCATATGGCATCACTGGTGAATTCTACCAAACAATTAAAAAAGAAATATTATCAATGTTGCAGAAATTCTTCCTGAAAAATAGAATAGAAAGAAACACTTCCCAGATAATTTTATGAAGCTATCATCACCCTGACACCACAACCAAAGACTTTAGAAAAAAACTACAGCCCAGTATTCTTTGTGAAAATAGATACAAAAGTCCTTCACAAAATATAGCAAATTGAATCTAGCGCTCTGTCTATATATATATAGATATATATTTATATATAGATATATAGATATTTTTATATATTTTATATATCTATATATTTATATATAGATATATATGTTTATATAGAGAGAGAGAGATTATGTATTTTATATATATTACATCATGACCATGTGGGGTTTATCCTAGGAATGCAAGGCTGTTTCAACATTTAAATATCAATCATTGTAAGTCACCATATGAATAGACTGAAGAAGAAAAACTATATAACCATCTCAATTTAAAAAAAATCAACATCCATTTGTATCAAAAGCTCTAAGAAAATTAAGAATCAAGGGAACTTCCTCAAACGGATAAAAGATGTCTACAACTAATATCACAATAGTGTTTGAATGAATGCTTTTCACCTAAGATCAGGAACAAGACATGGTTGTGCACTCTCACCACTTCTATTCAACATTGTACTGAAGTTCCTAGCCAATGCAGTGAGGTAAGAAAAAGAAACAAAAGACATGCAGATTGGAAAGGAAGAAATAAAACTCTCTTTGCAAACAGCACAATTACTGCATAGAAATTCGCAAGCCATCACACACACACACACACACACACACGCACACACACAAAAGCTACTAGAACTAACAAGGAAGTTCAGCAAGGTTTGAGGACACAAGATTAACATACAAAAATAAATTGAATTTCAATTTGTTAGAAATGAACAATTGGAAATCAAATATTAAAAAAATACCATTAACATAACAACAAATATTAAATACTTAGGTATAAAGCTAACAAATATTTGCAAACCTATGGATGCTGGATGCTATAAAACACTAATGAAAAAATTAAAAAAAGACCTAAGTAAACTAGAAAGATTAGCCATGTTCATAGATTAGAAGACTCAATATTTTTGTAATTAATTTTCCCCAAATTGATCTATAAATTCAATGCAGTCCCAATCAGGATCTCAGTAAGATTTTTTGTAGAGATTGAAAAGCTGATTCTAAAGTTTGTGGAAAGGGCAAGGAACTACAATAGCTAGTACAATTGTGAAAAAGGAAAACAGCATTGGAGGACTCTTGTTATCTGAGTTAATATAAAGCTACAGTAATCAGGACCGTGTGGTATTGGCAAAAGGATAAACACAGAGATCAATGGAACAGAATAAAGAGTACAGAAATAGAACCACACATACTTGGTCAATTCATTTTTGACAAAGATGCAAAGGCAATTCAATGGAGAAGGCATAATTTTTTCAACAAATTGTGCTGGAAGAACTGGACATGTGTATAAAAGGGAAAAAAAGAACCTTAACCCATTCCTTGCACCATGTACAAAAATTAACCCAAAATGGTTTATAAAATTAAATATACAGCCTAATCTAGAAAACTTTTGGAAGAAAACAAAGGGGAAAATTTTTTGTGTTCTTGAGTTAGGCAAAGGTTTCTTACATACCACACCAAAGGCAAAATCCATAAAATGAAAAAATGGATACATTGGACTTCATCAAAATTAAACACTTATACTCTTTGAAACACAGTGTTAAGAAAATGAAAAGAAAAGCTATAGATTGGCCAGGCACAGTGGCTTATGCCTGTAATCCCACCACTTTGGGAGGCCAAGTTGGGTGGATCACTTGAGGTCAGGAGTTTGAGACCAACCTGGCCAACATGGTGAAACCCCATCTCTACTAAAAATACAAAAATTAGCCAGGCGTGGTGGTGGGTGCCTATAATCCCAGCTACTCGGGAGGCTGAGGCTTGAGTCCAGGAGGCAGAGGTTGCAGTGAGCCGAGATTGCGCCATTGCTCCAGCCTGGGCAACAAGAGCAAGACTCCATCTCAAAAAAAAAAAAAAAAAAAAAAAGGAAAGAAAGAAAAGCTATAGATTGAGAGTTAATATTTTAAAACAATAACTGATCATGTATTTTTATCCAGAACATATAAAGACTCTTAAAACTCAGTGATAAGAAACAACCCAATAACATAACAGACAAAAGACATGAGCAGACACTTTACCAAAGGAGATATATGGATAGTAAATAGATACATGAAAGCATGCTTAACATCATTAGTCATTAGAGAAATGCAAATTAAAACCACAGTGGGATACCACAACATGAGGATATGGAACAATTACAACTCTCATTCCTTGTTGGTAGGGATGCAAAATGGTACAAACACTTTGGAAAACAGTTTGGCAGTTATTTATAAAGTTAAACATGCATTTACTGTATGACCCAACAATCTCACTCCTAGTTATCTATTTACCCAAGATAAATGAAAACATATTTACACAAAAACCTGTATATGAAGGTTTGTAATATATGAATGTTGCTTTATTCATAATCACCAAAAACTGGAAACCACTCAGATGTCTCAGCTGATGAATTGAGGTACATCCATACAATGGAGTACAGCTTGCTCTAAAAAGGAACTAATTGCTGATACATGCAACAATACGGATGAATCCCAAATGCATTATGCGAAGTGAAAGAAGCCAAACTCAACAGGCTACACAACATATGATTCTATTTACGTGACATTTTTAGAAAATGAAACAATGAAGACAGAAAACAGATCAAGAGTTGCCTGGGGGTGGGGAGAGTAGTTGACTGTAAAAGGGGCATGCAGGAATTTTGGCAGGTATTGGAATTGTTTTTGTTTGTTTTTTTGAGAATGGAGTCTCGCTCTGTTGCCCAGGTTGGAGTGCAGTGGCGTGATCTCGGTTCACTACAACCTCCGCCTCCCAGGTTCAAGCAATTCTCCTGCCTCAGCCTCCCAAGTAGCTGGGACTACAGGCGCCCGCAACCACACCCAGCCAATTTTTCATATTTTCAGTAGAGATGGGGTTTCGCCATGTTGGCCAGGATGGTCTCAATCTTCTGACCTCGTGATCCACTCGCCTAGGCCTCCCACAGTGCTGGGATTACAGGTGTGAGCCACCGTGCCTAGCCTGGAATTGTTTTATATCTTGATTGTGGTGATGGTTATATGACTTACACATTTGCCAAAACTTATAAAAGTATACACTAAAAAAGGGTGAATTTTACCGTATGTAAGTAATAACTCAGTAAGTCTGACTTTTAGAAAGAATAATGGGGGAGGGACACCTGCTTGACATGAAAGGAAAGCATAGGGAGCTGTATGCAAAGCTGGAGAAGTGGAATTCTAAGGAGATGGCCTGTATGCATCAAACTAGAGATGCCAGGGCCCTCCCTGAAATACTGAATTAGAGTCTTGAAGTAGATATGCTGCACATCACTGAATTCATTTCTTTTGGCTGCTGTAGAATATTCCATTTTGTTTGTTTGTTTATTTTACTTTAAGTTCTGAGATACATGTGCTGAACGTGCAGGTTTGTTACATAGGTATTTATGTGCCATGGTGGTTTGCTGCACCTATCAACCCATCATTTAGGTTTTAAGATCTGCACGCATTAGGTATTTGTCCTAATGCTCTCCCTCCTGCTTCCCCCCACCCCCCAACAGTCCCTGGTGTGTAATGTTCCCCTCTCTAAGTCTGTGTGTTCTCATTATTCAGCTCCCATTTATGAGTGAGAACATACAGTGTTTGGTTTTCTGTTCCTGTGTTAGTTTGCTGAAGGTGATGGTTTGAATAGACCATAGTTAATTTATCCAGTCTTCTGTTGATGGACTTTTGGGTTGATTTCATCCTTTGGTATTGTGAACAGTGCTGCCGTGCATTCCTTCACGTTTCCTACTGAGTATGCACAAGCGTTTTTCTTGGTCAATATGAGTGGAAATGTTGGTCATGGGGTAGGCGAACATTCAACTTTAGAAAGTAATGCCAAACTGTCTTTTAAAGTCATTGCATCAATTTACATTTCTACCTTCAGTGTGTAAGATACTCTGTGGATTCACATCCTTGCCAACTCTTACTATAGTTATTATATCTTACTAGTAAATGGGAACTTTTATCATTGCACACTGTCCTTCATTATCTCTATAATTGCTTTTTAGCATAAATAGCATTTTATCTGTTAATATAGCCACATCAGCTTCCTTTTGGTTATTGTTTGCCTGGCATATCTTTTCTCATTTTTTTACTTTTAATCTTTCTGTAGCAATATGTTTTAAGTCTGTCTTTTATAAATAGTATATAGCTGAATTTAAAAAAAATCATTCTGACCATCGTTATCCATTTAGCATTTACTGTATTTACAGTTATTCTAATTACTAATATATTTTGATAATATTTCTTCCATCTAGACTGTTTCTGTTTGTGCCCTGCCCTGTTTTGTTGCTATTTCATTTTCTTTCCTTTATTGTCTTCTTTTGAATAGATTATTTTTCCTCATTATACTTTTATTCCTCTATTATTTTGGAATTGATACATTCCTTTTATATTCTTATTGTGATTAGCTTCTTATTTTCACATGCATATATTACTTATCAAAGTCTAAAGTTAATAAATATCTGTACTTTTCCCTTTAACAGTATAAAAACCTCAGAACATTTTAACTCCATCTCCCTCCTGATATAACATCTATTTTTCTTGTGTATTTTAGTTGTATCTTTTTAAAAAACCCACAAGACATTATTGTTAATGTTTTTTATGTAATCAAAATTTGTTATATTAGCCAACAGATTTGTCACTGTCTTTGCTCTTCATTCCTTGTTGCATCTCTGACTTTCAATACTGCATTCATTTCCATCTCCCTAAATTATATTCTTTCAATTTCCACTAGTACAAGCCTGTTTCTGCTGGTGGTAAACTCTTTCAACTTTTATTTGCCTCAAAATGTGTTTATGTCCTGACTTTTGAAAGTTATCTTGTCAGCACATTCAATATATTATTTCATTGTTTTCTAGCAATTATATCTGCTATTGAGGAGCCTGTGGACTATTGAGGAGTCAGTGGTAAATAGTGGCTAAAATTGTGGATGAAAACAATTTGTCTTTTGTTTCCTCTCTAGTTGAAATAAGTTCTTTTTGTCTTTTGTGTTCTACAGGTTCATTGTGATGCATCTAGGCATATAGGTCTTTTTATTTATCCTGCTTTGTATTTATTGGGATTCTTGAATCTGTAGACCAATGTCTTTCATCACTTCTGAGCAACCTCATCCATTGTTTATATGCATTTAATAGAAAACAGGAACATTCCAGTACTTTGGGAGGCTAAGGCGGGCAGATCACGAGGTCAAGAGTTCAAGACCAGCCTGACTAAAATGGTGAAACCCCGTCTTTACTAAAAATACAAAAATTAGCCAGGCGTGGTGGTGCGCACCTGTAATCCCAGCTACTCAGGAGGCTGAGGCAGGAGAATTGCTTGAACCCAGGAGGCAGAGGTTGCAGTGAGCCAAGATTGCTCCACTGCAATCCAGCCTGAGTGACAGAGCGAGACTCAGTCTCAAAAAAAAAATAAAGAAAAAAGAAAACAAGAACAATTGATAATAAGTGACGTAAGCCTAATTAAACACAAGAAGACAGAAAAAGAAAAGCAGTAAACTGGGAAAAAAAATGAAAGGAAATAATGAAAATAAAAGCAGACATTAAGAAAGTAAAAACAAAAATGACCCAAAATAATTAAAAATTGGCTTCTTTATTTTTTTATTTTATATTTATTTATTTATTTATTTTTTTTTGAGACAGAGTCTCACTCTGTAGCACAAGCTGGAGTGCAATGGCGTGATCTCAGCTCACTGCAACCTCTGCCTCCAGGGCTCAAGCAGTTCTCATGCCTCAGCCTCCCGAGTAGCTGGGACTACAGGTGTGCGCCACCACGCCCGGCTAATTTTTTGTATTTTAGTAGAGAGAGGGTTTCACCATGTTGCCCAGGGTGGTCTCAAACTCCTGAGCTCAGGCAATCCGCCCACCTTGCCCTCCCAAAATGCTGGGATTACAGGCCTGAGCCACTGCACCGTCAAAAATTGGCTTCTTTAAAAGAACATAAAACAGGCAGATCTCTGACAATAATGATAAAGAAAGGAAAATAGAAGGCACACGTAAACACTACTAAAATGAAAAAAGGTCACTTAACTATAGATACAGTAGAATTTTTAAAAAATCATAGTATGGTAACTTTGTGCCAATATATTTTAAAATATGAAATGAAAAATTTCCTAGAAAAATGTGAACTACCAAAAATAACTTGAGAAAAAATAACAAACTTAAAACAATATTATTAGATAATTTGAAATGGTAGTCAAAAATATCTCTCTGTCTTTTAAACACACACACACAGAAACACATCACATACTCTAATATGCCAGAGGGGAGAAGGCCTCAGGCCTTTTATAGGCAAGTTTTACCAACCTTAACAGGTCAGTTAATTCTTTTTATACTATTCCATAGGGGAAAAAAAGAGGAAAAGCTTATCAACTGATTTTATGGAGCTATTGTAACTTTGCTACCAAAATTGAAAAAGCACAGTACAAGAAAAAATATACATAGATCAATCTTATTTAGGAACATAGAGGCAAAGATTCTAAAAAACATTAACATTTTTTAAATGTTCATCATAATCAAGGAAAAATGTAAGGAAAGTTCAACATCAGAAAAATTTAGCAATATAATTCACCATATTAACATATTTAAAAAGAAAAAACCTCATGGTCTCAATATATACCAAAAGAAAAAAAAATCATTCAATACTATTCAACATTAATGATAAGGGAAAATCCTCTGGATGGAGCAGAATAGAAGAGAATTTTCTGAACCTGATTGTTGTTATCAACCAAAGCCCTAGAGCAAAAAATACTCTTAGTAGGGGAAATTTTGAAGCATTCCTTTTCTACTTCTCGATTAAAAGCAGAAACAAGTCAAGGATGATCATTGTTGCCACCATTTTTGTACTGAGGTCCTAGCACATGCAATAAGACAAAGTATGGAAGGAAGAGAAGAGGGAAGGAGGGAGAGACGGGAACAGGTAGTACCACTCAGGAATGCATGTGACTATAAATATCAGAAAACTACCAGTGGCCTAAACAATGAAGAATTTGTCTCGTACACAAGAAATTGGGAAGTGAGGAGCCTAGGGATGGTGGCATTGATCAGCAGGTTGTCATGGTGTTCTTTCTACTTTACCCTCTTTGGTATGTTTGATTTAATCTTCATGCTTGCCACCTCTTGGTCATAAGATGGCTTCTGCAGCCCTGGGCCTTACATACACATTCCAGGCCAGATGAAGGGGAAAATAGTGGTGTCAGTCTCTTCCCAGAAGCCTTGGGGTGGACTTTCCCTTACATCTCACTGCTCACTGCTAGCTATGAGAAAGGCTGGGAAAGTGGATGTCCAGGGATAGGGTTAGAGCTAACATTAGGATTATAGACATACTTACACTAAATAAATTCTTAGAATGATGTTATGCTTATTCTAATCCATTCATGGAAATTCTGTTATTCTTTGTTGGATAAGTATATTTAATATTTGAGACATACTAAAAACTTATTTATTATTTATCTTAAGTTAAAATTTAACTGCATGTTCTTAAAAAAAATTTTTTTCTAATTTGCTAGGAGTTGGGCATATTGTCACTCTGAAAAAACTGGGGCTCTAAAATTAGTAATAACTGGCCGGGCGCGGTGGCTCACGCCTGTAATGCCAGCACTTTGGGAGGCCGAGGTGGGTGGATCACGAGATCAGGAGATTGAGACCAGCCTGTCGAACATGGTGAAACCCCGTCTCTACCAAAAAATACAAAAAAAAATTAGCTGGGCGTGGTGGTGGGCACCTGTAGTCTCAGCTATTCTGGAGGCCGAAGCAGGAGAATGGCGTGAACCTGGGAGGTGGAGCTTGCAGTGAGCCGAGATTGTGCCACTGCACTCCAGCCCGGGCGACAGAGCAAGTCTCCATCTCAAAAAAAAAAAAAAAAAAAATTAGTAATAACTACCACAAAAGCATACAAGTTTGTCCAGAAAGACAAGGATTTTTTCCTCTCCATTAACTCTGGCAAAATTTACCAAACAGATTTTTCCAGCAGGGAAATTGAGTAGCAAAATAGGCAGTGCATTAGGATACAGTTTTGTAAAAATGCAGACACATTCCTCAAATGCATGTGTCTCATAAAATCCAAGGCCACATGAAATAATAATTTAGTGATAGCATTTCTGCAGACAGCTAAGAAAATTCTTATTGATATCATTAACTGTGGATTAGCCATGTGAAATTACTTATCCTTGAGATCTTTGTCCCACCAAATTGTATTAAAATTTTACTAAAATCCTTTAAAAGTTGTGCCCACTTGAAAATTTCTCAGCTGCTATTTTGTTTGAACATGGGAATTTAGCCGTAAATCTCACTTTTCTGCAAGAACCTGAAAGTTAAACAAAAATTGTACTGAGTCTGCAGACAATAGGAATAACAAATTTTACTGGTGAATCTGTGGATTCAAAGCAGGCTGAACACAGGATGTGGACTTACCTTCAGAAGTGGGAGAGCAAACTCCAAAGTGGACACCAGGGAAGGAGAGCATAGAACTGAAGGCAAAAACTATACCCTTAAAATGGGGTCTTCATACACTACTGGCCAGGGGATAGTGAGGACTACAAGTCACAGGGAAGCTTGCCAGAAGCCAGGGAAACCAGAGGGGTGTAAAAATGGGTTGATCAAATGCAACAAAGAAATCCCTTTTGTGAAGGTGAGTTTCACTGAAAAGGCTCTGCTATTTTTCCTACTCTTTAAAAAAGAGCTGAAGATATTCCTTGCAGCTCAGTTGAGGCAATCTAAGAGAACCAAGTCCTCCAAGTGAGATTCTAAATTATATATTGATATCCTTTACTAGCGTGCTGTTTTTGATCAATATCTGTCAATTCCTTCTAAGATTGTTGTTATAGAAAACTAACAGAAAAGGGGGTTGAGCTGAAGGAATTGAGCTGAAAGAAGCCTCACTTCTTTTATTCAATTAACCATTTAAATAAATTTTTTGTTCTCTTTCTTGGGCTGAGTAGTATAAGGATTTTTCTCCCCTGAGAATATCAGACTTGGGCTTTTGGTAAAGGGCAGTCAGGTTTGCTGCTAGGCAGTAGGAGAGATGTGATTGAGAGCATT
This sequence comes from Pan troglodytes, assembly GCF_028858775.2. Taxonomy (NCBI): domain Eukaryota; kingdom Metazoa; phylum Chordata; class Mammalia; order Primates; family Hominidae; genus Pan; species Pan troglodytes. Next base: position 59,352,822 of record NC_072414.2, read on the forward strand.
GTCTAGCATGTGGGCCCATTCTTCCTCGACCATGGGCTAGGTGTGTTCTCTAAAAGTTGTTGCTTATAGACTTAACTAATTTCAAAAATAATCTTTATGGTGCTTTTCACTTGTGTCACTTCCCTCAGTCATTTAAATTTTTTAGAATCTTTTTTTTTACACAATAGAATAGTCCATATGTAGCTATGTTAAATCACATTTTACATGAACCTGGGAATCTGGCTATTTAAAGAAATCTTCTAACAAAGCATTTTGTAAGACAGATATTACTCTCTAATTTGCCTGCTTTTAAAATGTGCCTGCTTTTAAAATTTGCCTTTTTTATCTAGGCAGTTTGCATGAGGCGGGCTGACCTTGTATTCTAATAGAACTGTTGCCCTCTCATGCTCTTGGCTTCCTTTTGAAGTCAGTGATCATAGCTGTTTCATTGAATGAATACAGAAAGAAAGGTAGTGAGCGCACAGTGGGTGACAGAGCCATTTGACTTTCAAGGTGCAAACCCAATAGCATCCAACCAGTGACTCAGCCTCTTCTTCTGGAAAAGGTAACATGTACTATCTTCATCCACAGCCACTTTCACTATACCTCGGGAACCACCTCCATCTCCAGCAGAAGTGAAGTTCTTTCCCAAGAAACAAAGATCAAAGGTATTTATATTCCTCACTATAGAAATAAAATTATTCTTATTTACAGCACTTTCTGTGAGATATTTGGTGATTTACACATTATTGAGTTGTACCTTCAACATAGAAATAAGTGCTATTTCAGCTGCTGCTGGTATGCATTTGACTTTCAAAAGGGGAATTGTACAAGTCAACTCTAGCATAATGTTATTGGTGGGGTCTAAAAAATTCAATCATGTTGCATCATTGCAAGATTAACTAAATGACTGGCTCAGCCTCTAATACTAACTGGTCAGGAGTCCAGTAGCTATTGCTTTGTATCCAAATTTGTATGGTATAGGATGTCTTATTGTGAGGTTCTACTGTATTTCATTTGTCTTTAAATACAGGCTAAAAAGGCAAGATCTCCAAACATAGAATACCTTAATGAAGCAGGGGAAAGAATTCTGTATTATTATTATTATTATTATTATTATTATTTCAAGACAGAGTCTCACTTACTCTGTTGCCCAGGCTGGAGTGCAGTGCACTATGTCGACTCACTGCAACCTCTGCCTCCTGGGTTCAAGCGATTCTCACGTCTCAGCCTCCCAGGTAGCTGGGATTACAGGTGCCTACCACCATGCCCGGCTAATTTTTGTATTTTTAGTAGAGACGGGGTTTCACCATTTTGGCCAGGCTGGTCTCGAACTCCTGACCTCAAGTGACCCACCTGCCTTGGCCTCCCAAAGCACTGGGATTATAGGCATGAGCCACCACGCCTGGCCTTTTTTTTTTTTTTTTTTTCTTTTTTAACCATCATGAGGCACTTTCTTTTCTTTTTTTTTTTTTTTCTTTTTTTTGAAATGGAGTCTTGCTCTGTCACCCAGGCTGGCACAGTCTCGGCTCACTGCAACCTCTGGCTCCCAGATTCAAGTGATTCTCATGCCTTAGCCTCCCGAGTAGCTGAGATTACAGGGATGTACCACCACTCCCGGCTAATTTTTTGTATTTTTAGTAAAAACAAGGTTTCGCTATGTTGGCCAGGCTGGTCTCGAACTGCTGGCCTCAAGTGGTCCACCTGCCTCGGCCTCCCAAAATGCTGGGATTGTAGGCATAAGCCACCACACCGGGCCAAATTCTGTATTCTTTAACATTAACTCCTCACAGTACAATGTAATTCATTCTTATGGAGATTCCCCCAGTTTAAATGTGCTGGACTTTTGTACCTTGCTTTCTTAGGTTTATGGACTGCAGACAGACTTGTGATTTTTGAAACTTTTCACCACAGAAAGGAGACAGCTGGCACTGTCTTTTTCTGGCTTACCTTATGTGGAAAGTGGTCATGTTTACAGCTGCTCTCATAAGAAAAGAAAGAAGGAGAAATTGAAGAGCAGAACAAGAGAAATTAATCCTACTGCCTCTCCATAGTAGACTGCTACCTGCTCTTCCCAGACTTTTATCTTTCAATATTGAAATCATCAAGAGGTTTCACTGTAATATCAGCACTGGTGGGCTGTGTCCCCTTAAGAGATTTCCAAGCTATTTATGTAGCAGCATGTCATGTGACACCCCAGTTGCCATGGCAAATATTTGTGTTTCATGAAAAATGTGGGTAAAGAAAATCAATGTAAATGGCCAAATCCCAAGACAGACAGGCCTTCAGGCGAGTGTTTGGCCTGCACCATTATTATTTCAAATTCAGCTGTTTAACAGGCTGTGAGAAGGCCATGGGCTAATATGCATAATAGGAACAGGCGGAGGCACCTGTTTTGATTCTCACCCTGTTGGAGCGCTCAGGTCCCACAGTTTTATAGATAACAGATCTACAGGTAATACAAATATTATGACTAGGTTTTAGCCAGTAAATGGTTTACCACGAAAAAATTAGTTTTAAATAATGACATATTTTCTGAATGCTAATGAGCCCTGGCTTTAATTTTCTCTGTTGACTTCACAAAGCTCTCCCCAACTGCTGGAAACAGTAATATTTAATGACTTTTTCCTGTGGTCCCAGATTGGTATAGCATTTCTAAATTGACTCTTCAATGGTAAATGTAATTTTTCACATATTTTGTGGGAAGTGTCCTGGGCATGGAAGTTAAAAGGCTAAGAGAAGGACTTCAGTATGCCAAGCCTCGTGATAGAGCCAGTACAGACCTTTGATCAGACACCACCACAAAGCAGTGTGGTGCCACGCTAGTGTCCCCTAGAAGTGGGACTTGGCATCTGATTATAGTTGTTTTTGTAAATATTTACTTAGTCAAACTCTTTCTTCAAAGCAAACGGGGCTTGGCAAACAGAGCATCGTTGTCAGTGTGGGAAAGGTCTTTCTAATTATCAGCTCCTGCCTGCGTGGAAAGAGAGAACAGGCTGGCCCAGCGGGTAAAATGGGGAAGGGGGTGAGGCTCTGAGCCTTCTATTTGTTTTGTAAAATTGCCCATGAGAGTCGTTTTGATTTAAACTGTGTCTCATTCTTCATTGTAGGGGAAAAGCAGAAGGTTAAGAGGACATCATGATAGGAAGGTCTGTAATTTGTGTGACTAGTTGAAATTTAGGGTCTGTCACCTGATGTCCCTTCCCTTTGCTGCAGGGCAAGAGTATGGGTGACTGCTTGACAGCTGGAGATGGCAACAAAAGTTCGTGCTTCCTTTGTAAAAGAAGTTAGATCATGGTTTCAGGAAAAAAAAAAAATGGTTCATTTAAAGTGAAAACCCTTTTTTGCCTCCTTTTGGGACTGAATTACTTCTCAGGCTTCAGTCCAAACAAATGACTTAGCGTCCTTAAAATTTGGCTGAATCACATCAATCTTCAAATTCAATCAAAGATTTTCATCTTTTAAAAGTACACTTAAAAAGAAATAAAATGTGAAAAATAAATGTGGTTGTCCCCCAGCACGTGCTTATATGTGTGCATGCATATAGGATGCACACACACATGCAACATACTGCACGTATGCTGTAGTACAGATGGGATTTAGAGTTAAGCTAATCCTAACAACTAAGGTTACAAAAACATTGGAAAAATGAAATAGCCCCCACAATATGGCAAGTACATGCCAGCAAGGAACATTCCACAAGGCCATGCATGGGTAATAAAAGTCCTGAACTTGAAGTAGGAATGCACCTGATTCTCCTTTGAGCAAGTCACTTGACTTCTCTGCTCTTCACTTTCCTCCTCTGACAAATGAGGATAATACCTTCCTTCACATAGAGTTGCTGCAAGGATCAGATGCGTTAATGTGTGTGAAAGTGTTTTGGAAAAGTACTTGTTATCATAACTCATTGGTCCATTATTAAGAGCATCTTCTAGGCCTCCCTTTCTTGGGGATCTCTTATCAGTAAGAATTTTACAGGGATCTTAGCCATCTGCTTTCAAGGAAAAAGAGCCCGCCTTTGGGGTCACATTTTATTCCTGCAGAGCTGTGCCTAGATAGAGCTGTATTTACATCAATGATTACATACAGTCCCTCTGTACCTAGACAGATTGCTCCTTGGTAAACTAATCAGTGCAATTAGATCCTTCCTCTTACGTCCCTTGACGTCTTACTGTGAGAAAAGTGTGAGCTTGATTCTGCAGGTTAAAAATAGGATGTGTTTACGAACAGTAAGGCATTATTTATCTGGAATATTTGTAACTGCTAATGTTGACTGAGCATGTCCTGCATGCATGGCACTAAGCATCTTTCGTACCCACTGAACCGTCATAGCAGGCGGAACCTATGTGCTGCAGTTGTCCCCAGGCCCACTCAGTTGGTAAAAGGGTGCAAAGGATCCAGCTGACAGAGTGAAGCTCCAGAGTTTGTGCTCTCTGCCTGTTCCAGGTTATGAATGCTTCCACATGGGTCAGCTTTTCAAATAGTACTACTACTGCTCCTGTTACTACTGCTGCTGTTGCTGCTGCGACTGCTACTTGCAGCTAACATATACTGAGTGCTTACTCTTTGCCAGGCTCTGTTCCTAATGTCTTAAGTGGATTATCTCACTTCGTTTTCACAGGATTTCTGTGCAATAGGCACTATTATCATTCAATTAGTCATCCAATTAGTAAATGACAGAGCCAACATACAAAACTGGACTATGTAACTACCAAAGCCCCAAAGCATTAGAAATTTTTATAAATATCAATCATTTTTATGGAAACATATTACATTTATTGCATTTCTAAAATATATTACACTTCTGCCTAACTAATATAATTTAATCTTTTCTCTATTCAATATCATGTATACAGGTAATCAGTTTCTGTGTCTTTTACTGTTTTCTTCAATAACAGACAGCAGTTACCACCCTTGCTGTTGTGTCTGCTTTCATCGGCTCCGACTTTAACAGCCTTTTCTATCTTATAGCTCAGTTAACCAAACCCAATTTAAGAAGTTGAATAAGTTTAAGTCAGTCAGGCTTTGCACAGGATCCGAAGAATAAAAAACGATAGTAGAGTTTGTAATAGTTATTTCAATAAATCTGAGGCATCCTTATTTTCAAGAATCTAGTTCAAAGGTTTGAGGTTGTTAAAATTGCCTGTCAGGAAATAAATCTTTTTATTATCTTAAGGCAAGCATAAAAACTATGTTATTCACTCAATTTTAATTAATATTTTGATAATAAAAATCTATTTTATGGATAAAACAAGCAAACAAACAAATATTTATTCTACTATAGGAGTACAGACCAACTTCATGAGTGTGTTTGCTTCTGGGAACAGGAAGAAAGAGGAAGGAGAATGAAAAGAAATACAGAGAGGATGTTAACTTTATATATATATAACATACGCACATATACGCACACACCACACACACACACACACACACGTATATTTACAGCAAAGATGACAAAAAATTAAACAAAAATGTGTCCGTGGTAGTTTTTTATATTATTCTCTATACTTCTCTGTGTGTTTAAAACTTTTCCAAAACATCTCCAAATTAAAAAAAAAAAATCCAAATTGAAGAAAAATATAAAAGAAAATCCTGTTTCCTAAGCCATCCTTGTGTTGTAAAATTTATATTGGTGTAGAAAGAATGGGTTTGGGTGATAACATTGTAATCTCAAATTTGGGGTCTCACTTCTCTTAGTCATTCTTTTCAATTGTTACTTTCTTTAGTATTTTCCCAACATATACTTCTGATCCTGTCATTTAGAAAACTGTAATTATTTTATGGGTGAGTCAGCTGAACTGTTTTAATCAGGCAATATGTGTGACATTAAACATATCACTGCCCCTATCTGCTCTCATTTCCTTCTATCTGTATAAAAAGGAGATTGGATCAAATCAGTGTTTTTAAGGGGCTTCCATATCCTCACCCTACAGCCACAGGAAATCCTCACCCCATAGCCCCAGGGAAAGAAGAGAAGCAAAAGCTCCTAGCAATAGGGGGTTGTAGGCCCCTATATCCACAACACTTGGGTTTTCTATTTTACCTCTTTGCTATCAAACTATATGGTATTTGAACAAAGTGTTCGAGGCTTTAAAATGTATACTTTCAAAACCACTAGATGATATCTAGCAGCAGTTTTGGCTTTAACATGTCAAATCTGGTGGGGGAATAAGCCTACTTCTTAAAAGGCACAGGGTGCCTCCCTGGCTGACTTTGCTCCCAGCACAATTTAGTCTCCTTTCTTGTCTTGCCCTAAAGGGCTGGAGAGAGGGCAGTTCTTAAGAGAATTAGAGCTCTGCAACCTGGAGATACAAAACGAGATTCAAAAGCAAGTCCAAAGCTATTTTTTTCTCTTTTAGACTCATTCTCTCTCATAAAACTTCATTTAACTTACCATCTTAAAGGAAGAAGAGAAAAGAAAAATCCAGACACGGGAAAAAAAAAAAAAAAACAAACAACCCCTGTGGAATCTTTTTTAAAAAACACAAATCTTGATTTTTTTTTTTTTTTTTAGATGGAGTCTTGCTCTCTCACCCAGGTGGGAGTGCAGTGGCATGATCTCGGCTCACTGCCACCTCTGCCTCCCTAGTTCAAGCGATTCTCCTGCCTCAGCCTCCCAAGTAAGTGGGACTAGAGGCGTGCACCACCACACCCAGCTAAATTTTTTTTTTTTTTTTTTTTTTGTATTTTTAGTAGAGACGGGGTTTCACCATGTTGGTCAGGCTGGTCTCAAACTCCTGACCTCAAATGATCTGCCCACCTCAACCTCCCAAAGTGCTGGGATTACAGGCGTGAGCCACCATTCCCAGCCTAATTTTTATTTTTTCAACTTTTAGGTTCAGAAATACACTTGCAGATTTGTTACATAGGTATTAATAAGCTGTGTGTCATGGGGATTTGGTGTACAGATTATTTCATCACCCAGGTAATAAGCATAGTACCCAATAGCTCATTTTTGGATCCTCACCCTCTTCCTACCCTCCACCCTCAAGTAGGCCCCTGTGTCATTCCCTTCTTTGTGTCCATGTGTACTCAATGTTTAGCTCCTACTTATAAGTGAGAACATGCAGTATTTGGTTTTCTGTTCCTGTGTTATTTTGCTTAGGATAATAGCCTCCAGCTCTATCCATGTTGCTTCAAATAACATGACCTCTTTCTTTTCCATGGCTGCATAGTATTCCATGGTATATATGTACCACATTGTCTTTATCCAGTCTACTATTGATGGTAATTTAGGTTGATTCCATGTCTTTGCTATTGTGAATAGTGCTGCAGTGAACATAACACATGCATGTGTCTTTACGGTAGAATGATTTATAGTCCTTTGGGTATATACCCAATAATGGGATTGCTGGGTCGAGTGGTAATTCTGTTTTAAGTTCTTTGAGAAGTCACTAAACTGCTTTCTACAATGGCTGAACTAATTTACATTCCCACTGGCAGTGTATAAGCATTCCCTTTTCTCTGCAACCGCACCAGCATCTGTTATTTTTTGATCTTTTTATAATAGTCATTCTGACTGGTATGAGATGGTATCTCATTGTGGTTTTGATTTGCATGTAGAATCTTTTAAAAACAGTTACCATTTTCTCTAATTCATTAGAAATTGCCATCCTCACCTATGTGTTTTCATCATTAAACTTTCCAAATGAATTGAAATTATATAGTTTTATTTGACAAACAATTTTTTTGAAATTCTTGCGGAACAATTTTTCTTGTAATTACCGAGAAAAACTACAAGGACTGTTTTTACTACTTTTCATAGCATTGTCTAACTGAACATTTTTATTACATGTGATTAATAATTTTGCTTATATACAACAGAAAAAAGGTTAAATTATCAGCCAACAAGATAATCTGTATTTTTTCACTTTATCTCTTTCATTGATCAGTTGTGACCTGATCATTCATAGAAAATTTGGAAAATTCAGAAAAGAGAAAAAAAGTATAGAAGGATTTTTTTCCCCATATCACAATCCTTTGGTACTATTTAAACTTTGGCATATTCTTTTGTTGGTATTATACTGTATATTCAACTGTGGTTTTACTCTTTTCATCTAACAATTTATCATAAACCTTTACATATATGATTTAAAATTCATAAAACATTTTTAGTGCCTTTATAATATCTTTATTAAAGATATACCATAATTTTCTTTTCATCCTATTGCTTGACATTAAATTATAAATGTTACATTATTAATAAATAATTGTTTTTGTTTTTGTTTTGAGATGCGGTCTCTCTCTGTCACCTAGTCTGCAGTGCAGTGGCACGATTGTGGCTCACTGCAGCCTTGACCTGCCGGGGCTCAAGCAGTCCTCCCACCTCACAGTCCTGAATAGCTGGGACTACAGGCATATGCCACCACGCCCAGCTAAATTTTTTGGCATTTCTTTGTCGAGATGGGGTTTTACCGTGTTGCCCAGGCTGGTCTGGAACTCCTGGGCTCAAGTGATCTGCCTGCCTTGACCTCCCAAAGTGCTGGGATTACAGGCATGAGCCACCACACCTAGCCTGTGGAACTTCTTGATCAAAGGGTATGGACATTTTTGTATCTCCGTAGCCAAACTTTGCATTAGTGCTCCAAAACTCAAGCTATAAGTTTGCAAATAACTTGTATGATCATAGAACAGCTTTGTGCTGTGAACCCAGTCCAACTGGCTATAAGCTTAAATTTTAGTATTCACGCTTTCATACATTCATTCATTCAACTAATCCTTTTTGACCTTTACCGTGTGCCAGGCAGTGTACTAGATAGGCACTGGGGACACAACAATGAACGAAGCAAACCTAGTCCTTGTCCTCTTGGGGTTTATATTTTAGTGAGAGAGGCAATAATCAGATATTTAATATAATATCAAAGAGTGAGATAAGTGCTATGAAGAAAAATAAACCAGAATACATATGTAGGTATAGAAGCCACGCACGGTGGCTCACGCCTGTAATCCCAGCACTTTGGGAGGTCATGGCATGCAGATCACTTGAGGTCAGGAGTTCAAGACCAGCCTGGACAACATGGTGAAACCCTATCTCTACTAAAAATACAAAAATTAGCCGGGTGTGGTGGCGCGTGCCTGTAATCCTGGCTGCTCAGGAAGCTGAGGCAGGAGAATCACTTGAACCTGGGAGGTGGAGGTTGCAGTGAGCTGAGATTGCACCACTGCACACTAGCCTGGGCAGCAGAGGAAGACTCTGTCTCAAAAACAAAAAAAGAATACATATATAGGTATAGAGAATATGACAAGGTGGAGCTCTGTAGGAATTTTGCAAGTGTTCTTTAGTGATTTGGATCAAGGAATGTACTAGACCCACATTTTTCTCAGGAAACATGGAATGTCAAGCTTTACTTTGGTGATAATAGCAGTCCTTTTTGAGGCTTGCTCTTTTTCCCATATGTGTAGAGAAAATTATGATGTGTCTTTGCTCAGAGATCTGGGAATCCAGGCTGCTTTTGATTCCCATCCTGTCAGGCTTCCTGTCCACATCCCCAGCAGGTTCAACCCATCCATCATAATTGTCCCCAGTGGTCCTTAACTATGTCACATTTTCTCAGAGAATATTAGAGGTGTAACAGAAAAGATGAAATCAATGCAGCAGTAAAATGAAATGTGTCTCTAGAAGGAAATTTCACATTTGACTGAAAATAGACCATCTATTTACAAAATCTTCTTGATTCTATTCTGTTTGATCTTCAACCAGATTTTGATCCATCGTGTGTTTTTGTTCCATGAGAATGCATCAAAGGATGGGGATTTTTCTCCTCAGGAAGTGTTTCAGAGTTCAGGAAGACTCATTTGAATAAAGATACCTTTCAAAGCAATTGCAGAAATTATTCCTAGAAAATTGCTGCTGATCTGAGTGGCCTTTACACTCAAGTCTCTTCTTTTATATATCTCTGCTCGATGAGTTCTGTTTTTGCCTTTTATTGTCTTTGTAAAGGTTAAGGACTCTGACTTCCACTTTTAATTGGCACTTAAGGATTACTTAGACAGTTTCTAGATATTATGAACTGAGAGCCATTGACTTGCAGGCCCCAGAATACTGGAACACTACTCTTTGGGGTTCTCTCCCCATGACCACCTTTACCATTAGGTGGTGTGGGCAGTCGTTCATCTATTTTGATTTCAGAGTTACTAGAAAGAGTTTTCTATCTGAAAAATAGAATACGAAAAAAATCCCCCAGGTTTTTTTCGTGGTGCATAAAGTGATGCTATTGGAGATAGTTGCCTTTGATTTGATGGCTTTACTGGCTCCAGAAGTTTATTAAAAAGCCAATACCCCTGCAGGGGTGACACATTAAGTCAGAGAGGCATAGGGTATCAAAATTAGAAGTGCCCTGAGTGATCTCTTAATGGAAACTGAAACGCACAGAAGTGGCTTCCCAAGGCCACAGAGGAAGGTGGTAACAGACTAGATTCTGGGTCTTGTTGCTTCTGATACACCACACTATGTTATGTTCATTAGCACAGTGATAGGAATTAGTTTGACAAATTGCTTTCCAGCCTGTCAAATAAGAAAAAATGAGCTGAGTGCAGTGGGTCATGCCTGTAACCCCAACACTTTGGGAGGCTGGGGTGGGTGGATCGCTTGAGGCCAGGAGTTCAAGACCAGCTTGGGCAAGATAGTGAGACCCTTATCTCTACAAAAAAATTACAAAAATTAGATGGGCGTCATGACATGTGCCAGTAGTTCCACCTACTCGGGAAGCTGAGGTGAGAGGATCACTTGTGCCCAGGAGTTTGAGGCTGCAGCAAGCTATGATCACACAACTGCACTCCAGGCTGGATGACAGAGGGAGACCCTGTCTCTAAAAATAATAATTATCGTTCAGTTTTTTTAAAAGAAAAAGAAAAAAACAGCAGATCAAGGCCAGGTTGGCTCTGATGTACAAGGTGGTAGAAGGAAGACTAAGAAGAGCACAGCTTAGTGAGGAGCCATATGGAGAGTTCTAGACAGTTTAGGCTGTGGGCACTGGTGGTACGGGGGTAGGGGTCAGCATGGGGTAGGGTGGGGAAGAGAAAGCACCCGATGGGAAGGAAGAGGGGCTGATGAAAGGAAATGGAAGAGTAGCAAAGACACACTTCTTATAGTACTTGTTCTCCTTCCTTTGGTTATATATGGATTTGGGTTGTTTAGGAACAGAATTTTGTCTTATAGTAACAAAAATACTGTCTTAGAAATTAAGAAGATCTGCCAACTAGCTTTGTGATCTTGGGCAAGTCATTTAACCTCTCTGAGCCTCAGTTTCCTTCTCTATAGTAAAAACCACATTGACTAGGGCTAAGGCACTGTTAAAGGTTCTTGACACATACTGTAATCATCATAGCAACTCTGCAGGGACCTCTCATTTTTACAGATAAGGAAATTTAGGTTCAGAGGGTGTAGTAACTTGCCCAAGAGTATGTAGCAGATATTGGCAAAGCTTGGATTTGAACCCAGGTTAGCTGGACTTAAGGCCAAGGCTAATTTCTCTGGGCCCGTAATAGCCTATTGAGCAAAAGGCAAGGGCAGAGACCTTCAAGTTCCCTTGTCCTCTAAAATTCAGGCCTGTGACTATGCTGAATTCCGGACCACTGATTAGGTCAGCTAGTCTCTCTGAATATCATGTACATCTTTTGAACAGTTCTAGCCAGCTGAGGTCCTGATGTTTATTCTATAGAAAGCTCAACACATTGTGGACCCTTAACACAATTTAAAAGCAGAGTCAGACAAATAGCATCCCTGGTCTTTGAGAAAGAATAAGGACTCCATCTCTGAGGGACATTCCATTCATATTCTAAATACAAACTCTCATTTAGAGCCATAAGGTGCAGAAAGAACTTACTCTTTTTCACACAGTGCAATTGCCTGGGCTAATTACTAATGGATATGTTTGGGTATTTGAGAAACTGAACATTGGCTTTTAGTTTCAGAAGGAATTTAGTCTATCCTTCTAGGCAATGGAATGATTATCATTCTCTAAAGATGATATCCATGTGGTATTATCCCAAATACTTGGCCATTTGCCACTATGAGATCCTGCTTGTATCTGATTATGGATCCAGTTTAATGCCACACCCACATACTGTCCACATAAATGAAAAGAACATTTTTCATAAAGACATTTGTCTTAGAAATGTGATTTTCTTTGTGGTAGTTATTTCTAAATTTTATTTATTTATTTATTTATTTGAGAGACAGAGTTTCACTCTGTCACCCAGGCTGGAGTGCAGTGGTGTGATTATAGCTCACTGCAGCCTCGAACTCCTGGGCTCAAGCAATCCTCTCACCTCAGCCTACTGGGTAGCTAGGACTACAGCTGCACACCACCACACCCAGCTAGTATTTCTAAATTTTAGAATGCAACACTGGGTCTATCTTTTTTGCTTAACATCTGTGACTTACTAACATATGTAATCATCATCCTGCTTTCCTGTTTTTTGTTTTGGATTTAGAATTTTGCCTAAATAACTGCTCCAGAAACTCTCAAAGTTATCTAATTAGCGATTACACTTTGCAAACAAAGAACATTTCCCAGCTAGTTAGTTAGAGCAAGATGCTAATAATTAGGCCACAGGTTTGGGCTTCATGTGGGCCAATTAGTGAATACAGGCATCTCGCAAAGGTATGATTGTGACCCAAGAAGCACCAGGTGAGAATACAATGTTTTGACAGAAATCCTTCTTGGCTAGAAGGAAAAAAAAAATTGCTGTCAAGTCAGTAATATCATATTGGGAGTACAGCACATCTTAAAAAAGGAGGGAAAGAGAGAGGAAGGAAGAGAAAAAGAAAAAAGAAAGAAGAGAGGGAAGGGGAAAGAAGGGAAGGAGGGAGGGAGGAAGGAAGAAAAGAAAGGAAGGAGGGAGGAAAGAAGGCAGAGGAAAAGAAAAAGAAGGAAAGAAAGCCAACAAATAATAGTAGATAAGTTCACAGAGATAATAAAGAATAACAGAATGAGCCAGAACCTGAAGCATGGCATGACCTTTAATCAGGGCTCTTATTCCTAGCAGGCTGTGAAGCAGCTTTGTCTTTACCTGCTCAATGGATCTCACAATGCTGATGCACTGCTTTAATTTGGGAAGCCTTTCTCTTGAGAGGCATGTCTTTTCTTGCTCCAAGTCTAAAGTGCTCCCAAGTGTGGCATTCTCTGTGACAGATGTACTACAGTTATGCTTTAGCTGACTCCAAACCGATAGCTTCCCAGTGCCTGAGTGGTCTGTTTGATGTCCAGGAGTATGTTTCCTTTGAGAGCAGGTCTTTGCTGGAATATCATCCAAGAAGGTAGAAAGGTGTAATCCCTTTGTTCTAAAACAGCCACTGATAAATTTTGCTCCCACTGCCACCCAAGGCTGTTCTTTCAGAAGGTCTAAAATGCATTTGCTGATGTACGTAAAAACCCTAGACCCACCCCATGGAAAGGCACTGTCTGAGAGAGACGTGAGTTCTCTCCTTTCTCAACTTCTGCCAAGGTTGTCCCATTTTCATAGATGGTCCTAATTCCACATGTCTCGCTGTGAAGATAAGAAGTTTCAGAATATTGCCAAGAAGACAAGATTCTCTGGCAAATCTCCCATCGATAGCTTTGCTTCTTATAGAAGTCTCAGAGTCCTGTTGACTGAATCACACGTGACTGGCAGGACCAGCCATCTCCATACATGTCCATCTGTGATTATTTTGCATGTCTGTTTCTCACTGATGAAGCACTGTCATTCTTCTCTGAATTCTAATTCCTAGTATCAGAGACCGTTCCTGAAGGGAGGGAGCAATGTGGCCATAGAGGCCATTTCTGTCGGAACATGTGCCACTTGTCTTCTACCAGGAGTGGCAGCCTCTCCTGCCAGCACTGGTGGCTGCTGAAGGGGGCATTACTTCTCCAACTTTCTCTTGCCCATCCAAGAAGAAGGAATTTATTTTCATCTACCAAGTAGCTTGCATTCTCTTCTGGCACCCTGATTAGATCAGAAAGGGATAGAAGCTTGGCGAGAAGATTTTTTCCCTCATTTTTATGCCTTATAACAACTCAAGTTAAAAGTACACAAAAAGCTCACTGCTGTTTAAAGTCTGCTTCTAAAGTGAAAGGAAATTTGCACTTTTGGACTTAACACTTGTTTTTCAGCATTTTTACTTGAGATGGCAGTCTAATTAATTATTCCACGGCCCAGGACCGGAGAAAAGAAAACGCGTGAATAATCTGATATAGTAATACTCAACACAGTGCTGTGGCGTAATCGTTATGGATAAATTGCTGGGGGGGGGGGGGTTTCTTTGAGTTTTTTGAAAACTCTTCAAAATGCGAAGAGCAATAATAACCCTACAGTTTGGTAAAGATGGGCTTATACATCTGAGAACGCTGACATGTTGAAAACAATCTATTCCTTACATACCTAAGCAAGAAGAAACAATTATTACAGTAAGTTAACACCGGGTTTACTGACGAGAACTCAGGGCCTGAAAATCTGTACCCTCCCTCTCCCCCAGCCCCTCCAAGCCATCAGGAACATTTAGATCTTGGGCAGAGTGTCTGTTTTCAGTAGAATAGGTTCTGAGAATTGAAATGTAGTGGTTACAGAGTGGTCATTGACACAACACAATTTACCTTTCCTTTTTTTTAGGTGGGGGTGACATGTATTGCTATTGTCATCTAAACAACCTCTGATTTGATTTTTTAAATAGCATTTATTATTTTTAACATAGAAAGTGTAAAGAACAAAAAAAATTGCTCAGCATCCGAGTCTTAGAAATTTACCAATTATAAATAAAAGTATTTTCATAGCTTAAAATGTCAATACAGGTGGGAACAAAATGAAAAGCAAATGCTCCCTTGGTTTTGTTATCAGATTTGTGATCCTAATCCACCTGGGACAGCCCCAGATATGTTCCTAAGAAGAAACCAGACTTAAGAATAAAAGAACACGTGTCAAGAGAAACCTAAGAATGACAAAGGTGATAACATACAACATAATGTTCCTTGTAAAAATGACCTCTGGATATTAAGAGAAGATGGCAGAAGAACTATAAAATGCTAAAAAGTGATGATCTTTTATGAAGTCAGAAACAACTTTTAACGGGCACATTTGAAGTTATCCTAAGGAATGCGAAGAAAGGCTTCGCCCTGTTTTTCAGACTGGTGGATAAGCTGTGATCAAGGAATCAGCAACATGCTTCTCAGACCATGCGTGCATGTGTAAAAACTAAATCACAGAGATTGGGGGTCAGGTGATTGTATCAAAGTAAACTAAATGCATAATTTTTTATGACTGGTTTCCTTGAACAATTTTATAACACTTTTATAAAAATGTTAATAGATTTGAGTGATCTCTAAGATATCCATCTGGTAATGAGTTTTAATGATATATACTAGCTAGACTTTCGTATTATGACGTGTGTGTTAAATCAGTGCTAGGATTCATATCTTCCCACCATTGAATGCTAAATGATAATGTAGTGTGTGTCTTGACCACTCATTTAAAGGAGATCATAATATCTTTCACTTCTAAAATATATTTCTTTTTTTCCACAGGCCATGAAAGTCAAAACACCTTTGAGAGCCCTGAAATCACTGTGGGATTATGACTTTTTAATTTATGATGGTGTCATAGACAATACAGCCCCAGACTTCTTAGCATTCAAGGAACATTTTAGCTTAGCTTGGGGAGGTATTTTTTCTCTCTTGGAACACGTCGAGAAGTTTCTCAGGAACTATGCTATACCAGAAGTCAAAATAAAAGGGAATAATTTGGTGGCCCTCCTTCCAGAGTTTGAGCTGACGAATAAACTTAGCAGATATGACCTTCTCTCAGTGTTAGAGGACCCAGCTCATGTCCAAATGCTGATAAATCTTCCAGGGCAAAGGTACAAGGGCCAAGATGGAAATTCGGAGGCCGCCATGAAGATCCAAGCCACATGGAAATGCTACAAAGCAAGAAAATTCTTCCTCTTTTATCGCCAGCAGAAGTGGGCATCAGGTGTGATTGCCATTGCTTGGCTGTTATATTGCCATAAGACTCGACTAAAGAAGATACTAAAGGAATCACGTCAGAGACACCTGGAGAATTTTCGCATTCGAGCCAAGGTGCACAAGGCTGCCAGCTGTTAAGGCAGACCTCTTTTTCTAAACATTTCGTGCTTGAGCGGTTGTAATAAGTTGTCTCTTTATCTTCCCTTTCTCTTTCCAACTACCCTCCTCGCCTCAGACTCCCACGCTTTTCACTCCCCTCAATGTATGATGCACAAACCCCACATTTGTTTGTGCATCATAGTTTAGCCCTAATCAAGAATCTGGCTTTCGTGCCTGCAAAATCTGTTGCAATTTTTCTGTAGAAAAAAAAAAAGTCCCTTCACTTTGACTATGGTAGTTCTGTCAGAAAATCAATGTTTTAACTGCATTACTTTTTCTCCCTATATATACCTTCTGGCACTTTAATTTGCTCAGAAAAAAAAAAATCCTCTCTTGTCTACATTGCTGTCACCACTTTGTCAGAAAGTATTTAAGTTTGCAGACAGCCTTTTAATTAGTGCTCACAATTTCATTTATGTTTGCTTTCTCTTTTTTTCATTCATATTCTGTTAATTAAGTGAGCTGCCTCTAATCTTCCCCTGCCAGTAGCATCATGTAGCCACCTAATTAAATTAATTGGGGAAGATGTTTTAAGTATGTAATTAAATCAATTAATATAATTTATGCCTGGCTTAACTGTACAGTGGAAAAACAGCTGAAGTTTGACTAGATGAATCCACTACAGCTTCCTGTCACTGATCAATGCTCTTCTTGATTTTTAGCATCTGGCAGCCAACTGGAATCGCATCAGGACCTCCAGGAGGACTATTATCCATATCCCATCATTAGGTATAACACTTTTGCCTGCAAATCTATCAGCAACCTCTATTACCCACCACATTATGGCTCCTTGATTGAGTTCAAGGAAGGCCCCTTGTTTTATTCAAATTGGTCTCGGCAGGAAAATGTTCTCGACATGATGAGAGTAATAACACAGGGCCCTTGCTTGAAACGGCGTTTAATTTGGGGATTAAGCAAATAAAGTCATTATGTGGGGGCTGCTATTCAGTGGAGAGGTGATTTGCTGTAATTCGCTTTCATCTGTATGAAATGAACTAAAAAGTTGTATTTTTCCCCCTGAAATAACAGATAATGTTTTCGATCTTCTTTAATGATAGAAGAACACAGGCTTGTTGCTGTTACGCCAATAAGCCAGGATATTGCTTGTACACTGTTTTTAATCAAATGTGCAGTCAAAATGATAAGCTACATTCTCTGAAATTATTTAGTTCTAATTACGAGCAGATGGGATGCTTTATTTGTACCTAGGGCGCCTGAGCAAAAGGAAATGCTGTGTGAACAAGAATAATTAAGAAGTTGAATAGTGTTTTTTGTGCTTAAATAATCTGCAGTTTCATGTTAATTAGCACTAATGTAATTATTTAATTACATTTATGAATTGGGGAACTTAAAAGCTGTTGTCTGAAACACACTGGTAAAAAAGGTATGCCAAAATGACATTGGGAATTTCAGAAATTTGCATTGGAGTTTCTTTTAAGACATGAGCTACTGTCAACATGTTTGGGATTTGTTTGCTTCCTTATTTTGTTTTGTTTTGTTTTGCATCTCACTAGTGTGTTAAATTTCCTTGGTGAGGTCAGATTTCCTAAGCTGACTTGGTAGAGTTTTGACAAGCAGCACAACCCATTGAATCTCTTTGTTACATACATATTAGCTCTTTGTTAAAGTCTTTTAAGTAGAGCAATGCATTAAGTGATCTGTTGTAACAGAATTCTGGATTGCAGTTTATTCATATTCATATGTGAGCATAACCAGTTTGTGTACTTATGTGTAGTGTAGAAACATAACACATTTAAACAGTAATATGAAAAGAAAAAACATTTAAATCATTATACAATACAATTATTTTTAAATTAGTAAAATATCAATAATAAAATAAGGCAATCTTTTCAAGACTCTGGAGTACTTAGATCTAAGTACTTACAGAAGGTTAAGAAAATACTTGCATTGCACAGAGCCTTTTAGTTTTGGTCTACCTCATGGCTCATGAAAGAAATTTGTTTCTTCTTAGGATCTAAGTGAGGTATAGGATCTGAATTTCATTCTAAGTTAGGCTTTTGTTTTGATGAGACTACTTTTACACACAAAATTAGTTCACACACAGAAATTGCACTTGTAGTTGATTGCAACCAAAGAGGCTAATTGCAGACCCCATTAGTTGACTTGAGTCCTTCGAATAAGGTGCAGGAGGCTTTGCTTCTGCAACTAATTGTGGACCAGACCTGATATTATATGGGAAATTTTGTTTTGCTTTCTCTATACAGGGCCCCCCACTTTGCAAAGTTGCTTAGCACAAAGGTGTGATAGACACAAACTTCTTTACTCCTATACTCCCACCTCTGACCCTCCTAAAAACTTCCATGCAGTCTGCTCTGCAGAGAAGCTTGATACAAAGGAGTTTCCAAAGAAGTAAAAATTTGAAAGTAATCGTTATGTAAACTAGGTAATAAAAAAAATTTGAGTGAAAGTGTCTTAAAATTTCAAAAGGGCTTACTGAATAAAAATTACGTGGGAGTTCCCAGCACTTTGGGAGGATTGCTTGAGGCCAGGAGTTCAAGACTAGGCTGAACAACATAGTGAGACCCTGTTTTAGAAAGTTTCAAAAATTAGCCAGGCATGGTGGCGCAGGCCTGTAGTCCTTCTACTGAGAAGGCTAAGGAGGGAAGATCACTTGAGCCCAGGAGTTTGAGATTACAGTGAGCTATGATCATCCCACTGCATTCCAGCCTGGATGACAGAGACACTGTGTCTAAAAAAATTAATAAAATAAAATAAATTAAGTGGGAGAATAATCTGGTCAAAGAAGCTAGAAATAGAAAATGTTATTTTAAATATGATATTAAAACTAGTTTTCTTCTGGATTACACATATTCAGTTTAAATAAATACATAATAAATATGAAAGTCTTCCCTAATGTAGCAATTTTTGTTTGTTAACAACATGATACCCATTTTAAAGAAAAACTGCTAATTATGTAATTTCTAAGAGATAAGAACAAGCTCAGATTTCTTCTCAAATGAGCATTTTAAAAGATTAATTGCACACTTTCAAAAGAGAATAATACCTGGGCTTTGATCATATAGTATTTGTTTCTACAATCTTTGTTTTGGATTTTTTTTTTTTTTTTGAGACAGAGTCTCACTCTGTCACCCAGGCTGGAGTGCAGTGGTGCGATCTCGGCTCAGTGCAACCTCCGCCTCCCGGGTTCAAGCAATTCTCCTGCCTCAGCCTCCTAAGTAGCTGGGATTATAGGCATGTACCACCACGCCTGGCTAATTTTTGTATTTTCAGTAGAGACGGGGTTTCACCATGTTGGCCAGGCTGGTCTGGAACCCCTGACCTCAAGTGATCCACCAGCCTCAGCCTCCCAAAGTGCTGGGATTATAGGTGTGAGCCACCGCATCCGGCCGTGCTTTGGATTTTATACAAATGACTTGTGAACATTAAATTAAGTAACAACAAGCTGTCATCTCCTACCTATTCCACAGATAGAATTCTCAAACTATGTATATATTTTTAAGGATATAGGGTACCCTTTTTTTGTGTACCACATCCCTGGGAGTCCTTAAAGAAGATTTCAGCTAGATGCCACAAACTTCTTTGTCTCATGCACCAGGGACTGACCTATACAATTCATAAAAATAGAAGTGGATGAAAGTGAAGCAAATTTTTTCTCTAAATGTACTGGAAGAAAACTAATCTATTCAATCTAGTAATTTCATTTCCAAAGTTGAGACAGATTCACTAGTCAAAATCAGTTGGTAGGACTGTCTGGTTCAGGTAGGCATTTAACACAAGTTGCAGCCTTGTCCTCTTTTTCTCTTGCCATAGGAAATTTGCTGTAGAATTAGCTCTACAAATAATTACACCATGCTGCTAGCCAATTGGGGCTGCACTAACTTGTTTGAACCCTTCAAATGAAAGCTAAGTAGTTGATAACTGCATAATATATTGTAGTTGTAAGCATTTGGTTATTTATGCAGTTTTGCACACATGGGAATAATTGCATTTTCCAAACTGGTGATCACAGAAAGGATGGCCTTTCAGTAATGTTTTTGACCACAAAATATTTATAAAGTATTTTAAAATCTGTGGCTTGGTAATATGAACAGTAAGACAATTAAACATTGTGGAGTAACCTCTTTGAAAGGAGGACTTAGGCCAGGTGTGATGGCTCACGCCTGTAATCCCAATCCTTCAAGAGGCCAAGGCGGGCAGATCACGAGGTCAAGAGATCGAGACCATCCTGGCCAACATGGTGAAACCCCGTCTCTACTAAAAATACAAAAATTAGCTGGGTGTGGTGGCACGCACCTGTAGTCCCAGCTACTCAGGAGGCTGAAGCAGGAGAATCGCTTGAACCTGGGAGGCGGAGGTTGCAGTGAGCCGAGATCACGCCACTGCACTCTAGCCTGGAGACACAGTGAGATTCCATCTCAAAAAAAAAAAAAAAAAAAAAAAGAAAGGAGGACTTATGAAACTTGATTGTTATATATTTCAGATAGTATTCCTAGATATAACAAAAATTTTAGCTATTTTTAACCCACAAGAGAAGTGGAATGCTGCTGTCAAAAAAACCTGATTTGCCTTGTAATTTTATAAGATGATAAAGAAACATTTTTCAGAGTTTATAGGCTGATCTCTTAATTGGATATTACATATTTTATCATTTTTATTAATATAATTATAACAAAATAATCTACAGTGGTTCATAACAGGAATAAAATATTAGGGTCTATTTTAAGCAAAATCTATCAATCAAATGAGAAAGAACCTGAAGAATCCTAATTCCTCTAGAAAAACCAGATGTCTAAATAAAACCTACAGACTAATTTTGCTCCCAGTTTCTTTGGCCAAGTATTTCCTCCACTTCTAATTTAACCCCTGTGCTTCTTTACTGCAGCACATCACTTGGTGCTACGTATAAACTCAGTTGCTTTTTAAAATATATTGACATTAAATGAGACGTGCCAAGTATGGGGCTCTGCTGCTGTGAGCAGTATATGAAGCCACTGCCAGCCAATTAAACCCCCAGGGATGAGTTTTCACTCTCACTTCTCCTCCTCCTTTAAAGTAAAAATAGAGGTGGGATTTTTTTTTCTTTTCTCTGTGTAATCTTTTATTTCACTGCCAATTGACTTGATGACTAAAAAGAATGTATATAGTTCAGTTCCATATTTTCCCTCTGTGCCCTATTTTAGCAAGTTATTCTTGGGGTTAAAACAAGTAGTGGTCTTCAAATTCTTCTTTCCATAAAAATTATGGATCCTGTTATTATGAAGTTCATGAAATACAGCATTTTCCAGCTCATCTGTACTTTCACAGAAGCCTACGAGAAAGGATAGGGAAACTTACTTTTGTGTGCAACCGATCATATGCTGAACTGAGAAAGTCCCAAATGCTTATGAGACTCTTGCTTCCTAACTCTGTGCTCTTCTGCCAAGAGATAAAAGCTTGAACTCACCTACATTTGTGAACAGGGGCAGAGTGGAGGATGGCAGCCAACGGCGTTAGATCTGCAATCACTTTTTACTATGCCTCCACGCACACTGGCACCTTTCTGCTTTCTCTACTATGAGCTGGAGTCACCTGATACCCAGTTCAATGCTGCTTTTTACTTTTGAGTTGACAGCTCAAAGACAAGATGGATGTTGTTCCGTCCACCTCAGGCTAGGAAATCTGGACTTTCAATAAAATCTTTGCAGTCTTCAACATATATTTTGGCAAGTAGTATAGAATCCATAGTTTAGCTATGGTGTTGCCATACTAGATCCTTGGGATAGGTGTACTGCCAAGACTTCCCAGAAATATCCAGATCTTTCAGGATCAGGAACAAAGTACACTTAAACTTTAAAAATGCTTTATAGCCCAAACACACACATATTTGTATTCACCCATGTAATCGAAATCAACACTCATTTATACTGGTTAGATCAGAGTTGGTCCCATGATCTTGTAATATGAAATTATCCAGTTGGTCTTGAGCTATATGATGTTGTACCATGAAATACAGAAACAGCATTGAACTGGGTGTCAGGTGACTCCAGCTCATAGGCTTTTCATGAGATCTATTAATATTAGGATATGCTGTAGAAGGAATTTTTCACTATAAAAGATAACATCCTTTACACTCATAAAAAATATTAAAAGGCTTGTTCAGTGGTTCTCAGGACCCCTTTACACTCATCATGATTATTGAAGACCGTAAAGAACATTGGTTTAAGTGGATTATATCTGTCATTATTAACTGTATTTGAAATTAAAACAGTAATTTTTAAAATGTTTATTAACTTCTTTTAAAATAACAATAATAAGCCCACTACCAACACTAATCTAAATAACATATTTTTGAAACATAATTATTTTCTAAAACAAAAAAAAATTAGTGAGAAGGGTAGGATTGTCTGACAGGTCTGAAAAATTAATGGAACATGGTTGGATTCTCATATCTGCTTCTGTATTCAATCTGTTGCAATATGTTGTTTTGGTTGACTCACATGAAGAAAATCTAGCCCTACACAGATAAGTATTTGGAAAATGAAAGAATAATTTGTATGTTTTATAGCCTTTTCAGATAGTTGTGTATATTCTTCTTTGACTTTATACTAAACTCCACAATGGTAATTCTAAGTGTTACTTGCAATGTGGAATCTACAATCATATTAATAAACTTTTTGTCTTTTGTAACTTGTAAGAGAACAAGATTGAAAAAGGCAAAGAACATCTTAGTATAATTTTGAAAATAGTTTTTACCTTGCAGACTCCCTGAAAGGTTCTCAGTATCCCCTAGGGTTCCCAGATCACAATTTGAGAATCATTGGTGATATGGTTTGGTTCTGTGTCCCCACCCAAATCTTATTTTGAATTGTAATCCCCACATGTTGGAGGAGGGGCCTGGTGGGAGACGATTGGATTACAGGGGCAGGTTTCCCCCTTGCTTTTCTTGTGGTAGGGAGTGAGTTCTCACAAGAGCCGACAGTTTTAAAGTGTGGCACTTCCCCCCTCGTTCACTGTCTCTCTCCTGCCACCATGTGAAGAAGGTCTTTGTTTCCCCTTCACCTTCCGCCATGATTGTAAGTCTTCTGAAGCCTCCCCAGTCATGTGGAACTGTGAGTCAAATAAACCTTTTTTCTTCATAAATTACTCAGTTCTTTTTTTTTTTTTTCGAGATGGAATTTCACTCTTGTTGCCCAGGCTGGAGTGCAATGGTGCAATCTCAGCTCACCGCAACCTCCGCCTCCTGGGTTCAAGCAATTCTCCTGCCTCAGCCTCCCAAGTAGCTGAAATTACAGGCATGTGCCACCACGCCCAGCTAATTTTGTATTTTTAGTAGAGATGGGGTTTCTCCATGTTGGTCAGGCTGGTCTCGAACTCCCAACCTCAGGTAATCTGCCCACCTCGGCCTCCCAAAGTGTTGGGATTACAGGTGTGAGCCACTGTGCCCAGCCATGTAGTTCTTTATAGCAGTGTGAAAATGGACTAATACAACTGGCTTTAGTTGCATGCAATGCTGTGCTAACCACTGAGAAAAGTTTAAACAAGAGAACTTCCTTAATTTTTTGAAGGTGAATCCATTTGGTCCATTTGGTTTGAGGATGGTTTCAAAACTCAACAAATGTACTTCCATGTTTTCTACATCTTTATACCAAAATTCCCTAATCCCCTTCAATAGCCCCCCAAAAAACCAACTATTAGTTTTATTTTAATCTAACTGGCAATTGATATACTATATAAATAACCCAGATAGAGCTGTTTCTTGCCATCTTTTGGGAACCCACCTTCTTGCTTTCTAGTGTCTTGTGCCTTCACACTTGCATAAGTAATTAAAGCCTGGTTACAACCACAGTGTCTAGATCATAGTTCTCTATTATTATAAGATGCTGATATGCAATCATTTGTGAGTATATCATGTGTCTTCTTATTTTTCTACCATTAGAATACCAAAGTTTTCTTATGAATTGGAGCAATTCCAGATTATCTCTGTATCAATGTCACTCTTCTTCACCTTTCTTCCAGTGTGCTCTCTTGATTAGGAGAGAAAGGGATGGAGTAAGCTTGAGTATGCTGCTGGGAGGATGTGATGCATTGAACATCACTGATCATGAGTTTCAAAATGAGGAAAAGGTTGAGAACTATTCCTCCAGATCACCAAACTGAGGCATGAATGACTACCATCCCAGGCTAGAGTGATGAGATAAACAACTACTACTTGGTAATCAAGAGTCTGTTGTTAACCTCTTCTCTGCCTTGAATACCATTATAAGAAATAGGACTTGGGAGACAAAAGAAACTAGGAGTCACCCACTGGGTAAGAAGCTGAGTTTTCAAGAACGTATGATCTGCTGCAACAACAGGGGCCTGTCACAGAGGCATGCACCAGTGCCAAGGGGGCTCAGTCACTCAGTGTGGCCTTGCTCATGTTCTTGGGTTTCTGTGGTTACTGTGAAAGAAAAGCCAATCCTAGCAGAGCTAGTTTGCTGGATGCAAAGAGGCAATTAGTGTCATCTGATAGATGTTTATGCAGAAAGAGACTGGGAAAGGCTGTGAAGGTAGAAGTGAAGATGGAGAAATGATTGCCAGTAACCCTTGATGAGCAACCTTGGTTCAATGGGGGACCAGAAGTAGTAGATGAGTAACTTCAGAGAGGCAGCTCTCAGGTAAGTTTCTTTGATGTAGAGACAATAATATTTCACAACTACTTATTTGAGAAAAGACGGAACTCTCTATCAAACTAGGAATATTTTTCGGGAAATGAGAATGGCCATAAGAAAAGAGGCTGTGATCCTTTCTATAGTGATGAGGAATAGAGAGTGCCTCTTTCTGCTAGTGTTGTATTGTTCTGTGCTAATGAGGACCTGGAAAAAGCTACAAATCCCACTTACCATTCTTTGAATTCTCCAGAAGTTCTCCAGCTTAGAGACCCAATTTTAGAAGAGTTGAAAGAAGGGGGAGTGATGAGAACACACAGGAGAAAGGGCTAAGAATTTAAAAGACAGGCCGGACATGGTGGCTCATGCCTATAATACCAGCACTTTGGGAGGCTGAGGTGGGTGGATCACTTTAGCCCAGGAATTTGAGATCAGCCTGGGCAACATGGTGAAACCCTGGCTCTACAAAAATTACAAAAATTAGCCAGGTGTGGTAGTGTGCACCAGTAGTCTCACCTAATCGAGAGGCTGAGGTGGGAGGATCACTTGAGCCCAGGAGGTTGAGGCTGCAGTGAGTCGAGATTGCACCACTGCATGCCAGCCTGGGCAACAGAGTGATACCCTGTCAAAAAAAAAAAAAAAGAATTAAAAGATTTTTTGAGTACGGGCTTCACACGTGTTTCATTCGTTTATTTGACTAGAGATTTCACAAGTGCCTGCTCTAATGTAGCTAAGAGTCTGGTTACAGGAGCTAGAGTGATGCAGGGGAAAGAAGAAATGGACAACAAAGTAAACAACCAAGCAAAGAAATATGTAACGACAAAATGAGAAAAGGGTGGTGAAGAACAGGTGCAAGAGAATAACAGTGAAGGGGGACTAAGAACTTTAGAAAAGGGTGGTCAGGCATACCCCATGATGATGAGGACCTTATTGCCTCAAGAGAGACCTAGCAACTCTTCTCTTCTGCTTCCCTCTCCCACTTCTAAGGACTCTGACAATTACACCTGGCCCAGCCAGATAATCCAGGATAATCTCTTGATTTTAAGGTCAGTTGATAGCAACCTTAATTCCATTAGCAACTTTATTTCTCCTTTGTCATGTAACCCAATATATTCACTGGTTGTGGGTATTGGAACTTGGACGTTTTTGAAGGGCCATTATTCTGCCTACTACAACAACTGAAAATAAAAGTGAGAAAAGAGGCCAAAGCTCTTTGTCCCTTCTGGACTTCTTCTCTGCTCACACTTGGAGAGTCTTTTATTTTATATAACTAAATTTCTCACAAGAGCTAATATGTAGTATCTAAACCGTATAATAATTGCTAGGTTTATGTGACCTTGGACAAGAGACAAGACACTTACCTTGAGTTTCCTTATCTATAGTATGACAGGATTGAGGTTGATAGTCTCTCAGAACTCCCCCAGTGTTCCTAATGATACCCTTGAAGAAACCATATCATTGTAGATTATATCCCAAAGTGCAATGTCTCATCGCCACTGGGCCTGTCTACTGAACTCCCGCAAACCATGACATCCTTGTTGATAGTTTTGTGGTTAAGTCACTGTTATATTTAGCATATACTATCAGCATAGATGAAATCTTTTCACCTGTCAACACATATACTTTATGGATGTATAAAACAAAACAAGTCTGACTTAAAAAAATATATTGACTCCCAACTTCTGCTCTGCTGATGTCATTGTACATTGCGTTGTATCTTGTCCATGTAGAATGGTCTGTTGCTTGTCACAGAGTTTGTTGTTGTTGTTGTTATATGTTTTGGAAACATCCATACCTTGTAACATTAAAATACCTTGTGTTTATAAAGCACTTTGCAGCTTACAAGGTGTTTTCATGTCTGTAACTGCATGTGATTTTCTACAACAATGTTCCAAGATTAGCATACACTTCTTTAAAATGGGTGTATTCTATGTAGACATTTTATATGCATTCTTGATCAGTGGTAACAGAGGTCCCAAGTAATTTGTTGGAAAACTGACTTCAAACACTGGAATGGAACACAGACTTATTCACTCACATGCTGCGTATGTGGCAACAAAGTGATTAGACATCTTTTATATTTTAAATTGGACATCATCTTAATGAGACATATTATACTGCTTTTATCTTTACTTTTGAAAGGCAATGCAGTCATGGAATGCTCTCAGGCACTTTTCTTAATCACACTTTATTCTTTAGGCATTTTCCTGCCTTTTTATACTCTTGCTATATGTTATCCACAATACATCTTTCTAAACATTTATTTGAATATAGATAAAATTATACATATGCAAAATCCCAAGTTACAATATTGCAGTCACACATAAAGACATTGGAGTTGTAACTGCCTATATTAGCTTTTATATGTGGAATGGTTCTCTAAATTATTTGAAAGATTAGTAATTTTTCAAAAATGATTCGAACAGCTCATTTGTCCTTCTGCCTCTCTCTTTAATTCTTAAGTCCAGATGCAAAGCAAAGAGAGACTTTTAGATGATTGTAAAGTCATTTAATTTCCAGACATTGTCTAGTGTTTAAACACTGACATCAAAGCAAAGAGCCAATTATCAGAGTTCATTTGGTCTGAAGCCCCATTGCCTGAATTGCTATAGTTTTCCTTATGCTGAAAAGGAAATGTGTGTCACATCTTGAAGATGTAGTATATGAAATCACTTTATCTAGAGCAGTTTAACTTGAAATGTGTGTTTGGGCTCACTAACCACAAGGAGGCATTGAAGCATCTCTTCAAAATGTGAAAAGCAATTTTAATGAAGAAAAAAAAAGTTACACCTACAGTTGTTGAATTTCATATAAGCAGTTATACCTGCTTGTGAGTATGCATGCTTTTTAAGTTTATGTTTTGATTCACTTTTTTTAATGACCTGAAATATCAGCAGAAAGTATTTCCGCTGTTGTTTCTTTTGTGAGAGATTTTTGGACAATAGTAATTCATATGTGTTTTCCCTTCTGCTACGTTTCCAGTGGAAATGAAGGCAAACTGCAGGACTTTTATTAGTACTGACAAAGTAACTGCATTAGCTCTTCTTGCCCTTTGAAAGTTAAAAGTTCTTGTGACCGTGAGCAGAAGTTGATTTCTTTAGTATTTGAATTATTTAAATACATATTCCTGACAGCAAGGGATTTATCTGAAATCTATGTGTCACTTTAGAATGATTCTGGAACACATCTTCAAAATACCACATAAGAAGCTCACATTAAGAAGCCAAAACGATATTTTTTTTAACCTGAGCATGATTTTCTTACACATCCTTGTAAACATTCATATTGCATGTCAGAAATTTTCTCCATGTTTTGTCATCTTGATTCTTAGCAGCCTTGTTGGTACTGAAAAATGTGAACCCCTCTGTTACAGAGTATGTTGCTTAGCACATCTTCCAGAATAATGTTTAATTCCCCCGAGAAACAAGCACCTCATTCTTCGGGATTGGGTTGTTTCTGTAAGATGCTTCAGAGAAAATTTTTTCCTGGAAATATGGACTGTGACATTTTGAAATTCTCTTGTGCCATTTTGCTATATCGACTTGCTCTTTCTGGGTTTTGACACCTTGTTTGCCTTTTAGGGTATTCCCAGCCTGTGAGAGAACATATTGCCGATTTCAACACACAGCAGAACATGCAGCTGGGGAGGCTGTGTGACATCTTAGGTACAGTAAATAGTTTTACACAAATGACTCTTTGGAATGTTTATCAGTGGATGTTGATAGAATGTGTTGTTTTGTTTGTTTGTTTGTTTTTTGCTTATTTTTTTCCTCTACAAGGAAAAAGCTCAGATGTTTAATCTACCCACAGGGCAATTAAATGTTTTATTTTAAAAAACATATTTGTAGTAAAATCAACTTGAATAAAAAATGACATTTTAACCAATTTACTTGGGCAGTTTTCTAGATTATCTTTGCTGCAGGTTTGGATCAGAATTTCTCTCCTATAAACCGAAATCTTTATTTACTGAATCTTGCAGTGAGTGAAGTCAAAGTTTTACATTTGTGTCAGTCTTGTCTCTTATAGTATCTGGGGAATGTGTGAAAGGTGGTATCAGAAATGAAGCATTGTGTTTTCATAAGAAAAAAAGGGGGAAAATTAAGATAGATTTTTAAAAGAAGCTTTTATTTAAATATAGAGCATCTTATTATTAGAAAACGTGAAGTGCTTAATGGAGGGAATTTTTAGAAATACAGACCTTGATTCAGTGATGTATATATCTTTGTAAAAGTCAGGTTCTGATACTGGTTTGGTCAGTTCTTAATCAGACACCCATCTGGAGCCAGGAGAGAAGGATGCCTGAATGTGATAGCTTTGGTTGACACTGTTCAAGGCCCGGGTTCCGATTAGGCTCTAAGAATATAGGTTGCAAAAGCTAAGCAATAACATTGAATCTGTTTGTGAGATACTTGCCAAAAATTCAAGGTTACACAAAAATTAGATTTGTATTAGTTATCAAATAAGAACTTCTTTGCTTTGTTAAAATACAATTTCTTTGGCCCTTATTTAAGAAAAACAAGGAAGAATTTTAAATGATCAAGGACCAACTTAACTGGCTCCCTGGAATGACATACTTTACATGATTCATATATATTTCAGCATCATTATTATTTTATAAATGCCATTTGTTAGCAAAAAATACATCAGTACTAGAAATTTACAGTGTCCTAAAATAATAATCGTAATTGCTTTAATCTATTATCTAGGCACTCAGATTGTTTTTCAGCATTACAAAAAAAATTTTTAATGACTTAAGATTGATTTGTTAGTGCTAAGCTATTTCAACTAAAAACCTGACTGGATGGAAACCACTGAAGTGCAGCAGAGGGCAGACTTTCCTCTAATTTATTTGAATTAATTTTTTTCCTCAGCTTTTTATATCTCTTTCTATATATAGTATAAGCCATCACGAAATAATTTCTTTATAAAAGATTCTCATTATTGGAAAAGACTTGAAAGTATTAGGCTTCTATTTTAAACAACTCAATAATTCAGTCTGTCTCTACCTGCAATGGAATATTTTGCTTATATGAACATTTCTGAGAGATTATGAACCAAATGCTTTTTTCTTGGTATATAGTCTTCATGATATAGCAAGGCAATCATAAAATGTCTTCAAGAGGAGTAATGAAAGTTTAGAAATAGTAGTTAGATGAAGAAAAAGTACTTTTTTGTGAAATAAAAATGTGAAGAAAATAGAAAAATAAGTAATAATTTTATGGAAGAATACATTATTATCCCCTATGGTTTTTCTTCTTATTCAGGGGAAACAAAGATAATCCAGTCACACTGGTAAGGCTTGTCACTAGATATTGGCTGTGAATTCATGGTTCTCAGGTGCAGACCCCAATGGCTAGTATTTTCAGTTCCTAGATGAGTTCAGCAAGGAAGTGACTGATTACTGACCAGCAATCAAAGAAAGTTTCATCTTCATATCAATTCCTTTCCAAAATTACCTGTCAGTTAGTTTTGAACATGTGTAAAATTAACACATGATAAAACCCACTAATACTGAATCTTAGAGTTAGTGATACGTATTCCTTTGCCAGAAATTAACAGGAAAGGTGAAATTGGCAACATGATTCCTTTTATCATTTGTAACCTAGAAATTTTCTTCCCAAGAAAAAAATTATTTTTCATCTGTTACAGTCTGTAAGCTATTTTTGTTGTTTTTCTGCCCTATTCTTTCATACTTAAAAAAAACTCATTAGTTTGATTTTTAAAACCTCTACTGTAATTTGGTTAGACGCTAGTCTCTTCTTCAAAATACAAGACTTAAGATGACTAATTTGATGATTCAGCAATTGGATGCAAGTTATTTACTTACTGCCTCCTCAGTTAATTTATTTTGAGGTTTATGCTTCAAAATTAAATGGGAGCCACTTAAATATTCCCATGTATGGAGCACCTGCTCTGGGCCTAGCACTAGGTCACTTCAGAAAACACCCCCTCTAGGTCTCTAGAGAGATTTCTCTTGTATGCCCTGCGTCTAGGTGTAAAAGACCTTCCCAACTTTGTGAATCTCTCCATCATCCCTTCAGTCAGTCCAGAAGTGTTTATTGAGTGACTCCTACATACTCCACACTGTGCCAGGGCTTAGGGGAATATAAGAAATAGTACAAACATTGCCTTTAAGGAGCTTGGAAAGACAAGATTAATAGATTGGAAACAATAGGATAGAACCCCAGAACTACTTCATGTTAAATCTTGAGGCACTGATCAAAAGGAATGTAGGTGTGGGGGCAGCTGGGGAGTCACTGTTGGCCAGCCTAGTCAGGGTGGGCCAGGAGCACATTCACACACCTGTGCTGTTTCTTGAGCACTTAATATGTGCCAGGGCTTAGGGGAATATAAGAAATAGTACAAACATTGCCTTTAAGGAGCTTGGAAAGACAAGATTAATAGATTGGAAACAATAGGATAGAACCCCAGAACTACTTCATGTTAAATCTTGAGGCACTGATCAAAAGGAATGTAGGTGTGGGGGCAGCTGGGGAGTCACTGTTGGCCAGCCTAGTCAGGGTGGGCCAGGAGCACATTCACACACCTGTGCTGTTTCTTGAGCACTTACTATGTGCCAGATGCTGCACCAGATACTTTCTATATCTTCACTCATTTAATAGTGTCTAAAACTCTATGCCCCAGGTGGTTTTGTTCCCCTTTTTACAGATGAAGAAATGAATGCTTAGAAAGGTTAAATAACTAGAATTTAATTCAGTCTATGCTCTGTATATATACTCTGCCAAACTGATCAGAGGAGTCTGAAGATCCTCTCTTTGCCCTGCTTGCCTAAGAAAACGTTTACAGTGCTCCCTCCTCTGAACTTCTCTAAGTACCTGGTCTACATGCTTCATCGTGCCCACAATGATTACTGTATTTCCCTCCACATTTAGCCAAGGGCTTTGCCCCTACAGATCAGTCAGCTATTTTGTGAATGAATGGATGAACAAATGAATGACTTCATTGACTGCTGATTTCCTATTCATACTCCCTGAAATATTCTGCAGCATGGAGTGGATACTCTCATTTCACTATTCCATTTGGATGGGATATTTAATTAGGGTTTCTTGCTATGTTACATGTAAGAAGCACATCTTAAGAAGGAGAAAAGTTAAATTAAGATGGTGTTTCCTTTAAACCAAGAATCACTAGACCTGCTATTTAAGTAATGTACTCCTCTTTGGGAATCAAGCAAGGGAAAGGCTGGTTTCCTGAAATAATTATTGCTGTGGTTATAATCAGACCATTTATTTCAACAGGACATTCCCTGAATTGACCCTGTCAAGTCCATACAGAATAAGAAATTGCAATTTCATCAGCTTTGTAAAGTTGGTAGCTCTGTTTTATAATTTACTGAAGTTAATGGAATAAATTTTTAAAGCAGTATGTGATTCCCATTGATGTTAATGGGAGTTGTGTGGCTAAATCCCTATGTATTATTTGAAAGTACATTTCCAAGGTATCTCACAGCCCTCCTTCTGAAGGAATCATTGCATCTATTTCGTTGGTGGTGGTGTTATTTATATTTTCTTTAGAGAAATGCCGAACTGTAAAAAAGCCAGTTAGATTGCTCAGATAGTACAAAACCAAACTAAATTAACCTTAACGTGGGTTTTGGATATGCTCTTTATTTTAAACTGCACAACACCAATCGGATGCCAGAGTTCATAATGTCATTTACCTTCACACCAGTAATTAACATTGTGCCTGTTGTTTTTAGATGCCAATGTGAATGTCATCTACATCTGCTCCCATCATATGAATGACGAGTTAGTGCTGTATTACAAAAAAATCCTAAGTCTACATGCAGCCGTCAAATCTGGGAACCTTGAGGACAGAAGTGACCTGCAGGACAGGTTCAAAATTATCACACCTGAAGCTGTAAACATCTTCCCTGTGAGTTTGTCTTCTAATTACTATGGTTTCAGGGATGCAGTAAAATTAAATTGGACATTTTAATAACTTGCAACGCTCTGGTACACATCAGTGAAATATTATTGCAAGTTTAACAGCTTTACTGATTAGACTACTAGTTGGTCTGTAGGAAATAAATATTCCAGTTTAACTTTCAGACTTAGTGGAGCTACCCCTGCCCAGTTTCTCTGTAGTTGTAGCCTAATTCCAGTTACTAGGTGGTACCATCAAGTAGGTGGATTTATAACATGTACCATTCCTTTTTCTTAATTTTGTGTGGAGGACACTAAGGCAGAGAAAGGCTGGGCCTGTCCACAGTCACAAAACTAGTTAGGAGCAGAACTAGACCAGGCCCTCTCTTTTCTGATCCACACAGGTACTCTGTGTTTTTTCCCCTGAGGGGAATTTGGCTCGATTTACCATATCAGATGGTTCCTAATGAACAATGTTCAGGTTTGTTTTTTTTTAATTGGGCTGATTTTTTAGTGAATGGAATGAATTCTGAGTGGAATCCTATTCCTAGGCAAGAGCCATTGGGAAATTCATGGAATGATAAAGGCAGCATTCTAGAATAAGGCAGTACAAAAGATGGCTTAAAATGAATTTCCCTACACTTTAACAAGAATTTAAACTTTCCATGTTAACCAGCCAACAGTTTAATACCTAATGGACTATGCATTTTTGAGGAGACTTTTTTTGGGATAATTAAAGATAGCTGTGTTCATTTACAATTGAAATGCACCAAAGTCAACTGTCTCTCTATTGCCAACGTGATTGCAAGCTATACATAGGGAACATCTATGTGTTGGGTGACTACCCATTAACACTTCAGATGTACCATGATTTGACCAAAAAAAAAAAAAAATGGGGGTGGGGGAGGGACCTAAGGAAAGGCCTGCCAGGACTGGGGGAGTTTCTATAGCATTTCTACTTTGCTGGTATACTCAGTCAATTGTTGTCAGGGTTTATTCTTTTCTACCAAAATGAAGATTTTATTTTTTCATAACTGGACGCCTCAGTATTCCCCTAAAAACCCTCTGCTCAGTTTTGTTTCATTGGCACTTTTGACTGTGAAAGAGGAAGGTAAGGACAGGGGCTGGGGAAGCAAAAGAAAGGACAAGTGACAAATCACTGCCGTTTATGTACATTCTTGGGAACCTTCCAATATCCTCCACCAATGTAAGAATTTCTTTGGTGCTTCCTAGTTATTGCTTGGCCTCAATGACATAGTTACTATGGACATTAGGGTGCAAGGAAGAAAAAGAACTACCATTAGTGTTTAGTTAAATTCCTGATTTTCTCCAGCCAGAAAATTGATCTAATGGCTGCCAACTGCTAGTAAGGAGTTTCTGCACATCTGAAATGCCCATATACATTAAAGAGGCATAGAATGGGGAAGGGGCACTAGATTGGGGAGAAAAAAAGTGAGAAAACTAACATTTTTCAAATTCTTAGCATACAGTTTCTTTTTTTCTTTTTTTTTGAGACAGAGTCTCACTCTGTCGCCCAGGCTGGAATGCAGTGGTGCGATCTCAGCTGACTGCAACCTCTGCCTCTCAGGTTCAAGCGATTCTCCTGCCTCAGCCTCCTGAGTAGCTGGGATTACAGGTGTGTGCTACCACACCCAGCTAATTTTTGTATTTTTAGTAGAGACAGGGTTTCATTATGTTGGCCAGGCTGGTCTCGAACTCCTGACTTCAAGTGATCCGCCTGCCTTGGCCTCCCAAAGTGCTGGGGTTACAGGTGTGAGCCACCGCGCCCAGCCCAGTTTCTCATTTGATTCTCAGAAGAATGCATCAAGATGGAAAGATAGCTCTTTTTACCAATCTCCGTTTATGGCTGAGGAAACCAAGACTCATTTTCTAGTCCAAGGTTACTAGTAAGGCCAGAGTGTGAACCAAAATCTCTCTACCCCAGAGCAGTATCATGAGGTGGAATGACTGCCTTGCTCCTGGATGACCTGTGGCCTTGGGCAAGCCCCCTTACTTCTCTGGTCCTCTGGTCCTCATCTATAAAATGAGATCCTGGATTAGATCATTTCAGAGTCATCTTCAACTCTATCATCCCATTACCTGAGAACCGTACCCTTGCTAGTCCACTCTGGCTTCTAGTGGACTAAAAGCCAGGAGACAGGCACTCACAGATGCACATAGTATAGGTTTACATCTTTGTGAGTAGAAACAAGTAGGCAAGGTTTTAAGTACTTAATAGTTCTCATAGCTCAAGTTTAAATTATTTGAGTAATTACTCATAAGCAATCAACTTTTTAAAAATACAAAAATTAAATTCTCACTTTCAAATCAGTTCTTGTTCATGTTTGGTAGTTGCTTTATTTGTTGTTAATGGGTTTGAGAGATTGTATCAGTGCTGATTTTCATTTAAATGGATGGCTATGAGATTTTTTAAAGCATGCCAAAAATCTGTTTGTACATCTCTCGAAGTTACTATATGATTCTTGAATTTGTAATGGTAAAATGTGCTCTTTATAAAAGTCATTATGTCTATTTTTAGACATTTCAGTGTTTATGAAGACATCCTAAACAACTACCTTTTATCTCAGGTCAAAAAAAAAAATCAGTGGTGATAAATTAAATGTAGCCATAATTCAATGGAACTAGACACATTTTAGATTTTGTCATCTGTGTTAATCCACTGCCTGGATCTGATGATACTGATGTTCTCCAAATGGTCATACAAGACCTGTGATTAGTGATACATCCTTTGCCATCACTTATTCACATTTAAATCTTTATTAAACACATATTGAACACAATACTGTGGCAGCATCTTGCCTGGAGTCTAGGGCATGCCCGCAGATGACTATAATACAGAGTCGGGTAGAGTACTTGCCAATAGAAACACGCAAACCTAGAGGAGACAGAACTCCATCCTGGCTGGAAATATGCTCAGAATGTTAACATTAGGTTCTATTGCTGCATCTGCCATACCCCTTCACATCTCAAAAACCCACCAGATCTTTACTACTCACTCGATAAAATGGGGAACTTGTGGCAGCAGTGGCATGCCAACTGTGTTAACGGGGTTTGAATCCTGCCTCTGCTGTTTACTAGCTGTGTGACTTTGAGCAAATCACTTGAGGCTCAATTTCCCCATCTCCAAAATAGGGATAGTTAATTGATTCAGTGACATGTGGATCAAATGAGAGATCACATGTCAAAGGCTTTGATCTTGTGAACTTACCATGATTGCTGCCTTGGAATCCTCTTCTGGGTGCCCTGAAAGGCTCACCAAGGACATCGTAACTCAAGTCACCCATTCAGTTCGTTTTCTTTTACATGTCTTCATTGGAATAATTTATGGGAAAAAGAAAAGAGTGAAACAAGGAAGAAAGACAGTGACTAACCAGATGGGAAAGACAAACCTGCCAGGTGTTATCACTGGCCATTGTCAAATGGAACATTGGGTTTCCTAGAACTGCATCCTCAGAAGTATGTTTTTTAAATGGATTTAAGGCCAGGTGCAGTGGCTCACACCTGTAATCTCAGCATTTTGGGAGGCCAAGGCAGGTGGATCGCTTGAGCTCAGGAGTTTGCGACCAGCCTGGGCAACATGACAAAACTCGGTCTCTACAAAAAATACAAAAATTAGCTGGGCATGGTGGCATGCACCTATAGTCCCAGCTGCTTGAGGGGCTAAGATGGGAGGATCGCTTGAGCTTGGGAGGATCGCTTGAGCTTGGGAGGTCAAGGCTGCAGGGAGCTGTGTTTGCACCACTGCACTCCAGCCTGGGTGACAGAGTGAGACTCTGTCCCTGCTTCCACAAAAAAAAAAAAAAAAAAAAAAAAGGATTGCAAATTATGGTAGAAAAGGCATATCGCATAGATCTAAGGAACTTGGAATAGAACACCTAATCTGGAGGAAGGGCCCAATAGGGGAAATCATGTAAATCCTCTTCTCAGAGGAGCTGTGTTTTTTGCCTTTTAAAATTGTGGTAAAATATATATAACACAAAATTTACCATTTTAACCATTTTTAAGTGTACAGTTTAGTGGCATTAAGTACATTCACATTGTTGTACAACCATTACCACTATCAATTTCAGAACTTTTTATCATCCCAAGAAGAAACTCTGTACCCATTAAGCAATAAGTCCAAAAGAGCTCTTGTTTTAAAGGGAAAGTTATTTCAGAGCTGAAAGGACCCTAGAGACTTCTAATCCAACCCCTCATTTGAATATGAGAAATTGAGACTCAGAAAGGTTGAGTTTTCTAAATCACCTAGCAAATTACAAATTCAGGACTGAAATGCAGGTGTTCTCCCCAGTCCAGTTCTCTTTCTCCCATACTCAGGAGTTATACTCTCCGACAATTTGCAAACTGGTGCATCTGATATTCCTTGAAACAATCACTTAGCATTTCTCCATATTTTTATGCTGCAGTGAGTAGATAATTTTTCACTAGAATTGGGGTAGTAGATGCTAGTCTATAAAAATCCCTTCAACTCCCTTGAGACCCTGGCACTTTTACATTATATTATTTGCATAACATTTTAATGACTTTATTTTTATTTTTTATTTTTTTGAGACAGGGTCTTATTGTGTCACCCAGGCTGGAGTGCAGTGGCATGATCTCGGTTCACTGCAGCCTTGACCTCCCTGGCTCAAGCAATTCTCCTGCCTCAGGCTTTTAGTAGCTGGGACCACAGGTGTGTACCACCACATACCTGGCTAATTTTTTTGTAGATAGGGGGTTTTGCCACGTTGCCCAGGCTGGTCTGAAAGTCCTGGGCTCAAGTGATCTGCCTGCCATGGCCTCCCAAAGTACTGGGATTACAGATATGAGCCACGGTGCCTAGCCTGACTTTATTTTTAAGAGGGTTTTCTCTGTAATAATAACTATTACCATTTGTTGAGTATCAATGCTGTGTATTATACTAGGTATTTTACATTTGTGATCTTATTTTAAAAGCCTTAGAGCAACCCCAGCAAGTGGGTAATTTTTATTCTTATTTAACAGGTGAAGAAATAGGCTCAGGGGGTCTAAGTTACTTGCCTACATTAATGGAGCCTTATAAGTGATAGAGCTGAATTCAAAGCCAGACCTGTTTCACTCCAAAGCCCCATCACTTTCCTGTGTGCCATGCTGCCCTCTTCTCTAGAGGGAGGAAAACAATCTTGGATTATTTTATTCTATCCTTAGGTAATGTCTTTCCCATGCCCATCTTCACCTGATAAAATCCCACCCATCCTTCAGAATTCACCTCAACCCCAACCTCTTTCATAATAATAGTACTAGCTAACATTCATTAAGTCTTTATTGTATCTAAGGCACTATTATAAGTGCTTTACATACATTATCTCATTTAATCCTTACAGCATCCTTATGAGGTAGATACTGTTATCACACTCATTTTACAGATGAGGAAACAGGTACAAGGAGAATGTGTATTTGCCTTTTCAGCTCTCCCCACCAGCGTGCCTCTTGAGTACTCGGCAGATCCTTATGGCCCTTCTCTGCCCCATCTCAGTTATGTGTTAACTGTTATTTGTGCCCCCACCCCTCAAAAGCAGAAACATGGTTGTGTTAGTTTTGGTGTATGCTGTTTTCTCTGCCCCCATTAGACTAGCTAGAATTATTTATTTAATTGAATGAGACAGTCACATGTATTGCTGAGCTGGGTCTAACTAGTCAAAAATAAAAAGAGTTTTTCACTGAAAAATGAATTTGAGTCTTGCTGAAATTTTCAATTATTTTCTATTTGTGAATCCTTTCCAGAGTTGTTGCCTAGAACCATGATAATCATTATAAAAGTGCATATTATCTGAAGCAGATTTAGTGGTAGAATTTTGGAAGGAGGGTGTCGGGTCAAGTGCCTTTTTCCTACTCAAGCATTTAAAGAGTTGCCGGGGTAGGAATCTATAAAGTAAAGAATGTTATGGGGCTTTTTTATTCATTTTTTGTATTGATTTTCCAGACACTTTAATGTTAAACCATGCCAGAAGTGTTGCAGAGATGAATCGCTATTACCCAAAGGCCGCCAGCCTCTTTTCCTTCTGACAGAAGGATAATTCCACGTGGATCAAATAAATACATATGTGTAGTAATTAGTTCTATTCCCAGTGAGCCTATTTCCAACACACTAAAGATGTGAGCGATTATGGAACCTCACCCCGACAGCTTTTATCAATTTAAACTGCTAAACAACAGGATAGGTCATAACCCAGCCTGCTATTAATAATGTATTTATTATGTGCAACATTATAAATTAGGTGTATGGACTAGAAAAAAGGACACCTTTTAACAAGAATAATATGATCTTCCCCCAGAAGCATCATATGTGCCTGGCCACTCACCTGATGTACAGTCCCAAGGCAATCAAAAGAATAAAAAATCTCATCCGAGGAACAGAGGCCTACATTGTCAGCGGGCTCCTCCACAGAGATGATTTAGCTGTGGCCGATATGTTAGACATACCCATCCTGGGCTCTGAGCCTGAACTAGCTCATCTTTATAGTACCAAATCTGGAGGCAAACGTGTCTTTGACAGTGCCAATGTGGCAGTTCCTCCTGGAATATATGACATTTATAGTCAGCAACAGGTATGTGGGGTGGACAAGTGAAGCTCTGTTCAAATATTTGAAACATCCTCTTGATCTTGGACAATTTCCAAGTCTTCTGGAGCCAGACCTACCCAATGAAGAATAGGTGGAATATTTGAGTTGATTTGAGGGAATCAACTTTATTTATTTAGTTATTTATTTATTTATTTTTGAGATGGAGTCTCACTCTGTCATCCAGGCTGGAGGGCAGTGGTGTGATCTTAGCTCACTGCAACCTCCACCTCCCAGGTTCTGTGACTTCCAGCTAATTTTTGTATTTTTAGTAGAGATGGGGTTTCACCATGTTGGCCAGGCTGGTCTCGAACTCCTGACCTCTAGTGATCTGCCCACCTCAGCCTCCCAAAGTGCTGGGATTACCAGCGTGAGCCACTACGCCCAGCCTGAGGGAATCTACTTTAGAACTTTGTGTTTTAAAGTATTTTCCTGTTAGTCTTGCAGAAATTGCTGGAATTTCCAAACTATTTACTCATTTGGAATAAGCACTGTTAAAATGTATATATCATTTGGACTAATCTGCTATCAATATTTAATGCTTTAACATGGATTAATTCATCATCATATCAGCTTGCCAGTCATTAATTAAATAGGATCCTAAGAAATAGGAGAGTCAGTTTTCGCTAAAAGCAGTGGGTTTGGAAAACTCCAGTGAGTGAGCCTCCCCACTGGGTCAGATTGCAGAGGGCCTGTGAACAGAGGGCTGCAGACTTCCTTCGCTCTTCAGGAAGCGATCGAAATGGAGGAGGGGAAAGATCTCAGAAGGGGGAAGTAAGACAGCTCCAGGAATAAAACTGGGGAAGTAAGACAGCTCCAGGAATAAAACTGTCTATTTTGGTTTTGCCTTGGACCAAGTGTGTGGCTATGCATTCTTCCAGCAGATAGTCAGGGTCTAAAACATGGGGAGAAATGTATTAGCCACTAGAAATGTTTTCTCTTTGAGTTAGCCCTGGCAGGTGTTCTCCCATTTAACTGCCATCTGTTTTCATAATAGAGAAAATTAAAAGACAAATGGCTGTTAACATTTCCTAACCTCTGTTTCAGTACACCTCTTGACCATTACTCTGAGCCAATCACAAATTATCCCCCCTACCCACTTGTTGGGAAACCAGAGAACAGTGCACAATGAGTCAGTTTGTGAGGGACAATATTTAGGGATCCCCTCCTACTCTCAGTTGCCTGATCATGATGCTCTGCACCTCACAGCCACTGAGCTCAAAAATCTAGCCTTTCAACAAATCATACTTTGCAGAGATTAGTTTGAAGATACTATTAGCTTATTAAATTGCCAGCAAGTATTTCACTCTTGTTAGAGTATTCTTGGGCAATGTTCATGGGCTTATGAAGGAGGTTTCTCTTAACGGTATCACAACCTAGGAAAGTCTCAGGCAATTTTAGTAGGAGTGGAATAGAGAGGCTCCTCCTGAGCTGTTATGTCACTTCCATTGTCATTAGCCACCACTGGAATTTGAAGATAACAAGATAGATTGCTTGACTCTGCTTCACAGCAGAATATCTGGCTGTTATACTTATTACAAGCAAAATA
Source organism: Pan troglodytes (assembly GCF_028858775.2). Classification (NCBI taxonomy): domain Eukaryota; kingdom Metazoa; phylum Chordata; class Mammalia; order Primates; family Hominidae; genus Pan; species Pan troglodytes. Next base: position 59,393,541 of record NC_072414.2, read on the forward strand.
AAATTTTAAATTATATTATTACACACATGTACTATACATTAAACAACCTTCAAAGCTTTAACATGTATGTGCAGTGTTTATATTGAGTCTTGCCTTCATCTTCACTGAGGAAATCTCAGGCAATCTTTGCTATGAAATATTTCAGAACCGCATATGTTGATTGTAGTTAAAGATGCAGGCACATTTAATGCAGTAAAATCTCCCTCTAGTGCTAGTATTCAGAAGTATGACTAAAAACCTCCTTAGAGACACATCAGATTTGAGAGATGTCATTTGACCTATGGTATGTGCAAATTGTATAACAATAAACCAATATTTCACTGAGTTCTACTCTACTTGTTTGGAAAACATACATCTGAGGTCATCAAGAATTAAAATACTCCACTGAGATTTTTCCAGATAGTGACTACCCTATCTAATCTATCTGAGCATGTCAGCATTTTGAATCTGCAGATGGGGATGAATCAATAACACTGACTTTTTACCGATGTGCATCATAAACTTAAAGCTGGTGAAAGAAAGCTGCGATTATTTTAACTTAGGTTATTAAGTATTTCTGACTTTCAGTTGGACTTTAGCAGTATTTTTCTGCTCTTTACCAGGATAAAACAAATCACAGCTAAAAAAATTTATTACATCTTTTGAACAGATAGACTCAAACAGAAAAATGATAAACATTTGGGAATAGCATAAAGTCATTTTGTTTAGGATTAATTTGTTTAAATCTAGCATGAACACAGTGAGCATTTCCTGTTTTGATCCATAAAGTAACTGTGAAAGTTCTCTTTCTGGAACATGCTCCATGGGAAATATTGACAGCTTTGGTTAAATAATCAAAAATGGAGATGCTATTTTAAAGCACTGTTCAATTTTCACTTAAAGATAGCACATAATTCTTTCCAGTGGTGCAGTCTTTACAATACTATTGATCCTTTTCATTACTGTAGGGGATCCATCAACAGATGCCCATTTATAGGATTCTCAGAAGCAATAAATAATAGGATTTGGAAGAAATAGATAATAATTCTGTTAGTAGTCGAAACCTGCAAATATATAATATATCTAAATATGTAATTTTAAAAAAATCTATGCCAGAACACCTTTCCTTACACTAGCAAAAGAATTTTATCTGATGTTAACAGGCCAAAGACCATTTCTACTTCTGCAAAGTGTGATCATAATACAGCAAAATATTATTAAATATAAAATCTATATTCTCAACACATTAGAGAAATAAGGAAACAACTTTGGAAAGCATATTTAAAAAACCTTCCTAGGCTGTGTTCATCACCATATGGTTTGTAGACCAGAGTTCTGTCATTTAAACACCCAAATCATCAATAAACACTACTTGATAATTAGGGAGCTAAGACAATTTTAATTTTCACCCTCACTGAATACCCCATAGTTGTATGAGGTTTCCAGAGAACCCAAGTATGGCCATTTTGCTGTCTCTTCCACACTGCCATGTAGTATAGTATCCCCAGGAAGATTTGCTGGACAGATACAACCCAGAAGAACAGATCAGGCCTTTAATCAAAATAACTTTAATCTGGTAGCTCCAAACCTCAACAGAACTGTAAATCATGAGTCCTTTCACACTCTTTAGTTAAAAAAAAAAATTGTGGGCAAAGAGATCTGATCAAAAAAGAGGATAAGAGTGTCACAGAATCCTTCCGTACAGAAAACCATAGCCAAGAACAGCATGGGAAGGCTCTGGAGACAAAAAGCTTAGTGTTATTTTGTTGCTTTCTGGGAAGTATAGACTGGAAAGTCTGATAAGAAGACAAGACAGAAAAATCGTTTTGTGAGTTAATGAGGTATTTTTCTCCCAGGCTCTGCCAGGAGAGTATTACTTTAAGTCATCTTGCTATAGACTTTTATCTGATTCAAACTCACCCCAAATGGCTTATTAAGTGTAAGGAAAGTGGCTTCTCTTGCTCCTCTTCTGACTTCTTTCTCTACTTCACCCTTCTCCACCTCTCTGTGGGTTGGGATAGGCAGCACAGTAAAGAGGGAATGAGCATAGGTTTTGGAGTCAAAGCAACTTGAATGGAATTCCTACTCTGCTACTTAATGCTGTGTGATTGTGGGAAAGTTATTTAAATTAGCATAACCTCAGTTTATTTACATATAAAAGAAAACTAGTAATTGTGTCTACCTCATAGATTATGGTATTAAATGAGAAAATTCATGCAAAGAACTGACATGAGCCAAAGGCCTGTCTCCTACTGAGAGTTCAGTTATCTTAGAGACCATTATCATCATTATTACGATACTAGAGCTTGGAGTACTGTTCTATCCCTTAAGCTCCCATGTGTTTGAGCCCAGTTCTTGAGGAAATGTTGTTTCAAATAAAATGTCAAGTAGGTGTGTATTCCAGGAAGGTTGCTTTCACAAATGTTTTATCTCCTTTATCTGTCTTGTTCTAAAATATATGTGTTTATATCACACATATACTAAACTTGGCCAATTGGCCAGCCAAACAAATGTATTTCATGTACATTAATGAGGAAAAAATTAAATGTTTTATAGTTTATAGCAGTAAAAAGCTCAACAAAGCCCCAAACAGTTAAAGTTTTCAAGACTGTAACTCTTTCTAGTCTTGAAACAATTAAAACATCATTTGAGGAATCAATAAGTAAATGCATAATTCTCCGAAAAAGAAAGAAAACAATATCAAGATTCAATTACAGGCATTCAAGGATTCTTTCTTTTGCCTTCAGAAGCCAGCAAAATGATAATTTCAGAATTTCTCATAAATAAGACTGTGCTTTTAAACATGTCTTTGGTCTCATTGGTTAATGGTTTCTTCGCATCATATTTATATCACTTTAAACTTCTTTAATCTGTCCTAATAACTAGAAGATAACCAAATGAACAGACCATTAGAAGTAAAGACACATGAGAAGTACAGCAACTAAGTTGTTACGATAAAAAGGAATCCCAGGAAATGAACTGTATTAAATGCAGCTGTGTCTTCGGCCTCACAGATGATAGAGCAGCTGAGTCAGCTGATAACTGATCACCTGCAAATACAGCGCTGGCTCTTTAAAATGGACTCTGAGTTCCGAGGAAATGGGACTGCATTTTGTGATATTCCTTCCTACCTAAAGTGCTACAAATGGGTGCTAAAGGAGAGTAGCAGATATGGCCTTGAAGACTGGAGAAAGAAATGGGCACAAGTGAGTATTCAATGGTGACTTAAACCCGCAGGGTCTGCGAACAGTTAGGGGACGAAGCAAAAAGTTCAGCTAAGAGATGAAAGTACTTTCCTCTCTACTTAGCTCTGTCACCTGCCAGCAGTGCCTTTCTTGGGACCTTTTTCCTTATATACACAATGAATGGGATTGACTGAGTTCTTTTTTTTCTTTTCTTTTTTTTTTTTTTTTTTGAGATGGGGCCTCACTCTGTTGCCCAGGCCGGAGTGCAGTGGTACAATCAGGGCTCACTGTAACCTCTGCCTCCCTGGCTCAAGGGATCCTTCCACCTCAGCCTTCTGAGTAGTGGGGACTACAGGCATGCGCCACCATGCCTGGCTAAATTTTTCTTTTTTTTTTTTTTTTATTGAGACGGGGAGGGTCTCCTTATGTTGCTCAGGCTGGTCTCGAACTCCTGAGCTCAAACAATACACCCATCTTAGCCTCCCAAAGTGCTGGGATTACAAGTATGAGCCACAATTTGGGTTATTTTCAGTGTTTCTTCTCTGGGCCCTAAAAGTCCTTATTCACATCTTGAAATTGATTATGATAATTAGGAAGTAATTTTTTTATCACATTCAGGTAACATTACAAATCTTATAATTTGCCCTAAGTGGTTCTTGATCATGTGCTTCTAACAACTGTTGTTGTTAAGCTAGCTGTATTTTATTATGAGATAGAAATTCTATTAGTGAATTGTTGTCACCTGGAAGCTAATGTATAATAGCATTCAGCAGTCATGTGTTTTTGAAGACAATTCAAGGAAATTTATGTAACTGCTGGTCCCTGTGAGATGCTGAGAAAATAGTACATTCCAGCCAGAAAATCTCCCAGCAAAAGCTGAGCTGTAGGTAAGAAGTCTTAGCATGAATGGACGTGTATAGATTTTTTCCATGCACATTTGTGAAGGGATGAATCGTACAACCTTTTAGTCCCTTCGAAATTTGCTTAATTAAAGTAATTTTATATGGTTTAATATATAAATTAAACCTGCCATTCTAAAACTATCTTGCTTTTCATCCAGAAATCCCCAGTCTTGCCTGGCTTCTCTTAATCCCAAATATCTGTTTTGGCTGACCTGCTGGTTAAAGCATAACCGATTAGGAAAATCACAACGCAAATTCCCTTAATTGGTTCCTTCCCTACCAGCATACATAGCAGTGGGCTGTGCAAAGTGATTTGCGTCTGCTTTGAGCATCCCGCTACGGAAGTATATGAATCAAGACACAAGTGATAGAGAGGGAGGGGCACACTTGAGGGAACCACATTATTCTTGGAAAGTGGAGTGATGAATAAATCTATTGAACAGTCAGGAGAGAGAGTTCCCTTTGACAAATGTGACTGGTTTCCCCATGATCTATTCTGGGCTTCGTTTCTCCCCTCCATCAGTAAATGGACTAAATGCAGTACCTGTCATGGCCAGCTTTTTACATATTATTTAAAGGACACCAAAATGAATTACTCTTCTAGATAAAGATAAAAACAAAGAAAATGTATTTAATTTTGAGGCCCATAGAGATTTCCCTTATATTCTCTTTGAACTGGATTTTATTTCATATTGTATAGATTTTTTTTAAAGCAACACTGTTAAGATTAAACCATAAAAATATGTTTTTTTAATTTAAAACATTGAAGTGTTAATGTGCAAAGTATTTGTTGGCTTCAGTATTTCAAACCAATAATTTTTAAAGAATTCTCTTGACATTACACTATGATAAATTTGAAATGTTTGACTTTAAAAAATATTTAAAATACTGACATTTGGCTGAATTGTATTTAGAAGCCTCATTGTGCATTATTTAAATTTCAGTTATTTTAAACCGTAGCATTTTTAATTGGCACCAAATACATTTGGCACTGTTGTTAATGTTATTAAATGCAAAGCTCTTGAATAATTAATAATCTAAATCATTTTTTAAAACTTAACAAGGAAAATATACTTATTCAGAAATCTCCTTACAGTCTGAGGCCAGTGCTTAGCCATGATCTGAAGCCAAAAATAAAAATAAAGTAGTTCTGAAAAGGTGCCTCTTTTTTTGTAGGAGCCTATTGACATTCTTTTGCCTTCAAAGTGAAATCATATTCGGAGTGGAGGTGAGCTGCAGTCTCCATTGAGTGTAGCTATTGAGAATTTAGGATTAGAATTCTCCTTTGTTCCAGAAGACCATCGTAATGGTGCACATTTAGACATCAAAGCATTACTTTACGAGCACAGGCATGTTTTAATGTCCTGTTACAGTTTGTAGACCTGTTTCTTTTGATAATGAAGATGTTGTGTCATCAAGCCTAGCCTGGCACATACAAAACATATGCTGGCAGGTTATTAAAAATTTCAGCTTCTTGATGAAAGACTATCCTGCAGGCTAAGAGTCCAGAGAAAGACTCCATTCTGGGAGAATTATTAGAAAGGAGAATATGACTGTAAGCACTAAATTATGTTAATACTTACAAATAGCATCATTTGCATAGCAGTTTATGATACGATACCGTGATTTTTCTCATTGGTATGTTGTAGGCAACAGATTAAAAACAGTGCTGTTTATGGGAGTTTGAACTCTTGAGATTCTCTTGCATCTTATGCAGATATTGGTTTTAGACGTAGACAAGATTCAGTGCAGACTCAAGTATCTAATATAAAGATCATCTGGGCCGGGCGTGGTGGCTCATGCCTGTAATCCTAGCACTCTGGGAGGCCAAGGCGGGTGAATCACCTGAGGTCAGGAGTTCCAGGCCAGCCTGGCCAACATAGTGAAACCTCGTCTCTACTAAAAATACAAAAAAATTAGTCGGGGCTGGTGGTGCATGCCTGTAGTACCAGCCACTTGGGAGGCTGAGGCAGGAGAATTGCTTGAACCCAGGAGACAGAGGTTGCAGTGAGCCGAGATCACACCACTGCACTCCAGCCTGGGCGACAGAGTGAGACACTGTCTCAAAAAAAAAAAAAAAAGTCATCTCTTTTTTCACCTATGTAATTTGGAACCAGAGTTATCTGGCTGGTTATAGTTGAGAATTAAAATAGTCCTGAAGTCAGCAGATGCTGAAAAGCTGTAGTCACGGTTAAAAAAAAAATCAGTAGAGACATGTAGGTGATTTTTAGGAAAAGCAGAATGTTACATGATGGCCAAAATGAAAACAGAACACAACTCTATCATTTTTTTCTTGGTGACTTGGTACCAAGCCTATTCTCTTCATCCTACCAGCTAACAAAACCTACTTCCCCCAACAAGTTCCAGTAAACTCATTCACTTAAGTACTCTGCTCGTTAAGTTTTAATGAATCCACACTCTTGCACACACTCCAAACTCCACGTTCCCCAGTTGGGGGTATTTATATTCATTTAGGAGGAAGAAAGGCTTAAACAAAGGAAGGCAAACATGTAGGGGAGAAACATTCCTGGGTAAGCTCACCTAAGACAGTTGAGGGAGACCCAGGCAGACATTTACTGTGGTACCAGTCCTTGTGGCTTTTTTCCATTTTTTTCTTTAAGGGTGTCTTCCTTTCCTCAATTCCTGGGACATTGGCTTAGTGGCAGTGATGCTACTGGTGACACTGCTTTGCAAGAGATCTTTGTAGAACAATTTCTGTGTGTAAAGAACTAAGCCAGTTTACTTTCAAGTTTCTCTGCAGCCCTTCGTTGCGCCTCTGTTACCCTGGAGATTCTGGGATGTGGTCTTGGCATTACTATTTTACCACTTAATGAGAAATAGGAAATTGAACTGGCTCTTGAATGCTTCTAGTAAACATTGCTATTTTAGCCCTTTGCAAGAGCAGTTTTACCTTTATTTGTACTTTGATTTACTTTGTCTGACATTTGATATTAATTTGGGGATCACCAATGGAGAAAAAAACTAATTAGACATTTGATATTAATTTGGGGATCACAAAGGTAGGAGAAGAACTATGCCTGGAAAAGGTAGAATAAACCACAGTTGTTTTGCCTCCTTTTAGAACTAAGGCAGCAAACAGAAAACACAATTACAAAAGAGAATCATTAACCATTTCATGCCATAGAGCTCCCTGCATCTCCACCTCCATTGTGAAGACCTCTGTCCATTCAGAATGGCCCTGGAACTATGTCACAGGAGCCATTGCAGGATGGCAGAGCTCGTTGTCCCGTCTAGAATTTAGTAGGTATTTATTAGGTGATCCCAAAGAGCCATTGCTTGTAATCACATCATTTTTAGAAAAGTTTAAAGATAACAAGATTTAAAAAAATTTAAAAGTACATAATCACTGTCCCCAAACATAGTTGTTTTCATTTTTGTATATTAATTTCTAAATATGCAGTATTTCTTTCTCGTAGCTACAATAATAGTGTATATGCTAGTTAAACATCAGATCTTAAATATTTTCCATGTTTATACATAGTCATCACAATTATTAGATGCATAATATTCTCTCATATTGATGAACTCTAATATATTGAACAATTCAACTAAGTTGGAAATTTAGGCTATTCCCAGCTTTCATTTTTTGGCAGTGGGAGGAAAGAGGGAGGAAAGATTTGTTTGTTTTTATATTTGGTTTTTGTATACACCTCTTTTTGCTTCTGTTGAGTTACTTCCTGAGGAGAAAGACCCAGGAGTAGAATATTTTATGGCTTTTGTTACATATTGCCATATTCCTAAAAAGATAGTACCAATTTCCAAAGCAACTGGCAGAGAACAAGAATACTAGTTTTACCACAACCTTACCACCAATGGATATTATGAACTATTTGCACTTTTATTTTAGATATAAGAATCCAGCTTCTCATTGCTATTATTTGATTACTAGCAAGGGATATTCTTTTTTCATGTCCTTATTATTTGTGTTTTATATCAAAAATGCAAGATCTTTATTTTTTAATCTAGATTTTCTAGGTTAAGAAAAAATCTAGGTTATTATTTTTTCCAGTCATGAAACTACATATAAATGATAATTGTTCACTTGTTTTTATATTTTTTTTATATGTTGAAATCTTGATGTCTTAGATTATCTTTATGTATTTAGTGGTTGCCAGAACACTGAGATTAAGCATTTTGTAGATCTATGAATGCACTGTTAAGGTGTTGACATTTCCTTGTATTTCTTTGTCATCATCATCATCATCATCATCAATAAATACTGCAGAGTACCTACCGGGTACCAGGTATTGTGCTAAGCACGTTACATGAATTGTCTCATTTAAACTCAGAAAAACCCTGAGGTTTTTACTCATTTACTTCCACACCAATTTAAGATACAAGGAAGGTATTATTATTCTGTTTACAGATGAAGAAACTTACTCTCAAGAAGTGACTTGCCCAAATTTATAGCTAATAAATGATTGTGCCTTGCTTTGAACCCACATCTGACTGCTGCTAGCCCAGTGCTTTTGCCACACCGAGCCAAGTACATTTAGGAAAGACCTTATTTGAAAGTCCTGGGAAGTGTTCTCCCTCAGGTCCTTGCCTTTGTGACTCATACCGTGTGCTGCCCTTGTGGCAAGCTTTCTGCTTTCCAGAGATTTGTGGGAAACGCAAATATTCCTGGAACACAGAGGCCACTGCTCTCAAATTTCTTCCCTTTCCTAGATAACAGAAGAGCTGGTCTCCTTTTCCCACAAGGCAGCAAACTGGGAGGTGTAGGGGGCCATCAATACACACACATCAGAGCTGGAGAGGAAGAGCCCTGCCTAGGAGTTTCTAGGATTCAGCTCTTGCAACCCAACTGCCTCATATACCTGGTTATGTGCATGGGTGATGAGAGAGAATTTTAGACATCACCCTTTGATTGTTCATGGGAATGACAGATTTTCAATGCCTTTCTCAATTTAATACACTATCGTGATCATTTTAGTGAGCCTGTAAATTCCCAAAAAGCTTTGAGTAGCCCACCTTCACAATCAGATGTAGCATTAAAAATATGGTAAGCATTTAAAACCCTTGTTTTTAGCCCAGTGCAGTCGATCACTCCTGTAATATTTTGTAATCCCAACACTTTGGAAGGCTGAGGTGGGAGTTGGCTTGAGGCCAGGAGTTCAAGACCAGCCTGGGCAATATAGTGAGACCCTATCTCTACAAAAAATTTAAAAATTAGGTGTGTGCCTGTAGTTCCAGCTACTTAGGAGCCTGAAGAAAGAGGATCACTCGAGCCCAGGAGTTTGAGGCTGCAATGAGCCATGACTGCACCACCACTCTCCAGCCTGGGTGACAGAACAAGACTCCTATCTCTAAAAGCAGAAACACCCTGTTTTTTAAAAAAATAAGCAACCAAATATTTTGTTTTTGTTTTAATTTTTTTAGTCTCCTAGTCCAGGTTGACATAGTAAACTGCCTTTTAAGCAGAATGAGTGTTGGAACAGGCTAGTCATTCAGGGTAACTAAGAGGTAGTTTGGCTTCCTGGGGTTCCATAGCCAGGGACACCTAGGTTAGACTCCCATGCTCCCTGGGGGATAACCATAGGCAAATTACTTCAGCTCTCCAAGTCTCCCTTTCTCTATCTGTAAAGAGAGATTAGTACCTGTCTCATGGGGAAGTGGTGACAAGTAAATGAGATAATTCTATGAATTGGCTAGCAGTGTGCTTAGCACATAATAAGACTTTAAGACATGCTACCTATTATTATTGTTGTTATTATTACCATAAAATTGTATAACAAAATACAGGTAACATTGAACAAGTACATACAACTTAATCTTTCTTTGGTGATTCAGAAGGTTCTTTAGGCTCTGGTAGGCTTCCAGGATATTGCTGTCTATGTCCATCAGCCATCATTATATGGGGTTGTGGCTGTTGAAGATACAGAATGTTGGTTGATCCAGTTGTTCCCAGCCTATGCTTTACCCAGACAGTGCCTTGGAAAGAATAAGTCTTCATAGCAGCCTGCTTTCTTATCATTTAGAAATATAAAACAGTTCCATTTATTTGAACTTTCTATGAGTTGAATAAAGAGGCTTGACAAAGTAGAGATTATTCTGACCGGAAGATTGCAACCCAGTGGCTTTATTTTCTGGTTCCAGTTGGTGTATTTTCTAATTAGTGTAGCAGCACGTCACCACAATCATTGGAAAGTCTTAATCATTTACATATTTGTCTTCATCTCTGAGAATGACTTAGAATGTTTTCTTCCAGTTCAGTGGTTATTTTCATGAAGCTGCCAGGGTTGAGTTTGAGGTGTTTCTCTGTGCCTGAGGAAGATGACAGGAGAAGGAAAATTGCCTCCCCAAGTGAAATGAAAGCCAGGGTACCCCTTCTGAGGACCTATAATAATCAGCTACACAAGCTGTTGGTTTGTGTGTCCTATTGATTTAATATGCTTCTAATCAGTACATAAAGCTATGGGCCTGCAGTGTTAATTTTTAATATGCTTACAAAGTACCCTTTGATTTTCTGTCACACGTTAATTACAGCGTTTTGCCATTAAATAGGAAGCTTTGTGTAAACTAATTACTAGGTAATCATTGTCTACTGCAAGCGTGCTGTTTGTACCTTTTATTTTATTCTAAAAATGCACAGATCCCACAGTCTGGAAACACTCTACCTTCCAGCCATTAGCTCTCACTAATTCATAGCATTATTGTGGTGAGAGTGTAGGAGTTGTAATTGTTGTGGTATCAGAGCTGTTAATTACCGGAGTAAACAGTTGAAATGGTGCCAAGGTCTATTGTACAAGGCAGAGAAAAGGAGGTTTAAATGTTACTCCCACCATCTGGGGACTGGAGGAGAGGCAAATGCTTGAAAACAGCAGTGAGGCGCTATCGCCGCTTCAGCTCCAGGGTTGGCGGCCATATGGATCCCGAATATTTTGAATCAATTGAATTTAACTGCCAGTTTTTCGCAATAACAGCGTGGAAGGAAGGAATAAAGCAAAAGATGAGAGGAACGAGAATTGGTTAGTGTTCTCACATCCAGGAAGTCCCCGTTGGAGGTCTTTTGGAAAGGTCCGCTTTGCTGAAAACCACAGAGCAGGCATGGGCATTTGGAACCGTTTCAGAATGAGTTTTACTCTCCTCTGACGGTGACTGCGCCATTTGCTTCTGGTCGTCTGTCCTTGGTGCCCCTCGGTGAGACAGGGATGCCCTTGAGAAAACTCAGACTTTCCTGTGACTGTGCCAGATCCAACAAAAATCCTGACTTTGGAATTCACTAATTTACCGTCCTGGTATTTTCACAAGCATGGTCTGTGGAAAGAAAACAATCAATATATAATGCTACTACATCTGCCTCAAGTGTATGCATCTGTATGTGTGGAAATATCAAACAAGGCACAGCTCTTCACTCTGATTAACTAAAGTCACTGCTTGCCCATTCCTTTTGCATAAAATTAAAATATAAATTCTCCTGATAGTCTCTCATTTCATTCCACAAACTTACTCCTCTCCCCCACTACTTGAATGAAAAAGCAAATCCAAAGGGCACATGTGTTTCCTTTTGTTTTTAATTTTCAATTAAAGAGCTTTCATCAGCATATGCAATTTTCTCAACCAGCGATATTTCTCTAACTGGAAAGAAAGACCCTATTACCAGTAATGATAATTATGGCTACTTCTACTTATGGCTGATTTTAAAACCACATGGTTTCTGCTTTAAAATATTGCATGATCTTAGAACAGTCATATGTATTTACTTGATGTCACTCTTATATTTTAATATAATTTCCTTAAAACCATTTTCCAATGTTAAAAACGTTTCTAAAACACCAGTCACTTGCTGCTGTAACTACTTTTTAATATCATTCCCCAAACATGAACATATTCTTCTTTTTTTAAACCACCCTGGATTATTTATCTTTAATTGTTCCTTTAGCAGATGTTGAAGTAATTCCGGGAGTAGTGTAAACAACTCCCTGAAAGAAAAGGATCACAGGCCCTCACATACACCATGAACCAAGGACAGGGCTTGTCGGGGCTTTGATGATGGCAATTTTGTCCCGGGGAAAAATTTTCCTGCCTTTGTGTATGTGCAAATTTCAATTAAGAATTTCAAGAAGCATTTAATCTTTATCTATTGAAACCCCCAGCATGCAGCGCGCACAGGGTGAGCCTAGAAAGAAAACCACAGCCCCCTGTGGTGAGAGGAAAAAAGAAACAGCAATTTAAGTGCTGGAAAGTTGAAAGGGAATGAACCTCTCTAGTGTTTGTGGTCGGGGGCAAAGCAGTTGTGCTGAGCTTTGGAATGGAGGCACAACATATGTGCCTCAGTTGGACAAAACGCTTCTCGAGTCAAATCAACTGCTAGGCCTGCATGTTGGTGCAAGGTGGAGGCCTAGATAATGAGGGACAGACTCCTCGAGAAGCAGCGAGTGGATAATGCTACATAAGTATGGAATTATATACCGCATTTTCACCATTCTGTTTAATGAGAGCCGCCACCGCAGCGAATCACTTGCCACACAGCCGAAATGGGCCATTAGCTATCAAGGGAAAATTGTCTTTGCCGCTTTCAGCAGATGGAGCAAATATTTTACAAAGCAATTTTACATACCAAAAACATTTGTGTGCCTTGGTAATGTTGGCTGTTTTACATTATGTTACCTTCTACAGCAGCATAATTTTCCATCTCATCGAAGGCAAAGTTGGCATTTTTGATTTTTAAATTCTCAATTAACAATTAAACATGGAGTATTAAAGCAGTCCTTAAACTTTAAGTAGGTGTGGGAAATAGTTTATGACTTGCCAAAGACATTTTCATTTTTTCTTCATCCTCTCAGCATATTTTTGCACTCTAAAGAGGGACTATTTCTAATAATCTTGATGGAAAGGAATGAGTGGAAACTCCACTGCTGATTGCAGAATGAGAGTTACCAGTGCACACAGTGATCAGAGCATTTGCTGGCTTAAAACACCCATCATGGGTTGTGGATACACAGGTTGATTCCCCCATTTGCATCAGTTTAAAATGTTTTAAGTTTCAAGTAACAGAAAACCCAACTCAAAATGGCTTTTTAAATGATGAGAATGTATTAACTCAAAATGGCTTTTTAAATGATGAGAATGTATTATCTCAAAATGGCTTTAAAAATAAAGAGAATTTATTATGTCAGCCAACTAAAAATTCAAACATTGGTCTGGCTTCAGACAAGGCTCAATGATGTCACCAAGGACCCAGTTACTTTCCACTTCTGTATACTACACTCCATTCTAAGGCTGGCCATCCTTACGGTTACAAGATGGCTGCCAGTAGCTCCTGCACTTTGTCCCTGCTCAAGGCAATAGGAAGAGAGAACATCTCATCTGGTAGCATTCTCAGAAGAGCATAAAGCTGCTTTCTCAGAAGGCCCCAGGAAGTGCTTCCTAATATTTGATTGGTCTAATTGGGTCATGTGCCCATCCTGAACCAATCACTGTAGCCAGGATGTGGCTTTGCTCATCAGGGCCAATCCTTGCAGCTGAGTTGGGGGGCAACAATCTCAATCAACTCACATAGTTAGGCATGGGGAAAGTATTGGTCCTGAAAGAAGTTTGGAATATTATTACCCTGAAAGAGGGGACATAGATGCTGGGCAGCCAGTGACAAAGGCCCATGCTACCATATTTTCATACATTTGACAGCACTGACTTAGCATCACCTGTGGATGATATAATCCAGCCCAGACTGAGCACTTGTGCCTTGATGGCAGTTACCAGCACAGATTCCACTGCATCATGGCACACTGGTAGCAACTGGGTTTGAATCCCTGTTTTGCTACTTTATGGCAGTGTGACATGAAAAGGGGATGACACTGTCTACCTCAGAGAGTGGCTGAGATAATAAATGTAAACCACCCCCACCCCACCCCTGCACATGCCTACCATATGGTGAGCTTTTAATTATTAAAAGCTTTTAGGATTTTAATAAAGCCTAAAAAGTGACTAAAATGTATCCTGTGCACAGGGAGGCAGCCCTTCTAAATTCACCCTCAAATTTGGAACCCCTCCCTTCTCTCAATCTGTACCACTAGCTGATTCAAATCCGGAGCACCTTTCATGGTGCTCCCCACTTTACACTCTGAAGAGGCAGCAGGGCCGGTGGGGAGCACTTACCCAGGAGTCAGAGGCAGCCAGAGAGCACCTGCGGCCTCCCAGTGTGACTGGAGAAGCCCTCGTTCCCTCTTCTGTGACACGAGGCATTTGTCCTAGATAGTCCACATGGCTCCTTTCAACACTGACAGTCTTGCTTACTTTTTCAGGTCATTGTCTTGCCCTTTTCACTCTCCAGTCCTTCATGTAGGGATGTCAGAAAGCATCTAGAAATCAGAACCATGTAGGCAGGTCCCTTGATTTTCTTTTGAACACCATCAGTGTCTGATATGGGAGATTTGAGGTGATTAACCAAAAAGTTATTAATTCACCACTGCAGATTGGCACATGACCCAATTACACCAATGTGTGTCTGTATGTGTGTATGTGTGTGTAATACACACACAGAGAGGCACTCTTGGAATTTACTTGGTTGGGGAAGCTAACTCTGTAGAGTTTGAAGTAGCTTTAGTCATTGAGTGCAGTATTAAGCTTTAGTCACTAGCTTTAGTCATTGAGTGCAATGGAGAGTCTACTGGCTTCCCCTAAGATATCCTGAATTTCATTCATTCAGACATCTCTTCCTTCAAATTTACACTTTCTTGATAGAAAAAGAGAGAGCAAGAGGCAAGTTACATACTTGGTAGACAAGAATCTCTGGGGTGTATCGGCCAGGCTGGTGGAGCCCCATGCTTTCTGCAGATGTCTTGGAACCTTCCAATGTCCTGACGATTGTTGATGCACTCTGAGAGGTAAATGTGGGCACTGGAAAAAGTGGAGGCAAGCCTGTGCAGTGGCAAAGATGGGGCTGAAGTTTCTTCTGATGGGAACTGCCCTAGAGCTATCAGCCCCACAAAGCTAGCCGCTAATTGCATTCCCAGAGCCAGTGCAATCATGATGGAAAGAAAATCTGGAATTCTGACTTTTTTCAAAGGTCAAGTGTATTTTTTCTAGCACTTGTTTATTATCAACAAGGTATATATTTTTATTTCCACACTTCCCAAGTCATTAGCTCTAAATGATCTGTTCAAAATGGATAATAGCCTCTCTGAAACACTGATGTGGTCGCCCATCGTCCATCACCTTGTTGTTACTCAATGCAAAGCAAAAAAAACTTCCTAACTACTCATTTCACAAGTTGTTGTTGTCTTTTTTTTTGTTTGTTTCTTAAGAGACAGAGTTTTGCTTTTGTTGCCCAGGCTGGAGTGCAATGACGCTATCTCAATTTACTCTAACCTCTGCCTCCTGGATTCAAGCAATTCTCCTGCCTCAGCCTCCCAACTACCTGGGATTGCAGGTGCCCACCACCACGCCCGGCTAATTTTTGTATTTTTAGTATAGACAGGGTTTCACCATGTTGGTCAAGCTGGTCATGAACTCCTGACCTCAAGTGATCCACCCACCTCGGCCTCCCAAAGTGTTGGGATTACAGGCATGAGCCACCGCGCCCGGCCTCATTTCACAAGTTTTTGAGATAAAGAAGATGTGCCCCTGTTGCTGGCTTATAACAGATATTCAATATATATACACTTTGGGAAGATAGAAAAGGGAGGAAGAAAGCAAGCTAGCAATGGTTCCCCTAACTCTGTTATTTTCTGTCTTTCATCATTTGTTGAAGCTCACCGAGTGATCTTACACAAGCCTCTTCATTCTAAGTGCCTCAGCTCCCATTTTAAAGCAAGAGAAATAACATGGTAGTGGCCACTGCAGAGTGTTGCTGAAAGTACTGAATGAGATCATGAATGTGAACCTGTGATGAGACAAAGTATTTTACAAATAGTATTCTAATGATTCACATGAACTGGAGTGTTTGTCTGTTATGGAAGGTGTGTGTGTGTCTGTGTGTACATAAGTTTGTTTTGAACAAAATAAACTTGAATAGCTACAGATCTTCCCTTACCAGCATCTGCCCTTAAAGTTGTGGCAATTATGTTTGAACTATGCAAAATGACAAAAACCAGAGAACAGAAAGCCCCCCAAAAACTGAGAGCTTGCATCTGACGTCGATAGACCCATTGTGGCCGTTGGGACCTTGTTGCTTCTTGGGAAAACAGTGTTCTTAGCTTGTTAAACCACTGCTGCGATGGAGTCCTTTGCTCCTGGATTTGAGCTCTGGCCTAACCCACCAGTTCACAAGCAGCTTCTGAGTACCAGCAGAAACCAGACTGTAAAGGGTTGTTTTGTTGGGGGGATAAAATAAAATGAAGCTTTTACCAAGAATGTCATTTTTCTGACCTTACTTGAATATATGAGCTGCAGGTCCTGCTGTATTTTTTTGGTTTGTTTTGTAGGGATAGGAAGACAATTTTCGTTGGTGCTGAGGCCATTCTTAGTATAATCCTTGTTTTTCCCATCAGACACTTTCAAAATAAAGAAATAAATTAAACAGTTAATACCCCTCTCCTCTTACCTCGCATTATTCCTCTCCATGCCTTTTTTCTTAGAGAATGAATCATGGCCCCAAGCTGCCTCTGTGTGCCCCAGCATCCCTACTGAATGTCACCCCGCCAGTGCCTTCAGCTGTGTACCTCTCATGGTAGGACACGATTACTCCTCCAGATTCCAGCAGCCGACTTTCCTCTAGGAAATTTACCTCCTTACTGGGGCTTTGTGCACAGTGAAAACTCCAAGCGTCAAAGCAGAATGGCTGGCTTTGTGATCAGAGGCGGTGGCAGAAGCCTGGCACAGTGTCCAGATGCCACACACAAGCAGCAGGCTGATGAGTTACTTATTGGCCCTCACATAGTATGTTGCATCTGAGGTGACACTTCATAAATGCGACCTCGTTTATCTTCCCGATGCCCTTCAGAGGCAGGGAATCCCATAAAGTCCGCCCAGGAAGAATTTGTGGTTCTTTAGCAGCCTTCCCTCCAGCTGCTTCCTGAGCAGCAAGGAGGAACCCATTGAGAGGTTTCACGTTTTATCTTATTCTGTAACTTCAGCTTTAAGGACTATGTCCTATGTTTACCACCATCGTGACTCATTCTGCAGACATTTAGTGTTCTCTGTGCTAGGCACTGGGAGACTGACCTCAAAGCCAGTGGCCATGCCATTAAGCAGCCCCAAGAGAGCTGGAGAGCACGGAGAAAGCTTTCTCTCCCAATTGAAGAGAAGGCTTCCTGGAGGAGCTGTGGCTGGAACGACCTCAGGAAGGATGAGGAGGAGTCAGCAAGGGGAGGCAGAGGAGGGCAGGTTAGGGGGAGGCTGGGAGCTGAGTAGGAAAGTGAGGCCACATTAGGAGCCAGAGGCCATATCACAGAGGACCTTCCTCATCTGTCATGTTGAGGAGTTTGGACTTGATCCTCAAGTTGAAGGAGATCTCCTTTCAAGATTTACGTGGCAAGGGTTTTACCTGCTCCTTCACTGCCTTTTCTCCCTCTCTCCCCAACACCAAAATATATATATATATAAAATATAATATATATATGTGTATATATATATATATCACTTTTTTTCTAGTTCAGTTGCTTAAAAGGCCTGACATTCTGTAATTTTTGCTATATAGATGAATGAATGAATGATTTATCTTTGGACTGTCTTGGTATGAATGACCACATGTGTATAACTGAGTAGATGATTTCACGTTCCCCAGCAGTGGGGCAGAAAAGGCCATTTAATCAAGGCAGAACAAAGAAATTCCCACTTGTCTGAGAGAGGGCCCAGGCTGTGAGACTTCCTTTCCTTGCCATTCCATTTTCCAGAGAAGAGTGGGATTCTAACGCCGTGTTTCATTGTCGCAGCTTTGGGGCACTTCATAAATCAGAGACAATTGGTCTTCCTTGATAAAATGGAATGGTTTTAACTGAAACAAGTGTAAAACAAAAGAAAGATGGATTTGGGGGACTGTTCAGAGAAGGAACAAAGAAGGGGTCCGGGTTGCTGGAGATGTGCATTTCACATGCTTGTTTATAATTTAGATGCAGGGCTTTGGGGCGATCAGGTAATTCACAGTAAAGATCAGAGAAAATGTGCACAGCGTATAGGATATGAAGGGAGGGAAAAGGCCCATTGCTTTGACAGCAGTTTCCTTGCCTCTGCATCACAAGACAGAGCTCTCTGCATGAGCGCTTCCCCAGCCCTCCTTAACAGACCTCCTCCCACTGTGCAGGCAGTCGTCCTGAGCTGAGTGTGAGCCAGGGCACCCTCCGCTTCTCAGCGCAGTTCTGTTTTGTATGTCAAGCACTTACTAAGCTAACTAATGAAACTCTCCCACCAAGATTTTCTGGATATTTCGGAAGTTATTCAGATTTTTTGAACCTGCCGAGGGCATAGTGTCAGATGTTTGTCTTCTACTGTGGATTGTCAGTGGGCACTGGACCTAGAATCAACCAGCTGTTCCAAGGAGTTGGGGTGAGCAGTGCATAGAGGACAATCACTTTTTAATGGTAGGGAAATTGGAAATAAGTGTGTGTGATTTCTAATATTCCAATCCCACCCCCAAAGCTGATCCCTTCAAATTACTGCACCATCACTCAGATTCAGAATTTCCCCTGCAACCTAAAGTAAATCTGAGTTTTTCTTGTCAGTGCTCCATATTTTGAATATGAATATTGTCTATCATATGAGTTTCGATCCAGTACTCTGTCTCACTTCTGGCAGAAATAAAATCTGAAGAATAAAATCAAATCTAAAAAAAATAAAATTTTTTTAGAATTAGCCATGCATGGTGGTGTGTACATGTAGTCCCAGCCATTTGGGAGGCTAAGGCAGGAGGATCATTTGAACCCAGGAGACTGAGGCTGCAGTGAGCTATGATCACACCACTGTACTCTAGCCTAGGTGACACAGCAAGACCCTGTCTCAAAAAAATTTTTTTTAAAAATTAAAAAATATTTGGAGGTGTCCAGGTGCAGTGGCTCACACCTGTAATCCCAACACTTTGGGAGGCCAAGGCGGGTGGATCACCTGAGGTCAGGAGTTCGAGATCAGTATAACCAACATGGTGAAACCCTATCTCTACTAAAAATACAAAATTAGGCTGGGCACAGTGGCTCATGCCTGTAATCCCAGCACTTTGGGAGGCCGAGGCGGGCGGATCACCTGAGGTCGGGAGTTTGAGACCAGCCTGACCAACATGGAGAAACCCCGTCACTACTAAAAATACAAAATTAGCCAGGTGTGGTGACGCATGCCTGTAGTCCCAGCTACTCGGGAGGCTGAGGCAGGAGAATTACTTGAACCCGGGAGGCAGAGGTTGCAGTGAGCCAAGATCACGCCATTGCACTCCAGCCTGGGCAACAAGAGCAAAACTGTGTCTCAAAAAAAAAAAGAAAAAAGAAAAAACAAAAACAAAAAAAACAGTTAACCCCACATTTTATATAAAGGGAAACTGAGGCCCAGAATGAGAAAAGATATTGCCCAAGGACACTTTGTTGGTCAGGCTGCCAGCTGCAGTGGGTCTGAAACCTGGTTTCCTGATGCCCAGAGAGAAGGGTGCCTTTCAGAGACAACAGGAACAATTAAGAATTTTTAGGGCGCCAAATCACTTTTGAAATATGAAAACTGAAATGGCTGAAAAAGAGAGAACATTTTCAAAATGGCTTTCTGACTCTGGGTAAACAGTAACCACATTTTTTTTGCCTGTTGGAGGCCTGGTTTTTAATCACTCCACAAGCAGTTTTCATTTCTGTAGTAAAATTGCTTGTGGTTCTATTTAATTTGTTTCTGCAGGAGCCAGCTTTG
The DNA here is from genome assembly GCF_028858775.2 of Pan troglodytes. Lineage (NCBI taxonomy): Eukaryota > Metazoa > Chordata > Mammalia > Primates > Hominidae > Pan > Pan troglodytes. The sequence goes on from NC_072414.2 coordinate 59,413,384, forward strand.
GTGAAGATCTCCGAGGAGCTGGCGGGCATTTTAGCACAGCACGCACAGCCAGTCAATGAGAAACGGTTCCCGACGTGGAGGAAATTCCTCCAAACATTTCTCAGTCAAGGTAAATAAGACTGTAAAGTTTCTATTGAGGATTAGTCTACACAACCTTGGATTCTAGTTTTGGGTCAACTGGGGCCAATTTAAATACTTTGCATCTCCTGTGTTGGTTTAGAAAAGTGCTCCTACGGTTTTCTTTTTCAAATGTTGCCTAAATATTTATCTTACACCCAGCCTCTTAAGTAAATAAGAACCTAGCATGCCAAGCATGGCATGGGAAGCTCAAGATTCTGGGCCTTTTTTTACACTACAAAATTCTCCTGAGAGGTGGGCTTTGGAATCAGATTACCTGGGTCTGGACCCCATCCATGACCTTGAGCAAGGTTCTTAAACCCACCAAGGCTCGGTTCCTCACTTACCTACCTTACAGGGTCATTGGGTGGATTCAATGAAATACAGATATGAAAGTTTCTACCACAGAACCTTACACAAAATCATCTTTAATAAGTGTTAGTTTCTCCTTCTGTTTTCTAGGAGAGCAAAAATGGTCTCTCTTCCAGTTCTGAATATAGCATTTCCAAACAAGGGTTTTCTACAATCCAGGAACAAAGCGAGCCTCCATTCCTTTCATCCTCCTCCTCCTACTTCATCCTCATTTCCTAACAACATTGGGTGGTCTATGAATGAGGGAATGAATGGAGTGAATGATGCCTGTCTACCGTCTCAGAGGTCCCTGTCAGATGTTACACAGAGGCACACCTATGCAACGGCCCTCAGTCTCTAGGAGGTTACAGTGCAAGACATCTTACATGCTTACCCACATGCACAAGAAGAAAGGGTTAGTATAACAGGCCAGAGAAGGTATCTTTCCACTGCTGTCAAGTGATAATAATAATCTCAGCAATAATCAATAATGATAAGATAATGTCATGTCAGATGATAACAGCAGCAGCAATAGCACAGTGATGATAATAGCACAGTGATGATAAAATAGTGAGCTTAGATAGTGCTTATTATGGGCCAGGCACTCTTCTAAGTATATCTATGTTAACTTATCAAAGCTTCCTACCCATCCTATGAGGTGGGCACCATTATCACCCTCATTTTATAGAGGTGGAAAACTGAAGTACAAAAGATTAACCCCAAATCACTCTGCTAACACGTAGAAGAGCCCATGAAAAGCTACCTCTGTGCTGCTCCAGGAGTCTTGAGCAGAGCCAGTAGTTACATTTATCAGGGCTTATTGTAGCTCAATGTATGAGAGTGTATGAAAGGACAGATCTGTTGGTTATTGGAATATACTGGCTGGGCAGGGTGTATTGGATACCCTGTTAATGAATTATTTAAGCAAGGGGTTGAATGGCAGCCATCTAACAAGATTGCTGGAAAGAGATTCTTTGCAGGGGACAGTTGTGCTAGACAACTTCCAATGTCCTTTCAACTCTAAAATTTTGTGATTCTGTAAATTTCCACATGTACCCACTGATAGACAAGTAAGGAAAGTCAACCCCATGCATAAATGGAAGAAAATCAAGTGGCTACCACACACACACACACACACACACACACACACACACAAGATCAATAATAAGGTGTTTTTACTTTTTTTTTTTTTTTTTTTTGAGATGGAGTTTCACTCTTGTTGCCCAGGCTGGAGTGCAATGGTGCGATCTCGGCTCACTGCAACCTCTGCCTCCTAGGTTCAAGCGATTCTCCTGCCTCAGCCTCCTGATAGCTGGGATTACAGGTGCATGCCACCATGCCCAGCTAATTTTTGTATTTTTAGTAGAGACAGGGTTTCACCATGTTGGCCAGGCTGGTCTCAAACTCCTGACCTAAGGTGATCCGCCCGCCTCGGCCTCCCGAAGTGCTGGGATTACAGGCGTGAGCCACTACGCCCAGCCTAATAAGGTTTTTTTTTTTTAAGTTATTGGGGGAAGACCATGATGATCTCCAGGCCCATCCAGGTCATTAGGAAATTTCCAGATCTTCCAGCATCTGCCTGCAAAAGCCTCCCTCTAAACTATTTCTTTTCATGTGAGTTTTGTAGATGAGAAAGGCTTTCCCAGCGACTATCTCATCTGAGCTGTATAACCACAAGCTAAGGCTTCACCTCTACCTCCTGTTCATCTTTATCCTGCTTTCTCAGCCATGCTTATTTATGGAGAGCAGTACAAGCCTTATTAACTTAATTTTCTTCATGAAGACACTGAAGCTCAGAGATTGGAGGGGACTTGGGGAAAATCACACCACAAATAAGTGGTAAATGGAACACAAAGTTAGATCCTACAATTTTAGTACATTTAAAAAACCTGGTTCTTGAAAGTCATGTGTTTTCAAAGCTTCTGCCTTTCTCTCGACCCAGTGCATACAGCAGGCCCTGCATCAATGGTCCCTAACTGAGCCAGGGTGTCTCCCAGGTTTCCCAACTCTAAGGTCACCATCTCCCTCCCTCCAGCTTCCACCATTGCCTGTTTCATTCCATTTATGTTCTCTCCAGTGTGCTTATGGCCACAAAATGTGCTAGGGTTTGATTTCTAAATTGTCATAGGATTATATCAAAAGCAATACTTTTTCATTTTAATTTTTATTTTTTGAGATAGGGTCTCGCTCTATCACCCAGACTGGAGTGCAGTGGCACAATTATAGCTCACTGCAGCCTTGGCCTCCCAGGCTCAAGCAATACTCCCATCTCAGCCTTCTGAGTAGCTGGTACTACAGGCGCACACCACCACGCCCAGCTAATTTATTGTTTACAATTCACAATTTTTTTGTAGAGACAGGGTCTAACTTTGTGGCAATACCTTTTTCAGAGGAGGAATTAATTGCTTTGAGTGGAAAAAAAGTAACAGTGAAAAGGTTATGGTCATGATGCTGAGAAGATAGTACAAGTAAGCTACTTTGAAATAAAATACCCAAGTAATCTTGTAAGTTATGAATGATAGTGTGTTTCCACTGAAGCACTATCTTTCAAAACATAGGTGACAGCTAAAGGCACAAAGTTAACCAAAGCATAGAGACTCACTAGGTTTTTTACTTCTGTAGATTTTTGTCATTGTTGTTTTGTTGCATTTACCTTGCTAAATCCCCAGCAACTGGTATTTAGGTGTAGCACACACGAGTAGGCCTCATTTGAAGAAAAGCATGTCTCAAACAAACCAAATAGAAAAATTAGGATTTGAATATGTACACTCCAAAATCGGTTTTCCTTTTGAAACTTGGTGTTTGTTAGGACTACCTCTGACCAAATTTATAGACATTTAAGGAAAGTGCTTTTTAGATGAAGTAACAGATGACTGCATTTGAAAACTGCTCATTTTTTTCTTTGTATGCTATTCAAAGTCTGTGGCTTACACCTGTAGGCAGAGGTCACACTTCTCCCAGCCCCCAGCAAATTTGTGAAATACAGGCCAAGTTTCTCTTAGTGCTGTCAGGTTCTAGACGGCATCCTATCTATGGAACACTTTGTTGTTTTTACTTTTAAATTATTTAACTCTTTACAAATAATATCTTAAATTTTTTCTCTACAAAGAGGACATATACAGTAAGATTTGTAAGTTGGGCCTAAAAACAGAAGATTGGGGCTATGTAATTTTTGTGGACACCACTGAGATAGCCCACAAATTAGCCAGAAAGATGTTATTGCTGTGCTTGAACACCAGACTTGCCTCTATGATTTTTGGCATTCAAAGCAAAGGGTAAAATGTAATAAATTATAAAGCTCTCATTATCAGCAGAGAGAGCATATGTGTTCTTCAAACACGGCAATATCTCTTGGTTCTATATTTTTAAAAATGTTTTATAACTGGCTTTATATAGAAGTCCTTTGGCTGACATGATGGTCAATGTTCTCTCTGCCCGCAAAAAGCCCAAACCTGTCAAACCTTCAAAAAGCAGTGAAGTTTACCAAAAAGAGCACACTGGTCATCAAGATGTCAACTGTGGACTATGGGCCGTTAATTCCCCATGAGGGATTTGACCATAATTCTTGGGTTCCCTGTTTAATGAGTGGGCATAGACCCAGTGATCCTCACAGTGTCTTCAAATTATAATCAGAATCAAAACTACCATTCATTGAGCCCTACAATATACCAAGCGCTGGGCTGAATACTATAGATAGATACAGTATCTCCAAGATGCACAACAATCTAATGAGGTAGGCTTTATTATGCCCATATTACGGATAAAGAAAAATAAGTTCAGAGAATGTAAGCTACTTGCCCAAAGTCTCTCAAGACATGGCAGATGCAGAATCTGAGCCCAAGTCAAACAAAATGCATGTGTCCTTTCACCTACTCCATGTTTTTCCCACCAGGGGGTGTGATCGAAGCATTCCCACCTGCAGACAATGTCACCAACCTGACAGTGGACATGCTGATAGAGCCCAACGGGAAAATCAGCGTGCTGTCGACAGGGGACCAGCTTCATGCTGAAAGCCCCTTCATCTCCTCTGGTACCACCGTGCCTCAGACCTCAGTGGATCCCCAAGTTCTCACTTATTTGTGCCTCCAAATTGGAAAAGCCTGCAGAATGAGAGATGTGGTTGGTTACTTTTCGATAGATCTGGTGACTTTTATAGATCCAAGCACCTTGGAACAACAGGTAAGTTGAATGGATGCCACACGAAATGTTAAAATATGTAATGACTCCGCACCCTACACACCTACAGTACAACAGGGCATATGAGGGCTCTTCTAAAATGCACTGATTCTCTGATGAACTCGCTCTAAATTCAACACCTACACGGCCCATGCGAATCCAAGTGGGACCAGGCTTTATGTCTGGAAATACAGGGCCAGGGTTGTCTCGTTCAGGTACAGTTGGAGTTAAAGAGTGACTGAGGCCAGGCGCAGTGGCTTACACCTGTAATCCCAGCACTTTGGGAGGCCGAGGTGGGCAGATGCCTTGAGCTCAGAAGTTCAAGAGCAGCGTAGGCAACGTGGAGAAACCCTGTCTCTACTAAAAATACAAAAATTAGCTGGGCCTGGTGGCATGCACCTGTAATTCCAGCTACATGGGAGGCTGAGGCAGGAGAATCACTTGAACCCGGGAGGCAGAGGTTGCAATGAGCCGAGATCATGCTACTACACTCCAGCCTGGGTGACAGAGTGAAACTCCATCTCAAAAAAAAAAAAAAAAAAATAGTGACTGAATCTCACCCCTCACAGTTCACAGCTCTTTTGATTAGGCCCTCAATTCTGTCCATTAGTGTTATCCCTATGTATCATGAAACTATTTTATGCCATCCAGGGAGTGGAACCGGTCTAGAGCCTGTTTTATATAGAAAATCAATCACTAGAAAGGAGTTAAGACTTCACATTTCTGTTCCTTTTCTTATCAGACAACTTAGATTGTCTCATTTTTTTCTTTAAAAAACGTATTGAGAGATACCTCATAAATATAAAAAGGTCTAAATAATAATATAATCAATATCATGTGCCCCTGCCCAGCTTAAGAAACAAAGTGGTGTCAATGCCACCTGCAGTCCTGTGTACTCCTTGCCAAGCACATGGCTCTTCCTCCTCCTAGAGGCCAGGAGGAAGCTACTGTCTCATACCTGGGGTTTTAATTCCCTTTCATCTCTATGCTTTCATCACACATGGATACACCCAAAAATAATGTAGAGTTTTATTTTGCATGTTTTTAAGAATTTTGTAGATCATAACATTCTATCTATTATTATTTTACTGTATGCGTTTGTTTAATATTCCATTTGTGAGATTCTTCATGTGCATAGGTATGGTGCTGAGATATACTATTCAGGATAAATCATCTTTAACCTTTTTCACTTTGCTTTTCCCACCTAAAAGTATAATGTTCAAGTTCACTACTATTTCACAGGACTCGTGTTTTAAAATGTCCGGTTGCTCCTCTCTTAGTGCTGCATGTCCAGACCTCTGTCTAAAGGGCGAAATGACCTCCTGGCCTTCCTCTCTCGATATCGCGATATCCTCTGGTCATCCGCATTGTACATATACTTTGGTTGTTTTAGGATCATTATTCTCGGTTTTACAGTTCTCCATTTCAGTCAGATGATGGTTTCAAAGTGAGAGTTTATGTTTTTTGGCAGTTTTCAGCTTGTTCAATAATCATTTTCCATTTGCCTTCCTGGGCCCTCCATTGGTTTTACATTCTGTTCTCAGGCCTGTACATTGAGAGGGAAAAGGACAAACTGAAGGTCATTCGGAACTCTCCCTGTGGTGGAGGCAGGACAGAAACAATGCTCCCTGGGGAAATCTGGATGGCAGGGATGCAGGGGGAGGAGGAGCCAGGGGAGGCTGCCCTCCCCAAGTATTTGTTGTAAGAAAGATTGGCTGGGTGTGGTGGCTCATGCCTGTAATCCCAGCACTTTGGGAGGCCGAAGCAGGCAGATCACTTGACCCCAGGAGTTCAGGACCAGCCTGGGCAACATAATGGGACCCCATGTCTACAAAAAAATACAAAAAAATTAGCCGGGCATAGTGGCATGTACCTGTAGTCCCAGCTACTCAGGAGGCTGAAGTGGGAGGATCACTTGATCCCAGCTCACTGTAGCCTCAACCTCCCACCTCCTCTGCAGTGAGCCAGGATCGCATCACTGCACTCCAGTCTGGGTGACAGAGTGAGAACCTGTCTCAAAAAAAAAAAAAAAAGAAAGAAAAGAAAAAAAGGCTGGGCACGGTAGCTCACGCCTGTAATACCAGCATTTTGGGAGGCGCAGGCGGGTGGATTGCTTGAGGTCAGGAGTTCGAGACCAGCCAGGCGTGATGGTGGATGCCTATAATCCCAGCTGCTCGGGAGGCTGAGGCAATAGAATTGCTTGAACCCAGGAGGCAGAGGTTGCAGTGAACCGAGATGATGCCACTGCACTCCAGCCTGGGTGACAGAGCGAGATTTCACCAAAAAAAAAAAAAAAAAAGAAAAGAAAAGAAAAAAGAAGAAGGAGAGTGAGAAAGAGAAAGGTAAAACTGTGGTCCCTGGGACAATAGGAAGGATGGAACTATGGGGACAGTTGACTTGTGGCTTTTATTTATTTGAGTTTGGTATAAGGAAACTTGCACACAGCAGTCAAAAGGATCTTCTCCAAACACGATGCCAGTCCTTCCTTGGGCTTACCACCCTTCTGGGCTTCTGGCTGAAAGGTCCCACCCTTCACTTGGCTGGTTCCATGTACCTGGCCAGTCTTGTCTCACCCTAACTTGCCCTCTGTTTTGGTCTGGTCCATCCACACACCCTGTCTCATTCCCTCTTACTCATCATATTCCCTCTACCACAGGGCCTAAACATGCTGTTCCTCCACCTTAAATGCTCTTGCCTTTTCTTTTGACCTAGTTAGCCCCTTTTCCAGCCATCACATTTCAGCTCAAGCCACATTGACTGAAGCGCTTCCTGACCTTCCTGACAAAGTCAAATTCTCCTTTTTTAGGTTTTCATATCATTGTGTAGCTGTGTGTGAGCATTCCTCGTACCACTTATCTCAGTTACAAATTTAAACTTATTTACATGACTATCTGATTAATATTTTTCTCCTCCTATTAATTGTAAGCTCTTTTAAGCGATGTGCTGTGTTTCTTTTTGCTCCCCCACTGTATTCTCAGCACTTACTTCTGTCCTGGCACAAAGTAGGTATTCAGTAAATATTTGTTGACTGAATGAATGAACAATGGAGGAGTTCTAGCAGATGCTGGATGGTATTGCAAGGCTTTTGAAGAAGGAGCTCAAACATTCATTGGATGAATGGGATAGATAGACATTAGATTCTCTGATTTTATCATACTATGAATTCTCCTTGTCCCTTCCCATAAATACTTCAGTATATGATCATTCGTGTTATAGTTATCAACAGAATATTGGAAGAAGTTCTCAGTGACCACACCAAAGGGTGTTTCTACATTAGCAAGAGAAGTATGTTTGTTCTCTGTATATAATAAATTATTTACAAATCACTGGCATATTTTCTAGCCATTTTTCAAGTGGTATCACTTCAGAAAACATCTTAATTTTTTTTCTAATTGACATGCCTTGTGATGCCATTGAAGCGACTGGCAGGCATATTATCAACCTCTCATTTTTTGTCAGTCTAACAGGTTAAAAATTTTTTGTTTTATTCAGCATTTCTTTGATTATTAGTGAAGATCCACACCTCTTCATATGTTTGTTTGCCCATTTATATATCTTTTCTTAATTGCCTAATCATATCTTTTGCCCCAGTTAAATTGGACTATAACACAAATGTTGATTTGCTGGAGCTCTTTGTATATTGGAAACTGTTATTCTTTGACTATTATACATCTTGTAAATACCTTCTCTCAGATTGTCATTTGTGGCTTTCCTCTCTCTCTTTTTATTTTTGGCCATGTTTCTCCACCATAAAAATTACTATTGCTGGCCAGGTGCGGTGGCTCACGCCTGTAATCCCAGCACTTTGGGTGGCCGAGGTGGGTGGATCACGAGGTCAGGAGTTCAAGACCAGCTTGGCCAATATGGTGAAACCCCATCTCTACTAAAAATACAAAAATTAGCTGGGCGTGGTGGCATGTGCCTGTAGTCCCAGCTGCCCGGGAGGCTAAGGCAGGAGAATCACTTGAACCCAGGAGGTGGAGGTTGCAGTGAGCCAAGATCGCGCCACTGCACTCCAGCCTGGGCGACAGAGCAAGACTCTGTCTCAAAAAACAAATTACTATTTCCTCCCTTGTAATTCATTAGTAGTATTTTGTAGAAATGTGTTCCAAGAGTACCACAATAGTGTATTGCTTATCAAATTCCACCCAGAAAACTTAGCATCCATTGGCAACTTTTTCCACTACCACTATGATAGTGGTAATTTTGTATTTCTGTGGAAAATTTTCTGGTAAAATTTTGTGTAGAAATTTCTGGCAATCTACTGCAAGAAACAATTTTCCTTCTCCACCTCTCATTTATGCCTGTAGGTCTGTATGTATTTATGTCAGTATGAAGTCATGGGTTTCTATTTTATTTAATGGGTTGTATTTTGATACTTTCATTGTTTTGATGCTCAGTTGTTCCAGATTTGGCCAGTGGGAGACCCTTCAGGGTGTGTCTTGTGTCCTTTTGACATGTCCTCATCATTCTTTGAGCATGTCTTACTTTCTGACACAATAAGATGTTCCAGGCTCATTTTCTATTTTCCTTGCCCTGGACCTAGGATCGACTCAGAAGCCCTGTAAGATCTGGGCTCTTAGTGCTGCCATTGCTACTGGAGTGTCACCCCTTCTGAGACCTCTCAGTGGACAGAGCTAGCAAGTACATGTATTACGTAGGTACAATACATACACACAGTTATACACACATATACGCATATAAACACACATATGTACATATACATACATCTGTGCATCTATAACTATTTCTATATCTATCAGTGTTTATATTATAAAACCATGAGTTCCTGCCAGCATCTCCAATTTCAATCCAGCACCTCAAGGTTCTTTCTAGAATTCCCCTTTTCCACACTTAAAAGTAAATATCTTGATGGATATCCTGCTTACTCTGATTTGGGGTACAATTACAATGTATCTACATTGTATGCATGTATCAAAATAGCACATGTATGGCCAAAATATATATAACTATTACATATCAATAAAAAATACCAAAAAAAAACCCAACCTCATACTCATTATTTAAACTTACAAACTAAAAAACAATAAAAATAAAAATAAAAATGAAAAGCTAAATAGAACTTGGAACATAGTAACTGTGTATATTTACAAAATAAAATCCCAGGCCAGATGTGGTGGCTCATGCCTGTAATCCCAGCACTTTGGGAGGCTGAGGCAGGAGAATTGCTTGAGCTCAGGAGTTCAATACCAGCCTGGGCAACATAGAAAGGTCCAGTCTCTACCAAAAAAATTTTTTAAATAAACAAAATTAGCCAAGCATAATGGCACTCATCTGTGATTCCAGCTATTTGAGAGGCTGAGGTAGGAGGATTGCTTGGGCCCGGGAGGTCAATGCTGCAATAAGCTGTGATTGTATCACTGTACTCCAGCCTGGGCAACAGAGACCCAGTATCCAAAAAAAAAAAAAGAAGAAGAAAATCCCAGAAACAGGAGGATCAAGATAGTCTAGAGCAGGAGTTGGTAAACAATGGCCTACAGGCTAAATCTGACCCAGCATTCATTTTATGTAAATAAAGTTTTATTGGAACACTAAAAAATAAATAACTTCTCCAACAATGAGAAACTTGAGTCTTTATCCCTCAATATAGTTACTTCTTTGCTTAGTCAGTTTACTTATTTGTTTAATGTAACTAATCTCCCAACCACTCCTGCCATCTTCTTTGCCTACTCTATCTGTGCCCTACCCCTCCATGCCTCATGTGCTTGGATCCCAATCCTGTCATTTGTGTTTTATTTGTAATGCTCTTCATCATACTAAAGTTTCATATAGTCAAATCCAGCTGTTTTTCTTTTTTCTTTTCTTTTTTTGTAGAGATAGGGTCTCACTATGTTGCCCAGGCTGGTTTTGAACTCCTGGCCTTGAGCCATCCTCCTGCCTTGGCCTCCCAAAGTGCTTGGATTACAGGTGTGAGCCACTGTGCCTGGCCTCCAGCTCTTCTTCTAAATTGCTATATTACCTTGAACTTATCACTTTCCCTCATTTTCAGTTTTCTCAGCTATAAAATGAGGAGTTTAGCTTATTTTGCATCTGAGGTAACCTACAGTTCAAAACAGTCTTTATTTCAATAACATTTTAAAGCACTTATTTTCTGTATCAGCAAATTCAAATGTTAATAATAATCATCCACTTTAAAAAATTATCACCAGGAAATAATCACAAAGATTTAAATACACATATATTAATCACATCATTATTAAGAATAGCAAAATATTTCAAGTAGTCTAAATTCCAATAATAGATTTTTTTTTTTTTGAAGCAGAATCTCCCTGTGTTGCCCAGGCTGGAGTGCAGTGGCATGATCTTGCTTCACTGTAATCTTTGCCTCCCAGGCTCAAGTGATTCTCGTGCCTTAGCCTCCTGAGTAGCTGGGATTACAGGCACACACCACACCTGGCTAATTTTTGTATTTTTAGTAGAGACGGGGTTTCGCCATGTTGGCCAGGCTGGTCTCGAACTCCTGGCCTCAAGTGATCCACCTGCCTTGGCCTCCCAAAGTGCTGGGATTACAGGCGTGAGCCACTGCACCTGATCTCCAACTATAGAGAATATTTAGAGCAAATTATGGTAGATCAATGAAATTGCATACTATGAAGACATTAAAACTAATGTTTTTAAAGAATATTTAACAGGAAACTTTATAGAATAGATAAAGGTAAAAAGCAGATCACAAGCAATATATGCAATATGATAATTTTATAAAAAGAAAAAAATATATAAATGCAGAGTTAAAAGAACCTAAAGATATATACTAAGATGTTACAAGTCATTATTTCTGGACAGCAAGATTGAAGGTGGCAGAGTAATGGTCCGCTAAAGATATCCACACCCTAATTCCCCAAATCTGTGAACATTATGTTGCATGGCAAAAGGACTTTGCATATGTGATTAAGTTAAGGATCTTGAGTTGGGAAGAGTAGCTTGCATTATCCAGGTGGCCCCAATATAATCACCAGGGTCCTTTTAAAAGAGAGGCAGGCCGGGTGCGGTGACTCACACCTGTAATCCCAACACTTTGGGAGACCGAGGCGGGTGGATCACGAGGTCAGGAGTTTGAGACAAGCCTGACCAATATGGTGAAACCCCATCTATACTAAAAATACAAAAATTAGCTGGGCATGGTGGCACGTGCCTGTAATCCCAGCTACTCAGGAGGCTGAGGCAGGAGAATCGCTTGAACCCGGGTGGTGGAGGTTGCAGTGAACTGAGACCATGCCACTGCACTCCAGCCTGGTGACAGAGTGAGACTCTGTCTCAAAAAAAAAAAAAAAAAAAAAAAAAGAGAGAGAGAGAGGCAGGGGGATCATAGAAAGAGAAGGATTTGAAGATGCTGTGCTGCTGGCCTTGAACATGGAGGAAGGGACCATGAGCCAATGGCATGAGCCAATGAAGGCACATGGCCTCTAGAAGCCAGAAAAGGCAAGGAAACAGATTCTCCTCTAGAGTCTCCAGGAGGAACAAAGCCCTGCCCATATCTTGATTTTTAGCCCAGTAAGACTTCTGACCCACAGAGCTGAAAAATAATAAATCTGTGTTGTTTTAAGCCAGGAAGTTTGTGGCAATTTGGTGCAGCAGCAATAGGATACTAATATAGAGGGTGGTTGCTATTTTGTTCTTTGTGTTTTCTGCAAAAGTAAACATGTATTATAGTCTAGGCTCAGTGGCTCATGTGTATAAACCCAGCACTTTGGAAAGCTGAGATGGGAGGATCACTTGAGTTCAGGAGTTTGAGATCAGCATAGGCAACATAGCAAAACCCTTGTCTCTACAAAAAATTTTTTAAAAATTAGCTGGACATGATGATGTGCACCTATAGTCCCAGCTACTCAGGAGACTGAGGTAGGAGGATAATTTGAGCCTGGAAGATTGAGGCTGCAGTGAGCCATGATCGTGCCACTGCACTCCAGCTTGAGCAACAGAACGAGACCCTGTCTCAAAAAAATAAAAAGCAAACATGTATTATATTTCTAATCAGAAAAAAATACATGAATAACGATAACAAAAATTTGTATAGAATGTTATTGTTTGCAAAGCACTTTCACATACATGATCTTACATACACACACAGGTCTTACAATAAGACATGGGAAACAGAAAACTGAGGTGACTGCATCCATTTCAAATTCATGCCCATTGGCCCCAGCTGGGCCCCATAATTTACCATGCTGACGCAGGAGGGGCAAAGGGGACTGGGGGCCAAGGCAAAATAGATAAAATGACAGCAATGCCTCAAGGACAGTCCCACAATTGTGAATCAACTCCAGATAAGAAAGTGGAGAATTCTTTCTAGACCTAAGGAGATGAGAATGAGGCTCTAGCAGAATAGAAGAAGTTGTGGAAATGTAGGACTTAAATATTGGAAGCATCAAGTAGAACACACGGTCATTTTGTAATCAAGGAAGAAGGGGCTGGTCCCTGGGAAATGGAGATGGTGGAGCATGGTCTAAGATTACTCCTGCCAGTGGATTTAGGTCCAGGATTTTGGTACCCTAGAAATGGGGAAATTCTAGGCCTTCAGAGATGGCACGCAGAGTGCATGGCACTCCAGAATACACAGAGCTACAAGGCAGCCATGTTGGAGATCTGGCCTTCCCACATAAGGATAATATTATGTAAGGGGATCCAAGCAGTAAACAAATAGCAGCAAAAGCTATTTCCAAATCCTGATGGGTCCTGGAGCCAGGATCAATGATAAACAGTATCTAGTAGGTTCTAGGAGGGATATGAAGTACTTACTAAAGGCTTTAAGTTGAGGAGGATGACAAGTTCATTGAACAAACACCTTCAGAGGACCTACTCTGGCTTCCTGTTAGGTGCTGTGGAAATAAACAAGACATCTTCTGTATCATGACAAAGCTTATTTCATATCCATCGTCCCATTTTATTTGCTATACATGCACACAATTGTTTTATACTTGTATTGATTCATAGGTATAAATATTGCCTCCATGAGATTTTTTTAATCCTTTAGAAAATGTACTAGGCCTTGAATTTTTTTTACCTCTTCATAATGTCTAACACAATGATGGTCATATTTGGCCAGCCACCTGATTATTATTTGTTGATTTATGGACTTTTGGAACTTCTAGATGATCCAGATCTTTTGTAGTTAATTACTCACTTTGGGGAAACTCTAAACAAAACAAGTGTTTATTGAGCATCTATTATGTATAAGCCATTATGCTAGGTGCTAGAGAAGCTACAAAGATGCAAAAGACATGGAAGTGCCTGCCCTTAGGGAGTTCACATTCTAGTTGGGAAGATAGGCTTGAAAAATGAGTAGCAAGGAAGGGCTTAAGTGACAACTACGTAGAACAATAAAAGAGACATCAAAAAGGTAATGTCAGTTTAACGGCCAAATGATTTTTCTACATGCATTCAGACAAGAGAAAGATCCCTTCTGTTGGGAGCAATCAAGAAAGGTTTTGCAGAGAAGGTGGGATTTGAGCCGAAAGAAAATTAGGATATGAGGAGGGTAAGAAAGAGTGTATTCCAAGTGAGAAACAGGCTCACTTGGTGGGAAGGAGTGGTGGGAAAAAGCACAGAACACATATGGATAAAAATGATGATCTAAGTCTTACAAATATCATGTTGGATTCACCTCAAGTAAATATACATTTATATAGCAATTCTCCCATTCCTGTTCCTCATATAAAAGTCTCTAAACAGATTGGCAAAGATGCTCTACATGAAAATTCCCAAATTAAAAAATTCTTTCAGAACAAGATCATGTCCTGCATTTGCAGGGACATGGATGTAGCTGGAGGTCATTATCCTTAGTAAACTAACACAGGAACAGAAAACCAAATACCGCATGTTCCCACTTATAAGTGGGAGCTAAATGATGAGAATACAGGGACACATAGAGGGGAACACCACGCACTGAGGCCTATCAAAGGGTGGAGGGTGGGAGGAGGGAGAGGATCAGGAAAAATAACTCCTGGGTACTAGGCTTAATACCTGGGTGATGAAATAATGTGTACAACAAACCCCCATGGCACAAGTTTACCTGTGTAGCAAACCTGCACACGTACCCCGAACTTAAAAGTTAAAAAAAAACACACACATTGTTCTTTATATTTCACAGGAAATTGAATAGATATAAGGTTCATTAATTATCATAGAATTTAGTCGAACATTTCCTACCGATATCAATAGTTTTTTAGATTGTAGCCTCTTGTTTCTTGAGGAGAATGGTGATCTGGCTTTTACCAAATAAAAGCTTCAGGTGATGGAAAAAGGAAAACAAGTTCTTTTAGCCTGGGCATCAAGACTCATCTCTAAAATTAAAAATAAAAAATTAGCTGGGCATGGTGGCACACATCTGTAATCCTACCTACATGGGAGGCTGAGGCAGGAGGATCACTTAAGCCCGGGAGTTGGAGGCTGGCTGCAATAAGCTAGGATCTCGCCACTGCACTCCAGCCTGGATGACAGAGCAAGACCCTGTCTCAAAAATAAATTAATTAATTAACTCTTACTTTAGATAACTGTGAACTTTGAAACAACAATCTGTATTATAAGCATTGATAGTTAATACTTTTTTTGAAAAAGGAAATTAAAGAAAATCCAAGCTTTAAGAAGAATTGATATGAAAACCAGCTATTGGAGAGTAGTAATGGCCCTTCCAAAACATAAGGTTAGCTACAGAAAGGAAATAAGACTTGTCACAAAGTACAGATTGTGAGGAAAGACGAAAATGGAGGCCCTGATATATACCGCAGTATATCCCATAAAGTCTGAAAACGATTTTTAAGAGTTTCTAAATACAGAATATCAGCCTAGAATAAAAAAAAATCTGAAAATATTTTCATTGCAATGGCAATGGGTTCTGGCCCCAGTCTTTCCACTAACTAGTGTGATACTGTAGACAATTCACTTGACCTCTCTGAGCCTTGTTTTTTTGTTATCAACTGGTAAATTCCTGCCCTCTTCCTCACAGTATGTTCTGAGAGGCTGAGCAGATATAAGGTGATGTTCTTATTAAATCAAATGGCATAACCACATGTAAAACTGTCACAGGAGCCCTCAGCAGGTGCTCAAACTGTGAGTTGAATCAGAATTGAATTAGCATTATTTTTAAAAGTCACTGAGCATTATCATCATCTCAAAGTGATATATAAGCATCAAAAATGAATACATTTATTTCAGAGAATGGAAAAACCAAAGTCTACAGAAATATCATAATTCCTTCTTGTTCACTGCTGTATACCCAGCACCTAGCACCCTGTCTAGCACATAATAGATGTTCAATAAATATTTATTTAATGAATGAATGAATACTTCTCTAAATCCCCCTCTAGTACTCTCATTTGCAAGATCTCCCCTATCTCTGTTTT
The DNA here is from genome assembly GCF_028858775.2 of Pan troglodytes. NCBI lineage: Eukaryota > Metazoa > Chordata > Mammalia > Primates > Hominidae > Pan > Pan troglodytes. Next base: position 59,429,388 of record NC_072414.2, read on the forward strand.
CAAGATATACAAGGTATTCACCAAGGGAGCTCAATGAGATTTACTTTTTCTCTTTAGGGAAAGTATTTTATTTATATGGAAGAAGGCTAACAGAGTATATCTAAATTAAAATGTAATACGCCTTTGGTATTAACAGAAGTACCTATTATTCAGTGTTTTAAAGTGCTATAGTGGGCAGATTGTTAATCACAAGTTAATGCCTAGTGAAGGGAAAATACATCCCAAAGGACTTGGAAGCATTAAAGTAAAAGACCTTCTCCCTTTAAAAGGGCTGTATCTTTGTGTCAATGAAAGAGACCTATAATATGCAAGTAATAGTAATGATGATGGCAATGATGATGACTTCTACAATAAGCACATGGGCAACGATGACAAATTTTTCCAGTGAAAATTACAATTCTGTTTCTTAACACTGATAGTGCAGGTAAACTAGTGGCCAACTTTGCTATGTATATATTACCATTTGTGACTGTCCTTAAATGTTTGGTTAATGCCCCTTACACTGTAAACCTTCACACTGAGAAATATTGAACCCAAGCCTAAACATCAGCTCTTGGGTAGGATTTTGGTTGATCTGCATATAACGGACCTAATTCCTCTGTTTACATCAGCTGTTCCCCCAGGACTTCCTCAAAAGATGCCCATTCTCATCATGGAGCTCTTTGCTTCCTTTCAAATGAAACCAAGACACCTCTCTGCACTTAGGGATCTTTAACTTGAATCACCAGAAACATGGCCAGGGCGAGGAAAATCTGGACACTCACACTGCACCCTGCTGTCTCCAGCAGGTACTACATTTCTGCAGGACTCAGGAGGGCAGGAGGTAGGAAAAAAGGAAAAGGCTCCCTACTAATGCCAAGAAAGACCATAAGATTCTTCACCTATGAGCATTTATAGCTTGCCCCAGCATCCCAAAACAAAGCTGAAAGTTGTTTCTAGTTCCAGCTGTCACCTGTGGTCAAGACTTTTTATGTGATACATTTTCTCTTGCAAAATTGTCCTTCTCCGATCCCAGCTTTATTGAGGTATAACTAACCCAAAAAAAGTATTTTTATTTAAGGTGTACAACATGATATTTCAATATAATATACCTTGTGAAATGATTACCACAATCAAGCTAATTAACATAAATCTCACTTGGATATGTGTGTGTGTGTGTGTGTGTGGTCAGAAGTTAAGATCTACTCTCTTAGCAAATTTCAGGTATATAATATGTGGTTATTAACTATAGTCACCATGCTATACGTTAGGTCTCCAAAATTCATTCATCTTATAACTGAAGGTTTGTACACTTTAACCAGCATCTCCCCATTTCCCCCACCTTCCGACCCCTGGTAATCACTCATCTACTTTCTGTTGCTATAAGTTTGACTTTTTTGGATTCCACATGTAAGTGAGATCATGCAGTATTTGTCTTTCTGTGTCTGGCTTATTTCACTTAGCATATTATCCTCCAGGTTCATTCATATTGTCATGAATGACAGAATTTCCTTCTTTTTTTAAGGCTAAATAATATTCCAATGTGTATATACATGCATACATATATACATACACACCACAATTTCTTCATCCTTTCATCTGTCATCAACTGACACTTAGGTTGTTTCCACGTCTTGGCTATTATGAATAATGCTGCAATGGACACGGCAGTGCAGATATCTCTTCGAGATTTTTTCTTTGGCTACGCACTCAGAAGTGGGATTGGTGGATCATATGGTAGTTCTGTGTTTAAGTTTTTGAGGAACCTCCATACAGTTTTCCACAGTGGCTGTACTAATTTACATTCCCACTAACAGTGTATAAGGGTTCCCCTTCTCCACATTCTCACCAATACTTATCTTTTGTCTTTTCTTTTTTTTTGAGACGGAGTCTGACTCTGTTGCCCAGGCCGGAGTGCAGTGGCGTGGCTCACTGCAACCTCTGCCTCCAGGGTTTAGCGATTCTCCTGCCTCACCTACTGAGTAGCTGGGACTACAGGCGCGCGTCACCACGCCTGTATTTTTGTATTTTTTTTAAATTTTTTTGTATTTTTGTATTTTGTATTTTTGTATTTTTTTTAATTTTTTTAAATTTTTTTAAGCTAATTTTTGTATTTTTAGTAGAGATGGGGTTTCACCATGTTAGCCAGGGTGGTCTCGAACTCCTGACCTCGTGATCCACCCGCCTCTGCCTCCCAAAGTGCTGGGATTACAGATATGAGCCACTGCACCCAGCCTTCTTTTGTCTTTTTGATAATAGCCATCTGAAGAGGTGTGAAGTGATATCTCACTGTGGGTTTGATTTGCATTTCCCTGATAATCAGTGATGCTGAGCACCTTTCATATACCTGTTGGCCATTCGTATGTCTTTAAAAAAAAGTCTATATGCAGGCAGGGTGTGTAATGCCTGTAATCTTAGCACCTCAGGAGGCTGAGGTGGGCAGATCGCTTTAGGCCAGGAGTTTGAGACCAGCCTGGCCAACACGATGAAACCCTGTCTCTATTAAAAATAGAAAAATTGTCGGGTGTGGTGGTTCAAACCTGTAATCCCAGCTACTGGGGAGGCTAAGGCACGAGAATTGCTTGAACCAGGGAGGCAGAGGTTGCAGTGAGCCAAGACTGCACCACTGCACTCCAGCCTTAGTGAGATTCTGTCTCAAAAAAATAAAAGTTGGCTGGGTGTGGTGGCTCACACCTGTAATCCCAGCACTTTGGGAGGCTGAGGCAGGTGGATCACTTGAGGTCAGGAGTTCGGGATCAGCCTGGCCAACATGGTGAAACCCCATCTCTACTAAAAATACAAAAATTAGCCAGGCATAGTGGTGCACGCCTGTAATCCCAGCTACTTGGAGGCTGAGTCACGAGAATCTCTTGAACCCAGGAGGCAGAGGTTGTAGTGAGCCAAGATGGCATCACTGCACTCGACCTGGGTGACAGAGCAAGACCCTGTCTAAAAAAAAAAAAAAAAAGTCTATTCAGATCCTTTGCCCATGTTTTAATCAGGTTATCTGGGGGTCTTTGCTATTGGGTTGTAAGAGTTCTGCAAAATTATCCTTAATATTCACTTTAACTTAATTTTACCTGTAATGTAAATGTTGCGGTGGAAAAGTACATTTGCTTTAGGCTTTACCTATTTCTTAAGACAATCCTCAATCACCCCCTCCCAGCATATGGCACCACTGGTTGCTTCTCTCATTGATCATGTCCACAAGACTCTCCAGAACACACAAGCTTGGTGGCTCCATATTCAATAAATGCATTATCGAGACCCACTGAAGGAAGCCGACTGCTCCTGCAGGACCCAGGAGACACCCCACATACTGTGAGTGCCCCAACTGCGGAAGTAGGAAAGGGAGACCCTCCTCTCTCAAACACACACCCCCGCACTGGAGAAGCTGAAGTTCTGTTTGCTGGAGAAGTTTCTCACTTTACCCGGAGCTGAGTCAATTTAGAGAGCCAAGGGAAATACAGGGGTAGAGGAAGAAGCAGAAAGGCCCTAGGAGCTCACTGCATCCCCTAGCAGCCCATTTCTGCCTGGCACCACAGGGATCCATCAGGACGGTGGCCAGAGAAACAGGCGGTAAATCTCCACAGGGAGAAGGAATTCTCTAGCTAAAGTTTGTAACAACTTGAACAGGGTGAGAAGCCTCCTGGCGAGAACTCAGGGGAGGGCACAAATCCGGTGTGCAGACTCCATAGGCAGGGGAAGAACCAAGCCCTTTTCTTTCTAGCCTGCAACAAGTTTTCAAGCCCGTCTTGCCCTCTGCCTGGAAAGAGACTCGGGGCTGTTGTGGAGAGGCATGGTGGGAGTGAGACCGGCCCTTTGGTTTGCATGGGAACTGGGTGAGGCCTGTGACTGCTGGCTTTCCCCCACTTCCCTGACAAACCTGCATGACTCAGCAGAGGCAGCCATAATCCTCCTAGGTACACAACTCCAGTGACCTGGGAACCTCACCCTCATCCCCCACAACAGCTGCAGCAAGATCTGCCCAAGGGGAGTCTGAGCTCAGACACGCGTAGCCCCACCCCCACCTGATGGTCCTTCCCTATCCACCCTGGTAGCAGAAGACAAAGGGCATATAATCTTGGGAGTTCTAGGGCCCCACCCACTGCCAGTCCCTCTCCACACTACTATAGCTGATGCTTTCTGGAAAGCGCCACGTCCTGGCAGGCGGCCAACCAGCACAAAAATAGAGCATTAAACTACCAAAGCTAAGAACCCTTATGGAATCCATTGCATCCCCCGCCACCTCCGTCAGAACAGGCACTGGTATCCACTGCTGAGAAACCCATATAATATATGGTTCACATCACAGGACTCTATGCAGACAAAACTCAGTACCAATCCAGAGCCAGGTAGACTTGATGGGTGGCTAGACCCAGAAGAGAGACAACAATCACTGCATTTCAGCTCACAGGAAGCCACATCCATAGGAAAAGGGGGAGAGTACTACATCAAGGGAACAACCCGTGGGACAAAAGAATCTGAACAACAGGCTGCAGCCCTAGACCTTCCCTCTGACAGAGCCTACCCAAATGAGAAGGAACCAGAAAACCAACCCTGGTAATATGACAAAACAAGGCTCTTCAACACCCCTAAAAAATCACACTAGTTCACCAGCAATGGATCCAAACCAAGAAATCCCTGATTTACATGAAAAAGAATTCAGGAGGTTATTAAGCTAATCAGGGAGAGACCAGAGAAAGGTGAAGCCCAATGCAAGGAAATCCAAAAAATGATACAAGAAATGAAGGGATACATATTCAAGGAAATAGATAGCTTAAAGAAAAAACAATCAAGAATACAGGAAACATTGGACACACTTTTAGAAATGCAAAATGCTCTGGAAAGTCTCAGCAATAGAATTGAACAAGTAGAAGAAAGAAATTCAGAGCTTGAAGACAGGTCTTCGAATTAATGCAATCTGACAAAGACAAAGAAAAAAGAATAAGAAAATATGAACAAAGCCTCCAAGAAGTCTGGGATTATGTTAAATGACCAAACCGGAGAATAATCAGTGTTACTGAGGAAGAAGAGAATTCTAAAAGCTTGGAAAACATATTTGGGGGAATAATCGAGGAAAACTTCCCCGGCCTTGTGAGAGACCTAGACATTCAAATACAAGAAGCACAAAGAACACCTGGAAATTTTATTGCAAAGAGATCTTTACCTAGGCACATTGTCATCAGGTTATCCAAATTTAAGATGAAGGAAAGAATCTTTAAGAGCTGTGAGAGAGAAGCACCAGGTAACCTATAAAGGAAAACCTATCAGGTTAACAGCAGATTTCTCAGCAGAAACCCTACAAGCTAGAAGGGATTGGGGACCTATCTTCAGCCTCCTCAAACAAAACGATTATCAGCCAAGAATTTTGTATCCAGTGAAACTAAGCATCATATATGAAGGAAAGATACAGTCATTTTCAGACAAACAAATGCTGAGAGAATTCGCCATTACCACGCCACCACTACAAGAACTGCTAAAAGGAGCTCTAAATCTTGAATCAAATCCTGGAAACACATCAAAACAGAACCTCTTTAAAGCATAAATCACACAGGACCTATAAAACAAAAATACAAGTTAAAAAGCAAAAACAAAATCAAAGTACACAGGCAACGAAGAGCAGGATGAATGAAACAGTACCTCATATTTCAATACTAACATTGAATGTAAATAGCCTAAATGCTCCACTTAAAAGATACAGAACTGTAGAATGGATAAGAACTCACCAACCAACTATCTGCTCCTTCAGGAGACCCATCTAACACATAAGGACTCACATAAACTTAAAGGGGTGAAAAAAGGCATTTCATGCAACCGGACACCAAAAGCGAGCAGGGGTAGCTATTCTTATATCACACAAAACAAACTTTAAAGCAACAGCAGTTAAGAGACAAAGAGGGATGTTATATAATGGTAAAGGACCTTGTCCAACAGGAAAATATCACAATCCTAAACATATATGCATGTAACACTGGAGCTCCCAAATTTCTAAAACAATTACTAACAGACCAAAGAAATAAGATAGACAGCAAAGCAATAATAGTTGGGGACTTCAATACTCCACTGACACCACTGGACAGGTAGACAGAAAGTCAACAAATAAATAATGGATTTAAACTATACCTTGGAACAAATGGACTTAACAGATATATACAGAACATAACATTTCATCCAACAACTGCAGAATACACATTCTATTCAACAGCGCATGGAACTTTCTCCAAGATAGACCTTATGATAGGCCATAAAACGAGCCTCAATCAGTTTAAGAAAATTGAAATTATATCAAGCACTCTCTCAGACCACAGTACAATAAAACTGGAAATCAACTTGAAAAGGAATCTGCAAAACCATGCAAATACATGGAAATTAAATAACCTGCTCCTGAATGAGCACTGGGTCAAAACAAAATCAAGATGGAAATCAAACAATTATTTGAACTGAATGACAATAATGACACAACCTATCAAAACCTCTGGGATACAGCAAAGGCAGTGCTAAGAGGAAAATTTATAGCTGTAAATGCCTACCTTAACAAGACTGAAAGAGCACAAACTGACATTCTAAGGTCACACCTCAAGGAGCTAGAGACACAAGAAAGGAAATTACCCAGCAGAAGAAAGGAAATTACCAAGATCAGAGCAGAACTACATGAAATTTGAAACAAACAAACAAAAAATACAAACAATAGGCCAGGCGCAGTGGCTCATGCCTGTAATCCCAGCACTTTGGAAGGCCGAGGTGGGCGGATCACCTGAGGTCAAGAGTTTGAGACCAGCGTGACCAACATGGAGAAACCCCATCTCTACTAAAAATACAAAAAAATTAGCTGGGCGTGATGATGCATGCCTGTAGTCCCAGCTACTTGGGAGGCTGAGGCAGGAGAATCACTTGCGGGAGGCAGAGGTTGCGGTGAGCCGAGATCACGCCATTGCACTCCATCCTGGGCAACAAGAGCAAAACTCTGTCTCAAAAAAAAAAAAAAAATACAAACGATAAATGAAACTAAAACTGGTTCTTTGAAAAGATAAATAAAATTGATAGACCATTAGCAAGATTAACCAAGAAAAGAAAAGAGAAAATCCAAATAACCTGACTAAGAAACGAAACAGGAGATATTACAACTGACACCGCAGAAAGACAAAAGATCATTGAAGGCTACTATGACCACCTTTACGCACATAAACTAGAAAACCTAGAAGAAATGGATAAATTCCTGGAAAAATACAACCCTCCTAGCTTAAATCAGGAAGAATTAGATACCCTGAACAGAACTATAACAAGCAAAGAGATTGAAGTGGTCATTTAAAAGTTACCAACCAAAAAAGTCCAAGACCAGACGTATTCACAGCAGAGTTGTACCAGACATTCAGAGAAAAATTGGTCCAATCCTTTTGACACTATTCCACAAGATAGAGAAAGAAGAAACCTTCCCTAATTCATTTTATGAAGTCAGCATCGCCCTAATACCAAAACCAGGAAAGGACACAACCAAAAAAGAAAACTACAAACCGATATCCTTGATGAACATTGATGCTAAAATCTTTAACAAAATACTAGCTAACCAGATCCAACAACATATCAAAAAGATAATCCACCATGATCAAGTGGGTTTTATACCAGGGATGCAGGGATGGTTTAACATACGCAAGTCAATAAATGTGATACACTACATAAACAATTAAAAACAAAAGTCACATGATCATCTCAATAGATGCAGAAAAAGCATTCGACAAAATCCAGCATTCCTTTATGATTAAAACTCTCAGCAAAATCGGCATACAAGGGACATAACTTAATGTAGTACAAGCCATCTATGACAAACCCACAGCCAACATAATACTGAATGGGGAAAAGTTGAAAGCATTCCCTCTGAGGACTGGAACAAGACAAAGATGCCCACTCTCACCACTCCTCTTTAACAGTACTGGAAGTCCTAGCCAGAGCAATCAGACAAGAGAAAGAAATAAAGGGCATCCAAATCAGTAAAGAGGAAGTCAAACTGTCACTGTTTGCTGACGATATAATCATTTACCTTGAAAACCCTAAGGACTCCTCCAGAAAGCTCCTAGAACTGATAAAAGAATTCAGCAAAGTTTCCAGATACAAGATTAATGTACACAAATCAGTAGCTCTTCTATATACCAACAGCGACCAACTGGAGAATCAAATCAAGAACTCAACTCCTTTTGCAATAGCTGCAAAAAAAAAAAAAAGAATACTTAGGAATATACCTAACCAAGGAGTCAAAAGACCTCTGCAAGGAAAACTACAAAATACTGCTGAAAGAAATCACAGACGACACAAACAAATGGAAACACATCCCATGCTCATGGATGGGTAGAATCAATATTGTGAAAATGACCATACTGCCAAAAGCAATCTACAAATTCAATGTAATCCCCATCAAAATACCACCATCCTTCATCACAGAATTAGAAAAAACAATTCTAAAATTCATATGGAACCAAAAAAGAGCCCAGATGGCCAAAGCAAGGCTAAGCAAAAAGAACAAATCTGGAGGCATCACACTACCTGATTTCAAACTATACTGTAAGTCCATAGTCACCAAAACAGCATGGTACTGGTATAAAAATAGGCACATAGACCAATGGAACTAAATAGAGAACCCAGAAATAAACCCAAATACTTACAGCCAACTAATCTTTGACAAAGCAAACAAAAACATAAAGTTGGGAAATGACACCCTTTTCAACAAATGGTGCTGGGATAATTGACTAGCCACATTTAGGAGAGTGAAACTGGATTGTCATCTCTCACCTTATACAAAAATCAACTCAAGATAGATTAAGGACTTAAACCTTAGAACTAAAACTGTAAAAATTCTAGAAGATAACATTGGAAAACCCCTTCTAGACATTGGCTTAGGCAAGGAGTTCATGATCAAGAACCCAAAAGAAAATATAATAAAAACAAAGATAAATAGCTGGGACCCAATTAAATGAAAGGGCTTTTTTGCACAGCAACAGTCAGCAGAGTAAACAGACAACCCACAGAGTGGGAGAAAGTCTTTGCCATCTATACATCTGACAAAGGACTAATATCCAGAATCTACAACGAACTCAAACAAATTAGTAAGAAAAAAACAATCCCATCAAAAAATGGGCTACAGACATGAATAGACGGTTCTCAAAAGAAGATATACAAATGGCCAATAAACATATGAAAAAGGCCAGGCATGGTGGCTCATGCCTGTAATCCCAGCACTTCGGGAGGCCAAGGTGGTCAGGTCACCTGAGGTCAGGAGTTGGAGACCAGCCTGACCGACATGGAGAAACCCCATGTCTACTAAATATACACAATTAGCCAGGCATGGTGGTGCGTGCCTGTAATCCCAGCTACTCGGGAGGCTGAGGCAGGAGAATCACTTGAATCCAGGAGGCGGAGGTTGTGGTGAGCCAAGATCACGCCATTGCACTCCAGCGTGGGCAACAGGAGCGAAACTCCATCTAAAAAAAAAAAAAAAAGAAAAAATGCTCAACATCACTAATGTTCAGGGAAATGCAAATCAAAACCACAATGCAATACCACCTTACTCCTGCAAGAATGGCCATAATCAAAAAATCAAAAAACAGTGGATGTTGGCATGGATGCAGGTTACAGGGAATGCTTCTACACTGCTGGTGGGAATGTAAACTAGTACAGCCACTATGGAAGACAGTGTGGAGATTCCTTAAAGAACTAAAAGTAGAACTACCATTTGATCCAGCAGTCCCATTACTGGATATCTACCCAGAGGAAAAGAAGTCATTATTCAAAAGGGATACTTGCACATGCATATTTATAGCAGCACAATTCACAATTGCAAAATCATGGAACCAACCCAAATGCCCATCAATCAACAAGTGGATAAAGAAACTGTGAGATAGATAGATAGATAGATAGATAGATAGATAGATAGATAGATATACATATATATATAAAATACATATATATATACACACACACATATATATGATGGAATACTATGCAGCCATAAAAAGGAATGAATTAACAGCATTTGTAGTCACCTGGATGAGACTGGAGACTGTTATTCTTTTTTTTTTTTTTGAGATGGAGTCTTGCTGTTTCGCCCAGTCCAGAGTGCAGTGGCGCGATCTCGGCTCACTGCAAGCTCCGCCTCCCAGGTTCACACCATTCTCCTGCCTCAGCCTCCTGAGTAGCTGGGACTACAGGCGCCCGCCACAGCACCCGGCTAATTTTTTGTATTTTTAGTAGAGACGGGGTTTCACCATGTTAACCAGGATGGTCTCGATCTCCTGAACTCGTGATCCACCCGCCTCGGCCTCCCAAAGTGCTGGGATTACAGGCGTGAGCCACTGCGCCCAGCCTGGAGACTGTTATTCTAAGTGAAGTAACTCAGGAATGGAAAACCGGACATCGTATGTTCTCACTGATATGTGGGAGCTAAGCTATGAGGATTCAAAGGCATAAGAATGATACAATCGACTTTGGGGACTTGGGGGAAAGAGTGGGAGGGGGTGAGGGATAAAAGACCACAAATATGGTGGAGTGTATACTGCTTGGGTGATGGGTGCAGCAAATTTTCACAAATCGCCACAAAAGAACTTACTCATGTAACCAAATACCACCTGTACCCCAGTAACTTATGGACTAAAATAAAACAAATAAATGCATTATCGTCCTACCTCCCACATATTACCTTCAGTCCTACAATTTGCTTTTCCTTTTTTCTCTGCTGATATACAACTTCGCTTCCTTTGAAACATATTTCAAAGTCCAGCTCATCATGGATTCCCCCTTAAAGTGCCACTTCATCCTCTAGCCCTAGCTCAGATCTGAAGTATAGCACTGATGGCCAGAGTAATTACGAATGATAATATTAACTACTTACTGTATTTGTATCATGTGCCAAGCACTCTGTTATGTATTTTACATGTAGTAACCCTAATCTTCACATCCTGAGAAGTATTATTATCCCTAATTTACAAATGAGGAAACTGAGGCTGGAGTGACATGTTCAAGGCCACAGGAACAGCTATTATGTGGCAAATCCAGGGTTCAGACTGTGACTTATTTGGCTGCCAAGCCTGTGTTCTTTCTCTCACAACAAATACTGTGGCACTGCACTGGATTGATAGTGACTTGCTTTGTAAGTATCTCCCCCCACAACCACTATCATCAAAGAAAACGTATGTTTCTCTTATATGTCCTCAATATGCTTGTTGAATTGAGTTGAACAGCTTAAAGCCAGAAAACACATCTCCTATTTTTTTAATATATTCCATCCTTGTGCTCAGCACATAAGGTAATCATTAAATGTTAATGACTAAGTGAAATGGAATAAAATCAGTGTTGTGGTAGCCATTTTTAAACTTTAAGAGTTTAAATGTGCAGCCCATAGACAGCACCACAGCTGGGAGTGCCATATTGCCGTTAAGCCAGAAGGTGGATTCACGGGATGGAAACATTGAAAACAGACACCACAAGAATGGTTAAGTCAGTTTTCCAAACCACTTTCTACAAGTAGCTACTGCTTTCTCCCCCATAATAATTTCACAATGATTAGCCTGCTAGGTGAGAAATACCAGGCAAAAACCTGCATCTCAGCAGAGTTTAGGGCAACCACTTAAGTATTGGGTCAAGGTGGGAGGTGATGGGGACAACAGGTAGAGTCATTCCCATCTAGCTGGTCAAAAGTGCAAGATAAATGCCATCTAGATATCTATTATGGGCTTTATCTTTCTAGATAAATGCCTTTATTCTTATAATTAGCTTGATAAAATGCCATCTCACATTCCAACACATATGGATATCAAAATGCATATTTGGTGAGGAATGGTGTCTTATGTTACCAATTTCTGCTTCCTTTGCTTTCTTTGCTCATAGCACAAAATTTCAAACCTTTTTGCCAAAACCTTACTATGTAGCTTTTTAACTTAATTAAATATATAGGCAATTACTGACACCATCTGTCTTCATAGAAAAAGAACAAGAAGTGACACAAAAGCCTGGGATTCTGAAGGGGATGTTTAGCAAACAAAATCTTCTAGTTCCACTATAGTAATATTTATTTTTAAGAGCCCTTCTGTCATTTTAAATTATTTATGTTTCTTAGAAATAATGAATTTGAATTATACTTGGAAAGTGGTGGCTTTGGTATGATTTTTTTTTAAAGGAAATATCAGATAATCCATTGCTTTTTCAGTAAAACAAAAACTTAAACACGTCGTTGAACATCTGTTACTAGTACAGTCTAACACAGCACTTAAAATCCTTTAAAATCCCTGAAAACCTTTATCAAGTTACATGAATCTTTTGCATAAATGGAACTGTTTTAGCAATATGTATATTCCTTTAAACATATATTTTGCTTTCTTAAACGTAAGATTCATTGTGTCCCCTATTGTTCTGAGCCCTTATAAATAAATAAATGAAATTGCTTCTTTTCTTAAAGACTTTATCTTCCCCTGTCATGTTACATTCCTATCCCACCCCAGAGTACCTACCTTATGTCTGTTTTTTTTGTTTGTTTGTTTGTTTTTGAGATGGAGTCTTGCTCTGTCGCCAGGCTGGATTGCAGTGGTGCAATCTCAGCTCACTGCAACCTCTGCCTCCTGGGTTCAAGCAATTCTCCTGCCTCAGCCTCCCAAGTAGCTGGGGTTGCAGGTGTGTGCCACCACACTAGGCTAATTTTTATATTTTCAGTAGAGACAGGGTTTCACCATGTTGGCCAGGCTGGTCTCGAACTCCTCACCTGGTGATCCATCCACCTTGGCCTCCCAAAGTGCTGGGATAACAGGCGTGAGCCACCGCACCTGGCCTGTTTTTTAATCTTTGTAGATGTCTCCACAAATGTCTTAATATGTAAATGCTATTAAACCAACCCACTGGAGCTTGATCAGGTAGTCAGGAACCAATAGAAGTCCAAATAATGCAACAAAATTCACCTCCCATACAGAGGACACAGGTAGGAAATATAAAGAAGAACATGGAGTTTCCCTATCATTGGCAGTTACCACCAAGGAGGACAACTGTGTTCCCCTGCAGCTTTTCCCCAGAATTGGAGGGACCATGTTTCAAATGCCACGTGGCAGCAACTAAGTTCCGAAGTCAAATAGAAGTGTGCAGGACACAAGGACATTTCTAAAGAGGCTCAATAGAAAGACATTTCTCAAAGAAATGGCACTGTGAAACTTCTATTCATATGAAAGACTTATGGCATACCAAAGAATATGTTATACCAGATTTTGAGGGAAAGCACCAATGTATATATTTTATATTTTTTATTCACTTGTTAAAGAAAGAAATTTGAAGAAAGTAATTTCATGATGATTTTCTACAAATTGCCTCAAAGATCCTGTATTTAATGCTTAGCAGATAACAGGTAGAGCTAAAACTAAGAATTTACACTTATCTGCCATGACTCAATAGCGTTCTAGTGTATTCTCCTGAGAGGAAGCTATACATTAAGAAATAGTGCATTGAATTTTAGAAGAGGTAAAGGAGAAAGAGGGGGAAAAGAGGAAGAGAGGAAGAAAATACCACCCTTAATGCCATTTCTTTCATTTGCTAGAAAATGAACCCAGGGACAAATGGCATCAAAGGGGGCCTGTTTGTTAAAAGCAGCCTCTGGGGTGGAGCTCAGCAGAGCAGAGGCCTACCATAGCAGCAGAGCCTGCACAGGTCAGCCGGGATGTAGAACATTTACTCAGGTGGAACTCCAGGGTGCCTTTCAGCCAGCAGCTACTCAATTGAAATTTTTCCCAGGGCCCTAAAGCTCCACCCACGTTTCTGGAAAGTGCCATAGGACTTTGATTGATCACAGGTGGGAACCTTGCCTTTTTGCCTATACTGAAGGACTGTATTTCTTTGTCCTTATACAGCTCCTATACGTAGGCTCTCAAAGTGCTTTAGAGACAAATAATGGGAAAGGTGAGACAGAAAGGTGTTAAGTGACTTGCCCGAAGTCCCACGGTAAATCGCAAGCCTTCCCTGGCTTCACAGCTCTCTGGCAATTGGGGGAGCTTCTTGCTGTGGCTGCCAGCATCACAGTGCCCTCTCACATTCTGCCAAGCATTTGTTTCCCTCGCCAGGCTGAGAGCAATCAACAGGGTCAAGCACAGTAGAGAAAACCTGGCCTTTTGGGTTAGGCTAAACCTGGATCTTTGTCCTTGCCCTGCCGCTGAGCTGTGGAACTTGGCACGGTCTTGGGTTCTTTGAGCCTCAATTTTCCCTTCACAAAATGGGAGTATGAATACCAACCCCATAAAGTTGTTCGGAGGATGATATGAGCAAATACCACAGTGCCTTGCACTTAATAGGCCCTTAATCTAATCAGTGTCCCTTCCTCTTTCCTTTCCCAAGTCTCCCTCCTTGAGTCTGTCCTACATGGTAGCTGCAAGGCAGCTTTCTAAAGATTGCTGCCATCCAAAAGGATGTCCTATTAGCCGGACAGGGTGCTGAATCTTTCAAACACGAGTCTGTAGGAAACAGTGGCAAAGTCATGGAATCCAGATTCATCTCTCAGATAACTGAATCCAAAAGGTTCCCTTATGATAAGCATGTAGTACCTGGGACTCAACCCTCTACCATCACCAAATTAGTCAGGATGTATTGGATTACTGGGTTAACTTGATGGGGTTGAGGAAGTGTCCCCGTGGAGGGCATAGAGCTTGCAGGGAGCCCCACACCATAGAAGGAGGCTAGAGTGCTTGGAGTCCCCTGGGGTGAGCAACTGGAGGACAGGAGAAGGTGGAAACATCTGGGACAAAGCTTTCCTGAGCCACCGGCCCACTACCTGAGCAGCCCCTTCTCTTCTGGGTTTGACCATGTCCAGTCCCTCTCAGTCCAGGAGCTGATACAAAGTAAAAGCCTGCTGTGGTGAGTCCAAGCAACAGCTTGCGTTTTAGAAAGTGGCACTGTCCTCAGAGCTGAGTCTTTATGCTGATGGAGCCAGATTTATGCTAATATATATTCTTTCTTCCAGATCATGACTGCTTATGGTGGCCCATATATTAACCCTCACTGGGCATTAATTTGCTTTCGTGTCTGTAGCAGGTATTTTTTACCCATACATGGCAAAGCTTTTTAAGGTTTAGACTAATACCTATAATAAACTCAGAAGGCGGTTTGGGAGGTGGCTTATCACAGGCTCCCACACTTAGTCATCATTCACACACTCAACTAGATTCAAACAAGTGGCCATATACATTGTACAGGTATCCATCCTAAGTGACTCTGTGTGTGTGTGTGCGTGTAACAGCTTTAGTGAGATACCATATACCATAAAATTCACACTTTTTAAAATTTTATTATTATTATACTTTAAGTTTTAGGGTACATGTGCACAACATGCAGGTTTGTTACATATGTATACATGTGCCATGTTGGTGTGCTGCACCCATTAACTCATCATTTAGCATTAAGTATATTTCCTAATGCTATCCCTCCCCCCGCCCCCCACCCCACAATAGTCCCCGATGTGTGATGTTCCCCTTCCTGTGTCCATGTGTTCTCATTGTTCAATTCCCACCTATGAGTGAGAACATGCAGTGTTTGGTTTTTTGTCCTTGCGATAGTTTGATGAGAATGATGGTTTCCAGTTTCATCCATGTCCCTACAAAGGACATGAACTCATCATTTTTTATGGCTGCATAGTATTCCATGGTGTATATGTGCCACATTTTCTTAATCCAGTCTATCGTTGTTGGACATTTAGGTTGGTTCCAAGTCTTTGCTATTGTGAGTAGTGCCGCAATAAACATACGTGTGCATGTGTCTTTATAGCAGCATGATTTATAATCCTTTGGGTATGTATATACCCAGTAATGGGATGGCTGGGTCAAATGGTATTTCTAGTTGTAGATCCCTGAGGAATCGCCACACTGACTTCCACAATGGTTGAACTAGTTTACAGTCCACCAACAGTGTAAAAGTGTTCCTATTTCTCCACATCCTCTCCAGCACCTGTTGTTTCCTGACTAATGATCGCCATTCTAACTGGTGTGAGATGGTATCTCATTGTGGTTTTCATTTGCATTTCTCTGATGGCCGGTGATGATGAGCATTTTTTCATGTGTGTTTTGGCTGCATAAATGTCTTCTTTTGAGAAGTGTCTGTTCATATCCTTCGCCCACTTTTTGATGGGGTTGTTTGTTTTTTTCTTGTAAATTTGTTTGAGTTCATTGTAGATTCTGGATATTAGCCCTTTGTCAGATGAGTAGGTTGCAAAAATTTTCTCCCATTCTGTAGGTTGCCTGTTCACTCTGATGGTAGTTTCTTTTGCTGTGCAGAAGCTCCTGAGTTTAATTAGATCCCATTTGTCAATTTTGGCTTTTGTTGCCATTGCTTTTGGTGTTTTAGACATGAGGTCCTTGCTTATGCCTATGTCCTGAATGGTATTGCCTAGGTTTTCTTCTAGGGTTTTTATGGTTTTAGGTCTAACATTTAAGTCTTTAATCCATCTTGAATTAATTTTTGTATAAGGTATAAGGAAGGGATCCAGTTTCAGCTTTCTACATATGGCTAGCCAGTTTTCCCAGCACCATTTATTAAATAGGGAATCCTTTCCCCATTGCTTGTTTTTCTCAGGTTTGTCATAGATCAGATAGTTGTAGATATGCGGCATTATTTCTGAGGGTTCTGTTCTGTTCCATTGGTCTATATCTCTGTTTTGGTAGCAGTACCATGCTGTTTTGGTTACTGTAGCCTTGTAGTATAGTTTGAAGTCAGGTAGCGTGATGCCTCCAGCTTCGTTCTTTTGGCTTAGGATTGACTTGGCCATGTGGGCTCTTTTTTGGTTCTATATGAACTTTAAAGTAGTTTTTTCCAATTCTGTGAAGAAAGTCATTGGTAGCTTGATGGGGATGGCATTGACTCTATAAATTACCTTGGGCAGTATGGCCATTTTCACGATATTGATTCTTCCTACCCATGAGCATGGAATGTTCTTCCATTTGTTTGTATCCTCTTTTATTTCATTGAACAGTGGTTTGTAGTTCTCCTTGAAGAGGTCCTTCACATCCCTTGTAAGTTGGATTCCTAGGTATTTTATTCTCTTTGAAGCAATTGTGAATGGGAGTTTACTCATGATTTGGCTCTCTGTTTGTCTGTTATTGGTGTATAAGAATGCTTCTGATTTTTGCACATTGATTTTGTAACCTGAGACTTTGCTGAAGTTGCTTATCAGCTTGAGATTTTGGGCTGAGACGATGGGGTTTTCTAGATATACAATCATGTCATCTACAAACAGGGACAATTTGACTTCCTCTTTTCCTAATTGAATACCCTTTATTTCCTTCTCCTGCCTGATTGCCCTGGCCAGAACTTCCAACACTATGTTGAATAGGAGTGGTGAGAGGGGGCATCCCTGTCTTGTGCCTGTTTTCAAAGGGAATGCTTCCAGTTTTTGCTCATTCAGTATGATATTGGCTGTGGGTTTGTCACAGATAGCTCTTATTATTTTGAGATACAATCCATCAATACCTTATTTATTGAGAGTTTTTAGCATGAAAGGTTGTTGAATTTTGTCAAAGGCCTTTTCTGCATCTATTGAGATAATCATGTGGTTTTTGTCTTTGGTTCTGTTTATATGCTGGATTGCATTTATTGATTTGCGTATGTTGAACCAGCCTTGCATCCCAGGGATGAAGCCCACTTGATCATGGTGGATAAGCTTTTTGATGTGCTACTGGATTCGGTTTGCCAGTATTTTATTGAGGATTTTTGCATCAATGTTCATCAAGGATATTGGTCTAAAATTCTCTTTTTTGGTTGTGTCTCTGCCAGGCTTTGGTATCAGGATGATGCTGGCCTCAGAAAATGAGTTAGGGAGGATTCCCTCTTTCTATTGATTGGAATAGTTTCAGAAGGAATGGTACCAGCTCCTCTTTGTACCTCTGGTAGAATTCGGCGGTGAATCCATCTGGTCCTGGACTTTTTTTGGTTGGTAAGCTATTGATTATTGCCTCAATTTCAGAGCCTGTTATTGGTCTATTCAGAGATTCAGCTTCTTCCTGGTTTAGTCTTGGGAGGATGTATGTGTCGAGGAATTTGTCCATTTCTTCTAGATTTTCTAGTTTATTTGTGTAGAGGTGTTTATAGTATTCTCTGATGGTAGTTTGTATTTCTGTGGGATCGGTGGTGATATCCCCTTTATCATTTTTTATTGCGTCCATTTGATTCTTCTCTCTCTTCTTCTTTATTAGTCTTGCTAGCAGTCTATCAATTTTGTTGATCTTTTCAAAAAACCAGCTCCTGGACTCATTGATTTTTTGAAGGGTTTCTTATGTCTCTATTTCCTTCAGTTCTGCTCTGATCTTAGTTATTTCTTGCCTTCTGCTAGCTTTTGAATGTGTCTGCTCTTGCTTTTCTAGTTCTTTTAATTGTGATGTTAGGGTGTCAATTTTAGATCTTTCCTGCTTTCTCTTGTGGGCATTTAGTGCTATAAATTTCCCTCTACACACTGCTTTGAATGTGTCCCAGAGATTCTGGTATGTTGTGTCTTTGTTCTCGTTGGTTTCAAAGAACATCTTTATTTCTGCCTTCATTTCATTATTTACCCAGTAGTCATTCAGGAGCAGGTTGTTCAGTTTCCATGTAGTTGAGTGGTTTTGAGTGAGTTTCTTAATCCTGAGTTCTAGTTTGATTGCACTGTGGTCTGAGAGACAGTTTGTTATAATTTCTGTTATTTTACATTTGCTGAGGAGTGCTTTACTTCCAACTGTGTGGTCAATTTTGGAGTAGGTGTGGTGTGGTGCTGAAAAGAATGTATATTCTGTTGATTTGGGGTGGAGAGTTCTGTAGATGTCTATTAGGTCTGCTTGGTGCAGAGCTGAGTTCAATTCCTGGGTGTCCTTGTTAACTTTCTGTCTCGTCGATCTGTCTAATGTTGACAGTGGGGTGTTAAAGTCTCCCATTATTATTGTGTGGGAGTCTAAGTCTCTTTGTAGGTCACTAAGGACTTGCTTTATGAATCTGGGTGCTCCTGTATTGGGTGCATATATATTTAGGATAGTTAGCTCTTCTTGTTGAATTGATCCCTTTACCATTATGTAATGGCCTTCTTTGTCTCTTTAGATCTTTGTTGGTTTAAAGTCTGTTTTTTCAGAGACTAGGATTGCAACCCCTGCCTTTTTTTGTTTTCCATCTGCTTGGTAGATCTTCCTCCATCCTTTTATTTTGAGCCTATGTGTGTGCCTGCACGTGAGATGGGTTTCCTGAATACAGCACACTGATGGGTCTTGACTCTTTATCCAATTTGCCAGTCTGTGTCTTTTAATTGGAGCATTTAGCCCATTTACATTTAAAGTTAATATTGTTAGGTGTGAATTCAATCCTGTCATTATGATGTTAGCTGGTTATTTTGCTCGTTAGTTGATGCAGTTTCTTCCTGGCCTTGATGGTCTTTACGATTTGGCATGTTTTTGCAGTGGCTGGTACTGGTTGTTCCTTTCCATGTTTAGTGCTTCCTTCAGGAGCTCTTTTAGGGCAGGCCTGGTGGTGACAGAATCTCTCAGCATTTGCTTGTCTGTAAAGGATTTTATTTCTCTTTCACTTATTAAGCTTAGTTTGGCTGGATATGAAATTCTGGGTTGAAAATTCTTTTCTTTAAGAATGTTGAATATTGGTCCCCACTCTCTTCTGGCTTGTAGAGTTTCTGCCGAGAGATCAGCTGTTAGTCTGATGGGCTTCCCTTTGTGGGTAACCCGACCTTTCTCTCTGGCTGCCCTTAACATTTTTTCCTTCATTTCAACTTTGGTGAATCTGACAATTATGTGTCTTGGAGTTGCTCTTCTCGAGGAGTATCTTTGTGGCATTCTCTGTATTTCCTGAATTTGAATGTTGGCCTGCCTTGCTAGATTGGGGAAGTTCTCCTGGATAATATCCTGAAGAGTGTTTTCCAACTTGGTTCCATTCTCCCCATCACTTTCAGGTACACCAATCAGACGTAGATTTGGTCTTTTCACATAGTCCCATATTTTTTGGAGGCTTTGTTCATTTCTTTTTATTCTTTTTCTCTAAACTCCTCTTCTCGCTTCATTTCATTCATTTCATCTATCGCTGATACCCTTTCTTCCAGTTGATCACGTCAGCTACTGAGACTTCTGCATTCGTCACGTAGCTCTCATGCCTTGGTTTTCAGCTCCATCAGGTCCTTTAAGGACTTCTCTGCATTGGTTATTCTAGTTATCCATTCGTCTAATTTTTTTTCAAAGCTTTTAACTTCTTTGCCATTGGTTCGAATTTCCTCCTGTAGCTCAGAGTAGTTTGATCATCTGAAGCCTTCTTCTCTCAACTCGTCAAAGTCATTCTCCATCCAGCTTTGTTCCGTTGCTGGTGAGGAGCTGCGTTCCTTTGGAGGAGGAGAGGCGCTCTACTTTTTAGAGTTTCCAGTTTTTCTGCTCTGTTTTTTTCCCATCTTTGTGGTTTTATCTACCTTTGGTCTTTGATGATGGTGACGTACAGATGGGTTTTTGGTGTAGATGTCCTTTCTGTTTGTTAGTTTTCCTTCTAACAGACAGGAACCTCAGCTGCAAGTCTGTTGGAGTTTGCTAGAAGTCCACTCCAGACACTGGTTGCCTGGGTATCAGCAGCGGTGGCTGCAGAACAGTGGATTTTGGTGAACCGCAAATGCTGCTGCCTGATCATTCCTCTGCAAGTTTTGTCTCAGAGGAGTACCCGGCCATGTAAGGTGTCAGTCCGCCCCTACTGGGGGGTGCCTCCCAGTTAGGCTACTCGGGGGTCAGGGACCCACTTGAGGAGGCAGTCTGCCCTTTCTCAGATCTCAAGCTGCATGCTGGGAGAACCACTACTCTTCAAAGCTGTCAGAGAGGGACATTTAAGTCTGCAGAGGTTACTGCTGTCATTTTGTTTGTCTGTGCCCTGCCCCCAGAGGTGGTGCCTACAGAGGCAGGCAGGCCTCCTTGAGCTGTGATGGGCTCCACCCAGTTCGAGCTTCTTGGCCGCTTTGTTTACGTAATCAAACAACTAACTCGGCAATGGCGGGCACCCCTCCCCCAGCCTCGCTGCCGCCTTGCAGTTCGATCTGGGACTGCTGTGCTAGCAATGAGCAAGACTCCTTGGGTGTAGGACCCTCTGAGCCATGTGAGGGATATAATCTCCTGGTGTGCTGTTTTTTAAGCCCGTTGGAAAAGCACAGTATTAGGGTGGGAGTGACCCGATTTTCCAGGTGCCATCTGTCACCCCTTTCTTTGACTAGGAAAGGGAATTCCCTGACCCCTTGTGCTTCCCAGGTGGGGCGATGCCTTGCCCTGCTTCGGCTCGTGCATGGTGTGCTGCACCCACCGTCCTGCGCCTACTGTCTGGCACTCCCCAATGAGATGAACCCGGTACCTCAGTTGGAAATGCAGAAATCACCCGTCTTCTGCGTCGCCCACGCTGGGAGCTGTAGACCGGAGCTGTTCGTATTCGGCCATCTTGGCTCTGGTCTTGATCTCTTGACCTTGTGATCCGCCCACCTCGGCCTCCCAAAGTATTCAAAATTCACACTTTTAAAATATACATTACAATGGTTTTTAGTATATTCACAGAGTTGTGCAACCATCACCATTATCTAATTTTACAACATCTTCCTCAACCCCAAAAAAGAATGCTGTACACATTAGAAGTCACTCCCCATACCTCCTTCCTCACAGCCACTGGAAACCATTTTCCATCTCCATGGATTTCCCTATTCTAGGCATTTTATATAAATGAGATCATACAATAGGTGGGCTTTTGTGACTGGTTTCTTTCAGTTTCTATAATGTTTTCAAGGTTCCGTCATGTTGTAGCATATATCAATGCTTTGTTCCTTTTCATGGCTTAATAATATCCCATTGTACGGCTATACCACATTTTGTTAATTTATTCATCAGTGAATGGGTATTTGGGTTGTGTCCACTTTTTGACTGTTATGAATAATGTTGCAATGGACATTCATATAAAAGTGTTCGCATAAACATGTGTTTTCATTTGTCTTGGTTATATACCTAAGAGCAGAACTGATGGGTCAAATGGTAACTCAAAGTTTAACTTTTTTAGGAACTGTCAAAGTGTTTTCCAAAGCAGCTGTACCATTTTGCCACCTCACTAGCAGTATATAAGGGTCCCAATTTCTCCATATCTTTGCCAACACTTGTTATTGGTTTTTTATTTCAACCATCCTTGTGGGTGTGAAGGAGCATCTCTTATCTGTGTTTTCAAGGAAGATTTTTTTCCCCTTGTGTTATTTTATTGAATCACCCAGCAAAGATTGATTGGGCACTACTAATATCAGGAGTACTGTGCTGAGTGTTGTACAGGATGTAGGTATGAAAAAGAGAGGTTCTTGCTCTCAGTCTCATTCTCCTCTCTAGGAATTTCCCAAAAGTAAACAAACTTGCCTTGAATTTGAAATCAAGGGCTCTGAACTCTGGTCTGAACTCTACTCCTGACCAAGTCTCTTCTCCTTGTGAGCCGCATGCCTGGGGTTTGAGGGGACTGGACTAGACCAACTCTAAGGCCATAGCTCAGACAGTCCATATTTCTTGCCTATATATTCTGCAACCAAGGTTGTTCTTTATTTAAAAATTCTGGTTTCCTGGAAATGTCAAAGAAACTGGGAAGGAAAGGGGAACTCTGCAGCCAACTCACTGCACTGATTAGGGCCAATGCCACATGCTCATCCTTACCGAGAGAGGATTTTGCTTTGCACAATGGTCATCGAAGGCTGTTCATAGGAATCTTCCCCAATGGGATCCACAGAACAAGAGCTCTTCTGCTTTGAAAATCCTCACAGAAGACTTTTGGAGATCATTTGAAGTGACAGTAAAGGAGCACTTCTCAACTAAGAGAATCCTTCACCAGCCCTGCCATTTATAGCATGGAAATTAAAGAGGGAGAATAACTATCTACAGTATGGGATTACTATATTGAATTGCCATGGAAGGCGCATATACAATTACTAGTCCTAGAAACCTGAAATAGCTTATAAAAATTGTGTTTTCATGTTTATTATAAATTAGTGCTTAATGTCAAAATAAAAAAGTAGCATTCCAAAAATTCATAAGAAAAAAGCAAAGAAATGCTTAAAAAGAAATGAGTATATTCTGTATCTTTATAAATAATAGTTGGGCCATTGGTCTTGAAAGTAATAGAGGGAGGGTCATAAATGCATGGAGGCTGCAGAAGAAACTCAGAAAAGGAAGCAGAGAAAGCAAGAGTATATTAAAAGATTTGTGATTTTTTTTACAAAGGTAAAAAGTATAAATACAGCTGCCGATGATGAAAGTTTAAGTTTCAAGATTTTCCATTTTTGATCCTCAAATTAATTTTAGATATAGTTTCTGCATATCATGAACAAATTTCCAAAGTCACAGGGAAACTTGGCACTCTGAAGAAATTGATCTACTAATGCTGGCAATGAAGTGTCATAGAAAGAACTAGCCTGGAAGTCAGGAACTTGGGCTTTGATTCTAGTTCCTCCCCTAAATGTGGGACCTGAGAAGTCATTTCACCCTCAGAGTCCTCACCCATAAAATGAAGAGATGAGAAGGATGGAGGTCATTCTCAGTCAGCCAGGACAGTGCTGGTTAAGACCTCCCTAAGCCCTGAGTATTTTTAGTTTTAGAGATTCCATCCTACATCGTATCAAATGTATTAAAAATCCATTTCATCTATTCCATGAGGATAATCATGGAATATGATTTAGACATAACTGTATTAGTATTGTGTTGTATCTGACCGACATGTTCTATTTGGTTGATATTTTTAAAACATTGTTATTTTGCTGTTTTCTTTTCATATTTGGGAGCCAGGAACTCCCAAATATGGATTTTGGATTTTTTTCAGAATCCAAAAGTTTTGAAGGCCTTTGAAAATCACGGAAGTCTTAGGTACGCCTGGCCCTGAGTGCTAAGTGGTGGGGCACAGATGGTTTGCAGCCTCTTACCCCACCCACTCCAAACACCCCATAGAAGGCAGTGTCCAAGGGGATTGGTACAGAGATGGAAGCTCTAGTTGCTCAAAGATAGCTTCGTGGAGCTGTGATTTAAGTCATGCCCAAAAAGATGAGTAGGATTAACAGAGACAGAGGGGAAGGCCTCTAAGCTGAAAACCAAGAGGCTCAATTGCTGACCGGGGTGACTGCCCTGTACAGCGACAACTGCCGTTCTTCACTTCTCCAAGAGACTGGGCTATCCCAACAGCTGCCACCAGGTGGCAACAAGCCAAGCGGCTGCTCTCCCCTCTGCCTATTGATTTAGGCAGAGGGCCTATTGCATTTTAATGTTATGCAAACAACTCTTACCAAATACCATAATCACATTAGTATTTTACTAACTGAAAATTCTTACAGTGGGGTGTACCAACTCCTTTAAAATTAAGCATGAGGTGTGTTGTTTACCACAATGGAGAGCTCTATGCTGTCTGGAGATTCAGTGATCCAAGTGGGGAAAAAATATGTCATTTAGTAACTGCCTAAGAAAACGTGTTCTGTTTATAATAGCTGGGATTCTGAGGCCTGTATTTAAATAGCATCTGCAAAGAGTTAAATGTGCTCCCTGTCTCTGAGAAGCAGGCAAGAACACAGAAGTCAAGAACCAAGTGAATTCTTACACCTGCTCCAACTCTGCTCCCAACAGTCAGATGGGGAAGAAGTGGTCAGGACCCAAAACAGATTTATGTCTGCCAGGCCTCTGTAGTAATAGTCTCACACACTATCTCATTTAGCCACTGAATCCACACATATCCCTCAGGGATAGATCCCATCAGGCCTATATTAATAGACAAGGAAATAGGCCCAGAGAGGGGAAAGAAGTTGCTTAAGACCACAAGGCCAGCACTCCCAGCGAGGTCCTGTGACTCTGGTCCAGGGCACTCTCTGTCCTGAGAAAGCCATCCACCTCTCCCAAGCCACGGTCCCCTCCAATCCCATTACTCTCAAGCTGCTGTCACTTTTCCCCTACCAAGCTGCCCCTGTCCTTCTCCACCTTACTGCATCTTAGCCTAAACGTGATGAGAAGTGGACTGAGCTGCCTCTGCCTTGTCCCCTGGGGAAGGCCTCAGGTCCTATAGACCTCACTTCTCACCAATCCAGGAGAATCTTGAGCCCCAGGCCCAGAAGTGAGAGCAGAGAAAAAGCTGCTTCCCTCCCAGGAACTGATTCTGTTTTATCCCTAGAGCCTAGCCATGCATATCCTCCTGATTTTACAGCTGCAAAAGGAGAAAAAGTGCCTGAGATTTCAACCCACCCTCTATAACATGCTGTAACAAAGGCATCTCAAACTTAACTGATCTGAAATCTTGATTTTACCCTCCAAGGTATTTCTCTGGCATTCTGCCCCAGTGGGAAATGGTAATGCTATTCTTCCATTTTCTTCAGGGTGGAAGTTTCGGAGACACCTTTGGCTCCTTTTTCTCATACTGCACATCCAATCCATCAATAAGTCCTTTTAGTTCTACTTTTGAAAAATATCTATAATACAACCACTTCTCCCACCTTCCAGTTACCGGTGTGGTCCAGCCACCATCATCTCTCACCTCAATTACTGCAAGTCTTCCTAACTGGACTCCCTGTTTCCATCCTTGCCCCCTCAGGGCCTCTTGTCAATGCAATTAGAGTCACATTAGTTAGCTCACATCACTCCTCCACTCAACACTCTCCAGTGCATTCCCAGCCTCCACAGCTGTAAAAAGGAAATAAGCCCTTGGCTCTGTACTTAGCCAAACCAGTAAAACAGAGGGAACCATGGCCTACCCGTGGCTGTATTCTCTACCAACCAGAGGAGCTGGGCAGGTGACCGAGCACTTGGTCTTACTCTAGAAAAAATCAAGTGGTCCAATGCTGGATTTTCTGTCGAACTGGGGCTGTGAATGCTGTGAACATGGGCAGAGAGGTGACTCACACATGCCTTTGGCCAACCAGCTACTGAGCATGATGGGCCGTGTATCACAGTTCACCCTGAAGGCCGGGTGCCATTTCTGGCGTGGGTGAATTCTCAGTACTGCATGTCTCAGAGTTGGCTTATTTGGAGTGCCTGTCTTTTTAAAAATTTTCGGCAATATGATAAATATACACAATTCCCTGTTAGCCTCATAGATACATCTGGAGGCAACAGAGGGAGGATTCACCCAGACTACTATCCCCAGTGAGTGATTAGTTAAGGAAAGTGTGGCCCGGAGAGGCAACTTCTTTTGGGTCACAGATATTTGTCTCAGACCCTGATACCAAAAGCTGGGGCCTTTAGTGGGTCATTTATCCTGTCTGAAATCTCTGGTTCTTCTTACAAAAAGAAAAAGAGGAAGAAGACGATAAGAAAACTTAGAGATGAGTCTGCAGAGCATCTTCGGATTCATAAAGCTCTGAAATCCTGATTCTTCAGTGAGTGTTATTTGATCTATAAATTAGTCTCTGAGTCCCATACATGCCCTGATGCCCATAGGAGAAGGGTGGCAAGAGGCAACACTAAACCCTTTGCTGAGAACTTTATTTGCACAGAATGTAGGGCCTGAGCACATCTGCCCACATCTGCGTGCTCTGCCACCCATTCATCCCGCCTGTCACCAGAAAGAGGCAGAAGCAGCAGGGGTGAGCAGGCAGCCTCCATCTGCTGAGAACACCTCAGGCAAAAAGGGCTCAAGACCAGGCTTCTCTCCCACCCCTCCCCACACAGAAGCATGTTGCTACATTGTCATCTCAAAGCTTGCGGTCCAGATCCTTGGACCAGAACAATCTGGGCAAGCTGACCTTTGCCTGATTCCTGCCCTGTCTACTGGCTCTCACCTGCCCAAGGCCTCCAGATGCAGCTGTGGTTCACACGGCATCCAGCACAGTAGCAGTCAGGGCAGTGGAGAGCAGGGGCCTCTGTAGCACTTCTGCCCTCTCCACCCCACTGGCCCTGCTCCTTTGCAGGCTACAATGCACTTCTTTACAACCAATCCAATAGAAATAGAATTCAGCCAGGCATAGTAGCTCAGGTCTGCAATCCCAACACTTTGGGAGGCCAAGGCGAGAGTATCATTTGAACCCAGGAGTTTGAGACCAGCCTGGGCAACAAGATCTTGTCTCTACAAAAAAGGAAAGAAAAAAAAATTAGCAGGGTTTGGTGGTGCAAACCTATTAGTCCTAGCTACTCAGGAGGCTGAGGCAGGAGGATTGCTTAAGCCCAGGAAGTCAAGGCAGCAGTGGTTTTATTATTATCTTATTATTAATACTTTCTTATTAATGAGATACTTTGCATTCTTTTTTACATCCTCAGTCCTCAAAATCTGGTGTGCATTTGTACCATTTCAAGTGCTCAATAGCCACATGAGGCTAGTGGCTACCATATTTGATAGTGCAGATCTAGAATATACATGGAAGTCTATATACAGTTGCAGTTATCTTGATTCTGCTAATGTTAACACTGGCTGGTAACATTTTGTTATATTCTCATCTAGTCTTTTCTACATATATTAGTTTTGCAAAGCTGAAGTCATGTTGCTTATGTAACTTTCTATCCTCCTTTTGCTGTTTTGTGCATCTTCCTAAATCATCAAAAGTTCCTCACAACCACTGTCTCTAATTATATCAGACTATCCCATCACTTGGATGTGTCATAGTCTTTTTAGCCACTGCCAAAACGTTGGACAGCAAGTGTTTCAGTAATATAGGTAATACTGAGATAATTATTTTTTGTATTCCTTGTGCTCTTAAGACCTTAATATAAATCTCTCTAGCATTCTAACCATTTTTAACAAAGTGACCTTTAATCAGTCAAACAACTGGCAACAAGTGATTTCTGACTGACAGCTGAGACACCTTATGTTCTCATTACTCACCTCTGACACCTGGTTCTGCAACCTAGGGCAACCACTTCACTTTTCACACCACAGTCGCTCCATTTATAAACTGACTGTATTAGGTGATTTTTAAGGGTCTTTCCAGCCCTAACCTTCAGTGATATTTTTCCCCCACCCTCGCATCTAATCAATTAACCTGTCAAGCCAGTTATTATAAGTCATCATAAGCAAGTCACGTCAAAGCCACCACATAAACATTTTAAATTCATCCAAGTCTCCCATGCCCACTCATAGTACTTTGTTCAGGCCCCCATCATTGCTCACCTAAAGTGGGACAAGAGTACCTAGTGCTGAGAGATTAGATTCTAAAGTTACCATCAGAGTCCCAAATCAAGAATAGGATTAAATGGGCTGGGCTCAGTGCTCATGCCTGTAATCCCAGCACTTTGGGAGGTCGAGGTGGGTGGATCACTTGAGGTCAGGAGTTGGAGACCAGTCTGGCCAACATGTTGAAACCCCGTCCCTACTAAAAATACAAGAATAGGATTAAATGAGAGGTGTGAGAACACATGGGCCTGGCACGGAGGAGGTGCTCAGTGAATATTTGCTGCATTTGAATCTGAAACCAGCCTCAAGTGACCCACCTGGATCTCATTTCCTAAAAGTTACGGAAGAGGAGTTCACAGTGAAACACTGGAATTGCGAATGCACCCTGCTGCGTGCCCTGCCCCAGGCACTAGGTGCTGCAGGAAGACAAAGACTTGGCAGCATCCCCTAAAGGGCTGACAGTCTAGAGGGGGAGATAGGAACCCCTGTGCACAAAACAAGCATGCCTCAGGCGGTGTCTTCAATGGAAAGACCAGATGGAGAACAGAACAATTATCTGAGCAAATCAGGCAAGCCTGCTGTTGAGGAAAAGGCTGAAGAAAATTTGTCCTCCTGTTTCCTTTGAGAACCAAGGGGTTAGGGCAGCCAGAGGAAGCAAAAGCATTTCAGCTCTAGAAACAGAGTTCTGGTCTGTACTATATGATCTTAGGCAAACTATGAGGCTGCTTTTTTATCTCAGTGTCTTCATCCGTAAAATGGAGACAGAGTAATACCAACCTTGCACAAACCTACCTGCCTACTGGATTGAGTTGTGAGGTTGAATAGAACAATTACGTATAGGGAAAACAGTTATTAAATGGGTGACCTAATAGCTAACATAGACAACGGACAATGTGCCTTCTAAGAATCTGCTCTGAAAGGAAATGTTTAGTCATCATAAAAAGCATCTGTAATGAACTTTATTTGTTTAATTTTATTTATTTCCCTATTTTTATTAAATAGAGTTGGGGTCTCGTTATGTTGCCCAGGATCGTCTTGAACTCCTGGCCTCAAGTGGCTTCCTGCCTTGGCCTCCCAAAGTGCTGAAGTTCCAGGCATGAGCCACTGTGCCCGGCCTACCTTATAAATTATAAAGTTCAGTAAAGGTTGGGCGCGGTGGCTCATGCCTGTAATTTCAGCACTTTGGGAGGCCGAGGGTGGATCACAAGGTCAGGAGTTCCAGACCAGCCTGGCCAAGACGGTGAAACCCCGTCTCTACTAAAAATACAAAAAAATTAGCTGGGCGTGGTGGCAGGCACCTATAATCCCAGCTACTCCGGAGGCTGAGGCAGAGAATTGCTTGAACCCGGGAGGCAGAGGTTGCAGTGAGCCAAGTTCGCACCACTGCACTCCAGCCTGGGCGACAGAGTGAGACTCCATCTCAAAAAAAAAAAAGAAAGAAATTATAAGGCAATTTCACGTGCATTTATTTTGTTTCTAAAACCCTGTCAGTATTATCATTTGCTCCTTTTACACTTAAGGATACTGAGATTGAGAGAGCTTAACCAACCCATTGCAGTTCCCACTGTGAGGTCCAGATTTAAGCTCTCTGACTCCGTGGTTCTCACTCTTTCCCCTACACTGTGCTGCCTCCTATTAAAATCCTTATTACCAAAGCATTAATATTATTAACATAAATATTAATAATGTTTGTTATGTATGTTTCCCTTTGATCAAGGACACTAAAACCTCAAAATAGAAACTCTGAAAAAAAAAAAGTCTGACCTGCTAGAATAGCAAGCTCACTTTCTCATATTAAGGGAAAGTAGCTGTCCCCATCTGATTTACATTTCATGCCATACAGCAGGAAATATTTAAGTTGACAAATAGGATATTTACAACTGCAACAGATACTTGGCAGTTAGTTTTTAACAATTGTTGCAATGTGATTTATTTGCTATTATAAAAGGGCATTACTGTGCGAATATGACTCCTGAAATTAGCTTTAGTTTAGCAAGGGGCCTTGACAGCTTGACCTCTTAATATCCTTATAATGACGCCATTTACATTCAATGCTTACTCAAGTCACTCACTGCTAGATTTGTTTGAGAGGAGTCCACTCTAGGGCAGATGTATTATGTATTTTAACACACAGAGTTGGTGAGCGGGGTAAATACAGGCCTTCTAAGAGGAAAAACTGTTTAATCAAGTCTTCATGAAAATGTGTTAGTTTCCAACTTCCTACAGTGAAAATGCATTATGCTAATTACAGCATACTCCAGAAATACTTCATGTTTTCTCCACAAGACATTTTCATGGCATGTCTTATATTAAACACAAACATGTTCTGATCCTCTGCAACTTTAGTTTTTAATTTCACTGGAGAACTGTTACATAGGATAAGGATTGGCTGGGCCAGAATCAGGGAATGGGAAGAAGGTAGACTTGGAGCCAGGTAGAATTGGATTCAGATCCCAACACCACCACTTCCTAACTCAGTGGATTTGGGTACCTCCCTGAACCTCAGTTTCTTCATCTGTGACATGGGGTTGTTATTTTTTAGGCTGCCACAGAGATCTGAGATATTTATGATTCACCCAGCTTCATAAAAACTGCAGGTACTTGATACATGGGACCAGTTGTGTTTTTGTTGCTTGTTTAAAGCTCAAAGGTCACCTTCATGATGCGGCCCTGATTTCATTAGACAAACCCAGTCTGTCCTTTCTTTCTGCTTCAATAGTACTTTGTTCCACCCCATTATTTTATCACATATAAAATTCTATTGTTTAATTGGATATGTATGTATCTGTCTTCACCTTCTTTTTTATTTTATTTTATTTTTTTTTTTGAGACAGAGTCTCACTGCCACCCAGGCTGGACTGTAGTGGTGTGATCTCGGCTCGCTGAAACCTCTGCCTCCTGGGTTCAAGCGATTCTCGTGCCTCAGCCTCCCAAGTATCTGAGATTACAGGCGCACGCCACCTTGCCCAGCTAACTTTTGTATTTTTAGTAGAGATGACATTTCGCCATGTTGGCCAGGCTGGTCTCAGGTGATCCTCCCACCTCGGCCTCCCAAAGTACTGAGATTACAGGTATGAGCCACCGTGCCCAGCCTGTCTTCACCTTCTTGATGGCAGGGCCTATGCCTATTTACCTTTGACTCTCCAGTGACTAGGACGATGATATGCCTTGAACATTGAACTGAGGAGGATGCCAGGGGTGCTTCTGGATTCAGTGTGGGGATGGGGGATGACAAGGGCAATTAAGGTTGATCTGCCACAGGAGAGGGAAGAAGTAACACATGACCTACTTTTATCATTGCCAGTTTAGCACATAGTAGATGCTCAGTAAATATTTGTCAAACGAATTAGTGGACATTACTCAGTTACCTAGCAGTTGACATTAACTTATAACCAATGTCTATTTTTTAAAGCATTTTTATTTTTATTTTTATTGCATCATAATATTCTTCTAATAACACTGTGATACAGCTAGGATAAGGTGTTATCACCAATTGACAATTGAGAATACTGTGACATTGTAGGATTGGTAAAATAAGATTACCCTTCACTCTCATGAGAAAATGGGGGTAGACCTAAGACTTAGAGGCCAACCATTAGTTTCCCTTAAATATCATATTGAGGCTCCCAGAGGGGCTGTCACTGCTTTTTCCAAAATCAGGGCAAACTGCCCTTTCTCATATTCATCACTCTTTTCCCCTCTTTCTGCTCTACTGTAGTTCCCCACCCTCCAAAGCTTCAGTCTCATTTTCTCAGTAGAAAACCTGGCACTGACCACCTGCACTGACCTGCAGGCCATAGGCAGAAAAATCAAAGTCAACGTGAGCTTTGCAAGACTCGGCATCTCTGTCAGATTGTCTTGGCCAAGTATTTCTGTAACTTCCCACAAGAACCTTGAATCTTCTGATTAGAATCAGACTCCATCTCTCAGTTGAACAATGTACAAACAGAAGGAAAAACATCTACTCCATTAAGACACATGGTCACTGGTTTCACTTAGTCTGATGTAGTTTGGTCTGGTTAGGCAGAGGTGGGGCCTTCGCTGCTGTTTGCTGATTTCACCCTCACTTCTACGGCTCCTGTTTTAATCAGGTGTGGGCAACCGGCCTTAACCTCGCATATAGTGACCAGCTGGCCCTGACTCAACTCACCTTATACCTGACAAACGGCCATCTGGATTGCAGTTTGAGCACCCTGGAAGTGCCCCGCTTTGTTCCAAAGGAAAGGAAGAAAACCAAATGCATGAGTGCGCTGTCAATGCCGGTAAGCAAGAGGTGCTTCCTGAAGGTTCTCGGTGTTCAGCAACACCCACTGCCACTGCCTGAGCTCTGTCTAGGAGCCAGGATCTTTGAGTACAGGAAGAAGAAAGAGCCTAAGGCAAGTCACTGGACCTGTCTGAGCAGGGTCTGGAAATGCGAATGTGTTGGTCAGAGGAAAGGGAGAAGCCATTCCCGAATGAAGCTGCCATCTGTGGAAATGCGAAAGAGCATGGGGCTCTCCTCCCCTTTTTCTAGGCAGGTACACCTACACCCATTGCCTCAACTACAAGCTGTTTCACACAAAACCCATATTGTTCTAGCCCCACTCTCTTTTGTGAGCTTCAGATTCATGGGTCCAAAATTCTATAGAACATCTCTGCTTCGAATTCTCAGAGTCAAGCTATCCAAAACTGCATCACATTTGTCTTTCTTCCTCCTGTACTTCCTGTTAGTGGATCAGGCCAGAGACTGATAAGATAACCCCCAGCCCCACATCCAGTCAGCAAGCAGGGCGTGTTGAGTCTAGCTGCGAAAATGCCACTAACCTGACCCCTCCTCTCTCTCCACAAAGATAGTGTCTTAGTGTCGGCTTCCGCCATCTCACACCTGTATTCCTCCTAAGATTCCCTGTCCCTGCCTGTGCCCTCAGCCTAAACAGACACGGCAGCCAAGGTGGCAAGGTGAAAAGCCAGTCTGAGCATGTTGTTCCCCTGTGTGTGATTTTGAATGGACTCCTGTGATCTTCAGGAAAATCCCACTTCCCAGCTTGGTTAAGGAGCCCCATCATGTTCCACCTCTTCCCACAGCTGCCGCCTCCCTTCTTATTGCTAGCTCCATCAGTGAGGGGGCTGGGGCCAGAGTCCTGGGGCTGGCTGCGGGTTACCAACCTCAGCACCCTGAGTAACAAAGGGCATAGCCCCATGGGGACAGTGGGCGCTTGGTTGAACAGGCTAGGTTGGTCACGGAGAGAGAGAACAAAGGCCAAGGGGACCAGATGCCCTTTGTGCAAGAGTGTATTGGGGACTCTCTGGCCACGGTGCTCTCACAGCTGCCAGAGGGTTTCTTTGGCCTTTCCTTACAACAGTGGGCTTCATACTTTTTTGCAAATGAAGCTCTACTTGAAATCCAAATATATCAAACAGATAAAAGAGGAACTCTAGTGATTAATGGGACCCAACATGAGTGTCCCAGAGATACCTTTTCCAAGCGGTCTCCTGCCTTTCTGTGAACCCCTTTGGGTCCAGTCTGGATTTGAATAACCTTTGACTCTTCCGAGGATCTCTGCAGTCACCATAAGGAGGGCACCTGATGTCTTGGGGGGCTCAGGCAGCCTTTTCCTTTCCCTCTTCTTCATCCAGTTGCCCAATCAGGTACCAGGAAGAACCTTGCTCACAAGAATCCCCTTGATCTCTTTCCTTAGTAAGAAGAGAAGCAGAGTTGAGCTGGAGAGGAGAAACAGACCTCTTTTAATTATGACCCAGGACCTTGCTAAGAGGCTTTCAGGTCCATCTCCACCTGTGGCCTCCATCCTCACCAAAGAGACCTGAGAGACCCTACGTTCAGTGCTAGAGGGAGAAACAGCAGTGACACTTGAGCCCTTCTGGCCAGTGAACCTAAGTCTATGCCATTTCTGCAAGAAGCTGGGGGTCAGGTGTGGTGGCTCATGCCTGTAATCCCAGCACTTTGGGAGGCCGAGGCAGGCAGATCATTTGAGCCTAGGAGTTCTAGACCAGCCTAGGCAACATGGCAAAACCCTGTCTCTACAAAAATACAAAAATTAGCCGGGCATGGTGGTGCATGCCTATAATCCTAGCTACTGGGAAGGCTGAGGCAGGAGGATCACTTGAGCCCTGGAGGTCGAGGCTGCAGTGAGTCATGATCGCGCCATTGTACTCCAGCCTAGTTGACAGAGTGAGACTCTGTCTCAAAAAATAAAAATAAAAATAAAGCTGGAAGCAGAGTGGTATTCAGCACAAGACTTCCAAAGACAATTGCAGCTTTGAAGTATGTTGCTTCAGAAGGCTATCAGCAGAAGTTGTGCTTTGAGTGAGAAGCACTCTTCCATTTTCCCCATGTTGCCTATAGGTTTCATTCCTAGCTATAGGCAACATTCTCCTGTGATCAAGTCTTAAACATTTTTAGGAAGTGCATGCACACAAAAGGGAGGCATTATGATCTTCAGTAAGGCCAGTACCTCTTAAATCACTAGAGAAAAGCTATGCGGGTTTTCTGGTGTAGGAATAAATTGAAAGTGCTTTTCATTTTAGAAAGATATAAACAGATGTTCCCCCCCTTCTGCCACTATGCTTGGGTTGTGCACACACCCTCCTGTGCATGTGTACACATATGATCAGCGATTTTTTTAAAAAGAAGCATGTGCACATGCACACGCGGTACAACTCACAAGCAAATCGAAGCTTCCTGAACAAGTGTGAACAGACTATGATGCCGTCAAGTTTATGATCAGGCAGTTGACAGCCCCCTTTGAAGACTGAAGGAGAAGAAAATGCACAGATGAAACCACAATGATAATGAGAGCGCATTCAAAACTAATGCCTATAAAATGCTTCCAGTGTGGGCCCTTTTCTTTAATAATATGCTATATAGAAGGAAAGCAAACACCTTCCTGGGCTCTCAGAAGAGCTGTTGTCTCATCTCAGAAACAGGTGGGAGAACTGTCACTCAGACCCATTTAGACCAGGTGAATGGGTTTCTGATTCACTGACCTCCACAAAGAACCACTTGAAGTTGTAAACAAGGCCTGATAAATCCCAGACGTGCGTGTTTTAGAAATGAAAAGGAATCGCCTAACAGTGTTTTAACTTTCAATTAATGTTCTGTCCAAACCGGCATCAATCATTACCCTTTTCTGTCAGTTTTTCACTCTTCCTCGCTCTTTCTGGACCCTCCATACCATGGTTGGTGAGTGTCCAAAAGGGAACATCTTTGCAAACATCTTAACACAACCCAAGTCATTTATACACATTTTAGCAGCACATGATCTGTAATGAATGATTAAGTAAAACCTTTTGTGTTAAATTATGATGTTAATAATGATTCTGTCTCCTGTAATTTATTATAAATTCTCAAATGCTTCGGGTTTGATTTTGATAGAATGCAACAACAGCAGAGTTTATGTGATGACTTTATTTTTAGAACTCCTTCTTTGAAGGCACACATTTCCCTGCTACTGCTGCTACTGTAATTATGTACAAAACCAATCACTCATTAGAGTTAGGATACATTATCTTCTAGACAGATGAGGCTAAATAAGCAACACATTAATAATTCAGAGAGCAGTTCATTATGCATGTGGATGCCTGCTTCGTAACTGAAATAAGAACCTCATCAGCCTCTGCCAACCCTTAAACAATAGTTCTGTGTTATTGCAGCCACATTCAAGTTTACGCTTGTTAAACTGCTACTTGGATTATTTTATCAAACATTCATTTATTTGTGGTCCCTTACTGCCGAGAACAGATTTTGGAAGCTCCTTTTTTAAGTTAATGATTTGAGCAATGGGTGTTATTAATTCTCAGAATATTATAAACATGATTAATTTTCAGGCAGAGATTTATTACATAAGGATTTCAACTATGTCAACTGAAATGCATCACTGTCAAAACAAGTATCATGGCGAAAATAGAATATGTTCCACATTTCAAGTGCTGGTGCTCAGAACTAAATCAATTTAAATTGTGGCTGAAGCAAAATTATATTCTCCAGTGAAAAGGAGTATTTTGAGCTTCCTTTATTTAGCTTGAAGCATTCTTGTTAAATTGTGATTTAGAAAGGTAGTTTAATAAGACTAGACTTCTACCAAGAATATTTTGTCTTTTTTTTTTTCTCCTGTTTTACTAGAAAAGGCTAACCTCTGAAATTCCCACCTATTCCAAATGTGGTCACTGGACATTTGGAGTGAAGAGTACTGGTCTGGGAGTTAGGGATCATGAGTTCTGATCTTCTCTTCTGGCCTCAGTTTCCTCATTTCTAAAATAAAGGAGGGCTACATGATCCCCAGGGTCACTTGGGGGATTTGATCTTACGGGGCCTACAGAAAGGGACTCTGCACCAAGCCTGGCCCAGGCAGCCTCATGTGTTGCGGATGGCTGAAGGAGGGGACATCTCCTGTACGGGGACACAGGAAGGGCCCATCCCTCTATACTACAGCCTTCGCTTAAAAGGTCTTTTTCTTGCAGGATCTTTTAGAAAGGAGTAATATTGTGACAGGTCATATCCTAAGTTCTCATCAGCCTTTATCTTAACCATCAGTTACTACTTTCAGCAAGAATCAACTAGAAGTAAATTCTGCAGATAGATACTTACCCAATGCCTATTTTGTGCCAGGCACTCTACTAAGCACAGAGGATATAAGGGTGAGTAGCAAAGCCCTCCAGTTTACCAAAGGACACAGAGCCTTTACTCCACCCCAAGTACTTTACTAAGTGCTTTCCATGAATCTTTTTGCAGTCCAATATATTAGGCAGGTGCTGTTATTATGCCCATTTTTAGATAGGAAGACAAGGTTAAGAGATGTTAAGCAATTTGTTAAAGGTCAGTAGGCAAGCAAGTAGGGAAGCCAAGATTTAACCTCGGCCTGTGTTTAACTGTGACACATTCCAACCTGCCTTGCATCAGCTGAGAATCAGTGATCCAGCCCCAGAGTGGAGCTTGTGCTCATCCCTAAAGAAGTCCCTTGTTGAGGCCATAGAGAAAGCTCTTCTTTGAAAAGAGGATGTATTTCCCTGTGTGACGAGGTTGTCTCCAGGAATATTGCCATTATCCATTGGCTTCTCGTCTGCTCTGAGCTCAGCCTCAGCTTCTGAGTCTCACACAGAAGCACTAAATGGACCGGATGTTCATAGAGGAGTCTTAGGGTTTTTTTGTTTGTTTGTTTGTTTTGAGACTGAGTCTCGCTCTGTCGCCCAGGCTGGAGTGCAGTGGCACGATCTTGGCTCACTGCAAGCTCCGCCTCACAGGTTCACGCCCAGGTTCATACTCCTGCCTCAGCCTCCCGAGTAGCTGGGACTACAGGCGCCCGCGACCATGCCCGGCTAATTTTTTTGTATTTTTAGTAGAGACGGGGTTTCACCATGTTGGCCAGGATGGTCTCGATCTCCTGACCTCATGATCCGCCCCCATCAGC
The DNA here is from genome assembly GCF_028858775.2 of Pan troglodytes. Taxonomy (NCBI): domain Eukaryota; kingdom Metazoa; phylum Chordata; class Mammalia; order Primates; family Hominidae; genus Pan; species Pan troglodytes. The sequence continues at coordinate 59,466,848 of NC_072414.2, forward strand.
CTCCCAAAGTGCTGGGATTACAGGCGTGAGCCACTGCGCCTGGCTGGAGTCTTAGATTTTAAAAAGAACATGTAACTGGACATGGTTTCCTATACATAGCACAGATTTCCAAGCAAATAACACAGAGCATGGAAAAGAGCATGTCACTTATACTATGAACCATCTAGAAAAGGTTATGTTTTTTAAAAAATAAACAGTTCACACACTAAAAATATGCATGAAATATACATCTTCAACTCTTGTCTTCAAAATCAAGTTTAATGGGGTTCTCATTTAATTCTTTGAAATACATAATATATTCACATGGTTCAAAAGGCAAAAGGTGGAAACAGTCACACATGGACAAACCTCCTTTCCATTGATCAGTTCCCACCTCATCCTACAAAGGTAACCACCATTCTGTGTCTATATATCCTTTCAGAGCATCTTTTTACATATACAAGTACATACACATACAGGTGATCCTTTTCCCCCTTTTATACCCAAAATGTAGCCTATAATACATACTGTTCTGAATCTCACTTTTTTCTTTGGAGAGCTTTCTCTAACACTTCATTAAAAATGTTCTCATTTCTTTTTTTTCAGATTCAGACACCTGAGCAGTATCATTTCTTTTTTACAGCAACATATTATTTCATTGCATGGATGTGCCATAATTTATGTACCCTTCCCCCATCGGTAGATTTTTGGGTTGTTTTCAGTTTTTTCATATTACAGTGCTGCAATGAATAACTTTGTGTATATATCATTTGGCACATTTAAGGTATATCTTAGAATACATACCATAAAGTGGAATTTTGGCTCAAAGGACACAACCATAAAAATTAAAATTTTTAATTTCAATAGATATTTCCAAATCATGATTTCTTTTTTGATCCTTATCAAACCTACATAAATTGTACAGCATCAGAAGAGACTAGTTTTTACAAGTCAACCTTTTAATAGAAAATAATGTTTTCTATTTGTATAATGCTTTATACTTTAACTATACATGAGCTTATTTGATCCCCATGATAACCCCAAGAAATCGATGTTAAGGATTATTATATACATTTTACAGAATAGGAAACTGAGGCTAAGCAAAGTTAAGTGAGCTGCCCAAGTCATAAAGGTGGTACATAGCAAAGCCCAGGTCTTCTGATTCAAGTCACCTTCTGATGAAAAGGTTTATTGGTTAGTTGGTCAGTTTTAATTTGAAATAATTGACCTTATCTTTCAAACTATTTAGTTTAATACGTGAAAATAATTGCTAACATTTATTGAGAGCTTACTGTGTGCCAGACACTAGTCCAAGGTCTTTACATTCTCATCTAATCCTCCTCTCAATACTCCTATGCTATTCACTTGTGCTATCAGGCTGGACATAAGACAATCCTAGGTGATTGATAGTTTCTTCCTGCAGAAACTGTGCAGTTGGCTAGGTCTTCTAAAAAGTAGTTGTATCTTGTAAGTATTATTCTAATGCATTTATTTAGCACTTAATATGTGCCAGGACTTTCACCAAGCATCAGGAGACAAAGATAATTGACAAAGTCCCTATCCTTGAGGAGCTGAAAAGAAAGGCCATAGAGAGAGAGAGATGTTGCTATTAAAATAGATAACATACACATGGATAAATGCCATTTGAGTGACAGACCCTCAGCTTGCTGCCAGAGTTCTCAGGGGAAATGACCATGGACTGGCAGGGACAGGGAACACTTTAATGAAAACACAGAACTTTATCCTGCCTTAAAGACTAGAACAGTCACTAACTGGCGAGGAGGGGAGGACGTCCCCTAGCAGATGGGACAGAGTCCAAAGAAACCTGTGGTCTGCTAGGAAAAGGCAGTGAACCAGTCAGACTGGAGCACAGAACTGGGGAAGTGGGAAGCAGGAGAAGTAGTTGGAAGGGTGCACTGAGCAAGTTTGGGGAGGTCTACCCACCACACCAGGGTCTAGATTTCACCATGAAGGCAAAAAGGCCTGAATATTTCTGAATAGGAGGATGACACAGACCAACCTGTGTTGGGGGAAATGATTAATCCGGTGATACTGTTCAGAATCCCAGGAGATGGGGGAAGAGTAGGGGAAAAAACAGCCTGGGAAGTTACATTTATTGTAGATCCAAAATCCTTTCAAAGGAATGACAACAAAAATAGTAGCTACCATTTATCAGGTTCCAGGCACTGCAGTAGGTGCTTATTTAATCATCAGAAGACAGAGAATTTCAATGATCTGTTCAAGATCACATACACAGTAAGTGGCCTTGTCAGGTTTTGAACTTCTTTCTCACTCCATATAACCTTTCCACTGCAGAATTCTGCTTGTATCCTCACCTCTGACTCTCCAGGCAATAAAGGTCTGGACTAGGATGGTGATGGTTATGGAAAAGAAGGTTGGGAGACATGTACCAAATATCCTGGCTCTTCCTTCAGATTCTTTATGCATCACAAACCCCAGTCTGGGAGGAAGGGGAGTTGCACTCTGCATCTGTAGTGAAGAAGAAACCTCAGGGTAGCCTGCCCTTACATGTTGTCTAGTAATCATGTACTACTGGACAGTAAGCTCTTCTGCTGTGCTTTGGAGCCAAGATACATAGTATTGCTAGATTGTGCTACCACATGCCTGCCTGCCTACCTCTCTTGCTGGCTGGGGTCTGGTCTTGGTTTTTCTTGTTTATATACTATGGCAGCATCAGACAAGTTTAGAAGACAAAAATAACCTTGGAATTATCTTGTGAATTCATGGCAATTACCATGCAATTACATGCTCAGTAACCACAATGGAATTCGAGAGTGTTTACAGTTCACTTCCATGTGCAAAAGCCCATGCTTCTGGGCTTTTCAGTGTGAAGGTGAGAGCATGGCCAGCCCAGTATGGCAGAGCGAGCAGGCCTTGTGGCCATGCCCTTCCAGACAGACTAGCTAGCTGGGCCAGAACTTCTCCAAGCCAGTTCTTTTTACCCCACCAATTATTCCTGCTTAGTCCACCAGAGCCATACTGTCCTCCAGCAGGCAAGGCCCAGAGCAACTGCCCTGAGTTGTCCTTCTCTAAGGATGGTGTGACTGTCCCCTGTGCCATGTAATAATCACCTGCTTTTGCCCCAAAGCATTTATCAATGGGCAGTGTCTTTCTTAAATTACATACTTTGAAGAGTCTCTTAAGTCAGAGGGAAGAGCTATCCACCTAATCTATTTCATGTATTCATTCTCTTTTATTTAATAAACACCAAGTGCCTGTTCTGTTCTGGTATCATGCCCAAACTGGAGATTCAGAAACCAAACAGCGCCTGCCCTCAGAAAACTCCCAGTCATGGAGGGCAGATGACCAAGGGAACAACTCATGATAGGTCAGGGTGACAGAGTACAGTAGTGACGCATATGAGGATCAAATCAATTTTCTGTTGTTAGAAAAATCCCAATGGCTACAAATGGGACGCTACAAGTGGGGTAAACAACTCAAGATGTATTAGCCTGTGGGGGCCTAACTCGTCTGTAGATGTGGACTCCACTTGCATTTAGGATGAGCAGCCTTAACTGGTGGCACTGATGATGTGACCTTCGGACACAGGACTTGATGTAAATGTTGAAGAAAAACATGTTCCCCCCATCACGTGTGAGGGGAGCATGTCACCAAAAGTGCCACGAAATCTGAGTGTGTGTGTGTGTGTGTGTGTGTGTGCGCGCGTGGAGAGGGAGAGAGGGATGCAGGAGAGGAAAGGAGGTCTATTCTCTGCAGAGCACTCAGTCAGCCCCAGTTCCCTTGCGTTATCTCAGAGACAGGAGGCGAGCCAGAGGCCTGATTATAATGCATGTCAGGTCACTGCGATTCCTTACGGCCAGCTCCAGACCAGCAGCACCTCCTTTGCCTACTCCTTTTCCAGGTCACTGCATAAGTCTGGGTACCTAGTTGCCCAGCACCTGTGTGTCACCACAGTTCAAGAGCCAAGCCAGGCACCTTTATCTTCTATGCCCTAAGGTTGGCCATGGCCCTATATGCAGTTCTCCAAATTTCCAGCTATCTAGAGAAAAACAGCTGATTGACTAAGGCAAATATCACATCTCAAAAAGAACATGCTATAAAACTGCCAGGATCCAGTTCTTTATCTGGTACATATTAAATTTTAAATGTTTTCAGGAAATACATAATGACAGCACTTTGGGCCTACTATCACCAATCTCTTTGGCATGGCTTTCACTGATAGACAAGCAAGATAAAGAAGAGCCGTTTCCCCAAAGAAAGCAGCATCAAATTTCTAATGTTGGCCACCTCAAGGAGGTGGTCCATGCCCAGTGACTTGCTGCCAAAGGTTAAAGTATGGGAAGAGTGGGAAAATATCTTTACAGCAGACAAATCTGTAAAGTTTTTTCACAAGCTTCAAAAGCCACTGTAGCCAGGTGATAAAGGTTAACATCATCAGTGATAAGTCACACTGATACCATCTATCTACCTTTGATATGAAGTGAGGAAAATGGCAGTTTGCCCACGTGGTCTTCCTCTCAAAAACACATTACTACAGTCTAATCAGGAGAAAAACATCAGACAAACTGAAATTGAGAGAGATTTCACAAAATGCTTGCCCATTACTCCTCGGAACTGTTAAGATCATCAAACCACAGGGAAAGTCTGTGAAGCCGTCACAGGCCAGAGAAGCCTAAGGAGATATGACAGCTAGTTACGGTGCAGTGTCTCAGATGGGGTCCTGAAACAGAAAAAAGGAATTAGGGAAAAACTAATGAAATAGAAATAAAGTATGGATTTATGTTAATAGTAATGTAGGGCCAGGTGTGGTGGCTCACGCCGGTAATTCCAGCATTTTGGGAGGCCGAGGCTGGCAGATCGCTTGAGCTAGGAGTTCAAGACCAGCCTGGGCAACATAGTGAGACCCCTGTCTCTACAAAAAAATAATAAAGTTAACCAGGTGTGGTGGCATGCACCTGTAGTCCCAGCTACTTGGGAGGCTGAAGCAGGAGGATCACTTAAGCCCAGGAGGCAGAGGTTGCAGTGAGCCCAGATTGTGCCACTGCACTCCAGCCTGGGTGACAGAGTGAGACCCTGTCTCAAAAAATAAAATAAAAATAAAAAGTAATGTAGCAATGTGTTCCCTTAGTTGTGACAAATGTACCACAGCAATGTAAGATGTTAACAATAGGAGAACTGGGTGTGGGGGATATAGGAACTCTCAGAATTATCTTCGCAATTTTCCTGTTAATCTCAAGTATTCCAAAATTACAAGTTTATTTAAATATCTGTTTAATATTCAGTTGTGCTCCTTTCCAGACGCTGGCAACCAGTCGCTATGCAGTGATGACCACCCAGCTAAGACACAGCAATCTCTCACTGGTTTTCCACTATGTTTTTCTCCAGATCTGTAGGGCCCATGGCATTGGCTATGATCTTGAGGTATGAAGGGTTACAGTTGGCCAGGGGCGGCCAAAAACATGCCTGTGGGTGATCTAGGTAGCTAATAATTTGGTGCCCCTTCAAATAGATATTCTTTAAATACCGGTTTGACGTGTCTGTAGAGGAAGGCTGATTGCTGCTTGGGGAAGAGCAGATACGCAACTCCACAGAAAGTAGCACATAGTCCTGGAAAGTTCTACTTCGTCTCCAATCTTACACACCCACTTTGCTAAAGCAGAAGCCATGCAAGCTCTCCAGACTTAGGAGGCATTTTGGGGACCACCTCATGATCCTGAAGCAGGCCCTGAGCTTCCTGATCCCACCCAAAGCTGCTTATCAATGAATAGCTTCTGTCTTAGTCTGCTGGGGCTGCCATAACAATATAGCACAAGCTAAATGGCTTGAGCCACAGAAGCGTATTTTCTCACTGTCTGGCAGCTGGTACGTCCAAGGACAAGGCACTAGCAGATTTGGTTCCTGGTGAGGGCCTGCTTCCTGGCTTGTAAATGGCTGCCTCCTTGCGGTGTCCTCACATATGGAAGGAGAGAGAGAGAGATCTCTGTTGTCTCTTTTACAAGGTACCAGTTCCGTCAATCAAAGCATCACACCTACAGCCTCATTTAACCTTAATCACTTCCTTAGAGGCCCTAGCTCCAATACAGTCACTTGGAAGGTCAGGACACAATTCAGTCCATAGCATCCTCCTACTGATATTTGATAATTTATTTCTGAAGGGAGTTCTGATAAAAACCATTTTCTCTACTTTTGGTCTATCTCCAATGATACCGGGGGCCCCTGCATAGCTGCTTTATCCTGATGTAGCTGACTAGAGGCAAGTGCAATGCAACGTCTCCTGCCAAAAATAGAACCTCTGTTTTATGCCTAGAGACTCATGTTACTCCAGAAAAATAGTTTCATGTTTTTCTACTTTGATTCAGATTTTCAAGTCTCTCACACGCAGGGCCATTCTAAGACCCTGAGTAACCCTGTACACTCTTACTCATGGAAGACCCACTTTACAGCACCTCAAACATCTTAAAATATATTCATCTCCCACATTAAATATAAGGTATATATAATGACATAAGAATTGAGTAGTAACCAGTTGATCAGATGTTTTGATTTGTAGATATTCAGTTCTACATTTATTAACTTATATTCTTTACACTTGAGACCAGTACAATTTTCAAGGATCAAATTTTATGCATTCTATTTTCTTTTTCTTCTTTTTTTTTTTTTTTTTTGAGACAGAGTCTCATTCTGTCACCAGGCTGGAGTGCAGTGGTGCAATCTTGGCTCACTGCAACCTCCGCCTCCTGGGTTCAAGTGATTCTCCTGCCTCAGCCTCCCGAGTAGCTGCGATTACGGGCACGTGCAACCATGCCTGGCTAATTTTTGTATTTTTAGTAGAGACAGGGTTTCACCATGTTGGCCAGGATGGTCTTGATCGCGACCTCGTGATCCGCCCACCTCGGCTTCCCAAAGTGTTGGGATTACAGGCGTGAGCCACCGCGCCCAGCCCCAAATTTTATACGTTCTTAAAAAGCATGCAGACCTTCAGCACGAGGCCAAATGAATAGAATGGTCTGGCTGACACTTGGCAATCCCCAGCAGGCTGCCAGGCACTGTCAGGGCACATGAGACTCTTTGGTTAGATGAATTCGTGCTGTTTGCAGACACATAAAGTGGAGCTTGGATCCCCTTGCAAATTACATTAAAATTGATAAAGAGAGAATGAAGAAGCCAGATTGAACTGATTTACCTGAAATTAATTGTTGCATCTGCTACACACAATCCCTTTGGAATTAAATAGATTTTAACCCCAAACTGATTAGATAAAACACTTCCACATACCAGAAAGTGGCTAAATCTAACTCTAGCTTTATCTGAATTTATTTATTTTATTTTATTCTAAAATATCAAAGTAGAACAACTCTGTAAAAAGGCATATTTGGCAGGGACAGTCTCCTGCCCTTCCCCCCACACAAAAGTGCTTCATTACTTTCTATTGCCTGAAATTATTATTAGAGATTTATTTCTTGGGCTTAAGACTTTGTATTTGACTGAAGTTCAAGTACCCTTGGGGTAAGTAAAGCACCAAACTTTATAAGTTATTTACTCCTTTGTCTCTGAGTTGATCGGATCTATTTCCAAGAGCAGATTTTATAGGGGAAACAGATGGCTAACGCCGAGGGAAGCAGGTGGATGGCGCAGAGGAGAAGGTTCTACTGAGGGTCAGGGAGCTCACTGAAGACAGCTACAGAAAAGGCAGACAGAGGCCGGGCGCGGTGGCTCATGCCTGTAATCCCAGCACTTTGGGAGGCCGAGGTGGGTGGATCACCTGAGGTCAGGAGTTCGAGTCCAGCCTGGCCAACATGGTGAAACTCTGTCTCTACTGAAAATACAAAAATTAGCTGGGCGTGGTGGCATGCACCTGTAATCCCAGCTACTCAGGAGGCTGAGGCAGAAGAATCGCTTGAACCTAGGAGGCAGAGGTTGCAGTGAGTCAAGATCGTGCCACTGCACTCCAGCCTGGGCCACAGAGCGAGACTCTGTCTCAAAAAAAGAAAAGAAAAGGCAGACAGAGGGGCACCGAAGACACTTCCAGCAGAGTTCCATAGACTCACCTCCAGGCCATCCATGCACAACTTAAAAAAAGATGAAAGATAAAATGAGAGAGAAGAAGAAATATAGATTGGGGCAACAGATGATGAAACAATGCAAAGAAGAAAAAGATAACAGAAGAGAAGAGAGAGGAGAAAATCCAGAGACTGAGAGAATCCACTAAAAGAGGAGGAGGGGATAATCAGAAAGAAAAGGAACAGATAGGCCGGGCACGGTGGCTCATGCCTGTAATCCCAGCACTTTGGGAGGCCAGGGCGGGCAGATCACGAGGTCAGGAGATCGAGACCATCCTGGCCAACATGGTGAAACCCCGTCTGTACTAAAAATACAAAAATTAGCTGGGTGTGTTGGCAGGCGCCTGTAATCCCAGCTACTCGGGAGGCTGAGGCAGGAGAATGGCTTGAACCCAAGAGGCAGAGGTTGCAGTGAGCCGAGATTGCGCCACTGCACTCCAGCCTGGTGACAGAGCAAGACTCTGTCTCAAAAAAAAGAGAAAGAAATGAAAAAAGAAAAGGCGCAGATAATAAACAGAAGTACAAGAAAAGAGGGAAGAAGTTGAGTCACAAAAATTCTCCAGCAGTATCCTTGCTTTATTTTTCCTGAGATGAGTTTTCATCTTTTCAGACCCTGGTGTCCATCCCTGGTCAGGACTCTTCACTTGCTGTCTTAATTGCCTTTTCTTGGATGGGAGGTTGGTAAGTGGTGAACCAGCATTTATGGAGTGCCTACTGCGTACTGGCCTCTGAGCTGAGCACTTTACTTCATTATCTCATTTATTCTTCATGCCTGTCCTATAAGAAGGTGTTATTTCTACCATATTACAGTGAGGACTTTAGGCTTAAAGATTTTAAGCACTTTCCCAGGGTCATACAGCCAGGAATTTTGTGGAACTGACATTTGAACCCGTAATTGTCTACAAAGTCAAGCATGATTCTTCGTCTTACACAAGGTGTCCCCTATATAAGCCCTTTTCCCGCTAAGGACTGTTTCCCACCAACTGTCTCTATTTCTAAAATATTACCAACCCAGTCAAGAAGAATTCTGGAATCCATTTCCAATATATCCCCTCTAGGTACCTCTTATGTATTCTTCAGCTGGAGAAACACAGACTTCTTTTCATAGCCCCTATGACTATCTCTACATTAAAAAGGAGAAAAAAAAGTTTAACAATTAATTTCCCTAAAATTTTATTGCCTGTTTGGGTTATGCTGAGTCTAAAAACAAGATCATTTACCCAAATTCCAGAGTAACCTGCTCCCACTCTTGGTTGAATTTAACATGGGTGCTCGTTCCAGAAAAAGAAAGCAACATTAATAACACATCATTGTCAGTGCTACCAAAAGAAGAATCCTCAAAAGTCCTTATTCTCAGCACTGTTTTCCCATTATGATCACAGACTTTTCAAATGATGTTCTTGTCCAAAGTCCCAGGGGAAATAAAGGGAAATGAGATCACTCTATGAGTTTATTTTTCCTTGACACATATGGGAAGGGAGCATTGCTGAGTTTGTAAGCAACTTGGTGGGTCTCATTCCGGGTATTTCTCTAATGCTACAGAATACCCCCACTGACTTCCTAATGAAATGAAGTTGTAATGAAAGCCATATGGAGAAAGGCATCATGTTTACTGCCTGCACCAGTGTGGGGCAGGGCTAGTGTCACACATACATAGGCAGTGTGCCACCATCCTAAATAGCTCCACAGTCACCAGCAATCATTTCCTCTGGCCAGGGTATTGCCATGGTGGGAATCATCTGAGCTGCTCACAAATATTCTGATTCTCCTCCTTCCAGGCACATAACGAAACTGTATTTCCTCAGCCCTCCTCCTGAAGTTGGGCATGGCCATATAACTTGCTTTGGCCAGTGAAATATAAGCAGAGGTAATACGTGTCCTTGTTATGCAGAAGCCTGTAGGAGCCACTTCCTGAGTTGCCATATCCTTTTTCCTGCCTTGGAAATCATGGAAACACATTGAGACAGAGCCTCCTTCAGCCTGGGTCCCTGCGTGTACTCACAGTGATCAAAGACCCATACCAACTCATGTGGGAAATGGAGCAGGACCAAGAACTGCAACTTTCATTGTTAGAAACAACCAGTAATTTTGTTGAATTACTGCAACATAACCCAGCCTAATCAGGTTATACTGAAATTAGTATCAAAAGAAGATGCTCCTAAAACAGAAACCTAAAATTTTGGTACTGGCTTGGTAGTCAGGCAATGAGTGGCTGGGAAACTATTAACGGAAAGCAGAAGGATGACAATTCATGAGGTGAATTTATGAAATTATGAAGTGAAATTATGAAGTGGTGAAATATTTGGCAAAACTAATACCTGCAATTACTTGGAAGGCAAATAATATACCTAATGTACCTACAGCTCTAGGAGAAACAGTTGGAAATTTTAGTGTTAATGGTGTATATTAGGCATTGCCGACTGCATTTGGCAAGGTATTATACAAAAAATATGAGCTTCTGAATGAATCAGACATCTTGCAAGCAGAAAGGAAAGGGAATAGAGAGATCTCAGAAATTTGGCACTTTGCAAAATGGGAAAAGCTGAACTGATTTTAAACCTCAAAAATGAGACTTTTAAAAATTGAAGAGGCATTTATTTACACAACCAAAGCCAATTAAAACTCAGCCTTGCAATATGAGTCAAATTAAATGTATGACTATAACCTACTATTAAAACCTCTGAATTAAAGTATCTCAGAGTATGAATCCAACAAAGATTATGGCATCCAGTACTGTATTAGTCTGTTCTCATGCTGCTATAAAGAAATACCCAAGACTGGGTAATTTATAAAAGAAAGAGGTTTAATTGACTCCCAGTTCTGCATGGCTGGGGAGGTCTCAGGAAACTTACAATCATGGCGGAAGGGGAAGCAAACACATTCTTCTTCACAAAATGGCAGGAAAGAGAAGTGCCGAGCAAAGGGGGAACATCCCCTTATAAAATCATCAGATTGAGTGAGAACTCACTCACTATCATGAGAACAGTGTAAGGGTAACCACCCCCATGGTTCAGTTACCTCCCACTGCGTTCCTCCCATGACACGTGGGGATTATGAGAACTACATTAAAAATAAAATTTGGGTGGGGACACAGCCAAACCATATCAAGTACATATTTTCATTCAGAGAGACTCTCTCAGGAAAAAGAGAACAGAACAAAAGGGTAAAAAGAAAAAGGGTATAGCTCTCCTACTGAAGCCTCATAGGCTTAAGATAACTGAAATTAAGAGAGAGGCATAGAAGCAAGAAAGCAAAGAAATATAGAAAATTTAAGAAGTATCTAGAAAAGAACTCCATGTTGTAGCTATTGCTACTTGTAGCTGATTGAAATCAAACAGATTAGAAACCAACTAATTTCTTGAAAGAACTCAACGTCAAGAGAAATCTCAGTCTGGATTAAAAGAGACTGTTGCTGCTTAAGACTTAAAACAACCCTTGGGCCCTCAACTATCTACAGGCAGGAAGTGGGTGAGAAAGTTTTAAAATTGCTAAGGATGGCTTGTGCCTGTAATCCTAGCTGCTCAAGAGGTTGAGGCAGGAGGACCGCTCACTTGAGGCCAGGAGTTCAAGACCAGCCTGGGCAACATGGCAAGATCCCATCTCAAAAAATTGCTGAGGAAAATATAATCTCTAATATCCACTTCAGATGTGGCCCAAGGACAATTATGGAAAAGAAATAAAATCTCAGAAGGCAGAGTCAAGGACCACAAAGAATAGTGTCTATGCTCATGAAGCAATTGGGATCAGAACTAATCAAGGAACATTTCCCACCCAAAGGATAGGGGCCCTGGAAATGTCTGCCCAGTGGGATTTCAGAATTACTACAAAGCCCTGTCTTCTGTTTCTCTCTCATTGTTTCTCTTTCCAAATGGAAGTATTTATTGCAGTTACCCAGTCCTGTTCCACCAGTTTTTGAATAGTGAGGACTGAATAGATAATTTTGTTTTTTTTCTTTATAGTTCATGGCTTTTCAGATCAAGAGAGCCAGACCTGATCTAGAAGATATCATGGATCACCCATAGTTATTTCTATTTGATAGCATTTTATACCTTGTTAAATATTTTCACACATTTTGTTTCATTCTTGCAATAACTTTGAAAGGTAGACATTTTCATTCTGATATTGTAAATGAGGAAGCTGAGACTTAAAATGTTAAATCACTTTGCAAGTTTACTAGCAAAAAAGTTATTTATTATGGTGCTTTCTAATAACTAGCTTGAAAAGAATTTTACACAGAAGTAAAATTTTAAATATCGTCGAGCGGGGAGAAAGATGGATAAACACGAACAAAAAGATCTATAACCTAAGATGCTACGTGGGAAACGGGCCTGAGTAGGGCAGTAATGGGGAATCTGATAGCCAGGGAGTAACACGTGAGCATATTGTCAAGGGAGATTCTGGGGTACATAAGTAGACTGCAGTTGCCTGGGGAAAATGTTGTTAACATTGAGGTTTACTTTGGTGAGCTGCCTAAGGGTAGACTCTTACATCTCTCACATATAAAATAAAATACGGAATTGTTTTATGGGATAAGAAAAAACAGCTTTGTGTAAGCCTTTGATTTCTGTTGTTTCCTCTGGATAAGGGCTAAGAACACTCCTGGTCACCTTTCTTAGAAAGTTATAAATGTCCTGCCAAACCTAGACATTCTGACCATGACAAGGTAGCTTGTAACCAACTAACTCTGTCACTAAAAATGATTATAAAGGCTGGTTTGAGATATATATAAAACAACTGCTTGAAGGCATTGAAGGGCAACTAAAACAGTCCTTAAAAGAACAGAAGGGCCAGGCACGGTGGCTCACGCCTGTAATCCCAACACTTTGGGAGGTTGAGTTGGATCACTTGAGGCCAGGAGTTTGAGACCACCCTAACCAACATAGCGAAACCCCATCTCTACTAAAAATACAAAAATTATCTGGGCGTGATGGCCCATCCCTGTAATCCCAGATACTCTGGTGGCTGAGGCACAAGAATCATTTGAACCCAGAAGTTGGAGGTTGCAGTGAGCCAAGATCGCGCTACTGCGCTCCAGCCTGGGTGAGAAAGCAAGACTCCATCTCTAAAAAAATTAAAGAAAGAAAGAACAGAAGCATCTAAGGTGAGTGCCATATTCCCCCAAGTTTTAAAGGACATTTACAAATGTGTTAGGAAATAAATCTAAACAGATTTTTTTCTTGACCTCATGACCTTGATCTCTTGACCTCATGATCCGCCCGCCTCGGCCTCCCAAAGTGCTGGGAGGCAACAAAGCCTGGAGTTCAAAACTGTCAAACTGTTTGAGACTTGAGATCCAAAATCCTAGAACAAGGGTGATCAAAGGGAAGTGAGCCCCAAAAATTTGTGTGTGGATGCCGTTTAAATCCCTAATTGACTCATACCTGGTGGAATGAACAGCTTAAGACTCCAAGAAATCCAGAGGAAAAATATAACAGTAGCTGGGAGGCTAAAGATCTGGCAGATATTTCAAAAGTCACATAATCTTAGGAGTTCATGTCCTGCTAAATTGAAAGGGTCCTAATAAACACCTCAAGCTTCCAGTGGAGACTCCAAAAGGACCAAACTCTAGGAGTAAGGACACTTCCCTAGGAGAAAAAACTAAACACAAAGCATGAAGGAAAACCTTTAAATAGACCAGGTCCAGCAACAGCTAAAATCAACCCTTAGTCCAGGCATAGTGGTTTATGCCTGTAATCCCAGGCATGGGATTGGGAGGCTGAGGTAGGTAGATTACTTGAGCCCAGGAGTTCGAGACCAGCCCGGGCAACATGGCAAAACCCTGTCTCCACAAAAAATACAAAAATTAGCAGGGCACGGTGGCACACACCTGTAGTCTTGACTACTTGGAAGGCTGAGGTGGGAGAATCTCTTAGGCCTGGGAAGTCGAGGCTACAGTGAGCTGTGATCATGCCACTGCATCCCAGCCTGGGCAACAGAGTGAGACCCAGTCTCAAAAAAAAAAAAAACTTTTAAATACAAAAATAAAATAAAATCAGGGGCTGGGCGCTGTGGCTCATCCTTGTAATCCCAGCACTTTGGGAGGCCAAGGCAGGCGAATCACAAGGTCAGGAGTTTGAGACCAGCCTGGTTAGCATGGTGAAACCCTGTCTCTACTAAAAATACAAAAAAAAAATAGCTAGGGATGGTGGTGCGCACCTGTAGTCCCAGCTACTTGGGAGGCTGAGGTAGGAGAATTGCTTGAACTCAGCAGGCGGAGGTTGCAGTGAGCCGAGATCATGCCATTGCACTCCAGCCTGGGTGACAGAGTAAGACTCCATCTCAAAAAAAAAATTAATAAAATAAAATAAAATCAACCCTTGATATATCAAGATGAGCTGTCAGTACTCTACTGGTCTGCCAAAAACAAAAATTTAACCCTCTTTGAAGGAAGATATTATCTAGAGCTGCTACAATTTTCCATCTTTAATGACCATCATCCAATTAAAAAAATAAGGTATACTAAAAGAAGAACCAAATCATTGAAAACAAAGGGGAAAAAAAGAAAAAGATCCACAGGTGATTCATATATTGGAGTTATGAGACAGGGACTCATAACTCCACCGATCCCAGCCACTCTTCAACATAATCTATGAAAGCTAGAAGACAATGGGAACATAATTTTAAAGTATTGAAAGAAAAGTCTCTGCCAACCAAGCATTCTATTTCCAGCAGGAATAGAGTTTAAAGACAGGGACTTTAAAATAGCTAGGACTAATATGTTCAAGAAAACATATATGTTTGTAATATGTTCATGTCACCAAAGACCTAGAATCAGTTTTTTAACCCAAATGGAAATTCTGGAACCAAAAATTAGTGTGACAAAATAAATAATTTAATACATGAATTTAATAGGTTATCAGAACAAATGACTAGCGAACTAGAAAACAAGCCAGTAGAAAAAAATTCCAACTTACACACAGAGGGAGAAAATGATGAAAATGTAGAAAAAGTCTTCAGAGATACATGCAACATGGAGGAAACAATCTAACTTTCCTGCAATTAGTGTCCCACAAGGAGAAGAGGGAGTGATTTTAAATAAATACTGGCTGAGAATTTCCTACAACTAGTGAAAGACATCAAAACACATATCCAACCTCATTCAAAAGCACTAAAAACCTCAGGCAAGATAAATATAAGGAAAATCACACCTGGGAACATCATGATTTTGCTCCTGAAAATTGAAGAGCAATAGAAAATCTTTTTTTTTATTTTTATGTTTGAGATGGAGTCTCACTCTGTCACCAGGCTGGAGTTCAGTGGCGTGATCTTGGCTCACTGCAACCTCCGCCTTCCGGGTTCAAGCAGTTCTCCTGCCTCAGCTTCCTGAGTAGCTGGGACTACAGGCACGCGCCACCATGCCCAGCTAGTTTTTGTATTTTTGGTAGAGTTGGGGTTTCACCGTGTTGGTCAGGATGGTCTCGATCTCTTTACCTCATGATCAGCCCGCCTCAGCCTCCCAAAGTGCTGGGATTACAGGCATGAGCCACCGCGCCCGACCAAGAAACAGAAAATCTTAAAAGTAGCTAGAAAAAAAAAAATTACTTTACCTTCAAATGAGCAATAAGACTGCTAGCTAAGTTTTCTTTTTTTTTTTTTTTTTTTTTTTTGAGATAGAGTCTTGCGCTATCTCCCGGGCTGGCGTGATCTCGGCTCACTGCAACCTCCATCTGCCAAGTTCAAGCAATTCTCCTACCTCAGCCTCCTGAGTAGCTGGGACTACAGGTGCGTGCCACCATGCCTGGCTAATTTTTTTTTTTTTTGTATTTTTAATAGAGACAGCATTTCACCATGCTGGCCAGGCTGGTCTCAAACTCCTGACCTCATGATCCGCCCACCTCGGCCTCCCAAAGTGCTGGGATTACAGGTGTGAGCCACCTATCCTGGCCACTTTTCAACATAATCTATGAAAGCTAGAAGACAATGGGAACATAATTTTAAAGTATTGAAAGGAAAGTCTCTGCCAACCAAGCATTCAATTCCTAGCAGGAAAAAAAAAATCCAATAAATATCCCACATATCCCTGGATATGAAACCTCTGTGAACTTGTTCTGCATATGGGGAGTTGATGCCCGATCATTACTAATGCTCCTTCTCAATATGGAACTATTTTTAAAAGGGAGATATAAAATTATGAAATGGGAACCACTTACTAGAAAGGATTTGTTATATTTGTGTTAACCATAGGTCCCTAGAATAGCACTGTCCAATAGCAATATAATGAAAACCACTAATGTAAACCACAGAGATAATTCAAAATTTTCTTGGAGCAACGTTTTTTAAAAGTAAAAGAAATAGGTGAGGTTAATTTTTAAAATATATTTTATTTAATCCAGTATATTGAAAATATTGTCATTTCAGCATGTAATCAGTATGAAAATTATTGAGATAGTCCTACTTTTTTTGTACTAAGTCTTTGAAAGCTATGACACATCTCAATTTGTACTACTAGCATTTCAACTTCTCAGTTGCCCCATGTGGCTATTGGCTACCATATTGGACAGCACAGTAAGGGATGCAAGAGATGTACTAGGCAGTGGTTCTCAACCCTAGATGCCCATGAGAGTGACCTCAGTGAGGAGCTTTAAAGAATGCAGATGATGGCCAGGCACAGTGGCTCATGCCTGTAATCCCAGCACTTTGGGAGGCCAAGGCGGGTGGATCACCTGAGGTCAGGAGTTTGAGACTAGCCTGACCAACATGGTGAAACCTCATCTCTACTAAAAATACAAAAATTAGCCAGACGTGGTGCCATGCGCCTGTAGTCCCAGCTACTTGGGAGGCTGAGAAAGGAGAATTGCTTGAACCCAGGAGGTAGAGGTTGCAGTGAGCCAAGATCGTGCCACTGCACTCCAGCCTGGGTGACCGAGTGAGACTCTGTCTCAAAAACAACAACAAAAAAAGAATGTAGATGCCCATGCAGGGCTGCGATTAGGGTAAGGCAAGTGAGGCACTCTTCCTGAGCACAAAACTTAAGGAAACACACACACACACACACACACACAACCCTCATTAATATAAGTAATATTTTAGTGCAATATTTTAACAATCAAAATTACTGCAAAAAATTCATTAGGAATAAAATATCAAAATTTTTAATGAAAACAGGACCAGATTACTGATTTTTTCCTTTGCCTTGGGCTCCAATATGACTCAGCATGGCCCTACGCCCATGGCCCACCCGAGACCAAATAAATCAGCATTTCTGGAAGTAGAGCCCAGGTATTAGACGACTCTAATGTGCAGCCAGCGTTGGCAGCCACTGTTTAGCCACTGTCTGTACTAAAGCTCAGATTTCTTGATAAAGTGGGAAGTTGATGAGTGGTCCTAATTCTGGCATGTGATTTCTTTTACCAAAGCCCCAAAATATAGTTTCCTTTTTTGAGCTTCCAGTGATGGGAAGTTCACAACTTCACAGGGCAGGCATTTCCACTGTTGGACAACTCCAGGGTTACCTCTTATTTATTTGGAGAAAACGGTTACAAGATAATTTAAAAAAAAAAAAAAAAGGTAAAGCCATGCCTCTCCTACAGATGTAAAAATAAACACATGATAAAGATTTTATTTAACAGAACTGCCAGGCACAGTGGCTCATGCCTGTAATCCCAGCACTTTGGGAGGCTGAGGCTGGGAGGATCACTTGAGCCCAGCAGTTTGAGACCAGCCTAAGCAACAAGGCGAAACCCTATCTCTACCAAAAAACATATACAAAACTTAGCTGGGTGTGGTGGCACATGCCTGTGGTCCCAACTACTCAGGAAGCTGAGGTGGGAGGATCACCTGAACTTGGGGACATCGAGGCTGCAGTGAGCTGTGATTGAGCCACTGAACTCCAACCTGGGTGACAGAGTGAGACCCTGTCTCCAAAACACAAAACAAACAAAAAGAGGGAACTAGGCAGATATTATAACGGGTTCAAAAGAGAATCCCAAAACAGACATCTTTATAGATCAGGAATATTGAAATTTGCACATGGAGGCAAAATAGGTTTTTCCACAAGGGGAACAGGAAAGGGAAATCAACTGAGCCTTTATCAGACTAGACAGAATTTGCTTGTCTATCAGTTACCTATACTTTACAAAATTGTAAAATATCTCCCATAGAATCAATCTGATAAGGCAGCAGGGAGTGCTATAGACCAGCAATCCCCAACCTTTTTGGCACCAGGGACTGGTTTCATGGAAGACAATTTTTCCATGGACGTGGAGGTGGGTAGAGGGAGTATGGTTTCAGAATGAAACTGTTCCACCTCAGATCATCAGGCATCAGTTAGATTCTCATAAGGAGCATGCAACCTAGATCCCTTGTTTGTACAGTTAACAATAGGTTTCCCGCTCCTAGGAGAATCTAATGCCACCGCTGATCTGACAGGAGACGGAGCTCTGGTGGTAATGCTTGCTTGCCTGCTGCTTACCTCCTGCTGTGTGGCCCGGTTCCTAACAGGCCACAGACCTGTGTGAGACAGATCTGGTACCAGTCCACAGCCCAGGGATTCAAGACCCCTGCTATAGACAACACATAGTTTCCCACTGAAGTACAAATTATTTTCCACATAACAAATTGCTACCATATATACATATATAATTTTTTTTTTTTTTTTTTTTTAGACGGAGTCTCGCTCTGTCGCCCAGGCTGGAATGCGGTGGCGTGATCTCGGCTCACTGCAAGCTCCGCCTCCCAGGTTCACGCCATTTTCCTGCCTCAGCCTCCCCAGTAGCTGGGACTACAGGCACCCGCCACCACACCCGCCTAATTTCTTGTATTTTTAGTAGAGATGGGGTTTCACTGTGTTAGCCAGGATGGTCTCGATCTCCTGACCTCGTGATCCACCTGCCTCGGCCTCCCGAAGTGCTGGGATTACAGGTGTGAGCCACCGCGCCCGGCCAATTTTTTTTTTTTTTTTTTTTTTAGACGGAATTTTGCTCTTGTTGCCCAGGCTGGAGTGCAATGGCGTGACCTCGGCTCACTGAAACCTCTGCCTCCCAGGTTCAAGCAATTCTCCTGCCTCAGCCTCTGAAGTAGCTGGACCACCATGCTACTTTTCACCATACAACATTTCACCATGTTGGCCAGGCTGGCCTCCTGGGTGAGGTCAGGAGTTCAAGATCTTGGCTCACTGCAACCTCCGCCTTCCGGGTTCAAGCGATTCTCCCGCCTCAGCCTCCCAAAGTGCTGGAATTACAGGCGTGAGTCACCGTGCCCAGCCTCCCCTATATTTTTTTAACCCATCACTCTTAGAACAGTGGTTTTCATATTTTGATGTACACAAGAATCATCCAAGAAGTAAGGTAAAAGACAGAGTGCCTGCCAAGTCTTCTGAGCTTGCATGATGCCCATGAAAATGCCGTTTTAACAAGCACACTAGATGATTCTGATGCAGGTGTTCTGAGGATCATACTCAAAAAGCACGGTTCTAGAACATATTTACTCCAAATTCTAGAGGCAGCCTTTCCAAATGTGTTCTCATAATATCTGAAGGTAGCTCTAGATTTCAAATCAAATCAATCTTAGTAGTCTTTCTGTGCCAGTAACATTTTCTGTACTTTGTTTCTGAGATAATATACTATTTCTTTTCTCCCCATTCAAATTTTACAGGAAAGGCAAGGAACTGTTTTTATATTATATGAGCACCTGAAGAGACACAAGTTGGGAATGTTGTGAGTATGAAGTGTATCTGTGAGTTGCAATAAGCTAAGGAAATAGACAATCACAACTAACAAGAATGATGCTTCTCATGCATTTTAATCAGCATGCTGATTTATTAGAAGTCTATCTTTATTTAGATCTTCAGGTATTTTATTTTATTTTATTTTTTTGAGACGGAGCCTCACTCTGTCACCCAGGCTGGAGTGCAGTGGCGCGATCTCAGCTCACTGCAACCTCCACCTCCTGGGTTCAAGCGATTCTCCTGCCTCAGCCTCCCAAGTAGCTGGGATTACAGGTACGTGCCACCATGCCCAGCTAATTTTTGTATTTTTAGTAGAGACGGGGTTTCATCATGTTGGCCAGGATGGTCTCGATCTCTTGACCTCGTGATGCACCTACCTGGGCCTCTCAAAGTGCTGGGATTACAGGCCTGAGCCACTGCGCCCAGCCTAGGTATTTTATAAAATGACTTTAGATGTGTCAATGGGGGTTTATAAATATAATTGATTAATTACCTGAAATTAATGGGTAAGGTTTAGATTTAACAACATATTATACCCAAATGCATACACAGATAAGGCACATCAGATCTCACTGATGGGGACCCAGCTCAGTTGTCCTGCCTGTGGAAGGCAGTTGTCATTCTGGCATACTTAGAAAAGTGCTCTGTGCTCTGGTGACTTCACACGATGTCCCCCTAACAGGCAGGATCTGTAGCTCCTCCTCAGATCCAGTTTCAACCCGGGCGCAGTCTTCTCAAGGTACGCATGCACTGAGCACAGGCTGCTGGCAACACTCGGAGGCTTCCGCACTTCTCCCAGATTTCCCTCTGGGATATTTTGGAGCCTAGCAAAGCCTCCTATCTAGGACTCAGAATTTTAGAGCTACAACCTTGAGTCATCTCTTATTTCGTATCTTGGCACATGGTTACTTGGTACCTTTAAGTCATCCTACCTAATTGGGAAACTGTCTCTGCCCTCTATTTCTCTTCCTTGTAACCTCTACAGCAGTGTAGACATTGTGGCCTCACACTGAAACACACAGAAACATATACACAAAGATCTGGTCTCATAAAAACTAACCAAATAAGAGCCAATTCCTCTAAGAAGCACTGATGTTCCTATGTGGCCTCAGTCCCTCCCTCCCCAACCTCCCCTACACCCTACTATGGTCAGTCTCCCGGAAACTGATCCAAAGAGGTGCACACTACAAGCAAATGGCTGCATAGGACAGGCCTCAACTTCCCTATCCAAAGCATAGTCCTTTGTTCTACCAAAGCATTATCAGTTATAACAGACCATTATCAATACAGTGATATTCACCCTCATCGATCCTTTTGAACTTAGGCAAATGTTCTGGTTTCTTCTCCCTTGCAACTAGAATGTGGCTACAATTTAATCTGGCACTTACAGTCTCAGATGCTTCCCATCACCTGGGAAGGGAAGCTGGCTGTTTTGAGTCCTCCCCTCCAGTTTCACTCTTCCCCCAAGATCCCATAAACATGCAAAACTTATTGGGTCTTGTTAAGAAAGTCACTTCCCTAGGGACTCTTCACCCGTTTGTCACACTGCCCTGATAGCAACAGAAATGAGACCTCAATCCATAACATCCCAACAAGCTTGCCTTCATCTTCTCCACCTAGGCCTTCACATCCAGAATGATAACAGAGCCAGGGACACCTCTGGGCATGTGCAGGGAAGGATCAGCCCCTTGCTTCCCAGTGACATTCTGCCCCTCAGCTCCCTCCCTGCCCCACCCTTCCTTACCAGAAAATTTGAAAGCATTTTATCAACTGTGCCAGGCACAGTTCTAGGTGCTGGGGAAACAACAATGAGCCCTGCCCTCAGGAAGCTGCCACTCTAGAGGGGTGGGCATACAGTAAACAAGTAAACAGGTAAACGTGGTCTAGTATGTCAACTGCTGACAAGCCATGAAAGGGGAGCAGCAGTTCACTAGTAGCCAGAAGATCAGAGATTAAATACTTCCCATTTCACTCTCCCCAAACTTGACACAGTGATGTCAGGGCTGGGCAGAACATAGGCCACCGGGAATTACCGGGACTAGGAGAACCAAGCAGTCATCTGGATTTGAAGTTGGCATGCATGGGAATAAGAAATTTGTATTTTCCCAACTTATGAATCGAGTTAAGCAGGCAACATTCAAGGTCCAAGTATATTTCTAAGGCCAGGAATTCAGACAGATGGGTTAGTTAGGTACAAAGAACTAGAAATCAGAACCTAGAGATATGAACTCTGTCTTACTGGGCACCAGCTGGCATGAAAGATTAACTACAAAGGAGAAGCTGGGACACGACTGGAACCAGACAAACCCTTTTGTACATAGGATGAGGCTGGGAGAGGTGAGCTCCCTTCGGGTGATGGGAGAAGAGCAATCAGACAGGCCAAACACTGGACCCAGGATTCAGATGCGTGGAGGTCATCCTGAGAAGCAACCGGCTCATACCATCAGGAAAAGTTCCAACCGCAAAGAGTAAAGGGACAACCTGAGAGCTAGGTCGTGGGGAGCTTGACCAGAGGCACTCAGAGAGGAGGCCACTTTTGGAGACCCAGGCTGGTAGGGGGTGGCATGAGGAAAGCCTTTCAGCAGGCAGCAGAGCCCAGCAGAGGCTGACACTCAGGAGCAGGACGTGTGTCCTGGAATTGATGGGATGAGACAGGGGTAGTATCACCCAGGCAGAGGGAGGGTTCCTGAAGTGTGGGCCACAGGAAGAGCAGTGCAGGTGGGTACTCGGGCATAGAGGAACCAGGCAAGAGGAAAACCATCACAGAAAGTAGGAGATAGAGGAAGAGCCTGTTTCATGAACAGAGAAACTCCCAGTCATCAAACTGGCCTAGCAGCAAGGTGGATCTGATGCTGAAGCCTGCAGAATTAATAATTAGACTGGTAACCAAGAGGAACTTGCCCAGCTGTCCCTACACCTGTACCTGAGATTTCAGGCAAGGATGCCTTGACCTGCAGGCTAGTTTCAATGGTAGAAATAGTCCTATTGGTGTACCTTCTAGATGGTTATTGCTATTCACACATCCTTCAGGGAGGGCACAGTTGACATGGACCTCTCGAAAGCCTTTAGTCCTTTTCTACTGTTTTCTGCCCATCTTAATCTCATCCCTAACTGCAGTCATAGAACCACAGAATGTTAGAACAGGGAAGGGCCTCAGAATTAACTGATCCTCATAGACGGGAAACTGAGGCTTAGAGAGGGGCAATGATTTGCCTGGGTCACACAGTAGGTGGTCTGTCTCCTGATCCTGAACTTAGTGTTCCTTTCACTACACCACAAAGCCTACACTAAGTGACCACCTTATATAGGGAGCCCTATAATGCTACAGGATAGTTGGCAAGCTATCTCCGAAATCTTAAAGTGGATGTTCAGGTTTATAAAGACGGCTGTTCATGAACAGGGCACATTCTCCTCTGAACATAGGCAGGACACTCTCATTAAGTGATAGGAATCACTTGTACCTGTGAAATAGAAAATAAACCCTAGACAAAAGACTCCAGAATACTGAGATGCAAATGTCTCCATAGACAAGGAAATCATTCGGCAAGGATCACACTTAGCGACAGTTCTCCTAAAGTAACTTAAACCATTTTTTTTTAATTATTATACTTTAAGTTCTAGGGTACATGTGTACAACGTGCAGGTTTGTTACATATGTATCCATGTGCCATGTTAGTGTCCTGCACCCATTAACTCGTCATTTACATTAGGTATATCTCCTAATGCTATTCCTCTCCCCTCCCCTCACCCCACGACAGGCCCCGGTGTGTGATGTTCCCTACCCTGTGTCCAAGTGTTCTCACTGTTCAGTTCCCACCTATGAGTGAGAACATGCAGTGTTTGGTTTTCTGTCCTTGCGATAGTTTGCTGAGAATGATGGGCTTAAACCATTTTTAAAATGAACTCGTACAACATCCTAGCTCAGTGGTAGACTTTCGCTAGAAATGACCTACCTTATTGGTATATTCTGCTAAGTTGATTAATAAAAAATATTTATTACGCAAATCCTTTTTGTTGACAAGTTAAAATGGAGTCTCATCTTTCATATCTCCCTGAAGATTGCCACCTTGTGAGATTGAAAATACTCATTAAATTCCATCACCAGACAGGCACAAATGAGAGGGCGATTGTTTTTAAGCATGTGAAGGGAATCGTTGGTAAACTCATTTGTTTGGATATCATTAACAGAACAATCGGCGAGGATCTCCAGGGGGTCCTCATGACCTTTGCTCGCAATCTCTTCATCATCCATCAAGAAATATCAGCACCTAATATGCAAGGCGAGACCAATTTTAAGGTGAGGTGTTAATTAACTAACGATTCTGGTTAATTTCTATACAAGGGCTGAAAATACCTCATGCTGTATTGTAAACAAGTGCTAAACCATCTTTTTTTATTGTAAGCAGTACATATTTTACAGTGTGCAGGGTCAATACTGTAAGGTTCCCACTGAGGCTGTTAGTTAAATTTAATAGTTTGAAACTTTTTCTTTGAAATAGAGTTGACTTTTAACTTGCTGCCATTTTCAAACCCCAGCTCCTAAGATAGCAGATCTTTCTGATGTTGGACGTGAGTCTGAAATGTCACAATGGAACCAAAACAGAGATCGTCACAACCAAAAATTGCGAATGTTATCTATCTATATTCCAGATAATACAAGGTCTGACTAGTGATTCCTGGGAAGCCCTAGTTTCTAGAGCCAGAGAAGTTCTAAGACCCGAGAAAGCAATGTGTGTTAGGGAGAAGCAGAAAATATAGCATGTATGTGGGCCATCTACCCCACCCGTTTCTCCACCGTGGGTTGGATTATTTCACTACTAACCTTTAGAAGCCTCCTTATGACCTTTAAAGATGTTGGTCTATCAAATCCAGTTGTGTATAATTGACTAGAAGTCTCCAAACTGTAAACTACAGGAACAAGGTCTGTACGGGAGTTTCTGAAATACTGTCTGAACAGAGATGATCACGTGGTATTGAACAGCAAGGTATGAATCTGATTCCCAGCCTAGGCCTTCATTAATTCAAAGGACACAATCAGAAACCACATGTAGTTTTTCTCCTAAATGGAAAGTCCAACAAAAGCTTAATAGAAATGTAATTTTAATTACATTTTTGATTCAAGCTAGGGCCTAACTTCTTTAGTAACAGTAACAATAACAATGTGATTTTATGAGCTGGAAGAATGACCACTGCTTTCCCTACAACATGATTGAGAAGATTCAAGAAAAGACAGACCAAATGTTACATCAGTGTTCATTGGTCCTAAAGGATCTATGCTCATTATTTACTGTTTTTTTTTGTTGTTGTTGTTTTTTGTTTTTGTTTTTTTTTAAAGAGACAGGATATCTCACTGTCTTGCCTAGGCTGGTCTCAAGCTCCTGAGCTCAAGGGATCTTG
This sequence comes from Pan troglodytes, assembly GCF_028858775.2. Classification (NCBI taxonomy): domain Eukaryota; kingdom Metazoa; phylum Chordata; class Mammalia; order Primates; family Hominidae; genus Pan; species Pan troglodytes. The sequence goes on from NC_072414.2 coordinate 59,491,931, forward strand.
TCTTGGCCTCTCAAAGTGCTGGGATTACAGGCATGAGCCACCTTGCCCAGCCTATCATTTACATTTTAAGTTCCTGCTAGCTAGTGGCATCATCTTATCTGTTAGTGCCATGTGCAAAACTTTGAGCCTCTCTGCATTTGATCCATTCAGCCTGTCCAAATATAGCTAATAATCAGAATCAGATGCTTTAACCTCAAATGCATTCAGACTAAGTTGATTCTGGGCTTGTCTCGCTGTTGGCAGAGTCAACCACCTTTGACAAAATGAAAGCTATTTCTCTGCCCTTTCTCTGACTTTCAAAATCATAAAAAGTCAGATGTTCTTAGGTAGCTTCTAATTATGTCATGGTTTCTAGCCTTCTGATATGAATGTTTGTTTTCTTGATTTTTACTCATGTTAGGTCTAAAGGCAAAAACTTTCAATCTCAGTAATATAGGTACAATAACAAAAACTTGAAGCGGTGGAATAGATTCATCTTTGCTAGTATTTTCTGTCTCCTACTTAGTGGCATTGTGGTAGGTATTTTCAGTTTTTAAACAAGGATTTACCAGCAAAGTAAAGGCTAAATAAAAATGGAAGGTGATTGAGGCTGGGCACAATGGCTCATGCCTGTAATTCCAGCACTTTGAAAAGCTGAGGTGGGCAGATTGCTTGATCCCAGGAGTTCAAGACCAGCCTGGGCAACATGGTGAAACCCCATCTCTACAAAAATTACAAAAATTAGCCAGGTGTGGTGGCTCATGCCTGTAGTCCCAGCTACTTGGGGGGCTGAGGTGGGAGAATCATTTGAGCCCGGGAGGTTGAGGCTGCAGTGAGTCTGGGTGATGGGAGTAAGAATAAAAAAAAGGAAGATGATGCAGAAAATGCATTTAACAAAATTTAACATTCTTTTCTGATAAAAACATTCAACAAAGTAAAAATAGAAGGTAACTTCCTCAACCTTATAAGGACATCTACCAAAAAACCCACAGCTGACATCATAGTTAACATTGCAAGACCAAAAGCCTTCTCGCCAAGATTAGGAACAAGACAAGGGTGTCTGCTCTTGCCACCTCTATTCATCATTGTACTGGAGTTCTGGACAGAGAAATTAGGCAAGAAAAGGAAATAAAAGGCGCTGGGTGCAGTGGCCCCCACCTGTAATCCCAGCACTTTGGGAGGCCAAGGTGGGAGGATTACTTGCACTCAGGAGTTTGAGACCAGCCTGGGCAACATAGCAAGACCTCATCTCTACTAAGAAGAAGAAGAAGGAGAAGGAGAAAAGAAGAAGAAATAAAAGTAAAAGTATCTCTGTTTGTAAGTGGCAAATTCTTGTAAATAGAAAATCCTATGAAGCAAGAGGATTGCTTGAACCCAGGAGTTTGAAACCAGCCTAGGCAACATAGGCAGACCCTATCTAAAAATTAAAAAATTAGCCAGGTGTGGTGGCACACACCTGTGGTTCCAGCTACTCAGGAGGCTGAGAGGGGAGGATGGCCTGAGTCAGGTAGGTTGAGGCTGCAGTGAGCCATGATCTGCACTCCAGCCTGGGTGACAGAGTAAGACCTAGTCTCAAAAAAAAAAAAAAAAAAAGAAAGAAAGAAAGAAAAGAAAATCCTAAAGAACCCATCAACAAGTTTATAAGACATAAAATCAGTATACAAAAGACAATTATATTTGTGTAATGAATAATGCAAAAATAAGTTTTCAAAAAATTCAAGTTACAATAGCATCAAAAAGAATAAAACACTTAAGAATAATTTTTTTTTCTTTTTTGAGACAGAGTCTCACTCTGTCGCCCAGGCTGGAGTGCATTGATGCAATCTCGGCTCACTGCAACCTCTGCCTTCTGGGTTCAAGCAATTCGGCTGCCTCAGCCTCCTGAGTAGCTGGGATTACAAGCACGCACCACCATGCCTGGCTAATTTTTTATATTTTTAGTACAGATGGAGTTTCATGTTGGTCAGGCTGACCTCGAACTCCTGACCTCGTGATCTGCCCGCCTCGGCCTCCCAAAGTGCTGGGATTACAGCCGTGAACCACCGCGCCTGGCCAGGAATAAATTTAACAGAAGTGCAAGATTTTTGCAGTGAAAACTATAAGACATGGGTGAAAGAAATTAAAGAAGACCTAAATAAACAGAAAGACAGTCTGTATTCATCCAATAGAAGACAATAAGGCTAAGATGCTGACATTCCCAAATTGATCTATAGATTCAATGTAATTCTTATCAGAATCCCAGCTGGCTTTTTTGCAGAAATTGACAAGATGATCCTAAAATTCATGTGGAAACATAGGAGACCCAGAATAACCAAAATAATCTCAAAAAGAGCGAGGTTGGAGAAGTCACACTTCTCAATTTAAAAACTTACTACAAAGCTACAGTAATCAAGACAGTGTGGTACTGGCATAAGAATAGAGATATAGATCAATGGCATAAAATTGAGTCTGAAATAAACCCATACATAATGGCCAATAATTTTTGGCAAGGGTGCTGAAACAATTCAATGGAGAAAAAATATTTTTTAAATAAATGGCACATGCAAATATTAAGTTGGACCTCTGCCTCACATCATATATAAAAATTAAGTTAAAATGGGCCAGGCGCGGTGGCTCACACCTGTAATCCCAGCACTTTGGGAGGCCGAGGCAGGCGGATCACCTGAGGTCAGGAGTTCGAGACCAGCCTGGCCAACATGGTGAAAACCCCGTCTCTACTAAAAATATAAAAATTAGCCAGGCATGGTGGCATGCACCTGTAATCCCAGCTACTCAGGAGGCTGAGGCAGGAGAATCACTTGAACTCAGGAGGCAAAGGTTGCAGTGAGCCGAGATCGCACCACTGCACTCCAGCCTGGGCGACAGAGCGAGATTCCGTCTCAAAAAAAAAAAAAAAAAATTTAAGTTAAAATGGATCAAATATTTAAATGTAAGAGCTAATACGGTAAAACTCTCAGGAAAAAACATACGTATAAACCTTCATGACCTTGGGTTAGCAATAGTTTCTTAGACATGGTGCCTAAAGCACAAGCAACCAAAATAAAAATAGATAAATCAGACCTCATCAAAATTTAAAACTTCGTGCATCAAAGAACACTATCAAGAAAGTAAAAAGTCAGACCACAGAAAGGGAAATAATATTTGCAAATCATATATCTGGTAAGGCATAGTATTCACAATATACAAAGTACTCTTGTACTCTTACAACTCAACTACAGAAGGACAAATAACCCAATTTTAAAAGGGAGCAAAGGATTTGAATAGACATTTCTTCAGAGGAGATATGCAGGCCAACTGCAGTGCTCACACCTGTAATCCCAGCACTTTGGGAGGCTGAAGCGAAAGGATCACTTGAGGCCAGGAGTTTGAGACTAGCCCAGGCAACAGAGTGAGACCTCATCTCCACAAAAACTTATTTTTAGCTAGCCAGGCATGGTGGCACACACCTGTAGTTCTAGCTGCTCAGGAGGCTGAGTGGGGAGAATTGCTTGAGCCCAGAAGGTCAAAGCTGAAGTGAGTCATAATCACACCACTGCACTCCAGCTGGGGTGATAGAGCAAGACCTGTCCCAAAAAAAAAAAAAAAAAAAAGATGTACAAATGGCCAATAAGTATATGAAAGAATGCTCAACATCATAAGTTATTAGGGAAATACAAATCAAAGCCACAATGAAACATTTCATACCTAATAAGATGGCTACAGTTAAATAAAAAGGCAATAACAAGTGTTGGTGAGGATACGGAGAAACCAGAACCCTCATATATTGCTGGTAAGAATTTAAAATGGTATCACAGATATGTAAAGCTTAGCAGTTTATAAAAAAAAATTAAGTGTAAAATTACCATATGACCCGGCAATTCCATTTCTAGGTATATGTCTAAGTATATTGAAAACATGTTCACACAAAAACGTGTACATTAATGTTAATAGAAGGAATATTCATAATAGCCAAAAATTAGAAACAACCCAAGTGTCCATCGACTAAGAAATAAGTGAATTTTATTATATTCTATGGATAATATTTTATATAATGGGATATTATTCACCTCTATAAAAGGAATAATAAAGTACTGATCCATGCTGCAACATGGACGAACCTTGAAAACATTATGCTAGGTAAAAAGCCATTCACAAAAGGTCACATATTGTATGGTTTCATTTATATGAAATGTGCAGAAGAGGTAGATCCATAGAGACAGAAATAGATTAGTGGTTGCCAGGGGCTGAGGGAATGGGATGAAATGGGGAGTGACTGCTAATGGGGACAGAGTTTCTATTTGGGGTGATGAAAATGTTCTGGAATTATATAGTAGTGATGGTTACTTGCAAATATACTAAAAACCACTGAATTGTATACTTTATAAGGGTGAATTTTATGGTATGGGAATTGTACTTCAATAAAATATAAACAAAGTAAATGGGAATGTGTCATTTTTTTCTTCCCAGCAACCAATGGAAAGAAACCTTCCCATCAGCCTATTAGCCCTCATTTTAGGGTGACTAGACCAATGCTTCTCAAATTATCCATAATAAGGAAACTATTTGTTTTGTTTTGATTTTATCTGACTATCATGGATCAACATTTTTAACAAAATAGAAGAAAATTTAATTACTAGAAAAATACAATTAAAAAATTAAAGATGTACAATTTAGAAGCCCAATGTTTTTATTATTAGACATAATAGGCATAAAAATTCTAAAAAGTTTTCCAAATTCTTACTCTCAATTTTTTTACTCATTTCAGCAAGACTGGTAAGCCATAATCTGTAGACAAATGCCAGTCGGTAGAATACATTCTGAATAGAACTGGTCTAAACCATGGTGAACTCCCAAAAGGACCAGATGCTTGGGGGAGAGGGATTGTAAGAGGTCTTTAAGTAATAAATATTTTCTTTATTTACAGACCACCATTGCTGATATTGAAACTATTCTAAGAGTAACAAAGGAAAACAAAATGAGATTTGAAGAGGAGCAACAGTCCAAAGATGATAAAAACCTCTCTAAACCCAAGAAATGATCCTGGAATACAGTACATAACAATTTGGATCCCAGTCTGGAATAAAAAGGGTAATTTTTTTTTCTGTTAGAAATAAAAGCCAGGGGAAATTGGTTTGCTTTGTGTGCTAGGAGGTGAATCAGAACAGATTATAATGAAATGCTCTTTTTAAAACATTGTTTATTAAGTGATCTTATTTTATTTATTAAACCAAAACTTATTTGTGTTTTCATTTGAGAGTGTTGAACAATCCCTTCTTCTTCTCAAACTCAGAAAAAAGTAATCTGATAAAAGAAGAAAGTTAAAAGTCTTACTGATAACACCTCCGCATTTACTTCCTCATAGGCCTCAGGATTATGTAGCTTTTATTTTTTATGTTTTATAAAGTTTTCTCCTATTTCTAATAGTCCATCGATCTTCTGCATTTATAGGTTTGAATAAAGGTTTAAGAATTGCTATTTGTCAAAACACAAATGCCTTTTTTTCAAAGCTTCAAATTATATTGAAATTATATTTATATGAATTTTTAAGTGACTATCATTCATCGTGTTTTTGTTACACCAAGCCACTATTGTCTGCTATTGTTGCCATTTTTCAAAAAGTAGGATAAGCCAGCATCTAGTTAACCAAAGCATCAGAATGTATCTAGGTGGCAGTATCTGCTCTTAGTTTAAGATGGAGTGTAACTCGAGCTCTGTAGCTTGAATAAACATTTGTATTCTCTAGTTCTCCATTTAATACAGCAGTAGGATTTTTTCAAGTTTAGTTCAACATTATACTACCTTTAAAAAGGCAGACTGTTAAGATTGTAGTAGTGCTGACTCTAACTTTCAGCATTCACTTCATAATTGTCCAAAAATATTTCCACATCAGTGAGCTTTACTGAAGGGTGAAATAAAAGCAAATTACAACACCAAAACCATTATTGTTTTAAAGAATGACCTTTATGTCTATAAAAATATTTTAGTGTATTGGGGAAAGGAAGAGGATTTTTACCTGTGGAATTTCAATAATTTGTTAACTGTGATTCAGCCACAGGCTAAGAGTTTCTGTAATAAAATTAACATTTGTGTGTGTCAGCTTTTGTTTTGCTATAGTTGGAAATACATTAATTAGCCAGGTTTCCTGCCTGTGCTAGGTACAACACTGACCTCTTTTTCTTGCCAGATCTCTCTAATCCATTCGAGGGGCCCATTGTTCAGACACTTGACAGATAGGAAGTCCTACATGCCCATTAGAGCCGCGCCTCGACTGAAGCCAGAGCAACATAAGGTCCAAGAGACTCATTAGTTCACTGGCACAATCGTGTCCTGAGAGTAAATGAAACCCTCTGTCTCCTTATGGCTCTCATCTGCTCTGGACTTTAAAAGAAAACTGTCTCCGTTTTGTTCGGCACAGTAGTGGATCATTCACATGGTGAGAGCCCCTGCTTAACAGTACAAAACTGTTAAATCTATCGGGAAGTTTTGCATGTGAATTTTGATTAGCACTCCCGAAGCTCAAGCTGCTGGCAATAGCGAAACGAGTTCGCCATCCTACACCATTGTTTTACCCACTTGATTGGTTTCTCAAACAATGCCACTTTCCTCCTTTGCAGCTATCATTTGCATATACCACAGAATTCAGACCTGTGAAAATGATTGGGAGCAGGGTTCTCTACCTAAACATCTACAGCTTCAAAATTAAAGGAGAAAAATTGGTATAATAAAACAATCACTTCAAGTAATTAAGTGGAAGAAGCCAGAGGACCAGATTAAATTAGTGACATGTTTTAATTACAGAACATTTGAAAAGAAGCAATAGTCCATTATCTTTTAACACATATGTTACATAGATACTGTGCTCTTGGTAAACTAAGGCACGTTTCAAAAAAGAATCATTTATATGTGTACAACATCTAAAGTATCCTAAATATAATTTAGTCACGATGAATTAATTACTGAGCTTTTGCTCTTCTAAATAGGAAACCGAAATATTTGGTGGTAAGAGGATTTTGGGGAAATGATATACCGTTTTCCAGGAAGTTTTTGGGAGAAGCACACATTAAACAATAGAGGTGTCTTTGTATGAGAAATGACCCATTATTTAATGTTGAATGTTTGCAGTGGTTGGAGAGCATTATTGGATATAAGTATCTCCCTTAATATATTACCTGTTTTATATGGACTTTAAAGAAACCAACGAGATTATAATATTAAATGTGCTACTGCCCACCTGTGCTGCCTACCTATTTAGTGACCTTTCCGTAAGCTACTTACAGTTACCTATAGAACAAACTGGGGGCTGGGGATGTACTGTGCTGGAAGCTTCATATACATTATTTGATTGCATCTTTCCAAAAACTCCATGCATGTAGGTACAACAACTGTTCTCATTTTACATATGAGGAAATTGAGACAGAGTGTCTCACCCTATGTCTCAGGCTAAATGAAATTTGGGATTTGCTGCCTTTTACCACAAATTCCAGCATGTTGTACAAAGTAGAGGGTTTAGTTTCACTTGTCCCAGATCATCCAAGGGATTTGCACATTTTTAGAATAACAAATTCTGGTGTGTTGCTTAAAACATAGAAAAAAACAGATTAACTTACGCATACTTCCTGCTAATGAAATGAGCTTGTACAACTGACAGCATGGTAAGGCACTGCAATTATGTGATCAAAGTCAGAAGAAAAAAATGGTGTCAGTGGAATTCTCCTATGGTGATGGATCTGTAAGACTGGTGGAGAATGATGTTGGAAAGGCGTAGAATTTGGAAGCTGGGAAGTCATGCCCTGAAGTTTCGAGAGATGGGTATAAGGTTAAGAAATCGTAGAAGCATTGGGAAAGGCTTCCAACAAAATGTAGAATAGCCTGGAAGGAGTTTGGGGAGAATTATTTCAGCTATGTCATCCTAAGAATTGTAAGTGTCCTATTTTTTAAGTATAAAAATACATATTTTATCACAAGTAATATGTTAGTAACCATCTGATAGCTTTAACAATTAATAATCATTTGTATTCATTTGGCACCTTTCTTCCAAAGAGCTCAAAGCACTTTACATTTGTTATCTCATTAATTCCCAACACTGTCCCTGTGGGGAAGGTAATAAGTATTTTAACATTTAAATGTTTATCTTTCAGAATTTCTCAAGCATACATTAATTATATTTCCAAAAATGTAAATGTTCATTAGTTTTATTTTACTGTTCCTCTGGCTTTAATGTGCATAACAAATTTGTGCAACTCTTTAAATGTACTAATCATGGTAAATCCCATCTGGAAAACCGTAAATGAAGTTGCCAAGATAATGTGAGGGTGGCAGCTGGGGGACGGGGGAAGCATTCGACTTCACTTTTCTCGCTGGAAGAAGTTTGGATCAACCCATCGCAATGGGCTCTTCTGAATCTTCTCCACATATCATTCCTTCCAAGAGGTGTGCCACAGGAAACTCAGGACTGCATCTAAGAGCTTGAAGCCAATAGAGCTACTATTTATACCATTGTTTTATTAATGACTTCATCAGTGGGGAACAGAAACTTGAGGCATGCTGTTAGGAATTACATCCCAAAGAGTCACAGAATAATAAGGGCCAGGAACTGGTCTCCCCAGCCCTCCCTGTCTCGGGCCTGGTCATACTTTCCTCAATTTTCTAAGTAGAAAAATGGCAGAGCATATAGTACCTGCTCCTCAGGGAAGCAGTCGAGATGAATTGGCCAATGTTGGGAGAGTGTTTCAAAGATGAAGCGTTCTATATAAATGTTTAAGTATTATTATTACATGGCTACTTCAAATGGAAGTTCTAACTTTGAAATGTGATTATACACTTTCCAAAAAAAAACCCTTCATAACCACATATATAGGTTTATTTTTCACTCTAACAGTCTAACTCATGGTTGTGAAACTTTATTGCAGTTGATGGAGGGCCTTGGCTTTTATTAGTTTTAAACTGCTGGTTTCTGGGGTATTTATGTAAATGAGGGAAAGACACCAAAACAGTAAATAATAAGCATGTCCCTGCTGTTTAAAAATCTGTTGGTGAAAACAACTTTTGTTATAAGAAGACCCTAAATATAGCACAGAAAAATATAGCTTTGCCATTAACATTTTGTTTCACTTTTACAATTGTCACCATATACATGTGCATCACCACACATGCACACACATACAGACACACACACACACACACACACGCAGAAAGGAGAGAGAGAAGTGAGCAAAATGCTACATTTTAAGATTTTTTTATTTAACAAACTGTTATAAAGTATACCAGATGGCTAATTATAGCTCCCAGAAACAAAAGGCCACACCCAAGTTTACTGCAATCGCCTCATAAGGAATGTTAGGATGAAATCATGGTCCCATAAACTCGACAGCAAAACCGCAGACCCTCCATTGGTTGTGAAATAAACTCCAAATCAAAATTAAAATTTTGATTCATTTAAAGATTCATGCCACTTTGTTTCCCAGGAGAGGACACAAAATACTTTGCGATCATTGAAAAACTCAAAATGATTTAGGAACATGCTCTTTGTTTCCAGATTCCCTTTCCACGCTTTTCATTTTCTTGGGCTTTATTTTTCCAAGTTGAATATCTATAAACACATTGCTAAGCCAAAAAATTAGATCGTTTGCAACAATAGTGAAGAATCTAAAGGTCTAAATGTTCAATAATAGGATATTGTTTTAAAAATATGAAATATCTACATTAAAGACTTCTATACAGCCATTCAAAAATCATGTTTCTACACCAACCATACAACCCAGCCATTCCACTCCTAGGTATTTGCCCAAGAGAAAAGAAAGCATATGTCCGTACAAAGACTTGTACAGGAATGACCAAAGCAACTTGGTTTACAATACCCCAAGACTGGAAACAACCCAAATGTCCATCAGCAGATGAGTGAATTAAAAAATACTGGGATATCCATAAAATGGAACACCATTGAGCAATGAAAAGAAATAAACTATTAATAAATCAACAGCATAGAAGAATCTCTATGTTGAATGAAAAAATTCAGACAAAAAACATACATACCTATTTAACATTCTAGAACATAAAAACTATAGTTAAGTAGTAACCTGAGGATGGGAGATGGGGTGGGAATAGGGTGAGGAGGAGGAGGAGGAAGAAGATTACAAAGAGGCAGAAGGAAAATGCTGGGTGATGGGTATTTTCACTATACTGACATACAAATGATTTATTGGGTATATATAGATGTCAAAACTTATCTTGTACACGTTAAATACTGTCAAAGATAAATAAGACCGGACACTAGTAAAAGTGGTAAGGACAGATTTTAATCAGTAATACACTATTGCAATAGGGAAAAGGGTCCAGTGTAAACTGAATTCAACTTCAATTTCTAGAGAGGTGACTGGGCATTGTAAGGGGAGAATGAGGGAATAGAAGAGGGGACAGTGGCTGCTCGGTAGAGTAGGGAAGTGAGAAATAAAAACCAGGAAGCAGAGTTGGTTCATGTGAAACTCATCTGGTTTTGCTAACTGACACAGAAGTTAGGCTCCTACCCTCCCACAGAGACTGGGAGACAGGGGCCCTAATTTAGGATTGGCTACAAGAAAGTTTATTCTTTTTGCAGCCTGGAGTTTTCTCAGGCAGGTATTTTAAGAGGGTGCTAGGGTCATCTTAGGCTTGCAGCCTTGAGCTATTAGAAACTATGTTAATGTTTGTTCAAGTCTTCATAGGCCAAGGTTAAGGCCTGGTCAAGAAGAGGGCTGGGAGGAGCCTGGCTGGAGTTTAGTCAAGGAGAGAATCTTTGTCAATATGTGCAGTTTATGAATGTCAATAATACCTCAAAAAGCTGTTTTTTAAAAATCGTGTATTAGGAGAATATGTTATAAGTGAAATTATATTCATTAAAATAAAATGTTATTACTAAACATATTTTAAAATGTTTTCAATAGCATGAAAACTATTGTTTTTATTCTAAGCGTAATGCCCTTTGTCTAAATACTCTAGAATTCACATCCAGACCATGTCTTTGTTGCCATACCTAATCAACTCTGTGCCATACCACAGAGAATGCATAAAAGGGCAAATGCCTCCACTCACCTGCAAATATTTGGAAGGACAGAGTAGTGATTATGTGGCATCTGTAGGTATTCTAAATGGGTATGGAATATGTATGACATCTATTTCAGATTTAAATGTCTTAATGGGTTTTAGTTTCAGCTCTTTCCTTAATAAACAAATAATTTCTCTTCCTTAGTTCTCAGGTTTCTGATACATAAAATAGGAAAGAGGAACTGATATTTAAGCTTCCTTCCAGCTCTGATGTTCTACAATTCTATGCCACCGTCATCGATGTATATAAAAGAGACGAAATTGCTGTTGTTGTTGCTGTTGTTTAATTTCTTATTTTTTTAAGATGGAGTCTCACTCTATCATCCAGGCTGGAGTGCAGTGGCGTGAGCTCAGCTCACTGCAACCTTTGCCTCCTGGGTTCATGTGATTCTTCTGCCTCAGCTTCCTGAGTAGCTGGGACTACAGGCGCCCACCACCACACCCAGCTAATTTTTCTATTTTTAGTAGAGATGGGGTTTCACCATGTTGGCCAGGCTGGTCTCAAACTCCTGAACTCAGGCGATCCACCCGCCTCGGCCTCCCAAAGTGCTGGGATCACAGGCAGGAGCCACCGCACCCAGCCAAAATTTTATATATCATGCAAGGAGGTGGTTTCTTCTTCCAGCTTTCTTCCATTTATTGGAAACAATGGATGAAAATATTTTGAAAATACTTTGCCCCTTAAACGCCCCCATCTACTATCCAAAAGGCCTATGATTTTAAATGGTTGCAAAATATTGCATCATTTTAGAATAGTTCATTGCAACACATTTTCCTTATGGAAGGGAGCCATATGAAGCCAAGTACAACACGTCCTTTACACTGGGATCATGTCCTTCATTTTTTGGGTTTCATTCTTGGCACTGAGCTCTCAGTTATTGTTAATCAACAAAACTGATGGAAACACCTTATTTTGAAAGCATTTTTATTTGAACTGATGTCATGTATACCTTCTGCACTAGAAGATCTTGATGGAAAAAGATGAAATAGAAATGAGAATAAGAGGCTGGGCACAGTGGCTCACGCCTGCAATCCCAGCACCTTGGGAGGCCAAGGCGGGTGGATCACAAAGTCAGGAGTTCAAGACCAGCCTGGCCAACATGGTGAAACCCCGTCTCTACTAAAAATTCAAAAATTAGCTGGGCGTGGTGGCGGTACCTGTAGCCCCAGCTACTCGGGAGGCTGTGGCAGGAGAATCGCTTGAACCCAGGAGGCAGAGGTTGCAGTGAGCCGAGACTGTGCCACTGCACTCCAGTCTGGGTGATAGAGCAAGACTCCATCTCAAAAAAAAAAAAAATTAAAAAAAGAAATGAGAATAAGAAACTTTAACTGGGCATTTTTGTCCCTGTACAAACCAGAGCATCTCTGGGTAGCTGCAGTGCTGTCTCTGAGCTTTAATATTTGCCTGTACCCAAAAAAAGATGGAAGATGCATTTCCTAGTATTCCATCTTGCAATATAATCCCTGGTGAACTGCATACATTAGATATAATAAAATGGTGAAACTATTTCTACCTGACACCTTTAATCCCATCTTCTAAAGACATCCTAAAATGCCACCATGTTTCCTGGGCACCATCAACCAGCCGGCAGGCACAGCCTTTTTAGGAAGTATTCTGACATTCATGCAGCAAGGTCTGGACAAGGAGCTGAAAGCAAGATGATTCTATATCCCTCTACAAAGACCACACTTGTTATTATGACCAAAACTTATGTGTAAACACTTCTTTGAACTTCATCGCCAAGGTGGAAACCTGTCTGCTGCTTTTATTCTCACTACGGCTCATAGGAGCTTGGCACTAACACATGAAAACAAAAACTTATAGATGACATAAGCTTTCAAAAATACTCATAGACATTCTTCTTAAGATGACTTTGTCTTTCAGGATGCCTGTAGAGTTTTTTATTTTTCTAATTATGGAAACGTACCCTCATTCCAGAAAACAAATAGTGTAACATAGCTTCTTCAAAAACACATAAAAAATAAAAAATAAAAAATAAAACTTTGTAAAACAGGAAAGCATAAGAAAAAAAAATTAAATCAATTTTTATTCCACCACCTGGAGATAACCACTGTCAAGGTTTTGGAGTGTATCTGCCATGATTCCTGCCTAGGTCCTCTGTGTTTGCCATTCCCTCTCCCTGGGACACTCTTCCCTCCGCAGCTTGCCTGGCTCACTCACTTGCTGCATTCTGGTCTCTGCCCAGCTCTCACCAGACCAGAGGGGCCTCCCTGACCACCCTCATAAAGTAGTAGCACCATTACTCTCTATTCTCTTACTCTGCTTTATTTTTCTTCAAAGCCAATTAACAATGTGTGGTATTATGTAATACCACATAATAGATATGTTACTTAATTATCTGTCTCACTCAACGGATTGTAAATTTAAAGATATATGTATGTTGGCCAGGTACAGTGGCTCACGCCTGTAATCCCGGCACTTTGGGAGGCCGAGGCAGGTGGATCACCTGAGGTCAGGAGTTCCAGACCAGCCTGGCCAACATGGAGAAACCCCATCTCTGCTAAAAATACAAAATTAGCTGGGTGTGGTGGTGCATGCCTGTAATCCCAGTTACTAGGGAGGCTGAGGCAGGAGGATCACTTGAATCTGGGAGGCAGAGGTTGCAGTGAGCCAAGATCACGCCACTGCACTCCAGCCTGGGAGACAGTGAGACTCCATCTCAAAAGAAAAAAACAAGTATGTATATAAACAAATGTACATATATAAACACACATATATACACGTACATATCTCCTAGAACATTCTCTCTCAGTAGTAACAGTTGCTTGCTTAATATATATTGCATTTATTCTTTTATCATTTTGAGTTTCTATTATATAGATTCTTTTTTCTTTGCATATATAAACTTAGAAATAGGATCATCCCAGACATATTGTACAGACTGTGTTTTTTACTTAGCAGTAAATTATCAAGATACACTGGAAATTCTTACCCAGTGAGATTTTAATAATGGCATAAAGGATGTTAAAAATTCCCTGTTGTTAGACCGGTACATGGGCATTTTGATACATCCACCAGATACATATCATGTTAGCATCAACCAGTTAAGAAAGTTAATATTACTAACACATATTCATATGGTACTTTATAAAGTATTTTCATATCTTGTTTGATCCTACAGTAAACTCAAGTAAACAGAGCAGAAACTCAGGTTAAATAATTTCCTTGAAATAATATAACTAGTGTTAGGGAGTCCAGACTCAAAGGTAGGTCTACCTGTCTCTTCACCATACCTCATAGTCCCTGGTTGAAGCCTTCATTTTATAGATAAGTGATCCATGCTTAGAGAAGGGGGAAATGATGTGACCACAGTCACATGGCTTCTTCAAGAAAGAACAGAGATAAGAACCCAAGACTCCTGACTCCCTGTCCATAGCTCTTGCAACTACTCCGTCTCTCCACTGCATGCTGGCTCAATAAATTAGAATAAAATTCGTAACTTGCTGCACAGTTAAAATGGCGACCGATGCATGCTGTTATCCTTCTCTGAAGATTACTCAGTATATTTGCTTGGTGCTGCAAAGTGCCAACCTGATGACACTTGCAATCCTGAGCTTATTTGATGTGGTTGGGAAGCAAATGAGATTCCAGTGCCCCTGTTGCGCATAGGTGCTCAATGAGCATTTCCTGCATGGTGGGGAAGTGCCCTATATTTGCAGTATTTGATCCAGTTTAACAGCAAGATCCCGTGATAAAATTAGCCTTGTAAAAGTTTTCACCCTAGTTCACACAAAAATAAGATTCTGTGATTATGACTAGCAATTTTTCATGAGTTGATTTATCTGAAGAAAACCTAAAAGGTTTTGAACCATTAAGCATTCGATTTAGGAAAAAACAAAAACAAAAAAAACTTAGTGTACAGAAGAATAAACTGAGAAATGAAACAGACTTGTTTCTTGTAATAATTATGAGCAATATCTCAAACTCAGCATCCTTAGACCATTGAGCTGTGTAGGATGAATGTGCTAATTAATCAATCACTACCCAACAATGTACCCTGTTTATTTACTGAAATGCACCAGAAACGTGCACAGAACTGGTAATTATTAATCATCTTCAGTAACAAATATGACTCAAGTTCACCTTCATATAATTAATAGAGCATGTAGTTAGCTTTAACATCTTGCTTTATTAGGAATAACATGAGAAATAAAAAAAGAAGCTGAACCCCAAGTTGTGGTTCACAGAGATGCTGGCTTGGACTAATGTGCATATTATCCATAGCAGCAGCATTACTCATACCCACCCCAATTGCAGCCAGATGCTAAGTTAAAACCTAACTTTTAAAAACTAAACATTTTTGTTTGAATAAAATTTTAGGCTTATAGAAAAGTTGTAAAAATAGTCCAAAGAATCCGCATATACGCTTTCCTCAGGTTCCCCAAATCAAACCCGAGTTTTAGAGTGTGATAATTTACTTATATTTGGGACCTTTGTTGGGGGTGTCCAAACTTATTAGCACATGGCTTTCCATTTTAAAGACAATCTAAAAGTACTTTTCAATATACATAGAAATAGTTGTTTTACATCAATTTTTAAAAGTAATCTAGTTTTGAAAGTCACTCTTTTGACCGGGTGCAGTGCCTCACGCCTGTAATCCCAGCACTTTGGGAGCCCCAGGCGGGTGGATCACCTCAGGTCAGGAGTTTGAGACCAGCCTGACCAACATGGTGAAACCCCATCTCTACTAAAAATATGTAAAAATACATAAATTAGCTGAGTGTGGTGGCACATGCCTGTAATCATCTACTCCAGAGGCTGACACAGGAGAACTGCTTGAACCTGGGAGGTGGAGGTTACAGTGAGCCGAAATTGTGCCATTGCACTCCAGCCTGGACAAGAGCGAAACTCCATCTCAAAAAAAAAAAAAAGTCATTCTTTTTGAGTCATCATGCATGCCCCCAAATTTCCTTTCAGCCAGACAGATTTCTGGTTAAGAGGGTTGTATTTTGGGTCTAGAATGCTATTTCCTGAGTCTTTGTGTTCAAAGCATGGGTTTTTGAGTCCAGCTCTTACAGGTTCAAATCCCAGCTCCACCACCTGCCTGCTTTGTGACTGTGAATAACCACATTACCCTCTCCGACCTCTGACATTTCATTTCCTCAGCCTGAAAATGAAGAAAATGAAACTTTGCTTTGAGTGTTGTTTAAATGAGACAGTAGGTATAAAGCACCTAGAATAACATAAACACCCAGAAACTGGTAGATATCATTACATGGAGATTAATACCCTCTGTAGCTACTTTTTGCTTAAGAAACTGAAATGTGCACACACAAAGTGGTATTTCACACAATGGAAGCTGCAAAGGCAGGTTAACATTTTTGAAAGTTTTCTCCTGAAAGAAAAAATTAGAGAAAGTCTAGTGTTATTGTGCAGTAAATTAAAAACCTCCACCATCTGAAAATACCAGTGGAACTTCACTTCAAAAACCTAAACTGACAAATCATAAATCAGCTGGTGGACTACTATATTTCCATTATCACATGATTCAACTACTGTTTAAATGGAGGGCCCCCTTAGGGCATTTCAGTATTTGTTTATAGATCATTAACTACTTGACAGTGAGATGGGGCATGGGAGGGGGCAGAGACACTTAAACCTAAAGGGCTAAGAGCCACTGTCATTGAAGATCAGCAATGAAGCCAAAACGTCTTTAGGATTAGATGTGAAAATATTACTCATGTTACCAAAATGTCACATGCTTTTCATGAATGTATCTGTTGATAAAACAAGGCTCACTTTATGAAGATGGAATCATAACTACGACCCATGTGATAAGGTGAATTTATTTGGCTATGTTTTCAAATACTTCCACAATACTTCCCCCAACATATGAGGATTTGTGATATTGGAAACATGCCCATAAAATGGACTGTTACTATCAGCATATGTCATTATCAGGTTTTAAAAGTCACAAATATAGGCTGGGCAGGGTGGCCCACGCCCAAAATCTCAGCATCTTGGGAGGCAGGAGGATCGCTTGAGCCCAGGAGTTCAAGACTAGCATGGGCAACATATGGAAATTCCATCTCTACAAAAAATAAAAAACTTAGCTGGGTGTGGTGGCATGTGCCTGTAGTCCCATCTACTCAGGAGGCTGAGGTGGGAGGATCATCTGAGTCTAGGAGATTGAGGCTGCAGTGAGTTGAGATCGCGCCACTGAACTCCAGCCTGGGTGACAGAGCAAGACCCTAACTCAAAAAAGAAAAAGAAAAAGAAAAAAAAAAAAGTCATGAATATGTTTCCTTGCCTCCAGATTCCAGAGTATCAGCACTCACAGCAGGAGATGGGAGTATAACCATAATTGTTTCACTGCCTGATGTGCACAGCAAGGTAATACACCAAGACACCAGGGTGTAGCAGAGAAAGAATGAGATGGGAGGAAATCTCAAATTTGTCTCACCTAGGAGTTCGGGGCTGGGCTGGGTTTTTAAGGGTTTTAGGGCAGACCAAAGTGTGGAGAACACTGATTGGTCAAAGAGTGCAGGGCGAAGCCATGAGACAGAGAGATGAAGAAAGTGGATTCTTATGGTGATTCCGTTCCTCTGTGGAGGTTCAAACTGGTTTGTGTCAGCTGTTTCACTGGAATTTGAGATCTGAAAAACATCTTAAGCAATTCTTAAAGAAAAGCCTTACGATTCTGAAGTCAGAAATCCCATCTATGGGAACAGTGGGGATGCAAGTGGTCAGTACATAGTGCTGTGTGACTTTCAGTCACAAGGAAGTGGGCCAAAGAGCAGCCTGATTAATGCTTAATTGTAACTTTATTTCTGTCCAGAACTCTTGCTAAACCTAAGAGGACAGCTTCAGGAGTAGAACTGTTTTCTAACAAAAAGCACACTGAAAGCCAGGAGGACATGATTTTTAGTCTTGATTCTGATATATGACCTTGGATACGTTTTTTTACCTATTCTGTACTTTAATTTCTCCAACGATCAAAATTAAAATTTTAGTTAAAACCACTGACCCTACATATTGTAATTTCCTTTCTCTGACATCTTTCAAATGTACTAATTGTATTCACTTTACCCACTTTCCCCCATACCCCTCATTTATTCAACAAGTAGAGTGCCTTCCATATGCCAAGTACTGTTTTAGGTGCTGGGATCACAAAAGTTAATAAAACAGACATAAATCCCTGGCCTTAGGAAGTCTACATTCCAGTGAAGACAGACACCGACAGTAGTTGAGATACAAGATGCTTTTGGATGAAGTCTGTACCCACTATGTTAACAGTGAAGTGCTTTACTAGAGTAATTCTTCTTGCCACTCTGTAACAGCAGCCCGAGCTGCCAGCCTGCTCTTGGGGGTTTTCAGAACATCAATCAGTTCCACAGAAGGACTCAAGAAGATCTAGATAAGAATACAGCAGCTCCTTCCTTTCCTAATGACTTCTGCCATAACTCAGTACTTCCATGAGGATAATTTTGCATAAGGCCAATGTATATTGTCTTTGCCAGGGCAACACAAGGATACAGGAGCGGAGCAGTGAGGGTCATTTGCCACTGGTGGGAGGGGGGAGAATTAATGAACATTCATCCAGCTGCAAGGGTCTCTCAAGCTATCTCTTCTGGTGCTGAGCATGGCTTAGAGGGCACTGAGCCATTAAGCAGATTTGGGTTTCTAGAAAACCCATGTCTGTGGCTCCTGTGAGTATCTATTTTTAAGTTCTAAAGCATGCTGGAATATGAATGGGACAGCATCCTCTCCATGGTCCTTCTTTCCTGGAACCAAAGGTCCTTAGGCCTCAAAGTAGAAATTTAAAATAAAATCCTAAATGTAAACATTTCTATCTCTTTTTCATAGTTCCTTTATCTTTTACCAACATGCTGACATAGGCACCCAGTAACTGTCCTATACTTCTCCCTCTGGGAATAGCAGTGAGTTGAATACTACATCCCTACTCTACTCTGTTTTAAATCACACTTAGAAATATATGAGTAAATCAGGATCTCACAGTAAGATCAGAAAAGCAACATGAGAATAACTATTCGGTACATGTACAGGATCAGATCTGGGTCAAGTCCACAGTGACATGTTCTCTGCACATACTTAATGAATGCTAACAATAGGATGTGTTAATATACAGTACTACCTGTAGAACTCATTTTCTGTTTCAAACTTTTTATTGAAGTGTAATATACCTATAGAAAAGTATACATATCAGCTGGGCACCGCAACTCGCGCCTGTAATCCCAACACATTGGGAGGCCGAGGTGGGAGGATCGCTTGAGCCCAGGAGTTCAAGATCAGCCTGCAAAACAAAGTGAGACCATGTCTCTACAAAAAATACAAAATACAAAAAATTAGCTGGGCATAGTGGTACGGGTCTGTAGTCCCAGCTACTTGGGAGGCTGAGCTGGGAGGAGCTCTTGAGCCTGGGAGGTAGAGGCTGCAGTGAGCCATGATCATGCCATGGCACTCCAGCCTGGGTGACACAGCAAAATCCTGCCTCAAAAGAGAAAAAGAGAAAAGAAAAGAAAAAGAAAGGAGGAAAGAAAGAGAAAGATACACATATCAAATGTGCACAGTTAAAATAATTTTCACAAAGTGAATACACTCATTCAACCAGGATCCAGATCAAGAAAGGATCAAGTCCTCATGTTCCTTCTAATCACGGGTTTCCCCCTAGCCCCACTCCGCTAAGGGTAACTAATCACTGTCTTGCCTTCTAACACTAACAGCATAGATGAGTTTTTGCCTGCTTTTACATCATATATAAATGAAACATAGTGAGACCCCCATCTCTACAAAAAAAATAAAAATAGCTGAGCATGGTGGTGTGTGCCTGTAGTCCCAGCTACTCAGGAGTGTGAGGTAGGAGAATCTTAGAAGTTCCAGGCTGCAGTGAGCTATGATGGTGCCACTGCACGCCAGGGCGAACAGAATGAGACTCTGTCTCAAAACCATAAATAAATAAATAAATAAATAGGAAGAGCCAGCAGAGCTCTCTCTCCACCATGCAAGGACAGACACAGTGAGAAAGCAGCCATGTACAAGCCAGGAAGAGAACCCTCATTAGGAACCCAATTGGCCAGCACCTTGATCTTGGACTTCCTAGCCTCCAGAACTGCGAGAAATAAATTTCTGTTAAGCTACCCAATCTGTGGTATTTTGTTATGGCAGCCCAAGCAGACAAATACCAATACAGACCTAGGTGTGTTATGCCTGGGTCATAAGGCACGCCTATATTCAGCTATTATATATATAGTACTACACTGTCAAAAATTTTTCCTAAATGGGGGCCAGCAATGTATAAGAGTTCCAATTACTCCAAACCCTAACCAACACTTAGTATTTTCTGTCTCTTCTACTTTAGCCATTCTAGTAGGTGTGTAATGGTATTGCATTGAGGTTTTTAATTTCTATTTCTCAGATAATTATTGAAATCAAGCACTTTTCACCTGTTTATTGGACCACTGGTTATTCTCCTTTATAAAATGTCCATTAAAATATTTGTTCATTTTTCTATTGAATCGTCTTTTTCTTAATGATTTGTATGAGTGTGTTCTAGATACCCAAATGCTTTCTCAGATATATGTATTGCAAATACTTCTTCCACTCTATCAATTACCTTTTTATTCTCTTAATATGCCTTTTGATGAATAAAAAATTTTAATTTTAATATATCCCAATTTATCAATTTTACAAAATTCTTTTCTTTTTTTTTTTGAGATGGAGTTTCGCTCTTGCTGCCCAGACTGGAGTGCGATGGTGCAATCTCGGCTCACCGCAACCTTCACCTCCTGGGTTCAAGTGATTCTCCTGCCTAAGCCTCCCGAGTAGCTGGGATTACGGGCATGTGCCACCACATCTGGCTAATCTTGTATTTTTAGTAGAGATGGGGTTTTTTCCATGTTTGTCAGGCTGGTCTCAAATTCCCAACCTCAGGTGATCTGTCTGCCTCGGCCTCCCAAAGTGCTGGGATTACAGGCAAGAGCCACCACGCCCGGCCTAAAATTCATTTTTAATATGTTCTAAGCACCTACAATGTTCTACATGCCTTTAAAACAAAAACAGGAGTGCAAAGTCCCTTCTAGGAGCAGCATGAAGTATTCGTGCACATGCTAAATGCTGTACACAGTATCGGTCTTTATAATCATTTTAAGGGGTTCCTTCTAAGAGATATGCCATTTCTCTATGCTATGTGGAAAAATGTATTTAATGCTTTCTTAATTATAGGATACAATTTTTTTAAAAACATAGACTTAGTCTTTTGAGTGCCAACCTTCTCACACATCCCTAGGCCTCTTTGTTTCACAGCCATGAAGAATTGGAACTGAAAAGAAAATCAAGCATATGATCTGAGTTGCGGGTTGGTTTTTGTTGTTGTTTTGAGAAATTATCTTATTTCAATTATGGAAGTGGCACCATATAATCTTAAAGTCAGAAGAGATGTTATTTTCTCCATCTCTGTATCTTTAGGTAGGGGAATGTTTCATTCAAACACTCTTAAATATGGGGTGTGGCCCACCATTTTCGTCTCTCTTTGGGGGAACTTTCTACCTTAGAATAGAAAAGAAAGGGAGATAGTGAAAGAGCCTTAGGTTAAGAGAAACCCTCACTGCTGACGAGGTCTAGCCAAGAGAGCTGCTCCCAACAGAAGTCCTTCAGTTTGCTAGCCCTTTTCTCAAGCCTTCTTGATGTGAAAATGCAGTGAACATATGTAATATCTGGTTCTCTTTGTCAGTGGTTTTCATCTCACATGCCACAGAACCTAGGGTTTCTCAGACATACTTCAGGGGTTCTGCACATGTTCAATTCAAATGTCATGTTTTTTAAAAAAAGATTTTTATATTGCCAAAAGAGAGATAATGCCAAAATTTAACATATTGCAAACTGCCCACACATTAATTTTAGGTTAAGTCATTTCAGTGTAGATCTCATAATTAATCTCCTGTGCCATTTTTGTAATTGAAGCACATGGCCAGATTTCAAGGTGCATAATTTAAAAACCACTCTTATTTGTATCTAATTCTCTGAAGAAATCGGAATTTTCTTGATAGTATACAACCAAAACAGAAGATGCAGAAATAAACTGGATACTGAGTCTGCTGTAACTGCAACTATGTTGAAGTTAAAATAAAGATATAGAGATTAATCTCTAAATTTAACAGCTTTTTGCGGAAAAAAATTGCAATGTGGTATATACACACAGACCAGGTGGTCTTCAATATGTCTGAAGAGCAAAGAGAAGGTTGGAGCTTTTATAAAACAGAAAAATGTTACATAGTGCTCTTTGAGAAAGTTCATTGGCACTAGTAAGGTTCTGAGGGGCTGGCAAGCTCCAATAGGTGAGGGATGGCAGTGGGAAGAATTAGTCCTAGAGTTGCAGCAAGTTATCTCAGCAGTTACAGATAAAACTGGTCTCAGGTCACAACAGGCAGTTTCAGCAGGGGGACTTGCAGAGAATCACATTTCTTTTCTTTTCTTTTCTTTTTTTTTCGAGACAGAGTTTCACTCTGTCGCCCAGGCTAGAGTGCAGTGGTGCCATCTTGGCTCACTGCAAGCTATGCCTCCCGGGTTCATGCCATTCTCCTGCCTCGGCCTCCCGAGTAGCTGGGACTACAGGCGCCCACCACCACGCCTGGCTAATTTTTTTTTTGTATTTTTAGTGGAGACGGGGTTTCACCGTGTTAGCCAGGATGGTCTTGATCTCCTGACCTCGTGATCCGCCCGCCTCGGCCTCCCAAAGTGCTAGGATTACAGGCGTGAGTCACTGGACCCGGCCGAGAACTACATTTCTAAAGTAATGTCATATGTCCTGAGTGCTTTCTCCCCCTGGCTTTTCCACTGTTTTAGCTGGGGATAAGAACAACTCAATTCAAAGGATCCACTTTCACAACCACAACCCCCAGCTTCAACATTTTGCAAGCAACAGGATCAAGAGTCCTGTGGCAGTGGGGCCAGCAATGGCATGCTCGCCAGACTAGTTCCTGTTGGTCTTATCTACGTCTTTGCTGTTCGGACTCTCCTCGTTCCTTCCCATTTTCTGAGCCTGGTTCTCTAGACTTCTTGTTTACTATTTGGGCTACCTAATTTTCCTCCAATGAATCCCCTTTCTGCTCAAAACAAAAGAAAATCCAAGACAACAACACACTGAAGTTTCATTGTTTTGTTTTTTATCTATAAAGTTAATATAAAAAATTTGAACTTACAGTTGGACATGGTGGCTTCTGTAATCCCAACGACTCAAGAGGCTGAAGTGAGAGACTGGCTTGAGTTCTAGACCAGCTTAAGCAACATAGTGAGAACCCACGCCTACAAAGTAAGTAAAATAAAAAGTTAAAAAAATGTTTGAACTTATGCTTAGTAATAAAGCATAAGTTATTTTTGTTTTTTTTGTTTTTTTTTTTGAGACGGAGTCTCGCTCTGTCGCCCAGGCTGGAGTGCAGTGGCACGATCTCAGCTCACTGTAACCTCCGCCTCCTGGGTTTCAGTGATTCTCCTGCCTCAGCCTCCCGAGTAGCTGGGACTACAGGCATGTGCCACTACGCCCGGCTAACTTTTGTATTTTTAGCAGACACAGGGTTTCGCCATGTTGGCCAGGCTGGTCTCGGACTCCTGACCTCAGATGATCCACTCGCCTCAGCCTCCCAAAGTGCTGGGATTACAGGCGTGAGCCACCGTGCCCGGCCTAAAGCATAAGTTTTAACCAACTTTATATGTTGGGGATCTTCAACAGATTTCGTTTAAAAAAGGACTCCACTCTTTTTCAAAATTTAATTTGGTCAAGTGCAGAAGCTCACATCTGTAATCCCACCACTTTGGGAGGCCGAGGCGGGCGGATCACTTGAGCCCAAGTGTTCAAGACCAGCCTGGGCAACATGGCAAAATTCCACCTCTACAAAAAATACCAAAAAAAGCAGCCGAGTGTAGGTGGCACACACCTGCAGTCCCAGCTACTTGGGAGGCTGAGGGTGGGAGGATCTCTTGAGCCCAGGAGGCGGAAGTTGCAGTGAGCCGAGATCGAGCCGCTGCACTCCAGCCTAGACAACAGTGAGATCCTTTCTAAAAAAAAGAAAGAAAAGAAAAAGAAATTCTATAAAGTTCAAGTTCTATAAGGTAAAGTTCAACTTCAAATTCTGTAAGGTAAAGTTCAAGATTCGGCATATGTTGGTGGGTGCTCAATGTTCAATAAAAACTGGGGAATAGGCCTGGTGCAGTGGCTCACCCCTGTAATCCCAGCACTTTGGGAGGCCGAGGCGGGTGGATCACGAGGTCAGGAGTTTGAGACCAGCCTGGCCAACATGGTGAAACCCCGTCTCTATTAAAAATACAAAAATTAGCCAGGCGTGGTGGTGCACGCCTGTAATCCCAGCCACTCGGGAGGCTGAGGCAGGAAAATCACTTGAACCTGGGAGGCAGAGGTTGCAGTGAGCTGAGATTGCACCACTGCACTCCAGCCTGGGCAACAGAGTGAGACTCCGTCTCAAAAAAACAAAACAAAACAAAAAACTGGGGAATATAAAATTTCGCCATACTATCCTACATCCCCCTTGAGTTTTTAGCAACGATAGTAATTGTTATATGATGCTTAACGCGTAATTACTGTACCTCATTTACATAAGGTGGTTTCAGACACATCATCTTGTTTATGTATGGCCTCTCCAAACAAAATGAGTTTAGGACAAAAGAGGAAATGCTTTTCTAAAAGCAGTTTTGTCTGTAAGTTACTGCCTCAAGAGGCCGCAAAGTTTGAGCAAAGCTTTTCCGAAAGTAATGGATTGGTAATGGGTGACTGAGGACCACAAAGCTCGATAAGAGGCTCCTGGTCCGTCTACCAGGTTCTTAGAGGGAGGTGCCTTTGTGTGTTCGGACGCTGCACCGAGACACGTGAGGTTTTTAAATAAACTTTTGATTTTGAAATCTCTGGGACTAATTTTAAACAGTGAACCCGACAGCGAGGACCTACACACAAAAGTGCTCCCGGCCTTACCAAACAACGCAGACCCGGGGTCACGCCTCGTCCTGTTTCAACAACGACACCCAAGGGTTTCCCTGGAGCCCAGGGCGTGGGAGGGAGACTTGGGTTTGAGTTCTGCCCCTTGCGGAGGTGGTTATTTAATTGTCTTCCACCTGAATTTTCCTCAGGCCCAAATTGATGAGACCTCCCCGAATCCCTCCCCTGCCCGAGTTACTAATGACGGCGTGAGGTCACACCTGGCCACTCAAAACCAGCTCCTTGATGCAGGTGACCCTCCGCCTCGCGCAGGTCACGCTTCCCATCCCTCGGACTCCACTCCCAGCGGGAGGCCGCGGGGCCGCTGTGCGCACGCGCCGCCGCACCCCGGGGGCTCTCGGGCACCCGCGCGGCGCCGGTTGGCCTTCCCGCCGCTCGCCCGGGGGCGCGCTTGCGCGCCAGCGGCTGCGGACACCAGCCTGCGTCCCCGGCGCGGCGGGCCATGGAGGCCCTGCGGAGGGCCCACGAGGTCGCGCTCCGCCTGCTGCTGTGTAGGCCGTGGGCCTCGCGCGCCGCCGCCCGCCCCAAGCCCAGCGCCTCGGAGGTGCTGACGCGGCATCTGCTGCAGCGGCGCCTGCCGCACTGGACCTCCTTCTGCGTGCCCTACAGCGCCGTCCGCAACGACCAGTTCGGCCTCTCGCACTTCAACTGGCCGGTGCAGGGCGCCAACTACCACGTCCTGCGCACCGGCTGCTTCCCCTTCATCAAGTACCACTGCTCCAAGGCTCCCTGGCAGGACCTGGCCCGGCAGAACCGCTTCTTCACGGCGCTCAAGGTCGTCAACCTCGGTGAGTGGCGACTGCCGCACCCACGCGGTGAAGCCCGCCCGGCCGGGACGGCCCCTCAGCCACCGAGCACGTGACGAACGCTCGCAGGCCGGTAGAGTCCCGCGGGAGTCAGCTCTGCCTCCCGGCGCCGGCTTCGCCTGGGGTCCTTTGTACTCCTCGCCCAGGGGGTCCCCAGCTTGCTGAGCTCCTGGCTCCCGAAGCCGTTCGCCTGCTGCGGGCGCGTCCTCGGGCCTAGGGAGGGGCGGGTCGCCCTCCTGTCCTGCCCGTGTTAACCAGAGAAGACCCCTGGCCTGG
Organism: Pan troglodytes; assembly: GCF_028858775.2. NCBI lineage: Eukaryota > Metazoa > Chordata > Mammalia > Primates > Hominidae > Pan > Pan troglodytes. Next base: position 59,518,035 of record NC_072414.2, read on the forward strand.
GCAGTAAGCCAGGGGGCGTCAGGAAACGCCCCCTAGAAAGTGGCTCTGAAGTTGACACCCGTCCTACTGCATGGCAGGACTCATTCCCGTGAACATCACTTTGCAGCTGCGTTTATGTTGCAATAACTGGAACTACTCTTCTAAGTTTGTTTTCTTTGTATGAATTCCCGGCAAGTTCGTTTTACTAAAAGCACCAAAGGTTTTCACCAGACATAACAGCTTCCTGAGGTGCTAGGCCTAAAAGATTTTTAAAGATCTTTAATATTTGTATATTTTCATGGAGACGCCCTGAGGATGTTTACTGTCTATTTTCTTTTGGTTTAATGACAGAAGAGGGAGGTACGAACATGGACACTGGTGTATCTTTTATAGGTCAGGGGAAAACAGAAGGCCTCAAGATGTTTTGAACTTACTAATAGCTGGTATAAAATCAATCTAGATTTCAGTGATTCAAAATCTAGCCATGGAGCTGAATGAACCATGTTACCCAGCCAGGTTTTTAAAGCCAGGATTAAAACTAAACCCTGCGCAGCCGTACTACTAATACTATTACATAATCTGACCGTCCATTAAGGTTAAAAATAGTCTGTGTATTTGTGCTTATAATAACACATATGTCAGTCGTGGGCTTTTTGAGCCGTTACTCCACTGGACTGTCCTGTAAGGAGAAAATTGTTTAGCAACGTGTTATCCTTTAAAAATGCCTCTTACTATTTGGCTGATGGACTGTATAGAGCATGCCCACCACTTTGGAGGTTGGTTGAAGTTGAAGGGTGAGGTGACTTAGGAAATTCAATTCGAAATTATTTGGAAAGACTGGAGTGTTAACTAGATTCGAGAAGTGTAAGTTTATTTTAGCATTTTTCATAAGCAAGAAATCATTCTTCCCTAAAGAATAATAGGTTAGGAAAAGCATAACGGGAGAGTTATAGGTAAACCATGAGCCAAATGCCTTTTTTTCCTTTAAAGTCACATTTTTAGTGTTGACATTTTGTTTAAGAGCACCTTAATGATTAGGGGCCTCTCTTTTAGATTTAGATATTAAGACATCCAAAAAAAGTGGATACTCAGAACATTCCACACATAGAAAAGTAAAACCTTTTAAAGTTGAAAGAAACAACAGTTGTAGTGTTTTTTGTTTTGTTTCATTTATTAATGTGGGAGAGTGATTTAATGGTCTGTATGGTCTTTTGGACATTCTAAAAATCCTGCTAAAATGGGAGTAAGAGTTCTAAGTTAAGCAAAAAGGACAACTTTTTGCTCATGCATGCTTTAATACAAATTGGGATATACTGATAAAGGGAATTAAAAAATATTTTAAAGTGGTGAACACATCTGGTAACGTTTATTTTTAATTTTTGTCTGAAGGTAGAGGGGATGTGAATTAGATAATAGGTCCTTTCCTATTCTGTGAGGTACAATCGTCTCTCTGGATGATCAAGTACATATCCTATTAATATTATACTTAGGATTTTGTTCCTCTTCTTCCCTTCCAAATTCATTTTTCCATTTTGTAAATAATAAAGATTTCTGTTTACCCATTTGCTCCTTTTCTCCTCCGTCTTCCCTTCAATGGAAGCTGACATTTTACTGATGGTTTACCAGTCTAGGTATCCTGCTGAGAAGTAGATTGAGATTTAAGAAAAGCAACTTACCATTGGAATGAATGAGATTTACTGAGGAATTCTAATTTTTTAAAGTACTTAATTTGACAGTGGTTTACCTACTGTTCAGCTGACTCAAAGTGAATTATTATGCAAAGAACTGATTTGGAGGTTCTTTTGATGTTATATGTTTCAGATATAAATTTAATTTTTCAGAAAAAATTGAATTTTTCATAGAATCTTATAGACTTCAAAGCATATGTGCTACAAAGATTTTGTAATATATAAGTTATATAGGTGGCAAACCTTCCCATTTTGAGTATTAGTCTGACTGCATTAAATAAACAGACAGCAAGGGGAAAAAAATACAGAATTTCTGACTCAGATCATAACTCCATCTACTGTCAAACAGCATCACTGCTAATGGTTGCTGGTTATTTTTTAATAAGACATAATGTAGTTATTGAGCTAGTAATCTTTGATCAGCCCTTGATTTTAGCTGAAAATATATTGACCGTTTATTTCTGTATTTGTGATTTTTCAAAAGTATGAATTTTTTAAATCAATGTTAACTGAAAACTATGATAAATACTATAAAACAAAATTGTCAGTGTCACCAGGTATTCCTTAAATTTATATACTTAGCCTTGGTTTAAGAGGCCTATTTTATGTATTTTAGTCTCAGTATGCTTAGAAAATTAGTAATTGCTTCTAGAGCCTATTTTTTTTCTTCCTCACTGCATTGATTTTCAGCTTTGAAGTTGTGATATTGCATTTTAAATTTATTTTTTATTTCAACTACTCCCTATACTTCACTCTCATTTCTGCCTAGCTTGTTCATATTCTTCTTTTTCCACCTCCCACCCCTGAGCCACTTGCCTTTTTTTTTCTTTGCGGTTAAATGATTTATAAGTAGCTTTATTATTCTAGTTTTTGTGGATTTTTTTATGACATTCCCTTGAGGTATTCAGAGATTCTTTTGGACATTATCAGGGCAAAGAAGGTGATACACTATAAAAGGTTTCATGGGAGTTCCAGGGAACCCTGTGATGGTGACAAACTGTGACCCAGTATATTCCTAAAAATAGAGAGATGCCAGCCTGAATGGGCATTTTTTTCCCCTTCTCATTACCAGCTAGTGATGTGATGCTTCTCCTGATTAATCTCTGGCATCACAGTGGCTGGAATGAAGCTTCAGGGAGTAAGCACAAAGTGGTTCAGCAAACACACTCAAAAAGAGCTTAACACAGCAAATATATTCTTGCAGAAAAATAAGACAAAAATTTAGCAATATGATTAGTCCAGAGCATGTGTTGCTTTTTTGTTTTTTTGTTTTTTTTTTTTTTGAGGTGGAGTCTCCCTCTGTCGCCAGGCTGGAGTGCAGTGGTGTGATCTCGGCTCAGTGCAACCTCTGCCTCCTGGGCTCAAGCAATTCTCCTGCCTCAGCCTCCTGAGTGGCTGGGATTATAGGCATGCGCCATCACGCCCAGCTAATTTTGTATTTTTTGTAGAGACGGGGTTTCTCCATGTTGGTCAGGCTGGTCTCGAACTCCCAACCTCAGGTGATCCGCCTGCTTCGGCCTCCCAAAGTGCTGGGATTACAGGCGTGAGCCACAGTGCCCAGCCACTTTCTTTATTACTAGAAAGAAAGTGATTTTCCAAATGTACAGCTATCCTTTTAAAGTGTCACTTTCTGCCCATTTCCCACATAAGAGCATAAAATTAATGCTTGTCCAGAGCATACAGTGTTTATTGATTCATGTGCCTATGGTTTTATTACATATGTTTTTAATATGTTAGTAGTCATTGATTTTAAATAAGTACCTTTAAAAAGATAGGAATTGTGAAAGTTTGTTTTGTGCCAACAGTCTTATATGCATGTGAGTGCTTAATACATATCTCTGGATAGTGTGTTTAGTTTCATGTATCACAAATGGCAACTAATCTCAAATAAAGCAGCAAAATCTTATCAATTCCAAAGAAGAAACACATGTTGGAGTCTACTATATATCTATTTCAAATTGGTTGAAACGAGGTTGTTTTCAGATCAATTGAAAAAATGCTAATAATAGTTTTTTTTCTCATGCCTGTTGTACTGAAATCTTACTTGGAGTTAGGTTTTGCTTTAGATTTTAAAGACAGCTCTTTGACCCAGCTTCTTTTAAGTTGTACAAAAATTACTTCAACCATTAGTGTTACTACTAACTTAAAGAACAGTAATGTTGGCCGGGCGCGGTGGCTCACACCTGTAATCCCAGCACTTTCGGAGGCCTAGGCCCAGGATCACAAGGTCAAGAGATCGAGACCATCCTGGCCAACATGGTGAAACCCCATCTTTACTAAAAAAGTACAAAAATTATCTGAGCGTGGTGGCGCGCGCCTGTAGTCCCAGCTACTCAGGAGGCTGAGGCAGGAGAATCGCTTGAACCCTGGAGGCTGAGGTGGCAGCGAGCCAAGATTGCGCCACTGCACTCCAACCTGCCAACAGAGTGAGACTCCATCTCACAAACAAACAAACAAACAAACAGTAGTGTTAACTTAGTAATTTTAGCTCAAGGCTAATAATCAGGAGCATCTACAACTAAATTAATGAGTATTCTTCTCCATTTTCTTATTTATGAAAAGAATATAGCATTACTTCATGATTATTTGAGGGTAATGAATTTATGAAGTACTCGAATTAACATTTATACCCGCCTTGTCTATAGTATGAAAACCTCTGGACTCACGTGATTGCCATCATGTGCCACGTTGATGAAATTGAGCTCTTAGATAATCAGAGTCAATGTTGATTAATATTTTTATATTTTATCACATTGTAATTTGTTAACATTGCTGAAGAGTGTTAAACGTGGTCAGTAACTTGCATGATTAATAAGCATTGATGTTTATACATATTCGTTTGTTTTCTAGGTATTCCAACTTTATTATATGGACTTGGCTCCTGGTTATTTGCCAGAGTCACAGAGACTGTGCATACCAGTTATGGACCCATAACAGTTTATTTTCTCAATAAAGAAGATGAAGGTGCCATGTATTGAAAGTGTGCATCGAAGAACATAAATATCAGTGGATTTTCTCTGTGTATATGTGCAGTATTTATTTTTGATCCTTTAAAATAAAACTTTTGCAAATACTTTTTTCTTTCTACAGTATCTGCTTCTTTAAGATGAATCATTGCCCTCAAGAGGTGAAGCTTTTTATACATCGTTATATATTACATACTCTGTTTAGCTGATGTGAACTACAAACACATGAAGCTTCACACCATTTTTTCCCTAGAACTAGGTTAACCTACAGATAAAAAATGATTACAATGTAATAGATTCTATAGTTAATTAACAATTTAAATCAACTCTGAAGAGAAAATATAGATGCCCACACAAAAGAGAAGGGGGGAAAATCTTTTATGTAACAATGGAAAAAGAAGTAGAAGACATTAGGATGTATGATGGAAATATTACATCATTGGCAAATCCAAAATTGATGAGAATCTAATTGTAATCTCAAGTCTAAACCATTCAGCCGCCAGGATTGTAAATAGAAAGGTTTTAAAGGCCTTGTGCCATTTACCTGGAGGAGGGGTTGGAGTGTAATGTTGAAACTTCTTGTTGCTTAAAGAGTCCAAAACCATATCGTTTGTAAAATGTAATAATAACTGGTTAATATAAGTGTAGCAAGGTGAATGAAACTCAGACTTATTAAAAGTTAAAACAGCTTTCCTATAAAGCTGTAAGAACAATTAAGATCTTCTAGAAAGATGCAGAAAAATAAATTTGGTAACTGTTTATAAAAGCAATTAACTGAAATGGTACATATCCATAGACTTATTGGCAATAGGGAGTGGGCTGAAATTTTAAAGACCTAATGGCACTTTTGCATTTGAATTTTATTAACTTAATTGCATTTTTGAAAGCCAAGTCATTTAAAAAATATATCCTTGGGGTAGTCACAAAATACCCAGATGAATGGTAAATTTCAGACATTTGGAGTAATTTAGGGAGAACTAAGTAGAACTATTTAATTTCTAAACCAATGGGTGTTTAAGATTTATGATCTCTCCCATAATTACAAACATACATTATATATCATTTTATGTTAATGTGTTGCTGATACTGTGCAACACTTACACATTTTTGTAGCAAAACATTTTATAAAATTCAACATTTGGATGCTTATGTCAAGTCAGTAGAGAAAGTGAGTGGAAGTGACTGAGGTGAAGGCACCAGAATAATGAAGTAATACAAACTAGCTTCGTTAAAGGTAGTCATTTTAAATGATCTACAGAGTGAACTGTTCTTCAAATATATGTGGTGTTCACTTGTCTAAAAGCAATTCTAAGTAACACTTTAATCAAAGAAGTACTTATGCCAATATATTTAGTCCAGAAGAATATACTTGACACTAGTTAAATGAATGGCTTACACAAAGGAGATAGTGTTACATTAAGCTTCATTAATAATAAAACAACTGACTATTAGCATTTTGCGGGGAAGGCTAGAACTGATTTCCTCTGTAATGGGCAAAGTTAAATAACTATAGCTCATAAGTTATAAGTCAAATACAGCTCATTCATTGCTGCTGGTCTTGTCAATAGTGGCTGTAAAGGTTTGGTCCCAACACAAGGCTGATAAAATGGTTTTTAATTACCAGACTATAAATACAGCTTTTCAGTAGAGTTGTACCTCTTTTCACACTGGCCTGTTTGATTTCTGATAATTTGTACTGCTGACTCTGCTTACCTGTTTTTCAATAGCTATAGTCAGTGTGACTTCTTGCCCATATGTGATAGGTAAGTGTCCTTGGAGAACATCTTTGACAAACTACCCTATTGATCTCTGTAATTCTCTGCTGCTTGCAGCATTAAACAGGGCCTTGATTTCTTGTCTGATGTGCTCACTGTATAACAATTAAGTAAATGTGATATTTTCTTGTATTACATGAAAATCAATAGACCTCTTGCTCTTACGGAGTTGATCATGGTGAAGGATGAACTCAACAATGGGTAAAGGCGTGGTTTAAAATTTAAATATCATTCATTGGATTTATTAAGTCTTGTAAACTTGTAGTCTGAAAACAATACTTCCCATTGAACAGCAATGGTTTAAGTTTTTTCTTTAAAGCTGCATATTACACCAAAGTATTATGGCCTGAAAGGGAGAAAGTATAAATGTGTTAAGTCAGGAGACTGAGTCTATTTTTAGTATTGGTGCTGTCTTACTTTTTGACCTCAGGCTAATAACTCTCCTCCTTTGTGTCTTAGTTTTTCCACCTGTAATCTGAGAAGAACGAAACAAGAGACATTTCTACCCGAAAATGTACATCAATTTTACTTTTGTCTCTGCAAAAGCTCTGTTTTTATAATCCACATTCTTCTGCTCCATTATACTTAAAGGACTTCATTAATTAAAAAATTTCAAAAATAAGGTGATAGAGAAGGAGAGATGCATTGATGGCACATGCCCACTAACCCTGAAGTGGCATATGGGGCGCTGAAGAGGCCCTTCTCTTCTGCATATCAGTAGTTTTCTTAATTGGTGAAACCACTGATTAGCTTTTCTGTCATATTTCTTTGATAGGATTTTTGTCTGTGATCCAACCAAAACTGTTTTAATAAAGGTGTACTTTTAGTACAAAACCTTGCATCTCTTCTATTGTTATTTCTATACAAATGAATTATCACGTATTGGAATAAATTTCTAGGCAAATTTCTAGGCAAAATTCTTAGTTCCTGTGTAAGTTGTGAGCCACTATAAAGATGCAGTAACCTATTTGGGAGCATGAGAGAGGCTGCTAATACAAAAATCTCTATTTTCTTAGTGTTGGTGTCCTAAAATGCCAAATTGTAGAAACAGTTATAGTTTACCACACATTTTGGGGCATTAATATTTTTCTAACATTGACTTCCATAAAAATTAAAACTTTTCTTTTTGAGAAGGAGTTTCAGTCTTGTTGTCTAGGCTGAAGTGCAATGGTGCGACCTTGGCTCACTGCAACCTCCACCTCCCAGGTCCAAGCGATTCTCCTGTCTCAGCCTCCTGAGTAGCTGGGATTACAGGTATGCACCACCACGCCGGCTAATTTTGTATTTTCTGTACAGACGGTTTCACCATGTTGGTCAGGCTGGTCTTGAACTCCTGATCTCAGGTGATCCGCCGGCCTCGGCCTCCCAAAGTGCTGGGATTACAGGCATGAGCCACCAGGCCTAGCTGAAACATTTGTAATTATTAAAACCGTGTATCTTTTAAAGTACATTTTACTTCATGTCATTTATATTCGCCCAAAACTGTAAGCACAGAACATCTATAGTTCTTCATGAAATATCTTCTAACTCTGTTAAAGAATGATGTTTGAATAAGTAGGATGACATAAAAGGCAAAGATCTTGGTTTCACTGCACTGAAAAGCTAATGTAGATAACAGAAACCTTATCCTAAAGCTAGTGGATTAAGTATCTACTGTTACTCAGACAATAATGACATTTGGGGGCATCTTAACCTAAACAAGTACTTAGCATTACATCTCACCTGGGTCAACAGTCTAGAGTATCAGAGTTAAACTCTGTTACTGTAAATTAATGGAAAATGTAACTGCACTTTGCTGAAAGATCAATGTCCAATAAAGACTGCACGATCAAATCTTGTTGCAATGATTGAGGTCTTTAATCGCCTTTCAAAGATAAGGTGGTAATCAACACAGCTTTAACTGATCTTTTTTACTAGTTCAATTACATGCTAATGACTAGTGCCAAGTCAGAATCTTTACGTATTAAATCTTATGTTAGTAATGAAAAATTACTTAAGCTACACAATCAATAGAACACAAATCTGAATTACTATATTTCACTTTCATATCATTTTCTGTGCTTGACAAATGTTTCACCAGGGCTTTCCCAACAATAAGAAGTGTTATTAGTAGTGACCACAGTCCACAGAGTAGTTTTCTAATATAAATTGGAGATCAGATGTGGAATTTTTTTCTCTTTTAATGAAAATGTGGCTAAAACAGTTTCCACAAACACAAGCTTGGCCATTAAAAAAAAAAAAAAAAAAAGGTGGCCGGTCGTGGTGGCTCATGCCTGTAATCCCAGCACTTTCGGAGGCCAAGGTGGGCAGATCATGAGGTTAGGAGATTGAGACCATCCTGGCTAACACGGTGAAACCCCATCTCTACTAAAAATAAAAAATAAAAAAATTAGCCGGGCATGGTGGCAGACACCTGTAGTCCCAGCTACTCAGGAGGCTGAGGCAGGAGAATGGCGTGAACTTGGCGGAGCTTGCAGTGAGCTGCAATCGCGCCACTGCACTCCAGCCTGGGCAACAGAGTGAGACTGTCTCAAAAAAAAAAAAAAAAAAGGCAAAACCACAATTACTTTTGCACCAACCTACAATATTTCAGAAAAGGATAAAGGCAGATGACAAAAGAAAAAATAGACAAATACAACTTCATCAAAATGTAAAATGTTTGTCTTCAAAGGTCTCTATTAAGAAAATGAAAGACAACCCACAGAATGGGAGAAAATATGTACAAATCATGTATCTGATAAGAGACTTATATCCAGAATACATAAATAACTCTTAAAGCTCAACAACCCAATTGAAAATTTGATTTGAACACATATTTCTCCAAGAAGATATATAAATGGCTAACAAGCACATGAAAAGATGTTCAACTAATCATTAGGAAAATGCAAAGCAAACCCACAACGAGATACCACTTCATATCCACTAGGATGACTGTGATCAAAAAGACAATAGTAAGTGTGGATGAGAATGTGGAGAAAGTGAAAAACTCCTGCATGGCTGGAGGAAATGTAAATTGGTGCAGCTGCTTTGGAAAAGTTTGGCAGCTGCTCAAAATATTAAATACGGAATTACTATATGACCCAGCAATTCTGCTCCTAGGTATAGACCCTAGGGAACTGAAAACATATGTCCACACAAAAACTTGTACACGATTGTTCATATCAGCATTATTCATACTAGCAAAAAGTGGAAACAAAAATATTCATCAGTTGAACAGATAACGTAGCACAGTGACACAATGGAATATTACTCATTCAAAAAAGGGATGAAATACTGATACAAGCTATAGCAATGATGAAGCTTAAAAATATTACACTAAGTGAAATAAGCCAGTCGTAAAAGATCTCATAAAATTCCATTTATATGAAGTGTTCAGAATAGGCAAATCTACAGAGACAGAAAGTAGATTAGTGGTTGCCTAGGGCTGAAGAGGTTGGGGAGAAATGGGGGAGTCACCACTAAGGGGCATGGAGTTTCTTTTGCTGCTGATGAAACTGTTCTAAAATTGATTGTGATATGGTTGCCCAATTCTGATTGTGATATGGTTGCCCAATTCTGATATCGTTGCCCAATTCTGACTATACGCAAACCACTGAATTGTACACTTTAAATGAAAGAAGTGTATGGCATGGGAATTATATCTTAATAAGGCTAAGATTATTAAAGAGAAGAGGACAGGCTGGGCACAGTTGCTCACACCTGTAATCCCAACACTTTGGGAGGCTGAGGCGGGTGGATCGCCTGAGGTTAGGAGTTCGAGACCAGCCTGGCTAACATGGTGAAACCCTATTTCTACTAAAAATACAAAAAATTAGCCGGGCATGGTGGCACATGCCTGTAATCCCAGCTACTCTGGAGGCTGAGGCAGGAGAATCACTTGAACCTGGGAGCCGGAGGTTTCAGTGAGCCGAGATCATGCCATTGCACTCCAGCTTGGGCAACAACAGTGAAACTCCATCTCAAAAAAAAAAAAAAAGAAGAGGACAATGCACAATTAGTGTTTAATTGGTACAGAGTTTGGGTTCTGCAATATGCAAAATGTTCTGTAGATGGATGGTATTGACGGTTGTAGAATAACATCAATGTACATACAACCATTGAATGGTACAGTTAATGGGAGGTTGAGGCAGGAGGATCACTTGTGCCCAAGAGTTCAAAGGCTGCGATGTGGCATGATTGTGCCTGTTAACAGCCACTGCACTCCAGCCTGGGCAACACAGCAAGACCTTGTCTCTAAAAAGAAGAAAAAAAAAAAGGTTAAGATGGTAAATATTATGTATATGTATTTTACCACAATTAAAAACAATTTTTAAAAATTAGTAAAGGATTCAGTGTGAGTATGATAAAATATGACTGCAGGAGGTTAAAAAATATTAGAGATTAAAATAGTTAAAGCATGTTGACATCATTTTGTATGTTGCAGTCTTAGAATTTAACAAATTTTAATTATGAAACCTAGTTTTATGAAATTTCATTTGGGATCATTTTTAGTAGCATTATGAAAAGGATACATTTGGTTCAAGATTATTTAAGATAAGACCAACGTAAGGCACGTAAAGTGTTAGTAAATGAAAATATCCTTTCTTAGATCCTAGTTGCTGGATAAAGAATATCAGCTACTACTAGTAAGTGGTTTTATGTAGTATTGCTTATGGCTATTTTAGTTGCACTTATATCATTTTAAATACAGTTTATGAACATTGTACTACTCCATTATATTATTAATTTATCTTCAATGATATTTATAGTATCAATTTAAAAGCTGTAAAACTTCATGAAAAGTAGCTTAAACAAGGATTTTGATAAACAAAAGCTTTCAGTTTTAAAAGCAAATCATGGAAACAACTTCTTAAAGAAGATTTGAAGTTTTTGTTGTTGCTGTTGATAGAATTATGAACCTTATAAACTCAGTATTTTTTAGTTAACCTAAATACATAAATCTATTTGAATTCATCTTATGAAAAGAGATATGTCACTAGATATATGATCATTATATGCTTTAGTGATTCATGGACCTTGTTACATACATGCTTTGTAATGTATGAATTATTTAGGAAGAAAAATCACAATAATTTTGTTGTTACTCAAAAATTTATGGGTTAGCAGAAACAATTACGCAGCCCCTGAAGCTGGTATGTTAAGGTAACATCATTAACACTACGTAGTATAATTTTTTTAGTACTTATTTGACATAACCTTTACTGCTTCTGCGAGAATATATCAGTAATTTTATAACAATCTGTCTGTAAACAGAACATTGAATTTATTAACCACAAAGTGATTCATTTTACTCTATTTTCATATTAGTTCATAATTTAAAATCAGACTTAAAAAGTTGTCTACTCAAACCCTAAAGGAAGAATAAAAATATACAAAATAAAAAATTAATACTCTAGCAAATAGATATAAATGTAAAACTCCACTTAAAGTGGATATTTTTATTTCAGAAGATATAGATGTGTAAGAACTAGATGAAAATAGATACTTTTGTTACCTTTTTACACATTGTATCAAGACCCTTGCTATGAGATGACCACCAAAATTTTAGTTTCTTATGTTTTCAAATCTCTAAATTTACAATATGAAGGAAGCAAGAATTTGAAAGTTTGAATAAAAATCTAAATAGTGTAACTTAATTTTAGATCACATTTCAAAATCAACAGTCATTTATTCATCCAAGAAATACTTTTGCCTTGACGGTGTTGAAGGCACTTGTCAATGTTGCCTTGACAGTGTGGAAATCCTAGTAACTTTCCCTGCCAACAAAATCTAGCAGTTCTAAATCTATTTACAGAGTCCATTCAAGCCATACTGAAAAGACTGCTGTCCACAACTGGGTGAGAACCATGTGTTATGAAGTTTTCTTTCCAGCACTTGTCATATAATAAAGGCTCAATGTTTAATAAATATGTGATGATTCAAAATTAAAAGGAAAACTTGCCTTTGTTTTTAATAGCTTTTTAAAAAACAGGATACTTTAATTGGAGATCATATGGATTCTTTACAAGAACAGCAATAAGTTTTGAAATATTATCTCAGATGTAATGAATTAACTATGTATGCTGAAAGATAAGAGATTGTAATCTTGTTGAATTTCCTTTTGAGGTATTTCAAATGGTGCCACCTGTTTTCTCATACAATAATTTTGCTATTTTAAAATCAAATTTAGAATGATGTGTAGAAGTAAATGAAGTGAAACATGAAACAGAAAGTCCTAGAATCAGTTAGACTTACTCTTTTAAAACAGAACTAGAAGTAATGTGTTAGTAACTAGAAGACAAAAAGAGTGTTTTAATCCTCAGAAAATGGAATGGGTTACCTCCTGAGACAGTGAGTCTTCTGTTGTTGGAGCTGTTCAGAAGCTACATGTCAATTCCTTAGTGAGATGGGTAGGGGGCGGGTAAAATTCTTGAATGGGAAGGGGATTAGATTGGTGATTTTTTAAGTCCCCTTTAACTCAGAAATTTTATAATCATTGCTGCATGTCTGTCTGGTTCCCAACCATGCTATTTAGTTTGGTACTTACCGCTTTTCCAGTATATGTGGAATACAAAGAACCCTGCTTTGAAGAGAAAAGATATGGTTTCAGTTCTTGCTCTACCACTGCTGGTGGAGTAACTTTGAGAAAAATTAGAGCTTTCTAAGTCTTAATGTCTTCATGTATACAATAAGAAATGTATCTAACACTTACACAGCATTTACTTGTGCCAGGTCCTCATCTAAGGACCTGGCACATATGAACTCACTTAATCCTCTCATAACGACCCCATGAATTAGGTACAGTTTTTATGTTTATTCTTCAGTTGTGGAAACCAAAGGGTCTTGCCCAAGGCCACGCATGGTAAGTGTTCTTCCCGTCTGTCTACAGAGTCCACATTCTCAGACTCTCCTCTACACTTGTCGTAAGATGCACAAGATAATTTTGTCAGACAATGGATGCGGAAGTGCTTTGTTATTATGATTACGACTACATATAAAGAAAGTAATATAGATAAGTTTAAACAACAAGAAGAGAGAAAAAATAAAGTTTAAGTGATTTGTAGGAACACCAGTCTACTCTACTGAAAGAAAAACGTGCGGCCGGGCGCGGTGGCTCACGCCTGTAATCCCAACACTTTGGGAGGCCGAGGTGGGCGGATTACGAGGTTAGGAGATCGAGACCATCCTGGCTAACACAGTGAAACCCCGTCTCTACTAAAAAATACAAAAAAATTAGCTGGGCATGGTGGTGACGGGCGCCTGTAGTCCCAGCTACTTGGGAGGCTGAGGCAGGAGAATGGCGTGAACCCGGGAGGCAGAGCTTGCAGTGAGCCTAGATCGCGCCACTGCATGCCAGCCTGGGCGACAGAGCAAGACTCCATCTCAAAAAAAAAAAGAAGAAGAAGAAAGAAAAATGTGTTATGTAGAAATTATGTCTAATAAAATTTTAAATTAATAAATTAATTCATTTTAGAGTATTTAAAATCCACAGGCTTAGCATATAGTGGTGGTCCATGAATGACCTGTGGAACTGTAATTTCTGCCTCTGTGTGAGTGTACTTTCATTTCCATTCCTGCCGAAACAGAACAGGGCAACTCTCCTGTTACACTCTTGGGAGTTTGTGTTCATTTTTTGTCTGTCTCTTCATAGCCTTTAAAAAAAATTAAAAGGGCTGGGGGCAGTGGCTGACCCCTGTAATCCCAGCACTTTGGGAGGCCGAGGCAGGCGGATCACTTGAAGTCAGGAGTTCCAGACCAGCCTGGCCAATATGGTAAAAACCCATCTCTACTAAAAATACAAAAATTAGCCAGAGGTGATGGTGTATGCCTGTAATCCCAGCTACTCAGGAGGCTGAGGCACGAGAATCACTTGAACCTGTGAGCCGGAGGTTGCAGTGAGCAGAGATTGTGCCACTGCATTCCAGCTTGGATGACAGAGTGAGACTCCGTCTCAAAATTAATAGATATCACGCAACATGAGAATAATTATGTTTATTGTTTTGTTATTGCTATTATACATTATTTTTTCAATCAAAATTTCAAAGACATTGCTGGTGTGTAGAAGGGCAACTTTTTTTTTTTTTTTTGAGACAGGGTGTCACTCTGTCACCCAGGCTGGAGTGCAGTAGTGCAATCATAGCTCACCGTAACCTTGACCTCCCAGGCTCAGGCAGTCCTCCCACCTCACCCTCCTGAGTAGCTGAGACTACAGGCATGTGCCACCATGCCTGGGTAATTTTTGTTTTTTTTGTAGAGACAGGGTTTCACCATGTTGCCCAGGCTGGTCTCGAACCTCTAGGCTTAAGCGATTGGTCTGCCTCGGCCTCCCAAAGTGCTGGGATTACAGGTGTGAGTCACTGCACCTGGCTTATATTCTTTTAAATCAAGATTAATCGACATATATTGGAGTGTCATCTGCAAGGGCCCATACTGGGTGCTGAAGGAGACAGGTGAATTTCCTCTTTTTTTTTTTTTTTTTTTTTTTTTTTTTTTTTTTTGAGATGGAGTCTCGCTCTGTTGCCCAGGCTGGACTGCAGTGGCATGATTTCGGCTTACTGCAATGTCCGCCTCCCGGGTTCAAGTGATTCTCATGCCTCAGCCTCCCGAGTAGCTGGGACTACAGTTGCATGCCACCACGCCTGGCAAATTTTTTGTATTTTTAGTAGAGATGGGGTTTTACCATGTTAGCCAGGATGGTTTCGATCTCCTGACCTTGTGATCCACCTGCCTCGCCCTCCCAAAGTGCTGGGATTACAGGCGTGAGCCACCATGACCGGCCAGGTGAATTTCTTAAACATAGGAGGCAATCAATATTTTAAATAAAATGTACTGTTTAATGGGAGTCTATAATTGTTACTGTGGCAGTCTTGGTAGTGGTGGTGGTGGAAAGGCAAGGGGGCAAGTGATTGATGTTCAAGGCAGGCAGGGGATGCAACATGCAATGGAAGTTGCATTCCTATTACTCAACCTACTCTGCGTTCAAAACTCCCTGTTCAGTCAGCAAATATTATTAAAGTGCCCACTACATTCCAGATACTCTCTTAGGTACTAGGGATATGGAAGTGAATAAAACACACAATTTCATCCCTTCATGAGTAAAACATGTGGTATGTTAAATAGTGATAAATGGGCAGGGTGTAGTGGTTCACGCCTGTAATCCCAGCACTTTGAGAGACATGCAGATCACTTGAGCCCAGGAATTCAAGACCAACTTGGCCAACATGGTGAAACCCCGTCTCTACTAAAAATACAAAAACAAAAAAAATAGCTGGGCATGGTGGTGCACGCCTGTGGTCCTAGCTACTCAGGGAGTCGAGGTGGGAGGATCGCTTGAGCCCAGGTGGTGGAGGTTGCATTGAGCTGAGATCACACCACTGCACTCCAGCCTGGGTGACAGAGCCAGACCCTGTCTCAAAAACAGAAAGAAAAAAAAAATAGCAATCAGTGCCAGGAGAAAAACACTAGGGAAGAGGA
This sequence comes from Pan troglodytes, assembly GCF_028858775.2. NCBI lineage: Eukaryota > Metazoa > Chordata > Mammalia > Primates > Hominidae > Pan > Pan troglodytes. Next base: position 59,533,896 of record NC_072414.2, read on the forward strand.
TTAGGAATTGTGCATGCCTTCATGCTTGTATCTATGGGTTTGAGGATGGCCTGCAATCTCGATAATGTGCCAAGGGAGAGCCTCAGCAAGAAGGTGACCTTTGAGTCAAGACCTACAGAATGTGAGGTAATGACCCATGCAGATATCTAGGTTAAGAGCAATCCAAGCAGAGGAAATGGCAAATGCAAAGGCCCTGAGGTGGGATGCGGGACATGTTCAAGGCACAGTGAGGAGGAGGCTGGTAGGAGTGAGGGAGATTAGTAGGAAATGAAGTTTGAGAGTTTAGATGGGATGAGGGGCAGAATGTGTAGAGTTTTGTAGGCCAAGAAAAGGATTTTGGCCTTTTTCCTGCACAAGATAAGAAGCTGTTTGGAGAGTTTTAGTCAAACAAGTGACTTGATCTAACTGTGGCAACTGGGTAGATAACACTGTTGGTAGTAGGGGCAAGGGCGAAAACAGAAGATGAAAGAATAGTTTGGACTGGGGTAGTAGCAGTGAAGGTGGTGAGAAAGGCTCAGATTCTGGATTAAGGATTCGATACTGGGATCAGGGTAATAAGAGATGAAAGAAAACCTCTCTGAATTTATAACAGCAAAATGTAATTTTCCTCCTTAAAAAAATAAATCACAACAACAAAACAACCCTATTAAAATGGGCAAAAAAAAAAAAAAAGCCAGGTGCGGTGGCTTATGCCTGTAATCCCAGCACTTTGGGAGGCCGAGGTGGGCAGATCGCCTGAGGTCAGGAGTTCAAGATCAGCTTGGCCAACATGGTGAAACCCCATCTTTACTAAAAATACAAAAATTAGCTGGGTGTGGTAGTTCACGCCTGTAGTCCCAGCTACTCGAGAGGCTGAGGGAGGAGAATCCCTTGAACCTGGGAGGCGGACGTTGCAGTGAGCTGAGATCGTGCCTCTGTACTCCAGTTTGGGAGACAGAGCAAGACTCTGTCTCAAAAATAAATAAATAAATACATAAAATGGGCAAAAAACTTCAATAGGTATTTCTCCAAAGAAGATATACAAATGAGCAACAAGAATAGGTAAAGATGTTCAACATCACTAATCATTAGAGAAATACAAATTAAAACTACAGTAAGATATCACATTATACCCAACAGGATAGCTACTATAAACAAATATAGAAAATAACCAGTGGTGGTGAAAACATGGAGAAATTGGAACTCTTATGCACTTTTGGTGAGAATGTAAAATGGTACAGCCACTATGGAAAACAGTATGGTGATTCCTCAAAAAATTAAACATAGAAAATATGATCCAGCAATTCCACTTTTGAGTATACATCCCAAAAAGTCGAAAGGAGAGACAGGAACAGATATTTGTACCCCCATGTTCATATCAGCATTATTCACAATAGCCAAAAGGTGGAAACAACTTAAATGTTCATTGATAGATGAATGGATACACACAATGTGTTATATACACACAACAGAATTTTGTTCAGCTTTGAAAAGGAAGGAAATGGCCAGGGGTGGTGGCTCATGCCTGTAACCCCAGCACTTTGGGAGGCCAAGGTGGGTGGATCACCTGAGGTCAGGAGATCGAGACCAATCTGGCCAACATGGTGAAACCCTGTCTCTACTAAAAATACAAAAATTAGCCTTGTGTGGTGGTGGGCACCTGTAATCCCAGCTACTTGGGAGGCTGAAGTGGGAGAATTGCTTGAACCCAGGAGGTGGAGCCTAGATCATGCCACTGCACTCCAGTGTTGATGACACAGCAAGAGTACATCTTAAAAAAAAAAAAAAAAAGTAAGGAAATGCTGACACATGTTACAACATGATGGACCCTGAAGGCATTATACCAAGTGAAATAAGCCAGTCACAAAAAGGCAGATACTGGATGATTCTATTTATATGAGGTATCTAGAGTAGTCAAATTCATAGAAATAGAAAGTTGATTGGTGGTTGCCAGGGGCTGGAGGGAAGGGGAAGTGGGCAGTTGTTTAATGAATATAGAGTTTCAGTTTTGCAAGATGAAAATCTGGAGATTGGCTGTACAACAGGATGAATGAATGTATGTAACACTACTGATCTGCACACTTCAAAATGAGTACAATGGTAAATTTTATGTGTATTTTATCACAATGAAAAAAAATCACTAGACATCTAACTTTTCAGTAATGTGTCTATTTTCAGTTATATTTGCCAGTTAACTGAAGCCAATATAGGCCAGTTTTCATATTCCTTAGTGTTATCACACTGGTGCACTCACTGTTTTACCATTTTCCCTTCTGATTTCATTCTTCTGCTAGCATTTACTACTATCTAACATATATTTTACTCATTTGTCTGTGTTCCCCATCAGAATATAACTTCATGAGGGGAGGGATTTTCTATTACACTTAGTGAAAAGTAAATCCCTCAAGTAGGAACACTACAAGTAAGCACAGTTTTTTTTTTTTACAGTAAATTTGCTTAATGGCTAGTAAACTATCTCAGCCAGTACCTGAGTGACTATTCTGACTTGTATCATTTAAAAAGAAAAAAGGCCTGGCGCGCTGTCTCACGCCTGTATTCCTAGCACTTTGGGAGGCCGAGACGGGTGGATCACTTGAGGTCAGGAGTTCCAGACCAGCCTGGCCAACATGGTGAAACCTCGTCTCTACTAAAAGTACAACAATTAGCTGGGCGTGGTGGCACATACCTATAGTCCTAGTTACTTGGGAGGCTGAGGCAGGAGAATCGCTTGAACCTGGGAGGTGGAGGTTGCAATGAGTCGAGACTGCGCCAGTGCACTACAGTCTGGGTGACAGAGTAAGACTCCGTCTCAAAATAAATAAATAAAATAAAATAAAATGAAAAAAAGTACTAAATGCAAACTTCTTAAGATCATATGCAACTTCGATGTTAAATACTAAATATTCCTTAAATTTAGACAGTAGTTTATTCAATTTGGTAAAGATCAAAAAGTTATATTTTGTCATTTATGATATCAAGTGGAATGTATTATCAGTGATTATGATGCTTCTCGCAATGAGAGTTATAACTTTCTGGAAAAATCCTTGCTCAAATCATCAAAGTTAAGATTTCTTACTACATAAAGGCTATGAAGAGCTGACGTGTAATTATATTGGCTCTGCAAATATTGGAACAGAAATATGAGTTTGCCATTAGTGTAAGAAAAGCTTCAGAATATGTATGCAAATTTGGCAAATTGAGTTGGTTTTCCCCACGGTACTTCGAATAAAAGAGACATTTTAACAAATCACAGGTTCATAGAAAATCTCTAGTTTCGTGGTCTATTTTCTAAAATAATAGGAAATGAACTTTTAATAAAAGTACATGAGGACTTTTGATGAACGGTTTATTTTTCACAGAAGTGAAGTGCAGGTGAAAAGGGGAAATTCCTAGAATATCTGAAGGATCTGACTAAATGAATTTCTACCTAAGCTATTGATTTACAGTAACTTAAAATGTGATAATTTATCTCCTACAATGGCCTTTCAAATTAAATATAAAAGTAACTCAGAGTAAAGTATGCAGAAAAAATTTTGGTATTGTAACTGAAAATGACCAACATTAATTTTTTTCTCTCACATTAATCAAGCACCTTACTGTTAGAAGGGAAACTGACACGCCTCCTCAACCGAGTTTATACAAAATTCAACCCCAGAAAGTAAAGCCAATTCGTGCACCTTCATAAGAAAGAGATAAAGGACGAACCTACACGTTACAATTTGTAAAGAAACTTCTGTAGAGGCACCATCGTTCTACAACCTTATGCACTTTAAAATCTGAGGTAACAAGGCATTTGAAGATAACCAAGGTTGGCCGGGCGCGGTGGCTCACACCTGTAATCCCCCCAGCACTTTGGGAGGCTGAGGTGGGCGGATCACGAGGTCAGGAGTTTGAGACCAGCCTGGCCAACATAGTGAAACCCAGTCTCTACTGAAAATACAAAAATGAGCGGGCACGGATGGCGCGCGCCTGTAGTTCCAGTTACTCGGCAGGGGTTGGGGGCTGGTGGGGGTGGTAGTGCTGAGGCAGGAGAATCGCTTGAATCCGGGAGGCTGAGGTTGTGGTGAGTAGAGGTCGCGCCGTTGCACTCCAGCCTGGGCGACGGAGCGAGACTCCGTCTCAAAAAAAAAAAAAAGATAACCAAAGTTTATTGCTACTTCCGTGATATCACCAACTGCGTAAGCAGTGCTATTTAGTTGAAAATACATGGACTAGACCGAATATTTCTGCAACAGTTTAATAAGAGGCGATGATGTGACTACTGCAGCTGTCCCCAGGCAATTAAACTCTTCGGCGAATTTCTTTACTATTGCTTTTGAACAGGGAACTGTTTGCTATTTTAGGGCACTCGTGCGGTAAAGAACTTCACTGAAAAATGCAAATATGTTTTGCTAATGTAGGAGAAAGATGATGATCCTCTGAACCTGTGACTTGGAAGGGGGGATAAAAAAGAACTATTTCTTGAGTTCTTGCTTTGCTCTTGCTGATTCGATGCACACAACCCCACGAACATTCAGATTCATGGCTTGACAAAGTGGGGATAACCGGGAGCTGCAGCCCCGTCTTTGAAGCTTTTGTAAAGACAAACGGTCTGCAATGTTAAGCCTTAAATTGGCTTTTGGCGGACTCCAGCCTTTTACCCTTCGTTTGGTAGATGTTTTCACCTCGCTGTCATTAAGCAGGGTCAGGAAATGGAAGGGCCGTGACCGGGTCGCCGCGGGCGCTCTGTGGGCGATGAGGGTCTCCTGAGCGAGCAAGACCAGTCTCTCCCCGACTCGCCACGCGCCACGCGCCGCGCGCCGGTTCCTCGGCTTCCCACGCCGGGGGCGCGTCTTCCTGGGAGCTGCTGCCCTTTTCCAACATGGCGCCGCGGGAGGCGGGTCCCGCTCGTCGGCTCCCGGGGTTCCGGCGCCGCGCGTTTTGGTTCCGGAGTAACAGTGTCGCCGCCGCCTTCCTCCTCCTCCTCTCGCCGCTACCGCCGTCGCCGCCGCCGCCGGTCCGCGCGGCCTCGGGTGGCCGGAGCTCAGCCTGCGCGCGCCGCGCCCTGTGTCTCCGGGTGGGGCAGAAGACTCGCCCCTTGAACCTCCCGCGGGGACTCTCCGTGGTGTGGCGGCCCTGGGGCTCTTTCTTAATAGCCCCGGACTGAGTCCCCTCCAGTCGAGGACCCTCTCCTAGTCCACTGACGAGCGGTGGACACCTGCCGCTGTATCTCCCCCAAACCGAGTCCTTGCCCTGCTGCCTCCTCATACCCACACGGCGGCAGAGACCTTCACCATAGCGTTCGCTCAACTCCAGAACCTTCCGACCTCCGCTAGTTCCTGCGGGCCTCTGCCCGCTTCCCGGTGCACCCTCCCCGGGAGACACCTCAGACCCCCGACAGCCTGGGCAGGCTCGGTGCCTGCGGGTGCGTTCCTGATCACCCCTCCCCTCTTCCCTCCCCCTCATCCTCCATTCCCTTGTTTTCACCCTCTGTCCTCTGCCCCTCACTCCCCTTGTCACCTCTTGGAGCCCCCTCCTAACCAGCGGCCAGTGGGTTTCCCCTACCCCAGGATGTGAGCCTCTTTAACCTGTAATGCTGTGGCTAGCCCTTGGCCCCTTTCCTGCCATGGAGAACCAGGTGCTGGTAATTCGCATCAAGATCCCAAATAGTGGCGCGGTGGACTGGACAGTGCACTCCGGGCCGCAGTTACTCTTCAGGGATGTGCTGGTGAGTGGTAATCTCAGTGTCCGGATGCCAGCAAGGGGGACTCAGGGACTTGAGTAGTCAGCACCTTGACCACTGGTGACCTGAGCCAGTGGCAATGGCTACTGTTGGCTTCCTGTGGAGGCAGTTTTATTGCTTCAGGCACAGCATTGATAAATTGCAACCACTAAAACCTGGCAAATGTCTAGGACCCTGGGGAGATAGATCAATCTGACTGAACCCCTGCCCTCAGAGAGCTCATGGCCCGGGCTGGGACACACATACAGACACAACCACGCAAATGCAAACTGATGAATCTAGAAGAGAGGTTTTTTCCCCCCAAGTGTTTCGGGGAATGTCCCTGGACAGATTCCAGCCTTGTTTTTCTGCTGAGTTCTCTGAACTTGGTGACCAGCTGAGAAAGGGAAAAAGGACAACTTTAACTTACCATGTTTGAGCACACTGTTTAATTAATTTATTTTGAGACAGGGCCTCACTCTGTCGCTCAGGCTGCAGTGCTGTGGCACGATCTCGGCTCACTGCAGCCTCTGCCTCCTGGGCTCAAGCGATTCTCCTACCTCAGCCTCCCAAGTAGCTGGCACATGCCATCACACCTGGATAATTTTTGTATCTTGTAGAGACGAGGTATTGCCATGTTGCCCAGGCTGGTCTTGAACTCCTGCGATTTGCTTGCCTCGGCCTTCCCAAAGTGCTGAGATTACAGGTGTGAGTTACTGTGCCCAGCCTGAGCAAACTTAAAGCATCATTGAATGTAAGACATTTTACTTAGAAAAAAATGCTAACCATGACAGTATGACACATCATCCGTTATTAAAATGAGTCCAGTTTCAGAGATGGTAAAAGCAAGGGAAAATGTGCATCTTAGAATTGGTGATATTTTACATTCAGATTTTTCAGAATATATTTCAAATAAAATGATGGAATTTTAGAGCAGAGTGTAACACTGTAGGTGGCCTGTTCAGCTGATGTTTCTTTTTTGCAGATAGTTACTGAGGAGCAGTGAGGTGAAATGGCTTTTCCAAAGCTGTGAGCTCCTGAGTGGGAGAGTCAGTACCAGAACTAAAATTTTGTTTCATTGACTTAGTAGGTTTCTTTCCCTACATGTTGCAGCCACTTCTAATCTTCCTGGTATTCATTTGAGATAGACAGGGTGCCTTGTGCCCATTCTACATGCAGAATAACTGAGGCATGGAAGACAGAAGCGGACATTCCGAAAAGCACATCACTACCTGCAAGTTAAGAGTGGGCAAGGTGGCAGGATCTTGGGAAGAGGAAGATTTGTGATGTGATTTTTCATTGTCTTGGGTAACTTAATCAAAATTTGATTTCTATAACTTCATTTTGAGTTCTAGATGTTACTGACTGCCCAGGCCATGCAGATTTTTGGGTGCCTTGACCAGGAGCTTTCCATATTGTGCATCAAATGCCATCCTTCTCTTTGTATCCAGAGTTCTCCACACAGTCATGCACATACAGATTTCCCCTCATGATAAGGCCCAGGCTCCTTCATGTGGTCCTCTGGGCACATCTGGATTGGCCCCTGTCTGCCTGGCACCTGTGTCATCTCTCTTCACGGCCCCATAAACTTCTGTGCCTCACTTATATAGGTTGATTTTCATTTCTCCCAGGTGTCCAGGCTGTCTGCACTCTGCTCTTCACCGGTCAATTCCCACCTGTCCTTCCAAGCCAAGTTGTGCTTTTTCTCTGTGTCATTCTTGGTTATGTGCCCCACCTCTGTGTCGTCACAGCTTTGTGTGGGTCCCCCAGCAAAGCACATGTTTGATCATGATTCTTTGTCTCCTCCACTAGATGGTAAACTTCTGGAGGAGATAGGTATGTTTGTTTTTGTTTCTTCATAGGACCCCAAAATACTTGTTTAAGAAGGGAGCTTAAAAGAGGATGCATGCAATTATGGTTCTGTGGACAGAACACTAGGTTTAGAGTCAAGGAATTTGGGTTTAATTGCAAGCTGTCCCACTGACTAGGCAAGTCAGTCTACCTCTCTGAGCCTTAGTTTCCTTATTTGTAAAACAGGGAAACTTGTACCTTCCTCAAAGACTTGGAAAGATTATGTGAGAGTGTGACTGTGATGAGAAAGACGGGCTTTCTCTTACTCATTTAAAACAATGGAAGGTTGATTATTATGTGATTATATTATTTGGTTATGTGATTATTTCAAGAATAGCCCAGTGTTTAAGACCACAAACTTTGGAGCCAGGTTGTTTAACTTGCAAGTTGTACTACTGGGGCAAGTATCTTCTGTATCTCAGTTTCTTTATTTGTGAAAAAAAAGTTGGGGAGGGGTGAAAGTAATGCCTACCTCCTAGAGTTCTGAGGACTCCTTGAGTTGATACATGTAAAGCACTCAGAACAACTTAGCACATAGTAAGCACTCCATTAGTGTTGTTATTATTGATGGGATTGTTATTATAAGGGATTGGACTTGGGTCTTCTGTTTCTTGAGCATCTCTAAGTTGTACCTGGCTCAAGGCTGACTGGCTTAACAGGAAACACGAGTGGCCCCACCACTAGAGCTCAGCATGCCAGGTGTCTGCACACTTTTGGCTAGGTAAGCCCAGGTGGAGCATGTTTTGTCAGAAAGGCCTGACGAAGAACCTGTGGCAGTGGGTGTTCAGTGCTGTCTCCTAGTGCTCCATTTTAGCAAATGTTCAAGCCCAGATCATGGCAGACTCCTGTGATCTGTTCTCCAGGTTTACTTCATCTCTTCATCAAGAAAAGGCAAGAACCAAGAGACACGTCAGCATCTCTGGCTTGGAACCTTAAACTTTAAAGTCATGTGGAACCTGGAAGAATCCCCTCATCTAATTCAGACTCATTTCGAATGAAGAGGCATGAACCCCACAGGGGGAAAATACCTTGCTAAAGCCACCCAGCTAATTTTTGGCAGAACCTGACACAGATGCCAGAAGCAGGTTGTAGTCACCGAGTCAGCCATAACTGAGTGTCTCGGACCTGAAGTCAGCAGTTGAGGGCTCCAGTCACTGTGCATCAAATAGCTGGGAGACCCTGGGCAAGTCAGTCGGTCTCTCTGGGCCTTGTCTTTTGTCTGAATCATCAGGGACTGGCTGAAGTATGGAGGCCGACCTGACCCTCAAAGGTAGAGACATTTGGGTCTTCTGTTTTGCAGCTTTCTGTGTTTCTCTTTTTCCCTGTAGACTGAGTTCCTAGTTTTGGGAAAACTATACAAGAGGTCTGGTTAGTGTGTGATGAGAGAGAATGCCCAACCCTCTCCCCTCTTCTTTTTGTATTCTGTGGTCTCCAAGCTCAGATTTCCCCTCATCTATAAGACTACTGGGCCAGGAGTGGTGGCTTAGGCCTGTAATGCCAACACTTTGGGAGGCCGAGGTGGGTGGATCGCTTGAACTCAGGAGTTCGAGACCAGCCTGGGCAACATGGCAAAACCCCATCTCTACAAAAAATGCAAAAATTAGTGGGGACTTGGTGACACTCACCTGTGGTCCCAGCTATTAGGGAGGCTGAGGTGGGAGAATCTCTTGAACCCAGAGGTCGAGGCTATAGGGAGCTGTGATTGCACCACTGCACTCTAGCTTGGGTCACAGAGCGAGACCCTATCTCAAAAAAGAAGAAAACACACACACACACACACACACACACACACACACACACACACAGATTTCTGTCTAAACTGAGTCTGTGATTTTTTCCTTTCTCCTGAGTTACCAAATACTATTGGCTGTTTATGTCTTTTGTTTGGTGCTTATACTCTAAGTGTTTTATATTACTAGTCTTTCAGGTTTGTCTTTATCTCTGTAACCAGTTTATAATCTTCCTAAAGTCAAGGATCAAGTTTTATTGTCCTGTAGCCTACAGCTTTGTGATCTTTATGCTCGTGGCATGTTGTAGATGCTCAATGATGTTTTGGATCTGTCAGATATTTGTCTGATTTATTGAAAGGAAGAAGAAAAGTATCAAAAAATAGTCATCATCAAAATATGTAAACTTCGGTTTTCTTTTTTCTTTTTTTTTTTTTTTTGAGACAGAGTCTCGCTTTGTTGCCCAGGCTGGAATGCAGTGGCGTGATCTCGGCTCACTGCAACCTCTGCCTCCCAGGTTCAGGTGATTCTCCTGCTTTAGCCTCCTGAGCAGCTGGGATTACAGGTACACACCACACATCCAGCTAATTTTGTTGTATTTTTAGTGGAGACAGGGTTTCACCATGTTGGCCAGGCTGGTCTTGAACTCCTGACCTCAAGTGATCCACCCACTTCGGCCCCTGAAGTGCTGGGATTATAGGTGTGAGCCACTGCGCCCATCCCGGTTTTCTTTTGAAACCTTCTTTAGGTTAGTTAGGTACATGTTATATTGTCAAGAGCAGAAGAAGGCCGCTTGGAAATAAGTCACTTTAGCTGGAAAATGTATATAAAATCATCAAATGTACCCTGCTTTAAAATGACTAGTAGATATTACTGATGTTTAAACTTCTTACCTCTTTGTCATTATGATTGCCCCACTTTATTTGCTTTAAAGAACAAAATGGTTGGTTGTGTTCACATGATTCTCTCACTCAAGTTTGCTTTGTTCTTTCTCCCTTTTCCTCGTATCAGATGAGGAGCATGTGCAGTGCCTTGTTTATGTCGATGGGCTAAGGCATGCCATTGCCACTGAGCAGGTTTTCAGGTGGTTGTTAGAACTCTGCACTTTGATGGGGTCTGCTATTCCTAAGTAGGAAGGAGCCTAAATTAGTTTGCTAACACTATAGAGGTACAGTTCACATCTCAAGATCGGAGTTTCCTGGAAATAACTGGTGATAACCTAGACTTAGAGAGTTGGGGATGAAGCAGTTGTTTTCCCCTCGTTTTTTTAAACCTACACTGGCTAGAATGGGTGTTCAATAAATACTGCTGAAGGATGAAGTCAGTGAGTGAATCACCATCCTCCACTGATTGTAGGGTGCTGGAATTTCAAAGTTTATTATGAAGTAAGCTTTGTAATATTCCAGTTATTGGTGTTTTGTTTTATTTATTTGACACTAATATGGCACTTGCCATGTGCTAGACACTCTTCTGAGTACTTTACAAATACTAACTCATTTGTTAGGTACAGCTAAGATCTGATATTACACATGAGGAAAGTGAGGCACAGAGAGATTTTGTGCACTCAGCTGTGCCAGAGAGCTAGCATCCAGCCGTAGCTGTTTGGCTGCAATTTCATGTTTTCAGGCTTTCCACTGGATTGCCTGTGTGCTTTATTTTGTACTCCCTTTACAGTTTCCTGTCAATAAATACTTTCTAACTATGAGAGTGTAGAAATAATTTTTTAACACTAAAATCTTTTATAGATGCTTCCTCAAAAAGTTGATGTTTCATTTGTGAGGAGTAGACTCAGAAAAAAAAAAATCTCTTTTGGCTGTAATGAGCAGGGACTGCCTAAGATAGTCCTCTTTGATCAGTTTTATATGCACAGATTTATTTTTGAAAAAAAAAAAAGTACTATAGAGGCAAGACTATTATGCAAATTGCCACTGCAGCAAAAGCTTCTAAAGAATTGCCTTTAGAAGGAAGTTGCAGCCACTCTGCTAAGTGCCCTGCTTGGAAAGGCTGTGGGCTCCCTGCTGAGAAATACTGCGAGTGGCTTTGTCAGCCGGCTGCCTGGTGCCAGTTCTGGTGCAGCCTGGGAGGGACACTGTGGCAGAGCTCCTGGAGAGAAATGAGGTTTGCAGGCCATTGGAGTTGGACTGGACATGATGGAGGGTCACTTTCCCCAGAGCTTAGGTGTTCTGTGCTTATTCAATTAAGCTATCTCAGTATACTAATTTTCATGTGTTTTCAATTTTATAGATTTATTTAAGCATTGATGTCAGATTATATACCCTTTTTAGATTTTTGTTGTAGGCTAGATTAACTTTATTTCGGTGTCATTAAGTATGTTTTCTGTTGCTTAAGAGTAAAGGTTGATAAGAACTGTTTGTGTTAAATGTGGCATAATGGGTTTATATCATCACGGAAACTTGGGTGTTGAACTCCTACCATGATGAGTGCGAGGCACAGTGTTGCTTGTTGTATATCAGGAACTACATTTGTTGAATGTCTTCAATGTGCTAGGTCTAAGCTTATGTTTATTAGATTAATTTTTAAGCTACATCTATAAGTATTACCAGACCCATTTTGGAGGGTAATCAAATTGAAGCTCAGAGAGGTTAGGTGATTTTTTTCCCAGAGATTCAGACCTACGTCAGTCTGACTCTCAAAACCCCTTTCTCTTTCAACTGTAGTATATTCCACAGCCTCCCATAGAAGAAACCAAGTTTTTGTAAATACATGACGGTTTATTTGTATATAGACTGTTGAACTGAGAATAAAATATGTTATTAATAAAATGTGGAAAAGATTTCTTAAATATTTTTCTTCCTGGAATAGAGCTTTAAACTCTGGGTTTACGTTGCTGGGCTAAGTGTGATTATGAGCTAATGTTTTTATAGTTTATGCTAACGTTTCAAAAATCTTTCCCAGGTTCTCATATTTCCTGTAGGATTTGCCACATGTTAGCAATAAAGAAGATGGCTAATTGTGTTTCTTTATTCTTTCTTTGTTTAGGATGTGATAGGCCAGGTTCTGCCTGAAGCAACAACTACAGCATTTGAATGTAAGTCTGGCTTGTATACTTTCTTGACTATTCCTTTCTGCAGTCATTTTTTAAAGGGTTTATGGGTGGCATTACTTTAGAAACTGACAAAAACAGATTATTTATGACCATCTTATGGTACATTTAAATATTTATAAATTGATACAAGTTTAATGATGATACTGAACTGAGTAATATTTTCTTATTTAATCATATCTTGGGTGAGCATATTTCTACAATATAGCTTTAATTACCAGCATGACCTTTATCTGCTCTTGCTCCTGATTGTAATAATATTGCGGGACAAAATGAAACGTGTAAACTACCTGTAGGCCAATGATTATTGATTAAGAGATTTTAATCCATTGCTGCTTTAAAACATAGCAAGAAAGTAGAGCTTTTACCATGAGCATTACATGGAATAATTCTGTTTTAGTGGGGCTTGGCAGGGATGCTAGATGGTGACAGGAACACTTCAGGTCTTTAGTCCTTCCTTTTTCCCCACAGTTGGCCTGGGGACAGGGCCAGGGTGACTTGGGGACTAGAAAACTGTTTTGTCATGAACCAGGTCATTGCAGAGGACATCATGGAATGAGTCATGCTACGATGAGATAGTCAGTAGCATAAGGGCCCAGATACTGAGAGGGATGAAGTAAGAACTGTAGTTTTTTTTTTTTAAATGAGGGCTACTTTTTTCTTTTCTTTTTCTTTTTTTTTTTTTTTTTTTTTTTGCCACAGACTCTCACTGTGTTGCCCAGGCTGGAGGGCAGTGGTGCGATCTCAGCTCACTGCAACCTCTGCCTCCTGGGTTCAAGCAGTTCTCATGCCTCAGCCTCCTGAGTAGCTGAGATTACAGGTGTGCGCCACCATGCCCAAGTAATCTGTGTATTTTTAGTAGAGACAGGGTTTTGCCATGTTGGCCAGGCTGGTCTTGAACTCCTGACCTCAAGTGATCCACCCACCTCAGCCTCCCAAAGTGCTGGGATTATAAGTGTGAGCCACTGTACCTGGCCAGAGGGTCACTTCTTAATGTAGAAAAATTTCAGTTTTTCCACAATAGGATACTTTTTTGTTTCTGTTTTTTATGAAGATGGTTACTTACAGAGAATACAATGAGTATTTCCTTTTTGGAGGATAATTTGGCATTTCTTATCAACATATAAAATGTGCAAAACCTTTGACTTAGCAGATCCACTGTCAGGAAGCAGTTCAACAGAAATAGCTACACATGTGTTGAATGCCTGTCAAACAAAGTGTTCATTGTGAGATCATGATGATGATTATTGTTATTTTTAGAGACAGGATCTTGCCTTGGTGCCCAGACTGGAATGCTGTGGCATGATAGCTCACTGTAACCTTGAACTCCTGGGCTTACACAATCCTCCCACCTCAGCCTCCCAAGTAACTGGGACTACATGCATGCACCACTATGCTTGACTAATTTTTAAATTTTATGTGGAGATGGGGTCTTGCTATGTTGTCCAGGCTAGTCTTGAACTCCTTGCCTCAAGTGAGCCTCCTGCCTTGACCTCCCTAAGTGTTGGGATTATAGATGTGAGCCACTGTGCCTGGCCCATTGTGGGATTATTTATTTATTTTGGAGATAGGGTCTCACTCTTTTGCCCAAGCTGGAGTGCAGTAGTGAGATCACAGCTTGCTGTAGCCTTGACCTCCTGGCTCAGGCTTGTGGGATTATTTTCAATAGCAAAAAATTAGAGATAAACTAAATGCCTATTATAATGGATTAATAAATTACTATTTATCTGTAATTCAAAGCATTCAACAGTAACTAAAAAGAATGAGTTAGGATTTTTTACATTTGTACGGAAAGATATCTGTGAAATATTGTTGAATAAACAAATAATGCATATAGTATGATCCCATTTTGTAAACTATCCAACCACGCTTCCCCGACTTTATGTGTGTATTGAAAGATAGGATCTGAAGAGTGCCTACTACAGTACTTTCCAGTGACTTACCCTGGAAAGTGGACTTGGGGCCTGAGGCTTGGGTTGGTGGGGGCGGGAGGGGGTGGATGAATGAGCACACTTTTTACTTTGTATGTTTCTCTATTTTTTGAACATTTTTTGACAATCATTGCCTGTTTTTAAAAGCTATAATGAGTAGAACTCAATGTAATTAGCATTTTATTAGTCACATTGAACTCTGTACTATAGAAAAATAGTACATCTGTCTGAAATACATACTAGTGTTGCAAACTTTATTCAGACTCTTTGCAGTAACTCCTTGAGGGTTCCATGGGTTTCATGGACAGTCTGATAGTTAACATTCGGAGTACTTACTGTTGACAGATGCTTTGCTAAGAGCATTCCATGGGTTATCTTATTTCTTTTAACCATCACAAGATCCCCACGAAGTACTCGTTATTTTTTTGAGACAGAGTATTGCTCTGTTGCCCAGGCTGGAGTGCAGTGACATGATGATACTCACTGCAGCCTTAAATTCCTGGGCTCAAGTGATCTTCCTGCCTCAGCCTCCCGAGTAGCTGGGACTACAGGCACCCACCTCCACACCTAGCTAATTAAAAAAATTTTTTTGTAGAAACGGGGTCTTGCTGTGTTGCTCAGGCTGGTCTTGAACTCCTGGCCTCAAGTGATAGTCCTATCTTGGCCTTTCAAAGTGCTGGGATTACAAGTGTGAGCCACTGTACCCACTAAGTACTTAAAAGGACGTTATTAGCTCTGTTTTTTGGTTGAGGAAAGGAAATCTTTAAGCAACTTGCTGAAAGTCTTGCAGCTGTTAAGTGGTAAAGTGGAATTTCTGGAGTAGTTTCCAGAGTGTATATTCTCAACCACTGTACTGACTTGTTTTGAGAGTTGTCATAATTATTGAAATCATATATTCTGGTTGTTCTTAAGCATGGTAAAAAGAAGTTTACTTTGTACTTTTTACTTGCTTTTCGGGTCCCCAAAGTGGCTTGATGTGCCTGTGCCTGCCTCATTGGCTTCCAGTTAGGGTTCATAATAATAATAATACTGATTATTTTAACTATCATTCATTGATAGCTTGCTCTGTGCCAGGCAGTGTACTAGATGACTTGCCTAAATTGTTAGTAATCTTTATACTGAGTCTGTGAAATAGGAAAATTATACCTGTGAGGAAACTGAAGCTCAGAGGCCTGAAATGATTGCTGAATGTGATTGCTTGGAAGGGTGAAGCCCAGGTTCAAACACACATCTTTTTGACTATAAAACTTGCACTCTTTATCCCCAAGTGTGTCAAAAGCCTGTTAAGTGTAAATATAGATAAACCTCTACTACTCCAGGTTTACATTCTGTGATATCATGCTCTTTGTTTTGCCCCATCAATGGCAGCAGCTCTGTGCCCATCTGCATGTGGGCCAGTTTTAAATGAAAAACAATAAATACAAAACACACCCACAGACAAAATAATGACAGTTCTTAGTTTTTTTTGTGTTTGGATTATCATGTACTTTCCACTATAGACTTGAAATCCTAGGCTGGCTTTTTTCATGATTATTTTGTGGTGACTTTTTTTTCTGAACCAAAAATCCGAACCAATAAATGGAATCTATGTTTAAGAAATAGTTGAGAAGATATAGCTTATAAGGAATTTTGGAAATATTTCAGTGGCTTATGGGTATAATGGAACAACCCTCGAATAAATACAACTTTAATAATTAAAGAAATACTTATAGTAATACGTTTTTGGTTTTTTGAAATGGTCTGGCTCTGTCACCCAGGCTGGAGAGTGCAGTGGTGCGATCTCAGCTCACTGCAACCTCTGCCTCCCAGACTCAAGCAATCCTCCCACCTCAGCCTCCTGAGTAGCTGGGACTACAGGTGCATGCCACTACACTCGCTAACTTTTGTATATTTTGTAGAGACGGGCTTTGGCCATGTTGCCCAACCTGGTCTTGAACTCCTGGGCTCAAGCAATCCACGCTCCTCAGCCTCTCAAAGTGTTGGGATTACAGGTGTGAGCCACCGCACCTGGCCTTATAGTAATACATTTAATACTGAAAATATACCTAACACTAATTGATATCT
This sequence comes from Pan troglodytes, assembly GCF_028858775.2. Taxonomy (NCBI): domain Eukaryota; kingdom Metazoa; phylum Chordata; class Mammalia; order Primates; family Hominidae; genus Pan; species Pan troglodytes. The sequence goes on from NC_072414.2 coordinate 59,550,213, forward strand.
TATATAAAAGAAATGGTGTTATAGTTAGTGATATGAATTAAGCAACAAGAGATAGGGTAGCTGTCAAATGTACCTGTTTTGTATAAATGTAGAGAAAAAGATTTGAGTGAGTGGAAAAGAGGGGAAAGGTCAGGTAATGTTACAGATTCTCCAGTTCTGAGAAATGGCGTCTCTTCAATGAAACCTCTGGTGATTCCAGATGGCATTAATCTCTCTGCACCTTTACTAGAGCAGGGAACCCCTTCAGCCTGCCTTCTGGTGTGTGTGTGCATGTTAACTTCCCTCATTACATTTTGAGTCACTTAGTGATAGGTACGATGTTTTATTCCACTCTTTCTCTCTTCTTAGTAATGAGCTTGCTGCCTTAGAGGAACACACTTGTTGAATGAGTGGAACATTATGTGTGTCCATATTCAAATGAAAATTATAAAATGTATACGGTCTAAATCTAAATGAGTAATTTGCGTTTTTGGATTATTTGTGTTATAGCCTGAGCATGGGATATAATTGGTTGGTGGTGGACAGTTCAGGCCTCCAAATCAAATTCCCACATTTGACTGACCCAAGGGGGTCAAGCCTGAGGAGCTGTATTCTTTCTGATTTCTTTTTCTGGGCATGGTGTTTCCAAGGGGAGTTAGGGCTGGGTGAGGAGAGGGACATCTGTCTGCAGAACTCACCTTTTGGTCCTAAACCTTGTTTTCTTATTAAAAGGACCTCTTTTAGGTCCTTATTCTCCCTTACATCTAGAGCTCACAGTTCTACAGGCTGTACAAGCATGGCACTAGCATCTGCTTGCATTCTGCTGAGGAAGCTTTTACTTATGGCAGAAAGTGAAGGGGCAGCAGGTGTGTCACATGGCAAGAGAGAGTGGAGGAGGTGCCAGGCTCCTTCAACCAACCAGTTTCTCACATGAACCAACAGAGTGAGAACCCACTACCACAGAGAGGGCACTGAGTCATTCATGGGGGATCCACCCCCACGACCAAAACACCTCCTTCCAGGCCCCGCCTGCAACATTGGGGATCACTTTTCAACATGAGATTTGGAGGGGACAAATATTCAAACCATATCATTGTGGAAATAAATTTGTAAGATAAATTCTTAGAGTTGGAACTACTGAGACAAAGAATACCCGTATTTAAATTTCAATATCTATTACTGTGTTTGCTCACCAAAAGGTAGAACCAATCTACACTCACACCAACAAGGTATGAGAAGGCCCATTTCCCTCCAACCCCATCAACTCTGGATATTAGCAAACCTTTTAGTCAATGTCAGTTTGATAGGTGAAAATATTACTATGTTACTGTTTTATTTTATATTTTTAAAATTGTAAATGAGCTTGAATATCTTCTCATTTGTATTTGGCTATTTGTATTTAATTTCCTTTTTTTTTTTGAGACGCAGTCTCACTCTGTCGCCCAGGCTGGAGTGCAGTGGTGTGATCTCGGCTCACTGCAACCTCCACCTCAGGGGTTCAAGCAATTCTCCTGCCTCAGCCTCCCAAGTAGCTAGGACTACAGGCATGCGCCACCACACCCGGCTAATTTTTTTGTATTTTTAGTAGATACGGGGTTTCACCATGTTGACCAGACTGGTCTCAAACTCCTGACCTCAGGTGATCTGCCCGTCTCAGCCTCCCAAAATGCTAGGATTACAGGCATGAGCCACTGTACCTGGCCAGCTATTTGTATTTCATTTCTATAAACTATTTGTCGTCTTTGCCTGTTTTTCTATTTGGTTATTTATCTTTTTCTAATTGATTTAAGGGTTTTCCAATATTAAGGCTGGCCCTTTGTCTCGTGTGTTACAAATGTTTTTGTTCAGCTTATTGCTCTTTTCGGTTTGTTCTGGTCTTCTTATTCTCTCTTCTTTTTCCCGTAGAGAAGTTTAAAATTTTTACATGGTCAAACTTACTTATTTTCCTTTGTAACTTCTGGGTTTATGTCATGCTTAGAAAGGTCTTCTACAGTCCAGGATATTGAAGAAACATTCATTGATATTCTTTTTTCCTTCTACTTTAATGAGGTTAGACACACACACACAGTTATTTATATAAATTTGTATGTGTCGTATTGTGGGTTTTTATAAAAAGCATGTATTTTTATTACAAAGTTCAGAATTTGTTTATTTTTCCTTTTTTTTTCTTTTTTTTTTTTTTTGAGATGGAGTCTTGCTCTGTCGCCCAGGCTGGAGTGCAATGGCATGATCTCAGCTCACTGCAACCTCTGCCTCCTGGATTCAAGTGATTCTCCTGCCTCAGCCTCCCTAGTAGCTGGGATTACAGGTGCCCACCACCATGCCCGGCTAATTTTTGTATTTTTTAGTAGAGACAGGGTTTCACCATGTTGGTCAGGCTGGTCTCGAACTCCTGACCTCAGGTAATCCACCCGCCTCGGCCTCCCAAAGTGCTGGCATTACAGGTGTCAGCCACTGCTCCCAGCCCTTGTTTTTCTTAATTCTTGCACCATCTTCAGTTTATTTTGGTGAAATAAATCAGGTGGGGATCCAACTTTATTTTTCAAGCAGATAGTTGATTCCACACCAGTTATGGAATAGTTTTTCTTTTCCCAGATGTGAGAACCTTTCTGAGATGAAGGTAAACTCCATAACCATAAAAAATCCTGTGTGTTTGCATTTCTGGGTCCTACATATGCTCTAAGAGCTTGACATTCATATAGGCCCAGAGACCCCTGCTGATTTTCAGAGTTTCATTAGCAGATTAATGAGTACACCAACACATGAGGTGATAAAAATCAACCATGCCCACTAATGCATTTCCTGTGCATATCTGTTACTTGTGTTCCTCTGCCAGCATTTTCTCTAGAGAAGTAACTGCTATAAAATGACTGTTGGATTGGTGTTCCTGGACAGTAAAATCTCACTGGTGACTTGAAACATGAATTTTAAGTCCATGTAGACAAATGCTGTCTTAAACCTATAAAAACCATGTGGTTTCACTTTTCCATTACACTCATGTATTCTAATCTGTAGCTCTCAGAAGTATCTTCACACTTGTCAAACCGTGTGTCTGAGTTTGGTTCAGAAAACATGGTTATAGGATAAATATTTATTGAATTTGTGCCTTTCTTCAACCCCATTTTATACTCTCTCGTTATTGCACAGAATCATTTTCAGCTGTTTTATGAACTGCTGGAAGATTATTTTGTATTTAGGGTGGAAATCTTTAGACCAACACATTATGTCTCATTTTAAATTTGGCATAGTATGACCATTTAAAGCTAAATTGCAATTCCAGAAGTTGTAAATTCTCAGAGTATAGGAAACAACTATAGCTGATAACTGGAGTGACACCTGTAGGAGATACTCTTATGTTCAGCTAGCCATGACAATCTTGTTAAGAATAGTTGGGTAGGAGCCTCTTTTTGCTTCAGAGAAGAGTCTAAATCATAAAATATTTGGAAGAAATGAAGTTTCATTTCCTTAAACTATTGTATATGTAAAAAGATAAAGGGTCATTTTTAAGTAAAACTAGGTAAGTTAGTGAAAAATGGTCACAATAAACCTACACTGAGCCTGAAAATTATTTAACATGTAAGAGTTAATTATGCATCCTAGAATTTGGGGCAAAATAAGAGAGCTTTAATTTGTTGAAATTTTGGCTGGAAATATTACTGATGCAAAAAGTCCAAATCCCTTTTAGTCTTATGAGAGTAGTCATTTCTTATTAATAGTCTTGCTAATTTGTATGAAAATTAAGAAGTTTGAGTCCTTTACTCAAACACCAGACTAGTTGTTCCTTAAGGTCAGTGGACAGTGCAGCTTATTTTTGAATCCCTACCATAATGGTACCTGGCACATAATAGGCACTCTATGTGTGTTTCTGGAATGCATGGATGGTTGAAGAGTGAAGTAGTAAGGATAAGCTTTCTATATCCCATTCGTCAGCAAGTCCTGTTGGCTCTATCTTCAAATTTATCCAGCATGTGATGACTTCTTAAAACCTCAGCTTGGTTTAGGCCACCATCATCTCTCACCGGGATTAGGACAGTGGCCTCCAAACTGGTCTCCCTGTTCTACTTTTGCCTCTATACAGCCTCTTTTCCACATGGCAGCCAGAGTGATTCTTTTAGAAGTCAGGTGACACCACCACGCTCACAACCCTCCAGTGATTTCCATCTCACTCCAAAGTAAAAGACCAAGTCCTTAAAATGCCCTACAAGGCTCTGCATTTTCGCATCTGGCCTCAACCTGTCCCACCATTATTTCTCTGAACCCGTGTGTTTCTCCCCCCACCTCTCATTCTGTTCTAGCCACTCTGGCTTCCTTTCTGTCTGTCAAACATGCCAGGCATTCCTCTGACCCAGGGCCTTTGTATTAGCTGCTCCCTCTGCCTGGAACAGTCTTTCCCCAGATATAAGCAAGGCCCACTCCCTCACCTCCTTCAGTCTCTTTCCACTAGAGTGTATGTTCCATGAGGGCAGGATTTTGTTTGTTTTTTCTTTTTTCACTGTTACTGTCCCAGTGCCCAGAACAGTGCCCACCACATAGTGGGTACTTTTATTTGCTGGAAGGAGGAAGAAAGCAAAGAAGTAAGGAAGGAATCAGGAAGAGGGAAGCAAGAAGCTAAATTAAAACTCATGGATATGAAGATGTGGCCATGGAAAGTGTAGCCTCTGGTCCTGCCCACATCATTAACTCCGTGCCTGAGAAGGGCTTTAAACATGACATCTTTTCTGGTAGTTTCCTGTTGATGTCTTTCTAACTTCTATAATTATGTTTTCATTTCTTTTCTCTTACCTGGGAAAAGTGCCTTTGCAGTAGTTCTAATTGCCACCTGGCACAGAAGGAGTGTGACAAATGACATATAATATATTGCCTTAACTTTCTGTAGCTCTTTGTAGAAGCTAGATTGTTTCTCTTGAAAGCCTTCTTGAGCCCCTGTCACTGCAGTGGGTGCTGTTTGGCTGAGAGCTCCCTGGAGTCTGCTGTTTGTCTGCTGTTTACTCAGTAGGCCATTCTGACCGCCCCTTACCTGAGGTTGCCTCTCCTCTCTATTGGGCCTTTATGTTTCTCTTCTTGGTTTTTCTTTTGGATTGCGTGTTGCCTCAAATAAAATTGCTAACAACATATGGCCTGTTATGATTCTCTTTTCCCAAACTCTGCCATTTTGTATATTTGTGACACACTGCAGATTTTGTGAAGATTGCTTCATAATATTTGTTTACCATCTGCTGCACTCTATTTGGTATCTTGCTAGGATTTTTTTCCTCCATTTTAAGTGACATTAACAAAATCTAGCCAGTACATAGGCTTTCTGGTTCTACTTTTGCTTCCCTAATGTGCTGGAAAATCATATTACTATGCTCCAGGCAACTAGAGAAGCCTGGAATTCTCATTGTGAACCAATGTATCAGATCTGTCTGCTCCCCTACCCCCACCCCTTTTCTTGGTCATATCCGGTAACGCTTTTTTGGTCAGATGGCAAAGAACCTCCATGTATAAGATAGAAAAAGCTCAAATTATTTTCTTGCTTCTTAGTACCACTACTTTCTAGTGTTGTTCTCTAACATATTTGTACCTCTGAAACTTTGTGGCAGTTTAGTAAGTTTTTATGATTTATGGTTCCAGCTAGTGTAATTTTTATAGCTTATCCAGTTTGATAGGCAGCTAGCCTGAGTCTTGGCTAGATGGGCTGTATATATCCAAATTTTTGTTCAGAAAAGTATTTTAGGCTACTGTCATAGTAATTTGCTTAGTATGTATTTCTGCTTTCTTACCCTTCACTAACTTTTCGAAGCTGTCAATTCACTGTCTTTAGAGAGAAGTGCATTTTTGCTTTACAGGTTAAGGTGAGTGGTTTGCTCTTGGGCTGCCATCAAGGGGTCAGAGACAGCTCAGCTTTTGCCTTTTGGCTGGAGCCACCAGTCTTCTCATGGGTATGGTTACTTTTCTAACTCAGTTTCCTCTTGGACAAAAACAAGGAGTCTTTAATAAAACGACTAAGCATAGATATTAAAGAGCAAATCAGACAGTCTCCCAAAGAGCAGTTTGTAAAGAAAACCAATACCTATATAAAGCTAGGTATCCTATTAACCCACAACAACTATTCATCAGTATGCCATATAAGCCTGATTTTATCCCCAGCCTTTATTAGAATGCCTCTTTCAACTTATCTGAAATCTTCTTTTGGAGTCAGACCCCCTAAGGGGAGAGTTCCAACATTTTATCACTGGGTTGATGTCAAAAGCTATTCTAGCCTTTTGGCTTCAGTTTTCTGTCCACTTAAGCAAATGCTCTTGTAATGTTTCATAGCTACTTTTTATGCAACTTCTCTTCAAGAAATTATTCTGGTAGCTGACTTCTTTCACAGATCTTTTTCTTCTGAAATAATCCCTCAAGAGATTTCTTAGAAATTTAGAATTCCAAAATATTTTGGTTTAAGTAGCCTTAAAGATTCAAGCTCTAGCTTTGAGAAGTTGAAGAACTCTCCTTTTGTTCTTGATTGTGATTTAAATGATTTTTCTGTAATCGGTGCCCCCCCCCTTTTTAAAATAAATTATAAGAAGGGTTTTCACTCGTTTTACCAAAATATAAGCACTTGCCCATCCTATGTGAACAATACCTTATTCAGGTCTTGGGTATATTGAAATTCAAATATAAGCAGTCTCTTTTTAACCATAATCTCTATAGCTAGCTTAGTTGCAGAAATGAGATTTATTTAAAAAAACTACTTTATTCAGGCTGGAATTTGTTTTTATGCCAAGTTCAGAACTTCATAAAGAACAAATCAGTTTAGCCTACATTTAAAGAGAATTTGACCTGGTTTTAAAGCAAAAATGTAAAGTGCTTTCATGTGTGGTGATATGTAACATTATATCATTTATACTTTGTTTTTTCCTGTCTCCTGCATTTTTAAGAAAACTTTCAACTTAACCTTGAAAATATTAGTTTCTAGAACTTATATATAGACAGACTCCTTTCTTCTCTTTCTACAGCTAGAATGGCATTTCTCCCCCAATTTGGCTCTAGAGATTCTGTATCTAAAGCGAATGAAAGAATCTTTATGTGTGTAACATCTCTCAGGACTGTGCCTTCTTCATTACTGAAAGTGACCAGTGTATGCCCTTTACTCTGAAAACAGGCAACTCTTGATAGCAGAATACTGGTAGTGACTCTCCTAGATTTAGACAGTGTGATCTTGATGATACCGATTCCCACTGAGTTGGGGAACTCTGCAGCAGTGAACCAGGATCCAGAAACAAGTGCTTGAAAAGAAAACAAGTGCTTGGAAAGAGTGAGAGCTATGGGTCACTGAACAGGACTGGTCCAAGTGCCGGTTTCGATCATGCTATCAGATTGCTGTTGGCCACTGAAGAGATAAAGGGAGAAAGTATTTTGCTTGAAATTAGGCTAATTGTGAAAGAACACAAGCTTCCTCCTAGGGTCCCCGTAGCCTAGTCACCAAGCAGGGGGATATCCTTGGAACTACAGCCGGACAGGAGGGAAGACCCACTGACTTGTGGTAGGGGAAGATCCCTGTGTTGAACTGAACTCCCTCTGTACTTTCAGTAAGCATCCCCTGACCATGTTGGGCAAGCTTATTCTCTTCATGATGAGAGATTTGTCTGAGGTTCTCCAGGCTTGGGATCAGAACAGTCTTTCTATATGATCAAATCAGCAATTATATGCCCAAGAGTGAACAAAAATAATAATTCCGATTGTTAACACCAGAACTGAGGCATCCTGCTGAGAGCCTGCCCCTTCCAAGTTGTCCCCTTGGGAGGCTCTGTACGTTGCTCCAGACGTTTTTGGCATTTCTTTCAACTGTGCATTTACAGTCTACTACATAGGCTGTCCTCACTGTTGACAAATCTTTATAGAAGGATGAATAGTTAACTATATATTTGGAAATAGCCATAAGTCATTCTTAGACATGCTTGGCAGATGGTGTGGGTAAGTGATCAGGCCAACAATTTCATTTTGGGTTAAAAATGAGATTTAATATTCTCACATAGTCTATCTTCAGGTTTTTAAAGCAGTTTTGAAGAGATATTTCAAAAACTACTTTGAATAAGAGAAGTATCATGAAATAAATACATTATTTCTAGATGTGGCCTCTGATGATACTTACTCAAATTTACACATTCTGGTTATGTAGTTTGTGAAGTCTTGTCCTCCAGCCTTAAGACTTAAATTATTTCAAAATAGCATGAATAGCATTTGAAGCTTTCTATGGCTGGAGAGTATGCAAAACAAGTGAAACTGTTCGGAAAAATTGCTGCTAAATAGAATGGGGGAGACCTGTATTAGAGCTGCTTTACAAGTTAACCTTGCACTAGGCCTAGGTTCTCCTGTGGAAAGAGAATAATAATAATGATGTTCATGTCACAGGTTTGTTATGAGGTTTTCAAGGAGGTATTGCATATGAAGCATAGATCACAGTGCCTCATGTATTGTAGTGTTCAGTAAGTGTTAGCCATTTTTATCATGCTGTTGTGAGATGATAGATTGCCTGGGAGAGAGGAAGAATGGAGAAATCGGGGTATGGTGCTGTTTGGGAGATTTAAAAAGTATGGATAGTAGAACAAGACTGGCCTCTCGTTGGTTTTTAGTTCCGCTAACCAAACCTGTTTTGTCATACTCCAGTTATATTTACTTTAACCTAGAGATATGTTGTGAATGACATGAGCAATATTTTAATTTTCTGCTATCCCTAAAAGAAAGTTTTATATTGAGATTCTGATCATATTCCAAATGGAAAACAAAACAACAAACTAATAATGTCAACATACCCCCAAAATGTGGTATTGAGGGTTAGAATATCACATTGTAATAAACCGTTTATATTATGTTCCCTTTGTGCATTAAACAAATGCACACCTTATCATTTGCATTATGTGCTTTTAAACAGATGAAGATGAAGATGGTGATCGAATTACAGTGAGAAGTGATGAGGAAATGAAGGCAATGCTGTCATATGTAAGTATACGACAAATGAAGACTATTTTTTAAAATGTTAACGTGATTGAGGATGCTGTTTCTTGAGCATGGTGAAGACAAGTAAATAAATCACAGTTGTCATACATTTTTCTATATAATAGGTAAAGGTTTCAAGGATTTCCGTATGTGAAAGTTAAGGGCATTATTTTCAAAAGACACTTACTGATCATATCATAAACATTAAGAATAATGCATCTTAATGACTTTTGCATTAGGTATGATGCAGACTAAATGGACTATCAATTTCCTGTATTTTTTATGCAGTACTTAAAGTAACGGCTCATTAAAAATGAACCCCTGGGCTCTAAAAAATTTTTCAAAATCTACTTTCAACTGGAGATCTCTCTCACCCTTCCAGACTATAGTTACAATGTAGCTGCAGGCTTAATATGGATACACGATTTAAAGATGTACTGTTGGTTATTTATGCACCACCCATAATACTCCCACCGAAAATGAACTACAGGGCTACTTACTGAATCAAAGTGATCTGAATATATTCTGAAACGACTTTTCTTTTGTGTTTAAAATTTTACTGAAAATCTGCATTAACAGTTATCTGATACTGAAGTAAACAAGAGAAAAGGGCATATTTCTAAAGCTTCAATACTAAGCTTGAAAAATTCAGCTATCATGAGGAGACATAGGTTACCTGAGTCTTGATTTGTGCCTTCCTCTCAAGTTTTGTTTTGTTATATCTGAGTCTGTAATCTGTTTACAAAACCTTTTCCAGTGGCCTGGTAGAAAGAGCATTGGACTGGAAGTCAGGAGACCTTAGCTCTACTGTGGTTTCTTGGCCCTAGGCAAATCACTTAACCTTTCAGTGCTGTAGTTGCCTCATCTGTCAATTGTGGATAATAATACTTGTCCTTTATACTGCACAGGGCCATTGTAATGATAAAATGGGAGAATAGATGTGAAAGCCCTTTGAAAAGTTAAAAGTTCTATACAAATGCAAATGATGGAATCATTTGGAATCATGTGGAAATGATGGAATCAGGGCTCTTGCTTTTCACTGAGACCCTAATCTTAGTCAACAGTTAGGTTGTAGGTTTTTGATAGACTTCAGCTTCAGCCAGGATATTGTTTCATTGTAATGAAAACTGTAAACTGTCTGTATGGGTTTCTGCCAATAGTTTTAATTTAGGGTAGGAGAATAGAGAACAAGAAGGATAGGATGATTAACAGAGCATTGCATTCCAACCAGCACAGAATAGGAAAAGTCAATTTCCCATTGACTTCGCATTAACTTATGTGAGAGTCTTTGTGTACTGAGAATTTAGAGCTGGGCTCATCAGTACCTTGAAAGGCAGAGTAGGATTTTCTGCTGAAAAGGTCTACCACTGGTATTGATAGATTGGCTAACTCTCCTGAGAATGTGACATGCTTATTTTTAGAAAACCCCCACACACAGATGGGTTCTAATTTTCTCACATATGTCCATTGCAGAGAACTGACATCAATATACTTTCATTATATATTCAACTTAACCACATGCAAAAGATATGTACTTTTGGATATGATCTTACAAATTGTGCTTTTTGAAAATGTTGGTGTGGTCACAGTGATAATGATGATTTCCATTTCTAAGTTACTGCTATATACAAAATACTTGAGGTATTTAATTTTTTTAGTTTTAATAATCACTCTGTAAGACAGATATTATCATCCTTATTTTTTAGATGAGGAAGCTGTGGTTAAGAGATAAGCCCAAGGTCTTAGAGCTAGTATGAATGTGAATATGGAATTTAAGTTCAGTTTCTTTTCATGCCCAAGCTGTTGCTCATTTACTGTTTTACACTGTCTCTCCCCCACCTTCCTCTTTGCGGGATCTTTTTATGTCATCACTGTTATTTATTTATTTTTCTCCGAGATGGAGTCTTGCCCTGTCACCCAGGCTGGAGTGCAGTGGTGCCATCTTGGCTCACTGCAACCTCTGTCTCCCGGGTTTAAGCAATTCTCCTGCCTCAGCCTCCTGAGTAGCTGGGATTACAGGCACCCACCACCATGCCTGGCTAATTTTTGTATTTTTAGTAGAGACGGGGTTTCATCATGTTGGCCAGGCTGGTCTCAAACTCCTGACCCCGTGATCCACCCGCCTCGGCCTCCCAAAGTGCTGGGATTACAGGCGTGAGCCACTGTGCCCGGCCTATCATCATCATTATTAAATTCTGAATAATTTGGGTTTATATAATACCTTAGTTGTGATTTCTGCACCATATATTCCTTACAGCATATGCTTATTTTCTCAAATTCAGTGTTTAATTATTTTTGTGTTGTAGGAAAATATGATTACATAATCTTACATTACATGTCCTTAGTTTAAAAGTTTCTGAGATTACTTGGGTCCACTTTTTTTTATCTGAATAGAAGTCATCTATCTCATTGATGAGATAATTTAAAAAAATTTTTTGTAGAGATAGGGTCTTGCTTTGTTGCCCAGGTTGGCCTCAAACTCCTGGCCTCAAGTGGTCCTCCTGCCTCAGCCTCCCAAAGTGCTGGAATTACAGGCGTGAGCCAAGGTGCCTGGCCAGGTTGGCTGTCATTTTGATCTGTCTTGGTTCTTATGATTGAAATTTAAGGAGAACCATTTGGACCTAACCTTACAGTAGGTTTTGATTGGTAGTCCTCATGATTACCAGCATGTTCCTACAAATTTGCATTGGTCTTTATTTTGTAGGTTCAATTTGGCTCTGAAGTTTGAGTCCAGGATTTGGTATAAAGGCATAGGGAAGATACTGACAGATTACCACATTTTTATTGTTTTTTGCAAAAAGCTGTTTTTTTCTTTTGTTTTTGGTCTTGTTTTGTTTTTGAGATGAAGTCTCATTCTGTTGCCTAGGGTGGAGCGCAGTAGCCTGATCTCGGCTCACTGCAACCTCCGCCTCCTGGGTTCAAGTGATTCTCATGCCTCAGCCTCCCAGGTAGCTGGGATTACAGGTGCCCGCCACCACGCACGGCTAATTTTTGTACTTTTTGGTAGAGATGGGATTTCTCGATATTGGCCAGGCTGGTCTCGAACTCCTGATCTCAAGTGATCCGCACACCTTGGCCTCCCAAAATGCTGGGATTACAGGCATGAGCCACCACACCCGGCCAAAAGAGCTTAGTTTTTCATATAGAATTTAGTACACCTGTGGTCACCTTAGTATTTCTTTAAAAGCCATATGTGGGAAAGCAAAAATAGAGGCACTTTTACCATTAGTCCTTTAATCATTCTTTTTCATTGATTACAAAGGTTAAGTAAATAAACAGCCTATATCTCTGCATAAGAATAAAAACAAATTTGCAACCTCTGAGTTGAAACTTGAAGAATTACTTTTTCCCCCTCTTGGATGCAGGCATTTTCTGGCTTTGGGCCAGTACAAGTGTACATTTTTATCAGTAATTTAAATAGATTTTTGTATTAGACCTGAAAATGTTGCCTTTTTAATTGAAAACTTATCAATTATTTAAATCACTAGCAGCCTGAGGCTGTTAATTTTATGAGTGCCATAATAATGTCATACAGTGGTTTTTGATACATGTGACACGTGGAATATTGTATTATGGTAAGGATCTGTCATGATAATAGGTTGTTGTGTGCTGTTAAATAATAACCAACATATTAAACCAAAGTCTGTTGTCACACATTAGTACCATTTTATGTAAGTTATTTAGAAGTTGTATTCTTTTCTTCATTAGAGATATTTTAAAGAGATAACGAGAAGAAAACAAAGCTATAATAAATTGTCTTTTAAGAAAATGTAAAGTAATTTGGTCTCCAAGGAGATATTTAATGTATTGAAAGAATTCAGCAGCCAAGTGTTATTACAGCACCATTGTGATAGCTGCTCTGCATTTTGTTATGAGTTTGTGTTAATCAACAATCTGTTTTTATAGCATAGTTTCTTGTAAGTTATGTTGTTAGAATATTCCACTTCTGGGATCACGGCTTTTCCTCTGACACTATTGCATCTTTTTAATTCCTCCATAAAGTATTTTTTTAATTAGAATTTGAAATGCTTTATTAGAAAAAAAATACACACAACCTACATATTCTGAAAACTAAATACCTGATCATTGCTAATTAAATATTCCCTTAATGTAGTTTAAATTTTGTTGTTGTTGTTCTCATTTCCTCCTCTCATTTTCTAGAAAGATTGAAAATAGCGTGCTGCTTTTTTCCTTCCATTTTTTTGTGTTTGTTGTCTGGTAGTTCTATGGAGGCCCAGTTCTAGGAGGGGATTATTTTACTGTTAACCTCTTCTTTTGGGTGACCTTTCATTAAGAAATTCAGCCAATACATCTTGCTTTTGTAAGTAGATTTATATTTGTTTCTGCTAAATCCTGTGTCTAGGGATTTATTACACCTGGTTCTCTTAATATTGAGAGGCTTGTGTGAGTAGAACACAGTATTAACAAAAATAATTTTCATCATTTTGTCTATTCTTACTCTTTATATCATTTTTTCCCACATTGCCAGGAGAGTATGGCATACATTTTACTGTAGTGCCTCCCATTATGAGACCTTGTATTATATTCAGTACAAGAGTCCTTGTATTTAAGTGAAGTGTAAGTATTCCCTTTGGTGTATTTGACCACAGTGTACCCTGTCAGACGTTGAGTACTATGAGGGAAAAATACTTTTTGACCTGTGGAGCACCTTATAAATTGGGATATGATTGGCTTTATCCTAATATACATAACTTGGACATTGCCTCTAAAATCATGCAGTTACTCAAGTAGAGTTGGAAGGTAACCACAGAGGTTTTGTTCAACTCTTTCATTTTACAAATAAGGACATTGAGGCCCACAGAGAATAGAAGATTCAGATATCAGTTGGAAGTCACATGGCTAATTAAAGGGAAGGCCTGGATACAGACTCTCAGTCTCTTTGCTCCTGGTTGTTTTAAATAAGGTTTTTGTTTTGGTCTCTATTATAGTCCTGCTCAGCTTTGCAAATACTGCTTTTTCCTGAGTGTAAAAAATAATACTTATTACCAAAATGTCACTGTACTTGAGTTTGTAGAGAAATGTAAAAAATACTCTGTTGGCTGGGCGCGGTGGCTCACTCCTGTAATCCCAGCACTTTGGGAGGCTGAGGCGGGCGGATCATGAGTTCAGGAGATCGTGACCATCCTGACTAACACTGTGAAACCCCATTTCTACTAAAAATACTAAAAATTAGCCGGGCGTGGTGGCATGCGCCTGTAGTCCCAGCTACTCGGGAGGCTGAGGCAGGAGAATTGCTTGAACCCGGGAGGCAGAGGTTGCAGTCAGCCGAGATCACACCACTGCACTCCAGCCTGGGCGACAGAGAGAGACTCCGTCTCAAAAACAAAAAACAAAAAACAAAAAACAAAACTCTATGGGCGTCTGAAGGTTTAAAGGTTTTGTCCTTACCTACAAGGCTGTGTTTTACCTTGTTTACCAAATTCGTTGTCATTTAGAAGTTGAATATTTAATAGCATCAGGGCCTTAGCTATTAGGAAGTTTTCTTTAAAGAACAAAGAGGTTAGAAGCTCATTTTCCACATGGTGCTTTCAAATATGCCACATATTAAATAGGTTCTACTTTGAACTTAACTTTGCAGGTGGCAAAATCAGTTCAGCTTTCAATGAGTTGTTAGTCCCCTAATTCAATGCAATTTATCCAAACAACTGATTACACAGTATATTCTTCAGAGAAGGTGGAGAAATGGTGAAAAGAATGAGAAAGGGAAACTGAAGGAAATAAATTGTTTTGGGGATTTGTTTATTTACTCAAATAATGACATGCTGCAAGCTGTAAGTAAGGTTTTTGTTTTGTTTTCTTATCCTAGTCAAAAAAGAAAACTTTTTTCCAGAGACAGATTATTTTAATTATCTTCTCTGTTTGGAACACTTGGATGCCTTTGAAATAGTGATAAAAGTGTAGTGACCCCTTTTAGCCCCTGTTGTGATCTATGTTGGAGCCTGTTTGGTAGCAAGGAGCAGAAGCATATTCAAGTTTGCATCAGAACGAGGGATTTATTATGTGGCTCTTGGAAGCAAAGGAAAAGATAAGCACGAGTAGGCCTCAGTCTTGGTGGCACCAGGGCACTCTGGGGACCACTGGAATAGGAGGTTTGGACCACCAACATTTTGTCATTTATATGGCTCTGCTCCCAGTTCAGTTCCATCTCTGTGGAGGGTTCCGCTTAGCCTATTTATAACAAAATGTCTCATTTGGCTTGCTGTCTGCATGGCCTGATAGTCCTGTTTTATTTAAGTGGCAGGTTCCCTGAAGCTGCTATTAAAACTTCTACTTTAAGAGGAATAGCAGAATTGCTACAGCCTAAAAATCAGGTGAAAGGTCAGTGTGGACACTACCCCAAGCTAACCAAGGTAATAACTCTGAAAGTTTCAGCTGAGAGGATCCCATAAATTTTGGGCCTGTTGCTGAAATACAAATTTAAACTCCTTCTGCCAACACATATTACCTTAAACTTAGCCAATTTGAATTTCATCTGCTATTGGCTGCCCAAACTTCTATAGGACATGAGCCTATAAATGAGCCTATACATGAGCCTATAAATAGGGCCCAGAGTTGGTCCCTGTTGACCTTCACATTGTGATTTTCTTTCTCATCATCTAATCAATCTGTGACCATATGTGGACCCTCGGTCAAGTCTTTTAAGGAAGAGCTTGTACACATTGTAGTCTCCTCATGACAGGAGCAATGAGTTATTGAGGAGTCAGAGCCTGAAGCCAGGTAAGTAAATGTAGCTATTAATTTGATATTCAAAATAGATTGGCTTCATATGTTATTTTTGACCACTGGGGCAGTTGTGTGCTCTGTGAGAGGTCAGCATCATAAAGGAAAAGCCTCTTAATGTAAAGTATGAGAAATAATTGAAAGAAGGTGTAACTAATGACACATCTGAGTAGCGTTATAATTGAATTTGTAGCCATTTGATAGAGTTAAGATTGTTGAGTTCTTCACTGGGAAAACTAACAAATTAACTATGGACTGCAAATAGTTGGTTAGTTTATTGATTATTGCTGTAATTACTGACTGAGCTACATATAGGGTATGCTTGCAGTATTGACAACAGGAATTTGAAAATTTTATCATTAGTATGAAAAAAACAGCATGAGTATTCCTTATAAGTGAAATACTGTACCAATTATGTTGTCTGTTAGGCATGCTAAGGAGAGATTTGAGAAACTCTCCTGTTATAAATGTATGGAAGAATAATAAGTAGGCCTGGTATCTCCTCTGTACGTGAGACTTGCTGCTGAATAAGTTGGAAGGTATGACCAATGAGAGTCGTTACTATGTCTATATCAGTTCCTCTCTGGATTCTTCCTGTAAACATTTGTGCCCTGTCTGTAATGTGCTAGGCACTATATGGCAGTGATTTCTCAGGTTTTTGAAGGCATAGTCCTTTTTGAAAATCTATGGGAAGTTGTTTATTTTTTTCCCCCAGAAAATTCACATAATGCAGCATTTCACCAGCTTCAAGGATCTCCTAAAGCCCATATAGATCCCAGGTTAATACCTCTGGCATAAGAGGAAATAAAATATACAAGGCATGGTTCCTGCCCTTGTTGAGCTTCCAAAAGAGAAACAGTGTTCCCCACAATACCCATTTACTTTATTATTTATAGTACTGTAGTAATTGAGGGGAAGGGAGGGGATACTGACTCAACCTCAATAAACCAGTTAAATTCTACCACTGTGCTTTGTCCAGATATCTCAGTCGCCTTGTTTTGTGGTTTCTGTGTCACCCTATTGTTGCGAACATGTTTCTTCTATGTACTCTTACTTGGAAATGAGAGATTCAAGGCACCATTTCCTATTTCAAGATTTTTTTTTTCAAGTACTTTTTAAGAAGGTTTCCCATATACCAGCTCCTTTAATTTTGATCTTCTTAACATCTTTATAAGGTCAGCAAGGCAGGTTTTTTCCCCATTTTTACAGCAGAGGATACAGAGGCATAAACAATTGTGTGCCTTTCTTGAGGTCACACAGCTAGTCAATAGAGAGCTGGGGCCTGAGGTCACTCACTCGCTGGTTTGTTTCCTCATTTATCCAATCAGTTTTTCATGCAGCAAATGTTTATTGGATAGCAGTTCTCTGGCCAAGCGCTATGCAAGGTGGTGGGGGTGCAGTGAGCGTACAGTTCATGCCCTCCAGGAGCTCATGGTCCAGTCAGGGAGATTAACAAAAAAGGAAACAGAGTTCAGTGTGGGAAGACAAGAAAAACTCATAATTACCAAGCGGAGTGATAAATGATATAATACACCTAAGCATTAGGTGCTCCATGAGCACAAGAAGTGTCTAATCTAGCTTTGGGGACCAAAAAGGCTTCCTGAAGAGGGCAGTGTCCAGGTGGAGTAAGTTAGGACAAGGGGACTAGGAAGGATGTTTGGGGCAGAAAGAACAGTGTGTTTAAAGAATGCCTGGTGAGTCAGTAGGAGCTGCCTGTGATTCAGTCTGTATGGACAGTGACAGGGGAGAGGGTGGGAGATGGGGCTTGGAGGAAGGTGGGTTAGACCATGGAGGGCCTTAGCTTGAGGGAACAGGGAAGTGACATGATCATATCTCATATTGTCAGAGGCATTTGAGCCATAGCGACTCTGTTAGTCTGTTTTCATACTGTTATCGGAAAGGGGTCCCAATCCAGACCCTAAGAGAGAGTTCTTGGATCTTGTGCAAGAAAGAATTCAGGGTGAGTCCGCAGTGCAAAGTGAAAGTAAGTTTATTAAAAAGTAAAGTGGTGAAAGAATAGCTGCTCACTCCATAGAGTAGGACGTTCCCGAAAGTAGGAGGATGAATGTGCCCACCCTACGTATGATGTTTGTTTATGTATAGGATAAAAAAGGATCATGGGGAGATGTGCTCGGCTACAAGGGTTTGTGATAAAGGATTCATTTTCTTAATTACTATATTTTGCAAGAATTGATATTATTATTATTATTATTATTTTTTTGAGACGGAGTCTTGCTCTGTTGCCCAGGCTGGAGTGCAGTGGTTAGATCTTGGCTCACTGCAAACTCACCTCTCGGGTTCAAGTGATTCTCCTGCCTCAACCTCCTGAGTAGCTGGGACTACAGGCACCTGCTACCACGCCCAGCTAAGTTTTGTATTTTTAGTAGAGACGGGTTTTCACTATATTGGCCAGGCTGGTCTCAAACTCCTGACCTTGTGATCTGCCTGCCTCGGCCTGCCAAAGTGCTGGGATTACAGGCGTGAGCCACCGTGCCTGGCCTGATATTATTTTGTTTAAAGCAAAATTAGGAATGCTTCTGTTCTCAAGATATTAGGGTATCAGGACATTCCTGAATCTGGGTATCTTTAGTAAACGTTATCAATCTGTTCCCTTAATCATAAATAGCTAGAGCCTAGGAATACCTAACTTCCTGGGAATGTAGCCCGGGAAGTCCCAGCCTCATTTTTCCTAGCCCTCACTCAAGATGGAGTTGCTCTGGTTCAAATGCCTCTAACAACATTGCTATAAAGAGCTATTTGAGACTGGGTAATTTATAAAGAAAAGAGGTTTAATTGACACAGTTCTGCATGGCTGGGGAGGCCTCAGGAAACTTACAATCATGGCAGAAGACAAAGGGGAAGCAAGTACTTTCTTCACAGGGTGGCAGGAGAGACAGTTGGGTAGAGGGTGGGGCGGGAGTTGCCACACACTTTTAAACCATCAGATCTCGTGAGAATCCACTCACTATCATGAGAACAGCAAGGGGGATATCCACCCCCATGATCCAGTCATCTCTCACAGGACCCCTCCTCCAATTCAACATGAGATTTGTGGGCGGGGACACAAATCCAAACCATATCAGACTCCATCTTGAATAGAAGCTAGGTAAAATGAGGCTGAGACCTGCTGGGCCGCAGCCACAGGAAGTCAGGCATTCTTAGTTACAGGATGTTTAGAGTTAAGGGAACAGGTTAATAGCGTTTACCAAACAGATTCAGGACTTAACAGACCCAGGAAATGTCCTGATGTCCTGATATCTTAAGAACAAAAGCATTCTGAGTTTTGCTTTAAAGATAATATCTTTAAATAATAATATCTTCTTGTGGAAGACAGTAGTTACACAAAGATGAATAATCCTGTGTCACCAGCCCTTGTAGTGCAGTGCATCTCCTCCATATGGTTTTTTGCTTTGTTATTTTACATATAAACAAACATTGTACCTAAGGTGGATGTGTTCCTCCTCTTGCTTTTGGGAACACCCAGCTCTGACTGGGTTTATTGGTGGAGCCATTCTTTTGTTCCTTTACTTTCTTAATAAACTTGCTTTCACTTTACTCTGTAGAATCACCCCAAATTCTTTCTTGCACGACATCCAAGAACCGTCTCTTGCGGTATGGATAAAGATCCCTTTCTGATAACAGTATTTCTCAAGAGTGGCTTGGGGTAGAGAATTTATGAAGCATGGAAGCCACTTAGGGGGCTGTTCCTTGTGAAAGACAATAGTGGTCACTGGACTGGTGAGAAGTTAACAGATTTGAGAAGTGGGGAGGATGTCAAGTTAATAAAATTTAGTAGGCCGGGCATGGTGGTTCATGCCTGTAATCCCAGCACTTTGGGAGGCAAAGGTGGGTGGATCACGTGAGGTCAGGAGTTTGAGACCAGCTTGGCCAACATGGTGAAACCTCATCTCTACTAAAAATACAAAAATTAGCTGGGCATGGTGGTGGGCACCTGTAGTATCAGCTACTCGGGAGGCTGAGGCAGGAGAATCACTTGAACCCAGGAGGCGGAAGTTGTATTGAGCCAGGATCGCACCATTGCACTCCAGCCTGGGTGACAGAGCAAGACTCCATCTCAAAAAAAAACAAAATAAAGCCAGGTGCGGTGGCTCACATCTGTAATCCCAGCACTTTGGGAGGCTGAGGTGGGCGAATCATGAAGTAAAGAGATCGAGACCATTCTGGCCAACATGGGGAAACCCCGTCTCTACTAAAAATACAAAAATTAGCTGGGCATGGTGTCGGGCGCCTGTAGTCCCAGCTACTCAGGAGGCTGAGACAGGAGAATCATTTGAACCTGGGAGGTGGATGTTGCACTGAGCCGAGGTCGTACCACTGCACTCCAGCCTGGGCGACAGAGTGAGACTCCATCTCAAAAAATAATAATAATAATAAAATAAAATAAAATTTAGTGGTTAAATACGGGGGAGAAGAGA
Source organism: Pan troglodytes (assembly GCF_028858775.2). Classification (NCBI taxonomy): domain Eukaryota; kingdom Metazoa; phylum Chordata; class Mammalia; order Primates; family Hominidae; genus Pan; species Pan troglodytes. The sequence continues at coordinate 59,570,330 of NC_072414.2, forward strand.
AGAGAGATGGTTTGGATTACTTCCAGATTTCTGGTTTGGGAAACAGGGTCATAGTGATGGTATTTCCTGAGACCATAAACCCAGGCAGCAGAAGACAGGTCTAGGGTCTGATAGGGGATAGGAGAGGAAATCAGTTTTGGACCTGTTGAATTGGAGGAGGCTCTGCACAATCAACTGGTTATGTTTCAGAACTTAGGAGAGAAATCTGGGCTGGAAATAAAGATTTGTGATTCATCAGCTCCTAATTAGTCTCAGTGATTCCTCTGGTAGTTGAAACTTTGAAGTGGCTGAAGTAACTCAAGGAGAGTGTAAAATGAGAAGGTTAATGAAAAACAGTGGGGGAAATCCTGCATTTAAAGGAGAGATGGGGTAATAACCACTTACAGGAAACCGAATGGAGTGGTTGGAGAAGTAGGAAAACCCATGGAGGTGGCGGGGCGGGGGAGGGCAGTGGGGGAGTGGTTGTTGCCAAAGAAAGAGCCAGAGGTCACCTAGGTCACCCATCAGCACAGATGTCTTCACACTGCTTCGCCAGCCTCTGAAAGATCAGAGGATATAACCTAACTTGCACAGGGTGTGAGCGAAGCCACAGCTCTCCACCAGCTCAGCAGTCTACCAGGTAACCCTGCCTATTTAGGTAAATGTTTTGAGGTATGAGAAATATGAGATAACCTACTTCTTAACTTGTAAGCAATAAATATACATTTTATGCCCTGAGTGCATGGCATGGCCTAGGATGAAAGGAGTAATTTTTTTGTTTGTTTGTTTACTGATAAACCATTTGCTTCATCTGTTAAATAGAGGTGATGATACTTATAGAATAGGATAGGATTGTAAGTAACTAAGTGAATAAACGTAGATATGTAGTGCTGAGCCTAACACACATAGGTATCCAATGAGTGAGGGTTAGTTCTCTCCCTCTATCTCTATCTCTCTATCTATGTCTCTGTTTTCTTTTTTTCTTTCTTTCTTTTTTTTTTTTTTTAAGATGGAGTCTTGCTGTGTCGCCCAGGGTGGAGTGCAATGGCACGATCTCAGCTCACTGCAACCTCTGCCTCCTGGGTTCAAGCAATTCTGTCTCAGCCTCCTGAGTAGCTGGGATTACAGGTGCACACCACCACGCCTGGCTAATTTTTATATTTTTAGTAGAGACAGGATTTAACCATGTTGGCCAGGCTGGTCTTGAACTCCTGACCTCAGGTGATCTGCCTGCCTTGGCCTTCCAAAGTGCTGGGATTACAGGCATGAGCCACTGCTTCCATCCTTCTCTCTTTCTTAATAGAAAATTTGTGCCTCATAAACTTAAACTGTGCTGTTTTGGAACTCAAGTTTTTAAAAAAAATATGGCAGATTTCCATGAAGAAAAAAATGTAATTATTGATTGAATTGTGCCATTAGCATTAGAATTAGATTTATAACAAATATGAACACTGTAGTAAACTTGCAAACAAAACAAAGCAAAAAATTGCACTTGTTATCCCCTTGTTGAATCTGGCCCTCTGTTTCAAATTAATTAGATTTTTGGTAACTATGCTAAACTTTGTCACATCCTTATTAAAATGGCTGAAGAATTTTGAAGAACAGCTCAGAGGGACTCTGAAACTAATCTGAGTCTAGTACTGGAGATTCCATTAGCAATTGCAAAGCTGATTGATCTTTTACCCAGTTAGCTTATTGATTATCGCTGCAGTTACTGCATGTAACGGATTATGCAAGGGGTAACAGGAGAAAACACATTTTATAATTGCTGCTGATGTATTCAGTTTGGGCACAATATTTCATACTCTATATAATTATTTCTGCATTTTTAAGTGCTGCAACACTTCTAAGATAGAAAGTTTGCTTAATATTGTTTCAATATGAGGAGGTGTACTTTTAAATTTCTTCACTAATAATGCATTACAGTTTACCAAGTGCCTTCACTAATTTTATTGCTGCAGTTTAATTTTTGAGCCTCACAGTAACCCTATATATTAGGGTAAATATTTTTATGCTCATTTGGAGGAAACTGATGTTTAATAAAGTTAAATGTCTTCCTGAAGGCTACACAAGTTAATGAGTGGCAGACTTAGAATTCAACCCCATTTCAATCAGTAAATATTTATTAAACACCTACTATGTGCAGAGCTTTGTGTTAGGGCTAATAAATGCCAGGATAAGATTATAGACCTGAAGATGAAGTTATTTGGATAACTTGAAGTAATATTATGAAGGTTACTTTGTTACATTTCTGTCCAAGCTATTATGTTCAGTATCTTAGTGTACAAAGTTTAGGGGTGTTTTTTTGGTCGTTGCTGTTTGTTTCTTTGTTTTTTTCTTTTCTTTTGGTTTTGGTCATTTCTGCTTATTTTATCACTATTTAGAACAAAATTGGAGAGAATCCCTTTAAAGGAAGAGTATATAGAAATGACACTAATAGATCCAGATCTAAAAACAATTTGCTGGCCGTGTGCAGTGGCTCACGCCTGTAGTCCCAGCACTTTGGGAGGCCAAGGCAGGTGGATCACCTGAGGTCAGGAGTTTGAGACCAGCCTGGCCAACATGGTGAAACCCCATCTCTACTAAAAATACAAAAATTAGCCGGGCCAATGGTGGGTGCCTGTAATCCCAGCTACTTGGGAGGCTGAGGCAGGAGAATTGCTTGAACCTGGGAGGTGTAGGTTGCAGTGGGCCAAGATTGTGCCACTGTACTCTAGCCTGGGTGACAGAGCAAGACTCTGTCTCAAAAAAAAAGAAAACCCCAATTTGTTTTGCAGTTTATTAGTTGCTGTCTTCTCTGTTTTCCCATGTGAGCCTCACAGCTATCCTCTGGGTAGAGCCCGTTTTGATTTTACAAATGAGTAACATGAGGCACAGTGAGCATTTTGTCATGGAGGTCACATGCTTGGAGACAACAGTTAGTGATGAAGCTCCTGGGTTTGAGCCCTCTGATTCATTCATGTGCCTTGCTCATCTCACTGAGCAGCATGGTCCTGGTGGCCGGTCAGGACTGCTCTGTGCTAAGAGGTACCATGCATGGCCCTGCATTTTATCCTTATCCCATGGGGAATGCTCCGTAGGCAGTAGCCTGAGTTTCTAGGCCTAGTGCCTTGTTGGTGGCTGTTCCTCAGGGGCCAGTTGTGTAGGGCCCACACTGTGGTTTTGATTACCTCCCTTTACAGCATGTCCTTGATGGTGAATTACTTCGCTATGTGGAACATAAGCTTCTCTATTAATACAGACACAGATCAAATGCAGTAGTCCAGCAGGAGAAAATATACTTGGATTTAGAGGAAATATAAAAAACAAAAAACACAACCTAACTACTCGCTTTAGAGAAACTGTTAAGTGGCATACTTGATATCATTACTGTGACTGTGTTAATTGTAGTACAGAGAGATGTTTATAGATGGCTTAAAAATTCTCACAATGATTATACCAGTGTATATAGTTTGCCAGTTGATTTGGCACAGACCTAAAATGAAAGGAAAACCATTTTTATTTATTTATTTATTCTGTGAGGTAAATAAATAAAGCTGGAAAACAGGTCAATTTCATGCATGCAAGGTTTTATAGTAGGAAAAAAAAGCATTGCACCTGTTCTGACCCTTTACATTTGAGGTTCTTTGTTTTCAAACTTGACCCCAAGCACCAGTTTTAGACATCTCTATAATTAACTTGTTAGATAAAGTGTAAGGATATTTTATTTGTCTTGATTTCTAGGACAATGGCAAAGTAGTAACTGAAATTACTAGCCTATTGTACATAGCAGTTAATTAAAGAAAAGCATTAACTATAGGAGAACACCACCACTGCTGTTGTCTTGTATCAGTACAAAAAGGCAGTAATTTTTTTGACAGCCACTGATTGGAAAGTTGCTTGCAGCCTTCCAGAAGCAAGGGGGTACATGCTGTGGATCAATAACCGGCAAATTTCCCATTAAAAAGAATACCTGAGCAATGTTCCAAATAGCCACCGGCATCTTAATTTTCCATGGAAACCTCAAATACTTGTGTGCCGAGGACAAGTCATTTTCGGACAATTTTTCCAGACTACTTGTTAACAGTTATTGCTGTCCCAAAAGGTTGACAGCCTACATGATTGATATTTCATTTACTTGTCATCACTGTTTCAGTAATGGCGAGTGCTGTATTTCTGTGGTTTTAAGGAACAGAATCTCCTGAAAGACATTTGCCTTAGTATGTATTCCAGAGAGTGTTTCACATGTTATGCCGTATGTATATAAGTTTTTATGTCTGTAGAAGGAGAGAATCACTTCCTTTACAGTTTGAAACCCTTTGGAGAGCTGGGTACACTTATATCAGTGCATAGCTATCCAACATCCACCTTCACTTCATTTGTTATTAGTGCGAACAGCCTTAGATGTATTAACTTGTGATTCCCAAAATGATGTGGCATTTTATAGCTCCCCTTTATTTTCAAGAGGAAAAAAAAAAAACCCTTGCTCTTGTAATAATTTTAATGTACATAAAAGCAATAGGAAGATATATGTGATATCTTCTAAAAAAATAAACTTTTAAAGAATGTTAGCAAACAATGGTAATCAAGGAGGGATTTCCTAAACATATCGTATTGAAATAATATGCACATGTTTTTAATATAGAAACAGTGAGGATGAAAAGGATGTTCTGCTCTTTGACAGCCCCTCAAAACATAAAATCAGCAGTTTTCATTGTGGATATTTTTCCACTAGGAACATCACTTTGTTATTTGTCGAGCATTATAAGATGTGAGAGCACAGAAGCCATCTCCAAGTTAGGTGGACATATGCTCACAAATTAGCGGAGTGGTAATCAAACCACAGTACCACCTACTGAATAATTTGTGTTTACTAAGGAGTGTGAAAGCTTTTTCACTTAGAACTTTATTTTTTGTGTGCAGAATTTTACAGTGCAATTTGATCCGTACTAAAGTGTTTATAAGGCTAAAGCATAAAAGGTATGTTTGTTTGAAACTAGGCTACCTTTTTATCATGTTAATCCTGTCATCTTTGGATGGGTTGTATTTTGCTATTTCCACAGTCTCTGTGATTTCGATTTCCATTATCTGTGCATTTTATACACAAATTGAATAATGTTTGATTAACTGGCATGTAGGTCCAAGCCCAATGTGAAGCTTCTTCATTTTGCTTTGCAAAATCCAGGGAAAAAGAGCAAGAGGCAATTTGGGAAATTCCACTAAAATGCTTTATGTGTCGTCTAAATATATATCATTTTCAAATATTTCTTAAATACTAATATAAAGTCTTAATCAACACTTTTACTCTTAAAGATAAATGCCAGGGTGAAGGCTAACACACTGGACTTTCAATCCTAAATATTCACTATAGTCATTTTGATGTGCCGGTAGGGGAAAAGTATTCTCAAGGCTGATATGTATATACCAGCAATTTACAAAAGTACTGTGAATTAAAACAACTCATAAGTGTCTGTTCCAGTATTCATACCTTACTGAGTAATCTCTTTCTATAATCTCTTTGCAGTATTATTCCACAGTAATGGAACAGCAAGTAAATGGACAATTAATAGAGCCTCTGCAGATATTTCCAAGAGGTAATGTTGAGCAAATTCTAATCAACAATGATTATTTCAGTAAACTGTTTCATCAACAGTTATGTTTCCAAAGGTTTAAATGCACATAACATGATGTTTAGCTCTTAATTCGAAAAACAAAAGAAGTATTCATTATCGTGGGGATTGCAGGCTATATTATAGTTATGGCAGATAAAATATCTAATTTACTAGAGTAAATTAAACTAACTAGATTGCTTTTTGTTTTTGAAGTACATACTTACATTAGCTTAAAGAACTCTTTTGGGGGTCCACATGGTTTCTAAAGCAAGGCAAATGAATGACTAATTCTGGATATTTATAAATTGTGGCTCATGATGGTGGCCAAAGCTGCTATTGAGGAGAAAGCTTTCAGCTAGCACAGAAGCAAAGATTTACTGAGGTGTTAGGAGAGAAATTTTGGTGGAATGTTTGGTATCTGGTTTTTTGAGGAGGTATTTTCTAAATAATTGAAATTCTTCATAAATAGAAATTTGATTATCTCCAAAAATATGAGCTGATGAGAGTAAGTTTCAGTGAATCACTTGGTCAGATAATTTTCTTTTTCCCTTTTAGGTTTGGCAGTACTATCCTTGTATCAGATATGATTGTTCAACCGTGTATAAATGTTCCCTCAAAATTTGAATAATGGTGAAAAAGAACAGTTTAATTATATAAACCATTAAGTCTTTCACCCGTTATACATTGCCCCACTTGGAATCCATGTTTTCTAACTAATGGAACAGATAAGGAAATTCTCTAAGTAACCCTTCTAGAAATAACTTAATTGAAATAATTAAAAGTTAAACTTACCTTCGTTAACTGATACTGTACAAATAATCATGGTATGAGTTTTCCAATTAAACATTCTAGACTTTCATTACCTGTAACTCTCTGAAGTTTGAATGGCTCAATTAACCAGTAGGCTCCTATTTGCACTGATAAAGTCTCCAAAGGCAGCTGTCTTGGCCAACCCACAAGAAGATCTGGGTTCAAGAATAATACTGCTCTTCTAGCATATGTGTGGGCAGCAGAATCAGGAGTGCTTAGCATATTACTAGTAACTTATTCAAGTGCTAAGTAAGTACAGTTGGGCTATTTAAGGCCAGTGATAGTCCAAAACAAGGATTGTGATTAATCCACTTCTGTTGTACTTGAAGAATAAGCACTGAAACAGAAAAAAAAGTTGCTATTTCTGTTTATTAGTCCAATGATTAGGATGTAGATTATTTCTTTTTTTTTTTTTTTTTTTTCAAGACAGAGTCTCACTCTGCCACCAGGCTGGAGTGCAGTGGTGCAATCTCAGCTCACGGCAACCTGTGACTCCCTGGTTCAAGTGATTCTCCTGCCTCAGCCTCCTGAGTAGCTGGGATTACAGGCTTGTGTCACCACACCCAGCTAATTTTTGTATTTTTAGTAGAGACAGGGTTTCACCATGTTGGCCAGGATGGTCTTGATCTCCTGACCTCATGATCCGCTCCCCTCGGCCTCCCAAAGTGCTGGGATTACAGGCGTGAGCCACCGCGCCCAGCCAGGAGGTAGATTATTTCTTAATGTTTGCAGTGACTGGAAAATTTAGGCAAGTTTCAAAATTCTTTCTTCACAAGGAGTAGTATTTTACAAACTGAAAATTTCCATTAATTTCTCTATTGACATTATAGCTCTGCCATAGAAAACCCTAATTGCAGTATCCTGGAGAAATATACTTCCAGGCAGGGCACAGTGGTTCATGCCTGTAATCTCAGCACTTCGGGAAGCTGAGGCAGGTGGATTGCTTGAGCTCAAGAGTTTGAGACCAGCTTGGGCAACATGTCAAAACCGTCTCTACCAAAAAAATACAAAAATTAGCCAGGCGTGGTGCACACTCCTGTTGTCCCAGCTACTTGGTGGGCTGAGGTGGGAGGATGGCTTGAGCCCAAGAGGTTGAGGCTACAGTGAGCCATGTTTGTGCCACTGTACTCCAGCCTGAATGACAGAGCAATACACTGTCTCAAACACACACACACACACACACACACACACACACACACATCCAATGTTGTGGGTCTTCATTTGTCTCTAAAAAAATTTTTTTAGTTATCTTCTTCCAAATTCTTTCAAGTTTTGTTTGTTTTCTTTCCTTTTGTGAGCAGTCCTGTCATTCTCACTGTTCATTGCATTATGCTTCTTCCCATGATAATCACAACCATTTTTAGATGTCTGCTCTGTTAAGGCATTAATATTGCTTTACGCGTCATCATCTGTAATCCTCCTGATAGTTCTGCCTATTAGGTATTACTTTTTCCAATTTATGGACGAGAATATTGAGATTCAGAGAGGTTAAGTAACTTCAGAGTCACACAGCTTATAAGTGCTTACTATGCCCTTTGAGTAAGAATTTCATTTAAATTATAATATGATTAAAATGGAAAGGCATATATATTAAAATATAATTAGAGTGTGTATGGGAGTAGTTTGGAGGGCTTGTTTTGGAGTGGAGAGGAGTATGTTATGGGGAGAGGATACTTAAAGGAGGAAATTATATGAGATGTCATTGTCATATGAGTCTTAGCATAAAACCCACTAGGCTGCAATAAATTGTTAAACATAGTCTTTCTAAGCCAAATTTAAATATTTCAGAATATGAGACTGTCTTTTTATTTCTGTGTTTTTTTAATATGCTATGGTATAATTGTTTCTAGTTTTTGATAGTCTTTTGCTTTTTGCTACCTGTCTACATCGAATGTACATTTCATCATATGTAGATAAGTGAAATTATGCAAATTTACATAATCGACATGTAGACATACTGGGTATATTTCCTGTGTCTACCTAGTTGGTTAGAGGCCCTCAGATCTTAAATTTTATGGTTAGGCCCCATGTTAAAAAGAATCTTTAGACTGAACAAGTAGGAAGGATAGGAGAAAATGATTGTTTCCTTATTTATTTATTTATTTATTTATTTTGGAGACAGAGTCTCACTCTATCACCCAGGCTGGAGTGCAGTGTGTGCTCACGGCAGCCTTTATCTCCCCAGGCTGGAGCAGTTCTCCCGCCTCAGCTCCTGAGTAGCTGGGGCTACAGGCATGTGCCACCACGCTGGGCTTTTTTTTTTTATTTTTTAATAGCGACAAGGTATCACAGTGTTGCCCAGGCTGGTGTCAAACTCCTGAGCTCAAGCAATCCTCCCACCACCACTTCTCCAAGTGCTGGGATGAAAGGCATGAGCCACCATGCCTGGCCATAATTCTGATCTAATAACATGTTCTCCTCATTCCAAGTAGCACAGTTGCCTTGGATAGTAACTCCCAGGTCATGGCTAAGTCCTCTCCATTGTTAAAAGATATGTTAAATATTATTAAGTGTGAACATTGACTAGCTTTATAGTAATTCCTGACCCAATAACTTTAGGAAATATGAGGTTACTGGGTTTTTTGACTGCTGTTTACATCTCCAGTTATAAAAGTTTGAGAAGTCAATTGAGGAGTGAGGCAGATGTTAAGGTTAGAGATAAGAGTTGATGTTTGTCTCTGATTCCTTGGCTAGCCACTTTGTTTAAATGAAATTTATGAATGCACTGCTTACTTCAGTGGAAATATTTTGAAGTGTTGTCTTAGGAAGTATTGATGGTCCCTCAAGGACCAGACGTCAAATGCATGTGACTGTAGTTCAAAAGGTTAATTTCCATTTTAAGGAAAGAAGATTTTGAGTCTTAATTTTAATACATTTTAGAAAGGCAAGTAAAAACATTTTGTTATGGTTTAGATATATTTTCTAGGAAAAATAACATAATAAATTTGAGTATATTTGGAATATACAAAATGAAAGCAACTGCAGTGTTTTGTAATTATTACCCATATCTTCTCCTTTTTTTTTTTTTTGAGACAGAGTCTCGCTCTGTCGCCCAGGCTGGAGTGCAGTGGCGCGATCTCAGCTCACTGCAAGCTCCGCCTCCTGGGTTCACAACATTCTCCTGCCTCACGACATTCTCCTGCCTCAGCCTCCCGAGTAGCTGGGACTACAGGTGCCCGCCACCATGCCCAGCTAATTTTTTGTATTTTAGGTAGAGACAGGGTTTCACCATATTGGCTAGGTTGGTCTTGATCTCTTGACCTCATGATCAGCCCACCTCAGCCTCCCAAAGTGCTGGGATTACAGGCATGAGCCACTGCACCCAGTCATTACCCACATCTTATTATTAAACAGCTCTATTTCTTGTTGTCAGAAACAGGAAAACGACATGTACATCTGAGAGAGGAGCAAAAAAAAAAAAAAAAAAAAAAAAAAAAATCAAATTAATTCGTCCCCAATCAATCAAAATTGATGGCCCCTTAACATACAATTTGTAGGGCACTATAGTTTTCAAATAGAAGCAGTCTATAACATGGGCAGGAGGCTTTTGTATTTTTAACATTTGTTGAAGAAGCATTTGCTGAATTGGAAAAGTACTAACCTGTAACTCAAGATGGTGTCAGGAAATTAATATTCTTTTTTCCTGGCACTACCTTATCTCTAGGACTAAATCTTAGCATATGTCAAGATTTGCAAGAAATGTAATAAAATTAGTTATATATCTGTATTTTAATACATTTGACTGCTTATGGCTGTGCAAAGTAGTATTCAAACTAGAATGTTCCATCGTAGAATCCCTAGCAATCTTTTTGGCATTAAAACATCCTTTTCTCACCCCCCTTGCTCACAAAAAAATCCCTTAGCTCTTTTCAAAGTAGTTTAAGTGATAGCAGATATACAATGTAATAGAATGAGGACAGATTGCAGAAATTTGAATTATGAAAGGAATCTAATCATTTTAGCTCAGTTAACTTGATTTTTATGTTTTAAGCAGAAATTGGAATTTATATGAGGTGGTGTCAGAAAGCTCTTTGCATTTATAAATGCTCACTCCTGCAAGTTAAAACCCTGGTTCATAATTCCCACTTTGGGTCTTGGGAGCCACTTTTCAATCATTTCTCTCTGCTAATTTTGGTGTCACCCTCATTTCTTTTTAAACGATTCATTTTGAGCAAATTTGTAAATGGCCCTGATGTGTTCTACAATTTAGTCAATTACTGTTTCAGCCTGCAAGCCTCCTGGGGAACGGAACATACATGGCCTGAAGGTACGAATTTCAATAATTGTTTCAGTAAAGTTAGATGGATTTGTAATGCTGTGTTCCACTTATTGAAATGTCAAATAAAACTGCACTTTCTCAAGCTCTGACAAGCGATCCTTTTATTTTTTTTAAATGGGAGGTGGAGGGGGATTCATCTGTAGTATTTGCTCAGTATGTGTATATATTTGCATACTGGGGGTTTGGTACTGTATTTTCAATTATTTGGAATTGTTTTATTGGTCAGTGTCTTCAGGATAATCCTAGGTGCTGGTATCTACAAAGATTTTAGTAAGAATATAGACTTCATTTCAGTGATTAATTAAGCACATAAGCATATTGCACATGGAATACCCTCTCTTGACATATTTATGCTAGAAACATATATCTAGTTAATGTCTTTTCATTCTGTGTATTTTGAATTCTGGATTTCTGTTTAGGGCTTCACATCTGAAAGAAAAGCTGGCTTTTGTATTAGGCTCAAATATTTCATAATTAATTATTTGGACCTCATTTTTTAGTGAATAAGAAACATTCTACATACAGTGTTCTGCTTGGTTGCAGAGCTAGAAGGATATAACTTGAGGTTCACTACTAACCCCTGGGTATATTCTTAATGTACTTTTTGAACATACTGTTTTTATATGTATTCTAGACAGTGAGTTGGATTTTCACACTGTTTATGTCTCCTTTTTCATCACTGTTTAAGTATTTAATGGAATAATGACAGGAATAGAATATTATGTAATGTATGGGTTATACGGTTTTGTAACCTATATACTGAATAGACTCCAACTGTGGGTCTGTCTAGCAACAAGCTAATTAACCTTCATAGTGAAATGAGAAATTTGTGGCAAATTATAGGTTAATTAGAACTGTGTCCTCAGAACACAAGACTGATCAAGATTCTTTCTTTACTTATAGGTGAATACTCGGGCCGGACCCTCTCAACACAGCAGCCCAGCAGTCTCAGATTCACTTCCAAGCAATAGGTGCGAGCAAGCAAGTAAAGTGTGCCCTTGATGTGATTTATCTACAGAGTTGGGGTGGGGTGGGGAAGAAGCTAGAAAGAAATTTGACCAGTTAGATAACCTAGCTACATATTGACCAAAGAGAAAGGACCTCATATGGAAGGATGAATGTTTAGATTTAGACTGGGTGCTGAGAAGGCTCTCTGGGGAGAGTGAAGTTTCTGTTTTGACCTGAAGGATGAGAAGTACGTGAAGAAGCAGAGAAGGGCGTTTCAGACGGAGGGAAGAGGGTAGGTGAAGGCCCTGAGGTGGAGAAGGAGCTCGGCATGTTTGTGAGTAGGCCAGTTTGGCACAGGGAGGGGTGCTGGGTTGGGGAAGGGATTTGGAGAGAGGAGATGAGAGAGCAATAGGAGTGATAGGAGCTAAGGAGGTAGACAGGACTTATCATGCGGGGCCTCGTAGGGCCTGTAATGTTTGAATTTTCCTCTCGGTGCACTGGCGAGCAGTTAGAGGGCTTTTAGTAGGAGAGGGACATGGCCAGCCCTGTGTTTTTAAAAGATCCTCTGCCTGTGGTGTGGCGAATGAGCAGAAGCTCCCATCTAATCCTGCCCTCCTTTGATGTTTGACTTCCTACTCCTTGCCAAATGGTCATCAAACCTCTTACTGAACATCCCTGTCGGAGGAATGCACTTTATCAGCCAACGCAGCTTCTTCCCTTTTTTACTTGGCTACATCTCAGAAGGCTCTTTTTTGTGAGCTGAGATTTGTCTTTCTATAGCACCCGCTCATAACTTTTTAGTTAAGCCCTCAGAACGTGGTTGTTCCCTCTTCCAGGTCAACAGCTCTTCCAGTTGTCTTCCCTCCAAACACAGTTCTAGATTTTCTGTCTCAGTAAATTCTCCCACATCCAGTCCATTGCTAACTCCAGATAACTTGTCAGTCCTCCTTCACTGCTTCCTAGGCCTCCCTCAGTGCCACACCCTGTCAGTCCCCACACTTGTGGGTTCTACCTTCTGAGTAGCTCTGCATCTTTCTACTCGCCAGCATTCCTGCTGCTGTGTGGGTGGTTCCAGCTCTCCAGATCACTGCCACAGCCTCCTGAGAGTCTACTCCCTCCGTTCTTGCCCCATTCAGCCCCTCCTCCACCCTGCAGCTGGAGCCATCTTGCCAGTGTACAGTCCTGAGCTGCAGTCATTCCCTGCTTTAAAACCTTCACTGCTCTTCATGCTTTCAAGATGAAGTATAACCTCCACAGCAGGTGAGCAGTGGCCCTTCACATATGGGTGCTCTGTGTACTCCAGCTTGCTGGCCCACCTCTGTACCCCATCCCACCTGACATTCCAGCTTTGCTGATGAACACATAGTGCCCTGAATGGATCACTTTCTTCTCTCTACTGGGCCTGCACATTTTCCCGTTTCCCTGTTTCTTTTCATCCCCACCTTGACCTTCAGTCTGGCTAACCTTGGTTATCTTTGAGGACTAAATTATCTTCTGAGAACTGTCCCTGATTACTACCCATCTCCCAGTGCACACCAGGGACCTCTCTAGGAATTCCTATGATACCCCCTTCTTCCTTGTATTGTAGTAGTGAGCACATTGTATTATAATCACACCTGTCCTCCAGTACATTCTATACTATTTGAGGGCAGTGACTGTAGCATATTCATTGACAAAGTTCCAATTCCCAGCATGATGCTTGCCACATAGGTTATAGTCAATCATGTTTGAATGAATGAATGCATGAATGTATGTATGAATTACTTGTATTTCTTTTACATCTTACCTCTGGACTAAATTCTCCCAGCTCTTTCATCTTTTCTGATATGACATTATTTCTAGTCCCCTCATCCTTTTCTCTTCTTTGGATATCTCAGTGTCTCTCTTCAGGTGTTGTACTCAAGTTACAGTTGTAACACATTTAAATTTTAAAATGTTTTTATTTTATTACTTTTTTAGAGATGGGATCTCCCTCTGTTGTCCAAGTTAGAGTGCAGTGGCACAATCACAGCTCGCTGCAGCCTTGACCTCCTGGGCTCAAGTGGTCCTTCCACCTCAGCCTCCCAAGTAGCTGGGACTACAGGCTTGCACCACAATGCCTGATTAAGTGTTTTTTTTTTATTTTTTTAAATTTTTTAAATTTTTAGTTTGTAGAGACGGGGTCTCACTGTGCTGCCTAGGCTAGTCTCAAACTCCTGGCTCAAGCAATTTTCTCACTTTGGCCTCCCAAAGGGTTGTGATTACAGTCATGAACCACCACAGCTGGCCTTTAAGTGTTTTTAAAAGTGATTTTTGGATAGCTTAGGTCACCGTGAACATGCAGATGAATGAAATATTGAGTAAAGTGAGTCACAGATAAATTGTCAGGATACAATTTTTTCTTTTTTTTTTCTTTTTAACCAGACAAAGTTGATAGCCAGATACTAGCATAATGAATGAAACAGTATTTTCCTCTATTACTCTCAAAGCATGGGTTGTTTTTTCTTTTGCCTTAGGTGAATGACTGTTTATTAAACTGGGTTTACTAATGCACATGGTGTTCCTAGGCCATAATTACTGAATTCAAGTCCCATTGCCAAGGCAAGGCCTTTCCTAAACTACTTAGCTTTCTCCTTCTGTAAATTAGGATGATTAAACTTTCCATCTATCTACTGCTGGTGTTAGAAAGATTGATGAAGCTGTATTAGGAATCACGTTTTATTTCTTGGATGAAAGGCATTCTATAAATGCAATGAATCAAAATGTTATTAATTCAAGTTTATAACATAATGGAATATCTATGTAGAAACCTTGCCTGGGCTTTGTTTGGTTATTTGCGTCTTTACAATAATTGGAACTATCAACTGGGAGTCATTTGTGGGAAAACTAGGATCTGAATGTTTCCCAGAAAAAAATGTGTGTGTGTGTATGTGTGTGTGTGTGTGTGTGTGTGTGTGTGTGTGTGTGTGTATAAGAGATAGACGGACTTCGAGCAAGATCTGTACCTTAGAGGTCTGTATTTTAGTATCCTTTATAAATTAGGGATAATAACTATACCTAAAGTATAGTTATTATAAGGATTAAATTAGGATAATAAGCATTTAGCACAATGCCTAGCACATGGTCATCACTTGATAAATAGCAGCTGCTATTATTATGTTAACTGGACTGATTTTAGGCAGCTGTGTATTTTTTCCATATATGTTTCAGCTTTCATCTTATTCTACAAAATTGTTAATTGGCACTTTAGTGCATCGATTCTTAGTTGTGGTGGGACATTAAAGTCAAGAACCCTTGGATGAAGACATGCTTTATAAAATCTAGGAAAATAGGGACTCAGTCTCCATAGTTTACATTTGACCATAGCAAAAGTTTAAGATGTATTTAGAAAGAAGAGTAATTATAACTTGAAGTGGTAAAATGTGATCAAACTTGAAGTCTGAGATTCTCTCAAATGTAACCTATTAAAGGTACCAAATGGAATATGTGTATTTCATATTAGGTCTTGAGTCCTTTCTCTTTTTTTCCTTTTCTTTTCTTCCTTTCTTTCTCCTTCCTTCCTCCCTCTCTCCCTCCCTCTCTCTCTCCCTCCCTCTCTCTCTCTCTCTCTCTCTCTCTCTGTCTCTTTGTTTCTTTTTGAGACAGGGTCTCATTGCTGTCACCCCCCCATTCTGGAGTGCACAATTGCGGGTCACCACAGCCTCGACCTCCTGGCCTCAAGTGACCCGAGTAGCTAGGATTACAGGCACATGCCGCCATGCCTGGCTAAGTTTTTAATTTTTTTTAGAGATGGGGCCCTACTATGTTGCCCAGGCTTGTTCTTGAACTCCTGGGCTCAAGTGATCCTCCTTCCTTGGCATCCCAAAGTGCTGGGATTACAGGCTTGAGACACTGTGCTTGGCCCCTTTTGTTTTCTGATGTATTTATGATCTTAATGTCTTACTGCATTACTACTACTGCCACCACAGTATAATAATAACCAGAGCAGCGACCACCATTTATGGAACCCTTAGCATATGCCAAGTCATTGGGCTATATTTAAGGGTGAGAAGAGAGTGGAGTATATAGAATACGTAAGATGTGTCTGTGTTCTCAGGGAGCTCCCAGACTCTCCCCTGTTGGGGGAGGGTATGGTAGGAAGAAAGACATCTATACTGACAACTAGCATGGGTAGGTAGGTAAAGGGCTAAAGTGGATAGGTTAAGAATAGAGTTGGCTGGGTGTGGTGGCTCATGCCTGTAATCCCAGCACTTTGGGAGGCCGAGGTGGGCAGATCACGAGGTCAGGAGTTTGAGACCAGCCTGGCCAACATGGTGAAACCCTGTCTTCGCTAAAAATACAAAAATTAGCCAGGCGTGATGGCATGCACCTGTAGTCCCAGCTACTTGGGAGACTGAGGCAGAAGAATCGCTTGAACCCAGGAGGCGGAGGTTGCAGTGAGCTGAGCTCACACCACTGCACTCCAGCCTGGGTGACAAAGCGAGACTCTGTCTCAAAAAAAAAAAGTAGAGTTAACAGGCTTTATTATTATTATTATTATTGAGATGGAGTCTCGCTCTGTAGCCCAGGCTGGTGTGCAGTGGTGCGATCTTGGCTCACTGCAAGCTCTGCCTCCTGGGTTCACACCATTCTCCTGCCCCAGCCTCCAGCTGGGACTACAGGCGCCGGCCACCACACCCGGCTAATTTTTTGTATTTTTAGTAGAGACAGGGTTTCACCGTGTTAGCCAGGATGGTCTCAATCTCCTGACCTCGTGATCCACCTGCACCGGCCTCCCAAAGTGCTGGGATTACAGGCATGAGCCACCGCGCCGGCCCCTTAACAGGCTTTAAATCTCAAATAGAACATTGCTGGGGGAAGGTGCTATTTTAAATGCTACTCTACTAGTCAGGTAGATATTCACAGGTATAACTCATTATAAAGCTAGACGACTTAAGAGCTCCCCTTGACTACCATTTTTCTTCAATAAGGACTTTCACGCCAGGGGTGGTGGCTCCCGCCTGTAATCCCAGCACTTTGGGAGGCCGAGGCGGGCAGATCACCTGAGGTCGGGAGTTTGAGACCAGCCTGACCAACATGGAGAAACCCCCAGCTTACTAAAAATACAAAATTAGCCAGGCATGGTGGCACATGCCTATAATCCCAGGTACTCGGGAGACTGAGGCAGGAGAATCGCTTGAACCTGGAAGGTGGAGGTTGTGGTGAGCCGAGATCGCATTGTACTTTGCACTCCAGTCTGGGCAACAAGAGTGAAACTACGTCTCAAAAAAAAAAAAAAAAAAAAGGACTTTCACTAAATTCATCCATATGAGTGTTAACATAGTCATATATGTTCAGAAAACACTTTAATACTTCCTAAATAACTCTGGGAGCTGAGTCTCATACCCATAGGAAAGGAAAACCAGCTAAAATTTATTAATTTTATTTGTAAAAACACACCTGCTATGGGCAAGACACAGTGCTAGATTTTTTGTAATATTTAATTTTTCTGGTTACCCTATAAAATTGGTATTTTCCCCATTTTACAGAAAGAGGAAATTGAGGTTCAGAGAGGATAAGTAACTTGTCCCAGATCACACAGCTAGTGAATACCAGGATTTATTTGTACTACATATTTGCTTCCCAGGAAGCTGAATTATAACTTTTAACTGTGTAAGAGACCAGGACTTAAATTATCTATTTTGTCTTTTGAAGTTCTATAATCTTTATTTGCTGTGAATATTAGTGCTTAGCAGATGACATTGTCCACATGAAATTGCCTCTGAAAGGCTATCTAAAGGCAGTAGAACTAATGACCATAAAAATGTCACTGAAGTAGTTCATAAGATATTGTAGCTTCATCTTGACTGTAGGCTTCTTTATTGCTTTCGATTACTAACAGGGTTTTAGTCTCTTTATTTGATACCTTTTGCATTTGGCCAGTTACTTTTGAAAAAAATTTACATTGGGAGAAGGATGTGAAGAGTATGCTCAATCCCTATATGTAAAAGCAAAGGTGTATTTCAGTCTGGAATTTTCAGTGGTGTTCAGAGGTGTTGATGATCTTGCCACTAAAAATTATCTTTCCTTTTCAGCTTAAAGAAGTCTTCTGCTGAACTGAAAAAAATACTAGCCAATGGCCAGGTAGGTATTATTATATATGAAGATTTTCACATAATAATAACGTATTACCGTCCAGTTTTTGTATCCATAAGCTTATTAAACAGATAAAGAGTCTGTGAGTTTCCTGTCATAAATGAATAACATGGCTTAATTTGATTGGCAGAACAATTTGCAGCCCGTTTTTCAAACTGTGCTAATGGGTTTCACTCCCAGCAGATTGAAGTACCATGCACACACCCTGCTGCCATCTCAGTTTTTAAAAAGTTAATCAGTTCTGAACAAGTGTGTCAACTCGTGGGCTGTTGAAATGGCCCTGCATTCTGAGGTGACTGTTTCTTTCATTATCTTTGGGGAGAAAAGGAAAAACCATTACTTTCTCACCTTAGCTCCTTCTTTTGTCCTGAAACTAACGCTGGCTTTTTAGGGAGGCAGAGTGACAGCAGACCTTTGGCGTATAAAATTCCTGGCCTTCAGGAGACCTTAGTTTGCCTAGTAGACTGGCCATCTAAAGCTGACTGACCTAACCCAGCCAGTGAGGGACAAACGAGCCTTCAGGCCAGTTATTTCTTACTAATTTTGATTCAAGTAAATGGACACATCTGAAATAGTAGAGTGCTTTTAAACATACACTGGTAAATTAAGCTACCTACAGGGTCCTCGATTCTTCAGTAGCAACATAAATGCGTTTTAATGTTTGTTATAGTGGAAGCCCTTTGATAGCCTTGGAGGCAGGCGCCTGTCCATTGCGATCAAGCCTGCCTATTAGGCTGTATTGACTGAGACATGTGTGTCACTGCAAATAAAAGACTCTTATTGATTTTCTTAACTGCTGTCCACTTCCCGTCCATGTTTCGAAGGCTGAAATCTTAATTATCTCAGATGCTTATTCAGTGCCTTCACACACTGACCTCTCCAAGCCTCACTGGCATTTCATGAATCAAGTACTTGTAGTGGAGCATGTCAAGAAGACAAAGCCAGGTCCTCATGCCTGTCCTTTAATATCACCTGTGACATTGTGGCCTAATAGATGTGCATGCCTTAAAACAGTGCTGTATGGTAGTGCTTCTGGAGGCCTTGCTTATTTAGCACACAATTCCTTGAATACAGTTAGAAGAAATGAAGTTGATCTGCTTCTGACATCTGATTGCCATCCAGAGTATGTGAATTCTAGTCCTTAAATATCCTATATACAGCTAAGGAGAATCTAGTGTGGTGTATGTATAATCTTTGTAGTCTCAACATTTTAGATAGTATTTATCGAATACCTTTAACTTTCAGCAGCCAAAGGTTTGTTTAGATTGAGGTCCACATCTGTATCACCTCAGTGCCTTATATTTTGTTAGAACCAGCATATATAAACAAAATCTGACTAAAAGCAAAAATATTGAGCCTAGGATATTTATGTATCTTCAACATGCTTGCATTCTAGTTACTAATTGTAATTTATGTATGAGTCACTGTGTTCTTCAGCTGGAAAATATATTTCAAAATTGACATAAATTAAGAAGCTTTAACTACATTTGTTCAGCCCAGACAATGGAAAATAACCTGTCATAGACTCTTCTTTCAAAAATGAAAAACAGTTTTTTCCACTGCAAAAAATAAGCATTTTCATAATGTTTTGACAAAAATAAGCAGTCTCATAATGTTTTGACAGTAAGCCTAGTACCATAGATATCTTAGTGGCTTCAGTTATGAGGTTCTCTATATGGTGGGAGGTTGTCCTGGCAAGGATTTTTGACACTTAAATGTTTATTGCTTTCCCTTGGGAATGTGATAACCTCATATTAAATAATATGGCTTTTTTTTTTCTTTATAAGGATTAGCCTTTCTTACATTTACTTGCACTCAAAAAATTCCCTCAAAAACCAAAAAAACCCACCTTTGGAAGCTTTCAAAATGTCTCCTTCTAATTCCTTAATTCCTCAGTGCTATAGGATAACTAAACAGTGAGTGAAATTGCATTGCAGTGAGGTACTGTGCACAGTTGTAGGCATCAATAAATTTCTGGGCTGAACACTGACACCACTTGATAGGGAAGATAAAAGTCACATTTAATGATACTTTAACACTTGAGCATAGTTTTTTATTTTAGTGGTTTATGCTCTCAAGCATTAATAATGATTTGCCTTTCCACTAGCCTCCACTTAGATTTAATAAGGAATTCATATTAATCATTAAAAGAAAGGGACATGATTCTTCAAGATAATCAAATATTGACAAGTTAGAAATAGCTTTCTGCCTGGGTTCATTGATATAGGTTATGTGATATAAATATTTATTTCTTTTCTGTCACTCAGAGTAAATGCCACCAATTGATTCAGCATTGATATAGTGTCAACAGTTCATAAGAAACATTTGACTGGCCTGTGTTTTCCGATTAGTCTCTGCTCTATAAAGTGGGATTTACTAAATCTCTCCAATTGTCTGCTCATAGAGTGTGACTGCTTTCTGAAACCATTATTGCTTCGATTTGTGAAGCAAAGTTCTAGTGATGGGACTAGTTTCTGTCAGACCTTTACATATAAAATAAGGATTAATTGAGCATTTTTATTTTAATGATTTATAAGCGATAGGTACTGATTCTTCTTAACACAGACAATAAACAAAGAATATTTTCTGTGTTGATCCATAATTGAATTCCATTTCATTTTTTCCATTAATTTCATTAATATATTAAATCAAGCACTTTAAAAAAAGTTTAACACTTAGTCTTTGGAATGGAGACATTGTTTTCCTGTTATCACTTTATGTTGGAGTAATTCCATTTTTCCAGCTTAAAAAAATAAATCAGAAGATATTTTGGCAAGTTTTATTGAGAGCTATAAATCAGTCTCACTGATGTGTTTTCTGGATGTGTTTTTCCTACTTCAGTTCTAGTGTGGCATCATCTGTTTAACATTGGCCCTTGATTTGAAACTCATTAGAAATAGCCCAAAGGGTCAATTTGAAGAATTTAAAAAGTGCACAGTTACTCCAAAGATATGTGAGTTTGGCCTTTGCATCTCTAAAGTTATTTTTTCTTTTTTTTGTTTGTTTGTTTTTTAGATTTTATAGGAGAGGGTGGCAGTATTTTCCTATTCCTGATAAATCAAGTATAAATCTACTCAGATCAGATCTAGAACTAATTCTGGTCCAGCTGCATCTTTTGGCTGTTATTTTGATAACTTCAAAAAGCCTGTAGAAAAACTTTTTGTATTTGGCTGGGCGTGGTGGCTCATGCCTGTAATCCCAGCACTTTAGGAGGCCCACTTGAGGCCAGGAGTTTGAGACCAGCCTGGCCAACATGGTGAAACCTCTTCTCTACTAAAAATACAAAAAATTTGCTGGGTGTGGCGGCCCATGCCCAGCTACTTAGGTGGCTGAGGCATAAGAATAGCTTGAACCCAGGAGGCAGAGGTTGCAGTGAGCCAAGACTGCACCACTGCACTCCAGCCTGGGCAACAGAGCAAGACTCTGTCTCAAAAAAAACCCAACAACAACAGGAAAACCTTTTTGTATATAGAAAAAAAAGGGAGGGGAATATATATCTACTGTAAAATTTAAAAAGTTTAAAAACTGTATCATTACTAGTATATGTAACTCTTAGATTCTTACAGTTCATCTTGGATTGCATATGAAGAGTGAAACATAAATGAGGCTGTGTATGTAAGTCCAAACTACACAACAGCCTTCCTTTACCCACACAAACCCAACCTGACTCTGCCCATGGGTTGTTGCTGTCTCTGTTTCTTTTATGGCCCCTGCCTCTCTTTCAGCAGGAGCAGAGCTCAGTGCCAGTCATTTCTCTAAGGTCATTTGCTATCTTGGCAGTTGACATGTAATTGTAACTCCTGTGGCTTTTTCTTCCTCCTCCTTCACATCTATTATTCTGCCTTTTATTTACTTTTTTAGTCAAAACAAGGAACCTGGACTGTATTTAAAAACTACTTGGAATTGGCCGGGCATGGTGGCTCACGCCTGTAATCCCAGCACTTTGGGAGGCCGAGTCGGGCGGATCACGAGGTCAGGAGATCAAGACCATCCTGGCTAACATGGTGAAACCCCATCTCTACTAAAAAAATACAATTAGCTGGGCATGGTGGTGGGCGCCTGTAGTCCCAGCTACTCAGGAGGCTAAGGCAGGAAAATGGCGTGAACCCGGGAGGCGGAGCTTGCAGTGAGCCGAGATCATGTCACTGCACTCCAGCCTGGGCCACAGTGTGAGATCTGTCTCAAAAAAAGAAAAAAAAAGAAAAAAAAAAAAACTACTTGGTATTGTTGTTGAATAAAAAGCTCTCCTTCACCTCTTTTCAATTTAAAGAGCTGTGTGATTTTAAAAACATTTTTCTTCTTAAAAACTAACATCGTAGCTAATGAAATTGCTTTTAACTTGTGAGTGTCTTTCAGTTGATTGTTTACCATCCTGTGGGCCAGTGGCCATTGATAGGAATGTCCCTCCATACTTAATACCGGAGACAAACTGCTGAGCTATGATGTTGAACTGGAGTATACTGAAAGACTGAGTTTTTGACTAGCTATGTAACTTAAGTAAAGTGGACTAAATGGTCTTAGAATGCTGTAAATTTCTGTGATTTTTTAAATGATACTTGATCCCAACTATAATATTTAAATACAATATTCCATAAGCTTCTAAATATCATTTTCTTATATAATGAACACTCTTCCTATGCTTCATTTTGAAAAGTCGAATTAATATCCTTATCTAAATGAAAAAAGCAGAGATACTACTGGTTGATTGTAGATCCCTTTAATGATTTTTTCATAGTTAAGATCAATTAAATTAGCCTATTTGATAAGAGATATGAAGTTCTAAAAATATTTTTTGTAAGCAATTCTTGGGCTCTGCTTTGTTTTTCCCATCCCCCCCAAATTTTTTTACATGAGGAGTATTTGTACAGCATATAAAAACTAGAAAATACAAATAAGCAAAAAGAAAAAGAATCTGATATTTTTTAATATTAAAACACAGTCAGGCCGGGCGTGGTCGCTCATGCTTGTAATCCCAGCACTTTTGGGAGGCTGAGGCAGGCTGATCACCTGAGGTCAGGAGTTCGAGACCAGCCCGGATAACATGGTGAAACCCCATCTCTACTAAAAGTACAAAAATTAGCCGGGCATGGTGGCGTGTGCCTGTAATCCCAGCTGCTCGGGAGGCTGAGGCAGAAGAATCATTTGAACTTGAGATGTGGAGTTTGCAGTGAGCCAAGTTCACACCACTATACTTCAGCCTGGGTGACAGAGTGAGACTTCATCTCCAAAAAAAAAAAAACTAAAACTAAAACTAAAAAACTGTCAATCATTTCACAGGCCAAAGGTTTGCATAACTTTAAAACATTGTAGAAAGACATTATAGGAACACATTGCTCACTTTTTATAGATACTAAGTGACATGGTTCCAGAACTTGCTCTTCAAAACCATTTTTATCTTTATGAGACTCTTGCAATCCTCCTGGTTATCTGAAGGATTCCATATTTGTCTTGATTTTTTCCATTCTTGAATTTGTTTAGACAGTGTTAATTAATGCACATGCACATACACTTGAAATAAACATTCTCCCTCTCCCCTCCTCCTCCCTGCACTCCTTCCCCGCCTGTGCCCTGACAGTGTTGGATGCTTACTACTCCTTGTTAGGTTGGAGTGCTGGGAATGTGGATTGGGTAGCTTCTTCCCTTCTCTTTTCCCTGTAGTGGATATAAGTGGTAAAAAGACTATGATGTCAGAATTATATCATTTGAACATGCTCAGAGACATGCCATACCTACCCCTTTGCCTATGAAGTGGTGGAGGGGATATGACTGCAGACTGTGGCCCCTCCAGAGTGTAGACTCTATCTACTACATAGCAACTTCCTGCTTACTCTTAAACCTTAGTGCCACAAATGCAGAATTTGTGTACTTGAGTGAGTGAAATGTCTCTCGTAGAAATTTATGTCAAGCCGTGATGAGAGTGTAGCTTGTTAGTTAATAGTACAAATCAGGTTGTTACGGACATGTTTAGATTACCTAGAGAAATGTTCTAAGGGAATTAGCCCCAGTGGCCTATTTGTGCCCACCAATGGATACTGCTATTTACATTTCCTTCATTGATCAAAGTAAACCAAACAGCAACTCTGCTAGTTTAGCATCTCGTCACTTTATGTGCTACTTTTCTTCATGCTGCTTTAAAATTTATCATTCGGTCCAGAATAATGAGATTTTATTTTGTTTATGCCACACCTTTTATACAGCTTAAAATATTTTTTTTCTGTATTAGTAGTATAAAGGTAGTGATGAACAGAATTCCCCTCAAATAGGAAAATAGTTGCCAATTGTTCTGGCATGTCTTTCATTACTTCACTGACCCTAAATATAATAATTAGCTGATTGTAAAGGGCATCAGTCTGGTTGTACTACAATTAAATTGGGTGCTGGATTGGCCTTTACACATTAATCTGTCAATATTCTTTTAAGGATTGGTAAAATGGCTTGGAAAAGAAGCTGTTTCTGTTACCTGCATTGTACTCCTAATTATCACAGCTCTCTGAAGCTTCAACTTCAGAAATGTGTAGAAGGAAAATATTTCCCTTGGTAAACGAACCCTTGCTTTATTCAATTGGTGGAAGTTTAGAGTAGAGCAAAATATTTAAAGCTTTGCTATACTGGTCTGAGAGCAAACTATTTTTTTTCCAAGTGATATTGAATTAAAAACTCCATCCATTTTCTGCCCATGCAAGGCAGTGCAATTCCCTGGAAATTGATTTTTTTTTTTTCAGGGCTTACAGTGGCTTTCCCCAAGCTTTAGCTATATGGAAAAGAACACCTTTATTAAATCCACTTAGTGAATAAAGTTGGCAGTTAATTTTTAAGCATCTGGACCAGTGTGTAGAAAATTACTGAATGCATCAAATAAAGTCTGACTAGTCTTAAAGTCATTTGATAAATAATTATATAGGGAGCTCTCTAAACTCTAAAACATTATTTTATGGGCACCTACTATTCATAATACAAATGAGAGTAGTTATTTGTGGTATAATAGGTTTTATAGAACCTTGAAAAACATGCAAACTTATATATAAAGTTACGAAAATGACTTTAATAAAAATTACATGCCTATGTATTTTTCCTTTATGTATTATAATATTCGACTATATGTGCATCTTAAGTGCATTGATTTGGTGCCTTTCCATCTTCATAATATGATTTCTGCCTAATTATTGCTGTATACTAGTTTGTTATTTGCAAAGAAAAGCTATATCTGCTCTAGGAAAATCATAAACATTATTTAGTTTGTTAAATGTTAATTATGGGGGTCATCTGAGGAGTTTTCTAGGGCTGATTTATTTACAGATCGTGCATTAGATTACTGAGTGTGTGTGTGTATTGTCTTCCTAAGTTTGACTTTGGTTATGTGCAGTGCTCTTTGGCATTGGTTATATGCAGTACTGGAGACTGTTTTCTTATCAGTATCTCTGACCTGACCCTTTGGAGCTATGTTATATCATTCCATTTTGACACCTTTTATCAAACTTTAATGAAATGACCCAGGCAAACAAATTGTCATTAAACTTTCCATCACTTCGTCCCTTGGTATCGTCTTTTATAAATTGGACAGCAAATGTTGTATTGATCTTCTCGTTCTTGCAGCTGAACTTGAAATGACCCAGACTGCTTGTTGTTTATGGCCCAGAGTTGCTTTTCCTTGACATTTCCATCCACAGCATGACACCCTTTTTGTTTTTCTTTCTTTCTTGTGGAGATGAATGAACAAGACATACGATATCGGGACACTCTTGGTCATGGCAACGGAGGCACAGTCTACAAGTGAGTAGTCAATTTTGTTTAAACTTTCTATCCACTTTTCCAAATACTGAGTATCCAAGTTCTCTGTGGCAAAGATTTTTAAATGACCACTAACACTTAGATTTTATTTCCATATTTGACTCCAAAATTCTGCAAGACATCTATTTTCTCAAGAATTGCCTGGAAAGTGCATTTATATTGCCTTGTTAATATTTCCGAGTCTGCAACTCTCCTGGGTGTGTAGTTAATAGTCCACCATTAGTAAGTGTACCTTTAACTGGCCTGAAGTTTAATGCATTTTTTTCATTTGCTTTTTAACACTATTATTATTATTTTTTAAGTTGCTAGTACCCTACGCTAGTCCCCTGCCTGTTTACAGTTATGCCCAGTGGAAGCCAGACCTTATAAATACCATTGCTTTGCCCTGTGTCAACACTATAAGTTATTAAAAAGCCTTCTTCCTGTTGTATTTTCTTCTCTCCTCACCCTACTCCCCCGAGATAATTTCTACACATTGATGAATATGTTAAGTTATAAAGTTCTCCCAAATTCCAGTTGCAGTGATCTTACCCCAAAGGAATGTTCATTTTCATATTAAAAAATGCTAGCCATAAAAAATAGTTCTCCGATAGGGAGGTCTTCTCATGCAGTAGTGCAAAGTTTAAACTACATAATGTAATATCTGGTACTTAATAGTCTGCAATGGTGTATGAAAAATATTCCACTAGGAATTAAAAAATCCATACTCTGTAAGAAAGCCCTGAGGGAATAATAAAACTTTCTTCCAGAGAGCTGTTTTCCATGTATACACTAATCCTGCATCACATTATGGTTGTGATATTAGATCACAACCACAGATACTTTAACATTGATATTAATATGTATTTCCAGAGTTGTAAAATAATTAACTTATTTTCTAATTGGTTACCCATGTTCTTAGAATTTTAAGTTCTGACTAACCACATGAATACAGATAAAAATTGCCCTATTCTATGACCATGAAGGTTCACATCCTAAAAATCCCAGAACATCCCCTACTCATTGATGCAGCCTTGGTATAGAATTTGATTTCTCAGGCTTAGAAGCTCTTTTGAAGTAATCTGATCCAGTCACCCATTCAGGGCTTCAGTGCCCTTTGCAGATACAGCCAAGATGTGAGTCCTTTCTCCTGAATATAGTCCTTTAAGAACTTATGTTCACATGTTTGGATTGTTTTTTCCTGCAGATGACTGAGTATTGTGAACAGTTGGTCTGAAAATGAAGTTCTTCCACTATGATAATTCAGAGAAATAAATAATAACATGTTTCTTACATGTTCCTTGGGCCTTGGGCCTGGCCCTTAAAATTGAGGTCCAATGTGTCTAATGATTTTTGTGGCTACTATTCTCCTTCCCTGGATCATACTAGCGTTCCTTCCCACGCAACCTCCACTATAAACAGTATCTTTTCATCTTAGTCTTCTCTTCCTTACGATCTGACTTAGATTTTTACTGTGTTCTGAAGGTACTTAAGTTCAGGTACCCATAGAAAGGAAAGAGGAAGAAGGAACATGTATACTCTGATTTGCTTCTATTGAGTTCCCTGGAGGGAGCACTTTTCAAAGCTTGAACCTTTCTTCTTAATGCCTTTATGCTGATAGCCAAATATAATAAAACAGGAAAGATTTCTGGCAACTCTTTGTATTCCTTTTATTGGCTTCAAATGGAATTAAAAAATGTTTATTTAGACTCCTAACCTACTTATCTGTGTTATTTCACCAAACCTTTAGTTTTATATTAATTGAAGGTCTATTGTGAATTTATTTTCCTAGCTTATTTCTAGAAGGGAAGAAGCATAAGACCATGAAACCCCAGCAGAATTTTTACGAGACATAATATTCTAGATGTTGACATTTTAATCCTTTATTTTAAAACATAGGTTTGTTTGTTTGTTGGTTGGTTTGTTTATTTTGAGATGGAGTCTCGCTCTGTTGCCCAGGCTGGAGTGCAGTGGCACGATCTCAGCTCAGTGCAACCTCTGCCTCCCAGGATTCTCCTACCTCAGCCTCCCAAGCAGTTGGGACTACAGGCGTACGCCACCATGCCCAGCTAATTTTTGTATTTTTAGTAGAGATGGGGTTTCACTATATTGGCCAGACTGGTCTCGAGCTCCTGACCTCGTGATTCACCCGCCTTGGCCTCCCAAAGTGCTGGGATTACAGGAGTGAGCCACCAGACCTGGCCAGGTTTATTTTTTAAAAGAGGGAGTATACAGAGAAGTGGAAAAAACATGCCCATCCCCCAAGGGAAAATTACAACATGAAATTATGTTAATGTTGTTTTAAAAATTGTTATTTTAAATTGTGGTGAAATACACATAACACAAGTTAACATTTTAACCATATTTAAGTGTATAGTTAGTGGCATTAAGTACATTCACATTGTTGGCAACTGTTAACACCATTCATCCACAGAACTCTTCGTCTTGTGTAATCGAAACTCTGCACCCATTAAACAGTAACTCCCCCATCACTCTGTTAATGTTGTTTTTAGCTAAGAAGCATGGCTAGAACTTCTCCTTTAATTAGGGCTACTATGTCAAAGGGACCATTCTTCTATATGTCCTTGCCACAAGTTTTTTAATTTGCTAGAATGCTGTGTGTAACGTTAGGAACTTATCCTAAGAGCTCATTTAGCTACCGTTGCTAATGCTCACTGTGAGTGTTGTAAGATGTAATGTTTTTGACAGGATTGCTTATAGGTGGTGAATGACAGTATCCTGATAATTTTCGTTCTTATATAGTAGATTTCTTATAAAAAGAAATTTCATTTACCTTATTGCCTGTGTGATTCTTGAGAGGGGCGGTGAAGATACCAAATTGCATAACCACTTGTCATTGATCATTGGGCATCATTTTTGCTCAGGCTTCAGCTTGTATTATTGTTCTTATATCCCTGGCTTTTAGTACAGTGCAAAGAAATGATATAATCATTGATAAATGAGGATCCACTTTACTAAAGTCTCTATAAAACTAAGTGTTTGATGTGTTATGATTGAGTTTCTTCTACACTAAGTTCACCTTAATGGTGTTGATGATAAAAAATATGGTTTTTCAAACAGCATGATTACATTATGGGCTATGCTACATAAACTAGATGAAGAAAATACTGGAAAATCCACTCATTGGTAACAAAACTGCCTAATAGGCTTATTCCATTTTTTTCTTTAAAGTGTAATAAAGCTAATAAGTGCAAAGCAAAAGTTTAATAATGCAGTCTTATTCACTTCACTTGATGGAATGTTGGGAATTTCAAGGGATATTATAATCGTGTAATTACAATGTATATGATTTAACAGTTGATACATTTTCCTCCTTTAAGTGTAGATATCCTTCACAGTTGTACAATATGAAATTCTGGCCCCAGACATTTAAACCAAATGGTAATGTGAATTCTGTGTGCTGTCTCCTGACGAGCTGTGCTCTATATTATGAGAGTGACTTAGGCAGGTAATTTTAAGTTGGTATTTCTTGGATTACTAATTTGGGCTACAGGGAACATAAAGGAAATACCTTAAAGTATGGCCCAAGCCTAGGAAGAAGAAAAGTTTAGGAAAAGGTAATGAATGTATTTTCCTTGTTGCCTCATTTCCTAAAGTGCTGCAAGTTGCTCCAGAAAAATAAATTCAGGAAAGACACATGTTCTATTTCCCTCTGAGAGATTCATAATGAATTTCAAAAACTTTGAGAAAGTAGAGAATAGTATGTGTTGTGGTTAAGTGTGAGGGCTCTAAGTTTGAATCCTGCCTCTGTCACTAATTAGCTACGTAACCTTTGGCAAGTTATATAATGTCTTATGCCTCAGTTTTCCCATCTGTAAGATGGGGATAATAATAGTATCTAGGTTGGGCGGGGTGCGGTGGCTCACGTCTGTAATCCCAGCACTTTGGGAGGCCGAGGCAGGTGGATCACGAGGTCAAGAGATTGAGACCATCCTGGCCAACATAGTGAAACCCCGACTCTACTAAAAATATAAAAATTAGCTGGGCATGGTGGTGGGCGCCTGTAGTCCCAGCTACTCGGGAGGCTGGGGCAGGAGAATAGCTTGAACCCGGGAGGTGGAGGTTGCAGTGAGCCGAGATTGTGGCACTATACTCTAGCCTGGCAACAGAACGAGAAAAAAAAAATTAATAGTATCTAGGTTGTTGTGAGGTTAAATGAGAAGATCTGTAAAAGGCTTAGCACTATGACTGACACTTATTAAATGTTAACTACTGGTAATGGTAGTACTAATAATAGAAAAATTATTTACATTTTGTACTTCCTGCCTTGACTTGGCCATGGGACTCTTTTCTTTTTTTTTTTTTGAGACAGAGTCTCGCTCTGTCGCCAGGCTGGAGTGCAGTGGAAAGATCTCGTCTCACTGCAACCTCTGCCTCCCGGGTTCAAGTGATTCTCCTGCCTCAGCCTCCCTAGAGTAGCTGGGATTACAGGCATGTACCACCATGCCCAGCTAATTTTCTGTATTTTAGTAGGGATGGGGTTTCACCATGTTGGCCAGGATGGTCTGGATCTCCTGACGTCATGATCCACCTGCCTTGGCCTCCCAAAGTGCTGGAATTATAGGCGTGAATCACCGCCCCCAGCCAGCCATGGGACTCTTTTTGATAAACATCTCACAGAATTATAGTTGTGTTGAACTAACTTTGAGAAATTCTGCCTTTATATTATACACATTATACTTCTGTATTTTCTTCTATTCTGTAGTTGCTTGATGAATCATGATATCTTATGTATTATCTTAAATATAATGATTTTTTAAAGTTTCAAAGTATTTTTAATCCTAATTTATTTTCAGATTGCTATAGGACAGCTGGGTTAAGCCCATTTTACCACTGAAAAAACTGGGGCTTATCATGTGGCCATTCAGCAGCAAAGCCAGATTTCTATACAGCATTTCTTTTCTTTTTGCTTGGTGTTCTTCCCCCAGGCAGTGTTGTCTCAAGGTCAAGCAGAGTCCATTTTGTTTTCTTGTGTTTTCTCATGTACCCAGCACAGTTTTAAGGATAAAATAGACCCTTGGTATGTCTTGGCTAAAATGAGAATGAGGCAAGTGGAGGTTTTAGTGGGACTCTTTCATTGGATCTTCCTCATATCTAGCTACTTTGCGAGGCTGTACAATTGTTGTAGAACATTCACCTAAAAGAAAAAGAATATCCACACTGAGGAGATTGATATTCGAATGATTAACTTTCTTTAAAATGTGAAAACCTTCAGTGCTTAGTATCTGTTGACTCACTAGTTACTGTCTCTTTTTCTTGGGTAGTATGTCATATGGGAATAAAAGTAATTAACAGGCATAGTTACTTTGGAAACATTGTTTGATTCCAAAGCCAGTCTCTCAGACTCTGCTTCCTTGGCATATCATTTGATGGAGTCACTCAAACTTTGGATCTAGAAATGAAGTAATATTTAACTTTTAGGATTAAATCATAGTAAGTCAGTTAGCCAGCAATCACTGAAAGATTATCTTTTATATTATTTTTTCCTTAATGCCAGTTATTCAAGCCAAGACTCATATTTTCAGCTTTGGGGCCAGATAATCTAGTCTCAGGATGTTTGAAAACTGAATTTTCTATCTCCAGCTCCTTCCCACAGGATAGAGTAAGAGTCTGATCTGGACTTGAGGTAGAATTTTCTCAGTGATACAATGGGTAGTATATATACTGCCTTCACGGTGTTTTGAAGGTTGAATGTATACCATTACTTAGGAATTAATTTGAACCTATCTAGAGACAATAAGAGGAGGGAAGGAATTGTCATTCTCAAAGATGCTGGTCTCTCCTCCTTTCTGTTGCCTTACCTAAAAAGAGGTATTTGCTGGGCAGTGGGCTGGGGATGGTCCTTGGAGGTGGTAACTGAGATCCTGTGGCCTATTAGGTTGTGTTTTGCACTTGTGATTTGACTGTAGAGGCCAACTAAAACATTAAATTACTGTTTGGGAGCTGGAATCATATTAGCTCATTATAGTAATATGATTTATTTAATGAAAATTAGAAGGACTGATGGTCATTTGTATAAAATGAGAAAATACATAAATTGTCTAGTTAAATGCTGTTTAGTAAACAGAATATTTCAAAACATGGAATTTCTTAGGGGAAACAGAATGAAAAGAGTCCTTGGTGGTGAAAATATTGGGAACCACATAGTACCCAGAAAACCTTGACTTCCTCTTTCACCAACCAACCTGAAGGTGTGAAACTTAAAGAGGGAGCAAGAGGTCTGGACCCAGCTTCGCTTGTGGTTGTGTTAGTGGCCCTACTCCTTTATATATTTTTGCATGATGTGTATCTTGTAAATTAAGAGTAGTTTTTAAATGGTTTTAAAATTGACCTGAGAGCTAGAATGATGGTTTGATTTATTTTGACTTTAAATTTCTAATCACATAAGGAGTCTTTTCCTTGCAGCCAAGATCATATTTTAAAGAAGCAAACAAGACATCATCCTAATGCAAAATTAAATATTTGTATATGACTGGATTGCATTATAGTATCATGTGACAAGCAAGGATATTAATGTTTTCAGAAAATCAATGAATATTTGTCAAATAAAATTAATTATGTATGTTTCCTTCTCTCCTTCTCTCAGCATTCATTGTTACAGGTTTGTTTCATACGATAATGTATATTTTATTGATTCAAATCTAAGGAATGAACCTGAGCTCATGGTTCTCTGTACCTTTCCCACCTTTGCTTTTCCCCACCTCTCCATGTTCCTGTAACTTCATACATGCTCATATCCATTATGGCAATGATGTATTATTGGCATCCAGCCAACATGACAGGATGTCACAGGTCGCTGAGCAGAGATTTTCAGATTCAGTTTCCACCCGAATTAACTATTATTGAAATAGTTTATTGAGATTGAAGTATTGATCATTTTCTGCTAACCTTGGCTTAAGGGAAGGAAGAAGAGGCAGTAGTGTTTTTGAAAGACACTAAATTTCATTTTTAAAAATCTCATTTATTTAGCCTTTTTTTCTTTCTGTTTTATAGCCTTTATTGTTTTATTGCTTGGAAAAGGGTATCTTGGTTTTATTTTTTGTGATAGTATAATTATACTTCAGAAATGCACTTGATTACTATGGGTAACAAAATTGTTCTAGTATATTGGTTTGGCCAATATTGCTATACAAACAACTTTTCAGTCAATTGAGTCTGGTAAAAATCAATACATTATGGTAATATTTCAAGTAAGAATTTGCTGAATCTAAGCGTTTCAACTTCATCTCCTTTCAGAGAAAAAAATAGTTTTGAAGTGGCAAGACTTCTTTCTAATATTTTAATAACAATTTTTTATTTATAAAGACGTTTGAAGTCCCCAGCAAAAGTGGTTGTGATCAGGTAAACATTACATTAGCGCACTTCTGTGTTGTAGGGTGTAAGAGATCTAATTTCCATTTGAAATCTATTCCCTGCCACACCAAGAAGGCATAACATCAGGGACTGACATAGTGTCTGTCACTTTTGGATTCTGGATTCCTGTATGTAGTTCTGGGTGCTGAGTTTACAGACATATGGACAGTTCAGAGAGCACCCAGAGGAGCAATGGAGAGAATAATGAGGGATTGGGGAATTGTGTCTGTTCAGTCCTCCTTCATTCATCTGTCCACCAGCCAAGTTCTGAGCATGTGCTGTGTGTAGGGCGTGTCAGATGTTGGGGACAGCCTAGCCTCATAAAACTTGTGTCTGGATAGATGAGGAAGTTCTGTTCTCAGGTATGCACAGGACCTCACAGTCTGGGGCCACCTGTCTGTGTGTATGGTGCACAGATCTGGGGGGCTGAGGAAGAACTGATGGCTTTTAGCTCTTTCCTCTGGAAGGATCAGGAAAGGCCTCATGGAGGAACTGGCATTTGAGCTGAGAAGTGTTTGAAAGGAATTGGCTAACTTTTCTCTGAGAAAGAGAAGATTAAAGGGCTCCACGACAGCTGACTTGAAGTCTGAAGGGCATTTCTGTAGATGAGGAGCAGGTTTGCTTTGTGTTCTTCTGAAGACTAGACACAAAGGGCCTGTCTTGAATGTCTCTGTGACAGTCGGCCTTTGGTTAGAGTGATTAATGTACTCTTTCTACTCTTGTTCCCACTGGGTTGTGTTCCCTGGAGGAGAGTCATGTCTAGGTTACCTTGGTGGGAGTCCTCACAGGGCCAGCACGGTGCCTTACCTACTGTAGGCACTTAGTGAGTGTTTCAGGAATTTACCTGCAGAGGCAGATTCTTCACAGCCTAAGGATGGACACAATGTGTTGTTCATTGCTGGGTGACTCTGGGAAGTGGTGAACTCCTCTACCTTAAGCAGAATGATGTGGCTGTTGTTCAGAACTGCTGAGAAAAGAATTCCCACTTTGACCTGGACATGAGATGACTGCACAGGTTTCTCCCAAGCCTAAAGTCCCAGAACTAAATTCAGCATTCAGTTACCATAAAAACCTTATGTCAGGTGTTGCTTGGTTTTATTTAGTCTATATTCATTTTTCACTGAACATCCTGTCACTGTGCCAAGGACTATTCCAAGCATGTACAGTCCAGTTGTGAACAAGATAGGCAAGGTCCCTATCCAGAACTCACACTAGTGGGGCAAACAATAATCAAGACAATAAACACTGAAGTAAGATTATAGAATCTATAGGTCTATAGATTCTGTAGACCTATTCTATAGGTCTATAGATTCTGTAGACCTATTCTATAGGTCTATAGATTCTGTAGACCTATTCTATAGGTCTATAGATTCTGTAGACCTATTCTATAGGTCTATAGATTCTGTAGACCTATTCTATAGGTCTATAGATTCTGTAGACCTATTCTATAGGTCTATAGAATAGACCTTGCATATTCTATAAAAAATGTAGAAGAGGTGCTCAGGAAGACCTATCTGAGGAGGTGCTGTTTGAGCTGAGACCTAAAGACAGGATGGAATCAGTATGGGAAAATCTGGGAGAACCTTATAGGCAGAAGTAACCACTCAGGCGGAAGCCCTAAGATTAAGATAGGCATGAACTTGTGTAATTGGAGTAGAATAAGCTCTGGGGAAGGTGTAGAGATGGACAGGGCTTGATCATGCTGGGTCTTTTAGTCCTTGCTAAATCCTTGC
Organism: Pan troglodytes; assembly: GCF_028858775.2. Taxonomy (NCBI): domain Eukaryota; kingdom Metazoa; phylum Chordata; class Mammalia; order Primates; family Hominidae; genus Pan; species Pan troglodytes. Next base: position 59,604,925 of record NC_072414.2, read on the forward strand.
TAAGAAGGTATGTTACCTTCTTTTTACTTATGAGAAAGATAACGTTTGGAAGGGCTAAGTGGCATGCCCAAGATCAAGTCAAGAATAAAACTTAGGTCTTCTGACACCTGCTTCCCAAGCCAAGGTTTTTCTGTTTGCCATTCACTCTCTGAGTTTCCTAACTATTAACCCAAGTTATTTTTGGATGTAAGATATAAAATTAGTGTATAAATTTGAAAGTCAATGATGTATCATCTCTAGGTGTTAATTTTAGAGGCTTTTTAGTAGATGTTAAAACATCCACTTCTTGGCTGACAGTTATGACAACATAACTTGTTATTTGGTCTACCCTTTGGGTCTCCTTATTTACCCAAAACTTATAATTTAATAATTGAATCCCTGGATTAATTGTATGGTTGTGCTAGCAGGGGTGGTCTATTTCTTGATTTATAAGACACGTTACTTTTTTATAGCTATTTTACAGTATTTGATGTGTTCGAAAATCGTAGTCTCTTGGTTGGCATATTGCACAAGCAAATATTTGTGTACCATAGCATCTAGGGTATTTACTTAAATTGCTTTTTTGGAAAATAATTCACTGGAAAGTCCAAAAGGCATTTACTGCGTATAACTTTCTGCCACAGTTTTTTTTTCTTTGCTCTGTCATTGGTTACTTTGATGTAGGGGACCATGTTTCTGTTAAATTGCTGTCTTACTAGAGTGAAATATGTTTAGGTTCTGATTTGTACACTAACGTTGAATTGGAGGAGCAATTTGCAAAATTTGAGGGGGAATAGCAGTAGAGATTTAGGTTGTGGGTATTAAGCATTAAATTTTTTTTAAAAAAATTAATTTGCTTTTTAAATGTGACTTCATATCATGTTGTCTTCTTGACCCTAAAATTTCCTTACTTTTCCTTGTCAGTATGGCAAAAAGAAAGAGAGAGTACAGTGGTATTGCTGAAAGCAGTTAATGGTTTTTGTCTTGTGAATTTAAATAATAAAATGAAAAATGTTCACACAAAATTAGAACTTGCTTTAGGGCACAATCAATATAGCATTTTAACAAGCTTAATGTATTTGGAAGATATGTATTGTGTGAGGTTCTCAAACATACTGATTCTATTACGACGGTTAACTGTAGTAGCAAAATGTATCAATATACTTAGCCAATAAACATAAAACTTATTAAATCATAATTAAATTTTCAGAAAAGTTATCTAAAAATTATGAATAAAATATATTTTACATGGCCTCAGCAACAAAATATATAGCCAATGAAACTTTATAAGTGGTGGGATAAAATACATGGGATAAAATTATAGAATGAATTTTTACCATAGACACATGTACCGAGTTAAGTTTGTGTACACCATTTGTTTCTCCTCTCTTTTAACTTCTTTTGGAGGTAATTCTTAGTGAGTATTTGCAGAGCACAACAGCTGGGGTAACTGACCGAAGGGGCAAATGAGAAGTTTCCCTCCTCCTTTGGAGTCTCAAGTGAAATGTTTCAAAGCCCTACCTGCCCTTATACGTGGAAGATGCAAGAGGTACTCAGAGTCACTGTGGTTGCATTTACATTTCTACAGTGGGCGCCAATCACAAGCTTCATGTTATGGCCCCAGCTGTGTGGGAATGTAGCTGAGCACACTAGGTATCGTCATCCTCATTTGATTTATGAAGAAACGGAAACACAGATAAATGAATGGATTTCCCTGAGGATTCAGACCAAGTCAAGGATAAGATCACCACTGAAACCCAGGCTTTCTTAATTCTTAGTCCTTTCCCAATGCCATTCCTGGTAAATAATTACATTTTGGCTCTAAGAGGAGCTAGAATAAACAGAATATATGCAAACCTAAGAATTTCTGCCAGCAATCTCTAGCAGATATACTTCAGCTGTACTTTGAATTTTTATTTTGTGCACCAGGCACATGTATCTTATAGATGACCAATATGAACAAACAGCTGTCTCCCTTCCTCCCTCCTTCCTTGGAACGTGTAATCTCTGAATAACTGATTAGCTCAATGTCAGAAATGTTTGTGCTGATCTCTGAACCTCAGTCAGTTCAATACATGACTCCCTGGAAATTTTATCTTTGGTTTTCTTTTTTTTTTTTTCACTGCCATGATTTTGTGAGTTAGTTTATGAGTGTATTTAAATCATTTCTGGAATCTAAATATTTTGGACTTGCTGGTCTTTATAAGGAAGTTAGTTTCCCTCCTCTCACATAGACCTCTTTCTGCTTTTTCCTATCTATCATATTTTAAGAGTATATGTGACACCGTTAAGTTTTAATCTTCTAAATGGATTGGAGAATAACACCTTCCCTTGACTAACCTCAAAGGATTTTTAAAAACAGAATGTTGCCTAATTTTTGAGGGAGAATGTTCTAACACAGTTTATATATTTTTGTAACTCAACAAAGGTATCTCATAAAGAACATTGGTGGAATTGGGTTTTAAAGCCCAAATACTTTCCTTCTGTTGTCCAGAACATAGCTCCTCAACCTAGAGGCATAGTGTCATGTGCAGTGAAGTCACTCAAATTCCTTCTTATTATTGGTTTGAAGATGACTGTCCCTGGATGGTATAAGATATGATGGTAGTTTGTGTCGTTCAGTTTTTACGTTAAAGGAAAAAGTCTCTCCTGGTTTCTTTTGACCCTAGTCATGATATGCCCATTTCATGAAGTCTTTTATGCACAAAAGTGCACAAAATGAAGATAAAGTGCCTCTCTCCAGCCTGACAAAAGCCATTTCTTTGCAGAATGGTAGCTGCAGCGAAAGTAAATAAATGAATGGACAGCAATCACAGCCTAGTTGATGAAACTGTTCAATTAAAGCACAGGCATTTACATGGTGTAATTTCCCTAAATTGCCAATGAGCCCCTTTAGACACAACCAGTGTTCAAATTGATTTCAGCATTGATTTTGGCTGAAGCTGATAAATTTCTGCTTGTTAGTTAAAGTAATTTTGCAGAAGACTTTGTACTACAGTATTGAAGTGTTCATTTAGCTGATAGTTAAAAGAGGAGTTATTTACAGAGGCCTCTACTGTTGTTCTGAGATGGGACAATTCCCCAATCATCTTTTACTTTTAATTTTTCAGGCTTCAGTATACCAATCAATAGGTGATTGAAACTGATTAAAACTTATCCAACCAGCTGCCTATGGCAGTTTAATTAGAAGCTGGATGATTCTTAAATTAAAGTTGTCTTATTTTCATTGCAAAGCCATCTTCCAGAAGAGTAAGGCAAGAACAGTGCAGAAAACTTAAAAGACTGGCTTTGCTAAGGTATCTTGCAAATGTTAAATCACTCAATAGCTATTCCTAAGACAATTCAAAAATGTATCAGAGAGTTTGCTTTTATGGAGATTAGAAGTAATAACATGCTTACTTGCCAGCCAAGGAATGTTTGTTTCATTCGGTCAGAGAGATTACTTATTGTATAATGATACATGTGAAAGACCAGCTGTTTGGGATATATCTATTATCTCATAAGCAAGATGAATGCTTGAGCTTAGTTTTAAACACTGTAATGCAGGATGAAACTAGCCATGATGATATCCTCTGCATCTGCCCCCTGGAAACCATCAGCTTTGAATTTATATTTTTATTCTGTTTTAAGGTCTTGATTAAAATAAATCTCCATTGAATGAAAAACAAATATTTTTATATAAGTTCATGTTGACTTGTCAACAGTATTGTGGGCAGGATTATAGAAGAGAGATTTTTGCTCCTCTTCAGCTCCCTAGGGAAGCTTCTCCATACTCATTTTATCTAGTGTGGACAATTTCTTGAGTTTTTAATGGAAACGGGTTAATATTTTTGTCATAGGGGACATATTACATCTGATATTACGGGGAAGAAGGGAAGAAATGGCTCACTTTTCAGAGGTGCATTTACTCTTTGACCCACTAGGGTACTATTTAGTGTTCTAGAAGAGGTAATTTAGTAAATTGTACCCCAGTGGCCTGAAAAAGTTAATGCAACTCTGAAAAGTGAGCCATTCAATCGATTTTCCCTATTGCTTTTAAAAAATCAACACTGACCATATCCAGAGAATGTTGAAGACAACTGAAATTAGAGGATCTAGAAGCAACCAGTTTATTTTCACACAAAGCTTGTTGGGACATGCACTGGATTTGGCTTCAGAGGACCCAGATCTACTTCCCACTCCAGTACTTACAGATAGGAATCGTGAAGCATTCAGTAACCTCACCAAGCCTTGGTTTCCTTGTCTATAAAGTGGTGATAATAATAATATTTACCTCACAAATTTTTGTGGAAATCAAATAGCTTTACTATATGTAAAATGTTTTATAAACTATAAAGCACAATAGAATATTAATTATTAGAATAAGGAGGTTTTCTGAAGTAGCCATTTATGTATCTGATTTTGGAAAGTAATTTATTGTTAGTTTTCCCAGAAACTGTGAGCAAAGATTAGATGGTTATCACGTTGTTTCAAGAGAGAGTTTCCTAGCTAGTCAATCCTCAGGGTATTTCTATTTTCCCCCACATATATTGCCTAACAATTCCAGTTCTTTCATTCCTTCTCATCATTAGGCTTTATATCTCTTGCTTCTCTGTTTGCCCACTACATTATTTCAGAATCCTTGATCAAGAGATCAGAATGACTGTAGTTTCCTTGATCTCAGAGGTATTTAGACCATATATTAAAAGACATTACTCTAGTTGATGTGGAGAGTGTTAAAAGCTTGAATCAGGCCACATCAACTTGTGGAAGAAATACGGAGGTAGTGATGACCACATTAACTCTGAGGCAGGTATGGGAGTAAAAAGGGGTATATAGCCGGAGTAAACAGAAAGAAGAAATGGCAAATGTAGAGTTACAGTAGCTTTCTCTTATTGAAAATCTTTCTAATCTAGCCAAGTTCCCTATATCATACATTAGGTTGATTTATGAGCCCTATGTACAATCAGTTATCTTGAAATTAATATCTGTGACCTCATAACATATTTGACTTGAGACCTAAACAGTATGAGGGGCTCTGTTTTTTTTTTCTTTCTTTCTTTCTGAGACAGAGTTTTGCTCTTGTTGCCCAGGCTGGAGTGCAATGGTGTGATCTTGGCTCACTGTAACCTCTGCCTGCCTGGTTCAAGTGATTCTCCTGTCTCAGCCTCCTGAGTACCTGGGATTACAGGCACGTGCCACCACGCCCTGCTAATTTTTGTATTTTTAGTAGAGACAGGGTTTCACCATGTTGGCCAGGCTAATCTTGAACTCCTGACCTCAGGTAATCTGCCCGCATCGGCCTCCCAAAGTGCTGGAATTATAGGTGTGAGCCACTGTGCCCGGCCTGTTTCTTAACCACAAATTATTTTGTAATCAGTAGTCAAGCATCTGTAATAGGTTTTTAGGCAGAAGGAAGGTTGGCAAAGACTGCTATTTGAACTAGTATAGTTTACATAAAAGCTTCTTTTTACAACTGCTGTTTACTTTGGATTTCCTGTTTTAACAGCTAGAGCCTGGCTAATGTGTTTATCTATTATGGAAGGCAACAACTGTCAGTGTTGATTTTCCTGAAACTATTTGAAGTATTTCTGTGGATGGCTACTTTAGTATGTGACAGAATACTAAAATTTCGAAGCTTGGCCATTAGTCCTAAACGTGTTAATAAAATCTACCTTCAAATAAACCTAAAAAGACCAAGCAATTAGAGGATTAAATTTTAATTTAAAAATTTAAATTTATTTAATTTAAAATTTAAAAATTATATTTTTCATTAGCTGAACCACGGCTGGTTTACATTTAGTTACTGAAACCATATCATTGCATTAAAGGTGACATCTAGAAGGTTTTAAAATTAATCTCGCAAGGTACTAAAAGATTTTTGTTTGTGTCAGTATTTGTGTACTCATGAGCTTTATACAGCAGAGAAGCGTTCTGCATGTTTTGTATTGGCTTCAGAGTTGTTCAGCCTTATAATCTTTTGGGAAAATGTAATACAATCAACTCTCAGATTCCTTGTTTTAAGTAGGAGACTTATAGTCTCATGTGGGTATCTCCTAATAGTTTAACCCCCTCGATTTCTACCATCTTCTTTCTTTTTGTTTTAGTTTTCCTTTGTGCCAATGCTATAAAGTCTTTGAAATGGAAACTTCTAAGTTGAGGAAAGACTTGTATCTTGTTATTCTAAATTTACATAAAAGCAGGGGCTTTTTTGGTTAATAAATAAAATGTCACACAAAGAGCAAAGAAGCATCATCTGTAAGAATAGAAGCATCATCTGTAAGTATAGAAACTGATGATCCTACAGTATATTAGCTTTAACCAATGCCATGTTTTAATAAGGAAGTAGATTTAATAATTGAACCTGAGTGAGACCAACTCTTAACTTTCTGTGCCAATGAGGAGAATTAAGAATTGCGTTTTAGACAATGATTTATTTGTCTTGTCTTGATCAAACTTTTTCATAATGAATCAGATCTCAGAGAGCTTTCTTTTCCTTTGTCTTTTTACCTCTGCCATGTCTCTGATGGACGTCCTATAAATCCCTAGGGCATTCAGAGAATAGAGAATCAGGGAATACAGGATATCTCACAAGCTGTGAAATCTTTGCATGGAAAACAAAGAACTGATGTTATTATTTGAGAGAGTGAACTGTCTCTGCAATGAGCTAATAACAAATACATTTGTAACTTTTATTTACTTTAAAATAGCCTTTGTTCACCGTTTTTCTTGTCTTCTACCTGTTCTCTAAGAGACACAGGGAGCAAAATAACCATCACTTTCTTTCTTGCTTACCTAGAATAAGACCATCTCTTTTTAATTACTGGTTATTTCTTGAGCCAAATCCTAACCATTGCTTTCACTATTTTAGTGACTGGATTATTTTCTTAGGTTTCCTGTCCATTTGGAGAACCTTTCAACAATTGATAACACTCTATAAATAATTCACAGAGTAATTGTGTCCCTCTTTTCACTAACCTTCTTTGAAGTATGTTATGTGAGAAGTAGAATTTAAGTCAGTGGCATTTAGTTCATGTGGTTAATGAAGGAAGTGCCCTGTGTCCTTCATAGGACAGTGGCAATACTATCATTTCAGTGTCCCTGTGTTGCCATTGTGAATGAAAGTCATTATACATGCAATTACGCTCCAGGTCTTTTCTCCAAGAGGCAAAAAAGGGGTATTTCCATGCTCATTTTGATAACTATTTTGCTAATAAATTGACATTTATGACATAGGATATTGTCAGTTATGCTGAAATCTGAAATATTTATAGTAAGATTATAGGCCAGCCTCCCCCATTCTTTCTTTAATTATATCCTACCTCACAATCACTAGGAAAGCACATATGCTCCCTATTATAAATTCTTTCTGCTCATAATTTAAAATAATTTGATTGGAATATGTTTAGAAATTAATATGCAGAATAGTACCATAGAAAATAGATGCCTACTTTAATTGTATGAGATTGTACCAGCTTTATCAGAAAATGTATGATCAGCTCTAGGTTATTTATTTTGTGAACAAGAGTCAGCTGGGACGATTCATATTTTTTGGTTCTCCTAGAATTTGAAATTCTAGGCATAAATAATTTTAGTAAACATGGTAAAATCCAGATGCAGTTGATCTTATGCATGGCATAAATTTGTGTGGGAGTCCAGATGTTGGAATGTGAACACAGGTTGTTTCTCCCTTCTGTCTTGTGTGGACTTTTTAACATGTTATTTTCACATATTTATTTTCCTTACTTTTATTTATTTTTTGATACAGGGCCTCACTCTGTCACCTAGGCTGGAGTGCAGTGATACGATCATGGCTTACTGTAGCATCAACCTCCCAGGCTCAAGTGATCCTCTCACCTCACGTCCCAAGTAGCTGGGACCACAGGCATGTGCCACCATGCCCAGCTAATTTTTTTTAATTTTTTGTTGAGATGAGGTATCATCTATGTTGCCCAGGCTAGTCTTGAACTCTTGGACTCAAGCAGTCCTCCCACCTCAGCCTCCCAAAGTGTTGGGATTACAGGTGTGAGCCACTGTGCCCTGCTTATTTTCCTTACCTTTAAAGATTATTCTAGAAATTCAGTTTATTCTTTGTAACGATGTATCTTTTAATAAATTCGCATTAACAGTTTAGATGAAAGTGAGCACACCTCTAACCCTTTATGTATTGTACTAGACTCATCTTTAACATTTCAAGGAGTAAATAATATAATCAGTTGGATTTATCCCTAAGTATTGCTTTTGAAATCAGTCACATGTTTTCTGAACACTTTGTGCAAAGTACTTCGCTTGGCAGTGGGGGAGATGTAACATCAACTTTCATGGCCTCAGGGACCCCATTCTTTGGGGTCTGTTGTTAGCTTACTGTTTGTACCTTGTCATCTCCTTTACTGTTTTCTTCTCATCTTTCTGACCTCTGAATTTAGAGAGCCTCAGTTCCAGTCCTTACACCTCTTCTCTGTTTAATTCACTTCCTAAGTGAGCATGTGTAGTTCCATGGCTTTACATATCATCTGTATGCTGAGGAAGTCCAGATGTATGTCTGTAGCCCTGGCCTGTGTCCTGAACTTCAGACTCATATCTGATTACCAGTTGGATGTCCTCTAGGCATTTCAAAATTATCTAAAACTGAGCTCTTTATTTCTTTGGAAACCTGCTTCATTTACAGCTTCTCCCATCTCCGTAATTGGAAACTCTATTCTATAGGATGCTAAGGACAAAAACTTTGCAGTCTTTCTTCATCCTTCTTTTTCTCTCAGATTATGTATACCTTTACCCACAAATCTTGTGGGTTCTTCCTCAAAAATATTTCAAGAAGCTGACCACCTTTCATCACTGTTTTCTTGCTACCCTATTCAAAACCAGTATTACTGCTTGCTAGGATTTTATTGCAAAAGCCTCCCAACTAACCTCCCAGTTTCTATCCTTGCTTTCCTATAATGTGTTCTCTTCACTCAGCAGCCAAAGTGATCTTTCTGAAATATTAGGTCTCCCCCTCTGCTCATGACCTCTTATATCACTTGGAATAAAAGTCAGAGTCCTCACCATGGCCTAAATGGTGCTACACAGTCTGTTTTCCTTACCTCTCTGACCTCATCTCCCCCAGCTAGCCCTCTTGCTTATTCTACTTCTGCATACATGTCAAGCACACATTTCCACCTTGGGCTTTTGAACTTGCTGTTTCCTCTACCTGGAATCCCCTTCCCCTAGATGTCCGAATGGTGTGCCCCCATACTGTTCACATGTAACCTGAAAAGAGAGGCATTTCCTGACTTCCTCCCCAACCCTAATATCAAATAGCATGTCCCTAATGTTGATCAGTCTCTATATCCTTACCTTTATTTTTTTCAATGCACTTACCCCCACCTCACATATTGTATATTTATTTGATTATTGTCAGTCAGCCCCTATTAGAAGGTAAACTTCACAAGGGCAGGGACTTGGTCTCATTTGTTCTCCGCTGTATCCACGCTGCCTAGCTTATTGCCTGGCAATCAGAGACATGCATTAAGTATTAAATTTAAAAAAAGGATCTAGGAGGAGAATATATCATATACTGTGGAAGAGGTCAAGCATATAGTAATGAACAAAATGGACCTTGACCTTCCCCTTGAAACTTACAATAAAGTAGAACATAACATAGACCCTATATTAAGAATTTACAGCATAGTTAGGTAATTAGAGTCTACAATATAGTTAAATAAAGTGAACACCATTCCTGTAATCCCAGCACTTTGGGAGGCCAAGGCAGGAGGATCACTTGAGGCCAGGAGTTCAAGACCAGCCTGGGCAACATAGTGAGAACCTTGTTCTACAAAAAATAAAAATAAAAATTAGCCAGCCACGGTGGTACTCTCCTGTAGTCTCAACTACTCAGGAGGCTGAGGCAGGAGGATCTTTTGAGGCCAGGAGTTCAAGACCAGCCTGGGCAACATAGTGAGACCTCCGTTCTGCAAAAAATAAAAGTAAAATTTAGCTAGGCATGGTGGTTCACTCCTGTAGACTCAACTACTCAGGAAGCTGAAGCAGGAGGATCACTTGAGCCCAAGAGTTCAAGTCTGCATCGAGCTATGATTGTGACACTGTACTCCAGCCCGAGTGATAGAGTAAGACCCTGTTGCTTAAAAAATATATACTAGTAGGCCATGCACAGCGGCTCACGCCTGTAATCCCGCACTTTGGGAGGTTGAGGCGGGTAGATCACCTGAGGTCAGGAGTTCGAGACCAGCTTGACCAACATGGTCAAATGCCATCTCTACTAAAAATACAAAAATTAGCCAGGTGTGATGGTGGGCACCTGTAGACCCAGCTATTCGGGAGGCTGAGGCAGGAGAATCGCTTGAACCTGGGAGGCAGAGGTTTCATTGAGCCGAGACTGCACCACTGCACTCTAGCCTGGGTGACAGAGCGAGACTCTGTCTCAGAACAGAAACAAAAACAAAAAACCACTACTGATAAAAGTATATACCTGTGAATTTAAATAACTGTTGAAGAGAAATAGTAATTTATAACACGAACATATAAGGCAATAGAGTAGTTGATGCCAATAGATAAATGAAACCACAGGGTAGGAAATCTAGTAGGTAGGGAAGTAAGTAGAAATAAAAGAATGGAATCCAATTGAATTCAGGAAGGAATAACATGAAAGAAGAAATGGTGACCATTTAAGTAAATCTGACTGTATAAGACAACGATAGTAATAATTCAAAATGAAGTTAAACAAAAAGACTGGAGAAAATAATATGTTAAGATGAGAAGGGCTTGATTGAAGTTAAAACATTCTAAGATTTTTATATTGTTTAGGAGAAGGATATAGATAACAATTACCTTTATGTTTTGTTAAGTCAGGTATGATTGTTAAAAATTATATGGGTAACTAAAACAGTGAATAGAATGTGTAACTTCAAAACAAATAGATGGAATAAAGGGAGAATAATTCAGTATAATAGAGGAAGAGAAGTCGATAGGTGTAAAGTAAATGAATTAGGTGGTAGAAATAAATCCAAATATATGAATAATTACAAAAAATGTAAGTAGAGTAATATTAGCAGCTAATAGATTAGGTTGCATTTTTAAAAATACAGCTATGTGCTATTTTAGACTGTATTGGGAGAAATTTCTAAAATACCAAGACACAGCAAAATTGAAAGGAAAAGGGTAGGGGAAGATACCTGGCAAAAACTAATCAAAAGAATGCTGCTACTGTGGTTATATTAACATAAGACAAAATAGACTTTAAGGCAAAAAGTATTACTAGAGAAATGTTATGAAAATACAAATATTTACAACTGAACCACAAATACCATGTATTAATATGAAAACTCCTGAGATGCACCAAAGTAATTCTTAAAGGATAGGTTTATATACACACCTTAGTAAAGAATAACTGGGTATGATATGCTTAGAATCTAACTCAAGAAAATCAAGAAGGTGGGACAGGGAATAAACCCAAAGAAAGTGGAAGGAAAGAAATACTAATGAACAAAAGTTTGAAAAAAAAAAAAACCAAAAGTTAATTAAGTGAAAATTCAAGAAACAATTCAACAAAACCAAAAGCTGGTTCTTTGGAAAAACTTAATAAAATATAGCAGTGAGAAGCAGAAATAACAAAATTAGGAATAAAAAGGGAACATAATTCTAGACATAACAGTGATTTTAAAAATAATAGGATCCAATGAATAACTTTATGACAATAAATTTGAAAACACAAAATGGCCAGTTTCTTAGAAAAACTTAATGAAATTGTCTTAAAAATAAAAACCAAAATAGACCTAGAGCAATTAAATGATTATTTGTAAAATGTGCCTGATGTAGTTTTAGGCACTGGAAATAATAGCAGTGAACAAAAAAAACGAAAGTGTGTGTTTTCATGGAGCTTCCTTTGTTGTGGAGGGAGACATAATAAATTAATAAATTTTATCAGGTGTTGCTAACTCTGTGAAGAATAAAGAAAGTGGCCGGGTGCGGTGGCTTACGCCTGTAATCCCAGCATTTTGGGAGGCCAAGGTGGGTGGATCACCTGAGATCAGGAGTTCGAGACCAGCCTGGACAACATGGTGAAACACCGCCTCTACTAAAAATACAAAAATTAGCCGGGCATGGTGGCACACACCTGTAATCCCTGCTACCCAGAAGTGGCAGTGAGCTGAGATCACGCCACTGCACTCCAGCCTGGGCAACAGAGTGAGGCTCCATCTCAAAAAAAAAAAAAAAGAAGATGAAGGGAGAATGTGCTGAAGGGAGAATGTGCTGTTTTATGTAGGAAAGTCAAAGAAACAATATAGGACCTGAAGGAAGCAATGGAGCAAGCCAGGTATATATTAGAGAAAGTGGCCCAGCCCTCAGGAGTAGGTGCAAAGGCCCCGAGGCAGGAGCACGTTTGATAGAACAGAGTTGAGTATTGTGCATAAGGGAGACTGGAAGAAGCAGAGATCAGTGAGGTAACTAACCAGGGCCCAGATGATGAAATCCTTATAAAGACTTTTGATTCAGCAGTTAGAAATCTACCCATGAAATGGAGATGAGTATAATAACTTCTACTCATAAGATTATGAAGTTAATGAATTAAATGCATGTGGATTTTTTTTTTTTTTTGTAAAACACTATCCAGGTGATTTTTTTTTTCATCCAGAAGTAGTAATTTGTCAAACATTTATGAAGTGAGGAGCACCTACCATGGGCCAGGACATGTGCTAAGTATAAAGAATAGAAAGATGATTAAAACATGGCAGCGCTCACTGCCCAGTACTGGGGACAGACACATAAATACTTTTCTGTAGTGTGCCCAGGGCAATAATAGAGCATGTAACATTTGAAGAGTAGGAGAAGCATCAAAGTTTAACTTTATAGCGTTTATAAGAAAGTGTATGGGCTGGGCGTGGTGGCTTACGCCTGTAATCCCAGCACTTTGGGAGGTCGAGGCAGGTGGATCATGAGGTCAGGAGATTGAGACCATCCTGGCTAACACAGTGAAAGCCCATCTCTACTGAAAATACAAAAACAAAATTAACCGGGCATGGTGGTGGGCGCCTGTAGTCCCAGCTACTCGGGAGGCTGAGGCGGGCGTATGGCGTGAACCCGGGATTTGGAGCTTGCAGTGAGCCAAGATCATGCCACTGCACTCCAGCCTGGGCGACAGAGCGAGACTCCGTCTCAAAAAAAAAGAAAGCATATTAAAGGGAGGTATATAGGTATTTTTAGGGTAGCTTATGCCTCATGTTTTCCTATTAACCCAAGGAGAATGAAAACTTGGCCTTCTCATGATTGTTTAGTGACGTTTCTGCTGAGATTAACACCTGAATGGTGTACTTACCACACCTATCTGTAGTGTGAATAAACTTATAGTAGTGGGCAAGAAATAAACATGGTAAGAAATCTAGAAGTTGGAACATGGGATATCCATACCAGATGGCTCTTTTAATTGTCTCCAAAGTTGGTTCAACATGAAGTAATACTATGTGTTTAAGTTTTTCTTAACAATAAATGATATATTGCAAACTTTTGCCAGTTCTTTGTTGTGAAAGCTTTATTAGAGGGTCATTTGTAGAGCATATAGTCTAACCAGCACATAGAGACACTACTGCTCTTTAAGTCTGTTTTGGCAGCTTTCATTCTGAAATCACTCAGCCAGTTTGAAAACTTACTATCTTCCTTTTTTTTTTTTTAGGCGGAGTTTTGCTCTTGTTGTCCAGGAGGCTAGAGTGCAATGGTGTGATCTCGGCTCATCGCAACCTCCACCTCCTGGGTTCAAATGATTCTCCTGTCTCAGCCTCCTGAGTAGCTGGGATTACAGGCACCCACCACCACACTGGGCTAATTTTGTATTTTTAATAGAGACGGGGTTTCTCCATGTTGGTCAGGCTGGTCTCGAACTCCCAACCTCAGGTGATCCGCCCACCTGGGCCTCCCAAAGTGCTGGGATTACAGGCATGAGCCACCGCCCCCGGCTATTTCCTACCTTCCTAACATTTAATTCATTAGTCTTACCTCACTGGATCCTCACAACTCTATAAGGGAGAGACTGCTTTCCCTATTCCAGACTAGAGATAATTGAGACTTGGTGGGGCTTACTGACAGTCAGGTTCACATGTTTAAGATGTGGGAGAGCTAGGCCGGGCGCAGTGGTTCACACCTGTAATCCCAGCACTTTGGGAGGCCAAGGCGGGCTGAACACAAGGTCAGGAGATCGAGACCATCCTGACTAACACAGTGAAACCCCGTCTCTACTAAAAATACAAAATATTAGCCAGGCGTGGTGGCGGGTACCTGTAGTCTTAGCTACTTGGGAGGCTGAGGCAGGAGAATGGTGTGAACCCGGGAAGCGGAGCTGGCAGTGAGCCGAGATCGCGCCACTGCACTCCAGCCTGGGCGACAGAGCAAGACTCCGTCTCAAAAAAAAAAAAAAAAAAAAGAAGTGGCACAGCTGGGATTTGAGCTGGCAGTGACTTCAGAGCCTGTCCCATTTGCTCTTCTGCCTCCCAGGATAGATTGGCAGTGATTGCAGAATGCTTCCTTGCCTGGAGCAATTTGGATATAATGGTCCTTGGCGTGATTGAAATAGGTCAGTACCTTTGTAAGTTTTGAATTATATGTTTCCCTGCCCTAGAATACAGGTAAAAAAATTAAACATCACGATCTCTTTGTGTGTGTGTGTGTGTGTGTGTGTGTGTGTTTGAGTGTGTTTGACGGAGTTTCGCTCTTGTTTCCCAGGCTGGAGTGCAGTGGTGCAATCTCAGCTCATTGCACCGTCTGCCTCCTGGGTTCAAGCAATTCTCCTGCCTCAGCCTCCCGAGTAGCTGGGATTACAGGCATCCGCCACCAGGCCTGGTTAATTTTTTGTATTTTTAGTAGAGATGGGGTTTCACTATGTTGGCCAGGCTGGTCTTGAACTCCTGACCTCAGGTGATCCACCTGGCTTGGCCTCCCAAAGTGCTGGGATTACGGGCACGAGCCACTGTGCCCAGCCAAACATCACCATCTATTTCCTTTAGGTCCTAAAATATGCATATTCTGTCGCGGCCCATCTTGGCTTTGCCACTGACTGTGTGAGCTTGGATAAGTTATTTAACCTGGCTTTTGGGTGCTTCTGCTGCGAAAGAAGGGGATTAGGTTAAATAATTTTCTCTGTTTTCTACTAGCTCAATAAATTATCTGATTCTGTACCAAGATTACAAGTTAAGACCAACTTCTTTGTCTGGTCATCTATAACCTATTGTTACAAATGAAATAAGAAAGTATGGATAGAAAGTATTCGCTTGCACTGGGCTCTTTGTTATTTTAAATATTTGAGAAATATTTAAAATGGCGACTAACTTTTGCCATGGTAAAGTGTATGTGTGTGTGCTCAATTTTAAGGGCTGAGACTGTTCCCAGAAGGCCTGTGCTGGTCACAAACAAAATGGAACACTCAAGGACCAAGCACTAAAAATATCTCATAAAAATGCTTCCTCCATGCAGTCATTGAATCAGGTAATTACTGTGGCAACAACAAACTAATTTGAAGTGTTAGCTGTTAATTAAAACATTGCAGAGGTGTATAGTTGTCTTTTGGTGTAAGCAGAGCCTCCATTCAGACTTCATTAATCACTTTACAATTAATGTGTTGAGGAAGGTCAAGACAATTGAGATGCAGTATCTGTTGAAAGTAAACAAATTCCTTTTCTCTAAGTAAATACCATTTGCAAAGTTAAGGGACACACTCGACTCATGCCTGGCATTGCCTTTGTCATCCAGTTCTCCTTGATGATTAAATGTTAAATTGGTACTGTCATTGCACTGTAAACCAAACCACATAGCATCTTTATTCCTCGAAATCGAACCCAAACTTCCACGGATGAATTAGCGTGCATCATAATTAAATTATCAAGCCTATCCTTTTAATTCACTTGGAAATAGGACACCTTTCTTTTAGAAAAGAGATCAGCTTTCTTGACAAGCTAATTAAGTTGCCAAACTGTCCAGTATGGTATGTATATTAGACTATCTGCTAATCATTTTCTTATCACTGCTGCTGGTCTCAAACGTCCAGGTGTTGCTTATTCGAAGTAACAACACGGATCTTTTTACAACTTTTGAATCCTGTGTATATATTTAATTATTTGTCTTTATATTTCAGTTCTTGATTAGTGATTCTAATATATAATATTTTTAAAAGTTGGAATTGGAAGAATCTGTGATGTGGAGGGGGAAAAATAATATATCACAAAGTCTTACGTATTATGTTACTTGTATTTACGTGGAATAAACTTACTAATTTCCTTTAAATCACATTTCAGGCCAAGTGCGGTGGCTCACACCTGTAGTAGTCTCAGCACTTTGGGAGGCCGAGGCTGGTAGATCACCTGAGGTCAGAAGTTTGAGACCAGCCTGGCCAACATGGTGAAAACTTGTCTTTACGAAAAATACAAAAAAAAATTAGCCAGGTGTGGTGGTGGGCTCCTGTAATCCCAGCTCCTTGGGAGGCTGAGGCAGGAGAATTGCTTGAACCTGGGTTTCGGAGGATGCAGTGAGCCAAGATTGTGCCACTGCACTCTAGTCTGGGCGACAGAGCAAGGCTCCATCTTAAACAAGCAAACAAACAAAAAACATAATATAGGGGATAGGGTTCCACTTATAAAATGTGTATCACTTTGTACAAAGTATAAAAAGTTATTTGGCCGGCACAGTGGCTCATACCTGTAATCCCAGTGCTTTGGGAGGTCAAGGTGGGAGGATCGCTTGAGGCTTGGAGTTTGAGACCAACTTGGGCAACATGGCAAGACTTCATCTCTTAAAGACTTAAAAAAAATTAGCCAGGCATGGTGGTATACTCCTGTAGTACCAGCGGTTTGGGAGGCTGAGGTGGGAGGATCGCTTGAGCCCGGGAGTTCAGGGTCACAATGAACTAATAAGATCACAGCAGTGCACTCCAGCCTGGGAGACAGAATGAGACCTGTCTCTGAAGAAAATAATAATTGATTAAGTTTTATTATTATTTTCTATATCTTTGAGACAGAGTCTCGCTCTGTCACCCAGGCTGTAGTGGAGTGGTAAGATCGTAGCTCACTGCAGCCTGACCTCCTGGACTCAAGCGACCCTCTTGCCTCAGCCTCCCTGTAGTCCCTACAGGGGGACTATAGAGGACTACAGGCACACACCACGATGCCAGGTAACTATTTTATTTTTTTTTAAAGACAGCGTCTCCCTACGTTGCCCAGGCTGGTCTTGATCTCCTGGGTTCAAGTGATCCTCCTGCGTTGGCTTCCCAAAGTGCTGAGATTACAGGAATGAGCCACTGTGCCCAACCTGATTAAAGTTTTATAAGTAGTATTTAGAAATAACCAATGAGGTTGTTATTTGAGAATGTCTTTAGACACTTTCAAAGGTTAAATAATTCTTTGGTAAAGTAAACAGTTGTCACCCGGTTTTTGTAATCTTGCTTTTTCTTTAAATGAAATATACTTGAATTTCTGTATAATTAATTGATATAATAAAAGTTAAGTTTACCTTCCATGACTGGCTTGACCTTTGTCCACTCAAGTAGGAAAAGCAAAATGAGTAAGTTCTTATAACACTCATATATTTGGATAAGTATATACATATGCTTTATATATGTAGTTTCCTAGTCTTGCCTGAATTTGTAACCTTCTACTTGTAAACGATATTACAAATACCTATATGCTCTTAATAACTAAATCATTTCTATAAGTCAGTCACCTTCAAAAAACTCTTGTCAGTGATTGTTCAACTCTGTAAATTTACTAAAAAGTAGAATGTACCCTTAAAACAAGTGAATGTTATCATATGTAAATTATATCTCAATAAAGCTGTTAAAAATTTTTGTCAGTCCTTTCTGCCCGTGGACACCACAGAGGAAACATCATTAAAGTCTCTGTTCTCCCTGCTGTCATGTCTAAGTCAGAGTCTCCTAAAGAGCCTGAACAGCTGTGGAAGCTCTTCATTGGAGGGCTGAACTTTGAAACAACCGATGAGAGTCTGAGGAGCCATTTTGAGCAATGGGGAACACTCACAGACTGTGTGGTAATGAGAGATCCAAGCACCAAGTGCTCCTGGGGCTTTGGGTTTGTCACATATGCCCCTGTGGAGGCAGTGGATGCAGCCATGAATGCAAGGCCACGCAAGGTGGACGGAAGAGCTGTAGGAACAAAGAGAGCTGTCTCAAGAGGAGATTCTCAAAGACCCGGTGCCCACTTAACTGTGAAAAAGATATTTGTTGGTGGCATTAAAGAAGACACTGAAGGCTGGGTGCGGTGGCCCATGCCTGTAATCCCAACACTTTGGGAAGCTGAGGTGGGCAGATCACGAGGTCAGGGATTCGAGACCAGCCTGGCCAACATGGTGAAACCCCGTCTCTACTAAAAATACAAAAATTAGCTGGTCGTGGTGGCGGGCACCGGTAATCCCAGCTACTCGGGAGGCTGAGGCAGGAGCATTGCTTGAACCCAGGAGGCAGTGGCTGTGGTGAGCCAAGATCATGCCACTGCTCTCCAGCCTGGGCGACAGAGCGAGACTCCGTCTAAAAAAAAAAAAAAAAAAAAAAAAGACACTGAGGAATATCACCTAAGAGATTATTTTGAATAATATGGAAAAACTGAAGTGATTGAAATCATGACTGACCGAGGCAGTGGCAAGAAAAGGGGCTTTGCCTTTATAACCTTTGACGACCATGACTCCGTGGATAAGACTGTCATTCAGAAATAACCATACTGTGAATGGCCACAACGGTGAAGTTAGGAAAGCCCTGTTAAAGCAAGAGATGGCTAATGCTTCAGCCAGCCAAAGAGGTCGAAGTGGCTCTGGAAACTTTGGTGGTGGCTGTGGAGGTGTTTTTAGTGGGAATGACAATTTTGGTCATGGACGAAACTTCAATGGTCATGGTGGCTTTGATGGCAGCCGTGGTGATGGTGGATATGGCGGCAGTGGGGATGGCTATAATGGATTTAGTAATAATGGAAGCAATTTTGGAGGTGGTGGAAGCTACAATGATTTTGGCAATTTCAACAATCAGTCTTCAAATTTCAGATCCGTGAAGGGAGGAAACTTTGGAGGCAGAAGCTCTGGCCCCTATGGTGGTGGAGGCCAATACTTTGCCAAACCACGAAACCAAGGTGGCCATGGCGG
The DNA here is from genome assembly GCF_028858775.2 of Pan troglodytes. Lineage (NCBI taxonomy): Eukaryota > Metazoa > Chordata > Mammalia > Primates > Hominidae > Pan > Pan troglodytes. The sequence continues at coordinate 59,624,002 of NC_072414.2, forward strand.
TTCCAGTAGCAGCAGTAGCTACAGCAGTGGCAGAAGATTTTAATTATTGCCAGGAAACAAAGCGTAGCAAAAGAGGAGAGCTAGAGAAGTGACAGGGAAGCTACAGGTTACAACAGATTTGTGAACTCAGCCAAGCACGGTGGTGGCAGGGCCTAGCTGCTACAAAGAAGACATGTTTTAGACAAATACTCATGTGAATGGGCAAAAACTTGAGGACTGTATTTGTCTAATTGTATAACAGGTTATTTTAGTTCCTGTTCCATGGAAAGTTTAAAGCATTCCAACAAAGTGATCTAATGTAGATTTTTTTTTTTGCACTCATGCTGTTGATTGCTAAATGCAATAGTCTGATCATGATGCTGAATAGATGTCTTTTTTAAAAAAATATTTGTCAGAGCAACCAAATTTTCTACTAAACAGCAGAAAATGATGTTTCCATGTTGGCAGTAGTGGATTATGTAAATTTTGGTTTTATTTTTGTTTTAAGAAAGGGGAAGTTTAGGGGCTCATTAAATATGTTTTACAACTGGGCAGGTGAAGATGAGGAATTCCTGAGGCACTGACTTCTGTTCCCCATTTTCCCTATGCCATTCCCATCCTAACACTTACCAGATGAGAGGAAGAGCCGTCTGATCTTAGCTAGTGTATAAAATCCTCTATAGGGCAAGATTTTTAGTTCTTCGAAACTTACTTACTTCCTTATATTAATATTTTTATGGGCTTGCAATAACAACACTTGTTTATGTTATGTGGTTTATTTTGAAATTTTTATTGTATAAAAATGTGTTGCAGATTGCTTCTAAATAATGTTCAGAATATCTAGTCCCCACAGTATATGTGTAAAGGCCACATTTCATTTAAACATAAAAGGTACGGTGGTGGCTCACTCCTGTAATCCTAGCACTTTCGTAGACTGAGGTGGGAGCATCACTTGAGGTCAGCAGTTCCAGGCCAGCCTGAGCAACATCCAGAGACCCTGTCTCTACAAAAAAAAGTAAAAAGTAGCTGGGCATGGTGGCATGTGCCTATAGTCCTAGCTACTCAGGAGGCTGAAGTGAGAGGATCGCTTGAGCTGAGGAGTTTGAGGCTGCAGTGATCTGTGATTATGCCACTGTGTTCCAGCCTGGGTGTCAGAGAGAGCCCCTGTCTGAATCAGTCAATCACTCAATCAGATAAACACAAAAGGTCTTGATGGATAGTAATGGTATTTCATTTCTGTAAACCCTATTCTCATTCTTTTTCATAAATGGATACATTTATATTTCTTGATTTAAGTTGTAGTTATTTCACTATATCTGTTACTTTGAGCTTGTTTTGATGAACTGTTATGATATAGTTTATCTGCATGTGTAATTTAAAAAATAAGCAAAAAAAAGGGAAAAAAAAGCAAAATGGCTCTGTACACTGCTTAACATAGAGCTATAGAGAACCCACATGCACAGTGACAGTCATAAGGGATCTGGAGCCAAAAGACCTACGTTTGAGGTCTCATTCTGCTGCTAGTTACTTTGTGCCATTGGGCAAACTGTTTAACTTCTTTGTGCTTCAGAATTCTCATCTATAAAAGGAGGATAATAATGTATCAGCATTACCTCAGATAGTTATTTTAAGGTAATGTATAGTAAATCACTTTGTAAACCATTAAGCTCCATATAAATGTAAATTACTAATGTTGTTAGTGTTCTTTGAAAGTACCATGTATCCCACTGCTGCAGAAATGTTTGGATTTACATTTATGTCCTTAACCATTTTGTAGGTTGTTTAGTGATCCCAAATGATTTTGGTTTTTTTTCTTCCCATAGAGCATATCATGTCCCGAGTGGGAAAATATTAGCTGTAAAGGTAAGTACTGGATACATTTTATGAAATTCTTGATGTTCACCTCTTTCCTTTCCTCTGTTAGCTTGAGTCACAGATATTGTCAAAGAGGAGATGAATGGCTTAAGGTTTAGATGGTAGGTAGGGGAAGCTGTGGCTCTCTGGTGACATTCAGACACCTGAAGATCTTTTAAGTATGCCTTAAAATAGTCAGTTGTAAGCTCCGTGTATTGTGATTCTTCTTGCCAAGAAGAGAAAATTTCTTTCTGTGTCCCCTGCTAAGTGGCATCACCATCTTCCTTGTCATGCAGCTCAAAACCTTACTGGTAATGTATTCCTTTTCCTTCTTTAAATATGCCACATCCTGTGAATTGCTGTATCCTGTTAGAATTTTTCCCTGAAATATATCCATTTGCTACTTTCTTTCTATTCCCATCCCCATTGCCATGGTCTTGGATTGGGCTCACATTACCTCCTACCTGGACTTTTGAAATAACTTCCTCACTGTACTTTCGGTCTTTTCTTTTCCTATGCACCTTTTACTCTGCCACAGATTTGAGAAGTCAAATCACAGATCTGACCGTGTCTTGCTGACTGCCTTCCTCAATCATGTACAACGTAAAGCCTAAGATGTCTGCTTTGCTTCTGACTCCTTCGGCATACTGAAGTACCCAAGCACAACACCTGCCAATAGAGTCAGGCTACACACAACTCAGGGATGTTCCAGGCAGTTACCTAGGATGCTCCTCACTTGTTCCCATGCAATTCATAATTCATACTTCATCTCTGCCAAACTCCAGCATCCCAGTCCTGCCATGCCACTTTGGATTTAATCTCTGCCACTGCTGGTGCTTGATCTTCCCATCATCTTAAATCTCAGATTTCCTTAATGGACTCTGTCTTGAATTGCACTTCTGACTGAACCCTTTGCTAATTAAGTCCTAACCCCACAGAACCCCATTTCCAATTTTGGGCTCTTAGCTAACAAACTGGTCAGGCTTGCCTTACCCCCGACCTTCCCCACAAATTGTTCAGACCCTCTACATATTGGCCCCCACCTACCTTTATAAACATGCACTCTGCTTTACCAATCTGTTACTTCCCGTCATGCCCTTTATCTCCAGTCTCCTGGCCTTTAGTAATGAAAGTTCTTATTTTTTGAGTGACTACTATATGCCAAGTATTATGCTAGTTTTTTTTTTTTTTTTTTTTTTTTTTATTGAGACAGGGTCTTGCTCTGTCATCCAGGCTGGAGTGCAGTGGCGTGATCTAGGCTTACTACAGCCTCCACCTCACAGGTCCAAGAGATCCTCCTACTTCAGCCCCTTGAGTGGTTGGACCAGAGGTGTGCATCACCATGCCTTGCTAATTTTCTTTATTTTTTCTAGAGACGGGGTTTCACTATGTTTCCCAAGCTGGTCATGAACTCCTGGGCTTAAGCGATCCTCCTGTCTCAGCCTCCCGAAGTCCTGGGATTATAGGCATGAGCCACCACGCCCAGCTATGCTAGATGTTTTATAACTATTATATTTAATCCTTAAAATTACATAGTAAGCCTGTCTACTTTAGATTAGGAGACTGAAACTCAGAAAGCTGAATTGTCAAGGATCACAGAGTTGGAAGGGGTAAGGCCAGGATGTGAAATGTTCATCTGCCTCCAAAGCTCATCTCCTCTGTTACACCACGCAGCTTTCATACAACTTACTAACATTGCTCATCCCTCTGATTTCCATCTATCTTTTCATGGTTCATCTCCAATATGCCTTTTTAGCTATCCACAGTGAGAAATTGATCTCTTTCTCTAACAGTTGCATAGTATATATTTCTGCATCTTTTTTCTCATCTAGGAAACTAAGAATCAGAGCAATTACATTAGAATTGCTTATACCTTTTAGTAAGTTGAAACCAAAACTAAGGCTCAGATCCTCTGACTGCTAATGAAATCCAGAGTTCTTCTTCCATATCACATCTAGTACAGCACCTAGAATGTGTTACGTGGCATTATCAAGTTTAGTTTTAATAAGTTAAATAGCTTGTGAGGGGGTACAACAAAGTTTCCTTTGAGATATTTTCTTTGACAGTTCAGCCATTTAGGGTCCATAGAATTGTAGAACTGGAAGAGACCTTGGAGATCACCTGTTACAGCCCCCACATTTTACAGAGGCACTGAGCTCACTGAATGCAGCTGTGTCATACCACCTTGGCGCTCACCGAGCGTGGCCCGGTCGTACCACCTTGGTGCTCACCGAGCGCGGCCCAGTCGTACCACCTTGGTGCTCACTGAGTGTGGCTCTGTTGTACACCTTGGCATTGGTTTAACCTTTCTGTACCTCCTGAGCTCCCTTTTCACTAAGAGAAAACTTCCACTAAAACTTGAGCACTATTTTCCCATCCATTGAGTTACTTTTTTGTTCCTTTTATGTCAGAAGTCTTAGATTGTTGCTGATGATATATTTAAAGTTAGCCAACTCTAGGTTATTTACTCCAGGAGAGGGGAACACTGTTATAAATCATCTAGAAATCTATGATTATTTGGCCTTGCAAAGTACATTATACATTTTTCATAATTTCATACATTTTGAATTATGTTTATATAGACTAATATTAAAAGTATTGTGCATTAGTTGGGTGTGGCAAGGGGCCAACAGCTTTTTCTGGAAAAGAGTAAAAGCAATTTTAAAGAAAGGACATATTTACAGAATAGCTGTTAGGAAAGTAGAGACTGTCAGTAAATGAAAATAGTTGGGATTTACAAATACACTGTTCACTAGACCTGATCATTAAACTGGGCTTTACAACAAGAACTGTACTGTATTCACTTTGCATCTCTAGATTCTATAAAATATAGTAGATACTCACACTGAATTGAATGAATGGATGATTTAAGAGCAGATATGATTATTGTGATTAAACGTTTGTGTAGCCCTGAGCTTGTTGGTAGTTTAGGCAAAAACCATGTAACTTGTATAATAGTCATAATCTAAGAAAAATTTACCATTTCTTCAAAACAGGCAGAATTTTTAATTCTTAGAAGTGTGTTATTTAGTTTCCAAATATTTGGAGATTTTCCATCTTTCTATTACTGATTTCTGATTTAATTCCATTGTGGTTCCAGAACACCCTTCCTATAACTTAAATTATTTTAAATTTGTTGAGACTTATATTATGGCTCAGAATATGACCTATTTTGGTAAACAGTCCTTGTACACATGAAAAGAATGTATAGCCTGCTTGTGCCTGTAATCCCAGCACTTTGGGAGGCTGAGGTAGGTGGATGACTTGAGCTCAGGAGTACGAGACCAGCCTGGGAAACATGGCAAAACCCTGTCTCTACAAAAAATAAAAAATAAAAAATAAATTAGCTGGGCATGGTGGTGTGTGCCTGTAGTCCCAGCTACTTGGGAGGCTAAGGTGGGAGGATCGCTGAGCTGAGGAAGTTGAGACTTCAGTGAGCCATGATTGCACCACTGCACTCTAGTCTGGGTGACAGAGTAAGACCTCATCTCAAAAAAAAAAAAAAAAAAAAAAGAATGTATAATCCACTGTATAGGGTATTGTATAATGTCAATTAGATCAAGTTGGCTGATAGTGTTATTCAGATATTTGTTATTAGATATTTGATTTTTATCTAGTACTATCAATTATTGAAAGAGGGGTGTTGAAATACTCAACAATAATTGTGGCCTACAGTTCTGTTATTTTTTACTTGATGTTTTTTGAAGATATATTCTTAGGTGCATTTATGGTTGTTATGTCCTCTTGATAAATTGGCCTCATTGACATTATGAAGTAACCTTCTTTGTCCGTGATCATATTCTTTGCTCTGAAATTTATAGTCTGATATTAAATTCTAGGCTTCATTTTGACAAGTGTTAGCATGATATGTTTTTTTTTACTTTTAACCTATTGTGTCATTATTTTTGAAATGTATTTCATGTAGGCAGCATACAGTTGGGTCTTATTTTTTAATCCAGTTGGATGATCTCTGCTTTTTAAGTGAGAGTATTGAGACTATTTACATTCCATATGATTATTGATATGTTTGGATTCAAATCTGTCATTTTGCTCTTTGTTTTCTATTTGTTCTGCCTGTATGCCCCCTTTTTTAAGTGATTGCTTTAGAATTCATAACTTAACATAGTCTTCCTGTGTAAATAGTATTGTACCACTTTATAGTCTAGAAATCTTACAGTGGTGTATTTTCATTTCCCTCATCCCAGCCTTTGTTTTATTATCATCCATTTTACATCATCATATGCGATAAACCCCAAAATGCATTGTCACTACTTTTGCTTTAGATATTTATCTTTTTTTTTTTTTTGAGACAGAGTCTCGCTCTGTCGCCTAGGCTGGAGTGCAGTGATGCGATCTTGGCTCCGCCTCCCAGGTTCACACCATTCTTCTGCCTCAGCCTCCCGAGTAGCTGGGACTACAGGCGCCTGCCACCACGCCCGGCTAATTTTTTTCTATTTTTAGTAGAGATGGGGTTTCACCATGTTAGGCAGGATGGTCTCGAACTCCTGACCTTGTGATCTGCCCACCTCGGCCTCCCAAAGTGCGGGGATTACAGGTGTGAGTCACCATGCCCGGCCTGGAAATATTTATCTTTTAAAGACATTTAAAAAGTAAGAAAAATAGTATTTTGTTTTTATTCCTGTATTTACCAGTGCCAGTGCTCTTCATTCCTTTGTGTGGTTCAGATTTCCATCTAGTAGTATTTTCCTTCTGTCTGAATGACTTCTTCCTTTACATTTCATATAGTATGGGTCTTTTGGTATTCTTTCAGCTTTTGTATGTCTAAAAATGTATATTTCACTTTCATTTTTGGGAGGTATTTTAATTTTTGCTAAATGTAGAATTCTAGGTTGGCTGCTGTTTTCTTTCAGTTTTTTAAAGATTTTGTTTCACTGTTTTCTTTCTTTCCAGTGAGAAGTTTACTGTCATTTTAAATCTTTGTTCCTCTATATATTAGAATTGGCTTCATTCTGGCTGCTTTCAAGACTTTTTCTTTATCACTGGTATTGAGCTGGTGTTTACATCTTTAATGTCTCTACTTAACATGTTTAAAACTTCCTCTGCTTTCTTTTTTTGTTTTTATAAATAAAGATGGGGTTTTGCCACATTGTCCAGGCTTGTCTTGAATTCATGGGCTCAAGCAATCCACCCGCCTCCACCTGTCAAAGTGCTGGGATTACAGGTGTGAGCCAGGGCACCTGGCCTCCTCTGCTTTCTTGAAAGTATGAAATGACCGGGCGCCGTGGCTCATGCCTGTAATCCCAGCACTTTGAAAGGCTGAGGTGGGCGGATCATGAGGTCAGGAGATCGAGACCATCCTAACACGGTGAAACCCCGTTTCTACTAAAAATACAAAAAATTAGCTGGCCGTGGTGTCGGGCGCTTGTAGTCCCAGCTACTCAGGAGGCTGAAGCAGGAGAATGGCGTGAACCTGGGAAGTGGAGCTTGCAGTGAGCCAAGATCGCACCACTGCACTCCAGCCTGGGCAACAGAACAAGACTCCGTCTCAAAAAAAAAAAAAAAAAAAGTATGAAATATAGTTATAATAACTGAATTAGTGGCCTTATCTATTTATTCCATCATATGTGTCATATCTGGATCAGTTTTGACTGATTCCTCTTCTCCTCACTTTGGGTTGTATTTTTCGCTTTTTTTTCATATCTTATAATTTTTTTTTAAGTGAAAAGCAAGTTTATTAAGAAAGTAAAGGTATAAGAGAATAGCTACTCTGCTTGAGCAGAGCAGCTATGCCTTATAATTTTTTATTGGATACCAGACATGTGGCATGGGTGCTATTTTTGCTCTGCTATAAATATTTTTGAACTTTATTCTGAGATTGTGGTGGTTAATATTGAGTGTTAACTCGATTGGATTGAAGGATGCAAAGTATTGTTTCTGGGTGTGTCTGTGAAGGTGTTAATATTCAGAGAGATTAACATTTGAGTTAATGTTAACGTAAGAGATTAACATTTGAGTCAGTGGGCTGGGAGAGGCAGACCCACCTGCAATCTGGGTGGGCACCATCTAATCAGCTGCCAGTGTGGCTAGGATAAAAGCAGGCAGAAGTTGGAAGGACTTGACTTGCTGAGTCTTCCCGCCCTCATCTTTCTTCCATGCTGGATGCTTCCTGACCTCGAACATCAGACTCCAAGTTCTTCAGCTTTTGAACTCTTGGACCTACACCAGTGATTTGCCGGGGGCTTTCGGGCCTTCAGCTACAGACTGAAGGCTGCACTGTTGGCTTCCCTGCTTTTGAGGTTTTGAGACTTGGACTGGCTTCCTTGCTCCTCAGCTTGCAGATGGCCTATTGTGGGACTTCACCTTGTGATCCTGTGAGTCAATACTCCTTAATAAATTCCCCTTTATATATACATCTATCCTATTAGTTCTGTCCCTCTAGAGAACCCTGACTAATGCAGAGATGGTATTTAGTTACTTTTGAATAATTTGATTCTTTCAAGGCTTGCTTTTAAGTTTTATTAGACAGTACCAGCCCAGTGGTTAGTCTAGAACTAATTTTCCCCGTGCAGCAGAGGTAGTACTCTTCTGAGTACTCTACCTGGTGCCTTGCAAATTGCAAGGTTTTTCCACACTGACTCATGGGAATACAAACTTTTCTTGCCCAGTATTAATCTGGAGATCGTTTCTTCTGAGCCTTTCTAGTGGTTCTCTCCCTGGCCTCAGGTGATCTCCTGACATCTATGTACAGATCATTCATTACTCAGCTGAAGACTCCAGGACCCCCTCGGCAGACCTCTGGAGCTCTCTCCCTCAGGTCCTCTGCCAGCTCTCTGCCCTCTGCTTCTCTAGCTTCCTTGGCCTCCTCAGACTCTCAGTTTTGTCTTCTCATCTTAGGGAGATGGCTTATCTCTTCCTGGTTTCCCCTCCCTGCACTGAGGCCTGGGAACTCTCTGGTCAGCAAGCTGGGCAATCATAGGGCTCATCTCATTTGTTTTCCATCTTTCAGGGATCACTGCCCCATTCTGGCTAATGTCCAATGTCTGGAAGCCTGTTGGGGTGTGTGTGTGTGTGTGTGTGTGTGTGTGTGTGTGTGTGTGTGTGTGTTTTAGTACCTCTTCCTTTCTTTTTTTTAATTTAACTTTTTTAATTTAACTTTTTTTAACTTTTAATTTAACTTTTTTTAACTTTTTTTTACTTTTAATTTTTTAAAAATTAAAAAAGTTAATTTTTTTTAACTTTTATTTTAACTTTTTAAATTTAACTTTTAAGGGGTACATGTGCAGGTTTGTTATATAAGTATACTTGTGCCATGGGGATTTGTTGTACAGATTATTTTGTCACCCAGGTATTAAGCCTAGTACCTATTAGTTATTTTTCCTGATCATCTCCCCACCTCACCCTCCACCCTCTGATAGGCCACAGTGTGTGGTGTTTCCCTCTATGTGTCCATGTGTTCTCATAAGTTAGCTCCCACTTATAAGTGAGAACATGTGGTATTCGGTTTCCTGTTCTTGTGTTAGTTTGCTAAAGATAATGACCTCCAGCTCCATCCATGTTCCTGCAGTGGACATGATCTCATTGTTTTTTATGACTGCATAGTATTCCATGGTGTGTATGTACCACATTTTCTTTATCCAGTCTACCAGTGATGGGCATTTAGGTTGATTCCATGTCTTTGCTATTGCGAATAGTGCTGCAATGACCATTTGCATGCGTGTGTCTGTATAATAGAATGCTTTATATTCATTTGGGTATATACCCAGTAATGGGATTGCTGGGTCAAATGGTATTTCTGTTTTTAGGTCTTTGAGGAATCACTGCACTGTCTTCCACAATGGTTGAACTAATTTACACTCCTTCCAACAGTATATAAGCATTCCTTTTTCTCCACAACCTTGCCAGCATCTGTTATTTTTTGACTTTTTAGTAATAGCCATTCTGACTGATGTGAGATGGTATCTCATTGTGGTTTTGATTTACGTTTCTCAAATGATCAGTGATGTTGAGCGTTTTTCCATAGGATTGTTGGCCTCGTGTATATCTTCTTTTGAGAAGTGTCTGTTCGTGTCTTTTGCCCACTTTTTAATGGGGTTGTCTTTTTCTTACAAATTTGTATAGACCCGTTCCTTATACCCCTTTACTGCAAAAATTAACTCAAAATTAAAGACTTAAATGTAAAACCCAAAGTACAAAAACCCTGGAAGGCAACCTAGGAAATACCATTCTGGACATAGGAATGGGATAAAGATTTCATGATGAAGACACCAAAAGCGATTGCAACAAAGGCAAAAATTGACAAATGGGATCTAATTAAACTAAAGAGCTGCACAGCAAAGGAAATTATCAACAGGGTGAACAGACAGCCTACAGAATGGGAGAAAAATTTTGTGAACTATGCATCTGACAGAGGTCTAATATCCCTTTCCTTTCCTTACACCACTCTAATCCAGATGCTTGGCTTCTTTCCAGACATGTATACCAGCTTTTGAATTGTTCTCAGTAAATAGAAGCTACCATTTATTGATGATTTATACAATGCTAAGCATTTTGCATGCATTTTTAAAATTAATACTCACAACATTTTGTAACTCTTACTGATTCCCGTTTTACAAAAGCTGAGGCACAGAGAAGTTAAATAACTTGCCCAAGGTCTCACAACTGATAAGTAGTGGAGCCAGGATTTAAACATAGGTAGTCTTGTTCTAAGTGCCGGTGACCCCCTGCCGGCGCTGCTCACTGCTCTCAGATTTGGCTTGCCAAGGATCATCCTGGTCACATTTATTTCCCTCTCAAAAGTCTTCAGAGGCTTCACGTCACTTCCCAGATAAACTAAAGACTTTAGAGGATGGAATTCAAGATCCTCCACGACATGTCGTCAGTCTGCTTTTATAGCATTATCTTACATGTTTGAATCCTGTGTGTCTTTTAAGTTGAACTCGTTGCCTTATCTGAACTCAGGCACTTTCTCCCTTCAACACTTTGATTCACGTATTCCTCTCTAATTAGAATGCTTTCACCCGTTATCTCTACCTATCAAAATCTTTAACACCTTTCAAGGATCAGCTGAAAAGCCTGCTCCTTCATTGAACTTTTCTGGATAAGCCCTGTCACATATGGTCTATCTCTCACTCACTCATTTTCTTCTTTGAACCTCTCTAGAATTCCCTGTATATGTCTTTTAAGGGTGTTATCACCAACTGCCTTGTATTTTGCTGTTAGTATACCTGTACATTTCCCGTATTATATTGAAATCTCCGTAAGTGGGGAACAGATCTTATTTATCTTCTTGACTTACTCCGTGATTCCTGCAGATCCTTGCATATAGGGTATAGTACAAAGCATTACACATAACGAGTAAGTGTTCAATACATAATTTGTTGAATGACTGAGTGAATAAATTTTTGTTCTTCTGTTTGTTCTTTAGTTCATTCATCTTTAAAAGTAACATCTTGAAAGCAGGTTCAGCTCACATACAAAATATCTCATAGCGTTCTTTATATGGACCATTGCTCTCACCCAGAATATTTCTTAGCTTTTTTTATATTAAAGGGTGAAATGGAAGGTTAAGAGTTAGAAGAGTATTTGATCTTTTCCTGACCCTCTCCTGACTTTTGTGTGACTTCAAGCATGTCACTTGAACCTCCCAGTGACCTCAGCTGTGAAACGGGGCTGCCTGATGTCACAGAGGATTGCGAAGAGCAGCAAATCACAGTCCTTGTCCAAACTGAATCACCTGCAGGGTCTGACGCTTGCATGGAATGATGAGGGAAATTTAATTTTCCAAGTAAAGTGGTCAGTTGGACCCACACTTTGAATGTCTATGGGCACAATTAGATGAGTCCTTGAAAATCTGTTGCTTTTCCTACTCAAAATGTTTCTCGTGTTATGCTTCTAAATGTTCTTATTTTTTAGACAAAAAAGCATATTGTAAATGTTTCCCTTTTTAGACTTCTGAGGTAGGAATATATTACAAGATATTTTTAAAAGAAGTTGAATTTTGGAAAGAATAATGTACCATGAATTTCTATTTTATACTATTGAATTTAGAAAATGTTCTGCCTCAAAGAGAACATTTTGAAAATGATGCTAATCACATTTTAAAGATAACTATTTCATAATGACCATGTGTAATTCATGAAACGTGTTTCTACCTTTTTGTCTGTTTGTTTGGTGCAGGTAGTCAAGACAATTGCAGATAAGTAGAGCAGAAAACAAATAAAAATACTGTTAGCCATCTTGTAAACAGAACCTTTTTATACCATTAATGTATTCTATAAAATCTTTCAAGTAGTAATGCTTGGAGGATTTAATAGATTTCCCACTATTGTTTGTTTTCTAAGTGGGAAAAATCCATCTAACAGGAAATTTCTTAGCATTGTATATTGCATGTGCCAATTATCATTCTTTGACTGCTTTGGGTTTCTGCTGCTTTTAAACTAGCATTTAAATGGACCATTTGATTAATCATTTGTATACTGACTATAATCCTCCCAAATTTCCTTTCTGAGTTGTACATACTGTAAAAGACAATTATGTCGCCACAGATTAAATAAGTGAATTAAAACAGAATAGCAGCTTAATTTGACCTGTGATTTTGCTCTCTTTCCCTTTAGTGAAGTGTGTGCCACTCCAGCAAATAAATGAAGTCATCCATGACAGCTTGTGATAAATTGCCGTATTTATACTGTATATTTTAATAGCCTCACACTAATTTAAATTGAGCACAGAGTAAATTATAATTCAGTCACTTGACTGCTTATATTTAACTTGACAACTCATCCTTATTTGTCCTGGAGGTGTAGTGGAGAGCAGTGGAAATGCACCAAGGTATTTCAGTTTCTCACTTAACCCTTTCTCCATGGAATGCTTCATATTCAAATTCTTTCCAGTTTGAAACATTTAGCACTTCCTAAGGAGAAAAAAATAATGAAGAATCAGGGAGTCCGTACTTTCCTTGGACTCCAAAAAGAAAATTAGTCTTTGCCATGCTTTTTGCCATTGCCTTCAAATAAGGAATTGGATTTGTTTATTTTTAGCAGTTTTAAAGCTCACTCACAAGAATACACAGGGGAAGGAGAATTAACCTTCCACCCAGAGTGCCAAGTCTCCCAGAAAATAGAGAGCATTTGAGTAGAGTTATTTTAAGGTGGGTTCTACTTTCCCTCTCAAGTTCTCAGAAATTACTTTATTTGTTTTTTCCATCATTTTGGAATCTCCACTATTCTAGACTAAAGCAAATACCAACAATGATCAAAACGAATTAGAGTACAGCGGATTAGCTCCACAAATACAGTATTCCTTACTACATTTTAGGTCAGTGTGGCATTTTTATTTGTTTGGTGGTGTACATTTTTAGTTTTAAATTCAGTTTAAAATCAAGCAATCTATTTCTTCTGTCTAGAAACAGTTTCTTATAAAGAGGATTATAGTTGTAAAGACTTGAGTTAAATCCTACATCACTTACTAGGCACTACTGTGAGTTAGACCCTGTGTGGAGTGCTGGGGGGGATAGAAAAATGTACAAGACTCAGCCCTTGCCCTTGAGAGGCACATAGCCACTCTAATCTTGAGGCTTCTGTTTTTAGGAGATGAGGGATGCATGCTCAAGGCAGAATGTACACATTGAGGGCCAGAGCTAGAGATGAATTTTGATGGAGGACTTTGAGGTGAGCTTCATGGAGACAATGGTGGCATTCAAGCTGGGTCTAAAAGATAGAACAGGTTTTTTCAATCAGTGCCTGGAGAAGAGAGAGGAAGCACACCCCAAGTAGAGGAAACAGCAGGAGCAAAGGCTGTAAGTAGGGAAAGCACAGGATATGTGTGTACACCAGGAAATGTCATCTGATTTCACATGAAGGGTGGGTTTGTTGTGGGAGTAGTGGGAAGAGGAGTTAGAATAAGTTGTCTATATTGTGGAAGAATTCCTTGAATGTCATGCTAGAATTTTAACTTTATTGTAGGCGATGGGAACACATTAAGGTTCTTGATCAAGGGAATGATATATTCACAGCCAGTAGTTTGGGGTTAATTCCAGGAGGGTGGCTAGCAATGTGGAATCATGTCATTTCTAGGTTGTTGGTGGCCTGGAGATGCAATATATCTTAATAGTCATATGTCTTAGCACTGAATAAATGGCTTTTGAAACCTTAAATAAGTGATTCTCAACCTTACTTTGGGTTAGGAATTACCTGGGGAGCTTTACAAAATAACAAAGATGTGGGCCCAACCCAAGGGATTCTCATTCCATTGTTTTGGGGTAAAGCCTGCACCTTGGGATTTTATTCAAGTGCCCTAGGTATTACGATATGAGGCCAGGGTTGAGAACCATTGATTTAAGGTTAATAATAACTTCATTCCTTTTATCAGACTTTTTTAGACTGAGAGATTCCTGGTACTTGTCATCATAGTAGGAATAGCTGTAGTATTTTTTGCCATAGGATTGAACTAATGCTAGATGAATTAATTTTGTTGGTAAGTTTTACACAAGAACAAAAATGTAAGTGAATATTGTTGGCAAGTGACTATTGATCAGGAGAAGTGTTTAAATGTTTCTTGGCAGTTTTGTATTACACTTACAGTCTAGTTTACTGAGATCTTTTATAAATAACCCCAAAGCAAACTCTTTTATTTTTTTTGAGACAGAGTCTTGCTTTGTTGCCCAGACTGGTGTGCAGTGGCGTGATCTCAGCTCACTGGAAGCTCCGCCTCCTGGGTTCACGCCATTCTTCTGCCTTAGCCTCCCAAGTAGGTGGGACTACAGGTGCCCGCCACCACACCTGGCTAATTTTCTGTATTTTTAGTAGAGATGGGGTTTCACCGTGTTAGCCAGGATGGTCTCGATCTCCTGACCTCGTGATCTGCCCGCCTCAGCCTCCTCCCAAAGTGCTGGGATTACAGGCGTGAGCCACCGCGCCCAGCTGCAAACTCTTGATAGAAACCACCTATGCCTTTTTTATCCCCACCTTCGCCTTCCCCAAATCAACGCCTGGCCAATGTCAGGACTATAAAATGTACTTTAGAATTGTCCTTTTCTTTCCTTGCTCTATCAGCAGTTTATAATGCATAACTTATGTTTTTTTCTTCAGTATGATTGTATATATATTCTTCAGTTGTAATACAAAATGTAATTCAAAGTTGAATGCTACATAACTACACTATAATAGTAATTCTGAATGTTAAGTTTTTATCTAGAAATGTCTAGAGCCAGAAACTCTGCCACAAATCATAAAAATTGTTTTCCACCTATTCTATTCTCATTACTGCCTTTTAAAAGTAAAAAACAAGCTGGGCACGGTGGCTCACGCCTGTAATCCCAGCACTTTGGGAGGCTGAGGCAGGTGGATCACCTGAGGTCAGGAATTCGAGACCAGCCTGGCCAACATGGTGAAACCCTGTCTGCGCTAAAAATACAAAAATCAGCCGGGTGTGGTGGCAGGTGCCTGTAATCCCAGCTACTTGGGAGGCTGAGGCAGGAGAATGGCTTGAACCCGGGAGGCGGAGGTTGCAGTGAGCCAAGATTGTGCCACTACACTCCAGCCTGGGTGACAGGGGCAGGACTCCATCTCTAAATAAATAAATAAATAAATAAATAAATAAAACAATTACTCTTGAATTAGTTTCACTGACATGCTTAGTAGAATTTGAACAGTATGGTCTTCTTTCTTAAAAAAAATATGTGTTTGAAATAAACTAGAATTTATTCTAGATAAGCTTATAAATATTTTATATTTATGGGTTATAAATCACTATGGGTAATATCACTCAGTGATTGATATTTTAAATAAACCATAAAGTACTGAAAAGCCCATGAGACTGAGTCCAGAGGAGGGGGTCCTACCATTCCCAGGCTCTGTGGCTCCCAGGAGGGAAACCTGGTTTCCTCCTCACTCAAAAGAAGGGAGTTAATGAAATAAGATTTCTTCAAGCTTTAACTTTCTATAACAGGATTAGCAAAGAACATTACCTGACTGGAAAAAAAAAAGATGATATATTTTTTAAATTCCTTATTTCTCTCATAACTAAAAACCCCACTTAAAATGTGGTTTTTGGCTGGGCATGGTGGCTTACGCTTGTAATCCCAGAACTTTGGGAGGCTGAGGTGAGCGGATCATTGAGGTCAGGAGTTCAAGACCAGCCTGGCCAACATGGTGAAACCCCATCTCTACTAAAAATACAAAAATTAGCCAGGTGTGGTGGCAGACACCTGTAATCCCAGCTACTCAGGAGGCTGAGACACGAGAATCGCTTGAGCCCATGAGACAGAGGTTGCTTGAACCCAGGAGACAGAGGTTGCAGTAAGCTGAGATCATGCCACTGCACTCCAGCCTGGGTAACAGAGCAAGACTCTGTCTCAAGAAAAAAGAAAGTTATTTTTTGGCCAGATGTGATGGCTCATGCCTGTAATCCCAGTGCTTTGGGAGGCTGAGGTGGGCAGATTGCTTGAGCTCAGGAGTTCAAGACCAGCCTGAGCAACATAGTGAAACCCCCATCTCTACCAAAAATGCAGAAAATTAGCTGGGTATGGTGGCACACCTGTGGTCCCAGCTACTTGGGTGGCTGAGGTGGGAGGTTTGTTTAAGCCTGGGAGGCAGAGATTGCAGTGAACCAAGATCGCCCCACTGCACTCCAGCCTGGGTGACAGCATGAGACTGTGTCTCTAAATAAATAAATAAAATGTCATTTTTACTCATCATCCTCTCTGCTTATTGCCTAGTGTCTGATCACAAACCACAAGATAGTTCTTTTTTTTTAAGAGACAGGATTTCGCTCTTTCACCCAGGTGGGAGTGCAGAGGCGCAGTCATGGCTCACTTCAGCCTCAAATTCCTGGGCTCAAGTGATCCTCCCACCTCAGCCTCCCAAGTAGATTGGGACCACCCGATCATACTACACAAAGGTAATTTTTTTTTTTTTTTTTTTTTGTAGAGATGGGTTCTCGCTATGGTGCTTAGGCTGGCCATATACCCCTGGCCTTCAGGTACCCTTCCACCTCAGCCTCCCTCCCAGAGTGCTGGGATTACAGGTGTGTGCCACTGCACGTAGCCAACATAATTCTTTTATATTGGTTTGAGGGTCATTCCTATGCTCCTCTTTTGAAAATAGCCAATGTGGCTAAAATAGAGTGCATAAATTAAGAGTGTTATAACTTAACTGACTTTTAAAGCCATTACTGTTGACCTTTGAGACCTGGCTTTTTTCTTTGGTCCCATCAATCACTTCTGTACCACCTCCCCCAGTATAGAAGGACAAAAGGTTAGACAGATGCAGATACAGCTTGTATTACTGGGAATTATAGTGGTAAGAAGAAGGAGGTGGGGAAGAATAAAGGAACTACCATGTTTTTAGTTCTTATATTTCATAGTGATTATAACTAATATAATTAGAAGATTAATAAATATTAATACCTTTCTATATTTAGGTCATACTACTAGATATTACACTGGAACTTCAGAAGCAAATTATGTCTGAATTGGAAATTCTTTATAAGGTAATTTTTTCATAATTTTTATTTGTAAAGCATGCCTATGGTATTGACTTGCAGGTTTATAACTACTTTTGTCTTATTTTTGTTACAGTGCGATTCATCATATATCATTGGATTTTATGGAGCATTTTTTGTAGAAAACAGGATTTCAATATGTACAGAATTCATGGATGGTGAGTTTTCCCTTTTATAATACTTTTAAAATGATTTTTAGAGTATATAGTGCTTTAAAACCTGGTTTTGATATAGATATCAAATAGAATTCAAGATAATAAAATATGCTAATAATTACCTCATTTATACTCTAAGATTATTTCAGTGTTAGGGGTTCCTGGGGTTAAATATTTATAGCCGAACTGTAATTTTAAGAATTGAACTTCACTTTTATTGAAAATTTAAATAGAACAGATTAAATGCTAGTCTAATTGGTGGTTTGATATTTGATTCTTTTGCACAATATGTCTTTACTTGCAAAACAGATGTTCTGTTCTTTTAATGTTTCAATAGCCAAAACAGATTTTCTTTTAAAGAAATCTATTAACCCAATGTCCTGTGTCTTTCAGAAAGAAATCGGTTCTTAATTGCAAGATAAGAAATTGTTTTTCAACACAGCTGTTTAGCCAAGATGTGTTTAATTTTCTTTGGACTTTAGCCCTTTCCTTCCCTCTCTATTTTTTTATTCATTTCTATTTTGGTAGTTCTTTCTTGACCTGAATATTACGGCAAAATACAGATTTCTAGGGACATATCAGTGAAATGATGTCATCATTATTATTACTTACCAATTTTAAATCTAAGCAGTCTTTAAATTTTACATATTCAGTTTTCCATAGTCTAGTCCATTAAAACACAACTTAAGAAAATATTGTTAGTTCCTTGTGGAGATTCTCAGTACATTACTAAAGCAATTAGTTTGTGCCCTGCAAAACTTTAATGAGCCAACATTGGTACCTTGATACTGTCATAAGGTGTACAACATGTTCTAAATTAGTTATAGTAGAATGTCAAGAATTAATAATCTTACAGCCATATAGGTAAGTATGATAACTGTGGAGATTGACCAGAAAAAGTGGATTCATTGAGCTAATACATGTTACTGTGTTGTAACTTTTATCATTCTTTCTTTGAAGTCTTCAATTTTTCAGTTCTACTCAAACATTTTTGTTGAAACAGGGCACGGTGGTTCACGCATGTAATCCCAGCACTTTGGGAGACTAAGGTGGGAAGATTGCTTGAGCCCAGGAGTTTGAGACCAGCCTAGGCAATATAGTGAGATCTCATCTTTACAAAAAAATTTTTAAAAATATGGCCGGGCACGGTGGCTCACTCCTGTAATCCCAGCACCTTGGGAGGCCGAGGCAAGCGGAGTTTGAGACCAGCCTAACCAACATGGCGAAAACCCGTCTCTACAGAAAATACAAAAATTAGCCAGGTGTGGTAGTGCATGCCTGTAGTCTCAGCTACTTGGGAGGCTGAGACTGAGAATTGCTTGAACCTGGGAGGTGGAGGTTGCAGTGAACCAAGATCGCGCCACTGCACTCCACCCTGGGTGACAAAGTGAGACTCTGTCTCAAAAAAAAAAAAAAAAGGAAAATTAGCTAAGCATGGTGGTACGGGCCTGTAGTCTCAGTTACTCTGGGGGCTGAGGTGGGAGGATTGCTTGAGCCCAGGAGATTAAGCCTGTAGTGAGCTGTGATCGTGCCACTGCACTCCAGTCTAGGCAACAGAGTGAGACCCTGTATCAAAAAACAAATAAATTAAAATTTTTTATTGAAATATAACTCAGATACCATAAAATTCACCCTTTAAAAGTGTACAATTCCATGTTTTTTGATACACTCACAAGGTTGTGTAGTCATCACCACTGTATAATTCCAAAACACTTTTTACCACCCCCAGAAAGAGACTTCCTACCTATTAGTACTCACTCTCTACTTTCTCTTTCCTCAAGTCCTTGGCAACCACTGATTTATCTTCTGTCTCTATGGATTTACATATTCTGGACATTCCATATAAATGGAATCTGATAATATATGGCCTTTGTGTCTGGCTTCCTTTACTTAGTATAATGTTTTCAGTGTTCATCCATACTATTGCATATATGAGAACTTCATTCCTTTTTATTGCTGAATAACATTTCATTGTATGGCTATACTACATTTTGTTTATTCTTTCATTAGTCGATGGACATTTGGGATAGTTCTACTTTATGCATAATTATGAATAATGCTACTCTATATATTTGTGTACAAGTTTTTGTGTGGACATACGTTTTCAGTTCTTTTTTTTTTTGAAACAGAGTCTCGCTCTGTCGCCTAGGCTGGAGTGCAGTGGGGTGATCTTGGCTCACTGCAACCTCCACCTCCTGGGTTCAAGCGATTCTCCTGCCTCAGCCTCCCGAGTAGCTGGGACTACAGGCGCGTGCCACCATGCCCAGCTAAGTTTTGTATTTTCAGTAGAGACAGGGTTTCACTGTGTTAGGATGGTCTCGATCTCCTGACCTCATGATCTCCCCGCCTTGGCCTCCCAAGGTGCTGGGATTACAGGTGTGAGCCACTGCACCTGGCCAGTGTTTTCAGTTCTTTGGGGTATATACCTAGGAGTAGAGTTGCTAGGTCATATGGTAGCTTTATGTTTAACTTTTTAATAAACTACCAAACTTTTCCAATGTATTTTACACCACTTTGGATTCATACCAGCACTGTATAAGGTTCCATTTTCTTCATATTTTTGCTAATACTTGTCATTTTGTGTCTTTTTAAAATTGTGGGCTTGTAGTGTGACATGGTTTCCCATTTTGGTTTTGATTTAGGTTTCTCTAATGACTAATGATGTTGAGCATCTTTTCATGTGATTATTGGCCATTTGTATATCTTCTTTTGAGAAATATGTTTTCAAATCCTTTGTCTATTTTTTAAATGAGTTATTGGGCTTTTATTGTTGAGTTGTGAGAATTCTTTATGTATTCTAATACTTGGCTCTTATCAGATATAGGATTTCCAAATATTTTCACTCACTGTTTATCTTTTCACTTTCTTTTTTCTTTTCTTTTCTTTTCGTTTTTTTGAGCTGCGGTCTCGTTATGTTGCCCAGGCTAGTTTTGAACTCCTGGGCTCAAGTGATCCTCCCACCTCAGCCTCAAGTTTTATTGTTTTAGCTTTTATATTTAAGCCTTTGATTTATTTTTGAGTTAATTTTTATATATGGTATGAGATAGGGGTCCAAATTTATTCGTTTGCATGTAGATATCCATTTGTCCCAGTACCGTTTGTTAAAGACTGTTTTTCCCATTGAATTTTCTTGTTATACTTGTTGAAAATTGACCATAAAATATATTTCTGTACTTTCAGATCAATGCGTATACATCTCACATTGATCTAGTTGTCTATCTTTGTACCAGTACCATACCATATTTGATTACTTGTACTTGAAAACTCTGGATTATTATAGTTTTTAAGTTTCAAATCGAGAAGTGTAAGTGCTCCAACTTTGTTCTTTTCAAGATTGTTTTGGCCATTTTGAATACCTAGCATTTTTATTTGAATTTTAGAATCAGCTTGGCAATTTCTCCAAAAAAATCCAGCTGGGATTTTGATAAGAATTGAATTGAATTTTTAGATCAACTTGGGGAATATTGCTGTCTTAACATTATTTAATCTTCCACTCCATGAATACAGATGTCTTTCAACTTACTTAGGTCTTCTTTAATTGTTTTTCAATGATTTTAAAATAATTTTTAGGGTATAAGTGGTAACTATTTGTTAAATTTGCTTCTAAGTTTTTTTAATGCTGTTTTTCTTAATTTCATTTTTGGATTGTTCATTGCCAGTGTATAGAACTGTAATTGATTTTTGTATATTGATCTTGTATTCTGCAACCTTGCTGAACTTGTTTACTAATGTTAATAGCTTTTTGTGGATTCCTTAGGGTTCTCTATATACAAGATAATGCCATCTGCAAATAGAGGTAGTTTTAGTGCTTTCTTTTCAATTCTGAATGTCTTTTATTTCCTTTTCTTGCTTAATTACCCTGGCTAGAACCTTCAGTACAATGTTGAATAGACTGATGAGAGCAGACATCCTTCTCTTGTTCCTGACCTTAGAGGGAGAGCTTTCAGTCTTTCACCATTAAATAGGATGTTAGCCATGGGTTTGGAATAGTTGTCCTTTGTCAGGTTGAGGAAATTCCCTTCTATTTCTAGTTTGTTGAGTTTTTTTTTTTTTTTTTTTTATCATGAAAGGGTATTAAATTTTGTCAAATGCCTGTTTTATATCTATTGAAATAATCGTGCATATTTGGTCCTTTATTCTATTAATATATGGTATACTATATTAATTGATTTTTGCAAAATGAACCAGTCTTGCAGTGTTGGAATTATTCCACTTAGTCATGATGTGTAATTCTTTTTATATGTTCCTGGGTTCAGTTTGCTAGTATTTTCTTGATGATTTTTGTATTCATATTTATGAGGGACATTGGTCTAGTTTTCTTTTTTTGTGATGTCAGTGTCTGATTTTGGTATCAGGATAATTCTGGCCTTATAGAATGAGTTTGGAAGTGTTGCCACCTCTTCTATTTTTTGAAAGAGTTTATGAAGGATTCATGTTAATTCTTTTTAAAAAAATTTTAGGGGCTGGACAGGGTGGCTCACACCTGTAATCCCAGCATTTTGGAAGGCCAAGGCAAGTGGATCACTTGAGGTCAGGAGTTCAAGACCAGCCTGGTCAACATGGTGAAACCCCATCTCTACTAAAAGTATCAAAAAAATTGGCCGGGCGTGGTGGCACATGCCTGTAATCCCAGCTACTTGAGAGGCTGAGGCAGGAGAATCACTTGAACCTGGGAGCTGGAGGTTGCAGTGAGCCAAGATCATGCCACTGCACTCCAGCCTGGGTGACAGAGACTCTGTCTCAAAATAAATAAATCAATCAAAATTTTTATGGATCCATAATATTGTACATATTTATGGAGTACATGCATAATAATATTTTGACACAAGCATACAATGTGTAGTAATCAACTCAAAGTAATGGAGATATGTATGACCGCAAACATTTATCATTTCTTTGTGTTAGGAGCATTGCAATTCCTCTTGTGTAGTTATTTTGAAATATACAATAAATTATTAATTGTGATCACTCTGTTGTGGTGCCAAACACTGGATCTTATTCTTTCTATCTGACTGTACTTTTTTACCCATTAACCAACCCCTCTTTGTCCTTCCTTTCTCACTACCCTTCTCAGTCTCTGGTAATCATCATTCTACTATGTCTCCATAATCATTTGTTTTTGGCTCCCACATATGAGTGAGAACATATATGTCTTTCTGTGTCCAGATTATTTCATTTAAAATAATATCCACCCATATTCTTGCAAATAATAGGATTTCATTCTTTTTATGGCTGAATAATATTTCATTGTGTTTATGTACCACATTTTCTTTATCTTTATTTTTTCTTTGATGGACACTCAGATTGATTTCATGTCTTGGCTATTGTGAATAGTGCTGCAGTAAACATTAGAGTGCACATATCTCTTCAATTTACTGTTTTCCTTTCTTTTGGATATATACCCAATGGTGAAATTACTGGATCATAATAAGGTAGTTCTATTTTTAGTTTTTTTGAGGAATTTCCATACTGTTTTCCATGGTAGCTGTACTAGTTTACATTCCCATCAATAGTGTATGAAGGTTCCCCTTTCTCCACATCCTTGCCAGCATCTATTATACCCTGTCTTTTTGATAAAAGCCATTTCAGCTGGAGTGAGAGGATATCTCACTGTGGTTTTGATTTGCATTTCCCTGATGATTAGTGATGTCAAACATTTTTTCAAATGCCTTACATTAATTCTTCTTTAAACATTTGATAGAATTCACCAGTGAAATCATCTGGTTCTGAGGTTTTCAGGGTGTGTCATTAGTGCGTGTTTTTTTTTAATTATGGTATAATACTCATACAAAAATTTTAACCTTATTAGCCATGATATTAGTCCATCATGTGTTGCTATAAAGGAATACCTGAGACTGGGTAATTTATAAAGAAAAGTGGTTTATTTGGCTCATGATTTTGTAGGCTGTATAAGAAACATGGTGCCCAGCACCTGTTTCTGGTCTGGGTCTCAGGAAGCTTCCATTCGTGGAGCAAGAGAGAGAGGAGGGAGGTCCCAGACACTTTTTAACAACCAAATCTTGCGGGAACTTAGAGTGAGAGGTCACTCAGTTTTGTGAGAATGACACCAAGTCTTTCATGAGGGATCCACCCCTTTGGCCCAAACACCTCTCACGAGGCCCCATCTTCAACATTGGGAGTGAGATTTCAACATGAGTTTTGAAGGGGACAAATATTCAAACTGTATCAGCCATTTTAAGTATATAATTCAGCAGCATGAAGTACATTAACATGGTTGTGCAACTGTCACCACCATCCATCTCCAGAACTCTTTTTGTCTTGCAAAACTGAAACTCTATACCTATTAAATAAGAACTCCTCATTCACCCCCGCTCCCAGCCCCTGGCAAACAGCATTATACTCTGTCTCTATGTGACTACTCTAGGTACCTCATATAATTGGAATCACACAGTATTTGTCTTATTGTGTCTGGCTTATTTCATTTTGCATTATGTCCTTAAGATTCATCCATGTTGTAGCATGCGTCAGAATTTTCTTCCTTTTAAAAGCTGAATAATATTTGTGATTAGTTTTTTTATTACCAACTCAATCTCTTTATATACTGGTTTAGTCAGATTTTTTATTTTTTCTTGAGTCTATTTTGGTAGTTTGTGTTTTTCTCAGAATTAATCTGTTTCATCTAGGTTATCTAATTTATTGATACACAGTTCTGAAAAATCTCTTATAATCCTTTTTATTTCTGCAAAGTTGGTAGTAATGTTCCCTCTTCCATTCCAGATTTTAGTTACTTGAGTCTCCTCACTTATTTTCTTGGTCAGTGTAGCTAAAAGTTTGTCAGTTTCTCTGTTTAAATTTTTTTTTTTTTTTTTTGAGACGGAGTTCCGCTCTTGTTGCCCAGGCTAGAGTGTAGTGGCACAATGTCAGCTCACAGCAACCTCTGCCTCCTGGGTTCAAGCCGTTCTCCTGCCTCAGCCTCCAGAGTAGCTGGGATTACAGGCATGTGCCACCATGCCCGGCTAATTTTGTATTTTTAGTAGAGACAGGGTTTCTCCATGTTGGTCAGGCTGGTCTCGAACCCCTGACCTCAGGTGATCCACCCACCTCGGCCTCCCAAAGTGCTGGGATTACAGGTGTGAGCCACCACACCCGGCTAAAAAATTTTTTTTCATTTAAAATGAAACCGACTTTTGGTTTCTTTGATTTTCTCTATTTTTTTTTTTTCTATTCTCTGTTTTGTTTATTTCTGCTTAAATTTTATTATTTTCTTTTTTTCTGCTTTCTTTGAGTTTAGTTTTAGCTTGATGTTCTCCTTCTGTTTAAGGTAGCAAGTTAGGATATTGATTTGAGATCTTTCTTCTTATTTAATGTAGGTTATAAATTTTCCTCTAAGCACGGCTTTAGTTGCATCCTAGAAGTTTTGGTATGTTGTGTTTTTATTTTCATTAATCTCAAAGTATTTTCCATTTTTCTATGATAGAAATCTCTTGTGATTTCTTTTTGACCCATTTTTATTTAGGTATGTGCTGTTTAATTTCCACATATGTGTACTTGAGAAGAATATATTCTACTGTGGTTAAGTGAAGTATCCTTTACATGTCAGTTAATTCTGATTGGTTTATAATACTGTTCAGTATTTTCTTATTAATCTTCTGTATAGTTTTGTCCATTTTTGAAAGTGAGATATTGAAGTCTCAAAAACTAATATTTTTGAGTTGTCTATTTCTCCTTTCAGTTCTTTCAGTTTATGTTTCATATATTTTGGCACTCCGTTGTTAGGTCCATGCATGTTTATAATTGTTATATCTTCTTGGTTGATTGATACTTTTATCATTAGAAAATGTCTTTGTCTCTAGTGACAATATTTAACAATAGTTATCTAAAAGTCTATTTTTTCCACTAGTATAGTCACTGAAGCTCCCTTTTGATTACTATTTGAATAGTATATCTTTTTTCACCATTTTTCAACCTGTTGGTGTCTTTAAATATAAAATACCTTTGTTGTAGACAGCATATAGTTGGATCATTTTTTAAAAAATCAATTCTGCCAATCTCTTATTTAATTAGAGTGCTTAAACCTTTTACATTAATTACTAACAAGGTGAGATGTATCTATCCCATTATATTTGTTTTCTATAAGTCATGTCTTTCATGTTCTTCTGTTATTGCTTTCTTTTATATCAAGTAGATATTTTCAAAGGTACCATTTAAATTCCCTATGGTTGCTTTTACTCTGTGTTTTTGAGTTATATTCTTAATGTTGTTCTAGGGATTACAGTTAACTTCTTAACTTATAACAATTTAGTTCAGATTAACACTGACTTTATTTTAATAGTATACAAAAGGCCAGGCATGGTGGCTTACACCTGTAATCCCAGCACTTTGGGAGGCCGAGGTGGGCGGATCACCTGAGGTCAGGAGTTCGAGATTAGCCTGGCCGAGTTGGTGAAACCTCGTCTCTACTAAAAAAAAAATACAAAAATTAGCTGGACTCAGTGGTGCATGCCTGTAATCCCAGCTACTCGGGAGCCTGAGTCTGGAGAATAGCTTGAATCCAGGAGGCAGAGGTTGCAGTGAGCCGAGATTGCGCCACTGCACTCCAGACCGGGTGACAGAGTGAGACTCCATCTCAAAAAAAAAAAAAAAATAGTATACAAAAACTTTGCTTCTGTATAGCTCAATTTCTTCTCATCTTTTTTATGCTGTTATTGTCATATAAGTTACATTCCTATACATTGTGTGTCCAACACAAATTTAAAATTATGCCATTGTCTCTTAAGTCATATAGAACAAAAGAGATACAAACAAAACATACATTTATCCTGTCTTTTATATTTGCCTATGCAGTTACCTTTACCAGTGTTCCTTATTTCTTCGTGTGGATCTGAGTTACTGTCTTTTAACTTCAATCTAAAGTTCTTTCAGTCTGAAAGACTGTATTTTATTTCTTGTAGGGTAGGTTAACTAATGATTAATTCTCAGTGTTCTGAGATAAATTTCCCAGTTTATTTGAGAGTATCTTAATTTCTCCTTCAGTTTCGTAGAATAGTTTTTGCTGGATATAGAATTTTTGGTTTATAATCTTTTTCTTTCATGTTCAAATATGTCATTCCCCTGCCTCTCACCTCTGGTTTCTGATGAGTAATCAGCTCTTGTTCTTTTTGAGG
The DNA here is from genome assembly GCF_028858775.2 of Pan troglodytes. Taxonomy (NCBI): domain Eukaryota; kingdom Metazoa; phylum Chordata; class Mammalia; order Primates; family Hominidae; genus Pan; species Pan troglodytes. Next base: position 59,650,574 of record NC_072414.2, read on the forward strand.
ATTATTTGTAATTGAAATGTCACTTCTCTTGCTGCTTTCAAGATTTTCTTTTTGTCTTTGGCTATGGATAGTTTGATAATAATGTGTATAGATATAGATCTCTTTGAGTTTATCCTATATGAAGTATACTGAATTTCTTGGATGTGTAGATTCACTTTTTAAAATCAAATTTAGGAAGTTTGGGGTCATTGTTTTCTGAAATATTCTTTCCACTCCTTACCTTTTCTCCTCTCTTTCTGATCTCCCATTATGCGTATGTCCGTATGCTGGATGGTATTTTACAGGTCTCCGAGAATGTGTTCATTTTTCTTCATTTTCTTTTCTTTTCATCATTACACTGGATAATCTCCATTGACCTATCTTTACCTCCCTTGATTCTTTCTTCTGCTGTCTCAAATATGCTGTTGATCCTCTCCAAAAATTTTCATTTCAGTTATTATACTTTTCAACTTCAGAATTTCTATTTGGTTACATATGACTTCAGGGAACAAAGAAAAGTGACAGATCACAGAGAACAAACCAGTAACTTTGGAATCACGAGCAAAAAGTTCAAACCTACCAAGCCACAGATGAATGAGTTTCTAAATGCCTTGAATACCACCATCTCAGCTAAAATTAAATTCTGTCAATTTGCATCATAGTAGTATCACATTGCATGAGACTTTTTAAACTGCACAAAATTCACATGTGATTCTCAAGCCATATATGTCACGTCATGGGGAAACCTTTTAATTTTTTTTTTTTTTTTTTTTGAGACAGGGTCTTACTCTGTCACCCAGGATGTAGTGCAGTGGCGCAGTCTCTGCTCACTGCAACCTTCACCTCCTGGGTTCAAGCAATTCTGCCTCAGCCTCCTGAGTAGCCGGGAATACAGAGTAGTGTACACCACTTTGCCCATCTAATTTTTGTATTTTTGGTAGAGATGGGGTTTTGCCGTGTCTCCTAGGCTGGTCTCAAACTCCTGACCTCAAGTGATCCTCCCTCCTTGGCCTCCCAAAGTGCTGGGATTACAGGTGTGAGCCACCGTGCCTGGCCACCTTTTAAATCTTTAACTTCTGAAACTTCAAAGGTTCAGGTCTTCTCTGAGCTCTGCCATCAGCTGACTCATGGCTTTAGCTAGAACATTCACATCACTGGGACTGTTTTTCCCACCTGTCAAGTAAAGTTGCTGGACTGATCTTTAATGTCCTTTCCTGCCCTAATGTTTGATAGGTCTAACAGTTGCCATTTTTGATAGATCTGTAGAATAGAAATGATAATAAAACAGAGAAAAATTAAACCAACCCCTTCTGCCATTTTTAACCTGATAAGAATTACTGAATTGCAGAAAAAGAACTCATCAAACTTAACAGGAACTCTTAATCCTGAGTGGATCTGCTACATCATTTTTTCACCTATGACGTTTATCTCTAACGGACATGAAAAGGACAAAATGAATCAGCGATGGCACAGAGCCAGCTGTGTAAAGATTTAGCCATATGGATAGTTAAGGAAAGCCGGTCTAACTGAGGTTAAAAACCAGTGAACCACCTCAAAATTAGATTCCTTTTTGGCTTCTTCTACTGATAATGGTGGTAAGGTAATCTTTGTTTTTTAGGTTTAGCTTGTTGAAACCATTGTCCATTTAGTTAATTAAGCCCTGATTTATATCCTTGGTAAAAGTAAATCTCCTCTTAGAAGTTGTTACTGGTACATGTGGATGGGTTTTCACCTCCTAGTTTTGAGTCATTCAGGTCATTCACTTCATAAGGGATTGGTCCAGTAAGCTGCATTTGTCAGTCTTCCAAATACCAGCATGTAAAGCTTGATCTTTTTTATTCTGTTTATCCTTGGTGCTGCCAATTTATCTGAAAGATCAATGAGAACATAAAACGTTTTTCTGCTGTATTCTCACTTTTATTACATCTATAATAAAAATGTAATTTTGGTAAATAAGGGTGGTTCAGTTCATATTAGAAGTGTCTTTTTTTCATTATCTTCCCAGTAGCACCGAGAGCCAAAGTGTAATGTTTAGTTACACAGTGGTTTCCCAGTTTCTTGTTCCAATCTGCAAACTACAAGCAAAGTTTAACTAAGAGTGATCATTTTTCTCTATCTGCTTTAAATGGGATAAATATAAAGCCAGTAGCCATATATATATATACGCATGTGTCTGTATGTATATATATGTATACTTGCATACATATGTTTGTATATGAATACACGATTTTTTTACAGATAAAAATATTTTCTCTGATGTTTAGCTTTATGAAAATTTGACATATGAAAATATTCACATTTGCATTTCGGAAGAATGACATACTTCATGTTTAGTACCTTATGAGGCATACTTATGAATCATCCAGTAATAAAGCATTAAATAAGAATTTTTAGCCTCTGATAGGAAAAAATATTTGTCAAATACTCTGGAATACAATTTTTTTATAGAACTGAAAGACTATATACCTCAATTTGACTCTTAAAGAAAGGTTATTACATATTGTTAAAATAGATCTCATAATCATATCATTAATGAGCAACGTAGTGGTTCTCTGCATATATTCCAGCTTTTGTTGGATTAATGTGAAAATTCTAAGATATTACCCTGGTTTACATTTGAGAAAAACTGTTACAAAAGGCAGGCAACTAAATGTTTAATTGTCATATTGATCTTTATAATTTTGTGTATGTATTTAAGTTTACATAAAGTGTAGTTTCTTAGCTTGCCCTTGACTAGTTTCTTTCAGTTTTTCATGTATGTGACTATACACTTCAGAATAAAATGGAAATATCTAGTTATACTTCATCAGGAAGTATGATTATGTTATAGATAACATTGGACTAAAAAGTTTTATACTACACATCCAATGCGTGGTGTAGGAAGTGTAAAAATGTATTCTCACAGTGAATACACAGGAGAAGCCCAGTGCATTGTTCTGGTAATTTCATTTGTAGTAATGTGGCATGTTTATCTCTACAGGGGGATCTTTGGATGTATATAGGAAAATGCCAGAACATGTCCTTGGAAGAATTGCAGTAGCAGTAAGTATATGGCTTCAGTGTTAGGAAATTTGAGTGATTTAATCCTTCTAATCAAGCTCATTCTTCTTACATTCTCAATGTTTTTTCTTGTTCTTCAATCCCAGTTGGCTCCTAAGACCTTCTTGATTTTCTCCTGTTTTGTTCTTCTTTTCATAGACCAGCCCACCCAACATCACAACATAGTCACACGCTTATGTGCTCCAACCTGTTCTAGTTTCATGTGTTTGCAGGGACCTTGGTATTCTTGTTGACTCGTAAAATTTCCAACTTCTTCTTAAAAAAAAAATGCTGTTTTTTGTTTTGTTTTTACATTTTGTAGTTATGATTAGCATATGAGTAGCAAATACTTAAAAAGTCTGAGTTAAAGCAGTCTAGGAGAAAATATTAATTTATTAAGAACAAAGTAGTATTAGTAAAGATTTTTTGCAGTCTTTTTATGTTCTTGGTTTTTAATTTTTTCATCAACTACATCTAGAAATTTATTCCCTTTGTGATTTAAAGCAGTTTTCCCATATTCTTGTATTTTCTATATGTACTAATATACTGATGAAATATATAAACTAAACTAACATTACTATAATGTTCTCATAAGTTCTATATTTCACATTTATAATAATGTAGGTTAAACAGTGTCTAAGAGAAGTCATGGGGTGGTGTAATAGTAAACAATTGCTAAACTAAAGGCACGATGATAACTTCAGTGGTTTAATGCAGAACAAAGTGATTGTACCATGTACCATTTAATTAAATGGCTGATTTTCACATTCATTATACATCAAACTGACAACTCAAATTCTTTAATCGAACATGGACACTTATTTAGTCTTAGTTCATTGTAATTCACAGCTTTCCTTTTTTCTTTCTAATTATTAGTGTGAACTGCCCTGGGTGATGAGAACTTTCTTTTCTGATGCTATTGCTGCTAAGTAGCTTCTCATCTACATGTGCATGTAGATTAGTATGAAATTTGAGTACTTAACTCACTATTTTAGATGAAAATAAAAATGTTTCATTTCCTGTTCTAATCCCAGGAGAGAATGAATGCTTTGTGGCTTTTGGCAGTTCTTGGCTGTAAAGTTTAATAACATGTATAATAAAGGGCAAAAAAAGGCAAGGATACCAATTGAAAAAGAAAAAAGTATACAACTTCTATATACTCAGTTATCTATGGAACTTGGCAAAAATAGAAATCTGCCATCTTCAGTAGAGAAGCATGTTCTTCCTGAACTTCATAAATCTTACTTCCCTCTTGTTTAGGGCATCCACACAAGGCCACCTATCTTTTCAGTTCTACTGGAGTAGGAAGACTGTTGAAGTGAATAGAGTCAGCAGAAAAAATAATTCAGCGTCAAATACAGGGCTTGCCTATTAAGTGAATGAAAATATGACACAAATTATTTTAGTGAAAGGCATTAAAGTAAGAGCTACTCTGAAGGATTGTTTATATTTGCCCTTACTTTTTTTTAATTAGGGGTTTTCCCCCCTAAATATGTGTCCAATTTCTCCAGCTTTTATGGCTCATCAGGTCATAGTAATGAAAACTACTTACAGCTGGAGTAGAAGAAATGCTTTTAATAGTTTTGCTCTTTGTCTGCGACAGAAATGATCACCTCCATGCTAAATTCTGCAGGAGCCTGGGTTTGTATAATGCCTCCAAAATGTAGTTTTTTTTGTATGTTTCCTGAGTAGGCTACAAATTTGGATTATCATTTGTTGCAGCTGACAAACACCAGATTGGCCCATGGCTAATACCTGGCACCAGGAGGGTTGTACTAGTCAAAATAAGACTAGCAAATTGATGGGCTGTGGGCTATGGTGTGTAAACTAAATATTCCCGTAGTCTGATTGTGTTCCCAGTATCCTTGGTCATTTCTCTGAAAGTGTACTGAAGATGGCATCAACATCTTTCCCTTGAGTTCCCTCATGGAGGCCAAGAAAACACAAGGGTGCTATTGCCAAGTCAAAAGCAACAGAATCAGAAAGAGAGAGTAGGGAAATAGGTGTATATTGAATACTTCCTGTGCCAATCACTGTTGCATGCTTTCTGTACAAATATTATGTCATTTAGCCTTTACAGCCACATTGTAAAGTGTGGATTATTGAACATACTCTGTGCACATGCAAGATGAGGTTTGGGAAAGTTAACCAGCTTGCCCAGAGTTATCATCTAATTAGTCAGTACAAATTTGAACACAGGGCTGTCTGACACCAGACCTTGCTTTCTCAGTGTGTTTTCCTAACAGAATGAGAAAAAAAAAAAAAAAAAAAAAAATAGAGGCAGGAGTGGAAGAAAGAGCTAGGCTAAAAAATAAAAAGAGAGACTTATGAATGAGAGAATAATGGAGCAACACAATTGCTTCAGATTCTTTTCATGTCTTTAGGTATCTCTCTTTTCCCAAATTAACTTTATTTTCCAAGGTCTAATAATCTGTCATGCAAGGCAGGTTCATAGGTCCAAGGTTCATTACAGCATGGACCTCTGTCGACCTGTGTGATATGTTATTCAAATTTTCTCATGTAAAATGTATGGCAAGAGAGTTTTTTTTTTTCCCCCAAAGGAATTTATATATACCTGATTTCAGCTTTCCAACTTACTCAGTGGCTCAGTGGTTTTTCTCTACTATCCATTTGAATCTGGTCTTCTATAAAGAGGAATGCCTTTCTGCCTTTCCCTGCCACCTAACACATTCTATTTTTCTTCTCATTTCTGAAGCAGTGACATTGTGTACTGTATTTTGAGTGCTAATGTTGATTGAAGTTGTCCCTGAAAGGAGGTGCACTTGACATGTCAAGGAGCGAGTGATTGACAACAGATATAAGTACTTTTAGTGTCAAGGCTTTGTGAAGTCATCGTTGTGAAACCCAGCCTACTGAATACCAATAATATCCTTTAGATTTTCAGTTCACAGATTTCTAGCTCCTTTTTCACCAGAATTTACATGTTTCTAAAGGAAAATGTAGTGTATTTTGACAAAGAATAAGAATATTTTCTTTTTAAATCTCTAACAAAATGAATAATTTTAGCAAATATTATAAAATCAGTATTTGTTTTACTTTTTTCTACCTATCAGAATATATTGGATTGCCTTCCCCTACATGTTTTCTGAAAATTCATTTTGTATGGAACCAATTTTTAGTGGTGAGCTATCTTTAATGGATAGTTTTTATAACATGCAGCTAAGCTTCTAAGTTGAAAATTTTAACCCTTCTTCCTCAGAATGGAGATGATCACCTCCATGCTAAATAAGATGACCTCCTCCTATTACTCAAAGAGAAAATTGTTATCGTTATGGATGTTAATTTTTATAAACATTTAAAGAAATATTTTTGTTATATTTCCTTCTGTGATAAAATTATCATTATTAATATTTTGATATTTTCTTTCTGTATTGTCTTCCTGTCCAGAATACATGTGTTTTATTGTAATGCCAGTTATTTCCAAACTGTGGAACAAGTCATTTGCTATAAAAATGTATGCTGTTCTCTTAGAATAGACAAACATATACTAGAATTGATGAATCTATGTTAGCAAATCTTTCAGGAGCACATTGCACCCTTTGAGAACAATTAAAATATGTTAACCTCTGCTCAGTATTAATTGATATAGATTTTGTCTTCTAGATCTTTAGTATTTGGGAATTGGCTTTCTCCCATTGCATTTCTTATTTCACAGTTGCTCTTAGGCTTCCTTGATCAACTAGAATTCTTGCATATTTAACCCCTAACCTTTTCTTACCATTTTCAAGATATGTAAACCACTCATTTACTTCTCATGGGTAATGGTAGATTTTCTTGTTCTTATAGTCCTGACTTACCCAGAATTCTCTATAGTGATGAATACTTGTAAATCTTACAGTAAATTTTGACCAATAGTGATTTGTTCAGTGTATCTGGTGTCTAATTATGAATAGTCAACCTTGAAATTGGTAAGTTCACGCTCATGTGCATATAGGGTCAGTGGTTATGAATAAAACATGTGCATTTCCTTTTATAGCAATTTATACATAAAGATTTTTAAAGTTTTTAATGGTGACCACTGATTAAATTTTCCACATAGAAGGTAGTACTTGTAACCTATATACTTAGGGACGTGGAAACATCTTTTTTCAGTATCTCATTCAACTAATTATTCTTAACTCAGGCTATGAGAGTGAAAAATGCAAATCTAATTCAGATGTTTGTATTTTCTCATTTTATTTCCTTGACCTGCCCTTTTAATACCTTGCCTTGTCAACATATATGCTTTGCACCAGCCAGACTGGCTTATGAGGACCATCTTGATATACTTCATTCTTTCCTGCCCCAATATACTTTATAAATTTGGGGGGAGCTTTTTATTTTGAGATTATTTTAAACTTACAGAAAAGTTGTGAGACTAATACAAAAAATTCCCACAGATGCTTCACCCATATTCCCCAGTTGTTAAAAGTTTACCATATTTGGTTAAAAATCTATAAACATGTTTTTTCCTGAAACATTTGAGAATAAGTTACAGATATCACAGCCTTTATCCCCAAATATGTTAGGTATCTATTTCCTAAGAACAAACACATTATCTTACATAATCACTGATTAAAATCAGGAAACTAGTATTGATACAATACTATTATCTACTCAACAGCCCTTATTCAAATTTCACCAATTGTCCAATAATACCCTGTATAGACAAAAGAAAAAAAATTCTGGTCCTACTCCAGTCTAGGATTATTCATTGCATTTGGTTGTCATGTCTCTCTAATGCCTCAGTGTTTGTCTTTCCTTACTTTGATATTTTGGAAGAGTACATTGCCCAGTACTTTGATTATATATTTTTACCTTGACCTAAACACTTCCTTTTCTTTTTTTCATTTAAGTTAAATCCGTTACTCAAGATGTAACACCTTAGTAAGCCTTTCTGACTCCTGATGGGAAAAGCAGTTTCTATTCTACCCACTGCCTTATTTCATTAGTTAACTTTTTAAAAATGTCTCTCCAGGCCAGGCATAGTGACTCCCACCTGTAGTCCCAGGGATTTGGGAGGCCGAGGCAGGAGGATCCCTTGAGGCCAGGAGTTCAAGACCAGCCTTGACAACAAAACAAGATCACATCTCTACAAAAAATATTTTAAAATTAGCAGGGTATGGTGGTGTACACCTGTAGTCCCACCTACTCAGGAGGCTGAGGTGGGAGGATTGTTTGATCCCAGGAATTTGAGGTTACAGTGTGCTATGATTGCACCACTGCACTCCAGCCTGGGCAACAGAGTGAGATCCTGTCTCAGAAGAAAAGTTTCTCCTTGGTCATAAGTGTCATGACTTCAAAAAAAGTTTTACACACAGAAGTATAGAAAATTAAGAAAGCCATTTTCCCTTTTTCCTGTCTCTCTCCTTCCCTGGCTTAGCATCATTGTGAATTCAGCATAGGTACTTCCAGATTATTTTATATACACATGCACTTATTTCTTTAATTTGGAGTACCTTATCTTCAGAAGATTATAAGCTCATTAAAGGTAGGAACCTGTGGCTTTTGCATTTGGTTTTCCCGCAAAGCCTCACACAGAAATGGGAGGTGTTCAGTAAATGCTTATTGATTGACAGAGTTTTAAAGGAAGAGTTAGGCCAGGTGTGGTGGCTTACGCCTGTAATCCTAGCACTTTGGGAGGTTGAGGCAGGAGGATCACTTAAGCCCAGGACTTCAAGACCAGCTTAGGCAACATTAGTGAGATCCCTGTTTCTACCAAAAAAAAAAAAAAAAAAAAAAAAAAAAAATAGCCAGTCATGGTGGTGCACACCTGTGGTCCCAGCTACTCAGGCAGCTGAGGTGGAAGGATTGCTTGAGCCCAGGAGGTCAAGGCTACAGTGAGCAGTGATTGTACCCCACAGCACTTCAGCCTAGGTGACAGGGTGACACCCTGTCTCAAAAAAAAAAAAAATGTTGAATGTATTTAAATATGGAAAGTTCCTTATAAAAACCATAATTGATAATTGTACTGTTTTCTTTTTCCTAAATTTAGGTTGTTAAAGGCCTTACTTATTTGTGGAGTTTAAAGATTTTACATAGAGGTATGTGCTGGGCTTATAAGCTTGGACTTAATTTGGGGTGGGGTTGGGTCTCTCCAGATACCTTGATTTTTAAAGTAAGTGTTCTGACATTTAAGCCAGCTGATACATCTGGTACTCAAAAAGATGGCTGCTCTATAAATGTTATTTTTCTTGTTTTCTCCATCAGCTGCTCTCATTTAGATTATAAACTTGGTAGTGTGTTTTTGTGAATCACCTTTGTCAAACTTGTAAAAAGATATTTCATAGTATTTGAAAATAACAGGATCTTGTTTGTCTTACTTAACTATTGTTAATGCAAAACCTTTGCTTTCTGTACAATTACATCCTTCCTTCTATTAACATTTCAGATAGCATCACACACTGTTCCTTAAGAGATTGCTTCACATACCTGGAAAGAAAAACTTTATTTTTAATTTTTTTAAAGATGGGGTCTTGTTCTGTTGGCCAGGTTGGTGTTAAACCCCTAGCCTCAAGCAGTCCTCCTACCTCGGCCTCCCAGAGTGCTAGGATTCAGGCGGGAGCCACTGCGCCTGGCCAAAAGTAAAACTTTAAATAAGATATTGGTGAAAGCATCAGGAATAGTCCCCTTGTCTAGTAACAGAACACATGAGAGAACAATCAGATGAGTGTTGAATATTGCAAAAGGAATCTCCTTTTGTTTTTTTAATGTTCCCAAAATATCTGAATTCATTTGGAGCAAATTATTAAGTGAGAAAGAGACTATAACAAAGCAACTTCAAGGTCTAGTGTTACTAACAGTGCTGTTTAATTTTACACATCTGCTCATCTTAGCTGTATGTACATTTGGGGAATGGAACAGCATACACATTAGTTGTGACTAAAGGAAAGTTTTTTCTTTTAAGGATATAAACTGTGAGATGGAGAAAACAACTGATATTTTCAACTGTGATGTCATATCTGTCACTAAGGGTTGTTTTCTTTTGTGGTGGTTTTAATAGCCTAGTGATTCCACATTTCTTCTGAAATCCTTGTTTTTAATGAGGGTATCTAGATTTTGACAAATCAAATAGTCAGGTTTTTGAAGGTATTTAACTGACTAAATGGAATCATAAACTAGATTTATTTTTAAAGCCAGTCCACTCCATTTCTAGAGTATAGTTGGTGCGAAAGGTAGGTGTAGGGAGGGTGAGTTTTGTTAGTGTTACTTTCTCTGGGTATAAATAAGTGTGTAAACAAATTTGGTGGATGAAAAAAAATTGAACATTTTTGACTACCAAGAGTAAGAGATAACAGTATTCAACATGATATAACTTATATTGTTTCTATTCCCTGTACTCCTACCTCCGCACACCCAGCAACCGGTAAAGTGGTGATAGCCATTTTAATAAGAATTAACCCAATGGTCAGTTCTCAAAATTTTATTGATTTTTTAAAAAATGGACATCTATCCATTTGACAAAAGAACTAAAGGAAAAACATCCATTCTTAATAGTAAAGCTTTCTTTAAAAGGGCAGTGCCATGGAAATTCGAGTGTTGTTAGAAAGTGAGTGTTAGGATCATCATGTATCTGGGCATACAGGTTAATTCTGGCTTGTAATGAAATCCCTCTCTAGCTATAACTTTGTGCAAGGAATCTTAGTAGCACAAAGAACTATAGTGGATAGGGAAATACGTTTTAGTTATTCTGCCATTATCTTGATTTTTCTTCTTTAAAATTAGAAATCATGCTGATAAGTTGATGTACCTTTCGTATTCCTGTATCTAAATTTTTTTATTTTAATTTTTACTCTGGGTTTGGGAGAAATAACTAAATTTTTCATTTGAAATGGGATCTTGATAGACATGTTTCAGATGGATTTGTCTGGATCTAAAAATAATGTCTAGGGTCAGATTCTCAGTAGAAACCACTTCATGATCACTGTGGCCAAGCTTGGTTGACCAGAGCCTCTCAGAAGCCAGTAGGTCCTTCTTTTCATCCCTGGTTGCAACTTGGGCTAAGAAAGGGCTCTTTCGTTAGTGACGGACAAGGGCTGCAGTGGTTTGACTGATGGAGAGCATAGAGGTTTCAAGAGGGAATCCTGGGCCTGTACTTATTTTTTCAGTTGGTGCTGGCCAGCCCAATTCCTACGGAGAGTAGCCTGCTATAAAATGCCACCTGTTGTGAGAAGAAGATATCTGTTGGGGACACAGTAGGAACAGTGGTAGAGGGCTGACAAGTCCTTTCAAGGAATTTCAGTGAATGAGTGTGCACCTACATCTGTCTCAATGGAAAGACTAACGAATTGCAGTGCAGATGAACAGTTATGTCCCAGTAGTTATGGCCACTCAACTACAGAAATAAATATCCTGTGGTAATACACCTCATTAGATATATTCATATTTAGCTTTTGAGTTTCCCAGCTATTCATGGAAACTTTTACCTTCTGGACTTAAAAGCATGTGTTTTTGCTGAAGCTTCAAAGAAGCCAGGTGTCCCTGAAGACTTCTGTAAAGCATTGTAATGAGAAATTTACCTTAGATTGAGTAGTTGTTAACTTAATATTTTAGAGGTTTTGTCCATATTTAATAACTTGGATTCCATAAAAATAAGATTAAAGATGCCTTTTTATTTACCAAAAAGCTATTTAATTTTCTTCTTGATTAAAAAATTGTAGCTTTTTAGATCAGTTCAATCAGGCAATTAAAGATCAGAGCTTTTAAGTTCAGCTAAGGCAATTAAATAGGTAATATACTTGTTTATGCACTTTTGCTATATAAGCTCATTGCTGTTCCTTCTTAAAAGCACATGTACTCATTTTTGCTTTCTCTAAAAGAATGATGATGGGAATTCTAGCTGAACATGTGTCACATTGTCAAATCAAAAACAGGGGTCCTTCTGCAGGGGCTGGGGGAGCCTGGTTTAGACATTGTGAGAGGACAGTGAAAAGAAGATGGTGAAAGAGAAATACTAATGAGTGATCTATACCTCTTCCTCCTTTGTCTTGGTCTAAGTACCTGTGTTGTCCTCTGATCATCGTTTTCTAATGCTGTTCTTAAAAACCAGAGTAAAAAAAAAAAAGAAATTGCTTTGTACTTATGGGCACAAATTTCAAAAGATTAAGAAATGGAGATGTGTTCAGTATCTAATGAGAAAAGAGAACAAACTATTTCTCACATTTATATGGTTTCCTTGGAATACAGTGGTCCGGATTTTAGCTATAGAAAGTGTATAAATAAATAGTATATTACAGAATTTATTAAATGTAGTTAATGGCTTCCAAACAAACTCTCGAAAACCTGGAGTCTCTCCCGTAGTTTATATCCAGTGAGGACTGTAGAGTAGAATGAAATCTGAGCAATAAGCAGCGGCAAACCACTCATCCCATGAGGCTTGTTAGTCTGGTAAAAGTTAGTTTATTTGATAGTATATTATGTTAACTGGAAATTGTTTTGGAAATTGAAGCACAGCAGTTGCTATTCATAATGGATCATCAAATGTTATATTCAGTCAGGTGTTACTATTGTTTATTTTGCTCTTTTTAAGATTTGGTTGAGATATATATGCAGGGACTTTATAAACTATTGAATGCTAAGAATGTGGCATGTTTTTATTATAACCATGAATTAATCACTTTATTCAGTTAATAAGAATACACCACTCCAAAACCAAGCCAGGGAGAGAGTTTAGTATACTTTATATTACTGAGTCAAAAATTATGAAAATCTTTTCTCTAAAATAAACCAAACGTGTGATAATTCCACATGAGGACATAATTATTAAAAATGTTTGAAATGCCCACCAAATTAACTACTGTGGAAAAGTTGTCTTTATTAAAAGGCGTATGTGAGAGCACTATAAGCATAGCATGTGCTGACTATGGGTAAAAACAAAGAAAATGAACACTGAGAAAATCTGTTAGGCCAGATCCGACATTACAGGAAACATCGCAGCTTCACTTCAAAACATACATCGCCACTAATGAGGTGAGAGCCCTGCATATTAATAAACCTACAGCTCCAGTCATAGCCATCATTACCCACATCAAACATAAATACAAGATTAACACCTATGCCATTTCTTGGGAAGATGTAAGAATGCACTGGTAGTAACTGCTCTCTCTTTCCCTGAGGATAAAAAATAGAAATGCAAGGGTAATGAGAATAGAACTTAGATTAAGAAAATAAAATTGGCAATCATTCTGGGGCCATCTTACACAGATGCGGAAGTTTATAGAAGAAAAAAAAACCTATATAGTTGGTGTGCCAGGAGTTTTTTTGTATATATGAACCTGGTTAGTTTCATTTACTTTCTCCAATAGGAGAACTTTTTAAAAATACGTTTTTGCAGAAATTCTGTAGGAAAATGCTGGCCAGATAGATTTGTGTTTAAAGAAACTAAGCCTTGTAGTTTCAGTATACATGTTACAAATTTTATTTTCTACCCTTGGCTTTTCTCTTTTATAAATCTGGCCTCACACAGACTTTCCAATTAGTGCTACCTTAGATACCAAAGCCAGTGTTAGTTTGATCATTCAGCAACTATTTATTTTGTACCTACTACGTTCTAGGCGCTGTTCACAGTACTTGAAACACATCAATACGTGAAACAAAAGATTTCTATGATCATAGAACTCATATTCTAGCAGTGATAGAGTGGGTTAGGAAACATTTCTTAAACAATAACATACATAATAAATAAGTAGAATACAGAGTGTGTTAGAGGGTTGTTAATAATAGAAAAGAAAAAGTAGATTGAGGTTAGGGGAGGCAAAGGGTAGGTTGCGTATTAATCAAAGAAACCTCATAGGGAAGATGAGTTTGGAAGGAAGGCTTGAAAGGGGAGGGTTACTAGTCAAGTAGATATATGAGAAACAGTTAGAGTAGACACCACAGGATGTGCCCGGAGTGTTAGTGGAACAGCAAAGAGGCCAGTGTGTCTGTATCTGAGTGTGGGAGACAAGAGTAGAATCAGCTGTTAGGAAAATGTTTTGGTAATTCAGGTAAGTTTCAGGGGCCCAGATCAGGGAGATAGTTATAAAGATGGGGAGAAGTGGTGATTCTGGATATATTTTAAATGTATAGTCGATAGAATTTCCTGATGGATTGCTTGTGACTTTTAAGAGAAAGGCGTCAAGGTTGCTTAAATTGTTAACAGTTTAGTATGTTAAAAATACTTCTTGCTACTTTCTTTCCCTGAAAAGAGATAACAACAAAAAACCTGATAATATGAAGTGCTGACTAGAATACAGAGCAATTAGAATTCTCATACATTGCTGGTAGAAATATAAAATGGTACAGCTGCTTTGAAAAATAGTTTGACAATTTCTTGCAACGTGATTCAGCAGTCCCCTTCCTAGATACTTACCCAAGAGAAAGGAAAACATATGTCCACACAAAAACTTTAGGCAACTCTTTATAGTGGCTTTATTCATAATAGCTCCAAACTGGAAACAACCCAAATGTCTTTCAGCTGGTAAATGGAAAAACAGACTGTAATACATCCACAGAGTGGAATATTACTCAGCAATAAAACAAGCTACTGATACATGTAACAACATGGGTGAATATCAGATACTTCATGTTAAATGAAGGAGGCTGACTCAAAGGGTTACCAGCTGCGTGATTCCACTTATATGACATTCTGGAAAAGGCAGAATACATACATGGAAAAAGCAAAATACAATTTTCCATCCTATGGGATGGAACATCAACATCACTGCTTGACAAACAGTGGAGGAGGAGTTGACTGTAAAGGCATGAAGGAACATTTTGGTATGTTGGAAATGTTCTGTAGCTTGATTTTTGTGGTAGTTACATGGTTATATGTGTTTTTTTAGCAAACAAAGACGTGTGCACCTGAAAAGGGTGAGTGAATTTTACTGTGTATAAATTATGCCTCAGTAAACCAAATTTTAAAATTAAAAAGTAAACCAGATTTACAGAGAAAAGCTCTTCTTACATCTTAGCAGTGCAGTAGACACTCTAGAAAGAAGTTTTCCCTGCCAAAAGGACAAACCATTCTTTCAAAGGGTCTTGGTGATTCTGTCATTATTTCTGTATCTTCATGGCTTCTGACAAATCCTACCTAGGTTTGATCTAGTAACTCAGTAGCTTAAAAAACAGCCAACCAACCCCCGCACCCCAAGAAAAAAAACCAACCCTCGTGATTTAAAGGATATCTACAATGCCAGAAAGAGAGAGACAGGGTCAGGGAAGAGAGGATAGTGGGAAGAGAAACAGAAACTTAGAAGTTGCTGTTATCATTGGCACAATTTGAAACATCTGGAAATTGGACAGTTCTTTCTGTAGTTAAGCCGATTTTTTCCCCAGAGATATTACCAAGAACTGCGTATCTGCAGAGCTGACTTAACCTGTTGGACAATTTTAAAAGCTCAGTTTCTAGGAAGGAATAAGGCTTTATCTGACATTCCCAATTCAGTCCTACTGACTGACTGCCTCACTGGGTGACCCCAGAAAGGCAGGTCACTCCTGTTCTCTTTGCCTCTGTTCCCTCATATATACTATGAAAGAGTAGCTGGATGATCACTCAGATTTCTTCAAGAGCTAAGGTTCTGGGTTCTGTGATTTCCTGACTGAAGGAAGTGTGACCTGTTGATAAGGTGGGGAACAAAGAAAATCAGAGAGACATAAAAGAAAAGAAAGAGAAAAGGGAGGGGAGAATTTCCAAGAGTAGATTTTGTGATGAAAATAATAACAATAATGACTATTAAGCATGTACTCTGTACCAGGCACTGTTCTAGGTGCTTAATATATATAAATTATTTAAGGTATTCCTTCAAAGTGGGAAATTCTAGGAAATATGAAATATTTTAAAACCGAAGATAAGAGACTAAAGTATAAAACAAATAATTGAAAATTAAAGCCGTGCGCCTTAGCTAAGAAAATGTTGCTTTCTAAACCAGACTGATGTTATCAAATCAAAAGGCATCTTTAAGGGAAACTGTTTTTAAAGTATCAGGGACACTGAAAATGAAGTATTATAATTAATAAGGAATTATAATAAGGACATGTAAAGTCACAACTTGGATGGAAAGCAAGAACACGTTTTTTTTTCTTTTATTTTTATTTTATTATTATTATACTTTAAGTTTTAGGGTACATGTGCATAATGTGCAGGTTAGTTACATATGTATACATGTGCCATGCTGGTGTGCTGCACCCATTAACTCGTCATTTAGCATTAGGTATATCTCCTAATGCTATCCCTCCCCCCTCCCCCCACCCCACAACAGTCCCCAGAGTGTGATGTTCCCCTTCCTGTGTCCATGTGTTCTCATTGTTCAGTTCCCACCTATGAGTGAAAACATGTGGTGTTTGGTTTTTTGTCCTCACGATAGTTTACTGAGAATGATGATTTCCAATTTCATCCATGTCCCTACAAAGGACATGAACTCATCATTTTGTATGGCTGCATAGTACTCCATGGTATATATGTGCCACATTTTCTTAATCCAGTCTATCATTGTTGGACATTTGGATTGGCTCCAAGTCTTTGCTATTGTGAATAATGCCGCAATAAACATACGTGTGCATGTGTCTTTACAGCAGCATGATTTATAATCCTTTGGGTATATACCCAGTAACGGGATGGCTGGGTCAAATGGTATTTCTAGTTCTAGATCCCTGAGGAATCGCCACACTGACTTCCACAATGGTTGAACTAGTTTACAGTCCCACCAACAGTGTAAAAGTGTTCCTATTTCTCCACATCCTCTCCAGCACCTGTTGTTTCCTGACTTTTTAATGATCGCCATTCTAACTGGTGTGAGATGGTATCTCATTGTGGTTTTGATTTGCATTTCTCTGATGGCCAGTGATGGTGAGCATCTTTTCATGTGTTTTTTGGCTGCATAAATGTCTTCTTTTGAGAAGTGTCTGTTCATGTCCTTCGCCCACTTTTTGATGGGGTTGTTTGTTTTTTTCTTGTAAATTTGTTTGAGTTCATTGTAGATTCTGGATATTAGCCCTTTGTCAGATGAGTAGGTTGCGAAAATATTCTCCCATTTTGTAGGTTGCCTGTTCACTCTGATGGTAGTTTCTTTTGCTGTGCAGAAGCTCTTTAGTTTAATTAGATCCCATTTGTCAATTTTGGCTTTTGTTGCCATTGCTTTTGGTGTTTTAGACATGAAGTCCTTGCCCATGCCTATGTCCTGAATGGTAATGCCTAGGTTTTCTTCTAGGGTTTTTATGGTTTTAGGTCTAATGTTTAAGTCTTTAATCCATCTTGAATTAATTTTTGTATAAGGTGTAAGGAAGGGATCCAGTTTCAGTTTTCTACATATGGCTAGCCAGTTTTCCCAGCACCATTTATTAAATAGGGAATCCTTTCCCCATTGCTTGTTTTTCTCAGGTTTGTCAAAGATCAGATAGTTGTAGATATGCGGTATTATTTCTGAGGGCTCTGTTCTGTTCCATTGATCTATATCTCTGTTTTGGTACCAGTACCATGCTGTTTTGTTTACTGTAGCCTTGTAGTATAGTTTGAAGTCAGGTAGCCTGATGCCTCCAGCTTTGTTCTTTTGGCTTAGGATTGACTTGGCAATGTGGGCTCTTTTTTGGTTCCATATGTACTTTAAAGTAGTTTTTTCCAATTCTGGAACACATTTTTTTTTTAAATCTTTTTATTGTGAAACAATTGTAGATCCACAGGAAGTTGCAAAAAAATGCACAAGATAGTCCCATCTAAGGGCATCCTTTTTAAGGAAGGAATTTTGAAGAAAATGGGAAGGTGAGAGGGTAACAGTTCAAAATAGTGTAGGCAGGTAAATGTTATATATTTGATATTGTCCTTTAAGTGAAATCAGTATAAATTTTAAGATTAAAAATGTTATAAGAATATTTGTAGTATATTCCAAAATTATTTTGTTATATTTATTAAATGGGAAAAGTGAAATGGTTTGGTAGAGGTAAGATGTTTGAATTCCTTAGGAAAGAAATTTTGATGTCAAGGTGGTAGTTAAAATAGTATGTTAGTGTGTGTAAAAGTTGGGATTTGTGGCAAAAATAAATTAGGGAATGATTATTTTCTGGATAAAGTGATTCTTAAACAAAAGAATTCTTGGAAAGTATTGCTATCAATAGAAAACTAACCTGATTAATTTTTAATGATTTATTAAAAGATAATTTGCATAAAGCTTTGTAACAATCTGTTTTTTGCAGAGATCTACATAGTTTGTGATTAACTATATACATTATAGTGAATTTTAAAATAACCTATGACATTTTTTTGCTTTCTGGAGGATCAGTTTTTGTTTGTTTGTTTATTTTTTTGAAACAGAGTCTCACTCTGCCGCCCAGGCTGGAGTGCAGTGGCACAATCTCGGCTCACTGCAACCTCCACCTCCCAGGTTCAAATGATTCTCCTGCCCCAGCCTTCCAAGTAGCTGGGACTACACGCACGTGCCTCCATGCCTGGCTAATTTTTGTATTTTTAGTAGAGACGGGGTTTCACTGTGTTAGCCAGGCTGGTCTCGATCTCCTGACCTTGTGATCCACCTGTCTCGGCCTCCCAAAGTGCTGAGATTACAGGCATGAGCCACCGTGCCTGGCCCCAAACACTTTTTTAAAAGAACTGGTTAGTGTTTGAGTAACCCAAGTCAATTTAAAAGGAGTCATTCCCAGTAGGTTTTATGTTGCCATGTGTAATGATGAGAGAGCTAGTATGTGCGTTCTTCCTTCCCTGAGCTCTCAGGCTGTTTAATCAGATGGGTCTGGAAGGAGGCATTTGTTATACAAGTGCTAGTGTTGAGAGCACAGTTAACACCCTATCTCCTGTGTAAAAATCATTTCCATATTGTCCTTTAAATATAATAAATATTAATCACATCCAGCGCTATAGTAGATTACAACTTGTGAATGTGTATGTTTTTGAAAAGAAAAAAAGACTTAGCCCATTAACGGGGTAAACAAACTCTGACTCTAGGTTGTTGGTTTTTCTCCAGCTCTAACACTATCCACACAAATGAACATCTCGAGAAATTAAGCCTCTTTCCCCATATTGGTCATTCATTCTGTTTACCTTGGGTGATCACAGGGTATTTCTGTATTTGCAGTATGTTGTGATTTTCAAGAGACCAGAAACGCTACATGTCTTAAAAGTATTCTTTTAAAAGAATATGTGCCTAGAATATATAAAGAACTCTCAAAACTCAATGGTAGAAAAACAAACAATCCAATTAGAAAATGGGCAAAGACATGAAGAGACATTCCACTGCAGAGTATACACAGATGGCAAATAAGCACATGAAAAAGATGTTCAATATCATTAGCCTTTAGGGAAATGCAAATTAAAACCACTATGAGATATTACTATATACCTATCAGAATGGCTAAAATAAAAAATAGTAACAATAGCAAATGAGGATGCAGAAAAATTGGATCACTAATACATTGCTGGTAGGAATGTAAAATGATACAGCCCCACTGCTGACATTTAAAAAAAAAAGAAAGAAAGCTAGACATGCTACTACCGTATGACCCAGCAATTGCATTCCTGGGCATTTATCCCAGAGAAATGAAGACTTCTGTTCACACAAAAACCTGTACGCAAGTGTTTATTGCAGCTCTATTCATCATAGCCAAAAACTGGAAACAACTCAGATGTCCTTCAACAGGTGAATGGTTAAGCAAGCTGTGGGCATTCATACCATGGATTACTGCTCAGCAATAGAAAGGAGCGAACTGTTGATGCCCACAACCTGGATGAATCTCCAGATCATTATACTGAGTGAAAAAGCCAGTCACAAAGGTTACATAGTGTATGATTCCATTTGTATAATATTCTTGAGATGACAAAATTATAGAAATGGAGAGAGCACATTAGTGGTTACCAGGGGCTGAGAGGATGGGAGACAGAGGGAATGTTTACAATGGAGCAAGATGAGGAATCCTCATGGTGATGGAAATGTTCTCCATCTTGACCATCAGTGTCAATACCCTGGTTGTGATACTATACTACAGTTTTATAAGATGTTACCATTAGGGGAAACTGGGTGGAGGGTACACAGGATGTCTCTGTATTATTTCTTACCATTGTAAATGTAAACTTTGAGATAACTATGTAAATCTATAGTTATCTCAAAATTAAAATCTTAATGTAAACAACAAAAAAAGAATATATCATCTTTCTATAGTTACCTGTATTCAGAAGGTCAGCTTAATCAGAGAAGGTTGTCCTGGACTTAGTTTTTCTCTCTCCCATGCTTCTGTGGTAGGATTTGATCATAGGCAGAGTCATCCCTTTTAGGAAATCAGTAAGAGGGAAATTACCCTCTTCCATTCTGAAAATGAGTATCAATGGAAGCCTTAGAGGAGAAATAAGGAAAGACGTCGTGTGTCATTCAAGGAACAAATGCAAATGGAAGAGGATAGTTATTTCCCCAGTCCCCACCTCTAAAAGCCTTCTGACTTGCAGGGGATTGGGATTTGAAGCAGATTGTGTGACCATTGTGTGTTTTGGCTCACCAGTCTCTATAGTATCCATTAGGGTAAGCTTCTGTTCAACCACCCAGCAAGATGCCCCCAGTGTGTGGATGAATGTTTGATTCACCAAGTCCCACAGTTAGCTCTGATCATTGCTTTGTCTCTGACACAAACCTGAAGTTTAGGAGCTTATCAGAGGGAGAGAGAGAGCACCTCTATGATGAATGACAGGGTCATTTCTGTTGGTAGAGGAATTTATGGCATTGATTGTATGCTAGTGGATATTTGTTGGATGAATACATTGAATCATAATTTTCTGAGGACAGTGTTTTTCTCCTAGAACTTTTTATAATGTGGCAAAATTGGAAGTCATCTTTTGTTCCCCTTTCTCGTATTAAAGTAAGAGATTTATCCTTGGGACATTTTGCCAAGCAGAATGGACAGACAGCTTTAGCAGTTGGAAGAGCTCTCCATGTCTCTTCCTTTCTTTAAAGGCATGGTTGAAGGTGATCAGCATCATGGAAATCAAATCTACTCTTTTGCTGGTGGAAGATTAAGTTCCTTCTGGATTGGGTACAATCATAATAATAACAATATTAATCATTTTACTAATATCATTTATTGAGTACCTTGTATGTGCTACTGTGTTAGCTCTCTTGTATGTATAATTTTATTTAATTGTTATAATAACCTTGTGAGGAGGTATCATTGTATCTCCATTCTTAGGTGAAGCAATCAAGGCTCAAGCAGCCTAAAAAACTTGCTTAGTTATAGGAAAAGTCATAGGAAAAAGTCATAGGAAAGTGGTTGGTGGCCTAATGGAAAAGCTCTAGTTTGAGGGTCAGACCCAGGTTTAAGTTCTGGTTCTTCCTCTTAATTCATCTTAGCTATGTGACCTTGGGTCAGCTTCTTAACTTCTTTGAGGTCATAGCATTGTACCTGGCATATAACAGCTATTATTATGTCAAATAATTATTTCTCAAGAAAAGAAGCAAGAGGTTAAATGAGAGGGAATAGTTAGAACGTTCCTCACACTTTCCTGTTAACATCTCCTTTTCTTAGAAAATTTGCCTGTGAATATAAAGAACTTAAAACATCTGGGCTATTTTCTTTGTGAACTTCCCAAGATCACCCAACTATTCACTGCCAAAGCTGGGATAATCCATCCTATTAGTTCCAATAAGATTTAGCTCATAAATATAATGCAGTTTGTTAAGGCTTAAGAGCTTTACTAGTCGAAGCCTCTAGTTTTGTGTCCTTGGGCAAGTAATTTCATTAATTTGAACCTCGATTTCCTCCTCTGTAAAATGGGGTTAATAATAGTACCTATCTCAAGGGTTATAATGAGAATTAAATGAGGTAATGCATATGATAATAATGCACTTAGCCCAGTTCCTGGTATATATTAAGTGCCAAGTAAGTGTTATCTACCATAATTTTTTGTTATTTCTTTAAAACAAATTACCAGGATTAGTCTTCTGGACACACCGCTCCAAGTCAAGTCTGCTGTCTTACATCTTATTTATGCATATAATGTGGTATTCCTTTGTTTTCTTTCCTTTTTCCCCAAAAATGTTTTATAGTCAAGAGGAGTCTTAACAGTCAGTGGTATCTTAGACTTGGGGAAGTAGGTTGTGCAGGAACACATTCCTCCAGACCTGGGTTTTCCTAAACACTGACCAGAGTATGTACACATCACAGGCAGGAATCTAAGATTCACCACTTTAGAAGGAAATCTCTTTTACTTACTATGAAAGGATTAAGAGAGGGAGAATTGAGAAGCTCAGGCCTTTTTGCCCTTGTTATTAATCTTGTAAATGTCGCAGGTCCCCTGCCTTTATTGAAGAAGGAAAGGGCACGTTTGTTGCCTCCATTCTGAACCGAATCATGAGACTCCAGGCAATAACTGCCATTGAGGATGGCTAATTATGCGGTTTAATTTTATTTAAGGCCTTTGCAAGAATATTTGGATGACCTACCCTTTCTTATGTAATGGAGTCATTAGAATAACTTTTATATTGCAATGTGGTTTTCTCTTAAGTATGTTCCCGTTGTGCACAGATGAATTTGTAGTGCAGAATGTCAGCATAGTCTATATTTAATTGTACCTGCTGTTCTCATTCATTAGAATGCAGTCCCCAAGAAATAACTAGATAGATATATTGTTTTTTTTTCTTTTCATAAGACAATTAAACATAATGAAAGAGCATTGCTGAAGATCCCAGGCACAGTGCTAGGAGAGGTTACTAGGAGTGGAGACCTGCTAATGTGCCCTCTGGCTCCTGGTAAACTGAGAGTGGCTTCCTGGTATTCACACAGTGTAATTGCTTTATAGGGGGAAAAAGTTGAAGAGAAGTTTATTTCTGCCTCCGTTATCATCCCACAACAGCCACATGCCACATTTAAAAATGTTTCTGTAACAATCGTACCATGCCTGTTTCTAAGAGCATTCAGTGAGACATGTAAAAGTTCAGAGCAAATTAAATGTTTAAATATGAAACAAAGACCAAAAGGAAGTAGAAGTTGGAGATACCAACAGCACCTGATGTGAATAGGTCATAACAAAAAGGGAATCCTCAATTGGTATGGTTTTTCTTTTCTGGCAAAAGAAACCATATAGCTGATACAAAAATCACAATTTTCTTTAGAACTGATCTTACCAGACACCGGGCACAGTGGCTCACGCCTGTAATCCCAACACTTTGGGAAGCCGAGGCGGTAGGATCATGAGGTCAGTAGTTTGAGACCAGCCTGGCCAATATGGAGAAACCCCATCTCTACTAAAAATACAAAAATTAGCGGGGCATGGTGGCGAGCACCTGTAGTCCCAGCTACTCAGGAGGCTGAGGCAGGAGAGTCGCTTGCACCTGAGAGTCGGAGGTTGCAGTGAGGTGAGATCGTGCCACTGCACTCCAGCCTGGCAACCGAGTGACACTCCATCTCAAAAAAAAAAAAAAAAAAAAAAAAAGAACTAATCTTACAAGGAAATTACCGTTTGGGTCCCTATACAAAGCACATTAAGTAACTCCAACTGTAGTTTTGTGAAGGAGCTTTTATTTGTTTTGAACAGCCCCTTCGGCACCCAGCCAGATCCTAGCCAAGGGTAACCTCCCACCCTGACCCCTGATTGTGCTGGGGGCAGGGGCTGGGCAGTGGGCGGAGGAGCCCTTTTGTGAAGATGTTGGGAAAGCACATGCTCTTGAGGCTCTGGCCTTTATTAGCAAGCTTCTGCTTGATGCTGTTTATGTGGATTGTTTAATGGCTAATTGATGCAGAATGTGTAAAGATACAGTTTCCTGCGTGAGGCAGTTATGGGTGGCAACGTGGGTTGTCTCAACATGATACCAATTTCCACAGTCAATTTGGCCAATTCAGTGGGGGAAAAAAATCAGTCCAGCCTGAAAATCAGAGCAGCTACTTGTGGTTATTGAGGCAACTATGGTTGGTGGATCACATTTTTCATGTTTGAATCAGTTGTTTTTACATTTTATAGACATAGCCTTACTCATTTTTTGAAATAATCTCAAATACACAAAAGTAACATTTTAAAATTAATATCTTTCTTTAAATATTTGTAATCGCGGTTTATCAGGCTTAGTGCATATCAGTTCTAAGAGGAAATAACCATTTTACCATTGATATATAGTATATGTAATTAACTGATCTTTCATACTTTGTTATAGGGTAAGAGAGTGACCACAGTGACCACAAAAGCACCTGCAGAAACTATGGATTATCAATTTATTTATTAGTAATTAGTCATGGTAATGAGAAATCAAGTTGTGTTTTGAGGTTGATTTTTTAAAAGAGCTTTATTGATATATAATTTGCATGCCATAAAATTCATCTACTCAATTCAGTGATTTTTAGTAAGTTTATAAAGTTGTGCAACCATAATCATAATCCAGTTTTAGAACATTTTCATCACCCCAAAAAAGTGTCCTCATGCTCATTGGCAATCACTCCCTGCTCCTGTCCTCAGCCCCAGGGAACCACTGATTTACTTTCTGACTCTTAACAGATTTGCCTTTTCTGGACATTTTATATAAGCAGAAACATACCACATGAAATCTTTGTGCCTGACTTCTTTCACTTAGCATGATGTTTTTGAGATGTGCCTGTATTATAGCATGTGTCTGTAGTTCATTCCTTTTTATTGTTGAATAGTATTCCATTGTATGGATATATCACATTTTGTCTGCTTATTTACTAGTAGAGGGATATTTGGCATTGTATCCACTTTGGGACGATTATGAATAATACTACTTTTCATACACAAGTCTTTATGTGGTTCTGTATTTTCATTTCTCTTGAGTAAATACCTAGGAGTGGAATTGGTATATTTCTTTAGATATTTGTAAATCATAGTTCATCAGGCCATCTAGCGCATATCAGATTTGAGAAGAAATAATTATTTTACCATTGGTATATATTATATGATTAGTATAATGAACCAATGTTTCATACTTTGTTAAAGAGTGACCACATAGTGACTACAAAGGTCATATGATAGCTTTATGTTTAAGTTTTAAAGACACTTTGAGGCTGATTTTTATTTACCTAAAACCACCTACTATTATCCTTAGCATGACAGAAGGCTCTTTTAGTAAACTCTTCCATTCTTTCTGCCCACTGATATTTTTCTAATAATCTTCTAAGCATTTCAAGTTATTGGATGGAACTGCATCATAACCACCTATTATCTACTTGGGCTGTCACTGCTGCAACTCAAAGATTTATTGCATCATCGTTAAAAAGCCCAGCTTACTGTGAAATCTCACTGAAGGAGTGAGACAGTATTGTGACAGGAGACACATGTTGTGATTGGATAATGTTAACTCGTCTGTGATCCCAGCTGAACACACTTGCTACCCTAGAAGAAGCCTGCCTTCAGGTGGAGCTGGTATAATGAAAGTTAACCTCATTTAGCATTTGGATATAAGCCAATGTATTAAATGATCCACATCCTGATTTCCTAGAGTGGAAGTCATCATTACTGATTCTACAAAGCAGTAGCTTTATAGTATATTTGGTACATTCAAGTTTACAAAATGTTTTTCCCATTCATTTGATTCATTCAACATTTCACTGACCTCTAGCTCTGTGCCAGCAGTGCTAAGCACACAGGCCCACTTCATTCTCTTAACAGCCTTGTCGATGTAGGAAGATCAGATATCAAGATATCAGATATCAGGATATCATATACAGGATATGATGTACAAGATCAGGGATGATATCTGATCTTCCAACACTGGCAAGGTTGTCAGTGAGAATTCAGGATTGTTATGAGAATTAAGTGAAATTGTGTGCTCAACACTGAGCATGCGAGTGTTGTGAGTACACACACCCACACATACATGTATGCTCAGAGAGGTTTAAATGATTCGTCCAGTCTCACAGTCAGTATGCAGTGGCACCTTCCAGGGCATCACTCTGCTTCCTTTAAGGGAATCTGACCCACAGGAATCTATTTTGATGCCTATAAAAGCCTACTGCATAAAATGACTAAATCTTTTAAAATGAAAAAAGGAGTATTGGATATTAAAAATGAGCCACTTTGCATTGTACCTTTATCTTACTATTTCCAAAATGATAGTCATCTCTTGGCCAAGATAGCTTAAACCTAAACCTTAAATTAGGAAACACCTAAACTTGATATTTTTAATGCAAAAGGAGAATAAGTTAGTTTGCTTTTTCACTAAAGGTTTATGTGTTGCGGTAGAAGAAACTTATTTCTCTTTAGTGGTATGAAGAGGACCCATAATTCCAAGCTTCAACACACCTCATTTGTATTTTCTTTGAGAAAATGTCTCAGTTAAAATCAATGCCCTAGTATTCATTTGAGCTCCCTTGCCTTCAATAAAACTAATTGATAAACCCTAATAATTAATGGCCTGATTAAACCAAAATGACTTACATCTGCCCTGATGATTGCCATTTATAATCAGTCACTTTAATGACTCATCTTTTCTGTGCTTTGCTTACAGAAGAAAGGCTGTGATGTTTTTAAGTGAACTGAATGAAAAGCTGTATGCCTTCAATTGCTGTTTGTTTTCCATAACTTGATATTGCATTAAAATAAGCATAAATATAACTACCTCCTTAAAAGTAATCTTTCTGCCTAATCTGTTGTGCTGTTGTCTATGGCTTCGAGTGAAGCTGAAAACAAACAAGAAAAAAAAAATCAAATCATTTCAGTGTTTCTAGAGCTATTCTTTTTTTTTTTTTTTTTTTTTTTTTTTTTAAGATAGAGTCTTATTCTATTGCCACGATGGAGTGCAGTGGTGTGATCTCAGCTCACTGCAACCTCTGCCTCCTGGGTTCAAGCAATTCTCCTGCCTCAGCCCTCAGCCTCCCAAGTAGCTGGGACTACAGGCACATGCCACCACACCCAGCTAATTTTTTGTATTTTTAGTAAAGACAGGGTTTTGTCACATTGGCCAGGCTGGTTTCGATCTCCTGACCTCATGTTCCACCCGCCTTGGCCTCCCAAAGTGCTGGGATTACAGGTGTGAGCCACTGCGCCTGGCCCCTGGAGCTATTCTTAAGAGCTATAGGTTGGCTGGATGTGGTGGCTCACACCTGTAATCCCAGCACTTTGGGAGGCCAAGGCAGGCAGATCATGAGGTCAGGAGATCAAGACCATCCTGGCTAACATGGTGAAACCCCATCTCTACTAAAAATACAAAAAATTAGCCGGGCATGGTGGCAGGTGCCTGTAGTCCCAGCTACTTGGGAGGCTGAGGTAGAAGAATGGTGTAAACCCAGGAGGTAGAGCTTGCAGTGAGGTGAGATCCCACCACTGCACTCCAGCCTGGGTGACAGAGCAAGACTCCATCTCAAAAAATAAAAAAAAAAGAGTTGTAGGCTGGGTGCAGTGGCTCATGCCTGTAATCCCAGCACTTTGGGAGGCTGAGGCAGGTGGATCACCTGAGGTCAGGAGTTCGAGACCAGCCTGGCCAACACGGCAAAACCCCATCTCTACTAAAAATAACAAAAACTAGCTGGGCATGGTGGCAGTCGCCTGTAATCCCAGCGACTTGGGAGGCTGAGGAAGGAGAATCGCTTGAACCCGGGAGGCGGAGGTTGCAGTGAGCTGAGATCGGGCCATTGCACTCCAGCCTGGGCAACAAGAGCGAAAACTCTGTCTCAAAAAAAAAAAGTTGTAGAACTTGCATGTTTTAAATGAAACCTTGAAGTAATAAGTTCAGTGGCTATATAATAGGATTGTTGATACTTTGGATATAAGGTAGAATATTTTATGCAATAGATAACAAAATTTAAATCAGGGGAGCTGTCCTTAACCCAACATTTAAAGGGATTCTATTTGCTTCAAATTCTGCCACATGAATTCAGATTTAACCTAGTTTAATAAAGTCCTAATATTATTTATATCTACATTACCTTAAAAAAGGATTCGAGGTGGTTTATGATATAAGGTCAATACAATGAACAAAAGACAAAAGCAAACATTTTAAAAGAAAGGGAGGTGGGGTGTGGTGGCTCATGCCTGTAGTCCCAGCACTTTGGGAGGCTGAGGCAGGTGGATCACCTGAGGTCAGGAGTTCGAGACCAGCTTGGCCAACATGGCGAAACCCCATCACTACTAAAAGTACAAAAATTAACCGGGTGTGTTGGTGGGCGCCTGTAATCCTAGCTACTCAGGAGGCTGAGGCAGGAGAAGCTTGAACCTGGGCATTGGAGGTGGCAGTGAGCCGAGATCACGCCACTGCACTTTAGCCTGGGTGACATGAGCAAGACTCTGTCTCAAAAACAAAACAAAACAAACAAACAAAAAAACAGATACTTCTACTTCTGCCCATGGAGTCACTGATGTGGGATTTGCCCTCTACCAGAAATAATTAGGAAACTGGACAAAATAGTGAAACAGTTATCTTCAAACTTTAGACAACAGGCAATGTGAGACAGTGATCCCTGAGAGAACAGAAACAAATGAAGTAAGTCCTACAATCACCCAAGCTGTCTGCACAGAAACCCAAACAAAGCTCAAAGGTCTTACTGAGCTGAAAAGACAGAATTTGGAGTTCAAGGAGACCAAAATGGCTAGAATTCACAGAGCAGAGTCCTAGAAAGGCAGGAACATGCAGAGAAAGAGCTCTAGAAATTGCGTAGGAGTTTCCTTGCGTCTGGCCTAACATCAGCCTCTACATTTACAGAGTGAAATCCTACAAAGCTAGACAACCAACTACTGTTTAGAAATGAAAATTTCTGGGGAACTATAAGCCAAACAATTCCCAAAACTTATACAAAGTTGGGAATAATTTAAATTCTAATAATCCAGTGTAGAGAGGCCTCATTAAACACATTGGAGAATTCAAGAAAGAGATTAGAAGGATTATGCTTTAGCAGTGGGGCTAAACTAGCCCTGTAGTAGTGGTTACTCTCAACTCTCCTAAAATAAAAGGACTAAAATCAGCCTCAAAATGATTCAGCTATCAGTGTTCAGCAGATATATTACTTGCCAGTATCAAGTCCAACACTCTGGATTACAATAAAATCCAGCATTCAACGACACAAGATTCACAATGTTGACAATCCAAATAAACAGTTGACAAGCAAAGAATTTTTCTTCTGATTATGGATGAAAGACTATAACCTGGAAAAAATCAGTCTGTAGAAATAGATGCCCCCCTCCCACACACACACCAGAAATAATGTACTTTGCAGACAGGACTTTAGAATAGTTATTATAAAAACTATATATGCCCAAGGAATTCATAGGAAACATGAGCATAATGAGAGAAATGGAAGACAAACAAGTTGAACATTTATTTTTCAATTATGAAAAATATCTGAAATAAAAATTTAATTGATGGAATTAACTGAATTAGACACTACAGAAGAAATTGTGATATGGAGGTTAAAGATCTGGAAATTATCCAAAATTACTCATTCTACTACTAGAAAAAATATTTTTTTAAATGAGCACAACCTTAATGATCTTTGAGACACTATCAAGAAGTCTAAGATATATGTGTTAAGTGGAGTCTCAAAAGAAGAGTAAAGAGAAAAGGAAACAAAAAATAATTTGAAGAAATAATGGCTGAAAACTTTCCAAATTTGGTGAAGCCTGTAAGTCCACAGATCTAAGAACTCAATGAACCCTAACCAGGATGAACACAGAACCACACCAAAGCACATCAAAATAAAAATTTTGATAACCAGTGAGTAAAAAGAAAATCTTAAAAATATTCACAGAAAACAGAGCACATTAGGTAGAGAAACAAAGATAAGATTGACAGCCGACTTCATATCACAAGCTATGCAAGCCAGAAGATAATGGAAAGACATCTTTAAAATGTTGAAAGAAAGAAGTTATTCCAGAATTCTGTGCCCAGCAAATACATTTTCCAAAAATAAACAGCTAAATAAAGACTTTTTCAGATGAATATGAGAGAATTCATTGCCAGTAGACCAGCATTACAAAAAAATGTTAAGCTATTTAGGATGAAGGA
The DNA here is from genome assembly GCF_028858775.2 of Pan troglodytes. Lineage (NCBI taxonomy): Eukaryota > Metazoa > Chordata > Mammalia > Primates > Hominidae > Pan > Pan troglodytes. Next base: position 59,680,495 of record NC_072414.2, read on the forward strand.
AACTGATGATGGATGGTTAGATCTACACAAAGGAATAAATAGTTTAACAAATCGTGGATAAATAAAAAGATGTTTTCTCACTTTTAAATGTCTTTAAAATATAATTATTTAAAGGAAAAATAAAGACATTATATTATGGCGCTTATAGTGTACATAGAAGAAAGATGTATGAAAATAAAAGATGAGAAGAAGAAAATGGAAATATATTATTGTAAGGTTTGTACATTATAAATGAAATACCCTAATATTACTTGAAGGTAGACTGTAAAAAATTAAAGCAGCATATTGTAAATTCTAGAACAGCCATAAATAAATAAAGCTTCAAACAGACTGGCAAAATTCAACCCATGGGCAAAAATTGGGCCTTTGCCTGTTTTTACAAACACAATGGAATTGGAACACAGTCATGGCCGTTCATTTACATGTGGCCTATCATTGCATTTGCACTACATCAGCAGAATTTGAGTAGTTACAACAAAAAGCTTATAGCTCTCAAAGCCTGAGATATCTACTTATGACTCTTTACAGGAAAAGTTTGCCAACCTCTGGCTCAGAAGCAAATAGTAGAGATTAGTGGAATGCTAAGAACTAGCCCAGCTAACCCAAAAGAAAGCAGGAAAAGAAGAGAAAAAGGAACAAAGGTCAGATGGGGCAAATAGATGGTAGAGTTGAACCCAGCCATATCAATAATTACGTTAAGTGTGAATGGTCTAAACAGTCCAATTAAAAGCACAAATGTCAAACTATATAAAAGAGCAAGACACAACTGTACAGTGTTTGCAGGACACCTATTTCAATTATAATGACAGATATATCATCCAACAATAATCAGCAGATTGTTTAAAGAAAAATAATAACATGGCCAGGCGCGATGGCTCACACCTGTAATCCCAGCACTTTGGGAGGCCAGGGCAAGCAGATCACTTGAGTTCAGGAGTTCGAGACCAGCCTGGCCAACATGGTGAAACTCCCGTCTCACTAAAAATACAAAAACTAGCTGGGGGTGGTGGCAGGCGCCTGTAATCCTGGCTACTCAGGAGGCTGAAGAGAATCACTTGAACCCAGGAGGCAGAGGTTGCAGTGAGCCAAGATCACATCACTGCACTCCAGCCTGGGCAACAGAGTGAGACTGTGTCTCTAATAATAATAATAATAATAATAATAATAATAATAACAACAACAACATGTTGTAGGGTTTATAATTTATGAGAAGAAGCAAAACTAATGTATAATGACAAAAACACTCAGTGATTTACCAAAGGCTGGGGGTCAGGGTAGAATTGACTGTAAAGTTTTTAAACTTTTACACAGCAAACTTTTTGAGGTGAGTTTAAAAACTTTTTGAGGTGAGCTTAAAAACTTTAAAGTTTAAAGGTTTCTAAACCTGGGGGTAGGAGGGAGATGGTGAAAACAGAATGAACAAAGGTTTAATGATTTTTTTTGAGACAGTGATTAAAACAGTCCAGGTGGAATGCAAAGATTGGTTTGAGGATGACTGGATGTCTAGTACTTTAAAGTTTTTAAACTTTAAACACAGCAAACTTTTGAGGTGATGGAAATGTTCGATATCTTGATCATGGTGTGGTTGCATGGTTGTAGACATTCATCAGACTCATCAAACTACATTCAAAATGGCTGCAGTAAAATTGATTTTTTTAATGAGATTTATTTCAAAAAGTAAAGTGAAACGAGAAGAAATTTCTCTTCAGATATTCTGAACTTTTTAGAAGTTAAATCAGAGGGAAATGCAGTAAGTTATGTTGGTCTTTTAAATGCTGGCCTGAAAACCAGGCTGTATTGGATTGGTTTCTGGTTCAATAAGTCTGGAGTAGAACACAAAAAGCTGTATTTTTTAAATATGCACAGCCAAGCTTAGGGGCTATTTATTTGCATAACTTTCATTGTCTTTATTAAAAGAAACATCCCTATTGTTCAGAAAGAAAACCCCACTTAGAATATACATAAACAACATTGTTATCCTAAAATCGCATGAACAGTATTTTTGTTCAGAGAATATACCAAACTGCTTCTTGGTCTACATGCACCTGGAGGCCAGAGACAGGGTCTTACTCATGTTTCTCTCCACAGCACCTAGTACCATATCTGGCACATGGTAAGGTGTCAGTAAATATTTGTGAGTGAGTACTTTTAAATGACTATGGATTCTTCTCAGAATGAAGTGTCATTTTGAAATGTATTCATTCTGAAGTGTAGTCCATTAAATGGGAAAAGATGGAGCTCCTTCTTAGGCCAAATTCATGCTCTTCCGGATCAGCATGTTAGTTCACCTGTTTAGTAGAGATACCATTTATTCACCATTTGCTCAACAAATATTGTTTCCTGTATGTACCAGACACCATTCTAGATGTGGTAGTGAACAAAACAGACCAAGTATGCATTCATGGAGCTTCCCTTGAAGAGGGGAGTACTGAGAATTAACAGATCTATGTGTAGAAATGGAGCGTGTTGATGGAGGTAAATGTTAAGAAGAACACTGAAGCAGAAGAAAAGGGAAAGGAAGTATCTGAGCTGGGGGGTATTGCTACTGCATACTAGGTGGTTAGGAAAGGCTTCCCCTAAAAAGGTAAGAATCTAAAGCAAAGGAGAAAAATTCAGGCAAAAATCTAAAGCAAAGGAGCAAGCCAGGGACAATTTGTGGAAGCATAGTAGTATTCCAGGGACACAGAGCCACAGCGCAAGAGCATACCTGGCAGGTAGGCCAGTGAGCTGAAGCAGAGTGGGCATGGAAAAGAGTGGCAAGGTGAGAGTATGAGGCAGCTCACAAGGGCCTTGGGGACCTCTGGGAGAACTTTCCATTTTTGCACTGAGTTGGAAAGGCTTTGGAGGTTTTAGGCAAAGAAGTGACGTGGTCTGACTTAGGTTTTAAAGGGATCATTTTAGCTGCTGTGTTGAACACAAACTATAATAGAGCAAGTGTAAAACTAGGGAAACCAGCTTAGTAGCATTGTTGAGGAAGGGATGCATATAGTCTGGCAAAAATGTTTCCTTGTAAACATCACATTGGTTTTACAGTCCTACTTACTGGGCTTTGGAAATTATTTTCTTTGAGCTAGTATTTTACTCAAATACAGCTTTAATTGCCACAGTAGCAATAGAAATTATTTTCTAAATATAATGAAATATACAACTTTTTCTAGCTTGGTTGGTTACCAATTGATAATAATAATACACTTAAAGAATGTTGGACAGTTTAAAAAGCAATTTTACATTCGTTATCTCATCTAATCCTCACAGTTCTCTAATATTGACAAGGTAACTGTTATCTCCCTACAGAGTTGGAAACTAAAACATCACATGCCAAGGCCAAAGTCATGTGCCAAATTTGTGACAGGATCAAAAAGACTAAAACCCAGGTCATATGTCTCCTAGCCCAGATTCATTGACTTTGTTAAAGGGGGTTGTTAGGTTCAAATTATGTCTCAAGGTTGCTGGTAAAGGGGATATTTATATTAGCAAATTTAATGTATCATTTAAAAAGCTATCAACCAGTGAACAAGATACTGTGCTCGGCAGGGATACATTTAAAGATGTATAAAGTATACTCCTACCCTATGAACTTATTTCTTTGGGTGATGATACTGATAACAGCAAAAACATTAAGTAACTCTTAGTATAAAATGTCATTAAAGCTGAGTGCAGTGGCAAACATCTGTAGTCCCTTTGACTCGGGAGGCTGAGGCAGAAGGATCACTTGAGCCCAAAAGTTTGAGGTCAGCCTGGGCAACATAGCAAGACCCTGTCTCTGAAATACATACATACATACATACATACATTACATACATAAATCATGTGCTTTGTCCCATACGTTACATACATAAATCATATGCTTTGTCCCAAACAAATGGTACAGACAGATGCTACAGAAATTCAAAGAAGGTAGTGACTTTGATGGCCTGAGATGAAGGATGGGCAGGATTCAGATAGTTGGAAAATATGGAGGAAAGGTTTCTAAACCTGGGGGTGGGAAGGAGATGATGAAAACAGAATGAACAAAGCCTTAATGATGAGGTTTTTTTTTCTTTTGAGACAGTGATTAAAACAGTCTCATTGGAATGCAAAGATTGATTTGAGGATGACTGGATGTCTACTACTTTCACACATAAAGTACTTCTGGAAACCAGATTGAGGGGAGAATATGGAAAAGTCATACAGTAGGCTTACATATATGTTAAAAAGATGTTGGAAAGCTGGAAAATGCAGTCAGGTTCTTATTTACACCTTGTCTTTTGGAATATAGTTTAGCAGTTTTGTTGTTTTATTATTTTGTCTTTCCATTGATCCACTTAAGTCAGATGTATCTGATTGAAACTGAAGATTTGCTGCTTTTAGCATACCTCTTAATTTCCAGGCAGCACCTTCTTCCAGGTGTTCAAAATATTTGTTCATTAACTGTCTCCATCTGATATGGTAGCTTAAGAATGGTTTAGGGCAAACTTGTCCAACCCATGCTCCACGGGCCACATGAGCCACAGGATGGCTTTGAGTAGTGCAGCCCATCGCAAATTTGTAAACTTTGTTAAAACATTATGGGATTTTTGTGTGTGTGCCATTTTTTGTAAATCTCATCAGCTATTGTTAGTGTATTTTATATGTGGTCCAAGACAGTTCTTCTTCCAATGTGGCCCAGGGAAGCCAAAAGATTGTACACCCCTAGTTTAGGACATCAATATGTAAAAGAACAAATTGTGCAAAAGAAAAATATTTAAAACTGAGGGCCCATGATAAGAACTAGATTTGAAAAATAAGACCAAACTATGTAGAATCTAACATTTGTTTCAGTTCAGCAAACATTTAAGTGTCTACTGTGGCTATGATGTGTTGTGCTAACTGCTGGGGAACACTTGAAAGCACAACCCTGTTCTTAAGGAGTTCATGTTCTGGTTGGTGGGGGGCGTGTCAGAGAATACTTAACCTCCTCCTTAAGGAGACAAGTGATGTAGTGAAAGTGGTATATTTAAGGTTTAATATGATGATGGTATAAGAATTATGTTGAAAAATTAGAGAAAACTATAGACGCCAAGAGACCAGGGACTTGCTGGTAAAGGGGACATTTGTCTTAGCAATTTTTTTTTTTGGAGACAAGTCTCGCTCTGATACCCAGACTACAGTGCAGTGGCACCATCTCAGCTCACTGCAACCTCCGTTTCCCAGGTTGAAGCAATTCTCCTCCCTCAGCCTCCCAAGTAGCTGAGATTACAGGTGTCCGCCACCACGCCTGGCTAATTTTTGTATTTTTAGTAGAGATGAGGTTTTGCCATGTTGGCCAGGCTGGTCTTGAACTCCTGACCCCCAGTGATCTGCCTGCCTCAGCCTCCCAAAATGTTGGGATTGCATGCGTGAGCCACTGCTCCCGGCCATGTATTAGTAAATTTAATGTATCATATAAAAAGCCATCAATCAGTGAACAAGATACTGTGCTTGGAAGGGATACATTTAAAGATGTATAAAGTATACTCCTACCCTGTGAACTTATTTATTTCTTGGGGCAATGATACCGATAAAAAGAGCTTACACCTGCCTGTGCATACCAACTTGAATTCATAGAGCCTCCCAATAGAGGTTATAGTGTGTGGTATCTGAAGGGCTTGCTACAGAGACAGGCTCTACAGTTCACCCCTCATCACTGAAACAGAATCATCAACCACAATATGTACTTGTGGTTTCCATTCTTTATTCACTCATCCATTCAACAAATGTTTATCGAGCACTTGAAATATATCTGGCACTCTTTCAGGGGCTGGGAGCACAGTAGTCAAGAAAAGAGACAAAGTCCTTTTCTTGTAATGTAAATTCATGGAATTTCTTGTAAATTCATGGAATTTACATTCAAATGTCAGTTATCAGGCTAACTGAGGCTGATAATATTTAGCAGGCTAAATGAGCTAATGTTTAAGAAAATGCCAAGCACATTGCCTGTCACATAAGTATAATTCAGTAATAGTTACTGTGTGTGAACTTGAAATTTGAATTAAGTATCTACTCTTGGCAAGATACTTTGTTGTGGTACCCTTTTGCCGGATGGAAGGTCAGGAGAAGATTAACTCATTTACAGTTTTTTAAAAAATGTTACACCAAAAAATTGAGTCTCCTGTTCAGTGTCAGTGTAGTCGAGATTATATGCTGTTTTAAATATAACCAGTTGTCTCTGCTAGACTACACTTTTGCCATAAAAGACGCATTGAAGCAGATGCTGCTCTATACCATCAAAAGTGGTATGCTCTTGTCCTCCTTGGATGGCTTTTTTGGGCTCCCTGAATTCCTGAAAAGGCTCATTGTTGTCTCTGAAGATGCTTCACAAAAATCCTTTGTGTCATTACTTAGCGACTGAGTGCTTTGGTGAAATCTATGTCAATTCTTTTGTTAACTATAACAGCAGCCAAAAATAATGTAAGGGAAGAGAAGGATAAATGAAACAAAGACTAATAAGCACATGCATGTACACATATATACACATCTTTTAGATAAATTTCTAAGTATTATCTGAAGTAGCATTTGCCTTGTAAAACATGTGAAATAGCAGTACTACATTCATTTCCTCATCGGTTTCATTCAAATATGACCTGTTACCCGTAGCATATGAATGATTTTTCCTTGTTGCCTCCCTTTGGCATTACTATTACTTAGATAGGAGGACTAGCTTGATAATTACACATATAGAGCAAAACTCATCCTTTTTGTGCAAATTCTTTGCAAGAAGATTACATTTTCTTATCTACCTACTTTTCCTGAAAAACTAGGGATAGGATGATGGGTGTATTTACTGTTGTTGTAAGCCAAGGTTTGATTTCACTTTCACTTAAAATAAACTCTTTCTTCTGTAGAAACCAGAAATCATTGAACGTGGAGGAGTTAAGACCTTACATTTTACCTTCAGTTAAAAAAAAATGCTTTTCATTAAATTTGTGATTTGAATTTCGGATTGAGCAGATGATGTCATTTCTGCAACTTGGTGTGGTGTGCATGTGTGCTTTTAAAGAACAAACGCTGTAGATACATGGAATTAGTTACATGGCCTTTTCTGGTCCCTTTTTAGACGTGAAGCCCTCCAATATGCTAGTAAACACAAGAGGACAGGTTAAGCTGTGTGATTTTGGAGTTAGCACTCAGGTATGTCTCTTTTCCTCCCAGTGTACTCTTTTCTCTGCAACAACCCCTTTATATTTTCATTCTGTTCTCTGGATTGAAAAATCACCTAGCTGCCAGACAAACAGAAACTCTGCATCTTTTCCTCGTCTGGGAGTGTGTTATTCATTTTTAATCTCTGAGCGAGTTTCCTTCATCAGAATATGATTGTTCATTGTTTAATGACAGTAAAAACTGCTGATATTGTAATTACTACTTACGAATAGCAAACTTCATTGATATGCAGCTTTGATATGAAAGCGTTCTGGCCAGACAAAAGGGAGGGCAGAGTGGGAGCTGTGCCTGGGGAGCCCAACTGGCCCACAATAAAAATTAATATTGGGAGCAACAATGGTGGAGGGCCATTACAATGTGCAGCACAAATTTTAATTAATTTCCATTTTGGACCTCCCCTGAGAAACGCAGTGATAGTGACCCATGAGCGTGCTGTGATGTTGATTTGAATTGCAGCCACCTTTACTCCCAGCCAAACACGAAGACCAAAGCGAAGGTCATCGTTGTATTATGAGTTGTCAAAGTCTGTTATCCCTCCAGCGTATTTAGTGTTCATTTCATTCTAGTAATGCATGGGGCTTCATTCACATCTTGAGCCATCTGACTAAAAATTAAGTGTGTTCAAATTCTGCTTTAAAATGACTTTTTATATCAGGCGGGTTTGGGATACTAAAGCGATAGGCATCCTGCTTAAGTGAATTGTTTAAGGTTATCTGCTATAAACTGTAATGCTGTGCTTGTTTAAACTGGAAATCACATTCAAAAGAAAAGAGAGATTTAATCATTTTTATTGCCTTTGTAGATAAATTTGTTCCCTTTTACATAATTTTTAGTTGATTTATACGAATGATGATTGTAGGTTAAATGAGGAATAATTGCCCATTTTATTTCCACATTATCTTTATATTGTTCTAACAGACTGTTTTGTCTCATAGCTGGTGAATTCTATAGCCAAGACGTATGTTGGAACAAATGCTTATATGGCGGTAAGTAAACTTATGCAAAAATAACGTTTAAAACCAACATCTTTATCTTTATGTACTTGGTAATGTATAATTCTTGAATTAATTCCACAGCTTTAGCCTAGCAGATCATAAATTGCAAAGTCAATCTAGTCATGATCTGATTTTTAAATCTTTCTAAAAGACATTAGGGTTTTTACAGGAGCTATCAACTTATCTGACTTTGTTGACTTAACTGGTTGGTTCAAATGTGAAATCGCTGAGTTTCGAAGTTTAATCCTACAGAAAAATTTCACCTTGTAGCATACTGGCCACTTTTCCACATTTCTTATTTAATTAACCCTCAAGTATCCCCAAATGTCAGTCAATAAAATTGGGTTTTTTTTTTCTTGGAATATGAACATGCTTTGTCACCAGATCAAAATTAAATTACTGATGTAGCCAAATTTTATTTATGGATCTCTGAATGTAAAGGTTTAGGGGGCTGTTTTCTATAGAACTTGTACCTTTATATTTTGTTTAGTTGTTATTCATGCCTATTGTAAGATTATTTAGTTGCACTGAAATAAACTTACCAACAATAACAAGTAGAAGCATAAGGCTGTTTCAAAGACCAGTGCAGACTTGGCTTTTGAGTAAGGGAAGTTATTTGTTTTCATAAAAATACTTTAGTTTATGGGTTTTCATAATCACCTTGAGAGTCAAAGGGAAAAAAAATTAAACAGGAAACTTATCTAGTATTAATTTTGGAGCAAAGTTTTGTCTTCCTGTAACAAAGATAATTTTTTATAATGAAAGCTCTAAATTTATTTAGGTAGTCCCTTTCATCTCTAATAGGCTTTGTTAATATGTCATGAAATTAAATGATGTTAGTATGGATAAAACCGTGGGTCTTAGTCTCAGTATTCTTTCTGTATATATTATCTTGATTAAAGATTTAGGGATGGAAAAAACACATGAAAAAATGCTCATCATCACTGGCCATCAGAGAAATGCAAATCAAAACCACAATGAGATACCATCTCACACCAGTTAGAATGGCGATCATTAAAAAGTCAGGAAACAACAGGTGCTGGAGAGGATGTGGAGAAATAGGAACACTTTTACACTGTTGGTGGGACTGTAAACTAGTTCAACCATTGTGGCGATTCCTCAGGGATCTAGAACTAGAAATACCATTTGACCCAGCCATCCCATTACTGGGTATATACCCAAAGGATTATAAATCATGCTGCTATAAAGACACATGCACACGTATGTTTATTGCGGCATTATTCACAATAGCAAAGACTTGGAACCAACCCAAATGTCCATCAATGATAGACTGGATTAAGAAAATGTGGCACATATACACCATGGAATACTATGCAGCCATACAAAATGATGAGTTCATGTCCTTTGTAGGGACATGGATGAAATTGGAAATCATCATTCTCAGTAAACTATCGCAAGAACAAAAAACCAAACACCGCATATTCTCACTCATAGGTGGGAACTGAACAATGAGAACACATGGACACAGGAAGGGGAACATCACACTCTGGGGACTGTTGTGGGGTGGGGGGAGGGGGGAGGGATAGCATTGGGAGATATACCTAATGCTAGATGATGAGTTAGTGGGTGCAGTGCACCAGCATGGCACATATATACATATGCAACTAACCTGCACATTGTGCACGTGTACCCTAAAACTTAAAGTATAATAATAATAAATTAAAAAAAAAAAAGATTTAGGGATGGAACCTTATTCTAAACCTAATTCTAAACCTAAACCTTATTCTCAGAACAATACAAAACATTTTGTTTTCATTCAGATACCAGAATAGCTCATTTTTGTCTTGCGTGGTTTTTAAAGAAAGTTTATACTTTCTTGTATAATAATAGGAAAAATAATAAATTAACCTCTGAAGTCATCATATCTGTTTTTATAAAATGTAATTACCTTCCTTCCTCTACCAAGTTAGGTGAGATTGGTGAGCCACCTTTATAGCTTTGCTGAATGCTAAGGTTTAAGTCTTTGAAAGAATATGAAACACTGTAATTTTTTAAAAGTTGGGGGGACATGACTATAAATGAAACAATTGCTCAACTACCCAGCATGTTCTTAGTAGCTTTAAATTCCTCTGATAATTAAATTGCATTATATTTGAATGTGCAAATCCAGATTACAGTTGTCTTTCCCAGGTGTACATTAAAGAAATTAGTTTTTTATTTTTGTTTATGGATGAATGTGATGCATCCATCTGTTAATTGAAAATGTGAGGATTAAAATTATGAAATGTTAGCTTGGATTGACAAAACTAAAATTGCTTTGCTTCTTAGGTGAGTGAATTCTGGTCGTCAGCTTTGTAGTTCAAGCTATAAAAAGCATAAGATACCTAGAAAAGGAGCAATGATAGCTTGAGAGTGAGTGCTTTGCTCAGGTCAGTAGGAGGCTCTTATTGGCCAAGTGCTCACCTACGTGGTGTAAGGTTGGGGGTGGGGGGAGGTGGAAATAACCTATATTATTATAGTACAGGTATGAATCCCTGACTTTTATCTGCTGACAGTCTCTTGAGAGAAAAGAGCTGAGCTTTTTTTTTTTTTAACCACAACTAGTTCTCATTTTAGCTGGTATATTTTATAATTTTGAGTTCTACATGAGCCCTATACCAAATATCCATGAACTACAGTTCTCAGGCCAAATTCAATTTACTGGAACAATGTACTGATCACTCTTCCAAGCTCTTACTGCCTATTTTTGTAAATAAAGTTTTATTGGAACATGTCCACACCCATTTGCTTATATATTATGCATGGCCCCTTTAGCACTACAGTGGCAGAGTTGAGTAGTTGTGACAGTTGCAGCAGAAAGTATATGGCTCATAACATGAAAAATATTTACTAGCTGACCCTTTACCGAAAAAGTTTGCCAGCCCCTGATCTATGCCAGTGAAAGTTGTATCTGAAACTGAGCACCTTCAATAATCAACCAGCATTTACTGAGCATCTTCTATGCTGTTAGGTACAGTGGAACCACTCTATAATCTAGATAAGACTTGGGTGAAACAGGGAACACGACATTATATGTAGCAGCATTATGTGTGACATAATAAAGACTTAAGTTGTACCAAACATACATTTAGTAAATAAGACAGGCTGGGCACAGTGGCTCACACCTGTAATCCCAGCACTTTGGGAGGCCAAGGCAGGCAGATCACCTGAGGTCAGGAGTTTGAGACCAGGCTGACCAACATGGAGAAACCCCATCTCTACTAAAAATACAAAAAATCAGCTGGGCGTGGTGGTGCATGCCTGTAATCCCAGCTACTCAGGACGCTGAGGCAGGAGAATCACTTGAACCCGGGAGGCGGAGGTTGCGGTGAGCTGAGATCGCACCATTGCACTCCAGCCTGGGCAACAAGAGTGAAACTCAGTCTCAAAAAGAAAAAAGAAAAGAAAATGAGACTTACAGTGTACAAACTTGATGATTCAAACAGTATATGAAAAGGATGCTTGCACAAGAGAAAGATCACTGTGAATGGATGAGCAAATACTCAGAAATAGAAGGCATGGGTGAGGGTGAAGAAGTGGGGAAGAGGACAAATAAAAAATTGCAGGAATACATCATTAGAAGTCATTTGATACCCTCATCTTATGTATTTCCCTCACTTTATATTCATGCATACTTCTGTATAGTGATAATAACATCAGTAATAATAATAGCTTACGCTTAAGTAGCTTTATGTGCCAATCACTCTTCTTACATATATTAACTTTTAAATCCTCACAACACTATGACATAGGTAATATTATTATTCTCATTTTAGAGATAAAGAAACTGAAGCAAGAGAAGTTAAGTGACTTACCCAAGTTCACAAAGCTCATAAGTGTCAATCAGAACTCAAAATTAAGTGATCTGCCTTCAGAGACTAAATTCTTAATTGCTGTGCCTCTCATTATACCCATATTATTTATGCATCTCCCTCAATCTAGATTATGACTTTCACAGTGGCAAGATTTATTCTGCTCACTCTATATATCCAGTACCTCACACAGTGCCAGACGAATGAATTAGTTCACGAAAGCTGCATTCCAAAAGTGTCTTGTTCTCTAATTATAAGCACAGCATTTAACTTTTCGTATTAAGAATCTTGCTTGTGTTTCAAGGTATAGACAGCCCAAAATTACCCAAACACAGCCAGCTAAGCTACTCAAATATGAAAAAGAAAATGTATCAGAATGAAATAGCCCTGTATATGTGAATAATCTCACTTAATCTGTAATCGAAAGCGTAAAATATAGAAAAGATAATTAGGAAAAAGACAGGGAGGCTTTTGTAACATCATTAGTCATTTAGAAAAACCAAGTATGGGCACATTAAGCAGCAATGTGCTTGTAGGAGACTTGAAAAGTCATCTTGATCCAACCTCCCCATTGACCAGTGAGGAGACTGAGACCTGGAAAAGTGAAGTGTCATGCTCAAGGAAATACTGTTTTTTAGGGGCAGATAATTAATAGGTTCAATAGATACCTTCATCCAAACCATGAAAGATTTTCAACCACATTTTGATAGGATTTTATCCATAAGAATTATAAAAGGGGTCTGGAAACTTGGAGCTTATATTAAATTAACCATTTTTCAGAAATTCTTTATTTTTTTTTTCTTGAGATGAAGTCTCACCCTGTCCCCCAGGCTGGAGTGCAGTGGCGATTGCAGCTCACCGCAACCTCTGTCTCCTGGGTTCAAGTGATTCTCCTGCCTCAGCCTCCAGAGTAGCTGGGATTACAGGCGTGCACCACCACGCCCGGCTAATTTTTGTATTTTTAGTAGAGACGGGGGGTTGCGCCATGTTGGCCATGCTGGTCTCGAACTCCTGGCCTCAAGTGATCCACCCGCCTTGGCCTCCCAAAGTGCTGGGATTACAGGTGTGAGCCACCACGCTTGGCCCAGAAATTCTAATTACTAAAAATTTTATTATGTTTTTAAGATAGAAGTTCCTAAAACTTTAACCAACTATTCAGTCTTCCTGGCTTACTATCATTTTAAAAATCAAATATAAAAATTGACACTATTGCTATGATTAACTGAAGTTTTAAAATGAAAAAATCTTACTCAAATACTTGGGATCAGAAAGTCAATCTAAATAACCATTCTTATCTCTAGAACATTTTTTTCTGCCCAAGCTATTCCAATTCTTGGTAATTGTCTTTACTCGGAATAAAACACATACACATTGCATGATCCAACTCAATTGGCTATGCTCATGCGATGGTAGTAATGGTAGTGGTGGTGACTGGAAGGAGGCTAACATTAACTGAGCATTCCCATGTGGCACGTACTGAAGCACATTGCGGGATTCATTTAATCTTCACACAACCCCAGGAGGTATACGTATTACTACTATTATTTATTATTACTCTCTTCATTTTACAGATGAGGAAACCAAAGGTAAAAATATCTTTAACCCAAGGTCTCAGAGTTGGCACATAGTAAAAGGCAATTTAATGAGGACATCAGCCTCTAGTTTCTGCTAATAGCAGACTAAGTTATTTAGATCAACTCTTCTGTTTAAATATGCTAGCTAAGTTTCTTTTTTTAAACCATCTCAAATGCACCGAAGAGCTAAAAAGACAGTGGGCTACTCCCAGGACAATTTTTGAATGAAATCCTACCACAGAGAGGAAAGTAGAATGGGAGCCCCATCACTGCTTAATCCTGAGGGCATTTGCCTGAATCACAGTCAGGCAAGAGGGGCAGCAGCCAAGCCTCAGGGCCCACCTAAGTCAGAAGGTCTCAGAGGAGATTTTCTGTTCCCTGCTAGAAGCCTAAATGGCTAACCTCAGTGTAAGGGTAAACTAGATCTAAAACTGCTCCTCTTCCCCTAGTCCCGGGAAACTGAAGAGGAGGCATCTGGAACTAAGCAGAGAAGCAGAAGAAATAGGAAAAGTGGAACAAACTATGACCATAGCCTGGTATAGATTTGCACCCTGGGTATATGCATATGTGTCCTAGGTTGGACAAGGCACATCATGCTGAGAAGTGGTTTGAGGTGGTCTCCACCTTAGGCCTCAGAGAACCTCTCCAAAATTTTTCTTTCAAGGGGAAAAACTAGCAAGCAAAGAGAACCAGGCACACAAGAAAACAAAGCCACCTGAACAAGATCAGCAGGAACAGCAGGCAGCAGAATCAGATGCATACAGACTTAAGATCACACATTTTTTAAGTGACATAGTAGATTTTTAAAGTCCTAAACAAAACTTCTAGATTAAAATTTAAAACTCACTGTATTTGACAGCATATTGGACACAGCAGAAGAGAGAATTGGTGTACTGGAAGACAGATCTGAATTCAAGCAGTCTAACTCCAGAGCCCTGTTTAACCAGTGTTCTGTCTGCCTACACAGGGATCTTGCCAATGTAAAAAAAAAAAAAAAATCCTCATCACTTGTGATACATATTTTGACTATACACTAGCCTGAAGTTTTCTTGCCTACTTTGTTAATTTTCTAGGTAGCCTGAGTCTGAACAGAAATTCCTTTTTTGGAAGAGATAAGGGATATACCTTGGTATCTTCCTGCTTTTGACAAATATCGTTGTAAACAGACGGTTCTGGAGTTAGTTAACTAAATGTGGATTCTTGTCAAGGCTGAGTCACAGAGGGCATCTGGAGGGAGTATAGTGTGGGTGCCAGAAGGACTGCCCTTTAAGATCTTCCATAAATTCTACTTATTAGATCATCACTACTCTTTACTGTTCTTATTAAGAACAGGTCAGGGTTTTTTGTTTCATTTTGTTTGCTTGTCATTTAACCTCACTACAAAGATGTTTTAGACAAGAGTCATGTTTTTCCTATTATTTAGCTTTTCACACTGATGACAGCTGTCATGTGAGAGAGTAACCTCAGTTTTAGCTTTTTAACTGCTAAATATCCATCATAGATATTCTGTCAACAACATGGTACCTGGTAGTTGGTTTTGTTTTGTTTTGTTTTTCAGGGGAGAGGACAGGGCAGGCCACCTTGGCTTCAAGTGTGAGAACAGCTTTGAATTGTGCAGCCTTGGGCCATCAAATCCTGGCTCCATAAATTCAGAATGTTTTGCTGCTCATCTTGTGTCTAAATCACTTCCAGGGGCCTGAGCACATTTCCCAATCCCTATCCGCCTTAAGAGTTGTTTAGGATAGACACGTGGAGCTTGCTGTTGGCTTTTGCTGAACACTTTTGCTCAAACACTGCATCACAGCAGTAATCTTGTTTCATTAGCTTATTGCAAGAATAATTTCCCCAACAAGAGGTCATCAGAATCTGACCCTTAAAAGAGTTCTCTTATTTGCCATCTAGTATCTGTGAACATTATCACTTTTTCTATTTTTTCTTCTTAAATTTAATTTAATTTTTCTATGCTTTATTATCAGCTTACAGTTTGCATTTGTTTTGACAGTTCAGTGGGCAAATGTAATAAGTGTGTTTAACCTCCTTTTTGATCCTGCCCAAATATTTTGTATGTGGGTTCCACTTTTGTGTGTGTGCGTGTTTTTTCTGTATTCTGGGTGAAATACTTGGTACCTGTTAATCAGTAGAATGAAGAAATGGAGAGAGGAAGGAAAAAAGGACAGGGGGCAGGGCAGCATTTAGTTATTTCTTTAATAATTCTAGAGGATTTTAGGATTTTCATGTTTGTTAGAAGTTCTTGACAGACATGAATAGCAATGTATGAGGAAGTTATATAAGAACTCTCTAAGGAACTTAGAACTTGTTCATGCAGTAAACATGTATTACATTCCTTCAGTCAGCATGCATTGACTGCATACCTGTTATGTGTCAGGCAAGGTATTAGGTATGTCTGCCTAGTACTCTCTTTGCCTCTTAGGAAAAATAGACTAGAAAACAGGTGATTTTACAACACAGTGTGATAAATAATAAGATATGAACAGCATTTTAATGAAGTACAGAAGCAGGAATTTATAATTCTGCTGTAGGAGTAGAGAAAGGTTTCACCCTCAAACAGGATCTGTGTGAGACATGGTCATTAAGCAGAGAAGAGGAAGGCAGGGAGATCTAAAAGGTCATTGTCTCTCCAGGGAACATGGAAATATTTAGTGACTGGAGCTAAGTGTACCAAAGAATCACCCAGAGAAATTATTTTTTAAGTGAGGATCTCTAGCCCCACCCCTAGAGATTCTTATTCTGGAGGTTCATTTGTATTAACAGTAAGCACCTCAGGCAGTTCTGCGATGGCTGCTCCAAAAACTGCACATTGAGAAATACTGACCAGCTCAAGGCTGTGCTTGGCTCTTCTGACTTCTAGTTGTGGGGTCAGTTTGACTCACTGGAAAGAACTCTAATTTTGCAGTCAGACATAACTGGCTTTGAATCCTGGCTCCGCTCCTGGACAGTGCATTTAATGCTAACCCATAGCTCTAGACTTTGAACAAGTCACTTACTAAGCCTCAGTTTTTACATTTGTAAACTGAGGGCAATAATACCTACTTTTGCAAAATCATTATGAAGTAGAAGACCCAAAGTACCTAGCCCAGTGTCTGACACTAGTAAGTGGTCATTAAATGATAGCTATTACTATCCTTCTTTTATAGTGGATACAGCACTCATAATGGTTAGTAATGTAAACTACTCTGTGCCTCATTTTCCTCATCTGTTAAATGGTGATGATAAAATAGTACCAATATTACATGGATGTTTATGAATCTGAAATGAGATGTGCATGAAAAACACTAAAACAAGGCCTGGTGTATAGAAATTCTTTAATAAATGCACACATAACTGTGTTGTTGATGATAGTAATGATGGTGACAATAATGTTATTCCTGTAGCCGGCTAGCCAGTTCCATATGAATGCATCCTGGTATCTATTGAATTGGATATTGGGGTGTAAGTTATGATCTCAGCCTTGCCATGATTAGCCTGTAACCTTTAGCAATCATTCCACCTTTGTGAGACCTCCGTTTCTCTTATTCATTTGTTCACGTGTTCATTCCAAAGCCATCTATGAAGTACTGTACTGAATGCTAAATCCTAGAGGGATAGATAGATCAGGAAGCATCCACTCAGTATGAAATTATTCCTTTTGAAGTTGAGAGTGTTTATGTAGCCTCTTTTAGAACCGGGTATTTGCTATACATCTTGAGTGGAGGACCAAGAGTCCCAAATGGACCTTTCAGACTGTTCCTTGGTTCATATACAAAGAAACTCTGATCAATGGAATGAAATGTTGAACAGCAGATGAATCTGGGTAAAGGAAATAGGAATGTGCTTTGCTCTGATCTCATTTTTTCAAATTTCCTATAAGTTTGAAATTATTTTCAAATAAAAAATTAAAAGAAACCCTCCTGTTCCAGACCCATCTATCAAAATGCAAATAAGTGATAATATCATATAATGTTGTATAATTTGTTACTCCACAACAAAGACCACTGGATTTGGAGGGAGAGGATCTGGGTTCAAGTCTCAGCTCATTCACTACTTAGGACCTGGCCTAAATTACCTCACTACTCTGAGCCTCCATTTTCTTCATCTGTAAAATGACTTCCAAAGTCTTCCTCACAGGGACTTGGTGAGGATTCAGTAAGAATATATCTATATATAATTTCTATAGATCATCTATATACTGTATGCACAAATACATATATACACACATGTAAAATTGTTTTGTCATCCGTAAAATACTACACAGATGTTGGTGGCTCCTCATCTTAGCTGAGCTCATTTTGGTGTATGTGTTTTCCTGAGTAGCATCCGTCCACTCACAGGCTTCCTTCTGATTTCTTGCAGCCTGAAAGGATTTCAGGGGAGCAGTATGGAATTCATTCTGATGTCTGGAGCTTAGGAATCTCTTTTATGGAGGTACGTTGTTTGCACATAGACGCTTCTGTGCATATCTGTACCAATATATTCAATCAGGAAAAGTGAAGATTTTGAAAGAATAAGCTAAAATAAACCTTCAGCAAGTTATATAGATGTATACAGAGTTTGACCATAAAGTCTTTGATTCCTTGTGTGGCTTGTGAACTGACTCTGGAGGTTATTTTAAAGCACTGTTTATTACAGATCACCTGTGTAATACCTGCCTGGAGCGCTTGTTAAAAATACAGATTCTTCAACCCCGTTCAAGACCAATTAAATCCACACCTCTAAGAATCTGCATTGTTAACCTGTTCCCTGGGTGATTCTTATACATACTAAATCTGGAGAACCCATGATGTAAAATAGGGACTCCAGAAAAATTCTGTGCCCTGTTGGAATGCATATGTAATTTCCAACGGTGATTAGTTTAAAAGATACAGCGCTACTCATTTAGATATATAAGTTATATATGTTTGTTTTAAAAGAAAAAAAATCACCTCATTCCGGTATAGTCTTATCACATGTGTATGTGGGTTAAGGGGTGGTGTGATATGATGGAGAGGGAAGGGGGAAGAGGATGTATGTATTTAGCACAATTGCAATATCAACTCTTTATAGCTGTATTTAGAATGGACTTTATGTTAGTGTTCTAGATGTAGCTCCATTAGAACTCTATGCTATTTTTTTTAATGACCATTGATCTACAAAAAAATGCATGTAACTTATATTAGAAGGACATATGGCTCAGTTTGAATTATGGTAGTATAGAACCTGTATACTGACCAGTGCTTCAAAAATTCTCATTTAAATTGATTCAGATAAAGAAGGACTTGTATTTTCTTTTTTTTTTCTTAATAGAGATAGGGTCTTGCCATATTGCCTGGGCTGGTCTTGAACTCTTGGGCTCAAGCAGTCCTCCTGCCTGGACTTCCCAAAGTGCTGGGATTGTAGGCAGGAGCCACTGTGCCTGGCCAGGACTTTTTATAATAGAAAAGTAAAAAGGACTCTTTAAATAATATCATAGATAGAGTTGCAATCATGATTTTGTAACCTTTTTTTTTAGTCAAATACTTTTTCTGTGAGTTTTGTAATGCATGAATGCAATTGTATTTGTAAGGAAATAATCTTCAAACTCAATTCACCTGCACAGTAGAAAGAAACCAAAAATAAAGTGTTGAACGTTTATTAAATCATATTCTTCTGCTTCTTCTTAAAAGGGAATCTAAGAGGAAATACAATATGTATGCATCAGCTGAGAGGTTAGCGATAATGGTGGTCAGATCTCAGAACGGAGTCTCCCAACAGAATCCACAAGGGCTTATTCTATTAGCCTGTTTCAGGGGAAACTAGTGTTTTTGATTTGTGGGACTCAGTATTGCTGTTATACAATTTCCTTTTGCATATTTTAAATTGTTGTCATTTATTTTATAAATGACTGGATATAGTGTAAGACAATTGAGAAGTTACATGGTGTAGAGATAAGAATCCTAGATTGGGAATGGAAGACCTGGATTACAGTTCCAGGTTTGCTACTAGTTTTTTAGGTGACCCTGTGGAAGCCACTGTTCTTCACTGGGCCTCAGTTTCTTCTTTGTAAAATATTGATCTCTAAGCCCCTTTCCAGACTAACATTCTATGACTGTGCTACTGCTCATGGTGTTGTTTTCTTTCCTTAGCTTTCACACAGCAACTCTAGAGTTGTGTGACTGAGACAGTGATAAAATGACATAAAATGCAGAGGCATGGCACTACTATAAGAGAGCATAACTATTAGATTTAAGATTTAGAGCACATATAAATGTTCACTATTCATCCTTTCTACATTCATTTATGCATTCATGTGTTGAACTCCTGCTATGCCTGCTGTATAGGCAATGGGGATAGAGTAAGGAAAAGACACTCAAGTCTTGGCTGTCATGGAGTTCCATTTGGCGAGGGCTGGAGCATGAGGGGAAGGACAGAGAACAAAGGGATAACTAAATATGTAATTTGTCAGGTGGGGATAAGTCCCATGGAGAAAAAAAAAGCAGACTAGGCTGGGCTCAGTGGCTCATGCCCATAATCCCAACACTTTGGGAGGCTGAGGTGGGCAGATCACCTGAAGTCGGGAGTTCGAGACAAGCCTGACCAACATGGAGAAACCCTGTCTCAACTAAAAATACAAACAATTAGCTGGGTATGGTGGTGTACACCTGTAATCCCAGCTACTCGGGAGGCTGAGGCAGGAGAATCACTTGAACCCAGGAGGCGGAGGTTGTGGTGAGCCAAGATCGCGCCATTGTGCTCCAGCCTGTGTAACAAGAGCGAAACTCCATCTCAAAAAAAAAAAAGAAAGAAAGCAGACTAGACTAGTCCTCTCTGGTAAAGTACCACTTGAGCAGATACTTGAATGCTGTGAGAGAAGGAAGCCACCTGATAACAAGCTCAAAGGCACCAAGATAGAGTACACTCTCAGCGTATTTAAGGAAGAGAGAGACCAGTGTGACTTGACTGGAGTTAGCAAGGGGAAAAGTGGGAAAAAATAAATTTAGAGAGGTAGCCAGGGGCCAGGGCAAATATAGCCTTGTAGGCCATGCTAAGGACTTTAGGTATTACTCTTAGAAGAAATGATCTGACTTAAATTTTCACAGTATCACTGAGTGCTCTGTGGAGCATGACTATAGACAGGCAGGTGTGGAAACAGGGAGATCCGTTTAAGTAGGTAGGAGGACAGGTGCGCAATAAATATATTTATGTTGCATATTGAAATATGTGTCTGTCTGCCAGTATTTTGCTGGGTGCTAGGGGTGCAAAGATTAATAAAAAGAGACTCTTTGTAGTGTAAGGAAGGAGATTGCCATTGATATATTTGGGTTCTGTTGATGATATTCATTTATCCTGGAGATAAACTATTGAATATTCTGTGGAGGACTGAAGAAAACAGACTCATTGAATTTTCAGGATCGAAGAGGATTAGGTATAGAGAACTCTGTGAAAAAGTGTCAGCATTGAGTGTGGGACACCTGAATGCTGGAAGGACTGTGTTGGCTCGTGTGGTAGAGAGCAGATAACCAGATGGTCAGGAGTGAGGGCCAGGAAGAGCTAGGCCTTTTGATGCTCCTTGTATTTTAAAATGGATGGTAAGGAGCCGGGTGTTACAGCAGGAGGAAGAGATGCTGTTAGAGGTTGTAAAGAGGAATCAGATTATGATCATCAGAGAGGGTTGTTGAGCACCTCTGTACATGATGCTTAACTAAATGCCTTCAGAAGGAACTATAGGATTGTAGCCCCTGACCTCTAGGGGCTTATTACCCCCACACAACATGTTACCAACACAATAGACCAGTAAGTCATTAGAGAATAGTGTAAGGCCCCTGGCATGTTTTTTATACCTAATCTATTTGGGGTCCAAGGTAAAGAAAAATATGTGATAGGGAAGAGAAGTAGGAGGTTATGAGTCCGTACATGAGAAATTGTGGGGATTCAGTAGTGAAGGTTACAAGAGAAACCCAAGGTTCTTGTGTTTTCTTTTTGAGACGGAGTCTTGCTCTGTCGCCCAGGCTGCAGTGCAGTGGCACAATCTCGGCTCACTGCAACCTCCGCCTCCCAGGTTCAAGTGATTCTCCTGCCTCAGCCTCCCGAGTAGCTGGGACTACAAGCGCGTGCCACCATGCCCAGATAATTTTTTGTATTTTTAGTAGAGACAGGGTTTCACCATGTTAGCCAGGATGGCCTCGATCTCCTGACCTTGTGATCTGCCCGTCTTGGCCTCCCAAAGTGCTGGGATTACAGGCGTGAGCCACCATGTCCAGCCGGTTCTTGTTTTTTCTTAAGGGTCAATATAATGAGAACATTACCTGAAGGGATTAGGAAGTTAGTCCAAAAGAAGTACTTGAAGACCAAGATTCTTATTTGTTTTTACTGTAGTATGTTAGGAATAGATGTAGCAAATCCAATTTAAAATCACTATAGACAGAAGTGTGAATCTCAATAGCATTTTAGAATCTGAGGAACAAAGTGCATTCTGTAACATAGTCAACACTTTCTAAGAATTACTCTTCTTCTGTTTATTCTCACTTTTAAAAACAAAATTCTCTTTCTAGTAGAAACTTTCCTTTCTTCAATAATTCTTACTTAAGCACTTGCCCTGTGCCAGGCCCTGGAGAGTGGGGCACACAGAGCTGAGGAGAGCCCACCTCTGGTAGAAAAGAAAGATACCCAAAGCCCAGAATGGTGTGATGAGTCTTCAGTAGAGATGTTTACAAAGGACTCTGAGCCACAAGGGGAAGGGGGTGGGGTTTCACACAAAGGAATTGACATTTAAGGGAGATTGGTCTTGAACAGACTTTGCCACTAGGAGAAAGAGGGAAAAGATAGAGGATCCCTTCCCCATTTCCCAGCACACTCTAAGGTATGGATCCCTGTAAACACTTAAGGAGAGATCAAATGTCAAAGTATGCAAGGTCTCCCCTGGTGTAGTTTCACTACTTTTTTGTGTGCATGCCTTCTTCAAAGTGTTTTAAGTTAACCAGTTTATTCTCCTAGGGTACCTGTGGTAAAGAAAAAAAAAACTGATAAAAATGTAGGAAACCGAGCAAAGGAATTTCCCTGGAATTACACAGGAATCAAATACAGGCTAGGCCTGGCGGCTCATTCCTGTAATACCAGCACTTTGAGAGGCTGAGGCAGGAGGATTGCTTGACGCCAGGAGTTCAACACTAGTCTGGGCAACATAGCAAGACTCCATCTCAAAAAAAACAATTTTTTTTTTCATTTAGCCAGGAATGGTGGTGTGTGCCTATAGTCCTTGCTATGTGGCAGGCTGAGGCAGGAAAATTGCTAGAGCCTAGGAGTTTGAGGCTGCAGTGAGCTATGATTGCACCACCACACTCCAGCCTAGTCAACAGAGCAAGATGCTGTCTTAAAAAAAAAAAAAAATCAGATAGAGACAAAATGGGCATGAGACTTTTCTGTCTCCTTTACATCTCCCTAGCACCCTTTCCTCCAGTTCCATAAACCGTCATCTCTGAGGTTTGGTGATGCCAGAAGCAGAAAGTTCAATTTACAGCTGTCAGACTTGAAGCCTGCCCCCTGCCTCCCACTTTTTTTTTTCTAGAGACGTGGTCTTGATATGTTGCCCAGTGTTGCCTCGAATTCCTGGGGTCAAGTGATCCTCCTGCCTCAGCCTCTTGAGTAGCTAGGACTACAGGTGTACCACTGCACCTGGCTGAATGCCTTCATTGTTTTAAACCCCTGAAGTGACAGGGTTCCTCCTTGCCTGCCTTCTTCCTCCTGCCCATTGCCTTGTTAATATGCTGTCACAGCCCCCATGGGGAGTCATAAAAAGGCCTCTTGCCACACTCTTTCATAAAAGATGATGCTACATGCTGCTAAAATGTGCCATTAAAAAAAAAAACTCACAGACAGGTACATTTATGCCTTAAGCAAAGAAACTTTAATATCAGACTATCTTTTATCCAGGGACAGAATCACTTCTCTCTCCTTTCAGTACAGCATCCCTTTGTTGGCGGGGTAAAGGACATCTCTTCCAGGTTTTTGTCAACTGAAAGTAGTATTTGGAGTTGGCAGATGTAACAAAAAGATGGAAGTTATCCTTAGGAAGGGAAAAAAAGATTATTCACCTTGACTGATGTATGGCAGTTTGACTTGATGGGAAGAATTTGGCCTGTTTCTCCATTGTTTGTTTGTGGTTTTTAACTCACATCTTTAAATGTGTTGTAGTTCCCCTCCTGTGGATTAGTTATGGAATCATTAAAGGTCATTGCCACATATGGGATTTGTGTGGGCTCACTCTGTATTGGGGAAGAGAACCCGTGTGGAACTGTAGTTCTTTCTCCTTGAAACTTTGTTAGCAAGAATCAATGTGGAAATGCAAAAAGAAAATAAAAAAGAAGTGAGACCCACTAACAAGGATGTAAAATTCCTGAACTAGGACAAACTAGGAGGGTAATCCTTCCCTGGAATATTTGTTTACCTCTTCTAGAAAGCTCATACTGATTCAGTTGCCTAGGAGATTTTTAGGATTATTAACCTTGTAGTCTCTGTTCAAGACTTCAGGGCAAAAAAAAAAAAAAAAAAAAAAAAAAAAAAAAACTACAGGGCTAAACTTTAAAATGAAAATGAGTTTGTTATATAATAAGGGCTTTACCAAGTTTGATAGTTTTATTAGGGGTGGCTAAAACATTTTAGAGCATAATTTCTGAATTTCACAAGCAGTTCAGTGCTTATCTCTTCTAAAGAATGGCTTAAGGAGAAAGTCCCACTCTCATTTTTTACTAAGTAATTATTCCATTTATATTCTTGTGTCATTTGAGTTCACAACATAAATCTGTAGTTGGGAAGTAAACAGTCATATCTGCAAAAGTGAATTTTAAGTGGGTCCTTCTTGAGTCAAAAAGTAAGTCAACATACATTCTCCGCTAGCCTTGCAATTTGCAGTATTTAGGATGATGCATCTACATTAAAAAGGCACCAAGCCAGTCCTGTAATATTCTTATTTTCACTGAGTATGCTGTACAAATACATGTTCTGGTTTGGGATTCTATGTGGTGGGTTATTATAAACTTTATTAAGGTTGATGGTGAATAATCTGACAGACTTTTCTATAGGAGTCAGACTGAAAGCCTGCCCCCCACCCTTTTTTAGAGGCAGAGTCTTGCTAGGTTGCCCAGGCTTGCCTTGAATTCCTGGGCTCAAGTGATCCTCCCTCCTCAGCCTCCTGAGTAGCTAGGACTACAGGTGCACCACCGCACCCATCTGAAAGCCCCATCTTTAGCATATGCATAGCATACGCATTTTGCTCTTTTCGCTTGGATCTTCATTCTTTCTGCCTGTTTGCCACCCCTCTAACCAGTCTCCTGAGTCTGAGGCATAGAACAGTCTGGCTCAGTGTGCTTGGTTAATTGGTGCGTCATCTAGTCCTCGGAGACCCCTCTTCATCATGACCAGTGTTTTATTGAAGTGGTTTGAATGATGTGCTGAATGATGAAAGCAAGGACCATGGCTTAGAAAAATGTCTCAACATAGATAAAGAACATAGTCAGAGAACAACACAAGGTCATTGTCATTGTCATCCAAGTAACATCATCTTCTGAAGTTTTTTTTTTTTTTTTTGAGATAGAGTCTCGCTCTGTCACCCAGGCTGGAGTGCAGTGGCGCAGTCTCAACTCATTGCAACCTCCGCCTCCCAGGTTCAAGCAATTCTCCTGTCTTAGCCTCCTGAGTAGCTGGGATCACAGGCATGTGCCACCATGCCCAGCTGATTTTTGTATTTTTAGTAGAGATGGGGTTTCACCATGTTGGCCAGGCTGGTCTTGAACTCCTGACCTCAGGTGATCCACCCGCCTTGGCCTCCCAAAGTGCTGGGATTACAGGCATGAGCCACGGCACTTGGCCATCTTCTGAAGATTTTTTGGGCTCTATTATTTTGACAAAAAGAATTGTGAGTTTTAGAATTACCTTTACCAAGTTAAAAATAAACCCATGGAATAATACGCTGTTCTCTGTACATGTAATATCATTTTTCTTCATCTCCTCAAGATACAGTTTAAATAACCATCCTTCATGATACCAACTCTGATATCTCCAGCTGAAGGTAATATCTTCTTCTGACCTTCACCTGCATCTTCCTTGTGGCATGTAAATTGTCCACTTTGTATTACAGTAATTTATAGGCATGTCACAGTTCCTTATGACAGGATTCAAATATGATTCTCTCATAATCTTCTATGCTGTTTAGTACAATTCCATTGCCCTAGTGGGCACTCATTAAATCTTTTTGACTCAAGTGTTTCCTACTTTTGTAATGGTTTTTTTAAAGCAGTTTCAGAAAATAAAGATCAGAGTTTAAAGTGTGATGGAGTCTTTAATATAAATGCCCATAAGTGTTTGGAGAATAGATCACAGTGTTGTGCTTGTGAAGAAGAGCTTTCAGTTTACCAAGGTATCAGATCCAGATTTGAATTCCACTTCAGCCAGCCTAAGCTATAGAACCTTGGGTAAATTACTTAACTTCTCTGAGCCTCAGTTTCCTCCTCTTTAGATGGGAGATCTATTTCAGAGCTTTTGGACGAAGTTCACACGGGAAAAAAGCCATTATCCCCTCTCTTTAAAAGGAATTACCATTTGAAATGTTTACATTTGAATCAGAAAGACTGCTAATTTGGTTAAAGATGGTGCAAGGTTTAGCTTACAGTTTCACCTCAAGCTCCACTAAAAATAGCCATAACGTGATTTACACACGCACACACACACACACACACACACACACAAAAGGATAATACCATAAAGAGAAAGGGAAAGGAGACAACAGCACTCAAGTTTTGAATATGAGACAACAGTAAACAACTGAGCAGGGCTGAGAATACAAGCAAGCAGGCAATCTGATATATTGTAAACACCCAAAGGCTCAGGAATTGGTGGGACAAGATATGTGGAGCCAGGAGTCAAGGTGGGACCAAGAGAGGAGAATTGCTTTAAAGTCAGTTTGACAATTATGATAAGACTAGTTAATCTTTCATTTATTACAAAGTAATATGAATTGCTCATGAAAACCCAATAGAAAACAATTGTTAATGTACTGGAGTAAACACCATGGGTGGACACTCAATCCAACAAAACTGAGTGGAGCGTTTTCTGAAGCAAATAAAATAAGTGATACCTGGCACCATAGAAGTCTGGGTCCCATTACTACGTTCAGAGGCATTAAGTGAAAGTTTAGATTCTGAATGTTGAGACCTCCCACCCTGTTCCTAGGACACTCGTGATTACTTTACACTCAAAGATTACTTTTCAGGCAGGAGATAAGCAGAGACTTTCTCTAGGGAAATCTGACTAGGAAGACTTAAAGATCCAGACGTTTGGAGTTCCCCCAAGGAAACAGCCTAGCTAAATCATGCTCCCAGGAGAGCCCTTAGTCTACAAGCCCCATCCATGAGCACAGTTTCCAGTGAGATTTTCAGTGCCTTACTCTTACAGAGACATTTGAGAAAGGCCTTTAGGGTCAGAACAGAGGCCTACAACAACTGAAAAGAAAAGCAATTTGGATGGCCAGAAAACTGTGCAGAGGGTAAAAAGTTCAAATAAACTACCAGTTGTATCCTCAGAGGACTAAAGAGAAAATAGTGCACTCAGAATATAAGAACAGGCTGCTGTAACAAAAGGAACTTTCAGAGAACAGCAAGAAATAGGAGAGAAATGAAAAAAGAACCAAGTCGGCCAGTTGCAGTGGCTCAAGCCTGTAATCCCAACACTTTAGGAGGCCGAGGCAGGCGGATCACGAGGTCAGGAGATCAAGACCATCCTGGCTAACATGGTGAAACCCCATCTCTACTAAAAATACAAAAAATTAGCCGGGTGTGGTGGCGGGTGTCTGTAGTCCCAGCTACTCAGGAGGCTGAGGCAGGAGAATGGTGTGAATCTGGGAGGCGGAGCTTGCAGTGAGCTGAGATCATGCCATTGCACTCCAGCCTGGGCGACAGAGCAGGCTGTCTCAAAAAAAAAAAAGAACCAAGTCATGAAGTTCATGACAACTTCTCATTAAAGAACCAAGTCAAGAAGTAACATGAAAAATAGAAGTTCCAGGAAGAAAGAACAGAGAAAACAAAGGGGAAGAAATCATCAAAGAAAAATTTTAAATTTTAATGTTATAACATGGGAAAAATATATGTTTGTACAAGATTGCCCTTCTCTTAGTATTCCTATAGAAAAAAAATCATTTTTTTCCCCAAATGACATATGGCAGTGTTTTTTCTCAGAAAAAGTGAATTTTTGTTGAGGATTAGTAATAGAAATTTTCCCAAGGAAAATTTACTATAAAAAATACAAATAATTGGATATAACTACCTTTTGTCTCATTGGAATGTACAAGCTTAACACATCTAATTTTTACATACACATATTGTTTAATGGATGCCAGATAAGACTCATTAGATATCAAGAAAATGAATTGTGATCTTCTATACATATAAACACATAAACCATGTAGAGCTGTGTAAATGTAAATAAAAGTATTTAAAAGGTGGCATGGGCCATGTGTGGTAGCTCACACCTGTAATCCCAGCACTTTGGGAGGTCGAGGCGGGTTGATCACCTGAGGTTGGGAGTTTGAGACCAGCCTGGCCAACATGGCAAAACCCCATCTCTACTAAAAATACAAAAATTAGCTGGGCATGGTGGCAGGCGGCTGTAATCCCAGTTACTTGGGAGGCTGAGGCAGGACAATTGCTTGAACCCGGGAGGCAGAGGTTGCAGTGAGCCGAGATCACACCACTGCACTCCAGCCTGGGTGACAGAGTGAGACTCCGTCTCAAAAAAAAAAAAAAAAAAGTGGCATGGATCACCCAGCCCAGTACCCTTGACAGAAGCTTCTGGAGAAATTTGATGGCGAGTTTGTCATTTTGTCATTTTCTTTCCAATATCATTTTTAGATTCAAGGGCTGTTATCCTAATTTTTGAACTGTTAAAGAGCTTAGACTGGATTAACCAGAATTCAGTTCACATATTGGCACCAACACTTATAATCAGTGTGATCTTAGCCAGTTCAGTTTGTCACTCCAAGTGTCAGTTTCTTATGTATAAGTTGAAGGTAACATTAGAATTCATTCATTCCTTAAATATTTATTGAACACCTTTTACATGTCAAACACGTTATTAAGTGCTGGGATACATTGGCAAACAAAATAGGCATATTCCCTTTCCTTGTTGAGCCTACAATGTATTAAGGGAGGCAGAAGATAAACAATAATAAACACTTATGTTTTTTGAAAGCAAGATTAGAAATATATTCAATATTCTAGGCTTTTTCATGAACACTTTTATTTAACATTAGCAACCACATAAAGTTACTTGAAGAAGTAAGCCTTTTGAAATAGCGTCTTATATGTATTGTGCTTACCAAGTAATAAGAATTATGAAACATTATCTAGTCTTGGCTCTTGCCTCTAAATATACAGAACTCATTTTCCCCCCACCCCTACCCAGCTGCCAGAAAAAAAAAAAAAAAAAAAAAAAAAAACACCACCCTGACACAGCTGTTTCTAATGGGTGTGTGGTTGTGGCTTTGTTTGCTTTTCTAGCCCTTGGTGATTGTGAACTGGTCCGAGGGGTGACGGATGGCTCTGTATGCTCTGTAAGCAGCTGCCGTCAACTTTTCCACACCGTAAAAATTTGCCATTTGGTGTGTTTCACTCAAATACTGATATTTTCTCCTCTTCTTTTTAAATATTTAGTTTCAAGAATGTGAGTGAAATCTTACCACATGTTGAATATTCCTAACCTGAAAGCCCAAAATTTGAAGTACTCCCAAATTCGAAATTTTTTGAGCACTAACTTGACCCTCAAAGGTCACACTAATGGGAGCATTTAGGATTTCAGGTTTTTGGATTGGGGATGCTGGTAAGTATAATGCAAACATTTCAAAATCCGAAAAAGGCCAATATCTGAAATATTTCTGGTCCCAGGTAGTTCAGATAAAGTATACACTCAACGTGGATCATGTTCAGTCTCCTGATCCAACTAGTGAAACATTTTACCTGTTGACCAATGTTTTTGCTGAGAACCATCAAAAGGTGAAAGGATCTGAAAGGCCCAAAGACAAAGGAAATTTCCATGGAAGATTTTATAGGAAAGTGGGGAGGGTGTGATTCTGGAATCCTTGTCATGGGTCCTCCCCTCCCACTGAAGGATGCTGAGGAAAAGAACATGTAACAGTTTCTGTCACTCATTCCCCTGCTCTTACTCCCTTTTCTGTAATTCTGTCTTGATTTTTTTCCACTGTCTTTTTTTTGGGGGGGGCGGGGTCTAAAATTGTGTGTAACTTAATGCAAAAGGAGCTGTTAAAATGACCTTTGGCAGATGATGGATTGACTAGTTCAGTCCTTTGCAAGGTCTGTGAAGGGATCCAGCTGTCTCATATTACCATGCCTAAATGTGCATTTTCCAAGGTTGTCAGTGATTGTAGTGAATGTGAAACTGGCAGACAAAGTGAAGTGTTTCCCACTGAATAAAGCATTGTTGAGTTTGCTTTGTGTTCAGAGCTGTCGGGAACAACCATGAGATTGACAAAACAAGATGGAACAGGTGCTAGCAGTCCCAGCTAAGCATTTTGTTATTTTGATGGATTTCAGACTGATTTTAAAGTTTTTCCAACAGCACATGCTCATATCATGTATACACACAAATACACAGAATTTGAAATTTTAAAAAAAGCAAAGTCTTGATATGAAGAATAAAGAAAGACAAAGCAGGCATTTGACAACCCATTTTCAGATGTTTGAAGGATTGTCAGTGGAGAAGCAGCAAGCTGATCTTTTATGACAAGAAGGCTGAACCTTCTGAAGCTAAAACAAAAGCCAAAAAAATAATAAACTCCTATGACTTTCTATTCAGTATAAAAGAGGATTTTCTGATGGATAGAACTCTACACTTTCCTCCTCAACAGTGAAATCATTTGCCTTTAGAGGTAAAAATGTCCCATCCCTGGGGACACATAAGTAGGGACTGAATGACTGTTTGTCTCAGATTTTTTTCTGTAGAAGACACAGATATAAGGTTAGACAAGATGCAGTCATATATTCATTTGGTCACTCAGCAAATATTTTTTTGAGTGCCTAGTATGTGGCAGGCCCTGTGCTAGTCACTGGGGACACTGCTGAGAACAAAACTGACAAAATCCCTGCTTTAATGGAGCCTACATTTTAAAAAAGAATACTTGATCATTGTACCTTTTTAGACAAATAAGCGAGTTAAGCTGCACATGGTGACGCACACCAGTAGTCCCAGCTACTCGGGAGGCTGAGGCAGGAGGATCCCTTGAGCCCAGGAGTTTGAGGCTGCAGTAAGCTGTGATCATGCCATTGCACTCCAGCAACCGAGCAAGACTCTGACTCTAAAAATAAAAAATAAAATAAATAAACAGGATGATATGCTAGGAGTAACTGAGTGGTATTGAATTACTTTTGAGTTGAGATCTGAAAGATAAGAAGGAACCAGTCTTCTAGTGACAGGTCTCAACACTAAAATTCTGAGTCTATGATAATTTTGGGAACCATGTCTGCCAACTTTGAGATATCCAGTGGTAAAAACCGCTGCTCCTAGAAAATTCTCTTATATGCCTTATGTTGTATTTAGAGACTAGAATTTTTTTTAACCTAAAGAGAGACTTAAAGAGAGACTTCAGAGCTTGTTAAATCAGACCACTTCTCTTAACAGTGAGGAAGCTGGTCTCCAGGGAACTGTGCAGAAGAGGACTGGAATCTGGGTCTTCTGATGTGAAATGTAGTGCTCTTTCCTCTCTTCCAAGCTCTTGACATCCTCTTGCTCAGTGTCATTCTAACAAGAAGGGTGACAACATCACACTTTTTTTTAATGTAACACTTAACAAAGCTATTTGGTATTCATTATCTCTTTCAAGCTTCTCCCCACTCTGAAAAATCAGCAACTTGAGGCACCAAATATTGTTTCACTTTATAAGCATCAAAGTTCCCATTTTGCAAATGAGGAAACTTAGATCCAGATAAGTTAAAGGACTTTTCTAGAAAGGTTAAGTGAATAGCTCAGGCAGCAGCAGTCAAGTATTCTGACTCATGGATTCAAGTCTGCTTCTTCCATTATGCTTTAGGAAAGTAGATCAAGTAGTCTGAAAAAAGAAGAGATGAATGGTAAATGGAACTGAGCAGGAAATCAGATAAAGGAAAAGACAGGTTTACTGTGACTCTGCTGGTCAGTTAAGACTGCTTTTCATAGGATTATACCTTACACTATCCCTGTAGCTGGTTTAGTTTCACCATATTTCAAAATGTGCTAGTTACCTTTCAGAAACTAAGGCCTAGTTTATTTATTAAAAAGAAACACAAATATTAACCTCATCTCCAGTATGTCTACTGTAATAGGAAGTAGGTAGGTAAGGATCTCATCTAATTAGTAAATATTTATCAAGTGCTACCCAGTGTTGGCAGTAAGGGTACAAACTTTGCCCTCAGTGACTCCTTGACTAATAGGTAGAAAGAAAAGTAAAAGTGCAATGGAAACATGTAGAACTGGGCACATGAGAGTGTGGGCTGACGTCAGTGTCAGAGAAAGCATTTCAGTTATTGATTACTGCTTAATAAACTACCCAAAATTAGTGGCTTAAAATAACCATTTATTTACTCAGGATTCTGTGGGTCAGGAATCCTAGCAAGGCCCAGCCATTCTATGTAGCATCAAAAGCCTCTCATGAGGTTGCAGTTGGGTAGTGGTTAAGGATGGAAGATCCAAGATGACTTCATCTGCGTGTATGATGCTTTGGTGGGGATGGCCAGGAGTGGCTGGGACTCTCCTCTCCCATCTCCCCTTCATGGCTAGCTTAGACTTCCTTTGTGGTACCTGGTGTTCTAAGCTGTGATTGCAAAAGCTACAGATCTGTTAAGGCCCAACCTCAGAAATTACACAGGATTGTTCCTGCCACATTCTGTTGATCACAATGTAGGTTCTTGATGATGAAACAACAGGATCACATTCCAAAAGAGCATCTTGGACTGTAGATTCTTTTAAGGCCATCACTGGAAGCACGGTACATTTCAGAAAGCTTCCTAGAAGTGCTGGTATCTAAGTTAAGTTTTGATGAATGGGTTAGATTTGTTGGGCAGTGTTCCAACAGGAGCAGCAGCAAGTACAGAGGCCAGAAGTATGAGAATATCAGCTGTTTATGACTCCCTTGACTTTGAAATGTCTAGAAATAGAAATGTGAGTGAAGTTGAGCTCAATAGACTAGACCCCAGCCCTGATGTTTTCTCAAATACCCACAGCTGCATGATTTCAGAGAATGGTTTAGAACTGGAAGCCCCCAAAGCTAGGGGGTTATGACAATCATAACCATTGTCATGATTAGGGGTGCCTGCTGTCAGAGGACACAGGTCAGCATTACACAAACTTTTTAAAAGGGTGTTATTTCTTAATTCTTATTATGAGGATTCAAATGGCTGTTGAAGTAAACACGTGAGATGGGGTTTGGGGCAGTTAACTCTAATCATTTTTTAAAAATTTTTATGGGGGCTGGGTGCAGTGTCTCATGCCTGTAATCCCAGCACTTTGGGAGGCTGAGGTGGGTGGATCACTTGAAGTCAGGAGTTTGAGACCAGCCTGGCCAACATGATGAATCCCAGTCTCTACTAAAAATAGAAAAATTAGCCAGGCGTGGTGGTACGCACCTGTAATCCAAGCTACTTGGGAGGCTGAGGCAGGAGAATCGCTTGAACCTGAGAGGTAGAGGTTGCAGTGAGCCGAGATCATGCTACTGCACTCCAGCTTGGGTGACAGAGCGAGACTCCATCTCAAAAAATATTTTTTATGGGTACATAGTAAGTGTACATGTGTATGGGGTACATGAGATATTTTGATACAGGCATACAATGTGTAATAATCACATCAGGGTAAATGGGGTATTCACCTCAAGCATTTATCATTTCTTTTTGTTACAAACATTCCAATTATACTTTTAGTTATTTTTAAATGTACAGTAAAGTTTTGTTGACTGTAATCACCTGTTGTGCCATGAATTACTAGAATTTTATTCATTCTAACTTTATTTTTGTACCCATTAATCATCCCCACTCTTCTCCCTGCCAACTACCCTTCCCAGCTTCTGGTAACCATCATTCTACTGTCTGTCTCCATGAGTTCAATTCATTTAACTCTAATCTTTTTCTTCCTTGGCAACCTTTTAATCTTTAATAAGAAATAAGTCATCTAAATTCATCATAATGGTTAAATATGTGAAAATGGTAGCTACTGATCAGTCTAAGCAGTGATACGTAAGAGGGCCTTGTCAGTTAAGACCATCAGATCCTAATACTAAAGAGTTTGTGTACCGTGTTCATTAAGGTACTGTGGCATAGAAACAAGCAAACCAGGCACCTCCAGGTTGACCAGACTCCAGGAGAGATCAGCATCAGGGGATATATCATAATCAACAAATGCTTATTGTCAACCTACTGCAAAATGCTATTTCTGGTGTCATGGAGAACATAAAAGTTTATGATTTATACTTTGCCCTTAAACAAGTTAAAATTTACAAGGCACTAGAAACACAGGAAGATGTAGAACACTGGGAACTGTCACCAGGAAGGATGTGATACACACTGCCCAGTGAAGGGTATGGGCAGAGAGTGGTATGAAGTTTGTCTACAAAATTGTGGGTAGAGTCTTCTAGGATTAACTCCTGACAGAAGAGGAGAAAAGGAGGAACAATTTGAATCAAGTCCTGAAAGAATAGGTAGGCTAGAAATCTATCTACTCATCTGTTGCAACATCTCAGATTCCAGATAGGAAAACTGCCCTCAGTGTTGCATTTTGAGCTATGCAAACATTTGAAGAACATTCATTTTTCAATTAGAAAAGTAAAATGGTTGCTCTCATTAATCATGACTAAACTTTATGTCTCTTTAACTCAGAGTCTCTCACGAATTTCCTCTCAGTGCACAGAATACCATGGAAAAAGACCTTTGCCATTGTTTTTAACTGACTTTTAGAGATTTAGTTATATACCCAGATATTTTCATTAGTATTCTGTGAGTAGAGCTGTTGATGGAAATCAACATGGAACGGTTAAAGTGTCTGTAAAGCTACAAAAGTGGGTATTTTTAAATTGAGGGTTTTTTCCCCTTTTTTATTTATCAGTTAGCTGCCTTATACTTACTATGGCCTAGTTAAAATTGTATATTCCATTTAAACACAGTATCTACCCAAAAAGTTACTCAGCTAGGGTTTTTGGTTTAATGTAGTATAGACAGATTGATATACACATACACAAACATAAACACACGCATATATATACACACACATATTCTTATATATACATAAGTATACACATACATACACACACATATGCTTATACATACATAACTATATACATATATATATCTATATATATACACACATACACACATACACACACACAAGGAAAAAAAGAAAATGATGTAAGTGAAATAGCATATGGGAGAGGAAGGAGAATTATGTGTTTTGGGACAGCAGGGTTAGAAAGACCAAGAAACATTTAAAGATTCAAAACAATAGCATTTAGCCTGAAATCTACTTTTTATCATCTTTACCCAGCCATCAGAATGAAGAAAGACAGTGTCCAGCTGTAGCAGTAGTTTGGTAGCAGGAGAATTAGACGTAAAGGTACTAATGCCTGAGGGGTGGGTCATGAATTAATAATTGCTATGTGGCGGATGAGCCCCGTCAGAAGAGCTGAAAATGAGGAAGTTGCCTTGCAGAGCACTATCAATCACTCAGTGACCATAACTTCCAGTAATTAGTGTATTTTATGGGCCTTTGCTTCAGTGGCTCGAAAGCACATATGCTCCAGTCACAGCTAAACTTTGCTGGAGTAATATTCCAGGATGATTTATCCTCCTGCTGCACTGGGATATAACCCTATATTAGGTGAAGATTGTGAACTAAGCTGCAATAAAGTGTAAGTTTAGGTACAGTTTGCCCAGGTTGAGACCTCAATGTATCATGCTTTTCAGCATTCACGGTTAGGCTATAGCAGGCAATCATTTTTAACAGTGAAACAAATAAAGCAATTAAAGGAATAGCATTAGGATATTGTACTTGTGAATTACTGTTGCCCTCTTCCTGTTTAAGTGTCTGCTGTAATAAGCCCATTTCTTTTTATTTTTTTAAAAACGTACTCTGTTAGAAACATTTGTTCGTTTTTTGTTTTTTTTAAGTTCCAGGGTACATGTGCAGGATGTGCAGGTTTGTTAAGAAGTATTTATCTGTAATGCTGTCTTTTCTCCCTTATTATTAATAATCTGGGACAGAATGCAGGACCTTCTGAATGGTAGAAAAGTGCTTGATTTATTTATTTGTGCTACTGTTTGGGCTCCTTAAGTAAGTTTGTATCAGTGGACTTTGGTGAGGACAAGTAGTTGTTGTTTTTTGTTTTGGTTTTAATATTGGCACCCGTTAAGGCGCACTCCTGATGGGACCCTCACATTTAGGCTCTTTCTACACAAAGAAAAAACATTAGTTACAAGCTCTCAGACTACTTGGCACTTTTCGTATAGGCATAATGAGTTATATGCTGTGGCTCACCCACTGCATTAGAAGTCTATGAGGTCTTTGCAGACAGGGTCCTTTGCCATTGCCAAAACATTTGTAGAGCCCAGTGTTCCTAGGCTCTTAACAAGCTTTGCCACCAACTTACAGTATGACCTTGAGCAAATTAATTAAGCTGCTGGTGCCTCCATTGGGCCATAATTCTGTTTGCGCTGAAGAAATCCTTAGAGTTTATAGGAAAGAGTTTGTGAAAATAAGCATAAATTGAAATAGGAAAAAATACGTGTGGGTTCACTATATTCTCTTGAGAGTAAAGTATTTCTTCATCACTTTTAATGATGGTGTCTTTGAATTTCCTTAAATAGACACCAGTGATAAGCTAATTTCACAAATGTAGATGGAAGGGTGTACACAGTTTGATGCTTTCGTTACATTTATTATCCCATCTTTAATTTGCAGTGTATTATGATATCATACAAGTTAATAATAATAAAACAAACTAATTGTCTTTAATTAAAGTGAATTAGATTTTGATTTTAATATATTTGCTGTAGTGAGTACTGATAATGTGGAGGGTCCCAAAGGTTATTAGGGCATGTTTCTGTTAGGCCTGATGGTGTTAGTAATAATCCTCTTCCTCATAGTTCTAGACATGAACAAATATGTCACTTCATCAGTCTCTGTTACTCGCACTTATGCCCCTCCACAGGGGTTGCAGATTCCACAAGTTATCAGCTAATGGCGTTATACATTAAAAATTGAAGCTTTCCTCACTCTGAGGCCTTTCAAGGCTTTGTTCTTAAGCCCCAGACACTTTGGAGTGCAGCTGCAAACTATAGGCAGAAGATTAAATTAATTTGTAACTCTTTTTTTTTTTTTTTTGGTCCTGCATTACTAAATCCTCGACATTTAATTGAAACCCTACTTCAAGACGCTTTGTGTTTCTGTGTTCTTTGTTGTCAGTTTAACCTCCAAAGCACTTTAACACTGGTAAATTGCCGTTATATCCTTTGGATTGTTTTTAAACCATTCAGTAAGAGAACAGTGAAATTGATATATGGGGAAAAAAGTAAAATCTTAGAGTAGATTTTGAGGTATTTAATATTTATTATGGTTCTTCACCAGCATAGTTTCAGATGATTTAAACTCTTTCTCTAGGACTGTGTAAATTGGTCTTGGGATGAAATCTCACCTAGGGAATTTTATGTAATCCAGTAGTTAAGTCTGATTTTTTAAAGTTTCCGTGTGTCTGAGTGTTCCGAAGTGGCTGCTGCATTTCTATAAAATGAAGATTTAACTGCAGCGCACAATCTAAATGCAAAATCCTTAGATGGAAATTTAATTGTGTAAAATGTACACGAGGTAATTAAGAACAAATTTTAGAACATTTCAGACTATAAAGTTGTCATTCAGCTAGATCACTGGCTATAATGAAAATGCTTATTTTCAATTTGTAGTTATGCCGAGAAACATAGAATATGTCTAAATTAAGAATAAAAAAATCCAGTGCTCTTCAGTAGAACTGTAAATGTAAAACTACTCCCACAACATAGTTGATATTCTGAGTAGGAGACTTGATTACTAAAAACATGTCTTGAATTTGTGTCCTGCACTTGTTTTCTGGCTACAATGTTTGTTTTCTCTTTATCATTTATGATTCTATGACAATAATTATTTTTATTATCAACAAAAGCCATTCTGTTGCTTTGTCAATAAATAACTTCTTTTTGTTAAAATACAAAGATTTTTACCGTGTTATATATTTGGCAATTGTTATGATCTCTCTTTCACACACAGGCACACATACAAATATATTTGTTATTTAAATTATAAAATCCAACATATTCAAATGCTGCTAACTGAAGAGCATTTTATAGATTGTGGTTGGCCAAGTCAAAGGTCAATAAGATGACACTAAGGAACGTCCTATTTTTAGAGTGAGATGTTAGTTGTTTACTGCTATTTAAGTGTATCCCCAACTGGTAACACTTCAGACCATTCTTTTTCAGCCTTTTACATAATAAACGTCCCACAACAGAGTCTTCAGCAGTTTGCTAAATCTTAAGTATTTGGAATTAAAGTGTACTTTTTAATTTAACATTAAATAGAATCCCTTATCTCTACCTCCACCCCCTGGCCCCAAATAAATAAAGCTTTTCCAAATCTTTTACGATGTGAGCTGCTCCCCTCCTGGGAATGAAAAGGATATGAGACCCATTTGATGAATTGCTGGCACTTATATGTGTCTACATTTTTCAGTACACTTTTTTAAAAAAAAACTAGACTTAAGCTGCCTATATTACATGCTTCTTTTGTAAAGATGATAAAGAGAGCAAAGATTTCTATTGGCTTAGGCCTAATCTATTTGCTTTGTTGTGATTCTTTTTTTTTCTTTCCTTTAACTGTTAACCTATTTATAAATCTAAATCTACATACAAAGGTCATTGGTTGGCTGAACTTAAACCATTTTACTCAGTAAATTTAATTAAGAAAATACAGTGCAACTCATAAGCAAATGAGTTTTTTCCTAGTTTTAAACCAAACCACCCTCTTGAGTGCTGATTGCCTTGCCCGACCCCTGGTGATACAGAAACAGGCAAAATTAAAAAGGACATTAAAGCTTCATTAAATCTGAAACACATTTAGTACAGTGACATATCTGCAGGCCATTTCAGAGAAGATTACATACTCTCTTTTGTAAGTTTCCTAATTTATAATACCTTGACAATAAAAACTGGGGAAATGCAAGTAGATTAATAGACCAGTAGGGGTACAAGATACAGAATGGCCCCAGGTCTGCCTGTGTGTGAAATATTCACTTGGAGCATATGTGCTCCTTCTTCCCCATAAGGGTCCCATGTTTATTTTGACTTTTGACAGCCTCATGGAGAACTCGTTCTTTTTTATTTATTTATTTATTTAGTTAGTTAGTTAGTTAGTTAGTTAGTTAGGGTCTCACTCTTGCCCAGTCTGGAATGCAATGGCATGGTCAAGGCTCACTGCTGTCTCTACCTCCCCAGGCTTAGGTGATCCTCCCACACTAGCCTCCCAAGTAGCTGTGACTACAGACACGTGCCACCACACGCCTCTCATTTTTGTAGAGAACTCGTTCTTCATGCAGCCATATCTACTAAGAAACCATTTTCTTTTTTACCTCCTCCCAGTAGAACTTGATAAAAAGAGTTCTAGAGCCTGGCTATATGTTTCCTTCTACTTTTCTATAAGACAAATAGTGTGGAACATAAACACTGTAGCTGCATTAGACCTAGAGGGATAGAGGCATACATAGAAGGCAGTGGTCCTCTCCTGGGGCCTTAAAATGACTGCTTTCAGTGCCAGCCTAATAGTGCACTTGCCAGTTTTCACTGGCATAGATTCCCAAGTCTTTCAACAGCTCAGTGGTGACACTCTGTAAGAGAGGAAGTGATTGTCATCATGCTGCAATAGCAGCGGTACCTACTAGTTAAGATCAAAGAACCATTCTCTGTCTTCTAACTCTAAAGAGGTCAGACCTGCAAGATGTCTTACAAGCAGTCCTCCCAGGAACATAGTTAAAAGGTAGGACTGAGGTTCCACAAGATGTCAGGAAATAACACTGAAAGCAAAGCCAGACCCATGAATGATGAGTTCACCAGTTTAAGCACTGGCACCTGTTCCCAAGCAGACTGGTACAGAGGGGCTCCCAGCTGACCAAACTGCACTAAATTTTCTCTCTGTTGTCTTGCATGGCATTGTCTTACAGAGCAAACAAATAACATCAGCCATCCTTTTTTACCTTGTACAGTCATGACAGAGAGGGCCAAGTAGATGAATGCACATTCCCAAGTTGGCTGGAGCCTGGCCTCTCTGTAGAACCATGACCACTTGCAACCGGAAGCTTTGTGTTGAATTGGGAAGAACTCACATTTTTTGCTGTATCTCACTCTGTTTTAAGCCGTCCATTTACCATTGCTTAATTCTTTAAATTGCAAGAACCAATGGTCAGTGTTGGCACCTGCCAGCTAGTTTAGATCTTGACTATATGTGTGGTGGGCAAGTTTCCTCTGTCTTTAAGCCATGTGAACAGAATTCTTCCATGGTCCCTAATGACATGCTGAGCATATACCCAAGTGAATGGCACAATGCCTGTGGAAGGTCTTGAGCTAGAATGTTCTAAGTGCTTTGTAGTAGTTATTAAGCTATTAGCTTTTTTAGGTGTGAGACTCTCCTCTTGCTGGTTTTCTAACTCCAAATGGAAGTATATGCAAAAGTCATAATCCACAGATCACTGTGATACCTGTTAAGTCACTGCAGACTGTTGCAAATGCCTAGTTCACCCACCACAGTAGACCATAGTAATTCCTCCTGAATCAGTGTGCACACTCTGATTGGCCAGAAACAAACTATTTTCAAAATGTAGGGCAAACCTACGAACCTGTATTGCAAGGAGGTGGGGTGGGGACAGAGGATGGGAGAACTGAGTCTCTCAGTCTCAGTCTTTCAGTCTCTCAGTTCAACAAACATAATCACACAAAACTTCGAAAGGGAGTTTGGCAAACATCTACACTCTCTTTCACCCCATCTTGTGATGTTTTTGTTATGTACAGTGGAAGAGATTAATGATATCCGTCAAATGAAATGATGATAGTATACCTATATCTTGAAAATCCATACACATA
This sequence comes from Pan troglodytes, assembly GCF_028858775.2. Taxonomy (NCBI): domain Eukaryota; kingdom Metazoa; phylum Chordata; class Mammalia; order Primates; family Hominidae; genus Pan; species Pan troglodytes. The sequence continues at coordinate 59,721,159 of NC_072414.2, forward strand.
TCAGTGTATATTTTGTGTACAAGATATGATGAGTACAAGGTAATGAAACTAGGTATTCTAAGACATACATATATACACATACACACAAGCATATGTGCAAATGAGTGTGGGCCTTTTCAAAGTAGTCACCTTACGAGGTCATAATGTTTATTCCTGTTACATGGCTATTGTTCATATTGGTTTTAGAACTTTGATAACTTCAGCATATTCATGTCTAAGCAACAAAATATTTAGTTTTTGTATGTGGCTTTGGGTTTTGGTAATATCCATAGGCTATTCAAACCTTAGTCTACAAATAATTTACATGATGAACAAGCTGAGGGGTATAATTTTAAATCCAAGATAAGGTGCATACTAATAAAATGAAATAGGTATTCTGTTAATTGAAATAATTCTAAAACAATTACAAAAGGAGAATTCAGAAATGTTTGAGCGGTGTCAGTGTCTTTGAAATAAGCGCAGAACTTCTCAAGATCTAGAAAGGCAGTTTCATATGCAGGAAGGAACACTGGATTAAGTTGCAAATCTTAGGGTCAGTTCCTAGGCTTCCACTTATTAACTGTTTGGGAGCTACTTCAGTGGGACTCTGGGTTTTAATCTTTGAAGTGGGTTGATGCTCTCTTAGATCCATTAGCGTTAAAGTCCCTGATGTTGCGATTCTCTTTGAAAGTAATTACAAATACATGTAAATGATGTCAGGACTGAGGATTGGCCACATTATAAAATTGCAAAGTTTTGCCACTATTTTCTTTAAATAGGTTTTTGTATGTTTGTTAAATTTTATCTTTTTGGCCAGGTGCAATGGCTTAGCCCTGTAATCCCAGCACTTTGGGAGGCCAAGCCAGGCAGATCACTTGAGGTCAGGAGCTCAAGACCAGCCTGGCCAACATGGTGAAACCCCATCTCTACTAAAAATACAAAAATTAGCTGGGCATGATGGTGTGCGCCTGTAATCCCAGCTACCTTGGGAGGCTGAGACAGGAGAATCACTTGAACCCAGGAGGCAGAGGTTGCAGTGAGCCGAGATCACGCCACTGCACTCCAGTCTGGGTGACAGAGCAAGACTCTGGCTCAAAAAACAGTTTATATCTTTTTGCTTTATATCAAGCCTATTCCTGGTTGGATCATTTTGTTTTTACAGGTGAGGATTCAAGGATCAAAATTAAGTGACTGGCTCAGAAACAGAGCAGTTTACAAATCAAGTTAGATTGGAAGCTTTCAGACTTAGACCTACAGTTCTGACTTCACAACCTTGAAATGGCCATTTTTCCCACTAGTGGGTAGAAAATGGATGAAAAAACTTTAACAAATGGATGAAAATAATGGCGCAGTTTTCAATTTCATAATAATGTCCATTCCCCACTTCCTACTACCCTCCATTTATACTTGTAACTGAAAATTTTGTGGGTTAGTAACAATTAGATGTTCCCATTTTACAAGACTAAAAGCAAAGAGTTTTTACATCTCTGTCTAGAAGAAACTGTCGCACACATGTAAATGTGAATAATGCCCATACAGCTGAGAATATTACTAAGGGAAACCACATAAGGATAATGTTTTGTTATTAAAATTAAAATATTTTATCAGGGATGCAACATCGTCCATTGAAAATGTCCATTCTAAATACAGCTCTTAATGTAATTACAGCAATAATTTAGTTTGTACATTCAAGGTTGTGAACTTTTTTATATTTGCTGGATGCAGTTCTGAAATTTAGTACTTGTCTGTCTTAAGGAGATCTGCCCTGCATGCAAATCTATAACTAGACAAATATTATTTCCTTTCCCAGCTTGCTCTTGGGAGGTTTCCATATCCTCAGGTAAGATTGTTCATTACTGCGTTTGCCACTGTGACATTCATTCCTATGTATGAAGGTGCAGGGAGCAATTGTGAACATTTGAGCCACATACAAATAAATCTGTCCTGTTAAATTGAAAAGTGGTATCTTAAAGGAGTCATTTAGAAATCTCTATTGATTTTTGATTTTTTTAAACTCCTGATTTTTTTCTTCTTGTTAAAGGTTGAGAGTGATCATTGTGCTTTTCCTTTGTGTGACATTCGGGATTGTTTTTTTTCCTGGTCCAATATCATGTACTCATTTTGAAGTTGGAGGAGAGAGCCAGCCTTTTCTTGATACACTTTTTAAGCTCTTAAATTCACTTAAAATTTTTTGAGTTAAAAGATTAAGACAAAGGGTGAAAGCATCTAATCTAGGTCATTATTTTTGCTAGGCAAATATATAGGCCCCCAATTTTATGAGTGTAATTTTGAACATATTATTTAAAAATATTTTGCTCCCTCCTGTCTACATTTGTAAGGAAACAAAACAGTCCATTACAGTAGCATTGCTGACTCTAATCTTTATTAAAATTTCTTTAAGATTTTTATTATAGAAGGGTACTAGCACTAAAATAGAAAGCTATTTTGTGGTTTGAAAATGATTCCCCAGTGTGTGGGGGAAATAAGTGAAATGTCTAGAGGGATGAAAAATGAATGGTTTGACTGTTTTCCTCTGGTTGATGTTCACTGTTTTTCTGGCATCTTGGTCTGTACAGGCCAAAGTGCCTAGAGGCATGTCTGATTTAAAGGTGGTGTTGGTCTCTGCTCTTTAAGCATCTATTAACTTGCTATTATTATGCAAATAAGTGTTGTATTACACATACTAATTTATGCATGGTTAGATTATGCAGATGCATCACAAACATGGTTATTGAATAATAGGATGGGGCTCATTCTCTCTACCATCTTTGTAAGCAGTTTTAAGCAAATTCTCCTGGTACCAATGTGGACATTTAAAGACCCTTTACTCAATGAAATGTCTCTTTCGTATTCTTTTGCTTTCATAGTTAAAGCCATCAGATAAGTGGAAGAGAAATCGTCCAAGTTGTTAGGTTCAAGAGTGTTAGTCTCACTTTTCAAATTCGTAGACTTTTTTGTTTAAATGTAATCTTTTCCTTAAGAGAAAATCTAAAATGCAGTTGCTTGGCATGAATGCTGGCATTTAGTGAGATTTTAGTGTATATAGCCTTGCTGCTTAGCTCTAGGTAACCCATCAAATTAAAATTACATTTTCAGGATTTATAGCTCATTAGAATATTTATCTTGGTAAGCTTCTTATTCTGTCAGTAATTTCTAAACAATTCAGCTTGGCCAATTTGTGAAATCCCCTAAAATTTTGAAAGTGAACTCACAAGCCCTATGCAGTATATTTCTCAAACAAATCTTAGTAGAAAACTTATAAGCCATCCAGTAAAAATTCCAAAGGTTGAGAATGTAGCAATATTCTTGAGATTCCTAATGTCTAGAGTAGTTAATCAGTGAGATTTGATGGGTGATGAGTCTAAGAAATGGATTTTGCCATGGCCGGGTGCAGTGGCTTATGCCTGTAATCCCAGCACTTTGGGAGGCCGAGGTGGGCGGATCACGAGGTCAGGAGATTGAGACCATCCTGGCTAACATGGTGAAACCCCGTCTCTACTAAAAATACAAAAAAAAAAATTAGCCGGGCGTGGTGGCGGGCACCTGTAGTCCCTGCTGAGGCAGGAGAATGGCTTGAACCCGGGAGGCGGAGCTTGCAGTGAGCCGAGATCACACCACTGCACTCCAGCCTGGGCAATAGAGCAAGATTCCGTCTCAAAAACAAAAAAAAGAAATGGATTACTGCCACATTTGACAAGTGAAGCACATGAAAGCTGTGGTCAAATTTGAGAAGAGGCTATTTACCTTTGCAGTATGGTTTTCCTGAATGTCTAAATATATCTTTACTTGATCAGTCAAGTGGAAGTTGGAAAATTCTAATACTATGCTGAACTCCCTAGTTAGCAACAACCTTTATGCCAGAGTTGGGGCGGGAAACAACTGTATTCCTTGAATCATGATAGAATGTTGTCACCAAATTGTTACTTCTATCTGAAATAATAGAAGCAGGTTTGATGCCATTAGGCCTATTTCCGAAGTTTTTCAACAGAAGTTTGGGTGCGTCATTGCTAGAACCACTAATGACTTTTGGTGGAGTTGGCATTTATTTTACAGGCTTTGTACTATAAGCTGAAGATTGGGAAAGGATACTTTATAAATGCCTTTCCTACCCCTCCCTTATGCCCTCAAAAAAAGCACATGAAGAAAAATGTGTATTTTTATAGTGTCACTGAGGCTGAGTTATGGAATAACACCTTCTCTTTGGCCCACGTTATGTCATTTGAATTCCTACCACTCTGTGAAATAGCCTCCCCTCATAAATTGGACAAACAGAATGGCTGATTTGCTCACTGTTAAAACTGTGACTGGTTTGGTTTCTTTGAATCCCAAGTGGAGTAGGCAGGAGTGAATCATAGACTCTTAGAGTTGGAAGGGATCTTAGACATCATCAAATCAAACTTCTCTACAATGTCTCTGAAAAGCAAACATCCACACTGCTTGAACACTTCCAGTGACAAGAAACTCACTATCTTACAAAGCATCCATAGGGTCAAAGCAATGTTCTATTTATCAAGCTGAGAACTATCTCATCCTAAGTGTCACTCACTAGTCTGATCCTAGAACACATGAGAGCCTTTCATATATCCTTAAGATCACATTGGTTTGATTGTTCCTAGGACTAGGGACAGTGCCAGGGAATTGCTGCTGTGAACCCAAAGTCTAATCAGGGCACCAGACCTGAGTTGTCTTCACTAGTGGCAAATTGAGAGGAGTGGCCTATTGGAAGGAGCCCTGGACCATGAGCCAGAATATTAGAATTAGAATTAGGTGCTACCACAGTCTCACTGCAGGTCTTAATTGTTGCTTTGTAACTCTGAGGTGTCAGTTTCCTCATCTCTAAAATGAGGATTCTAATGCCTACCTCTTCTATCTGATTAAAGGAGGTATGCTGATCAAATGAGACTATGGATATGAAACCACTCTGAAAAGTACAAAGGGCCACCCATCTGGATCAGATGTTGGGCTGCAGCACAAAACAGAATTTCCCAGCTATCAATCATAGGTTGTAAAAGGATGTTCTTAGCAACATGCCAGCCACAATTGGAGCAGAGTATAAAATGAGCAGAGGGTAAAGTGGGGAGGAGGGGCTGGCTTCAAGACTTGTCTTTCCCCCAGCTCAGTGTCAGTGCTGCTGACAGCATCATTAGCAGCCCCTCTTCCTGCTGGTGACACAGTGTGTACCCAGTGAGGACGCAGAGAGGGAGGAGTGTTGGGAAGATACTAGGGACAGTCAGTGCCCTGGGAGCAACATAAAGGTTAAAGGGCTGGGTTTTTGTTGAGATAGCCATTCTGTATGAGTTTCATTGTTTTGTGGGTTGGGTCTTTGTTATTTGAAAGCACTGTTTTAGTTTCCTTTAGGCCTTTGGGTTGCATAACTTCCTTGGCATGCAGTTTAGGGTTCTAAAGAAAAAAAACATGAGGAGCACAGTCTTATTACTACTGCCTATAACAGGAAAAACAATGGTGTCTTGGCTTCACCTGGCACCTTTCCCACATAGGGTTCCAGTCTCAGGCTGTTACCTGACTCAGGCTGTGCATTCTACCTGCAGGGACTTATTTCCAGCCTCTAGGTGAGCCAACTCAGGCTCAGAGAGGCAAAGTACCTTGCTTTAGGCAGGAATGGGTACAGTTAGGTCTAGGACTTGCAGACAAATAAGCCAACTCCCTGGCTCTTTAACTTCTTAATTCGTTTGGCTATTCATACCCCTGTTCTCCTTTCCACTCTGCCCCACAACCCTTCTTCTAGTTTGCCCTCTCTGCCCTAGGGAGGCCTCTTGTATAGATGAGAAATGCTGAGCATTGGAGAGTTGTGCCATTGTGGATGGTGACAAGACCATTCCCCAGATCCCGCTTGCTTTTCTTACCATGTATTTAGCAGAGTAACGGGAGATCCAGAGGGACCCAGAGCCCTCACTGACCCCAGTGCCATTAAATTCTGGGTGCTTGTGAAGCATATTCTGCAATAGGATAATGAAAAATTGCATTTTTAAATATCTTGCGAACAGTTTCTCAATTTCTGGAACAATTTAGCTTTAATAGTAATCTGGAAAGATGTGAAGGTCTAGACAAGGACTGGAGCTGCCTATAGTTAATCATGTAGATCCAAATTCAGTTGACTTAAAAAACATAATGGTGGGCAATGGTTTGTTTAATGACATCATAATTTAGGAGAAATGAAAAGGATTGCCTGCTAAAAATTGTCATCCTTCATTCAAACTTTACAACAGTGCCCTGCATTAGGATGATAGCAAATCCATTAAGGAGACTTCTCAGGGGATGCATCAGCTCTGGCATTGGGAAATTTGGCAAGCAAGATGCCACAGGAAAGTGAAGATAATACAGACACAAATGTATTTAAAGTACTTTTGCATGTATAAAAATACTGTTCTTCTTTTGGCTGCAATTCCTGATCTTGGTTAATAAATTACATCAAAATGACCTGAAGTTAAAAAAAGGGAAAAAATCTGAGCAAATAGTGCCCCTGGTATTGTAAAGCTTTGAATGTTTTCACACCCCATTAATTTATTACTTCTCTTTCTTCATCTTTAAATTTCATTTTTTTTTTTCAAAAATTCCGACTCCCCGCTGCTGCAGTGATTTTCATCTTGTTGTTAATTTTCCCTGCTCCATATGGAGCTCCAGACATTTCACCTGGAGGCTGTACTAGATTTTGCTGTAGTGATCGTACTTCCGGAGGCCAAAACTGTCATTTAGGGTTCCTGGTGCATCTGTCTGCGCCAGGCTTTTCACTGGCATGGGAGAGTGTGAATAACAAATTGGATGCACCTGAGATTCGGATGATTAGTGTGTTTTGTGAATCTCCACGACTTGTAAGCAGATAGCTCTGCGGGGAGGGGGGGCTTAACAGCGACTGTGGGCGAATCTGTACTCACACCTTACATTTGGGGCTTTGCAAGGGAAGTGCAAACATCCTAGGCAGTCTGAGTGCAGAGAGAGTAACAAATATTTCATCCTGCCTTGTCATTGATTAGAAAAGAGCCTTTAATTTCATTTCACCCCATGTTGTGATTAATTTGCATTCTTTGTCAGAAGTTAATGGAGTTTTTTATGGTTCACTCTGAAATCCTTGAAGACATCAGACTTGATCTGATGTTGATACAACCGCCAGCGGAATTTTTTCGTTTGATTGATGGCAAGCTTGATGTTATTCCAAACGGCTTTTTAAGCTGTTTTAAAGAATTATTTGAATAAAATGCAAGCAAGATATTCTTGTAACGATCAAGTTTATCTGTTAAAAATCTGTTTCAAATAAGATGATAAGTAGTAAAAAAGGATCAAAAAGATAAGAGAAATAGTGAATAGTGATGTTATTTGTTAAAAACACATAAGAATGGCATTCAAATAAATTATTGCAGTATATGGAGAAGATCACTTTTATTGGGAAAAAAAAATACCATCATCTGGCCAAATAGAATAATTTGGACTAGGGTAAAAGGAAGGTCTGAATCTTTGGGATCAGAAACTTTTACTACCAATTGGCTAATTCTCATTTATTCTGCCAGCTTTTGCCACCAGTGTACAAAATAGAGATCTACTTTTCTTAACTCAAGGAGACAGGGCTGTCAGGCCTGTTAGCTGAACAAAATGATGACATATTGCTTGTCTCAAAGAGGCATTCTTAAATCCCAATACAAGTTAAACATAGGTAGATAATAAGTGAAAGATATGCATTCTTAATGATATAACGACTGGCACCTTCCATAGATAGTTCAGAAATGAAAATATCCTGTTGTTAAAACCAAGATACTTCTGTCATCCTTGGGTAAGAGAAATGTGTGTTCAACCCCTATATACTACATATCAAAGTATGAGAGGAGCTGTAGGTGGCATTTGCTTCAGAACCTCCTGCTATTAACCAAGGAAATACGTTTTGCAAATGCTTTTTGATTACCAATAACATTTGTTTGATATGGGAGCTTTGCCTTGCTTCAGCAGATTCTTGCTGTGCTGTGACTGCTGCTAGTGAGACTTACTCATAGGTCAAAAAGCTACTTATCTGAGCACTTTCATTTAAGACCGATTAATTTATTTGCTGCATCTGAAAGTTTGCTAAATAATTGGGTAGTTTTAATTGAAATTACTGCTTTCTGATCCTTGTATTAACATGATCTAAGGTCCTTTTTATTATATGCAATCCATATTATTGACCAGATTTGCCCTGTTTTCATTTAAATGTAAGCAGCTTGTCAAGGAGAAAATATTTTGTTTAACTTGGCTTGGAAACGTGCTATTTTAATGTGTTTTGTTTTTTTCAATTGACAGACTGTCTTTTAAACATTCATTTATTTTGTAGTAATAAATTGTGCTCTGGATAGAGTATGTGTTTCAGAATAGAGTAGAAAGCATATGTTCTTAAAACTATTTAAAAACATTGAACACTTTTCAAATGCTAATGTTGAAGTACTAGAGTTTTTACACTTAATTTTATTTGTGTTTTAAAAGCCTTTGACTAGTATATTGTTACTAATTCTAATGTTGATTGTTTACTGATGTCTTATATTCTATGTTAAATTTAGACCACAGATATCATTATCTTATTTATGTTTACTGATCATGCCTGGAATTGCAAAATACCTAAAAAGTTTGCACTCTTTGAAAAGAGGTATTAGAATCTATCCTTTGTTGCATAAACTTTTTGAAGTTTGGAACATGAAGGATTTAAGTAAATTTTTAAATATACAGTTTTTTGTATGTGAGGTCTTTAATCAAGGAAAAAATAGCAATGAGTAATCACCCCAAACTTCAAGTACTCACCTTTAATTTGCAAGAGTTTAAAGGGGCACTATGCATGCAATTTTTTTTCTAAACAAATGTCTAGCCTATATGTTTTAATTCATTTTACTTTTGTCCTCACTATTTAGGATATAGACATTTAAAATATCCTGATATTTCAAGCATAAAATCAGATTTATATTCCATAAAATGCAGAGACGAAATTTAAGTGACATGAAGATGTTCACTTATACACATTTGCTTCTTCCTAGGAATTTTTAAATTGCCAGTGTCAAATTCTTCTCCATATCTATTGTGTACTTATCAAGAAGTCTCATTATTTTATTTGCTTAGCCTATGCCAGAAACAGGAGGTGGGTTCCTAGTATGTCCTTAAAATAGAGCAGAAATGGAAGAGACATCATCCCCAATGTGTGGGTAGCTTAGAAATGTGAAATTCTTCATTAAAGATAAATTATTTGTTAATACTTCAATTGAGATATCTGTATTTGGCCAGTTAGGTTCGTGATTCCTGTGTTGTTTGAAAGCACTAACCTCATGTTGGTTTGATTCTGTAGTACCTTCTACACTATTGTATGACATACATCTCAATTCAACATTATTTGTCACTGAGCACCTACTCTGTGCCTGACTAAGCACTAGGAGCACAAAAATGAAACAGATGTGGTCTCTGCTCTCAAAAGAGTCCAGTCCAGTTGGAAGAAAAACATAAAACCAATGGCAGTTGATATAAAAGGAATCCTCCAGGAGATGGGATGCTCTGACCTCAAGAGGAAAAGGGAGTGGTCAGCTCACTTCAGGAAACCAAGAAGGTTTCACAGAGTAGATAGCTGACGCTTGAGCTGAGGCTCTGAGTCAAGAAGGATGGGACCATGATTCCTTTGTAATTTTTAAATAATCAGTTTAGCCCAGAAATAGAATAGAAGGTTAAAGTAATGAACTTGGACACCAAGTCATAATAATAAACTTGGTGTCCAGTCTGGCTTTCACGTGGCAGCTTTGCTATTATCTCTCCCTCCTAGGCTCTGTGGTCCAGGAGGCCTTCTACTTCTCTCCCTTTGCAAGAAGCATGGGAAAGGATGTGCTAGGTACTCAAGTCCAAAGGAGGTTCATCTGGTAAAAGATAAAGGTCTAAAACAGCATATTATATTTGGTGCTGTTCCAGTACTTTAACAGTACTACCATTGTTACTTTCATTTCCCTAACAGTTTAGCAATTCTCCTAGGTAACTTTTAAAGTCACCGTGGGAAGGAAGTAAGAAAAGGGAGGGGAGCATGGTAGAGGAGGGAGGTAATGTGTCAGGATGGAGATGGCAAGTGTAGCAGGGACCAGATAAAGAAGTTGGGTTTGAGAATTTTGTGCATCCCCTTGACATGACTGGGGCTGATCTGAGGTTGGAAGTCATTGCATTTTAAGGTCTCTGCCCTTGAGGACAGTTGGCACATGCCCCTGAGGGGTTCCCTGCCACCCTTTATGAATTTGGCTTGGTATATCACAGGGCATTTTCTAGACTGCTGGGGAGGAATTGTCATGATCAAATGGACTAATGCCTAAGAGAGCACTTTGAAAAATATAAGGTGGTAAACAAGAGCTAGGTAATATTAGTATTATTTATATTTCCAGAAAGTTCTTCAGGGATTTACCTATGTAACTCTGAAAATATATGACCATGTCTCACACCAGGTAGGACTAAAATGAATTATTTTTCTGATCCCGCAAGAGCCTTCCTTTACAGTCTTTCTTTTTTGAGTTATAATTTATCATTCACAATCACCATATAATATATAGAATTATATACAGAATCTCGTCATTTTTAGTTCAGTTACTGGGGACCATGATTCCCTTACAATTTTTAAATAATCAATTTAGCCCCCAGAAATAGAATTGAAAGTTAATGAACTTGGTGTTCAGTCTGGCTTTCATGTGGCAGCTTTGCTATTATCTCTCCCTCTTAAGCTCTGCGGTCCACTAGGCCTTCCACTTCTCTCCCTTTGCTTTTATTGATGCAGTCTGCTACTTTATGGGATCATAGGATTTCAGCATGTGAAGAGATCTTACAATGATCTAGTCCAACTCTTAGATTACAGATGAGGAAATAGGAGTCCACAGCCATTAAATGACTCACTCATGATTACCAGGTATTCAGCAACAGGGCCAGACTGTCTCCCACTCACAGTGCAGTGGTCTTTTTACTCTAGAGGGATGGTGGGGGAGAAAGTGAGATAAGGCATCCAGAGACTGTGAGTCTAAATGGCCGTCCTTATTTTACACACATATCCACTCAAGTACTGCCTCCAACTGGTGTGTCTGCAGAGATGAAAATTACTGTCCCAGGATGCTCTGTGCCTGCCAGGTAATTGCTGACTGGCTATGGATCCCTGGGGGGAGAATGGTCCTCAACAGCAGTAGTAGCAGCAGCAACAGACAAAGACATCAACTTTTATTATACTCCAGTGTTTTACTTATCACCATTCAGTATGGAAAACTTGGGTAGATTTGGGGATAGGGGCTCATTGGCTTCCAAGTTAAAAAGGGGACAGACCTGGCCGAGCTTTGTTTGAGCATAGATTACTTTTTAGATGTTTAACAGTTATGGATTAATGCGTGGGAGGTTTGGGAATTCTTCCTCAACTAAAATGTTAATGATGCTAAGAACCCAACCCTCTTCAGTGCCAATAAAACAGACGAGCTAAGTTCATTGAAAAATCAATGAGTTGCCTAAAAGGAGCAAAGAGCTGATTCGATTTAGGGCTGGAGATTGCCAGGACACACCAGGTAGAAAGAGGGTCCCAGAGACCACTAGGAGCTAGGAAAGGAGGCAGTTGTCTGTTTATGCACAGAGCCAAGGTGTCATCTCCAAGGAATTTTGGGAAACCAAGGCAGCCAATTGGAACCAAGTGTGGACTGTTAGGCTGCACACATCAATGTCTGCAGATGGTGACCACCACGGAGAGAAGGAAAGAACAGCTTGGGGAATAGAATAGTCTTTTTTTTTTTTTTTTTTTTGAGACAGAGTGTCACTCTGTCACCCAGGCTGGAGTGGAGTGGCATGATCTTGGCTCACTGCAACCTCCACCTCCCAGGTTCAAGTGATTCTCCTGCCTCAGCCTCCCGAGTAGCTGGGATTATAGGAGTGCATCACCATACCCGGCTAATTTTTGTATTTTTAATAGAGATGAGATTTCGCCATGTTGGCCAGGCTGGTCTCGAACTCCTGACCTCAGGTGACCTGCCTGCCTCAGCCTCCCAGAATACTGGGATTACAGGCGTGAGCCACCGCACTCGGCCTAGAATAGTCTTATGAGAGAAGAAGCTATTGGCCTACAGGTTCAGAGGAGGAGAGACCAAAGGGGTAATGAAGCTTGTCTTGTTTTGTTTTCTGTTCAGAAACAAGTTGCAGAGAGCACTCTTCTGGGCATAAGGCATGAGGCGACCTGGACTCCAGGCCTAGTTGGTAAAATCCTTTAAACAAAAGAAAGTTCCTGGCCAAAGGCCTCCTTCCAGGCCCTGCTCTTTGGATAGCCCTATGCCTTCTTGGTAGCCAGGCAGCTGGAAACACTCAGTGATTCAGGGTAGAGGGCATAGGAGGCAGCAAATGACACACCCGACAAGTGACAAATTAAGTCACTGACAGTATATGATTTCTACCCAAACATACGCACAGAGCTAACCTGAGTTCTGGTCTTGGCTTTTCTTATTAGTTGCTTGACCTTCTTTCTTTTTGGACTTCAGCCTCCTCACCTGGAAAATGATGGAAATGTCCTAGGTTAGTGATTTACAGAATTGTGGGTAGACAGTGTATAGAGGAGATGGGGATCCACCCACACACACATGTACACACAACCACACGAGCAGCTCTGCTTCTATCTGGTAATTTTTAAATGCATCTAAGTAATACCTTATTTGAACTAGAGTTATTTCGTAAACAGAGTCTGAAAAATGCTGGACAGGATATTTCTATGGTCTGCTTTCACCTTGGATGAGCAGCTTCCTCCTCCTGTCCACAACTTCAGCCCTCTTGCTCATCACCATCTCCCCCCGATTACTTCCTTGAAGTTTACTGAAACCTGATTGTACCTATATCAAAATATGGGAGGTGTGAAGTAAAACTCTGAATCAAATATCAAACATTGGAGACAGGTGTGCTAGCTCAAACCTGTAATCCTAGCACTTTGGGAGCCCAAGGCAGGAGACTCACGTGAGCCCAGGAGTTTGAGACCAGCCTGGGCAACACAGGGAGACCCCGTCTCTACAAAAAATTTAAAAACCAGCTAGGTGTGGTGGCATATGCCTATAGTCCCAGCTATTCAGGAGGCTGAAGAGGCAGGATCACTTGTGCCCAGGAGGTCCAGTCTGTAATGAGCTATGATCGTGCCACTGCATTCCAGCCTGGGCAACAGAGTGAGACCCTGTCTCAAAAAAAAAAAAAAAAAAAAGATAAAGTAAGTCAAACTTTATCCAGTTCATTCTTGATCCATGACTTATTTTGTTTAAATCTATTTTGAATTTCATTTACAGTCAAGCCAGTAAGACACATGTTAATTCACAAGATTGTGTGTGACTATATATATATATATATATTTTTTTTTTTTTTTTTTTTTTGAGATGGAGTCTCACTCTGTTGCCCAGGCTGGAGTGCAGTGGTGCAATCTCAGCTCACTGCAACCTCCTCCTCCCGGGTTGAAGCAATTCTCCTGCCTCAGCCGCCCTAGTAGCTGGGATTGCAGGCATGTGCCACCACACCTGGCTAATTTTTGTATTTTTAGTAGAGATGGGGTTTCGCCATGTTGAGCAGGCTGATCTCAAACTCCTGACCTCAGGTGATCCACCCACCTCGGCCACCCAAAGTGCTAGGATTACAGGCATGAGCCACTGCACCTGGCCAATTTTAAGATTATTTCCCTCCTTATCCCATATGAACCATGTATTGGCTGCAATACAACTGATCTCAAAATCTCAGTAGGCCACATCCAAATATATCATGGTAAAAAAATGTTCAGTGATATGTGGAACCAAAACTAATGCAGCAACCTTTCTTACAATGCCTAGAAACATTACCATGTGGTAGGGAGCTTTAGGGGTTGGAAGGATGGGGGGAAGCTGTCTTAGAAATCTATAGAGCCCTGAGGGAAGAAAGCAAAACTCCAGAGACTTGTATTTTGTCCAAATACTGAGTGACTTTTAGAGGAGAGTCCAAGCCCTGTGCTTAATTAAATCTTAGCCCTGCTACTAGATTTCAGGAACCTTTAATAAGTCACTCATTTCTGTGGGCCAGCAATTGTATTCTATCCATCTTTTGGGTCCTAGAGTCTAGTATAATGCCTGGCATAGCATAAGGACTTAATAAACATATATGAAATCGATAAAGTAATTATGTAGCCCAAGTTTACTTTTTACATGTTTGCAATCAGAGGGAACCAAGAACAGAAATCCTGAGGCTCTAAATCAATTGTTTTGGCCCCTTCCTTTTCTTCCATGTCCCATCCTCCCACTCTATCCAGCCAGCATGAATACCTGAGCATAACACCTTCTGAGGATATGTGACAACTTGTCTTCACATGGGCACACACCTGTAGTCCCAGCTACTCAGGAGGCGGAGGTGGGAGGATCACTTGAGTCCAGGGAGGTCAAGGCTGCAGTGAGCTATGATTGCACCACTGCACCCCATCTTGAGCAATAGAGTGAGACCCTGTCTCAACAACAAAAAAAGTGTTTCCTTTTCAGTCTCAGATTTCTTTCTCAGTATATAAAAAAGATTTATATGCTTCTTTCAGTAAGATTTATATACTTCTCGGTCTTCTCTCGTTTGAGCCAACTGTGTGATAAGGCTATCAGAAATGTGAATGCATGGCCTGGCGTGGTGGCTCATGCCTATAATCCCAGCACTTTGGGAGGCTGAGACAGGCAGATCACTTGAGGCCAAGAGTTCAAGACCAGCCTGGCCAACATGGCGAAACCCCGTCTCTACTAAAAATACAAAAATTAGCCAGACATGGTGGCATGCATCTGTAATCTCAGGTACTCAGGAGGCTGAGGTAGGAGAATTGCTTGAACCGGGGAGGTGGAGGTTGCAGTGAGCTGAGATCGTGCCACTGCCCTCCAGTGTGGGTGACAAAGTGAGACTCCGTCTCAAAAAAAAAAAAAAAAAGTGAATGCACTTTTAGCCTCCTTGAGTCTCGGCTGTCTGGTGTATCAGGTCCAAAACATAGTGATCTAAGCCCGTCAATCCGAGGTCTGTGTTCAGGTGTGGGTGTCATACTTTATGAGGAACATACACATATGGAAACAAATTCAGAGAAAGGTGACTGTGGTGGTGGAGAATAGGAAATCATGCCTGGGTTCTTCAGGCAGCTTTCACGTCCAGGTAACAGAAAACTCAACTCAAAGGAGCCCTAATCACAAGGGGAAATAACTGGACTGCATGACTGTAAAGCCTAGTCTTCCTTGCTGGTTTTAGCTGGGACTTGACTCAGCAATTCATATTCGGTTCTCTCCTTAGTAGGCTTCTTCCTTCACAGACCAAGAATGGTTATTGGGGTTCCTGGAGCAACCCACTTCCTGTCTGAGAGGGGAGCAGCAGGTCTCTTTTCCTCAGAAGCAACCAAAGGCCTTAGGCTGCAGTTTCATTGGACCAGTTCAACTCCCTGTGCCCAGGGGATTTAGATGTTGCTGACTAATTTAGGCCTGAACCACCTACCATACCCTAGAGCTGGGGGTGAAGTCATCTTCCCATGGAACACACGGGCTTCTTGGGGGTGGGGGAGTGTTGTTGGAGTATCCTTAGTAATAAAGGGGAGAAGGATAGAGGGCAACCAAAATACCAACTGATCATAAGGAAGAAAACAGGGATGTTCATTCAAGAAAGACAACATTGTGGAGACATGACTGCTATCTTCAAATATATGAAGAGCTGTCATTAAACTTATATGCCATAGCTCCAGATCATGGGCACATCTTACAGAAAGACATACTTCTTGGATTCAAAATAAGAAAGAACTTTTTTTTTTTTTTTTGAGAGGGAGTCTTGCTCTGTCGCTCAGGCTGGAGTGCAGCAGCACGATCTCAGCTCACTGCAAACTCTGCCTCCCAGGTTCATGCCATTCTCCTGCCTCAGCCTCCCGAGTAGCTGGGACTACAGGTGCCTGCCACCACGCCCGGCTAATTTTTTGTATCTTTAGTAGAGATGGGCTTTTACCGTGTTAGCCAGGATGGTCATGATCTGACCTCGTGATCCACCCGCCTCAGCCTCCCAAAGTGCTGGGATTGCAGGCGTGAGCCACTGCGCCTGGCCAAGAAAGAACTTTGTTAACAGTTTAATCTGCCCAAAAGAGAATCATTGGAATCTCATCATTGGAAGTCTTGTAGCAAAGACAGAATACCTATATGTTTGGAATATTATAAAGTGAATTTCTACATTAGGCAAAGAATTGTACTAGGTGACTTCCAACATCATGTAGAGGATTTAAGCTAAGAGAGGTGCAAACTAAATGAAAGCTCTGGAAAAACCCTCTCAGACATTTTGAAACATTAAAATGTTGCTGTAGCAGATTTATTTCACCATAAAGAGTAGAGTAGTCTAAAGGACCGTTCTCAGAAAAAGCAACACCTCCTTCCCCCAGCTGCCCCTTTCCCATGTCTCCACACACAATTAATATTCTTAAACTGGATTCTAAAATAAGGCCACCCTTCTTTTGGGACAAAGAAAGGAGAAAAGTTTGATATGGCAAATGTCTAAAATCTTCAAAACTTAGGTACTTAATGGACTCTGTGGACAGACCTCATACCATCAGGAAAAAGATTTTATAATTCACATTAATCATTTTAAATTACAATTCTATGCCCCTGCTTTCCTTGCAAAATTCAAGTCTAAACATTAAAATGTGCAATTACCAACAGGAAGATTTACTGTGGCTCTTATACACCTATGTGGTGTGGGACATGAGCTATGTCAATTTTAAATACACAAAGGATAAAACAGTATGAACTGGCAGCCAGGTCCTTTTTTTTCCTGCTCACTGACTGGCAGACCCAGCAAATGAATAATGTTTCGCTGTACCTCAATGCTCCAGCTGTTGTATTTTGTGTGAAAATGCATTGTCCTTGATACTCAGGAAGCAGTGAGGCCAAGTAAACTAATTTATGGCTGTGATGATTTTCTGTCTGGTCCCATCAGAGATGTGCCCTCCTGTAGGCATCTTAAAGCCTTTCTGTCCCACCTAGCTGCTTGCTAAATTCAGGGATATGTAGTTTTTGCTTTTCAAAACTGGCCACTCCTGAATACAGCACCCCAGCTGGAGTCTGAGATTTGCGCCAGAGAGAAGGTGCCAGTGAGTAGATCTTTGAATGCGAGAATCGTTGGTTCCTTCTTATAACCTATTGAGTAGCTGCCTGGTAAATCTTCCTGTGACTTTTTTAGGTCCTGTGAAAATATACGAATAGACCCACAGACATGATAAGAACTTGAGCAAGGACAGAGGCTGATGAACAGGGGAGATAGGATTGCACAAGTGAATTATACGTGTTCACCTGAAATTATTGGAAGTAGTATATATTATCCATTTATTTTGTGTCTGAATGCATTTAGTATCTTCACATATCAGTTTGCCAAAAGTCCCATTTGTAGTTAGCCAGAGTAAATTTCGTTCTCTTCCTTTATTTAAAAGTGATTTGTTTGGGAACTCTTTAAGTTAGTGGTACTAGGCAATGTATATAAAGCTTATCATGTAGCAGTGGTTTTGTTTTTCTCACTGAAGGCTTTTTGAGATATGGACACTTTGTTTTTGCAAGTTATAATGGATTGGAGGTTGTATGTCCCTAAGTTTTAATATCCAGCACAGTGCCAGATAAAATTAGATTGATTGCTGGTACCTACCCTTGGGTAGGAAAAATAAACATGGCTCCTGAATGGGAAGCTCTGGCTTCAAGGAATCTTTGGGCTTCTCTAGCTCATTCCTTCACTTTGTAGATGAGAGCTCTAAGCCCCACTGAAGGGAGGGGGCTTCTGGGGACCATGGGCATCTGACTAGAATCCCAGGGGTCTTTCTTACTCCAGAGTTCATGCGTTTTCCTCACAGTGGACAGTCTCCTAACCCAGCCGTCAGGGTCAGGCCAGGCACTATCTATGACTTTGGGCGCTGCTCCCCTCTGAGCCTCAGCTTCCCTAAAGCAAAGTGAGTAGATTGAACTAGATCATCTCTGGGGTTCCTTCCTTTCATAAATACTTTAGATCATAATTCTTCATTTAGAATATGAATGTCTCAGTTTCCCATAATCCCTGTTTATATTTAGCCAGGGTTATAGCTTAATGCATCTGATTTGAAAAGAGAGTCCTTGCAAAATAGCCACAGCTCCTAAAATTTGAAGTTTTAAAAAAAAGAATAGAGAGCTCAACATTGAAAGCTAGAATGTGATGCCAGTAGCACAACAAATGAAAATGCTATTCTTTAAAAATTCCAACCATATGATTTAATTTTATATTTCTTCTTTCTATTTAAGAGAAAATAATACAAGCTTGAAAAGCAGTAAATATGTAAAGAGAAAATTTGTCAACTGATATTGGAAGATCTGACCTAGGTCACACATAAATCTTCCAGACAAGAGCTGCAGGGCAAGCCATAATTTCAGAGAGTAAAAGAGAAAATGAAAGCTATAGCTGGTGTCTTCTCTAAGTTACATAGGTAGACTCATTTTAGTTTTCTGATTGTGCCTCTGAATATAATGTAAAAGGGGCTGGTAGCAAGATCTGTTTTACCACTTATGTAAAAAGCTCCTCTACAGAGAGCAAAGCATAAAGTGAGACTTCCAAAATTGCTTTTTATCACCAGAGCCATTGGCTAAATAGTTGAGGCCCCACAAGCAAACTTCTACATTGGCAATTTCCTTTCTAGCATCATTTTTCACAGTCATAAGTCATGTTATAAGAATTTTCTAATTGCTAACTGATGGTTCTTGTAAGGAAATATATGATAAATGTTACTATAATAATACCAAGACCTAACTGGTACTTGTGGCTGCCTTCTATGAAGTCATTCTTCCCCATTTAAACACATAAGAGTCTGCCTTACATCAGAATGAGACGTAACTATCCCGTTAAGTGTGGTTTTAAATCTTGAATCTAACAGCTAATGAAAGAAAAAAAAAATCTATGCCCAGAAAAGGGAAGAGGTTCATCTATCAAAATGCAACTAGTTCTAGAGACTGATTAACAAAGCGTGTGACTGGAACAATTACTGTTCTCTCATTGTCCCAAAGTACTAGTTAGACATAGAAAACACTCAACACACGCAAAATGTATAAGCAGGAATGAGGGCTTGGACAAGTTAGTTATAAACAGCATTTCATATGTTGTGAGGTGCAGGCAGTACATCAGCCCTAACAATATTATTGCGTTCCTCTGAACTCTGCTCTCACAGCTAAGCATTTGGAAGGCAGACCCAGAATAAAGATAGGCATTCACAAAGCCAACATTTTATATTGAGGACCCTTGGTTCCACTTTTAATGTGCTATAAACTAGGGGCTTCACTTTTTCATGAACTGTGTGCAAAAGCAGAGGCAATGACTGGAGGTTGACTGTTTGGATCTGTTTTATGGTTGCTGTGCCTATACAGTAATGTGATCTTGAAAAAGGTAAACAACAAAGAGTTTAGCAGTGAAAAATATGCCTAATATAAATACAGCCAAGTACATGGCAGTTCAGAATTTTAAAAATATGACTGTGGCATTAAATTTTCTGGTGGAATTAACAGAGGAACAGAATACAGCCTTTATGGCAATATATCTGAGACAGAAAAAGGAGATAATACATCTAACTCTATGGTCTATGTGGCATTCATATAAAGAAAAGCACAGTAGCTTTATTTAATTGAGAAAATGAATCAATTACAATGATGTTGCATCATCAAATTCTTGTGAAATAGAAGATATAAGTCACTGCATTGTGTAACTGTTAAAAAGTAATTGAGTATCTTAAGCATTTTGAATCAATTTCAGGTACTGGCACAGTTACCTTAATACAAAATTTATGAAGATGATTTCATATAATATGTTGCTATCAAAACTGTATAATAAAACCTGATAACGTCTCTCTTTAAAAACCTGGGCAAAACAGTATAGTTATAAGATTATAAAAAAAGACTTTGATATTGCTGTTTTTCTCTTTCTTTTAATGAAGAGCAAGCATAAATAGTACAGTTTTAAGTTGACTTAGACTAAGCTTTTAACCTGCAAAATAGGGCAAACTAGAGACTTTAAGACCTCAGTTCATGAGGAAGTTTCCTCCCCTCAGTTAATCTGATTCACACAACTCATATGTTTCTGGGGACAGTGTTTCATAATCCATTTCTGAATTCATTTCAAAACCTCTCACTTAGAATGTTTGCTGCATGTTCTCCTCAGAGAATGTTGTCATCCCCCTGACTCTTGGAAATTTGTGAAACACATTCTCTTTGATGTCAGAAATGGATTTCTGATTCTTTATTCATTACAAATAACTCCGTTGTTGAAGTAGATATATCTTACTAGGAATGTAGGGGTGGGGGGAGTATCAGTGTGTGCTTGAAAAAAAAATAAAAGCAAACTCCATAGATACCTCATGTCATAGGAGAGGTTATCCAGGCTTTTCAGTATTTTTTTAAAGGTAGTTTGGCTTGTTACTGAAATTCTTAACCACTTCCGGGTGGTGGTTACAGCTCCGCCTTCCCTTGTAATGTAAATCTTTACCTGCAGAATCTTGTCTGGAAATACTCATGGACTGGAGAAACCAGAAGAAGCAGTAATTCAGGACAACATCAAGCAGGGACTATCAACATAGACTAAGCCAGTCAACCTGGGACAGAGGTTTCTGAAAGTAGTGATTGGGGAGGAAGTGATGAAAAGCCAATAAGAGCAATGAGTGGGCGCCGTGTTCATTTGACAAATATATGGGAAAACACTTTTTAAAACACTCAGGCAGTAGGAAGAAGGGTGTGCTGATCAGCCACATGGATGCAAAAGAAATGCATAAACATAGCTGCAGCTCTTGAGAAACTCACAGTCTAGGTGAGAGGAACCAACATGTCAAAATGGATAATTTATCAACAATACCATACCAAGTATAAATGTATACAAATACAGTTGTTTTCAAATAACTCTATGATCATAGGCAGGTGTAATACAGATGCTGGAAGGAAAGGAGCTCTGGAGGAGCCCCAGCACCACCACACCCTGGCGCTGAGGCCTCAGGCCCGGACACTGTCCTCTAATAGGCCCAGCTTTCCCATCATAGAATAAAGATGATCATCCCTGCCAAACTCAGGGTGGTTGTGCAGATCAAATGAGTTTGTATATGGGAAAGAATGTTTTAAAACACCTTTAAAAACATATAAGGGATTATTACTAGTTTCCCTGTATTTTACCGGCTGGTTGGAGCCCAGTTATCTCAGAAAACAGTTGACCCATCAGTATTTGGTTCCTGAAAAGTTCTCTGTTAGAAAATGTAGTACCTGGAGTTTCATTTTCATTGAGTTTATAATAACTGTAAGCTTTATTTTTCCTGGATGGGGAGGCACTGAAGTGTTTAGTACTTTAATGACTAAGTGGATGTTTTATTAATTTTTATGTCACGTTTTAGTAGCTTTGTAAGAAATGCAGTTTATCAGTGTTAAATGTGTGAGCAGCCTGCCTTCAGAATGTTGATCAGAAATGCGCTCTTACTGGACTCTGCTTTTATTCCCTAAAAATCAGTGTGAAACTTCCATGAATTTGATTTTCCCAGAGAGCATTGCTGCCCTGGAAACAGGCAGAAGGAACTTTGGAAAAGGTGGAGTCGTTACCACACTCCTAAGTTAGGTGCAAATACTTCAACTACATAATTAAAGTTTTCCTCACAAAATAGGGGATTGTGAGCAGACACTGGCAGGAATCCAAAATTCTAATTTCTGACTATGATTTAATTTCAATTTTAAATAAATCGGTTTTTAATTTAAAAAGAGTGAGCTTCGTAACATTAGCAATGATTGCAACATTAAGCCCAGTGTTCACAATCTAGCAATATAAAACATTATTTATATCTGAATCGTAAACAGCCTTTTGAAATGGATTATGGTTTTTCTCCCTATTCTAATACAACCTGGAGGGTACTAAAAAGTGTTGTGTGAAATTAACATTCTGCTGACTTTCGCCTATAAATGAGAAGCGAGCTATTAACATTTGTGTATTTTCATTATGTAAATTGTGTTAACACATGCCCACAAATTGCCACCAGCAATGCAATAATTTTCTCTCAGTGATCATAATGTGTCCAAGTGAGTCATTTTGATTATGACATGCTAATTACATATTGCCTTTTTTCAGATTCAGAAAAACCAGGGATCTTTAATGGTAAGCTTTATGAGTTCAGAAAAAAATTCACTTTTCTTTTTCCTGATGGCTGCTTCCTTTGCATGCTTGAATGCCTTGTTTTAAACTTAGCAAATTGCATTTTGAAGAAAATGCAAACCTTTAACTGCCTGTATTAGATTAGGTACCATTAGAAATAATAGAACCTCCTGAGCATCAATGTTTTTATAAGAGTTTGCTGTTGTTGATTAATCTTGCTATATTTTATTGCATTAATGATTTTTTCTTTCCACTCCACTGTAAAGATATTGCATAGAGGCTAATACTTTTTCCTCTCTTCTTTTCCATTGCAGCCTCTCCAGCTTCTGCAGTGCATTGTTGATGAGGTGAGGCATCGTCTTATGTGCTTTCACTCCTAAAGTCATTCCTAATGGTGTGGAAAGCTTATATTTTGTTTCCTAATGAAGCACAATGCCCAACATCCTTGGAGCAAGTTGTGTTGTATGGCTCTGAGCTGTGTTACGTGAACTGGCCTTGTCCTGAATCCCACTCTTCTGATTCTGGCCAAGAAACCCTGCAAAAACAGACTATCCCGCAGGCTGGTCCTCAGGGGCATCAGATGCCCTAAAGACAAAACACAATAATATTAATTGACCCTCTCCCTGGCCAGATGGGGATGGAGCTGGAAATTAAAATGATATCATTTTTTTCTGCAACAGTTATTTAAAGTCATTCAGTAGGCAAGGGTCAGAGTTGAAGAGCAAGCATAAGCTGGATGAAATTTGCCTGCCTTGAGTTATTTACCCAAAGCATATCAGAGTGATAAAAGGGCTCAAAAACTCTAGGTCAACAGTTCAGCGTTAATTTCCTAATTAGGCATTTTTCTCAGAATATGTCCCTAACATCTTGTGTATTCTAGTAGCTGGAAACCTGTATTCTCACATTTTAATTGAGCTTACTTCTGATCATCCTTATTCATTGAATTCCACTGTTCCTTTGCCTTCATGGTGCTAATCTACCTGCCTTTCTCTCTCAATCGACTTTGTCTACTTCTTATTCTGACTTTAAATTCCTTTTCTGTAAACCATCAATCTTATAATACACAAGGCTTTCAAGAAACATTAACATTTTCTTTAAAAACTGAGATTTTTGGGGCTTGGGTTTGCCTACTAGCAATGTTTATTTTTTAAACTTTAATTTTATAATATTTAAAACAGTTGTAATTAGAGAGGGAAGGCAGTAAATGATTCAGATAGGAAAGTTTGAAAGAAAAAAATTGTAATTCATAATTATTCCTCTCAATTAAACATCTGCATAACCAGTTATGAAATTTGGGAGAAAAAATAAAGATCCTCCTAGGAAAAAAATAAACACACACACACATATCACAATAATAGTAAGAGTGGGGCTCTAACATCCTTAATGGTTGCATCAGTCAGTCCATATATCCCCTGCAAGCCATAATCCATGTTGATGTAAAAATGATGGCATCGTCCTGAAACAAATGGAGGCTCCATTATCTCAAATATCAGACAGACCTCCTGGATCTAATAGCTCATCAATATCCTCTGTTATCTTAGATTCCAAAAGTCTACTATCCCCATCAGAATCCTCCCAATTTAACTGGTTTTCCTGAGGTCCCCCTCCAGTTTTGCTTGAGGAAGTGTCTGGGGAAACTTGCCTACCCAGTTTCGTGCACAGCCTTCTGTGTTTCCTGGGCTCTACCGTTGGTCTGCCAGGCTCCTAGGCATCAGAACATCCAGGTAAAGGCATTCCTCACCAATACTATGTGTGTTTCTCATTTGAATGTTTTCTGCATCAAATAGATATTTTCATTCCTTATTTAAAGTAACAGTTATTGCTGTTCAATTTAAAATATCTTACTTGTTTAATTTGGGCAAAATCATGAGACTTTGAAATTACCATGGGGAGATGTTCTATTTAAGGGATGAAGATTGATGAAGAACAATAATGTGTAACTTAAATGATATATTTTTCTTCATAGCATTTCTTTCTTAGTCAAGAGAAAAATGTAACTTAGACATATATTCCTGTTTACTCTAAAACCATCTTCCTTGTGGAACCTTGGGAAATGAACATTGCCTTTGCTAAAACCAGGTTGATCTTGGAACTGAGCTGATATTCTGCAATAAAAGTATTAGGAAAGGATTGGCCAGATGACCTGCCTTAGACAAGATGAATCATAGTATCTCGGAAAGGAAGGATTGGTGGGGTCCTGTACTTACTGCACTTGTCCTATGTGTCTGTCAGAGTTCTCATTGCTGTGATGCAGTGTTCCTCATAGGGTGGACCAAGGACTGATTGCATCAGAATTACCTAAGGCTCTTGTTGTAATGCAAATTCCTGGGCCCAGATCGCTGAATTAGACTTTCTAGGGATCGTGCCTAGAATCTACTAGTTTCTCGGGTAACTCTCTGCACATTATAAGTTTGAAAACCACTTCTCAAACTTCCCTAACTGCTTGCCAGGGCTAAGTCTTCCCCTTTAGTTCCCACAGGGCAATTAGCTAGCTATCTTCATTTGCATCTGACTTTTAGACCTTTTATTTGTGAATGAATATGCCCAGTTGGGATTTGAGCCGTTTTACTGCTTGGGAGTGGGATTTACCCCGTTGTGAAGTGGGTGTCTGTTGCTAGTATATACTATTTCCTGTTAGAGAAAAGTCAGATCAAAAATTACTTCCCCTGAGGGAAGTTCAGACAAGATGGGTATATTTGGCGTCACATACAAAATAGCTATCGCAAAGCCCAGTGTAACATATTTTCTTATTATGTGGATTCAGCTTAACCTGTTATGGCCTGGCAAAGAGTGAAGATGTAGTAAAACACCACTAAGGTGGGCAAGAGCCAGTCCTGGAGTGGCCAAAGATGAATGTTAGAGCCACTCTGGGAGTCAGGAGGTGGAATCATGGAACAAAGCCAGAGTTAGCTACCAGATGTCCAAACAGAAGACACCAAAAACTAAATAGGAATAAGAACCATGACCATGAAACTCAGACCACAGATCAGGAACTGGGAGGGTGGCCAAAGTAACAGGAGAATTGAGCTCCAATCAGAAATCTTGGTGGTCCAAGTAAATTTTGGTGGGTGGCATTTCTCTGAATTGTCGCTGGCTAGCTCAGGTATAAGTGACAGCTTGAAGACATCATCTGGTGCCTCAGAGTTGCTTCTCAACAGAACTTCTTACCTTAAGGTCCTTATGTAATCAGGTCCTCCCTAAGTCCCTGAATACCTGCGTTGTAAAGTGCTTTGGTTCTTTATAAGTGATGTGTGTCTATGTGTACCTGAAGCCTTAGCCATCTGATATCTTTGGGGAATAAGTCGGCCCCTATTGTCTAGATAACTGAAATTTATGACTGTAAGCTCTGACAGCTATGAGAAATTTGCATTTTTAGAAAGAAATGTTTCTAACATCTATTTGTTCTTGGCAGCCTGTTGACGGAGTGTGGTGAATATCATTTAACCTTTTCTCAATGACTTAGTCCCTTGTTCTGAACATGGTACTGAACGTAAACTTTGATGTATTGATGCCCTCCAGGGCTGTAAAATTGTGTGGGGTTTACCTTATTCTTTCACTGAATTTTACCAACCATTTTGCCAGAGTGTTTGGCACTGACATTGATATTCTCGGGCCTCTTGAAGTGTATAGAGCCCTTTGCCCCCAGGCTAACATGCCTTACATGGCTGTACTGCTCTGCATAGTGCTTTTCCTATGCCCTCTTGTGATTGCCTCTGTTCTCTATGGGCACTCCTCATTCTTGTTGGTGGCTACCTTTTGTCCCAACAACCTGACCATCTGTCTTCGGTGTTTTTTGTTTGTTTGTTTGTTTGTTTTGTTTTGTTTTTGAGATGGAGTTTTGCTCTTGTTGCCCAGGCTGGAGTGGAGTGGCACAACCTCCGCTCACGGCAACCTCTGCCTTCTGGGTTCAAGCGATTCTCCTGTCCCAGCCTCCCGAGTAGCTGGGACTACAGGCACACGCCACCACACCTGGCCAATTTTTTGTATTATTAGTAGAGACGGGGTTTCACCATGTTGGCCAGGCTGTTCTCGAACTCCTGACCTCAAGTGATCCGCCTACCTTGGCCTCCCAAAGTGCTGATTTCATATGGTACTTTTTAGTTTTGCTAAGGTCACTATCAGGAGTACAAAGACTGAAGACAGGCTGGGCACGGTGGCTCACGCCTGTAATTCCAGCACTTTGGGAGGCCAAAGCGGGTGGATCACAAGGTCAGGGGTTCGAGGCCAGCCTAACCAACATGGTGAAACCCCATCTCTACTAAAAATACAAAAATGAGCCGGGTCGGGTGGCAGGCACCTGTAATCCCCACTATTCGGGAGGCTGAGGCAGGAGAATCACTTGAACCCAGGAGGTGGAGGTTGCAGTGAGCCAAGATAAGAGCACTGCACTCCAGCCTGGGTGACAGAGCAAGACACCCTCTCAAAAAAAAAAAAAAAAAAAAAGAAAGAAAGAAAGAAAGAAATGGAAAGACATTTTATGTTCATGAAGTGGGAGGCTTAATATTGTTACGATGGAAATACTCTCAAAATTGATCTACAGATTCAATGTAATCATGTTAAAATCCCAGTAGGCTTTTTTGCAGAAATGGATAAACTAATCCTAAAATTCCCATGGAAATACAAGGGACTCAGAATAGCCAAAACAATCATTGAAAAAAGAAAAAGAAAACAATGTTGCAAGATTTATACTTTCTGATTTCAAAACTTACTACAAAATTACACTGATCAAGATAGTATGGTAGTGGTATAGGATAGACATATGGAATAGAATTCAAAGTCCAGAAATAAACTTATATATGCATGGTCAGTTGTTTTCTGATGAGGATGCCAAGACCATTCTGTGGCAAAAGAATAGTCTTTTCAACAAATGGTGCTGGGACCACTGGATATCCATATGTATGTGAATAAATTTGGACCCCTACCTTGCATCATACACAAAAATTAACTCAAAAAATGGATCAAAGACTTAAATGTAAGAGTAAAAACTACAAAATTCTCAAAAGGAAACATAGATGTAAATCTCCATGACCTTAGGTTAGCAATGGTTTCTTAGCTATGACACCAAGAGCACAAGCAAACAAAAACAAAAGAAGGGCTTTATCAAAATCAAAAACTTTCGTGTGTCAAAGGACACTATCAAGACAGTGAAAAGACAACCCACAGAATGGGAGAAAATATTTGCAAATCATATATCTGATAAAGTCCTGGTATTCAGAATATATAAAGAGCTCTTACAACTCAATGATAAATAAAAAGACAAATAGCCAATTTAAAAATGGGGAGAGGATTTAAATAGACATTTCTCTGAAGAAGATAAACAAATGGTCAATAAGCACATGAAAATATGCTCAACAATTAATTAAGGAAATGCAAATCAAAACCACAATGAGAGACTACTTCATGCCCACTAGGATGGCTGTAATTTAAAAAAAAAGAAAAGAAAAACAGAAAATAACAATTGGTGACAAGAATGTGGGGAAATTGGAACCCACATAAATTGCTAGTGGGAATGTAAAATGGTTCCACAGTTGCTGTGGAATACAGCTTGGCCATTCATCAAAAAGCTAAAATAGAACAATTAAATGACCCAGCAGTTCCACCTCTAGGTATATATCCACGAGAATGGAAAACATATGTCCGCATAAAAACTTATACATGAACATTCATAGCGGCATTATTCATAATAGCCCAAACGTAGAAAGAATCCAGAAGTTCACATTGGACTATAAATAGGAATGAAGTACTGATAAATGCTGCAGTACGGATGTACCTTGAAAACATGCTAAATGAAAGAAACCAGACACAAAAAGCCACATATTCTATGAAATGTCCACAATAGGGAAGTCCATAGAGACAGGAAGTCAATGACTTAGTGATTGCCAGGGACTGGAGGGGAGAAGGGAATTGAGAATGACTGTCACAGGTACAAGGTTTCTTTTTAGGGTGGTAGAAATATTTTGGAACTGGGTTGTTACTTTAAAAGGGTGAATTTTATTTTTTGTGAATTTTATCTAAATTTTAAATGTCAAAGAGAAAAATAGAAAGCAAAGAGTTTCTCTGTGATGGCCTGTGTTTAGTTGCTTGGCTGGATAGGATGGGCTTCAGCAGAAGAAAAGAGAAGACACACTTAAACCACATTCCATTTCGTAGAAGACTACCACAGCTAGAAAAATTTGTATTTTTATTTACTTCAAGGGACATTTATTGAGCTCCTGCTTGGGCCGTGATCTCTGCCAGGTGCCGGGATAAATCCCTGTGCTGGATGACTTCATGATCTAGTGGAAGACAAACTCATGAATTAGATTTGATTCATTATGTTAAAAACTATAATAAAGCTATGTAAACAGTGCTGTGCAAGGTTGGATGATGTGGGAAGCTAACAAAGCATCAGAGAGGAGATGATACTTGAGCTGGGCTTTGGAAATACCTTGATATTCACAAAATGAAAGTGGGGAGAAGATTGTCCCAGCAGAGGGAGGGACACCACCATAGGTATCTAAGTGTGAGGCAGCTTTGAAGACTAATGGTTGGCCCATAGTGAAGCTAGAAAAAAATACAGGGAGCATCTCAAATGCATGCCAAAAAGCGTAGGTGTTACCCTGTAGCCAAGGGATATGCTTGGAAGGTTTGACATGTTGAAATCTGTATTTTTTTCTAAGACAGTTCTGTTAAGGTGGGTAGTAGGAGAAATGAGACTGAGGGAGAAGCTTAGAAGCTAGCTATTAAGTATTGATTGATTGATTGAGATGGAGTCTTGCTCTGTTTGCCCAGGCTAGAGTGTGCAGTGGCACAATCTTGGCTCACTGCAACCTCCGCCTCCTGGGTTCATGCAATCCTCCCACCTCAGCCTCCCAAGTAACTAGGATTACAGGTGTGCACCACCACGCCCAGCTAATTTTTTTGTGTGTTTTTAGTAGAGATGGGGTTTCACCATGTTGGCCAGGCTGGTCTCAAACTCCTGACCTCAAGTGATCGCCCGCCTCAGCCTCCCAAAGTGCTAAGATTACAGGTGTGAGCCACCACTCCCGGCTTTTAGAAGCTTTTTAGTAACATTGTTATAAAGTAGGCTCTTCCCTTATTTTTCTCCTCCCTTTCCCAGTCCTCCATTTTCTCATCCCCCTTTGTTCAGTGTCACCCTCTTCTAGAACAGAAATATTAGCTGCCCCTTAGTCTGCCTGACTCACATAGGTAGAAGTGTCTAGCTATGTGGTTAACCTCCATCCTCTTCACTGAGCATCCGGCCTGGGCTGGCATCAAACAGTGCCTCCTTCCACCACTGGTCATCTTCACTAGCATTTCTAGAAAGCATCAGGGGAGCCATGTCCAAGTGAAGAGTCCATGTGAGGCCTCTTGTGAGTCCAGATGTTTGGTGGGGTAGATGATTGTCCCTATTCATAATGATTCTTTTTAGGACCACCATAATGATGTGCATATGCCAGCCAGACAGATAAGTAAACAGTAGAGGCTGTCTTATGTCTTCATTAAGTTTTATGGTTAAATAGAGTCATAAGAACTTGCAGAAGACATAGACTTTTATAAGTGGGATTTTGTAATGATGAGCTGTTGAATTCAGGGCTTTTTGCCAAGAAAGTCTGTTTCCATCTTAAGCAAATCCACTTTAGTCCTTCTTATCATCAGGGACCCCAGGCCAGGCCCCACAGCAAGGATGCTCCTTCCTTGTCTTCTTGCTCATGACTCAATTGTCCACCCTCTTTCCATTGTCCTCCCCACATCCTCACTGTGGCATTCCCGTTGATCCCCATTTTTCAGCTACAAACCTAATGGAGAAAGCCAGCATCTCTCCCCCACACTAGGGCACGAAGGCCCTTTTCCTAGAGCTGTGGCTTGCCACAGTCCTATCTCTCTATTGGCCCAGAACCCTGGCATTGTTACAGTGCTCCTACAAGGGACACTGTGTTTTAAGTATCATATGCATTCCAAATGAACTCTAGGATAAACCACCTGTTCCTGATTGAAGGAGACTGCCCCTATATGGCAACATTTTCTCTCTCTCACCCTCTTCTTATGCTGCTTTCTTTGATCAAGAACAGGAAGAAAGAAATAAGAGACAAAGTAAAGATACACATAAGTTTTGAATACAGTTGTGCCTTGTGGAATGTGAAAGTTGTATTTTTCCCCAGCTTTACTGAGGTACAATTAACAAATAGAAAGTATATATAAGGTGTACAATGTGATGTTTTGATAAACATATACATTGTGAAGGGATTACCACAATCAAGCTAATATATCTAACCCCACACACAGTTACTGTGTGTGTGTGTGTGTGTGTGTGTGTGGTAACACTTACGATCTACTCCCTTGGCAAATTTTAAATATATAATACAGGATTATTAACTATACTCACCATGCTATATTTATCTTATAAAAGTAAGTTTGTCCCCTTTGACGAACACCTCCTCATTTCCCCCACCCTCCAAGCCCCTGGTAACTACTCTTCTACTTTGCTACTATGAGTTCAGCTATTTTAGATTCTACATATTAAGTGAGATCATGCAGTTTTTGTGTTTCTGTGTCTGACTTACTTCACTTAGCATATTCATCTGTCTGAACCTTCAGGTTCATATGCTGTTGCAAATGACAGGATTTCCTTTTTTAAGGCTGAATAAGATTCCATTTTGGTGTGTGTATCGATACCACATTTTCTTTATTCATCTATTGACTGATCCTTGGGTTGTCTTCCTATCTTGGCTATTGTGAATAATGCTGCAGTGAACATGGCAGTGCAGATATCTCTTCAGGATAGTGATTTATTTCCTTTAGATATACACCGAGAAGTTGGATTACTGAATCATAGTGTAGTTCTTTTTTTAGTTTTTTGAGGAACCTCCTCCATGCTGTTTTCCATAATGGCTGTACCAATTTACATTCCCATGAACAGTGTATAAGGGTTCCCTTTTCTCCACATCCTCACCATCCCTAGTTACCTTTTGACTTTTTTGTAATAGCCATCCTAACAAAATTTGAGGTGACATTTCATTGTGGTTTTTATTTGCATAAAAATAGTATTTCTAGAAGACATTTGCAAATCAGATTATGTCTTCCCATTGATTCAATAGTTGATTTTCACACATTTCTAAAAGCCCTTGACCCCTTTATGTTGCTCAAAAACCCAACCTATAAAATAGATGAACATGAAGCTATTTTGGTTTGGTCAGAGTATGGGAGATTTAGATCTCCACCCCCTTTCCCACACACCTGCATAAAAGAACTGAGAGTTCCATAGATTATAGTTTGAAAACTACTGATGATAGCCCAAACAGTCATTCTGTAAACCTGTGTTAATCCCAGAGCTTGGTACCGGGGATAGAGAATGAATAAGATGCTCTTTCCACCATTAAAGAGCAGCTACTCTAGTCAAGGAGGCAGACAAGTAAACAGTCATATATGCAGATCACTAAACTGCAGGTAATGTAAGTGATACGAGACTTGATGGCCTGGGCTCTCGGAGGACCACAGTGACTATCATTTTAACCACTCACATAAATGGGTATTTACGATATGGTATTTAATGATGTTTGTAGCCATATAAATTCTATAATTAAAGTGTGGCCAAGGTGCTGGGGAAACACAGAGGAGAGAACTCAGTGGAGGAGATGGGGGCTACCAGGGAAGCTCTGCAGAGGAGAGGAGACTGAAGGATAGCCAATAAGAGTTAGCCTTGGAGAGATCTGAGGCCCCTGCAGGGAGTTCAGTATGGCTGGGGTGTTTGGGCAAGTATTATGAGATATAAACCAAGGGCCACATTTTGAAGGATCTTTATACCCCATGCTTAGAGGTATTTGTAGGGGAGGGAGGATGGGGAGACTGAAAGAGTTTTAAGCAAGAGGTCAACATAGCCAGATTTGTGTTTTACACTGTGGCAGGGCTGTGGAAGATGGATTAGAAAGGACATTGAAGCTGTAGTTCTGATCAGAAATTGGAGGGGTTTAATCAGGACAGCCTTAGCATGTTTGAAGGGTATTTAGGAGATGGAGCTAACTGCATTTGGTAAATAACTAGATATAAGGAAGGGTAGGGAGGTAGGGTCAGGGATGAATCTCAGGGCTTGGGCAGTCAGGTGCATGGTGGTACTCTCCTGAGATGGGGCACACAGAAAGAGAGGCATTTTCAAGGGATGAGATGATTAGCATTCTGTTCTTGGGAGATCACCGAGCACCTCATTCAAAACTATATTAATTCCTGCTCCAGATTCAATTATGAGTTTAACAACTAGACTCTAAGTTCCTAGACATTTTATTTCTGTCTTCCTAGTACTGCACCTAACATCCTATAGGCTCTTGTAAATATTCATCAAATGACATTTATGCATAAATCTCAACACTTTTTTTTCAAGACCTCAGAAATACAAATCCAAAAAGTGACAGAGAATATATGATGAGGAGATACTTAGCTAATAGATATGGTTCTCTACCAGAATTCAGAAGTCTAAGCCTTAACCTTTGTGGTTTACACAGTGTTTCCTGTCACATTCTTTCCCCACAACACTCTATTTTACAGACAAGGAAACTGAGTGACAATCAAAGGGTAAGGTTCCTTACATTATACTATCACTGATTTGAAGAAAGTACAAAGTGACCACTGAACATTTTGGCATCAAAGGAAGAGGTTTTTTATAAAGCTGTGAAAGAAGACAACTTAGCATTGCAGACATGCTCAAAGGGCATACGTGTTTTGCAACTCAGTTCAGTTTTGCTGTCTATATGAATGACCGCACATCTTTCAGTTAATTGAATTCTATTCTGTGTATTCTGTTTAATTTGGCATGGAGGAGCGCGAATCCTTTTAGAAAGATTTCTATTGAAATACAATAAGTTTGGCTCTTAAATGTGTTATCTTAAAAAATTCATTCATGTAGAATCACTCATTCCTAGGCAGGGTGCCTGAGAAGCCACTGGGGTATGAAAATAGCCGGTGCTGGGGGGTGGGGGATGCTGATGGCGAGAATGATTGCCTAATAATACCTCCCAGAAATTCAAAAGCGGGGTTAGGCCAGGCACGGTGGCTCACGCCTGTAATCCTAGCACTTTGGGAGACCAAGGAAGGCAGATCACTTGAGCTCAGGAGTTCGAGACCAGACCTGGCAACATGGTGAGACCTGATCTCTACAAAAAAAACACAAAAATTAGCCAAGCATGGTGGCACGTGCCTGTAGTCCCAGCTACTCAGGAGGCTGAGGTGGGAGGATCTCTTGAACCTGGGAGGTGGAGGTTCCGGTGAGCCAAGATCACGCTACTGCACTCTAGCCTGGATGACAGAGCGAGACTGTGTCTCAAAAAAAAAAGAAAAGAAAAGAAAAGAAAAAATGGGATTAACCAACTTCAGAGGAAATAATATCCACTGATCTTTTACCTTAGAGACTTTACCATGACTCTGGCTTCTGAAGTTAGCAAGAAGTAAAAGGAACACCATCCCACTCCTATTCCCAGCATCCCAAGGATGGCCTGTTCCTGTCACAGCACATAACTGCGGGTGGTTAAAGGGAGACAGGACCTGCAGACCCACGGTGTCTGACTATAGTGATTAACTCCAACCACTCCCACAAACAGGTTTTTGTGATGTGGGATTTCATGGTGCATGCAGCTTGTATGAGTTAATGACTGAGGCATTAGAAACTCAGTAAGTTAATACAAGCATATGCACACAATGATCCTGTCCTTTCGGCGATATTGTCAACTAGACCTGTGTTTCAAAGTGTTGGGAATATATAGTTGAGATCCTGAAAACTGATATTCCTCTTTTATGTAAGGCAATCTTTAGAAATCTAATACCTTCTTTGAAAAGTCCAGTGTGTTTAAATTAATTCAGTTTGGCTGGTTTGAAAATTGAAAATAGGTTAGCATTAAGGGCAGGATTCCTTTAGTAATTACTTTTTCTATTGGTAATAACTGTTTCTTTAGAAATGACATTAACATTCTACCAAAACACAGCAGTAATCCAAAAGTTAATGTTCTGTTCATTTATAATTATATTTAATTCATATTTATGAGTTGTCAGAAGGGAGGAGTAAGAAAGAAGTGAATACAAAATGTTACAGAAGAAACAAGTTATAAGAAAATTTTTTCCTCATAGTCTGAAGGATGTACAAAGTCACTTGAAGTAAAAAAAAGTTTTTTTAAACACACAATTATATAAAATTAGATTTTATTAACTATTGCTGAAAAAAAATCTATATTTTTATTATTTCCAAGTGGCACTGAGTGAATTCAGCCAATAGACCTTATCCATTTCTTCTTTTTTACTAACCAAAATATTAACATAAACATCCCCATAATTTTGATTTAGTAAGTCAATTAGATTTGTGGGGATTTTTTAACCAGGAAAAATTCTGCATCTTTAGGCAGTCATTGAACAAGTAGCTTTGTGTTATTTCCTTTGAATTGTCCATGAAGCCTGATGTATTATTAATGAATTAATTTCTTGGTGGTGGAGGCCTGTGAATAGCGGTCTGTGAATGGGCAGTTGCCTGGTGGGGCCAGTTTTGGCTGCTGTCATTTAACATGTGTTGCTGTATTGTGAAGTCTTACCCAGCCATAGGACAATGCTCATTTAATCCACCATGATGGGACCTACACACCCTGAGCCCAAGTTGGATGCCAGGGTCAGTTACCCAGCAGCTTGGGCTGGGGGCACTGCTCTGCTTCACTGCCGAGTTGCTGTAATCGTTTTGCCGGCTGTTAATTTTCTCTAAACCAGGGAAAATGTGTATGTGAGCAGTACAAATGTTCTCAAAAGAGATTCCAAACTGGTCGGCTGGGGTGTTGCCTCCATTCCAGAATGGAGGCAGCATTCCAGGGAGTGTAAGTTCCTTCCTTCCTCCTGGAAATGGAAGCGTCTGGGCCCACGAGATCCCTGATGTTTTGAGGTCCAGAGTAGCAGATGGCATTATGATTTTCCAAATCCTGATGAACATTCTAACTGAACTTGTTCATTTCACAGTATGTAGTTCTATTTTTTTCATTTCCTCTTCTTCCCTCCCTCCCTCTTTCCCTTTGTTCCTCTCATAGTAACTAATTTTAAACTGGTGTAGTGTCTCCTTAAACCAGCTTTAAATTCCCTTCTGTCTGTCTATTTTATGAAACCAACTATAGCACAGTTTCACGTATAATTCTCAGCCTTTGAATTGCAGCTGAAGCAGCCTTTGAATTTGTTTAAAAATGTGTAAGCAAATACAGCCAACACTCATACACGCAGCCACTGGTAGTTCTGTTTCCCCCCTTATCTGTAGCTGGCAGTGCAGGTGGCAAATGGCAGTAATTATTTTAACTAACGGTCGAGTGAACATTCAGGAGGACATACAGTGTGGTGATGTGGACTTTGGATTTACAGTGAGTTCTCAGAGTCTGACTTGATAGTGTTATGGCTTGTTGGTTTTTCAGGACACGAACCTGCCAGGTTCTTGTACTTCAACAGTGTGTGGATGTGGTTCAGATGTTTCAATCTTAACTCTTTATCTATGAAAAGATCAATTTTTTTTCATTTAGGCACCTATTAAGGGTTTTTTTCTCTCCTAGATTTTTCTGTTTTGTTTTTAATATAATTTATGATCTACCTTTAAGAGTGCTTTTAATCAGCACTTCTGTAGAACCAGGTGAAATGCCAGTGTGTATATTAACATTATAATTTAGGTACTGGATCAAACATGTATAGCTGGACTTTTCCTGAGGAAAAAAGTTGACCTGACCAGTGTATGAAATTCAAACACTGTATAGGAACAAGGTAAAAGCACAGGTAGGAATTGCTGAATAATTACCTTTAGACCAGCCTGAGCAGGAGACTTCCCACGAGGGTGAGCTCATTTAATGGTTCCTAAAACTCAATCTTGTGGATGTCAGTGGTCATGCTTGATTATTTGCAGCAGTGTTTTATGAAAAGCAGTAGAAATGCATTGGGAGGCTGCAGAGAAAGAGGACAATAACGGGTTTTACTTTTGTAAATGAAATCCCTTCGGTATGAGACAAGTATGTTTTTTGCTGCTCTGCCTAAGCCACTGAAAAGGGAGATGTATGTGGATGTTAGTGTGTGAGTATGTGTGTACTGTTCATGTAGGCACCTCTAAAAAATGCTGTGCACTATGGCTGATGACCAACAAGAGACCTAAAATAAAAAGAGAAAAAAGATGCTCATTGGCTTTGGAAAGGAAGCAATTATAAATACAGTTTAAAAGATTAACCTATTTTCCATTTCTCCACTCACCTATTTTCAAGAAATGTAATAAAACACCAAGCTCTTTACCATATGTTTACAACATTTCTAAGTAAATATAAATCTTTTAAATGACAGACAAAAAAAAAAAAAAAAAAAACAAGCAGACTAAATGAAGAATCCATTTTGACATTAATGACAAAGATCGTTTCTATTCTCTTTTATCCCAATACTGAAGAACTTCCAAAACACATTTAGGAGAAAAAGAAAATAGGAAAAAAAATCTCTATAATCTCAAACTTCAGTTACCCAGAGACAGATTCCTTTAGACCTGTTTGTTTATATTTTGTTTTTTATAAGCCATCTGGTAGTGATGTTCACTTGGCTAACAGCTGGTTCTCCTTGATTAAAGGGTTTATGGGTAGGATGGGCCTTTCAGTGGCAAAAATTCAGGCCTTTACCCCGTGGTTCCAGGCCCATCTGAGACAAGTTAAATGAGCTGCTACTGTCAGCCCAGACCCAGTGGACAGAACGTCACACCAAAATGCCCACACATGTAATTTGTCACGCCTGGCAGCCCAGAGCATGGGGTGAGCCAGTGTGGAAATTGAATCATCTTTCACTTTCTCTGCTCAAGACTTGATGTGGAGTAGGATGAGTAAAAGGCGGGCTTTCTGTTCTGCAGCTGAGCGGAGTTAGAGGCTTTCTTCTCTGGTATGCCAAATGCCAGCCTTCCTAAGTTCAAAGCCTCGCTTTCACCCTGATGTTTTCCCTTGTAACACACCGAGAAGTAGGTCAGTTCTATCTGCATCATGAAATCAAAAATACACTTAGAGTCCAAATGCTGATTGTTCCTTCATGGAGTGGCCACATTTTAAAATAAACTCAATGTTTTAACAAGCATTGATTGAATTTGTACAAATCTGCTATGTAGTTATGGCTACTCACACTCTAAACGAGACTCATTCTCGGACCAGGAGCACCTATTCACCTCTTTCCCACCTTTCTCCTTCTGATAACATGTGACTGCTTTTTTCTCCCCTGTCTACATTCTGTTACAGCAGATATGTACATTGAGGACCTTTAAAATATTAAAATATAGCTGATTTCCCAGAATCTCACATTAGTTTGCACCTTGGACAGGTTGTTTTTGGTTTGAAGATTAGCTTCTATGGAGATCCTTAGAGGTGAGGGTCCAGTTTTTTTTCATTTTTTTGTTTTTTAGATTTTTTTTTTAAACAAACTCGATTTTCTCCCCAAGCAAGTACAGATTTGCCCTATGGGTTCTGCCAGTTGTGTCATAAAGATGCTACTCTAAGGCAGTGAACAGTGGAGGATCAGAAACCAATTTGGGGTCTGACAGGCAAAACGCTATCCTGCTGGGCATGAAGCCCCTAGAATTACAAATGACCTTTGATCCCAGCACTGAGGATAGAATGCAGTGATCCAATAGAGCTTTGCCAATTAGTATGAATCCCAGTGCCTAAGAGTAGACATTGTTGGGCCAGGGCAAAGGAACGTCAGACATGAATTAAAAGATTTACTTTTAAAATATAGAGTGTGACTCTCAATATTGGTCAGACTACAGGTGATTTTCTGGTGTTGAACACCTTTTGGCTTGGTGGCTTGACACCGTAAGTCTAGAAGTGGGCTATTAAAAAACAGTTACAGGGCTGGCCATATTTCATTTAACTTGCCATGCTGGTTTAATCCAACCACAGTACAGCTGACCTCAGAATTCACCAGTGCAGCCAACACCTTGAGATATTTGAGAGGTTGTCCCATCTTCCTTTGCTTTACCGCCAGTATGCATAAGGTTTGAAGGAATGTCTGTTTTGTATAAGGGGAAGGGAACAGGACCCAGACTACAACATTCAAGGTCCCTCCCACCCTCAGGTGCTGTCTGGGAGAGAGGAAAGAAGAAAGTAGGAGAGCAAAGAAGGTATCTCACACGCTGCAGACTCTTTTACTTTACGCCCCATGACCCTCGTTTGTGAACTCGCATCTGCCAGCCAAACTGAACCAAAACTTCAGTGCCCTCCTGTTTATCCTGAGTGCCCAGCTTTGGCAGTCTCACGTGGCCACTTCCTCCATCCTGCAGGGCTGGTTATTAGGGATGTACATCTTATCCCTCTGAACAATACACAAATTCTTTGAGGATATGGATTAAGTATCAGCCATTCCACAATGCCAGGCTCATTGCGTTCCACATGGTAGATGCCCACAAAAGCTGTTGAATGAATGAATGAATAATGAATGATTGTATCATTTTTACACAGTATTTTATGTTATGCCTTATCAGTGTCTGAATTAACCACCACATTATTGTCAGGTCCCCCTGTCACCTTTAATTATGAATTATAGGCAAAAATGTAGTCCTCAGGAATATTTTTTTAAGCAAAAGGCCCTTAACTTTTTTCCAGTTGAGTATTTATGCCAGCCTTCTCCCTTATACAAGCAGAGTTCTGCTAAGAATCTAGGCCTCATCTAATTGTTTAAAAATAGTCCCTATCCCTTACCTTTTCTTTTTAAACTTTCTATTTTGACGTAATTTTTAGATTTACATACAGTTGTAAGAAATAATACTGAGAGATCCTGTGTGCCTTTCACCCAGTTTCCCTCAACAGTAATATCTCGTAAGTATAGTACAGTATTGGCTGGGTGCAGTGGCTCATGCCTGTAATCCCAGCACTTTGGGAGGCTGAAGCCAATGGATCACGAGGTCAAGAGATGGAGATCATTCTGGCCAACATGGTGAAACCCCGTTTCTATTAAAAATTCAAAAATTAGCTGGGTGTGGTGGCGCACGCCTGTAGTCCCAGCTACTCGGGAGGCTAAGGCAGGAGAATCACTTGAACCCAGAAGGCAGAGGTTGCAGTGAGCTGAGATCGTGCCACTGCACTCCAGCCTGGTGACAGAGCGAGACTCCATCTAATAAAATTTTTTTTAAAAAGTATAGTACAATATCTATACTGTAGATAGAAAATTGTCATAGATACAAGACACAAACCACTGATCTTATTCAGATTTTACCAGTTTTACATGCACTTGTATGGGGGCGGGGAGTTGCGGGGTGGAGGGTAGATTAATGACACAGATTATTCTAAAGCCAAGATACATTATAGTTTCAAAAAAAGAATATTCCTTGAATATTAAAAGCATTTTTCTCATTGATGTTTTCTGTATTTGGAGTGTCCAGCTTACCTGCCTGCTCTCAAGGTCACTAAATGTATTTATTGGCACACTTACTCTGTAAGTGAACTAGTAGCAGCTGTGGTTGGAATTGGACCTCTTCCTGCCTTGTCTCCTCCACCAGCTCTTTGAGTGTGCAGGTACAGACACACACACACATTTTCTGCTACTTGCCTTTTTTTATGCCTGAGTACCTTGCTGACAAGTGCTAATAACAAAATACCCAGAGAGAGTCCAGTTGAAGTTAACATACATTAAGCATTCTGAACTTGTCCTTTTGCTCATAGATTGTGCATAATTAATAATTAAACAGTTTCAGTTGTAATGGCTTGACCTTCTTGAACCGTTCATTATTCACAAGGCAAAGGCATCACTCAAACTTTTTCCTATTGTCCTTCACTGTTCTCTAGCATGCTGCGTGCTTGTGTTCCAGTTGTTTAGCAAAAGGGGCTGACCAGGTAGTTACTGAAACCTCTGAGGCTTGGAAACTGTCCTCCTCGATGACCAGAATTGCTTACTAAAATGGTTTATGGCAGCTGTTTTTACATAACAGTTGCCTGCTTGATAACAAGACCCAGCTTGTGTCCCTTCAGCAGAACTCCAAAGTTGATTTGAGACTAGACTCTCCGATTGAGGCTTTTGGTTAAGGTTGTGTCCACTGCTTCGTTCTTTACCTCCGTGCTTAGAAGTTCAATGGAAAAGCATCTGGAAGAAAAGCCCTTAAGGTGAGGTATGGCACCCAAGGTCTTAAAGAGAGTGACTTTCATTAACAATTTAGAGTCAGTGTCAGCCAGTACTGAGAATTCAGTGTAACTGCTTCTTCAGCCCACATTTATATTTTTGAAATATATTTCTCCATCTTGCCAGAACCCATATTTCATAGAGGGCATTTTTGGGAAGTAGCAGCAACTGCTTTACTAGAGTCTCTGAACTCCTCGGGATGACTAGATACTTTCCCTTCCTGTGAGCTACAGTGAAACTGGAGCGCAAATTTACTGTATGCCTCCCTCCTCACAGATTTGAATTAGATAACAAAATAGGCAGGTTCTTGGAGATCTTTCACATCCTGATCAAAACTAACTTTGTAATTTTATTTGCTTTAAAAAGAGAAAAGTGTACTGTCAAGTCCTGCAGTGCAGAGAACACTCTCAGGTATATTCCTTTGCTTTCCTTTGGAGTTAACAGCTTGCATACTTCTGTGGAGTTGGAGGCTCTCAGAAAACGCCTTTGCCCAGTGTTTATGTGTGGCATTCTCACCATCCCCCTACCACTCAGTCTTCTGCATCTCAGAAAATTCTCCCTTGAGTGATGCAGGAGACTTGGATTTTAAAACAAAAATAAATATCTGGCATTGTGCATGTGAGATTAGAATTTCCCCCATATCTTTAATGAGTGATTCTTTCCAGGGACCACTGAGATGAGAATCTGCTGGCTGTGGTTCTGCAAAGTCGACTTGGGCTGGCATTTTCAGAAGGAAAATAAATTATTCATGGGTACCACTCAGTGTTCCTTAGTTTTATAATATGAGGAACTTAACAGGCTACAATATCAGGTCTTAAATAAAATTAACTACCCATGCAAGATGTCACATTTCCTCATTTTGTTTCTCATCCGTTTTTAAATGGCCTCTTCATCAAGTTGCTAGTCTGTAATTCATTAATTTACTTTTGATATCATACTTTGAGAAGAGGCCCACATTAGCATCATGTTTTATACCAGATCTTTATAGAAAGCCAGTCCAGAATTTTAACCATCTTGGTAAATATTGAACGACATTAAGATAGCAGGCTTTTATTTTCCTAAATATTGCATTTTACAGCAACTACTACTCAGATACTTTCAGTACTACACCCTCAAAAAAAATCCATGAAGCGATGACTTAGAGAAGCTTCCTCACTGATCAGAGTCCATCATTTTTACACCTCAGACTTTGAACTATCTTTTTA
The DNA here is from genome assembly GCF_028858775.2 of Pan troglodytes. Taxonomy (NCBI): domain Eukaryota; kingdom Metazoa; phylum Chordata; class Mammalia; order Primates; family Hominidae; genus Pan; species Pan troglodytes. The sequence continues at coordinate 59,762,546 of NC_072414.2, forward strand.
CTAATGGTTTTTGAGACAGTAAAATGTCATTTCTTGAACTGGGCCTTGTAGAATCTTACAGGCTTGGTGATATATATGGCTTTCCTGAAACAGGCTGCAGCTGAAATTGATATCATGTTTTATTTTTGCTCTTCAAACCGATGGGACTTCTGTGGCCATTTTATATACCTTTATTGAGGACTTGTCATGCTATTTCGTGTCTTGTTTCTTTTGAGTGGACTGTTTGATCAGCCACCCATCCACCCCCGTTTTTCATGTCGTCTCTGTGTAATGCCTGCATGTAATCCTTTGAACTTGGCAAGATTTTATTTCACTCCCATTTTTCCTTTGTTTTCTTTTCCTCTTAACCTTTCTCTACTGATGAGAATTTTAATTTTAGAATTGCTAACCATCCCTTCTTCTGGATGAATAGATTAAATTTAAAGAAGACAGATATGCAAAAACCAAGAAACATTTTGTTCATGTTTCTTTTCTTGTAGCCTCTTTGGGGTTTTTTGTTGTCTGTTTTTTGTTGTTTTTGTTTGTTTTTTGGCTGCCTTGACCCCCTTAGTTCCTTTTGATTTAATTGTATTTTCCAGCACTTTCCAATTGTTTGAATTGGAAACAAAGCCTTAATAAGAGTTCTAGTTAATTTTCTGTCTTGTAATTACCGATCTCATTTTTCTGATAATTGGCCACAGCAATTATATGTATATTTACTAATCACATAGGAGGCTGTGCAATTGTATCTATCTGCCACCATTGATAATGACACGCATATTGCAGAGGTGCTTTTATCATCTTCTTTTTTCCACTACATCAAAGCTATTTCCTCTCGTTCTCAATAATGAATACATGCATGCATTTGACACAGTTGTGTGCTAGAGAAATTGTTTGGCTCCCACCAAATGCTGCATGCTCTGAGTTTCTTGCCTGCAGCGCTGGAAGGTTGTATGTAATGATATATTGCTCATCCAAATGGCCAAAGCACTCCAAAGCACAGTGAGATTAAAATAAGTCATTCCTTTGTTAATTTAAATAGGTGCATGTATCATACTTTGCAGGGCACTTTGTGTAGGGATGTCAGGGAGGAAAAAAGCCGCCGAAAGGTATTTTTAATAGCAAATGAGAATAGATGAGAATGGAGTCATTTGCAGCTGCCTACTTTATGTGGCTCTCTTGTTCCAACTGTAGGTCTAATGAGATGACTGTTAAAGTACTCTGCAGTGTAATTTCATTACATCCTGAGCTGTTACACTATAAACACAGTGGTGCTCTCTGTCATTCTTGGAAAAACTCCTAAATTCTTAAAGCCTTCCTTTGCAAATGGTAATGGGGTTTGCTCTTTGTATTATGTGGTGGTGATGGTTTGTTGCTGTGTAGTTTTCTGCTTTTTTGACTGACTCCCACCTCCATCCTAGTTTTGGTTGGTGGTCAAGTTGGGAGTTTTTCATTGTATCCTTAATTCACTGGCTTTCTCATATGAGGAGTCTGCCTAGACTGGCAAATAGGCTGAAATTCCTTTTCAGGAAACAACTTCCCCTATAAAAGCCTTTCTATTAAAGTAAAAAAAAAAAATTTGATCCAAATTATTCTGTTAGGGGCAAACAGTAAAGAGCAGTTGAATATACAAATAAATGTAAATAAAAAGGAAAGTGTAAATAAATAGCAAATCCAGTAAAAGAAACAAAGGTCAACACAAGAATAATTTCACAGCTCTTTGTTAATTACAAGACCATTTGTGTGTTACTTAAATAATCATTAGTTTCTCATTTACACTTTCCCTACCTTCTCTCCTACCCTGTGGCTATCATTGTCCTTTTTTCACCTCCCCTCTCTCTCAGCTCTCATGTTTCTCACCATTGTAAAATATGTGTGGCTTTAAATTTGGCATCTTTACCTAAATGTGTGGAATAAGGTAAAGACAGTCTTTTTAATTGGGTGAGGCCTTATTCTCATTGTATTCATCTTTATACTCATCCTTCACATGGGTGGGTGGGGAATATAAAGAAAGAGAAGGAACTGTTGTGACTTTTGGTGACATGTTTTTCCTCCATCACAGGATTCGCCCGTCCTTCCAGTTGGAGAGTTCTCGGAGCCATTTGTACATTTCATCACTCAGTGGTGAGCCCGTTTACAAACATGCCATGCCCTCAATGTAAATGATACATGCCATTAACTCGGCAGCTCCGTGAGACCTTATGGCTCTCCCTGCTTCCTTTTGGAGACAGGAGGGACTTCGGGGCCTTGGGCAGATGGGGCAGCAAAGCTGAAGAAATTGTTTAAATTATGTAAACGTTATTTACACAAAGGGTCATAAGCATACTTCAGAGCCTTTTTCCTGATTTAATAAACTGCTGAAAGTCATGATACTTCTTTAAGCACAAATACTGTTGCCATCCTTTTTTAAAAAAAGAAATACACAATTTTATAACCCCTATTGAACGGATGTATGAAGCTTATTTTTATTAATGTAACCTCAAGTTACCCATAAAACTGTCTGTCACTTAGTGGAAGCAGCATAGTTTATTAATTCATCGGATTTTCAGTAAATAACTTTTATCTTTGGTTGTATTTTAAATACAATACTGGGGTCCCATTTCAATGAATTTTGACATTTGGAAGACTATGAAAACAGTTCAGCCCACTTTAACCCTTAAAGAACTGAGAGGAGCCACAGGGGCCCTCAGAGCCTCTAGGCAATTCCTTGTCATTTTATATCTGAAGAAACAAGCATTTTACTGCCAAGGGTTCTTTGCCAGCCTTCTGCCTTTTTCCTCCTAGCAGAATGCAGATGTCTTTTATTACCCGTTTCACCATCATTCCCCTCTTCCCTCGTCCTGCAGGACTCATGTGGCCTTGGGAGGCCCAGGTATTCCTCTGCCCTCTCCCTCACTCCAGCACAGAGAATTACCTAGGAGAGAGGAGGAATTCAGGAACATAGGAATCATTGTCCTCAAAGCAGGAGAGAAAACCAACCGCAACTCCTTCTTAACTATGTTGGTCTTCTTTCCCTCCTTCACCAAAGTCCAGAGTCATGTCCACTGGTGGAAAATGAATGGGCAGACCCTACCAGAAGAAACCCTTGGTTCTGTGGTGTGGCAAAGTAATGTTATCAGGATTCTTGCTAACCAAAATCGTTGTGTGCCATCCCCTTCCCCTCCCACTATGATCTGTCCGATGATTATGCTAAAGGGAAACCAAGAAATATTCCTTAATATAAATGTCAAGCTTTATCACCTTTTTGACTAAGTGTAACATGTTACCTCTTAATAAAAATGTCTCATGCAGTTTATATTCCATAGAAAATATATGTGAGGAAGAAATTTTTCTCCCCAATTAAAAAAATTTTATTAACACTGTTTCTATTTATTTAAAATACTTATATAATATTGTGTAGCTTTTAAAAACTATTTTTACTCTGAAAACATTTTATTTCCAAAGCATGCCATGTCGGAAAAAAGCGTACATGTTGATTAAACACTGGAATCCTGAGCTGTTTTGAAGCTCCTTAATGATGTTAGAACCATTACCCAGAAATGTATATCCCTCTTAATTTCCTTTACATGGAATTCTTAAAACACATGGTAATGTGTACCATGTGTTTTACACATGGTAATGCCTCATTTTGAAATGCAAAAATTGAAACACAAACCATGCGATTCCTCTACTGCCTGGAGCGCCTGGTTTGGGCATCACCCTCTCTGCTCCGGAGGAGATGTTGGATTTGTGACAGGATCCCAGTGCTAATCTTATCTCGCTGTGTGGTCTGAGACCAACCTGGGGGTGGGGCTGGTCTGAGCAGCAGGGAGAAAAGTGGATAAGGCTTCACCTCCCTCCTGTCCAAAAAATTAATCAGCTGTTATTTAAAAGTTTTATGGAGACAGAGGGAGGGATAACCTGCATTCAGATTTCCACAGATGTCAAGCCAAAACAGAAATGATAGTGGGTAATAGCCTTGTTTTCCCAAGAGATACAGCTACTTTGGAATGTCAGATTAGGACTGTTACCAACTCCACTGGCGAGACAGCTTGAATTAGTTGCTAATGGATGCAGTGTTTGAGAGGTGCATATGGTTATTTATAGGGAAGGCAAATGTCCTCGATGTCATTAATGGTTCATAACTCCGATTCTTGTTTACCAAATGATCATTAAATCTATTTTAAAAAAAGTATTGTCAGCAAATGCAGAGATTATAAGAAGAGTTTTCTTCTTGCTTGTTAGAAGAGTGCCTTATAAAGAAAAAAGCATCCGTGTGATTTTTCCAAGTGATAGAAGCAGCAATCTCTTTTCATGACTATCCCATGGACACTCTGAGTTTAGAACAAATACAGCCATCAAGTAGGCAGCTGCCCACTGTCACCTCCATCCCATGTGTGAGTGCTTCATCACATAGCTAAGTACATGTTACAGCTACTAATTATATCTATTGCATGGAAGACAAGAAATATTTTGCATGAAGAATGTGATTCTTTAAGCAGCTTAAACAAATTTAGCTGTCCCACAGCGGTTTAATGAATTATCAACTTGCCTTGTTGCCAAAACAAATGCAAGTCAAGATAATCTATAGCAACACACTTCTAATTTTGTAGCATTAACTAGATTCCTGACTAGGAATCTAGTCAGGAATATAATATAATATAATATATTATATTTATTATATATTATATATAATATAATATAATATAAAATACAAGAAGTATTTTATATACTTCTTGTCATTCGGAGTAACAGTGAAAGAATGAGATGTATTCTCATTTGACTCTACAGTCATGTTTCTTTCCTTACTGTCTTATCCCAATTACCAAAAAAAAAAAAGTATATTCTCTAAATATAAGTTTGAAATAAATTGATAATTGAGTCAATAAGAGAATATTGCTGCTTTTTTCACATTAGCTTCAAAAGTAGAATTAGGATACATTTAATTTAAATTCATTATTTGTGTTGCAAAATATTTTTTAAGTGAAAAAGTAAGAAAAAGCTTTTTGTTTCTTACTCATAATGTCCCCCAGAAATCTGACTAAGTAAAGACCAAAATAAAAGAAAGGGAATATACGTTAATACTTTGGCCAAGAATTGAACATGATGTATTTTGAAAACATTCAAATTCCAGTACAAATAGCCATTGGTAGAAATTATAGCAAAAATATACAAATGACACAGATAACATAAGGGGTTTTTTTCTCTCCACTATAGTATGCGAAAACAGCCAAAAGAAAGGCCAGCACCTGAAGAATTGATGGTAAGTGAATGTTTTTAGTTACATTAGAATTCTCAGTTATATATTTATGTTTAACATTCTGTTTAAAAGTCCAGAATGGAATTTGAAACAGCCATAGGCTCTGAAAAGGCAACATTATTTACTTCATTTGGGTAGATGTTTTTGAAGCTCATATCCTCAGATAATAGTGTTTACTTTTTAAAAACCCACCACCTTTTTGAAAGTTAATGCAGAGCTCTTTTCATTTGCCTCATCAAGGGTCACAAACTTAATGTAGGTTACTCTTTATCCTCATTTGCTATTAAACCTTTTAGAATTCAGAGGATTGGTAACAGAAGATCATCAGTGCAATAAGTTTTTAGTGCAATTCTGCAGAAAATTTCTGAATGGCATGGAGCCCTCTTAGATTCATGTAGAATGAAATTAAACTGGCTGCAAAAGATCAAGTTAATGTGAATCTTTGGTCTTTCCTCAGAAAGAGACAGCTACAAGGCTGCGAGTGCTGTGTTCTCAGCTCCAAGGCAGCTTTCTTTGATTGCAAATGACAGTTTTTAGTCAAGCAGGGAGAGGAACAGAGATGCTCCCTAACAATTCCCAAATGGTCATTTGTTTAGTGCAGATTGTTGATTTGACAGTGCACAAGCTGTTAGAATAACGTTAGGATCGAGCATTAGTAAATAATAATTATAGTCTGTTCTTTCTAATGTTTTGCATACCATTCCCTGCCTTTAGATTACTACAGTCAGAGCAAATTCCTACCAATTTTCTTTCACCTTCTTTAAACAATATGCATTTTACAGATACCAGTTTAGAGGTTTTCGTCCTTTGTATTCCAACCTAATAAACAGTTTCAGTGCCCCAACTTCTTTATAATATGGATTTCATGCTCGAATATAAGATAACAGTACGTTTCCTTTTTGCATCATGAATGCTTTTCAGGAAGGTACTTTCCTCCTTCATGTTCCCTGGAGCAAAATCTCAGTTTTCAGGGTAGTTTCAAGTTAAAGATCACCCCTAAAAACCTCTGCAATTTATAACTCTGCAGGTTTCATGTCTAGAATAAACTGGTCTCTTTTTTTGGTCTCTGTGATGGTTGGGAAATTATTGCAGTTAGTCACATTTGAGAAAACTTGGAACAGGTTCTAGAGATGGAGACCCATTTACCTTGTGCATTATTATGCTATGGCTGGATAGCTCAGCTATTAAAACAAAGGAATAGGGTTTCATAAAACAGATATTTGTTTGTAAATGCATGTTTCAATGCTGCAATGAGTTGGCCACTTATAAATAAAACATCTGCAGATCACACATACGCCCATAAATGTATATGGATGTATATGTTGGTAAGGAACACCACTCCAGGGTGGCACATCATAAAGACAAGGCTAAAGGGTGAGTACTTTCAGTGCCTTGAAAGCAAGTGATGTGTGTGTGTGTATGTGTGTGTGTGTGTGTGTGTGAGAGAGAGAACATAGGTATTTAGATATATCTCTTTACAACTCTATACCCTGTTGTGTGCTGTCCCACATTTTAAATTAATAAATATCAATAAATCAATAAAATACAATGAAAAATGTAGTCACAGGAAGCACCATTCCATACTTAATTTAACATTATTTCTAGTGCTGCTCACTGTTTGATTTTAAATGAATGCCTTCCCAGAGGTATAGCAGTGGTGAGGCACCACTGCTTTGGCAGGGCTCAGTGAGGAGGCAGGGAACAATAGACTATATGTGAAGCTGCTGTGGTCAGAGAGTGAGCCCTGCCTGGACTTTGGGCAAAAGATTGGGCCCAATAGGGGATGGGAAAGAAAGTGGGTTTTCCTTTATCTTAAGGAACTTAAGCCACATCCTAGGGGCCCAATCTAAAGGAACCAGCCTCTTTATTCCTTCCAGCATATTAATGGCTTTAATTTTTCCTTTTCTCTCCCCGCCTACAACCTATTTGATGGTGCTCCCGTCTGGAAGCCGAGAGACTCCTCTGGAATGCATGAACTATAGAGCCCATTTGTCACCTGGGTGGGGGCCTGTGCCTTTCACAAAAAGAGCAGTTTATCTCCCAAGCATGGTAACTCCAGCCAGCAGGGTACCAGCATGGGCTGCATGGGCCGCTTCAAATGTGAGGCCTGCAGGATTGTCAAGGTTTCCCCGTAGGCCTCCGTTTCCAAATCAAAGAAAGAAAATTAGAGATGGGCAGCTGGAAATACTGGAAGTTATAGATTCACTATTTGGGAACTCTTATATGAACTCCAGGTGTGACCTTGACCAGTGAACAAAGCCAAGTCTCAGCCTAAGTAAATCAGAATGTAGGACTGGTGGGCTAGATCACCCTTACTCCTGGGTCTGGGCCATGCGGAGTGGGCACTTAGGTGGTGAGGTCACTGTTTATACCAGAATACCCCTTATCGAATCATAAAATCATCATCTTGGCAGTTTTTGACCATGTCAGTCTTAAAGATTAATGTAAAACTCAATGTTAGACTTTGGAGACCATTAAAATATCAGTGTTAGAACTCATTTAGTTGTTTAGATATTTTATCCCCTCTACTTTGTATGGTTGTTCTTATGATGGTTTTCGGTCTTTATATCCTAAGTGGAAGTATTTTAAAGTTGGACCAAGAAATTCCTTTAATGCTTACATTTTGGGGAGGCCAGGATACGTTTCAGCTGCTGTGGTTTTCTGGCATGTAGCCATTAAGCTACATCAGAAGTTCTCTCAAAAGGTTTATCAGCATCTGCATCATCCTAAGAGATTTCAGACCCCATTAAATAATTGAATTTGTTAGTTGATATACCATTGTGCACAGTCTTGTTCTAGACTCAGCAGAAGATATAAAGTAGAGGAAGCCACACAGATAACCTTTTGGAGCTATAGCAAGTATACAAATAACTAGAATGAAGTAACTAGTGTAAAAGAACTGCAGGGTTCTGTGGAGATCCATTTGGGGAAATGAGGAAAAACTGGGTAGAGAAGGTAGCATTTGAAAAGGGCCTTTGGAGGATGAAGTGAATTTTAATAGAGAGCTTTGAAGGGGCCATTCCAGGCAAAGGAAACAGGATGGGCAAAGCATGAGTGTATCTCGGTTTCAGACATTTTCAGAGCAATGTGAAGCCTCTAGTGCCTGCTGGAACAGAAACCTCTTCAACATTGACCTGGTGGAGTTCAAACAGGCAACATATTCACCACCAGCTGGGCAATCTCTTAAGACATTCCACTTCTATACAAGGAACCCTGGGAATACCACACTTATCCACATGGATCTTTTTTCTTGAGTGAATTCTCTTGAATGGTCTCCCGTTCATGTATAGGGAGGTCCCTCATCCTTGGGAAAGGTGTGACTTTCAATTCTTTAAGAGCCTATTGCAGAAATCAGGAGTCAGCTTTAAACCCTGCTTTAAAGGTAAACTAAGCGTGCAGGCAGCCAAGAACATTCAGCATACCGACAGATGACAGGTAGAACCCCACCCCCACCCCCACCTCCACTTCTGCCTCCAATTCTTTTCCTGGATAATGATTCCATTATTAAATAATCTGCTTTTAAATCACGCTGCTGCAACTCCCAGGAAAGACCTGTGTCAGTGCTGCCCCAGCTCTGTGAACTGGGACCAACAAACTTAGGGACAAATTTTCAGACAGTAGAGACCCTGAGGAGGTAGCAGACAGAATGTCCAGCAGGCCTTCAGAAAAATGCAGGGATTCCATGGCTTATGTGGGAAAAAGCCAGCCCCTTGCCAGTCAGAAAGGATTGGTGGGACTGCAGCAAGAGGGGAGACAGCGACAATGCAAAGATGGTAGAGAAATTTCCCTTAAATGTCAATAATCAAATTGAAGGATGCAAAAACATAAAAATCAGACCCTTAAATTCAGGGACAAAGACAACCTAAGATGAGAGCATTAAGATGGGGGTTCAGGTTGGTTTTGCTGTTCAATTTCTGTGTTTAAATATTTTTAAATAAAAGGGGTATGTGAGATATTACTGTATAGACCATTTGCTTCTCTAAACCACAAGGAATTCCTTCTGAGGAATTAATCATCCTTCAGAGTTATTTGGTAGCTAAGGTCAGGATGTGACTTAGCAGGGAGAACCTCCATCACATCCCTTCCCTGTGTAACCTCAGCCAACTCCCCATCCCCTCTCCACTTCAGTGTCTTTATCTGCAAAACCGAGGGGGCAGCCCTTGACCAATGGTCTGTGACTTGAGGAAGTCAGAACCCCAGAAATTACATCCGAAGTTATCTATGCATGTGGAGATGTGCCTTTTCATCCAAAAAGAGGAATTCATGACTGCTACATTTTTCAAAGGGGACCCTGACCCTCAATGATTGTTAAGCTCCCTTGCTTCTGTCCTTTAGAGTTACTTGGCCAGGAGCTGACTGTAGGGAGGGAAGTGTTCACTCAGCGGGAGAGTGCTTGCTTGAGGGTGGGGTGGGGTGCTTTCTATGGGGTTCAGCAGGGCTTTGCACCAGCTGTCAGGCAGCCCTTTAACTTCCCTGCCTAGCCTGATTGTGGGCCTTAACTTGAACGGGGAAGGTGTGGGCTGTGGGCCCCCACACAGTTACAATTTGGGCTCAGAGTACGGTAGATCTTTCTATGCATTTAGAGTGTTTCCAGAAGCTTTCAGTGTCTAAGCTCTATTTAATGGAATCTATGCATAGTAAGTAATCAGGTCAGAAGAAGCAGCATCCCGGTTTGAGATCAATCGCTGGCTAATACTTTATCTAGGCCACTTTATTATCTCATGCTGATCTGATTCCCATTCTCCCCCTCCTTTGTAGCATGCACTTCGGCTGTGGTAAAAGTACGTATCACATACATATTAAAAACATATACCCATTCTATCTGTATGTAAATGCGTGAGGCACAGCTGGATATTGCAGAGGAGTTTGATTTACTAATAGTTATTATCTGTTCTAGCTGTTCAGTGGCAGCGAGAATTTCAGAGAAACAAGCTGGCGAAGAAATTGTCTTTATGCTGTTACTATACTGCTTTAGTGATTGTTTAAAAACATGGGTTTTCTCCTTAGGTTCTAGTAATGCCTGTTATTTTGTGCATCTCCTTGTACATTCCAGAGTAGGACATCCTTTAAAGGCGTTTAGCATTTCCTCAGGTTTGGTTTTCAATTCAGGCACCTAAAAAGAAACACAGGATGCAGTTTGCAATTGAAATTTGACATTTTGCTTAGACAGCAAGTAAATAGTGGCATTAGAAATACAACAAGTTGGCATGGGTCCTAGAAGGCGGGGTATCAGTTAAAATCAGAATAGTGCTCTTGGATTTTTTTCCTTCATGTCATCCCAGCAGCTGCAAACTTGAAGGCATCTCATTTCTCAGCTAAGGCTTTATGTATAAGAGGTGGTAATGTTTGGGGGCTAATAAACACCAAACTGCTCTAGAAAAATCTGTTTAAACATTTAATTACTTACTAAGAGATGTTAACTTGTTTAACTCCTCTAAATTAAATTGTCACTGGTAGCTTTTCTGCTTTTCCAAACCTGATTGTAATTACATTTTCAGATAGTATGGTTGGTTGTTCTCTCAATTAATCAAGGTATATGATAAATTGCACATCTGCGTGGTCCCTTTAAAAATCAGGGTAACCATGATGTTAGATTTTTGTCTCTCCAACACTCAAATTCCAGTGTGACTTTGGGCTTCACACCAAATGGCTTTGTTTCATTGTTAGACCCAAATCTTCTGATCACTGTGAAAGACAAAATGCACTGGACAATTAAGAAGATGATTTTATTTAGGGCTATTGCAGTAGGGAGAGTGTTTATTAATGAGGAATGGCTCAAAGAAAAGGGAGGGTTCTGAGGTCTTATGAAGGCAGGTAAACAAGGGGGTCACCAGCAAGTCTTAGAGAAGTCACGAGGAAAGATGGGAAAGGATCTTACCTCTGTGAGAGCAGGGTGATCCTTTGCGGTTAGCAGAAGGGTAGGGGGATTTCTTACCTGTTACTGTTTACTAGAAGCACGGGGCTCAGATCAATTCAAAATGATCACCACATTCTACTAAACGTGCCAAAGATAAGTTTCGGTTTACTTTGATCCGGGGCTTACCTGTGCCCTGAGCGCAAATATGAAGAAAGGTGCATTTCCATAGCCCCCTTAGAGAGTGCTCATCCACCCTGTGCTTGCAAAAATCTAAGCTTTTTAAAATACTAATGATGGTTAATAAATTGTGAACTTGGATGTAGTTCACTACAGTTAGGTATTGCCTGTGTCATATAAAGTGTGTTTTAAAATGAACCTTTAGGGCCAGACTCCTAATGTGTCTGGCCACTCATTCTTGTAAACATCATTTTGTTTTCAGTTGTTCATTTGGAAGTAGCTCATTAGCTATGCCGCCCAGAATTTGCAGTGAGAAATACTGGCTGGGATTGTAACTTCAGCTGAGTATTTCCATCATGCACAAAAGTCATCACAACAGCAAGGGGGCCCCACGTAGGGTCCAGCTGACAACCATGGAATTTTTTTTTAAGTTCTGAAGGCCATTAAAATCATCTGTTTGTGTCTCCTTATAAAGAGGAACCCACTAGTAAAGAAGTTGATTTTAGCTTTTTAATTGCATATAATTACATCGGCAGAATCACTGTCTGGATACTTGAGATCGCACTAAATCAGACAGCTTTAATTTGAATTTTTGATGACACATTAGCACTTCAGCAAGAACAGAGAGATTATAACCCTAAGAAAACAGGCTTTGTTTTTCCATAGATGTGACCACTTAATATTTTCACAAGACTTTAGCAGATAAATATGTGTGTGTATGTATATATCTTTATATGCATGCGCATAGCAAGAGAGATATAAAGTCTGTCCTTCCTTGATCATGGTGATCTGACAGTTTTAATCTCCCAGTTAAGCATAGCTTTTTTCCTCCATCAGTCAAGTCAGATCTCTTAGTATGATGATGCCTTGCCTGTTTAAGATTGTAGTTATTTGAACTCATGTCTGTAATGCCTCTTTCGTGTTTTATTGGACTGTCATCTTCCTAGTATCTTGTTTCAAGGCACAGTGAAGCTGTGTAGCATTCATTGAGCACAGGAAGAGTTTGGTTATCTTGGATGCAGTAAAGTGGATCAGTTGGGCTGCTCTTCAGTGCCATGCCAGATTTGCGGCAGCAGGAGGCTAAGGTGGGTCTTTAAAGTATGTTACACTTTAGTTCCTCATTGGCCATGACTCAGCTCATTAGAACTTTCTGTTATTTGGGTGGTGCCCTCAGCCTAAAAGAGCCTCCTCTCCCCTCCCCTGGAAGGTCTTGGTCCTCCTCCCTGCGGCTTTTCCCTACTCTTCGCCTTTACAGTTGCTTGCTTCCTTCTCTGAAGCCCTTCGGCATGTATTGTGTCTAGGTTGGAACAGCATTTAATTATATATTCATCTTATGGCCACAAGTTAGTCCATGTAGTACAGCGGCTCTCAACCCTAGCAGCTCATCAGAGTCACCTCAGAGGTTTAAAAGGCAAAAGAAAAAAATGCCTGGATCCTAACCTAGATCAAAGAAGCTCTGGCCAGGGAGCAGATACTTTTTTTTTTTTTTTAACCTTTAAAGTTCTCTAGGTGATTACAAGGACAGCCAGAGGGGAAACTCACTGGTTTAATACCTTTTTTCTTCCACTAGATTGTAAGTTCCTTGAAGGAGGATCATGATCTTATAATTCAGTGCCTATCCTAGTCTGCTGTCATTTAGGCAAAACAGTGTTGGTTGCACATGCTATTCTCTCTAATCCAATCCAGTAAAACACTGTGCAGATAAAGTAGACACTAAACAGATAGACAAACAAGACATGTATCTGGTTCTCCAGGAACTCAGAGTAAAGCTGAAGAAATTAATCCAAGAACAAGCAATCCCTGGACATTACAATATACAGTATAAATTAGGGTGGCCACACTAGAATACATGGCCAGATAAAAAAGGTTTTTGTTTGACTTCCTGCTAGGAGAGGTCATCTAGGTTAGAAAATTTGGTGCCAAAATAATAAAATTTCTAGGATGTTCCAATATTTGCAGGGATAATATTCAAAACATTTAACAACCAGTATAGCATGAGGATTACCGTTCAGAACCAACACCAGGGTTTAGCCATCCCACCCTGGATGTATGGACAGAGCTAGGAGGTGCTAACCAGGTGGTGATCAGCAGCACATATGATCTTTGGTATGCATTCTGACCACTTGAGAATTTACCTCAAGCAAGTAACTCCACATCCAGAGGTTATTAGAGAGCCAAAACCTAGAGGAGACCTCCTGGCTAGCACCATCTTTGCCTGTTAGATTGATGACAGGGGACCCGAAGGTTTTTATCTGTCAGCACATCAGATGCATGCCACCTACTCCCCAGCTCTTGGGAATAATGGATTCAGTTGAAAAAGACCAGAGACATTCAGCCGTTTGTGGGAGAAATATAAAAGGATCCTAAAGCTAGTCCCTGGGATTTGGGAATTGCTGTTGAAGGTAGCAAAGTTGTTTTCCTGTGAGTACACACCGATAAATAGATGCAGTTCTTATCAATTATTAACCAGTCTAACCAGGAATTTTAAGAGCTGGGGAAAATATTAGAAAGCTCCTATTTACAGTTGTGCCAGCTGGATTTGTTTAATGGGTTGTTTGCTTTTTAATTTGTAGCAGTTTTGAGAGAGACCTTTGGGGATTGTGAGTCTTGTGGTTTCAGATACAGAGTTATTTGGGGGGCCAAACCTGCCTGCAGATAATTTGAGGTTCACTTGGCCATTTAGAGACTGCAGAAAGGCAGTAGAGACATTTGGGCCTACCGTCCTCTATTTAATTTTCAAGATTAGAATTAAACGTTAGGCCTTGGTCTACCGAGAGACATTTGCTGGAGTGTGGACTAGTTTCTTTCCAGTATCCTGGTTTACCGTTTCTCTGTTCTCTTCATATAAATGGTCACTGATTCTGAAGTAGGAGAATAGGTACCATTCATTTATTTGTGCAAAAGTTCCCTTGACACAAATGAAAATGGAATTTTCAAATGTAACCCGATTAACTCTTAATTGTTAGCCTGTGTGTGTCTTAGCTTCCTCAGAAGGCTTCTGAATGGCCTGCATCTCTTTCTAAATTTGAGGGGGAGGGGGATTCAATTAATAGCAGGACTTTCTAATTGTGGGATTGGTGTGGCGTTGACAAAAATTTGTATAAATAGGGTACTATTCCACTTAAGAGGGCTGTGCTGAAACATTTTTAATTGGATTTTCATGGTGATTGACAGCATTTGATTATGACAGTAACTTTATTTGGCTGGACTGCTTTAGCCTCTTGTTCAGATTTTTCCATCAAAGCTCTTTTTTATCCTCTGAATCCCCAGTGGAGCAGCAGTCATTGTGGAAGAGCCTTTTAGCACCTTTGTTGTAGCCATCCCTGGTGATGATTGGGCCCAGCTGGTAGTAGATAAGAAAATGTTCCTTTCACAAAGAGGCAGTGTCTCCCGCCTCTGCGGTTTCAATAATTTTAAGAGCCCCCAAAACCTGTTGAGGATTAGAAGTAGCTTTAGATGTGAAATGAGTGTTAAGTATTAGTAATCGGGAGATTAGGGCCCCAGGGACAATGAGAGATAAACAACTGCAATTAAGGCAAATCTGCCGATGTAAACAAAATTTAGCAGAAACAGATGCCCTAACCATTTTGGGGGATTGATTTGAGGGCACCGAGGAATCGATTTTTGTCTTGTTTACACTTTCAAACCCCTGTGATATACTGGAAGGCTAAATATTTCATACAGCCTGATTTTAGTTAATTTTTTTTTCAGCGCCTCACAGTAGGCGCCTCTCTTCTCACAGTGACCAGGCCTGAGTTTATTCAGCATTCACAGGGAGCAGCTAATTGTCTATGAAGGGCCCCCGTGTTTAAATGGGCTTGACAGGAATTTAAATTTTGTTTCAATCAACCCCTGTGCTCACAGCCTGCTCCAGTTTCTAATTTTTAAATTAAACATGACTTTTTTTTTAAGCCACAGCTTTGCCTCTGGAATACTCTCGCTCTAACTCTGGGGAAGGCAGATCGGCAACCCTGGAATGCTGGTTTATGCAGGGCCTGTGGCACCAGCTCTGGCCTGGAAAGTCCCTTCTTTCCTCCCGTCAGGGAGGTCAGCAGAGCTTCGGCTGGGCGCTGTCTCCTTCCTGCCTTCAGAAACGGCCCCCTTTTCAGCTCTCCTGTGCAGGCAGCAGTGCTGCATCATCTGGAAAGTGGGTTAAGCACCAAAGGAAGGTGTAAGGATGGCTTTTAGGGGACTGGCTGAATTATAACCCACTGCACGTCTGGTGCAGATTTGTATTGCAGAAGCCTTTTCTACTGTTGTGAGACATGGAGAGAAGCCGATGTGGGAATCACAGATGTGCATTTCAGTCTGCACTCGCCATTTTTATGTCTTAGCATCCGCTCTGTGCCCAGCATCCTGCCTGACACCGAGGAGGCAGCATGTCAGCCCCAAGTCCTGACCCCCCAGCCAGCTCACAGTCCAGTGAGGAAGGTGAGGGTAGACACAGCCAAGCACAGGATAGAATGCGAGAATTGCCAGAGACCCCCGCTCACCTTCTCCTCCCACCCTCACCTACCCCTTCACCTCAGGCCACTCCTGTGGAGTCCTGTGCTCCAAACTTCTGGCAGTCCCCAGATGCGTGAGGCATCCTCACACAGTCATGTCTTTGCTTGTGCTGTTTTCTCACTGCCAGATGGTGAACTTCTCCACCTCCGAAACCCAACTGGCACAACCTCTGTGAAGCTTTGCTAAGCGTGCTTCAGTTGGGTTGAGGACTTCCTTTTGCCTGTCACCCTTCACCCTGGCTAATACTTCTGTTAGTGCACTCGTCACGCTTTGTGGCAGTAACTTGTGGTAACAGTCAATAAAAGAGACCACAACCCCTCGAGGAAGAGATCATGTCTTATCTTTGTATCCTTAGCATCTAGCCCAGTCTCCAGCCTGAGTAGAATGCTCAAATATATGGTCATTGAATTTAAATGATATGAATTTAACAAGTGAAATGAATTTCTGCTAGGGGTATCTGGGGAGGCTTTGAGAATGGAGTGACAGGTGAGCTGGGACCCACGGACATTTGGGTATTTATGTGAGTATATTACTTTTCTGCACACAGATGTGAAAGGCAGCTTATATCATAAGTAAAAGTACCAGAGCCTCTAATAGCCACACTAGCCAGTATTCATACTACAATTTATTTTCTCTAAACAAACTTGAAGAGATTGAAGTAACAATTGCACCTAACTTGGGGCTGAAGATGAATCCAGAAAGGATCCTGTTTTATAATCTTTAAAAAATTGATTTATTATATAGAGAGAAATGGATCTAAACATAAAACATTTTAAACACTTAAGTTAGAGCATTCTTTCATCTAAGTTATCTCATTTGACCTTCACATGAACACTATAAGGATTATTCTTATTCCCATTTTACTGATGCATAAACTGGGGCTCAGAGAGGTTAATTTCCTTGCCTAGAGTCACACAGCCAGGAAAAACACAGGACTGTCCTACTGCACAACATCAAAGCTACACCCATTGTTGTATAGTAGGCAGAGGATTGTTATTGTGGTTTAGAGAATTTCCACTAAGTCAAACTATTTCTTGCAGTTAGAAAAATAAAGCTAAATACAAATACAGGACCACGCAAAGAAACTTGTAGGATTTCAGCAGAGTGTGCTTGTGAAGCCAATGCCCCTGTAGGATGCTTTGCTCAACTCCCTCCCTATGGTCCCTTCCACCTTGATGCCACAGGCTGCATCTGCAGGGCCGTGGTCGAGGCAGAGAGCAGATGGCTGCACACACTCTCCACCCATCCCCAGGTGGCAGGGTGGCCTGGTTGAAGCCTGAGCCTCAGTAGAGACAAAACACAAAAGAGGAAGTAATTACCAACAGTTTGCACCTGGTCTGTTAGTTGGTTATCTGAGGGGAAGCTGTGAGAATTTATGTAATCATTGTTTCTTTGGTTTTGGCAAAAACTGAGGGCAGAGTGTGTCCTGACAGCTGTCTGGTCACAAACCTTTCTGCCTTTCCACTTCTGCCATCATGGGTATAGAAATGGGCAACTTCCAAGAGATGATGTTCCTCAAGTTTGGGAGAAATTACCTTTAACTCAACAAACTTTTTACTGAGCACATTCGTGTTTAGCTGAACTCGGAGTATGGGCTGTGCACCAATGGTAGTATCTGAACTGTTTGTTTGTTGTTTTTTTCCCTGAGACAGGGTCTTACTGTGTCACCTAGGCTGAAGTGCAGTGACACGATCTTGGCTCACTGCAGCCTCAATCTCCCAGGCTCAGATGATCCTCCTACCTCAGCACCCACCCTTCCTTGAGTAGCTGAGACTACACATGAACAACACTATGGCTAATTTTTGTATTTTCAGTAGAGACGGGGTTTCCCCATGTTGCCCAGGCTGGTCTCAAACTCCTGACCTCAAGTGATCCGCCTGCCTGGGCCTCTCAGAGTGCTGGGATTACAGGTGTGAGCCACCGTGCCCGGCCCCGAACTGTTTCTTAAACACAGGAAGATAAGGAATTTGTGCCAGGATATAAATCAAGCCTGTCTGAAAGCATTCTGTTTAGTTCAGTTCAGCTTTTTGGAGCAAAACGTTGTGAGCGAAGAAAGCTGTTTGCGGTTCACATTGCAGCATGGCTACTTGTATCATTGCAGGCCAGCAGCAAGCAGTTCACAGGACGACTACTTGAGTGGCACAGCTGTAGGGAATACAGAGGGCTATCAGACACTAATCCAGCAAACACAAATCCATCATACATGCAAACAAAGTAGTCAGGTCACACAAACAGGAAGCCAAACAATCGGGGTCCATCTTGAAGGGAGAGGGGAAACAGCAAGGAGAAGACAACCCACAGATGTCCACACCAACACAGGTGCTGGAGGTGTGGAGGCAGCAGGGGACCTGGCATGGAGCCATGACCTCGCTCATCCTATGACCTTGATGGAAGGAGGGGAAAGGTAGAAGGGTTTGTGATCTGACAACTGGCAGGATGTGTTGTGCGTAAAGCCTGGAGAGGCTAAGGATGGTCTTTCAAAGCTTGCAAATCAGTCTATCGTGTGAATGTGAGCCAAGAAGCAACCTGGGAAACTGGAAAGAGATTGAATTGGATGTCAGAAAATATAGCTTCAAGTACAGGCACTACCTCTAGGAAACTGGGCAGGCAACAGCTGTTTACTTAGCCCATCTGAGCCTGAGCTGCTTCATCTGTAAAATGGGGTAATGATACCAACTTCACAGGGGGCTTTTAGCTGTTAGGTTGTTTTTTTTTTTTTTTTTAACTTACAGAAGATGGAGGTTATGAAAGTGTTTGTAAACTATGAAGTGCGAGACATACATGGGGCACGAGGTCATTCAGCCTCTTTGGGTCATGATTTTCTCATCTGTCTGATGTTCCTGGGTATTTCCAGCTTGTTGCCTCTTGGAAGATACATGTGTTTAGGGAAGTTTAATGTGACTTAGAATAAATTATATGTATGTCGGATGTTTGCAATTGGTGTACACTGAATTGGTAGTCTCTTGGGGTGGTCTCTGTGGTTGAAAATCCAAACAAGATGAAGCACATTCCTCCCCACTCACTGGAAGCCATAACTTTTCATGTCTGTCCATTATTATTGGTAAAATGTAATGAGCATCTTGTTGGAGGGAATTATTGTAAACCAGTTAATCAACAAGTATTTGTTGTCCAGGTCTGTGAGGTGCCATGATGGGTTCAGAAAGAATATAAGAAAGACCTATGTCTCAGGAGCAGACTAGACATGCCCATTGGCAACATTTAGAGAAGGTAGATGAGTGCCAAGCTGCTGGCTTGGGTGGTGCGGGAGCTCGGAACAGTGGCCGAGGGGCCGTAGTAGTCAGTGAGGATGCCTGGCTCGGGCCTGAGTACAGAACTTGGAAAGTGGTGGTACAACAGAAAGCCAGCTTCTCCCCTCCCTCTCCCTTCCTCTCCTAGCTGTCCATCCTGCAACATGTTACTGAACGCTCTCCACCTCTAGTTCCTTATCTACAAAAATAGAGTATCGCAAAGCATGAAATTTAAGTGAGATAAAAATGTTAGACACTTAGCACAGTGTCTGCCATAAAATAAGTGTTCAATAAATGGTAACCATTTTTATCGTCATTGTCATCATCATCACTGCTAATAACAAGAGGGAAGACATTCCAGGGAGAGAAAATGGCACAGGCTGAGACCGGAGGGAACGAGGACAGTGAAGAACCCACCCTAGCCAAAGCAAAAAAGACCCTTGGAAATGATGGGGTAAAGTTAGCTGCATGGGGCCAGCGTGATCTGGAAGGGCTGTGCACACCAGAGAGTAGTGGGGCAGTTGGACGCTCTTGTTGGTTCTTAAGCAGGGAAGTGGCTGGTCAGTGATAGACAGATAGGCAGGCAGGGCGGACAACAGGACTGATTCCGCCTGCCCCTGGTGGGCCAGACCCTCTGGCTGAAGCTGATTCGTGCATAGGAATGTCCTAACCCTTTGGCTGTTTCTCAAATTTTGCGAAGGTCTCTAGCCAAAAGGATGGGAAACCGAGTTCAGCGCTTGTAGCTGTTTGGCAGCATGTCACTTGCCTCTCTTTCTGCATCTTCTTTTCTGTGTCCTTTCTGTCACTATCAGGGAAAATCATTAGTATGCTAATCTAGCTAGCCGTCATTTTAACACTGACCTTTGCTAACCTGCCTTTGCAATTTCAGGAACTATGTTTGACTTCTCTAAAAGTAACCTTAAATTGTAGTCTTGTAAGAATTCCAGAGCTGTATCCTTCACTCCTTCTTCTAATGAGGTTATGACCAAATGCTCATTATAATTGCTTTAGACTCCTTTTAATTTTCAAGCTTATTAATCATAAGAAGAGTTATTTAAAATTGCATAAATTAATCTTAGATTAAAAGCCCATCAAAGCCTCGAAACAATTAAGAATAAGTAGGATTTCCCTGGGGCAGCAAGTTTTATTTTAATATTGTAGTCAGGTGGATATCAGAACCTTGAAGTATGGTAGTGATTAATGTATGCAAAATTTAAATGAGATTTTTTAAATGGCAAATCTAAATCACATATTGACCTAACTGTAGGCTTTAACTGCATTGTCTGTCATATATTTAAACTGTTTACTAATCAATATTTTAATTACAGCATGTGCTGGCAGACCCTAGGACAAATAAAATCTAGCATTTAAAAATGTTACTGCAGTCTATTACCCAAAAATAATAAGGCTCTTAATAAAATTGGGAAAAAATGGAGGAATGAGAAAACAGTAAACTTTCTTGGCACAGCACCGTCCTAAGGTGTGGAGACTGTTCTGGATACTTCTCAGCCCCTGCTCTCACCTTGAAATTCTGCTGGTCTGAGGCAGCTTCCTCTTCATGGAACTGCAAGTGTGTTGCCTTTGATGTTGATTTATATGTAATTAGGGAACTACTTTGCTTTATATATTTGAGTCCCTGGTTGCAAGCATTATTTACTTAAACAATGTATAGCTCTGGGGCCCCCAGGCCTTCTCCCCTTTTTTTTATATGGAGATAAGATGTTTCCAGAAATTTGATTTGGCCTCAGCCAGTCAGCAGCCTTTTGTCCTGCCTTCCACTCACCTCCTTGTATCACTGCTGGGTTATACAGGCTGTCCCCAGGAAGGTAGCCTCAGGCTGTCTTAAGTTTGGAAAGTATTTCTCTATTTTATAAATACTCTGCTTCATTATTGAAGGTAGACGGGTAAGAGAGTCACCTTGAGCAAGTTACTTCACCCCTGGAAACTTTAGTACCCACTGCATGGAAAGGGGATAATAATGACCAAGTTACTGTTTCTGTTTTTGTAAAAAGGCAAATAAGGTGAAGCACATAAGCACTTAATATAGTAGTTGGAAAATAATAGGTTCATAAGCAATGTTTATTCCTGCCATCATCCATATTTATTTGCTAAAACTAGTTTTTAAATTATGATTAAAAATTTGACCAGACATGGTGGATCATGCTTAATTCTAGCTCTTGGGGGGCTGAGGCAGGAGGATCACTTTAGCCCAGGAGTTCGAGACCCGCCTGGGCAACATAGTGAGACCCTGTCTCTACAAAAACTTAAAAACTAGTTGGACATGGTGGCACTGCCTGTAGTCCCAGCTTCTCAGGATGCTGAGGTGAGAGGATCACTTGAGCCCATGAGGTAGAGGATGCAGTGAGCCATGATCGTACCATTGCACTCCAGCATGGGCGACAGAGAGAGACCCTGTCTCAAAAAAAAAAAAAAAAAAAAATTACACAGTACAGAAGGATATACAGTAAGAAGTTAATCTCCTTCCAATCCTCCATATCCTCCAGCCCCAATCTCTAGAGATAAGCATTGTTAATAGTAGCTTGGGTATCCTTCTAGAATTTTTAATTCTTTTTATTCTGCACCTTGCTTTTTTACTTAGTGAGTCATTGAGGTCTTTCCATATAATATAAAGATCAACCTTATTCTTAATGGCTGTATAGTATTCCATACTATGGATGTATCATATTTATTTATCCAGGACCCTGTCATAGAATATTTTGACCATTTCCATATTTTTTTGTTATTAAGACAGTGACTGTGTCTCTATGTATACATCTTTGTATACTGGATATGAGAATGTTAGCTCTTCTTCTTCATCTCTTCTGATACTAAATTATCAGATTTTAATCTTTGCCAACCTAATCAGTGGCAAAATGGTATCTAGTTGGCCAGGCGTGGCGGCTCATGCCTGTAATCCCAGCACTTTGGGAGGCCAGGTGGATCACCTGAGGTCAGGAGTTCGAGACCAGCCTGGCCAACATGGTGAAACACTTTCTCTACTAAAAATACAAAAATTAGCTGGGTGTGGTGGGGGGACCCTGTAATTCCAGCTACTCTGGAGACTGAGGCAGGAGAATTGCTTGAACCCGGGGAGGTGGAGGTTGCAGTGAGCCAAGATCGCACCATTGCACTCCAGCCTGAGCAACAAGAGCAAAACTCTGTTTCAAAAAAAAAAAAAGGATCTAATCGTTTTAATTTATGTTTATTTTATTAAGTATGAGGATTAACACTTCTTTCATATGTTTATTGGTCACATTTTTTTTTCCCATTCTTTGCCTGTTTTTCTGTTGAATGTGTTGTCTCTTCCTTCATCTTGTTGAAGATTGATTTTTCCATCTAGACAGTGAAGGGGGTGGACACAATTTCCAAGGCCCCTTCCCACTTCTGCAGTCTGTGGTCCAGGCCCGAGTGTCCTTTGAGCAGCTTTTACACTACCAAGGTGCTATTTGCTCATGACCTTGTCGAGCAACATTGAGGTTGAATAGCCAATAGCTGGGGGTAAACTACAAGAGAGTCGTTTTCTTTTCCCTTTGTTTGGTTGTGTATCTTTCTTCCACTCTTAAAAAAGCAGGCTTGGAAATTGCAAGGCAGAGCTGGATTGAACTTCCTTTAAAGCAGCCTGTAGACATCAGGAATATTTATTTTTTCTATTTGTTTTAAGCCTGGGAAGACTGTGTGGTTTTCTCAACACTGTCCTGATGGAGCCCTGACCAGCAAGCGTGCAATGCCCCTAGCCCTAATGTGCCATTAATGATAGGTTAATGTACAGTATAATGTTTTTGGGACTACGGGTTCATTACACTTCTGAGTGTGAGGTCTTTCCACAGAGCGCCCAAGGTCCCATTGCATTATATCATGCAATAAAAATACCCTTTTCATATCACACACTAATAAACTGTATTTGAAATGCTGTCTGAGGGCACTGCCGTCTTGTCTATAGGCTGTGCACAAGTGCAACAGTTGGGATTCCTTTTTTCTATTTTGTGGTTTAGTTACATGGAATTCTAAACCCAGAAGTCTGCTCATTCTTGTTTTAAATGGGGAGCAAGTTGGGTCTTTAGGGCTGAGGCTCAGAGGAGGGGCTGCTTACTGAGTGGTGAGGGTCCTTAAGATGTGGAGAGCAGCCTTTAATTCTCTACTGCAGCTGTCAGGAGAGCCAGTCACATAAAAATAAACAAACAAACAAACAAAAAACCTGTGTCCTAATGTCTGCCACACTTAGTGCTGAACATATGTTAGGTGTTATAAAAGTTTCCTTAGAAAAGGAGTATGATAAGTACTGCAAAATTTAGGCCACTGATAGTTATGACTATGGAACTGCCTCTGGGCTAGGAATTTCACACACACTGTCCTGTGAGGTTGATGCTGTTCTCCATATTTTACAGAAGACGAGTCAGAGCTAGGGGGAATAAGCTGTGTTGTAGAGAATGAAATCCATAGGACTCCTGGAAACCACAGGTAAATTATTACCTGTCTACCCAGAGAGAGCTCCTCACGCCATGAATAGTCCACCTGTGAGACATCCGAGCTGCAGCTGGGCAGGAGCCAAGCATCTTCTTTTCAAATGCACATGGCCCTAGTGCCCTTCTTAAGTTATTCATACTTTCCTGTGAATTGGCTTAATGTCAGCAGTTAGCTGGCATAAGATGATTTTGAAGCTTTGGAAGAGGAGACTCTTCTGCATTAAACAGGAAAAGGGGCATTGGAGTTGAGGGATGAGGCAGACTGAAGGATCAAAGGACTTCAAATCACCTGTTTCATATTTTCTCTAGGGCAGACTCTGACTTTGTTATGCAGGGGCTTGTTTTGACCACTTGTGGAGTGTGGGGAAAGACTGACCTGTGAAGGCCAAGAACCTCAAGAAACTTGGGCTCAGGCATCATTACCATCTTAGAGTGCAGTGTCCTTGTTTATAAAATAGGTTATCATTTACTTTCTGATAGGGCTTTTGGAGATCACATGAACTAATGTAAATGAAAGCACCTAATGAGCACCTGGCACAGGGTAAGTGCTCACAACTGGCTGCTATTATATTGCACATCATCACAAAAGGCACAGGTTTGGGAGCTGACATCCAGTGCAAATCCCAGCTCTACCTTGGCCAAATCCACAAATTGAAGGAAGTAACAGTAATGCCATCCAGCTGCTTTATGGGGTTGTTGTGACACTGAAATAAGATAATGAGCTTGAAAGCCGGTTGTAGAATGAAAACCACTACTCAAATGCTGGTATCAGTAAATATAAGCATTTCTCTCTCCAAATCAACACATTCAAACTGGGTTGTCTTTAAATAAATATCCTTACAGCAAAGGCAGTAGGAGCAGCTATTAGGAAGATTCACTGATCTGTTCCCCTCACCACCAGGGAGAATGTCATGGCTGCAACAAAGACTTAAAATAGCACAAAGCATATAAAAGTCAGGGCAATTCTTACCTCCTACCTCTTCATAACGACAGAGCACCAGGCAGAGGAGGGGCAGGGCCAGGTCTCTGCTCACCTGCATTGGTGAGAAGAGAGCCAATACCTGCTCAATGTGGACAGTATTGCTTAGAACAGTGGTTGGAGGTCAGGTTTGCAAAAGGAGGTTAAGATCAAAGGAACTGTGTTGAAGGGTTGAGTTGGTCTGGTGGAAAGAAAAAAACTAGGACGTTGCTAAGACCCTCCTACAAAAGACTGGACCTTCTGGCTCTAGGCAAAGTCCCCTTAATTGTTATGAGAAGAGTATTTAAATTTCAAGGATAATTAGTTTTTCTCTTAAGGGGTATAGGGTTAGACTAAACCTTTTATTTTCAGATGCGAGGACTTTGAAACACTTGGATACACCTCTCAGGGGTTAAATCTGTCTTTGGGGCTACCAGGACTTGAAAAATGTTGCTCTGTATCAAGAAAACCAGAAGTGACAAGTTCATTTAAAAAGCCTGGTTTGTCATTGTTTATCTAATTTTCGGGGTTGACACAGAAAATTAAACCAGCTGACACTCACTCTCTGACCGTCTCTCTGGCTCATTTCCCTGGTCCTTTCCTACCTGACCTTGCAACTACAAAATGCTCCAGACCCTAAAATATAAAACTTCCCACTGAGTTTCTGAGTCACCCTGCAGTCATTCCAAGATTATGTCATTGGATGTCATCCCTAATGGTATTAAAAATCAAGATGAAGTTGTAAATCTGCTCTGTGAGATATTTCTTTTCCGCCCCCCGCTTTGACCATAAATCTTAAAAGTAATCAAACTCTCTGCAAAGAAGCCAAGGTAAACTTGGGCCCAAAGCGGCCCCGTATGTCTTTAATGAATTCAGAGGATCGGCAAGCTTGTCTGTCCCTGTGAGATCACATGATGCTTCATGGCAAACTTTACAGAAAAGTGGGCAAAGTGAGAGCCTTCATTGTGTTTAATATGGATTTTCTAAAACTCACATGGCAACATCATAGGTGGATGAGCTGCTCCATGTAAGAAAATTATTCAGATAACTGTAGTGTATTCTTTATAAAATCAAACTTTAAAAAATTACAAGCAAGAGGTCTTAAATGTGTTATAACACTTCTCTATCCTCTTAAACAGATTACATGCATCAGGATTTAATTTTTTAAAAAGTTAAATTTACTTCCAGCTACTCGGGAAACTGAAACAGGATCATCTGAGCCCAGGAGTTCAAAGGTGTAGTGCGGAGTGATTGTGCTTGTGAATAGCCACTGTGCTCCAGTCAGGGCAACACTGTGAGACCTCATCTCTAAAAAAAAACAAAAAATTCTTTAGCTCATTATTATGGACATTGTCTATTTGCCATGTTCTATACCAGTATCTCCTGATATTGACACGAGTAGGGCCATTTGTCCCTAGGCTGGTTGACCCCAAGCTGGTTTTTTGTTTTTGTTGTATAGTTTTGCTAGTAGATGTCATTTCTTGCTGCTGTTCTTGTTCCTCCCTTTAACAGACCTTTGTCTTCTTCTTCTATTTGGCTGTTTCTCTTGTGCTTTTAATTGGGAAATCAGATACTAAGCTTGTTAGAATCAAGTCTAAAATACAAGAAAGCTGGCTTAAGGAAAAGCTTGAGGGACTACCTAAAATTAAAATGTTCAAGTTCTAGTTTAACTTCCATATTCTTAGTCTGAGATAAGGGTGTCAAAGTATAGTGGTCTATAGATTGTAAAGTGCCCGTAGATTTGGAAACTGGCCATTTCACTGTATAGAAAATATACTCTTTGATCACGTTGTATATAAATGTCCAAGTTTGAAGCAATATGATTATTTTGATCTTGAATCAGTAATTAAGGTGGACTTCAAACTGTTGAGGTTTTATTTTCTGAGAGGACCAAAGAGTCATGAATGTGCCAGGGAAAGTCCTTAGGTTCTAAAACCAGACTTAGATCTAGGCACATAGAAACCGCTCCACACATCCATAGTGAATCTTATTGAATTAAAGACCCTCGGTAAAATAGACACAGCTACCATTAGAAGGAAGCTTGCAACTGAATAACTTGTCTTTCTTAACAGTGGAAATAGACTTTGGTTTCATGAGGCTCTGCAGTGAAGGTGGCCAGCTTATTTGTAACCAAAGTGTGCTCCCTCAGTCATTCATTC
The DNA here is from genome assembly GCF_028858775.2 of Pan troglodytes. Taxonomy (NCBI): domain Eukaryota; kingdom Metazoa; phylum Chordata; class Mammalia; order Primates; family Hominidae; genus Pan; species Pan troglodytes. Next base: position 59,789,132 of record NC_072414.2, read on the forward strand.
TGCCCATGACCAGTGACACCACCTTGGAAAATGCAGGTCACACCAGTCACCACCATCAAAAACGCATTTCAGGCATCTGTACATTTAATTTTCTTCAACATTACCTTGGAAACCACAGTAAATCAATAACAGAATAGTTAAATACCACAGGTTCTTTGTGTTTTGTTTTAGAAAATATTGCTCAAGGCTAAGAGTGAGTTCTATTGATGATTTTTATTTGCTGCTGGGATGCAAAACAATCAGAATTTTCAAAGAGTTTGCTTCCTTTTTGTGCATTTCCTTTTTTAAAAAAGGAGGGGTCTGTTTCAGATGGAAAACATTGGTCGCTAATAGCAGAAACTTGAGAATAATTGGTAATTTTCAATCCTGTAGAAAACTAGACTAGGTCTGATGACTTTGACCTTTGTTACGCTCTTCTTCCAAATTTTCCCCAGCCAGCTCCCTGCACTCCTGACCCTCAGCAGCCCATTCCACTGAGGGTCGGATAACTCTGGAACATCACAGCTGAAAAAAAAAAAAAAAAAGACGATACTTCATTTAGCGTTATTTACATTTACCCAAAGTTTTGATGTTTTGATGTCCAGTGTCTAGCAATTTTTTCCTCTGTATTTTTTGTTGATTTGATAGCAGCAAAAATTTTCCACTTTGGCTCAGTCTTTGTGTAAATGGTTTGTTTCTCCCTGTTAAGGAACTAGAAAAACTGTTACTATGATTTTAAAGGGGTAGCAGCCTTTACTTAATTGGCTGCTTCTTGAAATAAGATGAGACAATAGATATGAAATGCTTTGAAAAGTTAAAACTATGATGATAGGACTCTGAAACCTCTGATGCCCCCGCGGGGGGTGATGTTTTGTCAGTGCTCATTGGCACCTTGCCAGCCACCACCATTATCACTTCTCCACTTCTCATCATCTCACACTCCCTTTCTGCTGTTGTGAGTCGTCACTCTCAGCATTTTTCAAATGTTGGCTTCATATCATTCGTATGGTAGCCCCTTATTTTTCAATTTTGACTGGATTTGTGGTTATGTGTCTTTTTTCCCTTCTTGATATTTACTTGTTTTCTGTCTACCAATTTTGATCATCTTCATGACATCTTTCTATTTAATTCCTTCATGTTCTTTATTATTTGCCATCTTATGATTTCTTTAGCTATGCTTTTTGTTCTTTTTATAATGTATTAAACACTTAGCTCATACATTTTCAATATTTTTTCCTAATATATGCCTATAAAGCTATGAACTTGCCTGCTAATATTGCTTTAGCTGCATCCAACAAGTATTTACATGCAGTGTTTTCATTGTCCTTCAATTCTAAGTAATTTTCAATTTCAATTAGGACTTTTTTACACCAAATTATTTAGAAGTATTTTTTATCTCCAAGTAGTGAAAGATGTTTTGTTATCTTGTGGTTATTACCTAATTTTAATCCACTGTGGTCAGAGAGCATGCTATGTATAACATCAGATCTTTGTTACTTGTTTAGACTCCCTTAGAACATGGTCATTTGGTTTTTCCCCCCAGTGTTCTCTCTTTGCTTGAAAAAAGTATATATTCTCTAATTGTTGAATGCAATGTCCTATAGACATCCTTTAGATCAACTTTATTGTGTTTCTCAAATATTTCGTGGCTGTACTAATTTCCTACCTGCATTATCTATCAATTTCTAAGAGAGGTATGCTAAAATCTCCCACTACTATTGTGTCTGTGTCTGTTTCTCCTTGCATTCCTGTCCATTTTTGCTTTATATGTTTTAAGGCAGTAACGTTAAGTTGCATATGTCAAAATATTGTGTCTTCATTTCAAAGTATTTCTTTTGTCTTTATGAGGTGATTCTATCTCTAATATATTTTCCTTTAAATTTTATTTTTTGTTGATATTAATATAGCTATGCCATCTTCTTTTGGTTAGTATTTGCTATGTTTGATTATCCTTTACTTCTGTGCTCTTTTACATGAATCTCTGCATTTTGTTGTTGATGTTTTAAATTTTAACTAAGGCTCTATTAATTGATTAATCATTTATATTTATTGTTTATTGATATACTTGAGTTTTTTTGTACAGTCCTATTTTGTACTTTCTCTCTACTTTTTTGATTTCTTTTTTCTTCTTTGTCCATTGTATTGCAGTAAGGTTTCTTTAGGCCATTCTTGCATTGCTACAAAGAAACACCTGAGACTGAGTAGCCTGAAAAGTGATTTAGTTGGCTCACAGTTCTGCAGGCTGTACAGGAAGCATGGCTCAGGGCATCTGCTCAGCTTCTGATAAGGCATCAGGAAGTTTAAAATCATGGCAGAAGGCAAGAGGGGAGCTGGCACATCACATGGCAAAAACATAGGCAAGAGAGACAGTGGGTAGTGGGGAGGTGCCACACACTTTTAAAGGATCAGATCTCGTGAGAACTCACTCCATTCTTGAGAACTCCACCTCCTGTTCCAGTCACCTCCTACCAGGCCCCATCCCCAACATTGGTGATTACATTTCAACATGTGATTTGAGTGAGGTCAAATATCCAAACTATTTAACATATCCGGTTTTTTCCTTCACATTTAGTTTTACATTGGTTTGGAAATCATATTCTCTTTCTGGCCTCTAATTGCTTATCCCTAAGTTAGCTTCAATTATATATAATAAAAAACAAATAGTAGCTTAAACAAGACAGGAGGGTATTTCTCACTCATGTTAAAACAGACAGGAAGTGGGGTGTCCAGACTGATCTGGCAGCTGCTTAAGGGACATTCAAGCTCCAGCCAGCAGGAAAGGAGGAAAGGGTGTGGAAATGCTTGCCTCTTCTTTTAAGGACAGAATTTCTAGGAACCGGCACACATTGTATCTGTTCACATGGCGTTGGCCAAAACTGACCCCCAGGGAGGCTGGGAGTGCTGTTGCTCTGCTAGGTGACAGTGTTTCCTGCTAAAATAAGAACTCTTACCACAATGAAGAAAGGGAGAATGGATACCAGGGGGCAACTAGCAGTCCTTACCACAGCCCCTTTTCCCCCAGACTTCAGGGTTTTAGAGTTTCTGATCACTCCCTTTTTACATGTTATCACAGTCCAGAATTTCATTGTCCCCTTGTTTTTAGATCTTAAAAATCATTACTGCAGTTGTGGCTTTATATATAGTTACTGCTTGTTCAGATTTATCCACATGCTTGCCAGTTACTTCTCATTGTGATTGTATTCCTTCGGAGGTTTCTTTTCCTTTCTGAAGTACATCAAGAGTTGTGTCAGTATGGTCTGTGAATGGTAAAACAGTCTGAGTTTTTGTTCTAGGATTGGCTTCCCTTTGCCCTAACTCTTGATTGTGAGTTTAATTGGGTTTAGAAGCTTAAGTGGATAATTTCTCCCGAGTACCTTGGAGATATTCTGTTGCCCTCTAACTTCTACTGTTGGTGGTAAGAATCTCCTGACTGCCAAATTGCTACCCTTTCTAGGCAATATGTGTTTCTCTTTGGTGCTTGCATTTTCACTATAGTTTTTCTAGGTATAGATTTTATATTTATTTTACTTGGAAATCACTGTGTTTTTTTAAATTTGAGAATTCACATCTTTCATTGGTTCTTTTTTTTTGAGACAGAGTCTCACCCTGTGGCCCAGGCTGGAGTGCAGTGGCGTGATCTCGGCTCACTGCAACCTCTGCCTCCTGGGTTCAAGCAGTTCTCCAGCCTCAGCCTCTGGAGTAGCTAGGATTACAGGCATGCGCCACCACACCTGGATAATTTTTGTATTTTTAGTAGAGACGGGGTTTCACCGTATTGGTCAGGCTGGTCTCGAACTCCTGAGCTCAGGTGATCCACCCGCTTCAGCCTCCCAAAGTGCTGGAATTACAGGCATGAGCCACCATGCCCGGCCTAAAATGTTTTCTTACTCAAGAGGTAAGGAAAGCAGAGGACAAGGGAGAATCCATCCTTCTGAGCATTGTGTCTTTAAACCTCCATCACCACACAGCCATCAATCACCCCCAGAGACAAACCTTGAATATCTAGACACTTGTCACTGGCCCCATATTCACGGTGTGGACATGCTGCAGACTCCACCTTTCAGGGGTGAGTCCTCAGTATCATCTGGAGCAGATGTCCATTCTCCTCTGGCATCCTCCCTCCTGATCCCTCTGGGCATCTGCGTGGCCCAAAACTGCCGGAGGCAGCCAGCATATCCCCCACTGTACAGCCTGCCCAGTCCTATCCAAGGCCCCTGCCAGAGCAGCCACCACAGCCCCCTTTAAACAGGCCAGTGGCACAATTCTGCCATTCACAAGGATCAGCTTCCTCCGACAAACTCATGAGTGTCGGCACCCCAAGTGTCTAGCCACCTCACCATGGCCCACTGGAGTCGTCCTGTGCCCCATCCAACACCATACAACACTGGTCCTGCGGCTGCTCTGTAAGTACAGGCCCTAGAATGACTCACAGACACCTCTGGAAACATTTTTTTTCTCCCAGTGGTCCATTTCTGGCCTATTACTCTGTGTAGAAACACATAGATCTGCTCAGATGAAAAGTGGAGAGCTCCTTGACCCTCTTAGGTGCCTGCGTACTGTCTAGGATGGCTAGAGGTAAGCAGTTTGCTGCTAATAATTGAATATTTGGGGAAAAACATCTATTTCTATAGTAATTATGAAGAATAAACTCAGGAAGGTTGATTGAAATGACATGTCACAGCTGCATACCACTTCCCAGGTCTTAAAAGGAAATGAAGGGCTGGCAAGGAACCCCCACCCCCAAATATGGAAAAGCTTTAGAAATCAGAGGCCAAGACGGCCGGGCACGGTGGCTCACGCCTGTAATCCCAGCACTTTGGGAGGCCAAAGCAGGTGCATCACGAGGTCAGGGGTTCAAGACCAGCCTGACCAACACGGTGAAACCCCATCTCTACTAAAAATACAAAAATTAGCTGGGCGTGGTGGCGGGCACCTGTAATCCCAGCTACTCAGGAGGCTGAGGCAGGAGAATTGCTTGAACCTGGGAGGCGGAGGTTGCAGTGAGCCGAGATCGCGCCACTGCCCTCCAGCCTGGGCGACAGAGCGAGACTCCGTCTCAAAATAAAAAAATAATAAAAATAATAAATCAGAGGCCAAGAAAGCATGTTCTCAGAACAAATGCCTTGTGTGGAAAGCTCTGCATTCGTGGCATTTGCCCAGGTATGCTCGCTGTGTGGACAGGAAGACTCCACATCTTTGGTGCAAGCACCTCCTCTCACCCCTGTGCCCTCAAGTGCAGGACCTGTGCTCTGTGTGGAGGAATAACCCTCACCTGCCCAGAGTATATCTGTGAAGCACCACCCCAGGGTCAGGTGACTTCATTTGGTCCTTACAACCCACTCCGGGAGGAAGAGAGAGCAGGTGGTATTTGGTGTGGGTGAGGAAGCTGCAGACAGCTGCCCTGTGTTCAAAACCAGCTGACAGATGAGACCCAGAAATGATGGAGAGAAAGTATCAGCTTTACTTCTATACAAATCTGGATTGGAGGATGTATTTACAAGTGTGGCCCCAGTGGCCTTGCTACGCAGAGGTGAACAACTGCAGGCCTCCCGCAGGCTTAGAGCCTGCCTGGAGGCTCAGCATGAGATGGCAGGCCAGACAGATCTGCCCAGTGGGCCCACCCACCCAATGTTGCCACTCCCTCCCTGGGGACAAGGCTCAGGAGTGTTACAACAGCAGCAGTACTTCCATATAGAATGAAGCCAGGGGAAGGGAGGCCCCCTCCACTCTTTAGTATTATCTCTTTTATAGGCGAGGCCCTAGTGGGATGGCCAGGGGAAGGCTGACCGACTCTTAGCCAGGGGCCCTTGCTGTCACTCCACGCAGAGTGGGGGGCAGTGGGGGGGATTGTTATTGTGATGCTTTGGCTTCCTCTTGCTGAGTCACTTATCAGGTCCTCTCCTTCCCTGGCCATTCCTGTTGATTAGCCTGGCCACGCCCAGCCTGGAAGGAAGAGTTGGCCCCAGGGATAGTTATGATTTATTATCTCATGTAATTAATATTATCAGGCTGCCCACTATCCTGCCACTTGTCAGCAATTCAGCAGACAGTGGAAATCTGTGCATCCTCCCATAAATTTTTTAAGTTCTCTAATCTGAAGTTTTCTCCGGGGATTAGATTGGTAGCTTTAAAACTTTAACAGTGGAACATGTTTTATTATGTAAAATTAATGCAAGACTTCAATATTAATGGAGAAGTGGGGTTTTTTTTTTTTTTAGCATGAATGTATTAGTATCTATTGTAGACACTTCTTTTTAAAGTCATCCATGAGACTTAAAGGACAAAAAATTCTGAGAGCCAGGGTCACAAGGGCCAGTGGCAATCTCATATCTACACACAGCTTATTTCTGCATATTGTCTCAGCACAGTGTCAAGGAAATCCTCACTCACCTAAGTTGCCTTCCCAACTTAGGCATCCATCAAACCAATGTAGATGCTTAACAAAGGAATAGCAGAAATGTTTTATTTTACAGTTAGCCACTGACAGCGATGACCAATTGTTCATATGAATCGTTTATGGTAAATATATTGGTCAGACAAATGGTACTCAAACCTTATGGGAACTGACACCATCAGAAACTCAGAGCCATGGACCACACTGCATCCCCCACCCCGATGTACGTGATGGGGCTCAGTGTACCTGGGCTTTGGTGCACTTACACAGCTTTACACATGCATGTGTACATCCTAAGTGGACGTCTTTTTTCAAATGACCAGTGCACCACAGCAGCCCTCCTAGCCCATGCTTGCCATGTAAGAAGTTGAATAATATGCACAGATCTAATAAGCGGACTCTAAAAGCTGCAAAAAGTAACACCACAGTACAAGGTAACAGATCACCAGTATTCAGTGTAACCCTTTGACCATAGTTGGGTGTATGTTATTTTTTTAAATCCATTTTTAAAACTGTAGCTAAAAATTTTCTTAACAGAATTTGAAACCGCTGCAGAGCCCCCAAAGCACCTCACACCCTATGGCTCCGCTGGATTGTGAGATCCCATCTAGTCCTAACACTCCATTAGTGTGAGAAGGGACAGAAGTGTTATCACAGCCAAGCGGGCTGGAATCCTAAAGGGAGATGCATAGAGCCTTCAAGCAAGGCTCACAGGTCCAGCAACGAAAGGCAAAGGGATGGGCAGTGGGTTGGCATGTGGAGGTCCCTTCGGCCTCTCAAATCACCATTTACAGGGCAGTCACCTGATCACAGGGCTGCCCTGTCCCAACAGCAGCTTGTTGGAGTCTTTACTAGGCCAGGCTTACTGCTTCAACAGGTTCATGAGTCCTTGGCCTCCTATCCCATGCAGCATCCTTGGTGGGAGAGGATGTGCTTGGTGCTCACCCTGAGGCAGAGCAGTCCTGTGGTCCAGAGAGCCACCAAATGTCTAGAGCAGCCACAGCTTATGGAGCCATCTCCCCAGAGAGACACCACCAGTAGGCAGGCAGTGTGGTGTCTTCCATGGTAGAAGAGTGTCCTGGGTTTAAACTCTAACTCTGCCACTTTCTCCATGACCTTGCCACATAATATCAAGCTTCCTAGAGCTTTAGTTTCCTTTATAAAATGGGGGTGCCGGGAGGGTTCAGGAGAGCTGTGGTCAGATGTAAGGCATTCAGCCAATGCCTGTACACAGCAAGTGCTCAGTAAGTAGATGTATACATACAGAATATAGAAGTCACCTTTTCATGAGGGCATACCACATGCAGGCATTGCACCAGGCCCTGCAGCCACACCAGCAAGTTATTAAATTATTCAAATGCATTATATTCTCTAGAAAGTTATAGAAAGAGATGAAAGTATGGGGACCCCAAATAGGTACATTCCTATTTCAGAAGAAGCTCAAAGCCCAACTAAGGGCAGACAGCGAGGTGTCATTAAATGAGCACTGGACTGGAAGTCCAGCCCCACAGGCCTCAGGCAGCACCCACACACTGCGGCAGGCTCGGAGCCTCCATTCTTGCCCACACGATGAGCACACCAAGCCCTGCCCCCTGCCTCCACGTGGGAGGGGCCCGGGGGTGTCCTGCTGTCAGTCCATCAGGAAGGCATCTCAGCACAGTGGAACATGTGGCCAGGAATTAGGGACGTTAGTACAGAGGCGAAGAGTCAAACTAGTGACACACTGACTAATGCCCAGGTGGAGGAGGGAGCGGTGAGCAACCACAGTTCATCTTCATGAGAGGGAGCGGTGAGCAACCACAATTCATCTTCATGACTATGATATTTTCACCAATGTCCCTCATTGTGCTTCTCAGCCCTGTTGGTGAGGGTGTCTGCCCAGGTGATGCCAGCACCTCCCCGACTCTCCCCTGTGTCCCACTTTTGGAGTCATCCTGCCTCTGGCAGCCCTGTTCTTTTCCCTTCATTGTGTCTCCATCTTCTGTGGCAAAGTCTGTGGACTATAATAACTTCAACCCTCGTCAGTTTAATTGTTGCAATTGGCCCTGAGAGAATCCAGGGAATGAGAGTGGCTCTCACTGCCTGGTGATGAGGCCAGCAAGATCTTTCAGCAGCTCCAGCCTGGCACTGCCAGGTTCCACAGACATGGCTGTGCAGAAATGGTGCTAACATGCTTTCCTCATGAAGGACAGAGGCCTAGATGCCTGGGGCGGTCACCGTGGGTGGAAGATGCTCTTGACAAGCATCTATATTGGTGCCTGGGTTCCAGGGAGCTGCACCATGCCGCGCTTCCATTGTTCCTTGTAGCCTGATGGGGCTGCAAGAGCTTGCCTGCATCTGGATTCCTCTGCCTGGGAGGGATGTACGTTTCACCCAAGCCCAGGGGAGGGACCAGCCGCAGGGGCTGGAGACTGCAAGGAGCCTCGAGGTTGGCTGTCTGATTGCAGGCACAGGAGAGCAAGGCGTTGGGAGTCGGAGACCCATGTTCTGGTTCTAGCCCAACTGCCTGGTTGGTTGCCCTTGGGCAAGTTCTGCACACTGAGTGTCAGTTTCCTCTTCAGCACAATGGAGATGCATAGCTGTGTGTGGGCCACAGTGAGCATGGGAGCCAGTGGGCACATCAGGACAAACCTTTGGCAAATGCCTAGCACACAGCACTCCTTGTCCAAGTCAGTCCCTTGCAGAGTGGTGTAAAGCATCACGGATACAATGTGCCTCATCAGTAATACGAAGGAGATGGGGTCACCTCCCAGCTGGACTTGGTATTATTTAGTGTGCTATCTCCATCCATCTTTAAGAGTCTGGCCTTGCCAAGATGCCTAGGGCATCTGGCTGTGTGGAACTCGGGCACCTCTGGGTGGCCAAGTGAGTTTTGTGCTTCCTCCCAAATTCTCCATCAGATTTTGTTTGCTTGCTAAACTCATGAGGAATGCCTGCATTGTGCATGTCACAGGGTTAAGGGCGTCAGTTACAGTCTAGGAGGAAGGAGAGAGCCACACCTGCCAGGGTCCCAGGGGAGCCAGGCCAGCCCCGAGAATACTCCAGAATAGAAACCAGGAGACATGAGCTCAGTGCCAGCTCCTAACCCCTATCTTCCCTCCCTGGGCCTCAGTGTCCTCTCCTCTAACATGGGGGTCATGGTGTATTTTCCCTGAATCCCATGCAGGGCTGATGGGAGGAGGGGGAGTCAGTGACTCTCCCAGTGTGTCCAGGGGACAGTGCTGATAGAGGTCAAGACCTGGGATGGTCTAGGCTTACAGCCTGCAGCCCTGGTTGCACCTCTGGCTAGGCAGGCCTGAGTCGCCAAGGTAGAAACCAGATGAGGGGGAACTGCAATCTGAATATTGATTCTCCCTCCTCTATCCAGGAAGAGCCCAGGGCAGTGGGTTTGGGTTACAGACTTGTGGTTCAGTCCCATGTCTGGGAGCTCAGGCAGGTCAGCTGTGACCCTGCAGCCTCCATCAGTAAAGTGGAGGTGATTGTGCCCACCTGTGTGAGTTAACACTTCTTTGGCTGCAAATAACAGAAACCAGCCCCAGCCTGTGAGGTGCCTCACAGGATCCTGTGACCGTGTGGACCCTGCAGGCAGAGACGCTGCCAGGCTCTGGGTGTAATGGCCCCAGGGTCTCCAGTGCCGTCACGACCCCCCGCCTGCCTGCCTCTGGACAGCACCTCCTGCTCTCGGGTCCTGCACACTGGCTTTCTCTGTTGTGTCCAGTCAAATGGTGGTGAACAGCTGCCAGCAGCTACCAAGTCCACAGTGCACAGCCTAGGACGCTGGGTCCCCTCCATGTCTGTCCCCTGTGATTCTCCCTGTCAGGCAACCACCCTAAACCAATCAACAGTGGCTTGGGACAAAAGCAGTGGGTCCAGGTCGCTTCCCTTGCAGGTGGGGTAAAGTATCGGGGATACAACATGCCTCAGCAGCAGCAGGAGACGAGGTCACCTCCCAGCTGAGGAGGGCAGGAGAGGCCGGCATCTCCACCGGAGCTGAGTATGGCTGCAGCCGAGCAGCCCTCTCCCCTCGCCTACCAGGGCACTTGGGCAAACTGCCTCCCTGCAGTGCGGCCATCCGCCCTTCTGGAATGTGGAGGAACGCCTCTACGCTCCCTCCTGCAGTTCCGCTCTGCTTGTTCCAGAACAGATGATAACAGAGATGGAGCATATGGGCCCCAAAGTCACCCGGCATTCTGGGAAAGTGACACTGTGTTACCCCGGGCGTGGGGGGAGGGGCCCGTCACTCGTGAGCACAGCTTCTCCCTTTGTTCTTTAGAAGGGCACGAGGTCGCCCCTCCTGAGCCTCCTGAGAGGAAGTGTGCACGCTTGGACTTTGGGAAGGATTTCCTCTGTCTAGGCAGCGATTTGGGAAAGCAGCCGTGGGGTGGGCATATATATGGGGAGGAGAACACGTGGAAGCCAAAATCCAGTCCTTCCTGGGCCTCTCCTGCTCAGGCCCCAGACCAAACCTCTGCCATCCACAGGGCCACACCCAGCCTGGCCTCCATGGCCCCTGTGCCCTTAGGGGTCCTGCAGGTGTGTCAGGAGCCTCCCAGAGTGCTATGAGCAGATTATGGGAAGTACCCAGCTGGGCTCCAGGCCTAGCTCCACCCCAGTCTCAGCGGGTCCCTGCCCGGGGTTGAGTGCCTTGGCATCTTCAAAGCCGAGTTTCCTCCTCCTCCTCGCAGCTCTGACAGTGCTCTGTGTGCCTCTGAGACAGACCCACGCAGGGTGTCCCCAGGGCAGGTTTCCCAGCCTCGAATGAGAAGGTTGGGGGCGGGCACTGCATCAGCCTAGGATGAGGCGGCCTGAGCATTCTCCTGTCCCCCACAGGTCTGACCTGTGGTCCAGAGGGGCCATGCCGTCCCCTGCTCTACCCAGGCCTGGTCCTTGACAGCCCCTGCAGGCGCTGAGGTTGGGACAGCCAGGGTCCACATCCCTCCTGGCTTTGTGATGAGCTCGTGGCGAGGCCGTGCGGCTCTTTAAGCAGCCTCTCTAGGGCTGCAGTCAAGGCTGGGGTGTGCTGGGAAAGCAACCCTGAAAGCCCAGCCTGTGCAGGTGGAGGACAGGCCCAAGAGGGGCTGAGGAAGCTGGAGGGAGGAGAGCTGGGGGGAGCGAGGAAGCGGCCGCTGGACGGGGAGGGAGAAGAGCTGGGGGCAGGCACAGGGCGCCCTCATCTCCCCCATTCTCTCTCCTCGCTATGGCTCCCCGAGTCTCACCATGCAAGCTGCACAGTTTTGGGTAGGAGAGGAAGCCACTTGGTGTAAGTTCCTGGGCAAGAAGCCACTTGGTGAAGAGGAAGAAAAAGAAGGCTTTTCACTTTTCCTTTCACCTCTGACTGTGGCCTGGTAACCCTGGGGTTGTCCCTGCTTTTTTCTGACCTTCCCTGGGAATTCCCAGGAGGCCCTAAGATTGTGGATGTAAATCTTGGTGCTTCAGGACAGCAGAGAAGAGAACTGGCTAAATAGAATCTGGTCTGCCTGTGTGATAAGTGGGTTAGAACCAGAGGCAGGCCACAGGGCAACAGGGCCGGCCCCTCCAGAGTCCAGCCCCCAATGGAACTTCTCACCAGGAACCCAGAGATCCTGTGCACAGCCCAGCACATTCGTCCCCCTCCCCCCTTCCCCTGACATGTTTGCCTTCCCTCCAATTGCAGGTGGTGACTTCTTTTTATAGGAGAGCTGTAGACAAAGGAGAAAGCTAAAAGGGATTGACATAGCCTCTGACGAGATGATTCTTTGGTCTCTGGGCAGCAACTGAACTGGAAAGCTGGCAACACAGTGCCAGGCCTTGGCTGACTGGCCGTGCGAGTGATGCCGGGCAGAGGAAGGGCCGGGCAGAGGAAGGGCCAGGCAGAGTGTGCAGCGAAGACAGGCCCTCGCCCTTAAGCACCTTCCAGGCTAGTGTGAGCCTCAGGAAGAGGTGGCAGAGTCTGAGATGTGCCAGCCAGCACTCCAGACGCTTGGTGCTGACTACCAGTATGTCACTGCTCGTCCCTGGGCCTCAATTATCTAGGCCGTGAAATGGAGCTGATAGCCTCCCTCGTTACCTCACAGGGTTACTGGGGAAAGAGATCAGATCCAGGCTGAGGGCAGGCCCTGGAAAGTACAATGAGCGCGGGAGTCCGAGGACTGCCTGTCACAGCCTCCTCCTCTTCCCCGCAGGGCCACCCGTTCATCGTGCAGTTCAATGATGGAAATGCCGCCGTGGTGTCCATGTGGGTGTGCCGGGCACTGGAGGAGAGGCGGAGCCAGCAGGGGCCCCCGTGAGGCTGCCGCAGGGCACTGAAAGCCCAGGACCAGTAACCAAGGAGAACAACCCACCCGTCGCCCTTCTCCGTATGCTGCCTGTGCCAGAAGAGCTTTGCTGGGCCCTGGCTTCCCTGCCCTCGCCTTCACCTCTGTCAGCAGGTGGCCTTGCCTGGGGAGCCCCATGTGTGGCCCACCCCACCAGGCCATCCCCATACCTTCTGGTTTGAAGGCGCTGACACTGGCAGAGAGGTAAAGGGTGGGGCATTGAGAATGGAGGCTCCCAGGGCCCCTGCCCACTTCTGTTTTCCTAATGTTTTTCTCTATAAAGGGTCAGGCCCGTCAGCATCACTGATGGGAATAAAAGTATTAATGCTTTGTGACAGCCTCTGCCATAAGAGTTGTATGGTCCAGGGGGTCTGTGACCCCCCCAGGGCTGGGGGCAGGTGGGATCTCCACTTCAGCAGGGATGTGTGTGACAGTGCCTGCTGCCTGCCCAGGCACCTGCAAGCCTCCTGCTAGCTCCTCGCAGTTGTGCTGAGGCCCACAGCACAGCTCCACTGTCAGATGAGAAACAGAAGCACGGAGGCATTGGGATGGGTCCCATGGCAAGGAGTAGGCCCGGATCTCAGGCCCCCGCCATGAGCTCCTTACTGGAGTGCCAGACACATCCACCTGACCTGCGTGGCTGAGGAGGGAGTGGGCTGTTCTGAGAGGCCCTTCTCCACCCCAGCCCCACCCCTGCCCCTCACTGCGCTTGACCCCACACCTGCCACCTCTCACCTCTCAGGAAATCCCCTCAGCCACATGCCAGGTAAGCCTGGCTACCCCCATTTTGCAGGTGAGGAGCTGAGGCTCCAAGGGGCTCAGGATTCCACTTGAAGGTCTGAATAGCATCTCAACACGTCCAGAAGCAAATTCCCAATCCCCCACCCCACCCAGACCTCCTCCTACTGCTTTCCTGTGTCAGTAAATGGCATCTCCATCCTCCCAGTGCCCAAGCCATTTGGCACTCCCCAAAATGCCAGGACATGGCTTTGACTCCCTTTTCACACCCACATCCAGTCCTGCTGTCTTTGCCTTCAAAGAATATTGGTTCCATCACCCAAAATTCTCTCTTGACTCCAGCCAGTTGGTCTTCTTGCTGCTCCTTGAACATCTGGGCACATAACCACCCAGGGTCACAGCAGAGACGTCTAGCCATGGAAGGTTCACACTCCCTCCACAGGGTACCGCATTGCTAGGGAGCCACTGCCCAGCTGGGCTTCCATCTCATGGGTGGGATTGGTGCTATTATAAAGGGTGAGTTTGGAGCCAGGCACAAGGGCTCTTGCCTGTAACCCCAACACTTTGGGAGGTCGAGGGGGGGAGGATTGCTTCAGCCCGAGTTCAAGACCAGCCTTAGCCAACATAGTGAGACCCTGTCTCTACCAAAACTTAAAAAATTAGCAGGGTGTGGTGGTACATGCCTGTGGTCCCAGCTACTTGAGAGGCTGAGGTGGGAGGATCTCTTGAGCTCAGGAGGTTGAGGCTAAATGAGCCGTGATGGCACCACCGCACTCCAGCCTGAATGACAGTGAGACCCTGTCTCAAAAATAAATAAAAATAGTGAGCTAGGGATCAATTATTTTGATTGGGGTTTTATATGTTACTAGCAGCTAGTATTATGCCAGCTAATGTAGGCCTTTGCATTTGGTACCTGGAGCATGCTTCCCTCATGCATCCACATGGCTCACCTCTATACCCTTCAGGTCTCAGCTCAAATGGCATCTCAGTGAAACCTACTTAACCACTCTAAAATCGCACCCCTCCCGCACCTGCCCTGGGGCCGCCTGTGCCCATTGCTTGCACCATTTTCCTCTACTGCATTCAGAACTGTGTGACACATCACTAATTTTACTTATTTTCTCTTCTGTCTCCTTCCTCTTCTGCCCTTCATTAGAATGGGGTCTCCACAAGGGCAGAAATTCTAGTCTTTTTCACACTGTATCCCCAGTACAAAGAACAGGGCCTCAGCTCTGCACAATAAATGTGTGTGGGTCAAATGGCCAAAATTGTGGAGCTGTGACTCCCAGCCCATGTGCAGTCCAGTGCCCCATGGAAGGGCACCCTATGTGAGGCATCATGTGCTTCCCAGGGCAGAGTCGGCTCATCATCTTTTTAGTAATGCTTTTCAAGGCACAGGCTCCCAGCTTTCTCTGAGCACCTGCCATTTCCCTGGGGTTAGGATGGTCACAGAATTGGATGAGACCCCTGCCAGGAAGACCCTGGCCCAGTGCTCAGGGCAGGGAGAACTGCGGGCAGTGCACATGATGGACTTTCTCAGGAAGAGGCGCTCAGAGAGTGGGGAAAGCTTAGGGGCTCCCACACGGGGCTGACTACCTTGGAATGTGAATCAGCCACCACCCAGACTAAAGCGTATCCTTATTTTGAGAAGATTCATCCAGCAAACCTGTCAGCCCCAAATCCCAAGTCAAGGGCGGTAGGAAAAGTGAGCAGGTACCTTGCTGGGCAGTGTGCTTAGGGCTCACTGTATCAATTCGTTTAATCCCCACCATGATCCCAGGAGGTAGATGGTGATACGATTATTCTGCCCATTTTACAGATGAAGAAACTGAAACACAGAGAGGCCAGGTGACTTACCCAAGGTCACCCAACAAGTAGCAAAGCACTGTTTGGGACCCAGAGCCCTGCTCTTAGCCACAGCTCTGATAACTCCACACACACAGCACACATGTGCACACATGTACACACACACACATGCCCTGTCCTCTAGCACAGAGGCTCCCAAACTCTGGTTTGCCAAGATAATGTTAGTACCTTTGGGAACGGGTCAAGGATCTCTTTGACCAGCTCGCCAGGGATACAGGTGCAGAGCGCCCCACAACAGCACTGAGAAACACTGCTCCAGACGCATGCTTTGGCCTGGAGACCAACTTTCAGGGTGATCTTGAACAAAGCACGTCTCCTGTCTGAGTCTGTTTCCTCATCTGTCAATGTAGGGGTTGATCTCACGGTGTCCTGGAGCTGCTCCCAGTCCTGATGTCCCAGAGCAGAGTTCTCACCATTTGGGTTCATCCTGTGAGCATCCTTGCCCCCAAATTACATCACCCACATGCATGCACGCACAGAATTTTGTTCACAACTCTAGGGTTTGTGGAGACCCTGGAGCTCACTCACTCATGACCCCCTGTCAAGGGCCCCTACTTTGGGGCAGCCCCCAACTATAAATTCCCCTCTGCCTTGAAGTCGAGAAGATGGGGAGCTGAGTGACCCCTGAGGGGTTCTCCTGCTAAGACCCCTCTGGCCGGAGGCAGGTCCCTCTTTGGCCTGTTGAAGTGATTCCTCTAGTCACCGTTGGGGGCCAGAGGCCAAGCTGCCCCTGCCCTCAGAGGTCGCAGGAAGGCTAAGACCTAGAACACTGCAGTGCCTGAGACTGGCCTAGGCAGCATGAGCTCTTTCCCTGCTGGAAAGCCACCCCAGCCCACCCTCACCCCATCCATGTGGCTAATTCCTATTCTTCCTTTCAGGCCTCTCTCAAACAGCACCTCCTCTTTGCTGCCTTTTTTTTTTTTTTTTTTGAGACAGAGTTTCGCTCTTGTCCAGGCTGGAGTGCAATGGTGCACTCTCAGCTCACAACCTCTGCCTCCCAGGTTCAAGCGATTCTCCTCCCTCAGCCTCCCGAGTAGCTGGGATTACAGGCATGCACCACCACGCCCGGCTAATTTGTGTATTTTTAGTAGAGATGGGGTTTCACCATGTTGGTCAGGCTGGTCTTGAACACCTGACCTCAAGTGATCTGCCTGCCTCAGCCTCCCAAAGTGCTGGGATTACAGTCGTGAGCCACCATGCCCAGCTGGCAGCTTCTTTATTTCCTTCTCTGGATATAGACTGTGAGCCCTTTGAGGGCAGGGATGAGGCTAACTCACCTCTATCCCAGGACCTGGCCCAGGGCCTGCATAGGGAGGGTGCCTGTGGTGTGGGACGGTAGGAGGGAGGGAAGGTAGGGTGCAGAGATGGGGCCCTCAGACCTGAGGCCCTTGGGGCCTGTCACTGTCCTGCTCGAATCTCTTGCTCCAATCCTCAATATCGCCCACTCACTTTCTAACTGGAGCTTCTGAGAGACCAAACCTTCACTGGAGGCAGCCTCAGGCCTCTCAGACCTTCAGGGGAGCCTAGAAGGAAGTGTTTCCAGGACAGGAGGATCCTCACGGGGCCCCAGTTCACAATGACAGGCAGGTGCCTCCTCTGCTTCTAGGTCTCTGGCTTGAAGGCCAGGAGGCCCTCTCACACTCAGCCCATCGTCCCTGCTTCTGTCTTTGGTTTTCACATGTGGGGAATGCAGAATACAGAATCCCAGGGCTTTGGAGATGTTCCAACAGGTCCATTGGGGCAGAGGAAGGAGAGGTGGAACCCTCTTCTCCAGATGTGGCGGGGACCTTGTGGTCCAAAGTAGTGTGACCCAGAGCCCCTACCCAAGGCCCAGCCCAGTTAGGGGGGTGGTCAGGCCAGTGAGGTGAAATGGATGGTACAGCCTCACTGAGGGAAGCTGCGGGTGCCCTGCCTGAACAGACCCGCATCTTTGGGGAGGCATATGCTTCCAGGTGTCTGCACACTCAGGCCAGTGGAACCTCCAGGTGAAGCCTCGGGATGATGCTGGGTCTGCAGGCTGGCAGCCCCTGGGGCCACACAGGGTGGTTCAGAAGGGACTGGACAGCGGCTTCCACGTGGGATGGAGCCTAGAGAGGGCCATGATGCCACCTCAAAGATACCTTCTGTCCCCCTGACTGCTGCCCAAACTCCCCCTTGGAGCTTCAGCCTTTAGCTAAGTCTGGCCCCTATTAGAATGGGAGCCTGGCCGGGCACGGTGGCTCTCATCTGTAATCCCAGCACTTCGGGAGGCTGGGGCAGGCAGATCACTTGAGCTCAGGAGTTTGAGGCCAGCCTGGGCAACATGGTAAAACCCTGTCTCTACAAAAATTAGCCAGGCATGGTGGCACATGCCTGTAGTCCCAGCTACTCAGGAGGCTGGGGTGGGAGGATCACCTGAGCCTGGGAGGGGGAGGGTGCAGTGAGCTGTGATCGCGCCACTGCAATGCAGCATGGGCGACAGAGTGAGACCCTGTCTCAAAAAAAAAAAAGGAAAACCAGAATGGGAACCGTGTTCTCAGTCACAGAAATGTCCATGAGAAAGAGGGGCATAGAGGGAGGATGGAGGGAGGGAAAGACGGCCCCAAGTCCAAGGGTGAGGGAGGGAGGTAGTGCCCAGCAGGTGGGCAGAAGGGCGTGGAGAGGGGAGCTGCACCAATGGCTCACAGCAGCCCAACTCCATTCCTGGGGCCAGGTGGACCCCCAGGACTGCACCTGGACCGGGTCCCAGCTCCTACTTTGGGGGATCGGGTGTTTTCACTTCATGAGGCCAGAGGAAGCAGTTCAATCAAAGCGCAGGGGAGAGGCCAAAGGAGGAGGCTGAGGCTGGCATCAGCTCCAAGGTGCTGTGGCAAAGGCAATAGGCGTGGTGATGTGGGGTCAGGAATAGGGAGGAGGAGCAAAGAGGTCTGCAGGGGGAGCCAGGCCAGGGGAAGCAGTAAACCGCTCAGGATGTCTGCCCTGAGCCTGGTCCTTGGTGGGTGCTGGCTGCTCATATAGGAAGTGGGACGAGGTCAGTGGCTTCCATGGCGGAGCAAGGCTGCCGTGGCGCTTGCCGGCTTTGTCATGACTCCTTTCCGCCTTGGCAGAAATCACATCCTCGACCCGCCAGAGATGCTCTTCAACTAGTGGGCAGGCAGGGCGGGCTGTAGCTGGCAGTGGGTGGAGCCCCTGAGACAGCCTGGGCTGGCACGAGCCACAGGAGTGGATTATTATGCGGGGCAGGGAGGCAGCAGAGCCCAGACCTCATAATGACAAATTTTCTGCTAAACAACCACAAATATTTGCTGTGACTTTGGACAGAGTCTGAAAAAGACTTTGTTTCCTCCCTTGGCGGTATCATTTGTCTTGTTTTGAAGCCACGAGATTGCAGGCGCGAACTTATAGACTCAAGTTTGTCTTAATTGCTGTGGTGTCACCACCTCTCTGGCAGATAACAGCACAATGAACGAGTCGATGGGGCTGAGCCCTCCAGGTCCTTCTTCTAAAGTGAGACAAATGTCCCTCCTATAAGCCCAACAGTCCATCGGCAGCTCTGTCATTTATTTATCTCCCTAACAGTTTGCATTAACTTGCAAGGGATAAAAAGTCTCTCCTGCCTGCAGACTTAGTTAAAAGCATCCAGTCAAACTGTGCTGCTGGTCCTTCCCAGGAATTTGCTCTTTTTATCTTTTCTTCCCGCTTTGGGGAAGAGGGGTTGTAGGGAGAGCAACAGGGCAAACACTGGGAGCAATAATGAGGGCAGAAGTATGGGAATAAAGTTTTGAGATAGAAAAGAAATTCTATTTGTCTTGTAATATGAGTTGCACGTGGCAAACTGCCTTCACACTGGTCTCATTGGTCTCCCAGCTCCCCTGCAAGGGCAGCAGGCAGCAGGATCATCCCCATCTCTCTGTCTTCCAGTCCCTGTTCCCATCACAGGGGGTGACGCTCTGCTCCCTGAATGTCCAGAGCCCTCTCTGCCTCTGAGCCTCTGAGCCATAGCATAGGCTGTTCCCTCAGCCTGGGACACCTTCCTCCCGTCCTCTGCCTCCTGCCTAATTTCTGTTCATCCTCCAAGATTCAGCTGAAATGCAATTCCTATGGGGAGGCCTTTTCCAATACCCAACCTGATCTGGCCCACCCACAGGAGCCCAGCCCACAGGCTACCGTCTCCCTGGAGCTCCTCTGTCGCTGCCTGACTTCTCTATATTGTCCTTCTGTGTTTTCTTACATCATCTATCTGCCTCACCTCAGTGAAAGCCCCAGGAAGGCAGGAGCTGGCTCAGGGCCTGGCATTCAGGAGACGCTCGAGAAACAGTGGTTAAATAAATGAAGGGGAAGGCAGGGTGGGAGGGGCTTCAGGAAACTTCAGGGACCTGCCCCTGCCTGCCTCCAGCCATCTAGGTACAAGTTATTTACTTACTTATTTGTTTGAGATGGGGCCTCGCTCTGTCACGCATGCTGAGTGCAGTGGCGCGATCTCGGCTCACTGCAGCCTCAGCCTCCTGAGCTCAAGTGATCTTTCCCCTTCAGTCTCCCAAGTAGCTGGGACTACAGGCATGCACCACCATGCACGGCTTATTTTTAAAGTTTTTGTAGAGATGAGGGCTCACTGTGTTGTCCAGGTTGGTCTCAAACCCCTGGCCTCAAGCAATCCTCTCACTTCAGCCTCTCAAAGTGCTGGAATTACAGGCGTGAGCCATTGCACCCAGCTGGGAAGAAGATGTTTATAAAAACATCTGATGAGATTGTGGCTGCTCTTTCACTTTCTATTACTCTGTATTTTTCAAATGTAACTCAGTAAACATATATTATTTTGTAATAATAATAATTTGTTTTAGAAAATGTTAAATCTCTTGGTCAGAGTCCCAGCAAGGCAGTGGGAGAGGCGGGATTCAATGCAAGTCTCCTAATACCCAAATGGAACCCCTCTTTTCTACCCCACGGCCTCCTCGGTCTTTTTTGGCAATCCTGTGGGGGAGGCAGAAGAGTGTAGCTATGAAGGCTGGGTGCGGTGGCTCACGCTTGTAATGCCAGCACTTTGGGAGGCCAAGGCAGGCGGATCACCTGAGGTCGGGAGTTCGAGACCAGCCTGACCAACATGGAGAAACCCTGTCTCTACTAAAAATACAAAATTAGCCAGGCGTGGTGGTTTATGCCTGTAATCCCAGCTGCTCGGGAGGCTGAGGCAGGAGAATCACTCAAACCTGGGAGGTAGAGGTTGCGGTGAGCCAAGATCATGCCATTGCATTCCAGCCTGGGCAACAAGAGTGAAACTCTGTCTCAAAAAAAAAAAAAAAAAAGAGGAAAAAAAAAAGAATGTAGCTATGAAGGGCATGGGCTTGGAGTTACACAGACCTGGGTTCAAGTCTTGGGTCCTCCATTGACTCACTGTGTGACCCTAGGCAAGATGCCTAACCTCTCTGAGCCTCAGTTTCCTCAGTGGCAGAGTGGGGTAATTATAGTAGTGGATGTTGTTGATGTCATTATTAAATCATCCCTGCTACTGACCGTGCTAAGCACAAAACACTTCTAAAGGGCTGGTTTCTGGCCCCTTCCTCCCACCAGGCACTGCTGCCCCACATACACACAGACCCGCATACACCCACTGAAGTCCTAGTGACTCCCCACTTCTTAAATATTCCTTCCTCAGGAGAAATGGGGCCTCCTTCCTCTGTGATGCAGTGGCAGCTCACGGTGATGCTCGGGGACCAACATTCTCCAGCAAATATTGTTGAGGCTTCTACCCTTCCTCCTCCCCCACCCAGTGGTGATTCACTTCGCCCTCTGCATTTTGATGCATGAGATTCATGGGGCATGTGCCACTGCTGCACACCAGCCTGGGTGGAGTGACTGCGAGGAGGTGTTCTGTCCCCCTTACTGGAGTGAGAGTCCTAGGAGAACACAGCCTGCATATTACAGGGAGGCAGCTGTTGCTGAAGAAACAACTTTCACTTCAGGCAGGTCTGGATTTGAGTCTTAGGGCTACTACTTCCTGGCTGTGTGGCTTTGGGCAAATCACTTCACCTCTCTGAACCTCAGCTTCCTCAGCTGTGAAATGGGTATGTTGGCATCATAAGATTCTTAGGAAAACAAAATGAGATGAGAGATGCCAAGAGTGCAGCACAGTGTCTGGTGCACAGTGGGGACCCAAGTTCCTTAGCTGGTGTCAATAGAAATAGAAAAGTGGCCTCCTCCTACACCACTGCCACCCCCAGCCCTAATCCTGTCCCTCTCCAGCCCCATACCCTGCTTTATTTCTTTTTCACAGCAATTGTCACCACTTGGAATTATAGTAATCTTTCTTGTCCATCTCCCTGCTGGAGTGTAAACTCTAGAGAGCAGGAACTAGCTTGCCTTAATCCCCTACTGTGTCCTCAGCTCCTGACACACAAGAGGTACTGAGTAAGTATTTGATGAATTCATGGTGTCTCTAGCACCTATGCTGGGCCTTGCTGAGGTTTCAGAGAAGTCCTGGGGAGTCTCCCTGCCCCAGTGGGGGCCGTCTGCTTGTTCACTAAAAATCCCAGCAAAGCTGGTACCATCACTCCTGGGGGAGGGAGGATACTCATTTCTCCAGACCAGAAAAGCCAGCAAGGGGTCAAGACAATTTAAAGGAGAGAGAATAATCTTTCAGCAAATAGTGCTAAGGCAACTGGATGTCCACATGCAAAAGAATGAATTTGGATCCCTACCTCACATCATACACAAATGTTAGCTCCAAATAGATGTGTTAATCATAGACTAAAAGTAAAGAGCTAAAACTATAAAAATTCTTAGAGGAAAATATAGAAGTAACTCTCACAGCACAGCCTTCTTAGATATGAAGCCAAAGCACAAGCAGCCAAAAAAAAAAAAAAAAAAAAAAAAATACAATAAATTGGATGCCATGAAACTTAAAAATGTGTGTGCTTCAAAGGACATCACTAAGAAAATACTATGAGTAAAAAGACAACTCCTAGAATGGGAGAAGTTACTTTCAAATCATGCATCTGATAAGGGACTTATACTAGAATATATAAAGAACACTTACAACTCAATAATAAAATTACAAATAACCCAGTTGAAAAAATAGGGAAATGATATTAATAGACATTTCTCAGCGAATGACTAATAAGCATATAAAAGATGTTTAACATCATTTTATCAGGGAAATGCAAATCAAAACCACAATAAAGTACTATTTCATACCCACCAGGATGGCTATAATAAAAAAGACAAATAATAACAAGTGTTTTTGAGAATGTGGAAAGATCAGAACCCTCATCCATTGCTGATGTGAATGTAAAATGGTGCTATTCTTTAGAAAAGTAATCTGGCATTTCTTTACAAGGTTAACTATAGAGTTATGGTATCACCCAGCAATTCCACACTTTGGTATATACCCAAGAGAAATTAAAATATGTGACCACACAAAAAATTGTGCATGAATGCTTATAGCAGCATCATTCATAATCGCCAAAAAGAGGGAAGAACCCAAATATCTATTGATGGATGAATGGATAAACAACGTGGTATATCCATATGATGGAATAGTATTTGGCAATAAAAAGGAATGAAGTACCAATACATGCTACAACATGGGTGAACCCTGAAAACATTACACCAAGTGAAAGAAGCCAGTCACAAAAGACCAATATTATATTATTCCATTTATAAGAAATGTCCACAGGAAGCAAATCTGTAGAACAGAAAGTAGACCAGTAGCTGCCTAGGGCTGGAGGGAAGTAGGGAAATGAGGGGTGATAACTAATAAGTACAGAGTTTCTCTTTGGAGTGCTGGAAATATTCGAGCATTGATGGGGTGATGGTTGCACAACTCTGTGAATTACAAAAGAAAATCATTGAGTTGTAGACCATAGGAGTATATGGTATGTGCATGATATCTCAACTCAGGTTCCCTTGGGGTCGGTGGAGTCGGGGAGACTGTGGGGAATTGTGTGACATGCCCAGAATTCAAGTCCTTCCTCTGACTGATGTGGCATCCTATGGTTTTCCCACACTCCAGAACCTGGCCTCAGAAATGCCTCAAACTGTCCCAGCAAGAAGACCAGACTTCACCAATGTTTAGGCAGCCATCTTGAAGTGATTGGAGGCTGTCAGGGAAGGAGCAGCTCACATGTGCTGAGTGCCTACTCTGCCATGTGATTTGTGCAGGGCTGGGACTAGAGGGAGGACTTACAGGACCCCCGAGACTGAGTGACTTCTTAAGTTTTTCACCCAAGATACCTTACTCTAGTTCCAGCCCTGGCTGTGTTCCATATTCCCAGCACCTTAGTTCATCATTGTGACATGAGGCCAGGCGCCATGGCTCATGCCTGTAATCCCAGCACTTTGAGAGGCCAAGTTGGGCGGATTGCTTGAGGCCAGGAGTTCGAGAACAGCCTGGCCAACATAGTGAAACTCCATCTCTACTAAAAATACAAAAATCAGCTCAGCATGGTGGAGGGCTCCTGTAATCCCAGCTACTTGGAAGGCTTGAGACAGGAAAATTGCTTGAACACAGGAGACAGAGGTTGCAGTGAGCCAGGATCATACCACTGCACTCCAGCCTGGGTGACAGAGTGAGTGAGATTCCATTTCAAAAAATAAAAATAAAAATTATGACATCCCCATGTCCCTGTGAAGCCCATATGAATACGTTACAGTTGTGGGTTTGGAGACTCAAACAGTGCAAGTCTTGCTGGCTCCACAGCCTATTTTCTTTCCAGCCCTTTCTCCATGATGCTGATGGAGGAACCCCTGGGGAATCCCCTTGCAACCAGGGAAAGCTTGGCAAGCCTGCCAGCAGCTCCCCACCTCCCAAGAACAAGTGTTTTGGAGGTCTCTGCCTGGATGACTTTGAGTCCGTGTGGAGGGTGGGAATCCCAAGACCTAAACATCACTGGGGAGCAGAGAACCTTCTCTTGAAGAACCACATTGGCCACTAGACCCCAATAGGACCAATAACTGTGGCCAGCAAGTCAAGTGGGACCTGGTCTGGGGCTCACAACCCTCATTCTCAAATGCTCATTTCATTTGCCAAACATGATGAGTACCTACTAAGTGCCAGGCCCTGGGTATGCAACTGCAGACACAACATTCCCGTGGGAGAGACAGAAACACAAAAAAGCGACTGGGAAATATTAACCCATGAACAATCCAGTGATGAAAATAAAACAGCCATGGACAGAGGGGGATGAGGGCTGGCATGAAGGCAAGCTTAGAGGAGGCTCAGGAGGGGTGTATGCAGGGAGGGAGGTAAGGCAGCCTGCTCTGTGGGGTGGAAGCCTCCGGTGACACTGAGTTTTCTCACTGTGTTTCCATGGGTTCATTGGAAACTTCTAAGTGTCCACACAGTCTCCCCCATGCTGAGAGGACCTTGGAAAGAGGCTGTGGCTAAGCTGAAGCTGATAAGGAGGGGAGCCCCTCACCCCTGGGACCAGCCAGGATGCAGGCAGGGACCCAAGCTTGAGATTCGGGAGAGAAGGATACTCATGGGAAAACCTGGGGCCAGCTGGAGATGCTCAGCCACCCTCTTTTACTTTAAAAGATTTTTTTTTCTACAGGCAGGCAGGGTCTCCTTCTCTTGCCTAGGCTGGAGTGCAGTGGTGCAATCATAGCTCACTGCAGCCTCCCTCTCCTGGGCTCAAGTGATCCTCCTGCCTCAGTCTCCCAAGTAGCTGGGGCCACAGCTGAGCACCACCATGCCCCAGCTCACTCTCTCTCTCTCTCTCTCTCTCTATATATATATAATTTTTTTTTTTTTTTGGTAGAGATGGGATCTATGTTGCCCCAGCTCTTCTTTTCCTAATACCTCTGCTCAGGCCTGGGAGGCTTCTCTGTCTGGTTGGAGCAAAGAAGGCTGGTCCAGGGTTCCCTCCTTAGTGTCTGCCAGCCTAACTTGCATCCTCAGGTGCAAGAGAGCCTCAGGAGGGCAGAGCCCGGCCCCAAGACCTTCAAACCATTCCCAAGGCCTCCTGGCTCTCCCTCTCCCCAGAAGCTTAAGCGTCCTAACCTAAGTAGGGCCACCAAGCTCTACCCATCTTCAGGACTCTAGAAGAGAGGTGTTCATGAGCCCCTGGACTCTGGATCAATCCTTCACTCGCCTTCACTCCTGCAAAGTGGGGGTCCATGTGCCCATCCTACAGATGCAGATATGCAGGCCCAGGCAAAGTCCATGGCCCTTCCTGGAGTCAGCAGCGGAACCGGGTCTGGGCCCACCAGGACCGCAATTGTTCTCCCTCCTTTTGATGTTCCCGAGAACAGGGAGTCCCCTGCCGTGAGGAGCGCTGGTCTCACCTATGATCCCAGAGAGCCTGGTCCAGGCAGCGGAAACCCAGAGGGTACGGCCTCCCGCCAAATCCGGACCCTCTCCAGCCTCGGTCTCTGGTCCGCAACAGGAGTGAGGTGGGCCCGGAGCTCTGAGGACCTTCTCACCGGCTCCAAGGCCCCCGCCTTCTCCTCACTTTTGGTCTCGGGTTGGGGCCCGGCAGGCCCCGCCCAGCCTCCTTCACTTCCTTGGGCCAGGGCCGCCGCCGCGCCGGGCTCTGCCCTATGTGGCCGTCGGATTAATATCCAGATATTAAGTAAACACTAAATTAGCAAAACTACAAGAAAATTTTACAGCCCTTTGCATTTGGCAATCATTGAGTGTTAATTAGAAATTCATTACAATTAAAACCCTGCCTAAACAGGGCCTGCGCGCCTTAATTACATCTGATTTTTAATTCAGAATACGTGTTTACACAGTAAGCGCTACGTACCCCGTGATTATCCCCAATCCTCTTTATACTGTACTAATTATGTAAATTAAACCTAATTAACTGACGAAAACTGCCGTTAATTCAACTACTAAAAGATATGTGCTTGCGGAGGAGGCGCGTCCGCGCAGCCTCAGCCCGAGCCGGAGCCCAAATGGACGCCACACCCGGGGCACGGAGGCAGCGCGGGCTCGGCCAGTGGGAGGAGAAGCGCGCGAGGCGCAGCTCGCATCCAGAGTCCGGCTCTCCGACCCCTGGTGCCACCGGGCAGCGGATAAAAGAGAGAGAATCTTCAATAATGGGGGTCAGGAAGGCCAAGGGCAGCGACGCCTGCCAGCTCTGGACAGGGCCTCAGGACCCAGAGCCCCCACTGAGGAAGAGGGGTCCCGCCCATCCCTTCGGAGCCTGGGTTGCGGTCCCAGCTCTGCTACTCACTGCCTGCCTGAACCTGAGCAAGTGCCCTGGCTGTGCCAGGCCTTCCTCCTCTACATCGTCTAATGAGGGCGATACTGAAACGCAGCGCTGCGCCCTCCTTACCGTCCCTTCTTCAAGCTAGGCTCTCTCTGCAGCGTGCCAAGCACCACTTTTTGAGTCTAGGAGATCACCTTGCGTCCCTTGTGGGCTGAGGGCCTTGGCTAGGGAGAAGGGCAGGGGTTGGCTTCCACTGCCGGATCCTCAGTTTCCTGCCTGTAAAATGGGAATAAGTGGTTCCTATCTATTCCCAGGGCCCTTGTTGAGAATCGGCTCTGCCATCGGTAAAGTGCGGTCCGCGGTGATATTAACCCGCCGGACGCCGGCCCATAGTAGAGCCCCAGCTCCTACCCCCACGACCTGCTCCCCGGTGCCCAGCCCTGAGCAGCAGGGCTTCCCCAGCCTCTGTCCACGCGCCTTTCTCCAGCTCAGACCAGGGACAGGAACTGGGTGGGTCTCCTGGCACTGGCCAGAGCGAGGGGAGCTGTCCGTAGCTTGGTGCTGAACGGGGACGCAGAGTCGACGCTGCACACCCCCTGGTGCGGGGCGGTACCCTTTGTCTAAGAGGTCCTGGGGGCCCCCCGCGGCCGGGCTGCTGGAAACGGAGGCGTCTTTGGCCCTCGCTGTACAACAGAGGCAGGACAGGCAGGTCCTGCTCAGGGGGACCCAGCCCATCCTCTCTTTCCTCCCACCCCCCAGCACCCTGGGGGCGTCCTGGCTCCAGGATCGTTGTCACCACCATGCCGAATTCTGAGATGCCTTTTAAAAAATCATTAGGAGGCTAAGAATAATTACCGAACGAGATTGTAATTATGGGGTGGGGGAGCCTGGGTCGAGGGAGAGGGAATGAGCTGGCGGGGACTTGGGGGCAGCTCTCGGACTGGGAAGGAAAATAGGTTCCTGTGTTCTCCCCAGGGAAGGTGTGGGAGGAAAGACAGCGGGATAGTTGGAGCGGGACAGAGGCACAGCCTGGGAAAGACACCCGAATGGAGGGGCCAGAGGCAGAAAGAAAGGGGCCGAGCGGGTTCCAGGACTCCCCTGGGAGAAAAGGGAAAGGCAGGGAGATCCGAGACAGAAAGACCGGAACCGAGGAGGGGGAAGAGGGCAAGAACCCGATCTAAAAGAGACCCTCAGAGGAGACAGAGCCCACAAACTTGGGAGAGGTTTTCGGGGCCTAGGAGAACGGTAACCTACGTCAGCCAGGGTAGCCGGGAAGAAGGCAAAGGAGTCTGTGGGCTGGGCCTGCCCTCTCCTCAGTCCCTTCACCAGGCCTGAGCTATCGGTTTGCGCTTCCAAAGTCCCTTCCCAGGGTCTCTGCGAGCCAGGAGGGAAAGGAAGAGAGGGGAGAAGTGGAGGAAAAGGGGAGACACGCCCCAGAGGAGTTGGAACGCAGGAGGGAAAGGGGACCATACCCGGTAGCCCGAGGAAAAAACGAGGCGAGAGGGGAGAAGGCGACCCCGCGCCGCTACCCGCGGAAGATTTATGGCGCCTCCCGGGTTCCAAGGACAGGCTGCGTTCGTCGCTGCTGCCACCGCCGGTAGTCGCCGTGGCCGCTGCGCCCCCTGCCCAGGCAGCCCGTCGCGCCCCAGGCCATCCCTGCCATTATTAACTTCTGTTTGATTAGGGTAATTGTTCAAACTTGGGCCGGACAGTATGATTAATTACAGTTTAATTAACGTGTCCATTAAGGACACTTAATGCCAGGGGGGCAGGGAGGGAGGTGGTGGAAGCGGCCAACGGGGCGCCTGGGTGCGGGCTAAGAGGGGCGGGGTGCGACTAGTAACTCAAACGAAGAAGTAGAGACAGATTGAGAGAGGAAGAGAAGGGGACCCAGTGGGGCGTTAGGGGAAAGAATGGTGAAGACGGAGAGACCGACTGAGACAGGAGAGGGATGGAGAGAAACGGAGCTTTGAGGAGAGAGAGGAGGTACCCAGGGGCGTCTGTAGCATCAGAGGACTGGACCTCCCCCTTGGGGAAACTGGCTTAGCAGCGTTGAGAGCGTAGTTAACCTCAGATCACTCCCAACGATGACTTGGCTCCTGCCCTGGGCCTGTTGGTGACGGCGAAGGGAGGCATTCAAGGCCGAGGGCTCCCCAAACCTAGTTCCCAAGTCCCCTGCCCAGGGACGGAAACAGGAGAACGCCCCTCCTCAGGTTAGAGCTCTCTTGATACCTCCCACCGAAGTCAGGAGCATGGGAGAGGCAGATCTGCTCCTTCCCGGGTGCCTTCCTCGCTGCCCTGCACCCAGGTCCCTGTCCCGGTCTCTGGTGACCCTACTGGTTCCCCAGGGCCACTCTAGGCTCCACCACCCTGGCCCTCGCCTGCGGCCGGAAAGTGAAGTACTCCTCCCTGCGCCCGTTCCTCTTGAGTCCCCCTTAGCCCCATCACCCGGTTTTGGCCCAGACCAAAACTGGCTCCTTGGCCGGGAGCACTGGGCCCTCCTCACTTCGTTCTTGGGGACAAACTTTATGGCCCCAGGGCCTTTCCTCCCTCCTGGCCTCTCCAGCTAGAGCGGGACGCAGGTGCAGGGTGCTGGACGCAGGTGTGCGGCCGCTTACCTGGGGCGTGCAGGCCTTGGGGCTGCGGGGAGGCGGCGGGCGCCGCGCGTGGCCCGCGGGCGGGCGGACCCGGGGAGGGCGCTAGCGACTGCGCGGGCGGTGGGTGTGGCGCCCCGGCTCGCAGCTGTCAGGCGCGCCTGCCCCGCCACTCGGGCTGTGACCGCGCCGTCCCCGCCGCCGCGCCATGCGCTCCAGGCTTCGGCCTCTTCTTCCGGCCAGTCCCCGGCCTCGGGGTCAACGGCTCAGGGTTCGCATCTCCGCGCCCGGGGCCCCGGCGCCCCGCGCCCGCTGAGAGCGGGAGGGGCCGCGGGTGGGAGCGCGGAGAACCAGGGAGCGCGGCTGTGCGCGCGCGCGGGGAGGGGCCGCGCCGTCACCCGGAGAGCCCGGCGGATCCCGGACTCCCGCCCGCCGCTCCTCCCGCCGCGCACCTCCGCTCACCGCTCGCCCGGCTCCAGCCGCCGCCGCACTGTGAGTACCCACGTCCGGTAGCCCGCCGCCCCCGCGCTCTGCCCCTGCAGCTTTTTTTTCGTTTAGTTCTGATTTGGGCTCCTGTGGCTGTTGTTTTTATGATTATACCTAAAGACACCACCGCCTCGCTCCCACCACTGCCAGTCTCCCGCTTCGCTGCCCTCCCCCAAGCTCGTCCATCTAGCTCCGGGAGCCGACGGGGGTTCCTCAAGCTGCTCTGGCTGCTGCTCCTTGTCGCTGCATATGGCCCTTCGCCTGTGCTTTCCGCTTTGGCCCCCGAAATTCCGTTCCTTTCCTAGGGACCCCCTTCTTCTGACTCCGGGCCCGGACCCCCCTCCTCTCACTCAGGGAAAACCGCTCAGGGACCCAGGACCCTCAACTGGGGTACGCTCTCGGCTCGGGCGCTGTCTTCACTGTATGCGGGCCAGGCATAGTTGCCGATTTCGAGAAACCGAGAAGCTGTCATTTCCCAGCGCTGCGCGCCCTCCAGCCACCTCCAGGAGGGCGCGAGGCTTGTCAGCCGGGGAGTTAGGACAGTGTTTTTGCCTCCTACAATGATATAAAGGACTTCAACGCGAAATGAGGGTCAACTTATTTTAGTTCGATCCTCGGAGATAAAGATGAAACAGACAGATAATACATAAATAGCTTGATACTTGAAGAAGGTACAAAACAGATGAGAGAAAGAGGAACGAGCCGGCAGAGACAGCTCAGGGACAGATAATATCGACAAATGAGGGTCTCCTAGACAAATAGAGAAGAAGGGAGAGAGACAGATAAACAGAAGATTCCAGTCTCCTTGCTGAAGGCTTTTGAACTGGGATCCCCTGTCTGGAGCTGCCCCTCTGAAAACGGAGTTACATTCAGGGCCAACTGCAGGGGAGGAGCCCTCAGGGTTGGGCTGCCCTGGCCGCAGGAGCGCCTGCAGCCTTGGGCCGGATGGGAGCCTGGCTTGTCTGAGGACATGTGGCTGGGTCAGGCGACCTAGAGGGCCCCAAACATCAGTCCCCAAGTACCCCCGCTGCAGAGGTCTGCCTGCACAGCTCCCTCCCTGCCTCAGCCAGAAAGCAAAGTGCAAGGACCAGCAGCAACTTTTGTGCCTGGAGCCTTGCAATGGCTACGAAGATGGCTGAGATTCCTTCCAGCCCATATGAGCCAGGACAGCGAGGCATGAAGGATACTCAGAGAGGTGATGCCCCTCAAAGAGGAAGCCCAGAGCCCCGAATCCTGCAGTTGGCCCGAGTGGGAAACGTATATCTGAAGGAGGAAAGCTCAAGGAGTGGGCGACTGGAAGCTAAGAAGTGGATCCCAACAAAGTTCCTTGAGAACCTCTCTGTCCCACACGTTGACCTCGGTGGAAACCAGCTTTGGTCTGGAATACAGCTAAAAATGCAGAAAGTGTGGTTAGAACTGGAGGATCCTGGTCTCACTAACAGCTGGAAAGAAAACGGTTTATATATCCAGCCGAAATCTTTCTGCTCAACGAACGCGGGCGCCAGCCGTGAGAGGAGAAGCTCGGGTTTGTGGAAACTGGCAATGTTGTCCCCTGAAGCCGGCTCGGCACCAAGCTGCGTGCGGTGGGGGCCGCGCTAGGTCCGGGCGCGCACCGAGCGCTTTGGAGAGGGTCGGGTTCAGCACCGCGAACAGCGGTAGCCTCCGCCTCTCTCCTTCCCTGGCAGACACGGTTCCCTCCTCCTTCTCTCCACCCCCCTCTACCCCCTGCTGTCTGGAGATGGGCAGTGACCGCCCCCCCCCCCACCCCTCCTTGCACTGCCCCCGCCCGCCCGCGTGCATGCGCGACTGAGCAGAGGGGCGGCCGATCCCCGAAGTCCGGGCTTCAGGACCCGGGCCGGCAGCACCGGCTGCGAGGGTTGCCGAAGGCGCACGGATCTGGGCGCTGAAAAAGCCTGATTTGGCAATGGCTTTGCTGTGTGGCCTTGGGCAAGTCACTCTGCGTATCTGGGTTTCACTTCCTTCCCAATCCGAAAACGGGATTGGGTTCCTTGCAGCCCGGGCATTCCTGAGGTCTCCTTTACCCCTTCTCCTCCCCCAAGCCCCGGGGGCTGTTGTTAACGGCGCCAACATGGGTCTGAATAACAAAAGACGCCTGTCCAGGGGGTGAATGAGTTTGGACTCCCCACTGCCAAGTATCCCCCGCGCGCCCAACTCGGCGCGCCCTGCTGGGCGGGCCCGAGCCTCGGCGGCGGCGCTGAAAATGGCTCATCTGCTCTCTGCTTTCTCTATTTCGCAGGAGCGGCGGCATGGAGGCTCTCACCACTCAGCTGGGGCCGGGGCGCGAGGGCAGTTCCTCGCCCAACTCCAAGCAGGAGCTGCAGCCGTACTCGGGCTCCAGCGCTCTCAAACCCAACCAGGTGGGCGAGACGTCGCTGTACGGGGTGCCCATTGTGTCGCTGGTCATCGACGGCCAGGAGCGCCTATGCCTGGCGCAGATCTCCAACACCCTCCTCAAGAACTACAGCTATAATGAGATCCACAACCGCCGCGTGGCCCTGGGCATCACGTGCGTGCAGTGCACGCCGGTACAGCTGGAGATTCTGCGTCGGGCCGGGGCCATGCCCATCTCGTCGCGCCGCTGCGGCATGATCACCAAGCGAGAGGCCGAACGCCTGTGCAAGTCGTTCCTGGGCGAGCACAAACCACCCAAGCTGCCCGAGAACTTCGCCTTCGATGTGGTGCACGAATGCGCGTGGGGCTCGCGTGGTAGCTTCATCCCTGCGCGTTACAACAGCTCTCGTGCCAAGTGCATCAAGTGCGGCTACTGCAGCATGTACTTCTCGCCCAACAAGTTCATCTTCCACTCGCACCGAACACCCGACGCCAAGTACACGCAGCCCGATGCCGCCAACTTCAACTCCTGGCGTCGTCACCTCAAACTCAGTGACAAGTCGGCCACAGACGAACTGAGCCATGCTTGGGAGGACGTCAAGGCCATGTTTAATGGCGGCACGCGCAAGCGGACCTTCTCCTTACAAGGAGGCGGCGGAGGCGGTGCCAATGGCGGGTCGGGTGGGCAGGGGAAGGGTGGTGCTGGCGGCGGTGGCCCAGGGTGCGGTGCAGAGATGGCCCCAGGCCCGCCGCCCCACAAAAGCCTGCGCTGTGGCGAAGATGAGGCTGCTGGGCCTCCGGGGCCACCTCCACCCCACCCGCAGCGCGGACTTGGCCTGCCGACTGGAGCTAGTGGCCCGGCGGGCCCAGGAGGGCCCGGTGGCGGCGCCGGCGTACGAAGCTACCCGGTGATCCCGGTGCCCAGCAAAGGCTTTGGGCTCCTGCAAAAGCTGCCCCCACCACTTTTCCCCCATCCTTACGGCTTCCCTACGGCCTTCGGTCTATGCCCCAAAAAGGACGACCCGGTTTTAGGCGCGGGCGAGCCAAAGGGCGGTCCTGGCACTGGGAGCGGCGGCGGCGGCGCGGGGACAGGCGGGGGTGCGGGGGGCCCGGGAGCCAGCCACTTGCCCCCGGGGGCAGGGGCGGGCCCGGGCGGCGGCGCCATGTTCTGGGGGCATCAACCCTCCGGGGCAGCCAAGGACGCAGCGGCAGTGGCTGCAGCGGCCGCCGCCGCCACTGTGTACCCGACGTTTCCCATGTTCTGGCCAGCAGCAGGCAGCCTCCCGGTACCGTCCTACCCCGCTGCTCAGAGCCAAGCCAAGGCCGTGGCGGCGGCCGTGGCGGCGGCAGCGGCGGCGGCAGCGGCAGCTGCTGGCAGCGGTGCCCCAGAGCCCCTGGACGGTGCCGAGCCAGCCAAAGAGAGTGGCCTCGGCGCGGAGGAGCGCTGCCCGAGCGCTCTGTCCCGCGGGCCCCTGGACGAAGACGGCACGGACGAGGCGCTGCCACCGCCCCTGGCCCCACTGCCCCCGCCGCCCCCGCCGCCCGCACGCAAAGGCTCCTACGTGTCGGCCTTCCGGCCGGTGGTCAAGGACACCGAGAGCATCGCTAAGCTCTACGGGAGCGCCCGGGAGGCGTACGGCGCGGGGCCTGCTCGGGGGCCGGGACCCGGCGCTGGGAGCGGCGGCTACGTGAGCCCGGACTTTCTCAGCGAGGGCAGCTCCAGCTACAATTCCGCCTCGCCCGACGTGGACACCGCGGACGAGCCCGAGGTGGACGTGGAATCCAACCGCTTCCCCGACGACGAGGACGCCCAAGAGGAGACCGAGCCCAGCGCACCCAGCGCAGGGGGCGGCCCAGACGGTGAACAGCCCACTGGACCCCCTTCCGCCACCTCCTCTGGCGCGGACGGTCCCGCAAACTCTCCCGACGGCGGCAGCCCCCGCCCCCGGCGCCGCCTCGGGCCACCCCCAGCTGGCCGGCCCGCATTTGGGGACTTGGCAGCCGAAGACTTGGTGCGGAGACCTGAGAGGAGCCCGCCAAGCGGCGGCGGCGGCTACGAGCTGCGAGAGCCTGGCGGGCCCCTAGGAGGCCCCGCGCCGGCCAAGGTGAGCCCCGCGCCCGCCCCGCCAGTGGCGCCTTCCCACTTACCCTGTGCGCGGCAGGGCTGCGGGGCCGGGCGGAGAACGGGAATTTTGTTCCGCGCAGGCGTGGGAGCAGCAGGCCCCGGCCACTCTCCGCAGGCCCAGCCTTGGGCGCTCTGCGAAACTGGGCCCACCCGCACCCTCCAGTGAGGGTTTCGAAGGGAAGGGAAGCTGGGGGCGGGGGGAGGACTGGGGAACTTGTGTGCTTTGTTTTTGTTGATGGGAATGGGGAGGAGACCGGCAGAGACTGCCAGACACAGAGACAGAAAAGGGGTGTGGAGAAAGAAAGAGGAGGTAAGAAAGGAACCCAGAGCCAGAGAAAAGCGCTCGCCCGGGTGGGCATCAGAGCCCCAAGGAAGAGGAGAAGAGAGGACAGTGTGGCCTCTCCCTGAGTCGGGCCCCAGCAGTACCGGGTCCCCGGAATCTCCCACCACCCCAACTCGCAGTTTTCCGAGTCTCTTCGCACTCCCGCCTTGGGAACCACAGGGTTCGTTGCTGGGAAGCTGTCTCGGGACCGCGTGCGGAGCGGGAGGGGGGCTCTCAAGCTGGCAGGGCCGGGGCTTGAGGGGCAGGATGCAGCCAGGCTGGAGTCGTTGGCCATTTTGAAAGTGAGTGCGCATACCTGTACATTCGGTTCATTAAAACACGAATCATTAACCGGATGCGAAAGGCGTCATTTATGCCGCGGACGGGGCACCGGCGGGAGGGAAAATGCCTAAAAGGAGGCGGGTGCAGAGGGTGGAGGACACTTTGAACGCCCCTCGGCTTGGGAGCCGCTTTGTGTTTAGAGTAATTTTCCCGCGGGCGCTAACAATTACCCTGAATCTACAAGGGGGCAAAGGTGCGCCGCGTGCGTCACTGTGCCCGCTCAAGTCCAGCGGGCGCACCAACCTTTGCCACTCCGTCGGCTTTCCCTCTTGGCCGCGGGGTAGGGCTGGGCGTCTTCGGGCCGCCGCAGGGCGCCCCCCTAATCGCCTGTCATTTCTCGGCCGTCGCAGGTGTTCGCGCCCGAGAGGGATGAGCACGTGAAGAGCGCGGCGGTGGCGCTGGGGCCCGCGGCCTCCTACCTCTGCACCCCCGAGGCCCACGGTAACGCCTGTCGCGGCCGCTGGCCACTGTAATGGGGGGACCGCAGACAGAGGGCCGGGGTCAAGGAAGGCCTGCGAAGAAAGACAAGGAGAGAGACGCAGAGAAAGAGGGAGAGGGAAAGAAAAATAATGAAAACAAGGAAGCTAAGCTAGTACTCCCAACAACTTCCAATCTTTAGTTACTTAAAAACAACAGTGACAACACGCCCTCTCCACCACACGCACACACATGCTGCAGTACACCCAGACACGGCGTTAAACCCTTAACAAAATCACGCCCGACACGGTCTTCAAATCCTCTCGTTTATTCAGCAAGTGTGTTTGGCCGCGGGGTCCCCTTTGGCTAGGCCGGATCGGGGCGGAGGATGGGGGCACATGGCCGCGCACTTGGGTACCCCAGAAACGCCAGGGTAGCTGAGGCCCAACGCGGGGTGGTGGGGGCCGCGCTGCACTTGCGCGCCTTACCAGGTTCCTCACAGAGGAGGGGTTGGGGGCAGCGGAAAATCGGGCAGGTCTAGGCAGCCGAACCCCGGACGATGTCCCCCCACCCACCCCGAAGGTCGCAGCCTGGGCCGCGTTCTCGGCAGGAGTCGGGCGGACAGACCCGGCGGCCACGCGCGCTCGCGGTGCCCCAGTATCTGCGCGCGATGTAGGTCGCTCGTCCCTGGTGGGCTCGGCTGCTCGCCTTGCTCTTTTCCAAGGGGCTGGGGCGGGGGCCTGAAGCCCGGAGATGAGCAGACCAGGCGCGGGGGTGGGGGGTGCCCGGCCCAAAGCCTCAGGGCGCGCTCCTGGGCGCACAGCCGGGAACCAGAGGCGGCCACGACGCTTTTAATTAGGGCTCGGGCGCCCCGACCGCGGCAGCTCCGGCAGTATCCGGGTCACGGTTTCTTTGCCTCTCCTTGAAACTCGGTTTATTGCCTTCAAGAGCCAGATAAGGAAGACAATCACTCGCCCGCCGATGATTTGGAAACGAGGAAATCCTATCCAGACCAAAGGAGTATCTCCCAGCCAAGTCCTGCAAATACAGACAGAGGTGAGCCAGCCCTTGAACCCATCGCTCTCCACCGCACCCAGGAGCTGGGACCCAGGTCGCCCAGGTTCCCAGAGGCTTGCGAGAAAGGCTTTTAATCAAGTGTAAGCGGCTGCCAGTCTTCTTCCTCGGCGAGCAGATAAATAATTAACGCGAGCAGGGTGCAGGCCAGGTTTTCTGAATTGCTGCCTCCTTGGTGGGTTTGAGGTTCTTTCAGGTAAGGGCAGAGGATGTACTAAAAGGAAATGGAGGGACGTCCTCACCCACATAAAATAGGTCAAAGGGCATTTCCTGCCCTTAGATGGCCCATCTTCCCTGGGCCGTCTCCTCCAGGGGTCACTCTCCTACTCTCTACTGTAATGTCCTAGAAGGTGGGTAGTACTGGATGCCTGTAACTGTCTCCTCTAAAGGCAGAAGGTCTAGGGTAGGTCCCTGACTCGATGTGGTTCCTGGGAAGCTCACCCCTCCCCTCTCAAGGGCTTTCCTAGGACAGAACCCCTCTTACCTGCCCCTGTATCTCAGGCGAAGATGGGCTTACCTTGGATGTCACAGGAACTCATTTGGTGGAGAAAGATATCGAGAACCTGGCCAGAGGTGAGGATACATTTGTGAAAAAGGTGTACGCTGTGCTTGAGAGTGATGGGTCATTCCTGTAGAGGGGTGTTATCCCTGTAGGGGGTGAGTGTGGAAAAGACACTCACCAAGGCCTTGGGGGCATGAGTTTTCCTTTCTTTGGGTGGAAAGTATGATCCTCTGGACACATTACCCTGGCACAGAGGTATGTATGTGTGGGTAGAGCATGGGAGTAAAACAAACCCCCAGAAGTTTATTGGAAGTTTGGGTTCCCAAGGCCCGGGTCTGTCTGAATAGCCTTGCCAGAAAGAGAAATGAGTAACGATGATCAGAATTTTTGATGCCTGTGGACAATCAGACAGGACAGTCTGGGTCCGTAAACTCAATGGAAAACAGGATTTCAATGCAGGATTGCAGGGAAGCATTTATTTTAGGAATGTGAGAGGTGTTTTTCTTTCTCCTGGCATTGAGGTATAACCACCTCCACCTTACCCTAAATGGAGTGTGGATGGAGCTTGTTTGCAGAATGGGGATCCCTGTGTTACTGCTCAGCCTGTAAGGAGGAGACTATGGCTTGGGGTGCAGAGTAGGGGAGTCCCTAGCCCCACTTTGCCCTTCTACCTTCCATTCTTGCATTTCAGAGGAGCCTCTCCTGGAGGAGGGCCCAGATACCAATGACCTCATGGTCAGGGCAGTTGCCACATCTATCCCTCTGGAGTTGGTTCTGAGGGCACTAACAGAGGCCTCTACACCTAGCTCCCTGCCCCTCAACTAGCCCATAGATGGTCTTGGGAATTTGTGGCAGGAGGAAGACAAGCATTGGTGGTCTTCCATTCTTCCTAGTTACAGATTTAGAGAAAATGCCATTACCTTCAAAATCACTGGTGCTTTATAGTGAGGGTTCTTAGCATGGATTTGGCAGTCTTCAGACCTCCTGAAATTTTAGGCAAACTGTTGTATGTGTATTTTTCTGGGAAAGGTGTCCAAGGCTCTGACCAAAGCCTCCCTGATTTATATTGAAAGGGCGGCGGTGCGGGGGGGAGGTCGGGGCCGGGGCGGGGGCGGGGTCTGTCACTTGAAGTGGGAAATCAAGTTTCCGTGAGCCAGCCTCTTAGGTTAGGGAGTGAGGAACAACTTAAAGCAGTTGCCCAGCTGCATAGTTCCTGGAGCCAGGGCCTAGATTCCACCGTCCTGAATTTATTCTCCTGGGCATCCTACCCACAGCCCAGTTTCTTCACCCAAATCCTTTGAATGCAGTTGGTAAAGCCAGAGAGCGGAGGGCCTCCACCTACTGGTCATCCTTCTCAACTCTCCTTTCAGGGTTGTTGGCCAAGGCAGAACCTGGGTACTTTCTAGGTCTCCTGAGCTCCAAATAACCCTGCTTTACCTCCCACTTTACCTCCCACTTTTCCCCTTTCACAGAGGAATTGCAAAAACTGCTCCTGGAACAAATGGAGCTCCGCAAGAAACTGGAACGGGAATTTCAGAGTCTCAAAGGTACCCACTGCCATCCTGCCTCACCCCACCTCATCACCGAGCCTTCCACCAGGGTGCCCCGACCTACTCCGAAAGCCGGGTGCCAGGCAACTGGTACTAGGTGCCCTGCAGGAGACAAGAAACTGTCCTTTTCCAGGGCTGCAGGCGAATGGCTGGGTGGGAGTTGGG
This sequence comes from Pan troglodytes, assembly GCF_028858775.2. Classification (NCBI taxonomy): domain Eukaryota; kingdom Metazoa; phylum Chordata; class Mammalia; order Primates; family Hominidae; genus Pan; species Pan troglodytes. Next base: position 59,827,463 of record NC_072414.2, read on the forward strand.
GGTAGGGGTGAAAGGGGGGGGCCGGGAGTGAGAAAGTGGAGCCGGGAGAGGGGGCTGTGCGTAACAGCTCTCACTTAATCAATTTGCACAGATAATTTTCAGGATCAAATGAAGAGGGAATTGGCTTATCGAGAAGAAATGGTGCAACAGCTGCAAATTGTCAGAGGTAAGACGGGAGTCAGGTGAGCGCGTGCACGGGCCGTAACTGCCTCTCGTCTGGCAGGAGCCGCAATGTTGGCTCAGTCATTTGGATTTAAATTGAAGGTAATTTAACAATTATTTTTTTATTTAATATGCTTTGTATACTCTGATTAGCCTCAGAATGGCAAGCGAGCCCAGCAAACGGCTTGCAGGCATCATTACATGGAGTGATTGAACTTCTTATCGCGGCAATTTCCATGGTTTCTAAATTAAAAATCGAGGCGTAAAATTACCTGGGAAGTAATGCCTAAGTTTGCTTTAATTTTGGTTAGATCCGTCTGCCTTTAAGCGCCATCCCAGGCCATTTCCTTCCTCCGCCAGTCTGCAGTTAGGAGCTCCGGTACCCCCTCCCCCATCCCTGGAGTTGTTTCTGCGCGGAGCTTAGCCCTGGGGAGAGGAGGAAGCCCGGGCTGTGACCCCGGCCTTTCGGAGGGTGGTCTGCGTTTCCTCACTGGCCCCTCCCCTTGTCTTCCAGATACCCTGTGTAACGAACTCGACCAGGAGCGGAAGGCGCGCTATGCCATCCAGCAGAAATTGAAAGGTGCGGAAGCCGGGAAACAAAGATAGGAGGGGTGCTGGGTGCCGGCCGTGCTGTCGACTGAATGAATGAATAGTGGGACTAGTGAGGAAGGCCACGATCCACGTGGATCAGGATCTGTGAGGGAGAAAAGTGGGAACTGATTTTAACGGGAAGATTATTCTAGGATGGTGGGGGTAAAAAGAAAGAGCCCCTTGGGCTTTGGACGTCAGAAAAATCTGCCTTCTAGTACCAATTCTGGCTTTGAGCAGGTTGACTCCTCTCTTACTGTGCCTCAGTTTCCTTTTCTGTAAAATGGGGCTACTGAACCAGAGCAGTGGTTCTGAATCACCAGCCTTTGTCCTACCCTCCTGCCTCCTCCTGATCCGCTCGGTTGAGATTCCCTGACCCCAAAGGGTTGGTAAGGCCGGGGAGGGGAAAGGGTGGACTGCGCGGTGAGGTGAGCCTGGAGAGGCGCCCAGAGTGACCCTCGCGACTGTCTCCCCAGAAGCCCACGACGCCCTGCACCACTTCTCCTGCAAGATGCTGACGCCCCGCCACTGCACTGGCAACTGCTCCTTCAAGCCCCCGCTGTTGCCCTAGGGCCGGCCTGGCCGCACCCCTGCGCCCTCAAGCCATGCTGCTCCTTGTAAATACCCGCTGCTGCGGTGGCCCTGAGCGAGGAACAAGCCATTCGGACCCGACCGATGTAAATACAGCCGCCCGTCCGCCCGCCTTCCTCCCGGGCTCCCCGGCCTTGCCCGCCCCCTCCCGGGCGTCCCTGTCCAGGGCCCCGGCTTGGTTTCCAAGTGTAAATACCGCCTCGCGCCTCAAATCCCCCTACCCCGTGTGAACTCTAGGGCATCGGACCTCAAGGGGTTAACTGGACAGACGGGGGGCGGGAGGGGAGAGCGCCCCCTCCCATTGTATAGCCTTGAACCCGATTGTGAATACAATGTAGCAACTTCGCTGGCGCCTGCCCCGCACTCCCCGTCCCGTCCACTTCTGAAACTCCTGTTCCTAATGACAAAGTGGCTATGTGCAATGGATATAAATGTACTGTGAGTCTCTCGGTTCAGTATTAGGTTCACTTTAATTTATTTATGCTGTAAGTTATTTTTGCTTCCTTCTCCTGGACCCACTTCCAGTCCCGTTTTGCATTCCCCTTTGGATTTTGCTTTGGCTATTTTTTGTTGTAACCTCTTGATGTAACAGCACTTTAAAAGGGCGACAACTGACTCACGAGATGGCAACCACCTGGAGCCTGTTTGGGGAGACCACCCTGTATCCGTGACTTTCGTTTTTAATAATAATAATAATAATAATAATAATAAAAGATGTCACTTCTGGGGCTACGGAGGTGGGAGTGCACCGGCGGAGCGGGGCGGGCGGAACACCGTGCAACAGGTGGGGGTGGGAGCCGCCCTGCGGGTTCTGGGGCTCCCAGGGTCAGAATCGGGCCTGCTCAAGTGGGCAGCAGCGAGCACACAACCTCTCCACTGTGCCCTCCAGACACACTCATTTTCCCCCACAGGGCACTCCCTCTCCGCGTTTAGGACCCTCCCTTGGGCCCGGGATGGAGGAGGGGCATTACGTCACGGTCCTTAGCGCAGCGGTCCCGGCCTCTTTCCTCAAGCGCTCGAAGGCGCCGAGGGTTCATCCATGCCCATTTCCACGCCTGCCACACCGGGGAAGTTACCTCCGGGGCGCTCACAGACAGGGCGCCCTGCCGGGAATCCCAGGTTCAACCAGAATTGTCCCTTTAGATGGCGCGGGCACCGCCGGCCTGGCCTGGGAGCGCTGCGGCAGGGCGGAGGTCTCAGGGAGTAAGGTGGGTCTCCGCCGGGCAGGCTTGGAAAGGAAGGCGGGACTTGGAGAGCTCGGTCACAGACGGCCTCCCGTCTGCCCCGCCGCTACCCGAAAGGAGGGAGCCCGGTCCGCATTTTCTGTTCGGTCCATTTTAGTTCGAGAGGGGCTAAGGACTCGCCGGGCCTCGGCTGGGGCGTCCGACGTCCGGGTCACGGTTGGCAAGGCCTCCCAGAGGCCTCAGTTTCCACAGCGCACCTCCTGCTTGGGCTACAGACGACGCTGCAAATTGCAGAACACTCTTTTTGCAGGGAGGAGAGTGTGGATGGAGTGGCAGAGAGCTCACGGCACAGGGAATCATTCAGGCTTGGCTTTCATTTCTCGCCCTCGGCTGGCTAGTGGGGGTCCCGGGTTGAGCCCTTCTTTTATCTTTCCTGGGTCTCCGTTTCGGCCTCTATGAAATAACACGCAGGCCTCCGTCCATGCGGCTCGTAGAAGGCGGGCGGCAGGCCCCGCGCCACCGGCCAGGGCTGAGGGGCCCGGGAAGTTTCGTGGCGGGTTGTCTTGGTGGGCCTTGGACGGAGCCGGCTAGTAGGGGCGTGCTCTGGGCCTCCCCGAAGCTGTGCAGACGAGGAGTCCCGCTGCGCGGTACAGCCAGGAAGCCAGTCCCTAGAGTCCTTTGCGCTGGGGGTCGGAGCCTTGGAGTCCCAGGATGTTCCGAGGGCTAAGACCAGAGCGGACACAAAGGAGATAACAATGAAGAGGGCGCCGGCAAATGGCGAAGCATCGCCTCCGGACAGGCCATCTCCGGGCAGGGCCCCTCTAGGGAGCGGGAACGTTTCATAGGCATGGGACCCACCAGATCCGCTTTCCGCTGGACCCGTGGCGAAACTGAGGTCCAGAGAGGAAGAGACTGGAGTCTCCAGGCCGCGCCAGGGCCCGCGGAACTGCGACGGGGCGGGACAGCGCGGGTGTGGGAGTTTGCCGGCCCCTTTCCCCACCGCGGATTGCACCTTTGGAAGCTGCACTTTTCTTCTCTGTAAAATGGGCATAACCATTACCACCTAGGCAGGGAGTTCCGTGGCTGCGGCTCGACAGAGGAGCCAGGCAAATGCTCCTTCCCACCCTTCCTTCCCAACTCCCCCCAAAGTGGAAAAGCTCCTAGGCAGCTGGGGCCCTCGGAAGGGACGCCCCATCTGGGCAGGAATCTCTGCGGACTGGAGTCGTAGGCGGATCCGACCCAGAAAGCTCAGTCGCAAAAACCCTCCCGGGCTTCGCGTCCCTTCAGAAGTGGTTTGTTCCCCCCAAAATGTTAATAACCAAACGATTGGTATGGATGTAATTATCAATAATTATACGAATTATTGCTGATTGCGGGGCTCGTAGCTACTTTAATTAGTTTACCAGATTCTAATTAAGTTAAATGAAACATTAATAGGGAAAATATGCTTTGAAAAAAAAACCCCAGGATTTAAAAAAAGTCTATTTCTCGCCACAATGTTGCCACCTTGCGACAGATTTTAAGCATTACAGCCAACGCCCGAAGGCCCAGACCAGGGTGCCTGGGCTCCCAGGGAGAAAAAGTGGGGCCTGGAAGTTGGAGGAGGCAGTTGAACACAGAATATCCTGTGGGCTGTTCTCCTGGAGTGTTTGGTTTGGCCTGGTCCCCAGCGGTGCCTACAGGAGGTCTGGCTCTGGAGTCCCAGGTCTGGGGTAAGGGACAAGAGTGCACGGAAGCCGGGGCCCCTCTTGGGATCCGCAGTGGGAAGATGATCTCTATCCCCAACTGTTCTGGCAAATCCAGAGTGAGAGACTGAGCAAAGTTGGAGCCGCCGTTGGAGACAGCATCAAGTGGGTTTATTTTTCACCCCCACGGGAGAAAGCAGTAAGTCCCTTCCCATCTCCATGTCCTCTGCAAATCAGGGTAACCTGTGTGCAAAAGCACCACTTAGAAGACCCCTTAATTCCTGGAGCACAGGTGACTCTGTGTTCTAGTGGCACTCGGTTCATGAGGCTAGCAGGGCACTCACCTCCCTTTGTTATTCTTGGTTGTAAGTGTCTGTTGCCCTAAGACTGAAAGTAAGTCCACAGCAGGGGTCACACCTTGCTTTTCCTTGCAATCTTCAACACAGGGCCCAGGGCTCCACAGGCACACAACACATGTCTAGATGAAAGGCTTCCAACTTTGCGGTTCATCTAGGTGCTGAAAATGTCTGAGGGAAGGAATCCCTAGGTGCTTCTGGACAACAGCCACTGATAAGCAATTAAGCTCATTTGCATAAGGTTAATTAAACACAGGTTTACTGCTCAGAAAGAAGATCCTTCATCAATAGGATTCCTTTTGGGAGCAGGTATCAGGTAAGTGATTGTCAACCTAGAAAAGGAAAACTTTGTTCCTGTTCCAACTGTGTCCTAAAGGGGGTATTCCTTCACTCCATCATACTTTTCCAGGTCACTGGCACACAGGTCCACCCATTCGTAGCTACCCTGCTCTAAAGCCTTGATCCGTTGCAAACATGTGACTCCTGCCTTGAATTCAGAACACCAACAAAAGCAGAACTGGATCTGCATGCTCTTCCCATGAATTCTAAACAGCCTCATCTCCTCTCTCCATCCTCAGATGTTTGGCTAAGAGCACAAACTCTGGAGCCAGATTTACTGAGGTCTCAATGCTGCCCTGTCATTGATGAGTGACATTGGGCAAGTTGTTGAATCTCTCTGTGCCTTAGCTTCCTCATCTATAACATAGGGAGATTAACAGTACCTACTTCATAGAACTGTTTTCTGTTAATATATGTAAAGCACTGAGAACAGCTCCTGGCATACAAGAAGTGCTATTGTATTGGTGTTTGCAAAGATTACAACTCCCTCTGAATTCACTTTCCTGAGACTCAAGCCAGGAATGCTTTTAGAGTCCCAAAATGTACCCCAGTCCGTCACCCTCCTCTCCTCCAGGGGCCCAGAAAGGGGGCCCAGAAAGGAGGACAAACCAGTGCTTTTTCAAGCCTGGACTATTGAGCTTTCTGAAGACACATTCATGAGAATCTACAAGCACAGAGGTTGGAAGGGCATCCTGCAACGCCAATGCATGGACTATTGAGTTTCTGGAGACACATTCATAAGAATCTACAAGCACAGAGGTTGGAAGGGCATCCTGCAACGCCAGTGCATGGACTATTGAGCTTTCTGGAGACACATTCATAAGAATCTACAAGCACAGAGGTTGGAAGGGCATCCTGCAACGCCAGTGCATGGACTATTGAGCTTTCTGGAGACACATTCATAAGAATCTACAAGCACAGAGGTTGGAAGGGCATCCTGCAACGCCAATGCATTGACTCTATGTGTCCAAAGAGGCGAAGACTTGCCCAAGTTCCCTCAGCAGGTTAGTGCAGAGGAAAGGAAGTCAGCCAGGTCTCTGGATTTTCTGGGGCTAGGAACTGCCTGTCTCTTTCCTAATTTCTGTTCTAATCTTTTCTTTTCTTTTAAGTAGAGACGGGGCTTCACCTTGTTGGCCAGACTGGTCTCGAACCCCTGACCTTGGTATCCTCCCAGCTCAGCCTCCCAAAGTACTAGGATTACAGGCGTGAGCCACTGCGCCCGACCAGTTTCTTTAGAACAATCTCAACAGTCCTTTTTGGGCCAAGTCCTTCACTCTTGGATTCTATTTTACTCCCCATAACACCCCCTTCCACATACGTAGCCTAATAATATTCCAGTCTGATGGGTTGTCTGTGCTGAAGGAGAGGGAGCCACACCGACATTGGTCGTTTTCTTATTTGGCATCCCAAGGGAGACATTTAAAACTACTCACCCAATTGCCCAAGTGGCCTCCAAAGAACCAGATATCTCTAGGGGAAGAACAGAAATCCAGCCAACAAAGATTGTCCTCTAACGCCTTACATCGAAGGCCCAGAGCCAAGGAAGAGGCGGAGATGTCCCGCAGTCCCCTGTTCTCGGCTGTTACCTGGAAAGGATCATTTCACCTCCACTGAAGAGAAAAGGAATGAGTCCTGAATGGAATGCTGCCCTGCAGCTCCCAGCGCCCGCTGGTAGAGTACCCGCCGCTGTCCCTGGGTGGCTCCGGGGCTTCGAGCCTGACAGTCCTCCTGCGGCGCGCCTGGAGGCTGGGAGCTGTGCGGCCGCTCCCGGCAGATCAACTGAGGTCCCAGTGGCCGCAGGGCCCACGTGCATGCTGAAGCACTAGCAAAGCAGTTGCACCATTTTTCTGTTGGAAAGATATTTCAGAAAACATTGCCTAAGTCATCGCAGGAAATCTGAACGTGGTTGGACTTTGTTTCCTCTTTGTCTTACCACTCGGGACTGTGTTTTTGTAACTCAATTACCTGAGACCTGGGTCCCGATCTTTTCAGGGTCTGTGCCTCTGTAAGTCTTATCAGGCTTTACCTCTCAGTGATTGGTGTAAAATGATGACAGTAAAACAGTAAAACCCACAGGGTGGGGCTGTCAGGAATTTTTTAAACATTATTTTATTTTTCTGCCCCCTCCCCCTTTTCTTTTTTTCTTTTATTATTTATTTATTTGGTCTGGAATATTTCAATGAAATATTGGTGAAGCCCTTGACATGGTAGATACTCACTAAGTGGTGGCTTTTTTTTTTTTTTTTGATTCAAAGGATTCTGTCACTCTTATTGCAAGTTCCTCATACGTTTATCGTTGCACTAGTTCCTGTTATGTTTCGGAGCTGAAATGGATCAACTTTGGCAAGACGAAATTTCCTTAAGTGTAAGGTACTGCAATACTCAGGATTGTGCAGAGGGAAGCAGAGGCAAGATGGGAAAGATCGCAAACTGGGGCCCGAGGGCCAGATGCAAAATGCACCGCAGAGATGAATCTGCCTAGGCCCCACCTCCTTCTATTCCGTCTCCTAGGACTACTACATTTTATTTGTGTTAAAAGATATCACCTGTAGATGAAAGGTGTTTTCTTTTTTTTTTTTTTTTTTTTTTTTTGAGACGGAGTCTCGCTCTGTCGCCCAGGCTGGAGTGCAGTGGCGCGATCTCGGCTCACTGCAAGCTCCGCCTCCCGGGTTCACGCCATTCTCCTGCCTCAGCCTCCCGAGTAGCTGGGACTACAGGCGCCCGCTACCACGCCCGGCTAATTTTTTGTATTTTTAGTAGAGACGGGGTTTCACCGTGTTAGCCAGGATGGTCTCGATCTCCTGACCTCGTGATCCGCCCGCCTCGGCCTCCCAAAGTGCTGGGATTACAGGCGTGAGCCACCGCGCCCGGCCGAAAGGTGTTTTCAGTGGTAAACCGTGCACCGGCGTATAAACTTGGTGTAAAAAAAACCAAACAGAAAAACAACTTGATGTAAAAATATGGAACGCTTCACGAATTTGCGTGTCATCCTTGCGCAGGGGCCATGCTAATCTTCTCTGTATCGTTCCAATTTTAGTATATGTGCTGCCGAAGCGAGCACGGTGTTGCTTACTTTCCACAAGATATATAAAGCCAAGAAATCGAAATACTTTAAAGTTACGGTAAGCATATGATAGTCCATTTTAAAACATAATTTTAAAACTGCAAACTACCCAAGAAATTATTACTTTCTACGTCCGTATTTTGTACTAATATCTTTGTGTTTACAGTCAAATTAATTCTAATTATCTCTCTAACAGCCTTGTATCGTATATGCAAATATGAAGGAATCATGGGAAATAGGCCCTCTTCCTGCCCGACCTTGGCGCGCGCTCGGCGGGCGGTCACGCTCCGTCACGTGTTGCGTTTTGCCTGCGCGTCTTTCCACTGGGGCCGGGGAGGCGCGGAGGGATCAGACGCGGGCTTTTACTCAAACGCTGATCCCCGAAACTACCGAGCAGTGTCTGCGCGACGCGAAAGCATTTTTGGAGCGAGGGGCCATGGTGCCCATGGGATTCCCACGGGTGTTCGACTCGGGACCCCGAAAAGGTTGCGAGTCGCTGGTTGGACCCTTTCCTGCGCGGGGACCCGAGAGACGTGACCCTAGCGAGGCCTGGGGCCACCCACTGTGGGCCGGAAGGGGCCGACAGGGGTTGCGGCGGGGGATCGTGGGGAGGGTGGGCCAGGGCGCGCCTTCAGCTTCCCCTCGGCTTCTCGGAACTAGCTCTCTGCGTTCGGAGCCAAGGCGATGAGGGTGTCTGCTTTGGGACGCAAACTTCCAGTAGTGGTGGAAGTCTGGGAAGGGTCACCACCGTTTGAGCCAACATTTAGAAAGAGCCAGGCGCTTAACCTAAATGGTATCATTTCCCCCATTTTGCAGTTTAGCAAACAGGCTCTGGGAGGTTAAACCATCAGCTCCAGTGATCCTGCCACTGGTTAAAGTAGTTGGGATTTGGATGCGAGTCTGGTTTCAAAGACTTTTTTTTTTTACGCAGTGGAGTTTGGAAAAGATTTGAGACCACAAGTGCAGCCTCCGCTTTCCTTGTTAGAGTTACTCCAGAAGCCCTGACCAGCTCAGACTTTCCTTCCTACTTCCATTCCTTCAACAAATATTGAACATCTGTGGTGTCAGCACCCGGGCTTCAGGGATGCGTGAGTGGGCAGGGTTGCTATGGTCATGGAGCTCGGTTCCAGCAGGGGAGCCAGGCAGACATGAAAGAGCCCTCTGGATGCCGAGACGTGTGCTGTGAAAGTGTGGCATAGAAAGTGCCTGGGGGATGATGGCCACTTCAGTGGGGCAAGAGAGAAGGTGACATTGGAGCTGTCATTGATGATAATGGCGGCAGCGCTGAGAGGACGGGGACCGAGATCCAGGCAGAGGACCTTGCAACCACCTGAGTCAGTGTCACCCATCTGGGCCAGCCCTTCCCGGGAGACCACTGTGGTGGTAGTTGCTGCTCCCAGCAGTGCTGTGGCTCAGTACTGAGAGAGGGGAGGGACCTGGGGAGCCACTGACAGGGAGTTCGGGCTTTGGAGGCTTGAGTTCTCCCACTCGGTACGCCTCTTAAGTGAAATGGAAGTCATTTGACTAGCTTCTCATCTGACCTTACTAAATAAGCAGTAGGCAAACGCAAACCTCAGAATTCTAATATGGCCTTTATTGAGTGAAAAGAGCTAATTTGGACAATGATGTTTACCTCAGATTTACAAAAGAGAATTGCAAATAACCAAAAAGCACATTAACATGGATGGGAGATGATGCTAATCTTCAATTAGCATCCACATTTTTATTCATTTATTTAGAACAGGTAGGGCTGGTGGTTTCATAAATGCCTTATTGTGGAAACTAGCATGAGATACACCTAGTTATTGGTTCAACATTTCTGGCTACATGAGCATGTGTTACTTTGAGCCAGAGGTAGATTTTTTGTTGTTGTTTGTTTTTTTGAGATGGAGTCTCGATCTGTCACCCAGGCTGGAGTGCAGTGGTGCAATCTCAGCTCACTGCAACCTCTGCCTCCTGGGTTCAAGCAATTCTCCTGCCTCAGCCACCATGCCAGGCTAATTTTTGTATTTTCAGTAGAGACGGGGTTTCACCATGTTAGCCAGGCTGGTCTGGAACTCCTGACCTCAGGTGATCCACCTACCTTGGCTTCCCAAAGTGCTGGGATTACAGGCGTGAGCCACCATGTCTGGACTCTTTTTTTTGAGATGGAGTCTCACTCTGTCACCCAGGCTGGAGTGCGGTGGTGTGATCTTGGCTCACTGCAATCTCTGCTTCCTGGGTTCAAGAGATTCTCCTGCCTCCACCTCCCAAGTAGCTGGGACTACAGGCTCACTATCATGCTGGGCTAATTTTTTTTTTTTTTTTTTTTTTTTTTGAGTCAGAGTCTCACTCTCTTCAGCAGGCTGGAGTGCAGTGGCATCATCTTGGCTCACTGCAACCCCTCCTCCCAGGTTCAAGCGATTCCCCTGCCTCAGACTCCTGAGTAGCTGGAACTACAGGTGTGTGCCATCACCCCCGGCTAATGTCTGTGTTTTCAGTAGAGACAGGGTTTCGCCATGTTGGCTAGGCTGGTCTCAAACTCCTGACCTCAAGTGATCTGCCTGCCTCAGCCTTCCAAAGTGCTGGGATTAAAGGCGTGAGCCACCGCGCCCCGCCAATTTTTTGTCTATTTTTTCTTGTCGAGCAATTTTGCAGAGGAGAAAGATCTGAGTTCTAGTTCTCATTCCACCTGGAACTGTTTGTGACCTTGGCCTGCTCCCTGTACCTCTCTGTCTCTGGTTCTGTTTTAGCTTCTGCAAAGTGAGGAAACTACCCTAGAGATGATCCTTGACATTTTTCAGCATTGAAATGCTGGCATTCTTGCAGCTGGATAACTGAAGGACGTTTTTGGATAATTGTAATTTTCTGATATTCTGCATTCTCCCAGTACCATGAAAAAAAATAATAATTAGCAAGATGTAAAAATTCAAGAGGGTTTTTCTTTTCTCTTTGAGAAGGGTGAAGCAAGCTGGTCATCCTGGAGCCATGGAGGGCCCCAGGATCAGCCCACAGGGGCGGCTGTGGATCTAGGGCCTGGGACCTGCTGAACCGTATCACAACATGCCTCTGAGCTCCAAAGGCCAGTACAGACGAAGCGGGAGGCTGGTGAAGGGGAGGGGATACATTGAGTGTAGCATGGAGGTGGAGGAGAGGAGGCAGCATGGAGGGGCTCAGGGAGGGGAGAGCCGAGTGGACCATGACTTCATGGGAAGTCCCAAGCCCCCACAGGCCTTGAGGGAATAGGCATTGCAGGCGAGGAGAGTGTGGGTGCCAGAGAGGACTGGACTGGTGGGCAGGCTTGGAGTTGCAGTGGGAGCCGGCTCCTGCCGCCTTCAGAGTTGTTGGCTTCTCTTCACTCTGCAGGCCTGAAAAGAACTGAGTCCTGGCAGTCTTCCCTGAATGTTCTGGACTACAGAACCCCAAGAGATGAGGAGTGGTCCCCCTATCCTGTTTGAGGTGGTACTTCCCACTACCTGAGTAGGAGAGAGCAGAGCCAACTTTATTTCGAACAATTAAGAAATGGGCTGTTTCATATGGAAAAAATGTCAGTGAAGACATGAACTCTTAGCATTCTCTAAAATTATGTAATGTTTCTCTTACAGCCAGAGAGCATTGCATGTTTTCGTGTATCATTTTATTTGAAGCAGGAAGGGCTGGGGACTCCCATCAGCCCCACCGGAGGGAAGGAGGGAGGAAGGAGCGGGGATGTGGAGAGAGGCCCCTGTGACCTTGTTTATGTGCAGGCCTGGGAGGAATGGCATTAGTGGTTTCAGGAGGTGTTGCCCTGGGATTGTAGCACAGGGACAATGCGCTGAGTTCACATGCCTGACCCTGAAGCTCCAAAGGCCTCAGACACAGAGCATGGCCAGAGCGGGGTTGGAGGAGGCCTGAGTGTGGGGGAGGACCCACTCCCCCAGGCTGCCTGAAATTCCTGTGAGCTGCTCATGCTCTGAGTTAAGCCTTGTTCTTATAACATCTCTTTTGAAGTGCACTCTGTCACCTAATTCACCTCAATGTGAATGAGTTTTTCCAAAGTTAAGCTGAAGGGGGGTGGAGTAGGCAAATCGGTCTGTGTGCCCACAGCTCAGAGGGTGGCCTGGGGGAAGAGACAGGGTCAGCTGTGGCCAGCTGACCTCTCAGAGGGAGTTTCTTTTAAGACTTGTAAGCCCGGTGTGCCCAGAGCCCTTGCTCTGCTCGGGTGGCCCCTGGTGTGTTGAGATCAGTTCTAATCCATCCCAGATGCCGGGCCTCAATGGAGCCCTCTGGTCCCGCCCCTCCCCCTGCACAGCCCAGGCTGCCCCTTTTACTCTCCCCCAGATCTCATATTTGTGCCCAGAATGTCTTAAAAGATCTGTTTCCTCACCTGTGGGATGGTGATTGTGCTGCCTGCTTTGCAGGGTCATTTGAAGGTTAAATGCAGGATTGGGTGTGAAAGGCCCTAGCACATTGGATGAGCTGATTGATGCCAAGTGTTTACAATAGTCCTGGGCTATTCTAATGCTCAATACATAACCACTTACTTATTCTTCTTTTCCTTCGTCTTGCAACTATCTGCATGAAATAAACTTTCTTTAAGGTAAAAATAGCAGGGTAGGGAGGAGTCCCTAAGTTTTGCTCCTTTTAGCCACGACGGGGAGTATTTTTGCCCAGATGTCTTTAATCCTTTGGATTTGAGTTTCCAAAGGCCCTGGTTAAGATGCAGTTATGTTTTGAGACGGGACACTACATAGACTCAGTAATACCTGTTTACGTAGTTTAGTACGATTCCTTGCCCTTTAAGACCAACACAGGGTCTTCTGGCATCCTATTTCATGTGAGTATCTCTGGGACATAAGCATGGGGGTGCAGGGGTAGTGCTGGTTATTATTCCTCTTTTACTGATAGGGAAAGGCGAGGCCTACAGAGGTTAGGTGACCTATCTAAGGACACAGCTAGTTAGTGACGGTCCTGGAATTTGCTCTCGGATCTCTCTGACTCCGAGGGCTCACTTTACACCGACATGTAATATGGGAGTACAGTTTGAGGGGTTCTGGAGTGTTTTCTCCAAATAATCTCTTACTCCTCTTACTCTTGCCTTAAATCCTGCCACTGATGCGTCATTATTTTGAGCTGTTGCTGTATCGAGGGTTCACTGTAATTTATTTCATCAAGACCTTTTTTTCTGGCAGTCCCAGGATGGCCTAAGGGCATAAGGCGCTTAGGTTTAGGGTGTGGAGGACTTGCTCAGAAAGAAGGTGCAAAAAGAGGAATTGCCAAGTCTGAGCATGGGGTCTGCCAGCTTCTCTCTAGCTCTCAGTTTCCCTGTGTGGGATTGCAAGGATGGGAGGAAAAGTGTCACACCTCCTCCAAATCCTGGCTGCCCTGGAGTCCAGACATCGCTCCCTGCCAAGGCTACAGTGACCGCAGCAGTGGTACAGGGGAACACTGCAATGGCTTTCAGCCAAGAAGGTCCATATTTATGTCTCATCAACTGTGACTAGGTGGGTCACCAGTCTCTTCCAGTTGCTGACCCTGTTTTCTCGTCTCTAAAATGGAAGTGATGATTTTTCTACTTACCATACAGGGTTGTGAGGCTCCATTGAAATGCCACTGTAAATTGCTATACAACAAAAGACAGGAATATCAGTATTGTCAGACACCCATTGGAGCCTCAGGCAGCTCAGCATTCCCCTTACCTGGTGAGTGAGGCATTTGTGCATTAGGAACAGACCTACAAAATCAGAGCACCAAAATGAAACATCACACTGTATTAATATTTTCACACCACTTAGCTCTCATTAAAATGTACTTTGCTGAATTTAATATGTGATTTCAAATGACACAACATATTAAGTGCTTAATATACTAGAAATTATGAAACTATTATAGTCGATGCCATATGAAATAATTACACTGAATTAAACTTTAGCAGCCAAGTGAAGGAAAGACTTCAACTTAAAACGTCTTAAAGAAGCTTAAGCCACCACTGTAATCCCCAAAATAAATGTCCAGAAATTAGGATCTTTAAATAAAAACTGGAACTTAATCTGTACTTACACCGGCAAGCTCTTCTGGGCTTTGGTGATGTGCAGCATTGTTCCCTTGGGGAGGTGAGGGGCCCTGGGACCCACCGCAGGCCAGGGTGTTGGGATCAGGGCTTCAGCGGGCTCGCTCCATGGGCCTGGCTGGGGGTTGGCTCAAATGGCCTGGCTGGGGGTTGGCTCAAATGGCCTGGAGTAAAGCCTTCTACCGAAGTGACAGATTAGTCTTTGCTCAAGATTAGCCTATTGACAAGTTAAAAATAAAAACAAACCCACCTTATGGAACATCTATTCAGTGCTTCCTTTGTGCCAGCCATTTTATATGCATTTCCTCATTTAATCCTCACAATACATCTGTTTTAAGAGCCACTGTTTTTCAGATGAGGAAACAGGCTCAGAAAGATTAAATGAATAATCCAGGGCCTTAAATCAGAATCCATAGTGTTCACCCCTGCATCACATTGCCTTTCTCTAAACTCTTCAACCTCCTCATTAGTGTGTGTGTATGCGTGCATGTATGTACTACCTCCTATTTTAATAATGATTCAGTGACTGATATGGTTTGGCTGTGTCTCCACCCAAAATCTCATCTTGAATTGTAATCCCCATAATCCTCATGTGTCAAGAGAGAGACCAGGTGGAGGTAATTGAATCATGGGGGCAGTTTTCTCCATGCTGTTCTTGTGATAGTGAGTGAGTTCTCACGGGATCTGATGGCTTTATAAGTGTTTGGTAGTTTCTCCTGCATTCATTCTCCTTACTGCCGCCTTGTGAAGAAGGCGCTTGCTTCCCCTTTGCCTTCCACCATGATTGTAAGTTTCCTGAGGCCTCCCCAGCCATGCAGAACTGTGAGTCAATTAAACCTCTTTATAAATTACCTAATCTCGGGCAGTTCTTTATAGCAATGTGAAAATGGACTAACACAGTGACCAAACACATTAGCCTGCTATATGACAGTGACATTACCTATATCTTTATCTCATTCCAGTCATGGAGACTAGGGACCATGGCTTGAGAGTTTCACCTTAAACTGTCTCAATACACTCAGTCTGGCTAACTTAGACAGGAAGAGCTCTGTGGATACTTGCTGTTAATTCAATTAAAGAAAAATGAATTCATTACCTCCTCAGTATCCTGACATATTACCTTTGTGTGCTTGCTTAAATAAGATATCCTCTTATAAAGAGCAAGGATGCTTTCTATCATAGGGAATACCAGTGTCTTAGCTACTTAAGGCCCTATGTCTCAATTACTTATATCACATGAAAATACCCAATGGGCTGTTTGAAAAATATAAATTTTAGTGTGGACATTTAAATGTATTATCATTTACTGACCAGCAAAAATGATTTTCATAGAGACAGGAAAATTTGGCTCAACCAAACACATGTCTGTAATGAACTGAAAACATGTATTTCTCGTTAAGAGTCAAGATTAGGCTCTGTTTTGTATCATAGAAAAGCAAATAACAGTGGCTTTAAGATGATAGAGGTTTATTTGTCTTTCACATGAAACAAGTTGTCTTTTAAGGACTTGTCTGGTAGCTCCATTGTGGCAGACGGCCGGGCTCTTTTATCCTTTAGGGCCACAATTCATGGTCCAAGATGCTTGCTAGAGCTCCAAGTTCCAAGCAGGAAAGGCAAGGGGGAGGCCATTACTGCCCCAAGTAAAATCCATAACTCAGCATACCACCTAACACTCAGGAGCACTCAGTACGTGGTACTCTTGGCTGTTGCTCATCTTCCGTTCTGCACAACAACAAGAAGGAGGAAGGGAAGTCATATTTACTAATACCATACAGGGTTCTCAGGACCATGCTGGACATTTACACATGATTGCATTCAACTTTCATAATCCAGTGAGGGTGGTGTAGCAGCAGGTTAAGTAGGAAGTGAGGCTGTATCCACATGTGGAGGTAGGAAATTGGAGGGGAAGGGTGGAATGTTTCCATAAGAAGCCGAAGGGCTTTCAAGAAGGAAGGGATGAAGCCTCCAACACTTGCTCTCTGAGATTCAAGTTAATACACATTTTCAGTGTGGATCAAATGGTCCTGACGAAGGTGCAGTGGCAGGAAAGTGTTAATTATGCTCTTAGAATAAAATTGCCATGAGCATAGAAAGTGAAGAGATTAACAAATTTTAAAAAGACATTAGAAAAGCTAGCAAAAGACTTGAACAGGTGCATTGCAAATTAGGAGCTCCAAATGGTGAATGTGAAAATGTACTCAACATCTTTAATCATCAGGGGAATACAAAACCACCTCACAATTAACACTGAGAAGTCTGATAATGCTGTTAACTAAAAACTCAATCAATATATTAATTTGGAAAGGAGAGCTTTGTTTCTTATAAAGGGTTATAGCCAGCAAGGTGGCCATTCTGACAGGCTGGGAAGTGTTAGCCTTGGTCGAAGCCCAGAAACACACACTTCAAGGGAGAGAGGGAAGGGTAAGACAGGAATTTAAGCTGAATGGTTGGCCAAGTATAGGTATTCAACAGGATACAGGAGGAGCTATGAATATTCATGGAGGTGGTCCTAATACATGCATAATTGAATAAACATGCATGTTACATATGACCCATGTTCTCTTTGCAGTGGAGACTTTTAAATGTAACATTTAAATGTAGTACAGTTAGGCTCTATATGTCAAAAGGTCTTTTCAGGACACAAAGGCACTCAAGTGTGCAGTCTCTGTAAACCAGCCAGACCAGTCCATGGTTGGTGGTCTTCTCATCAGGAGAAAGTTAACTGAAATAACTCTTGTCCAATCAAAGCTGTAGTTATGTCTGGTGGAACAGGGGGTCAGTTAGGTAGCATCTGGCGGTGGATTGAGTTGCAGATTATTTTAATATTGCTTATTTCAAGGGCAGTGCTTGTTTAGCTGCTGGAGAAAAAGAAAAACATTGTGGCGGTTGGAACAGAGTTTATTTTTTAAGTGTAGCGGAGCGTAGTGACCTAACCCTTGCATTGCGTGGCCTTAGGTGTTGTTTATAGTTTGATATAGTCATAAAGAGTCCATTCTGTCAGTCTTATTATCTCTATTTTAACATTAAAGCTGATCAGTTGGGCTGGATGCAGTGGTTCACACTTGTAATCCCAGCACTTTGGGAGGCTGAGGTGAGAGGATCACTTGAGCCCAGGACTTGGAGGCTGCAAGGGAATTATGGTCATGCAACTTCACTCCAGACTGGGTGACAGAGTAAGACCCTGTCTCTAAAAAATAAATAAATAAATACAATGCTGCTCAGTTATTGTGTCCAAATTGCAATATGACCTCTTGTCTCGTCATGACCAGGAACTCAGTTTTTAAGTCCTGTTGGCCAAGAGTGGGGGCTCCATTCAGTCAGTTGGGGGGCTTAGAATTTTATTTTTAGTTTACAATGCCAAGTGCTGATGAGGAAGTAGAGCAACCAAGATATGAGAATATATGGCTGGGGAGTGGGGACATTGGTGCAACCACTTTGGAAAATGGCATACTCCTAAAATTGAAGATAAGTATACCTTATGACTCAGTTCTTCCTTTCTAGTTACATACCCTAGAGAAACTCATGCACATCAGCACCAAGTTACAGGTAAAACAATGTTCAAGGTAGCATTGTCTGTAATGGTCCCAAACTGGAAACAACTCAAGTGCCCATCAACAGAAGAATGGATATCCACACTGTGGTATATTCATGCAATAGAATACTATGCAGTCATGAAAATGAATCAACTACAGTTATTAGGTTGGCGCAGAAGAAATTGTGGTTTTTTGCCGTTGAAAGTAATGGCAAGAACCACAATTACTTTTGCACCAACCAATACCTCCAGTGTTAGGGGCTGAATTATATCCCCCACTTCTACCTCCAAATTTGTATGTTGAAATCCCAACCCCTAGTACTGCAAAGTGTGACCATATTTGGAGATTGGGTCTTTAAAGGGGTAATTAAATTAAAATGAGGTTATTGGATGGACCCTAATCCAATATGGCTGATGTCCTTATTAGAAGAGGAAATCTGGACACAGACATGCACAGAGAAAAGACCATGTAAAAACAGAGAAAATGTAGCTGTTGACAAGCCAAGGAGAGGACCTTAGGGGAAACCAACCCTGCCAACACCTTGATCTTGGGCTTCTAGCTTCCAGAACTGTGAGAGAATTAATTTCTGCTGTTTAAGCCACCCAGTCTGTGGAACTTTGTTAGGCACCCCTAACCCCCCAGCAGACTAACACACCAGCAATGTGGACAGATCTTGTAAACATGATACTGAGTGGAAGAAGAAAGGCACTAATAACATATACAGAACTATACCATTTATATAAAGTTCAAAATTAGGCAAGACCAAACTATTGTTTAAGGACGTGTATACAAATGGTAAAATGATGAAAGCAAGGAAGTTACCAAAAATAAGAAAATGGGAGGCGACACATAAAGGCTTCTGGGAGTAGGGGGTTGGGGGCGCCTAACAAAGTTCCACAGACTGGGTGGCTTAAACAGCAGAAATTAATTTGCCTGTTTCTTCACTTGGGTGCTGGTTACTCAGGTGTTCTCCCTAGAGTTGTGCACTGAACTGAACCTTTATGTGTTGTGCACGTTGCAGTATTTATAATAAAATGCTGTAAAAGGAAGACAGAAGCAGGTGGGGGAAGAGGAGAAGCAGAGAGAGAAGGAACGAGGAGGGGGAAAAGGAGGGAAAGGAGGAAGGATGAGAAGGGGGAGGGGAAGAAATAAAACAGTGGGCTGGCCTCTTACCAAGCGGTGTGGTCTAAGAACTGTGAGACCACAGCTGTCAGTTAAAGGTGGGTCCAAAGCTCAGGTGCTGCCTCTGAGTGTGAACCTGAGCCCAGAATCTCTCCCTAGAGAAGGGCTTAGAAACTTTGTAACCTTGGGAAAGCCAGAGTATTTTTCTGAGATTTGTTTCTACATCTTTAGACCGGGGAAGATAAACACCTCTCAATAAATGTAAGGCTCTTCCTTTTACTAATTCAGGTCTCTGCTCTCATGTCACCTCCTCCAGGAAGCCTTCCCTAATGATCTTTTGAAAATAGCACCTCTTGGCTGGGTGAGGTGGGCATGCACCTGTGGTCCCAGCTATTCGGCAGCCTGAGGCAGGAGAATCGCCTGAGCCCAGGAGGCTGGGGTTGCTATGAGTCATGATTGCACCGCTGCACTCCAGCCTCGGCAGCAGAGCGAAACCCTGACAAAAAAAAAAAAAAAAAAAAGGAAAAATAGCACCTTGATGTGGCTTGGCTCTGTGTCCTCACCCAAATCTCATCTCAAATTGTAATCCCCACATGTTGTGAGAGGGGCCTGGTTGGAGGTGATTGGATCATGGGCAGACATCCCCCTTGTTATTCTCCTAATAGTGAGTCAGTTCTCATGAGATCTGGTTGTTTGAAAGTGTGTGGCACTTCCCCCTTTGCTCTCGCTCTCTCTCCTGCTCTACCATGGTCAGATGTGCTTGCTTCCCCTTCGCCTTCCACCAGGATTGTAAGTTTCCTGAGGCCTTCCAGTCTTGCTTCCTGTTAAGCCTGCAGAACTGTGAGTCAGTAAAACTTCTTTACTTCATAAATTATCCAGTTTCAGATAGTTTTGTTTTGTTTTGTTTTGTTTTGAGACAGAGTTTCCCTCTGTCGCCCAAGCTGGAGTGCAGTGGTGCAATCTTGGCTCACTGCAACCTCCACCTCCTGGGTTCAAGTGATTCTTCTGCCTCAGCCTCCTGAGTAGCTGGGATTACAGGCACCCACCACCATGCCCGGCTAATTTTTGTATTTTTAGTAGAGATGGGGTTTCACCATGTTGGCCAGACTGGTCTTGATCTCCTGACCTCAAGTGATCCACCCACCTTAGCCTCCCAAAGTGCTAAGATTACAGGCATGAGCCACCGTGTCTGGCCTCAGGTAGTTCTTTATAGCACTGTGAAATGGACTAAGTACCTCCTTTCATTCTTTTTCCATTTATTTTTCTTTACAGTACTTAATACTGTTGATAAATATTTATCACTGAAATTATGTCAAGTATTTGTGCATGAGGAGGAGCAGGATTTTTGTTTTGCTCCCCACTGTATTCCTAGTGCCTGAAACAGTATCTGACACATAGTAGATGCTCAATACATATTTGCAGTTAGTTTGGGTGTGGTGGCTCACATCTGTAATCCTAGCACTTTGGGAGGCCAAAGCAGGAGGATCACTTGAGGTCAGAAGTTCGAGACCAGCCTGGCCAACATGACAAAACCCTGTCTCTACTAAAATACAAAAATTAGCCAGTGTAGTGGTGCACGCCTGTAATCCCAGCTACTCCAGAAGCTGAGGCATGAGAATTACCTGAATCTAGGAGGCAGAGGCTGCAGTGAGCCAAGATTGTGCCACTGCACTCCAGCCTGGGGGACAAGAGCAAGACTTCGTCTCAAAAAAAAAAAAAAAAAAAAAAAAGAAAAGAAAAGAAAAAATTTGCTGTTACAAACATTAGATAATGATTTTGTGATGCCAGGCACCTGAGGCACTCAATAAATGCTCGTTCTCTCCTCCCCTTTTAGCTGAGACCCTCACCCTCATTTCCTGGAGCTGGCAGCCCTTTATCTTTTTCCTTCCCCCCTCCAACCTGGGACTGAGAAAGTGCCTACAACTGACGCCTCTGATCAGTAGCAACATTTCACCCCCTGGGGCCAATCTGGCCCATCATCTGTCCCCTCCCCACACCCTTGCCAAGGGTCACAGTCTCCCTGCCCCAGGGGAGGGTCCCTTTCCCTCAGAGGGGCCGAGCTGCCCCTGGGTGACCCAGGCTCCAAGTGCTTACAGCACTTTGGGTGCATGGGCTGCTGCCTCCATTGATAGTTCACTGTTGTGGGCTTAGAGTGAGGCCCTGAAAACCCGCCATAAAGGTTTCTCTCATTCCTTCACCCTCATTAATTGCTCCCGCCTCCCTGTTCTTCCCACTCAGATGCCTATATTTAGTGCTGATTTTCTTCTGCCTTGTTTAGAGTTAGTTGTTTACTTGTTTGCTTCCCCTGCCACCTCCCAGACCATGAACCCAGCTGTGAGGGGCCAGACTTTATTCATTGCTGTACTCCCAGTGAAGTGGCATCATTCGCCTAGGGGGATACCTGAGGTTCATTGTCTCATGCCAGGGAAATCAAGGACATGGACACACAAGGAGTGAGGTTAAGAGCGGAGGTTTAATAGAAGGAGGCCAGGCATGATGGCTCACACTTGTAATCCTAGCACTTTGGGAAGCCGAGGTGGGTGGATCACGAAGTCAAAAAGATCGAAACCATCCTGGCCAACATGATGAAATCCCGTCTCTACTAAAAATACAAAAATTAGCTGGGTGTGGTGGTGCACGACTGTAGTGCCAGCTACAGGCTGAGGCAGGAGAATCACTTGAACACGGGAGGTGGAGGTTGTAGTGAGCTGAGATCACACGACTGCACTTCAGTCTGGTGACAAAGTGAGACTCCATCTCAAAAAAAAAAAAAAAAAAAAAGGCGAAAGAAAGAGAAAACCTTTCTCCTACAAGGAGAGGGGTCCTGAACAGGTTTCCAGTCCACAGTGAAATGCAGGGTTTTATAGATGAGCTTGAGAAGGTAGTGTCTGATTTACATACAGCACGAAAGAGTGCTTGGACCAGGTGTGCCATTTGCATAAGGCATGAAAAAGTGGTTAGGACTAGGTATGCTATTTGCATAGTGTGTAAAAGTCTGGCCACCCCCACCCTAATCTTTTATTATGCAGATGAGCTTTCTACCTGGCTGGCACCATGTTGTCTGTTCCTTTACTGTACACATGGTGACAA
This sequence comes from Pan troglodytes, assembly GCF_028858775.2. Taxonomy (NCBI): domain Eukaryota; kingdom Metazoa; phylum Chordata; class Mammalia; order Primates; family Hominidae; genus Pan; species Pan troglodytes. Next base: position 59,849,205 of record NC_072414.2, read on the forward strand.
AAGGGAAGTTGAAGCCTCCATATTGAACATACCTGGCCCTCAGGTAACCCTTTTCTATTGGCACAGGTGCTGGCATTCGCCCGTGCAAGCTTCCAGCTTGCTTATCTGTTTGCAGCTCGATTTTTCAGGCTGCTCTTTGTTAGAAAAGCAATGATTTTGGGCTGCTTTTTGTTGAAAGGGAATTTCTGCCGAGGACTCTTACCCTCACGATCTGCCTAAATAATTTCTTTCTGTCTCCTGTATCACCAGCACCTGAATTTTAAATCTTATTTATTTATTTATAGAGACAAGTTCTTGCTCTGTCGCCTAGGTGACACTATAACATCAACCTCCTGGCCTCAAGTGATCCTCCCACTTTGGCCTCCCAAAGTGTTGGGATTATAGGTGTGAGCCACCACACCTGGCCTTAATAGACACATTTTTTTCTTTAAAGCTTCTGTTACAAAGGACAGATAAGAGGATTTCAAGAGTTAAGATGACCACAGATCAAACTTCCTTGATGTGCCATCTTCCAACTTAAATTCGAAAGCTACTTGAGACACAGAAAAAGACAAAAACTGAGAACCATTCAGAAAACTTAGTGGTCAGTTGTTGGCCAGAGTCCAAGATGGAAATTTCCCTAATAACCTGCCACTGGGGCTGGGGGAAGTCACATGGTAGGTGGCCTGTGCATACTTTGCCCTCTAAAGTGGCCCAGAACCTGCAGACAGGAAGCTTGCAGGGAGAAGCTTAGGCCCTCATTCACTGTACAGGGCTGCACTCACCAGCAAATGGGCAGCACACTTCTAACACTCAAGTATGGTTTTCTGAGGCAGTCACTTCTGTCCACCCTCACCTCTTCCGTTAGACTGTCTCTGCCTGTGTCTGTGGGGATACTGTGGCACTCAGTACCTATGAGCAGGGAGCAGGGCAGGACTGATGAGGAGGTGGCCTAAAAGGCACGCTCGCCTAATGCAGAGACCCTACAGATGGAAAGAATGCGGTTTTATTTAAAAATATCTGATACACAGTAATATAGATACCTTGTAGTAATTAAATCGTATTAACCCAGTTTGAGGGTCTTTGGCTTTTAGTATCATGCGTTTATTTTTATGTTGGCATGTTTGGTTTTATTTCTTTTATTTTGGTTTATGCCTTCTCTTTTTCATGTTTGTTTTTGTTTTTGCCTTCTATGATATGCAAGATTGCATGATGATGTATTTTTTATTTATTTATTATTTTTTTGAGATGGAGTCTAGCTCTGTTGCTCAGGCTGGAGCGCAGTGGCACAATCTCGGCTCACTGCAACCTCCACCTCCCGGGTTCAAGCGATTCTCCTGCCTTAGCCTCCCAAGTAGCTGGGATTACAGGCGCCCACCACCATGCCCAGCTAATTTTTGTATTTTTAGTAGAGACAGTGTTTCACTGTGTTGGCCAGGGTGGTCTCGAACTCCTGACCTGATGATCTGCCCACCTCGGCCCCCCAAAGTGCTGGGATTACAAGCTTGAGCCACCGCGCCTGGCCCTTTTTTTTTTTTTTTTTTTTTTAAGACAGAATCTTGCTATGTTGCCCAGGCTGGAGTGCAGTGGCGCGATCTCAGCTCACTGCAACCTCCACCTCCTGGATTCAAGTGATTCTCCTGCCTCAGCCTCCTAAGTAGCTGGGATTACAGGCGCCTGCCACCGCGCCCTGCAATTTTTGTATTTTTAGTAGAGACAGGGTTTCACCATCTTGGCCAGGCTGGTCTTGAACTCCTGACCTTGTGATCCACCTGCCTCAGCCTCCCAAAGTGCTGGGATTACAGGCATGAGCCACCGTGCCCAGCCGATGATGTATTTTTTAGAGTCATGGTCTCGCTATGTTGCCAGGCTGGACTTGAACTCCTGGTCTCAAATGATTCTCCAGTCTCAGCTTCCTGAGTAGCTAGGAGTACAGGTGCACCACTGTGCCTGGCTGATGATTTGTTTTTATCTTCTGTAATTTGAAAAGTATATAGCCTATTGTTTTAATTCTGCCAACACCTTGAAGATTTTTTAAAACTTTTTTGAACCCATGTAGTACAGTTTGGACTTCCCCTCCAAATCTCATGTTGAGATGTAATCCCCAATGTTGGAGGTGGGGTCTGGTGGGAGGTGTTTGAGTCATGGGGGTAAATCCCTTGATGCTTTCCCGGAGATAGTGAGTTCTCATGAGATCTGGTTGTTGTAAAGTGTGGCACCTCCCCACGCTCTCTCTTGCTCGTGCTCTGCCATGTGAAACACCAGCTCTCCCTTTGCCATCTCCCATGAGTAAAAGTTTCCTGAGACCTTCCCAGAAGCCAAACAGATGCCTAGCACCAGGCTTCCTGTACACTCTGTAGAACCATGAGCCATTTAAACCTCTTTTCTTTATAAATTACCCAGTCTCAGGTGTTTCTTTACACAATGCAAGAACATCCTAACACACCATGTTTCTCTATCAGATTAAAAATAAATCTACCATGTTTGCCTCCCTTCCAATATAAAGTGAGAAGTTTTTCAGGCCCTCCTTCCATATCTCTTCATTAGAGGCCTAGGTTATCACACCTCTCTTTTTTAAAATGATACAGGTCTTCTTTTTGCAAAAAATTGGTTTTAAATTCGGGATCCAAATTTTAGCCATGTTTATAATTATTTATTTGATACTCTGTGTTTAAATGGTTTCCACATTTCCTGCAGGCTTCACTTACTATGGCTGCAAAACAAATTAGCCCCAAACAGTGGCCAGGTGCAATGGCTCGTGCCTGTAATCCCAGCACTTTAGGAGAGGCCGAGGAAGGCCAATCACTTGAGGCCAGGAGTTGGAGACCAGCCTGGCCAATATGGCGAAACCTCGTCTCTACTAAAAACACAAAAATTAGCCAGGCAAGGTGGTGTGTGCCTGTAGTCCCAGCTACTTGGGAGGCTGAGGCAGGAGAATTGCTTGAACCTGGAAAGCAGAGGTTGCAATGAGCCAAGATTGCGCCACTGCACTCCAGCCTGGGTGACAGAGAGAGGCTGTTTCAAAAAATAAAATAGGCCAGGTGCAGCAGCTCATGCCTGTAATCTTAGCACCTTGGCAGCCCGAGGCAAGTGGATCACCTGAGATCAGGAGTTCAAGACCAGCCTGGCCAACATGGTGAAACCCTGTCTCTACTAAAAATACAAAAATTAGCTGGGTGTGGTGGCACATGCCTGTAATCCCAGCTACTTGGGAGGCTGAAACAGGAGAATTGCTTGAACACGGGAGGCAGAGGTGGTAGTGAGCCGAGACCACACCACTGCACTCTAGCCTGGGTCACAGAGTGAGACTATCTCAAAAAACATAAAACAAAATAAAAATTAAAATTAATTATCCTAAAGCTTAATGCTTAAAACAATAATCATTTATTACCTCTTGCTCTTTCTGTGCATTACAGTTTAGACAAGGTATAACAGGGATGGCTTATCTCTCCTCCAAAGGAGATGTGAAATGTCTGAGGCCTCAGCAGTAAAACTCCAAAATTGAGCCTCTAGCTTGTCTAGAATCATCTGAAGGCTTGCTTACCTGAAGTTGGTGCTGGCTGTCACTCAGCTGGAGGCCTGGCTGGGGCTATTGACCAGAATACCCACACATGGCCTCTGGTGTGCCTGGTCTCCCTCACAACATGGTGGCTGAGTTCCAAAGGCAAGCATCTAGAGAGAGCGAGCCAGGTGGAAGCCATTGCCTTTTATGACCTAGCCTCAGAAATCATTCAGTGTCACTTCTGCTGCATCCTGGTGGTTGGGACAGGTACAAAGTTCTGCCCAAGTTCCATGGAAGTGTGTCAAGATCACTTTGTAAGATGAACATGTGCGGGTGCCCACATATGTACACACGTGTGTGCATGTATACACATGTACATGCATGTGTATATGCTGATATGGTCATCTTTGAAAAAAGACCATCAGCCATACTGTATTTCCTTAAATTCTTGATTTTCAACTTATGTTTCAGGCAGTTGCAGAGTGTCTTTGAGTAACTTTCAGGAAGATTGCATGCTATGAGTCTCAATGTGCAGTATGTAAAATGGCCATCTTCTTTCTTATTTTAAAATTCATAGCCAGGTGCGGTAGCTCACCCCTGGAATCCCAGCACTTGGGAGGCCGAGGCAAGTAGATCACCTGAGGTCAGTCTCTACTAAAAATATAAAAATTAGCTAGGGGGTGGGGCGGGAGGAGTGTAGGAATGGCACATGCCTGTAGTCCTAGCTACTGGGAAGGTTGAGGCAGGAGAACTGCTTGAACCCAGCAGGTGGAGGTTGCAGTGAGCCGAGATCACATCACTGCACTTCAGCCTAGGCAACAGAGTGAGACTCTGTCTCAAAAAAAAAAAAAAAAAAAAATCACAAGGCCAGCCATGGTGGTTCAAGCCTGTAATCCCAGCACTTTGGGAGGGCAAGGTGAGAGGATCCCTTGAAGCCAGTGGATGCTCAATGCACTTGCCTCCTGCACTGTGGAAGAAGCCAGTTTTGTCTCCATTTGCATATGCATTTCAATCTTCCTGATCTATATGTGTGTCTGTTCTTTGCATTCTCTTTTGAACTGGTTGTAGGCTCCTACTGGGTCCCTCATTAATAATGAGTTAAATAAAATCCAGAACACATGTATATTTTAAATCTGCATGAGAATCATAATCTTTTTTGAAATTATCCTTTAACATTCCTTTCCTGAAAAGTTGAGAAACGATGTATTCGACACTATCTATGACAATGTAACAGCCATGATTTAATGATACTGATGGGCAATAGAATGCACATATGCAGATATAGTGTGGTTAGAACTACATTTAATATTAAGAAAAAAACACTCGAAAAGATAAAATGTGTTGAATTGTTTAACATTTTTCTTTATTATATTTCCAAAAATTTAAAAACAGGCTGATGCTACCTTGGTAGAGAAATCCAGTGAAGCTAAACTCTAAGCCTCTGTTTTATTGAGGGATTAGTAATTTTTTTTTTTTTTTTTTTTTGAGACAGAGTCTCACTCTGTCACCCAGGCTGGAGTGCAGTGGCGTGACCTCGGCTCACTGCAACCTCTGCCTCCTGGGTTCACGCCATTCTCCTGACTCAGCCTCCCAGGTAGCTGGGACCACAGGCGCCTGCCACCATGCCCGGCAAATTTTTTTTGTATTTTTAGTAGAGATGGGGAGTAATCGTTTTATGGTTCTTGAAGGGCTGGGAGGGGCTTCCTGGTCTCTGCATGTCACTGGGGTCAGTGAGAGTGCTGCTGGAAAGTGAGGGAACATATGATGATTAATAGTAATAATAATAATAAATCAGTACTTGTAATGTCCCAGGAATTGTGTCAAGCAGTATCTCATTTAACCCTTACAACAGCCCTTTGAAGTAGATACTGGTAGATGGTATTTCCATTGGCTAGGTGCGGTGGCTCATGCCTATAATCCCAGGACTTTGGGAGGCTGGGGTGGGAGGATTGCTTGAGACCAGCCTGGCAACATGGTCAGACCTTGTCTCTACAAAAAATAAAAAAAATTAACTGGGCATGGTGGCATGCACTCCTGTAATTGCAGCTGCTGGGGAGCCTGAGGCAGGAGGATCCTTTGAGCCCAGGAGGTCAAGATTGATGTGAGCTGTGATCCCACCACTGCACTCCAGCCTGGGTGACAGAGTGAGACCCTGTCTCAAAAAAAAAAAAAGAAAAAATGGTATGCCCATTTTACAGATGAGGAAACTAAGGTTAGGAAACTTAAGTGACTTGCCCAACTAGTATGTGGTGGAACCCAGACTGAGACATGGGCTCTTAACCCCCCTGCTACTGTGTGTCAGGTGAGAAATGTTGGAGAGGAAGTCCTGGGATCTCCTCCTGAAGAAATTGTCCCCACTACTGGATCCAAGCCCTCAGAATCCATTCATCCGTGAAACATTCACTGAGCCTCCTCTGTGTTCCAGGCCCTGAGGATAAAACGTGATCTGAGTCTTCAAGTAACTCAGGAGCCAGGGTGAACAGCCAGGGATGGGAGTCGGCCAAAGGAGGGGCCTTGGCAGGGGTAGGGAGGGTGAGGAGGTGCTTCCAGGAGGTGGCGGCAACCTACTTGAGTCTTAAAGGACAGGAAGAGCCAGGCTGGTAAAGGGGTGAGGGTTGGGAAAAGGGCATTGAGGGCAGAAGGGCTTGAGCATACAGGGGAAAGAAACCCCCGAGAGGCACCATCAGCACACTCACTTCAGCTCTGCGGCTCACCTGCCTCCACTGTCCCCGCTTCTGCCGCTGCCCTGGTTACCAGAAGCCGTTTTGTTCAGTGGGAAGGTGGGCACAGGTCACTGCTAGGGGTGGGTACCTGAACATGCCAACCAGAGCCTCCTTTTTCCAAGATGTTTGAACATGGGTCAGATGGTCTCTCTCCAGGGCCTGATGGTGAGAGGTGCAGCCTGCAGAAGGCCTTAGCAGTGGGTGTGCAGGGGGCACCGTGAGAGTGGGCAGACCAGGCTGTCTGAGCAAGGACTCAACACACCTCTGAGGTCCCGCTGCATGCTCAGCATGGGTCCCGGGACACATGCCAGGGCCTTCTTAACACATTTCTTGTTTCCTTTAGATTGTCCAAATTGGGTTTCTGTCACCTGTAACCAAAGATCCTTGCTGACACAGCCCCTGAGTTGGTCAGACTCAGGAGAGGGACATTTAAACTAAGAGAGGCTCACCTATAGATCAGGAAGCCAACTGACTCATTTCCTGTGAGAAGTGTCACGGCTCAGTGGGTCAGCCTTTCACATCATTACTGCCGGTGTCTCCTTTCCCTGGAGAAAAGCCATCTGGATTGACAACTGGCCTCTTGGAGCAGGCCCCAGGCCCAGCAAGGATCTATAGCTAGAGGCATCAAGCAAGGACTGCCCAAGGGTCCAAAAACTGTTTCTGTTAAGGTCCAGACAGTGAATATTGTAGACTTTGCAGTCTCTGTTGAAACCATTCAACTCTACCACTGCAGTGTGAAAACAGCCACAGACAGCACATAAATACATGAGCATAGCTGTGTTCCAATAAAACTTTACTTATAAACATTGAAATTTGAATTTCATACAGTTTTGATGTGTCCTGATGTATTACTCTCTCTTTTTTCTTTTCTTTTTTTTTTTTGAGACGGAGTCTTGCTCTGTTGCCCAGGCTAGAGTGCAGTGGCGCAATCTCAGCTTACTGCAACCTCTGCCTCCTGAGTTCAAGTGATTCTCCTGCCTCAGCCTCCTGAATAGCTGGAATGACAGGCACACACCACCACACCTAGCTAATTTTTGTATTTTTAGTGGAGACAGGGTTTTGCCATGTTGGCCAGGCTGGTCTGGAACTACTGACCTCAGGTGATCCACCCGCCTCGGCCTCCCAAAGTGCTAGGATTACAGGCGTGGGCCACAATGCCTGGCCAATATATTACTCTTCTTTCAACTTTTTTAAGAACATAAAAGCCATTCTTAGCTCTCAGACCAAGCAGAAACCAGTGGTGAGGGACCAGATTTAGCTTTGCAGCCTGTAGTCTGCCTACTGTTGGCCTAGGGCATGAATACTTATGCTGAGAAAGAAGATGGTTGACAAGGAGGCTGGACAACTGGGTCCATGGGCCAGGCCAGGGACACTTCTGGGGCTGCTATCCAGGCTTGTCACTCTAGCTGCTTCTTCTCTAGCCATTCAGATCATGCTCTTCAGTCTACACCCTCCTGAAGAAGAAGCTCAGGACCCATGAGTGGGCTTAAGTGCTTGGAAATGATGACATGTCTAGTCTTGCCTTCCAAAATTTAGCCTTGGACCGCCTTGATGCAGCCGCTCCTGACACTTCTAGGGGCAGCTGTCCTGCCCCTATCCCCTGTGAAAAGCAGATTATGAAAGCCCACTCATCCCACCCCACACAACCCAGGACCCAGAGGCCAGGGAGAGAATAGGCTGGCTGCAGCCGCTGACTCATGCCCTGGCATGAAGGCATGAACTTGTTCGAGAGGGATCTTAAAAGATACAGTAGGAAGCTGCAGTTACAAGTGGGCTCTGTGGCTGGGTGCGGTAGCTCACACCTGTAATCTCAGCACTTTGGGAGGCTGAGGCAGGTGGATCACTTGAGGTCAGGAGTTCAAGACCAGCCTGGCCAATATGGTGAAAACCCATCTTTACTAAAAATACAAAAATCAGCAAGGTGTGGAGGCATGTGCCTGTAGTCCCAGCTACTCGGGAGACTGAGGCAGGAGAATTGCTTGAACCCGGGAGGTGGAGGTTGCAGTGAGCCGAGATTGTGCCACTGCACTCCAGCCTGGGGAACAGAGTGAGACTCTATCTCAAAAAAAAAAAAAAAAAAAAAGTGAGCTCTGTGTCTGGAAGGTTGAGTAGATTCAGGGACCAGGGTAGTTGTAGGAGGCCAGATGTCAGCTGAAGTTGGGGGAATGGAGATTGGTGGAAGAGATAACAGTGGGTATCCTGGAGACAGAGATAGACCGACTGACTGGCTGAAAGACAGACACAGCAGGTGAATCCCAGACCTGCCTTGTTTCTGGCCCTTCCTGAGGCTTGACTAGGGGGTCTTCACTGTAACTTCATAGCTCCCTTCCCCTATACCTGGGGTAATCTGGGTAATCCCAATGCTTCTCCAATACGTTCTATCAAAACAGAAGCTGTGGAGCAGGTAATTTCTTTCTATTTATTTATTTTTGGATTGGTATAAATTTATGGGATACAAGTATAATTTTGTTACATGCACAGAATTCATAGTGGTGATGTCAGGCTTTCAGGGTATCCATCACCCAAATAACATACATTGTACCCATTAAGTGAATTCTCATCATCCATCCCCACATCCCCTTCTCTGCGTCCACTATCATTCATACTCACACCCATATGTATACATTATTTAGTTCCCACTTATGAGTGAGAACATGAGTATTTGTCTTTCTGTGTCTGACTTTTTTCACCTAACAACCTCCAGTTCCATCCATGCTGCTGCAGAAGACACAATTTCATTCATTTTTGTGTCTGAACACGATTCCATTGGGTATACAGGTCATATTTTATTTATCCAATCATCTGTTGATGGAGACGTAGGTTGATTCCATGTCTTGGAGGACGTCATTTCCGCTGTTGGCGGAACTCATCCTGAGCTTCTGATCTTACTCTCCAAGGGAACTCTGCACTTCATGTTGGGGACTTTTTGCTGTCTTGGTGTCTGCAGGTTGGAATCTTGCTTCAGCCACAAAAAATCACAGTTGGGTGGTCTGGGTCTCACTTCCCTCACCTCTTAAATGGCTGTCCTGCATCATGCACCATTTACTATGACAATGTTCACCTTTATCTGAGCCCTGTGCCTCCAGAAGGCAGCGACGATAAAGTTCTCCAACCTCTTTAAGTTCCAAGGAAAGAGCTAGCCACAAAGGACCACCTTAAGCTCGCATCCCAAGGAAATACGGATCTCCATCCTTTCTTACTATTCCCTAAGATTCGCTGATGACTCCATTGTTTACCTGCCTCTCTAAAACCCCAGTCCCCTTTGAGATGCTCCTCATTAATGAACGTTCTCCCTATTGCAATGGCCTGAATGAAATCTTAACTGTCTGGGGCTTTTTGCGTTCACAATGACCATAATTGTGCTGTTGTAAGCGTCAATCGGGGGCGCAGCCGGAGTCCCAGGTCCCAGTCCTGGCTCCCCCATGTCAGGCTTCCCCTTCGGGCCGGTTTCAGGTCTCAATTGGGAGCTCCCTAAGGGCCCCTGGCTCAGAATATGTGTGAGTGGCAACCCAGTCCCTCAACCCCTGCGCGGGGAGCCGGGGCAGAGCGAGCTGCTGTAACTTTCGCACGCCGCCACCAGAGGGCGGCGGCTCCGCGGAGGAGGGCCCCAGCCTTTGCGCCGGCTCGCGCCCACAGTGCCTTTAAAACGCGCGTTGGAAGTAGACGCCACGCAGCCTGCTTTCCAGAGTCCCGGCGTTTCCCCTCTTCCACCGCTGCACTCCAGGGGCCTCCCTTACGCGTCCGCACGCGGCGAGTCCTTCTACTCCGCAGGGCGCGCCGCAGGACTCTTGAGTGGGGGGGAAGGCTGGAAAGCCAGCCTGGAGCTTCTGGTCTCTAGTGCTGTGCAGGGCACAAGGTCCCTGCCCCTCCCGCGGTCGCTGGCCTCTCTTCTCCTTAAGCCAGGTCGAAGGATTCCTGAGGCAGCGGGAAATGGGGAGGAGGGACAGGAGTCCCAAGACCACTGTCTTGGATGCGGGATTTAACCAGTCACACCCGTCAGCCCCTTGGAACGTCACAGCGTTCCCTTAAAGTGGGCAAGACAGGAAATATTGCCCCGTCTGAAAGTGGGCAAACGGGCTCCCAAAGAAAAAAGTTGATTAGGAGAGCTAGTAAATGACAGGAACTCAGTTCTCCTAGGCCCAGACTTGGAGCTCTTGGGGTGGGGCGGCACAGAGATGGCTCTCTGCCTGGCGTAAGTAAACTGGTCCCTCCAGCAGAAACGGGCGCTGCACATCCTCTTCCCGCAGGACGGCGACCCCTGGACATCAAAATGCAGCCACTTTTGGACTCAAATTGTAGAGTTCTTTTTTGTTGTTGTTATTTATGTATGTATTTATTTATTGAGACGGAGTCTCGCTCTGTCACCCAGGCTGGAGTGCAGTGGCTCAATCTTGTGTCACTGCAACCTCCGCCTCCCGGGTTCAAGCAATTCTCTTGCCTCAGCCTCCGGAGTAGCTGGGACTACAGGCGCCCGCCACCACGCCTGGCTAACTTTTGTATTTTTAGTCGAGACGGGTTTCACCATGTTGATCAGGCTGGTCTCGAACTCCTGACCTCGTGATCCACCTGCTTCGGCCTCCCAAAGTGCTGGGATTACAGGCGTGAGCCACCGCACCCGGCCCAAATTGTAGAGTTCTATGTACAGCCACGTTTCCATGATCTTTTTTTGTTGTTGTTTTTGTTTTGTTTTTGTTTGAGACACACTCTCACTCCGTTGCTCAGGCTGGAGTGCAGTGATGCGATCTTGGCTCACCGCAACGTCCGCCTCCCAGGTTCAAGTGATTCTCTTGCCTCAGCCTCCTAAGTAGCTGGGATTACAGGCGCCCACCACCACGCCTGGCTAATTTTTGTATTTTTAGTAGAGAGGAGGTTTCACCATGTTGGGCAGGCTGCTCTCGAACTCCCAGCCTCAAGTGATCCACCACCTCGGCCTTCCAAAGTGCTGGGATTACAGGTGTGAGCCACTGCGCCCGGCGTGTTTGCTTTTTAAAGTGCATATGTCTACATACACATTTTAGAGGCAAATAGAAATACAAAAGCCAAACTGTCCACAGTGGCTGTCTGTGGCAGTTGGAGTAGCAGTAATGGAAATTGCATTTTCTCTGTATTGTCCAAAATATTCACTACTAGCATATATAAATCAGAAAGAGGAGCAATGATTCAGGACTTCTGTTTGACAAAATGATAATAATAATAATTCCTCTTTAAACAATTGGAAAATACAGGCTGGATGCAGTGGCTCATGCCTGTAATCCTAGCACTTTCGGAGGCCGAGGTGGGAGGATCCCTTGAGCCCGGGAGTTTGAAACCAGCCTGGGCAACATGTCAAAACTCCATCTCTACAAAATAAAAAATAAAAATAAATAAAAATGGGAAAATAAAGAGAATGAAGAAAATAAAATTCATCAGTACCTCCTGCCAAATATTGGTATTTTTCTTTCTGGTTGGTTTCTTTGTCTACAAAATGTGAATAACGGTATTAACTGTACAGGAATGTTGTGAGGATTGAGTGAGAGAACGTATGTAATAGTTAACATTCCAGAAGTGTTAGCTATTTTTATATGTAACAAAATCAGCACCAGACTGTATCTACTGTTTCTGTGCTGCCGTCTTCACAGCCAACATTGCTTCATGAACAGTTTCCCATTCAATTATGCTTTTTAAAATTGTATTTTTAGTGATAGTACGGTATTTTATTACATTTAAGTACAATTTATTTAAGTTATCCCCTATTGTTAAGCCTTTAGATTGTTTCCAATTTTTGCTGTTAAAATAACAGAGAGATTAACATCTTTAAACATCTACCTTTGTCAGCATTTCTGATTATTTCCTTAGATGAATTTTTTAGAGGTAGGATTACTGGGACAAAGGGTGCAAATATTTTTCAGGCTTTTGACTCAGGTTACCAAATTGCTTCCCAGAAAGATCTTGCCAATTTACACTCCCACCTGCAGTGCGTGAGAATGTCTGCCCCACAGCACACAAAAGAGGGATTTTATTTTGGGATGGGTGAGATTTGAGTCTGTTGCTGAACCGAGGAAAATGAGCCCCCCAAGCCCCATAGCGAGGTAGAGTTTAAACTTCGGGACAGAGAGGGGATGTCAAAACAGGCAAAGTCCATGGGAGAAAGGGAGGGGATTTGGAGCAGGTTTACAGAGATTGTCTTGGATTTAAGAAGGGACACCTTATGTTTGGAGACTGATGGAAAGAGGTATGATTGGGTGTGGACAGAGTCATTGTAAGGAGGTAGGTGGATTCAAGAGGCTAGTCCCTAATGGCTACCTTTTCTCAGTCAAGTAGGAGGTTGGGTCATCTATCCAAAGGTAATAGGTGAGCCTGAGAAGGGGACTTGAGGAGAGAGGTGCAACCCTTTAACTTGAGGACAATAAAAGAGTTGACTGTCCAGTTGAGGGTGGTGACTTTGAGTTTGTCATGGCGCCATTCTGCAGAGCTGTGGGGATTTTCTCTACAGCGCGCAGTCACCTGGGGAAAGAAAAAGTCATACATATTAATTTAAACCAAATCTTTCAAAATGTGGTAAACAGTAGAAAACTATTTTTGGGGAGCTGGAGGGATTCATGGTAATGAAAAACTTGTGGGTTTCTGGAGTTGTACCGAACTTTCAAGGATCAGTTAATTTCTATCTTATATAAGTTGTTCCAGAAAGTTAGAAAAGACCAAAGTTGCCCAGATCATTTTATGAAACCAATATAATCTTGATTCCAAAATCAGTAAGGACAAAGCAATAAATAAATATATTAAGTTCATTTCACCTATGAATGCATGTATAAAAATCCTGGCCAGACACAGTGGCTTACACCTATAATCCCAGCACTTTGGGATTATGGGAGGCCAAGGCAGGCAGATCACTTGAGGTCGGGAGTTCAAGACCAGCCTGGCCAACATGGTGAAACCCCGTCTCTACTAAAAATACAAAAAATTAGCTGGGCATGGTGGCGTGAACCTGTAATACTAGCTACTTAGGAGGCTGAGGCAGGAGAAACGCTTGAGCCTGGGAGGCAGAGGTTGTAGTGAGCCGAGATTGCTCCATTGCACTCCAGCCTGGGCAACAGAGCGAGACTCTGTTAAAAAAAAAAAACTTAAATAAAATAGCAACTAATCTAGTTATATGTTTTTTGAAAGTAGGTTTATCCCAGGAATTCCAGCTCAACATTGAAAATCACCCCACTGTAATAAAGGACAAAAATCACATGAGTATCTCAAATGGTGAAGAAAAAGCAGCATATTGATAAAGTTTTTCACCTATTTTTTATTTATGAATAACTCAGCATATGACTTCCTTGAACTTATGAAAATGAAAAAAAAAAAACTTAGCAAACTGGAAATAGGAAAGGTGTCTTTAATTTGATAAAGGTTATATAGGGCCAGGTGCAGTGGCTAACACTTGTAGCCCCAGCACTGTGGGAGGCCAAGGCAGGAGGATTGCTTGAGCCCAGGAGTTCGAGACTAGCTTGGACAACATAGACCCCATTTCTACCAAAAATACAATAATTAGCCAGGGTTGGTGGCACATGCCTATAGTCCTAACTACTTGGGAGGCTGAGGTGGGAGGATGGCTTGAGCCTCAGAGGTCGAGGCTGCAGTGAGCCATGATTACACCACTTCACTCCAGCCTGGGAGACACAGCACGACCCTGTCTCAGAAAAACTGGTTATATAGCAAAAACTTAAAGCAAACACTACACTTAATGAAGAAACTAGGAGCATTCACTTTAACATCTGGAACAAAATAAGGCATCCAACTGTACTGCTATCATTTACTATATAATAATAGAAGTTCCAGACAAAGCTATGAATGAAGAAAAATGTAAGACATACAGGATGAGAAGAAATAAAATTGTCACTATGTGAAGATATTTTCATTTGTCTTGAAAAGCAAAGAGAATCAGCATAGACTTTTAAAATTAAGATAATTCAGTCATTTAGTAGATAGAAGATTGACCAAAAATAAATCCTTAACATTTGTCTTCACCACAAACAACATCTATTCACAACGGCAACGACAAAGTATAAAAAAATCTAGTAATGTACTTAATTAAAAATATCTATGGAGAAAACATGAAAACACTAATTAAGGATGTAGAAAATAACCTGACTAAATGGAGAGAAATTTTATGTTCTTGGATGAAATGATTGAATATTATATAGGAATCAGATCTTTATGAATTAATCTATAAGTTCAAAGGAATCCCAACAAAAATTCTAGCTCTATTTTCCAGGAACTTGATAAACTCACTCTCAAATTTGTGTGGACAAACAGGACTAAGTCAACCTTAAAAAAATAAAGAGCTAGAATTTGTCCTACCAGATATTAAGCACACTACAAAGCTATGTCAAACCAAACCAAATCAAACAACATTGTTTTGGCACCAAAACAGACCAATAGACCATGGAATGGAATAGAAAACTGAAAGTCAGACCATTAGTATACAGGTGGGAGACATCACAAATCAATGAAGAAAGCAGATTAAACCCGTTCACTATATGGGGGGAAAAATCTAGAATCCCTGCCTTACACCAAAGGGAAAGGTATACGCTGTGTGGTGTTCTGATATATATATTGGTTTTCGTCCATATATTGGCTCCTAACTCCCATAGCCCTTGTTACAGTCTTGTTAGAATGTTCAGTGTGTGAGGCCTCAGGAAACAGAATCTCTCTTCTGCCCTCCTTTCACCTGCCCCAAGGCAGACATCTAATCTATCCCCACTTTTCTGATTGTGGGTCTTAAGACCCTCCCTGAGCGGGTTCCACCTCATACCCTGAGGGGCAAGAATGCTTCCATAAAAATCCAAGAGGACTGGGTTCAGAGAGATCCGGATAGCTGAACACATGCAGGCTGACAGGAAGAACGCATTCATGGGCCTGGAGGGTGGTGTACCCCAACTCCATGGGGACAGAAGCTCCTGTGCTGGAGACCCTTCCAGAACTCGCTAGAGGTCTCTTCATCTGGCTGTTTATTTGTATCCTTTAAAATATCCTCCTTAGTAAACTGGTAAATGTGTTTCCCTGAGTTCCGTGAGCTGCTCTAGCAAATTAATCAAGCCTAAAGAGACGGGCGTGGGAACCCCAACTTGAAGTCAGTTGGTCCGAAGTTCTGAGGCCTAGAGTTGTGGCTGCGGGGAAGGAGGGAGAAGTCTTGGGAACTGAGCCCTCAACCTGTGGGATCTGACACTATCTCCAGGTAGATAGTATCAGAAATGAATTGGAAGACACCAACCAGGTGTCTGCTGCTTGGTGGTGGGGGAAACCCACACACATCTGGTCACAGGAGGTTCTGAGTTGATGATTGTTGCTGTGTGATGTAAAACACTAAGTGATGTAAAACTTTAAGGTGAGAAATAAAACCAAAGTTAATAGAAGAAAATATAAGGGACTATCTTTGAAACTTGGGCTGGGAGAGGGACTCATTAAACAGAACTTCAAAAGCACAAACCCAAAGGCAAAAAATGCATTAATTTGATGACATCCAAATTAACTATTTCCATACAAAAGAGGATACTATGGACAATAGGTGACAGAATAGGTGAAGATATCTGTAAATCTAAAAATGATAAGGGATTAATACACAGAATATGCAAGTACCATTGACACAGGCTTTTATTCTCAGTCACTTTGCAAGCCAGGAACCTCTGGCTGGCATTGCCCCACCCAGGCCTCCCTTGACCACACTACCTGTTGCAGGAGATGGCCTGCCCACTTGGCCCACCCATGCTGAGTATGGCTTGCACACCTGTTCCTGAGTTCTTGTCCTGTGCCCAAGAAGAATGAGGATGCACTGACAGTCAAAGAATGAGCAAGGCAGGGAATTTTATTGAGTGATGAAACAGCTTTCAGCAGAGAGGGGATGCAGGGGTGGTCCGCCTACCTGAAGGCTGGAAAGTCCCCATAATATGACTGAGTCCGGGGCTTTTTACAAGCTCAGAATGGGGGAGGGGCAGGCCACAGGTAGTATTGGAAAAAGCAACATTCTATTGGTTAAAAGGCATTCAGAAAGAATCAGTTGGGAAAGGGAGGCAAAAAGAACAGAAGTTCTCACTCTGGGTTGCAGTTTCATCCAGGACCAGCAGTCCAATCTTTCAGCCTTCAGGCTGTTTTTGGCTTTAGGTGGGGTTTCACCGGGGACCTGCCCCTGTCTGCCTAGGCTGCCCCCTGTTGCTGTCACTGTCATCCCTCCATATCCATTGGGGATGGGTTCTAGGCTCCCCCTCAGGTACCAAAATCCAGGACTGCTCAAGTTCCTTATTAAAAATGGCGTAGGATTTGCACAAAACTTGTGCGCAACGTCCTGGATACTTTAAATCATCTCTAGATTGCTTATAGTATCTAATATAATGTAAATGCTATGTAAATAGTTGTTATACTGTGTTTTTTTTAAGTCATTGTATTGTTGTTGTTGAGACAAGGTCTCACTCTGTCTCTACAAGAAATTTAAAAATTAGCTGGGGCTGGGTGCAGTGGCTCACGCCCGTAATCCCAGCACTTTGGTAGGCTGAGGTGAGTGAATCATTTGAGATCAGGAGTTTGAGACCAGCCTGACCAACATGGTGAAACCCAAATTAGCCAGGTGTAGTGGTGGGCGCCTATAATCCCAGGGACTCGGGAGGGTGAGGTATGAGAATTGCTTGAGCCTGGGAGGTGGAGGTTACAGTGATCTGAGATCATGCCAGCGCACTCCAGCCTGGTTGACAGAATGAGACTCCATCTCAAAGTAAATAGAAATTAGATGGGCATGGTGATGTGTGCCTGTAGATCTAACTATTTGAGTGGCTGAGGTAGGAGGATTTCTTGAGCCCAGGAGATCAAGGCTGCAGTGAGCTGTGATTGAGCCACTGCACTCTAGCCTGGGTGACAGAGCAAGACCCTATCTCAGAAAAAAAAAAAGACTCAATTATATTGTTGTGTAAAATAT
Source organism: Pan troglodytes (assembly GCF_028858775.2). Taxonomy (NCBI): domain Eukaryota; kingdom Metazoa; phylum Chordata; class Mammalia; order Primates; family Hominidae; genus Pan; species Pan troglodytes. The sequence goes on from NC_072414.2 coordinate 59,866,339, forward strand.
ACCCACTTTAAATATAAAGATCCATATAGACTAAAAGTAAAGAGATGGAGAAGGATAAGAAAGATATACCATGCTAACACTAATCAAAGAAAGCTGGAGTAGGTATATTCAGACAGAGCAGACTTCAGAGCAAGCAAATTAAACAGGGATAAGAGGGGCATTACATAATGACAAAGGGGTTGATTCTCCAGGAAGACATAATCTTTAATGGGTATGCCCCTAACAACAGAGCATCAAAATACATGAGGCAAAAACTGATAGAACTGCAAGGAGAAATAGATGAATTCATTATTTTAGTTGGAGACTTCAATACCCCTTTGTTGAAAACGGACTGATCCAGCAGTCAGAAAATCAGTAAGGACATAGTTGAACTCAACAGCACCATCAATCAACAGGATATAATTGACATCTATAGACTACTTCATCCAAAACAGCATAATACACATTCCTCACATGTACCGTTGACCAAAGTAGACCACATTCTGGGCCACAACCTGCACCCTACCTAATTTAAAAGAACAGAAATATTACAATGTATGCTCTCAGACTACAATGGGATTAAACAGAAAGATAGCTGGGAAATCCCCCAAATACTTGGAGACTAAACAACATACTTCTAAATGACATATGGCTGAAAAAGAAATCTCAAGAGAAACCAAAAAATATTTGCAACTAAATGAAAATGAAAACTCAAATTATCAAAATTTGAGGGATGCAGTAAAAGTGCTTAGAGGGATATTTATGACATTGAATGCATATATTAGAACAAAGTTCTAAAATTATAATTCAAGCTTTCATCTTAGAAAAAGAACAACAAATTAAATGCAAGGCAAGGAAAAGGTAGCAGATCCCATAGAAGAATGGACAGTTTATCAAGAGAAAACTTATAAAAGTGGTAACCCAAACAGGCAAGTTAAGGGAATTATTAAAAATTAAAATCGTTAGTAATCAAAGAAATTCTATTTTAAACAACAATGAAATATCAGCCTTACACCTAGCAGACTGGCAAAAATTGGAAAGTTGGAAAATGTCAAGTGTTAGCAGGTAAGTGGAGATATAGTTTCCTTCACATGCTGCTGGTGGGAATGCAGATTGTCAACCATTCTGGAGAGCAGTCTGATACATTAGATATACTAGATAAATTAAATATATGCACAGCCTGGGACCCAGCAAATCTACTCCTGGGTGTATATACACTCAGGATAAGTAATCATACAGGTCCATCAGGGAATACAGATTAGAACATTGGCTGCTGTGTCAGTTCTGCTAGCAGGCAATTGGAGACAAGCAGTTGTCCATCTGGAGAGGAATAAATGGGTGAAATGTGAATGATGCATGTAGTAGAGTGCTTTAGTCTGTTTTATGCTGCTGTAACAGATACCACAGATTGGATGATTTGCAATGAGCCAAGATTTATTTCTTACATTTCTGGAGATGGGAAGTTCAAGATCACGGTGCCGGCATCTGGCAAGCGCCTTCTTGCTGCTGTATCATAAGATGGCAGAAAGCATCAGATGGTAGTAGAGCAAAGAGAGGGTTAGAGAGGGCCAAATTCACTCTTTATCTTTCATTTTTATTTTTTTGAGACAAGGTTTTGTTCTGTCACCCAGGCTAGAGTGCAGTGGCATGATAATAGCTGACTGCAGTCTTGAACTCCTAGGCTCAAGGGATCCTCCCACCTCAGCCTCCCGAGTAGCTGGGACCACAGGTGTACACCACCACACCCAGCTAATTTTTTTTTTTTTTTTTTGTAGAGATGGGGTCTCATAATGTTCCTCAGGCTGGTTTCGAACTCTTGGGCTCAAGCAATTCTCCCACCTCAGCCTCCCAGAGTGTTGAGATTATAGGCATGAGCCACTGTGCCTAGCCCCTAAACTTGAACTCTTGGGCTCAAGCAATTCTCCTGCCACAGCCTCCCAGAGTGTTGAGACTTTGGATTGTCTGTAATGCTCATGCATTACAGGGATGAGCCACTGTGCCTAGCCCCTAAACTCACTCTTTTATAATAGCACCAATCCCACTCATGAGATGGAAGCTGTCAAGTTCTTAAAAGTCCCACCTCTTAATACTGCTACAATAGCAATTAAATTTCAAAATAAGTTTTGGAGGGGACAAACTTTCAAACCATAGCAGATGTATACATAGCAACATGAATGAATCTTAAAAACAGCCCTCAGTGACAAAGGTAGGAAGCATAATGAGATAACTTGATACCATTCATAAATTACAGTAGATGCACATATTTTTGTAATTTATTGTATATGCTACCAATTTTAAAAATGCATACACACAAAACTTGAAATGGATCATAAGCCTAAATCTGGAAGCTGAAACTGTAAAACTTCAAGGAGAAAACATGGGAAAATCTTATGATTTGAGGTTAGGCAAAGATTTTAGGATTAAAAAAGCATGAATGAAAAAAGAAAAATGAATGAATTGGCATCATCAAAATTAAAAGCATCTGCTTTTCAAAAGGCACCATCAAGAAAATGAAAAGACAATATGTAGCTTGAGAAAAAATATTTGCAAAACACACAAATGATAAAGGGTTTTGTGACAGTCATCAACTTATTGCTTCTTGGCTCCAAATTCACCCTTCTTTACCTGCTCCGTGATAATGGAGGTGGGTTAAATAAATATTTTTCTTTGATACATGATGTTAAGCCAGTAGTAGGCATGGGAGGAGGAAGAAATTGTCTCTTACTCTTTCCCTTTTCCTGAAAAGGGCAGCTTCTCCAGCTCCCAGTTCTGGCAGTGCATGGTAACCTTCAGTGCCCAGCTGACAGAAGCTTCCCTCAGCATCTTCTCTAAGTGGTGTGCCACTGGCAAGGCACCTGACCGTGAACGGCTTCCCCCAGCACCCCATCACCTGAAGAATTTGCAGCAAGTTTCAAGGTATGGCACTTCTCTGTGGACAACACCCCCTAGTACCCTAAAGGGAAGATTCCAGTATTACACTGTGAGCCACTTCAGTGTCTTCTCCACCATCCAGGATGCCATGCTGTGCTCTCCCCAGCAGGGTCTGGAGTTCTTCCTTGGACACTCTATCCTGCTGGCAGCGGCTGTTCCCTGTATTTGCCATTCTTGCATTCATCAGAGTTCTCTATAACTCTTATGAGTCGATTTCCCATTACTCAAATCTCCTGTTATTTCTTTATGTTAAACTTTACCTGTTTTCCATTTCTTGACTGGACAGTGATACCAAATTCTATCCAGAATATATACAGAAACCTCCCAACTCAATAATAAATTAAAACACTGACTTAAAATTGAACAAAAGATTTAGAGCTGTTTACCAAGTAAGATATAAAACAAACACTAACTTAAAAATAAGATATAAAACAAAAGATTTAAAGCTACTTCGCCAAATAAGATATAAGCACATAAAAAGATTCTCAACATAATTAGTCAATAGAGAATTGCATATTAAAACCACAATGAGATACCATTAACATCACAAAATGCTCAAATTTTAAAATCTTGACAATACAAGCTGAGGATGTAGAGCAACTGAAGCTCTTATTTCTTTTTCTTTTTATCTTTCCTTTTTTCTTTCCTGGGATGGATCCTGAGCAACTAGAACACTTATATATTGCTGATGGAAATGCAAAATGGGACATCGGTTTGGCAATTTCCGATAAAGTTAAATATATACTGATGTATATATCTCATTGTTTTAATATGCAATTCCTTAATGACAAACAATGAGCATTTTGTTGTTGTTGTTGTTGTTGTTGTTGTTGTTTGACAGAGTCTTGCTCTGTTGCCCAGGTTAGTGCACTGGTGCAATCACAGCTCACTGCAGCCTCGATCTCCCAGGCTCAAGTGATCCTCCTGCCTCAGCCTCCCAAGTAACTGGGACTACACGAGTTTGCTACCATACCAGCTAATTCTTAACTTTTTTGTAGAGACGGGGACTCGCTCTGTTGCCCAGGTGGGTCTCAAACTCCTGGGCTCAAGTAATCCTCCTCGGCCTCCCAAAGTGCTGAGATTACAGACGTGAGCCAACCGCACCCAGACATTTTTAAATGCTTATTTGCCATCTGTTTATCTTATTTGTTGAGATATCTGTTCAGATGATCCATTTTAAAATTGGTTTCTTTGTTTTTGTTGAGTTTTAAGAGTTCATTGTATATTTTGGATACAAGTACTTTATCAGATACATGTTTTATAAATAATTTCTCTGGTCTGTGACTTTTTCATTCTCTTAACAGTGTCTTGTGCAGAGCAGAAGTTACTAATTTTAATAAAGTTTGACATCAATTTTTCTTTCATGAATCATGCTTTTGGTGTTGTATCTGAAAATTCATAGCCAAATCCGAAGTCATCTAGTCTTTCTCCTTTCTTCTTTTAGAAGTTTTATAGCTCTGCATTTTATATTAAGGCCTATGACCCATTTTGAATTAATTTTTGTGAAAGGTCTAAAGTTTGTTTCTGGATCCTTTTTTTTTTTTTTTTTTTTTTTTTTGCATATGGTGATTCCAGAGCAATTTGTTGAAAAGATTAACCTTTTCCTATTGAATTGCCTTTGCTCCTTTGTCAAAGATTGGTTGGCTATTACTGAATGTAAATTATACCTTAATAAATTAACATAAGAAATACATATTTTCCAAAAATACAAAAACATTTACTGTAAACATAGTAAAGCAGTTGCCAAGGTATATGAGAGAGTGTGTAATATGAATATAAAAGAGAATGGGCTGGGCTCACGCCTGTAATCTCAGTACTTTGGGAGGCCGAGGCGTTGAATCACCTGAGGTCAGGAGTTTGAGACTATCCTGGCAAACATGGTGAAATCCTGTCTCTACTAAAAATACAAAAATTAGCTGGGCATGGTGGCACATGCCTGTAGTCCCAGCTACTCGGGAGGCTGAGGCAGGAGAATTGCTTGAACCCAGGAGGCAGAGTTTGCAGAGAGCTGAGATCACACCACTTCACTCCAGCCTGGGTGACAGAATGAGACTCCATCTCAAAAAAAAAAAAAAGAATGAATACATGGATGGAAACAAGTGAGGGGCCTTGCATGCAATTATAATTTTTTTTTTTTTTTGAGACGGAGTCTCGCTTGTCACCCAGGCTGGAGTGCAGTGGCACAATCTCGGTTCACTGCAAGCTCTGCCTCCCAGATTCATGCCATTCTCCTGCCTCAGCCTCCCAAGTAGCTGGGACTACAGGCGCCCGCCACCACGCCTGGCTAATTTTTTGTATTTTTAGTAGAGATGGGGTTTCACTGTGTTAGCCAGGGTAATCTCGATCTCCTGACCTCACCTCATGATCTGCCTGCCTCGGCCTCCCAAAGTGCTGGGATTACAGGCGTGAGCCACTGCGCCCGGCCGTCTTTATTCTTAATCTAATCAGGCAACATGTAACCTAACAAAAATATCAGTGTCCCTCTAAGATACATATTTCTTTGTAGCTGTACCTTAGCAAGCCATCTCCACATGGGATAGTATAAATTTTTTGTTTCTTTGCTTGTTTTGCTTGGGAGCAGTATGGTAAAAATCTTGGACTTAGAGCAGAATAAATATGTAATTTATCACACATACTGTTACTCAGAAGTCCAGATTTGGTCTTCTTTAGTGTCCATTTTGAATTGCAGCTGATTCTATTACTAGTTTTATTAGAATTTGTTGATGATGTGCTGATTTTCTTTTGTTTATTGGCCCTTTTCACCCCAGCAACTTACATGGTGAATGACATTCACACACAAGGCACATTCTCCTGGCCAGAACCATTTTTTGTGGAATATTAAACATTTTATGGAGAAGTAAGGTGAATAGCCCCTCAGATTTTTTTTGGCATGAGATTTATTAAAGCATTTTATAAACATATTAGTGGTGTAAAATCAGCCCTTTAAAGAACTTTTAAAAGCTCTGTCATTTTATAAGAAAAAGTACATAAATATAACCAATCTAATTTTTTAAAACATAAAGCTTTATTTAAATTAAAATTTTTTTAACAAGTTTAACATTTTTCCATGTCTTTCTAATACAATAGATAACATCAGGAAAGGAACAAGTATGCACTGTTGCAGAATAAACATGAATTAATCTTATTTTACTATTTAAAACGATAACAGAATTTATGTATATATATCAATATGACTATGATTATGAGAAATAGCACTTAACCATCAGTTTCTCTCCTTTTGATTTGGTAATCATTGCTGTTGTGTGGTTTATAACAGAAATTATCCCTGGGTCATGCTCTCTCCTGTGTCTCCTAGACGTGGATGTAGTCTTTGTGTCTGATTTGTCTCCCCTGCCTCTTTCCATATTAAGAATTCATCTATGGGTACGATTAAGAAGAAAAAGTAAGTATAAAAATCATGCTAGGCACAGTGCCTCACACCTGTAATCCCAGCACTTTGGGAGACCAAGGCGAGAGGATCAGGATTGCTTGAGTTCAGGAGTTTGAGACTAGCCTGGGCAACATAGTGAGACCTGGTCTCTACAAAAAAAAAAAAAAATCAAAAAATTTGCTGGGCATGGTGGTATATGTATTTTTTAGTCCCAGCTAATCAGGAGGCTGAAGTGGGAGGATGGCTTGAACCCAGGAGATCGAGGCTGCAGAGAGCTGTGATTGTGCCACTGCACTCCAGCCTGGGTGACAGAGCAAAATATTGTCTCAAAAAATAAATACATAAATTAAAAAAAATAAAAATCATGACTCCCAGGCAGCAAGTTTTTAAATTTATTTGTGGTGCAACTGTCAGGGGTACTAGCCACTAGCTGAAGCAGAGATAAGTTGTGGGTCAGGTGAAAGTCTGGGTACCTCATTGTACCAGCCATATCTCTGCTTCTCCAGAAAGCAGATGGTAATTCAAGGGAGGGAGAGTGCCTTATTATATTTGAATGCACTCTAATTTTTCACAGTTAGTGATATGGTTTAGGTCTGTGTCCCTGCCCAAATCTCAAGTCCAATTGTAATCCCCAAAGTTGGAGATGGGGCATGGTAGGAGGTGATTGGATCATGGGGGCAGATTTCTTCTTTGGCGCTGTTCTCATGATAGTGAGTAAGTTAATGTGAGATCTGATTTTTTTTTTTTTTTTTTTTGAGACAGAGTCTTGCTCTGTCGCCCAGGCTGGAGTGCAGTGGTGCAATCTCACCTCACTGCAACCTCTGCCCCCTGGGTTCAAGTGATTCTCCTGCCTCAGCCTCCTGAGTAGCTGGCGTGCACCAACATGCCTGGCTAATTTTTTTGCATTTTTAGTAGAGACATGGTTTCACTATGTTGGTCAGGCTGGTTTTGAACTTTTGACTTCGTGATCTGCCCGCCTCAGCCTCCCAAAGTGCATCTGCACTCCCAAAGTGCAAATTAGCCAGCCGTAGAGGAGCATGTCTGTGGTCCCAGCTACTTGGGAGGCTGAGGCAGGAGGATCCCCTGAGCTGGAGAAGTCAAGGCTGCAGTAAGCTGAGATCATACCACTGCACTCCAGCCTGAGTGACAGTGTGAGACCCCAACTCAAAAAAAAACAGAAAAACCCATTACAGACACAGTGAAAGTTTCCTTAAAACACATCCCCCCTCCATTATTGAGGTATAGCGTAGATGGTTAATTTATTTTTAACAAATACTGTTCAAAATTCAGTTACTGAAGCACAACTTATGATTTTTCTTGAGACAACTTTGCCTTTGATGATGACATAACAAGGTGTTGTTATGTCATCCAACAGCAGGACTGTTGGAAAATGTATTTCTCGAACCATCAAATTCATGAAGGAAACAGTCTCTTTTGAGTTTCCCTATTGAAATATAACTTCACCAGACCAATCTGGTTCAACTTTTCTGTAACAAAGGTTAAGTAACCTGAGCATACCCAGTGTGCATGAACCAAGCATGCAATCACCAGAGAATACTAAGTGCTCAAACCCAAGGAGCGGGGAGTGAATTAAGAAGTGGACACCACATGGCAGGATCCAGGATCCAATCAGATCAATCCCTGCTGTCACCTCATGGCAGGATCCAGTCAGATCATGCCTCCCAGCATCACTTCATTGCAAGATCCAATCAGATAACACCTTATTACCCTACACTTATAAAACCCAGCCCAGGCCCCCAGCTTGGGGGAGACAGATTTGAGCATTTTCCCATCTCCTTGCCAGTTGACTCAATAAACCTTTCTTGCTGCAAAAACTCAGTCCTTCAGTGTTTGCCTTTCCATTGCATGAGGGCAAACGGACCTGGTTTGGTGATGTAATATGTCATTTCCACCCTTTTTTTGTTGAATATATAAATGTAAATTCAGCATTCAAAAATATAAAAGACTACAAATGAAAAGCAAGTTTCTTGTCCAGTGCTGTCCTGAAATCACTCATAATTTGTCCTCCCAGGAGGCAGCTAAGACTACAGTTTCTTGTGTGTACTTCCAGAGATATTTTATGTATTCAATGAATTTTCACAATATAAGTATCTCTCATAAAACAGAAACGCAACTATCCTGGCTTAACCAAGCAGGAGTTTGGATTTCTCTAATGAGAGGTCTGGGGTGGGTGTAGCGTCTCCACTGTATCATCGATGTCCCGGCTTCTATCCATGTTTCTACTCAGTTACGCTTAATGTAACTGAGTAGTTACGTTATCTTGCTTATTAAGTCTTACGGTCACGGTCACTCTCACATCTGCGTCTCAGAAATGAAGAAGTAGCAGGGAAGAGGGAAAGGTGGTTCCTGTATTAAAGCAGAAATGTCCTCAGATCTCCAGCTGTCTCCCATTTATATCTCTGTGGCCACAGTGGTGTCACATAGCCACTTGGAGGGAGCCTGGGGAGTGAACTATTTTATCTAGGCCCATTCCACTCTCAACAAAATTTCTCTTAGTAAAGAATGACAGCAAATAATTGCATACTATATATTAATCCCACCTTGCGTTTTTCACTTACCTACTGTATGTGACTCAGCATACGTGTCCTTCTCAGAAAACAATCAATGTCATTTATTTATTTATTTCAATTTGTCATTTATTTATTTATTTCAATGCCACTTATTTATTTATTTGAGATGTGGTCTCACTCTATCACCCAGGCTGGAGTGCAGGGACACGATCATGGCTCACTGCAGCCTCGACCTCCTGGGCTGAAGCAATCCTCCCACCTCATCCTCCCAAGTAGCTGAGATGACAGGCACATGCCACTAAGCCCAGCTAATTTTTGTATTTTTTGTGCAGACGGGGTTTTGTCATGTTGCCCAGGCTGGTCTCAAACTCCTGGGCTCAAGTGATCCACCTGCCTTGGCCTCCCAAAGTGTTGGGATTATAGGTGTGAGCCATAGTGTCTGGCCCCATTTATTTATTCATTCATTTAACATAAGAATCTGTTGCTAATTTATGTAGTGGAGAGTAACTGCCTTATATCTGTTTCTGCTGGGGTTTTTTTGTTTTAAGACAGGGTCTCGCTCTGTTGTCCAGGCTAGAGTGCAGTCACGCAATCATGGCTCACTACAACCTTAACCTCCCAGGCTCAAGTGATCCTCCTGCCTCAGCCTCATGAGTAGCTGGGACTACAGGCATGCATCACCATTCTGGGCTATTTTTTTTTTTTTTTTAAATCAAGACAGGGTCTCATTATGTTGCCCAGGCTGGTCTCAAACTCTGGAGCTCAAGTGATCCTCCCACCTTGGCCTCCCAAAGTATTGAGATTACAGGCAGGAGCTATCATGCCCAGCCTGTTTCTGCTGTTTTTAGAACACAGATTATTAACTGGACACAGGCACCCAGAATAAGACTAAATTTCCAAGCATGCTTCTGACTAGGTGTGGCCATGTGTCCAAGTTCTCGCCTATGGGATGAGAACAGAAGTAAAATGTGCCTTTGAAGAGGATGTGTGCCTTCCCCTTCCTCTTTTTTCCCTTCCTGCTGGCTGCATTGTGCACTTGGCATTGCTCCATCATGCAGATGAGAGGTTGTATGTAACAGCAGCCAAAACTACATCCTGACTAATACCTGTGTTAATGGGCCAGACACTGCACTAGGGGCTCAGGACACAAAAACCAATACAATTAAATTTCTACATTCCAGGAGCTCAAAATCTTGGGTAGAAGACCAAAGGGTAAGCAAACACTTTTGAAGTCAGCACTGTGGTAGCCCCAGGGCCTCTGGAGCACGGCATAGCCAATCACCTACCATGTCTATCTATCCATTTGTGCATCTCTTTAGCCATCCGTGCATTTCTTAATTTACCCACCTACCCATAGATCAGTTCCTCTCTCGTCTATCTGTTCATGCTTGCATTTATTCATCCATCTCTCCCACATATGTCATGAGGATCCTGCAGGGTTTTTGTTGTTGTTGTTTTATGAGACAAGGTCTCACTCTGTCACCTAGGCTGGAGTGCAGTGGTGTGATCATGGCTCACTGCAGCCTTGACCTTCTGGGTTCAAGTGATCCTCCCATCTCAGCCCCCTGACTAGCTGGGACCACAGGTGCATGCCACTGCACGGGCCTAATTTTTAAAATGTTTTGTAGAGACCAGGATTCACCATGTTGCTCAGGCTGATCTTGAACTCCTGGCCTCAAGTACTCCTTCTGCCTCAGCCTCCCAAAGTGCTGGGATTACAGGCATGAACCACCATACCAAGCCTCTGCAGTTATTTTTGTTGAGAATTATATAGGGCCCGTTCAATTGTATTTTTCTCAAATTCAAGCCAATCAGAATGGCACCTTTCACCTCAATTTTAACAGATACCAGGAACAAAGATCACCACACACACGCAATATAATGATGAAATTTCATGTTCAAATCACATAACTAAATGCTGATTTGTGAACATTTTTAGATTTTCCTAGGTGATAAAAATGATACAGTCATTAGTTTTTTTCAAGGACTGTCTCCCACTTCTCCTGAGTTGGATGTGCCACCAGCCCACCTTAGAGCCAGCCCTGGGGAAATGCAGAGGGAGACAGAGGGCAAATTCGGTGTTTGTTATAATCATTTGTGATGCTATGTAAGAGCTGTCTTTAGCTGTGTACCTCCCTTATTCTTGAGGGGTAGAGTAAGGTGGGGTGACCACCAAAGGAAGCCAGCAGGCTTCATTCGCCTCCAGGGAATGAGATTCCTTGTCTCCCTCTCTTTCTTACTTTGGCCAATGAAATTTCTCCAAAACTCTTCTTAGGAATAAAGAAAAAATCAAGGGTGCAGATTATGGCAAGAACATAGTTAAGGTATGCAGTTTTGTTTCATTTAATGAGAAAATATAGTGGTTGTGTTAAGAAGTTAAATGGCTCACACATTGATCCTCATTGATATATATTGAATGTTGTTTATCAAAAACATTGTGAATTTATTTGGTTTAAAACAAATATCAAACTTCAAATCAAACTTAAGTAGTAAGTCTAATATTAATGGAGATGAACTAGGATTCGAACTGAGCAAGGAGGGGGAAGGGATGGAGGAAGGAGGACTTTTTCTGTTTAAAATCTAAGGAGCCCTGGAACTTACAGAAATTCAGCCCTGTTTTTGGTACTAGGGAGATAACAAAGATCAGATCTCTTCTGCCCCTGCTTGTAAGGCAGGAAATTTTCTGTCTACTTAAGTAGATGAGACACAAATCTGCAAAGTCATATAGCAGAACAGGAAGCTACTGTCAAGAGATGTTACAAAGGGGCGGGGGAGAGTAGGGAGTTGAGGTGGCGGGTAAGGATATGCCAAGTGTCAAGTAGATAGTGCAGGAAAGAAATGCACATTTCTCCAAGGGGGTGGTATCCACAATGGGTTGGAATGGCCAGGGAAGCTATTCTCTCCCCTTCCCTTCCTTCCTTCCAGTTCTAGGCATTGGGGGATACAGTGGTGAAGAAAACAGAAAGAAATCCTGCCCTTCTGGAATTTACATTCTAATGGGGGCAAGACAGACAACAAAGGAAATAAATACAAATAACAGTGTGTAAGACAGTGATACGTGCTATGGAAAAAATAAAACAGGGAAGAGGAATCAGGACTATTGGGAGAGTGTAATTTAAATATGATGGTCAGGGAAGGCCCCACAGAAAAGGCGACGTGAGTAAAAACTGAAGGAGATGAGAGAGGGAACCATGTCAGTATTCAGAGGAAGAACATTCGGAACAGAGGGAGCAAATATGCAAAGCACTTATTCGGCACCTACTGCATGCCCACATGACAGCAATAGCAATATGTGGCTATTTGCCAAACTGTCTTCATTCGTGAAACATTTAAGCTTACTACAGAAAATAAGAGTTTTTTTCTTTCCCATGAGGTTGAGAATATATGGAGGATGGGTTGCACAGAAGCAGTGGCAACCTTTGCATTAAAAGAAGGCAGCCTTTTAACCCGAGGAGGAGGCTGAGAATCCAATGACTTTTCTGTCATATGATTGAGGGGACAGGAGCCTAGTGATAATGGGACACGGAGCTTCGGCTGCAGAGCTCTCTTTTGTCCACAATTTAGGGCAACTGTTCTGCACTCTGCCTCCATCCTCCGGGTAGACTCAGTGGAGGAGACGTTTCCACAGGCACCAGGCAACCGGGCTCCTGGAAGCAGCAGACCCGGGAGAGGAGAGCAACTCCCCAGCTTGGTGTTAGATATTATCTGAGACTCCTTACACCCTCGCAGCTTAGAAGCTCCTGAGATTACCAGGCAAGGCAAAGTTGATTTTGACAATGTCTGGGGAAGGAAGGGCTGCTCTTCCTGGCTGGCTGGCATAATCAGACTCTGGAGGAGTCGGCCTGCCTATCAAAGGAGGTGAGAGCTAAGTTGCTGCTGCCTTTCCGCTTCAGGATGAATGGATTCCACCCCATTGAACTGGAGTGACCTGGTGCCTGGATTCTTTCATCTCTAAAATGGGAAAAATAATTGTTGCACATATACGGTGTTGAAATTATAGCCCTCAATTGGTGATAATTATCATTACTTAGTATTAATAATTATTATTTGTGAAACTTCTCCCAGAATTGCTGCATGGATTGCAATGTCCAAATAAGCTTATAATGAATGGGGCTTCCAGACACTAGCAGTAAGGAGGCAGTTTCTGTAGAGGTTGAGTGGCGGCTCTTCACCGACTAACTGGGTTTGCGTCCCCCGCCTTTTTGTTTTCCTTTTTTAAAATATATTTTTTAAATATCATGGAGTGTCACTATGTTGCCCAGGTTAGTGTTGAACTCCTGAGCTCAAGGGATCCTCCTACTTTGGCTTCCCAAAGTGCTGGGTTTGCATCCTGGATGGCCTCTTAGGAGCTGTGTGCCCTTGGGCAAGTTGTTTAACCTTCCTGAGCTCCTGTGTCCCTATCTTTAAAGTGAAAATAATAATAGCACGTTTTACTACTTGGAAGGAGGCTGGACCAGGTTTTCTACAGCCAGACCATCTACGCTTTCCAAAGGGCCTGGGCAGCAAGTGAGTATTAGTCTACTAAGAGTGTAATTATGTTATATTAACAGCACCTACCTCCAAGGGTTGCTGCGAGCAGAGAGCACCTCACAGTGCTTTACAGCAGTGCCCGGCTATAACCATCACAGCATTATTATTAATGTGATTAGCCTCATTTTGCAGATGAGGAAATATAGGCCCAGAGAGGTTAAGAGACCCCACGCAGGGACCTGCAGCTAGTCGGTGGCAGGGATGGCCCTGGAATCCAGGGGTTCCGTCCAGAACCCCACAGCGGCCCATGCTGAAAACCAGACAACGCCCGCCCCCGCCAGAAGGCACCCTGGGAACGGAAAGCTGGCAGCCTTCCAAGTCCCAGGCCGCGCTGGGGCCCAGCCCCCGCTCCGCCCTCCCCCAACCCTGGAACAAAGTACACTTCTGCCGCAGGAACATTCCAGCAAACTGAAGGCATCGCGGGCGCGGCCGCCGCCCCCGCCTCCCCACAGCTGCACGGAGCGTCCGCGGCCCCAGGCCGAGCCCCACTGTGCCCCCCTTCCGACTCCGCCCGCCCTGCCTGCTCCCCGTCGCCCGCCGCGTGTGCAGACGCAATTGCACCGGAGGAATTCTCTGGTCTCTTTGCAAACCTCGGGACCCGCAGTTGCAAAGGCTGAGGGGCGGGGTGGGCGGAGCAGACGCTGAGGACTGCGGTGCCCTTAGGGGCACGGAGTCGCTTGGCAGCAACCGCTCCTGGGCCCGCTGGTCCCCGGTCCTGGGCAGCCCCCACTGCCCCACTTTACTCCTTTACAGGATAAAGGCGTGCTGTTGTTAATAACAAGTAGAACTAGGAGAAAGATCTCTATTAATCCCACCAGGCTGAGACAACTGCTATTAATTCTGGTTATGTCCTTCCTGACATTTTGTGTACACAAAAAACACAGATGTACCTTAACACGAAATATCCTGCGATGATACTGTTTGTTTCTAAATTAACGAACTTTAGTTGTTAGAGCAGTTTTCAGTTAACAGAAATTTGGGAAGCTAGTGCAGCGTTCCCATATAACCTCCCACCGCTCCCTCAGTTTCCCCTGTTATTAATATCTTGCATTTGTCACAGTTGATAAACCAGTGTTGATATATTAGTATTCACTACATTTCATGGCTTATATTAAGGCTCACTCTTTGTGGCGTGAAGTTCTTTGCGTTTTGACAAATGCATAATGTCGCATATCCACCATTACAGTATCATACGGAACAATTGGCCCAAAAAATCCCCTGTGATCCCCTTGTTCACCTCTCACCCTCTAATCCCATGCAGTCACTGATCTTTTTACTGTTTCTATGGTTTGGCCTTTTCCAGAATGTCATATAGTCGGAATCGTATAGTCTGTTGCCTTTTCAGGCTGGCTTCCTTCACAAAACAATGTGCCTTTTAAGATTCCTTCATGTCTTTTTGTGGCTTGATGGCTCATTTCTTATTTATAGCTGAATAATATTCCATAGTACTGATGTACCACAATTTGTTTATCCATTCACCTTTTGAATTGCCTCCAGTTTTTGGCAATTATGCAAAAGATGCTATAAACATTTGTGTGCAGGTTTATTTTACTGCTTTCTGGCTTGCTTTTAAAAATTGTTTCAGTCCAGGTGAGGTATGGAGTAAAGAAACAAACAAGTCATGAATGTCATTCAATATAAATATAGATCTATATCATCATTTTAATGGCTACATAAGATACTATCAGAGTTTATTTAACCAGCCCCAGTTCTTTGATTCTGACCTCATAAACCTGTAACAACTTGGTCTACACTTGATAGTATCTTGTAGTTGTTAAGGCTTAGTTGCTTGTGTCCTGTGTTCAAATCCCAGCCACTCCACTTAATTACTTGGTGTCCCTGGATAAAGTATTTAATTCCTTATGAGTCAGTTTCCTCTTTGTGAAGTGGGAATAATAATGGCACTTATTGTGAGGATTACATGAGCTGATACATGTAAGATGTTTAGAACAGTTTAGAACCTAGAGCAATACAAACTCATAATAAAATTTAGCTCTTTTTATTATTTATTTATTTTTTTAGAGACAGGATCTCACTCTTTTGCCCAGGCTGGAGTGCAGTGGGGCAATCATGGTTCCCTGCAACCTCAACCTCAAGCAATCGTCCTGCCTCAGCATCCCGCATACAGGTGCACACCACCACGCCTGGGGGTTTCGCCGTGTTCCCCAGGCTGGTCTTGAACTCCTGAGCTTAACAAAATGATCCACCCACCTCAGCCTCCCAAAGTGCTGGGATTATAGGCATGAGCCACTGTGCCCAGCTAAATTTTTATATTTATTTATTTATTTATTTATTTGAGAATGAGTTTTGCTCTTGTCGCCCAAGCTGGAGTGCAGTGGCGCGATCTTGGCTCACTGCAACCTCTGCCTCCCAGGTTCAAACGATTCTCCTGCCTCAGCCTCCTGAGTAGCTGGGACTACAGGGGCGTGCCATCACGCCTGGCTAATTTTTGTATTTTTCGTAGAGATGGGGTTTAGCCAAGATGTTAGCCAAGATGTTCTCGATCTCCTGACCTTGTGATCCACCCGCCTCAGCCTCCCAAAGTGCTAGGATTGCAGGCATGAGTCACTGTGCCCAGCCTATTTATTTTATTTTATTTATTGTTTTTGGAGACAGAGTTTCACTCTGTTGCCCAGGCTATAGTACAGTGGTGCAATCTTGGCTCACTGCAACCTCCACCTCCTGGGCTCAAGTGGTTCTCATGCCTCAGCCTCCTGGAGTAGCTGGGATTACAGGTGTGTGCCACCACACCCAGCTAATTTTTTGTATTTTTAGTAGAGATGGGGTTTTGCCACGTTGCCCAAGCTGGTCTCGAACTGCTGATCTCAGGCAATCTGCTGGCCTCGGCCTCCCAAAGTGCTAGGATTACAGGTGTGAGCCACAATGCCCGGCCTTTTTATTTTTTATTAGAGACAAGTCCTCACTATATTGCCTAGGCTGATCTTGAACTCCTGGGCTCAAGGGATCCTCCCACCTTGGCCTCCCAAAGTGCTGGAATTACAGGCATGAGCCACTGCACTTAGTGCTCTTATTTATTGTCTATTGAGCATCTACTTTGTGTCCTGAGCTAGGCTTGGGGAAGTTATCAAATACTAAATCCTATGTATAGTTTTTTTAATTAAAAAAATATTAATTTATAGAGACGAGGTCTCACTATGTTGCCCAGATTGGTCTTGAACTCCTGAGCTCAAGCAATCCTCTTGCCTTGGCCTCCTAAAGTGCTAGGGTTACAAGCGTGAGCCACTGTGCCTGGTCATATGTGTAATGTTACCCTCAAAACACTTTAGTTTGGCTCCTGCTGGGGGATAATGCAAAGCACAGTAGTACTAACTCTTTATGTTGTTTTCTCTGCGCCAGGCACTGTTCTGGACCCTGGGAGTAGCAGGGTTGGAATTCGAACGCAGGGGTCTGGTTCTAACCACCCTGCCTCTCTGTACAAGTAATCCCAGTGCAAAAGACAAAGCAAGATGTGTTCTAATAAAGGGGAGATGAAGAACTATGAGAATTCAGAGGACCCAGTGATGGCTTCCAGCTGGGCATACCAGGGAAGGCTCTTTGTTAAACTTCATTTAGTGAACACCTATGGAGCTTTTATAGACAAGACACATCCCTAAGCACTGGGGGAATAAAGAAGCAAATAAAACCAATGGGAAACATATAATTTGGTGGGAGAGAAAGAAAACAGACTCAACAAGCAAATGTCAAATGGCAGGTTGTGACACAAGCTACAAAGGAAACACAGGCTTCCTTGACGATAATACTCGGGGTGTGGTGGGGATTGGCACCTTGGTCAGAACAGCCTTGGAGGAGGCAGCTCTGAAACACTGAGCACTGTGAGACGAGGAGCCAGCCGTGGGAGGAACTGTGGGGGATATTCTAGGTGCCAGAATGAGCAAAAGCCTGGAGGCAGAAGGGTGTCTTGGTATTATATGTTTTAAATACCATCGGAAGCTAATATGGAAGGGACACAGGGAGCAAGGAGCAAGTGGCTAAGGATGAAGTTGCAGAGTAGATACGGGCCGGTTTCTAAGAACTTTCTAACCTAAAAGAACTTCCTGAAAGTGGCTGAATAGCCTGGAGGTAAGGACAAGAACATCCACTCCACGTGCAGCTGTGATGGACCAGGCTCTATACATGCTCTTCACACAGTGTTGTATTCAAACTTGCCTACGACTCACTTGGCAAGATAGGGAGCTGAGGAATGGGTTTTATTCCCAGTGTGTAGGGAAGCCACTGAAGGGTTTTAAGCAAGGAAGTAGCATGGCTGGATTGATATTGTAGAAAGATCCTGTGGGCTGCTGTGGGAATGGAGTGAATGTTTGCAAGGGAGGAATGGGGGGACCAATTACCTGACTACTGCAGTCACCTGGGCAAGAGAGAGAATGGAGATTTGGCTAGAATGATGGCAGTGGACAGGAAGAGAGATGGATTTGAATTATATTTCAGAGGTGAGGCTGAGAGAAGATGTTGATGGATTAGATTAGGGTGGGGTAGGGAGAGGAAGGAAACGGATATATGCTCATTTTAAGTGACTCAAACAATTCAGAAAAGTATAATGAAGAAACCATTTAAAATCCTCTAAAATCCACTTGCCCAGAGAGTACTATTAACTTGATGGAGACACCCTGCTAGACAGCTTTCTATCCCCAAACATAGGGAATAAATGGGCTCCTTCAGTTGAAAACCACAGAGATCCACTGAAGCTGACTTATGTACCAGATACTTTGTTTCGAGGACTCAGGGGTGTCTCCTGGAACTGCACACCAGTCAGCTTCATGAAGAACTGGAAGCAGTGCAGAAAGCCGGGAATACAGGGGCCTCTCTTTTCTCTCTGGGGCTTACCATCTGCTTCTCCCTACCTCCTCTAGTCTTCTCTTTTTTGGCTGACTGACCTTGGTGTGCACACTCCATGTGGCTGCCCTCCCTTGCTTTGTATTACTCCCCAACTCCAGCATCTAACAAGATGAGCTGATGGCCTTGAGCCACAGATCCCATTTTCTGGGAGAGAAAATGGGATCCAGCACACTGATGATGAAGTGGTCCATTCTTTGTGTATTGGTCTGTTTTCACATTGCTATAAAAAACTATCTAAAACTAAGTAATTTATAAAGGAAAGAGGTTTAATTGACTCACAGTTCTGCATGGCAGGGGAGGCCTCAGGAAACTTACAGTCATGGTGGAAGGCAAAAGAGAAGCAAGGTATGTCTTACATGGTGGCAGGAGAGAGAAAACGAGCAGGGAACTGCCACACACTTTTAAACCATCAGATCCAGATCTCTTGAGAACTCAATCACTATCATGAGAACAGCATGGGGGATACCACCCTCATGATGCAATCACCTCCCACCAGCTTCCTCCCCTGATTACAATTTGACATGAGATTTGGGTGGGGACACAGAGTCAAACCATATCACTTTGCAGGATGGAGAAAGGTCACTGGTACAGATGCAGGTAGGCTGTTTCCTTTGGTGGTGGGAAGATGAGGTGGCTCTCCTGGATGCTGCTTTTATTTCAAAGGAATGGGTGAGGTTGTCAGGTGTGAAGCTGAGAGTGGATTGGGGATGGGATGGGATGTTTTCTAAAAAACAAGAAGATATGAAATAATTTGTGTTTGAGAGTAGAGACATGAATGAGTGCTGATGGCCCACTTGAGGTTTGTGGTCATAAATGTAAAGAGAGATTAGTGGACAGAGTTGTTTTCTTCCAGTCACATCTAGCTGCTCAGGTGAAGGGAATTTGCTCTGGCCATTTTTCAGGACAATATAATGAGGAAGAGAGGGGCCAGGAGTGGTTATTGTGTTGGAATCTAAAGGGATAATTAAGAAAGTGAGAAGATAAGTGAAGGGATAGGTAGTGAAAACATTAGGAACTCTGGCTGGGGTTGAAGAGTTATTGAGTCAGGATACTAGAGTGAGAGAGCTGGAAATATTGGAAGGGTTGGCCAAAGAGTGGGGTGGGGTGCTAAAAATGATGATTTTAAGGTGGTGAAGCAGTCATTGCTGACAGTCCAGGGCCTGACCATGGCAGCAGGAGACTGAGGCCATAATGAGTACAAGACAGCTGGAGGGGAAGAGATCAGGAGTCTGGGCAGCCAGCCTCCTACCTGGCCCTAGTGGTTCTCATGAGGTGTATTCACTCCCCTTGACTAGTCCCTCTTGTGCTCATTGGGGCTGGCATGTGTAATAATAACTGTATGTCTTCTGAGGCTGTGTTCTAAAAGACATTGCAGCTTCTGTCTTTGCTCTCTTGGATTGTCTCAGGGAAGCCAGCCACCATGCCATGAGGACACTCAAGCAGCCCCGTGGAGAGACCTACCTAGTTAACCAACCAGCATGAATTTGTCAGGCATGTGAGGGAGCCATGTTGGAAGCTAATCTTCCAGCCCCAGTCAAGCCTTCGGATGATTGTGGCAGCCCCAGGAGATAGGCTACAGCAGCATCAGAGACTCTCAGCCAGAGTCATCTGTCTCTGGCTCCCCAAAGCCTGCCCATAGAAACTGTATGAGATCATAAGTGCTTATTGGGTTGTTTTGTTAATTTGGTTTTTGTTTGTTGTTGTCATTGTTGAAACAGAGTCTTGCTCTGTCATCCAGGCTGGAGTGCAGTGGTGCGACCTTAGCTTACTGCAACCTCCACTTCCTGGGTTCAAGCAATTCCCCTGCCTAAGCCTCCCTGCTTCAGCTGGGATTACAGGCATGCACCACCACACCCAGCTAATTTGTTTTGTTTTGTTTTGTTTGTTTGTTTTTTAGTACAGACAGGGTTTCATCATGTTGGCCAGGCTGGTCTTGTACTCCTAACCTCAGGTGATCAACCTGTCTTGGCCTCCCAAAGTGCTGGGATTACAGGTGTGAGCCACTGTTCCCAGTCTATTTTGTTAATTTGTGATTTGTTACACAATAGATAAGTAATACAGAACCTGAAAATCTAGGATGTTGGATGGGTTTTTGATACCGGAGTTGGTTGAAATCACAAAATGGTGAGTACAGCTGATGGTGAGAGAGGCTAAGAGCCAGCATCTAAAATCTTCAGGGAGTAAGGGAGGTTATCCAGGAGGCTTCAATGAGAACAGTGAGTGGTATAGCCTAAGGACACGAACGTCAAGGGAACAGAATTTTGTAGAGAAAAGGAAGGATAATTAGTCTAGAAAAGGCAGTGTAGAGCTGGGAGGGTACCTACCCCTCCTCCAGGTCTGTAGTATATGGGGTGTAGGAGAAAAACCAGCCCCTGCTTTAAAGGGCCACAAAAAAGCAACGTCCTCAGGCACAACCAGATTTTAGTGAAAGCAGGAAGGGGAAATGAATGTTTGGAGAAGAGGTTGAGGATTTAGGACATTTTCCTGAGGGTGGACCATGAGTTTCAGGGTCACAGTGGAAGAATGGAGGAAGTAGGGAAGGGTGGGAAACTGATTAGATTAAGGGACGTGATAGGAGTCTGGGTGATGATGGATTACCTCAGAGTCTTGGATATGGGGTGGCTATTGAGATAAATAGGGATGTGAGGCATGCGGGTGAGTCTGGAGGGTCTCAGAGAGGAAAATGGGTAATTAGTTTCTTCTCAGGGTTCATGCTTTATGCAGTTTCCAATGGTGAGACAAAAGAGAGCTGGTCTTCCCAGGAACACTAAAGACCTCTTTTCTTTTGACAGGGTCTGACTCTGTTGCCCAGGCTGGAGTCCAGTGGCATGATCTTGGCTCACTGCAGTCTCGACCTCCTGGGCTCAAGCGATCCTCCCATCTCAGCCTCCCAAGTAGCTGAGACTCCAGGCATGTGCCATCATGCCTGGAGCCTTTAGCAGGCATGTCCTGCTAAAATTTTGGCTGTATTTTGTAGAGACGTGGTCCCACTGTATTTCCCAGTGTGCGTCTTGAACTTCTGAGCTCAAGCAATCCTCCTGCCTTGGCCTCCCAAAGTACTGGGATTAAAGGTGTGAGCCACCAAGCCCAGTCAAAGACCTCTTATAAATGCTGTTATAGGTAGTATAGGGGCCATGAAAAGAGTTTTGCAAAAAGAAAAATTGTTCATATTTGGGAAGAAGTTCTTTGTCTTTTTTTTTTTTTTTTTTTTTTGAGACAGAGTCTTGCTCTGTTGCCCAGGCTGGAGTGCAGTGGCGTGATCTCGGCTCACTGCAACCTCCATCTCCCAGGTTCAAGCAATTCTCATGTCTCAGCCTCCTGAGTAGCTGGGATTACAGGCTGCATCACCACACCCAGCTAATTTTTGTATTTTTAGTAGAGAGAGGGTTTCACCATGTTGGCCAGGCTTGTCTCCAACTCCTGACCTCAAGTAATCTGCCTGCCTTGGCCTCCTAAATTGCTGAGATTACAGGCCTGAGCCAATGTGCCTGGCCTGTTGGATCCTTTTATCTTTTTCTTATTGCTTTATAAATGATTTATATATTCTGGCTACAAGCCCTTTGTCAGTTCTATGTGTTGTAAATAGCTTCTCCCATTTCATGACTTGCATTTTCACTATCTTAATGCTGTCTTGAAAAACAGAAGCTCCAATTTACCAATCTTTTCCTTTATAATTAGTGCTTTTGTATATCTTGACCAAGAAATCTTTCTTTACTCCAAAGTCTGAAAAACATTCTGGTATATTATATTCTAAAAGTTTTATTGGTTTGCCTTTCATATTTAGACTGTAATACATCTGGAATTTATTATTCTGTGTAGTGTGAAATAAAGGTAATTTTCATTTTTCCTATATAAATATCTAGTTGACCTAGTACCATGTACTGAAAAGACTTTCCTTTCCCTACTGCAGTACAGTGCCACCTTTGTGGTATATCATATGACAACAAGTTCATGTGTCTGATTCTGGGCTTTCAATCTGTTCTGTGGTCTATTTGTTTATTCTTGTTCCAATACTACACTGTTTTAATTACCATGGCTTCATGAGTCTTGTTAATTGTTTGTAATTCCTCCCATTTTGTTCGTCTTCTTTAATAATGTCTTGACTATTTTAGGCTCTCTGAATTTTCAGATACATTTTAGAATCAGTTTGAAAATCTTGGCTTGGCGTGGAGGCTCATGCCTGTAATCCCAGCACATTGGGAGGGTGAGGCGGGAAGATTGCTTGAACCCAGGAGATAGAGACCAGCCTGGGCAACATAGTGACACCCCATCTCTACAAAAAATATAACAATTAGCCAGGTGTGGTGGCACATGCCTGTTGTCCCAGCTACTCAGGAGGCTGAGGTGGGAGGATTACATGAGCCCGAAGGTCGAGGTTGCAATGAGCCGTGATTGGGCCACTGCACTCCAACCTGGGTGACAGGGCAAGACCCTGTCTCAAAAAAGAAAAAAGAAAAAAAGAAAATCTCCACAATAACAGCCTATTAGGATTGGCACTGGGGTTGCATTGGCCCTGTAAATTGATTGGGGGAGAACTGACCTCTTTATGTTATTCAGTAGCCAATCCATGAATATCCAGTCCATAAACATCCTACATCTTTTTGTGTAGAAATGTAAGTGATGTCTGTAAATTGATTTTATACCTAGCATCCTTGCTAAATTCACTTATTAATTCTAATAATGACAGTTTTGTTTCTTTCTATCCAGGCCTCATATCTCTCACATATATATATATATATATATATATATATATATATATATACGTATATAATATATATATATTTTTTGCCTTATTATATATATATATATTTTTGCCTTATTATACTAGCTATGACCTCTGGTACAATGTCTTAAGTAGCCTTATTCATGGTCGCAAAGGGAACACTTTCAACATTTCACTGGTAAGATTGATATTTGGAAGCCGAGGATAGCCTGTAGTCTCAGCTACTTGCAGCCACTTGGGAGGGTGAGATGGGAGGATTGCTTGAGCCCAGGAAGCAAAGGTTGCAGTGAGCCAAGATTGCCCCACTGTGCTCCAGCCTGGGGGACAGAGCGAGACAAAACAAAAAATTAATTGGCTGACATTTTTCTTACTTCCTGAGGTATATGCTTAGGTAATTGATTTTCAGCCTTTCTTGTTTTGGGATATATGTGTTTATAAGTCTAAGCACAGGAAGTTCTGATATGTCATACTTTCATTATCATTCATCTCAAAATATTTTCTGATTTCCACCATAACTTGTTCTTTAACCATCCTGGTTCAATTAAGAAGCATTCTTAGGCCATGCGTAGTGGCTCATGCCTATAATCCCAGCACTTTGGGAGGCCAAGGATCACTTGAAGCCAGGAGTTTGAGACCAGTCTGGTCAACATGGCGAAACCCTGTCTCCACCAAAAATACAAAAATTAGCTGGATGTGGTGGTGCAGCCTGTAATCCTAGCTACTCAGGAGGCTGAGGAATGAGGATTGTTTGAACCTGGAAGGCGGAGGTTGCAGTGAGCCAGGATTGCACCACTGCACTCCAGCCTGGGCCACAGAGCGAGACTCTGTCTCAAAAAAAAAAAAAAAAAAAAAAAAAAAAAAGAAGAAGAAGAAGCATCCTTAGTTTCCAGATACATGAGAGTATTCCAATTTCCTTTTTGTTATTAGTTTCTAGCTTAATTGAAGTGTAGTCAAATTTACTCCTTATGATTTCAATGTTTTAGAGGTTGTTAAGACTTATTGCGTAGCATGTAGTAAATTTTAATAAATGTTCTTTGTATTCAATTACATGATTCCGTCTTGTTTATTGGGTGCAGTGTTCTACAGTTGTCAATTAGGTCAAGTTTGCTAATCATGTGCAAATTTTCTATATCCTTCTAACTTTTGACAGCTTGTTCTATCACTTAAGGAGAGAAGTGTTTTAAAGTAGCCTGTGTGAATATGTCTTTTCTCCTTTTTGTTTCTATTTTTGCTTTATGTATTTTGAGGCTAAATATTGAGTATAAATAAAGTTAGATGTATTCTATCTTTCTAGAATCAATTTTTTTTTCATTATGGAACGTTCCTCTTTATTTAGTAATGCTTTTTTGCTTTGAAGACAATTTTGTCAGTTTTAACTTTCAAACTTTCTGTATTCTTATATCTTACAGTTGTTTCTTGTAAACATACAGTAGGGCTTTGTTGTTTTTTATATAGCCTGACAATCTTTGTCATTTAATTGGAGCATTTAGTCCATTTACATTTAATATAATGTAAATGGTCATTGATTTTCAACACTTTTTGTTAGTTATTATTTTTATTTAATTCTAACATTTATTATTTGCTTGCAACTTGTTCCTCTGTTTTATGTTCTTTCCCCCCACTCCTTCTTCTCTTCCTTTGAAATGGCTTTTAAAACTGTTAATAGAACTATAATGTATGTACAGAAAAAGGACTAAATCTTAAGTGCATACCTTGATGAACTTCATCAAGTGAGCTTCATAAGCTGAGCAGACATAAAAGACCACATAAACTGAGCACATGTGTATAACTGAGGCAGGAGAATAGGGAATTAAGGTAGCCAAGGATTGGGTAATAAGCAAAGCAGTTAGGTTGGAGCATAAGCAAAGGAATAGCAGGTGCAGCCAGTTCACAGAAGCAAGAAAACAGCAGGTGCAGCCAGTTCTAGGCAAGATTGGGCAGCATACAGGACACCTCTTTACTCCTGTGATGAGACAGAAGTTTCCACTTCAGCCTCTGATTGACTGGTCCAAGCCTCCACTTTAGCCTCTGAATAGTCACAGGGCAATCCTTTATAGGTTGTAACCAATTGGAGGCCTCTAAAAGCACCTAGGGGTGTTGCCAAAGTCCTTTGCCTTCATAAAAACCCCGGGGAGCATTGCGGTGAAGAAGCGCTTGAGCTGCTTGTTTGAGCTTTCTCCCGCTCTGTGAGTTGTACTTTCGCTTCTTCGATAAATCTGTGCCTTTATTACTCTGTTCTTTTGTTGTTTTGTTTGTGCATTTGTTGCTTCTTTTGTTGCTTTGTGTGTTTTGTTTACTCTTTGCACAACACACCAAGAACCCGGACAACTCACAGTCAAGACCTTCTATCCAGTAACATACTTTGGTGGGCCAGCCAGAAGGTAAGCCCAAATTTTGGGATTTGTTTTTCCTTTTCTTTGTCAAAGCTGTCATTTGTGGGCATGAGTTGAACAGATAAAAGCCAGTAGGGTGCCCGTCGCTTGAAGTCTTCTGTGACAGGATAACTTGGTCATAGAACAGGACACTTAGGTCCTGCTTAGATCAAGACAAATTCGTGCAACAGACAGGTTTTTGTTTGTACGGCAAAATGTCTTTGAGGAGGTGAGACCCCTCAGGCCAGGCACGGTGGTTCATGCCTATAATCCCAGTACTTTGATAGGTCGAGGCGGGTGGATAACTTGAGGTCAGGAGTTCAAGACCAGCCTAGCTAACATGGTGAAACCTCATCTCTACTAAAAATACAAACTTAACCAGGTGTGGTGGCACATGTCTGTAGTCCCAGCTGCTTGGGAAGCTGAGGCAGAATAGCTTGAACCCGGGGGCAAAGGCTGCAGTGAGCTGAGATGGTGCCACTGCACTCCAAGCTGGGCGACAGAATGAGACTGTGTCTCAAAAAAAAAAAAAAAAAAAGGAGGTTAGACCCCTCATTTTCTGATTCCTATACTGGTCTTGTTGATGATTTGTCGGGAAGTAGTAGTGCAGAATTACTTTTCCACTTATTTATATTCCTCTTTAAGAGTGGGGGAAGAGACTGCTGTTTCATGAATTCTTTATATTTCTCTTAGAGTGGGGCAAAGGATTCCTGTTTTATGCAGAATTCTGTTTTCATGAGAACCCGGAATTTTTAATGGTTTGTAGGGATAAATCCGAGACTTTATTGTTAATGGTTTTAAGGTACATTGCAAGGTCTCTTGTTTCATGAGGGTTACAGGCTGAAGAAGGATCACATGAGTCTAGGAATTCAAGACCAGACTGGGCAACATGGTGAAACCCCATCTCTATTTTTTAAAAAAAAGTAAATAATGTAATAAAATAATCATGGGCCAGGTGCGCTGGCTCACTCCTGTAATCCTAGCACTTTGGGAGGCTGAGGTGGGCAGATTACTTAAGGCCAGAAGTTTGAGACCAGCCTGGCTAACATGGTGAAACCCCGTCTCTACTAAAAATGCAAAAATTAGGCAGGTATGGTGGTGCATGCCTCTAGTCCCGGCTACTCAGGAGACTGAGGCAGGAGAATTGCTTGAACCTGGGAGGCAGAGGTTGCAGTGAGCCGAGATCATGCCACTGCACTCCAGTCTGGGCAACAGAGCAAGACTCTGTCTCAAAAAACAACAAAATAAAATAATTAGAAACATGTTTGTGTCTGTCTCATTTTGCTCAAAATTATTTGTAAAATTAATCCATGTTTGTATTAGTCTGTAAATCTGCCATAGCAAAGTATTAGACTTGGGTGGCTTAAACAATAAAAATTAGTTATTCTGTAGGCAAGAAGTCCAAAATCAAGGTCTATCAGGGTGGTTTCTGGTGAGGCTTCTCTTCCTGGCTTGCAGACAGCTGCCTTCTTGCTGTGTCCTTAAGTGACCTTTCCTTTGTGTGTGTGCAGAAAGAGATTTCTGGTCTCCTCCTCCTGCAATGACACCAGTCCTATTGGATTAGGGCCCCATCCTTATGACTTCATTTAACCTTAATTACCTTATTCAGGGTCCTATCCCCAAATACAGTCACACTGGAGGTTAAGGCTTAAACATGTACATTTTGGTGGTTGGGTAGTGGTGACATAATTCAGTCCAGTACAATATTATTGCATGTTTGTTACTTTTCATAGCTGTGTAGAAATTCTTCGTGTGCATATACTATACTATGTATATGTATGCATGGTATGCATATACTATGTATATGTATGCATGGTATGCATATACTATGTTTTATTTGTGCTACTATCAATGGGTATTTGATCAGTTTCCAGTTTGAGGTTATTATGAATAGTCTTCTGTGAACATTATATGTGTTTTGGGTGAATATTACAGATTTCTGTTTGGTATGTACCTAAGAATTGCTAGGTTCATGAAATATTCTTGTTTTCAGCATTGCTAGACACTAACAGTTTTCCCATAAATCAATTTACACTCCCACCAGCAGTTACGCAGAGTTCTTTTTGCTCTTCATCTTTGTAAATATTTGTTATTATCTGACTTTATTTCTTCATTTTAATCAATTCTGGAGGTTGTGTGGAATATCTCATGATTTTAATTTATATTTCCTTCATAACTAATGAAGTTAATTACCTTTTCTGTGTTTATTGGCCATTTGGATATGATTTGTTGATTTATATTTAAATATAAATTATATTTTATGAGACAGGGTCTTGCTGTGTTGCCCAGGCTGGAGTGCAGTGGTGCAATCACAGCTGATTGCAGCCTTAACCTCCCAAGCACAAACAATTTTCCCACTTCAGCTTCCTGAGTAACTGGGACTACAGGCATGCACCACCATGCCTGGCTGATTTTTTTTCTTTTTTGTAAAGATGGGGATTCACTATATTGCCCAGGCTGATCTTGAACTCCTGGCCTCATGCAATCCTCCCACCTTGGCCTCCCAAAGTGCTGAGATTATAGGCTTCAGTCACCACGCCCGGCCTATTTAATAATTTATATGATTATTGTGAAGTGCTTGTTCAAATCTTTTGTCCAGTATTCCATTGTTTTGTCATTCTGTTATTGATTTGTGGGAGTTTTAAATATATTCTTGCCACATGAATACAGACTTGTAACTGTAATAGATTTGTTGCCTGATGCATACAGCAAGTCAATATGCCAAGACACTGGCTTGCAGCAGAGAAAGAGGTTTAATCATAAGGTCACCAAAGGGCTTGGCACAGTGGCACAAGCCTGTAATCCCAGCACTTTGCAAGGCCAAGGCAGGCTGATCACTTGAGGCCAGGAGTTTGATACCAGCCTGGTCTACATAGCGAAACCACCTTTCTACTAAAAATACAAAAATTACCCTGGTGCCATGGTACGTGCCTATCATCCCAGCTACTTGAGAGGCTGAGGCAGGAGAATTGCTTCAACTCAAGAGGCAGAGGTGGCACTGAAATCACACCACTGCGTGCAACTCCATCTCAAAAAAAAAAAAAAGTTACCAAACGAGTTAACTTTGGGAGGAAACCTCAAATCCATCTCCCTGAAGGAGTTTGGGGGTAAAGTTTTTAAGGGTTTTGGAGTGGGCCAAAGTGTAGAGATTGTTGATTGGTCAAAGAGGCAGAGTGAAGACATACTGATCCCATTCCTCTGTGGGAGTCTTCTAACTGGTTGATATCAGCTGTTTTACTAGAACTTCAGGCAATCCTTAAACAAAACCCTTATGATTCTAATGTCAGAGATCCTGTCATAGGAACAGCGGAGATGCAAATAAATTATTAAACAGTTTTATGACCCTACTGTCAGAAATCCTGTCTATAGGAAGAACGGGGATATAAATGGTCAGGAGCTAGTGCTACGTGACTTTTAGCAACAAGGAAGTGAACCAAAGGTCAGCCTGATTAATGCTTAATTAGAACTATATTTCTATCCAGAACCCAGCTTTCAATTCTTGTCAACCCTGTGGGGCAGTTTCAGCCTCTGTTGTTGCAAATACCTTCTTATACTCGGTGGTTTTGTTATCGGAAAGGGGTCCTGATCCAGACCCCAAGAGAGGGTTCTTGGATCTTCTCCAAGAAAGAATTCAGGACGAGTCCATAGAGTAAAGTGAAAGCAAGTTAGAGAAGTAAGGAAACAAAAGAATGGGTACTCCATAGTCAGAGCAGCAGCATGGGCTGCTTGACTAAGTTATACTTACGGTTATTTCTTGATTTATTTACTTATTTGTTTTTTTTGAGACGTAGTCTTGCTCTTGTCCCCCAGGTTGGAGTGTGATGGCATGATCTCGGCTCACTGCAACCTCCACCTCCTGGGTTCAAGTGATTCTCCTGCCTCGGCCCCCCAAGTAGCTGGGATTACAGGTGCCTGCCACCATGCCCGGCTAATTTTTGTATAGTTAGTAGAGATGGGGTTTCACCATGTTGGCCAGGCTGGTCTAGAACTCCTAACCTCAGGTGATCCACCTGCCTCAGCCTCCCAAAGTGCTGGGATTACAGGCGTGAGCCACCGCACCCGGCCTGTTTCTTAATTCTTGTTTAGACAAGGGGTGGATTATTCATAAGTTTTCCAGAAAAAGGGTAGGGATTTCCTGGAACTGAGGGTTTCTCCTCTTTTAGACCGTATAGGGTAACTTCTGGACATTGCCATGGCATTTATAAACTGTCATGACGCTGGTGGGAGTGTCTTTTGGCATACTAATGTATTATCGTATAATGAGCAGTGAGGACAACCAGAGGTCACTTTTGCTACCATCTTGGTTTTGGTGGGTTTGGGCTGGCTTCTTTACCGCATTGTTTCATCAGCAGGTTCTTTATGACTTGTATCTTGTGATACCAGTCCTGACCTCCTACTCATCCTGTGACTAAGAATGCCTAACCTAGGAATGCAGCCCAATAGGCCTCATCCTCATTTTATCCAGGCACTATTCAAGATGGAGTTGCTCTGGTTCCAGTGCTTCTGACAGTTTGGCATTTTACTGTCTTTCAACAAGCAGACATTGTAAATCTTAATAGAGTCCAATTTATTATTTTCCCTTGCATAGTTGGCCCATTTTTGGGGTCTTGTTTAAGAAACTTTTGCATACTACAAAGTTGTGAAGATATTTTCTTATGTTTCCTTCAAAAAGCTCTATTGTTTTTCCATTCATATTTAGATCTACTGTCTGGTGGATTTATTTCTTATGTGTGGTGGGAGATAGGGACCAGAATTCTTTTTTTCATATGGACATTCATATAATCCAACACCATATATTTGTTTTTAAGAAACCCACAAAACCTTAGACAAACTTAATTTAACAGATTTTATTTATTTATTTTTTTGATAGAGTCTTGCTCTGTTGTCCAGGCTGCAGTGCAGTGGTGCAGTCTCAGCTCACTGCAGCCTTGACCTCCCCAGACTCAGGTGATCCTCCCACCTCAGCCTCCAGAGTAACTGGAACTGCGTGTGCTCTCCACTACCACTAGCTAATTTTTGTATTTTTAGTAGAGATGGGGTTTCACTATGTCACCCAGGCTGCTCTCAAACTCCTGGGTTCAAGTGATCCACACACCTCAGCCTCCCAAAGTGCTGAGATTACAGGCATGAGCCACCACACCTGGCTAATTTAACAGACTTTAATTGAGCAAAGAATGAGAACCTGGCAGCCTCGTAACAAGAATAACTCCAGAAAGGTTCCAGTGCTGCCTTGAGGTGGAAGATTTATGGACAGAGAAAGGAAAGTGACATATAGAAAACCGAAGTAGGGTACAGAAACAGCTGGATTGGTTACAGCTCAGTGAGTTTGCCTTATTAGAGCATGGTTTGAACAGTTAGCCACCTTTGATTGGCCGAAACTTGGTTATTGGCACTGGAGTAGGTTACAGTTGATTTATTTACACATCCAGTTAAGTTGCAGTTCACTATGTATGGAGAAGGCTTTAGGCAGAACTTAAAATATGAAAGGAGGCAGCTTTAGGTGAAACTTAATTGAACATATTAAAAGATCTTCTTTTTTCCACATGGTATTAAAACATACCTATTTAGTCTTTGTCCCTAATTCCTGATACAGAGCTACTAAAACCCAAGGAATTTCCCGAGTGATAGGAATATCTTGTTATTCAGAACAAGCCCTTTCTATCACACCTAAGTTTTACGCTACTAAGGTGACAGGGTGGAGCCTATAGATAGCATCAGAATGGGGCTGGTCACTAGAAAACCCAGTGATTAGAGTGTTGGAACTTTCAACCCCACCCATCAACCTCCAGGAATGAGGGGAGGTGGAGATTAAGCTATATAAAAACTTGGAGCAATGAGATTTGATAAGCTTCCAGGTTGGTGAATGAATCCACTTGCTGGAGAGTGGTGCACCCCAACTCTGAAACCACCATTGCAAAATTATAACTGAGACAGCAAAAGAGATCTGACCTAACCAACTCTATCTTGCTTGTAACCTCCAAGCCATCCTTGTTTATTCCTGGGTATAGGTTGAACTAACTTTGGGAATAACTTAGTTTATAGTTTAAAACAAAGACAATAACAGCCCTTTCCCAAAACAAACCCTCTTCTTGCCTTGGGATAGACTGCCTTTGTATGACTAACAAATTAGCTAAAAGATTAAAAATTACAGTTTAGGAGTCATGCAGCAGGAGGCTACAAGATTCTGACCTTCTCCTGGGGATAACATCTTTATTGTAAGGCTAAGATCAGTGCTTGAGATATTTTGCAGACCTTGCACTTGATGGATCAGCTGGCACCACCCAGATCGATAAACTGGCTCATCCAATGTTGTGGCGGTCACACAGGAACTGACTCAGCGAAAGCGGACAGCGTCTACTTTCTACAATTTCATCTCTGACCTGACCAATCAGCACTCCCGACTTACTGCCCCCACCACCCGACCCACCAAATGAACCTTAAAAACTCTGATCCCCCAGTGCTCGAGGAGACCGATTTGAGTAATAATAGGATTTGAGTAACAACAGCCGGCTGTGCATGAATTACTTTCTCTCTTGCAAATCTCCTCTGTCTCTGCAGCAGGCAAGGTGAGCCAGCTGGGTGGTTACCAATCAAGGGTAAGCGCCTGAGGTCAGGACCCTTCCAGGCCTTGCCTGTGTGCTTCTTCATCTGTGATAATAAACCGGCAAACATAAGTAAAGTGTTTCCCTGAGTTCTGTGAGAAATACTAGCAAATTATCAAACCCAAGGAGGGGGCTCATGGAAACCCAAATTTATAGCCAGTCTGTCTGAAGCATGGGTCACAGCCTGGAATTTGTTCTTGGCATCTGAATTGGGGGCAGTCTTGTGGGAGTGAACCTTTCACCTGTGGGATCTGACGCTATCTCCAGGTAGATTATGTCAGAATTGAATTGAAATACAGGACACGAAGATGGTGTCTGCTGGAAAATTCCTTGGTGTGTGTGGGGAAAACCCTCACACATCTGGTACGAAAGTGTTCTGTGTTCTGAGAGTACAGCAAGAGAAAAAAGTGTTTTTTTCACCCCAATGTATTGCAGTGTTAATTTTGTTATAAATTAGATGACTAAATATGGGTCTAACTTTATTGGTTTGTCTGTTAGGGTTGATATGTTTTGTTATTCTATTTCTACCCTATATTTGTTTGAAAGGTATATGCTTTTGTATTCTGTTGTTCAATGATTACAAATGAATCTATGACTTTTTTTTTTTTTTTCGAGATAGTGTCTTGCTCTGTCACCCAGCCTGGAGTGCAGTGGTGCCATTACAGCTCACTGCAGCCTCAGCCTCCCGCACTCAAGCAATTCTCCCACCTCAGCCTCCTAAGTAGCTGGGACTACAGGCATGCACCAATGCACCCAGTTAGTTTAGTTTTTTTTTTTTTTTTTTGTAGAGACATTTCAAGAGCCATGTTTCCCAGGCTGGTCTTGAACTCCTGGGCTCAAGCGATCTACCTACCTTGGCCTCCCAAGGTGTTGGGATTGCAGATGTGAGCCACAGCATCAGGCCTGAATCTGTGACTTATTAAAGTCTAACATTATTTGGTAGTTTTACCTCCTTCCTAGGTGTAAGAGAGGAAAGAAACACAAACTGCAGCTCATCAGTAAAGACAGGTTTACTTTAGATAAAATATGAGAGGGGCTTCTAGCCGATTTTTTTTTTTTTTTTTGGTCAGGAGTGCTTTCTCTTACAGACTAAGAGTAGACATTTGTTTTAGGGTGAGGGGGCTTATCACAAGCTTGGAATGTTTCTATGTGAAGGAGAAGGGTTTTTTGTTTTGTTTTGTTTGAGATGGAGTCTAGCTCTGTCACTTTGGGCTGCAGTGCAGTGGAGTAATCTTGGCTCACTGCAACCTCCACCTCCAAGGCCCAAGCGACTCTCCTGCCTCAGCCTCTCGTGTAGCTGGGATCACAGGCACCCACCACCATGCCCAGCCAATTTCTGCATTTCTACCAGAGATGGGGTTTCACCATGTCAGCCAGGGTGGTCTCAAACTCCTGACCTCGTGATCCACCCACCTAGGCCTCTCAAAGTGCCAGGATTACAAGCATGTGTCATCGCGCCCAGTGAAGGAGAAGTTTTATGGCAGGGTTGGAATGTCTCTGGGAAGAAGGGAGTTCATCTTGGGGCAGACATCTTTCTGGCCAGAGGGGGGTTATCTCGAGGCTGGCATCTTCCTGGCTGGAAGGGGGTTATCTCAGGGCTAGCATGTCTCTGGTTGGGGAGGAGTTTGGAACGTTTCTGGTTGGAGATGTTATTTGTGGTTTATGGTCATGTTGACCTTAGCCATTAGGCTGATGCCCTTTGGATTTAGGTGGTTTTTTATTAAGGTGAACTTTAGAATGAGGGGCTTGTCCAAGATGGCAATGCTCCTGCTCTGTCACCAGGAATGCAAGGAACTTGCATTCAACTAACTTCATTTATTAGCCTCCTCAACTTAGATGCAATTTTTAAAAATGTATTTTAGTTTTGTATATACTTTAAACCTCATGAGATATTGTTGTGGTGGTGGTTGTTTTAGCAGTTAAGAGTCAATTTGACTATTTGATTCATCCCTATATTTGCTTATATTGTTGCTCTTTAATCTTTCCTGTATCTCTGTGCTTTCATCTGGTATCTTTCCCCCATTTGCCTGAAGAATACAAAATTTCCTTTGAATCAAATCTGCTATTAATTGATTCTCTTAAATTTATTTTTCTCCCTCTTTCTCTCTCTCCCTCTTTCTCTCTCTCCCTCTTTCTCTCTCTCCCTCTTTCTCTCTCTCCCTCTTTCTCTCTCTCCCTCTTTCTCTCTCTCCCTCTTTCTCTCTCTCCCTCTTTCTCTCTCTCCCTCTTTCTCTCTCTCTTTCTCTCCCTCCCTCTTTCTCTCCCTCCCTCTTTCTCTCCCTCCCTCTTTCTCTCCCTCCCTCTTTCTCTCCCTCCCTCTTTCTCTCCCTCCCTCTTTCTCTCCCTCCCTCTTTCTCTCCCTCCCTCTTTCTCTCCCTCCCTCTTTCTCTCCCTCCCTCTTTCTCTCCCTCCCTCTTTCTCTCCCTCCCTCTTTCTCTCCCTCCCTCTTTCTCTCCCTCCCTCTTTCTCTCCCTCCCTCTTTCTCTCCCTCCCTCTTTCTCTCCCTCCCTCTTTCTCTCTCTCTCTCTTTAAATAGAGACAGGGATCTTACTATGTTGCCCAGGATGGTCTTGAATTCCTGGGCCCAAGAAATCCTCCTGCCTCAGCCTCCCAAAGTGTTGGGGTTGCAGATGTGAGCCATCACACCTGGCCAATTCTCTTAATTTTCATTTGTCTTTTTTTTTTTTAAGAGATGGGGTCTCACTATGTTGCCCAGACTCAATTTTGAAAATGTTTTTATTTTAAAGCTTTTTATTTCATCTTCCATCTTGAAGTGTATCTCTGCTGGGTGTAGGATTTCAGTGTTCTAATATTGTATTTTGAGCTCCATTGTTTTGTTCAGACTTTACATGTCATTCTAATTATTGCTCTTTTGAAGGAAATCTGCTTTCCTAAGATATTCATTGTGTTTGAGTTTATGATTTGTCTGGAAGTGGTTTTCTTTTTTTTTTCATTCTGTTGGGCATTTGTAAGAATTATTGCATATGTGGCTTGATGTCTTTAATCAGTTTTGTAAAATTCTCAGGCATTATCTCTTCAAATATTGTTTCTGCACCAATTCTCTCTCCTCTCTGTGTGGGACTCCACTTACATATATGCCAGGCCTTCGCATTGTATTGCCTGCCTTCTATATTTTACTTATTTTTGACTCTCCATGCTTTATTCTGAATTTTTTTCAGATCTGTTTTTTAATGCATTTCTTCTCTCCTCAGCTTTGTCTAATCTGCTGTTAATTCCACACGCTGAGTTCTTATTTGTTGGTTGTGGTGTTTTTTTATATCTAGAATTTCCATTTGGTTATTTTTTATGGTTTCCAGTTATTTGCTGAAGTTCTGGGGGAATACAAATACTTGCTCAGTGTATTCATGAGCAGGTAGACTCTTTTGCTCTGGGACTGGCTTTGGAACCACTTAAGGAGCTGCCGGAACCTATTGTAACATGGTCGGTGCCCTATGAATGCTCTCTATTGATCAACAAAGAACTTCTTAGTTTATGGATGGCAGTTCGAAAGTGAACGGACAGCATTCTGCTCAAAAGGCTGCCACTCTGATTTAAAAAGTAAAAAGAAATTAACTCATCAAGCTGAATTGCATACTGTTTGCCCCAGTGTTTTACTGACTCATGAGCAGTGGTCAATGTCCTGGCCTTATGGTCAGGCAGAAGAGCAATGGAAAAATGGCCTCTTAAAGAGATGCCCATATGGGGCCCACCTCTATGGAAACCACTAGGGGAACTTGAGGGATGCATTAAAGTAGAACATGTTGATGCCCATCTTAGTGTTTGGGTCATAATTTATAAAGGTGACTGAGTAACAGCACCTAGAGGCTAGTTTCACTGAAAGAAGATTTTTATTCACATTTCCTGAGAGGAGGGTCATGTTACACCATTCTGGACCACATAGGGAAGCACCAGTATTGATCAGGAGGCAGAAAGGAGTGAGGGGAAGGCATAGACCACAGGCTATATTGGGGTTTCCATGAGAAAGGCAAGACAGGGTAAAGTAAACAGCTTAGGATTGGCTAGTTTGAATAATTCCAGTGGGTTTTTGGGTATTTGGGATTTTCCTAGTTGTTTGGTACCTAGTTCAGGGTTGGTTTAGGATTGGGAAATATTGGCTTGGGGTGTGAGGATCAGATGAGGAGGATGATCAGCGTATGAATTCGTAAACAACTTGG
Organism: Pan troglodytes; assembly: GCF_028858775.2. Taxonomy (NCBI): domain Eukaryota; kingdom Metazoa; phylum Chordata; class Mammalia; order Primates; family Hominidae; genus Pan; species Pan troglodytes. The sequence goes on from NC_072414.2 coordinate 59,902,427, forward strand.
CCATTAGTTTGGTCCTATAATTAATGAGTGCTAAATAGACAAATGTGGGATCTAAAAAAACTCAGTGAGATGCAAAATATCAAAAGAAGTCCCTTCAGGATAAGAAGGTCATTGGAGTCAGTGAGTGGATATCTTGATATGTTCACTTGAGGTGGCCACCTGGGTCATGAAACAAGTGGACATTGTGGGGTGGGGGCTGTAGCAATGCAAAGATGGGCTAAATTTAGGCATATTCCTTTTGCACCCTCTGAGGTGCAAAATGCCAGTAAGTACAGTTCTGTCTGCCAACAAGAGAGACAGAGACTCAGATGGCTATGGGACAGATTCCCTGGGGGGAAGGCCCAGCACATAGCTGGCAAGTGGGAGTGATGCTGGTAGCACTAGAGGCTATAAATGGGTCCTTAAAGAAATAGATGTACACGCTGGACTGGGTTTTGCATACCCGGTGGTAGATGCAAATGCTCAGATACTATAAAAGAACTGGAACAGAAGATACTACACCAATTTGGGTGGTTGAGTCACATTTATTCAGACCAAGGGACACAGTTTCAGCATGTAATGTCCAATAACAGACACAGAGATGTCCTCCTTAGAATAATAGTTTAATAGAGAATTGGAATGGGCATTTAAAACATTGGTTGGCCAAAATGGAAGGAGATATAGGCATGAAGGGCTGACTTACATGCCTTCATGAGTGTATGCTCACACCTAACATCAGAGTGCCAAGCCAGTGCCCCACTAGCTAGAATCCTCTGCTATTTTTGTGGATCTGAAGATGAGGGGGTGGGAGATATGCTGGTATAACTATGCAGTTCTTCCCACGAAAGGAATGTGCTGGTATGACTATACTTTTTTCTTTCTTCCCTATAGGATCTTAACTGCTTTTTTTATTTTTAATTTTTTAAAATAAAAATAGAGACAAGGTCTCACTATGTTGCCCAGGCTTGTCTTGAACTTCTGAGCTCAAGTGATCCGCCCACCTCAGTCTCCCAAACTGTTGGGATTATAGGCATGAGCCGCCATGCCCAGCCTCATCTCAACTTCTTTTTCCTACCTAATGCAGTGGTCCCAGGCACAGGGCTGTAACAAGTGCTGGAAGCAAAGATAATTCCTAAGCAAGAAACCATAACCATACTTTTAAACCTTTATGTCAGAATTCCTAAGGGCCTCAGGGAGCAGGTTGTATCTTGATCCCAGGTAGCAAAGCTGGGGTTAATAGTAGATGTAGCTACGTTGCTTAATGGTAGAAATAGCTGAGTTCTGTACCTTTTATAACCCTATCCTAGATGAGATGAGATGAATGAGAGTGAACTGAGGAAGGCACTTGCTAGACTGGTATTGCTGCCTGCAATCTAAACCAGCACCGTAGCTAAAGCTAACCTCCCTTCCAAAGATGGAAAAGTTAGGGCATAAATAGAAGTAGGAATAGTAGCTGTGAGTAAAGGAATGGATAAATGTGTTATGCAATGAGGGAAGATTCAATATTTCATTAATACTTTGAAAGAAGCTCCGAGTAAGAGATGACGTTGTCTCTTAGCTCACTTATACAAGATGCCTGAAAGGGTGAAATCATATATTGCTGAGACCACCCCTCTTTATGGAACCATGCAAGATAAAATAGAAGCTTGCAAACCTGAGCAAACTTACCCTGGGAGACATTTGGTCATACAATATGATGACTGGACTAATCAGTAACTGAATGGGACTCTAGCAAAGTTCCAAATATCATTTTTTATTTTTCAGGTTGCATCTACCACAGTGTGATAATGATATAACACTGGTATTGTTCACAGGATTATAATACTGATGTTGATGGTCAAATGTATAAGGAAATTGAGTTAAAAGCCTCCTATCCCTATCCTACACTGGTGCCTCCAAATGTTAGGCATATTCATGTTGGTACTGTGGCTGTGTAAGAGGCATTCGAACCAGAGTGACTCCATTTTGAATAGGGACTGGGTAAAATAAGGCTGAGACCTACTGGGCTGCATTCTCAGGAGGTTAGGCATTCTAAGTCACAGGATAAGATAGGAGGTTGGCACAAGGGACGGGTCACAAAGACCTTGCTGATAAAACAGGCTGTGGAAAAGAAGCCGGCTAAAACCCACCAAAGACAAGGTGGCAATAAAAATGACCTCTGGTCGTTGTCACTGCTCATTATATGTGAATTATAATGCATTTGCATGCTAAAAGACACTCCCACGAGTACCATGACAGTTTACAAATGCCATGGTGATGTCAGGAAGTTACCTTATGTGGTTTAAAAAGGGGAGGAACCTTCAGTTCCGGAAATTGCCCACCCCTTTCCCAGTAAACTCATGAATAATCCACCCCTTTTTTAGCATATAATCAAGAAATCACCATAAAAATAGCCAATCAGCAGCCCTCAGGGCTACTATGCCTGTAGAGTAGCCATTCTTTATTCTTCTACTTTAATAAACTTGCTTTCAATTTTCTCTGTGGGCTGGCCTGAATTGTCTCTTGCATGAGATCCAAGAACCCTCTCTTGGGGTCTGGATCAGGACTCCTTTCTGGTAACAGTGGTATATGTTATATTAATGCTACACCAAATGTAGGTGCTCAGATAGGTTTGATGGTTTTGCTATAAGATAGCCATAACCAATGACCAGAGGGTAGCCTGTTGTATGATAAATAATTTGTCTTTGTCCCAGGTTTCTGGCTTCTAAAACCCTGGGCATTTCCCAAGTGATCAGAGTGTCTTTGTTATTCATGGACCCCTTGGAGCACACCTGAGTTTATGCTAATGAGGTGACATGTGGTGGGCCTCTAGTTAGCTTCAGGACAGGGCCTGTCATGGTTTAAGCCATGTCATATGAGCCTGACCTCCCAACCTCCAGGAATGGAATAGAGCCTGGAGATTGAATTCGATCATGTGGCTAATGATTCAATCAATCATGCCTATGTAATAAAACCCCAATAAAAACTCTGGTCACTGAGCTCTGAGGAACTTCCTGGTCAGTGAACACATTGATGTGCCAGGAGGATGACACACCCTGACTCTGTGGGGAGAGGGCGCAGAAGCTCTGTTTGGGACCCTCCCAGACCTCACTCTGTAAGTCTCTTCGTTTGGCTGATCGTGACTTGTATTCTTTATCATAAAATTGCAGCTATAACTATAGGGCTTTCCTGAGTTCTGTGAGTTGTTCTAGTGAATTGTCCAACACGAGGGGGTCATAGGAACCCCCAACTTTGTAGTCAGTTAATCAGAAGTGCAGGTGGCCCTTGAAGTGTGGCTGGCATCTGAGGTAAGGAAGGTCTTGTTGGGGAGCAACTGTGCCTTTAACCTGTAGAGTTTAAGGCTAATTCCGTATTGTTAGCATCAGCATTGTACAGGTGCTTCTCAACTTACAATGGGGTTATGTCCCAATAAACCCATTGTAAATTGAAAATATTATAAGTCAAAAATGCATTTTAAAAAATTGGCTGGGCATGGTGGTACATGCCTGTAGTCCCAGCTACTTGGGAGGCTGAGGTAGGAGAATTACTTGAGCTCAGGAGTTTAGGACTGCAGTGAGCCCTGATGGAGCCACTGGACTCTAGCCTGGGTGACAGAATGAGACCACCTCTTAAAAAAAAAAAAAAAAAAAAGAGAATACATTTGACACACCTAACCTACCAAACATCATAGCTTAGTCTAGCCTACCTTAAACATGCTTGGAGCACTTACATTAGCCTACAGTTGGGCAAAATCATCTAACACAAAGCCTATTTTATAATGAGGTGTTGAATATCTCATGATATAATTTATTGAATCCTGTACTCAAAGTGAAAAATAAAATGGTTGTATGTACTCAAAGTGGGATTTCTACTGAATGTGTATTATCTTTGCACCATTGTGAAGTTGAAAAATTATTAAGTTGAACCATAGAAGGTCAGGGACCATCCGTATTTTGGAACAATAACTGGTGTCAGAAAAGACTCCAATTATTTATCCTTAGCCCCAAAAGGCTGTCAAATACTCTGCTTAGCTTCTCTGTCTTTCAAATGCCTCTTCTAGACTCATCTGATGCCTGCTGGGGAAAGGTAACACTAAATACTGAGATTGATTCCCTAGGTTTTCTTCTGAATTTTGGTCCTATAATTTTTCATTGGCTTGTTAGCTCTTCAGTCCTTCAATCAGATGTTTTTCATATTCTGCCCAGATTTTCAAATTGTCCTTAGAAAGTTTGGTCTGAGTTATCCAGTCTACTATTAATAGAAACACAAATCCCTCTTCTCAGTGACTTATTTTTCATTGTGGTTATATATACATAAAACATAAATTTTGTCATTTAAATCATTTTAAAGGCCAACATGGTGGCTCACACCTATAATCCCAGCACTTTGGGAGGCCGAGGCAGGTAGAATGTTTGAGCCCAGAAATTCAAGGCCAGCCTAGGCAACATGATACCCTGTATCTACAAAAAATATAAAAATTAGCCAGGTATGGAGGTGTGCGCCTGTAGTCCCAGCTACTCCCAACTACCTGGGAGGCTGAGGTGTGCTGTAGTGAGCTGTGATTACACTACTGCACTTCAGCCTGGGTGACAGAGTGAGCACCTGTCTCAAAAAAAAAATCATTTTAAAGTATACAGTTCAGTGGCATTTAATACATCCTCAGTGCTGTGCAACAACCACCACTCTCTATTTTCAGAACATTTTCATCACCCCAAAAGGAAACTCCATACTCATTAAACAGTAACTTCCCATTCCCTCTCTCCTCAGCCCCTGGCAACCACTAATCTGTTTTCTGTCTTTATGGATTTGCCTATTCTGGGTATTCATATAAATGGAATCATACAGCGTATGGCCTTTTGTGTCTGGCTTCTTTCACTTAGCGTGTTTTCAAGGTCATTGATTTTTTTTTTTTATACGTGCTGTTTTCTTTGTCTTAATATTCTACAGTTACTGTTTTGATTTCTTCTTTGACTCAAAGCATTTAGGAGATTGTTTTTACATGTTCTATTTTTATTACTCACTTTCAGTTTTGGTGCACTGTAGTCAGAATATGACTGCTTCTGTTTCAATTTTTTGTAAATTTTCTTTGTGGCCTGTTGTACTATCAAATTTTGAAATATCTCATGGGAACTTGAGAATAAGATATAGTTTCTATATTCAGAATATAGACTTAAATACTCTTTCTTTACCTGTCCGGCAAGCTAGTTAACTAGCTATCATCTATTATCAATCTTATTAAAAATATCATTCAAAATCTCAATTATGTTTCCTCTATTTGATTTGCCAATGTCTGAGAGGTGAGTTAAAGCACCTTGTTGCAGTTGATTGCTGTGTTTGGTTGAGTATTGCATCCTGTAAATAAACCCTTATAATTTTTATATTTTTACTTTATATATTTCAGTGCTATTAACTTATTGTAATATATATTTGCTTGCATGCAGCCTGTTATTGACAAAACTCTTGCCTACTTTTTGTTTGGATTTGCCTGGAATATGTTTACTCCTTCATTAATTTCAACCTTTGTGGGTTCTGTTGTTTTAGGTATATCTCTTATTGATAACATGTCAATGCCTCCCATTTTATATTCAAAAGTGAGTTTATATCAGTTTTATTCAAACCTATAACAGACAGGTTTAGTCCACTTCTGTCATATTTTTGTATTCTCAGCTTTGGTTTCTATGTGATCTGTTTTTGTTGCTTTCAAATATGGAACGTATTCAAGCTGTTTTTTAGTTCTACTGGTAGATATCTTTGTAATTGTAAATAATATGTTTAGGCCAGGCACAGTGGCTTATGCCTATAATTCCAGCACTTTGGGAGACCAAGGCAGGTGGATCACTTGAGTCCAGGAGTTCAAGACCAACCCGGGCAACCTAATAAGAATCAATTTCTACAAAAATTTAAAAATTATCTGGTTGTGATGGCATGTGCCTGTGGTGCCCAGCTACTCAGAAGGCTAAGGTAAGAGAATTGCTTGAGCCTGGGAGGTTGAGGCTGCAGTGAGCTATGATTGCATCACTGCACTCTAGCCTGTGTGACAGAGTTAGACCCTGTCTCCAGAAAACAAATAAATAAATAAAAATAATATGTTCAATCAGTATTTCTCAACTTATAATCTTCAAAAAAGAAACAGTACCATTTATTCCCTCTTAAAAAAAAAAAAAGGAAATTGGCAATTTAAAAAAATTACCCTTGCAGCAGCCTCTGTGGAAAACGGTGTGGTGATTCTTCAAGAAATTAAACATAGACCAGGCACAACAGTGCACGCCCGTAGTCCTAGCTACTCGGGAGGCTGTGGTGAGAGGATCACTTGAGCTCAGGAGTTCAAGGCTGCAGGGAGGTGTGATCGTAGCCAGGGCATTACACCTGGGTGACAGAGTGAGACCCCATCTCTAAATAAATAACTAAAATTTTAAAAAGGAAATTAAACATAGAATTACCATATGATTCAGCAATTCTACTCAAAAGAAGTGAAAGCAGGGACTTATGTATTTGCACACCCATGTTCACAGCAGCATTATTTACAACAGTCGAAAGATGGAAGCAACCCAAGTGCCTATTAACAGATGAGTGGATTAACAAATGTTGTGTGTATATATATATATATATATATATATATGAAATGAAATACTCAGCCTTAAAAGAGGAGAAAATTCCCATAAATGCTACAACATGAATGAACCTTGAGGACGTTAATGTAAGTGAAATAAGACACACACACACACACACACACACACACACACACACACACATACACACACACACACACACTGTATGATTCCCCTTATTTGAGATATCTAGAATAGTCAAAAATCATAGAGACAAAAAGTAGAATGGTTGTTGCCAGGGGTTAAGGAAAGAGAATGGGGAGTTAGTGTTTAGTGGGTATAGAGTTTCAGTTTGGGAAGATAACAGTTCTGGAGATAAATGGTGGTGATCATTGTGCAGCAGTGTGAATGTACTTAACACCACAGAACGGGTCAATTTGGCCAGGCATGTTGGCTCACACCTGTAACCCCAGCACTTTGGGAGGCCACAGTGGGAGGATTGCTTGAATCTAGGAGTTTGAGACCAGCCTGAGCAACATAGAAAGACCCAATCTCTACAAAAAATTTAAAAATTAGCTGGGCATAGTGGTGCACATCTGTAGTCCCAGCTACTTGGGAGGCTGAGGTGGGAGGATTGCTCAAGTCTGAGAGGTTGAGGCTGCAGTGAGCCGTGATTGCATCACTGCATTCCAGTCTAGGTGACAGAGCAAGACTCTATCTCAAAAAAAGAGTAAATCTTATGTTATATATATTTTGCTACCATAAAAACAAGCAAACACCAATCTCCTTCTCCTTCCATTCCTTCTTTAATCATAGTTTTAGGAATTTCCCCCATATGTTCTATTATCAACAACAGCAATGATTAACAAAGAAACATTTTGTAGGGTGTTTTTTTTTTCCCACAATAACTATAACAATTACATTATTTTCCAGTAAATGTGATCATTATGGTTATATAGGCTTTCATGTTCAAACACATTTAATGCTTACCACCAGCCTGTTTATACCTCAGTTTTCTCCTATGTCAGTTCTAAATTTGGATTCATCATCTGTCTCTAACATGTCCTCAAGTAGAGTGATGTATTTCCTGGTGAAATAATGATGAGAAGCTATGTCTTATGTGATGTCTTTAGAGGAAGACCTTCAGGTCTCAGTGGTAACAGCTCCCCTGTGGCTGCAGGCTATGGGATTGTAGCACCATCCTCTTGGTTTCCCTTAACTCTTGCCTATACCTCGTCAATAATCCCTTTACTAAACTCTCTTCCATTACCAAGCTTGTGAGTGGCTTGTCTCCAGCTGGGACTATGACTGATACAGCCTCTGCCGCCTCTGCTCTCCAAGCACCCCTTCCTTCCTATCTCCTCTCCCTCTCTTTCTTTTCCTTTTTCCATCTTCCACTCTTATCCCTCCTTATTCTTTTCCTCCTCCTCCCTTTTGGAGTGAGGTGACATGTGGGCTATGTAGGTTAGCATATCACGCTCCGCATCTGGCCCCTGGCTGCCCTTGTCCCTGGGTGGTCAAGAACAGAGTATTCCTTCTTTCTGAGCTGCTCAGTGTTCTGGCTGCTTTTCAGAATGTGCAGCCCATCCCCCAGCCTCTCAGAAGCCCCACCCCAGCCAGCAGCCTGACAGAGCTCACAATTCTGTTTTAAGCTTACTCCCTTACAACTAGTTTTATTTCCTAGTCTGACATCTTGGGAGGATGGGTGAGACCAAATCAGTTACATCAGTGTCTAGATGGAGCATTTGCTAGTTCAGGCCAAGACATTATGAGTTTCATTTTTATGGCTCTCCCAATCCTTGTGTGTGCAGATTTTATTGTGTTAGGAGTTAAAAATGTAATAAGCAAGGAGAAAAAAAAAATTAAGTCACTTCAGCTAAAGACTACAGCCTCACAAAATCCTTAACAGACCCTTGTTAGTCCTGTTGCTGGGAAGTATTTGTCCAGCAGACCTGGAACAGTTTAAAAAAGGAGTGGGGGTTTGGTTAACATTAAAGAAACACAAAGATTTTTCATCTGGCTCTGGGGGAGACCAGAGCCACAGAGGGAACAAGAAAAGAAAGAGGGGATTGAACATTTTTGCAAACAAATGATAAAACTGCCTTTTAAAGAAGGAGGGGGGATCCCTTGTCCAAACAAGACTTCTGCCAGGGTAGGAAATCATTTCTGCAATTGTTTACAATGCTCAGGCAGCCGGTCCTAAGTCAACATGGCCTGGGAGCGTTGCCCTGGAGCCTCCTGCCTTTGCCAGCCGCCTGCCATCTCGAGCTCAGCTATTTCTGGGACTTAGCTCCCTCCCTTGAAAAACAAACCGTGGCCCTCACTGTCATCCCCAATAAACCCCCCAGTTTGTGCAGCCTTAATCATGTTTTCCAGAAGAGTTCTCCAACTGACGGCCTGGATGCAATGTGTTGGGCTCAGGAGAGCCAGTATGTGTGGGGGAAGGGAAGCTCTCATTTGTGGATGCCAAGATGGAAATTTCCATTGCAGTACAAGATGGCTTCACCTGTGGCCAAGGAAACCTACTTCATCTCAAAGAGGAGAACTTGGCTAATGAACAGCCTGAAATTTATGTCCTTTCCTACAGTTTGTTCCATAAACCCAGAGCAAAGTTTGCTTTTACTAAAAAGCACCATAATTACTAGTCATAACCCTTCACATCTGGTTGTCACTTAGTGTAGAAGTCTTTTCACTTCTGTTATCTCATTTGTTCTCCACCATGAGAAAGGCATTATTAGTACCATTTATTTACCTTTTTTGAAAAAAAAAAAAAAAAAAGACGAGATCTCACTATGTTTCCCAGGCTGGTCTTGAGCTCCTAAGCTCAAGTGATCCTCCTGTCTTGGCCTCTCAAAGTGCTAGGATTACAGGTGTGGACCACTGTACCCAGTCAATCCCATTTATTTAATTAATCCATCTATTTGTCTCCTTATTTGGTGTTAATAATACAGTCACGTGGCTTGAAAATTTTAAATTCCAGTGAAAAGATGTCTTCTCTTCTACTCTTCCACAGTTCTTCTGGTCTCTATCTGCCCACAGGTAACCACTACTGTTCATTTTTCTGTGTATCTCTCCAGAGATGCTTTATGTATATCTAAGCAACTTGGGGTGGTACAAGGAGAAAGAGTATTGCAGAGAGACAGAAAAGTCCCAGGCACTAGGCCTAGCTCTGTCTCCAGTTGGCTGTTTGACATTGTGCATGCTACTTTCCCTCTCTGAACCTCACTTACCTCACTTACGTCATCTGTGAAAATGAGAATAAAAGCTAACATTCATTAGGCTTATATGTGACTGCCACTGTGATAAGTGTTTTTATATGTGTTAGTTGAATTAAGCTCACTACAGTCCTATAAGGAGGCACTGTAAGTCCCATTTATCCATGACAAACTGAGGCACAGAGAAATTAAATATCTTGCCCAGGTCCTAGTTAATTAGAGGGAGAGCCTGGGTTTTATGAAGCTAGGTAGTCTAACAGTAGAGCTCATTCACCACTTAAACCCCTGCGCTATATACTGCCACTCATTTATGATACTGGCACTACCAAATGATGGCTTGAAACAGGAGGCTGCCCCAGAGTGGTTCCTCCCAATTTTGGTATCTAAAATCCTATGTCCAGTTCCCATAAAACCCTGGCCAGGCAGCTCTGAATCACTCAGCCCCATTCAGATGGGATGGTGACAGCTGGCAAAGAGCAGCAGACAGCAGGGCAAGGCTCAGGCATGAACCCTGATGTCAGACCAGTGCTTCCCCCTGTGTCCCTCCAGGGGAATCAGGACAACTCCTTAATAAGAATTTCTTATTTTTTATCAAAAGTAGTAACGCATGTAATTTAAAAAGCCAACTCATATTCAGAGACAAAAGACAGCAGCCCAGAACAAACACTTTTAACTCTTTTGGCTAGTTCTGTATATATTTATCTCCCTTATTCTTGTCAACCTTAAATAATATTCAGAAAGTATGATTAAATATAGAGTTCATTTGAGCCCAAAGCTTGAGGATGGCCACCCAGGAACATGGATTCAAGTTGCCCTGAATATACATTCTAATTAGCAGCACCTACAAATGGGTTTCTAAAGGAAAAAAAAAGAAGAGGCAGTTCCTAAGTTGTTTAACAAGAATTTACATTAAAGTAACATAAGCTATTAATTGGTTATACATTGTTCTTTGTATCACAAATTCCAGGAACATGAAGATAATGGGTGAGGCCAGCTAGTCAGGAACAAAATGCCTTTAAACAATTGCCCCCAGGGCATGGGCGGGATGCGGAGGTGGGGGTGAGGGATGAGAGTGGGGGCCTGACTGAAGTCCCAGGTCTCTCTGAGCCAAGTAAATTTTGCATACCTCTCATAGCTTACAGCAGTCTGAGCTATTTTTCTTTTCATTCTAAACCTAGATAGTAAATATTTTCAGCTTTGTGAGCCATACAATCTTTGTTGCAATTTCTCAACTGCCTTATATCTAGAAAGCAGTCAGGCAATATATACATGAATGGACATGGCCATCTTCCAATACAACCTTATTTACAAAAACAGATTTTTAAAGCAAAAACAGATTTGACCTGTTGATGCGGGATTTTTCTCGGTCACTTTGCCAGCCAGAGACCTCCAGCCAGCAATACCCCTGGCCCAGGCCTTGCTCGGGCCTGGGTTCACCACAGGAGAGGCCCCATCTACTGCTGGGCTATGCCTGGCTTGCACTCCAGTGTGGGTGCTGTGTCTGCTGTGACTGTGTGCTGGCAGGAGGGGATGTGTGAGCCAGTGAGAGCAGGGTCCAGCCAGCTGTTCTAAGAGCCGGCACAGGAGTGGGATCCATGCAGGGCTTGTGGCTGAACCAGGTGTGTCACAAGCGACTCCTGCAGTAGACTCTGGTGTCCAGACAAGGGGAATGTGGTGGCACCCAAGCAGCGGTGCCCTGGACCCTGAAGCCCAGAGGGTGTGTTACAGTGTGCTAATTAGCTCTTTTAGTCCCATTTTCCGTGGCCCAATGGATGGCAGTGTGTTAACAGCTCTGTCAGCCCCGTTGACCCGCTCCAGCCCGTGGCTCGGCCTTGCTGCTGCTTCCTATTGTTTAGGGCAGCTGCCTTCTGCTGGCAGAGGGCAGAAGGCCACAGTGTTACAGTCTTCTTTGTACCTGCATTCGGTGGGTCCTGAGTTCTTGTTTCACATCCAAGAATAATGAGGTTATGCTGACAAAGGGTGAGGAGGGCAGAGAAGAATTTTATTGAGCAATGAAAACAGCTCTCAGCAGAGCAGGGACACAAGGTTGGTCCCCCACTTGAAATCAGGTGGTCTTTCAATCAGTGTGGCTGGGTCTGAGGCTTTTATGGGCCCAGAATGGGAGAGTGCATGCTGATTGGTTTGTGAGTATGCAAGAAAGCCTAAAACGAAGGTACCACTCAAAGGTGGGCATGATGGTGTAAAATCCCAATTGAGGAAGGGTAGATACATGTAAAATAGGTGAAGGGTAGGGATCAATCAGGGGAAAGCACACCAAATGGGAAGAGAGGTTCTCAATCTGGTCCAAGGATTTACCCAGGACTTGTAGCTAGGGTTCAAACAGTCTTTGGCTTGAAGGTCAGGTTTCACTGGGGACCCACCTCTGTCTGACTGGGATTTGTCTGCTTCCTGTTGCTAATCACTGTGGGATGTAGTTTACTGATATCTGTTGTAAATTCTTAAATTTCTGTTTCTTAATTTATAAATTTTAATTAATTTTCTATTGTGGTCAATAAAAATTTCTTTTTCTTCATTTTTATTTTTATTTTTTGAGACAGGGTCTCACTCTGTCACCCAGCTGGGTGACAATCATTACTGACTGCCTGGAGTGCAGTGGCACAATAATGGCTCACTGTGGCTTCAACATCCTGGGCTCAGGTGATCCTCCTACCTCAGCCTCCCAAGTAGCTGGGACTATAGCTGTGCACCACCACGCCTGGCTAATTTTTTGTATTTGTTTTTGTAGAGATAGGGTTTCACCATATTTCCCAGGCTGATCTCAAACTTGGGCTCAAGCAATTCTCCTGCCTCTATCTCCCGAAGTGCTAGAATTATAGGCATGAGCCATTGTGCCTGGCCCCCAAGAATTTACCTTTCTTAAACAGCTCTCCTCTCTGCAGTTGTTTACCCTCCCAACTCATCCTAATAGAGTTATATTGTAATTATCAGTTACATTAATATTCAACATTTATATTATGACTAGGTAAATACTGTTCTCTGTTGAGTCAAACAATATACCATCTCCTTTCTCATACAGCCTTTGTTTTTACCTGGAGTTAACTATTTCATTCTTTTTTTTTTTTTTCATTTGCATGGTGTATTTGACTTTCAACAGCCTCTCTCAGAATTTTCTACTTGGTTTAACACCTCTTTTTTCCAGTGCTACTGTTTTGCTGGAGGAGCCCCTCCTACAGCCTTCCAGACTGCCACTCCAGTGTAGACTGGGATTCCCTGGGCCTGGGCTTATCTCTTATCCTAAAACTTTCTTTCTCCACTATCCTGGAAATCTACTGGATCTCTTCTCTATATTGGATCTCTTTTTCCTAGATCCCATGTCCTCCTCTGATTTACTTCCTCATTTTCTTTAATCCACTATCACTTTTTTTTTTTTTTTTTTTTTAATGGAGTCACACTCTGTCACCCAGGCTGGAGTGCAATGGCACGATCTCTGCTCATTGCAACCTCTGCCTCCTGGGTTCAAGTGATTCTCCTGCCTCAGCCTCCCAAGTAGCTGGGATTACAGGCATCTGCCACCATGCCCAGCTAACTTTTTGTATTTTTAGTAGAGATGGGGCTTCACCATGTTGGCCAGGCTGGTCTTAAACTCCTGACCTCAGGTGATCCACTTGCCTTGACCTCCCAAAGTGCTGGGATTACAGGTGTGAGCCACCACACCCGGCCCACTATCACTCTTGAATGATAGTTTTGGAAGGGCTAGTATTCTAGACAGGAAATAATTTTTTCCCCAATATTTTGAAGCATATAAGTTGTTAGAAGTCTGATATGTTTTAAATTCTTAATCCTTTATATGCAATCTGTTTTTGTTCTCTAGAAGTTTTTATAATCTTCTCTTTATTCCTAATGTTCTGAAATTTCAGCATGATGTTGTCAGAGGCATTTGAACCAGAGCAACTCCATCTTGAATAGGGCTTGGGTAAAAGAAGTCTGAGACATATTGGGCTGCATTCCCAGGAGGTTAGGCATTCTAAGTCACAGGATGAGATAGGAGGAGTTCGGCACAAGATACAGGTCATAAAGATCTTGCTGATAAAACAGGTTGTGTAAAGAAGTCGGCCAAAACCCACTGATACCAAGATGGCAATAAAAATGACCTCTTTTTTTTTTAAGCCTCATATTCATTTTCTGCATTACCTTGTGCCTCTAGTTACTGAGCCTTTTTGAGTTTCTGCAGGGTAAGTTGACTTGCTTTACATGGTATCACCCATGCACAGTCTATTAAGAGTCAGCTGCTTCTAGTCTGATAAGACACCCTGGATGTCTATCGACTTTTCATCCTCCTAGCGCATATTGACAACTCTTTCCCCCATTGTTTCCATTCTTGTCCTCTTTGTCCTTGTGAACTTAGTTTGTTCTTATTGCAGTGCCCCCAGTTGGTCTTTGTTTCTATCCTTGTTCAATCTTTGTCCTTTTACAGTGTATTTTCCACAGAGAAGCAAAGGGGTCTTTAAAAATGTAAGTCACAAATCCAGAACATTTGTGGACATTCCATAGGACAACTGCAGTAACCTCTTTAATAGTCAACAGCATGAAAACACAAGGCAAAGGGATAGGAAGGGACTCTCCTACTACATTAAAAAATATTTAGGAGGCAGGCCAGGTGTGGTGGCTTACACCTGCAATCCCAGCACTTTGGGGGGCCAAGGTGGGTGGATCACAAGGTCAGGAGATTGAGACCATCCTGTCTAACACGGTGAAACCCTGTCTCTACTAAAAATACAAAAATTAGCTCGGCATGGTGGCATGCGTCCGTAGTCCTGAACCCGAGAGGCGGAGGTTGCAGTGAGCCGAAATCATGCCACTGCACTCCAGCCTGGGCAACAGAGTGAGACTGTCAAAAAAAAAAAAAAAAAAAAAATCTAGGAGGCATATCAAAAATTGTAATATGTGGTCACAATATAAGCAAACCAATTGTAAAAAGACATTTGTGGACTACTGGGGAAATCTGAGTAAAGAAATTTAAAAATTATTAATTTTGTTAGGTGCAATAATAGCATTATGGTTATGTAGGAAATGTATTTTCTAGAGATTCATATTGAATTATAAAATATGATGTCTGAAAATTTGCTTTCACAAGCTCAGCAAAAATAAAGATGAAGCAAACATAACAAAATGTTGATTTATTTATTTATTTATTTATTTTATTTTATTTTTTTGAGACAGACTCTTGCTCTGTCACCCAGGCTGGAGTGCAGTGGCGTGGTCTCGGCTTACTGCAAGCTCCACCTCCCAGGTTCACGCGATTGTCCTGCCTCAGCCTCCTGTGTAGCTGGGACCTACAGGTGCCTGCCATCGTGCCCAGCTAATTTTTTTTGTATTTTTAGTGGAGACGGGGTTTTACTGCGTTAGTCAGGATGGTCTCAATCTCCTGACCTGGGGATCCACCCACCTCGGCCTCCCAAAGTGCTGGGATTACAAGCGTGAGCCACTGCACCTGGCCTTTTTTTTTTTGTTTTTTAAAGACAGGACCTCATTCTCTTGCCCAGGTTGGAATGCAGTGGTGAGGTCATAGCTCACTGCAGCCTTAACCTCCCAGGCTTAGGAGATCCTCCCACCTCAGCCTCCCAAGTACCTGGGATTATAGGCATACACCACCATGGCTGGCTAATTCTTAAATTTTTTTTGTAGATATGAGGTCTCCTTATGTTGCCCAGGCTGGTCTTTGCAGATATGAGGTCTCCTTATGTTGCCCAGGCTGGTCTTTGTAGATATGAGGTCTCCTTATGTTGCCCAGGCTGGTCTCCTGGGTTTCAGTGATCTGCCCATGTCAGTCTCCCAAAGTGCCTGGGTTACAGGCATGAGCCACCACACCTGGCCTCTTTATAGCACTTATTATCACTGGCTTTTACATTTTTGTGGTTAAATATATTTATCTTTTTAACCTTTTTTTTTTTTTTTTTCCTGAGATGGAGTCTTGCTCTGTCGCCCAGGCTGGAGTGCAGTGGTGCAATCTCGGCTCACTGTAACCTCTGCCTCCCAGGTTCAAGCAATTCTCCTGCCTCAGCCTCCTGAGTAGCTAGGATCACAGGTGTGTACCACCAGGCCCAGCTAATTTTTGTATTTTTTATAGAGACAGGGTTTCACCATGTTGGTCAGGCTGGTCTCAAACTCCTGACCTTGTGATCCGCCCACCTTGGCCTCCAAAAGTGCTGTTTAACCATTTTTAACTACACATTTAATTGGCACTAAGTGCATTTACATTGTTGTGCAATCACCACTATTATCTATTTCCAGAACTTTTTTGATCATCCCCTACTGAAACTCTGTACTCAATAAACAATAACAATATGTTCCTCTCCCCAGCCCCTGGCAACCATCATTCCACTTTTTGCTTCCATGTATTTGACTACTCTCAGTACCTCATATAAGTAGAATCATATAATAGTTGTCCCTTTGTCTCTGGTTTATTTCACTTAGCATAATGAATGTCTTCAAGCTTCATCCATGTTGTAGCGTGTATCAGAACTGCATATCACCTGCCATTTTATATATTTGTTTGGTCATTCGCTTTTTATCGTCTGCTCCCCCGACTACCCAAAAGGTAAGGTTGTTGGGGGCAAGAGCTTTGTCTGTTTTGCTTGTTCATCTAGAACAGTGCCTGGGCACAGAATAAGTACTCAAATATTTGTTGAGTAATTTGCCTCCTGTTGGGACAATCTCCTTTTTTTGCATAGAGTTGGCCTTCTTTTCTGAACACGATGTGTCCATTTAGAAAGTAATTTTTAGCTCCCGCTGTGCAAAACACTCTGGGGGACAGGAAGATAAGGCAGCGAAGCGAGTTAGAGTGGTGCAGCTGACGGGGTTAGAGTGGTGGAGTAGACATCTGTTTTCATTGTTTTATTTTGTTTTCCCTGCCCAACATTTACTCCCCTTCTTCTGATATTAGCAGTGGGATTTTCCTTTTGGGATATCTCCCTTCCCCATTCTCAGTCTCTGTGGTTCTAAAGGATCCATCTCATCCTCTGGCTTCAAGGCAAGATAAGTAACCCAGGCCTGCCAATAAGACCCAGGCATGAGACTTCTGTTGCAATCATTACACTGAGCCTACAAAACTGGGAGAATGTGAGCCTGGAGTTCTGATGCCTCACTACGTTGAAATCTTATATTTGAAAATGAAGACAACACAGAAGAAAATAGAGTTCAGAGATGGACAAAAGGGAATAAAGCCCTGATCACATTATTTGAGCTCCTGAAACCAGCCATGCCCGAAGTCAGAGATCCATTTCCTGGACTTTTCAGCTTTGTGAGCCAATAACTTCTCAACGTCTTCCCATTTATTTGTTTATTTCATCTTATTTTGATTTGAATTGGATTTCTGTTGCCTGCTGCCAAAATATTCCTGATATAAGGGAGACATACAAAAAGGAAAGAAGGTAGAGAGACTCAACTTGTGGGGTTTGGAGGCTCAGCTGTTATCTAGGAAAAGCATAAAGGATTTAAGATGTTTACCTCAAAGAAGAGAAGCCTCTGGAAGACAGGGCTACATCTTTAGATATGTAAAGAGCTGTCATATGGGAGAAGAATTAAATTTGCTCTAGATAATGCAACAGGAAATACCAGGACCAGCAGCTAAATATTTTTAGGAAAAAAAGTTAATTCAGGAGGAAGGAAAATGTAGAGGCCCCAGAAGCAGCCTAGAGGTACTGTAGTGAAGTGGAAGTGAATGAGCCCAAGATGGGGAGACACAAGTGGTATACACTGGTGAGAAAAAGGGTAGCCCTGCATGGGGCCTCATTGTAGATAACCCTTAAGGTCTCTGTCTTGGGAACTCCCCGCTTGTGCTGACTGATGTAAGCAGAGATTGAGTTTGTCACCTGAAGGCATTAGACACATGGCCCCTCCTCCTCAACCCTGGGCCTCCTACTCATGCCAGAAGCTAACTACAAGGTTGCTCAAAAACACAGTTGATAGGGGCTGACCATTATGTTAACCCATGGAGTATAAGATATGTTAGTCTGTTCTTGTGTTGCTATAAAGGAATACCTGAGGCTCGGTAAATTATAAAGAAAAGAGGTTTATTTTGGCTCATGTTTCTGCAGGAAACAGGAAGTGTGGTGCCAGCATCTGCTTCTGGTGAGAGTTTCAGGAGGCTTACAATCATGGTGCAAGGTGAAGGGAGAGCAGGCTTGTCACAGGGTGAGAGAGAGAGAAGGAGGTGCCAGGTTCCTTTTAAACTATCAGAGATCAAGGTAACAGAGTGAGAACTCACTCATTACCATGGGGAGGGCACCAAGACATTCCTGAGGGGTCCACCCCCATGACCAAAGCGGCTCCCACTAGGCCCCCCTCCAACATTGGGGATTACATTTCAACTTGAGTTTTGGAGGGGACAAATATCCAAACTATATCATGGGAGAAGTGGGCTTTCTCAAGGAATTTGAAAAAAAATTTTTCTTGTTAGCCTCTTCTGTAAAAGAATATCTGGCACCAAAGCATGTGCTGTGGTTTTGTTAAAAATTGTTTTGTAATTTGAAGAGTCTGGGTCACAGCCCCAGAGAGCTTCTGGAAGGCAACTGCATCACAGTCCTGAAATAAAAGATGCTGTCAATATGCTGCCATCCGGTGCCCACGCCACCCTTTCCCGTGGCAATGTAGGAAGTCTACAAAGACTTCCTCGCCTGCCTCCCCTTCCGGGCCTTCCCTCTTCACCCACCGGATATCTTTTCCTTTCTTGCCTTTTCCTGTCCCCAGATCTTGCTCTTGGACCAGTGCCTAATTTTCAGAAGGTATTTCCAGATAAGAAAAGCTACAGTGACAAAGAAAATGCATCAGTCTGGGATCACTATGGTGGCACAGGGAGAGTTTGGGCTTTGGGATCAGAAATGAGTTTTTTTTACTTTTTAAAAATTATTTATTTTTTAAAAGGTTTTTTTTTGGTTTGTTTTTAAATGAGATGTAGATATGCCTTAGAAGTCAACCAAGTTTAAGTTCTGACTCTACCTTACATGGAAAACTCAATTTTCCTGGGTCTCAATTCCCTCATGTATAAAGGAAGGATAATGATACTTTATTTTGGGGAGTCTCACTCTGTCACCCAGGCCGGATTGCAGTGGCGCAATCTTGGCTCACTGCAACCCCTGCCTTCCAGGTTCAAGCGATTCTGGTGCAGCCTCCTGAGTAGCTAGGATTACAGACGTGCATCACCATGTCTGTCTAAATTTTTTTTTGTGTGTGTTTTTAGTAGAGATGGGGTTTCACCATGTTGGCCAAGCTGGTCTCGAACTCCTGACCTCAAGTGATCTGCCTGCCTCAGCCTCCCAAAGTGCTGGTATTACAGGTGTGAGCCACCACGCCTGGTCCAATACTTTCTTAATAGGGTATTTTGAGAATTAAAGATGTTTCTGTTAGGTGCTTAGTACAGAGAATGGATAGTAATTGAAAAATGACAAATATTTAAATAATGATTGCTAAAAGACCAAAGGACCTTCAAAACAACCAAAGAATTTAAATGGTTGGTTTAAATGGTTGGACCCTTAAATGGTTTTTAAGTACAAGGAGAGATTAGTGAGAGAGGTGTGTTTTTTTGTTGTTGTTTGTTTTTTGAGACGGAGTCTCGCTCTGTTGCCCAGGCTGGAGTACAGTGGCGTGATCTCGGCTCACTGCAACCTCCGCCTCCCGGGTTCAAGCAATTCTCCTGCCTCAGCCTGCCGAGTAGCTGGGACTAGAGGTGTGTGCCACCATGCCCGGCTAATTTTTGTATGTTTAGTAGAGGTGGGGTTTCACCATGTTGGTCAGGCTGGTCTCAAACTCCTGACCTCGTGATCCGCCTGCCTCGGCCTCCCAAAGTGCTGGGATTACAGGCATGAGCCACCGTGCCCAGCGAGAGGTGTTTTCTTAAGAGGAGGTCAAGGAGAGTATGAGGAATGCTTGGAGATTGTCAAGGCATTGTGCTGGAGGTTCCGCTACTTACCTACAACAGTCCATCTCCCTTCTTTCCTGGGCTTATAGCCAAGATTATATTTTCCAGCTCCCCTTTCAGTTAAGGGTGGCCATATGACCACATTCTCTCCAGTGAAGTGTAAGTGATGTAATGACATGTGGCATTTAAGGGGCTAGGGCTTAACATTCTCCTCCTCTTTTTCCCTCCCATTAGCAGCAACCCAGATATGGCTGCTAACCCGGCGTCAACCATGCAGATGAGAACTGGGCTCTTGGAATGGCAGAACAATAACTTGGAAAGAGCCTGGGTCTTGAGGGACTGTGGGCTGCAGAGCTGCCAGCCTTCAAGGACTATACTGTGCAGGAAAAATAAATTCCTTTGCTCCCTAAGCCATGGTTTAGTTGGATCTCTTTGTTATAGCAGATGAGCCTTATCCTAAATGATATGTCAGATATGGACCATCTTGGTATAGGGCATCCATTTCTCAAACTTGGGTTCCTTTTGATAAACAATAGGCAGTTGAGGTAGACTAGGAAAAGCCCTGGACTCAAAGTGAAGAAATTTGGCTGCTCAGTGAAAATAATTAACATTTTGTGCTTTGCATCATAGTTGACCAAGATTTCCTCTGAGAGACCTAGCTTCTTTTTTTTTTTTTTTTTTTTTTGAGACAGAGTCTCTCTGTCACCCAGGCTGGAATGCAGTGGTGTGATCTTGGCTCACTGCAACCTCCACTTTCCGGGCTCAAGCCATTCTCCTGCCTCAGCCTCCTGAGAAGCTGGGACTACATGTGTATGCCACCATGCCTGGCTAATTTTTGTATTTTTAGTAGAGACAGGGTTTTGCCGTGTTGACCAGGCTGGTCTCAAACTCCTAACCTCAAGTGAACCACCTACCTCAGCCTCCCAAAATGCTGGATTACAGTTGTAATTTCTTTATAAAATAGCAACCACAGAGGTATGAGGAGTGTAAGTGAAACTTTTAAGTTGTCAAGTGTCATGCAAACATGAGGGCCTCTCAGCATCTGGGGCATTGGAGGGCACTAGACGTGTTCTGTCTCAGCTGAGAGGCAAGGTGGGGTCCTCTGAAGGAGGAGCCAGAGAGCAAAAGTGGGCACAGTCTGCTGCCTCGTCTCCTGGACAGATTGACATGCAAGAGGCCCACGGTGGAATATACTCCTAGCCAACTAATTGTAAAAATATGCAAAATTATAGATACAGAGAGAGCCTATATAATACCCCACATGACTAAGAACAATCTCTGCAGAGGAGCGCTGCATTAAAATAACAGCCGCAGCAGGCATGAGGCCGCCTTCAGAGATAAGTGCTGGAGTTTGGCTCTAAATGCCAACATCCTTAGCTAATCTAAGTAATGCATGAGCAGGAAGAATTCCGTGGCTGGGAGCCCAGGTGGAGTTGTATAAAGAACTCTTAAGAACAGCTAGTAACCTCCAAGCAGTAGGCCCAAGTGCATGATGGGGAATGTAACATTTAATAGAATCTGAGGGGTGAGGGGCTGCCGAGAGGGCTGGGGGTGGGGACTTGGATCTCGATGAGAGGCACGCTGTTAAGGGGCTTCTGGCAGCGCCTCCACCATGCCACAGATGGTTTCTGTCTCTGGTTCATTTGTTTTGTGCAAGATCAACTCGAATCAGGAATCCCAGGTTAGAAAGTCCACCATCCTCTCATTAAAGAGGCCAGGAAGGGCTTGACCAAAAAGTTAGGGGAAAAGATGTCACTCCTGTTGAGAAGGGAGGCAGCCTCCTACCTCTGACATTATGGCTCTGTGATTTTTGGAACTGGAATATTCACCTAGAGATTGTCTCATATATTCTCCACCTCCCCACCCCCATCGCCAACTCTCATGTTATAGTTGAGGAAACTGAGGCCCAGCACGGGGGAGCAAAGCTCCCAAAAACACGCAGTGAGTCGGGGGCTGTGGAGATCACCTCCTGCAATCAGAACCACTGCCTACTTCCCACCCACCCCATTATTTCACAAATGCAGATAAGGAGGTGCAGAGGGAGAAAGTGACAATGTCAAGGTTTCATTCATTTCAGGGCAGAAGGGTGAGTGGCAGCTAGGCTACCTGGTCCAAAACCAGAAGATTTTGACCACCACGTTTCAGCATCTTATCAGCTGAGAGTGATGACTAGCAAAGGCCTCTCTCCTGGTCTGGCTCACCAGGACTTTCTGCAGCTGTTGCACTGGGATGGGCTTCCAAGCTCACCCCCGAGGTTGCTGGCAGAATTCAGGTCCTGGGGAGCTGTTGGACTGAGCAGGCTCCTCTCAGGTCCTTGCCTCATGGGCCTCTCCTACACGCTGATGGGGAAACAGAGCATGCAAGCCAAGTTGGATGTCCCTGGCTTTTATAATCTCTTCTCAGAAGAGACAGCCTATCACTTTTTTATTCTTTTTTGAGGCGAGGTCTCACTCTGTCACTCAAGTTGGAGTGCAGAGGTGCTATCACAGCTCACTGCAAACTCCACCTCTTGGGTTCAAGTGATCCTCCTGCCTCAGACCCCAAGTAGCTGGGTAGGTGAGACCACAGGTACATACCACTACACCTGGCTAATTGTTGTATTTTTTGTAGAGATGGTGTTTCTCCATGTTGCCCAGGCTGGTCTTGAACTCCTGGGATCAAGCGATCTGCCCTCCTCAGCCTCCCAAAGTGCTGTGATTACAGGCATGAGCCATTGCTCCCCACCCACTTTTGTTGTATTCTAGTTCACAGAAGTCATTAGGTCCAGGTCCCCTACCCCATACACCTAACCATCACACAGATGTGCATGCACACATACACACACACGGAGAGGTCTACACAGGGCATGAATACTAGGAGGTGGAGGTCACCAGGTGCTTTTCAGAAGCTGTTGACCGTAATTCTCTAGCAGTACATAAAAAGCATCCTGGTCTTGGCTGGGTGTGGTGGCACAGCCTGTAATCCCAGCACTTTGGGAGGCCGAGGCGGGTGGATCACAAGGACAGGAGATCAAGACCATCCTGGCTAACACGGTGAAACCCCGTCTCTACTAAAAATACAAAAATTAGCCAGGCCTGGTGGCGGGTGCCTGTAGTCCCAGCTACTTGGGAGGCTGAGGCAGGAGAATGGTGTGAACCCGGGAGGCGGAGTTTGCAGCGAGCCGAGATTGCGCCACTGCACTCCAGCCTGGGCGACAGAGCGACACACCACCTCAAAAAAAAAAAAAAGCATCCTGGTCTTGTAGCAACCTCCCATCATATGGAGGACCCTTGTCCCTTCAACCAGGGCTCTCCTGGTAGGTTCATGACTTCATGTCTTTGACCTCCACTGGCTGGGAGGCTCATGGGGGCAGGGGAGTCATTGCCTATGGTGCATGCAGTAGATGCTCTGCTAATACTGTACTCTTTAGGGTAAGTGGAGGGTAGAGAAAGGTTTCTCAGTTCTGCCTTAATTCAGGAGTGCCCCAGGCAATAAACTGTTGCTTGTTCTTATAGAATGGCAGTTGCTTTGGACAAATGTTTTGGAAGATTTTTGGAACTCCAGAGTACTGCAGAGAATACTTTCAGACAAGGTTGTCGATTGGAAAAGAAACTGAAAAGGGCCTGGACCAGGCTGGGCTGGACACATAATATATCCACAATATCCTGGACTGAACTTGAGCCATTGTGTATTTATGTAATTGTCCTGCTGTTGGCAAAGGGCAAGTCCAAGCCTGAGGAGTGGGGTAGATTCCACTGAAGAAATGTTCCCATGCCAGTCATCTTGGGAGGAAGTTTGTCCTGGGGTAGAAATTGAGAACTCAAGATGTGGACCTTTGGGGTGAGAAAGAAGTGTGTTCTCTCTCTCTCTCTCTCTCAACAAAGTTGGGTCTGCCCTACAAGGGAAGACATGTTCCAGGCAACCTGAGAGAAGGGGCTGGGCTGGACCCTGCTGATGGGGAACAAGCTGGGGCTGAACAGCTAGGTGGTCCTATGAGATTATCTGGGTACCGACCTGGGCTCTGAGAAAATCCACATTGGTCACTGTGTTGAGTATGTATTTCTTTGTATTTTATTCTTCTTCCATGGTGCCCAAATTTAATCAGCTCCTGCTAGACACTGCATCTGGTTTCTGTTGAGTATGATGCACTGAGGGGAAGGCTCTGGCCATGCTTGGGGCTGAGTGGCCACCATACCTGGCCTGAACATTTTAATAGAACTTTTCACTTTACAAAACAATATCCCACTCAGAATGCTGGGCTTGGTGCAGGGACAGACAAGCTCAGCAGTGTGGGAAATCGCAGCAGGTGTGCAGACTAAGGAAGCTGGAGGGGGAGAACATAAGGGCAAGTTCTGGGGCAGTGGTAACTTAGCACCTGGGGCCTCTCCAAAATAGCTAGGGATGGTACTGCAGGGACTGAGTTCCTATGTGGGCCAGTAGGGTTCAAAGGAAATTGTAATTTGAGCATTAAATGGAGATAAGGCAGTTTATTTTCATTGGCTGGGGAGGCCTGAACATAGTTGTTCTATTAGATGTTGTGGTAGTAAAAATAGCTAACAGCAATAATCTAGTATGTCAACATGTGAGGTTTTTTTGAGACAGGATCTTGCTCTGTTGCCCAGGCTTGAGTGCAGTGGCGCATTACAGCTCACATAATGCTTGAACTCCAAGGCTAAAAGCAATCCTCTCACCTCAGCCTCCTGAGTAGCTGGGACTACAAGTGTGCCCCATCATGCCCGGCTAATTTTTGTGTTTTTTGTACAGATGGGATCTCATTATGTTGCCTAAACTGGTCTTGAACTCCTGGGCTCAAGTGATCCTCCTACCTCTGCCTCCCAAAGTGCTGTGATTACAAGTGTGAGCCACCATGTCTGGCCTCAAGATTTTAATAGAACTTTTCACTTTTACAAAACAGTTTCCTATATATCCATTTCTAGTTGATCCTCAAAATAATCTTATATGTAGAACAGGCATTAGATTGCTAATTGTTCTTATTAATTACAAGGTTAAACTATATGAAATTGCCATATTAATAAGTCAAACACTGTTAAATGTAAGCAACTTTGTATGGTTTATCCTCATTACATAAATCATAACTATTATAAATAACAATAATAGTGTCTTAGTCCATTTTGTGTTGCTGTAACAGAATACCATAGACTGGGTAATTTATTTTAAAAAGAGATTTATTTATTACAGTTCTAGAGGCTGGGAAGTCTAAGATCAAGGGACTTGCATCTGGCAAGGGCCTTCATGCTGTGTCATCCTGTGGCAGAAGACGGAAGGGCAAGAGAGCCTGAGAGAGCAAGAGGGGACGAAGGCCAAACTCATTCCTTTTATCAAAAAACAAACTCCTGAGATCATGAACCCACTCCTTCAATAATGGCATTAATCCATTCATGAGGGCAGAGCCCACATGACATATCACCTCTTTTTCTTTTTTTCCTGGAGACACGACTCACTGTGTTGCCCCGACTGAAGTGCGGTGGTGCAATCATAGCTCACTGCAGGCTTGACCTCCCA
This sequence comes from Pan troglodytes, assembly GCF_028858775.2. NCBI lineage: Eukaryota > Metazoa > Chordata > Mammalia > Primates > Hominidae > Pan > Pan troglodytes. The sequence goes on from NC_072414.2 coordinate 59,927,527, forward strand.
GGCTCAAGTGATCCTCCCACCTCCTTAGTAGCTGGGACCTCAGGCATGCACCACCACACCCAGCTGTTTTTTTTTAAATTATTTTTTGTAGATACAGGGTCTCCATATGTTGCCTAGGCTGGTCTTGAACTCCCAGGCTCTCAAGCAGTCCTCCCACCTTGGCCTCCCAAAGTGCTGGAATTACAGGCATGAGCTATCATGCCTGGCCACTAATCACCTCTTAAAGGTCTAACCTCTCAAAACTGCTGCATTGGGGATTGAGTTTTCAACACATGAACTTTGAGGGACACATTCAAGCCATATCATGTAGGAACTTAAAAAATATGTACCTGGCATATTGCTAAGCTCTCTTCACACATTTTATCTCATTCAGAGATGCATATTCTAGTGGATATAACAATGTTCCTTTCAGATTCCTCTTCAGAGCCCACACACTCATTCCCAGCTGCTGGGAATATTGGCTACTTCCCTCACTGGGAATTGCCCTTGGCCACAAGTCACTGCTTTCACCAAGGTGATGCCCAGACCCCAAGGGTAGTCATTAGGCTGTGACTGGCTGACATGAGGATATAAAGCCTGGCCCCCTTGCCTCAATTTGGGACCCTCTGAAGGGCCATGTGGCTCAGAGCTCCCTGTAGGATTGGCTCTTCCTGGTTGCAACCACATTGGGGGTCATCTTCTCCCTCTTCTCAATCCTGCCCTCTCACTTACTTACAGGTGTATCTCCCAAAATTACTGCCTAAGAAACCTTCCGCAGACAGAAACCACCTCCATCTCAGAGTCTGCTTCCAGGGAACCCAAACTTAGGACAGTTGGTGTCAGAGGGGTTCAAGGTGGCAGACTCTAAAGTGGGAGTTTGGAGAGGGATCACTTGCTAGTCAGCTCTCCATGAACTGGTATAGGAGTGGTAAGGATAGTCCCTGCCATGCTGTAACTGCATGATGGCTAAAACTTGCATTTCTGGTGAACTGGGGTGTGATGGGATGCAGAAAATGCTGCTTCAAATAATAACACCTTGGAAACTGAGAAAATAGTAGAAACAGGAAGGCTATTCTCACCTTCCCCTCTACCTTCTTCCCTGAAGCAAGGCCATAAAACTTAGGAAGGTGACAATCTGACCTTCTCCCACCCTTCTCTCCTGAAAACCCTCAGGTGACAGGTGTCCTGCCCTATACCTTGAGGGAATGTCACACAAGAACAGACAAGAATCTAAACAAAGAGGCCTTGTGAAGATCCCCCTCTGCAGTTTATCACTATTAGATCATCTCCCCTTTGTCCCATTAGACTTCTGCAGGACTGTTCATTCTTCATCAAAGCCAAGCATAAGGATACACAGGTTTCCCTGTTTCTTTGAGTCTTCATTTCTGAAGGCTCCTGTGTCATGTAAAACTAATATTAAATACATATGTACGCTTTTCTCTTGTTAACCTGTCTTTTGCTACAGTCTCAGCCAAGAACCTAGCAATGAGTAGGAAGATAAATCTTTTCTCCCCTACATATGGTATATGGGTGGAAGGGGTCACACTCATTGGTGTAGTATCTCTGGCAACTGGGGGCCGTAATGACTGTAAGGACTATGGAAATGAATGACCGTTGCTGAGTCTATTTACTTGCTAAAGAGACTTAATGATAGCCTCAGAGTGAATAATCACCAAGGTAAAATGTGAAAGCCAGATGGCCTCCTGGGCAACTGTTAAGGAAATCCCTCCTGCAAAGGGAGGATCAGGCATAGGATTTAATGGTAAAAATAGCAGAGCTTTGGAGAAGGTTTGATTTTTCAGCCCTGACAGGCCTCCAATGCCAGGGTCAGAGCCATAATAGGTGAGGACTGGAGACCTGAGACTTGGGTTGGGGATATATGAGTAGATGCAGTCAAGCACCTTGAATTCTCAGGTCGTTCTGGTCCCACTGGGTTTGCAGAAGTGACACACTTCTTGTTGGCAAACAGTGGTGCCCCTTATTTGAAGATTGCATCAGTCTGTTCTCACATTGCTATAAAGAACTACCCAAGACTGGGTAATTTATGAAGAAAAGAGGTTTAATTGGCTCACAGTTCCACAGGCTGTACAGGTCTGGGAGGCCTCAGGAAACTTACAATCATGGCAGAAGGTGAAGGTGGGGAAGCTGGCATGTCCTACATGACTGGAGCAGGAGGAAGAAAAAGATGGGGGAGGCGCTACACACTGTCAACCAGAACTCGTGAGAACTCACTATCATGAGAACAGTAAGGGGAAATCCGCCCCTATGATCAAATCACCTCCCATTAGGCTCCTTCCCTAACACTGGGGATTACAATTCAACATGAGATTTGGGTGGGGATGCAGAGCCAAACTATATCAAAGATCATACAAGGTTTCCAGTGAGGCAGGTGCCCTACATGAGAATGCTTGTCCTCCTCAGAACCCAACTTTACTTCCTTCCTGGCGATCTAATAAACAAAAGTTAAATCCCAGCTGTGCTGAGCATGCTAAGGGAGGAGAGGCACTATATGCTGCAGGAGCCACAGGATCTAGCTAATACATTTAAGCAAGCACTGTGCACAGAACAGGGTCCTGAGTAGGCTGGATCAAGAGGGGAGGAAGGTAAAGGTGGATAAGAGCAGGTGTTAATATGGGAGTACTCTCCATGATACAGAACTTAACACTCTGGCAAGGAACCCAGGGTAAGGGGGTGAACACACTTCAGAGATGGATTTTAGAAGCTTAGGAAAAGCAATGGTTCACACTAAGTAAAGTAGAAATATTAGAACTGCTGTGGCAGATAGGAGTTCAAGTCTTGGAGAAGTAGTCCAGGTATGGTGGCTCATGTCTGTAATCTCAGCACTTTGGGAGGCTGAGGTGGGCGGATCACTTGAGGACAGGAGTTGGAGACCAGCCTGGCCAACATGGCAAAACCCGTCTCTACTAAAAAATACAAAAAAAAATTAGCCAGGTGGGGTGGCCTGTACCTGTAACCCCAACTACTCAGGAGTTTGAGGCAAGAGAGTCACTTGAACCTGGGCCAGATTGTGCCACTGCACTCCAGTCTGGGCAACAGAGTGAGACTCTATCTCAAAAAAAAAAAAAAAAAAAAAAAGTAAAAGTCTCAGACAAGTGGGCCTGCTAGAGTGTTTGCAGCACATAAAGCCAGAAAACCCATCAGCCAACTCTGTTCTGTGGGAGGCCCTGGAGAACACTCTATTTACTGAAGCAATAAGGAATGAGTCTGTGGGAGCTAGAGGTGGCACCAGCTTCACGGACAGTAGGAGGTGCTATTACAGAACTGGGCTCCCTGATGCCCATGGGTATGATAGAATCCCAAAATAACAGAGGTCAGGTGGTGGTGCTTGACCTTTAAACCAAGGTGAGTGCAATTGCAATGAACAGCAAAATTGGATCCTGACCCACAGAGCACTATGGAGATGGCTAATAGAACACAGTGTTCCTAGAAGCAAGATAGATGGGTGGCCAACAGTGCATTGCTTAATTTAGACAGTCAAAAGAAATCAAAGATGGATGATCAGGGGGCTGAAAGCAGCCACCCCCAGTAATACATCATGATTTCTTATCCTGTTTCTGGACCTGAGCCGTTGACTAAAGGAGAGGTTAGGTCTCTGCGAGGAAGGATCTGTAACATCATGGCAAATGTGTTCAGTAGTAATGCCCCAGTCCTTTCCTAAAAGAATCTATGGCCATTTACTGTGTATCACCATGAGAAAGGGGGAATTCTGAGGGCTTTGAAGGACTATTAGCCATGGGGTCTAACTCAACACTGATATCTGGTGACCCAAAGTGCTTTGATATCCCTCCCTCCCATCAGAATGAGGGAGTATGGGTTCCAGGTGACAACGAAGCCCTAATCCTGCTCCAATTCACAGTGAGTCCAGTTGGGTGCGTCCACCAACCCACTGTGGTGCGTCCACCAACCCACTGTGGTCCTATCCCTGATTCCTGAATGCTTTGGAATGGACATACATGGTAGTTGGTAGAACCCTAGCATTGATTCCTTGAGTCTCTAAAATTGCCGCCTCTCCTTTGCCATGATAGTAAATCAAATACAAGATTGTTTTTTATTCCAGAAGGAATGGCAGGAATTAGTTCCACCTTCAAAGATTAAGGAAATACAGGGATGGTGGTTTTTGTTATATCCCCATTTAATTCACCAATCTGGTCCCTACAAAAATTGCATAATCATGGCGACTGAGAGTACACTCCCACAAACTTAACCAAGTAGTATCCCTACTTGTGGTGGTTGTGCTACACACGGCATCTTCCTGGAGCGGATGAATACCCCCTCCAGATGCAGTACATGACCAATCATCTCCTTATTGCCTTCTTTTCTATCCCTATCAGAAAGGAGGATCAGAAGTAGCTCACATTCACACGGAGCAGACAATTGGATATATTTACATGTTGCCTCAGGGCCATGTTAATTTTGCTGCCTTTATCATAATGTCCAAAAGGACCTGGCCCATCTGGATTTTCCATGGAATGTCTAATTAGTCCAGCATATCAACAACATCATGTTAATGAGACCAAATGAGCAAGAAATGACAAGTATATTAAAGACCGTGGCATGACACATTCACTCCAGAAGGTGGGAAATAACTCCTACCCAGATTTAGGGCCCAGACACGTCACTGAAATGCATAAAGGTCTAGTGGTCTGGGCATAAAGGTAAAGGAGTACTGGAGCTCTGAGGTAAAGAATGTAAAGAACAGGGCAACCCCCTCGGGTCCCCTTCCACGCTGTGGAAGCTTTGTTCTTTCACTCTCCACAATAAATCTTGCTGTTGCAAAACAAACAAACAAACAAAATGTAAAGAACAAATGGTGAGCCATCACATTTGTACATTAGTACAAGGATGGCATGAAATTTTCCTCCACAGCTGCAGCTGATACCACAGGGAGGCTGAGGGGATGTGATACAGGGCGCTTGAAGTGTCTACTCTACCCCATTTTACAGATGAGAAACTAAGTCTCTGAGAGGTTAAATTGCTCAAAAACACAGTGCTGGCAAGTGGTCGATCTAAGATTAAAATCCAGATCTATCTGACTTGAAAGCCCATGTTCTTTAATACCTACGTTGTATAGATAAGGAGGCTGGGAACAGAGAGATTAAGTGGCCTCTTGTTGCATCTTGGTCTTCCTGGGAGGTAGATTCTGAGACAGATTGTCATGCAGGAAGTGTATTGGGAAGTGTTCCCAGGATCAACACCCTGAGGGGGAGTGGAGAAGGCAGGACTGGGCAGAGGGAGAGGCTGGGCTGTGATGCTATCACTATACCTCTGGAGTGCTCTGCAGAGGTGTCCCCTGTTGGCAGCAGGGGGCGGAGCCTTGATATTCCTGCACAGAGGCAGTCCTTGGGCTGCCCCAGGAAGAGGACATCACCTTGAGAGAGAAGCTCCTCTTCAGCCAAGGGCAGTTCCCCTGGGAGACTCTGCCTACCACTGTCAGCCTTTGATACTTCCAGCTGCTGGGGGGAATGACTGCTCCAGGCCTGGTAGAGGGGATCTGGGGTGATGTACCCCAGCATCCACTATCCCTCTTTAGGGTCCTTCAGCTAGTGGGCAACACAAAAGTAGGTCCTCTGACTCCAAAACTAACATAGTCCTGCTTTTCCAGCTCCATAATAGGTCCACTATCTCAGAGTGAACAACCAAGACTATGGGATCATTGATTGGAAAAGAACTGTAATCCACTCAAACTTGATCAAATTAGAAGGAGAGAGTGTTGGTAATAGGAATCTTAGCTGAGGAGAGGGAAAAGATTTCATTCATTCAAAAATATGTATTGAGTGATTACCATATACCAAGCTCCATTCTCAGTGTTGGGGAGACAACAAGAATAATCAAAGCTCCTGCTCATGCAGAACCCTTTCTAATGGAGAAGGTGTCGGGGAAGGCCCAGTCCTCCTGGAGACCAGGAACAACCTGCCTCCTTAAGAGATGGAGGAGCCAAATCTGTGTCTCATCTTTTCGTAAATGTCTATAGGAGAATAATACTGAGTTAATTTCTCATCTGTTTATCTGCCATATATAAGTAAATGCATAGGGAAAGGTTGGTAACAGTTATTACCTCTGGGGTGGGAGTAAAATGGATGGAACACGGGAGTAAAGGAGAGCTTGACTTTTCTCTGTCTCTTTGCTGCCCCTCCTTTCTTTTCGCTAGTTCCTCATTTTGCTAGTGTACCCAGGGTCTAACTACTGCGTGTAAAGGCAGTGTCAGAGACGGCCCCTGCTTTCTTCCCAGCTCTAGTTTCAGGCCTGACACGGCAGCTGGAATTTCCCTGCCCTGTCTCCTCTTTTCTTCCTCTCTAGAGACTCCTCTTGCTGTCAGCTGAGAAGGGGGAAGCAGTCACCTGGAGATTCTGTAAAATAGGCCACACATTTGGGAGATTTGGGAAAATAGAAGAGAGTCATTTTGCAGGCTTTAGTCCTTTATATATTTCTGCATTACTTGAATGTTTCATAGCAAGTGTGATTTGTGCATTATACATTTAGCTGTCGCTGTTGTGGAGGTTTTTAGTTTTTTTGGGTTTTTTTTTTTTGAGACAGAGTCTCACTCTGTCACCCAGGCTGGAGTGTAGTGGCATGATCTTGGCTCACTGCAACCACTGCCCCCTGGGTTCAAGCGATTTGCCTGCCTCAGCCTCCCGAGTAGCTGGGAGGGATTACAGTGTGCACCACCACGGCTGGGTAACTTTTGTATTTTTAGTAGAGAGGTTTCACCATGTTGGCCAGGCTGGTCTCAAACTCCTGACCTCAGGTGATCCACCCGCCTCAGCCTCCCAAAGTGCTGGGATTACAGGCATGAGCCACCATGCCCAGCCAGTTGTGGAGGTTTTGTCTGTTTGCTTCTGCGTTTTGACGTTGCAGATGGAAGACTCTGGCTGACAAACCAGGCCTGGCTCGAGACTTTCTTTTTTTTTATTTATGTATTTTTTAATTATACTTTAAGTTCTAGGGTACATGTGCACAACGTGCAGGTTTGTTACATATGTATACATGTGCCATGTTGGTGTGCTGCACCCATTAACTCATCATTTACATTAGGTATATCTCCTTATGCTATCCCTCCCCCTTCCCCCCACCCCACGACAGGCCCCGGGGTGTGATGTTCCCTACCCCGTATCCAAGTGTTCTCATTGTTCAATTCCCACCTATGAGTGAGAACATGGAGTGTTTGGTTTTCTGTCCTTGTGATAGTTTGCTGAGAATGATGGTTTCCAGCTTCATCCATGTCCCTACAAAGGACATGAACTCATCCTTTTTTATGGCTGTATAGTATTCCATGGTATATATGTGCCACATTTTCTTAATCCAGTCTATCATTGATGGACATTTGAGTTGGTTCCAAGTCTTTGCTATTGTGAATAATGCTGCAATAAACATATGTGTGCATGTGTCTTTATAGCAGCATGATTTATAATCCTTTGGGTATGTACCCAGTAATGAGATGGCTGGGTCAAATGGTATTTCTAGTTCTAGATCCTTGAGGAATCGCCACACTGTCTTCCACAATGGTTGAACTAGTTTACAGTCCCACCAACAGTGTAAAAGTGTTCCTATTTCTCCACATCCTCTCCAGCACCTGTTGTTTCCTGACTTTAATGATCACCATTCTAACTGGTATGAGACAGTATCTCATTGTGGTTTTGATTTGCATTTCTCTGATGGCCAGTGATGATGAACATTTTTTCGTGTGTCTGTTGGCTGTATAAATGTCTTCTTTTGAGAAGTGTCTGTTCATATCCTTCGCCCACTTTTTGATGGGGTTGATTTTTTTCTTGTAAATTTGTTGAAGTTCTTTGTAGATTCTGGATATTAGCCCTTTGTCAGATGGGTAGATTGTAAAAATCTTCTCCCATTCTGTAGGTTGCCTGTTCACTGTGATGGTAGTTTCTTTTGCTGTACAGAAGCCCTTTAGTTTAATTAGATCCCATTTGTCAGTTTTGGCTTTCGGGACTTTCTATAGTAAAGACCTCTAGGCCTAGCACCTGCTTGTGGCGAAATTGTGAAAGTGGTCAGGCTACCTCTGGGAACCTTTTGTGGCCATACCCCCTCCTGTTCTCCTGAATGGTTCTAATTCTGATTGTGGGTCATCCCACAGAGGTGAGGACTAAGCTCTGATTTTTTGATCTTGCCCAAATTCTTATCTAAGGGGTCTGGGGAATCATGCCCTACAAACCATACATTCTTATCAGATGGGTTTTATTTAACCCTGTATATCATGACTTACTTTCCAATCTGACTCTCATATAACAAGAAAGAAAATCAAAATATTTAACCCTAAATATGTTTCCTAGCCATTTCTTGAAATTGCCCTGCAAAGTCTCTTGTGGGAAAAATCCACATTCTATAAAGACTCTCTTTTCCCCTTTGTTTTCCTTCCCTCCTTTCCAGATCCAGGAGATAATCAGCTAGAACCAGACACCCTTTTAGGTCTGATAAGAAACATTTTACAACTTGCTCTCTCTGAAGTCTGCTATCTGAGAGCTTCCTCTATACAATAAAACTTGGTTTCCGCAATCCTTTATTTTAACCTGAACATTTCCTTTCTATTGATCGCAGATCTTCAGATAAACTCAACCAATTGTCAACCAGAAAATGTTTATATTTACCTATAGCCTGGAAGCCCCCACCTTGACTTGTCCCTCCTTTCTGAACCAAACCAATGTGTTTCTTAAATGTATTTGATTGATGTTTCATATCTCCCTAAAATATATAAAACCAAGCTCTACCCTGACCACCTTGGGCACATGTTCTCAGGACCTCTTGAGGGTTGTGTGACGGGCCATGGTCACACATATTTGGCTCAGAATAAATCTCTAAAAATGCTTTACAGAGTTTGACTCTTTTTGTCAACAGAGGACAAGTGTGTCTCCAGGTAGGCTTTCTTCCCTTGGGCTTTTGAACTTCACAGTGGACCTTCTTGCTTGGGGTGAGAGGCCTGTGTCCTGAGGAAGGAACATGCAGCAGCAGCTGGTGACGCTGGTGATTTGGTGATGGCACATTCTCCCTAGAGATGACCCGTGAGTTCCCTGGGGAGAGCGAGGCTGGCTTTGGAGAAAAGTCATGGGATCCATAGTGGATAGGCATGAACTGCTCTTGCTCAGCACTCAATGGCCACTTTTCTGGTGACAGCAGTACAATTTTGCTTTAGTGATTGACCTCTCTTGCATTTAATACAGCCTTGGTAAGATTGCCATTCAAGGGACCCCACTACCCTGGGCCAGGAAATGGGCCATGTGACCTAAATTAGGTCAATCAGATGCTGTCTTCTAGGAACTTGAATTTTGAGGGACTGATACAAAAACAGAAAATGTTTGGGGCCAATTCATCCTAATTCTGGCAGTCCAAGGCAACAGACCACTGGTTGCTGCTTTCCAGATTCCTCAAACTGCCCTCCTGCCTGTCCTTCTGGAGCATGGGGCTTCAGCTTTTCCTTCAGCTTTCTGTTGCCTCACTCTTCCAATAAAGAACTTTCAAAGTAAGTTACCCAGAATCGATTTCTGTTGCTTACTACCTAAGACCCCTGACTAATACAGCATCCATACCATCTAGGCCTTTGAAGACCTATCACCTCCCCAAAAAGCTCAGGCTTTTCAGGTGTGCTGTGTATGTTTCATGGTGTTTTATGTATGCTGTGGATATGGAGTGGTCAGGGGATGAGCAGGGCAGGTTGGGTGTTAGGGACTAAGAGAGATGTCAGTGTCAGCCAGGTTCATATCCCACATTCCCGAGCCGTGCTGTCAGACTGGGAGGTGAACACCCACGGGAGGGGTCCAGGGCTGAGTACAGGCAGAGCATGAAACCACAGGCTGAACACACTACGTTTTCTGGAGGTGCCAATTTGAAGGTTTTATGGCAGGTGGGGAGACACAGGTTTTTTTTTTTTTAAATTTAAAATTGAATATGTATATATTTTGGCATAGAATACAAGAATCTGTGGGAATTTTTATGAGAACACAAGCATGCTCTAAGAAATTTCCATCTGGCAGAAAGTCAATTCCATATACGTATCTAGACCTCTTGGCAGTACACATTTGCTCTGCAACTATAAAGGGTTCTTTGGTGGAAATTTAGAGAAACACAGACCTATGGTATTGAGAGCTTCAACTAAACCACAGACTGTTCTAATGTAGGTCCCTCCTCTGTCTGCCCTCAGATTCCTTTTAGGGTTGGACTAGAAGTGGGGCCTCTCCGTCCTGTTAGCTTTGATATCTTTTCACAGACCCTAGTTACTGCTACTCTCATGTACAACCTTGTTAAAAATCATTCACCAAGGAAAGACATCCCCTATCTCTGTGGGTAAATGCAAGAAGCTTAAAATCAGGGAAGTGGTTCTCATGATGGAGGAGAAGGAAGTCAGTAAAGAAAACCTGATCTCGCCAGGCGCGGTGGCTCACGCCTGTAATCCCAGCACTTTGGGAGGCCGAGGCAGGTGGATCACGAGGTCAGGAGATCGAGACCATCCTGGCTAACACGGTGAAGCCCTGTCTCTACTAAAAATACAAAAAAATGAGATGGATGTATTGGTGGGCGCCTTGTAGTCCCAGCTACTCGGGAGGCTGAGGCAGGAGAATGGCGTGAACCTGGGAGGCAGAGCTTGCAGTGAGCTGAGATTGTGCCACTGCACTCCAGCCTGGGCGACAGAGCGAGACTCCATCTCAAAAAAAAAAAAAAAAAAAAAAAAAAAGAAAAGATAAAAGAAAACCTGATCTCTCTTTTGGCATGTGTGAGATTCCAAATATATGGATTTCTATTATGTGCTAGGTATTTGTAATGTTTCATCATTATAACCCCAAGCCAAAGATGGTATTATAATATCATGGTATGGATGATGATTGTTATGAGCTGAACACTTTTCATCTCCCCAAATTTTATGTGTAGAAATCTTAACCCCCAATGTGATGATATTAGGAAGTGGGGACTTTGGGAGATGATTAGGTCATGAGGGTAAAGCCCTCATGAATAGGATTAGTTCCCTTATAAAAGGGATCCCCAAAGAGCTCTCTGGATCTCTTTCTGCCATGTATGGATATAAGAGATTGGCAGTCTGCAACCCTGAAGAGAGCCCTCACCAGAACCCAACAATGCTGGTACCCTGATTTCAGACTTCTGTTCTCCAGAACTGTGAGAAATAAATCCCTGTTGTTGATAAGCCACGCAGCTTATTGTGCTTTGCGATAGCAGCCTGAATTGACTAACACAACGATCCCAGGGCCCAGTGAGGTTGAATAATTCACCCAAAGTCACACAGGTATTTAGGCCACTTATTGTAGACATCATTCTTGTTCCAGGTCCCCTTTTGAGATTGCTCTCCTGACCTGAACACAGAATAAATCAGATCCACAAGACTCTAGTCCGAATAGGTTTATTGTCTGTGTCCCTTGTCCTAATGGGGAGGCCTCTGCTCACCAAGAGTGTCCTGACCACCTGGGGCTAGGGGTGCTGGAGAGGAGCACAGAGAGGAGGAAGGGCCTGAAGATGATTTCCCCAACAACTCTGTACTGTGGGGGCTAAGAGTGTGGGCTCTGAGGGTAAACAGAGCTAGATTTGAAGCCCACTCTCCTCCTACTCATGGTATAGATAAGAGGGAAGGAGGGGGTAGAGTGGGAGGGAAACCACCAACCCCAGCAAGCCACAGACTCCAGGAGGCCACCATTGGGTCCCGAACCATGTTCCTATTGTCTTTACAAAGGGGAATGGCAGCTGCTCCACCTCCCACAACATCCAATCAGGCATCCTGCAGACGGTGGCAAATCACAGAGAAGCAATGGCAAAGGGGCTGTGGATGGGCCTGACCGTATGGACCTGGCCAAATCTGCTGCCCAGCCACTTGCTCTTGTGACCTCATCCTGACCCGAAGTGTCTGCCTACAGGTGCTCCTGCCTCTCCCCTGGCCCAGCAAGGACCGCAGGATGCCCTTCCTTAACTCCTGGGTAGGAGCGCACAGTGGTGACTGATCGACGTGAGGTCCCTTAGGTGGTAAAAGCGTCTCCACCCCTAGCCTTCCTGGGACGTCCTGTGCAGCAGGAGTTGATAACGCTGTGTACAGGCTGATGGGGGTAGACACGCTCTTGTTGCCAGGCCCTGGACACTCTGAACCCCAGCCTGGGCTCCTGGCCTTAATGGGGCAGGGAGGGGACCATCGGGGCACAGAGCCAGGGATCCTGTTACTCTCTACATAGAGGTGCCAAGTAGGCTACTTTATTGCCAAGTTTTCTTTTTTAAAAAAACTTTCTTTCCATTCTATGACTCTTTAAGGGAAGAAATTCCATTGTGCACTGTAACACTGAGGACTTTTACACCAGAGAGTCTCACGGGGAATATTCGGGCCTTGGAGAAACCACTAGAGTTTCTGTTGCTGGAGGACAGGGGCCCTGTCTTAGATTCCCTTGCTCAGGCCTGGAAAGATACTTAGGGATGGTCTAGTTCAGTCTGAGTCAGTGTGAGCCTGGCCTCATCCCAGACAGACAACCATCTCCCTACAAACAGCACCATGATGCCTTGTTGAGTTCATGGTCCCGCCTGCTCCAAGGCACTGCTGGATGATCAAAATAAAGGTCCTTCCTCTTACGTGCTGTGAGTCTTTAAGGGGGTGAAGAAGTCAAGCACTGAGTGAGAAGTACACCTGGAGGCGCAGTGTCCACTGGGCTGCATGTCAAAGTCTGTCATGTGTCTCCTGGGTGACGCTTAACAAATTGCTTAGCCTCTCTGGTCCTCTGATGGCTCATCTAGTGTTAATAATATAATAAGCCAGACGTGGTGGCTCACACCTGTAATCCCAGCAATTTGGGAGGCTGAGGCAGAATGATCGCTTAAAGCCAGCAGTTCAAGACCAGCCTGGGCAACATAGGGAGACCCCATTTCTTTCTTTTTTTTTTTTGGGAGACCCCATTTCTACAAAACTTTTTTTAAAAAATTAGCCAGATGTGGGGGCGCATGCCTGTAGTCCTAGGTACTCAGGAGGCTGAGGTGGGAGGATGGATTGAGCCCAGGAGATCGAGGCTGCAGTGAGTTGTGATTGTACCAGTACTACACTCTGGCCTGGGTGACAGAGTGAGACCCTGTCTCTAAAATAATAACAATAATGTTATAATACTACTAATAATACAGCAGTGTTAGGTCCTTGTGGCTGCAATATACTTTGTAGTTTACAAATCATGTTTGCATACCTGGAGTCTTAGAGCTTCCCTACAGACTACTCAAAGCAGATATTTTTAGCCCTATTTTTGAGTTGAAACTGAGCTCTAGAGAGGACTAGTGACTTTGTCAAGATCACAAGTGACCTTGTGCTGTTGCTGTTTCGAGAGAGTGTGTAATCCTGTTGCTGTTTAGAGAGAGTGTGTTTTAGATTTATGTGACCTAGAAGCACCAGCACGGGATCTTTATCCTGATGTTCTTGAACCACCACCAGCTCTCCTCCAGGCCCAGGCTTTTGTGAATTACAGTGAAGAAAATGCAGACCAGGCGACTTGCTGAGTGACATGGTCACGTATGGTGGGGAATCATCCAATACCTTTAAAATATTTTTTTGAACCTTGGTGGAAAAGTGTGTTTCTTCATTCATTCATTTCTTCATTCATCTGTTCATCAAAGTTTTGCGAGGCTCTAAATGTGTGCTAGGCATGATGCAAGGAGTGGGGACAAAATGGAACCAGCCATGACTCCTGCCCTTGAGGAAGTCACAGTAGGTAGGAAGATGGGCATCGAGACACAAGCACAGCAGAAAGTCATTTATTTATTCCTGTCATTTGTGAATCCTTTTCCATCTTCCAGTAGTCCTTACGGAAAAAGCAAATACCCATAAAAAGATCTCTTAAGGCGACTGGGGGCACACACGGGGTGGGGGTGGGAGTTTGGGGACAAACTTCAGCACCTCACAGTCTTGTGGTGGGGCCTGCATGCATATGTGGGTGGGGCATGAGGAGGAGCACGTGTTCTTAGAGCTCAGTGTCCCTCCCACCACATTCCCCTGTGCGTTGCCCCAGGCACAGGAACTTTGTAATCACATCCAGCCTGGGACTATAACCAAACACAGCATTCCACCACCCTCTGCAACCTCTTTGTTTGATCTTCCCCCTGGAGACACAGGTCAAGAGGAAGAGAAGGGGAAGGGGGGCAAACTGCAGGGAGAGTGTGTGTGGAGCTTCCTTTGAATTGTCTTTTAATTCAGAAACAGAAAACAAAGATGCCATTTCCCAAGGCCTGAGATACCGCCGCTCTGCATTAAAGGGGTTCAGTCTCAGAATCCTGGAGCAGGGTCCACCTGGGAGGTCACTAGTCTGACCCACTTGGTTTACAGAGCCCAGGAAGGGACCATAACTTCTTTGATGTCACGCGGCAGAGAGGGGCAGCATTGCAGTGTGATGTCACAGCAAAGAGGGGTAGCTACTCATGGAGAATGACTTAAGAAGCCTGGGGGAAAGCCTTCCCCACCAGTTGCTCAGTAACACCTAAACTGCCTTGCCTGTGGACCCAGCCATGTACTGCATCAACAGAGATTAGCCTGACAAGCAAATGCACCAGGGAGGAAGCCTGGTAATGGGGGCTCATTTATGCTAGGGTGTGGATGACTGATATCAGGGTCTTTCACACCAAGAGGCTTAGCCGGAGGCAGAGGAGAGGAGATCAGAAGGGCACTGGAGACTGCAAGGGCAAGAGGTGACTGGGGCTAAGCCTAGAGGGAAGAGGGCATGGAGCTGAGAGCTTCAGGCACAAAAGAGAAACTTAATACCTGCTTTGTAGGCCCCAGGTCCTGTGCCTGATTTTCTCTTTCCTCTGAGAAAGAAGCTGTGAGGTTTCTGAAGTGTCAAGTCACTCTTCATGTCTAATCCTGTTGCTGTTTAGAGAGAGTGTGTTTCAGATTTATGTCTGAACTGCATCTAAAGGAATCAGCAAAGTTGTTAATTTCAGCCACCTGAATCTGGTGGCTGCCTCTGCTTACGCACAGCGACACTTCCTTCCTCCAGTCCTGTGGGAAATAAGGTATTTCTTCGGGTGAGGTTTTTGTTTTGTCTTGTTTTTTAATAATTTAAGCTTCCTGTTTTATGTATCTAATCTCTTCATATTTTCAGTATGAGGGTACTACTAAGGGGCATTTTACATTCTCGGAGTATGCTGTAATTGTTGTTTATAATTTAAATTTAATCTTTTTCTTTAGTGTTTTTAATTACTTAAGAAATACATACTCATTGTAAAGGATTCAAAAGATAGAAAAGTACATGAAATAAAAAGCATCACTTTATCGCTTTCTATTGCTAAAGGTAGACACTTAACATTTTGGTTTTCTTTCTTTCTTTCTTTTTTCTTTTTTTTTCAGCAAAAAAGGTATTATATGCTACGTCAGCAGGTCTGTGAATTCATGAAGATCCCTGAGACCATTTCAGGGGTCCACAAGGCCAAAGCTATTTTTATAATAACACTAAGACAAAATTTGCTTTTTTTCCCACAGTGTTGACATTTGTACTGATGTTGCAAAAAGTAAAAGTGGGTAAAAACTGCTAGTGTCTTAGATCAAGGAGGTGGCTCCTTGAACTGTCCTGGTGGGTATTCTGTCCTTCACTACTACACTCTCAGAGGAGCCGAAATGCCAGTTTCTTAAAGAATGTCCTTAATGAAGTAGTAAAGATGATAAATTGTATTAAATTTCAACCCTGGCGTACCTGCCTTTTTAAGATTCTGCATGAAGAGATGAGAAGTATGCTTAAGCCCTGCTGCATTCCAAAGTCCACTGACCATCCGAGGAGACACTCGTGCAGCTGTTTGTGTTGCAAGCTGAATTCACTGTCCCCCAGTCGCCCTGTCCCCCACCAGGGAACGTCATTTTTACTCGAAATAATGACTGACAAACTATGGTTTTTCAGATTTGGGAATTTTCAGACATTTTCTCAAAAAATGAATGAAATGAACCTGTCATTTCAAGGAAACTGACAGTATTTGTTACTAATGATGAAGTTTTAGCTTTCTTTTAAACTTTTAAGTTCGGGGGTACCTGTGTAGGTTTGTTACATAGGTAAACTTGTATCATAGGGGTTTGTTGTACAGATTATTTTGTCACCCAGATATTAAGCAAAGGACCTACTAGGTATTTTTCCTGATCCTCTCCCTCCTGCCACCCTCCATCCTCCTACAGGCCCCAGTGTGTGTTGTTCCCCTCTATGTGTCCATGTGTTCTCATCATTTAGCTCCCACTTATGAGTGAGAACACGCAGTATTTGGTTTTCTGTTCCTGTGTTAGTTTTCTAAAGATAATGACCTCCAGCTCCATCCATGTCCCTGCAAAGACATAATCCCGTGCTTTTTTATGGCTGCATAGTACTCCGTGGTGTATATGTAACATGTTTTCTTTATCCAGACTATCGCTGATGGGCAAGTTTAAGCTTTCAAGCAAACATTAGAATTTCCAAAGACTTATATTTTCCACTGTGAGTTGGACAGCTTCCCAACACTTAAAGACTTTAGTGATGAAAGGGGTGGTGATAATAAATGTGATTTTTGATGCTGTTAATAAAATGTGTTAATATTAGAGCTACATAACTTAGTGAACCAATATTTTTCCAAAGACTCATGCATAATGTTATAAAATCATTTGTGGAAGATAAACCAATGGATTTTAATGTAACGGTATAGATTGTTCATTGATATGATTTATTTTTTTATTTTTATTTTATTTATTTATTTATTTTTGAGATGGAATCTCACTCTGCTGCCCAGGCTGGGGTACACTGGTGTGATCTTGGCCCGCTGCAACCCCTGCCTCCTGGGTTTGGGCAATTCTCCTGCCTCAGCGTCCTGAGTAGCTGGGATTACAGGCACCTGCCACCACACCTGGCTAATTTTTGTATTTTTAGTGGGGACGGGGTTTTACCATGTTGGCTGGGCTGGTCACGAACTCCTGACCTCAAGTGATCTCCCCACCTTGGCTTCCCAAAGTGCTGGGATTACAGGTGTGAGCCACCGCACCCGGCCTCATTGATATGATTTAGAATCCACGTTGCCACTAACCTTTCAGAAACTACCACTTGTCAAAATTTGGTAAACAATCAAAGAACAATAGCCATAATAATCTGGAAAGACTATTAAAATAATCCTCCTTTTTCAACTACGTGTCTTTGTGAGACCAGATTTTCTTCATGTACTTCAACCAAAACAACATATCACAACAGATTTAATGCCAAAGCAGATATGAGAATGCAACTGTCTTATATTAAGCCAGATATTAAAACACATTTGAAAAAATGTGAGACAATGCCAGTCTTCTCACTAAATGTTTTGATAGTTAACTTTCATAAAAAGGATATGATTTATAGTAACATGCAATGAGTTTATTACCATTATTTAAAATTAAGAAACTCATTTTTTGAAATTATCTTAGTCTTAATGTTTAATAGAATAACTATTGATAGACATAGCCTACATAAGAAAATCTCCAGCCAGACGTGGTGGCTCACACCTGTAATCCCAGCACTTTGGGAGGCTGAGACAGGCAGATCACAAGGTCAAGAGATCAAGACCATCCTGGCCAACATGGTGAAACCCCATCTCTACTAAAAATACAAAAATTAGCTGGGTGTGGTGGTGTGTGCCTGTAATCCCAGCTACTCAGGAGGCTGAGGCAGGGGAATCACTTGAATCTGGGAGGCAGAGGTTGCAGTGAGCTGAGATTGTGCCACTGCACTCCACCCTGGTGACAGTGAGACTCCATCTCAAAAAAAAAAAAAAAAAAAAAAGTCCCTTGGGATCCTCAATAATTTATAAGAGCATTAAGAGGGTACTGAGACCAAAAAGCTTGAGAACAGCAGCTCTACACATTATTCCATACTTAATCATTATTACAGCGCTACAGATTATTCTATACTTGATCACTCAAGTATGTAGGCCCCAGGTCCTCTGCATGCTTTTTTGAAAACTTAACCTTTCCCCTATTGATGGATATTTAGATTAGTTATAATTTTTCATTATTGTTTATAATGCACAACAAATATCTTTTGTACTTCTTACACAATTTTGCAAGTGTTTATGTCAGACAAATGACTAGAAGAACTATTGAATCAAAGACTATTCATATTTAAAAACTTAATACTTTCAAATTACATCCTAAAAAGGTGATATCATTTTAAACTTCTGCCAAAAATGTGTAAGAGGTTGGACATGGCAGCTTGTGCCTATAATCCCAATGCTTTGGGAAGTCGAGGCGGGAGGATCCCTTGAGGCCAGGAGGAGTTTGAGACCAGCTTGGGCAACAGAGCAAGACCCTGTCTCTACAAAAAAAATTTTTTAAAAATTAGCTGGGCATGGTGGTGCATGCCTGCAGTCCTAGCTACTCAAGAGGCTGAGGAGGGAGGATCTCCTCAGCCCAGGAGGTTGAGCCTGCAGTGATCCATGATTTCACCACCTCACTGAAGCCTGGGCAACAGAGTAAGACCCTGTCTCTTAAAAAAAAAAAAAAAAGTGTAAGTGTCTATTTTCTCATCATCTTTTTTTCCTGTCTTCTTAAATTAAGTATTTTATGACTATTTTTTCTTTTCTTTTTTTTGACTCTTTTGCCTCAAAAAGCATTAGAGTGAGCTTAAAATGAAATTCAGGAACATAGATAAATTAACAAAAGCAGGTAAGGAGGGTTATACTAAAAATCTAGATGAATGGAAGACATGTAGCTAAGCACTACGTTTAACTCTGTGCTTTCAGGCAACTGAGGTGAAAAAGAAAAACAGTGATTTACATATCTATGACTATCTACTAGCAGGAAGTCAATGAGTACCCAAAAAGAGAGCAAAATCTATGATCTATCCCTTTTCTTTTTTTTAAGAGATGGGCTCTGACCATCTTGCCCAGGCTGGTGTCAAACTCCTGGATTCAAGCAATCCTCTCATCTTGGCCTCCCAAAGTACAGCGATTACAGGTGTGCACCACCACTTCCAGCTAATTTTTAAAATTTTTGTAGAGATGGAATCTTGCTAGGTTGCTCAGGCTTGTCTCAAACTCCTGGCCTCAAGTGATTCCTCCCACCTTGGCCTCCCAAAGTGCTGGGATTACAGGCATGAGCCACCATGCCTGGCCTATATGAGATACTTAGTCAAATTTATAGAAATAACAAGTAGAATGGTGGTTACCAAGGACTTAGGAGAAGGGGAAAAGGGGAGGGGTTGTTTAATGGTGATATGGTTTGGCTGTGTCCCTACCCAAATCTCATCTTGGATTGTAGCTCCCACAATTCCCATGTCTCATGGGAGGGACCCTGTGGGAGGTAACTGAATCATGAGGAGCGTGGGTCTTTCCCGTGCTATTCCTGTGATAGTGAATAAGTCTCAGGAGATCTGATGGTATTATAAAGGGGAGTTTCCCTGCACAAATTCTCTCTTGTCTGCAGTCATGTAAGACATGCCTTTCACTTTCTGCCATGATTGAGAGGCTTTCCCAGCCACATGGATCTGTGAGTCCATTAAACCTCTTTTTCTTTATAAATTACCCAGTCTCAGGTATGTCTTTATCTGCAGTGTGAAAATGGACTAATAGAAATGGGTATAGAATTTCAGATTTGCAAGATGAAAAAGTTCAGAAGATCTGTTTCACAATAATGCCACTATACTTAACATTACTGAACTAGACACCTAAAAATGGTTAATTTTTTCAAAAAATGGTACTGGAACAACTGGACATCCACATGCAGAAAATGAATCTAGAAACAGACTTTACAATCTTCCCCAAAATTAATTCAAAATAGATCATAGACTGAAATGTGAAATGTAAAATGTAAAACTACACTACTCCTAGAAGATAACATAGGAGAAAACCTAGGTGGCCTGGGCTATGGTCATGACTTTTTAGATACAACACCAAAGGTGCAATCCATTAAATAAATAATTGATTTGCTGGATTTCATTAAAGTTTAGAACTGCTCAGCAAAAGACAACGTCAAAAGAATGAGAATACAAGCCATAGACTGGGAGAAAATATATGCAAAAGATGCAACTGATAAAGGACTGTTACCCAAAATATACAAAGAACTCTTAGAACTCAACAAGGAAACAAACTTGATTAAAAAATAGACAAAGACCTGAAAGACATCTCACCAAAGAAGATCTACAGATGGCAAGTAAAAGCACATGAAAATATATTAAGCATCATATATCATTAGGCAATTACAAATTAAAATAACAATGAGATACCATTACATACCTATTAGAATGTCCAAAATCCAAAATACAACACCAAAAGCTGATGAGGGTCTGGAACAGCAGGAACTCTCATTCATTGCTGGTGGGAATACAAAATGGTACAGCCACTTTGGAAGACTTTTTGACAGTTTCTCACAAAACTATATATACTCTTACCATATAATCAATCAATTACACTTCTTGTTATTTACCCAAATGATTTGAAAACTTACATCCACACAAAAACCTGCACACAGATGTTTATAGTAGTCGGCAGCTTTATTAATAATTGCTAAAACTTGGAAGCAATCAAGATGTCCTTTCATAGGCAAATGGATAAATAACCTTTGGTATATGCAGACAATGTCAAGTGATTCAACACTAAAAAGAAATGAGCTATCATGCCATGAAAAGACATAGAGGAACCTTAAATGCATATTACTAATGCATTTTCCAATCTGAAAATGTTACCGACTGTATAATACCAACTATAGAGCATTCTGGAAAAGCCAAAACTATGGAGACAGTAAAAAGATTAGTGGCTGCCAGGGGTTAGAAGGGAGAGAGGTATGAATAGGCAGAGCATGAAGGATTTTTAGGTCAGTGAAACTATTCTGTGTGATGCATGTCATTATACATACGTCATTATACATGTATACAATGGTAGATACGTGTCATTATATGTATGTCAAAATCCATAGAATGTATACCACCAAGAGTGAATCCTAATATAAACTATGAACTTTGGGTAATAATGCCATACCCATGAAGGTTCACTGCTTGTAACAAAGGTACCATTGTGGTATGGGATGTTGATAGTGGAAGGCTGTGCGTATGTGGGGACAGGAGTGGGGATGGGAACTCTCTATACTTTCTACTCAGTTTTGCTGTGAACCCAAAACTGTCCTAAAAAGTAAAGTTTATTAATTTTATAAAATGGTTAAGATGGTAAATTTTATGTTTGTTTATTTATTTATTTATTTATTTTTACCACAATTTAAAGAATCTAGAACTGGGCATGGTGGCTCACACCTGTAATCCCAGCATTTTGGGAGGCCAAGGCAGGAGAATCACTTGAGCCCAGGAGTTCAAGACCACCCTGGGCAACATGGTGAAAACTCCGTCTCTACAAAAAAAATACAAAAATTAGCCAGGCATGGTGGTGCATATGTCACCAGCTACTCAGGAGCTGAGGCCAGAGGAGCCTGGGAGGTTGAGGCTGCAGTGAGCTGTGATTGCACCACTGCACTCCAGCCTGAGTGACTAAGCAAGACCTTGTCTCAAAAAGAAAAAAAAAAAATGAAAAGGGAAATTAAAATAAAAAAAACCCACACACATTGCAAGGTCTCACTTTCATTCCCTCCTGTTCTTGTCCAAGAGGCAACCATTTAAATTTATCCTTTCAGTGTTTTTATGCAACTTCCACAAATATAAGTAATGCATATGTTTTTCTCTTCCTTTCATTCACAGAAAGTAACATCCTATATACACTGGTCTACACTTCCTGTATATTGTGTTTTCACTTAACAATCTATCCTGGAGATCTGTATTAAGCAGTGCTGTCCAATAAAATAGTCACTACCCATATATGGCTATTAAGCAAAAATTAAATACAATTAAAATTTAGCTGGGTGCAGTGGCTCACGCCTGTAATCCCAGCACTGTGGGAGGCTGAGGCAGGTGGATCACTTGAGGCCAGGAGTTGGAGACCAGCCTGGCCAACATGGCAAAACCCCGTCTCTACTAAAAATACAAAAATTAGCCAAGTGTGGTGGCACGAACCTATAATCCCAGCGACTGGGGAGGCTGAGGCACAAGAATGGCTTGAACCCAGGAGGCAGCAGTCGCCGTGAGCCAAGATAGCACCACTGCACTCCAGCTTGGGTGACAGAGTGAGACTCTGTCTAAAAAAAAAAAAGATTAGTTCCTTAGCTGAACTCTTCACATTTCAAGCAGTCAATAACCACATGCGGCTGATGGCTACCATTTGTCCAAGAATAGAATATGTTCATTATCACAGAAATTTCTTTCAGAAAGCACTGGTTATAAACATCTTCCTCCTCCTTTTTTACAGCCATATAATACTCCACTGTGTAACAGTTTATTCTACCAATCCCTCCCTGGAGACATTTGAGTTGTTTGCACTATTTTGCTGTCATAAACAGTGCCCTATCATCACATGAGTTTTTGTGGAATAGGTTCTGCATTAACAAAAGGCATGGTAAGATAAGGCTGTGACCTGAGGCAGTGATTGCTCTGCAGGCAGGCCATACCAGGGTGGGATTTCTACTTCCGTGGATCTACTCAGTCCTTAGCTATGCAAATCTGGAAATGTTCAGGCTGATGTCACATTAGCCACACTCATAAGACACTATTGGGCATCAAAAATGAGCAATTACTTGATATTAAATGGAGGTAGTTCTTTAGATTTAGTGAAATCCTCGTGTCTGCTGCCTAAGACATTGCCTTCCCAGAAGGTAAGCCTTGCCCAGGGGAAATGGATAATTCTGACACATATTTCATCCAGACATGACAGGTTCCTGTTCCTAAACCAAGTATGCCTCTCCTTTTATCGGGAAGCTTGTGTTCACTAGGATCACCATTTCCTGTGCAGCATTTTCCCCTGGGCCATCTTTGCACAGATGCCTGGGAAACTATTCCTCTTCTGCCAGCTCTTTCTTCAGGCAGTACACAGTGTGCTCAGGAGGTTTCACCTTGTTTGGTGATGGTCATGTTTCAGTGCAGTTTCAAGTCCTCCCCAAATTCTTCAGTTATATAACCACAATGTCTTCAGTATTGCTATTGTGACATATGGTGGTTTTAAAATATGCCTAAAAATTCTTTACTACTCTGCTCTTCAAGTGATGAAATTAGCTGAGCATGGTGGCATGCACCTGTAGTCCTAGCTACTCAGGAGACTGAGGCAGGGGGATCACTTGAGTCCAGGAGTTCAAGTCTGCAGTAAGCTATGATCATGCCACTGCACTCCAGCCTGGGCCACAGAGCGAGCCCTTGTCTCTTAAAAAGAAAAAAAGATGGAACTTAATTCCCTTCCTGTTGAGGGTGGACCGGACTTTGTGACGTACTTGTAATGAATAGCATGTGGCAGAAGTAACAGTGCGTGCAGCTTCTGTGACTAGGTCTTAAAAGGGAATGTGGCTTCCTCCCTGTCTGGCTTTCTTGAATCATTCATTCAGGGTAGGCCAACTGCCATTTCATGAAGACACTCAACTAGTCCTGTGGAGAGGTCCACGTGGTGGGAACTGAGGTTTCCTGCTAAAACCCAGCACTAACTTGCAGGGTGAGTGTCTTCATGCATTTTGTGCTGCTCTAACAGAATACCTGAGACCGGGTAATTTATAAAGAGCAGAAATTTATTTCTTCACAGTTCTACACACTAGGAAGTCCAAGATTAAGACAGCGGCATCTGGCAAGGGCCTTCTTGCTGTGTCATCACATGGCAGCAAGGAAAAGAGAGAGAAAAAGGGGATGAACTCATCCTTTTGTAACAGTATTAATCCCACCTCTGAAGGCAGAGCCATTACGACCTAATAACCTCTTAATGTTCCACCTCTTAATACTATGACAATGTCAGTTAAATTTAAAGACAGATATTCAAATCATGGTGCCAGGTGCAAGAGCCACCTAGGAAGTGGATTCTCCAGGCCTCATCCAGCATTTGGACGATTGCAGCCCTGGTCAACTTCTTGAAAATCTCATGGGAGACCGAGTTAGAACCGCCCAGCCAAGCTGTTCCTGACCCATAGAGACTGTGTGAAATACTAAGTGTTTATTGTTTTATGCTACTAAATTTGGGGAAAATTCATTAGCAGCAACAGACAGCTAATATATCTAGATGGCTGAGATCATCCGTTTTTGTTTTGATCCTTATTAATTTCCCTCTTGCAGGGTTATCTTGACTTCTAATCTAAAGGGACACTCGAGAACACTAACCTGTGAACCATCATTTTCTTATCTGTAAAATGCAAGATTGGTATGAAGGGCACAAAGCAGGGACTTAAATGGAAATGATTAATATTGTTGTCGATGCTCATTAATGATGGAAGCCTTGGGTATCTTCCATTTGCCCCTCCATATCCATGTCCATTTCCAATCTTTTCTCACCCTACTCTGTGCCCCAGGAGGGGCTGACTTCCATGGACTATGTCAGTGGCCTCTCTGGTTCTCAGCCTTCTGGTAGAGTTTGGCAAATGAGAAATACTGGCAGGAGATAGGAGGAGGGCCAGAGGAAAGGGATATATTTCCTTGATTTCTTCCTTTCCAAGTCACCATGCTTTATCTTCATTCCTCTACCTAAGGCCACCCTGTCTTGGTACTGGTAACTACTGTCTCCTCTCTCCCCTCCAGGCCTCTGAATGATAACTGCTCCCCTCTTTTGCTAGCCCCAGGGTGTGTCAGTGTCCTTTGGTGGGTTCCCTAAGCTCTGTCTGCACAACTTTGTAAATAGTCCCTGTATTAAACTCACCTCAAATTGTATAGATCCCCTGCAGGGATCCTGAATGAGAATGGCTAGTTTTAGTTGCTTTTAATAATGATCCTGGATTTTTTTTAAAAAAAGAAACAAACATGCTATAACCAGAAAGATTTCTGAGAATCCAAATAGACACAAGATTGAGCTTAGAAAAATCTAAAGAAATGGTTGTTTAGAATATCCCAACTTGAATTATCTGGCAAATGTACGTATCACAGTTATGAAAGGAACCTTGTTTCCCTCCTGAGAGCAAAACCCAGAACCTCCAAGCAAAACCCAGGACCTCCAAAGTCGTCTGTGGAAGGAGTATAGCTGGAGTAAAACAGCAGGGAGAGCCAGGCGCCATGGCTCACACCTGTAACCCCAGCACTTTGGGAGGCTGAGGTTGGCGGACCACTTGAGATCAGGAATTTGAGACCAGCCTGGCCAACATGGTGAAACCCCATCTCTACTAAAAACACAAAATTTGTTGGGTGTGATGGCGCATGCCTGTAATCCCAGCTACTCGGGAGGCTGAGGCAGGAGAATCACTTGAACCTCGGAGGCGGAGTTTGCAATGAGCCAAGATCTCGCCATTGCACTCCAGCCTGGGAGACAAGAGCAAGACTCCGTCTCAAAAAGAGAGCAGGAAGACCAGTGGGAGAGGGCGGTTGGCCAGCCTTGACAGTGTTTCCTGAGAGGACACTTCTCACCCTGAATGCTACTGCCTCCTGCCCACAGGGTGTTGCTGCTTCTCTTTCATGCTTTCCCTAGAACTTCAACAACAGCAACAAAAGCTTTATAGATATTTAAGGAGACCAAAAAGGAGAAAGCCTGAGGAAGAGCCATCCACTTAGGCTGCTCCTCATCCTACTGGAATGAGGAAGTGTAGCTTGGATTCCCAGCCTGGCTGACTTCTCCATGCGTTGACAACTGTCCCACCCCATGGGGCCAACACACCTTCCCAGGCACCTGCCTGAGTTTCTCATCTTCGAAGTGGGCATAATACTATATTGAGAGGGTTCATCTATGTAAAGTGCCTGGGACAGTGTTGACACCCTGTATGTGCTAATTTTAATAGCAGCAGCAGCAGCAGCTGTAGTTATTAGTGAAGATAATGGGTGTGGAACATGAACATTTGTTTTGACATGTAGGGTTGAAATTTATGCCAAGAGCCTGTGCCTAAACCCAAGAGTCCCAAGAGTGTCTGGGATAGACTATGAAAAAGCATTAAAAGCCTGATGTCTGTACAGAGATCACACAAATTGGCCTGTAGATGATTTTTGTTGAAGGGGTGATGACAGAGCAGTAATAAAAAACCTAAGTTGTTCTTATCCACTGAGTTGAGTCTTTAGAACCCAGCTTAATATTTTCATGGCTCAGATTTATTTTGAATCTTAGCTTTTATTTAGTGCTTTAAAATGGGAGCAGATTGGGCTTACGAAAGGATGCAAAACTTGCCCTGACATTAAATGGCCCCAATTGCTAGCCTCTTCAGTTCTTATATCTCAATTATAATTTTTTATATTATAATTGTTGGCCTGTTTCCTCACGCTATGCTTTTAGCAGCCAGATCTTATTGCTTAGAAAGTGATTAATAAATGTTGGTTCATTAGTAATGTTTGGTTAATGACTGTAAATGCTTTCTCATTTTCCATTTCCCCTCTTTATTGTTAATTGCTTCTAATCTATAAACTGGGAAGACAGATGTCAAATCTTGTAGTAGTGTATGCAGCTGGAACAAGTCAGTACTGGGAAACAGATTATTTTACTCTTGGAGCACCTGCCCATGTGGAGCTCCTTTTGAAGAAAGCCGATCATTTGACCCTGCCACCATGGAGCAGAGGTGGACAGCAAACCCAACAACAGTTGGCTATAGACTGAAAGCCAAGGAGTCAGTCTCCAAAGAACATCAGAAACCAATGGAACCAACCAAATCCTCTCTTTTGGAGAGTTTGAATGTGAGTCTCAAGAGGACATCCCATGCTGAGGAGGTTGAGGCTAACCCATGCAGAGATAAGGCAGCAAGCAAGCCCTTAGGTAGAGCGAGGCTGTAGGAGGAGTAGCTGTGGAGGCAGAGTGGCTTTGTTGCCTGATGGTGGAACCTCAGAGTCAGGGGCCACTGGGCAATGCTGCCAGCATGCAGCTACAGTAATTCCAAATGACTCCTAACCATGTCCTGCTGACTTCCATGACTGTTAGAAGGAAAGTTGGTGCTGCCTAGTTGTTCCCTTGCATGTGGCTGTGTGGGCTGTTTTGGTTTATTTGTTTAAGAGGCAAACTGTGGAGAGGTAAAGAACTTTCACTTACTCTAACCAGAGTATCCTTATTTTCTAGAACACTTTTTAAAAATTTAAGCATTTGATATATGGAACCTGGTATAGATATTAAAATGCACTTAAGAGGAAACATGCTTTTGAGCTGAGGTCCTATTTTCCAGCTTCTTTTCCTTTTTTTTTTTTTTTTTTTTTTTGAGATGGAGTCTCACTCTGTCACCCAGGCTGGAGTGCAGTGGTGTGATCTCATCTCGCTGCAACCTCCGCCTCCCGGGTTCAAGTGACTCTCCTGCCTCAGCCTCCGGAGTAGCTGGGGTTACAGGCACGTGCCACCACACTCAGCTAACTTTTGTACTTTTAGTAGAGACGGGTTTTCACCATGTTGGTCAGGCTGGTCTCTAACTCCTGACCTCGTAATCTACCCGCCTCAGGTTCCCAAAGTGCTGGGATTACAGTCGTGAGCCACCATGCCTGGCCAGTTTCTTTTCCTTTTATTTTGTGTCTGGCAGGAGGCTTTTATATTGTCTCCCAGGTGTGAGGACTAGTCACTGTATCATGCTTGTAAAGAATGAAATGGGTTTGGAAAAAGAAAAAAAAAAACAATTTCTTTTCAAGTTGCTACTGGCTTTAAAAGTCCTACTCAGAGTATCAGCTAGCACAGCTTTTAGATGCTCAGGTCAAGGTCATGGAATCTCTCTTTCCTCTTCTTTACTTTCTCAACTCTTCAGGTACACACACCCCCATCCACTTCTTCTACTGACTTCTCAGACTGTCTTCCCTCCTTAACTCTTTCCATTCTCTGTGTTCTTCTGACACAATGTAATACTTCCCAGCACCAAACATTATTACAGTGTGTTGATAGATAAAGAACCCAAGGTGCTGGCCTGAGAGACAGAGCCAGGCTCAGTGAGGACATTCATTGCCAGCTGTCATGGGAGAGTGGATGGAGATTGTAGCAGTGGGCTCAAGAAAGTCAGAAAACAAAGGCTTTCTAAACAAGCGGAGGAGAAATCTAGAAGTCATAAAGGAAAAATGAACACATCTGACTACATAAAATATCTTAAAACTATAAGTGGAAAAAGATACGATAAACAAAGTCAGAAGGCAAATGACAGAGTGGACAAAAATATTAGCAACACATGTAACAGATAAAAGGTAAATGTCCTTCCTATACAAAGAGTGTTCTACAGTTTAAAAAGGAAATATGAAAGGTCCCATAGAAAAATGGTTTGAGGTTTGAATAGACAATTCACAGAGGAGAAAATGCATACCTCCAAAAGACATAAAATTATGCTTAGCATTACTTTAGTCAAAGACGTATGACATAAAACAATCAGGTTTTTGTCTGTCAGATTGGATAAAACTAAAATGACAGATAAGAGTAAGGAAATGGCTGCATTGATATAGTTAGTGGAGGGTACATCACACAACCTTTTGGAATAGAGTTTGGCCATGTCAATTAACATTACCATGTGCCATACTCAGTGATCCAGCAGATCTACTTCTAGAAATCTGGCATACAGAAAAACTCATGCACATGCACAAAGATATATGGATGAGATTTTCATTGTAGCTCTGGGATATAATAGCAAAAATGGAAAACTGAAATGTTAATAAGGGAATGCTTAAATAAACCATGCATGGTGCATGGTTAACCTAGGCAGTAGATAAAAAGAATGAGGTGGCTCTACAGATACTAACCTACAAAGAT
Organism: Pan troglodytes; assembly: GCF_028858775.2. Lineage (NCBI taxonomy): Eukaryota > Metazoa > Chordata > Mammalia > Primates > Hominidae > Pan > Pan troglodytes. The sequence goes on from NC_072414.2 coordinate 59,956,129, forward strand.
GTTCATCGTATATTAAGTGTAAAAAGCCTGTTGAAAAATTGGATAAACAGCATGATTCAATTTCTACACTTTTTTTAAAGCACGAAGAAATAGTGATTTATGGGTAGGTATGCAGGGATAAATACAGAGCAAATGGTTAACAGCAGTTTAATCTGAGAAGTGGAAAGTGGGGTCTTGTGAGACTTTGTATAGTTCTTTCTAAGCACAGTTGAGTTATGGGAGGTTTTGCTTTATGTGTTTTTCACTAACTTTCTAAAATATCTCAATGACAAAATATACAATTGTAAGGACATTTGTGATAACTGATCTATCTGTTATATGCCTATTTTGCTTTAGGCACTGTACTAGAGTGATTCCACAAGCTAATTTTATCTTCATCACTCCCTATGCAATACATATTATTATTAGAACCATTTTGCAGGTGAAGAATATGAAACTTAAAGAGCTGAAGCTACTTGTACACAGACTCTGGCTGTGGTCATGGCTTATAGGCAATTTGAAGCAAAGATGTTGGCAATAATGTAACACCCAGGGTGCTATAAGGACTAGATTGAAAGTCTGCCATCTGAGGAACTCTCTTTAAAGCACATGAATAGTCCTTAAAAACTGGGTCTCAATACATCCTTCCCCAGCTGTGGTCAAGTCCCCCTTCTTTTGGCTTTTGATGTCCTGGCTTTGTAGGCTTGCTGTACTCTAGACAAGGAATGCAAATGAGTGTTGAATGAGAGTAGGGGTTTGAAGTCCCAAGCACTAGAAGGCAAATTTACCTTCCCCCACTTAATCCTGGGTAAGCAAAACTGAATGGTAGCCCAGGTATGTCAGCTGCCCTCATTCTCGGCAATACTTCCAACTCCTTTTCTGCCTCTTTCACAGGACAAATCTCCAGCTGTGAAGTCCCCAGAGACACCTTCCACAAAGCTGGCAGCCTTTGCCGAGGGCTGTGGCAATTACTCCAAATGTTGGGAGAGTCCAAACCTCCTCTTCTAACTTTGTGTATAGGGGATCTCTGTCTTCCATGCTGGGGGATGGGAGAAAGGGGTTGAGTCTGCATAGGGCTAAAGCTGCCGGCAAGAGCTGGGACCCAGGAGAGCAGGTGAGAAGGGAGGGGTCAGGGCAGCCAGAAAACTTGTGGTTCTGAAATGAATCTGCATGAGTCATTTGTTTAAAAAGGGCGGAGTTTCTGGAGCCCCCAAATAATCCTGGGGAATAGAGTAGACCAGAAAAGACAAAATACAATGAAAGGATCAAGGATCAAGGGACAGCTAAATGCCTGAGATAGGCCCTTGGCTTGTGCTTAAATGATCCGTGTAAGGGGGATGTGTGTGTGTGTGTGTGTGTGTTTAGTGAAGTCTGCCAAGCTCTCATGACTTGATTCAAGTATCAGGTCACCTGTCCCACCAATCAAATATCCTTATCTTTCGGTTGGAGAATCTTCCCTCCTCCCTGATTCCAGTCCCCAGTGCAGGCCACCGTCCCAGCTTTGTTAGGGGATAGGCAAATTGCTCAAGATCATTCAGTCTCGCCTACCAAGTCGGGACTGCTTTCCTAGAGCAGTTAGCCCGCCTCAGCTCAGCTCAGGTGGCCTTTGGAAAATCCCTGGCTGTTACCAGATCATGGCCTTCAATTTTTTTTTTTTTTAACTGCAACCCTTAGTAAGAAATACATGTTATATCATAACCCAGTTCATAGTTGTGCATGGCCACACATACACACAAACGGACACAGAATTTCAACAAACAGTACTTACTTAATACTTAGCCCAATTATCTGATTCTTTTCCATTCTATTCTTTAATTTTTCATTAAAAAAAAATGTTCGTAGGCCGGGTGAGGTGGCTCACGCCTGTAATCCCAGCACTTTGAGAGGCCAAGGTAGGTGGATCGCTTGAGCCCGGGAGTTTGAGATCAGCCTGGGCAACATGGTGAAACCCTGTTTCTACAAAAAAATACAAAAATTAGCCAGGTGTGGTGGTGCGTGCTTGTAGTCCCAGCTCCCAGCTACTCAAGAAGCTGAGGTGGAAGGATTGCTTGAGCCCAGGAGGTCAAGGTTTTAGTGAGCCCTGATCACATCAGTGCACTCCAGCCTGGGCAACAGAGTGAGACTTTGTCTCAAACAAACAAACAAACAAACAAAACGAACCAAACAAAAGTAACAACTTGCAATTCATTCAGTTAATTTCAATACCTATGGGTTAAGATGAGCAGATTGAAATACACATTCAAGCCTAATCTCTGAATTATGCAGAGATTTTGAGAATATTCCTTCATTAGCCACAGCCATGTGTACCACACAGGAGAAACCAGGTTGACGGGCAAGTCGTGGTCCAAGGTCATCCATGGACCCTCATTGGTGAGAGATACTCCCTCACCAGAGAGTTGAGTGTATTGAGTCATATGATGAATGGGGCCACTGTAGTTTTAGAATAAAAATATGATTTATTTTCTTTCTTTCTTTCTTTTTCTTTCTTCTTTCTTTCTTTCTTCCTTTTCTTTCTTTCTGTCTTTTCTTTCTTTCTTTCTTTCTTTCTTTCTTTCTTTCTTTCTTTCTTTCTTCTCTCTCTCTTTTTTTTCTTTTTATTTTTTTGAGACAAAGTCTGGTTCTGTCACCTAGGCTGGAGTACAGTGGCACAATCACAGCTTAACTGCAGCCTCAACCCCTGGACTGAAGCGATCCCATTTCAGCTTCCCGAATAGGTAGGACTGCAGACATGCACCAACACACCTGAATAATTTTTGTAATTTTTGTAGAGACGGGGGTCTCATCATTTGCCCAGGCTGGTCTGGAACTCTAAGGCTCAAGCGATCCACCCACCTCAGCCTCCCAAAGTTCTGGGATTACAGGCTTGAGCCACCCTGCCCAGCCAAGATTAGCTACTGAGAGCTTTCTATGTGCCAAGCATTGTTCTAAGCACTTTACACGAATTAACATATTTAATCCTCACAATACCACCATGCCATATGTAGTATTATTAATCCCTGATGTATGGACAGTTCGGGAATTTAACATCCAGAAAATAGTTACTAAGTATGGATCCAGGTATCAAAGCCAGGCAGACTGGCTCCAGAGCCCCCAGCTCTTCTGCGTCACATGTACCTCCCCACTACAGCAGGCCTTCTCGGACCTTCCACGACTGGCTCACTTTGCCATCTTTTCCAAGGATAGTGTCCAGTGCTGAGCTCAGCAAGCTGTGGCCAGAATTCCACAGAGGACTTGGACTAGAGCTGGAGCTCCAGTGTGGTCACCAATCCAGGTGATCATTTCATTAGATCGGTCCAGCAGAGCATTCGTTCAACACCCACTTACTAAGCCTTCAAACCCAGAAGGTCAGGGCTGGAAGACACTCCAGAAACTTCCAACTACTTAGGGACTTTCATACAGGGTAAAAGGGACACAGGGATCTCTCTACTCCAAGACTTCCACTTTTATCTGTTTCAGAGATAGAGTTTCTGCATAAGCTTATATTTGAACAAAATAGTCTTGCTGTTAAAACAAGTTTATTTTGGGGGAGGTGTGAGAAAATTTTAAGGAATTAGCAGTCTTTTGGGAAATAATTGATGAAACGTTTTTTAGAGTGGTAAAATACATATAATGTAAAATTTACCATGAATGACAGTGCAGTCACAGTATTGTACAATATTCACCACATTTTCATCTCCCCTACGGAAAATCCCATACCCGCTAGGCAGTGATTCCCCATTACCTTTTCTCGTCAGTTCCTGGAAACCACTAATTTACTTTCTGTGTCTGTAAAATTGCCTCTTCTGGACATTTCACATAAACAGAATCATATAAAATGTGGCCTTTTATGACTTGTTCTTTTACTTAGTATAATGTTTTCTTTTTTTGTTTTTGTTTTTTTTTTTTCGAGACAGAGTCTCACTCTGTTACCCAGAAGGCTGCAGTATAGTGGCATGATCTTGGCTCACCACAACCTCCACCTCCCCAGTTCAAGCAATGCTCATGCCTCAGCTTCCCTAGTAGCTGGGATTATAGGCGCATGCCACCACACCCAGCCTCACTTAGAATAATGTTTTCAATGTTGTAGCATGTATCTGTACTTCATTCTTTGTTATGGCTGAATAATATTCCATTGTTTGAGTACATATCTGTTTATCTGTTTATCAGTTGATGGACGATTGAATTGTTTCCACCTTTTGGCTGTTGTGAATAACGCTGCTTGCTATGAGCATTTGTGGATGCATTTTTGCTTGAGCACCTGTTTCAATTCTTTCAGTTATATTATTTCTATTTATTTATTTCTTATTGAGACAGGGTCTCAATCCGTCACCCAGGCTGGAGTGCAATGGCACGATCTTGGCTCACTGCAACCTCAGCCTCCTGGGCTCAAGTAATCCTCCTGCCTCAGCCTCCTGAGTAGTTGGGACTACAGGCATAAACCACTATGCCTGGCTTATTTTTGTATTTTTTGCAGAAAGGGGTTTCACCATGTTGCCCAGGCTGGTCTTGTACTCCTGGGCTCAAGTGATCTGCCCTCCTCAGCTTCCCAAAGTGCTGGGATTAAAGGTGTGAGCCACCGGGTGTGGCTAATTCTTTCAGTTATATACCCAGGAGAGGAATGGCTGGATCACAGGGCAATTCTTGTTTAAGTTATTGAAGAAGTGCCAAATTGCTTTCTACAGTGGATGCACCATTTTACATTTCCACCAGCAACATATGAGGGTTCTAACTGCTCCACATCCTCAACAACACTTGTTATTTTCCTTTATAAAAAAAATTATAACCATTCTAGTGGGTGCAAAAATAGTGTCTTATTGTGTTTTTTTATTTGAATTTCCCTAATGACAATGACACTAAGCATCTTTTATGTGCTTCTTGGCCATTGTATAACTTCTTTAGAGAAACATCTATTCAAGTCCATTGCCCATTTAAAAATTGGTTGTCTTTTTGTTGTTGAGTTGTAGGAGATTTTCATATATTCTGGATACTACAAGTCCTTATCAGATATATGATTTGCAAATATTATCTTCCATTCTGTACATTGTCATTTCACTCTCTTAAAAGCATCTTTTGCTGTTTTTGATTTTGATGAAATCCAATTTATTTAATTTTTTCTTTTTTTTTCCTTTTATTTATTTATTTATTTATTTATTTTTTGAGGCAGAGTCTTGCTCTGTTGCCCAGGCTGGAGTGCAATGGTGCAACTCTGGCTCGCTGCAACCTCTGCCTTCTGGGTTCAAGTGATTTTCCCACCTCAGTCTCCTGAGTAGCTGGGTCTACAGGCACGCGCCACCACCCCCAGCTAATTTTTGTATTGTTAGTAGAGACAAGGTTTCACCATGTTGGCCAGGCTGGTCTTGAACTGCTGACCTCAAGTGATCTGCCCACCTCAGCCTCCCAAAGTGCTGGGATTACAGATGTGAGCCACCATGCCCAGCCTCTAATTTTTTCTTTTGTTGCTTGTGTTTTTTGTGTCATTTCTTAAGCCAATGCCAACTCTGAGGTCATGGACATTTACCTTTATATGTTCATGTAAGAGTTTTATGGTTTTAGCTCTTACATTTAGGTCTTTTGTCCATTTTGCATTAGTTTTTGTATATGGTGCAATGTAGGGTTCCAACTTCATTCTTTTGCGTGTAGGTATCCAGTTTTCCCATCATAATTTGTTGAAGAGGCTCTTCTTTCCCTTTGAATGGTCATAGTAGTCTTTGAAAATCAGTTGACCATGGATGTATAAATTTATTTCTAGACTCTTAATTCTATCTCATTTATCTGTATGTCTGTCCTTATGCCAGTACATGTACATGATGATTACTGTAGCTTTGTACGAAGTTTTGAAATCAGGAAGACTAAGTCCTCCAACTTAGTTCTTTTTCATGATTGTTTTGGCTATTCATGGTCCCTTACAATTCCGTATGAATTTTAGGATCATGTTGTCTATTTCTGCAAAAAGGCCTTTGGGATTTTGATAGAGATTGCATTGAATCTGTAGATTGCTTTGTGTAGTATTGCCATTTTAATATTAAGTCTTCAAATCCACAAACTCAGGATGTTTTTCCATTTATTTAGATCTTCTTTATTTTAACAATGTTTTCATTGTATTAGTCTCACATCTTCTTGGTTAAATATATTGTTAAGTATTCTATTTTTTAAAATTGTTTAAAGTTTTTTTTGAGACAGGGTCTCATTTGCTTGAGACAGGGTCTCATTCTGTCACCCAGGCTAGAGTGCAATGGCACCATCTGGGATCACTGCAACCTCCACCTCCCAGGTTCAGGTGACCCTCCCACCTCAGCCTCCCGAGTAGCTGGGACCACTGGCATGCCCCAGCACGCCTGGCTAATTTTTGTATTTTTTTATAGAGACAGAGTTTCACCATGTTGGCCAGGTTGGTCTCAAATTCCTGGGTTCAAGCCATCTGCCTGCCTCGGCCTCCCAAAGTGCTGGGATTACAAGCATGTGCCAAGGTGCCTGGCATATTCTATTTTCCACCCTCCTACAAAGTAATAGACCTTATTTTGGGAGGGCAGTTTTAGGTTTACAGAAAAATTAAGCAGAAAGTTCCAGTATACATCTTAAAAAAAAATTTTTTTTTTGGTGATATTATACACGAAATTGTTTTCTTAATTTTCTTTTTTGGATTGTTCATTGCCTTACATGTACAGAAATACAGCTGATTTTTGTGTGTTGATCTTGGACTCTGCAACTTTGCTGAATCCTTCTATTAGTTCTAATTGCTGTTAATATTTGACGCTTGCCCTAGTCCATATACCATCTCCCTGCCATTTAATTGTTGAAGAAACTAAGTGGCTAGGACTTGCCCAGGGTCCTGCTGCCTTTTATGGCTGAGCTTGGGACAGGCTTAGCACTTTTTCCCTTCAGAGCTCCAACTCACTCCTTAAATTGAACCCCAATTTTTCAGTGTAATTTGCAGGTACAAATTTCAGCCAGTTGCCTCTACAAAGCCCCTGTCCATTCCTTCCAAATCCCTGATCTCTTCCTATTCATTTGCCCCCATATGCCCATTATCATGAGCCCAGTGTGGACTCCCACGCGGACCCAGGCCCCCAGCCCTGGCCACAGGGTCACAGAGATAACTCCGTGGGAAATTATACCCCAGGGCCCTTTGCTCCTGACTCCCCACGTGGAGCAGAGAACCACTCAGATGCGTGCTTCCAGCCCCCACCTCGGACGACCCGCTGTCCCCCTCTCACGGCTGTTTGCCCGGGCGTTCTAGGATGCTCTGGTATTAGAGCACCCTGCCTGTTCCTGGCCCCCTGAGCACCAACAAGCCCGTTTCAGGCCTCCAAAGCTCTGCATACGTTGCCCTGGCAAGGTCAGATCCTTTGGCTGCAACACGTCCGTCAAGAAGCCAGGCAAATCTAGCATGCAAACTAGGATCATTTTCGGGCGTTGGGGCCCCCCCGCTTGAAATCTGGTTTCCATGTTCACAAAACGCAGCCCGACTGGTGGAACTCGCGACTCCAGACGCAGAGAAGCTGTGGGCAGAGGCGGAGGCAGAGGGTGGGAATGCAGCCTGGCGTTGGAGTGGGGAGAAAGGGGAGGGAGGAACCGCGCGCCCAGGCCCTGCCCGGTTGCCTAGGTGACGGGGAGCGAGAGGAAGAAGTGGGGGCTGAGCTGATCCGAGCATTTCAGATCTTAATACCGAACAGCTCAGCCCCCAAGAGGGAGTAGGATGGAAGCCCCAAGCCAAGAGAGTCATCTTCATTATTTTACCCTGGTACCTAGTGTTCTGCTGCTCATGAAGAAACAGAATGTCAGTCCTGGAAAAGAGCTTGCGAAGTCTCCTTGCCCAGTGGTTTTCAAGGAGGTTTGTAGCTAAAGATTCTCGTTTCAAAGAAAACCTTACCAAGAACCTCTGTTTGCAAAACAGACCTATAGGGAGCTAAGTCACCCCACTTCACCTTCCCAGATTGTGGAAAAACTCTGGTCTGGGCCCAAACCCTCCTTGTAGAGATGGGAAAACTGAGGTCCCCAGACAGGCACTGCATTGCCCAGGGACACCCAGGACATAAATTCGCCGCAGAACCAGGATTGGAAACGATCTCCCAGTGATCACCATAGAGCAAGCATGAAGAAACGGATCCTTTGAAGTAGCTGGGAAGAGAACAGGCACACAGGATGTTTTAGGAACCTGGAGTTTCCAGACCTGCTGAGACAACACAATCCCCTTATTTTACAGACGAGGAAACTGAGGCCCAAAAAGGAGGCAGTGGCAAGTTAGTAGAGTGGTCCTAAGTGGAGTAATATTCCCTTAGAAAGAAGATGCATTTGAGCATTTGGCTTTTTGGCTAGCTCAAGCAATAAATCTTTGCTGAAATTCTGAGGTGCCAGATGGCGCAGGGGAGGAGCACTGGCCTGGGAGTTTCATCCCCCTCTGTTACTGACGAACCCCGTGACCTTGGGAGATTTATTTTAAAGAGTCAAAGGGATCATCCCCAGGTTTGTAAGAGGTCCAGAAGAGTAATAGGATTAAATGGTGCTTCAGAGTGTTTTATATTGTTTCTAAATGTCAGGGCCTCTTTGGGGGAAGGGAAGTAAGCACACTGTTCTTTAAAGACTGAATTTGACAGTGGGTTTTTTAAACGCTCTTTATTTTTCTTTTTCATTTTTCATGGCTAATTATAAAGTAACACATGGCCATTTCAGAAAATGTGTAAAGTACAGAAAATGAAAGGAAAAAAAAGCAGAAAGGAAAATCACCCATAAACACATCACCCAGAGGCAACCATTGTTATACATTGTTGTACATTTCCTTTCAGTCTTTTTTCTCTAATTTTTTTCTTGTACAGCGTAAATTGTATTTTTAATTATGTTGTAATTTTTAATAATTTCATTTAATTGTTTAATAATTAATATTAAACTTAGAATATTAAAGCTAAAGATCTGTCTGATCACCACCCACAGCCCTGGATTCTTTGATGTATTAATTTTCCAGACCATTTAATTTTTTTCCCACTTATTTACACTCATTTTTCATTTATTTATACCTATTTCACTTATGTAGACCCACAGGAAATGTACAGTGTAATAATAAATGTATATATATATATAACATTGTATATGTGTTTTACACAATGGTATAATGTTTTCTCTGCAATTTGCTTTTTTCTTTTTTGCTCATTTGACACCTATATTATTCGATCTTATGTATAAGCCACTTTGTATCTACCCATTTTGTTCTTGATGAGCATATACATTGGTTCCAATTTTTTGCTACTGTGATAAATTCTACAATGAATAACCTTTGCATGTTCTTCTGCACAGGGGCTAGTGTTTCTCTGGTGGTAGATGCACGGAAGTAGAATTGCTGAATATGCATTTATTTACTTTTAATCCACACTGCCAAATTGCCCTCTAAAGCTACTGCGTATAATGAGCATCCTTGTTAGCTTATAACACTGCTTTGCTTGATTATAAGACTTCACTTTTTTAAAAAAACTTAAATTTTTTAGAATCTACTGAGTGAAAATAATTTATTTTTGTATGATTTTCCTGATTATTAGTATGATTAAGCATATTGTTTACTGGCTATTTAAAAAATTAGTTTATAGAGTTGCTTTATATATTTAGGCCACTATCTTTTTTTCTATATCTATCACAAGCATTTTCCTCAGTCTGCTGATTATTTTTTAATCTTGTTTGCAATGTCTTTTGACATGCAGAATTTTAAATACTTAATATGGCAAAATTTATGTATTTTCCTTTATAGATTTTTGTTTTTTGTTCAAAAAGATTTGATCTATGTTTTTCACTAATAATTTTAAGTATCTATTTACTTATCTTTTTTTAAACATTAAAACATTGACTCCATCTGGATTTATTTTGGTGTATGTATGTGATAGGAATCTAATTTTGTTGCTTTGCATATGGGTCGTTAATTGCTTTAATACCAATTATTGAATAGTCTTTTTTCCACTGATTTTGAATACCAACTCTATCGTATACCAAATCCCCATATAAACACAGATCTATTTCCTGACCCTTTACTCTTTTCCATTTATCCATTTATCTCCTTTTCTATTTTTATACAAATACTACACTGTTTTGACTATTGATTTATAATGTATCTTAACACCTGATGGGCAATTTACCCACTTTTTCTGTTTCATTGCCTTGGTTCTTCCTGTACGTGTATTCTTCCATATGAATTCATTTATGAAGGTCTGTGAAAAGTCTTTTGAGTAATTTGATTGTTATTGCATCAAATTCATACCTAGATTTTGAGAAATGCATCTCGAATATAGCGTCTTTCTATCCAAGAATCTGACATGTTGATTTATTGGGTCTTTTAAAATGTGTTTTAGTCAAGTTTAAAATCATCTTCATAAAGATCTTTTACTAAAATTTTTCCTAAAGACTTTATAGTCTTTGTTACTATTGTTTTTTTCCAATTACATTTTCTCATAGCTTATACTTGTAAGTAGAAAGGCAATTAATTTTGGTACATTGGTACTATTAATTCTGACAGTTTGTTCATTGGTTCTTTTAGGTCTTCTAGATAAGGCAACCAAATCTCATCTGTATATAATTAATGCTTTGCTTTGTCTTCTTCCCTTCTAATATTTATATGTCTATTTTGGAGGTAATCTTATTGCATGAAGTTGGGTATGATGAAGAAGGGGAATAGTGGGTATTCTAATCTTGCTCTTGACATTAATGAGAATACATCTAATGATGTACCTTGTTAGTAGGCTCAGTGCTGAAACAGAAAACTCCAATACCTCAATGGCCAAACACAACATACTGGATTAAGGTGGGCCCTAAATCCAATATGACTGGTGTTCTTATAAGAAAAGAGAAATTTGGACCCTGAGACAGACACACAGGGAGAATGCCATGTGATGACTGAAGCAGAGATTGGAGTGATGTGTCTATAAGCCAAGGATTGCTGGCAATCATCAGAAGACAGTAAGAGGCTAGGAAGCCACCTCCTTCAGTGAGAACATGGCGTCACCAACACTTTGATTTCAATTCTAGCCTCCAAAACTATTAGACAATAAATGTCTATTGTGTTAAGCCACACAGTGTGTGGTAATTTGTTATGGCAGCCCTAGGGAACCAATGCAAAAGCTAAGTTAATTCATCATTAGTCTTTCTTGCTTTATAATAAGTGCAAGTAAGTTTATATATTTCCCTGAAGACTACTTTAACGTCATCTTAAAGTAGTACTTCAGTTAATTCTAATTTTATTGTAGTTTTTTGTCAACTCATTAATTATTTAGACCTGTGTTTTAAAACTTCTCGGTGTATACAAGTTTCTAGCCATCTTCCTGTTGTTGTTGACATAAAATTTTATCATTAAATGTTTTATATTATTTCACTTTACTTACTTATTTTTTGAGATGGGGTCTTGCTATGTTGCTCAGGCTGGACTCAAACTCCTGGGCTCAAGCAATCATCCTACCTCCTCCTCCTAAGTAGCTGGGACTGTGCCCAGCTATATCACTTAAAAAATTTTTTTGGAACTTACTGTGCAGTTAAATACTTAGTCAATACTTAGTCAATTTTTATAAATGTTCCATTTGTATTTGTGAAGAATGTACATTTTCTATTCAAAGTTCTACATATATCCATTACATTGACAGGTCGTCTGTTCATTGCTGTGTTAAAGACTAGCTAATTGATGAACAAACTTGTTCCCCTTCCTCCTGGGCACACAACTAGGCTACATTTCCTGGACTTTTTGCAATTAGATGTGGTCTTGTACTGAGTTTTGGCCAATGGAGCATGAGCAGAAATTATGTGTGCCACTTCCAGGCCCAGCTTATATGTGTTTCTCCTTTCTGTCTGTCACTGTGAATGCCAAGATCTCAACACACAGAGTGACCTTGGCAACTACATGTTGAAGGTGGCAGAGTTTCTATCAGCTTGAATTCCTGGCAGAGACCCTTCCTCCGTGCCCCACAACCAAACATTGAACTTTACATGAAAAAGAAATTAACCTCGATTGTCTAAGTGTTCAGCTACTCTTAGTTAAAAGTTTATTTGCTACAGTTGCTAGTGTGACTTAAACTAATACTGTTTTGCTCTTCAGATACTCCATACTTTTTTGTCTTCTTGATTTGTCAGTGTCTGATGAATGTGTGTGAGTCTCTCAATATAAATATAGGTCTAGGCTGGGCACAGTGGCTCATGCCTGTAATCTCAGCATTTTGGGAGGCAGAGATGAGAGGATCACTTGAACCCAGGAGTTTGAGACCAGACTGGGTAACAAAGTGAGACCCCATCTTTACAAAAACTAAAAAAAATTAGCCAGGTGCAGTAGTCTGTGCTTGTAGTCCCATCTACTTGGGAGGCTAAGGCAGGAGGACCCCTTGAGCCCAGGAGTTCAAGGTTATAGTGTGGTATGATCATGCCACTGTACTCCAGCCTGGGTGACAGAGCAAGAATCTGTCTAAAAAAAAAAAAAAGACCGGGCACGGTGGCTCGCACCTGTAATCCCAGCATTTTGGGAGGCCGAGGTGGGTGGATCACCTCAGGTCAGGAGTTCAAGACCAGCCTGGCCAACATGGTGAAACCCCATCTCTACTAAAAATACAAAAATTATTCGGGCATGGTGGTGTGTGCCTGTAATCCCAGCTACTCAGGAGGCTGAGGCAGGATAATCGCTTGAACCTGGGAGGCGGAGGTTGCAGTGAGCTGAGATTGCACCACTTTACTCCAGCCTGGGTGACAGAGTGAGACTCCATCTCAAAAAAAAAAAAAAAAAATACACAGACACACACACACACAGAGACACACACAGCTATATGATTCCAATTGTATACAAATTATAAATTATTTAGTAATCCATAAACTCTTGCTGTATATTTCAAAGCTATGTTGTTAGATATGTAAACTCGTGTTATAATTTTTTGGAAAAGTATTCCTTTTATCAGCATGAAAATTATTTTTGCTGATATTTGCCAGGTTTTAACCATTTTATTTATTCATGTTTTGGAAGCACCAGGGTCCACTAAGACATTTTATTTATAGGTATGTATTACACCCCTGGAAAAAGAATCCCAGGATTTTCCCTCACATGTGTTCTTGTCTTGCTTTTTCTTATGGTCCATGATGCCAGCTGAGGTTGTTAGTACAATGAATTGAAACTGGTGGGATGAAAGCAGGTTATTCTGCCGTTTTTCTAGATCTTTGAGTTGGACATTGATATGGTTTGGATGTGTGTCCCCCTCCAAATCTCATGTTGAAATGTGATCCCCAGTGTTGAAGGTGGGGCCCAGTGGGAGGTGTTTGAGTCATGGGGGCAGATGACTTAAGAATGGCTTGGTGCCCTCCTTGCCATAAGGAGTGAGTTCTGGCTCTGAGAGTTCATCGAGATGGGGTTGTTTAAAGGAGTGTGGCCCCCTCCCTCCATCCCTTGCTTCCATTCTTGCCATGTGATGTGCCTGCTCCCACTTCACCTTGTGCCATGAGTGGAAGCTTCCTGAGGCCTTCACCAGAAGCAGATGCCAGTGCTATGCTTCTTGTACAGCTTGCAGAACTGTGAGCCAAAATAAATATCTTTTCTTTATATATTACCCAGCCTCAAGTATTTCTTTATAGCAATGTGAAACGGACCAACACACATCAAATCTGGGGCTGATCACTCCACACTTGTTTAACCTGCCTGTGAGGTTCACTATTTTCTCAGCTCTGTGATCATCAATGGTTTCAAATCACCAATGTAGCCATGCTTCATCATCACAGTTAGAAACTGGATGATGACTTTGGAGAATGGCCTAATAAGAACCTGGCATTTACTCCTCTTCTCAGCATTGTTGATGCTCTTGAGAGCATCAACCAGGACATTCATGTGCACCATTATGGCTGCTGGGTAGCCTCACCCTCCCAAGCTCCCAGTAAAGCCCCAGCAATGAGAAGCTGCACTGCCCACCTGGCCACAAATCCCCAGTGCTGCCTGCCCCAGGCCAAGGCACTGTCTTAGTTGCTAAGAGGAGCCAGGCACTGCAGTGTAAGCCTGGGCTATCGCCTTTCTGGGTGGTTGAAAGTTCCGGCTCTCACCAGTGCTGCAGCCTGCACTTCATGGACCCGGGTCCCCAGAATGTGGAGCATGGGGTATCTGGACGTGGCTCTCCTCTGTGCCTGTCTAGGACCCTGCAAGGCCAGGATTCCTGCCCAGTGGGGCCCAGTGTCCTCGAAGAGCACTGAACCTGAGCCTTAGATTGCAGGATGGTGCCAATGACTGATGATCTTAACCATTTTGAAGTGTAAAGTTCAGTGGCATTAAATACATATGCATTGTTGCACAGCCATTACTACCATCCATTTCCAGAAAGTTTTCATCTTCCCCAACTGAAACTCTGTACCCATTGAATGCTAATTCCCCATTTTCCCCCTCCTGCCCTCCCAACTGCCATTTTACTTTTTGTCTCTATGAATTTCACTACCACATATAGATGGAATCATACAATATTTAGCCTTTTGTGACTGGCTTATTTCACTTAGCATAACGTCTTCAAGGTTCATTCATGTTGTAGTATGTGTCAGTTCTTCATTTTTTTTGCTGAATAATATTCTATTGTAACATTCTTTTCTTTAAAAAAACAACAGGTTGGGCTGGGCGCGGTGGCTCACACCTGTAATCCCAGCACTTTGGGAGGCCGAGGCAGGGGGGATCACAAGGTCAGGAGTTTGAGACCAGCCTGACCAACATGGTGAAACCCCGTCTCTACTAAAAATACAAAAATTAGCCAGGCGTGGTGGTGCATGCCTGTAATCTCAGCTACTCAGGAGGCTGAGGCAGGAGAATCACTTGACCCTGGGAGGTGGAGGTTGCAGTGAGTTGAGATCACACCACTGCACTCCAGCCTGGGCAACCGAGCGAGACTCCATCTCAAACAAAAAAAAGGTTTATTAAGATACAATTCACATACCATAAAATTCACCCTTTTAAAGTATCTAATGATGGCCAGGCACAATGGCTCACACCTGTAATCCCAGCACTTTAGGAGGCTGAGATGGGCAGATCACTTGAGCCCAGGAGTTTGAGACCTAGCAACATGGAGAAACCCCGTCTCTACCAAAAATACAAAAAAATTAGCTGGGTGTGGTGGTGTGCACCTGTAATCCCAGCTACTTGGGAGGCTGAGGTGGGAGGATTGCTTGAGCCCATAAGGCAGAGGTTGCAATGAGCCTCGATTGAGCCACTGCACTCCAACCTGGATAACAGAGTGAAACCCTGTCTCAAAAAAATAAATAAAATTTAAAAATTAAGTATATATTGGGCATTTTTCATACATTTACAGAGTTGTCCAACCATTACCACTATCTAATTTCAGGACATTTTCATCACCCCTGCAGCCATTAGCAGTCACTTCTCATTATCCCCTCCCTCCAGGACCTGGCAATCATTAACGTATTTTCTGTCTCTGTGGATTTTCCCCTTCTGGACATTTCATGTAAATAGAATCATACACAGCTGGGCATGGTGGTGTGCACTGGTAGTCCCAGCTGAGGCAGGCAGATTCTTGGAGCCCCAGAATTTCCAGGCTGTAGAGCGCGATGATCGTGCCTGTGAACAGCCACTGCACTCCAGCCTTGGCAACATGGTGAGACACTGTCTCTGAAATAAGTAAATAAATAGGGTCGTACAATATATGGCCTGTTGTGTTTGACTTCTTTTGCTTATAATATTCCCAAGATTTACTTGTTATAGCATGTATCAGTACCTCATTCCTTTTTTATTGTTGAATAATATTCCATTGTATGAGTATACCACATTTTGTATATCCATCTATCAGTCGATGGACATTTTAGTTGTTTCCAATTTTTAGCTATTATGAATAGTGCTGCTATGAACATTTGTATACAGATTTTTGTGTGAACATATGTTTTCACTTTTCTTGGGTATGTACCAGGAGTAGAATTGCTGGATTATATAGTAACTCTATGTTTAACATTTTGAGGAACTGCCAAATAGTTTTCCAAAGTGGCTGTACTATTTTACAATTCCATCAGCAATGTATGAGGGTTCCAATTTTTCCACATCCTTGCCAATACTTTTTATTGTCTATCTTTTTTATTATAGCAAGCCTGGTGGGTGTAGTGAGGTGCCTCATTGTGGTTTTTATTTGCATTTCCCTAATGACTAATGTTGAATTCTTTTCATGTGCTTATTAACATTCATTTTTAATGCACATATGCAAGTATATTTTAAAGAACTAATTGGTATCTATGTCTTCACTGTCAAAAGACAAAATTACAACAAATTTAGTTTAAACATCTTAATTGGCTTTATTCGCATTTCTAGAATCAGGCAACACTTTATTCCACAAAATAGAATAAGTATTCTGATGAGCTGAGCAGAAGAGGTTGGTTTTTATAGGCAGAGAAGAGCTGAAGAAACCAGAAACAAAGAATGAAAAGTGGACTGGTAATTTCAAAGTTACTTTTTTTGTAAGGCAGGGACAGAGAGAAAGAATAATGGAAAGATAACTGATTGGTTAACTTCAGGTTACTTTTTTGGTAGGGATTAAAGTGGAGGGAACTTCATTATCAGCTGATTGTAACTGGCCTATTTGGGGAATTGGCTGTTATCTCTCTCCTCTTGTTACCAAAAGGTAACAGGTCTAGGTCCTTGGTCTAGGTCCTGCTGCTCACAGCACAGAAAGCCAATCACTGAGGCAACAAGTGTTGCCAAGAAAGAAGGATTTAACTGAGTGCTTCAGCTGAGGAGAAAGGAGATCAGTCTCAAATCCATCTCCCTGATTGACTAAAATTAGGGGTTTATATAACAGGGAAGAAATGTAACTACAAGTGGGAAAACAGGAACTTGGGGTAAGGACACAATCATGATGAATGAGGGGCCTGTCATCTCATTGTCTGAATACTATGATCTCTTGAGTTTCATTTATTTGATACTTCTTGAGAAGCCAGGGGTTTCTTTCCTGAAGAAGGAACTCATAAAACAAATGTAAGTTTCAAGCTTTAAGACCAGAAGTGTCCATTTCTATGTTTATCAAAAAAAATCTATGGGACTGTTGGGTCGGTTTCATCCTGATTTCTCAAAAGGTCCGATAACAACTTACTTTCTGTTTGGTGAGATGGAACTTTAGCATGGGTGACTCCATTTTGGTTTTTAGCCTGGTCTGTTGAGGCCTAGGGCAGGAGCTTTGTTCAAAACAATGGCCTCCCATAATTATTTTTTACCATCACCCAAACAAGGCAAAAATATTAACAGGAAGCTTAATTTCATTACCTACACTTTTTGTGGAATGTTCCTATGCATACTCAGTATGCTAACCTCAAATTTTAGTTCCAGGTTGTTATAACTTTTCAGGAAGTTATTTAGATAAAAATAAGATTTATCCAATCATTTTAAGAAATTCACAGCTGAGTGTGGTGGCTCATGCCCATAATCTCAGCACTTTGGGAGGCCGAGGCAGGAGGATTGCTTGAGTCAGGGAGTTCAAGACCAGCCTGGACAACATGGTGAGACCCTGTTTCAACAAAAAATAAAAAATAGCTGGGCATGGCGGTGCATACCTGTGGTCCCAACTACTTGAAAGGCTCCCAGCTACACCCAGGATTGCTTGAGCCCAGGAGTTCAAGGTTGCAGTGAACCATGTTTGTGCCACTATACTCTAGTCTGGGCCACAGAGAGAGACCTTGACTCAATAAAAGAAATTCACCTTTGGTTTTTGCATGCCACTGTTTCCTCTTGGGTTTTTTTCTTAACTAGAGTACAACATCTAATTGCTTTTCTTTTTCCCCAAAAAGGATCTGGAAGGGAAGGAGTGAGTAAATTTTCTGAGTATTTTTATGTTTGAAAATACCTGTATTTCATCCTCACATTTAAATATAATTTGGCTATAAAATAATAAACTGAAATATCCCTTACTTTAGCATTTTGAAGGTATTGAATTTATGTTGCTAAAAACGTCTGATATTATTCTTTTCTAGTGGGTACATCTAATTTTTTTTTCTCTGAGTATTTAGAATTTTTTCTTTATCTTTGATGTTGTGCAGTTTCACTATGATGAGTCCAGATATGGGTTAAAAAATCATTTTATTGGTACCTAGTGAAACCTTTCAATCTGAGAACCTACTTTTTAAAAAATACTGGAAAATCTCTAGTTATTATTTCTTTAAATGATACTTTCTCCCTGTTATCTCTGGCCTGTAATTCTAGAACTCTTATTAGATGAATATTGAATCTATTCGCTATATCTTTACCTTTTGTTTCTTTTTAAAATCCATCTATCTTACTTCGTGTTGCATTCTGAAAGAATTCCCATACCACATCTTCCAGTTCCCTGATTCACCCTTTAACTGTGTTCATTCTGCTACTAGCCCATGTATTTTTTATTTCAATAATTATATATTTTATTACAAAATTTCTGTTTCTTGTTTACAACCAGCTATTCCTGTATCATGAATAAAATAGTTTCTTATCTCTCTGATGATTTATAATCACATTTATTTTTAAGTCTAGTTCTGGTTTTCCCTATTAACTCTCTTTCTTCAGGTGTGCATTTGTCTGTCTGCTGGATCTGTGATCTCTTTTTTATAGTATTGCACTCCTCATACATTTGGTGATCCTTGACTGTGTGCATTTTTGAGTTGCAATGTCTTGTTAGGCTGACAGCTGCCTTTGGTTGAGCTGCCTGCGTATAGAGAAGAGCAAAACAGTTACTGAGCTTGTGCTCCATACAATGTTGATAGGCAGGACCTGCTGCTAGGTGGGAAGCTCAGCAGCTGGTCTTTTAGGCTTGGATGTTTCTCATTCCTCCCAGATTTTGACAGCCACTCAATACATGACCCCTTCTCATTAATCCAAGTCCTTGCCCCCTAAACTCTTACATGCAGGGTAGGTGGAGAAATCCAAGGCTGATAGGCCTGGCTGCTCCTGCTACAGGTCCCCAGTTAATTCCCTTGTCAATTTCCCCGGAGTATCTTTTGTTCCAACTTTCTTCCATCACCTCTGGACATGGGACATTTTAGTGTTGCTCCTCCTTTTGAGGTGGTTCACTGCAGCTACTGTATCCTGGATTAGAAGAAAAAATTTTTCATTTTGCTATAAAGCATATTATTAGGACAATAATGAGTTTATGTCTATGGATTAAGTAATGGTGATATGGTGTCATATCATCACTAATTTCCTGATTTTGATTATTTTCAGGTTTAAAAAATCTCTATTTTTAGAAAAAACACATTAAAATATTCAGGGATAAACAAACCAGAACACACACACACACACGTACATATTTTTATGCCATTAAAAACTCTTCCATAAACATCTATTGTAAGGCCTGCCTAAGACTCCACTGGCTGGGTACATTATAAATTGCTTAATTATGACCTTCATTTTGCCATTTCTATTATTTCTCATTTGTCTCTATGACAAGTAATCCTGAAATGAACACTCATATTTAATACTTTGTCTACATTTCAGATTTTCTTCCTTTGAATAAATCCACAGAAATGTTAACTACTGCCTAGGGGTATGAACATTTTAAGATTCTTGGGCCAGGTGTGGTGGCTCACACCTCTAATCCTAACACATTGGGAGGCCAAGGAGGGAGGATTGCTTGAGCCCAGGAATTCGAGACAGGCCTGGGCAACATGACGACACCTCACCTCCACAAAAAATACAAAAACTAGCCAGGTTTGGTGGTGTATGCCTGTGGTCTCAGCTACTCAGGAGGCTGAGGTAGGAGGACTGGTTGAGCCCAGGAGGTTGAGGCTGCAGTGAGCTGTCATCACACCACTGCATTCAAGCCTGGGTGACAGAGTGAGACTTTGTCTCAAAAAAAAAAAAAAATCCTTAATACATACTTGATTAATGTGAATTGGAATAACTCAATCATGTTCGTGCATATTCTCATTCATTTCATTTAAAAGTTTTGCTAATTTGAGGAGGAAAAGGGAAATTATATTTCATGTGGTTTTAATTGGCACTTCCTTTATCCCTAGAGGAGGTGATTTTTTTTCTCTTAAAGTAGTGGATTTTGTAAGTGTCTGCTCCTGATTCCTGAGGGGATTTGTGACAGTCACATATTCCTCTCAGGGTTGGGAACAGCAAAGCTGTTTGTAACTTCTAAGAAGTAATACATGGTGATTATCATACTAGAACATGCAGTCAAATCACTTGTGACATATCCATATTACAGCACAAGATTAAATTGACAATTTATTTAGACTCCTAGAATGAGAAAACACAATATCCCCAGGGAAGGATAAAGAGTGGGTGACAGAAGGAGGTAATTTCTTTGCCTGCTTGTTTACCTACTCCCCTCTTTTCTTCCTCCCATCTCTCTTCTTTATATTATATGCATATATAATATATTGTATATAGATATACATCTAATGTGTACATTCTCATATATATTATAATTATAATGGAATTATAAATAGTCCACGATAATATAATATATGCATGACGTTTCCAGGCATCAAGAAGATTTACAGCTATAAAGCCAGCTGTCTTTCCTCTGGGGCATATACTGTAGTGAAGGCAAGAAGACACATGCCTCAGGATTGCAATGCAAGGGGGCTAAGCCTGGCTTCAGCACCTTTACAAGCATTCTCACCTTACCTACCAACCTGAGCTCCACCTTTTCTCTGAAACCCTCCTTGCTTTTCTTGCTCAGCCCCTTGCTGTGCCTGGAATTCCCTTATCTTATTACCTCTCATCTAACCTAATCATCCTTCAAGGGCTGCTCAGATGCCACCTCCTCCAGGAAGCCTTCTCTGATCCCCCACTCTTAGATGCAAGGCTGTCTCTTTCTGCACGCTCCACCTCTCCAATGGGCTTGGCACTTTAAACTTGGCATTGTGGCTGTTGCTGTACTTGTCTTGTGTCCTCAATTAGTTCTAAACTCCTAGAGGGCAGGACCTGATCTGATGCAGCTGTGTATCCCCATGTTACATACCTCAGCTCCTAGCATAGAAAAGGCAAACTGTAAACCTTCTGATAAAGGAGAGAATGAACACATCTATACAGTGTCCTTCAATTTCACAGTTTTCCCACATTATCTGCAATGTGTGCCTTGTGTGTACCAAGTGTGTACCAAATGGGACTAAATGTTAAATGAGCACCCCTTGGTGACTGCACAGAGGTTGGTCCATGGGCAAATTCCCAAAATGAAAGCAGGAACTGGGCATGTGAGTGTAGAATGGGCACAGGACTGGGAATCAGGAAGGTGCCGGGTTTCTAACCCAGCTCGGCCTCTACCCAGCTGTGTGACCTTGGAAGTTCATTGCCTCCCCTCTAGGCTTTGGTCTACCCATCTGTAGAATGGGACTTGGGGGTGACCTCCAATGCAAGGGTCTTTCCTTCTTACACATTCACCCTTCTAGCACAGAGTGTGTGTCAACTGCCCTGGCAGCCCCTGAAGGCTCAGTATTCAGAAAAGAGAAAGTAGCTGGGAGATACCAGGGCTGACATGTGCTCTCTGTTTTCTAGAAGGCTATGGAGCTTCCATAAAGATATATTTCATGTGAAACCTTTCCCCTTTTAGATTTCATAAGTTATTTTATTTACATACACTTATATACATGTGGCCTGTCTTAAAAATTAGTCGTGAATGAAAGGCAACCCTCAGGCACAGCCCAGAAGATTAACTGTCAAAATGTAAAGATGAGTTCATTTTCTATGGAAAAAAATGTAAATGCATAAGAAAGGACAGAGAAGTTTCCACACCTAACTAATAATAATGGTCTCCTTTGGGGAGGTGGGGAGGAAACTGAGGTTAGGGGCTCCAAAAAAACTTTAGTTTTATCAATATTCAATTTTGTAAGGAGGATATGCATATAATTTTATGATTAAAAATTAAATAATGAATAAGTTAAAAGGCCCAAGTGGTATTTAATGCTGCACTAATATAATTTTGAGTCTTGATACCTGTATGGGTATTTATCTTTATTTTTATTTCCCCAGTTCCCTCTCTCTCTCTCTCCTGTCTAAATGTGAGGATTGGAAATCATTTCTAGCAAGAAGAGCTTGATTAAATAAAGGTGCTTGATACGGTTTGAGTCTGTGTCCCCACCTAAATCTCACGCCAAATTATAATCCCCAGTGTTGGAGGTGGGGCCTGGTAGGAGGTGTGATTGGACCATGGGGGTGGGTTTCCCGTTTGGTGCTGTTCTTGTGATAGTGAGTTATAAGATCTGTTTTTGTTTGTTTGTTTGTTTGTTTATTTGACACAGGGTCCCACTCTGTCGCCCAGGCTGGAGTGCAGTGGCACCATCTTGGGTCACTGCAACATCCACCTCCCGGGTTCAAGTGATTCTCATGCCTCAGCCTCCCAAGTAGCTGGATTACAGGCGTGCACCACCACACCCAGCTAATTTTTGTGTTTTCAGAAGAGACGGGGTCTTGCCATGTTGGCCAGGTTGGTCTCGAACTCCTGGCCTCAAGTGATCCCAAAGTGCTGCAATTAGAGGCATGAGCCACCATGCCCGGCCAAGATCTGGTTGTTTAAAAGTGTGTAGCATCTCTACCATCTTTTTCTTTCTCCTGCTCCAGCCATGTAAGACGGCCTGCTTCTCCTTCACCTTCCCTTATCATTGTAAGTTTCCTGAGGCCTCCCAAGCCATGCTTTCTGTACAGCCTGTGGAACCATGAGTCAATTAAACCTCTGTTCTTTATGAATTACCCAATTTCAGGTATCCCTTTATAGCAGCACAAGAATGGACTAATACACTGCTTTAATTTACAAGAACACTTTGCAAGAATTAGGACTCCTATCTCCTAAGATTATATATTTGCATGGAAAAGAAGCAGGTTGCTTGAAGAAAAGAATCAAGAATCAAAACTTTGCAATGAAGGATAAACTTGAAGTAAGAGTAATAAAATAAAGAATGTGGCTGGGCACAGTGGCTCACACCTGTAATCCCAGCACTTTGGGAGGCCGAGGTGGGCGGATCACGAGGTCAGGAGATCGAGACCATCCTGGCTACCATGGTGAAACCCCGCCTCTACTAAAAATACAAAAACAAAATTAGCCAGGCGTAGTGGCAGGTGCCTGTGGTCCCAGCTACTTGGGAGTCTGAGGTGGGAGAATGGCGTGAACCTGGGAGGTGGAGCTTGCAGTGAGCCAAGATCACACCACTGCACTCCAATTCCAGCCTGGGCAACAGAGTGAGGCTCCATCTCAAAAAAAAAAACAAAACAAAAAACAAACAAACAAAAAAAACGAATGCAGTTCAGGAAGAGGAGGTTGCAGACATACTTACAGAAGAGGTACCATGCTTTCTGGGACTGGGCATCAAGCCTGCTTCTGAAAGTCCTGGCAGCCAGGGAGGGAGAAAGAAAAATGCGATTTCTTCCATAATGCTTCTCATCAGAAAGAAGAATGCATTATAATTATACTGAGGGGCAAAGCTTGCCATGAAATGCTAAAAGAATTTTATGTAGGTATCATTATTATTGTCCCATGAAGAAACTGAGGCTCAGAATGATTTAGCATCTTGCCTAATATCCCCTAGCCAGCAAGTGGGATGGCAAGATATTAACGTGGTGCTTTTCCATTAATTATCTTTTTCAATCCTAGTGACAGCAGTAAGAAATAGGCATTATTGTCCCTGTTTTAGAGATAAGGACATGGTAGCTTCCAAAGCTTGATGTGCTCAAGGGCATATAGGGAAAAGGCAAACTTGGATGCAGGCCCACATCTTAGGACTTCAGTGCCAGGAGGTCACAAAAGGCCTCTGCAGCACCTCCTCTCCCATTATCATGCCCTCTCTACCCCTCCAAGCCCCTATGTCCAAATACTCAACTGCTTGCTATTCTGCAGACACACAGTCCTTTTTGCCTACAATTCCCCATCACTGGAGTGCCCGTCATCACTGCCCTTCTTGGAAAAGCCTTCTCATTCTTCAACATCTCAATCAAATTTCATTCTTTCTTTGCTCTCCCTTGTATTGATGATCATAACATCATTTGAGCACTTCTCAGTATGCACTGTAGTTTTATATTTTAAAAGTATTGTTAGTTGGGGGAGGTAGCTTAGGCCTTGTAATCCCAGCATTTTGGAAGGCCAAGGTGGGAGGACTGTTTGAGCCTAGGAGTTCGAGGCTAGCCTGGGCAACGTAGCAAGATCCCCATCTTTACAAAACATTTAAAAATAAACCAGGTGTGGTGGTGCATGCCTGTGGTCCCAGCTGCTCTGGAGGCTGAGGTGGGAGTACCACTTGAGCCCGGGAGGTAGGGGCTGTAGTGATCT
Organism: Pan troglodytes; assembly: GCF_028858775.2. Lineage (NCBI taxonomy): Eukaryota > Metazoa > Chordata > Mammalia > Primates > Hominidae > Pan > Pan troglodytes. Next base: position 59,980,281 of record NC_072414.2, read on the forward strand.
GTGATCACACCACTGCACTCCAGCCTGGGTGACAGAGCAAGACCCTATCTCAAAACCATTGTGCTGCTTTTTGAGTTGCCATCTGCCATGGAACAATCACCGAAATGCAGATTTTCATAAAAAGTTTTACAGAGAAGACCATCCACTCTTGAGGTTGAACCCTCAGATATGATGAAACATGCAAAGGTCAAGATCAGGAGAAGGAAGGAATTCCTCCTGATCAGCCTTTGCTGATCTTTGTTGGCAAGCACCTGGGAGATTGTATTCATCCGTTCTCATGCTGCTGTAAGGACATACCTGAGACTGGGTAATTTATAAATGAAAGAGGTTTAACTGACTCACAGTTCCACAGGGCTAGGGAGGCCTCAGGAAACTTACAATCATGGCAGAAGGGAAAGCAAACACGTCCTTCTTCAAATGGCACAGCAAGAAATGCAGAGCAAAGGGTGGGAAAAGCCCCTTAAAAAACCATCAGATCTCGTGACAGTTCACTATCATGAGAACGGCATGAGGGTAACCACCCCGGTGATTCAGTTACCTCCCACAAGGTCCCTACTATGACACATGGGGATTATCAAGACTACAGTTCAAGATGAGATTTGGGTGGGGTCACAGCCAAACCATATCAGAGATTAACATGCTTTGTCTGTCTACCACATTTGCAAAGAGTCCACTCTCCACCTTGTGTTGAGATTTCACAATGGTGTTAAGAAAATGAAGTCTTGTTGGCCGGGCATAGTGGCTCACGCCTGTAATCCCAGCACTTTGGGAGGCCGAGGCGGGCGGATCACGAGGTCAGGAGATCGAGACCATCCTGGCTAACACGGTGAAACCCCGTCTCTACTAAAAATACAACAAATTAGCTGAGTGTGGTGGTGGGTGCCTGTAGTCCCAGCTATTCGGGAGGCTGAGGCAGGAGAATGGCATGAACCCGGGAGGTGGAGCTTGCAGTGAGCTGACATCATGGGCCACTGTACTCCAGCCTGGGCGACAGAGCGAGACTCCCTCTCAAAAAAAAAAAAAAAAAAAAAAAAAGAAAATGAAGTCTTATGCAACTCCCATGGAGACCAAAGAGAAAGAAGGTTAAGCTGGCTGTCCTGAAATACCATAAGGTGGATGAGAATGGCAAAATTAGCTGTCTTTGTAGGGAGTCCCCTTCAGATAAATGTGGTGGTGACATTTTTAAGGCCAGTCACTTTAACAGACATTATTGTGGGAAATGTTGTCTGACTTATTGCTTCAGCAAACCAGAAGACAAGTAATTATGTATGAGTTAATAAAAGACATGAACTAAGAATAAAACAAAATAAATAAAAACTCTTGTCCTCTCCAGATTCTGAGTTCTGTGAAGATCTGGATTTTATCTGAATCATCTTTATATGTCCAGTGCCTAGCATTGTGTCTGGCACATAGTAGGTATTCAATAAATGTTTGCTGAATAGATATGTAATATCAATGAAACTGCTCTTGTCCTGGATGGTGAAAGGCACACCATGACATTTGACAGTATGCCTATCCCAGAATAACTTATAATTTCATTGAAAATATGAGAAGTGACACCCATGAAGAAATTAGAGAACAAAATAGGTATAGTCAGATGCCAAATTGTGTGGTTTAAATTCTGAGTGCTGAGGGGGAAAAGAAAGATGACATCTTTGGGGTGCTAGAGGGGGCTTTGGGGATGTGAACCCCCAAGGTGTGGGATGAAGTTCCCCCTGTAGTAGGTTCCATGATAGCTATGCAACAGCATTAGTTGCTCAAATAAATTGAAGAAAGGCTGTTTCTTTGATACATTGATGGGCAGAGTGACTCTCAATGGGACCATGGAATCTTAGACCCTTTAGTAAGAAGGATAATAAAAATTGTTTTGCCAAACAAAAAAGGAAGGGGAAGCCCAGAGAAATTCACCTCTGTTGATTTCAACCAATGTTCTTTTTGTAAAATTTAATTTGTGTAAAATGTTTAAAGTATCTTAATGCATGATTTAAATTTTAATAATTTTAATGTCTATGATTGAAGGTTAAAATTTGATAAGCAGTTTAATTTCTAAGCCTGATATTTCTATTTTCTCATAAAGTAAAATATGGGATTAAAGGCAGGACAGACTCACCCTTCCTGGTTTGTGATTGAGAAGGTCACTGATGGTCATAATTGCCTCCTTTTTTATGTGCTGTTGCCCTGCTGAGACATTTCTTGAAACACTGCATACTGTACTCACCCAAGGTTTCTAAAGCTGTCAATGTCAATTGCTTTTGTTCTTACCCTAACACATGTTGTCACATGAGAAACATAAAGCCTTTCTTGTGAAGATAAGGGGAGCTGTTATGGGTGCCTAAAAAGACTTGGAGATTAAGGATACCCTCTATGACAGTCAGGTCATGGCAAGAAGCAGAATGCACCCTAGATGGATCAAATGAAGACACTTGAAAGAAAAATATACTTACACATGAGCAGAGAATAGGGCACCAACAGTGGATGTTAGGGCACTCAGAGACTAGCATCTGAGGGCCGGGGGGAGGGAAGCTGTTATTACCCTTAAATCTGAAGGAACAAGGAGAGTAAATAGTGTTACTGGAGCCCAGTATGAGCTGCACCAGGAAGAAAGGAACCACCCAAGAGGAGCTGTAGGTATGGGGGGTGGCAAATACTGCCAAAGACAGGCATGATATCAGGGAGACGGAGAGGGAGAAAAAGATTTGGTCTCACTCTCTTCCTGTCCCCAGTCTCCTGTTAATGTGCCCCCTGGCCATACCCAACCAGAAATGAGCTGTCAAGGGAGGCCAGGAAGTGCATCCACAGAGGTCAGACTTTGTGGCATGGAGCAGGGCAGAGAAGAGCAGAGAATAGATCTGAGTAGGGTGTGTGTGTGTGTTGCCAGGGAGCAGGGGGTGGCCAGCCAGGATGTTCTGAGAGCCCAACTAGAAAAAGCCACACATGATGGATGCCATCAGCTACTCTGAAGCAACTCTCGTCAGGTAACCAAAGGTTGAGCAGACCCAGGATTCCACTCACAGTGCTTTGGATATTATTCTTGGGAAGCAGAACTGGAATATAATTTCAGTTAAGGAACTCTGATTGAAAATTAATTGCATTGTACCCAATCTGGGAGTTGTAAGAACTCTCAGTCAGAGTGTGGACAGCTGGGGTGAGAAGGCTCGGAGAGCAAGAATTTGGCCATGTGTCTCCAACACTATCCAGGGGAGAAGGTAGGCTCACTATAAATCCCCTTCAAGCCTTCCCCCAAAGGGGAGTGAATGCATTAGACTGTCATAGCTCAGTGATATCTGACATGAAGACCATTCGTTTCCTCTCATGGCTCTGATTCCAGAGTCCCCAGAAGCCTTGTGTTTCGCATTTGACCTCTCATCAAGCTCTGTGCTGATTAGCCCACAAAGGGTTCTGATTCTCTTGACAGCTATAACTCATTGTAAATTAATAAATTGGCATCTAGTGTATCTGATGAACTAGAGCATTCTGAATCAGGGCTTTATATCTCCTCAGTCACCTTCTGCTTCATCTTCAGGGAACAGTCACACCTAGAGTCAATAACTCAGTGTCTGAAGCTCTGATGAGGAGTACCAGATTTTGAAGTGAGGACTTTGCCTTTCTGCACAACCTCGCCAGGCAGCCTCACCAGAACACGTCTTTATTTCACTTTTCCACCTGTAGTGGGAAGCTCACAGTACGTACTCCACCTGCCTTTTCGATGCTTGTTCCTAGGAAAGTTTAGAACCCAAGGTTGTAAGGGGACTGTGAGACTAGCCATTCCATTCCCCTCTATCCCCCGCCCAGATCATTTTTTAGAATAGGAAGGAGCATGATGAGTGGATGAATGCATGCATGAACGGATGCCTGGATGGATACAGTGCATGGATGGAGATATGGCTGCATGGCTGCACAGATGAAGGCGTGGATGCATAGATGTTGCACGGATGTATGGACGGTGCTGTGGCCAGAGCTGCTCTTCAAACACACTCTGTTCTTGTTGTGGCAGAGGCTTGGGTGCCCTGTGCCACTGCTGCAGCCATGTTGTTGTATATTTCCATGCATATTATTAGTGCCCCACCTCGAGCATCTCCTTTTTCTGCTTCAAATCATTCTCCAAAGCTGCAGAAACTCAGCCTAAGTGCAGAGCAAGCAGGAAGTGCAGAGGAGTCAACATCCTCAGGGGTAACCCTCAACCCATGATGGATGAAAATCCATGCTTAAATATTCCAGCCTCCCATCCTTCAAAGGAACAATTCTGAGATACATTCTATATGATTCCTCAGAGGTTCCCCAGCAGGACTGACCTGCCCACAACAGTAACCAACTCAGCATCACGCCCTTTACTGGCTTTTCCTCCTTCCCTGCCTCACTCTCCCCATTCCCTCACTCCTGCTTCCTGGGATCATCTCCCCCCAAATGCTCAACTCCTTGTCTAAGGCTCTGCTTCCAGGAGAAATGAAACACTGGTCAAACTGGTCTATTTCTCTTCCTCTGGAAGGAAGATGCTGGTATTTATTCATGCATATATGCATTCCCCCTTTCCAGATGAGCAAATTAAGGCTGAGAAAGATTAAGGAACTTTCCCAACTTCACAAGACAATAAGTGACATTGCTGAGCTAGGTGGATACCAACCTATAGGACAATCCTTAGTTGTGGGCCTGCAGAATCTCACAGCTGGAAGGACTGAGGACTCAGAATCACCTAGTGCAATGTTTCTCAACCTATTATGACCTTCCCAAAGAGCCTTTTAAGACTTTTCTTTCCTAATTACCCCCATGACATTTTAATACTAAAACTGTATTGCATATCTATCTATGGACTCTCTCTCTCTCTCTGTGTGTGTGTGTGCTTAGCTAGATATTCTTCATAATGTTGACAATTTTAAATAATTTTCAGCAGTTGACATAATTACTGATGAGTTGACTCACTTAGAAGAATGAAATAGTAAAATATAAATTATTTTTATTTATTTCTCAAGGCTTAAGTTACACACAAAAGCACTGAGGATCAAACATAAGCAACACCCACAAGGCAGCTAATGGCAGCCAATAGGCACACATAAACCAGCTGTCATGATGGAACTTTCTCATGCAGCAAGCAATGAAAAGAAAGTCCCCGCATCCCAACCATCTATTCACCATAGCTTTGCAGCACTGATCTTGCATGCATTTTGCGTATCTCCCATGAACTTAACATCAATGCTGTTCATTTAATACCCAAGAAAATCCAATTAGAGAAATAAGTGCTAAGGAATAAGATTTTTTTGCCTGGTATGGTTGCACTTTGGCAGGCTGTAAACTATTGTAATATCTAAGATTTTTTTTGCCTCCACAAGAATCATGTTTCACCCCCTTGGGTGAGCTGAGAATATATGATTTAGTCCAACACCATCATTTTCCAGATTAGAGGGACACTGAAGGCTAAAGGTGCAGTCACATGATGAGACAAAGCCGAATGGAGTGAAAATCAGATCTTCAGACTCCAGGCACAGAGCTCATTTTAAATTACCCAAGAGGCGGAGTGCGGTGGCTCACGCCTGTAATCCCAGCACTTTGGGAGGCCTAGGCAGGCAGATCACCTGAGGTCAGGAGTACAAGACCAGCTTGGCCAACATGGTGAAACCCTGTCTCTACTAAAAATACAAAAACTAGCCAGGCATGGTGGCGGGCGCCTGTAATCCCAGATACTTGGGAGGCTGAGGCAGGAGAATCGCTTGAATCTGGGAGGCAGAGGTTGCAGTGAGCTGAGATTGCGCCACTACACCCCAGCCTGGGTGACAAGAGCAAAACTCCATCTCAAAATAAGTAAATAACCCAATAACCTTGCTCACCAGTCAATATGAATTAGGCCTAGGCTCAGCTAGTCTTGGTGCTTTCCGGCCCTCAATTTTTGTTGGGGAATAAAAAATCTTCATTTCACTGTGGAAGGTATGGTGAGTATTAAGCTGTGTTATGGTGTCTCCCTGACCCCATTTCCACTGGAGCATACAAAAGCAGAGAGCTAATTATATGATAGTAATTACCTGGAAGTTATATGTTTATTGGTTTTCCATTAGTGGATACTATTTTTGAACTCTTCATTGTTATGCTCTAGCGACAGGAGTCACACTGTCTCTACTCCAAATGTCCCCTCCAATCTCATGATTAGCAGGCTTTTTACATGGGGCCATTGCTGGCAGCATGGGACACCCCCAGGGTAGGGAAGGGAGGTTTGACTCAGTCCATACAGGAGGCCCCGGAGGTCTCCACCCATATTCACGGGCACCTCACTTGAAAAGAGCCTTTAATAATAAAGTACTCAACATCTGGTCTAAATGAAGCATATTCTTCTTTGCCCTTGGATACTGAGAATCGTATCCAATAGGAAGGGGCCTCCCCTGTCACCAGATATATTTAGGTATCCTTCATTATGTGCCTTGGTTAATTGTCCCTTTCCTTTTTTTTTCCTTGAGAAGGGGTCTCGTTCTGTCACCCAGGCTGGAGTGCAGTGGTGTGATCTTGGCTTACTGCAACCTCTGCCTCCCGGGTTCAAGCAATTCTTTTGCCTCAGCCTCCCAAGTAACTGGGACTACAGGCGTGTCCCACCATGCCTGGCTAATTTTTGTATTTTTAGTAGAGACGAGGTTTCACCATGTTGGCCAAGCTGGTCTCGAACTCCTGACCTTGTGATCCATCCACCTTGGCCTCCCAAAGTGCTGAGATTACTGGCATGAGCCCCCGCAGCCTGGCCTAATTGCCCCTTTTCTACCAGCTCTTCTTACAACAGAGAGATCCTGAGCCTCGCTTGTAATTATAGTGAGGAAATATTTCTATGAGCTTTTAAAAGGGAAGCCTAAACTGGGTCAAAATGTTGAAGGTGATAGGTCAGGGAGCAAGGGTCAATACTAGCTTTACTCTGATGAGTTGATTGCTAGGGGCTTTGAGTGTCTTTTGCCAAATTTGAGGGCCCTCTCCTAGAATTCCACTATCAGCACCTCATCCTATTGTTATTATTGTTACAACTGAGATTGATAGACATCTGTGGAGGATTTTACAGTCTGCAAAGTGCCTTTTACATGAAGTACATCACTTATCTTCACTGCAAATGCTGAGGGCAAGTTAGATGACTTGGCCCTACTTACTGCACTGTTAAAATGCATCTCTTCACTCCTCCAGAAGGGCCACAGGGCACTTGTTTCCAGTCATATTTACGTTTGTTGTGGGTATAAAGCTAGCTTGGGCTGGGCATGGTGGCTCATGCCTGTAATCCCAGCATTTTGGGAGGCCAAGGCGAGAGGCCAGGAGTTTGAGACCAGCCTGATCCCATCTCTATTTACCAAAAAAAAAAAAAAAAAAAAAAAAAATAGCTAGCTTACAGTACTAGTAGCTCCTGCCTTGTTCATAGGAGGATCTCAGCACCTAGCAAAATGCCCAACACGTAGAATACAGGAAATGTTTATTGAGAGAAAGAATGCATGCATCTAGCCTAGGAGTTTTTTTCCTTTTTATTTTTTATTTCAGTAGCACTTGGGGTACAAGAGGTTTTTGGTTACATGGATGAATTGCATAGTGGTGAAATCTGAGATTTTAGTAGCATAGGAATTCAAGTGACTATTGCTCATTTATAGGCCCTCTCCCTGTTCAGTACATTCTCACATCCATGCCTTTGCAGATTCCACGTACTTGAAACTCCCTCTAAAAATGTCCATCAGCTTTGGCGTGTATGCTACTAATTTAGAGACCCTTCCGGGGCAAGTGACCCACAGTGATCCTTTCTTTTCTGAAATCCTTCAGCCCTCCTCACCCAAATCATCAGTGCCACTCAGCCTTGACATCAGATTGGAACCAATTAATTACCTGCTCAACTACCTCATGTAAGAAACAGGTCTAAAGATGTAAACAGCCTTGCCCAGTGAGTCAGTGGCAGGCAGGGTCAGACCCAGAATCCAGGTCTTTTATTAGCTGCCCAGTGTACTTCCCATTACATCAAGAACAGGAAATAGGTTTCACCATGACTATCACCTTTGATCAAGCTGTGGTGGCCGCCCAGAGTGATAGACTGAGAATGCCTGTGAGAGAGCAGCCCAGGATGGTGGGAAAGAGTGCTGCGATCGCTTGATCATGTCTGCCAGGCTGTGGAAATGAAGAGTTTAGTGTGGAGAGTGGCTCACATTGCAAAAGTTGGGACCCCCATTTAATCTGACCTGAATCCTCCACTGTAAGGATGTTGTTGGCTGTCCCTTCACCCTCCCAACTCCAAGAGAATTGATTCAGGGCAACTCCCTTTTGCTCACATTAAAAAGAAATAAGCTTTTTTTTCTTCTCAGACAGAGTCTCGCTCTGTCACCCAGGCTGGAGTGCGGTGGTGTGATCTTGGCTCAGTGCAACCTCTGTCCCCCGGGTTCAAGCAATTCTCCTGCCTCAGCCTCCCAAGTAACTGGGATTACAGGCACATGCCACCAGGCCTGACTAATTTTTGTATTTTTAGTAGAGATGGGGTTTCACCATGTTGGCCAGGCTGGTCTCGAACTCCTGACCTCAAGTGATCTGCTCGCCTCAGCCTCCTAAAATGCTGGGATTACAAGCGTAAGCCACCACACCTGGCCAGAAAGCATAATCTGAAGGTCAGTCCTGGGGTTAGGTCAGAACTTCCCTCTTACCCTGCTTGGAGTTAAGGATATAGTGCTTGTTACTTGTCCCCCAACTCCAGAGTCAGCTTCAAAGATTTGACTGTGTATTTGTACAATTAGAAGAGTAATCTCTAGGAAACAAGCAGCTCAGTAATGAAATGTTACAATCCCAGCAGGGCCAAGCAAGCCTATTGTGGTGCGTTCAAGGCAGAAGGAGGCTTAAGGAAAGGATCAAGCACATTGCTGCTAAGAATGTGCAATACCAACTCCACTGAGAGAGAAGCACGTTTGCAAACTAGGGGACAATTAGATGTTTTCCTTCTTTGTGGATTTGGAAGAGTGGTTGCAAACACAGATGCCTCTAAGGGCAACACAGATAATATAAATAAGTGAATCAGCCTGGGTGTAGAGCAGCAGGGAGCAGTGGGGACTGTGGCTGAGAGTGCCTGTCCTACCTAAAGGATTTCCAATTCTCAGGTATTTTTAAAAACGTAGTAATGGCCAGCCAGACGCGGTAGCTCACACCTGTAATCCCAGCACTTTGGGAGGCCGAGATAGGCGGATCATGACGTCAGGAGATTGAGACCATCCCGGCTAACACGGTGAAACCCCGTCTCTACTAAAAATACAAAAAAATTAGCCGGGCGTGGTGGCGGGCACCTGTAGTCCCAGCTACTCAGGAGGCTGAGGCAGGAGAATGGCATGAACCCAGGAGGTGGAGCTTGCAGTGAGCCGAGATCACGCCACTGCACTCCAGCCTGGGCGACAGAGCAAGACTTAGTCTCAAAAAAAACAAAAACAAAACCAAAAACAAAAAAAAAAACTCATAACACTGGCCAAATAGAAGATGTTTGCAGGCTTCGTTTGGTTTTAGGACTTTAGACTGAAAACATTACAGATATGTGTGTATCCAATCTATCTAATTTATCCATTACTTAATGGCAAAAACTGAAATTACTTTTGCACCAACCTAATAAAAGTTATGCACTGCTGGCCAGGCGTGGTGGCTCACACCTGTAATCCCAGCACTTTGGGAGGCCGAGGCAAGCAGATCACTTGAGGTCAGGAGTTCAAGACTAGCCTGGCCAACATGATGAAACCCTGTCCCTACTAAAAATACAAAAATTAGCCAGGTGTGCTGGCACACACCTGTAATCGCAGCTACTTGGGAGGCTGAGGCAGGAGAATCACTTGAACTCGGGAGGCGGCGCTTGCAGTGAGCTGTGATCGTGTCACTACACTCCAGACTGGGTGACAGAGCAAGACTCCATCTCAAAGTGAAATAAAATAAAAGTTATGCCCTGGTTAATCAGAAAAATAAAGAAGCATACCTGATCCTCTGGATGGTAGTTCTGTTTTATGGAACAGTGTGCCTCTGCTTACTGTGATCAGTCCTGCTGACCCTGGATATCATCCCAGACTCAATAACTCAGACTTAAAGAATGGTATTGAGGAGAAGGAGATGCTTTGGGGTAAGATCAAGCCCTAGACTTTGAAGGTGAGATTTCCTGAAAAGTGGGAGAAGATTTGCAAGCCAGAGTAAAAAGACGTGCAAGTCAGATCTGTAAGGCAGAAGCACAAAGGAGGAAGCTTTCTCAGAGAAGCCTGAGGCTGGGGCACAGGATTAGAGACTGGTAGGGCCCCAGGTAGGACTGAGTTGTGCAACATGGCAGCCCTGGGGAGGGTTTAACTTATTGATGTGCTCCGTCAAACTATGAAAAATTATATAGCATGTAAGCTTAAAATGTTTCCCACTACTACACAGAGATTCCCCTAGATATCTTATCCTCCTAGTTTCGCCTCATATGGCATTGCTGTGGAGATAAAGAGGTCGGGCAGAGAAGGAGAGTGGCCTCTCCCTCCTGTGAGAAAAGGCACTTGCTCTCAACAGTATCAGGAGTGAGGACTCAGGTGGTCCTCACAAGCCATCAGGGGGAGCATGTGGTGTTGAAGAGACCCTGCCGTTCAAACCTCCTTGCTGGTGGTGACACTGAGGGACTGGAACCCCTTAAGGGGAAGCAGCTGAGGTTTGGGCCAGCTCAGGTGAAGCAGGCTGGCTGCCCTCTGCCCTAATCCTCTGAAGGATCTGGAGGTAAGAAATGCTCTGACTCTCTCACAGGAGGGCTGGAAGACCCAGTTCAGTGGGAACTGTAAAATGCTTGGGAAAACAGAGACCCGTATTAATGCAAAATATTATTATGAACCCTCCCTCCCCACATACTTTTCAACCTCATGAGGTGTTGTCTTTAAGGCCCAGTCTGGTTTAAATTATAAGATGAATAAACTCACCTGACCTGACAAGCAAATGTTCTGCTGGACCCACGGAGCCTTGGAAAGAGCAGCCTTTGCTTCTCCGCCCGTTTAGGAGGAGCAACCCTGTGGGCCTGTGGGAAATGCATGGACTGGGTGTCTGGCAGGTCTGGGTTTGAAGCTCAGCTTCATGAGCAGTGGGCCTTGGCCTTGCTGCGCCTCATTTTCCCTCCTCACAGGGCTGTCTTGAGGCTGGGTGGAGTAGTCCTTTGGAAGCCCTGAAGGTTTGACCATTCTAAAGCAGTGTTTCAGGTGAATTTATACATTGATGGGAAGGAAAGAAAGTCTGTTGGATTTTTAGATGATGCTTATGCTTTGGATACAATCAAGCTATTTCCCCAAGGGCCAGACCAGGGACAAATGAGCTGTATCCCTAGTAAGCTAGCTTTCTTTTAATATGAGGATGTATTATTTGCCACAAAGGACAAATGTGAAACTACCTCTTGATCAGTCACAGACTGTGGGCCTCTTGGGAGTCTGGGAGGTCACAGGTCAAGGCCTAGAGAAATGGTTGTGTCCTAGGATTAGGGACAGTGGAACTGCTTTCTCTCCTGAGGCCTCTTGGGTGTGGTCATGGGGTGCTGCTGATGTCTGCAGCCCTCTGGGCACTCTCTCAAAGCTGCCCTGTAGCTGGAACATCTGTCTGCATCCCTACTCAGTGCAGAGGCAGTGAAATGGCAGCAAACAATTCCCTTCTATTTCCTGGTGGCTTGTTCTCTGGGACACGGAGAAGAGCATGGTGACTGCCAGGTTTCAGGCCTACCTAGCAGGGCAATGAGAGCTCCTGGGCACCTGAGGATTCAGAACCACTTCTTTCTTTCTTTTTAATTTTTTTTTTTTTTTTTTTTTGAGGCGAAGTCTTGCTCTGTCGCCAGGCTAGAGGGCAGTGGTGCGATTTTGGCTCACTGCAACCTCCGTCTCCCAGGTTCAAGCAATTCTCCTGCCTCAGCCTCCTGAGTAGTTGGGATTACAGGTACACACAACCATGCCCAGCTAATTTTTGTATTTTTAGTAGAGATGGGGTTTCACCGTGTTGGCCGGGATTGTCTCGATCTCTTGACCTCATGATCCACCTGCCTCGGCCTCCCAAAGTGCTGGGATTACAGGCATGAGCCACCGCGCCTGGCCCAGAACCACTTTTTAATTGAAGAGAACATCTTCCTTCTCTTTGTCTACGGGATAAAGTCCTATACCTGTAACCAAGGCCATACCCAAGGGTCCCCCAAATAGCTCAACTCAACTGGCTGATGCTCATGGGTAGCCATGACCCCTCCAGCCCATTGCCCAGCCTGTCACACACTTCCTGCCTTTACACATGCCACTCCCTCACTTCCTATTTCTACCAGATGAACACCTGCCTGTTTATCAGTGTCTCTGAGAAAACATCCCCCTTTCCCCGCAAGACCAAGAGCAAGGCTCTGCCTTCATTGCATCCTTAGCCCTCCAATCTAGCTGATCTACTCTCACATCACTCCCCTGACCAGCGTGTAGAAGCAATCCACACAGAAGCAGGCTTGGCATGAAGTGTGGTCCTGGGGCCCCTGTTGGGCCATCTTAACCCATTGGTTGCTTGATCATGAGGTGGGGCCCAAAGAAGTGACAGGGCTGCTGGGACTGAGGGAATTACTCAGGCAATTGATGCTGACTCTACCTTTTTGTGATCAATCTGGTCTCCTTGGTTCCAGGATTTGGAGCTCTGTGCTCCAGCAATGCAAGCTGCCTCTGCACCATTTGTCTTGTCCTCCTGCCCTAGGACTTTCCTTCTGCCTTTGACTTTAATTTTCTGCATGGATCCTGGACATGGTTCAAACTTCTGGTTCTAGTGGCCCAACTCTCTATGAAGAGGAATTCCCTGTCTCAGCCCCAGAATCTCAGGTTTTCACCCAGCTTGCTATCCTCAAGAGATAAGTCAGACTCTTTCCTCTCTGCATCCCATCTTTTTGTTGTATAACTTATTTTGGGTTTTGCTTGTTTGTTTTTTGAGACAGGGTCTCGCTGTGTTGCCCATGCTGGGGTACAGTAGCAAGATCACAGCTCACTGTAGGTTCGATTCTCTGGGCTTCAGTAATCCTGCCTTAGCCTTCCCAGTAGCTGGGACCGCAGGTGTGTGCCACCATACTCGGCTAATGTATTTTTATTTTTTGTAGAGGCAAGGTCTCACTATGTTGCCCAGGCTGGTCTTGAACTCCTGGGCTCAAGTGATCCACCTGCCTTGGCCTCCCAAAGGGCTGGGATTATAGGCATGAGTCATCATGCCTGACCTAACTTATCATTTTGTCTTCTATTTGTTTTCATGACTAAGCCCCTCCCTGGACTGTGAGCTATTTAAGGGCAGAGTGGGTGTCATAACATATTTCATAAATTAATGCATGGATCAATTATGATCAGTGTCTGTAGCATTACAATCACTTGTAATGCTACAGATGGTATTATAGCCCTATGAATTACATAGAAAATCATTTTTATCATCCATGACTTCCATTTCAAGTCTCCCAAGAGGGAGGAAAAAGAATCTCTGCCTGTCTGGCCCCACGTGGAGTCCAGGGAATATTATAGTTCTTTTCCTTGTATTTTTCTAACGCCACTACCTTTTGGGGGGCTTATCCACCTTAGTACCTACTAAGTTCAAATTTGGACTAAGTCTGTAGCTCAGTTGTGCATTTTGAACTTCATCTTAAATTGGTCAGGGCCCATTGCTACTGCTTCACATTTCATCCGTCGTGTTTTCTCTTTTATTGCTTCTATAGGTTGTGAGTTAGGATAATAAAGTCAAGATAAAATTGCTCCAAGCCATTTGCAGCTCTGGGAAGCTGGCACAGGGCTGCCAGGAGCTGGCTGGGTGCCACCAAGAGGAAAAAATATTCTTCCGTGTTGCCAGCCTTATCAGGACTCCTCACAGTTTCTTGCCAAAATTTTAGGAAAACGATGATCTACTCCCCTGCAGCTATTCTGTATGTTTCTATAGGTGGGGAGTCTTTCAACAAGGATTTTCACTAAAAATACCTCTCATGTTTTTCCCCTGGATTAAGACTGTAACTTGAGCTCCATATTGTGAAATACTGACATTGAGATATTAATCACTGTGCATAGTTGAGGCATCATTGTCATCATCATCAGCCACTCACACTAACTGAAAGTTTATAAGCTATGGAATCCCACTCAGGACGTACTCATGAAAGAATAATTGGAGATTATTTTTTAACTGTGAAAAATGTTCTTTTGGAGGAATGAGGAGTTGGGAAAATAGGAACAGATTATAGAAAGCTGGTAGGAAATCGCAATTCTTATTCTTTTATTTTCTTTCTGTTTGTTTTTCCAAGATAAGGGGTCTCCTTATGGTGCCCATGCTGGCCTTGAACTGGGCTCAAGTGATCCTCCCACCTCAGCCTGCCAAAGTGCTGGGATTATAGGCATGAGCCACTCTGCCTAGCCTAAAATTTTCAATTTTTTTATGGAGGTGTGGTCTTACTATGTTGTCCAGGCTGTTCTTGAACTCCTCCCTCCTCGGCCTCCCAAAGTGTTGGGATTACAAGCATGGGCCACTGTGCCCAGCCCACACAACTCTATTCTTTTAAATATTTGCTCTACATCTGTTTGATGCCACAACATTGACTCAATTCCAACAATTCAATTTATTTATATGGGTGTGGCTTTTTTTTTCTTATTCGATGGGGGAGTTTGTCTATCTGGGATAGACAGACAAGCCAAATTTCAAATTCTTGTTTAAGTGTTGAGAAGATATGGCCATAAGCATGTCTTTACTCAGTCAATCAATTGAACTTCAATCAACAGTGCCTACTGAGCACTAACTATGTGCATGCCCAGTCCTGTGTTTGGAAGGGTACAGAGAATAAGGTACCATTTCTCCCTTTTCTTTATTAATTTATAGTCTAGTCAGAATTTATAGACTAGTCAGGCAGTCCTGGGCTCAAATCCCAATGCTATAACTTAGCAGCAAAGTGGAATTTTGGCAAATGATCTAATATCTCTGCACTTCTGTCTCCTCCTCTGTCAAATGGGGTGATGATAACACCTAATTCACAGGGCTGCTGTAGGAATCAAGGGAGATTGTGGGTGTATTCTGTGGGGTGTATCTATAAGTATTGGCTTTCTTCCCCTTCCCTTAGCCTTTAGCTTGGGGTAACCTCAGTGGAGAGGATTCCTAGAAGCCCTGTGTGAAAGCCGCCTTCTTAAGGCTAAGGGCAATTACCTCCATGGCCATGTGAAAATGGGCCCATAGTGGCTGGCTTTAAGTGAAGGCTGCAAACTGGCTGCCCACTGGCCAAAGCCAGAGTTAGACACTTCCAATTAGTCCTATATGATGTTAAAAAATAATAATAATAATCTGCTGGGCACAGTGGCTCATGCCTGTAATACCAGCACTTTGGGATGCTGAGCTGGGGGGATTACTTAAAGTCAGGAGTTTC
This sequence comes from Pan troglodytes, assembly GCF_028858775.2. Taxonomy (NCBI): domain Eukaryota; kingdom Metazoa; phylum Chordata; class Mammalia; order Primates; family Hominidae; genus Pan; species Pan troglodytes. Next base: position 59,995,615 of record NC_072414.2, read on the forward strand.
AGACCAGCCTGATTAATGTGGTGAAACCTCGTCTCCACTAAAAACACAAAAATTAGCAGGGCATGGTGGTGCACGCCTGTAATCCCAGTTACTCGGAAGGCTGAGGCAGGAGAATCGCCTGAATCTGGGAGGTGGAGGTTGCAGTGAGCCAAGATCTCGCCACTGCACTCCAGCCTGGATGACTGAGTGAGACTCCATCTCAAGAAAAAGAAAAAGAAATCTGTTGAGAGCATTTAAATATCAAAAGCTATTCATTAAAACCCCAATTTGGGGATTCTCTTGAAAATCGGAAGATTCTGGCTTTTGACATTTGGATGGAGCTGACCACAAGCTACTTTCTTTGGATGGGTCAAGCACTCTCCAGAGTGCTTGTGACTTCTCACAGGGAGATCAGATGTGGTAAAAGGACACCATTAGTTCAGATCTAGCCAAAGTTCAAAGCTTAAGAAAAAGAACCAAGCCAAGAATGATGAGCCAGGGCAGCCCTGATAGGACCCACCAGAAGAGTAAAGGGTTAGTTCATTTAACAAATATTATTGAGCACCTTGATGTGCAAGTCACTGCATTGGGTGCAAGTGGGAAAGAGAAAGAACATGTGTTGAGAGCCTACTATGTGTCAGGCTCTGACATGAGCTCATCTAATCCATCAACTTCATGAGGTAGGTATTAAGTTTTTTTTTTTCTTTTTGTAAATGAGAAAGTAGGATTAAGTGGTTAAATGGATCAGCTGCTAAGTGCTGGAGTCAGGATCCCTGTACTCTGAGGGCCTAGGTTTGTCCTCTATACCTCAAGCCTGCGAGAGCAGGATGGAATGCGTCATATGTTCCTCTGTACTGTTCCATGTGCAAACTGGGCACATGACTGTGGATTGTGTGAATTTTCTGGTGAACGATAGGACGGTTTTTCCTCTGGCTCCTGCTCTCAAGAAGATTCTAGAAGCAAAGGAGACGATGATCGCCAGACAATGACCAACCAAAGGCTGTGGGGCTCAAGGCTCTGGGAGGAGGCAGCGTGTGAACTGGGCCTTAAAAGTCAGGAAGTTTTTGATAGGCGGAGGAGGCAGGAAAGGATATGCAAGGCATGGGGACAGCCCCAGCAGAGACATGAGGAGTAATCTGGAGTATGTGGGGCACAAGGTGGTGCATGGATGGGGCCCAAAAGTCAGGATGCAGTCAGGTCCTGGATGACCCTGGTGCAGCTAAACAATCCAGACTTCCTCCATGTGCTTCCTGGGGCCATTCCTCAGGCCCATCCTTTTCTCTGTCCCTCTTGTCCACCGGATCCTTCTGCTCCCTGCAATGGCTTCTGGAGCACAAGAGAGATGAGGGAACTCAAGCAAATGTATAAATGATTGAAGGTATTGAGAGCTCATGATATCTAATAGGGATCTGTTTTAAAGAACTAAATAATATCATTATATAAAGCTGACCATCTCATACGAAATGACTCTGAAATGTTACCCCTGGATATATATTCCAGTCTAGAGAAACTCATGCTCAAAACTAATTATGGCAGCATGATTTGTAATAGCCAAAAAGTAAAAACAACCCGAATGCCCAACAATAGGAAACTGGATAAATAAATGGAGTATTGTCATAGAATGGAATGCTTAACAGCTGTGAAGATAAATGGATTCCAGTTACAGCAGTGGTTCTCAAACAGGGGTGATTTTATCCTCCACCCGGGGGACATTTGGCAGTGTCTGGAGACATTTTCAGTTGTTACAACTGGAGGGATGTTACTAGCACCTAATGAGTAAAGGCCAGGGATGCTGTTAAACATCCTACAATGTACTGCACAGCCCCTCATAACAAACGATTATCCAGCCCAAAATGTCATAGCATCCAGGTTAAGAAACCTTGAGTTACAGTCATTAAAATGGATGACCCTCATAATGTTGAGCACAGAAAGCAAGTTGCAGAAGAATATATATACAGTATAATACTATTTTTTAAAATTCAAAAGTAAGCAAAAAAGAAAGAATACATTGTTTAGGAATTACACATATACAGTAAAATTATGCTGTGATTTCAGAATCCACATTGCAACTAACCTTTAAGAAAGTATCACTTAATGAGTTTTAGTGTGATATCAAAGAGGAATATCCACAATTATTTGAAAAAGCTGTTAAAATACTCCTCCTTGTCCCTCTACAGATCTGTGTGAGGCTGGATTGTCTTCATGTACCTCAATCAAAACAATATAGGGTTGCAACAGATTGAATGCAGAAGCAGATAGGAGAATTCAGCTATCTTCTGTTAGCCAAACATTGAAGATATTTGCAAAAATCTAAAACAATGCCACTCTTCTATTTTTTTGTGGAAAATATAGTTATTTTCCATAAAATATGTTATTTATGTTCAACATGTGATGAGTTTGTTGTTTTTAGAAGAATAAATAATAAATGTTCTGTTTTAATTGCTGATACTGTAAATGTTGACAGATATAGCCCACGTAAACAAAGTTTCTAGGATCCTCAATAAATTTTAAGAGTTTAAAAGGATCCTGAGACCAAAATTTTCAGAACAGTTGCCCTAGTCTAAGACAGATCTGTTTCCTTTATCTCCTTTCCCATTTTGTTCTCTGGAAGAGTTCCATTTATTGAGCGCCATATTGAGTTTGCTTTCCATTAATAATACCTCAGTTATGGCTCATTTGTAAGTAACATGAAACAGTTATGAAATTCACATGGCTTGGTACCTCAGCCTTTGACTCCTGGGCTCTACCTCCAGTAAATAACTAAAAAGATTTTTTCCAAATTTATTTTCTTCCTCCTCCTTTCTTTGTATTTTTTTGTCATTTCATAAACATCATAGAACACCCTTTAATAATAGATAAAATTAGTTAATTTTAATCAAATATTTACCTTGCCAAGACACTGTACTTTATATGAGTTATGTCATTTAAGCCCTCAAAAACCACATGAGGCAGATATTATTTCCACTATTTTTTTTTTAAGAGACATAATCTTGCTCTGTCACCCAAGGCTGGAATACGGTGGCGTAATCATAGCTCGCTGCAGCCTTGAACTCCAGGGCCCAAACAATCCTCCTGTCCCAGCCTTTTGAGTAGCTAGAGCTACAGGCATGCACCAGCATGCCCGGCTAATTTTTAACATTTTTTGGTAGAGGCAAGGTCCCGCTATATTGACCAAGCTGGTCTCAAACTCCTGGCCTCAAGCATTGCTCTCACCTCAGCTTTCCAAAATGCTAGGATTACAGGCATGAGCCACCACGCCCAGCATTTATTCTCATTTTACAAGTGAAAAACTGAAAGTTAAATGAGTGAATTGACTTGCTCAAGGTTGTGCAGGTAGCAGTGATGGAATCAAGACGTGGCCCCAGGCATAGTGGACTGCAGACCTGGCGGATTTAGCCCCTATCCCGCAATCATGATCATGCTTGAGAGGGATGTGAATACGTTCATAAGATATATTCACTGTTGTCAAGGAGCTTATAGTCTAGCAGCAAGGATTAAACAATTTTGCAAACATTTGGTAATTTAAAATTCATTTTTTATCCTGTCTTCTTCAATAAGAACAAATTTTTAATGAAACTGATCAGTACCAAAGGGAAAAACACATTTTTAAGAGCTTTAGTGATTTGTATTCACTAGGAGAATACTGTCTGATTCTCCCAAGGATTTGAGAATATTATCAATCATTCACTAAGGGTTGAGCAGAGCATTGGAGGAAAAAAAAAAAAACACAAAAATAGGCTTAGTACTCCAAGAGCCTATGGGTAGGAGGTGGTGAAGCTCACAAATAGCTACAATATTAGGGAGAATGAGGCGAATTCAATACAAGAGGCATACCGTCTTTACCAGATGGATAGAACACATCTGAATGCGGCAACTAGGAAAGGCTTCTCAGAAGAGGTGGTGTCTGAACGGTGGGCTGGATTGGGGCAGAAAGAGATGGTAGGAGATGGGAAATCTAGGTGGGCAGAAGGATATGTTCAATTTCCTAAGCTTGGCCTCTCTGGAAGCAGACCATGAGAAAGAGTTTATTAGGGATCAACAGCCATGAAAGGAAGGAGAGAAAGGAGGATGAACAAAGGAAGAAGTAAAATTGCAGTCCAGGCTTGATAAAGCCTGCCAACCAGGTGGGGAACTCTGTGGGAAGTAGTGCCTGGCAGAGTTGTTCCAGATCAGGTTAAAATGGTCAGGCCCTGATATAGTTTGGATATGTGTCCCCTCTAAATTTCATGCTAAATTGTAATCCCCAGTGTTGGAGGTGGGGCTTGGTGGGAAGTGATTGGATGATGGGGGTGGATTTCCCTGGAATGGTTTAGTACCATCCATTTGGTGCTGTCCTCATGGCGGTGAATGAGGTTTCTGTTGTTGTTTTTTCTTTTTGGTTTTTTGTTCTTTTGTTTTTTTGTTTTTTTTGAGACGGAGTCTTGCTCTGTTGCCCAGGCTGGAGTGCAGTGGCACAATCTCAGCTCACTGCAAGCTCTGCTTCCCGGGTTTACACCATTCTCCTGCCTCAGCCTCCCGAGTAGCTATGCCCACCACCACGCCTGGCTAGTTTTTTGTATTTTTATTTTTATTTATTTATTTTATTTTTTAAAATTTTTTGGTATTTTTAGTAGAGACAGGGTTTCACCATGTTAGCCAGGATGGTCTCGATCTCCTGACCTTGTGATCCGCCTGCCTCGGCCTCCCAAAGTCCTGGGATTACAGGTGTGAGCCCCCATGCCTGGCCAACAGTGAGTGAGTTCTTACAAGATCTGGTTGTTTAAAAGTGTGTGCCACCTTCCTCCCCAACTCTCTCTTGTTCCTGCTCTGCCGTGTGACATGCCTCCTCCTGTTTTGTCTTCTGCCATGAGTAAAAGCTCTTTGAGGCCTTCCCAGAAGCTGAGAAGCTGCTGGCATCGTGCTTCCTGTATAGCCTGCAGAAGCATGAGCTGATGAAACTTCTTTTCTTTATAAGTTACCCAGTATCAGGTATTTCTTTATAGCAATGCAAGAATGGCCTAACACAGAATATTGATACTAAGGAGTAAGGTATTGCTATAAAGATACTTGAAAATGTAGAAGCAACTTTGGAACTGGGTATCAGGCAGAAGTTGGAAGAGTTTGGAGGGCTCAGAAGAAGACAGGAAGATGAAGGAAAATGAGGAACTTATTGGGAACAGGAGCAAAGGTCACCCTTGTTATGCCTCAGCAAACAGATTGGCTGCATTCTATTCATGGCCTAGGGATCTGTGGAAGTTTGAGCTTCAGAGTGATGATTTAGGGTACCTGGTGGAAGAAATTTCTAAGCAACAAAGTGTTCAATATGTGGCACGGCTGCTTCTAACAACCTGTACTCAGATGCAGGAACAAAGAAATGACTTAAAGTTGGAATATATATATATATATTTTAAAGGGAAGCAGAGCATAAAAGTTTGGAAAATTTCTAGCCTGGCCATGTGGCAAAGTAAGAAAAAGCTCTTTTAGGGGAGGAGTTCAAGCAGGCTGTGGAACTACTTGCTAGAGATATTTGCCTAACTAAAAGGGAGTCAAGAGCTAATATCCAAGAAAATGGGGAAAAGGCCTCAAAGGCATTTCAGAGATCTTCATGGCAGCCCCTCCTATTACAGGCCCAGAGACCTAGGAAGGAAGAATGCTTTCATGGACTAGGCCCAGGGCCCCTCTGTCCTGCACAGCCTTGGAACACTGTTCCCCACCTTCAGCTCCAGCCATGGCTCAAAGGGGCCCAGGTACAGCTCAGGCTACCACTTTGAATAATGCAAGCTGTAAGCCTTGGTGGCTTCCACGTGGTGTTAAGCCTGCAGTTGAACAGAGTGTGAGAGTGGTGGAGGCTTGGTGGCCTCTGCCTAGATTTCAGAGGATGTATGGAAAAGCTTGGGCCTCCAGGAAGCAGCCTATTGCAGGAGTGGAGCCCTCACAGAGAACCTCTTCTAGGGCAGTGTCAAGAGGAAATATAGGATTGGAGGCCCCACACAAAGTCCCTGCTAGGGCACTGACTAGTGGAACTGTGGGAAGAGGGCCACAGTCTTCTAGACCCCAGAATGATAGATCCACCCACAGCTTGCACTCTCAGCTTGGAAAAGCCACAGGCACTCAACTCTAGCCCATGAGAGCAGCCTCGGGGCTGAACCCTGCAAAGCCACAGGGACAGAGTTGCCCAAGGCCTTGGGGGCCTACCCCTCATATCAGTGTGCCCTGTATGTAGTACATAGAGTCAAAAGAGATGAGTTTGGAGCTTTAAGATTTAATGACTGCCCTTCTGTGTTCTGGACTTGTGTAGGGCCTGTAGCCCTTTTCTTTTGACTGATTTCTCCCCTTTGGAGTGGGAATGTGTTGCGGGAAGTCAGGGACCCCAAACGGAGGGACTGGCTGAAGCCATGGCAGAAGAACGTGGATTGTGAAGATTTCATAGACATTTATTAGTTCCCCAAATTAATACTTTTATAATTTCTTATGCCTGTCTTTACTGCAATCTCTAAACATAAATTGTAAAGATTTCATGGACACTTATCACTTCCCCAATCAATACCCTTGTGATTTCCTATGCCTCTCTTTACTTTAATCTCTTAATCCTGTCAGCTGAGGAAGATGTATGTCGCCCCAGGACCATGTGATAATTGCATTAACTGCACAAATTGTATAGCATGTGTGTTTGAGCAATATGAAATCTGGGCACCTTGAAAAAAGAACACGATAACAGCAATTGTTCAGGGAATAAGAGAGATAAACTTAAACTCTGACCACCAGTGAGCCGGGCGGAACAGAGCCATATTTCTTTTCTTTCAAAAGCAAATGGGAGAAATATTGCTGAATTCTTTTTCTCAGCAAGGAACATCCCTGAGAAAGAATGCGCACCTTGGGGTAGGCCTATGAACGGCCCCCTTGGGCGTAGCCATCTCTTATGGTCGAGACTGCAGGGGTGAAATAGACCCGTCTGCCATAGTGCTCCCAGGCTTATTAGGAAGAGGAAATTCCTGCCTAATAAATTTTGGTCAGACCGGTTGCTCTCAAAACCTTGTCTCCTGATGTTATCAATGACAATGGTGCCCGAAACTTCATTAGCAATTTTAATTTTGCCTCGGTCCTGTGGTCCTGTGATCTCACCCTGCCTCCACTTGCCTTGTGATATTCTATTACCTTGTAAAGTACTTGATGTCTGTGACCCACACCTATTCGCACACTCTCTCCCTTTTTGAAAATCCCTAATGAAAACTTGCTGGTTTTTGCAGTTTGTGGGGCATCACAGAACCTACCGACATGTGATGTCTCCCCTGGATGTCCAGCTTTAAAATTTCTCTCTTTTGTACTCTGTCCCTTTATTTCTCAAGCTGGCTGACGTTTAAGGAAAATAGAAAAGAACCTATGTGAATATCGGGGCAGATTCCCCGATAGGAATGTTTACCCAATGCCTATATCCCCATTGTATCTTAGAAGTAAATAACTTGTTTTTTTTATTTTACTGGCTCATAGGTAGAAGGGACTTGCCTTGTCTCAGATGAGACTTTGGACTTTGGACTTTTGAGTTAATGCTGGAATGAGTTAAGACTTTGGGGGACTGTTGGGAAGGCATGACTGTATTTTACAATGTGAAAACAACATGAGATTTGAGGGGCCAGAGGTGGAGTGATATAATTTGAATATGTGTCCCTCTAAATTTCATATCAAACTGTAATCCCTAAGGTTGATGGTGGGCCTGATGGGCAGTGGTTGGATCACGAGGCCAGATTTCTCTTAAATGATTAACACCATCCCCTTGGTGCCGTCCTTCAGACAGTGAGTTCTCATGAGATCTGGTTGTTTAAAAGTGTGTGGCACCTTCTTCCCGACTCTGTCTCTTGCTCCTGCTCTGGCATGTGAGGGTGCCTGCTCCCACTTCACCTTCCACCCTAAGTAAAAGCTCCTTGAGGCCTCCCCAGAAATGGAGCAGATGCTGACATCATTCTTCCTGTACAGCCTACAGAACTGTGAACCTACTAAATCCAGCCAAACCATATCAGTTACCCAGTCTCAGGTATTTCTTGATAGCAATGCAAGTATGGCCTAACACAGGCTCTTACCCCCATCTCACTCAGTTTAACCATAGGGCAGCTATAAGCCGCCACAGGGCATGCCCACAGTTGAGGTGACTCTCTGCAGCTGAGGCAAGGACTCTGCTTTGGGAAGAATAACCCTGTGGCAGCTTGTAGGAGAGATTTGAGGCCAAAGGTGTGTAGGTTTATCCTTGTTTTTTGTTTGTTTGGTTTTTTTGTTTGTTTGTTTGTTTGTTTGTTTGTTTTTGTCTAGCTCCTCTTCTCTAAGAATGGCCCTACCTCTTCCACATGGCAATGATGCTCATACAGGGGTAGGGGACTGACACAACTGGGCAAGTCAGAGTTCCTTGCATGGGGATTTGTAATTGAGCCAAGGAGATTTCAGCCCCTATCAGGTCTGGTCTCTTGAATGCAGATGTAAAACTTTATGGAGTAATGGCCATGTTCTCTACCATGGGGTCTGAGTAACAGGAGAAAGAGGTACAGACTGAAATCACTGAGGACACAGAGAGATGCACCAAAAGAGCTGGAGTGACTTTCTTGTCCTTGACTCCAGCATTTTTTTTTGAAGTTTCATAGGTCATCCCTGAAATCTTTCAAAAAATCTTTCTGGCCAGGCTTTTTTCTTTTTCTTTCTCTCTTTTAAAAAAATGTGTCCATTTCCATTACTGGCTTCTGTTTCCAAAAAGGTCCTGATTGAGAGATTAGTTGGGAACTATCAGACTAAGAAATGCCAGGTGCCTTAACATAGGGGCCAGCAATGGGAATGGAAGGAGGATTGATTTGAGAAGTATTTAGTTTAGCAGCAAATTGAATATGGAGGGAGCAAAAAAGAGAAAAGAGGAAGAGCTTTGGTGCCTTGTGAATGTGAGGATGGCAGTCCTAGAAACTGAAAGAGGGAAGTCCAGAAGAAGAGCTGGTTTGGAAGTGGGGCGGGGCATGGTGATTTCAGAGTAGCTTCTGCTGGTGGGTGCTCCGCAAGTCCCTGGCATCACTCCAGCCTTCCTCCTGTCTGAATACAATGCTTCTTCTTTTTTTTTTTTTTTTTTTTTTTGAGATGGAGTTTCACTCTTGTTGCCCAGGCTGGAGTGCAGTGGTGCAATCTTGGCTCACCGCAACCTCTGCCTCCTGGGTTCAAGCGATTCTCCTGCCTCAGCCTCCTGAGTAGCTGGGATTACAGGCATGCGCCACTGCACTGGGCTAATTTTTAAATACAATGCCTCTAAACAACCTCCCTACCTCCAATAGACTCTATACTGAATCCCAAACTTTCATAACTCCATTCTGGTATACCCAATCATCTAGCCCAAGGAAGGATCTTATAACCCTTACAGTCTGAGGGAATTGAAGACAATTCTTTCCATTCATGTATTTAATCATTTATTCCATAACATTCAACAAACATTTGTGTGCCAGATCCTGGGGCACAAAGAAGATGAAGGAAATGTCCCTGGATCACAATCTAACAAGACAGATAAACCAGCTATGATAGAGTGATACACGAAGACCAGGTGGGAACTCTCAGGAGGGACATCTAACTGGGAGGAATCAGGGCAGGCTTCATACAGAAAGTAAATTTTAAATCAGATTTTAAAGACTAGGAAAGACTTATCCAGTTGGAGAAGTAGGAAATGACATTCCAGATGGAAGGAAGCATGGAGGAAGCAGTTCAGTGTGGCTAGAGCTCAGGATAGATGAGAGGAGGGATGAGGCTGGATAGGCTCTGTTGGGCTAAGGAGGCTGGCTTTGATCTTGTATGTGGTGGGAAAAAGCAAATGATTTTTGATCTGGACTATATCGTGATCAGGGACACTTTCATTTTAAAGTAAACTTTTATTTAAATATACAGATGGAAAACTACACAAAGCATAACCTACATCTTGATGAATTTTCGCGAAGTCAACATATCCACATACCCAAGAACCCAAATCAAGAAACAGAACAAGGCCAACCTCCCAGAAGCCCCTTTTGGTCGCTGCCCCTTCCCAAGGACACACATGTGTTTGCAAAAATCTTCTCTAGTAGCAGCACAAAAGATGGGTTGGAGAGGTTAGAACTAAAGATGGAAATGTTCTAGGAGGCAACAGCAATAGCCCACGTGAAAGAGGCTGAGGCCTGATCCCAGGCAGTGAGGGCAGAAAAGGAGAACAAAGGGCTGTGAATGTGATAGAATGACAATATCCCCTCCCAGGAATTCACAATATGCATTTACTCCTCTAGGCAACTGTGATCTGACCCTGAGAATTTCCAGTAGCTTCCCTTGTAATTTAAAAATGCCCAGGACTTGGCCGGGCGTGGTGGCTCATGCCTGTAATCCCAGGACTTTGGGAAGCCGAGGTGGGCAGATCACCTGAGGTCAGGAGTTCGAGACCAGCCGGGCCAACATGGTGGAACCCCGTCTCTACTAAAAATACAAAAATTAGCTGTGCGTGGTGGTGCATTCGTGTAATCCCAGCTACTTGGGGGGCTGAGACAGGAGAATTGCTTGAATGCGGGAGGCAGAGGTTGCAGTGAGCCAAGATGCAGTCACTGCACTCCAGCCAGGGTGAAAGAGCAAGACTCCGTCTCAAAAAAAATAAAAATAAAAATGCCCAAGACTTGATATATACAGCCATGCATCACTGAGCCACCAAGATACATTCTGAGAAAGGTGTCAGTTAGATGACTTCGTCCTTGTGCAAACATCATAGACAAACCTAGATGGTATAGCCTACTACGCACCTAGATTAGATGGTCTAGCCTATTGCCCCTAGGCCACAAACCTGTACAGCATGTTACTGTACTGAATATTGTAGGCAACTGTAACACAATGATAAGTATTTGTGTATCTAAACATAGAAACAGGACTGTAAAAGTGTAGTTTTTTAATTTTAGGGGACCACCATTGTATAGGTGGTCCATTGTTGACTGAAATGTCATTATGCAGCATGTAACTATATAAGTAAGGGGAGTTGCATGTTACTGTGATGCCACTTATAAAGGGAGTACTTTGGGCAACTTTCTGGCATTGTTTAAAAACAACAACAAAAACCCAATTGGACCCTGTAATGAGAGACTACAAATCCTTCCTGGGGATTGTTAGCCTGGAAAAGTCTTTTTGCAGGTTGGAACTGCTCACTGAGGCACACTGGCAGAGCTATGTGGCACCAACTCAAGTCGTTTAACTTCACGAACACCCACACAATATTAGAGGGAAAGAAATTTTAAAAGCAAAAAAAAAAAAAAAATCCGGTTAATTGCCATACATGTTTTTGCAATCCTGACACAGTAATAACTTGCCTGTAAACACCTCCCTTGAAGAATTGGCTAATAGGATGTACAGTACATGGCAAAGGAAATTGTTTATTCAACGAAGACTTTCAAAAGGGGCTGTCGATTCTTCTTATGAATTTGTGATGACTCTGTAAGATTGGAGAGGATAAAGGGACAATTTTCTGTTTGTTTTTTGAGATATAGTCTTGCTCTGTTGCCCAGGCTGGAGTGCAGTGGTGCGATCTCGCCTTACTGCAACTTCCGCCTCCCAGGTTCAAGTGATTCTCCTGCCTCAGCCTCCTGAGTAGCTGGGATTACAGGCGAGTGCCACCACACCCAGCTAATTTTTGTATTTTTAGTAGAGACGGGGTTTCATCATGTTGGCCAGTCTGGTCTCGGACTCCTGACCTCAGGTGATCTGCCCACCTCAGCCTCCCAAAGTGCTGGGATTACAGGTGTGAGCCACCGTGCCTCGCCAAAGGGACAACTTTCTAAGGGTGTAGAGTGGAATAGATTTATGTGAAATAGAAATGTCCTGTGGCTTTGGTTGTTTTATCTGTAAAATGAAGGCACTGGGAAAGACCTGTGGTTTTTTATTTTGACCTGTAGAAGTGGGTCCCTAGACCTCTCTTGACACTACATCCTCCTTGCTTTAACTAGAGTGCCTCTGCTCTCACCTGCTTTTTGGGTTGCCATGTAAGTTGTTGTTTGAAAAGAGGGATTGCGTAACTGAAACAAGATTGGAAAACCACTGGATGAGATGACTTCCAAGGTGCCCTATTGCTCTAAAATTGTAGGAATTCATCTCATGTCTGACTTGTGGAAGGTGCTGAAGATACAAAGATTTAAAAAATAATTCCTACCCACAACAAATTCATGAGTGTAAGATATGCATATTGATTGGGTGGGGGGGCGGGGGGGCGGGGGTGTGAAACAACATCTATAGTATCAGTGATAGTAACATGGCAAGACCTAAAATGAAGGTATGACTCAAACATTTGGGGGAGAAGATTTTGGAAGGTTTTTGGAGAAGGCGACATTTAAGTGGATATTAAATGAATAGTAGGAGCTCACCAGGTATAGAAAGAGGGAGGAGGAGGTATTGGAGACAGAGAGATCAGCATAAGCAAAGTCACGGAGGCTATAAGATGGTGCATGGTTAGGGAATTAACTATATTCATTATGCTCATTATGTTGCCTGCATACCCATGGAGCGTAGCCAGAAGTGGCCAAGAGGGATGCTGAATGACACTGAATAGACTAGAGGAGCCCCTCCCGAACTCTTGCCTTCTAGGAGCTCTTTGGGGGTTGATGCTGGTTTCTGCAACTATGTGACCAACTAACAATAAGACTGTTTAATCATTGACTGCACCACACCTTACTTCTATTATTTTGTAACTCCACTGGGTTAAATAATCAAGGAATGTGTTGATAAGATGATGGGTGGGGCCTCAAGAAAAGCCTAGAATAAGAGGAGTCATAGCTACCTGCCCTGGTGGCCAGAGCCAGGGCCAGGAATCTCCTCTAGGCCAAGAGGATTGCTTCAGGCTACAGGCCAGGTGCCCTTCCACCAATAAGACTTTGTGTTTAGCTCTCAAGCCCGTTGTCTGGGAGAGGGAAGACTTCCAATGATGATGAGGGAGAGTCAGTTTCTCCAAGATAGGGAAGGGACTGAGTATTTAGGGGTAGTGGGTCCATGGGTGTTGGATTCCTGAACATCCATTGACACACAATGCCCCAGACTGAGGGTAGCTACGTGCTGAGCCTAGGAAAACTGGACCTCAGACGCTGTGGAATGAAAGTGTGAATGAAAGATCTTTGGGCCCTGCTTGAGTTGGAGGGAATGGAGCTGCCTCACAAGTTGGACAAGGAGCATCTCGGCAGTGACCAACATGGACCCGGAGGGGCGTTTCCTAAACCTTCTGGCCTTTTTATCTTCCTGGGATTCCTGTACAATTCTAGGAAGGAAAACCCTCAATAATCTGCTCTCCTGAAAAAATGGATGCTCAAAACCCATTTAATTTGATTTAGAAAGAGAATGAGATGTGATGTTTCCTGCATCTAAATATTGTGGAGCAAATGCTTGCCACTGTAATGGCTTTTCAATGGGTGTCAGACACGACCAGACCTGTATTTTGGAAAGATCACTCTGGCAGCTGAAGGAGGATGTGCTGTGGGGCAGAGACTGACTGTGGGGAGACGAGCCACAAAGCCATTATGGCAGTGCAGGAGAGGCGGGGAAGGAGCAAGGGCAGTAGAGATGGAGATTCACAGTTGGTTGGGGACACATTTTGGAGGCAGAATGCACTGGTCTTGGCAACCAATTAAAATAATAAATGCTAAGAGGGAGCATTTATCTAGTCTATAACAGTGGTTTGCAACTTGACAGTGCATTAGAATTGCCTGGGAATCTTTTAAACCTCCCCTCCCCACAAAGCCCAGGCCACACCTCAGACCAATTAAGTCTGAATCGCTGCCTATGGTACCCAGCCACACATTTCCCTTCCCACATCCCCCTACTCTGTTGCTCAGGCTGGAGTGCAGCGGAGCAATCATGGCTCACTGCAGCCTCAACCTCCCAAGGTCTAGCAATCCTCCCACCTTAGCCTCCTGAGTAGCTGGGGATATATGTATGTGCCACTACACCTGGCTAATTATTTTTTTTTTGGTAGAGTCATGGTCTCACTATGTTGCCCAGGCTTGCATGTATTTTTGAAAGAAGCCAAGATTGAGAACCACTGCACTAAGAGGTCAAACTTGGTAAGCAGAGTGAATTGGGATGCTATTAAATGAGATAGGGAACAAATAGTTCTTTGTGGTTAGGGTGTAAAATAGGTAGCGAAGCGGGAGGAAGAGCAAGTTCAGGCAGGAAATAATGAATTCAGTTTGGGATGTACTGACTGCAGTTAAAGGTCTGAGGTCCTGGAGGGGATAGCCAAGAGCCACAGATAGGGGGTTGGGGAGATGGGGCTTGGAGAGGGTCCGGTCATCACTTCCTCTGAAGTGAGGATAGGTAAAGATTTGGAGCAGCTGCCATAGGGACTGAAATGGTTCTAAGTTAAGGACAATAGCACAGGAATGTATGCATCAAGGGCTAGCAATGAGGGGTTAGGTGAGATTGCTCTATATTAACTCTAATATTAACCCTGTATTTGAATTTGACCAACAAACATTCATCTCAATCAGTGGTATGCTGGAGCCAGCATGTACCAGTTTGCAAAAGCAGAGGATCAAATTTACAGGAATTTTGCCAGACAGTTATGAAACACAGTCATTATTAAAATTGAATTACACAAACGTAAATGTATTAAAAATAAAGGTAATAAATAATCCCTTATTTCTCATCCCTCCCTTCTTTCTTTTTTTTCTGACTACATTCTGGCTTTCTTTGCTTCTCAGACAAGGTGGCAGAAATCACCGTTCCCAGATCCTGAGTTTATGAGTTCTGTCTATTAACCAGCCACACTGAAACTGTAATCTCTCAGTCTTGATTCCAGATTCCCAGGGAAGGAGCTCATTGGCTCAGCTTGTTCCAGATACCTAGCTCTAGACTTATCAAAGATTTTTCTATAAAATAAAGATATGGGAGATATGGAAGCCAGACCAAAATAAAAAGCCTACATCTCTAGGTCCATTTTTTTCTTAGGGCAAAAGAATACATCATTTGTGCCCAGAATGCACTGGGTATTGAAGAGATGACAACTGTCTTCTGCCACCAGCCATCCAAAACTTTATAGGAGACCTCTTGTTCTTACTTCAGCCTAAGACAAAAACCAGATAGCGCTCGTCTCTGGCAGAGAGATGAACAGCTCCACAGAGTGTCAGGCAAACAATATACATTAGCCTAAGTGGCAATTTATAATTTTAATGGCCCAGCTGCTTGTCATGGTAGGGTGGGGTACATTTTAAGTTAGTATTGTTTACTGCGCATAAGGCTAAATTTCCCCCATCATTCATTGCAAAATGTCCATGGCCCGGAGGTCTCATCAATGTTTAGGGCAGTTGCTGGCTTAGGGCTTGGCTGACTTCTTAGTTCATTAACTTCTCATTGACCAGCTTGAGGTTAAAAAGGGGAGCACAACACAAATCTGTGGAATTGAGCAAAAGCGAGGGTTAGGATTAGGACTGGCACACTGTTTATTATTTCCCTTTTCTCTCTGTTTATTTTTTATTTTTTTAATTTTTATTTTTTAATAGAGACAGCATCTCACTATGTTGCCAAGGCTGGTCTTGAACTCAGGGGCTCAAGCAGTCCTCCTGTCTTGGCATCCCAAGATGTTGGGATTATAGGAGTGAAACACAAAACCTGACCCATTATTGCACATCATTAGACTGTGAGCAATTGAAGGCAGGGCTCTCTAGAATCTAGACTCCAGATTATCTTGGCCATCCCATAGCTCCAGGTATCAGGCCTCGGGATATGGTTTGGATGTGTGTCCCTGTCAAATCTCATGTTGAAATGTAATCCCTGGCCGGGCATGGTGGCTCATGCCTGTAATCCCAGCACTTTAGGAGATGGAGGCGGGCTGATCACTTGCAGTCAGGAGTTCGAGACCAGCCTGGCCAACATGGCGAAACCCATCTCTACTGAAAATACAAAAATTAGCTGGGCGTTGTGGTGTGCACCTGTAATCCCAGCTACTTGGGAGGCTGAGGCAGGAGAATCATTTGAACGCAAGAGGCAGAGGTTGCAGTGAGCCGAGATTATGCCACTACACTCCAGCCTGGGCGATAGAGCGAGACTCCGTCTCCAGAAAAAGAAAAAGAAGCATAATCCCAAATGTTGGAGGTGGGGCCTGGTGGGAGGTGATTGGATCATGGGGGTGGGCTCTAATTATTTAACACCATCCCCCTTGGTTCCCGTGAGATCTGGTTGTTTAAGAGTGTGTAGCACTTCCTGCCTCTCTCTCTTCCTTCTGCTCTGGCCATGTCAAGTGCTGGCTCCTCCTTCACCTTTTGCCATGACTGTAAGCTCCCTGAGGCCTCCCAGAAGCAGATGCCACCATGTTTCCTATTCAGCCTGCAGAACTGTGGGCCAATTAAACATCTTTTCTTTATAAATTAGCCAGTCTCAGGTATTTTCTTATAGCAATGTGAGAACAGACTAATACACCTCACATAGACTGGTCCTTGATTTTTTTATTTTTTACTTTTTTAAAGTCAGGGCCTCACTCAGCCACCCAGGCTGGAGAGTAGTCATGAGATCATAGAACACTGTAACTTTGAACTCCTGGGTCCAAATCGTCCTCCTGCCTCAGCCTCTCGAGTAGCTCGGCCTACAGTTGTGTGTCCTAGCCAACTACATCTGGCTAGTTTTAAAATTTTTTCGTAGAAATAGGTCTCATTGTGTTGCCCAGGCTGATCTCGAACTCCTGGGCTCAAGTGATCCTCCTTCCTCAGCCTCCCGAGTAGCTAGGACCACAGTTGTGTGCTACCACACCCAGAGAATTTTTTAAATTTTTGGTGGATACAGGAGTCTCACTATTTCCCAGGCTGGCCTCGAACTCCTAGCTGTAACAGACCACAGGCTCTTTGCCTCCCCAGCAATGAAAGTTAACACGGAGCAAGCAGATTTTCCAGACAAGGCTTTTATTTCAGGGCTTGTGCTCAAGCACAAGGGAGACAGTGAAAGTGGAAAGGATCTGTCAGCTGACTACCAGAAAAAGCTGGTGGGGATTTTTTTATTAGACCGAGAGTGGGAATCACATCAGGGGTAAGGTATGCAGGCTGGGCTGGGCAGTGCACATGATGGGTACGGTATGCAGGTCACCATATCTGATTGTGATGGTTATCTTGAGTAATGGGCCACCTGATCGTATGGCCAGAGGCAACAAGGCTGTAAATCAATTGTTCAGCATTCCTGCCCTAGGTGGGACTTGGCGCCACCTTGATGAGATATCTGGGTCTTCTGAGGCCAGTTTCTAGAATTCTTTACGTAAAAGAAATGGTTAAACATGGAAGCACAGAAGAATGGCTATTTTCTCTGTATGACTAAAGCCTCAGGGTTAGGCGTTATATCATCAGTGAGATAGTGGTGTGGGTTTTGTGATCAGTGGGACAACAGAAGAAGGAAAAAGAAAAAAAGGAGGCTGAGGTGGGAGGATTGCTTGAGCTTGGGAGGTTGAGACTGCAGTGAACCATGATCACTCCACTGCACTCCAGCCCGAGCAACAGAGTGAGACCCAATCTCAAAAAAAAAAAAAAAAGGAAGAAAAAAAAGAAACTAGCTGGGCGCCGTGGCTCACGCCTGTAATCCCAACACTTTGGGGGCCGAGGCAGGTGGATCACGAGATCAGGAGTTCGAGACCAGCCTGGCCAATGTGGTGAAACCCCATCTCTACTAAAAATACAAAAAAAATTAGCCGGGCATGGTGGTGAGCGCCGCAGTCCCAGCCACTCAAGAGGCTGAGGCAGAAGAATCCCTTGAACCTGGGAGGCAGAGGTTGCAGTGAGCCGAGATCGCGCCACTGCACTCCAGCCTGGGTGACAGAGCAAGATACCATCTCAAAAAAGAAAAAGAAAAAAAGAAAGAAACTATTAGAGCCATGAATGAATCTGACTTTGATGACTCAGAGAGCATAAGAATATGTGAAGGAAGAACTCTGTCCCATTCCTACATGACATCAAGGGATCCTCCCCCCTCGGCCTTGCTACATGCTGGGATTACAGGTGTGAGCCACCATGCCTGGCCCTTGATATTTTTTCAAGAGGTAAAGACTTGTTCCTTATAAAATCCTATATTTTATTAAACAAATAAGACTTTAATGCAGTTAATTTCATCCCCACTCTGGTCAAGGAAATGTATATTATGTTTACCAGTTACTCAGCAAATGTTTCTCAAGAACTGTCTTAGGCCCAGTGAAGCCAGTCAAAGAATTATCAAGCCCATTGAGGAGGGCTTGATCATTCAGTCATCTACTTGCAGGTGGTTGGTGCAAGCTGTGTTATATTTAAGCTGTATTTGGATTACCAATTTTCAGGAAATTAAGACAGAATGAAATATACTTGGCATTGAAACTATTTTGAGCCAGGTATGGTAGCTCATACCTGTAATCCAAGCACTTTAGGAGGCCACGGTGGGAAGATTGCTTGAGCCTAGGCGTTCGAGACCAGCCTGGGCAACATGACAAGATCCTGTCTCTACAAAAAAAATGTTTTTCTAATTAGCCGGGAGTGGTGGTTTGCACCTGTAGTCCTGGTTACTCAGGAGGCTGAGGTGGGAGGGTTGCTGAGCCTGGGAAGTCGAGGCTACAGTGAACTACGATCACTCCACTGCACTCCAGGCTGAGCAAAAGAGTGAGAAGTCCCTGTCGAAAGAAAAAGAAAGAAAGGAGGGATGGAGGGAAGGAAGGAAGGAAGGGGAGAGAAAGAAAGAGAGAAAGAGAAAGAAAAGGAAAGAAAGAAAGAAAGAAAGAAAGAAAAGGAAAGAAAAAACTACTAGGGCCATAAATGAATCTGTCTTTGATGACTCAGAGGGCATATTTTTTCCTTTCTTCATTTAACAAATATTAAAATACTGAATGTCCCTTATGTGTGAGGTCCTGTTCTAGAGCTTAGAAATATAACCATAAACAAGACACAGCCCCCACCTTCAATGAGGTCTCTAGTGTAGTTGGGGGAAGCCCGTAGCAGGAGAGGAGTGGGCTGATGGGCTGGTGAGTGGGGATTTCAGTGCTCAAGGAGCAGTGCATGTCGGGATTGCCTAGAGAAGGGGTGTGTCACTCAGATGTTTGGGTGGGGCATGGCCCAAGAAGGCCCTCCAGAGGAGGTGACATCTTCTTTTGAGACCAGAAGATCAGTAGGAGTTTGCAAAGGGAAAGTAGGGAGGGGAGGGTGGGACAAGATGTTCCAGGTAAGGGAAAAGACTGTGCACAGGCTGGGACCAGAGAGCTTAGCCTCCAGGAACGAACCACACTCAAAGGTCCAACAGGGCCTCAGGGCTGTGGTTGAAGTGCTAGTTGTTACTGTTCTTCCTGACTGTATTGCTAAACTGGGACATTTGTACATTACAGTTTATTTCTTCTCCATCATCTGCCCACCATGAGCTCTATGAGGTGGGTAGGTGTTGCACCTCCATTTCACAGACAAGGAACCTGAGGCTTGGCATTGTTGTAAGGTTCTGTGAGTATGGGGAAGTCTTGGGGAGTTGGAGGTTTTGTCTGCCTACCCTGGCCTCTGTCACTCCACAGCTGCCTTGGATGAAAGATCACTTGAAAGGGTATCTGATCTACCTTCATACCTCTGGGCAAAAAAGTGTCATTTGCTCCTCTGGGAGCTGATGGAGGTACGAAGGCACAGAATTTCTGCAATCCTGCAGTGTAATTAAACACATGGATGCTAACACAGGCAGACCTGGCCTAGCTCTGCCACTTGTTAGTAGCCGTGTGCCTTGGGCAAATTACTTAACTGAGGCTCAGCGATGCCTCCATCCAGCTGAGACTTGATCTGAGTTCTTCCCCTCTTCAGCAGCAGGGGTGGTGCAACACAGCTCCAGGGTCTCACCTAGTGCCAATATCACTGTTGGGGAGAGGGATAGCGGGGAGTGGCAACGTGCTCCTCATCAGACATGTGGTACCACTGAGACAACCATCGGCCCTGCCCACATGGTCCCTTTGGGCCCAGTAATGCTGTTATCTTCATGTCATGTTTGGGATTCAGGCACTGTTTGTGAGTCTGCTTGTAGTCACAAGCCAGCACCGATTCCTTCCTGGGGACGTGCCACCTCTCAGGAAGCAGAACCATGCTCCCTGCTGATCAGAGACCCTCAGGCCTCTCTCTTCTTCTTCCCCACCAAGAAGCTCTATTTTTGTCCCTAAACACCATCAATACCTGCAAACCAGCTTCTTCCGTTCATTCCTTAGCAAACTCCCTAATTTTCCCTCAGGCTTCTTGGGTTTCCCGCAAACAAAAGCCAGAAAGCTTTGCCTCCTTCTGCCTTCTGCTCTGCCTGAGAGCTTTTTCAAGGTTTCATAGTTCAGAGATAACTCTCTGTTTAAATGAGAGGAATGGGGAGGAGCAAATGAGGGAGGGAGGCAACCTATTAAAATCTCAGTATATAAAATCTAGCTGCATAGGCAAGAGGCAACTGAGGTTCCCAAATTCGGGAAGCAACGGGTACATAGAAGGGGACAGATCCAAGGGATGGGCAGAAGAGAGAATCATTGACACTTATAGACCAGTTCAATGTGGGAGTCTCACCATGCATGCCTGAATTAGCACTCTGACCCAGGTCAATGAAACAAAGCAATCAGGAATTGTCATTTTAAGTTGACCTTCAGTTACCTGCAAGTAAATGAGTTGATTTACCATCTGTTGACTCCTCTCAGTCAACTGAACACAGTAAAAATAAACACGTATGTTTTAGGTTGATTGGGCTGGATGAAGGGTATAAGGGGCTTCATATGATTTTGTGTGTAAATGTTTAAATTTTTGCATATTAAAAATGTTTAAATAAGTAAATCCATTTAAAAGCCAACTTTTATGATCCATCAACTTTTACATTATAAAAAGAAATAGTTGGCTGGGCGCGGTGGCTCACGCCTGTAATCCCAGCACTTTGGGAGGCCGAGGTGGGCGGATCACGAGGTCAGGAGATCGAGACCATCCTGGCTAACACAGTGAAACCCCGTCTCTACTGAAAATGCAAAAACAAAATTAGCCAGGCGTGGTGGCGGGCACCTGTAGTCCCAGGTACTTGGGAGGCTGAGGCAGGAGAATGGCGTGAACCTGGGAGGCGGAGCTTGCAGTGAGCCAAGTTAGCGCGGCTGCACTCCAGCCTGGGAGCGACAGAGCGAGACTCCGTCTCAAAAAAAAAAAAAAAAGAAGTAGTTGAGCTAATATTTCAGACTCAATGTGAACACTTCATGCTACTACTGAGATGTTCTCTATAACTGTTAGTTCAGATCTAATGAATGTTTGAAACTTGAGAAGATCTCTTGCTAAAGAATAAAAGAAACATGCAGCGCAAGAGAGCAAGAAATGAGGGGAAAACCCTAAGGCCATAGGAGCCATGTCTGTATTTTCTCTTTTTTTCTTTCTTTTTTTAATTTTTTGAGACGGAGTTTTACTCTTGTTGCCCAGGCTGGAGTGCAATGTTGTGATCTCCGCTCACTGCAACCTCCACCTCCTGAGTTCAAGCAATTCTCCTGCCTCAGCCTCCCGAGTAGCTGGGATTACAGTCATGCGCCACCACACTCGGCTAATTTTGTATTTTTAGTAGAGATGGGGTTTCTCCATGTTGATCAAGCTGGTCTCGAACTTCTGACCTCAGGTGATCCACCCACCTCAGCCTCCCAAAGTGCTGGGATTACAAGTGTGAGCCACCGCGCTCGGCCCATGTCTGTATTTTCTTAGAGGAGAAACGAAAGCCAGAAAGGAAAAGGAGAGTATCACAACATGAGTGAATTTGGCCTTACCCTCAGCATCCTGGATTAACAGGGAGAGCAAGGGGGCTGGAGCCTGCGGGTACAGAGCAAGAGAAGATGACCCCACCTCAAACTACGCCCCAGGGCAGCCAGCAGAAGTCAAGACACAGTGTCCAAATAACTTGTTGTACTTGGAGTCAAACAGGAGGAAGCACCTTTGTTCTAGGTCAATTTATTCGGAACAAGGCTGCAGCCAGAAGTTGGGCGTTTAGAGAACGTTGGCCAGTTCCTCAAAGGGAGAGGCTGACAAATGTAGGCAGAGTGTCCCTGTCACTGGTCCAAGGGTCAAGGGAAGTGGAAGGACAAGACAGACACAAGGCAGATGCCCGGCTCTGGTGCCTGGCTGAGTGTGGTCCTGAGGCTCTTTCCAGTTGGCAGGAAGGGAAAACAACTTCTCGTTACTTCAACTGATGTTCAGGATACGTTGAGAAAGTGACTTGACCCCGTCTACTTTTTTTTTCTCATTTTTAATCTGTGGCTCTTGACCTCGGAATGACTTCTGTGAGACCGTAGTGTCTGGTACCTTATGGCTTTTGCTCACCGTCTTCTCAGATGGTCTCCAGGCTCCAGCTTCCCTGTCTGCTACACACTGTCTTAGGATGAGGCGCCTCTGAGGCGCCTATTTGTATGCTGGAAGTTTGCTGGGGAGAACTCTCAGGATCAAAGCCTGTAAGGAGAGAGGGATGAGGGCCTCAGCCAACCTTGGGGGGAATTCTGGAGTTGGGATGGCTTTTCAGAGTTGCCTCCAATGAAGGTAACGTAATCACCTGGTGGGTTCTTTTTTTTTTTTTTTTTTTGAGACGGAGTCTTACTCTGTTGCCCAGGCTGGAGTGCAGTGGTGCAATCTCGCCTCACTGCAAGCTCCACCTCCCAGGTTCATGCCATTCTCCTGCCTCAGCCTCCCATGTAGCTGGGACTACAGGTGCCCGCCACCATGCCCGGCTAATTTTTTTGTATTTTTAATAGAGATGGGGTTTCACCGTGTTAGCCAGGACGGTCTCAATCTCCTGACCTCGTCCATCTGCCCGCCTCAGCCTCCGAAAGTGCTGGGATTACAGGCATGAGCCACCACGCCCAGCCCCACCTGATGGGTTCTACCTGCCCGCTGCACAAATAAAACCAATTCACTGAGACCATAGTATTGCAGTAAAGAAAGAGTTTAATTAATGCAAGACTGGCCAAGTGGAAGATGGAGTTATTACTCAAATCAGTCTCCCTGAAGACTTGGAGGTTAGGGTTTTTCACAGATGATTGGGTGTGCCGGGGCCCAGGGAATGAGTGCTGCTGATTTGTTGAGGATGCGATCACAGGAGTGTGGAAAACGTCCTTGTGTGCTGAGTCCACCTCTGGGTGGGGGCCGCAGGACCGGTTGAGTCATGAGTCATGAGTTCAGGTGGGGTCAGTCACTTACCAGAATGCAAAAGTCTGAAAAACATCTCAAAAGACCAATCTTAGGTTCTATAACAGTGATGTTATCTATAGGAGCAGTTGGGGAAGTCACAAATCTTGTGACCTCTGGCCACATGACTCCTAAGCAGGAAAGGATGATAAAAACTATGCCTGCACTTCAGCAGATCTCAGGCCCTTCTCATAGTCCTAATCTTACGGCCTTTCATGAGTCTTGCAAAGGCTGTTTCAGCCTCCAAATGAGGAGGGGACCCGTTTTAGGGAGGGAGTGTTATCATCTTTGCTTCAAAGTTAAACCATAAATTAAATTCCTCCTGTGGTTAGCTTAGCCTATGCCCAGGAATGAGCAAGGACAGCCAGCCTGTGAGGCTAGAAGCAAGATGGAGTCAGCCATGCTAGATTTCTCTTGTTTTCATAATCTTTGCAAAGTCTGTGACAATGATAGCAAGGAACCAGGGCTTTGTCCTCCCACTAGGCATTGGATACTATCTGCTTCTTGGAAAGGGGTGTAACTTGGCTGAGGGCAATCTTCAGAGACAGAGACTTAGCTATGGGTAGTCAATAGCCAATAATGCCAACAGCTGGGCAAATAGCACCTGCATCCTGAAGGGGATATGGTGGCACAACTCAGCATCCCTTACATCTTCTGTCTGACTCTTTTCTAAAGAGTGACTCTTGTAGGTCCCACTGGTCACTCTGCAGTAGAGGAGGTGTCCATTTGTGAGTGTTTATCACGTCCTTTCACCCTATAGGCTTCCCTCATTTCCATCCTATAAAGATGGCCACCACTGGCCAGGCATGGTGGCTCACGCTTATAATCCCAGCACTTTGGGAGGCCGAGGCAGGCGGATCATCTAAGGTCAGGAGTTTAAGACCAGCCTGGTCATTATGGTGAAACCCCATCTCTATTAAAAATACAAAAATTAGCCAGGTGTCGTGGTGGGCGCCTGTAATCCCAGCTACTCTGAGAGGCTGAGGCAGTGAGCCCAGGAGGCGAAGGTTGCAATGAGCCAAGATCGCGTCACTGCACTCCAGCCTGGATGACAGAGTATGACTCTGTCTCAAAAAAAAAAAAGAAAAAAAAAAAGAAAAAACCGAACAAACAAAAAAGATGGCAGTCATTGACTTGGGCTTGATCCTCTGTCTAATCAGCTGGGGGATAGGTTGCAGAACTACACCACTCAGAGCAAGACAACTTTTTCAGAAGGGCCTGTAAAAAGAATGCTGTCACATGATAGCTGTAACAAAGGTGTTGGGGAAATGTATGTCTGGTACCCAGAGGCCTCAGCAAGATTGCAGAAGCTCACTTAATTTCAAACCCAACTGCTTGAAGGATCTGTGGCTGTTAATACTCTCTCTACCAGTGTCAATATTGGCCTGGAGCCTGTGTGGAGTTGAGGCTGTCCATGGCTGGCTGGCTGGTCTCTAGCTGAGAGGGCCTAAGGAGGAGATAGGTGCTGACAGAGACAACATGGTCTCTGGCACATAAAATCTTCATTCTTCGGGAGATAGAGCTATCGTAGGAGTGAGGAGAACCTAGGCAACATTGAACTCAGGGTTAAGAGACTTGAATTTGAGTTCTGACTCTGGAACTTGCTAATTACAAGGAAGTCACTGGGCCAAGGTTAGTCAGTCAGCAAATGTTTAGTGAGCATCTATGGCCAGGATCTGTGTTTAGCACTGGAGAGTCCCTCTCTGGCCTCATTGTTCTTCTTTGTAAAACAAAAGTGTGGAGGCTGAGTGCAATGGCTCATGTCTGTAATCCCAGCACTTTGGGAGGCCGAGGCGGGCAGATCACTTGAGGCCAGAAGTTTGAGACCAGCCTGGGAAACATGGTGAAACCTGGTCTCTATAAAAAAAAAAACAAAAATTAGCTGGGTGTGGTGGTGCACCCTGTGATCCCAGCTAACTGGAAGGATGAGATGGGAGGATCACTTGAGCCTGGGAGGTGGAGGTTGCCGTGAGCCAAGATCACTCCACTGCACTCTAGCCTAGGTGACAGAGTGAGACCCTGTCGTATACACACACACACACACACACACACACACACAAATGGGTTTGGGAGATTATCTCAATGAACTAAAGTGATGGCAATACTTTTAGAAACGAAAATCCAAGGTGCATACTCTGCCACTGCCAGAATATTTGATATTGAGGATACCCCCAGGAAGCTCAGGATGTAGGATCTCATTATATACCTACAGAGACTCTATTTCCCAATCCCCCACATTTGTTTCCCCCAGACATATTACATAGAGTGACTTAATCCTTAGAACCATGGTGAGAAGGGAGAGGTAGATGTTATATAAGTTATATAGTCTCCTATCTTGCTAATTTTTTTTTTTTTTTTGAGGTGGAGTCTCGCTCTGTCGCTCAGGCTGGAGTGCAGTGACACGATCTTGGCTGACTGCAACCTCCGCCTCCTACGTTCAAGCGATTTTCCTGTCTCAGCCTCCTGAGTAGCTGGGACTACAGGTGCACACCCCCACACCTGGCTAATTTTTGTACTTTCAGTAGAGGCGGGGTTTCCCGTATTGGTCAGGCTGGTCTTGAAATCCTGACCTCAGGTGATCCACCTGCCTCAGCCTCCCAAAGTGCTGGGATTACAGGCCAGAGCCACCACACCCGGCCTTTTGCTAGTCTTTAAAATCCTTTAAGTGTTTGCCTTGATTTTTTGAATTCTTTAGAATTTAAATGGTCTGAGTTTAAATAGTCCTGAACACATTTCTCAAACACTGTTATGTAAACAAAGCCCAGCCATGGTGATTACATAGCCAGGTTTTTTCCAACCCCTGGAGACTTGTATCATAATCTTATCTTGGGGTCAAGCATCGGTACTGCTGAAGTGGTTTGCATTTGAACAGTCTTTCAGAAGTTGGTGCCAGATTCAGAGTTCTCTGGATAGCAGATCTGGTAAGGTAGGTGTATTAGTCTGTTTTCATGCTGCTGATAAAGACATATCCGAGACTGGGTAATTTATAAAGAAAAAGAGGTTTCATGGATTCACAGTTCCACGTGGCTGTGGAGGCCTCACAATCATGGTGGAAGGCGAAAGGCATGTCTTACCTGATGGCAGGCAAGAGAGAATGGAAGCTATACAAAAGGGAAAACCCCTTATAAAACCATCAGATCTCATGAGACTTATTCACTACCACGAGAACAGTATGGGGGAAAACATCCCCATGATTCAATTATCTCCCACTGGGCCCCTCCCACATCACATGGGATTTATGGGAGCTACAATTCAAGATGAGATTTGGGTGGGGGCACAAATCCTAACCATATCAGTGGGGTCACTAAGGTATATAGGTATATAGTGTAGTAAGATGGTGTCACCTTAATCACATTTACACTCTGCCCCGGCACAGAACCCTGGGAGCTGAATATTGAGGAGCAGAGAGGAACAGGGATCAGAGGCACAAAATTTGGCTTGCTCTTGTAGACAGCAATAGAGATGGGCACAAGGCTGAGTGAAATCTCATCAGAGTAGTGAGCGCTTAGCACATATAAGGCACTGTCCTTAGTGCCGTAAGAGATATCAAGGGAGGGTAAGAAAGATTAAAATGTATTGTGTTTGTTTTATGTTACTCACTTTATACATACTAGCAGTCAGTCAATAATAATAACAATAAGTGTTTTGAAGTACCTACTATGGGCCAGGCAATGTGCTTAATACTTCATATCTTCTTTTCTTTTATTTCATGCATTCATTCAACACATTTGTCTTAAGATCTACTAGGTAGCAAGTGCTGGGAGACACTGATGAATAAAAATCTCTGCCCTGGAGGACTTTTCATTCTGCTGGGAAAGATAGGCCCATAGATGTAGTAAACAAGTGATTAAGTGGAGTGTTAGAAGATGACAATTACTGTGAAAAGAATAGATCTGGGTTAGGTGGATCAGGAGTGCCTACATCGGGGGAGCACAGAAACGGTTTACAATATTAAATAGATGGTCCAGGTGAAGCAGGACAGTTCCCTGACCCCTTTGTGGGTGGGAACTGGAGTGCACTGGCACTGGCAGGGGCGAACTCCACTCACTCTCTGCTCCACCCCACACGGGAGTGGGAGCACAGGTGAGCAGGTGCAGGAGCCAGGGTGTGTGCTTTTAGGTGCCGGCAAGAGCGAACTCCGTACTGGCCCATGGCAGCATCTAAGGGAGGGTGCCGGAAGTCCCTGAAGCCACAGAGGAAGTGTTACAGTGCCCTTTACCTTTGCTGTCTGCAGACAGCTTAACAGCTCAGCAGAGGGTCAGTGTGACAGCCTTTTGTGCTCACACTTGAGGCACACGAGTTTTTGTCTGGAGTCCAGGAGGAATAAGGTCTTACAAACTAATTGAAGGTGGTAAATGTGGGGGATTTCATTGCCAATGAAAGTGGCTCTCAGTGAGAAAGGGAGCTGGAAAGGGGATGGAACGAGAAGGTAATCTTCACCTGAGATTCTCCAGCCATCCCTGCCAGACTCCTCTCTTCAGAGGATGATAAAAACTATATGCCTACATTTAGGATGAGTCTCTCTCTCCGACATCCAACCATAATCTCCAACATCCAGCTGCTTCTCGTCTCTCTCCCAGGTAAGCCTGGGGTTTTTGTGCACACAGGATGCGGGTTAGGGCAGGCCATAGTGGTTTTGGAAAAGGCAACATTTGAGTGGGAAAACAGGGATGTAAGTTCTTGCTTTGGACCACTGTTCTAGGCTCGAGGGTGGGGTCCTCGCTGGGGACCTGCCCTCCCAGAATTTTTCTGCCTCCTGTCCCTATCACACATAGTGCTCTGTGGGAAGGTGACGTTTGAGCCAACATTCAATGGAAGGTGATGAAGGAGTTAGCTATGCAGATACATGGAGAAGAGCGTTCCAGGGTAAAGGAGCAGCCAGGGGAAAGGCCTGAGGCCAAGTGTAACTGGTATATGGACAGCAGGGAGGCCAGAGTGACTAACGAGGAGATGGCAAGATGATGAAGTGCTTTTGTCTTTTACTCTGAGAGAGATGGGAAGCCATCAGAATGCTTATTGTTTGTTCTGCTTTGTTAATCTGTGTTTCAGAGCAGTGCTTGGCAAACTTTTTCTGCAAAGGGCTAGATAGTAAATATTTCAGGCTTTGCTTGCCATATGGTCTCTGTTGCAACTATGTAGTCCTGCCATTGTAACACAAGAGTAGCCATCGACAGTGCGTAAACAAAGAAGCATAGCTGTGTTCCAACAAAATTTACTTATGGACACTGTTTGAATTTCACATAATTTTCATGGGTCACAAAATATTGTTCCTCTTTTGTTTCTTTTTTTAACCATCTGAAAATGTGGGAACCATTCTGACCTGACCTCATGGGCTGTAGTTACCCTGTGAGCCATAGTTTGTGGACTTCCATTTTAAAGGACAGTCATGATCCAACTAAGTTTCAGCCAGAGCACCCTGGCTATTGCCTTGAGAAGAGTCTGGAGGCTGAAAGCAGGAAGGCCAGGCAGAAGCCATTGCTGTGAGCCAAGTGAGAGATGATGATGATTGCTCTGACCAGAAAGACCACAGGATTACATTCTGATTGTATCTCCACCCAACCTTTGAAATAGGTGTCGTAATGATCCTTCACAAACAGGGGAAGAAATTCAGGCTCAGAGACGTAAAGTGACTCGCGTAAGAACACAGAGCACACAAATGGTGAAGCCTGGATATGAAGCCCAATCCAAACTTGAAGGCTTGTTCTCTTTTTTATTTTTTTCTAATTTTTTTTTTTTTGAGATGAAGTCTAGCTCTGTCACCCAGGCTGGGGTGCAGTGGAGCGATCTTGGCTCACTGCAGCCTTCACCTCCCACATTCAAGCGATTCTCCTGCCTCAGCCTCCAGAGTAGCTGGGATTACAGGCATGCACCACCACTCCTGGCTAATTTTTGTATTTCTAGTAGATACAGGGTTTCACCATGTTGGCCAGGCTGATCTCAAACTCCTGACCTCAGGTGAACCACCCACCTCAGCCTTCCAAAATGTTGGGATTACAGGTGTAAGCCACCACGCCCAGCTGAAGCCTTGTTCTTCAGTGTTATAACTCTGCAGTCATGTCACATGGGCCTTTTTATCCCAAATTACAGATGAGAACACTGGGGCTCCAAGAAGTCAAGGAACTTGCCCAAGATCAATAAGGTCTTGATGACTCCAGAGCAACTATCCTTATTACTAATCTAGGCTAATTCTCAATTTAAAATGGGATTACTGCCCACTAGGTGCTTCTATTCTAGGTAGCAGGATTCTTTATACAATCAGTGCCTCTGAGGTGTCAATAAAGAGCCTAGGGCATTCAGGCTGGGCGTGGTGGCTCATGCCTGTAATCCTAGCACTTTGGGAGGGCAACGGAGGTGGACCACCTGAGGTCAGGAGTTCGAGACCAGCTTGGCCAACATGGTGATATGCCATCTCTACTAAAAATACAAAAATTAGCTGGGCGTGGTGGCATACTCCTGTAATCCCAGCTACTCGTGAGGTTGTGGCAGGATAATCGCTTGAACGCGAGAGGAGGAGGTTGCAGTAAGCTGAGATCACACCACTGCACTCCAGCCTGGGCAATAAGAGTGAAACTCCATCAAGGAAAAAAAAAAAAAAAAAAAAAGCTTAGGGCTTTCAGAGAAGGTGGGGTGACATTCATCTGGAGGGACAAGGAGAGATTGTTTGCCATGGGCCTTAAAGAATAACTAGCTGCCTCTAGCTATTTTTGCTGACAGGCTGATTCTTACTGAAATAGGATTTCTTGGTTCTTCTCTCAGATATTTTGTTCTATTTTGTCTTTGGTTTTTTTTTTTAAGAAAATATTTTTATACATAGATAAAGCTATAGATTTTTTATTAGATATTTAATATTTTAATTATAAAGCTAATATATTTGTGACAAGCCAAACAATATAGAGATGTATACAAAAAATTTAACAATCTCCTCATTACTGTCCTCCAGTTTCACCAGTCTGTGATAATTAAGGTGAATCAGGAAAACAGAAAATACATCGGTATGTTAACAGAGATCATTTTATCTAGGATGGGGTGTAATATTAAGGCCAGCTGGCCAAATTCTACCCATTGCGTATTTTTGTAACTAAAGCTTTACCAGAATACTGCATGCTCATTCATTTCTATCTTGTCTATGGCTCCTTATACGTTACAACAGCAAAGTTGAGTGGTTGTGACAGACACTTTATGGCCCACGAAGCCTAAAATATTTACTGTCTGGTCCTTTACAGAAAAAGTTTCCCAAGTCCTGATCAAGGGGATTGGTGGGGTAGGGAGAATAATAATCTCCCAAAGATGTCCATGTCCTAATTCCTGGAACCTGTGAATGTGTTACCTTACATAGCTAAAGGGACTTTGCAGATGTGATTAAGATAAAGATCTTGAGATGAGAGATTATCCTGGATTACCCAGGCAGGACCAATGTAGTCACCCATTGTAGTCTGTAGTCACACTCTGTAGTCCTCAGAGGTGACAAAGAGAGGCATGAGAATCAGAGGGAGATTTGAAGGTGCTATGCTGCCGTCTTTAAAGGTGGAGGAAGAGGCCACAAACCAACAAATGCAGGCAGTATTTAGAAGCCGGAAAAGACAAGGAAAAAGATTCTCCTCTAAAGCCTCCAGAAGGAATGAAGCTCTGCTGACACCTTGATTTTAATCTCAGTAAAGCCCGTTTTGGATTTATGACTTCAGAACTGGAAGATAATATGTTTGTGTTGTTTTAAGCCACTAAATTTGTGCAATCTGTTACAGCCGTGACAGTAAATTTATACAGTTAGCTTACAGTTATTGAAAGATTGAGATGTCGAAAGGGGACACTGAGGTAAGGGAGGAGCTACAGGAGGTGGCTTCCACCCCTAGGGCTGGGAGAAAAGGGAATTAGCCAGGCTCATTTGAACCCAGAAACGTGGAGGACAGACCCTGTGGAACTGGGACCCAGACCTCTGAGGAGTGGGCACTGGCATACTGGTGCTCTGAGGAGCACCCTGAAGCTGATTCTGGGAATATGGACAATATTGGAAACTGCAACCAGCTGCTGCTGCCGGGGTGAAAAATTACTGGAGCTACTCTGACAGGAACAGGAAGCCTTTAGGAAGCAAACAGGAGATCCCTCCTCCAACTTCCCTCTCTGCCTCCAGTACCCGCTATGAACAGAGTGTAACAGAACACCTGACAAAGCAGAAATGAGGTTTGTGGAGTCTCAGCCCCAGCATCACAAAGCAGAATGCCAAGATTTGGAGCTGAGACTAGTAACAAGTATACAATGTTAACTATGTGTCTGCATCATTATGCTTTTTACTGTATGCTGACACAAATTTACATTTATTCTAGGCTTTCCCTTCTCTTTCCTATTTAGTAAAAAAGTGGTCATATACACTTTACTCTGAAACTTATTTGTGTTATTAAACAATATATCATGCATACCTTTCCATGAAAGCATATTAGAGCAGTCTCATTTTTAAAAAATTACCCAGTAATATCCCATCCAGACATCAGAAAATTGATCCATTCATTTCCAGTGACAAAGATCCTTTGCTTGACCAAACTTTTAGTCAGGCTCCTGAACCTCCTCCTAAGCCCATCCATGCACTTCCTTGTACAATCCAGTTTCAGCAAAGAACCCTGCTAAGTCAATTTAGCAAGAACCCCCTACCCTATCCAGTCAACCTCAGTATCTGATCTGGTTTCGTTTCTTATCCTCTGAAGTCTGATCACCCTGGCCTGTCTTCAGATAGAATCATGTTAGGTTGGTTTCTCTAGAATCCTTCTACTCCTAATGCCACTTCTTAGTAATTTTCTCCCCACCTGCTTCCACCTGCTCCTTGGCTATAAATTCTTCTTGTCCATGCTGTATTCAGAGTTGAGCCCCATCTCTCTTCCCCACTGCAAAACCCTGTTGCAGTGGTCCCTATACCTATCATGATAGTCCCGAATAAAGCCTTCTTTAGGCCGGATGTGGTGGCTCATGCCTGTAATCTCAGCACTTTGGGAGGCCAAGGCAGGTGGCTCACTTGAGGTCAGGAGTTCAAGACCAGCCTGGCCAACATAGTGAAATCCCGTCTCTACTAAAAATATAAAAATTATCCGATTATGGTGGCACATGCCTGTAATCCCAGGTACTCCAGAGGCTGAGGCAGGAGAATTGTTTGAACCCAGGGGGCGGGAGTTACAGTGAACCGAGATCGTGCCACTGCACTCCAGCCTGGGAGACAGAGCAAGACTCTGTCTCAAAATAAAGAAAGAAAGAAAGTTTTCTTTACTATGCTTTAACAAATGTTACAAATAATTTTTTTTTTCTTTAACATCAGACCCAGTGATTGGTTCAGGGCTTGGCATGTGACTTAATTCAGTCTGGGCACCCCCTAGAGCTGAGAGTGTGGTCAAACCTACACAAATCACATGCCTAAGAATGTGAGAAGGGCGTTCCCCTACGGGAAACCTAGGTGATTTTGGCAGGAGAAGGAAAAACAATGGTAGAGAAGCAAGCAACCAATGTCCACCACAACTTCCTCGTATTCTCTGCCCATTGTTTCTACTGGGTTATTAAATATTTGTTGTCAATTTATTGATGGCCTTTATATATAGTCAGTGTTAACCCTTTGCATGTATATGTGTTACAAATGTTTTGCCCAGCATATAATTTCTTTTAAGTGTGTTTTACTATACAAAAATTAAAATTTGTATGTAATCTTATGTAAGTTTTTTACTTTATGGTTTGTACATTTTTTCCCTGTCTAATATTTTACTCTACAAAACAAAAATAATGTCTTACTCTACAAAGATTAAACATATTAGTCACTAGATTGATCAGAATAGGTGAGGGGTGGCAGAACACTCTACTGGCCATAGTCACTGAGGGACCCAGGTTGATGGGGACTCCACTTCAAGATGTGTTTCTATGGTCACCCAGACAGAGGGAAGAGGAGAAAAAGGAAATGATGAGTGAGCACTGGCTCTTAAAGCTTCTGCCCCAAAGTGACACACATAATTTCCTTTCACATTTTATTGACCAAATTCAGCCACATGGTCAGGATTAATTTCAAATGGAATAAGGAAGCACAATTTCACCATGTGCTTAGGAGAGAACAAATACACACATAAGGACTACTGTAATCCACACTTCTAGTCACCAAACATCTTTCCCACACTCAAAATACCCTCACCCACCCCTTCCTAAGGGAGTCAACCCCAAGGTCCCATTCTGGTTGGACCTTTATTCTGAGAACACCTCAGCCTGTTCAGAGATTTTGACCATGAATGTGATGGCAATAGCCTTGATTAGATCCTTGCTGTGAAGCTGAGTCTTTATTGTTTTATCTTTTATCTAATCTGTATTGAGAAGAAACCTGCCTCCCAACCCTGCCAGTCTCTGAATTTCTGGTCTATCTTTTCCTTTCACTCCTACTTGCAAACTAGCTAGCCCTCCCCTGAACCCCTATTTATTGTCAAATATATTGGCTATCTACACCATTATGTTTTCTAGTTGCTTCTTCTAGAGCTACAAGTTTACTAGGCACATCAACTACCTTCCAAGTGACTACCCAACAGCTTTACCAAATGTGTCACCATTGTGTAACATGGCTCACCATCCTTGTCAGTACCACCTGACCACTAAGCCAATGCCACTTTTTTAGGTTTTTGTGCTGGCAGCATCCCATATTAGAGATCGGTCAAGATAAGGTAGATTATGCTATAATAACAAACTCCAAAGTCTCAATGACTAAAAAATATGTCAGTTCATTTCTTGCCTATATTACATGTCCAGTGTGCATCAGCAAGGGCATCTGCTTGTTGTAGTCACTCAGGAACCTTGGTGATGAAAGCTGTACTTCAACATATGCTTCCACAGTTATCACAGCAGGAAGAGGACGGACATGGCACAAATCCATAGCTCTGCCTAGAAGTGTCACATCTTCCGCCTGCTAACGCTTTCTTATTTAAAGCAAAACCAATGGGTATGTCTAACTTCAAAAGTGGGGAAAGTGTCATCTTATCATATTCACAGAAAAGAGAACCTGGGTATTTGAGAACAAACTCAGTGACTATCACAGGCATTTTTGTTTTGAGGACATATTGCAGTGAAATAGAATGAAGGTAACAACAACAGTAACAACCTTGGATTATCCATATCCCAGGATCTATTTTTAACTCCAAGCAGGCTTCTGCTACCCTGATTTTATGGCCCTGAGGGTAGACCACCATATTTTGACCCCATTAATTGAAATTTAATGTTGCTTTAAAACTGAACAAAAAAACTAATCCTTGAGATTGCATTCCTTCCACTAAGCCACACTCACAATAAGATATAATTGGAATATTTCCTTATTCTCTCCTCCTTCGTTACCTAATGTTTCTTATTTCTTTTCTTTCTTTCTTCTTTCCTTTCTTTCCTTCTTTCTCTCTTTTCTTTCCTCTTTTCTCTCTGTCTTTCTTTCTCTTTCTTTCTTTCTCCCCTTCCTTCCTTCCTCTCTCTCTTCCTCCCTTTCTCCCTTTCCTTCCTCCCTCCCTCTCTCTCTTTCTCCCTTTCTGTCTCTCTTTCTCCCTTTCTGTCTCTCTCTTTCTCTCTCTCTCTCTCCTTTCTTTCTTTCTTTCCTTCTTTTTCTTTTTCTTTCCTTCTTTCTTTCTTTCTTTTTTTTGAGACAGGGTCTCTGTCACTCAAGCTGGAGGGCAATGGCACCATCTCAGCTCACTGTAGCCTTGCCTTCCCAGGCTCAAGCAGATCCTCCTACCTCAGCCTCCCAAGGAGCTGGGACTACAAGTGTCAGCCGCTGTGTTCAGCTATCATGTTTTAATTTTTTTGTAGAGACTGGATCTCCCTATGTCGCCCAGGCTGGCTGGGCTGAACCGATCCTCCCTCCTCTGTCTCCCAAAGTGCTGGGATTACAGGCATGAGCCACCATGCTCATGCCTGTAATCCCAGGCATATTTCATTCTACTATTCTACTGAAGACTGAAAACTATAGTTAATAATGTGGAGTTTTTTAATTTTTAAAAGTTACTCATTTGTGGGATTTTTTTTTTTTTTGAGACAGGGTCTCATTTTATTGCCCAGACTAGAGTGCAGCAGCATGATTATGGCTCACTGCAGCCTCAGCCTCCTGGGCTCAAGTGATCCTCCCACCTCAGTTTCCCAAGTAGCTAGGACTACAGCTGTGCACCATTACACTTGGATTTTTTTTTTTTTTTGACACAGAGTCTCCCTATGTTGCCCAGGCTTGCTTTGAACTCCTGGCCTCAAGTGATCCTCCTGTCTCAGCCTCCGAAAGCATTGGGATTATTATCCAGGCATTAGCCATTGTGCCGGGATATGAATATTCTTAAAGTTATAATACCAAGAATGTTAGTGAGAAAGAAACTTGAACTGCTTTTTAATGACTAAAAAGTTAAGCTTTCATTCTGAAAATAGATCCTATCTTCAATCTAGCCTCACTAAATGGTGGTTTCTTAATCATTGGTTTAAAATGCCCTGACTAGGCAATATGCCTAGTTAAACATTAAAGTGAAGATAGTGAGAGGCTTCAAGATGGCTGACTAGAGGCATCTTGTACTCGCCTCCTCCCCTAAGAAGAACCAAAATAGTGAGTAGATAATTACACTTCGAATAGATCATCCAAGAGAGAACACTGAAATTTTACAGAAACGTGACACGCAACGCTTAAACAAGGAAGGAAAGAGAAGCAAGACAGAGCGCAAGGAAAGGTGGCTTAGAGACCCCCAGCAGACCAAATTTCCACTGTGTACTTCTGCAATCCTAGCCTCGGGAGAGCCCCAGAGCCTTGAGGGCCCAGAAACTAACACAGGGAAGTGCCTGGAGAAGACGTGATGGTATTGATCCAGGGAGGAAGATTGCGCTGGGTCACACACTCCTCCTGAGTCCTAGGCAGCTACAGGAAGGTGCCATTTTGAGATCCCAGCCACAACAGACTGTGCACTGTCCTGGGGCCCCGTGGTACCAGGTCCGAGGCACAAGCAAGGAGCAGGCTGTTGCTGCCGGGGCTGAGGCACAAGTGAGGCATGGGCTGCTGCCACCAGGGCTGACGAACAAGCAAGGCATGCATTCTCCATTTGCCAGCCTAGGTTGCCACCACTAAAAGCAACCATGCCCTCCCCAGTGGCAGGGCCAACGTGTGGCCACTGCCACTCCTAACCCAAGCATTCCACCAGAGGCCTGGAAGTTGCCCCATCTCTGCCTATCATGACAGACACCTGCACACACCACTGGGGAACCCTGAGGACAAACTCACATGGCACCAGCTTCACCTCACCCTTGCCAAAGCATGCAGTTCAGGGCACTGAAGATTACCCAGTCCACTACCATTGACACCTGACCACTCCTCCCAGGGGCCTACCCACCCTGCCACTACCACAACAGCTTGCAATTACCTGTGCATGTCACCAGCAGGCCTGGGGACTAGCTCACACAGCCCATCACAGCTACCACCAACACCAGTGTACACTGTTTATTTTTGAATAAAATACAAAATACATTTGAAAGCTTCAACAATAGGGTAGATCAAGGAGAAGAAAGAATCTCAGAACTTGAAGAATGGTCTTTTGAAATAAACCAGTTAGACAAAAATAAAAAAGAATGAGCAAACCCTAACTTGACACATAAAACACCATAAAGCAACCAAATATTCAAACTTTTGGAGTCCTAGAAGGCAAAGAGAAAAGAGTTAGAAAACCTATTTAATGAAATAACAGATAAAAATTTCCCAAGTCTGGCGAGAGATTTAGACATCCAGATACAAGAGGCTTAGAGATCCCCAAATAGATATAATGCAAAGTTCTTCTCCATGACATATTATAGTCAAACTGTCAAAAACAGAGAGAGAATTCTAAAAACAGCAAGAGAAAAACATCTGGTTCCCTATAAAGGGACCCATATCAGACTAATAGTGGACTTCTCAGCAGAAACTTTACGGGCCAGGAGAGTATAGTATATGCAAAGTGCTGAAAGAAAAAACTGCCAATTAAGGATGCTATACCCAGCAAGATTATCCTTTATAAATGAAGGAGAAATAAAGTCTTTCCCAGACAAGCAAAAACTGAGGAAATTCATCACCACCCAGAATCAAAGCCAACACATCCTATGCAACCAAACCATAGACACATATTCAGGATAAAGTCCTCCTCTCCCCTCTGCTCCCTACAAGAAATGCTTAAGGGAGTCCTACAGATGGAAGTGAAATAACAAAGAAATCAGAAAAACAATTCAAGATATGAATAAGAAATTTGCCAGAGAAAGAATGTTATTTACCATTATGAAACATGTAAGAATGTAAGAACAACTGGTAGAGCAAATGCACAAACAAGGAAGAGAAAAGACTCAAATGTTATCACTACAGAAGCCACCAAACCACAGTGTTAAACAATAATAAAGAAAAAAAACGACTAAAGGACTTACAAAACACCCAGGAATAATTTACTAAAATGATAAGAAAAAGCCATCACATATCAATAATAACTTTGCATGTAAATGAATTAAACTTTCCACTTAAAAGATGTAGACTGGCTGAATGGATTTTTTAAAAGACCCAATTATTTACTGCCTATAAGAAACAGATATCATGTGGAAAGACACATACAGACTGAAAGTAAAAAGATGGAAAAAGATATTCCAAGCAAACAAATCAAAAGTGAGCAGGAGTAGCTACACTTAGATAACATGAACTTGAAGTAAAAAACAATAAAAAGAGACAAGATATATTAGTCAGCGTTCTCTAGAGGGACAGAACTAATAGGATATATAAAGGGGAGTTCCTTAAGTATTAACTCACAAGGGCCATCAATAGGGCCCACAATAGGCCATCTGCAAGCTGAGGAGCAAGGAGAGACAGCATGAGTCCCAAAACTGAAGGACTTGGAGTCTGATGTTCAAGGGCAGGAAGCATCCAGCATGGGAGAAAGATGTAGGCTGGGAGGCTAGGCCAGTCTAGTCTTTTTACATTTTTTTTCTGCCTGCTTTGTATTCTAGCTGTGCTGGCAGCTGATTAGATGGTGCCCAGATTAAGGGTGGGTCTGACTCAGTCCCACCCAGTCCACTGACTCAAATGTTAATCTCCTTTGGCAACACCCTCACAGACACACCCAGGATAAATACTTTCCATCCTTCAATTCCATCAAGTTTATACTCAGTATTAACCATCACAGAAGGTCATTGTATAATGATAAAGGGATCAATTTAGCAAGAGGATATAACAGTTCTAAATACATATGCACCCAACACTGGAGCACCCAGATATATAAAGCAAATTTTATTAGATTTAAAGGGAGAGATAGATTCCAATAAAATAATAGTTGGGGGCTTCAACAGCCCACTCTCAGCATTAAACAGATCATCTAGACAGAAAATTCACACAGAAACACTGGATATAAACTCCACATTAGACCAATGGGTCTGACAGACATTTATAGAACATTTCATCCAACAGCTACAGAACATACATTATTCTCATTGGCACACACAACATTCTCCAGGATAGACCATATATTGGGACACAAAATGTGTCTCAACAAGCTTTTGAAAATTGATATGTCACAATTTTATCAAACCACCAAAAACCAAGTCAATAACAAGAGGAACTGTGGAAACTGTACAAATACATGAAAATTAAACAACATGCTCCTGAATGACCTTGGGTCAAGGAAGAAATTAAGGAAGAAATAAAAAAAAGTCTTGAAACAAATGAAAATCAAAACATAACATTCCCAAATCTACAGGATACAACAAAAGCAGTGCTGAGAGGGAAGTTTATAGAAATAAGTGCCTACATCAAAAAAGTAGAAAGATTTAAAGTAAATAATCTAATAATGCACTTCAAGGAACTTAAAAAGCAAGATCAAACCAAAACCAAAATTAGTAGAAGGAAAGAAATAATAAACATCAAGGCAGAACTAAATGAAATTGACACTAAAAAAACAATACAAAGGAGTAGCCAGGTGCGGTGGCTCACACCTGTAATCCCAGCACTTTGGGAGGTCAAGGCAAGCAGATCACAAGGTCAGAAGATTGAGACCATCCTGGCTAACATGGTGAAAACCCGTCTCTACTAAAAATACAAACTATTAGCTGGGCGTGGTGGCATGCATCTGTAATCCCAGCTACTCGGGAGGCTGAGGCAGGAGAATCACTTGAACCTGGGAAGCGGAGGTTGCAGTGAGCTGAGACCACGCCACTGCCCTCCAGCCTGGGCGACAGAGTGAGACTCCATCTCAAAATAAATAAATAAATAAATAATAAACAATACAGAGGATCAACAAAATGAAGAGTTGGCCTTTTGGAAAGAAACAAAATTGATAAACCACTTGCTAGATTAAGCAAAAAAAAAAGATCCAAATAAAATCAGAAATGAAAAAGGAGACATTATAACAGATACTCAGAAATACACAAGATCATCAGATACTATCATGAACAACTATATACAGTAAACTGGAAAATCTAGAGAAAATGGAAAAATTCAATATATATAACCTACCAAGATTGAACCAGGAAGAGAGAAAACCTAAACAGTCCAGTAACAAGTAATGAGATCAAAGAAGTAATAAAAGTCTCCCAACAAAGAAAAGTCCAGGACTAGATGGCTTCACTACTGAATTCTACCGAACTTTCAAAGAAGAGCTAACACCAATTGCCAACAAACTTTTCCAAAAAATTGAAGAGGAGGAGATTCTCCCTAACTCATTCTATGAGGCCGGCATTACCCAGATGCCAAAACCAGACAAGGATGCAACAAAAAAGAAAACTATAGACCAATATACCTGATGAACATAGACACAAAAATCCTCAAAAATACTAGCAAATCAAATCCAACAGCATACCACAAAGATAATACACCATGATCAAGTGGGATTCATCCCAGGGATGCAAGGATGGTTTGACATATGCAAACCAGTAAACAGCATCCATCACATTAACAGAATGAAGGACCAAAACCATATGATCTCTCAACTCATGCAGAAAAAGTGTTTAATAAAACTCAACATCCCTTCCTGATAAAAACTCTCAACAAACTAGGCAGAGAAGGCATACCTCACCATAATAAAGGACATGTATGACAAACCCACAGCTAACACCATACTGAATGGGGAAAAGCTGAAAGCCTTTCCTCTAAGAACTGGAACAAGACAAAGATGCCCACTTTCATGACTCTTATTCAATATAATACTGGAAATCCTAGCCAGAGTGATTAGGCAAGAGAAAGAAATATATGGCATCCAAATTGGAAAAGAGGAACTCAAACTGTCCCTCTTTGCTGATGATATGATCTGTGATCTTATATCTAGAAAAACCTAAAGACTCCACCAAAAAACTCTTTGTTGAGAAAATAATTCAGTAAAGTTACAGGATACAAAATTAACATACAAAAATCAGTAGTGTTATTAATAATAAACTAGCCAAGAGAGAAATAAGAAAGGTAATTCCATTTACAATAGTGACAAAAAAATATACCTAGGAGTAATTTAACCAAGGAGGTGAAAGATCTCTGCAAGGAAAACTACAAAGTACTGATAAAAGAAATTGAAGAGTACACAACCAAATGGAAAGACATCGCATCTCATGACTGGAAGAATTAGTATCATTAAAATGACCATACTCTTTAAAGCAATCTACAAATGCAATGCAATCTCTATTAAAATATCAACATCATTTTTTCACAGAATTAGACAAAGCAATTTTAAAATTTGTATAGAACCAGGAAAAAAAAAAACAAACACCTGAATAGCCAAAGCAATCATGAGCAAAAAGAACAAAGCTAGATGCAGATATAGGAAACAAAACAGGATGGTATTTGTATAAAAACAAACACATAGACCAGTGCAACAGAATAGAGAATCCAGAAATAAATTTGCATGTTTACAGACAACTGATTTTCAACAAAGGCACCAAGGTCATACATTGGGGAAAGGTCAGTCTCTCCAACAAATTGTACTAGTAAAATTGGAAATTCATATGCAGAAGAATGAAACTGGACCCCTATCTCTCACCATATAGAAAAATCAACTTAAAATAGATTAAAGACTTAAAGGTAAGATCTGAAACTATTAAAATACTAGAAAAAATATAGAGAAAACACTTCAGGACACTGGTCTAGGCAAAGATTTCATGGCTAAGACCTTGAAAGCACAGGCAACAAAAAGAAAAATAGACAAATGGGACTTTATTAGACTAAAAAACTTTGGCACAGCAAAGAAAACTATCAACAGAGTGAAGAAACAGCCTGTTATAAGGGAAAAAATATTTGCAAACTATTCATTTTTCTAGGGACTAATATCCAGAATATACAAGGAACTCAAATAACAATCAATCCCATTAAAAAGTGGGCAAAGGCTGGGTGTGGTGGCTCATACCTGTAATCCCAGCACTTTGGGAGGCCGAGGCAGGTGGATCACAAGGCCAGGAGATTGAGACCATCCTGGCTAACACAGTGAAACCCCATCTCTACTGAAAATACAAAAAATTAGCTGGACATGATGGCATGCACCTGTAGTCCTGGCTACTCAGGAGGCTGAGGAAGAAGAATCACTTGAACCCAGGAGGCAGAGGTTGCAATAAGCCGAGATTGCACCACTGCACTCCAGCCTGGGCGACAGAGCAAGACTATGTCTCAAAAAAATAAAAAATAAGAAGTGGGCAAAGGACATGAAGAGCCACTTCTCAAAAGAAGACATACAAAATGCCCTCTGTCTCAAAAAAAAAAAAAAAAAGTTACTTAAAGTCTGTGTCTAGTAAGTCTAACGTCTGTGCTGCCTCAGCGATGGTTTCTGTCAATTTATTTTTCCCACTGCTTTCCTATTTCTTTGTATGCTTTGTGGGTTTTTGTTGTTGTTGAAAACTGGACATTTGACTATTATAATGTGTTATCTCTGGAAAACAAATATTTACATTCCCTAGAGTTTGCTGTTCTTGATTGTTGATGGCTTAACTTTTGTACAGCCAGGGTTTTTACCGAAATTTCCCTGAACATGGGGAACTTAAAAAACAAACAAACAAAAAACTTTTTCCAATCTTTGGGATCTGAGTTTTTGCAGGAGCACCCCTTTAACACTTAATAAGGCCATTTGAAATTCTTCCTCAGCATTCATTTCCTGGTTGCACTGAGTCTATATATCAACCAGTGGTGGAATCTTAGGCTGTTCTCAGTTCTCTGAACATGCATCCTGTCCCAGACATGTGTGTTGCTTTCTAAGTTGCCCTATATACAGAGCACTTTTGAATTTGAATGCCCTAATTTCCCAACAATTCTCTCTCCCTGGCTTTTACTCCCAGGCTTTAGGAAAGTTATTCTATGTACCAACTGTACTCTTCGGCCCCAGGCAGTTGCAGTTTGTTTGTTTGCCTTACAATGTTTAAACAACGCCTGCTGCTTTTCTACAGTGGGTTACAGTGTGAAAACAGAAATGAGCACTTTGTATCAGTTTTTCAGGTAACACCCAGGCAGGTTAGAATAGACATACCTAATAATTGTGTATAAAGTTGGCTCTGCTCTCTATAAACAAGGACCGGAGTCCCACCCTGGGAAGGTGGGCTGCTGTCGCTAAGACTGCTATTGAGTCAGGGAAGGGTTCATAAAGTTTTCTTTCCATTTTCAAGTTGCCTTAGAAAAAAAATTGGCTGGGCGTGTTGGCTTACCCTATAATCAGAGCACTTTGGGAGGCTAAGGCAGGAGGATTACGTGAGCCCAGGAATTCAAGACCAGCCTGGGCAATGTGATGAAACCTTGTCTCTAAAAACATA
Source organism: Pan troglodytes (assembly GCF_028858775.2). NCBI lineage: Eukaryota > Metazoa > Chordata > Mammalia > Primates > Hominidae > Pan > Pan troglodytes. The sequence goes on from NC_072414.2 coordinate 60,038,424, forward strand.
AAAAATTTAAAAGGTAATAAATAATTTTTTAAAATGAGCATTTCCTTGGTTGCTGTAAATCTTTAACTATTTCCCAAAGTTCTGATAAAGTTGCTCTGACAATTTCTGGTTATTTGTTCAATATTTCTGTGGCGGTGTGAAAGTTTGTAGCTGCCTATTTCTCCATTTTGCTGATGTCCCTCTCTCCACAAATTCGGACATATTGCATCTTCATTATGCACACACACACACACACACACACCCCCCTAAAAAAGTAATAATAATGTAATTATAGAGATGGAGAACAGGCTAGTAGTTCTCTGGGAATTACGGATGGGTAGAGAGGATGGGTGTTATCGATGTCAACGTTTCAATATATGCAATATATGTATGTACATATATACATACACAAACACATATATGTATACACACATAAACACATACACATATGTATACTTTTCATATATGTACACATACAGATGTTCCTCAGCTTAAGATGGGATTACGTTCAGACAAACCCATCATAAACTGAAACTATCTCAAATTGAAAATGTATTTAATCCACCTAACCTACCAAACATCATAGCCTACCCTAGCCTACCTTAAATGTGCTCAGAACACTTATATTAGCTTACAATTGGGCAAAATTGCCTAACACAAGCCTATTTTATCATAAAGTGTTTAATATCTTATGTGTTAATTTATTGGATAATTTTTGAAAGTGAAAACAGAATGGTTGTATAGGTACTTGAAGTATGGTTTCTACTGAATGTGTATTGCTTTTTTTTTTGAGATGGAGTCTTGCTCTGTCGCCTGGGCTGGAGTGCAGTGGTGTGATTTCAGCTCAGTGCAACCTCCACCTCCTGGGTTCAAGTAATTCTCCTGCCTCAGCCTCCCCAGTAGCTGGGATTACAGGCACATGCCACTGTGCCAAGCTGAATTTTGTATAAAAATACTACTAAAAAGTAGAGATGGGGTTTCACCATGTTGCCCAGGCTGGTCTTGAATTCCTTATCTCAGATGATCCACCCACCTCGGCCTCCCAAAGTGCTGGGATTACAGGCATGAGCCACTGCGCCTGGCCAAATGTGTATTGCTTTTGCACGGTGGTAAAGTTTTAAAATTGTAGATCAAACCATTGTAAGCTGGGGACAGTCTATATACACCTACTTTTTATTTTGAAATAATTGTAGAGTCACCTGCAAGAGAAATGTACGGGGAAGTCACATGTACCCTTCTCTCAGTCTCCTGCAATGTTAACATCCTATGCAACTATAATACAGTATCACAACCAAAAAATTGGCATCAATATCACCCATCCTTTCTACCCTTCCCTAATCCCCAGAGAATGACTAGCCTGTTCTCTATCTCAATAATTATGTTATTATTATTATTATTTTTAGACACAGGGGTCTTGCTATGTCACCCAGGTTGGTCTTGAACTCCTGGGCTCAAGCGATCCACCTGACTCAGCCTCCCAAAGTGCAGGGAGTATGGGTGCGAGCCACCAAGCCCAGCCTATGTCTATAATTATGTTATTACATGATTGTTACATAAAGGCAATAATGTACTATGTATTCTTTTGAAATTATTTTTTTTAACCCAGCATAATTTCCTAGAGATTTATCCAAGGTGTTGTATTGTTTTCTCATTGCTGATTAGTAGTCCATGGTATGTATGTATCGCAGTTTTAGCCATTTATTCATCAAAGGAGATTTGGGTAGTTTCCAGTTTTGGACTCATAAATACAGCTACTATGAACATTCTTCTACAAACTTCTGTGTGAAAATGTCATTTCTCTGTCTAAGGGTGCAAATGCTGAGTTGTACAGTAAGTACATCTTGTTTTCAAAGGAACTACCAAACTATTTTCCATAGTGGCTGTACCTTTCCTACCAACATGCATGTTGGTATTCATATCTAAGTGTGTGATCCATATCTAAGAAGACTATGTCTAACTCAATAACATAGGGATTTTCATCTAATAATTTTTTAATTTTAATTTTTAAATTCAGGTCTATGATTCATTTTGAGTTTTTTCATTTTTTTTTTTTGTATTGGCTGAAGGCCACAATAATCTTAGGGTCCCATGAAAATGCTTTAAATCTTTTCAAATAATAAGAACAAATTAAGTGCAATTGATGGCAGCAGCGGGCTGTCCACGGCGGTCACTGTCATCAGGTCAGCTGCTGTGGGGAGGGTGCCAGGAGGAGGCAGAGCTGGGCTGGAGTAATGCTGTGCTCCACAGAGCCAGCAGGAGCCAGGGTAAGCGAGAGCCCCCCCGCCAAGCCTGCCATGTTGGGTGCCACTGCAATGGGGCTGAGCTGAGCCACCTGCCAGCAGGGAGCAGCATGGTTGGGCACAGAGGGGTGGGCAGAGAGGGGCCCAGTAAGGACCTGGAGCTGCAAGGAGGCATGGCCAGGGCTGCCTGCATGCTGCTCCACAGAGTAGGCAGGTGGGAGTCCTACCCTCCCAGGCACAGGACCTGGGCATCTCTGCAGTCTGCACCCTTGGGGTCCTGGGAAAGTCCCCCTCCCCCCTCAGGCTTGGGGGGTGTCTGCTCCTGCTGCCTGGCCTCTCCCTGCCCCTGGTGCCTGCTCCAATCTCAGAGCAGGGTTGGGGCTGAGCCCAGGCACTGTTACAGTCTGGCCAGGTGTGTGCACACTTGGAGCAGAGCTGACACACCAGCCCCCTGCTGTCTTGGTCCTTTCCGGAATTTGGGCCCCAAGGAGCTCTGGGGGGAAGCTGAGGGGCGCCTGAGGGCAACCCAGCACTGGCCTACAGGTGCCCTTTTGCACAAGCAGCCTGGGCACCATGGATGGTGGCAGGAGGCAGATCGGCTCCTGGGTGGAAGAGGACAGGTTACTGGTGAAGCCCCACCTTCAGGCCAGGCTGCTAGTACTGCTGACTGGAGTGGGAACTTGTGGTGCCTTTTCCAGGCCCTCCCATGGCCGCCCACAGACCAATTGGCAGCACTTCCTCCCATCTGAGGCCCATAAAAGCCCTGGGCTCAGCCAGAGCACTGCAGATGATGAGACGACCAGCTGCAGAGAGGAGCTACCCTCTCTGCTGATAGCTGAACACTTGTCAGGATGACTAGCTGCAGAAGGAGCTACCCTCTTTGCTTCTAGAACTCAACACTTGTTGGGATGACTTGCCTAGCAGAGAGGAGCCATCCTCATCTCGCCACCTTGCAGGCGAAGAGGAGGAAAGAAGAGCTGTGGCCCTTCGGGGAGCTCAGACCTGGGAGCTCTTCAAGCCAGGGCTGTCACTCCGTCTTTGGAGCCCTTCGGTTCCTGGTATCTCCAAGCTTCCAGGCACCACCATGTTTCCTGGTGCCAGGAATGGAAGCTGCTTGCATGTGCCTGGTCCAGCTGCAGCCTTGCAGAGAGCCAGCGTGCAAGCTGGCACCTAGAATTGCTCACCCTGCTGAGGCAGCCGGCATGTCTGACTGCACAGTTGGACTCCATGCTCACTCACACACCCCTCACCCCTCACCACTTCATGCAGTCTCCCTCGGCAGGGGAGGGATCCTGGTTGGTAGTGTGAGCCGAGCGCAGCCTGCAAAGCCAAGTGGGCAGAGTGAGCCCAGCGGGCCTGAGCAAAACTTGGACAAAGGCGCCACTGGCCACAGAGGTTTCCAGCCAAAAACCAACACCCCAAAGATCCACTAACATAATCAGTTGGGATTACATTTGTATTTATAGCAACACAGTTTTAAAACATAATTTTTTGGGCTTGGTGGCCTGTGCCTATAATCCCAGCTATTGGGAAGCTGAGGTGGGAGGATCACTTGAGGTCAGGAGGTCTAGACCAGCCTGGGCAACATATGGAGACCCTCTCTTTAAAAAAAAAATGAAATATAGGCCAAACACAGTGGCTCACGCCTGTAATCTCAGCACTTTGGGAAGTTGAGGCAGGTGGATCACCTGAGGTCAGGAGTTCGAGACCAGCCTGGCTAACATGGTGAAACCCTGTTTCTACTAAAAATACAAAAAATTAGCTGGGTGTGGTGGTGCGTGCCTGTAATCCCAGCTACTTGGGAGGCTGAGGCAGGAGAATCATTTGAACCTGGGAGGCAGAGGTTGCAGTGAGCCGAGATTGTGCCATTGCACTCCAGCTTGGGCAACAAGAGTGAAACCCTGTCTCAAAAGAAAAAAAAGAAATATAGTGTTTTTTTTTGGCAGGATGTGGTGGCTCATGCCTGTAATCCCAGCACTTCGGGAGGCCGAGGTGGGCAGATCACTTGAGGTCAGGAGTTTGAGACATAACAAGCCTCTTTTCATAACAAGCCTCTTTCAATCACACCTAATGAGGTGACATGGAGTGGGGCCCCTAAATGGCTTTAGGATGGGTGCTGGTCCCCACAAAATTAGAAGGTGGGGCCGGGGATGGCAAGACCCTGTCTCTACTAAAAATACAAAAATTAGCCAGGTGTGGTAGTGCACACCTATAATCACAGCTACTAGGGAGGCTGAGGTAGGAGAATTTCTTGAACCCAGGGGACGCAGTTGCAGTGAGCCGAGACGGCACCACTGCACTCCAGCCTGGACGACAGAGTGAGACTCTGTCTCAACAAAAAAGAAACAAAAAGAGCAAATATAATTAAATTTTTTAATAGAAGAATGTACCTCTGATGTTCTTCCTGACACTAAATACATGGTGACTTTCCACACCAATTCTTCAATTCTCTGTCAGCAACTGGGTGGCCTACAAGTCATTTCAATTCTGACGTCAACTCCAGGAGTTAGTTCAGATCCCACAAATTAATGGCTCAGTCCCACAAGGATACCCTCCTTCAGACACCAGTCACAAGTTCCTTAGGCCACCTGCACTCCGACTGACCAGCTGTGAAGTCAAGGCTTCCTATAATTCCTTCCTCATGGTGAATAATTCACTAGAATGACTCACAGAACTGAGGAAAATGTGTTTCTTACATTTACTAGTTTATTATGAAGGATGCCACTCAAATAACTGAATGGAAGAGATGCACAGGGCAATGTAAAGGGGGACTATGCAGAGCTTCCGTGCCCTGTTGCTCTTCCCCACAGTACTCTCATGTGTTTGCCAGTGCAGAACCTCTTCTATCTCTTGCTGAAGAATTTATAACTCAATCACCAGCCCCTTCTTCTCCCTGGAGGTAGGGCATGGGGTGAGGCTGAAAGTTCCCACTTTTCAATTATTTTGGGGGTGGAAGGAGGAGGTCTCTCTCTGTTACCCAGCCTGGTGTTCAATGGTGTGAACACAGCCTACTGCAGCCTTGACTTCCTGTGCTCAAGCGATCCTCCCACCTTGGCCTCCCAAAGTACTGGGATTACAGGTGTGAGCCACCATACCCAGCCCCCTTCTAATTTTGCGGGGACCAGCACCCATCCTGAAGCCATCTAGGGGCCCCACTCCATGTCACCTCATTAGGTGTGATTGAAAGAGGCTTGTTATGAAAAACAAAAGATACTCCTGTTAGAAAATTCCATGTGTTTTAGGAGCTCTGTCTCAGGAACGAGGGACAAAGCCCAAATACAGTTGATCTTTGCACAACCAGGGGATTAGGGGAGCTGACCCTTCACACAGTAGAAAATTTACCCATAACTTTCACTCCCCAAAAACTTAATTATTAATAGCTTACTGTTGACAAGAAGCCTTACCAATAACATAAACAATTAGTACATACATTGTATATTATATGTGTTATGTATTGCATTCTTAGAGTAAGCTAGAGAAAAGAAAATGTGATTACAAAAGTCATACGGAAGATTGTTCATTAAGCAGATGTGGATCATTATAAAGATCTTCATCCTTGTCTTCACATTGAGTAGGCTGAGATGGAGGAGAAAGACCAGGGGTTGGTCTTGCTGTTTCAGAGGTGTCACAGGCAGGGAAAAAAGCCACCTATGAGTGGATCTGCGCAGTTCAAACTCGTGTTGTTCAAGCGTCAACTGTATATACATTTACTGTAGCACAGAAACCAAGAAAGCAAAAGTGCCTAGGGCCATGGAAGTCATAACATGGCCCTTTGAGTTAGGCAGTTTTACCAGCAGTTTTGAGACTATGGCAGCTTGGAATGGGTCCAAAAATAAGCATCAATGGATGATGGTAGTGGAGATGCAGTGAAATGAACTGGCTTGGGCTTTGATTTAGAGTCAGTTGGACCGGCTGATGGATTCATTTGAGAGGTGAATGAAAGAGAAATCAGGATGTCTTTACAGCTTTTAAAATTTGAGGCCAGTTATGGTGGCTTACACCTGTAATCCCTGCACTTTGGGAGGCCAAGGTGGGTGGATCGCTTGAGCTCAGGAGTTCAAGACCAGCCTGGGCAAAATGATGAAACCCTGTCTCTACAAAATATACAAAAATTAGCTGGGCATGGTGGTGGACACCTGTAATCCCAGCTACTTAGGAGGCTGAGGCAAGAGAATCACTTGAACCCTGGAGGTGGAGGTTGCAGTGAGCCAAGATTGTGCCACTGCACTCCAGCCTGGGTAAAAGAACAAGACTGTGTCTCAAAAAAAAAAAAAAAAAAGAAAAAGAAAAAAGAAAAATAAATAAAATTCGAAACCTTGCTGGCTCTCTTTTAATAGGTTTTCTTTTTCAATATTTAAGGAATTTTTTTTTTCTTTTAAGCTGCTGATAGCTTACAGCAATTTGGTAAGGCATACTTTTGCAACCAAAAATTCAAAGATTTGCTTTTCCTTCCTACCTAATTCCTCCAAAATCTGGAAACTATTCATGAAGATTCTTATTTTTATGACAATATGGTTATTTGCATAAGTTCAATAAGAAGCTCTTCTCTTCAACAAAATACAACTGGAAATATTGGTTATATTACCAAAGCTTTGACTGCAATGTCATATTGTATTAATCTGTTCTCACCCTGCTATGAAGACATACCTGAGACTGGGTAATTTATAAAGAAAAGAGGTTTAATTGACTCACAGTTCCACATGACTGGGAATGCCTCAGGAAACTTACAATCATGGTGGAAGGTACCTCTTCACAGGGTGGCAGGAGAGAGAATGGTTGCCGAGCAAAGGGGGAAGCCCCTTATAAAACCATCAGATCTCGTGAGAACTCACTATTACAAGCACAGCATGGCGGAATTCCCCCCTCCCCCACTGCCAGTGCTGTTCATTCATTCATTCATTATCAATTGAATTGATGCCGATTCAATTATATCCACCTAGTCCTGCCCTTGACACTTGGGGATTATTACAATTCAAGGTGACATTTGGTTGGGGACACAGACCCAAACCATATCATATATATATATATATATATATATATATATATATATATACACACACATATATATATTCATATATGTATATGAATATATATATGAATATATATATATAGCAATGTCATATTTTAAAATGTGCATGGAATCATAGAATGCCAATTTTCAAGTGTTCTCAGCTTTATAGTGAATAAAAGTTGTCACTTCCAGGCAGGCCCAGAAGCCTCAAGATATTAGATATTGCAGGCAAAGTCTGATGTCTGCCTTGGTTTGACTTCCTAACATCAAGAGGTTTTTAAAAGTCCAGATTTGTTGTCACAATTTCCAGCAAAATAAATTTAAAAGAAGCCTATGTGGTTATTCTTGCCGCACTTATGTAAATAATCAGGTCAAGTTTGAAACTAAATTAATTTTAAAAATAAATTGGTCTTACCATGATTATCTTTGGTAGAAATGGGAATGACTGTAGAGAGAAAAATTATGTTTCTGAAGAAAACCATAGTACACCTGTTACTAGATTGCAGCTTTGTTCATTGTTTTTGAGTTTTTATCATCTATCTATAGACTAGCCTGGATCCTGAGTTCTTATTGCCTTCAATATCTGACTGCAATTCTCCAACCATGAACAAAAACTGCTAAGCTGAACAACTCGATATAAATTTCAAGGGACAAGTCCCATGCTTGATGAGGGAGCCACATAGAGAGTTTAGCAGAACACCTGATGCCACAGCCAGAGACATTTAAACTGCAAACCAGGATGAGAAATTGCTGACATCATGTTGTGGACAGTGTTTTCCAAGACTGTCAGAATAAGACTCGCTACCATAATAAGACTCCTTCCCTTCTTAATTTTTTCTTGCTTATGCCCACCTCTTCCACTTCGCAGGATAATGCTGTAGTTAAAATTTCACAATTAGTAGTTTTTGTGGGTAAGTTGATAAAGGGTCAAACCCAAACATTTACAGGACCCAAGAGAGCTTTTATTCCACCTAGTGGGTAACTTTAGCAACATCCCTAATGCAACTGTTTGTTCAAATTTTACTAGTGGCCTCTTTTGTAGAGTTAGCACTCTTTGCTTTAATTTAACCCATTTCTGAGATGCTAGATGATAGAATTGCTACGTACTAACCAAACGGGGAAATCTGTGCTGTTGCTGACACTTCTTGTTGTACATAAATAATCTGGTATTGTAGAGACTCAGTTTCAAAAAGTTAGCAGGCTACTTGGTTAAAACAGGTAGATTTCTTATCTGGCTCATTCTTTGATCTATTTGATTTTAGTTGGTTTGGTTTATGGCAACCCTAGCTAAGAAGCATACTCCGAACTCTTGGCATTGTCCTCCTGATAGTCACAATTCTCAATTATGTTCTCTCAAAAAGTTTTAAATATTTGCATACAGCCAATTGTTGAATGTCAAATGGTCTCTCTTCAGCTGCAATGACAGAAATACAAAATCATGAGGACACTGTAATCTATAAATGATGTGTTGAGACTGGAAACACAGAATGATGTTAAATGAGGGTAGTGCTAATGCCCTCAGTCTTAGTCACAATTTCACCTAGGTTGTTAAATAAAAATCATGGGATGCCATTGTTTTGAACCAAATTCCTGCATCAGGCCTCCAGATCAGACTAAAAATCAAAATGGTGTCACCCATGTTCACCAAAACAAAACTGAGTTATCTGGTTTTCCAAAAAATGGTAAGAGAGATAGCCAATTTTCCAAACAGAACAGTTTCAATCTTTAACAGGCATGATAACGAAATTTCCTGTTTTAATCCTTAAAATAGAATACCTGAAGTAACCCAATGTTAACCAATCAGTTTTCTTTCTACTGTTCTGTCTCCACATCTCCACCTTAAAGAAAAGTGACTTTGATATAACCAATCTGCTTTTTGTTGTTTCTGCCTTCTTCAGTCTATTTTCTGTCTCTAAAGTTAACATCCTCTGCTTGATTCATTGCAACATTTATTCTATTCTGTGGAATGAAATGTTGTCCAATTCTAGGATTGCAGTAATGCCAATGAGATCTTTAATCTCAATTTGTTTTACTTTTGTTTCTTGACAATGGAGAGGTTTGGGCTAGAGAGCATGTTCAAAGTCATGAGCATATAGACTTCAAGTCAACCAGTTAGATGAGATCACCTGGTGATAAAATAGAGAAGAATGCAAGGACCGAGCCCTGGAGCAGTCCAACATTTAAAGATTGAGCCAAAGAGGAGAAACCAGCATATCAAAAAGGAGGCCCAGTGAGGGAACAGGACTATCCGTGACGTGTAGGTAAGTTCAGGGGGAAAAGTGTTTCAAATCAAAGGAACCATGTCAATTATTCGCGATTCTACAGAGAGGTCAATTGAGATATGGATAGAGAATTGGCAATTGCCTTTGGAAACAAGATCATTAGTAATCTTGATAAGTGATACAGATGATGGAAGCCAAAGCTCGATCAGGGTAGACTGAGAAGTGAATGTGAAGTGAGAGGTAGGAACAAGTACTATTGGAGAGATCTTAAAAAACCTTTCTAAGAATTTATGAAGATAGCAGAAAAATAGGGCAGTTCCTAGAGGCGATTTTGGAGTCAAAGGAAGTTTATTTTAGATGGGAGAAATTTCAATATATTTATATGCTGATAGGAGCAATTCAATTGAGAGGGAAAAAACTAACGATGCTGGAGGGTAGGTAATTGTAAGAGTAAAATCCTTAGGAATGTGCGTGAAAAAAATCCGGTCACTGGTAAAGGGACTGGCCTTCCTAGGCACAGGGACACTTCATTCATAGCAACCCAAATGTTACTATGCAGATAAGGGTGGTTTTGATGGTGAGAAGATAAGGGAGTTTGTTTCTGATATCTTTCATTTTTTCCATGAGGTATGAGGCAAAGTTGATTAGTAAAAGTGGGGGTTGGGGAGGAGGTATATAGAAGGCTTTTAGTAGAGACGAAAAGGAATGAAATAATCCTTCCATCAAGTCTACTTAAATGTCAATTTAGTGGATAAAACCCTCCCAGAATTAAGTACATCTCCCAAGCCCTTTTTCTCTCTCAATGACCTTTTGCTCCTTTCTGGTACTCACTAACATTTGCAATTGTATCTTCGTTCACTTCTCTGATTCCCCATTAGAGAACTACAGAAGGGCACGGACTTTGATTTCTAAATGTATATTTAGCCGTTAGCACAAGGCAAGCAGATGGTCACTAAATAAATACTTTTTTAAACAAAAATGTTAATGAACACCTTCAAAATTTTGTCTTACGCCACCTCGTTAAAATACTTGTTTGTGCAAGTCACTTTTCCTCTCTGAGCTTTCATTTCTGAATCTATACCATGGGAATTATCTCTTCCTTGCCTACCTCCCCTCGTTATCAAGAGGATCTGAGCCAATAATGATAGAAATGCTTCATTAAGGGCCCCTTAAATGTAATGGATTTCTATTTTTAGCCCACTGGTAGCCTCGCAGGTAGCAGGTGCTGAAAAAGCCTTGCTTATTGGGGGTTGGGGGACAGCATTGTTTCTGTGACCGTAGGCGTCGAAGCTATGCAGAAGCGTTCCGCGGACCGCAGAGAGATGGGGCTCAGGCCAGCATCCCTCTCGCTCCGGCCCTTCCCGGGAGGAGCTGGCCGAGCTAGGATGGGGGGCAGGGAGACCGAGGGGGCAGTAACTGTCAAACCTCGCCGCTTGGCGCCATTATTTAAATGGAACGTGCCTGTCTCGCAGCTGTACGTGCCCGGGGCGGGGCTTCGAGCGCCCAGAGCGGGGCGGAGGCCAGAGGCGGGCTGGGAAGGTGGAGGGGCGGACCGGGGCGGGGCCAGGCCGGCTAGAGGGGCGGGTCTAGCGGCGGCCCCCGGCGAAGTTCACTGCGCTTGCGCTGACAGACGCAAGATGGCGGACAGTGCGGAACTAAAGGTAAAGCGCAGCTCGAATTCACTTCTAATATTCGGCCGCGGAGACGGCGCTGCTGGTGCCAGGGGGGATGGGTCCGACCCTGGGGGGCCGCTCGGGCCTGACTCCACCCGGGCCTGGAGTTGTAGGGAGAGAGGCGCGCCCGGTCTCAGCAGAGGGGGCCCGCCTGCGGCGGGCCGCGGGCCCCGGGTGCCTCGGGGGCGCTGACGGGTCGTCCCCGGCGTGTTATTGTTGTGGGCGCCTCTGGCGGGGGTGGCGGGGGAAGAGATAGGGAGTCGGGAGGTAGGGGCTGCAGCTGTCTCATGGGCTCGGCTTTTTCACCTTCCAGTTAGCCTCCCCGCCCCCCATGGGGAGCTGGGGCTGGGGGCAGGGTGCTCTTGTAGGGGGGATTGGGAAAGCTCCCCGTGGCCGCTTCCTCTTCCTCCTTTGCAGTCCCGGGCTCCTGTCAGGCGCTCTTCTCAGACCCCCGGGAACTTGGCTTCGGCCGCCCCGCCCCTCCGTGGATCCCAGTAGCCCCCGCCCCGGACTCGGCTTTCCCCGGCTGCTCGCTTGTCAGGAAGCGCCTGGGGTGCCCCGCTTGTGGGAAGCGCGATCCCGGGGCGATAGGGTGGGGATCTGGGGGAGAAGCTCTGGTAAAGTTTAGCGAGCCCCGGGCCGGCGTTGGGGTTCGGCTGAGAGGTAGTGAGGGGGAGTCAGCCTGGGCGGGACGTTACTCTTTCTCTCCGATTCCGTGCAGCCGAGGGGAGAAACCCCCTCGAAGAGTGTGTCTTTGGAAGCAGTGTTGGGAGGGGGGGGATGCAGCTACCTCTCTCCCTTCTTTTGCCTTAGCTGGTGTGGAGGGTGAGAGGAGCCTTTGGGGGTCTCTGCACACACCATGATGGCGATGCTGTAGCTGATGGAGGTGAATGGTTCGTGTTTATATCCCCCCATTGCCTTTTGTTTGTAGGGACATCTTGCTGGCCATGTTGATTTGAACGAAATTCTCCCCTCATGCTACTCCAACCCCCGATAAATAGAACGTTCCTCTTAACTGTACCAATTACTCACGCCTCACGAAATTAGATGAAAGGGTGCCCCCTTTCCCCCGCTTTTCTCCCACCCCAATCTTTACCTGATGATGGCTTCTTTACCGTAGCAGATATACCACTACACAAGCAGTTGGGGGAGGGGGGGTGGAACCCTTATGACTGGATTGTGACAAATGGGGCTCCGCTTGAATAATTTTGGTTTAGTAGCAGGCAGTTCTTAACTAACGCGTATTATTTCGAGGCTCTGAACGCGATCTTCTCTGTGGCTTCCTGTGTGTGTGAACCCAGCAGCTGGTTATGTCTCGACCCAGAGAACTGACATCTCTGTCAGAGAGGAGATGGGGATATACAATTGTAAATCTTTGGGGAGAGTGTTCTTTTTATAATAAATAAAAATTATTTAATTTTTTCCCCGTTATAATGAAACGACAACTTCTAGAACAACCAAATGCCAGATTTGATTCTGTAGAGTTTTTCCTGTGGAATATCCTCACCGAAAGAGCTTTTCTCCTAATAACTTCACAATGTTTACACTCCAAGATTCGTATATTAAGGTATTGGCTTTGAGTGTCATTCTTTTAAAATGTACTTCTAATTACAAATTTACTGAAGGGAGAGCAGATTTACAATGGATGGTTTTGATTTTTCCCCAGTTTCAAACTATTGACTGAAATGAGAAAGCCTTAGGAATTTGAATATTTGGAGATAATTAACCCTTGAAATAAAAAAAGCACACAACTTTAAGACATGTTTTCTATAATTTTTCTCTTAGAGTCACCATGTTGCTGTGATCTTTGCCTTCTAATATTTATTTTGTTAGGAGTTCTTTTGAATGATAGCTAATCAGTTGTTATACATGGACCATAGAATAAAGCTGAAAAGCTTGTGCAGACTATATTGTCACTCTTGATGCTGTCCAAAGAAACTAGTATGGAAAGCACATGCTGAGAGATTTCCTTCTTTGTTCTTTCTCATTTTAAGAAAGTGCCTTTGGGGATAGATCAGATCCCTGGTGTGAGTCTTGTTAGGTAAAGTTTCTCTTTACGAAAATGAACCAGTATCAGATAAACACCAAACACTTGAAGAAATGTTATTTTTCTAAAATTAATCTCGTTTTTTGTGCTCTCCCAAATCTACTAGAGTTTTTCCAGAGGAAGTTTTTTTTTCTACTCTTATGTTCCTGTTGTATAATTTTTCAAATTATAATAACTGTTTTGACATGTTGGTATGTCATTGTGTGTGTCTGAGACTTTGAGGAGCTGTGTGATAAATTGCTTAGCTGGTGATAGCGGCGTTAAAAAAATTTGGTTAATACTTTATTGTGGTTAGATATGCTGTTCTTTTTTTGAGGGGTGGAGGAGGTGATCTCAGGAACGCCTACCATAGTTATTTGAGAATGTGTTAAAAAAAAAGAGAATGTGTATATATAATTTTCTGTGCAGTAAGGTTTGGCAGATACTCCTTTTGGAAATGATATTTTCTGAAGGCTTTTTGTTTGTGATTTTTTGTAGGTAAATATCATACATTCGTAATATGATAGGAAAAATCAGAGTAAGAAGAAAAAAATCTAGATTTTTTGAAATTTTAAATGGGAATAGAGTACTTCAACTGTGAAGCTTTACATAAAATTCAGTGACTTTTCATTATTTTAGGTTTCAGCCCCATACTTCATTTTGCTGTGGATTGTATTCATAATTATTTTCCTCATGGCTTTTTTAGTGAGTCCTTTTAAATCTATAAGAAATGTGCAAAGATCAGATGGGAAAAACAGATAGATCTTTATCCCCTGTAGGAATTGTGCAAGCTGCAACGCTTCAAGATATTGCCAATAAAAATTAGACTGTGAGTCATACATATCAAAATGAATTCTCTATGCACATTTGTTTATGAAAGGTTTAATTTTTCATTAGGGGAGTACCCATAAATGTCATTTTTAAGAATGTGGAGGGTATTTTGTCATCTTTAGGAACTTAGAAGCAGGAGGGTGTGATGGCCAGATGATCTTGGTAGTTAATAAGCTGACAGCTTCATGCAACTCCTCTTAAAGTAATTAAAAAAAAAATATGTGTTTTTTTGGAGTAAAACTCAAACCAAGTTATAGTGCCATTTTAATTTACAGGAAGAAGAGCGGGAGAGAAGAAGTCCATCAGCATTTTAGTGGAGTAAATAATGAAATTAAATGGGAAGAGAAACCATAATTATAAAAGTTCCTATGAGTGCGTCAGTGAATTCTATTGTTATTTTCTGCCTCTTTATTTTCAAGAAATAGCTACTTAATTTTGATCCTTACGCTGTAATTTGTCTGCTTTTATGTCAGATAGAGTCAAGTACATCTGACAGTTTATTCATGGATTTGATTTGAATCTCTAACTTGCTTTTGTCAAGTGCCACATTTAGATGGCTTTTGTTTTATGTCATTATTTTTATGAACAGTATTTTAAAAACTCTACAGTATAGTTTATAGAATACTACGTATAGTTTCTAAGTATTTCATATGATTGTTTTGAAATACCTCCTTCTTTTCATCCACCGTTTTCTCCTGGGCGATCCCATTGTCTTTTTCTTCAAAGAGTCTCTTGTAATCCCTGTTGATTGCGGTAGTGCTTAGTGGCGAGTCCATAGCTGATTAACCTTGGGTTTCTCCTGGTGAACTCCATCAGCATGCTGCTCCAGGGTTCTTGCTGAGGCTTTTGAGTTTAGTGTAATTTGTACCCTTTCTTGCTGGTAACCAGGGATAAGAAAATAAATGGCCAATGGTTGTAGCGGGAACTGAGAAAAAGTATCCAAGTCTCAGAAAAACTGGGTGTTTATGATGAGATGTAGCCTTTCAAAACAACAACCAAAAATGGATTCATTACTTCATAGAATTGATTGTGGTGTTTTCCGAAGTGTTTGACTCTGGCATGAAGCATCTTGCTTTTTTAATGTTTGAATAATAATATCTTATATAGTACTTTGCAGTTCATAATATATTGCATTATCTCTTTTGATCTTTCCAACAGTTCTTTGAGGTAGGAAAGGCAAGTAATAACTAAATCCTTTTTATAGATAGAGAAAGTGAGCCCAGAAAGGGTACGTGACTATCGCAAGGTCATACAAATAAAAGTGGCAGGGACTTGAGCCTAGGTCTTGTGTAGTCCTCCTTAAAGGTCCTACAGCAGACCTGGAGTCTTCTAGGGTGCCCAGTTCAAAGATTTCTACTTATATTGTTGCTGATACTTTCCCTTTTGGAAAAGCTCTATGCTAGGGTATTTTTGGATATTCTAGGGCATTTTGCAAGCTTCCTTGCAAAAAGTTTGGAGTTTGTTAGTTGGAATCATACACATTAATTTTTGTAAGTATCATTTTGCTTGAGAAAATTTCAGAGAATCTGAAAAGCAAGCAGAAAAATAAACAGTACCTGTAATCCCAACACTCAGAGATATCATGGTTAACATCTGGGTATTTATCCACTTAGACTTTCTCTCTGTGAGCATATGTATATGTATATTCATCATAAAAAGATACAACACTGTTTTTTATTTATAATCTGCTATTTTCATATCTATCCAGGTTAGTAAATACAGGTCTATATGAGCAGTTGAAACCTTACATTGTGTTTTATTAAACTAGTCCCTATCAGATTATTCTACTTTTTTTTTTTTTTTTTTTGTGAGACGGAGTCTTCCTCTGTTGCCCAGGCGGTAGTGCAGTGGCGCGATCTCGGCGCACTGCAAGCTCCGCCCCCCGGGTTAACACCATTCTCCTGCCTCAGCCTTCGGTGTAGCTGGGACTACAGGTGCCCGCCACTACGCCCCGCTAATTTTTTTGTACGTTTTTAGTAGAGACGGTGTTTCACCGTGTTAGTCAGGATGGTCTCGATCTCCTGACCTTGTGATTTGCCCGTCTCGGCCTCCCAAAGTGCTGGAATTACAGGCGTGAGCCACCGCGCCAGGCCCAGATTATTCTCCTTTTTTTGCAGTGTGTTTGCAGACATGTACCAAAGTTTGCAGATGTTTTATTTTAACTAAATATATTGATATGACAGATCTTTTTTGTGCTTTAGAAAGCAATGCAGGACCAGACGCCATGGCTCACACCTGTAATACCAGCACCTTGGGAGGCTGAGGTGGGCGGATCACGAGGTCAGGAGTTGAAGACCAGCCTGACCAAGATAGTGAAACCCCGTCTCTACTAAAAATACAAAAAATTAGCTGGGCGTGGTGGCGGGCGCCTGTAATCTCAGCTACGCAGGAGGCTGAGGCAGGAGAATCGCTTGAACCTGGGAGGCAGAGGTTGCAGCGAGATTGCGCCACCAGACTCCAGCCTGGGCTACAGTGTGAGATTCCGTCTCAAACAAAAAAAAAAAAAAAAAAAAAAAAAGAAAGAAAGCAATACAAATGTTTATTTTATTTTTGTAGAGTCAGGGGTCTCACTGTGTTGCCCAGGCTGGTCTCAAATTCCTGGCCTCAAACAGTGCTGCCTCGGTTTCCCAAAGTGTTGGGATTACAGGTGTGAGACACTGTGCCTCTGTACTCGGTTTTTACAGGTGTGAGGTACTGTGCCACTGCACCCACTCTACAAATTAGGTAAAATGTTGTCAGTGAAATAAATTAGTCATTCTTGGTTTGTTCATTGTCATACCTTTATTGTTTATGTTTCTGTAATATGTGAGATAAGATTATTAAATGATGGCAGATACAGGTTTTACAAAATGTAAGCAAACATTACTTCAGCATCAGAATGTTTGATAAAGTATGAAATCGATTATGAAGTAGTATTTTATAATCTATTCATACTATTCTGTGAATAGTAGAATTTCAAGTATGCAAGTATGTTTGATTTTGGAAATTATATCACAGTGATCACATATTGCAAGTTTTTGTACCTTATTTAGATGCTTATCAGTTTTTTTTGTTTTGCTGGGATTACAGGTGTGAGCCACCACGCCCAGCTGATGCTTATCAGTTTTTAACTGGCATTTAAAAACTATATTGAACATTGCCAGACGTGGTAATCCCAGCACTTTGGGAGCCAAGGTGGACAGATCACGAGGTCAGGAGTTCGAGACCAGCCTGACCAACATGGTGAAACCCTATCTCTACTAAAAATACAAAAATTAGCCGGGCGTGGTGGTGCGCACCTGTAATCTCAGCTACTCAGGAGGCTGAGGCAGGAGAATTGCTTGAACCTGGGAGGCGGAGGTTACAGAGAGCCGAGACCGTGCCACTGTACTCCAGGCTGGGCGACAGAGTGAGACTCCGTCTCAAAAACAAACAAACAAAATCCCCCAAAAAACAAACACTATACTGAACATTAATATAGAGAAAATGGAAATAAGACTTTACCATATTTTTAATCTCAAAACAAAGTGTTGCCATTTAAATTGGGAGGTAACATAGTTTCAAGGATCCACAATCTCTGCCTCCGGGGTTCAGGCGATTCTCCTGCCTCAGCCTCCCGAGTAGCTGGGATTACAGGCATGCGCCACTGCGCCCAGCTAATTTTTGTATTTTTAGTAGAGACAGGGTTTCACCATGTTGGCCAGGTTGGTCTCTATCTCTTGACCTCGTGATCTGCCCGCCTTGGCCTCCCAAAGTTCTGGGATTATAGGCGTGAGCCACCGTGCCTGGCCCAGGATCTGGTTTTAGAAAGATAACATAGGCAATGAAAGCATTTTTATTTTTAGAAAAAACCTTTATGAGTTAAACCAATTAATAAATGCATATGTGAATTAAGAATGCTATTTGTGCAACATCTGAAAAGTAGTGCATGTAGAAGGAACTTGAAATTGATCGTGCTCTAAATTTGATTTGTTTGACTTTGGTCTTCACCTAAATCTGTATTTATGTAACATTTTATCATTAGGATTTCTTTGAAATAGGCAGTAGAGACAATTTTAAAGTACTTAGTTGTCTTTAACCATCAATTTCAGAAGTAGTATTAATTGCCACTGCACTTTTTGCTAGATGTTTATGACTATACTTACCCTTCCATGTTAAAAATTGTGCAACTCTTGTTACTTTTGATTCCCTCTACTCTTGGTTTCAGTAGTGTCACATGAAAAGATAATTCCCTAGAACCCTTCCTTCAGAGTTTTCTGGTAAGTCTTCATTCTTAGCTATGAACTTCTAAAATTCATCAAAATGAAGAAACCACCTTTTTATTTTTCAGCTTTTCTTTAGATCAAGCAAACAAAACAAACATAAATCCTTTGAATATTAACTAATGATGGAGATATCAGTAACTCTCCTAGGACTGTTGTAAACGTTCCTATTTTTGAAAACTTAATCTCTTTTTTACCTTTTTTGCTATTCACTGCTTTCAGTTTACCCCCTTTGGTTGCCAGGTTAATTTCACCAAAACACTCCTTTCATTCTGTCACTCCTATCTATAAAAACTTTGAATGGCTTTCCATCAAAAACTGGATGAAGTCTTAGTTCTCAGTCTAGTATTCAAGATTTTCTGTTGTCTGGCCCCATTCCACTTTGTGTGTGTGTTTTGTCTCTTCAGCTGTATAGCAAAAGCCCTTAACTTAAAGCCAGAGCTGTTAGTTTACGTCTTTTTGTTGGCTGGTGTTCTGTTTGTACACCCCCCCATTCTCCCATCCCTACCCTGTGGACACAATAGGTGTTTTTAATATCCATGTGTCAGATGAACAAATTATGTTTAAGATTTGTTTCTGTCAGAGACTGGGGCCTGATACTCTTGTCTATAAGACAATCTAAATTGAAAATATTTTTAGGGTCATATCTTCGCTCTTTTTTCTTGCTGCTGCTTAGATGAACTTGAATAACATTAAATCCAGAATAATTTATCAAGGGCTGTTTTAGATTTACCTTTTACATTATTTTAAGTTATAGAGATAATAAGTGAATACACTTCTCATTGTAATGATCTAACCGTAAATAGGGTAAAAATGGAAAGACCTCATCATCTTCATTCTTAGAGGCAATCACTTTGGTGTATATCTATGTATTCTTATTTGGGTGGGCAGGGGGAGGTGACAGCTTTATTAAGATAAAATTAACATATCCCATTACAGTTCACCTCGTTAAAGTGCACAGTCAGGTAGTTTTTGGTATATTCACAAAGTTGTGTAACCATTAACCACAATCAGTTCTAGAATATTTTTTCACCTCAAAAAGCAACCCTACATCCTTTTAGCATCATCCCCTTCCCAAACCTTACCTCACTCTTAGCCCTAGGCGACTGATAATCTATTTTGAGTCTTTGTAGACTTGCCTATTTTGGGCATTTAATATAAATGGAATAAAAATATGTCACTTTTTGTGTCTGGTCTTGTATTCATTTTTTTCTCTGCATGGGCATTTAAATGTGTATGTCTGTATAATATAATTTATTGTGTGTGTGTATGTCTAGATAAGAACAAAACTAGGCACATAGAAGGAACTTAAGTGAATGTACATGTACATAAATATCTTTTCTAAAACTGTGAGACCATACTATATGTAGCATCCTACGGTTTGCTTTTTTTCACAATAGATAGTGAAGATCTTTCCATGACATGTCCAAACAATAAGATGGTCTCATTCTTTTTAACAGTGCGTAATATTCCCTATGTATGTTTATAGAGATTTACCTCTTGAATTTATCAGTGTATATGGTTAAAAGTTCTTAACAACTTGTTTTGATGGTTTTGCTATACACTACTGTTTTTTTTAAAAAAATAATTGCCACATTTAATGTAACCTCTGTAGTATTAATGCTGGAGTTTCACTTAACAATAGGAATGAAAACATCACAGGTAAGGGTTGTATAGCTTGAGGAGAAATGGAATGCAGGGTCTTTATGCAGTTCTGGCAGTGCTCAGCCAAAGCAATTCATTTTGTATTTGGGTTTCTGAATGTGAGCAAGCCTGTTTTTAAAAAAGCTCATGGCATAGTGCTTAAAATAGAACTTAACATGCTATCTTGTGCTTTATGGTGAATTTTAAGACTTTTTCTTGCAGTCATGCAAGTCTAATCTTAAAGATTGGAAAGATTTCAGAGTAAATATTTTTTCTCATATGTTAAAATCATCATTCTGGTCTATGGGCTTCTGTAAGTTACCCAAGAAGGGGACTGAAGAGGCACAGAACTGGCTCAGAAACTGGCTTATAGTAGATTCTCAGTAATTGTTATTTATTAAAGAATTATTTATCACATTCTGTTATTTATTATATTTTTGGGTATCTGCTGTGTATGAGGTACCAGGTTATTGGTAATTTTAGTATATTATCACATATGTGTGTATATTTATTTAAATGTTTCTGTTATAGCAGAATGTTTACTAAAAATTATCTTTTTAAAAATTATACAAGTAATGCATCAGCTCTTACAGAGGTTTTCAAAGTCTATTTCTCAGGCCTCTGGTGGTTCCCCGAAGTTTTTCTGAGGGTTCTCCAGGTCAAAATGATTTTCCTAATAATAGGCATTATTTACGTGCTGACATTTGCAAAATCAGTGGTGGGTAAAACTGCCAGCACCTTGGCACAAATTAAGGCATTGGTACTAAATTGTACTAGTAGTTGTGTTCTTCATCACTGTGCACTTGGAATTAAAAAAAAAAATGCCAGTTAAACTTTATGTCCTTGATGAAGCAATAAAACTTACTAATTTTATTGTATCTCAATCCTTGAGTACATTTAAAAATATATTTTGTATCATGAAATGAAAAGTACCTGTAAAACACTTTTATTGAATATCAAATCTGATGGTTAACTCAAGGAAAAGAACTTGTGCAGTTGAGTTGTGAGCTTTTTAAATGGAATACCATTTTTACTTGAAAAAATGGCTGGCAAAGTATGGTTATACAGACTAGGGTATTTGGCATACATTTTCATGAAAATAAACAAAGTGTGCCTGTCACTACAGGGAAAACAACTGACAATATTTGTTACTAATGATAAAATTTAAGCTTTCAAATGAAAATAGAACTTTGGAAGACATGTATTTGCCACTGTGAGCTTGACAGTTTCCCAATACTTGACTTTTTTGATAAGATCAGTGTGATATTAATGAATGTGTTATGTTGGAGTTGCATAGTGAAATATGTCAACATTTGGAAGAACTGCATAACTCAGTGAACTAATATTTTCCAAATAACCAATGCATGATATTACAAAATCATGCCTGGATAAAAAGATCCATTGGAAATGGAAGATAGACCAATGAATTTCAATTTATCAGAGTGGGAAATATTCATTGATACGGTTTCAGATTCCTGCGTTGCAGCAGCCTTTAAGAACCTGCCATTTGTTGTGTTTTGGTGAAGGATCAAAGAATATCGAAAGTTATCTGAAAAGGCTAGAGCATTTTAATAAAAATACTCTATTTTTTCCCAACTCTATAGAGCTTCATAAGGCTAGATTTCCTTTATATTCTTCATCCAAAACAATCTAATACACAGATTGAATGGGAAAGAAGATGTGAGAATCAAGGTGTCTTTATTAAGCTAGATGTTAAAAAGATTTGCAAAAATGTAAAACCATGATAGTCTTCTAATTTTTATTAAAATATTCTTTAAATATGAGATTTATGTTAACAAGTAATGGATTAATTAATTAATTTATTTTTTGAGATGGGCTTTGCCGTGTCGCCCAGGCTGGTCTTGAAGTCGGGGGCTCCAGTGATCGCCTGCCTCGGCCTCCCAAAGTGTTAGGATTACGGTGTGAGACACCATGCCCAGCTATTATTTTTTTTTTAAATGACAAATCTTTTAAAATTTTCTGCTTTAACTGCAAATACAGTAAATATTGATAGATTTAATCGACATAAAGTTTTTTTGCGGGGGGGACGGTCCTCCACTTTCAAGAGTCCCAAGAGCAAAAACTTTGAAAACTTGATCTTTTTTAAAATTTAAAATTTACAGTACAACAGTGCCTAATTTAAAATGGGACGATCCCTTTCACCTTCCCACTCATGGTATTTTTTATAACTTAAAAGGAAAAATAAGGCTGGGGGCAGTGGCTCACACCTGTAATTCCAGTGCTTTGGGGGAGACCAAGGCAGGCAGAGTGCTTGAGCTCAGGGGTTCCAGACCAGCCTGGACAACATGGCAAAACCACATCTCTACCAAAAATACAAAAAATTAGCTGGGCGTGTTGATGCACACCTGTGGTTCCAGCTGCTTGGGAGGCTGAAGTGGTAGGATTTTTTGATCCTGGGAGACGGAGGTAGCAGTGAACTGAGATCCACTGCACTCCAACTGGGTGACAGAATGAGACCCTGTCTCGAGAAAAAAGAAAAAAAAAAGAAAAAATTTATTTCTAGTGATCTCTTACAAGGCAGTTTGCTAAGCAGAGTTATTTAATTAAATCCTGCATCTCTGTAAGTAATGCTAAACGGTAGTAGCTTGCATTGCACTGAACGAATGTGCTTGAAGTACTTTTTTTTTTTTTTTGGAGACAGGGTCTCCCTCTCTTGCCCAGGCTGGAGTGCAGTGGTATGATCATGGCTCACTGCAGCTTTGAACTCCTGGGCTCAAATGATCCTTCCACCTCAGCCTCCTGAGTAGCTAGGACTTCAGGTGCTTGCCACCATGCTCAGCTGACTAAAAGCTTTTTTTTTTTTTTTTTTTTTGGAGATGGGGTCTTGCTGTGTTGCCCAGGCTGCTCTCAGACTCATGTGATCCTCATGCCTCAGCCTCCTAAAAGTGTTGGAATTCAAGGTGTTGAGCCACTGCACCTGGCTTGAAGTACTTTTAATCAGTAATGGTGTGGGAAATATATAACTTTTAATTTTTTCAAGGTTATGTTTTTTCTTTTTTCTTTTTTTTGAGACAGAGTCTCGCTCTGTTGCCCAGGTTGGAGTGCAGTGACATGATCTCGGCTCACCACAACCTCCGCCTCCTGGATTCAAGCAATTCTTCTGCTTCAGCCTCCCCAGTAGGATGCGCACCACTGTGCCCAGCTAATATTTGTGTTTTTAGTAGAGATGGGCTTTCACCATGTTGGCCAGGCTGGTCTTGAACTGCTGACCTCAGATCATCCACCTGCCTCAGCCTCCCAAAGTGCTGGGATTACAGGTGTGAGCCACCATGCCTGGCCTGATTGCTTTTTCTGTAGTAAAATATAAGAATCACATGAATAAATGAAAAATTCCCTAACTTAATATTAGCCAATAACTTCCTCTCCAGCAGAGCTTAGCTCTTACCAAATATATATGATTGATTTGCATTCTACCTATTTTGTTTTTTTCCTTTCCCTTTTGTGGGATAAACATGAAACAGGACCTAGAAATTGTAAGACTCTGAATGCTTTTCAGTTTCTTTCTGCATTTCTTTAGAGTGGTGTGTGAAAAACTTCAGCCTCTGTTCCTTAAACATCTTTCCCCAGGGTGTCAAAGTAAGACTGGAAAAGGAATATTTTTGTCCCGGAAGTTATTCTAATATGTGATTTCAAAATCAGGTAGCATCTTAAAGGTTAAAGACCTTTAAAAAAAAAGTATAGTATTTTGTGTCTAATTGAATCATAATCAGGGAAAAGAACATGAATTTTAGAATTGCCATTAGTCTTCACCTCTGAATTTAGATAGTCCCAGGAATGAGATTAATGGTCTTCTAAGTGTGAGTAGGTCTGGTCTGTCCATTTTTTCCAGAGAGGAATTCTATAATCGCTTGTTGAGGCTACTTACCTGGCTGATAATGTTTGGGGAACAAGGCAGGATAAAGGTGTCCCACTTATGAGTATGCAGACTTTGCTTAATCTCCATGTTTAGACTTGTGCCTCACCCTTGATCTTAGTTCCATGCTGGTCTGAGTCTGGAGCCTCTCTGGTTCAGTTGTTCCAGTAATCATCTGGCCTCTTGTGTTACGAGAGGCTAGTGGGCATGGTAGGGAAGTTGTCTCGTGGATATTTAGTTAGAGGAGACCTGAGGGTGTAACCATCCTGTATGTTCAGATTTTCCAACAGCCCCCTTGTACCTTGCCCCCTGTGTTTTTAGATAGGCTTGCCTTTCTTTAGTATTCCCCTCTCTAGGCATTTGTAGGTTGTAGCTTCCTCTTCTGATTTAGTTACCACTGCATTGCCTGCTTTTCATCATCAGAAAGGTTGTTGAAATTTCTAGGTGGTTATTTTTTTCTTTTTGTCCTTGTGGATTAAAGATTTTTCTTTTTTTCTTCCCTCACTATCATTTTGTTTCTCTTTATGGGGGGAATATGGCAGACATTTGTATATGGTGAATTCATATTTAACTGGAGGTCATTGTAAACTTTCTGTGAAGCTTATAATACAAACTATATTAATATATAATAATGATTCTTAAATAGTTGCCCATGTTGAATTAAGATTTATATTGAGATATTGAGTGGTAGTAGAAATCGTATTATTTTCTAAGAGAAAGCTAGGTTGCTTTTTTAAAAAAAATTAAATTATATACAGCATAGTATGTATAACCTTATAGAAAAATGTGTAACTTATAGACAGGTAGTAAAACAAACATCAAGCCTAATAAATAGAGCATTCTAAAACCTTGAGGCCTTCCTTTGTGCACCCTCATCCTCTCTTCCCCATTTCTTCTAGGTAACTTGTATCAATAGTTTATTTTAAAGGTGAAAACTAGGAGTGAAACAATAGTTTTGTATATTATTATTTGTAATGTTGTCTTAAAACCATTGCATCTAATATTTTATATCATAGTCTTGTAAATTTCCAAATTTACTGTAGCATTCTTCAAAGAGGAGGATTCCGTAGGAGAAGGTGGAGAGGAAAGTTTTGGAGACCTGAAAATATGTATAGGGTGAACGTGGTGGTTCACATCTGTAGTCCCAGCACTTTGGGAGGCTGAAGTGTGCAGATTGCTCGAGTGCAGGAGTTTGAGACCAGCCTGGGCGATATGGCGAAAACCTGTGTCTACAAAAAAATACAAAAATTAGCTGGCTGAGGCGCGTGCCTGTGGCCCAGCTACTTGGGAGGCTGAGGTGGGAGGATCGCTTGAGCCAGGAGGTTGAGGCTGTAGTGAGCTGTGATGGCGCCACTGTACTCCAGCCTGAAGGACAGAGCATGGCCAATATACGTGCTCATAGATTCCAGTAAGTACATCTGGTGATGTTTGTGGAAGAAGGGACTTAAGTTAATTACCACAGTGATTTACCCGGGGTTAAGTCTTTTTTTTTGAGACTGAGTTTGCACTCCTGTCACCCAGGTTGGAGTACAATGGCACTATCTCGGCTCACTGCAACCTCTGCCTCCTGGGTTCAAGTGATTCTCCACCCTCAGCCTCCCGAGTAGCTGGGATTACAGGCGTCTGCCACCATGCTTGGCCAATTTTTGTATTTTTAGTAGAGAAGGGATTTTGCCCTGTTGGCCAGGCTGGTCTCGAACTCACGACTTCAGGTGTTCCACCCACCTCAGCCTCCCAAAGTGCTGGGATTACAGGCATGAGCCACTGCCCCTGGCCTGGGTTAAGTCTTGAAAAGTGCTCAGGCTTATGTGTCAGTGCTCTCATCCACGAAGAAGTTGAATCGTCAGAGTTACGAGAAAAGTCCAGCTTTTTGGCAAGACCATTAAAGTCTGTATTACACCTTAAATGTTTTTGTCCTTTTTTTTTTTTTTTTGAGGTGGAGTCTTGCTCTGTCACCCAGGCTGGAGTGCAGTGGCACAATATTGGCTCACTGCAACCTCCACCTCCTGGGTTCAAGCCATTCTCCTGGCTCAGCTGCCCCAGTAGCTGGGATTACAGGTGCGCACCACCGTGCCCTGCTAATTTTTGTATTTTTAGTAGAGACGGGGTTTCACCATGTTGGCCAGGCTGGTCTCGAACTCCAGACGTCGTGATCCGCCCACCTCAGCCTCCCAAAGTGCTGGGATTACAGGCGTGAGCCACCGCACCCGGCCTTGTCCATTATTTTTTTGGATACATTTAAAAAACTCTTAGTAAAACATAAAAATAGTTATTCCTTTACTGGGCTTATAAGTATTCTTTGCGGCTATGGGTATTCTCTGCTAAATCTTGCAAACAAGCATTCTCCCTTACGCTCCCCTCCTCCTTCCTTTTGCCCGTTTGACCTTTGGTATCACATTTACTTAAAGCAAGGTTCTTATCCAGTCATTTTATCAATAAAAATGAGTGCTGATTTATATGCCAAATCAGCTGTGTTAAATGCTCACACATCATTTGGGAATGAAATAGAGTTTTTGCTTTTGTGAAATTACATTCTAGGCCGGGCACGGTGGCTCACGCCTGTAATCCCAGCACTTTGGGAGGCTGAGGCGGGCGGATGACAACGTCAGGAGATCGAGACCATCCCGGCTAACACGGTGAAACCGCGTCTCTACTAAAAATACAAAAAATAAGCCGGGCGTGGTGGTGCGGGAGCCTGTAGTCCCAGCTACTTGGGAGGCTGAGGCAGGAGAATGGTGTGAACCTGGGAGGCGGAGCTTGCAGTGAGCTGACATTGTGCCACTGCACTCCAGCCTGGGTGACAGAGCAAGACTCCGTCTCAAAAAAAAAAAAAAAAAAAAAAAAAAAAGAAATTACATTCTAGTACTCCTGTAACTATATGAAAAATAGTTTGGTTCTCTTGTACCTTTCCATATTTGAATTTTTATGGAGAGCAGATGTTTTAATAATTAGGAAGAACTTTATTTTGGGAAATGTTTTCTTGAATATGAAATAACAATGTTAAATGCATTGTTAAAGTTTAATAGTCATTTGTTGTATATATGCTTCCTAAAGGTAGCTTTTGGAGGAAGGAGATGTGGGAGGAGCAAGGAAAAGATATGAAAGAGTTATTGTAGGAAGTTTGATTGCTGGCTCACTGGAAAGTTTAGTGAGATGCCTGTGCCCATTGAGATTGACGACTGTGGTTGTAAAATAACATCCATCTGCATGAGTGCATGCATTCTTTTCTCCTACAAAGTGGGAACTAGTTGAATGTGCCAGGCATGGAGGGACAATGGAATTTTGCAAAGAAATGTTTAGGGGCTAATGGATAGGGCATGACAACATCAATGAATTAGAGATCTTTGTGAATTGAATTCTTGAAATGAAGCAAGTAAGAAAAGGAGGTTGTAGTTGGAAAATGAAATGTTCGAGTTAGTGATTTTGAAGGTGGTGCAGGTTCTGCTGGAAGGTCTAAGATGTGGCCTCGGAAGTGGGTAGCTGAGGGTGGAAAGTAATGATGAGGAGTTAAGTTGGAGCCTGAATGGCCAAGGCAGGTACTAAAACTTTACTTCAGTGAATGACAGGATGACCTAGAAGATGGACTGTCCAGTACTATGGCCACTAGTTCTGTGTGGGTATTGAGAACTTGAAATATGGTTAGTCCTAATTAAGATTTGCTGTAAGTGTAAAACATACTGGGTTTCGAAGACATAGTATGAAAAAAAGAATGGAAAATATCTCGTTAATGATTGATATTGATTGCATGTTGAAATAATATTTTAGGTTTATTGGATTAAGTAAATATATATCATTAAAATTAATTTCACCTACTTGTAATTTTTTGAAATAGAGATGTGGCCTCACTATGTTGGCCAGGTTGGTCTTGAACTCCTGGGCTCAAGTGATCGTCCTACCTCAGCCTCTGAAAGCGTTGGGATTACAGGCGTGAGCCACTGTGCCTGGCCTTTTTACTTTTTAAAGTGTGGCTAGTAGCACATTTAAAATTACGTGTGTCTCAATATTTGCAGCTTACATTGTATTTCCTTTGAACAGCACTTTTCTAGAGATATTACTCCTCATAAGTAGAATGGGAATTAGGTGGGAGGACAATTGTAGGGATTTGTAGAACCCAGTGGCAGAATCCTTTGGGAGAGGGAGTGGACATTGAGGCTTATTTTCATTGAGTTGCTGGTGCTTTCTCTTCTGCTGTTGTTTGTTCTTGGAATTAATGACCTTCTTTTCACCCCCGCCCCCCCGCCCCTACCTCCCTTCCCTCCACGGAGTGGCTAACCCCAGGGAGTTTGCTTCATTCTTTTTTTTTTTCTTTCTTTCTTTTTTTTTGACAGAGTCTCACTCTGTTGCCCAGGTTTAAGCAATCCTCTGCTTCAGCCTCCTGAGTAGCTGGGATTACAGGTGCATGCCACCATGCCTGGCTAATTTTTTGTATTTTTAGTAGAGACGGGGTTTCACCATGTTGGCCAGGCTGGTCTTGAACCCCTGACCTTGTGATCCACCCGCCTCGGCCTCCCAAAGTGCTGGGATTACAGGCGTGAGCCACTGCGCCTGGCCAGCTTCATTCTTTTGAGGAGAAAAATAATAAACGATAATAGAAAGCAGTACCAACAAAACAAATAACCATGTAAATCAAAGTAGTTAACAATGTATTCATAAGAGGAAGAGGTCACTTCTGGCTAAGCTTATTTCAGACTGGGCCTTAGAAGAGTTTTGGAAGTTGGTGGCCAGGCACAGTGGCTCACACCTGTAATCCCAGCACTTTGGGAGGCTGAGGTGGGGCGGAACACTTGAGCCCTGGAGTTTGAGACCAGCCTGGCCAACTCTACAAAAAACAGAAATTAGCCATGGGGAGTGACGTCAATCTGTAGTCCCAGCTACTTGGGAGGCTGAGGTGGGAGGGCTGCTTGAGCCTGGGAGGTCAAGGCTGCAGTGAGCCATGATCATGCTACTGCATTCCAACCTGGGTGACAGAGTGAGACCCTGTCTTTAAAAAAAGAAAATTAAAAAAGGTGATTACTGGGATATTCTTTGAAGCAGGGGTAACAGCATGAGCAAAGGTAATGAGGAGAGAAAACATTGAGGTACGTTTGCGGAACAGCTACTAGATCCACATGTGGATATCTATGTAAGAGAGTAATAAGAGTTAATGGGAAGTTGGCCGGGCGCAGTGGTTCATGCCTGTAATCCCAGTGCTTTGAGAGGCTGAGATGGGCAGATCACGAGGTCAGGAGATCGAGACCATCCTGGCTAACATGGTGAAACCCCGTCTCTACTAAAAATACAAAAAAAATTAGCTGGGCGTGGTGGCGGGCACCTGTAGTCCCAGCTACTCGGGAGTCTGAGGCAGGAGAATGGCATGAACCCAGGAGGCGGAGCTTGCAGTGAGCTGAAATCGGGCCACTGCACTCCAGCCTGGGCGACAGAGCGAGACTCCATCTCAAAAAAAAAAAAAAAAAAAAAAGAGTTATGGGAAGTTGGGGCCAGATTGTTATGAGAATTTTCCACATTGAAACTATGTATGGAGTCTGAAACTATGTTGAATGCTATAAAGGAAAGGGACAGAATTCTGTAAGAACATTAACTAGGAAACCTGACTGAGTTAGTGTACTCAAAGAAGTCTTCCCTATTTCTGAACCATCTGAACTACAGACTTCCTCCACATCCAAGTCTTTTCAAATCTTCTTAATGTTATGCCTTCCTTTCCTTCGCAGTCGTTGCCGTCACTATTTCAGACTCTTGTAGTGTCAATTTCGTATTCATAAAACAGCCTCTAAATTGGTCTCATATCTTACATCCCTTTTCAAATTATTTACTCTTCAATTAGATTGATTTTTTTATGTCCGTTTCCTCCCTTTAACATTTTCTGCAATTGAAAATGTTTTTATAACTTCTCATTCTTTGTAGGATTAAGTGTAAACTTCAGTTTCGCCCTTAAAACTAAAAAATTATTGTTTGAACACTAGTTGCTGAGTTTGGATGCCAGTATGCTCAGTAGGCACTGGGTACATTTATATAATGTCCTTATTTGTGAGAGGTTATATGTATAATTTTTTTTTTTTTTTTTGAGATGGAGTCTTGCTCTGTCGCCCAGGCTGGAGTGCAGTGGCGCAATCTCGGCCCACTGCAACCTCCGCCTCCTGGGTTCATGCCATTCTCCTGCCTCAGCCTCCTGAGTAGCTGGGACTACACGTACCTGCCACCACGCCCGGCTCATTTTTTTGTATTTTTTAGTAGAGACGGGGTTTCACTGTATTAGCCAGGATGGTCTCGATCTCCTGACCTCGTGATCTACCCATCTCGGCCTCCCAAAGTGCTGGGATTACAGGTGTGAGCCACCGTGTCCGGCGAGGTTATATGTGTAATTTCTAATAGATTTGCATTACCAATATGGTTTGTAATAATTAACAGGTGCCACACCGTTGTTACTCATATTTATTAACGATGAACAAGACAGTCTCTATAGACAGAGCATGTATTTTGGTTAAGAATTGACAAGTAAACAGGGCCTCTCTACATATGGCATAAGAGCAGTAAACTGAGTTAAACAGGAGAGCACATAAAAGGGTAAAATTTTTTTAATGTTAGGAGTGGATTAAGGAAAATATCCCAAAGGTTGTGACATCAAAATTGAGAACTTACTGAGTTGGAGTTAGCTAGTAAAAGGCTGGGATGGGAGGGGGGAGAAGAGCTTCTCCTTGAAAGAACAGCATATATAAAAGTCCTGGAAGATGGAGAGTTGGTTAAAAGATTGGTTACGGTGGTCATGCTAAGGAGATGGGGCCTCTGAGTGCAGTAGGTGATCATGGAAAAGTTTAAGCACAAGCGTGACATCATTGGATTTATATTTTAGAATGATCACTGGCAATAGTGAGGAGAATGACTTGGAGAGGATAATATTGGAGGCAGGGAGAAAAGTTAAGAGTCTCTTGCAGACTCTGAATTAGAGTGGTGATAGGGACTAAGATATTTTAAGGTGTTAAGATTGACAGGACTTGGTAAATAGATTGGAGGTGAACAAGAAGATGGTGTAGCAGCTTCTGGCATTGACGGGTGATTAGGTGGATGGAAGGTTTGGAGAGAGTTGATGTGTTAGATTCGAATATGTTGAGTTGATGACTCTTGGGATATAAGGAGAGGTGTTTAGCAGATGTGGATTTGGAGTTTAGGAGACCAAGGTTAGGCTGGAAATAAAGATTTGGAAATTGTTAATTTAGAGATAGCGTTTTGAAGTTACGAGTGGATGAGATCACTCAGGAAGACTGAGCTGAGTGAAAGGATTACTTTAGACTTAGGATTCAGTGATATTGTTCTTCTTCTGTCATAGACTTTATCTCTACTTTTTTTTCCTTTTTTAAAAATTAAAAAAAAATTTATTTTTAGACAGGGTCATGCTCTTTCGCCCAGGCTGGAGGCTTGATCTGCTGGGCTCAAGCCATCCTCCCACCTCAGCCTCCTGAGTAGCCTCCCAAAGTGCTGGGATTACAGGAAGTAAAATAACTTTTATTTTTAAACTTTTAAGAACATTGGCTGCATTGAGTATTTGGAGAAGTACTCTGGAATTTGATTAGCTATATGTTCAAGGAATGGTATTAAGAATGAGTTTTCAGTAATTGTTCTTTTTGACTGATTATGATAAACCTCATATTTTATTTCACTTTCTGATGTCCACAAAAGATAAAAGACTTTTTTTATAAAACCATAACCACAGATCATTTCTTCTTTTGGCTAGTTTATGAATTGTCCTTTAGACATGGACAATTAAACTTTTTCTTTTTGACAGAGTAAGTTGTAGATAGCTAAACTTTGTTTTTCTCTTTTTGTGCTTTTAAAAAAATTGCTTCTTATCTGTAACTTTAGCATTCCTTTTTTTTTTTTCTTTGTGCTTTTTTGTTTAATGTTTTGGATATGTTAAAATGGATGCTAAAAAGTATAGTCTGTTTGGGTTTTTAGCCTCAGAGTTTTGTGAGTAGCTCATTTTCCTTTTCCATAAATTTCAGGAAGAATGTGTAATATGTTTTCATGAGCCTCACCTTGAAAATGAATTTTTATGTACATTAATGGAATTTTTGAAAGAAAATAAAAACATTTTCTTTCTTTCTTTCTTTCTTTCTTTTTTTTTTTTTTGAGGCGGAGTCTCTCTCTTTTGCCCAGGCTGGAGCGAAGTGGTGTGATCTTGGCTCACTGCAACCTCCGCCCCCCCGGGTTCAAGCAATTTTCCTGCCTCAGCCTCCTGAGTAGCTGGAATTACAGGCACCCACCACCACACCTGGCTAATTTTTGTATTTTTAGTAGAGATGGCGTTTCACCATGCTGGCCAGGCTGGTCTCGAACTCCTGATCTCAGGTGATCCACCCACCTCGGCCTCCCAAAGTGCTGGGATTACAGGCGTGAGCCACTGTGCCCAGCCAAAACATTTTCTTAAACTTGCTTTTGCTACTGTAGTAACTTTGTAAATTTTACTTTAAATCATAAAACTTAAATTTTAATCATAATAGTCTGTTCTGAAGATAATGATCATAATCTGTAAGTTTTGTGGAAAGTTAGCAGTTTTACTTTACATAGACTAAAGGATGCTTTTGTTGTGAAATTATTTCTCTTATCTATAACTAGTAGAATATTCAAGTGAAAGTGTTCCATTCTGTGTAGAAAAGAAAGGGTCGTTATTATTAATAGGCTTCTGATGGAATTTTAAAAAACATTTAGGCAAGCTGTCATTGCAAGACCTGAATAACTTTTTGCTGTAACCTATTTTTTTCTTTTTAATATTTCTCTGTGTAGTTTGTAAGGAATCATTCCTAGGGCTTTTTAAATTTTTTTTATTTTTATTTTTTTTAAGATGGAGTTTTACTCTGCTGCGCAGGCTGGAGTGCAGTGATGCGATCTTGGCTCACTACAACCTCGGCCCCCTGGGGTTCAAGTGCTATTCCTGCCTCAGCCTCCCAAGTAGCTGGGATTACAGGCGCCCACCACCGTGCCTGGTTCATTTTTATGTTTTTAGTGGAGATGAGGTTTCACCATGTTGGCCGGTCTGGTCTTGAACTCCTGACCTCAGGTGATCCTGACCTCAGGTGATCTGCCCGCTGTCGCCTCCCCAAAGTGTTGAGATTACAGGCGTGAGCCACCGCTCCTGGCCACCTAGGGCTTTTAGAACATTTGTGTACGTCTTTTTAAAAACTTGTTTCTGTCTAAAACTTATAAATCAGGACTGAAATATGATAACCTTAATTTTCTTGTGCACTCTGGAAGATGTTTATTTTTACCTTAAGATAGGGGAATCAGGCTGGGCGCGGTGGCTCACGAATGTAATCCTATCACTTTGGGAGGCTGAGGTGGGCAGATCATGTCAGGAGATTGAGACCATCCTAGCTGACACGGTGAAACCGCGTCTTTACTAAAAATATAAAAGATTAGCCAGGCATGGTGGCATGCACCTGTAGTCCCAGCTACTCGGGAGGCTGAGGCAGGAGAATCGCTTGAACCCAGGAGGCACAGGTTGCCAAGATTGCGCCACTGCACTCCAGCCTGGGCGACAGAGTGAGACTCTGTCTCAAAAAAACAAAGAACAACAAAAAAGATTGGGGAATCCTAGGAGAAAAGAGTCTTCTTAATCGCAAATAGTTGAATAATCTTCATTTGTAGCTTAAATTTTATTGTTACTTGGAGGATAATCTCTTATGATATGCTCAGGGCCTTAGAGAGTTGACACTGTCATATTCCAAGTTCTTAAGGATGACTTGGGTGAATATTTAAGGGCACAATTCTCAGATTTTATATATGACACGGAACTGGAAAGGGTGTGTTAAGATTATAAAAGGAAGAGGAATTCATATCATCATCTGTTGGGCACTTACTTGGTGTCATTAACTATACTTGCATAGGGGATATGGAGATGAGTGTTTACCCTTGAAAAACTCAAAATCTATGGGAGGACATAAACTGGAAAATCAATGTTTTACCACATTTCGTGATAATTGTACAATAGAGGGGTGTAGGATACAATTTTTCAAAAGGGGTTTGAAAGGCTGGAATGAAGAGCTGAAAAACATGAAGCTTAATGGCATGAAACATTACGTTCTACTTTTAAATTAAAAAAAATTGTATTCGAGGATGAGGTGGTTTGACTTTATACTGTAGCCATTTATGTGAAAAAGATAGAATAAAGGTTTTAGTTAACATAAGCAACAGGATGATATGGATGCAGCCCCCTCCCTGCTGAAACAAAAGAATAACACATACCATACATCCCCTCTTGTCCAAATAAAACAAACCTAAAACGTGAATGACTTGTTAGGTTATATTGGTAAAAATACCATGTTCATATTAAGAAGGATAGTAATACTGCTGTGTTGGAGAGTAGTCACACCATTTCTAGATTATTTCATTCACTTCTGAGTACTATGGACTGCAGAATGCTTGAGAATGATCAGGAGTGGGAAGGGGTCTAGCTAGTTGAAGGAAAAGAGTCCTTTTAACACATTTTAAGCATTTTAAGAGTCGATTTTGGTATACCAAGAGGACGAAATTTTAGAGCCATTGGGCGGACTTTAAAGGGAACTTTCAATTCCTAGAGCTTTTCGCTAATGTGGGCAGCTTTTAAAGGTTGTGAACTCTTAGAAGTGTTTTAGCAGAGGCTGGGGGCCCAGTCAAGAAAGTTGGAGTAAAACTTCATATATTAGATCGAGTTTTAGACAAGAAGATCTTTAAGTTCTGTTTTTGATACTCTGTTGCTGTTATTTCCAAAAACATTTTCATACTATCTGATAGTGTCTGTAGTTGTTATTACCGTGTAGCATTGTGTGGACATTGGCATTTGCCTTTTGAGTCTGAGCTCCACTACTTGCCAGCTCTGTTACCTTCAGTAGGTTACTCCTGTTACTCGGAAATAGTTCAGTACCACCCCTCTAAGGACTTTTCCTTAATCTCTATTCTAGGACCCAGACTGAAGGCTGTAATTTAGACTGTTTAGTTTAGAAGATGCATTCTTGTCACTTTTTGTTTTGTTAATACATGTTTCTTCTTTTAGGCTTTTCAGCTTTCTCTCAGATAGGGTATACTGTTTCTTTCATTGTCTCTTGTCTTATCTGAAACTTAGATCATCTAATTGCAAATGCAGTGTTTTGTTTGTTTTTGGTAAGGGGACAGTTAGGAAAGAATAATCATCTTTTAGAATTTAATAGACTTAAAACTTCTTAAAGCCCTACTTAGTATTTTTAAATTCTAGATTTTATTTGAAAAGTGAATGATGATTGTTCTCATGATCAAGTACAGTACTAATTTTTAAAAGACCTACCTGTTTGTAGAATATTGAACATGGCCTGTAGTTTTTCTTTGCAGTATTTCTTGGTCCTGTCTCCTGTATTTCCATTGCACAGTTCCTTCTTACCTTACGTGTAGATAAATCCTGCGTGTTGCCATGTCTTTTAGCCAGAAGGTTTATTTCTTAGTTTTTTTCTTATTTCAGCCATCCTATTGGTGGTTACTTCGGTAACTTCCTTAAGCACTATTTCAATTACATCTTTACTGCCTCTAAAATATGCATTTATTCCACTGCCTGCTCACGTTATACTGTATAAATTCCTTGACTGTCATTTAGTGCCCCCGTCACCCATTTCCTGTCCGTGTTTCAGTGTAACATATACTCCGCTCTGGCTGAGCTTGTGATAAGACATTGTATTAGTTATGAACTCTGGAGTCAGGTCAGATTTGAGCCCTATCTCCATCGTGTCATTACTGTGTGATTTTAGATGTAATGTCAGTTTTCTTATCTATACAGTGAGAATAATAATGCTCTGTCTTGTAGGTTCATATGAGGATTAAATAAGATAATCATGCTTACTATAATTAGTATGTTACTGGTACATTATAAGTATTTAATACATATTATGTTTTGTCATTTTTAGTCTGTCAACCCATGTAAATGACACTAAAAATTATGATTGAAAACATTTTTAATATAGAAAGATTTCACTAACTGTATGGATTGTATTTCCCCAACTATAGAAGAGTAGAAGAATGAGAAGAAAATTTCATTTAATACAGTTACAATGTTGAATTTTGAAATTTTAAGGAACCTTTGAGAACCTCTAGTTAATCCCTCTTTTTTTTTCTTTTCGAAGTGAGAAAACAGAACCTGTAAGATTGTAATTTGGTAAATTAGTGGCCAAATCAGTACCAGAATCCAAATTCTGTATTTGCCAGTACCATTATATTGTATTGCACATTTATTCAGCATATTTTAGGTATTCAGTAACTTTTGAGAATTGAATTAATACGATGATTACACATGTTTCTGAAGACTAGTTTATTTCTATGTGTTCATTGTTCCTGTCTTCTCTTCCTATACATACTCATTTAGGGCCTGTGCATTGATCCAAAAAGCATTTATTGAACATCTGTGTGCAGAGCAGCCTTTTTCTTAAATAAGAGCCATATTTTCCCACCTCTGCATAAGAAGTCTGGCAATGTGTTAGAAATTTACACTCTAAATTTTAAAATTAAACTAAGCCCTTAAAAATTTTTTTTCCTTTTTTCTTTTTGAGACAGTGTCTCACTCTGTTGCCTAGACTGGAGTCCAGTGGTGTGATCACAGCTTACCACAGCCTCGAACTCCTGGGCTCAAGGGATCCTCCTGCTTCAGTCTTCTGAGTTCCTGGGTCTGTAGGTGTGTGCCACCAATGGGCCTGGCTAATCTTTTTTTATTTTTTATTTTTAGTAGAGATGAGGTATTGCTGTGTTGCCCAGGCTGGTCTCAAACTCCTGGGCTCAAGTGTTCCTCCTGCCTCAGCCTCCCACAGTGCTGGGATTACAGGTGTGAGCCACCACATCTGGCCTAAACTTTTTAGGAAAAATATTGTACTCCAATGTTATAACATTCTGAGTTAGATTTGTTATTTATTTTTTTGAGACAGAGTTTCGCTGTTGTTGCCCAGGCTGGAGTACAATGGTGCGATCTCAGCTCCCTGCAACCTTCACCTCCTGGGCTCAAGTGATTCTCCTGCCTCAGCCTCCCGAGTAGCTAGGATTACAGGCATGCGCCACCATGCCCGGCTAATTTTGTATTTTTAGTAGAGATGGGGTTTCACCATGTTGGTCAGGCTGGTCTCAAACTCCTGACCTCAAGTGGTCTGCCTGTCTCAGCCTCCTAAAGTGCTGGGATTACAGGCCTGAGCCACTGCGCCTGGCTGGATTTGTTGTTTTTAATGTTCAGGTTATCGTTCAGAAGGAGCTTTTTGAAGGATAGAAGTTTCATGAAATGTGGTAGTATATAAATAAGGATGATGTTTAAATTATCTATCAAAAATTAAAGCCATGGTGCACCATTTCAACAGTGTTTATACTTTGTTTAAAGAAGAATGGGATCTCTATTTATGTATAATTGCAATATTTTGTCATTTTGTGGGACCTCAATGCAGTCAATAAGATGGACCTGGAGAGGTGGAAGATAGTTAACTAGAGGAGTAGGCACTACAGGTCATTTTCCAGTTGTCTTATGCTGCAAAATAAATAAAAGTTGAGAAATTGGGTGAAACAAGATTATGGAGAAGTATGTAACCAACCTGATTTGCTGCTTTGAATAGAAACTGTCTAACTAGGTTTTCTGGTTGAATGGGGCATTGTTGACAGGTTGCTAATAGCTGCTTATTAACAATTTGTAATGAGAAGATTTAGAAATCATCCAAAAGTAAGCCCCATTGAATGAAGAATCTGACTTTGAAAATAATAAAATACTTTTGTTGTTGTGTGCAAGCTTTAATGTGTGCAGTTACAGAATTTGTGATTATGCATTTGCTTTTGTGGATGAAAGGCAAAAGTATAAATGAAATATTATGACATTATTAAATCCCTATTTTGTCTGTCTTCGGAATTCATTCTGGTTTACAATTCGTTATAAATTGATACCAGATAAAGACTCATAATATAGAGTCCGCTTAATGACTAATCCTGTAAACCACTGCAGTGGGATGTGTGAACAAGAGTAATTATGTTGTTCAACAAGAAGTACCTAATTCTTATCCACAGTGTAGATATAACCTTCAATAATGGAAGGTCACAGCTAATGAGACAATAAAACTGGCACTTTCTGTTTAGTTGCAAAAGCCTGTTTGCTTGTTGACGTTGTTTGAGTATTGTCTGTATTTATCTTTCTCAGAACATGGCCCCTGCCTCTGTGTAGTTGGGACAGAGTTTGCATACATATATATCTGTGTTTTTGTAAAGTTTTACATATCTGAAAAGGGGATTGAGTAAAATGTTATTGTCTTGAATGTATTGAACCTCCCATTCTGCACTACTCTGCCCTTAGAACACTAGAAGCCAGCCTTATACCACCAAAGCAGGAGATTGGGTTGTTCCTCTCTGTCAAAAGTGATCAGACAAAAGGAAGCAAAGGGAATCCAAACAAAATAGCCAGGTTATTGCCCAGTCATTCTAGATGAAGTACCCTGGTCTGCTCACTCACATAGATTTTCCCATCATCTTTTTAGTGTCTTACTCTTAACTATGTACGCACAGCCCAGGATTGTCTCTCATTTAAGGAAGGCTTCAGGCATGAAAGGCAGATACCAGTGTAGGGAGAAGAAGAAAACAACATCAACACCCAATTTATATTCTCAAAAAAGAAAAATAACAAAATGTAGAGGAAAAAGAAAAGAGAAATGCAGAAAATTAAAAGAGTTCATGGAAATTAAAAATTTAATGTAAGCGTTAGGAGATAAAATTGAGGAAAATCCCAGAAGATAGAGCTAAAAGACAAGAGATGTAAAAATGCACAAGGAAAAAGAAAATAGAGTAAAGGAAAAATGAGATAATCAGTCTAGGAAGACCTGTGTCTGAATAATAAGTGTATAAGAAAGAGAACACAAAGACATGGAAGGAAGATAACTGTAAGAAAATTTCCCAGAACTGAAGGACATACATCTCTAAGTTTAAAAGGATCGACAGTTATCAGTTTATGCAATTAAAAAATAAAAAAGACCAACCCCAAGGCACAACATTGTAAAATTTCAGAACAGATTAAGAGAAGCTGCTATGATTCCAGATGGGGATATATAGTTGACTATGAAGGATTATGGGTCAGATTGGTACTAGGCTTCTTAACACTGGAAGCCAGAAAACAATAAGGAAAGGCCTTCAAAATCTTGACACAACATGATTTCCTGCCCAGCACTCTGTACTGAGCCAAACTCAGTCGTAAGGGCAAATGAAGATTTTAAAGATACAATGCAAGGAATAAAAACATCGTACCTCACATGCCCCCTTTCTCAGAAAGCTGCTAGAGGAAATACCCCACTAAAAAGAGAAAACCAAGAAAGGGGAAGTAGTGGCATAAGGAAACGGGATCCAGTATAAAAGAGAGACAAGGGAATTCCTGGGATAAGCTAAAGGGAAATTCCATGACCATAATTGTGCACCAGGCCTAGAGAGCCTACAGTGCAAATTGGAATATGGTGGAGGGCTACAGGAAAGAAAACTGATTTACCTGATGTATTTGAATATATTGAGAAGAAAGTTAATACTTTTAGCTGTTTGCAGATGAATTAGCAGTAGGTACCTAGAAACCTAAGCAAATGGAAAAATGGTCTAGTTATTAACTGTAAGGAAAGCAAAGTTATACAGAAAAGAGTAATCATGATGTACTTTTGGCTCAGCTGTGAATATTATTTACAGCCATAGTAATAATGTAAGTACTGACAATTGATTCAACCAAAAATTATGATAGAAAGATGAGGGAGAGAAGATGTAACAGAGCTAAACCATTATATTTTATAATAGGAAGTCAGTAGAGTCCTCAAAGAAAAAATTAAACAGCTGCATAGACCTACTACATAGAATATAGAGAAAAAAATGCCAGAAGAACTAGCTAAAAAGACTTGAAAGTGGTTGCCTCGGGGATTTGAAAATTGTGGGGTATGTTAAAGGGGGAAGGGACTGCTGTTTTTCTTGTAAAACTTTTTGGTTTTTTAAATTGTGTTCACGTCTATCAGATTATGAAAATTAGTTTTAAGAGGTTGCTCCTTACAGAATGCTCTTGCATTCAAAATATATACAGTTCTGAGGCATTCTAAATCCCCTAGGATTCTGAGATCTCTATCAATTGAGGACGTAGAGTCAGCAGAATGCTACGAAATTGCTGAGGAAGTAATGATTTCTAATAGTAGTAGTGGTTGATGCAATCCTTAGTTGTAAATATTTATTTTGTTATAGTGCTAACAAATGGAGATTTTTAAACACCTTAAATGCAGATTAAAATATATTTCATTTCAACATCTCAGATGTATTAGTGTTTAGTTTTCCTCAGTGTTGTCAACACTTTTCATTGTGAATTGACTGCTTTATGCTTCTTTGCAGCTTTTCTGTTGAAAGATGCTTCAGTGTTTCCCACCCCCTTCTTTTATTTCATTTTAAAAAATACTGCATGCTTATCACCGTCCTTAAGAGTATGCAACAGCTGTTCCAATAATAGCAATAGATAGCACCTGATTTTTCATTATACCTGATTATAAGTTGTAATGGTTAATTTGAATCCACATTCTTTTCTTATCTTAATCACCAGTTTTTAAAAGCCAAAATGTTGAAGCTTGAAATGGAGATTGAGTTAAATAAATTAATCTTCAAATAGGTTTTTCTGTTATCCAATTAAAGGCATGTGGTTCGTTTCCTCTTAATGTCAACATATTATAGCATGAAAGAAAGTACATTTGGAGTAGAACCAGTTGCATGACGTTCAACAAGTTTCTTAACCTTGCTAAGTCTTATTTTCCCACCTGAAAAGTGAGAACAGTACCTGCCTGATAATTATGACAATTGATGATGAATCCTGTAAAAAAAAAAAAAAAAAAAACACCCAGTTACTCAGGAGGCCAAGGCAGGATCACTTGAGTCTAGGTGTTTGAGAACAGTCTGGGCAACATAGCAAGACCCTATCTCTTAAATAACAAACAAAACTAAAAAGCTTGGCTTGCTGATAGCAGCTACTATTTGAGTACCTACTATGTACCAAGTATTGTTATTGCTGCTGCTACTCTTTGTTTCAGAGAGAGACAAAAAATGTAATTGAGGGCTCTCAAGTTTATTGTTGTGTCATAAACTTTTTTGGACCGTCAAGCAAGAGATTTTATGAGAAATGTCAACATATTCTTCTACAAAAATAGGAAAATGATACATCTGCATTGCATCTGAATCTTTGTACCTATAGAATAAAGACAAAAGCTGTCATCAATGGAGAGTTTACAGTAGTCACTGAATTTTGCTGGTTTGTTTTTGATTTAGGAGAATGGAGTTGAAATAGTTCTCTTTAAAATTTGTACTTTTTTTTCTGTAAAATGCAGTACATTTGACCCATGCCAACTTAAATTTATTTTTAACCTCTAATCCTTGAAGTTTCATGTTATTTATTTAAAAGCAGTTTACTTATTAATAGTACATTTCAGTTTGAAGTCCCTGTTCCTTTTTAAATAATAAAAGTCTTTAGAAGTATTTTGTACTCTTTTGGTGAGTAGGGAGAAATTGATATCCTGCTGATACTATAGTTAGTAATTATTTACAATCTTTGATAACATTAAAAAGAGAAAACATTTCTAAGATTTGGGTGGAATTTGTTAAGGTTTACGTTATATCTTTGCATGCCTCTACAGAACATGAATTTGAGCATTTATTTGGTTAAGTTATTGCTGTAGATGCTACCTCCCACCCTTTCTTCTGGTGTCCTTTCTTATTTGTTTATTTGTTCGTTCATTCATTCATTCATTGGTTATGCAGGCATTTGAAGAGTTTCCACTGTTGTCAGGCCCTAGTTGTAGATGCTGAGGGTAATATGGTTGTGTACCCTGGAGAACCCTGGTTTGCTTATAGAATCACTTGTGTAAACAGAAAATTACAACAAAGCAAAATAAAT
Organism: Pan troglodytes; assembly: GCF_028858775.2. Lineage (NCBI taxonomy): Eukaryota > Metazoa > Chordata > Mammalia > Primates > Hominidae > Pan > Pan troglodytes. Next base: position 60,080,055 of record NC_072414.2, read on the forward strand.
GCTAAAATACAGATACGAAAAGTGGCCTTTGTAAAAATAGTGAGAGTAAAAATCATCCTACCAAGGCTAATGGCCAAAGGCTAACAAAAGCTGGACCTTGAGGAAAGAGTTTTCCAAGCCAGAGAAGTAGAGGAAGGACTCATATTTCTTTGATTAACCAGCTATATTGCTTATAAAGCTCTTTATATACTTTTCTCCTCAGTATTTTATTTTTTGCTTAATGGTTTTGCCACCTGCAAAGAACCCTTAGAGAATTGGCTGGGGTTATCATTGTGAGTGGTGGTGAGTTAGGGAAGGCAGCATAAGCATAGCTTTTGTGTATTTGGTATGAGGTGAAGGAATTAGTTGGAGAAATAGAGAGCAAATGGTAAGCTTACATGTGTCTTTTTATCCTAATACTCCCTGTCAGTGGTGATGCAGTCTTTTAGGATTCTGCTAATAGCTGTGTGATCTTGGGTAAGTGATTTCTTCTCTTTGGATTCCATTTTCTACCACTTTAAAATGGGAGGATTGGTATAGATGGTCATTTCCTATTAGTAGGTGGGGAAAAAGGAGAAACGGGGACTAAATAAGTTTGCGAACATAGGTAAACAAAGTTAAATAGATTTCTTTACTGCAGCCTCATGCATTATGGCATATGAATTGGGTTGCTGGACTTCTAGCTTGGCCTTGCAAGTTAAGTGAGAGTCAGTAATATGAGTCCAGCTCTGTCTTTTTCCTAATGGTTTAGTGGAAAGAGCATGGGCTTTAGAATCAGACATATCTGGGTTTGAATCCTGACTACTCCTTAGTAGCTTTATGGCTTTATAAGTTATCTAACCTTTCTGAACTTGTCTCCTCATGTGTAAATCAGGCAGGATAATACCTTGCGGAGTTGTAAAGATTATGACATTCCATATGAAAATATCAAATAGAATATCTGATATATAATTGGTCCAAAAAGGTATAACTTAAGTCTACAAATTCCAGAGTTAGTATAGAATGTAAGTAACACTTGATAATAGCTATTGATATCCTGCCTACATCTGGTGTTTGAGGTGGACTGTTTGTTGTTTCATATATACTTATAATTCTTCCCCAAGAAAACAAAATATTCTTGAGAGCACATCATTACGTTTTGCCATCTACATAGCACTCGACATTCTCCTGGAGACTCAGTAAGTGCTTGATAAATACCTGACAGTTTCATCAAAACAGTGGAATAAAGTGAGGTGTGGTTTTCCCTGGTGTATACTTTATCCTATATTTCTTATAACCAAGGATAGAAGTCAATGAATTTATGAATATTAATTTTAAATTTCTTTGGTTACTTAACGTTAAATGATTAAATTTGAAGTTTGAAATAATTAGGATTATAAGTGAACTGGTCTTTATTTACTTAAGTAAACCATAAGAAGGGGGTTATAATAAAGTGTCATTTAATAGTGTAAATTATATTATTGGAATACTAATGTTTTACATTTTGTTTTTTCTCTAAGCAAATGGTTATGAGCCTTAGAGTTTCTGAACTCCAAGTACTGTTGGGCTACGCTGGGAGAAACAAGCACGGACGCAAACACGAACTTCTCACAAAAGCCCTGCATTTGCTAAAGGCTGGCTGTAGTCCTGCTGTACAAATGAAAATTAAGGAACTCTATAGGCGGCGGTTCCCGCAGAAAATCATGACGCCTGCAGACTTGTCCATCCCCAACGTACATTCAAGTCCTATGCCAGCAACTTTGTCTCCATCTACCATTCCACAACTCACTTACGATGGTCACCCTGCATCATCGCCATTACTCCCTGTTTCTCTTCTGGGACCTAAACATGAACTGGAACTCCCACATCTTACATCAGCTCTTCACCCAGTCCATCCGGATATAAAACTTCAAAAATTACCATTTTATGATTTACTGGATGAACTGATAAAACCCACCAGTCTAGGTAAGATTATTGTATGATAGTATTTGGTTACTTTTGCAGGATGAATTTTCATTTTAGGCTTTTACTTTGACCCAGTTTATTATTCATAATGAAATTTTCATTTGATAGTAACAGCTGGATAATAAGGAAGATCTTTCAAATTTAGATAAAATCAAATATATAAAAGCTGTCTTTCAGGAAAAAAGGTAGTATAGTGATGGTTACTGACAAAGTAAATATTAAAAAGTTTCAAGAATATAAACTTCCAAAGAGTAGTATTTTAGAAGGTTGATTAATATTTTATAATATCTCATAAATTAAAACCAAATAAATCACTACAAGTCTCTGATTAGTTCTTAATTTTCAGGGGTTGATGATCTCTAAAACAAATCAATGACTAGTTTTGATTATTTAAATGAGTGAATGGTTTTAATGATCATAAAAGGAGACTTGAGCTTTGATGTATGCTAGTTAAATTTCAGCTGATTTTTTTCAAGTGGAGAAGTGCATGCTTTACAGGCATGCACATGCACATGCACACTCATGGTTACAGTTATATAATATAAATGCTTGAAATTTATTTTACTGTGTTGTTCCATCATTTGATTTGTAGTCTAGCATATAGAATTCAATATATTAATCAACTTGTTATTTTAATTGCTATAATGCTACCTTATTTATTTAACGTAGAATAAAACTCAACTGTTGTGACCTCTGATGCCTTTGGTATAATATATTTAAAATATCACACTTCTAAATGCTGGTTTGTTGGCATACTACGGCTGGCAAGCTAAATCCAGTCTGTGGCCTGTTTTTGTGTGGTTCTGAGCTAAGAAATCTGAAAAATATTCCCAAAGAGTTATTAACAAAAAAGGAAAGAAACAAAAAACAAAGAATGTGTAACGGAGACCATGTGTGCCTGCAAAGCACAAAATATTTACCCGTATAGTAAAAGCTTGTGAATCCCTGTTACAAATCATTGAACATTTCAGTTTGGGGGACTGGCAAGTGTTGAGAACATTTTTTGCGAATTTTTGAGAACATTTTGAAAATGTTTACTGAAATTCTATCTTTGAAATATGAAGTGTTTGTTTTTAATTATATTTAGCAGAAATTATCTGAATACATGAAGATTATAGGAGTCATTTTCAAACAACGTGAGTTTTGTATCACATTATTTTATTTTTTAAGTGGCCATAATAAGAAAACATTTTTTGAGAATCTACTGTATGCTTATAAAACTGACACATGCTCATTGTAAAAAATGGAATTGCCAAAGTTCCTTCCTTGTTAGCTGTTTAGTGTGTATGCATATATAGTATAAGCAAATTGTTTCTTGTTTTTTACAGAAGGAATCATATACATAGTATTGTATAACTTCCCTTTTTTCCCCTTAATAATATATCATAAGCATCTTTTCTTGTCTGTCTGATATATATATATATATATCTCCCATTTTAAATTAAAGGCCATATCTATATCTATCCATATCTCTGTATATGGTCTGTGTACATGTATGTATGTGTACATATGTGTTATGTATTGATCAGTTGATGAAAACGTTGTGACCAGGGGCTTGCAGGAACCTAACCCTATACTTCCCCTGGTAGCAGTGATTATATATTCGCAAATTCAGTGTTTGTGGTGATTTTATGAACATAAATGTCACAAATAGCAATAATTGACTATATTTGAAGTATGATTTGAATGCCAGTTTTCATGAATAAATCTGCTGTTTGTGGTATGTATTCACAGAAAGTCACCAAATGAATAGATGGTATAGAATTGCTTAGTGATATGTAAATAGATTTTCAGTATCTCATCGTTATAGAATTAAAAACAAACCAATTTAATATGCATAAAAAGATCTCACCACAAAGTAATTTGTGGAAGTTTATTGGCTCAATAAATATTTGTTGAAGGGCAATGCTTATTGAATGTGAAAAATATTTATTGAAAAAAGATTTTATGTAATTAGTCTTCAGGGTTTAGGATGAGTATATTTTAAGGCTCTGTTTTTATAAATTCTTTAACATTATTAAGACTTTTTCTGTACTTCATTAAATGAAGTGGCTACATTTGTCACAGAACTTAGTTTCCTAAATGATTATTTTTGCCGGTAGTTCATTTGTTTTAAATCTAAGAAAACCACGTTTTCTGGAAAATTAAATAGCTTCCAGCATTCTCTTCATTTCTAAACGTAATACATTTAAAATCAAGTTTTTGAGAACATAGTTTCGAACACCAGCTGGCTAGTTGATCACAACTATCACTGAGTCCAGAATGGGACAGGCACATTTACTTTTTCATTTTTTCCCTTCCATTGTGGCCTTAAGCACTAGATTTAAACAGATTTTAAGATGTTCAAATGTAAACTGAATGTTTTTATGCATGGTTTTGTATTTCTAACTAAAATGGAAAACAGTAGTTCTGATAATTCCCATTTTATTAGATAATTCTCATTCATTCTTATGATCATTTTGTTATGTCTTTAAAACAATTTAAAATAATTTTAAGGCCTTTATTTTGGAGCCATAATTAAAGTATTCTTTTCATTGTCCATAATTAACTATAAGAATTGAGAGGTGAAGTAAAAGGTGGTTGTAAAGTAAGATGTTTAATTTATTGTTTACTTTGGCCTCTCATTATCTCAATTCTGTTTGTTTCTATGAGGCTTATTTCAAATGCTTTTTTTCTTCAACCTTTTTCATTTATCTTTCTAGGCTGTCCTCCTTTCATCTGTATATTTCTTCCCCCGCCAGAATCAATTTCACTTTCCCTGCATGCTCTCATAACATTTATTTTTTATTTTTATTTTTTTGAGACAGAGCCCCATTCTGTAGCCCAGGCTGGAGTGCAGTGGCACAGTCTAGGCTCACTGCAACCTCCGCCCCACTGGGTTCAAGTGATTTTCATGCTTCATCCTCCCAAGTGGCTGAGACTTACAGGCACGTGCCACCATGCCCGACTAATTTTGTATTTTTAGTAGAGATAGGGTTTCACCATGTTGGCCAGGCTGGTCTCGAGCTCCTGACCTCAGTTGATCCGCCCACCTCGGCCTCCCAAAGTGCTGGGATTACAGGTGTGAGCCACTGCACCCGGCCTCATAACATTTATTTTTTAAGTTTTATTTTATTTTATTATTTGAGACAGGGTCTTGCTCTGTTGCCCAGGCTGGAGCGCACTGGCACAATCTCAGCTCACTGCAACCTCTGTCTTTCCAGCTGAAGCAGTTCTGCCACCTCAGCCTCCCCAGTAGCTCAGACTACAGACACGTGCCACCATGACTGGCTAATTTTAGTATTTTTAGTAGAGTCAGGGTCTCATCATGTCACCCAGGCTGGTCTCAAACTCCTGGACTCAAGTGATCTTCCCACCTTGGCCTCCCAAAGTGCTAGGATTACAGGCGTCAGCCACCACACCCAACTTAAATTGTATTTAATAATAATAATAATTATTATTATTTTTTGAGACAGGGTTTCGCTCTGTCATCCAGGCTGGAATGCGGCGGCGAGATCTTGGTTTGCTGTGGCCTTAACCTCCCCGGCTCATGCAATTTTCCCAACTCAGCCTCCCAAGTAGTTGAGACCACAGGCATGCACCACCACACCTGGCTGATTTTTGTTTTTATGTTTTGTAGAGTTGAGGTCTCATTATGTTGCCCAGGCTGTCCTAACATTTAATTTACCCTTTATTAAGTGTTTTTGTTTTGTTCCTCAAAATGATAAGGCTTCTGAGGCATTTATCTATAAATCCCTATAATAGCTAGATATGAACCTGTTACATGGTAGTTCAGTAAACATTTATTAGCTCTCCAACTCGTTTTAATGCAGTAGATGGAATCTTTTATTTCATTTTAATTCAGTGGATTTTAACCATTTTACCTTGCAAACACAACTGAGCCATACCACACTCTGTAATTACAAACAGTGGCTATGATAGGGATGGGAAATAGAGTAGGGAAGAATGGTATTCTTCCTCTTATTGCCCTATCCTGTCAGCTCTGAGGTTAATTGATGCCTTTGAAATTTAATATACTCCATTTAAAAAAAATTTTCCCTAATTACAAAAATGTTATGTTTAATGTAGAATCCATAGAAATTATAATTACTTGCTTACTTTACAGATAAACTTTTAAAATACTTCTGTGGTATTCTTTTTGTTAGTCATTTATGGGTGTGTGTGTGTGTGTGTGTGTGTGTGTGTGTGTGTGTATTTCTGGTTTCATTTTGAAGGAGAGGAGAACCTCACTAGCTCACTTAACCTGGCAGCCGCATATATTATTGATCCATATAAATAATGGAAGAAAATTTTAATCTTGATAGGATGTTGAGCACATGTGTTAAGGGGTACTTTGTTTGAAATACCTTATTGCTTAGTGTGCCAATATTGGTGTTGATGAGGTGTGAAATTTACATAATTATGAAAATAAAAGGAAAAATAATTTTGGATTAAAATATCTTGTCCATGCAGGGACAAGATAATTATTTGATATTTCCTCTCAATCCTTTAATATTTTTTTGTTTAGAATAATACCTGTATCATTCAAAATAGTTTATAATATTGTTTATAGTTATTGTTTAAATTGGCTTTGTTAGAACATAATGGCAAAAAGACAGAATACTTTCATGGTAAATAAAATAATAGTTCTTTAGGATACAGTATTTGATTTGATTCAGACTTAAGTATAAACAAATCTATTAGTAGATTTATATTTGTTACTAGTTTAGCTATTTATATCTTCCTTGACTCAGGTAAATTTTCAAATAGAAAATACATTTTTAACATAGTGCTTTTAAATATTTTTAATATTTTTAATTATTTCAAAGGCCAACATGTATAGAACAGAGAGCTTTGCATTCATTTGGACTACAGATACTCCTCTGGTTATGTCCCAATAAATCCATCATAAATTGAAAATATCCAAAGTCAGAAATGCACTTAATACACTTAACCTACCAAACATGATAGGTTAGCTTAACCTACCTTAAATGTGCCTAAAACACTTGCATTAGCTGACATAACATCTAACACAAGTCCTGTTTTATAATTAAGTATTGAATAGCTCATGTAATTTATTGACTATCGTACTGAAGTGAAAAACAGAATGGTTTTGTTACCAACAGAATGGTTGTGTAGGTACTCGAAGTAATTTCTACTGAATACCTATTGTTTTCTTACCACCATAAAGTTGGAAAATTAAGTCGAGCCATCTGTAGTCATATAAAAGTATGGTGACTCATCTTGTTTGCTTTATATGAGATTGAAGTCAAATTTTACCTTCTCAGGGGATGTCTTTTTCAAGTTTTTAAATATCTCAGGCAATATATCTGAATAAGTTCACATCATATGTCTTTATTGATTAGAGATTTCTCATTGATTGGTATGAGGCATAATAATTATTGACTATGAGTGTTACTTATTATTTTTTTTTTTTTTCCGAGATGGTCTCGCTCTATTGCCCAGGCTGGAGTGCAGTGGCACATTCTTGGCTCACTGCAACCTCCACTTCCTGGCTCAAGCGATCCTCCCACCTCACCTCCCGAGTAGCTGGGACGACAGGCAGGAGCGACCATGCCTGGCTCATTTTTGCATTTTTTGTAGAGACGGAGTTTCGCCATGTTGGCCAGGCTTGTCTTGAACTTCTGATCTCAAAGCAGTCCGCCCACCTCAGCCTCTCAAAGTGCTAGGATTACAGGTGTGAGCCACCGCACCCAGCTGACTATGAGTGTTATTTCTAATGTTCTAATTCAATGTTCTTCTACTTGATTACTGAAGGATAGAATATCTCCTTGCTGTGGTCTGAATGTGTCCCTCACAAATTCAAATGTTGAAACCTAATTCCCAGTGCAATAATGTTAAGAGGTGGGGCCTTTAGCAGGTGATTAGGTAATCAGGGCGTGGCCCTTATGGATGAGATTAATGCCTCTTATAAAAGAGGCTCCAAGGAGCTTGTTTCCCCCCTTTCATTTGCCCCCTTTCACCCTGTGAGGACACAGCTAAAAGGTGCTGTCTATGAGGAATAGGCCTCACCAGACACAAAATCTGCAGATGCCTTGATCTTGGACTTCCCAGCTTCCAGAACTGTGAGAAATAAATTTCTGTTGTTTATAAATTATCTAGTCTGAGGTATTTTGTTATAGCTGCCCAAATGGATTAAGATACTCCTTTTAGCCAATCTAGTTGAAACCAGTAGTGAATTGATAAAAAATGATACATAAGTTAAACATCTTACTTTAATGTATATTTATTTGCCAATCTTTTGATGTTGGTCAAGGCCTTTTCTTTGACAGTGATGACTTCGCAGTTTTAGATTATTTTAGCAAGAAGACTTAAAGGCTTTTATGAAGATATCTGAGTATAGAATCTGTTGCGAATGGGGAAAAATCTTTTATAATTGGCTTCATTGGCATTTTTTAAATAGCAACTTGGCTTTATCAGGTCTTTCCCAGAGCATTTAACTTAGTTTTCATGAAAACAGCAACTTTCTTTTTACACTTACATTTTAGCAGCTTTTGTAATATTTAATTCAGTTTTGTAATTACAATTACAAGTGCAACTAACATAAGCAAGTTTGAGAATAAACCTCTGGTTCTTGGTAAGCATACCACATGGTGTGAGCAGAATTGTGCGGAAGCACTGTAGAGTTGTCTACTGGCCACAAGCAGTTAGCTTGGTAGGGCATTGGTCTGGATGTTCTATAAAGGGAATAGAGAGCATCAGTTAATCATAATATCAGTTTAAGAGGGCTTCTACTGAATTTCTTTTGCGCCATTCTTCTTAAACTCCCCAAAGGCATTGAAATTAGAAGTTCGTTTTCTTGCCTGAGAATAATTTAAGTGGTTTATTTTGTGGGGGAACAACATGGATCATAATTGTGGTTGAGTTTTAAAAGAAATCATTTAGCTCCCTTTACCCCTTTGAGAGGGTTATAATGGGGGGGAAGGACTGGGGAAAGTAGAGAAGCAAATGTATGTTTTTTATCATACAGTTGTATGTTTTCTTTTCTCATCGAGCACAGTGACAGTAAATAATGAGTATAAAAATGAAATAATTTCCTAGGCATTTTTCCTTAAGTGTCTGTTTTTTCACCAAAAATTATTTAAAATTTTGAAATTATCTGTAAAGATCACTGCCTTTTCTTGGTCCTCCTAAATTCTGAAAGTATCCTAATATTGTTTAGAAAATGTTTGGACGCTACAGACTGAAGAATCTGAAACATTGAGAAACACTTAAATTGACCACATGGGTGTCCTTCAATTTGTGATTAAACAAACTATGTTTTATTTTTCTCATTTTTAAGCCTGGGAAGGTGGCTTCTATTTAAATTTTGATGTTTATGAAACAATCTTTTCCATTAAACACCAAGAATGTATATTTTCTGTGCTATATATATTTGAATTTTCCTGTGCTCTTTTAAAGGTACAGTTGTTCTTACTTGACATGGGATAGTATACCAATAATTCTGGAGAAGACTGGCAACCTAGATGTGCTGGGCGTATAGTCTTAGTATTTAAGAAAACTAGATTGACCCTTTTTCCTATTTAAAGTAGAATATTTCTTTGTAGATATTTACACCTCTTTTAGGCTTGAGAAGATGTAGAAATAATTTATAGAAAGTATTTGAAATATATATATATTTATATAAACTTGGGTTTTGCTCTAGGCAAAAAGGGAACAGATGCTTTAACACTCCTAAATAGTTAAAATGATCCATCATGTTTTGTGCAGTGCAGGTAAGGTTTCTGCTACATCTTAATAACATTGGTTACCAGTGTTTTCTGCCAAGGGCTCCTCTGACATTGGATTATATTTCACAGTTTTCTTCTTTTCTCATTTTTTATAATTGAGTTTTCCTTTTTCCACATGCTTAATATCCAGTGCCTGGAGATCAGGTGATGCAAATTCAAGGACGCAGGCTCTGATAACTATTAGAAAGGGCATTCAAAGGTTTTATGATTCATTCTACTCTACTTTTAGATAATTCAGCATAAACTGTGCTCCTCTATACTTGAATTTTGGGAAATCAAGAGCACTAATTTTTCTGTAGGTGGGTTTCTTTGGAAATTTTTCTCCCTAATTGGCAGCACTGGTTTCTGACCTTCAAAATGAAGTCTAACACTTACCTGCTAAGTCGTACATTCCTTTGTAGATAATATTCTGTCTTTTTATCTGGTGATTTTAATGTAATAGTCGTGTTTGTATAGTTGTCCAGAATTCCCCAAGGCATCCAGTGTTTTTGATAAATGGATGTCTGTGTACTTGAGTGTGATCTTGGGAACTAAGAATGATTGGCTTTTTTGGGATTGGAAAGGAATCTTGACCATTAGAATCAGTGAAAGAACCACTCTATACAATTATAATTATGAAATAATTTTTTTAATTGAGAGATTAAGGAGCCAAACACTTAGGGTCAGAAGTAAGTACAGTTTATCAAGAAATCCAACATTTAAGATCTTACTGGGATCGAATTTAAAGATCAGACATCTAGTATAATACTGTATAGTGTTTGAAATGCAGCATTTCAGAATTTAACAGCGAATTCTGCCATGCTTCGCTCAGCCTCCTGTGCACAAATTGGGTTGCCATGAGTTTGCATGGCAGCCAGCTGGAGGACTTGGTTGTGGTAATCATGGGGCATGTGGTCATCATGGGGTGGATAGGATAATGTAACAAAAGGGAGAATCTAATTTTGGCGATCATTTCTTTCTTTCTTTCTTTTAAAAAAAAGATGTTTTGTTGACACATAGCTGGGTGTTTGGAAAATAATTTTAAGACATTCTTTTTTTTTTTTTTTTTTTTTTTCTGGAGATGGAGTCTCGCTCTGTCACCCAGGTTGGAGTGCAGTGGCATGATCTCGGCTCACTGCAACTTCTGCCTCCCGGGTTCAAGCAATTCTCCTGCCTCAGCCTCCCAAGTAGCTGGGACTACAGGTGCCCGCTGCCAAGCCTGGCTCATTTTTTGTATTTTCATAGAGACAGGGTTTCATCATGTTGCCCAGGCTGGTCCCAAAATCCTGAGCTCAGGCAGTCTGCCCACCTCAGCCTCCCAAAGTGCTGGGATTACAAGCGTGAGCCACCACGCCTGGCCCATTCTTTTTCTTCATTCCTGACAGTGCTTGCAGCAGACCCCAATAGCTCTGGGCAGAGATTAGTTATTGTAATTCTTTGGCACTACTCTTGGCTAAATTTATTAAAACTGAAATGTAAATAAGCTTTAGATGTGCCAAAGATGGAGATATTACAGTACAAAAGAAACCGAATGTTGGATGTAGTATTATAATTAAATCACTTTAAGATAGGTAAAAATAAAAAGCCTGAATTGTTGAAAAAACAAATAAATTAGTTTATTATCTCTATATGTCCTTTCAAGATAATCTGCAGTTCCTAGAATTTTATTTAAATGTTTATTTTGAAACTATATGTTTGAATAAAAACTGAAGACTGTCCTTTTTCCATTGTGTGGTTTTGACAGCCTTGTCAGAGATCATTTGGCTATGTATGTGTGAGGGTTTGTTTCTGGGCTCACTATTCTGTTCCATTGGTCTGTATGTCTTTATGTCAAGACCACACTGTTTTGATTACTGTAGCTTTGTAATATGTTTTGAAATAAGGAAGTGTGAGGCTTGCAGTTTTGTTCTTTTTCAAGATTGTTTTTGCTTTTGGGAGTCCCTTGAGATTTTATATCAACTTTAGGATTTTTTTTTTTTTACTATTTTTGCAAAAGATACCATTGAGATTTTGATAAAGATTACATTAAATCTGTAGATTGCTTTGAGTATTATGGACATTTAAACAATATTGTTTTTGATTCATGAGCATTATCCCTTTTTTTATATTTTTAATTTCTTTCAGAAATGTTTTGTAGTTTTCAGTGTACATGTCTTTTGCCTCTTTGGTCAAGTTTATTCCTAAGTATTTTATCCTTCTTGATGCTACTGAAAATTGTATTGTTAAGTTCCTTTTCAGTGTGTTCATTGTTTGTGTATGGAAACAGGACTCATTTTTTGTGTGTCGATTTTGTATCCTGCAGTTTTCCTGTTTGTTTCTTAGTTCTAATAATTTTTTTCTTTTGCATGAAACTTTTAGAGTTTTCTACATACGTCATGTCATCTGTGAACAGAGATTAATTTTACTTCTTTTTAAATTTGAATGCCTTTCATTTTTTTTTCTTGTGTAATTGCTCTGGCTAGTACTTCTAGTACTATGTTGAGTAGAAGTGGCAAGAATTGCCTTGTTCCTGATCTTAGAGGAAAAGCTTTCAGTCATTCACCATTGAATGTGATGTTAGTGGTGGGTTTTTCATATATGGTCTTCATTATGTTGAGATAGTTTCCTTCCATTCCTAGTTGAGTGTTTTTTATCATGAAATGTTGTTGAAACTTGTCAAATGTCTTTTCTACATCCATTCAGATGATCATGTAGTTTTTTTCATTCTGTTAATGTGGTGTATTATATTGAATTTCATACACTGAACCATCCTTGCATTCCAGGAATAAACCCCACTTGATCATTATATAAAACCCTTTTCATATGCTATTGAATTTGAAGTGTAGATATTCTTTTCTTGTTCCTTAAGAAAAGCATCTTGTCTTTCACCATTAAGTATAATGTTAGCTGTGGATTCTTTCATAGATGCCCTTCCTGTTGAGTTTTTTAATTATAAAAGCATGTTGTAATTAATTAATTAATTTATTTATTTTTGAGACAGAGTTTTACTCTTGTCACCCAGGCTGGAGTGCAATGGCATGATCTCAGTTCACTGCAACCTCCGCCTCCTCAGTTCAAGCGATTCTTCTGCCTCAGCCTCCCGAATAGCTGGGACTACAGGCACGCACCACCACGCCCATCTAATTTTCGTATTTTCATTAAATGCGGGGTTTCCCCACATTGGCCAGGCTGGTGTCGAACTCCTGAGCTCAGGTGATCTACCTGCCTTGGCCTCCCAAAGTGCTGGGATTACAGGTTTGAGCCACCATGCCCAGCCTGCATGTTGTAATTTATTAAATGCTTTTTCAACATCTGATAAGATGAATAAGATAATGGGAAAAATAGTTTTTCCCATTATTCTGTTAATATGGTGTATAACACTGATTGCTTTTCATATATTAAACCAGTAGCTGTTGGATTTTGTCTGATTCCAGATGACCTGTGCTACCTCCTAGAGGAGTAAATAACATTTTCCACTTCTGACATTTGTGGGGTTTTTTAATCAATTCTGAATTTTATTTTTGTTTACATGAGTATAGGGCTCTAATTTTATTTTTTTCCCAAAACTTCCTTTGAATATTATTCTAGATCTTACTCTGTTCCACTGGTCTAATTGTATACTTTTCTGCTAACATGGAATTATTGTATAGTTGACCCTTGAACAACAAGGGGATTGGGATGCCACCTTTGCAACACACACAGTCAAAAATTCACATGTAACTTTTGACTCCTCCAAAACTTTACTATAACCTATTGTTTACCAGAAGCCTTATCAATAACATAAACAGTTGATTAACACATATTTTGTATATGTATTGTGTACTGTATTCTTACAGCAAAGTAAGCTAGAGAAAAGAAACTGTTACTAAGAAAATCATAAGGAAAGAAAATATATTTACTATTCAGTAAGTGGATCATTATGAAGGTTTTCATACTTGTTATGTTTGCATTAAGTAGGCTAAAGGGGAGGAGTAGTAGGAGGATTTTCATCTTGCTGTCTAAGAGGTGACAGAGGTGGAAGAAAATCTGTGTATAAATGGACCCACACAGTTAAAATCTGTGTTGTTCAAGGGTCAATTGTACTTAATTTTTTGATTGTTTTTAAATTTTTAAATAGATAATACATTGATGTACAAAACTCAAAAGTTACAAAAGGGTTTGCAATGAAAAGGAAGTCTCTCTTTCACCCTTATTTCAGTCACAGGTGTTGCTTTCAGTTCTTTTTATATTTTTACTGAGGTAGCTGCTGCACCTACAAACAAACATATTTGCCTCATTCTTTTTTAGCAGCTACTTAGTAGGCAATTGATTCGTTGGATTCTGTGTTATTAAATATTCCGCTGTTGGTCAACATTTGGGTAGTTTCTTGCTGTTGAAAACATTGCTGTAGAGAATATTCTGTGATATATATCACTATGCACTTGTCTAAATATAGCCAGTAGTTTTATAATTCCTAGAAATAGAAAGTGCATCTAAATATTTTTTGTAGATGTTGCCAAATTTCCCTCTAGAGAAAGGTGTGTGTGCTAATTTATAATCTTACAGGCTCTGTAAGAGACTGTTTTTTCCTCCTGTGCCTTCAACGATACCATGTGTTATTAAACTTTTTGATCATTCCAAATTAACAGCTGAAAATTTATAACTCATTATAGTTTTAACTTGCACTTCTCTTATGGGTGAGGGTGAAGTTTTTTGTTGTTGTTGTTGTTGTTTTTAAAAATATATTTTTTAAATTATAAAAGCACATCGTTATTTATTTATGAGCGGAGTTTTACTCTTGTCACTCAGGCTGGGTGACTATATATATATATATATATATATATATATATATATATATTTCTTTTTTTTTTTTTTTTTACTGTTCAAAGTTCCTTGAGCTTTTTATTTTGAAATTTGGTGGTTGGGCTTTTTACCCTTTTTTATAGACCTAAGAAATTTAGCACTTTGTGATATAAGTTGTGACTACTTTTTCCATTGTGATTGTCTTTTGAGTTTTTTTTATGATTGGTGTTGCACATTAGCCTTCAGTTCTTTTTTATTGCTAAGTAATGATTCATGGTATGGATATATCACAATTTCTCTAACTATTCGAATTATTTAAGAGCATTTTGGTTGTTTGCAGTTTCTGGCTATCATAAATAATGTTATCCTGAGTATTCATGTACAGGTGCTTGTATGGACATAAGTTTTCTTTTCTCCAAATACATGCCCAGGAATGGAATTGCTGGGTCATATGTGTAAGTATATGGGTTTTTGGGGGTTTTTTTTTGGGAGAAAATACCAAGTTGTCTTCCTGAGTGGCTGTACCACTTTCTGTGTCTTCTGGTATTGTATGAGAGGTCCAGTTTTTCTCTGTCTTTGCCAGCATATTTGTTATTGTCACTTTTTTTATTTTTAGATGTTTAAGTATGTATGTAGCGATAACTCATTTTGGTTTTAATTTACATTTTCCTAATGACTAATGATGTTGAACATCTTTCCACATACTTATTTGCCATCTGTTGACATACTTATACTCTTTGGTGAAATGTCTGTGCATATTTTTCTCATTCTTTAATTGAATTACTTGTTTTTATATTATTGACTTTTGAGAGTTCCTTTGCATATTGTAGATACTAGTTTTAGTCAGACATGTAGTTTGCAAATATTTTCTTCCAGTCTGTAGCTTGTATTTCTTTGGGAAAAAAAAAAAAAAAAAACACCTTTTGATCTTGAAATAATTACAGATTTGTAGGAAGTTGAGAAATGTATAGGAACATCCTGTGTACTCTTAACCTAGCCTTCTCCATTGTTAACATCTTTCTTAATATAGTGCAGTATCCAAACTAGGACATAACATTGGTACAATACACAGAGCTTTTCAGATTTTATTAGTTGTATTTGCAGTCGTGTGTATTTGTAGCTCTGTGCAGATTTATCACATGTAACTACCACCACAATAAAAGATACCTAACTGTCCTGTCACCCACAAGACTCCCTCTTGCTAACTTTTTGATAACCTCACCCACTCTCTCTAGCCCCAGAGGTTCATCCAAGTTACTGTGTATATCACTAGTTTGTTCCTTTTAGGTTGCGGGGAGGGGGGCGCTGAGAAGTATTCTATCATATAATGTAGTTTCATTTGTTTAAACATTTACCAACTGAAGAACATTAGTGTAGTTTTCTGTGTTTGGCTGTTAATGAATAAAATTACTATGAATATTCATATGCAATTTCCTGTGCGAAAATAAATTTTTATATCTCTGGTAAATGCCCAAGGGTTATCAGTTGCTGGGCTGTATGGTAGTTTTAGTTTTAAAAGGTCTGCAAAATTATTTTCCAGACTAACTGTATCATTTTACATTCCTAGCAGCCATGAATGAATGATCCAGTGTTTCTGCATCCTTGTCAGCATTTGATGCTATCACTATTTTTTAGTTTTGCCATTTTGATAGGAGTATAGTGATATCTCATTGTGTTTTGTTGTTGTTTTTGTTTTGTTTTGTTTTTTTGAGATAAGGTCTCGCTCTGTCACCCAGGGTGGAGGGCAGTGGCATGATCATGGTTCCCTGCAGCCTCAACCTCCCTGGCTCAGGTGATCCTCCCGCCTCTCAAGCCTCCCAGGTAGTTGAGACTACAGGCACACGCCACCACACCTGGCTAATTCTTTGTATTTTCTGTAGAGACAGGGTTTCACCATGTTGGCCAGGCTGGTCTCAAACTCCTGGAGTCAAGTGATCTTCTCCCCTCAACCTCCCAAAGTGCTAGGATTACAGGTGTGAGCCACTGTGGCTGGCCTTCATGGTGGTTTTAGTTTGCATTTCCCTAATAGCTAATGATGTTGAACATCCTTTTATTTGTTTATTTGCCATCTGAATATCCTCTTCAGTGAAATATCTTTTTATGTCTTTTGTCTTTTCTAATTGCAGTGTTTTTTTTTTTTTTTTTTTTTTAACTAATGAGTTTTCAGAGTTCTTTCTAGATTCTAGATTCTAGTCCTTCGTTGGGTTTGTGGTTTGCAGATCTTTTCTCCTGTGGTGTAACTTGTCTTTTTTTTTGTTTGTTTCCTTGTTTGTTTTTGACATGGGATCTCACTGTGTTGCTCAGGCTGCAGTGCAGTGGCTGTTCACAAGAGTGATTACAGTTTACCTTAATCTCAAATTCCTGGGCTCAAGCAGCCCTTCTGCCTCAGCCTCCTGAGTAGCTGGGACTACAGATGCATGCCACTGCGCCTTGCTTGTCTTCTTAATAGGATCTTTTTACATAGAGCAAAATGTTTAATTTTGAGGAAGTCTAATTTACTGATTTGTTTCTTTGTTAGATTTGTGTTTTAGGTTTCTAGTCTAACAACCCCACTTGCACACCCACCCCACTTTTTTGACTTGCTCTGTCACCCAGGCTGGAATGCGGTGGCATGTGATCATAGCTCACTGCAGCCTTGAACTGCTGGGCTCAGGCAATCCTCCTGCCTCAGCCTTCTGAGTAGTTGAGACTACAGGTGTGTGCCATCGCGCCCAACTAATTTATTTTTTACTTTTTGTAGAGACGGGATCTGGTCTCATACTCCTGGCCTCAAGTGATCCTCCCACCCCAGCCTACCAAAACACTGAGATTATGGGCGTGAGCCACAGTGCCCAGCCAAGTCAAAAACCTCTCTGCCTGACTTTAGATTTGGAGATTTTTTTTTCCCCGAAAGTTTTTATTTTTACATTTTACATTTAAATCTGTGATCCATTTGTTACTACTTTTTATAAGGTGTGAGATTGAGATTGAGCTTCATTTATGGAGATCTAACTGTTCTTAGGCCTTTGTTGCAAAGGCCGTCCTCCTCCATTGAATTACTTTTGCATCTTTATCAAATATCATCGTCTGTACCTATGTAGGTCTCTTTCTGGGTCCTCTGTTCTGTTCCATTGATCAGTGTTTCTGTCTCCCACCATTACCACATGGTCTTGATTACTATGTCAGACTATGTAATAAGTCATAAAATTAGGTAGAGTAATTGCTTTTACTTTGTTTAAATATTCTTCTAGTTCTTTTGCCTTTCCACACAAATTTTAGAATTATCTTCTCTCTCTACAAATAATCTTGCTGGGATTTTGATAGGAATTGCATTAAACCTGCATATCAATTTAGGGATGATTAATAATTTTTCTATTTTGAGCCTTCCAGTATATGAACATGGTATGTTGCCATTTGTTTAGATCTTTTTTAAAATTTTATTCATCAGCATTTTATAGTTTTCAGTATATAGTTCCCACACTTGTTTTGTTAGACCTGTACTTAAATATTTTGTTTTTTTCTGAGTGATTATATCTTGTGACCTTGCTGAGTTCACTTACAGTTCTAGGAAGTTTTTTGTAAATTTGAGGGGTATTTCTTCATAGACTACCTTGTTTTCTGCAAACAGGGACAGTTTTTATTTCTTAACCATCTGCCTGCTGCCTTCCATTTATTTACTTTGCCTTATTGCTTTATGGCTCTAATAAAGTGTTGAATAATAGTGGTGACAGTGAACATCCTTCTTTGATTTTTATTTCTTTTTTTTT
Source organism: Pan troglodytes (assembly GCF_028858775.2). Taxonomy (NCBI): domain Eukaryota; kingdom Metazoa; phylum Chordata; class Mammalia; order Primates; family Hominidae; genus Pan; species Pan troglodytes. The sequence continues at coordinate 60,098,194 of NC_072414.2, forward strand.
TGAGACAGGGTCTCATTCTGTTGCCCAGGCTGGAGTATAGTAGCACAGTCTCGGCTCACTGCAACATCCACCTCCTGGACTCAAGTGATCTTCCTGCCTCAGCCTTCTGAGTAGCTGGGAGTATAGGTGCGCACCACCACACCCAGCTAATTTTCGTATTTTAGTAGAGATGGGGTTTCACTATGTTGGCTAGGCTGGTCTCGAACTCCTGGCCTCAAGTGATCTGCCTGCCTCGCCTACCCAAAGAGCTGGGATTACAGGTGTGAGCCACTCTGCCCGACCCTTCTTTGATTTTGATCTTAGGGGGAAAGCTTCAAGATAAAATGATATTTTTTTTCTGTGTTTAGGCTTTTGCCCTTGAATCTACCATGTTTTGTATTATTATCCTTTTTTTTTTTTTAAGCTTTTCGTTAGCATTTGTCTGACATAAACTTTGTTCTTTTGTTTTCAGCCTTTTGTGGTGTTTATTTTTGGGTTCTTTTTGATTTTTTGTTTTAAAATAGCTTTATTGACATATAATTCATATACCACAAAATATATTCCTTTAAAGTGTACAATTCAGTGGTTTTACTATATCCACAGAGTTGTGCAGCCACCATCACTATCAATTTTAGAACATTTTCATCACCCAGAAAAGAGCCTCTCTACCCATTATCAATCACTCTTTAGTGCCACCTCTCCCATCCCCTGAAACTACTAATACGGCATCTGTCTTTATAGATTTTCCTGTTTTGGACATCTCATATGAATGGAATCGTATGGTATATGACCTTCCGTGACTGGCTTTTTTCATTTAGAATGATGTTTTCAAGTTCATAAAGTTGTATGTGCCAAAACTTTGTTCTTTTTAATGGCCAAGTAATATTCCGTTATATGGATATACCACATTTTGTTTATACATTCATCAGTTGATGGGCATCTGAGTTGTTTCCACTTTTTGGCTAATATGAATATTCGTGTATAATTTTTTGTGTGGATATATGTTTTCAATTCTTTTGGTTAAATACCTAGAACTAGAAATGCTGGCTCATATGGTAACTTTGTTTAACCTTTGAAGAACTGCCAGACTGTTTTCTAAAGCAGCTGTACCATTTATATTCCCACCAGTAATTTATGAGGATTCCCATTTCTCTCCACATCCTTACCAACACTTGTTATTGTATGCCTTTTTTAATATAGTCATCCTAGTGGGTGTGAAGTGACATCTCATTGTAGTAGATTTCTCTCTTACAAATAGCATGTACCGGGCTTTTTAAAAACTCAGTCTTAAAATTTAACTTACTCTCAATTTAACTTACTCTCATTTTATGCTAACGTTGTTACATTTGGTCTTTGTTCTGCCATCTTAATTTGTTGTCTGTCATTTTTTTCTGACCTCTGTGATATGAATTATACTTTGTTTCTCTTTTATTTTCTAATGGTTTGGGAGTTCTGCCTTCTATTTCTGTAGGTAGTTACTATTGAAATTTTACCCAACACATTTAAGCCTAAATTTTACTACCAACATCAACAACTTTTAAGAGTAATTACTGTGTCTTGCCTTTTCTCCTCTTCACTAATTTATTCTATCAGACATGTATTCATAGTTGTTTCTTCAAAATTCATATTAACCACAGAGAGACAAATATTTCGTGTTCTCGCTTATATGTGGGAGCTAAAAACAATTGATCTCATGGAGGTAGTGATGATGGTGGTTACCAGAGGGAGACTGTAGTTAATAAGAATTTATTATGTATTTCAAAATAGCCAGAAGAGAAGATATGATGTGTTCCTAGCACAAAGAAATGATAAATGTTTGAGGTGATGGATATCCTAGTTACCCTAATTTAATCCTTGCACATTGTATGCATGTACAAAAATACATATTCCATAAATATGTACAGCAATTATGTAACAAAGTTTACATAAGGGTCTCTGACAGAAGAGGCATTTTCCCACATTGCCTAGTGACAGCCAAAATCTTAATAGGTACAATAGTTAAAGTTATGAAAGAATTGCTATTGAATGAAGAAAATATTTGTCTTTAGTGCTTTACTTTAGATTATTTTGAGAGGACTATAGTGTATAGCTAAGAAGCAATCATTCAACTCAGGGTAGGTGGGTTAGGTTTAAGAAAATCTGATGACTCCATTGAGAATTGTATTAAAGCTCAGCCAAGAGAGCTGAGCTGTAACAATATTTAATTTGCCACATTGCAGTTTCATCCATCTAGAAGTGTAGGAAATTCAGGTTTTCAGGTTCACTCAGGATATGAATTGTTAACTTCCTCTTAGCAGAGATAATATATTACTATTTACCAGATAATCTTAATACTCTAACTTATATTTTTACTTCAGAAGTTTTTCTAGAATTTATCTAGGTTACTTTTAGATAGGTAAATCAGGCCATTTGTTTGTATTTATTATTGGTATATTTCTGTATAATTTCCTTATGCCTGTGTAGATCATGGAGTTCTTTTGAAGTCAATTTCAAGTCAAGATTATATTTATGTACATGATTTTTTTCTCATATTTCTCACTTTCCCACCATATGATCTAGGTTTGCTACATCAGAATTGGAGAGTGACATTTAACTTAGTGTTTCCGGAATAAAGAATCTGGAGCTTTTTACTACCCCATAAGTAATCTATTTTAGCCTTTCTAAGTCTGCAGCTTCCTTTCACTTTGCTTTCCAGTCTAGCATTTCACCTCTAGTTTTACCCCAGTTATGCTTTATAGATTAAACCTCTGAAATGTGTTTAATCTGTATGAAATGAAATTATAGCTGGGCACAGTGGTGCACACCTGTAGTCCCAGCTACTTGGGAGGCTGAGCATGAGAGTCGGTTGAGCCCGGGAGTTCCAAACCAGCCTGGGCAACATAGCAAAACGCCATCTCTAAAAAAATTTTTTTTTAAATAAATAACTAACAGTAACCTTAAAATGAAATTATGCTTCTTAATGATAGTGGCTTGTTACATCTCTTATAGCCCCACATAGGTTAGATTTTTCAATATAAAATTAGAGGATAGGCACATTCTTTCTTTTTAGATGCTTAAGAAATTACCTCACATAAACATTTTACCATTTAAAAAATGATGTTTACCAGTCCATTTCAGTTGTTCAACTGAGGTCCATTATAAAATATACTACTTTTGCTGTATACCAAGCTACAGTTGTAGATATTGATTCAAGTAAAGGTGATACTTCCTCTTCCAGTTGATTTTTATACTCTTAATTTGTGTATACATACATTTTCACACATGAATATGTGTGTGTAAGAGACAGAGTGCATTCATTTGCACCCAGGGTTGGAGGAAAGAAGAGAAAGAAATGAGAATATGTATATTGGAGATACTTGGCTATTTGTACCTCACCTGCCCATGAAGGCTAAAAATGGATGGTTAAACACCTGTCTCTGTGCTCATGATGAAAATGACCTTTGCAAAAAAAAAAAAAGAATAAACAAAAGAAACACAAACAAAAAAACTTTAGAAAATAACCTTTGCTTCTAGACCTTCTAAATTTTTCTGAATGGAGAGTTTTGTGGTTTCCAAAAGTGAAATAGTAGAAGCAGGAAGAAAATATTCTCTTACCTAGGTGCAAAACTGGCCCAGGCCAAATTCTAATAGAAAGTTGCCTTTGGCAGTCTCCCAGTTGTCTCTCTTCATGTTTCCCCCACCTTTGTCTGCCCCCTCCTTAGTTGTGTGTTGAGCTCCTCACTGTGCCATTTTCCTCAGGTCTGTAGACATGCCTCTTCTTATACCCCACAAAATCCCCTCCAGTTTCCTCCTAATATTATCTATAAAGCAGAAGAAAATAGCCTGATCTGTAGAGTGAAGGGAGATTAGGCTCTAATGTCAGTGTATTAGCCCTACTGCTGAAAATTCCTGAAATTCTTAATCGATTACAATAGTGTTCCATACTTAAATACAGCACAGCAAGCTTTTCTCCAGCATTGTGTTGGATCGCTGTTTCTTTGGTTGAACACAGATGATGTTGGGTTATATTTAGGGGCCACATAGTTTGAAAATAATTCATGAGTGTTTAAAAGACTAGCATATTCAGCATGGTAAGATGCACTTGTGAGGAGATGGGACCCTTTGTACTTCCTAGAGTACAAAGAAACACTGACCTAGAGAACCATATTCTAAGAAGTCTACTTTTGTTTAAGCATTTTTCTGGGTCAGCTCCAGTAAATGAATCTTGCTATTCATAATATTTCTTCTTCTGAACCTATAGGTTTTTAACTTAGGGATGAGAGTCCAGGATAGTAGCTATTTGTACATGTCTGCTTATTTTCAATTTATGTGTTTGTTAGGGATTGTCCATTAACTTACAGCTGTTTTCACTCTGATCATCGTTCCTAGCAAGTATGCTTAGGTATGGTCTCACTTCCTATCACCTCACTCTAATGAGTCCTCTTAATCCTTATCAGAAGGAAATTCCATTTCTTCTTAGGGGAAAGTGACCATAATAGTGTGTAAGATTGAGTTATCTTAAGTTGTATATTTCAGAAGTATAAATCAATATTTACTCAAATGCCTGGAACTTCTGGTTCATCTGTTGTGAATATGAAACCACTTATGGGCAAATGTTAAGTGTCTAGTATTTATACCAGATATTTATAGTCTTTGGAGCCTTTCCTAGGATCATGAATTTAGGCTGCTACTCAATTTTTAATACTTTACCCTTATACTTTCATTTGAAAAAGAAATGATTGTTTAGAATGGATTTGAAAGTGTCTATTAAACTATATCTAAGAGCAATTATAAAACTAATAATGTGTGATGAAAGATAAGGTGGTCATCAGTTATAAACAGGAAAAAAGCTGATGGTAAATACTTATGCTTATACTTAGCTAGATAAAACACACATTTAAGAAAAAAAAAAACTCTAAATATACAGTTACTTTGTTCCTATCTATACCACCAGTAAATACGATACATGGTTTATAGGTAGTGAAATATTATTTTAAATGATTTTTCTTTCTAGAATTAGAGTATAGCCAGAAACTATTAACTAATCTTGTACAAGAAAACTACTAGAAAATCAACAGTGAGGAAGAGTTAGAATTAATTAAAATCTACCTAAAACTAGCATAAGCATAAAAGCTAATCCATCAATTTATATAACCAAAGATTAAGGAGCTTGATGCAGAGCTCAATGAACATCACCATAATCTTTTTCTTGACTCTCCATTTCTCTTGCCAGCCCCTGCCACATTGCTTGGATCCTCAGTGTGGCAAAATTCCATAGATAAGTTTTCTGTAGTCACTGTGTCCGGTTCCTCACCTTTCATTCTCCTGTAAGTCTACTCCAGTCATGCTTTTGCTTCATTCAATCCACTGAAACTTCTCTTGTCAAGAACACCTGTGATGCCAAACCCCACGATCTGTTCTCAGTCTCCAGGTTCCTTGATCTATTAGTACTTGACACAGTTGATGAGGTTCTCCTGCTTGCGCACTTTCTCACTTGACTTCTAGGATTCCACACTCTCTTGATTTTTCTCCTATCATGCTAGTCATTTCTTCTTAGATGTCTTTCCTCGTTCTTCCTCTTCTCTTCTCACACTCACTCCCTTGATGATTTGAACTAGTCTCAAGGCCTTAAATAGTAATTAAACACTGAGGACCCTAAATTTATATCTCAAGACCTCTCTCATGAGTTCTGGAGTTTCATCCGACTGCCTGCTTTATATCACCATTCATATAGCTATCTCACACTTAACCTGTCTAAAACAACTTTTTTTCTCCTTCCAAAATGAAGTCTACCCTCAGTATTCTCCCTTTTGGTTAAGAGTATCTTCATCCTTTTTGTTGCTCAAGTCAAAAACTCTGGAGTTATCCTGACTCTTCTCTTTTGTTATGTTCCAGTTTCATTAGTTAGGATGTTTTATTGGCTCCACCCTTAAAGTATATCTAGAATCTGACCATTCTCATGACCTTTACTGCTACTACGCTTATCTGAGCCACCATTATCTCTCACCTGGATTATTATGTTAATCTCCGTGCCTACCTTTGTTCCCTGTATAATATTCTCAATTTAGTAGCCAGAGTGATACTTTTAAATAAAAGCTAATCATGTTACTCCTCTGTTTAAAACTCTCCATTTGCCTGGCCATCTTTGTTACCTGTCTGGTATCATCATCTATAACTATTCTTTCTGTTACCTTGACTCTAACGACACTGGTCTACTTGCTGTTTCTCAGATACTGTGTATGCTCTTGTCTTGGGCCTTGGCATGAGTGTTTTCTTTACCTGGAATACTCATCCCACAAACATTCACGTGGCCATCTCCTTCATCTTCTTCTAGTCAAGGTATTAATATTTCTGATGAAACACCTACCCTGACTACCCTATTCTTTCCAATTCCCATTACACTGCCCTATTATTTCCATAACATTGTCAGCATCTGACATACTTTACTATGTGTATTATTTATTTTCTTTCTCTTCTCATTACAGTGTAAATGCCATAAGGGCAGTGGTTTGGGTCTCTTGTTTATTGAAGTATGCTAAGCACCTAGAATATTATTTTACATATACTAGGTACTCAGTAAATATTTGTTGAGTAAATATTTGTAGAACAGATTCATTTCATATTCTCCATTTTGTGGTTATGCTTCCTTTATGTCAAGACCATTTTTAGGCATTATATGGGTCCCAGAAGTTCCTGGAAACCCTCCAGATTCAAATCTAGCCAGAAAGAGGATAAATCTTTGTCCTAGCATTCCCAGGAAAAAGACTGAGGTTCACTAAACTATTTTAAAATGCCTTATTCAGCCCTTGACCAGTCAACCCTGGCCAGGAGAAACGCAAAACTCTTTTTGGCCTAGACTTGAAAGTTGGTCATATGTTCCAAGTCTGAAACTAGAGGTAAAGATACAAACAAAAATGTCTATTCAGGGAATTAGAAGCTACTGAATAAGCACACAAGAAATGTCTACTCACTTTTGTATACCATTGGTTTACAACTGTGATCCTTGGTTACTGGCTGCATGGGATGTTAGTAGGTGCTCTTTGACCATGCCCCATTAAGTTAAGAAACTTAAATTTAAACAATTTTTACTCCTGTGGAATTTCTCAATTTTTAATATGGTAATGTATTTTGTGAATCTCTAAGCCAGATATATTTTATGCATCAGTTTCCCCAAATTCTTTGAACATGAAACCGTTTTTCCTCCAGAATATCTCAAGGTGTATTCTCATGCAGCTCACTATGAGAAATATTGGTATGTCTGCTAAGAATTAGAAAATTGAAGAAAAATCTCATGCAACAATAAAAAAGAAAACAAAAGAATACTTTTCAAATGTACAGGACCTATTTGAAGAAAAAATTTTTTACAGGCCCCCAAATATTTTAATATATAGAAAGACAGTCCTTTGAAAGATACTTACGGCTGGGTGCAGTGGTTCACGCCTGTAATCCCAGCACTTTGGGAGGCCGAGGTGGGTGGATCACCTGAAGGTCAGGAGTTCGAGACCAGCCCAGCCAACATGGTGAAACCCCATCTTTACTAAAAATAAAAAAATTAGCCTGGTGTGGTGGCGGGTACCTGTAATCCCAGCTACTCAGGAGGCTGAGGCAGGAGAATTGCTTGAACCTGGGAGGCAGAGGTTGCAGTGAGGCAAGATCGCACCATTGCACTCCAGCCTGGGCAACAACAGTGAAACTTCTTCTCCAAAAAGAAAAAAAAATTAGCTGGGCATGGTGGTGTGTGCCTGTAGTCCCACCTACTCAAGAGGCTGAGGTGCAAGGATCACTTGAGCCTGGGGAGATCAAGGCTGCACTCCAGTCTGGGTGATAGAGTGGGACCCTGTCTCCAAAAAAAAAAAAAGGTATTTATTCTCAATAAATTCTATGTAGTTGCAGTTTAAAATCTAGTTTAGTAGAGAGGGGTGTGACGGGAAGAGGAGAACTTAATCAAATGATTCTAAAGTTTCATTTTGTTGTAGACTGTTTTTATTGCAAGAAAGCATAATACCTCAGGTTACCTAAGAAAAGTTTATTGTATTGAATATATAGGGTTTAAAACCAGTATCAGACAGTTATGATATGTACTTTCTCTGGTTGGCTGTGTGCTTTTTTCTCTCCCTCTGTGGCATCCGTATATCTTTGTAAGCATCTGTTTTGTTTGCTTATGGTTATCTGCTCTTAGTCCCCATACTCCATACTCCAAATCTTGAATTAAACTGCTTTGGGTTGATTTTAGTTAATCTGTCGCTAATGGATGGATCCTTTTAGGCCTTCTCATTTTATTGATTGTCCAGAAGCCAGTAGATGGGCTATCCCTGGGAAAATTATGCTCCCTGATCCTGTCAGCGTCTGCTCAATCCTACTTCTGTGGTCAGAGGTAAGGGTTGGGAAGATTTAACTAGAAGGCGAAGTTGGGTGTGTTAGGCATCATGACTAAAATAATCTAGAAGAAAAAATAAGAATAGCCAGAGGAATTCTGAAAAGAGAGTATCTCTATATATTGCAGGGGTGTAGTAATTTAAGCTGTGGAACTGGTGCCTGAATAAGCAGTTAATAAAGTAGAAATACAGTTTTCAAATAACATAAAAGTGAAATTACTAATTAGAGTTATGAATTGGATGTTAAATTGTTCAGGAGTACCTAATTGGCCATTAAAAAGTAAAATTCCTATCTTGCAATTTAACAGTAATATCAAAATGGTTTAAAGATTTAAATGCTTAAAAATGAAATAGACAGTATCAGAGGAAAGTACAGGTTGCGTTGAAATAAATGCATAGATAATATTTAAATAATATTGAGGTGAGGAAGGAATTTTCCCTAGAGTAAAACTACTGAGAGTTCATTAAGATTTTATTGTGGAGATTCAAAAAGAAAGGTTTATTATACTAAACGGGAAAATGAATAAACTAAGGGGGAATATTTGAAATATGACCATAGTACATATTTTAATATAGAAAGGACTGTTAGAAACAATTTGTGTGTGGATTGGGGGTGATTAATCCTATCTGGCCATCATACAGTATTACCCTAGTCCATACACTCTCCATACACTTTCTTAGGTGGCTTTTGTATCTTATTCTCTTACTACATACTTCCAACAGCTGTTGTTGAGCCGTAACTCTTTGGTGACTACTTTGCGTTTTATTTCTTCCTCACTGAGAAAATGGAACCAATCAGAAGATAACTTATAAAGGCTTCCACCAATATATACCTTATGCCCATGTGCCTACATCTCTGTCCATTTACCATATATGTTTTCTTCTGTAACTGAGGGTGAATGCTCTGGTATCTGTACTGAGACCAGATTCTACACTTGCACATTAGATCCTACTCACTTGCTTATTCAAGGATATTGCTTAGTAATTCTTTCTCTGCTACATTATCAATTTTTTGCCTCTTTACTAGCTCAGTCCCCCATCTTAAAAAAACTACTTTTCTCCTAATTTCCCTCCAGCTACATCCCTATTTTCTTTTCCTTCACCACAAATTCCTTTCCAGAGATGTCTCAATTTACTGTCTTTGATTTCTTTCCTCCTTTCTCTCATGAACCCTTTCCAGGTAGGTTTTTGACTAGCTCATGCCAAAGAAACTGTTGTTATCTAGGTCATCAGTGACCATTATACCACCAAAAAAAAGTAGTCATTTCCCAGTTTGGAAGAATTAAATCTTTTTAAAAAATGTAAAGAATGCCTACTACAGCCTAATAGGGTGGTTCACAATACAGAAAAAGGCCAATAAGGGTATGAAAAGTAGTCAATTTCTAGAAAGTCAAAGAAATGCAAATTTAAGACAATAAGATGTTTCTTATTCACTGTCCAGTGTCGGCAAGGAAATCTAGAACTCTCATATACCATTTGGTTATGCAAATGAAAATTGGTACATTTCTGGAAGCAATTTGACAATTTTTACGAGAGCTTTAAAATTGTGTTTGTCTTTTGACTTGCCCATTCTATTTCTAAGAGTATGTCTCAGGGAAATAACACACAAATGCATGATGCATCCACACACATACAACCAGGGAGGGAAGGATTCATCAAGGCATTAATTCTGGAAGGGAAACATGAAAATGACCTAAGTGTTTGACAATAGGAGATTGGTTAAAGTATGCTACATCTATATGGTAGAATACCAAGTAGCTACTTAAAATGATGACATTGGTTTGTTTATTTATTTGAAATTATTTTAAACTTTTTTCACATCAAGTTGCCATTAAAGATATGTTTATTAACATGGAAAGACTTTAATATGTTTTAAGAGGTGTATTCAATGCAAATTTTGTGGGGAACAAAGTATATTACATGCATGTGGTTATATGTGTGCACATACATAGGTACATATCAATGTATGTATAGGAAAATGCCTAGAAGATTGTATACCAAAATGTTTTTCAGCTGCTGTCAAGTAGTACAATTTTAGATGTTCTTTTAAAACGTGGAATGCTTGTATTAACAACAACAAAAAAAGAAAATGAAAGTTTTGCAAAAGAAAGAAAATCAATATCCCAATTATAGTCTGCTTACTTTTTCTGATTTTACATTCAAACATTGATCATTAGACTTGGTTCATAGCTGGCTGGCTTGAACTGACCCAGTCCTGTTTCATAACCCTGCTGGACTTAAAACAGCCTAATGGTCTGCCAGCTGTGAGAGAATAGATGAGCCAGATAAAGTGTATTTACCATACTTTTAACTCCTGAGCTGCTTAGGAGTCTTTATAGACTCCTTTGATTAAGTCTACCAGGAGACCAGCTACTAACTCAGTAAACTAATCTGAGGAATAATGTAAAGTTAGAATAACTAGGATAGGTAGAGTTAAACTCCAGAGAAAAAAGGTGATGAAAAGCATAGGCAAGCTTATTAAGGATGGGCTTATTAGGAACCTGATAAAAGGATGTGATAAAAATGAAATCACAGGGTTTTACAGTGCTAAAGTTTAATAGTATTACATGTTGGAATTGTTTCCTGTTTCTTAGTATAGGTAATTTCTGTATGAATGGAAAATTCATGTGTAATTTTTGTTGTACTCCAAAGAACTTTAGCCACAATTTATTGTGAAATATTTGCAACCTTGAGAATTCAGAAATCTAGCAATAGGATCTCTCTCTGTCTCTCTCTTGCTCTAGCAAACGACTGCATATATTTCATACACACACACACACACACACTTATATACATGTACAGTATATTGGTTTTGTATAAGATATAAAAAGCAAATTATAAAAGCAATACATATGCTCAATGTGAAGAATTTTGTAAATAAAAGTTACAAAGGAATCAATTTTTGCTGCCTTTTTCAATCTTTCAGTGCATAATATGTAAATTTGCTTATTTATGCTCTATACTTCAAGTTTATATCTTGTCTTTTTCACTTAATATTTTATGACTGTATTCTCATATCGTTAAGTATTCTTTCCTTAAAAAATTCCCGTTTAAAGATAGTCAAAGCAGTATGAATTTGTTAATGATTTAGTATATGAATTGGAGAAAACATATTTTCTGCAGTCTTCTTTCTTAATGGGAGCTGACAGCCTAATGATGAAACTATATCATTCCAGCTATATTTTAAAAAATTACATAGTTGTCAAGTTTTTGTTTGAGTAAGCCAGAGGGTTCATTAAAGATTGTAAGGCTGACATTTGTAGATAGGAACTTTAGTTTCACTTTCCCTAAGACAGCAAGAAATATTCTATAACAGAAAGATGACTATTTTTAGCTTTTCTTTCTGCTGGTGAGGTGGAATAGCAAATATTTTTAGAGCAATTGAAAGTACAGCCTCTTAGATTAGCTCAGTGTTTCTATCATCAGAATCTCAATTATTTTATGTATCTAGATTTTTTTTTACTTCCAATGTTTTGAGTTTATGTAAATTGCAACATGATTCGTCTTTTTATTTTTGATCTAGTTCGTTTCTCTGTGGAACAATATAAAAGATGAAATTTCTAAAACCTTAACTTTTCTTTCTGCACTTTTTATGTATTTTGAGTTGTAATTATATTCTGCTTATTGTGGGCAGTTCTCTTCTTTCTTGGAGATGAAACTTTGATAATTAATACTTACGGGGAGATGGTGTTACAAATCTTCTCTCATAATAGGCTCTTAATATTCACAAGAGAGATCCCCCATGACCATTGTAAGTACCCTTAATTATGAACATCACTAGAACATTTCATCTTTCCCCCCAAAATGATGCCATAGGATAAGTGAAAATTTGAGGGACTTCTGTTTTTACCCTTAATGAAGGACATCTTGGGTGCTTCCAGGTTTTGGCAGTATAAATAAAGGTGCTGTAAGCATCCATGTGGAGGGTTTTATGTGGACATATGTTTTCATCTCCTTTAGGTAAATACTAAGGAGTGTGATTGTGGGACTGTATGGTAAGAGTATGTTTAGCTTTGTAAGAAACTGTCAAACTCTCTTCCACAGTACATGGTGCTATACTGTAAATGGTATTTTTTTATTTCAGTTTCTGATTGTTTGCTGTTATTATATGGAAATACGACTGGTTTTTGTATAGCATCTTCACCTTGCTAAATTCGATTGTTTTAGAAGCGTTTTGTAGATTCTATTGAATTTTCTACATAGGTCATATTTTCTATGAATAGACAGTTTTACTCTTTTCCAATCTTGATGCATTTTTCTTGCTTTATTGTGCTGGCAAGAACCTTCAGTATAATGTTGAATGGAAATGGTAAGAGTGGATGTCACTGCCTCATTCCTAATTTTTGAGGGAAAACACTGATTCTTTCACCTCTCAGTAAAGTGTTTCCTGTAAATTTTCATAGCTGTTTATTATCGATTTGAAGATGTTTACTTCTATTCCTGGTTTCTGGAGAGTGTTTATTAGGAATGGTTGTTGGGTTTTTGCCAAATGCGTTTTCCTCATCTATTGAGCTGTTAATATGGTGTTTCTTTTTTAGTGTGTTAATATGGTGACTTGATTTTTGAATGGTGAACCAGCCTTGTATTTTTGCAACAAATCTCCCTTAGTTATGATAAATTATTGTTTTTCCATATGGTTGGATTTTATTTGCTAAAGTTTTATTAAGAGTGTTTGCATTTATGTTCATGACAGGTAAATGGTTGGTAATTTTTTGTCTAAGAAGGTCTTGGTCTCATTTTGGTACCAAAGTAGTACTGGCTTCATAGAATGAGTTAAGCATTTCTTTCTTTTCCATTTTTTTTGGCGGGGATGGGGAAGAGTTTGTGTAGAATCAATATTTTTTCTTGTCAGGTAGAAGTCTTCAGTGGTTTGAAAACATTTATGTAGGGTTGTTATTATTTTTTTCTTAAGTATTTGGTAGAAGTCCCCCGAGAATACACATGGGCCTAGAGTTTTCTTTCAGAGAAGTTATCAAACTACAAATTCAGATTCTTGTAGGGCTATTCAGGTTATCTTTTTTCTTAAGTAAACTTTGGTAGTTTTTTGTCTTAAGACATTTGTCCATTCTTGCTGAGTTATAAGTTTTTGGCATAAAGGTACGCCAGATATTAATAATATTCTCTTAACATCCATAGAATATGTAGTGATATAACCTCTTATTCCTGATATCGACAATCTATGTCTTTTCTTCTTTGTTCTCTTGATTAGTCTTGCTAGAGATTTCATTTTGATTTTCAAGAAGAAACCAGCTTTTGGTGTCACTGATTTTTCTGTATTTTTGTTTTTCAATTTGATTATTTTCTGCTCTGATCTTTATTATTTTCTTTCTCCTGATTCCTTTGGGTTTCATTTCTCTTCTCTTTTTTTAGTTTCTTAAGGTATAAACTGAGACCATTGATTTAAGACCTTTTTTTTCTAATATAGGCATTTTAGAGCTCTAAATTTCTCTCTAAATACTGCTTTAGCTGTATCCCACAACTTGTGATATTTTTTGTTTTCATTTTCATTCAGTTCAAAATATTTTGTAGTTTTCCTTTTGATATCTTTGACCCAGGGGTTATTTAGAAGTGTAATAGTTTCCAAATATTTGGGCATTTTCCTGATATATTTCTTGTTTTTTAAGCTAACACATAAAAATTGTACATATTTATGGCGTACAATGTGATGTTTCAGTACATGTATAAATTGTGTAGTGTTCAGGTCAGAATAATTTGCATGTCTATGGCCTTAAACATTCATCGTCTGTGATGAGGACATTGAAAAATCTCCCTTCTAGCGTTTTTTTGTTGTTGTTTTTGTTTTTTTGTTGCTGTTTCGTTTCTTGAGACAAAGTCTCACTCTGTCTTGCCCAGGCTGGAGTACAGTGGCATGATACTGGTTCACTGCAGCCTCTGCCTCCCGGGTTCAAGTATTTCTCCTCCCTCAGCCTCCCGAGTAGCTGGGACTACAGGTGCGCGCCACTACACCTGGCTAATTTGTATTTTTAGTAGAGTTGGGGTTTCACCATGTTGGCCAGGCTGGTCTCGAACTCCTGACCTCAGGTGATCCACCTGCCTTGGCCTCCCAGAGTGCTGGGATTACAGGTGTGAGCTGCCATGCCTGGCCCCTTCTTGCTATTTTGAAATATGCAATACATTATTGTTAACTCTAGTTATGCTACCATGCGTTAGAACACGAGAATTTATTCTATCTATCTAACTGTAGCTTTGTACTTGTGGACCAATCTCTGCCTATTTCTCTTCCCTCTATCCTCCCCAGAGTTCTCGTACCCCTATTCTATTCTCTACTTCTGTGAGAACAGCCTTTCAGATTCCACATGTGGATGATATCGTGAGATATTTGTCTTTCTATGCATGGCCTATTTCACTTAATGTCCTCCAGGTTTATCCGTGTTGCCACAAAAGACAGGATTTTATTCTTTTTGTGGCTGAATAGTATTCTATCATGTCTCCATACCACATTTTCTTCATCCATTCGTCTCTCTGTGGACATTTAGGTTGATTTCATATCTTGCGATTGTGAGTAGTGCCACAATAAACATAGTTCAGATATCTTTTTGACATGCTGATTTCATTTCCTTTGGGTGTATATCCAGCAGTGGGATTGCTAGATCATATGGTAGTTCTATTTTTAATTTTTTGAGAAACCTCCATACTGTTTTCAGTAATGACTGTACTAATTAACATTCCCACCATCATTATGTTAAGGGTTCCCTGTTCTCCATATCCTTACCAACACTTGTCTTCTGGTTTTGTGTAGAGTCAGAGTAGGCCAGGTGCAGTGGCTCACGCCTGTAATCCCAGCACTTTGGGAGGCCGAGGAGGGGGGCAGATCACCTGAGGTCAGGAGTTTGGGACCAGCTTGGTCAACATGGTGAAATCCTGCCTCTACAAAAATTAGCCAGATGTGGTGGTGTGCACCTGTAGTCCCAGCTACTCTGGAGGCTAAGACATGAGAATCACTTGAACCTGGGAGGTGAAAGTTGTAGTGAGCCAAGATTGCGCCACTACACCCCAGCCTGGATGACAGAGCGAGTGTCTGTCTCAAAAAAAAAAATACTAATAATAAATAAAGTGTCACAGTCTTGCTCTGTCTCCGAGGCTAGAGTGCGGTGGCACAATCATAGCTCACTGCAGCCTTGACCTCCTGGGCTGAAGTGATCCTCCTGCCTTAGCCTCCCAAGTTGCTGAGACTATAGGCATGCACCACCATGCCCTGCTAAGTCTTTTAATTTTTTTCTTTTGGAAATGGGATGTCACTATGTTCTGCAAGCTGGTCTCTAACTCCTCGCCTCAAGTGATCCTCCCACCTCAGTCTCCTGAGTCACTGGAATTACAGGTGTGATCCACTGTGCCCAGCTGTCTTGATTTTTTGAGAGTAGCCATTCTAACTGGAGTGAGGTGATTTCTCATTGTAGTTTTGATTGATTTGCATTTCCCTTATTATTAGTGATGTTGAACATTTTTTCATATATCTGCTAGCCGTTTGTATGTGTTCTTTTAAGAAATATCTAAATTCAAGGTGAATTAGAGATTTAAATGTAAGATCGGAAACTATGAAAATAGTAGGAAAAAAACATAGGAGAAAAGCTCTGTGACATTGGTCTAGACAAGGCTTAAACCTTGAAAGCACAGAGAACAAAAGCAACTATAGACACATGGCATTAAATTAAACTAAAAAGCTTCTGCACAGCAAAGGAAACAATCAAGAGAGCACAACAACCTACAGAATGGGAGAATATATTTGCGACCTATACATCTGATAAGGGGTTAATATATAAAGAACTCAAACAACTCAGCAGCAACAAACCAAATAACCCAATTAAAAAATGGGCAGGCCGGGCATGGTGGCTCACACCTGTAATCCCAGCATTTCGGGAGGCCGAGGTGGGTGGATCACTTGAGGTCAGGAGTTTGAGACCAGCCTGGCCAACATGGTGAAACCCCGTCTCTACCAAAAAAAAAAAAAAAAAAAAAAAAAAAGTATGTGTGTGTATATATATATATACACACACACACACACACACACACACACACACATACACACATACACACATACTCCAGACGTGGTGGCGCACACCTGTAATCCCAGCTACTTGGGAGGCTGAGGCAGGAGAACTGCTTGAACCCGGGAGGCTGAGGTTGCAGTGAGCCAAGATCATGCCACTGCACTCCAGCCTGGGCAACAGAGCAAAACTCCATCAAAAAAAAAAGTAAATGGGCGAAAGACCTGAATAGACATTCCTGATATATTTCTGTTATTTAGTTTAATTGAATTCTACTGTGGGACAGTATACTTTGTATGACTTGAATCCTCTTAAGTTAATCGAGATTTGTTTTTGACTCAGAATATGGTCTATCTTGGTAAATGTTCTGTGTGCATTTGAAAAAATACACATTCTGCTGTTGTTGAGTGGAGTGTTCTATAAATTTCAAAGATCAGATTGGTTGGTAGTATTGTTCAAAGTCTTCTGTATTCTTCCAATTTCCTGTCCAGTTGTTCTATCACTTATTGAGAGAGGGATGTTAAAATCTTTGCTCATAATTGTGGATTTGTTTATTTTTCTCATTGTAGTTCTGTCAGTTTTTGCTTCATGTATTTGGAAGCTCTACTATTATGTACATGTCCTCTTGACCCCTTTGTCACTATACAGTGACTCTCTCTATCCCTAGTAATATTTTTTGTTCTGAAATCTACTTTCTCTGACAGCTTTGGTTTTTGTTGTTTGCTTTTTGCTTCTGTTTTTGTTTTTTAAAGATGGGGTCTACTGTGTTGCCCAGGCTGGATTCAAACTCCTGGGCTGAAGCGATCCTTCTGCCTCAGTGTCCTGAGTAGGTGGGACTACAGGCCCATGCCACCATGCCCAGGTCATCCAGCTTTGTTTTGGTCATGGTATATCTTATCCTTCTTTGTTACCATGATATATCTTTTCTATACTTTTACTTTCAACCAATTTGTGTTCTTATACTTAAAGTGGATTTCTTAAAAACAGGTTATAGTTGTCTTTTTTTTTTTTTTAACTCTCTCATATCTGCCAGTCTGATAATATCAGCCTTTTAATTGGGTTATTTAGACTATTTACATTTTATGCTATTGTTGATATGGTTGCTTTTAAATTTACCATCTTGGTATTTATTTTCTTTTTGTCTTATCTGTTATTTTATTCCTCTTTCCCCTTTTTCATATACCTTCTCTAGGATGATTTTCTAATGATTCAATTTTTGTCTCCTTTGTTGGCTTATTAACTATAACTCTTTGTTGTGTTATTTTAGTGGATGCTTTAGGTTTTGTAGTATACGTCTTTAATTCGTCACGACCCTACTTCAGGTGACATTTTACCACTTTACAACAGTTCATTTTTATTTTCCCCCTCCTGGTCTTTGTGCTATTCTTGTCATACATTTTACGTCCATGTAAGTTTGTTGTTGTTGTTGTTTGAAACAGAGTCTTACTGTGTTGCCCAGACTGGAGTGCAGTGGCGTGATCTCAGCTCACTGCAACCTCCACCTCCCAAATTCAAGTGATTCTCCTGCCTCAGACTCCCAAGTAGCTGGGATTACAGGCACCCGCCACCACGCCTGGCTAATTTTTGTATTTTTAGTAGAGACAACTTTTCACCATGTTGACCAGGCTGGTCTTGAACTCCTGACTCGGCCTCGCAAAGTGCTGGGATTACAGGCATGAGCCACCGGGCCTGGCCTACTTCTATAAAAGTTTTAAACTGCAGTATGTTGTTGTTATTTTTGCTTTAAACAATCAGTTCTCTTTTGTGGATACTTAAATAAGAAACAATTCTTTATATTTATCGATGTTGTTTCCATTTCTGATATTGTTCATTCTTTTGTGTATATCCAGATTCTAATCTGGTGTTGTTTTCCTATTCCTTGAAGGACTTTCTTTACCATTTCTTTAAAATGTAAGGACTGTGGTGAATTCTTTTACCTTTTGTATGTCTCAGAGTTTTTATTTTACCTTTGTTTTTGTAAGATGTTTTTGCTGAGTAAAGTGTTAACAGTTGACATGTTTTTTTGTTTTTTTTTTCTTTTGGCACTTCAAAAATTTTACTCCACTTCTTACTCTGTTTTCTGCTTGCATTATTTTTGACAAGAAATCTGCTGTTATCTGTATGCTGTTCTATATATTTCCTTTGTCTTTTTTCTTCTGGCTGCTTTGAAGATTTTGTTTTCACTGGGTCTTAAGCAATTTGGTTATGATTTGCTTTGGTGTTGCTTTATTCTTGTTTTTTTGTGCATAGGGTTTATTGATTGCCCTGCCTCAGAACTCCTATTTCTTTTAAATTCTCTCTTCTCCTGCTTTTTCTTCTGTATTTCTGGCCACCTCTTATCTTACTTAACCTTTAAATCTTGGTGGTCCTAGGGATTCTGTTGTGTTTTGATTCCACAGGGTATTCTCAGGTCATCTCATTCACTCCCATAACTTAATCTGCTCTCTGTATGAGAGATTTCCTAATTGTTTATCTCTACCCAGACCTCTCTCTAAGCTTCAGGTTAGTATTTCTTTACAGCCATCTCTACTTAAATCCAAAGAAGCCCTATTGAACGTATTTGGAATGAATAGACTTGGAGGACAGCTCACTAAAAAACTTCAAGAGGCTGGGCATGGTGGCTCACACCTGTAATCCCAGCACTTTGGGAGGCCAAGGTGGGCAGATTGCTTGAGTCCAAGTGTTTGAGACCAGCCTGGGTGATATGGCGAAACTCTGTCTCTACAAAAAATACGCCAGATGTGGTGGCACACACCTGTAGTCCCAGCTACTTAGGAGGCTGAGGCAGGAGGATCACTTGAGCCTGGAAGATGGAGGTTGCAGTGAGCCAAGATCGAGCCACTGCACTCCTGCCTGGGTAACAGAGCAAGACCCTGTCTCAAAACAAACACCAAATAAACTTTAAAGGCAAAGGATAATCTCAGAGTACTTGGGCAAGTTGCTAGAAAACAGTATTCTCAGGGGAAGCATCAAAGGGGAAAATGGCCAAGTTGATACGGTAGTTGACTTCATTGTAGTTCCACCAGAAGGACAAAAAATAAACAAACAAAACCCTTATACCTGACAGTCGCAGGTAACACAGCGTTGAATACTGTGGTGAACAAGAAATTGAAACTATAGTTCTCAAGGGAGTTAGGCCCTAGAAGAATCACTTGTGAGCCAGAAGGGAGGAATAAGGACAAGGGAGTCCTAGGTGGCAACTATTGGATGGTTTAGAACTCTGCCAAGCTAAAAGGATAATGTGAGATTTACCTGAACTCATGAAGTGAAATGCAATCCTAGAGGCTATGAGCTGCTGCTAGGAAATAACAATGAAAAAAAATCCTTTCACAGTGGTTCTAAAACACTTTATAAATCCTATTTCTTTTAATTAATCATTTTATTTTGGTTGGTCGTATAGGAAGAAAATGAAATGCTATTAGCTTAATTTGATTGCCACACCAAGATGAGTAGACTCTCTTCATAAAGTGGGGAACAAATGAAAATCTTTGAAACAGAAGTGATATGATCAGCACTGTGCTTATTATATATACCCAAAATACATTTTTGGAAAAGTAATAGTCACTATTTTTTCAAAACTTAGCAATGCAGTATCTGCAGTGATTCCCTTTCATTTAGTTTCTCATCCAACTAAATAAGCCAACTAGAGGAACCCTAAGAAAATAGAATTTTATTTTCTTTCTTGGGAAGTATCTGCAAGAATTGAGAAGCTTGGAAACATTTCTTGTAAGGTAAAAGCTGTTTTTTTTTTTTTTTTAAGCCTAAATCTCAGAGTGTTATACATACAAAATTCTTTTTATTTTTTTCTTTTTCTTTTTGAGAGAGAAGGTCTCATTCTGTCTCCCAGGCTGGAATGCAGTGGTACAAGCGTAGCTCACTGCAACCTCAAACTCCTAGGCTAAAGTGGTCCTCCTGCCTCATCCTCCCAAGTAGCTAGGACTACTGGTGTGAGCCACCATGCCTGGCACATTTTTAAAACTTTTTGTAGAGAATGTCTTGTAGTGTTACTCAGGCTGGTCTCAAACTCCTGGCCTCAAGCAGTCCTCCTGCCTTGGCCACCCAGAGTGCTGGGATTACAGGTGTGAGCCACCACACCTGTCCCAAAATTCTTATATACAATTCTACATACCCTCTTACACACAGAGACACACAAAGTTATGAGTTTACTGTTCTGGGGCATTTTTTAAATGTTAAAATTGCAACTACTACTTAGTCTCATTTTCTTGTCTATAAGTCTTGGCATATGTCATGTATCTATTTTAGAAAAGTAATTTTAAAGTTAGTAGATTAAGAAACAACATTGTTGTACTAAAAAGTGCCTTATATAAAAAAATCTTTCCATGGAATACCATGGAGACTATTTTTTCTTATGTTGAATAACATGGAGGAGTCTGCACTATAGGAAACAATTTGCTTAGAAAATAATTTAAAATTACCCAGAGCCACATCTAGAAATGTAAGTGAACTCACAGGAGTAGTACCTAATTAAGTATATTCTGTGATATTATAGAAACCTTATTTTTAAAAGGAAACGTATAATTTCTGTCTTCAGGGCATTTATTGATAAAATAGATGTACCTTCACTACTGCTATGCTTCATTGTAAATGATAATGTTGATCTGTATTTGTACCATGTCCACACATAATTATAGGCGGAAAACACAGGCAACAAAGATGTGGACATAATATAAACCTAAATATAGGTTTATGTATACATATGTGTGAATATACACACACACGTGTATACATATATGTACACATACGTGTGTACATATATATACACATGCACAAAAAGATCTGAGAAAGTATATGCTAGTAATACCTTTATCTCTCTGTGTCTGTATTGTCTGAATTTTTAAATTGTGTAATCTTTATTGATAATGATGGTGGGAGGTTATTTTTATTTTGAAATGAAAACAAAATAACATGGGTATTCCAGAGAATTTGAATCAGGGTATTACTCTTGCATTCTTCAACTACTGATGGCTATAACTATGTAAAGAAGTAAAACATTTCCTGTAAAGACAGTCAGAAGTTAGGAAGATCTCATCTTTATCCTGTGGACATACAGATATTTTTTCTTTGGCCCATTTACCACAGTCGTGACTTCCACTATTTCTTGGATTGTGGTTTTTTGTTGTTGTTGTTTTTTGTTTTTTTTTTTTCATTCAAAGTTATAAATGAACAGCCAGGTGTGGTGGTTCACTCCTGTAATCCCAGCACTTTGGGAGGCCGAGGCTGGCGGATCACTTAAGGTCAGGAGCTTGAGACCAGTCTGGCCAACATGGTGAAACCCCATCTCTACTAAAAATACAAAATTAGCCGGGTGTGGTGGTGCATGCCTGTAATCCCAGCTACTTGGGAGGCATGAGAATCTCTTGAACCGGGAGGCAGATGTTGCTGTGAGCTGAGGTTGCACCACTGCACTCCGGCCTGAGCAACAGAGAGAGACTCTGGCTCAAACAAACAAACAAATAAACAAAAACCAAAAGTTATAAATGAATATAGTTTAAAATGTCAAATAGGCTCATTTTAAAAATCCCATGTTCTCATATTCTATCATTTCTGTCTTTCTAGGGGCAAGTATTTTGATCTCTTTTGGCTTTTAAAAAAATGTATAAGTAATATGCTTGCATTGCAAATTGTTGCATTTTCAGTTTTAGGCATTGTATATTGATTTCCCACCATGGGAGATAGGATTTGGCTTATTTGCCACTCCTACCGTATAATCTGTTTGTCGCCCTGTCTTGATTATATTGTAATTTTGTTTGGATCATCCCATTTATACCTTATTATGACTATGTAAACACTATTTGTAAGTGAGCAATGTAGTGAACTATTTTTCATTTCTTGAATACCTTTTTATTTTCCCTGTTCTGGTCATTTTCTTTTCTTTTTTTTTTTTTCCCCTGTGTACTTATTTCTCATTCATTGCCAAAATTTTTTTGCCACTGTGTAAATCCCCAGATGGATAAGATGAATGTCTAAATTCATGTGCATGAGGTAATTCTGTCAATTTCATGTTCTATGAGAATTCCCTACCAGAGCCTTCTGAACTGATACTCTGCTAAACCCAAACACAGGATACTCTGTCATCTTGAGGTCTTCTTTCATTACATCTCAGATATTATTTTGCCTCTTGCCTGTGTTAATCTCATATTTCATAGGCCCATGTCCTGTTCTTTCTTAGTTTTCTCCCTCTTTTTAGTGTGGCATATCTCTTAGTAGTTCATAGGAAAAAGCTGCATGGAAGGTAATTTTTTTAATAAAGCATGCCTGAAAATGTTTTATTCTATACCCATACTTTATTTGATAATTTGGCTGGGTGTAGACTTCAACATAAGAATAATTTTCCTTTAGAATTTTGAAGGCATTAATTTTTCCATTGCCTTCTAATTATAGTGTTGTTGAAAAGTTCAAAGTTAGGCTGGTTTCCAATTTTTTTTTTCTTCTCCTTTTTAGAGACAGGGTCTCACTGTGTTACCCAGGCTGGAGTACAGTGGCATGATTATCGCTCACTGCAGCCTCAAACTCCTGAGCTTAAGCCATCCTCCTGCCTCAGCGTCCTGAGTAGCCAAGTCTAAGGCCTGTGTTATCATGCCTGGCTAATTTTGTTAATTTTTGTAGAGACAGGTTTGCTATGCTGATCTAAGCTGACCTCAAATTCCTGGCCTCAAGCAATCCTCCTGCCCTAGCCTCCCAAAGTGCTGGGATTACAGGCATGAGCCACTGCGCCCCAGACCAGTTTCTGATCTTTTTCTGTAACCTATTCTTTCCCCACCTCTCCAGAAACATGTAGGATTCTTTTTATGTGCAGTGTTCTGAAATTTTATTGCCATATGAACCAATTTTAGCCATTATATTGGGAATACAGTGGTAATCTGGAAACTTGTTCTTTACTTGTAGGAACTTGTCTTGAATTATTTCATTAATTATTTCTTATTTCCTTCCTTCTATTTTCTCTGTTCTCTCTTTGGAACTCCTATTCCCAGACTAACCCTCTAATTTTCAAACCTGTTTTCTTCCTCCTTGTCTTTTTGCTTTACTTTCTGGGAGATATCCTGAACTTTATTGTCCAGCCTGTCTATTGAGCTTTTCCTTTGTGCATCGTATTTTTACCCTCCAAGAACTTTGTGTATACATATAAAATACAGATGTTTCTTTTTTTAAAACAATAACTAGTTAATTGTTTTTGTTTCTGTTTTTGAGACAAGGCTGGCTGTCACCCAGGCTGGAGTACAGTGTCGGAATCTTGGCTCACTGCAACCTCCACCTCCCGGATTCAAGTGATTCTTATGCCTCAGCCTTCCCAGGAGCTGGGATTGCAGGCGTGTCCCACCACGCCCAGCCAATTTTTGTATTTTTAGTAGAGGCGGGGTTTCACCATGTTGGCCTGACCTCAAGTGATCCACCTGCCTCAGCATCCCAAAATGCTGTAATTACAGGCATGAGCCACCGCGCCTGGCCTTGGTTAATTGTTTTATAGTTGTACCATGGTTATAAATGATAGCTTTTTTCAGAGCCTTTGGAAATTTATCTAATTGCTGCATAATCTCTGCCTGTTCCCAGCTACCTTTTTTTTGGGTCATTTTGGTCACCATTATTCCACATTGAAGGCTTTCCTCTGATACTTGGTCGTGCTGGCATGTCTGTTCATTTTTTTAACTTATTTTAATTAATTAATTTATTTTGAGATGAAATCTTGCTCTGTCACCCAATCTGGAGTGCAGTGGCACGATCTCAGCTCACTGCAACCTCTCCTGGGTTCAAGTGATTCTCCTGCCTCAGGCTCGCGAGTAGCTGGGACTACAGGCGCACGCCACCATGCTGGGCTAATTTTTGTATGTTTAGTAGGGATGGGGTTTCACTATGTTGGCCAGGCTGGTCTTGAACTCTTGACCTTGTGCTCTGCCCGCCTTGACCTCCGAAAGTGCTGCGATTACAGGCTTGAGCCACCGCGCCCGGTCATTTTTTAAACCTGAATGTGACATCAAGCTTTATAGACCCAGTTCCAGTTTTGAATTTCTTTTTTTTTGAGCAGTTCTATCTGACTTTTGCAGGATGAAGGAAGGGCAGTTGTCCAGCTAACTAGAGAGGATGAATGGACCTGGGGATCTGATAACTTCATAAGCAGGTTTTCAAGAAATTCCCCTTGCTTTAGCTATGTTCTGTTAGCCCCACTTGTACAGGTATTTTGCATTATAAATTAGATCAGTTCTCCTATTTCACTCAGCTTCACTGCCAGTTGAGGATGCGTTTTTCTTTGGTAACTTTGTTACCACTCGTATATTTGCTTTCCAGTTTCTGCACTTTTTGTTGCCCTCCTATCTCTTTCTCCTCATTTGGGTTTATTCTTTTACAACACAAAAACAAAACAGGCAAGCAAAGAAAAATCTTTACTGACCTTTTATTGGAATTTTAGGATAGAGTAAAAGTAGATGATGTGCTAAGCTAGCAATCTCTACCAAGACCACTTTTTTCCTTTTGTTTTTATTTTATTTTATTTATGTATTTATTTATTTTTGAGATGGAGTCTCGCTCTGTTGCCCAGGCTGGAGTACAGTAGTGTGACCTCAGCTCGCTGCAACCTCCTCCTCCAGGATTCAAGCAATTCTCCTGCTTCAGCCTCCCAAGTAGCTAGGATTACAGGTGCATGCCACCACGCCCAGCTAATTATTTTGTATTTTTAGTAGAGATGGGGTTTCACCATGTCGGCCAGGCTGGTTTCGAACTCCTGACTTCAAGTGATCTGTGTGCCTCAGCCTCCTAAAGTGCTAGGATTACAGGCGTGAGCTACCATGCCTCGCCTTTTTCTCCTTTTAGATCTTTTGTTTAGGCAGTTCAACTTAGCAGTCTAGAATGGGAATTTTCAAATATGGCTGCCCATTTAGAATCACCTGGAAAACTTTATTATTTACTTATTTTTTGAGATAGGGACTCACTCTGCCGCCCATACTAGAGTGCAGTGGCCCAATCACAGCTCATTGCAGTCTCAACCTCCCAAGGCTCAGGTGATCCTCCTGCCTCAGCCCCCTGAGTAACTTGGGTTACTGGCGTGTGCCACGACGACCAGCTAATTTTTGTACTTTTAGTAAGGACAGGGTTTCGCCTTGTTGCCCAGGCTTAAATGATCCACCTGCCTCGGCCTCCCAAAGTGCTGGGATTACAGGTGTGAGCCACTGCTCCTGGCCAACCTGGAAAACCTTTAAGAAATATTATATCTGGATCTCACAATTAGTGGGATTGGTTGTTGGCTAGGGTGTGGTTTTAGTTCTCCAAGTTATTCTGTTGTATAGCTGGATTTGAGAATTCTGATCTAAAAAAAAATTTTTTTTGGAACAAATGAGAAAAAGCAGCAGATTCTAAAAATATGACTTTTTTATTAGAACATCATCTGTTAAAACATTCCAGATTCTGCTAGAAGTAATAACCTTTCTCAGTGGTATTAGGAATTGAGAATGAGTTTCTCTGAAGGGTCTGTTCCTGTTTGCATTCCAACAAATGGACGCAGTATCCAAAATTAAGTCTTCATTGGAAGTGAGAAATAGTATTGTAGAAAATCAAATTAGTAGAACAGAGGACAAACTTGAGAAGCAGTCACAGAATGTACAATAAATAAATGTTAGAAAAGATAAACATTGATAATGAAAATCTAAAATAGAAATAATTTTTTTTTCTCTTGGAAAACTAAAAGACATGGATAAACAGCAGTAATCAGTGATAAAACAAACAGAAAAAAAACTTTTAATATATAATGTGTTATATAACATGTATTTCTTAAACTTTGTAACTTATAAATATTAGAGGATACAGTTTATTACTATTTTTTAGAGACAGGATCTCTCTGTCACTCTGGCTGGAATGCAGTGGTACGATCATTTTTCACTGTAACCTCGAACTACAGGGCTCAAGCAGTCCTTCCCACCTCACCCTCCTGAGTAACTAGGACTGTAGGCACATACCACCACACCTGGCTGATATTTTAAAGTTATTTTTTGTAGAGACAGGGTCTCACTGTATTGCCCAGGCTGGTCTCAAATTCCTGGCCTCAAGTGATCCTTCTGCCTCAGCCACCCAAAGCACTGGGTTGACAGACCTGAGCCACTGCACCTGGCCCAGTTACTTTTCAAGTGTCTGCAATATTTATAAAGCTATATATATACTTGACCGTAAACATATTAGCTAATTCAAAACAGCAGAAACTATAAAAGTTGTTGTTGTGAGTATACTAAAACAAAGATTTTTAAAATGACATTAAAAAAATAGATTATGAAAATAAGGCATTAATGAAAAGCCAAAAGAAAACACTGCATGCTTTTATCGTTTAAAAAGATGAAGAACCAAGAATTTAGTATAAAATTTAAGAAAAATAGAAGTAGTATATTAAAGATAAAGGTAAAAATTATTTTTAAATTGTGTTTATATAGTGGATACTTTGCAGACATTGAAGTGGATTAGATAATTTATGTATATGTTGAAATGAAAACATGTCCTCAAAACTTAAAATCTTAATGAAAAAGCAGATTGCAAAATAATTGTATTTACACACACACACTCTTACATAGATTTATGTGTGCTTATAAGTCCCTATAGTTGTATACCAAATTTTTCATAATGTTCAGGGGTTTTCTTCATCCTGTGGGGAAGCAGCTAGATTATGGGGTAGACTTTTATTTTGTAATCTCTTGTGGTTTTAATTTTTGTTTTTTACAGTGAGTATTGCATATTTTCTATAATTGGAAATAAAAAAGATATGTTCATTTTGGGGGGGGAAGCAATATTTCACCATACGAAACTAGAAAAAATAGTTTATTACGCATTGCATGCCTGTATCAAAACATTTCATATACCCCATAAATATATACACCTGTATACCCACAAAAATTAAAAATAAAGATTTTTTAAAAATAGGAAAAAAGGTGGAATTAATAAATAAACCTAAAAAGAAAAAGGCTTATTAAAGAGGCAAAATATATAAGCTTCTTGCAGATCTGATTAAACAAAATCAACCATAGAAAGTAGATTTAAATCACATAGAAGAAATATATGTATATAAATATTAGGAGCGATACATTAACACAGTTATATGTTAATAAATTTCAGAAACCTCTATGAAGTTTCCAGATATATTAAACATTCCAAATGTTTTTTTCTACATGTATATGCAGTGAAAATAATGTATAAAATGTGATATACTGATAACTTGACAATATTATCAAAGAACTACTTTTTAAAAAAAGAAAAACTCTGGGTTTGATACATTTGCTGGTAAATTCTTCAGAACTTTTTTTGAGGAATAAACAATTTCTGTATACTACAAAATGTTCTCAGTTATTAAAAAGTAAGCAGGCCAAAGAGGAATACAAAGAAACAAAGGTAACACTTTAAAAAAAAAAAAAAAAAAGCCATCATTCAGTTTCACTTTTTGAATATAGTTGTGTTCCTTAAAATATTAACTGGTAGAATTTATCAGAATATTGGAGGAATAATAAGATTTAAATTAGGCTAAGTCTACTGGACTAAAACCTTGATAGAGATATATATCCTCTATCCAGAAGTCATAAATAGTTCAGTATTAAGAAATATATTAATTCATCAGATGTAATAATAGCTAACATTTATTGACTGCTTACTTTGGGTTAGGTAGGCACTGTTATAAGCGGTTTTATATTTTTATTTAGTTATCAGAATAATTCTAAGGTTTCTCTAGGGTTATATTACCTAGATGAAGAAATTGAAGCATGGAAAGGTCAGACAGTGTGCCCAAGGTCACACAATTACTGAATGACAGAACTGGGGTAAGCACGCGGACTTCTGACTCCAAGAATCCATTAGCTTATTTGGAGTTTAAAGGGAAACTTTAAAAGGTTTCATAAAATTAAATGCCCATTAATAATTTTTTAAAAAAGAAGTAGAAAAAGTGTTCTTTAACATTATAGGGAATCTTTATAGTCAACAGACAGCTTTATATTTATTTATTGAAAAATTATAGCTGTATATATTTATGGGGCACAGAGTGATGTTATGATCTTTGACTACCATGTAAAATGCTTAAATCAACTAATGTATCAAGCTGATATGTTAATTTCCACAAATATTTTACATTTTTTAGGTGATGAGAACATTTGAAATTTACTCTTAGCAATTTTGAAATGTTACTAGCTATGTTCACTGTTTTGTGCAATAAGATCTTATTAAAAAAAAAAAACTTATTTCTCCTATCTTCTAACCATATCTGGTAACCACCATTCTACTCTTTGTTTCTATGAGTTTGATTGTTTTAGATTCCACATATAAGTGAGAGCATGCAGTATTTGTCTTTCTGTATTTGGCTAATTTCACTTAAGAAGCATTAGTATTGTCTAATTCCATTCATGTTTGTCACAAATGACAGAATCTCTCTCTGTTTTAAGGCTGAATGCTTTTCCATTATGTATACTTATTTAGGACCACATTTTCTTTATCCATTCATCTGTTGATGAACACTTAGGTTGATTCCGTACTTGGTATTTTGAATAGTGCTGCAATGAACATGGGAGTGTAGACATCTCTTTGACATACTGTTTTCGAATCTTTTGGGTAAATACCTAGAAGTGGGATTGCTGGGTATTTATTTATTAGTTAAAAAAAAAAATCCTAGGCTGGGCGTGGTGGCTCATACCTGTAATCCCAGCACTTTGGGAAGCCAAGGCAAGTGGATTGTCTGAGTTCAGGAGTTTGAGACCAGCCTGGGCAATGTGGCAAAACCTCCTCTAACAAAAAAAAAAAAAAAAGAAAAGAAAAGAAAAAAAGAAAGAAGAACCCTAGAGGTAGTTACTAATAATGGAGGTGCATCAGAATTATTCCCAGTGGGGGCTAAACTCCCAGACATGTATGTTTTGAAGCAGCTTTGTGGGTGATTGTTAAAAACTGCAGTGTTGGCCGGGCATGGTGGCTCACACTTGTAATCCCAGCACTTTGGGAGGCTGAGGCGAGTGGATCACGAGGTCAGGAGATTGAGATCATCCTTGCTAACACGGTGATACTTCGTCTCTACTAAAAATACAAAAAATCAGGGCGTGGTGGCCCTCGCCTGTAGTCTCAGCTACTCGGGAGGCTGAGGCAGGAGAATCACTTGAACCCGGGAGGCGGAGGTTGCAGTGAGCCGAGATGGCACCACTGCACTCCAGCCTGGGTGACAGAGTGAGACTCTGTCTCTAAAAAAAAAAAAGGAAACTACAATGTTAAAGGTACATCAAATTTTACGGCAAAGAAGTCACCCTGGAAGATCTACAAATATTCTTGTAAAAGTTCTGGCCTATATAAGACATGAGTTAGAACTAGAGGTATAAATGTTAGAAAGGAAAATTAAATTTTTCCTTACTTGTGGTTAAGGGAAGGTTTATCTGCAAATCCTAAGGAATTGGCTATAAAACTAGGGTTAAGTTCAATTTGAGTGGCAAAATAGAGCTTAGAAGAACAAAAACTGAAATTATGTAATAACCACTTTGAATAACAACCAAAATGAGAGTCCATGCAAAATATAAATATTAAAAAGTTAGAAATACTCATTTTTGCTCAATTTTATCTTTTGAATTTGATTTAAAAGTAAAAATTAACTAGAAAACTATTAAAATTCTTCCTATTTCTTACCCCATTCTCTGTCTCTCATAGGTAATCATTTTTAATTAATTTCAGTTTATCCTTCTGGTTTTCTTTTCTTTTCTTTTCTTTTCTTTTCCGAAAAAAGCCAGTAGCTTTATGTATTATTACTTCCTCTCTTACACAGAAAGTAGCATACTGTATTTTTTTAATCTTGTCGTTGTCACTTTAATGATGTATCTTAGAGAGATCACTCCCATACCAACACATAGAAATCATCTTCATTCTTTCTTTGGTTTTAGGGTATTCTATGAATGTTTATTCAATCATTCTTCTATTGGTAGGTATTTTACTAAGAATGACATTAATGGGAACAGTGTAACTAATCTATGATAGAAATAAAACCTTGAAGATATGAATAAATGGACACAGGTGCAATAGTCCAAGACAGGAAGGTTAAAGATGTAAATATATCAGCTCTCAAAATAATTCATAGGTTTATTGTAATTCTATTCAAAATACTATTGAGCTTTAAAAATCATAACCAAAAGATTTGGAAATTCATCTAGATGAATTAAAAAAAATGGATAGAGAAAAACCTAACTATAAGATAATGAAACAGTGAAGCTATAACAAAAAATAGAGTACCAGCACCAGGATAAAAAAGATAATTGGGAACGTGGTCCAGAATGAAACATACAGGACATAAGGATTTAATATATGATAAAAGAAGCACACATATCCATAGGGAAGGGAAAGTTTATTTAACAAATGGTGTTAGTGTAACAGTAAGCAATTTGGAGTACTGAAATTTAGATTTTTTAAATATGAACTAAAATTCCAGATATATTAAATAATTACATAGAAACAATAAGCCAAAAAATTAATTGTGTATTTATTGAATTTATGCAAAGGAACAGCTAAGTTCAGAATTAGCAGAAGAATTTAAAAGGAGATTGTTGACAGATTGGACCACATAAAAATCTTTTATATCATCTAAAAATGTAGCCCAAATGAGATTTAAAAAATTGTAGCAGACTGGAGGAAATATTTGTAGCAAATTTCCAAGGTTTTAATATTCTTGTATATGAAACCCTTATGCAAATACATAAATAGGCATAGGACAAGACTGGACAATTAGTTAAATAGGAAATTCAGCAAATAACAAAACATGGAAATATTTTAGATGCGAATTAAACTTCTCAAGAGTTACCAGGATCCATTCATTAAATTAGCAGCAACTCCCATGCTGGCCAGAGTGTAATCACTAGATGCATAAATTGCTGATGGTCTTATATGTAAAACAACCATTTGAAAAGCACTCTTGCGATGTGTCAGGATTCATAAAAATCTTCATACTTTTTGACCCTGAAATCTCACACCTGGGAATTGATCCAAATAAAATAATAACCTGCCCCCCTTCCAAAAAACAAACCTTTAAGCCCAAAGATATCCACAGAGTTGTTTCAAATAGTGAAAAATTAGAAATAACCTAAATGACTAATCAGGGGAGTAATTAAAATGTTCATATGTCCCCTGAGAGAATACAATAATTAAAAATGGTAATAGAGACTGCAATTGAAAATGTAATAAGGGTAATTTTTTTAAAGCAAGCTTTCGTATTGTATCTATAGTTTGATATGAGAATGACTGGAAGGAAATAGATAAAAGTCATAAGCAGTTACAATAAGAGGATAATAGGTAATTCTTTTCCAATTTTCTGTGATCCAGTGTAATGCAAGGCTGCACTGGTAGGAGTACAGCACCGAGATCAAGAGAGCTAATAAACCTGTGTTATGAGAGGAACACGGACTTTGGAGGCAGGAGATGTACAGATTGAGTCCCAGTTCTGAGTTTTCTACTTACAAATTTGAAGGCTTGACAAGTTAGTAATTACTCTGAACCTCAATTTCTTCATCTGAAAAATGGTCTGATAACATTGTCTTCATGATTATTGTATGGATTAACTACTAGAAAGTAGTTAATGAAAGTAGTGTTCTACTGACATCACATCTGGAAGAATATATCAATCAACTTAGAAGCAACCTTAGATCTCAATGGCTAACAACTATTAGAAACAACTAAAGAAGATTTGGGCATGTAATCCCAGGACTTTGGGAGGCCAAGGTGGGAGGATTCTTGAGGCCAGGCATTCCATTTCAGCCTGGGTAACACAGCAAGACCTCATCTCTACAAAATAAAAAATAAAAAAAATTAGTCGGGCATGGTGGCACCCACTATTGTAGTGCCAGCTACTGTAGAGGCTGAGGCAGGAGGATTGCTTGAGCACAGGAGTTTGAGGCTGCAGTGAGCTATGATCATGCCACTGCACTCTAGCGTGGGAACAGGGCAAGACCCTGTCTCTAAAAAAGAAAGAAAAAATAACCAAAGAAATAAAGCTTCTTTCCCACTTATGTTACTTAACTAGCTGTAGACTGTGACTCTGCTATATGTTTTGTTTGCTCTGGGATCAAGGCAGAGGGGAAACAAAGACAGTAAAACCTTAGGTGCCTCTTGAACTGCTTGAAAGTGGTACGCTACCACTCCTATTTCATTGACCAAGGGTAATGTCCATGGCCCTGAACATTATCCTCCCATTGGGATAGGCCAATACAGAAGGGCAACACATATTTTGAACAAATGATATGTGCTGTGACAGTGCTGTCCAGTTCTGTCACTTTATTTATTTATTTATGAATGAATGAATGAGACGGAGTTTCACTCTTGTTGCCCAGGCTGGAGTGCAGTGCGGCGATCTCGGCTTACTGCAACCTCTGCCTCCCAGGTTCAAACTATTCTCCTGCCTCAGCCTCCCAGGTAGCTGGGATTACAGGCGCATGCCACCACACCTGGCTAATGTTTGTATTTTTGGTAGAGACAGGGTTTCACCATGTTGGCCTGGCTGATCTTGAACTCCTGACCTCAGATGATCTGCCCGCCTCAGTCTCCCAAAGTGCTGGGATTACAGGCGTGAGCCACCATGCCCAGCCAGTTCTGTCACTTTAATAAGGGTGTAACAACCTGGGGTATGTCTGGAGGAGGAAGATTTGGACAGAGTAATTCTGAAATCTACTAAAATACAGTGGGAAGAGTCATTGGAAAGGGAGGGGCATATTAAGTCTCTTCAAATATTTGAAGAATGGCTGTCACTGGATGGTGAGATTAGTTCAGTGCTGTGTGGCATCAGTGGGTGGAAGTTACGGCCTCATATATTTTGACTCAGTATAGTGGTAAGGAGAAAAGTGAGAAGAAAAGGAAATTATTGGTTGTTTTCAATATGTTACTTATTTACATTCTTCAAAATAATCCTATCAGAGCGTGTATGTTTCTGTGTTTAAATATTGGAAGAAAGATTCAGAGTGAATGAATACCCAAGGTCACATGGCACGTAAGTGGCAAAACCGGTTTGGAATCCAGGTCTGTGTAATCTTGTCCCTTTCTACAATATTCTACTACTCTCTGTTGGGCTGCAAGCATTTTTACAATTAAACTGTTCATCACCAGTCATCGTCTGCCTGACAAAGTAAAGGCCACATCTCACACATGTCTAAAAGGGTTCAAACAGAGAATGAATGGAAAGGTTGAAAGGAAGGTTGAACTCTAGATCAATGATCTGCAAACTTATTTGATCATAAGTACCTCTTAGCAAAGTACTTGTACATACTATATATGTAGCTTATACATAAACTATTGTACTCATATGTTGTAAAGCATATAGGACATTCCCAGTACAAAGAAATGGTAAACATTTGGGATGATGTGTGTGCTAATTCCCTTGATCTGATCGCTATATACTGTATGTGTCAAAACATCACCATGAACCCCATTAATAAGTATAATTATTGTCAGTTAATTTTTTTAACCTATAGGAAAAATGAGTTTAAAAAGATTAAGATTTTATATAACATTTTAGTTTTTTTATAAATTAGATTTCAGGTTTTATGTAAAATCTCATCTTTATAAAACTTTGTTTTGCAGATAGATACTTTTTTCTGTATCCCTGTGGATTGTCTTTTGTACCCATGGAAATGTATACCCCCAACATTGGAGGTCATTGTTTTGGATGATTTTGTAAGACTCATTTCAGTATGAAGATTCTGTAATTCTTTTTGTCCAGAATTTTTTTGAAAGGGCTAATGGTAGCTTACTTCACTTTCAGAAAGGTTTTTAAATAGTTTTATCTAAAACCAAAACTATAGACTTCACTGTCATTTGTAACAGCAATTAAGCCCAAAAACTACAAAGTGTGAAAGGTGCTATTCTAGATAAACAGTAGCAACCCCATGAGCATTACCATGTATATATAAATGGAGATGGAAGTAGGGGCTATTATTAAGTAAGAAACCTGATTTTTATTTGTGACATAAGAAATAGCCTCGTTATTTTAGTTATATCTTCTCTTTCTAAACCTATATATATCCAAAACTTACTGTAGTTATATATTCTAAAATGCATCTGAAATTTTGCCTAGAGAGTAATATGAATTTTTGGACTTGAGAAATTATTTTAGCACTTTTTAAAAATAGAGCCAAAGATTTAAATTAGGCTAAGTCTACTGGACTAAAATCTTGATAGAGATACATCCTCTAAGAAGCAAAGAAGTTAGTTACTTGCATTGCCTGACAGAGAGAAATGTTAGCTGGTTTTCTACATTCTGGGCCTTAGTTATTGGCATTGCCAGGTTGATGTTTCACAATTAAGACAACTTTTTCTGTTAGTGACTGCTCCTTGGTGATAGATTCTTTAAGAAAAAGCCATCCTAGAACACATAAAGCACAAAGCAAACCTAGCCTTTTAAAGATACTGTTAATGTTGAGATAGAATTCTAGATCAACAGTGCTCTTTTCTATTTCTTTCTCTTAATGATACGTTTGGTATCGACTTTTTGACGTGACATATTGCAGTTTGGTTGGAAGTTGTAAAGGAAGTGTTTCTTGTAAGTATGATCAAACTCAGTTTAAGCAAGAGATTGAAACAGCCAACTTCAGCTGCTTATTCAGCGCAGGCCTTAAGTGCCCCAGAAGCCGATAGTTTCTTAATAATAACTCTTAGTGATCATTTTCTTCTAGAAAATTACCCTGGAAAAGTAGTATAAATAGTTTAATCTGGTATTTCTTAAAATTTTGTATTCCTTTACTCATTCAACAAATAAATAGTATTCAGTGCTTCTTTGTGCCAAGCACTGAGGACTCATTAGTGAGCAAAAGGGATATTAACCACTGTTTAAAAAAAAAATGTATCTAACATGTACTAAAAGCCAATGGATGTGGTGATGCATGCCTGTAGTCCTACCTACTTAGAAGGGTGAGGCAGGAGGATCACTTTGAGCCCAGGGGTTTGAGTTTGTGCTATAATGGTGCCACTGTACTCCAGCCTGAGCAACAGAGCAAGACCCTGTCTCTTAAAAAAGCAAACAAAAAGTTTAATGGAACTATTGTTGCTCATAACGGCATACTTTAGAACCCCTGCTCTAGTCTGACTGTGCTTACCTACCTGCTTGCATGCGTTTCTCTTTCTTCCCACCTCTCTTCCCCTCCCTTCCTTCCTTTCTTAATTCTCTTCTGTTTTTTACAACTCTTTTCCTTCTTTGAGTTAGTGACAATAAGCAAATTTTGAACTCATCTAAGATTAGGAGAAAAACTGTATGTGATATTTATTGTATAAAACTTGCATGGTAGAGTTAAACAGGAGATGATAAAATTCTTAATTTACTTTATAAACCAAATGTCATCTCACCTGTCTAGCTCACAAGGTGGGTATGTTTGTTACTTCTTCCAGAAACCATGTCTCTTTAAATGGGTTTGTATCATTCTATTTTAAATAAAATTCGTATGTTTTTATACAAGTGTGCTCTTTAGATGCAAACGTTTATATGATTAGATAAATTTTCCTTAGTCTTTCTTTGATTATGTATTGTCTGAATTTGAATCCTGATATGTTATTCTGGAATTAGCCATTTTTGTTTCTATTTCTGTTTGTTATGTTACAATTAGTGTATTTCTTATTTTTCAGTGCTTTAATTGCCTTGTTATCTAAACTCTAGAATATATACCAGTTAATTAAAGACATGTGTGTTTTTTTTTTGCTTTTGTCTTTACTGGCGAATTTAAAGGTAATTGAAAGTATAATTCTTGTCTTCTTTAGCATCAGACAACAGTCAGCGCTTTCGAGAAACCTGTTTTGCATTTGCCTTGACACCACAACAAGTGCAGCAAATCAGTAGTTCCATGTAAGTTGTCGTCAAGTGTAACTTGAAGTTTGACCTTTGAATCCAGTAGTCTATAATAAATGATTTTAAAAAACAGTGATTGGTGAGTTAGTATTTGTGCGATGCAAATATTAGTAATGAAAATATAGTGTGTTAGTTACTCTAAGAACAGTTATATTTATGATAATTTGAAAAACTTTTCTGGAGTAACAATGTCTTTGAATGAACTTTCATGCAAATACTTTAAAAGTAATTGTAATTCCTATTCTGTCTCTTCTAGGGATATTTCTGGGACCAAATGTGACTTCACAGTACAGGTCCAGTTAAGGTACAGTGCTGACTATAGGATATATTCAAAGTTTAAAAGATAATATTCCTTTTCACAGTACGGATCCAGTTAAGGTACAGTGCTGACTATAGGATATATTCAAAGTTTAAAAGATAATATTCCTTATCAGGAAGGGGAAATGGAAAAAAAATTTTAAGGAATAAGAGGAAATCTACCTGATTTTTCAATAAGTGTATTGAAAATATTAGGTTTAGATATTTGGGTGAGGGAAAACATTCTCCTGTTATGAGATATTCTAATTTTCATCCAATTTAGATTTTTCCCCTGCCCGCCCACCCCCCAGTTTAGATTTCAATATAGCAAGTCATGTTCTATATATCTAACCATATTTGATTGCCCTCAGTTGGTTGAGAAGCTCCAGCTAATGATATCTTACATTATCATATCAAGTTTTATGAAAGCATGGGCCTTATCTCCATAAGAGGCAAAGTACTGTGGATAAGGAATTAGTACTTAAGTCTACAGTATGTCATGGACTAACAAACATCAAAATATTCTAATTTGTTTTGTTCTGTATTTTAAATAATTTAAATATGCTCTAATTTAGGATCCATTTGAGACATCTCTTAAAAATGTTCAAAGACTAATGGGAAATTTTCCAACATGGATTCACAACCCCTTATTGAGTTTCTTTTCTTAGCCCATTCATTTGTCTTAGAATATCTAAGAAATATTTTGTATTATTTCTCTCCCTTATATATCTCCCTTTTATATACACATATATATATATCTCCCTTAAATAAACCATCATATTATGCTTTATTATTCGATTTACCAACTTAAATGTCCACACTGTTGGAATAGGGATGGAAGAGAAAATATAAGACAGTTGTTTTCCTCAGTAAGCTGTTTTCCCTATAATTGTCAGGAGGATAAATCAAACAGATAGCCTTGTCTCAATAATCAGATACTAAGTTATATGTACAAGTTACAAATACACTAGGAGGCTAAAAAAGGGATTAATCTAAAACACCTGTTCAGCACTTCATGGAACCATGTGAAAACCTCTCATCTAAGCTTTGAAATAATAAGGTAAAAACAGTGAGAAAGCAGAGTTGAAGTCGAAAGTTGAGTTGAAGATTCTCAAGAGGATATGACTATACTTAATAACTTTTATACCATAAAACAGTATGACAGGACCTTACTGCAGTAGACTAGTGATAATCTAAGTTTCAGTTTTGGAAGGCACTGCTGAAGATGATTCTGTATAAAAGGTATATTTTATGTCGGCCAGATTGTGATAATGACTGAAGAAATTAAAGGACAAAAATAAGATGTCTCCATAGTTAATTATGTATTGCTGTAGTCTTCTTACTTCCTGCCTCAACAGTTTACATTTTGCTTGTGCTGATACTTGACATTATCCTTTAAATCAGTGGTTTTCAAACTTGTTGCATGGAGCCACCCTTAGGGGTTCATACTCTTCTGCCATCCTCCTCTTCTCTCCTAAACACATACACAGTCTGAACCAAAGTGGGGCTTCTTTTATCTCTTTTATCTGTTTTGCATGTTTGACTCTGGGTTAATTTTTGCTTAAAGACAGGGTCCCAAGACTAAAATAAAGTTTAAAAACCGTAGCTTTAGAATAAAAGATCTAGTTACTAAGTATTTTGTATTAATATACATACATTCTTTAAAGCAGCAACAGGTGTGGTCCACATTTTGAAGTAAGGTTGTCTAGATAGATCAGCTATAATTCAGAGATTCCAAGGGTATCTTGATGACTGCTATTTTAATTGAAATGTATCTCCAGGACTTGGAAAAAAAAAAAAAGAACCATGTTGTGTTATATTTGGTAATTGTTAGGTGGTTCTTTGTGTTTTAATAAAACAGTTCATCTCTCTCCCTGCCCCACGTTGCTAGGTCTGCAACCATAGTGTATTATTTAAGTTAGGAGTGTATGCCTATCTGCTATCCTAATTAGAAATGTTTATCTAAAGCATAAAAATAATTAGTTGAGAATTAGGATCCAAGTTTTCTTTATTAGACACCTAGTCTGTTTTCATTTATGTTGTGCCTCCCTGCTCCACTCCCTCCTCTCTGCCCCATGAACCACTTCACAGAAACTTTCTGCTATTCCTTTTTTTCTTTTTTCTCTTCAGTTCATTAGGGTGATTTAGATTGTTGAATAGACACTGTCTTGTCATTTAAATTACTCTTTTCCTATAGGAAAGGGTTCAGGCAGCCAGGGTCCATGTTTTAAATTGATCACTGCATTGGAATAATTATTTAAAAACTGTGACATCCTTTTAACTATTGCAGCCTAAAGAATTAGCCTGTAATGGAAGGTTCTGCTGGGGTTAGGAGTGGTCCTGTGAGCTTTGACATCTGTTTGCTAAGTATATTTCTAGAAAATCTTTGTAGATCAGTAAATCTTAACTTTTTTATGGATCCCTGATCCCTTTGAGAATTTGATAGAAGCTGTGAATGGTTTCCCTATAAAACTGAACATGTATATGTACTCAAAATAATTTACATATAAAATTGTTTTATATTGTGCACTATCCCCGTACTCGGATTTCATGGCCAGCAGGTTAAGACCCCATACCGCAGGTGTTGAGAGGAGTTGTTGGCACATGAGGAATATTTCACAGATTTCGGAGATAGGGTTCTCCCTACTATGTAACTCAGGGGTGCTATTAGCATTCTATAACAGTGCAATGAGCCTTAGGTGTATATTGAGAATAGGTATTAATAAAGAATAAATACCTTAAATAGCAAAATAGTAATAAGAGTGAATAGACTGAGAATTTATGAATTATGTATCTATCCTTGATTTTTCCAAAAGACTGTGCATTTAATTTAGAAATATTTTTATAAGTTTCTAAAATAGTATTCTAAATTTATGTGGCTATAACACAAATAATATTCAATATCTTCAGTTCTCAAAAAATAAGGAGTACTTTGGCTTACTGATCCTGGGGATGGACTTAAAAGCATTCTCAGTATTTTCTGCTAAGAACCAGAAAAGTGTTTCATAGGCAAATAAATTTGGAAAATACTGCATACAAGTGCTAGGTCTTCCTCTTAGAGATTTATAATGCTTATTAGCCTATTAAAAGCTCTGAAAAGTTCTGTATTAAGGAAGCTTAATTTAATTGTTTTGATTCAGAATTTCTTAATTTTATTTGACTAACGAGCCTTTTTTTCTTTTAACATCTGTTAATCACTGAAGAAACTAGTGCTTCTCAGAACATGCTTAACCAAATAATTGGCAATATCACAAAGACAACTACAGGGTGATAGTCATGATTACCACAACTCTACATTGACAGAATTATTTATTTTAAACCTATTTACATATGCTTATTAATAGGGTGAAAAGTCCAGTTTTTATAGTTTTCCCTTTTGGTTGTTTTTAAATTTACCATCTTTTAAATATATCTATTTAACAATAATACTAATGAAGTCATCCTTTAATAAAGGAAATTAAACTTGTCCTTTATTGTTTAGGTTTTGTTTATCAGAAACCAGTTGTCCACAAGAAGATCACTTCCCACCCAATCTTTGTGTGAAAGTGAATACAAAACCTTGCAGCCTTCCAGTAAGTCCTAAAAGCTATTTTTTAAAATTCATTGCCAACATAACTATCAAATAAGTCATCACAACTGTTGTTAAATCATAGTTTTTCCTTAAGAAAACATTTTTATTTTGGATATATATTCATTGACTGGGTGAAACACTTGTACCAACTATGTACAGTTAGCAGCAGTGACATTAGCTTTGTGGACATAGGATTTGGAGTTGGGTATGGTAGCTTTAGTGTTGTACTGGATTTTGGGGCGAAGTTTTTTCAACAAAATCTCAGCTGTGTTCATGTGAGTCTATAAGCCTATGGTAGAATGGAGATTTGAAGAATGCTATGTCTTAAACAGGAGCTAAGGGTGAGGACTGTTTTTGGTGCCCTTGAAATACTACTCATGTACCTATCTAAGCTTGTTATGAATTCATCCTGATTTTTAAATTTAAGAGATTTTGAATTTTCATCACTAATAGTTTTCTCAGGTTTACTATAAGGAGAGTATAAGGTTGTTTGGAAAAATAATAACACAAGAAACTTGTAAATGTTTGCTTCTCTACTTTTTAATGAAAACATTCATATTTTCTAGTATGCAGTTTGTAGGGGGTTTTTTCTTAAGGAATGGAAGTCAAAAATGATTGTGGAAATAATAAGTATAAATAAATTACCTTTCATTTTTAGGGTTACCTTCCACCTACAAAAAATGGCGTGGAACCAAAGCGACCCAGCCGACCAATTAATATCACCTCACTTGTCCGACTGTCCACAACAGTACCAAACACGATTGTTGTTTCTTGGACTGCAGAAATTGGAAGAGTAAGTAAATTTTTGTTTCTACCAGATTTTTGTATTATAAGGAGGGGTTAATCACCATGCCTACCTGAATTTATATGTAAATTATGTAAAATGAGCTGCAAAAGGATTTATTTTTGTCTCACAATGAATTTTCAACATGTTTCCATTTGAAAAATGGGATTATGAAGTATCCAGTGTTTTATAACCTGGCCCTTTTACTCCACAATTGATCATAAATGCCCTCCTGTATCATCACATGTTCTTCTGCATTATTTTAAGTGATGATATCATATTCCAATATGAGTATGCCATAAATTTGCCTGTTCCCTACTATTGAGCATGTTACTTGATTTATTGATTGATTCATTGGTATGTCAAAGAACATTTCGAAGACCATCTTAGTAGCTATAACTTTGCATGCATATGATAATTTCCTTAGGGTAAATTCTCAGAAGTGGGATTGCTGAGTCAAAGAGCCTACAGAATTTTAAGAAATTTTGTGTACATCGACAGATTACCTTCTCCAAAGATGTTGTACAAATTTATTCTCTGACTTTCAGTGTTATTTGCGTGCTCGTTAACACTATTATCTTCTTTGAAATTTTTACCAATTCTGTTAGGTAAATAATGCCACCACTGTGTTTTAATTAGTACTTTTTTCATTATTACTGAGATTGAATGTTTTATATTTGTGATTACATTTTAAAACTGTATCTGTGTCTGTTTCTCTATTGCTGTTTTTGTTATTGATTATGAGATCTTCATATAGTAAAACTTAACTCTGTTTCATGTTACAAATATTTGTTTCCAGTTTGTTGGCCTTTTATTTTTATGTTATTTAATATGCAGAATATTATTAATATTATGTAATATTGGCTACACAAAGTTTTCGTGTAGCCAAAACTTAACCAGTTATTTCCTTTATATAGTCTTTTCTCGTCTCCATCATGCTTTGCCTATCTGCCTTTCCCAAGCTATGGAATTATTTGTTTATTTTCTTCTAGACTTCTAAGGTTTCATATTTTACCTTTAAATATTTAGTTCATATTAAATATATGTGTGATGTGAGGTAAAAATTGCTTTCTTTCACTTTTTAAATAGCTGGTTCTAACACTGTTAACTAAATAAATGTTGATTCTGAAGCCACCATTGTTATATATTTAACTTTTACATATCCTGAGTGTGTTTCTGATCTTTTTCTATGTTGTTTCTTAGTCTAACATTCTTTTTTGGGACAATTTTCATGATATGAACTCATATGTATCCACCAGTTCATTTGAAATTTATTGAATGCTTACCATGTGTCATCTACTATACTCAAAACTGGCAGTACCATAGGGAGGGAAAAAAGTTCATTTTCATGAGGCCTGTGATGTAGGGGCCTGGTGGACACATACGAAGAATGTGAACTTACTTATAAGTACTATAAAAGAGAAGCACATGGTGATTTTACAGTGTATCAAAGGGCACTTTGAACGAGAGAGAGCAGTCAGGGAGGGCTTCCCTGAGGAAGCAGTGACTGAGCCAAGAGCTGAGAAAAGAGTTGCAATCAGGTGAAAGGTTCAGAGGAAACTACCCACACAACAGCCCAGTGGTAGGAGTGAGCCTGGTTTTTACAAGAAGCTGAGAGGGATTCACTGACTAGAGTGCAGAGAATGGGGAAGAGTGGTATATGAGATGTGGCTAGAGGGGTAAGATAGGACTAAACCATTCAGGGCATTGTAGGTAATGTTAAAGTTAAGGATTTTCTTTTTCTTTTTCTTTTTTTGAGACAGAGTCTCACTCTTGCCCAGGCTGGAGTACAGTGGCACAATCTCGGCTCATTGCAACCTCCGTCCCCTGGGTTCAAGCAATTCTCCTGCCACAGCCTCCCGAGTAGCTGGGATTACAGGCACCTGCCACTGCACCTGGCTAATTTTTGTATTTTTAGTAGAGATGGGGTTTCACCATCTTGGCCAGGCTGGTCTTGAACTCCTGACCTTGTGATCCACCTGCCGTGGCCTCCCAAAGTGTGGGATTACAGGCATGAGCCACT
This sequence comes from Pan troglodytes, assembly GCF_028858775.2. Lineage (NCBI taxonomy): Eukaryota > Metazoa > Chordata > Mammalia > Primates > Hominidae > Pan > Pan troglodytes. The sequence goes on from NC_072414.2 coordinate 60,141,021, forward strand.
GTGCCTGGCCAGGATTTTCTCTTTTTAAGCAGAAAGTTTATAGTGCTGTATTTCTTTTTAGAAAAGATCACTCCTTGGAGTGGTAAATAGTTTAAATGGAGACCAGAATCGTGCAGAAGGACATCTCTTAGGAGCCAGCTCTTGTGGAAGTATTAGTGAAATGGTATCTTTGTCTAGAGTGGTGGCGATAGAAATGGAGGTAAGTAGGGGCATCTGCAGGATTGAGTGATGAATTGAAAGTCGAGGGCTAAGAGAAAGGGAGATGTGACTGATGAGTCCTTGGTTTCTGGGTGGGTGGCTAGGCAAATGATATTGCTGCTGAGATAGAGGAAACACTGGAAAAGGACTGAGTGTGGGTGTGTTTTGTTTTGTTTTTGTTTTGTTTTGTTTTACTTTGAAGAATGGGCATTGGAGGACAAGATGGAGAAAATTATGAATTTACTTTTGAAACTTTTGAGTTTGAAATGCCTGTGAGACATCCTGAATAGGCAGTGGGGCAGATAGGCTTAAAGGATACATTTGGGCTAGAGGGAAAAAATGTGTGAGTCATCTGCATATTGGTGGTTATTGGAACCACACTGGCAGGGCTAACATTGATTCTCCTGCATTACTTTTTTTTTTTTTTTTTAACATTCTTTCTTCCAGATAAAGTAGAATTACTTTATCACATTTCTTTTCCTCGCTCCTGTACCCCATTTGCACATCTTTCTGAGAATTTGGATGAGATTTCTTTAAAGTTATAGATTAAGTTAGGGAGAATTTATTTACAATATTTAATATAACCATTCTAGGAACTGTATTTTCAAATCTTCTTTTATGTTCCTCAGCAATTTAATAGGTTTCCTACAATTCCTGCATATTTTTTGCTAATTCCTATGTTGGTTGTTATTATTACTGCTATTATAAAAAGAGATCTTTTTTTCTGTTATATTTTCAAAGTATTTATTGTTGGTTTACTTAAAAACTAGTTATTTTTAATATTTATTTCATAGCTAAATTCATATATTGGTTCTATTAGCTTTTTAGATGATTTATTGGTATTTCTATGTTGACAGTTTTGAGTTTTAGGTATGTCATATAAATTATATTACCCTAATACTTTTGTCATTTATTTCTTGTTCTACTACCTAGAACTTTGTAAACAGCGTTAAACAATGCAGGCACTAGTGGACATATTTGACTTGCTCCTTATGTTAATGAGAATACTGCTACTGTTACAACATTATTATAATGTTGCTATTAATTTTGATAGAATATTATATCAATGTATTTCTATATTTCTCTTACTGGATTTTTTTTAGAAATGGATTTTGAATTATATCAAAATTCTTTTTGACATCTCTCAGGGTTATATTTTTTTCCTTTAACTCATATGTCACCATTAGGTTTTTAAAATCCTTTTAAATATTTTATTTCTAGTGTACCTTGGAGTTCCCTTTTTCCTCCTTTTTGGGGGAAGTTTTGAAAATGTTTTGTTTTTGTGTATGAAAAGAATAGCTCACCAAGGAAGAAGGGGAGTGTTTTTGGTGAAATAGGAAAGAAGTCTGAAACTGTAGGAGAGGAGGGGAATATGGCCGCTGATAAAAAGCACTAGAGGAGGGGGGAAATACTCTTCCATAGGAAGGCTTCCAACTACAAAGATTTGAAGACATTTTTCTGGGGAAGTAAAACACTAAATCAGCATTATTTTCCAAAGCCCAGAAAATAACTTAATAGATTGTTTTTAAATTACTGTTTTAATTCAGCTTGTGAAGATATTCTGAATAGTTCATGTAGAATATCTTACTATTTTGCAGATACTTTTGTATAAATAGTTGCCAGTGAGAAATGTTGCAACTGTGTCTTTTCAAATGAAATAAATAGGAGAGCTAGTATAGCACCTGAAAGAAGTAAGTGAGTTATATTGTAACTTCTTGCTCTACCTCAGGGTAATCACTGCTTTTAGCATTTATTAAACTCTCATTATTTGTAGAGAAATTATTTAGATGTAGGTTGAGTATTCCTAATCTGAAAATCTGAAACACAAGATGCTCTAAAATTCAAAACAGGATGCTCAAAGGAGATACTTGTTTGAGCATTTCAGACTTCAGATTTTCAGATTAGGGATGCTGAACTGGTAAGTATAATGCAGATATTCCAAAATCTGGAAGAAAAAGAAAATTCAGAGTCCAAAATACTTATAGTCCCAAGCATTTCGGATCAGGGATACTCAACTTGTACTAGTGGAAGGGGCACATAATGAATAGAGTATATTTCAGTTATAGAGAAAGTATCTCGTGAACTTGACAAATAATTTTTAAGACTTTTGAAAAAGCAATAAACAAAACTATCAGTATAATATAATATAATATAGTATAATATATATCAGTAGTTGGAATTAGTATTTGAAGGATTAGCAGGAACAATAAAATACTGTCTACCTAGAAAAGAATCTCTGTCACTATTAAGCTTTGGTGGGGTTTTTTTTGCTGCTGAACCTCTTTCATATGATGTAAAAATTTCATTTTATATTACCAGTACAAGTGGCATTTGTTAGTACCACATTCTTTTTGCTGCTTTTATTTTATTTTATTTTTCTATTTGGTTACATGTTTCAACTAGAGTGAGCATACCTTTTCACTGAACTTGTTGCAGTTTCTGCTTGATCTCTTCTTAAATATTTATATAAAGCCTTAGGGTAATTCCAAGTTCTGAAGATTCAAGTTGTCAATACATAGTTTCACATTGTTAATTAGCATTTCTCCAGTTTCTGTCATACTTGAAGCATTAAGCAAGTAAATAATAATGGTGAATAAGATTTTTTTCTAAAAGAAGCTTTTCAGTTGGGCCCGGTGACTCATGCCTGTAATCCAAGCACTTTGGGAGGCTGAGGCAGGCGGATCACTTGAGGTCAGGAGTTCAAGACCAGCCTAGCCAACATGGTGAAACCCCATCTCTACTAAAAACAAAAAAACAAAACACACACACACACACACAAAAATTAGCTAGATATGGTGGTGCACACTTGTAGTCCCAGCTACTTGGGATGCTGAGGCAGGAGAATCACTTGAACCCGGGAGGTGGAGGTTGCAGGGAGCCGAGATTGCGCCACTGCACTCCGGCCTGGGTGACAGAGCGAGACTCTGTCTCAAATTAAATAAATAAATAAACAAATAAAGCTTGTCAATGCTATATCAGATTAGTATGTTGTATGCTCTAAAATTTAGGAATTTTTTTTTTTTTTTTTTTTTTTTTGGTGGGGGGAGACAGAGTCTTGCTCTGTCACCCAGGCTGGAGTGCAGTGGCGCCATCTTGGCTCACTGCAAGCTCTGCCTCCCAGGCTCACGCCATTCTCCTGCCCCAGGCTCCCAAGTAGCTGGGACTACAGGCGCGTGCCACCACACCCGGCTAGTTTTTTGTATTTTTAGTAGAGATGGGGTTTTACCACGTTAGCCAGGATGGTCCCGATCTCCTGACCTCGTGACCTACCCACCTCAGCCTCCCAAACTGCTGGGATTACACTCATGAGCCACTGCACCCGGCTGGGAAAGTTTTAATGTTACTTGTTCCTCATTAATGTGAAATTTATTAATGAAGGTAAATTAGCTTTTTTGACACTTCTTTTTCCTCCCTCTCAGAAAATGTGTAGCATGTAAACACAGATAGCTTTCCGAACTTTAAATAAAAATATGACCTTCCAGAGAGTATTGTAGTATATATTCTGTCAAAAGAGGGGAGTGCATTAAGTTCCATGTCTTAATATTCCCACCCTTTCCCTTTGGTTTCTAGTGTCTGCTCTGTCATCAAGCAGTTGCCTAATCATGAGCAGATTGCATAATCTTTTTGTGCCTCAGTTTCATCAGCCCTTCACTTAGAAAAATACCTATCCTACCTGTGTCTTAATAGGCCTTGTGCAAAGTTTAAATGAAGTAGGCAGTGTATGTTAAGAATGCTTTGAAAAATGTGTGTAGCTATAAAATACAAGATGGCAGCAATTATTTTTCCTTTTACTTCTTTTCAAGTCTCTTGATCTTCCTCTTGATCCCAGCGCCAAATAGAAACTGATCCTTCTCATTTAGATCTCCTTCCTACCCTTCGTGAACCTCAGCTGTCTTTTCTTTCTCTTACCCAACCATGTACCCTTCACTTAGTCTTAGCTTGTTGATTAACTGTTTTTTTTTTGGTTTTGGCTTTTTTTTTTTTTTTTTTTTTTTTGTCCCCTTCTACCTCTGTCATCTCTGGGTAGTCTGTCTGCTGGTAATGGATATTCATCTGTTCATTTGCCAAACCAGCAGCTTCTGTTTGAAAACCTTCTTTAATATTCCCTTTGCTTGTTGTGATAATGGCCCAAGTATAATCTTTTCAAGAGCTACTTGAAGGCATAGAGAAAGGTTAAAAGGTATAAATTAGGAAGCCCATCTCATTTGTCATTTAAAAAAAAATAGATACTATTTTAGATATATCTGTTACCTACTAAATATGGTTTATAGCTTTGACACCTTATTGTCTTTGGCTTATACTTAGTCTTAACAGTATTCTTTCATGTAAGTGCCTTAAATTCATTAGCTTCAAGTATAGGTAATATTAAATCCAAGACAGACCTGGGTTTAAATTCTAGGTTTGTTACTTGAAAATTGCAAAATTAGGGCAAGTTCTTTTACTTCTCTGTACTTCAGTATCCTCATCCATAAAAACAGGTTTATGATCATCTCAGCAGCTTTTTGGTCAGGATTAAATGAATTACTGTTCATGAAAACACCTAAGACTGCTTGACACACAGTAGGTGTTTTAAGAAGTGTTAGTTTTCTTTCCCTATCATGGTGAGATTAAAATAGATGTACTATTTACTTACATATGTTGTTTGTTTTCTACATCTTTTTTTTTTTCCAGAACTATTCCATGGCAGTATATCTTGTAAAACAGTTGTCCTCAACAGTTCTTCTTCAGAGGTTACGAGCAAAGGGAATAAGGAATCCGGATCATTCTAGAGCTTTAAGTACGTATGATAAACTTATTTCACTTATTCAGCTAACTATTTTGTTAAAGGTTAGAGTAGTATTTTCTCAACTCAAGAAATTTTAGAATTTGTTTATTCACTGGAGCCTGTTGTGTAGAGGATTAAAAACACTGAGAACCTTCTGAACTTGTAAAACAAGACCTTAGAGTAGTTCTGATATCTTTGTCATGAGCTATATTTTATAATCTATATTTTACTAATCTTAAAATTAACTTTGTGAAGTCAGTGCACGAACATGGAAGAATATTATTCTACAACTTCATAAAATCAATGTTTAAGGAATTCTGGGAAATGGGAAGGGCATCTTGGCATAAATTTCAAGAAAGTTATTTTAGATTGGTGGTTTATCCAGGAAAAATGTACAGAATTATATCATGGCCTCACCCCTGCATTTACAAAGTGAAGAGAGCTAGTGGGGTGGTAGAAATAATAATTCTGCCATTAATCAATTATATGACTGTGGACAAGTAATGCTGCTCCTGAGTTTCATCTTCCTCATCTGTAACAAGAAGTTTATGCCATCTGATTTCTAATGCTTCTGCGAAGTCTGGGTTCATACGTGTGAATTACTGGATGGTTTGTTTTGATACGTTGAATTTGAGATTCAAGGTCTTCAAATGGGGCTGTGCTGACCTCTGTTTTTAAGGGTTAAGGTCAGAGGGTTTGGCCTTTCCAAAGAGGTGAACTAAGTTCTTTGTTTATTCTTTTATTTGTGAGAGGCGGGGGCTGAGTGGATTTAGGAGTGAGGGCTGGGGACTTAGAAACAAAACTTTTATAGGCAGGTGTTAGATAGCTATCCTTTAAGGACTTTTGATGTGAACTGATTAATGAAGCCCATTATCAGATTTGTACTTAGGAACACTCTGGTGGAAAGAACTAAGATAATAGCAGCTTTCCTTTTGTAGCATAGCTATTACCCCTTTCTGTAACTTTTTCTGTGGCAGAGTAAAAGATCCCACTACCCCCGAATATCAATATACCCTTAATAGTTCATTGAAGAATTTTTCTGTATTAAAATGGTCCTTTAAAAATGCAGCTAATCCTGAATCAATGGGAGCACACTTTGGCTAATGCCTCTGTAGGCATGCATTGACAGATGATGGAGACCTAGAAGGACAGCACTGATTTGGGATCTGCGGGAGTGGTGGCACCATTTGGCAGGGATAAGAAGACGGTAGGGATCCTGAAAGAAAAGACAGACATCTGCCTTGAAGGAGAGTATAAGATAACTTGTCTTCTATCACAGTCTTGCTGAAGTTATTCCTGGTCATTCTACTGAGAATCTTCATATTTGCCTCACAATACTAGAATCTCAGCCAGTCAGAAAGCAAAGAATTATGTGAGCCTGTATGGAAGAGGGAATACCAAGAAATAAGGCAGATAAAGTTATTTTATTTAATAGTAACAGCAACAACAACAATAAGGCCAACTGTCTTTGCTCAAGCTGTTAACTCTTCTCCGCTTGTAGCTATAGCACCACCTGGAGGGAGAGTGGGAACGTGAGTCTGGAATTGAATTATTTTATTTTCTCCGAGAAACCACTATTAGCTACCATTGAGCAGCAAAAACTGTTTAATTCAAAAGCTATTTCTACTCTGATATACTGATGGATGTGGAGAATAATTGTACACTGGATGAGATTTTTGTGGAAATTGATACCTTACCTTACTTATTGGCCAGGGAAGCCAATGGAATATTAATTTGGATCCCACCAGTAAGAAATTTGTTGTAATTTACTAAAAAACAGGTTATCTACCTTTACTTGTATGCTGCCTGTAAAAAAAAAAAAAAAAAAAAAAAAACTTTCCCAACAAATTATGTAATTAAAAATCTGTTTACAATAACTTGACAAAAGGAAATGTCAGGTATTTTAAAAGAGTCAAATCACTTACAAATATGTTCTTTGTAAGTCATTCTTAATAAAATAAGTACTTCTAGCAAAGTTTTAGTAGTCAAGCCAGACACTCTTATGTTCTTGAAAGAATAAAGTTGGTATTATTTAGACTTTTCACAGAGAACTCCATTCTCTGAATCATTTGATTTAGTAGGATTTTGTCTTGCAGTTTCTACCTTTGTGTAGAGTTGTCCCCTCACAACTATGAAAAACAGTCTTTTACCAACTCTTAATCAAGTTTCTTTCTCCTCTTCTCACTTCAGCAGTTATTTCAAGCCTTAGCCATAATCTAATCAAACACTATCCCCCTCTCTCAGCACTCTGCCAATGCACGAAAATTGGGGCTACAAGACATGAATTACCTAAACCACCCATTTCTTCCTTAATCTCAGTGCCACCATAATTACTTTTTTAGCTTATCTACATTTGTGCCCAGTCCTCGCTTTATTTCGTTCAGTGTCAAGAGGAAATGTCCCTTTCCCTGCTCCAAGTTAATCTTTTATTCATTTATTCTTTTCATTCAAGAAATTGTGTTAAGAGTCTACTGTGTTCCAGGAACAGGAGAATATAACATTAAACAAGACACATACCATCTCTGCATCCCCCAGAAGTTTGCAGTCTGGTAAGAAAGACAGGCATTAAATAATTGCACAAGTCATTAATGAGTTAAAGTTTTGACATGTGCCTTGAAGAAGATAGACAGGGAACTCTGTAGAGGTACAATAGGGGAACATAGTCCTCTCTGATATTGTGATACTTAAGGCAAGATTATAAGTATGAGGAGAAGTTAAGCTCCAAGATGGGAACAGAGTATGCCAGGAGAAAAGGCCAGTACAGCTGGAATAGAGAGAGCCAAGAAGGGCTGGGTGCAGTGGCTCACCCTTGTAATCCCAGCCCTTTGGAAGGCCGAGGCGGGTAGATCACTTGAGTGAGGTCAGGAGTTCCAGACCAGCCTGACCAACATGGTGAAACCCTGTCTCTACTAAAAATACAAAAAAATTATCCTGGCATGGTGGCATGTGCCTGTAGTCCCAGCTACTCGGAAGGCTGAGGCACGAGAATCGCTTGAACCCGGGAGGCAGAAGTTGCAGTGAGCTGAGATCGCACCACTGCACTCCAGCTTGGGCAACAGAGAGAGACACTGTCTTAAAAAAAAAAAAAAAAAAAAGAGAGCGCCAAGAAGGAGGGTGACCAGAGAGTTGGACAGGTATAAGTTGACATAGACGATATGAAGATAGATGATAGAAAACCATTAAAAGATTTTTAAGCAGAGGAGTAAATGACACGATTACATTTAGACAATCTGATTCTCACTTTGAAGACGAATCAAAGGAAGGCAAGGCTAATGCAGTGAGGCCAGTTGAGAACCTGTTTGTAATAGTATACGTAAGAGATGATAATGTCTTGAACTAAGGTGATAGTGGTAGATAGAAGTTGACAGTTTTGAGAAGCATTGAAATGGCATTGACTGTGTGTGTGGAGTGATGAGTCCAAGGAGGAGTGCTAAGCTTCTTACTCAAGCACTAGGTAACATGGTAATGCCATTTACTGAAACAGAAAACTGTGTTGAAAAGATCAGATTGCAGGGGGGAGATCAGAGTGGACTGTTAGACTTGTGGTGTTTGAGATGGGATGAGACATCCAGGTAGAGATGCTTGGTAACAGTATTATGAGACCTGGCTCCCTCATATATCTGCTCTTTATCCTGTGTTTTCAGTTCCTCCCTGTCTGCAGGCTTTTTCTGTCACTCTGTGCTGTCAAGACTCTTTTACCTTTAAAAAAATAGGAAAACAAGCTCCTCTATGGATAGAGCTCTGTGTTCCTCCCATTGTTCTCATCCTAATTTTTGTGAGAGTAGTCTACACTTGCTCTTTTTACCTCCTCACTGCATCTCATTATGGTCTTTAACCCTCTATCATTCCACTGAAATTGCTCTTTCAGATGTCACAAATGATGATCTGATTGCTAAATTTAAAGTGTATATTTTCAGTTTTCATCCTGAATACTTCTGCTGCATTTGATATGAACCACTTTCTCCTTGAAATTCTCTCCTTTCTTCTCTGACCATATCTTCTCAATCACCTGCCTTCAATGGATTCTCTTAAGGGAAGCATTCTAAATGTGGCTGTTCCTTGGAGTTTTATCTTGGGCGCACTTTTCTACACACCCTTATGGTTTAAAACTAACACCCACCCCAAAATACATGTCTTCATCTCAGACCTCTCCCCTGCGTTTCAGACTTATATAGCTAACTACCTTCACCTAAGCATTTCACTGGTTCCTCAAATTCAAGTATTTAAAACTGAACTCAACAACTCCTGTCAAACTTACTCCCTAAATATTTCTCAAATGTGCCTTCTGTCTGTCATGCTGTCATTGCCCTTGTTTAAGCTCTCATATCCTGCTTTTATTTTAAAAACCATTCTTAGATAAAACATCCCTCTCCTTGACGCCTTTTTCTATCTCCTCTGGTAGCCTCCTAAGTGATTTATACAGATCTAAAATCTTAACCATTCTCATTCCCTTGCATTTCATGGCTTCTTAACACCAAGGGAATAAAAACTCCAAGTATGTTAGCATGACACATAAACTTTCCATCATGTGGCACCTGCTTATTACTTTCCAGGGTCGCCTGTATTCACTCTTCTTTTTAAACTTTCCATGACGTGGCACCTGCTTATTACTTTCCAGGGTCGTCTGTATTTACTCTTCTTTTCATACTTCACATTCCATCCCAAAAATATGGAACTCTTTAGTCTTTCTTCAGTGCTTTAGTTTTGTGCTCTATGCCTCAAAACTCCCCTGCTGCCTTCTCTGCCTAATGTCGTTATCCTTTGTTTCACTTTTTTCCAGGAGGCATCCCAGAACCCCCAAAATAGATGAGTTGACTTTTGGTTAGCTTCCTGAACATACTCCATCAGAGTGCATTAGAGATGATCTCACTGAACATCTTTACCCTCTACTAGATTATGAGTTCTTTGGAGGAGGAATTTAATCTTATTTTTTTTCTTGAATTCCTATTGCTCAGCACAGTGCCACATACATAGTAGATCTGCATATTTTTGAAGTAAACTGATGAAAAGACAGCTACAGAAAAAAATCAGGTCTTGGTGCCTGTTTCTTTGCTTATAAAATGAAATATTGATCTTAATATGTTTGATTGTTTTCGGCTTTAAAATTTTAAAAGGCTGAATTAAAATAACCTGATATTAATGAAGGATAGAAATTATCTTGAAATAATAACAACCCCAGAACACCAGTAATAGAACAATCTGTGATAATGGAAGTGTTCTCTATCTGCACTGTCCCATATGGTAGCCACCAGCAACATGTGGCTATTGAGCACTTAAAATGTGGCTAGTTTAACTGATGAGCTGAATTTTTATTTAAATTTAAATACAGCGTCACGTGAGTAGTGGCTAACTCCTGTAGCTCATGACAACAGGGATTAAAAACAAGATTAATTCTGCTCCCCAAATCGACTTATTGGGTAAAACAAGATTAATTTTAAATGTGACTAGCTGTAACTTCATTATAGTCATATAATAAAATACTGTTAACACTGCAGATCACTGTAACAATGTGAAAACTTTAACTCCCAGAGAACTTCCCACATGTTGAGTGATTACTGCAGGACAAATATTATATGTCTTATTTTTATTTTTTATTCCCTTGCTCACAAGTAACAAGTGCTTCTACTTTTACTTTATTTTTTCTTCATACTTTCTTATGATTAAATATAGCATAGTGCTTTTCCCCTCCGTTTTCTCTCTTTCTTTTGAGAAAGTTTTTTAAAGTATAATTTATAGGCAATAAAAATTCCTTTGACAGATGTATGCAATCATGAACCACTGCCACAATCAAAATATAGAACATCCTTTACCCCAGAAAGTTCATCTGTGGCCTTTTGCATTCCATCCCATCCTTTTACCATTGATGTGATTTCTGCTCTGTAGTTTTGTCTTTTCCAGAATGTCAGGTAAATGCAATCCTACAATATGTAGCCTTTTGCGTCTGGCTTCTTTCACTTAGTATAATGCTTTTGAAGTTCATCCATGTAGTTTGTTCTTTATTGCTGAGTAGTATTTCATTTATGTACTATAATTCATCCATTTGATAAATGATGGACATTTATCCATCTGATAAATTGATGGACATTTGGATTATTTCCAGTTTTGCAGCAATATGAATAAAGCTGCTGTAAACATTTACATTTTGCATATGGATACCTCAGTTTTGTAGACATATGTTTTCATTTCTCTTGGGTAAATACCTAGGAGTGGGATTGCTGGGTCATATGATAAGTATATATGGAAAACAGTTTGGCAATTTCTTTTAAAGTAAATATACCATTTTTGCATTCCCACTAACAATGTGTGAGATTTCAAGTGGCTCCACATCCTTACCAGCATATGGTATCATCAGGCTGCTTTATTGTAGCCATCGTGATTGGTATGTAGTGGTATTTCATTGTGCATTTTTCTGATGTCTAAGGATGTTAAGCATCTTCTCAGGTGCTTATTTGCCATTCTTATAGCTTTGATGAAGTATCTGCCAAATCTTTTGCCCATTTTTTAATGTCATGCTTTTGATATATTATGAAATCTTTGCCTAAATGAAAGTCGCAAACACTCTCTTCTATTTTTCTTCTAGAAATTTTATTGTTTGAGCTCTTAGATCTAGGTCTGTGATTCATTTTGAGTTAATTTTTGTATATGGTGCAAGGTGAGAGTATAGAGATTCATTTTTTCCCCCACATAGATATCGAAATATTCCAGCAGCATTTGTTGAAAAGACTATCTTTCCTTCCATTTCATTACCTTGGCACCTTTATCAAAAACCAATTGACCATAGATGTATAAATCTATTTCCGGACGTTATTCTTTTCCATTGACCTGTATGTCTATCCTTATGTCAAATGAGTCTTAATTACCGTAGCTTGATAGTAAGTCTTGAAATCAGTTAGAATTCTCCAACTTTGTTTTTCTTTTTCAGAATTGTTTTGAATATTGTTAAGTCCAGTAGGTGAAACAATACATGGTGACCAAACAGAATTTATTTCTGTAATACGAAGTTGGTTTCAGCATTCAAATGCTGAAATATAATTCACCTTCTCAACAAACTAAAAATGAAAAATCATATGATCATCTCCAGAGATGCAGAAAAAGCACTTGGCCAAATTCAACATCCATTCATGATAAAACTGTCAGCAAAATCGAGAAGGGAGCTGCCTCAGTGTAATAAAGAGTATTTACAAAAAGTCTACACTACAGCTGATATCATCACTAATGGTCTAAAACTTGAATGCTTCACTCCTAAGATTGAGAACAAGGCAAGGATATCTGCCCCTAGCGTTGCCCTAGAGATCCTAGACAGCACAATAAGACAAGGAAAAGTTTTAAAAAAGAAACCAACACACAGGTTAGAAATGAAGAAATAATTATAGTCTTTATTTACAAATGACCTTATGGTCTGCATAGAAAAAGATCCCAAAGAATCTCAAAAAGCTACTAGAAATACTATGTGAGTTTAGCAGAGTTAGAGAATGCATGGTCAATATACAAAAACAAATTGTATTTCTGTTAGTAATGAACAATTGGAAATTGAAATTCAAAAAAGATTTTACAGTAACATCCAAAAATATGAAACACGTGGGGATACATCACACAAACTATGTGCAAGATTTGTATGCCGAAAACTACAAAGCATGGTTGAGAAAAACTGAAAGAAGACCTGCATAAACGGAGAGATATATCTTGCTAAGAGATTGAAAGATTCTATTGTTGTATGTCAGTTCTCCAAATTAATCTGTAGAATTAATCCAGTCTAATCAAGATCCCGGTAGGACTTTAAAAAATATCTTTACAAGAATAAAAGGACTAGGATTGGATGTGTAATGGCAAAAGAGAAGGCATAGGTTTTTTTTTTTTTTAATAGAAATTGGCAAACATTCTAAAATAATTTCAGAAAATTCTCCCACCTCTGAGAGAAAGTGAATATATAAATCGTGTTTTATTTTAAGTAACAATAGCTAATATTTATTGAGAATAATATTAGGCTATTTTAAAACTTTTTTTGTTGCCAGCATGGTGGCTATGCCCATATTCCCAACACTTTGGGAGGCCAAAGTGGGCAGATCACCTGAGGTTGGGAGTTTGAGACCAGCCTGGCCAATATGGTGAAACCCTGTCTCTGCTAAATACAAAAATTAGCTGAGCCATGGTGGTGCACATCTCTAATCCCAGCTACTTGGGAGGCTGAGGCAGAAGAATCACTTGAACCTGGGATGCAGAGGCTGCAGTGAACCAAGATCTCACCACTGCACTCCAGCCTGGGCGACAGAGTGAGACTCTGTCTCAAAAAAAATTTTTTTTCCTTGTCGTTGTTGAGACAGGATCTCACTCTGTCACCCAGGCTGGAGTGCAATGGCAGCAATTTCAGCTCACTGCAACCTCTGCCTCCCAGGCTCAAGTGTATTTTGAAACTTTTTATGCATATTAACTCAATCCTTAAAACAGTTCTGTGAGGTACTATTATTGTTCCCATTTACCAGATGATGTAACAGGCATAGAGAGGTTAAGTGATTTAACTGAGACTAAATTCTAAGCTAGGCTATCCCTAGGTCCTATGCTCTTAACCACTACTTTATGTTGCCTCTCTTATTTCAATTTATTTTCTAAGCACTAAACACTGAGCTTTGTTTTGTATAAGGTTGATACTATGATCTATAGTATTGCTTCATTTAAGTGGAAATTTAAATATGCAAAGTTCAAAGTCAGTTACTATGCCCATTGCTTGCTATGTCTATAAAGGGTGCTGGTGGGATGGTTGGTGAAGGCATGTAGAGTGGTTATTAGTCAGGGTTCTCCGGAGAAACTCTAGGAGGGGAAGGAGAGGGAGAGAGGAAAAGGAGAGAGAGAGATGAGAGAGAGTGAGTTAAGAGGAGATGTATTAGGGGAATTGGCTCACATGACTATGAAGGCTGAGAATGCCCACAATAGATAGGCCATCAGCAAGCTGGAGAACCAGCGAAGCCAGTAATGTGACTATTGAGGTCCAAGGGCCACAGATCCAGGAAGCCAACTCTCAATCTAAGGCCAAAGGCCTAAGAGGGGTGAGGAAAAGGGCTGATATGGTGGTACAAATCCCAGAGTCCCAAGCCCAGAGAACCTGGAATTCTTTCCTTTTAAAGATGGGGTCTTACTGTGTTGCCCAGACTGGTCTCAAACTCCTGGCCTCAAGCAATCCTCCTACCTCAGGCTCCCAAGTAGCTGGGATCACAGAAGTCCAAAGGCAGGAGAAGAAGGGTATCCCAGCTCAAGGAAAAAGAGAAAGTGAATTTATTTTCCTTTCCTCTGCTTTTTTGTTCTTTCCATGCCCTCCAGCTGATTTGATGGTGTCCGCCAAGATTGAGGGCAGATCTTCCTCACTCATCCACAGACTGACACACCGGTCTCCTTTGGAAACACACTCGCAGACACTTTCAGAAATTATGCCTTGCCAGCTATGTAGGTAGCCCTTCGTTTAGTTAGTTTAGTTGACACCTAAAATTAGCCAACACAGTGAGTAATCACATTAGAATTCTATTTGCATGTTTATTTCATATGGCAATTATTTGTTGCCTTTAACAAAGATACTACTTTTTAAAATCATATTTATAAGAAAGGATTGACTAAGATTTGGTGTATAATGACAAAGGCATACTTTTTGTAATTTATATATGGTATTCATTAGCATAGTGTTGTAACTATATTTTCCAAACTAAAAACCAGAAGTTGTATGCCTTTTTTGTGTGTCAGGAGACAGCCTGTGAAATATATTAAGACTTTGAAAATTTGGAATTTCCAGGCCATGAAATGACTTTTTAGTCTGGCATTAGAATCATATCTGGAGCTTTTAAAAAACTGCCAATTGGTGTCCCTCTTTTCATTCTGATTCAGGAAGCTCTATAGGTAGGTCTGATGTGCACCTTACTTGAGATCCACTAATTTATGGAAATAGTTGGATAGGATCTCCAGGATTTGGACCATCTAAAAAAAATCCAGACTAAAATCCAGGGGACTGTGTTTAATAAAGGTAGGATTTCTCATAAATGGTTATCAGAACAGTAGACTCTGAAACTGTAACTTACCCGAGTACTTCTCCCTCTCTTCGTTTTCTTTTCTATATGGTGTCTTATCTGGTCACACTTAGTTGTACCACAGCTCAGATCTTCTGTTGACTGTGTATACAGCTACCCAACTTACGGCCCCTTTGTACAATATAGACTTTAAAGTTATTATGGGACAGTTTCTAAAATTGTTGGAATATTACATATATGTATTTCCTGTCTCACCCCCTATAATGTTTTTTCTTGTTACTGTTATTGAAGTTTTCAGAGGTAACAGCTAAGGTTTCCAGATGAGAATTATAAAGAGTCTTTTATATCAGACTGAAAGAGAATGAAAGAACAGCCTTGGAAAAGTAAAATTACTAGTGTCTCCTCCCTTAAGAACCATAAGAAGTTTGAAGTGAAAAGACTTAAAGATTATCTAGTGTGGGTTCCAATTTTACTACAAGTAAAATTAAGCTGAGAAAGGAGGATTGACTTGCCTAAGAGGGCACAAGTATTTTATAGAGAAATAGATTAAAATTCAAATAATTGTATAGTTAAAAAAAAGAAATAGGACTCTTTTCATAATTTAAAGTTTGAATTAAGCTGTTTTACAGTAAATATTTTTATTTTCTGAGCTTTCAAAAATGTATAAATGTTATTCTTATTATTAATGTCCTCGAAAATAGAAGAGCCCAAATAATATTAGTCATAGTTTAAAAGAAAGAAAACCTTGATCCAATATCTTAGAGTTATAAAAGAAAAAGGGTCTACCATTAGTTGAATATGTCAACATGTTAGAGAAATTTCTCTCATATTGCTGCAGGTTTTTGTCCCCTAAGTGAGAAACAGGAAATTTATAGGAAACATAGTCATTCTACAGATAAACAATTGTTTTCCATCCTTTGCTTATAGAATTAAAAGCCATATGGTTGTTTTTATCTTTCCATTCAATTGATTGGGAAATAATTGAACAGATTTGTTTAAGCTTTTTATTCTTTATAGTAATGCTCCAGTAATGTATCTTTAATAAACTTACTCTGTTTGCTTTTTTTCTTCTTCTTCAATGAATATCAGTTAAAGAGAAGTTGACTGCGGATCCAGACAGTGAAATAGCTACAACCAGCCTAAGGGTTTCTCTACTATGTCCAGTAAGTGTTAACTATTACTTGCTTTCCAGAAAGTTTAACATACATTTTCTCTTTTTATTAAGTATTTTTACTATTTGAGAAATTCTGTTTGCTTCTAAAATATGTCCACCATTGTTACAGTTTATGAAAAGTGGAAAGACATCTAGGCATTGCATTTGGAATCTAAACAAGTCTTTAAAAATGATCTACTCTTAGTAAGACATATCTAAATATGGCCTGTGATTAATGACCATCTCTCAGGCTCAAGTGTAAAATCTCAAAATAAGAAATGTTTATTGTCTCAGTGTATTTATAAAAATTTTACATTATTTATTTTTTTTATTGTTATTTTTTTGAGATGGAGTTTCGCTCTTGTTGCCCAGGCTGGAGTGCAATGGTGCCATCTCGGCTCACCACAACCTCTGCCTCCCGGGTTCAGGCGATTCTCCTGCCTCAGCCTCCTGAGTAGCTGGGATTATAGGCATGCACCACCACACCTGGCTAATTTTGTATTTTTAGTAGAGATGGGGTTTCTCCATGTTGGTCAGGCTGGTCTCGAACTCCTGGCCTCAGGTGATCCACCCGCCTTGGACTCCCAAAGTGCTGGGACTATAGGTGTGACCCACCACGCCTGGCCAAATTTTTACTTAAGATAGTACCTTTCTGAGTAAAAATCTAGCCATGATTACCCACACGTCTCATTTAACCATTTTGCTAACAATGACCACATTATAACAATTCACCAATTAAAAACTTCTGTTCAGCCTAAATGCTGAATTTGTTATACATATAAAAAAACCTTGAGATATTTTAAGCCAGAAAATGAGGTCAGAATCAATCATTTTCATGAAATAAATATATGGTCCCAAGACTTAGCCAAATTATTAAACCTGTAAGGGAAAAGGTCTCAAAAAAATGTTATACTAATCTGATGTTAGGCTCTTTGGTAGGGGTGGTGGTTGAATATGGCCATATGAAAATATGTGAAAAATTTAATAATTAATTACCTTGACATTTTGGTTACTTTTTGTTCTATAATTAATCAAACTAATCATATTTTAAATTGGGGAGAAAGAATGAAAGGACATGTCTGTTTCCTGATTTGTCTGATTGTTCAGACAGGCGTGATATTGAAAGCTTTTGATACTGAGATCCTATTAATCTCAGATGATGATGAAGTTACTGTATTCTTAAAGAAACAAAGAATTTAAATAGAAATTAAATGTTATTTGTAATTACAAATATTAGTCTTTTGTAATTTATGAAACTTCAAACATGAAAAAATTAGATCATGAATTAGTTTCTGTAATTTATAGAAAAAAATACAATGAAGTTAATTAAAATCATCAAATTGTATCATTGTGTATATATCTTTCTATTCCTGTAACGTTTATTTTTATTCCTTTTTATAATAAAGCCAGTTTTTTTCTTGTGAAAAATATTTTGACTCCAGGCTTTTTATATTAGTGTTAAAAATTCTTTAAGTAACCAGGTAAATGTTATAACAGCCTAGGTTGTAAAGGAGACTGGTGTGGGTTTTTGTGTGTGTGGTTTTTTTGTTTTTTTGTTTTTTTTTTCTTTTCATGCTTAGAAAAATGATTCACAGACTGGGGAAGTAGAGGGTGAGAAAAAGACACATTTTTTTTTTTAAAGAAAAAGGTAAAAAGGTGTATATTTATTCTACCCTCTTTCTCCGAAACCCTGATTTATCCATTCCCCCATCTGTTGTTCTTTGCCGCCTCATTTTGTTGTAAAACACCAATTCAGAAAATACGTTTAGAAAAGTACATACACTTCATTTTCCATTTAAATCACTGGAAAAAGTATTGTTTTTCTGCAATCTCACTTAAAAGTGTTTATAGTTGTACTAATATATATGATGCTTTATGTTTAACACATATATGAAGCATTTATTCGTATCAATAAGCACAGCAATATAAATCTTTGAAGTTTTATTTGTGGAACTGTGTTTCAATTCTGTAGTGCAGGTGCTCATCTCTGTATTACTAGAAACTATTAATCACATTTTGCTCTTTGCACCTTTATTTATTTTCTTTTTTGAGACAGGGTTTCACTTTGTCACCCAGGTTGGAGTGCAGTGCTGCCATCTCAGGTCACTGCAGCCTCCACCTCCCAGGTTCATGCAATGCTCCTGCTTCAACCCCCCAAGTAGCTGGGACTACCGGCATGTGCCACCACATCCGGCTAATTTTTGCATTTTTTTGTAGAGACAAGGTCTTGATATGTTGCCCAGGCTGGTCATGGACTCCTGGCCTCAAGCAATCCTCCTGCCTTGGCCTCCCTTGGGATTACAGGCATGAGCCACCACGCCTGGCCAGCAGTTCATTTTAAATTGACATCTGCTTTAAAAATTCAGATTATAAAACAAAACAACTATATATGTATATTGTGTGTGTGTGTGTGTGTGTATGTGTAAAATGTATAATTATAATACTTTCATGGGTTTCTATTTGGCTAAAGGGATAATCCCTTACAGTTATTCTGAAATAGTAAGATCATATATTTTAGGTATGTTTTTACTCAAAAATAAAATTTAACAATACCTATATATCAAATTTATGGGATAATAAAAGAGATTTGTTCTCTTTGAAATATGTAAATATGATGTCTTACTGTGCATTACAATTGCCCTTGTTGTGATGTACAGAGCTCAAAATAAATGAGTTTCTTTTGCTTCTGTGCCATTTAGCTAAAGGCAACAAAAATAATTAAAAATGTTTTTACTCTTTGGGAATTTTATGGTTCTGATTTATTAAAAATAGAGGTGGAGGAATCTTTGAAAAGCTGCTTTGTAAACCCAAATACAAATAACGTGGAATTGATAGAAGAAAAGAAGATAAACTCTGGAAATGTATTTATGAAATGTTTATTATTGTGAAAAAAACTTGTGAAATTATTCTTTTTGTTTTGTTTTGTTTTTGAGACAGAGTTTTGCTCTGTCACCCAGGCTGGAGTACAGTGGCCAGATCTTGGCTCACTGCAACCTCCACCTCCCAGGTTCAAGCGATTCCTCTGCCTCAGCCTCCCAAGTAGCTAGAACTACAGGTGCACGCCACCACGCCTGGCTAATTTTTTGTATTTTTAGTAGAGATGGGGTTTCACCATGTTGGCCAGGCTGGTGTCAAACTCCTGACCTCAGGTGATCTGCCTGCCTTAGCTTCCCAAAATGCTGGGATTACAGGTGTGAGCCACCACTCCCAGCCTTTTTAAAATTTTATTTTTTGAGACAGAGTCTTGTTCTGTTGCCCAGGCTGGAGTGCAGTGGTGCGATCTCAGCTCACTGCAACCTCCACTTCTTGGGTTCAAGCAGTTCTCCTGCCTCAACCTCCTGAGTAGCTGGTATTACAGGCGCCTGTCACCACGCCCGGCTAATTTTTGTATTTTCAGTGGAGATGAGGTTTCACCATGTTGGCTAGGCTAGTCTGGAACTCCTGACCTCAAGTGATCCGCTTGCCTCAGCCTCCCAAAGTGATGGGATTACAGGTGTGAGCCACTGTGCCCAGCTGAAATTATTTTTAATGTCACACTTTTTCCTTTCCTTTTGCAAGGAAAAAGCACGTTTTATTGACATTTTTAGGGCTTTTTAAAAATATAAGTTGGTTAAAACTTTTATCTAGAATGTTTTCTCTTGCAGCATCATCAGTTACTAATATAGATAGCACTATTATTGTAAAGTTAGTGGCATTAGAAAACACATTTGGGAGTTAAAGTGCTTATTTGCAAATAATGCAAACATAATTTGTGTCCTATAAAGGGAAAGGAAGAATTTGTAATCACAAGATGAAGACGTTCAAAGCTCAGCTTCTCTCTTGTTACCAAGTTAGAGAAAATCGATATCTGTTTTCCAGATAATTATTTAGAATTTAGTGATTTTTTTAAAAAAAATCAGGAATATGAGAATTATCACATAATAGTTATTTTATGATTCTAAGGCATTTGTGTGGCAGCTAATAATGCATTTGAAAGCGAGCTTTTGCTTTCACATACCCGTTTATGTCTGTCTTGTACCATTTCTGTGTCAGCGTTCCTTAAAAACTCTGTAGGTCACCTTGTCAGTATAGCTGAAGCTAAAGGCTTGAGAGTTGCTCTCTTGCCTAAAAGATATGAACTGACAGCTGGAGATCATGGGGTAAAGGTATGTGAGATGAAGGCCTTTGGAAAACAGCTGCTTTTCAGAGTATAAATTTCATGGCCTGTAGCTTGGATTCTGAAACAATCTTTATTTCTTATCATCTTATCTGTTGTTTTCATAAACGATCAGAAGTAGTCTGATAGTTCTACAGTTCGTAAACCTTGTGTACTATTACTGTATTTCTCTAGAATTTTTAGTCTGTGGTTTCTCTACTTAGTATTAAGGCAATAGCAAAAGTACCTTATAAAATAGGAATTTGTATTTCATAGATAAGCTAAGGTCTGACATAAGATATAAAAACGTAACTTGGCACCACCAACCAGATTGCTATTTGGAAAATGTTTCTGAACTAATGCAACATGGTATCTTGCCTAATGGTAATTTTTCTGTTATAATAACTACTTTGTTCTTTTGGCCTTTTTATCAGGTGCTTATGTAAATCAAATCATAAAAAATTGGCTGGGCAGGTCGCTCACGCCTATAATGCCAGCACTTTGGGAGGCCAAGGTGTGCAGATCACTTGAGGCCAGGAGTTTGAGACCGGTGTGGCCAACATGGCGAACCCTGTCTCTACTAAAAATGCAAAAATTAGCCAGGCATGGTGGCACCTGCCTGTAATCCCAGCTACTTGGGAGGCTGAGACAGGAGAATTGCTTGCGAGACCTTTTCTCAAAAAATACAAAGATTAAAATTGAGTAGAAATGCAGTAAGGGAGTCTAATGAAGCTGTTTAATACTTTGTGAGCCCAGAGTAAAAGAATGACTACTAAGCTGAGGTTTGGGTGGGTCTCCTAGTGTACAAAGTGATTTAAAGCAAATATGTTTCTGTACTTTAATTAATACTACTGTTATTTATTGAAAAGTTACTATGTGTCAGGTACTGTGTAGTAATTGAATCCCCACAATCATATTGTGTAGATCCCATTTTTATCCCCATTTTACAAAACTGAGCCTCTGAGTGATTAAGTAAAATAACATTCAGAATTCACACAGTAGGTAGGTAGTGGGGCCAGGATTCATTCTAACACCAGAACTCATACTCAGGCTGCACTATAAATGACTGAGTATGACCTGCATACCTTCCATGAGTGGTGCCTCCTGGAATTGCCCATCATGCAGAACTGAAGCCTTATCAGTGCACAGGACTGTCTTACTGCTGTATATTTCCAAGTATGGGGACAAGGAAATTAGTCCAACCTGTTTCTAGTAGGAGGAGACACACATAAATAAATAATAATCAGTTTTGCATGCCTTAATGATACCTTTTGAGAAATGCACTATTAGGGGATTTTGTTGTTATTCAACAAAAGCATCATAGGTGTGCTTACACAAACCTAGATGGTATAGCTTACTATGTACCTTGGCCTATTGCTCCTAGGCTGCAAAACTGTACAGCATGTTACAAAACTGAATACTGTAGGCAGTTGTAACACAATGCCAAGTATTTGTGTACCTAAACATAGAAAAGGTACAGTAAAAAGTATAAAAGATGAA
This sequence comes from Pan troglodytes, assembly GCF_028858775.2. Classification (NCBI taxonomy): domain Eukaryota; kingdom Metazoa; phylum Chordata; class Mammalia; order Primates; family Hominidae; genus Pan; species Pan troglodytes. Next base: position 60,162,779 of record NC_072414.2, read on the forward strand.
AAATGGTACACCTGTATGGGGCACTTACTATGAATGGAGCTTACGGGACTGGAAGTTACTCCAAATAAGTCAGTGAGTGGTGAGCAAATGTGAAGGTCTAGGACATCACTTTACATCACTGTAGACTTTATAAACACTGTACACTTTGGCTACAATAAATTTAAAATATTTTTCTTTCTTCAGTAATAAACCTTAGCTTACTGTAACTTTTTTTTTGAGACAGAGTCTCCCTCTGTCACCCAGGCCGGAGTGCACTGGTGTGATCTTGGCTCACGGTAACCTCTGCCTCCCAGGCTCAAGCGATTCTCCTGCCTCAGCCTCCCAAGTAGCTGGGATCCCAGACGTGTGCCACCATGCCTGGCTAATTTTTGTATTTTTAGTAGAGACGGAGTTGCGCCATGTTGGCCAGGCTGCTCTCAAACTCCTGATCTCAGGTGATTCTCCCTCCTCAGCCTCCCAAAGTGCTGGGATTACTGGTGTGAGCCACCACACCTGGCCACTGTAACTTTTTTATTTTATAAGCTTTTTATTTTTTTTTAACTTTTGACTTTTGTAATAACAACACTTAGCTTAAAACACAAGCACATTGTACAGCTGTACAAAAATATTTTCTTTATATCCTTATTCTATAAGCTTTTTTCTATTTTTAACATTTTTTACTTTTATTTTCTACTTTTTAAACTTTTTTGTTAAAAACAAAGACACAAACACACATTAGCCTAGGCCTGCACAGGGTCCAGAGCATCAGTATCACTACTTTCCACCTCCACATCTTGTCCCACTGGAACGTCTTCAGTGGCAGTAACAGACATGGAGCTGTTCTCTCTTATGGTAACAGTGCCTTCTTCTGGAATACCTCCTGAAGGACCTGCCTGAGGCTGTTTTACAGTTAACTTTTAAAATATATATAAGTAAAGGGAGTACACTCCAAAATAATGATAAAAAGTATAGTAAATACAGAAACCAGTAACATGGCTGTCTAATTTGAAGACCTCCATCGTATATGCGGTTCATTGTTGACCAAAATGTTATGTGGTGCTTGATTGTAATCATATGCAGGAGTGTAGAGTTGGGAGTACACAGAAGGGAGTTACCAGTTTTTACTCTAGGTCCCTCCAGGTTATACTTCTGATAATGTAAACTGGCATTGCTCTCGTCTCAATAAGTTTATAGCATGTTCAGTGTTCTATTTTTATTCATCATGGCTACATCTGGTTGAAGTAAGGAGGAAATAGTGTTAATTTAGAGAAAGTAAAAGAGGCCCAGAAAGGCTAAATGCCTTTCTTAGAGACACAGTAAATCATCGGTATCAAAGCAATTATTTTGGGCCCCAAATGACAGTTAATTTCCTGGTAGACTAGGAAATTGCACATTTCCCTGAAATTGATCTAAGTAAGCCAAGAATCTTTTCCTCATTTAACTCATATTCTTTTCAAGCCTTTATATTTTTCTTTCATATATATATTTTTCTTTTATATATTATATATATATATAAAATACTTTAAGTTCTGTGGTACATGTGCACAACGTGCAGGTATACATATGCCATATTGGTTTGCTGCACCCATTAACTCATCATTTACATTAGGTATTTTTCCTAATGCTATCCCTCCCCCAGCCCCCCACCCCAAGACAGGCCCTGGTGTGTGATGTTCCCCACCCTGTGTCCAAGTGTTCTCATTGTTCAGTTCCCACCTATGAGTGAGAACATGTGATGTTTGGTTTTCTGTCCTTGTGATACTTTGCTGAGAATGATGGTTTCCAGCTTCATCCATGTCCCTGCAAAGGACATGAACTCATCCTTTTTTATGGCTGCATAGTATTCCATGGTATATATGTGCCACATTTTCTTAATTCAGTCTATCATTGATGGACATTTGGGGTGGTTCCAAGTCTTTGCTATTGTGAATAGTGCTGCAATAAACATACGTGTCCAGTGTGTCTTTATAAGTAGCATGATTTATAATAATCCTTTGGGTATATACCCAGTAATGGGATTGCTGGGTCAAATGGTATTTCTAGTTCCAGATCCTTGAGGAATTGCCACACTGTGTTCCACAATGGTGAACTAGTTTACAGTCCCACCAACAGTGTAAAAGCATTCCTATTTCTCCACATCCTCTCCAGCACAAGCGTTTATATTTTTCAAGTTCACAAATCTTTTCCTGGTACTTGGCAAATAATGTGGTTATTGAAAGTAGATAACTTCTCTGCTATATGGTAGCCATTGTGGGATCTGGGGACTCTACAGTGGTACAAGCTGGCTTCCAGGGAATGAAATAGTGATGTGGTACCTCCCTGTGCAGGTTTCTGCGTGGCTTTTCTGCCTTGGGCTAAAGCTAGCAGCTCAGGGACCAGATGAAGCAGATTTCCTCTTCCTGGATAGACTCAACCCGTGTTAGCTGAAGCAATATTTGCAGGGCAAGAAGTCTCCTGACATGCTGGAGATGCTAGAGGTCCAGGGCTGTAGGCTGAATTGCTCATGATGGTTCCCAGTGAGGAAGCAATGCAGAGTGTGTGCACCTGCCTTCCTCCTCAGAGCTGCCACTTGGCAATTACGCCAAACATCATGGGGAATGATCACTATTGATTCAGTTTTGTCCTGTGAACTACTTTCATTCATAGATAAGACTGATAGCAAATATCAATGCATCTCTGTATTGTGGAATATTTAATAGGGCATTCTTTATTTTCCCTAATCCCTAGTTAGGTGGTTCTTAAATTTTTTTTGGATCAAGGACTGCTTTAAGAATTTGAGAAAAGCCAGGCACAGTGGTGTGCGCCTGTATCCCCAGCTACTCTGGAGGCTGAGGCAGGAGGATTGCTTGAGCCCAGGAGTTTGAGGCTGTAGTGTGCTACGATTGTGCCTGTGAATAAGAGTTGGCACTTCAGCCTGGGCAATATAGCAAGACCCCATCTGTTTAAAAAAAAAAACTGGTGAAAGCACTCTCTCCAGAAAAATGCACACACGAAATTTTGAATGTAATTCAAGGGGTTTATGACCCTCTCCACCAAAAGCTGATCTGTGAGCTGTGGATTTTAGTAAATAACCCTTGTTGTAGACTTTCCATAGTCATTTTGTTTGATAGCCAAAGAAATACTGTAATTTTTTAACCTATGGATATTTCACAGGAAATGTGTTTAATGTTCTTCTACACTGATGAAAAGTCAACACTGTATGCTTTAAATCAGCATGCCTACCTGTTGTGTTCTAGGAAATTTTTGTCAAAGCTTAAATGTTGAATAGCAATTATCTAATATTTACTTTTTCTCCCTTTTTAAAGCTTGGTAAAATGCGGCTGACAATTCCGTGTCGGGCCCTTACATGTTCTCATCTACAATGTTTTGACGCAACTCTTTACATTCAGATGAATGAGAAAAAACCAACCTGGGTTTGTCCTGTCTGTGATAAGAAGGCTCCATATGAACACCTTATTATTGATGGGTATGTTACTTTAAGTGTTTTTGGTACCTTGAAATGACCATATATTATCTGGGTTTGTTACACATCAGATTTGGGATGAAAATTCTAAGTTATATATTTGTAGGATTTTTGTGAGTCTGCAAACCAATATTTTCAAAGTAATTTATTTCAAATTAGTGTTATGAATATTTTATCTTTTTAAATTGATGTTCCCTTGTTTTGAAAATGCGTGTGTTACTGTCAGTGCCTCCTGGCATTTGTCGTTTAAAGCACTGGTGGTTTTAAGCAGGGTGTGCTTATACCTTTTCCTTTTCCTGTCATTAGTCCATCCATCCCTAGATATGCAGACCATATTGGAACAAGAATGTATGGGGAAATTTGGGTTAACTCAGGTTCATCCAAAATTGGGCTTTTCAATAGAAGTTAGCCTATTTCTGGAGATTAGATCCACCTTCAGTCATGGTCTTCTTTTTCTTTTTTGTCTTGCCCACCTATAGCATCACAAAACCAATTATTGCTTTTAACACCCCTTTGTTTTATCTATCCTACCAGACATCTTGGAATGTTCCTCTAAATTTTCTCCTATTCTGCAGCCCCCTTTTCCTCCCGCTTTTTGCCACTAAACAAAAACAAATTGTGAAAAGGAGGACATCTCCTTGATTTTTGGGGGGATAGGGGGTTAGAGACAGAGTCTTGCCATTTTGCCCAGGCTGCTCTCGAATTCCTGGGCTCAAGTGATCCTCCTGCCTTGGCCTCCCAAAGTGCTGAGATTACAGGCATGTGAGCCACCACACCCAGCCTCTACTTAATATTTCCTGTACTTTCTAGCAAAACACTTAAGGCAACTTACCTGTAGTATTTAAGAAAACATAGGAGCCTAAAGGTGGTAATATCAGAAATTAAGTATATTTAGCAATACAAGTATAACCTGGAGCTTGAAAGATGTCAGACCAGTCATGGGAAAAAAGCAAACAAACAACATGTAACTTAAATGTTTTATGTTTAGTTTTTCAGAAATGTCGGTGATCACTTACTAGTAAATCAGAATTAAATAGTAATATTTTCCAACTTTATATGTTACCTAGCTTTAGGTTCTCCCATTTCTTGTTATAAAAGCCATGTACACACATACTCTTTTAAAGAAAAATTGGAAAACACAGGAAAATAAAAAGCTTTCTTCGGTATATAATTTTCTGATTTTTGTCTTTCCATAATTGTGATTGTACACTGTTAATAATTTTTGTCCTTTGGTTTCATTTAACATTATAACCTAAGAATTTGGCCGTAATTAATTTTATGCTTTCTTTATACATGTTTTTAAATGTCTGTCACGGTATTTTATCAAAGAGATTTAACCTTTGATTACATATTTGTATATGTTTTGCTTTAGTTTATCAAATAAGACATGCTTATTGTGGGCAATTTAGAATATGCAAAAAAGTATAAAGAAGAAAAATAAATACTCATGAAGGTATCACCCAGAGGTAACTACTGTCTATATACTACTCACACAGAATTTTATTTTTGAAATGAAGCTTTCTTTTGTTGACCTTTTCTCACTTTTTGTGAACATTTTCCCATATGATTAAAAATCTTTGAAAATGTCATTTTTCATGGTCACATGATATTTTCTTACATAAATGTGACATAAATTAGGCAGCTATATTCCTAGTTAGTACTAGATTTTAAGAATAAATATAACTTAAGTTGTTCAACCTTTATTTTCATTTAAAATATATTCTAAGGATGAATTGTTTTCTTATAGCTTGTTTATGGAAATCCTAAAGTACTGTACAGACTGTGATGAAATACAATTTAAGGAGGATGGCACTTGGGCACCGATGAGATCAAAAAAGGAAGTACAGGAAGTTTCTGCCTCTTACAATGGAGTCGATGGTGAGTAGTTCTTCACAAGGAAGAGGCAGTCTCCCTACTGCTCTAAGTCTGGTTTTCAATATTAAAATCCATATATTTTTAAAAATCACTGAGCAGTTTGTGGATAGCTTAATAATTCCTATTAACTTATTGATTAAATGTTCAGAAGTAATAGAACTCCTTTGAAATTCACTTTTTTGCCAGCTTTAAAAAATTTACTGATATAAGATTTCAAAGTAATGTAATATAATTAGTCATTTGTAAACTCGTACTTTAGAAACTGTACCCTTTTTAAATTTTTAACAGATTTGATACAGAGTAGTAAAGGTTCTTTTTTCATTTATTTATTTTTTCCTGGCTTTTAGTATGTTTTTGCTGTAAAGACACTATGAGTTTTGAAAATGCTATCATCGTATTTAAGTATGTCAGATACTATACAGACAAAAATTAATATACCGTCTGTGCTCTCAAATTACTTTTCTTCTGAAGTGGACATATGACACATTTTGATTGTTTGCTCTAATTCAGTAATTTATTATTTTGAAAAATAATTTACTATTATTAAATAATAGTTTTAAACTTAGAAGAACAGAGCCACTGTTGGTTTTCTACTCTCTGGCTCCAACAATATTGTGAATCTAAACTGTAACTGATAAACTGTAGTGACACTGAGAAAAGAGAGATGTCATAGCTCTTCCCTTGCCTTGTATTTTAATCATTCCCATATAGGATGCTTGAGCTCCACATTGGAGCATCAGGTAGCGTCTCACCACCAGTCCTCAAATAAAAACAAGAAAGTAGAAGTGATTGACCTAACCATAGACAGTTCATCTGATGAAGAGGAAGAAGAGCCATCTGCCAAGAGGACCTGTCCTTCCCTATCTCCCACATCACCACTAAATAATAAAGGGTAAGTGCTGAGACATTAAAAAAAAAAAGTAATCGTGAAAATTAACTTGGCAAATAGGGATTAAAGACTTGCCAAATAAAATGATTCTTGATTGTGAAACTTAACTTAGCGATCAAAGAATAGTTTGAATTTTTCCCAGGTTTGTAATACTCTGGAGGGATTGGGGTAATGCACCAAAAGGGTACTTGGATATAGTATTCTTCATATCAAAAGATGATTCTAGTACCGTGGTTCTCAAACTGTGGTGTACGTACATCAGAATTACCTGAGAGCTTAATAAAATGCATACATTGCTCCCCCGTGTCTGAGTCAGGAGTAGAGACTAAGAAAATTTGTCTTTCTAGGCCAGGCGTCGTGTCTCATACCTGTAATCCTAGGACTTTGGGAGGCTGAGGCAGGTGGATTGTCCGAGCTCAGGAGTTTGAGACCAGCCTGGGCAACATGGTGAAACCTCATCTCTACTAAAATACAAAAATTAGCCAAGCGTGGTGGCATGCGCCTGTAATCTCAGCTACTCTGGAGGGTGAGGCAGGAGAATCGCTTGAACCCAGGAGGTGGAGGTTGCAGTGAGCCAAGATCGTGCCATTGCACTCCAGCCTGGGCAACAGAGTGAGACTCTGTCTCAAAAAAAAAAAAAAAGAAAAAGAAAAAAATTGTATTTCTAATAAGTTCCCAGGTGATCCTGCTCCTGCTCACAGGATGTAGAACATTTGTTCATACTGGAATGTATGCTATAAAATTCACCCCAAATTGAGTGTTTCAAGTGGAAAGCAGAGGAAGACCAATGATTTAAATCTGCTTCAGAATGCGAATGAGGCTGGCAGTGAATGACTTCTGTTGCAGCACACAACATTTCCCACTTTGCAGAGTTTTCTCCCATATTTTCCATTAGTCTTATATCAGTAACTGTACCTAGGTTATACTTCAGTTCATGAAACATTGTTATCTACTTTGTATAAAACACCCTCAGCTAAGCATGGATGATAATAAAATGAGTAAGTACAGTCTTAACCTTAAACAGCTTAGCACTTTCTGAGGGGTGGTAAAACAAGTAGCATACTCCAACTATACTCTCACAACAGGCTGTTAGTCCTGTAGACACATCAGGGATTCTGAGCAAGATTTCTAATTGTGCTGAAGCACAATCGTAGCACACTAATTGTAAATCTAGAAATAGATGTGTCCCTTTTTAGGTATAAAGCAGGAGAATCACATGGCCTGTTGCAACTGAACAGAAGCTAACCAGAAACTCTTCCAGCAAGCATTAGGGACTAAAGAAAGAATGTAGGAGAGAGAAGGAAGTCCATAGATGGCATTGTTACAACACCAGATCAAGAGCAGGCATTTCTGTGCCTGGAGTCAAATCATTTTCAGGTTTGACATTGTATGATGAGATTAAAGATTTCTATCAGTTTGAGACCAGCCTGGGCAACATGGTAAAACCCTGTCTCTACCAAAAAATTAGCTGGGTATGGCGCTGTGTGCCTGTTGTCCCAACTACTCGGAGGGCTGATGGGGGAGGATCACTTGAACCTGGGAGGTGGAGGTTGCAGTGAGCTAAGATCGTGCCACTGCACTCCAACCTGGGTGACAGAATGAGACCCCATCTCAAAAAAAAATAAGATTTCAATCAAACATATTTCACACATTGGTATTTTCATTCTACAGTAGTCTATCTTGGCAAACAGACAGAAACAAAGACGTTAAAAACAGTATCATTCTAAACAAAGTTAATAATTTAAGCATAAATCCTACTGTTATGAACATGACCTCTGATAAAAGCCTACCTTGATGGCTATAACCCAGCAAGCCTGACCTTGTTACTACACCAATGTATTTTATGTCTGAGTAGGAGAAAAGGAAAAGTCACATTACCTAAAGTTAGAACAAGTATCTATAGAATTTCAATTCCAAGATCTTTTATAAATATCAAACCATAGTATGACCAAATACACATTGTCATGTGATTTTTTAAGTGCCATAATCACAATTTTAAAAGATATTTCATAAACCTCTGGATATATAAATACTTTTGGGCTAAATGCATCGTAATATATATGTTTGTTCTGTTCTTTAGACTATAAATAGTAATATGTATTTATGTAAACTATGCAATAGTATTACTGACTATATATTTTTTCTTTAAAGAAAACATTTGAGTGTTTAGGAATCTAATATTTCTTCTTTGGATATTTATTTTGCTCTTTCTCCAAAAATATTTGGAGAAAATAAAATAAATAATGTTTATTATGTTTGGAAAATTACGTTAAATGCATTAAGTACTTCCTGAATTTCCCAGTGACTAATTGAACCCAGCTATAGTATTTGCAAATGCCAGACATTTCTCTCTCTATTTGCAGATAAAAACAAGAAACTTGAAAGTTTACATCCTTAGAAGGAGAATAACACCATAGTCAACACTAGTAGCCATTTTATAATAATGACTAGTTGGTAACTGGAAACCTCAGTACAGCATATTGTGTTTGTTATTGTGCAGTATAAAGGTTGAAATGCATTTCAAAACATTATCACAAATTGAAAGAAAAGCATGCAGCCAGGAATTAGAGGCAAACAGTAAATGTAAAAGATTTTGTTGTCTTTAGCCACTGAGTGCTTAATGTTCATCCAGAAATTGTCTATGCTGTTTGAGATGTTTTCAAAGACTAGCATTTTAAATCCTCTCTTATAATCTCTTAGACATTGTGAGAAGACTCAGCTAATGGTAAATGGTACTTTTTCTAGATATAAGAGGTTTAACAAAGTTTCCATTAGATGAAACATTTTTATGAGGCAGATGAGAGTGTGTTTTATGCTTCATATCCCATTCATTAAAATGTGGTAGATGGTCATAACTGGAACTCTATTCCTAGAAATCCAACCTTGTCATCTTTTGAAATGTTCTTTTTTTTTTTTTTTTTTTTTTTTTTGAGACAGAGTTTCACTCTTATCTCCCAGGCTGGAGTGCAGTGGCACCATCTTGGCTCACCACACCCTCCGCCTCCTGGGTTCAAGTGATTCTCCTGCCTCAGCCTCCCGAGTAGCTGGGATTACAGGCATGCGCCACCATGCCCGGCTAATTTTTTGTATTTTTTAGTAGAGACAGGGTTTCTCCCTGTTGGTGAGGCTGGTCTCAAACTCCCAACCTCAGGTGATCCCTGCGCCTTGGCCTCCCAAAGTGCTGGGATTACAGGTGTGAGCCACCACGCCCGGCCCTCTTTTGAAATATTCTATACCACTGAAATTGCATCCCCATGCCCCAGGTACTTTACATGAAGCATTAAAAGCAAAAGACAGCCTCTTTATTGCTTCCTTTCTCTTTATTTTCTATAACACATATACCTTCAGCCTCTTGTATTGTTCGGGTAACATATAACCCTTATGTTTCCTTCCAAGAGGGCTACTATAATTCTTTTTCTTTTCAAAATTAGCTTTGTTTTTGTTTTTGTTTTGTTTTGAGACAGGCTCTTGCTCTGTCACCCAGGCTTGAGTGCAGTGGTGCAATCACGGCTCATGCAGCCTCGACCCCCCAGGCTCAAGCAATCCTCTCACCTATCTCCCAAGTAGCTGGGACTACAGATACATGCCACCAGGCCTGGCTAAGTTTTTTAATTTTTCGTAGAGACAGGGTCTCCCTATATTGCCCAGGCTGGGCAACTTCTGGGCTGAAAGTATCCTTCTGCCTCAGCGTCCCAAAGTATGGGGATTACAGGAATGAGCCACCATGCCTGGCCCCAAAGTTAGTTAAATTATTATTTTTTCCTTCTTCTCCTTTTTCCCTTTCCCTTAATTGTTAGTAAATTTAAAAAAAAAAAAAAAGCTACTTAGCTATTTAAACTTTTCACTGTTTTTTAGAGTCCTAATTCTTGTTTTATGTTTTCTTTTTCCAGTTATACTGTTCTCTCTTTAAAAACTCTCCACTACCTATTCGTTTTGGAGTATTTCTTCTTGTTTCACTGCATTCATTAGATTCAGCAGGGCTTTTATGCAAACAATGTGCTGATAACTGTACTGGGCATTGGGTATACTAAACAATACCCAGTTTTTGCCCTCCTAAAGATTACAATCTGAGGGGCCAGCTGGTAACTCCGAACCACTCAGATTGCTTCATTCCCTCTGTCTTATTATATGTATTTTCTTTGCTAGGGCATACGTATGCTTCTTACTAGCCAGTACTCCGGTGTTGTTTTAAAAGGGTTTCCGACTTTCATTTGATGTGTAGGTATCTTTCACTCATATCCCGTTAAAGTGGCTCAACTGTACCTTTCTCTTGCATTTTGAAAGCATAGGTGATGATACTCCAAAGGCAACGTGAGGTTTGTGAATGTTGGATACCATTGCATCTGTCCACTTCTTCCCGTGGCCTCTGTTAAATGCTATTATGTATACAAATTATTTTCTCATAATTGTGTATAATCTAAATCATACATTGCTTTGCTTGGTTTTGTTCTTATTTCCAGCACTAAACCGAGGGTTCATTGTGAGATACAACCCCTTTTTTTGTTAACCTTGAGAGTTTAACTGGCTAATGAAAACTATGCCAATCTTTCCTTCTTCCAGCATTTTAAGTCTTCCACATCAAGCATCTCCAGTATCCCGCACCCCAAGCCTTCCTGCTGTAGACACAAGCTACATTAATACCTCCCTCATCCAAGACTATAGGCATCCTTTCCACATGACACCCATGCCTTACGACTTACAAGGTGAGTCACTGGTTCTTCTACATTGTCACATAGCGTTATGAATGCCTTTGATCTATATAATTCTCTTCTAGGTGAATCTAAGGAAGAACTGGAAGACTGAGCCAACAGGGCCTTGGACCCAGGGAACTGAGAGAAATAATATGCCGTTGTTATAAATACTGACCCAGTTCGTTGATTGTACTGTCATCAGTAGCCAGTGTTTTACTCCCAGTGGTAAAACTAGTGCAATAATCTTTAGTTTTTGTGAGCTCCTAAGTACTCTGCAAATTGTTTTTGAATGACTGCTAGTATGTGGGTTTGAATTTTGGTATTTATGAACATTATTTTTTTTTGCCGTGGGGAACGGAGTCTTGCTCTGTTGCCTGGGCTGGAGTGCGGTGGCATGATCTCAGCTCACTACAACCTCTGCCTCCCAGGTTCAAACAATTCTCCTGCCTCAGCTTCCCGACCGAGTAGCTGGGATTATAGGCGCCCACTACCACACCAGGCTAATGTTTTATATTTTTAGTAGAGACAGGGTTTCACTATTTTGGTCAGGCTGGTCCTGACCTCGTGGTCCTCCTGCCTCGGCCTCCCCAAGTGCTAGGATTACAGGTGTGAGCCACCACGCCCAGCCCTATGAACATTATTTATTGTACCCTGACTTTAGTTGTAATGCAACAGGCATTGTGGGTAACTATGTTGTATTATGTTTTAGATAATGGTGAGTTGAGACATTTGAAAGTTTTAGTTTTTATTCTAATGAATTTGATCCTTCTTAAAAAATTTTTTTTTAATTTTGTGGGTACATACTAGGTGTATACATTTATCTGATCCTTCTTTTTAAAAGCTGTTTGAAATGTCAGTATACTCATTTATATATTTTGAGTTCATAATAATCATTTATATTATCAAAAAGAATTGTTTTTATATATCTTTGTAGCATAATAATTTGAATATTAGTCATATAATCTAAGAACTTTTTTTTATTAAAAAAGCCATATATGCTCATTGTAGAAAATTCAACACAGAAACATAAAGTGAAAGTTTCCCTCTACCTATCCCCCAACCCCATTCCCGGGAAGTTACAGCTACTCTTTGTGTGTGTGTGTGTGTGTGTGTGTGTGTGTGTGTGTGTGTGTGTGTGATGGAGTTTTGCTCTTATTGCTCAGGCTGGAGTGCAATGGCGCGATCTTGGCTCACCGCAATCTCTGCCTCCCTGGTTCAAGCAATTCTCCTGCCTCAGCCTTCCAAGTAGCTGGGATTACAGGCATGTGCCACCACGCCTGGCTAATTTTGTATTTTTAGTAGAGACGGGGTTTCACCATGTTGGTCAGGCTGGTCTCAAACTCCCGACCTCAGGTGATTCGCCTGCCTTCGCTTCCCAAAGTGCTGGGATTACAGGCGTGAGCCACCACGGCCAGCCAGTTACAGCTGCTCTTAACGGTTAGATATCTTTCTATACCTTTTTTTCTACATGTATGAAACGCACTGTCACTATCAAGAACAACAGTGCTATGCATTTTGTAAGCCTTCGTGTTGTAATCGGTTATAATGTAGACAGTGAGTAGATGCCCAGAGTATCTGTGGTGTTGTAATATATTTATCTATAGCTGCGTGTTTTACTTTTCCCCAAGTTTAGATATCATAATGAAGCATTTAATTCATGCTTGTTTACTTGCTCTTCATCGCATTACACACTGGGTGATCTAGAAAAGAATGTTAATTGGAAGGGGCCTCCTTGCAGTGAATCCTCAGCAGCCAGGTATCAGAACTACTCCTTCTTATGTAGTAGTAGCCAGTTTTCAGGCACTCAAACCTCTTCTCCCCTCATGCCACTGCAGTCTGTCAGTTGAATCTGATAGCAAATGAGCAAATTTAAGAAAGAGAAAAATCAGTACTACAACTTACTTAACCTAACTCTTTCAACTTCAAACTTTCTCACCTGCAAAATGAGGGCAAAACTAATTACATACCTCATGAAGTGCTTGTGAGGAGTAACTTAGAGCAGATTGAAAGTTTCCTTAAGAGGAGTCCAGAGCATTTGTTAAAAGTACTATGCCCGTTTAAGGATCAGTGTTAGATCTGACAGAGTAGTAATGGCCCCAGTCCCCCAAATGGGGTCACGGAGAAGACAAATCATTGCCAAAGCTTAGTTTTCAGCCTTAGTAATCTAAAGAAAGGAGAGACGTAAAACATTTAGCTCAACTCTTCATGTTTAAATAAAATTCTGAGTGACATAGCATATAAGACTTGTATTTGTTTTTGAAGTATTGGGGCATTTGGAAGAGTTTTTCCTTTTTTTTTTAAACTGAAATAATTTTTTCTTCCACAGGATTAGATTTCTTTCCTTTCTTATCAGGAGACAATCAGGTATGTTATGAAAAATTTACTATTATTTTAATTGTACATTAAAAATACAGTCATGCGCCACATAATGACATTTTGGTCAATGACAGGCCATATATGCATTCCATAAGATTATAATGGAGCTGAAAAATCCCTACATCAGTTATAGCCATGGTAACATTGTAGCACAAGGCATTACTCACATGTTTGTGGTGTTGCTGGTGTGAACAAACCTATGCTGTCAGTCATGTAAAAGTATCACACGTATAATTATGTACAGTATAACGATAATAAACAACTATGTTACTGGTTTATGCATTTACTATATTTTTTATTGTTATTTTAGAGTGTACCTCTACTTTTTTTTTTTTTAAAGTTTGCTGTAAAACAGTGTGGGAATGTGCCATGTTATTCCAGGACAGCCTCATACATCCCAGTTTGCCACATCTCTTGATTGCATCATTTCCTCTTGTGCTTGATTAAAATCTTGTCTTGTTTTGTTCATCATGGCCCCTAAGCATACAAAATCCACAGCTAATGTTGCCAGTAAGAGGCCACATCGAGTGACTGACATGGAAAAAAATTAAGTGATTAAGGACGATGAAAGTGGAAGATCAGTGATAGTTATTGCTCACCAGTCAGGCAGTCCCATTCTACCATAGCTACAGTCTTAAAGAACAAGAACAAAGTGATAGAAGCTGTTAAAGGATCTGCTTTGTTCAAGGCAACAAGACTAACAAAAATTTGAGAAGGGCCTGTATCAGATATGGAGAAACTTGTTAGTGACCTGGATTGAAGACCAGACACAGAAACATATCCCTCTCAGCACCATAATGATCATGGCCAAAGCAAAAAGTTTGTTTGCAATGCTTAAAGAAAAGACTGGACCCAACTACAGTGTTAAATGTACTGCTAGCTCCGGGTGGTTTAAACGATTGAAGAATCGTTATTCATTATGTAATATCAAAGTGAGTGGAGAGTCTGCAAATGCAGATGTGAAGGCAACTGAAGAATTTTTGGAAACTCTAGATAAGCTGATTATGAAGGAAGATTACTTGCCAGACAGATTTTCAATATGCATGAAACCTCCCTATTCTGGAAATAAATGGCTGAAAGGACTTTCATCCATAAAGAAGCCAAGTCAATGCTAGATTTCAAGGCTTTTAAGGACAAGATAACAGTCTTGCTTGGGGCCATATTGCAGGCTACAAATTGAAACCCTTTGTGATCTGGCACAGTGAGAATTCCAGAGCCTTCAAGCATGTCAGCAAGCACACACTGCCCGTGTACTACAGGAGCAATAAGAAGTCATCAATGACCCAGCTTTTCTTCCAGGATGTCCTCCTGAATTGCTATGCCAGCAAAATGGAGAAGTACTGTTTAGAGAGTAACATACTTTTCAAGATTATGATTTTTGTTGATAATGCTCCCACACATCCTCATTTGATTGGTGATCTTCATCCCAATATCAAAGTGTTGTGTCTCCTTCCATATACCACCTCTTTGATCCAACCAATGAATCAAGGAGTTGTAGCAGTTTTTAAGGCCTATTAAAAGATCCTGAGGAGGATCTTTGCCCAGGCTATTGCTGCAACTGAAAAACACTGAGAGGACACTGATGCAATTCTGGAAGGTTTACAACAGCTATGACTGCATCAAGAACCTTGCTTGGGCATGGACTGATGTCACGAAGGAGTATATGAATGACATCTAGAAGACACTGAAGAAGTTTGTTCATGACTTCAAAGAATCTGCTAAGGACGAAGAGGTTGCAGAAATGGACAAGGCTGTGGTTGACATGGCAAACAACTTTAACCTAGATGTAGATGAGGATGACATTGAGAAGCTCCTAGAGGTGGTTCCTGAGGAATTGACTAATGAGGAGCTGTTGGAACTGGAACAGGAACACGCAGCTGAAGAAGGTGCAAGAGAAAAGGAAACTGCAGGAGACAAAAAGGAAGAACCTCCAAGAAAATTCACAGTGAAAGGTTTAGCAGAAGCTTTTGCAAACCTCAACAAGCTCCTTAAAAAATTTAAAAACATGGGCCCTGGCCGGGCGCTGTGGCTTACACCTATAATCCCAGCACTTTGGGAGGCCAAAGCGGGTAGATCATGAGGTCAGGAGTTCGAGACCAGCCTGACCAACATGGTGAAACCCCGTCTCTACTAAAATACAAAAATTAGCTGGGCGTGGTGCTGCACGCCTGTGATGGTGCTGCATGCCTGTAATCCCAGCTACTCGGGAGGCTGAGGCAGAAGAATCACTTGAACCTGGGAGGCGGAGGTTGCAGTGAGCCGAGATTGCATGCACCACTGCACTCCAACATGGGCGGCAGAGCGAGACTCCATCTCAAAAACAAAACAAACAAACAAACAAAAAAAAATGGGCCCTAACAATGAAAGGTTTTCATTAATAGAGAGGAATGTTTATGGTACATTATCTACTTACAAGCAAATCTATGATAAAAAAGAAACAAACCAAGCCAAACACCATGGACATATTTCTGAAAAGAGTGACACCTCCTTAAGAAGAGCCTCAGGCAGGTCCTTCAGTGGGTGTTCCAGAAGATTGTTGTCATAGCAAATGACAGCTCCATGCATGCTATTTTCCCTGAAGACCATGCAGTGGGACAAGCTGTGCAGGTGGAAGACAGTGACATCGATGACCCTGACCTCCCTGTGTAGGCCTAGGCTAATGTGTTGTATGTGTCTTCATTTTTAACAAAAAAGTTAAAAAGTAAAAAATATTTTAAAATGTTAAAAATAGAGACTTACAGAATAAGGATATAAAGAAGGAAATATTTTTGTTCAGCTGTGCAATGTACTTGTGTTTTAAATTGTTACAAGAGTCAAAGTTTTAAAAAATTAAAGTTTATAAAGTAAAATTAGCTAACAATTTATTATTGAAGAAAGAAAAATATTTTTAACACATTTAGTGTGGCCATAGTGTACAGTGTTTATAAAGTCTACAGTAGTGTACAATAATGTCCTAAGCCTCACATTCACTCACCATTCACTCACTGGCTCACCCAGAGCAACTTCCAGTACTGCAGGCTCCATTCATGGTAAGTGCCCTATACAGGTGTATCATTTTTTTATCTTTTATACCATATTTTTACTGTACCTTTTCTATGTTGAGATATACACATACTTAGCGTTGTGTTACAGTTGCCTACGGCATTCAGCACAGTAACATGCTGTACAGGTTTGTAGCCTGGGAGCAGTAGGCCAGACCACACAGCCTAGGTGTGTAGCAGGCTCTACTGTCTAGGTTTGTGCAAGCACACTCTGTGATGTTTGCACAACCACAAAACCGCCTAATGATGCATTTCTCAAAACACATCCGTGTCATTAAGCGACGCATGACTGTATTTAAAAGTATAATGTGTAGCCGAGAGAAAGATAAATTTCCTTGGAAAACTTAGAGTAATCATACCCATTATCATTATGGCTTTAAAATTTAAATAAAAATTCTAACTTTCAGTGGTGCCTGAGTGTATAATAAGAACAGTGTCTGTTGGTTTCCAGTACTGTTTTATAAAGAAACAGGGCAGTGAGTTATATTGACTGATAGATTTCTTGGCTAAGTATCTCCTTACTAACAAGAGCATGGACTGTCTGCCCCTCCTGCTGCTTCTGAGCATGTGCTTCTTGGGAAATAGAATTGGTAATTGCTTGCAATACAAACTAAAACAAAAAACAATAAAATTTTTATTTTGTTTTTCCTCCAGTTTCAGATACAAAAATGTCTTCTCAAGATCAATGCTCCAGTCCTTACATAAGGCCATTTGATTTTGCAAAATGTCTTAGTAAATATTTCAGAAACCCTAGATACTCAGGCTATCTTAAATTTAGGGCTGTGTTCCGCTGAGGAGAAAATATATTAATTTGGAAGTATAATTAACATTTTTGTGTCTTTTGTTTCCCCTCCCTAGCATTACAACACCTCCTTGCTTGCCGCTGCAGCAGCAGCAGTTTCAGATGATCAAGACCTCCTACACTCGTCTCGGTTTTTCCCGTATACCTCCTCACAGATGTTTCTTGATCAGTTAAGTGCAGGAGGCAGTACTTCTCTGCCAACCACCAATGGAAGCAGTAGTGGCAGTAACAGCAGCCTGGTTTCTTCCAACAGCCTAAGGGAGAGCCATAGCCACACCGTCACAAACAGGAGCAGCACGGACACGGCATCCATCTTTGGCATCATACCAGACATTATTTCATTGGACTGATTCCCAGGCCCTGCTGCTCCCATCCCCACCCCAGATCAAATGAACTTGGCAGAAAGAAGAGAACTTTGTGCTCTGTTTTACCTTACTCTGTTTAGAAAAGTATACAAGCGTGTTTTTTTTTCCTTTTTTTAGGGAAAAAATTAAAAGAAATGTACAGAGAACAAAACTATATTTTCAGTTTTACTTTTGTATATAAATCTAAGACTGCCTGTGTGATAAAACACTTGTTAAAAAAAAAAAAAGGAAAGAAAAGAAAAAAGAAAAACAAGCACCCACAAACCACCTTCAGTTCATTTTTTTCTGGATTCTGAAGATTTTTCATCATTTGTCCTATGGTTTTGGTTTTATTTGACTTCAATGGCATTATTTTATTTGCAATAACAGAAAAGGAATTGCATGTATGAAGTTTTCAATCGTGGGCTTTTCTTTGTTGTGGGGAGGGGGTTGGGGGATAGTTTGATTTCCATTTTCTGAAAACGACAGACTTGGATTCTGTTTGTGTGTGCATATTTTATCCAGCCTTAAGTTATAAAGCTCATCTGTCCCGCTGCATTCCCTGTGTATTTTCAGGACATGGCTCGTGGGTGTGTGTGTTCATTGTGTGCGTCTGTATGTATTTTTCTGTCATCACTGTTCCCTCTCCTCCCGAGTGTGCACTCAGTTAATATAATCAGTTGCTTGCTTCTTTCAAAGTGCTTTGAAGGTCTTGAACTCACGTGTGAGCATCTTTATCAACTATCCCAATTGCATGTTCTCCATCACATATTCTCTTATTTGCTCTGTACCCCCTGAGAATATGTTTTAGAGATATTGGAATAAAGCTGTCTGGGTAAGGAGTAGGCTTAGCCGACCTATGAATAATACACTTTAGTCTAGTTCTTTATTCTAAATCTGGATTGCCGGTATTGTGTATTTAAACCAAGTCTGTGAATACCTGCTTTTTTTGGCCACAGAGTAACAAGTTTTCATGTAAGATCTTCATACCAAAGTAGGAAGTAAAAATAGCTTAGAAAGCTCTGTCAGGTGTTTTGTGCAGCTGACAGAGGTAATGTTACATCACCTAAAAAAGAAAGATACACGGTCAGTTATCCTAAAAATAAATTGTTTGGAAAGTACAATGCACCACATTTTTGTAGAAGTCTACTATTTGATAAACAGTTGAAATTCAAGATGTGTTTGACCTTTAGTCATTTTCACTCTTTGGTTCTGAGTATACCTATTTTCTTAGCGTATCTACCTTGTTTATCTTTTTCTTCACCTTTTAACAAGTATGACATAGGAAAGTCATTTTTTTTTAGAATTCATGGATCAGTCTGATCTACTCTTATTCATAATGGAACATGTAAATATACTGAAAACTGTTTTTCAGGAGAGAAATATGAGTTGGAGGGAAGGAAAAGTGGTTCTACTTATGTTCCAAAATCCTCATCAGAGAAGGTATGATGTTCTCAGGTGTGGAAAATATTTTTTAGTTGATTGAGAATGCAGGTTTAACAGAAAAGATAAGGGGCATAATGACTGCTGGTTTTCCAGATTGGATTTTCCTACCGCAACTGTTAATGTTCTCAGAGTTGATGAGGACCACCTTTGTGTATACACTTGTAGTTTTAAACCTTGCATTGGTAACAAAATGATCAACTTTAATCCAGGTAGAATTCAAGATGGCTGTACTTCAGTTGTATGATAAAATTAATGGTCCTCATGACTGTGTGGCATCTAAAAATAATGTTTTTATAGCATCTCTCTGCCACTAAATTGTTGACTTGAATTTTGGGGAAAAAAAAAGTTGGTGTTGATATGTATATGTGTGTGTGTATATATGTATTTATAAACAAGTGTGTTTGAGTAACAAGTGAGTTTCATAGTCTTCCCCTACACATGTGTATTCCACACACAAATGGCTGAGTTATAGTCATAAAACAATTTTCAATAAAAAAAAAAAACCAAAACAGATTGTCAGTTAACCAGGAAACAGTTAATGTTTTTTAATGAATCTGGCATTATAGTGAGCAAATGTCGTATTAATTTAGGCTAATTTCTAATAGTACCATAATTTGTGTCTAAATTTTTACTGGGGTAGAAATTACTAAAATTGTGGGGAGTTTTTTCTGATTTTTACATTGCTTTAGGAAACATTTTTACTAATTCAGCTGTCTTAGGTAAAATGAAGAGTTTTCTTCCTGTTTTTTTATGTGTCATTGTTAGTGGTCTCAGAATTCTGATCAGTAACTTTGTGTATGATGCTGAATTACAAACCGTTTGAATGATCCAGTTGAAAACGTATCCCTCTACTTTCTTCAGTTGTAGAAAAGGTTAATTTCCCTCAGTGTCCCACATTATACCAACCTAAGAGAAGAACAGGTAATAGGGAGAAACAAACATACGGTGGTTTCAGTGGTTTTGGTCATGTGTCCACAGGAGAAACTAACCATTCAGTTGTCTTAATTTTAGTTCATTCCACCCTGTGAGGAGTTTGTTTCCATCAGTTGTTGACTTTCCAAAATGTTGCATTAAGTAATAGTTGTCACTCTGTTGGTCTCATGGTCAATATCAATCACACTTTCATGATCTCTACTAATTATTAGTAGAGTCCTGTACTATGTCTATAACTACTAAGTTTAAAGAAAAGCACATAGTCACTTCATCTCTTTTTTTCTTAGCCTACGCTCACTCCCCAACCCATCCCAACATTGACATGCTATCTATGGACAAATAGCAGTTCTCAGAATCTAGTCAAGTTGCCATCATCCCCCTTGCCTTGGCCGTTCATAGTAGGTATGCATATGTTTGTTTCTGTACAGTACTGTGTGTGTGTGTGTATATATATATACATCTGTATGCACACATCTTTGATAAAATAGCTATTTGACTAGCAGGGTTAAAGTGGCTTTTAATTACTTCGTGAGTGTTATTGGATACATCTTAAAAAAAAAATCTGAACCAGAACCATGCCATACTTGGTTGACTATTTTGAGCATTAAAATTGCTTTACTAATTATTTAGACATTATCACAATTCTGTATCTTTACTGACTTAGGAAAGATTCACGTAAGCTCTGAAAAATCTGATTCTTTGGCAGATTTTCCTTTGAGTCAAGTGTCTGAAATGGAATGAAAATATATCCTAACTCTAAATTAATGTGGAAAGAGCATTTTTTAAAACAATTTCAATTTTAAACACATAAAACTTTCAAGATCTTCAGGACTTTTTAAAGCACATTTGAAATTATTTTAGTAAGAATTTTGTTTTATCAATATATGTTGAATTCTGTTTTTTAATTAAATACAAAGCTTAGATTTCAGAAAGAGAGGGAAAATAGCTGGTGGTCCCAGAGTGTGCTGCTGTTAATTGTTTAACAAAGGGGAAAATGTACATAAACAGATAAAGTTACCATAAATTCCATGAACTTAAATCTGTGATTCATTGCCTTAAAACTTTCTCTCTTAGAATTTCCATACCGCATGCCAAACCAGTAAAATGGCTTTTAAAAATGTATAGTAGACAATGTCAGTTTGTATAAAAGTACCAAGTGAAAATATTTATTACATGCATTGGAAAAAAATTGTTTACCTATTGAATGTTACCTGTTTATGTAGAGCTCTTTAGATGTAATAAAAGAAAAGCCTTCAGTTAATTTGTCTTCTGTAAAATAACACTGCTGGATGTTCAAGGCGACAATCCCTATGAGACAAGTGATAATGGTTTGTGCTTCCAAAGCACCTTTCATCCAGAGATTTCAAAGCATGACAAGTAACTAACTAATTTTCTTGCAGCATGCTTTGAGGTAAGTAATGAATATATAGCCATCATTTCCCTTTCTTGTTGAAATATGGCTAACTCTTTAATAAATCACAGCATCTGTTTAGTATCTGCAGTTTGAATGCTAAGAGCACCGTGGCCTTCTTGTAAACAACACTAGGTGCTAGAGAAACCAGCTGGAATTTCAGGAATGAGCTTGAAACCAGGACCAGGAGTAAGGTAACAGCCCTTCCTCGGGTAGAGGTTTGAATCAAACACTTAATAGGATCTTAGACTCTGGACCACTGAATCCCTTAATGAGCAGGGAGTCCGTGAAGAGGAGCCCCAGGTTCTAATGACCATTCCACACCAACTGTGTGTTTTTGGCAAGTTATATTTCAGATTCCTGTTAGGCAAATGAGATTCATAAAACTTGCTTTAAAACCATACTGGGACTACTCAGTGATAAATATAGACATAGAAAAGCTTTGACGGAAAGTACCCTCATTTATTATATCCAGAACTTGCTCTTCCTGTGCCATCTAAATCATTGGTATCTATCTCCCATCTAATCTTTGGTATTCCAGGTTGGCTGTGCAGGATTTACTTCCTAATGTCCATGACTGGAGCTCAAAAGAACTGTGGGCCTAGGACCTTTGAGCTTTGCCTGAAAGTGACAGCAGTTCTCTCGGCGGGGCCAGCATCTAACCGGCCCTCTGGTGGATTTACCATGAAGGTAATGAAGTTTAAGCACCAGGACCCTTCACTTGTTCTGGTCCTAGGAGCAGCCCCGGAAATTCTGCATTTCTGTTTTTGTATTCTTAAGGCAGCCAAATCTTGTAAACCTCAGACCCCACAAAACATCTGCTCCTACACTGTGCGGACCTGGGCTTCCCAGCCAGATGGTCACAACTTCACCTAGTTGGCATTTGGGCCATTTATTTACCCTCACCCCCACAAAACTCTTTGGCTCCTAGGAATTCCTACTCTCCTTGCAGTTATGCTTGGGGAAATGAGAGTCTCCTTCCTCAGGGCCTTGTTTGGGTCTGAAGCCACACAGCATCGTTGAGACAGTTGCACTAACACTACAACTCTTGTTCCCTGCAGTTTTCCCTGTGCCCGGTGCCTTGTGAAAGATTTGTGTCTTGTACATCCTCCCAAAAGACACATCCCATTTGATTTGGTTTTCTTCTACTTTAGCCACTGTGGTACTACTAGACAAAGCCACAGCCCAGAGAACCCACTTTTGATACATACATGGATGCAAATCTTTGTACTTGAAGCCCTGCACCCCTACCTGTGTTGGTGTGGTACTCCAGCCCTTTTAGGACTGTGCTGGCACTATGAATGATCCAGATTTGACAAGTGTATGGCACCTCTGAATCTCTGGCAGCACCAACCTGGCACCTTCTAGCTGTGTAACTCACTCAAAGCCACTCCAGCTGGATGGACTCCCAGAAAGCCTAGTGCTCCTACTACTGTTTTCCAGGACTATTGTACCCTGGCCATTGCTGATTACATCCCCTTATTTCTCTCCGTAAGTCCTGGGGAAGTGGCTTAAGGCTATGACCAGTGTGGGCCACTTGAGCAGACCATCCCGGAACCTCTCTGCCTGTTAACAGAGCCCAGGGAACAGCTCAGAATTCTCACAGCATTGGAAGCCCCCTTCTTGAGCTCTGCAAAGCCAGTGAATTTAGCAGCTCACATCTGGTTTCCTTTGGTGTGGGGTGTAAAGTAGATCACTCTTCCTGCTCTCAGCTGATGCTGCCTCATTGTAGCATGTGTTTTCACTCTACACTCTGTGTTTATGAATGATAGCCTGAGCTATGTCACTATATCTGTTGAGATGGAAATGAGAATTTGTAAATGGGCCTCTGGCACTGCAAGAATTGTTGTCATAAGTGTTACAGCTTTCTGTTCGTTGCTGCTTCTCAGCTAGCACTGGCTTCATCTTGGAAAATCTTGGAAATATGGAAGATGGTTCTAGCCCCCAAATACAGAGTAAGTCTCTTGGTAGATTGCCCTTAAGTCATCAGCTCAATCCTTCCTCAACAGGCTCCATGAGGTAAGAAGTGGGAATCCAGCTTGTGTGGGGGGGCTTTGAGGAGTGAAATGATTTGCCCAAAGTCACAGTGGGAAGCAGCAGAGCCAGGACTGGAACCCAGGCCAGACTCCAAACCGCAGGCTCCTTCCATGCTTGAAAGGGCCGGACTCACGGTAGTTAATAAAATCAATACAAATCTTTTATTAAAGATCTACTCATACCATGGCTGAAATCATCTATTACTGTTGCTAGTTAGCCTCTCTTCTATAGTTGGGTAATGTTGTCTTGCCACTGTGTTTGCCATCTCTCCCAAGTGAAAAGAACACATTTTAAAAAAAAATTAATCGCTCCAAGTTTTCAGGCCCAGGGGAGGCTCTCGCATTCTCCTCCTTCAATAGTCCCGTCCAGGAAGGGTGATCTTGTGGATAAATTCATCATACTTCACTTTGCCATTGGGTTCAATATCTGCTTCCCTGAAGAGATCATCCACTGCAATAAATCACATTTAATTTTTCAGTTTGGCTTTAGTGTTCCATTATAAAACAGTGAGTTTTTTGGGAACTGGAGCTCCCCTAAGGTCTTGCCTGAGCATGCAGTTGACTATTCCTATAGACCAGGAAGTAAACCAGTGAACAGAAAGGGACAACCCATCCCTGCACTCCTGAGACCCTTATTCCATTTTGAGCTAATCGGGCTTTCTGCAGGGGCAGGGAGTAGGGAGGTGTACTGGTAAGGATTCAGTCACTGATGCCACCGTGTGCTTTTTTTTTTTTTTTTTTAAACAGTTTCGCTCTTGTTGCCCAGGCTGGAGTGCAGTGGCACAATCTCAGTTCACTGCAACCTCTGCCTCCCAGGTTCAAGCGATTCTCCTGCCTCAGGCTCCCGAGTAGCTGAGCTTACAGGCAAGTGCCACCATGCCCGGCTAATTTTTGTATTTTTAGTAGAGACGGGGTTTCACCATGTTGGCCAGGCTGGTCTTGAACTCCTGACCTCAGGTGATCCACCCGCCTCAGCCTCCCAAAGTGCTGGGATTACAGGCGTGAGCCACTGTGCCTGGCCCACCCTGTGCTTTTATTTTTATTTTTTCATGAAAATATGACCCCTGTGCCCGTATTTCTAGAATCCTTTGGCCTGGAGTTTTTACCTTCCGCAGCTCAGCCTGCAAACAGAGCGAACATCCTCCACAGTCCCAGGCTTCGGCCTGCTCCTCACTTGCCTGCCTTCTCCCCTAAGCCGGTGCTCCTCACCACCTCTGCCCCCACCCCAAGAGAGGACTTAGTGACAAGCACTGTCTGCTACCATCACCTCTAAAAAAAAAAAAAAAAAATGTTTGGGGGATGGGGTTTATATGAGAGAAAAATAAATCCAACTCTGTTGAGAGCTCACAGCATACAAAACAAAACTGCCATTGTTCTCCATCACTCCAAAAAAAAAAAAAAAATCACTTCATTTGCTTGTTTCTTCTGGTTCTGGATTCCTGGGATAAAATAATAGCTTGTCCCAGGCGTTGGCAAGAGCCATTTCAGCTTGTATTCTCCACAATGGCCTCTTGGGGCCAACCTACCATGGCTCTTTAGCCTGTCCTCATCTCACTGCCCTGTGTCAACTTCCCAGGCCTGGACACCTTCCACACACACACCTCCGGTCAGTTAGAAAATATCCTGTGATTCTCTGCTTAACTATCCTTCTCGAAAGTATAATCACCATGCCTTGGCCTAAGCTGATAGTAGTTCTGAGTATTTATTGGGAGAATGTTGAGGACAGTATAATTCATCTCATTTTGTGGAGAAGTTTCCACAATCAGCCAGGTGGCTAAAACCATCCTGGGGGATAGGCCAACATCAGCTCCAGGGCCAGTCACTGCAGCCTCTTCCCATCTGGGCGAGGGACAGCACTTAGCCAGGTGCCAAGTCTGAGGACACCTGAGTAGAACAGCCTTTCACTCCATCTCACTTCAGAGACCCATAGAAAGCCAAAGTGCTAAAGTCAGCCCATCCCAGGCCTCAGGGGAAGGCTTCACCCACAGCCATTCCAAGGATGCTTTTTAAACTGAAAATTGTCTTTCTTTCGATCACCCAGAAAAAGGATTCCTGCTGCTGGTATCATTCTTCCCATCTCCAGTGGCAAGTGGGAGGGAAATCGGTGTCCCTGCTTGTCTGGAACACAGCAGTTTCTGTGAAACAGTCCTCTGCTGGTTATTAGAGATGTATGTGAGTCTGGGGCCATGGCATTGCTTAGGACAGAGATCATTAACCACAAAAAGAAGGCCCTGCTCCCTCTGCTGACTCCACCTGCTGTCTAGAGGGCCAGGCAGTGTCCTGGGGGGAGTCTGGGAGGGAAGGATAACCCATATCTTCCCTATCCATGTGAAAACAGCCACGAGAGGTGAGCCTGGAAAAGCTGGGTATGGAGACCCAGCCTGGTGCTGGGCGATTATTTATTTATTTATGGAGATAAAGTCTCATTCTGTCACCCAAGCTGGAGTGTAGTGGCGCAAGCTCGGCTCACTGCAACCTCCGCCTCCCGGATTCAAGCGATTCTCCTGCCTCAGCCTCCCGAGTAGCTGGGGCTACAGGCGCCTGCCACCACGCCTGGCTAATTTTTGTATGTCAGGCAATTTTTAAACTCTGCAGCAATTTTTAAACTCTCTGCACTGTGCCTTAATGGCGGTAGCTAAAATCTGAGCAGAGTGATTTGTAGAGTGGTAGCTCAGAGGGACCTGAGGGGTCACCTACTGTACCCTCATTTCCAGCAAGGAAAGCGAGGTGGGAGAAAGGTTAGGAGACTTGCCTGAGGTCTCCCGGCACCCAGGATTCAAACCACAACCTCAAACCCCTCCTCCAGTGGTTTACTGTGATTTAACCAGAGACGGAAAGTCCGTCATATTGAAGCCTCTTTCCAGCACCCACTTGTGGCCAAGCCCAGCTCTCCTGTCCAAACCACAGGCAAGCAGGGCAGCCTACCTAGAAACCCCAGGCTCTAAGGTCGGGGTCCCTGGCCTCGGGCAGAGGCAGAGCTGGCTGGCTGGCTGCTGCGAACATGGCAGGGCTAGGCAGGAGGGTCCGCAGGCTGGAAGAACAAAGGCTGTAAATGGCCTGGCGTGGGGATCCCCTTGACAGTGTACAAAGGGCCTTCCTAGAAGACCCCAGGCCTCGTCCTGCTCTGAGGCAGGACAGCCTGCTAGGCTGCAGGAAGGTGCAAGGCAAAGACCCCTTCTCATGGGGCTCTGGAACCAGGAACCCTGCCTGTCTCGGCAGTTCTCCAACTGTCCTGGCAAAGTTCCCTGTGGAGCCCCTTTCTGGAAGAGCTTAGAGCAGCCTGAGTTGGAAAGGGAGCAAAGCAGCACCTCAATTCGGAAACTCGACCTCAGCAGCAACTGCAGAGACTGCTGTGATGGGAAGAAGGGCAGGGATGTCTAGACCTGCCTTCACTCCTGCGCCGCTGCTTGGGAGCCGCTCACTCCCCCTGCTTCTTTATCAGTAGAAGCAGGCATTTGTGCTCCCAGGGGTGTCATGCACTAGATGAAGCCCCACAGTGAGAGCTTGAACATAGGGGGAGACCAGACTGCACGCTCCAGCTGCTCTGCCCTGTGGGTTCCGAGCTGGGTTTCCCCTAGGCTGTCCCTTCACCCTGGCAGACTTCTCCCTGCGCCCTTCCAGCCCCTCTGGTTCTTCCCCACACCTAGTGTGGCATCTACTCACAGTCTCCTGCGCGCGCATCAACAGAGGTGGTCTGTACCACCCTGGTGGCATCAGCTAGGCTTTGGTGCCCTCCTTCCAACTCCCTAACCCCCTCCGACTGTTGGGAGACAGGACCCAGGCTGTTACCTTCCTTGTGGGTGAGCTTCTCCCCCAGACTCATGAGTTTTGACCGCAGGTCGGACGCCATGATGTAACCTTTCTTCTCCTTGTCCGCCATCAACATGGCTAGAAGAATTTCTTTCTTTGGGTCTTCTTGTTTTATTTGCATGTGCATAATGGTCAGAAAAGTGGAGAAATCCAGCTCTCCATTTCCATCTAGGAAACCCGCAAACACAGCAGAGTGAGCAGAGGGAAAAAGACTCCTAGGAAGCCAGCTGGCCTCCTGCTGGACCTACACAGCCGGTTCAAGGTCAACTGAGCAGGGAACGCCAGGATGTGGCAGTGGTCACAGTGAAGAGGATGCATCCCCTCCCACCGAGTTCCCACGACGGGTCCCTCACTGGACTGGACATTCTTCATTTCAGCAACGTCCTCAGTGACGATGCTTATCATCACCCCAAAGCTCAAGAAAGTGGGTTCCCATCCACAGATGGAGGACTGGGCTCCTCTGCTCCCTTCTAGCGCTTCCCTCCTGCCCTGAACTGGAGGGAAACAGGTCCATGTGTGCATTCCACCTTTGACAGCCACCACAATACATCTACCAGGATGGATCAGCACCCCCACCTGGGGCCTCAAGCCTCAGTCCCAGGCTGGGCTGCTCATCTGCCTTCCCCTCACTGCAGTCTCCATCCCAGCCCCTCCTCCACGGGCCCTGGCTGGGATGTAACTGCAGGAAATCAAAACTTCCCCGGACTACAACTTCCTGTTTGGAGGGGACAGAAATCAAGGAAACCACCACCCCTTTGGAGCTGGACATGGGGGATCTCAGGTATCAGACCACTGAGCAACCCACCGCCAGGCTGCAGGCCTTCGGAGGCCCACCTGGGCCCGGCGTGGCCTGCCCCAGGGCGGGCTCCCAGCGCAACTGCAGGCATCCTCTAGTGGGGCCTCTGGTAACCCTAGCAGATGGTGGTGACCCCCCTGAGATGAGGAAGCTGGTGACCTGAGACTGAGCAGCAGCCTATGGGCTCCAGGTCAAGTGCTATTCCCAGCGGACGCCCTTCCCCTGCGCCAGTCCCTCCTTCCTGAGTGTCCAGCCCCCAATGCAAACAGCAACCCCAGGCTCTGAAACTACTTTTTTTCTTAGAAAAAACAAAACAAAACATAAAACTTGTTTCTGATTATGAAAAGCTGTATATGTTCTCATTGTTGAAAATACAGGAAACAACAATAAAAGGAATAAAAATCACCCATAATCCCATTACCAGAGAGAACCACTTGGTAACATCTTGGATGGGTTTTCTTTCAGCATTTTTTTTCTAGCAATAGTTTTTCTAAAAACTGTTGCATAGTTTTTAGGTCAGTCTTTGATATCAGAAGAATTGGGTACTAATCCTGATGCTATCATTGGCTCAAGAACTTAATGGCTGTAAACCTTGATCTTTGCTTGTAAAATGGAGTTAGGAGAAAGCTGGGCGCAGTGGCTCAGGCCTCTAACCCCAGCACTTTGGGAGGCCGAGGCAGGCAGATCACCTGAGGTCAGGAGTTCGAGACCAGCCTGGCCAACATGGCAAAACCCCATCTCTACTAAAAATGCAAAAATTAGCTAGGCGTGGTGGCAGGCACCTGTAATCCCAGCTACTTGGGAGGCTGAGGCAGGAGAATCACTTGAACCTGGGAGGCAGAGGTTGCAGTGAGCCGAGATCTCACCACTGCACTTCAGCTTCTCGGTGACAGAGCAAGACTCTGTCACCCCTCAAAAAAAAAAAAAAGTTAAGAGAATGCCTACTTCATAGGGTTTTTGGAGCTAAGCACATGACAAATACTCAACAAAGGGAAATGTTTCTATAAAACAACATGGGATCGCTGTCAGCGTGATTTTTCTCTGGGTTTGATAAGTCTGTTGGAACACCTAGATCCCGAGGTCTGTGAGATGGGGTATCACTGGTTGCTATGAGGATTCCAGGAAGCCCAAGTGAGGTACGGCACTCCTGGTCTGGGGCTGCCACAGCTGGGTCCCCAGGAGGCCTCCCTGCCACCTGCCCCTCAAACTGCTGAGCTTTTCACACCTCTGCTGTCTGCACCCACCTGCTGGGCCCCTCCCCTCTCCCCGTTGTTCCCACCACCACTCACCTATCCCGTGGGTCTGCAGGTGCCGCTGCACCTCCCCTGGCGTCGGGCTGGCCCCCAGGCACCTCATGGCCACCATGAGGTCGGTGGCTTTTATCTTCCCCCTCTGCTGCTTGTCATACAGGGAGAAGCATTCCTTGTACTCTGCACACGGCCCAGAGGGAGGGTCAGCAGCGTCTGGTCACTCTCCGCCCATGCCGCCCTCCCCATCCTTAGTCTCTTCTCCCTCTTTTCCCCTTCCTTTTGCCTACTCCCTCCATCCCTCTCTCTCCTCCCAAGGGTGCTAGATACAGCAAATGAAAATACAAGACTGCCAAGTTAAACTGAATTCAGATAAACACTGAATATACTTTTATTGTATGCCCCAAATTTTGCATAGGACATATACTTCTATTGGAAAAGTATTTGTTGTTTGTCTGAAATTCTAATTTAACTGGGTGTCCTGTATTTTATCTGGCTCCCCTTCCCTTTCTCCCTACTCCCTCCCTTCCTTCTCCCTCCCCCTCCCTGCCAACCCACAGGACTGGAACTCCCTGGACAGTGCCCCTCCAGGGCCCACAGGGGAGAGCAGGAACCCACAGCAAGGTGTCCAGACCCCCAGGGGACCTCTGCAAACACAACTTTTCTGGACAATGGGAATAATAAGGCCTCAGGATTACTGTGAGAGCCAGAAATCCCAGGAGGCCTGCCAGAGAGTGGCCTTCATATGATGATATTATCATCATCATCAGAGCTGGGGCATTTCTGAGCCTATTGCCCCTGCCCTGGCCTCCAGGCTGCTGAACCCTCAAGCTGTCCTTGGACTCGGGCCCTGGTCCTGTTCTTAGAGACTTCAAAGGGTCCTGCTGGGAAATTCTCCCAGGGTCTGAAGCCCTTTCTCCTTCGGTACTTGGTGGAGGTGGAAGGCAGCCGGAGCTAAGGCTCCCCTAAACCCACAGACTCCCGGCCTGACACAGCCATCCCATGGGCTCCCGGCCCTGGGAAGCCCAGGAAGGCCAGCTGGGAGTTCAGGAAAAGTCCCTGGACCGCACTGACTGAGCATCTGATTTAGGGGTAGGTGGGGCTGCCATCATGACAGGGAGATTCTCGTCCAGCCCAGACGAGGCACCCGGGCCTGTGGGTGGAGCCGTGGACACACAGTGGCCTGGCGCTGGCCCTCCCAGGCTGGGGCTCAGGGCTCTGTTCTCTCTCCTGCTTCTCACACCACCCAGGTAGGTCCTTAGAGGCCTGGACACTAATAGCCCCTTAGCTGATGACAGCAACAATGACAATTCACGTTGCTGAGCACTCCACCCCCAGGCCCTCGCTTCATCCCCGCAACCCTGTGATGCGCCCCCTCATATTCCCATGTGCGGACAGGACATTGAGGGCTGGAACACTGAGAGCCTGGCTGTGGGCAACTCTGCCCACCAGGCCACACTGCCTTCGGTTCCAGGGCAGACACCACTGAGTGCAGCAGGGTGAGGGAGAGGATGCAGAAGGAGCCCCCCAAATCCCCAGCCCAGACCAGGGGTCCCTTCATATTCCCTAATGAAGGCACTCAGGCCTCCCTGGTAGGATTTCAGGGGGGTCACTAAAGACAGGCAGATTGCCACGTACCGTTTAGAGACAAATTCGTGGCCTTTGTGGAGAGACTGAGAGGAAACCCCCAGCCCCGCACAACTGCCCTTTCAGAACATTCCAGAGCCTGAGCTTCCGAAGGGGCAAACCAAAGTCAGGACCAGGTGGCAGGGGCCGAAAAGGCCCAGGGGAAGCAGGGCCAGAGCCTGGCCTAAGACCCCAGCTTTGGTTCCCATAAAACCCAATTGCCTGCAAGAGGGCTCAGTGCCAGAGGGGACAATGCCATCACCTCACGTCAGGGGGACAGAGAGAGGGCTGCCCCAATCACAGAGCTTAACCTTAGCACTACAGGGGGTACCCCTGGGGACCTCTCATGGCCACCCTCACCTTGTCTTTCTGTCTGGGTTTGCCCTTGGGTGAGGGTGGGCCCAAGGCCCACTGCTCTCCCTGCCTGACCTGTGCTGGAAGGTGCTCATCACACCCTTGGGGTCCAGAATCAGCCTGGATCTGCAGATGGGGGCACTTCACTACTCCCCGACAAGCCCTGTCAGTCACTGGGGGCCTGTGGTCCTTGCCAGCAGCAGGGCCAGGGCTCAAATAGAGGCCCACCTCCTCACAAACCTTCAAATCAGATACGTGCTGTCTCCCTGCCTCAGACGCCTTTAAAGACCTGGAAGGCCACATCTGAACTTTGCATTCCTGCACTGGAACAAGACAACAGGGTGCTGGAGACCCAGCTGGGCTTCCCGCTGGCCCCTTCCTCCACCATCTCTTCACTCTCCCTCCTCACCTCCTGGCTCTCCTTCCTGCTTTTTCTCCTGCCAGGTCGGCCCTCTAACATACTAGCACATATATTTCACCACGTTCCCTCCCTCGATGGTGACCCCCCGTGAGGAAGGGATTTTCGTCTTTGAGTTCACTGTTGTATGTAGCTCTAGTGCCTGGAACGGGGCTGGCACAAAGAAGGGACACAAACATTTGTTGAATGAAAGGATTAATTGGGTTAAATGAATTGGATTAAAAATCCCCTTTAAGTCTTCTCTTTGAAAATGCAAATCCCCCAGGACAAGAAAGAGACCTGTGCAAGGCCTAGGATAACACCAGCTGTGCTGGATGTTTAACCACCAGCTCTGATCATAAATGTACTTGTGTCCTCTGCACTGTACAAACATAAAGGATGTGTAGCACACAATTTACAAATAATACAGAAATGTACACTATTCTTTATTATAAATTCCATCTAGGGCTGGGTGCAGTGGCTCACGCCTGTAATCCCAGCACTTTGGGAGGGCGAGACAGGAGTATCGCTTGGGCCCAGGAGTTCGAGACCAGCCCGGACAATATAGTAAGACCTCATGTCTACAAAATATTTACCAATGTTTTGTGTGTGGTGGTGCATGCCTGTAGTCCCAGCTACTCAGAAGACAGAGGTGGGAGAATCCCTTGAAGTCTGGGTGGTGAAGGTTGAAATGAGCGGAGATCATGCCATTGCACAGAGCAAGACTCTGCCTCAAATAAATAAATTCCATCTAGCCACTTGATTACCACAAGTGAGTTTTGCCAACTTTTTTTTTTTTTTTTTTTTTTTGAGAGAGTTTTGCTCTTGTTGCCCAGGCTAGAGTGCAATGGCACAATTTCAGCTCACTGCAGCCTCCACCTCCCAGGTTCAAGTGATTCTCCTGCCTCAGCCTCCCAAGAAGCTGGGATTATAGGCATGTGCCACCATGACCGGCTTTTTTTTTTTTTTTTTTTTGAGACAGAGTCTCGCTCTTGTCGCCCAGGCTGGAGTGTAGTGGCTCAATCTCGGTTCACTGCAACCTCCGCCTCCTGGGTTCAAGTGATTCTCCTGCCTCAGCCTCCTGAGTAGCTGGAATTACAGGTGCCTGCCACCACACCAGGCTAATTTTTGTACTTTTAGTAGAGATAGGGTTTCACCATGTTGGCCGGGCTGGTCTCAAACTCCTGACCTCAGGTGATCTGCCTCCCTCAGTCTCTCAAAGTGCTGGGATTACAGGCATGAGCCACTGCACCTAGCCAGTTTTGTATTTTTAGTAGAGATGGGGTTTCACCATGTTGGCCAGGCTGGTTTCAAACCCCTGACAACAGGTGATCCACCTGCCTCGGCCTCCCAAAGTGCTGGGATTACAGACGTGAGCCACTGCACTCGGCCCAAGTTTTGCCAACTCTTATATCCATTGCCAACCTATAGTTTCGATTCAACCATGATTTGACAAATGAAGCTGCGCGCCAATGAGTGCGATTCTTTTTCGAATGAATGAATGGTCATTAAACCTGATGTGATCTACTGTTAAACTATTTCTCACCCTTTTACCAAATACATTCATTAAATTGAAACTTCTTTCAAATCTCCATCTCCACTGATCACAATAGGGCTGTCTTTTTAACTTTTTGTACAGATAGATGTAGGGATTGAAACACTTTTGATCCTGTATTATTTAATAATGGCTGGCTTTAACATCCTGCTTGCAAAATTCCTAAAACTATGGCTCTTGCTAGCTGTAGTGAGCCAGCCCCAGCCCACATGTGGGTGACACCTGGCTGTGCCTGGCCCAGCGTCCAGCATGTAACTGACATCATTCCCCTCTGTCCGTGGCTCGCAGCAGCCTGGTAAGGTGGCATATCCTACTTCATAGGTGAGAAAACCGAGGCTCAAGGGTGATTAGGCTTCAGGTCTGCTGCCCCCAAAGCCCCTGTTCTTCCCACTTCGCTAGGCCACCCCGTCCAGTCTTTCACACACTCATTAAACACTGGTGGCCACTTTCTTGGTGTCAGATACTGGGATACAAAGAGAATTTACCTTCTTCCCTTCTGGGAGCTTTGGCTATCCCAGGAGGGAGGGTCAGTGAGCCTCAAAACCAGGCATGGGTGGGAGGATGCTGAGGCTGAAGGCTGGACTCCAGCCCTCAGTCCACCATTCATTATCACCGTTAGACCTGGACAAGAGGGCGCTGCCCCGGGCCCTGTGTTTTAAAAGTCCCTGCTCCTGCCCTGGCCCTCCTCTTGGGATAAAGAGTTCCAGGGTTCTACGTGGAGGTGCCCACCTGGAGCTCACAATTCCTGCCCCTCTAGACCAAGCTCGGAATACCCAGAACTGTGCAACTCCTGCCCAGGTAACCCTAACCCCACTTGGCTGGGCTCTCAGGACCCTACCCTGGATCACAAGGGCCCGAGGTGCCTGTAATTTTATCTCCAGTGGTCAGCAAAGGACTCACTGAGAAGGCGATGTTTCAGCAAAGACCTGGAGGAATGGGACGCCTCGGGGGACTCTCAGGCCCATTGACGTCCACTGTTGAGACAGGTTTCAGGGTCACAACCTCAAGCAGCAGCTGGCTGTGCCTCCTGGGCCTCTCCTGCCAGGTGCAGGGGGGCTGCAACCATGAGGCTCCCCTGGCTCAGGTCTGGGCCCCCAAGTTCTTTGTAACCCAACTCTTTGCTCTTGGCCTTCTGGAAATAGAACCCTGCACGGTGTGAAACTGAAGCCTGGTCGAGGGCTGGCAGAGTAGGGGACCCAGGGAATAAAGTGCTCACGCCCAAACCAGTCTTGATGCCAGGGCAAAGGGGGCTCAGTGGACCCTCCATTTTACAGATAGGGAGACTGAGGCGCAGACAGTAGACGCATCCTGCCAGAGAGTGCAGACCTGGCCTCTGTTCTGTCTCAATTACAAAGCCCCTCCTCTTTCCCTGCTGCCAGCCATAACTTTAATGGTCTCTCTCTCCATCCCCAGTCCCCTCAGTCCCCAAATCCAACTGGTCAGGTTCTGGAGGGAAACCTAGTAAGTTCTGTCTTAGCGCCCTGGCTTGTAAGTCACACTGACAAGTATAAAGCCACATGTCTATTTTGGAGGCTTACCCCCAACCCCCACCCCGCCAACGGCAGCCTCCCTGCAGCTCTTGGCCGTGGATGGGCCCAGCTCTCCCCCAGCCACCTTCCTTCCCACCAAGAAAACATGAGCAGAGCAAATTGCCTAATGAGACCCATATTTTGCTGAGTTGCTAATCAAAGAACAAACCCAACCTACCATTAATTTGGTCTTGGGAAAGAAACTTGGCCTGCAGCAGAGAAAGGAAAACAGTCAGGGGAGGGCTCCACCTGAGGTTCACGCCCCCAGCCCTGGCCAGGCCGACACAGACCCTCACACTCACCATTCTGGGGCCTCGGCTGCTACCCGTGGGCTTGCTGCTCCCAGAACCGCGCTCAGTTCCCTTTCCTCCAGCCTCAAGTCCAAAGTCTGCCAAGCTGGGTGGAGGCCCGGGTAATAAATGCTCGGCTGCCATGGAGACCGGGCCCGACGCCACCAGGGTCAGATTCCAGCTTCCTGAGCACAGCTCATGACCCGCCACCTGGGCAGGTTGGATTTTTGAGGAAATGGGGCTGCAGAAGGCTCTCCCTGGGCTCAGAGTCTCTGCCTCCAGAAGCCGAAGCAAAGGGACAAATGCCAGTGTTTCTTCCTGGGAGCCCTGGACTCCAGGAAGGGGTCTTCTCTCTCTCTCCTGGGACTCGGCGGGGATGCCATCAAGCCCCTACTAGAGTTGGGCACTTTACACCCCGGGTCGTATTGAAGGCTCCTCACACACCATCTTGTAGGAGGAAGGGAACCCTTCCAAGACGGCCCAACTCAGAGATGGGCACCGGGGCCCGCAGGCTTGGGGCTCGGTATTGCAGGGATACAAGCTTCGGTGCTCTCAGGCTGGGATTCAGTCCTCCCCATCTGCTGACTTGCTGAGTGACCGGCGAATCATTCTACCTCAGTCTGTGCCTCAGTTTCCTCACCAGCTGAATTACAGGGCAGCTGGCAAAATCAAGTGGCCAGCGCACAGCCGGTTCCCAGCCTGTGCCAGTTCAGTTCCCACCTTCTGAGGACTTTAAGGGTGGTGGAGGGGCCTGAGCCGGGTCTCCAGCCCCACCGCAGGCTCCTCGGGGGCTTGGGGTGAGGCCTCTTAGTGCCGGTTACCCTGGCCAGGAAGGCTCCCCTTTTCTTCCTTCCCTTCCTCTCTCCACCCTCAGCCCCACCCCTTCCGCAGAAGCTGCTGACTCCCAAGTCTTCAGGAGTTTGTGCTGCTCCCCTCCCCCACATAGGAGGAAATGGGGGCAGGGTGTGAGGCCTCCCCAGCTTCTTCCCCTTGAGATCCCATTTCCCTGTTTGGGGCGTGAGGCTTTTGTCCACAGCTGAGTCTATGAGGCTCTACAAGTAGGTGTGGCTGCACAGGTGTGCCCTACACAAAGGCCCCCAGCCCAGGTGCGAGTGGTTGCTGGCCAGGGGCTGCACTGCCAATAGGAAGGGGGGCATTGTGCCACTTTGCACACAGGCGCATAGACGGGAGGGGCTGCCTGTGCCCCACTCTCCCCTCCCCGCTCCTTTCCTGACCGCCTGTGTGTGGAAAGTGTGCTTTTCCCCCAAATCACATCCCCAGAATCGCTTTACACCTGTTTCTAGACCCAGAGAATTTTAGCTGGGGACTCCGACTCCTCCCTGTCAGAGTTTGAGGCTCCCCCTCCCAAACCCCGTGGCAGGGATAAGAAGAGGGAAGGCTGCCTCTGTGCAGAGGATGGAGAGAAGGACATCAAGGAAAGTCACTTGGGACTCTGGAAGCCTGAAGGCGGCCAGGCCAACACGCTCCCTCTGAATCCCCTTGCCTGTGGGAAGGGGCTCCAGAAGAGATGAGGTGCCTCCTTGGAGTTAGGCCAGTGTGTGTGCTGGGGTGCCCCGGCCAACTCCCTCCTTATGTGTGTAGGTGTCTCCAGGGGGTGACGCACAGATGGAAAACACCAGCGTGGGGCAATGGCTGCGTGAGGGTTCACGATACAGCAACTCACCATGCTGCAGGGCGCACCGTGTGTGCTACACCTCAGCACGAAAGGGAGAAAAGACAAAAAACACCTCCAACACCACTTGGGGCTGTGACTGTATTTACTTCATTCTTGAATCCCGCGTCCCCGTGGCTGGGGGCTGACACATCCCTGGGCACCACTGTGACTTCCTGTGGGTCCCTTCCCTTCTGTCCCCAACTCTGTAGACCCCCCACGGGAAGGGTCCTAGGTAGGGGGAGGTTCCTACTCCCTCGAAACCCTGGGCCACTCTGTCAAGGCAAAGCCTCTGGGCCCAGCACCTTGTAAAGGCTTTGATGAGAGGAGCTCTGGCTTTTGCTCAGGGCCTTTGGCACCCCACCCCCCAGCCCCCAGGAATGCAGGCGCTCAAAGCCTGTGGCTAGGCTGCCCGAAGCGCGTGCCACAGTTCTTCTGGAGTGGGAGCAGGGGGACAGAGCTTTGGGTAGAGGAGGGTCACCTGCAAAGCTGGAATGCCAGGGGAGTGGGCGGTGCCTCCAGCTCCTGGGGGCCAGGTTGTCTCCACACCTCATGGGCCTGAGCCTGGGCGGGGGTCTGGAGTGCACATAGCCCCCAGGCAGGGAGAGGGCAGTGACAGGACAGAGCCAC
Organism: Pan troglodytes; assembly: GCF_028858775.2. NCBI lineage: Eukaryota > Metazoa > Chordata > Mammalia > Primates > Hominidae > Pan > Pan troglodytes. The sequence continues at coordinate 60,199,971 of NC_072414.2, forward strand.
TCATCTGTCCCAAAGCTGCACCCAAGGGGTGTCAGCAACCCCAACCTACTGACCTACTTTGGGACCACAGGCCCATCTAGTGCAAATGAGGCCCAGAAAGGAGAAATGCTTTGCTCAACAGCCACAGTAGGCTGACGTAACCTATGTAATGTAGGGTCAGGGTGGGCCTGAGGGATGAGCCAGGTGGTGGGTAGGTGACACACCAGGTCCCCTCCTGGCCTCTGCCCCACCCAGCCCTCTCCTGCACGGCTACCAGAAGATGTCCGGGAAGAAAAGACCAGCCCTGAGCAGGGAGTGTGGTCAGGTGCAGAGGAGGGCAGGGGCCCGGATCCTGGCCCAGAAACACTAAAACAGAATCCGATCCTGAGATGATCCAAATCAAACAGAAACTTGACGGAAATAGTAGAGTCTGAAAATGATGCACTCTGCGCACACATATACCAGACACACACACACGACACACACACACAAATCTACACACACACACACACACACACGAATCCACGCACATAAGGCACACCCCACTCATGCTCTCGGTCTCTGGTTACACACCCACACCACCCCCACTCCTGTATTCAGATGCCCTCCATGGCCCACCTCCCACCCAGCAGAGCGCCAGAGCCTGGTGCCAGGGACTCAGTGCCGACTGCTGACGTGAAGGGTGTAGAAAGCCCAGGGCTCAGGGACGTAGATGACACCCGGGTACTTCTTCCTGAGAACAGGGTCATTCCACAGCCAGGCGACCCAGAGCGCCACAAGCAAGAGGGTCAGTGCGAAGGAGGAGAAGAGGAAGAGGCCGTTGCTGTCCAGGAAGAGGCGCTTGCGCTTCTGGTGCAGGACGAGGGCCAGCATGGCGAAGAAGGTGAAGATGAAGAGGATGAAGATCTGGCCCTCGGTGACCAGGTACCTGGAAAGGCCAGGGGTGAGTGAGGCAGCTGCCATGGCAACCCCGTCCTGCCTAGCATCCCTCCCTGTGTGCGAGAGCCAGGCTGCCCTCCAGGCAGGCAGAAGAGTCCTCTGGTGCCAGGGCTCAGTGAACTACGCCACTCTAAGCCACAGCCCACGGGCAGCATATTGATTTAGCTGGTATAGTTACTGTTTTTTAAATGTTGAGTTTGTTGCCAATATTTAAATAACAGAATACCTACAAATGTATATTTCTGGCCTCTCTGGTCACATTGTTTATACTTCCACACAACAAAAACTGACTAGAGGAGAAAGCAACAAACAATTGCCACTACGACGGCAGCCACCCTTGTGGCAGGACGCCGGGGTAAGAACCAGCAGGAAGCGCTCCCCTAACGTCTTTCCCGCTCACTGTAGCTGCCACCCATTCTTTTTAATCCCCAGAGAGCATACAGATGAGCCCCAGTGGGCCATTTCAGCCACACAGGGGACAGGCCGGGGAGAGGATCTAGAGCTGGCCCAGGAAAGGAGGCCCTTTTCATTTTGAGGGAGGCCTCCCATCAGAGAAGGGTCCAGTCCTGCCCCCACCCTGTCCTTCCCATGATACCCACAATCCCAGGGGGACCTGTCTCCAGGGCAGAAGTGACAGATGAGGGCTAGGAGACTGGCTGAGGCCTAAGTCCTCTGCAATGGGAAGAAGAGAGAGCCAGAGGGAACAAAGACCCCAGGCCAGAAGCCCCTACGCCATGAAACCCCCCAGTCTGGCCTCGCCATAGTGCTTTACATTTGACAAAGCCCCTCTCTGTCCTCAGCATCCTCATCATCTGAGAGGAAGACAGGCAGGTACCATCATCCCCACTTCACAGAGGCGGAAACCGCAGCCCACTACAGGGCTTGGTGTCGGAGGTGGGTTGTACCGGCCCCAGGGCAACACTGGGGTTCTTGAGATGGGGCACAGAGCGAGAGGGGCTTGAGGATGGAGACAGACTGTGCAACCTCGCCCTCTCCTCCCACCTCCCTGCCACACCCAGGCCTGGGCTTCATGGAAACAAAGAGGCCACCACAGGGCATTGTCACAGTCCCCACTAGACACAAGAAGCACGGACCCAGAGAGGGCCAGTCTCCCCGGGGCCACACAGCAGGTCCATTGGCAAGTGTAGAATTTTGCTGCCGTGGCTCTCTCAGTGCCCCTGCCTCTGCCCCCATGCTGATGTCCACTCACCAGTAGTACAGGCCACTGGGCGCCACCAGGAGCAGGGCAGGCCCTGGCATCAAGCTCTCAGCTTTAGAGGCAGTAAAGCAGCCGCTGAAGTACATGAAGAGGATGAGGAAGAAGGGGATGTACCTGTGGCAGGAAGGCCAGTGTCTTAGAGGCCTGCTCAGCGGCCCTCTTCCCCACCACCTCCGCACCCGCTCCCATGCGGTCTCATGGAGTGCCACGTCACGGTTTACAAAACGCCTAGCCTGGGTGAGAGGCGCTCCTCTCCACCCGACCTTGCCTGTGCTGGGCGTCAAAGGTGGGACAGAAACAGAAACAGGAAGGCAAGGCATGTGTGAGTCAGAGGCCCAGAGGCGTCCACACCGCCCAGGGCACCTCACTCACTCCGTGGGGGTAAGGGGTGTCTGGGGGGTTGTCTGTCTCATGCACCGCAGACACCAGCAGCCCAGCACCACACTAGCCTGGAGACAGAGGCACCTCCCGGGCTGAGGATGGAGGTCGACATGTTAAAAAAGAGAACAGCACCTGCGGGGGCCTCTTGGTGAAGCACTGCACCCACACTCAGCACACAGCCCCACCCCCACCTCAGACACCCCACCCCAAAATACTACCCTCTCCCCTCTCCACACACCGGCTCCCTTTCTCCCACCTGTGCTGACTTTCACCGGTATACCCGCCTGCCTCTTCTCACTCACACCCCCTTCCTGCTGGGGCTCCAGCTCTCTGTTCCTAGCCCCTCCACCCTTCCCTAACCTTCTGTGGGAAGAGGCTCTGGCAAAGGCCAGGGAAAGATGGCAGGAGGCCTGTCCAGGGACCCTGGACCAGCTGAGCCAGGAGGATTGACATTGCAGGGCCCGAAACACCCTGGAAACGCCCGTGCAGGGTGCGTGTGCTGTGAGCACCAATTCAGGAGTGAGCCGGATCCAGGGCTGGCCCTCACCTCCCAGCTGCAGCCTTCGGAGCCCTCCTCCCTTTGGCCTCAGTTTCTCCTGGGTAAGATGGGAGGTTGGAACAGATGAAGGCTCCCAGCCTGGGCCCGGGATCTCCTGAGGCTGAGACCACATTTCTGAGGTCTCCCCAGACTGAGGGACGGGGTAGGTAGGAAAAGGTGCCCCTCTGGGAGTTCTGAAGAAGGGGGAGCGCAAACAGCACGCCCCTCCTCAGCCTGATCCAGCTGGCTCCCCGCAGCTTCCTCCACTCCCAAAGAGCAGGCCCGACACGGGTGGGGGTCCCTGGCTGTGCCCCCACCCCCCGCCATCACCATCTGGGGGTTGTTTATCAGGGACGCGTCCTCCTCCCCCACCCTCAGGGCTCAGGCTTGGCGAGGAAGGACCAAAGCCGCTCGCTGCCCTCTGCTGGCCGCAGCGGGCACTGAGGGCTGGGCGGGGGTGGCAATGCTGGGGGGGATGCTGGCTGGAAGCCGGGGCCTGGAGCCTGGGACAGCAGCTGGGTCTCCCGGGCAACCTCGGGGACAACTTCACTGGAGGTTGAGCTCACAGCGCCTTTACAGGGGACGAGACTCAACACATGGAGACCTGCAGCCCAGACAGCCTTGCTCAGTGTGTCCCTGAGCCAGCGACAGAGCTAGCCGGTAGTTGGGGCCCCTGGGATAGACAGATGGGTCCATCACTCACCACATGCAGTGACCCAGGTACTCATCATAATAGTAGAGCAGCTCAAAGGAGTCGATCTGAGGGAGGCACGGGCAGGGCAGAGTCAGGGGGGATGTCGATGTCAGTCCAGGGAGGTGCTGGGGCCCCAAGCATCCCCTCTGACCATCCTTCTCCCAGTCCCAGGCCTCCCCCACTGCCTTATTCCCTACCCGGGGCCTCGCCCTCTGTTACAGGGGCCCAGGTGGGAGGCAGTCTGTGCACCACTTCCTAAGAACACTTGAGCATCCTAGCTTGGCGCAGGCGACGGTGCCCTCACCTAGCAGAATGCCTTTGGTGGAAGGATAGGTGCGGCGAGGGGTGGGGGCCATTTCTTCAGCCTCCCAGGACAGACTGTGCTCCTAGGGCTTACAGGCAGGGAGCAGGAGGTGGCCTCACCAGCGTCTCCGGCTTGAGATTCTTGATGATGGGGTTCTCACGGACTGACAGGTGGTGCTGGTAGCCACTGAAGAGCAGGCGGTGGTTGACAGAGTCGCCCACCAGGTGGATGCTGGCACCCATGATGAAGATGATGATGCTCACGTAGGTGATGGAGCGTGGCAGGGTGCGGGGGGACCGCTCGATGAGCTGGGGTTCAGAGTGGGGTTGGCAGCATGACCCCACCTCTGTCACAGCATGTGACACCCTCTGCTTCCCCCCTCACACCTGGGGTGGGATGGACGCTTCCAGCTGGAATGTCACTCCAAAAAGTGGCTGGTCCCTTTAGCAGGCCAGCCCAGCCTCCAGATCCTCCCGTGACCCCTATGAACCCAGGAGGGAATGCGGAGCAGCACCCCCCGCTGACTTTACCCAGGGAGCAAAAAGACCAGAGGGCCCAACTCCTTTCCCAAAGTCACACATGAGCTGTAGGCTGGAGGGGACAGCCCAGCCTTCAGTGCAGGAGTCCAGGCTCAGGCCCAGCCCTCCCACTGTCCCTGGCTGTGTCCCTGGGTGGCCGGCCCAGCCTGCTGAAGCCACCTTCTGATTTCTGAGTGGTCCCAGCAAACATGAAGAAAATGTCAGGGATGGGGGCAGGTGCTTCTGAAATGCCACTGTTTAACTGAAAACACACCAGAGTTCTGAGATTATACCCCTCCTACTTCTGGAGATTTGAAGTATCTTTCTTCAATACAAAAGGATGGTGACAGTAAATGGTGATACAGGCTGAGCATCCCTTATCTGAAATGTTTCAGATTTCAGATTTTGGAATATTTGCATATACACAATGAGATATCTTGGGAATGCATATGCAAGTCTAAACATGAAATTCATTTCTTTCATTTTTCTTTGAGACAGGGTCTCACTCTGTCAGTCAGGCTGGAGTATAGTGGCTCAAGAGATCCTCCCACCTCAGCCCCCAGAGTAGCTGGGACTACAGGTGTGCACCATTATGCCCAGCTAATTTTTAAATTTTTTGTAGAGATAGGGTCTCACTATGTTGCCCAGGCTGGTCTCAAACTCCTGGCCTCAAGCAATCCTCCTGTATCAGCCTCCCAAAGTATTGAGATTACAGGTGTGAGCCACCTTGCCTGGAAAAATTCATTTATATTTCCTATATACTTTACATACACAGCCTGAAGTTAATTTTATATAACATTTTAAATAATTTTGTACATGAAACAAAGTTTGTGTTAAGTACGTATGTGTAGAATTTTCTTTTTTGAGACGGAGTGTTGCTCCATCGCCCAGGCTGGAGTGCGGTGGTGGAATCTCGGCTCACTGCAACCTCTACCTCCTGGATTCAAGTGATTCTCCTGCCTCAGCCTCCCAAGTAGCTGGGACTGCGGCGCATACCACCGCACCTGGCTAACTTTTTTGTATTTTTAATGGAGATGAGGTTTCTCCATGTTGGCCAGGCTGGTCTCGAACTCCTGACCTCAAGTGATCTGCCTGCCTTGGGCTCCCAGAGTGCTGGGCTTATAGGCGTAAGCCACCATGCCAGCCCTAAGTTTTTTGTATTTTTTTCTTTTTCTTTTTTTTGAGATGAAGTCTCGCTCTCTTGCCCAGGCTGGAGTGCAATGGCGTGATCTTGGCTCACTGCAACCTCTACCTCCCGGGTTCAAGTGATTCTCCGGCCTCAGCCTCCCAAGTAGCTGGGACTACAGGTGCCTGCCAGCATGCCCGGCTACTTTTTTTTGTATTTTTAGTAGAGATGGAGTTTCACCATGTTGGCCAGGCTGGTCTCGAACTCCTGACATCAGGTGATCCGCCCGCCTCAGCCTCCCAAAGTGCTGGGATTACAGGCATGAGCCACTGCGCCTGGCCAATTTTTTCTATTTTTAATGGAGACGGGGGTTTCACCATGTTGGCCAGGCTGGTCTTGAACTCCTGACCTCAAGTGATCCACCCACCTCAGCCTCCCAAAGTGCTGGGATTACAGGCTCCAGCCACCGCGCCCGGCCGAGTTTTCTACTTATAGTATCATGCCAGTGCTTAAAAAATTTCAGACTCCTTTGGAGCATTTCAGATTTCAGATTTTTGGATTAGGGATGCTCAAGCTATAGTCGTTTTAAAGCCCTTACTTGGCAAAGTGCAAAGCCAGCAGTTCCTGCTCGTGCTCCCAGTGACATCTCAGGGCTCTCCAGGGTGGAGGATGGAGTTCAGCTGCTGCTGCTGCCTCTCCTGCCACCTGGCTTCTTCCTCTCTTCCCAGTGGGTCCTTGACCTCTCCCTGGACCTCCAGTCACTTCTGCCTCAGCCTCCCCAAATGTTTTACGGTTTCCCAAGCACAGCCTTGTCTTTAGGTCCTTCTACCTGAACACATCTCTGCTTCCCCCACTGGCACGCCAGGCTGAGGCTCAAATCAAAAGCCCTTTCTTGGGGCATATTTTCCATCCCTCCAGGCCACCGGCAGCTCCGCCTTCCCCGGGCCCCAGGCCCTGGACATGCTGCTCTGTCACAGCCTTCACCCCCCAGCAGCAGGCAGGAGCGTGCTTGAGTCAGGACACAGGGCTTAGCATCACCTTCCTGCCAGGTGTGCAAAGAATGGGGATGACAGGAAAGAGTGGGGGCCCTGGGACAGTACCTTGAGCAAGAGAAAGGGCGTGATGACGTTGTAGGCCATGTGGAAGTAGTCCCCAACACTGGGCTTGTTGAGTGGAAACCACTCGAGAGGGAATACCAGCTGCGGAGCAAATGGAAGAATGGGCTCACCTGGGCACAGCCCCACACGGGCCTCGGGCCTCAAGGGAGTCTGCCCCTAATGCCGCCCACCCCAACTCCTTTCACCCCCAACCCCATCATGTACATTTAATTCTTCCTGTGATCGCTGGACCTTCTCGGCAGCCTTGGGACAAAGGTTTATCCAGACAGGAAAGCTGAGTCCCAGAGGAGGTAACGGACTTGTCCCCAGACACAGAGCAGATGCAATTCCAGGCAAGGCCTGACCCTGTGCCCCTCACCCAGCAGATACCAAATAAATGACCCTGATGCCAGCTTGGGAGTTGGTAGGCTTCTCAGGGACTCCGTTGTGGCACCAACTTGCTGGGTGACCCTGGGCTAATACTTCCCTTCTCTGGGCCTTGGTTTCCCCATCTATAACACAAGAGAGGTGGCCCAGAGGGCCTACTTGGACCCTTCAGGTTCTGGCACTCCAAGATCAGTCTCCTGAGTGCTAGGCCCTGATGTGGAGGGACTGCTTCCAAACCAGGTTCAAAGTACACATTAGGAGACAAAGGAGAAAATAAGAATGCTCTACAAAGTAGCTTCAATTCTTCCTTCCCTATCTTCCCAGAGAGAGGAAGGCAGGCCAGGGGTAGTTCCTCCTTCTGCAATGCTCTCTCTTCTGAGCCCTGGCCTTGTCCAGGCCAGTGTGAAAACCCCTATGCAGGGTTAAAGCATTTCACAACCCCCAAACTGTACTTCTAGTATCTGTTGACTGAAAACACACATAAGGCCCACAAGTTTCAAGGAAGGATTCAGATGGTTCTCTCTTTTAACACAGAAATGCCATATTGGATAAACTAAACCTGCAGAAATAAAACTCACAGAATGCAGCAATCTCAGTCTCTCTCTCTTACTCAGCGTGCATGTGTGTATCTGCCTCTTTACCTACATCATATATATACTTGCTAAAATACTCTGATAGCAAAACATCAGAAATAGGCTGACTCTTCAATCAAACAGGACCAGTTGAATCCCTGATAGTACTTCTTACCATGGAAGGTTAAGTAGACATTAACAGAAATGACACCTTATATGTACTGACATGGAGAGAGATCTATAATATATATTTTTTTCTTTTTTCTTTTTTATTGAGATGAGGTCTCCTTATGTTGACCAGGCTGGTCACAAACTCCTGGGCTCAAGCGATCCTCCCACCTCGACCTCCCAAAGTGCTGGGATTACAGGTGCCAGGCACCAAGCACCATTAATTTTTAAATTATTTGTAAAAGCAGGGTCTTGCTATGTTGCCAGGACTGGCCTCAGGCAATCCTCCTGCCTTGGCCTCCCAAAGTGCTGGAATTACATGCCACCATGCCCACCATATGATATATTCTAAAGGAAAACAAGCAGGTTGCAAAATAAAGTATAAAGCAAAATCCCATTATGGTTAGAAGGGAAAAGGATGTATATATGTGTTTGTATAAGCAGAGAAAAGAGTGAAAGGGGTGTTCCCCAAACTCTCAGCAGTGGGACAGGAAAGGGGTAGGGAGAGTCTAACACTTCTTTATGTTACAACTGTGTTACATCTATGACATGTTACTTTTATAACTTGTAAATGTTTTTGTTTTTAACAAATTTGCAACTATTATGCATACATTTGAAAATCTCTAGCGTATACAGGAGCTTTTCAAATGTCTACTCTCCACCAAGTCCTACTTAGGGTTACAGTGGCCACAGCAGCTCTAAGCAGGATGGGGGAAGTCATTTGCCCAATAGGAGACCCTGTTATGCCAGTAGAAGCTGGGTCCTAGTGAGTGAGGGGAGCCACGAGCCCACTCCTGGCCTCATCTCTCTCTCTAGCACCAGTTTGATGGGCAGCTTCTTTGGCCCCCAGTATGTGGTCCCTTCATGCTAGAAGAAGGTTCAGAGCAGCCAGTCCAGCCAGTCTTCTTGGAGAGAGAAATGAAGCCCAGGACAGTGACTTGCCCTAGGTCACCCACAAACCCAACCAGATGTCCCAACTCTTGGCTCAATTCCTCTTATTTTTCCACATTTAAAAGGCAACCTTCAAAAAGACTGCAGGAAGGAGAACCAGCACCCACCATCACTCCCCGACAGCATTGCCGGGACAGCTTTTCTTTACGCCTATCAAGTCTTTGATCCCAGGTAGACAAGCTCGTTATTGACTTGCAATTAGTCAGTCTGCATGTCATTTAGGAACCTTTTTTCTCCTTAAATATTCCAGGTTGCTCTATAGTATCCATAATTTCTGCTTAATTGCCAGGAAACATTCTCTATAATGGACATAGCAAAACTGATTTACCCAGTCCCTAATGCTGGACACGCAAGTCACTTCTAAGGTTTGGCTATCATAAACACCACTGCAATGAACATCTTTGAGTTAGAGGAAACTGCTGTCTTCTTGCTGATTATATCCCTACTGGCAGATTCTCGGAAGGGTATTACTGGGTCAGAGGGATGAATATATTAGGATTCTGGATATTTATGTGACAGAGAATTCAACCTTGTCAGGAAGGGGCTCCAGGGCCAGAATGCCTGGGCAGATGCTGGCCTCTATGCTTGACCTCGAGCCAGTTACTTATTCTCTCTCTCCTCAAGTTTCCTCATCTATAACATTGAGATTAGCAATAGTGTTGATATGAGAATTAAATAAACTGAAACACATAAAGAGCTTAGAACAGAGTAAACATTCGATGTTAGCCACTATTCTAACTTTGCTATAATTATTATTCATTCAGTAAAAATGCATTAAACACTTATTGTGTTAGGCACTATTCTAAGTACTAATCTTGCCAAGTTGTTACTTATGAATTATTACTGCTTTCCAAAAAGGCTTTGCTTTTTGTTTGTTTTGTTTTTTGAGACAGGGTCTCACTGTGTCGCTCAGGCTGGAGTGCAGTGGTGTGATCACGGCTCACTGCAGCCTCAACTTCCCAGGCTCAGGAGATCTTCCCAGCTCAGTCCTGAGTAGCTGGGACTACAGGTGCACATCACCACACCCAGCTAATTTACAAATCTTTTATAGAGACAGGGTCTCATTATATTGCCCTGACTGATCTCAAACTCCTGGGCTCAAGTGATGTTCCTGTTTCAGCTTCCCAAAGTGCTAGGATTATAGGCATGAGCCACCATGCCCGGCTCCAAAAGGGCTTTGTTAATTTGCATGATCACTAGTATGTACAAAGTGCCAGTTTCAGCACTGGATATTGTTATTTTTACACTTGAATTTGCTGAGTGACCTTCGAAAAGTCACTTCCCGTTTATCTTCCAGTAAACTGAGAGTATAGGCCTGGATGCCTTCATATCTTTTGGCTCTATGACTGTGGCCCGTCAGGCAACTGTCAGCAAGTTGGGTGGGAGGGGTCTGGGGGCCATGAATAGTCACACTGTGCCCCCACTACCAAATAATGACTTGATACCTGGTGATATCTCACTTAATTTTCTTCACGTTCGTCTATTTATTATCTATCATCTGTCAATTATCTATCTACCTACCTACCTACCTATCTTCCATCCTCCCACTACAAGCAAGGGGCACTGGTGCCCTCCCAGCATTAATCTCGTCTGTGGAGGCCACCACTGGATACTAAAGCATGAAGTAGCCTTGGAAGGCAGGGGATGGTTTCACTGGATGGCATTAAAAATTACCCATGGCTCACAGTCATATATAATATGCAAAATCAGCCTACGCCCTTCAACTCCAGAAAAAATAATACTATCCCAAGGTAATGGGGAAGGATGGGGGAGACGGGGGTGGGGGTGCGGTGCTCCACTTCCTTTCCTATACCTCTTTGTCTGTCTTGGTGATTTGGTTCAACCTGGTTCACCTGCTTCCAGACACAGGCCAGAGGGGGTTACAGTATTACAGTATGACTGTTCAGGACCACCAGTTCCCCCATGAGAGTTGGGGCACAGTATGACTCTTCAGGCCCCCCACTTGCTGGCAGTTGCCTGATGGGCCAAGTCATAGAGCTAAGGATATGAAGGCATCCAGGCCTATTCTCTCAGTTTACTGGGAGATAAAGGAGAAGTGACTTGTCTAAGGTCACTTGGCAAATTCAAGCCACACTAAGTGTCCTCAGTGCTGGTCAGAGCCCTGTGCACCATTTCACACTCACCATGGCAATGGGACGCCCAAAGTCCAGAACCCAGTTCTGCAGTGTAAAGTAGAACCAGAGGTCGAGGTGGAAGGGAGCCGTGCGGGCAGCCTCATCAGCGCTCACAGAGCCATGCCTGGGAAGGAACCAGACGAGAGAAGTCAGCTCTTCTCTCCTCCTCCACCAAAATCTTCCCCTGAGATTAGCCACAAAGAGGTCTGGGGACTTGAGGACAGGAGGAGACACACATAATTGAGTTCTATGGATAGGGTTTTGCTGGATATACTGGGGTCTGGCCCTGCGGTCAAGGAGAAGGTGGACTTCAGCTGCCCCGACCTTAGCTTCTCTGTGATTCAGGAAGGAAACAGCTGAACAGGTGTAACTGCTGGGGTTTCTCCCCTACTGAAAGATGGAGGAAATCAAGAAAGGCAAAGGACGCAATCGTGGCTGAAAAGCATGAAACTTGATGATGGATCATGGCAGCTGACCTTAGTTGAGCACTTACTATATCCCAGGCACTACTGTTAGCTGTTTACATGTATTATCTCATTTAATCCTCACAGAAACCTTTCAAGGCTGAAATATTACCTCCATTTTAGAAACGAAAAAACTGAGGCCCAAGAGGCTCAATAACTTGCTCACGGTCACACAGCTAAGGATTTGAACCCAAATGATTGGGCTCCTGAGCTTATACTTTTAACCTCCATCCCATAGTTGGGTCCATCAGGATTGGTCTATGGGATGGGCATGTAACCAGAGCTTGGCCAATCAGAGCCCTCCAATGAAATGTGCCTTAGAGAGACTGAAATGGATAGGGCCTCCTGCTCGCTTGATTCCAGCACTGTGAGGAGGTCAGGCTGGGCTGCTGGTACTCCTCTTCTCAGCAGTCCACAGTAGAACCTGAGAAGGAGCCAGCAGAAGCAAGGTGATGTGAGAGACACAGCAGGAAGTGGAGTACTGCCTCACGATACATCTTTGGAGGCCTGTCCCTCTCACTAAACAGTTGGTCATCTGCTGTTCACAGATGCACTGAAGTTCAAGGACCAGTGCTGCCTCCTCTGGGAAGGCTTCCCTGATTAAGCTTTTCCCAAAGCCCCACCAGCCCACTGCAGGGAGCACTTCAACGCCAACCCAGTCTGGCATAATGGGGCTGGAGCTGTACTCTCCCACCTAGACCCTCGAGAACAGGGGTGACCTTTAAGGTTCTCCCAACTCACCCACCTCCCTATCAGAGTCCAAATCCTCTTTACAGAGTCCCTGCAATTACTTGCACACCTCCAGGGACAAGCAGCCAGCCACATCCTAAGAGGACTGAGGTGTGGGTTTCATCGTCTCGTTTGTGCCAAGAACAGGCGCCATGGACCACAAATCTGTATTCCTCCAGAGTTCTGAGCTCAGGCCCTAGTCCATGCTCAGCAACTACTGGCTGATTAAAACAGTCACAACGACCAGTTACTCCTTTTGTAGTGGCAAACATTAGCTTAGAGGCACTGCAAAGACTGTCTTCTGTCGATACTGCTGTTGCTTCCCTAATTTTCTGAGATCCCTTCCTGCCAATTCCAAGGATGATCCATACTGGCTGGTAGAGTACCCCAGGACAGGGAGGCAAGCTCTTGGGAGAAATCTCATTTTCTAGTGGCAGGCAAGACAGGTTGGGTAGGCCTTCCCTAGGTCAGCTAAGTCTTCCTGTCCCCTCTACTCGGTATCTTCCACCCCCTCACTGAACACCAACTATGTGCAATGCTAGGTCTTTACCTGCGCTATCTCATCTAATCCACGCATCTGCTTTACAGATGAGGATACTGAGGCTTAGAGGGATTAGGTGCTTAGCCAAAGCCACCCGTGTAGTAAAGAGCTGTGGCAACAATTCCTTTTGTCAGCCTATTTCCCATCCACTGCTTCTTCTGGTAAGACATGATATTTTCTTAGCCACAGGAAGGGCCAGTGACCTAGACTGGCCCAGTGGGACTTTTCCAACTGCAGGTGGGGAAAAGAGCTCCTTCCTTTATAGTGCTGGGTTCTAAGGGTGCAAGCCCAGGACGGCCTACAGCCAAGGTTCCACCCTCAAGGGACATCCAGGTAAGAATGAAGTAGCCTCGCAGAGGATCAGGGAAAGGGGGAGAAAAAGTGCTGACAGTGTTCATGTTGCCAGTTCATGATCTGGCCATATGAGCCAACACATTCCTTTTTGCTAAGGATGGTGCAGTTCACACTGGCTTTCTGTCACTTGCAACCCAGTCGTCCTGAATAACACACACAATTCAAACCTGGGTTTATGTTAATTCAAGACCTGTGCTCTTAATAGCTTGCTATTCTGTTTTTTTGTTTTGTTTTTTGGAGACAGGGTCACCCAGGCTGGAGTACAGTGGTGTGATCACAGCTCACTGCAGCCTTGGCCTCCCAGGCTCAAGCATTCCTTCCACCTCAGTCTCCTGAGTAACTGGGACCACAGGTGCATGCCACTATGCCCAGCTAATTTTATTTTATTATTATTGTTATTATTATTTTTTGTAGAGATGAGGTCTCACTATGTTGCCCAGGCTGGCCTCAAATTCCTGGGCTCAATAATCAACCCACATCAGCCATCCATAGTGCTGGGATTACAGCTGTGAGCCACCATGCCTGGCCAACAGCTTGCTATTCTGTTTTTGATTACTAGGCTTATCAGGAGATCAGGTTAGAAAGGGATCTCCCTCCCCCCTCCCCCACCCCTCCCCCCTCCCTCGCTTCTTCCTTCTCCCTCTGTTGCTGAGGCTGGACTGTACTGCCGTGATCTCAGCTCCCTGCAACCTCCCTGCCTCGGGCTCCCGTGATTCTCCTGCCTTGGCCTGCCGAGTGCCTGGGATTGCACGCACACGCCGCCATGCCTGACTGGTTTTTGTATTTTTGGTGGAGACGGGGTTTCGCCGTGTTGACCGAGCTGGTCTCCAGCTCTTGACCTCGAGTGATCTGCCCGCCTCGGCCTCCCGAGGTGCTGGGATTGCAGACGGAGTCTCGCTCACTCAATGCTCAATGTTGCCCAGGCTGGAGTGCAGTGGCGTGATCTCGGCTCGCTACAACCTCCACCTCCCAGCCACCTGCCTTGGCCTCCGAAAGTGCTAAGATTACAGGCTCTGCCCGGCCGCCACCCCATCTAGGAAGTGAGGAGAGTCTCTGCCTGGCCGCCCATCGTCTGGGATGTGAGGAGCCCCTCTGCCCGGCCACCCCGTCTGGGAGGTGAGAAGCGCCTCTGCCCAGCTGCCCATCATCTGGGATGTGAGGAGCGCCTCTGCCCGGCTGCCCCGTCTGGGAAGGGAGGAGCACCTCTGCCCAGCTGCCCTGTCTGGGAAGTGAGGAGCCCCTCTGCCCGGCCGCCCCATCTGGGAGGTGAGAAGCACCTCTGCCCGGCTGCCCATCGTCTGGGATGTGAGGAGTGCCTCTGCCCGGCCGCCCCGTCTGGGAAGTGAGGAGCGCCTCTGCACAGCTGCCCCGTCTGGGAAGTGAGGAGCCCCTCTGCCCGGCCGCCCCGTCTGGGAGGTGAGAAGCGCCTCTGCCCGGCTGCCCATCGTCTGGGATGTGAGGAGCGCCTCTGCCCGGCCGCCCCGTCTGGGAAGTAAGGAGCCCCTCTGCCCGGCCACCCCTTCTGGGATGTGAGGAGCGCCTCTGCCCGGCCGCCCCGTCTGGGAAGTGAGGAGCCCTTCTGCCCGGCCGACCCGTCTGGGAAGTGAGGAGCCCTTCTGCCCGGCCGCCCCGTCTGGGAGGTGAGGAGCCCCTCTGCCCGGCCGCCCCGTCTGGGAGGTGAGGAGCACCTCTGCCCGGCCGCCCCGTCTGGGAGGTGAGGAGCCCTTCTGCCTGGCCGCCCCGTCTGGGAAGTGAGGAGCACCTCTGCCTGGCCGCCACCCTGTCTAGGAAGTGAGGAGCGCCTCTGCCTGGCTGCCCATCGTCTGTCTGGGAGGTGAGGAGCGTCTCTGCCCGGCCGCCCCGTCTGGGAGGTGAGGAGCATCTCTGCCCGGCCACCCATCATCTGGGATGTGAGGAGCGCCTCTGCCCGGCCGCCCCATCTGGGAGGTGAGGAGCGCCTCTGCCCGGCCACCCCATCTAGGAGGTGTGGAGCACCTCTGCCCGGCCGCCCCGTCTGGGAAGTGAGGAGCGCCTCTGCCCAGCCGCCCCGTCTGGGAAGTGAGAAGTGCCTCTGCCCGGCCGCCCCGTCTGGGAGGTGTACCCAACAGCTCCGAAGAGACAGCGACCATCGAGAATGGGCCATGATGACGATGGCAGTTTTGTCGAAAAGAAAAGGGGGAAATGTGGGGAAAAGAAAGAGAGATCAGATTGTTACTGTGTCTGTGTAGAAAGAAGTAGACATAGGAGACTCCATTTTGTTCTGTACTAAGAAAAATTCTTCTGCCTTGGGATGCTGTTAGTCTATAACCTTACCCCCAACCCCGTGCTCTCTGAAACATGTGCTGTGTCCACTCAGGGTTAAATGGATTAAGGGCGGTGCAAGATGTGCTTTGTTAAACAGATGCTTGAAGGCAGCATGCTCGTTAAGAGTCATCACCACTCCCTAATCTCAAGTACCCAGGGACACAAACACTGCGGAAGGCCGCAGAGACCTCTGCCTAGGAAAACCAGAGACCTTTGTTCACGTGTTTATCTGCTGACCTTCTCTCCACTATTATCCTATGACCCTACCACATCCCCCTCTCCTAGAAACACCCAAGAATGATCAATAAATACTGAAAAAAAAAGAAAGGGATCAGCGTGGCCTAGGGCAATACACAAAGCTTGCATGAGGGAAGGGAGCCTCAAAGCACGGATGGATGAATCTAACTAGGCAGAAAAGCAGAAGAGCAGGGTAAAGGCCTGGAGGTGGAAGTGAAGAAGGTTCTGCATGGAGCTGAGATGCCTGGCTTACTGGAGCCAGAGAAAGAGAAGGGAGGGGCGGCTCGATCTTCAGACTGGACAGATAGCCAGTAACCCTGAGGACTGCTCAGTGGTCTGAGACGAGTGACCAACACAGAGGCCCCACCCAGCTCCTTCCTCAGTAGCCATCAGGGTAAGGCCTCAAAAAGCAGAGAGTGATAACCTCCAGGCCCAGAGAACTTGGGTGGCGAAAGAGGTAACAGCCTTCAGTTTCTTGCTCTGATACCTCCAAACTTGGCAAAAAGTAGGATGTTCGGTATGAGGAATAAAGGGATTTTGGAAGCATGAACACTTAGATGTGTGTATCTGGAAGTTATGTGTACCCAGCATACACTAGAGGCTCAGTGACTACCTCCTCCTCCACCTCAGGAAGCACCTTGGTCAATGAGAATCCCTGTCATTAGTCCAGCCTAACTTAGTAGGACAGGAAAAAAAAAAAAGAGGGGGGCTGGGCCCAGTGGCTCATGCCTGTACTCCCAGCATTTTGGGAGGCTGAAGTGTGCAGATCACCTGAGGTCAGGAGTTCGAGACCAGCCTGGCCAACACAGTGAAACCCTGTCTCTATATAAAAATACTAAATTAGCCAGGCTTGGTGGTGTGAGCCTGTAATCCCAGCTACTTGGGAGGCTGAGGCAGGAGAATCGCTTAAACCTGGGAGGCGGAGGTTGCAGTGAGCCGGCATCATGCCATTGCACTCCAGCCTGGGCAGTAAGAGTGAAACTGTCTCAAAAAGAAAACAACAACAACAACAACAACAAAAAACAACTCTAAAAAATTAAAAATTAAAAATTAAAAATTAACTGGGTATGGTGGCACACATCTGTATGTAGTTCCAGCTACTCAGGAGGCTGAAACAGGATGATCACTTAAGCCTGGGAGGTCGAGGCTGCAGTGAGCTATGACCGTACCACTGCACTTTAGCCTGGGTGACAGAGTAAGACCTTATTGAAAAAAAAAAAAAAAAAAAGCAGGCACACAGAGTGGATACTCAGCAGCCAGCTTGCAAATAAAGATTAGACTGGGCACAGTGGCTCATGCCTATAATCCCAGCAGTTTGGGAGGGTGAGGTGGGCAGATCACATGAGGCCAGGAATTCAAGACCAGCCTGACCAACATGACGAAACTCCGTCTCTACTAAAAATACAAAAATTAGCCCAGCATGGTGGTGCACGCCTGTAATCTCAGCTACTGGGGAGGCTGAGGCATGAGAATCGCTTGAACCTCACAGGTAGAGTTTGCAGTGAGCTGAGATGGCACCACTGCACTGCCTGGGCAACACAGCAAGACTCTGTCTCAAAAAAAAAAAAGATTAATCAGCACCTGCCTGGTTTTCTTCTCCTGGAACTCTGCCCACGGGAGGCAGATCATGGAATGGTAAAGGCATCCTCTCCCCCAGCTCATGTCCTGGGGATGAGCAACCTCAACCCTGTCCCAAGTTCCTGGCTCCACAGACTTAGCACAATGAGCCCCCAGCCTGTGCCAGCTAGGTCTCAATCACTTGCAAATGCTGCTGAAAACAATGGTGATGGCACAATGGCAGGTAACCTGAAACAAGGTTAGACTCTTCTCTCCTTCCCAGCTTTCCAAGTCTACCATATGGGGACAATGACACCACGACAGTTGAGGAGTGCATGCCATACACTTAAAATCCTCAAGGCAGTCAGCAGCATCTGCAGGGCTGCCTGGCAGAAAAGGAAGGGGTTTCATCCTGAACAAGTCAAGCAGTAACTCACAAATGGGGACCACAGAGAGACTAATTTTGCTTCTATTTAAAGAATGGTGACATACAAGACAATGAAAAGCTTGAACAGAAAAAAACTAAGGAAATGAAAGCAAATATAATGAGAGAATAAAGAAAGGCAACTAGAAACTCCAAGAAAAACAAAAGTAACATAAGAAAGCAAATGTAACTGTTAAACATTATTTGGCTCTGTTGGAACAATATTTATTAAATACATGGTTTAAATAACATACACATTATATATTAATTTTCAATGTTTAGAATCAATCCACAGATAAAACATGGAAGATAATTACGGTTTTAAAGCAGCAGATAATTATAGTCTACTTTGATAACATGAAAACAGAGGACAGAAATTGTAGGAAGGGGTGAGGAAAGCTAAAGTTTAGGGTAGGGGACTAATATCCTCTTTTTATTTTAGTTTTGGAGACAAGGTGTTGCTCTGTCACCCAGGCTGGAGTGCAGTGACACAGTCATGGCTCATTGCAGCCTTGACCTCCCAGGCTCAAGCAATCCTCCCATTTCAGCCTCCTGAGTAGCTGGGACCACAGAAAGGCATGTGCTGTCACACATGGCTAATTTTTAAAATTTTTCCTTTTTTCTAAAACGAATCAAAGGGCTGGGCGCAGTGGCTCATGCCTGTAATCCCAGTACTTTGGGAGGCCAAAGCGGGTGGATCACCTGAGGTCAGGAGTTAAGAGACCAGCCTGGCCAACATGGTGAAATGTCATCTCTACTAAAAATACAAAAATTAGATGGGCATGGTGGTGGGCACCTGTAATCCCAGCTACTCGGGAGGCTGAGGCAGAATTCCTTGAACTCGGGAGGTGGAGGTTGCAGTGAGCCAAGATGGCACCATTGCACTCTAGCCTAGGGGACAAGAGTGAAACTCCGTCTCAAAAAAAGAATAAAATAAAATAAACCAAGAAATAGCAGTTGAGTGTAGTTTTTAAGAGTGTGGACTTGGCCGGGCGCGGTGGCTCAGGCCTGTAATCCCAGCACTTTGGGAGGCTGAGGCGGGTGAATCACAAAGTCAGAAGTTTGAGACCAGCCTGGCCAACATGGTGAAATGCCGTCTCTACTAAAAATACAAAAAATTAGCTGGGCGTGGTGGCGAGCGCCTGTAATCCCAGCTACTTGGGAGGCTGAGGCAGGAGAATCGCTTGAACCCGGGAGGCGGAGATTGCAGTGAGTTGAGATCATGCCACTGCACTCCAGCCTGGGTAACAGTGTGAGACTCCATCTCAAAAAAAAAAAAAAAGAGTCTGGACTTTGGAGACTGTTTGGGTTCATATCCCAGCTCTGCCACTAACCAGATCTTGAGCAAGTCACTTAACTTCTTGGGCCTTAATGTCCTCATTTGTAAAATGGAGATAATAGTAGATCCTATCCCTTTTTTTTCTTTTTTGAGACGGAGTCTCACTCTTGTTGCCCAGGCTGGAGTATAATGGCGTGATCTCGGCCCACCACAACCTCCGCCTCCTGAGTTCAAGTAATTCTCCTGCCTCAGCCTCCCGAGTAGCTGGGACTACAAGTGCATGACACCATGCCTGGCTAATTTTTGTATTTTTAGTAGAGACAGGGTTTCTCCATGTTGGTCAGGCTGGTCTTGAACTCCTGACCTCCTGATCCGCCCACCTCGGCCTCCCAAAATGCTGGGATTACAGGCATGAGCCACCACGCCTGGCCAGTAGATCCTATCTCAAGGGTCGTGGTTTAGTTAATATATGCAAAAACTTAAGAGCAGGGCCTGATCCATAAAAAGTGCTACATAGTGTTTTTTATTGTTATAAACATATTATTTGGAAATAGGAATTTGACTCTGGTAAAAAGAGCTAAAAGAAGCTAGGGTGATTGTCTCTGGTGCTAGGGAAGAGTGGGACAGGGATTACTACTTTTTAAAACTTGAAGCCTTCGTTATTTGATTTATCACGGGCACTAATTATAATACTTTCTTTTCTTTTTTTACTTTTTTTTTTTTGAGACAGTCTCACTGTCATCCAGGCTGGAGTGCAGTGGCGCCATCTCGGCTCACTACAACCTCCGCCTCCCAGGCTCAAGGGATCCTGGTGCCTCAGCCTCCTGAGTAGCTGGGATTACAGGCATGGGCCACCACACCTGGATAATTTTTGTATTTTTTAGTAGAGACGGGGATTCTCCATGTTGGCCAGGCTGGTCTCGAACTCCTGGACTCAAGTGATCCACCCACCTTGGCCTCCCAAAGTGCTGGGATTACAGGCGTGAGCCATGGCACCCGGCCTAATTGTAACACTTTCATTATAATACAAAAACTGGCAACAAAGCAGGTGGACGTTGGAATGGGTTACCTTAAGAGGTAGTGAGCAAAGCACGGATGCAGCAGAGGAAATCCAAGCATCCTAGGAACTGGACAGGATGATTCTGCCTACTCTCTTGAGCAGCAATGATACTGGGAATGGGCTGAAGCCACACTGTGGGGGCAGAGACACCCTGGGAGACAGAGAGCTCCCACCTCACCCCACCCCCCTGGGAATACCCTGGCTGCTGGGGAGCTCACACAGGGGAAGAGGGACATGACTCCTTAGCAGCCAAAGTGGAGTCGTAAGAAGAGCAGAGCCCGTAAGTCAGAAACCCTGGGTTTAGGCCCTGATTCTTGCCAGCAAATGACGTAACCTCTCTGGGCCTCCATTTCCCCATCTGTACATTGGAAGTGACATCTGGCAGCTCATTGTCAAGACTGAGTAAGATGCTAGACATGGGAGCCCCACACAGGAGATAAAGTGTGACCATATCTGAGACCCACAGACTGTTCCCATTGGGCTGTCACAGTTCAGGGCAGTCAGTGACCCCCAACTTGGCAAGGATTCGGAACAGAGACATCCCGCAGGCAGAAGAGGCTGCCTGGAAGAGGGTAGCTGGTAAATGGGCTGGGTCACAGCAGAGATGAAACGACTGGACACAGCGTGGGGCAGACAGCCCGGGGACTCAGCCAGTCAGGCTCCTCAGCCCATCTGAGCCTATTTCCTCATCAGTAAAATAATACTTAACTCACAGGCCGAGGGAGACAGGTGAGCTACAGTATGCGGTCTATGGCCAGTACATTGTTTCTAAGTGAAAACGGACACAGTCCGCAGCTGCTCAGCCCGCATGTCCTCAGCAGCAGAAACGAGCCATCCCTCACCTCAGCCCAAGCGCTCAGACTTCTCCCTTCATCCAGGTCGTACCAAAAACTTCCTAACAAGGACTTTGCGCATGCTAGTGCTCAGAAACTTCCCACGACTCCCCAGTGCCTATGGGATAAAGACTGTGTCCTTAACCTGTCACCTAGGACAGGAACTAGGGTGAGACAAGCAAGGCCTCCAAGGCCCAACATTTGAGGCGGCACTCACGGTCACGGCAGTGCGCCTACCCCTAAGTTTTGCACTCTAGGTCCTCAACTCGAGTCCTAGACTTGCTGCAATTAAAGGCCCTTCACAATCAGTCTGCATCCTCCTGTCACTTTCTTTTACAGCCGGAAAGCTCCAGCACCACTAAACTCCTTGCCCTTCCCCACTGTTTCCCTGGATGGAACAGCCTGTCTTCCCTGGGTCCCCTACCAAGTCCTCTGAGACTCAGCTCAAGTGCCACTTCCTCCATGAAGCCCTCCAAGATGACCGCTCACTCCCACTTGGGCTCTGTCTCTCCTGGTCCCTACAGGACGGTAAGCCTCTCCCACCTTCACCCTGCCTACCCCCTTACTGCCTGGCACAGCGCTGGGCATACCACAGGCGCTTAAAGAATGCCTGCTGAATGCAGTGAATGTTTCTGGTCAGTAAAACGGGACGAAGGTAGAATGGAGCTCTGCTCGTCCCAACGAGATAAACCAAAAACTGAGAAGGGCTCTTCATTCATTCTCTGGACCGCAGCTTCCGCCCTTCTCCGCTGTCTCTTCCATTACATTCGCACATTCTTGGGTGCCCCAGGTCAAGCAGACAGCCTCCTGATAGATGACAGAATCAAGTCCTACTCAGGGCTGGAGGGACCCCGAGAACGCGGAGGTGGCGCCCGGAACTTGCAGATAAGTTGGGGGTCCGAGTGACGAGGTGTGTGTCCCCACCGCCCTGGGGAGCTCTCCCAGCGCAGCTGCTGTCCCGGCGCCAGCCCGTGTCGCTGGAGCGCGGGAAGGGAGGAAAACCCCAAACTTCGGGCGGGCGCTCCTCCCACCCGAGCAACGGCGAAGCGGGGAGGCAGAGCCTCGCTGGGCCCCAGGCTCCCCAGGCAGAGAAGGAAACGCGGGGGCACCGCCGCCACGGTAGCGCGCCTCCAAGCCACCCGCGCTCCGCTCCGCCCTGGCCAGCGCCGCACACGAGGTTCCCGCCCGGCAGCCCTAGGAGCGTCACGTGGCGGGTCCCGAGGCCCCAGCGCACAGGCGCCTAGCCCGCCCTCTCACCCCGGCGCGCGCCCACCTGGCCTGCAGGAAGGAGGCGCCCAGCTGCGCGCCCGGGCCGCCCGCCGCTCCCAAGTGCTGCCGCCTCCGCGTCGCCTCCATGGCTGCCCCGCGAGCCCCTCGGCCCTGCCTTTCCGAGGAAGAGACCGGTTCAGCTCGGCTGCCCCCGCGGAGGCCGCGGCAAATTCCCAGCGCGGGGCGGTTCGGGGCGGGCAGGCGAGAGCGCGCGGCCCTCGGGAGGAACGGGCGGGGCTGCGGGCCCGGGGCGGGGCGGGGCGGAGGGAGGCGGGGCGGGGCGGAGGGAGGCGGGGCGGGGCGGGGCGGAGGGAGGCGGGGCGGAGGGAGGCGGGGCGGGCTCCGCTAGGGGAGGGCCGGGCGCTGCGAGTGTGGCGTCCTCGCGGGGCGGGGGCTGTGGCCTGTCCGGGCTGCGCGCGTGACCACCAGCGGGCTGGGATGTGTTAGGGTCCCTTGCCTGCCTGGGTACGGGAATCTCTGCCTAGGGTGACTGAGGCCTGGGTGTTGGGCTGGGGCGGGGTGGCGACCTGGAGATAGACTAAGCTGATTTAAATGCTCCCCGGGGCAGAGGGTGATGTGGGATTTCCCTTGTTCTTGCGGGTGGAGGAGAGGAGGCAGGACTGGAGACCTGCACGTGTAGCACCCGCGTGGTGCAGCACGTGGGTTGCAGATGTTCTAGTGAGGGGCTGGCGGTGACAGTGGGAAGGAGCGAGTTGGTGACATCTAGAGTCGTGTGAGAGGTATGGTGACTGGGACTCTGGATGTGGGGGGTGAGGGGAGAAGAGTTCAGGCAGTGGCCGGATTCTGCCCCTGGGTGGATAGTGGAGGCACCCCCCGGGAAGTGGGCTGGAGCAGATTTCGTGTAAATAAAGATTCATCTTTGAACGCATTAAGCTTGAGGTGGGTCAGGAAGGCTGTTGGACCGGTGGTCTGAAGCTGAGGCGAGACCTGGGAACCCAGTGGACAGGCTCGTGAGTCACCGGAGCATACATGACAGACAGAACCTAAGGGGACAGCGTCCTCAAGTGAAAAACAGAACCAAAGGTCAAACCTGAGAACAGCCTGCAGGGCAGATTGCCAGGACTTCATTAGTGGTACCACTTTGAACTAGCTGTGACGCGGGCAAATGGCTCAACCCCTCACAGCTTCAGTTTACTCATCTGTAACAAGATGATGCCTATTGCATCTACTACATTGGAGTTGTGATGACTATATGAAACTCTTAGCAGAGAGCCCGGCACTGGTGGACTAGTTATTTACAATAGCCCGTCTCGGGACCTGAGGTTTCCCTCCACAGAAAGGTTACCTTCCACACCACTCTCAATGTCACAAACTCTCTCCTTCCCACGTTCACTGTCAGCAGCCCAGGCCGCTAACTAGAACAACTGCAACCAACTCCCATTCTCCCCACCACCCCCGTGCTACGCCAGGCGCACACGACATGTGCAGGTCTCCAGTCCTGTCTCCTCTCACCCAGCCCTCAAGCCGCTGCAGAAGGGATGTGCCTCTTGGAAGGGATGTGCCTCAGATGCAAATGCAATGTGCCATTCCCCTGCCCAGTATCCTTGGTCTGCTTCCCGGACCATGAGGGGTCTGAGCTATGCCTATTTCCATTCTATTTTCTTTCCTGTCTTTCTTCTTGGGAGATTTTTATTGGATTTATTTCTTTCCCCATTGGTCAGAACCTGCATGTCCTTTCTTGGCTGTGGGAGGCTAGGACTGCCTGCCTGGGAGTCATTTTCCATCAGCCCCATCCTGGGCTCTAGCAGCCCACAGGCCACACCTCAATCCCCCACCGCCCCGGTCCCCTGAAGAACACATTTGCTTTAAAGCTTTCCTTGTTTCAATTGATCCACACACACCAGGTCGTAAGAAGAACAGGTGATTGTCTCTGTTTTGTAGCAGAGAAAAACCTAGGCCCTGAGCTGAAGTAGTGTGCCCAAGGGTCAGCCAAGGACAGCACTCAGACCGGGCCCCAGATTTAATTCTGGTGAATCTGATCTACACATCGATCTCGGTATACACCAGAGAAGAAGGATTGAGGCTTCCCGCTCTGACCCCAATTTCTTATCCTCTGCAGGCTTTGCAAGCCTGCTGGGCTCCAGAGGGAGGGGCATGCAGTGCCCATGATGTCATCATCGATTTAATAACACCCAGAGGTGGGCTTCCAGCCATCAGAGGATGAGGCCGTGTGGAGGGAGCCTCTCTAGCTCATTTAATCCTCCAATCTCTTAAATACAAACACATCTGCCTTCTTTCTGGAGTCCGCTGCTGCCCCTTGAGGGGAGGGGAGTCCAACCTGGCAGGGGGCTGGGCCTTTCTGAATGAACAAGATGAGAATTCTCCCTGTCCGGTGGGATTATCAGCCCCCTCTCTTTCCCATCCCACCAGGACACTTTAAAAACACATCTTCATTAGCTCTTTAAATTGCATGGAAATTTGGGTGAGGAGGATAGAGTAAAGCTGAGGGGTACACATTTTCAGGATCTTGTTTGTAATTATCTGAGAACATGGGCCCTGCACATCAGAAGGGAGTCTAGTCTCAGCTCTCTGAGCTGCAATTTCAGTGGCCAGCATCAAGAAATCTTTCAGCTGAGAAGGTCCTTTGGTATTATGCATCTTGGTGGTTTTGACTTTTCTTTTAGTAGAGGTTCCCGCTACTTTTCAATTATAGCTGTATCCGATTTTTTTTTTTTTTTTTTTTTTGAGACGGAGTCTTGCTCTGTCGCCCAGGCTGGAGTGCAATGGCACGATCTCGGCTCGCTGCAACCTCTGCCTCCCCGGTTCAAGTGATTCTCCTGCCTCAGCCTCCCAAGTAGCTGGGACTACAGGCATGCACCCCCACACCTGGCTAATTTTTTATATTTTTAGTAGAGACGGGGTTTCACCATGTTAGCCAGGCTGGTCTTGATCTACTGACCTTGTGATCTGCCCGCCTTAGTCTCTCAAAGTGCTGGGATTGCAGGCGTGCGCCACTGCACCAGGCCTGTATCAGATACTTTTAAATGTATCGCCTAAGATCCGTTAGACATACCAGTCTTCCAGCTCCTTGCCACTTGTTTTGTCCAGCTGCTGTAACAACTGACTTCACCCAGGCAGAAGTCAACTGCACCTCCTCTCCCCTTGGCCCCACACCCTTGGCCTCAGAAGTGCAGGAGTGTTGGACACTCCACGGAGTGAACTTTGACCAGCAAGAAACAGGGATTAGCAAATAAATTTTTCTCTCTTCCTCTTTCTGGACAGACTGGCCTGAGTTCCGAGTTCACACAGCCACTTTAAAGAAGGTCCTGGGCCATGCGCAGTGGCTCACACCTGTAATCCCAGCACGTTGGGAGGCCGAGGCGGGTGGACCACGTGAGGTCAGGAGTTCAAGACCAGCCTGACCAACATGGTGAAACTCTGTCTCTACTAAAAATACAAAAACGAACTGGATGTCGTGGCATGTGCCTGTAATCCCAGCTACTTGGGAGGCTGAGGCAGGAGAAATTGCATGAACCCAGGAGGCAGAGGTTGCAGTGAGCCGAGATCACGCCACTGCACTCTAGTCTGGGCAACAGAGCAAGGCTCAGTCTCAAAATAAATAAATAAATAAATAATAAAGAAGGTCCTGTAAGGTCTAGCATCCGTCCAGACGGAGTGGTGGCCAGCTCCGCAGTGCACTCTCCTGTGTGCCCTCCCTTCTCCTCTGTCTCACTCCCCCTTGTCCTCACTTTCCCTTCCCAGCCACCGCACTCCCAATACAGTGTTAGCATACACGCTGCCCTGCTCTGCTTCTTTGGAAACCTGGGCTAAGACAAACATCTTTCCAGCATGCTCAATGTATGAAACACCTACGGGGGGGGGCGGGGGGGGGGGTGCCCTGAGTGAAGAGAAGCAGGGTCCCAGGTGCCATCTCTTCTCCCCTTATGGTTACAAGGCCATGGCCAAGTCACCTCCAAAGGGCTCCCTGGAAAGCCTTTGATCTTGCCTAATTTCATCATTCTGCAGCTGAGGAAAATGAAGCCTAAAGCCACACAGCGAGTTAGAAGCCAAGCCAGGCCAGAATCCAGTCTCCACTCCTAATCCAGTACCCTTTCTCTCCAGTCTCTTAAGAGCTTTTGAAAATTTCTCTTTCTTCAAAACATCTTCCCACACTGCCCTGCCACCAGAAGGCTTTGAAGGCCCCTGCTAGACTGCAGCTACCATCTGAGAGACATGACACACAGACTCCTGGATCCAGAGGCTGGGACTCCAGAAGGCAGACAGAGGAAGTGGGACCAGGAAAACTCACTTTGGAGAGAGGCAGCCAGGAGGGGCCTGACTAGGGGATCTCTAAGTGTGGGCGACAAGACTGTGCACAGTGAGAAGGCTGCACAAGGACAGACAGCAGGGGACTGGGGCACTGGGGGAAGATGGAGACTGTCTTTCTGTGTCAACTGGTATTGCCTGCAGGACACTCCCCATCTGGCTGAAGAAGCTGGGAGGGTGACCAAAAGTCACACTGTGGGGAGAGAGAAGGTCCCTAGGTTGCTTTAATTCAGATTCTTGTGGTTGTGATTACTAGAAGCAACGGGGGACAGGTTGATGACAAAAGGGGATTTCTATTACAAGGATTTAGGGGTGTCTTAGGGAATCTAAGCATAAGGATGCAGTTGGGCCTCAGGAACTGAGAATGGTGCTGGGACTTTGGGAGCCCAGGAAGTCACCACCCACAACACTGTTTCCATGTCATCCTTCTCTCTTTCTCCCTGCAGACTGGCTTTCCTGGCTTTCCAGGAAATACAGCAGCCGATGGCCTCAGTCAGCAGCTCCCAAGTTTATCTTTCTTGCATCCAAGAGATAAGCAGAATGTGGTTGGCCTCTTCTGGGCCCAATTCAAAATTCCCGCGGAGGGATTCTGATTGGATGGCTTGAGCCAGTGCCCACCCTGAGCCAGGCAGTGTACCGATATGGCTGCTCCTTCTCTAACCAGACAGCCAAGGGAAGGAGAAGTGTACAGTTCACGGCCCTGAGTTTGCAACTTGAACAAAAGCCCTAATATAGGGCTCTATTTCCACCCATTAATGGAAGAGATCACTGCCTTCTACATGTGGCTATAAATTCAGACCCTGCCCAGAAGCCTGCTGTCCCCATGACAGCCCAGAGCTGAATTGCTCTCTGCTAGCCCGTTCCCCTCCCATCTGCTGCTGAGAGCTAGGAGAAGCTGAGAGGCTCCCAGCGCCCTCCGCTCTTTTCCTTATCATTTCTTTTTCCTTATCATTTCTTTCACTCTTAACAGTTGACAAAGGCCGGGCGCGGTGGCTCACGCATGTAATCCTAGCACTTTGGGAGGCCAAGGTGAGCAGATCATTTGAGGTCGGGAGTTTGAGACCAGCCTGGCCAACATGGTGAAACTCCGTCTCTACTAAAAACACAACAATTAGCTGGGCATGTTGGCAGGTGCCTGTAATCCCAGCTACTTGGGAGGCTGAGGCAGGAGAATTGCTTGAACCCGGGAGACGGAAGTTGCAGTGAGCCAAGATTGTGCCACTGCACACCAGCCTGGGTGACAGAGTGAGATTCTGTCTAAAACAAAACAAAAAAAGAATAAAACAAAACAAACAAAACCAATAGACATTTATTGTACAATTCCTGCGTGCTAAACCCTGATCTCAGTGCTTAATGTGTATTATCTCATTTAATCCTCACAGTAGCCCTGAGGGATAGCGCTAACCTTGGCTCCTGCTTATAGATGAGTTAACTCAGGTACAAAGAAGCTGAGTCATCTACCCCAAACCACACAGCCTGTCCATGGTGTAGTCACAGGTGGACCTGGGCAGCCTGCCTCTGGGACCTGCATTCTCCAAAAACCACCACACAACTGCCTGAACGGAGAGGCCATGGAGGCTGGAGGGAGGTCTTTCCACAGCCACGGTGAGCCACGAGTAATATCTGCTTTGAAATTGTTTCAGAATTGTCCACCTGACCTCTGTATAGTCAAATTTTGGAATTTAATGACTTATTAGAGTGCTACAGGAGACCCACAGCTGTTAGTCTTTAGAGAATTTTGGCAGGACATGGAGGCTCATGCCTGTAAGCTCAGCACTTTGGGAGGCCGAGGGGGGAGGGTTGCTTGAGGCCAGGAGTTCAAGACCAGCCTGAGCAACATAGTGAGACCTCGTCTCTGCAAAAAATTAAAATATTAGCTGGATGTGATGGCACACACCTGTAATACCAGCTACTCAGGAGGCTGAGATGGGAGGATCACTGGAGGCCAGGAATATGAGGTAACAGCGAACTATGATGCATGCCACTGCACTTCAGCCTGGGCAACAGAACAAGACCTGGTCTCTAAAATAAAAATAGTAATAATATGGTCCCATCTAGGTTAATTCAGGGCTATGTAATCCTGGAAACGCCAACCAGATTCTCCGAGCCTTGGTTTCTTTATCTATAAAATGGGCATGATCACAGCAACATCCTCCAGGGTTATTGGGAGGCTCAAATAAAGTGGTAGAAGCCTGATAACTGTTGTTCTGACGGCAAGAAACATGGGATGCTCTGGAAAGGCAATTTTTAATCCAGAGGAAGTGGTAAGACTAAAAGTTCAGCACCAATATGGAGGGTGTCTGGAGGACTTCCTGAGTCCCCTCCAGCCCCACCAGGTGGTTCAGGTTACCCCTCTTCAGATCATAGGAGTGGCCCTGAATTTCTTTCTGGGCTTTGATTCTATGGACTCTTGAAGCAGAAAACACCATATAAAGTTCTGGTTTTAGAAGCCTCACTTAGAAGCTAAGTGAGAACGAGTTTCACTCTTTGAGAATGAGTTTCGCTCTTGTTGCCCAAGCTGGAGTGCAATGGTGCGATCTCAGCTCACTGCAACCTCTGTCCCCCGGGTTCAAGCAAGTCTCCTGCCTCAGCCTCCCAAGTAGCTGGGATTACACACCAACATGTCTGGCTAATTTTTGTATTTTCAGTAGAGACAAGGTTTCGCCACGTTGGCCAGGCTAGTCTCAAACTCCTGACTTCAGGTGATGCACCCGCTTTGGCCTCCCAAAGTGCTAGGATTACAGGTGTGAGCCACTGCGCCTGGCCAGAATTCTTCTGAAGCCCACTGACCTGCCTAGAAAATGAGTCTAAGAACAAATTCAGGTAGACTTCACTAGTCTCAGGTTTTACTAAGAGATAAACACAATAGCCTCAAGTCACATCATTAAAAGTAAATTGGCTTTATTAAGGCATAATCTACATAAAATAAAAATTTTTAAGTATGATTTGGTGAGTTTTGGCAAATGTATATTCTTATGTAGCCACTGCCACAGTCATGATAAAGAATAGTTCCTTGACCAGTCGCAGTGGCTCTTGCTTGTAGTCCCAGCACTTTGGGAGGCTGAGGTAGGCAGATCGCTTGAGCCCAGGAGTTCGAGACCAGCTTGGGCAACACGATAAAACCCCATCTCTACCAAAAAATAAAACACCCCAAAACAACAACCAAAAAACCCCAAAAATTATCTGGGTGCAGTGGCACAGGCCTATAGTCCCAGCTACTTGGGAGGCTGAGGTGGGAGGATCACTTGAGCCCAGGAGGTCGAGGCTACAGTGAACCGAGATTGTGCCATTGCACCCCAGCCTGGGGTACAGAGTGAGATCCTGTCTCAATGTAATAATAATAATAATAATAATAATAATAATAATAATAATAATTCTGGCCAGGGGCAGTGGCTCATGCCTGTAATGCTAGCACTTTGGGAGGCTGAGGTGAGAGGATCACTTGAGCTTGGGAGTTTGAGACCAGCCTGAGCAACATGGTAAAAACCCGTCTCTACAAAAAATACAAAAATAATTAGCCAGGTGTGATGGCGTGCATCTGTAGTGCCAGCTACTCGGGAGGGTGAGACGGTGTAACCGCCCAAGGGGTTCACCTTGCCGGCTGCCTAGACAGAGCTGGTTCATCAAGACAGGGGAATTGCAATAGAGAAAGAGAGCCATGCCGAGCCAGCTGTGTGGGAGACCAGAGTTTTATTATTACTCAAATCAGTCTCCCCAAGCATTTGGGGAGCAGAGTTTTTAAGGATAACTTGGTGGGTCAGGGGAAGCCAGTGAGCCAGGAGTGCTGATTGGTCAGGGATAAAATCACAGAGAGTCAGAGCTGTCTTCTTGCGCTGAGTCAGTTCCTGGGTGGGGCCCACAAGATCAGATGAGCCAGTTTATTGATCTGGATGGTGCCAGCTGACTCATCAAGTGCAGGGTCTGCCAAATATCTCAAGCGCTGATCTTAGGAGCATTTTAGGGAGGGTCAGAATCTTGTAGCCTCCAGCTACATGACTCGTAAACCGTAATTTTTAATCTTGTGGCGGCTAATGTTAGTCCTTCTACCACCCTCAAGCTCCTGGCAGACACTGATCTTTCTGTCATCAACGTTTTGCCTTTTCTTAAATTTCATATTCCTGGAATCTTGCAGCTTTCTCTGGATGCTTTCACTTAGCCTGGTGCTTTTGAGATTCATGCATGCTGTGTCAAGAGCTCAGTTCTTGTTGTTATTGAGTAGAATTCTATTGTATGGATGTACTACAGTTTGCTAATCCAGGCACCAGTTGAAGGGCATTTGAATTGTTTCCACTTTGGGGCTAGTATGATTAAGCTGCTAGGAGCACATCACTGACAAGTTTCTGTGTGAACACATTTCATTTATCTCCAGTGAATACCTAGAAATGGAATGGCTGGGTCATACAGTGAGGATATGTTTAACTTCACAGGACACTGCACACTGCTTTCCAAAGCAGCTATACCATGCCAAATGATCTTGTGATGGTTAATACTGAGTGTTAACTTGATTGGATTGAAGGATGCAAAGTATTGATCCTGGGTGTGTCTGTGAGAGTGTTGCCAAAGGAGATTAACATTTGAGTCAGTGAGCTGGGGAATGCAGACCCACTTTTAATCTAGGGGGGCACCATCTAATTAGCTGCCAGCACAGCTAGAATATAAAGCAGGCAGAAATACATGAAAAGACCAGACTGACCTAGCCTCCCAGCCTACATCTTTCTCCTGTGCTGGATGCTTCCTGCCCTCAAACACTGGACTCCAAGTTCTTCAGTTTAGGGACTCAGAGTGGCTCTCCTTGCCCCTCAACTTGCAGACAACCTACTGTGGGACCTTGTGATTGTGTGAGCTAATATTTAATAAACTCCTCTCTCTCTCTCTCTCTCTCTCTCTATATATATATATATGCTCATGGAGTGGTAAGTGGAGCACAGTCAGGGTTGCAGGACATATTGGTTCTGTATATGCCTTATCCTGGTACAGCTTAACAAATGCCTATTCACTAATTGGGTAACTGAGAACTGCCTCTGGTTAATTGCACAGCTAGAGAAAGGGATCCCGCTTTGTCTGCTAGGTCCATATAGAATTATAACTTGCCCATTGTTTGATGGGGGATCCTGTAGCCAAACAAATGAATATATAATATATACATATATATGTATATATATGTATATGTGTGTGTGTGTGTATATATATATATATATATATATATATATATATATATATATATCCTATTAGTTCTGTCCCTCTAGAGAACCCTGACTAATACAGATCTTTAATCTTAAAAACTTCAGATACTCTGCCTGGTAGTAGCAGTCAGGAAAGATTCCCTTCTGGGTTTATAGCAGTAGGTAACCATAGTAATATCCTCTTGATGGAGAGAATCAAGTTAAGCATGTAACTCTCATGGCCTGGAGATTTTTCATTGCTGCAATGTGAGAGGAAAGCTTTAAACTAGGTCATCCACCCCCGCCCCTATCTCTCACGCTCCCTTGCCCTTCCAGGATTTTCCTGTGTTGGGCCCTAGCCTGAGTGCCAAGAACAGAATCAGGTCAAGGCAGTCTATACATAATGTATGGATCATCTGGGAATAAGGTTTCTACCTAAAGCAAAAAGCCCCAGTTGTCTGAGTTTAAATTAACTATTCATTTGTTTGGCTACAGGATCCCCCATCAAACAATGGGCAAGTTATAATTCTAAATGGACCCAGCAGACAAAGCGGGATCCCTTTCTCTAGCTGTGCAATTAACCAGAGGCAGTTCTCAGTTACCCAGTTAGTGAATAGGCACTTGTTAAGCTGTACCAAGATAAAGCGTACACAGAACCAATATTTCCTGCAACCCTGACTGTGCTCCCCCAACCGCTCCATGGTCATTGGCATTGCTCCATGACAGATGATTAAACAGAAACTTGGAGATGGGACTTAACCTGTTCAAGGCAACCCGGCAGAAGCCAGAGTGGACTCCTGGGTCTTTCTGCTATGCTGCTCCTGTGTCCTGGAGAACCAAGTCTATCATGCATGAAACAAGGCAATCCAGTTTTTCACCGAGGGCAGTTCTGAAAACAGCTGAGTAAACTGACCACTGCATAAGATGGTGCTTTCCTCATAAAAACACTGTTTGAGTTGGGAGTTTGTTACTGATTCAGATCTTGACACAGATGATAAAAATCTCATATAAATAAAGTTATTACAAATAGATACCCTTATAATACTTTGTTAGTAAAACTATGCTCAGTGTTTATGAGACAGGCCTGAACACATGGTAGATATTAATTACACAAGCAGGCCTATTCCACTGCAAAATTTTTTATGCAACATGACAAACTTTACTATGTCTTCAATAAAATTTAAAACCAATATGCTAACAATGGTGAATGATGAACTTGTTTTTTGTGTGTGTGTGTGGAGATGGAGTTTTTGCTCTTGTTGCCCAGACTTGGGTGCAGTGGCACAATCTTGGCTCACTGCAACCTCTGCCTCCCGGCTTCAAGCGATTCTCTTGCCTCAGCCTTCCAAGTAGCTGGGATTACAGGCACCCGCCACCATGCCCCACTGATTTTTTTGTATTTTTAGTACAGACGAGGTTTCACCATGTTGGCCAGGCTAGTCTTGAACTCCTGATCTCAGGTGATCTGCTCATCTTGGCCTCCCAAAGTGCTGGGATTACAGGTGTGAGCCACCGTGCCCAGCCTACTGTACATTTTATTAGAAATGCTTTTGTGTGTGTTAAGAAAAGCCCTGGGAAAAAAATTCAAATGGCTTTGGATTATTTATAAAAGCTGGGCTGCAAAAGCTTCTTAGGCTGATAAGCAACTTCAGCAAAGTCTCAGGATACAAAATCAATGTGCAAAAATTGCTAGCATGTCTATACACCAACAACAGGCAAGCTGGAACCAAATCATGAATGAACTTCCTTTCACAATTGCCACAAAAGGAATAAAATACCTAGGAATACAGCTAACAAGGGAAGTGAAGGACCTCTTCAAGGAGAACTACAAACCACTGCTCAAGAAATCAGAGATGACACAAACAAATGGAAAAACATTCCATGCTCATAGATAGGAAAAATTAATATTGTGAAAATGGCCATATTGCCCAAAGCAATTTATGGATTCAATTATATTTCATTAAACTACCATTGACATTCTTCACAGAATTAGTAAAAACTATTTTAAAATTCATATGGAACCAAAAAAATAGTTCAAATAGCCAAGACAATCCTAAGAAAAAAGAACAAAGCTGGAAGCATCATGCTATCTGACTTCAAACTATACTACAGGGCTACAGTAACCAAAACAGCATGGTACTGATACAAAAGCAGACACATAGACCAATGAAACAGAATAGAGAACCCAGAAGTAAGACCTTACACCTACGACCATCTGATCTTTAAAAACCTGACAAAAAAAAGCAATGGAGAAGGGATTCCCTACTTAATAAATGGTGCTGGGAGAACTGGCTAGCCAAATACAGAAAATTGAAACTGACTCCTTCCTTACACCATATACAAAAATTAACTCAAGATAGATTAAAGACTTAAATGTGAAACCCAAACTATAAAAACCCTGGAAGAAAACCTAGGCAATACCATTCAGGATATAGGCACAGGCAAAGGTTTCATGACGAAGACACCAAAAGCAATCGCAACGAAAGCAAAAATTGACAAATGGGATCTAATTAAACTAAAGAGTTTCTGCACAGCAAAAGAAACTATCAACACAGTAAGCAGACAACCTCCAGAATGGGAGAAAATTTTTGCAATCTACACATCTGACAAAGTTCTAATATCCAGCATCTATAAGGAACTTAAACAAATTTACAAGAGAAAAACAAAGAACCCCAAAAGTGGGCAAAGGACATGAACAGACACTTTTCAAAAGAAGACATACATGTAGCCAACAAACATACGAAAAAAAGCTCAACATTACTGATCATTAGAGAAACGCAAATCAAAACCACAGTGAGATACCATCTCACACCAATCAGAATGGCTATTATTATAAAAACTCAAAAAACAACAGATACTGGTGAGGTTGTTGAGAAGAAGGAAGGCTTTTACATTGTTGGCGGGAGTGTTTATTATAAAGATACATGCATGCATATGTTCATTGCAGCACTATTCACGATAGCAAAGACATGGAATCAACCTAAATGCCCATCAATGATATACTGGTTATAGAAAATGTGTTACAAATACACCATGGAATACTAGGCAGCCATAAAAAGGGATGAGATTATGTCCTTTGCAGGGACATGGATGGAGCTAGAGACCATTATTCTTAGCAAACTAATGCAGGAACAAAAACCCAAATACTGCATGTTCTCATAAGTGGGAGCTAAATGATGAGAACACATGGACACATGGGGCCTGTTGGAGGGTAGGGGGTAGGAAGAGGGAGAGCATCAGGAAGAATAGCTAATGGATGCTGGGCTTAATACCTGGACGATGGGATGATCTGTGCAGCAAACCACCACGGCACACATTTACCTGTGTAACAAACCTGCACATCCTGTACATGTACTCCTGAACCTAAAATAAAAGTTGGAAATTTTTAAAAAATGCAGGCTGAGATTTTGTATATAACTCCTAATTTCTTTTTTCTTTTTTTTTTTTTTTGAGACGGAGTCTCGCTTTGTCACCCAGGCTGGAGTGCAGTGATTCTATCTTAGCTTACTGCAACCTCTGCCTCCCAGGTTCAAGCGATTCTCATGCCTCAGCCTCCCGAGTACCTGGGACTGCAGGCGCGCACCACTGCGCCAGGCTAATTTTTGTATTTTTTAGCAGAGACCAAGTTTCGCCATCTTGGCCAGGTTGGTCTCGAACTCCTGACCTCACATGATCTGCCCGCCTCGGCCTCCCAAAGTGTTGGGATTACAGGCATGAGCCACCGTGCCCAGCCTCATTTCTTTTTGATCAGGTTCTTACTCTCCATGAACAGGGTCCACAAATCGGTGTCAGCGATCTTTGAACTGCTTGAAATTGTATGCCACGTGTGTTGAGGATACATACATATTTTTCGGGAATCCCTAGCTTTCATTAGATCTTCAAAGGCCTCTGTAATGCAGTCACAAGTCTGAATCACTTATGTCTTCAGTTTTTTTTTTTTTTTCTGTTGCAAGCAGTGAAATCAAAATTACTCCACTGACTTTAGAGGAATGTTCTGAGTGGGAATAATTTTTTTAAAGTAGCCTGGTTTTCTGTTTTTGGAAGTGATTGAACTATTAATAAAATATCTGAAGGGCTTCCTCCCCATAAAACAACTGGATCCTCGGGGTGGGGTTAGGAGAATGCTTTATTTAAAAAAAAAAAAAAAAAAAAGACAGGGTCTTCGGCCGGGCACGGTGGCTCAGGCCTGTAATCTCAGCACTTTGAGAGGCCGAGGCGGGCGGATTGCCTAAACTCAGGAGTTCGAGACCACCTGGGCAACATGGGGAAACCCTGTCTCTACTAAAATACAAACAATTAGCCTGGCGTGGTGGTGTGCTTCTGTAATCCCAGCTACTTGGGAGGCTGAGGCAGGAGAATTGCTTGAAACCGGGAGGCGGAGGTTTCAGTGAGCCGAGATGGTGCCACTGCACTCCTGCACTCCAGCCTGGGTGACATAGCGAGACTCCGTCTCCAAAAAAAAAAAAAAAAAAAGCAAAAAAACCCACAGGGTCTTCCTTTGTCTGCCACGATGATAGCTCACTGCAGCCTTGACCTCTTGTGCTCAAGGCACCCTCCCACCTCTGCCTCCTGAGTACAGGCGTGTGCCATCATGCTTCACTAATTTTTACATTTTTGGTAGAGATAGGGTCTTGCTATGTTGCACAGGTTGGTCTGGAACTCCTGGCCTCAAGCAGTCCTCCTGCCTTGGCCTCCCAAAGTGCTGGGATTACAGACGTGAACCACCGCACCCAGATTCTCCCCCGATCCCCAAAAAATGCTTTTAATGCATTGCTCGCTTCCCCTCCACTAAAATCAAACCAACAACAACAAAGTCGTGGCGCTGAGACTGCGGTAGGGAGCCAAGGAGCGCAAAGGAAAGGTCGCGCTGCCTTCAGGGCAAAGGCTCACGTCGGCTGCTACTGGGAAGCCTGCCCTGGGGCCAGTGACGATGTCGGGGGATTGGATCCAAGACTCCACATAAGCTTAAGTCTCTCTAAGGGACTGCGTATTGTCACTGCCATCCCCTTTTGAGGTCTCCTCGGCATCGCAGAGAAGGCGGGAACTACATTTCCCAGAATCCTCTGCCACGTGGGGCTTCCGCAGAGCCTGCAAATGAGAAGCCCTTGTGAGAGATCTGGAATGCAGGCGAAAGGGAGAGGGCGCAAGTTTGCACAGGTGCTGCAGGCGGACTCATAGACAGACACGCATTCGCTGCAGCTTCTGGATGTGCTTCTTGATTGTCAGCTGCAGTGGTGTTGCAACCTGAGTGAGTAGGTGGGAGCCTCCCGGAGGCCCTTGAGATTAGAGCGGCCTCAGAGCAAGCCCTTGAGTTCCACCCACTTGGGTGCTGCCGACTGAAGTGCCGCGGCAGGCTCTTACCTTTGCTCCCGCAGCCTCCCAATGGTTGTATAAACCTCTATTTCCCTGTATCCAAAACCTAGGTACTTGGCATGCTAATGATGTATTTCTTGCCTCTTGTTTCCAAATTCACTTTTTAATACCTGTTCTGTGATAATGGGCAAAATTCCTTTAAACGTATCTCCTTATGGTGAGCATAGCAAGCCTTTTCAGTAGAAGGCCCCGGAAGGCCATTTAGGGGAGGAAGACGCTTCTCCTGCTGGCTCTGGCGCTGTATCTTCGATGACTGGTGAGGGTGAGAGGCCGTCCGGTGGTGCACTATCCCAGTCAAGCATCCAGGACACTGTCCCTCGGTGACCTCAAAGCCTCAGCCCGGCCTGGTACTCACCTGCCTGTGGCCCTCCAACATGGACAGTGGCTGCTTCAGGTCTCCCGCCCCCAGTGGTGCCTTAACTCCTCTGCATCTGCATGCTCCCCTGCCTGATTGTCACCTGGGCCCCAGAAGGTTGTTTCTTTCCTGTCCAGTGACTGAGGACAAGCTCTGGGCCAGGCCACCTTGTGAACTTCTCTGCCATTCAGTGGGCAGCAACCACATCTCCAATGAGGTCTGAACCCCAGCTCTGGGGAGGGGAGCCCTCTCAAAATTTGTCCAACCTTAGGTAGTTTCTCTTAGCCCTATAGTTCTCTCGACATCTTGTAGTTACTTTTTAATCATCGATTAATCGATATATATATATATATATATTTATTTATTTATTTTTTTTTTTTTAGACACAGACTCGCTCTGTCACCCAGGCTGGAGTGCAGTGGCACGATCTCGGCTCAATGCAGCCTTTGTCTCCTGGGTTCAAGTGATTCTCCTGCTTCAGCCTCCCAAGTAGCTGGGATTACAGGTATGCACCACCATGCCCAGCTAATTTTTTTTGTACTTTTAGTAGAGATGGGGTTTCACCATGTTGGCTAGGGTGGTCTCAAACTCCTGACCTCAAGTGATCCACCCACCTTGGCCTCCTGAAGTGCTGGGATTACAGGTGTGAGCCACCGTGCCTGGCTTCTTTATGTTAAATTTAATTTGTTTAAATCACTGTGTAGTTTCTGTCCTTTGTTTGGACACAGATGGATACATTTGGAATACATAGGGCACAGGGCTTCTGTTTTCCTAATCAGACACTGACTGACAGAGGCTAACATAGCTCTGTATCTGTCAACACCCTGGCACCCGGAAGAAGCAAATGTACATGCTATTTGGGGTTTACTCTCCTGCTTAGGTCCTTGGAACCCATTTATTCATTCAACAACGATTTGTTAAGCACCTGTTAGATTTCAGTCATGGTTCTAGATGATGGGAATATAGCAATGAATGAAACAAAAGTCCTTCCTTGCATTTCCCCAGGAATGTATCAAACACAGAAGAAAACAAGCCACCATGAATGAGAACAGATGACAAAAAATAACACATTTAGAGCCCTAAGCTTTTTGGTTATTGAAATGATTGAATAGCAGATTTAAAATAACTAGGTAGGAAATGTTTAAATAAATAAAACATGGTATCACAGGAAAAAGCAAGGGATGAAAAAGACAAACAATAACACGTGTTGGTGAAGATGTGGACAAATTGGAACTTCCATATATTCCTGGTGGGATTATAAAATGGCACAGGCCCTTTGGAAAATAGTCCAGCAGGTCCTCAAACTGTTAAATACAGAGTTAGTACATGACCCAGCAACTCCGCTTTTAGGTATAGGACCAAGAGCTCTGAAAAAAAAGTCCACAGAAAAACTTATACATGAATGTTCATAGGAGCATTATTCATAATAGCCAACAAGTGAGAACAACTCCAAAATCCATCAACTTCTAAATAAATAAATTATGGTATACAAATTCAGTGGACTATTATACAGCTATAAGAAGGCACTAAGTACTGATGTAACATGGTTCAACCTTGGAAACATTATGCTAAGTGAAAAATGCAAGTCATAAAAGGCCATATGCTGTATTAGGCCATTTATATGAAATGTCCAGAATAGGCAAATCTACAGAGACAGAAAGTAGACATAATGGGGATAGAAGGAAGTTGATAGTGATGGCTAATGGATACAGGATTCCTCTTTGGGTTGGTATAAATGTTCTGGCATTAAGTAGTGGTAATGACTTCACAACTTCTGTGAATATACTAAAAACCACTGAATTATATACTTCAAAAGGGTGAATTTTATGACAAGTGAATTATATCTCAATAAAGCTATTATTTAAGAAAATAAGGCAAAGACCTTTGCAATTGATCAGACGTATCTGAAAAATAAGCAAATAGAAATTTTAGAGCTTAACAATTTGTTGACATTAAAACTGAATGGAGGCTAGGCACAATGGCTCATACCTGTAATCCTAGCACTTTGGGAGGCAGGGTGGGAGGATCACTTGAGGCTAGGAGTTCAAGACCAGCCTGGGCAACATAGCGAGACCCCTATCTCTACAAAAAAAATAAAAAATAAAAAATTAGCCGCTGTTGTGGCATGCTCCTGTAGTTCCAGCTACTGAGGAAGCTGAAGCTGGAGGGATCCTTTGAGCCCAAAAGGTCAGGGCTGCAGTGAGCCACGACTGTGCCACCAAACCCCAGCTTGGGCAACAGAGACCCCATCTCTAAAAACAAAATGAAACAAAACAAAACAACAATAACAAAAACTCAGTGGACAGGCTAAACAATAGATTAAATAAAGCTGAATAGTGAATTGGTAAACCAAAAGACAGATTGACAAAATTACCTAAAATGCAGCACAGGTTGCTAAGGAGATGACAAACATGAAGGAAGAGTTAAGAGAAGAAAGGGTAGAATGAGAAAGTCTAAAAAATATCCAATCAGAATCCCAGAAGGAGAGAGTAGAGAGAATAAGAGAGAAGCAATATTTGAAAAGCTAACTACTGGATAAGAATTTCCAGATCTAATAAAAGACATGAGCCCACAGATAAAAGACAGCACATATCAAGAAGTGCCTCACAGCCTGGTGTGGTGGCGCACGCCTGTAATCCCAGCACTTTGGGCGGCCGAGGCGGGGGGATCACAAGGTCAGGAGTTCGAGACCAGCCTGGCCAATATGGTGAAACCCCGTCTCTACTAAAAATACAAAAATTAGCTGAGCGTGGTGGTGGGTGCCTGTAGTCCCAGGTACTTGGGAGGCTGAGGCAGGAGAATTACTTGAACCCAGGAGGCAGAGGTTGCAGTGAGCCAAGATTGTGCCACTGCACTCCAGCCTGGATGACAGAATGAGACTCTGTCTCAAAAAAAAGAAGTGGGTCACGCCTGTAATCCCAGCACTTTGGGAGGCCAAGGCAAGCAGATCAGGAGGTCAGGAGATTGAGACCATCCTGGGCAACATGGTGAAACCCTATCTCCACTAAAAATACAAAAATTAGCTGGGTATGGTGGCACATGCCTGTAATCCCAGCTACTCGGGAGGCTGAGGCAGGAGAGTCACTTGAATCAGGGAGTCGGAGGTTGCAGTGAGTCCAGATCGCGCCACTGCACTCCAGCTGGCGACAGAGTGAGACTCTGTCTCAAAAAAAAAAAAAAAAAGAAAGAAAGAAACCCACATCTGGACATGGTGTAGAGAAACCACAAAGCTCCAAAAGCAAAGATCTTAAAAGTAGCCAGAGAGAAAAGAAACCTTGTTTACAAAGAAACAAAAACTATATGGTGGCAGCAACAGTGAATTTAGAAGACAGAAAAATATCTTCAAAGTGTTAAGAGAAAGTTAACCCAGAATTGTGTGCCAGCAAAACTGTCTTTCAAAAATGCATGTAAAATAGAAACATGAAGGTGAAATAGGAACATTTCAGAATAAAACCGAGAGATTTTACCACTAACAGGCCTTAACTAAAACAATTTCTGGAAGATATACTTTAGGAGGAAGGAAAATGATCGCAGAAGAAGGGAAACATTTCTAAAAATATATAACTTATCATTGCAATGCAAGAAAGAATGATGAGCAAATCAATTATTAAGTATGTAAATAATTCCAAAAATTGTCTGCAAAAACTTATAATGAAAGGTGATGATGGTGTATAATTTGTGGGGTTAAAAAAGGACAGAAACAAATACTGGACAATAATATTTATAGATGGGGGAAGAAGGCCCGAGGTTGGTGGGGAGAGTTAGACTATTCTAAGTTCTTTGTATTCTTCTTAGAGAAGGTTCAAGTATTTGTTCACTTTAGATGTTGTTAAATGTGCATGGTAAAATTTCAAGGGTAATCACTAAAAACAGAAAATGTGTAACTTCCATACCAGTAAAAAGTAAAATAGAATAAGAAAACAAAAACCCAATGCAGAAGAAAAAGGAAAAAAATAAGTTTAAAAAAGGAAAACAAATGGAAAGCCAAAAAAGGGTATGGTAAAAATCTAAATATATCAGTAATCACAATAAGTATAAATGGACTAAACAATAAACTAAAAGACACATTCTTAGACCTAAATTAAAAAAAACTAGACATACCTAAAATAAAAGGACACAGAAAAGATGAAAGTAAAATGATGAAAAAAGATATAACAGGCAATACTGTTAGGTTGGTGAAAAAGAAACTGTGGTTTTTGCTATTACTTTTGTGCCAACCTGAAGTTAAAAGAAAGTTGGTGTAACTATATTGTCATTTGACAAAATAGACTATAAGAGATAAATAAGGACTTTATACAATGATAAAAGGTTTTATTTATCAGGAAGATGTAATAGTTCTAAAGTTGTGGGTACCTACTAAAATAGCATCCAAATATATAAAATAAAAATTTATAGAATTATGAAATGAAATTGACTAATCCACAGACATAGTGGGGTATTTCAATACAATGCTCCCAATTATTGATGAGTCAAGAAAGATTTGAATAACACAATTCACTAGCTTAATTTAGTGAATTTAGTGAATAAATTACCCTGCATTCAACAATCAAGGAACAGGCATTCTTTTCAAGGACACTTGGAATATTTTTAAAAATTGACCATATAAAAGGCCATAAAACCAGCCTCAACAAATTTCAAGAATCTGATTTACATAAACCACATTTTATAATCCGCAATCATAGATTTAACTTAAGCAACCAAATTAGAAGTGCATAAAAGAAAAAGAAGTGACACATCCACTAGGTTTTGGAAATTAGGAAGTATACTTCTAAATAACTTGTAAGTCAAGTAAGGAATCATAAAAGAAATAAAAAGTTGAACAGAATCAATGATAAAAATTACACTTATCAGGACTTATGGATGCAGGAAAAATAGTAATTCAGGGAAATTTATAGCTTTAGCTGCTTTCATTAGAAAAGAAAAAAGACTGAAAATTAATAAGCTAGGCTTCACTGTAAGAAGAAAAAAACTCCCAACAGAATAAACCCAAAGAAAGCATAAGGAAAGAGATAATAAATATAAAGGAAAAATTAATGAAGCAGAAAACAAACATGCAATAGAGATGATCAACAAGCCAAGGCCAGGCCAGGCGCAGTGGCTCACGCCTGTAATCTCAGCACTTTGGGAGGCTAAGGCAGGTGGATCACTTGAGGTCAGGAGTTTGAGACCAGCCTGGCCAACATGGTGAAACTCTGTCTCTACTAAAAATACAAAAAAAATTATCTGGGCATGGTGGCACATGCTTGTAATCCCAGCTATTTGGGAAGCTGAGGCAGAAGGATTGCTTGAACCCAGGAAGCAGAGGTTGCCCTGAGCTGAGATCGTGCCACTGCACTGCAGCGTGGGCAACAGAGCGAGACTCTGTCTAAGTAAATAAATATATAAATAAAATAAAATAACAAGCCAGAGGAGGGCCAGATAAAATAGATAAATGTTGGGCAACATTCCTTTAAAAAAAAAAGGGGACAGGGCCGGGTGCGGTGGCTCACGGCTGTAATCCCAGCACTTTGGGAGGCCGAGAGAGGCGGATCACTTGAGGTTGGGAGTTCGAGACCACCCTGGCCAATGTGGTGAAACCCTGTCTCTACTAAAAATACAAAAATTAGCTGGGCGTGGTGGTGGGTGCCTGTAATCCCAGCTACTCAGGAGGCTGAGACAGGAGAATCGCTTGAACCCTGGAGGTGGAGATTACAGTGAGCCGAGATCGCACCACTGCACTCCAGCCTGGGTGACAGAGGGAGCCTCCATCTCCCAAAAAAAAAAAAAAAAACACACAGTAGCATTCACAAATAAGCAAGAATATGAATGAAGAACAGAAGAAAGCTGCAAATATGGAAGAGATGAAAAAGATAAACATGCCATAAATAACATTATGCTAGTAAATTTCAAGATTTATTAGAAAGGGAAACATTTCTAAAAACATATAACTTATCAAAGCTGCATCAAGAAAGCCT
The DNA here is from genome assembly GCF_028858775.2 of Pan troglodytes. Taxonomy (NCBI): domain Eukaryota; kingdom Metazoa; phylum Chordata; class Mammalia; order Primates; family Hominidae; genus Pan; species Pan troglodytes. The sequence continues at coordinate 60,243,161 of NC_072414.2, forward strand.
GGAGACTTCCAGTCCAAAACTGGTGGTGTAGAAGCAAGCTGGCTACATTCCTTCCCACAGAAAACCAAAAACAAATACACAGTGCTGAGATGATCAGCACTATGCCAGCAATATTCCAGAACCCAAATATGAGGGTGAGGCAGTTCCTGGAGTCATAGAGAAGTGAAAAAGCTCTGAGCAGTCAGTAAGATAAATGGATTTCTACATCCATGACTCCCCTCCCTATAATCTGCCCAGCACCAAGTGTGTGGGAAATTTCCCAACTCAACGATTTCTGCACTGGAAAAAGTGAGATTGAGGTGGACGACTAGCTTTCCCACCATTGTGGGTTTCCTGGCAGGAGACCTTGCCTCTGCCTCAACCCATGGGAAGCATCATGATTGCCTGAAGGAAGAAATATCTCTGAGGACACTGAGAGACCAAGGAGGGAGGTGGGGATACTATCCCTAGCCCTAGAAACATGGTTCTGTAATTCGGCCAAAGAAGACACCAAATCAGAGTGGCTGTTAGCAGCACCACACTGTAGCAGCTGCATTCCACAGGTCTCCTGGGCACTAATCCCTAGCCAGCCTATCCATACTGCCAGGATATCTGGTCTGGGACCTCCCCCATTTGGAACTTCAGTGTTCCAATTGTTTATTAGAGCCAAGGCAAACCTGGGCTTAAGAAATCATCTAGTGCCAAAAAGGAGGTAGCGACCTAGTGGAAAATAAACAAACAAATAAGAAATTCAGCAGTATATTACAAAGACTCTATAAGCAAACATACCCAATAAAAAGCAAAACAGGCCACACAGAGAAGACTAGAATAAATAAATAATCCTTCAATGCAAAGATGTAGATGTATATCCACAAGAAACAACAGGAAACAGGAAACCATGAGCACCCCAAACAGACAAAGCATGGAACCAGTGATGGCCCTAAGAAGATGGCAATATGTGAGCTCTCTGACCAAGAATTCAAAATAGCAGTTTTAAGGAAACTCAGCGATCTACAAGATAATACAGAAAATCAATTCGGAATTTATTAAATTTAACAAAGATTGAAATTTTAAAAAATCAAATCTTGGAACTGAGAAATACATTTGCTAAATCAAAAAATTCATTAGAGACTCTCAACAGCAGAATGGATCAAGCAGAGGAAAGAATCCATAATCTCAAAGATAGGCTATTTGAAATTACACAGAGGAGAAAAAAGAAAAAAAGAATACAAAGGAATGAAGATTGCCGACAAGATATGGGAAATTGCCTCAAAAGATCAAATCTAATAATTATTGGTGTTCAAGAGGGAGTTGAGCAAGAACAAGGGGTACAGAACTTACTTAAATAAATAATGAGACTCCATCTCAAAATAAATAAATAAATAAATAAGGAAAAGAAAAATAAGTGCTTAAATAAAATATTTTGTCAGAAAAATATAAACTAATGCCTTTTTGTTCACGTGACTTTAGTAACCTTTTGGAAATAAAGACAGTTTTAAAGATTATTGGTAAAATAAAATGTCTTGAAAGTGTAGACATTTGGTTTAAATTAAGGTCAGATATCAGACTTGCTAAATGCTTTAAGGTCAAACTGTTTCTTTGACTTTTGAAAGTGGTTTGATTTACCTACTTTGGAGCATTAGATGATAGGTAAGGCCTGGGGACATGTGGAGAGCCATGCCCACCAGCTATGCTAAGAGTCAGACCTTATCTTCATTTCTGTCTAATGTCCTAAGCTCCACCCCAGTATATAATTGAAATTGCTTACTTACCAGGTTTTTCACTAAAAATAAAAGTTGCTAAGCGTTAACATTGTAATATGTAGTTGAGACGACTGCAGAAACAGTTTTACATACAAGGTGTATGGGGAATGTGCTTTTGGTAAAAGACTGTAAGAAGTCACAGAAATACGGCTTTTGTTAAAGGGAATGTAATTTTGTCTAGTTCAGAGGGTTTTAAACATTGTCCTAACCTAAAAGAGTAATGGAACAAAACTGAAGGTTTAAGCAAAGTGAAAAGGGTTTGTAAAACCCTTTTAAAATTCTGTGAGTATAAACAAGTTGGCTAAGATTTAAAAGGAATTATTTAGCTTTTTTCCTTAGGTTAAAACACTGAAATCATACTGATATGGGGCCAGAATCTCGGCCTACTTTTCCGAATAACAGAGTTTTCTTAGAAAATTAATCTGCTGTTTGATGGAAAATTGTAAAGGGTTCTAAAAAGTTCATGAAAATCTTACCTTATGGTCAAACTAATTAAGACTGGATAGATATAAAATTTTATTTAAAAAACTAGCTTTGGCTGGGTGCGGTGGCTCATGCCTGTAATTCTAGTGCTTTGGGAGGCCAAGGTGGGTGGATCACCTGAGGTCAAGAATTCGACACCAGCCTGGCCAACATGGTGAAACCGCATCTCTACTAAAAGTACAAAAATTAGCCAGGCATGGTGGCATGCACCTATAATCCCAGCTACTCAGGAGGCTGAGGCAGGAGTATCGCTTGAACCCAGGAGGCAGAGGTTGCAGTGAGCCGATATTGCGCCACTGCACTCCATCCTGGGTGATAGAGCAAGACTCTATCTCAAAAAAAAAAAAAAAAACCACAAAAAAAAGGATGGGCATGGTGGCTCATGCCTGTAATCCCAGCACTTTGGGAGGCTGAGGTGGGCGGATCACAAGGTCAGGAGATCGAGACCATCCTGGCTAACACAGTGAAACCCCGTCTCTACTAAAAATACAAAAAAAATTAGCCGGGCCTGGTGGTGGGAGCCTATAGTCCCAGCTACTCGGGAGGCTGAGGCAGGAGAATGGAGTGAACCCGAGAGGCGGACTTTGCAGTGAGTTGAGATGGGGCCACTGTACTCCAGCCTGGGTGACAGAGGGAGACTCCATCTCAAAAAGATCAGAAAACAAAAAACAAAAAAACCCCAAAAAAACTAGCTTTAACATTAAAGATGCACTAATGCAAAATAATAATAATAACAGAAAACTTTCCAAAGCTCAAGAAAGTTATAAATATCCAAGGACAGAAAGATCAGAGAACACCAAGCAGTTTTCGCCCAGGTAAGACTACCCTAAGGCATATAATAATCAAACTCTCAAAAGTCAAGGACACAGAAAGGATCCTAAAAGCAGCAATATAAAATAAGCAAATAACACATAAGGGGATTCCAGTTCATCTGGCAACAAGACTTCAACAGAAACCATAAAGCCAGGAAGGAATGGGACAGCATTTTCAAAGTGCTGAAAGAAAAAAAAAACTGCCATCCAAGAATACTGTATCCAACAAAGCCATCCTTTAAATATGAAGGAAAGATAGTCTTTCTCTGACAAACAAAAGCTAAGAGAATTCACCATCCCCAGACCCGTCTTAAAAGAAATGCTAAATGGAGTTCTTCAATCTGAAAGAAAAAAACACTAATGTGCCAAAAGAAAACATTTGAAAGCATAAAACCTACTGGTAAAATTAAGAACAAAGACAACCCCAGAATACTCCAATACTCTAATTAAGATGTAAAATTCACTCATAACTCTAATATAAAGCCTAGAAGAGAAATCTATCAAAAACAGTAGCAGCTACAGCAACCTGTTAAGAGACAGGCAATAGTGGCCAGGCACAGTGGTTCATGCCAGCACTTTCAGAGGCCAAGGTGGGTGGATCACTTGAGGTCAGGAGTTCGAGTCCAGCCTGACCAACATGGTGAAACGCTGTCTCTACTAAAAATACAAAAATCAGCCAGGTGTGATGGTGCACACCTGTAATCCCACCTACTTGGGACGCTGAGGCAGGAGAATCACTGGGTTGCAAGGAGCTATTGCACCATTGCACTCCAGCTTGGGTGACAGAGCAAGACTCTGACAAAAAAAAAAAAAAAAAAAAAAAAAAGAGAGAGAGAGGCAATATAAAAATATGTGAATTGAGACAACAAATAGTCAAAATGTGGGGAGATGGAGTTAAAGTGCAGAGGTTTTTTTTTTTTGGTTTTGCTTTATTTCTGCTCTTTTTTGTGATCTAAGGTAAGTTATCATCTCTTTAAAATAAGTTATCAGTTTTTTTGTAAGCACCATGGTAACCATAATGTAAAACCTATAACAGATACAATAAAAATAAAAGGTGGCCATGCGTGGTGGCTCATGACTGTCATCCCAGCATTTTGGGAGGCTGAGGCTGGCAGGTTGCTTGAACCCAGGAGCTTGAGACGAGCCTGGGCAACATGTTGAAACCTCATCTCTACAAAAAAAGTATAAAAATTAGTTGGGTGTGGTAGCATATTCCTGTAGTCCCAGCTACTTGGGTGGCTGAGGTGGGAGGATCACCTGAGTCGAGGGAAGTTGAGGTTGCAGTGAGCCATGATTGCACCACTGTACTCCAGCCTGGGTGACACAGTGAAACCCTGTCTCAAACAAAACAAAACAAAACAAAACAAAAAACAGAACAACCAGAAAATAAGCAACAAAATGGCAGTAGTAAGTCCTTACTTATCAATAATACACTGAATGTACATGGGTTATTCAATGTTATTATTAAGTTTAATTGGAGAATTCAGTCAATTCTCTAATTAAGAGACAGACAGTGGCTGAATGGATAAACAAGGCCCAACTATATGCTGGGTGATATTAACTAATATGTTATTATCACATGAACACAATCAAGAATAAGAAACCCAACTTACCAATAGAGACACACATAGACTGAAAGTGAAGAGATGGAAAAAGACATTCCATGCAAGTGGAAACCAAAAAAGAACAGGATTAGCTATACTTATATTACATAAAATAGACTACAAGTCAAAGACTGTAAAAAGTGACAAAGAAGATCAATATATAATGATAAAGGGGTCAGTTTAGCAAGAGGATATAACAATTATAAGTATCTATGCACTCAACACTGGAGCACCCAAGTATATTAAGTAAATATGAATCAACCTAAAGGCAGAGATAGACTGTAATACAATACAGTAGGGGACTTCAACACCCCACTTTTCAGTAATAAACAGATCATCCAGACAGAAAATCAACAAAGAAGCATCAGAATTAAACTACACACTAGACCAAATAGGCCTAACTGACGTTTACAGAACATTTCACCCAACTGCTGCAGAATACACATTGTTTTCATAAACACATGTAACATTCTCCAAAATAGACTATATCTTAGGCTACAAAACAAGTCTGAACAAATTCAATAAAGTAGAAATTATATCAAATATATTTTCTGGCCACAATGGAATAAAACTGGAAATCAATAACAACAGGGATCTCAGAAACTACATAAACACATAGAAATTAAACAACTTACTCCTGAACAACCAATGGGTCAATGAAGAAATTAAAAAGAAAATTAAAAAAAATTTTCAATCAAATCAAAATGGAAATAAACATAACAAAATATATGAGATATGGTAAAAGCAGTACTCAGAGGGAATTTTATAGCAATAAATGCCTACATCAAAAAAGCAGAAAGACTTCAAATAAACAACCTAACAATGCACCTCAAGGAACTAGAAAAACAAGAACAAACCAAACATGTTAGAAGGAAATTATTAGAATGAAAGAAATAATAAATATCAGAGCAGAAATAAATGAAATTAGGCTAAAATATAGAGAAAATCAATGAAATGAAAATTGGTTTTTTGAAAAGATAAACAAAATTAACAGACCATTAACTAGGCTAAGATAAAAGGAGAGAAGTCCCAAATAAATAAAATTAAAAATGGGCTGGGCACGGTGGCTCATGACTGTAATCCTAGCACTTTGGGAGGCCAAGGTGGGCAGATCACTTGAGGTCAGGAGTTCGAGACCAGCCTGGCCAACATAGTGAAACCCTGTCTCTATTAAAAATACAAAAATTAGCCTGGCGTGGTGGTGCATGCCTGTAATCCCAGATACTCGGGAGGCTGAGGCAGGAGAATTGCTTGAAACTGGGAGGTGTTCTAAGCTCTGGAACAAAAAACAAGGATGCCCACCTCCACTTTTATTCAACATAGTATTGGAAGTCCTGTCCATAGCAATTAGGCAAGAGAAAGAAATAAAGAGAATCCAATTTGGAAAGGAAGAATTCAAATTAGACTTGTACACAGAAGACAAGATCTTACATTTAGAAAAACCTAAAGACTCCACCAAAAAACTGTTAGAACTGATAAACAAATGCAGTAAAGTCGCTGGATACAAAATCAACAGACAAAAATCTGTAGCATTTCTATCCAATAATGAACTAGCAGAGGAAGAAATCAAGAAGGCAATCCCATTTATAATAGCTGCAAAAACAAACAAACAACAACAACAACAACAAAACCTAGGAATAAATTTAACCGAAGAGGAGAAAGATCTCTTCAAGGAAAACTACAAAGCACTGAAGAAATAAATTGAAGAGGACACAGCAAAATGGAAAGCTATTCCATGTTCATGGGCTGGAATAGTTAGTTGTTAAAGTGATAATTCCACCCAAAGCAGATTACAGATTTAATGCAATTGCTATCAAAATACCAATGATGTTCTCAACAGAAATAGAAAAAACAATCCTAAAATTCATATGGAACCACAAAAGACCCACAATAGTGAAAGCAATCCTAAGCAAAATGAACAAACCTGGGTCAGGCATGGTGGCTCATGCCTGTAATCTGAGCACTTTGGGAGGCTGAGCTGGGTGGGTCACCTGAGGTCAGGAGTTCAAAACCAGCCCGGCCAACATGGCAAAACCGTGTCTCTACTAAAAATACAAAATTAGCTGGGTGTGGTGGCACATGCCTGTAATCCTAGCTACTTGGGAGGCTGAGGCAGGAGAATCACTTGAACCTGGGAGGTGGAGGTTGCAGTGAGCTGAGATCGTGCCATTGCACTCCAGCCTGGGCACTAAGAGTGAAACTCAGTCTCAAAAAAAAAAAAAAAAAAAAAAAAAAAGAACAAATCTGGAAGCATCACACTAACTGACTTCAAAATATACTACAAAGCTATAGGAACCAAACTAGCATGTTACTGACATAAAAACAGACACATAGACTAATGAAACAGAACAGAGAATCCAGATATAAACAAATGCATTTGCAGCCAATTCATTTTCAACAAATGTGCCAAGAATATACAATGGGGAAAGGATAGTCTTTTCAATAAATGGTGCTGTGAAAATGAAATAACCATATGCAGAAGAATGAACTATACTGCTATCTCTCACCATACACAAAAATCAAATCAAAATAAATCAAAGACTTACATCTAAGACCTAGGCCAGGTGCGGTGGCTCATGCCTGTAATCCCAGCACTTTGGGAAGCCGAGGTGGGCGGATCACGAGGTCAGGAGATTGAGACCATCCTGGCTAACACGGTGAAACCCCGTCTCCACTAAAAAGAAAAATACAAAAAATTAGCCAGGCGTGGTGGCGGGTGCCTGTAGTCCCAGCTACTCGGGAGGCTGAAGCAGGAGAATGGCATTAACCTGGGAGGCGGAGCTTGCAGTGAGCCGAGATTGTGCCACTGCACTCCAGCCTGGGCTACAGAGTGAGACTCTGTCTCATAAAAAAAAAAAAAAACTCTAAGACCTAAAACTATGAAACCACTAGAAGAAAACCTTGGGGAAATGCTCCAGGACATTGGTCAGGGCAAAGATTTTTTTGTGTAAGACCTCAAAGGCACAGACAACAAAACCAAAAATAGACAAACGGGATTACATCAAGCTAAAAATCTTCGCACAGTAAAGGAAACAATCAACTAAGGGGAGATAGCCCAAAGAATAGGAGAAAATATTTGCAAACTATCCATATGACAAGGGGGATTAATAACCAGAATATACAAGGAGCTCAAAGAACTCAATAGCAAAACCAACAACAACAAAAAACAACAACAACAAAAAAATTCAATTAAAAATGGGCAAAAGATCTGAATTGACATTTGTGATAAAAACATACAAATGGCTGACAGGTATTTTTTAAAATGCTCAACATCACTAATCATCAGGAAAATACAAATCAAAGCTACAATGAAATATTATCTTAGCCTAGTTCGAATGACTTTTATCAAAAAGAAGGAATAACAGAGGCTGGTAAGGATGTGGAGAAAGGGGAACTCTCAAACACTGTTGATGGGAATGTAAATTACCACAGCTGCTATGCAAAGCAATACGGAGGTTCCTCAAAAAGCTAAAAATAGAACTACCATATGATCCAGCAATTCCACCACTGGGTATATATCCAAAAGAGAGGAAATTGATATATTGAAGAGAGATTCGCATTCCCATGTTTGCTGCAGCACTATTCACAATAACCAAAATATGGAATCAACCTAAGTGCCCATCAACTGAATGTATGGATAAAGAAAATGTGGTATAGATATACAATGGAATACTGTTCAGCCATGAAAAAGAATGAAACTCTGTCATTGTAGCAACATAGATAGAACTGGAGGTCATTATGTTGAATGAAGCCAAGCACAGAAAGACAAATATATCTCATGTTTTCACTCACATATGGGAGCTAAAAAGTGAATCTCATAAAGATAGAGAGTAGATTGACAGTAAGGGCGGTGAGGGGATGGAGAGGTTGATTAATGGGTACAAATACACAGTTAGGTAGAAGAAAGAAGACCTGATATTCGATAAGGTGACTGTAGTTAACATTAATCTATTGGACATTTCTTATTATTATTTTTTTGTGTATGTGACAGAGCCTCACTCTGTTGCCCAGGCTGGAGTGCAATGGCGTGATCTCGGCTCCTGCAACCTCTGCCTCCCGGGTTCAAGCGATTCTCCTGTCTCAGCCTCCCGAGTAGCTGGGATTACAGGTGCAAACAACCAGGCCTGGCTAATTTTTGTATTTTTAGTAGAGACGGGGTTTCACCATGTTGGTCAGGCCGATCTCGAACTCCTGACCTCGTGATCCACCCACCTTGGCCTCCCAAAGTGCTGGGATTACAGGCATGAGTCACTGCGCTGGCCACTATTGGACATTTCAAAATAACTAGAAGAGAATAATTCAAACGTTCCTAGCATAAAGAAAAGATAAATATTTAAGGTGACAGCTATCCCAATGGCCCTGATTTGATTATACAAATGTACCAAATTATCACATGTACCATGAAAATATGTACATCTATTATATATCAATGAAAAATAAAAAAATTAAATTCCTACTGAAGAAAAGAAAGCCCAAGTAGTCCAATAGCTATGGGATAAATTGAATCAGTGGCTTAAAAAAAAAAATCAAGCCAGCTGGTCACAGTGGCTCATGCCTATAATCCCAGCACTTTGGGAGGCTAAGGCAGGCGGATCATGAGGTCAAGAGATCAAGACCATCCTGGTCAACCAACATGGTGAAACCCTGTCTCTACTAAAAATACAAAAATTAGCTGGGCTTAGTGGCGCACGCCTGTAGTCCCAGCTACTAGGGAGGCTGAGGCAAGAGAATCGCTTGAATCTGGGAGGCGGAGGTTGCAGAGAGCTGAGATTGCACCACTGCACTCCAGCCTGGGCGACAGAGTGAGACTCCGTCTCAAAAAAAAAAAAAAAAAAATCAAGCCTAGATAGTTTTCACGCAATTCGTAGCAGATTTTCATGAAGCTAATGATACCAAACATCATAGCTTATCCTAGCCTAACTTAAACATGCCCAAAACACTCACGTTAGCCTACAGATAGGAAAAGATTAAAATTCAGATTTTTAAGTACAGTTTCTATTGAATGTGAACTACTTTCAAATCACCATAAAGTAAAAAAATTGTAAGTTGGGGACCGTATTTGTATTCTAATTTTATACTAACTCTTACAAAGAATATCAAAAGAAGCATACTTCTTAACTCTGTATGAGGTTAGTATAAACTTGATATAAAACTAATCAAGGACTGTATGAGAAAGGAAATAACAGAACAGAATCTCTGATGAACATGGATGTAAATACTATAAACAAAATATTAAGAAACTGAATCCAACATTATATAATAAAGACAATTTATGATGGCTAAGCTGGATTTATCCAAAGAGTATAAGAATGTAAATCATTCTTATACTCTAACATCAAATCCATAACTTTAGTCCATCACATTAAATGGATTAAAAGAGAAAAGTTATATAATTATCTCAATAGATATAGTAAAGGCATTCAGTAAAAGTTAACATCCATTTATGACAAAAGCTCTTAGTAAAGCCGAAATAAAATGAAACTTCCTATTGTTAAAGGTTATTTTTAAAAAGCCTATAATCTTCATCATTCTTAATGGTAGATCACTGTAAACATTGTTCCATTAAGAGCAGACTAAGACAAGGTCAGGCGCAGTGGCTCACACCTGTAATCCCAGCACTTTGGGAGGCAGAGGCGGGTGGATGGATTGAGCTCAGGAGGTCGAGACCAGGCTGAGCAACATGGCAAAACCCCTTCTCTACAGAAAATACAAAAATTAGCTGGATATCGTGGTGCACACCTGTAATCCCAGCTACTTGGGAGGCTGAGGCAGGAGAATCGCTTGAGCCTGGGGGTTGGAGGTTGCAGTGAACCAAGATCGCCCCACTGCACTCCAGCCTGGGTGACACAGTAAGACACTGTCTCAAAACAAACAAACAAACAAACAGAATAAGCCAAAGATGTCTGCTATCACCCCTTCTAGTCGATAAGGTGAAGGGTAAGACAGAAAACAGTACTGTCATTATTTGTAGGTAATATAATTGCATATATAGAAAACCTCAAAAGAATGTTCAGACAAATTGTTAGAATTAATAAGAGAGTCCAGCAAGGTTGTTAACTGCAAAAATGCAAAACTGGAAGAAGGTATTTGTGACATGTAGAACTGACAAAAAGATCTAGCATGTGCGTGTGTGTGTATGTGTGTGTGTGTATGTGTGAATCTTTTTTTTTTTTTTTTTTTGAGACAGAGTCTTGGTCTGTCACCCAGGCTAGAGTGCAGTGGCATGATCTCGGCTCACCGCAACCTCCGCCTTCCGGGTTCAAGCAATTCTCCTGCCTCAGCCTCCCGAGTAGCTGGGATGTACAGGCATGCACCACCACGCCCGGCTAATTTTGTATTTTTAGTAGAGATAGTGTTTCTCCATGTTGGTCTGGCTCGTTTTGAACTCCCAACCTCAGGTTATCCACCCATCTTGCCCTCCCAAAGTGCTGGGATTACAGGCGTGAGCCACCACACCTGGTCTTGTGTGAATCTTAAAATAAGAAAAAGACAAACCAGTAGGAAGATGAGCAAAATACATGAATAGGCACTTTACCAAAAAAGGAAACATAAATTACCAACAAACATGAAAAGATGCTCAACCTCATTGACAATCAGGTAAATATAAATAAATGCCACAATAAGATAGCATTTTATTCCAACTCTATTGGCAAAAATTAACAAATTTAGTATCAAGTACTGGTGAAGATATGTATCAGTGGAACCTCTTTTATACCACCAATATTGTGTAAATTGGTACAATCTTGATAAACACTTTGGCAACATTTTGTAAAATTGAACTGGATATATTGCAGGGAAGTTCTTGCACAAGCATAACAATATTCAGTGCAGTACTATTTACCAAAAATTGCGGTCTACCAAATGTCTACTGATAGGAAAATGGAAAAATAGTGATATATTCACAGAGTGCATGTACTATAGCTACACACATCAACCTGGTCAAATATAATGTATGAAAAAGGCAAACTGTGGAAAACTAAATAAAGTCAAACTTGCATAAAGCTCAAACAAGTAAACTAAACAATAACTTGTTTAGTTATATCTATGCCTATGATAAAACTACATATTTTTAAAAATCAAGAATATAGTCAATATGAAATTCAAGCTAGTATTACCTCTGGTGAGGAGGTAGAGCAAGACAGGAAAGGGGAATACAGGTGGATGCATGAATAGGCAGTGTTCTAGTTCTTAAGTTGAATGGCGAGTTTCTAAGTCTTCATTTCATGTTGCATTTGTTCTTTTGATGTATCAAATACTATAGTTTTTAAGAGAGCTGTAGTTTCCCTCTTTCGCCACTACATGGCAGGCTAGCACCTTAGTGAAATAAATCCTGAATGGGAAAGGCTGGTGTAAATGGACATGTACCTAATAGCTTTCTAGCAGCATTCTAATTTCCCCATGCGGATACATATAAAATAGGGCTTGATGTTCTCAGAGTGTTTAAATGCACAACCACGGCATCTCAGGTGTACATCACTGTGGCATGGATCTTGCAGCCACGTGACCGGGTTTTTTGTTTTTATTTTTCCTTCTTTCTGCCTGGTTATGTAACTATTTTTGCAAACTTAGAAGTGTTTCTGTTTGAATGCTGAGTTTTATTTCTCAGAATGTTCCAATATTTCCCAAGGCATTCATTCCTAAATTAATAACATGGAGCGGGAGGACAGTCCCTCATGGCAATTGACACATCTAACTTGCACTTTTACGTCTAACGTTTTGGTGCTGTGTTTTTCACCACTAGCATTAGAACCACTGTTTAATAATGTCTGATGACACTATTGCAATATGTAAAGTAATACTTAAAATTTAGTAACAATCAATGTTAAAATAGCAATGCAATAGTCATCAAAATCACTCACAGAAAGTCTGGTGCCAAATAGCTTGTTCACATGATGTGATTGATGTGACAGTGACACAAATGTCGGCAGGTACTTCTTTTTTAGCCGCCTATGCCACCAGTGGCAACACACAAACAGCATAAAGTCTAACTTCTATAAATCTCAAACAAGTAAACTAAACAATATCTTCTTTGGTAATACCTATGCCTATGATAAAACTACATTTTTTTTTTTTTTTTTTTTTTGAGACAGAGTCTCGCTCTGTCGCCCAGGCTGGAGTGCAGTGGCACAAACTCCGCTTGCAGTGGCTCACTGCAAGCTCCGCCTCCCGGGTTCACGCCAATCTCCTGCCTCAGCCTCCCGAGCAGCTGGGAATACAGGCGCCCACCACCGCGCCCAGCTAATTTTTTTTGTATTTTTAGTAGAGACGGGGTTTCACCGTGTTAGCCAGGATGGTCTCGATCTCCTGACCTCGTGATCCACCCGTCTCGGCCTCCCAAAGTGCTGGGATTACAGGCGTGAGCCACCGCGCCCGGCCAAAACTACATATTTTTTTAAAAATCAAGAAAATGGTCGACATGAAATTCAAGCCAGTATTATCTCTGGTGAGGAGAGAGAGCACAATACGAAAGGGGCATAGGGAGCATACAGGTGGATGCATGAGCAGGTAATGTTCTCGTTCTTAAGTTGGATGGTGGTGAGCCACCCACTTGCAGCTTCACTCTAGACTTGCCCTGTCTGCTACCATAGCACTAGACACACGTGGCAAGGGAGCACTTGAAATAAGATGTGCTGTAAGTATGAAATACACACTGGAGTTTGAAGACTTAGTATGAAAAAAGGTCAAATGTCTCTTAATAAATTTTAATGTTGATTACATGTTGAAATGATAATATTTTGAGCAGTGTGAAAAAGAGGTGAGAACGACCCCAGGACAGATCAAAGCCTGCGTGCTGCTGCATCCCACGCTCCTAGCGCCTATGTCCCGCCGCCGTTGCCCCACCACTGTGCCCAAGAGAAAGGCTGAAGGTGATGCTAAAGCAGATAGAGCCAAGATGAAGGACAAACCACAGAGAAGATCCACGAGGTTTTCTACTAAGCCTGCTCCTCCAAAGCCAGAGCCCAAACCTAAAAAGGCCCCTGCAAAGAAGGGAGAGAAGGTACCAAAAGGGAAAAGGGAAAAGCTGAAGCTGGCAAGGAGGGGAATAACCCTGCAGAAAATGGAGATGCCCAAACAGACCGGACACAGAAAGCTGAAGGTGCTGCAGATGCCAAGTGAAGTGTGTGCATTTTTGATAACTGTGTACTTCTGGTGACTGTACAGTTAGAAATGCTATTTTTTATCAAGTTTTATAAAAATGCAGAATTTTGTTTTACCTTTTTTTTAAGCTATGTTGTTAGCACACAGAACACTTCACTGTGTTTTTTGGGAAAGGGGCATATGTCACTAACAGAATGTCTCCGAAGCTAGGTTGACGTGGGGAAAACCCTTTTCCCTTCTAGTTTTGGGAGACTTGCCCTTGGCTCCCAGGCAGGGGGATTCCCTGACTTTGACACACAAGGTCCCTTGGCACAAAAGCTTTGTGGGATGGTAAAACAAATTCGTTTCTATGTCCTCTTCTCCCTTTCCACCTTTCAGCATAGATTTAACTCCCTTAAACGCAGACACCTGTTGGACCTGACCCCCAATAATTGGTTACTGGTGTGTCAGGCAATCTAGCCTTTCCAGTGATGCCACTGAGATGGAACCCCTCAAAAAAGCAGTGGTTCTGTTTCTAGATTGTGGATCTTCAGATAAATTCTGCCATTTTCATTTCACTTCCTGAAAGTCAGGGTCAGCTCATGAAACATTGTTAAACAACATGCTAAACATGAACTATCAACCTCACTCTAAACTTTCCCTGTTCAGAGCATCAGATGAGGACTTCATTTGGGTTTTATAGTGGCTTTCTGATTTTTGGTAGTCCATTGAAGAAGGGAGTTTGAAAGTCGCTGCATATGTTAACGATTGTTTGCCCACGTCCTGCCTGAAATGCCATGATTGCTTATGGAGAGTATCTTTAATAAAGCTGGATACAGTTTGGCTTGGGAAAATAAAAGAAACAATATTTTGTATATGTTTGGTTAAATGAAATACTTCAATTCATTTCACCTGTTTCTTTTTACTTTTTCTTTCTTGTTTGGAGTCAGGGTCTCCCTCTGTCACCAAGGCTGGAATGCAGTGTTGCAGTCACCACTCACTGAAACCTCAACCTATCAGTTTTAAAAGATCCTCCTGCCTCAGCCTCCCCAGTAGCTGGGACTACAGGTGCGGGCCACCATGCCTGGCTAATTAATTTTTGTACAGACAGGGTCCCACTATGTTGCCCTGTCTGTTGTCCAACTCCTCGCCCGAAGTGATCCTCCTTCTTCGACCTCCCAAAGTGCTAGAATTACAGGCATGAGTCACCGCCCCCAGCCTTTCCCCTCTTTTTATTTTATTATTATTATTTTTTTGAGACGGAGTCTTGCTCTGTCTCCCAAGCTGGAGTGCCGTGGCGCCATCTCGGCTCACTGCAACCTCTGCCTCCCAGGTTCAAGCGATTCTCTTGCCTCAGCCTCCCAAATAGCTAAGATTACAGCCACGCGCCACCATGCCCAGCTAATTTTTTTGTATTTTTAGTAGAGGCGGGGTTTCACTATGTTGGCCAGGCTGGTTGAGAACTCCTGACCTCAAGTGATCCGCCTGCCTCTGCCTCCCAAAGTGCTAGGATTACAGGTGTGAGCCACCATGCCCGGCCATTTTTCCCTTTTTTAAATGTGGTTACTAGAAAATGTAAAATTACATATGTGGCTCGCACTGTATTTCTGTTGGGCAGCACTGCTCTAGCCGTTATTACCAACACAATACTTGTGTTATAGCACTCCTGTATCACAGTATTTGTTATTACAATACTCTCTTTGGGATCCCCACACACGTGGCTGGCTTCAGGGGTGTGGGCAGTGCAGTCGCACAGGGCCCCACGTTCAGAAGGGCTTCGCCCTTGGTTTAATGCGCTGCTCTCATTGCCTTGAAACTTACTTTTTACCTTTGAATTTGAGTTTTCTCAGCGAAGTCTCACAGGACAATGGCGCCTGCGCCAGTGGCTTGAAGGCTCGGCTCAAGCCCGCCTCGCCTACCTCCCTCCTAGGGATGGCTCCCAGTGTCTCTGGCCGGGGCCTGCCTCTCGCTCGCCGCTCCTTCCCGGCAACGGCTGCCATTTTCCGCCCAGGCAAGGTCCTGGGCGCCGCTCTGGGGAGGGTCAGGGTGCGCGTCCCACCGCGTCGTGGGGCAGGGTGTAGTGATGGTCACGCATCCCTTCCCTGGGCTTCTCCGGCACACCTGTATCTAGGGACTGAGCGCGACTGACGCAGAGGTCGCAATACCGCTGGGGGCTGCCTGGTGCCATGGGGTTGGGCCGCGGGCCCAAGGGAAAGAGAGACACCTGGCCTGACTTCTGCAGGCCTCTCCCCGCCAGCGAGCGCACGGCAGCGGTGCCCAGGGGCTGGAGGCAGCGGAACGCACGCGCCCGGCGTCGCTGAGGGCTTGCGCCAGCCCCAGAGTACCCACGTGCCCGAGGGAGCGCGCCCGCCTCTGGCTCCGAGCTTGGGGGAGGGGCGGCGTGAGGGAGGGAGGATCCTGTTTTCCTGCTTGCAAGCTTCCTGGGTCTTTGTTGTGCTGTTTGTCTCTTCTGGCTAGTCAGAGCACCCTCTGGGGACAAGCTGTAACATACGAATTGTGTAACTCGGTGATTCCACATTGCACAATAGGAACATAAATGGTAAAATTCGTGCTAATAATTTAAAATTGTATTTTTTCTTTATTTAGAAATTTTCATAAGTAGCATATAAAAAGCACAAAAAGTCCAGAGAGAGAAGGCTAGAAGCAAGGTAAAAGCTTTTACTTGCCTTTTGAATAAGGCATCCTCATTTTGCACCGGGCCCACAAATTATGTAGCCAGTCCTGCTTCCATAATCTAAATTTCAAGCATTCCAGGCTCTGACCACTACTTTTGGGTTGTCCAGCACCACAAGTCCAGCAATCCTTTGATTCCAATAGGACCTACAATTAATAGATCTTACCACCTTTTCTCTGGCCTTCATCTCATATATATATGATATATATATGAGATATATATGATATATATGAGATATATGATATATATATGAGATGTATATATGATATATATGAGATGTATATATGATATACATAAGATGTATATGATATATGAGATATATATGAGATATATGATATATATGAGATATAGATATATGATGATGATATATATGATATATATGAGATCTATATATGATATATATGAGATCTATATATGATATATATGAGATCTATATATGATATATATGTATATATCATATATCTCACATATATGTATATACATATATGTATATCATATATATGAGATATATCTCATATATGATATATATGAGATCTATACGATATATATGAGATCTATATGATCTATGATATATATCATATATATGAGATATATATGATATATATGAGATATAGATGATATATATGAGATATAGATATATATGATATATATCATATATGATATATATGAGATATAGATATATATGATATATATGAGATATAGATATATATGATATATCTATATATCATATATATCCTGGCTTCCCTTCTTTCCCGGCTTAAATTTCATTGTCAACTATTTTGGTCATTCCTGTGGATACACCCTGAACTCCCTTGCCCCGTCTCCACTCACAATACCCATCTGGCCAACTCTAGTAAAGCCCAACTCTCTGCTCTGTGCAGTCTCTCAGGCTCCACTAGGCAGCCCTGAGTGTGCCTCACTTTGCAGTCTCCAAAGAGCAACAACAGGGGAAGCCCCAGTGTGCAAGAACTCTTCGTACCTCTGCTTTAAAGTCATACTCCCCCGGCACAAGTCACAGGGCCAAGCTCAGCCTCAAAGGGTGGAGAAATAGATTTCATCTCTTGATGAAAGAAGCTACAAAGTTACATTGTAAAGGGGCTCATGTACATAGATGGAGAAAATTTGTGGCAATTTTTTCAATCTACCACAAATTTTAAAAGGAAAGAAAGTATATCTCAATCTTTCTCCTCCGGGGAGATATGTTAGTTTCTGCAAATCTGACTACTGTCTCCAAGAATCTCAGTTACTGAGATAATAGGAAGGAGAGGGGCAACTTTGTCAAATCATTAGATTCTCCAGAATTATGATAGCCTGGTCACCATATATAAGGTGACTACTGCTTTAAAAACTTTTTTTTTTTAAGACAGTGTCTCAGTCTGTTGCCCAGTTGGAGGGTAATGGCTCAGTGCAGCCTTGCCCTCCAGGGCTCAGGTCACCCTCTCACCTCAGCCTCTTGGGTAGCTGGGACTACAGGTGCTTACCACCATCCCCAGCTAGTTTTTTTTGTTGTTGTTGTATCTTTTTTAGAGACAGGGTTTTGCCATTTTGCCTAGGCTGATCTCAAACTCCTGAGCTCAAGCTATCCACCTGCCTCGGTCTCCCAAAGTGTTGGGATTACAGGCAAGAGCCACCATGCTCGGCCCCCACAAAAAAACTTTTAAACATCTATTGAGTACAATGTTTTGCATGGATTATAAAATACTTGCTCCCCATGACATTATATTATCATTGAGGAAATAGAGTTAGGGTAGTTAAAATATAAGCATGAAGTCACACAAGCAGGAAGTGGTAGAATCCAGATTTGAATCCAGGTCAAGCCAGAGCATGCAACCACTATGCTGTGTTATCTCCTAATGCGGTTTTTTTCCTAAAATAAGGTTTGTTTCGTGTGGCATAAGCGTGGCTGATAAATACAGATGGTGCCTGACTTATGATGGCTTGACTTGGGATTTTTCCACTTTATAATGGTACAAAAGCAATACACATTCAGTAGAAACTGTACTTCAGCTTTTAAATTCTGCTCTTTTCCCAGGCTATGATACGGGCATATGTGCCCATGCTGGGCAGCATTAGCGAGTCGCAGCTCCCAAGCAGCCACTCGATCATTAGGGTAGACACCTGATACTCTACAGTGGACTGTGTGCCAGATGATTGTGCTCAACTGTAGGCTAATATCAGTATTCTGAGCATGGTTAAGGTAGGCTAGGCTAAGCTGTGATACTCAGTAGGTTAGGTGTATTAAATGCATTTTCAACTTGCACATTTTCAACTTACAATGGGTTTATTGGAACATAGTCCCATCCTAAGTTGAGGAGCATTTGTACTTTTTTTTTTTTTGAGACAGAGTCTTGCTCTGTCACCCAGGCTGGAGTGCAGTGGCACGATTTCGGCTCACTGCAAGCTCTGCCTCCTGGGTTCACGCCATTCTCCTGGCTCAGCCTCCCGAGTAACTGGGACCACAGGCACCCACCACCATGCCCAGCTAATTTTTTTGTATTTTTAGTAGAGACGGGGTTTCACCGTGTTTGGCAGGATGGTCTCGAGCTCCTGACCTTGTGATCTGCCTGCCTCGGCCTCCCAAAGTGCTGGGATTACAGGCGCGAGCCACTGCACCCGGCCCCTGTACTGTTTTTCAAGAAATTTTCATTCTATAACTTTATTACATGTCAACTACATAATCATCAGTTAACTTCTTTAGTGAAATATGATTAAATTAATTGTATATATTATATCCCATGGAGTCAGATACAGAGACATAGCATATAATAGCATAGTAATGTTAGACCCCATACTAGATTGTAAACTAGATTGTAAAGGTCATAAACTTGTATATCCCCATTTAATTTACTTTTTAATCTTTTTTTTTTTTTGAGGCAGGATCTCACTCTGTCGCCCAGGCTGGAGTACAGTGGTGTAATCATGGCTCACTGCAACCTCGACCTCCTGGGTTCAAGCGATCCTCCCACCTCAGCTTCCCAAGTAGCTGGGACTACAGGCACATGCCACCATACCTAGCTAATTTTTTGTATTTTTCGTAGAGATGGGGTTTTGCCATGTTGCCCAGGCCACTCTCCAACTTCAGGGCTCAAGCAACCCTCCTGCCTCGGCCTCCTAAAGTGTTGGGATTACAGGTGGGAGCCACCACACCTGGCCTTAATCTTCAAAGAAAGATTGTTCTAAAATTCAAAGAGAGATATTCTAAAATTTATTCTTGAATAGGTAGGACATGCATACAGTACAGTAGTCCCCCATTCTGTGTGATTTCACTTTCTGTGGTTTTGGTTACCTGCAGTCAACTGCCATCTGAAAATATTAAATGGAAAGTTCCAGAAATAAAAATTCATAAGTTTAAATTTTGTGCCATTCTGAGTAGGATGAGGAAATATCTTACTGCCCTGCTCTCTCTGTCTGGGATGTGAATCATCCCTTTGTCCAGAGTATCCGTGCCATATATGCTACCAGGCTGTTTGTCGTTTGGTAGCCATCTTTGTTTTGAGATGAACAAACATACTATACATAGGGTTCAGTACTATCCGAGGCTTCAAGCATCCACCGGGGATTTTTGAAACATATCCCCCAAGGATAAGGGGGGCTTCTATATACAATTTAAAAGGCATACATCTATAACAAACAGTTTGGTGGCTTTCCACAAGGTTTTTTTTTTTTTTTTTGAGACGGAGTCTTGCTCTGTTGCCCAGGCTGGAGTGCAGTGGCACGATCTCTACTCCACCTCCCAGATTCAAGTGATTATCCTGCCTCAGCCTCCCAAGTAACTGGGATTACAGATGTGTGCTACCACGTCTGGCTAATTTTTGTATTTTTAGTAGAGAGGGGGGTTTCACCATGTTGGCCAGACTGGTCTTGAACTCCCGACCTCAAGCGATCCACCCGCCTTGGCCTCCCAAAGTGCTGGAATTATAGGCGTGAGCCACCGTGCCCAGCCGCTTTCCACAAGTTAAACATAAAATTCCCATGTGACCTACCAACGCTGCTCTGTGGTATATAACACAAATAATAACGAGCTCAAGCAAGAAGTATACACAAATGTTCATAGCAACTTTATTTGCAATAGCTAAGAGGTAGAAACAACCCAAATGTTCATCAATAGATGAATGGATCAACAAAGTGTGGTATAGCCATACAATGGAATATTATTTAGCTATCAAAAGTAATGAAGTACCGATGCAGGATACATGGATGAACCTTAAAAACCTTGAAAATATTATGCTAAATGAAGGAAGCCAGACACAAAAGACCACACAATGTATGATTCCATTTATATGCAATATCCAGAATAGGCAAATCATAGAGACATAAAGCAGATTAGTAGTTTCCAGCGGCTGGGGGGCAGAGGAGTGACTGCTTTATGGGTACAGGGTTTCTGTTTGGGGTGATGAAAACATTCCGAAGCTAGATCATTATGATAATGACATAACATTGTAAATGTACTGAATGTCACTGAATGGTATACTTCTAATGATTACAATGGTAAATTTTATGTTATATGCATTGTACTACAAAAAGAAGCCAGAAAAGGGGTACACAAGAATGTAGAGTAAAAACTGAGAGGCTGACTTGTGGTTCACTGCCTATGAGTTAGCACTGGTCTGCAAGGAGCAGTACCATTCAATAAAATATTGCTGCCTATACATATATTAAAAAAAAACAATGAAAACAGCAAAAAACCTTGAGTCTTCCTCACATCCCTGTCTTCTAGCACCTAATTTCTCTCCCCAGAAGTCACTCCTGCTATCAATTTGTTCTATATTTGTACTGACAAATTCTGTGCATCTATGAACACATATATTTGTATTTAGTTTAATAATATTTTCATATAATTGTAAAATATTGTAGTATCATATACCTACTGTTTTTTTCTTCTCTTTTGTTCCCCCAGCTCTCAGTATGGAGATTCCTCCCTTTCACTACCAAAGCAGAACTAACCCATTCTTTTACATAACTATTCAATGTTCCTTTGTTTCAAAGTTTTAACATTTGTTTATCATCTTTTGATAGAAATGTCGGTGGTTTCCTATCTTTTGTTTTCTTTTACTTTACAAATATCTTGTGAGTACTTACGCTAAATCAGGGATTAGCAAACTACAACCCAGGGGCCAGATCTGGTCCATCATTTGTTTTTGTCTGACCTGCAACTTAAGAATAATTCTTCATTTTTAAATGGTTGAAAAAAGTTTTATTTTATTTTATTTTATTTTATTTTGAGATAGGGTCTGGCTCTGTCGTTCAGGTTGGAATGCAATGGCACGATCTTGGCTCACTGCAACCTCTGCCTCCCAGGCTCAAGCAATCCTATTAGCCATCATGCCTGGCTAATTTTTGTATGTTTTGTAGAGATGGCATTTCATCATGTTGCTCAGGCTGGTCTCAAATTCATGAGCTAGAGTGATCTCAAAGTGCTGGGATTACAGGCATGTACCACCTCACCCCATACCCCCCACTTTTCACATGTATGAATGTATCTATAGGACAAATTTTTTAAAAGTAAAATTGTTAGGTCAAAGGAAATGTGCATTTTATAATTTAATAAATATTACCAAATTGCTCTCCATAGAGGTTGAATCACTTTACACAGTTTGACCAACACTGTATGTTTTCAAACTTTTTGATCTTTGACAATATGATAGATTTAAAAAAAATGTATAGCACAAGCTATCATTTATGAGACAGAAATTTGAACCCTGATTGAATATTTACGAATATTAAGGAATTATTGTTAATTTTTTAGATATAATGATGGTATTTTGGAACACTGAATAGATATTTTGGAAGATATTTTGCTTAGATATGATGATATTTTGGTTATATATTATTGAAAGATATAGACTAAAATAATTATTAATGAAATAATACAATGTCTGGGATTTGCTTCAAAATAATAGAATGGGAGTGTGTGTGGGATGGGGTATGGATGAATCATGACTATGAGTTTATGATTGTCGAATCTGGGTGATGTGCACTCTACAATTTTCTCTTCTTTTGTATATGTTTGAACCTTTCCAAAAAAAAAAAAAAAATTCACTTCCAAAAAAGGGAGTGACAGAGAGGAGAGTAATTGGAAACAATGAGTCCAGACAGCTCTCTTAAGGAATTTTGATATTTAAAATAAGAGGGGAAAAAGGCCACTAGCTAGCAGGATCAACAGAAAGGTATATTTTAAAAAGAAATTTAATTATTCAAGTATTGCATATGGGTGGAAAATGCACAGCACAATGAATGATCAGTAAGTGAACATCCCTAAATATGAAAGAAAAGGTTTACTTATTGGATTTTTTGGTAAACATTTTTGTTGAAGTAAAACTTACATATAGTAAAGTGCATAAACATTAAGTATACCAAACTTGATGGATTTCAACAATGAGTTATCCCCATGGAACCAACACCCTAAGTCAAGAATAGAGCTGTAAATCACTGTGGTGTCTGCAGGGGGCGGGGGAAAGAATAGAGCTGGGTGTAGTGGTGTTTACCTGTAATCCCAGCTACTTGGGAGGTTGAGGCTGTAGGATCACTTGAGCCCAGGAGTTTGAGGCTGCAGTGAGCTATGAACATGCCACTGCATTCCAGCCTAGGTGATAGAGAGAGATCTGGTCTTTAAAAACAAAACAAAACAAAAACAAAAACAAAAACAGAAAACATTTCCAGAATGCAAGAAGCTTCTTCCTTGTTGCCTTCCAGTCAACCAGTTAATACTCGCTGCAAAAGGTAAACTCTCTTGCCTTCTTTTGAACTTTCTATCAATGCAATCAGTAAAGTAGTGACTCTTTTGTGTCTGGCTTATTCTGCTCAACATGATGTTTGGACATTCATCATGTTGTTGCATGTAAAGGGCATTCATTCTCTTTTTGGTGTATAAAAATACGTAATAGTAGAACATTCTGATGTATGAATATCACCACAATTTATCCATTCTACTGCTCATGGACATTTGAGTTTTTCCAGTTTTTGACTATTACCAACAGGGCTGCTATAAACACTCTAGTATATGCTTTTTGGCATACATATGCACTCATTTCTGTTGGGTATATACATAGGAGAAGAATTGCTGGATAATAGAGTATGTATCTTTTTCACTGGTGGGCACCAGTTTTCCAAAGTAGCTGAATCAATTTATATTCCCACCAGCAATGTATGAGAATTGTTATGATCAGTGTTTTAAAGTTAGACACTCCAGCAAGTGGATATCGGTATCTCCGAGCTGTCTTAATGTGTACTTCCCTGATGACTAACAATACTAAACTCTTTTTAAAAAATATGCTTATTGAGCATTTGAATATACTCTTTGGTAAAGTGATTGCACAAGTCTTTTGTTCATTTTCCCCCTTGGCAGTCATTTTCATAGTGATTTGTAGGAGTTTTTATATATTTTGGATCTGAGTCCTTTGTGAGATACACACACACACACACGTATAAAATAAATATTTACATTATTATATATTATATAAATTGTATATAATAAATGTTTTCTCTCAATAGTGTGTATCCTCCATGTTCTTCTTCCTTCTCAAGATTGTCTTTGCTGTTCTTCATCCTTTGTAATTTCCATATAAATTCTACTGAGCTTTTTTACTTCTACCAAAAGAAAAAAAAAAAAAAGGATTTTGAGTGACATTGCATTGAACCTAACGAATAATTTGGGAAGAATTGACATTTTTACAATATTGTGTTTTCCAAAGTATAAATGTTATCTATCCCTCTGTTTACTTAGGTCTTTAAAATTTTAATTTAATCTAATTTTTTTTGAGACAGGGTCCCCCAGGCTGGAGTGCAGTGGCGTGATCCTGGCTCACGGCAACCTCCGCCTCCTGGGTAACAGAAAAACCTGTTGATCAAGCAAAGTAAGTCTGAGTACTTATTTTAGTACTTACTTTTAAAGTAAGCGGGTAGGGCATAAGTTGTATTAGCCTTACTGCAGAAAGGAAGAACACTACCTCAATAGAGAATTAGTAGTATGTCAGAGGGAGATTTCAAGAAAGGATGTATAGGATTTGGGGGTCTGGGCTCAAATGGTTTAAGATGGTCTTACAAAGAAAGAAACTGATAGGAATTAAGCACAGTTTGTAATATTTAGGAGAGTTAGGATTAGTAGACACAGAGAAATAAAGGTCTCCATGCAAGCCTTGATAAATAAACTGTCATATACGTGAGCTTTTTGCCTATTTGAGCAGTCTGTTATCCTGACAGGAGAGTTCTTTGGCCAAATGAGCAAACTGTTTTCCCCAATATGTTAATTTCTTGAAGCAAACAATAAATATATTTGTTGGTTTACCACCTTGTCTTCCTGGGCAAGAATTTCCTAGGAGACTTGTGTCATGTTGACTCAAGTGGTCTTAGTCCTCATTCAACAAGACCAACTTCTTAGCCTGAAATCTCCTGTCTCATAAAAGTGGAGACCTATTTTTGCTGTCTGTCCTTTCTATACTGTGACTTTACTGTGGGTAGGGCATAAATCTTATGCTCCTGGATGTGGGGTTTATTTATTTTTACATATTTGTAGCCAAATGTATATTAATTATTATTTATAATATTTGCTTTTATTTTCTGCTTTTAAAAACTTAATAGTGCATCACAATAATTTTCCCATTATATTATACAATCTTTATAAAAATTATTTTGATGGTTCTATTATTGAGATTGTTGAGGTTATATCATTAGCTAGATTCCAAGAAACTGAATCACTAAGACAAAAGGTATAAACCTTTCTAGAACCTTCATAAATATTATCAATTGCTTTCCTACACTTGATCTTAGCCAAAAGGCCAAGAAGCAATCAACTGCTTTCCTAAATAATTTTACCAATTTCCACACCTTTCAGCCAAATATGAGGAGTCCTATTTTACCAAACTCTCCGTAACACTGGATATTAATATTTTAAAAAATACTTGCTAATTTGCTATTGCAACTGATATTGTTATATGGATTTATATTTGTTTGATTCCTAAAAATGTTCAGATTTTTTTCATACACTTGTTTGCTGGTTCTATTCTTAAATTACTTGTTGTATTTTTCAAAATTGTACTCAGGTCATCAGGTGTAGAAAAGTAATTAATTGCACTTCTCACTTCATATTTATTGTCCTCACAGGTTAGTACAATTACTCTCTTGAAATTTTTCTTTTTTCTCCCTTCTTCTCTGATTCCTACCATACATACCCATTCTTTTTTTTTTTTTTTTTTTTTTTGAGATGGAGTCTTACTCTGTCTCCCAGGCTGGAGTGCAGTGGTACGATCACGGCTTACTGCAGCCTCGGGCTCCCAGGTTCAAGTGATTCTCCTGCCTCAGCCTCCCAATTAGTTGGGATTACAGGTGCCCACCACTGCACCCAGCTAATTTTTTGCATTTGTAGTAGAGATGGGGTTTCAGCATGTTGGCCAGACTGGTCTCGAACTCCCAACCTCTGGTAATCCATCTGCCTTGGCTTCTCAAAGTGCTGGGATTACAGGCATGAGCCACCGCACCTGGCCCATACATACCCATTCTAAAGCATTTGTTATACATCCTTAAATATGCATGTATCCTTAGAAAACATGTATTACTATATTGTGTGTATATGCTATTTAATAAATAGAATCTAGTTGTAAATTTCATTCTGTTTCCGCACTTTTGCACTTAACCCTATGTTTGTGAGGCCTATCAATGGTGTTTTATGCATATCTATTCCATCACTTCTTTCTCCAGCATTGTATTTTCATAGTGTACTATGTATTAGTTGCAGTAACACTAGTTGCTGTAATAAACAAACCCCAAAGCACATAATGCTGAACACAATTGAAGTTTATTTCTTGCTCTTAAAATCCAAAAAATGGGTATTCCTCATTGGCGTGTGGGTTTCTCCCCAGTGGTGATTTAGAGAACCCGGATGCATCTATCTTGTGGCTCTGCCTTCTTTAACATGGCTTCCAAGATGGTCGCATCCACCTGCATTGCATTGGCAGAAGGTGAAAGGCATAAATATCTTGTGTGAGAGGTTTTCATGGGCCTGGAATAGCAACATCATTTCCATTCATATTCTTTGACTAGACCTCAGTCAAATGGTTGTGCCTAACTGCAATGAAGACTGGAAAATGTAGTCTATTTGTGTGTCTTGGAAGAAAAGGAGATAGACTTGGTGAGCCACTAACCAATCTTCCCAGAGTGAGCATCCATCATATGGTTCTTCTCCATCTGTGATAATGAATACCTAAGTTGCCCTCACTTCCCCACCACTCAGATAAAGCCATGAGGAAGGTCTTTGTACCTAAAAACCTTTGTGAGTTCTCTGTGATAAACACTAACATTTGATTTTGCCTATCTAATTTTTACCATTCTGACGTCCAAGTATAAAAAGTGGTATCTTGTGATTGCGTTCCTCTGATTACTAATAAATTTGAGTATCTCTTCTATTTTGGGCTTTTGCTTCTGTGAATAGCTTGTTCTTTTCCTATGCCATTTTTTTCTATAGGGTTTCCTGTGGCATTTTTTTTCCTACTGATTTGCATGAGTTTTTATATAACCTAGAAGATAATCACTCTTTTGTTTTAGATATTATAAACAAGTACAGAAAGCACATTCTTCTCAAGTACACATTGAACATTTCCCACAGATACACCACATGCTGAGACATGATCAAACCTCAACAAATATCAAAGGAATGAAATCCTACAGATTGTGTTCTTCGACTGTGGAATTAAGCCAAACATCTGTCATATGTAGCTAATAATACAATCCCCCACCGCTTTAAGATTTGATAGGACTTCTAAATAACTTATGAGTAAAATGAAAAAAATCACATGAGATTTAGAAAATATTTTGAACTGAATAATAAAGAAAACACAACAAACCAAAACTTGCAGGATCATTACAACTAAAAGTTCTCAAATGTAAATCTATTGCTTCAAAATTGTTTGGATCATAACTTCATTTGTTCTTGTCTAAATCCTTTTTTGATTTCCTACATCACCAAACCTAGCAAAATTATAAGGCAGGATAAGAGAAAAACCACTTATGAAAACAAAGATAAGGTGGAAGAACAACAATATATTTTAAACTAAGAAAAAAAAGCAAAGAAAACTGTGGCTTGACATATTTGAAAGGTTTGCATCATCTTGGTATATTATATTTGCTGTGTAAATAAGTATGTTAGAGAAGCTGATACAAGTTCTTAATTTGATTCTTGTAATAAACACATATAATTTTATTTTATAAACTGTAGGATGTCAGCCAGACAGTGATTAGAGGAAAATGTATGGCCTTTAATGTATATATCAGAAATTAAAAAAAAAAAAAAGACTAAGAATTGGCTGGGTGAGGTGGCTCACGCCTGTAATCCCAGCACTTTGGGAGGCTGAGGCAGGTGGATCACTTGAGGTTAGAAATTTGAGACCAGCCTGGCCAACATGGTAAAACCCTGTCTCTACCAAAAATACAAAAATTAGCTGGGCATGGTGGTGCACACCTGTAATCCCAGCTACTCGGGAGGCTGAGGCAGGAGAATCGCTTGAACCCGGGAGGAGGAGGTTGCAGTGAGCCAAGGTTGTGCCACTGCACTCCAGCCTGGGTGACAGAGCAAGACTCCATCTCAAAAAAAACAAAAACAAAAACA
This sequence comes from Pan troglodytes, assembly GCF_028858775.2. Taxonomy (NCBI): domain Eukaryota; kingdom Metazoa; phylum Chordata; class Mammalia; order Primates; family Hominidae; genus Pan; species Pan troglodytes. The sequence continues at coordinate 60,271,171 of NC_072414.2, forward strand.
AAAAAAACACTAAGAATTGAAAATCAGGAATCTAAAAGAAGAGCAACCAAATTAGGACCAAATAAAGAAAAAGCAAAGAAGTAATAAAGAGCAAAAATCTGTGAAATAGTAAAAAATTTGCAATATGGAAAATAAATCCAAACATTCATTCTTTGAAAAGGTTAAAAAAACTGATAGGCCAGTCACAGTGGCTCATGCCTGTACTCCTAGCACTTTGGGAGCCTGAGGTGGGAGGATCGCTTGAGCCAAAGCTAAGGCTGCAGTGAACTGTGATCATTTCACTGTATTCAAGCTTGGGTGACAGAGTGAGACCTTGTATCCAAAAAAAAAAAAAAAAAAATTGATAAATAGTAGTAAGACTAATTAAGAAAAACAAAGAGAAAATATGAATTATCAGTATCAGGAATGAAAAAAGCAAGCTATAAAAACAGATGCTACAGATATTAAAATGATAAAAAGATATTATAAAAAATGTGCGCTAATAAATTTGAAAATTTGAAGGAAGTGAATCAATTCTTTGAGAAGCCCAATTTACCAAAATGAACATAAGAAAAAGTACAAAATGTACATATACCTACATCTACTTTAAAAACTTTAATCCATAATTAGAAACCTTCCCTCAAAGAAAATACTAGAGGAGAAAAAAGGGAAAATTTCTCAACTTTCAGGCCAGCATAACTTTAATATAAAAATATATCAAAGTTATTAAAAAAGGAGAAGTTACAGACTAATGTCTCTAATAAATAATAGAAGGCAGCCAGGCATGATGGCTCACACCTATTATCCCAGCACTTTGGGAGGCTGAGGCAGGTGAATCACCTGAGGTCAGGAGTTCTAGACCAGCCTGGCCAACATACTGAAAACCTGTCTCTACTTACTAAAAATATAAAAATTAGCTGGGCATAGGGGCACATGTCTGTAATCCCAGCTACTCGGGAGGCTGAGGCAGGAGAATCGCTTGAACCTGGGAGGCGGAGGTTGCAGTGAGCCAAGATGTCGCCACTGCACTCCAGCCTGGGTGACAGAGTGAGACTCCGTCTCAAAAAAAAAAAAAAAGAAAGTTCTGTCCAACTCCATTAGTCAGGAAACCTCTTCAGAGCTCTCCTTGTCTGGAAGGCCCCTGACACTAACTCCAGGAGGCCAGGGCTTGGGTCTCAGTTGTACGAACTGGAGCTGGCTACTTAATCTCTTTGTGCCCAATTTTCTTCGTCTGTAACATGAGACCTTGTTACCTAACTCACTGGCTCACAAGCTCAAAACAGAGTGAGAACATTCGAACACATTGCCGGGGGAGTGTAAACTGGATGTATTTTCTGGAAAGTAATTTGGCTAGATATATTCAGAAATATTCAAATCCTGTGAGCTAGTAATTCCATTACTAGAAATTTATTATTGGCACATAATCAGATATACAGACAAAAATACAACTAAAGAGGTGTTCGTGGCACTGTTATTTTAATAGTAATATTTTCGTAAACATCTTGAAAGTCCAACAATCAGGGCATGGCCACCGAAATTATAACACATCTATTCTGATAAATGCAGCCATTATGAATTGCTGTAGCAGAATATTTGGTAACATTGAAAAATGCCAATGACTTTATGTTAAATGAAAAGAAAAAAAGATATGGAACTCTTTGTGTGGTATGGCTCCAATTTTGTTTCATGAACTATATATGTCTGTGGACTCAGAAAACAGACTAGTGGGAAATTTACTGAAAATCTTATTGCTGGTGGTATAATTCTATATATATTTAAAATTGACATTTGAAAAGTTGTCCCAGCATTCCTCATAAGCATGTGTTGCTTTGTTAATAAGAGAATCAAATATTTAAAAAGTAACCCAAATTAAAATTATTTGTGGGAAACCTCTTTGAAAATCATTGTGCTACACGTGAGATGTAAGTGCGTTTCTGGGGCTTTAGAAACACAGACGGATTCCTGTTTAAATCAATACATTTGACTGCAAGGAAGATAAATGGGTGAGTGGGTGGCCATGCTGGGCACGGCTCCTAAGTCAGGCGCTCTGCCTGCCTGCTCCGCCCCTGCAGCCCAGCAGCGAGAGTCCTGCCAGCCCTAACCCCGTTTGTTTTTCTTCTCCCCCTGGATCCACCACCCACCTCTCCTTCCTCCGGTAGGTATGAACATGAACGAGTCTGTCTGGTCTTGTCTGCTAAGTGAATCATGCCTCAGAAATGGGAAATGGCCTCAAGGCCAGGGTCTGTCTCCATGGAAGAGCTGGGACTAGCCTCAAATGTGACATCAGCGTGAGTGCTGAGGGTTTCGCTGCAGCTTCCAGGCTAGATGGCAGGTGTGGGTGTTGCCATGTTTCTGGGCTTCTGGGCCAGGTCCTGATGGAATGCTAAAGTGATACGACCAGACACAGGTGAGAAGAAGGCTGCTTCTCCTGTGGTATGATTTGAGGGCATCCTTAGGTCTCTCTGGTGCTGACTCACCCTCCTCCCATCCTGAAATCACCATTATAAAAACTCCTTTGCCAGGGAAGACAACTGAAAGGAGTGGACACGGAGGCTCCTGCTGAAATGCACAGGATCACACAGGGCAGCAACATCTCCTAATATTAGCACTGAGGCTCTGGAATCAGTCAAGCTTAGGTTTGGATCCCAACTCCACTACTGCTTGGGGATGTCCCTTGGTGCCGCTGACATCTGTAAATGATGACAATAAGCACTTACATATACCAAGCAGATGCCAGGCACAATTCTAAGTGCCCTTCTATTAACTCACAACAACCTTATTAGGAAGTTACTCATAATCACATCCATATTACAGAGGAGGAAATTGAGGCACGGGGTGGTGAATTAACTTGCTCAAGGTCTCACAGGATCAGCACTAGGATGAGTCCACACCCAGTGTGGCTCCTATGCTTTTAATGACCATGTTTGGGAATCTTATTAGTATCAGATGGGATAATAATAGAAACCATGACTTATTAGGGGCTTACTCAGTGCCAGGCACTGGACTAAATGCTATATAGGAATTTCCTCATTTGTTCATCCCAGTGCGTGGATGAGGCAAGGACTATTGTTAGGTGCTAACATCACCCTGGCAGGACAGCCAACTGTATACAAGGCCCTATGTTAAGGGCTGGGCCTTCAGGAGATTGCTATGGCATAAAGAGTTAAAATGTGTCCATAGTAACTGTGACTCATGGTAGAATCATAGGTTGATGGAGCTGGAAGAAAGCTTAAAGGTCATCTGGTTCAGATGCATTTTTACTGATGACAAGAACCAGAGTGTGTGTGGGAGGGTGGTGGGAAGGTTTAATCCCACAGGAGTTTTGGGAGAAGATTTAGTGAGATGATAATAGCAGACAGCACTTACTGAGTTTGAGTGCTGTGTATGCTTGTATGCTTATCTCATTCAACCCTCCAACCAGATAAGGGTGACATTATTATTATCCCAGTTTCACAGATAGGGAAACCGAGATGTTGAGAAGTTGAGCAAGTACCTTGCACAGCGGCAGACAGCTAGCAAGTGGTGAAGTTAGGATGCTGCACGCTGGATTCCAGAGCTCAGGTGCTGAATTACCATGCTGAATGCCATCCCAGTGATAGAAGGAAGTTAAAAGGCCTGGGAAGAAGCTGGACTAGGTGGATGGGAAAGGCCTTTGGAGACTATGAAATCCTGTACAGACACGAGTAATTTTTGGAAGGAGGTAAAGGTCCCAAGAGAGGTATAAAGTGGTATAGACCTCAGGGCAAAATCAAGGAAGATGTCCAGGATGAGATGGCATTTGCTTTGGATGTGGATCTGTGCTCCTGGGGTAGGAGTGAGGGCTGTCCAGACTATGTGTGGGATGGTGGTGGGGTTTCCTCCAGCCCTTCCCCATTGGCATGGGATGGCTCAGTAAGTTAGTTAATTGGCCCCTTAGCCCAAGTGAAGTGACCAGGACCACAGAAAGCTTTGGGCACCTAAAGCTGGGGTCCTGACTGCAAAGAACATGATGGGTGGGGAGAACTGAGAGGGCAGAGAAGGTTGGTAGCAGGTGGGGTGGGGGTGGCCAGACAGCCTGAGTTCAAATCCTGATGTTCTCCCACACTCCAGTTATGAGGCCACAGACAAGCTACTCCACAGCTCTCTGCCTTAGTTTCTTCATCTGAAGAATAGGAATGATAATAATGGCATGTACTTCAGAAGCTTGTGTAAATATAACATGCTCATCTATGTGAAATGTTCACTGTGATGCCTGGCACAGATATTTCTGTCATTCTAAGCCCAGGATGCCGATTGGTACCACTATCCAGAGAAGAATGGGGTTAGAACAAAGCAGACACACGTCTATTTCAACCTACTTTCCTGGTAAACCTAAATCTGGCAGAGATGAATGGCTTCGCAAAATAACACAGACTAGCCACCCCCTCTCCTCCAGCCTTGGTTTTGTTTTTGCCAATCATTAGATTTGCTTTTCAGGGAAAGGCAAGGAGAGTGGGAGGCAGAGGAGGCAGAGGCCAGTGGGCTGCCAGTTTTGTGAAACCGGGCTGATAGACTGTCAGTGGTTTCTGAGTTATCACTCTTATTTCTGACATCATCCTTGTGCAGCTCTGTTGGAATTTCTGAACTCTTGTGAATTAGCCTCCCCAGCCCCTTGTATACCATGGGTTTACTCTCCATTCTTAGAGGCGGGCACATTCTTGCAGAGAAAATGCAGATGGGGACAAAGTCCTTTCTTGAGCAGGTTAATGGCAAAATAGAAGGATTTTGCCAGGTGGGCAAAATAGAAGGATTTTGTCAGGTGGGCAGGAGGGGAGTAAGAGGAAAGAGAAACTAGTATGTACTGAGGCACCCCTTCATAGGACCAGGCTTGGTGAAGAAGCTGGCATGTTCCCATCACACCAGCCCTGCAAGAAAAAGATTTGACTCCATTGTACAGATGTAGAAACTGGCCCAGAGCCACAGCTTGTCCATAGATATGGAAATCCCACCCAGATCTATTCAACACTAAGGGTCACCCTCTTCCTCTATAGTACGTGAAAGGGGTATAAGATTAAAACAAGTGTCTTTACTGGTGCTTGAAAAATAACATTTTTGCATGCACTTTATCTGAGGAACTCCATTGACTTACAGCTGCAGGCTGGATTGACCTGACTTGGAAAAAGAACGCTCCATGGAAGGCATGGCAAATTCTGCTCATAGGCCACTATAATGCCTAGGAAGCAAAGTGCGGGGAAAGGTCAGTCCTGCCTTATTTCCAGGTGGAAGGCTGCAGTTTGTTGTCATCAGCAAATCAATCTCCATCAGGATATAGCTACTTGTAGTTATGTTTTACTATTGCACATTTGCTCAGTGGCTTTCTGTCCAGGGAGGAGGAAATAGGTCAGAAGCACAAGGAACTATTTCTGGGCCCTGGCCTTTGGGAAAGCAGCCTTGTCCTGTTTACACATCCTCTCTCCAGATTTGCACAACCTGACCACAGAAACGTCACCCTCTAAGCCCAGGTAAACAGGCAACTAAATAGTCTCCAGTCAGCCAATAGCTATTAAGAAACCAAGGGAGCCCAGAAGCCTATACGAAGCAACTTTGATAAACACAGAAGAAAACAGCAGCCCAAACCTCCTGACTTTGGGCTGCTGGAGCAAAGAGGTATTCCCATCTTGGGGTGGAGGCCACACAATGCAAGTTCTGAGCCCCTCTCCAGCTTGACCCTTGGAGCAGTCACCCCTTGTAGTACCCATCCAGTTACACCACCAAATTGAGGTAGAGAGGGCACGAGGAAGAAGGAAGTCTCTTATTCAGCAATGAGTCTGGATGAATCAGGTCTCCCTTAGAAAACAAAACTGGAAGAAGGGGCCTGTGTCTGGACTTTTTTACATCACCTTCTTCAGAAAGTGGGTTGGGAATAGAATGTAGAATGATTCAGGAACATAATAGGGTAAAAGGCTATGAGGAGATGGTTTTTCTAAAGAGCCAGGCACTCCTCCAGGTCAGCTTGTGCCCAGGTAATCAAAGTGTGTTGGCAGAGGAGAGGGAGGGTGGTAGGGAGACGGAGTTAGAGATATGGAGAGACAGAGAGAGATAGAAAGGCAGAGAGGAGACAGATGGTAGATGAGGTGCATGCTTGCTGTATGGAGCCAGAAAAGGAAGTCATCACACATCTGAATGTGTCATTGCCAAGTTCCGAGACCAAAAAGCCTGGGTCCCTGTCAAACACTGGGTTTTTTCATGACCCTGAAGTCCCCAGATAAACCAGCCAGCTTCCCCCACTTCTCTATTCAGCTATTTCAGAGACGCTACCAGTAGAATCTTACCTTCAGCCCTTATTGCCAATGCTGTTTTTGTTTATGGTAAGGAGAAAAATAACTCGTGTTTCTGTAGGGATCTGCAATAAGTGGGTAAAGCTGAGCTGTAGAATGGAGAGAATTTGAGAAGTGACCCATACCTCCACCAATAGCTGCAATGGAAGTGAGGGCTTTACCTCCTAGAATTGGAATGGTGGGGTTCAAATAAAATAATGTATGTGAACTTGTTGAGCCGAGCCCTGTCCCTTGGAGCCACATAAATGCATTTGTTCTTTCTCTATGGTAAATTTTGTCCTTTGGGGAAGGGAGGAAGAGGGAGGAAGTCACTTTCATATTGAGTTTTTTGAGACTGTCCCAGAAGCTTCATCACCTACCATCCACTCCTACCATCCTAATCCAAGGCCTGTCCCCCTGTCTACTCTTGCCTTCCAGAGTTTATTCTCCATACAGCAGCCAGAGTGATCTTTTTAAAAAACACAAATAGCATCTTGTCACTTCCCTCTCTAAAACCCTTCAAATGCCCCCATCACAGAGTAGACTTAAACCCTTTGCTATGGGTTATTAGGCCCTAACGTGTGTTGCATCCTCTGACTTCATCTCCTATCATTCTTACTGTGGCCCACTCTGCTGCAGCCACACTGACCTTTCTGTTTCCGAGCTCACCAGACTGTTCCCTCCTCAGGACTTTTATATTAGCTGTCCCCTTTGCCTAGAATACCGTCTGTTCTTGTCACTTGTCATAGAGGTCTTGTCTGATCACCCAAACTAAATGAGTGCCCCCATCATTCTATTTCATTTGCTTCAGAGCAAATGGTAATGATACCAGTTCAACTGATCTTGTCTATCATTTGTTGACCTGTTTGTTCCATTACTGAATCCCTAGTGCTAAGCAGAGCCTGGCACGTAGTCGACCTCTAATATTCGTTGGATAAACGATCGTTTCAAATCCTAACAACAATCTTGTGATGTCTGTGAGAAAACGGAGGTTCTGCCGGCTCAGGATGAGATTCCTGCTCTGTCTGAACGCGGGACTCGCTTTCCTTCCCAGGATACCTCGCTCCTTCCACCGCGAGCGCAGCTCCCCTTCGCTCCCATCTTTCTCTCACACTTAACCCCTTTCTCCGGGAATGTCAGGCCGTACTTCCAGTCCCTTCTCAGAGCCTGGTGTTGTGGCTCTCAAGCCCTCCCACATTTCGGGAACTCAGAAACGCCGCCCTTTTCCTGAAATGGACCCTCCGAGTACGCGCAACCCCTTCCCTAACCCCGGCTCAGGGGCAGAAACAGGACCCGCACCGTCTATAGTAAAATAGGGTGGTCTCCTTAGCCCATCAGCTTAGCGCCCTCACTCCGCCCCCGCTCCCTGGCTGGAGACCCTCAGGGCCGTGTAGGGGCCAGGAGGAGGTTCCAGGAGTCAAGGACATTGAGGACATCCAGGCCCAAACGGGATGGGCCAACTACGCGCAGCAGAACCTTTCTCCACCGGGCCCGCGTGTGCCCGCCGGTCGGCTTAGGCGGAGACACCCCACTTAGCGTCCCTCCCGCTCCCGCCCTCTCCTCCCGGCCCTGTCTGCGAAAGCTCGCCTTCCTCCCCGCCCAAGTTCCGGCGCCGCTCTTGCGGGAGCGTTCCGCATCGCCCCGGGGGCCCCTACGCGAGGATCTCCGAGGCCGTTGGCAGCGCCTGGCACTTCTGAGCTCGGGGGACGAGAGCCTGCAGGTTTCCTCCAGTCAGGGACGGCGAAGGGCGGAAAGCGCAGGAGGAGGCAGTGTTAGGCCTTAGGCCGGGTGGGCCGGGTCAGGAGAGACGCGCCCATCTTTCGCCATCCGGGGTGCGCGAGCTCCTCTCGGGACCCGGCCGGCGACCCGTAGCTCGGGCACGCGCCTGTCGCATCCCGCAGGAAGGAGGGGTCCGGTTTGAGGCCCGGGGCGGCGTCCGCCATGGAGATCCCCTCGGTCCAGGGCCGGCGCCTGGGACCTGGCGGGCGGCCCTGACCGCCTTCCTCCCTGCGCGGGCTGGGTCGCGGACGTGCCCTTCGCGGCACTCGGCCTCCTCTGCGTCTCCGCCTTCCCTGGGCCGCACTGCTGCCTGGGCGCGGCGGCGGCGACGGCGCCCTGTTGAATGGGCTGTGAGGGCCCAGGTTTAAAACGCTGGCGAACGCGGCCTCCGGGGGCGCACGGCAGCTGCAGCGGTGGCGACCAAACGGGTGTTGGAGTTGGCGGCGGCCATGGAGGGCCTGGCTGGCTATGTATACAAGGCGGCCAGCGAGGGCAAGGTGCTGACTCTGGCCGCCTTGCTTCTCAACCGGTCTGAAAGCGACATCCGCTATCTGCTTGGCTATGTCAGCCAGCAGGGAGGGCAGCGCTCCACGCCCCTCATCATCGCAGCCCGCAATGGACACGCAAAGGTGGTACGCTTGCTCTTAGAACATTACCGGGTGCAGACTCAGCAGACTGGCACCGTCCGCTTCGACGGGTAGGTACATCCCAAGCCAGCCTCTCTCCGACGCGCGCGGACTCGTTAATTCACTGGCCCTCCCCTCCCTCACCCTCTCTTACCCTCTCTTCATATAGGTACTCACTTCTCCCCTTTTTGTACCACCTCCTGCCCCACTAATGCCTACTTCATCTTCCAGGGCTAATAATCCATCCCATGTTTTGCTGCCCGTCCTCATCAGCCCCTACCCCTCATTCCCTCTGTGGGAAGATAACCACACCCTCGGCCTTGAAATCTAATAGTCGTCTTCTCTACTAGATAGTCTGTGAACAAGCCATTTGGAGGAGGTGGCTGCCTTTCCAGGTTTTACTTTTAGTGGAACTGGTGATGTAACTGATCAGAAATTAAGGAGGTCAGCGGTTAACATTGAAGAACTCCGAAAGAGTTATTTGGGCATCCATTTTTACCCCCTTCAAGTGAGTGGTTCCGTAAAACCTTCAGTGGGCTGCTGGGCGTTAATGTCAAAATAAGCACCTAGAACCAGCAGCAGCTGCAGCATCATGAGGGATTGTCACGCAGCCAGACATCTCAAGACATGATTCTGATTCCTCCACGTTGCTCGGTGTAGATATATTGGCTACTAAAATGGCATTGGACCTGATGTGGGAGATGATGCCATTCTTAAATTACATCTTATCCTGTGATGTTGTGGGGAAGCTTGATCATTTACTGTTAGTTGAGGTGGGAAGTTTAAAAATGCACATTGTTATGCCTAAGATTTGCCCTTTGAGTTTAATTGTACGAATTTTTGGGTATTTGACCAGAATTGTCAGGTTTGACATTATCCTCTTTTCTATGCTGGAGGATTATAACACGTTTTACAGATTACAACTGTATAACGATTTTGCTACATATGTTTTGGTTGACTTGTGCTAGTACATAAGCTATTTTAGCATTTTTTTTTCTTTTGAAGTCAGTAGGGTCTGAGCATAAAAATATATATCTTTAGTTTTTGGTGATTAGAAACTGCCTGGCTAAAACTCGACTGAAAAAACATTTCTTCTTTAAGATGACTAGGGAAATGTTCTGTTTCGGTTGATTCTTTTTTAGGTTTAAACAATAAAAGCTTTTTCTTCTATTTTAGATGAGTGGAAAATATTCATAGCATTACATCTTAATGAAATGGTAGCCCATGGGCAATGGCTTATATCACGGGTATCACCATTATACACATTAAGGAGATGGTTTTTTTCATGTTGACCAAAGATGGCAACCTGATTCATGTTTGCTTTTCCTTACTGGCTTCCGTGTCTTCTCTGTAACTCCTTGCATTCCCGCACCTAGAGAAGGAGTGAAGCACAGTGACCTCTGAACCTCCAGTACCATTCCACCTGTATAGGCACATGAAGTCATTGAGATATGAATTTCTGTAATAACAGCTGCTTGGGAATACTGCTGCTGAGGCAATGTGCATAAGGGAGAATAGTGGGGAGAAAAAAGAGTTAAGAATTTCGAAAGGTTTTGCTTATTGCCATCTTTTTCAGTCGTCAAAGAGATGTTTTGAGGTGGCAATTAAAAGAACCTGAAATGACTAGAAATGTAGCATTGAGCCTGTGTAGTGGCTTATCTTGCCCAATGTTCTGTACTGGCCAGAGAAATTAATGAGTTTGGTAAGTAAACATTTATTGAACACCTACTGCGTGCTAGGTTCTGTGGTAGGGATTGGATATGCAGAGATGAATAACATACTCTTTTGTCTTGGAGGATGTCAGTCTGGGTAGGGGGAGAGAAATTAATAACACAAATGAGTATTTGCAGATGCCATGCCATTTAGGGTTGTAGAAATCATTTGGACTACTGAGAGAAAACAGGGAAAGGAAGTGCTGTTTTATCCGGGGGGAATCTAGAAAGGCTTCACAGAGGAGGTGACGTTCGAGCTGTGTTTTAAAGAATAGTAGTAGGACATGAAGAAGAGGGGCAGCAGCTTGGTGCCCTTGCAGTGACTAGTGTTTCAGTGCTGTTGCAAGAAGGGATTCAAGTTGGGGCAATTAAGAAAGAGATTGTGGGAGACTGGAGAGAGCTGGAGACCAGATTTTGGTGATCCCTGTATAAAGTACTAAGAGTAAGACTGGTTAAACTGCAATCTCAAATGTTTCCATCATTTAAGATTTCATCTCCTTGATTCTGTATATCAGTTTAGCTTATGGATTATTACAATTATGAATTTATTAGCTGCTATGTAAAAATAGTCCTTATAAAATGCTTGTGATGGGCCTAGCCTGTGTCATGTTCTGGAGGAAATGTAAGGTACAGGAAATCTAAGGTTTCTACTTTTGAGAAGCTTACAAATTAATTAATAAAAGAGATATTGAAGTTCCTGGTACTCTCTGTGCATTCACACCTTCTGTGAGATTATTTTGCAGTTTATCCCAGTCATTTTAGGATTTTAGAACCAAAAAAGAGTGTGATGATTTCACTTTGCATTTGTTTCAGACATTGTGAAAATGTTAGCCTGAGTACATTAACAATAGAAAGCTGACTTGACCCTTGGGGGCTGACCTTTGAAAAACACATAGCCAGCACTTGAGACACATGGCCATATAGGGATTAACAGCTGTGTGCTGAAGTAGATTAGTGTTTCTAATTTTTAGTCATTCACGTGCTAGCTTCATAATTTTTGGCCAAATTGTTCACTAACCTGCTGTTTACTTAATATCTTTTCTTTAAATCGTCTGTTATTTGCTTGATAGTTGTCTTCAGAATGTTTTACTTCTTAGCTTCATCCCGTGTAATTATGGGTTTGCTGTGTGTTTTGTGTGTGTGCGTGAGAAAGACATACATTAAAATAAATGTTACAAAAGTTTTAAAAAGTCTATTCTACCTAAAAACTTCTATAATACCTTAGGAAACTAAAGTGGATTCATGATAAGAGCCTCGAGGGGAAAGGGACCACCCACCTAGATTAAGCCATTGATATTTGAGTTCTTGTTCACTTTTTTTTGTTTGAGACAGGGTCTCGCTCTGTCGCCGGGGCTGGAGTGCAGTGGCGCGATCTCTGCTCACTGCAAGCTCTGCCTTCCGGGTTCATGCCATTCTCCTGCCTCAGCCTCCCGAGTAGCTGGGACTACAGGTGCCCACAACCATGCCTGGCTATTTTTTGTATTTTTATTAGAGACAGGGTTTCACCGTGTTAGCCAGGATGGTCTCGATCTCCTGACCTCGTGATCCGCATGCCTCGGCCTCCCTAAGTGCTGGGATTACAGGCTTGAGCCACTGTGCGCAGCCTCTTGTTCACATTTTTAGGAGTAACATTTGAGATTATTTTACTTGTGGCGTGACATGTGAATACCATGTTGATATAGATGAGTGGACAAGAAGAAAAGTCACATGAGTGGGAATGAAAGAAGATCCCTTAGTTGAATAGTGGGAAGCTGTTTGTTAAGAATGTTATAAAAAGGGAACAGAACAAGGGGGAGGTGTCATGTGACCATGGAACATTGTGCTGGCCTGAGTTCTGAGGGTCTGACTGCTCTCTGCCAGAGTTTGTGGAGACCACCTGTCCTTGAAGGGGTTTGCTGATGTGGATGGGGAGAATAGGACCTCCGAGAATTTTGAGGCTTTTTGTTGAGTGTTGTTCTTTTAAAGTCAGTGCTAGTACTAATACTTCTGATAAATGTTGAGGTAGAGGAAAGGCATGAGGGGCATGCCAGTATTTGACTTCATTTAGAAAGTCATTGGCAATATATATTTCAAGGGATTACATTTCATGTAATACATGATTTTTAAGGACTTTGGTTAAAATAAAGTGTGGATCATTTATATTTAATGAATTTTTATTTCCCTTTCAAATGCTTGAACCAGGCATTTCTATTTCAGATTGAACCAGGTAATAGATGAGCTCAGCCTTGTGATCAGAAATGTTATCTCTTATTGTGAAAAGTTTCCATCATCTGATGGATACTATTTGTTTGAAAAGGTGAATATCAGATTATAGTTTCTTGATTTGAAGATGAATACATAATAGAGAACTTGCATTGTAATTTTGGACTGGGCCTAGAAAGATCATTGCTTTATAGTGCTTCTCCTTTAGGAACTTAGTAAATACTGCATTAATTTTTATTTTATCTTTAATTTCTGTTAAATGTATTTGGTATTTTGTTTTGAGGCAGTATAGTCTTACAATTTTAGCTAGATTTTATAGATGGAGGAATGTCATAAATGTTAGTATTGTAATTCTCTTTAATCTGTTTAATATTTTGATTTAGATGTAGAAATTCTAAATTTACCAAGGCTAATGTTTCTGAAGGACCAGTCTTGTGAAACATTCTGCATTGAATTCTTTTGTCATAGAATATCTTTAAAATTTTTAATTGCCTCAATAGAAATAGGTAATTGGAACTTTTTTGAGGCTCCTGTCAAATGACTGTAGCTCAAGGGAAAAAAATGGAAATTATTAGACTATACCAGGAAAAATATTAAACTGACCAAGTAGTTTCCATTATAAAAACCAAGTGAATACTTGTAATTTAATTTTTACTCTTACATCATAGGTTCTGAGAAGTTTGAGATCAGAAAAATATTTTAATCACTTTTTGTCTCTTTTCATCTCTAAAATGAGGGTAATGCTTTTCCTATAGGTTTATTGCTAGGGTTAAAGATAATGTGACTGCCTGTTTTAATCTAACATTTCTTGAGTTTGAAGTAGTTTAGATTCCTGTTTCCTGGCATATAATAATTATATGTTTTAAAAACCAGGCCAGTTGCAGTGGCTCACACCTGTAATCCCAGCACTTTGGGAGGCCTAGGTGGGGATATCATTTGAGCTCAGGAATTTGAGACCATCCTGGGCAACATAGTGAGACCTCATCTCTACCTAAAAAAAAAAAAAAAAAAAAAAAGGTAGTATGCAGTCTCAGCTACTCAGGAGGCTGAGGTGGGTGGATCCCTTGAGCCTGGGAGATCTAGGCAGCAGTGAGCAGTGGTTGTGCCACTGCCATGAGCAGTGATTGTGCCACTGTACTTAGCGGGTACAACAGAGCAAGACCCTGTTTCAAAACAAAACAAAACAAATCCAGTGGAAGGAAACATTGTAACTATGTAATTGTTACTGTGTATTGACTTTGTATTTTTTGATTATATTAATCAGTTTGGAAATGTTCTTTAAATTGAAACAAATGTTTGAACAATGATGTGTACTATGTTTCCTTACGTTTGATGCATTTTATGGTATTCCAAGTACTTTTGTATTTTTAATCTCACGTAAACTTTTTTTTTTTTTTTTTTGAGATGGAGTCTCACTCTTGTTGCCGAGGCTAAAGTGCAATGGCGCGATCTTGGCTCACCGCAAACTCTGCCTCCCAGGTTCAAGCAATTCTTCTGCCTCAGCCTCCCGAGTAGCTGGGATTACAGACATGCGCCACCACACCTGGCTAATTTTGTATTTTTAGTACAGATGGGGTTTTTCCGTGTTGGTCAGGCTGGTCTTGAACTACCCACCTCAGGTGATCCACCCACCTTGGCCTCCCAAAGTGTTGGGATTACAGGCGTGAGCCACTGTGCCCAGCCCTCATGTAAACTTTTTAGTTATTTATCTGCATAATAGTTAATATTATAACTATAATATAATAGTATAATAGGGCATAATAGTAGTACCTACCTCACAGGATTATTGTGAAGATTAAGTGAGATATTTTGCATATTCAGCAGTGAATACAGTGCTTGGCACTGTATTTGGTATAAATTACCAAAGTAATTTGGTATAAATTACTTGAATTGAAATTACTTGAAATTGAAATTACTTGAAATGAAAGTATTTGGTATAAATTACTCGTATTCATTTATTTTTCTTTGAAGTCATTTGTGCCTATTTTTGTTTTTAATTATATCTTTTTTTAGTGGAGGTATATCATATCTAGTAAAGTACATGAATCTTGTGTACAATACTGTACGATGAATTTTTAATATGTTTACATCCATCTAGTCACTCTCTAGATCAATGTGTAGAACACTTTATCACTCTAAAAGTTTCCCTTGTGCCCCTTCTCAGTTTCCTCCCTTTCCTTGCCAGAGGTAATGATTATTTTGACTTCTGATAGGGTTTGGCTATGTCCCACCCAAATCTTATCTTGAATTCCCACGTGTTGTGGGAGGGACCTGGTGGGAGGCAACTGAATCATGGAAGCAGGTCTTTCCCGTGCTGTTCTCTTGATAGTAAGTGTCACGGGATCTGATGATTATAAGGGGGAGATTCCCTGCACAAGCTCAGTTTGCCTGCTGCCATCCATGTAAGATGTGACTTGCTGCTCCTTTCCTTCTGCCATGATTGTGAAGCCTCCCCAGCCATGTGGAACTGTAAGTCCAGTAAACCTTTTTCTTTTGTAAGTTGCCCAGTTTTGGGTATGCCTTTATCAGCAGTGTGAAAATGGACTAATACAGCTTCTGTCACCACAGATTAGTTTTGCCTGCACTTGAACTTCCTATAAGCAGAATTATGTAGTACGTACTCTTTTTGTTTGGCTTTTTTTGCTTAACACAGTGTCTTTGAGATTCATCCATGTACTTGCATGTATCAGTAGTTTCTTTTTTTAATGATGTGTGGTATTCCGTTACATAAATATACTACAGTTTATCCATTTCCTATTAATTAATATTTTGGTTGTTTCCAGTGTTTGACTGTTATGAATAAAACTGCAGTGAACATTTGTGTATGTTGTTTCGTGGACATTTGCATTTAGTTATCTGGTATATATCAAGGAGTGGAATTGCTGGGTCATCAGGTAGGTGTATGTTTAACTAACAGATATTGCCAAATAGTTTCCCCAAAGTTCAACAACCAAATTACATTCCTACTTGCAGTTTCCACCAGCAATGAGAATGTCAGTTGCCACATCTTGCTCAACACTTATTATTGCCCTGTCAGTCTTGTTAAATTTAGCTATTCTGCTGGGTGTGTATATTGGTAAACTGGTTTTAATTTGCATTTCCCTGTTAAGTAATTATCTTGAGCATCTTTTCATATGCTTATGGGCCATTTGGATATCTTTTGTGAAGTATACTTGTTCAGTCTTTTTTTTTTTTTCTTAAATTGAGTAGAGACAGGATCTTGCTGTGTCGCGCAGGCTGGTCTTGAACTCTTAGGTTCAAACAGTCCTCTTCTTAGCTCCCCCCCCCGCAGTGCTGGGATTACAGGTGTGAGCCACTGCACCTGGCCACTTAATTGCTTTGTTTATAATGTTTTTTGATGAATGGAAGTTCTAGTTTTAATGAAATCCAATAAATACTTTTTCTTTAACGGTTAATGCTTTTTTTTTTTTTTTTTTTGGTATTCTGTTCCAGAAATTGTGATCAACACTAAATTCATTAAGAATAGTCTATGGCTTTTTTTTTATTTTGAGAAGCTTTTCACACTATAGGTCTATACTGTGTCTCTAATTTTTGTATGTACTGTGAGGTAGGAATCAAGGTTAATTATTTTCCATATAGATTATCTTGTTGCTCCACAACTATTTATTAAAAAGACCATGTTTTCTACCTGAATTTCACTGGAGCCTTTGTCAGAAATCAAGGGATTCTGTATGTGTGAATCTATTTCTGGAGTTTTTTTTTTTTTTTTTTTTTTTTTTTTTGGTCTGTTGATAATATTATTCTGTCCCCGTGCCAGCACTTATTTTAATTACTGTAGTTTGTCCTCTAACTTTATTTTTCTTGAAGATTATCTTGGTTGTTTGCATTTCCATATTCTTTTTAGAATTGGCCTGTCAGTTCTTTCTTTCTCTCTTTCCCTTCCTCCCTTTCCTTCCTCTCCTTCCCATTTTAGAGAGAGGGTCTTGCACTGTTGCTCAGGCAAGAGTGCAGTGGCCTGATCATGGCTCATTGTAGCCTCGACCTCTTGGACTCACACACACACACACACACATATACCACACAACCTGCTAGGATTTTCATTTGGTTTATATCGAATCTATAGATCATTTTGAGGGAGAATCGACATCTTAACATTATAGAGTCTTCTGGATCATGAACATGGAATATTTTCCCATTTATTTAGATTTACTTATCTCAGGAGTGTTTTGTAGTTTTCAGTGTAGAAGTCTTGTGCATTTTTCATTAGATTTATTACTATTTATTGGTATTTTCTGATGCTGTTGCAAGTGTTATTTTTTGACAATAAATAAATGTTTATTGAACTTTACATAATCATGACAATAAAAACATAACAAAAAAATAACAAAAGTGAATTTTAATTAAACTGAATTGTTTGCAAAACATATAGTTGGCATCACTGATGTAGTGTCTTATTTTCTTGATTCATTCTTTTTTTTGAGATGGAGTTTTGCTCTTGTCACCCAGGCTGGATTGCAATGGTGCAATCTCAGCTCACCGCAACCTCTGCCTCCTGGGTTCAAGTGATTCTCCTGCCTCAGCCTCCTGAGTAGCTGGGATTATAAGCATGTGCCACCACCACTCCTGGCTAATTTTTGTATTATTGGTAGAGACGGGGTTTCACCATGTTGGCCAGGTTGGTCTCGAACTCCTGACCTCCAGTGATCTGCCTGCTTTGGCCTCCCAAAGTGCTGGGATTACAGACATAAGCCACCGCACCCGGCCTGATTCATTCTTTAGTTTAAAAAAATCAATTAACAAATGCATTTTTAAAAATAAAAATTTGAAAAATAATTTTAGGAGGCTTCTGATCTTTTCTGAGGTATATCTTACATACAGTAAAATGCAGAGGTCTTAAGTATGCAGTTTGGTGAGTTTTTTCCCTAAATATCCATGTGGCTGCCACCCAGATGAAAATGTAGGACATTTCCAGTACCTTCAAGTCTCTTCCCAGCCAGTCCTACCCTCTTCTCTGTAGGTAGCCACTGTTACTGAGAGGGCTTTTGTTTATAAACATTTTGTGTCATTATTTGAAACTGAAGAAGTAATTGCTTAAATTATTATAAAATGAGTATTTTCAGTAGAAGTGATAAAGGGTATTGTTTTTTGTGGTGATGTTAACTGGGGTTAAACCATGATATTTATATGTCTTAGTCTGTTCTGTGGTGTTATAACAAAATACCTGACACTGTAATTTATGAACAGAAATTTATTTCTCATATTTCTGGAAGCTGGAATGTTCAAGATCAAGGTGCCAGTAGGTTCAGTTGTCTGGTGAGGGCCGCATCCTCCAGAGGGGAGGAATGCTGTGTCCTCACATGGTGGAAGGTGAAAAGGCAAGCCAGCGGAACGTTGCTAACGCCTCTTTTTTTTTTTTTTTTTTGAGATGAAGTTTTGCACTGTTGCCCAGGCTGAGTGCAGTGGCACGATGTCAGCTCACGGCAACCTCTGCCTCCCAGGTTCAAGCGATTCTCTTGCCTCAGGCTCCTATCTGGGATTATAGGCGTGTGCCACCATGCCCGGCTAATTTCTGTATTTTTGGTAGAGATGGGGTTTCACCATGTTGGCCAGGCTCGTCTTGAACTGCTGACCTCAAGTGATCTGCCCACTTCAGCCTCCCAAAGTACTGAGATTATAGGCGTGAGCCACCATGCCAGGCCTAACGCCTCTTGTGTGTGGTCCTTAATTTCATTCACAAGTGGAGGAGCCCTCATGACCTAATCACCTCTTCAAGACATCACCTCTTAATGCTATTCACGTTTGGCAACACCTGAATTTTGGTGGGAACACATTCAAACTATAGCACCAGGAGCATTATTCTCTTTTCCACTTCATGGGGGATATAATTTGACCAGTGTTATAAGGTATAGTGAGAAGCTCACTAGTGTGGTTTTTGGTGTGTATATTTAATTGCCCTAGTGAATATTCCTTTGATCAACCTTTCTTCTTAACACTTCCAAATGTACTTATTGCTTCTAGCACAGTAGACTATCTCCAGCAAAAATCTACTTATCAGGTCTTTTGGTTAGTGGTAAGAAATTTAGAAATTAAGGTTGGGGAAAAATTGACAGTAGAAAGGTGGGAAAGATCAGACTCTAGCAGTAGTCTAATTTTGTATGTTAAGTAGTGAATCTAGCACATATCAGATGTTTAGTAAGTAAGTGATAAATATGAAGCCACAAGTCCAGTCATGTCAGAGAAGGTATCTGCTTGGTTTTCCAAAAGTGCTAATTATTTCCTGCTGTTAGTATTTTTTTCCTGTAGTGGTTGATTGAGGAACACACAGACAAGCAGTATATGCACACACATATACATATACATTTTAAAACTTTTAAATTGGAGCATAACGTAACTTAGAGAAAAATGCACTAATTATAAATATATAAAAATTTCACAAAGTGAACATATTTGTTTACTAGAGACCCCTTTGTGCTTTCTCCCATTTCACTACCTCTCCCCAAAAGTAACCAGTATCCTCACTTCTAACACTGCAGATAGATATGTAAATGTAGTAATATAATATGTGCTGTGTTCATCTGACTTCTTTTTCTCAGCATCAGGTTTATGTTATCTGTTCATATTGTGTGTGGAGCAGTAATTATTTCATTCTCATTGCTGTAGTATAGTACTCAATTAGCTTAGGGGAAACTTACCTGCTTTATTTTTTTCTTCTTAAAGCAGTGTCTAACACAGCTTTAATGTAGGGTTGGGGTGGCTTTCATAATTGTCAGAAACTGCTTGCTACCTGGAGGCTACTGGGAAGGAGGAACATGCTGTTCTCCTAGGAACCAGTGAATCAACTTGGTGATGAAGAAGCTACCTCCACGCATTTCCTCTGTGCCTTCTGAAGTGTCTTTACTTTTGCTAGTAGAAAGTTGGTGATTTTTCAGGTTTGTTTTTTAGGGTTATATACTCTAGTAGTAACAGTAATAGCTAGCATATATTGAGCTTTATATTAGGTACAAGTACTATGCAAAGTGCTTTCCTTAAATTACCTGTTTTTATTTTCATGAGAACTGATGTTTTATTAACGTTCTGGAGAGTGAGGTCTTGGTCGGTGGGAGTGAATACATCCCTTAAACATATGTTAGGCTGTGGCCTCCGTTATCTAACTGCTTATTCTTTTCATGTGTAGGTATGTCATTGATGGTGCCACTGCTCTTTGGTGTGCAGCTGGAGCAGGACATTTTGAAGTTGTTAAACTTCTAGTCAGCCATGGAGCCAACGTGAACCATACCACAGTAACTAATTCAACCCCCCTGCGGGCAGCATGCTTTGATGGCAGACTGGACATTGTGAAATACTTGGTTGAAAATAATGCCAACATCAGCATTGCCAACAAATATGACAACACCTGCCTAATGATTGCGGCATATAAGGGACACACTGATGTGGTCAGATACCTTTTAGAACAACGTGCTGATCCCAATGCCAAAGCACATTGTGGAGCCACAGCATTGCACTTTGCAGCTGAAGCTGGGCACATAGATATTGTGAAAGAGCTGATAAAATGGCGTGCTGCTATAGTAGTGAATGGCCATGGGATGACGCCATTGAAAGTAGCTGCCGAAAGCTGTAAAGCTGATGTCGTAGAACTGTTACTCTCTCATGCTGATTGCGACCGAAGAAGTCGGATTGAAGCTTTGGAACTCTTGGGTGCCTCCTTTGCAAATGACCGTGAGAACTATGACATCATAAAGACATACCACTATCTATATTTAGCCATGTTAGAGAGGTTCCAAGATGGTGATAACATTCTCGAAAAAGAGGTTCTTCCACCAATCCATGCTTATGGGAATAGAACTGAATGTAGAAATCCTCAGGAACTGGAGTCCATTCGGCAAGACAGAGATGCTCTTCATATGGAAGGCCTTATAGTTCGGGAACGGATTTTAGGTGCTGACAATATTGATGTTTCTCATCCCATCATTTACAGAGGAGCTGTTTATGCGGATAATATGGAGTTTGAGCAGTGTATCAAGTTGTGGCTTCATGCCCTGCACCTCAGACAAAAAGGTAACAGGAACACCCACAAGGATCTTCTTCGATTTGCTCAAGTTTTCTCACAAATGATACATTTGAATGAAACTGTGAAGGCCCCAGACATAGAATGTGTTTTGAGATGCAGTGTTTTGGAAATAGAACAAAGTATGAACAGAGTGAAAAATATTTCAGATGCTGATGTCCACAATGCTATGGACAATTATGAATGTAATCTCTATACCTTTCTGTATTTAGTGTGCATCTCTACCAAAACACAGTGCAGCGAAGAAGATCAGTGCAAAATTAACAAGCAGATCTACAACCTGATTCACCTTGATCCCAGAACTCGTGAAGGTTTCACCTTGCTGCATCTGGCTGTCAACTCCAATACTCCAGTTGATGATTTCCACACCAATGATGTCTGCAGCTTTCCAAATGCACTTGTCACAAAGCTCCTGCTGGACTGTGGTGCTGAGGTGAATGCCGTGGACAATGAGGGAAATAGTGCCCTTCATATTATTGTTCAGTACAACAGGCCCATCAGTGATTTTTTGACCTTGCACTCCATCATCATTAGCCTAGTTGAAGCCGGAGCTCACACTGACATGACGAATAAACAGAATAAGACTCCGCTAGACAAAAGTACAACTGGGGTATCTGAAATACTGCTTAAAACTCAAATGAAGATGAGTCTCAAGTGCCTGGCTGCCCGAGCAGTTCGGGCTAATGACATTAACTACCAAGACCAGATCCCCAGAACTCTTGAAGAGTTTGTTGGATTTCATTAAGTGACTGGATATGTAAAGTCGTTTAATGTGGTGCTAAAAAGTAAAGGACTTTTAATCACAGACAGTAGAATTATGTGTTCATAAATTCTGCTTTTCTTTCCACTACCCTTCCTCCCATCCCATCCTTCCTTAGTTCTGTATTTGTTTTTCTTGCCTCATGGTACTTGATTTCAGACAGACTTTAACAAAACCACATTGTTTTGGTGTAACTATAAGGTATTTGCATATTGGTTACCTATTTGTCTTTCTTTTTTTTAAGGGAACAGATATAAAATGTTTATGTAACAAGGGACATTTATAATTTCAAGTTGATAATGTTTTAAACAGCTGCTTACAAAAGTATTTCTGTTAAGCCTATGTCAGCATGTTATCCATGCAGCAGTTTTGAGGATTTTATGAAGAAAAAGAGCTAAAAAGGAACATTAAAAGGAATGGGATATCCAGGTGTTCTGCACATGCCAAACTGCTGTAGATAGTTTACACTCTTCCATTATTTATACGGAGTGATGCAGCACATTTTAGCATTCAGGAGGATTTTAAAAAAATAGCTGCAGATTAATCTGGAAAATGTGCTAATTTAATAATAGTTACAAATTTATAAATTTAAATCCATTTGAAATTGTTGCATTATGCTGGGTAGTATATACAAAATGGTTATCATCTTAAACCAACTTTTCAGAGAATCTTGATGGACTCTGCCTTTAGGCTTGAATTCTTCAAAGTCTATTTTAATGAAATTTATCTAAATTGCAGCAGTCTATTTGATTCAGCTCATAGACATGTAAAAATTATGAATGCTGTTTTCTTATGAAACAAATTGTCACAGTGTAGTTATACATTCTATTTTTGTCCCCTTTTCTCTTTTCCTCCTGTATCTTTTAAAATTTGGAAACTACTTTTCCAGAAGGCATTATTTATGCCTCCCTAATAAGGTATTTTACTTATGACAGATGAAAAGGAACCAGGATATTTTTGAATTTTTTCACTTTCTTAGTCTGTGACAAGAAGTAGAAATATCACTAGTGTGGTATAGGAACTTACATGTTTTTTATGATGAAAATAATTCTCAATGCCACTTGAAAGGTAATTGTGTCTGAGAGCTGCAAATTTTTCAACCACAAAATGTCACTTATTCCTACAGGCTATACAGAGGTCTTTATGGTTTTTTTGTTTTGTTTTGTTTTAATGGCAACATTGTAACTGTCAAACTAAAAGGGTATTCTGTGATTATCTTTTAAGCATTACAGAAATTCAAGTGAAAGTTATATGCTTATTTCTATTGATGTTAAAAATGATAATGAAAGCAAAATTAGCTGTATCTGTAATTTTCTCTCTAGTGCCAAATGAATGCCTTAGCTACTCATAGTGCATGGTACTGTAAGTGAAGACCTGTAGCTTTTTTTTTTTCTTTAATGAAAAGCATTATAATGATGTAGCAGCATCAGATATAAACTTAAAAAAAAAGGTTTCAATTAACATTTTATAAATGGATAATGCTTTGTAAAGTGTAAGAGAAAGGTTGCAGTTGGATCAGTATAAAACAATGACCAAGCCAAAATCAGCACCCTAGGGCCTTAAATAAAATAGAGATACCCCACAAAATGAAATATTTTGAAGGATGGGAGGGGACAGAAGGGGGAACTATCCCCCAAGGATGCAAGATACTTTTTACAGTTGCTATCATTATACTTTGTCTTCTTGCTTCAGTTAGGAAGGTTTTGATGGTAAATTCTGTCATGGTAATAGATACCTATTTTCCTAACCTGAGATTTTACAAGGAAGGTTTTTAGGTTGGCTTAAATGGAGGTATTTATTTGAGTGAGCCCTAATTTGAAAATTACCAGACTTGATCCTCCTGGTATGAATCAAGGAAATACTGTACCTTGCTCTTAGCAACTCTCAGTGGCCTGAAAGAGAAAATGCACTTCTTCAAGGTGAGTGAATCATGTTTTTTCCACAGTTCAGATCAGACCCTTTATTTTTCAAACTACAAGGCCTGCTTATTGGACAGTCTAAGGAATAGCTTTGATACTTGGTATTCAGTTGGTTCCATTATTAATGCATATTATTTTTATTTAAACATCAAAACTTAAAATATCAGATAATGTTGCATGTTTTAAAAACACATTTCATCCCTTTGGCTACCCAGGACCAGCACTATTTAAGACACTGCTTATTTATAAAATGAGAATAATGATTATATGTACATATTCAGACATCAAAATTTAATGACATTCTATTTTGAGAAGGGAAGACAATGCTGAAGAAAGTAAAACTGTTGATTGAAATGCTGACAGGTTGGAGAACAAATTTGAAGACAGTGGAATAAACTATGAACTATGCTAATGGTAATTAGATTTTTTGTTTGTTTGTTTAGTATAGTGGTAAATTGTGTAGTATCTTGCTGAGAATCTAATTCTATCTTGTAAAATCAATCCAAATGTGTATTGTGAAACACCTGTATAAAATCATTTTTGAAATAAGTGATCTACATGCCTGTTTTTTTAAAATGTTTTTGGTAGAATTGTTTGAAAATATGTTTAGCCAGACCCTTCCCCAACTTAATTTTTTTTTTAAAAAAAGGAAAATAGGTAAGAAAATGATAGTTCTATATCTCAGCCCTCTGTGAACTCTAGGCTGTCTCCATTTTGCAGCCACTTTGGTCATTTGATGTCTACTATTGGTATACTTATGCTTTGAATTGTAAATCTTCATTGATGGTATTACAGATTCAACCAAAACTTCTCTGTCCTGTTCAGTAATTGTTATATAAATCTGGATGAGCTAGGGAGGCCCAGGTGGATGTTTTCATTCGCAAATCATGAGAAACTTAAGTGGGTTTTATGCACTTGATAGAGTTGGCAAAATTGAACTATGAAGTTAACTATTTAACTCAAGGAATGGGCGGCAAACCCATCCCCTCGATTGATAAAGAAGGGGAACATTTTTACATTAGAACTGATACTGAAAACATAGCTTTTTCAGTCCACCCTGGTTGCTCTAGTAGCCCACAGCCCAATCACGTTAAGGTTCTTTGCTGTGGGAATTTTAAATAAACCAAACCCCAAAGCAGACCATCTGTAAGCTTTGGTCTGCTTGTTTCTGAGAAGGGTTTTATTTCATTATACTAATAGTGGACTAATAATTGGTAATTGTGAGAACTTAGGTATGATAACATTGTTTGAAGTAAAATATGATTTGGGGGCAGCAGCTTTCTAAATACCAACTCTGTTTGACAAATGTTTTGAAAATTAAAATTTCAAGTGAGCAACACCCTGTTAAGAGTTTCCACTATAGTTGAGGCAGCTACTTTATGAATAAGACCACTTTGGGTTATTTAAGCAGAAGCGTTTCTTTTTTTTTTGGAATGGGGTGGGATGAGGAGTGAGTTGCCAGATTGATTAGTTTGCTGGTTTAGAAACAGCCAGTGGCTGAATTAGTGAGTAAATGAATGAAAGTATAAAGGACTTGTTTTTTATGATAGATTTTCTGTAAGAATCTTAAATGTTCCTTTTCAAATTAGATGTGTTGATGCACACATGACTATTCTGTTTTTCTCACTGACTATATAACATTAAAAAGGGGTTAAAGAAAACAAAACTCTGCCTTTTGTGCTATGAAATATTTTTAGTCCAGAGGTTTTAAGCTGTGTGTCCATTCCTACTCTGAAAATGCATAGCTTTGTTCTGGATGTCATCTCTTGAAAGTAGAAAACTCCTATGTGTTTATCACACTGCAGGGCTTTCTTATGTATTTCTGGCAGACTTGCCCAAATCTTTAGATGGGCTAGGTTATACAGCATGCCCTCCCCCAAATAAGGGATCTGAAATAAATACTACACTATTGATAGTGGAGATATATTAATTTTTAAAACTGTAAAGTAAATGTGGTCTCTAGGTTTGTGGTGTGTACCTTTGTGTTAATGTGTAGGGAAGAGACAGTGACTTGATGGTTATGGGGAGTGTATCTTGATGTGTGTATAGGGGTAAGTATTGCTAAATTATTTACAGCTTTTATTCAGGGTGAGTCATGTGATGAATGGCCTAATCAGAAAAGTGAAGGAGCGAAGATGCAAGCTTGCCAAATGATGAAATGAACAAGATTTTGTATCTATTTTTTATCAGGTGTTGTAAAATTTGTGCATGGCTTTTTGTTGTTGTTGCTTAGTAACTGGTAGAGAAGAAAAGATGAGGAAAGAAACTCAGCTTTCCTCACAGTCTTTTCAAAGGTACACAGTTGGGGAATAAAATCTGACTGGCCTAATCGATGGAAAAGACCCTGTCCTTTTCACCCCATCCTGCAATCCTCCGTGCAGAGGAACTACACTGTTGTATTCTAGTAATTCACTGTGATTTATAACAAACCGGTGATGTCATTCTATTGTGCACTTTTGTCAAACCATTTATGTGACTTTAATAAACATAGTAAACTTGCTGACTGCACCAGAGGTCCATTAGTGATTTATATATTGCATGACATTTTCTATTTGAGTTTGACATGTAGAGTCATTTTTAGTTTCATGGCAATTGACAGTCCTAATAACTCAGCTAATTTGAAACTAACAATCTTGCTGTGTAAAAGGAAAAAATGGTGTTTGTGTTCAGTAAATGTTTAAAAAAACTACTTTGAGGTTTGTGTCTTTATTATTCAGTGTGCCTTAGTTGCGATGTTCTTTTGTTGAGTGCCTTAAAGTTGTCAAAGTTATATATGTGCATGGGAAAAAATTCACGTAGTAAAGAAAAATTCAAATATATATTTTAAAAGTTCCCTTTTCATCTCTCCCCGCCTCCTATTTGGACTCTGCAGAGACAATCACTATTAATAGTTTTTTGAGTAGCTTCCCAGAATGTTTCTGTGCACATATGTATTATTTCTCCTTTTCAGTTTTTAAAATGCAAATGAACTTCTACCTTTGCAACGCTATTCTGTATCTTATCTTTTTCATGTAATATATCTTAGGCATTTTCCATTTCTATATGTATAGATTTTTAAAACAACAACTTCATAGCAATTAATTCTGTTGATGGATTGAAAATGTATTTAGCTAGATTTTATTGATGGACTTTTAGATTTTCAGTTTTTGATATTTCAAATAATGCTGCAGTCAACATCCTTAAGTACCATACTTAAAGGACAAATTCATTCCTAGTACTGGAACTTGGTTTAGTGACTACTTAAAATCTTGACAGAAGTTATCAAATTGCCTTCCATCTCTCTACATCTTTATTGACATCAGATCTAATCATTTAATTTTTGCAAAGTTGTGATTAATGAAAAATAGCATTTCATGGTTTGATTTGTATGCCTTTATTATGAGTAACATTGAACACTTTCATATATTTATTGACTATTGATGTTTGCTTTGGGGTTGTGTGTGTGTGTTTTTTTTCTACTTGTTAGAAGTTCCTTAGAAGTTTGAGGACATTTTCTCTGTCATGTAATAGTTGTAGCTTATTTACTTTAAATATGGTACTTTTGTATCCAAAGTTTACATTTTTCTATAGTCAAATTTATCACAATTTAAAAAAATGGATTCTGAGTTTTAGATCCTGCTTGTAAGGCTGTCTCTATTCCAAGTCATACTTTTTTTTTCCCCCCATGATCTATTTGAAAAAGACACTTTTATGGCTTCCCTTCCCTTCTTTCTCCTTCTCTTCTTTGGTTTAAAATGTTGATTTTCCTATAATTTGTTTGGTTTTTGTTTGTTTTTTGAGACAGGGTTTCATTCTGTCACCCAGGCTGGAGTGCAGTGGTGCCATCATGGCTTACTGTCGCCTTGATCTTCCGGGCTCAAGTGATCCTCTCACCTCAGCCTCCCAAGTAGCTGGGACTACAGGTATGTGCCACCATGCCCAGCTAATTCTTTTTATTTTGGTATTTTTTGTAGAGATGGGGTTTTGCCATGATGCCTAGGCTGGTCTTGAACTCCTGGGTTCAAGCAGTCCTCCCACCTCAGCCTCTCAAAGTGTTGGGATTACAGATGTGAGCCACCACACCTGGCCTTGGACTAGTATTTCTTCATTTGTCTTTTTTAAGTGGGGAGGTGGGAGTGGCTAACTTTTTTCATTATTACGTGTTTATTTTTCCAGATGAAGTTTGGTGTAATTTTATCATGTTAAGAGATTATTTCGTTTAGCATTGAATTAATAGATTTAGGGACATCTGTACAGTTCTGCACTTCTGAGCTTTTTTTTTTTTTTTTTTTAATCCAAAAGAAAGCTATGTCTGGTTAGGTAAATCATACACCTGTATCCAGAGTTTTGTTTTGTTTTTGTTTTAGGTTTTTCTTTTTAATGAAGGTCTTACAACTATTTTCCTTTTATTACCACTACGTACTTCTAAATATTAATGTTTTTACAAAAGCACTGTAATGGTTTTTTTTGTTTTTAAAGAAATAAATTTTCAGTTACTTCTTTTGGATGTCCCAGATACACTAATCGTTTGCAAGTAACAATAATATGGCATTCTCATTTCCAGCCTTCACATCTCAGGAGAGTATTAAAGGGTGGTATTGGAGCACACCCTCAGGACATGTTTGTTTTCAAATTTAGATTCTCTGTGGCTATTCCAGCCTCTATAGAGATCTGAAAAAAACATTTAGTGCCACCCTCTCATTTTATAGTTCAGGACACAAGCCCAGAAAGGCCACACAAGGACTATGTGTGTCGTAACTGAGAGTAGGCTCTGGGTCTCTTGACCCACTGAACAGTGCTCTTTCACTGTGAGATGCCAGTACTAGGGAAGCTCACCTTCAGATCTCTGCTAGGTCACTCCCTGGCTGCAATAACCTAGTGAGACCGCGGAAATCATCCAGACAGGTTTTAAAACATTTTTTTCTTTGTTTCAAGTAATGTCTGCTGTATATGACAGATGACCAAAGAAAATACTGGCAGTAGTGTATTCCTTCAGATACTTGACCTAGAAAATTTCAGTATGAGAGAGGCAAATTTTAGGTGGTTCACAAAACCTTAGCTTGTTGGCAAGTTTAGACAAAATTATATTTTCTAATTTGCCTGTGCTTTAGAAATTTGGTGTGCTCAGTCCATCAGAGGGGCGGACTGGGGTTTTGCTTTTGCCTTAATCAATGGCAAGATACTCTTGCATGTTGGCGCTTATTGAACACCTACTGTATTTCAGGCACTGCACCGCAGATATGCATACAAAAATAAGAGAGACCAGTGTGGGCAACAAAGTGAGACCCCCTCTCTGCACAAAATTTAAAAAAAAATTAGTTGGGCATGGTGGTGCATGTCTGTAGTCCCAGCTACTCGAGAGGCTGAGGTGGGAGGATCACTGAAGTCCAGGAGGTCGACGCTGCAGTGAGCTGTGATTGTGCTGCTGCACTCTAGCCTGGGTGACAGAGCGAGACCCTGTCTCAAAAATAAAAATAAGAAAGATGGACTCTGTCCTTGATAAGCTTGTTCTCCATTTAGATGCACCTATTTGAAATTTGATTTTCTGTATTTCCTCTAATTTTCCAAATAAAAAAATTTTTTGACTCTGGCTTGGGCCACCTTCTGAAAACATTTCAGACACATCACTAAGTTGCTGCACATCTTTTTTAATGCAGTGCCAGGGAGATAATCCAGGAGTTTGAGACCAGCCTGGGCAACATGGCGAGACCCTGTCTCTACAAAAAATACTAAAATTAGCCGAGTGTGGTGTGTGCCTGTAGTCCCAGCTACTTGGGAAGCTGAGGTGGGATTGCTTGAGCCCAGGAGGCAGAGGCTGCCGTGAGCTGTGATGGTGCCGCTGCACTCTAGCCTGGGCAACAGAGCGAGACACTGTCTCAAAACAAACCATGCAAAGCTGATTAGAAAGGGTAAGTCCCTCAAGGATAGTGCCCATCCTTTAAAAATAACTTTCTGCTTGTACTCTACTTTGGACCTGGTAAGTTTGCTAGGTACGGCTTAGCATACATCTTATTGAAAAGTTTTAGTGTCCAGATGCAAGGCTTACAATTCCCTCCTCATGCTAAATCAGCAAGGCTCCGTTCCTGTTTCAGTTTCAGTTTTGGAACATGCTGTCCTATTTTAGCATGATGTTGAAACTAATAGAATAGACAGTGACACAAAAGCACTGTGCAGATTTTAATGTGGCCAGTTAGGCCTGGCTGTCCTTTGAGAAGAACCTAGTTGATGTTAATACTAACATAAAGATAGTTTGGGAGGTTTTTTTTTTTTTTAATTATAAGAAGGAGTGCAGGATAAAAGGCTGGAACCACATTAGCTGAAGGTAAAAGCAAAGACCGGTGTGGTGTTGAATAAAAACAGGGGACCATTCATACTAATGGCTGTATTTAAGTCACCCAAGGCACATTTGGGTGGTGAGGAGACTGCTTGGTGGTGGTGAGGCATGGGTGCAGTGAGTTGTTATGCCAGGAAAGGAGCACGATTAAGCCAGCGGTCTCCATTAGAGGCTGCTTGGCATCCTGGGCTTGAAGCCAGGGGACTGACTCAAGTCTAGTGTCTTATTCTCAGACAGTATTGATGCTAAAACCTTTTGAATACTGATGGAGGTAGGAATTTATCTTGTGAAGACCTCTAGGGATGGAAAGGTCCACACTGTCTCCTAGAAGCCCTTCCACGTGTCCCTAGGCAGAGCTATTCCATAGTGTCTCCATTGTGTTTGCATTAGCACTTTGCCCTTTCCACCTAGATACCTGTCATGTCAAGAAACCATCACCTTCCTTAACAAAAGTAAAACCCAGAAACTCCACTGGGGTTTTTGCGATTTTCTTTGCTGGCTGCCATCAAGATAGTCCCCAGCACAGTTGAAGGGCATCTAAAGACAGGCCTGACAGTTTAAGAAACTGACATTGAAGATTAGAGAATAGCAGAATATTATAGCTATTATGTAATATTAAATCCAGATGGCTGTTCTACAAGTTTAATGTGCTTAGAATTACCTCACAGAGCTTGGATCCATGAAGTCTGAGGAGGAACTTAGGAGTCTGTGGTCTGACTGAGGCAGTCCTGGGACCACTCTTTGAGAAGCGCAGCGCTGCAGACATCATCTGCTTTATGAGGCACAGTGGGCTTGGGCACAACCCCCTGTTTCTTCATCTTACAGCCTGGATATTCACTTACCTGTTGATTGCAACTCTCAGCCATTAGAGTCATCTGGGGAAGTTGGAAACAAACTTGGCCCCTCTCCCAACCAATGAAATTGGGATCCATAGTGGGTAGGGCCCTTGCAGTGGTCACTTTTAAAGCTCCCGTGGTTCAAAGGTGCAGCCAGGATTGAGAAACACTGCGTTAGCGTAGACTTTGCTCCCTATAAGATGCATCTTTGTTTGCTCTACCAGGCACTCTTAAGGCTCATCTTGGATATTTATGCTTCAGGGTAAATAGATTCAGAAAGGGAGACTTGATAACAAATTGAGAGGCTAAGGGCCTTGATACAACTCTCAGTTTGTCCACCTTTTGACCACTTAGTTGGTCTTGGTGTAGGTCTGGGGAAGGGTGTGAAGGGACTGTGGAGTTCTGGAATAAGGGCTGCTTGCCTCTGACCGAGAGTCCAGAGGTTGCAATTCAGTGACCTCTGGGCTGCATCTGACCAGCAGGTACATTCTGTTTGGCCTGCAGTGTGGTCACAGGTGGCAGTTTTTAAAAATATGAATGCCAACCTCTAAAAATCAGATATCCATAAGAGCATTCTCTCAGATCTGATGATATTTGATGGACGACTTGGTGCTAAGTCAATGAAAACTTATGAGTGTGGGTTCATTAATTCTCATTTAGTCAGGTTACCCCATTCATAAGAGTGATGACGGAAATGGAATATGATTTAGCAACATTTCCTTCTGATTCTATTAGAAGGCAATGGGTTTTGATACTCAAATTTTAGTTTCACCATTTTCACCTTTTGCTCCACATCAAGCCCTTCTAAGGCTTCACCTTTTGCTCCACATCAAGCCCTTCTAAGGCTGGGCTCGAATAACAGAATCTGGCTTGGGAAATAGCAGTCCTGGGTTTAGTTTTGGTTTTGCTGTGGGAGCCTAGGGCTCTTTCTGGTTCTGAGTGTCCTCATTTATGCAAAAACAAGATCAAATTATTTCCAAGGTTCTACTTACTGGGAATCCAAGACATGAATGGCACAAGAACAGAATGGAGACGCCTTGGCTGAAGTCAGAGTGTAAGACGGTTAACAATGAAACCGGCCTGGAGAAGTCTGGGAGGCTTGAGAGGGAAGAGCTGGAACCAAGGGCAGAAGCTACAGTGAAACATTTAGGTCCTAACCGTCCACACTGGCCATAGATGGAAGGGTGATCTTGGGAGAGGGAGCTCTCCACCACTGGAGACGTCACACGGAGGCCAGGCAGCCACTAGGAGGGCATGTTGTGGGCACCAAATGGTGGATGAGTCCCTTCTGACATGTAGAGGTAGGGGGAGGAAGCAAGGAACTCCCTCATTCTACTTCCTCTCCTTCAAAGGGGAGTATGGCTCACTGTGATATGCTCTGCCCACAGAATGGGATGTCAGTGCTTGGTAGTTTTTAAACACTGTATTTTTAATTTTTCAAAAATACGACAGTAAAGGTCGTACTATGCACAGGGGGACTGATGCCTTTGATGTGTCCCCCTTGCATTTCTACCTCAAAACAAGACTAAGGCATAAATTACTCCACTGGGCACCAGGCACGCCCCTTGTCCTTGGGGCATTATCACTGGTCATACCACTTGTCCTGGGGGCCGGCAGATGAGATATTTGCCACCGAGGCTGCACAGGCTCCGGGAGTCCTTGCACATGCTTTATTCAGTGCATTCCAGAGGGGACCCCTCAACAGCGCTGGCCAAGCCCTTCCCTGTGCACTGGTGGGCATGAGGGAAGGATGGGAGGCAGTGTGTGTGTGTGTGTGTGTGTGTGTGTGTGTGTGTGTGTGTGTGTGTAGGGAGGGGGTGATACAGGGAGGGGAGGCTCCCTACCCCTACCCCTGCTGCCCAGCTGCAGCCGGGCCAGTGCGTCCATGTCTAGGGGCAGGCTGCAGCAAGAAGACGTGGGAATGCACAGCCCCAGGGATTGTGTCATCCACATGCTTCCCATGAGGTACCTGGGAACAAAAGTGACCCGGGTGGGTTGGCAGCTGAGAGCAAGGGGCTGCAGCTGGTGGGGGAATGTGTGAGTTGCGGTCAATGTGAATGCACGTGGGTGCAGAGCCCGGCTACCTCTCATCTCAGGACAGCGTCCAGTATCCTGGTCCCACTTGCCTGGCCATCAGTCTCCACATCTCAAGAGTCTTTCTTCATCTCCGGCTTGCAGCTGTCACCATCAAGCCCTTGCTCTTGGGTTCATTCTTCGGGAGCCCCAGGGGCCTATCTATGGGGAAGGGAGTGGGTGTGACTTGGGAGCCAATGGAGGGGTGGGATGGGTGAGAGAAAAGGGCAGAATTCAGATCTGTTCTGTCTTGGGTCCTTCTGGAACTAGAGGCCTGGAGTGTGCAGATTGGGTTCGTATTTACAGTCTTCCTCCCTGGGTTTCTCTGGAGGATGGGGATGATTACGAATTCCTAGCACCTTAGTAGCTGGGGCAGCAAATGCCCTCCACAGAGCCTGAGGGAGGCCTTGGCGTGGGCCTGGGTGTGTGTAGGGGTGTCCCTTTAAATCCCTAGGGGTCTGTGTTAAAGGTGTCCCAGTCTCCCAGTAGGGCAGTTCCACTTAAAACCAGCTTGAGTTCCATTCTGGAGGGAGCAGGCGCCATTGCTCGGGAGATGAGGTCAAGTGCAAAGCCAGCTGGCTTCCTCTCCACTCTAGCTCGGTGGGGCCACAGGCCTGGGTCTCAACACCACCTGGACTGGTGTCCTGGCCCCCATCAACTCAAAGTCTCCTCTGGAGCCTCACTCCAGCACTTTGGGGGTGGGGTCCAGACCAGGCTCCCTCCTGCGCCTGGCACTTTTAAAGAAGCCGAGCTGTGAGGAGGCAAAGGGAGACGTCTCAGAGGAGGACAGGGTGGGCAAGGCCTGCCCCAGCTTTCCCTCCACTACCTTTCCTTGGGATTCCTCCCTCAGGGCTTCCTTGAGTACCCCAGCTCATTCTGAGCACCCCCTCCTCCAGAATTGCCTCTGTGGACTGGAACATAGTGGATGAGACCATGGGCTGCATGCAAGAAGTCATACTAGTGCCCACGATCTTGCTGTGTGACCAGCCCCAGCCAACATCCCTCTCTGGGCCTCCTTCATCTGTAACAGGAGGAGGCTGAGACCAGGGGTTTGTAACCAGAGCTTCAGAGACAGAGATGGACTTTGGGAGGTTTGTTAACAGCTTGACATTGTGGGAGAAATTTTGTGCAGTTGTTTGTACTTGCTTTTTTTTTTTTCTCTAATAATAGGAACCTTAGTTTTCATCAGGTTCTCAAAGGCATCCACAAACAGGTTAGAGCCATAGTCTGAGTGCCATCTGTTGGCCCTAACCAGTGTGTCTGCTATGGCGAGGGGTGGGGTGCCAGCTCCCCTGGAGAGGAGAACGTGGCAGCGGCCACGAAGTTCCAGGGGCTGGAGCCTGGGCCCACCAGCCAGGATGCTGCTCCTTCCCTCCCCTGCCAGGGCCCTCACCTTCCACAGTGCCAGGACCAGTAGGGCCAGCAGTAGGAGGCCCCCCAGGGTGCTGCCTACAATGATCCAGATGGGGACCTGCCAGTCCTCTTGCTTGGAGATCTCAAACACGATCTGCAAGGGGAGGGGGGCCAGGCCAACAGCATTACTCTTCTGGGGCTGGGGTGGCAGTCTGGGAGGGGCAGGAGGGTGGAGACAGCTGGCACCTGGTGGGGGAGCTGCATCCTCTTCCTCAGGGGGATACCAGAGGGATGGGTGGACAGGCCAGCCAAGGCCTCAGGACGACCACTGCCTGAACAGCCGACACTGGGTTCAGTGGCCCAGGTGATCCTGCCTCCTTGAGACACTTGCTGCCTTTGGCCTCAGGCCCCCGCCACTCCCTGGATCCTCCTCCCACCACATGGGCTACTTCTTCTCCCTTTGCTGCCTCCGCATCGCCTCCCACACTTCTAAAGGTCAGTGTGTCCCACGGTTCAGTCCTTGCACCTCTTCTTTTTCTAGAGTCACTTCCTGGGTGAACTCAGGGCTGACTTTCCCACGAGTCACAGTAGTCATGGTGCCAAGGCCCATAACACTCTTAGGAGCCCATGAAAATGTTTACATTTCTTTTAAAATTAGAGGAAAAAATGGAATAGAATCCAGCTTGGATAACATTTTTTTATCTTTGTATCGACACGGTTATAAACCATAATTTTAAATACTTCTTTCCTATGGAGGAAGGCGTCCCAAAGGCAAAAGTGGCCAGGGCGTGAAGGTCAGAAAGTAAGCCCGGGCCAGCTCCCTCAGTCCTGTGGCTATCACCGTCTACACGCCGACTGCTCTCACATTTCTGTCTTCCGCCTGGATTCTCCGCTGAATTCCAGGCTCATACCGACTGTCTCCTGGCCTGCCTGGCAACTGTAACAGGCCCCTAACCAAGCTCTTAACACCCCAGCCCCCGAAGCCTGCTCCTTCCAGCTCTTTCTCACCTAAGCAAATGGCAGCACTATCCCTCCGCGCTGCTCAGGCCAGAAGCCACGTATCCATCACTGACCCTAACTCTCACACCCACACGGAGCCCAGCAGCAGTCTGTCCATTCTACCTTGGAAACACCTGGAATGTGGCCGCCACTCCCACCTCCTGGGCCTGAGTGCCCTCACATCTCCTCTGGAGACTACAGCGCTGCCCGACTGCCTCCCCTCTGCAGTTTGTTCTTAGCATAGCAACTAGAGGGACCCTTCTAACCAGGAAGGCAGGCCTATGCTCTGCTCTGCTCTGCTCAAGCTCACTCAAAGTAAAAAGTGCAGTCCTGGCCCTGGCCTGCAAGGCCCTCCCCTCTCGGGTCCCACCTGTCTTGCTGACCTCACCTCCTGCTCCCTCTTGCTCTACTCCAGCTTCCGGCCACCTGGCCTCCAGCATGCATGCCATGGCGTGCCTGCTGCAGGCATTGCTATTCCCTCTGCCTGCAAGGGTTTCCCTCACACAGCCACGAGACACTCCTGTGTTCCTCATGGTCTCTGTCTGATGTCACTTTATTGGAGAGGCTTTTCCCAACTCCTCTGTACAAAACAGCACCCCCTGGCACTCCGCCCTTAGATGTGTGCCTTTTTCTGGGTGGCCCTTATCACCAGTTGATAATGTTTATATTTATGTTTATTGCCTGCCTGGAATGTCAGCTGTAGGAGAGTGGGGGCTTTGTCTGTTTTGTCCCTGCTCTATCCTCAGAACCTGGAGCCGTGCCGGGAATGTAGCAGGAGCTCAGCTAACACGTGGAGTGAATGGACCACCTGCAACAGCAGACAGAGCCCTGCTTTGGCCACTGACTCACTGTTCAACTTGAGGCAAGTCACTGTCCCTCCTGCCTCATCTCACATGCCTCGGTGTGCATACCTGAGAGATGGGGGTGGGGACGGTGCCTCACAGTGTTGTGAGGTCTGTCACCATGTTCAGCACACAGCTGGGGGCCAGCAAATGGCAGGGCCCTTATGTGTGCTCTTTCTGTCCCTCAAGGCAGGGACCTGTCTCTGCCTCCCCAGCGCCGGCACCTAGCACACAGCCCAGCATACAGGGGCTTAATTTTGGGGTTGCTGGATTTGTAAAAGAGAAGTGAGGCATGGCCGGGCACGGTGGCTCATGCCTGTAATCCCAGCACTTTGGGAAGCCAAGGCGGGCGGATCATGAGGTCAGGAGATCGAGACCATCCTGGCTAACACGGTGAAACCCTGTCTCTACTTAAAAAAAAAAAAAAAAAATTAGCCAGGCGTAGTGGCGGGCGCCTGTAATCCCCGCTACCCGGGAGGCTGAGGCAGGAGAATGGCATGAACCTGGGAGGTGGAGCTGGCAGTGAGCCGAGATCCTGCCAACGCACTCTAGCCTGGGTGACAGAGCAAGACTCCATCTCAAAAAAAAAAAAAAAAAAAAAAAAAAAAAAAAAAAAAAAGTGAGGCATCCAGAGAGTATAGAGGAATTTTTTGGGGGGTTGAGTGGGGGTGGAAGAAGGAAAAGTCACCTAAAAGACAAGCATCAATGTGAGAAGAAGGGTTCTCTTTCTCTCTCTGTGTGTGAGCAGGGTATGTGTGGGGGAGCGGGGGTGCCTGTACCACACCTCCCTCTCTTGGATGCTGGGAACATTGCAGCATCTTTCAAGATTCGGTTCAAACAGTCTCCAGAAAGCTTTCCGGGGATGTCCCTCGCTCGGAATCGCTCCCCCCCGGGCCTGTGCTCACCCCCAGACTGCACTCACCCATTTATTGTCACTGTTTCCCTGTCTGCCTAATTTATCTCTGTTTCCCCTTTGGGGCCCAAGTCGTAGGAGAGACACCCAACAAATGCCAAATGAATGAACAAACAAAAAAGCTCCTTAGGTGGATCCTGATACCCCTCTGCCTGGCATCCCCCCGCCCTGGCTGTGATTAGTTTTTGTTGGATTGTTTTATAAGGGATGCTTCCTGACCCCGCCTCTTTGCTCTCCAGCATCTCCCTGGGGTGGTGTTGGGAGCTTACTCCGCCTCTGTAATAGGAATGCTTGCCTGGAGCCCAAGCTGGCATTTCTGGGGTGTGGCCAGTGGAGGGCAGCAGCGTTCCACGCCCGGCTGCCCTGTCTATTTCCACAGGACTGGGCTTTGCTTGCTTGCTTTCTTTTACAAATTTATTTCTTTTCTTTTTTCTTCCTTTGCCACTTCTTCCAGGAATGGGCTTTTCTTTAAGACCTCACTTCTCGTTGGGTCTCACAGAGTCTCACTCCTTTCCTGGACCCTGAATGAAGCCAGTGCAATCTGTAACAATCTGCTTTTACGTAACTAACAGAGGCTGACACCGAGGCATCTCCCATCCTTTGGTCTTCACAAATTCAGTTCACACCAGACCTCTGGACCTTCCCTAGTGTTGCCCCTGAGGCTTTGTCTGGCTTTTTTCCCTCTTCTCAGTGGCTGCCCTAACAGCCCACAGGTCTGCCTGATTCTCTCCTGCTGGGACATGCAGCCAGGGGTTGTGGGAAAACTCTATAGAGGAGCACGGCCAACCCTTTCCCAAGCTGTCTGGCCTAAGCCCAGTTCTGCAGGGCTACCAGGGGCTCACCTGGCGGCTGGGATCCTCCTCACGGAAGATGAAGGGGCTGTGGAACTGCCTCTGCAAGGCTGCGCTGACCATGATTTTCATGGATTTGTACTTGAGCTGTGCAATCAGAGGGCTCATCAGAAGCTGGCCTGGAAGCTTTTCTTCCCGTCCCCTCCCCAGGCAGCCCCAGGTGGAAGACATCTCAACAGCCGCCCCCTTTCCCTTCTTCCTTCCAGCCCAGCCCAGGGGCTCTACTTACTGCTTTTAGGGACCTCAACCACAGGTTCCCCAGTAGATGGAAATTGATTTCCTGGTTGGGGACCAGCCGTATATTGCAGTTGATGGAGACGACATCAGAGTTGCTGTGATTCTGAAAGAGAAGATGGGTCTCAGGGCTGAGCTGCTGGGCTAGGGGAGCAGGGGGCAGCAACACTGCTTGAACGACTGGGGCTCTGCTCCTGGGGGCAGGGGCAGAGGACAGGGGACAAAGAGAAAGTTGGGAGTGGGGGACATGTGCATTGCATCTGCCAGGGGATGACTGAAGGACAAATGAAGGATGGTATATCTGATGCTCCACTTGAAGCTGTACATTGTGACTGGCCTGGATATATTCCAGGGACAGAACTTTTGTTCAACATTAGGGAATCTATAAATGTTTCCTATCACCATATAAACACATTAAGATAAAAAATTCTATGATTGCTGCAACAGATGCAGAAAAAGTATTTTAGGAAGTCCAACTTCTGTTCATGATAAAAACTCCCAGGGAACTTCCTGAATCAGATAAAAGGGGTCTTCATAAAGTTCATGGAAAATGTGTATTACGGAAAAACTATGCATGGATTCCAAAACTTTTTTTGCACCAAAATAAACTCGTATTAATTTGTTGTAACCTATGTGAACAGGATCTAGTTTGAGGCACTAAGAAAGATAAGACATCAGTTTGAAAAGAGCCCCTATCTGAGCAACATGAATTCTGCTAAAATTGAAGCAAAAACAAACATCAAACTTATGGTGAA
Source organism: Pan troglodytes (assembly GCF_028858775.2). Classification (NCBI taxonomy): domain Eukaryota; kingdom Metazoa; phylum Chordata; class Mammalia; order Primates; family Hominidae; genus Pan; species Pan troglodytes. Next base: position 60,309,618 of record NC_072414.2, read on the forward strand.
ACTTGAGTGGAAGAACAGTGAAATCACTGATGCTTTATAAAAAGTTGATGGGGATGATATCACAAAGAAATCAGCAGTTTGCAAATGGATAACTTGTTTTAAGAAGGACTAGAGGGCTGGGCATGGTGGCTCACGCCTGTAATCCCAGCACTTTGGGAGGCCAAGGCAGGCGGATCACAAGGTCAGGAGATCGAGACCATCCTGGCTAACACAGTGAAACCCCGTCTCTATTAAAAAAATACAAAAAATTAGCCAGGCGTGGTGGCACGCGCCTGTAGTCCCAACTACTTGGGAGGCTGAGGCAGGAGAATCACTTGAACCCGGGAGGTGGGGGTCGCAGTGAGCTGAGATCGTGCCACTGCACTCCAGCTAGGTGACCGAGCCAGACTATGTCTCAAAAGAAAAGAAAAGAAAAGAACGGATTAGAGAACACTGAATATGGAGCTTGCAGCAGCAGATCATTCATATCAATTTGTGAGGAAAAAAATAATCTTGTTCAGGCCCTCATTGAAGAAGCCTGACAATTAACAGCAGAACCATTAGCCAACACTATAGACAGCTCAGTTGACTTAGTTTACATCATTCTGATTGAAGAATTAAAGTTGAGCAAAATTTCTGCTTGACGGGTGCCCAATCTGTTGCACCCAGATCAGCTGCAGAAAAGAGCAGAACTTTCAATGGAAATTTTAAACAAGTGACATCAAGATCCTGAAGCATTTCTTCAAATAATTATAACAGATAAAAGATGGCTTTGCCAGTACCATCCTGAAGACAAAGCACAGAAAAAGCAATGGCTACCAAGAGGTGGATGTGGTCCAGTCAAAGCAAATGCAGATCAGTCAAGAGCAAAGGTTGTGGTAACAGTTTTTCGGAATGCTCAGAACATTTTGCTTGTTGACTTTCTGGAGGGCCAAAGAATGAGAACATCTGGTTATTATGACAGTGTTGTGAGAAAGTTAATCAAAGCTTTAGCAGAAAAATGGCTGGGAAAATGTCACCAGAGACTCCTTCTCCACCATGACAATGCTCCTGCTCGCTCCTCTCAAAGGGATTTCAAAAAGTTTGTGGAAAAATGGAATTAAAAGATAAAAATTAAAAATTAAATTTTACTTCTCAACATAAGCCCATCAAGTTCAAGACACTTTTGTAAGCAATGATACCAACCATGTAGTCCATTCTTAAATGACTAAGAGTCCTGGGAATGTAACCATGTCAATACAGTCCTTTTTTTTTTTTTTTTTTTTGAGACAGAGTCTTGCTCTGTTGCCCAGGCTGGAGTACAGTGGCACCATCTTGGCTCATTGCAACGTCTGCCTCCCAGGTTCAAGAGATTCTCTTGCCCAGCCCGAGTCGCTGGGACTACAGACGCCCACCACCACACCCGGCTGATTTTTGTATATTTAGTAGAGATGGGGTTTCACTATGCTGGCCAGGCTGGTCTCGAGCTCCTGACCTCAAGCTCCTGACTTCATGATCCGCCCGCCTCGGCCTCCCAAAGTGCTGGGATTACAGGCGTGAGCCACCGTGCACGGCCTAATGCAGTTTTGTTTACATTATTAGCTGAGGAATAATGGTTGCCCTTTAAAGGTTTTTTTTAAGATTAGCAAACCAAAAGAAGTTAGAAGGAGCCAAATCAGGACTGGAAGGCGGACGCCTAATGATTTTGAAATCCCCTCATGTGTGAAGCCTATAGCAATGATCATATTTAACAATCAAAATAAAAATAAATTCCTTTAAGTAATCATGATTAAGGTAATCCTGATTATTCTGTCATCATCATATCTATTTACCATTGCCCTGGAGGTCTTAGCTAGAGTAATACCTCAAGATCATTTATAATATAAGGATTAAGTGGAGAAACTAACGTTGATGGGAAACCCAAACAAATCTTCAATTAGAATTTATTAGGTGAAAGTTACTAGTGTTGCTGCCGTGCTGCCCACCCCAACCCCAACCCAGCCTAAATCTTTGGCAAAGCCCACTACCCTCAGTAAGTGCTTTGTGGGAGGTACTTGTCTGGGGGAAGTAAAACTAAAACAGGGAAGATTGTTGTCTGGGGGAAGAACAGTGGAAGCAGGGTGAGAAACTGGTATCTGGAGGCAGAGGCAACCCTGAGAATGCAAACTGGAAATGAGCAGGTGTTTTGGGAGGGCTCTGGAAATTGAAGCTGGTCTGCATTCCATCTCTAGGGCAGGAGGCCCCAGCTGACGCAGCCAAATGTCTCCAATACAAGCCACGTGTGTGTTCTGGTGTTCTGGCTGCGTCTGTTTTCTTCCCCTTCCCTCTGCTTCTCTGTATCCTACCGGCCGGCTTGGCCCAGGTGCAAGTCCACTCTCCCCACCCCTTTCTGCTCGTTTGCCTGGCACACCACAGGCTGTGACCTTGGCTTCTCAGACACTCACTCTGTGTGTTTGTCCCACTCCCTGTGAGACGGGGGACTCACACAGGCCAAGAAGTCTTTTCCTCCTTCAGTTTTTTTCTTGGTTTGGGGCTGGGTACATACAGGTGCTCAGTAAGCTCTTATTGGCAAGCTATTGGGTCGGGAGGGAAATGGCCCGTGGAGCGCCAGCGGCGCGCCTCTAACCCCAGCCACTGTGGCTCTCGGTCTGGGGGACACTCACCAGCTGTGGAGCACGACGCAAGTCTTCCTCCACTGGGGTGGGCCGGTACTCAGTGCTATTGCCCCAGATGTTGCAGGACGTGTTCGCCTACATAAAGGACATGGACACACACACACACACACAGCCTCACAACCAGCTCTGGCAGACGCAGGATCCCAGAGAGGTTTCTTTTCTCCTCCTCTAGCCCTGGTCCTGGGAGAAGGGAGCTGGGGTCTGGGAACCTGGGGACACATGTAGGGGGAGCGTCTGTCTCCTTCTGTTCCCCTCCCCTAGCCGGCTCCCAAGGCCATCACTACCTGGTCGGTGAGGAAGTCCCTCAGCTTCAGTAGGCGGTTGCCGCTCCTGGTGGCGATGGGAATGGTGATCTTCATCATCATCCCATGGATAGGGAACAAGCCCAAGTTCTGGATCTGTGGCCAGAGACAGGGAGGTGTCAGTACAGTCACTTGAGGGGGGCGGAGAACAAGGTCCACAGGGGCCAACCAGCCCCTGGGGGTGGCAATTCCCCCATCAGGCCTGGGAAAAAGGCCCACTCAAGACCCCTGGTATTTTCACCATGGAAGCTCCTAAGCTCTGTCAAATTGTGGCCGGGGACTGCATGGACGAGTGCAAGAAAGCCCTGAGAGGGGATGGGTGGCTGGAAGCTGAAGACAAGTCAGTGGGGATCCTGAGGCCGGAGAGCAGGGGCCACCTGCATTTTCAACTCTTCTTGCCTGGGGTGGGGATTTTGTTGAGGCCAGGGGTGAAGATGGTGACAGCAATGAATGCATCATGAGAGGGAATCATTAATTAACAATTAATTTAATTAATTAAACTCGCTATTTATTACTAAATAAGGAGTGCGTGATTGTTCACATTCTAGCAGTGCCACATTCAGTGCCAGGGCAGCAGTGATTCCAAGCAGGGCTTTGGAACCAGAAAGACCAGGAATCTAATCCTGGGCCCACCACCGCCTATGAGCTGTGTGACCCTGGGCAGCTTACTAGGCCTCTCTTGAACAAGCCATGCAGGGCTCAGCGTGTCTGAAGTCCAGTATCCAGCTGTCAGCTTGCCCTCAGCTTTCACACAGCCTAAGAGAAGCTGATGAACTTACAGCTGTTCAGGGCTGAGGGAGCTATCGGGGCCCACTATAGCAGAGGCTGCCAAATTGCCTCCTAACTCTCGTTCTCCCACTTTCCTTAGTGGCAGAACCGAGACAAAAGGCCACATTTCCCAGCCTCCCTTATGGCTCAGTCACAACATTCTGGATAAAGAGAGGTCACTGGAAGAGTAAGGAACTGCCAGGGAGGTCCCTTAATAAGGAGGGAGCATGCTTTTCTCCCCTTCCTCCTTCCTGCTGCCTGGAATGAGAACGTGATGGCTGGAGCTGCAGCCATCTTGTACTGTGAGGTGAACTGGAGGCTGGTAAGTTCACACTGAGAATGGTGGAATAGAAGACCCACTCCTGAATGACTTTGTGAAGCTGCCAACTCTGGACTTCTTTTATGGGACAGAGTAAACCCTAGTGTGTTTAAACCACTGTTTAAAAAAAATTTAAGAATTTTAGGCAACCACACCCTATCTTCACCCATACACCCCCCACCGCAGTCCGGTTGTTTTTCAAAAGAAGACTGAGAGGCCCAGAGAGGAGAAGTGACTTGCCTAAAGTCACACAGTGGGTGGGTGGCAGGGTTGAGGCTGGACTCCGGGCACTAGTGATGATTCCACATTCCTCCCCTCCAGGATGGGGGTGCTCAGATCCCATCCTTCCCCCTCTACCCAGCTCCCCTCCAGCCTCACCCTGAAGATGCAGCTGAAGGGAGGCCCGATACCATCGTATCTCTCCAGCGAGCTGTTGGGCTTGACCTCGTAGTGGCTCAGGCTGCTGCTCCTGCAGAGACAGAGGACAGGGCTGTCGTGAGCTCAGTCAGGGCTGGCTGGATGGACAGATGAATGAAAGAGGGAGAGGGCATGTGCCGGCCTCCCCCGGGCCATGAAAAACAGGTTCCCGCTTGTGTCGGCTGGGAGTGTCATGTTGGAAGGATTCTGAGCCTTTGCAGGAATCAGCGCTGCCATGGGTGAGCAATGTCTGCCTCCTGAGTGGGTGGGCGTGAGTCAGAACAGCCAGTTATCTCATCCCTGCCCCAGCGTCTCTGCCTAGGAGTGTAGCTGTTTTCGGAGTGACCATGCCACTGTGCTCCCTTCCACCCTCTAGGGATGGCTGGCGTGGGAGGGCCTGAGCTTCCTCTCCGTATCTGCTGTTCTGCCCTGACTTCTCCATCTGCCCGAGAGCTCTCAGAGGACAGGGGCTGTTTCCTCCATCAGACTGGGGGCCAGTAGCATGCCAAGGGGGTGGGGGTGGGAGCAGTCTGTCCTTTGGGGAAGAGTCTTTTCCCACTGACATTGTTTAGATGTGCTGGCATAAGATGATAACAAAAAGCAGATTGACTTATGATAGATATTATTTCTGTTTTTAAATTCTCTACAGACCATGCATCCACTTGTTGCCTCTGCCAGGGGTGGACACCTCCCACTGCCCCCACCCTCCCTCCTTGCCCCTGCTGGGAGCTCCCCAGGGCCGGGCCTGTGTCTCCTTCCTCTAATTTGATATCCCCTCCCCACACTGAATGGGGGTGCTGCACTCTCTGACCCATCAGGGACACTCTTGGCTCCATCCATAGTCCCTTAGTGCTGGGGTCTGGCCCTATTAGGGCCCATCAGAGGGTGCCCCCCCCTTAGGCCTCCCTCCTCCCATTCCCCATGCCTTCCCTCTCCTGGGGCCCCCGGAGCCCGGCCCACCTGGTGAAGAGGACGTCAGCCTCGTATTTGAGGTGGAAGCGTAAGGGGGCCACGTTGTCTTCCTTGGTGCTGTCCCGCTCGTTACTGTCACTGCAAGGAGAGCCAGGCGGCAAGGTCAGGAAGGGGCTCAGCCAGCACAGGCAGCAGGAAGGGTCTGAGGCAGACTGTGGAAGGAGCACACTGGCTTATCTGGGGCTGATGGGCACCAGACAGGCCAGACAGGGAACCTGAGGCATCTCCTAGGAGAGGAAGGGCCAGAAGCGGGGATGGATGACACCAGCTCTACCTGCTGCCCCTTTAGGTAGAGTCAGGGGAGGGCTCTGGGCTGGAGCTAGAAGGCCTGTGCCTGGTCTGGCATGGACTGGACCCCAGCCTGTTTGCCTCCCTCACCCAGACGCCCCGTCTGTCTGGTGGGCCAATCCTGCTGCCTGCTGGACTCTCAGGGGCTGTGGGAGATGACACCTGTGGCAAAGGTTGTGCCCACGGAGGAGGGATGGTGAGGAATTCACAATAGAGTCATTCATTTATCCCTGGACTGACCGGGGGCAGCTCCTACAGGTCGGCCAGGGGCACTCTGCTGCCACAAGAAGGCTGGGAGTGAAATTCAGAGACATCTTCTGGGGGGGTTCTGTCCAGTGTGCCTCCCTTTATATCTGAGCACCATGAACTACCAGGGCAAATCATTTTAGACATAAAAATGTACAGTTCTTGCTTGTTATATAGACTGAGTTTGATTCCCTTTGGAAGCCTTACCCCAAGATAGGGGTTTGGTTAGAAAAGGGAGACCCAACACACACAGATGTGCCTCCAGAGCCCCCTCCTACACACACTTAATTCTCAGACACCCCCCACAGCTGTGCCAGAGACACTGCTCTGCAAGTGCGCTCATTTCTCCTGTGAAGTCGGGACTGGGCTTTCTAAGAGCAGGGCAGAGAGCAAGGGAGGCCTCGCCAAGTTTGCCACGTGGTGTGTGAGAATTCTACCAGGATGCACAATTCATTTAACTGTAGCTGGGACGCGAGCACGTGTCGGGTATGAGTCCCCAGTGCTTATGTGACCTCTGACCTGCACGTGTGTGTGCTGGAATGTTAGTGTTCGGTTTGCCTGGGGTATTTATTTCTTAGCTAAGGATTTTTGCCATTTATAAGGCTCCAGAGTGGACACAATCCCTCTGTCCTTCCCCACACAGAGGTAATTCTGCAAAAAAGAGAAGTGTATTTACTACTGACACAAAGTGATTCATGGGGTCAACACATAGCAAGCTACCTCTGAGAGGCCTGGGAGACAGACAGACAGACAGACAGACGGGAAGACCCACATAGAGTAAGAAAAGGCCTCTTAAAAATAGAAAAAGGGGAGAGAGGTGACTAGGACAGGAAGAGCCCTGGATGGGGAATAGGACGAGTAGTGTTCAGCTTCCAGCTGCACAATTTACTGCTGTGTGTCCTTGGGAAATTCACTCACCCTCTGAGCCTCTCTTAACTTGGAAGATGGTGTGGGGAATAACCCCTGCTTTGATGATCTTAAGGGGCCTCTGTGAGGACTGAGATTTTTGCCTGTACAGTGCTTTATAACCATAAGGTTTGTGAATTACTGCTGTATAGAGGGCTGTCTAAAAGTAAAGGGCTGACATTATTATTTATCATCCAAAGAATGAAGAGTGGTGGCAACACAGGGGGCAGCAGGTTGGCCCACACCTGCAATGGATGCCGGCCCACCTCCCCACCCCGCTGCCTCCACTCAAGGTTGGGGCAGTGAGGGACAGGGCGTGGGGCAGCGGACTCAGTGTTGGGAGGAACAGTTGCTAGCAGCCAGAGAGCTGGGCCCCGGAATAGCAAGCTTGGGGGAGAAGGAGCAGGCACGGCCCTGACCTGCCTGCAGCGAGCTCGATCTCCAGGTGGTGTAGGAAGATGGATTTGCTGAACTCAAAATCAAGACGGAAAGCCACCTGCAAGGAAGCAGTCGCATGTCTGGGCATTGCCGGGACCAGCCCCGCCCACTCCCCACAGCCCACTCCCCACAGCCCCCTGCTGGCTTGGGGAGGGGGAGCTTGCTGGGGGTTGGGGAGCTGCTGGCTGGGAACAGGCTGGGAAAGGGAGGACCAGGTGCTACAGAACATGAGCTGAGCTTCAGGGCTGCTGTGGGGACACAGCCAAAGACAACAGCTCCCACAATGGGGTTTCTCGGGGCTGAGCCAGCCCCCCTCCCTTTTCCTCTTCTTTTGTTTTTAGCAAAAGGCAACCAGAAAGCAGCAAGTCCAGCTCCAGACTCTGTCTGCAGGATTTTTGGGGTAGGGGGCCTTGATGGCAGGAAGGGCCGATGGCCATCGCCATGCACCATGGGATGTGGGGGCCAGAAACGTTTGGTAGGACCGCCTTGTCCACCTCTTCTTTGTGTGTGGCAGGGAGGAGATGGCCCGGAGAGGGATGAGGGCCAGTGGCCACCCAGCAGGCCAACAAGGCATCCGCCCCTTGTCTGGCAGCGCTTCTGCCACACTGCTGACCTGGGCCCTGATACTCCCCTTGCCCTTCGCCCCGCGGTGGGGAAACATGCGACCCTCCTCGCCTCCTCCCCGCCCCACCTGGGGGCATTACTGAGGCTTTGCACAGACCCCTGATGCTCTCCCTGGTCTCACCCTCACGAGGTTTCCCAGGAGACCTCAGCGGCCCCTTCTCTGCAGGAGTGGCTGGGCGTGGGTGGGGAAGCCTGGGCTGTGTCCTGCTCCATCCCCACTCCAGAGCTCCTGGGTTTGTCGGTGCCTCAACCCAGAAACTACACCTTCGACTTATATCTCACCAGGGAGGTGCTTTGCTAAGGAGCCCTCATCCCCACTCCCATTTCTTTCTCTTTCCCCAGCTGTGCAGACCCTGCTCCTGGGAGCACTGCTGCTGCCTAGCTGGCTCCTGCCACAGCTCCTCTCTGATTCCCAAGTCCACGCAGCTTGGCCTCAATTAGATCTTCTCCTACTCCAGAACCTTCTATGGCTGCCCGCTGCCCAGGGCTGATGTCCAAACACTCCCTGCAATCTGGCGTCTCCCTCCCTTTCCCAGCTACTTTGCTTCTCCCTTCACATACCCACCCTCTAGTCACATGAGCTTTTAAGCACAGTTGGGTGGTAGGTGCTCATGAAATGGTAGTTTCTCTCCCCATCCCTCCTCATACACAGCACAGTGGCAGAGGCCAGAAATTTGAAAAACTTGTGAGGCTGCAGAACAGTGGGACTGGCTAAGGGCAGGTGGCAGACTAGTGGCTGGGAGTGGTAGGAATTCTCTCTGAGTTAAAGGATGGGCTGCTAGCATGGGGATGGCTGGCTAATTTGGTCACTTGAATGTCATTTTGTGGGAGAAAAGACAAATAAAAGCCACCTCAGGCCTCCCATCCCTCCCTGGTCTTCTGTGTTCACTCTTGTTGCTCTTGCCACCCTCCCCAAGCTTCCTGTGCCTCCCAGTGCCCACCCTGACCCTCCCCAACATTGTCCCCAGTCTCAACCTTGGCCTTGGCCCGGAAGAAGGGATAGCTGACGTTGCAGACTTTCTTCTGGAGCCTCCTCTCCTCGTTCACACACTCGATGCTACCGTCTGAGTCCTCCTGGAGGTGGGTGGCAGACATCATGGCAGCAGTTAGGTGGGGCCTGGGACCAGGTCTCGAGGCTCCCTCACCCCCAGCCTGCACCCCACTCTGCAGGGGCTGCCTCAGCCCCTGATACCCATATGGAAGCCTGGACCACAGCCCTTCTGATGTCTGAGACCCCAGAGGCCCCAGAGGCCAGGGTGTGGCTTGGTTCCTGGTACTTGGCATGACACGGGGTGGGACACACTCAGAGGTGGTGGGGAGAATGGCGGGGGCTCATGTATGCGTCTCATTTTGCTCACCTGTTAAATGGGGATGACAGTAACTACCTCATCTAGTTGTTATGAGGATTACATGACGTGATGCACAAACATGCAGCGCCTATCCCATGCCCTGCCTATTGTCATCACTCGTATGTGGCAGCTACTGTTATGATGATTATTTGTCCCTGCTGTGTTCTCTGCACTGTTGGGCATTACCTGGGCACATGGCTGTGCATGTCTCTGGGCATGCATGCACCCGTGTGGATGTGAGCATGTGTCTGTGGAGACTCTGTGTGTGTCTGCGTGTCAGTGCATGTGTGTGCATGTACCTGCTGCATGTACACAGAGCATGTGCATTTCCCAGGACAAATATGGGCTGCTGTGTTTTTGCATGTGTGTGCAAAAAGTGTGTGATCAGACTAACACATCTGCATTTGGCTGAGAGGGGTGCTTTCTCTACTAGAGTTCCCCTTGGCTGGATGTTGGGGAGAGAGAGGAGAGGAATGCTGACCTCGCAGCCATGAGCGTTTCCTGGGTTGGGGATGGGTGGTGGCACCTGTGAAGGAGGTAGGCTCCAGGCTAACTCTGCACCCCACCTGCTATGTGTGGGGACACAGCACTTCACAGAACATGTCTCCCACTTCTCTTTACCTCCACTCATTTCCAAAAGCTCTTCTGAGCCACAGAAACTATCTCCATGATTCCCTCCCCAGGATTAGGAGCAAGCATGAGACTGGCCTTGTGAAGTCTGGGCCAGGGAAGCAGGGGAAGGCGGATGCTGGTGTGGGGCTTGATTCCCTCCGTATACCTGAAATCCAGACAGACACAAGTCCCTGGAAAGGAGGGGACTTCGAGAGACCATCAGGTGGGCTCTTCATCATCAGCCTGGGCTGTCACTCTGGGCAGTGGAGAGGGAGTGGGATTGGGGCCCAGGCCTGGGCCTGACAGAAGGAACTGTGGCTGCAGATAGGCCTTGAGGTCTGTTTGAGGATGGGGGAGCCCACTGAGGAGGAAGGGGGTACCCGAGCAGGCAGCTCCTCGCTTTCCTGGGGTGGCCTCCCTCCACTCAGCTTCCCCTCCTGGCTACAGGAACTGCTCCTGTGTGTGTGGCAAGCAACGGGGGCACTTGGGGAGGGGTGCTGGGCAGTGGTTCTGGGGTGGAGAGGACAGACTGGCCTGGCACCTGTCTTGCCCGGCACACTGGGTTCCACATTGACACTGAGATCCTCGAGGACAGAGGCTGTGTCTGAGGGCCCTAGGACCCCCCAACACCCACACATGACATTGATGTCTGAGTTTACTCAACAAACTTGTCTTGAGGGCCTTCTATGTGCCCAGCTCTGGACACAGACATGGCTAAGACAGGGCTCTTGCCACCTGGGAGTCGAGGGTTTCAAGAGGCCAGCACTTGGAGACTGATGTTTCTTCAGAGCACATGAAGGGCTGTGCCAGATGCTATGCGGGCTGGAGGGCCGCCTGTGGCCTTGGAGAGCTTTGGGAAAGATACCCCAGAGAGCAGGGCTGAGGACTATGCTTTGTCACATAGCGCAGGCTCAGGCGCCAGCTGTGGGGCGGGAATTCCGCTCTGCGGCTCACCAGCTGTGTGGTCCTGGGCAGGCCTTAACCCCTTCCTATGCCTCAGTTTCCTCCTCTGTAAAATGGGGACACCACCACCACCACTACCACCACTACTGCTATGCCTGAGGTTGCTGCAAGGGTTAAATGCATGCCAAGTGCTAGCACAGCGCTGGACGCCGTGAGTAGGCAATATGTGGATGGTCACCAAGTGGGAGCAGGAGCCTGTTGGGCAGAGGAGAGAGGAGTCCCAGGTGGGGGCCATGGTGGGAACCAGCAGGGCGTGCTGGGAACAAGGTGGCCCGTGGCACAGTTAGAGAAGAAGTGGCAGGAGGTGGGTGAGATGGGCCTTGAATGCCACAATGAGGAGCCTGGAGTTTGTTCTGACAGCAGCTGGGAGTGATCAGAAGTTTTAACCTGGGGAGGAACCGGTTCTGATTCTTGTCAGAAGGACCTTCCGAGCAAGCCCACAGGGTGCACTGTTGGTAGAACGTGTGGATGGCTGGTGGCACATGCGTGGTGTGTGTGCCCCTAACCAGGGCCCAGGAGTCGGGCTGAAGGGTATTCCTCCCTGTGTTCCCAAAGGGCTCAGACTCCCCTAGTGCTGGTGGTTCTCAGCCCTGGCTGCACACTGAAGTCACCGAGGGAGCTTTAAAAGCCTCCCGATGCCAGGCCCAACCCCAGAGCAAATCAGTTAGGATCTCCAGAGGAGGAGTCTGGGGGCAGGCTTTTTAAAGCTCTCCTGTGATTCTTTTTTATTTAATTACTTTATATATTTTTGTAGAGATGGGGTCTCACTATGTTGCCCAGGCTGGCCTCAAACTCCTGGGCTCAAGTGATCCTCCCACCTCAGCCTCCCAAAGTGCTAGGATTACAGGCATGAGCCACTGCACCTAGCTTTTTTGTGATTCCAACATGTAGCCAGGACCCCACCTGGCCTTCCTTTTCCTTTGTGCCAGGCAGAGGCAGTCTGGGCAGGTCGCTGAGGTCTTACCTTCTGGATCAAGCTGGCAAACTGCAGGTTTGCTGACTGCGAGATGTTTAGGACTGTGCTGTAGGCATTCTCGCCCCTGTTCTCCAGTGTGGCCTCCACCGCCACTCGCCGGCGTGTGCTCTCTACGATGAAAACTGTGGTGTCGAAGGACAGCGTGTATGCGGAGCAGTCCTGCACAGGCTTCCTCAGCACCCTCTGGCAGTACTCCCTGAGAACAAGAGACCACCAGAGACTGGGCAGATGGAATGAGGAAAGCAGGGGTAGAGAGGAGCCCCAGGGTTGGGGCAAAAAGGTGGGTCTGGGCACTTGACTGGCCTCTGCTCATGGGAATAGCCACTGGGAGGAGAGTGGAAATGGATGGCAGGGCTGGAAAGAGCTCACCCTTCAAGACCACTTCCTATTTCAAAGGCCCTTGGTGTCCCCACCAGAGATCATACCCTCCGCTGAACCCAGAGCTCTTATTTGACCTCACCACTCACACATCACCACACCACACATCGTGTTTCCCTTTTGGCCTTGGCTGCTAGGAAGCTCAGCACTAATGTAGAGATAATCCTTATTTTAGACTAGCTGGTTAGAATATGTGCTCCATTATCCTTCTACAAGTTTTGAATGTGCTATTTCTCTTTATTATCTATGTCATGGTATATATGTTTTCCATCTAAATCATCTCATAGTTGGATCAAAGTTGAGCATAAATTATTGGAAAATATGTTACATAAATTAAGAATATGATATTGTTCATTATTTTCCCTTGTATGTTCGTTTGTCTCTTCCAGGGGATTGTAGGTCCCCTGCTCACCCTTGGCTGGTGTCCCTGGCATCTTTCCATCAGAAGGATTGGAAAGCCCAAGGTGTTCAGCCAGCGGGCCTAGAGGTCACCTCATCTGGGGGCTGAAGGACAAGCACCCAGAACTCCAGAGACTCCTGTCTCTACCTTTCATCTATTTTGTAATGTGGGCTCCGAAGAAAGGGTTTCTTTTTTTTTTTTTTTTTTAACAAAATTTGAAATTAGATTAGACTAGTAGTTTCATATTACAGAGGAGACTTTCCTGAGGTTATGCAGGAGTTGGTGGCAGAGCCTGGGCTAGCACGCAGGCTCCAAGTGCAATGTTTGATCCATGCTGCCTGTGAGGAGGATGTCCGGGAAATAATCCAGGGCCCCAGGAGCCCCAGAGCCTCTGGCAGTGAAGGGGAAGGGGCGAGGTGGGGGTGGAAGGAGCCAACTCACATGGCCGTGGGCAGGTCACTCCGGGCATCCAGCACAAGGTCAGGGACACAGTGCTCATCCTCATTGCAGCCGTTCCAGAAGGGCACCTGGGCCAGGGAGAGCCAGGTGTGGGCAGCTGGGTAGGGACCCGCAGCCCCTCGCCCTCAATGTACACCAGCTCCGTCTCCACCACACTAGACATGGGCTGGCTTTCCTGCACTGTCCCCAGACACCACACTGCTCTGTCTTGTGCTTTTCCATAGATGCTTCCCTCTTTAAAACGAGGCTCAAAACTCAGCTCCTCCTTGTTCCCCTCCAGTTCATAACTGAGCTGATGGCACAGAACCCCCACTCCCACTCACCCAGCAGAGCAGTTCTGGTCAACATTTATTGATCATCTACTGTGTGTGGGCAAGGGCTTTGGTACTGGGGATACAAAACAAGAAAGATGCAGCTTCTGCCCTCAGCTCAAGGGGAAGATTGGTGTATGAACGAATCACTAGTGTAAAATGTGCAAAAAAACCAAAAAGAAGTGTGCATGAGGAATAGAAGAGGCAGAGAGGAGAAACAGCTGTTTTGGCCTGTAGGAAGTCAGAGAAGGCTTCGAGGAAGTGACAGGGGATCAGAGTTCTGAAGGACGGTCAAGGTAGCTGGGTGGACCGGGGTGGAGGTGGTGAAGTCCAGGAGCAAGGACGACCTGATGCAGGGGCCCTGGGGCAGGAGCGGGACAGTGAGTCTGGGAAATGATGGGTGGGTCAGTGTTGCTGTGGTAAGAGACACAGGGGTGGGAGAGAGGAAGAGATGGTCAGGGGCCTGTGTTTACAGGGCCTTGGGGTCATTCCTTGCAACTGGTAGGAGTTGCCGAATGCCTCAGGCAGGGAGTGTCCTGACAGACCTGCAAAGGCTGCCCTGGCTGCTGTGGGAGAATGGAGTGAGAAGATGGAGGCTCGAGGCAGGGAGACCATTGAGGAGGCTGCCGCAACATTCAGGCAAGAGATGACGCTGGTGTCGGTGTGGTAGTGGGCATGAGAGTAGGAAATAGGTTAGTGACCCCAGAGGCGGGATCAATAGGAAACTGGAGGTTGTCGGGGCTGAGGGAGAAAGGGGTCCAGGGTGTCAGCTGAGTTTCTTTTTTTAGGTGTCTGGAAGGATGATCATGGCATTTGGTAATAAAAGCAGGGGTTGGCCGGGCGCGGTGGCTCACGCCTGTAATCCCAGCACTTTGGGAGGCCGAGGTGGGCGGATCACGAGGTCAGGAGATCGAGACCATCCTGGCTAACACGGTGAAACCCCGTCTCTACTAAAAATACAAAAAATTAGCCGGGCGTGGTAGCGGGCGCCTGTAGTCCCAGCTACTCGGGAGGCTGAGGCAGGAGAATGGCGTGAACCCAGGAGGTGGAGCTTGCAGTGAGCCGAGATCGCGCCACTGCACTCCAGCCTGGGCGACAGAGCGAGACTCCGTCTCAAAAAAAAAAAAATAAATAAAAATAAATAAATAAAAGCAGAGGTTGGCCGGGCGTGGTGGCTCACACCTGTAATCCTAGAACTCTGGGAGGCTGAGACAGGTGGATCACCTGAGGTCAGGAGTTCGAGAACAACCAGGCCAACATGGTGAAACTTTGTCTCTGCTAAAAAATACAAAAATTAGCTGGGCGCAGTGGCTGCAGTCCCAGCTACTCGGGAGGCTGAGGCAGGAGAATTGCTTGAACTCGGGCAGAGGCTGCAGTGGGCCAAGATGGTGCCACTACACTCCAACCTGGGCGACAGAGGGAGATACCATTTCAAAAAAAAAAAAAAAAGTAGGGGTTAAGTGAGAAGTTCAGTGTGGGGCATGTTGAGTTTAAAGTGCCTGTGGCCCACCCAGGGCGAGGACCTCAGCAGGCAGGTGGATATTCAAGCCTGGAGCTGAGGGGCAGTAACTGTCACTACCGACAACACAGCCCAAACCAGGGGCGAGGAAACAGGTGTCACAAAGTCACGTGTATCTTAAATTCATTAACTTTTCTCGAAGGAGAGCTCTCTGGCCCTCAGTCAGATCCACACGCTCTTGCTTTAGGCATGGATCTACCCATCTCGCCCCTCAGCTCCCCACCGCAAGGTGGATCTGCCGACTACAATGGTAGCCAGCGAAGCCATATCCAGGGGTCACCGTGGAGCCGTTTGGGAAAGGAACTTAGTTCAGGATAGGGGCTTTACGGCATTCTAGCACCAAAGTTCATCCTGGTGAGTTCAAGTCTCGAAGAAAAAACAGCCAGCTCCCACTCAGCATACTGTTTAAGAAGTTTGAGAACTATATAATGACCTTCAGAAGAATTTCTATCTGGCTGATTAAAATAAATAATTTCATGTAATAAGCAACTGTTACACTCAATAATATGGGATGGCTCACTTCCCCAAGAGGCCAGATATTATGGTATTAGAACAGTGCTGGGCATTTAGTAGAGGCAAAGTAAGACTTTGTAGAATGATGGGAAGAATGTGTCTCGCTGGGGGCTAGAAATCCAGATAAACCAGAGTTTTAGAAACTTAGCTGCTCTACAAAGTTTCAGCTCTGTTTCTCACCTTTTCTTTGTAAGGTGAGAAAGGGGTTTACCTGAAGCTGCATCCTGCCTTTCCTATTTCCCTGCCTTGGTGATGCTGTCAGCTCTCCCGGAATAAAAGCCCATCCTCCCTGTCTCTGCATGTCTGAATCCTGCCTAGCCTTTAAAGTCTGGCCAAAGGCTTCCTCCTCCAGGAAGGCCCCCTGACCTATCATCTGATTGCTTGATTGTACGTCCTCCAAGTGCATACTGCCTCCCACCTGACCTGTGCTGCTCATTACCACCTTGCATGGAGATCATCGGTGTCAGAGCAGGGATTACCCTGTGTGTTAATCTGCACTGTGGGCTTCAGCATGCTTGTGGGGTGAGTGCCACGTACTCATTCATTTGCCATAGTGACTTTGTAATTACTGCGAGAGGACAAAAATGACTTAGTGCGCCCAGCTTTCCCCTTCTCCCGGCTCACTAACGATGAATCCAGCTTTGCCAGCCCAGGAGCTCAGACTTAGGAGAAAGAGGGGAGGTGTGAGGACGGGGGTTTGGCAGGGGACTGTGGGAGGCCTGGGGAGAGGGGTGTGGAGGGGCTGTGGGGGATGATGGGTGTGAATGAGAGAAGGGGAGGTTTTCAGGGGCATTGCTGTGGACTGTACGGTCCTTTCCTGGTGTTGAAGAAATGCAGGTAAGAACTCGAATAATTCTGAAACTGCTTCCTGGCCGGACTCTGTCACTCACACAGACGTTGCTCAGAGACTGGACCTCACAGAATGGCTTAAGAGCACCGTGGTGTGCTTAAAAGTTGTTTCCCAAATCCTCAAGGTTCAGGCATTAGCTATTCCATTTTATAACTTTTGCCTGCTCTTGCAGCACAGCGGCAGAATTGATCACTGCCTGACATTTTCCTTGAGTGGGATTTACATGGAGTTGCAGCTGCAGGGAGCATTTGCATGTTAGATGTCAAACATTTTGGATGCCCCAGAGCCAGGGATTAGAAAATGTGGCTGAGGGATGTGGCCACTTCTTTTTGGAATGCTTAGGACCGCTGTCAGTCAGTTAAAACACTTCTTTTTGCAATACTTAGGAGCTCTGTGAATCAGTTAGTCACCTAACAAGCAGAACCCCAGGCCCTAAGAGTCACTCTCTGGTCTCCATTGTCCTCATCTGTAAAGGAGGGAGGTGGGTGATTAAGATCTCAGGTCCCTTCTCATCCAGTGGTTCTTTGTATTTCTCCGGTGCTCACCCCGTGCTCCCCTGTGCTGGGGATATGGGGAAACTTGAACAGGAGAAGGCCTGGGCCTTGCCCTTAAGGAATTGATCTGCTAACACTCAGCACAGGCCCCGAGAGAGGCAGGAAGGAGCCACACTGTGGGTTTGCCAGGACAGGAGGTGGGAAGGTGAGGTGAGGGATGGTGTCCTCTGTACCCGGCACACTCAGGCTCTGGGTTTTGGGGTTGAGGTGGAGGTGGGGGTGGGGTTCATTCCCGAGGTGCGTGCCCTGTACCGAGATGTACCGAGACTCTGAGAGTGGTGGGCCAGCCGTCGTCCAGCATGGGGCCATGGTCAGGGTCCTCCAGGGAATACTCGACTGAGAAGGTCACTGGCTTCACGTAGTCAGCAGTGTCCTGGGGGGTGGAGATGAGGGCAGGGGTGAGGGAGGAGAGAACGTCATTTTATGAGCCAGGACCATGGATGCTGAGATAGAACTTCCACCTTCCTTAGATGGCAGGGCAGCTGCCCTGTGCCCTCAGGATGAGTCTGCAGGTGGATGGAGGTTTCTAGCAGGTCTGTTGGTGGGAAGAGTGTGCCTCCGTGAAAGGAGCTCCAAGCTCAGCTCATGCCAACCTAGATGTCTGGCTGTTTCGCCAAGCTCCTGCACATCCTTCAGGGCCAGACTCCCATTGCCCGGGTACCTCGGCCTCTGGGAAGCCTGGCAGTGCCCGCCTGTATCCTACCCCACCCACCACTCTCTTCAGACCAGTTACGCCTGCTGCTCATGTAGCATTTGAACCATATGACTGTGTGTCACTCTTCCTTCCCAAGCAAGGAATAGGCCTGGAGCCTCCCAGCATGGCCCTAGCACTGTGATAAGGGCTTCAGCATGTGGAATTGGTGAATGAACAAACTCGTGAGCAAGACAGGGGCGCTCAGGTTGGTTCTGAGCATAGATGGTAAGTAAAGGGGTTGCTTAGAGCAGCCTAAAAATTTCCCCTTGGAACCTGCAATCCCTGATTATATAAAGGCAGTGGCTCTCAAACCTGAGCTGGCACCAGAGTCCCCTGGGAGCTTGTTAAAACACAGGGTGCTGGCCCCAGCCCCAGCCCCAGCCCCAGAGTTTCTGAGTCAGAACAAGTGAATTTCCAAGTTTGTGGGGAGGATGAAGATGCTGCTGGTGTGGGTGCGTCTCAGGGGGCCCCTTAACAGGGATGCACCTTCTCAGACCTGCTCACATCTCTGAACTCTGGCCATTGAACTACTGGGACCAGGAGGGCTCTGAGTGACCCTGCTTGCATCTCTGGGGCTGGAGCTGTGAGCTGGGTATTTGGTATCTCTGGATGGAAGTAAACCTCTCATTCTCTTCCTTAGCTATAAAATGGGGCACCAGGCCACTACCCTACTTGTGACATCACTGGCGCCCCTCTCTGTCTCACCTCCTGTTTTGTACATGCCACTGTCTCCTGGACCTGGCCTTTAATTGTTAGCTGCTGCCTGCTTATCCCTCCCTTTGGGGCTGTGCCCCCCACCAGCTGCTCCCAGTTCTCTCTGCTGGACCTACTGAGCCCACCTTCCTCCCTTCGGCATCTGAGAGTGGCAGGAGAAGAGGTTTTGGAAGGATGTCTAGTGAGGTGGTATGTAGCGTGTCTCTGGGGCATGAGGTGGGAATGTGGAGTGGCCAAGGTCAGGGTACACTGTCCCTGGCTGGCTTCCTGAGGTCTGCTGAGGGCTCAGAACCAGCCAGGCAGACTCTCTGCCTCTCCCACGGCAGATGCTCCTTCCTATAGGAGCTTGGGCTCTGCTGGTGGGGCTGCCAGCTTACCAGGACATGGAAGTTGATCCGCTCACAGAGCTCCTGGCCGGAGGAGAGCAGGACGGCTCTGTTGGTGAATCGGTCCCCGCCCTCGTCCAGGTGGGCCCTCGGTGTATACCGCCTCTCATCCATGGTGGCGTTGTATCTGATGCCTGCAGGAGGGGAGAGGGCAAGACCACAAAGGTGGAGCCACATGCCCATCCAAGACTGTCTGCCTCCTCCAGGAAGCCCCCCAGGCTGGCCAGGGGAGAGCTGTTCCTTTCCTCTCACGAGCCCCAGTGTGGGTGAGAAACTCCCACATGGAGAGCAAGTGATTGCATGAGGAAGGTAAAGGAAGGAACCAAAGAAAAGGGGGAGGAAGAGGGTGGAGAAAGAGCAGAAGGAAGAAGTGGAGGGAAAGTGAACACCGCAGATGAGGAGGGGAGACAGGATGTGGGGCCAGGGCGGTGTCATGTTGAGCCCTTGCTGCAGTCAACAACCCCCTCCTCCTCTCCCTCCACCTTCCCTGTCTTTCCCTGGGCTCTGGGATCCCCCTCAGGGCTGGTCAGAGCCTTTGCTGGGTACTTCCTCTCACACCAAGGAGGGCTGGCCAGCCCCTTCCTGCCGGATCCTCAAATCTCTGACTCTATTCTGGGGCATAAACCCTGCAGCCTCCTCCCCTTCAGTTAGGTTTTGCCAATTCCTGGAAAGGCTCAGTCCCTTCTCCTGTTCTCCAGCACGCCCGCAGGTTGCTGCTGGCTCTCATATCTCTCTCCTCTCAGGGACAGAAGTTGAAAGAGAGGGGCACAGCCCCCAGGCCCACCTTTGTTCTCATCTTCCCTTTGGTCTCTTCTTTGTCTGGTCCTGCTCCTTGGCTGAGAGACTCCCTGAGTCCCTGTTTCCTGTGCCAGCACAGACAGTCCTGGAATCTGCAGCTCACTTCCTGAGACCACCTGGGGCCAGGGCTGTCATGAGTAGGTGTCTGACTCCAGACTTAGCTGGAAGTGATGGACCCTCAGAAGGAAACTGCCCTGCTGTGGACTCACACCCACTTCTGAGCGGGGCTCCCTGCTGCTGGGGTCTCATTGACCTGGCCTCCTGGTTTCCAGCACCCCCGCTGTAGGACTCCTGGGTCTGCCTCTTCCTCTGCATCCAGGCAGACTTCTGGGCTTCCACACCCCACTTTGCTCCACTGGCATCAGTCCTGTGTTCTGATCCAAACTCTACACCCAGACTGTTTCCTTCTTCTCCTGTCCTCCCTGTCATGATCACCCCTGCTCACTGCCACTCTCACCCTGGCATGACATCCCCTCTTTGCCCTTTGGAATGAGAGCATCAAATGGGATCCAGTAGTCATCCAAGGTGGCTCTAGGGCGACCTGGCACTTAGCACCCATTTTGGGAAAAGCCCAGGCTTTGAAATAGAGCAAGGTGCAGGGGGAGACTGGAGTCTGGGGGTGGGGAGAAAGGAGGGGCCTGCTTTACCAACAGTTGTTGTTTGGAAATGGGGTGCCAGGAAGACGGGCGTGAAGCAGAGGAAGGCGGCCAGGCAGGTGGCATCCCTGCCACTGCGCTTGCAGTCTCTGTGGAAGATGTTGATCTTGGATGGCTCAAAGTGGAGGCTGGCATTGATCTGAACCACCGGGCGGGACCTGGAGGAGAAGGACCAGTGAGCTGGGGTGGGGCAGGGGCTCAGGCTGCCCTGCTGTGACCATGGGGAAAGACAAGAACCAGATGCGAGTGGGATCTGCAAAGCCACTGGAGGGGGTGAGGTGGAGGATGGAGGGGGCTTCGGATGTCAAAGGACTGGCAAGAGCGAGCACGGGGGGAAAGGGGCTCAGCCACCTCATGGCCCCTCCGTGCAGCCCCTCAGCACTTTCCCCGAGGGGCTGTGCTCGCTGTGGATCATGCTGACTTCCCTTTGCTCCCTCATCACCTTTTATAGCAGTGGTTCCCCACCCTGGATGCACATGTGAGTCATCTGAAGAGCTTAAAAAAATCCTGGTGCCTCAGCTACACCCTAGGCAAAACCACATCAGAATCAGACCTTAGCAGGTTTTAAAGCAGTGCCTCTGAAATTTTCATATGTGTGCACGCCCCCTGGGGATCATGTTAAAATGCAGATTTTGATCCAATAGCTTGGCACTGATTTTGCATTTCTAACAAGATCCCAGGTGATGTGAACGTTCCATGGACCACACTTTGAAGAGCGAGGCGTTAAAGCACCCCAGGTGATTCCAACGTGCAGCCAGCGTCCATCTAACCCCCACACTACCCCATCCAGGTAACCAAGGAAATACAAATTTACCCTTATACCGGCCTAAGTCAAATGTAATTAGGAACGGAAACCTACTGCCTCTCCCAACCATGAATGTATATAAAAAGAAATAGGAGTAGAGTGGCTTAGAGGTTTCATAGCTTCAACGTGATGATCTGTGCCAATACTCTGTTCTTCTTAGCATAAAGGTGAACAGCACCTCTGCACTGTAGTGTGAAAGGGTGGATTTGAGTCTTGGCTCCACGGGTTCCTCATTGGACCTTGGCAGGTCACATGATCTTTGCGATGGGGGATTGTGAGGATCAGAGGAGGTGAGAATGTCCTTTGACAGTGTAGAGTGCTGTGTCAACATAGTGGGTTACATCTGAAGTTCTCAAACTTGACTTCCCATTGGAATCACTTGGGGAGTTTAAAAAAAATTACTGCTGCCCAGGTCCCTCCACAGAATTCTGCTTAATTGGTGTGGGTAAAGCCTGGGCAATGACATTTTAAAAGCTCCCCTGGTGATCCTAATGGGCAGTCATGTTTGAGAACTATGGGGCTTGACCATAGTCTTCCCAGAGGGCTCTCGCCCGCAATTTCATCAGTATTTAGGTAGCACATAGGTGTAGACTTCAAAAGCTAGAGCTTGATCCAATCATTTCTGTGAGACTGATTCTCTTGAGGGGTGTGTGTGCACATGTGTATCTTGCTACCTGTAGAGAAGTTTATATGTTACTTTAAAGACCTGCTAGGTTCTGTGTACCTCCTCCCCGGGCCTTGGTCATCTGCCATGCTTTCTTGGCTGGAACCAACACAGTGGACACCTTTACACACCTTGCAAGCCCAGGCTGCTGTTGCTGCCACCACCACCACCACCAACAAGGACCTAAGAGCCCCCACATGCAGCACAGACCTTCCAAGAGACAGACCCTGCTCCTGTACACTAGCTGGGCTGCACAGGCACAGGCCCTGGCTTCCCAGTGCTGCCTAGAGGGCTGGGGCACCACCGGGACTGTTGGGCAGCAGATGCTCTGGCCATGACAAATGAGGGATGTGAGGGAGCCACAAGTCTGCTGCTGCCCCTTCTTCCCCTACAATGGGCTGTTTTATGCCACACTGGAAATGCTGAGACACTCAGCAAAGAGCAGCACGCGTGGTGAGGACAGGCTGGCTCGCTTGGCATCGGTGCTCCCTTCCGGCTTCACTTCTGCTTCTAGGATTGCTCCCACTCCCAAAGCATTCACAGAGGCTTTTGCCTCAGGCTGTTTTCTAGGGAACCTGGAGGAAGACATTTCCCCCTTGGGTTGTAGTATTCTTGTGAACAGGAGCCTGTCCTTTCCTTTATTCTCCCCGTGAAGTTATATATTTCTGTTCAATGCCTTTTTAAAGTTGTAGGGCAAATATGATTGCATTTACATAAAATTACAAGCAAGGGAAAAAGGACTGGGAGGAGATATACCACAGCATTAATAGTGGCATTGTTAAGGTGATGGCAGGCTGAGTGATTTTTTTTCCTTGTTTTATAAATGTTCTTTATGTTATTATATTTATGATGAAAAATATCTCATCAACATATATGAAAAAATACTCAAGGTCTTTTTTTTTTGGCTCAAAAAGCAGCAAACATATGGTAAAATAAATGGGTGTTTAGGAAGCATGAAAATGAGGCCCTGAAGAAAGGAAGCAAGAAGTCAGAGCGCTTTGGAGGAAAGAAATCTCTGTACTAGATAAACATTCCTCCACGCCAGGGGAGAAGGAAAGGTCCTTCCAGATGGTAAAAATACGCTCAACTTGCCCCTGCGAGTGTTATAGCTTGAAAAGGTGAAGTGGAAGACATGCTTGAGTAGCCATAACTTTTAGGACAAATTCTAAGAGCGGGGGCTTTTGGACAGGACTTCAATTTATATTGAATTTACACTGATTCCACCAAAAGGAAATGTGTAAGCAAGATGGGATAAGAACAGGGTGGGTCTAGCTGAGGGCAGTTAAAGACAAGAGACAAAGATCCTGAAGCCTATCTTTAAAACCCCTGGATTCATTGTGACTTTCAGGAGAGCCCAGGAGGTGGGAACAGCGGGGGAACCAACCACAGAATCACAGCGTTGCCAAGGGCTCCCACTGCCAGGTCGATGAGCCCATCCTCATTGAGGTCCAATTGCCCGTGGATGCTGCAGCCAAAATACTGGAGGCCGGTAGCCAGCTCTGAGGCTGTGATTCTCTGCAGGGCGCGGGAAGAGAGCGGGAGGGCATGCACACTGTGAGTGTGGGGGCGGGCGTCCCCGAGCAGCAGGAACAATCAGGAACAATAGGGAGCCTGTGTGAAACCACCAAGAAGCTTCCCCAACCCAAAGCAATCTCCTCTCTTGGCCTGTCATGGCACCTGAAATTCCTACCATTCAAGTCATTCTTTTGGATTAAAATATCGTGTCTTAAAAGAGTTCCCCATTAAGTGTAAATACATGTTACTTGGAGGCGACCCATCCCCATCTCTCACGCTGGTCTATTTTTTAGGCTATTTTACTGATAAACCGTGCGGGCAAAAGAATGATCCTCAGGGGATGGGACCCAAGACGGGTCGGTTTTGAGGTGGGCATGGTTTCTAGCATGAAGCATTTCCAGAGAAGAGTGAGCCCAGAAGGGATGCTCCACTGGTAGGCAACTGCATGTGTGCGCGTCTCGGGGGGAGTGAGGGTCAGGTGCCAGGGACTTCTTGTTGGGGGAGGATGAGGGTAAGCAGGGAGAGGGTGCCAAAGGGGGTGATGGGAGGGTCCTGAAGGTAAAATGTGCCCTTTTCAAAATTTCCACTTGGGGAAGCATGGCCAGGACAGATTGGCATCCGTTTCTGTGAGAGGGTCTGGAAGAAAATCCTGAACCAGATGAGGCACAGAAGCTCCTGGGACTCCTGCAGCCCCATTTGCTCCATCCGCTTCCCGGGGAAGCCTGACCTGCTTAGGTGTCTTCAGGACGCTGCCTCGGAAGCCGTGGAAGATGTAGATGGCTCCTGCGTGGTTGTCCTCCAGGGGGGCTCCCACCACCACGTCATTGTAGGAATCCTGGTTGAGGTCTCGAACTGAGGCAATGGAGGACCCAAATCGGGCATTCTGGTAACTGTGTGAATCCTTTAGCGTTCCGTCATAAACAAACCGGTTCTGCAAAACCAGGGGCAGAAAAAGGCTGGGGAGGGCTTGGCAAAAGTCCTCAGGCTCATAATTCCCTCTGCAGGCTGCTCCGGCATCCTCTCACCACTCCATTCCCCCAGAACCCCCTCTCTGGCTATATGAACCCAGCCACAGAGGAGGCTCTGATTCTCCCCAGGCCTGGCTCCAGCACTGGCCTCGCTAGTAACGCATTTCCCTCGTGGCTACCCAAGTCAAAGCAGAGGTTGGGGGCCCCTGAGAAGCTGCCCAGCCCCTGCCCAGCTGTACCTGTCTCAGCTCATAGACGTACACCTTGCCTCGCTCACGGCCCTCGTTGAAGTACATGGGTGCGCCCACCAGCAGGACATCAGTCACGCCGTCGCCGTCGATGTCCACCGAGGTGATTTCACTCCCAAAGTAAGAGCCTATCTGCGGCACGTGATGGGAGAGAGGAGTGGGCTGGCTGCCCAGCTCGCACAACCCAGAGCCCTCGCCTCGCGGGCAGAGGGAAGCCAAGGTCATCCTCTGACTCAGAATTTTTGGTGAACAAATGGATCCTCCCTTCTCACGCGCTCCCTCTCTCTCCTGTCCCTCAGAGTGGACTTGTCTGTTTTCAGTTTGCCCTTCTCCCCTTCCCTCTTTTCTTTCTGTCATTATCCCCTCCCCACTCTTCTTTCTTTCTGTTAATTTTACTGGTGGCCATTTATCTTTTGTGTAAAGTGATATAATGGCAAAAAATCAGGAGACTGTTTAAAAGTATGAAGAAGACATCCAAACATAACTACCATGAACGTTTTAGTGGATTTTCTTCTCGTTTTTTTCCCCTGAGGCATGTTGCCTATTTGTAGGTGTGTGTATATATGCTTTTATTTTTACAAATTGGGGTAATAATGCAAATATAGTTTATATACTGATTTTTAAATAAAACAATACATCACAAACATTTTTCTATGATGTATTATATTTTCATCTACAACATAATCACTGGTGATTCCACAGTGCTCCAAATTATGCATGTATCATAATGTGTTTAATCAATTATTGCTGGACAGTTAGCTTTTTTTTTTTTTTGAGGCAAGGTTTTGCTCCATCACCCAGACTGGCGTGCAATGGTGCAATCTTGGCTCACTGTAGCCTCGAACTCCTGGGTTCAAGTGATCCTCCCATCTCAGCCTCCTGAGTAGCTGGGACCACAGGCACTTACCACCGCTCCTGGCTGTTTTAAAAAATTATTTGTAGAGATGGGGTCTCACTATGTTGCCCAGGCTGGTCTGGAACTCCTACGCTTCAGTGATCCTCCCACCTCAGCCTCTCAAAGTGCTGGGATTACAGGTGTAAGCCACTGTTTTTAATTTTTGATGTTATAAATCATTCTGGCATTAGCATCGTGGATGGTGAATTATGATTTCTTTCAGTGTCTGAGCACTTGCTGTGTTCCCCTTCTGTTTGGGGTACAGTGCTCCCCACTTCAGTGAGGGCACCATCCACCCCCTCATCAGAAACCCAGAAACCCTGACTCCACCCTCCACCTCTCCCACCCATAAACCTGCCAGCAAGTGCTATGTGGTGGGTGCCAATTCACCAACTGCTCCCCCCTGCTTCGTCCCTAGGTGAGGTGCCTTCTAAAGGGCCTTCCAGCCTCAGGCTGGCCCCTTCAGCCCACCCGCATGGCAGCTGGTGTGGCCTCTAACACCACTCCACCTCTTGCTTTTGGGATAGTATCTAAACTCTCTAGCAGGACTGTGCTGGACCAGCCTCCCTCCCCAGCCTCTGTCCCCACAAGCTCCTGCTCCCACTGCAGTGCTCCCGGGTCCTGCCAAACTGAGTTATTTCTCTTCTCCAAAGGCCCCAGGCCTTGGCTGGCTTCCAGGCTTCCCTCTGCACAAGCTTTTCTCTTGCATGCACTCCCCGCCCCTATGTCCTCCCCAGACCATCCCCTGCCATCCCTCAAGTCTCAGCTGATGTGTCACTTCCTGTTAGAAGCTATCCTTGACCTTCTCCACTCTGCTCCCTGCCCCTTTTCCATGTGCCTTCAGCTCCATACTCCTCCCACCAGCCCCCACTCCCTCTGCTGGGAGCCTCATGAGGGCAGGCATTGAGCCTGCTGTGTTCCCTCTTGGCCAGGGTACTTTGCCTGGCACACAGAAGGTACTTAATTAATGCTTATTGGATCACTGGGTAGCTTAGGAAAGGGGAAGGCACCCTGTTCGTGGACAAGCCCTGTGTGGGATGGTTTATAGCCTTGGGTTAGCTCATGTGAGCCCCATGCTGCTAGGAGAGAGAGTCATCCTCATTTTCAAGGGAAGGAACCAAAACTCAGAGAATTGCTTGCCCAAGGTCAGAAGGCCGGTCACCTGGTCACTGCCAAGCTGGTTGGAACTGGGGTCTGTCTGACACCCTGGCTCATGATTCTGCCTACCCCGTCCATCTCTGGCTTAGCGTGTTTTCAGGAGAAATCTATTCTCAAGGATTAAAAGCTTTTAACTGAGGAGAAGGATAAAAAATTTAGAAGAGAGGAAAGGGAAATAATACGCATGGGTGGGAGAGGGAAGAGATGTGCCTACATAAAGTAACTAAGAAGCGGACAGACAGCAAGTGAGGGAGGGGACGGGAGAAATTTGTCTAAATATGTGGCCTCAGCTATGTGGGTCACCGCGATTTGGAATTCACTTAATTTAGCTGCCTTCAGCACTGTGGTTTCTCCTTCGGATGTTGGAGGCGGAACTGGGCAGGAAAAATGTCATAAATTCATCAGCAAATTCCCTCCAGCTCTCAAGGTCTAGCCCTCGATTCCCAAAAGAGCTGGCCCTGGGTGAGTGTGGGCAGGCAGGGTGGAGGGTGAGAGCTGAGCCGCCTGGGATGGCCTGCACCCAAGAGACAGGAGGAGGAATGGCAGGAGGGTGGCGCTCTGCAGTGAGAGGGATTTAGGTTAGACTCGGTGAGGAGCGGATTCTCACAGTGACAGGCCAAGGGCAGTCAGAGACTCAGGAGACAGGACTGTTTTCAGGCTCAGGAGAGCCGGCAGGGAGCTGGGGACAACATGGAAGGGCCTGGACAGCGCTCAGCTCTGGCCTACAGAGGGCACGGATGCTGCCGGTTAGGAGGAGCCCAGGCCTGATTTGGGGGTTATTGGGGGTCAGGAGGTGGCATGATGCAGGCAGCCCCACCAAGAGGGTTCTTGGCTTGACCCAGTCATGAATTCACCACAGAACCCTGGAAAAGCTACCTTGCTTCCCAGGAGCCCAGTTTTCCTCTGTGCTGGAAGTGACTTGGGATTGGAGCCCTGTTTTCACCACCAATGACTCTTATCATAGCTTTCCAATTTGCATTCATCATTTTCCAACACAGGACTCTTGGCAGCACAGTCTGGTTGCCAACCACCTCCCTGTGGGGCAATGGCATTGGCAGCCTTCCCATTCCTCCTTGCTTCCATTCCAGGAAAAGGGAAGCAGCTGGCATCCTGTAGGGCCCATGGGGCCTTCTGTAGGTAGATGCGCACTCCTGCCACTCCTGGCAGCATGAAGGTGGCTGGAGGAACATGACTGCCCTTTGGGGCACCCAGTGGCCCAGGCATGCCTGTATTTACTGCCCTCCCATTTGTCTGATCTGCCCCCTCTTCCCTCCGTCCCTGCCCCAGGCTCCCCCTCCATTACCTGCTGGCCCCGCAGAGCCTGGTGGATGGTGAGGCTCCGGTTGTTGTGCATGGTGAACAGGATGACCTTGCCCGTGTGGTTGAACCGGGGGGCTCCGGCCACGTACACCCGCCCCTGCCTGGAGGACACGACCGATGTGACTGTGTACCCTGCCACAGGAGGAAACAGGCTGATCTTTGGCACCGTGTCCTCAGCAGGCGTTGCTCGGCCTGGTGCATGGCTTGGCAGTGCCAGAGGATGGGCCAGTGATGGGGTAGGTTCAGGGCGAGCTGAGCAGATTCAATCATGCAGGGCCATAATTCCTAGGGGCAGCTGGGGAGGCCTGGAAGAGGCAGGATCCAGGAAGGGGGTTTGGAGGGTAGGGAGAACTCACTGCACCCCAGCCCCTGCTGGAGAAAATAAAGGAAGCCAGGTGGGACTGCTAAAAGACTAACTTGAAATGCACACATCCCTCCTTCACCTGCTCATGAGCACAGCAGAGGGCAATGGGAAGTAGGGCAGACTCTAGCCTCACTTCAGTTAATACTGGGGAGACTTTGTTTTGGTTCCCCACCAATCTTCACTCTTGGAGACTAACCAGCGTTCTCTTTATTACCACAAACGCCTGCTAAGTGGCTCACTGAGGACTAGAGTGTGAGCCGTAAATGTGGAAGGAATTGGTCTGCTTCAGATATTTACGTGGGGTCTCAGGGATTCTTGCAGCCCCAAAGCTTTGCAGACTCAAAGGTGGAAGCTCCTAGGCTCTTGTCAGCCCCATACATACAGCATGCCAAAGAGAAAGAAAAGGAACCCCAGGGGCTCTTTTGGAAAGGCTGCCAATCCCCGCTCCCGGTATGGCTGTGCCTGATCACTGTGAATCTCAAGTCGCCCACCCAGTACCCAGGAAGCAAATGTGCAGCAACTTCAGGCAACTCTCCTGAAAGTGGGCTCCAGCAGGTGTGGAAAGCCGGTGGCATCCTAGAATCCCACTTTCTGCCAGATAATCTTGGATCCCAGATTTTAGATGAGTGTTGGACTTTGTTGACAGTTCCTGGGCTGTTTCTGGGGAACAGATGTCCCCTGCAATGTACGTGTGTGTGTGTGTGTGCACATATATGCGTGTGCATCTGTGTATCTGTGTGTGTAACACTGTCACTTGGGTCTCATTGGCTGCTTCCAGAGTGGCTACAGGGTGTACAGATGAGCTGACTCAGTGCCTGGGGGTGAACTGCTCTGGTTCCAGACACAACAGTTTTCGCTCTTGAGGCTGTACTTTGGGAAATGAGGCTTGACAGGTCCATAATACCAAGACCTCGCAAGGGGTGGCTAACATGGCCATGTATTTAGAGCAACCATAAACATATGGGTGGGCGGGCTTAGCCTTGTGGTGTAGGGCAAAGGTTTCTTCTGAGCTGAGCCCTCAGTGGCACTACTGAAAATGTTCTCAGTTGGTCTTGGGCTTCTGGGCCTGCTTGGAAGGAGGGGCACTGAGATGCAGTTTGAGGTCCAAGTGTCCTCTGGGCAGGCGTGGGTCAGCATTCAAAGTTCACAGAGCTTCCTGCCTTCCAGCTGTCTGTGGGCAGCACCTTTGGTACCCAGGCAACTCTCTGGCCAGCAGGAAGGGCCATTCTGAGGCTGGGCCAGCCTCCCTGAAGGCCTGATGAAAGGGTAGGACCATGGCCCGAAATTTATACTGCACCCCCAGTGGAGGCTGGGAGCTGGCCTCCTGGTCTCCTTCCCCTGTAGTGCTCCTCTCCCTTGAAACACAGGAGGAATCTTCCAGCAGGCATCTCTGCCCCAGCAGAGAACCCAGACACTGCTCTCACTGGATGACTCCTAGACGGAGGAGGAGGAGGAGAAAAGGCACTCCCTCAAGACCCCCACCCAAGGCAGTGACTGTGGCTAAGGCATGACAGCTGGGCCTCATGAGTGTCCATCAGCCAAGCTCTACCCCATCAGGGTCTTCTGGGAGGGGAAGCAGGGTGGCTTTGCTGGGCCAGGGGGATATTCATCCTGCTGAGCTCTCACTCAGATACGTTCAGCTCCCTGTTGCCAACATGAAAAAGCTCAAACGTCTTAACCTGGCATTCGAGGCCTCCTGCTACAGTCTATCCCAACCTTCCCTCTCCTCCATGTTCCCACTTCTGCCCCCTGCTCCAACCACACTCATCTACTTCTTGGGTCCTGAAATAACCTGGTATTTCCCACATGTCCCTCCTTTTCTTGGCCCTTCTTGGCTTATTTGAAATGGCCCCTGCGGTGGAGACCTGGTGTAGGCTCCAGCTCCTACACAGTAGGTCCCGAGTGTACCAGCTCGCTGGACCATGGCCAACCACATCGTTTCTCTGACTCACTTGGAATTAACCTCATGGGCCCTGGGACACCCTGATGTGATCTGCCTTGCTGTTTAATGCCTCATGGCACCTGCACCTTGCACCCCTTCTTTGGTTTCCTCACTTCCAGCACAGGGCTGTACACTTGGGAGGAAACACAATAAAACATGAGTCATTCTAGTTTCTAGTTAAAGGGTTGCTAGCCTTTGTTCTTCCAGCATCTTTCCCAGTGTTTGAGCATTTGCCAAGGCAAGGACTCCAATCTTTCTCTCCTTTATTTGTGCTTTTATCTGAGCTCCTACCTCAATTGTGTTATAATTATCTGCGCACATGTCTGTGTCTCCCACTGGCCCAGAAGCAGCTTGAGGGAAGGCGCTGTGTCCTGCTTACCACGGCACTTAACATGGCACTCTGATGGCATCAACTGCAGGTGCTATGCAATTCAGGTTTAACACCTTGCGAATTAAATGGAACGCAGGCCCTAGGGCCAGGTGCTGTTGGGAAACTTCTAGGGATCTACACTTCTGAATTTTCTAGCACAGTCCTGATTCCAGCATTTTGCCCTTTTGTCAGCTGAGGGTCCCATGGTTGGGGATAGAAAACAGGGTAACCACAGCGTGGGCAGAGTCATAGGCAGGGTATTGGCTAACGAGCTGAGGAACAAAGGTCGGGATGGGATGAAGCATCAGAAAGATGGACGCATGGACAGATTTGCTGTCCACTCTGGGTGGCCCAAGTCCATGGAGGAGTGGGGTCCGAGGAGGCCTCAATAAGGAGTAACTTCACAGACAGTGGATTTGGTTCAGAAATTCTGAAAGACCCAGAGACAGTGGGGACCCTGAACATCACCCCCCTTGCCGCCCTCCCCCTCTGGCCCTTCCTTTAGAAAGGAACAAGCCATGGCAAATGGGACATGCCTGGGGATGGCCAGGTGACTGCTCCTGCAGAGCTGGAAGGTGACTTTGGCCAGCAGGCTAAGGCCTCGCTGCTGGGACCTTCACCATCAATGATTTGTGCTTCTATCTAGATATCCACTTCCAAAGTGCTTCATGGGCAGCGACTTCTGCCTTGATTATGAACATTAAGAAATAAAAATGAGTGCAGGTTCCACTCGACTTGCGTTTTGCCTTTGGGAGGCAGGCTCAGTGTACTGGAGCCCTAGGCAGCCCCAAAAGCGTTAAGGCACAACAACAGCTGACCCAGAGTCTAGAAGCACCAAATGAAACACATTGAAGGGAGTGGGGAACTGCTTGTCCTTTATTCTACCTATTTATGGACAGCCTGTTATACGCTGGGCATGGTGCTGGGCGCAGTGGATACCAGGGTGGAGAGGAAATGCCCCCGGGGATGCTCTTCAGAGTTGGGTGCTTGAATCAGCCCAGAATATACACAGCAGGCCCCTCACTCGTGTGTGGGCTGGGGGTTCTGCAGCCCCTGGGTGCCCTCCCAGCCCACAACCCGCCAGCCTCCCCTCACTCTGTGCTCTTACCCAGGTATGCACCATGGTTCTTGAGCTCCTCGGGGAACTCTTTCAGGTAGGACTCACGGAGAGGAATGACCTTCCCGGCACTCGTCTCCTTTAGCACAGCTCCGTTCCAGTCATAGGCACCGACAGCTCCCAGCAGAACCCCATCCTGGCATTGGGGAGGGGACACACATCAGCACCTGTCCTCATGGGCCAGTTGCCAGGAGCCACATCAGGTCCTGTGACCAGTGACGCCTCCACCAGCCACCTCGGGCACCTTCTCCTGGGTGCATTATTTAGCAACCTAACTTCTGGCTGGGGCTCTTGGCTTTTGAATAAGCCAAGGAGACTTTCTTGCCCCGTTCCATCCTTGGCACAAAATGGGTCAAATTGATCCCAAGGACAGGAATTTAGGGAAAAAGGAATGTTCTAGAAACAAACTCTAAATCCAGGGCCAAACCTCCATCCCTCCTTGGGCTTCAAAACCATTTAGGGACCGTCTCGCCACTGTCCACTCCATCTGACATGTATTGAAGGAGGGAAAGGGCCCCTTGCACTTGCCCTTCTTTAATATTTCTTTGCAGTGTCTGAGTTGCTTCCCTGCACGTAAATCCTACTCCTTGGTTTCTTCAGCAAACATTCACTGAGGTCTCCTTTGTGCCAGGCATTTGTTTGGTGCCAGGGATATTGTCCCCCGTACCCCCGCCCCCAACCACCACCAACAGAGCTTGAAGATACAAAAAAAAAAAAAAAAAATACTCAACAAACATGCAGTTGCAAACTGTGATCAATGCAATCAGGGAAAACCACAGTGAGGCTGAATCTAGATTGAGATGGGGGTCAGGAAAAGTCTTCGAGGATGTCATGTTTACCCGTGCACCTGAAAGATGGGTAGAGCCAGAGAGAAAGAAGAGCTGGAGAAAAGGGCCAGGAACAGTCTGTGCAAAGGCTCTGAGGCTGGAGAGAGCACAGAACCTTTGTTCATAAGGAACTGAACGCTGTTTGATGGGGCTGGAGCACCAAGCAAGAGGGGCAGAGAGCCTTGACATGAGGCTGGACAGATAAGCCAGGGCCATCTCCATGACAGCCAGCACCCAAGGCACTGGTGCTTCTGCTTGTTTCTCAGGGCTTGGAGGGTCTTGTTCCACCCACCAGTTGCAGGACAAGGGGAAGCTGCAATGCTTGGGCAGGAAGACAGGAAACTCTGGCTCCTTGAGGGAAAGTTTCCAGGTTACTGACCCCATGGCCCTTTCTTGAAGACTGGGTCCACTCACCCTCTCTCTCCTGTATCCCCGATCCCCTGCTTCAGCAATCGACATACCTACTGGGTACAGGCAGACAAACAGCCAGCACTTGGAAGAGGAAGGAAAATGACCAGGGACGATGACGGGCCCAAGGAAGGTGGTGGAAACAGGGAAGGGCTGCCTTCTGGGTTACCTTGGTGATTACAGGGGTGGGGGCAGACTGTCTGGATCCCAGCTTTGGGCTTTCAAAACACAGGCTGGTAAAGTCACCACTCTCTCCCACGGAGCCTTCCCTGAGCCCGGCTGCCTGGCTGCCTGGGTGAGCTTGAGATTCCCACCGCTTTACAGAGTCAAGCTGATCTTATCAAAGGGTTAACAAATCCTAACCCTCCAGAGGTAGAACTGACTGTTCAGACAGAATGTTTTTACAGCTATAAATAAGCTGGTCTTGGGAGAGTCAATGTGCTTGGTTATGTTTCACGTTGTACTTTCTAATTAGCCTTCTTCCTGCTACTCTGTGCTCGAGCCTCAGCCTAGGAGGCTCTGACAGTTTGTTCGGGCCAGGACAGGAGCCAGGAACTCATATATTCGCTGTCCACAAAGTCACCACCAACATTCCTGCACGTGGGGTGTGCTCTATTCTTTGTGGAGTACTTTCTCATCCGGCTGCCCATTTGGGCCCAGAGGCCCCGTGAAATCAGAAGGACAGATGTTCATTATCTGCACTTGACAAATGAGCCATTGAGGTTCAGAGGGGGAAGGGACTTGCCCAAGGTCACACAGCAAGTCAGAGGCAGGGCTGGGGCTTTGACCAGAGAGGTAAGTAGGGCAGAGAAGAAAACATCTATCTGTTTCCCCAAAGCCTGCTGTGGGTCCAGCTTTCCATTTTCCACCTGAACCCTCCTGAGGGAGGGGCGCAGTATTTGGGGTCTGACTTTCTTCCTTCCTTTCCTCCCTCTCTCTGCCTGTTGAGTCCAAGTTTGTAACTGCAGACCTGGCTTCTGTGCTTCATGGACAGGCCTTTGAAGATGAATTTCTGGCTCTGCAGATGACAGGGAGCCCCTGTGATGTACTGAGAAGGGCTGGCTTGGCCCAGGGGCCTGGGATTCAGCCGGGGAGACCCCTCACACTGATTCTCCTTATGGGAGCTTGGGGAATTCCATCATGACTTCTGGATTTGGCAACACTTGGCCAAGCGATCGCTTACAGTCTCCCACCTCATCCCATTTTAACCCTGACAGCAGCTACAGTCTTGGGCCTGCAGTGGGAGGCCCTTTCCTGAGAGTGAATTTGTTGTGGCCAGGGAGAGTCTTCTGAGGATGGGGACACTGTGAGGAGTGGACAGGTTAAGGCCACTGAAGCAAGCCTTAGTATGTCACAATCTCTTCCCAGCTGGGGAAGCCCAGACATTTTGAGTTTAGAAAAATCTAGAAGGGTGGGGCAAAAAAAAGAGAAGGGACCAAATCCTTAATAGGGGAAGTCAGGCATGTGGGCCCAGCTGGCAAACAAACAGTGGGCATTCCCGGGAAGAGCTGTGTCCCCCGCTCTGCAGGCTGTGTCCCCCGCTCTGCAGGCCTCGCACTGGCTTCCTGTTTTATAGCCTCCTTTCCTATGTGGGGCCACCTGGGTTCCCACCAGATATTACCAGGGTGTGCCTGGGTGGCCTTGCACGAGGGGACCTTCCCCACAAGCTGATTTTCCTGGCGTTCTGTGCAGACATGAGGTCGCAGGCTTGGCAGCTGTCAGAAGGTCTGAGGCCACGCTGTGCCTTCCCAAAGGACGTTGTAGCCCTAGCACCTGCAGTGTGTGTAGCTCCCACCACCAGACCCTGCCAACTCAGCTCTCAGCTGCCCTCTGACCTGGCCTCTGAGGCAGTCTTGCCTTCCCAGCTGAGCTGCGTGCTCCCAGGGTGTGTGACCATATCTCTCAAAGCCCTGTGTTCCGGCCAGTCCATGTCCCAAGCCAGGGATGGACCACAGCCCCGGCAGTGAAGGCAGCATGGTCTAGGGCAGTGCTGCTCAGCCGGGGCAGGTTTGTGCCCTAGGTGATATTTGCTTGTCACAGCTGGGGGTAGTGGTGGGGGTGCTACTGGTGTCTAGTGAGTCGAGGCCAGAGATGCTGCTAACCATCCTACAATGCACCAGATGGTCCCTTACGGCAGAGTTATCCAGCCCAAGATGTCACTAGGACAGAGGTGGAGGATCCCTGGCGTGGTGGTGAGAGCAGGAAGGAGCTCTGGAGTCAGAGGCTTCTGAGTTCCACTTCCAGCTCAGAGCTTCTAGCTGTGTGACCCTGGGCAAGTTCTTCTCTCTCTCTCTCTCTCTCTCTCTCTCTCTCTCTCTCTCTGAACCTTGAGTTCCTCAGCTGTAAAATAGTTCTGTTGTGAAAATCAGCATTTTTAATTCTTAGCAGGGCGCTTGGCAGCCAGTGAGTACTTGGTACATGGTAGCTCTTCTCGTTCATGAATCCATCTGTAAGCATCTCCCCAGTGGTCGGGAGTCGAAGAATCAGGTGTCACAGTCACGTTCGTCATTGCGGTAGCGTGTGAGAAGTGCTCTGATGGAGTCAGGGACCGGTTATTTTGGCAGTCCCAGGAGCAGGTGAACAACTGAGAGAGGGGGTGAGTACATAGTGGGGTTAGGAAAGGCTTTTAAGAAAATCTTACTTGATTTATTAGTAAGTCTCAAAATGAACACTTCCAGTTCCAAGCCTTGATTCGATTTCACAAATATTCTTCAGACATCTACTAAGACAAGCTCAGACAGGTCAAATGATTTTTCTGAGCCCACATGCCAGACAGTGCTTCCCTCTTGCCCAGCAGTCACGGAATTAGGATACCAGGTGCCAGTAATTCTTCCTTCTAGCTCTTTTTGGCTTTTGTGAGGCAAGACGGTGGAGCCAGGTGGAGGTAGTTGCTGGTGGTGCTGTGGGCTGGTGTGATGGGAGACCCCCTAGAGGACACCGAGGCTGTCCTCCCCGGCCAAACTCCCGAGAGTCCACGTCAGAGTGGCTGTAGAGGGGTGAGGCTCTGTTCCCAGGAGCCCCTTCTAAGGCACATACACCATTTAGAGGGTGGATTATGCTTTTTCACTAATGGCTTGGAGTCTTAGAAGGCTTGTTTCAACAAGCTTGAAGTGGACCTGAGGAAGGAATGAATGGCCAGGAGGCTTAAATGGGGTGTGGGCAGGAAAGGCCCAGAAACAGGCCCTCTGCCTTTCTGTGGAGGAGGGGCCCTCACCATGTGCGGTGCTGGAATCCGGCAGCTGGGGTGAGCAGAAGGGGCCACGGGGACCTGGGCGTGCTACACTGACTGCTCATTCCCCATCAGAGTTGGTTGCTTCCTGTCAGAGGCCCTGAGAAAGAGGCCCAGGAGTGGGCACTAGGGCACAGCCTGAGGATGTGGGGCCAGGCTTAGGAGGACCCGAATGAACCAGAAATGATTCCTGCCACCAGGAGACAACTCGCAAACCCTTGGGACCAGCGTGGCAGAGGACCTCAGCTGCTGTGTCCTGGACCCCTGGGGAGAGGGCCAGGAGACCATCTTGACTGCCTGCCCAGCCTGGCAAGTGAAGGAGTCTATTGTTTAGGTCTGGGGGGCACAGGAGGGGCTTACAGCTTCCACAGGTCAACTCCTCAATTCACCATTATCCATCAGCTTCTCTCATTTTTTGTTGAATCAGATACGCAAAACCAGTTCAAATGCGAAACCCTTAGGGAAGATTACACCTCTAAAGCTTCAGCCACTAAGAAACTTAGCGAATAGCCAATACCCTTCATTGTCTAGACCTCAATCCCAGGAGGGCCTGTGGGATGGGCACAGGCTGAAGAGGCAGGAGGGTGGCTGGGGTAGCTCATCTGGGATGTTTATACCTCCAGAGGGGGACTAGACTCGAAGACTCTGTAATCCCATGGGCCTTGAGGGGAAGAAGTGGAGGGAGAAAGAGGACTACAAATAATTGATGCGCATGGGTGATGGTGCTGCAGAGGACCCTCCCACACAGGGCTCAGCTGAACTTGACCTGCTTCATAACAGAACTGAGCACTGGTCCTGTTAGGTCATCACGTGCAGGGTAAGTGACCTCACCTTTAGGCACAAGAGAAAAAGGATCTCTTCCCACCTTGGGTGAGTCACCAAGGTTTCTGCGTAGACAAGATCTACCCTGATAAAACTGCTTCCTTCTGTAAACTTTTGGAGTTAGGGCAGATTTAGGATTCCAGTGTAGGAAGGCGGATGCGAAATCCCTCCAGCTGAGCCCCGTGTGGGAGGGTCCTCTGCGCACCGTCACCCATGCCCATCAATTCTTTGTAGTCCTCTTTCTCCCTCTGCATCTTCCCCTCAAGGCCCATGGGATTACAGAGTCTTAGAGTCTAGTCCCCCTCTGGAGGTGTGAATCCCTTCTCCCAACTTTCTGGCAGATTGTTGCAGCTCCTGCTTGATTACCCAGCTTGACAGGTAGTTCACTACCTCAGCAGCCAGCCAGCACTAATGGAAGCCACTCTGGCTCTTAGTGACCTTTGCGTTCATTTCCAAATGCTAATGGAAGCATTAGCTTAAAAATGTATCTAAAGTTTGACCAGGGATCCACAGCTAGCCTTCCTGATGATAATTTTTGGAATATTTTCTTTCCCCTTTCTGCAAATCAAGACTAGGGTTTCCAGCTACCCGGGTTTTCCCAATGGCTCAGACGTTTTGCCTTCAGCCTGGAATGTAATGTTTTGGGGCCCTGGACTCTGTGGGTGTCCAGGTGATGTCTTGGGGTCTCCCCTCTACCCTGGGCTCTGGTCCCTTCTCTCTCCTGTTGTTTTTACCCTTGCTAATTCAAAGACTGATTTCCTTGCTCATTAAGACGTCAGCAAACCAAGCAAGGAGGAGCCGGGCCTTTCTTCTGCCATCTGAGAACATTCTACTAGGGATCTCTCCTTCTACCAGAACTAAACAGGCCCGGGGAAGCCTCAGGCTCCTTCAGTATCTTTTCAGGCAGCAGCTGTTTGAGACCATCTATGGCACTTCTGGCAGGGAGGAAGCCTGGGGGCTTGCCTGGGAGACAGACATGCTCAGGGCAAAGTGGAAAGGCTGGACCCAATAGCCCTGATCCCCAGAGAGGCCTAACTGACCCTGAGAGCTGAGGAGCTGGACTCCTGGGGACAGGATGGCTGTGGCCATTCATGATGGCATCAGCGGCCTGGCACTGAAAGACGTCTGTGCTCTAAAATAGCCCCCAGTGGCAGGTCACAGAGCCAGCCAGCCCATCATGCTTGCACCATTCCTGCGCATTTGAAAGGTTTTTGTTTTTGTTTTTAATACTAAAGAGTCTCAGATTCAAATGCAATCGTTGTCTCTCTTAAAGTCAAATTAGATGAAAATATCAGGGGTGATGGAAGAACTAGGGTATGCGGAAGAGGCAAGCTGGGTCCCTGTGTCAGGGATGATGGAAGAACTAGGGTATATGGGAGAGGCAAGCTGTGTCCCTCTGCCTGGGGAACAGAGAAGTTGAGCATATGTGGAAGGGGCTGCACATGGCAGTCATGACCTTGACATGACCGAAGTCTTGTGCTGAGGCTGTGAGCTCCTGGGTCTCCCCACTCTGGAAGCTGGGGAACGTGTTGATCCTGCAAGGACTCACCTTGCTCAACACTGAACTGCTGGAGCCATTTTCAAGGCTCAGCTCAAGCTTCCCTGAGTCCCTGAAGCCCATTTTAATGTCCTCTTCTTTTTAGACTCCCCTATTCCTAGGCAGACACAGACCATGATTTTAGAAGCAGGACAGTGAGCTGATTATTTAAGAGTCTTTCTCCCCAGCTAGGCTATGAATGGCTGTCAGCTGAAATGTTTCTTTAATGTACCTGGTACAGAGTCTGACACACATGAAGATACTCAAAAAATGGCTGTAGAATGGACAAAGGAAACATTGGGACATTCATTTTCTCTTCTGTCCCCAACACCAGGGCTGACCTCTGAGCTGTGCCAGGATGTCACCCAGTGTGTGTCCATAATGCTCTCTATTCTCCTGCTTACTGCCACCCAGGACTGCTGAAATCCATGTCCTTTAGGGGCAGCTTGAGTGTCAAGCCCTCCCTGGATCTTTCCCTGACCACCCCTTCTTTTAGTGGAGGCCCTTCCTTCTATACTACCTTGATCACATTGCTTTGGTTAACATTAGATATGTACATGTCTCCCTCCATCCCCTGCATTGAGCAGGGGGTCTTCACAGGGGATCTTCGGATGAGGGGGGCCTCCAGGTGTTGTACACTTTTACCTAGAAGGCATCTATAGTTTCTTTCATCCTACTCTCAAAGCTAAGAACTGCCGTTCAGGATTGTTTGCAAGTTGACTCCTGGTGGCAAGAATCATTTCTGGGTCCTTTCAGCACTTTAGTGGCACTTGACAAATGCACGTAGATTTAATTAAATTGCATTTCCTTGTTCCATTTTCTAATCAGCTCTGACGTCAGAGTCTGGAGACCAGGGCTGGTCCTGCCAGAGCACATGACTCTGCTGGCTCCCACGTGAATGGATGCTCTCACCTCTCTGTGCTGGGCTCTTTACCCTCAGACTCTGAGCTCCTTGAGGGCAGGGCTCCCACCTCTGATTCTCCTGGCATCAGGCTCAGGACCCAGCACAGAGAAGGCACTGAAAAGAGTGGCTGATCCAGCCACCTAAAATGGGATAACTATCATCACCTGCCAACCTTGTAGGGCTGTTCTGGTGTGAAATGAGGTGCAGGAATTTCCTGGAAAAGTTTAAACCGCTGTGCACATGTAACAGGGCTGTTATTAGGATAGGGCAGCTATATTTACATCTTGCTGTTATTCAAGACAGTGGGCATGAAACTGTCCAGATGCAGCTCAGAAAAGTCTGAGTGTGAGTGGCATTTCCGTCCATCTGCCGGCTGCATGTCACGCACATGTCCCCCTCCACTCCAGTTTGGAAGTTCTGACTCAGACCCCCGGAGATTCCCTCTCACGGAGCAGCTGCTTGGTGTAGAGGAAAGAGCATGAGACTAATATTTTTTCTGAAGAATTTTACTCCAGCAGGTCACTTAACCTTCTCATGCCTTGAATTCTTTATGTGTAAACTAGGAACAAGGAGTCCTGCCCTATCCACCTCACAGAGGAGTTAGGAGAGGGCAACAGGAGGATGACAGTGACATATAACTAGGATGCACTAATGGGCCTTCTCTGGTAAATTAGGAGGAATAAGTACACTCTCATGGTGCCAGCCCAGGCAGAACACACACACACACACACACACACACACGCATCTGGGACACCTGTCTGTGCAAAGCACACCCACAGGAGCACGTATCAATACTGACAGATGCAGTCAGTATGTTTTCCCACGTGACAATCCTGGGCAGGACTTTACAGTACATTAAGCATATTCACAGACATCGACTCTTCTGTCCCCCTTGCAATCCTGGGCGGCTCCAGCCCCTCCTTATGAACCAGCACCAGGTGAAGCACACAGCGGGGGAGTGATGCAGAGCCCCAGATGTCACATGTTGCTTGTGACACCACACCCCTCCCTCTGTGGGCCAGCCCCACCCCAGGACCTCTGCAATCTGATGCAGCACCCACACAGTGGGGGGACCTATGAGTCACCTGCCAGAGCACAGCTGGAACATCTGGATACCCTCCCAACATTGACATGGGGCCTGGCATGTGCAGGCCGCCTTGGGCACTGGAGCTATCCAAGGCACGTGCCATTGGCTTTGCCACCTGCCCTACATTTTGCACAAGGCTCTGTGGACTGAATGGGAAGGCACACCCTGCGCCTCACAGGTGAAATTATGGGATTATTATCTGTAGTCCATTCACTTCTAAAGAGGGCTTAAGACAACATAAATAGGTGGAAGACCTCGACTCCCCTCTTCCAGCCCACAGAAGATGGGAGGCAGAGAGACCCCAAGAAAGAGAGAAAGCGAGGAGAAGAGCCAACCCACCCGTGAAGGTGGATGACAGATCCAGAGAGCTAGAAAGGGGAAGAGCATGCCCTCGAGAGACAGAGGCGGGGCTCTGTGCCCATACCTCCACCACATACCTCCACCACATGCGAGGAAAAGCCCGTCTGTGACATCTCCAGCCCAAAGGAGGTCTCGTTCTTGTTGGTGCCTGCAACAGAGTGACCGAGAGATGTCAGCTCCATGCCCAATCCCTTAGCACCAGACAGAGCTGCCGCCCAACCCACAGCTCCTGCTTCCTGGGGGCATCGTCAGGAGGTCGGGCTCTCTTTCGAGGGGGGCTCTGAAGCTGAGGCCAGTAGTGTGCCAGCCTCCTCAGCCCTCCCCAGCACCCTGTGCAGTGGGGGGCACCACACACCTTCCAGGTGCCCATGTGGGTTGTTATTGGTAGCCCACTTACTTCTGAAAAGGGCTCGGGACAAGTTATATTACAGGGCATGTATACTATGAGACTGCTAAAACTGGAGGGAAAGTAAGCAAAAGTGCACAGAAATAGTGTACGTTTTTGGCCAGAAATGGAATTTCCCACTTTATTCATTCCTTTTATTCACTGGCTTTGGTTCCAGATGTCTTTGGATGGAACTCAAACATCAAATCCACCCTCAGAGGGAGGTCTGTCACCACTGCAGATTTGCGTAAGAAATCCCATGAGTGCTGAAAGCCTCTCCCCACAGAGGGACTCCCTGAACAATTCATTGGAACGAATGTTCTCATCACTCAAGGCGACCATTTTGAGGAGAAATACAGATTTGGATATTTGAGTTCTGGAGTGGGTGTCAAAGCTCACGTTCAGACTTTATATTCATCTGCCCTTGTTTACGAGGGCCATTTTAGTCTCTTCGTGTGTCTGTGGCTTGTCATTTCCAATGCACTGCAGACTTCTCAGGCTTTATGCTGCCTTCTATTTCCTTTTATAATCCTCCCATATGCCCAAAGCCCGATATTGGAAGGGCCCACTATAGCAATTTATGGTGGAAACGAAATTTATGCAAATCAGAAATGGAGCTTAAATCACAAGGAGAGAGGCAATCTGAAGGACTCTGCCCAAAATAAAAAATGCTTTTGGTGGAGTGGAAGCAGTTGGCATATAGGGATTAAGGGTTTCAGAATACAGAGTCAGACTCTGCTAGGTACAAGCTAGGGTTGCCTGATGCAATATAGGATGCCCAATTAAAACTGAATTTCAGAGAACAAATAAGTTTTAACCTAAGCCTGCCACACCCACTGTATCTTATTTTTGCGAAATATGGCAACCCTAGTTCAAAGCCCACCATGCTCCCAAGCTGTGAGAACTTTGGCAGGTCACTCAACTCCATTGAGTTTCAGTTTTCCCAGCGATACAAATGAGAACATTAGCAAAGCAACCTTTCAGCATTGTTCATAAAACGCACAGCCTCACGTCCGGCACGGAGTAATACTCAATTGTTGGCATTTATGATTTATTTATTTTTGGGGACAGGGTCTGGCTCTGTTGCCCTGGCTGGAGTGCAGTGGCATGATATCAGCTCACTGCAACCTCAACCTCCCAGGCTCAAGCGATCCTCCCACCTCAGCTTCCTAAGTAGCTAGGACTACAGGCATGTACCACCACACCTAGCTAATTTTTATAATTTTTTTTTAAAGAGACGAGGTTTTGCCTTGCTGACCAAACTGGTCTTGAACTCCTGAACTGAAGCAATTCGCTCACCTTGGCCTCCCAAAGTGCTGGGATTACAGGCGTGAGTCACCATGCCTGGCCTGGCATTTGTTATTATGGAAGACTCTTGTTAAGCCATTTCATTTTGTGGGATTGGTTTGTGCTCTATGGGATTTACCTGATATAAGCCCAGGAGAGAGTGGATCCCCTCTTAGCATGCATTGCTTACCTTCCAGGCTGAAGATTCTGTCCCCCAGGGCATCGACAATGTCCTTCAAGGCAGCCTCATCAGTGACATTGAAGAAGTGCTTGTCATCAGGGTCACTGGCGATGTATTTGATTTCATTTAGAAAAGTTTCTGGATTGATCCCCCTGCGGTTGTAGTAGCCCAGGACCTGCCAGGGAACAGGGGCAGGAACCACAAACCAGAACATAGCACAGACTTTCCCATACACCACACGGCCTAGACCCTGGGGACCCCAGGGTGGGCTGGAGCCAGGGCCGGTAGCCATGAGAGTTCCTCGCAATGCCATTTGCATTTGGAATGGACTCTCTTTTAGGGGCAAGATAAAGCCCTTGTGCTAAGTTAGGGTCTGGGAGCTGGGAGGTTTGGAGGTGTATTCTAGTTTTCTGAGGTTCCAGACCCTCCCTGGCAATGGATGGGGGGAAACACAACCCATAGCTTTTGTGGATAGGCCAGAGCAGTGCAGAAAGATCCTCAACTTGTTGTTTAGAAGATGAAATGGGAGGCTTTTTTGAGGGCCTGGACACTTGTGATACTGCCTGGAACTAGTCCCTTGAAGTCCCCAGGGATTTGATGGTAAAGCCTCTAAGAGGCCATCAGCAGCCCTCGGGCAGGCCAGGACTTACGGCCACCGCATATCTTGTTACGTTGTCTCTCTCGCTTTGCTGGATCACCTTCTCCAGGTCTGGGCTGTCGTGGGACTCCCCATCTGTGATGACAATCATCACCTTCTTGGCCCCTTTCCTTCCACCCTTCTGGAAAGCCTCTGAGCTGGAAGCCAAGCACAGGGCAGGGTCATGAGAGGTAAGTGGGATTGGGGCAGCCCCTGACGCTCCTGCAGAGGGGCAGCCACAGAAACCAGGACCAAGTCCTCCTTGGGCAACCCAACAGGTGCCAGGACCTCAAACCAAAGAAGTAGCTGGATTGAGATGGCCAGAGCTACTCTTTCACCAGCTGCTCAGAGGGTTCTTAGATCTGTTGTCTTTAAATGAAATGTTGAAAAGCCCCTTTGGAGTCCTGACCTTGCTGTTTTGGACAGTCCAAAGGGATGAGGTGGACCTGGGAGGGGAGTTCAGGGGCAGGTGGCAACCTTTAGAGGCATTAAGTCAGTGGTTCACAACCCCAGCTGCTCACTGACATCTCTCGGAGGGAGGCTTTAAAAACTGTTGGCCGGGCACGGTGGCTCACGCCTGTAGTCCTAGCACTGTGGGAGCCCAAGGCGGGCAGATCAACTGAGGTTGGGAGTTCGAGACTAGCTTGACTAACATGTCAAAACCCTGCCTCTACTAAAAATACAAAAATTAGCCGGGTGTGTTGGCATACGCCTGTAATCCCAACTACTCGGGAGGCTGAGGCAGGAGAATTGCTTGAACCCGGGAGGCGGAGGTTGCAGTGAGCCGAGATCGCACCATTGCACTCCTGCCTGGGCGACAGAGTGAGACTGTCTCAAAACAAACAAACAAACAAACAAACAAACAAACAAACAAAAACCGTTGATGCCCAGGCCTCAGCCAGACCTCTGAAATTGGAATCTCTGGGGTGGTGGCCTGGATATTAGTTTTTTTTTTTTTAAATTGAGACAGAGTCTCCCTCTGTTGCCCAGGCTGGAGTGCGGTGGCACAATCTCAGCTCACTGCAACCTCTTCCTCCCGGGTTCAAGCGATTCTCGTGCCTCAGTCTCCTAAGCAGCTGGGATTAGAGAGCTGTGCCACCACGCTTGGCTAATTTTTGTATTTTTAATAGAGACGGGGTTTTGCCATGTTGGCCAGTCTGGTCTCGAACTCCTGGCCTCAAGTGATCCGCCCGCCTCTGCCTCCCAAAGTGCTGGGATTACAGCTGTGAGCCACCGTGCTGGGCTGGCATCAGTATTTTATAAGGTTCTGGTGAGCATCCAGAGTTGAGACTCACTTTCTTTAGTACTGAAAACAGGATGTGCCAGGGTG
This sequence comes from Pan troglodytes, assembly GCF_028858775.2. Classification (NCBI taxonomy): domain Eukaryota; kingdom Metazoa; phylum Chordata; class Mammalia; order Primates; family Hominidae; genus Pan; species Pan troglodytes. The sequence goes on from NC_072414.2 coordinate 60,354,023, forward strand.
ACTCAGCATCCAGACAACACTAATCCATAAAATGTGTGCGATGAGGCCTGACAGAGCTCTGACTTCCTCACAAGTACTACTTTGATTCTATTTTGGGAAACATTAAATATCAAATTCCATGACAAATATTTCTCTTTCTCACTTTTTATTTTGTTTTCAGTGCCCGGAGCATGAGCTCAGCCCACCTATCAGGCAATCCAGCCCAGGAGACAGCAGGGCTGGCACCTCGACCATCAACCTGGCAGAGAGGCTTTTGTAGCGGGCCATTGGGCTACAAAGCATGAAAAACTGGCTCCCAAATCACCACTGGCTTTTGGTGTCCCTGTGGCCGGCCCTCCTTTAGACCATGAGGTTCTGAGGGGTATAGACATGGTCTCACCGAGGAGTCTGGCCCAGAAGTTATAGTCTGCCAATAAGGATCTAAAAATAAATGTTAGTCTTAGACTCTGAGGTTATTCCTCATGGGTCTGACCCACAGCAAGGCAGGACAGGCCACAGATTTAAGCTCTGTAGTGACAGGTTAAAGAGCCACACGGCTTTGGTATCAGAGGTATCTCTTCTTACGCAGCACGCTGAAGAACTGATGCATACGATTTAGGAGTTGAGGAATTTACAAAAGCTGGAATACATTAGTTTAGAACATCTTCAAACTACCAGCAAAGAGAAAAAACATCCGCCATTCTCTTAGCAATTCTCCGATATGCTGGATATGTTGCCTTAAAAAACCCACTAATTTTAGTATGTGCTGTGGACTGAAGCCTGCAGAGGCACGTGCCACATGATGAGAGCAGGTTTCGAGCTCAAGCGCAACCCAGTAGCAGGAGAACTCTGCTATTCTTTCCAAGGGGATTCTAGATGCTTCCATAACTGCATGGAAGGGCCAGGCCCAGGAATAAAACACCCTGCAAAAAAGCATGGCAGGAGCAAAACAGGTTTTATTATATATGGATCCAAGAAAAATGTCAGGATCATATTTCCATAGAGTGGAATAGTGTGAATGTCATATGAATCTGTAATTGTGCGAATATCAGCATGAATCATCAGATTTTAAATTCTGATTCTGCACTGGGTAAAGGGACTTGGATTTGTTCCTTTGTAAATTAGATTATACATTCCTTGAGAGCAGCAAGAGCTTTATACTCACAACAGGCTCCATGGGCCTAGAAACCAGAGTGGCCCATGGAGATTTAGGCCCCGTCACAGCTCCTTTCTGCTCAAAACCTGCACAGGCTCCTATTTCTCTCAGGGAAAGCCCAGGTTCTGACAACAGCTCACTAGGCCCTCTGAAATCTGGCCCGTTTCCTCTCTTAGCCTCTGGTCCTGCTCACTCACCCCCACCCACACTGGACTCTTCAATGGTCTGGAAGGCCTCAGGCACACCAAGCCTTTGTCTGAGCTGTTCCCTCCCAGCCATCTGCTTGCCAACAACTCCCTCACCTCCTTTCAAATCTCCAATCAAAGGTCATCTGTCAGGGAAGCCTTTCCCCACCACCCTGTGCATGCTGATTCCGTACCTGCCCTCTGCACCTGCTCCACTCCCACTACCACACTCCATTCTCCCCATAGCTTTCATCTCTTTCTAGTATGCTGTTATTTATTTATTTATTTATTGTCTGCCCCTCTCTCTAGAATGTCAGCTCACGAGGGCACGGTATTTGTACCTATTTTGTTCACTGATCTAGCCTTGGTGCCTAAAATAGTGTGAGGCACATAGTAGAGGCTCAATAAAGTGTTATGTGGACAAAGGTAGAATCACACCACATTGTTCAGGGGCCCTCTCTGCTTCCCTGCTGTACATAGCTGCCAGGCTCATTTTTTTTAATGTGCATATCTGATGATTACACTCCTGTACTCAACAATCTGCAGTGGCCACCCATGCTGGTTTTAACTACAACATCATCACTCCCACCATCTTTACATGGCTCACTTCCCACCAACATGAACCCCTTGCTGTGGTCAAAAGGAGCGCATCTCTGAATGCAATTGTTCCTTGACTTTCCCTCTCCTCTGCTGTTATCAGGGTGGAATGTCTTGTGTGGCACGTCTTCTGTTCACCTCTTTTTGTTGGAATCCCAGGGTCTTCCCAGGACAGGTCCAGTGCCGCCTCCTCCTGGCAGTTCTCCTTGGCCCCTCCATGGGGGCCCCTCCCTCTCTCATCCTCACTGAGTTAGGGTTAGGGTGAACACTTGTCACAGCCCTCCCATCAGTGGCCAGGACCCACAGGTTACCGACATCTTTATAAGCCCTCATGTTCATGGCCTGGATCTTTGCCCTTTCATAGGTGCATAGGAAAAAACATGCATTAAGAATAAACTGAGTGAGGACAGAAAACCTTTCACCTTAAAAGGCACCAGCTGTAGTTTGGGACTTGAATTTGGCAGGTTGGGAAGATCGGAATTTGAGGTGAAGATTGCAACCTCAGCAGTGCTCATGAGTCACTGATGGTTCAAACTACCTGGTGAGTCACACACGAATAACTGACCAGGGGTTGGTGGGTTGTAAAGTGAGGTCCAAACAGTGGGCTTTATCCCTGTATGAGTCAGTTAGCTTCACACTGAGAAAGTGAGAGCTGGTGGTTATGGGCTGCCTCCCTTACCCAAGCCATTTCACAAGGGCCTGCTGGGAGTCTTGGGTCTCACCCCGAAGAAGGCAAAACAAAAACAGAAAAATGGCCCATTCCTTGTGAGGATGAGTAAGACAGCCACCTTCACATGGAGAAATGCTCATTTAGGAAAAGCTTGAGCAAGTTTTATCAGCAAACAGAAACACGCTAGTTGAGCAATGACTTAATTATAAAGAGTTATGAGGTTGGAAACGTCTTAATGTTTTGAGCCTACGAATTCACAATACTACTAAATAGTTCTTTTTTTCTTTTCTTTTTTTTTTTGAGACAGGGTCTGGCTCTGTTGCCTAGGTGGAGTGCAGTGGTGTGATCTTGGCTCACTGCAGCCTCTGCCTCCTGGGCTCAAGTGATCCTCCCACCTCATCCTCCTGAATAGTTGGGACTACAAGCATGTACCACCATGCCTGGCTAATTTTTGTATTTTTTGTAGAGATGAGGTCTCATGCTTTTGCCCAGGCTGGTCTCAAACTTATGGGCTCAAGCAATCCTCCCACCTCAGCCTCCCAAACTGCTGGGATTACAGGTCTGAGCCACCGCACCTGGCCTAAATAGCTCTTACTTTGTGGATTTTTTTTAAAAAACACGTCAACTAACCCTACATAAGGTGGGATTATAAGGTATCAGGTCTGTGGTCTCAACAAATGTAGCAGAATTTATATTTATACGTGTAACATTTAGACATTTAAAATCTAAATGCCTTTGACACAGTCATCTTATGAGTTTAGGCCTTGGCTCAAGAGATCTGGGGATTGCCTTTAAAATCGGCTAATTTCAGTGGGGGGTGAGCACAATGTTTTGAGCAACAACATTACTGGAATAAGCATGTAGCCTTCTGCATAGACAACATCTAGGGATAACGTTTATCTGGATGAGTGAGTTCTGGTGTGATTTTATTTTATTTTATTTTTTTGAGACGGAGTCTTGCTCTGTTCACCAGGCTGGAGTGCAGTGGCACCATCTTGGCTCATTGCAACCTCTGCATCCTGGATTCAAGCAATTCTCCTGCCTCAGCCTCCCAAGTAGCTGGGACTACAAGCGCATGCCGCCATGCCCGGCTAATTTTTTTTTTTTTTTGTATTTTAGTAGAGACGGGGTTTCACCATGTTGCCCAGGCTGGTCTCGAACTCCTGAGCTCAGGCAATCTGCCCACCTTGGCCTCCCAAAGTGCTAGGATTACAGGTGAGAGCCACTACTCCTGGCCGAGTTCTGGTGTGATTTTTAAGGAATCAGCCTCACTACTATACAGTCTCAGGTGTCAGATTTGACTGCATTCTTTCCACTCCATTGATGACTAACACTCCATAAGAAGACCCCATCCTCACAGAACCTACTTCTTATAGAGTGTCTGTGGCAGAAGCTATTTTTCAAAGTTGGCTGCAACAATATTCCCCATTCTAAATGCTCTTCTGCAAAATGACCTCACTGTTCATCCATCAAGGGCAGAACCAAATTCCCTTCCCCTTGAATCTGGCCTGGGCTCAGTCACTTGCCCAACCAATAGAATGTGGCAGAAGTCATATTCTGGGACTTCAAGACTAGGTTATAGGCAGTCTCCCAGGTCCTGCCTGGGCCTCTTGGGATGCTCACTCTTGGGACGCTGTCTCTAAAACTCCTGTTGCCATGCCACAAGGAAATCAAGCCACATGGCCACGTGTGGGTGCTCAGGTCACCAGTCCCACCTGAGCTCTCAGCCAACAGCCAACAACAACTGACAGCCACGTGAGAACCTTCAGATGACAACAGCCCAAGGTGACACCAGACTGCAACTACCTGAGAGGACCCAAGAGAAAACCGACCAGCTGAGCCCAGTCAAACCCCAGAATTTTGAGGAATTAAGAAATTATTGTCTCAAGGTACTAAATTTTGTGGTAGTGTGTTACAAGGCAATAGATAACTACAATAGCATCTGAGATCTAAAAAATTTTTTTTTGTTCTACTTTTTTTTTACCGTGCAAATTCAATGCCAAATGCCGTCCGGGTCTCTGTTCCTCCTCTCTGCTCGATGTGGCTGGCAGCTTCCACCACATCTTTTACAGACCTGTAGTCATTGAGGTGAAACTCATGCACCACATCTTCTCCATACTGCACAACTCCAACCTGCAAGGGAGAGGAGAGGGCAACAGAACATTTTGACCCCATGAACCCATGAACCTTAGAATTTGAGAGTGAGGATCCCCGGGAGTTGTCTCTGTGTGATAATACAGGAGGGAGGAGGGCTGAGGACCTTTCAAGAAAGTAACCACAGCCAAAGGGAAGTGAGTTCTGCAAAGTTCTAGGAATGAATGGACAGCTTGGTGGCACAAGAAGGGGTGCATATAGAGAATGGAGACTTTGTGATTGAAAGAAAGGCCCAACAATTATGCTTCTTTCTCAGGAAAACAAAAGCAGAGCAGAGAATCAGTCTAAGTCCAAAAAATTATGAATAGTGTGGGTGGAAGATCACAGTGTTTACCAAACTCCAAAACTGAGGTTCCTTAAAACTTGTAAGAGAAGAGGTTCTTTTATCCCCATGGATGATAAAATAATGACAATATTAATAGCATCAAAATAAACAAAAAGCTTCAAGACCTATAGTAGGAATAGAACCATGAAACGTTCCTGTTGGAGGAGCCCACAGGGTTCATTTGGCACACGTGCCCTTCTAATGCTGGACTTTCACCCATGATACCCTAAAAGATGATCTTCTGGTGATGGGGAACTCATTACTTCATGAGAAAGTCCACTCCCTTTTTAACAGCCCTAATTGTTACAAATAATTTCTTAGATTGACTTGAAATCTGCCATCTAATAACTTCTAGTCATTAGTCCTCACTCAGGCAGAATAAAAGGGAATGAATCTACCTCTGCTTTAGCCAGGCAGTGTTTCAGATATATGAGCCTAGCAGCCCTTACCTCTCCTACCATCTTCCCTCCATGACCTGTATGTCTAATTCTCCCCTGTGCCCCACTCAACAGGGCTCTAGATTCCACTCAACCATTCCCACCTTCCTTGTCACTTTTTAGCTTGTCTAAGTCTTCATAGGTGGTGTCTTGTGTCTGACCCGTGAAGTGAGCCTTCCCCTAAAATGTCATTTGATGTGCTACACCAGAGAGGAGTGTCCTGAGCTGCAGCGCCCCAGTGCTGGCTGGCCCTACTACCTCTGCCCTCTTACCTACACCTCCTTCGTGCATGCAAAGATCTCTCTTAGACCTAAGGCAGCACCTGCCATGGGTTTGGGTGGCCCTGTTCAGAAGTGGAAAGAGCCCAAGAGATGCTCACCTGGATCTGCCCTGGGCCAATGTAAAACTTTTTCAGGATGTTGATGAGGAAGTGCTGAACCTCCACCCAGGGGTAGATGCTGTTGGAGCCATCCAGGACAATGACGATGTCCATGTAGGTCTGGCACCCTGGAAAGTGGGGACAGAGTTATGGCTACCCAAGGAGCAGTGTCTGTGAGTCTCTGATTCTCTGGACAATTGTTCAAAGGACAAATGAATGACTCTGCTCCATGTGTGTAATTCCCTGGGCTGCGAAACTGTCCTTGGGTTGGACATTTATTTGGGCAATGTGAGTGAGCCCAGGAATTCCTGGCTGTGTTCTACCACTCTGCTGGCTGTTTGAACAAAGCTTAAATTAAGCCTGATCACTTCTATTCCTAATCAGGGACTGACCACTACCAATCGGCCAATGCTTCCGAGGCAGCCAGCACTGCTCAAATCAGTACCTTGTTATTGTTTGTTTTGCTGTAATAAGCAGGCTGGCATTTACCACTTTCAGCCCAAATGAATGGATTTCTGTTTTTAGGAGGGAGATATGATGTCGTGGCTAGAAATGTGGGATGTGGCATCACACTGACTCCTGGCTTTGGCACTTCCTGGCTATGTGACCTAGGGTCAGTCATGAAACCTCTCAGCCTCAGTTTTCTCTTCTGTAAAAGAGGCACAACGATAGTGAAGAGTTGCGTAGAGTAATTAATGAGAAGATGCTTCTAAAGGGCTGAGCACAAAGCAAGTGCTCAATAAATCTGAACTGATCATGGTTTCACTTTTTATTTATTTATTTACTTTTTAAGGAAACCACTGAGTTAATATGGTACTGATATCATCAGGTCAAGCTCTCGTGCCGTTATCTCTGCCTCTGAATATAAAGGTTTCTTTATGCTTTTGTAATATTAATACTAAATTAGGCTGGGAGTGGTGGCTCACACCCATAATCCCAGCACTTTGGGAGTCCGAAGTGGGTAGATCACCTGAGATCAGGAGTTCGAGACCAGCCTTGCCAACATGGCGAAACCCCGTCTCTACTAAAAATACAAAAATTAGCCAGGAGTTGTGATGCACACCTGTAATCCCAGCTACTCGGGAGGCTGAAGCATGAGAATTGCTTGAACCCAGGAGGCAGAGGTTGCAGTGAGCCAAGATTGGGGCACTACACTCCAGCCTGGGTGACAGAGTGAGACTCTGCCTCAAAAACAAACAAAACAAAACAAACAAATAAAAAAAACTAAATTAAAAGGAATAATGAAAATCAACAAAGAAAATTAAGAAAACATTGGCTATAACAAATAGTAAAAAAAACCCTCCTCTTTTAAAATCTAAGTAATTTATTTCTGTTTGTCAACAGTTGGAGTTACTTTGAAATATTGCATACACTCTGCGTCTGGGCATTGCTCATTTTTATTGGTGAGTTTTTATACTGTTATAAAATCTACTTTATAACAATGCTGCATGAACCTTTTGTGTGTTAACCGTTCCAGTAATTCTTGCATTTTGAAGAGGCACTATGTCGAAGTCAGCGCTGAGCAGACAGAGGAAGGTGGGGGTGGCTTTGAGTTGGGACGCCTGTTGCAGGCTTTGTGTTTAGTAGAGCATTTAAGAAGCATTTGGGCAACTTGAATGCTCCACCACTTCTTGTCCCACCTGCATACTGTGTACAGCATGTGATGACCTGACACTCCTGGCCTGGCAGAGCCTCATACATTTGTCCTTTTCTGGTTTAGTTTGGCTCCACACATGTGGACTGAGCACCTGCTATGTGCTGGAGCTCTGCATGGTGCAGGCAGCAGTGGGGGTGACCAAGATAGAAATTCCTTGATTTGGAGGAGTTCATAATCTTTTAACAGGTTATTTTTATTTTTAAGCCAGATTTATTATTATAATGCATTTATTATTGTTGATTTCTTTCTTACAATTTCACATTTTTCTTTCTAAGATACCTTGGGAACAAACTGGCTTGAGGACTACGGTTCTTAAACATGGCTGAACACTCCCTTGGGGAGCTTAAAAACACACACTCACATGCACGCATGCACACACACACATGCACATACTCCTACTGAATTAGGACCCACATGGGGTGCCCTGGAATCTGCATTTGGTAAGCTTCAGAGCAATGCTGCTGGTCAGCCAGGTGAGGAGGCCTCCACCACATGAGGTTCAGGGACCATAGGATGGTCACATCTAGGCCTGGAGGGACTAGCTCTAGGGGTGGTGACATTCCCCAGTGGACCCCTCACGTACCCTGACCTCAGGCCTCCTCTTGTGCCCTGGCTCTGCCGTTTCCTCTGTCATTTTGTGTGAATAGAATCCACGTCTCATTATCCCCCAGAAGGAAGACCTTTCTGCCCCTGCTGGACTGATGCTTCCTCCCCCTCCCTTCCCCAGCCCCATCTGACTCGGCCTTGTTGTCTGGAGGGTGGCTGCCAGCAAGCCAGAGGTGCTAATTCCCGAACCCTTCATAAAACGGGCAGCAGCTGCTTGGGTGATGGTATTTAGTGCAGAGGAAATAGTGAGCCTCAGAGCCAAGAAGTCTGGGCTTGTGGGAGGCAGGGTCTGAGCAGTAATTCCCCAGGTTTTCTTGGCAGGTGGGCAATGAGCAAGAGGTTTTACGTTCTATGAGGCTCTGGACGAGCTGGACAGAACTCCCTGCTGTCCAGGAGCACTGATTTGGTGGAACTACTGAAGGAGATTTCTGTTCTCCCTGTTCCTTCATCTACAGGGCTACTGCATTGCACAACATCAGGGGGCGCCATTCACATGTCTAAGTGAACAATTCCCCCAGAATTGTGCAGTGCACAGCTTGTCTGCTGCATGTGCTTGCCAGGTAACCTATATACCCAGGGTTTCTGCAGTAAGCCTCCCTTGAGGCTGGGATTGTCTTTGAAACCTTAGCTCATTTGCTCCCCACCACACACTTGGGAGAGGGAGGCCAAGATTATGACTCCCACAGAGGCCCAGAGAGTGGAGTGATACATTCCAGGTCATCCGGAGAGCTGGGGCAGGACAGTGCTAGAGTCCAAATACTGCTTTCTAGCCACAGGTTGTTGTGCTCAGGGCCCAAGTCTCTCTGGACTGTCCACTGCTCAGCTTGAGGTTGCAGATTTGAAGCCACTTACTTTGGAGAGCTGGGGCCACGGTCTTGGAGAACCTGAAGTTGGAGTTGACTCTTGAACACATCCCTGTGGTGTAGTAGGAGCTCCCACACTCATGAGACCAGAGGGGGCTGCAGGCCTGGGGAGGACAGTGCAGATCCCCAGTCAGTGAGGGGACCTCAGAGAGGATCGAGGTCCAATGGCCTGAGGCCCACTCCCATCCTCCACGACCCAAGACAGACTTCTATCTGAGGGGTGAGGGGGTGAGGGATCTTCTTTGGGTCTAACTGAACTCTCTCTTGCTGCAATGTATACTAGTTCCTTTGGTTTCAGGTCTAATGGAGAAAAACTGATCTTGGAGTCTCTTTCATTGTTTTTTCAAGGCCCTGTTCTCCATCTCATCATTTAGGAATATGATACTTCTTCACCCTACCTGCCCACCCCACTCACCCACCCACCATACGGGATCTGGGGAAGCCTTTTCACCCACGGGTGTGAACACTTCAAGGGTCACTAGAATAACTCCTCTGTCTGAGAGGTCGCCTGAAGGGCCTTACTGGGCAAACTTCTAGGACTGGGTCTCAAAAACATGGCATGGCTCATACTGGGGCAGGGGAAGATAAGAATGTCTGTATTCTTTCTGTGAAATGTTCTACCAAAAACACTGATGTCAGTCCCCATTGAAGGACTGAGTGAAGGGTTCTTCTCAGAGTCATTGTCATTAAAAATGAAAGCTCAGCTCCATGCTTCCATTGTTATCCTGCTATCAGGAAACCCAGAGCTAAATTTTGTGCTGTAATTTCCTTTGGTTTAGGGGAGTAATTATTCTACTTCCGATCCCTTTCTTTAATTACTTTCTTTTTAAGCTCAGATCTTAAAGGTTATGTTTTATCTGTGTACTTTGTTGAAGCTGCTGTACATAATGTTTGGAAGTGGCAGGGGACAGAGGGGAATAAAGAATGGATAGATGGATGGATGGATAAGTGGATGGATAGACAGATGATAGATGGATGGATAAGTGGGTGGTAGATGGATGGATGAATGATGTATAGATGGATGGATGAATGATGTATAGATGGATGATGAATGGATGGATGGATAAATGGATGGAAGATGGATGGAAGGATGATGGATAGATGTGAATGGATGGACAGATAGATGAATGGATAATGGATGGATGATGGATAGTGGACAGATGATGGATGAATGGATGATGAATGAATGGGTGAATGAATGATGGCTGGATAGATGATGGATGAATTAGTGGATGGATGATGGATGGATAGATGATCCATGTATGAATGGGTGGATGAATGATAATGGATGGATGATAGATGGTTGATGGATGAATGGGTGGATGGATAGATGGATGAATGGATAAGGGGATGGATGATGGATGAATGGATGATGGATGAATAAGTGGATGAATGACAGATGGATGATGGATGGTTGATGGATGGATGGATGATGAATTGATGGGTGGATGAATGATAGATGATGGAGGTTGATGGATGGATGCAGGAAGGAATAAATGGAAAGATGGATGATTACATGGGAGATTGATGGTGGATCGATGTATAGACAGATGGGTAGATGAATGCATGCGTGGTTGGATAGATGAATGGAGGAATGAATTGTTGAGAGGGGAATGGACAGATGAGTGAATCAATGAACAGGTGACTATCTATAAACTAAGGATTAACCTACTCACAGAGGCCCCAGAGAATATATCACACCATTCCTCTCAGACCTTCATACCACCTTGTGAAGAAGAAATGTGATAAGAAGCCTGAGAGGGAAAAGGGAGTAGAGACAAAGCCCCTGACGGGTATGTGTGTGGATAGGGCCAGGGGTCCTGCTTTGCCTCTGGTTATGGCTAATAAAGGGCTGTGGGCCGAATATACATCAAGGCACCTCATGACTTTCCCTGGCAGGGCCACTATGCACTCAAGTCCCCTTGCATCCCAGTCATCATCTTATCTTTATGTCTTATTTGTCTTATCTAATTTGTCTTGTGATTCATGCCCCAGATGTCTCATTTGTCAGCAGAAATAGACCAGAACAAAGACTGACACAAGCACCCCATCTAAAAATGGGCAGTAATTTGTACTGGGCTTTCTGGGGTAAGTTTTCTCTGAAGTCCTCTCCTGCAACTGTTTCTAGGAACCATCAGTCTCAGAAGGATCCTGTTTGAACCCCAAGCATCGCCCATACTCAACACAGCTCACTCCAAGGTGGTGGCAAGGAGCAGGCAGTGCCAATCCATCGTGCCGCCCACACTCACTACCATGTGCAGAGTCCATATGTGCTCACCTGGGCACAGAACAGAGACCTGTAAGCAGAGCCTGCTGCTGTCTGTCCCCCAAAGTCCTATTAGACATTACTCATTTGCTTGTCCCCTCTCTTTCCACGACAGTGTAAGCTCCAGCAGGGCAGGGTCTCTATTCATTGCTGAATCCCGGTGCCCAGCACTGGGCTTAGCACATACTATGGTAAGTGCTCAGAAACATCATTGTTTAAATGAATGAATGCTTCTACCACCTCAACCCAGACATGCCCTTTTCTTTCTTCCTTGCGAAGGCCTGTCTCTTCTTTAAAAAAAAACAGAAACCTCCTCCAGCCTTCTTCATCTAATCCTGGATAGTTGAGACGGCTTTTCGCTCTGTAGCCCTTCCCTCGGCTGTGGTAGTCTGTGTTTACTCATTTATGGCATCCCTTCCAAGTCTTCTTTGGGTGTGTGGTGCAGCCTGCTTCTTTTTTCAAGCCTAGAGCAGAGATTTGACCTCCAGCCCAGACAACTAGCTCCCCAAGGGAAGGGACAGTCCCCCATCAGACTTGTTGGCTATCTACATTTATTCTTGTCCCCTTTCTGGCTGTTCCTTCCTCCTTCGGGATATGCACACAAAAGGGCTCAATTGTTTCTTCTGCCTGGACTGTCCCTGCCAAAACACCCAGGGCCCTGCCACTCGGAATGGCGTAAGCAGGGAGCTGGCGGGGGAGCTGCTTCCTGGAATGCACAGGGCCAGGCAGCTTGGTGGTTGGAGTGGGGGAGAGTGGGTGTACAGGATGCACATGAGGGTGTGTAAGGAGACGCTCCACCCCTCCCCACCCCCACCCCCACCTCTCCTGACCCCAAGCAGTGGCAGGTGGCTCTTACCAGGAAGCTGTTGTCCTTGGGGTTGGTGGCGAGACTAAGGCCGAGGCGCATGTTGTCTTTCCGCTCGGACACGTTGGACAGGGTGACCCTTCCTGGGGTGGGGGGAGAAGTTCAGCTTGCAGCCCCCTCCTGCCCGCCCTCTGCCCAGAGCCTGCTGCTGGTCTGGTCACCCGAGGTGCCTCCCCGATTCTCCCTGACGCTGGGGACCTCTGGCTCTCAGGGTTTACAAAGGCCTTCCCCAGACGTACTCTCAGGACTTCCTCACAACTGCCTGTGAGATGAGAAAACCGAGTCTCAGAGAGGCCAAACAACCTGCCCAAGGTCACACAGTGAGCACTCACCGAGCCTTCTATCTCCTAGCCCACAGCTTTTCCTCCTCCAGCCATCCGACTGGAGCCCCACTTCCCCGTGTGCCCCCAAACATGCCATGGCATCCCACCTGGGCTGGCTTCCTTTGTGCAGTATCCCCGCTATGCTTTCCTCCAAGTTGACCCCCATCCACACTTAACCAGTCCTGTGCCCAACTCTTTCTGTGCCCGCTACTCTGCTCATCTGAACAACCAACATGTGACAGCTGAGAGTTTCCTCTCATGGGTAACAGACAGCCAACTCAACGAGAGCCTTCCAGAGCTGCCAGGCCTTGCCCAGGAATGCCATTCTGAAGGAGGCTGCCAAGAGAGGTGCTTAGGAGCTGGGTTATCAGCCTGCTGGGAATAGGGAGAGGGTCAGCTCTGCGGCAGATTAGAATCATAAAAAAATTGCATCGCTTAAGGTTTTACCAGATCATCCTGGAGGCCACTGAAGAAAAGGAAGTGAGTCTGAATTCCCCAGAAGTGTGTTGGGGTGTGTGTGTGTGTGTGTGTGTGTGTGTGCACGTGTACAGGAAGAGGGAGTGGGAGAGGCTGGGGAGCTAGAGTGTGCCAGCCCTAACATGCAGTGTGGACAGCTCTGGGTGGATTCCCTGCCTGGGGAAGGAGTAATTTCTTTTCTTTTCTCTTTTCTTTTCTTTTTTTAATTTTCCCTTCCTTCCCCTCCCTTTTCTTTTCTTTCTTTTGAGGCAGGGTCTCACTGTGTCACCCAGGCTAGAGTGGAGTGGCACCATCGTGGCTCACTGCAATCTCCAACTCCCAGGTTCGAGCAATGGGAGGAATAATTTCTAAGGAGGCCTCAAGCAAGAATGGGTTGCATTGCACTGTGTCGGTGACTGGAAGTATGAAGAGTCGGCCTGGCTCCCAGGGCACACAGGTCAGGAAGGCCAGCTGGTGCAGGAGTCTGGGGGTGGGCTGCTGGCAGAGCCCAGCTTGTCAGACACAGACTGTTTTGTGGACTGGAGGGTAGGGGCAGCTGTGTTTGTTGTTTTTTGCTTTTTGGTTTTCCTCAGTTTGAAGCAAGGCTCCTTTTGAAATCTGCCCTTCTTGGCTGTGCTAAGAATGACTGGGCTCGATTTCTCTTTTGTCTGCCCAAACAGGCTAGAGAGAAAATAACAGCAAAGCCCCGGTGTTTCTGAGATGCCTTATCATCTACAAAGCACCGCGCGCACCTGCCCTTTCAGGACCCCTCACGGTCCTGGGAGACCCAGGGGTCATCATTTCCATTTTACAGATGAGAACATTGAGGTGTAGAGAGGGTTAGTGACTGCCACAGGGTTACCTGCTGGGAAATTAAAGAGCAAGATCTTTAGCCCAGACCGTGTGACGTTTCATCCCGAGTCCTGTGTTTTCTCCCATCTGATGGCATCACGGTGGCAGTGGGAACTAGAGGGGCAGCTCCATGCTCCACTGGGCTGGGTAACCCTCGCCCCCTTCTGGCTAGAATTCTGCCCTCCATTTATTTAAGGAACCCAGACCTCACCACCCTGCCCCTCTCGTTCCTCCCTCTCCCCTGGGACTGATGTTTGTAGTGAAACTGTGCAGCTGGCTGAGACAGAGGGGCAGGGGAGGAAAAATCCCTGTGTTGGAGTTAGACAGACTCAGGTTCAAGTCTTTGCCCAACCCCTCTGTGAGCGGGAGAGACTCACGCCTTCCTCAGCAGATCTGGGTGAGGGTCCCGGGCCCAGATATCTCCCTACACAGGCCCTGGCTTTGAGAATCACATCACCTCCCCCAGCCCCCACCCCTCATTGAAAACCCTGACTTTATCCAGGTGTTGGAAGGACAGTGCCAGTGGTAGAGTCTTTCCCACAGAGGTGTGAATGGCTGACACCCACTTAGCCTTCCCTGGAGAAAGAGGAAAGAACATTCCTGGCACCGTGCTGCCCAGTGCCTGGAACGGCCGTAGGAAAACCCAGGACTCAGGTTTCCCAGCCTTGCATTTTCCACTGTGGGGCAAAACTGACAGATGTTCTTTCTGCCATGCATTTTCTTCTCAGTGGGAGAGAGAGAACCACACCTCAAATGAAGAGTAATTTTCCTCCGTCCCAGCTCACTTTGCTACCCACTGCCTCCTAGGCTTGTGCCCCAGCTCAGAAATGCTTTCCAGGGTCTGATGGCTTTATGTCTCCTCCTCCCTCTGGAGAGAAATGGGGTCCACATTGCAACAGAGAAAAAAAAGATTGGTTCACAAATCCACGTCCCTGCCTGGACCAGGAGCTTCTCTGGGTGGCTGAAGCCCTGAGAAGACTGCCCACTCTTCCACCACCCCCCAACCTCATTGCCTCTGTCCCAACCACATGGCCTTTCTTTATCTTCTCCAACAGGGCAGACTTGTTCCTATCTTAGGGCATTTGCACTTGCTCCTCCTTTGTCTGGAGTGCTCCGCCCCCACCTGTCACCTTCTCAAAAACTACCTGCTCAGAGAGGCCTTCCCCGATCACCTTCTAAGGTAGAAATCCCTCTCCACTTCCATCACCCCCTAGCCACTCTTATTACAGCACCTGGTTTATTGCACAGCATTGATCCCTGCCTAAAATTATCCTGCTTCCTAATTTGCCTACCCGATTACTGTCCCCTTCCTTGGCCTCTTGTTCCCCACCATATCCCCAATAACTAGTACAGTGTTTGGTACATGCTAGGTGCCCATTAAAGGTTCGGAAACAGATTAGACCTGGAATGGATCCTAAGGGTTGTCGAGTCCAGCCTCCTTGCTTTACACACGAGTAAACTGAAGCTCAGAGAGAGGATGTGAACTCCCCATGGACACACAGCAAAGAATTTGTACAGCTGGAAGGGGACTCCAGGTTGGCCAGTTTCAGAAGCCTGTGTTCTCAGGGTGCTGATGACCTGGAACCATACGCCACCAACCAGGCACCCTCTTCCCTTAGACGATTTCCTTACTGAAGTTTGGGCCCCAGCTATGCTGGGTTTTGAACTTCCCACCCATGGTGCTGATGCAGATGTGGACAGCGGGAGCCTCCCGGACCATGTGACAGACAGCTGGCTGCCCTGGGGAGTTCTTTGGGCTTTCTTTTGGATGCTGACCTTTTCATCCATCAGCTTATCTCTTGAACCTCTGCCATTCCCGTCCAGTGAGACCCTGCTGCCCTTCCCATCCCCCATCTCCCAGGGAGACCCACCCCACTGCTCTGGGGTGGACACCCCACTCCTCGAAGGAGGGAGGCCCAGGGTCCTGGCCCTAGGGAAGTCCAGTCCTCCAGGGCAAAGCCTAGAATTGCAGCTTGTCAGCCAAAATGGAACTTTTTCTCCCTTCTGAGAGCAGAGCAAGCAATGACCCAGCTGCTGTCTGACCTTTAGGACAAGTGGGAGCACTTTAGTGGACTGGTGTGTGCGCTTAGTGGATACACATTTGCACACACATAAGCAGATACACACATGCATGCAGACACACACGAGTAGATTTTAGGAGGGCTTCAGAGGCTGGGGGCTGTTCACGGCATCTCCCTGTTCCAGAATATGCCTGAAAGCTCTTTGGCGAGGAAAAGCTTGCACTTCCGAAGGGCGGTGCTGCATGGTGGTTAAAGGGAGGCCATAGCCTGCATGAACTGGATGCCAAGCCCTGCTCCTTGTGAGCTGAGTGACCCCAGGCGGTGCCCTCACCTCTGTATGCTGTCATTTCCTATCTGTTAAATGGTTAAATCCCATATGGGTGTTGTGAGGATTAAATGAGTCCAAATGTGCCTCACACATGGTGAACGTTATCTAAGATATCTGAATGTTAGCTATTGTTGTTATTATTTCAAAATCAGGAAAAAGACAGGAAGTCCTTTTTTTTTTTTTTCTCCTGGGAGAGAAAACTTTGAGTCGAAGGGCAGTGGCTGAGTCAGAAAGAGGAATGGCCTGGGACAGCTAGGGCCTGGGTTGATTCCTGGTGAGCCCCTGGCAAGCTGTGTGACTGTGGAAAAGTTGCCTCCTCTCCCTGGCCTCAGCTTCCTCATGTGTAAAGTGGGGGCAGTGATATCAGCTGGGTCATCTCATGGAGTAGCAGGAAGGAGTCAGTGTGACCATGGACATGGGTGTGCATCAGAGCCTGCCTTGTGTTAGACAACCGCTGGCCTCATTGTGAAGAGACCACCAGCCCACGTTACCCAGGTTGAGTTTGGTGCAGTTCCCGTGGATCACTGGACACTTGTACACGTCTCCCGTCTTCTGGTAGCCATTGGTTTCCAGTGGGGCGCCCACGACCAGCCTGGGAAGGAAGAGAAGATGAGCAAAGACACTGGGGGAGGTACTCTTTCCTGGCAGAGGATGGAGCCTGGTGGGCAGTGTGGAGGTGAAGTTGGGTGGGGAGGGTGGGAGGGAACCCTGGAGGTGTGACCACATGCAGACCCTCAGGCTGGGACCACTGTCTCCCTGGGGGAGGGATGCTGGGCTTTCAGCATACAGTCATGGGACCTGTGGCCCATTCTAGGCCCTTGCCTAGGTACAGAGATGAAGACCACGTGGGCTCTGCAACAAATGGGATGGAGGCAAATCCCTGGTAGAGGAGGGGGTGATGTTTGAGCTGGGTCTTAAGGGATGAATATGAGTTTGTCAAATGACGAGAGAGTGGTAATGGAAGTCATTCTGACAAAGGAATGATGTTTCTGGAGCCACAGAGTCTTGACCATCTGTCATTACCTGAAAGGGCCCTCATTCTTCATCTTATAGGGAAGCCTTAAAGCTGGTGCCCCAGAGTGGGTCAGAGTGGACAAGGCAGCCAGTGGGCGGAAGCTGCCATGCAGCTGGGGCTCCTGCCTTGAGCCAATGCCTTTGCAACCTTCTTTGGAAAAAGTGTCTTTGCAGATGTAACTAAGTTAAGGTTCTTGGGTTGAGATCATCCTGGATTATCTGGGTGGACCCTAAATTCAATGGCAAGTGTCCTGAAGAGGAAACACAGAGGAGAGACATGGGGAGAAGAGAGACACGAGAAGACAGAGGCAGAGTTAGGAGATGCTGCCCCAAGCCAAGGAGCGCCCGGGACCACCAGAAGCTGGAAGAACCAAGGAAGGATTCTCCCCCAGAGCCTGCGGAGGGAGTGTGGACCTGGTGCTGCTTCATTTCAGGCTTGTGTCCTTCAGGACTCTGAGGGAATGCGTTTCTGTTGTTTTAAGCAACCCAGGTTGTGATCATCTGTTATGGCGGCCGTAAGGAACTAACACACCTGGCTTACTTACTTACATGTATCTAGGGAAAAGTGAGCAGCCACTCCTTCCTGGCCTGGCCAAGCCCCGGTGGCCGTGCCCTGGAGGAAAAGCCTGCGACCCTGGAGGTGCGGCTGTGGACTCAGCCCCACTGATGCTGGGGAGAGTTCTACCTCAGACTGGAGGGTCCCCAGGTCCCATCCTTAGTGCTCTCCAGGGCCCTCTACGCCTCATCTCTCACCCACCAGAGAGCAGCCCCATCACGGGGGCCCAGAGTGTCCCAGGATTCTGACCTGCCCACTGGGTCTGTGGCACGTGACTCTGGCACACCTGGGGCCCTCTAGGCCTTGGGTGCCGGTCTGGCTCTCTGCTCAGGCCACATACTAACAGTGGCTAAGAAAGGTAACCCTTCCCAGGGACAGCGGTACTGTGCGTGGGAGGGGACACCACAGCCCACAAGAGCCCCGAAAGGCTTTCGATCCCGAGGGATGGAGAACAGATGATGGTGGGATCTGGGGCACAGGGACAGGTGGGACTTTCTGGAGCTCTTTAGACCTTGCTCTTCCAGCAGCTTCCCACTGCCTGGTGACATGGCCCAAAGAAGAAGCCACCACATGCCAGCGGAGTTAGATGGTTGGGAGGAGGTGGCCGGGAGGCTCGGGCTGCATGGGACTTAAGTGGCTTCTTGTGGTCCATTGCTCTCCCTGCCCTGGTCCACCTTGGCGCTGTCAGGAAGGAAAGCCAGGTCTGAAGTGGGAGTTAACAGAACTCTGTTTGAAATTAAGCGTCTATGAAATAAGAGCTGAGGTTTCTCCCCTGGGGAGCCAGATGATGGCAGATTCTATATATATCCCCTTATTAAGCCTGCCTATTTTTGACCGGCAGAAATTAATTGGACCCATAAAATCTGTTTGTCTAGACGAGGTGATTTTTGGCTACTTAATTCTGCAAGTGATTGTGTGGTCAAGGCTGCTCCATTCTTGAGAGAGAGAGAGAGAGAAAGTGAGAGAAAGAAAGAAAAAGGTCAGTAAGAGAACCCTGGGCTCTAAGCTTACTTCTCTGGGGCTGCTCCAGTTTTCAAGGTTAACCTGACACGTGACCAAGTCTTCCTGAGGGACACGTTCCTCCCGGGCACTGTTGCCAGATGGAGGAACACCTCTCAGGGTGCCTCCGGGAGAATCAGGTGCAGCATGTTCTAGATTAGAAAAGCCATGGCCAGCTGGGTGCAGTGGCTCACGCCTGTAATCCCAGTACTTTGGAAGGCTGAGGTAGGTGGATCACCTGAAGTCAGGAGTTCAAGACCAGCCTGGCCAACATGGTGAAACCCCCGTCTGTACTAAAAAATACAAAAAAAATTAGCCGGGCGTGGTGGTGGGCATCTGTAATCCCAGTTACTTGGGAGGCTGAGGCAGGAGAATTGCTTGAATCTGGGAGGAGGAGGTTGCAGTGAGCCAAGATCATGCCACTGTACTCCGGCCTGGGTGACAGAGCGAGACTCTATCTCGGGAAAAAAAAAAAAAAGAAAGGCACTGAGAAACAGAAGGGGCCATATCTAGGCAAGCTATGCGCAAAGACTGGTGGCTTCCGAAAAGTCATGTGTCCTGGCAGTGGCTGAGATGGGACAATCTGGTAGTAAATTCACTAAGTCACTGTGACCTCAAATTTGCAATGAGACCGGTTTTGTCCTTTTCAAAGAACAAGGGCCACTCCCTGGGTCCCATCTCCACTCTCCCAGACCTCATTTCTCTGGGAGTCCATAGTACTTCATGAGGTAGGAGGGCAGGGCTTACTGTCACCATAATATAGATGCAGAAACTGAGGCCCCAAGAGGGGAGCTGACCCAGCCCCACAGTTGGTTTGCTGCGGGGCTGGGACTGGAGTTCTCCTGGGACAGCTTCCTCTGCATTGCCCCAAATGTTTCTTTGCCATGAAGAGAGGGCCTGGGTCAGCCCTTCTCTCCATTCTTGAGTCTGGGCATTACGTGTGCCTGTTGGGCTTGAGGTTTTGAGGACATGATTCAGTCTCAGTTTGAGGGGATAACTGCCGAAGTGCAGGGAAAATGTTCACGTCACCACTGAGACCAGCCAAATTGCCTGGGGTCTGGCAGCCCCTGCCACCCCCTGCAGCCTCAGCCTTATACAGCCTTCTGCAGCCTCAGGGCCTGCTGCACCTCTCGGGGGCTTGATACCCTATACCTCCTGGCGTGGGCACCAGACGGCACAGCAAACCCCAAAGGTCGTGGCGAGCATCCGGCCCTTTCCATGGGCTGTGTGCTGTGAGTCACTGGCTGCGGGCTCCCAGCATTCTTCCTGCGAAGGCGCAGGGAGCAGGGCTTCGGTGGATGGGAAAATGGGCAACAGGCATTCCAGCCACAGCCCTGTAGGACCCTTTCCCTGTTGACCAACCTCTAAGAAGGGCCTTGCCAACAGAGGACGGTCCCTGTGGAGACTGCACTCTGGAAGGCTGGACATAGCACTCTGGAAGCCCTCTGCTGGGCTCCTTGGCTCCCTGCAGGACCCAGACTAAGACAAAGGGCCCCTGGCTCCAGTGCCCTCCCACCTGACTCTACCTCACACCCTCTCCAACAAGGCCTTTTGGGGACTCATCCTGAATTCTGCTTATCCTCAGCTCCATTCTTCCAGGCAGTTTTGGTCTCTCAACTTTTAAAATTCAATCTCCTCTAAGAAAAAAGATGATATGTACCCCTAATTATGTGTAAGTGTATATGTAAATTATACCAGCATAAACTGTCCAATTTTAATAAACTGTATATTAAATGTTAGTAATTCTATTTTTTCAGATAAAATATAAACCTAAATAGAACTCACATTTATTTTATTTCTGTACTCCAGTATACAGTCCAGCATAGTCCCTGTGGTGTGTGTACCCCATCCTGGAGATCATCCCTTTAAAATCCAGCATAAATTCCCACCTGCTCCAGGAAGCCCTCGGTGATTACTCTGGCCTTTCTCACATAAACTGGCTTGTAATCCCTGCTGCCTGGTGTGGCCAATGTTGTAGTGTCATGATTCCTTGAGGTCTGAGTTGTCCTGGACTGCCCTACTGCACCAGAGTAGGGTGGTCCTGAAGGCACTCGGCAAAGAGGTGCCCAGTGACCAACCCAACCTTCTGTGTGACAGTCTGCAGCAGGAGCAACTGTGGGGGCTTTTGGCTTTGCCTCAGGCCTAAGATAAGCCCCTGAATTCAATCCTTGGAAAGAGGGTTGTTGAGAAATCGAGTATTTTCCATGCATAGGAGTTCAATGGAGTGACCCAGCTTCCATGCTAAAGTCAATGTTGACTACTTCCCTGGTTTCCATTTCCTCCTTCCCAACAGTACTCATTTCTGTTTGAGGATCCAGGGATTCTGACTCTATTCCCAGTTGCAGGGATGGAGCACATAGCTCGGGTTAGGATAGTTTATCCCCCAGCTGCAGTGATTGAGTCAGGGTGGGACAAAGACTTAAATCTCCCCAATCAAGTGAATCTCAAGACTTGTGCTTGGGATGCAGGTAGCAGGGTGGTCTCTTTTCTCTGGATGCCGTAGTGAGTGGATGCAAGGCCTGGAACTGTTGGCAGCCACCTTGTGATGATGAGGGTTATGAGCTGATGCATTGACAGTGGGAGAGCTGAGAGAAGCATGAAGAGAAGGAGCTGAAGTCCTGCTGATGCTTTGAACCCCTGGATCAAACTGTACCTGCAGCCTAACTACCACTGGGCTTTTCAGACATAGGCTCAATGACTACCTTTTACTGCATAGTAAGTCTGTGAGTTTTTAGGTACTTATAACTGAAAACATCCTAATGTTTAGAGTGTACAAGGCAAAAAAGTGCACATAGTTAAAATTACTCTTAGAAATTCCATATGTTATTATGCTGTAAGAGAAACATGGCAACCAAGACCAATGAGGGAGAAGCAGATTCATATCCCCTAGCTCATGCTCCACCTGGGGCCGGGACTTACTGAGTAAGTGGTGGGTGGAATCGCCAGCACCATGTATATTATTTCTCTCTTGTTGTTTAACTGAATGCATAAAACTTTCCCCTGGCCTAGCCTTGTGGCAACAGAAACCCTTTTGTCCTGTGTGCATCCCACATACAACAGCTGCTTAGACAGGGAACCCTGCATTCCAGATGTTTCTGGTTACCTGGGAACAGGCCTCGAGACCATCAGAGCTGGGAGGAAACATGCAGGTTCCTTGGGCCAGCCTCAAATGTGGGATCCAAGGCCAGGGAGAGAAGTGCTGTGTCTGAGGCCTCAGGCAGGCAGTGGCAGAGCTGGACTAGTACACGGTGTCCTGACTCCTAGGGTGGTGCTTCCTCCAAGCCATGGAGGGCAGAAAGCCTAGATGCAAGGGCTGGGGCTCTAGGCCCAGTCAGGCTTTTACAGGCTGTGTCTGTTGAGGCAGGCAGTTGCAGCTTAGCTCCCCAGCAGATGAAATGAGCCAAGGCCATGAATTGAGCTCACTGGATGCTAGGGGAAGGAAGAAGGAACCTCCAAGGATGAGCCTGCCTCTGCAGGAGATCCTGAGACCAGAGGCTGGCATGGACTGCCCAGGAAGGGAAGAATGTGGGTTCAATCCCCTCCCTGATGGGCCTCACAGCCTCCCTCTGCAAGGCCTCAACCTCACATCCCGGGAAATCCAATTATCATTGGTTATCCTTTTCATTTGAATGAATCACTTTCAATGCAATTTAATTGCACTTGATTTTGATCTCCAGGACAGCTTTGGGGCTGGCAGAACAGTTTGTGTCTGAGGCTCAGAATGTAGGTATGATGAGCCTGCAGAGAGACACCGATCAGTTTCACAGCCAGGACTCCTCATCCTGTGCTCTTTTTTTCATTGTGAAGAAGTGGAAGGCTCAGTGCCCAGAGAGGAGTGAGGCCTGTCCTCTCTAGGGCCAGCAGGGCCTGTCCCCACAGGAGCCTCTCACCTCTCTCCTCTCTCACCCCATTCCCTTCCTCACCTGTTCCTTTCTCTCAACACAGCCCCCGCTCCCTTAAACCCACACGGTCCCTTTGTCTCTTTTTTCTCCTGGCTCCATTTTCCTTTTCTGAAATCAGATAGGGGCATCAGGGAGGGGTTTCACTGGAGGAGCCGAGAGCTCGAGGGAACAAAGGAGAGATTATTCCTTTAGTGAGGCCTTTCTCTCCCTCTCTCTCCATGGAAAATGGAATCTCCTCCAGCCCCTGTGAGTTTGGTGGCTAATGGGTTCAAGATGGATCTGGGGAAGCGCTGAGAGCAGCAAGTCCAAATGCCTGCCCAGTGCGGACCCCAGGGCTGCCCTGGCTCGGGGTTGGGTGTAGATGGAGAATCTGGCCCAGGACCTGCCCAAGGGGAGAAGTTGGCACCTGTAGGTCTTCCTGGACTGACTGCAGGGGCTTGTGGTTCACCTTGGCTCACACATCTGGTGAGGCCTGGCCTCGTGGGGGCTAGGGAAACGAGAGCCCCTCTGTTTGCACATCCCTTACTCTCACTCCATAAAGTCCTATCAGACACTGGAAACCTTCGTGTGCATTTTAAACAGGGACATATACATGATGATTAATTTTATGTGTCAACTTGACTGGGCCACGGGGTGCCTAGATATATGGCCAAACGTCATTCTGGGTGTTTCTGTGAGGGTGTTTTTTGCATGAGATTAACACTTAGATCTGTAGGCTAAGGAAAGCAAATCACCCTTCCTAACGTGGGTGGGCCTCATCCAATCAGTCGGAGGGCAGAACAGAACAAAATGACTGACCCTCCCTTGAGAAAGAGAATTCTCCCTGGACCCTACCCCAGACCATCAACAGAGGCTGAAACTGGGGGTGGGGCCCAGCGTCTGTGTTTTCACAAGCCCTCTAGGAGACACTGATGCATACTTAAGTTTGAGAAGCATGAGGAGTGTTTATATGGGGGAAACAGAGGCATGGCGACTCTCACTGGGCTCAAAGCCCCAGATCCATGCCAACAAAATCCACCCTCTTCACCACGCCTTGAGGCTCTATATCACCTCATTGTTCTCCTCTCTTTTTTTTACCTGGGCTGCTATAAACTGTGTGCACAGCCGGGTCTTCTCGGCCATCATTTAGGGCTCATCTTCAAGGCCAGCTCCCCAAAGCGGCCTTTCCTGAGGACCTGTCACTCCCTCTCTCACCAACTTGCCTTGTATTCCTCAAGTACTTTGTAGTGTCTGATGTTGGCTTCTTTGTATAACTTTTCATTGTCCTTATTTCCCTATAGGATTTAAGCCCCAAGGGAGCTAGGATCTTGCTGGTCAGGTGGGCAGCCACAAATATCCCAGCACCCAGAACAGCATCTGGCACAGAGTGGATCCTGAAATGCAGTTTTTGTATGAGCTGGTGAATCACCTGGCTTAGTGGGATGCCTGTGACCCAGTAGGCTGCAGCTTGGGACCACTGACTGCCAGCTGCTTGCTTTTGTCTTCCAACATGGGTTGACCCAACTGGATGAATAGAGCAAGCTCTGGCAGGGGAAGACAAGGTCATTAACTGCCTTGGGCCTCAGTGTTCTCATCTACCCAAAGGGACTGAATATTATACCTAGTCTGCTCACCCTTCAGGGTTTTGAGGGGCAGTGGTTTCCACCCTTGCTGGTCATCAGGATCACCAGGGGAGGTACAAATGCAGGTTCCTGAACCCCACCTCCAGAAGGTTCTGACTCAGCCAGTGTGGGACACGGCCCAGGTATCTGCAGATCCTCTGGGGTGTACAGGCAGGATGGGAAGCCCTGTTTGAAGGATCTGCTAAGGAAGCAGGTAGGAGGCCCTCTGGCCAAGTAAAGCAGCACTTCTACCCTGGGAACTTTCACTGTATCTGGGGATCATGACCACAGCCATCTCTGACCATCTAGCGCACCCAGACTGATTTTATCTATTTATTTTTGAAAAATTTGTTTTATTTCTTTCAGTCATAAGAAAATATGTAATAAATAATCCTTTAATTGGTTCAAAAAATTCACTTATTTAAAAACTGTGATTCTTTGTGTATTAAAGGTAAAATACACATTTGTTATCTAGTGTTCATGTTGCAGAACTGTGCAAACTAATACTTTTGTTTTGTTTTTTTGAGACAGAGTATTGCTCTGTTGCCCAGGCTGAAGTGCAGTGGCGGGATCTTAGCTCACTGCAACCTCCACCCCGCCTGGGTTCAAGCAATTCTCCTGCCTCAGCCTCCTGAGTAGCTGGGATTACAGGCATGTACCACAATGCCTGGCTAATTTTTGTATTATTAGTAGAGACAGGGTTTCACCATTTTGGCCAGGCTGGTCTCAAACTCCTGACCTCAGGTTATCTGCCCTCCTCAGCCTCCCAAAGTGCTGGGATTACAGGCGTGAGCCACTGCGCCCGGCCCGAAGTAAAACTTGAAAGGCTTCTCCCTCCCTTTCTCAATCCAGCCTTCTATAGAAAACTACTATAGCAACAGGGATGCAGACAATCTAGAGGACATCCAGAATTTAAAAACTGGAATCATTCTACATATGTGGTTGTGTAACATGCTTTTTCCATTTAATTATTTTATATGTGGACATATTTCTGTGTTAATATCTATCAATGCCCCCGTTGGACTGTGTGACTAGGGCTCCTGCTCTTGGTTCCGCTCCAACCCTTCTCTAGCTGTGCCCCTTCCTATGGGGTGAGGAGTCCTAGGGATCAAGGGGACAGGACACCTGGAGCCACTGTCCTCCCACTCTGGGTGGCTGGGATGCTGGAATCTCCTGCCCAAATAGCCTGGGCCTGAGTCCAGGGCCTGTGCAGGCCTCTCCTCTAGACCTGCCTTTCTGATACAGAAGCATACCTCTGATGGTAGTAGCCAAGGAGTGGCCATTTGCAGGGCTGTAGAGAGAGCTTGGGTGTGCAGGCTGGAGTATCTACATGTGTAATGTCCCCCAATTATTGAGAGAGAACCAGAGGTGGGAAGAAAAGACGGCAGGCCGTGGGCCAGAGCCTCTGTTTACTTTCTTGCCTCAGGCCCCTCAGATGTTAGAGGTGGGCCTGGTATAGATAGATAATATAGTTCTGCCTCATTCTTTATAGTGGCTGCACAGTGTTATACTTTTTAACCATTCTCCTGTCAGGGATACTGAAATAAATAGTTTCATCCCTTTTTCTATTGATAGATGTTCAGGTGCTTTGAACAATTTTTCTTGAAGCTGGGCATGGTGGCACGTGTCTATAGTCCCAGCTACTAGGGAAGCTGAGGCAGGAGCATCAATTGAGACCAGGAGTTCAAGAGCAGCCTGGGCAACATAGCAAGACCCCATCTATAAAAAAATAAAAAATTATCCGGGTATGGTGGCATGTGCCTGTAGTCCCAGCTACTCAAGAGGCTGAGGCAAGAGGGTCACTTGAGTCCAGGAGGTCAAGGCTGCAGTAAGCTATGATCATGCCACTGCACTGTAGCCTGGGTGACAGAGAGAGACCCTGTCTCTAAAATAAATAAATAAATAAATTTCTATTGCATACCTTTTATCAATACTAATAAATAAAAGGCCTCCATGCATAAGTAGCTATGGGTAGTCATGAAGTCAGTAGATACAAAGCCTACACGCTACCCTGATGGCTGGACATAGAGGCGGCCCCTTTCAGCTTGGGCACACACCTGTTGACAAGTATCATCACAAACGTCAACTTCATAATCAACATTTGGGTCTCTGGTTTGCACTTGACAACTTTTAGGTCCACCTCAGCTGACATCCAAACAGTGCTTCCTTCCTAAGTTGCAGAAGTTCTTAGAAGAGAAGAGGGAAGAGTGAGGGAAGGTGACTGCAAAGCAAGTTCTCAACCCATCTGGAGGGAAAATGAGAACCTCAGCCACTGACTATGCGGAATAAAAGTAGCCAACTTGTGCCATTTAGAGTGTCTGACATTCGAGTGTCAATCTTCAGCACCCCTCCCCATCTCACACCCCAATGCCAGTCACACGCGGCTGCTCGTCTATCCATTTCTCAACATTGCCTGCACTCTCTCCTTCCCACCTCTGCATGAGCAGTCTCCTCATCCCAAACTCTCAGTCTATCCCCATTCCATCCACCCTTCAGTGCCTCTTCCTCCAGGAAGCCTTCCTTGATCTCTTAGCTGAAAGCTCTTTCAATTCCTATGAAGCTTTGTCTATACCTTTATTGTTTGTGTCTTTTCTCTCCTCTAGATAATTTGCCTGTAGATAGCAGAGAGAGAGAGACCCTGATCCATCTTCAAATCTCCCCCCAGTGCTGGTCAAATACCTTGAACACAGTCAAGGCTCAATCACTGTTTGTTGAGTGAACACATGAATAGACAGATAGAGGAAGCTGCTCATTTTGCAAAGACAAGCTGCATCTTCACTTTGCTTCTTGGGGTGTATCTGGCAGCACAGCTGGGTCAAGCTTTTCTGGGTCCCGTCTGCAGGTGGACAATCAGCCTTGGTGAGCCCTTGGCCCAGCTCTCTCAGGAAGGTGGCTGTGGTCTGTTCTCCCCGCAGAGAGGCTGGATATGCAATGTAACCCCTCTCCCATCTCTTTGCAAGATGCCTGACAAACCCTTGCTTATTTTTCCAAGTCATGCTCAGAGGTTTTTTTCTTTCCACTTTATAGCAGCTTTCTCCTCCAAAAATGAAACATAAACACAGCAATAGTTTGGACAGATGTTTCTCAGCAGAATGTACAGCTTTAATTTCTGGTATGTGTGAGTCTGACAGCTTCTCAGCCATTGCATGGTAGGAAGGAAAGGGGCCTAAGCGTTTCCTGCTCTCTGATCTGGGCTGGTGTGCTTGCTTTGGCTCATAAATAGGATGGTGACTCTTTAAATGTGGCCAGTGAGGTGTACACACCCAACTGTCTCCAGCAAACCATGGCCAGGCAGGTGGTCCAGCAAGGAAGATATTCCCATTAGACTGGGGAAGAAAGCAAGGCCCAGAGAATGTCAGGATTGGCCCCAAATCACGTGGTCAGGTAGAGGCTGAGGCACAACTGGTACCCTCATTCTTCCAGCTGTGTCTACCAGCCACAGGGAATTGGGTAACGCAGAAAAAGGAGATGGCCCGGAGGTGAAAGGACAGATACTCTTTTCTTGTTCGTGGGCCTGTTGACATGTTCATGGCTATCTCTAACCTATCCCCAGATGGGCTAAGTGACCCACGGTGAGTCACCTGCCATCTCTGAGCCTCAGTTTCCTCATCTGTAAAATGAAGGACTTGGACACGTTCTGTTCAAAGAAATAATTAATGAGCACTTGCTATGTGCTGGGCTCTGTGAACATAAAGATGAATGAAGCACAGCCTAACCCCTAGCCCAGTGAGGGCAGGGAGACCTATACCCGATGAATTTAGTGTGGAGAACATGCCGCAAGAGGGGTCTCCAGGTGTGGCAGGGCACAGAGGACGGGTTCTTGCTCTGCTGTCTGGGGAGCCTTCCTGGAGTGGGCAACTCCTGGACAGAGGCTTGCATAATGAATAGGTGTCACTCAGGTGAAAAAGGGCTGGGGCTCACAGGGAGGGTCCCGCATGGTGCTGGCGCTCATGTGCATTATTTCTATGCTGCCTTCCATGATGAAAGCTGGGCCTGAGGTGGGATCTGGAGGGACAGACAATTCCCTGCCTTCATGGAGCTTGTGGCAGAGTCATCCTCAACAGGTTCATCCCTGTTCCTCCCTTCTGACTTTCCAAGTCCTCTCCCTTCTTGCCTCACTTGTCCAGAGAACTCTACTTAAAGTGGTCCTAAGTACAGACAGATGGTTAGATGCCTACATGACTGACAAGCACAGCATTGTCACCCAGTCAGGTTGCCCCTACCTGCTTTCTGGGGTTCTTAACTTCTTGCCATTGGTCATCCCTCTTTGGATTCAGGCACTGAGGGCCACTCTCGGTGTAAGCCTGGAACGGAGTTAACCTATGGATCCATGGGAACTCACAGACCTCTTAGAAAAAATTAAGTCAGTGATTCCAGCACCTGGCTGGGCATTAGACTCACCTGGGGATTTCAAAAATAGGGATTACCAGGCACCACCTCTAGAGGGTCTGTCTTTGTAATTCTTGGACTTGACTGAGATATCTGTATTCTTTTTGACCTTTCACAGGTGATTCTGTTTTGTGGCCAGCTTTGGGAACCCCTGGATTATTTTATCAGGTGATCACCAGGCTTTAAGATGATGGAAAACAGATAATATGGGAATAGAGGACAGGATGCCCAACCAAGAAATAAACAATGGGACATGTGTGCCTCTCCTTTCAAAGCACTTTATATAAATAAACAAATAAATGGATGCATGAATGAATATTCTGGGGGGAATTTATTAGGTACCAGGGATTGTGCTACAGGTATCCCTGACTTTGACCTAATCTTCTCAATCCTGAGGCAGAGACAGCATTCCAATTTTTTTTTTTTTTTGAGACAGAGTCTTGCTCTGTTGCCCAGGCTGAAGTGCAGTGGCATCATCTTGGCTCACTGCAACCTCCACCTCCCGGGCTCAAGCGATTCTCCTGCCTCAGCCTCCCGAGTAGCTGGGATTATAGGCGCCCACTGCCATGCCCAACTAAATTTTGTATTTTTAGTAGATATGGGGTTTTGCCATGTTGGCCAGGCTGGTCTCGAACTTCTGACCTCAGGTGATTTGCCCACCTTGGCCTCCCAAAGTGCTGGGATTATAGACGTGAGCCACCGTACCCAGCTACATTCCAATTTTGAAGCTGAGGAAACTACAGCACAGTGAGGCGAAGTCACCCAGCTAGTTAAGGGGCAGCTCTTCGGCCTCACTCTCCTACCCAGGCCTCGCCCCACCTCTGGGAGGTGGATGGAGTGCAGGAGCGCAGAGGACACAGAAGCCGGCCTTGGGTTGCATCAGGGAATCATTGTTTACATGGACTGCTTCGAAGTCTTTTCTGTCTGGTTCAAAGCTCAGATTTATTTCTCTCCTCTCCCTTTGTGTTGTGACAAATAGTCATTCTTATAGACTTATTCTTATTTCAAGAAGCCATAAAGAAACAAAAAGGCTGTGGGCTAGCTTCATTGGAGGGTGAAGTGTGTCATTACATTTTTGGAAATGTCCTCCTCCTGGGTTATAAAATCATTGGCTCGGCAGTTGGAAAGTGGCAGAAGAGAAATTGCAAAGAGGATCTGCTGTCACAGGGTGAGCCATCCCGGAGCTGGGCCGGGCCACCAGCCACCACTCACCTGATCTCCTGCCTGAGTTCACTTTAGCGGGGCCCTTCCAAACTTTGCAAGGAAAATTAAAAAAAATAAGAAATCTCAACTTCTCCCATCCAGGGGCCATGGTCCCCAGACCCTTTAACACAAGGACATCCAGCTTTGGGCTTCCCCAAGATTTACCTTGGGTCACATCCAGACTTCTGGAACCATTCTCTCCCTCCCTTTCTTCTTCACCATCTGTGGGCCTATGCCAACCACTGAAGAGGCCAAGATGAATAAAGGCAAGCCCTACCCTTGGGGGTTCACAGCCTCCCTTCCCTCTCTTCTCTCTTGTTGGCATTTTATTTTCCATCTCATCTTTCCCCTTTCCTTTTCCCATTCCAGTTTCCATTTTTCTTGATTGGCTTTTTCTACAACTCTCTTTCCATGTCTGTCTACATTATTGTCTCAAGGTGACTCATCACAGATAAACCAGAAAGAAAAGATTCAAGAGGGAAAGTAGGAATTCAACAGAAGATGACAGAAACCTTGTCAAGATGGCCTCAGGTTGATAACAAGCATCTTGCTATTGGTTATGTGTCTGAGTGTTGTGGCTGCTTGGAAGAGAAGGCACTGAAAAAGAAAAGCTATTTGAAAGAGTTTGAAATCCCAAGGAGCAGCCAGGCGCGGTGGCTCACGCCTGTAATCCCAGCACTTTTGGAGGCCGAGGCAGGCAGATCATGAGGTCAGGAGATTGAGACCATCCTGGCTAACACAGTGAAACTCCACCTCTACTAAAAATACAAAAGATTAGCCGGGCGTGGTGGCAGGCACCTGTAGTCCCAGCTACTTGGGAGGCTGAGGGAGGAGAATGGCGTGAACTCAGGAGGCAGAGCTTACAGTGAGCCGAGATCATGCCACCGCACTCCAGCCTGGTCGACAGAGCGAGGCTCTGCCTCAAAAAAAAGAAAAAAAAAAAAGAGAAATCCCAAGGAGCCCTTGATTCCTCATGAAGGAATCAGAGAAAGTTAGAAAGAGGTATTTTATCCAAGCCTGCAGAAAACAAGGGTTAGATAGTGATTAATTATAGTTAAAATTAGTGAGAAAAGGCATTTATGGCACCTTCATTTGTTTTTCTAATTGTATATAACCTTAAAACATGCACATTGCACCTTGTGGTTTTCAATAAGAAATTCTGTTTTTCACATTTTATAGCCTAACTGAATGGAAGCACATGCTACCCTGAGTGATATCTAGGGGAAGCCTCAATGGTTGACTAGAGGAGCCATTGGAGGGCTATCTTGCACCCCCTAGTGTCAGTTATGATCACTGCACATAAAGTGCCAAGGAGCAATTAAAAACAGTACCAGCCTTGAAAATTCAACCCTATGAAATTATAGAAAGCCACTCTCAAGATACAGGGAATTTCAACATTTGTTTATTCTCCACCTCATGTGGAAAGCTCCCATTTCCTCTCCTTCACTGGACTTAGGAAGGGTGTTGGCATCGCAGAACGAATGGTGTTGGCTGCAGAAATGGAAAGGAGGTTGCGGGGAGCCCACAGGCTGCTGTAGGGGGAGGCTGGTGGGGGAGTGGGAAGTGACGGGTGGCAAAGATGCTGAGTTGGCAAACCCCTCTGGCTTTCCTGAACTGCCCACGTTAAATTTATTTTCTTTCTTGGAAGTTAGTAACAAGGAGACTTTCTTTTCAATATTTTCACTACCGAGATTGTGCGTCTTACCTCTAAAAGCATGCAATGGCTGAACTCCTGCCTTTCCGAGTTCAGCACTAAGGACGTTCTATGGCCCTGAGGACTGGCCTTAGAGGCTTTAGAGGGTGGAGCTGAGATTAGCTCCATCTCTGGTTGACCAGTTTGTGTGTGTGTCAGAAGTTTCCTGGACCCTCACTGACATCTCTTCAATTTCTGGGACTTTCTTGTGTGGTTTGGCATTAAAAAAAAAAGAAAAAGGAGACAGAATGAAA
Source organism: Pan troglodytes (assembly GCF_028858775.2). NCBI lineage: Eukaryota > Metazoa > Chordata > Mammalia > Primates > Hominidae > Pan > Pan troglodytes. The sequence continues at coordinate 60,385,753 of NC_072414.2, forward strand.
AAGCAAGGAGAGAAGAGGAAAAAAAATCACCCAAGAGATGCAAGGAACCTTAGGAGCTGTTTGCAGGCCACATCCTAAATCCACAGTGCCCCAGACTTCGCTCTTGGTTCTGGGGCTGCTGTGCTCTCCTTGGTCATTCTCACTGCTGCTTTGTGCATTTGAGGGCCTGAAGATGCCCCAGCTCCTGCCAGTGAGGACGAATGTCTGGATTTCCACTCTCCCAGCCCTCTGCAGCTCATTTTCTTCTTGTCTGTGTGTGCCTGCCAAGGTCTGCTGGGTGGCTTGGCCTGGGGCCCTGGGCCAATGTTTCCCCACGAATACAGTTTTTCCTCTCTCCCTCTCTCTCTCTCCCTCTATCTCTCGTGCACTGGGTGGTTCATCCTATCCTGGGCTTCGCTTCTGTAGTGACTTATCCTTTAACCAGAATGAGTCATGATGCCGGATTTTATTTGTTCCAAGAGAAAATAGCGGAGAGCGTTTATGTGCTGTGGTGTTGGGAGCCTATTCTGGGGGCCCAGGCCAGGAAAACAGCAAAGGATGTTCCTCAGAAAGGCTTCCACAGCAACAACCAAGGCTGCCCCAGGCCTGGCAGCCAGCACTGTCACTGATGAAAAAGAGCAGACTTGTGTAAGATGCATCTTTCTGCTCAAACAACAAGCCCCAGAGGCCCTTTCCTCAAAACCTGTCCCTGGACACCATACCCTTTCTCCAGGGCATAGGCCAGTGTAGGGAACTCACTCATTCAGCCTCTGCCCCATGGTAGACACTTAAACACCATCTCCTATTTCTTCCTCATAAGAACCCTTTGGGATTCACATCACCATACCCATTTTACAGATGAAGAAACTGTGATCCAGAAAGTGGATGTGATGTGCTTGAGTTTCCATTGCTTGGAAAGTAGCCAAGCTGGGAAGGGAGCTCAGTTCTGTGATTTCGAAGCCTAGATTCTCCCTGTAGTGAGGAGCTACTGGGACATGCCTTTGCTGCCTCTGCTGAGGCAGAAGGCCTGTGTGTGCCCCGAGACAGCACTCTATGCCTGTGGGAAAGGACTGCAATGGGAGCTGGGAAACCTCTGGGTTGGGAGAGGAGGAAGTGGCAGTGCCAGAGGGCAACACTCCTGGGCCTAGGCTCCACGGCTGGTTTTGTGGATTTACTCTTCAGGGATTGCCTTTGCAGTCAACCCAAATTCCACCATAGTTGGCCTCTGGTTTTAGACATGGAAGACCCTAGTGAAAATGCAAATTTGTTATCTGGGAAGGTCAGTACCTAAACCCACTGTAAAAGGATGGATGCCTTAGCCCAACTAGAATTTAGTTTGGGTAAATATCATCTACAAAGTCTTGAGACATGAGATCTGTGATGGTGGGTGAACTGACCCTTGGGTAGTTTTCGCCTAAGTGCTTGTTATTCCCGGTGGAAATGCTGCAGAAATAGAAGCAACTCTGGGCTGGGGGCTGGGAGACTAGGTTTCAGTCCCATCCCTCAAACTGACTTGCTGTGTGACCTTGGTCTGGTCTCTTTCTACCTCTGGGCCTCAGTGCCCCCATCTGTAAAATCATGAGGCTGGGGCAAATGATTTCTCAGACCCCTCCCAGGCCTGGGGAAGAGCTGCAGCTGACGGAGCAGCCCTAAAGGCCAACCCCACCCACAGGCCTGAGTGTTCCACCTGCGCCTCCTGGGCCTGTCTCCAGCCATTCTGTCCCTCTCCAGCCCACCATCATCTCTGAGAATTGGGGTCTTCTGAAGATCATGGGAATGGTGGCCCTGTCTTCAGGTTATGGGGCTCTCCCCTCTGCCTGGAGTCTCCACAAGTAGAAGACACTGTATCTATAGAGAGGTCCCCAAGGAGAGATGGGTATTAACCTGATCAACCTATGCCAGGTAGGTCCATTCCAGCCCTGGTCCACTTCAGGGGCCATGGCTGCCCATCTGCTGTGTCATGCCAAGCTTTGGGGGTGGTAGTGGTAGTGGTGATGGTGGGTGTTGGCAGGATCTGCACTTGGCCATGGTGGATGATTTGCTTCTAAGCCAGGCAAGCTGCTGGGTCTCCCTCCCTACTGCCTCGCAGTCCATCCTCAGGACACCCAATTCCACAGCCCTTTCCATGTCTGGCCACACAGTGCAGAGTTAAGTTGCTGCAAAATAATCCCAGAGGATCCTTCAAAGAGGTGGGAAGGCTGCCCAGGACCCTTTGTGACTCTGGGGAGTCAGGCCACCATGTCTGTCCCTCCATGGCTAAGGGCGATGAGAGTGAGGCTTAAAATGCTCCCTTTTTCCGAAGAGAAGCTTCTATTTCCCATTAGGACACCCCAGGATTCAGGAAACTGAGGCTCCAGTCAGTTCTGCAGGGGGCAGCCCGTCTCCCAACTTCCTTTCTCTCCTGCTCCACCAGGATCCCCTTTCTCCTTTTTCTCCTGGTCCAGGGACCCTCCCTCTGGCTGCTCTTGTACCCTTCTCTGTGCACACCCTCCTTGCCCAGCCTTGGGAGTCTGCAGGCCCACTGCTGCAGGTGGGTGCTGGGAGCCTAGATGGGGCTCTTTCTCCTTCCCTCCTCTCGTGGGTACAAGACAGGCTGATGAGACTAAAGACACTGGCAGCTGCTGAGAGAAGCAGGGAGAGGTGGGACAGGGCAGCCTCCCTTCGCCTTGGCCGCCCCTCACCCCCTATCTCACCCATGTCTATCAGAGACTCAGGCGAGGGAGTAAAGAGGGAAAGGAAGAACGAGAAGGGATGGGGGAGGAGGGGATGAGGGGGAAAGGGAGGAGAATGAGGAGAAAAGATGAGAAAGTAAGGTGAGAAATCTGGCAAAGTGAAGGAACAGGGGTGGAAAAGTAGAAGAAGTTAGGGGAAAGGATAAGAGGGAGAGAGGGAAGGGGCCTCTGGGTGCATGACAAGAATGAAGTGTGAGCAGATCGCCTCAAAAATAGCACCTTCTGTCCTCCCCACTTCACCTCCAGCCCCATCTCCGCTGTCTCTGGGCTCTCCCTGGCCCCACAGATGGAGGCATCTGCACGGTGATTCTGCCTCTGCCTGCTGTCACCAGCTGAAGACACTGGGAATGGCAACCGCTAAGTGTGTGGTTCTCAGAGTGCGCTTCCCAGACCAGCAGCACCAGCACCACCTGGGAAGTTCTAGAAAAGCACATTCCCAGGCCTCACTCAGACCTACTGAATCAGAAACTCTGGAGGTGGGTTCCAGCAATCCGATTTAGCAAGCCTTCCAGGGATGCACGCTAAGGTTTGAGAGTCATTGCTGGACAGTAGTTCATTCCAGACTCTTTACACATGACACACATGACAGTAAATCCTTGCAGAGACTGGAGATTTTCTGTGTGTGTTAATGTATATTATAAACATTCCCTTACATCCGCTGGGCTCCAGTCCTGGTAGAGGCTGCCCAGTGCTGTGAGCTGCCCAGCCCGGCCCCTTCAGCTGCTTCTAGGAGAGGCACTCCTGGCTGCTGCTTTCCCTCCTAGAGCTGGAAGTCCTTACGACGCTGCACCCACCTTCGTCTTCCTCACAATCCTCTCCTCTTCTGCCCCCGGACACAGCACCTCCTCTGACCCTTCTCTCTCCGCCTTCTCTTTCTTCTCCCTCCTCATACCTATGGACGTTCTGCAGTCTGTCGTTCTTCCCAAGCCCCGCTTCCTTCTCCCTGCTGAATGGAGCTCTCCTGATGCACATGTGGGTCTCAGCCCTAATTTCCCTGCCAAGCTGAAGGCCCCCTCCCCTGCACCTGGATGGCCCTTGGATCCTTCAAACCAATGAGTCCAAAGCTCAGCTCACCTGAACTTCCAAAGCCTGCACCCTGTTGCTGGATTTTGCTTTTGTGTAAAGGATACCACAATCTTCCTAGTCAGCAAGATATGTCCTCAATCATCCTGCAGCCTCTTGCATCTCTGAACTTGCCTCCTTCTGCTCTTGCCCTAGCTCACTCTACTCCAGCCACACTTGCTGTTCCTTGAACATCTCAAGCATGCTCCTACTTCACTTGCCATTTGCACTTGTCATTCCTTCTGCCTGGAATTCCTTCTCAGATAACCATGATTCTCTCAGATTCTTCCTTTCCCTCATGTCTCTAATGACTATCATCCTGTCATGGCGGCATCCTAGACAGCCTGTATAAAGTTGAGCCCTCAATTCAACCACTGTTCCCAAGCCCACTTACCCTGCTTAATGTTTTTCCATGGCACAGATAACTGTCTGACAGATGATGGACAAACTAATCATACTTTTTGCCCCTCCAGAAGAAAAACTCCATCAGAGCAGAGACCTTGCAATTCTATTCACCATTGAGTTTCCAGAACCTATTACAGGTACTCAAGAAGTATTAATGGAATGAATGAATGAATTACTGCTGCTCACAAAGCATGCCCCTTTCTCAAGCCCCCACCCCTTAGCTTGAGCGTCCTCTTTGCTCACCTAGACTTCTACAGCCTTCCCACTTGACTCCTCACCTCCAGGGTCTTCTCCCTCGATTCCATCCTCCACATGGTAGCCAAATTGATCACCAAAATTATAACTCTGGTGAGCCACTCTCCTGCTCTAAAACCTCCAGTGGCTCCCTATTGCCTCCCAAGTACAGTCTCTTCACTCTGCTATTTAGGAACTCCATGGTAGGATCATCACTCTCCCAGCTTTTGGCCTTACTTCTCTGCTTTTTGTACCTTCTCCTCCAGCCACATGGGATGGCGTCCTTTCTCTAAACACAGTTTCTTCTTTTCCATCTCTGTACTCTTTCCCATGCTGTCCCCTCCATCTCTGTACTCTTTCCCATGCTGTCCCCTCCAACTGCTGTACTCCTCTCACCCATGTCTACTCTGAACATTGGAATCCTATCCACCTGGAAGCCTCCTCCTTCACAATCCGCACTCAATTCCTTCCACCCCCACAGCCTCATGCTGTTGGAAATTAACTCTCCCTCCCATGAACACCTGAGATCCTTTTTGTGTGTCCCTCCTTTGGGATTCATCTGAGATTGGGGTTCTGTGAACATACGCCTTCTGTTCCAGGTTGGGCAGCACTTGATCTCCCACCAACCCACTTATGCAAATACACTTAGTGCTGGGCCCTGTGGACACCACAGCCTCGCTCTCATGGGGCCAGCAGCGTGTCTGGGGAGGAGCATGGCAGCCCTGGGGCAGAGGCTGCTTCTGTTCTGTGTCCCCTTGGGGCTCACCAGGCTCCTGCCCTGAGGCAGAGGGACTAGAGAGATCTGGGCTCCAGTCTTGCCTCTACCTCTGACACTTATTAATTATGTCATCATTTGGAGTCTCAGTTGCTTTACCTGTAAAATGGGGACAAATCTACTTCCCCTACAAGTTGCTCCTGTCTGTACACCTGTACCCAGGGAATTCACCATGGTCTCTTGTTCTTAAAGCTCACCATGTCCCTAGAGAGTCCCCTTTTGGAACTCACTGGGGACTGGCAGTCTTCTGCTCCCTGGCGCCCTCATGGAGAGGAGGAGAAACGTTCTGCCTTGCTGAGAGCTGAGGCTTCTCTTCTCTCCAGGGGTGAGAGCTTCAGTGAAAAATGGGATACTTGTGAGGCCCAGCTCTGTTTTTTCTCAGCACCAGGAGGCTTCCTGCTTCAGGGGACCAAAGGCTCAGAGAGGCCCTCTGCAAGCCCTGCATTGGAGCTGCTGGGACATCAAATGGTCTTAAAACCCACTGAATTAATAATTTCAATGTAAATGCAATAGTCATGTGGATTAAATTTCTCTGAAAATACACAAGGGCTTAAAAAGCAGGGGCAGAGAACACTCAGCCCAAGAGGAATTTGTTTTCTCTTTCCTTTTTGTGTGTCTGCGAGTGTTGTTATTGTTGCTAGAACCAGGGGATGTGGAAAACTGTTCAGGATGTCTGAAGCGTTGGTGTATGGTCAGCTTTGCTGAGTTTGAGCTCTGAGTTGTGAGTGAGGTGGGAAGAAGGAGAAATGTTAAGAAAATAAAGTGACTGCCCCACCAGGTCTGTCCTCTTATCCTCCAACTGTTTACTGCAGGCCCTTGACGTTCAAGGAGGCTTACGGCTGGTAAACGGGGCATATCTCACTGGTGCCTGAGGTGGGAGTCAGCGGTGGGTTCTTCCCTGGGGGCAATGCTGGGACCTGGATTTGGGGGCTGGGGCTGGGGAGTGATGTTCTTTCTCACTGGAATCTGTCTTACATGCTCAGTGGAAACAGCGATCCTTGGGGGGTTACAGTCTCCCTGCTAGAGTCCCCTGGGAAACTCTTTCAAACATGCAGCTTCCTGGCCTCCCCCACAGCCCCAGGAGATGCAGACCAAGGCACGCAAGCTCTGCCTGAGGTGTCGGAAGCCAGGTCCATACCACAGAGGCAGGAAGAGCCTGGGTCAGAGGGAGCCTCTCAATCAAGTCAGCAGTGGCCTGCAGTGACTCAATCCTCGTTTCCTGTTTTACTGATTACAAAATATAATCATGTTTTGGGTATTCTTTGATCCTGCCTAGCTCCCTGGGACAGGTATGCTCATTCCTATTTTACACATGGGCAAATAGAGGTTCGGGAAGGTTGGCAGAGGTTCTCCCAAGGTTCTTCTTCCACGTGGCAGAGGCTTCGCACTTCAAACCTTTGCTCCTGTCCTTCCTTTGAGGTTCACCCTGGCACAGAGCTGAATCAATACATCCCACTGGGGTCATGCTTAATAGTCAGCCAATGTCTCCTAAATGACACTGGCATCAACCTCTCCTTTCTAGGATCAACACCCATAGGGTCCTAGGTCTGAATCAAATTCTTGGAATGCTGCCCATACGACAGAGAAGATGGGGCCAGAAGAGGAAGCAGGGAGGGGAAAGCCAAGTAGGATTTGTGGTGGGATCCACACAAGTGGGAACAGAGATTCTAGAAAGGCCCAGTGTGCTCCTGTCCATTCTGGAGGGGGCTCAGCTCTCGGGGTCCCCAAGGCCACCCTCTCTGTTTCTCTCAGCTCAGCTGTGGCAGTAACATGCTCAGGTCCAGTGGCTGCAATGGGTGGGACCCTGCCCACCTGGGGCACAATTTCTCTCCCACAATGCTCCAGGCTGCACTCAGATCAGCAAAAGCTACCAGGAGTTGGTTCTGTCATATCTTTCTGCTCTTCTATGCCCAACCTCCAAGATCATGTTCAACTGCCCTCTTCCATGGAGCATTTCCAGAGACCCCAGGCACAGTGATTTCTCCTTTCAGAGTCTGGCTGGGTTTCTGCTGTGAAGATGATGCTGTGTTGGCTGCTCTTGGGCTGCAGGGAGATGAAACTGGTGTCCAACAGGGGAGATGGGCCATGGGCCTCAGTGACTCCAACAAAAAGTGGGAAGTGATATGTGTTATCAGAGAAAAGGCTTGGGGAGGGTAAGGTCATTTTAGGCTAGGAAAAGGATTCAGAAAGCCTTCATGGAGAAAGTAGCCTCAAAGATGCATATAATTAATACCAGGTCATATTTGACTTGCATTGGTTTTAAATTATTTCAAGGGTATTAATGTTGCCTCCCTAACTGGTCTGTGACTTATTTGAGAGTGAAACCACGTTTTACTCATACCAATATTTTGCCGAGTCTAGTAAAATTCATTAACAGATGCCTAATAAACAAATATTGGTCAAAATAAATTCTGTCTTGGAAAAGTCAGTTCAACTTAATCTTTAACCTTTCATACCATGTAAACAATATGGATGTCATGCATCTTATGTCTGGGCTGGTTGAAAGAGGCTCAAATCCTTAATTCAGTCTGTCAAAGTAAGTTCTTTGAGCACCTACTAAACACCAGGAATTATACCGCTGATTTCAGGAAGAAAGATAATGATACAGGCAATTACTATTCAATTTGATAAGTGCTATGAAAAGAGAAACACAGAATTCTATGGGGGCAGCTTATGTAGTGATGGGAAGGGATAGTCAGAGAAAGTTTCTCAGAGGAAGTGATATCTAAGTTGATAAAAAGAATATGAAAGAGGGCTTTCAATTCTAGCCATAAACAACTATGTAAACAGCACAAAATATCTAAAACAACTATTTTCAGGCACTGGACAGCAATCAAGGCAGAGCTCAATACTTGTAAGAAGGGAAATACAGAAGCTGAAACCCTGTTCACCCCAGCTTTTCCTCTGAGGGCATTTTCTTTGCTGAAGCACAGGGAAATGGATGCAGAGAGTAGCAGTCTTGCTGGATGGAGGAAATAGGGATTGGAGTTGGGGCTGCAAAGATGACTAGGATTTGGGAAGGGCAGCGTACCAGAAAGGAGAGAACAACAGGAAAAGAGTCTCAAAAGCTCTGTTGAAAGTTTCCCTCAGGTTCTTGGCTGACTCCTAAGCTGTGTATGCATAGTATGATACACTGGAAAATCTATCAGAAAACAGCCAATGGGAGCAGAGATTTTAGAGGTTGCCTCCTATTCTGGGAGGAAGGTGTTGGGGTTCATACCCAGTCAGAAAGGAGAGACCTTAGTGAATACTCTGGGATTTCATTTGAGACCCCAGAAAATCTATGCTCTAAGAGTAAAGACCACATCCTAGGAATAAGGGCAAAACTGTAACATCCACAATATTCACAGTATTTACAAAATGAATAAATAATCAGGAAAAAATGGATAACCATGAGATAAAATAGTCACCAGAAGCAGACCAGAGATGATCCAGATATTGGAGTTAACCAGCCAGGACTTCAAAATAATTATAATTAATGTGTTAAAGAAAATAGAACAAGAGATGGACAAATGGGATCAAGACAGATTATTGTGACAGAATTAGAATCTATAAAAAAAGAATCCAGTGGACATTCAGGAGCAAAATAAAATATCTGTAATAAAGAGTATATCGAACGGGTTTAGCTGCACAATGGATACAGCAGAAAGCTGGATTAGTGACCCTGAAGACAGATGAATAGAGGATATCTAAATTGTAGCACAGCAAGAGAAAAATGGAATAAAAAACTGAACAGAAATATGAGAAATATGGCGAGAAGGCCTAACATACACACAATTCAAGTTTAGAAAGAAAAGGAGAGAAGAAATGGGACAAAAGTTATATTTTTAAAAATGAAGGTAGAGAATTTTCCAAATCTAATTAAAAGTATCAATGCAGATTCAAGAAGCTGTGGAAACCCTATGCAGAACAAATACAACAAAACTACATTTAGATACATCATAGTCAAACTGCTGACATTAAAGGCAAATAAGAAAGCAACCACAAGAAAATGACATATTACATTCAAAAGAATGATAAAACTGATGGTTGACATCTCAACAGAAACTGTAAAGCCAATAGACAATGGAATGACATTTTAAAGTGCTAAAAGAAAAACTAGATAAGAAATACTTCAAAAATTAAGGTGAGATTAAGATCTTTTCAGACAAACGAACAAAAACAAACAGAAAACCCAACTCCCAAGGCTGAAAGAACTCTTGTTAGCAGACTTATACCACAAGAAATACTAAGTAGAGTTCTTTGGCTGAAAGAAAATTATCTCAAATGAGAGCACAGAATTATATAAAAGAGATGAAGAACACCAGAAAGGGTAGCTATGTGGATAAGTAGACATAAATATTAACAACTTAAAGCAACAATAACAATAATGTCTTGTGGAATTTATAACATATGCAAAGGTAAAATATATGACAAAAATAACACAAAGGACAGGGAACTGGAATCAAACTGTTCTAAAGTTATTGTGTTACTTAGAAAGTGGTAAAATACTAATTGCAAGTAGATTGTAAAGCTGTGTTAGAAATGAAAATGGAGATATTACGACTGACACCACAGAGGTATAAGAGACCATTCAAGACTACTATGAACATCTATGCAAACAAACTAGAAAATCTAGAGGAAACACATAAATTATTGGAGGCATACAACCATCCTAGCTTGAATCAGTAAGAAACAGTAATTTTGAACAGACCAATAACAAGCAGTAAGATTGAATCAGTAATTTAAAATATTGCCAACAAACATCTAAGATTTTAAATTATACAGCAGCTCTCTTGACCACCATGGAATTGAATTAGAAATATAATAGAAAGACAACTAGAAAATCTCCAAATATTTGGAAATTAAAAAACACATTTCTAAATAACCCATGGTCCAAGGAAGAAATCACGATGAGAATTAGAAATTATTTTAACCTGAATGATAATGAAAACATCAAAATTTGTAGGATGCAGCTAAAGCAATGTTAGAGGAAATATATAGCCTTATATGTATATTTTAGAAAAGAAAAAGGGTCAGGAAATCAACAATTTAAGTAAGAAGCTAGAAAAAGATAAATTAAATAAAAAAATGGAAGAAATAATTAAAATGAGAATAGAAACCAATGAATGAGAAATCAGGGATTCAATAGAGAAAATCAATAAAGCCCACAGTTGATCGTAGAACACATTAATAAAATTAATATGCCCATAGCAAGACTGATAAAAAATAAGAGGGACAACACAAATTACCAAAAAGAGAAATGAAAAAGAGGATATATAGATCTTATAGACATTGAAAAGATAATAGGAGGCTAATATGAATATTTGTGGATAAAATTTGAATGAAATGTACAAATTACTTGAAAAACCCAAGTTACTAAAATTAACACAAGAAGGAGTAGCAAATCTGAATAATCCATTATCTTTAAGAAGTTGAGATCCATTCCAAGATGGCCGAATAGGAACAGCTCCGGTCTGCAGCTCCCAGCATGATCGATGCAGAAGACGGGTGATTTCTGCATATCCAACTGAGCCTCCACTGGTGATATCCAGGCAAACAGGGTCTGGAGTGGACCTCCAGCAAACTCCAACAGACCTGCAGCTGAGGGACCCAACTATTAGAAGGAAAACTAAGAAACAGAAAGGAATAGCATCCACATCAACAAAAAGGACATCTACACCAAAACCCCATCTGTAGGTCACCAACATCAAAGACCAAAGGTAGATAAAACCACAAAGATGGGGAGAAACCAGAGCAGAAAAGCGGAAAATTCTAAAAGTCAGAGCACCTTTTCTCCTCCAAAGGATCACAGATCCTCGCCAGCAATGGAACAAAGCTGGATGGAGAATGACTTTGACGAGTTGACAGAAGTAGGCTTCAGAAGGTTGGCAATAACAAACTTCTCCGAGCTACAGGAGCATGTTCAAACCCATCATAAGGAAGCTAAAAGCCTTGAAAAAAGGTCAGATGAGAGGCTAACTAGAATAAACAGTGTAGAGAAGACTTTAAATGACCTGATGGAGCTGAAAACCATGGCACAAGAACTTAGTGATGCATGTGCAAGCTTCAATAGCCGATTCGATCAAGTGTATCAGTGATTGAAGATTAAATTAATGAAATAAAGTGAGAAGACAAGGTTAGAGAAGAAAGAGTAAAGACAGACAAAGCCTCCAAGAAATATGGGACTATGTGAAAAGACCAAATCTACGTTTGACTGGTGTACCTGAAAGTAATGGGGATAATGGAACCAAGTTGGAAAACAGTTTTCAGGATATAATCCAGGAGAACTTTCCCAATCTAGTAAGGCAGGCCAACATTCAAATTCAGGAAATACAGAGAACACCACAAAGATACTCCTCGAGAAGAGCAACCCCAAGACACATAGTTGTCAGATTCACCAAGGTTGAAATGAAGGAAAAAATGTTAAGGCAGCCAGAGAGAAAGGTCGAGTTACCCACAAAGGGAAGCCCATCAGACTAACAGTCGGTCTCTTGGCAGAAACCTTACAAGCCAGAAGAGTGTGGGGGCCAATATTCAACATTCTTAAAGAAAAGAATTTTCAACCCAGAATTTCATGTCCAGCCAAACTAAGCTTCATAAGTGAAGGAGAAACAAAATCCTTTACAGACAAGCAAATGCTGAGAGATTTTGTCACCACCAGGCCCGCCTTACAAGAGCTGCTGAAGGAAGCACTAAATGTGGAAAGAAACAACTGGTACCAGCCACTGCAAAAACATGCCAAATTGTAAAGACCATTGATGCTATGAAGAAACTGCATCAATTAACCAGCTAACATCATAACCAGCTAACATCATAATGACAGGATCAAATTCACACATAACAGTTTTAACTTTAAATGTAAATGGGCTAAATTCCCCAATTAAAAGACACAACCTGGCAAATTGGATAAAGAGTCAAGACCCATCAGTGTGCTCTATTCAGGAGACCCATTTCCCATGCAAAAACGCACATAGGCTCAAAATAAAGGGATGGAGGAAGATCTACCAAGTAAACGGAAAGCAAACAACAACAACAACAACAACAAAAAGCAGGGGTTGAAATCCTCCTCTCTGATAAAACAGACTTTAAACCAACAAAGATCAAAAGAGACAAAGAAGGCCATTACATAATGGTAAAGGCATCCATTCAACAAGAAGAGCTAACTATCCTAAATATATATGCACCCAATACAGGAGCACCCAGATTCATAAAGCAAGTCCTGAGTGACCTACAAAGAGACTTAGACTCCCACACATTAATAATGGGAGACTTTAACATATTTATTATAATATGATTTATATTAAATATAATATAAATATAAGTATAAATATTTTTATGGTATAAAATGAATAGTATAAAATGAAATAAAAATATTTTATTTCTAATAGCATAAATGCAAATATGAAAATATATTTACATTAAATATATATTATGATATAATTTATATTAACTATAAATATAACTATATTCATAGTATGAAATGAATAGTATAAAATAATAGTTTATTTTTAATAGTATAAAATATAAATATATTTTATATTTTATTAATGCAATAAGAGATATGTAAAACTTACACTGAATATTTCAAAGCATTACTGAGAGAAATTTTTAAAAACTGAATAAATGGTAGGATATACATGTTAGTGGATTAGAAAAAATGTTATTAAGATTTCATTTTCCCCTAAATTTATCCATAAAATTGAACGTATAAATTCAGTATAACTCCAATAAAAATCTCAGCAAATTTTGTTGGAGGAAAATTGACAAGCTGACTTAAAAATTTATATGGAAACATAAAGGATCTATCATAGCTAAAACAATCTTGCCAAAGAAAAACAACCCCATTAAAAAGAGGGCAAAGGACATGAACAGACACTTCTTAAAAGAAGACAAACAAGCCGCCAAGAAACGTGGAAAAATACTCCACATCACTAACCATCAGAGAAATGCAGATGAAAGCCACAGTGAGCTATCATCTCACACCAGTCAGAATGGCTATTATTAAAATGCCCCAGAGTAACAGTTGTTGGCAAGGCTGTAGAGAAAAGGAAATGCTTATACACTGTTGGTGGGAATGGTAATTAGTTCAGAGTTTGGAGATTTCTCAGAGAACTAAAAATAGAATTACTATTTGACCCAGCAATCCCAATTACTGGGTATATTACCCAAAGGAAGATAAATCATTTACCACAAACACATGCACTTGTATGTTTTATCACAGCACTATTCACAATAGCAAAGACATGGAATCAACCTAGGTGCCCATTAATGGTGGATTGGATAAAGAAACTGTGGTTCATATACACCACGGAATACTACACAACCATGAAAAAGAAAGAAATCATGTCCTTTGCAGCAACATGGATGCCATTATTCTAAGCAAATTAACACAGAAACATAAAACCTAATATGGTGTGTTCTCACTATTATAAGTGAGAGCGAAACACTGGGTACACATGGACATCAAGATGGGAACTATAGACATTGAGGACCACTAGAGTGGGGAGGGAGGGAAGAAGGGAACAAGAGTTGAAAAACTACCTATTGGGTAGCTCACTACCTGGGTGACAGGATCACTTGTACCCCAAACCTCCACACAATGCGATATACTCATGTAACAAATCTGCACATGTACTCCCTGCATCTAAAATAAAAGTTGAAATAAAAAAGAAGAGAAAACCAAATATAGAGAATTCACACTACCTGACTTCGAGACTTATTTTAAAGCTGCAGTAACCAAAGCAGCTTTTTGTTTGCTCAAGTTTAGATAAATAGACAAATGGAATAAAATAGAGTCAAGAAATAGGCCCATATATCTATGGTCACCCGATTTTCAACAAAGACGTCACTAGAATTCAATGGGGAAAATAGTCTTTAACAAATTGTGCCAGATCAACTGGCCATCCATATGAGAAAAAGAAAACAAAAACCTCTGACCTTTATCTCACACCTTACACAAACATTAACTTGGGATGAATCATTGACCTAAATGACAAAGCAAAAACATCAAACTTCCAGAAGAAAACAGAGAAGAATATCTTCATGATATGGGGAGAGGTGAAGATTTCTTAAATGGGACACACAAAAAGCACTAACCATAAAAAATATTGATAAATTAGACTTTATTAAAGTTAAGGACTTCTGTTTATCCAGATACCATTTAGAGAATGAAAAGGCAAGCCATAGACTGGGAACAGATATCTGCAATGCTTCTATGTCACAAAGGAAGTGTATACAGAATATATATATATATATATATATATATAAATAAAATATATAATATATATTATATAATATTATATTTATTATATATTATAATATATATTATATATATAATATATATTATAATTATATTATATATAAATATACAATATAATATATATTTATTATATGTATTATAATATATATTATAAAATGTAATATATAATATATATTATATATTATAATATATATTATAAAATGTAATATATAATATATATTATATATTATAATATATATTATAAAATGTAATATATAATATATATTATATATTATAATATATATTATAAAATGTAATATATAATATATATTATATATTATAATATATATTATAAAATGTAATATATAATATATTATATATTATAATATATATTATAAAATATAATATATAATATATATTATATATTATAATATATATTATAAAATATAATATATAATATATTATATATTATAATATATATTATAAAATATAATATATTATATATTATATATTATTATATATTATAATATATAATATATAATATATATTATATATTATTTTATATATTATGAAATATAATAGATAATATATAATATATATTATTATATATATTATAAAATATAAAATATAATATATATTATTATATATATTATAAAATATAATATATAATATATAATATATAATATATATTATTATATATATTATAAAATATAATATATAATATATAATATATATTATTATATATATTATAAAATATAATATATAATATGTATTATATATTATTATATATATTATAAAATATAATATATAATATATTATATATTATTATATATATTATAAAATATAATATATAATATATTATATATTATAAAATATAATATATAATATATTATATATTATAAAATATAATATATAATATATTATATATTATTATATATTATAAAATATAATATATAATATGTATTATATATTATTATATATATTATAAAATATAATATATAATATATAATATATTATTATATATATTATAAAATATAATATATAATATATATTATATATTATTATATATATTATAAAATATAATATATATTATATATCATATATTATATATATTATAAAATATAATATATAATATATATTATATATTATTATATATATTAGAAAATATAATATATTATATTATATATTATTATATATATTAGAAAATATAATATATAATATATATTATATATTATTATATATATTATAAAATATAATATATAATATATATAATATATATTATATATATTATAAAATATAATATATAATATATATTATATATATTATATATATTATAAAATATAATATATAATATATATTATATATTATTATATATATTATAAAATATAATATATAATATATAATATATATTATATATATTATAAAATGTAATATATATTATATATTATTATATATATTATAAAATATAATATATATTATATATTATATATAAAATATAATATATAATATATAATATATGATATATATTATATTATATTATATATAATAATATAATATAATATATATTATATTATTATATATTATAATATATATTATGTATATTATAATATATTATATATTATATATTATGTATATTATAATATATTATATATTATATAATAATTATATATAATATAATATATTATTATATAATATATATTATAATATTTATTATATATATTATTATATATGTAATAATTATATAATATATAATATATGTAATATATATTGTAAATCATATAATATATAATATATTATATATTATATAATATATAATATATTATATATTATATAATATATAATATATTATATATTATATATTAACCTATAATATATATTATATATATTATAATATTATATATTTATTTATAATATATATTTTATATATATAAAAGTCCTTTAATCAGTAAGAAAAAGACACACAACACAATTTTTACAATGGGCAAAAGACCTGATACAGCATTTCACAAAAGGGGATACAAAAATGGCCATTAAATTTATGAAAAGTTGGTCAACATCATTAGTAAATAGAGAAATGCAAATTAAACCCACCATGAGATACCACCACACACAACTAGAATGACTAAAATTAAAATGACTGATAATGTCATGTGTTAGTGAAGACATGTCACAACCAGAAGGCTCTTGTTTTACTAGAGAGAGTTTAAACTGGTAAACCACTTTGAAACAAATGCCTGGCAGGTCCTACTAAAAAGTTAAACATAACTACCCTTTAACTCAGCAATTCTATCCCGGAGTAAAAACCCAATAAAAGTGAGTACATATGCCCATCAAAAGACACGTACATGAATGCGAATAGCAGCGTTATTTGAAATAGCCCAAAATGGAAACAATCCAAATACAGTAAAATGAACACTAAACTCAAATACATTGTTGTAGATTAATACAATGGAATACTGCTCATCAATGGAAGCATGAAGTATGGTTCACTTAACAACAGGTTAAACCTCACATGCGTAATGTTGAGTGAGAGGTCAGATACAAATGAGCACCTATTGCATGATTTCTCCTCTATGAAGTTCAAAACTAATCTATGGAGATAGGAGTCAGCATAGTGGGCCCCTGGAGGGGCACTGGCTGGGGCGGGGGTGAGTGGGCACCACCTTCTGGGAAGGTGGAAATGGTGGATATATCTCTGGGAGGTGATTACATAGGTGTATATCATGGAAGTTCATTAAGCCGCACACTCAAGATGCCTATACTTTATTGTATGTATGTTATACCTCGGTAGAAAGATAATAAGTAAGATATTTCTTCACAAAAATCAAAAAGAATATGAGAGAATTAGCCAGATGGTGGTGGGGTGAGCAGAGAAGTCAGGAGAGGGCGTCACAGAAGGGAAGAGCATGTTTGAAGAAGATCTGGGGAAACAGCAATGCTGCGATTGTGCCATGTGGCTGGAGCATTGAACACAAGTAAGGGGGTGGGGGGAGCACAAGAAGGGGGAGAGGTTGGGGAGGGTAGACAGGGGCCAGAGTGGGAAGAGGGCAGTGTAGAACATTGATCACGAGTGCTCATGTGGTCTCTTGACTATGCAAGGGCTTCTAAAAGGGCCATGCAGAGTCCTGGCCCTTTCCATCCCAGGAAGGATAGCCTTCTGCCAGCTAAAAACCAAGTGGGGAGGAGGATGACTAACCGTAAATGTGGTGAGAGATCTTACTGGGGTGATAAAAATATTCTAAAACTGATTTGTGGTGATGGCCTCACAACATCGTACATTTAAAAAAAAATCATTGACTTGGATACTTGAAATGAGTGAGTTAGATGATAAAATATGTTGAAATAAAGTCATTTTTAAAATTGGAGGTGAATCCTTTCTTCCTCCTGATTGCCCCTGCTCTGGAGGGCTCTTGGGGATCTTTCCCGCCCTCTCCCTCCACTTGGTCTGGCTCTCCCTCCCCTTTGCCCCATCGCTGCCTGGGTTTCAGCTAGAGAGCACACTCACACCCACCCTCTCAGAGACACCCCCAGCAGCTCTCCAGGTAGACATGACCAGGGGCTAACAATTGGTCCCCAGGTGCCTGCTACCCCCGCTGTCACATAACCCAGAGAAGGAGGGCTCGTTCATTCCCATTTCACAGATGAGAAGATACAGGGCTTGAGAAATTGAACACTCAAGCTTTCATAGTCAGGAGCAGAGCCTGTGCAGCCTCTGACCTGCTGGGACAGAGTCAAGTCACTGGAAACGTCAGTCTCCATGTGAGGGCCAGTGGGGCAGCCACAGGGCACAGGGGCAGGATGGAGGGGGCTGGGTGTGGAATGGTACAGGGCTGGGTGTGGGCGGCCGCTCTCACTCACCACTTATTGCCACTGATGTCGTGCTGCTGCACTGTGTAGCCAAAGAAGGCGGTCCTGGAGCCAGGGATGACCCGGGGCTTCCTGGTGTCCATGTTGAAGGTGTCCGTGAACCCTGAGGCAGGGCGAGAGGAGAGGAGAAGCAGGGGAGTCAGACAGGCAGTGGTGTAGGCCCTGGGCTGTGTCAGGACCCACTGGCAGGTCATGAACCTTGGAGGGTCTTGGCTGTGGGACAAGCATGTTTCCCCATCTTGGGGAGTCCCTGTATGAGGTGGCTGACGTAGTCCCTGCCTGGAAGGGCCCACAGTCTGATGGGAGAGATTCCACCCCCATCCTGGGGGAGCCTGATATGGTTTCAATGTGTATCCCTTCCAAATCTGACGTTGAAACAGGATTCCCAATGTTGGAGGTAGGGCATGGTGGGAGATGTTTGGGTCATGGGGGCGGATCCCTCATGAATTACTTGGTGCCATCCCCTTGGTGATGAGTGAGTTCTCACTCTAAGTTCTCACAGACCTGGGTGTTTAACAGTGTGGGGCCTCCCCCCTCTCTTTCTTGCTCCCACTCTTGCATGTGACACGCTGGTTCCCCTTCACCTTCCACCATGATTGGAAGCTCCCTGAGGCCCTCATTAGAAGCAGATGCTGGCACCATGATTTTTGTACAGTCTGCAGAACTGTGAGCCAAAATAAACCTCTTTTCTTTTCTTTCTTTCTTTCTTTCTTTTTTTTTTTTTCTGTTTCCCTGACACAGTCTCACTCTGTGGCCCAGGCTGGAGCACAGTGGCTCGGTCTTGGCTCACTGCAACTTCCTCCTTTCAGGTTCAAGAGATTCTTGTGCCTCAGCCTCCCAAGGAGCTGAGACTGCAGGGAAATACCACTGTGCCTGGTTGATTTTTATTTATTTTTTGGTAGAGACAGGGTTTCACCATGTTGGCCGGGTTACTGTTTTCTTTATAAATTACTCAGTCTCAGGTATTCCTGTATTAGCCCCACAAAGAAAGGCCTAATACAGACCCTGTACATGGATGGGGGGGACATAAAACCTGCTCTCAAAGAGACCCAGTCTGAATGGAAGACCTGTCCTTCCCCCAGGGAATTCCCGATTCTAACAGGGAGAGACAGTTGCCCTCCTTCTCCATCACTCCTTCCTCCCATCTGCTGCTTCCAGCTTTTGTTGGTCTCCTCTTTTTTTTCCCTCTCATTTTCCTCCTCTCTCCTGCTCTCCCTTCTCTTCCCTCCTCCTCCCTTCATTACCGCCTCCCCTATCTGCTGAAGAGTCAGGCAACTGACATCCACCTTCCTCTGTAAGCCTGAGGTCCCAGTGGCCATGGGCACCAGCACTGGGCTCCCCACTTCCCTCTGAACCAGTTGGCAAAGCTCCGTCTGGCTTCGTCAGGGGCTTCTGCTTGGCCGGGGCAGCTGAAGTGAGCACAGAAAAAGCCCTATGACCCTTTCGCCCTGGCCCCAAAGGTCGCCCCTGTTTGTTTAAGTCACCTGTCAGTTAACTAATTCTTCCTGGCAGGAAGCCTGTGTTAAGCCAAATGCTTTACCCCTTTGGGCAAATCACAAGAAACAACAAAATAGCACCTCATATCTGTATAGTACTTTTGGTTTCTGGGCCTCCTCACATCTGCCATCATTTGCTGTCACAGGACCTTGGAGAATGAGTGAGCATCGTCCTCATTTGAGATGCACTTGGTGCAGTACCAGAGAGTTTAAGAGGATTGTCCAGGGGTGCACAGCAGGTCAGTGGTAGCATCAGAACTAGGACCTCAGACACCTACTCTGTGACGCCTCCCCACCAGAAGGCATTTTCAGGGTACATCTGGCCTTGATACCCATCCACACTTGGGACGCATTAAATTTGAGGGGTGGGATCTTGCCACGAGCCAAAACTTTTGGATAAGTAAAAATGAATTGGCAGAATAGACCTTTTATCATTGTTGCCCCTTTCACATGTGGGTTACTTATTTAGTTTCAAAGACCATTCATATGTATGTTATCATTCGATCTCCATGACAAGCAGCAAAGGGAAAACAGGGGGTCAGAGAGGTTAACTGACCTGCCCAAGGACCCAAGCCCGCTGGGTAGGGCCTCTGAATTTGAGGCTTGGACCCGCGCATGAGTGCCCCACTCTCCTTCCCCTGGGCACTGACCCCCTGCTCAGTAATCAAGTGTGAAGCCCTGGGGCACCTACTTTAATAAGGCCTATCGTACAGAAACAAGTGATTTTTCCCACTGTCTCTTTTTTTTTTTTGCTCAGCAAACACATAACAGTAGCCAAAATTTCCATCATTAGAGTCATAGAATTAAAGTCCCCAGAGTAAAACTGAGGGACCTTCAAGTAGGGATATTAGATACGTGTGATCTTATTGAACATGCCAATGGATCATTAGCACTTCTGGAGCACTGAGTTAGGAAAGATTTTGAGGTCAAGTCTGGGCTCAGTAGGCAAGAGGAGTGTGACTGATAGCACTACCTGCTATGGGTACAGGGGAGGACAGTGGCAGCACGTGACTATGTAGCTGCCAACTCTATCTTCATGATTCCTAATCTGCCACACGAATTTAGTGTCATGGCCCTGGAGTGGGGGTTGGGGAAGAAGAGTATATGAACCCGTTAGTGCTTTGTTTACAAAACCCATGCCATAAATGAACTTATCAGCCTGGTTAGCAGCAGGCAGCCTTGGAGAAGAGGACTCTGTTCAGGTGAGCACAGGGTCCTGAAGAACACAGGTCCCTGGCCAGTGAAGGCATGTCACAGAGGAGAGAGAGAGAGACAGCAGTGTCACATGTGCAATGTCACAGAGGAGAGAGAGAGAGAGACACCAGTGTCACCTGTGCAGAGCTCGGAGCTTGGTGGGCACAGGGGGGTTACAGAAGTAGTGTTGCAGTGGCAGAAAGAAACTTACCCTCTCTCCAAATCTGTCCCAGGAATGAACACACACGTATGCACACATGCACACGCACACAGATATACATGTATGCATGCACGTGCACACACACACAGACACACACATGCATAGGCCACATACACCCTGATTGTGGACGGCACTTTGCCTGGCTTCCTGGTGCCCACTAGAGACTAGGACTTCCCCTTCCTGCATCTGACCCAGCAGGAAAAGGAAAGTATGTTCTAGCTGTCAGGAAATCCAGACCACCTGCCACTTCCAGGCCTGCAGAGGGGTGAGGGCCAGTGAAGGTGAAGCCACAGATTGTGTCTTTGGGGCCTTGTCCACCCCAAGCCCTCTATCAGTGCTTGTTGTGCAACCATGGCCAGAGGGACCCTTCCAAGACCTGTGAGATCCCGTCACCCCTCAGCTCCATCCCCTGTATCAATGAGTTTTCCAACCCATCAAAGCCAAGGCCAAACTCCTCATTGCAAGGCCCTCCATAATCTCACCCCATTCACTCTGCCCCATTAATTTCTACCCTCTCCTCCTCCTCTCCTCTAGCCACACTGACCCTCTCGCTGTCCTTCCAACATCAGACTCGTTCTCTGCTCAGCATCTTTGCCGTGGCTGTTCCCTCTTCCTGGAATGCTCTCCCTCCCATACCTGCAAGGCTGTCTCCCTCCAGTCTTAGAATCTCTGTTTCAATGCCATCTTGTCCATCACCAGGCCACCAAACACCCCAGGGATCCCTTCCTGTGCTCCATTTTTCCTCATAGCATTTATCACAAACACATGACATTTATTTGTTTATTGTCACATGGCTGATATTTAGAATATTCCTATAGTCTCTAAGTGCCACGGGACTCTGCTGTGTCCTCACTTCTGTATCCTCAGTGCCTTGAATGAAGGTCCAGCTTGTAGATACTGGTTGACTGAACAGTTAGAGACCAGGACCTTCATTTGTCTGGGACAGTCTCTCCCCTCAGTGAGGAAAAGGAGAAAGGAAATAATGATGAGCGCTGATATATTCCAGGCACGATCCTAGGCATCTAACCATGAGTTTTACATTAATCAATTAAATCTCACACCAACCCCGTGAGACAGATACAATCACACCTCTGGGAGATTAAATAGTTTCCCCAAATCACTCAGCTGGGGACACATTAGCTGGACACATGACCACATAGCTTGGGGTGCCGGGGTGATGTGTTCTCTTCCCTCCCTAGATCAGTTTTTCATAAGAAGGACTCACTGGGGAGAAGGGAAGATTCCTTTTAGAGAAGAGGGTCTCCGCTTCCTGCCCTAGGTCCCATTGCCTCTGCCTTTGGGTTCCAGCAGGGAGACGCAATGGAAGGGAAAGCCAGCTGCCTGCATTCCATCCTGCAGCCAAAGTGAGGTGCCCAGTGAGGGGGTGGTGGGGGCCCAGGGGAAGGTGGGACTAGTCCTAGACAGAGCCCCAACCTCACTGGGGACAGGATTAGTGAAATCTGGCCACAAGGAAGAGGCATTAAATTACAAAGTGCTGGTTTCGTCTCCAGAGACCAGTTGGCGTTTGCTTCTGACCAAACCGAACCAACCAGAGAGTGGATTTCCTAAAAATGATGTCAGTCAAGTCCATCTCTCTGACCTCGGCTCCTGACAAGATCTCTGGCCGCCTCCTTTTATGGTAGATGGGTTTCATGTTTGGGAGAAGTACTTTTCTCAGAGATTGATGACTTCCAAATACCAACAAGATAAAATAAAGTTGTTTTGATGGGAATGAACAGGCTGATTGCAGAGATGTTGGGAGCCTGGTTGGGCAGCTTGCCACTGTTCTGCCCTTGATATTGATGACAGAGGGGGGAAAAAACCACAATTCCTGGGCTGCTCTCCTGTGGGCCGTGGCCAAAGTTACGTCAACTGTTGCTCCCTTTCTCAGAATCTTGTGTGTCTTTCAAAAAAAGCATCGGTCAGTCTCAAGAAGGGACGGAAACCATAGCATCAAGCCAGAGCATCACTTGGGGCTCACAGTTCTCAAAGCCACTCCACTCCCTACAGGTTAAGGTGGAGGCCAGGTAGGGCAGTCCTGGTCCCAGGTGCTGAGGGCTGCTGGCCAGTGTATGGCTAAGGCCATTCAACAGCTCAGCGGGGAGAGTTCGCTCCAGCTTAAGGAGCATCTGCTGTGCTGTTCCATTTCCCTGCCTCTCCTCCTCCTCCCATATAGCTTCCCAGGGATCTTGGGAGAAAGTCCAAAATGTTCCATGTGGCCCCATGGCCCCTCAGCCTCTGCCTAGCCTTGTCTTGTGTGAGTTTTCCTCTAGGTCCCTTTTCTGCTCCTCCAGATGCACGTTGCTTCCTCCGCCTCATGGCCTCTGCATGTGCCATTTCCTCTGCCTGAGCCTCTCTGATGAGCTTCCCATCACCTTTAAACCCCAGCATAAATGGAAATCCTCCCCTGGCCTCCCCTGGGAAGCTTCCCTGATACCTTGATTACATCAGATCTTGCTTAATGATCTCATCACCCCTGTGCCCTACTAATGGGTGACTGGTGACCTCTCCTTTTCTTCTCACAGTTAGTAATTCTACTCCATGGATGTGACTGATTACTCCTGTCTCCCGCATCAGGACGCAGGCTCCATGAGGGCAGGATGGGGTCTGTTTGCTACTCATTGTTGGGTCTAGCACTTAGCACAGGGGATAAGTGGAGGGCAAGACAAGAAGAGAGATGGGTCCTATCATCTTGGGAGAGTGGCTCACAGGAAGCACGTGGAGTGCAAGTGTGCCCTGCAAGCAGACGCCATGGTTGTTAGAGAGAAGGACCCTGTGGGCTGGGTGCTCAGGAAGCTTCTGGAGGTGTGATTCTGGCCTTGAAGGGCCATGTGGAGGAATAGGTGAAGTGGCCCAAAGGTGCTAGGCAGGCTTTCCTGGTGCAAATGTGGAGCCAGGGAAAAGAAGAGAACAGCCTACCTGGGTGGAGGCGTCAGGAATTGCCTGGCTCCTCCTGCCATCCTGCCAGGCTCCTTGAGAGTCAGGCCAGACATGAAGAGAGGATGGGCTTTCAGTTCTGGGAGGACTTGGTTAGAAGCCTGGCTCTAGCACTCATTCATAAGTGGGTGACCCTGGGGAGTTACTCTCCCTTTCTGGTTTTCAGTTTACTCATCTATAAAACAGGAATAAAAACATCTATCTGGAAAAGTGGTTGGTAAGACTAAAGGGAATAGCAAACCTCTAGCACTGCCTGGTGCAGGAAAGGTACTCAATACATCTTGGTTGAATTGAACTGGATCAGGATGCCCTGTTCCCTGAGCTGGCCTCAGTGCTTTTGCCCATGCTGTTCACCATGCCTGGAAGGCCTTTCTTCCCTTCGTCCTACACTTTCAAGGCCCACCTCTGATGACAACTCTGCTGCAAAGTGGTCCTTCCTCTGGGGCCCTCAGCATGGGCTGCTCATAGCTCTGTCACTCCCTGCCTTGCATAACAGCTGCCTTCCCTTCTGCCTTGCTCTTAGGTTATATGCTATTCAAGGCCACATCCATGAATGGCTTTTATCTTTGCCCAGTGCCCAAAAGATGCAGATAGACTTGCCTACCGGATTTCTCACCTTCTGAGAATCTGTTCTCAGAATCAGTACCTGTTGGCTCCTCCTGCCTTAGTTTACCTCCTAGCTCCCTGACTTAGGTACTAATAGTAGATACTGATAGGTAGTACTGATACTCTACCTATCAGTACTACCTGATTAGGTAGGTACTGATAGTCCCCTACCACTTAGATAACAATAATAAAAATAATTGTGTACATGCACAAAGCTCTTACTATGTACCAAGCTCTATTCTGAATGTATGTAATGCTTATAACAATGTTTTGGAGTAAGTATATTATCATTCTCATTTTAAAGATAAGAAAACTGAGGCACAAAGAAAGTCAGCAACTGGCCAAGGTCATACAGCTAGGAAGCGGCCGGGATGACTTTGAGGCCTCATGGGTCCCGTGCCATCCAGCCCATCACCATCAAGTCTTCCTCTGCCCTTTCAGCCACCACCCACTGTCATCAGTCACTTGAATCCTCCCTGGAGTGGCCTCAGCCAGGCTTGTCTCCTCCTACACACCTCTTCTTCTTCAGACTCATCTATCCCAGTCACATGCTCTAAGATCCTGCTCAATACAGAACTGACTGGTGACTCCTTGATCACAACAAGGGGAACACAGCAGAGCTGGTATACCAGAAGGATGGGACCAGAGTCCCAAGGGCCTTGAAAGTCTGGATGAAGCACCAGGTTGGAGCTGACGGCCAGAGGAAGCCGCTCTGTGGAACCTAAGCGTGAACACCTCCCAGAAGCCTCTCCGCAACCCTGCCCCAGGCCTCCACTGGTTCTTTGGGCTCTGCTCCATGTTGCAGATGCACCTGTGTAAGCAAGAGCTTTCATTTTCCTTGGATGGAGGGCGCTGGGATGGGCTGAGGGAGGCGGGGTTTATCACTAAGAATCTCTGGTATTATCTCACTCTTCCCAGTTTTACTTGGGCCCCAAGAATCTTCACGTCTAAAAGCAAATCACAGACAGGGAGAAGAGGAGGGAAAAAAGACCATAAGCTGGCCTAAGCAAAAAGATATGGCAAAGTGAACCTCTTGCTGCTATGGGGGAAAAAACAACCCATTCGAAAGTGAAGAAGTAATGAGCTTCAGATGGCTGGCTGTTTCGTATCCTCTGCATTGCTGCCCCTTTTGCCCTGGCGAGCAGGGAACATGTGAGGGTTCTTGCTCTGCTGCCAGCCAGCCTTCCCTTCTGCCCAAGGCCATCATTTCAAAGAGGCATCTAGGAAGGCAATGCTAGATTTGGGAGCATTGCTGGAGGCCCAAGGACCCTAGTCTAGGCTCCTGTAGTAGGCACTAGTGCGATAGAGCAAGGGAGGGTGAGGGGATGTGGTCCCTAAATCAGAGAAGCTTCTAGCTAGTTGAGGGAAGAAGGCCTTCATTGCAGAAGAGCTTGGGGAGCCCTCTGACTCTGGGGAGAAGCAGGGATACTGCCCTTGGGGACCTGCTGCTCTCATAGGAGACCTAGTAACTCTGCCCTCACCCTGGGAAGCCCCCAGGCAGGTGGGGAGTGTGCGGTTCCACCCCCATGGGCAGCTGCATGGCCAACAGGGAACTCACAGTGGACTGTGAGCATCCCATGGGCAGCAACTCTGCCTGCATTGCCACATGGAGGGTGTGGAGTGAATATTTAAGTAATAGGATTAGACATGTACACTGAGCAGAGCTGATTCCACACAATCTTCTCCCCATCTAAGACTGAGCAATGTGAGGAGAACTGGATTCTATTTATCCCTTTATCCCACCATAAGGCCTGGTGCTCAGAAAAATGTGTTGAGTTAAAGTAGAAATTTCAGCTCTAACAACAACAACAAATTATCAACAACAACAACCCTGGAGAGGCCTCACCCAGGCTTATCCCCCTCCCACACACTCCTTCTTCAAGACTCACCCATCCTGGGCCCATGCCCTCTGCTCACTACAGAACTGATTGGTGGCTCCCTGATCACAACAGGCAGAGCACAGGAGACCAGGTATGCCAGAAGGACAGAGCCAGAGTCCCAAGGGCTTAAAAGTCTGGATGAAGCAGCAGATGGGAGCCGATGGCCAGAGGAAGCCGCTCTGTGGCAAAAGAGAGGAACTGGAGGCACAGCAATCCCGTAACTTGTCCCAAGTCACACATCTAGTGGGTGGCAGAGCTGGGATACAAAAACAAGTGGTCCTGCTCCAGCTTGCATCATTAGTCTCAATTCTTCACTTCTCTATATGCACACCCATTACCATGGGACTTTGTAATTCCTGCCTCTAAAAGAGGAGAGTATATTTCCCCCAACCTTGACTTTGGGCTAGGCCATCTGAGCAGAAATAATGTGTGCCAATTCCCAGCCTGGGCCTTAGGATGCCTTGTCTATTTCTGCTTGCTGGCACTTCTGGCAGCAACGTGAGATGGCTAGTCCACTGACCCCAGGAAAAGAGTGAGAGATATTCGGAGCAGAGCTGCCCCAGCTGAGTTGCCCCAGCCCAACCTAGCTGAGGTCAGCACTTCCAAACTCACAAGCAAGCCCAGTGAGCCCAGCAGAGCCACTCAGTTGAGCTTAGCTTGGACCAGTTCACTCCCCCACCCTCAGCTGACCCCAGATATGTGA
Source organism: Pan troglodytes (assembly GCF_028858775.2). NCBI lineage: Eukaryota > Metazoa > Chordata > Mammalia > Primates > Hominidae > Pan > Pan troglodytes. Next base: position 60,413,063 of record NC_072414.2, read on the forward strand.
ACTAAACAATTATTATTGTGTGCCACTGAGATTTGGGGGGATTATTTTTTACAGGACATTATTATAGCAATTGATAATTAATGCAGCTTAGCTCTTAAGTGATGGACCATCAGGGAAGAGGAGGAACAATTTCACAGAGTGATTGGACAGACAAGGAGAAGAGGAGCTGAGGATCTCTGGGGACTCGTGGTTTCTGGGGTAGTACCCCAATCATTTCCTACTCAAGATCTCATCAGGAAGTCCCAACATTAGGCAGAGCTGGGCCCGGGCCTACCCTGTCGGGGAGAAGTGTGGCCTAACAAGTAAATCATGGCCTCTTCCTGCCTCAGCCATGCATCGGGCCTGATGGCTGGGTTGTCCTGAATCACTCAGGGAATGGCAGACGCAGACCCACAGCCAGCCAGGCACCTAACACGGATTCTGGGCTCTGGAGCAGCTCTGTGCAGAACGGAGCCTCCAGAGCATGAGGCCTCCTTCATCTCATTTTCTCTCTTTCCAGTTGCTAGGGGACATGACACGAACTCCCCATTAGACAAGCTACCATTGGGTCAAAGGTGGTGTGTAGCAAATATGTTATTAGAGAGGGGGAACTTATTCTTTTTTTTTTTTTTTGAGACAGAGTCTCGTTCTGTCGCCCAGACTGCAGTACAATGGTGTAATCTCGGCTCACTGCAACCTCCGCCTCCCAGGTTCAAGCAATTCTCCTGCCTCAGCCTTCCAAGTAGCTGGGACTACAGGCATGTGCTACCACGCCTGGCTAATTTTTGTATTTTTAGTAGAGACAGGGTTTCATCATATTGGCCAGGCTAGTCTTGAACTCCTGACCTCAAGTGATCTACCTGCCTCGGCCTCCCAAAGTGCTGGGATTACAGACGTGAGCCACTGGCACCCAGCCAGGATTTTATCTTTAAGAACAAGCAGGAATTTTCCAGATCAAATAATCTATTAGCCTCCAAACTTTGTTTATCTACAGTGAATCCCACATTTTTTGAACAAAATATATACATGAAAAGTAGACACAAGAAGTGGATGTTGGGGTTAGGACTAGGGGGTAGGGAGGAATTTCCCACCCTCAGTAGCAGACCTAAGATGCCTCACTGAAACCTTAGGGTTTCCTGGAACACAGTCTGAGAACTGCTCTGTCAACTTTAAAAAGCTTGTTGCTATAAGTGAGAAGACTAAGGCCCAGAGCGGGGTAGAAATGTGTCCAAGGTCAACAGCCTCTCTTCATACTTATCTATGTTCACCACCACTCCTTCTGTGTTAGTCCCCTCTATGGCCCTTTAGTTCAATAAACCTCTATTTGGGGTCTATGGAGCTCCAGGTTCCATGGTAAGAAGTGAGGACACCAAGCTGGCTGAGACATGACTTATGGTGTTCAGAGCTTACAGCCCCACTGGGCAGGCAACAGACATGTTTATAAGTCAACAGAGCCTGAAGTGAAGCCAAGAGAAGTTTGGTCTGGGGTGGGGTGATCTGAGTTCTAATCTCGGCTTTGTCATTAGCTTGGCTGGATGTCCATTGAGAGACCCGATGCTTCTCTGGGCCTCAGCTTCCCCATCTGTAAAATGAGAGGCTCCTGCTTTGTAACATCGAAGACCCAACACGGCACATGTCAGTGAGGTTCCCTTGGGCAGACGCCAGCTGACTTCCAGTTGTCGGCACTCTAGCATCTGTCTTGAGTCTCAGCAAACAATTTAGAATTGGAAACCAGGCAGTGTGGAGGAATGCAAACTCATCTTAATGTTGGCCGGAGCCAAGTGCATTTAGGAAGGGAAATCTCCAGGCAAAAACGATAATATTTTGTATTCCCAAGCCAAGGAAAGAACGAAAGAAAATCACCATCAAATGTTTGGCATTGTCCAGGGCCCAGCTCTCTCTCTCCCTTTGCCTGCACCATGGAGACTTGGCTGGGCCCTCCTGCCCTGGCTGGGGCTTGTGGACACACCCAGATGTCAGAAAGACAGAGGCCTTGGTGGGGGTCCAGGAGATGTGGTCACCTTTCCACAGAAAGCACAGCCTAGCCCCAGAGCTGGACTGTGCTGCTGAAACCTCGATGAGGAGACTTAGGGCAAGTGGGCAGGAGGGCACCATGGCTGCCATCAGACCCCCTCTTAATTCAAAACTTGCGGACACCAGGCAGGGAGCACCAGCTCCTTTGAGGCATGACTGTGGCCTTGGAATGACAGAGGCTTCTCAGTCTCCCTGAGGTCTTCTAGGAATGGTCCCTGGGGGGACGGGGCTGGAGGGCAGAACGCTAAGGTCAAAGGCCACAGGATGAACTTCTGACTTTAGGACAGCTGGTTCCAGGACTCAGCAAAGGGGACATGGGAGTATAACAGCCCCTCCTGAGTGCTGAGACCACTGTGGTGAGAACTAGTTTGGACATCAGAAGACCTGGTTTCTCGACTGGCTATGTGACCTGAAACAAATACCTTCCCTCTCTGGACCTGTCTCCTCTTCTAGAAAATGAGGAAGTAGGGCCAGGTGGTCTAAAAACATTTCCAGTACTGAGGTTCTGAGACTGTGCGTTCCTCCTCCTCTGGACTTATTTCCAAATCCATCTCCCCTCAGAGGGGAGGAGCAGGCAGACTGGCACCGGGGGCACTCCCGTGGGCAGGCCAACGGCCAGTGCCTCCGCAAGTATCTATCAGATTGGCTTTTGGGACTGAGGTCATTCCCTCCTTCCCCTTTAGCACTTGGGTCCAAACAAGTGTCCCTCAGCCTCAAGCCCCCCATGAAAGTGAGCTGTAACCCCTCTCCCCACGGCTTAGCACCCAGCCGGGCCTGCCCTGCTGCAACAGTTGCAGGCTGCCACTGGGGCCGGCCTGGTGATGCCAAGCCAGTTCTTACCACCCTGATACCCTCCTGTGCTCTAGAGAAAACTTAACCAAACTTGGGTCTTTCCAGGAGAGGGATGCATCCCTCCTCTTTACTCTTGCAAAAGACCCCCCTGTTTTCTAGCTTCTCTGATCAACTCGTCAGCATCTTACTTCTCTACCACCCCTGGGTGGACTGCTTGTCTCTCTGCTAACTGGGCCTTATCCCCCTGCCTTTTTTCTGAAGGAAGCGCTATGGAGTCTCTCCTATTCCTTATTCCTCCAACTATAATATCACCGCCAGCCACTGGCCTTCCTCATCTCTGGATGTGTCTCTTGGCTTCCCCAGCCTTTGTGCAGGTCAGAACGCAGCTCACTGGAGAAGACGGGGAGGAATAATGGGAGGAAGAAATTGTGTCTTCTGATGGAGACTAGAGAAAGGGGAGGGGTTCAAGGGATGGAGGGTGCTGTCCATTTGAAGGCTGGATAGAGAGACTGGCCACAGAAGGGAAAGGAGAAGGATTTCAGCAGCACGGGGGGCTTCTGTGGAAAAGCATCATCTGTCCCCATGGTATGAGCACACCCCTCATTTCTTAGCGGAATCTCTAGGGGAGATTATCTCATTTGGGAAACAGCACATCCCCAGTCCACACCCACTGCTGCTTCCGGCAGGGAGCGGCTCTGAGCACGCCAGTGGTTTGAGGCAAGGCCTGTGTCATGGAGCTGCAGCCACAGTGTCCACCTTCCCCGGGAGGAGGAGCCCTAGATAGGGATGTGCTCACATGCCCTCTCGAATGTTAAGCATGTGAAAAAGAACACACCAGGAAGCAGAGAGCTCTCTCATGTGTGTCATGAGGGGCTGGGAGCCATCACTAGGTGATTTCCAGGGTCTGTTTCAGCTGAGAGTCTTGAAGATTCAGCTGGCCTAGATGTGGATGCTCAGAAAGAGTGAAGCAGGTGCTGCCTGCCGCCAGGGGTGAGCTTATCAGATGAACTTGATATTCATCCAAGAAGGGCCTAAGTAGAGGGATGCAGGGCAGCCTGCCATTCACCCACTGTCCTCTGTCAATTCCACCTCCCCTTTCAGCCAGGCCCTGGCACATCCTCATCACACACACTGGGTGCCTGCAACCTTGGAGCACCCTGACCCTGGCCTGCCTCCCTCTCTTCTACTTCAGTCTTGTCATCTCATCAAAAGCCTTGCCTGTTATCTGTCCCATCCCCTCAATGTCCTGTTCTATGGTAGATAAACTAATGCTTGTTAACAAGTGACTTATCACAACAGCCTCCCCTCAGCCATCAAAAGCATTTGCAGCTCTATATGAGGAAGAATTCTCCAAATCAGAAAAAAAAAATCAATCTTGGGCTGGGCAGCCTGTGGAGGAGTGAGGGTCCCTTCCCTGGGGTTGCAGAGGAGAACAAATGTCGGCTAGGGCAGGTGGCATGTAGGCTGAAACAGAGACTCACAGAAGCATCCGGAGACAGGGAGACAGAGAACGAGCAAGGGCTGGTGAGAGCCTCGGCCGTCCTTTGTATCTTTTTCTGAGAACTCAGGAGTTTGCCAATGGGCTGGTTAAGCAGATGTCAAGCTCAAGGAAAACAGGCCTAAAACTTTAAAGCAGCAAACAGCACATTGAGATTGACTGTAATTAACATTGTTTTTCCTCCGAGCCCTGGACAGCCATCTCATGCCTTCAGAGAATACATGGATCATCTTCTTCAAGAACAAGGGTCATGGCTGGGTGCGGTGGCTCACACCTATAATCCTAGCACTTTGGGAGGCAGATTGCCTGAGCTCAGGAGTTCGAGACCAGCCTGGGCAACATGGTGAAGCCCCGTCTCTACTAAAATACAAAAAATTAGCTGGGCCTAGTGGCAGCCATCTGTAATCCCACCTACTCGGGAGGCTGAGGTAGGAGAATTGCTTGAACCCAGGAGGCAGAGGTTGCAGTAAGCCAAGATCGCACCACTGCACTCCAACCCGGGTGACATATGGGGACCCCATCTCCGTAAAAAACAAAAACAAGGGTCACAGTTTTATGAAAACTAGTGTATTTTTCCATCTTACATCATTTATCATTTTCTCTGTGTAGGAAAACTGATCAAAATGGACCTCCTCTTCTTTTTTTTTGAGACAGAGTCTTGCTCTGTCTGAGCGAGTGTGTGGGGCCTTGGCCTCAACATGGCCCGAGCTCCTGAGGACCCCATATTTCACCCCACCCAGCCCAGGCCTGCCCTTTGAGCCCCACAATCAATTTCCTGGCTGCTTATAGGACATTTCACTTGGATGTCTCATAGCATCTCACATTTCACATGCTGAAAAAGGAACCCAGGTTTTCGCTTCTTAAATGGTTTTGTCCCCGTTGCAGGAAATGGCATTACCACCCACCAGATGGCTCAAGCCAGAAGCTTGGAAGTCATTCCTTACGATTTTCCTTCACTTCCCATCAGCAAATCCTGCAAGTTCTAGCCCTCCATTCCTCTCCAATGTGCCCACTCCTCTCTGTCTCTTCTGCCATACTTGGACTAAGCCATCCTCTTCATTTTGTATTTGGACTTGCACTAGAATTTTCCAACTGGTCCCTCTTTCCAATTTTGCTCAGCTTCAAGCTATGCTCTTTGCAGCAGCCACAGTGATCTTTCAACAGTGTGAACTAGATCCTGGCTCTGCTTAAAGCCCCCGAGAGTCCCTCCATTGCATTTAGAATAGATTCTAGACCCTTCCCAGGGCCCACCAGGCCCTGCGGATTTGCTTTCTCACTTACTACCTTCCAGCTTCACCGTCTTCCTCTCTGTTCCTCAGATACACCAAGCTGTTTCCCACTTTGAGATCTTTGCATTTGCAGTCCCCTTTTTCTGGAACATTCTTCCCCAAGAACTTTGCTCAGCTGGCTCCTTCTCAACCTCCAGTTTTAACGCCATGGCCTCTGAGAAAGGAGAATCCATTGCTATGGAGAATCTGTTCTTCTCCCTCACAACATCTTCTTTATGTATTTTACAATTAAAAATAATTACAGGTGGTTATAAGAGCTGTTTGCCTACTTGGACACTGTCTCCTCTCCCACTGGAGTTTAAGTTCCACAAAGGAAGGGACTAATGTGTGCTGGAGTCTGCATACAAGAGCTGATTGTGTGCACTCTTCCCATTCAGTGATGTCATGTTGGCAGCTTGAAAACGACCATGGTCGGAGGATTTACATCATGGTAATTGGCAAATACTACAAATAAGAATGATAGGAATTCTTTCTATCCCATCCCAAGAGCCAGAATCAGTGTGTCTGTCTCCCCACTTTATCCTTAGCATCTAGAACAATGCCTAGCTCACAATAGGTGATCTATATACATTTGTTAAATGAGACGGAAAAAATGAATAGAAGTATTCAGGCTTCTAAGACACTAACCTGCCAATAAGGGGTTAAAGGGGAAAGTGATAGAGCTTCAGGGAGGGAAGGAACTTAGAGTACTGGATTTGGCTTCAGAAATCCTGGTTCTATTGCCAGTATGGTTTCTAAATTGCTTTGCGACTTTGGACCAGTTTCTTACTTCACATGGCCCTCAGTTGCCTTATCTGTGAAAGGCACACACAGGACTCGATGCTTTCAGTCCCTGCGTAGGATTTTTAAAAGCCTATTTATGTACACCTTTATCACTTTCTTTACCCGCCCCCCCACCCCCTTCCTGAGGTCACTTTACTACACAACTGCAGAGGATGCTGTTTACACTGTAGTTGATGTAAATCATGTAGTGCACAGCCGGTACAGCTGTACGTGGCGGCCCTGCCCACACTGATTCTGGCTTCAGGCCATTTCAACTGGAGCTGAATTGGACAGTGAGTCCCTCCCTTTCCTGGCATACTAACCATCTCAAAGAGCTCAGACAGTTTGGTTTTGGTTTTCCAACTCCTAAGCTTGTCTCCTGCTTGTCATGGGTGTGTGGATCAAGAGCCCTGTGCATGTGGGATGAGCCCCAGCCCAGAGAGTGTTTGAGCAAAATAAGAGCAAGACAAGGCTCAGGATATGCAATTTGTGGCAGGGCTTTCCCTCAGACGAGAGGAAGTAGGGTGAAGAGGACTCAGAGAACTACTGGGCCAGTCTGCCCTGCTCTTTGAATGCAAACTAAAAAAAGGAATTGTGGGGGCCCTTCCCTTCTAAGCCTGCAGGGCCCGCCCTCCAGTGGATATACCCACACCCATCTGAAAAGTTCTCTGGCTGCATGGAATTTAACATAGATCCACCAGATGCCATTGTCTAGGCTTGGTGGGGATGGCGGACTTTGGGGAGTGGAAGTGTTTTTGTTCTCTGAGGGTTATGCAGAGGTCTTTTTGGTTTTCAGTACAGGCCAATTTTTCATGGTTGCAAAACCATCTCAAATGTCTCCTGCTACTTTTAGGTCCTTAAAGGAGTCAAGGGCTCATGACTCCATCTGCCTTTGCTAGAAAATGAAGGACTACCATGCAAAGTGGTGAGCCCCCATCACTGGAGGGATGCAAGCCTAGGGTGGCCATTTGTTTGGGATGTTCAGGCTCTGTTAAGGGCCCTCCCAGGCAGACCCTTGGTGCTGAGGCCTCTCAGGGAACCCCTGAGGCCCAGGACCCTTCATGAACCTGTGGATGAGGAAGGGCCAACCCCGCACTGAGTGTACCCATTGTTTGGAAATAGAGTCCCTGTTGTCAACTTCTTTCTCCTGTTACATCTGGGTTTACAATCAGGATTGAGGTTCTGGCTCAGGAAATGTTCATGGCAGCATGGAAGCATAGCCCCTAAAGGGCTTTTAGAAACATGAAGGCCAAACATTTATTTTAGAAGAGATCGAATGGAAGTCTTGAGAGGTTTGGATTCTGGCTCTCTTGTTTAGCAGCAGATGTATGACCTTGGGCAAGACACTTGACCTCTCAGAATTGCAGTTTCTGGAGTCAGACTGCCTGGCTTCAAACGCCAGGCTGTGACTTTATCATCCGGGTGATCTTGGCTAAGTTACTTAACTTCTATGTTAGCTAGTATTACTGTTGCCATTGAGTGTCGAGACCAGTGTTGAAACCTTATGTCAGTGGAACAGGCTCCTAATATGGACTTTGTTAGGCTCAGACTCAGTCTCTCCACCTGTGCAATGGGTTTCATGTCATCTCCCAAGCCACCAGGACAGATTCTGGTTTGGTGGTTCCCAGGGATTGGACTGTAATCTGGGGTCTATGTTCAGCTCCCACCATCTTTTCTGGGCACTCCCAGCTCCTTCTCGGGTGCTAAACAACATGGCCACATTCTGTGGCATATAGATGATGTCTGAATCACTACCTTTTTGTGGGAAATGAGGCATTTAAAATTTCTGCTGCATGCCCCCCGCCCCCTTGTTTCCTAGGAAGTCCCATTATATAACTAGGTTTTCACTGTGTAAAAACAAGGCCATTCCCCTGTCTCCTTGTGTCATCTCAGAGTCATAGTAAATAGTGATGAGTAGCATGGGGCCAGCTGGGCTGACCTGGACTGCCTGCTGTGAGCCAATTTACTCCTTTCTAAGGTTCCCCTCCCTTCCAGAGCCCTTCCTCCCTTCAGCAGCCTTCCTTGCTCTGCCCATTTGTAAGCGATGCTCAATGGCCACCAACCTCTTCTTGTCTGGAAAGAAAGCCTTTGATAACAAGTGGACAGGGAAAAGTCAGGACTGAATGTATACCTACCTAGTAGCCTGGGGTCGTAAGAAGGAGGACTGGCTTATCTAAAAGGAGTGATTGATTAGTAAATGGGATTTCTAGCAACTGTGACAGGCTGGTGGGGAGATTTTAACTGATTGATTGATTCATTCTTGAACTATTTATCACTTGTGTACTCTGCCCAAGCACTGTTCTGGGCCCTGGGATGCATAAGTAAACTCAAAAGACAAAAATCTTTGCTCTCAGGATTACATTCCATCGGAGCAGGCAATATACAACATGAATAAATAAAACAGGTAATAATGTGAGATAATATTAAAAGCCTCAGAGAGACTAAAGCAGGGAAGGGGGATAGGAGGGGAGTTTATGCATGTGAATGCACGCAGGGGGGTTGAATTTTAGGTAGGAGCCCGAGGCAAGGCCTCAATGGGAGAAGCATATTGGAGTAAACGCCTGCAGGAAGTGAGAGAGGTTCTTGGGGAAGAGCATTCGAAGCAGAAGAAACAGCAAGTGCAAAGTCCAAGGTGCCTGATGTGTTTGAAGAACAGCCCGGAGGCCCCAGGGGTGGAGCGGAGTGAGCCAGTGGGGAAGGCACAGAGGATGAAGTCAGAAATGCAGGGGAGACAGATCACACGGGACCTCTTACTCAGAGTAAGCGGGGAGCCCTGGAGGGTTTGGAGCGGAGCAGGGACATGACATGATGTGACCTACATTCTGGTGGCAGTCCTCTGGCTGCTGGGTGGGAAAGCCTCAAGGTACAAGGGCAGATGCAAGGAGGCCAGTGAGGGGGCTGTGGCCACAGGCCATGGGAGCTTTTCTGTCCCCTGACCCCTCATGTAACCTGCCTTCTGGTCTTCCTCTTTTGGGCTGAGCAGAGTGGGGAAGATAGATGGGAGATCAGAGCCTTCACACAAAGGTGATGTGGGGCCAGCCTGGGTGGGGGGGTGGGGGTGAGGGGCTGGGTTTCAGATGGGCTAGAATGCAGACAGATCTACGCTGAAAAGAGAGGACATTACGTAGCCCAGAAATATGTACAATTATTATTATGTGTTTATTAAAAATTTTTTAAAAGAGAGTTAAGAGTGGTGATACTCTCGGTGGCAACTGGGACATGTTCAGGACGATGGTAGGGCCTGCTGGCAAGCCTGCCGGTGCCTTTGCCCCTGGCTGGCTTCACCATCAGCAGCAAGCACATTCCACAGCTGATGTTTGGCTTGTGGTCTGGCCTGGCCCTCTGGTTGGTTTCTTCTGTTCTAAAAGGCTTTTAAAGTCAGAATTTGAATTCTCTTTAAGTTTGGGGCATGAGTCACTGCTTCTGGGCCTGAAAAGGGGTGGAGGGATAGAGGCTGTGTGCCGTGGGGCACTCCCTCTCACTCAGGCCTGCACCACTGAGGCACGTCTGTGTGAAAGCTCCCAGTCAAACCACTCCAAGTCCGACTACTCACTTGCACGCTCCCAAGCAACATTCTCCACTGCCTGAGGGCCACCTCCACCTGCCCACGAGCACTGCAAAGTCAACGTTCAGGCCTGACTCAACTTCCCCTGTCAAACCTCTCATCCTCTCATGCCTCTCTTCAGGTTGGTGACACCGTCCTTGGTCTCCCAGACACCTTTCCTTCTCTGGTGACCAGGCCCTGTTAAATTCTATCCCCCTGGGTTCACTCCTTTTGCATCTCACCACCTCATTTCACTCTGGTGTCCCCTTGCTGGGTCGCTGCAGTAGCCATCTTATCATTCTACCTGCTCCCCATCGTAGCCCTGCTGTATCCAGCCTCCCCCTCCCACCTGAGGAAGTTCCTCCAAGCACAGATAGAACATGTCACTGCTCTCCCTCAAAAACCTTCCATGGCTCCCATCTGCTAAATCCAAATGCCTTAGTTGGCTTTCGGTTTCCTCTCAGAGGCCTCAGCCCACTGTTCTGTTCTTGCCATTCCTCACAGCACACACTCCGGCATCCTGCCCACCAAACCTCAGGCAGTTTACCCAGGTGAACTCTCTCCCTAACCCTCTTGCTGCCAGACCCAGTCCTTCTTGCATTTACAAATAATCTCTCTCCCACCTCTCAAATCCCAGAGTCCTTTATCTGTAGCTGGCTTACAGTCATCACTTCCTCCCTTGCATTGTAGTTATTTATCCAAAAATCTCTCTCCTGCTAAACCACAAGCTCCTTGAAAGGCAGGAGTTATCTCTTCCATCTTTTATCCCCTACAGCATCTCCCAGGGCCTGATTCACAAAGGCTATTGTGCTATTACCTCCTGGAGTGCATGTGCAAAGAAATTGAAGACATCTACCCTGCCCTTAAATAGCTTTCCATTTACCTGGACAGAGAGTTCTTTGGTTCATTCAACACATCTTAACTGAGCACCTGCTATGTCTGGCACTGTGCGAGACCCGGGGATACAGTGGCTAATTACAGATATGGTCCCTGTTCTCCTGGTGCTCCGTTTTCAGTAGGGGAGATGTCCAGGCAACTGGAATACTGTATGGCGGGGGAAGTACAGGACACCTTGGAATCACACAAGTGGGGCCCCACTTGACTGATTGAGGAGGTCAGGGGAGGTTTTCAGGAGGAAGTGGCAAGCAGAGACCTGAAGAATAAGTTGGGGGCAGCCAGGAGAAATGAGGCAGAGGGTAGAATCAGACATAGGCAACAACAGGAGTGAAGGCCAGGGACAGCTCAGTGTGTTTAAGAAACTAAGAAGCTCAGTCTCATTGGGGCTGCTGTTGGCGTGTGCAGGTGCCCAAATGTATGGCTCTGTTAGAGGTGAGTCCTGAATGCAGGCCAGGGCTGGCCATTCCTACCTGGTCTGGTTGGCTCTGTCAAAGAGTCTGGACTCAACCCACTGGTAGTAGAGAGCTACTGAGGATTTAAGGAGGAAAGTAAGACAACTCTGTTTGTTTTTGAGCCTCACTTTGACGGCTGTGGAGAAAGCTCTGGATGAATGGGGGCAAGAGGGACAATGAAACCTGAGCTGGGGACCTCAGGGAGGTCCTAGGTGTCCCCCTGCTTATCCCACCCCGCAGGCCGGCCTCCTCCTTCTTGTTGATGGAGTATTCCTTCCTCACCCAGCTGGGCTTGGCGTTGTCGGTGTCCCATCCTGAGTCAGGTGCTTCCTTCACCTGAACCCTCACTTCAACTTCAGCAGAGCCCAAGATCACAGGGTCGGAATGACCCTAATGGACTTCGACTAACCCCTGCCAACACCTCTGAGAAACTCAGAGAACCCCCCGCCCCAGTGCTGGTGCATCTGTCTGTGGACAGCTCTGACTGGCATCCTCAGCCAAATCAATTTATCTATAGCTCCTCTTTGGTTTTTCTGGTCTCCCCCTTGGGGCCACACAGGGATCAAGTAGCTTATGCCTTGTAGGGGACACAGAGAGTATCACCAATGAATCACTCCACACCTACCAGCTCCAATCTGCAAAGTCCACCTTGCACTCAGCTTCTCAAACTCTCAAGCTGCGTCTCCAGCCCAACCCAGCTGTGAATCCTGTGGCACTGCAGGCTGGGCAGTTCCAGAAGGACTGAGAGTCAGGAGAACTGGTTAAATCTTGGCTTTACCACTGGTGTTGTGTGGCCCTAGGCAAGTCATTTTCCTTCCCTGGAGAGTGTTTGTTTTTTTTTTTGCTTGACTGGGGCTGGGTTTACATTATACCAGTGATCCTCCATCTCGGATGCCCATTAGAATTATTGGACAGCTTCAAAAAATGTCCCTGCTGGGCCCCAATGTGGAGAATGATGATGTGTTCTGGGGTGGAGTCTGCACGACAGCTTTCTTCTACATCATCGTTCTCACCCTCACCCAGGATGGAGGACCACTGGATCTGCTGGTCCCTGCCTTCCCTCCTAGTGCTGACCCTCTGCAATTCCATGCCAGAATGAGATGCGAAGCCCATGTGGGTGGGTGAACAGGAGTCACCCCTTATTTAGAAGTGCTGACCCTGGAGGACTATGCCAATACAAATACTTGGGGCTGCAAAAAGCCCAGGAATTTTAAGTCCCAGCTTCTCAAGTCTGCCAAGGTGGAAGCTCCAGAGCCCAATGTTGAAGATGCAGAGATCCCCTAAAAAGGTTCCCAAAGCAGTCTCGAGGCAATAACTGGAGACAGAAGTATCTTAATTCCATGGCTTAAAAATGACCTCACAGCTCTGGCGTGTGCCTTTAGAACTGCTCCACAGACACCCCTGCCCTCCGTGTACATCAGTGTTTGGAATGAGCCCTGCAGTCTGTGGGATCTGTGGGGTGCCTTCTCCATGTTTCTTGAGGCAGAGACCGCGCTTTATCTAATTTGGAATTCCCAGAACTTGGAGGTGCCTGGGGCTTAGTGGGTGCTCAGCACATGCTGGTGAAATGGACAGGCCACTTGGTTTTTTTCATCTGTAAAGTGGGATCATGGTGTCTTCCTTGCCAAACAACAGGCCCACGGGGAGAGCCATGTGAGCAGGGCCGGTTTGATGAGCGCTTGGCCTGTACAGTGAATGAGGGCTTCACGTTCAGAAAGGCCCTGCACTTGGTGAATGCCCCGCTGTGGCCATCTAGAAATTCTTAGTAATTTTAAAACAAGGGGTCTCACGTTTTCATTTTGCACTGGGTCCTTCAGATTAAGTAACTGGTCCTGCATGTGTCATATGTGGTTTGAATAAACTCAGAGAACCCTGTCTACAAACTATTGATGGGACTTTATTATGGCCACCAATCTCTGGACGCAGGGGCTATGAGTGCCAGGGAGAGAGCAATTCTAGGAGATGGAGAGGGAATGGAGACTGCTTTGTACCCTTCTGCCTGGAGGAGGTGGGGCAAGGGCTTCAGTTTCTCCATCCATCTAATGGACACACCTGTCTCAGCAGGAACTCTGGCCTCACCTGGCCTGGCCTGACCGACAGAAGGAATATTGGGAGTGCTCTTTGCAGACTCTCTAGAGCTACGCCCACTTGCCCATTTCACAATTTTTCCATGGCCTTCCTGAGGCCCAGTCCTCTGATCTTCAGGGAAGAAACGGGCCCTGAAAATCCACAGGGTCAGGATTTCTGGTTGTCTGGCCCAGCTGAGTGATGCTGCTGGGGGAAGAAAGCTGTCAGCCCCAGCTGCGCAGGCAGGAACCCCTTCTCTGTGTCATCCTGTTTGGAAGCCCGGAGTGCATTGCTATAGCAACTTGCCTAATTCACCCCACATGCCACGTGGAAAAACCTCTGCCCGCTTTAGAGCTGCATCACCCAAGCCACAAGCTGGGTTCTTCTATGTTATAGAACGAGGCTGCCCATCGCAACAAGGGCTGGGGTAGGGGGTATCTGACCAGTGATGGGGCAGGGGGCTAAGTGGTTGGACTACACCAGGTAGGTCTTCCTTCCTATTTCATCTGCTGGCTGGCCCTGGTGCCTGACATCCCACCATTAGCCCTTTATTCCTTGGGCTCAAGGCACAGCCAGTTGAAATGGAAATCCCTTTGGGTAGAACACATCATGTTGTCATCACTTATTAGTGCGGTTCAGCATGAGTTAACTCATTAGGCCTGATGCTCAGAGCAGGTTCTGATTAGCGGACTGGGAGCAGGCGGGGCAGACAGGAGAAGATCGCCAAACCTTGACCCTGAGAATGGGCTGGAATGACAGCCCCTGGGAAGTCAGTGTTCCAGAGCATTGGGCACCTGGGGGCAGGTGGCAGAGCCTGGTGGGCCCTGAGCTGGGTGGGGAGAGGGGAGAGGGAGAGACGTTCTCACATAATAAAGCATCATAGGAGGACCACTTCTACCGAGTCAGCATCTTGTTGGAGGAGTCACTGTCTAGCTGGGCCTAGAAGCTGGTGCCCCTGTGGGGGTAGCTCTTTGCATACTGATCTCAATTCCCCAACAATTCCCCAATTCCTCCATTCCTCAGCTGTTGAAGACACCTCCTTTAACAAGGACAACTTACTGTCTTTCTGTGCCCTCAAGTTCTATTTCCTGAAGAGAGTATGGTGCATGGATTAAAAGCAGTGGCCCTTGTAATCCCAGCACTTTGGGAGGCCAAAGCAGGCAGATCACCTGAGGTTGGGAGTTCAAGACCAGCCTGGTCAACATGGCGAAAACCCATCTCTCCTAAAAATACAAAAATTAGCTGGGTATGGTAGCACAGGCCTGTAATCCCAGCTACTAAGGAAGCTGAGGCAGAAGAATCACTTGAACCTGGGAGGTGGAGGTTGCAATGAGCCGAGATCATGCCACTGCACTCCAGCCTGGGCGACAGAGCAAGACTGTCTCAAAAAAAAAAGGCAGTGGCCTGGGGGTCAGACAGATCCCAACAATGCCTCTTACTCTATCGACATGACCTTGGATGAGCCATTTAACTTCCTATGTGTAACCTGGAAATGGCAGAATTGTAGTAGTGACTTTGTGCAACTGTAGCAAGGCCTTATTGAGATGTGAGAAAGTGCTTGACACAGTGCCTGACATCAATCAAATATTAAATGATGGGAAGAGTAATAATGCTTCTGTTAGCTGAGGGCTTATTGGGTGCCAGACACTGTTCTCAGCACTTGACACAAATGAATTACATATGGACCATTTAACCTGATTGTTGTCCTATGAAGTTGTTATTTTGCCCATTTTACAGTTGAGAAAACTGAGGCCTGGGGGCTTATCCCAGAGTCACCCAGGTAGAAAGGATTTGCATCCGGGCAGTCTAGGTCCTAAGCCCATGCACGTGCCGATTATTTCTGCTGCTTGGTGAGTGCTTCAGTGAAGGAGGAAGTGAGAGACAGCAGCGAGGGGGTTTGGCCTCACTGACTTTTTCCTCCAGGTGGGATTTCACACGTCGTGTGACTCAGATCTGAAGTATATAGTATGAAAACTCTCCATGGAATTTTTTTGCAGCTCACTTATTTTAGATTTACAAGATGACCGGCACCAGTCTCCTCCTCTCCTTCTCCTGTCAGTGGTAACAAACTTAATGGGCATTTGACAAAGAATTCACACAGTTAGGATCTGCATGATGGGGTTGTGGAGGGTCGCCCTTGGACCACAGCTCCTATAGAAAGCACTCCATGCTGAAGATGTGTGGGTGTCTTTGGAGCTCACAGCTGCTTAGGGAAAAGTTCCAAATGGCTATGAATCCTTGGTGGTACCCTACATACAGTTGGTGGGGAGTGGGTGGGCCTGGAAGGGGACTTCAGTGATGAGGATCAGCAGAGATACCATTTTTGAACCATATTAGAGGATTTTTAAGGCTCATTTTGTAGCTGACCTTCCCTGAGTCAGCCAGAGCCCATCACTGCCTGGGGAGGGTTATGATGGATCCTAGAACAATGTTCAACTTTGACTGCCAAAGTAAGCTCTGGAAGCCCATGGTGAGACAATAACACCCAAAGTCAGGCATTGTGGAGAAGAAACAGGGGCTTTTAAAATTCCCCAAATTCCCTTCTACATAGCAAGAGCAAAGCCAGCTCAGCTTAGAACATATTTTTATCCTAAGTGATAGGAGCTGGGGGTGTTGGTGGAAGGGAGGGAGAATGGAAGGGAAGGTCCCTGCTGTTAAAGAAGGAAGAGCTCCCCACTACAGGAGGGTGGAAAAAGAGGTTCAGAGGGGGCAAGGTTGAGAGGTAAGATACTGTCTGAGTTCTTCCAGGGCTCACAGCCCTGTGTGGATGGGCTGGGAATGGTGGGAAGAGCATGGAGATAGACATCCCCTCTCTGGGGGTCCACTGTGGGGTAGAGATGGGGGCATGGTGAGTAAGCAGAAAAAGAGTGAGACTCCAGGGTCTGCTTGTGATATGGAAAGATCCAGAAGCTCCTCAGCTAATGGCAGCTGAGGGGCTTGGCTGTCCAAGTGGGCAATGGGGTGGCAAAGTGACAAACTTTCCCTTCTTCCCTGCTCTCCACTGGGAAGGAGAGGCTGGGAGCAAGTCTTGGACCTCTGGAGCCTTTGTACACCTGTGGTGTCTAGCGCTGTGCTTTTCCGCAGGTTGCTTTCTGTTGGATAGGACCCCCACCCACAAGGGCCATGTTGCATGGTATGGGCCTTCTCCTTTTCCACACCACAATACACCCACATCAAGAGCATACTGACTTCAAGACAGCCCCGATGGTAAACAAACAAACAAAACAACAACCCTGAGTTCTTATTATGATCAAGAGTTTGGGCCAGGGCTTTGCGGGAGGGACTAGGAAAGTCTTCACTCATTTGGGGCCCTGGCATGTATGTCTCCTCTGATTCTTCAATGTACTTCCTCTAAACTTCTCTTGAGAACTTGAGTTTGAAAGTTATATCTCTGTGTCCTTAGATCCTGAATAGTCAATATCTTGAGTACTACTGCTGCTGCTGATGATGTTGGAGAAGACAACCTCCTTGAGTGCTTAATACATGCCTGGCACTTTCTAAGCATTAATCTTTGTGATAACTCTAAGTTCTATTATTACCCCCACTTTATAGGTGAGTAAACTGAGGCACAGAGCCATGGAGTAACTTGCCAAGGGCACAGATCCCTAACCGGCAGGGGCTAGGCCAATCCCAGGCAGTGAAACTCCAGGGCCTCCACCCTTATACTGTGTCTGATCTCACTTTGTGTCTTTATGGGGCCTGGCAGATAACAGGTGCTCAGCAAAGATTACGCTTCTAAGAATCATCACCCTTCCTACAGATAGGTTATGACTGTAAAGCTCTGGTCAATGGATCTCCTCTCGCTTTGGACTTGATTACTTTTTTTTTAGGCTCTCCTGATAGTTTTGTCTACCCCATCACGCTGTCCAGCCTGCAGCTGGAGCTCTGGGAGAGTAGATGCTCTGAGGTCTCACCCTCAACTTGGCCTCTGACAGGTTCCCTGCCCAGCCAAACTGCCATCACCAGTAGACAAGCTTCCTGGTAATCCTCACATTGAATTCATGTGTTGCATGGATGAGGTATCAACATCAGTCCTGTCCTGGAGCCTGAGGAGTGAACCCTATGATCCCTGAGACCCTTCTAGTCTTCAAAGTCCACACTGACCAGAGTGGTTTTAAAATATTCATCATCTTCTTTAACTAGTCTCAGAAAATAATACTCCAAAATATGAACATTCCCACTTTAAGGCCCATGCACACTCTACACACTTTTTCAGGGCCAGTTCAAATGATATCTCCTCCTCCAGGAAGCCTTCCTTGCTTATCTGGCTGAAATTGAACTTCTCTTGTTTGAACACCCAGCCCTTGGTTTCCCCAAGCCATTCACTCCCTGGTGCCTCTGTTTAGCTTTCCCTGGCCTTGGCTTATTCTCAGTTATAGGCAGGACCCAGATTGCACACATGCTAGGGCCCCACCCCCAGCTCCTTGCAAGCAGATGTCATTGTTCCAACATTGATTGATATGTTTAACGAATCCCATATTTCAAGAATGCAACTGACCAGACATAACTCAGGAGTGGTTTTCGCCATATAAGTGGAGCTCTGAGTCACAAATCCTGTGTCTTCAGAGGTCCTTTAATGTCATTCTCTGCCCCCTCCTCCTTAGGTAGCAACAACATTAACAACCATTGATTAAAGCCTACTGTGCACCCAGCCCTGTGTTAAGGGCCTTTCTTACAGTGCCTTAGTGCATCCTGACAACTTTACAGGACACGGAATTTGTGTCTCCATTCTTCACATAAGGAAACCTGTTGGAAAGGTCGCATAACCAGTCCAAGACTGAACAGCTAGCAGGGTGCAGAGCCAGAAGTGGAAGCCAGGTCTGATTCCAAAGCCATTGCTCTTAGCTTCCTGAGGTCCAGGCTGTCCCTAGCCCCTAAGGCAGCCACTCCTTCCCAAGGTTCTGATGGAGCCACCTATCTGGAGTCACACAGGAGTGCGTCTCTTTTCTTGTGGCTGGATCTCCTAGTGATATGAGGACAGTTCCTGGAGAAGATTCTCCCCTCCTGTCTAAACACACCTAAATGGGCTTGGCCTCCTCCCGCAGCTGGCTTCTAGTTGCATATTGGCCTGGTGGCAGTTCTTCCCCTGCTCTCCCTTCCGAGCCCCCACAACTCAATGCATCAATGATTGTTTTAAACTGTGACTCTAGGATTCCACTAGCCAGAGGCCCTTTCAACCATGGGCCCTCTGAGAAGCTCCTCTGTAGGCCGACAGGAGGGTGGACTTGCTTCGCATGGTACCCAGGGACTGGGGCAAGCGGCTGTGGGATGGGGGTCTCCACCTGAGCTCCCTGAGGGCACCTCTCCCACTACCACCGCATCTGACCCCCACTACTGGCCCCAGCTCAGGCCTGGAGCCCACGCAGAAGGGGAGGCAAGGTTGAGCGCCCACACCCGGCCAATAACCGAGGCGCTGGCCCTTGCCGGAGCACTTGGCCGTCTTCCGCAGAACAGCATCACTGGCGGCCGCCCCGCGTGGAGGGTGGAGCCGGGGAGCCCGGTGTGGGACGGCCGGGGCCAGGGTACCCTAGGGCGGAGAGCTCAGGGCTGGCTTCCCGCTCCCAGCCGCGCGCCCCTCGGGCCGGAGGTTCCTGCCGCGCCCCGACACCTGGAGTGCATTAGGCGGCGGCGCGCGTCTAGGCGATGGCGGCTTTCCCCAGATTATTGAATAACTGCATAATTCCGAGCGCGGGTTGGGAGGCAATGCCGGGTCCCTACCCCGGGTGTCAGGTAACGTTTCGGGGGTCCTGCGCTGCGCGACTGTGTCCCGCCGCTGCTGGCCGGGCAGACGAGAGCTAGCCTCCACCTACCGGCCATCGCCCCGGGGCTTTGCTCTGTCTTTGGCCGGAGGCACTCTGGGCAGCCCTCACCCCCACCCTTCAGCCCTCCGGGGCCGCCGCGCCCGGCTCTCCAAACTTTGAGATGCTTCCCCGGAGCCAGGCAGGAGGGCAGCCGGGGCACACTCTCTTGGCGCTGATTCCCTTCCCCAGCCGGGGCCGTGCGCCCTCGGCGCTCCCGGGACACCCGAGTGCCCCTGGCAGCCGTGCGGGAACCCCGGCGTGGGTCTTGGAGGCACCTAAGGCGCCCATGAGGGCCACCAGATCTGGGCGCTTTTCAACTCAAGCCTCTTCAACTCTTCCCAAACACACCAAAGAGTCCCGGCTTTCAATAGCCTTCGCACCTCCCTCTTTTGCGAAACTTGACTGAACCGCTAGACTGGGGCCAGTCCCTGGGGAACCCACGTCCCCAAGAGCAGCCAAGGTCTGACCCTGGGAGGAGCGTCGCGTCCCGATCCTGGCCGCTGGATCCAAGCCCTGAGGGCCCAGGGAGGGACTCCGAGAGGCAAGGGGAGGCAGAGGGTGGGCACCTACCTGGCCACAGGCTGAGCGCCCAGGCCACCACCAGGCCCCTAGGCAGGTCCATGGCCCGCAGCACGGCGGTGGGGTCCGGTGTGCAGCGGCGGCGGGGGGCGGCAAGCCAGAGCGGCAGCCTCCTCGGCGCGGCGCCTGCAGCCTGCACTGCGCGGGGCGCCGGGCTCCCTGACAGCTGCGGCTCATTCAGAGGAAGTGGGAGGGCTCGAGCGGCGGGGAGGGGCGCCGGACACCACTCCGGCTCGGGCTCTGGGCCAGCCTCGGCCGCTCTGCCACCTGGGCAGGCGGCGCGCTGCCTCGACGCGCCTCTGCAGCGCTCCTTCTCCGCCAACCCCACGTCAGCCTCTGGAGAAAACTCCAGAGAACCGCTCCTGGGAACCCCCTCACCAGTGTAGCACCGCACCGCCTCAGTCAGATTCTGTTCAGGAAAAGTGGTTTTTATTCCCATTTCCCAGTGAAAAGAGATTCACAAAACTCAGAGGGTACCCAAGCTGGCTCAGGAACACCTGCTGGAACGCAGGTCTCCCTTGGCCAAGTGAGTGGATGTCCCTCAAAGGTCCATTCTAAGACATCCCCGTGTCTCCCTGCACCCTGCGGCTTGAATTGTAGAGGCTACAGTGTTTCTTCTGACCCTGGAATACATGCAGATTCGCCTCCACTGCCACTCCCCGAGCCTCCACACCTGAGGCATTCCAAAGCACCCAGGGACACCGTGCACCCCCTCTTAACCTAACGTGAAGCTCTTCTTTGTAACCCTGCCACCTTCTTTCCCTCTTCTAATCAGTGATAGTTAAATTCAATGCACATTTATCTCAAGAGCTTTAAATCCAGGCCCTGGACCTCCACCGCGCTTGTGGAGGCTGGCTTTTCCAGCAATGGAGGAAGCCGAGGCAGAGGGTAGGAAGGCCAGGATGCAGGGAAAGCCACAGCAGAGCGCCCTTCCCCCACTTTCTCAGGAAAGGCTTCCTTCACCCCCTCTTCCCGTCCCCACCAGGTCGGGTCCCAGACACATGCTGATATTCCCCAGCCTGCTCTCCCTCATTTCTCTTCATTGTGCTTAGTGGAGAAGCAAGGCATCAATTGGTGTGATCATTTAACTTTTCTCTCCTGTGGAGACTGAAAACATCATCAGGGTAGAAATCTCTGGTTCACAACGGAGTACTCAGCCCCTAACACCCAGGAACAAAGTAGGTGGGCGGGTGGATGGATGGGTGAGTACAGGTGGTGTTTGGGTGCACAAAGGATGAGTTTTCTATCCGGGAGGTATTGGAAGGGCTTCCCAGAGGAGGTGATGTTCAGTCAGGGCCCCTGAAGATGAGCTGGAGTTTGAGAAGACCCGGGTTCACATAAGTGAAGTGGGCTTGTGCTCGTCTCCCAACCTCACTATCTTTCGGTTGGCTATCTGGGTTTTACTTCAGTATCTTCACCTCACCCATTCAGCCACAGACTCGGGGAAGGTGATTCCGTCCCTGGTGTGTGTGTGTGTGTGTGTGTGTGTGTGTGTGTGTGTGTGTGTAAGGAGGCATGCGGTTCAGGCTGAAATGAATCAGTATGTTGCCCTTCCCAGCCCATCGTTTCAGAAAGGGCAATATGACAAAAGAAAAAGTTTTTTTGGGAAGCAAGCTTTCTTGCCTTTCTAAAAGAGCCCCTAGAACAAACAAACAAATGAACTAACTCTCTCTCCTCACCTCTCCCTCTCCTGCCTCCTCTCCCAGCCTGGGACAAGGAACTTTGTAGGCTCAGAAGTTGACAGGGTCAGGGTAGGGAAGGAGGATCTGGCCTTGAGATGAGGTGGACACTGGATGACAGAATGGAGGATCTTGTTGAACCCCTGAATGAAGCCACCCCTTAATCCCACTCCCCTTGGGACTTACCAGTTATATGACAGTGAGTCCCCTTCATTGAGTTGAGTTTAAGCCAGCTGAGTTGAATGTAGAACGCCCCTACAGCTAGGGAATGGGCTGCAGCCCACATTCCTGCCTTGCACAAATCCCCAGGTGCATCAGAACGACCTGGAGCACGTGCAAAGAATGCAAATTCCCCAAGGATCAGGGCATGCTGGTGGGTGGTCTGCAGCTTGTGCTGAGTCTGCATGCTGCTTGCTGAAGGGGCGCACTGTAGTGGCTGTCCTAGCTGCGCTGCTGCTTGTCTCGCTGGTAACAATTCTACCATTCATTCACCTTCACCGTCCTCACAGGTGCCTGGGGAATGGGGGTCCTGAGGATCACTCTGTGTGCTTTTGTGTAACAGGGGAGGGTGAGGGGAGAGGTATGCCCTCATTTGTTCTTTCAACAGATCCTGCAGAGTACCTACTGTGCCCCTGTGCTCTGCAGGACACACGGAAGGAGAACCCCACACTAGGGCAGCTGGTGATGGAGCTGAGGAGACAAGACATAACCATGTATTTATTTATTTAATCATAATCTGTTGTTTATTAATCTATTTAAAACCATTTATTATTTCATCACTATTAAACATTATTTAAATCACACCCAAGGCAGCAGCATATGAGTGACAAGTGCACAATCCAGACTCTAAGGCTGGAGAACTGCAGAGAATTTGGTGAAGGGCTTTATGAAAGCTGTGATTTCTGTTGAATAATAATAATAACTATTTACATGTACACAGTGTTTTAACTGATTTATTTATTCACATGCCATAAACTGTACCATAGAATCCAGTAGTTTTTAGTATATTCACAAGATTGTAAAATCATCCTCACTAATTTCACAATATCTTTATCATCCCAAAAAGAAGCCCTGTAACCATGAGCAGTCACTCCCCATTCCTTCCCACCAGTCCCTGGCAACCACAAATCTATTTTCTGTCTCTTTGGATTTGCCTATTCTGGACGTTGCATATAAATGAAATCATACAATACGTGACCTTTTGAGTCTGGCTTCTTTCCCTTAGCATGATGTTTCCAAGGTTCATCCATGTTGCAACATGTATCAGTATTTCATTCCTTTTTATTGCCAAGTAACATTCCATTGTATGGATCTACCCCCTTTTGTTTATCCATTCATCAGGCGAGGCTTATTTAGGTGTTTCCACTTTAGGTTATTGTGAATAATGTGGCTATGAGCACTTGTGCTGCCGGTCTTGCTGGTAACAGTTCTACCATCCATTAACATAGCATAATGTTAGCATAATGTTCATACAAGTTTGTGTATGAATGTATGTTTTCAGTTCTCTTGGGTATACACCTAGGAGTGGAATTGCTGGTCATATAGTAATTTTATGTTTAATCATTTGAGGAACTGCCAAACTGTTTTCCACAGTTGCTGCATCATTTTAGATTCCTACCAACAATGTACAAGTGCTATGTATAGTGTTTTACTATTTTTGAAATCCCTTTCATATCCATGATCTAATTTAATACTCATCTTGTACAAAATTGTATTTATTTTTTATAGTAAAGAGATGGTATAGTTGAAGATTCTTTCACTTGCAAGTGACAGAAATTCAACACAATCAAACTGAAGCAGAAAATAGAATGTAAAAGGTCATGTAACTAGGAAGTGCAAAGGTGTTCTGTCTGCAGGTATGGCTGGATCAAGGGTCTCAAATCAATGTTACTGCTCTCTCTCTGTCTTCTCTTAGTTTTGCTTCACTCCATTTTCCTTTCCTGCAGCAGAAGAGTTTCTCTGACTGTCTAGCAGTCCCAAGCTTACACTTCATAGATTCTGAAGGGAGAGAGACAGCCTTCCTTTAGTAGATCCAGCAGAAAAGTCTAGGGCTTTGGTTCATGCCCACCCCTGAACCAGTCCTAGTGTCTGGAGGATATGGTGCTATAATTAGCTCAGTTTGGGACACACACCCAGCCCCATGACTTGGGAAGAGAAAGGCGCCATGACTGACAGCCCCATCAAAACCACATATTACAGGAGAGGACTTTCCTAAAGGAACCAGAAAAGGTGGGATGGCAAAGTATACTGGACAGACAAATCCATGGTTACTAAAAAATCTAAGCTCAAAGTAGCAATAGATTCACCCAAGATTCCACATTATCTGCGAGGCGGAACTGAGATTGGAACCCAGCATTCTGAAAGCAGATTGAGTATTAATCCCAACATCCCAACTGGGTGGAGGGAGCGGGTATTTCAGGCCAAGACTGCATGAGCATGGTCAGCTCAGAGACAGGTCCTATTGGCAGCTTCTGTGGCTCCCAAGATTTCAGTCTGAGCATGCTCTTCTGGGAGGACCTTGGCTTCTCTAGGG
The DNA here is from genome assembly GCF_028858775.2 of Pan troglodytes. NCBI lineage: Eukaryota > Metazoa > Chordata > Mammalia > Primates > Hominidae > Pan > Pan troglodytes. The sequence continues at coordinate 60,436,969 of NC_072414.2, forward strand.
AGGGAGAAAGAGCAGTGGTCTGGAGCACTGATGACAGAGGCCTTGGCTCAGTTAGGACCAATGCATTCTTTTGTTTTTTTTTGAGATGGAGTCTTGCTCTGTCACCCAGGCTGGAGTGCAGTGGTGCAATCTCGGCTCACTGCAACCTCTGCCTCCTGGGTTCAAGTAATTCTCCTGCCTCAGCCCCCCAAGTAGCTGGGATTACAGGCGCCCGCCACCATGCCTGGCTGATTTGTGTGTGTGTATGTGTGTGTGTGTGTGTGTGTGTGTCTGTGTCTGTATCTTTTTTTTTTTTTTAAGTAGAGATAGGGTTTCACCATGTTGGCCAGGCTGGTCTCCAACTTCTGACCTCAAGTGATCCACCTGCCTTGGCCTCCCAAAATGCTGGGATTATAGGCAGGAGCCACCATGCCTGGCCACAATGCACTCTTCTTCCAGAAAAGTTATTGGGGTGCCCTGATCTGCACTCATTTCAGAGAGGTGCCTCTCTCTTTCTACTCTTTCTCTGAGTTTTTCACCACTTTGACCTTGGGTGATCAATTGTCCTGGTTTGCCTGGGACTAAGAGGTTTTCTAAATATAGGACTTCAGTGTCAACACTGGGGGACAATCTCTGACAAACTGGGATGAACTGGTCTCCCTGTGTCTATCTTGGGCCTTCTGTCTCACTTTCTCCAACTTTCTTTTCCAATACTCCCCACTCTCTCCCACTCTCTGGTTATTTCTCTCCACCCTTCTCTGTCCTGCTCCCAGGTACCTCCAATGCAGCCAGTCTCCATAATCAGCCTGGGGGCTCCACCTTGAGGCACTCCCTGGCTTCTAGGCTCCTTTCTGCCCTTGCGGTCCCCCTCATGGATCCCACCTCCTCTCTGTACTATCAGTTGGTTTGTGCTTAGGAAATGCAAACTTTTTTTCAAAGATAAGCGTAAGCAAGCTTACAGTTACTGAGAAGGCATATCTTCTGCCAAAAAGTGATATAATAAATCCCAAAGGGAAAAGGAAAAAAAAAAAGCAGTAAAAAAAAAAAAGCCACCAGATTGCCTTGTTATCTGCTGTTTGAATGATGCATGCCACCATTTTGGACCAATGACTTCTGTGATAGGAAGCGGCTGCATTTGTCATGCACAAGTGTGCTTAGAGGGTGTCCCTTGGTTTTTATTTGTCATGCCAGGTCTCATCCCCACCAACAAAGTGAAGCAGGTTAACTTTGAAGAAGTTTACACCAGTAGTGTATGTTTGTCCCGGCCACTTTCCACTTCAAAGTCTAATCCGAAATGTTAGAGCCAGGTGGATGCTGCCATTCTTCCTAATCCTGTGCCTGCGGGTCAGTGACTGGAATTTCTACAAGGATCAAGCCCTGTACACAACCTATACTGAATCTAGAAAGTTATTTTGTGATCTCCATTTCTCAAGCCACAAGTATGTACAGCATTTGCAGTAAAGATATCAAAGGGAAGGAGCATGGCCACAGCACAGACAGACACGCAGGATGGATAAGGAAACATCCCTTTGAAGAAAAAGTATGTCAAAGGGTATGAGAGAATAGAAATTGCTTTAAAAGTCTAGAGGTGTCAGTGGATGTTCCAGCTGAGAGGTCATTTCTGGTGGGGTTTAGCTGGGCTAAACCCTTGACATTGGACCGGACTGGAAGAGCCACATCAGAATTGAATGCCACTACAGCAATGTGAAGAATACCTTTAATTGAGAAGTTAATATGGACTAACTGCAAATCTTGCATCATTTCGTTTAGTCCTCAGCACCACCCAGGGGGTTTCCAGGACTTCCATCCTGGTCCTGGGCTGGGCTGAGATGTCTGAGAGAAGCCATGAAAATGAGGGTCTGGATGCAGTACACAGGGGTAAAGAGGACAGTCTTGGGAAGCAGTCATGACGTGAAACAAGACATGCAGCAGAGTGAGGAATTCCCACAGTGCACAGGGTTCACGGCCAAGGGTGCAACTTGGTAAGGGAGCAGGAGTTGAGCCATTCTATTAATGCATTTACCAGACACTCTCCTGGGGTTAGAGTGACAAACCAGAAGTGTTATTGCCTCTCCACAAGGCTCCTAATCTAGAAGAGGAGACAAACATGAACGGTAATAATCAAAACAACACCTCCCATTTATTGATCACTTATGGAGCTGGATGCTTTCCTCACATTTCCTTTAATCTTCATGACAGCCCTACAAAGTGGTGCAATTATATCTGCCTTTTACAGAGGAAGAACTTGAGGATCAGAGAGGTAAGGTTTCAGAACTTGTAAAAGGAAGACCCAGGATTTGAACCTGGTCTTGCCTGATTCCAGATCCCAAGCTCCTAACCACTTGGTTTCGTTGCTTTTTGGCACTGGATGGTAAATGGGACTGTGATAAGGGCTAAAATAGAAGTGTGAACAGAGAGCCAGAGAAGCACATAGGAGGGCCAGAGAAGGAGGTCACCTCAGAGGGGCCTTGGTAATAGGAGTTTTTCAGAGGTGACATGAACATTCTAAGTAGAGGAAATGCAAGCCTACCAGAGTCTGTGCAAAAGAGTCAGCATTTGAGCTGTTTCCAGGGAGTGAGGAATAGTCAGAGGTGGCAGAACTGTGAGAACAGTGTAAACCCAAGTTTCAGGTTCCTGTCCCTTTAAGGGTAAACTCCCTCTGGTGTATTTGGAGAAAGGGAGTTTGCCTCATGATTCCTGACTCCTGACTTCCTTGGAAGCCACTTCTTTGGTCTAAGTCTGGTCAACTATAAGTCTCTCCATTGGCAGAGGAGGCAATGTACACATTTGCCCCCTCTCTTTCAGTGGGCTTTCAGTGGGCATGACGGGAACACACACACACACACACACACACACGCATGCATGCATGCATACATACACATGCAGCAATAATAAACAATATTCTTCAGATCCAGCACAATCAAATCCATGTTAGAGAAACATTTCCTTAAGAAAACCTCAAATGTACAGATGACCCCGTATATTTTGAAGATACCATTTTCCATTATTTTTCAGAGCAGTGTTGGTTCTTTCTCCCACTTTCAGATGTTGCCTAAGGGTTATGAGCCATTGCAGCCAGCATTGTCTCAAATGCCAGGGACAGATCCCCTGGAGGACACTCTCTGGCTATAAATAAGGCTCTGATAAAGTTTTACATTTTAATCTTTTTCTTTACTTTGGGGATGATCAAATTTTTTGCGGGGTTGGGGGGAAGGAGTGATAAAAAGACAAGAGTTGAAAAATAATTTGGAGTCACATTGTGGGGGATTTTTAATGTCATAATGAGGAGTATGGTTTTCATTTGATAGGTAATGAGAAGCCTTTGGAGATTTTTGCAGGAAATGGGGGAGACTAGGGTAGGACTCTGTCCACGCCAGTCAGAAGGACAGAAGCCTGTGGCCTTTCTACCAGTTGAAGAAGTTTCTGTGAAGGAGGTGTCATTGCCTCATGGATCATTTTTCAGATGCCTCCTCACACTCCCCGAAGGCATCTTGTGCTTTCATAGGCATCACTTGAGCTCCCATAAAGATGACGTCTTTCCCCACCTTGGGCTCCACAGGTGCTATGTCCTCTGCTCACCCAAGCACCCTGCATCACCCCGCAGCCCTGCTGCTCATAGGATCAAACCTGTGCCCTGCCTGCCCTTCAAGGCCCTATTTAATGGGGGCTTACGCCTGCCTTCCTTATTTTCTTTCCTACGTCTCTCCAAAACAAACCACACACTCCTATCTGGGTAGTACCCAGCATCCCCCGAATATGAATAACAGGACCTATAACCATGACTGATGAAGTCCTGACCGTGGACCAGGCACTGTGCTGCATGCTTTACCTGACTTCATTCAATCCCTCAGCATACCGTGGGTCTTTTTATTCCCACTGAATGGATGGCATTGAGTCTCTGTCAACACTCCAATATATTCCCTTGGCATTCACCATTCCTGTGAAAGCCAGATCTTATGGCCTCCAACTATAAGCCCAAGGGTGTTCTCCAGCCCCTGGACCACCTCTCAGCAGACTGGGCATGGTGAGGCATTAATGGGAGCAGTCCTCAACCAGTGACCGATGGGAGCTGGTGGACAAGTACCCCAGCTCCCTCCCCTCCAAGGGACCACTCTGAGGTGTGTTCTCCAACAATCTCCAAAGAGTGCCCAGTGGGATTGCACCCCAGTCCCCAGAGTGGTAACCTGCTCACTGCTGCACCCTTAGCTTCCTTCCTTGTCTTATTTCTTCATTGCCTTGACAGTGCTCTCTGGGATCACTTCCTCCAAAAAACAACTTACACTTAAGCCCTTATATCAGAGTCTACTTCCAAGAAAGCCCAACCTATGGCAAACGGTTTAGAGAAGTGAAGCAACTTGCCCCAATTTTTGTAGCGAGAAAGTGGCAGTGTCAGGATTTGAACCCCAGAGTTGAGGGAGCAACACTGATAGTGCCTCCAAACCATGCTAATTATATTGCCTCCAGACTTGCCTACATCTGTCCAAGCAACTGGGATGTCTGGGAATGCCAGAAACTCTGCTGTTTGAGTTTCTGGCTCTGGGTACACTCCTTGAAAAAGAATATCCTCTTTGGGAAGTAGATTAACCTATTAAACTAATATCAACCACTCACCTGTAGTGTGAACTTATTTATCACATCCTTTTCTTCCCCAAGTTCCCTGAACAGAGGAGGAGTTTTAATAGGGAAGAGAAAGGATATGATTTTTTAGTGAGTGTGGGTCAGGAGCACCAGCTCTCGTGCAGCTCGAGGGTCCAGGAGGAGAAAGTAGACCTTCAGAAAGGCAGCTGAGGGAATGATAAAAATTAGCGTGTTCTGTTTCTCCATTTAGCTGAGAGCTGGTCCTAGCCTTCTGGGCTGGTGACCTCAGTCTGGAAGGGTGTGCAGGAATTTCTGAATATCACAAGTTGCATAACTGATCTTGGAATTTGAAGAGGAGAAGATAGGGGAACACAACCCAAGACAAACCATAAAAAAGTTCCTAACAGTATGAGCACTAATGAAACCCACTAGCTAATGTCCACCTCCAGCCAGCCTTATTAGTCAGCCTCAGTAGCCCAGTGGCCAGAAGATAAAAAAGATGCAGCCATCCTCTACTTCCCCTTCGTCACAGGATTGAAGGGCTGGCCTTGTTCCTGTGATCAAATGCCGCCTAGGCTGGGGCAGCCACCAGTGGGTGCCGGCTTAGAGACTGCTCATCTGCACTTACTTCTGCAAAGAGGACAAGCTTCTTGCCCTTCCAGGGAAGGTTCTCCCAGACTACCGCAGCTGCTCCTGCTCATCCCCAAGCATGTCCCAGAAATAAACATATCCCAGGAAATTTGCAGCTGGGGGCAGAGGCCAAGTGGTGGTGTGGAGGAGGGGTGGAGGTATGATGTGTGTGGGTGTTTTAGTTAATGTTTGGGTAACAAATGCTTCTGTGAGCATTTTTTCTCTGCTGAGCATTAGTGAGAAAAATGTGGGTGCAAGTGTTGGGCTTAAGGCCTCTTGGGAGTGTTCCCCTCAGCGAAGGCCAAAAATCAAGCATCATTTAGAGGATTATTGCAAGGGAAATGGAGCTAGCATTTTCCCTGGTCTTTGCAGAGCCTCAAAACAGGCTCTGCAAATGACTGATGGCCTCTGAAGTTGCTCCTGGGGCTGCTGGGTAGGAAGTTTGGTAGTTAAACATAGGCTCTGTGGTCAGAGAGACCTGGATTAGAATCCCAGCCTGGCCCCTCAATAGCTGGGTGACTTGCCACTTACAACAATTTACTGCCTATAAAATAAAAAGGATAAAACAGCAAACTCTTACAGAGAACTTACAAAGTGCCAGATGCACTTCTAAGCACTTGACATACATTAACTCATCCAATAATCACAGCTCTATGAAGTTGGTGTTATTGTTATTCTCATTTTACGGATGAAGAAACCGAGGCACGAAAGGAACCTTACCTTGCTCAAGGACACTCAGCTGGTAACATGGTGGGGCCTGGAGATGGTGTCAGGCAATCTGGTTGCAGTGCCCTTGACCGCTCTGCATCTTGGGCCACTGTGAGGAAGAGATGAAACACAGCCTTAGAAGGGCTTGGCACAGTGCCTGCCACATGACAAGCTCTCAATAAATGTTAGCTTTTATTATTAACAACACATGAAACAGCATGCAACAGACTAGTTGAACTCTCTGCATCATTTTGAGATTCTTAACAATGCCTGACATTTGTTTAGCTCTGTATATAATTCAAGGGGCTTTCCCAATTATGTCTCCTGTAACCCTCCTTGAAGCCCTGTGAAGGCAGTGGGCAGTTTACAATGGGCTTGAGAAGGTCAGTGACTTGCATAGGGTCCCACACCAGCTCTCCGGTCATTCCATCCTTCATTAAGTGTATTGATATCCCAGAAGCAGAATCACACAACGTATGGGATGAAAAAAATCCCAAAGCATCATCAATATGTGACCCTTTAATATGTTTAACTCAGATTCTATTGACACAAACATTTTGATACTCAGCTGTATAAACTGTGATGCAACAACAATTTATCAGTTATTTATATTCTAAGTTTTTGCAATAGGGATCTGAAGGGATGATAACAAAAATGGATACCACAAACATAAAATCACCTGAAAATAAAATAAAATAGGAGATCAAAAGTAAAGCAACAGAACTAACATTTTTACAGCATTTTCCAGTTTATAAACATGTGATCTCATTTCAACCTCATGACAACCCACTACTAGACATTATTGTGCCATAAAACTTGGGCTTAGAAGAGCTACTGTCATAGAGAATATAGGACTACGGCCAAACCTCCTGCCCTGATGGAGTTTTGCCTGCGTGCTTTTGCCAGTTACTAAGAGAGTAGTGTTAATGTCAGTAACACTCCGGAGCTAGAATGCTTGGTTTCAAATCTCAGCCCTGATACTTTACCAATTCTGTGACTTTGGGTAAGTTACTTAAGCTTTCCGTGCTTCAGAATTCTCACCTAGTGAGTGAGGGTGCCTACTGCATGCCACAGTTGTGAGGGTTAAATGAGCTAGCACATGTGAAGTGTGTGGAAAAGTGCTTGGCACATAGTTAACAAAGTGCTATTTTCTTATAACATAATAAGCAAAATTATCTCCCTCAAAGATTGTAGAATTGTGTCTCTCCTTGTAGTTCTGTTGATTTTTGCTTTGTAGATGCTTAGGCTAAGTAGTTAGATGCGTACAGATTTTGAATTGTCATATCTTCTTAGTGACTCGAACCTTATGTCATTACAAGGGTCTTTATTTTTAATAATGCTTTTTGCCTTACAGTCTATTTTGTCTGATATGAACACGTTTTCACTGCCTTTTTTCAGTTAGTGTTTGCATGGACTCTCTGTCATTTCCCACTCTTTTCCTTTCAACCTTTCTATATCTGTGTTTTAGACCTATCTCATGTAAGCAGCATGTAACTGTTTTTAAATTTAAACTCTTCAACTTTTTTTAAAATTGGAGCACTTAGTTTATTTACATTTAATTTTATTGCCTCTCTACTCACCTTGAAATCTACTATCTTAGGATTTTTTATTTGTCCTGCTTGATTTATGTTCCTTTTTCTTTCTTTCTTTCTTTTGGATAGATCATTTGTAATTATTCTATTTCCTCTCTGCTATGTTGGAAGTAATCAACTCATTTGCTATTCTTTAATGTTTCCTTGAGACTCCAGCATGTATGTTTGCTTGATAAAGCGCTAATATTAATTTTATTATAATTTTTGTTCTCCTCTCAGACAATGCAGGGGCCTTGGAACATTTACCCCACAGCTGCTACCCTCCTGATTCAAAAACAATTATTTGTGTTTATTCTGTCTGTATTTTAAACCCCAGGAGACATTTTTTTTGCAGCCAGTCAAAATTTAGATTTATCTACATATTTACCATTTTTCTGGCTTTTCTTTCATCTTCAACTTTCCATATGGGATCATTTTTCTCCTGCCAGAAGAATATTATTTAGTGTTTCCTTTAGGACTAGAGTTTCTGATGTCAAATTCTCTCCGTTCTTGTTTGTATGAAAATGCCATTATTTCATTTTTATTTTTGAAGGATATTTTCTCTGGGCACAAAATTCTAGACTGGCATTGTTTTTTCTTTTAGCACATTGAAACTATCATTTCATTGTCTTCCAATTCTTGTTTTGGTTGAAAAGTCCATTTTCAGTTTAATCCTTGCTCCTTTGAATGTAAAATGTCTTTTTTTTCTCTATAGCTGCCTTTAAGATTTTTCTTTTTAATTTTGGTTTAGAGAAACTTTGCTATGTTGTGGGTTTATTTTTACTTATTCTCCTGAGATTAATTTGGCTTCTTTTATCTGTGGATTTAAGCCTTTCATCAGTTTAGGACAATTCTCAGTCATTATCTCTTCAAACATTGTGTCCATCTCATTTTCTCTCTCCTCTACCACTGGGACTCCAACTAAACATTTGTCAGAATTTCTAACCAAATCTTATTGTATCTCATCTTCTCCTTGCATTTTTCAATTTTTTCTTCCTATTGTTCATTCTGGATATATTCTTCTTCTCTATCTTTCAACTTATTAAGTCTTCCTCAGCTGAGTCAAAATCCATTCTTTAAGCTCTTAATTTTGATTATTTAATTTTTTAGTTTAAAATTTTCCATCTGGTTCTTTACAAATTCTCTGTTAAAATTTTAAATCTTGTCTTTTATCTACTCAAACACAGTAAAAATTATTATTTTAAAGTCTGGGTATGAGAAACTGGAGTCCTTATGATTTATTTATATTGTATGTTGTTTCCTCTGATGTGTATATATATATATATACACACACACACATACATGTATATATGTATATATACATACATATATACACACACATACATGTACATATATAATGTACATATATACATGTGCGTGTGTGTGTGTGTGTATATATATATATATATATATATAGTCTTGTTCCTCATGTGATTCATTATCTTTGTGCACAGGACATTGTACTTGAAAATTGTTTGTAAAAAATAAATTAAGAACTTGAATTTTATCTTCCAAAGATAATAATTTGCTTCTGCTAGGTTCTTGACACCACTCAGATCACCTTAATCCTGTTAATAATGTTACAGAAATTGAGACTTTTTTGGGTACCCAGGCATTTAAAGGCTGGGCTACAGTCTATGTGGGGACTGGTGTACTGACAGATCCCTCTCACTCTTAGGGCAAAGCCCTTTAGGGTTTTAAGGTGTTAAGGATTTACTGTGATCCCCACTTTGGCAGACCCTGAACTACAACTTTTTCTCCTACCCACAAATACCGTCAAAAATGTTTCCCAGTCTCAGCCACATCTTCCAGATTTGCAAATGCCTCCAGGGCAAAAGCAGCCCCAAATGCCAGGCTTATGTCTTTGAGTTTCCTTTCTCTTTCAGATCTCAGTCCAGTAATTCTTTTTACTACCTTAATAGTTTTCTCATTCTTTCAAGCTGAGTTTTGGAAAATATTTTGTCCAGTTTTTTAAGTTCCCTTTAGAGGAAGAATTTACCTAGATTACTCAAGCTTCCAAACTTGGAAGTGAAAATCAAAATATGACAATGTCATTTCCTAATGATGGCCTTCGATAATATCTCATAAAACTCAGCAAGAATTTTCTGGTGAATCTTCTAGAATTTCCAATTCAAAACCACCTACTGCTGGCATAGTGATTTTATTTGGTCTTATCTAATAACAACTTGAGGACTAGGAGATTTGTTCATTCATTTATTCATCACATATTTGTTGGGTGTGTGCTATGACCCAGGCCCAGATCTAGGGAGCACAGACACCCTCCCCCTCTCAAAAAGTTTAATGTCTAGACAGAGAGAAGGACAAATTAAAAGAAAAAAAAACTACAACTGAAATGACATGAGAGATTGACAGGAAAATTGACAACTATCAATTGCAATAGGAAGAGGGTAAGAGTGCCAAATACAAGAAGAATTACATCAATTGTGATGCTTTGTCTTCAAGCTCCAGAAAACTGAACCCAAATGGGCTTAAATAATGAGTGAATGTATTATCCCTGAAAAAATAAGAAGTGAAGAGGTAGAGGAAATTCAAACAGAGGTTATCACAACCCTAGCTCATCTTCTGCCCTCTCATTGTCCTCCGGCTGGTCCAAGACGGCAGCTAGAGTTCCACTGAAATATATCAATCATGGTGACATCCAGAGGAAAAAAGGGAAACTTCCCAGAAGCCCCTGGCACACCTCTCCTCACTTTTCACTGGGCAGAATTGGATCCCATGCCTGTACCAATCATTGGCAAAGGGAATAAAATCACCTGATGGACTTAGAATAGTCACGATCTGTTCATGGCTGGGGATGGGGCCGTATTACTTTGAGTCGGCTGTAGGAGAGGCTAATTCCTTAACAAAATTTAGGCTCTGTTGGGAAGGAAGAAAGAAGGCGCAGAATGGTTTTTGGGCAGGCAGCCAGCAGTGTCCATCTCAAACAGTTGATAGGAGAAGTGGGACATCACCAAAGACCCACCCTCATTCCACAATCCTCCAGGGTCCTTTACATATGCATTCTAACATGTTCTTCAAAAATAACCATGCAAATCAATAATAATGGTCATTGAGTTGTTATATATGTTAACTCACTCAGTCCTCATTTTATAATGGCAAAACTCAATCACAGAGTGTTAAGGAGCTTGTTCAAGGTTATGTGATTGGTGAAGCCAGGATTTAACCCTAGTTAATCTGGTTCCAAAGTTAATGACTTTAACGTCTTTGACCAACTGCCTCTCGCAAGGTATAGGGAGATGAGAAATTTCAGATGAGAAAACTGAGGTTCAGAAATGTGAAGTCCATTCATCTGTTTATCCACCCAATGAAACTTCACTTTAATGTTCCAGGTGCTGTGCTACCCCCTAGGAATGCATTATTAGCAAGACACTGCCTGCGACCTTATGATGCCTATGGACTAGTGGGATGATAATTATTGAACTACTGTGAGCAATTTGGCACAAAGTGAAGAATGTAAGCTCTAGCATCAGATGCCTGTGTTCAAGTCCCAGCTTCCTGTCTCACTAGTGGTGTGACCTTGGGCAAATTTCTGTTTTAGTTACCTCCACTTCACCCCATTGGTGAGGGGGAGATTACCTCTCTAGGATTATGTGAATGGCTGAACACATGACACCCGACACAGGACAGGTGAGGTCCACAGCAGTTTATTAGTCACATGTCCTTACAGTCTGGGGGATGAGTCATGCCACATAGGGCCACACAGGGGCTACATTCAGAAACAGAGTGAATAGCAAGGGCTGGGGGAGGCAGGCTTCGTAGTATCAAGAGGGCGAGGTGCCTCCTGGTTCCTACAGGATAGTGTGATTGGTTTGTTTGAATAATTCCAGGGTCTGGCAGAGAACTAAAACCCACTATTTAGGGATAAGGAGAAATTCCACCTGGCCCACTTGATAAGGAGGGTAGTTTAGCTGGGGGACATTATCCATCGGAGCATACTGGGAAGGGGAAGTGGCAATTGGGCCATCTGGGGCCTGTGTGATTTCACCACATGTCAAGACAGCACATAATACTGAACCTTAATTTCAGGTCTTATACTATGGTTTCTTAACTTTGTTGCACCTTTGTTTCTCCATCTGTAACATGAGAACAATAGTGCCTAAATCATTTGTTCGTTGTGAATTTTGAATGAGGCATTGTGGATTAAGCATTTAAGGCAAAGACTGGCACATGGTGCATGTAGCTGTTACCAAGTGCCAGACCTGGGCTAAGGGGCTTGGATAAGCTCATATGGCTGGTGAGCAGTGAGCTCAGATTTAAACATACATCTTTAAATATATATATAGTTTAGATTGAGAGGGTACATGTACAGGTTTGTTACATGGGCATATTGTGTGATGCTGAGGCTTGGGTTTCTAATGACCTTGTCACCCAAGTAGTGAATCAACATCCATCTTTTGTTTCCAGGTGCTGGGAACTTTCCACTACACTGACCTGAGATCTTGTTCATTGGGAAAGTGCTGGTTTGTTTATCCATTCATCCCTCCCTCTAAACATGAATGCATCTGTTCACTCACTTGTTCACTCATTCAACAGACATTTAATGAGTGCATCCTATGTGAATGGTGCTGGCACTGTGAAGATGGCCTTTTAAAAGCTCACGGTCTGATGGAGGAGACAGCCATGATGTGGGCACAATACAGTGTGATGGGTGCTAGACCACAAAAGGTCAGTGCCAAGGACAAACCAAGGGAAGAACCTTTGTATGTGAGGTGTGGGTTGTAAAGACTCTGGGAATATACTCCAGAGACACCAGCTGAAATATCTTCTTCCTCCCCCACGACAGTTGGGTCTGACGACTCCTCTGTTACACACTGGAAAGGATTTCCCACTGGGATCCCTGGCTGACAAGTGACAGACTTTGAAGACTTTCTCTGAGTATGCAGAGGCTCTTTCTGGCTCCTAAGTTGTAGCTGCCACTCATGGTGGTATGATCTCAGGCAGGTCCCTTCCCCTATCTGAGCCTCAGCTGCTTCACTTATAGAGTAGTGAGGTGTTGGACTAGGAGGTTCTTTCTAGCTCTACCTAAGGCTATGTTTTGTTTTTTTTTCTTTGTTTTCTTTTGGAGACAGAGTCTCGCTCTGTCACCCAGGCTGGAGGGCAGTGGTGCAATCTTGGCTCACTGCAACCTCCACCCTGCCGGGTTCAAGTGATTCTCATGCCTCAGCCTCCTGAGTAGCTGGGATTACAGGAATGTGCCACTATGACCGGCTAATTTTTACATTTTTAATAGAGACAGGGTTTCACCATGTTGGTCAGGTTGGTCTTGAACTCCTGACAACAAGTGATCCACCTGCTTCAGCCTCCCAAAGTGCTGGGATGACAGGCATGAGCCAGTGTGCCTGGCCAGTAAGGCTATGTTTTTCAACACCGTGTCTCCTGAGACCCTTACTCTATGGAACCACGGCTGTTCCCTGAATTAATGCCCACTTTTCTCTCACTCTACCCGAATATAATCTGGTCTCCACAACATACTCCTTTGGGCAGGGACCAGCCTTTTCAGAGAATTGCTTCCAGGAAGAAAGCAACAAAAACAACAAGAAAAGGCCATTGCTAGCCCCTTTGTCTATCTTTGAAGGTTGACACGTTTCATTCATTTGAGCAGCCCGACTTTTTCCTAAACAGGATTCACCTTTAAATTAGACTGTGCCATGGCCTGGAGGCTCTATTTTTCAAATTCTATGCTTGGTGCTCCTCAGGATTTCGGAAAGGAGAGCCGGCTTTGCAGTTTCCTCCAGGTCCACTTGCCCAAAGAGCTTCCAAGGCTGCACAGAAAGACCGAAACCCAGCAACACTCAATGTTTCCCATGCTGGCTCTACTGCAGCCCTGTGGGGAGACAGCAGGCAGGCAGCTGGGCTGGCAGCTAAGCGAGGACTCAAAGAAGTTTGCAGGGAATTTGCCTCCTCCTCCAACTGGCTGTGCAGGAGGTATGAAGGAGAGCTTGGCAAGACCTCTCTTGCTCCTGTGTGTCTGGAGTCTGACTGGGGTCAGAGCATCCGAGGGACAGTGTTGCGGGACTCTCCCCTGACCTGTGGTCTCTTTTCTCTCTAGGGGAAAACAGTTTATTTTCATCAGTGAAAGCAACCAAGTTTATACAGGGGGGATAATTGGAAGATTTCAACTGTCCAGGCCAGACCCTTGGAAGTTACAGGGAGGGCTTCCATGCTTGCCCATTGCCCCTGGGGCATCAAGAAGAAAATCATGCAAGCCTGGCACTGCCATTGACAATTTTGTGACATTGGGCCAGTTGCTTCATCACTCTTACATGATCCAAAAGTTCATCTTGGGCTATAAAGTACCATGGAGGGGTCAGGATCATGGGATCTGAAATTAGACAGACCTAGTTTGAGTCCCAGCACTACTTACCAATAGTGGGACCTTGAATAAGTGAGTTAACCTCTCATAACTTAAGGATTGGCATGAGAATTGGGAGAATTACTGCCTGTCAGGAGTGTAGCTCAGGCCTAATGTAAAGTAAGCATTCAGTAAATAAGTTATGAGCTCTCAAGATGATGAAAGTAATGAGCCCGGGTACTCAGCTGTGTTCAACTTTCTTTGGCTTGCTCTTCCTGGGACAGAGATCAAAAAACAAGTGCACTAAATGTCAGGAGCCAATAGTGGCTCTTCACTCCCACAGCAGATATTTCTTCCCCAGGCACCCAGGACAGCGGCCAGACATCAGGTGGCTGCTGCAGAGTGTGAGGCAGGGAGTCAGGAGAGGTCAGCTGAAAGCCAGAAAGTGCCAATGGATGGTAAGAGAAGGGGCAAGGAACATTTTCTGGAGTGTACCATAATTGAGAAGAAGCTCATGATTCTACTGCCAACTAGGCTGACCTTGTCTTCCTGTCGTGTTCTATGTCCTCCTCTTGTGAACCATAAGTATAACAGGGAAAGAAGGCATGGAAGGATGGCTGGGGGACACTTGACCCTCCTTGACCATAAACCAGAGACTTCTGGCTATGCTGCCCTCATTGGCCATGGTAAATAACCTTCCAGGTCAGCCATGGCCCCAGAAATCCTTCCATGAGTAGTAATCTCAGTGGACTTATCTAACTGCTGCCACAGTGTCAGCATTCATGGCTGTGAGTTGCTTTTTCTCTCTGGACCTTGGTCTCCTCTTTTGAGAAGTTATGGAGACTCCTTTTTCCTGCATTATGGCAGACTAGATACCATAAATGACCCTACCAAATGAAATAGTGGATAATTCTGTATGAAGCAGAAAAGAATATTTTTAACTGCACTAATGAGCTGGCATAAAGGTAAGGGATCACAGATGAGGGGAAACCAGAAATCCTTGGCTGGAGGTTGGTGCCAAAGCTCCGTTTTGAATTGTGCATTGCTGTCAAAATTTGGGGCATCTAGAGCTCCTGACTTATGATTACAGAAGCAAGGAACAGAACAGGAAGACTACCCAAGGAAGAAAATCTAATAGGAGATCTTCTTGTATAAAGCTAGGACATCCCTGCTGCCCCACCAAAGCTTTATCTTCTGTGTAAGAATGAATAAGAAAAAAACTCTACAAAGAAGGTAAAGCTTGGAAACTATTTATTTATTTATTTATTGTGGATGGAGAGAAAAAAAAACATGAAAATTCAAAACTATAGGTTGTCTCTATGTGAGTTTGGAGTCCAGATTAATCCTATCAGCCTGACTCCAAAACCTCAAATGGAGAATTTAATTTTAAGTGGTCCTAGGATAAAAAAAATATATAAATAATCTCTAGGGGAACTAAAACCCAGCCCTCAAATAATTCTCACAAATAAATTTCCAAAGAAAATGAGCAGCTCACAATAAAAACAAAATAAAACAAAACACACAAGAAAATAAGGCACCAAAAAGGAGAGTCAGAAGAAACAACAAGCAGCTGAAACAGATCCATGAAGACTTCATATGCTGGACTTACCAGATTGAAAAACTGTTTAAATAAATTAAAAGTATCTTTAAAAAGTGGGCAAGAAACAAGCAGGTTTGAAACAGAATCAAGTAGATCCAGAATTTTAAAAGTATAATAACTGAAACAAAAAACCCAATGGAATTGGTTAATGAGCAAATTAAACACTGAAGAGAGAGGCTGGAGAGGAAATTTATGAATTGAAAAACAGCTTTAAAAAATAGCCAGATATACTATAACAAAATAAAGAGCTAAAATGGGGTAATAGACAATGTTGTAAAGAGATACAATAATTAAAGAATACACAATATAAAAAGTTGCAAATTGTGACATCAATAACATAGAATGTGTGTGGAGGAGAACTAAAAGTGTAGTTTTTGTATGTGATTGAAGTTAAGTTGTTTTCAGTTTGAAATAGATTGTAATATATTTTGTGTCTAAGGTGTGATATGTAAGCTTTATGGTAATCACAAGGAAAAAATGTCTAGTAGATACACAAAAGATAAAAAGAAAAGAAGCAAGCATACCATTACCAAAAAAACCCATTAAATCACAAAGGAAGACAATAAGAGAGGATCAAAGGCTCTACAAAATCATCAGGAAACAATTAACAAGATAGCAAGAATATGTCCTTACCTATTAATAATTAAATGTAAATGGATTAAATTCTCCAATTAAAAGACATAAAGTTGCCGAATGAATGTAAAAAAACAAGGTTCAACAATATGTTGCCTGCAAGAGGTTTATTTTAGCTTTAAAGACACGGATAAGCTAAACATGAAAAGATGAAAAAAAGACATTGCATGTAATGTTAAACAAAAGAGAACAGGGGTGGCTACACTTAGATAAGACAAAATAAGACCTTAAGTCAAAAAATGCCACAAGAGACAAAGGAATTCATTATACGATGATAAATGGATCAACTCAACAGGAAGCTATAACAACTATTAATATGTATGTGCCCAAATATATAAAGTGAACATCAACAGATCTGAAGGAAGAAATAGACAGCAATACAATAATGGTAGGAGGCTTTAACTGCATTATCTATAGTGGATAGATAATTCAGGCAGAAAACTAATAAGTAAAGAGGAAAACTGAACAACTCTATACACCAAATGGACCTAAGAGACATATACTGAACTTTCTACCCAGTAGTAGAATACATATTCTTCTCAAGTGCATATAGAAAGTTCTCCAGGAAAGATTACATATTAGGTCTTAAAACAGTTCTTAACAAATTCAAAAAGATTAAAATCATTCCAAGCATCTTCTCTGACCACAGTGAAATGAAACTAGAAATCACTGACAGTAAGAAAATGGGAAAATTTACAAATATGTGGAAACTAAATAACATTATTGAACAACCATTGGGTGCAAGAGAAAAATCAAAAAAGAATTTAAAAAATATCTTGAAACAAATGCAACAAAATTACAACATACCCAAACCTATGGGATACAGCAAAAACAGTACTAAGAGGGAAGTTTAGCAATAAATGCCTATATTTGAAAAGTAGAAAGATCTCAAATAAACAACCTAATTTGCCTATCAAGAAGCTAGGAAAAGAAGAAAAAAAAACCCAAAGTAGAAAAATGAAAATAATAAATATTGTAGCAGAAATAAATCAAATAGAGAATTAAAAAATTAAATTAAAATTAACAAAACTGGGAGTTGGTTATTTGAGAAAATAAAATGGACAAACCCTTAGTTGGACTAACTAAAAAAGGGAGGATTCAAATACATAACATCAGAAATGTAAGAGGAGATATTACAATATATATCTAAGAAGTAAAAAAGATTATAAGGGAATGTTATGAACAAATACACACCAACAAATTGCATAATCTAGAAGAAATGGATAAATTCCTAAAAACGTACAACCTGCCAAAACTGAATCAACAAGAAATAGAAAGCCTGAACAGACCCATAACAAAGAAAAAGATTAAATCAGTGATCAAAAACCTCCCAATAAAGAAAGGTCCAGGGCTAGATGGCTTCACATGTAAATTTTACCAAACATTCAAAGAATTAATACCAGTTCTTCTTAAACTCCTCCAAAAATAGAAGACAGAATACTTCCAAACTCATTTATGAGTTTAGCATCAGCCCAATTCCAAAGCCAGACAATGATACCACAAGAAAGGAAAACTACAGGTCAATATACCTAATGAACACAGTTGCAAAATCCTCACTAAAATACCAATGAGCTGAATTTAAAAGCACGTTAAAAGGATTATACACCATGAACAAGTGGGATTTATCCTTGGGATGCATGGATAGTTCAGCATATGCAAATGAATCAATGTGATATACCACATTAACAAAATGAAAGAAAAAATATATGATCATCTCAGTAGATGCAGAAAAAGCATTTGACAAAATTCAACATCCATGCGTGATTAAAGTTCTCAACAAAATAAGTACAGAAGGCCATTTGCCTCACAATAAAGGCCATAGAGCAAATGCCCACAGCTAATGTTATAAACCATGGGGGAAAACTGAATGCTTTCCCTCCAAAATCTCTTACAAGGTAAGAATGCCCATTCTCACCATTTCTACTAAACATAGTACTGGAGCAATGAGACAAGAGCAATGAGACAAGAAGAATAAATAACAAGCAATCAAATCTGAATGAGAAAAAAAGTAAAATTATCTCGTTTGCAGATGACATGATCTTATATGTAGAAAATCCTGAAGACTCAAGAACGACAACAACAACAAATCTGTTAGAACTAATAAACAAATTCAGTAAAGTTTCAGGACACCAAATCAACATACAAAAATCAGTTGTGTTTCTATACAAGCAATAAACTCTCTGAAAAGAAAATTAGGAAAGCAATCTCATTAACAAGAGCCACAAAAAGAAAAAAATGCTTAGGGATTTTTAGTTAGACCTAACAAAAGAGGTGAAAGACTTGTACACTGAAATTTATAAAACATTGATGAAGGAAATTAAAGAAGACACAGATAAATGGAGAGACATTCTGTGTTCTTGGACTGGAAGAATTAATATTGTTTAAATGTCCAAACTACCCAAAGTGGTGTACATTCAATGCAACCACTATCAAAATCTCAGTGGTATTCTTTACAGACACAGAAAAAAAAACCTAAAATTCATATGCAATCACAAAAGACCCTGAATAGCCAAAACAAAGCTGGAGGCGTCACATTGCCAAATTCAAGCTATATTATAAAGCTACAGTAATTGAAGCTATATTGTACTGGCATAAAAACAGACATATAAACCAAAAAGATAAAGAAACCAAAAATAACCCTTGTATCTACAGTCACCTGATCTTTAACAAGGGTGTCAAGAACAGACAATGAGGAAAGGATAGTCTCTTTCCATAAACGGTGATGAGAAAACTGGCAATCCATATGCAGAAAAATGAAATTGAATCTTTATCTCATACTATATACCAAAATCAACTCAAAACAGATTAAAGACTTAAATGTAAGACTTGAAACTGTTAAATTACTAAAAGAAAACACAGGGGAAAAGCTTCTTGACATTGGTCTGGGCAATACTTTTTTGGAACATGACAACAAAAGCATAGACAACAAAAACAAAAATAGACAAGTGAGATTGTATCAAAGTAAAAATCTTCTGCGCAGCAAAAGAGACAATCAACAGAGTGAAAAGGCAATCTATGGAATGGGAGAAAATATCTGCTAACTATATATCTGATAAGGGGTTCATATCCAAAATATGTAAGGAACTCAAACAACTCAATAACAACCACAACAACAACAAAAAACATTAAAACATGGGCTAAGGACCTGAGTAGACACTTCTCAAAAGAAGAAGATACATATAGCCAACACGTATATGGAGAGGTGCTCAACATTACTAATCATCAGAGGGATCCAAATCAAAACCACAGAGACATACCTGTTAGAATGGCTGTTATCAAAAAGACAAGAGATAACAAGTGTTGGTGAAGATGTGGAGAAAAGGGAGTACTTGTACACTGTTGGTGGGAATGTAAATTGGTACAGCCATTCAGTATGAAAGTTCTGCAAACAATTAAAAATATAACTATGGTATGATCCATCAATCCCACTTCTGGGTATATATCCAAAGAAAATGAAGTAAATACCTTGAAGAGTTATCTGCACCCTCATGTTCATGACAGCATTATTCAAAATAGTCACAACCTGTGTCTATCAATGGACAAATGGGTGAAGAAAATGTACTCTGTGTGTGTGTGTGTGTGTGTGTGTATGTGTGTGTGTGTGTATGTGAAATGGAATTATTCAGTCTTAGAAAAGAAGGAAATCCTGCCATTTGCAACAACATGGATGAGCCTGGAGGACATTATGCTAAGTGAAATTAGCCAGAACAGAAAAACAAATACTGAATGATCTCATAGGTGAAATCTAAAAAAGTCAAACTCGTACATGCAGAGAATAGAACAGTGGCTGCCAGTGGCTAGGAGGTGAAGGAAATGGGAGGTGTTTGTCAAAAAGTACAAAGGTTCACTTATGCTGGGTGAATAAATTCTGAAGATCACTAGCACAGCATGGTGACTATAGTTAGTATTAATAATACTATACTATACACTTGAAATTTGCTAAGAAATTTGATGTTAAGTATTCTTATCACACACACACACTCAAAAACTGTGACTATGTCGGGGGATGGATATGTTAGCCTGATTGCAGTAATCATTTCACAATGCGTATGTATATCAAAAAGTCATGTTATACACTTTGAGGACATATAATTTTTTGTCCAGTGTACCTCAAGGAAGCTGAAAACCCCATAAACAAAAATAGAATCAATATTATAATTTACAATATTACCAAATGAAAATAGAAAAATAAATAATATGATCACCTTAATAGATTCAGACTGTACATTTGACAAAATTCAATATCTATTTATGATAAAATATCATATCAAACTAGAAATAGCAGGGAACATCATTACATTGTTAAAAAGTATCTTTAAAAAACCCTTACTACAAACCTCATGCTTAGAAATAAAATATTGTATACTTTCCCCCTGGGATTAGTAGCAAGATGAGGAAGGCTGCTATCTCATCTGCTTAACATAGTACTGAAGGTCCTACCAAGTGCAATAAGGCAAGAAAAAGAAATAAAAGGCAAAAGAATTAGAAAGAAAGAAAGTTGTGTTCACAGATGACATGAATGTAGAGCTAGAAAATCTGAGAAGAATGTACAAACTATTGAAATTAATAAGTGAACTCAGCCAAGCCATTGTATGCAAAATTAATAATAAGAAATCTATTTTCTTTCTATAGCCCAGAAACAAAGAGGAAATGGCACTTTAAAAGGACACAATTTACATTAGTATCAACAAACACCAACTACTCAGGAATAAGTCTCACAAAATATGTGCAAGACCTACTCTGAAAACTATACAATATTATTGAGAAAAAGTGTAAAAGTCCTAAATGAAGCGAGAAATATGCCATGTTCATGGATTGAAAATGGAAAGATTCATTATTACAAAAATGTCAATTTTTCTAAATTAATCTATAAATTCAATATAATTCCAATCAAAATCAGTGTGTATGTATATGTTTGGTGAACATAAACAACTTGCTTCTAAAATTCATTTACAAAGGGAAAATATCTAAAATATTTAAAACAATCTCTAAGAACTAAACTGGAGGACTTTCACTACCAGGTAACAAGCTATCATAAAGCTATAGTAATTATAGCAGTGTGGCAGATATACAGACTAATGGAACAGATAAGAGAGCCCATGAAGAGATTCATGCATATTCTGTTACCTGTTATGATAAAGGCCACACTATAGTGTAGCATGAGAAGGGATTGTCATTTCAATAGATGGTGCTAGGTTGATTGATTATCTACATGTAACAAAATGTATTTGGCTCACTACTTTGAACATGCACAAAGACAAATCCAGGTTGCAGATCTACATGTGAAAGGCAAAACAATAAAAAAATTAGAGGAAAATATTACAGAATATTTTTATGGTCTTGAAGCAGGCAATGATTTTTTAAACAGGGCACAAATCATAAAAGAAAAAATGATAAATCAAACCATATAAAAATTAGAACTTCTGTTTATCAAAAGGCACCATCAGGAGAGCGGAAATGTAACCCACAAAGTAGGTTATCCAACAAAGTACTCATATCCATACTACATAAAGAACATCTACAAATCCCTAAGAAAAAAGAAACATTTCGATTAATAAATGGGTGAAGTATATGACGAACCAGGCACTTCAAAAACAAGTATCCAAATCGCTAATAAAAATATGAAAAGGTGCTCAACTTAGTCATCAGAGAAATGCAAGTTAAAACCACAATGAGAATAAATTTGGATCCTTATCTCACACATACACAAAATTTAAGTTGTAGTGTATCATAGACCTAAATGTAAGAGCTAGAACTGTGTAACTCAGAAGAAAACATGGACATAAATTTTTGTGATCTTGGATCAATCAGGTATTTCTTAGATGTGACACCAAAAGCACAAATGATAAAACAGATTGTTAAGTTGGAATCTAACAAGATTGAAACCCTTAAGATTCCAAGAACATCAAGAAAGTAAAATACAATCCACAGAATGGGACAAAATTTTTCAAATTATAAATTTGATAAGGGACTTGCATCCAGAGTACTTTAAAAAAGATCACAATTCAACTGTAATAATAGAGACATATAACCTACTTTCTTGCATGGGTTAATGATTTGAATAGCATTTCTCCAAAGAAAATATACAAATAACTAATAAGCACAGAGAAAATGTTCAACATTGCTAGTCATTAGGGAAATGCCAACCAAAATCACAATGAGATACCCCTTCACATCCACTAGAATAATGATGAAAATAGATAATAACAAGTATTGGCAAGAATATGGAGAAATTGGGATTCTCATACATTGCTGCTGGGAATGGAAAATTAAAATGGTGCAGGAACTGTGCAAAACAGTTTGACAATTCCTGGTGGGTTTACCATATGATCTAACAATTCTATTCACAGAAACTATTCAATAGAAATGAAAACATATATCCACACAAAAACTTGTACATATTTTGAATAACTCTGCTATGAACACCTGCATTGCTGGTGGGAATGTCAATTGGCACAGCCACTCTGAAAAACTGTTGGGCAGTGCAGCATCTCCTAGAGTTGGACACATAGGCAATTCCACTCCAGAATATATTCCTGAAAGATATGGACCAGAATGTTTTTAACCATACTATTTATAATAACCCCAAGCTAGAAACTACTAAGTACTTATTAACAGAAGAATGGATAAATACATTGTGGCATTTTCACACAATGTAATACTGTGTTGAAATGAGAGTGAGTGGTCTACAATAACACATAATAATAGGAGTCAATCTCACAAATATCATGCTGAGTAAAGAAGTCAGATCTCAAAGCGTATATACTATGTAATTTCATTTAAATGAAGTTCACAAACAGGTGGAATGAATTGATACTTACTTGGGTGAGAATGAGTTGGATTAGTGCTTACCCCTGGAGGCCAGTGACTGGCAAAGGGAGTGAAGGACTTACGAGATGCTATTGATGGTCTATTTCTTAATCTGGGTGCTATATAAATGGGTGCGTTCAGTTTGTAACAATTCAGTGGGCTCTTATGATATATGTATTTTACTAATGTGTATCAATTTAAAAGTTAAAAATTACCAAATATGAAAACAGCAAAAAAAATCTAGGAATAATTTAACAGAGATGGGCTAGCCCTTTATTAACAAAATTATAAAACGTTATAGAAAGACATTAAAGAAGACCTAAATAAATGAAGAGAGAGACCATGTTCTTGGATAGGAAGACACAATATCATCATCATGTCAGTTCTCCCTAAGTTGGTATGTGAATTTAATGTAATTCCAATTAAAATCTCAATAGTATTTTATTTTCTTTAACAAGCTGATTCTCAGATTTATATGGGAGAGCAAAAAGGTCACGAATAGCCAACACATTCAGATTTTAAAAAGAACCATCAAACCAGTGGTGGATTTACCAGACCAGGTATCACGATTTACCATAATGATATGGTAATTAAGGCAGTGTGATATTAGCATAGAAATGAAATGAAAAAGAGAGCCCAGAAATAAAGCCTCACATATGTAGAAGCTTGATATATGACAGACCAGATGCTGCAGATGTGCAGTGCTAAGACAACTGGTTATCCATATGGAAAAAAAGGGAAATTAGATTCCTACCTTATACAATACACAAAAACCAATTCCAGATGGAACAAAGGCTTAAATATAAAAGGAAAAACTATAAACTATTGGAAGTTATATAAGAGAATATATTTATGACCTCAGGGTAGGAAACGATTCCTTAAGTAAAGCACAATAAATACAAACCATAAAGACAAAGATTGATCAATTTAACTATATTAAAATTCAGAATTTTGTCCCTTAGGAGACTCCATAAAAAGAATAAAAAGATAAGCCACAAACTAGGAGAAGAGAGTTGAAACACAAAAAACTAACAATAGATTGAGTAGCATCTAGAATATATAAATAAGAATCAATAAGAAAATGACAATTTAAAAAGGCAAAAGACATAAACAGAGATTTTATAGAAGAGGAAACATAAATGACTTACAAGTGTAGGAAAAGAGGGTCAACTTCATTAGTAATGAGGGAAATGGAAATGAAAGCCACAAGATACAAAATTACACCCTAATGAGACGGGCAAAAATTAAAAAGTCTGACAACACCAAGTATTGGTGAGGATATGGAGGCATGGAACTCTCTTCCACTGCCAATGGGAGTATAAATTGATGAAACTATTTGGAAAGTAATTTAGCATTACCTAGTAGAGTTGAACATGCAAAAACCCTATGACTCGAATTCTACTTCTAGATAAAGGCTCTTTTGCACATGTGCACCAGGGACCACTTTAAAGAGTGTTCATAGCAGAACTGTACTAGCCTTCAAAGAAAAACAATTCAAATGTCCATCAGCTGTAAAATAACTAAATTCCAGCATGTTCAAACAAGGAAATACTATACAGCGATGGAGTGAACAAACTACAGCTGTGTAAAAACACACAATAATGTCAAAACAATGCTGGGTGAAGGCAGTAAGTTACAGAATAATTCATACAGCATCATTCAATTTATTTACATTTTTTTTAAAAAGTACCCATTTTAATGTATACTTTTACGATTTTTGGCAAACACAGTCATGTAACTATTATCACAAATTAGTGTGTTTCATTATTCAACACTGATATCTGTTGCAACATATATGATCCCTGAAAAATTATGCTAAGTAAAAGAAGCCAGTCACAAAACACCACGTATCATCTGATTCTGCTTATATGAGCTATCTGGAGTAGGCAGATCTATAGTGATGGAAAGCCAGATTAGTGGTTGCTGGGAGATATGGGGAGAGGGGAATGAGGAGTGACTGCTGATGAGGACAGGGTTTTTTTTGGGGGGTGATAAAAATGTTCCACAGTTAGATAGTGGTGATGGTTGCACACTGTGGGGATATACTAAGCACCCCTGAATTGTTAATTGTAAAAGGGTAAATTTTATGATATGTGAATTATATCTTAATCACAATAAAAAATACATATCAAGTGGTAAAACTTATTTAATTCCTTATTTATTTATGAGATAGGGTCTTCCTCTGTCACCCAGATGGGAGTGCAGTGGTGCGATCACGGCTCACTGGAGGCTCAGCCTCCCGGACTCAAGCCATCCTCCTACCTCAGCCTCCACAGTAGCTGGGACTACAGGCGCACACCACCACGTCTGGCTACTTTTTAAATTTTTTGTTGTAGAGATAGTGGTCTCACTATGTTGCCCAGGCTGGTCTTGAGCTCCTGGCCTCAAGCAATCCTCCTGTCTTGGCCTTCCAAAGTGCTGGGTTTACAGGCATGAGCCACAGTGCCCTGCTGGTAAAACTATTTTTAAAAGTAAAGACTGGTTAACTAAGAATCAAGGTATAGTTGCCTCTGGTGTGTGGAGGCTGGAAGTTACTACAGGGAATGGTGGCGGGGGGGACAGTTCTAATACACTGGCAATATTTCTTTTCTTAGTTCAGGGGATGTGTACATGGTGACAGTATGACTCCATACACCATACGCCTGTCTCTGTGCACTCCCATTATGTATCATGTATATTATAATAAATAATTACTATAAAATGAGGGAGTTGGATTAGAATGACCTCCCAGAGTCCTCTGCCCAGATGGTCTCCTGCTCTGGGGAAGTGACAGAGGAGTGGAAGCTGGGGAGCTACAATGCGCCCATTGTTGGTGTGGACATTGCAACGGAAAGGAGCCCTGCCAGGCTGACCTCAGGGGTGGTCTCTGGGGACTGCTGGCTGGCCGTCCCCTGGAAGTCCTAAGGGGGCTGTCAGCACGTGGCCTCTCAGCCAGGCACACTCAGACACATGTGGCCCCCACCCAGAGCCTGCATCTTGGTGTGGGTGAGGGTATTCTTGTGAATAAAGTGTGTGAATATGATGGATAAACCTAAATACTGCATTACTGACCTGCAAGGACAACTCAGCACTCATGTTGGGGTGCTCACATTCTCTCCTGGAAGGGGGACTGAGTAGGAGCCAGTATCAGCAGCAGGAAGTGGCTTCGTGTGCTCAAGTGGGGCAGGGCACATCCCTGTCACACCTGGGTGACCTTGCATGAGGCTGGAATCTTCATTGTCATTGATAAAATTTCCTGCCTCTCTCTCCTCAACAGGGACGACATGTCCTTCATTTAACCAACAAATGTTTATCAAGTGCTACCGTGAAGAAGGTTCCATCCTGGGCAGTGGGGACACAGCATTGAACAGAAGAGAGCTTAAAGTCAAACCATGAAGGTGAGATATAACCAATAAACAGCTAAAAATAAAGTTACACATTGTGATAAATGCAAGGGAAACTCATCTGTTCCATGTGCCAACCACTCCTAGACCCTAGAGAAGTGCCTGGCATAGGCATGGCCAGTAATAAATGAATGATGAGAGACTGCATGAAGTGGATTTGTTACATGAATGACAATGTGGCCAGTCCACAGGCAAGGGCTGCCTCTCCACTGCCCTCCTGGGCACTGCCAGTGTTGGTCTGGGCACATCATCTTTCTCCACTCTTCTGTGATCAGCCAGCCCCTCTCCCCTCTGACCTACACATTGCTTCTTTGGACCTTTCCATCAGCACATAACTCAGTTTTGCTGATGTGGGGACCAATCTGTCTCTGAAGGTCACTTTGCTTATTACTGCCCTGGTCTAATTTCCCAGGAGAGCATGCCCCTGAGGCTACTGACATTGACAACACTTATTTGGCTATCACAGCGCAACCAGGAGAATCATTAGAATAGCCTAATGATGAGATGGTGATCACACCCCATACATAAGTATGTATCCACTGAGGAGCAGTAATGCACCTAGGATTTAAATGACATGATCTCTTAGCACAGCGCTTAGAATGTACTAAGTCTCAATAAATGTTAGCTATAATATTATTATTATTACCATGGTTCAGAAAAGGGAGAGAGGGCTGGAGAACCTGGAACAAGCTTCATGGAGCAGGCAGAATGACTCCCTTAAAAGCAGAGTAAAAATTAGATAGGTGAGAAGGATGGCAGCAGTGGGGGAAATCGAGGCAGGGGATAGGGAGGGGTGGGTGAAGGTGGTGGCTCATTGGTGAGGAGCCCTCCAGGCCAGAGCATAAAGTTGGAGCTGAGGAGATGAGGGATGAGGAAGGATAGGTGAAGGGACCTGATGGGGTGAGGATGGGCTTTGAACCTGCATGTAAAAAGCTCTTTACCCCAGCAGAGACCAGAATTCTCTGCAACCTGCTGAAGGGCTTCTTGAAAGTCTCACCCATCACCTCCTGAGATCACCCAGCCACATGTGATGAATATATGAGGCAGTTGCCATTTTGGAAAGAGCATCATGTGGAGAATAAGGAAGACTCAAGGTCTCATCCTAGCTCTGCCTCGAACTGGATAAGTGATACCATGCTGGTTCCTGTCTTCTACAGACCTCAGTTTCCTTATCTGTAAGATGGGGAGAGGGCAAGTACCTGAACTTTGAAGTTCCTGATCTCTACAAAAACAAAAAACAAACCAAAATACCCACCCAACTCTAACCTTGCTACTCGTGTTTCAAAGCTTTTGGGGGGGGCCAAAGCTTCCGGTATTTTATTTGGTTGGAGTTCATGGAGAGGTTGCCATGAGCTGACCCTGTCTTACTTTTAGGTCTGAAAATTAACAAGGCAACTGTTGTCTCTGGTTCTGAATTTCAGAACTAATAGTTTTTTTAAAACCTCTTTAAATGCAAATTGGCTCCAGACTAGCCCACAGGCGGCTGTGGGGTGGTGGAGGAAACTTTGGTCTTGGGATCAGTGGATGGGGGTAGAGTGCTGGCTCAGCCACTCACCATCCACTAGATCTTAATCAAGACATTTAACTTCCATGACCTCAGCTTTCTCGTCCCGACAGTAGTGTGGGAGGTCAGATGGACTGTGACCATAAGCATGTGTGACGGAAGTTAGTCATTACAGTCTTATCTTGTTTTTTGTTCAAAGTGTTGAAATTTGGTCATCACAAGTCTTGTGAGCCAGGGTGGATACTATCATCTCCATTTCCAGGCTGGGAAACTGAGGCTGAGAAAGGGGAAGTGAATTTTCTAAAGTCCCACAGCAATGGCAGAGCTAGGATTATAAAGCCACTTTTTGTCTCCTCTGCACCATGACAACACTCCGGAAAACCTGCATTTTCACAACCACCATGCATGGAGATTTTGAATTCTCCATTCTTGTCTTGCAGACACAGATGAGGCCAGGCTGGTTTCTGCAGTGCTGAGTGGATGGAGTATTCCCTGACATCTGTGCTGCTGGGACAACCTGGCAGGGCCTCCTTGGGAGCAGCTCTCCAGCCTGGTCCATGAGCAAGAGCTCCTCCCCCAATCAGAGATGACCATGGCCCAGGAAGGCAAGGCAGGGCCATGTGGCTGTTGACCACAATCACCGGCAGGCCCCTGATTCCAGTAGCTGTCCCGGATGCTGCAACCCAGGCCTGTAATTTCTAGGCTGGGTCTGGACCAAGAGCAACCCCAGTGCTGAATCAGTCACTCAATCAGTCCTATCTTATTATTTCTTGGCTCCCTGGCGGCACAGCTTTGCCTCCGGGAAGTAGTGCTCAGGAGTCTGCCTTCTGCTTGGCATGCCTGGGGTCTCCTCACTGTCTCCTGTCCTGCTCCCCAGAGCTCTCTTGCCTGGAGGAATCCATGACCCTCACTCCCTACCCTTCCCCCAGCCTCCCTCTGGCCTCTCTCATCAATTGCAAACCTTTCTGGTTCCATCCCACTGGCTGAATTATGCATTTCTTCTCCCCAGAGGGCCCCGGCTGGGGTTTCTGCCAGACAATCTGACAATCTATGCAGATAACTGCAGGGCACTTTCCCACACAAAAAAATGGGAAAATGGCGCAGAAATTAGAGAACTTGCCTCTCTTCTTCACCCTCCTCCAGTGCCCCACCGTTTCACAAAATGCCTGAGCTAAGCCAAAGAGGAGACGGTCTTAGGAGGACGACACAGGGACTTTGTACCACCTTCAGGTGCCTACTTCTTTCTTAGGTGGGCCAATAAGCTGACCTTCCCTTCCTGGGCCCCAGCGCCCTGCAGAAGAGGCGGAGGACTCGGGCTGGTGAGGGAAGACCTGGTGTCCTAAAAGACCTTGGCATCTGCCACCATCGTCTCGATGGTGATGGCACTGGAGCATATAATCACTGCCCAGCAGGACTCACCGCATCCCCACTAGTCCCCCTTTATCTCTATCCCACACTGAAGCCAGAGTT
Organism: Pan troglodytes; assembly: GCF_028858775.2. Classification (NCBI taxonomy): domain Eukaryota; kingdom Metazoa; phylum Chordata; class Mammalia; order Primates; family Hominidae; genus Pan; species Pan troglodytes. The sequence goes on from NC_072414.2 coordinate 60,466,148, forward strand.
TGCTTCCTGAAATGTAAATCTGTTTTGACTTGTCTCTGGTCTCCCTGTTAAAACCCATCAATGGTTCCCTACTGCTCTCGAGGAATTGTCTGTCATGATTCCAAGGCCCTGCCTTGCCTGCTCACTTAACCCCAGCTTCTTGTGGGCCATTGGCCACCCCCATGGCTGCTCAGACCCCACCAGTCTTCAGCCAGTTCTCCAGGGCCACACTCCCTCCCATTGCAGGGCCCTTGTTCATGTTATTCTCTCTGCCCAGAGCACTCTTCCCCATCTGCTACCTGAACAACACCTGCTCAACCTCAGAACTTGGTCTCTGGGTCTCCAAGCCCAGTTCAGTCCCAGGCCTTCAGGCTCTGTCCCCCTCATAGCACCACAAAACTCCTTATCACAGCAGAGTCATGGTGCAATTGCATGTTTGTCTGTGTGGTTATCTGATTGTCTGTCTCCTCCATAAGAGCAGGGAGCTTGTCTGCTTTTCCCCATTCCTATATACCCAGTACCCAGTACCCTGTGTGGCCTGGAACAAGTGTTCAATTAAGATATGTAGTGTGGGAGAAGGAAATGCTGAATCTGCCTGGTGCCAAACTCCTGCGGTCCAAGAGCTCCCAACAGAGGTCACATGATGTGCCCAGAGGAAGACACAGCAGAGTTGAGAGCTGTGGTTGGTTCAGTCCCGTTGCAAGTATGCAAAAGACATGTGTGTGCATCCTCAGGAAGTGTGTGTGCTTATGTGCGTTCACATCCAGTGTATGTATGAGTAGGCATCATCCATGGCCTAAACTCCTGGCAGGCCCAAATCTCTCTACTACATACCTGACAGAGGCTCACCAGCCTTTCACTGGACATTTTCCAGTGACCAGGGAAGCTTCTTCATAGGGAGGTAGTATTTTAAAATATAGACCCTGAGGTCAAATGGGCCTGGGCTGAAATCCCAGCTTCAGCACTGAGCATACTGTTTAAATATTTGGGGACCCAGCCAGGCACAATGGCTCACACCTGTAATCCCAGCACTTTAGGAGACTGAGGTGGGAGGATCACTTGAGCCAACGAGACTGAGACCAGCCTGGGTAACATAACCTGGGTAACACACGGGTGTGTGTGTGTGTGTGTGTGTGTGTGTGTGTGTGTGTGTGTATTTATTTATATTTGAAGCTTCAGCTTTCTTTCTTGAAAAAGGGGGATGATGATTTCTACCTTAGAGGATGATAGTGAAAACTAAATGTAATACTGCATTTAATGTACTTAGCACCATGTGTGGCACGCAATAAGAGCTCAATTGCTAGTGGCTATTAGCATTGCTAAAACTAATATTTGGCTCTTCTTCTATGAGCAGTCTTTGGTTTTTTTCTCAGGTCCAACTTAATCAGCAATCAAGACTACCATGTCCCTCAAAAGCCCAAAACATTGGTGAAAACCCTAAAGCTTAATGAAGATTTTGAGGTGAGATGAAATCCAGGTAGTAATGTCATATACAACATAACAGTAGAGGTCCCCAGACATCTTTCTTATCCTGTTTGCTCTCCCCAAGTTTCTCCTACCTTGATACCTCAGTGATACACTTCCCCCACCCTTCCCCCATACAGCTCTTTACTACTCTGTCTGGCAGTTCAGCTCCGGCCCAAACTTGCATTCACCACTAAGGAAAAATGCCACAATTTTCCAGATCTCCCTTCCAGCAGTTATTTAACAATGGTAATCACATTTTGTTATGGAAGATTTCTTTTTGGGCATTTATTCCATTCTTAAGCCCAACTGCTGGTCATTGTTCTCCTTTCTAGCCCTGTGAATGCTATCTCAAAGAAGAAATGATGGTAAATATAATATTCTCCAACCTTCAAGTAAATCCTTTAACCCAATATATTGCAAGGTGAGTCTGTGATAAAATTCTTTCTTATGCGGAGCTGAAATCTGTTTCCCTGTAACTCATACCCCATGTGTAAATGCCCATGAAGTCCATATTCTCCTTCACAAAACAAATCCTTAAAAACTCACATCCATTTCCTTTAGAAAACATTCTTCAGTTTATTCTGGGATTCATTCTTGGCTGTGTGTCTGCCTGTCCTTTCAGCTTTCATAATGTCCTTTTTTCAGCTGTGGTTCCTGAGAAAACCTGATGCTTGGTTTATCAACCAACTCCCCTTAGCCTCCTTCATGACAGGTCATATCTTTGCTGAATTTTCATTTGCTCTTATAAACTCTAAGATATAGTATTTCAAATTGAGATAGGAGATTGCCATTCACTTCTAAATTGGATAGAGAGATTATTAAAATGCAGATTCTGGGCTTCATCCCAGATCTAGGAAAGCCAAGCCTCTGGGTACAGAGCACAGGAGTAAACAAACTCTCCAGGAATTATGATGCCCAGTCAAAATTGCAAACCAGAACTCTAAGGAAACCACAGATGTACCTGGTAAAATGGGGACTCCTTGCTCCTTGCACATTCTATTGCTCTTTCTCCCCAAGTGGATTTGGCTAAAGAAGGATGAAATTATTGATGGAGTTGGTGGTGAGAGGTGGTTTTTTTTGTTTGTTTGTTTTGTTTTTTTGGCTTTGGTGAGAAGTTGTTTAACAAGTAACAGAATGTTCCTTTCCTGGGGCTTTAGTAACGTTATTTCTGGAGCTACTGGGATTTCCAAAAATGCTCCAGAAGCTGATAAATTGAGCTAATTCCAAACCCGCTGGCCAGTTGCTCAACCATACTATGCATTTGTTGGTGTTCAATAATATTTACTGAGCACCTACTTTATGCCAGGACCTTGGGATACTTCAGTGAGCAAAACAGACATACATCCTGCCCTCATGGAGCTTCCTTGCTAGTAGAAAAGGAATAATCTCACAAGGGCAAAGAGGAAGAAAAGAGACATCAGCAGACGAGTGATGTTCATTATTTTGGTGCAATAAGATGCAGTGAGGCCGGGCGCAGTGGCTCACACGTGTAACCCCAGCACTTTGGGAGGCTGAGGCTGGTGGATCACCTGACGTCAGGAGCTCGAGACCAGCCTGGCAAACATGGGGGAAACCCCGTCTCTAGTAGAAATCGAAAAAAAATTAGCCAGGCATGGCTATAATCCCAGCCACACAGGAGGCTGAGGCAGGAGAATCGCTTGAAACTGGGAGGCAGAGGTTGCAGTGAGCCAAGATTGAGCCATGGTACTCCAGCCTGGGCGACAAAAGCAAGATCCCATCTAAAAAAAAAAAAAAAAAGATGCTGCCAGGCGTGGTGGCTCACACCTGTAATCCCAGCACTTTGGGAGGCCAAGGCAGACAGATCACGAGGTTAGGAGTTTGAAACCACCCTGACCAACATGGTCAAACCCCGTCTCTACTAAAAATACAAAAATTAGCCGGGCGTGGTGGCGTGCGCCTGTAATCCCAGCTACTCAGGAGGCTGAGGCAGGAGAATCTCTTGAACCTAGGAGGCAGAGGTTGCAGTGAGCTGAGATTGTGCTACTGCACTCCAGCCTGGGAGACAGAGTGAGACACCATCTCAAAAAAATGAAACAAAACAAAAAAAACATACAATGAGATGCAGGGGTAAGGAATAACAGAGAGGGATGACCCGTGAGGAGGTCATAAAGGAGAAATTCTAGGGTGGAGGAGGGATGGGGGGAGTGGAAGACTGTAAAGGTGATTAGGGACTATGCTGAGGAGAAGCTGCATCTTATGTGAGACTAGAGGAGGCCACCCCTGCAGTAGACTGGTGGCCTACACAGGCTGGTAGTAGCTGCAGCTTGCGTATGGGAATAAAGAGAGAGAAGTGAATGCCAAGGTGAGGATGGGGCACCTGATATTTAGGAAAGTGAGCTAAAAAGCTAGATTTCCAGGGAGACAGGATTTCTGTGTGGGTCCAGGTAACCTAGACAGCGCTGGGGAACCTCCAGGCAGATAATTTATAGGTCTGGGTATTCCTTATGGCATTCCAGGCCTACTGAACATGGTGCGTGGGTCCTTCTCTGGGCAACTGTGGTATAACAGAGTGAAGAACCTGGCTCCAGAGCTCACAGGAGGTACCAATTGAAGCCTGGGTTCTGAACACCTTACGGGGAAAAAAGTATCACACACATACTCACACAGGAGGACACACACCCTCAGGCATATTCACACCCACAGTCACATACACACTCAAGTACACAAGGTCACCCTCTTTCCTTTGTTGTGCTGAGATTCCTAAGGGTGGGTTGGAGGGAAGGCAGGGGACAAATACTGCTGGCAGGCTGGTTTGGGACATCTGAAGTATAGAAATGAAAGGAGGAAAGAATATTTGCAGCTTTCTGATATGTGAGCAGAGCTATGACAATCTCATTCCAGTCCAGCTCTCTACTTCTCCTAGTCTGCAATTGAACCTTTCACAGTGAATTAGTAATAATAGAATCAACAAAGGAAAGAGCTCTTCAAGTAGCACTGAATTGGCATTTAGTCCTCCTGAAAAGTGGAAAACACATTTTTGAGGCCAGATTTTTCATAGTCAGGAAGTCGTTTTAACCAAAGCAACAAGTCTAGTGACGTGTCATTTTTGACAATAAAATTTTGTATTTATTCTATTTCTGCAGTGTAATCTTTTCATCTTTGGATAAATATTTATCTTGTACTGGCTCTGTACCAGACCCTGTTCTGGATGCTAAGGATACGGTGGGGGTAAGGATGAGCCCAGCCCTCCTGGAGCTTACCGTTAGTGCAAGGTCAGGCCTGAGAGCAGAGAGGCTTTGCGTGCCCAGTAGGGCTGGGACCTTGTACTGAGCCCCTGTGGACTTTCTAGTTGTGCGGCCTCCCAGGTGATACTCCAGGAGACGCTACTGCGCCTGGCATCTGTCATCATTTGCAGAGAACGAGCCTGTGGCTGTGTGGGACTCAGGGAGGCCTCAGGACAGTGAGTAGTACAGCAGAGATCTGAATCCAGCACTATCTGCTCCCAACCACCAGGCCATGCTCTTTCTTTCGCCCACCCCGTCTCCCCAGGAAAGAGCCAGCAGATCAGGATCTCCCTGCTACTCACACTGTGAAGACAGAAGCGAGAAAGAGCCACTTTGCGTGTGGCTGGCTTCAGAAGTCAGAACAGGCTGGGGAGGTTCCTAAGGTGAGTGCTAAAGTCCCAGTTCAACTTCCTTCATTATCATATGGCCTCCAAGTCTCCCTGTCCTGGGTTTTTCTGGTCAGCCAGCTCCATTCAACAAATGCGCTGATGTCAGCTGTGTGCTGCGCACCAGGAATGCGGGAATAAATGAACCAACATGTCCAGTGTGCATATGGAACAGAACACTGAGGGTTTGATAGAGTAAAAGCAGAAGCCAGAAGAGGCCTAAGGTCGGGGGACACTTAACTCTGACAGGCAAGTGTGCCCAGACTTAAACTAATGCCTTCTTCTCTTAAGGAAGCTCCCACAGGGAAGGGATTAGCCCCATCATGTCCATTGTACCTCAGTTCCCAGCACAGAAACTGGCATGTAGTAGATGCTCACCAATATTTGGGTAAATGACTCAAAAAAGCAAGGCTGGGATCACTGAACCTGCCTTCCCTCATGCTCTCAGTGACATGACCTGTAGTTCGTTTGCCCTACTTCGGGTGCCCCAGAGAGACACAGCAACCACCACCAATGCCATCACCTAGGGTCTTGTTATTAGTGACTTCAGAGGAGCAGGACCAGGCTACTCATAAGCCTGGTTCCAGAGGTTATTGGCAGCAAAGCTAATGAGGCTTCAGTTTCAGAGCCCCCCATCTTGTGTGGGTTCTGCAAGGCTGAGGCATCCTCTGCTGAGCATGCAGGAGGAAGCAGCGGTTCAGCCATGCAGGGCGTCTGTAGCTTCTGCCCTGCTAATGCCAGCACCACCCCATATCCACAGGGCACCCTGATACCCCCCCAGGGGATGTCACTGAACGTGTGGGTCCTGCTTTTAAAGCCACAGGAAGGACTCTGAAGGAGATACAGTTATGACCCAGGCTTCACAACGTTAAATCAAGTTTAGCCTAAAGCTGTCTCCTTACATATTTTAAGTTCAGCCTAAAGTTTTTTCTGTACATCACGAACTATAATAAGTGGAGGTGTAACCAGACCGTCGCCTGTGCCAGTCACAGTGTTTAGGCCAATTAAATGTAGCCAACGTTTTGAATCATGTTCAAATAAGGCAAACACCTGAGCTGTAACCAATTCAGCTATTTCTTTATCTAATTTCTGTTTTCTGTATGTCACTTTCCTTTTTCTCCCCATAAATCTTCTTCCACCAGGTGACTGCCCTGGAGCTTCTGAGCCTACTCTGGCTTAGGAGGCTGGCTGATTCATGACTCATTAATTGCTCAATTAAACTCCTTTAAATTTAATTTGGCTGAAGTTTTTCTTTTATCAACGGTCACCTGGCTCCAAGGGCTACCAGTCCAGCAGGTGCAGATGACGGTGGCCCTAGGCATAAAGCATCGGCTGAGCAAGAGACTGCTGGGGACATTTCAGGTGTGACATTATTAGTAATAGGTCGTGGAGCTGCCTTCTCCAAACTACCATCATGAAACACAGTTTAAAAACCCATGCCAGAGGGAAGGCCGAATTATCTTTTTCTTTTCTTTGGAAGAATAATTTTATAAAATCATTATTACATGAAGAGGTGATCACAGAGTATGGGTCAGAAATGTTAAAATATAGGAAAAAAATGTGTCAGTATCATAGAGGTGTGTAAGACTGTCCATTGCTACTACCAATAAAAACTGTTATTCTTCTGGATTTTGTGATGATTGCGTTGTCATATTTTAGAAATGTGTAATTTCTTATTCTTAATAATAATAATTTTGATATCTGATTTTGTATTTACAAAAAATACAAAAATTAGCCAGGCATGGTGGCACATTCCTGTAGTCCCAGCTACTCGGGAGACTGAGGTGGGAGGATCACTTGAGCCTGGCAGGTTGAGGCTGCAGTGAGCCATGATCAGGCCGCTGTACTCAGGCTGGGTGAGAAAGTGAGATCCTGTGGCAAAAAATAAAAAAAAAAAAAAAGAAACAATTTGCCAGTCCACTGTCTTGTAAATTTGAACAAATTTGTAATTTGTATATTTTTTTCTTAGAAGGTCTCATCTCCCCTAAATTGTCTAAGCTGCGGGATTGAGATCCACACAACCTGGATATGTCTGTATGGTTCATGGCATGTGCTTATCATGGCTGTATCCATGATCTATCTTTTTATTTATGTATGTGTCATCTTTGAACCTACTACCAACAGCAAGAAGTAGAACACTGCTAACTGGCTTTTCCCATCCCATCTTCCTGCCTCCTCCTGTTGAGATCATCATTATCCTGAATCTTGTATTCATCATTGCTTTACCTTAAAAATATGGTTACCATTATATATGAATACACACACACACGTACACAAAAATATACATATATATGTGTGTGTACATGCAAAACAGTTTACCACTACACTTCTGAGGAGTAAATTGTTTAATTTGCTTTTGTTTTTATCTGTATAATCTTTATAACAATGGTATTGTGGTGTCTGTTAACTTCTCTCACTTAGGCTTTTTATTCAATAGTTTACTGGTAAAATACACCTATATTATTGTGTAGCTATAGTTCACCAATTTTGACTGCTGTAAAATATTCTACCACAATTTGTTGATTCAATCTCCATTTGATGGGCAGTACTGTGCTTTTTTTTTTTTAGGTTTTTGCTATTATAACATTGCTTTGAAAATTCTTGTATGTGTCTTCCAGTTTTGGGTATAAAACTAGGAGTAGAAACGTTGAGTTCTGAAGGGTATGTGACTGTTCAAATTTATAAGACAGTGAACTGGCAAATCGTTTTTTATTTTTTTATTTTTATTTTCTCACCCAGACTGGAGTGCAGTGGCATGATCACGGCTCACTGCAGCCTCAACTTGCCAGGCTCAAGTGATCCTCCCACCTCAGTCTCCCGAGTAGCTGGGACTACAGGAATGTGCCATCAGGACTGGCTAGTTTTTGTATTTTTTTTGTAAAGACAACCTATGTTGCCCAGGCTGTTCTCAAACTCCTGGGCTCAGGCAATCCTCTCGCCTCAGCCTCCCAAAGTGCTGGGATTACAGTCAAGCCACCACACCTGGCTACAAACCGTCTCTTGGAGTGGATGTGCTATTTTATACTCTCCATGGCAATTTGTGAGAGTGAGTACTACTCCACCATAAAAAAGGGCTGGGGGAAGACCTCTATGAACTGATATGGAATTAATTCCAGAAAATATTTTTAAGTGACAATAATTTAGGTGCAAAAGGGCATATACAGTGGGCTACCTTTTGAGTAAGAAATGGAGAAATAGGAAAACATAGCCATGTCTGCTTACCTTTATATAAAAAAAAGACAGAGCAAAGATGAGCCAGAAAACAATGAAGCTGGTTACTTACAAGTGTGGAGGGATGGGGCGGGAGGAATGTGAGAGAGAGTGACACCTCTCTGAGTATACCTTTTTGTATAGTTTTGACTTTTGGAAGCATGTAAATATTTTGTGTATTCAAAAAAATTAAATAAAATTTAAAAGAACGTAAAGGGGGAAGGTTTTTTCCCCTTCCCATTCTTTTTAACACACCAAGCTCAACTGTGTTTAAATGAACTCAACTGTATTTCAGAAAAGTACCATAACCACACAGAAGGGAAAAAAGAAAAAATGAATCCAAGAGGCGTATGAATACAGTACTCAACTATGTAACTTCACACTTGGGTCTGAGGCAGCAGGGGTCGGAATTGCAGCTTGCTTTGTTCTAGTGCTATGGGTGAAGCAATTCTGAAACCCTTTTAGATGAATGTAGGATTGATTAAGTAAGGGGATGGTGCTAGTTGGGAGATAGAATTTTCACTGTGAAAGAAGGGGCAGCTAAATACAGACTGAGGGAAGGCAAGAAAGAATGGGGATAAATCGGAGTTGGAGGTATCAATGTAAACTCACGATTTCTAGAATATGTCTATGTATGTGTATATGTATAGGAATATGTACCTGTAATGTGTATTTGTACATACGTGTGTGTGTGTATATATATATTATTTGATTGTGTGTTTATGTTTCCTAGCTCTGTTTACTAAAAAGACCTAGAATCAAAGACACCCTGGTAGTGGTGAGCACACCCAATGCCTAGATCTTGGTCTCTACTATTATTCCCCAATGAAAGAAACCAGGGCTGCTTGAAGAAATGACTGATTCTAGGGCTGGGTCAGGATAGGTACAAGATAAGCCTAAAACATCTTAGTATGCCAGAAAGGAAAGACTCACTCAAAAAATGATGGGAGCATGTTACAAGGACATAATAACCAACTGGAAGGGATTTCCACTGGTCAAATCTAGGATAGTTTGAACACTCAAATAATTTGGAATAACAGTGAATTATAAATTACTGAAAAGGTAGAAGTTTTAGAGTCTATAGCCATGATAAATAGATAAGTAGGTAAATACAAACAAACAGACACACATGGGAGAGGAGGGAGGGCTATCGCCAAGAATGTAGAATGCTGCATGCTCTCTGGCAAATGTGGAGGGGATGTAGCCGTAAACATTGGAAGAGGCAAGTTTCAGCAATGGATACAAAAGCTTGTGGAAAATTTGGTGATGAGTAAGATATTTTCATAGGCTAACATTCTCTCTCTATGTGTTGGTTGATAATTGCAAAGAAAAAATAACTTTTTTTTTTTGAGATGGATTTTCGCTCTTGTCACTCAGGCTGGAGAGCAATGGTGCTACCTTGGCTCACTACAACCTCCGCCTCCTGGGTTCAAGTGATTCTCCTGCCTCAGCCTCCCAAATAGCTGGGATTACAGGCGCCCACCACCACACCCAGCTGATTTTTGTATTTTTAGTAGAGACAGGGTTTCACCATGTTGGCCAGGATGGTCTTGAACTCTTGACCTCAAATGATCCACCTGCCTCGGCCTCCCAAAGTGCTGGGATTACAGCCGTGAGTCACCGCACCCAGCCTGAAAAAAATAACTTTTCAATGGAGAAGTTATATGACACCTAAACCAGGTGATCAAAATTAGTATCCTCAATAAAGGGCAGGTGACATAATATGTCTCCTTATGTTTCCAGATGTGATATCCTGAGAAGGACCTGACATTACTTATGTAACATTCCAGCCAGAAATGCATAACCTGAATCTACTCATGAGGAAACAATGGGCAAGCCCTTCTGCTCCTCCTCATTCTTTCTCTTCCTCCTCCTCCTTCTCCCTCTTCTCCTCTTCTTCAACTTCTTCCTCGTCCTCTTCTTCCTCCCCCCCTTCTTATTCTCCTCCTTCTCCTTCTGTTTCTCCTACCCTCTCTCCATCTCTGTCTCTCTTACTACACATTTTTCTACTGTATTTCTTTTTTTAAAGAACTGACTTTGTCTTTGTTGATCTCTAGGGTATTCATCTTCTATTTCATGAATTTTCACTTTTATTTTTATTAACTCCTTCCTTCTAGTCTCTTTCAGCTTATTCTTTTGTTGTTTTTCCCACTTCTTACACTGGACACTCAGCTCTAATTTTCAGCTCCTGGGTTCAAAAGTAAATCTGTAATAGAAATTTAAAAATCCTTCAAAATGAATGATAATATATATATAATGTTTAATTATATGTAAAAATTAAATTCATAATTTAAAAAACTTCCAAGAAGAAATCTCCAGGATAGATGGTTTTACTGGAGAATTCTACCAAAACTTTAAAGAAGAATTGGCACCAATTCTTCCCAATTGTAGATCTAGACAAGATTATTTGAAAATTTATGTAGAAAGGTAAAGGAACTAGAATAGCTAAAACAATTTTGAAAAAGTAAATGGGGAGAAATCAGTCTGCCCAAGTTCAAAAAACTTACACCATAGCTACGGTAATCAAGGTTGTGTAGTATTGTTGGAGGGATAAACACATAGATTAATAAAACAGAATAGAGAACTCAGAAGTAGACCCACACAAATAGATGCAACTGATTTTTGACAAAGGTGCAAAAATTCGATAAAGAATCACCTTTTCAACAAATGATGCTGGGGTGATTGAATATCTATAGGCCAAATAAAATGAACCTTGATATAAACCTCACACCTTATACAAAAATTGCAGACTTAAATGCAAAGCATAAAATTATAGAACTTTTAGAAAAAAAGCATAGGGGGAAATCTTTGTGATCTAGGGCTAAAAAAAAGTGTCCCTAGATTTGACACCAAAAGCACGATCCATAAAAAGGAAAATGTATAATTTGTACTGACGTAGTCTGGATGTCCCCTCCAGATCTCATGTTGAGGTGTACTCCCCAGTGTTGGAGGTGGGGCCTGGTGGGGGATGTTTGGGTTGTGGGGGCAGATCCTTCATGGCTTGGTGCTGTCTTCATCATAGTGAGTGAGTTCTCATGAGATCTGGTCATGTAAGAGTGTGTGGCACCCCCTCCCTCCTTGCTCCTGGTTTCTCCATGTGAAGTGCCTGCTCCTACTTCACCTTCCACCATGAGGAAATGCTTCCTGGACCCTCTCTGGAAGCAGATGCTGGCATCATGCATCCTGTATAGCTTGCAGAACCATGAGACAATTAAACTTCTCTTCTTATAAATTATCCATCTCAGATATTTGTATAGCAACATAAGAATGGCCTAATACATAGACCTCATCAAAATTAAAAACTTTTACTCTGAAAGATACCCTGCTAAGTGGATGAAAAACTAAAGACTGGGAGAAAATACTTGCAAACCACATAACTGACAAAGGACTAGTATCTGGAATAAAGTCCTCAAAACTCAACAGTAAAATACTCAAACAATCCAATTAGGAAAAGGGCAAAAATGTGCACAGACATTTCACCAAAGGAGACACACAGATGGCAAAGAGGCACATCATCATTAGCCATTAAGGTAACGCAGCTAAAACTACAATGAGATATCACTACTCAACTTTCAGAATGGCTAACCTAGAAAGTATTAGTGCTGAGAAACTGGATCATGCATACAAACCTGGTGAGAATGAAAAAATGGCACAGCCATTCTGAAAAACGGTTTGGCGGTTTCTTTAAAAATTAAGCATGCAACTACATATGACCCAGCAATTGCACTCCTGGGCATTTATCCCAGAGAAATGAAGACTTGTGTTCACATGAAAACTATGCATGCATATTTACAGCAGTTTTATATGTAATAGCTCCAAGCTGGAAACAATCCAGATGTCCTTTAACAGGTGAATGAATAGTTAAACAAACTGTGGTACATCCAGATCATGGGATACTATTCAGCAAGAAAAAGGAATGAACTATTGATACATGCAGCAACTGGCTGAATACCCAGAGAATTCACAGAGTGAAAAAAAGTCAATACCAAAAGGTGATAGACCATATGATTCCACTTATATAACACTCTTCAAATGACAAAATTATAGAAATGGAGAACATAAGATTCTCTAGTGGTTTCCAGGGGTTAAGGAAGAGGCGGGGATAGGAAAGAAGTGGGTGTGGCTCTAAAAGAGCATCATGGGAGATCCTTGTGGTGGGAAACATTTTGACTATACCAATGCCAATTTCCTGGCTGTGATCACATACCATAGTTACCAACAGGGGAAACTGAGTAAAGGATACCTGGGCTCTCCCAGTATTGTTTCTTAGAATTGCATATGCATCTACAATTAGTCTGCATGTCTTGCAGTTTTCTGGGGATGGAGAAAAAGAGAGTGTTGGTCAAAGTGAGTTGAAAGGTTAAAGATGTCCTATCAATTTAGTGGATGTCATGGCTGCTGATGTTGACCATGGTCATTGAGATGCCCCTGGTACTGGCTAGGTGCTGTGGATCACAGCTGTGGTATAATGAAACCAACCCTCAGCATCAAGACAGAGCACCTGGGTTCAAATCTCAACTTTACCACTTACTAAGTCCTTGGCCTTTGGTAAGTCACTTCTAACTCAGTGCCCTGGTCTTCCCTATTCCTCTCCTCCACTCCCTGTGATTCAGACAGGGCTGACCTGTCCTTGCTGGCCAGGTATGGGCATAGTTCTGTGGTCTGGCCATTCAGGGACTCATCAATCTAGCCAGAATAACTGATTCTGGTATCAGGATGTGATCAAGGCAAGATTAATTAGAGTCTTCCTCGAGCTGCCTCCTCCTCTTCCTCCTTCCTTCCCAAGAGCCATAAGAAAGGGCACCTTCCTTTCCTCTGGAACCACAGACCCTAAGAATTACAAGGAACTCCCTAGAATCTTCTTCCTCAGCCACCTGGAAGAAGCAGTAACTTGAAATTGTTAGAGTTCCTAACTCTATCCTCAAGGCAAAGGCCTATCCTCTATCCAGAGGCCTCAAGGCAAATACTGAAATGAATAGCCTTTTTTTACTTATTCTAATTTGAAAGAAGTTTCTGTCACTGGCACTTGAAAAAGTCATGATTATTACTTCCTTTAACCACGTTGAGTCTGTTGTGTTATCTCTAAAATAAGTGTTCTAAAATAAGTGGGGTTCTACCAGGAGTAGACCTGGAGCCAGCATTCAGGTGCCATGGATTGGCCCAGGGTGTGCTCCCATGGAGGACTGCCGAGGAAGTGGGTGAGGCAGGATCGGCTAGGGGAAGGAGCCAAGCAAGGGTTCCAGGGCAGGTGAAGTCCCGTGCTCAGTCTGTTCCCAGGGGGAGCTCTGAGATGGCAGGCATTGGCTATAGAGTTTGGGTGGATGGAGATCAATCCTTCCTATGTCCAGGTCTCCCTGTGGTGAGGCTGTTCCAGTGTCCAAGAATATTGCTCTGAAGGTCACAGTTGCTGCTATTAGCAGTAAAGCTCCAAAAAGCCAGAGGGTGAGATCTGAGGGAGTCTGGGCGGGAATCGACCATATCCACTAATGAGGTTGGATAGAACCTTGAGGCTGGGTGCATTTTCTAGGAAGGAGGAGGAGGACATTTCAGAATCCTGGACTGAAAATACTGTGGGACGGATTCACAGCTGTCCGAGCTGCCACTCTTGTGTTCTTATTTCTTATATTCCTAGCAAAACACAGATAAAAATCCAGAGCATGTTGGAATGTCACCCACCTTCCCACAAACCCCCTCGGCCCCCCACCACACACGAAAATGAAATATTTTTAGCTGTGCTCATTTGCTGTCTGTCTTTCCAGACAGGGTTGCATAAGAAGGGGCCGTTTTCCTCTCCACAGGATTGCAGGGGGACGGGTAAGCTGCACACGCGGATGGTAAAGCCATTTACGCTTGGAGAAGCAGCCAGTGTGGCTCAAAGGAGTTGGCAGGTCCCAAACCTCATAAAGGGAAAAGCTGAGGCGTGCCAGGGAGGCGAGTTGACTTCATACGGGGGCTGATTTACTGCGAGGAATAACACACGAGCCCTCCCACTGCTCCTGCCTTTTTGGAATTTTGAAATCACAAAATGTTACAGCTGCAAGAAGGCCTTTTGAGAGGAGAGCATCTGGCCCAAACTGGTCATTATAAAGATGAGAAAACTGAGGTCTTAGCATGGGGCAGGGAAAGGGACTAATATTTGTAAGGCAGAGGTACCACTAGGCCAGGGCACTGTGCTGGGCACCTCTCCCAGATTGTTCCATTCCCCACGTCGTTCCACGTTAGCCCCACTGTGGGGTGGGATCATGAATGCCTTGTTTTCATAAACAAGGATACAAACTCAGAGGCATAACAGAGCTTTCCCTGAGTCACACAGCTAAGCAGGGAGCTGAGATGAGAACCCTTGTTTGTTTTTCTCAATCTTCAGGGTGAATTGGAGATCAACTGTCTAGCCAGCCGGGAAAGAGCCTGTGCCTGCAGCTTTCACTGACATGTCAGTGCCACAAGGGCGGGGCAGTATCTCTTTTGTTCGTTGCTCTATTCCAGTGCTTAGAATGGAGGCTGATACATAGTAGGGGCCCAATAAACATCTGTTGCATGAACAAAGAAACAAGCAAGCAAGCATTTATTATGCTCCACCTCCATGCAGCGACTTGTCTTCACGGAAGATGAAATAGTCCTGGTCCTTGGGGTGCTCTCACTTGAGTTGACTGGACAGGTTGTACACAAGGCAAATGCTGGAAAATGGTCCCAGGTGACACAGGCACACATACGAGCCAGGGGTTGTCCAGCTGGGTCTGGGTTCAGGGCAGCTTTGAGGGGATGTATTTCACCACTGCTCCACCCCCTCCATTCCCACTGTGCTCTGGCAGAAAGGAAACTTGGTCTTCCCAACCAGGGTCTTGACCTGAAAAAGACTTCTGATTCCCCATGTCCAGGTCCCACTAGCCTTCAACGCTTAGCTTCAGTGCCATCTCCCACAGGGATCCTTCCCTCATTCCTTCCGCTGGCAGGGATTTCTTCCACCTCTGAGCTCCTGTAACACTCGACCAGTACCTCTCTTGTGACACAGGCCTTATCTTCTTTACTGACCCTAGGGTGGGTATCTGGTTCACTGCAGTAGTCCCAAACGCCTAACAGAGAACCTTGACAAACTTGTGCTCCCCAAATGTATGAGTTGAGTGAGTGAATGGAGGAAAGGATGGAGAGGTGGGTACCAGACAGAGTTGCCTGGTGCTTTTTGGTGTGGGTGGTTGTCTTCATGATACAATTGGAGGAACACAGAAGCCCACTCCCCTGATCAAATACCCCCCAGAGTGGTGCTAACCCCTTGCGCCTGCTATTAGCCATTTACTGCTTTGAGTTAAGGTAGGGGTAGAGAACCTCTGTCCCCCTGGCTAAATGAAGCCTTGCCTTAATTTCAACTCATGTATGGAGCAAGAAGCAACAAGCACATTCTTATTTGGTGCTTATAGTTGCAAAAAAGGTGACATGGCTCTAAACACCTTGGTATAATGGCCTGGAAAAGTGATTTTCAAATTGTGTTCTGAGACACCCCTGTTTATAGGGTTCTATAAACAGCTTGCTTTTATCTCCCTTATTGGTTTTATGTTTTTCCCATTCAATTTGTTTGAAGAAATTTTACAGTAAGAAGTTTATGGATTCCCAAGATGAAAACATCCCACCCTGTGTCCCCTTCTGCCTGTCTTTCTCTATGTATCTGGGTCCCCCCAGCCACCCTGGGAGCCTGGACCTGTGTAGGTAGTGAGACAGCCAGGTGGGAAGGGGTCCCCAAAGAAACTCCAGCACTGGGGTAGAGCCTCAGGAAATTTGCACCGTTTGCAGCGGGGAGGAGCCTGGCCCCTCCTTTTCCTGTGTGGAATCTGGGATCCAAGCTGCCTGCAGGCAGTGCTCCAGCAAGGGGCTCTGGTCTAGTGAGAGTCCTTGTTTCCCCCTTTTCTTCCTTTTCACCCAATAAAACCCTGTCTTACTCACCAAATTGTCTGCAAGCCTGAATTTTCATGGCCATGGGACAAAGAACCCCGTCTTTAGCTGAACTAAGGAAAATCCTATAAGAGTAGCATTCAGGAGATAACCTCAGGCTTCAAGTTGCCCTCTCACCAGATTGCAAGCTTCCAGAGGACAGGAGCCGACCTTATGTATCACACGTGCTCCAGCACTGGGCACACTGCCTGGCACCCAGTGGCTGTTGGGTGTTTCTTCTTTAGTTTTTTTTTACACAAAAGGGGGAAATAGAATGGATGGATGAGATGGTTTGAGGTATTGATGAAATTGTTGCTAGACATTTGACAGATATATCTGGAACACTGTGGAGAAATGGCTGTGGGAATTTAGAAAACCAAGTCAATGGAGGCAGGTGGGGGACCGGGGGGATAGCCGTTCGGTCTAATGCTAGCCCAGCACAAGACCAAGGGCAGGCCCCTGGAGAGGCCGATCTCCATTTCTTGCCTCCTGAGGGTCCTGGTGCACATGCATGGGGACATGTCGGCTTTCATGTTCCAGTATGTCCACACCCCTCCAGAAAGCACCCACCTCTTGGCCTCCTTTAGGGCCCAGGGATATGTGCCCTCTTTAGGAGGGGTGGTTCTGGAGAGAACTCCCTGGAAATGGGCTTATGGACATTTGACCAGGGAATTTGGGAGTCCCAGGAACTGGAAGTATGGCCAGAGGGGAGGGGTGGGGGCCCCAGGTAGGGACATCCCTTTGGGCCTGGGAGCACCTCAATCTCTCTGGAGAGATGCAGTCAGAGGAGGGCCAGTGTAGGAGCCATGCAGGAATCCTGAGGGCCAGGTCTCAGGGGTGAATGCCAGCGCGGAAGAAAGGGTTAAATGCCACAGGAAATAAACATAGTCACTATTTGACCCATCCGGAACCATTTCTACACATAGTAACGGAAATGTGCTTACTGATTTAATTAAAACGTGTGCTTTTGGAAATATGGGAATAAAGAAAGTGGGAGAGTCACAGGTAAAGTGTTAAATCCCAGACTACCAGGACAGGAGGTTAAGAGATTCTGTAAAAACAAGCAATTCAAGTAATAACATTATAAATACATACATATTTATTTTTAAAAACTTGGAAATCGAAACCAGAAGAAAGAGCTAAAAGAATTGAAAGTTGGTGCCATTAGGGAAGGAACCAATGATGGAGGCAGGAGATGACAGTTTTTCATGAATTTTCGTAAAAGAGAAGATATCAGCCAGGCATGGTGGCTTATGACTAGTCTCAGCTACTCAGGAGGCTGAAGTGGGAGGATTGATTAAGCCCAGGAGTTCGAGGTTTCAGTGAGCTATGATTACTCCACTGCCCTCTAGCCACAGAGTGAGACCCCAGCTCTAAAACCAATTAAAATAGAAAAAAAAAATAGAAGAAAATATCCATGTATATCTTTACGTACAAGTTTGGTACTCACTGTTTGTTACAGCTATATTCTGATTATCTTTTGTTGTAAAACAAATTACAAAACATAGTGGCTTGAACCATTGCCTTTTAATTATATCTCATTGTTCTGTGGGCCAAGAAATTCAGGCAGAGTTCAAATCGGCAGTTCTGTGTTCGGCGTGAAGTTGGCAGAGGTTACTCAGTAGCAGTCAGCCGGGTGATGGGCTATCAGCAGGTCTAGGATGGTCTCATTCACATATGCATCTGACACCTTGGCAGGGCAAGATGGCAGACTGGGCTCAGTTTGGACTGTTGGTCTGAGCATCTACACATGCCCTTTCCAGTACTGGAGGTCTCAAGGACATTCAATATAGGAAGGACTTCTTCTATCATGGCTCAGGGCTCCCAGAGACAGTGAGGGCCAGGTGAAATTCTCAAGGTTTCTTATGGCTTAGCCTCAGAAGCCCCAGTCCATCACTTCTACCATGTTCTGCTCAAGCAGGTCCCTAAAGCCTGTCCAGCTGCAAGAAGAGAGGAATTTGACTCAGAGCAGTAGCAAATAATTGGTGGCATCTTTAGTTTCCACATCTACCTTGCTCCTTCTAAGGATTTGAGGTAGTTTATATTATTTTTTAAGCAATAAAATAATTAAAAATGTTTTTACAATATTAGGAATTTAGAAAATGTGTTCTGGCCCCTGCATATCTTTTTATCTGTTCTTGTTTATGTCACTGATTAAGACCTGCTGTGCAGTGATGAATAAAAGTGGCAGTGCAACCATGCTGGTCTCATTCTCGATTTCAGAGGGAAAGTGTTCCACATGGTACTCCAAGTATCACATCTGCGGTAGGATTTTTGTAGGTACCCTTTTATCAGCTTAATAAAGTTTATTTCTGGCCGGGTGTGATGGCTCATGCCTGTAATCTCAGCACTTTGGGAGGCCAAGGTGGAAGGATTGCTTGAGCCTAGGAGTTCAAGACCAGCCTGGACAATATAGTGAGACCCCATCTCTAAAAAATTTTTTTAAATTAGCCAGGCATGGTGGCACACTCCTGTGGTCCCAGCTTCTAGGAAGGCTGAGGCAGGAGGATCACTTGAGTCCAGGAAATCAAGGCTACAGTGAGCTCTGATTTTATCAATGCACTCTAGCCTGGGCAACAGAGCAAGACTTTGAATAAAGAAAGAATAAAAGAAAGAGAGAGAGAAAGAAGAAAGGAGGAAAGAAAGAAAGAGAAGGAAGGGAGGAAGGAATGAAGGAAGGAAGGAAGGAAAGAAAGAAAGAGAAAGGAAGAAAGAAAGAAAGAGAGAGAAAGAGAGAAGAAGAAAGAGAGACAGGAAGAAAGAGAGAGAGGGAGGAAGGAAGGAAGGAAAGGAAGGAAGGAGAGAAAGAGAGAAAAAAGAAAGTTTATTTATATTCCTAGTTTGCATTCCTGAATTTGTAGCACTATTTTTGAAAATAATGTGCTTATATGTTATTTTGGTTAAATAAAAATTAAAAATGAAAGATGACTTTGGTAGCCATGTGGAGGAAGAGCACAAATGATGAGTTTAGAGGTGGGGAGGCTGGGGGAGACCAGGGGATGTCTGGGGGGAGGGCAGCAAGCCAGGGCCTGTGGAGAAGACTTTTTGGTGGGAGGGGTGCCAAGGCAGGGACTGAGTGAGGAGCTGCAGGTCTGAGTCCCCAGGAGACTCACATGTCGGGGGCTGAAGGGTCATATGAGGACAGCAACACCACAGGGCAGGAGAGGCAGGCATCCCGGGCTGGCCACGAATGAGATGTGGGGTGTGGAGGCTTAGTCCCGCCTTGGCTGCTGCTGCTGCGGTGGCCGGGTGGGCCCCTCCGGTCATCTCTCTGACCATCACTCAGGCACCTTCATGACAGCTGGGGAAGGGGCCCAGGGTTTCTGTGGCAATAGGGCACAAAATCCCAGAAGAGGAGAAAGAAAACCACGAAATCAAATCTGGCTCTGAAATAAAAATAGCCAGTAGTTGAGAATTTTAAGAAAGGAAAAACAAAAACAGTGTTGGTATATGAGTCACGCTGACTTCTCCCAATTACCAGCTTTTAGGCTCCAAATAAAGCTTTCAACGGAGGAGCCTTGGAATGTCAGTGGTGGTGAGGACGCCGAGCTCCGACCCCTCCTGCCAACCTTGCGTTTGGCGCTCTCCTATGGAAACAGTCATCCTTCCTGCTCAGAGCTATATGCCTCCTCTGGCATATGGAGCCAGGAGACCTGGCCCAAACTACACCCCTCTTTGGGCCTCAGTTTCCCCCTTGGCAAAGCAAAGAGCCTGGACTGATTTTCATCTTTGACATGGCTGTTGTGCTCAAATATGGCTGAGTGCTCAAAGAACACTCAGT
Organism: Pan troglodytes; assembly: GCF_028858775.2. NCBI lineage: Eukaryota > Metazoa > Chordata > Mammalia > Primates > Hominidae > Pan > Pan troglodytes. The sequence goes on from NC_072414.2 coordinate 60,486,136, forward strand.
CAGGACTGAGGACAAGACAAATGGCAGGAATATTCCAGACCCTCTGTCAGTTTCAGGCCTGTGAGCATCAGGTGAGTCCACCCTGCTGAGCGCAACTGTCATGTAAAGTCACAAATGCCACGCTCCCTCATAGACACTGACCTCAGGACCCAAGTCCTGTGGGATCCCATTCCATAGAGCAATACACAGAGACCCTGATGCACAGCAGGCTCAGGAGTTGCCAACACTTACTGATGAAGGGCACGGGCATAGTGGCTGAGAGGCTCTTGGCAGCCTGCAGCTGGACGGCCAGGGTTTGAATTCCGCCTCTAGCTCTTACCAGATGAGTGATGTTGAGCAGGGTCCCACAGGAGATGGATGTTTGAGCAGAGTTTGCAGGAAGGGCTGTTTACAGAGGTGTGTGCAGAACCCACAAAGCATGGGGCAGCCCCAGAAGGCTGTGCAACCTCTGGGACTGGAGGGGTCAGGAGCAAGGGCAAGGGGCATGTGAAGAAAGTGGTGGCAGCTAGAGCCCTGGGAGAGGGGCCGAGGGTGGGACCTGTGGCCAGGGGAAGAGGAAAGCAGCTCTGCTAAAACCAAGGCTGGCAGAAAGGAAGCTGGGCAAATACTCTGACCCCCTGTACTCCTGCCAATGCCCCTGTGGGCTGAGTCCAACTAGAAGCCAGAGGACAAGGCAGTGGGTAAAGTTGAGGGCAGAGATCAGCCCTCAGGGCAGAGATCAGCCCTCAGGGCACAGAGCAGGGAGGAGAAAGGTGGAGGGTGGGTCTGGAGGGCAAAGACCAGCACATGTAAACTTTCTGGGCCTCTGTTTCCTGATTTGTAAAATGCTGATGATAACAACACCCATGGCATAGTACTATTGCCAGAATAAATCTCTCTCTCTCTCTCACTCTCTCTCTCTCTCTCTAGCTCTAGCTCTCTATCTATCCACTTATCTGTCTATCTATCCAGTACTTACAACAGTGCCTGGCACACAGGTGTAATGTATAAATGTCTGCTATTTTACCTATGTTATTACCATGCTCCTGCTCGCATTTGTTCCCTTCCTCCAGGCACCCAAGTTTTCATCTTCTCTTTTACCCCGATGTGCTTCCTGTCAGCTGGCTCTTGGGAAGGGTCTATTAATCAGCTGCCACTAAGGTATACATAACTGATCATGGCTTCAGGAGCTACCTCTGCCTGGGAGCACTTGCATTTTACAGGAAATGCTGCATCTTCCTTAGGGCGTGAAGTTCTGATGGTGGAACCTCAGGTCTTTTGTTGCTGTTGAAATTACGGGTGAGTGGTCTCTTCTTCCTGCGTTGAATAATAATAACCAGTGGGGAAGATACTGGGGAGTAGGCAGGCTTCTGTAGTGCAGAGAGTGGCCCCTGCCCAGGGACAGAGCCATGAGCCTCTGATAGGAAGAGGTGGTTAAGCCCCAGCCACTTGCCAACCTTGCCAACTTGCCAACTCTGGAGAAGCCAGCTCTGACCCTGAGCCTGGAAGAGGGGTCCTCTGCCCCTCAAAACTGGGGCAGAGCCCCTTCAAGGGCCCAGATAGGGAGGAGCTCAGAGAGGGGTAACATGGCCCCAGGTTCCCCAGGAGGCTGGTGATGAGTCTGGGATTTGAACCAGGAGGCCTGACCCCCAGGCCAGGGTCCTTCTTTCCCCTGCCCCCTTCCCACCCTTCTCTGCTCTGGAGTACACACCCTTGAGTGGCCGGAGACATCCCTGGGCAGCTGTCTGACCTCACAGTTGGCCCTGGAGCAGCTCAGCCTTTCAGCCAGAGGGAAATGTGTGTCCCAGAGAGTGACCCATGCTGAGTGTGGATTGTTCGTGCTGCTGAAGCCCCTCCATCCTCGGTTCTGTCTGGCAGTTACGGCCTCTCTCCTTGGCCAGGTGGCTGTGGCCATGACTCTCTCCTCATTCCTATCTACGGAACTGCCCCTCAAGTGAGGTTTCAGTTGACCTCAGAATGGCCTTCTCTCCACCCCACAGCCTGAGAGTTCTCCAGGTCATTGGTCATACGCTCTGGGACACACATGTGAGCTGATTGTTTATGCAGTGTTTGCTCACAATAGCAACAAGCACCCCTTCTTCTGCAGCCCGTTGATGGCAAGATGCTGTCACACAGGAGGGGCTACAAAGTAGCTGGCAGCAGATAGCATCCACAAAACAAGCTTGGGCTAGTGAAGGCATCTGGCAAACAAGCTCAAACTCAAGCAATCATCATAAAAAGGAAAGAAAAGAAAAGAAAAGAAAAAAAAAAGCTCAGGCTCAAGCTCTTTCCTCTCAGCTCATGACTCATTTGCACACATAGGCCTTGCTCCATGGTGACAGGGTCAGCTCATCTTGGCCACATCGCAGCCTTGTGAGCCTTTGTGAACCCTGACATAGCATCACTTACAACCCAGGTGCCTCGGATTCCAAGGCTGAGAAGAGGAGGCTGTGGGACATCAAGGATCTTAGAAACACAATGAAATCTCAAGACATTAAAATTGAAAGGTTCTGAATTTTGCATGAATGTGCAGTTTTCTTGTGGCCTGAGCTTCCATCAGATTCTCAAAGTGCCCTTGTATTAGTCAGGGTAGACTAGGTAATGCTGTGATAACAAGCAATCCCAAATTCTGATAGCAGAATCCCAAGTGACTGATAGCAAGGGTGAATCTTCAGAGAGCCACTGGATGGAGTCTCTTTCCTGTCCCTGTTTTTCCCTAACATCCAGCTGCCCATCTATGTAAGAATAAACTAAGCAACAAAAGCCAAATGTAACCAAATTGTCATATTGGTTATCCCTTGTGTGACAGATACACAAAGAACCAGGTGTTTTATGAAGCATGATCTCATTTAACCTTGTGAGGCAGAGGAGGAAACTGAGGCTTGCAGAACGGAAGTGACTTTCCCTAAGTCACCTGGCTAGTTGTCTAGTCAGAAGCTGGGCTGAGATTTGAACCCAAGCCCCGCCAGTAGCTACACTGACTGAACACAACCACATGCGATGTTTCCAGCCACATTGGTACTGGTTCTAGTACTTGTATTGTGCTTTTGAGTTTACATAGCATTTCCATTAGTTTGGCAAATATTTACGGAGCACCTCCTGTATTCGTCCGTTCTCACTCTGCTGATAAAGACATACCTGAGACTGGGCAATTTGCAAAAGAAAGAGGTTTAATGGACTTAAAATTCCACGTGGCTGGGGATGCCTCACAATCATGGCAGAAGGCAAGGAGGAGCAAGTCACGTCTTAACACAGATGGCAGCAGGCAAAGAGAGAGCTTGTACAGAGAAACTCGCATTTTTAAAACCATCAGATCTCTTAAGACCCATTCACTGTCACAGGAACAGCATGGGAAAGACCTGCCCCCATGATTCAGTCATCTCCCACCAGGTCCCTCCCACATAACGTGGGAATTATGGGAGTTACAAGATGAGATATGGGTAGGGACACAGAGCCAAACCGTATCACCTCCCATGTGCTGGCACTGTTCTAGATGCTAGGGTTCTAGGGGTGAATACAATTGACACAGGGCACATGGAAGGGCAGAGAATGGATTGGGGGTAGCAAGGAGAATTGTTGGACCGGTGACTGATGAGGAGTCAAAGCTTTAACTGGAAGGAATGGCACCTGCTGGGAGCTTCCGGCTCCATAGCATATTGACCAGAATCATTCACGCGCCTCCCACAGCAAACTAAGTCACTCTATCCACAAGGCAGGGGGAGCTTGCCTGAAAGGAATCCTGGAGACGTCTCCACACCACTAAGCCTGGGCTGTTTTTTAAACTGTGGAATCACATTCATCATTTTGTCCCCAGTGGCATGGGATCTGATTCAGAGAAGATGTTCGCCAAATGTTTGTGGAATGAATGGATTAACAAACAAATCAACTGATGGATGGTGACTGAGGCTGGGCAATGCCCTTTTACTCTACGGGCCTCAGTTTCCTCATCTGTCCACCAAGGTGATGTCCAAGGGCCTCTTTCTCACTGACATCTGATGACTAATATGACAACAGTGTGCCTTTGTGACTGGAAACCCTGCTGGTCCTCTCTGCCCAAACAGAGCCTGTGTGTCAGTCTCCAAAGCTGACTTCTGTATTGTCTGGGTAATTTTGCCCCAGAGACAATTGTTCACACTGTGATTATGGGAATCGGTTCCAGCAGCATTGTTGTGGAGATGGTTAGGATTCTCTAGGGCCAGGGTAGCTGTGCTGAAGGACTCTGTGGCCAGGATTCATGGCTGGATGCAGACGGGTGTGACTCTAGGAGCACAGACAGGAAATGTTTTTTCCCCAAATACCTCTTCTGCTGCTGCCTGAAATTCCACCATTTGTGATTTATTCCACCGGGTTCAGCATTGCCCTTTCCTTTGGTGGGTCTTCTCTATAAATACTAAAAGCCTTTGTGGAATGATGGAGCTTTTAAATAAAATTCAATTCTTTTCTTCAACTTATTTTTTAGAGATAAGGTCTCATTCTGTCACCCAGGCTGGGGTGCAGTGGCACGATCAGAACTCTAACTCACTGCAGCCTTGACTTCCTGGGCTCCAGGGATCATCCCATCTCAGCATTCCAGTAGCTGGGACTACAAGCTCACGTCATCATGCAATTTTTTTTAAGAGATGGGGTCTCGCTATATTGCCCAGGAAGGTCTCAAACTCCTGGGCTCAAGGAACCCTTCTGCCTCAACTTCCGAAAGTGCTGGGTTTACAGGTGTGAGTGACAGCACCCACCCAAATTCAATTTCTGATTGCGTTTTATGTGCCAGCCTCTGCACAGAGGGGCTGAGGTAGAATCAAAAATAATAACTATGACAGTAATATAACGATACCATTTTTTCAATTAAAAAAATTTTAAATTGAGACATAATATTTGTACATGTTTTTGGGGTACATGAGATAATTTGATACAATCATATAATGTGTAAAGGTCAAATCAGGGTAATTGAGATATCTACCACCTTAAACATTTATCTTTTCTTTCTGCTGGGAACATTAGAATTATTATCTTCTAGCTGAAATGTATAATAAATTAATGTTAATTATAGTCACCCTCCTTATCTATCAAACCCAAGGTCTCATTTCTTCTATCTAAGTGTATATTGGTACCCATTAATCAACTTCTCTCCATCTCCCCCCTCCTCCCTCCTCTTCCTGGCCTCTGGTAACCACAAATCTACTCTCTACCTTCATGAGATCCACTTTTCAGCTCCCACATGAGTGAGAATATGCAATATTTATCTTCCAGTGCTTGGCTTATTTCATTGAACATAATGACCTACAGTTCCATCCATGTTACTGGCAGATGATAGGATTTCATTCTTTTCTATGGCTGAATACTATTCCTCTGTGCATATGTACCACATTTTCTTCATCCATTCATCCACTGATGGGCATTTAGGTTGATTCTATAGCCACCGTTTGTTGAGAATTTAGTATATAACACATTGGTTACATTAGCTCTTACCTCAACCCTTGGAGATATGTATGTATCTTTGGCCACATTTTACAGATGAGGAAATTGAGTCAGAGAGGCTGAGACACTTGCCCAATGTAACATAAGCGAATTTCTCCTGCTGCATAGCCACTATGCTACAGCCACCTGGCTTATGAGGGTTTATGTCTAGTGGGGAGAAAGACCTGGCAGTAGAAGAGAATCCATGCTAAACAGAGGAATAAGCAGTGAGCCATGGGGCAGCCAGATATAGATGATTAAAAGGCTGAGATTATATGCCAGCTGGTTCTTGAAGGACAAGAAGGAATTTCGTATACTAAGAAGAAAAGAGGGAAGTCATGCCTGGGAAAGTTACAGGAGCCAAGCCCCACACAGGGCTGTCTGTATGTTGGCCTCAGGTTGGATGAAGAATACAGTGAATGGAAGTAGAGGCATGAGTCATGTGGGCCAGGTCATGGAAGTCAATGGGGGAGCCACCAAGGTTGTAGCAGAGTGGAAACCCATGAGTCTGCTTTGAAATACTCCCTCTCTTAAAAACTGTCACAGGCTAGAGAGGGCTGGGCAGACATAATAACTAAACATGAAAAGGCATCCTGGATGGGATCCTGGAACAGAAAAAGGACATTATGAACAAAACCGATGGTACCCAAACAGGTATGGAGTTTAGTTAATAGCAATGTACCAGTGTTGATTCATTAGTTATGGCAAATGTATCAAAGCATTTAACAATGGGGGAAACTGGGTGAAGGGTCTATGGGAACTCTCTGTATTATCTTTGCAAGTTTTCTATAAATCAAAAACTCTTCTTAAATACGTTTATTTAAATAAAAACATTTACTCCCTCTGCAGGCAGTGTGGAGGATGGAGTTGAGTGGGGAGGGTCAGGATGCAGACAGCATGTGTGAAGGAGGCCACCACCACCCTACTGTGGCAAGGACCTGTGTCCTGTGGGGGCCAGCGGGGCTGGAAGGAAGAAGGCAGAAATGGGAAACACACTGACACTGGGGGAGGCAGAATTTGGCAACTGGTTGGATGTGAGGGCTGAGCTGGAGGCATGAGTCAAAGGTGACGTGACTCTCCTGTCCCGAGCCCAGTGACAGGCACAGAGCAGATCTCATAAAAGGAAGGATGGGATTGCCATAGACCAACCTGGGCAGCTTGGGGAGAGAGGAAACATACCAAATCCAATACCACTCAGCACTCCCGTGTTCTGATCGTAATGTTGTTTATTGGGTAGCTAGATTCTTCACAATGGTGCCTCCCAAACTATTGGTGGTCAAGAACCATGTTTTGTTTTTGTTTTTGTTTTGTTTTTTGTTTTTTTTTGATATGGAGTCTTGCTCTGTTGCCCAGTGTGGAGTGCAGTGGCGCGATCTCAGCTCAATGCAACCTCCGCCTCCCGGGTTCATGCCATTCTCCTGCCTCAGCCTCCTGAGTAGCTGGGACTACAGGTGCCCGCCACCATGCTTGGCTAATTTTTTTATTTTTATTTTTAGTAGAGATGGGGTTTCACCATGTTAGCCAGGATGGTCTCGATCTCCTGACCTTGTGATCCGCCCGCCTCGGCCTCCCAAAGTGCTGGGATTACAGGCGTGAGCCACCGCGCCCGGCCGTTTTTTGTTTTTTAAATGTATTTCCAGTCCAGTGAAGAGCAATATTTTGGTCTACATCCTGTTCAATGAGACAAGTCCATGGAGCCAGTGCCTGGATGTCAGGCATTTTTAAAGTGCTGTAGAAGTTTTTGAACCCTTACTCTCCATTTCTATTTTAATCTCACTGCAGACCAGTTAAAACATTGTTTATGGACCGGCACTAGTCCACTTTAAACCTCCAACTATCCAGGGGTTAGGGACTACGAATCTCAATTTACACATGAGAAAACTGAGACTCAAAGAGGTTTAGGAACTATCCAAGGGCTCACAAAACTGGTAAGTTGCAGAGAGTAGGGATTTGTTCTGTGATCTGTCTATCTCTAGAAGCAAAACTCCCATCTGCTGCCCGTGACCCATCAGTGCTCAGGCAGTCCTGCTGCTGGCCTCTTGCCTCCTGCCCTGCAGGTTGTTTTCAAAGCTTCTCTTCACTCCTCTTCCCTGGAGGCTGAATCATGGGTTGCTTTGACTCAAGAAAAGGAGGATGTGGAGGGGAGTGTCTAAAAAACCTGTGCCAGAGGTGACCTCATAACCATCTCCCCGGGACTCAGTGGAGCGTGCAGAGAGCTCAGGCCAGTGGAGACCTCAACAGAGTGGCCAGGAGCAGCGACCCTCACACTGGCATAATTCCCAGTCTCTGCCGCTGACAGATTGGGAAGGGAGGGAGGTCACACAGGGAGGAAGGTCCGAGGCTGGCCCCTTTGGTGAACTCAGGCAGCACTTAGCAGCAGCTACAAATAACAATGGAAAGGTTGGAGAACCCATCACATGCCAGACACAGGGCTAAGTGTGCAGATACCGATCTGTGTTTACTTTTGCTCTGTAGAAGAATCAGGAGGATGAGGTCTATTTGGTTTTTACTTTTCCCATCGAGTTATCTCCCACTCTGAGACTGAAGCTGGACTTTTGGGCTCCCTCTCTGCAGGGCCGTGTGCAAAGATGAGAGGGAAGTGTGTTGGAAGCAATCTTCTTTTCAGGCTTCTGAGAAAGCCCAAGCTTACAGAGGACATGGTGCCAGAGCAAGGCACAGACAGTGCTTCTGAAAGGCAAGGTGGCCACGGAGAGTGGAAGATTCTCCAGCCCTCAGGAAAGGGGCTGAAAATCTGTGGGTGTATGGGTTGGGGGACTCTCCTGGGGCAATGGCTATACTGTTTGCCTAGGGAGGCTTGCAGCCTGTTCAAAGATGCATTCATTCATTAGAGAGTCACCAAAACTCCACTGTGTCTAGGTCCTGGGGACACAGTGATAAACAAGACAGACTTTCAGAAAATAACAACACATTTCTTACACATTCCATTTCACAGAGCCCGAAGCTATCCTCCAGCTCCTGGCTGGAATAGTTCCTCTTTGCTTGAATTCTCCCTTCCAGCCTCTGCTTGTTTGTCCTATTTCACAGCAGAGGACACTCTGTTGCTCAAAACCTTGATATTCAGTGGCTCCATTTTGGCAAGGATAAAGCGCAGACTCTTTGTCAGAGCTCAGGAGGTCATTAGAATAGCATGAATGGTATCACCATCACTTGCATACACTCCTTGGGTGCATGTTTCCCCCTCACCCTCTAGGACCAGGCTCAGCTGCTGCCCTTCCAGCCTCATTTCCCAGCACATGCGTTCCCCTCCTTACAGTTCACTTTCCAGTCTCTGCTCCCTTCCTCAGAATGCTTCCTCTGTTCCAACTGAGTTCTGGATTTTTCATTTCTCGGCATTTTGAAATCTTACTAATCACCCAGGGCCTAGCTCACATATCACCGCCACTGGGAAGCCTTCTGATTTCCATAGTCAGAAAGAACAATTACCTACTCTCCATTCCCAGCCAACCTGACTTACACATACTCATTATAACTTCCTCACTCCTAGCCAACACTTTGCATTTCTTCTGAAGAACACATTGCTGGTAGGCTATCTCTGTTTGACCCTCACACTCTGTTCCTGCCCATGTAGAATCTGCTTATCAAGGCAGTGTATTAATCAGGGTTCTCCAGAGAAGCAGAACCAGAAGGATGGATGGATGGATTGACTATGAGGAATTGGCTCACACAATTATGGAGGCTGACAAGTCCCACAGTCTGCTGTCTGCAAGCTGGAGACCCAGGAAAGTCAGTGGTATATTTCAGTCCAAGTCCAACAGCCTGAGAACTGAGGGAGCTGATGGTATAAATCCCAGTCCAAGGGACACAGAAGATGAGATGAGATGTCCCAGATCAACAGGCAGGCAGGAAACAAAAGGGCAAATTCTTCTTCCTTTGTCTTTTTGTTCTCAGATTGGATGATTCAGACCCACATTGGTGAGTGTGCTCTACTTTACTGAGCCCACTGGTTCAAATGCTAACCTTATCTGGAAACACACTCACAGAGGCACCCACAAATAACATTTAATCTGGCCATCCTTGGCGAGTCAAGTTGACACATAAAATTAACCATCATAGGCTGTTGTTCGCAAACCTGTTTATCTGAATTATTCTGTCATTGTTGATGACACATCTACAGAGGCTTAGCATGCAACCAGTTCAGAGGGAGCAGGGGGACAGAAGGTTTCAAAAGAAATGGCTCCAGGAAACAGGAACCTAAGCTTACATGGTGATTTAACTCAATAGAGAAATGTTTATAGTTCTGGACAAAGGGGCTGAATTAATCATAAGTTCATAGAGAGTAAACAAATGAGAGGGAAAAGCAATTATTAGCTGAAAAAAACAAAAAGCTGTTCAAAAGAAAGAAAATATAATCATGGTACACTAGGTGGCTCAGCTGTGAACAATATTTATATAATCATAATCATGTCAATACTGAATAAGAGACAGATAAAAATTATGATACAATCATATTGAAAAGATGGGAATCTGGGAAGTGTGTGTGTCTGCATGTGTACATGTGCGTGTGTGTGCGCACACGTGTACGTGTGTGTATGTTAGGATTAGGGGAGAAGTATAAGAGAGCTAAGCTATCATCTTTGACATTTATGGCTAATGTCAAAAAAAGATAAGTCAAGAATCAATGCTGATAAGATGTCAGCATTCCCATGTTCATTACAGCATTATTCACAATAGCCAAGGTAGAATGTAGGGGAGAAAATATAATTTCTTTTCTTTCCCTCATAGCTTCTTATCTGAGATGCTCTCCTATAAACAAAATTCAGACTAGCAAGAGAAAAACCAGCAAAAATGTATTGGTGTGTGCTGTACCCATCACAGGGGAGAAGGAATATTTCTCTCTCAAGGCTGTGGTTTAGGGGCCTTGCTTAAACAGTATTTTTAAAAACACTCATAAATTCTATAGTGACAAGATAAAGAACAGAGCAGCCTCAGGCTTCCACAAGGCAGCAAAATGTGGGAAGGTAAATTTATGAGAAGAGTAAAGTCTGCACCTAGATCTTCTGGCACTGCTGTCTCTAAGTTGATAAGCAAGCATTGGAAAGAAGCCCCTCATTAGGCAGGAAAAGGCAAGGAGGATGGCAGGAAGACCTGTTCCTATGAATCACCATTAGGCAAGCAGAGGGAGGGGCAGAGTGTCCCCCTGTGTTTTAATCTTCTTCAGCTCGACAATCGCCAGTGTTCCAGAAAGGAATATTTTTGTTTCCTCCAATGGAATCAACTTGTATCCATCAATGGATGAATAGATGAAGAAAACATGGTGTATATACACAATGGAATACTATTCAGCCATGAAAAGGAAGGAAATCCTGATGTTTGCAACAATATGAATGAATCTGGGGGGGCATTATGTTAAGAGAAACCACCCATGCACAGAAAGATATGATCTCACTTATATATGAAATCTAAAAAAGTCAAACTCATAGAAACAGATTGAAATTATGGTTAACAAGGGCTGGGAGTTGAGGAGATTGGGGTCATGTTGGTCAAAGAACACAAAATTTCAATTAGACTGGAGAAATAAATTTAAGAGGTTTGTGGTACATCATGGTGACTATAACTAATAACAGCATATTGTATACTTGAAAAGTGCTGAGAGTGGGTTTTTAAGTGTTCTCACCACAAAAATGAGCATGTGAGATAATGCATATATTAAAGAGCTTGATTTAGCCATTCCACAATGTATACACATACAAAATGTCATGTTGTATACTATAAATATACATAATTTTTACTTGTCAATTAAAAATTAATGAAAGGAAAAGAGGAAAAATCAAGGGTCAGAATTATAAGCTTGTTATATAGAAATATGCAGTGAAATACTCCAAAAGGTGTTAAAAATGATTGCCTATTGGGGATGGGGAGAGGTGAATACAGAGACTGCTGTTTTTATTTAAAATTTTATGGTACTATTTGACTGATTTACTCATTTATTTATTTGAGACGAAGTATCACTCTGTCGCCCAGCCTGGAGTGCACTGGCATGATCTCAGCTCCCTACAACCTCTGCCTCCCAGGTTCAAACAATTCTCTTGCCTGTGCCTCCCAAGTAGCTGGAACTATAAGCATGCACCACCACGCCCAGCTATTTTTAATAGAGATGGGGTTTCACCATGTTAGCCAGGCTGGTCTTGAACTCCTGACCTCAGGTGATCCTCCTGCCTTGGCTTCCCAAAGTGCTGGGATTACAGGTGTGAGCCACTGCACCTGGCCCTGTTTTGCTTTTTAAAACTAAGCACATTCATTGCTTTAATTAAAATCAAAATTAAAATTAAAAATGTAAAAGTAAGTAAAAGACAAGTTAACTGCTGTCTCTCCCAAACAGCAGACCCTGAGGTCTGTGCCCAGCTGCTACTGGGGCCATTCATTCCCTAGGGAAGGGGATGTGGGGAATCTGCTCCAACACAGCTGCTGTGTCTGGTGGTGGTTTATTTTTCGTGGCTCAGAAGCACAGGGTAAACTAGCTCCTCATTAAATGACATGCTTCATGTTCGGTGTCAGCATGGGGGAAGGCATTAGGTAGAAGGATGTTTGGGAAACACTTGCAGACTGGGGTTAAGGTGTTTGTTTTTCCTCTGAGACCCAGACACTTCTGGTAACTATTGTTCCCAAGTGTGGTTTTTTGAAAATTCATTGTTTGCAAATTCCACAGGCAGCCCAGACTGATTCGTCCGTCTAGGAATTTGAGGGGCCAAGAGCAGAAATAACATTTTATAGGAGAAGGGGGATCAAAGCCAACAGGCTCTTTGCAGAATCCACCCAGGTCTTGCACTTTCAGGATCACACCTCATTAACGGTGGCAGAGCCTCACCAGGTTGATTTTTAATCAGCTGCCCTTCAGTGAGCTCTGGCTCTTTGTCAACGTTTTCCAGGCAAACTATTTGTCCTGGAGCTAGGATAAGTCCTGATGACCCCAAAGCAGGACCCAAATCCCACCATACTAGGGGGCTTGTGCCTTGTCTGCCAACATAGATGGCTCTTCTTTCTTGAGGTCCTTTCCCCCTTCAAGCAATGGCTTAGATTTCTCTAAAGCTTTACAATTCATAAAGCACTTCATTCGACCTGTGTAATATCAACATGGGATGGGCAAGAATTATTGCTTCCATTTTACAGGTGGGTAAACTGAGGCTCAGAGAGGTTAAGGAACTTGCCCACTATCACACAGCTAGAAAGGGCAGAGTTGGGAATTGAACTCTGGTTTCCCAAGGCCTCAGCCAATACTCTTTTCTCAACACTAGACACCTGAAGATACCAGTCCCCAACCCTGAATGCAGTGGCCCATGGGTGTTCACATGGCATAGCACCTGAGCCAGCTCACCTGCCTGCTTTCCTTAGGTTATCCTTCAGTGGAGCCAACTTTCCAGGCCTTTCAAGCTCCTGCCCCTTCCCCAATCTTGACCTCTTTTCTAGAGCCTGGTTTTCAGCTCTAACCGTCAGTTGGACAGAGCCTGAAGCTAACTCACTCTAAATGGTGCATGAATGCCACTCAGGCCCTCCCAGGTCAGAGTAGACAGAACCCTGGATCTGATGTTAGCTACAGATCCCAGCTCTGCAACTCAAGAGCTGTGACCTTGGGCAAAATCCTAAGGCGGTCTGGGCCTCCATGTCCTTTTCTTTGAAATGAGGGCAGTAATTCCCATCTCAACATGGTCTTTATAGATTAGACAACTAAATGATTTGTCAGCTCTACAAAGGAAAGAGAATATTAATATCAGCAGTAATAATACCTGCCTTACACCCCATGCCTTTCCTTTTTTTTTTTTTTTTTTTTTGAGACAGTCTCACTCTATCGCCCAGGCTGGAGTGCAGTGGCGCGATCTTGGCTCACTGCAACGTCAGCCTTCCAGGTTCAAGCAATTCTCCTGCCTCAGCCTTCCAAGTAGCTGGGATTACAGGCACCCACAACCACATCTGGCTAATTTTTGTATTTTTAGTAGAGACGGGGTTTTGCCATGTTGTCCAGGCTGGTCTCGAACTCCTGACCTCAAGTGACCCGTCTGCCTCGGCCTCCCAAAGTGCTGGGATTACAGGCGTGAGCCACTGCACCAGGCCACCCCATGCCTTTCTTATGAAGGGTGTGTCATTCTCTGCACTTCACAGGTGGGGACACTCAGATAATATTTGACTTATCCAAGGCTATACAGTGAGTTGATGGGAGGTTCAGGTCTAGATCTTAGCTCTGTTTGTTCCAAGTTTAATGTTCGTCCATTAAATGGTCCATTAACGTTCTCCAGAAATCACATATTTGCCTTCCTGAGGCCAGGTGCAGTGGTTAACACTGGTAATCTCAACACTTTGGGAGGCTAAGGCAGGCAGATCACTTGAGCCAAGGAGTTCAAGACCAGCCTGGGCAACACGGTGAAATCCCGTCTCTACAAAAAGTACAAAAAATTAGCCAGGCATAGTGGTGCGCACCTGTAGTACCAGCTATTTGGGAAGCTGAGGCAGAAAGAGTGCTTGAGCCCAGGCGGTTGAGGCTGCAGAGAGCCGTGATCGCACCACTGCACTCCAGCCTGGGCAACAGAGAGAGACCAAATTTGCCTCCCCATGTAAATATCCATCATGTACCTGGATCAGTCTGTCCCTATTGCTCAGCCTTCTTGAAAGCCTTTTAATACTTTCGTTAAAAATTTATATTTCTTAGGATGCTTTTGGCTGCAAGTAATATATACCTAAAACATGAGGGAAATATGTGACATCACACACAAGCAGTCCAGTCCCAAGGGTTAGTGAACTCAGGGCTCAGTGGCACCATGAGCAAGTGGCAGGATGCATGCAGCAATTCCAAGGGATTCATGCAGGCAGGATGAGTTCAGAGACGAAGCGGGGTGTTTCATGCCGTGTGTCTCTTTATATTTATGGGAAACTTTTCCAGGAGCTAGTCCCCTTCCCCTTATGACTCATTGGCTAGAGCTGCATCACATGCCCAGATTAAACCCATCGCTGGCAAAGGGGAAGGAATGACCAAGACTGGCTTAGACTAATCAGTGTCCTCTCCTAGGGTAGGAGCCGAGCATCACCTTTCCCTCCCAAGGGAAAGAGAGGCTGATTGCAGGTAATAAACTGGTGGGTAGACGAGGGAGATAAAAAGTTCCCAGCAGGCCCAGATCAAAGAGTAGGTGAGGAAAGTCTCTGGCCCAGAACCTCAGGGGAGAAGGCTCCTGTGAGGTTGTACCCCAGGACCTACCATGGTTGCACCTAGGAGAGTGGGTGGGCCAAGGTCCTGGAGCTGCCCTTTCTGCCTTCTCCTCTCCCCCTTCCCCCCATACTCCCTTCCATTCCTTCCCACTCCCTTCTTCTCACCTCCCTCTTTCCAGCCTCCTGCCTCCTGGTTCTCAGCCCCTCTGCTTCTCCTTTCCTCTGTCTCCCTCAATTTTCTGTATCTTCCCTTCCTTGCTTGTTTCCACTCCGTTCTTCACTTCCCCGCATCCTGCCAGATTTTAAACTCTGTTCAAAAAGCTTCTCCAAACCTCTTCTCCTTCCTGAGTTTGCCAGATCCTCCCAGGCTCTCCTCCTTCACCCAGTCCCCTGCCCTAAATCCACCTCTGCTCTTTCCTGGCACTGGATGCCTACTTGGAGGAGGAGCCTTCTGGAGACACCGACCCTCGACCCCGAGTTGTGAGTCTGACTGTGGAAATCCTTGGCCCCCAGGGCAGGCCCATGCAGGGTTTGGAGGATAAATTTGGAAACGAAAAGGTTTTCTGGAGCCCCTCAAATCACACAGCGCAGGAGGAGGTAAGGACAGCTTGGGGGCATGCTCTGGTGAGGACCAGGGGTACTAGAGGCCACCTATCTTCCCCATGCCTTTGGATTTTTGGGCAGCCCACAGGGACATGAGATGAGTCTCTGAGCCAAAGGACCTGCCATGGCTCCTAGTAACGGGAGTGGACACAGCTGGAAATTCTCCCCATCCCCTCCCATGCTGGCCTGAAGGGGTTTCAGAAGAAGGCCACAGGGAGGGCCTGAGAGCTCAGCAGTTCATCGGCCTCATCTTCTTCCTCTGTGGAAGCATCTGGGCCAGAGAGGAGAGGGACGCCCAGGCACACATGGTGAGGGCCTGGAGCTCTCTTCCCTGCTCCCAGCAGGCTGGCCTGCTGCTGTGATGCCATGGGTCCCTATGCTGGACGGCAGCTGCTCCTGACTTGAAATTGCCACTCTCTGAGGGCTTCCCAAATTTCTGAAACCTGGGAGTGGCATCAGGGCCTAATCGGCTCTTGGGAAGGAGGAATGACTTCATCAGAATTCTTTCCAGTTTCTAGCCTTCACTGTATTTTTAAGGGCAAAATGCCATCACCCAGACTCTTTCCAAAGGTCCGAATAGCTTTCAAACAGGACAGAAAGGGACTTCTGCTCTCCAGGAAAATGCTCTATCCCAAGTCATAAACAGCCCGAGTAACCCTACCCCAGCGTGGCCAAACTGTAAATGCTGGCTTTGTTCAGGGAAGGGGCCTGGTAGAGGGATAAAGTCTGAGTGGAGTGGTTGCTTTCCCTCCTGGGCGCTGCGTGGCGGTGGATGCCAGTGATCCTGTGCCAAGCAGCACAGCCCACCCAGGTGGCAGTGGACGGACCTCTGAAGCCCATGGGCCCTGAGTTCCCAGAGATGGGGTTGGTGGTAAGCCTGGCCCAGGCTGAAGGGCTTCATCATAAACACCCTGTTCTGCTACCAGGCAGCCCACCCCTCTGAGCAAACACTTCTAAGATCCTGGGGGGGTCTCTGCTGGACATTCAGAGTTCCTCCCCTATTCCCTCCCATCTCTCTCTCCTCCCTCCTCTTATCCCAGCACTGGCCCTCCTCTGACCACATGCCAAGATCTAACACCCGCATCGGCCTTACTTACCTCTTTGCCTGTGTTTCCAATGTCTCCACCTCATCTACCTCCATGGTTCTATCAAAGTCCAAGTCAAAAGTTGCCTCTTCCTTGAAGCCCTTCCAGATCTCTGCCGAGAATTGAGCAACTTCCTTGTTTGTCTCTGATGACCTATTTGATAGGTTTAGCAGAAAAAATCATGGTCTGCCTTGCTTTAGATTTCACCCTACATGTCTGTCTTCCCACCCACTTATCTCTGGGTCTGTCTGTCCTTCCTGTGCTCCCACCTGTGCCACCTGTTAGAACAGGGCACTCAGCCCCCTTGGTGAAGACTCACTCCCTTTCAAGTTTTGCAACACTGCATACTAACAGCTAGCATTTACTGAGCACTTACTATGTCCCTGGCCAGAGTCTAAGTATTTTATGGGCATTAATTCAGGTACCCTCATAATAACCCTATGAAGTGGTACTGAAGTTACCCCCATTTTACCCATGAGGAAGCTAAGGCACAGAGACGTTGAGTAACCAGCTCAGAGCCAACCAGTAGCAAAGCTTGGATTTAACTCTGGGCAGCCCGTGCCCTTTCACCTCTGCTCCCTGTCTCAAAGTGGCTGTGGACATGGGCTCTGACTGCTGGGGATGGAATCAGGGCTGTACCTTCCCTAACTCTGTAACTTTGATGGGGTTAGTTAACTCTCTGAGCTCAAGTTTCCTTGTGTGAGACAGACGTAATAACAGTACATCCCCACATCACAGCATCGGCACGAGAACTCAGTGAAACAGCGTGGCAGAAGGCTTCGCACAGCGCTTGGTGGATAGAAAGGGCACCGTGCTTTCTATTTCTGCCGTAACACTCGGCTTCAGAACGGTCTCAGCCAGCAGCTTGCAGCCCAGGCATTGAGAGCTGATCCCAGGCAAGTGCCCGGCAGGGTCTCACATTGCAAGCTCTCAGGTAAGGGCCACCCTTGCCCAGGACGCTGGCATGGGGTGGGGGAAAGGTCCAGGTAGCACTGCCACCCAGCACCTCCCGGCCTCACTCATCCCAGCACTGCAGAAACAACCTTCCCTCATTATCCCCAAGCCATAAGGACAGAATCCCAACACTAGAAAACAAACCCGAAACACTCAACATGCAGCAATAGGGTAGCCTGAGAGGCCCAGAGTGAGAAGATTCCTTTGTCTTTTATGAAAGGGATCAGCTGCCATCCCCAGGCTAACTATCATTTCTCAAGCTCTCTCCTGAGGCCGGTGAATTGTACTGTCATTTCTAACTACCTCAAAAGATGTGTGCGGGCAGACAAGGCCCGGAGGAAAGACCAAGAGTAAAAAGAGCTACCATGTTAGGCTGGAGGCACAGTGGGGTGTGTGTGCTTCTAGAACATTATTTAATGGTGGTGTTAGATCCCCTCACCCACCCCCTGCCTTTAAAAAACACTGGGAGTAAGTGACATTGTTTCAGGCACACGTGTTCTGTTTGCCTGTGTGGCACCTGTTCACCCAGGTTACAAGATTCTCAGGTTCTGATGCCAGACCTGGCTCCCAGGTGAAGCCTGTGACCCAATCCTGGCCCTTTAAAGCATCAGGGGCCATGGGCTGTAGAGGTGGCTGGTAGGTGAGCATGTGACCCCAGGAGCCCAGCGAGACTGACTTCTGGGACCTTCCTTTACGCAGTGGGGTACTGTAGGCCTTGAGCGGCTGGTGGCCACCACATGGAGAGGCCTGGCAGAGATTGAAGCCACGCCGAGGGCTGGTGAGGGGTGGCGAGGGAAGTGGACACTGGGGGTATTTTTTGAGCCTCTGGATGCAGCCTTCCTTGAAGAGAGCTCTCGACCTCGATTTTCCTCCCTCTGGGGATCAAGGACATGGGTTGTGGAGCCAGCTTGCCTTGGCCAACTCTTGCTCTACTACTTGCCAGCAGTGAGATCTGAGATGAGCCCACCCTCTACCTCCTCTTTCTCATCTGTGAAATGGAAGTAAGAATGCCTGCCTCTAGGCTGTTGTGAAGATTAAGTGAGCTTATGTACCTAAAGCAAACGCAAGCACTAAGCATGTTGGTCTTCCTCAATATCTACTATCAACTTTGAGCTGAGCTCCTTCCACTGGCGACTGAAAGGGTCTTTACTGCTGCCACACAGTGCCACGGTTGGAAACGTCTTCTCAGACCAGCATGGAGGAAGACTGGGCAACTGGCCCTGCCATGAATAGGCCTGTCCACAGGGCCAGATCCTGTGGCTATCAGTCCCCTCTTTGCTTGGCCGCAGTGCTGCAGACTCCTTCACTCATAACACGGGCTGGTTCTAGGTCCTCTAGGATCCCCCCTCTCACCAGGCAAGGACTGGAACTAGCTGCCCTGCAGAGCTCAGGGGCCTGGTGAGCCTGGACACAGATGAGTCCACTGACCAGGCCATGGCTTCTTTCTTCCCTGACCCATTTGTCTCACTTGGAAGACGGCCACTGACTCACTGCCCTGGCCAACCCTGCAGTGCCCTGTGCAACGAACACCTGCCTCATGGCAGACTCACCCCTGCAGTGGACTCTAGCAATGCATGTCCAGCCTGCCCTGAACAGCTGGACCTTCTAGAACATACAAAAACCTGACACCCTCCTACCAAAGGAAATCTCAGAGGGGCCAAAACCAAGAGCATAGCACAGTCAGTTATAGTAGCAGCTGCGATGTATTGAGCATGGGACAAGGAGGGGTTCCTTAACCATGGAGTGGTGACTCAAAGCTAGACCCTGGCCAGGAAAGTGCCCCACACACTCAGCCAGGGCCCTACATCTGCAGGGGCTGCTGCCACTGCATGGGAACAAAGCCATAGCTGCGGCTTCTTCTATCCAGTCACACCGCCAGCCCAGGAAGTAAAATCTCTCCTTCCTCCCCTCCTCCCCTTCTCTCCTGTCTAGCTGCTGAGTATGTGCTCCCTGACAAGCCCGAATCCCCCGTGTTAACTCTTTATTGCTGCATAAAAATCACCCCAAAACTCAGCAGCCTAAAACAGTGAATGTTTATTGTCTCCCACAGTTTCTGAGAGACAGCAATCTGGGGGCGGCTCAGCTGGTGGCTCTGCCCCGAGCCTCTCATGAGGTCAGGCTGTCTGCGGGGCTGCAGTTCTCCCAGGGCTTCTCAGCTGTCGGGGGAGCTCCTCCAGTCTCACCTTCTGTTGGCAGGAGGCTTCAGTCCATCCTGCTCCACTGGGCTACTCAAGACATGGCAGCTGGCTTCCACCGAAGTGAGCGGTGACAGAGAGGGAGAGATATACCAAGCAGGAAGCTGTACTGTCTCGTATAACTGAATCTTGGAAGCCTTCCACCTCCATGTCTGCCATCTTCTGTTGTTCACACAGACCAACCCTGGCACTGAGGGGGAGGAGACCACGGCAGGTGTGGCTATCAGAAGGGAGGCCACTGGGGCCATCTTGGAGGATAGCTATTGCAGGGACCCAGAGGGGTTTGGGGTCAAAAAAGGGGGCAGGGGAAAGGTATAATTCAGAGAAGTTAGAACTGTGAATGGTAATGTCATATTTCCATTAGACTGGATACACGCCCCAGAAACTTAGATGTTCATAGCCTGACTGCAGAGCTCCTTGAGCTCTACAGGGACAGGGTGAAGAGGGCGCTTCTGCTCTGAGCAGGTGGAGGGTGGGGGTGTTTGGGGATTAGAAAAACAGAACCTGTAGATCTTAGAGTAATGTGGACTTGCACTGGAGAGTCCTTGGTGGAGATGGCCATGTCCAGCTTCACCAAGCTGGGCTGTGTCTATTTGCTTGTACAGTGACCCACTCAGAGTGCACCCATAGGAGGGTCTAGGGAATAAGATAGGGCTCCTTACAGAATGGGGTAGCTTTTAAGCAGAGCGTTGAAAGAAGGAAGGATTTGGTCAGAGAGAGGCAACGAGGACATAAGAGTGAAAGGAACAGTGGAAACAAAGGCTCAGAGAAATACACAGCCAGTGGCTTTCAGGACACTGCCCACCATCTTTGCTGCTATGCAGGCTCCAGTTCCCATCTGACCTACCGCCTTCATGCACCTTTCCTCTTCATTTTGCTCCACTGAATTTTATGTTTCTGTAAATTGCCAGTAGGGATTTTTCTTTGTCTTTGCCAGGTAGATGTTAACGTTCACTCTGAGCTCTGGAGCCAGTCCAGGCTATGGAGGCTGCGCCCAACCCCAATCTAGTTCACCTTTCTTGAACAGCAGCTCACCATCCCTCCTGTTCATCCTCAGCTGCCCACACCTGGCCTGGTTCTACAGGAAACTCCATCCTCAGGGAAGAAGCAGGGGTAGGCTGCTGCAGAGCCAGCCAGCAAATTCTTGAAGCATGAACAGGTTAGTGTTCATCAAAAGATTTGAAAGTTCTGGACAGCCAGATACCTCTCTTTGGGATAACGATATTTACAGGCCCTAAGACCTGTCTTCCAGCTCCTGTGTGCACTGGCTGTCTGCCTTCCGACGCCCACGCCCACACCATCACCTCAGAGTTCCAGAATCCCCAAGCCAGGCTCTCTGAGGCCTTTTCCACCCCCTAGAGGTCTCAGGGCCTGATCCAATTCCTGTAAAGTAGGCATCCAGCCTGGAGGCACCAGGGGGCCCTAGGCTTAGTCCCCAAGCATATGCAGCCCAGCCTCAGCCCTGATTCTCCAGGTGTGGACAGCATCCCCATTTACACTCTGACTCCCATGACAGGGCATCTACTGCTTCTCCTCTTGCCAGGCTGCTCAGCAAGTTCTGCCCCTTGGAGCCAGTGATGCTTAATTTTACGTGTCAACTTGACTGGGCCATGGGATGCCCAGATGTTTCAGTCTCTTTTCTGTTGCTATAACAGAAAACCTGTGTGAAAGGAAACTCATTAAGCCAAAGGGAAAAGTTAAGCTGGGAACTGGGTCACGCAAACCAGCCTCCCCTTTCCTTGTTCCTAAATAAGATGGCTACAAGATGAAAAGCTACATGTCTCCCCCATAGTTTGCCCACAAGGAAATTCCTAGTAAGCTTCAAGATCTTTATCCTAAAGTTTTTCTGTTAAAATTTCACTATGGCAATGAAAATTGATAGCTTACCTTTACAGGTGCAGTCACCCCCGCTCCACCCACCAGAAACAAATGCATGTCTGATTGTTCTCCTGCCCTATTTTGTCCATGTTATCTTATGTAAAAATGCAGATTCCTTGCATTTTTCCTCTGCCCCATTTGTCTATGTTATTGTCAGTCAAAAAAAAAAAAAAATGCGGATTCACTGAGCCAGACAAAGGCATGAATGACTATTTTTCCCTACCTGCTCTTACATGAAAATAGTTTACTTCTCAATACCCTGCCCTTTCCCCTTTAAATTTGGAGCCCTCAAAATCATCTTCAGAGAAAGGCATAGACCTGTCTCCTGGGCACGTGTCCTTAACTTTGGCAAATAAACCTCCTAAAATGATTGAAACTTGTCTTGTCATTTTTTCTCAATTGACATCTGAATACATAAGAAAAGAATTTCTGGAGGCTGGAAGGTCCAAGAGCATGGCACAGGCATCTGGTGAGGGCCTTCCTGCTGCATCATAACATGGCAGAGGGCATCACATGGCAAGAGGTCAAGTGCCAGGGAGCCAGAGAGAGCTCACTTTGATAAGAAAGCCACTCCCAATAACAAACCCACTCCTGTGACAGCAACATTAATCCATTCACAAGGTACAGCTCCCATTAACCCATTAATTCATTCATGAGAGCAGAGGGATTAAATTTCCAACATACGAACTTTTGGGGGACACATACAAACCATAGCACCAGATACCTGGTTAGACGTTATTTGGGGGTGTGTCTGTAAGGGTGTTTCTGGAAGAGATTAGCATTTGAATTGTTGGGCTGAGTAAAGCAGATGGCCCTCCTCAATGTCTACATTGTTCAAACTGTTGAGGGCTTGAGTGGAACAAAAAGGTGGAGAGAGGTTGAATTATCTCTCTCTGCCTGCCTGTTCAAGCTGAGACTTGGAACTGAGCCACTGGGCTGGAACCTACACCATTGGCCTTCCTGGTTTTCAGGCCTTCTGATTTGGACTGGAATTAACAGCACCAGTTTGCAAATACCAGATTATGGGACTCTGCAGCCTTCGTAATGGTGTGAGCCATAATGGTGTGAGATATATATATATATCTCCTATTGGTTGTTTCTCTAAAGAAACCCTGACTACTACAGTGCCCCTAAAAAAGGTAAGAAGATAGAAGCTAAGAGGCCGGGCACGGTGGTTCATGCCTGTAATCCCAGCATTTTGGGAGGACGAGGCGGGCGGATCACGAGGTCAGGAGATCGACACCATCCTGGCTAACATGGTAAAACCCCATCTCTACTAAAAATACAAAATAATTAGCCGGGCATGGTGGTGGGAGCCTGTAGTCCCAGCTGCTCCAGAGGCTGAGGCAGGAGAATGGCGTGAACCCGGGAGGTGGAGCTTGCAGTGAGCCGAGATCATGCCACTGCACTACAGCCTGGGTGACAGAGCAAGACTACGTCTCAAAAAAAAAAAAAAAAAAAAAAAAAGAGAGAGAAAAGAAAAGAAAATAGAAGCTAAGAGATCAGAGTTTAGTTCTATCCTTGACTTGGGACCAAGTTCTAACAAGTTATCTCACTTTCTGGCCCTCAGGGCTCCCTGTGTATAACTCCTTCCCTTCCACCTCCCAAGATTGCTGAGAAAATGAGTTGATGAGATTATGACTGACTGTGTCAGTCATTGCTGCACCAACTATTTTCAGGAGTTTGCAATTCTTTGGTTAGGGGTTCCCCCATGATACTGGTATTTGTACAAAATTCAGATCAGGCTGCCCCCTCAATACATCCCACCAAGCAGTTTGAAAGGAGTGATGCTTCCAGATCAAGAGGAATAACCAATTGCTACCTAGAGTTATCTTCGTTGACATTTACAGTGATGAAAGATGTCCAAATCCCCTCATGTGAACCCTTTTAGAAAGTTGGTGTGGGGCCAGGCTGCCTTCTCCCTTGTAAATTTCCCTTTCACTCCCCACAGGTGACATCAGTGAGAGTAACTCATGATTTCTAAACGAGAACCAGGTAAAAGTGATTTGTTTTTCCTTATTTTTCTCTCCCACCTCCTTGTGCCAACCCCACCTCTGAAGCTGGTGAGGAGTCTCTCCAATGAGCAGGTCAGATAACTGTTCAGGGTTGCTGGCGTACAGCATTTCCCCTTTGCGCTGAATAGTGAGCTCGTGCACTGGGATAACACAAGCTGCACAGGGCTCCCGTGCACAGCTGCCTGGCAGGGCCTGCAGCATTGGCAGCAGCCTCCAAGTGAGTTTGCAGGCGGGTCGGCTTGGGAATGACCACGCGGCGTTTGCCTTTGTATCCTCTGCTCCTAGCTGGCTGCCAGTCAAGACTGGTTTGAAGTTAAAGGAGTTGGGCTCTGTGACCACTACTGTCCATCTCTTGCAAACCAAGGCCCTGTAGTCTTAAGTGGCTGTGATCTGACAGATTCGCCGGGTCTGGGCCATGAGATCCAGTCAGGTCACTAAAGCAAAAAGAAGCAGGTAGAGTAGGTACAGAGAACCATTCCCTCATTGTGTCAGCATGGATTTGTTCAAAAATAATTTGTATATGCTATGTGCCAGGCCCTCGGGAGGTAATTGTGAGTGTGACTATTGCACCCCTGCTCTCACAAAGCTTACATTCTGGAGGGGGAGGTCAGCAGGTGGACCAGCAATTGCAGTAGTGTGTGACAAGTGCTGCTGTCTATGGGAGCCCATGGAAAGGGGCACTGTTATGGATCGAATTGTGCCCTCCCTTGCAAAATATGTTGAAGTCCTAACCCCTGGAACCTGTGAATGTGACCTTATTTGGAAATAGGGTCTTTGCAGAAATAATCAAATTAAGATGAGGTCCTTAGGGTGGATCCTAATCCAGTATGATGGGTTCCCTTAAACAAGAGGAGAGGAGACAGACACAGAGACACACAGGGAGAATGTCATGTGATGAGAGAGGCAGGGATTGGAGCAACACGCCTGCCAACCAAGGAACAGCAAGAATTGGCAGCAACGCCAGAAGCTAAGAGAAAGGAGTGGGGCAGATTCTTCTCGAAAGGCTTCAGAGAGAGCATGACCCTGCAAACACCTTGCTGTCAGACTTCTGGCCTCCGTAACTGTGATGGAATACGTTTCTGTTCTTTAAAGCCACCCAGTTTACGGTACTTTGTTACAGCAGCCCTGGAAAATTAATAACAGGCACTAAACCCAGAGTGGTCCATCAGGGAAGGCTTCTTGGAAGAAGTGACGTCTAAGGTGAGATCATAAGGGTGGTGGGCGAGGCGTGGTGGCTCATGCCTGTAATCCCAGCACTTTGGGAGGCCAAGGCAGGCAGATCACCTGAGGTCAGGAGTTCGAGACCAGCCTGACCAACATAGTGAAACGCTGTCTCTACTAAAAATACAAAAATTAACCAGGTGTGGTGGTGCATGCCTATAATCCCAGCTACTCGGGAGGCTGAGGCACGAGAATCACTTGAACCTGGGAGGCAGAGGTTGCAGTGAGCTGAGATCACACCACTGTACTGTAGCCTGGGCAACAGAGTGAGACTGTCTCAAAAAAAAAAAAAATTAAAAAGAAAAAAGACCAGCCTGGCCAACATGGTGAAACCTCGTCTCTACTAAAAATATAAAAATTAGCCAGGCATGATGGCAGGTGCCTGTAATTCCAGCTACTCAGAAGGCTAAGGCAGGAAAATCTCTTGAACCTGGGAGGTGGTGGTTGCAATGAGCCAAGATCACGCCACTGCACTCCAGCCTGGGTGACAGAGTGAGACTCCGTCACAAAAAATAAATAAATAAAATATTTTAAAAAGAGGGTGGTGTTCTAATCTGGGTCCTTTTGTTCACAGGAACGGTTCTTCAAATTAACTCAAACAAAAGGGTTGGTGATGAGGGTGGGGATTTAAAAGGATACACGGCATCTCATGGAACCCAGGGCAGGAAGAGCAGCTGAATCTCATAGCATCCAAGGCCTGGGCTTAGGAATTCTGAGCCCGGCTGTGATTTCCACTGGTCAGGGGCTGTGTGAACTCCCCACCCCTGCTTCTCTCTTTCTCTTCACCTCCTGCTTTTCTCTGTGATCAGAGCCACTTTTTTCTCCCTCCCTCCCAGCTGGCTTCTTCCACTTACTTTGTAGGTCTCTGTGTACATGTCACCCCTGCAGAAGGCCTTTCATAGCCACACAAGGTAAGTGGCCCCTCATTCCTCCTTCCCATCACCTATTTACTTATAATACTTAGCACAAGTCAAAGGATTGCGTTGATTTATTTGTAGTTTTGATTTTTATCTTTCTCACGAAATTAGAATTGTGCTCCACTAAGGATTCAGACTTCATCCCAAGAGTAGGGAGTGAAGTGATCTGAACTGTGTTTTCTAAAGATCCCGGGGCTGCAGGTGGAGAATGCGTCGGTGCTAGAGCAAGACCTGGTACAAGTCCTGGCCCTGAGTCAATGCTCACAGATGATGGTGGAGGGTGTGGAGTCAGGAGGCCCACAAGGAGGGCAGTCAGGAGGTGAGGGAGGCCTGGCCGTGGCAACAGCAGGGAAGATGGAGGCAAGCAGGTGACTCCTGAGACACCAGGGAGAAGAACAGAGAAGACCTGGTGCCTGATTAGATGTGGGGAAGAGGGAGAGGGAATAAAACAAAAGGGACTCCTGGGGTTCAGATACAGCAACAAGGCGGCCGGAAGAGGAGATAATGGCTGCACTCTGGGGCGTGGGAAGTTTGAGACGCCCAAGGGGCAGCCAAATGGGATGTGGGTGAACAGCTGGAACATCTGGAGTTGGCCTGGAGTTCTAGAGGGAGGGCCTATCTGGAGATACTGATTTGGAAATCTTTTGCCTGAAAAGAGTAATGGAGTCATGGAGATAGTTCCTGGGGAGCTTCTCCGTAGAGGGAAATGCAAGAATGATCTTGGACAGAAGCCTGAGGAACATACGATTGTACAGAATGAGCAGAGGAAGAGGAGGCTGGGAGCTGCAGCTAGAAGGGGAGGGGAAACCACAGGGGACATTCATGGAAGCCCAGCAAGGAGTACCAGGCGAGGTGGAAATGGCCAGCGGTGTCAAATGCTGCCTTGGGGCCAAGGAAGATGAGAGAAGAAATATGTCCCTGGAATGTATTGGCAAGGAGGTCGTTGGTAATCTTGGCAAAAACCATTTCATTATGAGAGCAGGGGGCATAAGTCACATTGTGGTGGAGAGTGTGGGAGTGAGCTCTGTGTGTGCAGACAGCTCTCCCAGAAACTGGGCTGGAGAGGGAAGGAGAGAGAATTCAGAGATGAGAAGAATGAGGAATGGAGGGAGGCTGGTGTGTTTGTCTTTGAGATGGAATGACGTGAATATGTTGCAGCCCCAACAGGATAGAGAGGAGAGGTTGAAAACAGGAGAGAGGGAGAAACAAAGGTGCCAGCCCTTAAGGAGAAGAGAGGGCTGGGAGGCCACACCCGCAGAGAAAAGGGGCCCATGGAAGAGGAAGGGAAAGAGGAGAGGTGGAGGCGGCAGCTCCTCTGAGAGCCGTCCATGCCCAGCAGTGGGGACAGAGCTGTGAGCACATGATCCCTCCAAAGCAGCCCAGGGACAGCAAGAGCCTTGGGAGCACAGAGACCTTGAGAGAGGCTCGATCCCAGCAGCCCCAGCCCTGCCAAATGCCAACACATCCTTCAGAGATCTGCTCAAACTTCACAGCCTCAGGAAAGCCACGCTGAGCCTTCCAAGTGGGACGCAGCTCCAATAACATACACTGTCCCAGCACACCTGCCCTCCCGACAGAGCACTGTTCTATTAACCCTGAACTACAGAGAATGAAGGAAATTACTCTCTTGGATGCCTGGGATCCCATCATTATCTATCCATGCAAAGTCCTTGTGGTAGGTAGAATAATGGCCCCCCAAATATCTCCATGTCCAGGAACCTGGGAATGTATTAATTCATACAGCAAAACAGACTTTGCTGATGTGATTAAGTGAAGGATGGGAGATGATACTGGATTATCTGGGTGGGCCCAAGGTCATCATAAGGGTTCTTATAATGGGGAGGCCCGAGGCAGAGTCAGAGGGAGAGATGTGACAAAGCAGTACTGCTGGCTAGAGAGGGGAGGAAAGTGGTCATCTGCCAAGAAATACAGGCAGTCTCTACAAGGAAAGGCAAAGACAAGGAAGCCAGTTTTTTCTCAGAGCCTCCAGAAGGAATCAGCCCTGCTGACAGCTGACCTTAGCCCAGTGAAACTGATTTTGCATTTCTGACCTCCAGCACTTGTCAGGTAATAAATTTGTGTTGTGTTAAGCCATTAATTTTGTGGAAATTTGTTATGACCGCAATAGGAAAATACATCCCCCGTCTTGTTTTGTTTTACTTTTTGCTTTTATCCCCCAAAGTAGTCTAATTCCCCTCATCATTCAGTCCAAGCATGAACCATGTTTAATTCCAATGTATTTAATACATTTCTTTAGATATCTAATATATGTTTTTAGAGACATGGGAAATATACAGTGCTGTTATGTGTATATGTTTTTAACTGACATAAATGTTATTATGTATTAGCTCTTATACTTCCTTACATTTTTCTCTCAAAGCTAAGTTTCCTGATTGACATTGGGTTGTGTCATCTTGTTGATTCGCGAGTTTCTTATGTCTTTTTTCAGATCTAGTCTGTTTTATTCATTTAAAGTGTTTTCTCCCAAGTTATCATTTAACTTTGCACATTGTGTTATTTATTGAACAAAAATGCTAGTTTTGATGTAGACAAATAATCACTTTTCTCTTTTAAAGTTTATACCTTTGGGGCCTTGCAAACAAAAGCACTCCCCCAGTCACAGATATTCTTGGATTGTCTTACTATTCTTAGTATGTCTTCTATAAGTTTTTTAGATTTACCTTTTGCATCCAGTTAGTATTTATCTTTGTTATAAAGTTTTACAATTTGATCCACAAATGTCTTGTTAATTTTACACTTTCTAGATGACTTGTAAATTTGCTGCTATTTTGACTAGAAGTTTATTTTCTACTTTTCTAATTTACTGCTATTTTAGAGAAGTGCTAATGAATTACCTAGGTTGATCTTCTAACCAGCTCTCTTGAAGAACTATTTATCATAGCTCTATAAGTTGTGTGGGATTGTTAGTTTTCATTTGCAGATCATGATATTATCCACAGTTGATAGTTTTATCTCCTCCATTACAACAGTTATATTACAATCCTCATTTCTTTTTCTTATTTTATTGCATTGGCCAGGCCCTCTAGTACTACACTGAATAATAATAGTCATTCCTGTCTTGTACCTAAACATAAGAAGAATGTATCTAAAATTTTAAACATTTTCTTAGGTATATTTGCTGTAGGATTTTAGTAGAGAGCCATACTCAAGTTAAAGAAGTTCTTGTCTATTTTTAGTATCTGAGAGTTTTTATCATAAAGCGATGTTGAACTTTTAAAATATTTTTTTGCATCTGTTTAGATATCATGTGATTTTTCTCCCTTAGTTTATTAATGTGGTGAAATACACAGATAGATTTTCTGATATTGGACCATTCTTAAATTCCTGAAATAAACACTTCTTAGTCATGATTTGCTATTTTAAAAATAATTTACTCATATTTTATGAAGGGTTGTAACTAGGGTAATAAGTGAAATCATCTATACTTTTCTTATACTCTCCTTATAATGTTTCTTGGGTCTTATAAAACATTCAGTTGTTACTGTGAAGAAAAATGGGAAAATTATTATTCTTCCAACTTCTTCCATTAAAATCAAACTGCCATCTGCTGCCCTCTTACCATGTCTTTCTCTGAGCATAGTACCTTTTTGTTTAAAGGTCAGATAATATATATATTTTTTTCTGGCAGCAGTTTTTTAATTTGAACACTTTCCTCTTAAGGACACGCCTTCAGTACAGTTAACAAATGGTCACATCTGAAATCTGCTGAGAGCAGAGCTCAAGATCCACAATTGCGAAGGCCACTGGCTCACACCCTCACAGGCTGTATTACCTTTCAGAGCTGAGTGAGGCTGTGCTCTCCATCCCAATACTTGTTACTGAGTGGACATGAGGTGCAAGTTTAGCACCTTAAAGGGAGAAAAAAAGAAATAGGTTAGTATGCAGAATGTGATTTTGTCCTCACTTCACTTTAAGTCATCTTTTTATACTTGCCAATGTGAGTTCTGAAAGGTAGTACTACACCTACTTAGAAATGGCTGAGTGACTGTCAATTAAAAAGCCATGTTGTTGTTGTTTTTAAAAGATACTTTAAACAGTAATTGAGCTGAATACCTACGGTGCCAACCATGAAAAACTGCAGAGTTGAAGCACCAATGACATGAAAAGCCATGGACAGATTCCTACATGTACAACAACATCACAGCAACTACCAGGCCAACAGCAACTCACAAGGCTTCATTGATTATAAACACACCCTCATTACAGAAATGTTCAATTGTGCTTCTTACAATTGAAATATGGTAATATAAGGAAGGTACCAAGTATTATCAAACAGAAATGAAATGCCAAATTGCACAATTCTGGTTATATATGCATTTACAGAGATGACCCTGGGTCTCCCTCCCCAACCCTCTGGGGGTCGAAGTGTTCTGAGAGAAGATGTGCTGGGCTGACCCACCTGTCCCCTCTGTCTTATATGACCAATGGCACATGCTTGAGAGCTGCTGTTCTAGGGTCAATCTGGCCAGGGTACAATAAGCCAATCTGGGGCCAGGGTTAGACGTCAGTCTGTGGTCAGGGAGTGGTTAGTTCACGGCACTGAGCTGTAGCCTTTGAGGATTGGGGTCAATATTCAAGTATGGTTCATGCTCGGAGTCAGTCTCTAGGTGGGGTAACTATAACTGGGTTTGTGGTCAGCCTGTGACTGAGGTTTGGAGCTGGTTTGTGCCTGGTTTTAAGGGTCCATTTGTGGCCAGGGTTGAGGTCATTCCATACCCAAGGTGAGCAGCTTTCACTACACTACACTGTGCAAGGAGCCCCATGCCTGATCCCTTTGGTCAAATGGCTTTTGTTCTGGGTGTCTTTACAGTATGTGCTCTGGACAGATCCGTCTTAGCACCCCAGGCCATGGCAAACCTTGGCACTGCCTCTCATATGGGCTCTACTTAGAGCTCTGGGGCTGCCTATCACTCTGCTTCCAACACAGCGAGGTAGCCCTGCTGGGAGTCAGCCCTGCCCAGCTCATCCAGAGCTAGACACCCGCTGCTCCCACCTACCTCCCTAGAGGCTGGCCGGGGGGCTAACCTAGGAAGGGAGGAGAGGCCACGGAGGAAAATGTGTCTGTTTAGGGCAAGTCTGAAGGTGCCCCAGTGTGCTACCCAGGGGCACTGCTATGTGGAGGCAAGGGTTCTGTGTTCGAGTCCTGCTTCTCCCTCCATAGAGTAGGGAAAGTCATTTGCTCTCTTCAAACTTAGTTTTCTTGTTTATAAAATAGGAATCAGAATTTCTGTAAGAATGAAACGGGATAAAATGTTGAAATTTACTGTGAAAACTGTAAAGTGCTATTACAGAGTGGGGGATGGTGATGATGTTGATGATGATGACAATGACTACAAAGGGTGATCATTGCAGGGCTCTTGATCTTACAAGGGAGTTGGAAAATGTCATTTCTACTGTGAACCCAGGAAGCAGAAATGGTATGGGGAACACATGGCCTTGCCCCAGTTATAGAAGATATCACAATGCCCATTTTACAGATGAGAATATGGAGTCTTAAAGACTGTATGATTTACCCAAGGTCGCATGACTCCTGCTTTAGGACTTGTGCTGTGACACTGGATGCCTCTGAGCGGAGTGTTTCTGATGGCTGCTTTATCCTTCCCTTCTCCAGAATGTGCTCCTGTTGTTCTCATCACACAGCACAATGATAACAATGGTAACAACAGCTGACTGAGTGCTTTTTATTGGCCATGCACTGTGCTGAGTTATTTAGACAAATCATTTCACTTCATCTTCATGACAGCCCTTAAAAGGGAACCTATTTAGGTCCTAAGGTCCCAGGAAAAATATTACAGATGTGGAAACCAAGGCTGAGAGCGGGAGTGACTTGCCAGTAAGTGGCTGATCCCAGACCTAATCTCAGACTTTCCCGACTCTGAAGCCCACACTCACGCCACCATGTCACACTGAAACTTTGCCAGGTGGGAGTCAGACCACCTGACTTCTGGGCCTTACCTAGCCTGCCAGTGACATCTTTGTGTAACTTTGGGCTCATGAAGCATTCTCTTTTGTGGAAAATGAAAATGCCTACCAAGCCTACTTCCTGGGGTTAGTTGAGGAGCAAATGAATGGGAAAATGTGTAAAAGAAAAAAAAAAAAAAAGTCAAGTTGTTGCATAAATAGGAGGGACTTTTAATATCCTCCAAATGCTTTCCTTTTCTCCACTCATTTTTCCTGATTTCCTCACTCTTTATCAGTAACAAAGTTAGCACAAAAGTGATGATTATTCTAAGGGGCACAAGCAGGGCCTGTCCCTTGGAAAGGCTTCTCCTCCCAGCCTCCTGCGGGTTTTTCCAGTTTTCAGGCTGTTTCCGACGACCCCAAGAAGACGGCCACTGTTTCCCCCCTGCAGTGATGGAAATAATTAGCTCCATTCTTCCTATTTGAATAGTCATGCCTAGCTGGCCTCTTAAATATGATCTTTGTGAGCAGTGCATTTTCAAACTCTCACAGGTTCTATTTTTACTTCTCTTGCTGAAGGAACGCTGTGGAAGGCGATTCCAGCACAAAGGGCCCTAATTAATTTCCCCTGCCTTTAAGTATTTTTTCAAAGTATGTGTTTGAAAAGGACATTTAAAAAAAAATTCCGTGACTCTGGAGGTGGATTCCAACAGTTCTCACTGCCTTCCACTTGGAAATCCACCTTCGCCTTGCCGCCTGGTGGCCCGGCTGGAGTGCTCTGTTCTGCAGCTGGGCAGTGCTTACTGCTCCTCCTCCAGACAAAAGGGACAGCCTCCTCCATCCAGTCTCTCAGGCCACAGACCAGCTTAAGTCCTAGAGTCTGAGGGCGCAGGGAGAGGAGGATGGTCGCTAAAGGCCTGGAGAGGTGAGGAGCAAATGGGGGTCTCTGAAGGCCAGAATTGTGAAAACACAGGACTGGGACCATTGGAAAAACCATTAGGCCAGATTCTTTTGCCTTGAATCCCCATTCCCAGAACGGCCTCCGAGCCAAACCATACATGCCGGATGGTGATTTATTATTAATCTGGTTGTCCTGACTGTGAAAGGATATTCCTCAAACTGCATGTACCCTCATAAGGCCAGGGGAGGGTCTGAGCCCAAAATCCCAGGGCAAAAGAAGTTTTTGGAATCTGGAACACAGGGCTAGGGGAAGGTAGTTTTATCCTTTGAGAGTAATTCTGGTTTTCAAGGTCCTCGTTGAAAAGTTGTTTTGAAAGAGCAAAGCCTTTTGAAAACACACAAGAAAAGCTTCTCCCATTTCTAGCTCTCAGCTGCCAGTGGGTAGGCTCTGGCTTCCTGGAGCGAATCCTAAGCCTAGGCAGGAAAGCTTTTCAAGGCCTCCAAGATGTGGATTGAGGGCAGGCTCCTGCATCTGAGAGCCCTGTGCCTGAAATACCATCATGAGTGCTTTATGCTGTAGGATTCCAGGCACCATCCCTGGTAAAATGCAAATCGTCTTGAGGCAGCACATGAAAGGCGTGGGTGGCAGCGATGAGGACCGAGCTCTTCCTTTCCTGCTTCCCTCTCCTTTCTTCTTCCCTCCCCTGTCCTCATTCCCTGCCTTCTGTCTTGCCCACTCCCACCCCATTTTCTGTTCCCTGCCCATTTCCATTTTCAGCCCTTCTACCTTCTCCTTACTCTCTTCTCTCCTCCTCCCTTTGGCTCTTTTTCCCCTTGCTCCCTGGGAAGCAGCATCCCGTTTCTGCCTTCCAAGGTGAGTCCAGTCAGCAGCACTGCACCCTTGCTGCCAGACTTGGGGCCTTCTGGGCATAGATTTGGCTGTGACTGGAGAAACAGGCTTCGGGCTGATCTCTACCCTAGGGTCCCCAGGGGCTTCCTGGGAACCCTGTGATGCCCTCCCTTGCTCCTTTCTGATGGAGAGGGGGTGGGGGGCTGCTGAAGGAAAGAGGGTCCTTTTCTTGACAGCCATAAACACTGATGAGCAAGACCCAGGGCAGGTCATCTGCTCTTGGTCCCTCAGGCCCAAGGACTCCAGGCCCCTGGTTCAGCACCCTGGAAGACCTCTAGTTTATGAGGAGGAGCCTGGACTGGGTCTCTTCTCTCTAGACAGTGATTTCAGATAACGTGCCCCAGTTGCCTTGTTCCAGGCCCGAACCTGCACATACAGGAGCAAAGCAGAGTATGCACGGCCCAGGACTGCCTCACACTCAGGAGCCCCTGACCCAGATGCATGGTCCTGCACATGTGCACAGGAGCCCTTGCGGGTGGCAAAACTGTTCAGCTGCAGCTGCTCCACACCCCAGGGCAAACACATCCTGTGGGCATCTCTGGGGAAACCCAAGCCCAGTAGCCTGCAGAAAATGTGGCCAGGACAGACAACGGCTAAGGAGAAGACCTTCAGAAAGCGTACAAATGCACACAAGCACACATGTATAAGCATGTGTGGTTGGCTGAAGTCCCAGAAAAATGAAAAAGAGGAAACAGGGCAAAAGTCATATCTGAAAAGATAATGACCAAGAATTTACCAAAACTGTCAGATAGGTTAATTCTACATTATCATAGGTAATTCTATACTATTAATTCTATTTTAAACCCCAAAGCTCTAGGCAGTCTGATTTTAGAAGGTGCACTCATACCATTCTGCTATATAACCTGTATAAATTCATTAATATTTATCTTTTCATTACTCATATTGATGATTTTTTGCTCTCCCTCTTTGTCCGTTGCTTCGTTTTTCTAGAGGTTTATCAATTTCATTAGTCTTTCCAACAACCAACTTTTGATTTTGATGATTTTCCTTTGTTGTTTATACTCTATTTCATTAATATCTGCTCTTATTTCTATTATTTCCTTCTATTTTCTTTGCTATTTGTATAGCTTGCCATTCTTTTTCTAATGTCTTAGGATAGATACTTACATAAGTGACTTTCAGCATTTTCTCTTTTCTAATACATGAAGTTCAGGCTATACATAGCTCTCTAAGCATAGCTTTAGCTGTATCTTGAGATAAATATTAGATAAATTGATTTCAGCCTTTCACTTTTTCTAATATAAGCATTTAAAGTCATACATTTTCCACTAAGCACAGCTTTAGTTCCATAAGTTTTGATATATAATATTTATCATAGCATTCAATTCAAACTATTTTCTCATTTCTGTTGTGATTTTTAAAATCTATGTATTATATGAAGCATGATGCTTTATTTTCAAACATCTAGGAATTTTCTTGTTATTCTTTCATTATTGATTCCTAGATTTAGTCCACTGTGGTCAAAAAACAAACTTGGAATCATTTCTGCCATTTGAAATGTGTTGAAATCTGCTTTATGGGCTAGCATGTGATCAATGTTGATAAATGTTTCATGTACCCTTGAATGTGTTTTCTATGGATGTTAGGGACAGCATAGCTTCTGTGTATGCGATTAGGTGAATTTTCCTAGTTACATTGTTCAGATCTATATCCTTACAGATTTTTTTGTTGTTACTTGTTCCATCAGTTACTGAAAGAGGTATATTACAGTCTCTCCTTAAAATAGTGATTTTTGTCTATTTCTCCTGTTAATTTTTGCTCCATGTAATTTGAAGCTATGGCGTTAAATACATAAAAATCTGGAAACGTTGTATCTTCCTGATGGACTAGCACTTTTATCATTATGAAATGTCTCTCTTAAATGCTTAGAAATGCTTCTTGCCTTAAACTCTACTTTCTCTTGGTTACAGTTCACAGGGTATATTTTTCTATCCGTTTACTTTCAGCTTCACTATGCCCTCATCTTAGGTTGAACTATAAGAAACTGCTATTTTTATAAGTCAAATATGGTTGACTATCGGCACATTATTGTGGTTCAGCTTAATATTTAAGGACCCTTGTAAACAGCATAGCATTTAAAAATCCAGTCTTAAAAGCTTTGGCCGGGTGCAGTAGCTCATGCTTGTAATCCCAGCACTTTGGGAGGCCGAGGCGGGTGGATCACCTGAGGTCAGGAGTTTGAGACTAGCCTGGCCAACATGGCAAAACCCCATCTCCACTGAAAAAAATACGAAAATTAGCCAGTCACGATGGCGTGCACCTGTAATCCCAGCTACTTGGGAGGCTGAGGCAGGAGAATCACTTGAACCTGGGAGGTGGAGGTTGAAGTGAGCCAAGATCACGCCACTGCACTCTAGCCTGGGTGACAGCAAGGCTCCATCTCAAAAAAAAAAGTTTTGTCTTTTAAATGAAGTATTTAATTCATTTACATTTAATTGGAGTATTTAGTTCTTTGGTTGATAAGTTTGGTTTTACATCTACCATCTTTACTATTTGTTTTCTATTTTTCCTAGACCTGTTTTATGTTCCCTTTTCTTGCCTTCTTTTGAATTAATAAGCTATTTTTCATTATTCCATCTCCCCCATTAGCTTGTCAGTTTTACATTCTGTTACTATTATTTTAGAGATTGCCATAGATTACTTAACTTTTTAGAATCTAATATAAAGTAGTACTTCTGTAAATTCTGGACAATGCCACAAGCTTGGTACATTTTAACTCATTCCCCTACTTTTTGTGTTATTATTGTCTACATTTTAGTTCTATATATATTTTGAATGTCACATTACATTATTTTCTTGTAAAGTCAATGTTTATTTAGATGTACCCACATATTCACCCTTTCCGTTGTTCTTCATTCCTTCTTACATTTCCTTTTTTGCCATCTGGGGTCATTTTACTCTTGCCTGTCTAGAAATAACTTTATTTTGCATACACTTTGAAAGTTTTTACACTGGCTATAGAATCCTAGATTGTCAATTATTTTTATTTTATAAATTTGAAGATATCGTTCCATTGTCTTCTGGCTTTCATCTTTTTATCGTGCTTTTGAAGGCATGTGTCTTTTCACTATAGACTTCTTTTCTTTTCTTTTCTTTTTTCTTTTTTTTTTCTTTCTCAGTTTATCACCCAGGCTGGAGTGCAGCAGTGGCTCACTGCAGCCTCGACCTCCCAGGCTCAAGCAAGTAGATGGGTCAGGAATTTGAGACTAGCCTGGCCAACATGGCAAAACCCCGTCTCCAATGAAAAAAATACGAAAGCCTCTCAAGTAGATGAGACTACAGACCAGGCATGTGCCACCACACCTGGCTAATTTGTAAAATTTTTTGTAGAGACAAGGTCTCCCTATGTTGCCCAGGCTGGTCTTTAACTCCTGGACTCAAGCAATCCTCCCACCTCAGTCTCCCAAAGTGCTGGGATTGCAGGCGTGACCCACCATGCCTGGCCCCATGGACTCCTTTAAAGAATATTCTCTTTATCTGTAATTTTCAAAGATTCACAATGATGTTTCTAGATGTCATTTTCTTTCTTGCTTGGACTTTGTAGTACTCTTGAATCTCTAGCTTGATGTCTTGGCATTGTTGGAAAATTCTTAGTCATTATTTCCATATCTCTTTAAATACCACTTCTTCTCCATTCTTCTCTCTTTCTCGTCTGAGACTCCAATTATATTAATATTCAAACTCTCCACCATGTCTCATATATCTCTTATATGCTCTTTAAGCACAACTTAACTAATCCTCTTCAGCTGTGCCAATCTATTGTTGAGCCATCTATTGAATTCTTTTTCTTTCTTTCTTTTTTTTGAGATGGAGTCTCGCTCTGTCACCCAGGCTGGAGTGCAGTGGCACAGTCTCAGCTCACTGCAACCTCCGCCTCCTGGGTTCAAGCGATTCTCCTGCCTCAGCCTCCTGAGTAGCTGGGATTACAGGTGCATGCCACCATGCCTGGCTAATTTTTGTATTTTTAGTAGAGATGGGGTTTCACCATGATGGTCAGGCTGGTTTCATCAATTATATTCCTTTTCAGTTTTGGAATTTGCTTGATTTTTAAAAATAGATTGTTGTTCTCAAGCAAAATTCTTCATCTTGTTATATCTTTTTATGAGCATATTAATCACAGTTGTTTTAGTGTCCAATGACCCTAATATGTAAGTCACATATGGGTTTATTTTTCCTGCATGTTTTTCTTGCCTGTTTTTTCTCTTGGTCTTGTAACTTGGAATACTTACTATTTTTTATTGAACACTGGAGAGTTTATATTAAAACATGTGGAGACTTTGGATGATAACATCTTCTTCTATAGAGGGTTCATTCTATTCTCTGGCATGCAGTTAGAGTAGGGGCTGTTTGTTTACCTCCATTCAATCAAGGGCTGAACTGACTTGAAGTTGGTTTTAGTCTTTACAAATTTGTTCTTTCTCTTGTCATTTTTCCTCCAAGAGTATAGCCATCCAGGTCCAGGGGTGTTTCTTGGGTCGGCCACTCATTCTTAGAAAATCCTAAATTCTTTCTTTTTCTTTTCTTTCTTTTTTCTTTTTCTTTCTTTCTTTTTTTTTTTTTTTTGAGACAGGGTCTCACTCTGTCACCCAAGCTGGATGGAGTGGAATGGCATAATCATGGCTCACTGCAGCCTCAACCTCCCAGGCTCAATGTGATCCTCCCACCTCAGCTTCCTAAGTAGCTAGGACCACAGGCACACAACTCCATGCCTAACTAATTTCTTAATTTTTTGTAGAGATGGGGGTCTCCCTGTGTTGCCCAGGCTGGTCTTGAACTCCTGGGCTTAAGCAATCCTCCCTCCTCAGCCTCCCAAAGTGCTAGGATTATAGGCATGAGCCAGTGTACCCAGCCCTAAATTCCAATTTTTGTCTCCCAGAGACCATGAAAGGTTTCCCAACTACCTTTTGTTTAGTTTCTTAGCTTCTCACCCTGCACAGCCAAGAATTGACAAATACCTCAAGTGGAAAAATGCTAACTGTCAGGTTTAGTTTTCTGTGCCTCCATTGTCTCTTGGACCTTGGCTCCTCAAGTCAGCTGCCTTGGGAGCCTAGAACTGTCCTTTTTTGTTCCTCTGCTCTATCAGATAGCCTAAAGCTCTGCTGGCTTCTCTGCCTCTTTGTGGGTAAACCCTACCAGGCCCTGCAGCCTCCCATATCCCAAGGGGAAAAGTGATGACCAGATATGGAGATCTTTCAAAGAACTTTCTTTTTTTTCTCCAAAATCTTGGCCCCTTAAATAGTGGTTGCCTTGGGTGTCCTACAATTCTTCAAAGATATTTTTAAAAATATTTTTTCCAAGGCTGGCCTCAGTGGCTCATGCTTACAATCCAAGCACTTTGGGAGGCCAAGGTGGGAGGATTGCTTGAGCCCAGGAGTTCAAGACCAGCTTGGGCAACATAGTGAGACCTCATTTTTATAAAAAATTTAAAAATTAGCTGAGTGTGGTGGTGCATGCTTGCAGTCCCAACTACTTGGGAGGCTGAGATGAGAGGACCGCTTGAGCCCAGGAGGTGGCAGTGAACCATAATTGCACCACTGCACTCCAGCCTGGGCAACAGAGCAAAACCCTGTCTCAAAAAAAAAGAAAAGAAAAAAATCCAGCTTTTTAAGTTTATTTCACTAGAAACTTTGGTCTGACACAAGTTACTTTATTGTAACCAGAAGTAAAAGTATGACTCTTGTAGCTTTTAAAATCTTGTTTTAATGATTTTAATATTAATAAAAATCTATTGTTTTCCCTAATCCCTTTTTGTTGTTCTATGAGGAAATAACTAAATCATAAATTCTTTCATGCACTTTTTGCTGAGATAAGATGGGTTTATCTCCCCAATCATACTCTAATAAATGAACTTCACCATTTTATTGCATGTACCTTTTTAAAAGTGCCATGCTAAGCATTCCCTTCTTTGAACCCTGCCTTGATACTGTGGAGAAAGTAGGGATATTTTTTCCATTTTGCAAATGAAGACATTGAAGCTCATAAAAATTTCTTTAACCAAGAAGTTAAATAAATTCCTCTAAGGCTGGTAATTAGGTAGAGGAGGCCTAACTAAAATTTAGCTCTTCCAGCTCAAAGTCTAGTCACCATTTATGCTTCTTTTCTGTTGGAGGCTCCCTGAAGCCAGAACATTTTCCTGAACACTCCACAGGACTCACTAAAGGTCTAAATACACAGTAGGTGCTCTGGTATTACTTGCTGAATTGATTTATATTATGTTGCAGCAGCTGATCAGAGGCAGAGGCTCCCAGCCTGAGCCTAGCCCTTAACTGTTGCATCAGATTTTATTTAAAAAGGAACAGAGAATAATAAATTAAATTCTGGTGCCAAAAGGAACCCACAGGAATTTATGAGAAATACAACATAAATTCACTAAAACTCCTAGTCAGTATTTATTCCTCTCTGTCTTATATTTAGGCACATCTGGGTATAACTAAATCAGCCAAATCTGCCACTCTCAGACAGGCAGCTTAACCCTCCTCCCATTCCCCCTAAAAAACCCCAAAAACAAAAATAAAGCAAACTGACATCATATAACAGTTAACGGGGCTTATTATGGTCTAAAATGACAGGCATGTAAATTGAAGCCAGTTCTGAAATAAGTCACTCAAAATTCTGGGGGGACGGGGGACAGATACAAACTTCATTTTCAAAGTAAATTCTGAAGCATTTTGAAAAGAAAAGAAGAGCTTTCTGTGAAACATTGCTGGAAAAGTCAGGAAGGGCTACAGATGTTTTGAAGTAAATTACTAGTGAGTCTGTCAGAATTTGGAAAAGGACAGTTTCCCCTTATTCTGGGTCATGGCAGGACTCAAGAAGGCTTTGTAAGTTACCCAGCTGAAGCTAACTCGATTCTTGACAGAGCCTTTTGCAGGGTTTAGTGAAAATATTTTTCATTTGTTGAAAAGTAGAAATGTAATTTCTGTTACTTGCTCAATCAAAATCTCCAGACTCTTGTCTCAAATTCAGCCTAATTCATATCTATCCCCAGAACAGAAACCAAAACCCCCAAAATGGGTCAAAATTATCAACTTTGTTTACAAAATAAGCTGCTGGGCAGAGAGTCAAACTTGGCTTGCTGGATTTTTTAAAAAATAATTTTAATCAACTTTATTTACTTTATTAAATTATAACGTGTTAAAATGCACCAACTTAAAGCTGACAGTGCGATGAGTTTTTACAAATGTATACATTCATGTACAACATCAAAATCAAGATACAGAACGCTTCTTCTGCCCAAAAAGTTTGCATATGTTGTGTCCCAATCAATCACTCTTACGACCAGCTTAAGGCAACCACTGATCAGCTTTTTGTCACTGGAACACAGATTTGTTATTTCTGGAGTTTCTAGAGTTTCAAATGAATGAAGTCATAAGTATGTACTCTTTCACACCCGGCTTCTCTCATTCAGCGTAATTATTCTGAGACTTATCCATGTGGTTTCATGTATCAATAGTCATTTTTTATGGTTGAGCATGATTCCATTATATGCATGTACCACAATTTATCCACTCACCAGTTTATGCATGTACATTTTGGTTGGTTTTCGTTTTTGGTTTTTATTAAGGTGTTATGAACATTTACAGATGGGTCTTCATACAGACACGTTTTCATTTCTCTTGAGTAAATGCCCAGGGGTACAATTGCTGGGTCATATAATAAATGTATATTTAAGTTTATAAGAAATTTCTAAAATTTTCTGAAGGGGCTATACCATTTTAGACTGTCACCAGCAATGCGCCACATCCTTCCAATTCTTGGATCGTCAGCTTTTAAATACTAACTATTCTAATGGGTGTGTAGTCATACCTCATTGTGGTTTAGGCTTTTATTTCCAGGATGACTAATGATGCTGAGCATCTTTTCACATGCTTATTGGCCATTGGTGCATCTTCTTTTGGGAACCATCTTTTTTAATCTATTGAGCATTTTTCAAATTTTTTGTTATTATTGAGTTCTAAGTGTTCTTTATAAATTCAGGATATAATGTTCACTTTACATATAGCTTTTGTCAGCTATATGAATATTTCCTTCCAGCCTGTGGCTTGTCTTTTCCTTTACTGAAGATGTTTTTCAAAGAGCAGAAGTTTTAAATGTTGAAAAAGATTTCTTTATTTACTTTATTAAAATATAGTGTCTTTGTGTATGTGTACCTAGTAAAAGGCACCAACTTAAAGTTCTGTTTTCGACAGAATCATGGTCCCCCAAAATTCCTGTGTTGAAGCTCTAACCTCCAGTGTGACTGTGTTTGAAGACAGGGTCTTGAAGTTGATGATCAAGATTAAATGAGGTCATAGGGTAGGGCCCTCATACAATAGGATTGATTTCCTTACAAAAAGAGGAAGAGACACCAGAGAGGTGCGTGCAGAGAGAAAAGGCCGTGGGAGGACACAGTGAGAAGGCATCTGTTTGAAAACCAAAGACAGAGGCCTCAGTAGAAACCAAACCTGCCAGCCCCTTGATCTTGGACTTAGCAGCCCCCAACAGGTAGTTGTTATGTAAGTTACCCAGCCTGTGGTATTCTATTATGGCAGCCCTAACAAACTAATAGAAAAACCAAGTTATCAATTTTTTCTTTTGTGGTTTTTTTATTTTTCTTTCCCAGCTAGGCAATCCTTGCTTACCCCAAAGTTGAAAAGATTTTCTTCTATTTTTTTTTTCCTATCAGTTTAATAGTTTTATCTTCCACCTTTAGATCTTTTTCCTGTTTTGGGTTCATTTTTATGTGAGGTTTATTTTTTCCTCATATGAATATCTAATTATTCCAGTGCCATTTGTTGGAAGACTCTCTTTTCCTTTATTGAAATATGTTAATCAATTGACCATGTATCTGTGAGTCTATTTTTGATTCTTTATTCTATTCCATTGATCTATGTGACTAATTTGATGCCAGTGCCACACTCTCTTCATTACTGTAGCTTTGTAATAAGTTTGAAAATCAGGTAATATAAGTCCTCCAACTTTGTTTTTCTTTTTCAAAATTGTTGCAGATTTTCTAAATCTTTTACATATAAATTTTACACTAAGCTTGAAAATTACTTTTAAAAGCCTCAGAAATTTTATCAGTCAATATGAAGTGGATTAACATTTTAGCAATACTCCAATCCGTGAACATATTATAGCTCTCCCTTTATTTAGTTCTTTTAAAATTTCTCTCAGCAGTATTTTGTAGTTTTCAAAGTATAAATCTTACACATATTTTGTCAAATTTATCCCAAAGTGTTTCCTATTAATTGATGCTACTGTAAATGGTATTTTGTAAATTTTTATTTCTGGCTATTGTTGTTGGTAGAGAAAAACAGCTGATCTTTACTTATTGGCCTTGCATCCTGTGATCTTACTAAAGTCACCAAGTCACTTAGGAGTTCTCAAACCTTTAAAAATGTATGTTCTTTAGAACTTTCTATGTACACAATTATGTTGTCTGCTAATGAAGACAGTTTATTTCTTCCTTTCCATTCAGATGTCTTTTATTTCTTTTTCTTGCCTATTTCACTGGATAGGATCTTTAGGACAATGTTGAATAGAAGTAATAAAAGCAGATATTTTGTCTTGTTTCTGACGTTGGAAGGAAACCATATAGTCTTTTACCTTTAACTGATTCTCCTTATCAGGTCATAGGTTTTTTATATATTCTCTTTATCAAGTTGAGGAAGTTTTCTTCTACTCCTAGTTTATTAGTAATTTTAATGATAAATTACCACTGAGTTTTTTCAAGTACTTTCTCTGCATCTATTGAGATGGATATAGGGTTTTTATCCTTCATTCTATTAATGTGGTGAATTACAATGATTAACTTTTGGATATCAAATCAATCTTGTTTTCCTGGGATAAGCCCTGCTTTTGCATGATATATTATCCCTTAAAATATTGTTAGTTCTATTTGCTTATGTTTTGTAAGGATTTATCACCATGAGTGATATTGATCTATAGTTTTCTTCCCTTTTTTGGTAATATCTGTATGTAGTTTTATTTGTATTGGGACATGATTGTCTCATAATGAGTTGGAATATGTTCCCTCCTCTTTTTTCTGAGGGTTTTTTTGTTTGTTTGTTTGAATTGGTATTTCTTTCTTAAGCGTTTGTTGGAATTCACTAGTGAGTTCATCTGGGTCTGGACTATTTTGTGTTTTGGGGATAGGAAAGGGGCTTTTAAATTACGAATTCAATTTCTTCAAGGAATATGTGGTGCATTTAAGTTTCCAGTTTCAGTTTCAATTCCAATTTTGCTTAAATTTTAGCAGAAACAAAACTGAAAAAGCAGACAAAATGGCTTAATTAAACATTTATAAATTCATGCATTTATTTCTTTTAAAAGCTAGATGGCTAAAGCAAACCTAAAA
This sequence comes from Pan troglodytes, assembly GCF_028858775.2. Classification (NCBI taxonomy): domain Eukaryota; kingdom Metazoa; phylum Chordata; class Mammalia; order Primates; family Hominidae; genus Pan; species Pan troglodytes. The sequence continues at coordinate 60,529,679 of NC_072414.2, forward strand.
GGTGGAAATGGTGTAGACTAATCCTAAATTAGTCTTTCTCTTTGCCTCAACAACTACTAGATATTTTCTGATCTCTGACACTCCAATGTTTCCTGGACAAACAAAGGGAGCAAAGTACATGGGTTGTTCAATAGGAAGTGGCTTGAAGGTGGTTTGGCAGGCTGGGGTTTTATTCCCTGACTCTCTGTGGGTACATTCTTACTGTGGCTGGTCAGGAGATAGTATTTTTTATCATATTTAATATGTTGGGAAGCATAAATCTATTTACTGCTTTTTGCTCTCTATATCCTTATCAATTTAGGAGTAAGTAGCCAGAGCATTTCATTTGCTTATGTTCTTTTCAAGTCATGTCAGTCAACACAGGTCACAACAGGTAACACAAACAACTCTAAAGATGAGATATCACAACGTTCAAGAAATGTATTCATAACATGTATATGGCTATTTAGGTTTTCTATCTTTTTTAAGTTGTACCCTTTATCAATTGGCCATTTCATCTAAGTTGCTGATTTTTTTGACATAAAGTCATTCATTATATTCCCTTACTGTGTTATTACCTCTAGCATCTCTAGTTACGCCTCCTCTTTCATTCATTATGTTAGCACTCATGCTCACTCTCTCTTTTTCTCAGATAAATCTTGTCGCAAATTTTTCAATTTATTGATCTTTTTAAAAGTCAGCTTTTGGTTTTGTTGAGTTTCTCAATTGTATGTAATTTGCTCTTCTGTTTCTAAAGATGAAAGCTTAGAATATTGATAAAAACCTTTTTCCATTCTAATATGAGCATTTAAAGACATATATTTCTCATTAATCACCACCATATCTATATGTCACAAATTTTGTTATGTAGAATTTTCATTTTCATTTAGTTGAAATATCTTTAAATCTCCCTGTGATTTACTCTTTGAACTAAAGGTTACTTAGAAGTGAAGTGTTTAATTTCCATACATTCTAGGATTTTTGATATTTTTCTGTTGTTGATTTGTGTTTTAATTCCATTTTGGTCAGAAAATATGCTTTGTTTCAATCCTTAAAAATATGCTGAGACGGCCGGGCACAGTGGCTCACGCCTGTAATCCCCGCACTTTGGGAGGCCGAGGCGGGTGGATCACGAGATTAGGAGTTTGAGACCATCCTAGCTAAAACGGTGAAACCCCATCTCTACTGAAAAATACAAAAAATTAGCTGGGCATGGTGGCAGGCGCCTGTAGTCCCAGCTACGTGGGAGGCTGAGGCAGGAGAATGGTGTGAACCCGGGAGGCGGAGCTTGCAGTGAGCCAAGATGGCGCCACCGCACTCCAACCTGGGCGACAGAGCGAGACTCCACCTCAAAAAAAAATAATAATAATAATATGTATATGTATATATATATATATATATGCTGAGACTTTTTTATGGCACAGAAAATGACCTTTCTTAATACATGCTCCATGTATACTTGAAAATAATATGTATTCTTTTGGTGGAGGTGAGTAGATAATCAAGAAATGGCAATTAGATCAAATTGGTGATATTGCTCAAGTCTTTTTCATCTTTGTTGATTTACCTACTACTTGTACTATCAATAATTGAGAGGGGTATGGAACTCTCCAACAATAATTATGAATGTCTATCCTTGCAGTTATGTTAGTTTTTCTTCATCTCTCTTGAAGCTATATTAGTATGAGTATACCTATTGAGGATTTTTGTGTCTTCTTGATAAATTGTGTGCTTTATTATAATTAAATATTTCTCTTATGTCTAGTGATATTCTTTTTTCTAAACACTACTTCTTCTGATACTAATGTAGTCAAACCAGTTTTCTTATGATTATTATTTTCATGGTGTATCTGAGTTCCTCCTTTTACTTAGAAAATATGTACGCCTTTACATTTAAGGTGGATTTCTTATAGATAGCATATAGTTGAATCTGCCTCTTTATTGTTTAGACCATTTACAGTTAATGTAATTTTTGGTATAAATCTGCCATTTTATTGTTTGTTTCCTGTTTGTCTCATCTACTTTTTGCTCATTCTTTTTTGTTTTATTTTTCGGGGTTGCTCTGTGGCTTACAATATATATCTTTAGCTCATCATAGTCCAACTTTAAATAAAATTACATACTTTTACATACAATCCATGACCCTTACAACACTATACTCTAATTTCCCCCACACATCCTTTATGCTATTATTGTCATCCACTTATTCAATTGTCTTTTAAAGAACTTTCAAAATAAGGCCTGGTGTGGTGGCTCATACCTATAATCCCAGCACTTTGGGAGGCTGAGGTGGGTGGATCACCTGAGGTCAGGAGTCTGAGACCAGCCTGGCCAACCTGGTGAAACCTCATCTCAACTAAAAATACAAAAATACAAAAAAAAAAAAAAAAAAAAAAAAAAAAACACAAAAAACAAGCTGAGCGCGGTGATGTGTGCCTGTAATCCCAGCTACTCAGGAGGCTGAGGCAGGAGAATCACTTGAACCCAGGGGGCGGAAGTTGCAGTGAGCCGAGATCATGCCGCTGCACCCCAGCCTGGGCACAAGAGGGAAACTGTATCTCAAAAAAAAGAAAGAAAGGAAGGAAGGAAGGAAGGAAGGAAGGAAGGAAGGGAGGGAGGGAGGGAGGGAGGACGAACTTTCAAAATAAGAAAAAATATTTTATATTTACCAACATATTTACTACTTTTAATGTTCTCTATTGTTTTAAGTAAATCCAAGTTTCCATCTAGTATCATTTTACTTCTGCCTAAAGGATATTTTTTAGCTTTTCTCAGAGTGTAGGTCTACCAGGATTGAATTTTAGCAGCTTTGTTTTTGTCAAAGAAAAAAAAAAAGTATTTAGTTTGTCTTTGTTTTTGAAGGATATTTTTACTGAATATAGAATTCTAGGTTGACAGGATTTTTTTTCTTTTAGCACCTTAAAAATGTCTTTCATTGTATTCTAATATGCATAGTTTACGACAAAAAGTCTGTGGTATTTTAATCTATTTTCCTCTGACATAGTATCTTTTTCTCTCCAACTGCTTTTAAAAGTTTCATTACTAATTTTCAACAATTTTATCATGATGTACCTTTGGGGTTTTTTGTTTTTGTTTTGTTCTGTTTGGGACTCATTCAGGTTCTTGGATCTGTGGGCTTACATTATTCATCAAATTTGGAAAATTTTCTCCAATATTTCTTAAATATTTTTCTATCTTTTTTTCTTTCTTCTGGTACTTTAGCTACGTATGTATTAGACTGTTTGGTGCTGCCCCATAAGACATTGTGGCTATGCTTATTTATTGTTTAGCCTTTTGCATTTCTGTTTTGGTGTCAATGGTTTCTGTTGCCGTGTCTTCAACTTCATGTTTTCTTCTCATCTGTTCTTAACCCCATCCAGTGAAATTTTCATTTCACATATTGTATTTTTTTTGTCTCTAGTAATTTTAGGTTCTTTTTAAATGACTTTTTTGTATCTTCTATTTTTCCTAATTGTGTTCATATTTTTATTTAAGTCCTTGAACATATTGAGCAGATTTACAATAGCATTTTAAAGACCTTGTTTGCTAATCTTGTCATCTCTGTCATTTCTGTTTCTGCTTCTACTGACTGATTTTTCTCCTAGTTTTGAGTCACATTATCCTGATTCTTGGCATGTCTAATAATTTTTAATTAAACTTTAGCTTAATTGTGAATATTACGCTGTTCAGTATTTTGTTGCCTTTGTGTAAAGCATGTTGGGAAGGAGGGTAAATTGCCAAAGGATTAACTTCCTTCTTTCAAGTCTTGTTTAAATCTTTATTAGGGCAGCTCTGGTAAATGCCCTGGGCAATCAATAAGAACTTTCCACTCTGCCTAGTTGGAGCCTAAACATCTCCTTACCTGTATGAACTCTGGGAACTATTCAACTTTAAAATCCACCATTGTTCTTTCCCTGAATTCATGAAGTTTCAGCCTCCGCATGGATGGCTTATAATTCAGCAAAGATCCAATGAAATCCTTTTGCACTTTTTAGAACTCTTTTTCTTCATGGTGCCTGAACATTAATCTCTGTCTTCTCAACTCAGTAAAACCTTCATGCTCTACTTGATATTCTTCCCTGCACCACAATCCAGAATGTGCCTCTAGACACAAATCCCCAGAGATCATTTGGCTTATCTTTTTGTTTCCCTTCCCCCTGAGATCATACTCCATGGTGCCTGTTAACCAATATCTGAAAAATTATTTAATATATTTCAATCTGTTTGCTAGTTTACTATGATGGAAAGGTAAGTGTGGATTCTGTTGCTGTATTATAACCAGAAGAGGAAATCTTGTGTGCTGAATTTAATTTAGAAACTTTCAACTAGGCTAGAGGGAGCAGAGATGGATTAAAAGGTTTGCAGCTTAAACAGACATGTAATATATGTGCAAAATTGTTAGCTGGACACATAAACAAATAAACAGATAAACCTGACCAAGAAGGACCTGGAATAGACTCATCAATGTTGTTGACAGACTGTGGGGCTAGATGCAGTGCAGCTGGATCACTGAGTATCAGCTGACTAGTGATAACTGCTACTCCTTTGTGGTAAAAAGAGAGAAGTCAAACCTGAGGCTGGGCCTTCCTGGGCAGGGGCCTAGAGAGAATGAGGTCAGGAAGTTGAGTAGCCATTCCTCCCCAAGCATAGTTTTAAAAATCAGTGTCTTAAACATTTTCAAAGATTATTTTTGACATGACAGTTCTTAAAACAAGCATAATGAAAATGTATTAGAGCAAGAGTATAGAATATTCAACTGAAACATCTGTTCCCCAAATACAAGATCCCAGAGAAGGTAATCAAAGGGTGGGGACCTTTCTGTGGTCATTTTCCCATCACAGCCCTCACAAGCTTGTGCCCAGCCTCCTTACATCCTCTCTGTAGCTTCCAGGACAGATCCAAACAAGACCCAGTCTGGCCCTAAACTCTCCCTGACCCCTGGCTTCCTAACATAAGCTCTATTTCTAAGATAGGACATGTGCCTCATGGTTCTCCATGCACGCTGATACTCTTTCCCCTGGACAACCTGCATAATGGTGGATCCTCTGGCTAGAAAGGCCTCCCACCGCCTCTGCCAAAACCACCCCACCTAGCAGACTTCTTTCTTGCCCTTCTAGATGCAGCTTACCACCTTCATTTCCATGAAGCTTTCTTTTCCCCACCTCCTTGTGCATACACATACACACGCACATGCATGGATGTGTACACACACCTGCACATATGTGTACACACATGCACACACTTGCATACACACATGCACACACATGCAGTCCTCTCCTAGCTGCACTAATGTTTTATCTTTGTTCACCTATTTCTCCTGGTAAAGTGGCACTTCTTAAAGACAAAAATTTTGCCCTAAACATCTTCATAGTGTTTTATCTCCAGATCCAGGTACACAAGAGAAGCTCAATGAGTAACTACTGGATAATGAACTCAACTTTCACTTTAGGAATTTATTTGCCAAATGGACCAGAGCACTCCTGTCAGCCAGTCCAGGAATCCCCTTTTCCCTATTTACTGCCAATTAAAGACTGCTAACTTACCCTTTGAAAACACGCTGAAGGGTACAGCTGCTTAGCCAATGCATTCATTCTTCCTACATGTTCCAACACAATGGGTTATGTTACATGAGAATGCACTGGAAGCTTCATCCTGACTAGCTGTACTAGTCCATTTTCATGCTGCTGATAAAGACATACCCAAGACTGGGTAATTTATAAAGAAAAAGAGGTTTAAAGGACTCACAGTTCCATGTGGCTGGGGAGACCTCACAATCGTGGCGGAAGGCGAAAGACACATCTTATGTGGCAGCAGACAAAAGAGAGAATGAGAACCATGCAAAAGGGGTTTCCCTTTATAAAAGCATTAGATCTTGTGAGACTTATTCACTACCATGAGAACAGTATGGGGGAAACTGTCCCCATGATTCAGTTATCTCCCACTGGGTCCCTCCCACAGCATGTGAGAGTTATGGGAGCTACAATTCAAGATGAGATTTGGGTGGGGACACAGCCACACCATATCACCACCTTATTTAGATGTATGCCTCTCTGAGTCTCCTAGGCACCTCAGCTTTTGCCCACCCCGAGGAAGGATCATTTCTTCAGATGGTTCCTTTGATCATGTTTCTGTTGGAATTTAGCAGTTTTGATCCCAAAGGCAGAGGCCTAATAAAAGAAATCCTTATCCTATGTTCTGCCTCAATGCTGGAGGCATCTCTCTGTAGCCCTGGAATCAACAACCAAGGTTATAATTTGGAATCTGCTACTTCATAGTTGTATGACCTTAGTCAACTTACCTAATCTTTCTGAGACTGGATTTTTTAATCTATAAAATGAGAATATTGATGATAACTAATTACAAAGATAAGTCAACCACAGAGTTGCTGGGGTGGTTAAATGAGATGAAGTATGTCAGGAACTTAGTATGAGGCACATGGTAGACATTGAATAAATGTTGTTCTAATTATTATTATTATTAAGCTTTCATACAGTGTTGATACCACTCTGCTCCTCCTGCCTCTCGTAGGACATTTCTAGAATCTGTTGGGGTTCCTGAGAGAGAGAGAGCACCTGCCACTGGCATTGAAAAAGGTAATATTTTGTGAACCTTCTTTGGGAGGACACAGTCAACTTCAATCGCTAGCTCATTTGGGAGACTTAGGAACCAGAGACCAGGAATGTCATCTACAAGCAGTATGTAGGATTCAAGAACTCAGGTTATTTAAGAACATCGTTTGATTCTGGAAACTTGGTTTGTAAGAATTGTATGGATTTATGGAATGTTAGCCTCTAGGAATGCTGTGTGTTTCTAGATACAATGGTTGAAAGAACTTCAGGTGATTCTGGAACATTGACCTTTAAAAATGATATATGATTTGCAATTTTGGCTTTTAATAATGTTATGTCATTTTATAACCTTGTGTGCTTCTGGAAACTTGATTTATAATAAACTTATATGGTTCTGAAAACTTAGTTTATTAAAACATTATGTGATTCTGAAAATTTGGCTTGAAATAGAAAATATGTTTGATTCCAGGATCATAGCTGTCAGAATAGCACTATAATCACACTGTATGGCGTCAGAAACTTGCTTTACAAGAATATTGTGTGAGTCTGGAAGCCTAGTCTACAAGAAGTTCAGTTTAAGTTTGGAATCTTGATCTCCATGTACGTTGGCTGGTAGGAATCTTGCATGAGTTTGGAACTTGTTCTTTAGAAATCTCATATATTTCTGGATGCTTGATCACAAGAATTTCATGTGACTTGCAAAGGTTGGTTTATTAGGTTTTGTGATTTTGAATCTTGGCTTGTAGGAATCTTCTGTGACTTTGGAATCTTGGCCTAAAAAACTGCTATTTAATTCTAGAACCTTAGCCAATGAGAATCTTAAGTGATTCAGAATCCCTGGTCTATAATAGCACAGCATTTCAGAACGTTGGCCTGTAAGAATATGATGCAACTCTGTAACACTGGCCTGTAATAACGTGATGTGGTTTCAGAATCTTAGCCTTTGCAAAGTGTGATTGTGATACTTTGGTATGTCAAAGACCACTGATAGTGTTTTAATATTTGTTTTTTCTTCCTTGGTCATAGACCACTGATTTTTAGCTGTGACATGGCCAGCTAAAAACTAAATTTCTGAATAAAAAGTGAAATAAAAAGTCAATTTCTCATTCTGTCTTGCAGCTAAGTTTGTCCTTGTGACTAAGCTCTGGCCAATGACATGGAAACAGAAGTGGCAGAGACACTTTCTGGAAAATATTTGTAAATGGAGGGGCTATGCCCTTCATCAGCCCTTCCTCCTTCCTATTGGCTGGAATGTTGGCCTGCTTCCTGCAGCCACCTGGAGCCAGGAAGTGATGCTGGCAGGGAAACCACGAATGGTGGGTGGAGTATCGAGATTGAAGGAGCTCCTGCCACTGTGGAGCACCACCCCAAACCTACCTGATGTGAGGCAGAATTAAATTGCCTCACTGAAGCACTTTTATTTTGGATTTTGTGTCACTCACACACAAGCCTAATCTAGTGTTTTAATCCAAAGAACAATAGGTGATTCTGAAAAGTTGGTCTCTATCATCCTGGCACCTTGGCCTGTAAATCTTAGGTGATTCAGACACCTTGGTATGCTGGATTACCTGTTGTCAATTTAGCATCACTGCCACCCCTTGAAGAGGAGAAGCCAAGAACTACATTTCCCAGAGTTCCCTTCAGGGTGGTTCTGGATTAGAGTTGGCTGTGAGGACACTCACATGAGATCTGGAGGGTGAAAGAGGAGAGGCCATTATTCTCCAGAGACTACTAGGCAATAGCGTGGGCACTCTGGCTGCTATGACTTAGGGCAGAGGTTAGCAAACTACAGCCCATGGCTGTAGTAGGTCAGACTAGCCCACTGCTTGTTTTTGTAAATAAAGTTTTGGGGCCTTTTTGCTAATTTTTTTTTAAGTTCTATGGTACATGTGCAGGGGTGTGCAGGTTTGTTACGTAGGTAAATGTGTGCTATGGTGATTTGCTGCACCTGTCAACCCGTCACCTAGGTATTAAGCCCAGCATGTGTCAGCCATGTTTTCCAATGCTCTCCCTCCCCACCGCCTCCCCCACAGGCCCCAGTGTGTGTTGTTCCCCTCCCTGTGCCCACGTGTTCACATTGTTCAGCTCCCACTTATAAGTAAGAACATGCAGTGTTTAAATAAATTTTCTTGGAACACAGCCTTGTTTACATATTGTCTATGGCTGCCTTTAAGCCACAACAGCAGACTTGAGTAGTTGCTACAGGGATCCTATGTGGCAAAACCTAAAATATTTACTATCTGGTCCTGTACAGAAAAAGTTTGCCAACTCCTGCTATAGAATACATGGTTGGAGCTTAGTAACTTCCATTTAATAAGTATGTGTTGAGCATCAGCTCTCTGGTGTGTGGCGGGGATCCTTGTTCATAGAGTAGGTATCATTTAGGTGGAAGAATAAAGTATATCCAAGTAGCAAAGTCACAAATTTACTTATGTTACCTTTAACTATTCAGAGAAATATATAATTTTGTTTTTTTCTCTAGTAATTGATCTGATCTTCTTCAAATCACTATCCATTGGGTAACAGAAGCAAGAAATCCTACAATTTAATTGATCCCAATAATTTTTTCCCTTTCTCCTTTTTTTCTCTGCCTCCCCTGAGATTCCTCGTGTGTGTGGAGGAAGAGGGGAATAGCCACAGCTTTCCAGGAGGCCCACCTGCCCCTCAGTAACTTTTAATTGCATAAAATAATGTATATTTTCAAAGCTATGCTTGGCTTCATTCGGTAAAAATACACAGGATGTGGCAGTACAGGAGAGTTGGGGCTTTAGACTGACACAGTATGTGCCCTCTGGAACCTCTGGCCTCAGCTGCGGAGGGGCTGGTCCTGGGTGTACCCTGGGCTGGTGACTGTGAGGAGGTCCTGGGCGTTGCCCTGGCATCCACTGCTGGAGTCTGCGGTGGCTTCAGCATATGAATTGCTCTCCTTTTTTCTCTGCATGGTCAGAGCTCACATTGTCCCAGCTGATTTGGCCCCATTTTGGTCCTTTCTCTTCATTATTTTGATTTAAGTCCAGTCTTCAAGTTCACTTTAAATGAAAAAGCTTTTACCCAGAGAGAAGAAACTCACAAGTTTATTAATATAACAAAAAAAAACCCAGCTTTACTGTCATCTCCCAACCTCCCCAGACCTACTGGGAGAGAAGAAGAGGATCCCTGGACCTATTAGGACTTCTCACATTCTAAAGAGGTGTCATTCCAGTAGCCTGTAGGTTCTCATGGATCTGGGTCTCACTTTATTTGATCAGGGAAGGAGATATGGCCAGGGAATCTTCATTTCTAAGAGGTCAGTTGGCCAAAGTCCTGAGGTGTTGATGGTTTGAAAAACCATTAATCCTTTTACATTTTTATACCACAGAACAGTAATCACACTTTTACATCTCAGTTTTTGTGTCAAAATTCAAATGTTTGCATTATAATTGAAGTGTATTAAGCTATTTAATGCCCACAGGCTTCTAGAGTCATAGGAGACAGTCCAGTAACCAAAGATAAAGGCTAGCCACAAGACAGCAGAGCTGGGCTCTAGAGAAGCCACAAGCTGCAGGAGCCTGCTGAGAGAACACAGTGAGGGAAAATCCCTTCCTTCTGCTATGTCTCTGTAGCGCCCTCTACTGACAACGCTTACCACTGTGCCAGGTGGCAAAAGAAAACTATTTAATGGGCCCATCTCCATTTTTGCAGAGCTGGTAGTGAAGGATAAATTTGGAACTGAGAGTCAGTAAATTGATAACTGGAACATATGAGATATGTCTATCAATAATTATCATGGCAGGTGCAGTGGCTCACACCTGTAATCCCAGCACTTTGGGAGGCCAAGGCAGGCAGATCACTTTAGCTCAGGAGCTCCAGACAAGCCCGGGCAACATGGCAAAACCCCATCTCCACTAAAAATAAAAAAAAATTAGCCGGTCGTGGCAGTGTGTGCCTGCAGTCCCAGCTACTCAGGGGGCTGAGGTGGGAAGATCGCTTGAGCCTGGGAGGTTGAGGCTGCAGTGAGCCAAGATTGAGTCTGCCAGGGTGACAGAGCAAGACCCTGTCTCAAATAAATAATAGTGATAATAATATTTATCATAATAGAAAAACAACATTTTGAAATACTTATTAATGCATTTTTAAATAACAGCAATAAACATATTATGTATTCACATATTTTAATCAAAGTATTTGTATTATCCCAAACAAACAAAAGTAATAGAATGAGTGACATTGTTTGGAAATCTCTTTGCTGTTTGGTTAATAGAAGATAGCTGGATTCTCCTTCCTGCTTTTGCAGTCAATCTATCGTGGTATGTTGTTTTGGTTAAAGTATATAAAGAAAATCTGGCTTTACGCAAGCGTGCAGTTGAAAAAGGGAGGAGTATTTTAACAGTTTTTGAAGATAATTGATGATATTCTCCCTTAACCATGCACCAAAACTCAACTAGTAGGAATTTCTTAAAGATTAGTTGCAATGTGGAATTTGAAATCACATCAGTATGTTTTCATACTCTGTAACATTAAAATCCATTTGTCAACCTTGCACTTTAAATGGATTTTTGCCTGTGCATGATTTTGAAACATCATACTTTGATCACCTGGAAAATATTAGTTCACTGAATTATGTAGATCTTCCAAATATTGACACATTTAATCATACAGTATTTAAAAAACAACATTACTTAACATCACGACCCATCACAATGTATTGGGAAGCTGTCAATCCCACAGTAGCAGATGCAAGTTTTCCAAAATTCTAATTTGCACTTGAAATTTTGAATTTTATAATTGGCAGCAATGATTGTCAATTATTTTCCTTGAAGTGGTGGGCTCCTTTCATTTATTTTCAAAATAATGTCTGCCAAATACACAAGTCTGATTAACTTTACCTTATCTGTTTTTCAAGTAAAACCAGTGTTCAATGAAAAATGTGCAGTTTAGCTCACAACTCAGTCTCACCAGTCCCTTTCATTTAAACAATCACCATGCTTTTGTATGCAGCAGAGCTGCTGTATACATTTTCCCATTTTGTCACACTGAGTTAGAATATTAAAATGGCAAGTACTTAAGGGTCAATATTTAATAACATGAATAATTTTAACTGCCTCGTCAAGAACATTCTTAAGTAAAATTGGCTTTTTTTTTAAACTGCAAGTGCATGGTGGTTAAAACACACACACAAACACACACACACAGAGTCAGTGACTGTCAGTATAGTCTGCCCTAATTCACGCTAAAAGCACCAGCAGTTTTAGCCACCTTTGCTTTTGCACCATCAGTACACATTTTAATACAGTAAAAAAAGAGGATTATTATGAAAATAGTCGTGACTTTTCAGATCCTCTGCAAGGGCACGGTGACTCACACCTGTAATCCCAACACTTTGGGAGGCTGAGATGGGCAAATAGTTTGAGCTCAGCAGTTCGAGACCAGCCTGGGAAATATTGTAAAACCCCATCTCTACATAAATTATTAAAAAGTTAGCCAGGTGTTGTGGTAGTGTGTGCCTATAGTCACAGCTACTCGGGAGGATGAGGTGGGAGGGTGGCTTGAGCCTGAAAGGTGGAGGCTGCAGTGAGTCAAAATGGTGCCACTGCACTCCAGCCTGGGTGACAGAGCCAGACCCTGTCTCAAAAAAAAAAAAAAAAAAAGGAAGAAAATCATTGATCTATTTAACATCTTATAACTAAGGACCATAATGTGATTTCAGGGTCATCATGTTCATTTGAGTAAGAGTCCTATTGGCACCAAGTAGTACTATTTTATTTTTAAGGACTAGCATCAGAAGGATATAGTACATAAATGAGTTCATACTCAGTGACATCAAAAATGCTATATGAACAAAGGCTTTAGAGTAGTTTGGATGGAGGAAAAGGTGATGGGGGAGTTGGATCATCATACAACACAAGGTGATAATAAGCTGAACTCGAAGGAATCTATATCACTGCAGTCAATACCATAATCACAGTGCCAGTGGTGAGTTAGTTTCAGCAAAACAACATCTAGAGCTAATCATCCCCAGCTACTAAAACAAGATCCTCCTGAGTGCTTTGTCCAGTGCCCTATAAATTATGAGGTTTTTCAGTCTGGCTGGAGAGCAGGTACTATTACTGGCCCTGCATGAGCTTCTGGTGCTGTTCCTTCTAACCCTTTCGGGTGATTCTTTCGCTGGCTCATGGGGCTTCCTCACACGCAGGTGCTGATCAAACTCTGCTAAATGCCTGAGGGAGACCCTTAGTGGCTCTTTGGAGTTCTCCCTCTGTGTGGCTCTCTTCTCTCCAGTCCTGTGCCCTGCGAACTCTGACAGCCTGGGCCTCCTTACATTCAGTTCCTTCCACCCTCTCAACCCAGGGAGTCTGTGGGACCCGCCTGTGTTCCTTCTCCCTGCACCATGGCCTGGAAACTCTCTCAACGCAGCAAGCTGGGACGGTCACAGGGACTGTCTCATTTGTTTGTTGCGTCTTAGGGATGACTTCATTGCCTGAGGTCTGGTGTCTTGAAAATCAGTGTTTCATATTTTTAGTTGTTTCAGGTGGGCTAGTAAATCCAGTCTCTTACTACTTCTTGGCTGGAAGCAAAAGACCCCAAAGGATCCAAATTTGATCCTATCATAAGCATTCATGTATTAGGCTGACCCATCCTTAATCAATTTCTGAACTCATCTCGTTTGCAGTACTTTGCCAAATGCAGCCAACAGCAAGCAAAACACACTACTCAATTTCTGTCTTCAAACTTCTTTCCCTACATTTCAAGTAATTACAGGTGAGAGTTTCACCAAATGTTTCTCCACTGCATGGATAGCTATCTCTCCAGCTTCCAACATCAGTTCCTTATTGCTGCCACTGAATCTCTAAGAGAATACTGCATCTTTTCGTTGTTTTTTGCTTTAACAGCACTTCACTTCTAAGTACAAATTTCTGTGTCAGTCAGGATAGGCTAGGTTAAGCTGTGCTAACAACAACCACCCTTAAAATCAATAAGAGTTTATTTCTGGCTCCAGTGTGGAGCAGAAGGGAGGGGCACCCTCATGGCCACCTGCGACTCCGTGGCAATGCCTGCTTTCATCCCTGCAAGCAGGAAGGAGACATAGCCAACTCCACACTGGCTCTTAAAGCTTCTGCCCAAAAGGGTCATTTGTCACCTCTGCTCACATTTTTATAGGTCAGGGCAAGTCATATGGCTTCACTTAACTTCCAAAGAGAGCAGAGGTATGCAGTGCTACCATGTGCCTGGAAGGAGGGAGATGGGAACCTTCTGGAGCAGCCCTAGTGTCTGCCCATGTGGCGTGTGTGCTTCCCTTTGTTATCTCTGCTCTAGCTCTGACAATCAGCAATCAATGTGTGACTTGCTGAGTGATAATCAGCTGCCGGATGTATTGAAAAGGAATGCCTTGCTCCAGGCTCCTCAGGATGCCTTGGTTTACTGCAGAACAAAGGAGACTCCTAACTACCGAGGCAATGTGAGTCCAAAAAGCATCAGGTTAGACTGACGGAGACAACTCAGAAAGGCTTCCAACAGGGATCGGGGGGTGGAGGGGCTTTGCATGGCCAGATATCTCCACAAATTGCAGTGACCCTGGCCTTCAAGACAGAAGGATGCATTTTCAAAGACTGGCTCTCACTGGCTATGTGACCTTGAACAAGTCATGTCCCCTCTGGAGCCCTCAGTTTGCTCCCCCGTCAGAGGGAGATAATGTGAGTGGAAATTTCCAGAACAGTGGTTGGCTTGCTCCCTCCCCCTGACTGGGAAATGCCTCTCTCCTGGACCAAAGCCTAGGGCTGATTCATAGTCACTATCAGCATCATTCTCAGCCTGGGCCAGGTCAACACATTGTTTATCTTGGTGTCTGAGCCCATTCCTGGCATTGCAGAGACAGAGGCTAAGAGCATGGGGGCTGGTGGATCCCCAATCCCCATCTTTCTACCCTGTCCCCTCCTTCCTCCTCCCACCCCAGGGGCTTGTGAGAATAACTAAAAAATGCAACTCTAAGGCCAGCAAGGCCAATTTCCCAGGGGCAGAGTCCATGATTCCCATACAGACCCTCCTGCTTGCCTCCAAAGAAGGCTTCCTTTGTAATGACTCTTGAATTAATCAACTTCTATCAACTCCTATGCCTGCCTCTGATCTCAGGGTCTCCAGTCCTCCCCCAACACAGCTGCAGATGTCTCCCATCTGTCCTTCCTGCCTTAGTCCCTCCTGCCCTAGTCCCTCCCTCCACCCTCCTGACGCACACTGCGGTGACTGCCAAACCGGGCATCACCCTGTCCAGCCTTCTGCCCAGCAGCCTTTCACGCTGCCCAGGTGACAGGAAGCCCCGCCATGACTCCAGATCCTGGCCCTTACCTCTCTCAAGTCCTCTACTCAGACCAAGCAGTCTGCTGGACCAGTCACGTGTTTCTCTGCCTAGAATATCTGTCCTAGTCCTTCCTCTGATTATCTAAGGAGCATCTCAGACCCCGCCTTGGTGACCACCCCAGCCCACTCATGCCTTCCTTGCCCAAGCTCTGTAGACAGACAACCATGCAGTGTAGTGATCAGAACAGAGGTGCTGATGGTCCACTGTGGATCCACATCTGGCCCTGTATCTCCTGAGCAAGCAACTATATCTCTCTCTGGCTCAGTTTCCCCATCTGTAAAAGAGAGATACTGATGATATCTTCCCCAGAGGGCTACTGGGAGGAGTAACAAGATGTAACAACATGCAGTGTGTGTGCATGGGCGTGTAACACTGGTCATCATTTGATGTCTATTGGCCCACCCACTCTGCACACATGGACTGAGTCCCTCGTTTTTGCCAGGGTCTGAGCGACTCACTAGGACTCATCCATGCCCTCAAACAGCCCTGCTTCAACTAGGGGAGAAAACACAGTGTTTGAATACCATGTGATGGTATCCATCCTGTTCCAGGTGGAGGATGCAGAGGATGGCCCCCTGCACCTTCCAGGATAAGAGGATCCTGATGCAGTCAACTTACCACCAGGAGGCAGGTTGGTCTCCTCAAGGAAACAATGCCATTTCAGGGGTTTGATGTTGGTCTCCATTATGGACAAGTTGGACATTCAGAAGTGGCAGGAGCTAGATCAGCCTTGGGTAGGTGGAAGCCCATGTCATTGGGCCAATAGCAGCCCCAGGTCTCTGCCTTCATAGCCAATCTGCTCACAGGCTTGTCATACACATTCTTTTTTTTTTTTTTTTTTTTTGAGACGGAGTCTCGCTCTGTCGCCCAGGCTGGAGTGCGATGGCACAATCTCAGCTCACTGCAAGCTCCGCCTCCGGGGTTCACGCCATTCTCCTGCCTCAGCCTCCCGAGTAGCTGGGACTGCAGGCGCCCACCATCATGCCCGGTTAATTTTTGTATTTTTAGTAGAGACGGGGTTTCACCGTGTTAGCCAGGATGGTCTCGATCTCCTGACCTCGTGATCCGCCCACCTCGCCTCCCAAAGTGCTGGGATTACAGGCTTGAGCCACCATGCCCGGCCTGCAAGGCACATTCTTGCACGGGTGGGAATCGGTGTCCATAGATTCCCATGCCCCACATGAAGGCTGCAGGGCAGGACTCCTCTGAGAGTGACACACGCTGGAGGAAAAACTGGGAGATGGTAGATTTCCCTCCTCAGAAAACCTTGCCATGGAGTCTTCACGACTTTTTCCCCTAATTTTTCAGTGTGGGTGTTTAATTCATTTATTTTCACTTTTTAATTTGTATTGCTATGGAAAGGTGTTTGGTGCTATAAATGTCAGGTCTCAAATTTGCATGACTCCAAAGTTCATGGCCTTCATACTCTACCCCTCCCCCAGCTCCAGCCTCTGTCATACCCTGGTGGGAAATTCAATTCTTTGAATTGAGTTGTGTGTTGTGTGGTTGCTTGCTACATTTTAAAGTTCTTGAGATAAAGAAGGGGGTTCCCCATTGGCCTTCCCATCTTCTGGAAGCTCCCTGAGGCTAGGCCCCAATCTCCAGGATCAGTCTCAGAGCCCCTCCCTTTACACCCCTGCCTGCAACAGGAATGCAGGGGGGGTAATACTGGGAGAGGGGGACTGGGCAACAGCCAGGGTGGCATTTGAAGGAGCCAAAGGGGCCTCCCCTTCCTTAGTTCCTGGCAGAATCACTCCTTGGAAAGAAAACTATCATAGTCCAATGCTGTAGGGGGAAGAGCTGGGGTAAATGAGGCATGCCTGGGTGGCTGGGGGTACCCCGGGGATGGCAGGAGCTGCCATCAGGTGGGGCATCCCCAGCCCTCAGCCTCAAAGGTGTGGCTTTGGGAAAGCGGCGGATAGCTGTGCCAGGGCCCTGGAAGACTGTCAAGGCCAATGGCACTCAGAGACTTGGCATTTCCTCCCAAAGGGACTCATTTGCTCAGCACGGGGTCTCCTAAACTCCTAGACCCCACCTCTCTCTGCCCTCCCCCTTTTGCCAACTCATGTCACTCATTGTGGAGGGCAGAAAACCAACAGTGAGCCATCCTTGCCACCCTTAGTTGCTTGGGTAGAAAATCGACTTGGTGCTCCTTCACGCACATAAAACCACTCTCCTATTGATGGTCCATTCTATTCTAATCCTCTCTGCTGTCACGAGGTTGACCGGACAAGGGATTGTAGTGTCCATTTTGCAAACGAAGAAGTTCATCTCAGGGATATTGAGTGATTTGCTTCAAGGCTTCCCAGTAGTTGCTTTAAGATTCCACCATCCAGTTGTAATCTCTTCTGTTTTCTCACCTTTGCAATACCATGCATCAATTTGGGATGTGTGTGGAATGAGTGTCTGTAAATTGAATCCTGGCTTAGCTACCGCAAGGGATTCCAAGATTTCCAGGGACCTGCGGGGAATCCTGTCAGAGTGAGAACAACCAGCCACCTCCAGCCCAGACTACCTGGCTACTGTGTGTGGGTTTTCCCCAGCTGGGTTTTGGTAATTCTAGACCCTGAGGTGTCTAGATGGGCCACCAGGAGCTGCTGTTGGCTTTCTGCCTGGCCTGCCTCCTCTGCCCAGTGCAGTACATTTCTTCTTCCCTTGCAGTCTGTCTGCCTCTGACCAGGTGCTCAATAGTTACTAAATGAATGAATGAATGAGTGAATGAATAAATGAATGATGAATGTGGCCTTGTTATGCTCCTGATCCTGCCTTCTACCTGCCCCCTTCTTGTCTTATGATGACCTTTTCTTCTGCTGACCTTGACTTTGACCTTAGCTAGTATTTGCAACCCTCTGTTCACTCCATCTCCTGGCTCTTTAGAGGGGGGAATACTCCTCTAATACTAGCTAATGTTTTAGGTGAGCAATCAGGAGACTTTCACCCTCTCTTGTTGGATCGCATCTTACGTACCAATGGATTTGAAAAATAAATTAATTTATGGCCAGCTTAATTCCAGAAAAGACTCAAAGCCGTTTCTAAATTTAAATATGATACAAAATGAAGTAAATTATAAAACAAATAAATGCAGAAATCACAGCAAATAAAAAGTGAGAGTAAGAAAGAGAAGGTAAAACAAAGAATGAGGTAAATGCAAATAGGAGGTCCAGGATAATTGCTAGAGGTTTTCAGGCCAAATATCTGCAGCTGAGCTTCCTAGCAGCCAATGCAAAGAGAGCAACCCGATTAGTTATAATCTTACTTAGTGTCCATAAGATAAAGGCAAATCACATAGAGAAACTCAACTGTTCTGGAATTATGCTTCATAATAAAAAGACCCTGTAAAAATTACCTGTACCCATAATCATAGGCTCCCTAATTATAGTAATCATAAATAGAGCAAGAAAGTTTATAGCACTGCTTCCTTTATTTTAAAAATACAGAAAATACAGAGACCATCACAGGCATGCACAACTCTATCATCTACAATGATAGTTGTTAATATTTTGCCAGCACTACTCATTATGCAGAATTTTTTTATGCTAATTTTTTTGTGTTTTTAGTAGAGACGGGGTTTTACCGTGTTAGCCAGGATGGTCGCAATCTCCTGACCTCATGATCCACCTGCCTTGGTCTCCCAAAGTGTTGGGATTACAGGCGTGAGCCACCACACCCGGCCTATACACAATTAATAAAAGAAATAAAACACCTCAGATAAAGTCCTCTATCTCCTTCCTATAGCCCTCCTCTCCCCAAAGACAATTAGCATGACAAATTTGGTATTTATCTTCCCAGTCAATTTAAAAATTACTTTACATACAGACATATGTTCCATAAATATTAAATACTATTTTCAATCTACATAGTCATATCTTATGGACTATTTCATTCAGTCACTTGCTTTCTTAGCTTAAAAGTATGTTTTTGGCCGGGTGTGGTGGCTCACGCCTGTAGCCCTAGCACTTTGGGAGGTTGAGGCGGGTGGATCACTTGAGGTCAGGAGTTCGAGACCAACCTGGCCAACATGGTGAAACCCTGTCTCTACTAAAAATACAAAAATTAGCCTGGCATGGTGGTGCATGCCTGTAATCCCAGCTACTTGGGGGGCTGAGGCAGGAGAATTGCTGGAACCTAGGAGGCGGAGGCTGCAGTGAGCCGAGATCATGCCACTGCACTCCAGCCTGGGCAACAGAGCAGGATTCCATCTAAAAAAAAACATATATATATATATATATGTTTTAAAAAATCAATCCATGTTGATACATACATCTAATTCTTTTCTTTTAAATTCTGTACACTATTTTATAGAATAAGAATACTACATTTTATTCGCCTGTTCTTCTACTAATGGCTAGTCTACATTAGACTAGCCAATGCTTTTCTCTTAAAAGCAAAGCTGCAAATAACCTATTTGCAGTGATGTGCCGGCAAATGTTTAACCATCAGCTGTCTTCAAACACTCCCGCCATGACTGATTTCAAGCTGCCAACAGGACATCACTAAATGCAGAGTTGGGAAGAATTGAACACTATCAGTCTTGCAAGCTGTACAAGTCAGTTCCAGCACACCACAGCACATACATCTCCCTGTGCGTACATATGAAAGTTTCTCTAGGAATATATCTCAAAACAAAACTGCTATGTGCATTTTCAAATTTACTACTTATTGTCAAATTTCTCCCCAAAGCGGTCTTACTAATTTACACTCCTCCCAGCAGCATATGAGAGTATTAATGTCTCCAAATCTTTCCTGATACTCAATACTTTCAGACTGTTCCATTCTTGCCAACATGATGAATGAGAAGTGGTACAACCAGTGAGGTTGAACAACTTTTCATGTGCTTATTGATGACTTAGATTTCCTCTTCTGCAAATTACCTATACATATTCTTAGTCCATTTTTATCTTAAGTTGTATATCTTTTTCTTATCGATTGACAGGAGTTCTTTATATATCATATCACAGTCCCTTGTTGATTATATATATGGCAAATATCTTTAGCTTGTTAAATTTTTTCCTATTGGTTTATGTTTTGTTTCAGAATTTCTTTCTCCTCTTTCCCAAACCATAAAGATACTCCTCTTCTTCCTTCCTTTTTACAAATAATTTTTTTCTTATTACGTGAGCAATACAGAATCTTTGCAGAAAAATTAGAAAATATAGACTGTCAAGAAGAGGAGAAAATCACAATCCTACTACTCAGAAACAACCACTGTTCATGTATTGGTATATTACGTCTGGTCTTTCTGTTTTAATGGCCATTTACAGTAAAACTGCAGCTCACAGGCCATATTGCTATGTAGTGTGCAGCTCTTTGAGAATTTGCTTTAGCACTTTTCAATTTTGTCAGTCCTCCTTCCTGGAGTTTACACTGGGGTCTTCCATGATCTGGGATTGTTTGGGGTTTTTTTTAATTGGTTGGTTGGTTTTTGTCTTTTTATGGATTGGCTGGTTGTTTTTATGTGTCTGTTCTTGTGGCACCAAAACCTCCTACTGTCCTGAGCATGGACTTCCAGCTCCTTCCCTCCTGCTCCCACTTTGGCCCTTGGCTAAGCCCTGACTGGTCCAGCCCAGGCCCCCTGTGAGTCAGGGTGAAGGGACCATGGGGAGGATGGAATGGGAAAGCCCTGAGCTGGAAGCTGGGTCACTACATTCTGTTCCCAGCTGCTGCATAAAATTGCTGGTGGCTGGGCACAGTGGCTCACGCCTGTAATCCCAGCACTTTGGGAGGCCGAGGTGGGCAGATCCTTTGAGGTCAGGAGTTCGAGAGCAGCCTGGCTGACATGGTGAAACCCTGTCTCTACTAAAAATACAAAAAAACTGGGCATTGCGGCATGTGCCTATAATCCTGGCTACTTGGGAGGCTGAGGCAGGAGAATTGCTTGAACCTGGAAGATGGAGGTTGCAGTGAGCTGAGATTGTGCCACTGCACTCCAGCCTGGGCAACAGAGCAAGACTGTGTCTCAAAAAAATAAATAAAATAAATAAATAAATAAATAAAGTTGCTGGTGACCGTGGGCAAGTTACTTAGCTTCTCTCAATCTTGGCAAGTTCTTTGCTTCCTGCGGGCTGCAAACCACACTTGGTAGGTTTTCCAAACCTGCGGAAGGTGGAATCAGCTGAGGGGTGGATGGAGCGTGCGGAGTCTCAGGTGTGCTGGGGGTGCTCTAAGGAGAAACCCGCTTGCCTGGGGCGAATTTGAAGCTGCTTCTTTCTTACCAGCATGAAAATACAGAGTGGGTCAGACCCCAAAGACGAGCTTAAAAGAACCCCCGGGATGCAATGCCCCAGCTAGTTGATTTAGGCTGTTTCCCACCTTTGTCATTGACTTGCCATGACGTTTTGGCAAGTAGCTCACCAGGGGCCTCAGGACCCCTTCTGAAAGCCAGCGGCCTGGTTAGTGATCGCTGGAGCTAAGGAGTCAGAATGACTGCACTGAATTTCAGCCACACCCCGACCAATTTAGGCAAGTTGTTTAACCTCTCTCAAGCTCAGTTTCATCATCTATAAAATTGAACCACGATAGCACCCATCTCTTATGGTCGATTGTAAAGATTTAATGATATGATCCAAGTATAAAGTATGGAAGATGCAATGGTACTTTTTAGGGACCGTTATTACTGTCGCCCCCGAGTTCTGGGATTCTGGGTTCACCTTAGAAGGGACAGGCGTCCTACCCAGAATGTCCAGCAGGTGGTGCTGTCTCAGAACAAATCTACCTGCAGGCGCTCTGCGGGAAGGTTTTCTCCAACAGGCAGGTGGGTGGCTTGGAAGCCAGAGCACATCTGAGATGCAGGCGGCTCTGGAGGGCCCAGCCTCTTCATTTCCCAAAGGGGGACCCCAAGACTAAAATGGCCGTACTGTGTTCCTGCAGCCATGAGAGAGCCAGGACTCGAACGCAGCCCACCTGCCTCCCAGAGGGGGACACCTGAGCCTCCCCACACCTCCAGTCTCCCTCCCACTTATGGGCTACCCCACCCACCCCCAGGATGGGCGTGGGATCCTCAGAGAGGTTGGGATGACCAGCTTTTCGCAGCACACTGGGTGTGTGTCTTGGTGGAGAGGAGGTTCCTGACTCTCTGGGGGGAAGAGGGCCCAGGCTGACCGCCCCTGGGTGATCCTGAATGGAGGTCCTCGCTCAGCCTTTCCCAGCACTCACTTTCCAAAGTGGGCAGACAGGGGTGCCGTGGGGAGAAACTAAGGTGTGATGGAGAGAGAGGGGCTGCTCACAGGGCACGGAGCCAGGATGCTCTCGGGGGCTCATTCTGTGTGAGTGCCTGACCCCCAGCCTACCTCACCCCTAACTCTCAAAGGGCTGGGAACTAGGAGGTCCAGCTAACAACCCCCAGGGGTCCTCCCCGCAGGCCCAGGCCCAACCTGGCATGAGGGTAGCTCATCTCACCTTTGAGAGCCTTGCCTCAAAGTTCCCACTGGGCTGTGGGTGAAGAGGCGCAGCTCACCACAACTGTTCCCGGAGGCTGTCCCCAAGCTGGGCCTCCCCGGCCTCCTCTTTCCTGAGGAGTGAATCTCCTCAACACTTGGGCCCCTCCTGTGCCCACAGCCCTGGCCCTAACCAACCACCTCACTCCTCTGAAAGTCTTGCGTCATTTCCTTCACCCACAGAAGGCAGCCCAGACCCCCAGAGCCCCTGTGAGGGACCCTGGGCAGCAGGAACTAGGGCTCTTGAAGATGGACAGAGGCCTGGTGCCATCTATCCTTTAGACTAAGGTATATTTTTAAAATGAAAAATGGCAAATAGAGTTACAAAAACTGCAGTTTATTTTAAATGTTTATAATGACAAATTAATACTTTTCACTTATAAAACATGATAATGACTCTTAAAACTTCTTTGATGATGAGATCTAAAGTCTATTTGGGGTTCTTCGTGGAAGTGAGGCCCAGAACCGATGGCCCACCTTCCCCTCTCCTCCCATACATCAAGACCCAGACATGGCAGCAAGGATGGGTGGGTGGGGGCCGGGGGAGACCTGGCAGGGAGCACGGAGATGCCTGCTTCTTCTCTACCCCTGAGGTTCTGGAACCCAGAAGGGGCTTTGGTCATCAGCATCCCCAGAGTGTCCTCTCACAGATAGGGAAACTGAGGACCAAGGAGGGGAAGCTGCTTGCTCAAAATGCTGAGCAAGTGAGAGGCAGATTCAGACCCTGGAACCAGGTCTCCTGATCCCAGACTGGCATTCTTCCAGGGGTACTTTAGTACAAATGGAAAAACTAAAGCACCCAGGAAAGATTAGGCCAAAACATCCTCTTGTTTTGCTCTCCCAGCCTGGGACACCTTGGCCCCCATCTCTTCTGATGCTTCATCCATGACCCTTGACCACAAGAATCACAAAAGGACCCCTGTTCATCTGCTTATCCTTGGTATTTGGACACAGAGGAAATCTGGTTCCATCTAAACACTCGTGCAATCTAGAAAGGGCATAAAACTCCCAAGGGGCAGCCATGGCCATAGGAGGACGCGGGGGGGTGGGGGGGCAGGGCCTTGTTGCTGGGTAACCAGCTTTATCTGTTGCCTCGGTGACAACCCCATCAGAAGGAGTCTGTGTGCAGAGTGTGTGCCTACGAGTCTCCAGTCTTTTTAAAACCAGCTGGCTGGAGCCACGTCCTCCCCCATTGCAGACTGCCTCCTGCACACACTGGAGGCCCCTATACCATGGTGAAGACCTTTCCTCCCTCTTTCCCTGCCTTCTCCATCACTCCTCATCATAGAATCGCATGCTTCCTTCAGCTACCCCAAAGCATCAGCCCCTCTGATCTCAACATCATTGATCCTGCCACCAGACCTTTCCTCAAGAAGTTCTCCCAACCTATTGGATTGCTGGGGTCACTACCTCCCAGGAGCAGACAGGAAGGAAGCAGGGAGCCTGACCAGGACACGTAGTGGTTGCAGAGGCTGCCTCAGAGCTGCGCTTCCTGCTGTCAGTCTTTAGGTGGCTGAAGAAGCCAGAGAGACAGACATGTGTTCATCCAACAAACATTCAGCCCATGGTGCTTATATTCCAGGCACCACGCCAGGCCCCGGAAACATGGGGCACAAAGGACAGCTCAGTCCCTGCAGCTGGGACTAGCAGGGGAGTGAGACGAGTCAAAGGACAGTCACACATGTGGATGTGGATGTGTACAACAAAGAGGAAATCTCAGGGGCCATGTAAGCACAGAAGAAAGGCACCACATCCATGTTTGGGAGAAAGAGGGGTGGTCGGCTGAATGATGCTCTCAGCAAAGGTGTCCTTGTCCTAATGCCCAGAACTTGCACATGTTACCTGATGTGGCAAAAGGAACTCTACAGATATGATTAAGTTAAGGATCCTGAGATAGAGAGATTATCCCAGATTATCTGGGTAGTCCTAAATGTAATCACAAGATCTTTATAACAGGGAGGCAGGAGGGTTGGAGAGAGAGATGTGATGATGGAAGTGAAGGGCTGGAGTGATACAAGGAAGGGCCCAGAGCAAGGAATGCAAAGCCAAAAAAGGCAAGGATGAGATTCTCCCCCGAACCGCCCAGGAGGAATGCAGCCATGCCGACACCTTGGTTTTAGCCCCCATAACACTCATCTTAGTCTTATGGCCTCCAGAACTGTAGGAGAGTAAGTTTGTGCTATTTTAAACCACCACATGTGTGGCCATTTGTTACAAGTGGAAGGCTTCTTGGAGGAGGTGATGTCTAGAAGAGTTTTAAAGAACTGGGAGTGACTCCAGCAAAGGAGCAGAGGCATCAGCCTGGGCAAAGTCCAGAAGCAGGACTGCCCCTGGTGCGTTTGTGCCCCGCAAGTAGCACAGTGAAGATTTTGCTGGGGAGAGGAGATGAAGTTATCAGAGAAGAGGAAGGAGGCGAGGGCAGGGCCCAGACCACGCAGGGCCTTACAAGCCATGATGAAGAGTTTGGATGTGTCCCTGAGAGCAATGGGGAGCCATTGAAGGTTATGAGCAGGGGTGGCTGAACCAATCTTACTGGAATCTTAGAAAGGTCACTAGTTTTGAAAGGAGGAAGGATTACAGGGGCAAGAATGGATGGGGGAGACCATGTTGGAGGTTGAGCAGTAGTCCAGAAGGAAGATGAGCACAGCACAGCAGAGACAGGTTGGAGAGGCGGTGACAGGGCCCCCTTAGGGAGGGCTCAGCAGGTGGGCTTGTCGGGCCCTGGTACCACCTGAGTATGGGGAGACAGAGAGGAACCAAGTAACAGATTTTGGCTTTGCCAGTAGGTGGCGCTATTGGTCACATTTGGGGAGGTGAGCAGCTGAAATTGAGTGGACTGGACTCACAGGTGCCCATTGTGGAAGGACCCTCCAAGGATCCCAGCCTCGGGACGTGGAGCAGGTGGACGTAATACTGAGCAGATTTCCTACCCAAGCTCTGCTGAGGGCCCAAGCAAACCCCAAAGAGGCCAGGAGATGTTTACCTGGAAAGCGGGGAATCCCACCTGGAGAACCTCCAGCTCCCAGAGTCTAAGCTGATCTTTACCTCCTCCCCCAGGCAGATCTCCAGCCCAGGCACCTTCCTTTTGTAGAACTAGCCAGAAGATGGCACCTGAAATGCACCCATGTGAGGTCCTATGACTGCTGAACCTCGGTCTCCTCATGTGTAGAGTAACAGCCCCCGCCCCACCGTCTGTTGCCCACTCCCCACATGCCAGGCTGGCACCGGGCACTTCACCCACATCATTGGTTTAATCTCATTCACTCTATGAAAAAGATGGTGTTCTCACTTCATTATACATGAGGAAACTGAGTCTCAGAGCGGCTAAGTGAGCTGTCAGGTCAGTTGCTCAAAGTCCCATGACTAGGAAGGGACAGAGCCAGGGCTCCTTCCCAGAGAGTCAAACTCCAGGGCTGCAGGAAGAGGCCCCCAGGGTGTGGGGCCAGGGTCAGAAAAGGCCACTCGACAGCCAGTGCAAGGCAGCTCTGGGATTTGAAGTCAGGCCTGTCTGACTCCAAAACTTATGACCCCAACCCCAGGGCTGTGTGAGCGCAGAAAGGAATGGATTGCACAGTGGTGGCTCTCCCAGGCCCACCCTACCACATGGCTGGGGCTGGGGTGGGCGGCACCTTTCCCACACTGCCCAGCATCAAGGCAGGCCAACATGTAGCTCACTCTTCAGGGGCACCAACCCTCTCCTAGGGTCCCGCCGGGTGATGTCAGACCCTTGGTTTCCTCCCCTGCACTGAATGAGGAGGTGTGATGTTGTGGTTAAACCTCCTGCCCAGGTGACTTGGAAAAGTGAGTCCTGATGGAGGCATGGCCCTGCCATCTTGTCCCCAACCAGGTGTGTTCTCCACACACAAACCCTCACTCCCTTCCTCCACGGTTCCCCTCCAACCAAGGCTAGAGGGGGCTCCAGTCCAGGTCTCTTCTTTTGCAAATGAGTAAATAGAGGGACTGAGAGAATGAGCTCCCCACTCAAGGGGACCCAAACCACTTATGTCAAAGCCATGGTCAGAGCTCATAGCCCCTGACTTGCAAACCACTGCTTACCCACCCCGAGGCTGGGGGCTTGGCAGTGGGGAGAGAAGGCTGCCTGCTCCATGGGCTGTGGCAGCCCATGGCTGGGACTCACCCCTTACTCTATGTTCCTGCCAGCAGGTGTCTATGGGTACCAGATGCTGGGAGAGGGGCCCAGGTTACTTGATGTGGTAGGAGATTTCCGTTTCTGCATCTTGATGAACCATGTATGATATTAAGTTGTCACAGAAGAAAATGGGAAAATGACTTTGCTTTGCAGTTGATGTGGTCACATTCCCCATGGAGAACTCAGAGAAGTCTGGGGGAAGACCCCTCTCTCTGATGCTGCTCTGATTCCAGGTGGCAGAGCCAGGGAGGAGGGGGACAGGCACAGGGGTCCCACAGGAGGGTCCGTGCTGAGCGCCAAACTTCAAGATGAGCAGGGCCAGCCTCAAGGGCCACGGACGGCCATCTGGCCCCTCCCTCTGTGTGATCTGTGAGTCTGTGGGAGATGGTCTGGAACTGTCAGAACTGGAAAGGTTAATCGTGGGCACACAGAGGAGCCGGGTTCAGAGAAAGAAGGAAGAGAATCCACTCATCTCCGCCCTTTGTGCAGTGCCTGGCTCAGGATAAGGTGGGGTGAGGACAGGCCCAGAGACAGGACAGGGAGTGGGCCGGGCAGAGAAAGGAGGGAAGAGCAGAGAAGGGAGAGCCACTCATCTCACCACCTTCCCACAATGCCTCGTAATCACAGGATGACAGGGATGCGTGGCAGGAAGAAAGACAGGGTGATGAGCGCTGGGGCCACCCTGGAAGAGCAGAGCCCATGCCTCTTGGAGCACCGGCCAGTGCCAGGGAGTGAGTGTGGCAGGGCTCCCCCAGGCTTCCAAAGAACAGCTGGGTGGCGTCATTGCTGGAGGCACACCTCCCCATTCTCAAGCCAGGCACAGGTCCCTACAACTCCTCACCCACATTCCCTTCGTTGACATAAATGTGAGTCTATGGAGGAGTCCCCCTTCCCAGATAGAAAGACTGCCACACTCACAAGGTCCTTCAGTGCAAGGGTGATAACACCAGGACCTACAGCACTCAGGCCAGAGACGTGAGGGTCGAAAGGACCCCCAAAGGCAGCTCTGCAGAGCACAAGGGCTTGGTGTGTGGAGTGGCTGAAGCCCAGTCACAAACTCAGGTGTGGTTGAGTTCCCACTTTATTTCCACTAAATCTTCTTTACTCCACAGACAGTTCCCGCAC
Organism: Pan troglodytes; assembly: GCF_028858775.2. Lineage (NCBI taxonomy): Eukaryota > Metazoa > Chordata > Mammalia > Primates > Hominidae > Pan > Pan troglodytes. The sequence continues at coordinate 60,557,267 of NC_072414.2, forward strand.
TGGTAAGAAAGTCCACTTGGTTGTTGTTCGGGGTCTTCTCCCCCTCCCAGATCTCACCAGGACCTGACTCGTGACCGTGGCTGCTGAGGGACTCACTGCCCAAGCCCACGTGACCTTGTCATGAAGCCACCTCTGCAGAGCCCTGGCCACCTCCTAGAGTTCTCCTTGTGGGATCCCTGGGCCTCTTTTCCCTTCCTAGTGAGGAGGGGACTCACGAGAATCTTCCTCCCCCATCCCAGTCTGTCTTCTTTCCTGTCATAATCAGTTCCCTTCCAGCCTCACTCAAGGACTCAGCATAACCACTCCCTTTCACAGGCTTCCAGCTTTGGGAAAAGGAAAGTCAAAAGGTAGAGATGGCTATTGCTGGCAACTTCTGCTTTGGTTTGGCCATAAATGTCCCCTCGGGTAAGAAAATGCGAAGCATACTTGCCTCTGCCAGGAGGCCATGGGAATACACAGCTCAACAAATGACCCTGCCCTGCCTGCACTTTCCCCCAACAGAGGAAAGGGATTCATAGAGGATCACATTACAGAGCTGAATCCTGAACACAACCTTGGAAGGGTTAAGGTTCAGGGGCCAATCTATCCAAGGTCATAGCAGAGCTGAGGTTCTGGTGCCAATCTATTCAAGGTCATAGCAGAGCTGAGGTTCAGTGGCCAATGTATTCAAGGTCATAACAAGGCTGAGGTTAAGGGGCCAATCTATCCAAAGTCATAACAAGGTCAAGGTTCAGCGGCCAGTCTATCCAAGGTCATATCAAAGCTGAGCTTTAGGGGCCAATGTATCCAAGGTCACAGCAGAGCTGAGGTTCAGGGGCCAATGTATCCAAGGTCACAGCAGAGCTGAGGTTCAGGGGCCAATCTATACAAGGCCATAACAAAGCTAGGGTTCAGGGGCCAATCAATCCAAGGTCATACATCTGGAAAATGGCAGTGCAGGGATGGAAACCTAAGTATGCCTTGGGTATACCCAGCTTCACAAAGGGAAGGGCAGCATCCTAACCAGAGCAGCAGTGAGGCCTCACTACAGGCCAGACACTGTGCTAAGCACTTTATATGTAACCATTCCATTCATTATCACTTTGAAGCACAGAGAGGTTTAGTAAATGCCCAAGGTCACAGAGCTGCAAGGTGGCAATGCCAGGACGTAAACCCAGGCAGCCTGACATCAGTTTGCACCATGCTAACTGGGACTCCACGGCCTTAGTCATGGTCCTTTAGGAGTTAGGGAAGAGGGGGTACAGCAAATGACAGGCGTGAGAGTTGCCAGCATTACACAGCATGAGGTCCTGGTCATAGTCCACACCTCCCAGGTAATATATTATGTCTGTCCAGTTAGACTTCGGAAGGCCACAACACACACCTTAAGGTAAATGAAGGGCACTGGGCACTGTGATAGGCCTTTGGGGCACAGTTAGGGGATCCCTTAACCCAATGGCAGGCAGGGCAGCCTGGCAGTGGAATGGCAGGGAGGGTGGGTGCGGGCACAGAGGCTTCAGTAGGGCTGAGTCAGTGAGCTGGGCCAGCCTGGCGGAGGGCAGATAAGAAGTTGACAGGTGAGGTTGGTGTTCTGACCCGCTGCAGGACTACACAGCAGGGCTGGTGAGCCCCCAAGGCATCAAACATCTCTACATCCAAGCCCAGCTTCTCAGGAAGCTGTCTGCTGCTGCCCCTGCCTGGCAGGCCCAGGGGTCCTGCTGGAATCCTGAATGGCTGGGAAGGTGGGGTTGGAGAGGAGAGCAAAAACTCCCTTCCCCCTCACCAATTTTTTTTTTAAGACAGGGTCTCGCTTTGTTAACCAGGCTGGAGTGCAGTGGCACAATCACAGCTCACTGCAGCCTCAATGACCTCCCATGCTTAAGAAATCCTCCTTCCTGCCTCAGCCTCCTGAGCAGCTGGGACCACAGGCATGCGTCACCATTCCCCCAAGTAACTTATTATTTTTTGTAGAAATGAGATCTTAGGTTGTTGCTCGGGCTGGTTTCAAATTCCTGGGCTCAAGCAAGTCTCTCACCCCAGTCTCTCAAAGTGCTGGGATTACAAGCATGAGCCACCGTGCTGGCCTCTCTCCCCCTTGACTCCAGACAGATGTGGTCTGCGATATAATAGGGGAGTGTGGACACGGGGTCACCCACCTCCTTCCTAGGCCTTTGTGGAGGCTGCAGGAGAGGTGCAAGGAGCCAGGTGGATCTCAGGGCAAGCCAAAGCCCTGCCTTGACTGGCTGGGTAACATTGGCCAAGTTACTTCCCCTCTCTGGCCTCAGTTCCTTCATCTCCAGGTCTTAGTACACACCGCGGGGAGGTGTTGTGAGAAATAAAATGCGATAGTGGGTGAAGAGGTGACCCACGCCGGCCACGCAGGAATGAGCGTGTCTGTCTTTCCCTACTTTACCATCTTCAGTTTTAGTCAGTAAATATGTTCGGAGCTCCTACCACGCGCTAGGCGCCGTTCTTCCTGCTTGGGAGGGGTAAATACCTAGAAATGCGCGAGGTGTGGCTGGGCATTGCCAGGAGAGCGGCCGGCACCCCACAGGGGCAGGGAGCAGACCTGACTCAGTGGCGTCAGTGCTACTTCAAAGCGGCAGCGCATTTCATTAAAAATCTGATGTAGAAATTACCCTGGGCTTTGTTTTGCAAAGAGCATTTGCGTAAGAAAAAATAATCAGCCGGTTAATTCCCCCGTCCACTGGCAGGAAGAGAGACAGCCTTCAGAGAGTTTGGGACTCTCTCTTTCCCGGAGAATTAAAAGCCTCCGAGACATCCATTTTAGTTCTGGTCAATCGTTCTTAAAGTGCGGTCAGAAGACCCCTCGCATCTGAATGGTTTGGAGCACTCATACAAGCAGAATCCCTGCCCCAGTCTTGAGTCTGGGAACGGAGAAGGGAGCGTCAGCGGGGTGGTGAGGGGGTAGCGGGGAGGGCGAAGTTGATCGTGCCAAGCCGGCCCGCTGAAAGAGCTGCAGGGACCAGACGGGGAGCAGACGGAACAAGCGTGCTGATGGTAAGAGGCCCCCAGACTTTTTCTTTCCCTAACCCTTTCCCTGTCTGGGCCTCCGTTTCCGGTTTTCCGGTTGGTGCAGTGCTCTCTGGGGTTCTCCCAGGGGGACTGTCGGTGAGGCTGCAGCGCCCGAGACCGCTCCACGTGCAGCTCCACCGCGTGCCCACCAGGGGGCGCGGCCCGCATCCTTCCTCGGAGCTGCGGCGCTCCAGGACCAGCAGGTCTCCCGCAAACGCGCGCGCACGGAGAGCACAAGGCGTGTGGCTCTTGGCATGTGTGCCGGTTGGGGTCCTCTGGTAAGCAGACGCCCGTTAGAAGTGCAAGAAGTTTGTTGGGGATTTAAACCTGTGTAAGGACGATTGGCGGGGAGAGCCTCAGACGGCGATGCAGATCTGACCAAGTCTCCGCCAGCCCAGCAGGGAGATCCCGGTGGAGACTGCCGATTTGAAGAGTCCCGCAATGGGATGACGTGGCCGGGCACTTGCACCCGTGCAGTGCTCAGGCATTGGCTGGGGGGCTGCCTGGGAAGATCCGGATATTGAATGTGAAAGACAGGAGGTGCTGGAGGTTGCTAACTGTGCTCCCTACAGCTGGTCTGCAAGTTCATTCATTGTTTTCTTCCTTTCTTTCTCTTTCTTTTTTCTTTTTCGTTCTTTTTTTTCTTTTTCTTTCTTTCTTTTTTTTTTTTTTCTTCTGAGACAGGATCTCGCTCTGTCACCCAGGCTGGAGTGCAGTGGTGCAATCATGGCTCACTGCAGCCTCAAACTCCTGGGCTCAAGCGATCCTCCCACCCCAGGGTCTGGAGTAGCTGGGACTACAGGTGCATGCCACCATGCCCAGCTAATTAAAGACAATTTTTTTTGGTAGAAACAGGGTCTCAATATATTGCCCAGGCTGGTCCTGAACTCCTGGCCTCAAGTGATCTTCCTGCCTCCGTTTCCCAAAGTGTTAGGATGACAGGCCTGAGCCACCGCGCCCAGCCTGCAGGTTCTTTCTTGAAGGGAAACACCAGCAGCCGGCAGTGTGCAGCCTCCTGTCTCTCCAAGCACTGTCCTCCACATACAACCCATCTTCCTCCTCTCTGCTCCTTGCTGGTCAGGGCCGCTCTCCAGCTGTGCTCCCTAGACTCCTGCCTTTCAGGGCTAGCTTTCAGGACCTTGAGGGCAGGGTGCTAGGCATAAGCCAGTCATCTTACTAGTGGATTCTGTACGAGGGAAAAGCCTGCACAACCCGAGGGGACCAGAGGAAGCAGAACTGCAGCTCTCCTCACGATCTTGTGGGGACTTGTGCAAATTAGCACCACTCTTCTGGGTTTCCCATGGCACAGCCTGGGTAATTTTCCCTAGCACCTCCAGGGATAGGATCCAAAATGGGAATTTAGGAAGGGCCATATTTCCCCCAAAGGAATGGCACACAGAGAGCATAGAGCTCTGGTGGTTGTTAAGGGATTTATGTCCCCTCCACCCCACATCCCCCAGGCTCCCAGCACAACTTTACCTGTCAATACTGGTTGGGTCCCAGGAAAGGGAGCTTGAAGAGGGTTTTTTTCCAGAATCTGTCAGGCCTGAGGGTGCTCGGGAGATAAGGGGGAGGGGCTGGGAGAGGGCTGGGCTGGGACAGTGGAAGAGCTCCTGCATATGCCACGCTGGGCGGCCCCCCTCCCAGCTCCTCTCAGGCACGGTGATGCCCATCTGCCATTTTGGAGCATTTGGGCAGTGCCTGCAGCTCACTCTCCCCGGTCCAGATGGTCACCCATCCCTCCCTCCCCGACTCTCCCCTGCCCTCACCCCCAGCCTCACTCAGAGCAAGCACCTGGACAAGCCAACACTGCCTCCCAGCGCCTTCCCCTTCCAGCTAACCAGGGCCCAGCGGGACAGGTAGAGGGTCCCCGGTTGTCAAGGAAACCAGGCCTGCCCCTCCTCCCTCAATCTTGCTGCAGGGAGGGAGGCAGACAGCTGGGTGGGATGGTGGAAGATGGACAGAGATGCAGATACAAACAGTAGGAAAACATGCAGAGAAACACGCACACACCCAGAGCCTGAGAGAGGGTGGGCAGAGTGTACAGGATTTGTTGTGACTGTGCTCTGTCTGTTATCGTGTACAGGACTGAAAGAGTGCAGACAAGTATGCAAATATGTGCAGGGCCATGTGCCCGTGTGAGCGGAGCATGTTTCCGTGGGTCTGAGAGTATGAGGCCATGGTTATCCTGCTAGTGTGCTTGGTGAGCCTGTGTGCGTAGTTGTGCATGGGAATGTCAATGAGTAGTAAAGGGGTGCCTGTGAGCATGACCGTGAGTGTGTGTTGTGAGTGTGTGCACATGCATATGAATGTGGATGAGTAGGGGGAGGGCTGTAAGTGCCCTGTCCCCCCACTGGCCTTGTCTCTTCTCTACCCTAAAGGCAGGCCAACTGGGACAAGCTCCTACCCAGTGGGTACTGGGGCCCAGGGACTGAGGAGAAAGGCCTTAATGATGTTGTCCTCCAGCCACCCCTTCCCATGCCTCCATGGCGTCTGTCAGGGCAGTCCAGTCTGGAAGAAGTGGGCTGGTGAGTCCCCAGGACTACACAGAGGGGTCTTTGGGTGCTGAGCACTGGGTGGACTATGGGGTGCAGGTGGGAAAGCTTTGAAGGAAAGAGTAAAGGCCCTGGTGCAAAGGCCTGGCTACCCTAGCAATCTTGCCCTCACCTTCCAGGCAAGATTGTGCTGCTCCTTCCCTTCCTCTTCTCCTGAGACTGTAGCTCCCTGCACAAGAGTTATATTTTTCCCTTGAACTGGGAGCCTCCCTAGGATGGTCCTGATTTTCCTCCCTGACATCAGATGTTCCCAGAGTATAGGGCTCATGTCTTTATATTCTTATTGGAATAGGGTTCTCAGATAAAATATGGGTGGCTCAGTTACATTTGAATTTCAGATAAAAACAAATAATTTTTAGTACAAAGGAACCCCAAGTATTGCAGTGGGAAAACATATACAAAAAAATTACTCATTGTTTCTTGAAATTCAAATATAACTGGATCACAGAAAAATCACAAGAGAAATGAGAAAATTATAAAATACTTCGAGACAATGAAAACAGGCCGGGCGCGGTGGCTCATGCCTGTAATCCCAGCACTTTGGGAGGCCAAGGCGGGTGGATCACGATGGGTCAGGAGATCGAAACCATCCTGGCTAACACGGTGAAACCCCGTCTCTACTAAAAAATACAAAAAATTAGCCGGGCATGGTGGCAGGCGCCGGTAGTCCCAGCTACTCCGGAGGCTGAGGCAGGAGAATGGCGTGAACCCGGGAGGCGGAGCTTGCAGTGAGCCGAGATCATGCCACTGCACTCCAGCCTGGGCGACAGAGCAAGACTCCATCTCAAAGAAAAAAAAAAAAGAAAAGAAAACAAAAACGTAATATACTAAAATGCCTAGGATTCATCGAAAACAGTGGTTAGAAGGAAATATAAAGCTATAAATTCTTATAAAAGAAGAAAGATCTCAAATCAATTACCTCACTCCACACATTAAGGAACTAGAAAAAGAAGAGCAAACTAAACCCAAAGCAAGCAGAGGAAAGAAATAATAAAGATTAGAGTAGAGACTGGCCAGGCACCATGGCTCACACCTATAATCCCAGCACTTTGGGAGGCCAAGACAGGAGGATCGCTTGAGCCCAGGAGTTTGAGACCAGCTTGGGTAGTATAGTGAGACTACATCCCTACAAAAAAAACACAAAAATTTGCTGGGCGTATTGGCGTGTGCCTGTAATCCCAGCTACTCGGGAGGCTGAGAATTGATCACTTGAGCCTGGGAGGTTGAGGCTGTGGTGAGCCTTGATCATGCCACTGCACTCTAGCCTAGGCAACAGAGTGAAATTCTGTCTTTAAAAAAAAAGAAAAAGAAAAAGAAAAAAAAGAAGAGAAAAGAAAAAAATTAAGTGGAGATAAATAGAGAACAGAATAATAATAGAGAAAATCAACGAAAACAAAAGCTGGTTATTTGAAAAGATCAACAAAAGCAACACACCTTTAGCTAGACTGATTAAGAAAAAGGAGATAAGACTCATATCACTAATGTCAGAAATGAAATTGGGGACAATACTACCAACCTTACAGAAAGAAAAAAGATTATAAATGAATAAGAACAATTGTATGCCAAAAAACTAGATGAAATCCGCAAATTCCTAGGAAGAACTACAAAAACTGACGAAGAAACAGGAAACCTAAACAGCTATAAGAAATAAAGAGATTCAGTAAATAATCAAGAATTCCCAACAAAGAAAGGTCCAGGACCAGAAGGCTTCACTGGTGAATTCTACCCAACATTTAAAGAAGAATCAAAACCAATTCTTCTCAGATTCTTCCAAAAAAATAGAAGATGAGGGAGCTTCCTGGCTCATTCTATAAACCCAGCACTACCCTGATACGAAATCCAAACAGACATCGCAAGAAAAGGAAACTGTATGCCAATATCTTTTTATAAACATTAGATAAACATAAGTTCTAAAACTTAGACCATTGCTGTGCTTATTGTCGAATGTGTTGAGGGGGATAGCAAAACACTGCAAATTGGCACTTTTTATTACTTTAATAAATATTGTTTTCAGCATGTGAGCATTCCAATTATGCAGTGGGGTCTGGCATACCTAGACTGTGCCGTTAATGCGATTGCTTGGAGAATAATTTCATAGCAGTGAAATCTTTTTTTTTTTTTTTTGAAACGGTCTCACTCTATTGCCCAGGCTGCAGTGGGGTAGAGTGATCTTGGCTAACTATAACCTCTGCCTCTTGGGCTCAAGCGATCCTCCCCCATCAGCCTCTCGAGTAGCTGGGACTACAGGCGCGTGCCACTACAACCGGCTAATTTATTTTATTTTATTTTTTGTATTTTTAGTAGGTTTTGCCATGTTGCCCAGGCTGGTCTCAAACTCCTAGGCTCAAGCGATCGGCCTGCCTTGGCCTCCTACAGTGCCGGGATTACAGGCAGGAGCCACAGTTCCTGGCCCAAAGCAGTGAAATCTTTCTTTCTTCTGGTATAGTTTGTATCTTAGCAGATTCAAAATTATCACTGATGATAGAGTCATTGTAAAGATAAAGAAATGGAACCTGAGTTACTCAGTTTGGTTGCTCCTTCTAAAGTAAACGGTCAAATCATATCAATGTTCTCCATCTTTCAGCCATTTTATCTGATTTTTGCAGAAGAAAAACTTCAGAAGGTGCTTCCCAAATAGAATGAACAAGTTTTCTGTTGAAAATATTTTATTAGAAATTTTTGGCTACAGAAACATGTGAAAACCACTATGACTGATCCTGAAGAAACAAAGCTATAAACAGTATTGAAATTTCTGGAATTTTTTTTGTGAAATGGAATTTTCAGAATCTCTATAAAACCTATCATTATAGTTAAGATTTTCCTAATTTACATATTTGTTGCTTCATGTGAAAGTAACTTTTCGAAGTTACCATTAATTAAAAAGTGTTCTTTAATTAATTATGAGCAAAGATAGATAGACAAATATTGCTTTACTGTCTACTGAACATGAATTTAAGATTAATTTTTATGTCATCCACAGATTTGCACAAGCTGTAATGTTTTTAATTGCTACTGTGACAGATTAATATATTGATATGTTTTCTCCTGTTTTGAAAAACACTAATATAATTAGAAAGTACTAATCCATTACTATTTTCCTTATTTTTCTTTTTATTTAAAAAAATTTTTATTGGCATGCATATATATATGCATATATTCATGTGCATATAGATATATTCAAGTGCATATATATATATATTCATGTGGATGTACGTTGCCTGCCCCCTCCCCTAACTCTGACTCATTCCTGCTCCACAGGCCTCTTCTGTGGTTAAGGAGCAAATATATATATTCATGTGCATGCCAATAACATTTTTTCAAATAAAAATAAATATATATATATTTATAAAGCTCAACAAAACATTTTCTCTGTCTGCATTTCTTTTCCAACATTTGTTTTCTTTCTTTTATTGCCAGATTCTGACTGAAAGTTAGTTCATTGTATAGTGGACGGGATGACCCTCACTCCAAGTATCAGTTGCTCTAGGAGGGCCACTGGCTGGGAGAGGTATTTGTCTATAGCCCTAAGGAACCAGGCCTGCCTCATGCTCATGCCTCTCATTCCTTTCTGGAGCCTTCTGTTGTGGATAGAAATAATACCTGCTTGGGCTTCGCTGGAGCACCTCAGCCTTTGCTGATGGTTCCCCAGTTTCCCCCTCTCCCCTGGGGCCTGGCTGCTTCCTCTGCCATGTGGTTCCAGGCCCACAGCCAGCAGGGAAGCAGACCAGGGTGAGAGCAGAAGGGAGCCTTGGGGTGTTAATTGGTGCTAACGAATTCCCGCAGCCCCATCTTTCCTCCACCTCTGTGGAGAGGCAGCTGACAATGCCATCTTTGCATTTTGCACACTGAAGTCAAGCAGTCCCCTTCCCCATGCCTGCGTGCCCTGCCTGGATGAGGAGAAGGGGTTGGGGAGAAAGAGGATCCTTTCTAAGCACTTTTCATGTATTTTGCTCATTTAACCCTCATAACATGGTAGGGTCCTGTTAGAAACCCTGTTTTACAGCGGAGATGCAGCTGATGTGTTTTGAGTCCTTACTCTGTGCCAGTTCCCCTGTGAGGTGGCTGCCGTCATTTTCCCCATTTGATAGGAGAGAAAACAGGCCCAGAGAGGCTAAGTAATTCAACCAAATCCACACAGCTAGAGAGTAGGAGAAGCAGGATTTGGACTCAGGCTGGCTGGTTCTAAAGCCTTATCTTCCCGATCACCACCCAAAATATCCTCTCTGAAGGAACTCCACTTAAAATCGGGTCTCTGAGCCTGTGGGTACCAAATGAGAGGTGCCTGCAGGGATGCTGGTTCCTCCCCTTCCCTCCAGCCTCGGGACATGCCTGCTGGGAGTCAGGATACCCGGCGGACTCTTCATGGTCCCAGATGCTTTGCTTGCCTGGGCTGTTGCCTGTTCCCACACCCCTCACTCTGCCCCATTCCTGCTCCACAGGCCTCCCCTGTGGTTAAGGAGCAAATAAGGCTCCATGCGCCTGACTTCCCTTCCCTGGCCTGGAATTTGGAGACAAAAAGTCATCCTGGATGGGGAGGGAGCCTGTATATCCAGGCACCCTTGGGGTGAGCCCAGCATGAGACAGGGTTCTGGAGGCCCAGGGATGGCCTCCCTTGGCATTGATTTAGTAGCTCCCAAAGCTACCAAACACAACGTCATGTGCAACACACACATATACACAACTCGTTGGGGTTTGCCTTACAGCAGCTCAAGCACCTGAGCTTGCCAGCAAAGAGGCAGCATGTCCAATAAATGACTCAGACTGGCTGATCCCCACTCTCCCACTTGGGTCTGAGGTTCTCTGTTCTCTGGGTTCTGTGCTTCAGTTTTCTCATCTGTGAAGTGGGTATCATAATAAGACCTATAGCACAGAGTTACTGTAAGAATTAAATGAAACAGGGTATACCATGTGCTTAGAAATAGTTCTGTCTCACAGCGAGTCTTTAGGGAGCCAAAGATCACCTCCAACCCCCCTTCGGCTCTTAGTGGGCTCTTTGCCTGGATCTAGAAACCCTGCTGACAACAGTCAGACTAACAAGAGAAAAGCACATAAATTGTATTAGTTTTACATGTACATGGGGATCTTCATAAGAGGGTGAAGTTCAAAGCGGCCAAAGCAAAAGATGCGTTTATACTTAGACAAAGAAGGATAAGTATGAGAAGAAGTGACAGGACAAAGGGGGTCTGACTAGGGGCAGTAAATTTCTAGGGAAGTCACCAGGAGATACATGGAGATGTAGAGCTAGTGGAAGATAAGGGTTACTTTGGAGAGTATTTTTATGCAGGTCCATTGCAGCTCCCAATTCTGTCTCTGCTGATAAGAGCTATTTTCTCACCCTGGTATGGAGAGGAACCCCCTCCCAGAGGAATGTATAGGGCTTGCTGCCTGCAGGAAGAGACAGGTCAGCTCGCCCTTTCTGAAACTACAGTTTCTCCAATGTTTTCAACTCAAAATAATTAATACACCAATTTGGCGTATTTTTGGAAGGCATGCCCTTCACTCCTTCAAAGTCCTGTAGAAATGTTGGCTGTGAAAGGCTGGGCACGGTGGCTCATGCCTGTAATCCCAGCACTTTGGGAGGCCAAGGCGGGTGAATCACAAGGTCAGGAGTTCAAGACTAGCCTGACCAAGACAGTGAAACCCTGTCTCTACTAAAAATATAAAAATTAGTCGGGTTTGGTGGCAGTCGCCTGTAATCCCAGCTACTTGGGAGCCTGATGCAGAGTATTGCTTGAACCCGGCAGGCGGAGGTTGCAGTGAGCTGAGATCGCTCCACTGCACTCCAGCCTGGGCAACAGAGTGAGAGTCCATCTCAAAAAAAAAAGAAAAGAAAAGAAAAGAAATATTGGCTATGATCATCATTTGTTATTGTGAGGCCAATCCCCAGTGATCTGGCAATGGGGCCACCCCCTGGGGTTCCTTGTAGGGTCAACCTGGGAGACACAGGGATAAAGTTGGAGGTTGAGTATGGGCCATTGAGTCTTCCAGAACCTGCTTTACCACTGACCAGCGGTATGACCCAGGACAAGTTACTTCTCCTCTCTCCCTTCCCTGCACTGCCCCCCACCCCACCCCCAGCCCCACAACAATGCGTCATTTTCTCATCTGTAAAGTCGGAGCGGTTATAAGGATTAAGTGAGGTAATGTGTATAGAGTGCCTAACACAGTGCCTAGACACAAGTGCTGGCTACCATTTTCATCATCATTTCCATCATCATCACTATTGCCCTTTACCCTCTGAGAGGTTGTCAGAGGGTAGCGGAGGGAAACAAAGAACAAGTAGTATTATCTTGGTTTGTAGCTGAGGACGCTGGGACCCCAAAAGTCAAAGTGATTGACCTGAACTCCCACTGTAGATTTCTGGGACATCTGGGATTTAAAAACATAAAGTACCAATCCCTTATGTCAATAAACCATCCTACCATTTACAACTTCTTTTTATAGGCATTAGCTCATTTACCGCAGCCTGAGACTTGAGTGATTTTGCCCCCATTTTTTAATAGATTTTATTTTTTAGAGCAGTTTTAAGTTCACAATAAAATTGAGCAGAAAATACAGCAAGTTGGGAGCTGAACAATGGGAACACATGGACACAGGGAGGGGAACAACACACACTGGGGCCCGCCAGCCAGGAAGGGGAAGGAGAGCATCAGGAAGACTAGCTAGTGCATACGGGGCTTAATACTTAGGTGATGGCTTGATAGGTGCAGCAAACCAACATGGTACACGTTTACCTATGTAACAAACCTGCACGTTCTGCACATGTATCCCAGAACCTAAAAGAAAATAAAAATTTTAAAAAGCACATAAAAAAAAGAAAAAAAATACACTAAGTTCCCATATGCCCCCTGCTTCCACACACACACAATCTCCCCCACTGTCAACATCCCCCACCAAAGTGGTACATTTGTTACAATCAATGAATCTACATTAACATGTCATTATCACCCAGAGTCCAGAGTTTACATTAGGGCTCACTGTTGGTGTTGTATATTCTATGGGTTTTGACACATGTATAATAACATGCATCCACCGTCACAGTATCACACAGAGTAGTTTCACTGCCCTAAAAATCCTCTGTGCTCCACCTGTTCATCCCTCCCCACTAACCCCTGGCCACCAGTGATCTTTTCACTGTCTCCATAGTTCTGCCTTTTCCACAATGTCATCTAGTTGGAATCATGCAGTCTGTAGCCTTTGGAGACTGGCTTCTCTCACTTAGTGATATGCTTTTAAGATTCCTCTATGTGTTTTCATGACTTGATAGCTCATTTCTTTTTGACACTGAATAATATTGCATTGTCTGGATGTACCACAGTTTATTTATCTGTTCACCTACTGAAGGACATCTTAGTTGTGCCCAAGTTTTGGCAATTCTGAACAAAGCTACTGAAAACATCCGTGTGCCAGTTTTTGTGTGGACATAAGATTTCAACTCCTCTGTGTAAACTCCAGGGAGAACGATTGCTGGATCATATGGTAAGAATAGGTTTCGTTTTGTAGGAAACTGCCACATGGTCTTCCAAAGTGGCTGTACTGTTGCATTCCTACCAACAATGAATGAGAGTTCCTGTGGCTCCACATCTTCCCCAGCATTTGGTGTTGTCAGTGTTTAGAGCTTTGCCCCCAATTTGCAGATGAGGAAACCGAGGTGCAGAGACTGAAAGGCTTGCCCAGGGAGTGGCAGAATTGCCCTCCCACTCCACCTCCTTCTCACACACATAACCCCTACAGTGCACAGGCTGATGTGTGATCTTTGGCTGAGGAGTCATTGGTCAGTGGGGTCTGTGGCCTTGGGAAAGTTCTCACCTGCAGAGAGAGGCTACTGTACTCTGGTGGGTCAGCTGGGCAAGAGGCCTTACAGAGGTGATAAGAACAACAGTGCAAACTTGCAGGGTCCACCGTTTCTCTTGCCATATGTAGATGACTAGGTGGCGTGGTAGGAAGAGCTAGGCTTGGAGTTGGATACGGGGTTTAATCATAGGTCTGCCACTTACTAGCTATGTGACTGCAAGTAAGTCATATAGCCTCTTCCAGCCTAAATGAGTGTAACTTCATGGGATCCTCGGAAGGAGCAAGGGAGGCTCTGCATATAGAGTACTTGCATGTAAACACAGCAGTTGTTTAGAGCTTACGCCATCTATCTGCATAAGGAATATTGATCTGTGGTTTTCTTTTCTTGTGTTGTCTTCGTTTGGATTTGGTAATGCTGGCCCCATAGAATGAGTTAGGGGCTACTGTGGATCTTGATCATGAAGTCGTAAGACATTGAAGGAAACTTCTGGGTGGTGACTCATAAGCTGGTGCTCTTACACCGAGGCAATACCAAAGGCTAAGATTTTCAGAAAAGCAGTGTGCCCACAAAGTGAGCTGATCAGAGGAACCCCAAATACGAAAGTTGAAGTGCTTACAAGTTGTCCTTTTGTTCTCTTGTGAAGTACAATGAAGGCTTTGGAAGCTGTGGTCTGTCCCAGTTACACTGAGGGGAATAGTCAGTGTATTTCCCTTAGGGAAGGAAAGGGTCTGTGTTCAAACAGTCAGAAGACCCCCATGGTGCGGCAGAAAGAGCCGAGGATGGACCCAGGCCCACTACACGTAGTTTTTTTTTTTTTTTTTTTTTTTTTTTGGTAGAGACTGGGTCTCACTGTATTGCCCAGGTTGGTCTCCAACTCCTGGACTCAATCCTCCAGCCTCAGCCGCCCACAGTGCTGGGATTACAGGCATGAGCCACTGTGCCCAGCTATGTTATTATTCCTAATCTTGAATTCCTATTTTTGATGATGGCAGAAAGCACTTAATCAGGATTTTGTTCTTTTGGAAGAAAGTGCGAAGGAAGCAGAGAGGAGGGAATGGATGATTGACATCTAAAAGCCATGCCCCAGGCTGTGGAAGAATTTGGGATAGTGATCTGGATGGTAAATATCTCTTTAAAGAGCTGCCCAAGCACATTTAAATGAGTTTCTTTGTTAGTTTCTGAGGAATTTCCCTGTAACCTTCCTTTCCCATTCTGCCCCAGCCACGTGTTCTGTACTCAGTACTCAATATTCAGTACTCAGTACATGTAAATACAGATGCAAGCAGCATTAAATACACAGTAGTAGGGGTCATAGGGAACTGCAGAGGCAAGAAGATTCATATTATTTTAATACAAATAGATCCCTAAGAGCCACGGCATTGTGAATAACAGCAGCATTATCACCTTTTTCTCATGGTGGGAGATAAGAAATTAGCCAGGAATGACATTTGACAATAAAGAACACAAAGAGATGGTTCCTGGACCTGAACAAGAAAAGATAATTCTTGGACACTGCCAAAGAATCTTCACATGAACAGATTGGAAAATAAACAAATACGTTACTACCTCTTTTCTCCTCATTATTGTAAACCTTCATCAATACATCATAATACCTCATATGGGCCAAGAATTTTTAATTACATTTTAAAATCAAATTGTTTATATAGACACAGGTCCCACACACAAAAAACATTCGCCCAAGGCACTGCACAAGCTGAGTACAGCTGTAACCGGTAACCCGGGAGATAAGCCTTGTTCTTGGGAACAGGAGTTTGAAACATCTTTGATCAAGAAGAGACCCTGGCAACCAAAGCCTGCTCTTTACAAATATAACGGGCTGAAATGCAGCAATGGCAATGCCTGGAGGTATTTAGCCCCAAGGAGGTGGTAAGGGCTGGGAGCTCAGTGCAGGGAATGAAATGATGTAACCGGGGTGGTGGTGGTGGGGTCCCCACTGTAATGAGAAGGCTCTCTGCTGATCTCTGAAGGAGAGAACTCCTGAGGGGGGCAGACACAGAAGAACAGGGATAAGCAGGACCTGGGGGGCACTGCCCAGGACTGGTCTGGCCCAGGGGCATCTGGGAAGGGGCTGTGGGCTGTCAGTGGATCTCCAAGGCCTTCCTCCCAGTTCCAGAGGCCCCACTCTTGCTCTCCAAATTGAGGAGCAGCTCTTCCAGGAGGCAATCAGGGACTTGCCCTTCCAGTCACTGGCAGCAGCTGCAGGTTCAGACTTAGAGGGAAGAGTGCAGGAAGTCCAGGATGGTCCCAGGAGCCACTAAATCTGCATAGGATTTTAAATCAAAGCGTGAAATGTCAACGCTACTGTCCCTTGCTGGAGCTGTTTCACGTTACCTGCCGCTTGCCTTGCTTTTGCTCCCTGCCATGCTTGTAACCTCCTTGTCTTCGGTGGAAAGATCTAAGAAGCCTCTGGCTCAGGCTGAAAATTTGGCTATGTTGTTCAGCTATGTTGCCTGAGAGATGGAAGGTGAAAACAACTCCTTCATATCTGTTTTGCATGATTTATCTGACAGGGCACTCACCACACCTTATCATGTAAATCAGTGGTTCTCAAACTGGGGCAGAAGTGGTGTCAGAATACCTCCTTGCTGCTCACCACCCCCCAGCTCCAGGTTTCTGAATCAATCTGCCTGGTATGGAGCCCCATAATTTGCATTTCAAAAAAGCTCCCAGGTGAAACTGAGGCTGGTTTGGGGCCCACACTTTGAGAACTGCTGATTAGGTGTTATCAAAATTTAGATCCTAAACGACTGGAAGGATCTGGAAAATCTGGTTCCAGAAAAGGCTGGAAATCTGGTTCCCAAGTCCCAGCTGGCTCTATACAAGGTACTGGGCTTCTTTGCCATCATGGCCCCAAGGAGATTCTAGGGGAGCAGCCCTCTGGGAGGAGGCTGCCCTGGGGTTTCCTCACTGTGCCCAGGTCTGCGGCTCCTTCTCCCTGGTTCATTTCCACACATGCACACACATGCACAGATACATACAGTCCTACACACTCATTCTCACATTCAGACACACACCCACACACACTTGCAGAGGGGGTCAGGACCAAGAGGCAGCTGCTCAGGTGAGGGCCCCCCAGCCAAGGATGCAGCCCGTAGAGGCCTCAGACCAGCCTGTGTTCAGGTGGCTCCCTCAGTGATCACCCCTCAGAGGTGAAAGATGACACCCCAGGGCAGGGCCCCCCAACCCCCAGCATCCCCCATGCCAAAGTCGGCATATGTGCATTGTACAGAGGCCACGGAGAAAAGGCAAGAGAGACAAAGAGAGAAAGAGACTAGCAGTGGGACAAAGAGAAGAGAGAGACGTCCACAGAGACAGGAGATGGAGACAACCACACAGAGAGATGAGAAGGGCAGGAGGGTGGAAATAAGCAGATCTGGTGGGGGCAGAGCTGGAGGAGAGACAGGAGGAAGAGCAAAACCATGAAGGTCAAGGGGATGGCAGCAGAGAGGTGTGCCTCTGCCAGGCCAGAGAGCAGGGAAGGGTTGTGGTGGGTAGAGGGCAGGAAGGGGAAACGGGCATCCCTGAGGAAGTGTGGGGAGGTGCAAAGCATGGAAAGGTGAATGCAGCAGAGAAGCAGGGCAGGGTGGGAGCTGAGGCATGTGGTGGGGGACAGCGGCTGGGTGACAAAAGAGACAGAAAGGGAGAAATGGGAGACCCACATACAGAGAAGGAGAGACCCGAAGCTGACTGAGCACAGCACTATGTGCTGGAATTACTAAGTGAAAGAGCCAGTCCCCGTCCTCAAGCCAGGGATGCTTCATTCTCCAGGAGCTTGTCAAATACACAAACAGTAAATGTTAAAACCATCCACAGGAACAGAGAAAACGAGGCTCAGGGAGTTGTGGAAAGCAGCACAGAGGCTGTGCAGCTAGACCATTCCAATCACAGTCTAGGAAGGCTTTCTGGAGGAGGTGATACCTAAGGAAAGACTGAAGAAGAGTCAGCTAGGTGCTGACGGGGAGAGAAGGGCCAGGTTATGGTGAGATGGGAAGCCTGGGGGATGGGAGCAGTTCTTGGAGGACCCTGTTGGACTTCAACCTGAGGACACCAGGGAGCCCCTGATGGGGTTCAAGCAGCCAGATCTGTGTGTGCAAGAGCTGCTGGGGGAGAACAGACTGAGTTGCACAAGAGAGCAGGCAAGAGGGCAAGTCCGAGTGGCCCAGCAAGGGAAAATGCTGAGCTAGGACAGTCGCTGTGCTGACAGAGAGGTGGGAGGGAACTTGAGAGCTGCAGGAGCTTGGAAGCCTGGTGAGCTGAGGGGGCCAGCATGTGGGCATGCCGCCTGGGGTGGCATAAGCGAGGCAGGCAGCAAGGGCTGGAGGAGCATCTCCCTCTTAGGGGCTCTACAGCTTTGGGAATCTCCCTGTGGCCTCTGCCACAATGCAGCACCCACTCACCCATGGTCTGGGATGGGTGCCCACAGCTGCAGGTAATCCTAAGAGACTGCAAGCCCAAGCCCTCCTCACTCTGTAGAGTAGCACTCGGTACAGGGCCTGGGCAGATGCTGGGCAAAGAAGCACATTAGGCAGGGCAGAGCCTCACACCAAGAGGTCCTCATTCCTTGCTATAGGGACCTGGACTTGAATCAGGAGGTTATTAAGGTTGAAGATAAAGGTGCCCATCACAGCCTTATTGATCAGCGAGGCAGTTATCCAGCATCTCCCAAGTGTCAGCCTTGTGATTTTAAAAAAGAGAAACAACATGATTAGAGCCCATAAAGAGACAGAAGCAAATATATTTCATTATGATTATAATACAGGGTGAATCAGGCGACCATGGATACAGCGCCAGGAGAGCTACATGCAGAGCTGAGACTTGAGCTGGGCTTTGAAAGATGAATAGGAGTTCGCCATGCTGAGAAAGAGGGCTAGGGCCCCAGAGGCCCAGGAAAGAGCATGGCCTAAAGCATTGAGGCATGAAAGTGTCTAGAAGAGACCAGAACTAATACTGCAATGTCTTATTTACCCTACAATGTGTACCGTATCCCCTCAGGCTACCCCACCTCTGAGCTCACCTGCAGCTTAGAGCATCTGAAAGAGCCCAGACTTGAGCTGACAGCATCCCACCTCCATAAGAACCAGGGACTTTTAACTTTCTGCTCCAGGACATTCTCTGAAGCTGAGAGGCCTGCTCTGCCCTCCCAAAAGCATAGCCCTGAAGTGCAAGAAGATAATGCCCTCGGGTCAGCCCTCAAACAATGGGGAAGAGGAGGGTGGATAAACACCCGCTAGGCTGACAGGCAATTCTGTATCTGATCCACGGGTCTCTGGGGAACTGAGCCTCACTCCTCTGGATGCCTCCTGCAGTGACCCTGAGAATACACTTTTTCTTTTTTTTTTTTTTCCTCTGAGACTTGGTCTGTCACTCAGGCTGGAGTGCAGTGGCGCGATCTCAGCTCACTGCAACCTCCGCCTCCCAAGTTCAAGCAATTCTCCTGCCTCAGCCTCCTGAGTAGCTGGGATTACAGGTGCCCACCACCGCGTCTGGCTAATTTTGGTATGTTTAGTAGAGATGGGGGTTTCACCATCTTGGCCAGGCTGGTCTCGAACTCCTGACCTTGTGATCTGCCCCCCTCGGCCTCCCAAAGTGCTGGGATTACAGGTGTGAGCCAATGCGCCCAGTGAGAATACACCTTTATACTGGTGTATTCACCTTTGCTCCTTCTCAACCGCACTACTCCCCACCTCCACTGCCCCAATCTTCCACTCCTGTGATCACCTTCCAATTAAATCACCTGCATCCAACACCTCTCTCAGGCTTTGCTTTGGAGGAAACCCAAACTAAGATGGGCTATGTTACTGGAGACCCAGGATGAGTAGTGTTGTGGTGTTAACGATCGCACATATAAAATGCATGTATTGGCTGGGTGTGGTGGCTCACACCTGTAATCCCAACACTTTGGGAGGCCAAGGCGGGCAGGTCACAAGGTCAGGAGTTCGAGACCAGCCTGGCCAACATAGTGAAACCCCATCTCTACTAAAAATACAAAAATTAGTCGGGTGGGGTGGCGGGCACCTGTAGTCCCAGCTACTCAGGAGGTGGAGGTGGGAGAATCGCTTGAACCCGAGAGGCAGAAGTTGCAGTGAGCCAAGACCACGCCATTGCACTTCAGCCTGGGTGACAGAGTGAGACTACGTCGCAAAAAAAAAAAAAAAAAAAGAAAGAAAGAAAGAAAGAAAGAAAGAAAGAAAGAAAGAAAGAAAGAAAATGCATGTATTTCTCAGTATCTCCTACATGCAGTGGCCGTGACTGGGCACAAGGGGATGTGGCATTGTCTGAGTTTGCCCTTGCTCTTCTAGACCTCCCTTCTGCCTGGGGAGATGTGACAGAAGAGGTGAGCCAGCAGCACAGGAGGGATCAGAAACATTTTCCTTCTGCCTTTGGAGAACATCACATGGGTTGGGGGCAGCAGATTGATGTTCCTAATTATATTTGGCTCAAGCTGCTATTAAGTACTTGTCTCATTCTCAGAGCCCACAACAACGGCGGATGGCGGGAAAGGTGCCAAGAGGCATGCTGGGAGCTCAGGATGACAATCTGGGATTTGAAATCTCTGTAAGATATAAAAGTGGACAGACAAGTCACAGCCATGGGTGCAGGGTGACTGGTGTCCTTGAGTTGCCCTTTAAAGGTTTCCGATGGGGTCCTAGGGCTGGAAGGGCCCTGGAAAGGTCTTGAGCTCCATCCTTCTGGCTAGAGGCTGACCTGCCCAAGACAGCTGAGACAGGGAATCTGACTCTTCCAATGCTGGACAGCTCGCTGGTGGGAAATGCTTTCATGGGCCTAATTTAAATTTCCTCTGCTGCAGGTTAAAGGTATATTTTGCTTGATTTGTTCTTGGTGGCATTAAATATTTGCTAAGCTCCTACTATGTGCCCAGGGGTACACAGTGAGAGAAGGCATGCCTCTGTGCTCAGAGGCTCATGAAAATGAGACCAGACACTCAGAACTAAATGCAACAGGGAGAGCCATTGGGCTGGAGTTGTCAGGAGAGGTGGCAAGGAGGTGGTGCCGTGAGAGGTGGGATGCGTTTGAGTTAGTGCAGAAGAATAAGAGAGCATTCCTGGCAGGCAAGCAACGTGGGAAGATGCCTTAGGAAGGGTTTGGCACAGAGGAGACGCCTGAGGTCTGCAGCACATCTGCTACCCAAGAGATTTAGTAAGTCCCTGGAACTCCCCTGGGGAACGAATAGCTGCCTAGCTATGTCCTAAGACACCTGTGAAACTCAAATAAGGCAGCAAGTAGGAATGGACCCTGGAGTTCACGGATTCAAAGCACAATGCTGAGCTTGATTTAAGAAGACTTTCATTCAAGTCCTCGCTCTGTCACTGTGTGCTCTTGGGCAATTCCCTTCCCTTCTCTAAATCTGTTTACTCATCAGCAAAATGGGGACGGTAATTCTTTCCTCACACTGTTGCATTTAGGGCTCCCAAGAAAATGTGGTTAAAAATGGCAGGGCCGGGGGAGGTTGCTCATGCCTGTAATCCCAGCACTTTGGGAGGCCGAGACGGATGGATCACGAGGTCAGGAGTTCGAGACCAGCCTGGCCAATACGGTGAAACCCCGTCTCTAATAAACATAAAAAATTAGCCAGGCGTGGTAGCGCGTTCCTGTAGTCCCAGATCCTCGGGGGGCTGAGGCAGAAGAATCGCTTGAATCCAGGAGGCGGAGGTTGCAGTGAGCTGAGATCGCGCCACTGCACTCCAGCCTGGGCGACAGAGTGAGACTACTCCGGTCTCAAAAAAAAAAAAAAAAAAAAAAAAAAAAAAAAATTGCACAATGACCCACAAAGCACTTCCTGGAGGCTGGTTACTCTATTATTATTGCTCCAATCTAGACACTGGTCTCCTGGAAGGCAGGCATCCCATCTCCTCTCTGTTCCCCCAGCACTTTCACAGAGCAGGTGCTCATATATGACGTTGCCTTCGCTGTCCTGGTGAATTGCACCGGTAATTACGGTGGAGCAGGAAGCCAGCACTTCCGGGCTTGCCAGGCTGTCCTGCTTGGAGAACCCCTCTGCTTCCACCTCTGCTAACCCCTCCCCTCCACCCTCTCCGCGGTTCTGTATCTGCGGAAACCGGTTCTGCTCAGGTGCTTGGGAGGCAGACTCCTTTCTCAAGACTTGTGAGGTCACCTTCAGGTGACTGTCCCTCAAATCTCCGCAGCAGCTCCAGGACACACTGTGCCCCGAGTCAGGATTGGATCAGCGCACAGGACGCACCTGTGTTATCACTCCACGAGTAGAGCGGCACTCAGTGGTAGTGTAGACAGTCCTAGGGCAGGACAGCTTCTATAACAAGAGGTTCCTTAGGGAGCTAGCGGCCGAGTGGAAAGAGCGGGAGGAACGGCTCGGGCAGGCAGGTCCTGTGCTGTGGTCTAAGTCACTTCCCACGTCCGTCCCACTCTGATCGTCAGTTTCCTCCTCTGCAAAACTCACTAAGGTGGCCTTCGGGCAAGTCATCGCGGCGGGAATTAGATTCGAAAGAGTGCTTACACAAATCCGTCTGGCCACCCTGTGCCCCGGGCCAGCGCGAGGTGGGGGTGCGGGCAGGGCTCCCGGGCTTGCGGCTGCCACGCCCCTCCCAGCCCGCCGCGCCACACTCACGGCCCACGGGCCGACTTTGCGAGCCTCCAGGGGGCGAACCCGACCGCCTTCTTTGCCCGCGCAGCGCCTCGGCCGTCCAGCCTGTGACTTCACCAGCGTCCCCGGGCCAGCGGGGCACCCGAGAGCCCGGGGCGCCGCCCGTTCTCCCAGCAGGCAGGTGCCGGGAGCCAGCCTCGCCCAGCCGCGTGGCGTCCGCAGGCCCGAAGGGGTTAAGGCCGCGGACCCGGGCGCCCGTCCCGACTCCGGGAGCAGCGGTGCCCGGCGGCCGGCGATCGAGCGGGAGGCTCGGGGCACGGCCGCTGGCGGGCTGCGCTTCCTCCTCCTCCTCCCTCCGCCTCCTCCTTTGTAGCGAGTTCCCGGCCCCTCTTCCTCCCCCCGCCCCCCAGCCCGGGCCCTCTCCCTCTCTCCCTTTCTTCCTGCCTCGCCTTCCTGCGGCGAAGGAGGCTCATCTATTATAAATGCACATTCGGGGCTGACATCAGCGACGAGCGGCGGGCGAGCGCCGACGAGCGGTCCCTGCGCGCTGCCCGCCCGGAGCGCAGCCCCCAGGCTCGGCCGAGCCGCCGGCGGGGCGCGGGGAGCGAGCCGGGAGCTGCCGGACCCCCTTCCCGCCGCCGCCCCGGGCCGCCGCCGCCGCCCCCGCACGCCGCGCCCGCGCCCCCGCTCCGCCGCGGAGTTTCTGCATGACTGTCACAAAGGTAAGCGCCGCTCGCCCGCCGCGCCCGGGACCCGCGGGCGCCTGCAGCCCCCGGGCTAGGCTGCGGGGGGCGCGGGGGTGTGGGTGTGGGGAGGGGGCGCCGGTGCCGGGAAGGTGCGGCGCGCGCCTCTCTTGCTGCCGGATCCGCTCGAGTCACTCCGGCCCCCAAGGACTGCGGAGGCCAGGGGGAGGATGCCGCTCTGGCAGCCCCGGCGGTTTGGCCAACATCCCTCCGCGCCCGGCCCAACCCCGGGACTGCATTTTTAACCCTTGTTTGGGATGCTGCATTTTTAACCCCTGGAGAGCTGGGCTGGGCGGCTAGCGGTGTCCCTCCAGGGAGTGCGCGGCGGGAAGCGTCGCTGGCAGGGGCTGGTGCTGAGCAGTGGGTGTGGGGATGGGCCTGCCTCCCCGAGGAGGCCAGCGGGGGGAAACCCCACCCCACCTGCCAGCCTCTGCCGCCCATGCCGGGAGCGCTGGCTCCACTCCAAAGCCACTCTGTGCAGAAGGCGCTGCCCAGTCCCGGGAGCCGCTACCAGAGACAGGGCAGGTCCAGGTGGTTGGCTTGAAGATGTGGGGAGGGAATGTGACAGGGGAAGCAAAGGTGGGCATCTTGGCAGCCCCCATATTGGAGGATGATTGTTGGGCCTTGTCATAGGGGCCCACGTTTATTGGAGAGACTTCAGGGGCTTCCTAGTTGTAGGGAGGAAAGAGTTAAGAGGAAAGATGATGGGGCAGTGGAAAGTGCCAGGGTCAAGGGACCAGGGAGACCTGAGTTCAATCCCAGCTCTATCCCAAATCCCCTGGATGACCTTGGTCGGGGAGGGGTCCACTTTGGGCCTCAGTTTCTTCTTGTGTGCTGTGAGGGAGATAATATGGGTCCTGGGTCGTGACAGGCTGTTAAAGAACCAATAAAATCAAGGGTGTGAACCCACACTCTTCAGAGAGATCTGTCTGGGTACTGAGCTCACAGTCTGGCGGTGGCCTCGGGCTTGGCCGTCCATTCAAGGGCCAGACTCCACCCTTTCCAGCTGCCCAGCTGGGTCCCAGAATTGGGGAGCTGGAGGCCAAAGTGGGACCGGCAGCCCGCTTGTGGTCAGAGCAGTGGGGCCAGATGGAGGGTTGGGGTGCAAGTGATGGAGGTGGGGTGGTTTTGGCTCCTTCTGGTAAGCCAGGGCCTACCCTTGCCCTCCTGAGGTCTGCCCCAAGACTGAATGTTTGTGCGGATTCTTGGGCCCAACTCCAAACTTTGCCATTGGCCTTGGTTCTGGGACTTGGGAGCATTGTGAGAAGATGAACTTGAGGGTGCAGGGGCTTCCTCAGCTCTGGCTACTTCTGGCAGGGCTGTTGTGACCCACCTGGGGTAAGATGCTTAGGGTTTTGAAATGATGCAAATGCTATTCAGCTGGGAGGGATATTAAGGTTATTAATGTCAAAGATGCAAGCAGCCTGGGACAGAGGAGTAATGGATGGGCCCGGCTAGAGAGAGAAAGGGTGTGAGGTTTTAATAATAGCGCTGAGGATTAACTCAGCGCCTCCCCTGTGTCTCTTTTTGTGCACGAGCTCATGCAGCCTTCCTTCCCTGGAGGCCTGCAAGGAAGGTGTGTTCAGTTCTCTTTAACAGTGGAAGGAACTGAGGCTCAGAGAGGTGAAATGACTTGCCTGAGGTCACACAGCATGTATGTGGCAGAGCTGGGGTTTGCCCTCAAGTCTGTCTCAATCTATGGCCAGTGATCTTTGCACTGCTCTGCATCGTTGGGCATCCTGGCTACTGGGGGACTTCCATGGTAGAGGAGCACTGCTTGGAGACCTGAACCTTGAAGCAGGGATGGGACAGGGAGTCCATGAAAGTGGGTGCTTACCTGTTAAGCCCACTGGCAGGCCTAGCTTCTTGGTATCCAGTAACTATTCAACACTCCTCCACCCCCATACCCAGCCCCCAACAAACCCTCCATGTCGCTCACCTCCTGCTCTAACCAATGTGGCTTTGGCTTAAGCAAGCTCAGAGGATTAAATAAAATCCCCACCTTAACCCTATCTTCTCTCCCCTTGCTGGCCCTTCACAGACCAGCGTGTTCTTGTGGGGAACAGAGAGCAAGAGGGATGCAGGAAAGGCCCTGGGGACTGCCTTGCTGTCTACAAGCCCGCTGGTAGTAGCTCTTCCAGTACCATAGGGAAAGCCACCGTGCTCTGGAAGTCTGAAGGCCTGGCCCCTAGTCCTAAATTAGCCACCAACAGGCTGTGTGACCTTGGACCAGTCACTTCCATCCTTGGGCCTCTGTTTTTCTATTTGTCAAATGTAAGACTTGGTTCCAATGATCTCTAGGGCCTCTTCTGCTGAGCCTTGGTGCAGCTTCAGTTCTGGCAAGAAAGTCACCTCTGATGGAGATTGGGAGACTCTTTGTTCTCTGAGGGGTGGTCTGTTTACAAGACAGATATGAAGGAGAACCCTAAAGAGGGTGTGAGAGGTAGGATCGCTGCTGACACACTGGGAGCAGTAGGTAGGGGAGGAAATGGGTTCGAGAGTGAGCTCCCAGGGCAGTGTCTAGGGCTCTAGCCTTCTCTGCTGCTGCTTCTCCAGGCAGAGGGTCATGGCTGGGTCCCAACTTCCTGCCCCTTGGACGAATGCCTTAGTCCTTGTATCAGGTCCCCTCAGGGCAGAGTCCTCTGGGCCAGGGTTAGGTATGGACTGCAGGAGCTCTGAGCTCAGAGAGGCCTGGCAAGTGGAGAAGAGGAAAGCAGATGGCAAGTTGCTAGATCCTCAGTAGCACTTCTGTAGAGGAGGTGAGCCTGTTTTCCGTTTTCTGCCTCTCTTTCATACATCCCCTTGCCCCCTTAACCATGAGGCACAGCTGCTAAAGCTGCAGGCAAACCCTGTGGTTTCTGAAGGACTCCTGCCCTAACTAGCCTTAGGAACACAGAGCCCCAGAGAACTTCTAGCCCCGTGGCATTTCTCCTGGCTATGTTTTAAACTTTATTTGATTGTATGTAATTTAGTAAGTTACCTTAATTTCTTTATAGGATGAGAAAGAGAAGAAAGCCAGAAAAAGGGAAGAAAGAGTGGAGGGAAGGAAGGCTCTGATGCAGGGCCCTGAGCATGCACAGGAGGTCAAGGTGCTGCCTCCTCTCAGTCCAACGTGCTTCCTAGGGCAGCTCGGGGCGAGGGAGCCAAGGCTGCTTTCCCTGAGACAAGTAGCTCCAGCTGATTTTATTCTTCAGGTTCTTCTGACTGCTTTGTATAATTTTCTTGTTCTGTTCCATCTCAGTCATATACCAGACTAGCAGTGCTTCTCCAGTTCTAAATATCTGTTTCTACATTGCTATCAACTGGAAAAGCAGAGGACAAGGTACATTAATAGAGTCGTGTGTAAAGTACAAGTTAATGGGCTATAAGAAAACCTGTGAGCTGAAGTCTAGGCCCTTGCAACCCGCTTTGTACTGCTCAGAGGCCCTTTGGGGTGATTTCCTGGCTGCTGGCTGTGATGTGACCCAGAGGTGGGTCTTCCAGGTAAGGGAGGAGGTGGCTTATAGTGACCAGGCTCCCCTATTTTGAGGTGTGCTGTGTTAAGTTAGACGCTAGTGAGCTGAATGCTTTTTACCTTCCTGAGCCTGGCTCAGGGGGGTCAGCGGTCCAGGAGCAAAGTACCCTGAGCAGCACAATTGCCTGCTGCATCTTAGAAGGCCTTAGGAGAGGGAGTGTGGGAAAAGAGAAGACCTTTCATGCCAACATGCTCCTCCCTGCTAAGCAGATAGATTGTAGGTCCGTGGGCAGCACGATCAACTGTGCCCTGGCCCCTCTTTCTGCAGGCAGCCTTCCCTCTCCTGCCCCAGCTCCAGCAGGGCACAGCCTGCTGATAAGAGCCAGTGGCTCCTGCTGAATGTGAAAGGACTGAGGATGATGTTATCCTGCCCAGGTAATAGCAGGCCTGCATTTTCCAAAGATCATGTGTCTCTAGGGCCCCTACAGAATCACCCATAGGAGAATAAAATTTTGGAGCGGGCAAATCACCCAACCCTTTCCCCTGAGAAATGAGGGAACTGAGATGCTGGGAGCAGAAGTTGTGACTTGCCCAAAGTCATTCAGTAAGTTTGAGGCTGGAGGGGCTGGCACCTCGGTCCTGACTCATGGTCAGTGCTCTTTCCACCTGGCTGCCCTGGCAAGGGGTCCTGGGGCATTCTGAGCAGGCACAAATGTTTTGGCCCCACTCCACTTACCCCACTGCATCGCCCCTTCCTGTCCTGCTGGTGCCTGGATTTCCCTCTGTGGGACACCATCTGCCCTAGATGGAAAAAGCATTGCGGGAGTGGGAGGAGGGACAGGATGTGGGGCAGGGGAGCAAAGTCCATAGGAGCCTTGCTATACCTACAGTCAGATGGCGAGGGGGATTATGAGGCCCCTCTGCCTCCAGTTCCCTGACGCAGAATCTAGGTACCCAGGAGATACCTGAACCTCCAGACATTCTACATCCCAGCACCTCGTTCCTGTCTGGGTCTCCCTGGGAGAGGAAGTAAGAGAGCCAGCACCTCAGGAAGCCTTGGTGAAGAGGAAGCGGGGGTACCAGCACAGACCCAGCTCCCAGGTGGGAGCCCACTTGCGGGTGGGCAAGGGCTCTGCCTGCTCTGCCCACACACCCGTTATGCCTCCTCTCCCTTCCCGGCCTTCTTCCAGATATCCAGCATTCTCATGCTGGGAGGTGCGCGGCTAGCAGTCATTCGTTCATTTAGCCAGCACCCTCTGAGCACCTACTCTGGGCCAGGCCCTGTGTGAGGCATTAGGAAAACAGTGGCATTAGCCACAGTCCCTGGGATCCAGGACCTTAGAGGAGAAGGACATGGAAAGGCCAAAGCCTTGAGTTCAGAGTCTCGAGGTCCAGTGGGCACGAGCCAGGAGACCTCTTGCCTTGCCTGCATACTGTAAGTGCCTAATGAATGCAGGCTCTTTCCTTCCTTACTATCTCTCCCTCTAGGCAATGAAGCTCACTTTCCAGAAAAGCGCTGTCAGGTGCTTTCTTCTGGACTGTGCCCAGAGGCCCTGTGTTCCCCTCCCCCGAGGCACTGCCACCTTGACACCTATGGCAGTTCTTAGAGGAAGCTGGGAAGGGTGTGAGGCTCTCCAGGGCTCCCAGAATCACCCCACACTGGCCAGCCCTGTGAGGTTGGCACACACTTGAGTTTGGCTGGTTGGGAGTGTGGGCGCTGGCTGGGCCAATGTCCTGGCAGCTCAGGGATGGAGTGAGTTTTTCCACTTCTCTCCCAGGCCAGCTAGCTGAAGCAGACACAGCCTCCGCCAGGGCCAGGGCTGGTGGAGTCTCGGCTCCTGGCACCCGGGCAGCCCTGACTCTGATTTGGATATGCCTGGCCACAGAGCTTATCTGGTGTCCAGGAGATGAGAACGTGTGCAGATTCTCTCTGCGCCCAGCCCTGTCTCCTTTCCTCTTTTCCTGATCAGCCCCATTGGGTTCCCATTCCTTCCCCTGTAGGCCCTGTAGGCTCAGGCCCAGGGTCCTGGAGCACCCTGCAGCCTGGGGAGCTTGGGGCAGCTGGCATGGGGCAGGCCTTGCCAGGGAAGGACAGATGCAAATCCAGTGGCTTCCACATGAAAAGTAGCTGTTTAGAATGAGCCTCTCCTTTGTGGGCCTGGAGTGCGGGACCAGCTGCTAAGGAGGCACAAGTGGGGTGGGGGTGGGGAATGGGGGAGAAGCCACCACCGCCCTTCCTCATCCCTCCTTTTTGCCCCCGCAGAGGCCCCTGGAGGGACTTTGTAATTGGTTTCTGGCTGGCAACCTCCTTCCAATTAATTAATGTAGCGATGGGAGGCTCCCAGGTTTGCTCAGGCTGTCTTTCGTACAGAATACATACATGGGTTACTTCCCTGAATCCCATCAGCTCTGTCATGGTGGGGACGGTCCCCTCTATTTAGGGACGGATAAACAGAGTGTCTGAGTGGAGAGATGACCACACCCTGGTCCCAGAGCTAATGTGGGTCAGAGGCGGGATGCACGCCCAGATCTTCTGGCTTTGAGCCAGAACCTTTTCAATCCGATCACATAATGGTCCACAACCCATGAAGATTAATCACCAT
Organism: Pan troglodytes; assembly: GCF_028858775.2. Taxonomy (NCBI): domain Eukaryota; kingdom Metazoa; phylum Chordata; class Mammalia; order Primates; family Hominidae; genus Pan; species Pan troglodytes. The sequence continues at coordinate 60,586,034 of NC_072414.2, forward strand.
CATCATGATAATAACAGTTATTAAGCAGGCGTTGGGCACGCATGATCGCATTTACTCTGTACAACCATGGGGTAGATTCTATTATCCATCCCATTTTCTAGAGGAGGAGAGTGAGGCTTAGTGAGAGTAGGTGAACTGCTCAAGGTCACAGGTTGAATGAATGGGTGGGGAGCAGGGATTTGTACCTGGGCTGTCTGACTCCAGAGAACACTTTCATCTCACTTCCAGGCCTTTGGTCCTGGGGCATGATCGTACTCTGCTTCCACTCCCCACCAACCCCCCACCTACAACACAGTGGGCTATTGTCTGTTGTGTTTGTGGCCCTGCCACTGAGGATGTGCAGGACAAATGCTGGTTGCCTTGAGGGTGATGCCCATGGTTGTGTCCTGCTTAGATTTGCCTGTGGTCTTTACTGGAGCTAGGAGTCATGTAAATGATTCGGGGAAGGGTGCTGGGGGAGGAGGGTGTCCTATACATGGTGTTTGACATCAGATTGGGCTGCTTGGGTAGGGCATTCAGCCGAGGGCAGAACAAAGTATGACAGAGGCAGAGCCGCCTTCTCCATTTCCATGAGGCTAACTTGGTTCAGAGAACGCAGGTCCCTGGTCCAGGCCTGCAGCCCTTACGAAGCAGCCTTTTCTCGAGTTAGCCCCTGATGATTTGGGGTTCCACTGGCTAGGAATGCTGGCTTTGAAGTCAAACACATGGCAGTCTGTCATTTACTTGCTGTGTATTCTTGGGCAAGTTGCCTCACCTCTCTGAACATCTGTTTCCTCATCCATTCATTGGGATTGATAATAGTAACAATCCTTTACTATTAAGGATTGTTATTAAGATAAAGTGAGCCGATCCATGTGAAGCACTTACCATATGCCTGACATGTAGTGTTAGCTGTTATTCTCAGGAAGACAGAAAATTAATGAGTGTCCTGGGGCTTATGAAATGAGCAGTACAGGGAACTCTGGGAATAGCAGGGGACCTGACCTAGTCAGAGGGATCAGGAAGTGACTTTAAGTTGAGTCATGAAGGATGAGTAGGAGGTAGCAGGTGAAAGGAGGGGAGCTGAGGAGGGAGCAACAGGCCGGGGATGAATGGGCAAACGTCGGGAGTCAAAAGCCACGGACCTTGATCACTTCCTGCATGCTGGACATTGATGAGAGCATGGTACAAGTATCCACTCATTTCATCCTCAGAGTGACATCATGGCATAGGTTACTGTTATCATCCCTGCTTTACAGATAAGGACACAGGCACAGAGAAGCTAAGTCACCTGTAAAAGGTGGCCCAGTGAGGCAGGATGAGGCTGGTCCAGACCTGGACCTCCGGATTCTGGCCTCTTTCCTTCCCCCTGCCTGCTGCTTGGTGATAGGGAGGGTGGCCTGACCCTGGCTGCTTCTAAAACTGACCCAGGCAAGGGGGTGTGGAAGTGCCAAGTTCAGTTGCCTACCCCGATGCCTCACGGAGCCTCCTTGGGCTGTGTAAAGAGGCCAGAGGCCCTCCTGGCTCTCAGGCAGGAGGGAGAAGTCATTTATTTTTCCAAAAGGAAACTTTGCTCTGGCAGGAAATTTTCCACCTTATATTTTTAGTGGGCTCAATTATGACCATTTTTGTTCTTTAAATCTTTCTTATTATCTATATTGGGCCTTGGTCTTTAAAGTCAAACTATAGGGAGATATGTACACACACACACACACACACACACATTTTTTTCTAAAGTGTTAAAAGTCCACACCAATAGTCCCAGCTACTCAGGAGGCTGAGGCAGGAGATCATCCTGGGCAACGTAGTGAGACCCCATCTCTAAAACAAACAAACAAACAAAACCCCCTAAGCGTCTGCAGTTTGGTGTCTGCTCTGTCCGAGCTCAGAGAAGGTGGATGTTTTACATGGTGTTCATGCCACAGGCTTAAACTTACTGTCCCCTGTATGAGATAAGTGTCAACACCCCTTGGAGGCTCTGGCTGCCCGGAGCGGTGGTGTGTGGAGGCTCACCCTGGGTAGGTGCTCATGCTAATTGCTGGGAAGCCTCCATGATCAGTATTTAACTCCGGAGATGTCTGAGGTCATCTGGGCCAGCACTCTGCCTGTACGGCACTCTACACTTTTTAGGAATATCACAATGATTCCTAATTTTAATTTAGATTCGTTTAAGAAATACCAATTTAATAGTAGTCAGTTCTCAGCCTTTCACCAGGTGCTAGGCCCCTGCTTTCAAGGGACCAACAGACAATAACAATAACAATAATAATAGAAGCGGCTAACCCTTCCAGAGCACTTAGTTTATGCCAAGCATATACAATATGTTTTATATGTATTAATTCATTTAAGCTTCATGACAGCCTATGAAGTCTGTGCTATTATCATCCCCCTTTCTATGGTTGCAGAAATGGAGGTCCAGGGAAGGAAGGGAGGTAACTTTTACAGTGTTCCCACAGCCAGTCAGGGACTCAGCCTGCCTCGCAGGCCTTCTGTCTTGCCACTTTGTCAGGCTGGTGGGAATGACCCGGAAATATGTGGTCCAGAGCATGGGACCTGGAGGCAGAAGACCCAGGCCTCGCTCTTGCCTCTGCTCCTTACTGTGTGACCTTGGGCTAGTCCCTGGATGTCTCTGAGCGTCTGTGAAAATGGAGTTAGTAGTCTATCTCTGTAGGGTGCTCTAATATTTAAGTAACATGGAAAGATGTAAATAAGGCGCTTTGTAGATGTCATGGCAGGAAATGGTTTATTGTGATGTCTAATCTGTGCCCCTTCCTTTCCTCTTCCTCACCAGTATTTCAAGGCCCTCAGATTTAGGCAGTTCCTTCCAATAGCTAGCCCACTTCTCCCCTGCTGTAGTCTTTATTTCAGAATTGATTCATACTCTGTGGGTGGAAGAGAAAAGTTCATCTCTTCCAAACAGCCTCTATCTGTTTTTACTCTGTCAGGCTAGTTTGGTGCAGATGAAAAGTTGCTTTTCTCTCTTCCTGTTCTGTCTATTTTGGCTGTTTTTAATATGCTTGGGACAAATAATCTGGCTATAAAAATGTGGTGTCCTGCTTTCATTTGAAAAGTGAGCCAAATAAAGCATCCAAACCTTGATCTGTATTATCCCGGCTCTCTGTAGATCAGAGCTCCCTGTGGAAGGCGAGGGAAGGTGGGTCCCAGAGCACAGTCCTACCTGGGTCCCTGGGCAGAGAGACCAGGTTCCCACTGTCAAATGACCTTGATCTTTGCTCCAGATACCTCCCGATGCCCCCAGGGCTCAGACCTGCTTTTCCTTTAGGTTTATGGAAAGGAATAGCCTCTACTAGCTTGAGGCATTTGCAGCAAATCATTTAAACACCTTGAGTTTGATTTCAGAACTAACAGTTTTATAATCTGGAATCTGGTAGAATCCAGGACGTGGAACGGCTGATGGAAAGAAAGGTGTTGGTGGAAGGGGACAAAGGGATTTAATTCCTGAGGATTTTTATTTAACTCCTGAAGAAATTGCTGGTTATGCCTGCCCTGCTGACCTCCAGGTGATGAAAGACCAGCTTGCAGAAATGCATGGGGAAATTTGGGATTCCGAGAAATTTGGAATTCTGGGAAAGGGGATTTCTGCATACCTGAGTGGCCAACTGATAACTTTATCATCACAAATCTTTCTTCTAGAGACCCTGAGTCTGCCTTCCTGCCTTACTCATTAAAAGATCTGGGAACAAACTCAAGTTATTATGGATTGAGGCTGTTTCAGGGCTTGAGCTGTTCTGTTAAACTGACCTTTTCAGGGTTCGGATCCACATTAATTTCTCAATCCTTGGAGTTCCTGTAGCATGTGATCCCTGGTATACCAGCCAGCAGGTAAAGGCCTAATGTGCCTTGTTGTTTGCTGATTATCTTATGAGCATGATCTTTGGCTCCCTAACTTGTGAGCTTGCTGAAGCTAGAGATTAGGTCTGATTCTTTTTAGTAGCTTTCACAGCATTCATCAAAGGGCTATGCATGCCAGTTAGAGTGTGTTGTGGATTTTTCGAATACCAGGTATAGACATAGAAGATTTGGCAGGATTTGGAGCAAACCTAAAACATTCCCTGTTGCTGCTTGGACAAAATCTCTGCTGTTAGGGATCTGTGGACCGCTACAGCCAGAAGGGACTTTAAAGATGTACAGTAGAAACCCCCATTTTGCAGAGGAGAAAACTAAAGCCCTAGAAAGTTTTCCCAAGGGGGTATAGGAAAGATGTGGCTGAGTGGGAACTGGGGCTCCCCCAAGTTACTGCTCAGGTTGGGTTTTCCAATTCTGTGGGTTTTTTTCTAGGCTTCTAGTAGTTGCCCGATGTTGGCAGGCCAAGGACTGATTCAAAAGTGGGGAATGGGAGAAAGTTCCAGAAAGGAGACTTTGAGAACTTAACCTAGATGGGAGGAGGCACCTGGTTGGAGAGACTTGGCTCCCCAAGTGACCAACTAGGAGCGCCCTGACCAGAGGCCTGGTTTGGCAGTGGCAGAGGCAGAGGGAGCAACTTCGGAGCCCTTTCTGCTCAACCATCAGGCTGCGGCTGCCCAGGCCTGGCAGTGCATGCCCTATATGCCTGGCTGCCCCCCTGGCCTCCACAGTGGCCCGTGACCCCCGGCTCTCCCTCCTGGAAGCTGGCCGTCCTGGCACACTGGGCTGCCAGCAATCTTTCCCTCCTTTGTTTCTCTGAAACCATGAGAAGGGCCGCTGAGTTGGGAGCCTGGGTTGCTAAGAGCTTTCCTCAGGCCAGACCATATCACCAGCTTGAGAAGTCTCCTGGCCAAGATTTCCCTGGAACTCTGGCTCAGAGGGAGGGAGAGTGGGTGGAGGGAAGGGGAGAGGGTACTCAGGAGCCACAAACAAAGCTGCCCCTCTGCACCACCGCCCCCCTCTCCCAGGACCAGAGTGTAGGAGCAACCTGGGAGCCACAAACTCAGTGGGCCTTTGCTTTTTGAAGAGCCCTGGGAACAATGGAACAACAAAGCTCTTCGGAGGCTGGCCCCCCATGCCCAGCCCTCCACTTCTGTTCTCTCAGGTACCCCCATAACTCTGCTGTTACCCCCACTTTTCAGAGGGGGAGACAGCCTCCGAGAGGATGGCCTGCCCTGCTTCACACAGCAGGAAGGGGCAAACTGGGCCATAACCCGCTGGCTGCACCGCCCCATGCACAAGCAGGAGCTGCAGGCCAGCTGGCCTGGCAGTGGATGGCCGAGGGTGCTGCCGGGCCGCTGGTTTAGAAGGTCCTCCCCTACCACTTCGCTTAGAACCCACTATAGAATTCCCTTCCTTTGGGTCTTTTAGGTGTTCTTAAAAATACAAGTCCCCCTGAGGGGGTAATAATGCCCTAAGTGGTTGTCATTGACTGTACCGAGCCTGCTGGGAGGAAAACACTAGAGTAGGTGCAGGAGGGGTTCCTGAGAGGCAAATGAGGCAGGAGGGAGAGCTGGTTACTGTAAGTGAGCCAGTTTTGCCAGGGAAGTGAGTGTGGAGAGGAGAGGACAGCCAAGCTTATTCTGTGTTCCTCTCCACCCTGGCTGCCCTGTTCTCCTATGCAGGGCCGCCTTCCCCATCCCTACCCTTGTGCAAATAAAACGAGGACTGAGATTTATTAAAAAAAAATTTGCTGAGCCCTGTGTGCCAGGCCCTAAGCGGCACTGAGGGTGCAGGGATGAACCAAAGCAGTCTCTGTCTCCAGGGGGATCCTGGTCTGTGGGGGGACACAGGCCACTCAGAAGGACACATGGCTGCAGGGATGTTGGGGAAGGGAGGCTGATGGGTGGAGGCGTGGAACGGCAGTGACAGGGACACGTGCACAGAACTGTGAAACTATGAGAGACGTGGCTGGGCAGGCCAAGGAAGCTCTCTGGAAGGAGAGATCTTCCCGCAGTCTTCCAGCATGAGTAGGCAGAGGCAGATGAAGAGGCAGGAAAGGCATTCCAGGTTGAGCGGGCAGCGTGAACAAAGGAATGGAAGGGGAAACATGTTTGGCTTATTCTAGGAGAGAACCAGTTGGGTGCTGCTGGGCTGGAAATGGAGGGGCTGTATGTGGCTGGACAGGCAGGCAGGGGCCATGGGGAGCTTTGGATGCCAAGCCAAGAAGCTTGAGCTTCATTGTGTGGTGTTGCTGGGAGTCCTAGAGGGGCTTTAAGCAAAGGAGTGATGTGATCCCATTCACACTTTAGGTGGTCTGCCCCTACCCACATTGCCCTAGAGGCAGAGAGGTAAGTGGACATTCTCAAAGCCTATGTGCAATGAGGCGGGGAAGGGGTTTCTGAGCCCCTAGCCCAGACCTCCTGAAGGTCTCTCCCTGTGCCTGGGAGCTGAGTGTCACATATGCCCCACCCCATACCCTAAGATGGGAGTCCTGGCCTGGACCACTCCATGGTATGGGCCTTTCCCATCTGCCTGGGCTGCCAGATGGTTCGATCTAAGGGTTGAAAACATAGGAGGGGGCAGAGGACCAGAAGTTTCCTTCTAGGAAAACGTGGTTATAGCATGGCGAGAAGAGCACTGGAATGGGATTTCAGGAGCTCCTGCCTAAACCCTAGCCCTGACCCTCCCTGGCTGTGTGATCTTGGGTTGGTCACTTCCTCCTCTGGTTGGGGACTGCCTCACCTGGTTTGAGGCTGGGTGCAGAAGTGAGCTTCTGGATGGGAGTTTATGCCCTGATGCTGCCCAGCCTTGGGCCCTGTTTTACCCTCTTCCCTTCCCCGGTGTCCCCAGACTCTGCAGCCAGTGTGTCTCCTTCTGCGCCGTGTCCTCCAACCACACATCCACTCCAGACTGCCAAGAGTTGTGACAAGTTCATGAGACTTGGAGGTTAAGGACTAGAGTTTGAGTCCTGCCAGCTTGCTTGCTTGGAGGAAGTCTCAACCTTTGTGTTCATTGTCATACATGTGGTGTAAATTCCAGCCCTTAGCACACATAAGGGAATTTTCTGAGTCAGCGTCTTTCATGTCTCTTGGATATACCCCACCTGTGCTTGTTCTGTCTATTTCATTGGGAGAGCCCTCATCTGATGGAATTCTATATCCAGTTTTTAGTGGTTACCTGGGGTGGGGATAGGGGTAGAGTATTAACTGAGATAGGGTATGAGAGAAACTTCTGGAGTGATGGTGGTTACATGAATGCATACATGTATAAAAATCTGTCAAGGCAAACACTTAAGATTTGTGCACTGTAGGCATGTTATATATATTTTACATCTCAATTAAAAATAAATAAATGAAAAAAGATTCTTCCCAGCTTTCTGGTTCAAGTCCCACCTCTCTGCATCTATTCATATATTCATTCACTCTATAAATATTTGTTTGTGCTCCAGCCAGCCCAGGCATACAGAGATGGAGAGGCTGGTCTGTGTACTGTACAGTATGTACGGAATGTACAGTATTCTGGTCTGTATACTGTCATGGGAGCTCAGAAGCACAGAACCTTCAGGGCTCATGGGGATATTGACCATGGAGGTGGTTCTCAACCCCGGCTGCAAATCACCTGGTGAGGTTTAAATGCCTGTTTCCAGGGCCAGCTTCATGTATGTTTTAGTCCATTTTCTGCTTCTGTAACAGAATACCACAGACTGGGTAGTTTATAAAGAACAGAAGTTTATTTGGCTCATGGTTCTAGAGACTAAGAAGTCCAAGAGCATGGCACCAGCATCTGATGAGGGTCATCCCATGGCAGAGGCATCACGTCATAGTGAGTGTGTGAGACAGAGAGAGGAAATTGGGCCAAACTCATTCTTTTATCAGGAGCCCACTCCCAGGATAATCACATTAATTAATTTGTGAGGGCAGAGCTCTCATGACTTAATCCCCTCTTAAAGGCCCCATCTCTTAATACTGTTACATTGGCAATTAAACTTCAACATGAGTTTTGGCAGAGACATTCAAACCATAGCCATGGGTGTATGACCTGTTCAACATTTGGTTTAATGTTCTGTTGTCACTGTCTTGAAATTCTTAAAAACTTTTGAAAAAGGGGACCTGCAAATGAAATAGTTGGTCCTCCCTGTCCTCCTTCCCCCAGAACAATAGAATCAGAATCTCTGAGAGGTGGGATCCAGGCATTCACATTTCTTAAAAGCTGAGCTTCCATTCTCTAGCAGCCAGGTCTGGATGTAGCCCTACTCCTAGACACTTGCTGAAACACAATCTGGAGCCTCGTTCTCTAGACACTTGTGACTGAGCTGGAACAATAAGACTTCACACATGAGAGTGTCACAAGAGCAATTCCTGGGCAACAGTGTTAGAAAGCTACAAGGGAGCTCAGAGAGGAGGGGAAGAAGACCCTCTCTGGGTTTGTTTTTTTTTTTTTGCAACTCTGAAAAGAGCTATCAGTCCAGTTTGTCTGCCCCTTGATAGTATTTCCAGAAGCGGATGAGCTGTGAAGTGAGTTTGCTCTGAGGTGGCGAAGTGGGTGTAGGACGCATTGCACCATGCAAAGGTCCCATTGTGGGGTGGGAAGGTCAAGGAAGGCTTCATGGAGGAGGTGGCACATGAGCCATCCTGACCTGAGAAGGGCGAGAGAAGAGAAGAGAAGAGGAGAAAAGGCAAAAGGACAAATGCATTTAAGAAGGGGAAGGGCTCATTTGGGGGAAAGGGAGGAACTAGGCTAACTGGAGTATGACTTGAGCAGAGAGAGATGTGGTTGGGTGGCACAGGAAATGATAGTTTGAAGTCAGAATCCTGTCAGCAATGGGGAGCTGTTGAATGTTCTGGATCCAAGAATAATGTGCTCCATAAATGTCTGAACGAATAAACAAAAGGGGTGTTTGGGGGAGACATAAAGGGGATTGGCCCTCTAAATCGCTGAGGTTTGCAGCCAGAACTCTGGTCCACCTGGCATGGAAGGCTCTGCACCCTCTTCCCCATAGGTGGTGCCTGTCTGTGCAGGAACCTGGTGTCCCCTGCAGTATGGTCCAGGGGCAGCAGTGACTGAAGCATCCCCAAGAATAGCAGACATGGAACAGACCATTTCCTCCCATTTCTAGGAACAGCAAGCTGTGGGTGGATGGGTAGGTGGAGGCGCTTTTGGTACAAGCTGAGCTGTGCTCTCCAGCTCTCACCAGGTTCCCCAGCCCAGGTGAGCAGCCCTGGCAGGAAGGTGCTATCTTGTATCTCCCATGGCCTGGTGGACACTAATTCCTTGGGCAGGGTGGTCCCTGCTTGGAATAGAGGAGCCCCGATTTCTGAATAACCAGCAGCAGATCAAAAGCAGTTCTGTTTGTTTCTGTCTCCTGAAATATTTATGCAGGAATATGAGAAAGGGGCTCTGTTTATTGAACTCATCCTCCAGGGCAGAAGCCGTGGGGAAAGAGCCACTTCCCATGTCTGCGAGCCAATGAGCAGAGATGGAATTTCTTTGGGTTTGAAGTGAGACAGAGCCTGTGTGCTTGCAGAAGGAAGTGGGGTGGGATTCCTGGAGAGGACAGAAAGCCCTCTCAACCTCTTGCCTCCAGTCCCAGGAAAGCTTTTCAGCACACACTTTCCTGGCGAATCCAAATAATAACAATTGAAATCTCAGCCTTGGTTCTACTCTGGGCTTTGCCTCTATCATGCTGTGTGACCTTAGGCAAGTTGTTAACCTCTCTGGATTGTTTTTTTCCAATTCTGAAAAGAGTGAACTATCAGTCCAGTTCTAGCTGTCCGTGCAGTTCTAGCTATCAGTCCAGTTCTGTCTGCCCCTTGATAGTATTTTAAGAGTCAGTTGAGTTGTGCAGTGAAGTGGATTTAGGAAGCATTGTACCATGCAAAGTCCCAACTCTGCAGCATTCGAGGCCAGAGAACTGGCTGAGTGGCCAGCCAAGTGGCAGCCTCAGCTGTGACTTGTGGGGTCAGGCCAGAGAGAGTACTCTCTTGAGCTGGACCCTACCCTGCCTCAGGTTGGGACAAAGGGGCCCCCTCCCTCTTTCCTCCTCCAGCTAAGCCCTGCTGTCCTGTGTCCCTGAGAACACTGGCAGGATTTCCTCCCAGGAAGGGGGACATGGATGTCCAGTTTACATCCCTGGGAGTTGCAGACACCAGAGAAGCAAGGCAGCACTTCCCCATGACAGTGGGATACGCCTTGTCGTCAGATATAGAAGCCTGTGGCTCCAGGCCCTGAGCATGCAGCAGGGCTCAGATATCCGCTGTCCTCCTTTAGGGGACTGGGACCCCCTTCCCTCAGTTCAGCCCCTTGGGCAGGGCTTCAGGGGCTTCTCCCAGGGGTGGGTTCTGTTCTCAGCTCTGTGACTGGCTTGGTCTTCCTGTTTCCCATGGTGGACCTCATGAGTGGTAAAGTTAATAACAGTTATTATCACTAGACCAATCCAAATCTTAATACAAAATACCATCAATTAAGCACCTGCTCCATGCCAGGCTCTGTACTGGCTCAGTGGACACACAGAGGGGACCAATTTCCCCAGCCTTTAAGGAAGTTGAATTCTGCCTGGGAGGCAGACGGGCAAACAAATACGGATGAAGCCATTGGCTCAGCATTGAATGCGAGTCCTAAAGGCCGAGGGACCCTGGTGAGACGGAGCGGGCGTCTGGGAGGAGGCGGTGTTGGAGTGTGGCTCTGAACCTAGGTGAGGGAAGGAGCAGCATGAGCAGAGGCCAGGGCAGCGACGCCGTGGGGTGCTCCCGAGCCACGAGGGTGCCCAGTGAGGTTTGAGCGTGGAGGGTCGGGGGCTGGGAAGGTGATGAGGGCTTGGGGGCGGCTTGCGGGGAGGTGGGAGTTGTGCAGGAGTGCTGTTCCTGGGCCCATGTGTATCAGTCCATCCATGAAGAGCCTTTTAGTAGTAAAGAGATGCGACGAAGTCATTAGATTCCACAACAATAAATCTTCATTAAGCATGCACTGTGCCCATGACCCTAGGTGATGGGACAGTCCACGTGGGTGAATAAAACGGGAACAGTCCCTGCCCTCAGGGACAGGCCCAGGAGGATGGGGAGACAGGACAGAACACAATCCTGACATCAGTGGTAGAAATGCTGTTAAAGAAAATACAGGGGCATGGGGGGTAGGGGGTGGGGGTTGTGAGAAGGGGATCCCCTGTGGAATGAAGGGGGGATAGAGCCCCATGGGATCTAGGGGGATCTTTCTGGCTGAGAGAGAAGCAATTTTGAGGCTCCAGCAGGAGCCTGCCTGCCACGGAAAGCACAGTGAGCAGGCCTGGTCTGGTGGGAAAGGAGATTGAAGGGGAAGGTGGGTTCTGGCTCCCATAAGGCTGGCCTGTGCTAGCTGCTCACTAATACTTCTCGACTGACTGGGAGGACAGATAGGTGAAGGATAAGGCTGGAGGCTTGGAGCCCAGCAGCCATGTTGAGGTGATGAGGATGGAGCCAGGGCAGAGGCAGCAGGCACAGGGAAGATGCCTCTTCAGGCCTTGGGGATGGTGTGGGAGGAGAGGGGTACAACACAGCAGGCAGAGTCTTCCCGGAGCTCCTGGGAGAAGATCCAGATCCACAAACCCACGGGGAGAAATGGCCGCGCATCACGCAGAGCACTCCCCACGCCCCTTCCCACAGGCCACCCCAGCCACTCTGGCCTCCTGACCTGGGGCCCATGGAGCCCATCCAGTGGCTCTCCTCCTGCCTGCCTTCTGGAGGGTGCGCCAAACTGGGTCTTGTCCTCCTGCAGGGCCAGCAGGGCTCCGCAGAAGTCCTCAGGGACCGCCCTCCCCTGCCAGCCTCACCTCGAGTCCAACCTCATTAGTATTTTGAGCAGAAGCATATATATCTTTTTTTTTTTTTCCTGCAGGGAATTGGTGGCCTGCTCATTTCAAATTGCATAAAACCAAAGAGCAATTAAGAGGCACAGCCTTCTCGGGTCAAGGAGAAATGACAGAGAGAGGTGGCTTTGCTCGCCTGGTTGCTGGCACATCTTTTCCAGGCTGGCCTGGTTTTGGGGTGACAGGGAGGGGAGATGCTGTGGGATTTTAATTCACCAGCAACAAAATACTAACGAGTAGGACAGAATCACTAATGCTTATTCAGCGCTTACCATGTTCCAGGGGCAGTCCTATTTGTTTTACACGCACCTCATATCACCCTTTCAATACCTAGGAAGCACAGGGAGATGGCTTCTACTGTTATGCCCATTCTGTGAAACTGAGGCTCCAAGGGGTTAAGCAGCATGCCCAAGGTCACACAACGGAAATGGAACCAGGGTTCTATTGCATCCCCATTGTGCCCCAGGGCCCATGCTGTTAACTGCCTGGCTGTTTGGCCTCTCAAAAGCATTGCATTTAGCCAATCACTTCTCCCTAATTTCTGTTTCCCCCCCATCAAAAAAATAAATAAATAAATAAAAAATAAAAAAGACCAAACAAACAAAATCCTCCATTGCTATGGAGCTCAGAGGCTTCACCAGGGTTACTGTGGTGAACAAGGGCAGAGAGGAACCTCGGGCAAAAGTCCAGCCTGCGGTTCCCATCCTTGTCCCTCTCCCAGTGGCCTGCACAGTTAGACCCATTGCTCTTGGCTGGTGTGGAGGCACCTGACCCATTAGGGGGCCACTGTGGTGGTCCAGGCGAGAGGCCTGAGCTGACCAGGGGGATCCAGTGAGGACTGAGAGGAGGGCAGGATGCAGGGTGACGTTTTGGAAGTTGATGTGTCTGTGGGGGTGGGTATGAGTTAGAAGTCAGTGGAGAACCATGGCCACACAGTCAAGAGTGATGGAGAACCCAGGAGAAAGAGGTGGCGCTGATTTCTCCACCTTTTCTTCAGATCCAGACCCCCTCCACCACCTGGATCATCCACCTTGTTCCATAGACTTGGCTCTGAGAGCATTTTCACTGTTTCAGAGAATCGGATCCCAGAGGCTGAAGCTCAGTGCCCTGGGCTCTGTAGGCAGCCCCTGGAGAAGAGGGCGGACAGTCTGGCTGGAATTGGGGTGTCCTGGCTCTCAGGGAACTGAGCTGGTTCCTGGCCCAGGCCATGTGGGTTTTAGGATTTTAGCATTGCTAAACCCTCCTAGAACTGCTGTGTGTGTGCACGTAAGCGTGCGCGTTGGTAGGGGGTGGAGATAAATGGGAAGTTCTGCTGTCTCTGCTTCTCTATTTTGCGTGGTCAGTGATTTTCACTAATAGTAACCTTCTGGGGAAAAAATGATCCAAGGGCAGCAGTCCAATTTTCTCTAGAGAGTAGGCCTGCTTTCTAAAAAAGGACTCAACCTGAGAGAAGCCAGAAGGAGTTCACACCCTAGACTAGAGAAGCCAGTCCCTGGTGAGCACCAGCATGCCTGTCTCCAGACTCCATTCCTGCCCTGGAGCCCGCTTGGCCTTGAACGCCCCTCTGCAGCAGTGTAATCTCCCCAGCTCCTCACTTTGGAGTTTTAATTCTACCGCAAACCTAGCTCTCCTCTGTGCCTTCCCATCTCTTTGCTGGGCACCAAGGAGCTAATCTGCTAACTGGACTTTGTTTAGAAATCTGGGGGTTTGTATAGACACGCTGCCAAAAGAAAGTTTCTGTTCTGTCCAGACTCTCCTGAGGCCTGGAAGAGTGACTCTGCTTGCGGGAAGCTGGTGGGGATGGGAGCTGGGGCAGCTGTGCTGTGAGTCTGTCCTGGGAACAGGCCCAAGCTGGGTCTGGAGCTGGTCTGGACTAGGAGAGTGAGGCTAGGGGTTAGGGGATCCACCAGCCTGTATTCCTAGAGCCCGTTGCCCCATCCTTTGGCTCGGCCCTGCCCAAACCACTTGGCTGGGCATGCAAAGCCTTCACTCTCTGGCCACCATTTACCTCCTTGGCCCCTGCCCAAACCAGACACTGGTCGGCTTGCTGCCCCCAAACTCAACCTCTGCTTTCCTGCTCCCTCTCTACTTGAAAAGTCTGATTCCTGCTTTCAAAGCCCAAAGTGCGACCTCCTCCACAGAGCCTTCTCTGATCTCTCCTTGCTCCAAACTCCATCCTTCTCACTGCTCTGATGAGATAGTTATATCTGAACATGTCTTGTCTCTCCTGCCAGAGGGCAAGCCCCATGCCCTGAGTGGGAGGGAGCGTGTCGCGCCACAGATCCCATTGGGTGCTCCTGCCGTGCCTGGCCCTATAGATGTTCAATTACAGGTTTTTGAATGATGTATTTATATTTTTTGCATGGATATAAGAATCTATTCTGTGCATGCATCATAGCTTTAGCCATATAAGATGCATTCGTTGGCAAATTCATCAGAGGGAGCAGAATAAAGCCACCCAACTCTGTCCCCACAAGGGTCTGAGACGGATATAGGGAGCTTATTCTTCCTTTCTTCAATTGCCCCACCCCCACGCTGCCCAGACAGATCTGGGTTGCCCTTGAGAAATTCTAAAGGAGGGAATGCACTCTCCACTGCCCCTCAGACCTTCCACCCAAGAGAGGCAGTGCCCTGGTGACCTCATGACAGTAGTGTGCCCTCCCCAGGCTCTCCCCTCCCCTGGGAGGCTGCCACATGCTTTCCGGACATCCGGGTCTCATTATGCTGTGACTCAAAAATTAATCTTGTCTAATTGTGCTCGAGGCCTGAGTGAATTCAGGGACTATTAGCCAGGCTCTGTGGGCCTGGGGTCTCCATGGCAACGAGGATGCATCATAATGAACTGCGTCCTTGGAGACTGGCTAGGAGGCATGCCCCTCCCACCCCTTGGTGTGGACTGCTGCTGCTGTCCCTGCTGCTTGGGGTAGGCCCCCTCCAGAGGGGACCTGGGGCTGGCAGAGGGAGTAGAGACAGTTTCTGTGTGTAGCCTCCAGTCTGTCTCAGTGCTTCAGGGATAAAAGATACTCGCAGATGGATGATCCCACAGCCTTATTGTTGGCTGAAGATTTCTTCAACAAACAAGCCTCCATCTAAAAACCACACACACAGCACATCAAATTCCAATAGCCTAAGTGCTGTTGTTTTGCAAATCTTTCTAAAATGTGAAAATTGCACTCCTCCACGGAGGCCTGGCTCCAGTGTCACCTCCTCCAGGAAGCCTTCCTCAATGTTTGCATCTTTCCCAGCCCCATTCTGCCACTGTGCTTGGTTTGTGAGCCAGGGACATTTTTCAGCACAATCTGCCAAGGAGTGGACTTCCCTGAGTATACACTATGCTCCCTTCCCACCAGCAGACAAGCTCCTCCAGCATGCATAACCACCGCTGCCCTCCTCTCTGGGGTCCTAGACCTGGGTACCTGTAGGACTTAGTCAGAAAGACAAAGCGGTCTTTGTTAACAGCCTCTTTCTGAACTCCGTCCCACCCCCGGACCCAGGCTGGGGGGTCTTTTCTGTGGATGTGGCTTTTGGGGCCTTCAGATACCCTTCTGCCCACTATGACCATGGGTGCTGACCAGTGGGCAGACACTTTGCCTTCCCTATCTAAGGAAGAGGGGATGCCCTAAAACCAGGCCTTTGGGGAAGATGTGGAGAAGAAAAGGACATTTGAGGAAATGAAAACAGTAAATGGGACAGCCCTGGCCCAGCCTCCAGCTTCCTGGCCCTGCCCCTCAGTCTGGTCCCCCACGGGGAGACAAGAAGCGTGGGAGGAAGGTGAGGAGGGAGAGATGCAAACCCAGCAATTTCCCCACAACCACAACACCACCTTCCCGGCTGTCCTGCTGATTCTCGGTTTCTAGAAATGACCGGAGAGAGAGGAATGAGTAGGGAGGAGGCTGCCTGTCTGACTTTTAATTAAAAGGGAGAGGACACCTCCTAGCCAGCCTTTAAGGCAGGGGCACTCCTGTGGTGTGTGTGCCTCCCTCGACGGGGATGGGGTGGCAGGAAGGTTTTGTGGGTGTGTGAATGGTTGACAGGTAGAGGTAGCCATTGGAAAAGCTGTCCAGAAAGCCGCATTCTCTCCTCGCTCCTCCACACCATCTCCCCTTAGTGCAGCAAACGTTTCTTGAACATTTCTTGGCTTGAGTGCCAAGCTCTGTGCCAGGCCCTGGGATGTAGAGATGGTTAAGATACTGCCGCTGGGCTCCAGGGCGGCAGGCGGGGACAGGATGGGGTTGGCAGCACTGGGAGGTTGAGTGTTCCACCCGTCCCTGGGCCTCATTCAGCCAGCATCCTCTGAGCGTTGTCAGGTGCTGTGCCTTTTGGTAGGCACCGAGGATAAAACAGTAAGTGTGGCAGAGGCCTCAGCCTGCACGGAGCTTACAGTCCAGAGTGGTGTGAGGTGGGGATTGCGGCCATGAGCACGCAGTGCGAGGAGGGCTAGGATGAGGGTGCCTGTGGGGGCCTGGAGGAGCAGCAGCCACACAGTGTCGGGGCATCAGAAGGCCTGCCCCAGGGGTGGCCTGGAAGCAGAGATGTGAAGGAAGAGGAGGATTTGGTCAAGAGAACAGCTGGGAAGCGTGGCTGAGGTCAAGGGAATGGCTGTGTGTGCGAAGGCCGGAGAAGAAATGAGGGCTTTAAGGAGCAGAAAGAAGTTGAGTGCAGCTGGGGCTTGCTTAGTGGTGCTGGGGCAGGGCCCAGGCCTGGGAGGGCTATTGTCTTAGTCCCTCTGTGCTGCTATAATAAAACACCTGAGCCATTTATAAAGAACAGAAATTGATTTCTCATAGCTCTGGAGCCTGGGAAGTCCAAGATCAAGTCATCAGCAAGTTCTTTTGTTTGGCAAGAGCTGCATCCTCCAGAGGGGGAGGATCATTGTGTCCCAGCATGGCGGAAGGCAGAAGGCAGAAGGCCAAACGCAATGGGAAGGCTTTTTTTTTTTTTTAAATAAATGCCTTAATCCCATTCACCAGGGAGGAGCCCTCATGGCCTAATCACCTCTGAAAGGACCTGCCTCGAATACCATCACATTGGCACCGTCTGAGTTCTGGTGGAGACACATTCAAATCACAGCAGCCATCATAATCCCATTCGCAAGGACCACGGACTTGGTCCTGAGGTGGGAGTGGGGGGAACTGTTGACTGGCCTTATTCCGGGGAATGACACTAGGTTTATGTTTTAAAAGACCACTCTGACGTGTATTTTTTTGATTAGTAGAAATGATTTTTTTTAAACACTCTTGGTGCTGTGGAAGGGAAGAATTGAGAGACAGGAAGGGTTTTGCCATGATTGAGATATTTGGTCCTGCCCAAATTAGGGGCTGATCTCACACACACACACACACACACACACACACACACACACACACGTTTTACCTACATGTTGTAATTCACTTTGATATGGAAATTTTAGGTCACTAAGAGAGAGATGAGCAAAAAGCGCTCTTGCTGTGTCTTTAACCGCCTCTCCCTATCGTGTACTATGTTAAACAGGATCCAGCTGTAACCTCCACGGTTCCCAGGGCTCTGATCAGCCTGGCTGGTGGGAGCCCCCATAGCTCTGCCTGCTCTAGGGTTTCCCTTCCTTTTATTGCCCCCCTTGAGGTAGGGATGATAGATGTGAGGTGTGACTGCCAGTTTCATAGTTCTCTACATCAGTGAAGGAGGTTCTGTGCAATGTGCAACACCCACTTTCTTCCTGAGAACACTAAGAAGCAATTCCTCTCTGTTTTCTAATAAAAATGTCTCGTGGAAGCAAGCCTGTTTCCTGGGAAAAGAGGGACTGCCTGTACGAATCTTGCAAGCACACGTGTTTCCCTGGTTGGGATATATATAATTTTGTTTTCTTGGGGCAGGGGGTGGACACACAGCTTTGCAATCCCTTGCCTAGAAACAGCTTCCACACTGCCTTAACACCATCTGTTTCCCCTGAGCAGGAAGGTGTCAAAGAGCCCCCTGCTCAAGGATGGGTCTGTCAAGGGTCTGTTAGGATAGGAGGTGAGAGACATTGGTTGCCTGGGGTGAGAGAGTAAGACAGATGGAGAGAGAAGTGGGTAGGTTGGCTGGAATTAGGATGCAGAATTGTCCACTGTGTCTTACATGCCATGGAAGTCCCAGGGCTAACACAGTACGTGGTCGCAGTAGGTGCTTACTAAACTAGTTGCTGGATGACTGTGTTGTCAAACAAATAAATGAATTGAATGAATGAATGAGTGGATGGATGGGAGGGTATGCACAGAGGAGTGAAAGTTGGCCTGTAACCTCCAAATAATTATTATCTTAAAAAAACACACTTGCTAATCATACTAGTGTGAGGCCTGAGACAGAAGAGCCTTCGTGGAGGACAAACTGCAGCAACAGTGCAAGGTCATCAGCAGATGTCAAGGAGTCCATGTGTTTAGGGCAGAGTTAGGGTGACATGGTGCTGTGGGCTGAATTGTATCCCCCTAATTCATATGTTGAAGCCCTAAGCCCCAGTGTGTTTGGAGACAGGGCCTTTAAAGAGATAATTCAGGGTAAATGAGGTCATAAAGGCAGAGCCCTGGCCCAGTAGGACTGGTGTCCTTATAAGAAAATAGACACCAGAGAGCTCACTCTCTCTCCACATGTGCACAGAGGACACAGCAAGAAGACGGCCATCTGCAAACCAGGAAGAGAGGCCTCACCAGAAACCAACCCTGCTGGACCTTGATGTTGGACTTACAGCCTCCAGAACTGTACGAAATAAATATCTGTTGTTTAAGCTCCCAGCCTGTGGCATTCTGTTATGGCAGCCTGAGCAGGCTAATACGTAGGGGATGCTGGATCTGAGTTTGGAGCTCAAGGGACAGAACATGGGGAAGAGTGCCATGTTGTAGAATTCAGAAGGGCAGCTGGTCTCCTTCAGAGGCTCATACTAGAACATGTACACCAGGAGGTTCAGCATAAGAGCCCAGGCTGTGGAGTCAAGACTGCTGGGGTCCAAATTCTTACCCCATAGAAGCGTTGTGAGCACTGAGTGTATTTCATATACAGAAAGCACTTGGCACAGAGCCCGGCACACAGTCAGCACTCCACAGGCATGAGCCGCCCCTCGTCGTTCTTATCACGTTCCCTTGTCAGTATTGTCACTCTGGGCGCCCCCTTCCCTTGATGCATACTCCAGGGCTCCAGCATTGCTCAGAGTTTTTGGGACCTTCCTGAGAGCAGCTCTCAGTAGCAGCTTCTACCATCAGGAAATTGGTTCCATTCTTCATGGTCAGCCCCCACCCCCAAACCGCCTTTCCTACCATGAGCAGAACAAGTGTGTTCCGGAATGATTTGGGATTATGGCTGAGGAGAGGAACCCTATTAACAAGGGCAAAGATTGCCGTCACTGAGGATAGCCCTAAGAATGCCTTGCCAGTCCTAAGCAGAATTTCATACCAGGAAATTAAAAAGGTGTGGTTTTTTTTTTAAAAGGTGACTTTATCTCAGCAGCATGGCTAGAATATGTGTGTGTCCTCCCCAGAGGACCACTCTGGAAAGGCTGGAGTCCTCTCTATGTATAAGTTGTGATTTAAAAGAAAAACCTCCCTTCTGTGTAAATTCAGCCCCAATTCCTCATCCCAGCATTCCAACAATCAGAAATCACACCTTCTGAGAACCTATGGAAAGGTGGGATTATGGGTGCTTTTGTTTACATGGTTATACTTTTCTGTTTGCCTTTCTAGATTGTGCATTTTTTACTTTAATAATTAGGAGAAAATTAAGCAAGCTGTTAAGAAGTTTTGAGGCTGGGCATGGTGGCTCACGCCTGTAATTCCAGCACTTTGGGAGGCCAAGGCGGGCTGATCACGAGGTCAGGAGTTCAAGACCAATCTGGCCAACATAGTGAAACCCTGTGTCTACTAAAAACACAAAAATTAGCCAGGCATGGTGGCACACACCTGTAATCCCAGCTACTCAGGAGACTGAGGCAGGAGAATCGCTTGAACCTGGGAGGCAGAGGTTGTGGTGAGCTGAGATCATGCCACTACACTCCAGTCTGGGCAACAGAGCGAGACTCCGTCTCAAGGAGAAAAAAAAGAAGTTTTGAAAAGAAAAACCTCAATCTCCCAGCTGCTTAGCACTGTCCTGGGTCCTATGGCAGTGTCGTCCAAAGTTGTATAAGCCATTATCAAAGACACATAAAGTAAAGTGGGATCACCCATTTGGAGAGCAATTTGGCAACAGACACCACAAGCCATAAAAATGTCCATATCCTGTGACCTAGTAATCCCGCTTCTGGGAACCTGTCCAAAGGAAATAATCCAAAGGCGGGGAAAAACTCTATGCATCAAGATGCTCATCACGGCATTATTTATAACAATGAAACATTGGGAACAAAATAAAGGCCTAATGGTATGAGACTGGCTGAGTAAATTAGGAAGCATTGATTCAATGGAATATTCTGCAGCCGTTAAAAATTATAATACCAAAATGATATGGCAATGTGGGAAAATATTCATGCTAAGTGAAAAAGGTGGGACATAAAGTTTTATGCATATCATGATTGTAACTGTGTAAAAATTGTTTGGAAAGTACAGATGCTTCAAGACTGGAAAGTGAAGGGAGAACGGACAGGACCTAGAAGTGGGCTGGGAGGAGTCACAGAGGGCTCTTGGTTTTTTTTTTTGTTTTTTTTTTTGAGATGGAGTCTCGCTGTGTTGCCCAGGCTGGAGTGCAGTGGTGCAATATCTCAGCTCACTGCAACCTCCACCTCCCGGGTTCAAGCAATTCTCCTGCCTTGGCCTCCTGAGTATCTGTGATTACAGGCACCCGCCACCACACTCAGCTAATTTTTGTATTTTAGTAGAGACGGGGGTTTCACCATGTTGGTCAGGCAGGTCTCAAACTCCTGACCTCGTGATTCGCCCACCTTGACCTCCCAAAGTGCTGGGATTATAGCAGTGAGCCACAGCGCCTGGCCGGCTCTTGGGTTTTGAGGGTGAGCAGCTGGGTGGGTGAAGCCTCATTTACTGAAAGTCATGGTGGCAGAGAAGCAGATTGGGGTGGGGAGAAGACCAGTAGTTTAGCTCTACCATGTTAGGTCAAAGGTGACTGCAAGAATCCAAAAGGAGGGTCTAATGGTCAAAAAAGAGGCCTAGACCAGGAGTGGGAATTTTGGAGCCATCAGCCTGTAGATGGTGTTTAAAGCCCTGAGCATGAATGACCTCAGGCAAAGGGAGTTAGGGTGGTGGGGCTTAGCCAAGCAAACATATTAGAATCACCTGGAGATCCCTCCAGGCCAGTGAATCACGGCCTCTGGGCTGTGGTTGGGCATCAGCATTTATTCCAAGCTCCCTGGATAATTCCAGTGAATCTAGGACTGCACTGATGGTCCCTGTGTTCCCCAGCATAGGGCCTTACATGTGGGCAGCATGACTTATAGCACATGTAAGTACCGTCCTGCTACACTGAATGGTACAGTTGTTGGTCAGGCGCTTTCCTTAAAGTAAATATTTTCCATACCCCAAATTCTGGCACATGGCCTGAGAGAATTTTTGAGCTGCTTCTGAGTGGAAGAGGCTGTGTAGAAAATACAGTTTGGATACAGAAACATTGAAAGGATGAGGATATTTTGCTAGCTCATGGGTAGAGTGGGGGCAGAGTATTTGAAACTGGGACAGGCACAGAAAAATCCAGAGCATAACTGAACACGGAGTTATGTTTCCTCTGATATCTTTGGTCAGCTTCTGATGGCCCCAGATAGAGGGTGAGTTTCTTGAGCATGGAGGGGTGGACATGGAAGACATTACGGGACCCCTGGAGCTGTTTCACAGGGCAGGCACTTTGTAGGTGCTCAATATATCCTCCATTGACTGTGGATTGACTCAGAACCAGGGAAGGGGCAAGCCAGCTGATCAGAGCCTTCACAGCCAAAGCTGGAGGGCACTACAAGAAGGAGCCTTCTCCAAACATCTTGAGTCTCCCCTGGTTTTCTCCCTGGCTCACCAAGCTCGAGATAGATATTGGGCTTTTGAAGTAGGTGGAGGGGTTAGCAAGGGGCCTCAAGGATTTTGTGGGCCAGGCACAGAGGGGATAGTTTGTCTCTGTTCCACCATGTCTGGGGTCTCTGCTAGGAAGACCTAAATGATGAGGGTGACATCTGAGAATCATCTGGAAGTGTCTTCACACTCATGTTTGGTGCCTGGACTGGGATGACTTGAAGGCTGGACTGGGCTGGGACTGTTGACTGGAGCATCTACACATGGTGTCTCCGCATGGCTTGAGCTTCCTCATGGCATGGCTGCCTCAGAGTAGTCAGATATTTTACATGATGACTTGGGGCTCCAGGAGCAAGTGTTCCAACAAACAAGGAAGAATGTATGATCCCTTATGACCTAGCCTCAGAAGTCACATAGGGTCACTTCCACACCCAGATTCCACTGGAGAGGACATGGAACCTGCCTCAAAGTCTTTTTTATAAAGAGCTTCTTTGGGCCAGGCGCGGTGGCTCATGCCTGTGATCCCAACACTTCAGGAGACCGAGGTGGCAGGATCTCTTGAAGCCAGGAGTTTGAGACCAGCCTGGACGACATAGCGAGAACCCATCTCTACAAAAAATTTAAAAATCAGCCTGGTGCAGTGATGCGTGCTTGTGGTCCCAGCTACTTGGGACGCTGAGGTGGGAGGATTGCTTGAGCCCAGAAATTTGAGGTTGCAGTGAGCTAAGATTGTGTTACTACACTCCAGCCTGGGTGACAGAGTGAGACCCTATCTCAAAAAAAAAAAAAAAAAAAAATGCCCTTTTAGCTCTCATTTTTCACTCCTTTCTAAGAGAGGTCAGACCAGGACTCCAGGAGCAGATGCCATGTGACAAGACCCCAGGACCTTTATCATCTTCTGGTCAAAATCACATGCCCTTGGGCATAGCACCTCATGAAACAGGGCCTTGGGAGTGAATGGGAGTGAGGGGGTCTACATGGGCTCAGCTGCAGCTGCCAGACCACAGCTTTGCAGAGGCCTATGTCCTTTGACACTGGTGAAATGCCACCAACGTGAAAGAACATATCCCACCTTTCCTGCTACCTACCTCTGGGGCAAGGTTTCCTTCCCTTGCACTTAGGCAACCCAAACCAGACCTGGGGGCCTGAGCACGGCCACTGCAGGCCCACAGGCATCCTTTGTGAAGAGCTAGGCAGGGGCCCAGGGTGGCATGATCAGGGCTTGGACTCCTGTGGCTGGCTGCGCATGGCCAGCCCAGACCCGAACATTGGTGGTTACAGTTTCCAGGCCTCCTGGGAGAAAAGCCAGCAAGGCAAGTTCTCCCTCCCCCACACTGTGGTCCCCTGGAGGACTTCGGCCTGAAGGACAACTCCCCTGGCCAGGCCAGGCAGCCCAAGCTGACCCACTGACTGGCTGGGAGCCCAGCCCTCTCCCCCAGGGAGCCCCCATCCACTTCCTGGTATTGCTCTGTGTGAGTGTGCACGCGTGCGTGTGTGTGTATTGGGGGACATTCTGTTTTTCAAGGACTTGGCTCTGTGCAGTGAAGGGATCTGTTGGAGAATGATGAGAGACCTGTGGGTCAGGGAACATACTCCCCTCTACTTCCCAGTTCCTCCTCTCCTAGGGAGGGAACTCCCCATGAACAAGCATTCCTGCATCCTGAATGGTTGGAGCCTCATGGCTTTGTTCTCCACCCCTCCCCTGCCCAGACTCCCGAATGCCCTTTCTCAGGCTTCCCACAGCTGGCTTTGAAGAGTTATGGGGCTCCAGGAGGGGAGTTGAAATTCCGCACTGTCATCCTCAGCATCATCATTCCCTTCCACTGTGTTTGCTATTTTAGCCTCCATCCATCCATTCAACAAGTGTTTACCAAAACTCCCACTGGGTACTAGGAAGAGAGAGAGAGAGAGAGACAGAAAGAGAATGAACGCTCAAACTCAGACCCTATCCTCAAGGTGCAGCAGAGAGGAAATCAACTTGGAATTAGAAGCCACATGGCTGGAGAAATGCTGAGGCCAGGGCCCCCGGCTGCCTGCACGGTGCACTGGGTTCCAGGAAGGAAGGAGCAGCATTGGAACTGGGCCTCCAGGGATGGTTGGGATTTGGGTTAGGCAGATACGCAGGGAGAGGGAAAAGGATTGCAGGTGACAAGAGCAACATGAGCATGGGGCATTGTGGTGGTGGTGTTGGGGGGGATGGTCACCTGAAAGGGACACATTTGCTGTCAAGAGAATTTGTCCTGCCCCATTGTTCCCTGTCTGAGCGTTATCTAGCAAAGGAGAAGAGGATCTGGTGAACTGAGTCACACCAGGCTGTTAGTGACCATCTTATTTCTCCCAGCAGGGCCTGTATTTAAGAAGAGGGCTGTGGCTGTGCAGGCTTTGGGGCAGGGCATCAGTTTGTGGTCCACATCAAGCATCTAGGTGTGAGGAATTGAGCCTCTGTCCCAGACTTGGGTGGAGAGGAAAAGGAAGGGAAATGTCTGAGCTCCAGGGCAGGGGCCTTCCCTCCCGAATCCACATCTCTTTTGGAGTTGGGGGAGTAAATGGGGTTTTCATCTCCTCTTTGCTGCTGGTCTCCCAGCTCCTTCCACTGCCAGGCCTGAGCCCGCTGTCCCCTCCCCACTGCTCCCTCACTGCCATTCTTCTTCCAGGACATCCTGTGACTTAACCAAAGGCATGAAAGCTACTGATGGAAGGCCGTTGCTCTGGCTCTCCAGGGGTGAGCTGGGGTCAGCCCATGCCCTGGGACTGGAGGGCTGTACAGCAGCCTGTGGGCCGCGTCACTGACTGTGATGGCAGGCAGGGTGGGCTGGGGTAGGGGAGCACGAAGCGGTCTGGTTCAGTACACTAGCTTGACCTGGAATCCGCATGAATCATCCACATTGGCCAGCTAGCCTATCCCCAGGGGACCCTGTAATTGTGCAACCAGCCTCTCCCCTCTACCCACCCTCCTTCTCTTGATAAAACCTGGCCAGAAACTCAGGCATAGAGAGAAAATGGATGCGGTGACAATTCCATGTGTTATTCAGAATTAACTAGGTGAATATCGCTGAGCTCCTCTTAGGTAGTAGGCATTGAACGGTGCAGAGATCTCGGGGAAATGGGCCTTATCCTCAGGGACCCTGCAGCCCTCTGGTTCCAGTGTCAGCAGCCCTCACTAAATGTCAATGGATGCGCCCAGAAGAGGAGCTAGGACTTCATAGGACGAGACAGGTTCTCTAGCGCCTCGTTTACAAAGCAAATGGTTGAACCACTCCCTGCCCTGAAGTGCTGCACTTGCCTCAAGGCCTAGTGAAGGGCTGGGGGCTGGCTTGGGCCCTGCATGCATCCTTTTCCTGTATACCCCCAATTTAACATCTAAGACCCCTTGCTGCCTGGCCCCAGGCTTGTCTTCCTCCCTGATCTCCAGACCCCCTTGTTCCAGGAACAACAGACCCCTTGCTCTTTCGCTCACATCCCCTCCCTCATACATCCTCTCTCCCCTCCTATTCTCCCATCCTTCCATCACAAAGCCCCTCCTCCAGCATCCTGTGCGTTTAAATTTGTAGAAACCTAGTCCCAGACTAGATCCTATGTCTGCTTCTATACCTGAGTATATGTTACTCCCAAGGCATTGATGTGTTGATTTCACTTATTAAAATGGCTTCTCACCTTGCAGAGTAGGGTACTCTGAGGCCCAGTCAAATAATTTCCGTTTCTGTGAGGCAGGTTTGGGAGGCCAATAGGGCATCAGGCCAGTCCAGAATATTCACATAGAGAAACAGAGCATCAGCGTGGAAATGAACCTTAGACACCTCACTGTCCCTTGACTCCCACTCACAAAGATGTGAACTAACACCCAGAACTGATGGCAGGTAGCACCTTCCATTCCACACCCTCGACGCAGCCAAGGAAAGAATCCCAGGGAGAAAATGAAAGAAGTACCCTGTACAAAGCTTTGTTTGTGTTAGCAAAACAATTGGGAAACATTTCACGTACTGAACAACAGCTAAGCTAATCCAACCTCAGTTCATCAACATGAGAAAATGCGCCCCACCACTGAGCCACTGAGCATGACTCGTGGGAACCAGTTCTCTATATGTACACGCATGTTGGAGATGATGGAAAAGAAGAATGCAGAGTCTGGAGTAACACGCTCCATGATTCTCTTGTTCCATTGTATCCATTTGTATTTATTTTTAAAAAATAACAGTGTCTATTTCAGATTGTAAAAATGATACATGTTCATTCTGGAAAATTTGAAAAATCAGAAAAGTGTAAAGATGAAATTTTGAAATCATACTTTGCCCTACCCTCCCAAGATACCACCCTTTGCATTGGGTGTTTTCCTTTCACTTGTTTGTTTGTTTTTTTCCCCATGACTGTATATGACAATTTACTACCTTTTGCCTTTGATATTACAACATGGCATCAGGAGCGTTTCCCCATTGTATTATTTATACCATATTTTACTGATTATAATATTTCAAATTTTTTTATCTCTGTTTGGATATATCTTCAACTGAAAGCATGTCATAGTTAATTACTACATCTTTTTCCTAGATGGATGTAAAATAATGGTCAGTTCTACAATTGATTGAATTAGATTTATTAAGATATGGAATGTGCTTCAAAGTATGATTTTTATGCCTATATAATAGTTTATTTTATGAATATAAACATATTTTTATTAGCCTCTTATGTTAGACATTTAGGTTGTTCCAATTTTCCACTTTTTTTCTTTTTTTTTTGAGACAAGATCTTACTCTGTCACCCAGGCTGGTGTGCAGTGGCATGATCTCAGCTCACTGCAGCCTCAACCTCCCAGGCTCAAGTGATCCTCCCACCTCAGCCTCCCAAGTAGCTGGGACTAGAGGTGTGCACCACCATGCTGGCTAATTTTTGTATTTTTCATAGAGACTGGGTCTTGCTATGTTGCCCAGGCTGGTCTCAAACTCCTGGGCTCAAGCCATCCACCCACCTCCACTGCCCAAAGTGCGGAGGCTATAGGCAGGAGCCACTGCACCCGGCCTCAACTTTCTACTTTCAAGAAGCATCCCTGAACATGAAATGTGTCCACACTGCTCATTGTTTATCGGAGTAGATTCTCAGGAATAGATAAAATGAGACAAAACAAATGAGGATCTTAGAAGCTCTGGATGCAGATGCATGTACACATTGAAAAGGTCTAAAAGTAAATATGTGAATATGGAAGGATAAAGATGGGCACTATACTTATTAAGCTCTTATTTTCTGTGGCATTCTTTGTGTATAGGCTTTGAAATGATGATCGTAAGGACAAATCAGTAGTGAATGACTGCATATATGTATGAGAGGAGGTGTGCGTGAGAAGGGGCAGAGAAAGAAGAGACAGAGAAAAGGAGAATGAGAAATGTCCAACACTGCAGAGGAGTCCTGGAATACTGGAATGGGTGATGTGGAAGTGAGTGCTCTGAGGTCTGGGGTAGAGCAGGAAAACTGAGAGCTGTTGGGTTGACAGGAGGTTGTTTGGTAAGATTTTTCACACCCTTGAGTTCCAGGGAGATGGGCTGTTCAGCAGTTGGAGCACAAAGTCTAGAAAGAGCACTGAACTGGATGGGGCCAGGCAATCTGAGTTCACACCTTGGTCTGCTGATGATAACTTGCTCTCTAACTGACCATGAACTCGTGACTTCACATGAAGAAACTCATGATCCTCACGCCGCAGTCTCCTCCTCTGCAAATGAGGGAATGGGGCAGGAAGATCTTTAGGATTCCACCAGCTCTGCAAATCTGTAGCTTGGGAGTTCCCAGCATTTGGGGAGAGAAAGGTGACAGTATCTGGTTTGTAACTGACCCCAGCTCCCTTGCTCCTTGTGGCTCATTTTTCCTTAGGGCCTGGAACAACTTTCTGGAGTTCCTTTCCCAGGTCCAGGACATCAGAGCCATTCACTCCTATGGGACTGCACAGGGAATCAGTACAGCCAGGTTCAGGATGACATGGGACTCCCCTGTCTCACTTCACCAAAACTCCTGATGGCCCTTCAGAGAAACCTGCTGCTTTCTGTCTTTCTGGAGAGGTCCAGAAGAGGCATGTAATGGAAGCAGCCTTTAGTCTTACATCCAGCTTACATCCAGTTGGCCAACACTTTATCGCATGACCACATACTAGGTTGCAAAGGCACCTGGGAAATGTAGTTTTTTTCCTGATAAAAACTGAGACTATTACTATGAGAGAGAATAGAAGAACAGAATCCAGAATAGAAGAACGGGAAATGAGCAATTTCTGCAAAAAACAAATCTTCAAACCCAGAGCTTCAGGGCTTCAAAAATCCGTGTGATGGTAGAAGCGGCATATTAAAATGGCTTATCAAATTAGGGTTCATCAAAATAGATTGAACCTGACTTCTTCCCCATTTCAACCCTCTCAGAACTTCCCTTCTTTCTCTCTATGTGGCAAATCTTGAAGGACCAGTCTTCAGTCCCCTGGTGGCTGGCAAGGTTCTCCCTGAAGGATTGAGAACAGATTTGGAATTGCAAGCACTTCCTTGGCTTGTTAAGAACCAATGACGCACAATGCCATAGACTTTTATTTTAATATGCAACCAGAAGCTGCTTACAGATATCCTCCTGAATTAAACAGGGGTTATCAAACCGTTGCATTTGTAAACCTAAATTAGCACATCCCTAAGAGTTTTTCAGGGCCTTGAAATCAATATTCTACTAAGAGGTCTGGCATCTTTGCAGTCCTTGGCAAAGCTCCTACTGTGTATACCTGTATAGATGGCTGAAACTCCTGAAAGTCTTAGTAAGAACACTTTGTTCTCATTGTCATCTTGACTTAGCTCCAATGTCCAACTGCTGCTATTTTTGCTTTTCAATTATAAATTGCTGTGAGTTTAGCTTCCTTATTATAGATTTAGTTTGTTGTGGGTTGTTCAGTTAGCCACCAGTGTGTGGTACCTATCTGTATATTTGAAGCCCATAATTTTTCAATCATCACCGTGCCTTAAAGGTGTCATCAGTGGACCACCTGCATTGGAATCTCTTGGGTGCTTGTTAAAATGCAGATTCTTGGGTTCTCACACAGACCTCCCAAATCAGAATCTCTGGGAGTGGTCCCTAGAATATATGTCTCTGTGCCAGGGAGAACCTGTGAACACATCTTAATGTGTTATCAGGGTGGTTCAGAAACAAATCATCCAGATCTTTATTGTTAAATGAGTTACATGTAAGTCGCCAATTCTGCTTCTATAGAGATAGTTGCAAGTGGATTTGTTCTATTTAAATATCTTGCGAAAGGAAGGTGCCGTATTATCACATAAAATTGTGCATAGCTTCTTTTACGAAGTACCTGGGAGGTGATTCGTAATGTCCCTCTCTTATTCTTCTTTATTGTTTTCCCTCTAATGCATGAGTTTGGGTAGATGAGGAGCCTCCGGGCCAGCCAAGATTAGAAACCACCATTAAGACACAAAGGAGCATACCAGACCCTGCCAAGTCAGTAACTTGTTGGAGAAACTATTTTAAAGAAAAGACATGGGGACTAAGACAAGGAGAGCTCCTGAATGACTTTAGAGGGTCATGAGAGGAAAGCCCCGGAGCCCTCACGGTCAAGGATGTGTCTGGAGGCTGTGCTGGAAAGTGCCTGGGAGGATTTCAGGACTCCCAGGAGCCCTCTGGGGAAGCGGCTTCCTTTCCGTTCCTGCTTTGTGTGCTGGGGGAGGGGCTGGTTCCAGGGCTGCAGCGGGCCCTTTATCCGCTCCTCTCAGCTCTGACTGGAGCGCTTTGTGTCCTGACTGTGCCCCTCACAGCCTCTTAGTGACGGGCCTGTTGTCCAAGATGGTCCCGAGGCTGGTCCGGGCCTGCGCCCATGTATTATGCAGCAGCAGCTGGGACAAAGCTCCTGTGTGTGGAAGTCGGGTGGGGTGGGGGCTTGCTCCCCACAGAGTCCTGTTTACCAGGCACTGGGATGTGAGAGGGTGGGATGGTGGGGATGCTGTGTACAGGAGCTGGGCATCTCAATGCTGCCTCTGAGAGGAGAGAGGTGAGGGCATTGTGGGTGCCACAGCAGGCTTTCCTGGCTGAAGCAGGAGTAATGGCTTAGTTCAGGTTCAGGGCAGCCAGAGAAATGATCCTCCACCTCCCAGGGCTCCTAGGCCGGCTCAGGATGCACTGCTTGGTCATTAACTGGGTCTCTCTGACTAACCGTGACCCCAATTCGTTAGTAGTTCCCTAGGGCACCCATGAGACAAGACTAATGTCATCCTTCCTAATCAAAGTGGACAGAGAATCAGTCATTTTCCCTGGACCAGGACTCTTGAGGGGTGCAGCCAGGTCTTGCTCCTCTCTGTGTAACCCGGGGGGCCTGGTGTAGGGCAATCACACAGTGGATGTTTGTGAGATGCAAAAGGGTTTTCAAATATTTGTGATGTTTCCATTCCTGAGCCATTGGCTGTGGCTTAGGCTTAGATGAGAAGCAGAAGTGCTACGGTTGAAAAATGTTTGTGTTCTTCCAAAATCCATGTTGAAATCTTAACCCCTAAAGTTATTAAGAGGTGGAGCCCTTGGGGTGATTGGTTATTAACCAGTCACCTTTATGATAAATCATGAAGATTAAGGCCTCATGAATGGGATTAGTTCACTTATAAAAGAGACCCCTGAGAGGCCCTTGTGTCTTCCACTATGTGAGGATGCAGCTAGAAGGCCCATCAGTGAATCAGAAAGTGGGCCATCACCAGACACCAAATCTGCCAGTGCCCTGGTCTTGGACTTCCCAGCCTCCAGAGCCATGAGAAATAAATTTCTGTTGTTCATAAGCCACTCAGTTTATGGTATTTTGCTACAGAAGCCCGAAAGGACTGAGACAAGAAAGAAGACCATAGCCGTCCTTCCTAGATGCTTACTGCTTGATAGAGACATAAACTTCGCCCAGATGAGCAGGGTGGAGGAGGCTGCCGTTTATAGAACACCTACTGTGGGCCAGACCTGCTGGGTGGTTTACATGCAGTGGCTCGCTCCCTCCTCCCAGCAACCCTGTCCAACATGAAGCCTTTTCTCCGTTCTGTGATGGAAGAACCCAGCTCAGACTGGTTGAGTAATTGCCCAAGGACTGACTCTATGGCCTGTGCTTTTGTAGTAAACAGTATAATGATGGGCATAATTGGGTTGCTGTCGGGGATATGGCTAATCAGAATTATCACTGGAGCCTTCTCAAAATAATACCCCTGCCTCTTCCCCATCACCTCAGATGCACTTATTCGGGGGAAAAAGGGTTAAGAATCTTGGGCAGGAAATGTATAGCTTTAAAAAGCTCTCTGGTCATCCTAGTTTCTTCTCAGAAAAGTACTTAGCATTATTTTTAGTCTTATTTATAGATTTTGGAACTTTACTATGACTCCAACAGAAGGGGAAGGTCTTGCTCAAGGTCACCCAGCCCCCACCAAGGTCTCTTGCTGCCCGGCCTGCTGGCTTTACTGCCATGCTCCACTCCCTTAAAAGCAGGCAGCTGCCCTGGATCCAGATTCAAACCGCCTGCTGGGTGCCGTGGGCCATTGTGCAAGTCTTCTAGGCCGCGGTCGAATGATTCTGACAGGCGGTGAGTACGGCTGTGTCAGCACGTGGGCCCCAGCGCAAGCAGGCAATCCCATGTCATCTGCGAGATCTCCCATGGGCGAGGGCTAGCGTTACCAAGGGCCCCAAGAGCTGGGTCTTGCCTCTTGGGTGCACATGGTCTCATGGGGGAGACAGACAGGTGTGCGCAGAGGGATGGCACAGTGTGCCAAACTGGATTTGGTTCTGGAACCAAACACAGACAGCCAGATTAATTCCAACTGCATGGATCTGAGAAGCCTTGCAGAATTGGAGTTTTGTTTTATTTGGAAGGCATGCCTGAGGATGAAACAAAGGGTTTCAAAGGAAGAAGGGAAAGGAAGGAACTAAAGTTTACAAACATTAGGTATTTAACTTGCCTTGTCTCATTGAATTTTCCCAAGAACCAGGTATATGGAGAGTAGTAACCCTGGTTACCAGATGAGGAAGCAGGGCTCTGAGGGGTCAAAAAAATGGTCCAGGTGTTGCTGGGACTGAGACAGAGCCAGGTCTGTCAGCCTTCAAGCCCGTGCTTTCCAACAACATTGGCTTTCTTGGGCTCCAGGGAGCAGGACGAGTCATATCCTGACACTGGTGGCTGTGGGGAGTGGGGGCTGGGGATGGGTGGGAAGCCAGAGGCAATGAGGAGGAGACAGGTGCATCAGCCACTGTGGCCTGTGGCCTCTTGTCTCTGCAGATCTTGGAGCTAGGCTCACACCACTTTTCACTCTTCTGTGTTTTTCAAGCACTTTTCTGTTTAATGTATCCTTTGTCCTCCCTTCACTGGTAGTCTGGGAACCAAAGGACTTGGTTCTAGTCCCAGCTGTGCTACTCACCAGCTGTGTGACCTTGAGCAGGTCACTTGCCCATACTGGACCTCCACATTCCCACCTATAAAATGAAGGGTAGTGTGCGTGTGTGTATGTGTGTGTCTGTGACTATATATGTGTGGTTGGGTGTGTGTGTGTATGCACATGTTCATTCTCAGCAAACTCAGTGTGAATAGTAGGACCAGATAAACTCTAGGTCTTTCCTTGCTATGTTCTGTCCCTGTTGGGTGGGCAATGCTGGCATCATCACTCTCATTTTATAGAAGATGAAAGTGGAGTCTTAAGAGGGAGTCCTGGGTAAGCAGGGACTAAGCCATACTATGCTCTTCCACTCACTTCTAACAACCTCAACTTGAAATCCCCAGTGGGTGGTTGTCATCCCAGTGGGTGAGCCCTGTGCCTGAATGGGGCCCTTAGAGATTGTGGCTGAATGTGGGGGTTTGCATTTGAATCTTAGGCTACTGGAATGCCCTAGTAACATGCCATTCTGGATTACTAGATTTTTCAATTCACTTCAGTAAATATTTATTGAGCGTCTACTATGTCCCAAGCTTCCTACTAAGTGCTGGGGACAGAGTTGAACAGAGTCAGTCCCTGCCCTCCAGGAACCCAGTTAGTGCTGTGGCTTTCAGACTTTTTTGCTATAGTTGCTAGTGAGAAAAATCATTTTGTTGTGACCCAATACACACACATGCATACACACACACACACACACAAATACATGTTATATATACAAAACAAAACCAAAGGTCATGATATGCACTCTATTTTCTAGTCTTTTCTACTCTGCTTCATTTTTTTAAAATACTGGTAGCAGCCTACCACTTTGATTTCATAACCTACTAGTAGGAGGTGACCCTCCAGTGTGAGAAACATGGGTTGAGCGTTGCATATATTACACATGTTGTATTACATGTAAATCATGTGCTATGGAAAAGGAGCAAAAAATGAATTAATTTGGGAAAATCACAGAAGGCTCCCAGTTCAAGTGGCACTTGAGCTGAGTCCAGATGTTTGAAAAGATTTGAGTAAACAGGAAAAGGGGAAAGGCAGCCAGATGGAAGCAACAGTGTGATCAAAGGCTGGGAGGCGTGAGTGCGCAGCTGAGGAGATAGCACTGATGTGCCTGGCACATGAGCAGTGCTCTTCCTGGGTTATCACACTTGGTTCTCAATAATCCTATAGGACAGGGACTTTTTAGTATATTTGCTGCCGAGGCGAGCACAAGGCAGGGACTTTTTATCTCTTCATGTTGCAAAAGAGGAAAATGGGACTCAGAGAAGTTATGTAACTTGCCCAAGGTCACATGGCTACTAAGTGGTAGAGCCAGGATTTGAATTCAGGCAGTTACATTGTGATCTAAATATGAGGTTCCTAGACATGTGCCCCTAAAAATACTTTGAGCTAGTTCAAGGGGATGTTCGAATACAAGCCTGAAAATTTAAAATTTCATTCTGTAGGGAAGAGGAAAACATTTTGCGATCTTGAGAAAGGGAAGTGACGTGATCAAAAATTTATCTAGGAGAGGATCACAATGGCATCAGCATAGAAGATGGGCTCAAGGAGAGGCAGGGATACTTGTCAGAAGATGGTAACAGCATCTCCCTAGTCAGGTCAGCAACCCCAGATACAATTACATCATATTTATCTTTGGGATGCAGTTGAGGATATTGCTCACATATCACATACTGATAGGAATGAAAGGAGGATGAATCATGTTTTCCTTTTTACTTTGACTGCTAGGAAGCCCAGACCCCAATCTGTGTTACTCTTCCAGGGAGCATTCAAGAGCTATTAGCCTTTTATATATTCATTTTGCCTTGCCTTAGATCACCTACCCTCACTTTCCTTTAGCCTGAATTTTATCACTTAGATTTTCATCCTGCTGCAATGTATGCATTTTAGTGTGCTGCCTTAGAGCAGGATTTAAATAAAATACAAATAAAACCCACTGAAGCAATTGGAGAGCATTTTTTGTGTGTGCAAGATTGAAAGGTCTTAGAGGGCTGGACTGTCTTATCATCCCCTGGGGCTTCTGTCATGGCGCTGGTGCCAGGTGCGTGCATCACATGGATGTAAACCTTGGACTGTTGGAGCTGGAAATGTTCCAGATGGCTCTCTCTCCCTCTGCTTCTCAAAAATGGACATAGACTACCAGCAGTACACAAGATAGTCCCAGCGGGACCTGAATAAACATGGTTGGGTGTAATTGTGAATGCTGGGTGTAAATGTGTGTGTGTGTATATATATGTACACATACATATGTGTACCCATATATATATGTACACATACATATGTGTACCCATACATATATGTACATGTACATATATATGAGTGTGTACATGTACATATATATGAGTGTGTACATGTACATATATATGAGTGTGTGCATGCGTGTGTGTGTGTGCACGTGTTCATTCTCAGCAAACTCAGTGTGAATAGTAGGACCAGATAAACTCTAGGTCTTTCCTTGCTGTGTTCTCTCCTTTTTGGGTGGACAATGCTGGCATCGTCACTCTCATTTTATAGAAGATGAAAGTGGAGTCATATTTTTTTTATTTTTTATTTTGAGACAGAGTCTCACTCTGTCTCCCAGGCTGGAGTACAGTGGCACAGTCTTGACTCACTGCAGCCTTTGCCTCCCGGGTTCAAGCAACTCTCCTGCCTCAGCCTCCTGAGTAGCTGGGATTACAGGCGCACGCCACAACACCTGGCTAATTTTTATATTTTTAGTAGAGACGGGGTTTCACCATGTTGGCCAGGCTGGTCTCGAACTCTTGACCTCAGATGATCCGCCCGCCTTGGCCTCCCAAAGTGCTGGGATTACAGGTGTGAGCCACCATGCCCGGCCTAATTGTCGTATATTTATTTAATGTGTTTTAGGAAAAATGGTAGCTAGGACATCAAACTGTGATGTCATGGCTTAACTTGCTTAGAATGATGTTTGTACAGATATTTAAATGTTAGAAAGAGCCAATTTAAAGAAAAATTTTAAATAAATATGGTTCGGGTGATTTGTAGAAATGGCAAGAACATGTTGGCAGTGATACACAAATTATGAAGTTTGGAAAACACTGATTCCATTCAACCTCTTGTTTGACAAATGACTAAACTGAGGCCCAGAAAGGACAGAACACTTGTCCATGAATCTGATAAGTTATTTTAAGCCACAGGAGTAAAGAGCGTCTTCCCCTTCCAACCTCATTCAAAAGTCTGCGTTTAGGGAACACCTGGTCCCACATCTTGCTTTTGAATCAGTTTTATATTTCCAAAGTGCCTTCTCTGTTTTATTCTCTCATTCCTTTTTTTAATCTGAGTCTTATCAAGCAGCTATAGTAGGGTGATTATTTATTTGTTTTGCAGATAAACAAACTGAGGCCCAGAGAGGGAGTGTGCCTGCCGTCACTTAGCCACTCACTCAGCCAGCGGAGGCAGGACCAGGGCTAGAAGGTTTCCAGGCCTTCCCACTGTGCGTGTCAGGCAGGGTTGGGCGGGGAGCCAGTTTCTCTGATGAAATCCCCCAACAAAGGGTAGAAAGTCTGCTGGGGTAAATGCAAGGCAGTCTGCTGGCCGAGCTCCACTTGGGAGCACAGCGAACGGTACAGGGCCTATTATATGCTGCTCCGCTTCCGGGAAGCTATTACTTTCTGAAGGAGCCACAGATGTTCTCCTCGCCTGCTGATTAACGGGTGTGTTACTCAGCTTGGAGTGGACGGATGAGATCAGCAGTGAATATTCTCAACTGTGTGACCACCATAAACCCTGCCAGTGCAGGTGTAGAGACCCTCCAGGCCATAAGCAATTTAGCCACAGCGTTTAATGAGCAATTGAGCATCTTGGAGGTGCCAGGACCTGTGCTCATGGCTGGAATGGAGGCACAGACAAATCAGACACTGCCTCCAGCCCCATGGGACTCAGTCTGCTAGGGGAAGCAGACACATAAACAGTTAGCCGGAGAACAATGCAGTGCATGCCAGCATGGAGACCTGGAGCAAGCACGATGCAGGGAGTGCTGAGTTCTTTCTCAGGGACCAGAGAGGCTTCGCAGCGCTGGAGACATTTGAACTGTACTCGTACTATTGAATAGGGTTTGGCAGGAGGAGATGAGGAGGAGGCATTCCTGAAAGGGGACCTGCCCAGGGTTCCACACTGGCCTGAACTGGAGACCAGCACATGTGCACCTGGGATGGGAATGAACTGTGGCTCTGTCTTCATAACTCTGCCTTTCCAGATGGGTTGGTTACCAGAGCCTTGTGAGAAGAGATTGGCCTTGCTTTGGTTTGGTTGTTGGTTTGTGTTAGGGAGGCAATGTGACTTAAGAGGACAAGCTTTGGGATAATACAGACCTGGGTTCAAAGCTCAGTTCAGCTCCTTGACAGTCACGTGACGTTGGGCAAGTTTCACTTTTTTTTTTTTTTTTTTAAGACAGGGTCTCCTAGGCTGGAGGGCAGTGGTGCAATCATGGGTCACTACAGCTTTGACCTCCCAGGTTCAAGTGATCCTCCCACCTCAGCCTCCCAAGGAGTTGGGACTATAGGCACATGCCACCATGCCTGGCTAATTTTTCTGATTTTCTTATTATTTGTAGAGATAGGTTCTCACTATGTTGGCCAGGCTGGTATCAAACTCCTGGGCTCAAGTGATCCTCCCACCCCTAAGTGATCTCCCGATCCAAAGTGCTGGGATTATAAATGTGAGCCACTATTTGACCTTCTGAGTCTTGGTTTTCCGTCTTTAAAATGGGGATAATCTCTTTTGCTTAGGAGTGAGAATTAAATGAGACGAAGTTGGAGAAGGACTTAACCCATAGCCGGGTTTGTAGTGGGTGCTCGGTACATTCACGACAATTGTGGCAATGCTGCTGGGTGAGTGACTGCATGTGAAAATGGAGTGTGTGGGGGCATGAGCGTGTTTTGAGACTGCCCAGCTGGGTGGACTGTGTGACTGCAGTGTGAGGATGTGAGGGTTGGTTGTACATTACCTTGAGCGTGAGCTGACTGGGGAAGACATGCCTGATGCTGTTGAAGGCCATGGGGATTTGGTATGGGGTGAGCTAGCCTATAATTCACTCTGAGTTGGAAAGGATTCTCCAGTGTCATTCAGTTCGACCTGAACCTGCTATATGAGTCCCATCCTTGACATCTGTGCTAAGTGACCTCCAGTTTCTTTAATTGCCTTCAGCAATGGTGAACTCACCACCTCCCAACACAGCAAATCCTATCGTTGGACCTCACCGACTACTCATCAGAAACAGAAGCAGCTCAGCCCTATGGAGCACCTTCAGAGTCACAAGATTCACCCCCACACCCCATTCATTCATTCATAGATATTTGCTGAGCACCCTTACTACCAGATACTATCATGAATCCTGGGGATGCAGCAGAGGACCAAGGCAGACACAGGCTCTGTCCTCTCAGAGTTTACAGTTTTGTTGACCTTAACTCACAACACCCCTGTGAGGTAGGCAGAAGAGATTAGAATGATTCTCATTGAACAGACTGGGAAACAGGATGGTGGTGGTGATGGTGATGGCTGATATTTATAGATACTTAGCAAGTGTCTGGTGCTTTGTATACTTTAGGGAATCTAATCTTCATGTCAGCCCTAGGAGGTAAACCCTATTAATATCGCCCCTCTTTTAAAGATGAGAAGCATAGCTGGGTGTGGTGGTGGGCACCTGTAATCTCAGCTACTCTGGAGACTGAGGCAGGAGAATCACTTGAACCTGGGAGGCAGAGGTTGCAGTGAGCCGAGATCACGCTACTGCACTCCAGCCTGGACAACAAAGTGAGACTCTGTCTCAATTAAAAGAAAATAAAATTTAAATTAAAAAAAGATGAGGAAGCAGAGAAGTGATATTGTTTGCTTAGGGTCACACAGCGAGGAACCGGCCTGGCTCTTTTAAGCCCAGGCCCGTGCTGCCTCTTGAATCAAGTCATTGAGACTTGCCAGAGCAATAGAGCAGGGGCCTTGACTGAAGCTGCTGGATGCAGACCCTGGGTGCTTTGCACCACCATTGGAAGGTCATGTGGGAGCCCTGGCAGTGTCCATGCATGTGGAAGCCTGACGTGAGTGACCGCCAGTCTGCCCCACCCACAGCTGTGTTTACACCACCTCCTCACCCCCACCCCACCCCATCCCATCCCAAAGAGCCAGAAGTGAGTGAGGTCAGCCTCTCCCGCCCTGCATGTAAACAGAGGCTGGAGGACCAGGAGTCATCTCAGGGCAGTGGGGTTGACTCCTGGTGGGATAAGCCAAGGGCAGCTTCAGGTTCCTTTGCTCCAGAAATCCTGTTGGGCGTCTCCATCCCAGCATCCAGGAGCCTGTTGCTCCCAGGAGCAGCAGCAGCGGGTGGGAGGGCAGGCAGGGCTGGGTGAGGATTACCGCATGCTGGATCACGGCTGCTGGGTAATCCCCGTTTGTGCCACTTGCAAAGCATGAGGTTGGAGGCGGGTGTGTTTGAGCAGCCCCAGCCCCTCCATTGTCGACACCACGGATTACAGCAGCTTCTCTCTGCAGCTGAGCATGGGTCGCACAGACTCCTTGACTGCTGTGTTGGGAAGATGCCCTTTCTAATTCCTCCTGCTCTCTGCCCAGCCCTCCTCAGCTCAACCTCCAACAAGAAGGAGGATTTTCAGCCCTAGAGACTGGGTGATGGAAAGAGACTTGAGACAGACTTAAAGGACTGGGGTGGCGGGTCCTGCTGTCTTGAGCAGGTGACCTAACCTGTAATTCTGTCTCCTCATCCCATAAATGAGGATAAAAAATAAAGCCAGCTGCCGAGCTTAAGTCAGGTAATCCATGTCCGGGTGCTCTGTCAACTAGAGGCACCACTCTACCAATGTCAGCTATTAGAATCAGCCATGGCACAAGACTTGCAGTGGTGTGAAACTGCAGTCCCAGCTGCTCGGGAGGCTGAGGCAGGAGGATCACTTGTGCCCAGGGAGTTTGAGGCTGCAGTAAGCTATGATCACTACTGTACTCCAGCCTGGGCAGCAGTGAGACCATGTCTCTAAAACCAATGACAACAACAAAAATGATATTAGAATCAACAGTGAGCACGACTACCAACACAAATAACAATCGTGATCAGCACCACATGAGTCTGTGAAAGGTACTGTTCACAGTGTTTCCTCCAGCCTGGAACTGATATTAGGAACTACCGTCCCTTGGGCCTAAAACTAATATATGATGTATTAGTTGTGCATTCAAATCACCTTGGGGGCTTTTTAAACATCAGACCCAAGAGTTCCTGGGGTCCATGCCCAGAGATTATAATTCACTAGATCTGGGGTGGGGCTGGGCATCTCTGTTTTTTTTTCTTTTCTTTTCTTTTTATTTTCTT
Organism: Pan troglodytes; assembly: GCF_028858775.2. Taxonomy (NCBI): domain Eukaryota; kingdom Metazoa; phylum Chordata; class Mammalia; order Primates; family Hominidae; genus Pan; species Pan troglodytes. The sequence continues at coordinate 60,625,388 of NC_072414.2, forward strand.
TGAGATAGAGTCTCGCTCTGTCACCCAGGCTGGAGTGCAATGGCATGATCTCGGCTCACTGCAACCTCCATCTCCTGATTCTCCTACCTCAGCCTCCTGAGTAGCTGGGATTACAGGTGCCTGCCACCACGCCCAGCAAATTTTTGTATTTTCAGTAAAGATAGGGTTTTGCCATGTTGGCCAGGCTGGTCTCGAACTCCTGACCTCATGATACACCCACCTTGGCCTCCCAAAGTGCTGAGATTACGGGCATGAGCCACTGCACCCAGCCATGTCTCTGTTTTTAACTCCAGTGCTAGTGGTCGAAGACCACTCCTGCCCAGAGTCAAGGACACTGCAGGACAAGTGACTGTATGCCCAGGGTCCCTTCCTCTGCACCACACTCGGCTGTTCCTGAGCCTCCTTGCAATGGGTGGTCCGAGCATGCCGCTGTATGCTGAAGGGACCCAGTCTTCTCAGGTGCCACGCAGGGTTTAGGAATCTCTAAACTTGAAGCTTTTCCACAGTTTATTTTATGCAACTTTCTGTATCTAGGATGGGGACAAACGTGTCTTGAGCTAATTTTTTTTTAACTCAGGTTCTTCGAGGTATAATTTACATGCATTAAAAAAACATCTTTTTTAGTGTCCACTTCTATGCCTTTCACAAATGCAAACAATCGTGTAACCACCATCACTATCATGATACAGAACATCTCCACTGCCTCCTGAAATTCCCTCCTGCCCCTTTGTGGTCAGGCCCTCCTCCCACCCCCAGGCCTTGCCAGCATTCATCCGTGTTCCATCTGTAGAAGTTGTTTTTTTCTAGAATATTATATCAATGGAATCATTGGGTATGCAGCCTTTGAGCCTGCTTGTGCACTCCACTTACAGGTTTTTTTCTTTTTTGTTGTTTCGTGTTTTGGGTTTTTTTGAGACAGGGTCTCGCTTTGTCGCCCAGGCTAGAGTACAGTGGTATGAACACGGCTCACTGCAGCTTCCAACTCCTGGGCTCAAGCAATCCTCCCACCTCAGCACCCCAAGTAGCTAGGACTACAGGTGCACACCACCACACCCAGCTAACTTTTGTATTTTTGTAGAGACAGGGTTTCACCATGTTGCCCAGGCTGGTCTCAAACTCCTGAGCTCAAGCAATCTGCCCCCCTTGGCCTCCCAAAGTGCTGGGATTACAGGCATGAGCCACCACACCCGGCCCAGCTTTACTGTATTTGAGAGTCATCCGCGGTGTTGTGGGTATCAGTAGTTTGCTCCTTTTATTGCTGAGTTTGTGTTCCATCCTGTGGATGTGCCACAGCTTTTCTTCCTGGGGTAATTTAATTGTTTCTAGCTTTCATCCAGAAATGCTGTCTAGCAAGAAATGCAATTTGTTTGATTCATATGTAAATCTTTCTGCACGGGCTGCTTCAAAAGTCAAAAAGACTCACTCTTCAGCAATTTTTAAAAAATGTTCCTACTGCATGCTGCTGTGAGGGCACACAGTTCCAGTGCTTACAGGGCTCAGATGAGAACCATAACGCAGGAGGGGGCTTGAGTGTAATTGGAGCATCCCCCTCCCCTCCTGAAGGGGCTACAGTGGGAATGTGGGTGCATAGTAGTTTCTGATTTTTGATTTTTGAAAAATCAAAGAAGTCTAGGTTTTTCTTAAAGATCCTGACTTTTAAAAAATGTTGGCAACTAATTTAGAACATGCTTAATTACCGTGCTGGCTGCTAGCTGCTGGCTTGATTGAGTCCTGTCTCACGTCCTGTGGCTTATGTGGTCCTGAGTGCTAGAGATTCAGACAGGTGTTCTCCCCTGGGCCCTTTGAGGACAAGTGATGTGAACAGAAGGGAGAAGCCAGGGGCTTGGCTGACACAGATGCGGGACTCCCAGCCTTTGAGTGAGGGGAGGAGGAAGCAAGAGACTCAGAGTCTTCCCGGGAATCACTGCTTCTAGAGCAGTGGCTTTTCATTCTCACTGTGGGGAGCTCAAGAATACAGAGGCTCAGGCCCCATCATCAAGTCCATTTCGTTGGCTGGGGAGAGACCCAGGTGTCAGTACTTATGAGAAAACGTCTCCACAGGTGAAGTTAAGCAGCAAGGGCTGAGAACCGCTGCTCCAGAGAGGCCAAGAGGTCTGGTCAGAGGCTGGGGCCCCAGCCCCCAGGCACCTCTCTCTGTCAGTTTCCCTGGAGAAGTCATGAGTTTGAAGAGTAGGCAGAGGCCAGGTGTCATCACTGAGTCACTCATCAATGGCCAATGAGAGTGCAAAGGGTAGCTCTGAGCACAGGATGTGTAGCAAGACTCCTGGGTTCAGCTCCCAGTCCCACCACTGCCAAGTGGGGATCCTTAGCAAGGTACTTACCTTTTTTCTGCCTCTGTTTCTATGCCTGCAAAATGGGCACAATAATGTCAGATTCATGAGGATAATGAGGACTAAATTAGTTAATTCCTATAAGCTGCTTCTAAACGTATTACTTATAAAATTTCATTTTTACTTGTTTATTTGTTTTACTTTATGTCTGTGTATTCATTATTGTATGATTTTGTGCTGGTCTCGTATGAGGGATTCAGAAATGACTAAGACATCATCCCAACCATCAGGGAGTTTGGAGTTAGACCCGAACACAGGAAAAGCAATGCACCAGGGCAGGGCAACTTGCCCTCAGTGCCTGAGAGTGGTTTATGGACCTTCAAGTGCAGGTGGGTCCCCAGGAAGAAAGAGTGTGTTGGTGGGGGGTGGTCAGGGAAGGTGTGTGTTGGGAGAGAGATGAGTAAAATTCCAGGATGCAGAGAGAAGAGGGCGGGCATCTCTTTGGACTCTCTTGGGGTTGGGGAGGTGGAGGTAACCACATGCCTGGGACAATAAGGAGAGCCTGGCTATAGCATAAGGAGCTTGTGGGAGAGGAGACTCTGCATCACGGTTGGGTGAGAGGCACTGTGACAAATGTGGTCTTCATCTGCAGGATGGGACGGGGAGATGTAAGCCCGAAATGGCTTCTGCCCTGACCCTCTATGATTGTATTAGGTGACTCAGTTATTTGCTGAGCTGAATCTTGCAGGGGTAGCCTCATCTCCCTCTGTCTGCTTACTCCTGCCATAGACCCTCAGGCTTACGGGTACAGCCCCCTTCCTGCCCCGCACACCCTGGTGTATCCTCATCTCCACGCCTCCCTGTATCATAGCTAACATAACTTACTGAGCTTCTGGTGTAGAAGTTCGATGAGGCTCTGTGCTGAGGGAGTTTACTCACTCTTACTTCTGTACCTGAAATCTTCCCTCCCTGCCCCCAAACTGGAAACACAGCCTTCCATAAAGAGACCTCCTCCAACCCCACCACCACCCAAACCAGCAACATCAGTGCTGGAGAGAAGAAGAAAAGGGGAAGGGCCAGCATAATTTGGGTGGGGCTTTGCATATATTAGTAATAACAATGATAAATATTCAACAATAATGGCACATTACCATAATGACCAGATCTCCAGTGCCTTCTACGTGCCAAGCACTTTGCAGGCATGACCTCATTTAATTCTCACAGTAGTCACAGAGAAACCCCATAGCCCAGTTAAGCACACACCCTATGGAGTGGAAGGCCTGGGTTTGAATCCTTTCTCTGTCCCTTCTTGCCTGGGTGACCTTGAGCAAGTTACTGAATGCCTGTGCCTTAGTTTCATCCCCTGTGATATGGGGAAGATAATAGCGCCTGCCTCACTGGGTTGCGATGAAGACTAAGGAAGGCAATATTTGCAAAGTGCTTTGAATAGTACCTGACAATGTAGCAAGTACAACACTAAGTGTGAAATACATTAAAATATGTAACATATCTCTTTATCCATTTTGTAACAAGGGAATAGAAACAGGTGAGTCAAGGGACTTTACAATAGCTACATGTATTAAGCCCATGGTATGAGCAAAGTAATGTTACAGTCACTGTACATGTATTTTCTTTTAATCCCCATATCAGCTCCATGAGGAGGCACCATTATTATCACCACCGTTGATGGACAAACGGGGCCCCAAAAGGTAGATCCACTTGCTTGTGACAGAGCAATAGAGAAAGGCCTTTTTCCAGGGCTTATCCTGCCTCCCCCGGAGTCTACATGGACTCACCCAGCCTCTCCATTCATTCCCTGAGGCTAAGCATTGCTGGGTACAAGAGGCTTTCTGCTGAGAGGGATGCCCTCAGTTTCCCACGTGATGTGGAAGATAAGGCAAGCTGGGGAAAGGGCAGGATGAGAATGTGGGAGGGAGGGACCACTGGGTCTCCTGGGACACATGTGCCATTTGCCTCCAGATGGGGCAGGGAGAAATGAATTGTAATTGGACAGCAGAGATGCTGTAACTTTATTTGGAGTTAGCAGAGGAGAGCCAGGAAGGTGAGACCAGCAAGGTCTGCTGGGGGAGCCATGGGATCATGCTGGGGAGTGCTGAATGTATCTTGCAGTTTTGCAAAGTTGTTGCCCCCTCAGTGGGGCTGCTCCACATTGGAAATTCTGGAGTAGTTCTGAATGAGTCAATGTCTGAGAAAAGCATTTAGATCAGAAGTTCAGGAGAATAATTGGAAAGGCTCCATTGCAGGTCTGCTGTGTGTGGTTGTCAGAGTTGTGCCCTGCACAAAAGCACCTGGCAGGGGGTAAGTGGGGGCTGAAATCCAGTCCACATTCCACTCACTGAGCCTGGAGCTGATTCTGTTGGAGGAAGAGGCGCCTTTCTCTATTCTCACAAAAGTGCCCTGTGGACTGGAGTGGTCCTGACGCAGTGGAAGAGGTGAGGAGAGGGACTTTATCCCCAGAGGCAGATTTACAGAGGCCAGACTATGCCAGTGGTTTGGTACTCAGGCAACCAAAGCTTTGACTTTCACAGAAACCAGGAGGGCCCAAACAAAGAGCCCAGATTCTGGGGATGAAACGATATGCAGGGAAAGGCTATGCACTGAGCAGCTCCCAGGCCTTCTGAATGTCCTTGTGAAATGGTCAGGGGACCAGCAGGAGGGTCAGTGACACGAGCAGCCTCAGTAGGGGTCAGATCAGGAGGACTTGGATGAGGCTGAGGCAGAAGCTAATTGAGAACCCTGACCTCATGACTGGGACCCAACTCGCTGTGGAGTCAGGAGCTTGGGCTCTTAAACCAGCGTGTGTGTGTGTGTGTGTGTGTGTGTGTGTGTGTGTGTGTGTGTGTGTGTGTTGTGTGCATACACACGCACTATGTCTAAGTGGACACCTTGAAGGAAAAGCACCCCAGTAGAAAGAGTCCTTTAAAAACCAGGAATCCAAAAGGATAGGTAATGCCCCTGCCAGAGGCACCCTGCCCTGGAGGAGTTGCCTGATGCCATGTTCTGTCACCCAGCATTGCCATTTTGTTGGAAGGGAAAAGGGAGGGTGCTGGTGTTTGCTCAGTGCCCACCAGGCACCGTGCCAGATGTTCTGCATCCATTACCTCGTTTTCCTCTCCACCCCTTTTCCTCGTGGTTTCTGTAGCAGTGACAGCATTCAGTGGAATAAAGAAAGAAAAAGAGGGAAAACATCTCCTTTCAAGGCTCAGCAGTGTTGCTGGACCCAGGGGATGCTGTGTGGGGTGGTCGTGTGCAACGGGCAGTATGAACTTGATTATCGCTCCCTCGACCCAAGTGGTCATTGTTATCATCCCCTGAGCTATGCAACTTTTCCGGCAACTGCATGGCAGGCACAGGCAGCTGCATCAGCACACCCCAAGGAACTGTGCTGAGGGATGAGAGAAAACCTCGAAATGAAATGGTTTTCTTTGTTCCTGGCAGGGGCAGGCCTGCTAGGCTTGGGTGGGGCTCTGTGGTCTCTGGGCCTCCTTAAAATAGCAAAGTTCTTTGCTGTGGGGTCAGAGAGACCTCATGGGGACAGGTCACAGGCAGTGTTCAAGACTCAGAGGTCTACTACCCTGTTCCTTTTTTTCTTTATTTCCGTCAGTTGGAATGCTTTAGGCTGCGAGTAACAAAGAAAGCCAACCAAGACTGACTCAAGCTATAGGATTTTCATGGTTTTTCAAACAAGAGTTGCGGGGGAAGGTGGTCCTAGGTTTGGTCGGTGGCTCCACAGTGCCATCAAGGACCCAGGCCTCTTCTGTCCTTGTGGTCTGTCTTCTCATCATTTTGGCCTTTTGGTTGTAGGCTTGTTACCTCTTGGCCACAAAATGGGTGCCAGAGCGCCAGGATTTACATCCTCAAATGCAAGCAAAGGCAGGAAGCCGTGTGTGTGCCAGTATGCCAAGAAAGAACTTTTCTTATGTCTCTCTCCTCTTACTGAGACAAAAATCCTTCTCAGAAGCCCCCTAGTGGACTTCGTCCTAGGTCTCACTGGCCAGAACTTGGTCTTGGACCCTCTCCCAAGGGTGAGGGGTGTTCCTGTGGTGGTGCAGGGCGGTTGGGGGTGGGGGGTGCTGGGAATGGCAGGTACGAGTCCAGTCAGCAGATCTGCCTGCCTCCCTTCTCCAGGAGCTTGTCTCAGTGCTCCCAGGGAACACCTGGATGGCCGGGTTATGCAGTGGTGCTTGACTCCCCATGTCCCCCAAAGGCCAGCCACTTGCCTGTCAGTGGGTTATGGATGGTCTCCATGTATAGGGCATTGTGAGGAAGACCAAGAGGGTGGAGACTGTCCTGAGAAGGAGGCAGTGTTGCCCCCATTTTTATAGATGAGAACTCGAGCTCCAAAAAGTTTATGAACTTGTCTAGGGCTTGTTATATATTTTGTAACATTTTACAGATGAGAACACAAGCTCCAAAAAGTTAATGAACTTGTCCAGTAGATACCTAGTAAGTGGTGGCGCTAGGATTTAAACCTGTGTCTGTCTGTGAAGCCATCCTCTGTTTGGCCCACTTTGGAACAGTGTCCTCTCTCCTTCCAGAATCTCAGCCAGGAAGTCGGCAACCTTTAGACTTCCTGTGCATTCCAGCTCTCAGAGCTGACACCAGGGCCCAGCTTACAGCCTCCGGGAGAAGTTAATCTCAACACATGTAAAGAGAACCAACCAACCCTGAAGTACACACCAGGTGCCAGGGGGCAGGGTGGCAGCCAGGAAATGCTGCAGGTGTTCAGGGGAGGGTAGGTCCCTGGGGATGGGATGGTCAGAGACCCCGTGGGGCCAATTCGTTTACCTCTTGACATCAGCAGCTACACCAGAGAAGGTGCTGACACCTGCACAAAGACAGCCCCTCCTGAGCTGCCAGGAGGAGATGCTCCTGGCAGTCAGTGTAAATAGGCTGCTGGAATGGCCCCGGATGGCCACCAGGGAGGGCCACATGCCATCCCTCAGCATCGCTGGAGCGGGCTCTCTCTTGGTTGCTAGCAACAGATTCTGTTGACCTTTAGTAATGAGGGAGGCAGGGCTAGAGGGTGACTAGCAGCCAGGCCTCCCAGGCTCCCAGGCCTCTCAGATGCCTGGAATTTCGGAGCTAGAAGGTACTCAGATTCCCGTTATCTTGACTGCTGCAGCAGGGTCTCTGGGATGGTGATGTGAGTGCCTCCTGCACCCGTGGCCCCCATGTGGCATAACTCCTTGGGCGCTATTCATCCACACGGCCCATCTGTGCAGGGTACAGCCTTCATGGTCTTAGCTGGCAGCCCTGACAACTTGGATGTGCAAAGAAGATACAAGTTTGTTTCCTCTGAAGCTTGTCTGGTGTCATCCAGGAGCCCCACCTGGTAGGTAGCAGTGATAAAACGCATTCAGCTCGGTCCAGTAGAGTTGTGATGGAGTCAGCCAGACAGGACTCTTGATTTGCTAACACGGAGAGACAGAAGTTGAGAAACGTCCTCTCTCAACAATTCTGGCTCTTAAGATATTTTGTGGCTGCAGAATCCTATCTTGGATGTTGGAATGTGAATTTTTTTGAGTCCTGCTTTAACAGTCCGAACTCTCCCTGGATAATGGATGTCATTTGTTTATTTTTTAATTTTTGTGTTTTTTTGGAGACAGAGTCTTGCTCTGTCATCCAGGCTGGAGTGCAGTGGTGCTATCTTGGCTCACTGCATCCTCCACCTCCCTGGTTTAAGTGATTCTCGTACCTCAGCCTCCTGAGTAGCTGGGACTATAGGTGCACGCTAGCACGCTTGGCTAATTTTTTGTATTTTTAGTAGAGATGGGGTTTTGCCACGTTGGTCAGGCTGGTCTCAAACTCCTGACCTCAAGTGATCTGCCCGCTTTGGTCCCCCAAAGTGCTGGGATTACAGGCGTGAGCCACCACGCCCGGCCAATAAATGGATGTGAGTTAGGGGAGAGCAGGAAGGTTACACCTAGTAAATGCAGAACAGTGCACTAACATTATTTTTAAAATTACAGTGATCCCCTTTACATTCCTCTCTGACCTCTTCTCCATCTCTCTTCCCTCCGCTTATGGCTTCTGCCTCTGCCACCAACTAGTGGTGCAATGTAGCCCACATTTAAACCCTTCAAGAGGAGGAGCTGGTTGGTTTAGCTGTCACCATTGAGTGTGGGTCACTTCTATGGAGCAGAGCTGTGTGCTGGACAGTCATGCAGAATGCTACACGACCACCTAGAATGAGGCGGCCTCCCTTGTGAATTGGTGGAACAGAGGGCATTGTAGGGGAACTGTTGGCCACAGATCCCAACAAGACTCCTCTTTCCTTGCTGGGTCCTAAATTAACTACTGGATTCTTTTTACAAGGCAGGGAGTGAGAGGTGGAGAACATCATGAGACAGTTATCACGGATGTTTTCAAACAAAAACCCATTGATTTCCTCAGTACCATTAAGTTTAATTTAAAAAAAGTTTCTGCTCTAGTTTCTAGACCCTCAGCTGGTGAGGCCCCTTGAATTGTTTCCAAAGTCCAAGAGGAAATGGTTACTCCAACACACACACACACACACACACACACACACACACACTCCTTGGGGACAGCACAGGGTGGACAGTGCAAAGAATTTATCTCCAAGTAAGCTCTGTGCATGAGGCCTGGTATCTATTTCTTTATGGGCAAGTTGATTTACTACCCTTTTTTATACCCAAAATGATTAGCAGCAATATAAAGAACTTCAACTTCTCCTTTCTCATTTGGGGCACTGAGAGATGGGCTTCCTTTTACTCTAACAGAGATACTACAACGGAGCCAGCAGATCGTCCTTCTCTTCCATGCCATCCCCTGGGTGTAATGTAGATAGATTATCTCTTGGGAAGGGGAAGGCCCATCACCAGTTACCACATTCCCCTGGGGACAGTTTATCAGTCCATCTTTTTTTGCATTGCCAGGTGACAGGGAGCAACGTCTTGGTCTGTGGGCCAGGGGCCAGGCCAGGCACTCTGAACACGGGATCCCGGTTATCCTGAGAGTTGATCAGGGCATGTCACAGGCAGGGAGCCTCAGCAGTGGCAGCTATGCCTGGCATCTCCCCAGCTCAGCCTTTGGCCTTGACTATGAAACAGCCTTTTAAAAAAGTTGCTCAGCCTCACCTACCAAGAAGCCAGAGGCCATGAAGGAGGGTGTGAGAAGTAGGACCTGCTGTGGACAGAGAATAGGGCTGAAAACCAGAAGTCCTGGGTTTAACTCCACCAGCCCTTATTGAGCACTTGGTGTTTGCACGATCTTGTGCATGACAGTCTAGAAATGCAGAAGAAAGCCCTCGAGGGATGCATTAGGCCCAGCTCTTTTACTCACTTGCTGGCTGGCAGGGTGGTTGTCAGGGGCAAACCCAAAGCACTTTGGGTGCAGATTGATTGATAAAATAATCTTTGTTGAGCAGTCACGGTTAGCAAAGCATGTTCACACACAGTAGTATTTCACTGGATCCTCATAACTATCCTAGGAAAAATATGAATTATATCCATTTTTCTGATGGAGGAACTGGGAGGTAAACGGACAGATGCAAAGTCACAGAGCTGAAGCTTCAGAGGGCCTAGTGCTCCTTGCAGTGCCACTTAGGGACCAAAGTCTGGTTCCGGGACCAATAGCTTCAGCATCACCTGGCAACGTGTTAGGGATGCAGATTCTCGGGCCCCACCCTAGACTTCCTGAATCAGAAACTGTGGGCCTCAGCAATCTGTGTTTTCACAAGCCCACCGGGTAATTGTGATGCACCTGCAAGTTTGAGAAGCACTGAGCTGGAGAGTGATACCCAACTGAATCATCTACGTGAACCACCTGGACCACCACCGTGTTCAACCATAGATTCTGATTTGAGTCAAGGGTGGGGCCTGGGATTCTCCATTTCTAACCAGCTCCCAGGTAATGCCAGTGCTATTGGTCCACAGGCAGTCCATTGAACAGCAAAGATCCCAAACAGGAAGCACCTGGTGGGCTTGGTTAAAATGCACATTTCCTAGCTCATTCCCACAGTGTGTGATTCTGCAGGCTGGAAGTGGGGCCCGGGAGCCTGCATTTCCACAAACACTTCAGGTGATTCTGAGGCAGATGACCTGGGGCTCACACTCCAAGGATCTGTTCCCCAGAGCTCGAGCTTGCAGACCATCCACCCTGGCCTCATTTTCAAAGGTTTTCCACTTTCACTCCTCTCCCCACTGGTCTTGAACCACCCATTTGATCCCCTGCCAGACTTTGGGCTAAGGGGGTGCAAGTTGGAGGCCATCTCTGAGCCAGCAGGGCCCTCAGTTCCTCAAAATAGGTCAGGAGTCTGGCACAGACCAGCCTCAGTGGCTGCAAATAGAAACCATCTGTTGGGCCTGTGTTTTGAGCTCCACCGCCCCTCTCTGCCTGGCCAGAGAAACACAGAACTCAGAACCCCAGTGGAGCATGAATGCTTCCCTGAGTGGGTGCTATTCTGCCACCGCCTGCCCAGACAGACTCCCATGGGATCTGCCTGCAGGGGAGGGGTGGCAGCACCAGATTCTACCACCCCCAGGGCAGGAAGCTTGCAGTGTGGACCAGTCATCCAGAGACAAGTCACTCCTCCTCTCTGGGTCTATGAAATGAGAGGCTGGATTTAGTGGACCTGTGAGTCCTTTTCTGCTCTGGCAGGATACGGTTCCTTGAAAGCCTTTTTGTGTCAGGACCACATGGAGGAAAAGTTGGGCCCAGAGGAGGCAGACATTTCCTTTTCCTGGCTCTCTGTGCAGAGTGAATATTGTGGGATCTGGTCCTGCAAATAGGGGGATGGACAAGGTTTGTGATCTGGAGCTCCAACGGGACTCTTGTAGGCCTTGAGGCAAAGAGTTGGGTTGCTCTTCCTTGTCCCTGCCCTCCTATTCCTTCCCTCACTCGTATATTTATCAAGATGATGTTAAGCCCAGTGGTAAGCCTGGAAAAATAAGGAGGAATGAGGTGCAGTCCCTGCCCTCAACAGCAGCCAGGATAATTGAGGAGCAGACAAGTGAAGGAGAGACCTCGGTGACAGCTCTGAATCAGATCCCAGCTCCTCCACTTCAGTGACCTGGACAAACCCAGACGCATCTGGAAATGGGAATAATAATTGTACCTATTTCTCAGGGTTATCTTAAGGACTGCAGGATATAATGAATGTAGAATGCTTAGCTCATCGTAAGCACTAAACACACGTTGGCTGTTGTTGTTAGCGTGATGAGCCAGGAGCAAGGGGAGCACAGCATGGAATCTGGGGGCCTCAGAAGACTTCCCAGTGACCATCCTGGGGGAGGTAGGAAGCTGTCTTGAAGAGAATGAGGCAGAGGAGGCTACAGGCTTCTCCTTACATGTCCGGCCTTGTTCACCAGAGCAGGAAAGGCTGCAGGGATTCAGGGCAGAGGCCTGGTATAGAATAGACCGTGTCTCTGGCTGGGCTTGCATTGGGTGGTGGATGCATGCTGCGTATCCTCCCCTCTAGAGACTGTTGAGAAGGCGCCATCCCAGCCCTGCCTGTTCCCACTTGGCTTAGATCCACTCCCTGATAGCATGAGGGAGGCAGGACAGAGCTGAGTGGCGAGGAGGAATTCCAATTTCCTGGGTGAGAAGAATGAGGGGCTTGCCCAAGGGGCCCTGTGAGTTGGTAGGAGAACTGTCCTGGAACCCAAGAATTCCATGTTTGTCAGAGATGCAGAGAAAGACAGTGGAGTGACTCCAAATCACGGCCTTCCTAAGTCCCTGTACACCCCACCCAGGAACTTCCAGGTGTGGAGGTTTGGATTGATTCTTTTCTTCCAGGATTTAGGACTTTTAGTAGCTAATTGATGACTTTTAGGAGCTAATTGATGTCTTTTCTCCCAGTGCTGTCCAATGCAACACACTGCAGTGATGGAAATGCTCTGTAATGTCTGCTGTCCCATATGGTAGCCACTAGCCACATGTGCCTATTGAGCACTTGATATGTGGTTAGTCTAACTGAGGAGGAGTTTTCAATTTAATTTTAATTAATCTGAATTTAAGCAGCTGCATGTGGCTAGTAGCTACCATACAGGACAGTGCAGTTTTAGCCTACTCTAAGGTGCACAGGCAAGAGCAGATACTCCCAAATGTTGGTTCCACAGATACATGCCTTCACGACACACTCCTCACATGATTCTGATGCATAACCAAGTTTGGAAATGGTCAGGGCAGGGGTCTGAGAGACGCTATGCTGAGAGAAATGGCACAGTTCATGCACCTCCCATTGTCTGTTTGGCTTTCTCATTTTACAAAGGAGGACACTGAAGCCTGGAGTCCACTGGGAATTACTGCCCAGGCTGGCGAGCCCCTCGGGACTGTAGGCTGGTTCCCTCTGCTCCTCCAGTATGGAAACATGTGCTGTGTTCCTCCTGTGTGTCCAGCTTTCCCGGGTGGAGGGGGAACAGATGATCAGCTCTCGCTCACGACCCAGAATGCTTTGGATGAGATGGAGCAGTTGATAACGGTGTCTTTCCTTCATGACAGTGCCATACTATTTTCTCTTGTGTTCTCATGTTCCATCATCATACAGATTCCAGGACCCAGGTCAGTTGATACCCACATATCACAGAAGAGGACACTGAGCCTGGAGAAGGAAGGCGGCTTGTCCCAGGTCACATAGCTAGAGACCAAACTAGATGGAAAGCGCCAGTCTTTCTCCGACAGCACATGACCCAGGAGTGGCTCTGCCACATATCCTGATGGGCTGCCCCATGGGAGCTACCAGGGCAGATCTGAGAGTTCTCCTGGGCTCCCCACATTACACAGCTCTTTCCCAGGGGGCTTCCTCCCAGCCCTTTGATGTGAATGTAGCCACATTGCCCCCTCACCTGAGTCAGAAACTAAAAAAACTGCTCTCTTACATTTTTGTGTTCCACTTAAAAACCAAATTTTGCTCATGTCATCATCTAGAAAATGCACCCGCTGGCCACAATAAATCATTTTTGAGATCCGAGGACAGGATACAATTTGCTTCCATGTGGAGTGTACATAGTGATTATCTCAGAGGGGAGAAAAAGCCATCCTACATTTCTTGAGAGGCTATAAGGGCCATTCAGCTGCAAAATGAATACTTTTTCCTTCCGGGCCCTCCCCATCTGGGAGGGAGACCAGGATGGCCCTGGGCCCAGGGAGAGGCTGCCAGGGAGCAGGCCCAGCAGCTGTGCACATCTGGAATCCAGAACCTCTCCCTCCCTCCTCCTGACCCTCAGCCCAGCCCAGCCCGCCCTGTCCTCCTCCTCCTGGCAAAGCCTGACCTCCCCAAGTAAACATTTGATTATTTGAAGTCAGAGACTCCCTCACAGGAGAAGGAGAGAGGGTAGAGCTAGTGTTGAGCAAGCACCCATCCTGGGCCAGACACTTTGCCAAGCAATTTGTGTTTGGTCACTTCATCGTATCCAGTGAGCTGGATGACATTATTCTCATTTTACAGTTAAGGAAACTGATATTCAGACAGGTTGAGTAGGTAGTCCAAAGTCGTACAACTAACAAGTAGCAGAGCCAAGATAGAAACCACTGGATTCTTTCTGACTCCTAAAACTCTTCCTGCTACAGTTTCTTTACACTTTTGTGTAGGGCCCTGTATTTATGGAGCTACTGGGGAGGGGTAAGAGTTGAGGTGGAGAGGCTGAAGGAGGAGAAGACGTGTATTGTATTGGAAAGAGCAGTAGACTAAGAGTCAGAAGTTCTTGGCTGAAGTCTTGGCTACACCATTTTGATTGCTTGTGACTTTGGACAAGTCTCTTTTAACTCCTCCATGAGCCACACAGACACTCTATGTTGTAAATGGGATTGTAGCACCTGCCTAGTTCTGCCCGCTGGACAGCAGTGGGGCTGACAGAGGTGATGTCTGGAGAGGATCATGACTGCGGGTGGGCTTTTCAGGGTGGTTCTGCAGGCACTGGCCCCTTGCTGATTCTGTGCTGTCAACAGCAAGGGACTCACTAGGCCTCAGCCTGACAGCAGTACTGGGTTCAGAGGTGTTGGTATTCTGGTGATGAGGAGCCTAATGGAGTCAGGGCTGCATGACCAGAAGGAAGAACATGGTAGAGGAAGGGCTCATGAGGGAGGGTAAGGACCAGACCCTCATCCTGTGGTCAGGGCAGCACATCAGCCTGAAAATAAAATGCAAAACCTCAGCAGGCTGAAGTCACAGCCTTGGGGTGAGGTTCCTGAAGGAGGCACCTCCTTATGCTTGACCTTGGCTCTTGCCCCCCTACCATACTGAGAGATGATTCAGCCAGAGTCACTATGAGGCTCAGCTATAAGGGAGCCCTGAACCCAGCATGGAGTGGGGCGGGGCTGTGCAGGGGCCAGAAGGAGTTGGATGATCTGGTAACTTACAAACCACTAACTGGAGAAAGAAAACATGCATATCTAAAGCTTGAAATAAGTGCCAAAAGCATTAATCAGCTCTGTGGGACACCCTAAAAGGAGGCGGCTATTGCCATGTAAGAGCTGTTGTCATTCAGGGTCACAGCAACCCAACTGGGGTAGGGGAATATAAAAGAGGAAGGCCCCCAGCCAGGGTGGCAGAACCAAGGTGGTAGACCCCAAAACTCCTCTCTGTTCCAACATGATGTCTTTAATAAAGTAGAGGAACTCTATTATCTCAGGGCTGGAAGGCGATCTAATTCCATTCACTGTTCCACATCGTCCTTAATCGGAGGTCATCCACCTAAATCTTGAACCCCCCCAGGGATGGGAAGCTCACTACCTATCAAGGTAGCTTCTCTTTCCAAGTTAGGCAGCTCTAACCATTAAGAAAGTCCTTTCTTTTACAGAGTTCAAAACCAATCTTGAAAACCAATCTCAAAACCAATATGTCCCAGTCTTGCGCCTTGTGCTCATTGGTCCTAAAAGATTCAAAGAGAGTGTGTTCTGCTCTCACTAGAATCAGTCAGGGGGAATCTACCAGGATCTGGGCAGGGCTTTAAGGGTAAAGGCAAAGGGCCAGATTTTCAGGTCACCTCTTGGCCGCCCGCACCGATTTCCCTTTGAGGTCTGGGCACCTCCCCCGGTTACAGCCTCGGCAAGGCCTCCTCTCTCTGGCAGAGTAGGGAGGAGTCTTTTCTGTTCCCTGCCTGCACACCCATGCATCTGACCTCACAGTGAGGTCAGCTCCTTAGTAATGCAGGTCCTTCTGCAGACACCCAGCTTTGGCCCACAGTGTGTACTCGTGCCTGGCCTGGCCTTCCAGTCTCTGTCCATCACCTTCCAGAACAAACCCTTGGCACTGGTCAGGTGGCCTCCTCACTGCCAACAGCCAGACCAGATGTGTGCTCACACATTCCCCCTGCCCTCTCCTGTCCTTTCGCATGCTTTACCAAAGCCAAGTAACTGATAATGGAGACATAGTAACCTGAATCAAATCAAGGCCTTAGACCTAACTCTTAAAGTTTACAAGGGATACAGGAACAACTTTGGCATTGCCCTGAAGCATCATGAGACAAATCATTGGAATGTTTTATAAGATGACTGACAACTGACCTGGTATCTTCCAAAAGGCAATGCTATTTAAAAAAAAAAAAAAAAGGTGGTAGGAGTATTCTAGGTTAAAGAAGGCAAAAGAGAGATCACAACCAAATGCAACACATGAACCTAGGTTTCACTGAATCCTAGGTCAGAAACTAAAATAGCTGTAAAAGGCATCGGGGGGAAATTTAAACACGGGCTGGGCATTACACGGTACTGAGGAATGGTCAGTTTTCTCAGACGCAATGACGGTGATGTGCTAAGGAAATTGCCGTCCTTTGTAGGAAATGCATGCTGAAGTAATGAGGAGGCAGGAGTCATGATTTTTGCAAGTTCTTTTCCTGTAATTCCACAGAAGTAGAAAGAAAGAGAAGGGCTGGGGTAGAGGAGGAGGAGCAACTGGTGCTTGGAGCAGCAAAGTGTCTTTCCCAAGGTCAGTAGGAGTCTGAATGGGGAGCGGAGCCAGGACTGCAGACTCCCAGCTCAGGGTTCTGTGTGAAGACTTACGCATAGGTTCACGTGGAGTGGAGCTCCACGCCCAGGGATGTGGAGCCATTGATCAACAGCAGCCCCTGACCTCCCTTCCCCTGGCCCTTTCAAAGGCCCAGGAGAGAGAATCTCCATGGAGATCCAGTCCCAGCCTACCAGCCACTGTGGAGAGGCCAGCCCAGGCTTGCTGAGAGACAGACACTCTCCATTCTTTCCAGGAAGCAGGCCTGCCTCATTCTAGGGCCTGCCCAGGCCCATCCCCGGGGAACACGCTGAGTGGGAGAACATGCCTGCTCACCCCGAGCCTGAGCGCTGTGGTCTCCCAGGATGCAGCATCCAGCTCAGAAGTGCTAGCTGGGCTGTGGGGGCAACAGGAGATGGGTAAGGAGTCACTCAAGAGACCACAAGTGTGCCCACCAGAGCCTTCACCACAGATGCCTCCTTCCTGTGTCTACACCCTGAGGACTGGGGAGCTGGGGATTTGGGGGAGAGAGGAAAGAAGGGCAGAGAGTGGGAGGAAGCAGAAGGAGCACGGAAAAGGAGAAGGGGGAGGGTGGACGAGGAAGAGGTGACGTCAGATGGGAAAACAGGCACAGAAACTGCGGGCCGCTGAGCGCTCCACCTGGGGAACCTGGGGTAAGTGTGGACTTTGCCGGGTGGGCTCAGGAGAGCCTATCAGGTCAGCATGTCCTGTGCTGGGCATATGACAGGCAGCTTGGCATTGGCTCCTCCCAAGCCCTTGGAGGTGATGGGGATGATTAGCCACCTTTATTTTTTATTTATTTTTTTGAGGCAGGGTTCGGCACTGTCGCCCAGGTGGTAGTGCTGTGGTGCGACTCAGCTCACTGCAACCTCCACCTCCCAGGCTCAAGCCATCCTCCCACCTCAGCCTCCCAAGTAGCTGAGACTATAGGCGTGTACCACTATGCCTGGCTAACTTTCTGTGTTTTTGGTGTAGAGACAGGGTTCTGCCATGTTGCTCAGGCTAGTGTCTCCAATGCCTGGGTTCAAGCGATCTGTCTGCCTCAGCCTCCCAAGATGCTGGGATTACAAGAGTGACTCACCTCACCCGGCCTAGCCTCTTTTTTTTTTTTTTTTTTTTTTTTTTTTGAGACAGGGTCTCATTCTGTTGCCCAGGCTGGAGTGCAATGGCGCGATCTTGGCTCACTGCAACCTCTCCCATCTGGGTTCAAGCAATTCTCCTGCTTCAGCCTCCCGACTGGCTGGGATTACAGGTGCCTGCCACCATGCCTGCTATCCTCTTTAATATGGGAGTAGATGGAGGTGGCATAGAGAGGTTAAGTGATTTGCCCAAGTCACACAGCAGGGTTGGGATTTGAATCTAGGTGTGCGTGGCTTCCAGTCCGGTTCTTGTGACCCTTCCCCTTGTACCCCAGGGAGAGCCTGCGGTGACGTCTGCACTGGGAAGAGCAGAGAACTGGGCACTCAGTCTAGAAACAGGCCTTGTGCAGACCATCCCCGGTCCCCAGCCACGGGCTGTGCTGGGGTTGGAGACAGAACTTGCCATCCCTTTGGCTCCCTGAGCCTCAGGTTCTGGTGGATGCTGAACTGTGTCATCTGTCTCCCCACTAGGCTGGGCTCCCTTCATGGATGGGCTGGGCCTGCCACGAGGCCAGTTACCCAGCAGGTCTCCCCATGGCCTCCACGACTCACCTAGGCTGCCTGGGAAAAGTGCAAACTAGTCTTCAGTCTTTCAGAAGACCCTGGTATCACTTCCTGCCATCACAGAGCAGTGCCCCACCCCCAGGATGGGAGAGGCTAGGGCAAGCTCTTGACTAGGAGCCCAGGGAGAGGCGCCGGCTGTCTGCGGATTCTGAGAAGGTCACTGTGGACTGTGTAGATCAGAGTGAGTCGGGCCTTAAAGGCTGAGGGTTGGCTGCACAGAGAAGACATTCCAGGCTAGAATTGCACAGCAAGGAACAGGAGGTTGGAGTGACCAAGCTCAACACCTCCTTTCTCGTCTGTGGAAACTGTGGCATCGAGAATGTTCTGCATGGAAAAGACAGAGAAATACCTGGTGTTCTCACTTCAGATTAAACTTTTGCCAGGTCCACCAACCACCCATACTGTATTTTTCATACTGTATTTTTCTTTGAATTGATTCACTTTTTAAAACTTAGCCACATTAGCAGTAGTATCTGTGAAATCATGGATTTGGCATGCAAGTTATATTTTTTCTAAAGCAATTTAAAATAAACACATGACTGGCTAAAATTAACTTCATCTCTGTAACCATGTAAAGGACCACCTGGGACCCCACTTTGGGAATAGTTGGTGTCCTGATGAGGAGCCAGTGCTTGGGGAAGGGAGAGCCTTGCCTGCAGTCACATAGTCAGCTTGGGGAGGGGAGGGGAGAGGCTGGCCTGAGGTCACACAGCCTGGGGAGGAGAGGGGAAGGCCTTGCCTGAGGTCACACAGTCAGCCTGGGGAGGGGAAAGGGCAGTGACCCACCAGCCTCCCATCCAGTGCTCCTGCCTCTCCAGCATGACTTTATCCAGACAGTCTGGAGCAGAACTCAGCAGAGAGAGACGGCAAGTGGGACAGGGACACAGCATGGGCAAAGGCAGGGAAGTAGGGAGGAGCGGAGAGCAGGGAGACTGGCCCTGTGGGATGGAGGGCAACCTTGGGAAGTGGAGAAGAGGCCGTGGAGAGGCAGGGGTTGGGGCCCAGAGAGCTGGTGGAAGAGAATTTGCTTGAAGGTGAGGAATCTTCCCTGGGATTCTCCTTCTGGATTCTGAACTTCTTCCTTCAATAAAGAGGAGTTTGTGACTTAGCTCATGGCTTGATTTAAATCAAATGCAGGCCAGGCGGCACGGTGGCTCACACCTGTAATCCCAGCGCTTTGGGAGGCCGAGTCAGATGGATCACCTGAGGTCAGGAGTTCAAGACCAGCCTGGCCAACATGGTGAAATCTGTCTCTACTAAAAATGCAAAAATTAGCTGGGTGTGGTGGTAGGCCCCTGTAATCCCAGCTACTCAGGAGGCTGAGGTGGGAGAATCACTTGAACCTGGGAGACGGAGGTTCCAGTGAGCCGAGATCACACCATTGCACTCCAGCCTGGGTGACAGCCTCGTCTCAAAAACAAACAAACAAAAAGAAAAACCAACAACAAAAAAAACCAACTACAAAGTATATCAGTTACAACAGGCTAGGATATGCTGTAATAACAAATTAACTCCAAAATCTTAGCGGCTTATAACAAAAGTTTGTCACTCGTGCAAAGTCCGCTATGGATTCTGTAAGTGTTCCAAGACAGCAACGCCTCATGTAGTGACTCAGCAATCCAGATTGCTTTAATCATGTGCTTTGTCATCACATGAGACTCTCCAGTTGTGATGGAAAAGTACTGATTCCTGGGTTCCATCCTCAAAATATTGGATTCAGTAGGTCTAGATTGGGACCCAGTAATCAGCATTTCTTATAAATGACATAGGAAGATCAGAGACTTCCCCAACCCCAGATGACTTTGATACAGGTGATCTGTGGGCCACATGCTGAGAAACCTTGCTCCAAAGGGTAATCTGGCATAGGAGGAGTCTTGGATTTCCAGTCAGGAGACCTATGTTCACGGCCCTACTTAGCTGTGTAGCCTTGGACAAGTCACTTAACCTCTCTGTGCCTGATGATATGATGATAATATCCAGGACTCAGAGATTTCTGAGGGTGTACCTGTGGATTAGAAACACTAGAGAATCCGAGGGGATGACAGTGGATGGGGGGTTGCCTTCTTGCACGTGGAGAGACATCTCCCCACCCCACTCCTGCTGTGGGCCCTGTCCTCAATCTTGGTAAACACTGGCCTCTGCTGTCCGCATCTCCCATGCTGAACCGAGCACAGTTCCAGATACTCAGGAGGGAGTCTGTATGTGTTCTTGCTTTGCTCTATCACATGATAGGTTCCTGGGTAGTAAAAGGACCCTACAACCTTTCTAGAAAGTGGGGTGGGCATGTGTACCAAAAGCTCCTATGCCAATCTTTGTTTTTGTAAGACTTTATTAAAAGATGAAACCCACTAGAACGGGCTGGGCATATGAGTGTGCCCTGAATTCTTGGATGCTTCTTCCTTTCCATCTCTTCCTGACAGGGGACCCAGGGCCTGCTCACCTGCTGCACCTCTGAGCCGCAGCTTCCCTCCCCCAAGAGCCCAGCCGAGGCCCTTCATGGCACAGGGCCCAGCCTGACCCTTGTCTCTCCTGGCCCCTCACAGATGTCCTGGCGTCCGCAATACCGTAGCTCCAAGTTCCGGAATGTCTACGGGAAGGTGGCCAACCGGGAGCACTGCTTCGATGGGATCCCCATCACCAAGAATGTGCACGACAACCACTTCTGTGCCGTCAACACCCGCTTCCTGGCCATCGTCACCGAGAGCGCAGGGGGCGGCTCCTTCCTCGTCATCCCCCTGGAGCAGGTAGGTGGCCCCTACCTTCACTCCAGCTGCAGCTCCAGGGCAGAGAGGAGCCCTCCTTGGTCTCTCTTAGGCCTGTTGACCCTACTTCTCTCTGAGTTCCCACCTTTTACTTCCTCATCAAGCATCTAGTGGCTATGCCTTCTTTAGGGTTTTCCTGAGATTCAACAGAACAAGTGCAGGACCTGGATCCAGGAGACCTGAGATCTCTTTCCAGAGCTTGCCTAAAGGTATGCACTTGGACAAGCCACTCCCTTGGTGTACACAAGGTTCCATTCCCTGAGGGAGTGGAACACTCTGATCTCCAAGACCAAGTCTAGCTCTACCACTCTGTGTCCTGAGTGTCCTCTTGGTTTGGAGCCGGAAGGGATGAAGACCCAGCCATAGGTAGTATACATTGAGCATCTGCAAAAATTATACAATTTTTTTTTTTTTTGAGATGGAGTCTTGCTCTGTCGTCCAGGCTGAAGTTCAATGGCGCGATCTCGGCTCACTGCAACCTCTGCCTCCCAGGTTCAAGCGATTCTCCTGCCTCAGCCTCCCGAGAAGCTGGGATTGCAGGCACGTGCCACCACGCCCAGCTAATTTTTGTATTTTTAGTAGAGATGGGGTTTCACCATGTTGGTCAGGCTGGTCTCGAAATCCTGACCTCAGGTGATCTGCCCACCTTGGCCTCCCAAAGTGCTGGGATTACAGGCATGAGCCACTGCACCTGGCCCACTCATTTTTTTTTTAATTGCTCTCTACTGAGAGACTGGAAATAATTTACCTGCTTCCCCATCCCCCACCTCCTATCTAAAGATTTTCCCCTTTCTGCAGCTGCTTACGTGAATATAACAGATTAAATCTGCAAAACCTAGATCATGAAATTTTTAAGCCATAGCCATTCAGGCGGAGTCCCCAGAGGCCCGTGGGAGGTCACGCGCTTCAGGGAAAGTGCTTGCTGTCAGTCCCACTTGTTTATGGCTGAGTTCCCCCTTCCCAGCCTGACTCATCCCCACTCCCACCCTCCGCCAAATCGCTCAGGGGGAGGAAGAGGTGCATGTGGAAGGAAGCCTTGGTTCTCAAAATTCACTGTCAGCTGGTGGTGGAGGATGGATTTTTCCAGTCTCTCCTACCCACAGTGGGGGAGCACAGATTTGGAAAAGGCTTAGACCAGATCTTCCTCTCCATCAGAGGGGCAGCTGCAGGGACACTGAGGACAGAGCCTGATGCACAGAGAGGTCCAAGGAGCATGCACTTGATGGCGGGAGGTCTGGGTTCTGCCCTTGCCAGACTTGGGACCGTGTGCATGTCACTTCACCTCTCTGACCCTTATTTTCCTGTAATGGTAAAAGCAGGATCAGAAATCCTCCTCTGCCTACATCTGTCATGTTGGCCTTAAGTGAGATAATAGATGTGAAGCTCCTAGTGAACCACACAACATGTTAAGGATGTTTGGTTACTTTTTTGGGAAAGTTATCCACTATGCTGGTCAACTTGGCAAAGGCTCACAGCAGCTCTAACACATTCAGAAGGATCCTCAAATGCAGCTTCCCTTCCCTTCTGAATCAGATGGCCTCCGATCACTGTTGCCTCAGGCACGCACTCAGCTCCATCCATCCAGGCCTGCAGGTCCCCAGGAACATGTGGGCTGGTTCTTACTGAGGCTCAAACCTATCGCCGGCACCCTGCCATGCTCCACTTTAGGCTCACAAGGGTCAACAAGCAATACCTCACATCATGACAAAAATTAATTCCAGATGCATTAAAGATCTAAACATTTAAAATAAGAAAAGCTACAAGTGTATTAGAGGAAAATGGAGTGCATGTTTAAAATCATGCGATGAAGAAAGGCTTCCTAAGAAAGCCAGGGATCCCCCAAATCATAAAGGAAATGAATAGGTTAGAATAAATTTTTAAAAGATAGTTTCTGTACTACAATGAGGCACCTAAACAAAATGAAAACTCAAGCCACATACTTGACTACAATATTTGCAATATATAATAGACAAAATATTCCTGTGAAGAATATATAAAGAGTTCCAGAAAAATTAACAAGAAAAAGAACCCGACCGGGCACGGTGGCTCACGTCTGTAATCCTAGCACTTTGGGAGGCCAAGGCAGGCAGATCACCTGAGGTCGAGAGTTTGAGGCTAGCCTGACCAACATGGAGAAACTCCGTCTCTACTAAAAATACAAAATTAGCCAGGCATGGTGGCACATGCCTGTAATTCCAGCTGCTCTGGAGGCTGAGGCAGGAGAATCGCTTGAACCTGGGAGGCGGGGGTTGTGGTGAGCTGAGATTGTGCCATTGCACTCCAGCCTGGGCAACAAGATCGAAACTCCATCTCAAAAAAAAAAAAAAAAAGAAAGAAAGAAGGGACTGCGGCCAGGTGCCGTGGCTCACGCCTGTAATCCCAACACTTTGGGAGGCCAAGGCGGGAAGATCACTTAACCCCAGGAGTTTGAGACCAGTCTGGGCAACATAGTGAGGCCCTGAGACCCTGTTTCTACAAATTAAAAAAAAAGAAAAGAAAAAAATTAGCCGAGCATGGTGGCTTGCCCTGAAGTCCCAGCTACTTGGGAGGCTGAGGTGGGAGCATTGCTTGAACCCAGGAATTGGAGGCTGCAGTGAGCTATGATCACTCCCCTGCACTCTAGCCTGGGCAACGGAGAAAGATCCTGTCTCTCAAAAAAAAAAGAAAAAAAAAAAAAGAGTCTGGACATGGTGGCTCACGCCTGTAATCCCAGCACTTTGGGAGGCCGAGGTGGGTGGATCACCTGAGTTTAGGAGTTTGAAACCAGCCTGACCAATATGGTGAAACCCCGCCTCTACTAAAAATACAAAAATTAGCTGGGCATGATGGCATGCGCCTGTAGTCCCAGCTACTTGGGAGGCTGAGACAGGAGAATTGCTTGAACCCGGGAGGCGGAGGTTGCAGTGGGCGAGATTGCGCTACTGCACTCCAGCCTGGGCGACAGAACAAGATTCCAGCTTAAAAAAAAAAAAAAAAAAAAAAAAGAAAGAAAGAAACAAAAGGCCGGGTGCAGTGGCTCACGCCTGTAATCCCAGCACTTTGGGAGGCAGAGGCGGGTGGATCACAAGGTCAGGAGATCAAGACCATCCTGGCTAACATGGTGAAACCCTGTCTCTACTAAAAATACAAAAACAAAATTAGCCAGGTCTGGTGGCGGGCACCTGTAGTCTCAGCTACTTGGGAGGCTGAGGTGGGAGAACGGTGTGAACCCAGGAGGCGGAGCTTGCAGTGAGCCAAGATTGCGCCAGTGCACTCCAGCCTGGGCCACAGAGCGAGACTCCGTCTCAAAAAACAGAAAGAAAGAAAGAGAGAGAGAGAGAGAGAGAAAGGAAGAAAGGCAAAAGATACGAATAAGCAATTCACAGAAGGCAAAATATATATTTTAACTTACTAATTGGAAAAGATTTAAAAGAGTAATAATCATCAGTATTGCCAAAGGTGTGAGAGAGCAGGTGCTCAAATACACTCTTCGTAAGATGTAAATGAGGCAAGTTGGCAATTTCTACTAATATTTAAAGATGCATGTCTACTGACCTAGCAATTCCACTCTAGGAATTCATCCTACAGAAATATTCTCAAGTGTATTTAAAAAATATGTGTGCAGCATTTTTTAGTACTCGATTATTTTTACAAGCCTCAATTTTTAAATTATATTCAATAAAAATAAAGTTTCTCTGTCAAATTGCTTAAACGTTTCTAAACGCTTCCTCTCAATTTCTGTAATGGTAACAAAATGTTTTACACTGTCAGTAGCACTGGTCTAGAATATGATCACACTTTGTAAACACTTCATGGACAGCAGAAAAGAACATGTTCTTTACAGAGTATGTCTATATATAGAAATATGCTATATATATACATATCAGGTGTATTTGATATATATCTTTTTTCAACTTTATTTGTTCACGTGCTGTAATATATTTTATTTAACTTGATTAATCATGGACTTATTGTGACCACTCACACTACCAATTGATTTCTGTTGTTTTCTCTCATTTCAAGAAGTTTTCACTTTACATGAGTACTGAGTGATTGTGTAGCAATTTTATGATAGTGAAAGGTTGGAAACAACCTGCAGGTCCATCATTAAGGAAATGGGGTAAACAAATTAGGGAAGAGCCACACAAAGGGACACTATGCAGTCATTAAAATGATGCTGTAGAGCAGTCTCGTTCTCCAGCGTTCAGTCTCAGGATCACTTTCCACTCTTGATTATTGAGGATCCCAAAGAACTTTTGTTTATATGGGTTATATCTGTCAATATTTAGCATATTCAAAATAAAAATGAAGGAATTTTAAACTATGTATTTATTAACTTGCATAATGATAAGTCTATTTCATGTTCTCCTGAAAAACATATTTTTATTAAAAATAACTTTTTTTAAGACAAAAAAGTTAATGAGAAGAATGGCATCATTTTACACTTTTGCAAATCTCTTTAATATATGTCTGGCTTATTAGAAGACAGCTGGCTGGCTTTGCATATCACACATTATGCAGCCTTTGGAAAACCCCACTATACACTCAAGAGAGAGAATGAGATTGAAGTGGCAGACAATGTCTTATTATTGGGAAAATACTTTTGACCCAATGGACTGCATTAAATGGTCTCGGGGATCTCCAGAGGTCCCCAGACCATACACTGAGGACCAGTGATGCAAAGTAATATTTAACAAGAGAAAACTATTTATATGATACACTGTTACGTGAAGAAATGCAATATACGATTAATCACATTAAAAATATCTATCCCCTGTAATCCCAGCACTTTGGGAGGCCGAGGCGGGCTGATCACCCGAGGTCAGGAGTTCAAGACCAGCCTGACCAACATGGAGAAACCCCGTCTCTACTAAAAATACAAAATTAGCGGGGCATGATGGCAGGTGCCTGTAATCCCAGCTACGCAGGAAGCTGAGGCAGGAGAATTGGAGGCGGAGGTTGCGGTGAGCTGAGATCGCGCCACTGCTCTCCAGCCTGGGCAACAAGAGCGAAACTCTGTCTAAAAAAAAAAAAAAAAAAAAAAAATGGAGACATTCCTGGCCAACATGGTGAAACCCCCGTCTCCACTAAAAATACAAAACTTGGCTGGGCGTGATGGTGCGTGCCTGTAATCCCAGCTACTTGGGAGGCTGAGGCAGGAGAATCGCTTAAACCTGGGAGCCGGAGGTTGTAGTGAGCCGAAATCGCGCAACTGCACTCCAGCTTGGCGACAGAGTGAGATTCCGTCTCAAAAACAAAAACAATCTATTTACCTATCTGGAAGCGACTGAAAAAATATACATCAAATGTCAAAAGTTGTTATCTCCCAAGTATTGGGACCATGAGTGCTCTTTAATTTTCTTTTTTCCCTTAGCTATATGATCTAAATTTCTTACAATCAGTACTTAACGTTTTGTACTTTCGAAAAAATAAAGGCAATTCGCTGATGTGAAGAGGGAGCCCCTGAAGTTTCAGAGGCCCTACAGGCCGGAGAGGGGCTCAGTGCAGGGTGTGCACTGGGTAAAGACGAGGGGCCCCATCCGCTAAGTTTGCCTGCTGCCCTCTGGTCAGATGAATGTCTTCATCTGCCTTGAACATCAGCACTCCCTTATGTATGTTGCAAATGTAGCCCTCCCAGAGTAACACCTGAATATGGGCTCGCGGTTGAAAGTTCAAACAGAACTGCAGGACCCGTAGTGAAGGCATGGCGAGGGATGGGGTGGGTTACTGACTCCGTGGGAGGGTGAGGCAGCTCCTTGATCTGCGAGGCTCAAGTAGTTTGAGGCAGGACCCCGAGTCTGGGGGCTATGGGACGCAGGGTCCCGCCTCCAAAGCGGGATGACTTAGGTATTGGAGCCAGCGCCGGCTTCCCCTGCCGCCCAAGCCATGGCCGTCCCTCTACCGCCCCCTGTGGTCAGGGCTGGGCCTGCAGGCGTGGGACAGCCTCTAGGTTGGTGCAGGGGGTGCGGGGAGAGGGAGGCAGTCAGGCCCAATGCGGAACCCTTCGTTGATCTGGCAGCGGTGAAGATGTTGTTCCACACTAGCCGATTTTCTAGGAAGGAAAAGGGTCAGATTATTTTAGCTCCAGTTTTCACCCCCTCCGTTTGATAGAAATTTCCCTGAAAACGGTTTCCTGTATTCAATACAAACACAGAAAAGATTTGGGCCATTTCTTGGTGACTGCAAATCATCATTCTGAGCGTTAGTTATAAGCTATTAATTCATGGTGGGACAGTCTTGTCCCTGCGCTGAATGGCTCCAGATTTTTGTCTTGAGCAAACAGCAGGCCGCAGAGAATTGTCTCAGTTCTTCTCTAAGTTTTTTCCCTCCACTATCCAGCATATCCTCTCATTCCTTGCTTGCTTTTCTAAGAGATTTGGACCAGAAGAGAATAGCACCTGCCCAGGATCCCCAAATCCCTGCCCCGAGGCCACACCTCCTGAGGGAGGCTCAGAACCTTCCACAGAGCTTTTCACTCCTTGCTCCATTTCCTTCAAAGCCAGCTTGCTTGAGATTTCCATATTTATGATTAAAAATTCTTCGCAGAGTAGGAAGCCGTGTCTACAACAACTACAAACAACAACCGCGAAGATGCTTTGCCTTTGTACAGCACTCTCAAGTTCCAGCAAACTCTATGTTCATTGATCCTCTCAGCAGGTGGGTACAGCCATCCCCACCTCACACTTGGGGAAGCTGAGACGGCACAGCCGGGCATACAGTATGGACCCCAAGCCAGCTCACTTATTTCTGAATCCATGATTCTTTCCACCACCCATGATGCTGGTAAACAGATAAGTTCTGGCTGGCAGATCTCGAAGGAGTGGCTCTGTCTTCCCCAGGTCTCTTATTCAGGCTGCCATTGTGAAGGCCAGTGCCTGTTTTTTCCCCTAGTTAACATTCAGCTGCCAGCTCTCTGGAGTGGAATGTTAAGCTGCAGATGGGGGAGCAATCAGCACCCTGATTGCCTGGCACAGCTGGAGGGGCCTTATGAATATTCCAGAGAGCAGGCACTGTGCCCAGCAGCCTGATTAACCACTGGGGCCTCCCCAGGGGCACCACCCCTTTCCTGCTGCACTTCACCCGGACTGCCTGCCACCTCCAGATCCAGGCCACAGGAAGAACAGGGCTAGAAACAGAGCTACCTGCTACCCCAACTGGCACCTGGCAGAAAGAGAAGAAACCCGGCCTAGATATCAAGAGTCTGGGTTCTCCCTATAACCCAGCCATTCTCAGTCCCAGCTGTACACCGGCTCTCTGGGGCTGGGATGGTGCATTCTCCTTCCCCATCACAGTAGTGTGGCCTGAGGAGCTTTTGAGGATCTAACATACCTGCTCTGTTTGAATCTCACCTCAAGTTCTATGATGAAAGTATACTTATTCTCCTCGTTTTACAGATAAAGAAACAGAGGCTCAGAAAAGTCAAGTAACTCCTTTAAGACTGCACAGCCCACAAGTAGCAGAGTCAGAATTTAGCCCAGGGCTCTCCCAGTCATGTGCCTGCCCACCTTACAGAGGATTAGAGGGAAGCATTTCTATAAATGTGCCTTGTATTACTATTACTGCCATTTGGATGTCTTAGGGGATTTCCTTGAACATTAATTCAACCAACACTTTATTACACCTCTCTGATGAGCTGACACCCCATGTGTCCATCTCTTTTGGAAGCCGAGAGAGTAGATGTTTCCAAACTCCATACAAGTGCAGCAGATCTTGGGGAAGCTTACTCTCTGAAGGAATGAAGCAACAATTCTAGTTGGCAAGGAGAGGCAGCGGTGGGGTCCTGGAGCAGCGGTCCAGACAAGATAGCATCACTCCAGCGGTCAGGAGGCAAAATTGGCCCACCGACCCACCCATTCATCTAACAGATGGGTATTGAATGCCTGCTAGGTTTCAGTCAGAGTTCCTGGACCGAAAAGGAAGCAGTAAACAAGACCAAGTCTTGACCACCTGGAGTTTGTAGTCCAATTGGCTACCTCTCTTGGACCGAGAGCCCCCAACGGTGGGAAACTTGTCTGGTTTGCACAGGGGCTGGCTCACAGTAGATCCTCAGCCAAGGGGCCATTGGGCTGACCTATGGCCAAATCACAGAGGCAGGTGCCCATCTACTCTGAGATGGGGTCTCTTCTTTGCTGATCCTGGCAGCCCATCCCCACCAGATCCTAGGGAGAATGCAGCACCGTACAGGGGCTGCCCAGACTGAAAGGGGCTGCATCCTCCCCTGAAAGCCCTTAGAACGATATTGCATGGCCCAGCTGGTCTTAACTCTGGAGCTGAATCTAGAAGTTGGTGGATCATTTAGCTCCATAGCTCACAGCATGTCTGAGGCCTAATATTAAAAGAAGGGTCAGGAGGAAAGGTGCCCAGCTCAGTACTGAGGACTGTAATAAAATAATATTTTGTTTGCTTACCCAAAGCCTTCGTTCCCATTCCAGATTTCTGTAACACCCCATCACTCCCCCACAATCAGCACTGAGCTCCTCAAACCTTCACTCCCCCAGGAAAAAAAAAAAAAAATGCCTGAATCTTCATCACTGCTCTGCAGTGAGGTCTCCGCCTCTCCAAGGGAATTCGGAGAGCCTTTTCCAAATCCATTTTTCAGATCTTTCCTCAATCGTTCTTTGTTCTTCAAGCTGCCTTCCGCTTGGTGCAATTTGCATCTCAAAGCCCATGACAGCCTGAATGTACAGTAAGTGACTTTGGAAAAGGGAGGAGAATTGTGCTCTCAAAGAGAAAAGTCGCAACTTTATTTCATTTGTCTGAGGCTCGAGATTGACAGCTTGCTTTGTGTTTTTCCTTTTTTGGAAGAATGGCTGCTGATTTTTGAGGAAAGTGAAGGCGAGCCCTTCTGCAGAAATGGAAGTGTCGCTCTCTTATTTTATTACAAGGTTATGGGATGGGCGTTCTCTGGATTTGGAGTCCAGGGGGCCAGAGATGCAGCCTGGCTAGTGGGCATCATGGGAGGTCAAAGAATCCATCCCTCTCCCTTGGGCCTGGGTCTACAGCTGAGCTGTCTTCCTGGCTCCATTCCTCTCATTCCTTGCAGAGCCAGGGAGGCTGGAAATTATAGTAGCTGGTTCACTAGGACTCTGTGAAGTCAAGCCATGGGCCCTAACTCTGCCCAGAGGCATTGCCCTGGCCTCTGAAGCATCTGCCAGTCTGCTTGATCTGCTACCCATTTTCCTTCTAGGGCCTGGAGCCTCCCATACCTTTGGAAGTTGTAGCTCCACCCCTTAGCTGTGAAACCCTAGGCATCTAACATCTGTTTCTCAGTTTCCCTGTTTGTGAAATAATAATAGTGCATGTTTCTCAGGGTGCTGTGATGATTAAATAAGGTGCTGTAAAAAGCGCTTAGCACGTAGCCTGGCCCATAGTACGTGCTAGTGAACGGGAGCCATGGTGATGCCAAGGACTGTTACCCATCTCCAGGCCACCCCATCCTAGCAATAGCCTGTTAGCTTTGGTGGGATTTGGAGCCTGTGGCCAGCAAGTGTGAGCCTTTTCTTTGGCCTTTCTGCTACTGTTGTCTGGCACAGTCCCTGAGTATGCCTAGCAGTGAGCTACCTCGAGGGGAAGGTACCCATAGGCAAGTCATTTGTGCCTAAAGGGGTACAGGGATGGTGGTGCAGGGTCTCCAGGGAGGCATGACTGAGGTGGCCATGCCAGGCTGGGTGCCTGGAGGTGGGGGATTCTAGGGAGGGTCCAGGGCTGCCATGGAGCCTGGTGGTGCCCCTCTGAAGCCAGCCTGCCTGTTTATCTGGAGTTGGACTGCCTGCCAGGGTTTAATGAGGGAAGGCATGTAAAGGTTTTACCACAGTGCCTGGCGTACAGCAAGTGCTCAACAAATCTGAGCTATATTTCTTCTATTATTAAAAGATCCAGGTTGGTGGGAGAAAACGGTGCTGGAATTGAGACGGAGGCTCCTTGGAGTCTAGCTGGCTCAGATGGAGGCACAGCCCCATTGAATGAGCATGAGCTCTGTGCTCTGAGCCAGGCTGAAGCCACACAGTCCTCACAGTCCATGCCTCTCGCCGGCCCTCCTCCCCAGTGCCCCAATCCCAGTCTTACATTGACACAATGCCAGAGTCAGAGGGGACCCCAGGGATCATAGATTCCAAGCACCTTGTTGTTCCCACGACAAGTCCTGATCCCAAAAAGGAGAAGTGTCTTATCCAAGGTTGCATGACATGCCTGGACACCCTCTGGCCCCCTTCCCCAGAATCCTTGCCCTCAGCCACTTCTCAAGAGTCCACACTCACATCTCCTAAGGTGTCGATGATAACAATGGCTTTCCTTTACTAAGGGAATTTGCATTTGGTTAAGGTTAGGGTGAGATTTAAGGAGACCAAACTCTTGAGACCCAAAGGAATGTGTTGGTAATAGTGGAATTCCAGTCTGCAGGAGATCTGTCCACAAAGGGCGACCATCCCCAAGCCCCTCAACAGGAGGCCAGGTAGAGACTTGCTGTTGTGTCTCATCTGAGCCTGTAGCTTTGGAAGCACCCTCATGTGTCAGTGACTCTCAGCACTTCAAGGAACAAAAATGATTTAGGGTGCAGGAGGGGTGTGGGGAGTGGAACTAAGGTTGCCTGGCTTGAAACAGAGCATCTCCCTGGGGGCAGTTGGGGCCCAGAGGCCTTGGCCAAGGCTCCTAACACTGGCCTTTCTCCTGGCAGCTTCCAGAACAATGGCTTGCCTGTTTGCCCTGCCTGAGAAACTTCAGGCCTGGTTTAGTCCTTAGGGCAGTTTCCATTTCCAGATGGCCTTCCTCATGTCCCTGACTGCCGCCCACCCCTCCCCCTCCACCTCGCCCCCCCTCCCCCCACCAACCCACTCCCATCCCAAGGCTCTTGACTTGATGGAGGGGTGTGGGAGGAAGAAGGGTTGGTCCCAGCATTCACAGCCTCACGTGTCAAGAGACAGCTCTGTGACATCAGCATCACATAGCACTTCTTGTCTCCCCCCTTTCCATTCCACTCAGCCAAGACCTTGATTTCAGTTGCTAAGCAACTTGTGCCTGAGTTTCCAAGTGGGTCGTCAGGTGAGCATGAGAGGTGGAAGGTATGGAGGGGTAGTGCTTAAAACTCTGCAATTTATAGATGGAGACACTGAGGCCCAGAGAGGGCAAGACACTTGGTCAAGGTTGCACAGCTAGTTAGTGCCCCATGTGTCAGATGATTGATCCTGGCAGCAAATGCTTCAGAACCATCCCATTTCCCACTCCTCCTTCCCCCACCAAGAGAAGCACCCAGACAACAGCAACACCTTAGAGACTTCCCGTGAGAGGCTTCCATCTACCTAGACAGGGGGGCAGTGTGCCCAGTGATTAGGGGTGCAGGGTCTGCATCAGCTGGCCTAGCTTTCAACCCTGACTCTACCATTTGCCAGCCATGTTCTTTGGGCAAGTTATCTAACTGATCTGTGCCTCAGTTTCCTTCACTGTAGAATGAGAGACATGCTAGTCCTAACCCCGAGGCTGTTCTGAGGATTCAGTGAGGTGTTACATAAAGCCTGGAAGGTGCCTGGCTCAGGGCAGACCTTTCAGTGCAAGTCTGCTGGTGTGATCCTGGCTTGCTGGGCTCTGATGCACCCTCCCCACCTAGGGTCCAGTACCCCCGATCCCCAGTTTGCTCATTTATCTCATGAGAATTCTGCCTTAATGTTATGAGGTCACAGCTGGAGTACAAAAGTTTGCAAACTTTAGTTTTTAACACTGAATAATTTTATTCAAATAAAACAGATGAACTTTTGGGGGAGTCAGAGATAGATCCTTTTGGCAGTCTAGAAAAACCCATAGACCCCTTCACAGAATAAAGTTTTTAAGTATACAAAATAGGATTACAAAAGAAGCCAATTATATTGAAACACAGGCCAGGTACAGTGGCTCACACCTGTAATCCCAGCACTTTGGGAGGCCAAGGTGGAAGGATTGCTTGAGTGCAGGAGCTTGGGACCAACCTGGGCAACATAGCAAGACACCATCTCTACGAAATACAAAAAAATTAGCCAGGTGTGGTGGCGTATGCTAGTAGTCCCAGATACTCGGGAGGCTGAGGTTGGAGCATCACTTGAACCCGGGGAGGTTGAGGCTGCAGTGAGCTGTGCTCATGCCACTGCACTCTAGCTTGGGTGACAAAATGAGATCCTATCTCAAAAAAAAAAAAAAAAAAGGAAATACAGTTATCAAAATGTATACCAGAATTGTGCTGTAATAAGTGCTTTTCTATCAATGCATTACGCCCCATGATTGAGTGTAGGACACAGTAAAGACTCTAATTTCAAAGTCATGATGTGCATACATATTTTGAGTTAATAGTAGCAGAAGTTATCTGAAAATATCTGTGATACCTGTTGATGAACACATTATAGGTTCAAGTAATCCTATTGGGGTTTGCTGCCTACATTTATACACAAAGGAAATTTGAGGTTTCAGTTAGAGGCTAGTGAAAATATAGATGTAAGTTTTCTCCTACCCAGGCTCACAAACCTCCTAACAGGGTCTGTGGCCCCACTCAGATTAAAGACCTTGGAAATAAAATCAGAGGGAAATATTATTGTATAAAATCAGGACAGGCAGAACTGCTGTGGCTGAAAGTTGGTGGGGAGGGAGCAATGCAATAGACCTGAGCATCCTTCACTCCTGTGGGGCTCCCCAAACGCCTAAGCTTCACTGGCAGTTAGGAAACCTAGCTTCTCTGCCTGGTTCTTTGTAACCTTGGGTGAGTTCCTTTGCCTTTCTAGGCCTCAGTTTCCCCATCTGTAAAATGAGATGTTGGGCCCGTTGTCCTCCAAGGTCTTGCCAGCTCTGACATTCTGAAGCTCTGTGCTTCTCCTCCCCTGGAGACAAAAACCCCAGAAGCTTGGGGCGGTAGGAGCCCTGGACCAGGGAGAGGGAACAGCTGGGGCCAGGCTGGCCAGCTCCCAATTGTTCAATGGAGGAGGAGGAGGGCGAGATGCATGGTGCTCTCCAAAGCGACAGCTGGGTGAGCCTGGCTGGGGGCCTCGTCCCCGCCTGCCATCTGTGCCTCCTTCCTGCCTTTGGCCAGCGGGGGGCCAGTGGGGGTTGTGGTTGGGGCCTAGGCCGGATAACAACCTGGGTAGAAGCGGGAGGGGCTGGCCAAGAAAATGCAGGGAAGAGCCTGGTTGCTCACTCTTGGGTGCTTAACTCTTTCCACCCACTCCCCACTTTTTCCCACCCTGATCTATAGAATTCTGGAAAGGAAGTGATACACAGCCCTAGGTCCACCCGAGCTGCTTAATGGCTCTGTGACCTTGGGCAAGTTACTTAACCTCTCTGAGCTTCATTCTTCTTTGTCCAGTAGACATCATTCCTAAGACCTACTCTTTGGGATTGGAACAAGGTGTAAATGAAACAGAGTAGATAAAGTACCCCAGCTCAGTGCTGACTCAGTGCCATGGGCCTGTCCAAAGAGAGCTTATACCTGGGACTGTGAAATGCTCCCGCTGATCAGAATGCAACATGGAGGCCTGATGAGCCCCTGTGCAGTGTTTGTGAAGTGCTGTCACTGTCCCCAGGCACAGGCGGCTTTGCAGCCAGCTTTCTCTCCTACACGCCTTTGCCCCGGCTGTTCCTCCCTCTGGATTGCCCTCGCCCACCAATATCCACATGCATACAACTCTACCCACTTAGAATAACTTATCTATTTATAAATAAGTACTTATATTTAGGCAAAACCTTCGTGCAGTTGGACAGTTTAAACTTCAGAAGCAAAGGACCTGCAGTGGACGGTCTGCCTCTCATTCCTAGCTTCCAGTCACTCAGTTCCTCCAGTAGGAGGGAATTGCTGTTAGCAGTTACTGGAGTGTCTTTCCCAAAATTATTTATATGTACATACTTAAACCTGGAAGAGTGTGAGGGATAAGGGCGCTGACCCCTGCACCATTGAAAATCCACATATAACTTTCAACTCCCCCAAAACTTAACTCTGCTGACCAGAAGCCTTACCAATAACATAAACAGTCAATTAACACATATCTTACATGTTATAGGTGTATATACTAAATTCTCACAATAAGTCAGCTAGAGAAAATGTTATTAAGGAGACTGACTGGACACAGTGGCTCGTGCCTGTAATCCCAGCACATTGGGAGGCCCAGGCAGGAAGATCACTTGAGGCCAAGAGTTCGAGACCAGCCCAGGCAACACAGTAAGAGCCCCTCTCTAAAAAAAATTTTTTTAATTAAATTTTTAAAAAGAAAACCATAAGGAAGAGAAAATATATTTACTATTCATTAAGTGGAAGTGAATCATTATAAAAGTCTATCCTCGGCCAGACATGGTGGCTCATTCCTGTAATCCCAGCACTTTGGGAGGCCAAGGCGGACAGATCACCTGAAGTCAAGTGTTCAAGACCAGCCTGACCAACATGGCGAAACCCCGTCTCTACTAAAAATACAAAAATTAGCCAGGTGTGGTGGTGCACGCCTGTAGTCTCAGCTACTCAGAAGGCTGAGGCAGGAGAATCACTCGAACCCGGGAGGTGGAGGTTGCAGTGAGCCAAGGCCTGGGTGACAGAGCGAGACTGTGTTTCAAAAAACAAAAAAAGTCTATCCTCATCTTCATGCTGAGTAGGCTGAAGGGGAGGAGGAAGAAGAGGGGTTGGCATTGCTGTCAGAGGTGGAAGTGGTGGTGGAGGTGGAAGGGAAGACAAGAGAGGCAGGCAGGCACCCTCAGTGTAACTTTACAGAAATATATCGTAATTTCTGTCTGGCTTTTTCATTTCTCTAAAAATGTTTCTATATGGTACCAATTCTCCTTTGACCATGTGCCTGTATCATGGGAGGGTTCATGTCATAAAAGAACTCAAGAGCAGTCTTGAATAATTGGACCCTTCTGCCAGATTGTCTAATGTCATTTGTTTGCTGGTGCTGCTTCTTCTATGTCTTCTTCCTCATTGTCTGGCATTGCTTCAGAAGCACTCATCTCCATCAAGTTGTCTTCTGTTCATTCCTCTAGTGTGATGTCTGTTAGCTCTTGAGCTTCTTCAAGATTCATATCTTTTTTTTGGCAGGCTCTTGCTCTGTTGCCCTGGCTGGAGTGCAGTGGCATGATCATGGCTCACTGTAGCCTCAACGTCCTGGGCTCAAGTGATGCTCTCACCTCAGCCTCCCAAGTAGCTGGGACTTCAGGTGTGCACCACCACGCCTGGCTAATTTTTTTATTTTTTGTAGAGATGGGGTTTCACCATGTTGTCCAGGCTGGTCTTGAACTCCTAGGTTCAAGCAATCCACCCATCTTGGCTTCCCAAAGTGTTGGGATTACAGGTATGAGCCACTGCACCCAGCCAAGATTCATATTTTGAACCCTTCACTCCTACACACCTTTTTTACATATCCACAATCTCTTTCATTATTTCCTTGAATGGCTCTGTGGTAAATCCGGTGAGGTCATGCACAACATCTGGACACCGTTTTCTCCAGTGGGAATTTATTGCCTCAGGCTTGATGGCTTTCACAGCTTTTCCTGTAACAATGATGGTATCTTCAACTATGTAATCCTTCCAGATTTTCATGTTGTTCTCTCTATAGAGGTTCTCTTTCTTAGTGTTGACAATCTTTTCCATACAGTACCATGTGTAATGTGTAATGAGTCTTTTTTTTTTTTTCTGTTTTTTGAGACAGAGTTTTGCTGTCGCCCAGGCTGGAGTGCACTGGAGTGATCTCAGCTCACTGCAACCTCCATCTCCTGGGTTCAAGTGATTCTCCTGCCTCAACCTCCCCAGTAGCTGGGATTACAGGTGCCCGCCACCATGCCCAGCTAATTTTTGTATTTTTAGTAGAGACGGGGTTTCACCATGTTGGCCAGGCTGGTCTCGAACTCCTGTCCTCAAGTGATCCACCCACCTCGGCCTCCCAAAGTGCTGGGATTACAGGCGTGAGCCACCGCATCTGGTCAGTACCATGTGTAATAAGTCTTAGGAGTTCTTATGATTTCCTGATCTAGAGGCTGAATTAGAAACATTGTGTTTAGGAGCAAGTTGAACTCATGGGGTTCTGGGTGGCCAGGGATATTGTCCAATATCAAAAGAACTTTAAAAGGCAGTTTTTCAGGGACAAAACATTCAACCAATCCAGAAAAAGTGTTCTGGTTATCCAGGCCTTCTTGTACAAAGACTACCAGCTGGTGTTAATCTTTTCCCTTCAAGACTTGGGAGTTAGCACCTTTACAGATAAGGGTAGTCCTGATCATAAACCTGACTACATTTGCACAAAACAGTAGAGTTAGCCTACCCCTTTCTGCCTTAAATCCTGATGCTTGTTTCTTTTCCTCACTAACAAGTGTTCTTAGTGGCATATTTTTCCAGAACAGGGCACTTTCGTCTGCATTAAAAACCTGTTCAGGGCCTGGCGTGGTAGCTCACACCTGTAATCCTAGCACTTTGGGAGGCCAAGGCAAGTGGATCTCTTGAAGTCAGGAGTTCAAGACCAGCCTAGCCAGCATGGCAAAACCCCATCTCTACTAAAAATACAAAAATTAGCCAGGTGTGATGGCGTGCACCTGTAATCCCAGGTACTCAGGAGGCTGAAGCAGGAGAATCACTTGAACCCAAGTGGTGGAGGTTTCAGTGAGCTGAGATCATGCCATTGCACTCCAGCCTGGGTGACAGAGTAAGACCCTGTCTCAATAAATAAATAAATAAATA
The DNA here is from genome assembly GCF_028858775.2 of Pan troglodytes. Classification (NCBI taxonomy): domain Eukaryota; kingdom Metazoa; phylum Chordata; class Mammalia; order Primates; family Hominidae; genus Pan; species Pan troglodytes. Next base: position 60,662,728 of record NC_072414.2, read on the forward strand.
AATTAATTAATTAATTAATAAAAATCTGTTTAGGCAGATGTCCTTTCTCTTCAGTGATTTTCTTAATGGCTTCTAGGAACTCATCTGCTGCTTCCTGGTTGGCAGAAGCTGCTTTTCCTGTTATCATGACATTTTTTGAGCCAATTTTCTTTCAAAATGATCAAACCACCCTTTGCTGATGTTAAATTATCTGACTTTAGATCGTTCAACTTCCTTTTGCTTTGTTTTCATATAATGATTTCACCTTTTCCGGAATCATATTAGAATCTATAGGTTATACCTTTCTTATAGTAATCCTGCACCCACATAAAAGCTGTATTTTCACAATGAGATAAGGTATTTTGAAAAGTGCAGGGTTTTCATGCCTGCTGGCATAACTCAGGAATAACTTCATGAATTTCCTTTTATTTTTTTACAATAGTCCTTAAGCTGGATTCATTTATCTTGAAATGAGGTCTGCAGTTGTCATTCAAGGTTTACACTATTGCACTAAACATGACGAAAAATACATCAAGAACCTCAAGAGATCACTTTGTATTGCCATATGCAATTTATTGGAGAGATGAATTGAATCATACACATGGAGATGATTAGCCTCACATGCACTTTAAGCAGATACTTGCAACACTTGAGCTTCCTGCAATAGCAACAAGAGCAGGCTACAAAATTATTACAGTAGTACAGTAGATGCCACAATTTGGTGCAGTTATGACTTAATACTGTGTCATTAACATTTGTTTACATTTCTCTCAACTGCGAATGACACCATGTATGATCTGAAAGTGTGTGTATGTTTTGATAAATTTCAGCTTCTTATAATAGATTTGTATATATTTTATGCCAGTAAATGATAAGATAGACTAGTATCTACAGATATTCTATGCATTTATGACATACCTTTTTCTTAATTTTTTTTTCTAAACAGGCTAACACAGGACTTTTTCTTAAATTTTTAAAAATATTTCTAGGCTACCTGGTTTATCGTGAGCTTTTTCAAATTGTCGCTAAACTCAAAAAGAATTCCAATTTATTGAAAAAAAATCTGTGGATAAATGGACCCAAACAATTCAAACCTGTGTTGTTCAGAGGTCAATCTTTTTTACACGAAGATCACCAACTACCTACATTGTTCTCTCTACATCTTGCTTTTTTACATATAATTATATATCTTGGAGATCTTTCCACATCAAATATAGAAAGAGTTTCCTTGCTCATTTTTATAGCTACACAGTATTCCATTGTTTGGATGGTCATCATTTGTCCAGCCACATTTTGCCTATTGATAAGTATTTCCATTGTTTCTTAAGTTTCACTATCATAGACAGTGCTGTAGAGAATAACTGTGGACACGCTTTGTTTCATGTGCATGCAGGTATGTCTGTAGAATAAATCCCTAGAATTTAAATGGATAGTTGAAGAGGTACGTGCTTTCTTCCAGGAAACACACACACATACACGCGCACACACACGCGGAAGAATTTCCTCCTGACATTGTAGTAGGCAGTTTTCTTAACAGGACACAGAAAGCAACAGCTATAAAACAATCAATAAATTGAACTTAATCAAAATTAAAAACTTTTGCTCATCAAAAGATTCATTAACAAAGTGAAAAGGCAAGCCACAGACAGAGGAGCAATATTTGCATTGCATATATCTGACAAGGGATTAGTATTCATAATATGTGACTGGATTTAAAAATGAGAAAAGAAAGTGGACAAGACTTGAATAAGCATTGCATGAAAGTGGATATCCAAATAGCCAATAGGCCTGTGAAAAGGTACTACTTTCTCAGAGTAGTTTCAATTAGCATTTTTATTAAGACAGAAGTTGAAATCTCTTTATGTGTTAAGACCTACTTGCATTTATTTTTGTGTGAATTGTTTATATGCTTTGTTCATCATTACTCACCAGGAAGATGAAAATTAAAACCATGAGTTACTACTGTACATCCACCAGAAAGGCCAAAATTTAGAAAGCTGATAATATCAAGTGTTGATGAGGATGAGGAGCAGCTGGAACTCTCATACTACACTGCTGGGAGTGTACAGTGTTACAGCCACTTTGGAAAACTGGATGACAGAAGTATTCTACATTTTGATCATGGTGGTGGGTTTATGAATGTACATGTGCAAAAATTCAATGAGCCTTACAGCTAAGATCTCTGTAATTTTTTTTTTTTGGATACAAGTATATCTTGGTTAAAAGTTTCAGAGTTGGGGGAAAGGTGTGTGCTTCTGAAATGTTGACAAAATTGCTTTCTGTTGAGATTGCAATAATTTATATTTGAACCAGCAAAGTGTAAGTGTGCCTGTTCATTTAACCTCTTAAAAACTGAGAGTTATTGGCGGGGTGTGGTGGCTCACGCTTGTAATCCCAGCACTTTGGGAGGCCAAGACAGGCGGATCACGAGGTCAGGAGATCGAGCCCATCCTGGCTAACACAGTGAAACTCCATCTCTACTAAAAATACAAAAAATTAGCCAGCCATGGTGGCGGGCACCTGTAGTTCCAGCTACTTGGGAGGCTGAGGCAGGAGAATGGCGTGAACCCGGGAGGCAGATCTTGCAGTGAGCCAAGATTGTGCCACTGTACTCCAGCCTGAGGGACAGAGCGAGACTCCGTCTCAAAACAAAAAACAAAAAACAAAAAAACCTGAGTGTTATCATATGTTTTAATTTTTTGCCAAGCTGATGAGTGGGAAACTTTGTCAGAGTAGTTTCAATTAACATTTTTATTAAAAATGAGGTTGAAAATATCTTCGTATGCTTACAATCTATTTGCATTTCCTTTTTGTGTGAATTGTCTGTCCATATTCTTCACCTATTTTTTATAGGGTCTTTGATTAATTTCTTATTGATGGAAGAAGTCCTTTATATGTTAGGGAAATGAGCCTTTTGGAATATGAGTTGCAAGTATACGTTTCAAATGGTACTTTTTGCAGTGCAGATTTATTTGTTTACATTTCAAGTATTTAAGTTTACCAGTCTTTTCTTTTATGGCTTCTGGATCTTGGGCCATAGTTAGAAAGGCTTTCTCTGAGATTATAAAGAAGTAACCTTTTTACTAGGCCTTTCACTACTTTTAGAATTTCATTCTTATATTTAAATCTTTGGTGCATTTTGAACTTATCTTGGTGTAAAGAATGAGGTATAGATTAACTTTTTTTCCCCCAGGTATCTATCCAGTTGAAATAATTCCAGGTAATGAGTAATCCATTCTTTCCCCTACTGATTTGAGATTCAGGCTTTGCTGCATTCTACATTTCTGAATGTATTTGGGTTTATTTTACAGACTGTCCATTATTTTCTACTTAATAGTCTTGTTATTCATGTACCAGTACCACAATGCTGTGTTACTAAGACTTCATAATATGTTTTAATATCAACAGGGATAGTCACCACTCATTGTGGTCTTTTCTCAAACGTAGTTGGCTCTTCTAGCTTATATATTTTAATATATAATTTTAGGATCTGCTTATATAGATAGGAAATATTGATATTTTATTGGGATTATGTTAAATTGATAAATTAAAGAGAATGTCAACCTTATGATGTTGAGTCTAAATATCCATGATCATAGTTTACTTTTTCTAGTCCTTTGTGTCCTTTTGTGGTGTATTAAAAGTTTCTTCACATAGCTCTTATTCATTTCTTGTTACACGTATTTACCTTTTTTATTGTATTGTATATCCTTTTAAAATTATATTTGCTAATTGATGATTGTATACTAGAAAGCCATAAGTTTCTGTATGTTAATATTTTGCCATGTTACTAAATTCACAAATAGCTTATACTAATTTTCAGTGGTTTCTCTTGAGGTTTCTAGGGATACTATTTCATCATTTGCAAGTAGTGATAATTCTCCTCTTCATTTATAACTTTTATACCTCTGGTATATCTTTCTTTTTCTAATTGCATTGGCAGGTCCTGCAGGAAAATGTTAAATCATAGCAACCTCTTGTTCCTAACTTTGATGGCAATGCATCAGGTATTTACCTATTACATATTTTGGGTTGAGAAATAAAGATTTTCCCCCCAGCATTTTATTATTAAACTTTCAAACATACTGCAAAGTTTAAATCATTTAGCAGTGAACACCACCTAGATTAATGGTATTAACAGCTTGCTGTACATCTCAAAGCTCAGTGTCCTATTTGTTTGAGGTAGAGAAGAGGCTCAAACAGATAATTCTTTGGGAACATTCTGGGTAGCGGACATAAAACCTGGCACATGGCAAGTCATCAGATGATGCTCAGATATGCAAATACTGAAAGTGAGGCCCCAGGCAGCTACTTCCCTTTCCAAGGTGTCACGAGGTGTCAGAAGTAGGGAAGAGCCCAGATTTAGGACATAAGGTGGGTAGGGGATTCTCAGATGAGAGGAGGCAAAGGATGAAGGCCTCCCCCAGTCCCCAGTGTTCTGAACTCCACAGGACCCAGGGAGTGGGTGAGTGGCCTTCCAGGACACCATTCTTTCCTGACAGCTGGCGGGAATTTCCTTTCTCTTTCTTTCTGTCTACTACTCCTTCCCCGCTGGCTCCTCCTGGCAGAGCCCCAGACAAAGAAAGAGAAGTGGCCTGAGCAGGTGCTTCCCTCCTCCCCTGAATGGGCTCTTCCTGGAGAGCTGGGGTGGAGAAAGCAGGGCTGTGGGCACTGGGGGTTGGGGTGTTGTGTTGGGGGATGGGCAGGGAAGGGGCCAAGGGAGTTTTGTGCCTCTCTAAACCCATGTGCTGGACAGGGCCTTGATGTTGTCCTTTCTTATCTACACTATTGCAATCACTGCATTGAGTCCCCAGAAATGATAAAAATACACAGTTTTGTAGTCAGGCAGATTTGGGTTCAGTGAGATCAGCATGTTCAGGGTGGTATGGCCGTAGACCAGCCCAAATCTAGGCATTGCCAGAAACCTGCCGCATGCCCTTGGGTGAGATTTGGCTCTGGGCTCTTTCCTGGGCAGTGAGAGGATCTGTGGCTCAGCTGCAGCACAGGTGAGGAGCAAAGAAGACCCTCGACAAACAGGCCCTAGGCTTCCCTCTCCCCAGGCTCCCCGATCCTGATCTCCCTTCACTCTCATGCTCCCCAACCCCTACTCTAAAAACCCCTAAGGCCTCCCTTTCTGGATGAAGTTCTGCCCCACCCTGGCTCCATGGCTTGGCCCACTCTGCCCCTTCCTGACTCACCTGCCCTCACCTGCCCTCACCAGACCTTGAGCCAGCCCCGGTCTCTCCCACCTGCCTGCCCTTCTTCACGCTCCTCTCTGCACAGCTCAGGGCACTGCCTCCAGGAAGCCGCCTGGAGCCATCCAGCTTCTTCCTCTGCTCCGCCAACAGACTCTCCGCTTCCTGCCATGTCCCTGCCATGTTTGAGGCAGGGGTATCGTGGTCTGTTTTCACACCTGTTCCTGCTTCTAGGCGATGGGCTCCTTGAGGCTGGGAAACACACCCATTCGTTTTTCCATTCCCAACAGCCAGAGTTCAGCCCAAATACTGGACAGGGATCTTTTCGGACAGAGAAATCTTTTGAGGCCCAGGGTGCTGATGAGTCTTGGCCAAAGCCCCACATCTGCCTGACGGCAAAGCTTTGGATTTAAAACCCTCCGTGAGGAGTGGGACGGGTGAGGCCCTGTGGATAAGCCAGGTTTGCACTGGGCCTCTCTAATCACTACCTCCCCCTCCTCAGCCTCAGTTTCCCCATCTGTTTTGGGAAATTAGTTCCCCAGCTAATTTTGTATTTTTAGTAGAGATGGGGTTTCTCCACGTTGGTCAGGCTAGTCTCGAACTCCTGACCTCAGGTGATCTACCGGAGGTAGATGGGAGAGTGCACTGAAGATGGGCGGGGGGATGTGGAGGAATGCAGAAAGAGCTAGTTCTATGTTTTAGTGGAGGGAGTGCTGGAAAGGAAAGAGACTTCAGACCAGTTACTTCCATCTCTGGAAATAGAATATGGGGCAGTGAAGACCATGGGCTTCGGGACCTGGAGTCCTGACCCAGCCATTTTCTAGATGAGTTATTACTCCCGAAAGCCTTGGATTTCTTATTTATAAACGAGAGATAATAAATCCCACCTGGCAGGGTTGTCATGATGACAGTAATCACCCACACCTGTTGAACACGTACAACAGGCCAGGGACTGTTCTAAGCTCTTGAGACGCCTGGTGCCACTGAATACTCAGCAACCTTGCAGATGAGGAAACAGGTATAGCTTATACAAAGTCACACAGCTGGGAAGTGATGGAACTGGAATAAAATAGAGTGATGCTGGCTAAGAGTTTAGCACCGTGCCTGACACACAGTGAGCCTCGGTCAGTGAGAGGGCCTAGGTCATCTGCCCCACAACGTGTTCACACTTGCAACCTGCAGGCATGGCCCAGGGCTGGGGAGGGGGGGCGCTACAGGGGATCCAAGAACCTTCTGGATCATGCAGACAACACAGACAAGGTCCCTGTTCTCAGGAGTTGTGTGAGCCAGTCAGGAGACAAACAATGAACAAGGGCGCAAACAGTCGTTAAGATTACATCAGACAGTGATGGGTGCTGTGAAGAAATCCAACACAGTGATGCCGTAGAGACTTGTGATGGATATGTTAGGTAAGACAGTCCGAAGGACCTCTCTGCAAACTTGAATGGGAAGGAGCCGGTCAAGTAAAGAGCATGCGGAAGAGTAGTGCCCTAGAAAGAGAGAATAGCATGTGCTGAGGCCCAGGGTGGGGAGCCCCAGGGTGGGAAGCCAATGGTAGTCAGGGGCTGGGCTACCCAGAACCTTGGAGACCACGCCAGTTTGGATTTTCTTCTAGATGCTGTGGGAAGCCATTGGAGGGTTTCAAGCTCAAGGTTAGCTCTCACTTGAGCTAAACAAAGAAATATGATAACAACACACCCCATAGAAAGCCAAAGACAGGCCGAGCGCGGTGGCTCACACCTGTAATCCCAGCACTTTGGGAGGCCGAGGTGGGTAGATCACCTGAGGTCAGGAGTTCGAGACTAGCCTGACCAACGTGGAGAAACCCCATCTCTACTAAAAATACAAAATTAGCTGGGCGTGGTGGCATGTGCCTGTAATCCCAACTACTCGGGAGGCTGAAGCAGCAGAATTGCTTGAACCTGGGAGGCAGAGGTTGCGGTGAGCCAAGACCGCACCACTGCACTCCTCCAACAGAAAGAAAGAGAGAGAGAGAGAGAGAGAGAGAAAGAAGGAAGGAAGGAAAGAATGAAGGAAGGAAGGAAGGAGGGAAGGAAGGAAAGAGAAAGGAAAGAAGAAAGAAAAAGAAAAGAAAGGAAGAAAAGAAAAGAAAGAAAGGAAGAAAGCAAGCAAGCAAGCCGGAGACAGGACTCGGCGTTGAGAAGCAGGGAGCCCTGTTCACGCCCAGACCATGGCCTGTTCACTGTGCTGAGGTGAAGGCGACTTGGAGCCTTTATCTCTCAGGACACAACTGGGTGTGTGAAATCCACACGGGCATCTTGGCACCTCTGCAGTTGGGCAGATTCCCTAAAGGGAACAGGGAATCTTGCTGGCCAGGGCAAAGGTGGGAAGTGGCTGTGAAGAGTGTGGTCAGTTTTCCAGCCTGGTGAGTGGGATGTGTTCTCTGACTGAAATTGCAGTATGCTTTGCGTGAATGCATGAGTGGGCCAGGGCTAGGACAGCCAGGAAGAGCAATCTATTCTCGGGACTGACCTTGACTTTTGGCCTCACTTTCATTGAGCTCAATGGGCAATGCTGGCTCTGAGTTAGCTGTGAGTTTCAGGAAAAAAAAATTCAACTTTCTAAAAATATCAATCCAAGGGTGGGTTTTGGGCTCAACAAAGAAACCCCTGACAGTTTCCTGCTAATAAAATAAATATATTTTTCTTGGAGAAATAAACCAAATAAGAAAAAATAAATAAGGCTGGGTGTGGTGGCTCATGACTATAATCCCAGCACTTCAGGAGGCCAAGGTGGGTGGATCACTTGAGGTCAGGACTTCGAGACCAGCCTGGCCAACATGGTGAAACCCTATCTCTACTAAAAATACAAAAATTAGCCAGGCATGATGGCGCACGCCTGTAATCCCAGCTACTCAGGAGGCTGAGGCAAGAGAATTGCTTGAACCTAGGATACAGAGGTTGCAGTGAGCCAAGATCATGCCACTGCACTCTAGCCTGGGTGACAGAGCAAGACTCTGTCTCAGAAAAAAAAAGTGGGGGAAAAAAAGAAAGAAACATTTAAAAATTTTTGAAAAATTATGTATAGATAACCAACTAGTAGAGGTCTGGATCAGAATCAAGATGGCAAAGCAGAAGTACTTAGTGGTTTGTTTTGTTTTGAGACAGGATCTGGCTTTGTTGCCCAGGCTGGAGTGCAGTGGCGTGATATTAGCTCACTGCAACCTCCACCCGCTGGGTTTAAGCTATCCTACCACCTCATCCTCCCAAGTAGCTGGGACTTCAGGTGTGCACCACTAAGCCTGGTTAATTTTTTTATTTTTTTTGGTAGAGACAGGGTTTCACTGTGTTGTCTAGGCTGATCTCTTGAACTCCTGGGCTCAAGTGATCCTCCTGCCTCAGCCTCTCAAAGTGCTGGGATTACAGGCATGAGCCATCGCGCCCAGCCAGCAACAATATTTAGAATCATTAGTTTCTGTAGATGGATCAGAAGTGAAAAGGGGCAATGAATGTGATAAGGAACTAATACACAGAATTAATATCTTTGATATACAAAGAGCTCTTATAAATTATTAAGAAAAAGATAAACACCAATACACCATTAGGAAATAATTGAGGGCCTCATAGAATCAGAAGATTCACAAGCAAATAAATGCAAATATCTGCTAAGCAAATGAAGATATAAGCAACCTTACAAGGCATCAAAGACTTGCAAAGGAAAACAATGAGATATTTTTCATCTGAAGATAAGCAGATAAAAATATTATAATATTGGGTGTTGTCAGGGTTATAGGGAAATGGCCATTCTCTTGAGTTGCTGACGGGAGTGTAAATTAGTACAACCATTGTGAAAGGCATCTTAAAATTCATAACAAAAGCATTTTTTTAAAGTGCAGATCTATTACCTAGCATTTTCACTTACAATAATTTATCTTTTTAAAAACTCACGTGTGAAAGAATTCAGCTACAATGTTTGCCTCAGCCTTTTTAGAGTATTGGAAATTATAAAGCAGTTATGGATCCAAAAGTAGGGAATTGCATAATGTATTGTAGTACAGCCACACTGTGAAATACAACGCAGCCATGAAAATCATGCTGTTCAAGAATGTTCAATGGCACAGGAAGAGGAACCACAACCACTCTCTCCAGCTGGGCATAAAATGGAGCTGATACTCACCACGACATAATAGGAATTATTCTTCATCTGTATTTCCCAATTTTTCTGTTTTTTTTTTTTTTTTCCTACTTTCTTAAAAAGTGAAGAGGAATCTTCTGGAATGTCAGGGACTGTGCCCACAGTTTGAGACCGAGGAAAATTGGCTCAACATCCCTGTTGGCTGTAGACCCACTTATGAGCCAAAGCCTCACCCACATGGCTTACCTGCCTCAGTTTCCCATATCAAAATCTGAGATGATAATGCCTGTTCTGCCTCCCTCACAACAAATAGAAAATATAGCTGTGTTAGTTTTCTATTGTTGCATAACAAATTACCCCAGAATGTGGCTGGGTAGTTCTGGTTCAGCGTCTCATTTGGTTGCATTAAAGCTGTCGGCCAGGGCTGCAGTCATCTGAAGGCTCGATTGGGGAACATACGCTTCCAAGCTCATTCTTGTAGCTATTGGCAGGAGGCCTCACTTCCTTGCAGGCTGTTGGCCAGAGACCTCAGTCCTTCACCACCTGGTCTCTCCATAGGCTAAGTGTTCTCACTCATGGCAGCTGGCCTCCTCTGAGTGGTGATCCAGGTGAGAGCAAGAGAGCCCAGGCAGAAACTGGAATCTTGTGTAACCCTGGCCACATTCTATTAGTAACACAGACCAACCCTGGTGCAATATGGGAGGGGACTACACAAGGCATGTATACTAGGAGGTGAGATTACAGGGGACCATCCCAGGGTTAAAGTGCTTAACAGGGAAAGGTGTGTTCTAAGGGGCAGTCAGGGGCTATCCATAAGCTCCCAAAGTTCTGACTGTGCCCAGCTTTTTTGGAAGCCCTTGAGAGCATGATGGGGCCCACAGGAATAGTGAACCGGGGTGAAAAGATCCCACTCCACTTGTTTGCTGAGTGCAGCATGGGAAAGATTTATATCTAAAGTAACAGCAACTATCCCTGAGCAACTTGGTAATCGGGAGGTTGTGTGTGTGTGTGTGTGTGTGTGTGTGTGTGTGTGTGTGTGTGTGTACTTTTTTGGTGTTTTTCAAGTCATCTTCTTTGAGTATGCATAATTTTCTGGTTTTTAAAAATTTTTTGAGACAGAATCTCACTCTGTCGCCCAGGCTGGGGTGCAGTGGTACAATCATAGCTCACTGCAGCCTCAGTCTCCTGGAATCAAGTGATCCTCCCACCTCAGCCTCCCAAAGTGCTGGGATTACAGGCATGAGCCAAGTACATAGAATGTTTGTATAACAGCCGGGACATAGATGTGCACCACCATGCCTGGCTAATTTTTGTGTGTGTACAGATGGGGTCTCACTATGTTGCCCAGGCTGATCTTGAACTCCTGGACTCTAGCAATTCTCTTATCTCAGCCTTCCAAAGTGCTGGGATTACAGACGTGAGCCAAGTATAATACATATCATTTTTGAAGTTAAAACAGAAATGTCTGAGGACAGTGAATTCATCTGACTCTCAAAAGAGACTGCAAGTGATACAGTGGCCCAGCTTTGGAAGTGAAGAAATGGTGCCTCTAGAACCAGGAAGAATCCTGTTCTGGGATGGAGTGGCCTAGGGAGAGGTGGAGAGGGAGGAGATACATCAGGCAGCAAACCAGGCCCCTTAGGTTATGAGGCAGGGACCTGCCACCCCATGAGCCTGCCCCTCCCCACCCCCACCAAGTGGCCAGGGACTGCAGGTGGGATGTGAGAGCCACATAATGTGAGCTCGGCGACCTTAGAGCAGCCCCTCACATCACAGTTTGGATCAGATGCGCCTAATGGGGGGTACCAGGGTGTGGGGTATGGGTTGAAGATGAGATCAGGTGCAGGTGGATGTGAGGACATAGCAGGCAGGAGAACCCACACCCCCAGGGAAAGGGTCTACAAACAAGTTGTAGCTTACAGGGGTGGTGAATGGGGGCCACTGTGAGTGCTGGAAACCTAAGCCGGTAGGTGGGTGGTGGAAGTGCAGAGTCTGCCCTCTTCTGCCCTTCAGCAGTAACTGAAAGGGGTGTCATTTGGAATGTCAGAGTTGGAAGGAGCCTCAGAATTGATTGGCATCCATCAATCTCTTAAAGATGAGAAAGAAAGAGGAGGTCGGGCACAATGGCTCACGTCTATGATACCAGCATTTTGGAAGGCTGAGGTGGGAGGATTGCTTGAGCCCAGGAGTTCCAAACCAGCCTGGGCAACCCTGTCTCTACAAATGAAAAAAATAAAAAATTAGCCAAGCATGCCTGAGTCCCGGCTACTTGGGAGGCTGAGGTAGGAGAATTGCTTGAGACTGGACAGTCAAGGCTGCAGTAAACTATGATCATGCCACTGTACTCTGGCCTGGGCACACAGAGTGAGACACTGTCTCAATAAAATAAAATTTTCTTAAAAAAGGAAAGTGTCTTGGCCGGGCTCCGTGGCACATGCCTGTAATCCCAGCCCTTTAGGAGGCCAAGGCAGGCGAATCACTTAAGGTCAGGAGTTCGAGACCAGCTGGCCAACATGGTGAAACCCCGTTTCTACTAAAAATACAAAAATTAGCCAGGCGTGGTGGCATGCGCCTGTAATCCCAGCTACTCAGGAGGCTGAGGCAGGAGAATCACCTGAACGGGGGAGGCAGAGTTTGCAGTGAGCCGAGATGGCGCCACTGCACTCCAGCCTGGGCAATAGAGCGAGACTCCGTCTAAAAAAAAAAAAAAAAAAAAAAAAGGACAGTGTCCCGCTAAGACCCACAGCACCGTGGGTGACCAACTAGGAAAGGGACTCCAGTTCCCAAGAGCTGACAAATAAAAGAAGGGTTGACTTTTTCGGTGGACCCAGAAGCAGCAGTAGGAGCTTATGGCAAAAGTTAGAAGGAGGCGGATTTTCATCTCATTATGAAGAATTTTCTAAGTGATGAGCACAGTTGTGAGCTGGGGTTGACTGGGAGCGGGAGAGAGGCTGCGTGTGTGTCTCGGGTCCTGGTCGGCTCAGTTCCCTCCCACACAGTCTAAGAGCTTGGATGTGGCTGAGAGTAGCGCAGCCACCGCCCTCTGCTGGTGGAATGCTGGTAGCACAGCTTTCCTGCTTGGCCACGATGCTGCCCTCTGGCTAGGCGAGGCTTTCCAGAGAAGAAGCAACCCTTTGGGGTCTGAGAGCTCCCTGCTGGGGCCTTCGGGACGGTGGGTAGTATATATTCTCTGCACACATGTGCCCGGAAGACAGACGAGGCCATCAGAATGCCCGCCAGTGTCTGTAACTCGGGAGTGAAGCCAGCGAATGCCCCAGGTGATTGTGTGCCCTGGGTCTTCAGGTGACCCTGCTGCCCCTTCCTGTGAGCAAGGTCTCCAGAACTGACAGGCGGGATGGGGCACTGGCCTGGGTGTCTGCAAACCTGGGTGTGGCCTGGCACAGCCATCACCCTCTTACTCACTGGGTGACCTCAAGCAAGTGCCCTCCCCAAACTGCACTTGCACTGGCGGTGGGGTGGAAGAGTAGGGGCCCTGACCGCCAGAGAAAGGCTCGTGGGCAGTGGCTTCTCCGTGGAGCACACGCGAAGAACATCAAACTCAGCAGTGCTCCATGACCTCACCAGGCAGGGTTGGAGTAAGAGTTTGCCCTGATCCCAACTACCTTATTCCCTCTTTCTCCCTCCAGCCTTTCCACCGGTGCCCTCATGCTCTTTTCCCTCAGACCTGCCTTCAGGAATGTTCTCAAAGCTTATTCAGAATGAGTCAGCAGTGACCAATATTATCTCCCACTACACTCTCTTTAGGGGTATTTTTATTTTATTTTGAGAGCAGCGAGGTGGAGCACGAAAGGAATGAATCCCTAATAGTAGAACTTCAGGTATCAGTCAGCTAGAGAGTCAGAGATTCTTTTATAAGGCAAAAAGACTCAGGCAAGAAGAAAGAGGAACTCTTCCCCCTTCCTTTTGTACTGGTCAGACCACAGGCTGGAAGTACAGTATTGTTCTCAGCTCCGTGAGCCACACTTAAATTGGGAAATAGAGCAGAAGGTAATCTGAAGAAGGCAGCCATGATGGCGAAAATACTTCTAGTCCAGCATGAATTGGAATGTTTGTACCCCGCTTCAGCATGCTCTGGAATTCCCCTTGCGGCAGCTGCCTCCCATTTTGCTGTCAGTCATTCATGAGGATTTCACAGTAACTTTGAGGACAGGAAACAAGCGGTGTCAGTTCCCTTTCCTCGGTCAGTTCAGCCTCTGCTTGGGCCTTTGGAGCTGTCTCTTCCTCTAGCTCACCTTCCCAGGGAAAGTAAAGCCTCTGAGGGCAGGAATAGCATCTTCTAGGCAGAGGAGGGGTATCCTGTGTCTGGAAAGAAATGGGGACTTGAGGAGGTAGGAAGTGAAGTTGTAAATTCTAGTTTGAGCTTTGCCACTTAGTTGCTGCGTGACCTTGAGCAAGACCATGAAAACTTCTGAGCCTCTGTTGTCTCATCTCTGAAGTTAGGGAAATAATAACTCCTCCACAGAGGTAGTGAGACTCAAATAAGATGTTTATAGATCTATTTTTGTAAAACCAAGGTCATGGAGATCATAAGTTAGTACATATTTAAAGTGCTTAGAAAACATTAACACATTGTAGGTTCTCTGTAAACGTTAGCTGCAATTCCACCTCCTGGAAGAGAGAATTTATTCACTTAACAAATTTTTACTGAGCACCTTCTCTGTACCCGGCACTGTGGGAAGCACTGGGGACCCAGCAGTGAACAAAACAGACAAAAACCCCAGCCTTCATGGGGCCTACACGCTCGCGGAGGAGACAGATAATAAAGTGGATTATAGGGTATAATATAGTATAATAATAGAACAGAAATGGAATAGAATATAGAATAGAATAGAATAATGCTAGGAGGAGAAATTGATTAGGGAAGGGGACAGGGGTGTGGGAAGGTGGAGGGGTGGCTTAATTTAAATACAGTGGTCAGGGAATCTGATAGGCTCAGCTTGAGTTAGACGCTCATCCTGGCCCAATCAGCCGTGTGTTTGTGTGTGCAAGGGCACAGTGTGGGCAGATAAGGATATCTGATTGGCTCAGCTTGAATTAGATGCCCATTATGATCCAATCAGTTTAGCGTGTGTGTGCTGGCAGTGGCCCACACCTGTGGTGCTAACATGACTGCTAGCGTCCGCATCTGTGGGTGAGGGACATAGGAGTCATGAGGAGCTGCACAAACCCTCCAAAGGATTCTGAATTGAAGCAGGACTTCTGCCTCCTGGCCCACCTTAGCCTTTAATTTCCGGGGGCCAATCTAGCTTCAGGTCACCTTCCTCAGCTGTCAGGACTGAGGTGCCAGAGGGTAAGGGGTCTGCAAGGATAACCACCACTGCCTAAACCCATCAAATGCCAGACACCTCCATACACTGTCCCTGTTCCCCTGTGACATGGGGCTGCTATTCTCAGAAAGCTGCAGAGGCAGGACTTGAACTAGAGTCCATGAGACTCTCAAGCTGGAGTGCGGGTCTCAGCCGTGTTTCCCAAGTCCTGCTGTCACCTCTGTGCTAGCATGCGCACACCGCAGCCACCTGAGGAGAGTGTTTAAAATGCTTGTTCCCAGAGGCCTTGACCTGACTCAGGAGGTCTAGAGGTGGCCCGAGATCTGTGTTTTTTGTTTCTTCTGGATTATTATTTTTTTAAGACAGAGTCATGCTCTGTCACCCAGGGTGGAGTACAGTGGCACCATCACGACTCACTGCAGTCTCTACTTCCTGGATCAATTGACCCTCCCACATCAGCCTCCCCAAGTAGCTGGGACCAGAGGTGCGCACCACCATGCCTGGCTAATTTTTTTCTTTTTTTGCAGGGACAGGTTTCACTGTGCTGCCCAGGCTGGTCTTGAACTCCTGTGTTCAAGTGATCCTCCCACTTCAGCCTCCCAAAATGCTGGGATTACAGGCATGAGCCACGGTGCCCAGTCCAAGACCTGTTTTTAGCAGCACTTTTGGGACTGTGCTCCCCGCCAGGCCTGGAGCCCCGGAGGCACACCCTCCCTCTCCTCCAAGCCATCTGTCAGTGCTCCCTCTTCCTCCCCAAAGCTTGCTCCTCTGCCCTTCCTGCAAAGCTCCCAATTGAACCCCAACCCCCATCACTGTATTTGCAGGGTGCACTGCTGGTCATTCCCACTGGGCCTGAGCAGAGACTGCAAATAAGAAAATTCCAGAACCTCAAAGGTCACCCCGCACAAAGCCCCATTGTACAGATGATACAAATGAGGCCCAGACAGGGATAGGGCTGGCTAAAGGCCACACAGCAGAGGGTGGAGCTGAGACCCTCCCTCTGTCATGCAATGGCTAAGGACAAGAGCCCCTCTCTGCCACAGAGAAAGCATTTCCTTGGGCAGCTGGGAGGCAGCTTTTCTGGGAAAGGCCAGATGGTGGCGGGGGGATGCTGAGGCTGTGCTCCAGGGGTTTTCAGGGATTTGCTTGGAGAGGCAAAGGTTATCTGGGAGCGGACCTTCAAAACCTCCACGGGCAGGAAGAAAATAGCTGTCTTTGTCATAGGCCTTGGTGACTTCGTGTTGGGAAATTGTCCACCCTGTGCCAGCCCCTGTCCATTCTGCAGATAAAACAACCCTACCAGGTTGGAGGGTTCCTCACCCACTGCCCAGCCCCATTCTGTGCGTCTCCTGCCTCCCCTCTCCTGATATGTCTGTTCCTGCCTTCACCCTCTCCTTCACCATAGCTGGGTGGCCAAGTCCCCTCTACTGTGTCAAGAACAGGTCCTGATCCCCTGGTTCAGCCAGCCACAGGCTCTCTGCAGCCATGGAAAAACATGAACGTTGGCTGGGTTGAGGGTTTCCTGTTATTTCATGAAAATCTCCTGCCTCTCGGAGGCCTGGTGGGGCCCAGCCCCCTGGCCCAGGAGGCTGCCTTGCCCCTCCATAATTAACAGGAGCTCTCCTTTCCCCTGCAAGGTCTGTTGCTTCCTGACAAAGGCCTAACATGCACTTGACTTTCCCCCCGGATGACTTGTACAGCACCCGTGCCACTGGCCGCTGGCTGTTCCTACAACACTGGCGGGGTTAGGACCTTTCCCACTGAGTCTGGGAGGACAGCAGACCCAGGTCCTGTTGTCAGAGAAGGAGTCAGGCAGAACAGCCTAGCACTCCATAGTAAGAGCAGGGGGAGGAGGAGGAATTCCCCAATTTCTGTGTCAGTGTGAGCCCTTTCTCCCCTCCCTCACACTGAGCCCCTAGAAGGGTGCCCCAGGCTTGTCGGGCAATAACAGAGAAAAGACAGCAGGCGGTGGTTCACGCCTGTAATCCCAACACTTTGGGAGGCCGAGGTGGGCGGATCACCTGAGGTCAGGAGTTCAAGACCAGCCTGGCCAACATGGTGAAACCCCATCTCTACTAAAAATACAAAAATTAGCCAGGCGTGGTGGTGGGTGCCTGTTATCCCAGCTACTCAGTGGACTGAGGCAGGAGAATCATTTGAACCCAGGAGACAGAGGTTGCAGTGAGCTGAGATTGTGCCACTGTACTGCAGCCTGGGCAAAAGAGCGAGACTCCACTTCAAAAAAGAAAAAAGAAAACAAAAGAAAGCAGCTGAGCGTGTCCAGGGATCAGCAGGTGGCATAGCCAGCACCAGGCTCAGAAGAGCTGCCCACACCATGTCCCCTGGGAGCCCCAAACTCAGGCACCACACACCCAAACTCCAGCCTTCATTGCCGGTCCTCCAGTGCTCAGATAGGGAAGAACTAGAGTAGAAAATGTAGCCCCAGGTTACTAGACAGATAGTGGATCTGGCTAGAGGCCAGGGGACCGCTGTACTCAGGGTGTGTTCACCTCCCTGCCCCCTCCAGCAGCCCAACTTTGCTTGACAGTAGGAACCAGTCCCTGCCCTGGCCCTCCGAGCTGGTCAGGCAGAGTGAGGGCCATCCCAGAAATATCACCTGCTTCTCACTCGTGGATGAGTTCAGTAGATATTTATTGAGACTCTACTATGGGCCTGGCACCGTGCTGGGTGTTGGGATACAGTAGTGACTAAAACAGACAGAATGTGGTGGAAGTGACATCCAAGGGAATCATCCCATCTTATTCATCTCTAGGTCGCCAGCTCCAGGCCCAGGGAGGGTTCTTGTCTGTGTTTGGTGAGCTGGGTGGAGATTCAACATATAACCCCAGACTGGCAGAGCTGGAAGGGCCCTGATGGTTCAGGTCCACTGTGCAGACACTTTCTGAGCACATGCACCAGGGCGGCTGGCCATGCTAGGCCTGTACAAAGATGGGTTAGACACATACCCCACCCATGGAAAGCTCACCCTTGGTGAGGGTGACAGCCATGACAGCCATTAAACACAGTACAAAGGAGGGTCTGGTCCCAGGGGCTGTGCAGAGCACAGAGGCAGAGGGAGGAAGCTAACCTGCATTTTGCAGATGATAATAATAACTACCATTTATCGAGTGCTTCTGTGGTGCCAGGCACCGTGCCCAGTGAGTTTGTATTTATTGGCTCATGAGGAAACTGAAGCCCTGGGAGGAAGGAACTTGCTCAGTCAGTCATTAGCATGAGCTGAGCCAAAGTAGACCTGACTTCTAGGGGTTTGGAGTGCAATATGTTCCTTCTCCCACTACCCCAGCCCCTGAGGATCAACCAACCTCCACAGATGCAGCAGAGAGAAAGCTTGGGATGGGGAGGGACTGGTCATCTCAGCGTGGGGCTGTTCACTTACAATGTAAAGGACATTTTCAAGGCCATAGATTCCCAGGGTCATTACCTCGGAGGTGGTGCATCTCCTTTTCTGGCCCCTTACATATCCCTGATGGAGCAAGGCTGAAGTTCTGAGCCAGAGGTCCCCTGCCCGGCCCACAGATTCCATGACTTCCATGGGGACAGTGATGGCCCAGGGCTGAGTCTCTATGGTGTCTGGGCAGGGAAGATGGTGGGCACTGGGCCCCCGCAGAGTGTGCACGCTCTTGGTGGATGGCGGTTCTCTCGGTGGCTATCCCTAAGAGGCAAGGCAGAGTGGCCCAGCCTGGGAGCATGTGGATGGTACCATGTGACTCACTCCCACTTCAATGACAACAGTATCTTTGCAGCTGGCAGCATGTGGCTTGGGGAGTCATTTGATCCTGAATATAGACTGGCATTGTGTTTGAGACCGGAGGGTGTAACAAGCATGTCTGTACCACTGAGGTTTCATTCATGTCTCACACTCTGCTGGAAACCCTCCATGATTATCTCATTTAAGATGAAAGTGTGGATAATCTCTTGGGAGGGCAACAAACACCCGTGAAATAAAGCAAACAATACAAGACAATGCTAAATGGAGAAGCAGGGCAGTGTCATGGTTAGGCCCAGAGCACAACAGAAGGCTCTGCACCATGTAAATGGTACCCCCTTGAGTTGTGCAGTGTACAGTCCACGCAACTGTACAGGGGATCCTGATTAGGTCCACCGTCTATGGCATCATTAATTCAACACAATTTGATGAGAGCTTACCATTTGTGTCCAGCACGATTCCAGACACTGGGGTTATAGCAGAGAACAAGACAGAGCACCACTCTGCATGGAGCTTACATTCTAATTTGAAGGTCAGAAAGACTAAGGGTTGCGTCCTGGCTTTGCTGCTGTGTTAGTTAATCTCACTAAGCTTCAGTTTCCTCATCTGCAAAATGGACACAATGACCTGTACTTCGTAAGGTTATTGCGCTAAAAAATTGAAATAACACTTGGCTTCAGGTCTGACCCATGGGAAGCCCTCAGTAAATGACAGCCAGCATGATCACAAATGCTGTGGGAAGAAGGGCTTAGAAAAGCTTAGGGAAAAGGGGCTGGGCGCGGTGGCTCGCGCCTGTAATACCAGCACTTTGGGAGGCTGAGGTAGGCAGATCACCTGAGGTCAAGAGTCCTAGACCAGCCTGGCCAACATGGTGAAACCCTGTCTCTACAAAAATACAAAAATTAGCTGGGCATGATGTCAGGTGCCTGTAATCCCAGCTACTCGGGAACCTGAGGCAGGAGAATCGCTTGAACCCAGAGGGAGGAGGTTGCAGTGAGCTGAGATCGTGCCATTGCACTCTAGCCTGGGCGAGAGAGCAAGACCTCCCTCCATCTCAAAAAAAAATGTTTTTTTGGAAAGAAAAGCTGAGGGTAAAGGAAGACCACAAGATGTGAAGTGCACTAAATCGTCTCAGTGGGAGCAGGAGTTGGGGCGTCTCTTGAGGGGTGCAGAAGCCCAGAGGAGCAGGCCTTTCTAAGGACCATGTCACAAGGAATGCAGGGAGGGGGCCAGTGAGGAGCACCTTGATTTGGGGGCCATATTTTCCCAAACCAAGGGTTAGGACACACATGATCTGGCAGAGAAGTTCTGTGTTTCTGTCAGAGAAGAAGTCTGGGAAAAGGTGGTCATCCAAATATTGGGATTGGGGGAGATAATCACTATTTTCATAGGACCTGAGACATCACATTTAAAATTGGGTCTGTCACACTTGAGAAGTGTGACCCCTGTAGGGTTGAGCAAACCAAAGAATAAGGTTAGAGGGCAGGTGGGGGTGGGAACAGGGTGTGCGTGCCCCTCGAGGGCCAGGCAGGTAAGTCAGATCTGATAAGACGGAGAAAGGGGAGCTGACTAAGTCAGGATTCCTGCTGCATACTGGCTGAGTGGCCCAAATCTCTGTCTCTAGGTCTCAGTTTCTGTCTCTGAAAAGCGGAGACATTGTTGAGGAGCAGAGATAACACAGATGTTGTTATCGGTTGCTAGCAACAGAAATCACCCCCAACCCCAGTCCTCTTATGCAGAAAGGGTTTAGGGCCTTCATAGATTTAAAGGGCTAGAGCTGGGACAGTGGAGAGCCAGACTTGGAACCAGATCAGCACCAAGACAGCTCCCGAGGGCCCAGTCCCAGCCCACCCTGGGTAGGAGTCTGATTGGCCAAACCCAGTCCCATGCCCCGTCCCTGGATAGCAGAGGATCCTGGGTAGGAGGAGCCCCTGCTTCAGCTTTCATGGTGGGGCACTGCATCCCACCAGGACAGCCCACAGAGGGAGAGTCCTCCAAATCAGGAAGGGGGCTTGGATGCCCAACTGCCAAAAAATCCTGCAGATAGTTACGTATGCCATGGAAGATTCTGGAAGAGTTGCACAAGGAAAGTAATAATTATAGAAAGCCGATCTTGCTCTGGGGTTCGAGAAGAGACCAGCACCGTGGAGACCAATTAGAAGACTGGAGTGCCTCAGGAAGGCTATGGGCAGGGTGCACCTGGAGAGGAAGGAGCAGATGTAAAGGCATTTGTGGGGATTAACCCATCAGAGGCCTCTGGGAATCCTCTCTGACTACAGAGAGGTACAGGGAGTCTCAGAGGCTTAGCAAGGGGCTCAGGATGTTTACAGCTGTCGGGGCTCTAAGAGATCACGTGGCCCCAGATTGACATTCTCTGATCGACTGGTAGGGACTCCCTAGATGCTGTGCTGAGGACTGCTGGGCTCAGGCAGGACTCAGTGAGCGATTGGTAATGCCTGTTATAGATAGAGAAACCCCAGGAGGGGCAAGGATACCATGTTTATTATCCCTGCCCCCCAAAAATATCTCACTTTTCGGAGGGAGAGACTGAGACCTAGAGAGACAGAGATTCAGGCCACTCAGCCAGTGTGCAGCAGAGCTGAGATGAAAACCCAGGTCCCCTGAATCCCAGAGTGCTGCCCTTCTGCTGTAGCAGTGCTTTAGTAATGCTCCCCAAATCCCAGGTGGGCTGGGCAAAAATCACAACTCAAAATGAGTTTCCTTTCACACTACAGGAGAGGTGTGTGGAATTGGGGTGTTACAGGAAGGGCACCTGGTGGGAGAGTCCTCTTTTCCCTCCTCGTTCCTTGGGCCAAATGGCAAACAGAAGGAGGGGTTTTTATAATTTTGGCAGCAGCCCCTGCACACAGGAGAAGTTCTGGTGGCTCCTCTATTGAGAGGCCCCTGGTATGGCAGAAACCCAGGCCTCTGGGCCAAAAAGCGAAGGGCAGACTTAGGAACCTGCTCCTGACCTTGACGGAGCTCCACCTGCCCAGGGTCCCCCATGCCTATATCTCTCTCTAGGCCACCCCCAGTTGGGGTAGATTCCTCTAGGGAGGGGTTCCTGATGTTCAGGAAGGCCTCTGGTGGGGAGCCTGAAGGACGAAGGCCTGTTTGGGGTCCAGCCATGGGAAGATACTGAAGACCCCAGAGCTGACTCCCTTGTTGGTCCAGACCCCGCGTCCCCAGCACTCCCACCTGCTTGGAGAGCATGGCTCTGTGGCGGGGGAGGAGAAAGCCAATGCTAGTGATGACAGCCTCGAGATGGTGCAAGCACTGTCCTTTTCTTTTGATTTTCTGCCTAAACCAGAAATGTGCTTTTTCCACAATTTGCATAGATGCTGTCATGTAACTTTTTTTGCCACTGCTCACATTTCCAACAGTTACAGTTTTTGTGCACCACCCCCTCCCCCCACTGTAGGATATTGAGACATCATGGTGGGACTGGATATTGGGAGCCTCACCTTCCCTCTGCAGTATCTCTACCCATCACATTTAAGGCCTCGAATGCTGGGAAGCAGGGATGTCACCATCTCAGGACACACCTGCCTCACCTCCCTCCCTGCAGAGCATGTTCTACCTCTCGGCAAGAGAGTGTGGCCTTGGTCAAGACCACTGTCATCATGGTGCTCACAGCCTGGTGGCAGGGATGAACCAGGAACCAAAGGTCCCTCAGTGAGGAAGGAGCATTGGAGGTGGAGGTGTATAACCATGGGCATGGCATGGGCAGTAGACTGAGGGAGAGTGTCAAGGCAGGACTATGCTGGGATGACAACAGCTCTGATGCCTGGATAAGGAGTTTGGCTTATAAGGTCTAGATAGTAGGGACCCATTGAAGATTTTGGAGCTGGGGAGTTATTTCATCAGAGCTGCATCCTAGGAAAATTAGGCAACAGTGTGTAAGGTGGATTAGAGAGAGAACTGAAAAGAGCAGACATTACAGGGAAGGAGATAAACCAGTGGGCCCACTTCAGAAATCCTGCCAGCTCTAGAGTGAATAAAGCCCTTGACTCAAAATAGATGTCCTAGAAGTCTGCCTGAGAGTCTGAAAACCCCAGGAGATTACACTTTTGGGCCAAGCAGCTTTCTCTAAAAGGCTCCTGTCAATATGTACATAGATGACCCGCAAGGAGAAATGGACTAACCCAATGTCCCCCAGTCCTCTTTGGAAGGCTTTTGTTTACTTGATTAATTGGCCAAAGCAAGCAGGGTCCTGAAATAGGGGACATGAGACAAGTAAGTCTTGATTGGGATGGAGGGAGAGAAAGAACACAGCCAGAGGCCAGGGCAGAAAGGACCACAGGAGAGGAGCTTGTATGGCACGCACATATGTGTGTGTGTGTTCACTTGCACATGCAAGCATATACATGTGTATGTTGCGGACAGTCACTGGAAAATAGGGAACACCCTGCAGTGGAGCAGGCAGCACTTTGGATGAAGGACATCCATGTTTAGGAACATGAGACCCCCTCCCGCCCCTGCATATGCAGGGCTCTGAACCTGCATAAACTCATTCTGGTTCTGTCACTGCCAAGTGGTGTGACCAGGGGCAAGTGCCCTTATTTAGTTTATCTGGGTAACACTAATTAAGATAATGTCTGTGCAAGTGCTGAGGGTTGTGCAAATGTGAGTTGGGGGCAAAGCCTCCTTCAGGCCCAGGAGCCTGGGACACAGGGAGCCCGATCTCTGCCCAGGACTCTGGGGGAGAAGGACTACAATACCTGTTTTATAATGGCTCTCTCTCTTTTAATATCAACTTCCAGTCACAGAAGAGAGAGCCAGGAAGACTATAAGCAACCTAATCAGATGGTCTGGAATGCATGGGGCAGCACACAGTGAGGGAAAGTGATGATAGGGGTGGCCCATGAAAAAACATCTTTCATACTGAGGCTTGGGATTCCAGCAGTAAATCACCCATCTGCTGGGTTCAGCATGATCCACTGCCCTGGGTTCTCCTTTACATGCTCATCACCTAATGTGACGTCTGTCTTCCTATTTGCTTTACCTGTGGTTTCTACAAATAAGCCTGTATTAAATGTGCATGATAATGTTCTTAATTTTGTTTCGGGAGACAGTCTTACTTTGTTGCCCAGGCTGGAGTGCAGGGGTGCAATCTCCGCTCACTTCAACCTCCTCCTCCTGGGTTCAAGCCATTCTCATGCCTCAGCCTCCCAAGTAGCTGGGATTACAGGCACGTGTCACCACATCCAGCTAATTTTTGTATTTTTTAGTAAAGATGGGATTTTGCCATGTTGCCCAGGCTGGTCTCACACTCCTGAGGTCAGGTGATCTGCCCACCTTGGCCTCCCAAAGTGCTGGGATTACAGGCGTGAGCCACCGTGCCCAGCTGATAATGTTTTTAATTGCTCACCCTCCCCAACATGAGACAAGACCAACCTTCAGCTGCTGACTCTTAGAATGCACAAGTATTTCAGGTGCTCCAGGAGGCAGGAGGCCCAGGCCCCAGCAGGCTATGGAGCCTCTAGGGTAGTGGTTCCCAATCTTTGCTGCTCATTGAAATCAATTTGAGAAACCTGTTAAAAATACCAATGCCTGGCTCCTGCCTCTCAGATATTGGGATTAAATTGATATTTAATTGTTTGATTGATTAATTAAGCACTGTATTTTATTGATAATTTAACTGATAAGTTGATATTGCTCACTGGGCATTGGGATTATTTAAACTCCCAGGTGATTCTAAAATGTAGCCAAGTTTGGCAAGCTCTAGGCGGAGGAGAGAGACAGGCTGAGAAAAACAGTAGGAAGGGAGGGTCTCCAAGAACAAATCTAAGGGGCTTCACAACTGAGCTGCCGCCGACCCCTTGTGGGAACCGCACTAGAAATGTTGAGCTCCTACTTCTGTTTTTTTTTTTTTTTTTCTGAGACGGAGTTTTACTCCTATTGCCCAGGCTGGAGTGCAATGGCACAACCTTGGCTCATTGCAACCTTCACCTCCCGAGTCAAGTGATTCTCCTGCCTCAGCCTCCCGAGTAGCTGGGATTATAGGCATGTGCCACCACGCCTGGCTAATTTTGTAGTTTTAGTAGAGATGGGGTTCTGTCATGTTGGCCAGGCTGGTCTCGAACTCCTGACCTCAGGTGATCTGCCTGCCTCGGCCTCCCAAAGTGCTGGGATTACAGGAGTGAGCCACCACGCCTGGCTTCATACACTGATTTCTAATGACTTTCCTCCCTGATTTACTTGGTGTCTCATCTACATCCTGAAACAGAAGCCAGCATAGCAGAGATGCCTTAGAGGCAGACAGCCAAGTGCAGATGATAGCTCCTCACTTCCCAGACAAGTCACCTTGGGCAAGTCGCCTCCCAGAGCTCAGTGTCTCATCCATAAAATGAACTGTTACCAGAGGGTTATAAGGATTTAATAAAACCTTATAGGGTTGTTACAAGGATTAAATTTTTAAATGTATATAAATTGCTTAACACGGCCAGGTACAGTGGCTCACGCCTGTAATCCCAGCACTTTGGGAGGTTGAGGCGGGTGGATCACCTGAGGTCAGGAGTTCAAGACCAGCCTGATCGACATGGTGAAACCCCGTCTCTACTAAAAATACAAAAATTAGCTGGGCACAGTGGCACATACCTATAATCCCAGCTACTTGGGAGGCTGAGGCAGAAGAATCGCTTGAACCCAGGCGGCGGAGGTCACCGTGAGCCAAGATCGCACCATTGCACCCCAGCCTGCGCAACAAGAGCGAAACTCCGTCTCAAAAAAAAAAAAAAGAAAATGAAAAAATTGCTTAACACAAGGCCTAGCACTTTGCACTCACTCATCAAATAGTCTTTGGTTATCACTATTGTCTTCTTCATGGTTGTTCTGGCATTGCCATCTCACATCTTTCTCATGTGGACTCAACATGGATTCCTGTGTTCTGTGCTGGTACACTGGAAGCATGGCACTCTGTGGTTGCAGGTGTGTCTTGCTTCATAAAGTAAAAAGGGGAGCCATGAAAAAGCAGCAAGGGTATCAGACCAGGGTCTGGGAATCTGGGAAGCCCAGAGAGGCCAGGGGTTATGTTCAAGGTCACTGGGCCAGTGAGTGCCGGAACCGGGTGTGGAAATCCTACCTCCTGCTCAGTCTGTTCTTTCTGCCTCGCTAAGCTGATTCTCTAGGTAAGAAAACATTTTGCTTCCATGTACAAAATTCAGCTCTGCAGTGATGGGAGAATCTAGGAAGCTGAAGCTGCAATGCAGGTTGGTTTGAAACTGTCTCATCCCCAGTCAGTTCACTGGGTTCAGATAAATCCTGGACAGGGGTTGAGAGCACCCACTGCTCCCCTGGACAGCCTGCTGGGTGAGCCACACCCGTGGACTCACCAGGCCGCCAGCCTTTCCAAGGGAGGGCCCGGCCATGGCTGCCTGAGTGCATGCCACACACACACACTGAAATGCACTTTCAATTAACTATATAATTTTATTTAATTTCAAAGATGTATTTTCCCTGGTCTTATTCTGTTTTATGTTGCTGGGCACATTTACAATAAACAGAAATTTATTTGGCTTACGGTTCTGGAAGCTGGGAAGTCAAAGAGCACGATGCAGGCATCTGGCAACGGCCTTCCTGCTGTGACATCCCATGGCAGAAGGTGGAGGGCAAGAGAAATAGAGCAAGAGAAGACCAAACTCACTTTTATAACAAACCCACTCACAATAACTAACCCACTCCCAAGATAAAGACATTAATCCATGCATGAGGGCACAGCCCTCAGGACCTAATCACCTCTTATAACCACTTCCCAACACTGTAGCATTGGAGACTAAGTTTCCAACACATGAACTCTGGGGAACATGTTCAAGCCATAGCACCCTCCAGACCATCCATGTGGTAACAAGGGTGTAGAGAAACCTGTATGAACAAATACATTTATGTTGCACAAAAGCTTTTGAAACATGCAAATCTGGTAGGCACCAGACTGCATATTATTTCTTTAAGAACTGTTTGCTTGAAACCAGAGAGGAATATTTTTCAATCAAGGCTATGGGAGGTGTGTTTTTTGTAATAATATCTGTTTTTTAATAACCATTTTATATGTTTGTTAGAATTGGAAGCTGCTAGTAATATCCAACTATTCAGATGTTGTCACTATTAGCATTCTGATGTATTTTCTTGTAGAATGGTTTTTTTACATAGGGATCCTTTTATATGCAGGTTGAGCATTCTAAATCCAAAAACCCAAAATCCAAAATGCTCCAAAATCTGAAACTTGTTGATCACCAACATGATGCTCAAAGTAAATGCTCTTTGAAGCACTTTAGATTTTGGATTTTCAGATCTGGGATGCTCAACCAGTAAGTAAAATGCAAATATTTCAAAATCCGGAAAAAAAAATCAAAATCTGAAATACTTCTGGTCCCGAGCACTTTGGATATGGGATACTCAAACTGTATAGAACTTGATTCTGTTTTACTAAGCGTAGATCTTTAGCAATGCTCATGCCACTAAATATTCTTTGAATATATGATCTTAAATGACCTCAGAATATTCCATTATATGGGTGTACTGTAATTTATTTTGACAATGTCCCCATTGCTGTCCCTATGATAAATAACATGGCAGTGACTGTTTCAGTGTGCTTCTCTGTTGATTTCCCTGGGGTAAATTCCTGAAGCAGAATTATTGGTCAAAGGTCATGAACCTTTTAAAAGTGTTGGAGAGGTTCTGTCAAATGGATCTCCGGAGAAGTTGCCCTACTTCACACTCCCACTCATCCTGGAGCAGGGCGTCCATGCCCCTCTCCTGGGGCTGGGGATCAGGTTGTATCTCAAAGACACCCTATCTGCCAATAACTCTGTCTGTTGGCATTGGCACACAGGGTGTATTTGAGATACAACCTGATCCCCAGCCCCGAGCTCTTCCTTGGGAAGACTCAGGGTACACAACAGCTGCGATTCAACATTTGACATTGAAGTTCTGTCCCAGCAAAGAAGGGCTGGACTTGTTCTGTGAGCCCTCCAGGATAATGCCCACAAGAACAGGGTGAAGATCTCCCTAAGGGTTATAGACTCCAAAGAATAGGTCTCTTCCTCCACCCTCCACCCCAGGCAGCAAGGTCTCTGCCCCAGCTCTGTTGAGACTGAAGTTCTCTGAGGTTCTCTAACCAGATGGCAGGTTAGAGCCCTGGACCTCTGAGAACCCTACCCCTGGGACAATTCTGTGAGCCGACCATCTAAACAGTCATTGTACAGTCATGGAACATTGAAAAATCTTGACTCCATAGAAGCTCACTAAATCTCTGTTTTCTTAATTGTAAAATGGGCTTGTTATGAGGATTAAATTTGATTATATTTGTAAATCAATATAAATGTGTTTATATTAATATGCTATTATATTATCAATAGCCATGTGTTAGTGTTGGTGTTAGTGTATTAGTGTATTAGTATGAAGCATGAGAAAACAGTATTGTGTAGCAGTTAGGAGCCAGGCTTTAGCGACAGACAGAACCAAGTTTGGTCTCCGGTCACACCCCCTATACAGAAACAGTAACTTGTACAACAGAGGCATATGTGGGACTTGGGGAGAAGATTGCTGACATTTTTAAAAAATTTACAATCAGCTTCCTTTAGAACATTTGGCAGAGGCATTTTGTTTGTTCTTTAATTTTTATGTTTGTTAAAGTAATAAATGTGCAGAGGTCAGAAGGTCTAATAATACTCTACAGCCTGTAGCACTGCAAAGTGATGTGTGCTGGGGTTGGCTTGTGCTGGCTCGTGAGAGCCTACTGGTAAAATTTTTAGGAATTTAGGAGTTTTGCAAGCTGGTTGTTAAACAGAGCCATTATTATAAATTACATTGAATAAACTTGCAATTAAGTTATAGTAAAAGCAGAAGTACTAAATATTAAAAATGTATTACTTCCCAATTATTTCACTATTATCTGTGTTCTTGAGGTTATCTGTGACTATTACATTTGCATAGTGGAAATATTCTATAATAGTGTGCCGAGAGCCTCTTCCATCTCTGTCTTTGGTGGCAGTAGCCTGAAATCAGTGATCGTGGGAATATTTACACCACCAAAATTGGCAAACGCTATGAATCAGGGCCTTTTTTTCTCTGGAGACCCAGTTGTTAAGCATCTACAGCCCACCACTGCCTAGAGCCACAATCCCTGTCCCGTCTTGTGACACCACTGCATTTCCTACTCTGGTTTTAGCTGTTTCTTTTTGCACTTACCCCCATATTTCTTAATTACATGCCTTTACCACTGCATCTTGATTTTCAAATATTAGACATGGCCTACTGGCTCCCTATTATGGAAAATGAGGCTCTAGCTTTTTTCCAGCTCTGTCTCCCTTCTTACTACACACACATACACACTTTCCTCACCTCTGTCTTCCCAGTACAGCATAGCACAATTCTTGCTTAAGATATAAATATTCAGGTTTTACATTATTACAATCATGTAAATATTGTACATAAAGCATTAAGCAATGTGATCACGTTAGCTTTCTTTTTTTCTTTTTTTCTTTTTTTTTTTTTTTTTTGAGACAGGGTCTCACTTGGTCATCCAGGCTGGAAGAGAGTGGCATGATCATGATTTATTGCAGCCTAGGCCTCCTGGGCTCAAGCAATCCTCCCACCTCAGCCTCCCAAGTAGCTGGGACTCTAGGTGTGTGCCACTATGGCCAGCTAATTTTTTTGGTATATTTTTTGTAAAGGTGGAATTTTGCCATGTTTCCCAGGCTGGTCTCGAACTCCTGGGCTTAAACGATCCACCTGCCTTGGCCTCCCAAAGTGCTGGGATTACAGGTGTGAGCCACTGTGCCTAGCCTACATTAGCTTTCTCAGACAACATGTTTTCTTGGAGTTAATAATTGCATTTTTAAATTTGTTTGATGTCTCTATAGAAAACTGGTTTTCGGCCAGGTGCGGTGGCTCACGCCTGTAATCCCAGCACTTTGGGAGGCCAAGGCGGGTGGATCACGAGGTCAGGAGATCGAGACCATCCTGGCTAACACGGTGAAACCCCGTCTCTACTAAAAATACAAAAAATTAGCCGGGCAAGGTGGCGGGCGCCTGTGGTCCCAGCTACTCGGGAGGCTGAGGCAGGAGAATGGCGTGAACCCCGGGGGGCGGAGCCTGCAGTGAGCCGAGATCGCGCCACTGCACTCCAGCCTGGGAGACAGCGAGACTCCGTCTCAAAAAAAAAAAAAAAAGAAAAGAAAAGAAAAGAAAAGTGGTTTTCAAGCTTTTTTTTTAAGCAATGGAGCTCATCAGTCTCTAGAAAGACTTGTCTCCTTCCCGAGTGCAGGGCTCTGACCACACCTTCTTCTAAATAGGCTCCTCTCTGTTCTGAATAGGTTCCGGTGATGTTGCCTAACCTGCCCCTCCAGTGTATCGCCCGTGGGCTGCTGGCTAGAAGCTCCTGTTATCTGATGGCCACCTATTGACTGGTTTGGTGCCTCTCAGATTTGCCTGGGCTGGGCTGGGTGCCAAACACTTAATGCACACAGCTCTGCTCAGGGAACACTCCAAAGCAGCTTTTGCGATCAGATGGAAGGAATGACTCTGTCAGAGAGTAAGTGAGCTGTGGAAGCAGATGATGCAGGGCCTGTCTGCCCATGAAAAGTCTGAGCTGCAGGAGGGGAGCTGGCTAACGATGACCAGTAGGGTTCAAGAACACTCGCTTTTGAGAATCACACCTGTGTGGAAATCCCGGCTTTGCTTTCAGCTGCTTGACCTTGGGCAAGTAGCTTAACCTCTCTGGGCCTTAATTTCCTCATACCTAATTAACAGGGTTGTTTCCAGAGTTAAAGATAACGTGCGTAACCCCAACAAATCTGAGTCACATGTGACCCGCCTCTGCTTAGAGTCTCATTTTTTAAAAATCATATTCAGCTGGGCGCAATGGCACACGGCTTTGGAACGCCAAAGCAGGCGGATCACCTGAGGTCAGGAGTTCAAAACCAGCCCAGCCAACACAGGGAAACCCCATCTCTACTAAAAATATAAAAATTAGCTGGGCATGATGGCTGACACGTGTAGTCCCAGCTACTCAGGAGGCTGAGACAGGAGAATCGCTTGAACCCAGGAGGCGGAGGTTGCAGTGAGCCAAGATCACACCACTGCACTCCAGCCTGGGCGACAGAGTGAGACTCTGTCTCAAAAGCAAATAAATAAAAAAAAATTAACATTAAAATTTTAAAACTTTCCTTTTTTTTTTTTTGTTTTTTTGAAGACAGAGTCTCACTCTGTCGCCCAGACTGGAGTGCAGTGGTGTGATATCAGCTCCCTGCAACCCTTGCCTCCTAGGTTCAAGTGATTCTCATGGCTCAGCCTCCCAAGTAGCTGGGATTACAGGTGCCCACCACCATGCCTGGCTAATTTTTGTATTTTTAGTAGAGACGGGGTTTCTCCATGTTGGCCAGACTGGTCTCAGACTCCTGACCTCAGGTGATCCACCCGTCTCAGCCTCTCAAAGTACTGGGATTACAGGCATGATCCACCGTGCCTGGCCTAAAAAATTATATTCTAACAGCCCAAAAGTAATTTAAAATATATTCCAAACCTAACTGCATCTTTCATAGAATATTGAAAGGAAGCCCATTTGTAACTGATATCAACGCTCTCCAAATCCTTTTTCTCTATCCTCTAATTTTCCCACAACATACAACATCAGTGAAATTCTCCTGGGTCCAGCCTCTGAGGCTTTTTTCCCCCTCTCTTTCTCTGCCTCATTCTGCATCTTCCATACCACTACCATTTTCTCCAGTCCTGTTTTTTCCTCTACCCATCCTGCCATGGCTCTGTTGCAAAAGATCAAACGATCTGGAAATGAGCCGATAGAGATGCAGGCAGGAAGTGGTGGGGAAGAGGTCACAGCAGGACACATACTCTGAAATAACTCTTCTTCATCTCACTGGGAAGTGCCAGGCATGTGCAGTAGCAAGGGCTTGGCAGAAATTGGTTCTCCTCCTCCTTATTATTCTGATGAGGAATCTGAAGGAGACAGCGGTATAACCTCCTAGACTTCCCTCTTTTCTGACCACCTACCCACTGTTAGCAGATGGGCCGTAACTGGAGAAACTTCCTTGCCTCCTTTCCTCCAAACTCCCCAAAAAAGTAGCATGAAAAAGACCTGAGAGATGGAAGCATAGCTTCTGCCTATTCCCCCTCCCTTCTCTGCCACCTTTGTAGCCGCTAAACATGGAACAGCTCTTCCACACCCATCCACGCCCCTTGTTCCATCCTTTTGTGGACTCACCCCCTCCCAGGAAGTCATGGACTGAGCACCTACTGGGTACCAGACCTGTAAGGGGCTGGAGATTCAGAGACAAGGATGACACAGACTCTGTCCTCAGTTGCTCACAGCCAAACAGAAACAAACTGCAAATCAGATCTGGTTGTGATTTGTTTGTTTGTTTGTTTGTTTTGAGACAGAGTCTTGCTCTGTCACCCAGTCTGGAGTGCAGCGGCACAATCTTGGCTCACCGCAACCTCCGCCTCCTGGGTTCAAGCGATTCTCCTGTCTCAGCCTCCCGAGTAGCTGGGATTACAGGCGTGTGTCACCATGCCTGCTTAATTTTTGTATTTTTAATAGAGACGGGGTTTCTCCATGTTGGCCAGGCTGGTCTCAAACTCCTGACGTCAGGTGATCTGCCCGCCTTGGCCTCCCAAAGTGCTGGGATTACAGGTGTGAGCCACCGCACCCGGCTTGGTTGTGTTATAATGGAGGGAAGCACAGAATGCTGTGAGAGCACAGAGGAAGAGATCTTCACCCACTAAGGGATCAGGGAAGACTTTCTGGAGGAGGTGTCATCTAAGCTGTACAATAATAAGTGCTGTCATATATTGAGCATTTACTGATATTCTCTTCACTAAGTGCTTTGCTAAGCATATTAGCTCACATAATCTTCACAACAATGCTAAAAAGTAGACATTGCTATTCTCATTTTAGAGAGGGGAAACCGAGGCTCAGAGAAGTTCATTAACTTTCCTAAGGCCACAACTTTCACTGCGAAAAATCAGCAGAGCTGTAATTCAAACACAGGCCTGTGTGACTCCGAAGACTATGCTTTCAACCACAGGGCACTGTGTACCGGTGTTCAAGATGTACACTGCAGAAGGACGCTCATTCATATCGTAGAGAGAATGGCTCGTGTAAGAGTATATAGGTGGACCCAGAGATTCAGGCCTCTCTGCTGACTCCCAGAGCAGCAGGAAAGAGCCTCCTCCTGATCCAAAACTGACTGTGCCCTGGGGGAAGCAGGGAGTGTGGGCCCCAGGGAGAGTAGGTACACCCAGCATCTGAGCGTGCGTGAACGAGGCAGATCGTGGGCCTGTGTGTGTGCCACCAGGGCTGCTGCCCATCAGGCTGGTCATTCCAGTGGGTAGTAACAGCTTAACTTTAAACACTTTTACTTGATGCAGGGGCACCTTTTCCTCATTTGCAGAGGTGTATATGAACGAGCAGCAGCCTGTCCCACCATGGCTGTGTGGCCTCCCTGAACCATTCAGTCTTGGGGAGGACACAGCCGCAGAGCAATGTGGCCCAGCCTGACTTGGCCCAGCAGGGCCCAAAGACGAAAATAAAACACAGGTGATTCCTCAAGGACCTTCCAGTCCAGTTGAGAGGCCCAGAAAAAAGGTGCTCCATTCAAGGCCACCCCAGGGCCATCAAACTAATCTCCTTCTCTCTCTCTTTCTCCTCTGCAGACAGGCAGGATTGAACCCAACTACCCCAAGGTCTGTGGCCACCAAGGCAATGTGCTGGATATCAAATGGAACCCCTTCATCGACAACATCATTGCCTCGTGCTCGGAGGACACGTCGGTGAGCAGAGGGGTGCTCCCGGAGGAGGGTGGGCTCAGGCCCCTCCCTGCTTCCTTTGGAGGCCTCTCTTCCTACCCTCCCCTCCTCCACCCTTTGCCCTTCTTCCCTTCTCTTTGTCATCTTTCCAGCAAGCCCCACGATGTGGGGGGGATGGGAGCTAGGAAAGAACCAAGGCAGCAAATCCCTGCTGGATTCCAGAGATCTGTGTTTTCAGTGTGATTGAGCTTGGAGGTGTTGCTTTTGTAGGTGAGAATTAGAATTTAAAAATTAAGCGTGTGATTCAGCATTTGTCTATGCTCTCTAAAGAAGGGCAAGGGAAAGAATATGAACAAGGAGGGAGGGAGAAAAGGAAGGAACTGGATGGGCATGAGGAAAAGAGCGCCTGTTCTTTGCAGGCTGGGCAGGGTAAATGTACCATCTGGTTTGTCCTCTCTGAGTCGTGGTTTCTAGGAAAGGAGACTTAGCTGAGAGAAGTGTCCTGATTTTTCCAAGGACCCATACAGGTGACCCAAAATTTGAACTCCATGTGTCCCACCATTCAATGAGAAGAGAGAAGAAACAGGAGAAGGGAGATAAGTAAGAGAGATCAGGGAGGAGACAGAGAGAACAGGGAGAGAACAGATAGGAGAAATAGAGATAGGAGGGAAAGGGGGAAAGAGACAATTTAGAGAGGGGGATAAAGAATCCAGGGTAAGTGGCTTGGGCACAGTGGGTTCACGCCTGTAATCCTAGTGCTTTGGGAGGCCAAGGCAGGAGGATCACTTGAGGCCAGGAGTTTGACACAGCCTGGGCAACACAGTGAGACCCCCGTCTCTACAAAAAATTGAATTAAAAAAAAAAAACTAGGTGGGTGTGGTGGTGCACACCTGTAGTCCCAGCTACTAGGGAGGGTGAGGTGGGAGGATCACTTGAGCCTGGAAGGTCAAGGCTGCAGTGAGCTGTGATTGTGCCACTGCACTCCAGTTTGGGTGACAGAATGAGCCACTGTCTCAAAAAAAAAAAAAAAGAGTTCGAGCATGGTGGCACATGCCTGTAATCCCAGCACTTCGGGAGGCTGAGGCAGGTGGATCATTTGAGGTCAGGAGTTCGAGACCAGCTTGGCCAACATGGTGAAACCCCATCTCTACTAAAAAGACAAAAATTAGCCAGGCGTGGTGGCGCACCCCTGTAATCCCAGCTATTCGGAAGGCTGAGGCAGGAGAATCACTTGAACCTGGAAGGCGGAGGTTGCAGTGAGCTGAGATCGTGCCACTGCAGTCCATGCACTCCAGGCTGGGTGACAGAGCAAGACTCTGCCTCAAAAAAAAAAAAAAAAAAAAGAATCCAGGGAAAGTGAAATTTGAAACTGTGTTCTGGCCACTCCTTCCTCAGACTCTACCAACTTTCACCAGTGGAGGTAGGGTCAGAGGGCACTGGCAGTGGCCTTCCAGAGGGAGGGTCCCATAATGTGTTCCACACTGTCCCTGAGCAGCATCAGTACACCAGCTTGGAAGAAAGAGGAGATTTCAGAGCCTCAGCTGAGCTGGTGAGGAGGGCCTGGTGTTCCCAGATGAAGGAGGATCAGCCTAAGCCCCTGGTGTTCCCAGGCAAAGGAAAATCCCAGCCTTTTAGTCAGGCCACAAGCATCTACCTGGTGCTCACTGGCAGAGCCTGGGTACCGGTCAGATTTTCAGGAATGTTGGAATGGGTAGGAACTTCAGAGCTCATGTCTCCCTGTCTTCCCAGACTGGACTGTGAGCTCCTGGGAGCAGAGACCACAGCCTATTTGGTTCTGCACCCCATGCATCCAGCACAGGGCCTGGTACCTAATAAATGCTTAGTAGGTGTTGGATGGGATCGATGGATGCATGGATGGATGGATGGATTGTGGATGGATGGATGGGTGGATTGTTGGATGGATAGATGGATGGATGGATTGTTGGATGGATGGATGGATGGATGGATGGATGGATGGATGGATTGTTGGATTGTTGGATGGATGGATGGATGGATGGATGGATGGATTGTTGGATTGTTGGATGGATGGATGGATGGATGGATGGATGGATGGATGGATGGATTGTTGGATGGATGGATGGATGGATGATGGATGGATGGATGGATGGAAGGATGGATGGATTGTTGGGTGTATGACTACATTGATGGATAGAGAGACGAATGAGTAAAATTGATGATGGATAGATGAATGAATGAAAGAATGGATAAGTAAATAGATGACTATATGACAGGTGGGTAGATGGATGAATGAAAGATAAACACATGAACAAGTAAATTAATATAGTCCATCTAATCAGTTATCCAAAGAAAGAAAGATTCACAGTAAATAGCCTCCATCAGTTCATACGCTGGGGGTGAGGTCAGCTGGCACAGTACCTAGTACATGGGAGAGTGGTGAGGAGGTGACTGGAAGGGTGGAGTGCACTTGACCAGCCCATAGTCCATCACAGAGGGCTCCTGAGAGTGGCAGCAGTGAAGGCAGTGCCCTTGGGAGCAGAGAGAGCAAGAGCCTGTAGTGAAGATGGTCCATCAGGCTTCAGCAGCCCCAGAACCAAATTAGGGACAGTGGTCAGGGGTCAGGACATAGGCAGGCCAGGGCTGCAGAAGGAAGGGCACAGGTGCTGGAGCTGGGGGACACAGAGAGTTCACCGGTTGCTTCCTGGGCTGGGAAAGAGGCACAGGAGCTGGTGGAGGCTGGAGAGCCCAGTGGCCAGCACAAGAGGCCTGGGGTCGGTGGGAGAGAGGGCAGGTGGAGGTGCTGCCCATCCTTCTCTCCTGGGTTCAGGGAGCCCAAGAAGGAATGCGGTGACCACAGCTGGCTCCGTCCCTGCCTGCTGAGGTGCTGGGAGAGTGGCGGGAAGGGCTGACCCCAGCTGGTGTCACCAGCCAGCAGGTAGTAGCCCCTGGAACTCAGGGCTGCTCCTCTACCCACTCTGGGATGGGCCTTTCACATACATTTAGCTCTTAGAGCCACTCCGTGAGACAGGCACTGCCACCCCCAAACTGAGGGTTGGTAGGTAGGTCACAAGCCAGGAAGTAGAGGAGCAGGGATTTTACCTGGCCTGCTTGCTGCAAAGCCCATGCTCTGCCAAGCTTCCTCATCACAGACAGCCAATGCTGTCTCCCAGTGGCTCATGTCTTACCCAGGGACCCAGCTAGGATAACAGATGAGCAGTGCCCGTCTTGATGTAGGGGGGACAAATTAGACCAGGGCTCCTGGAATCACTGGCCACCCAGGTTCCTCCTCAGGTCTCAATTTCTCCTGCCTGGCTCATGGTGAGAAGGATCTGACCAGTCCTAGCTCGGCGTCTTATTTAACCTGATATGTGCCTCATGCTCCAGGACCCCAGCCTGTAAACAAGACATCCATGGTTTGTGTCCAAGAAAAACATAAGGCTGCATCCCCGGCCACATGAGCCAAGAGACTCTGTTCAGTTTTGCACGCACTGACTGAGAGACCACGGTATGCCTTGCACCACCCTGGCTGCTGGGGTCCAAAGAGGGATCTGGTAGACCTGGGCTGGAATCTCAGCTTCACCATTTACCATCTGGGTGGCCAATGGAGTGTTACTTGGCCTCTCTGAGCCTCGGTTTTGCTCGTCTCTGAAACAGTAAGATACCTCCCTTTGGCTGTTGTGATGAGGATGAAGGTTAGCCTATGCCCAGTAGTATGCCTGTCCCTTCATCGATGCCTGCTCATCTCACTCTTGCTCTGGAAACACCCCTAGTAGAGGCGCAGAGGGGCAGGGCCCACCCCACCCACCAAAACGTGGTGCAGAATGAGGTCATTGCATCCACCAAGGTCAAGCAAAGGGCTATGCACACAGAGAAGAGAGAGAGAGATTAGTTTTGACCAAGGTGCAGAGAGGAGAAGAGGTAGTTAGCTGGACTTTGGAGAAGCAGGACATTGACAGACAGAAAAAGGGTTAGAGAAGGAGTCCCAGGAAGAGACCCAGTATATCCGGTGTGCTTGGCCTGGAGAGAATGCATATACAGTGCGCTTAGAAAAGGGAGAGTCATCTGGTGTGACTGGAGCCCTGGGGTGGTGGTCAGTGAGAGGAGCGGGCAGGAAGGGCAGCTGTGAAGGGCAGTTGGACCCAAGGAGAGAAGGCTTAGGGTTCAGGGTGAGCAGCCCAACTTTGCAGCGAGACTTGTGCTTCTCAAGTCATCTGAGCATCAGTGGACCCCACCGAGTGTGGTGCATGGGAGACACTACACGCTCCAGGGAACCAAGGGGACCTGTGTGGATGGAGGGGGTCACAGACAGCTTTATGGAGGACATGGGGCCCGAGCTGGCTGGATACAGGTAGATCAGTGGAGAGAAGGGAAGAGCGGAGGGGTGTGGCTGGAGGAGTGAAGGGAAGGGACACGGGCTTGGGGCACAGGAAGGGAGGGGCTGGCCCGGGCTGCTGATCCAGAGACAAGGAGATTAAGTCTCTGGATCAGAGAGGAACTAAGCTCTCGCTCCAGCTGCCAGGCCAGCTGCCCCAGAAGTACAGCCCTGAACCGCATCTTACCCGGGTGTCCACCCCTCCCCGCCTTGGAGCTAGGGATCTTGGCAGTGGAACCAACAGGTTCCTGAGGCTGGATCCCAACCTCTCCTGGAGGACGCGCTCTGGGACCCTAAGGGAGGTGCCTTGCCCAAGGTCACACAGGGAGCCTTTGTCCTAGGAAGGTCCCCTGACTCCCAGTCTGCACTCTCAGCCCCTCACCAGTGGCCCTGGTTCTACAAGGGAGGAAACTGAGGCTCAGGGCCATGGTGGGCTGGGCTGACAGTTCAGATTCATCACGCTCAACATTTACATCACAGCGTCTGCTCTCCTCAGGGTCCAACCTGGGTGCTGGGGGAAAGCACAGGAGAGGCATCCCCCGCTGCAGCCTGGGAGGGGGTGGGGCATAAAGGAAATGGAGTTTGCAGCTTCCAGGGGGTGGACAGGAGGTCAGCACTGCTGCCAGGGCCCTTCCCACGGCCTCCCTGCCTCCTTCAAAGCACCTGAGGCATCGGCCACCGAGGCCCTCCCTCCACCCATTCCAGCTGGAATGGTCAACTTGCTGCTCACCAGACACGACATCCAGACCCAGGCTTGGGAGGTCAGTCGCCAAAGCTGCTGTGTGTGCCAGGCACTGTGCTACATACAGGGCTGGGGACGGCGCCAGGCCACAGGGGCCCAGAGGGAAGCTCTTCACAGCAGGTCTGGACCAGTTCCCCTGGTAGTGCCTGCCTGTTTCACCCCCAGCCCTCCACTTCCCTCTACTTGTCTCTCAAAACATTCAGAGGACACTGGTGGGATTTCACGAGCCCTGATTTCCCCAGCTCCTTCCCCATATCCCCCAGCCCTGCAACCTCCAGTGAAATCAATCCCCGTCCCCCAGGATCCGTTTCCCCTCCCTGAGCAGGGGGAGGTCCTCTGGAGTCTATCCTCCATCCCGCCAGGGATCCAGCAGAACATACCCAGGCCCTTCCCCAGGGGCTTTGGGCCCGAGGGAGGGCTGGGGGCCATAACTCTCCCTGGCATCTGGCAGAATCCAGTTCTTTCCGCTGCTGGGTGATGTCACCTATTGTTGAAGGCTATGCTTTTTATAGCTTCTGCCGCAGCTAGGGAGGGCGGCTGGCAGGCGGCAGGGAAGGGCGCTATCGGTTTCCAAGCCTCGTGCTCCCAGCCCTTTTCCGGGGGCCAGCAGCCGCGGAGAGAGAGAGGTTTCTGTCATCTCAAGGAGAGGGAGAGAGCCATCCCAGGAGAGAGGAAGGAGGGAGAAGAGGCAGGCGCCTCTTGCTGGTGGGCCGAGCTCCACATCTTTCCTTTGCCTTTTATTCAAGCTCTTCCATCCTGTGTCTGCTCTCCTCACCCTGTAGGTGATGCCCCTCCCTGAGGAGCTGGGGGCGGGATGGACAGGATGTCAGCCCTGCTGGAAGCCACCCACCACCCTGCCTCCTGCACGCCCCCACCTCCCGAGCTCCGGAACCAATACCTCTTGGAGCTGGAAGGGAGTGATGCACTTTTGTAGAGGTAGAAGGAAGGTAGCCCTGAGGGGCCAGTGCGCTGAGTGGGTCTTCACTAATGATTTAGCAGCCACAGAGAAAGCAGCAGTATGGCTCCCTGGCTAAGCAGCCAGGCTCAGGAGTCCCTAGGCCTAGGTTCAAATCCTGGCTCTGCCACTTCCAGGCTCTGCGATCTAGGACTAGTTTCTTTTTTTTCTTTTCTTTTTTTTTTTTTTTTTTGAGAGACGGAGGCTCGCTCTGTCGCCCAGTCTGGAGTGCAGTGGTGCGATCTCCGCTCACTGCAAGCTTCACCTCCCGGGTTCAGGCCATTCTCCTGCCTCAGCCTCCTGAGAAGCTGGGACTACAGGCGCCTGCAACCACGCCCGGCTAATTTTTTTTTTTTTTTTTTGTATTTTTAGTAGAGACGGGGTTTCACCGTGTTAGCCAGGACGATCTCAATCTCCTGACCTCGTGATCTGCCCGCCTCGGCCTCCCAAAGTGCTGGGATTACAGGCCTGAGCCACTGCACCCGGCCTAGGACTAGTTTCTTTACCTCTGAGTACCAGTGGCCCTACTGTAAAATAGGGATCACCTCGGGCTCTGAGAACTAGATGAATATAAAAGTGTTTTGTGTCCCCTAAGAACTCCATAGACATTAACTGTTACTTTCTTTTCCTTAAGTGAGGGCCCAAGAGTTTAAATAACTTGCCCAGGCCGGGCACGGTAGCTCACGCCTGTAATCCCAACACTTTGGGAGGCTGAGGTGGGTGGATCACCTGAGGTCAGCAGCTTGAGACCAGCCTGGCCAACATGATAAGCGGAAGGACAGATCATGTCCTCCTCAGGGGGTTGGGTCCAGCCCAGGGAAGAAGGAAAAATCAGGTACGGGCACGGGCAGGAGTGTGGAAGAGAGGAGGAGGGTAGTCTGCCTGATTCTAATTCTGAGTTTGAATCCCAGCTCCTCCTTTCCTAGCTGTGACACCTGGGCAAGTTTTCTCACCTCTGTGGGCCTCATTTCCTTATCTGTGCAAGGACAGTCATTAGTAGTCATAATAATAATAGGTAGCACTTATTCTTTCATGCATCCAGCGCCACAACGACCACTTCATGCATCCTCTAGCAACCCCCTCCCAGGACTCACAGCAGTAGATGCTCAACAATGCTTCCTTCTGGGTCCTCAGTTCGCCCTTCCTACCTCCCTGGGTTTGGTGGGATTCGTTTCCCATATTGGCAAACAGTGAGTCCGGTGCTCAGAAGATGTCAGAATCAAGGTAGATGTTGAGATTCTACCTCTTGTTTAGATGAATGATGATAAACTCAATTTTTAGAATGAACAGAATGATTGACAAGAAACGCGGAGGAGAGAGCTCCAGGAGCCTCCTGGCCCCTAAGCAAACACCTTCAGCTTTTCTCTTCACTGCAGGAGACATCACAGTTACTGTGCTCTTGGACCCAGGCACCATCTCTGTGAATTGGTTAGATGGAAATCTTGGGGCCAATGATTGTGTACTGTATACAGCTAAATTGGAGGCTTCTCGAGGGCAGAAACCATATCTTTTTCTTTTTCTTTTTTTTTTTTTTTTTTTTTTTTTGAGACAGAGTCTCACTTTGGCACCCAGGCTGGAGTGCTGTGACACAATCTTGGCTCACTGCAACCTCTGCTTCCTGAGTTCAAGTGATTCTCATGCCTCAGCCTCCCAAGTAGCTGGGACTACAGGCCCATGCCACCACTCCCAGCTAATTTTTGTATTTTTAGTAGAGACGGGGTTTCACCATGTTGGCCAGGCTGGTCTCGAACTCCTGGACTCAAGTGATCCACCCGCCTCACATCCCAAAGTGCTGGGATTACAGGAGTGAGCCATTGTGCCCAGCCCAGAAACCATATCTTTCTTTTTTTCTTTTTTTTTTTTTTTTTTGAGA
This sequence comes from Pan troglodytes, assembly GCF_028858775.2. Taxonomy (NCBI): domain Eukaryota; kingdom Metazoa; phylum Chordata; class Mammalia; order Primates; family Hominidae; genus Pan; species Pan troglodytes. The sequence continues at coordinate 60,703,696 of NC_072414.2, forward strand.
CGGAGTCTTGCTCTGTCACCAGGCTGTCATGCAGTGGCGCGATCTCAGCTCACTGCAACCTCCGACTCCCTGGTTCAAGTGATCCTCCTGCCTCAGCTTCCCGAGTAGCTGGGATTACAGGCACGCGCTACCACGCCCAGTTAATTTTTGTATTTTTAGTAAAGACAGGGTTTCACCATGTTGGCCAGGCTGGTCTTGATCTCCTGACCTCAAGTGAACTGCCCGCCTGGGCCTCCCAAAGTGCTGGGATTACAGGTGTGAGCCACCTCGCCCAGCCCAGAAACCATATCTTATACTGTCCTGTTCTTCCCCACGCTACCCCAAAACAGATTTGTTAGTTTTTTGAAGTAGCTACTAAGGGGTTAGATATCAGATCTTCTCCTAGCTGCTTAGGCCCATGGTGAACTCCAACTCCTCCTGTGAACTTCTATACCATATATACAGACAGTGGGTACTGTCTGCTTGCTGTAGCTGTGTAATAAGCAGCAGGTCCCTTAAATGGAGAATTCTGCCCCTTACGAACAGTGTCATCAGAGGAGCTAACAGCCCTAGCCCTAAGTCACTAGCAGTCATGACCCTCAACATGTCAGAAAGCAGAGATCCAACCAGACACCTCCATAATCATGTACGCGTTTTAAAGATGAAGTTTATGCTGCATTCCATAAAATGGAGACAAACTTCATATCATATGTATTGACTACACAGCGGGCAACAAAGTGCACATGAAAAATATAACTTGGCCAGGCTCGGTGGCTCATGCCTGTAATCCCAGCACTTTGCAAGGCAGAGGTGGGCAGATCACTTGAGCTCAGGAGTTCGAGACCAACCTGGGCAATATGGCAAAACCCTGTCTCTACACACACACACACACACACACACACACACACACACACACAAATACAAATATTAGCTGGTCATGGTGGTGCGCATCTGTAGTTTCAGCTACTTGGGAGGCTGAGGTGGGAGGATGGCTTGATCCTGGGAGGTGGAGGCTGCAGTGAGCCAAGATTGCACCACTGCACTCCAGCCTGGGTGAGAGAGCCAGACCGTGTCTGAAAAAAAAAAGAAAACTATAACCCAATTACATCTAAAGTTTGACCACTATAAAACGTGGGTATGATCCCTAATTAATATTAGGTAAGCATCCTTAAGTGTTATTCTTTGGTCATCTGCTTGGTAGTGTATACATTTTATCTTTACTTAGTATTTATAGCAGCTCTGCTGTATGGGTATAATTATCCTTACAGGTATGAAGACAGATGTTCGGAGAGGCTAAGAAACTTGGGGAAAATCTCACAGCCAATAAGGTCAGAGCCTGCATTCTAACAGAGCTGTCAGACCACAAAGCTTCTTGCTTGTTGGCCAGCTGCTCCCTCTCCCATGTGCAGGGACAGTTGGTTTTGTAGCTTTATTAACTGTCCTTATCAGCTGCCTTGCCTTTGCCTTGTCTGCAGTGTCTGCTGCCTCCCCAACAAGACTGACAGCTACTTGAGACTAAGAACCGTTCCCCCGTATCTAATCTGTTTGGCACACAGAGGGGAGCTGGGTATGTTCTGTTGGGTTGAACATCACTGAATTAAACAAGGCTCTGACCCAGGGACCTGTAAAGGGGACAGTCCCCAGCAAGGCAGGCTTGCTGGAGAGAGTAGTTTTGCCACTTCTCCCCACCCTTTCCTTCCAGAAATCCGGTTTGGCAAATGCTACTGAGTTTCCTGTTGAATTGAAGTAACCTCCCAGAGCAACCTCTGAGCAGATCCACAGGGCTCCTCCCATGCCTTATCCACTCTGTTTTCAACAAATCCCTCGAATACTAAGGGATTGGAATTCCTTTCCCAGCTACTCAGGCCCACTGTGAACTCCAGCTCCTCCTCTGAGCTCTGTAGCATGTGGTGCCAACTGTTTGCTATAGCCATGGGTCAAGCAGAGCCCGTCTCCTTCTCCCAGTAATGTATTCAATGTCAAAGCAGAAAAGTTTGGAAGATTAACTAATACTATCTAAATGTGCAGATGAAGGCCAGGTACAGTGGATCTCACTTGAGGTCAGGAGTTCGAGACCAGCCTGGCCAACATGGCGAAACCTCATCTCTACTAAAAATACAAAAATTAGCTGGGCGTGATGGTGGGCGCCTATAATCCCAGTTACTTGGGAGGCTGAGGCAAGAAAATCCCTTGAACCCAGGGGATGGAGGTTTCAGTAAGCTGAGATCACATCACTTCACTCCAGCCTGGGCGAAAGGTGAAACTCCATCTCAAAAAAAAAGAAAAAAAAAAGAAAGTAAATGTGCAGATGAGAAAACCAGGACCCAGGGAGGGAAGTGGCTGGTATCAAATGGGGATAAAGCAAGGCACCTCTCTCCCTCTCTGTGGGATATTTACTCATCTGAGTCCCTCAAGCCCTGCCTGAGACCCTACATCCAACAGTTCTTGGTGAAAACAGCTCTCTTGGTTTCCATCTGTAGCCATGAGACTTGAATCGAGTTAAGGGGCTGGTGCCTGGGCACAGACACCAGTTACCCTGACCCCCCATCCCTGGGCTTAGCCCCTAGGCTCCTAGGCAGAGCTGTCACCTCAGCATGTCAGCTCATGTATCTAGAAGGCTTCACACTTCCAAGAGCTCTGCACCCAGTTTACTTGAACCCACACACCTCTAACAGGTACAGTCTCTATTTTCTGGATGAGGAGCCTGAGCCTCAAGACAGGTTAACTGGCTTGTTCACAGTCACTCAGCTAGTACGTGAGACTGGAACCTGGGCTGGGGCTCACTCCACAGCCCCCCATGTGACTCTACCTTACCCTGGCATAGGTGTAACCCAGAGATGCCTCAGTTACTGGGTTGTTCAGGAATTAGGGTGTCCTGGGAAAGAGTTTTCTTCTGAGACTCTGGGCCCAAGCAGGGCTTCTTCAAGCCTCAGTGACGAGATATGACACACATGACCTCTGGCCTCCTCTCCACCAGCCAGCCTGCTCCACATGAGCCAGGCTGACCCCCGTGCAGGTTCCCTACCTGCTGGCGCCTGACCCCACACACACTGGGCATTTTTCTGCCTCCTCACCCCTTCCAACATCCCAACTTGTCTTTTTAAACTTAGTTCAACATCCTCTCTTCCAACACTGCTCCTCCCAGGCCCTCCCACCCTGGTCCCCCTAACAGCTGGGTTCAAGCTTTCCAACAGCTCTGTGCCCCCACAGGCTCTCCGTCTGCATGCACCACTTAGTGCTACTCAAGAGCAGGCATGGGCAAGTTCAACACCACACCCCACTGGCTCATAGGAGGCCCTCGGGAGGTGTTAGTGGAGTTAATGAGTCTCAACTTTTGGCTTCAAAGATCTTTCTTGATGGCCAGGGGCAACTATTCTACTTCGGTCAATGCTTATGCACCAAGATACAGTATGAGACATCCCCAGACAGAATCCTCTGCCCCCAAATATCTCTTCCCTTTGAGTCTGAAAGCTTTAGAGCTTCCTACTCAAGTGCAGACAAGGGTAGCCAGTAGACATGAGAAAAGATGCCTGGTATTTTTTTTTCTTTTTTTTTAGAGACAGGGTCTCACTCTGTCACCCACGCTAAAGTGTAGTGGCGTGATCATAGCTCACTGCAGCCTCGTCTTCCTGGGCTCAAGCGATCTTCCCCTGCCTTAGCCTTCCCAGTACCTGGGACTACAGGAGCATGCTACCATATCCAGCTAATTTTTTCCTTTTTTGTAAAGATGGGGGTCTCACTGTGTTGCCCAGGTTGGTCTTGAACTCCTGGGCTCAAGCAATCCTCCCACCTAGGCTTCTTATTTTTGAGACGGAGACTCGCTCTGTCGCCCAGGCTGGAGTGCAGTGGCACAATCTCGGCTCACTGCAAGCTCCACCTCCCAGGTTCCAGCGATTCTCCTGCCTCAGCCTCCTGAGTAGCTGGGATTACAGGCGTGCGCCACCACGCCCAGCTGCTGCCTAGGCTTCTTAAAGTGCTAGGATTACAGACGTGAGCTACCACGCCTGTCCTCGGTATTTCTAAGAATGGAAGGAACACAAATCCAAACAACAGGTGGCATTTTTGACCTATCAGATGGGTAAAAATCCAGTTTTTTAAAGGTATAGTTTTAGAGGCATAATGAAGCAGTCTCAGACTCTGTGGGTTAAAAACTAGGACAGTTTTTGGGGACAATTTTACAGTAACTATAAAAAATATGAAACACTTCTAGCCATTTTCCTACAAGAATATCCACACCACTGCACAAACTTGGATTACGAGCATGTTTGTCATAGAATAAATTGTAATCATGGAAAAAAGTGAACAGAACTTAGATGTCAATTAATAGAGGTCGATTATATTCATCATGGAATGGGCACACAACAGATGCGTCTCTGGCCACTTAAAAAGATAAGGTAGATATTCATGGAGTGGTGTGGAAAGATGCCCAGGATCTGTTATGTGAGAAAAGCAAGTTGAAAAAGAACATGTGTAATAGTATCCCTTCTGGGTAAAAAGAAAGAAGTGTGTGTGTCTATGTGTCTGTGTCTGCGATAGGTGGGTGTCTAGCCCAAGCATTAGTCTCCCAGCTTCAGGGTCACCTTTCTACAGTACATTTGGGGACAGAAGGAATGTGTTTTACTGGTGACTACTGAGTTACGTACTCGCCAGCTTGTTCCCCCTGCACCCTCTCAGTCACTTCCAGACCAGTCTTCATCCCTGAACGCCCTGGTGCAGGGGTTGTTGAGGAAAGAACAGTGGGGTATTCTGGGCCCCCTATACATCACTCCCTCCCCCAGTTCCCCCCCTCCCACCATCTCACAGGACTGTATGGGAGTCTTGGACTTTACTAGAGGGTTGGAGCCACCAAAGGGGATAACAATGGGGATGGGAAAATATTTCAAACTCTCCCCAAATTATAAAGTTTTTCGCAAGTGGGCTTTTGAAATGGATTTACTGAAACTGAGAATGGTGCACCCAAGGGTGACCCCAAACCCTTGACAGAACTTGTCTTTCTTACCCTGAAACCTCCCAGTCAACAGCCACAGGAGCTGGCTCTGTGGGGGGAACATACATGAGGGAAATGCTCATTCTTATAATATGAGGAGGAGGCACCAAGAAGGAAAATTTGTCCAAGGAATTCCCTGAGGGGCACCCCAGTTCCTAGCCTTGCTCCCAGGACCTCTGGTCTGCCTTTGGCTTTCTTTTCTTCTTCTTTTTTTTTTTTTTTTTTGAGATGGAGTCTTGCTCTGTCGCCCAGGCTGGAGTGCAGTGACGCGATCTCAGCTCACTGCAAGCTCCGCCTCCCAGGCTCACACCATTCTCCTGCCTCAGCAGCCCAAGTGGCTGGGACTACAGGTGCCTGCCACTACGCCTGGCTAATTTTTTTGTATTTTTTTAGTAGAGATGGGTTTCTCCGTGTTAGCCAGGATGGTCTCGATCTCCTGACCTCGTGATCCGCCCACCTCGGCCTCCCAAAGTGCTGGGATTACAGGCGTGAGCCACCGTGCCTGGCCCTGCCTTTGGCTTTCTTCCTTTTTTTTTATTTTTCTGAGACAGAGTCTCGCTCTGTTGCCCAGGATAGAGTGCAGTGGTGCATTCATAGCTCACTGCAGCCTTGAACTCCTGGGCTTAAGGGATCCTCCCACCTCAACCTCCTGAATAGTTGGGACTACAGGTGCATGCCACAACACCTGGCTAATTTTTTCAATTTTTTGTAGAGGCGGAGTCTCACTATGTTACCCAGTCTGGTCTTGAACTCCTGGGCTCAAGTGATCCTCCTGCCTTGGCTTCCCAAAGTGCTGGGATTGCAGGCATGAGCCACCTCACCTGGACTTGGCTTTCTTTAACATGCTTTCTGCATTTATTCATAGCCTTTGGAATTATAATCAATTGACTAGTATTACATATTGATATAATGTATTAAATTTTTCCTTTAATGTTGATCACTTACACTGCTTCTACATTTTCCATATAAATGATGTTGCAGTGAACATCTTCATGCATGGAGATTTTTGCTTATATTGTATTTTAAGAGTGAAGTTACTGGGTCAAAGAGTATAATATAAACGTCTTTATGGCTCCTACTAAAGATTGCCAAATTGCTTCCAAAAGAGTTACTCTGATTTATAATACTACCAACATCCATTCAATCTATAACTTCTAGTATTACCTTGCCAACACTGGCTCTTTTTATTTTTTTTTTTTGGTTGGCTATTTTAGCAGATTATAAATGGTATCTCAAAGCTGTTTTTCCTGTTTTTCTCCTTACTAGCAAGGGTGGAGTTCAGATTTTCGAAAAGATTTTTTTTTCGTGTTTTTTTTTTTTTTTTTAGACAGAGTCTTGCTGTGTTGCCCAGGCAGTAGTGCAGTGGATCTCAGCACACTGTAACCTCCGCGCCTGGCCTCAAGCGATCCTCCCATCTCAGCCTCCCGAGTAGCTGGGACTATAGGCGTGCGCCACTACACCCGGCTAATTTTTGTTTCTTTGGTAGAGACACGGTCTCGCTGTGTTGCTCAGGCTGAAAGATTCTTTTTCTTTTTTTGTTTTTTTAAAGTGTCCTAAATTATAGTCACATGTGCTCTTTCCAACCAGTTAGACTGTAATGAATAATATTAATGATAATAATAACAATTATAATTCCTTAGGCCTTTAGAGCACTTTGCAGTTTATAAACTGTTATACCATTGTGTCTTTTCATTCTACCAGTAGGTGAAACAGGGCAGGGATGTTCCCCCCACCTACCACCTACCTTATTGATTAAATAGTTGAAGCTATGCAGAGGAGGTTTGCTTTGAGTGACAGAAGCCCACCAGGGCTGATGTAAATAATTAGGGGGGTGATTCCAAGACTGCAGAGAAACTGCTCAGTCTCTCCCTGTCTGGGGCCACGTGGTCTCCTCTCTGCTTCTCTCTGCATGTCCCATCCTCCTCTCTGCAGATCATCTTTTTCTGCTTCTTTATCAGTATCCACAAGACTGAAAATAGCAGCTCTATCCAGGCTCTGCCCATCCTTCCAGCTCAGGCCCCAACATCTGATCAGTCTCTGCCTTCAAGTCCACCATCTCTCAGGAGAGACCTGGGGCCCCTCAGCCTCCCAGATGCAGTTCCCCCTGCCCAGGGGTCCATCCTGGGTGGGGGACACAGTGGGGGATAAGGCCCTGTGGTCCAAACAGCCAAAGTGGGGCTGAGCAGAGTAGCAGGAAGGCAGAGTCTCCTAGAAGGATGTGGCATGTGAAGCAAGGATAGGCTTTTTAACACAACATTTGCTAAAAGGGGCTCATGCATGTTCTTCTTATCCGGGCTAGGCCACAGCAGTAGCAACATGCCAGTAATAACAGTTCTTAGGTCTGCAGAGAAAACCTCCCACAGGCAGAGAGATGGTCTCCTTCCTCTCCAGCCACACCCTGAGACCTCCCAGCAGGCCTCAGTCGAGCTTTGCCCATCGCCTCAAGCCAGGAGGTGGCTCATCAGGCAGATCTCAGAAAGCCTGGTGTCCGAGGAAAGGGGCACCTCTCATCAAGGGACTTCTTGGCCGTGTCCACCCAGCCTGGACCCTCATCTCCCTCTGCAGGTGCGGATCTGGGAGATCCCCGAGGGCGGGCTGAAGCGGAACATGACGGAGGCGCTCCTGGAGCTGCACGGGCACAGCCGGCGTGTGGGGCTGGTCGAGTGGCACCCCACCACCAACAACATCCTGTTCAGCGCTGGCTACGACTACAAGGTATGCAGTGGGCAGGCAGCTGGGTGGAGAGGGATTGGGGAAGAGAAAGGGGCCTTTTGGGTACCCATAGGAAGCACTGTTGCTTCCTAAGCAACCAATATGGCCTCATCTGTTCATTTGCTTATTCATTCATTCATTCATTCACTACACGCAACTGAGCAACTCCTGTGCACCCTGTCATTCCTGGGGTCCACAGAGGCCGGAGGCATCTTTTCTGCCTTCTCTGGTGGTTGATTGGAGGAGAATGCCCCTTCCATGCCCACACCCTTTGCCTGGCCACTTCTTAACCAAGAGGTGGCAAAAGGGGTAACCAAAGCTGCTGGAGGGCAAAAAGTGGAGCCTCAGCCCCGAGCCCCAGGCACATCCTCAAAAAAAGGTGGGCTGACCACATGGGACTGACAAGGAACATGTATCCTTCTTGCTCTTCCATAAACTGAGCCCAGGCTGGTGCTGGGATCTGACCAAGGATATTGATGGATTTGTGTGCCAGGGATGTATCAGCCTTTCCATATAGAACTCAATGACCTCCTCCTGCACCCCAGCACACCCCAGGCCCTGCATGGGGCGCTTCTCCCAGGGCAGTCAAGTGTGGACTGGGGACAAACACCCCAGGACCCTAGCAGCCACTGACCCTGCCTCCCATGCATCTGCCCTCGCAGGTCCTCATCTGGAACCTGGATGTGGGTGAGCCGGTGAAGATGATTGACTGCCACACGGATGTGATCCTCTGCATGTCCTTCAACACGGACGGCAGCCTGCTCACCACCACGTGCAAGGACAAGAAGCTGCGTGTGATTGAGCCCCGCTCTGGCCGTGTTCTGCAGGTGGAACCCTACATTTTTTGAGATTGAAGGGGAAGGTATTGAGGGCTGGGGCTCAGCTTTCAGCAGGCCTGGAAAAAAAAGGCTGTGCCAGCCCCCTTCTCCAGTGCATCTCACTGCACCTCTGTTGAACAACCTTTCTCTCTCCTGGGCCCTTCTCAGCTCATAGGAACCCTGCCTTGTTCTGGGTGGGGAGGGACCTCATACCCTTTCCTGTCCCCACTGCACCCCCTACCTCCAGACAGGATTCTTCTGGCTTGCTCTGGGGGCTGAACTGGTGACACCCTTCAGTGCATACATCCCCAGGTGTTAACCAAGTCCATCACAGGCACAGGAGGAGGAGACACTGGACTCACTGACCAGCCACTTGACAGGATGAGCCTGAGGGAAATGGCTAGGGTGCCAAGGTTGATGGTGAACTTAGCTCCACTTTTGGTCTTTGAATCTCCTGGGTCTTGGGTTTGAGGAAGGGGTTAAGTGCCATTTGGAAGTAAGCAATTACCATTTTTTGAGCACCTGCTGTGTGCTGGTCATGGGGAGAGATGGAATGGAAAATATGGATGATATCTGAGGTTTGCCTTCTACACAAGAAGGGATTAATGCTTGATCTGGGTGTGTTTACCTTGGAATAGTCCAATATTATAAGACCAGAAAGTTTTCTAGTACTATAGGTTGAGTATCCCAAATCCAAAAATCCAAAATCCAAAAGACTCCAAATCCAAAACTTTTTGAGCACTGACATAACACCCAAAGGAAATGCTCGTTGGAACATTTCAGATTTTGGATTTGGGGATGTGGGAAGCTCAACTAGTAGGTATAATGCGAATATTCTGACATCTGAAACAATCCAAAATCTGAAACACTTCTGGGCCCAAGCATTTCAGATAAGGGCTACTCAACCTGTACCACTACAAATAAGAATAATGAGAGTTGCTTAGCATGATTAGTGTTAACTGACATCTGCTAAGAGCTCACTGTGTGGCCTGCACTGTGCCCGGGGCTCTGCACATCATCTCATTTAATCCTCAGGACAACCCTCTCAGCTGGGTGCTGTTACTCCTCTCATTTGATACATGAGAACACTGAACCTTAGCGAAGTTGGGAGACTTGAATCTCACAGTTCCAGGAGGAGCTAGGATTCAAACCCAGAGCCCATGCCAAACAGAAAGAATGTTTATGAACAGAGAACCCCCACCTCAAATTCCCAAATGGGGCCATGAGCCCAGGGAAGGTGAAGGTCTTCTCTTGGGCTACACTTTTTTGGCGGAGCTAGAACTAGAGTTCAGAGTGTGTGACGCCAGCCTGAATATGTGCACTGCCCCATTGGCCTCTTTTCTGACTTGCTGCCAACTTACCTGATGCCGAGGACTGTTGTGTGTTAGGAGGAAATCAAGTGTCACGAGCCAGTGGGCAGGAAAGGAGGCCCAAGACAGCTCAGTTAAGGAGGCACTCCCTGATGAGGCAAGCTGTGAAGCAGTGATGGGCATGAGTCTCTTGTCCTCCTGAGCCTCAGTTTCCTCACCCTCAAAATGGGGATAATGATTTCTTCCGATAGATATTGTTATGGGGATGAAAAGCAATGCCCCTGGTGAGAGCTCCTGAAGCGGTGTAGCCCCCAACTGGACTTGGTGGACGTTGGCTCCCCTCTCGCTCCCTGTTCCCCACATTCTCTGGGAAATGGCAGAGAAGGCATCTGTGGAGCCAATGCTGCACAGTGCTTAGAACAGTGTCCCGTGGCTGCTGTAACAAATGCCCACAAACTAGGTGGCTGAAAACAACAGAAATGTATTCTCTCACCATTCCAGAGGCCAGATGTCCCACATCAAGGTGTCAGCAGGACTGTACTCCCTACAGATGCTCTAGGAGAAAACCCATTCCTTGCCTCTTCTGGGGGTTGCCGGCTCCCGTGGCTGGTGGCCACATCACTCCAGTCTCTGCCTCCAGGGTCACACACCTTCTCCCCTGTGTGTCTCTGTAATCTTACCTCTCTCCCACAAGGACACTCGTGATGGCATCCAGGATCCACCTGGATAATCCAGGGTAATCTCATCTCCAAATCCTTAGCTTAACCACATCTGCAAGGACCCTTTTCCAAATAAGGAAATAATTGCAGGGGCCAGGGCTGAGGACATGGGTGTATCTTTTCGGGACCACCATTCATGCCACTGCAGAACCCACATGTTGGGGACCCTGGCTCACCACCTCCCTCTGTTCCTACTAGGAGGCCAACTGCAAAAACCACAGAGTGAACCGGGTGGTGTTCCTGGGGAACATGAAGCGGCTCCTCACGACAGGGGTCTCCAGGTGGAATACAAGACAGATTGCCCTCTGGGACCAGGTCAGCCACGGGGAGGCCTGCTGGGTTTGGGCTAAAGGAAGCATCATTGCCTCGGAGGTCACTTCCTCAGAAAGTCAGGAGCCTGGGCCCGCACACCAGCTTCTCATAGCATTCCCAGTGGAGAAATCAGACAGAGACCCCCAGAGGCCGAGCTTGGGTACAGAGGCTTCAAGGAACAATGTCGGCCACACCTGCAAGATGTTCACCCTCTTTTTCCAGAGTGGGGGCTGAGCTCCAGAGAGATCGAGAGACTTACCTGGGGACACATAGCAAGTAGCAGGTTTGGGGACAATGAGAACAAGTCCCTTGCCTCCTGTTTGTAAGACCCTTTCCACTGCCCCTGGCTGCTTTTCGTGACAAGAAAGTCAGTCTTGCCACCACCCATAGGACGGGCTTTTTAACATCTAGGGGAGGTCTTAACATAAAGTAGTTGCCATCCTAAGAGGCCTTCCTGGGATTTGGGGAGGGGCATGCCATCCTGCCTGCAGAGAGGCTGAGACCAGCTCTTCTCCCTCAGGAGGACCTCTCCATGCCCCTGATCGAAGAGGAAATTGATGGGCTCTCTGGCCTCCTGTTCCCCTTCTATGATGCTGACACCCACATGCTCTACCTGGCTGGAAAGGTAGTAGGAGGTGGGGGAGGGCCCGGGGCAGCCTGTGGGAGAGCCCTACCCTCAATGCACCCCTGCACCTGCCCCACCCCCTGGAGAGTAGCCAGCCTAACCTTCCAAGTTCCTGGGCCTCACCTTTCCCATCCACACCTGCCCTCAAGTCTGACACCCATTCTTACTCAAGTGTCTGCTACCAAGAATTCCTTCAAAGGTGAGCTGGAGCGGGCTTTTACATTGGAATAAAGATCAGAGCCTGCAGTGTAGTCAGTGATGAATGATGGAATTTGAGATACCCGCCAGGAGATCCTTGGTGAATACAGCCTTGTTTGTCAGAAAGGCTGTCTACACACACACACTCACATCAGCCCATCCACCTCCACCTCTCCACCCGCAGTGAGTCCCCTATGGTGCACCCACTAGGAGCCTAGAAGCCAGGTTTCCTTGGTTTTTTTAACTGCCCATGAGGCACAGGGGAGAGCTGTCTTCAGCTGGCTCCTGGGACCAGGCCCTGCTCTGCCCTGCCTACCTGCCACCTTCCTCAACTCCATCTCTCCTGACCCCAGGGTGATGGAAACATCCGGTACTACGAGATCAGCACTGAGAAGCCCTACCTGAGTTACCTCATGGAGTTCCGCTCCCCAGCCCCGCAGAAAGGCCTAGGTAAGGGGCCCCGAGGCTGCCACAGCTGGTGTGCTCATGGCACGGGAGGACATCTGGCCCATGGGTCACCCCCTCCCTTAAATGGAAAATCAGACTCAGAAGGCCATAGCACATGGGCAAGTTGGAACAGAATCTGCAAGAGCTGGCCCTGCTGCAGCTGTCACTGCCCACTGGACCGGCTCTGTCACCCCATTGTGCTCACATCCACCATCAGCAGCAGCTTGCCAGCATGTGCTCTGCGTCTGCACTCCTGATCGCAGATGGGGAGCCTGAAGCCCACAGTGGCTATGATGATGGTGGGAAGTGGTCCAGTAACTAGAGGTCAGAGTGGGGTCTAGGCACAAGTCCCTTCCTGAGCCTCTAGGAAGCCGTGACTCCCAGATCCCAGCAGCAGCTCTGTCTGCCTGATAGGGCAGGAAGAAGTTCCAGGTGTTCCCGTGACTGCCGCCCCAAGCTCCCTAGGCTCTCAGGCAGAAACCCAGAGAGGGCTCTGGGATTGACAGGGTGTAGTGAGTGAGACCCCACATTCTCCCACCACTAAAAGTCTTACAACCAATTTTCCTTCCTTTCAACTAACCTGGTAATGCATATGATTCAGCAATTCTATATTTCGGGTCCAAATCGCCCAATGAAACACCTATTTTCAGGGACCTCCCGTTCCCACCTCTGCGGGTGATCCTCTTTGGAGCTTGAGTCTAGCTTGCTTTCCCTGTGGGTCTGGTATTATGGACAGGGCCTGAGGGCCAGCTTCAGGAACATCGGGGCTGAAAGGGCCTGAGAGCCCACTCCAGTGACCAACAGCAAAATGGAAACCAAAAGATGTCCGAAGTCCTAATCACCATTCCATCAACTTTACTCTTCCCCAACTCTGTCATCCCCACCTCCTTCACTGTCACTCCTGCATCAAATAGTATAAAAATCAGCCTGGACTTTGGAGTCAGACCTGGGTTTACATTCTGGCTCAGCTGTGCACTTAATCCCTCTAAGTCTCAGTTTCCTCATCTGTAAAATGCGGATAATCAAACCTTCCTTGAATGGCTAATGTAAGGCTTAGAGACCATATGTGCAAGGTACCTGGCAGAGCACTTGACTCCTCCTGCTCCTTCACATAGTTGTTCAACAAACAGTTATTGACCTCCAGCTGTGTACCAGACCCTGCACGAAGTCCAGTGGCAAATAAAACAGAACATGGCCTTACTCTCATGGAGATCACATTCCACTGAGCAGGAGACAGGCAATAAACAATAAGAAAAATATTGGATGGGAATGAGTTCTAGGCAGAGAGTCAAATGGTGTGCTAGAACAGAAAGTGACTGGGGGCTACTTCACCCCGGTGGTCAGGGAAGGCCTCTCTGTGATGATGATATTTTAAGTTGAGCTCTGAAAGATGGGAAGGAGAAAGAGCAGCCCCAGCAGGGGGAATGGTTAGTGCAAAGGCTCTGTGGCCAGAATGAGCCTGGCATGTTCTAGGAGCAGAAGGGAGGTCAGTGTGGCTGAGCGTGGTGTAGACTCTGTGATGTAGCAGGAGATGGGGGGAGGATGTTAGGAGACTGTCGGAGAGGGGGGCAGGGGCTGAATCCATGGGATGCATTAGCCTGGGAAAGGAGTTTGCATTTGATGAGGAAATCATTATGGGGAGGGTTCTTTTTCTTGAGTGGGACATGAGACAACATGATGGGATCCGAAATGTTAGTTAAGATTGCTCTGGCAGCCAGGTGTGGTGGCTCAAGCCTGTAATCCTAGCAGTTTGGGAGGCCGAGACAGGTGGATCACCTGAGGTCAGGAGTTCGAGACCAGTCTGGCCAATATGGTGAAACCCTGTCTCTAAACCCTGTCACCAAAAATACAAAAAGTACCTGGGTGTGGTGATACACCCCTGTAATCCCAGCTACTTGGGAGGCTAAGGCAGGAGAATCGCTTGAACCTGGGAGGCAGAGGTTGCGGTGAGCTAAGATCACACCACTGCACTCCAACCTGGGCAACAGAGCCAGACTCTGTCAAAAAAAAAAAAAAAAAAAAAAGATTTCTCTGGCTTCAGTAGAGAGAATGGATTTGGGAGGGGCAGGAGGAAGACAGGGAAACCAGTTAGGAAGAAGTTGCAGACTTTTAGGCAAGAGAGAATAATAGGTGGGGAGAAGGAAGACGGGGAGAACAGGATGAATCCAGATGTTTAGAAAGTAATGTCAGCAGGACTTGCTAAGGTATCGGATATGGAGGGGTGGAGAGGAAAGAAGCAGGAAGGACTCAGAATGACTCACTTCATCCTCATCCTCATCCTCCTCACCTGTGACCACTATTGAGCATTTGCTGTGATGTAGGCACTTCTTGTAGACTCAGAAAAGTTAAGCAACTCACCTGAGGCAGGTCTTCTCTGCTAAGTAGCAGAAGAAGAACTCAGACCGAATCTGCTGGCTCTTAATCCCATTTGGGAAACCATTTCACCCCTTACCTGCAGCTCCTGGAATTCCTTTATGTTGAAAGAGCAGGCTTCCAGCCCAGAGGAGGAGAGGCAGAGCCTTAACTCATATTCACAATACAGGGAAAGAAATGAATGTGGTCTGTGCTCGTCACGGTGCCAGGCAGTTAATGAGTATCTTGGAACATATTCTGCTGATCACCTCAGGTAGGGCCACTGTTGTCCTCCTCGAACCAGCCAAGGAACTGGAAGCTCAGAGAGTTGTGACTTGCCAAAGGACTCCTAGATGGAAAGGGGGCAGAGTCAGGATTCAAACCCCGTTGGTCCACCCCTAGATAGAGCTGTGCTCCTAGCACCACACTGCCCCTCGTCCCCATGATAGATGTTCAGCAGAGGCAGCTGTTAGGGACATGTGGTAAGTGAACCCACACAGGAAACATGTGCACACATTGTTGGTTCTAGGAGACATAGAACAGAACAGCAATCTTAGGCTGCGTCCAGACCTCTAGGGTGTATGGGGAATGGCCTCTCCCTCCTTTCTCTCTCAGGACTGGAGACACAGGAGGCTTAGGGATGACTGTTCATTTCAGAGGGTAATGGGCTCTGTGGCCCTGCCCCTGCTGTGCTCTGTGACCTTGGGTAACCCCTTGCCCTCTGACCCTCTCTGGACCCTCATCTAGAAAAGGAGTGGGCTAGATTCAAATGTTTCTGCAGTTTCTTCCAATTCTAAAGGGTCCAATTCTAAAGCACGCACTGTGGTGAGGCAGGTCTGGCCCAAGGAGCTTGAGAAGTGACCACCCAGAGACAGAGACTGATTGAAGGCGCCCCGGTCTACCCCCTGCCCTCTGCATGGGCCTTTGCCTCCAAACCTAAGTACATTCCTCAGCCTTTCCCCTGGCCCAGAACATCATGGGGTGATGTCACTGAGACGCAGTTTCTGGGACCCCATGGAGCCACATGTGTGCCTGTTACAGGGGTCATGCCCAAGCACGGGCTGGATGTGTCAGCCTGCGAGGTGTTCCGCTTCTACAAGCTGGTGACTCTCAAGGGCCTGATTGAGCCCATCTCCATGATCGTGCCCCGGAGGGTAAGTGGGGCTGGGCTGGGCTCCTGGAGGGGGGCCTGCATCGCCTCTTAGCCTGCTCACCACTGACCATGACCCTGGAGAAACCCAGGTGAGAGATGTGCTGTGGACTGGGGTCTTCAAACCTAATTTGGGGTGAGGGGCATTCTCAGATGGGGACAGTTGGGTTTGCTCATGAGTGCAGTCAGGTAGTTCCAGGAGGGAGACACAGTGCAAAGGCATAGAGGCAGGAGAGCAGGTAGCGTGATTGGAGATCAGTAAGAAGAGTCTGACTGAAGAGTAGGGGCTTTCCCAGCAGCCCCCCATGTGTCCTCTCTTCTGCTCCTCCCACTGTAGTCAGATTCCTACCAGGAAGACATTTACCCAATGACACCAGGCACGGAGCCAGCACTGACCCCGGATGAATGGCTGGGAGGCATCAACCGAGGTACCACAGCGGGGGGCTCCACAGAGCACAGGCGGCTGCAGCCTTTGCCTTCAGCGCAGCTCACCTCAGTTCTCCCTGTCTGTCCCCCTGTTTGAACTTCCCTCCCACCCAGCCTGCTGGACCATCACCTGACAGTCCATGGGATCGTCAGTGAGAGCATTTCCCTTGCCTTCTTTAGATCCCGTGCTGATGTCTTTGAAAGAAGGCTATAAGAAGTCCTCAAAAATGGTATTTAAGGCTCCCATCAAAGAAAAGAAGAGTGTTGTGGTCAACGGAATAGATTTATTAGAAAATGTCCCACCCAGGACAGAGAATGAGGTAAGGAATGTAAGTTATTACCTCCACAGGCCCTGGAAGAGCAAGACCTTTACATTTCAATTATGGGCTTCAGGCCTTTAAGCCAGTTCCATTCTGAGACATTTTTCTTTCTGTGACAAATGCCATAAGTAGCCTGATATTGGCTTCTGATGCTTCTGACCCCAATAAATAGAAGCTGGGATGTCTGGAGATATCGGTTCCCCACACCACCCCCACACCTCAAATTCACTAACCCACAGTTATGCATCTCCTCATGAACCCGTTTCAGAACGTTGCTGTCATTTGGAGTTCCAGGAGTTATAAATTCCTGACTAACAGGGGCAAGCCCGGCCTCGTGTATCACAGCCCTGCCTCCCTCGCTGGCGTTGCAGCAGTGCTGGAGTCTGACGCTTCCAGTCTTTGTGGAAGAGACTGGGTGTTTATGAAGGTGCTCTCTGTACCACTTGGAATGGGAGCAAGCTCTTTTGGGGCAGCTCGGCTGGGCCTTGTCCATGTCCCCCAGCGGTATTTCCTTCCAGCCCACACCCCCATTCCCTGATGCCAACATGGTTTAGCTCAGCTGGGATTCACAGGATGCCTACTGTGTGCCAGACATAAGGCCTGATACAACTGAAATGGAGATGGCTGCATGACCCCACCTGCATTTGAATCCTGGCTCTGCCATTTCCTGGCTGTGACTGAGCAAGTCTACTGACCTTTATAAGTCCATTTCCTTGTGGTAAAATAGGGATATGGAAAGCTGTGAGCATTAAAGAGATAATTCATAAGTGTCTAGCACTCTTCCTGGCTCATATTAAGTGCTCAGAGAAAAAGGTCACCTGTATTAGCTATCTACTGCTGTGTAACAAATTACCCTAGAACTTAATGGCCTAAACCCACAAATGCTTATTAGCTCACAGTTTCTTTGCATGCCCGTGGCTGAAGGTCTCTCATGAGGGTACAGTTACACTGTCCACTGGGGCTGGAATCACATCTGAAGGCTCAACTTCCAAGTTCACTCATGTGGTTGCTGCTAGGACTCATGTCCTCAGGGGCTATTGGAGTGAGGGCCTCAGTTTCTCCTTGGGCTGTTGGCCAGAGCTTCCCTCAGGTCCCTGCCATGTGGACTCCTCCATAAGGCAGCTCACAACAGGGTATGTGAGCAGAAGAGCAAGAGAGGGCACCCAAGATGGAAGCTACAGTCTTTCTGTCACCTAATCTTGGAAATGGTATCCCACCACTTCTGCCCTATTCTGTTCATTTGAAGCAAGCTATTAGGGCCAGCCCATGCTTGAGGAGAGGGGATAAAATGGGAGCCATCTTAAACTAGACAGTCTATACCACCAACTTATGCTATCACTATTTTTTGTTTTGAGACAGAGTCCCACTCTGTTGCCCAGCCTGGAGCTCAGTGGCACAATCTCAGCTCACTGCAACCTATGCAGGTTCAAGCAATTGTCCTGCCCTAGCCTCCCAAGTAGCTGGGATTACAGGTGTGCACCACCACACCCAGCTAATTTTTGTATTTTTGGTAGAGACAGGGTTTCACCATGTTTGCCAGGCTGGTCTTGAACTCCTGACCTTAGGTGATCCACCTGCCTCGGCCTCCCAACGTGCTGGGATTACAGATGTGAGCCACCACACCTGGCCCGCTATCACTATTATTAATAAAAATAAGACCCTTCTTGACCTCTGGGACCTCACAGTCTTAAGGGGGAGATTGGCAGGTAACTTGATAATTGCCATAAAATATGCTTGTATGCCATTGTAGAGGGATATTCAGGGCTAGATGAAATGATGTGATAAATGGGATTTGCTTTAAAATAACCCCTGAGGAAAGTGGTGCAGTGGAGGTGGGTGGCAGTAGAGGCGAAGTAAGAATGGTCATACGGGCTGGGCGCCGTAGCTCATGCCTGTAATCCCAGCACGTTGAGAGGCCAAGGCAGGTGGATCACCTGAGGTCAGGAGTTTGAGACCAGCCTGGTCAACATGGTGAAACCCTGTCTCTACTAAAAATACAAAAATTAGCCAGGCGTGGTGGTGCGCACCTGTAATCCCAGCTGCTCAAGTGGCTGAGGCAGGAGAATCACTTGAACCCAGGAGGCAGAGACTAAAGCTGAGTGATGGGTACTTGAGGGTTCATGGTGCTATACTTTCTATTAATATAGATATATAACATTTTTCATTTAAAAAATTTTTAAGTGTTTTCTTGTATTTACTTATTTATGTTTTAGAGACAGAGTCCTGCCCTGTCTCCCAGACTGCAGTGCTGTGGCACGATCATAGCTCACTATAACCTCAATCTCCGAGGCTCAAGCAATAATCCCACCTTAGACTTCTGAGTAGCTGGAACTAGCGGCGTGTACCACCATACCCAACTAATTTGTTTTTAAACATTTTTGTAGAGACAGGGTCTTACTATATTGCACAGGCTGGTCTTAAACTCCTGGGCTCAAACAGTCCTCCCACTTTCGCCTCCCAATGTGCTGGGATTACAGTCATAAGACACTGCGCCCAGCTATTTTCTTGTTTTTAAAAGAACTCTACTCTTTGAAGATAGAGACACAGGGGTCATTGTGATAGCCCAGGAGGGCAATAACAAGGGCCTGAGCTCAGTTCTGGCACTGGGTCTGGAGAAGGCAGGGTTGAATAGTCGTTAAATCAAGCAATATTTTGCTGTAGACTTGCCTATGGAATCAGAACTGAGAACCTGGAGGAAAAGCTTAAAGGGTCTCAGAGCAGACAAAACAGATGCCACAATCTACACCAAAGTTGTGCATCTTCCTCGCTGGGAAGAAGCTTTCTCAAAGCCTGCTGACTCTGCCTTTATCCACAGTTTTAATCATCACAGCAGTTCGGAAGCAGCCAATTAGAAAGTGGGGCTGTCAAAGGTGGACACATTGATCTAAGTGTGAGGAAACAACTGACAGCTTGATGCAAGGGAAAAGTCCTACAATTGTACAACTCAGGAACTTTACTAAAAATCGCTGAATTGTAAGCTTAAAATGAGTGACTTTTATGGTGTGTGAATTACACCTCACTAAAGCGGTTTTTTTGACAAAAGTGGACCAAAAAACAATGCAAAGAAATTTTGAGAACTTGGAAGACACAAGACTGTGTAGAGTCATTTAGTGCAAAGGCAAATAGCATGTCATCCCTCTCAACAGATGTAACTGGGACTGGTGGTTTGTTAGTTAACAAAAAATATTTTTTTAAGTTAGTTAAAGGAGGCAATCATGGCTGGGCATGGTGGCTCACGCCTATAATCCCAGCACTTTGGGTGGCTGAGGCGGGCGGATTGCCTGAGGTTAAGAGTTCAAGACCAGCCTGACCAACATGGTGAAACCCTGTCTCTACTAAAAATACAAAATTAGCCAGGTGTGGTGGCGCACGCCTGTAATCCCAGCTACTCGGGAGGCTGAGGCAGGAGAATCACTTGAACCCAGGAGGTGGAGGTTGCAGTGAGCGGATATTGCACCATTGCACTCCAGCCTGGGCAACAAGAGTGAAACTCTGTCTCAAAAAAACAAAAACAAAAGGAGAGAATCATAAAAATGATACATACATTCTTTTTTTTTTTTTTTTTTTTTTTTTTTAGACAGAGTCTTGCTCTGTCACCCAGGCTGGGGTACAATGGCACAATCTTGACTCACTGCAACCTCCACCTCCCGGGTTCAAGCAATTCTCCTGCCTTAGCCTCCCAAGTAGCTGGGACTACAGGTACCTACCACCATGCCTGGCTAATTTTTGCATTTTTAGTAGAGACAGGGTTTCACCATGTTGGCCAGGCTGGTCTTGAACTCCTGACCTCAGGTGATCCACCTGCCTCAGCCTCCCAAAGTGTTGGGCTTACAAGTGTGAGCCACGGCGCCCAGCCAATAGATACATTTGGTTTTTTTGTTGTTGTTGTTTTGTTTTGTTTTGTTTTGAGATGGAGTCTCACTTTGTCTCCCAGGCTGGAGTGCAGTGGCATGATCTCGGCTCACTGCAACCTCCACCTCCCGGGTTCAAGCAATTCTTTGCTTCAGCCTCCCGAGTAGCTGGGATTACAGGCACCTGCCACCACACCTGGCTAATTTTTATATTTTTAGTAGAGATGGGGTTTCACCATCTTGGCCAGGCTGATCTTGAACTCCTGACCTCGTGATCCACCCACCTCGGCCTCCTAAAGTACTGGATTACAGGCGTGAGCCACCGTGCCCGGCCGATACCTTCTTTAAACCATTTATGTTTGTTTTAAACATAAAACATGCGAGGTGCAGTGGCACCCCTCTAGTCCCAGCTACTCAGGAGGCTCAGGTGGGAAGATCGCTTGAGCCCAGGAGTTTGAGTCCAGCCTGGGCAACATGGCAAGACTCTATCCCTAAAAAATAAAAGTAGGCCGGGGTGGTGGCTCACACCTGTAATCCCAGCACCTTGGGAGGCTGAGGAGGGTGGATCACTTGAGGCCGGGAGTTCAAGACCAGTCTGGCCAACATGGTGAAACCCCGTCTCTACTAAAAATACAAAAATTAGCCGGGCGTGATGGCACACACCTGTAATCCCAGCTACTCCAGAGGCTGAAGCAGAAGAATACCTTGAACCCGGGAAGCGGAGGTTGCAGTGAGCCAAGATCGCGCCACTGCACTCCAGTCTGGGTGACAGAGCAAGACTCTGTCTCAAAAACAAACAAATAAATAAATAATAAAAATAAAACATATACATTCATTTAGCATATTTTGATGCAGGACCAGGACCTTTTCTTCAAGGAGGCCCTCCCTGGTTGGAATCTGCCATGTCTTTCACACAAATCACACCTTAACTCCCATTTCCAGTTTCCATTTCTTTTAGGTAGAAAAATAATTTAAAGTTCATCTGAAAGCAAAGTCCTAGTTTTTACAATGTTTTCTCTCATCTTTTTTTGAGACATTGAGGTATAATTTGCCTATGGTAAAATTCATCCTCTGTAGTGTGTCGGTTTAAGAGTTTTGACAAACACACACAGTCACGCAGCCACCATCAGCCAAGATATAGAATATTCTCCAGTCTTTTAGGGCTAGATCTTCCACACCCAATTCGGCCACAGTTTTTTTAGCATCACCTTTATCAAGATTTTCTAAAGCATTTAATTAAGTTTTTATAGAAACAACAACTCTCTTTTTGTGCTCATTTCATCAATTTATATTATATTTCATTAAATTATGCAATTACAATAACAAATGTAATTCACACCAGAAAGTTTGAGACCAAACACAATTGACTGTGGGTAACATTCAACTCAGGTGTGCAGGAGCCTCAAGGCACCTGCTGCCTTCCAGGGCTCGGCGTTTTGTGGACATCTGTCAATATGCTTTACAGGAGAAATGGAGGCGGGTTAAGCTAGAGAGTCATTGGGGTGAAGATCTGCCAGGATAGCTGTACATGAATCCCTGACCAGTGCAAACTTTGGTATTCTTGTCATAGTTCCTCATCAGTAGGGAAAAAGCTAGATTCCATTCTGTATCCTGAGCCTCCTTAAGAAGAGAAGGATACAAAGCATTTTAGAAAGTTCTAAATTATCAACACAAGCCGGGCATGGTAGCTTACACCTGTAATCCCAGCACTTTGGGAGGCTGAGGTGGGTGGATCTCTTGAGGTCAGGAGTTCGAGACCAGCCTGGCCAACATGGTGAAACCCAGTCTCTACTAAAAATACAAAAATTATCCAGGCATGGTGGCACATGCCTGTAATCCCAGCTACTCGGGAGGCTGAGGCAGGAGAATTGTTTGAACCCAGGAGACAGAGGTTGCAGTGAGCCGAAATCATGCCACCGCACTACAGCCTGGGCGACAAAGCGAGACTTTGTCTCAAAAATAAATAAATACATAAATTAGCAATAATAATGTAATAATATATGTAATACATGTAATAATACATCTATTATGTATTATTATACATCTATTATTATGTATTATTATAGATGTAATAATACAACTATTAATACAATGGTAAAGAAAAGCATTAAGTTAGGACCCAAAAAGGGACAAGCTTGGGATATTTGGAAAACTGGACTGTTTGGTCACTCCTTTTTCAGTGATCCTGAATCAATTAATGACGCAGGTTTTGTTGCCTACCTCACAAGGGAAAGTAAGAGCCATGGACTGAGCTAGAGATGGGAGAGGTGCAATAAATGCACCTGGGGAGAATAAATGTATCAAGCAGTGGGAGGCCTGGGGGAATGTGAGGGCACGGGCGGCAGGCAGCTGGAGACTCACCTGGGAAATCCTTGTCTCACCTGCTCTCTCCTGGGCCCTCCTTGGCCCCCTCTCTTCCTCCACCCCAGCTCCTTCGAATGTTCTTCCGGCAGCAGGATGAGATTCGACGGTTGAAAGAGGAGCTGGCCCAGAAGGACATCCGCATTCGGCAGCTCCAGCTGGAACTGAAAAACTTGCGCAACAGCCCCAAGAACTGTTAGCTCCCCAGCTGGGCTGTTTTCTAAGCCGATCTCTCCGTCGTTTCTACTCATCCCTTAACTTCTCCCTTACCAGTGACCCCAGAGACAGAGCCAGGACAGGAGTGGGGGCCAGCCTGAGGACCCCCGCCTACCACCTCGAGAACTGGAAGCCAACCTCTAACCTCCTGACCTCATGCTAATAAAAGTCCCCAGCTTCTGGAGACCCCCCTCCGGCAGCCCCTTTCCCTGCCACCCCAGGAGCCAGGCTTCCCCTCAGCTGGGTGAAGACTACAGACTCCCTGGGGTTGGCAGGGGCTCCATCTCAGTGGACCAGGAAGCAAGGGGGGAAGCGGGATCCCAGCTAGACTTAGAACTTGGACTTTTCCCCTGTGAAGGGGGCTGCCAGGACATCTCAGCCCTCCCGCCTGGAGCTCTCAGCATCACTGAAGGTACCACAATGTAAGTGCTGGACTGCAGGCTGCAGTGATCCCTCTTTCGTCCCACCCCCTCTTCCCTCAGCAGCCCTGGAAGCCTGCCTCACCCGACGAGGACAGCAAGCGGCCCGGCTCCTTTCTGTCTCTTCCCTTCCCACCCTCTTGTCTTCAGGGAATTCAGAGGATTGCTCTCCAAGGCCATAATGACCCCTTGCCTTCCCCATGATTCTCTTCAAAGCTCTTGCACACCCTTTTCCCATTCAATTTGTGAGCCAGGCAGGGTAGGGATTAGTGTCCCCATTTGACAAATGACAGAACTGAGGGTTGCAATGGGGAAATGACTTATAAAGTCACCCAGCAGGTCAACAATGGGCCCACGACCAAGACCCTGGGTGTTCAGACCCCAAGGCCAGGGCCTTTCCCGCTGCATCAAGATGCCAATCCCTTTGTGGGCTTCACCAGTGCCCAAGTCTCTATGGAGAATGAGAACTGGAAGCCACTGCTACCGTCTACCCAGCACCAGTAGTGCCGATGTGCCACACTGCCCAGTTGAGGCCCCTCACGCTCTGTGCCCCTAGATCCTTCAGGTCCCCACCCTCAGCTGTCACCACCACCCTCCCCAGGGGACTCCATCTGAGATGAGGCCTCGTCCTCCTGGAAGCTGAGGCTGAGAAGGGTGGAGCTTGGCCCTGGGGAAGGCAGACCAGGGTCTGATGGCTTCTAGGGATGCTCTGCGTGTGTCTCAGCACCGCTATCTCAGCCACTTTCAGCCTTATGCACGTGGAATGACCACAGCCACTCGCATCCGTATAGCACTTTAAAGTTTCTGCAGTCCTTTGACACATAGGATCTCATTGAGCCTCACATCTACTCCCTTCTGCAGATGAGGAAACCGAGAGAAGTGGCCCAAGGTCACGCAACTCTGAGACGCCACATTTCATTTGATCTTGTACACATTTTCTTTTATTCCTTCTTTTTTCCTCCTTTCATTTCCCACTACGCACAAAGAGTTTATAAACACTGTTCTCAGAAGAGTCACAGTTTGGGGTGAGATCTGGAAATCAAGAAATAGGTGTCCACTCTTTTCTTTCATTAGCTAGGATCTACTAGATGCATTATACTCCATACCTGCTTTTCCCATGGCCGCCCTACGGAAAATCCCATCCACAGAGGCCAGGGCTACCCAAGCCCCTCCAGGTGAGCTGGGCCTTTCCTCTACGAACCTCCATCCTCCCAGCCAGCTACAGTAGGGCCTCCTCACCCCGTACCCCACAGCTAGACAGTGTCAGCACTCATCTCCTCCTCCCACATTTCTGGAGCTTTTTTTTTCTTCCCCATTGACCTTTGTGGTCTTCTGTGATTATTTATGCTGCCTCCCAAGGATAGAATTGAAATAAAATGTTTTCAACTTATCAAACCTGGGCATAGCCATCTCATTTAACCCCAGTGGTTCCTGTTCTTGGTCACCATGGTACCTTGATGGTCAGCTCCCCACCCACAGCTCCTTTGCCTTTCTGGAATGACAACCCACGTCTGTACCTACAGATATAATTTCACACCTTCATTTATCTCAGCACTATTGACATTTGGGGCGAATAATTCTTTGCTGTGGGGGCTGCCCTGTACATTGTAAGATATTTAGCAGTATCCCTGGCTCCACCAATCAGATGCCATAGCAACCCTCATCCAATTGGGACAACCAAAAATGTCCCCAGATATTGCCCAATGTCCCCTGGGGTGTCAGAATCACCTCCCGGTTAAGAACCACTGTTCTACCGCTATTCAATAGATGCTGCCCCGTGTTGGGGTCTGGGTGAGACCAACGCTCTACATTGGAACGGTGCCTTGAAGTTTATCAGGCAGGATTCCACACACTTGACTCATTTGATCTTCATAGCAGCTCTAATTGGTAGGTCCGATTATTCCTGTTTTCAAGAAAAGCAGTCAGGCCCAGAGTGGTGACATGTTCAAGGTCATTCAGCCAGTGTAGTGGGGGAAATACACAGGGACTGGGTCTTATGAGCCAGAGCCAGAGAAGGTCTGTGTTCCCAGTCCCCAGCCAGACTCAGAGCTGGGCAGAGTCTGTTCTGCGAGCGTGGCCGGGGCCCATTCTGAGACCAGGGATGCTAGATATCCTCAGTCTCTCAGTAGTCCAAGGTTGTCTTAAATAAGAGTTGTCAGGCTGCAAAGTGAACAGGCACCCGGCAGTGTGTACACCACAGGAAACTCAGAAGAGGCAGAAGAAAGCAGTGTGGGCCTTAGAAAAGGGGTGAGGAGGAAAGGATAAAGGGCTGCAGAGGAACAGTGGGCAGGACACCGGGAAGGGGTGGTCCAGGCCTGGCCCTGCCCTCGACTAGTTGTGCAACATTGAGTAAGGCTTTTTTTCTCCCTGGGCCCCATTTTCTCCATCTATAAAATGAGGGGATGGGACAATTTCTAGGGTCCCTTCCTGGTGTGTCATCCTAGGTTTCGTTACACTAGCAGTTGAGAGGATGGGACAAATCCCCAAGACCACCCATTGTCTAGCACGAGTGATTAAAAAAATGAAGAAATTTATTGGGAAAAAGGAAGCAAAGAATGACTTCCTACAGGACTTGGGTACAGAAAATCACTTTTGCTGAGTCTCAGGGAACAGGTGAATGGATAAGGTTATCTGTCTCATATGTACCTCTGTCCCACCTAATCTCCAATTCTGAGCCCAACGGGGCGGCTGTTTATCATTACTTATTATGGTACACTGTCTAAGGTCGGGCTCGAACTTGCTTTCTGTCTCCCCGCTAGCCCATTTTCCCAACTGCATTTGTTGAATAACTCATCAATTCCCCATTGGCTGGCTGTGTATCCTTAATTTCTTCATATGTTATATATTCCATGACTAGTCTGTTACGCTGGCCCCTCTGCCCATTACACACTGTGAATTACACTGCGTAGCCCAACACATTGTTTAATTATCATAATGATGTAGGAGAGTGCCATTCATGGCTCTTTGAACCTGTCCCCACTGCCATGCTCCCTACCAGGTGTCTGCTCCCTTCTTTTCTCCAAGTAAGGATACCTTAAGCTAAACTTCAGACCCTTCTCTTCTACGGAGATGTCCCTAATGCCTTTACCATCAGCAAGAGTATCCTCCTGCGCGTGCCTACAACTCTTTACCCTACCCCTGACACCTAATCGAATTTTCAACTCAGTTTAACACATACCAAGTAGCTGCATCTATTTAGGACCAGGTGCTGGGAACCATGACATGAGAAGGAACAAGCCCTGCTCTTGAGGGGCTCCAGCCAGTGGTCTATGTATAGGCATCATATCATCCAGCAGGACCTGGAGCCCTTGGAGGCTGGGATGAGCTTTATCCTAGGCTGGGTTCAGTGTGGAGTGGGCAGTTTGTTCTGGGATTGGACGACTCCTGGGTTGTCTTCCAGCCAGCCTCCTGAGATCCCAAGATGGGCTTGGGCATTTTTAGACTCTCTCCTGGTGCTGGGCAAACATCCCAGACTGCCAGTGGACCGTGCAGAACGTGGCTGCTTCTTCACTGTGGGAAATGACTTCATGTTGAAAACACCCCCACCTCCCGGCCCCCGCCCCCCCAGCCTTCCTGCTTGGAAGGGCTGCCGTGATGGGGGCTGCCTGGAGCAGAGGCACTTACCTCGGCCACAGGAAACATTACCAGATCCTTCTCCTCCCCCTGGTCAGCCTGCACAGGGACTGTAGGGCTATGGTGCAGGGAGGGGAAGAGGCCTGCCTGGGATGTTGGCAGAGGCTCCTCATTCTCTGTGTATGTGTGTTTCCTATTTGGGAACAACCTGCAGCCTGTCTTTCCTTGGAATTTTAATTCAGTAACAAGCACAAATGGGTCAGCCTTACTCAGAGAAAGAAGGTGAGTGTCTAGAGATCGGGTGAGAGTAGTCCTAGCAAGCTCCTGTCCCAGAGCCCCTCCCTTGCATCTGGCTTGTCACACTGCCCAGAATCCCCCCATTAGCACATAGTTTCTTTGGGTTAAGCATTGCCCTTGCCAGAACCATCTCCATGTGCAAATCCCCCTGGGATTGGGATGCTGGTATGAATCGGGAGAATGGATCCAGCGAAGGGGACACGGGAACAATGAAAGACGGTGGGCCTCGAATGAGAGGAGGGAGGTAGGGACACTGAGCAAGGTCACAGTGATGACAGCAAGATTCAAAGACCAGGAGTTTGTAGAAACTTGAATCCAGCCAGCAGGTGGCAGATTCTGACCTTCCTATCAAGCCCATTTTTTCTAAACTGGGTCCCTTTTGCACCTCCCACTCACTCCAGAATTAATGATCCAACCATAGGCACTGAGGCCTCATGGCAAAGCAGGCGCACACAACAGCCAGGAATCAAAGCACCCCAAGTGGAGAAGGGAGGCTTGAAGGAGGGCGGCCCAGGGACCAACTGTTTCCAAGGCACAGCCAGAGGAGGGCACGCACCTCACCTTCCTCCCTACGGGGCTGTGGAGACCCTGCCTAGTCTTCCTTGAAGCACAGGAAAGAGGCTTGGTCTGGGTGTTCTCACCCCACCCAGGCAGCCTCTGACCTGCTCTGTGACCTTGAGCAGTTTCCCTACAGGAATAGTGACAGGGATGGGGCCCTTTCTGCCTGGAGAGTCTGCGTTTAATGAGGCTTGGGCTGAGGGGGTGGTAGAAGGAAGAGCTGGAAAGTGAAGGGGGGCAAAAAACTAGGGGTGGAGGGACCAGGTATCCAGGCCAGACATCTGCACTCGGCTAAGTCCAGCCCAGCCCAGCCTGGGGCTCACTGCTCCAGCCCACGCAGCCTCCAGGAAGCTCCTGATGAGACAAACAGGACCAGTCGTCCAGGGTCTCTGCTTCCCAAGCACGGGAGCAGCCCAGGACACAGAGGAAGACGCCAAGGCCAGACCCAGGAAGCCCTGAATTTTTGCCCTGGAAGGCTGGACTCCACCCCAGGCCATGAGGCGCTAAGGAAGGGCTTGAATCAGGAGTGGACACCTCCCTCTGGCTACTTCAAGGGAAGGGATTGGAGGGCAACACAAGCCGGGAAACGGTGGGGGCTGGTGGGTTGTCCAGGTAGGAGATAGGAGTGGCCCAGCCTGGGGCAGTAGTTATGGCAGAATTAAGAGAGTTTGCTGAGATAAGGAACTGACCTTGATCCCAGGGGTGGGTGGGAGGAGGGGATAGGGAGGCAACAGGGAAGAGGGAGGAAGAGGCAGGTGAGGAGAACTCAGAAATGGAACCAGAGCTGGGACAGGGATGACCCACCCCCTGCTGTCTAATGGGGCACTCCCCAAAGATAGGGATCGTGTTCTCTAATCCCCTTGTAAACCAACAACAGCAGTGCTGGCCACACCTTTCTTAACGAATGTTCCTTTGGCTACCTGAGAGAGGAAGGGCTGGTCTTAGAAAGCGTGTTGGATGCCGGGCGAGGTGGCTCATGCCTATAATCCCAGTAATCCCAGCACTTTGGGAAGCCAAGGTGGGAGGATTGCTTGAGGCCAGGAGTTCCAGACCAGCCTGGTCAACATAGTGAGACCTCATCTCTATTGGAAGAAAGGAAGGAGAGAGGAAGAAAGAAAAGAGAAAGCTTGTTGGGCTTTTTTAATCACTGAAAGACCTGGCAGGCCCTAGAACTTCTTAGCAGTGTGATTCAAGTGATTCTAAATCCCCCACCCACCAGCCGTCTCCCATTCTAACTTATCCCCCACCGGCCTGAAATTCACATAGCTCTCTGAAAGTCATTTATAATAATGAAATAATGAAAACAGCTTATTTTTCTTTGCCTACTGGAATTTTGAGACAGTTTTCATTCAAAATTATTTTATCAAATATTTATCAAATGCCTTTTCTGCATCGGGTATTGTCCTAGGTGCTAGAATAAGATGTAGTTCTTGGTCTCAGAGAGGTTCCAGTCTGGTTTATAATTAAAATTCATATTCAATGCAGAAGGAAATGTCTGGAAGGACTGAGATAATTAGCAGTGATTATCTCAGGGTAACAGGATAAGAGAAGAAGATATTCTTTAATTTTAAAGACATTTTAAACGTATGTAAAGGTTTAGGATTTGCCACGACTGTGTCCCTCGGGATGAAACCTCAAGCTTATTCTGTTCAGTTCACCAGGTATGGGTGCTAGGGCTTTTCCTCCCACATCACCACTGCCCCTTTGGAGGGCAGTTGGATGGGGTGAGCAGACAGGGCTGGCCAGGTGTCACTTCCATTGGACGCTTGACAGGTGGAGTCCTGACCAGAAGGCCCAGCCACCACCACACAGCCCCACAATGCGAGGCATGCCTCATAGGGATCCCAGCACAGGCCACTGTGGCAGCAGATGCTCAGCCTTTCCCTGATCCTCTTGTTGCTGACTCTGCCCTACCTACCTGATCCCTCCTGGTCTGGTCCCACCCACTGATCTCCTCCCACTCCACTCCAGGTGGCCCCAATCCCTAAACTTGCATAGGGCGAGGTACACTGTCTCTTCACCCGTTTTCTTCCCAATCTACCGCTTGTGGCATAAACCTTATGACCTGCTTTCTCTGGCATTGAGCCCTTTCTTCTCTTCAAATCAAAAGCCCTGGCCAGGCACGGTGGCTCACACCTGTAATCCCAACACTGGGAAGCCGAGGCAGGAGGATTGCTTAAGCCCAGGAGATCGAAACTAGGCTGGGCAACATAGCAAGACTCCCATATCTACAAAAACATAAAAAATTAGCCAAGTGTGCTGGTGCATGCCTGTTGTCCCAACTACTCAGAAGGCTGAGGCTGGAGGATCCCTTGAGCCCAGGAGGTGGAGACTGCAGTGGACCGTGATTGTGCCACTGCATTCCAGCCTAAGCGACACAGCAGGACCAAGACCCTGTCTCAAAAAAAATTAGATAAAAATAAAAGCCTTGGCTTTTAAGACTTTACTGTCTCAGCCATGAATTTTTGCAAATCTGTTTAAAAACTCAAAAGCTGGGCACTGACTATTTATTTATTTGTGTATTCCAGCTATCAGAATCCTGATCCTCCCTCTAGCAATGAAAACTACTGGCTGAGTGGGAGGAGGTACACCAGGAACTATAGAATCAACTGTGACTACTTCCAAAATCTACCCTCTCCCACTCCCTGCACCACCACGTATATATAAATGGCCAGAGGTATTAAGACCATATGGAATGGAAGAATTTTAATTAATGATAATATGGAACTGGAGAACAGTGTCCTTTTGCTAATTCTCAATGAACATCTGCTGGACAATGACACTACAGTAGGTGCCAGTGATACAAAACCAACTGAGATATACAAATCACTGGACTTGGGGGCTTGGTTTAGGGAAGGATGCAGACATGTAAATCAGTAATTACAATTCAGTGTGTTGAGTACTAGATCAGAGCAATCAAGATGCAGAAGACAGAGGACAGAACTCGTGGTGACAGGTCATCTGAGTTCCTAAAGTGAAAGCAGTTTTCTAACTGAGAAGAGGGAGAACGGCACTGCAGTCAGAGGAAGAGCATGTGCAAAGTGAGAGAAAGGAGGCAGCTGGCATGTGGGGAGAATCCCAAAGGGCTTTGAGTTTCTGAAGCCAACAAGAAGGCTGGCGAGAGGACAGTCAGCAAAGGGCCTTATACTCAGGCTATTTACTTGGAATGTACTTTTTATGCAGTGGAAAACCTCAGAAGGTTTTAAAGCATCAGAATGACCAGATGAAATTTGAAACATTTTTTAATAGTGCACACACAATATTTCTCTCTCTCTCTTTGTGTGTGTGTGTGTGTGTGTGTGTGTAAGAGAAAGGGAAGGAAAGTGGTGTGTTATATATACAGAGATTCAAAATAAAATATGTTTCTCACTATGGGTTGCAATCAACAAACTTTGAAAGCCACTGGTCTAGAACTTGATAATGGTGCAAAGCAGAGAGTAATTGCCTACAGGATTTCCAGGAGAGAGGATTTAACCCATGTGTGGCTGCCAGGGATGGCTTCCCAGAGGACAGTCGGCCATGGGAACTGGACCTTAAAAGAGGAAAGGGTGTAGGGGAGGGGAGAGGGAAAAGCATGAGGGAAAGGCATGGCAGAGGGGCCCTAAGAAGTGGCTCCCAAAGCAGTACTGCTGGATTCCTCCTTAGCAAGAGCCCTGCCTAACAGCCTCAAGATGATTATCTTGAGATAATAGTTCTGTCTCAACACAGAGATAATAGTTCTGTCTCAACACAGAAAAGCATCTACTGACAGCTTATCTTTTCCCCCAGCACTTAGTACAACCTATCTGCCACATAGCTCATGTCACTTTTGACCTTCTGCACCAGGGCACCAAGTTCATTGTCCAAACAGCTGACTTGACTAACAAACAAGGGACATTTTCCATTTTCATAAAGACTACCAAGAAAGACAGAATGGAATGAGCTGAGATTTGGGTTGAAGTTCTTGCTCAGAAGCTCATTCATCCAGTTGTTGCTAAACTAATTCTAAACCCCACTTTTGCCCATCATAAAATGGGTTAATCAGAACTTCCCAGCCTTCCTCCCAAACTTGCAAGCATTAAATTCAATGAGATCTTGGGT
This sequence comes from Pan troglodytes, assembly GCF_028858775.2. Lineage (NCBI taxonomy): Eukaryota > Metazoa > Chordata > Mammalia > Primates > Hominidae > Pan > Pan troglodytes. The sequence goes on from NC_072414.2 coordinate 60,735,406, forward strand.
GCATCCTAAGTCACAAGGACTGCCAACTGGTTACCTTTCCCATTGGCCAGAAGGCCCAGTTAATGTTGGAGCTCCCAAAGAATAGGCACACTTTGGCAACCTTGTCATTGCAGTAGCAAAGAAAAGTTATTATTTTATCAGCTGGTACCAGAGTTCCTTTTAGGGAAGGAAGTGTCTTTGTTTGGGGAAATACCTTGATAGGCCCCTTGGGGGTAAAAGGTGAGGCCCTGAAGACATGAGTTGGGAGGAAAAAACAAAGATAGCCAAATAGCTCTGCCTAAGAAATGAACAGGAATTTGAGGATAAGGAAGAACAAAGGAGGGAGGAAAAAAGAAAGCTAAGCAATGTGGTTAGAAACTAAAGCCCTAGTAGGTGGGAAACTGGGGAAGCTCTTAGAAAGATATAAGTCTATATTTTAAATTTTCTGGACTGCCGTTTTGCAATCCAACTCTTCTCTCCAATGTAATCCATTCCCCAAATCTCCAATAAATGTCTATGACACAAGCTGCCCCATGGAAGCAGGGTAGGCAGGCATCAAGAAAGAAAGGGCTATGTTCAACTTTTGGGGCAATTCTGGGATAGAGGTTTGGCCACAAGACAGCAAAGAAGAAATTTAGAGCCAGAGATGACACTGAGGAACCTAAGCCCAGGGAATTCACAGAAATCTTGCAGAAGGCATGGGGTTTCCCCTAGATTGTGGGATGGGGTTCAAACCAATTTCATGTGGAGTTGAGGTGTTAGAATTACATCAGTAGATACCTGAAACCATTGGCTTCCAATTTTTGTCTATTATGAGGGTAAACATTTTCTCCAGGCTTCTCTCTGGCTAAAGTCAATATTATTTGGCTATTATTGGTTGAACTTCAGTCATAACTTAATAATCAACCAGACAAGAGAGGGTACCTCAGCGTCTTCTCTTTTCTGACTGCATTCTGACCAGACTACACTCTGGGTAGTGCTTACCTAATGCAAACAGGTAATTTCTTTATGACAATAATCAATTGCAACTGCATGCTATTTAAAGCTTCTTCACCACCTTATCTCATCAGATACTGGATCTTCAAAATAACCCTACAAAGCAGGAAAGGCGTGGATTCCCCAAGTTAGCAATGAGGAAGCTAAGGCCCAAAGAATCAAACAACTAAATGTGGATTGGGCATGAGATTCAATCTCTGATCTCAAGGAATGCTGGAGAGACAAGATAGAAATCCATGAAAAGACAACAGCATTAAAGAAGTAGAAATAAATATAAAAACAAATGTCTTAAGGTAGAGCACAAGTCATTGCTGGAAGAGTGATAGAGCTCACAGGGCATCCAAAATCAAAGGTAGACCAGTTCTACCTTCTCACAGCCCCACCCATTTCTTTCCATCTTCATGACCATCTCCAAGGCCATCATTGTCTCCACCCAGATTACCACAACAGTTTCCTGGCCAGCCTCTCAGGCTCCAGCTTTGTCCCTTTAATTAGTTCTTTTTTTTTTTTTTTTTTTTTTGAGACCTCGCTTTGTCACCCAGGCTAGAGTGCAGTGGCGCGATCCTGGCTCACTGCAACCTCTGTCTCCCCGGTTCAAGCAATTCTCCTGCCTCAGCCTCCCAACTAGCTGGGATTACAGACGCCTAGCACCATGCCTGGCTAATTTTTGTATTTTTAGTAAAGACAGGGTTTCACCATGTTGGCCAGGCTAGTCTCAAACTCCTGACCTCAAATGATCCATCTGTCTCGGCCTCCCAAAATGTTGGGATTACAGACATGAGACACTGCACCCAGCCCCTTTCATCACAAAGACACAAAAGTGATCGTTATGATATGCAAATCAAATCACAGTCACTCCCCTACTTAAATCCTTGGTGGTTCCCCATTACCCTAATGGAAAGTAGAATTTTTTTTTTTTTGAGATTTTTTAACTTCTTTCTGTTTTGGCCTGGTCCTCTAATCTCTGAGACCTCATCTCTTGCCATTTGCTGCCTGAAACTCTCTGCTCCTTATAGACTGTGGTAATAATAAAATAAAGACTTGGCCTTTGTTTCTGGTTCTCGGCTCAGAGCTCCTAAAATGCTGGGAATTTCCTGAAAGATAGGAATATCTTTTGTAATTTATTAGGAGCCCCTTTCCATCATACTTGAGTTTATGCTAATGAGGTGAGTTAGGGTAGCGTCTCAGGATGGGACTGGCACCAGAAAGACCAAGTAATAAGAGGATGGAAACTTGGCTAGGTGCAGTGGCTCACACCTGTAATCCTAACACTTTGGGAGGCTGAGGTGGACAGATCACTTGAGCCCAGCGGTTCGAGACAAGTCTGTGCAACATGGCGAAAACCCATCTCTGCAGAAGAATACAAAAATTAGGCTGCATGTGGTGGCTCACGCCTGTAATCCCAGCACTTTGGGAGGCTGAGGCAGGCAGATCATGAGGTCAGGAGTTCGAGACCATCCTGGCTAACATGGTGAAACCCCGTCTCTACTAAAAATACAAAAAATTAGCCGGGCAAGGTGGCGGGCGCCTGTAGTCCCAGCTACTCAGGAGGCTGAGGCAGGAGAATGGCATGAACCCGGGAAGTGGAGCTTGCAGTGTGCCGAGATCATGCCACTGCACTCCAGCCTGGGTGACGGGGGGAGACTCATCTCAAAAAAAAAAAGAATACAAAAATTAATCGGGCGTGCTGGTGCACACCTGTAGTCCTAGCTATTTGGGAGGCTGAGAGATGAGAAGATAGCTTGAGCCCAGGAGGTCAAGGCTGCAGTGAGCTGTGATCGTCCAGCCTGGCAACAGAGTATGACCCTGTAAAAGAGGATGGAAACTTTTCATTGGAATAACATACAAGAAAAAAAAAAGAGGATGGAAACTTTCAGCCCCACCCATTGACCTCGAAGTTGGGGAGGGGGGACTGGAGATAGAGCTATATGAAACTTTTGATACTATTTTTATTTTATTTATCTATTTTTTTTTTGAGACAGAGTCTCACTCTGTTGCCCAGGCTGGAGTGCAGTGGTGTAACCTTGGTTCACTGCAACCTCCGCCTCCTGGGTTCAAGCAATTCTCCCACATCAGCTTCTGTAATAGCTGGGATTACAGGCACGCACCACCACACCCGGCTAATTTTTGAATTTTTACTAGAGACAGGGTTTCACTGTGTTAGCCAGGCTGGTCTTGAACGCCTAACTTTAAGTGAACTGCACACCTGGACCTCCCAAAGTGCTGTGATTACAGGTGTGAGCCACCACGCCCAGCCTTAATTTTTTTTAGAGACAGGGCCTCACTCTGTCACCCAGGCTGTAGTGCAGTGGCATGATCATAGCTCACTCTTAGCCTCGTTGAACTCTGGGACTCAAGAGATCCTCCCACCTCAGCCTCCTGAGTACCTGGAACTACAGTTATGTGCCACCACACTCGGCTAATATTTTTACTTTTATTTATTTATTTATTTATTTATTTATTTATTTATTTATTTATTTTTGTGATGGAGTTTCGCTCTTGTTGCCCAGGCTGGAGTGCAATGGCATGATCTCAGCTCACCACAACCTCCACCTCTGGGATTCAAGTGATTCTCCTGCCTCCACCTCCCAAGTAGCTGGGATTACGGTCACCCGCCACCATGCCCAGCTAATTTTTTGTATTTTTCTCCATGTTGGTCAGGCTGGTCTCGAACTCCCTACCTTAGGTAATCAAACCACCTCAGCCTCCCAAAATGCTGGGATTACAGGCGTGAGCCACTGCACCCGGCCTACCTTTATTTTTTTATAGAGATAGGGTCTCACTGTGTTGCCCAGGTTGGTCTTGAACTCCTTGCCTCAAGTGAACCTCCCACCTTGGCCTCATAAAGTGCTGGGATTACAAGCATGAGCCACTGCTCTATACACCTTTTTATTTTTTTGAGATGAAGTCTCGCTCTGTCACCCAGGCTGGAGTACAGTGGCACGATCTCAGCTCACTGCAACATCCACCTCCTGGGCTCAAGAGTTTCTAATGCCTCAGCCTCTTAAGTAGCTGGGATTATGGGCGTCCGCCATCATGCCTGGCTAATTTTTGTATTTTTAGTAGACACAAGGTTTTGCCATGTTGGCCAGGCTGGTCTTGAACTACTGACCTCAAGTGATCTGCTTGCCTCGGCCTCCCAAAGTGCTGGGATTACAGGTGTGAACCACCTCTCCCGGCCTCTATATAACTTTTGAACAGAAAGTTTCTGAGAGCTTCTGAGTTGGTGAATGCACCCCAACTACCAAGGGCCAGAAGCTCCTGCACTCAGGACCCTTGCAGACCTGGCCTATGTACCTTCTCATCTGGCTGTTCATTTGTATGCTTTAGGATATCCTTTATAACAAACACTTACTTAAAACTGTAAGTAAAGTGCCTTTCTGAGTTCTGCAAGCCATTCTAGCAAATTAACAAACCTGAAGAGGGGTTCATGGGAAGCCCTGATTTACAGCCAGTTGGTCAGAAGTACAGGTGGTCTGAGACTTGGGACTGGCGTCTGAAGTGGGGGCAGTCTTATGCAACTGAGCCTTTAAGCTGTGGGGTCCACACTAATTCTGGGTAGTTAGTATCAGAATTGAATTGAATTGCTAGGTACCCAGCTGGTGTCGGGGAATTGGTTGATGTCAAAAAACATCCCAGACAGACCTACTTTTTGTTTCGGTTTGCTTTTCTGATTTCCTGAGCTATGTCCAGGGACTGTCTTGCCTCCTGGTCTTCGTACAGCACATTCCTTCTGCATGGATCACCTGCCTACTCTCTTGGTCTGGCAAATTTCGTCTTATCTTTCAGGTCTCAGGTTCAATGCCACCTCCCAAGAAACATCCTTTACATCACTAGAATAGGTCAGAACCTACACCTCAGTAATCCCATAGCATCCTCGGTTTCCCCATCCCAACACTCATCACATTTCACCATTGTTACTGATATAATCATCTGTATTCCCCAACAGTGAAGGCAGCTCTGTAAGCCATTGAGAGATGGACCATGTCTGTCCTGTTCTCCATTGTATCCAGCATCTGGCACAGTGCCTAGTAGGTCATAGGCACTCAGTAAGTATGTACTGAGTTCAGAATGAATGAATAAATGAATGTCGTAGGAATTCAGAAGAAACAAGAGATTAGTATAGACTGAGGAAAGAGGTAGGCTAGGACTTGAATAACAAGTAGAGGAGCTTCCACCATCACCTAATACATTAGGGACAAACCATGGCTTCCTACCTCCAACCCAGGAGGCAACTACAAAAACAGAAAGAGCATTGAACTACGAGACTGAAGAACAGTCTCCGGTCCTGCCTCTGTGCCTCAGTGTGTAACTTTGAACATATCATTCAACTTCTGAGCCTGAGTTTCCTCGTCTGTAAAATGAAGCCGCTATAGCCCACCTAGAGGGGTTTCTCTGAGGTTTGGTGAGGTCCTGAATGTAGTAGACCCCTGCACAAAGTAGACCTGACCAGATGTGTGTGGATTTATTTTCAGCCACATAGCCTCTGTCTCTAAGATTTCCCAAAGCACTGGCTGAAAGCCCACCTGAGAAAAGCCTGCATCTGTCAATCCAGCTTCCTGGACCTGAGCACACTCATTCTGCCCAGGCTGTTGCGCCATCTTGCCCCTCTTCCCCAACACCAGCACACAGCACCAAAAGCCTTCCTCACACCCAAGAGAACCACGCTCTGAGGACTACCACCTGCAAGAGCCGAAGACTTGAAGGCATTTACCTCCCACAAGGTGGTAATGTACTTTCCTCTATCAATTTCTGAGTAAAGAATATTTTCAGGGCCAGGCGCAGTGGTTCACGCTTATAATCCCAGCACTTTGGGAGTCCAATGTGGGCAGATCACCTGAGGTCAGGAGTTTGAGACCAGCTTGGTCAACATGGTAAAACCCCACCTCTACTAAAAATACAAAAATTAGCCAGGTGTGGTGGTGGTCACCTGTAATCTCAGCTACTTGGGAGGCTGAGGCAGGAGAATCGCTTGAACCTGGGAGGTACAGGTTGCAGTGAGTCGAGATCATGCCACTGCACTCCAGCCTAGGCGACAGAGCGAGACTCTGTCTCAAAAAAAAAAAAAAAAAAAAAAAAAAGAAAGAAAAGAAAAAGAAAAAGAATATTTTCAAAATTAAATTCTCCAGATTTTTTACTCTCCACTTTAATTCCTGGTGTCAGACAGCAGGACCCCCACGTTCCCCTGGCAACAGAGTTTATTAGGCACCCACAGTGCCAGGGCTGTGCTGGCACCCCAACTTCTCATGGAGATTACAAACTAGCTGGTGGGGGGGGTGTGGCAGGCCCCCAACAATGCCCATGCACTTATCCCTGAAACCTGTGAATTTATCTGTTACACGGCAAAAAGGGTCTTTGTGGATATAATTGAGGTTTTGAACCTTAAAATAGAGCCATGTCCTGCTTTGCTCAGGTGGGGTCAATCTGGGGTCAATCAGATCACATGAGCCCTTAAAAGCAGAGAACTTTGTGTAGCTGGAATCAGAGACTCAAGTCAGCGGGTGGGTGAGGTGGCTCACATCTATAATCCCAGCACTTTGGGAGGCCAAGGTAGGTGGATCACTTGAGGCCAGGAGTTTGAGACCAGCCTGCCCAACATGGCAAAACCCCGTCTCTACCAAAAATACAAAAATTAGCCAGGCGTAGTGGCACATGCCTGTAGTTTCAGCTACTCAGGAGGCTGAGTTGAAGCAGGAGAATCGCCTGAACCCAGGAGGCAGAGATTGAAGTGAGCTAATATAGTGCCACTGCACTCCAGCCTGGGTAACAGAGTGAGACTCCATCTCAACAAAAAAAAAAAAAAAAAGAAGAAGAAGAAGAAGAAAAAGGAGGTGGAGGAGGAGGAGGAGGAAACCAGAGATTCAGAGCATGAGGGGTACTCAACTCACTATTGCTGGGATGGGTGGGGACATGAAAACTGTGAGAAAGAATGAAGGCAGCCTCTAGGAGTAAAGATACCCCCAGCTGACCACCAGGGAGGAAACAGGATCCTCAGTCCTACAACCACAAGAAACTGAGTTCTACCAACCCGAATGAGCTTGGAAAAAGCCTAGTCCTGCTGACACTTTGGTTTCAGCCTTATGAGAACCCTAAACAGAAAACCCAGCCTAGCTTCCCTAGGTACAGGTTGAACCTGGGAGGTACATGTTTCAGTGAGTCGAGATCATGCCACTGCACTCCAGCCTGGGTGACAGAGCGAGACTCTGTCTCAAAAAAAAAAAAAAAAAAAAAAAGAAAAGAAAAGAAAAGAAAAAGAAAAAGAAAAAGAATATTTTCAAAATTAAATTCTCCAGAATTTTTACTCTCCACTTTAATTCCTGGTGTCAGACAGCAGGACCCCCAAGTTCCCCTGGCAACAGAGTTTATTGACCCATAGAGCTGCCCCATAGAGCTGTTAGATAATAACTGGGTGTTGTTTTATGAAACTATATTTGTGGTAACTTGTTACTACAGCCATAGAAAACTAATACGGTGGCTCATGCCTGGAATACCAACATATTGGGAGGCTGAGGCAGGAGGATTGCTTGAGCCCAGGAGTTCGAGACCAGCCTGGGCAACATGGTGAGACCCCAATCTCTATTTTAAATAAATAAATAAATAAATAAAACTAATACAGGGAGATAGGGCCTGTCTTTGGGGGGGTCCCTTGACCAAGAGCTTAGTCCTAAACTACCTCAGCTATAAATTGCTCTACCTCTAAGCATGTCTGGTGGGTTTGGAGTGGGGGTGGGGGCTAGGCCAGAGACAGAAAGACTAAAGGAGGGAGAGTCATTTTCCATGAAGGTCAGAAAAGCTTCTCTCAGAAGAGACATACACCCTACAAGGCTGTTCCAAGGACCCAGCCCTGAGGGTGAGGAGCAGCAGGAGAGCCCCTCGTGTGTAGAGATGGTTTTGACCCTATGAGGGCACAGGATGAAGGCCCTCCCCAGGGAATATGTGACCGCTGGCTTTAGGCCCACAGGACAAGTGAGGGACAGAAACCGACTGAGGAAGGGTCAGGTGGACTAATTGGGAATCACATGTCAGACCCCTTGGGGATTCCCTAAGCTGTTTGGGAGGGATTTGAGAGGCTCTAAGATTCCTACAATTCCATGGAAGAGGCTGAGTCAGAGAAACACTGTTTTATTCATGCTCTTTATGATGTAATTATATTCTGTTCCCCAAGCTAGTATGGCTTGGAGAAACGGAGTGTCCAAGACCTACTAATCCCCAAAGGCAAAATAAAAAGTTTTTAAAAGTCAGAAATGGCCAGGCACGGTGGCTCATGCCTGTAATCCCAGCACTTTGGGAGGCCGAGGCAGGTGGATCACCTGAAGTCAGGAGTTCGAGGCCAGCCTGGCCAACATGGTGAAACCCAGTCTCTACTAAAAATACAAAAATTAGCCAGGCATGGTAGTGGGCACCTGTAATCCTAGCTACTCAGGAGGCTGAGATGAGAGAATCATTTGAACCCAGGAGGTGGAAGTTGCAGTGAGCCGAGATTGCGCCATTGCACATTGCACTCCAGCCTGGGCAACAAGAGCGAAACTCCAGCTCAAAAAAAAAAAAAAAAAAAAGTCAGAATGGAGGCATAGGAAGGGAAATAGAAAAGGGATGGCTTTGAGTCAGACACAGCTGGGTACTAACCCTTCCTCCAGCGGCTTGCACAGGTTTCTTTAGCTTTCTGAGATTTAGTTTCAAACCCAAAAAATACAGAGATGATAAAAAGGACCTATATCACAAAGGGCTATGAAGAAACAGAAGGCAGGTTATTTATTGATCATCACACCACATGAGGAAAAATACATTCCATACTATATTTTCCAATTCAAAAGCCCTGATTTTTCCCACTTTAACATCTTCGAATCATTCAACCATGCAGCAGTCCTGAGATACTTCTATTGCTTGCACTTGCAAAATCACTGTTACTGGTTAGGAAGAAAATTCCAAAAGCAAAAATGAAGCATCCTATTAAGAAATGCTGGCCGGGCACAGTGGCTCAAGTCTGCAATCCCAGCACTTTGGGAGGTTGAAGTGAGCAGATCACCTGAGGTCAGGAGTTCAAGACCAGCCTGGCCAACATGGTGAAACCCCATCTCCACTAAAAATACAAAAAAAAAAAAATTAGCCAGGTGTAGTGGCACACGCCTGTAATCCCAGCTACTCGGGAGGCTGAGGGGGGAGAATCGCTTGAACCTGGGAGGCAGAGGTTGCAGGAAGCCAAATCACGCCACTGTGCTCCAGCCTGGGCAACAGAGCGAGACTCAGTCTTAAAAAAAAAAAAAAATGAAATGCTGCCTCTTCAACCTCTTGCTAACACTGAGTACAATCTTGTGTCAAAAACCACAGACATCAATGATGCTGAGCCATGGTGATGCAGAAGAGCCAGAATCTAATTGTGGAGAAGTCTTAGGAGTGTCATAACCAATTTATTTTGCCTATATTTGTTGTTTATGTGCACACAAGAGAGACATAGGATAAAAGAAAATCTGTCTAAATAAGTCTAAAAGAGCCCTTCAATAAGTACAAAAACTTCTTTAAAATTTCAAGTGATAAAAAGATGCTGAGAAAATACAGGCATTATTTATTATGCCCAGCTGACTTCCAGGAAAATCAAGGTCTAGGGAATATTCAAAGTGTGGCCAAGGCCTTACAGCAACAAACAGCTGAACTGAGAAATGAAGCAAATGTTCTCAGGCCTACCACAGAGGCCAGTTTGGTGTGGCTGGCATCTATCAGCTGTGTCCTAAATTCTTCACAAGGAGCCTGAGAAATGTGACCTTAGCCCACCAGAGGTATTACACTTCAGTTTTGTCCGCTGAGAGTATGCGTTTGCACATACACACAACATTCAAAGCAGACGAATTGGTTGAGAAATGTAAAAACACTAGGAAGAACAACATTCCGAGGAAAATAATAAAGCCACTTGCATTTGTCCCTCAAGGGCAAAGGTTGAGCAGATATGTTTGCAGGCCCTTATAAAAGATTGGGGTTTCCTAAGCCCAGGGTTCATTGGCTGGAATGCAAATTCACTGTATGCATAGCATCCACTGACTACTATGGTATGAGTTGTAAGGTTCTTTGTCTTTGACCCAGGATGCACAAGTTCAGAGTCTTTCTTTTTTTTTTCTTTACTTTTTATACCATCAATAGAGGCAGACAAAAAAAATCTTGAGTCTTCTACTAGCATCAAATTGTGGCAGGCTAATTTGTATGCTTGCAAGTACAGTATTACCTCAGAACCTTCATGGTTCTTGTTAACTACGTGAAGTTTTCTTTTTGTTTGTTTATTTCTTTTTTTTTTTTTTTTCTGAGACAGAGTCTCACTCTGTCGCCTAGGCTGGAACGCAGTGGCACAATCTCGGCTCACTGCAACTTCCACCTCCTGGGTTCAAGTGATTCTCGTGTCTCAGCCTCCCAAGGAGCTGGGATTACAGGCGTGCACCACCACGCCCAGCTAGTTTTTGTATTTTCAGTAGAGATTGGGTTTCGCCATGTTGACCAGGCTAGTCTCAAAATCCTGACCTCAAGTGATCCGCCTGCCTCGGCCTTCCAAAGTGTGGAATTACAGGTGTGAGCCACTACACCTGGCCTATGTAAAGTTTGATACCATTATTTGGAGTTAGACTGTGATAATTTAAAGATGTATATGGTAAACTCTAGAGCAATCATTCAAAAGTAAAATATAGATAGGGCTAATAAGCCAAAAGCAGGGATAAAATAAAATCATTAAAGTATTTTATGAATTAAAAAGGAAGTCAAAAAAAGGAAAAAGGGACAAAGAATAGTAGGGACAAATAGAAAACAAATAGCAAAATGGTGTATTTAAATACAACCATATTTATAGTTACATTAAATAAAAGTGGCCTAAACTCTCCAATTAAAAGGCAGAAATGTCAGATTGTATAAAAATCTACCTGAATAAGCTCTAAATATAATGCATAGGTAGGTTAAGAGTAAAAGAATAGAAAAAATATATATGAAGCAAACACTAATCATGAAAAAAGCTGAAATGGATGTATCAATTTGTGCAAAGTGAACTTTAGGAGAAAGGATTATAAGCAGAAATAGTGATATTTTATGATGAGAAATGGGCCATTTCATCAAGAAGACATAACTAAACATGCATACACCAAGTAATAGAGCTTCAAAGTACATGAAAAAAGAACTGACAGACTGAAAGACAAAATAGACAAATCTACAATTTCAGCTGTAGATTTCAACACTTATCTCTTATTAATTGACAGAACAAGGAGATAGAAAACCAATAAGTATATAAAAGATTTAAACAATACTATTAAATAACTTAACCTAATATATAGTTATAAAACACTATACCCAGCACTGGCAGAATACATATCTTGTTCAAGGGTACATAGAACATTCACAAATGTAGACCATATTCTAAGCCATATACAATCTCGATAAACTTATAAGGAATGAAATCGTACAAAATATATTCTCTGAGCATGACAGAAATAAAGAGGAGGGCCAGGTGCGGTGGCTCATGCCTGTAATCCCAGCACTTTGGGAGGCCAAGCCGGGTGGATCACAAGGTCAAGAGTTTGAGACCAGCCTGGCCAACATGGTGAAACCCCATCTCTACTAAGAATACAAAAATTATCTGGGTGTGGTGGTGCATGCCCATAATCCCAGCTACTCGGGAGGCTGAGGTAGGAGAATTACGTGAACCCAGGAGGCAGAGGTTGCAGTGAGCCGAGATCACGCCACTGCACTCACCCTGGGTGACAGAGCAAGACTCTGTCTTGGAAAAATAATTAATTAATTAATTAATTAATTTATTTATTTATTTATTAAAGAGGAAAAAGAAAAATATCTAGATAATCCCTAAATATTGAGAAATTAAACAGTATACTTCCATGTAACCCAAGAGTTAAAGAAGAAATTGCACTGATGGCTGGGCGCGGTGGCTCACGCCTGTAATCCCAGCACTTTGGGAGGCCAAGATGGGTGGATCACCTGAGGTCAGGAGTTCGAGGCCAGCCTGATCAACATAGGGAAACCGTCTCTACTAAAAACACAATAATTAGCCGGCGTGGTGGTACATGCCTGTAATCCCAGCTACTCAGGAGACTGAGGCAGGAGAATCACTTGAATCCGGGAGGTGGAGGTTGCAGTGAGCCAACATGGCGTCACTGTACTCCAGGCTGGATAACAGAGTGAGACTCCATCAAAAAAAAAAAAAAAGAAAGAAAGAGAGAGAGAGAGAAAGAAAGAAAGAAAGAAAAGAAAGAAAGAAAGAGAAAGAAAGAAAGAAATTGCACTGAAAAACCGAAAAATAGAAAATATTTATTACTGGATGAAAATAAAAACACAATAAGCAAAAGTTTATAAGACACATCTAAAACGGTGCTAATAAATTAGAGTAATGTATAGCTTTAATTGGTTACAGTGGATAAGCAGTGCCTAAAAGCAGCGTTATAAGCCTCTATATTAAGAAGCTAGAAAAAAAGAGCAAAATACACCCAAAGTAAATGGGAAGGAAATCATAAAGAGTAGAATTAATGAAATAGAAAATGGACAAAGAGGGCAGGTGCAGTGGCTCTTGCCTGTAATCCTAGTGCTTTGAGAGGCCAAGGCAGGCAGATTGCTTGAGCCCAGGAGTTTGAGACCAGCCTGGGCAACATGGCGAATCCCCTGCCTCTACAAAGAATACAAAAATTAGCCAGTCATGGTGGTGCATACCTGTAATCCCAGCTACCTGGGAGGCTGAGGTGGGAGGATGGCTTGAGCCCAGGAGAGACTGGTGCTACTGCACTTTCAGCCTGGGTAACGACAGACCCTGTATCCAAAAAAAAAAAAAAAAGAATGGAGAATATTAATCAATTTGGTACAAAACTTGATTTTGATGTTTTTTTTTTTTTTTTTTTTTTTTTTGAGAGGGAGCCTCCCTCTGTTGCCCAGACTGGAGTGCAGTGGCGTGATCTCGGCTCCCTGCAAGCTCTGCCTTCTGGGTTGATGCCATTCTCCTGCCTCAGCCTCCCTAGTAGCTGAGACTACAGGTGCCCGCCACCACGCCTGGAACAACATTTTTTTTTTTTGTATTTTTAGTACAGACGGAGTTTCACTGTGTTAGCCAGGATGGTCTCGATCTCCTGACCTCGTGATCCACCTGCCTCGGCCTCCCAAAGTGTTGGGATTACAGGCATGAGCCACTGAGCCCAACTTTTTTTTTTTTTTTTTGAGACAGGGTCTTGTTTTTTTTTTTTGCTTTGTTGCCCAGACTGGAGTGCAGTGGCATGATCATGGCTCACTGCAGCCTCAAACTCCCTGGTTCAAGTGATTCTCCCACCTCAGCCCCTCTATCCCCTCAGTAGCTGGGAATACAAGCATGTGCCACCCACCTGGCTAAGTGTTTTTTGTTGTTATAGAAACAGGGTCTCACTTATGTTGCCCAGGCTGGTCTTGAACTCCTGGCCTGGAAGTGACCCTGCCACCTCAGCCTCCCAAAGTGCTAGGATTACAGGCATGAGCCATTGTGCCCAGCTAAAACTGGATTTTTTTTTTTTTTTTTTTTTTTTTTTGAGACAGAGTCTTGCTCTGTCGCCCAGGCTGGAGTGCAGTGGCGTGATCTCGGCTCACTGCAACCTCTACCTCCTAGGTTCAAGCGATTCTCCTGCCTCAGTCTCCTGAGTAACTGGGGTTACAGGCATGTGCCACCACACCCAGCTAATTTTTGTATTTTTAGTAGAAATGGGGTTCCCCCATGTTGGCCAGGCTGGTCTCAAACTCCTGACCTCAGGTGATCTGCTTGCCTCAGCCTCCCAAAGTGCTGGGATTACAGGCATGAGCCACCACCCCTGGCCTTAAAATTGGACCTTTGAAAAGATGAATAAAATTGATAAACTAGCTCAACTGATCAAGAAAAAAAGACTCAAATTAACAATGAAAGGGAAATTAAAAAGGGGACATTACCACAGATACTTCAGCTGTGAGAAGGATAATAAGGGACTATTATAAACAACTTATGCCCACATATTCTAAAACTTAGATGAAATGGGCAAATTCCTTGAAAGACACAGAGTACAAGTCTTACTGTAAAAGAAATAAAAACAGTCCCATATTTACTTGAAACATTAAATTTTTAATTTAAAATCTTTCCTCAAAGAACACACCAGAACATTTGGCTTCACTGGTGAATTCTAGAAAACATTTAAGAAAAAAAAATCTATAAACTTTCTTTAAATTGGGGAAAAAGTAACACTTCTTAAGACATTTTCTAAGTCTAGTATACCCTGATACTTAAACTAAACAAAGGCATTACAAGAAAATAAAATTACATACTAATATACTTCATGGACATAGATGGAAAAAAATTCTAGACAAAATTTTAACAAATTGAATTCAGTGATATATAAAAAGGATAATACATCATGATCAAGTGGGCTTTATTCCAGGAATTCAAGGGTAATTTGATAAAACAGATGATAAAACCCATATAAGCATCTCAATAGATATAGAAAAATCATGTAAGGCTGGGCATCGTGGCTCATGCCTGTAATCCCAGCACTTTGGAAGGCCGAGGCAGGTGGATCACTTGAGGTCAGGAGTTTGAGACCAGCCTGGCCAACATGGCGAAACCCCATCTCTACTAAAAGTACCAAAAAAAAAAAAAATTAGCTGGATGTGGTGGTGCACGCCTGTAATCCCAGCTACTCAGGAGGCTGATGCAGGAGAATCGCATGAACCTGGGAGGCGGAAGCTGCAGTGAACCGAGATTGCGCCACTGTACTCTAGCCTGGGCGGGTGACAGAATGAGGATCTGTCTAAAAACAAACAAACAACAACAACAAAAAAACAGGCGGGGTGCCGTGGCTCACGCCTGTAATCCCACAACTTTGAGAGGCCAAGGTGGGCAAATCACGAGGTCAGGACTTCAAGACCACCCTGGCCAACACGGTGAAACCCCGTCTCTACTAAAAATACAAAAAATTAGCTGGGCATGGTGGCAGGTGCCTGTAATCCCAGCTACTCGGGAGGCTGAGGCAGGAGAATTGCTTGAACCTGGGAGGTATAAGTTGCAGTTAGCCGAGATCACGCCACTGCATTCCAGCCTGGGCGACAGAGCAAGACTGTGTCTCAAAAAAAAAAAACAAAAAAAAAAAACAGAAATATTATGTGACACAACTCAACACTCAGCCAGGCCAGGTGGCTCATAACTGTAATCCCAGCACTTCAGGCAGGAGGATTGCCTGAGCTCAGGAGTTTGTGACCAGCCTGGGCAATAAAGGGAGGCCTCATCTCTACTGAAAAAATAAATCAGCCAGGTGTGGTTGTGTGCACTGTAGTCTCAGCTATTCAAGAGGCTGAGGTGGGAGGATTGCATAAGCCCCAGAGATCAAGGCTGCAGTGAGCTGTGAAGGCACCACTGTACTCCAACCTGAGTGACAGAGCAAGACCCTGTCTCAAACAAGCAAGCAAAAAACCCCCCAAAAATATATATTAACAATTCAACCTCATTCACATTTAAAACTCTTATCACACTAGGTGTAGAAGGGAACTTCCTCACCCAGATAAAAGGCATCTAAAAAGTAACTACACCTCTTATCATACCTAAGGGTGAAAGGTGAATACTTTCTTCTAAGATTGGGAACAAGGGTAAAGATAGCCATTCTCACAACTTCTATTCAGAATTGTACTGGAGGTCCTAGCCTGTGTAATAAATCAAGAAAAAGAAATAAAAGGTAAGCAGATTGAAAAAGAAGAAGGGGAAGTATCTGTCGCCGTGGCTACGGGCCTGGGATTCCCAGCCATGGCCGTTTCCTCTGGGGAGCAGGGTAGAGGCCAGAGAGTACAGCCTCCGTGGTCCTTTCCTACTGGGCCCAGCCAAGCCATGTAAGCTTCACCTTTGCAACAGCCTCACTGGGAGCAAGGACACATTTGTACCTATAGGTGGGAGAAAGGTGACATGGTCCAGGCCAACCATCTAAGATGCATGTCACACAGGGCACGCCAGGTCCTACATCTCTTTCGTTATCTTGAGAAGAGTGTTGAAGGATGACTTCAAATGTGATGTCCTTTATTGCATGAACATCAGGGACATTGGTGATAAGAACTACTTGTTGAGGAGTATAGGGAGAAGAAGTCCCAGGTGGCACAGCTGCTAGGGAATGTTCACACTGCCCTGAAGCCATTTTCAGTAAAATTCAATGAGACCACAGATCCTGATAAAAAGCAGATGCTGTAATGAATTCAGCACACAGTGAAGCTTGCCACAGAACCGCCTGAGAAAGCTGTGTAGTGCAGACTTGCTGGAGAGGAAGTCAACAGCTGTGTGCAAGGATTGTTGGAAGAGGCCAAGGATTTGCTTTCTGAGTTGCTGGATTCCACATTCTGGAGTCAGGTGACTGACAATTTCATTTTCTCCAAACTGCCCAAGTTCTGGGATGGGAAGGTCCACAAATACATGGAAACTCTGAACGTCCTCTCTCTGGATGTTTTAACCAGAGTTAGTGCGTATGTGCCAGAAATTGTGAATTTTGGCTGGGCGCGGTGGCTCACGCCTGTAATCCCAGCACTTTGGGAGGCTGAGACGGGCAGATCACGAGGTCAGGAGATCGAGACCATCCTGGCTAACACAGTGAAACCCCGTCTCTACTAAAAATACAAAAAATTAGCCGGGCGTGGTGGTGGGCGCCTGTAGTCTCAGCTACTCGGGAGGCTGAGGCAGGAGAATGGCGTGAACCCAGGACGCGGAGCCTACAGTGAGCTGAGATCGCACCACTGCACTTCAGCCTGGGCAACAAAGCGAGACTCCATCTCAAACAAAAAAAAAAAAAGAAAGAAATTGTGAATTTTTTCCATAAGATTGTGGACAATGGTTGCAGCTATGCTTCCAATGGGTCCACTTTGATATAGCAAAGTTTGCTTCTAGTGAGAAACACTGCTATGGGAAGCTGGTGCCCAAAGCTGTTAGGGATCAGAAAGCTCTTCAGGAAAAGGACAGTTAAAAAAAGAAATGAATGAATAAAAGAACAAAAAAGATAAGCTGTGCACTCTCCTAATCGTATACAATCTGGATTGTGTTTACCCTTCATGGTTATGGTGGAATGTGCTGAATCCACCCCTCAGTCACAGGAAAGTGCTTTTTCACCTAAATAAATTTTAGGGGTTGGGCATGGTGGTTCACACCTGTAATCCCAGCACCTTGGGAGGCCAAGGCAGGCAGAGCACATGAGGCCAGGAGTTCGAGACCAGCCTGGCCAACATGGCAAAACCCCATCTCTACTAAAAATACAAAAATTAGCTGGGCGTGGTGCCACATGCCTGTAATCCCAGCTCCTCAGGGGGCTGAGGCCCGAGAATCACTCAAACCCAGGAGGTTGCAGTGAGCTAAGTTTGTACCACTGCACTCTAGACTGGGCAACAGAGCGAGACCCTGTCTTAAAAAGAAAATAAAAGAATTTCTAGGAGTTTTCTATACTAAGACCATGAAATGAGAAGTTTTTTTTTTAATCGATGCATGGTAATTGTACTTATTTTGGGGTGTATACAATATGTAGTAATCAAGTTACAGTGGTTGGATATCCATCACTTCAAATATTTGTCATTTCTTTGTGTTTTGAGTTTTTATTTTTTTTAGAGGCAGGGTCTCATTCAGTCACCCTGGCTGGAGTGCAGTGGTGGGATCTTAGCTCGCTACAGACTCAAACTCCTGGGCACAAGCAATCCTCCCACCTCAACCTTCTGAGTAGCTGGGACTACAGGCTCATGCCACCACGCCTGGCTAATTTTTAAATTTTTTTCTAGAGACAGCGCCTCACTATGTTGCCCAGGCTGGTCTCAAAGTCCTGGCCTCAAGGGATCCCCTTGCCTCAGCCTCCCAAAGTGCTGGGATTATAGGTGTGAGCCACCACACCCAGCCTCTTTAGGCAATTCTGAAGTATAAAACAATTTGTTGATGGCTGTGGTTACCCTTCTCTGTGTTAGAAAAAAAAAGAAAGGAAAAAGGAAAGAAAAAGAAGCAATGCTGTCTTATTTGCAGATAATAGTAAACATAGGAAGAAAATCTAAGTGAATGTATTAAAAAGCTACTAGAGTTACTGAGCTTAGCAAAATTACAGAATACAAGGTCAATCTATAGAGATATCATTTGTTCTTCCTCCCCTCCCCTCCCCTCTCCTCCTCTCCCCTCTCCTCTCCTCCCCTCCCCTCTCCTCCCCTCTTTTTCTTTTTCTTTTTCTTTGAGACGCCCCTCCCCACTTTTTCTTTGTCTTTTTCTTTTTCTTTGAGACAGAGTCTCACTGTCGCCCAGGCTGGAGTGCAATGCCAAGATCTCAGCTCACTGCAACCTCCGCCTTTCAGGTTCAAGCAATTCTCCTGCCTCAGCCTCCCCAGTAGCTGGGATTATAGGTGCACACCACCATGCCCAGCTAATTTTTGTATTTTTAGTAGAGATGGGGTTTCACCATGTTGGCCAGGCTAGTCTGGAACCACTGGGCTCAAGTGATCCACCCACCTCGGGCCTCCCAAAGTGCTGAGATTATAGGCGTGAGCCACCACACCCAGCCAGTACTTTTTAAAATGCCGCAAATAATTAGAAAAAGAAATTAAGAATCAATACTGGCCAGGCCCGTTGGCTCACGCCTGTAATCCCAGCACTTTGGGAGGCCGAGGTGGATCGCCTGAGGTCAGGAGTTCGAGACCAGCCATGGTCAACATGGTGAAACTCCGTCTCTACTAAAAATACAAAAAATTAGCCAGACATGGTGGTGGGCGCCTGTAATCCCAGCTACTTGGGAGGCTGAGGCAGGGGAACCACTTGAACCCGAGAGGCAGAGGTTGCAGTGAGCTGAGATCGCGCCATTGCACTCCAGCCTGGGGCAGAGGTTGCAGTGAGCTGAGATCGCGCCGTTGCACTCCAGCCTGGGCAACAAGAGCAAAACTCCATCTCGAAAAAAAGAAAAAAAAAAAAAATGTGACTGAGCAGTTACTTTAATGCACTGCTGGTGGGAGTATAAATTGGTACAATCACTTACAAAATAATTAGTCGTTTTCATGTAAAGGCCAACATTTCCAAACTCTAGGCAGTGGTTCTTGTACTTTGGTGTGATTCAGAATCGCCTATGAAAATTGGTTAAAAACAGAAATAGGCCCAGGTTCTGGGCCACTTCAGTGAGCTCTTTGTATTCCCTATTGGCCTTCCAGGTGATTCTGATAGACAGAAAAGTTTTGTGGGTTTTTTTTGTTTGTTTTTTTTTGAGATGGAGCCTCACTCTGTCGCCCAGGCTAGTGGTCCGCCCGCCTCAGCCTCCCAAAGTGCTGGGATTACAGCCGTGAGCCACCGCGCCTAGGCGTCAAAGTTTGAGAACTGCCATTGTAGACCCATTCCTCATTGTATGACCTGCCAAAACTCTTGCACATATGCACCAGGAAGCACGTACAAGATTGTTCATTGAAGCAATGTTTCTAATTTTAAAAAACACGGAAGCAACTTAAATGTTCATCGACCAGAGAATAGATAAATTACGGCAGTGAAAATAAATAATGTACAGCTACATGCAACTTCTTGGAAGAATCATAATGTTGAAGGGTGAAAGAGTGCAGGATAGAATTTTTTTTTTTTTTTGGAGACGGAGTCTCTCTCTGTCGTCCAGACTGGAGTGCAGTGGCGCCATCTCGGCTCACTGCCACCTCTGCCTCCCGGGTTCAAACAATTCCAGGATAGAATTTTTATAGAGCTCAAAACCAAGCAACATTAAACAACATACCATTTAGCATACATATAAGAACTATGTATTTTAAAAACAAAGAAAAAACTCAAATATTTAGGATAGTTAGAGGGGGGTAGGAGAAAGGAACAGAAGGGGAACTCAAAGGGAAATAGTTCTTGGTAATGCTCTAAATGTTGACCTGGGTTATAGTTCACTGTGCTACTTATTCTTTATAAATAATATATGAGTTATCTGGCCGGGCATGGTGGCTCACACCTGTAATCCCAGCACTTTGGGAGGCTGAGGCAGGCAGATCACGAGGTCATAAGATCGAGACCATCTTGGCTAACACAGTGAAATCCCATCTCTACTAAAAATACAAAAAATTAGCCAGGCGTGGTGGCGGGCGCCTGTAGTCCCAGCTACTCGGGAAGCTGAGGCAGGAGAATGGCATGAACCCGGGAGGCAGAGCTTGCAGTGAGCAGAGATTGCGCCACTGCACTCCAGCCTGGGGAACAGAGCGAGACTCCATCTCAAAAAAATTAAAAATAAAAAAAAATAAATAAATATAAGAAAATAAAAATAATAAATATAAGTTATCTATAACATACACTATTAAAATTAAATAAGAAAAAAATGCATGAACCATAAGAATAGTGTTATCTGGGAGGAAAGTGTGAGTGATTGTGATTGTGAATTATAAAGAGGCTTCAATTGTATTGGTCAGGCTTTATTTCTTAAGCTGGCTGGTAGATGCACAGGTATTCTCTAATCTGTGTTTTATGCATTTTCTAAATATAGGCTTGGGGAAGCAGGAGAGAGAAAGAGAGAGATGATATATCACTAAAGAACAGGATGGAAGGCTGATTGCCCTTCAACAGGACTAAGCTGAAAACATTTTGTTGGGGTAAAAAGCTGCTTTGCGGTAGTTTTGGGGTTTTTTTCTCTTTTTTGTTTTTTTTTTTTTTGAGACGGAGTCTTGCTCTGTTGCCCAGGCTGGAGTGCAGTGGTGCAATCTTGGCTCACTGCAACCTCCACCTCCCAGGTTCAAGAGATTCTCCTGCCTCAGCCTCCTGAGTAGCTGGGATTACAAGGGCCCACCACTACGCCCGGCTAATTTTTGTATTTTTAGTAGAGACGGGTTTCACCATGTTGGCCAGGCTGGTCTCAAACTCCTGACCTCAAATGATCCACCCGCCTCAGCCTCCCAAAGTGCTGGGATTACAGGAGTGAGGCACCGCACCCGGCTGCAGTAGTCTTAATGATTCATTCTCGTGGCCCCATCAAGAGGCTATCAGAGGTGAAACAACAGAGGAAGCAATAATCAGGGACTAAAGCCACAAGATGACTTCCAAATAACCTGTAGGTGACAAGGACAAAACTGAGTAGGGAAATTGTAGGTTCCCGAGACCGACGAGAAGCTGGACTCCAGGAAGTGATGTTACTGGGAAATTACATATTTATGTAAAGATGCAATCCAGGAAGTCGTGTTTTCGTTCCTGTTTGTAGCAGGGGAGGCAGACATCCTTGATGAGAACCTGCACGGGGAGTTTCCTGAGCAAAGGCGTTGCGGAGCTTTGCAGCAGTATGCCAGGGCTGTGGAGAAAGGAGAAAGAAGACAGGGCAGGATGTCCCACCCGCTGGGGAGGTGGCAAGCCCTGAGGAGTGCCCAATGAGACGCCCCAACTACAAGTATCTTCTTGAGATGACACAAAACCAGAATACAGGCTTCTTCCAAGATCCATGTTTGCCCCTCTTTCATTGTGAGAGAAGAGCAGCTGAAAAGAATAGATGTTTTCGGCCACGTGGGTGGCTCACACCTGTAATCCCAGCACATTGGGAGACCGAGGCCGGCAGATTGCTTGAGCTCAGGAGTTCAAGACCAGCCTGGGCAACATGGTGAGATCCCATCTCAAAAAAGAAAAATATTTATATTAAAAGAAAGCAGAATTTTTTTTTTTTTAAAGAATAAATGGTTCGAATAGTTCTATAAAGCAGAAGAAAATCAAGACAATGTCGGCCAGGTGCAGTGGCTCATACCTGTAATCTCAGCATTTTGGGAGGCCAAGGCAGGAGGATCGCTTGAGGCCAGGAGTTTGAGACTACCCTGGGCACCATAGCAAGACCCTGTCTCTACAAAAATAAAAAGACAGTGTTTTGGTTTAGGAAAATAAAGAAAAGGAGAGGAAAAAGGAAAAGAAGCACAACCACCAAGCACCAGTAGTAAATATCTACCAGCGAGGATGAGCACTGCCAGAAAAGGGCTGAAAGAAGATGATAAATTCGATCACTTTTTGCTGTAAAGCCCTGGATATGGCTTAAAACTTAGGGACTCCAACGATGGCCAGAGACTGCAGATTCCTTTGGCCTCTGGACAAATTGAGTTAGGCTCAGGAACCATATCAGCTCAGGAAACCCCTCCCAGGCACCAGTAAGACATCTGGGAAAAGTAATAAATGGGAAGGTGAGTAATAGGATGATAAAACAGGGTCCCCAAGACACAACAAACATCACATTTTAAGATAAACGAGAAAGAAGGCAGAACCAAGAATCTTTTTCCTAAGAAAGATTTCCAAATGGCCCATACTCCAGAAAACTCAGCAAAAGAATGGGAGCAATAATATGCTAAGGTGAAGGAGGAAGGCAGGCTGAATACCTCAGAAATTAGGGAAAGGATGATAAAAAGGAAAAGAAGCTTGGAAAATTAGGATTCCTCAGATAGAAACTTTATCCAGAGTTTGAAACTAGAAGGTGCAACAACTTTGTCCTTAGAGGGTCAGGTGTACTGAAATAGACACTTCCTGCTGACAACTTCAGCAGCACAGAAGTTCTTTATTGGAAGATGAAGCTTTATCCTCTCTCTTCTCAGTTTTCCTGGTAGGAAACTGATTCCTTGAAAATTCCCTTTATATGATTTCAAACAACTTTCTCCAAAGATCAATCCTTCATTTTTCAGTGATTCTCCTCCTTTCTTGAGAACAGTCTCTCTTCCCCAGAAGCAATGGAGTTCTTCGGGTGGGATTCTTCTCATCAGGCCCATCCTTTTCAAACATCCTTTTTTTTTTTTTTCTTTTTGAGATGGAGTCTCTCTCTGTAACCTGGGCTGGAGTGCAGTGGTGCGATCTCTGCTCACTGCAACCTCTGCCTCCCAGGTTCAAGTGATTCTCCAGCCTCAGCCTCCCAGGTAGCTGGGACTACAGGTGGCGCACCACCATGCCTGGCTAATTTTGTATTTTTAGTAGAGATGGAGTTTCACCATGTTGGTCAGGCTGGTCTTGAACTCCTGACCTCTGGTTGCCGTCTGCCTCGGCCTCCCAAAGTGCTGGGATTACAGGTGTGAGCCACCGTGCCTGGCCCAAACATTCTTGATCCATGATTTCTTTAGTTTGAAGTGGCCTTGCAAGTTAAAACTTGAGCTTAGTGTACCTGCCAAAATTTCAAAGATGTTTACTCTTTGACCCAGCAGTGACAATTCTGGGACTTTATCTTGCAGATACACCAGCAGACTTGCAAAATGACATGTCTACAAAGTTATTCGTTGTGGTATTGTTTGTAACAGCAACAGACTGGAAACTAACAGGACACTGGTTAAATAATTTATGGCTCATCCACACAATGGATTACTATATAGCCATTTAAAAAAAAAAAAAGGAGAAGCTCTCTTTGTACCAATACAGAGCAATATCCAAGATATATTTTTAAGTAAATATAAGAGTGGAGTAGCTAATACTTATATCCCATATTTCATCAATTCTAAGATGTGCATTTTTTTTTACTTTGTAACATACTTGAAACGAGGATGTGTTATAGTCAAAGGCAGGTCATAATTTAATTGTAATGGTTTTTCTTTCTTAGTGCATAAAATAATGATGTGTCTTATAATCCATGGCATCTTGGATCTGATGAAATACAATAGTGCTTACCGTGTGCAAGGCACTGTCCTTTTATATACATATATATATATGATCAGTTCAATCCCACGACAACTCTATGAAGGTAAGTACTATTATTATTATTATCACTATTTGAGACAGAGTTTCGCTCTTGTTGCCCAGGCTGGAGTGCAATGGCATGATCCCGGCTCACCGCAACCTCTGCCTCCAAGGTTCAAGCGATTCTCCTGCCTCAGCTTCCTGAGTAGTGGAGATTACAGGCATATGCCACCATGCCCAACAAATTTTTGTATTTTTAGTAGAGACAGGGATTCACCATGTTGGCCAGGCTGATCTCAAACTCCTGACCTCAGGTGATCCACCTGCCTCAGTGCTAGGATTACAGGTGTGAGCCACCGTGCCCAGCCAGGTAAGTACTATTATAATCTACATTTTACAGGTAAGAAAATGAATTTGGCCTTGGGCAGTCTTGCTCCAGAGCCCACGCTCTTAGATTCATGAAACCACACCTCCCTATGATAACAGTAACACAGACAGAAGGATCCCCATGTGCCAGGCCCTGTCATAAATGCTTCATATATATATTAGCTCATTTAATTCTCAAATAGCCATATGAGAGAGATGCCACTATTATTCTCACAATACGGATGAAGAAATTGAGACACTGAGAGGTTACGAAACTTGCGTAAAGATACACAGCTAGTGAGTGGAAGATCTGCAGTTTTGACATTGTCAGTCTGGCTTCAGAGTTCACCTTCTAAATGTTCTTTATGCTACTTTTTGTGTGGAAAAAAAAGTGGGGGGGAAGAGAAGTTATAATAATATATTTATATTTGTAAAAGGATCTTGGAATAAAAAGAAAGTGATGCAGGTGTGTCACTTGTACGGAAAGGTAGGGGTGGGAACAGAGGAATTGGGGGATGGGGTGGGAATGAAATGTTTTGTTATACACCTTTTTAATATTATCTGGGTTTTGAGCCATGTAAATGTATTACCTATTTAAAACAAAAGGGAACAAGAATTTTAACTTTGCGGCCGGGCGCGTTGGCTCATGCCTGTAATCCCAGCACTTTGGGAGGCCAAGGCGGGCGGCTCACAAGGTCAGGAGATCAAGACCATCCTGGCTAATGTGGTGAAACCCTGTCTTTACTAAAAATACAAAAAATTAGCCAGGCGTGGTGGCGGGCACCTGTAGTCCCAGCTGCTGGGGAAGCTGAGGCAGGAGAATGGCGTGAACCCGGGAGGCGGAGCTTACAGTAAGCCGAGATCGCGCCACTGCACTCCAGCCTGGGTGACAGACTGAGACTCCATCCCCACCACCCCCTCCCCAAAAAAAAGAATTTTAACTTTGCTTCAAATTAATATACCAATGATATGAGAGAAGTGGTCCTTGATATTCAGCTGATGAGGTTTCTGTACCCATTTGTTCTTTCAATATTTTGATATTTACCTTTTAAGCCTTAGAAGTATTTTATTTTATCGTTTTAAAGTAGCAAGGGGTAAGAGATAAAAAATTTTCATTAATCCTGATCACAAATGCCATGATTTCAAGGCTTAAATCCCATTATAGTACCTCATATATAAATCTGCCAGATGAGGCTGACAGAAAGATGACAACAAATTTAAGAATAAAACCATAAAAAGTTTATTATTTGAACACAATGGAATCCAACTAGATATTGATAAAAAAAAAGAGAGTAAAAATTTCAAACAATTATAAACAAAACAACACATTATTAATCCCTGAGTAAAAAAAAAGTCTCAAGAGAAATTTAAAAAAATACATAGAGCTGAATGAAAATGAAAATAAAGCATAGGAAAAATTGTGGCCCAGCGTGGTGTCTCACACCTGTAATCCCAGCACTTTGGGAGGTCGGGGCAGGCATGTTGCTTGAGTCCAGGAGTTCAAGACCAGCCTGGGCAACACAATGAAACCCTGTCTTGACTAAAAATACAAAAATTAGCCAGGTGTGGTGGCATGTGCCTGTAGTCCCAGCTACCTGGGAGGCTAAGGCGGGAGGATTGCTTGAGCCCAGGAAGTGAGGCTGCAGTGAGCCGAGATCACACCACTGCACTCCAGCCTGGGTGACAAACTGAGACCCTGTCTGAAAGAAAGAAAGAAAGAGAAAGAAAGAAAGAAAGAAAGATAAAGAAAGAGAGAGAAAGAAAGAAAGCAAAGGAAAGAAAGCAAAAGAAAGCAAGAAAGGAAGGAAGGAGAGAGAGAGAGAAAGAAAGAAAGAGAAAGGAAAAGAAAAGAAAAGAGAGAGAGAGAAAGAAAAGGAAAGAAAGAGGGAGGGAGGGAAGGAAGGAAGGAAAGAAAAAGAAAGAAAGAAAATTTGTGGAAGACAAAGTAGTGCTGAGAGGAAAATTTTAGCACTAAATACATACACTAGAAAAGAGGGTGAGATCCCATCTCTATAAGAAAGAAAAATACATAAATATTCCAAAAAAAAAAAAAAAGGCCAGCTATGGTGCCTCACACCTGTGATCTCAGCACTTTGAGGCCGAGGCAGGAGGATTGCCTGAGCCCAGGAGTTCGAGACCAGCCTGGGCAACATGGTGAGACCCCCCCCCCCACCGCCCCCTACATCTCTAAAAAAAAGAAAATAAATAAATATTAAAGAAAAGAGGGAAAGCCCCAAACCAACAGTCTAAGCTCTCACCTCAAGAACCCAGAAAAAGAGCAAAATACACTCAAAGCAAGAAGGAAGGAAATAATAAAGACAAGAGGAGAAATAAATAAAATTAAAAACAGAAAATAGAGGTAAATTGATGAAACAAAGAATTAGTTCTTTGAAAAGATCAATTAAGTTGACAAAACTCTAGCAAGATGTACAGAAAAAAATGAGAGAAGACATTAATTATAAATTACCAATATCGGGAATGGAATTGGGGATATTGCCACAGACCCTGCAGAGATCAAAAGGAAAATAAAGGAATACTATGAACAACTCTACACACATAAATTTGACAAACTAGATGAAAAAGATCAATTTCTCAAAAAACACAAATTGCCACAACTCACCTAATATGAAATAACTTGATTAGACCTTTATCTATTAAGGAAATTGGATTCATAACTTAACTCACAAGAAAGAAATCTTCAGGCCCAGATGGTTTTACTGGAGAATTCTACCAAATATTTAAAGAACTAACACCAATTCTAAACAAAGTCTTTCATAAAACAAAAGTGAGAATGGTTCCCAATTTATTTTATGAATCTAGTATTACCCTGATACCAAAATCAGATTAAAAATAATACAACAAAGAGAATGACAAACCAATATTCACTATGAATATAGATGCAAAAATCCTTAACAAAATATTAGCAAATAAATTCAGCACTATATAAAAAGAATCAGGCCGGGCACAGTGACTCAAGCCTGTAATCCCAGCACTTTGGGAGCCCGAGGCGGGCAGATCACCTAAGGTCAGGAGTTCGAGACCAGCCTGTTCAACATGCTGAAACCTTGTCTCTACTAAAAATACAAAAATTGGCCAGGCATGGTGGCGGATGCCTGTAATCCCAGCGACTTGGGAGGCTGAGGCAGGAGAATTGCTTGAACCTGGGAAGTGGAGGTTGCAGTGAGCAGAGATCATGCCACTGCATTCTAGCCTGAGTGACAGAACAAGACTCTGTCTCAAAAAAAAAAGAAAGAAAGAAAGAAAGAAAAAAATAAAAATTAAAAATAAAAAGAATCATACATCGTAAAAAAGTCGGATTTATTTCCAGGATGCAAGACCGGTTCAACACTTAAAAATCAATTCAATACCCATTCCTGATAAAGACTCTTAGAAAAATAGGAAAATAGGAGTACCAAAAACCTACAGCTAACATTATACTCACTGAAGAAAGACTGAATGCTTGCCCCCAAATTTTAGGAACAAAGCAAGGATGTTTGCTTTCACCACTCTTATTCAAGATAGTACAGGAAATTCCAGACGGAGTGTTAAGGCAAGGAAAGGAAATTAAAGACATAAAGATTAGGAGAAAGAAATAAAACAGCCCCTAATTGCAGATGATATGATTGTGTATATGGAAAACTCCAAGGAATCTACCAAAACTTTTAGAATAAGTGAGTTTAGCAAAGTCGCGTGATACCAGATCAAGATAGAATAGTCAATTGTAATTTTATATACTGGTAATAAACATGTGGACATCAAGATTAAAAATAAAATACCATAATCACTCAAAAAATGAAATGCTTAGGTATAAATCTAATAAAACATGTACAGAATGGGTGTGCTGAAAGCCACAAAGCACTAATCAAAGAAATCAAAGATATAAATAAATGGGGAGATGTACTGTGTTAATGGATTAGGAGACAATATAGCTAGGATGTATCTAAGTTGATATATAAGCTTAATGCAATTTCTGCCAAAATCCCAGGAAGATTTTTTGCAGACATAGATAAGATTCCTCTAACATTTATATGGAAAGGCAGAGGAACTACAATAACTAAAAACAGTTATGAAAAATAAGAATAAAGTAAGAACAATCAGTCTATCCTATTTCAAGACATTATATAGCTACAGTAATCAAGAGTGTCTGCTGTTGGTTCAGTGATAGACATACAGATTAATAGAATAGAGTTGAAAACCCAGAACAGACTCACACATACGTGCTCACTTGATTTTTGACAAAGACGCAGAAGCAAATCAATGGAGAAAAAAGAGGCTTTTCAAAATATGGTGCTGGAGAAACCGGACATCTATCGCTAAAAAAAAAAAAAAAAAAAAGAACCTCAACTGAAACCTCACACTTTATACAAAAATTAATTCGAAATGGATTGTGAACTTAAATATAAAATGTAAAACTATAAAACCTTTGGAAATGAAAACATAGGATAAAATCTTCTGGATTTACAGCTAAGCAAAGAGTTGTTAGACTTGGCACCAAAATAATCGTTCATAAAAGGAAAAATTGAAAAACTAGATTTCATCAAAATTAAACTTTTTGCTCTGCAAAAGACCATGTCAAGAGGATGAAAAGACAGGCGGCAGACTGGGAGAAAATATTTGCAAACCCCAAATTCAATAAAGGACAATCTAGTATACATAAAGAACTCTTAAAACTCAACAGTTAAAAGAAAAAGAATCCAATTAGAAAGTCAACAAATGGGGCCAAGCATGGTGACTCATGTCTGTAATCCCAGCACTTTGGGAGGCCGAGT
The DNA here is from genome assembly GCF_028858775.2 of Pan troglodytes. Classification (NCBI taxonomy): domain Eukaryota; kingdom Metazoa; phylum Chordata; class Mammalia; order Primates; family Hominidae; genus Pan; species Pan troglodytes. The sequence continues at coordinate 60,764,101 of NC_072414.2, forward strand.
TGGGTGGATCACTTGAGCTCAGGAGTTCAAGACTGGCCTGGGCAACATGATGAAACCCTATCTCTACAAAAAATCCAAAAAGGAGTAGGATGTGGTGTCGTGAGACTGTAGTCCCAGCTACTGGCGAAGCTCAGGTGGGAGGATTGCTTGAGCCTGGGAAGCAAAGGTTGCAGTGAGCCGAGATTGTGCCATGGTACTCCAGCCTGGGTGACAGAGCAAGACTGTCTCGAAAAACAAAAGGAAGAAAGAAAATGGACAAATGACATAAAGATATATTTCATTAAAGATGATATACTGATAGTAAATATGTACATGAAAAGGTGTTCAAAATTAATCATTAGGGAAATGCAAATTAAATCTACCATGAGCTGTTACACACATCTATCAGAAGTTCTAAAATAAATTAGCTGGGTGTGGTGGTGAGCGCCTGTAATCCCAGCTACTCAGGAGCCTGAGGCAGGAGAATCGCTTGAACCCAGGAGGCAGAGATGAGCCAAAATCGTGCCACTGCACTCTAGCCTGGGCAACAGAGCGAGACTCCATCTCAAAAAAAAAAAAAGAAAAGAAAAAGAAAAAGAAGTTCTAAAATAAAAATAGTGTCTGCGACAGTGGCCCATGCCTGTAATCCCAATACTTTGGGAGGCTGAGGCAGGAGAATTGCTTGAGGCTAGGAGTTCAAGACCAGTCTGGGCAACATAGTGAGACCCTGTCTCTAGAAAAAGAAAAAAAGTTTTTTGTTGGACATGGTAGCATGTGCCTGTAGTTCTAGCTACTTGGGAGGCTGAGGTGGGAGGATCACTTGAGCCCAGGAGTTTGAGGCTCAAGTGAGCTATGATTGTTTCACTGCACCTCAGCCTAGGTGACAAAGCAAGACCTTATCTCTTTATTTAATTAATTAATTAATTTAACAATTAAAATAGTGACAACATCCTATACTGGCAAGGATGTAGAGAAACTGGATGACTCATGTATTCTGGTGGAAATGTAAAATGGCATTGGCACTCTGGAACAGAGTTTGGCAGCCGTTTTGAAAACTAAACATGCAACTACCATATAGTCCAGCAACTGCACTCCTGTGTATTTATCCCACAGAAATGAAAACATGTTTACATGGAAACTTGTACATGAATGTTTATAGCAGCTTTATTCATAATACCCCAAACTGGAAACAACCCAGATGTCCTTCAATGGGTGAGTGGTTAAACTATAGTACATCGAAATCATGGAATACTACTCAGAAATAAAAAGGAACAAGCTACTGATCCATGCAGTGGCTGGAATGAACCTCCAGAGAATTCTGCTGAGTGAAAACAGATAATCCCAAAAGTTTACATAACGTTGATTTCATTTATATAAAATTCCTGAAATGGCAAAATGATGCAAGTGGAAGACAGATTAGTGGTTGCCAGGAGTTAAGGAAGGATTAGGGGCTGGAAGGAAGTAGGTGTGGCTATGAAAAGGACAATATGGGGAATCTTTGTGGTGATGGAAATGTTCTATATCTTGACTCTATCAATGTCAATATTCTGATTGTGATATTGTACTATAATCTTTTTTTTTTAAACAGAGTTTCACCCTTGTCACCCAGGTTGGAGTGCAGTGGCGCGATCTCAGCTCACTGCAGCCTCTGCCTCCCAGGTTCAAGCGATTCTCCTGCCTCAGCCTCCCAAGTAGCTGGGATTACAGGCACCCACCACCATGCCTGGCTAATTTTTTGTATTTTTAGTAGAAACAGGGTTTCGCCATATTGGCCAGGCTGGTCTTGAACTCCTGACCTCAGGTGATCCACCCACCTCGGTCTCCCAAAGTGCTGGGATTACAGGTACGAGCCACCTCACCCAGGCTGTACTATAATTTTGCAAGATCTTACCATTGGGGGAAACTGGGTAAAGGGTGTGCAGAATCTCTCTGTATTATTTCTCACAACTACATGTGAATCTATAACTATTTCAAAATCAAAAGTTTAATGGAAAAGGTAAGCAATAAGCTGAGAAATAGCTGTAGCAAACACATAAGGCATGAGATTAATACACTTATTTTACAAAAAGCTTCAACAAATCAATATAAAAGTAGTAACAGCCTCCCCCACATGATAGATAAAGGATGTAAACAGATAATTTAGAGAAGAAATACAAATCACTAGTAAGAATTTGGAAAAAAGAAATGTTTAAATTTAATAGGATTCAAAGAAATACAAATTACAATGATAACACAATACAATTTTTCCCCTATAGATTGGCAAAAAACTTAAAACTGAATTTAAAAAAATACCCAAAGATATCAAAGTTGCAGGAAACGAACACTCTCGTAAACTACATAGGGTATGTAACTTGGTATAACCTTTCTGGAAAACGATTTGTTAGTATTAAACATTAAAAATGTTCCTAGCCTCTGACCCAGTAAGCCAAATTTAAGGAATCTAACCTAAAGAAAAATCAAAATGTGGTCAAAGATGTATGCAGAGTGATGTTCACCCTAGCTTTGTTTGGAATAGAAAAACTTGGAAATAAGCCAACATCTAACAATAGGGAGTGATTAAACAATTTATATATAGTACATACATGCAATGGAATATATTACCATCTAAGAATCGTTTTTTTGAAGAACATTTAATGACAGTGGAAATTTTTCAAGATACGTTAAGTAAAAAAAAGAAATATACTAACATGTTGTAAGTGATTTTCCAGGGGTTGTAAGAGTACAGATTTTTAAAATGTTATTTCTACTCTGCATATTTTAAATTTTCTTTTTCTTTCTTTTTTTTTTTTTGAGATAGAATCTCACTCTGTCACCCAGAATGCAGTGCAGTGGTGCGATCTCGGCTCACTGCAACCCCCACCTCCCCAGCTCAAGTGCTTCTTGTGTCTCAGCCTCCCTAGTAGCTGGGACATACATGCCTGTGCGACCACACCCGGCTTATTTTTGTATTTTTAGAAGGGACAGGGTTTCATCATGTTGGCCAGGCTGGTCTCAAACTCCTGACCTCAAGTGATCTGCCCACCTCGGCCTCACGAAATGCTGGGATTACAGGCGTGAGCCACTGCGCCTGGCCTCAGAATTTCTATAATGAGCTTTTTTTTTCTCTCGTAATACAAGTATTATGTTAATGTGTTTTAATTAAATATAAAGACACAAAACTAATGTTTTCAGTGATTTTTAAAAATTGGCCATAATCTTAATTCTATAACTTCGTTTTGCATATTATCTTCACACCATTATTTCGCCATGAAATTTTTCATATATACTGAAAGCCTGAAAATATATTTACTACCTAGATTCTATAATGAACATTTTGCTGTATTTACTTTACCATATATACATCAATTAATCTTATTTTTTATGCACGTCAAAGTGCAGAAATCAGTGCACTTCATCTCTAAATGCCTCAACATGCATATCATTAATAAAAGTTCTCTATGTTTTTTTATTTTTGTAGTGTACACACAGTGAAATGCACAAATATTATATGTGTATGGTAAATGCACCTGATAGCAATAACTTAGGGTTACCCTGAAAATGACCCTGTATGGCAGACACACCTGAATGTGAACTAGGGAATCTGGGAGTGGCCAACCTGGAGATTTGTTCCTTGTCTATGAGGAACATCTGAGCCCCAGTCCCACCCTGCGGAAGACAGCCCATATGGGAGATTGAGTCTCTGAGTTCTGAGCTGAATGAAGGTTGCCAGGTGAAGGTTGTTAGGGTGCTAAGTGGAAATGCTATATCAACTGCATGCCTTTTGCAAGCAGTTGCATTTCTTCTGCCTGGCCACCACGACTGCACTCTCTCTCCTACAGGTAAGCCCCCAGTAAAACTCCGTGTCACATTTGGTGGCTGTGGGTCTTTTCTTTGGCCTCTAGAGCCTAGTGCCATCATCACTGGAGTCGATAGGGGTTAGCACAAAAACCCTTTTTTTTTTTTGAGATGGAGTCTCACTCTGTCGCCCAGGCTGGAGTGCAGTGGCGTGATCTCAGCTCACAGCAGCCTCTGCCTGCCGGGTTCAAGCAATTCTCCTGCCTCTGCCTCCCGAGTAGCTGGGACTACAGGCACGTGCCACCAGGCCCGGCTAATTTTTTGTATTTTTAATAGAGACGAGGTTTCACCATGTTGGCCAGGCTCGTCTCAAACTCCTGACCTCAGGTGATCCACCCATCTTGGCCTCCCAAAGTGCTGGGATTATAGGCATAAGCCACTGCACCTAGCCAAATTTTGACAAATGCATACACACGTGTAATCCGCACTCAAATTAAGAGAATAATTCCATCTTCAGGCAGTTCCCTCATGCCTCTTTTCAATCAGTCCCCATTTCCATGCTGGCAGAGGCTTGTTATTAAATTTCATATAAATGGATATGGGATGTACACTTTTATGTCTGGCTTGGTTTTGCTCAGCATAATGTTTCTGAGATTCTTCTGGGTGGTGCTTGTCAGTAATTCACTGATTTTTATCGTTGGGTACTATTCTGTTGTATAGATATGCCCCAATTTTTTTTAATTCATGTTTTTGGACATTTGAGTTGTTTCCGGTTTGGGGCTATTACAAACAAAGTTGCTATAAACTTTCCTGTACAAGTCTTTTTGTGAATGTATTTTACTTTTGTTGGGTAAATATCATGGCATAGAATGGCTGGGTCTGGCTGGGCGCAGTGGCTCACACCTGTAATCCCAGCACTTTGGGAGATCAAGGCAGGTGGATCACTTGAGTCCAGGTGTTTAAGACTAGCCTAGGCAATATAGCGAGACCCTGTCTCTACTAAAAATACAAAGAAATAATAGCTGGGTGTGGTAGTGCACACCTGTGGTGGTCCCAGCTGCTTGGGAGGCTGAGGTGAGAGGATCGCTTGAGCCCCCAGGGGTCAGGGGGGAATTGGTGGGGGGGCATGCAAAGATTGCAGTGAGCTGAGATCATGCCACTGCACTCCAACCCGGGTGACCCAATGAGGCCTGTCTCAAAAACAAAAACAAAACAAAATAAGAAAAAGAAAAAAAATTGCTGGGTTGGAAGGTATATATACAATTATAAAATTAAAAATTGCCAGAATGTTTCCCTAAGAGGTTGTACCATTTTCCACGCCCACCAGCTAATACATAGCGCTCTGATTGCTCCACATCCTCACCAACTTTTGGTGTTGTCAGTCTCCTTAATTTTCACTGCTTTAGTGGGTGAGTGATAACTCATTGTGGGTTTTATTTGCATTTCCCTGATGATTCATGATGTTGGGCACTTTTTCACGTGCCTATGAATTTTGACAAATGTATACACATGTGTAATCCACACTCCAGTAAAGAGATAGAATAATTCCATCCCCCCCCCCCCAGGCAGTTCCTTTGTGCCTCTTTCCAATTAGTCCCCATTCCCATGCTTGTAGGAGCTCTTCTTTTGTGGTCTGTTCAAATAATTTGCTCATTTAAAAATTTTTTTTTTCTTATTGAATCTAGAGCATGTTAACTTTTCAGATGACAATAAACTTTACATACTATCCCCATTTGTATGCACAGTAATTGTTTTCTCTTCTTTTCAATAAATATTATAACATCCCCTACTGTACCTTTTTCCTCCTAGAAAGCTAGAAACTGCATTTTTAAGTGTCAGAAGCCTCTTTCCATTCTGAGACAGTTTTAAGAATTCTCATTTTTGGTGGCTGCTGATCAAATTTGGCAAAATTTTGTCTGTCACTATAAAATCTCAAGGGACACCTCAACTCCAAATCGTGCTTCAGTCTGCTGTCTTGAAACAGAGCAGAAAACAAGCCTCCTTAAACTTTGTAGCCCCACCCAATACCTACTCCAGTGGTTGGCATGGTGGTCAATATCTGCTCTTGGCCAGGTGAGAAGTGGCGCATGACTGTAATCTAGCACTTTGGGAGGCCGAGGTGGGTGAATCACCTGAGGGTAGGGGTTTGAGACCAGCCTGGCCAATGTGGTAAAACCCCGTCTCTACTAAAAATACAAAAAAAAAAAAAAAAAAAAAAAAAGGCCAGGCGTGGTGGCAAGTGCCTGTAATCCCAGCTACTTGGGAGGCTGAGGCAGGAGAATCGCTTGAACCTAGGAGACGGAAGTTGCAGTGAGCTGAGATCGTGCCACTGCACTCCAGCCTGGTGACAGAGTGAGATTCCATCTCAAAAAAAAAGAAAAAAAAGAAAAAAAACTCTCTCTATATATCTTTATATATCTGCTCTCATTTACTATTTTCTGGAGTGTGGTCCATTTCCTAAAAACCAATCTGTCGAGAAGTTTGACTCCACAATGTCAACAGAACCATGGGTTTATCCTCTTGTTTAAGACCCCTCACTGCAAAAACTCCATATTTCTGCCCCGCTTTGCCTGCTAAGGAATTGAATGGCAACAGCTTCGAGCTGATAAGGAGTAATAAGGACTGTGCCAGGAACCAAAACGATGGAGGTCAAGTCAAGTCAGTTAGGCACCTGTAGAATATGAATAGGGTTCAAGGAAGCCAGCAAGTCAAGTCAGCTAAGTCAAGTCAGGTAGGCACCTGTAGAATATGAATAGGGTTCAAGGAAGCCAGCAAAGACAGGTTCTGTGACTGAGGCCCACAGGGGGATCTAGAGTGCTGAAGTGTGGGCAGCCAGACTTAGACAATCCGTGGAGCTCCAAGTGGTGAGCACGCCCACAGCCTCTTCTGGGAAAGTGGGCCCAGGCAGTTCTTTCAGCACAGTTGAGAGGGCCTATAAATTAAAGCAGGAGCCCCCTCACCAGATGATTGAAGCAAGGGTTGGTGTCCAAGCCAGAACCTGACCAATCAGGGGGCTTCCTAGTGTTGGTGACCAACCAGCTTAGGCAGCTCATTTTTGCCTGGGTCATGCAGAGAACAGCAGAGTGAACTGAATGCCTGCGGCCCTGGAGCTGCCATCATATTTAGGTGATAGAGGAACCTTTGTTGCAGTTGTCCAAAACACCTGTTGTATGGTCTGGATGGGGCTTGGATGGTACAGTGGTGTTCCTGATTTCCCCCTGCCATCTGAATTCTAACAATGAAGTTTGGAACACTGGCCAGAGGTGACAGGGGACACCTGACTTATGTATCTGGAAAATGGATGCTCAGTCAGTGAACTTCTTGCCAGAACTGGTCTGAGAGGGTGGGTGGATTGGAGGCAACAGGCAGTGACTGCCATCTGTTCCTGGTTAGAACAGAGAAGTGAGGGTGTGGGGCTGCAGGAAGTTGGGCAGCCCTCAAAAGGAGAGGCCAGCAATCTCCAAAGACTCAGAGAAGACAAGCACAACCCAAGACAGCCAGCATCTCTGTGGACATCCATAAGCACTGGAACAGAAAAATCTGGCTCTGTAGCCTGCCCTAGCCCTGCCGCACCAGCAGCTTAAAAATACTTCCTTCCATGTATATGCTCAGGACCCTGAAGAGCAAAGCCTAGAGCTGTGTTGTCCAATATGATAACCACCTGTGTCTCTTTCCACTTAAATTAATTAAATATAATTAAAAGCTTCATTACTAGGCCAGGTGCAGTGGCTCACACTGGTAATCCCAGCACTTTAGGAGACCAAGGCGGATGGATCACTTGAGGTCAGAAGTTTGAGACCAGCCTGGCCAATGTGGTGAAACCCCTTCTCCACTAAAAATACAAAAATTAGCTGGGCATGGTGGCATGCACCTGTAATCCCAGCTATTTGGGAGGCTGAGGCAGGAGAATCGCTTGAACCCAGGAAGTGGAGGTTGCAGTGAGCCAAGATCGCACCATTGCATTCCACCCTGTGCGACAGAGTGAGACTCCATCTCAAAAAAAAAAAAAAAAAAAAAAAAAAAGCTCCATTCCTTAGTCTCTAGCTGCACTGCAAGTGCTCTGTGGCTGGACACAGTGGCTCATGCCTGCAATCCCAGCACTTTACCAGCACTTTGGGAAGCTGTGGTGGGAGTATTGCTTGAGCTCAGCCTGAGTAACCTAGTAAGACACTGTTTCTACAAAAATAAAAAATAAAAAATAAAAAATAAAAAAAATCAGCCAGGCAGTTACTCAAGAGGCTGAGGTGGGAGAATCATTTTTGCCCAGATGGTAGAGGCTGCAGTGAGCTAAGATCACTCCACTGCACTACAGACTGGGCAACAGAGCAAGACCCTGTCTCTAAAAATTAATTAAGAAAATACATGAACGTTATAGCAGGAAAAACAAGGGCTATTTTCTACCCTTTTCACGTCCTCAACCTGCTGGGACCATGTGTGGTCCATTGATAAGCAGTTCATGAACCTCCTCTTTTGCTCCCTGCCTGATAACTCCACTCCCCCTGCAGACTTCTCATGAGGAAGCCAGAAGGATGGCTGCCCCTCCTTCCTGGGCCCCAGAGCCTGGAACTGGGGCATTGTTCTTTGTTCCACATTACTGCTTCCATGGCTCCTCCCTCCTCCTTCAAAGAGGCATGAGTGCCTCTTCGTTGCTGCATTTGGCTTCTGCATGAGTGAGGACTAGCTTTGATTCATTATTTTTTTTTCTATTACTATTCCCATTATCATTCTCAGCAATGTCAACAATCTCAAGGATTAACCTTCCAATACCTTGGCTTCTCAGTTCTGCAACCTCCTCATCTCCAGTGAAAGTCGGCTCCTGTATGCTATGAGACACCTGCTCCCAGAGTCACATCCTTGACCTTCTCACTAACCCCAGCAACGCTTCAGCCCTCGCACATCTCCATCTGTTGACCTTCCCCACCTTCTCACTATCAATGCTGACTCACTTCCCTCCCTAGCCAGCTTAGAACTCATGGTCCATCCTTACAGCCTTCTAAATGCCCTATCCTCCATGGCCTGTGCTTTACTCATCAGAATCATCTGGCTAGTTAACGCAACTGTCTGCCTCCTTGGTGCCTGCACTCAAGCTGCTGAGCCATGGTGATGGGCCTCCCCTTAAAGTCATGCTCACTGGTCTCAAATAAGTGGGCATTTAGCCCTCCCATGCCTCCTGGTGTAGTTGTTTTCCCACCCCCAAAACAACTCTCATGCCTCCTGTCTCCCTCAAACTTCCCACTTCCATTCTGCCCCTCTGTGCCCCCATCTCCCACTGATGACCTTGCCTCACATTTCCTTCAAAAGCCAACATGAACTCTCACATCTTCCCTCCACTGAATCTGCCCACCTACCTGTATCTATAGCCTTTCTCCTGCTCTCCTGTTATGAAGGATGAAGCGTCCTGTCCTTTTCCAAAGGCCAAACTTCTATTTATGTACTAGAACCCATGCCTCTGATTTTCTCCAAGATTCTCCCCCTCTCTCCTCTATCGTCGATGCCTCCCTCTCTACTGGATCATTCCTATCAGCATGCATGGATGCCCTGTATCTCCTGACATTCTGGGAGGTGGAGAGTAGAGAGAGGTGGTTAGTCCAAGGTCACACAGGCTTCCTAGCTCTAGCCTATGATGGTACCACCAACTGTGCTGCCTCTTCCTATTTTTCAGGCATTGAAAGGAGCTGCTACTGATCTTTCACAACATCTAGTGTCCCTCTCTCCAGAAGTAGAGATCCATTATCCTTGTTCCTGAGGTTCAAAACATTTTTGTTGCAAGACATCTGTTCCCAGGGACTATGGAGAGACTGGTTTTGTCACAGGCTTGGAAGTCTGGAGAACTGCAGAGATGAGTGGGAGGAGCGTGCTGGGCCTGAGAGCTGGATGCTTGAGAAAAGGTGTGAAATTAATCAAGCCAAGATTTGGGTGAGATGAATCTTGCTGCAGTTCGTTGTAGGCTGCACAAGACCTAAAAATTGAGGAAACAGCTCCATGCTTTAGACCAGGAAGCTATGGGTTCTAATACCATTTGGTGCCTTCCTGGCTGTGTGACCTTGAGCAACTTAACATAATGTCTCTGAACATCCGTTTCTTCATCTGGAAAGTGGAAATCATTAATAGCTACTTCAAGTAGAATTCTGCTGTGAGAATTAAATGAGATCATATGTGTCAAGCTCTGGGCACATAAAGGGCTCTCAATACAGATTAGTTTTATCTGTATTTCCTTATTGAGCCAGTTGGATTACCCAGGCAATTGTAGGTGTGTATAGACCAGGCTATCGGTCTACACTTTGAGACCTCAGAAAGTCGTTTTGCAAATTCTCTATCAAAACACTCCTGCCTCACTAGAGAGGCCACTATTTCTCCCACATTGACCCTTCCTACTGCCACTGCAGAGTTTTGGCAGGGGAATGCTTTATTTTGTGTTCAAAATAGATGTAACTATAGGCCCCAGGGCAATGAGGGAAATAATACAACAAACTATCGACTAAGACTGTCAAAGTCATTTAGTCTGCATCACTGTTTTTATAGGACACAGAGGTGACTTGGCGACTACCCAGCTAGTTAGTTTCAGAGCTAGGATGAGAATCCAGGTCTCCTGACTCCTGAGCGCCTCACCAAAATGTGTAACACCTGCAGAAGGCCATCGGCAAGATTTAGGATACTCCCAGAGGGCAAATCCATTGCTTTTTATAACCAAGATAGTCCATGGAATGTATCATGACTGTGGTGGTTGAAACAAAGAAATTATTTAATGGATACAATGTATATTATTCAGGTGATGGTTACACTAAAGGCCCAGACTTCACCACTATGTAATACATCCATGGAACAAAACTGCACTTGTACCCCTTACATTTATAAACAAACAAACAAAAAACAACAGAGTGGATTTTGCTAATCTAAATTTTTAAAGGGAAGGGAGGAAAACTTCCAAGAAGCTTGTCTTAATTACCAAGGGCCATTGAAAATTTTGTTTTCTCCTTGTTACAAAAAATATTTGGGTTGCCTGGGATTCTTTACCATACTTAAAAAATATATATAGAAATTTTCACTTTCCACTGCTCTTTCCCATCTGGTATGGTTTGGATATGTGTCCCCTCCAAATCTCATGTTGAAATGTGATCCCCATTGTTAGCGGTGGGGCCTGATGGGAGGTGTTTGGATGGGGCAGATCCCTCATGAGTGGCTTAGTGCCATCCCCATGGTAATGAGTGAGTTCTTGCTCTGAGTTCACTCAGAGATCTGGTTGTTTAGAAGAGCACAGCACCTCCCCCTTCTCTCTCTTGCTCCTTTACTTGCCATGTGACGGGCCTGTTCCTGTTTCGCCTCCACCATGAGTCAAAGTTCCCTGAGGACTCACCAGAAGCCAAGCAGATACCAGGACCACACTTCCTGTACAGCCTGCAGAACCATGAGCCAATTAAAACTCTTTATAAATAACCCAGCCTCAGGTACTTCTTTTCTTTTCTTTTTTTGAGATGGAATCTTGCTTGCTCTGTCGCCCAGGCTGGAGTGCAGTGGTGCAATCATAGCTCACTGCAGTCATGACCTCCTAGGCTCAAATGATCCTCCCACCTCAGCCTCCCGAGTAGCCAGGACTACAGGTGCACATCATCACACCTAGCTAATTTTTGTATTCTTTGTAGAGACAGAGTCTCACCATGTTGCCTAGGCTGGTCTCTAACTCCTGGGCTCAAGAGATCTGCCTGCCTCAGCCTCCCAAAGTATTGCGATTACAGCCGTGAGCCACCATACCCGGCCAGGCATTTCTTTAGAGTGAGATAAGAACAGACTAACACACCATCTTTCCATCATCTCACAGCCTGTGAGATACACAGGTAGCTATTATCATCCCCTTTCTACAAGAGGTGTAAAAGATATGTGGATCCACATTTGAATTCTGCTTGCCACCTGTGTGATGTTGGGCAGGTCAGTTAACCTCTTTGAACCTCACTTTTCTCAGTTTTAAATGAGTATGGCCATATTAGCTGTGGCTATTGAGTTTAATGCAGCATTTCCCAAACTTCCCTCATGATGAGAATCCTCTGGGCATTGTTAAAATCACAAATTCCTGGGCCCTAGTCCAGGGCTACTGAACTAGAATTCCCAGGGATGAGGCCTGGCAGTCTGACAGGCCCCAGAGATTATCAGGGAAATTTGGGAAACACTAGGTTGAGTTTTATAAAGCATTTACTGTTGTGTCTGGCACTAAGCAGCCAATATTGAGTATTTAGATGGGTTCAATCTTTGAAATGTGGATAATGATGATTACAGAATAGGGTTATGATGAAACACAAGAAAAATAATGTGTAGTCCCTGGCAAACAGTAAGTTCTAAGTATCTGCTGAAGTCCTCACTTCATTGCACTCATTGGGACTCCCAGGATGAGAGCAGATCACCTGGAGGTTCGCTGGTTCTCTGTCATGGCTCTATCCAAGGGCTATGCCTCCTCAACTCCAGGCCTCCATCCTCTAGCCCAGCACCTCCCATGGGAAGATTCTTGTTTTCTAGATTCCAGGGAGCAAGCCTCATTTGACCAATTTGGGTTTCAGGTCCTTCCTTGTACCAGTCACTGTGGTTAGGATTTGGACTAGGCTGACTGGCCAGGACAAAATAACTTGCTTACCTAAGACCCAGAGGGATGGGGGCCAGCCCATCTGAACTTCAGGAATGGAGAATGGTCCATATCCATGTGAGTCCTTCCAATGGTCCCTTGGAGTTGTTGCTAGGCCAAGAAAAACGGATGGTTGGCAGGCAGCCCCACGGACGTTCCTTGCGTCAGCTCTCCAGTTCACAGTCAGCCAGCAGACTCCAGATGCCTCAGTGACTCCGGAGCTTCTGGCAATCTCTCCTCTGCTAGTGCGACCACGGCCAGGCTTGAGGGCCTCAGTCAGATGACCCAGCCTTTGACCTACCCTCATCTGTGCAACCATCTCCAGCCCCCTCCTTGGCCTGCTCACCCTTGGGCCAGCCTGTCCCAGGGGCCTGTCCAAGGGCTGGACCAGGGACTTAGAGCTGCTGTTGTCCAAAGCTGCTTATTAGAGACCCACTGTGGGAATTCTTCCAACCATGAACAATGAGTTTCTAAACCAGGATAAAAACAGCCTTTGCAAGTCAGCAAATGAGACAAACTGAATTGCTCAACCCCCCTTCCCTCATTTGCCTGGTACTTTGAACACAGTGGCTAAGAACAAGGTCTCTGGAGTCAGAATGATGTCGTTTTGAGGCCCTTCACTTACTAGCTGGGCTAGTTTTCTCATTTCTGAGCCTCGGTTTCCTCTGTGAAATCTATGAAGATTAGAGGAGGCAATGGATGGAAAGCACATGACACAGAGTAGCTCATAATCAAGAAGCATTGTCATTACTGTCCTCTCCAGGCACTGGTCTGCACCAGGAAATGTGCAGCCGTTCAGTGGTGATCAATGTCAGACAGGACAATGTCAGGGAGCCAAATCCACTGTGAATATCAAGAACCTATGATGCATTCCAAAGCCACATAGAACACATACATGGCCATGACACTCACTATATCCTGTTCACTCAAGGCTCGGCTGTTTTCTTCCTGGAAGACACACTGCACTGTGTGTCTTCTCGCTGCAGCTGGCCTCCCCCCACCCAAACAGTACAGCTGTGGGTGAGATGGTGCAGAAGCCCAGGGATGGGAGTCCTGGGTTCTAGGCTTGGCTGTCACTCCCTTGCAGGGCCACCTTGGGCACGTCACTTGCCTTCTCTGGGCTTTGATTTCCTCTTTGGTCAAATAAGAGGGTTGCATGGGGTGACTTAGAAAAAATTCTTCCCTCTCAAGGGTCTGTCCTGTGGCATTGACTAGCACACTGAGTGGTGAGACTTCCCTCACTGAAGCCATGATGGTCAGGGTGAGGAACTACTGCAACACGCCTCACTCACACAAGTGGTCTGATCTGGGGAGCAGGAGTCAGGATGTGGGAGGCACTTATGGTACGGGCAAGAGGGCTGGCTCTGGAATCGCACACCTGGTTAATTCCTGATGGTGCTCTTCTTCCTGGCTGTATGGCCTTGGGCATTACCCTCTAAGCCACCTGTGTAGCAAGGGTAATAGCATCTACATAAGGTGCTGTGATGATTCGGTAAGATTAATGAGACGCTGCATTTGAAGGAAAGGGCCTAGCCCATAGCAAGAGCTCAGGAAAAGCCAGCCCTGCCCCTCTCTCCTCTCCTTTGTCTGAGCTTTCTGTGCCACTAAGTTCCATCAATGAAAATAGCCCCAGATGGGCCTGGGTTTCATGCTGATTCCACTTCCAAGTTACTTGACCTGTTTTCCTTATCTGTTAAATGGACATATGATCTTCCTCAAGGGTTGACGTGAATGCTTGGCATGATTAATACAGAAAGGGTTCTCCTCCCTGAGGCCCATTAACATCAACCCATTCACCACCTTCCATTTTTCCTTCCATTTTGTAGTTCTTTCTTTGTGAGACAAGTCCTCAGCCTGTCATCCAGGCTGGAGTGCAGTGGGGTGATCATGACCCACTGCAGCCTCGACTTCCCTTGCTCAAGTGATTTTCCTGCCTCAGCCTCCCGAGTAGCTGGGACTACAGGCGTGCACCACCACGCCTGGCTAATTTCTGTATTTTTTGTAGAGACGGGATCTCACTATGTTGCCTATGCTGGTCTCAAGCGATCTCCTGGACTCAAGCAATGCATCCGCCTTGGCCTCCCAAAGTGCTGGGATTATAGGCATGACCCACCGTGCCTGGCCTATAGTATTTATTACTGTATCTGTTAGTCACCTGATCCTTAAAGACCCCATGGAGGGAAGTCAGGGCCAGAAAATCTGAGGCCAGACCACAGCATCTCTCAGTTTCACCCCACTCCCATGTTCTTTCACTCTGAGAGGCACAAGAACATGCCTGCCTAGTTCATTCTCACAGCCCAGGTGCTTAGCACAGCACTTGGGCCAGAGGAGGTCACTTCTCCATCCCATGCTTGGAACCACAGGCAGCTTGCTCCAAAGGGCAGTAGGTGCCAGGGTACCACCCAGAGGGTGAGGTGGGTCACGGGCTCTTCTGGAAACATTTTACACTGCTGGAATCACACAACAACTATAAGACATTGTAAGGAACTAGGACTTGTTGTGGGTTCAAGGCTGTAAAGAATGAATACATAAGAACAGAGCGAGACTCCGTCTCAAAAAAAAAAAAAAAAAAAAAAAAGAATGAATATATGTGTACGTGTATAAACAAACAACCACAGTAAATTGGCTGAACTCTTCTGGAAAACATGGAACCTTGTACATGAGCCTCATAAATGTTTTTAGCTTTTGGTCCAATGACTCTACTACTTCTAAGAGTTTGTACTAAGAACTCCACAAAAAGTATGAATAAGTAGTAATATAACAATGTCCACTACAGGGGTAAGCTGGACATAACGAAAACATCTAACCATTTGGTTAGAATTAAGTAAATCAGAATATAGTTGATGGACTACTATGTAGCCATTTAAGATACATGCTTTTGAAAATTAAAGAAACAGGGAAATGATTATAATACTGTTAAGTAAAGTAACAAAATAAAACACCATATGTAAACCTCTGGGTTTGCGAAATAATTTGTTTTATAAACATTCCTGAGTTTTCAACCATACATTCTTTTTACAATACGACAAACAAAACAATGAAATATTCAAAACAAGGTTCCAAGGTTGGCCCAACTTGATTGTTTGGGTACTTGTTTTTTTAGTAACTCTGTAACTTTTTTAAAGGAAGCTTTTAATGAAGATACACCACTGAGTCTTGCTTTAAGACCAAAAATATCCAAACATAGTATCACATTATATATATCTCATAAGAAAAGCTATTCTATCAGGTAACAAAAATGAAGCTTCCCCCTCACCTAGCAGTTCATCTGGAATGCATCTTGAAAAGATCAATGGCCTGTTGGACTCAAAGAAGCCATCCCCAAAAAAATTGTATAAAAAGATTTATTGAAATTTATCAATGACAAACAGACATAAAACTCAAAGTTTGGCTCTTCTGAGGGGCAGGAGAAAAACTGGTGCAGATGTTCTTTTATACAGATGAAACATGGGTTCAGAAATTACACGTCACTTCTAAAGCAACCAGAAGAGGGACACGAAAGCAAACCTGTACATTCACTAGGAATTTGCAGTCATTTCAGATTTCCACTAGGTAAGAAAATACAATTTTGCGTTAGTTTTTCCGTGCTCGGGTGTATGAAAAAAAAAAACCCAGCCGACATGCAGCAACGTCTCCAGCGCTTAGGTCTGTAAAAATGTTCTAAGCACAGAAGTACATGTGGAAGAATTCTCTCATCATTTTTTGTAAAACAAAGCGTTCTAATATTTTACAGAACAAGATAGGACAGTTTTTTTTCTTTTAAAGAAGTTGAAGTTTGAAGGTGTGTTTCTTCTAATTTTAATTACCAAATCCATTTTCCTTGTAACTTAACACAACAAGCCTGCTGTTTTCAGCTCTCTGGCTCATAAGCTCAAGAGTAACATCAGAGTCCTCTTTGTAGAGCGAAGCCCACCACCATCTGTGAAAGGGGAAAAGGGATGAGAGATGGGGAATGTCCCCAGACCAGTGCCAAAATACGCCTTTAGGTTGCTACTTACAAACCAGGGCGTTGGATGCCTCTAGCAGGCCCGAGAAAAGCAGGTATCATGTGAACCAAAGCAAAAGATATGGCTGGTGCTCAGCCCCTCCTGGGCATTGAGTAACCAAACTGAGACCAGCCACAGCTTTCCAACCAACCCAAGAGACTTGGGAAATACCAGGAAACGTAAGAGAACTCCAAACCATCCTCTTTGAGAGTCAGGAACAAATGCTCACTTAGTGTGTACTTAGCTATCGCATTTACAGGGACAAAAACCAGACACAAAGAAAAAGTAGGGGGAAAAAATAAAGAGTGGCAGTAAAAATAGTATTTTATTCCACCCCCACCCGCCATCCCTCCCCCCGCAACCCCCAGTACACTTTTCCCCTCTCGTTCCCACAGCAACGTTACAATCAGAAAAAAATAAGTTTCAGGGGGCAGGATTGGAGGGGGGAGAGGGGATATGGGTAAAAACAGTCAAATCACAATAGGAATTTTTCAAAATAGGTTATTCCACTTAGTCATCATCTTCTCCCTCATCTTCAGGTTCTCGTTTTCGCTTCTGACCCCTTTCTTCTTCTGGAAAAGTAAGAAAGTGGCATTTAGATTAGTTATTAATCCCACCTCTTTAACTCAACCCACCCAGTGAGAAGTCAGGGGACCCACGACTAGCAAGCTGTGCCATCCTTGGAAACCGAGGCAAGACATCTGCACAGCTGGAAGGGGAACCTGAGGCCTCTGACAGGAGTGTCCTGCCCACTGCCAGGGGCCTCTGAGTCTAAGCAATCTAAGGCCAAAGTGAAAGGGCCAGGCTGCTACCAGCTGAGAGTAAAAAGGCTGTCATACCACCAAGCTCTTCTTCATCTTCCTCGTCATCTACCTCTCCATCGTTATAACCTTCTTCATCCTCCTAGGAGAAAGGACAGACACCAGAACATTAGAAATGCCCCGCCTTGGGATATGCTGAGGAAGCCACACAGAGCACAAAAAGGCCGGGGTCACCCCCAGCCTCTCAGAGCCCCCACCAAGACTTGACATCTCGGGAGGAATGTAAAGCAGAGGTTCTTAATTTATTTCAGACCAAGGACCCATTGGGAAATCTGCAGAAAGCTTTGAACTCCTTCTCCAGAAAATGTCCGTATCATTTATAATATTTGCAAGCAGTTTCAGGGGGTTATGGATTCCAGGACCCAGGTTAAGAACTCTGATCTGAAGTCCCTGTAAGGCAGGCAGCTTTCCAGTCTGCACGTTCTCTGAGGAGAACAAGTTCCCGAGCAGACTCCCTGACGTGCAAAGTAGGCCATCCTTTCTTGCATCTGTCCTCAATCTAGTTTTGGCTTCAAGAGAAGACCCCAGTTTCAGCAAATCTAGATTCTGTGGGCAAGTCCAACGTCACCTGACCCAGCCCCTTCCCTAGCTTGCAAACTTGGACCACCTGGAAGGGTTGGGGAAGATAAATTCAAGACCCCCTGAGGACATCATTCCCAACCGGCTTGAGATTCAGCAAGATGTATGACTTTCTTTCTCAACACAGGGCCCTTGCTTTCCTCTGCTCCTGAAAGTATATGCAAGTTGAATCTCTGCTTGTTAAACCTGGTTCCTGAAGTTTAAAAGAACTTGGTGACAGATTTCTTTTTTGTCAAGGGAAACATTCTTTTAAAATGTCACCAAAGAGTTCCCTCATCAGTCTGTTTGCTAAGGTTCTGGTTTTTTTTGCATGTATAAGCTCTGCTTTACTGAAAGCTGGAAATATGCAGATGGTCAGTGAGATTATTTAAAAAACAAAAAACAAAAAACAAAACCCACAACCCTCCCCCCATCCCCACCCCCCCCAAACCTCACATGCAGCACTCCTGTGACAGGAAGAGGAAGATGAAACAGCTATTAGCCAATACAACTTACTGCCCTGTTCTAGGGGAACCTGTTTTACTAAGACTTTATTTTTAAAATACAATATTCTTTAGAGATGAGCCTAAGAGTCTAGACCTAGGGAGAAGACAAAGCCAGCAGCACAACTAAACAGAAACCAAGCTCATCTGGCCAGCTTTTTTTTTTTTTTTTTTTTTTTTGACTGAGTCTCGCTCTATTGCCCAGGCTGGAATGCAGCGGTGCCATCTCGGCTCACTGCAACCTCCGCCTCCCAGGTTCAAGCGATTCTCGTGCCCCAGCCTCCTATGTAGCTGGAATTATAGGCATCCGTCAACATGCCTGGCTAATTTTTATATTTTTAGTAGAGATGGAGTCTCGCCATGTTGCCTAGGCTGGTCTTGATCTCCTGACCTCAAGTGATCCGCCCGCCTCGGCCTCCCAAAGTGCTAGGATTACAGGCGTGAGCCACCGCGCCTGGCCTCCGCGATTCTATTGTCATTGGCCTGTGTCTCTCAAGCCTGGGCCGGCTGGCTGGAACTGGAAGACACTATCTGAGTGAGTCCATGTGGCAAGCGGATGTGTCTGCATCCTCCATTGAGGGAGACAGGAAACTGCGGGGGGAGTTGGGAGGGGACACAGGCGCCTTGTCCATGCTATTGTCACTTTAAAACTCTCTAGTTCTAACTTTTGCAATTAGCAAGAGTTGCTTTAGAATTCTGAGCAAGTCATAGAAAATGACTCTGCTACAGAGAGACTCAGAACACACAAACACAAAACCCAACACAGTGCCAGGAACCTGGAGGAGGGTGTGAACGCCTACAATAAGCAGTCAGACACTTACCCCTTGTCAGACACTGTCCTTAAGCATTTTACTTACACTTCACTTTATCCTCTTAACAACCCTGTGAGAAAGCTATCATGATCCCTATTTTACAGATGAAGAAATAGGCTCAGAAAGGTCAGGTAAATTGTCTGGGGACACACAGCTTGCGAGTGGTAGAGCTGGGACTCACCCCCTCACAGATCTTGTTAAAAAACTGGGAACCAGCCAATCTCTTTAGGAAAATGGCCAACTCCTGGTGCTCTATTTCCATAGTGTCACTCTCTGATTTGGGATCCAGCAGTGTTATTCTGCTACCTATCAGTTCAAGGCAGACTTTGGTTTTCCCTAGCACAGTTTAAGTGCTCAATGAATTATCTTAATTAGCATATGAAAGCAAAAAGCAGAAAATGGGGCCATGCATTCTGTACTTCTTTACATAGAAACAACGGCCAGGCTTACCCCAGCAGGTTCAGTCCCTGCCTCTAAAATCCTCTTCCCCTCTTCTAATCCAGCCTCCCCAGAGCTTACTGCAAGTCTTGTCTCCCCAGAAACAGCCCAGCGAAAGGCTCTGAAATGGACTCACTTCACTACCCATGGGGGAGCGACTTTCCTAACCAGGGCTCCGGGGCTGCCAAGACTGATCACAGAGGCAGTCAGTGGGACTGCCTCAAAGGGGCAGACGGTGGCCCTGCCCAGCCCAGCCTCCTTACCTCCTCCTCTCCACTCACGTCCTCCTCTTCACCTTCCTCCTCCTCATCCTCGTCCTCCTCGTCTTCCACTACCTGAGCATCTTCATCATACTCCTCCTCTGTGCAATTGAAATGGGGAACGGAAACAGAACTAGTGGTGAGCTGGCTCCGCCCCCCCAACAGCACAGGTCCCTGTAGCGTCTTCAGTGTGGGGCTCATGACCCTCCCACACCCACCTAAGTCCAAAGATGGAACACACTAACTCTCATGAAAACAGTGCTGACATAATTAAACACATCCTGAAGTTGTGCCAAAGATAAGCCCCCCTCACAAGTGTTATGCATGTGAAAGGCCCCTTCTGGAGGCCTCTCACACCGAGACCACCAGGAAATTGTCAGAGCACAGCAACAGGTTCCGGGGCCCGGGAAAGCGGCAAGGTCAAATCAAACTCCTCAGGTTAAAGGTGAGAGATCTGAGGCACAGAGAGAACTGACTTGTTCAAGGTCACGCATCGAGTCACTAGTTGAGCTGGGCCTAGGGGACCTGGTCCCGGGACTGCCAGTTTTGGCTCCTTTCTGCCATATCACAAGATCCCCACCAAGGCAAACATGGTCTCTGAGTATCTTGCAAAACACTCCCAATTGAACAAAGAAAACCAAAATCCTGTATCTGAATTAATTAATCAGGCAAGTGTCTCCATTCTCAACTTTATCTGGCCACGAAGATGCATGGGAAAGCTGCACTGTGCTGGTGGCAAGGGAGAAGGGGAGGGAACAGGACTCCCTTCTTTTCCCTCCTTCCTTCTTGTAGGCCTCGACTGCACACCACACTGCCAGGGAACCCAACAAGTGGCCTGCAGTCCTCCACTTCTGAGCACCTGGGGCTCCTGAGCACCTGAGCCTGTGCCCCTAGGTGTGGGGCTGTAGGCTGCAACCACCAGGGGGCCCCACAACCCCTCTAGCTCTGGACCTCCTCTCCACTACTGAATACCTAGATGGGAAAGAGGGGTCCTCAGGCCACACCCTCTTCTCTCTCTATCCCCTCCCTCCCTCCCTGGGAGAGTGTCTAAGTGCGGGTCACACTACAGAAAGCCTGTAGAATCCCACTCCCTGGGGGCTTTGGAAAAGGGACAAAAATTGAAGTGGGCATTCAGTTGGATGGTTTTAAAGGAGTTATTATGCAGTTGGAGAATCTCAGGATATTTCCATGAGCATGGGACTCATGCTTTGTTCTTTTAGGGAAGTCAACCAATGAGACAGATTAGGGACTATGGAAAACAAAGCAGACAGCCCCACTCCCCTCCATAGCTTTGGAAGGTGGTAGCTACCAGACAGCCGGCCAGCCTTCAGTAGCTGGGTGGGGGCCTCCCAACACCCAGCCCACCCACCTCTGCAAAGCCAAGGACGAGCCCCAAGGCCTCAGCTGGGCCCCTGCAGCCCTGGGCCGCACCCTGTCACCCACCATCCTCATCCTCTTCCTCATCATCCAGGCCCTCCACGTAGCCCTCAGCATCCGAGTCAGGGGCCTCCTTGTCGTCCCGGTCATAGCCGTCGAGATATGTGAGTTGCGGGAGGAGCTTGAACACATTTTCTCGGTAGTCGTTCAGGTTGGTTACCTCGCAATTGAAAAGGTCTAAGCTCTTGAGGTTTTCTAACTTTTTCTGCAAGCGGAAAAATGAAGCCAACAGTAAGTGATTTGTGGGAGGAAGGTGGAGGAACAGCCCTAGCAAACAGGCAAGGATGCCATGAGATAGCATGGGCAGACCATGACTTCCAGGTGATAAGGAAGCTTGGATTTGGCTCTGCTTAGCCACAGTGTTTGCCCAGACATATCACCTGCAGTTTGTGGGCCTCAGCATCTCCATCTGGAAAATAGGGGGTTGGACTGGAGGATCTTTGAAGCCTTATCCAATGTTAACACTTTTATTCTGCAATTACAGCTTCTGTCTTAACAGTGATTGACTTGAAATTAGCCTGGGGCTTTCTTGGTGCATGAGCCAAGAGGTTTACTGCCTCTCCCTGAGACTAAGGAGCCAGAGGGAAACCAAAAGTCAACTTGAACTAACAAACTAACTCCTTCTGCATCTGATAATGATGATGATAAGGGCGGTTAACATGGCACTTCATGTACTGAGTCACTTTATCTCACAACCCCTGTAAGGTAGAAATAATTATTAGTTAATTTCACATATGTGGAAATGGAGGGCACAGGATTTGGTAATTCATCAGGCAGCCCAACTTCAGACCTGTGCTCTTACTCTTTGAATATTGCCTGTCAAAAAAGGACAAGAGAAAAAGCAATGGAGGACCCCAATTCTGTCCATGGTATTTGACACGATGTGCTCTGTCAAAACTTTACACCAGACGGGTTCTAGCCAATGTTATCCCTGTTTGATGGTAGAGGAAACTGAGGCCCAGGAAGTGAAGGGTCATACTGCTTGCAAGTAACTGAGCTACACTTTGACTTCCCACCTCACCCACCTTTGAGGCACCAGGTACAAAAAAATCCCATCCCAGGCTGAGTCCCCATTCCAAAGGGGGCCAGGTCTAACAAGGGAGTGAAACCATTGCTCCTTGGAGTCAATGTCAGGAGCTAGGTTGCTCTCTCTATGACCTTGCAGTTGAGACCTGGGTCATTCTCAGCAGAAGCCAAGGGCAGGGAGGAAGTCTTGACAGTGGTCTGTGTGGGCAAGCCCAGCACCTGCTACCAAAAGCAGCTTCCCACCCCAGGAAGGTAAGGCAACACACACTGACAAGCAGAGGCGGAGAAAGCACTGAGACACGTGTGATCTGGGCAGGGGGCAGTGGAGAGTGTAAACATGGACGTGCCTGAGTGCCTGACCCCTAATGGTGACCGAATCACAATGTTTTACAAGGATTTTATATACTCAATCCCCATACCTCACCCATATACAGAACTTCAAAGACTTTTTCCTTTTGTAATGACATTATAAAATCAAGACTTCCAGACAGATCAAAATAGTTTGGCTTTTTCCTAGGAGACCAGTGGAAGGCCTGAAAAGAAGTTCTGTGGGAAGCACATTCTACTAGTTGGCCCCAATGCCATCGATGGACAGGTAAAGAGCTTGGAAAAGAAATGCCAGTGTCCTCTTCTGCCACATTGGCCACCAGCAAGTCCCGTGAGCATCCATGGAGAGCAAGGAGTGCCTTTTGGGACAGAAACCCTGAAAACTCCAGCCCAATCTGAGGGATACCCAACCTCCCCTATAAACCCAGAAGGGAAATTTGGCAAACGTGGCCAATTGTCCTCCTGGCCTTTCCCCGATTCTAAGATGCCTGAGATGCTGCTGCTGCTTTTTTTTTTTTTTTTTTTGGAGACAGAGTCTCGCTCTGTCACCCAGGCTGGAGTGCAGTGACGCGATCTCAGCTCACTGCAACCTCTGCCTTCCAGGTTCAAGAGATTCTCCTGCCTCGGCCTCCCGAGTGGCTGGGACTACAGGCGTGTGCCACCACGCCGGGCTAATTTTTGTATTTTTAGTACAGATGGGGTGTCACCATGTTGGCCAGGCTGGTCTCAAACTCCTGACCTCAGGTGATCCACCTGCCTTGCCCTCTCAAAGTGCTGGGATTAAAGGTGTGAGATACCACGCCCGGCCTTATGAGGTGACTCTTATATGTATATTCACAACAGGTGTATTTACTTCATGTGGTAGTATTTCCTATTCCAAAAGAGTTGTTTTCAGTGACACATCTTACAGTTGATTTCCTTAAAGTCAAAGGAATACAGCGAATCAGATCCTGGTAATTATAGAAAGCGTTGTTCTGAACATGACCTGCCCCTTTCTGGCTGGTAAATCAGTGAAGCTTAGGGGATGTCTATCTCTACAAGGATGAGCAGAAGAGCCAGAAATGCTACCCAGGCCCCTGAGAGCCTGTTCACTATCGCACCAAGGACTGGTGACCAGGGGTCACTCTTCTCCACACCACGTTGAGGAAGGCCTGCCTGCACGAGGCTCTCACACCACACGGCTCTCAGTCATTCCAGGGTTCTATGTCAGGACTGACTCATCTCTCACAGTT
The DNA here is from genome assembly GCF_028858775.2 of Pan troglodytes. Taxonomy (NCBI): domain Eukaryota; kingdom Metazoa; phylum Chordata; class Mammalia; order Primates; family Hominidae; genus Pan; species Pan troglodytes. Next base: position 60,787,862 of record NC_072414.2, read on the forward strand.
CAGGGGCCAGCGACCCAAGGAGAAAACTGGAGTCCACTTCCAGGGCCAGTTTAATTCTTGGATCGCTCCTCCCTTCCCAAAAAGGGGCAACAAGTCATGCCCTGAACCTGAAGACATTACAGCTCAGGTTTCCAAAGCTGAGCAGAAACTGAGTGGAAAAGCAGGAGACCAGAAATTGAAACTAGGGTTCTACGCTACCCGTACAATAGCTGCCCATTCTGTCTGTGACCTTGGTCAAGGTATTTAACTTCTCTGGGCCTCAGTTTCTCTATGGACTCAGCAGAAACAATAGCTCAATTCTATCTCATAGCACATCATGAGAGTCAAAAAATTAAGTGGGAAAAGGACAAATGCAAAAGTAGTATTTGCTGATGCCAATTCCTCCCACCTCCTACCCCTGCAGGGAGGGGAGGGTCCGAATGACTTACCAGTGGCTCTATTGTGCTGAGGTCTTTAATTTTGTTGCCACTTAAATTTAGATGCGTGAGGTTCGGACACTTTTCTGCCAATACTTCCAGGCCCCCTGAGACTCTGTTATCGCTTAGTTCAAGCTAAATAAGGCAGGGAAAGAAAAAGCAGAAACAGCTTTTAAAATGAAGGCTGCCGGCTCAGAGCTGCCGGGCTTTCCCCAGACGGGCAAGAAGGGAAAGCAGTCTCAGGGAATTGTCTGGCATGTTGGTGCAAGCACCTGGCTTTCCCTTCAATTACTCTTTCTAAACATAGGTAATAACCCTTCCCACTCCCCACCCCCGCCTCCCAGCACACACAGACTCCACTCTATTTACCTTCTTAAGTTTGTTTAACTTTGGTAAGTTTGCGATTGAGGTGAGGCCTACGTTGATTGTACTTAAGAATTCCAGTTCTTCAAATTCATCTGTGAGGCCTTCGAGTTTGCCTTCATTCGACCGACTGTTGTCCAGGACAAGTTCTTTCACCTGAAAGAAGGCCCGACCGTGTGAGCGGGGCTGAGGAATGGGGCTGAAGCAGGGGGAGGGTGTTAGAGGACTCCTCAGAGGACAGGGAGACAGACGCAGGAAGCAGTCAGTCACTCCGTCACTTCTTCTAGCTTTCCGGATCACTGTGCTGCCAACGACCACAGGATGGATTTGCCCACCCTGACTTTTCTGCCTTTTCAACATCTGGGTGAGAGGAGGCCTGTGGTGAGCCGAGCTGCAGAACCAGGGGGCCACTCCAGACAGGGGCCTTGGCTGTACCGCAGAAGACAAACCCAGTAAGCCCTGCTGCCTCTGCAAGGTTGGTGGTCTCATTCCAACCCTGCTCTCGCATTCTCCCAAAACCCACATGCACCAGCCACAGCGTTGTTAGGGACTTCTGGGCCTTGCCCCGCCACCCCAACGCCCCCACGAGACCCCCACATGCCCAGTTGCTTTCACCCACTCCTGCCATCACAGCAGAGCCTGCCGCTGTAGCTGGCATTCACATGGCAGTACCCATGTGGCCTGTCCTGAGGCAGGCGCAGCAGACCAGGGGCTCCTCCAGCTCTCCCACCTCTAGCCCAGCACTGTCCAACAGAACTTCCTTCAAGGACGGAAACAGTCTGTACTGTCCAAGACAGGGGCCACTAGTCACATGTGGCCACGGAGTGCGGCCAGTGAGACTAAGGAATAGAGCTTTTAATTCTATTTAATTTCAATTAATTTAAGTGTAAACAGACACAGGTAACTACTATATTGGATAGCACAGCTCTAGACTTTGCTCTTCACGGTCCAGCATAGACGTGGAAGGAGAATGGAAACCCACAAACTTAGGATGGGCCCATAATGAAATGCTGAGATCTGTCTCAAAGTCTGTGCTTGGAGGCACCTCTGTGGCCCTGTCTTTTTCCCCACTCAGCTCCCTTACCCACAATTTGGGTCCTAAATCCTTTATTTCTAATGAGGTAGAACGAATAAAAAGCCACCCTCTCACAGGGTTGTTAAGAGGTAGACTTAGCTGAAGGTGAAACTGCAGGTTCTAATGAAGAAGGTAGAAAGACAGGCCGAGGAAGAGTAACCAGGTCGCAGGCATGAAATGACCCTGGGAGTAAGCAAAGGAGACCCGGCGTGTGGCCCTCCAGGCAGCTGGCCCAGAGTTCTCCTTCCTGTCCCAGAGCAGCCAGCTTCTGGGAAACGTGGCCTCTCTGGACTGGAAGACACCTTAAATGTGATCCCTGCCTGCACCTGGTATCTCAAAGAGTCCCTTCAGCCCAGGACACAGCAGCCCAAGCTCCCTGCAGGTGCCAGGAAACACTTACCAATGTCAACTGGATTTGTTGCCTCCCTCCCTGGAACTTCCATGCACAGGCCCTGATTTCTCACCAATGGGTCACATGGCACAAGCCTGTCCTTCTCAACAGCAGTCCAGCATTGTTCAAAGGGTTGCTCCTGCCCCTCAGGGCCTTTTCTTCTCTTGGATAAGCAGCCAGGCTTTCTAACCTGTCCCTGTCCAGGGCTGCTCCTGCTCCTTTGAGCAGGCCAACATGCCTAGCTTCTTCTTTCTGGGCCCAGAATGACTAGGTGCCCCTCTTACTCAGGCATCTCTGGGCCAAGTAGAGATATGGGGGAAAGGAGGTGGAAACAGAGTCCACATGAGGCCTGCTATGCCCCTCCTCAGCCCCCTCTTGCCAGTGGGCAGAGCAGGGGAGCACTGGGGTACACATCTGGATCTCAGAGTCCTGCAGGGCCCTGCAACTGCCCTGCCTTCATTCTTCACTGGTGGGTGGAGGCATGCCGCTCCGCCCGGGACAGCAGCAATTTGTGGGTTTCATCTAGCACAGCCCACAGAGCGGGAGAGCCAGGGAGCGCAGCCCTCTCCTGGAGCTAAGGAGCTCTCAGCCTAGGAAATGGTCACCAAAGCCCACCTTCCTGTTGGGTCTGGGAGGGGGAGGCTCAGTCCTTTCCCACCCCCTCAGTCCCTGAGATCCAGATGTCCAGGTCAAGCCACCTTCTCAAGGTCATGGCAAGAGTGCCTGGGAATAAATCCTGTGAGGCCTTCTGCCCTAGGGCAGGAAAGCAGCGTAGAGCCAGGAAGCCAGGCCTTAGGGGACCAGTGCAGATGGAGGGAGAGTAACTGTATTGGGGGAGGGGAGCCATCTCCTTCGTTTGCAGTAAACACTGGAGTCACATGGCCCACAGTCTTCTTTAGTAATTGGTTTCCTTGGAAGGTCTGGGAATTCTTGAAGCTCCACCAAAGCAAGGCAAATATGAGAAGAGATTCCAGTCTACCCTCAAAGACTGCAGACATGCGGTTTTTCTAGACGGGTCAATGGCTTCTCCTTACTGCCGTTGGCCGAGGAGAGGAGGGCCTCAGAGAGCAGTGCTGGGGAGCCCAGGGAATTCGTCCAGGAAGTCGGCCTCCTTCCTGGAGAGGAACAGTGCTGCCTGCCACCCCTGCCCACAGCCCAAGGGGCTGCTGCTGGGGTAGGCTGCCTAGGAATGCTACAGATAGACATAGGTTTCGGAGCCCTGACGAGGCCACTCCCTGGCTCCTACCACAACACCAAAACTGGTGGCTGCTCCTCTGGAGGACAATACTCAAGCAACCACTATTAATGCTTTGATTAAAAATAATCGTCATATCTTTCTCAAGCACTCGCTAGGCACACTCTAGGTGCTTCACACACAGTCCCGTTTAATCCCCATAACCACTCCTTGGGGTGTGTTCTCTCCGTTTTAAAGGCACGTCCGAACTGCTTATCCTAAAATCCCAAAAAGAAGGTCACAGGAGGGTGGGTGTCTACTGCACTCAGGTGGCTAGTGTTAGCCACAAGATGAGGAGGGGCCCCTGATGGCTTCTTGGGACTCTCTCCAGACCCCCAAGTCAATTCTACAAGTTCTTGGCTGTGTTGGGGCTCAGAACACAATACCCAAATGTAAGGGGCTTTGGCGTGCTGGGTACTTCGAACTAAAGGAGATTGGAAGGCCTCAGAAGCAAGCTCTGTGAATTTCTCTTGCCCTCCTGTCTCTCACCCTCTCTCCCCAGAAGTCACAGAATCCAGAACTTCTCTTCCCCAAGGCGGGTCACAGAAACTAGAATTCCTCTCTCCCAAAGCAAAGCCGAGAAAGGTTACTCTCTCCTGTCCCTTCTCCCTTGAAGACCCTCATTCCAGAGAGGTCCTGACCCATATCTAGGAGGAAGGAATGCTACACAGAGAGGCCACAAAGAATCTGAACAGACAGGCCTTGCTGGGTTCCCTCTCAGCCTACACCCCTTTGTCCAGTCCCATTTCTTCATGGCTGTCTATTCTTCATCAAACCTAAGTATAAAAATAGGCAGTTTCCCTGGGTCTTTGGTTCTTCTTCTCTGAAGGTTCTCATGTCACTTACAACTTTGATTAAATAAATTTGTTACCCTTTTCTTTTGTTAGCCTTTCTTTTGTTATAAGTGTTGGCCATGACTCTTACGACGGGTGAGGAAAGGGATCACACCTTCCCGCCCCTACAGCTGTAACTGTTTCTTTTCAGCTCCTCTTCTAACTGTTCCACCAGCCAGGTGGGCACCACCCCTAGAGGTCTCTGCTCTGGTTACACATCCTTAGCAACCAAAGCACAGAGCCTAACCCTGCCCTGGCTCAGATGACGCTGCAGGAGGGGGCAAGGATACAGAGAGGGGCCTGGGACCCTGCTCTTCCCCAAATAGCAAGAGGTTGCTTCCACTCCCTTGGGAAATCCCCATCGTTTTAAAGGTGGTGTCTTCAGAATCCCCACTGTTTCTGCATTTCCTCCCTGGTTGGTTTCAGCACCGCGCAGGGTGAGATCACAGAGGGGAAGGAGGGGACAGGGCTTAGACCTGAGGTTGCTGATACCACCAAAAAGCCCAAACCACATGGGGGAAAGACCCACTGCTTCGTCATGAGATGAAGAGGGGTCCCAGTGAGAGCAGCAGGTGAGCTGTGAAGTATCTGAAATGCACCAAACAGGACAAAACAAAAATGTCAGCCCAACAGCTGCCTGTGAAAGACATCCCATCCCCTTCCCTGCCTGCCTCCATGAGGGCCACACTTTCCTAGTGCTCCAGTTTCAAAGCCTAGACCCACCCCTGAACTCTTGCTACAATACCAACCCATTTCCTCTGTACTTGGTTCTAACCCTTCCATGTGAAGAGAACATCCCTTTTCCACCCAGGGTGTGTTCTGCTTTAAAAAGAAAAAAAAAAATCAAGGCCCACTTCCCCTGCCAAGTCCTGGGTGTGAGTGAAGCGCAAAGTTAAAATTAAACTGAAAATTTGTACTTTTGCAGACTTTTTCCCAATTCCACTGACCATTTAAAAATATCCAAATGTGGTTACTCTACCTAGTGGAACTGAAATTACTCTGCTTGTATCAGAAGCTTTTCCAACACCCCAAAGAGAAACCTACACAGGACCCAACGCTTCATTCCTCAAGTGAATACCTAAAAGGAGCCCTCATATTCATAAGAGAGGTCAGTGAGGAGGCAATGAAGGTTCCCAAGATGTCAGATTGCTGGGGGTCCTGTACTTCCTGAAAAACTTGTCCCCAAAGCAAAGACCTGTCAGTCATTTTTCACCAATGGGACCTGAAAATTCCATGATAAACACAAATACGTTATTACTCTAAGGAACAATTTGTTGCTTAAAACTGAAATCTTGTCTTTACAGATCTCTCAAATTTGGCCTTTCCCCTCTGTTCCCAACGTTGCAGCACTGGTCACTGTCACCTCAAGTCACTTCAAGCCTGCTTTTGCCTCCAGACCAGGTCTCTATGACTGTGAGGATGGAAGTGGTCAAGAGGCAGCCTGGATTACTGGGAACAGGCCTCGACCTAGAGGGCTCCACCCAACTGGCTCCATGATCTCAGCTCTCTCCCCCAGGCCTCAGGCTTCTGCCTCTGTAGAAAGGGGATGATGAGATCTGTTTAACCTATAAAGAGTAAACTCCAGCCTGGAAAACATTCCTGGCTTCTCACTGCCTTGGGAAAAGTTCAAGTTCCTACACATGACCTCCAAGGTTCTCCATTCTTGGAGCTCCCTCCTCTTTATCCAACCTCAGCACCCTCCATCTCTCACTCTTACCCTACAAATCCAGTTCCCCTCCCCAGGAAGCCTTCTCCAACCCAGCTCTGTGCATCCTGGGGCACCAAGGGCAGCTGCTGCATGAATCATTTAATCGTGTATTAAGCATCCGATCCTCCTAGAGGTCAGGGACTGTCCTCCGTAATCAGCCTACCAGGGAGCGGAGACCAGAGCAACTGCTTAACAAATGTCCTGTTTATTGCGCCAGGTATAACATTAGGTGCTGGGAATATAGAGGTGAGTCAAACTGTCATGAAACGTATTCAACAGTATGACGAATAAATGTTGAATGAACCCTATCTTTTATAAACACCAGTGGTTTTTTGGAGTCTTTCTTGTGCCCACAACAAGCATAAGCCCCTGAGAGGCAGGTCAGCTGTGCACACTCCCCCTGACCTGAATGACCCAGTGCTCTGCATGCAGGTCTCCAGCCCTCTCCACATGGGGCACACCTGCGACACTGTTGGCTGAGGGGACACGGAAGAAACAGTAAGCCAAGGTCGGGGTCCTTGCCAGCAAGAGGTGTGGTGGCCGGCTGGGAGGAGACAGCCACCAGTAAACAACTCCAGTCCAGTGTGCCAGGTAGCAGGACTGGGGCTGGGCCAGGGTGCATTCTTCAAATGCCTCTACCAGATAGAACAGGCATGCTAAAGGCAGATGAGGGGGACCCAGAAGGACCAACAGAGGAGATACACTATATCAAAAGCCAGGACTGGCTTACAGGGCCCAGCATAAAATGAAAAACACAGAGCCCCTTGCTTAAAAATTATTAAGAATTCCAAGACAGTGACAGCAGCGCACTAAACCAAGTGCGTGCTGCACGGGTCACATGCCTGTGAAGCTGGCCCTGATTAAAGTGGACAGTTTGGGCCTGAAACAGAGCCCTTTGAAGGACAGGACCAGAGAGAAGGAAGCTTAGAGTAAGAACTGCTCCTTCTTTTTCTAGTACTTCCTGAGGCAACATGGAAAGGTGGACAGAAGGCAGGCTCTCGAGTCCAAGAGAACTGGCTCAAGTTCAATTTTTCTTCTTTTTAGCCCAGCTTACCTTTCTGAGCTTCCGTTTCCTTTAGTGACTATAATGTCCATCACCTAGGGTTGGATTAAATAAGAATGTACTTGGAGCATCCCCAGCTTCGAAAAAGCCACTTGCCTTCCCCTTTTTCCACGGCTATCTTTACTGTTGTGTACAGTCAAGGCACAAGAATGGAAACGAAGGGCAGGTTAGCAGATTTGAGTCAACTAAGCTGTCTGTACGGCTTCCTTATAGTAAATACGAGGCCTCTTAACCTGTTGGGGAACCAGGAACGGTGTGCTTAAAACCAACCCCTTTGGATTTTTACATCCACACCTTGTTTTGTTTTTCACACTAACCCTGACCACCCTTGATTTTCTTTTCCTTCACGGAGCAAGAATTCAATAAATATTTGTAGCTTTGGTTTCAACCTTGTCAGTCCCTGACCAATTTGGTTTTCAGGTTCCAGTCTTTGCACACAAGAGAAGACTCATATCAAATTGACCCTGTGTTTTTTGGTGCTCGTGGGTTTTAAATAGGTCAGCTTTTAAATGGGCCATCCCCTGTTGCAGATCCCATTTCAGCTAGAAGGCCAAACTGTCTGAGACACCAAGGTTTTAGACTGGGATGATAGATGCTTGTGATTTTGTTGTTTTAACCATAAAATCGATGGTTTTGCTGAACAGCCAGTGTGGCAAAACCTGCAGAAATCAGTCAGGTTCCATGTTGGGGAAAAGTGAAAGCTCTGGCAGAAAAGTTGGACATTTTGAAAGCTAGAAGGGCCTTAGGGATCTCCTAGGCCAGTGGCTTTCTACATTTTACACCGTGGCTCAGTACACACGTTTTTATGTGTGTATAGGCATACACAACTGAAAACAAAACTTAACACCTGCAATTACTTTCTTATGTTACTTAGAACAAAATATGTGTAACGTGACCTACAGTCTGCAAAACTCTGGTGTAGGTCAGTTCTCTTTTTTCAGAGGAAGAAGCAAGGTCCAAAGTTGGGGCCAGAGTCACTGTGAGCTGGGCGATTCGTTTCCCTGCAGCACACACCACCACCAGGCATCAGAACTCACATCCCCAGTGGAAGACCATGGAATTAACAGATCACTCGTGTAGCTTTCAAGTTTCTGCTAACAGGAGGCTATTCTGCAGCCTCAACAGTAGTAGACCCAGATCTCCACACCTCTAGAAGATCTTTTAAAACCTTAACTAGGGGCAGAGTCCCCTATTACTTTAAAACAAACAAAAAATCTCCCCAAGAAAAAAGCATCCACGTCTCTGATTTTTTTTTTGTTGTTTGTTTCCTACAATAGAGCTCTGAAGGCAGGCGGGGAGCACATGGCCCGGGGAAGTCGGTGACGCCATCCTTATTATTTTAGGGAGCCAAGGAACACAAGCTGAGGCGCGCTGCAGCGGTAATTAAGCTGTCTGCCAGGGCCCCGGCTCATAGGCTAAGCCGCCGGCGCGGGGAGGGCCCGCATTAACATAAACCCTGTGACTTGCTCCTGCACCGCCTGGAACCGGCTTCCTCTGTCTCCTCCCGCGGGTGTGAGAGGGACTTGGGTTTCTGCTTCACCAAAGCAGAGGAGCTGGTTCCACCGCAGATGTTCCTCCAGCCAGAAACACAGACTCAGGGCAGTACTCCGCAGGCTGGCGTGGCTGCAGGACCTGAGTTTTGGGCTTGCCAAATGGGCCTGTTTAGCTGGTGAATCCTAGCTGGGCCCCTCCCTGATATTGTTCCTTTGCTTCCTCCCCCTTAAACCTCCTTCCTACCTTCCAGCTGGTATAGACTCCACATCAAGGACCTGTCAGTTCTACCTCCCGCAGGAAGCCTTCCCTGACTGACCAGCCTCTAGCCCAGGCCTGTCTGGTTTAAGAGCATGTATAGCTCTTAAAAGTGTTCACAGAGGAGCAGGAACTATTTTGGGGTCTGAAGAAGGGAAGGAGGGGTTTTGGGTCTAGCTTTGCTGGGGGATGGGAGCTGCAGTGTGGAAAAGGGGAGATGAAGGTTTTAGAACTGGCAGGGTACACGACCCAGTGAAAATCTTACAGACTCAACTCTTTTTATTTTGAGACAGTTTCGTTCTTGTCACCTAAGCTGGAGTGCAGTGGCGTGATCTCGGCTCACTGCAACCTCTGCCACCCAGATTCAAGCGATTCTCTTGCCTCAGCTTCTCAAGTAGCTGGAATTACAGGCGCCCACCACCACGTCTGGCTGATTTTGTATTTTCAGGAGAGACAGGGTTTCACCATGTTGGTCAGGCTGGTCTTCAACTCCTGACCTCATGTGATCCACCTGCCTCCGCCTCCCAAAGTGCTGGGATTACAGGCGCCCACCATCACACCTGGCTAATTTTGTATGTTCAGTAGAGACGGGGTTTCACCATGTTGGCCAGGCTGGTCTTGAACTCCTGACCTCATGTGATCCACCTGTCTCCACCTCCCAAAGTGTTGGGATTACAGGCATGAGCCACCGCACCCAGCCGCAGACTCGACTCTTCTAAATGGTTGTTCCCCTCCTACCTTCAGTGGATGCTGGAAGACTGAAGAGGTAGGTGCTGGAGGACTGAAGAGGTAGGCACTGGAAGCAGAGTCCCAGCAGGTGGTGTGTGAACAGTAACCAGGGAAGAGAAGGAAAGGGGGCCAAGATGCACCAAGGTGTAGTGCACAGAATGCTTGTCAGGAACTCTGATGACCTGGGCTTTGGTCCGCCTTGCCGCTAACTTGCTGTGTGCCCTTTGGGAAGTCACTACCACTCTCTGGGCTTCTCCTAGTCCTCTAGTCCATACACTGGACAATAGAGCCTGAGTGCAGAAATAAGGTCCCTCTAGTTTCAAAATTCTCTCGGTACATACACTTTGAGCCTGAGTGCCCACCCCACATTCAAACTCAGTCACTGTTCCGGAAAGAACGTGGCCAATTTCATGGGTCAAGGGGCCCAGGATTCATCACTGAGGGATGCCAGGAAGGAAATCTGGGACATGGGGCAGTTACCCTGGGTAATAAGTGAAATGGGAAACTCAATCATCTAATCTCTTAAAACATATCAGCACCCCCAAAATAAGTACAACTATATCAATTTGTAAAATTAATTACAACAAGTTTTTAAAAACCACACATCAGGATATAAAAACACCCCCCAGAGGCTCCGGGTGCTGGGTTCTGAATGTGGGAGTCCAGCATTGTCCCATCTGATGTCTATCCTCTCACAGGTCATTGAGTGGCCTCCAAGATGCCTGGGGTGGGAGGAGAGGAGAGACCAGGATCACCAATCACTACTCAGATCCATGAGCTGACAATTCGGTGATTCAAAACACAAACCACAGCCGTTCTTGGTGATCTTATTACAGAACCACAGCACTGCACCCATGCAACAGAAAAGCCACAGAGAATGAAGACCAAGGCCTAGAGAGCAAAGAGGGTAAATCCTGCTCAATCTTCCTAAAACGCTGCTTTGATCACATCACATCATGTCTCATTACTCCCCTGTCCAAAAGCTTTTAATGGCCACAGGGATCAAGTGCAAATCCCGAGTACGATTCCCAGGCCCCCACCCATCAGTGCTCCCTGGCAAAACCCCTGTGCTTCCTCCCATCTCAGCCCTCTGCTAGCCTCCCTGATGTGCAGCAAAAATAATGACATCACTTGGTGTTGCATGTTACAGTTTACAAAGTGCTTCTCCCCTCATAGACAATGGAAATTTTACCCCTTCTGGCCCTCCCAGGCAACCTGCCCCTGTCCACCAGGGCCCTGAATGCTGCTGAAGGCCAGTCATTCTTCTTCCTATCTCTCCCCCAACACAGCCTTGCTAAGGTCTGAGGTCTCAGTGTCACCCTGGTGCCCTCCCCAGAGGGGCTGGCTTTCAGTAAATGCTTGCTGAATGGCCAAACAGGCTAGGGGAGGGGTGGGGTGTGGGTGGGGAATGGCTCTGGAGAATCATCTAGATTACAGAAGGCTAACCCTTTATTCACTTTCTGAGGCAAAGCTCCCCACTAAAACCACTCTTAGAAAAATCATCTGTCCCAGCTGACAGATACGGTTAATTCTGGCTGCTGAAATCAGATTGGGAGATTGAAGCCCAGCTTGGCTGGGACCGCTTGTGGACTGCGGGAGCTGTCTGCTTAGGAAATCCCACTGGAGTATTCAGGGAGCAGCCCAGGGTTTCTGCCTTGGAGTCCGGGATGGACCCCGAGTGGAGGAACTGTCAGCAAAATAGAAGTTAATTCATTTCTTCAGTGTTACTATTCAGAGACCCAGGAGCTGGCAATTCAAAGTTTCTGCCTATTCCAGCCCCCAGCATAACCCATCTAAGAAAACATGCCAATCAGACTCAGAGGCCAGGACGCATCCCACAGCCGTGGTGTAAGCGTCTGCCCCATTTTCAGATAGCTTTTAAAAAATGCTTCAAAGAACTAAAGGACCCCATCAATGCCACTTTTGGGGAACCACTGTATCTAATCCAACTTCCCTATCAATTGACGAAGCTGGGTGGAAACTAACTCTGTGACTCACCCAAGGCTACACAGTTACCCCACTGTAGAATCGAACCTTAGGCCATTCTCTCAAGACTCCAAACTTAGGGCCCACACCCTCAAAGTCACAGGACTCTCCATCCTCCTTGAAGCAAGAGGAAAGAAAGGTGGAAAATAAAATTAGCTGTTAGGAAGAGCCCAGACCTGAGCTCAGCCCCTGCTCTCCCCACCACCACCTTCCACACATCCAGGCAGAGCTGCAAGTGGAGAAGAGGCAGGGAAAGCTAAATGGCCTCACAGAAGAAACCTCGACCTTGGCCTCCTTCCCTGCCACCTCTATGCAAAATGACAGCAGCATCAGCAATGACAGAAGCAGAGCAAACGCCGCCTCGGCACTGAAGCCCTGTTGTCCAACCACTAATGGGAAATCGCTGATTTGGGCAGAAATGGGAACCAATCATGCAGAAGAACCTAAGGCTGGGGCTGAAAGTTTTTTCTATCCAAGGCCACAAAACAAATTAGCCAGGGGCTACACATAAGAAGCAATTTAACATTAGTTATTTCTCCCTTAGACAAGTGTGAAATGTGCAGCTTCCTTAAATCTGTGAATTACACATGTATGGCAAAAAATATTAGTGATGGAAGTGCAAGAAATGCTAGCAGTATATGTTAACTCCATATTTCTAATTGGAAGGAGGATTAATAAAAGAAATGGAATGAGGGAAAGCAAGGAAACTATGGGGAACTGAGAGGCTGCTGGAAGGAAGGGGAGAGGGAGAGACAGACACAGACAGAGAAAGACACGACAAGGGAAGAAAGGAGTTGGAGGCTTGGCAGGTATTGCTGAACTTCCAGAGTTCCATCCTCTTCATCTGGGTTTGGTGGTAGAACTTTACCTACACTTGTTGTTTTTTAAAAAGAGTGCAGGTTGAGTTCATTGTTGTTCACAAGTCTATGGCTGCTTTAATCTCAAAATGCTAAAAAACAAAAACAAACCCCAAACCAAAAAACTATGAAGAGAGTCAGGGAGGGTCCACATTACTCGAGACAATGTAAAAAGGAACTTAATGATTTTAGTCTTCATCAGAGGCTCATGAAGGAGGCTTCTACCATGGCAGCCAACACAGATGAGCCATCGAAGGCTGTGCTGATAGGAACACGTGGGATGGACCAGGGCTCCTTGGTCAGGGTCCTAAAACACTCTGCACTGACAGGACTAGACCTGAAATTCCAAAATTTAAAGAACAAATTTGAGGAAGGCAACCAGGGTAGGAAGGCATCTGAAAACTGGGATACTAGAAGAACAATTGAAGGAACTAGTGATGTTTAGGCTTGAGGGTAGGGGAGACCATGATCACTATCTCTCTCCACTTATTTGAAGGAATGTCATGTATGTTTATTGTGTTTTCCAGTGGTTCAAGAACTAAGATCAGAGTGCAGGAATCATAACGAGACAGCTTTCTCCCCAGTGTACTTTGTAAGAAGGCCTCTAGATCATTATGGCTGTCTCACAAAATAATGGGCTGCTCTGAAAACTTGGGAGCTTCCTGTCCCTGTATGAATCACAAGGCTGTAAGTGACCGTGGGCAAAGAGCTTCATACATAAAGAGTGCTGGATGCTTATTAGATGAATTAATAATACTGTATGATAAAGCCCTGCAAAGAGAGCTCTGAGTCTTTTCCCCTCTTAAAATGCTATGATTTGATTCTTTCTTCTTAAGCATTACTTGCTTTAGGATGCAGGCCCGATACAATCATTCAACAGTCCGTACAGAGTATTTACTACATGCCATGCCAGGTACTATGCTAGGTGTTAAAGATACCGTGGTAAACAAAACTAGGTGCCTGTCTCACAGATCTACATTCTAGCAGGGGAGCCAAAGAATAAACCAATAAATGTATACACATGTATATAATGTGTATGAATGCTGCAAAGAAAAAAAAAAGGACAGAAAGGCACCAGGCGCGGTGGCTCACGCCTGTAATCCCAGCACTTTGGGAGGCCGAGGCTGGGGGATCATGAGGTCAGGAGATCAAGACCATTCTGGCTAACATGGTGAAACCCCGACTCTACTAAAAATACAAAAAATTAGCCAGGTGTGGTGGCGGGCACCTGTAGTCCCAGCTACTCCGGAGGCTGAGGCAGGAGAATGGCGTGAACCAGGGAGGCGGAGCTTGCAGTGAGCCGAGATCCCGCCACTGCGCTCCAGCCTGGGCGACACAGCGAGACTCCGTCTCAAAAAAAAAAAAAAAAGAAAAGAAAAGGACAGAAAAGCAATAGTGACAAGGGACACTACTTTAGAGAGGGTAACCAGGAAGGCCTATCCAAAGTGAGCTTTCAGCAGAGACGTAAGGCCAAGTCAACAACTAGGAAGGGCCTTCCAGACAGAAAGAAGGAACAGCCAGGGCAAAGATCCTGAGTGGGTGGCATGCTTGGCCTTATTGGAGAACAGCTAGGAAGCCAGGTGGGTATGAGAGAATTTGTGGAAGGGAAGGAAAGGAGGTGGCAGCATGAGATTGGGGTGGAGAGAAAGCTGCTGTAGGTTACACACCTTTACCCACAGGGGACATTCCACATGCAACTGGTGGTAGGATAGTGGGTTTCACAGGCAATGCAAGAAGAATTGCTTAGACCACAGGAAAGTAGTTAAGACCTGAGATCTGGCCATAAGCCTAAGAGTTACCTTGCTCTGCCTTAAAGGAAGAAGAAGAAGAAGAAAAAAAAAAAAAAAGCAAAGGAAAAAAGTGAAGGAGAAGAAGCTTTAATCAGGACTGTGCTTGCCCCATGTTTCCAGGTAGAAATGGGCCTAATCTACACCCTGGACATCTCCTATGGGAGAATGTTTTGATTATGGGGGTTTGGACACATGAGAAGTAGTCGGAAAATCTGGTTTGGTTTCAGGCTTTACTGCTTACAAACTGTGTGGCTTTGGACAAGACTTCACTGAGACTCAGTTTCTTCACCTGTAAAATGGGACGAGTCCCTACCAATCCCACCTGTCTCCATGGGACCCAATGAGATCATGGGTAAGCCAGGCTGTCCTAGAGGTTACTATGATTAATTTTATAAGCATGTTTCTTACCCAAGACTTTGCACCCCAGAAAGCAGAGGTGAGGTATTATGCAACTGATTCCCCCACACTGCCTTGCACTTAGCTTTCAATAAATGTTTGCAGAACTGAAAAGCATTAAAAATAACCCGGAAAATGTTCTGCCATTTGTTTCCTTCCTATTAAACTGTAGCACTTTGCCAGAATGCTCCAGAACAGTCTCTCTTCACTGTAATCCTTCACTTTGGAGGAAGAACCAACTGAGTCACACCAGAGGTGTGTGCTCAGAGGATAAACTCTGAGGAATGGGGACAGGAACAAGGCCTGACTCCTCTGGGGAAGGCTCCTCGCTCTCTGTGCCCCCAACCTTTCTCAAACATCCTGAGAGGGCCAGGCCAGGCCACCAACAGAAGGGACTGCAGATTACCCTAGCACAAGGTCAGGATCTCCTGGAAAAGTCCATGAAAGCCTGAGAAATACAATATTCACAACATTCCACTTCAGACTAAGGAGTCTCAATCTGGTCCAACTGCCTCACCATACGGATAGGGAGGCTAACACACAGGTCAGTGGACTCGCTGGTTCAAGGTCACCTCTTTTTTTTTTCCTTTTCAATTTTTTGACTAACACATTCATTCTCATGGTTTTAAAACCAAAATATATAAGATATACAGTTAACTCTCCCTCCTATCTTATCCTCTGTCTGCCCAGTCAACTATACCACCTGCTAAGCATCTCTCTAGAACGTTCACACACATACAAGCAAATTCAGAATCTTATTTCTTCTCTCTTTTATTAAAAACCTAGCATATTATACTAATCATTGCCTTGCCTTTTTTTCATGGAGTTTGTGTAATAGAGTACATAAAAACCCTCTTCGTTTCTTCTTTGCAACTACATAGTGTGTCATCATTTTTCTTAACCAGTCTCTTATTGATGAGTATCTGGGTTGCTTCCAATCTTTTGCATAATAAATAATTTTGCAATATCAATAAGCTTGGGCATGTCAGTTTGCATTCACCTAGCTTACGGATAAGAGCTGGAATCAGATCCCATTTCTGACCTACAGGGTGGCAGTCATACAGCCTCAGAGTCCTATTATCTTATTTATTTATTTGAGACGGAATTTTGTTCTTGTCGCCCAGGCTGGAGGCCAGTGATGCCATCTCGGCTCAGCGCAACTTCCACCTCCCAGGTTCAAGTGATTCTCCTGCCTCAGCCTCCCAAGTAGCTGGGATTACAGGTATGTGCCATCATGCCCGGCTAATTTTTTATATTTTTGGTAGAGACGGGGTTTCACCATGTTGGTCAGGCTGGTCTCGAACTCCTGACCTCAGGTGATCCACCGACCTTGGCCTCCCAAAGTGCTGGGATTACAGACGTGAGCCATTGTGCCCAGCCCAGAGTCCTACTATCTAATGTCTAAGTTACTTAACCTCCATTCATTCAATACACGCTCCTCAGAACTACTAAATCCCAGGCACTACACCAGGTGCTAAGGGTACAATGATAAAGGTGTCTTTGACTTCTGCTCCCAAAGTGTCCAGCCTGGAAGGGACAAACAGAAGGGAACATTCCAACACACAAGGGCCGATCAGTGTGCCCTGGAAGCCATCTGATCTTTGTAGGCCAATCTCTGTCAGGAAATGGGTGGCCATACCTACACCTCAGGGATGTTTTAAAAGGTCAAAAAGATAATGTTTGCCAAGTACCTAGCAAGCAAGGACCACACAAAGCTCATGGCAGATACTCAATAAGGGGTAAGCCTCCTCTTGTCCCAGAATGGGTCTTAGTGATGGCAGCAGCAAGGTGTTCCAGGCAAAGGCACTGCATTGCCATGCCTGTTCCACAATGAGCAATTCTCTTTTCTTAGAGGAGTCTGGAATACACTGCTACTTATTTTTTAAAGCAGCACCTAAGCCCCTAATTATGTCTTAGCCTACTTTTATTGGAAAGCCATTTGCCTTTCTCCCGCATTCCAGACCCTCTTCAATATCTCTGAGGCACCTGGGTATGCTTCTCACCTGCGTGCACAAGCCCTGGTGTTTGATGGAGTGTCAGAGCCACAGAGGAAACCCACACACATTTCTTAAGACCCTGGCACAGAAAGGCACAGGCAGGCACATGGAAAGTCGCTTTTACTAGGATATCCCTGAAAGTATTAAATAATAAATAGAAAAAAGATAGGACAAAAATCATTAAATCTCACACATATTGTTTGCTTTTATGTGCTCTATTTCACAATCAAACTTTTTTTTTTTTTTTTTTTTTGAGACGGAGTCTTGCTCTGTTGCCAGGCTGGAGTGCAGTGGCACAACCTCGGCTCACTACAACCTCCGCCTCCCAGGTTCAAGGGATTCTCCTGCCTCAGCCTCCTGAGTAGCTGGGATTACAGGCGTGCACCACCAAGCCCAGTTAATTTTTATATTTTTAGTAGACATGGGGTTTCACCGTGTTGGCCAGGATGGTCTTGATCTCCTGACCTCATGATCCACCCACCTCGGCCTCCCAAAGTCCTGGGATTACAGGCGTGAGCCACTGCGCCCGGCCCACAATAAAACATTTTTAAAAATCAGAACTTTTGGCATAATCTATTTCGCTTTCCCAGGAAAAGAAATGTAGCAGATTTTATAACAGAGAAGAGAAAGTAAAGTCAAGTCAAGAGTCTAAGGTATTTCCATATTATCATCAAAGTTGCCGGGAGAAGGTTGGGGGTCAAAGCTAAGATTCCAGGTTGGATGACCTGGTTTTGTATCCAAGCACAGCTCCTCAGTACTACCTGACCTTAGGTTGGTTACTTAACCTTTCTGAGCCTTGGTTCCCTCATTGGCAGAGTGAGCATAATTCCATTCATCCAGCAGCATTTCTGTATAGATTAAAGAATAAATATGGTGCCTGGCACATTGGCATGAACAAACAGTTAAAAACAAACAAAACACATTTTAAAAAAGATACTACTTTTTCTATTTAGTACAAAAATGAAAATCTAGTGTCTTCCCTTGTTTTGTGAGTCTCGCTCTGTGGCCAGGCTGGAGTGTAGTGGCACAATCTTGGTTCACTGCAACCTCTGATTCTCCTGCCTCAGCCTCCTGAGTAGCTGGGATTACAGGCGCCCACCACCACGCCCAATTAATTTTTGTATTTTTGTAGAGATGGGGTTTCACCATGTTGGCCAGGATGGTCTCGATCTCCTGGCCTCGTGATCCACCTGCCTCGACCTCCCAACGTGCTGAGATTGTAGGCGTGAGCCACTGCACGCGGCTGTGTCTTCCTTTGAGAAGCTTCAAGAAAAACAGTGGGCATGAAATTATCCAGTCTTCATAATACTGGGAAACTATTTTCCTAACAGGCTAATTAATAAAGTCTTACTTCAGCCAGAAGCTCCTTTCAAATTGATGTAGGATTCCTGCTTTTAGATGAAATTATTGGCCAATTATAGCTCAGTCTGGTCCTTGGGAGAGGTGGGGTCTGCTGCTGTATTTGTGACCTCTGATTTAACTGTGGGCTTCTGTCTCCCTAAAATAAACCCTGGGGGCCCTGTGAGTCCTGCCTCACCATCTCTGGTCAGAGGCATCAGTAGGGTCTCTCCAGCCCCCATTCAAAAGCATCTAACCCCCTAAACCAGGTCCAGATGGAATCCAGAAAGTACAAATGGGGGTCCTCCAAGAAACACTGCTATTTCAGAAACACCAATGGAAATTCCACTCTGACATTGACAGCAGCTGGTGGTACAAAATTGGGCGGTGTCTCCGCCTAGGCAGGAAAAACACCAGCTCCAGGCAGTCAGCCGTTGCCTTACCTGGAGAGCTGATCAACCGTCACAAATGTGTTTAAAATTTCTACCCCCTCCCCACACCCAGCCATGAGAAAATAAATTTATTATTGTTAATAAATGCAATTTGGAAGTCTAAATCTTTCAAAGGGCTGAGTCTTGAAGATAGTAAAACACATTCTGGGATGAAAAGGCAGAGGGCTAGAGCCCAAGGCTGGTGTGAGCAGAGCAGTGGCCGGCTATTATACTTGTCCTTCTTGGGTTTAATTTCATCTTTCCCATGAATCACCCCATGAATTCACACCTTAAGCTCACTGGGCCTTAGCTTGTTTATTGGGAAGAGGACTTCTAGAGGTACTTCTAGATCAGATATCCTAAGTTCCAGCTCATGGGGTCAGAAGTCCAGTGTAAGGCACTTGAGTGCTCAAATGCCACCTCCTCAGAGAGGCCTTCCTGGACCACCCATCTCCTTTAACACAGCCTTATGGGTCTTCATGGCACTCATCACACCAGCAGCCATGCCTTTGCTTGAAGGCTTACTACTGACTGTCTCCCCCAGCGGAACAGAAGCCCCACAAGAGCAGCATAGGTGATGTGTCTGTCTAGTTCCTAGAACAGAACCCAGTACAGAGTCGGCATTCATCAATGTGTGTGGAATGAATGAATGAATGATCAGCCAAGCCAAGGGTCAACCAGAAAGACAGGGATTCCAATCTTACACCTTCATTTGCTATCTGGGCACCTCTGGGTAAGCCACATAACCCCTCCACAGTATTGTGTATTTGTAGAAACCACCCCCATAACTCTGGTTAACATCAGACAGTAGTGGCCAAGTGCTGCTCACCATCAGGGATATTTGTGGCAGTAATAAGCCTCCTGGGGCTAATAAGCCATTGGTCGATACAAGTCTGGTTTCTGGTACGGTGGGTGCCTCTCAGACCAAGATCCACATCTTGCTGGAGTCTATGGCCACTGGTCAATCTCAGAGGCACATTCTCACTCCCATATCCAACCCTGCCACTCCTGATGATGAACACCGGCCGCTGAAACTGAAGGAAGACTCCTGAGTGCCTACACATGCCAACTGCCTGCCCTGAATGAAGTACCCTTCTGGCTTTAAGAGGGCAGTCAGCATTCCATTTCCGCTCCCACTACTCCCACCCCAAAGAGCAACCCTGGAGGGCTCTCTTCTAGGAGAAGCTTTCCCAGACTCACGGACCACACCTAAATGCAAAGACACACCAGTACTTTTAACCAAGACACAGAAAGGCATGTCTGCAACAGAGCCATAAACTAGACAAGGGCTAAAAAGAACAGAACTGCTCATTATGGCTTCAGGCCAACCTCTGCAGATAGGCTTCATCAGGCCTACCAGAGACAGCTGAAAGCTTCACAAAGTACAGGCCTGCCCAGTCTTCAGAGGCCACAACCAGGGTACACCCAAATCTTCATGGGGAAAGGAAGACGTGCAGAAGTGGAAGGAATGCCTGGGTGGCTGTGAAGGCCAGTTTCTGGCCCTCCATATGGAACAGCCCCCTGTGCCAGAACAGACAGGCTACTCCCACTGGCAGCCAGGCAAGAGGCTGGAGAACCACATCTGCCATCGTCACAGAGCTCTTCTATGTCCCCAGCTGCAGGAGAGTCACACTGGGCTCTGTATACCCTCAATGCTGCCCTCTGGCAGGGGGTATGGACATATAAAGGAGCACTGACCGGACAGAGAGAAAGCCACAGATGCACACCTAAGTGAGTGCTATTGGACTTGGCTGAGAGGCGAACGCTGCTGCGTGCCCTGGAAGTCCCCAGGACTTTTACCTTTATGTCACCTAGGTGGACACAATTTGCTCCCTTTCTTCCAGTGAGTTGAGGAGGGCTTCCCAGAAAAGGGGACCTCTCAGGAGCTGTATGAATGAAAGATAAAGGACTGGGAGAGGCTGGCCCAGACTTCTGCAGCCAGAAGGGGAGTTTAAAGGCAAGAAGGCTAGGGTCACAGAACAACTGCTACAGAAAAGGTGAGCCAGGGCGAAAGCCCCCACCCCAGAAGAGGCCCGGGGGCAGGGGATGCCTGCAGCTTGGCTGGTATTCCTCCGCCCCACCTCCACAAAAAACTGGGGGGAGTCTCTCCTTTGCCCAGAGCCTCCCTGCCCCTCCCCTCTGCTTCACAGCTCCAGGTGAGGCCTCCTCCTGGGGCAGGCCGAGACAGCTCTTCTCAGACTTGCTCCCACCCCAGCAAGCACCTTCTGGAGAGGGGCTGACTCCACCCCACCCCCACCGCTGACCAAACAGCTCATTCAAGCCCTGACGGGTAGAATCTAACCTTCAGGGTCCGTCTACAACACATACCTGGCATAAATGATATTTCTTTCCGTGCTAACAACAAGCTCTGGGAAGCAGGTTATTCACCATTTCACAGATGTGGCAACTGAGGCTCAGTGAGGTGACCTGCCAACATCCTCAGGCTCAGCAGTTCTCAAGCACTACTGCCCACTGTACCTGATTGCCTGGGTCTGCGCCTGGGCCCCCGCCCTTTTACAAAAGGTCCACGGCCTCTCAAGAGCTGGACATGAAGGATGGGCCGAGTCCAGTCTTGATCAGTAATGCCCACTTGACACTCCCAGGAGCAGCATCCTGAGATACACGTAAATGAAAAATTCCAAGTGTGATGAGCAGAACGTGGTTGTGTGAACAATCCCATGGTGGTGGGGATGTCGGGGGCAGGTCAAGGAGCGGATCCCTGAACCCCAGCAGATTAAATCCTGCATCCTTCTTTCCTATTTCCTGGTTTCTCTGCTCCATTTTCCTCTAGTTTCCACTTAGTTACTTCTTCCTACCTGCTGTGAAGCTCTGCACCCTGCTCCATGGGGTGGTTCCCAACTGTGCTTTAGAGTCCCCTTTAGAGCTTTCTAAAAATACATGGACTGGGGCACCACCCTCAGAGACTGATTCAGTTCAGGCAGAGCCTGGGTATTGCTTCAGATGCTCCCCTGGCAGTTCTGATCCACAGCTGGGGTTGAAATCGGCTTTACTAACCACACACCTTCTTCCCTGCAGTGTATGTGCTATGCTCCATCACCCCAGCTCCACCACAGGAGCCAGGCACCACCATCCACTATAACCACTCTCTTCTCTCCTACCCAGCCCAGGATGCAAGGACTGGATTCAAGAAATTAAATTTGCTACAAAAATACTTACATAGCATTTATACAACTCCTTGTCTCATTCCCGATGCTGGTCACACAGGCCATATCAGTGGACTCCCCTCACCCGTCCATTCAGTTACACCACTTAGGCCTGCCCATGAAGCCAATGGCTAAGGTGACAGTTGGTTACATAGAGTGAAGATGAGTCCCTCCTCCAGATGCATGGTCCCTGAAGAAATCTGAAAGTAATTCCTCTAAATTGAGAATGACAGGCCCTTGCCTCCACCCTATCACCCCCTGCACACGCACATGCATACACACATAGTTCTCACGAATTCTACAGGAGGCAGCAGAATCCAGAAACCCAGCACTGGGCACTGCTGGCTGCAGAGTCCCAGCACAACTTTGCTGAAATCTCTCAGCAAACACACTCTGCGGGCCTCTCTCTTTCAAGCTTCACTGTGCACCTCTGTCTCTGCCCTTCCAGCCCACACATCCTGCCTCTTACTTGTTCCCCACTCCAAGATAACTAGGAGAAAGCCACCTTCCCACCCACCCTGAGTCTATAGCTGATGGAATCCTTATCGTAGCTACTTCCTGGCCTCTCAGGACATGGGCAGAGAGAACCCGGGGGTTTACCTCTGTGGGACCCCAGGGGTGACTGGAGGGGACTTTGGTGGATCTGTCCACACAGCCTAAACAAAGAGCACCAAGCTGACACACGGCAGTGGAGCCTTGATTCACCAAGGATCTCAGGCAAGCTAGCTTATTGTATTAAAGGGAGACTGTGAATGTCCCCTACCCCTACTCATCACACACTAGAGCTGGAGAGATCTTAACAAGCAGTGTCTAGGAAGGTATGAGCATTTCTTTTACAGAGTGAACTTTAGTAACTGAATTTAATATAAAACGAGCAATTAATTAGAACAGTAGTCTCTTATGTGGACTGCCCAAGACAATCCACTGGGATGCAAGAATTTCAGGACTTTTTAGATTTTTAAATGTATCCTTTTTAACTTATATTTTTGGCGTTACATTTTATAATGTCCATATTTATAGGTAGTGTGTGTGAATAATCCGTAACTGCAAGGTAGACATACTGGGGCTCAGGTTCAAATTGTTTACTGATAAGGGATGTGATAATGAGAAAAACGTGATGACCAGCGACCTAAGAAGTGTGCATCACCCACCCAGAGCAACTCCATCAGAAACTCACACCAGCGGGCGTGGGGGTGCGGGTGTGAAGGTGTGCGCTTCGTTTCAGTGGCTTCGTGCTTGATGTACCAACCGGTAGGTGATGAAAGTGACAAGAAGGTGTAAGTACCACAGATCCTTCACTCCATCAGTACTTCTAGAATGCTTACCATGTGCCAGGCACAGTGTGCAGCTCTGAAGACCACAATGATGAGCAAAAGCAAGTCCCTCAAATCGTGCAGTGCACCCATTAGGCAAGGGGACAGAGATGCTAATTAAACACTCATAATCTGGAATATGTAGTTACAAACTGAAGCACTCTGAGGGAAAAGTTCTGTAAGAGTTTTCTGGCAAAAGAACTAGATCTAAACCTGATGGAGGAGGCTGGAGATGGTAAAGATGACTAGATGCTAACTGGATACAGTGGCAATCTCAGTGTGGTACAGGTTTGCAGGAATGAGAGGCAGCCAGGGAGGCCCAGAGAGAGTGGGGCAAGGGAACAGATGACGGGAAGTGGCCAGACCATGCAGCACCTGGTTGGTCTTATTAAAGATTTGGGACTTTATCCTAGGAACAATGGTGAATTTTAAGTATGGGGTGACATTACATGTGTGTTTTGATAAGATCATTCTAGTTGAAGGTCACAGCATGGCTTCAAGAAGACTAGACTATGATACAGGGAGATCAGTGGCAAGCAACAGAGCATGTTTTAAACAGACAAGACTTGTGATGATGATGGATGGAAAGAGGATCATGAGTGTGTGTGTGTGGGCAGTGGTGGGCAAGGGACAGAGGACATGGGTTCCCTTTGGACTTAAGAGTAGGGCACTTTTGGAGCACCCAGGTGGAGACATCAGGTGGGTCTCGAGCTTACTCAAGCAGTAAACTTCAAACCTCAGAGAGCAGCACGCAGTACCTGCAGCTGTCAGTGAGGAAGGACAAATTTCCAACTGGAGAGAATACAGGATAAGAATGCCCAGCACCCAAGTTTGACTAAGTCAATACTTCATGGCTAAACAGGAGAGCAACAGGACACCAGAAACTGAGGAGTGACTAGAGCCGTAGAAGATATACCAGAGAAAGGGAGAGCATCTATCATAAAGTCAAGAATGCTGAATCCCAGCCGGGCGCAGTGGCTCATGCCTGTAATCCCAGCACTTTGGGAGGCCGAGGCAGGCAGATCACTTGAGGTCAGGAGTTCGAGACCAGCCTAGCCAACATGGTGAAACCCCTTCTCTACTAAAAATAAAAAAGTTATCCGGGCGTGGTGGTGGGCACCTGTAATCCCAGCTAGTCGGGAGGCTGAGGCACGAGAATCGCTTGAACCCAGGAGGTCGAGGTTGCAGTGAGCTGAGATCAAGCCACTGCGCACTCCAACATGGGCCACAGAGTGAGACTCTGTCTGGAAAAAAAAAAAAAAAAAAAAGAATGCTGAATCCCGCCACTGAGACATCATGCAAGATAAGAAATGAAGGCTGTTGGGATTCTTGGCACTATTTAGGAAGCAAACCAGACTTCACGTGGTGGAGTAAGAGAGGTGACAGGATGGAGAAGATAGACAATTCAGAAAGTTTAGGGAGTAGGGAGAAGAGTGGGATGGGCAGTAACTACAGCGCAACACGGGATCAATTAGAGTCTTTGCTTTAAGATGGGAGAAGCATCCCCAGCTGGAGAAGAATCCAAAGGACAGGAGTGGCTAGGTGCCCAGGAGGAACAAGGGAACTGAGGGAGGGGTGGACAAGACAAGAAGACCACTGAACTGGGAGGGATTAAGGCAGGTTCAGCCTCACAACTACTTAAGAAACCAGGAGGTTTCCATTTTCTGTGAAGAGGACGTCCTGGCTGGGAGGGAAGGGGTGGAGGCCTGAAATTGCTGCTGAGGGCAGTAAGAAAAAGAGTTGCCCAGAAGAGGGACGAGTCACTTACCCTCAGTAGAAACTACCTAGAGTCCAATGTCAGGACTGTAGTGAATTCCTAGTGGGAAAAAGTAACTCCTGGTAACTTTGAATCTCTAGCTTCTAAACCTCTTTTCCCATGGAAAGAAAATGGTTACTTTTGTATGTAATGTGTCTGCGGATAATGTAAGTTGGGTTTTTTTGAGACCGAGTTTCGCTCTTGTTGCCCAGGCTGGAATGCAGTGGCACGGTATCAGCTCACACTGCAACCTCCGTCTCCCAGGTTCAAGCGATTCTCCTGCCTCAGCCTCCAGAGTAGCTGGAATTACAGGCACCTGCCACCACACCCGGCTGATTTTTTTTTTTTTTTTGTATTTTTAGTAGAGACAAGGCCAGCCTGTTCTTGAACTCCTGGCCTCAGGTGATCTGCCTGTCTTGGCCTCCCAAAGTGCTGGAAGTACAGGCGTGAGCCACTGCGCCTGGCCCTAAGTTGGTTTTTTTTTTTTTTTTTTAAGTGAATGCCAGGTATGGTATTCTAGCTATGGTGTTCTAACGGCAACAACAGCTAACATTTCTTGAGAGCTTACTGTGTGCCAGACAGTGTGGCAGGCACTATTACAACCTCATTTTGCAGAGACAAAAAGGGAAGGTGCCCTGAGAGGGGCGTGCCCAAGTGCCACAGTTGGAAGTGGCGGAGGCAGGACATAACCCCACGCAGTCTATGTGGGGGAAACCAGGTGCACTGTCCTCTCTCCACAATCTTCCCTGACCCAGCATGCAAAGTGTGCAATGCACTGAAGGATGGGGCCCTGGGTGACAAGAGTGTGGAGAAGGGGCTGGGGGAACATGGCTGATGGGGGGCCACTGGCACCAGGAACGTTGGAAGGCACCTGTCTGGGGTAGGAGCCTAGGATTGAGTCCTTATGCTGAGAAGGTTGGAGGGGAGAAAAGCAAGACATAAGGAGAGCAGCTGGAGAAGATGGGATGGGCTGGTTTAAAACAGAAGTCATGATTGACCCTCAGTGGAGAGGCCTCACAAAGTTACCAAGGGCATCCTCTCATTCCCCCAAACAAAACTACAAGTATTGAGTATAAAGAAACCTTAATATTCATCTTTTAATGGCTTTCAAACATTAACAAATAATGAAACTAATTTGTAGGTCCAAGCCAGTCAGTTTTTTTTTTAATGAATAAAAGTGTTTTACATGTAGTAAGGGAGGAGCATGGTGTCGGTTTTTCACAAAACACAGGAATGCATGTACATACCAGGGAGTGGTGTAAAATGTATTTCTCACTACTAGGAGCAGAAAGTTCAAAAGCCACTGATCTAATTCAACACTCCCATTTTAGAATTTTAGAATGGAGAAAACAGAGGCTCAAAGAAGCCAAACAACTTGTCCAACTTACTTAATAGCAAAGCCGAGAAGAGCATCCAAGTCTTTAATAGTTCTCTGGTAATTTCCTCACCAAACCAGAATCTCCAAATGTAAATACCTCTGGGAAAAACAGTGCTGACTTTAATCCACATTAGAGTAAATAACAGTGGAGTAGTAAGTAAGCTGATCTTTTAGATGTGCTGCCTGGAGCAAGTTTTGGTAAAGGAAACAGTAGCTGAATGAATTCAGGGGGCAGCTGTGGAGCTAAAACAAAATAAATCTGAGGGAAAGCACTGGGTTGCAGGGTGTGGCCCAGCAGGCCCAGGACAGGGCTTGGTGTGGTAGAATAAAGGGACTTTTATCTTCCTTAGAGTCTGTATATCATCAGGACAACTAGTTCTAGACAAGGAGGCTGCTTCCATGTCTGAGAAGGTGGCTCACGGCCATGGTGCTTTGCTCATCTAGTTTCAACAAATTTTATTAAATGAGAAGTTCTGAATAACAGATGCCTTCACAAATCTCTGTCCCTGCCAGACTCCATCTCTTTAATGAAAACATCATTGTTGGGTATTTATCATTTGTTGTATAATTCTATTTCAAAGCTATAGAAGATTCAGAGTCAGGTCCATGTTTCTCTACTTGAAGGCAGTGGTGCTGGGGGACTGGGAGAGGGTAGTTCCTAGGAGACCAGAGAACTAGCTAGAGCAAGGGATGGACTGCCAAAACAAAGAGGAGGGATGCTGGTGGCAAACATTTCTAAAGGAATGCCTCTCTAGACACCAGAGCTATGAGCCTCCTCTTAAACTAAGTTAGAATTCAGGCCAGACAATTGGGCCACGTTCACTGGGCCAGGGCCCAATCACCAACAAGCTCCCTGCTCCTTTCCTAAGTGACTGCACCAAAATAGCGAAGGCATGAGATGTCTGAAGAGTATCCTACACAATTTCCAGGAAGTTGTTTTTTTTTTTTTTTTTTTTGAGACAGAGTCTCGCTCTGTCCCCCAGGCCGGAGTGCAGTGGCGCGATCTCTGCTCACTGCAAGTTCCGCCTCCCGGGTTCACGGCATTCTCCTGCCTCAGCCTCCGGAATAGCTGGGACCACAGGCACCCGCCACCATGCCCGGCTAATTTTTTGTATTTTTACTAGAGACGGGGTTTCACCGTGTTAGCCAGGATGGTCTTGATCTCCTGACCTGGTGATCCACCCGCCTCGGCCTCCCAAAGTGCTGGGATTACAGGCGTGAGCCACTGCACCCAGCCTCCAGGAAGTTTTTTATTTCAATGTGATGTAATTAATTTGGACCCAAGCTCTGGGATGGACAGCTCTGAAAGCTCAAGCAGATGTCTTTCCAATGGTATTGAAGAAGGGGGCCAGGCACGCTGGCTCACACCTGTAATCCCAGCGCTTTGGGATGCCAAGGTGGGCAGATCACTTGAGTCCAGGAGTTTGAGACCAGCCTGGGCAACATGGCAAAACCTCGTCTCTACAAAAATTATAAAATAAATAAATAAAAAAGGAAACAAGTCTCATACTGCTATGGGGAAAGAAAAAAAAAGAAAGATGGCCAACTCTGTAAGTCTAGAGTAAGCCACCTTGAGAGGCTGGTGGTGCAGCAGCAGCAGGAGAGGGAATTGGGGCTGTGGTGTGCTGTCATAACACAGGCTGCTGTTATGGGGACTAGGATTTGTCCCCTTGAATTTATCTCCTCCTCCCCTTGACCTGGCCAATTTTATAACCATTCCTTCCGTTCATTAGCTCAGGCACAAGACGCTAGAGGGAAAAACTTCTGAAACTCAAAGCCACTATGCTGCTGGTTCATTCCCCAGGAAACACGCATGGTAGAAAAGCAGCAGGCCAAAAACTAGAGATTCCAGGATTATCTGTCATTTTCAAAGATCTGGGCTCTGAAAGGCTGATGTCAGCCACTGGGTGCACAGCTGCCCCACCTTTGGTTCAAGCCTCAAAGCTCTAACCGTTGCAATCCAAAGCTCTTTCTATCTCTGAGATGACATCTAGAACCTAAGAGTGACCATTCAACTACAAGATACACAGAAGGCTTTGACATGTTCTGAGTACACAACGAAGAATTTCAGCTGGCTATACAGAACTCTAGACGAGAAGTGCTTCATACTAAACCAGTAACAAGGATAATTTCTCTTCCTATGGAGGTTCCTGGGTTGAGGCTGATTTCCACTAGGCACCAATTACTTACAGGGCACAGAACACATAAAAGGACTTAAAAAGACCCTGAGAGTACCATCCAAATATATGGCTTGCCATTTGCTTAAACAAAGCAAAACACTAGATCCCAGGGGCCCACCCTCCAATCTACTGAACCACCTTTTCAGCAAACCTCTTCTGCAAAGGGGGCAGATAGTAAACTTTATCAAGAGCCAAAATTAAGAACACTACATAGGGACTTTTATAACAAGAGAAAAATCTAACACATTTCCACAATTCTTTTATTGATAAAGTTCAGAATATATTGAGTACAATTTTTTTTTTTGTAACGAGATCTGCTAACGAGACAAGTGGATTTCTTATTTTTTGGGGGAATAACATTTCAAGTCATTGGGATTCAAAGAGTGTTCCATACCATCAAATTGACTGCAACGTTTATATGTACAAATAATTCTTAGCTCATGACTGTACAAAAATTGGGAGCTCAGTTATAGTTTGGTGATTGCTGTGGTACTCCTGTGATTGGGGTGGAGCCCAGGAATCTGCATTTTACATGCCTCTCACGTGATTCTGGTAATGGGCCATGGACCCAATGAACTATCCAATCCTCGGAATCTCTGTCCACCGAAGGGGCCTGTGGTTTTGCAGTGCGAGAACCCGGCTGTGCCACCTACCAGTTGCTCAACCTCTCCAAAAATCAGATGATTCATCCTCACAACAGGGGTGGCATTGCACTGCTTGGCCTACTCTTAAAGAGTTGCTGGGATGATTAAGTGAGATGATCCATGAGGTGCTATGAGCATACTATGTCCCAGATACTAAAGACATGCCAGTTATGTTGAGTTTTTTTGGCTGCAGATGCAGACTGCCTGAGCAGCTCCTGCTTGTCTTCTCCTTACTCAAAATGTGTCCCCCAGCACCTTAAAGGCCAGATCCACTTCAACCTAACCCACTGTGATGTGCTAAAGCAAACTCAGTGCAAGGCTTCATAAAATGATAATCCACAGCCCCTGGTCCTGAACTTCCTGGCCCTCTAATATCTCCAACCAGGATGCTATCCACTCTTCATTTCAGCATCTTCAATAATAGAAAACTCATTCTCCTTCTACGGTGGCACCACTCCAAAGGTGGGGAAGAAAAAGCTCTTCCTTACAGTATCTTAAGAAAAAAAGGGTGTTTCAAAGGAGGCAGTAGAGTGTAGAGGTTGAGTATGCAGACTGGCTGAGTTTGAATCCTGGTTCTGCCACTCACTGGTCACATGATAACCCCTGTATGCCTCAATTTCCATATGCACAATGACGATGATAATAATAATACCTACCTCATAGTGCTGTTGTGGGGACTAAATTAGTTGATACATGTAATCCACTTAAGAAATGTGCCAGACACAGCGTGGTTGCTATGTAAGCATTAGCTAATATTGTTATTATCCTAAACCATGGAGGAGCTCAAAGTAATGCCTGGAAGCACCCTGATATGTCTCCGAGACTAACACTGTCATATAGACGGCATATACTGAGGGCCATATCAAACCAGTTTTGTCATCATTTACTGATTAAACAGGATTATTCCGTTTTACAGGTGAAGAAACAAAGCTTCAAAAAGGTAGGTTAAGCTCACCAGCCCAAGGTCACAAGGGCAGGTAAACGTATCCTACCTCCTTGTGGCAGGAGGAATTCAAACCCAGGTCTGTGTAATTCCTAAGCCCATCTTCATCATGGAGCCCCTCAGACTCGAAACTACTATCAGCAGCAGAACTCAACTATGACCATAGGGGAACTCAGGCTCAATTTTCTGCCTGCGAGTTCCTGGTTGGCTTGCATAAACTGTAGTTAATATCATGCTACTTGAACCCAATTAGGCAGTAAGTCAGCCTGGAAAACATCATGCGATGTATTCCAAAGGTCAAAGTAAAAGCTGGCTTCCAAGGCAGCCTCTGCTGGACACTGCCATGAAAGTTTGTTTCTGCACAGATACCAGAGTTCAGCTCGTGAGGTGCTTAACCAGCACCTATATCGGCTTTTTAAAATTCTCAGAGATGCCAGCATCGGAGGACCCGACGCGACGAATTGCCTGGCTCCTAAGTCAACATCCAGAGAAAGGAGGTTTACTTTTTTCAAAAGCAAACCTTCATCCCTCTCTTTCGCTTTAGGATCTCATTACTATTGTAGCTGCCTTCTCCCAGGCAAAAATAAAAGGGGGAAGGAGCAGGTTTAGACCGAGGAGGAGGGTTCCCCTAGCCTGCAGGGCGCTGCAACATCCACCTGAAACACGGAGCTCGACCTACCTTCCCGGAGAGCCCAGCCCGGGAGGGCGTTTCCCCAACGGATCGACAACTCTTCCCTCCCGGGGAACAGGCTGCTGTCCTTGGCTTCAGTCAGGGCCACTAGAGTCGCGTGCGCGACACCCCTCACCCCCGCCAAAAGAACCTCATGTTTAATGTTCCCCTTACTCTATCACTTCCGCCGAAAGAGCAAACATCAGAGCGATCGGTTAGTCCTTAAGGCCACATTTAACTACGTCTGAGCGCCTGCAGGAGGAACGGCGAAACCCCGGAGAGGAGGGCGGGGGAGGCAGGGAGCGCGTGGGGGGGCATTTGCACAGAGGATCGTCGTCCTCCCGGCGCCGCGGCCGCCGTGACGCTCCAGCACAGCCTCAGGCCGTTGGCGCGGGGCGGAAACCCCCATCGGGGCTCACAGCACAACTGGGGGTCCCCAAAGCCAGCTCCCCCTGCCTCCTCCGCGCGGGAGGCCGTCGGGGTGATGGCGCAAGACTCCGCTCCCCCCGCCCCCCACAGCGACAACAGCCACGGTGACAAAATGGCAGCCCGGCGCCCGGCAGTCGTGCCACAGGCGCGCAGGGCCCTGGCGGCGGCTCCTGCCCCCCAGTAACGCCTCGGCGCCCTTCGGGCTCAGCCCCGGGTGGGCCTAGCCGTTAAAAAAAATAAATAAATAAAAATAAATAAATAAAACACCTGGAACTCAAAACCAGCCTAGAAAGCCACAAGGCCGGCCCCGCGCGTACTGCACCCCCGCCGCCCGCCTGCCAGCGCCCCGCGCCACATGGAGCCCGGAACCCGCATTCCGAGCCCCGCGCCCCGCGCCGGGGAGGAGGGGCGGGGCGTGCGGCGCGAGCCCCGGGAAACATGGCTGCTCGTCCTATTTCGGCGTCGCGGCATGGCCACCAGCTCCCGGAGCCCAGTTGGGAGAGGTGCCGAAGGTGGGTGTGTGGGGGGCCCAGGGGCAGCGCGGCGGGGAGGGGCGCAGGGGGCGCGCTCCGGGAGCCATTTGTCTTAAGAACGTTTAAAAAAATACAGTTCCTCCTCCCCCAACCCTTTTGTCCCTCTTTCGCTAGCTTTCTCCCCCTCCCCCGCAAATGTGCAGAAAGTGCCCCCTCCTCCGCCACCCGCGCCCCACCCCGCCTCCAGGCAGGGGGCAGGCGTGTGGGCCGCGAGGCTGGGAGGCGAGGGGGCGAAGCGTGAGAAATCGCTCCCAGTACGGCGCGGTGCGCTCCCCTCCCCAACACACACACTCGGGGAAGTTTAAAGAGCCGGTTCGACCCGCTTTCCTGCTTGCTCCCGGGGGGCCGGCAGCGTCGGTCGGGTTCGCCAGGCCAGCCGCGCCCCCGCACCCACCCGCGGCGACCCCGGCCCCGCGCTTGGCGCCCTTCCCCCTCCGCGCAGGGGGCTTCCGGAAAGTACGCGGGAAGACCGCGGCCCCGGCCCCCTCCCCCATCACCACACCCAGCCCCCAAACGCTAGGCGCCGGGTCCCGGCCGGGACGAAAGCGGCCGGAGAGAGGCAAACCGCCCGCAAATAGTGCGCGGAAACTCCGGCCTCCACCGGCGGCGCCCCCTCCTCTCCCGCGGCCGCCCCCTCCCCGCCCTGCGCGCCATAAGGCACTCGCACGTCTCCAGTCCACAGCTGCGTTAAGGCGGGGAGGGGGTAGACAAAAAGGATCTTGTTTTCAAAAGTCTCACTCAGGTTTGGGGGAGGAACTAGGGAAAAGAGGAAGCGAGGCCTGCCTTCGCCGGGATTCGGGTTTAACGGGCTAGAGGGGCGACAGGCCAGCGCACGGTGCTGCCCAAACTCCCAACTCATGGAGCTCGGGCCACCGAGACTGGGGGTGTCCTCCCGCCAGCGCGTCCCCGGTCCCCCCAAGGGGCCAAGAGGGGAGCTGGCCGGAGTCTCCGCCCCAGAGCCGCCAACTCGCCGAAAACACTCAGGTTTGAAAGCGAGAGGGAGGCAGAAATAAAAACCAGCGTTCGAGTCACCCACCCTCACCTTCCCCCTCCTCAGGGGTAAGCTTTCGCTCGAGCCTCGCGATTCCCACCCGTGTAAGTTTCCTCCGGCCGTGCTCCCGCCGCTGCCCAATCAATAACGGCGGCTAGCGGGCAAACTCCCATCCTAGAGCTGCGTGTTTGCCATGCCCGCATAAACGTGGACCCAGCCAGTACCCACCACGGGCGCCAGCTCCGGGCAGCTCGCGTCCTGACAAAGTTTCCCGTGCCCATTTATTAAGCAGGCGCCGAATGGCTGCCGACGAGCCCAGCACTGAGAAAGACGGGCCGGGGGTTCGAGCTGGGGGGCACCAGGGCCCAAAGGCTGGCATCTTGGGGAAGCCGGAAGGAGCTGGGGCGAGGGGGCACCGGGACGTAGCCTTTGGGCAACTTGCACCAGCGATCGCTGGAGGCAGGGAGACGCGGGGATTATCTGTGCCTTAGCACGTTTGAAAATCCCTCCCCCTCCTTCTAATTTATCCTCCCTTCGGAAGGAAAGGAAGAAACATCAGCATCTGGCCCGAAGGTGGGGTGGAAAGAGTGAGGGAGAAAGAGGAGGAGAGGAAGGGAGGCAGAGAAAGGGAGGGAGGGAGAGAAAGGGCGCGTTCACGAACACTACAAAGTTACAAATATGGCTCCCCCGTCTCTCGCCTCATCACTGCAAAGAAATGAAGACGCACTTTAAACTCCAGCCATTCCCAACTCCGCTGCAGCCCCCTCCCCACGCGCTCTCCCCGGGGGCCTCGGCCCACATTTATCAGAAACTAAACCGGACTCGCGAAGCCCCAAACTTATTGTGTGTGCGAGCGAGCGAGAGAAAGGGAGGGGGGAGGCGCGGGAGGGGGGCGGAAGGGGGGATACATTTATAAAATGTAAAACCCCCTTTTTTTGTTGTTAAATCCAGGAGGCAGCCCCTCTCCTCCTCCTCCCTCGTTAATCTTCCCCCCAGACGGAGTCACGGGAGCAGCGATCTCCGAGGGTGATTTCGCCTTATTCTCTCCGACCCAAACGCGTGCGCCCGCCGGCCCCCGATGGGTGCACACTCGCACGCACACTCTCGCACCCACACTCGCACACGCGGGAGCACACGCACAGGTAGTCACACACCAAGGGCAGCGGCGGCGGCGGCCGGAACATGCTCGGATGGCATTGCAACCCCCCAGCCTTGCCAATTCGCTTGCAGTCCGACCCCCAAACCCGCACCTCCCGGGCGCCCCCCCCCAAAAAAAGTGCCTCCCCCCAGCGCGCGCACACACACACACACACACAAAGTAGGAGAATGGACCGACAGAGATATTTTTGGCAAATGCTCACATCAGAGGGCGTCCTGTTCCGCAGCTCTAAATGAATCCGTCTGCCCATCTCCATCTCTCGCGCTCTCTCTCTGCAGAGGCTCCCGCGCCGGCGGAATTCAATCAATAAACCCCGAACCCACGGCCGCGCGTTTTAGGACTTTGAAGGCTCAACCAGCTCCGCTCGGTTCTCGAGCCCCCAGCACCCGCGGCGCACACTAACCTGATCGCCGTGGAGGCGGGATCTGCGGCCCCACGGACGAGCGGCAGCGGCCCGAGCCAATCGCCGCCGAGGGTCTCCGGGCAACAGCCAATGGCAGTGGCGGCGGGGGGGGGAAGGGACCAATGGGTGGGCTGCGCAGCCGGCCAGGGAGGCTCGGCCATTTGGTTGTGGTGCCGGAGACGGACCCCTTTAGATTTCGGGGCGGCTGAGGAGCGCGGCGGCTGCTCTGTGGCTGAGTGAGGGGGGTGGGCGGAATGGCGGGGGAAGGGAAGGTGACTGTGCCTCGAGGGCCGAGCCGCCCGGCCTTGCCAGCCAGCCGCCGCCTCAGCGTTCGGCCGGGGGCGGGGCCGCAGGTGCGTTCTGCGAGGGGGAGGGGCGCGGCCGGAGGGGTCGGGTCGGGGTCCCCGCCCGGCCGAGGGCTTCGCGGGGCGGCGCGACGGGGTTGCGGAAGGAGGCGGGCGGCTTGAGGTCCGGGGACCGCGGGCTGCCCAGCGGGAGGGCAGATGAAAGGCCTGGAAGGAGGAGAGGGGTCAGGGTGCAATGCCGGGAGGGGCTCGTCGGGTCCCGGGTCCGGCGGCTCGCGCTGGGGAGCGTGGCTGCCCCCGTCACCCCCGCCGCGGCTGCCCAGCCCGCGCGCCCCTTCCCCTCCGGCCTCGTCCCTGTCAGGCCGCCACCATCGCCACCCTCGTATGCATAAGTCAGTAAAAGCAAGATGCTTCCACTTTTGGATGACTTACCGCGCGGTCGCGACCCTTCCCACGAAGAGGCTTTTCACTTTGCTGTCATATTAGGTCAGCTTGGAAGAAGTGATCACCAAGAGACACCCAAGATCTTGTTTAGGCAACAAATGAATGAAGACCATGGATTAAGAACTGTTGCTGGATATGTAGAATATTAAAAGGTGGAAAAGGAAGGTGCTCATAACTCCTGGTTTTCTGGACCAAACATAATTTATGGGCTTTATAGACCTAGTGAAAGAGAACGGCGCACGGTTTATTCTAATCGTCCACCTGAGTCATTTGGTTCGGTTTGGGTTGCCAAGGAGGCTCTAACTGGAGCACTTTCTCCAGGTTTTTCGGCGTGTTTGCCTTGGGTATTTTTGAATCACATTAAGTTTTAAGAGACCTTAAAGCCCTGATGCCCACTGGGTTACCGACTTACGGCACTAAGTTGGCTGCCTGTGGCTGTTAATAAACCACGGGGATTGTTGTCAACAAGGACAGATACATCCTTACCGTTCCACACGACTGTATTTTAGTGTTTGTTTCTACATGTCTGCACTCTTCCCCACACACCTCAAGGTAGTTTTTCTGGATACATGTGTTTATTTTTCAGGAACAGGAGTTCAAAGGAGAGATAAGCCAGTATGTATGTTGCAAAGTTAAAATACTGTTGCATAATAGCAATACAGTTTCATTCTTAGGCATATGAAGTTGAGGAGGAAATAAAAAGTGACAATGTAAATAAAACACATACAGAATGCTTACACTGGGGAAGAAGCTGTAGTAACTTTAATATTGCAACCTGATGGATTGCAAGTGTAAAGCCCTGCAACTAAGGATTTTACTCAGTAAATTCTTTCAGATAAAATGATAAATGGAATTTGAAGTCTGATGTTTACTCTGAGTAGGTGGGAAATGCAACATAAAAGTTAGAAGTCATTGTTTTATTTTATCTGGGTATAAATAGTATAATTTATTTAACTTGTTGACTTGCCTGTCATCCTCAGATTTTGTTAATCTTATTGAAGCCTATTTGTATAGTTGGAATTTATTCTAAGTTTTATTGGCTTCTTTGTAATACATGAGGAACCCCAAATTTCCTATTTATGCCATTGAGACAGTTGTTATTTCTGGATATGGTGTTTAGGATTGTATTCAAACAGAACTCTTCTCAAAACAGGTCAATATGGTGTGTATGATCTGTGTAACATAGGAGTCCTGAAGTTTGTGTTCTCTTTGATGGTAAATGTTCATCTTCAATTTAAAAGTTTAACCACAGTTAAGACCACGCTGCTAGCAATGCAATATGAGACAGTGTCTTTCCAGAGGAGTAATCCCTTAAAAACCAACCAATCAATGCAGAGATATGCCCCATCCAGCTTTGCTAAATAGAAGCAAATAGCTCACTTTATTGTACAAAGACTCAAGAGGAAGACTTGGAAGCCCACCCCCTCCCCCATTAAAGAGAAAGTACAGGAACAAATTAGAATCGAAAAAGTCATGGCCTGATTACTAAATCAAAACGTTAAATGTGACAGTTGTTTTTAGAAGCATCTTACATTTATACATTTTGATGACTTTTGTATTAATGTTAGAAAATTGAAAGAAGGCTTCACTGGATGTCAGTCGTTACAGAAATTGAAATATCCAAAAGTATATGTATAACCAATTGAGTAATTTCCGCTTTCCTTACATACTTGAAATAAATTTTCTTTTGCTTTTACAAATACATCTATTTGTAAGAAAATTTTCATATGATTTTGTTTTATTATTAAAAAAGGAATATAGCAAAGCCAAAGCTGAGCTGTATTTGCCCCACACAACATGACCAAATATAAAAAAAACCACTGCTCTTACATACCTTATTTTACAAAGTTGTTTTTTAAATTACATTTTATTGTATATTATAGTAGTAAATAAGTGTTCTAAGTGGCACTGCATTTCAGAAAATATAGAAAGAAATCCCATATCAAGGAATCTTCGCTGAATTTTGAAACGGAGTTGGGAACAGGTAAGAGTTCCTATCTACTGAGTAATTCTACAACAGGAATTGTGTTTGAAAGATGTAGAGTCTCTAACCTCTGAAACTAGGTTTGAGTCACACTGAGAAGAATAAATGAGATACAATTCAAAGTTTAACCCCCTAGAGAGATAGATGGCCCAGGAAGGAAAGATCTTCCCGCCTTCCAGAATATCCTCCATCAAGAACCATTCCAAATAAATGAGCAGCCTATTTTGTTCTCAAAGACATGAACAATGAGTGTCCTTAGGCTCTTTTGAAATGTGTAGGAGAGTACTGTTTTACAAATAACCATATCGTTACTATTGCCATTTTATTAGGTTGGTGCAAAAGTAATTACCATTTTTTTTAAAAAAAGGCAAAACCACAATTACTTTTGCACCAATAGCACATTTGCCCTTGTTTGGTCTCTAAAGATGGAGACCCTTTGGTTAGCATCCTTTTTATGAGTCAAGCTAATATACCCGCAGCTCAACTTTTTGTTTTTGAGCTTGAATCACATCACTGGCAATCGGCCATAGTACTCTCTTACCTACATCATGGTTCTGCTGCTTGGACCCCAAAGACAATGACATGGAAAAACTCCAGCTTAATTATGTTCTTTTTTGTTTGTATATGTAAATAGTTTTTAGGAATGTAGATTATTCTTTTGAAATCTGTGGTAACATGTGAAAACCACTACATTTTATTTATTTTTATTGAATAGCAAATAATGTTGAAGCCTGGGATCTAAAAAGTTAAATATTATTTTATTTTGCTTAATAAAGTATTGGATAATTTAGAAAAAAAAATTTTTTTAATGATTGGATAGTTACCTTATTAATGGATTGGTCAGGGAGAAAAAGCCCTGTTGGATGAAAACTGTCATATATGTGACTTTTAAAGTGAAATTAATAAGCCAGGCATGGTGATGTTCCCCTGTAGGCCCAGCTACTTGGGAGGCTGAAGTGAAAGGATCACTTGAGCCCAAGAGTTCAAGAACAGCTTGGACAACATAGCAAGACCTGTTTCTCTAAAAACGAAAAACAGTAAAAATCTTAAAAACCGCTTAAAGATGGTTGGTTTCTTTTAAAAAGGAAAAAAAGGCTCAGGTGCAGTGGCTCACGCCTGTAATCCCAACACTTTGGGAAGCTGCAGGCAGATAGCTTGAGCTCAGGAGTTCGAGACCAGCCTGGGCAACATGGTGAAACCCCATCTTTACCAAAAATGAAAAAAAAAAAAAATTAGCCTGGCATGGTGGCGTGCACCTGTGGTCCCAGCTACAATAGAGGCTGAGGTGGGAGGATCCCTTGAGCCCGGGAGGTGGAGATTGCAGTGAGTAGAGATCACGCCTCGGCACTCCAGCCTGGGCAACATAGCCAGATACTGTCTCATTAAAAAAAAAAAAAAAAAAAAAAGGCCGGGCGCGGTGGCTCATGCCTGTAATCCCAGCACTTTGGGAGGCCGAGGTGGGCGGATCACGTGGTCAGGAGATCGAGACCATCCTGGCTAACACGGTGAAACCCCGTCTGTATTAAAAATACAAAAAATTAGCCGGGTGAGGTGGCGCACGCCTGTAGTCCCAGCTACTCGGGAGGCTGAGGCAGGAGAATGGCGTCAACCCGGAAGGCGGAGCTTGCAGTGAGCAGAGATCACTTCATTGCACTGCAGCCTGGGCGACAGAGCGAGACTCCGTCTCAAAAAAAAAAAAAAAAAAAAAAAAAAAGCCAGGTATGGTGGCTCACGCCTGTAATCCCAGCACTTTGGGAGGCCAAGGCGGGTGGATCACCTGAAGTCAGGAGTTCGAGACCAGCCTGGCCAACATGGTGAAATGCCATCTCTACTAAAAATACACACACACACAAAAAGCCGGGCTTGGTGGCACGTGCCTATAATCCCAGCTACTCAGGAGGCAGAGGCGGGAGACTTACTTGAACCCGGGAGGCAGAGGTTGCCATGTGCCAAAATCGCGCCATTGCACTCCAGCCTGGGCAACAAGAGTGAAACTCCATCTCAAAAAAAAAAAAAAAAAATCACTTGCACACTTGTTTGGAAGTCTCTAGAAATTTTGTGAATCGGTTTCTTAAATATATTTATTAAAGACAGTTTTGAAGTAGCAATGAGGGAAGTTTGTTTACCATTCATCAGGAAGAAAACCAGAGCTGTAAGCTCTTACTTTTAGTATTAAAATATGGCTGTGAAGGAAAAAAATAAATGCCTTAAAGACAAATAATGGAATGAGGAGCTATAGAACAAAGTGACATAAGGCAATTTTGGTTGAAAAATAGAAATGCAATTAATTTAGATTCCACTAATTTGTTTTAATCCATCTAGAGTTGAGGTTTACCTCTATGAAGAAAAGAATACTAAAATCTATTAAGATATGAGGTAGAGATCAGACTTTTTAAGAACTTTTAATGTTTTTACCATTTGCAAATGGCATTTATAACTTTCGTATACATAGTAAAATTATGTATACAATAATTAAATCCTCTTAGATTCTCTGCTTTGTAATGGCAATTATTATTTGTACCTCTAAGTAATGATCTATTTGTAAAAAATTTTCTACAGCGCCTCTTGAATTAGAGATCAATTTAATGCATTCTGAGAAATTAGTAAATTTTTAACGTATTTCTAGTTGAAATATTGGGTTCTTTCAGGCGAGTATATGTATACCCTAAACTTTCTTTGGAAGTTCTGGATCCTAGCAACTATAATATAAAAACTTTGAATTCATTTGTACATGATGAAATGAGATAGCCATGATAGGTGTTAGAGGACTTTTACCCAGTGGAGGAACATGTTTTACTCTGCTGCATTGGTCTTTTTTTTTTTTTTTTTTTCCTTTCTTTTTGAGACAGGGTCTCACTGCCACCCAGGCTGGAGTGCAGTGATGCGATCATGGCTCACTGCAGCCTTGACCTCTTGGGCTCAAGCAGTCCTCCTGCCTCAGCCTCCCAAGTAACTGGGGCCACAGGCATGCACCACCACACCTGGCTAATTTTAAAATTTTTATAGAGATGAGGTCTCACCATGTTGGCCAGGCTAGTCTCAAGCTCCTGGGCTCAAGCGATCCACCTGCCTGGGCCTTCCAAAGTGCTGGGATTACAGATATGAGCCGTGGTGCCCAGCCTTGCATTGGTCTTATAACTCAATAATGTACGTGAAATTATTGTATATGCCTTCTTGTATATGAGAATTACCACTTCTACATATATATTGGAGGGCAAGTCAAGTAAGTGTGACAAACATTTTTCACTAGGCTAGGCCAACTCATGTCTGTGTTCATGTTGAGAAGTAATTCTATAGATAAGGCAGAAGAGCAGACAAACTCAGGATACAAGTGTGCAAAGATGTATAACAGACATGTTGATCATTGTATCATAGCATTTTTATAATAGCGAAAGAAAGAAAAGAAAGGGGAAGAGGGAAAATGAAAAAGAAAAAAACGGAAAAGATTCATATGCCCAGGAAAAAAGTCTGGGAGAGTATGTACCAAAAAATGTTTAAAAACTTTGATTACAATGGTTTTGCATGGGTGATGAGGTCATAGTGGTTTTTGATTTTGGGGTCTTTTATTTGTCTATATTTAAAAAGTTTTCCATTGATAATTTTTGCAATGAAACAGGTATTTTAATGGAAATTATAGGTGTAGATGATATGTGGAATGTTTATGCTAGTCAGAATTTTTGGTGAAGATAACAGAAATTTACCTTGACCAACACAAGAAAAAGGCAATTTTTATAAGTCTGTCACAGAACCAAAGAACAAGGTCCAGGAAAGAAGAAGCCAGGGAAGCTGGCAATTTGGAGCACAGCCAAGATGGTCCCTGCCCTAGGTAAAGTCTTCAGAGGACCTCACACCTCAGAAGTCATCTCTGCTATGGGCTGTGAATCCCACCATACCTACAATGATCTCAGCATCCTGCCTTTTTGTGTCACTCCCTCGAGGTTCAAAGCCCTTGGCAAGAACATTTGCAGATGCCCCAGCTGTCAGAGAAAAAAGATTATCTTCCTCCTTTAGCTTCCACAGTGGGATGTGTGACCCTGCCTCCTGCCTATTTTAGGACTCTGCCTAAACTAAGTGTTCTGGTGCTAGGTGACCAAAACCAAAAATCCATGAACATGTTCTAACAAAATAATGCTGTGAAGGTTTCCTGATGATCCATGTTACTCCCATAGTATCTCCCCTCTTCCTCCCTACTACTTACCAGCAAGAGACCGTACCACCTATTTAGGATCAATGTAAAGCAGAGCTAATATCTGAAATCCCAGTTTCTTTTCAAATGCTTCCCTTTCCAAATTTGAAGCCAGAAGAAACAATGTATCACTGCTGATGTCAATAAGACTTCCTCGGCTGGGCACCGTGGCTCACACCTGTAATCCCAGCACTTTTTGAGACCGAGGTGGGCAGATCAGTTGAGGTCAGGAGTTCAAGACCAGCCTGGCCAACATGGTGAAACCCCAACTCTACTAAAAATACAAAAGTTAGCTCAGTGTGGTGGCACACGCCTGTAATCCCATCTACTTGGGAGGCTGAGGCAGGAGTATCGCTTGAACCTGGGAAGTGGAGGTTGCAACTAGCCAAGATGGTGCCACTGCACTCCAGCGTGGGTGACAGAGTTAGACTCCGTCTCAAAAAAAAAAAAAAAAAAAAAAAAAGACTCTACCGCAGCAGAACTGGTGATAATCTTAAGATTTGGAAAGGAAATGTCCCTAGTAGAGATATTTGATTTAAATTACAAGGAATTTAGTTCTAAGGGATAATCGACATATTTCATAAATAAATGCAGATATCTCTAGATATCAAATGATAAAAGATCTTGAGCAGTGATGGATTACTGCTAATGGGTTTCTGTCTGCTACTCTGAGCACAGTTCAGGCTCAAGTTAAGAACTGGCATGAAGGGTTTGAGAATTTAGTCAAAATCTGGAAGTAGGCAGGTGGTCACAGGCTAAGAGTTCATAACCGGATGCAGTCGTTGAAGGACAATTGTGAAGAAAAAATGCTGATGGTGAAACGAATGCAAAAACCACAAACACATTGAAGAGGCCTATATTCCTGGGAACAAAGAGGAAGGTTATCAATGATGTGCTTGTAGAAAACATATCAATACTGGAATATTGTTTTCTTTCCCATCATTTCAGGTCAGTTAGCTTAGATTACTATTCAGCTAGAAAAAACAAATGATACCCTTGCAAGGACTCTGAACAATATTGGAATTCAGCTGTTTTGTTTCTAATAAAACATGGTTTAACTGTTACATGAATAGAAGTTCCTTATAAGTGCCAATTACTTCTTTCCAGAGAAGCAGTGCTAAAGATTCTGTTCATTGGTACACTAAGTGTTCTTCATGACCCAGTGTTTTATTTCCTATAAGTTAGCTTTTTTTCTCAGATGATTTAATGAAAATTATGGCAGTCTGCGCATTGTTCAGCAAAATCCATTTCCTCTTCTCCTTGAACACAAAGCTTGACTATGTTTCCTAGATGGCCCTTGCAGTTAGTTGGGGCCATGTGACTGGGTTCTAGCTTGTTGATTATAAGTGGAAGTGATGCTGCCACTTAAAGGCTTGAAAGTGCCACTGCATACTGACTGAGATGCAGTGGAAGCCTTGTGTTTATGAGGTGGACCCCCTCTCAGGCTGAAATGTCTCTTAAGAGTCATTTCAGCAACCTATTTACTTGCCCACCAAGAGAGAAATTGTGACTAAGAAACTTTTATGGGGCTGTGCCATTATATGCTTGTATCCGTTTGTTACTGTAGCCTATGCTAGTAACTAATACAATAATAAAGGTTTTTTTCAGTCTTAGTTTTCTATTCATTTATAGACCAATTGTAAATGTGAATATTGTATTTCCATTGTATCTTGGCTTACATGTTCAAAGCACCATAAAACAGATAAAAGGATTATATTAACAAGTACTTAATGAAGAAAAGATCAGTGCAAGGGAGTCTATGGAATAACATGCAAATATGTCTCTTTCCCCCAAACTTAGTGGGTGGCTCATAGTAAGTATAAAATAAATGCCTGTTGTTTCATCAATAAGTAGTCCTCCCCTCTCAAGCTGCAGACTGACATTTTAATTGCTCATTGGACATTTCCAAACAGGTATCTTACAGGAACAAACCACATGACATTTCCAAAACGAATCTCTTCCTTGCCAGCCTCTGCCTACTCTGCCTCCACCAAACTACCTTTATCCTTCTGGCTCTCCTGTTTTGATTAATGGTACCCTTGGAACTGTCCTCTGTTGACTCCCATAACCAAATGGTTAACTCGTCCTCTAAGTTTCCAACTACCTTTCCTCCTATCAGCCCCACTTTTTCACCACTCTATCCAAGCAAGCTCGCCCCACCCTTTCTCATGTCTAAATTGGCACCGTGTGCTAAGAGTTCCCAGGCTTTGGGTTTTCTCACCAATAACATTTCAAAAAAGGGTTTAGGACCAACATAGAATTCCCAACTTTTAATTTTGCCAGATAAAGACATTCTTTAAAAAACTTATCTTTTATTGTTCTATAGACTATTTTTAAAATGGCAATGTAGGGAGGACTCAGCTTTAGAATATAGGACACTCCTCTACATTGAATTTAATTTTATGAGAATTCACTACCTTGTTCAAGATTGAGTAGTTGGAAACTCTTGTCTAGATCAGCACTGGCCCTGAGGTCTTGATGTGGTTTTGTGGCCAGATGAATGTTTCTGAGTTCCAGTTCCAGTGCTCCTCCGGTCAACAACAGCCTCTCTGGTTCCCTGTGGCCTGCTTTCCCCCACCTGGCATTAAAACTCCCCAAAGAAGGCCTCATACTACCTTCCAGTGTTATCTCTAATTTCCAGGCAAATTAGACCTTCTGTTATTCCTTTTTCTTTTCTATCTTTGACTATGCAGTTCTTGCACCTGTACAGTCTATCCTTTTTTCCCCACCACGCAAAATTCTACCCAAAATTTAAGACCACATTTGATATCATTGCCTCCTTTGAAACCTTTGATGATCCATTTTACCCACACAAACAAGAGCTTTCCTCTCCTTGAACTTGCATAACATGGCAAAGTATAGCAAGTGGCTGCTTTCTTCCACATGCTGTGCTTATTTACCTCTCCCACAAAATTACAATAAATCCTTAAAGA
Organism: Pan troglodytes; assembly: GCF_028858775.2. Lineage (NCBI taxonomy): Eukaryota > Metazoa > Chordata > Mammalia > Primates > Hominidae > Pan > Pan troglodytes. The sequence continues at coordinate 60,831,633 of NC_072414.2, forward strand.
TAAGAAAAATGTTTGATTCATTTTTATTACCCCTCCATTATTTGAACATTAAATGTTGAATATATATTTAATGACTTAATCAATACTTTAGACATAGTGAACTCCAGACTTTAAAAAGTATCTTTGAAACGTTTAAATAACTTTAGTCTTCAATGTCAAGTAAATAACAGTAGGGTATTGGGGAAACAGAGATTGCTAAGTAACTTCTTTATTCTTTCCAAAATGAGGGAAACAAAACTAAATTCCAGTTTCCATGATCATAACACAGAAGCTTTTCTACTATAAACATTGTATTTTAGGCTCCTACCCAGGAATTGTCTTTTATTTTAGGTGGCTAACCAGGAATTGAATTGTCTTAAAAGACAATGTGTAGGAGAAATAGCAATTACAGATCTTCCTAACTCTGATCTAATTTTGTGTACAAGCCATTTTTAGTGAAGGTACTTGGGCACAGCTTTTATTCCTTTAGATTTTGTATTCATCAAAAAGCGAGAAAAAATGGGGTGACAAAACTCATCTATTTCCCTCTTATTTCACTTTTGAAGGAAATCAGAGCACTTGTACCTCCATGTTCTGTCTTTGACCTAAGAAATATTTATTTCTATAGTGTTCTATTATTAGGAAAATCAATATTGGCCGAGCACCATGGCTCACGCCTGTAGTCCCAGCACTTGGGAGGCTGAGGCAGGCAGATCACCTGAGGTCAGGAGTTCAAGACCAGCCTGGCCAACATGGTGAAACACTGTCTCGACTAAAAATATAAAAATTAGCTGGGCATGGTGGTGCACACCTGTAATCCCAGCTACTCGGGAGGCTGAGGCAGGAGAATCGCTTGAACCCTGGAGTTGGAGGTTGCAGTGAGCTGAGATCACGCCACTGCACTCCAGCCTGGGCGACAAGAGCCAAATGTCTCAAAAAAAATAATCAATATGTAAATTTTAAAGTTTTATTCTACTTATATGAATAATAGAAAAGTCCACAAAGATTAGGTCAAATATATTCTATCTTGTTATTAATCGTTTTTGGGTTTTTTTTGTTTTTTGTTTTTTTGAGACGGAGTTTTGCTCTTGTCGCCCAGGCTGGAGTGCAATGGCACGATCTCGGCTCATTGCAACCTCCGCCTCCTGGGTTCAAGCGATTCTCCTGCCTCAGCCTCCTGAGTAGCTGGGATTACAGGTGCCCGCCACCACACCTGGCTAATTTTTGTATTTTTTAGTAGAGATGGGGTTTTGCCATGTTGGCCAGGCTGGTCTCAAACTCCTGACCTCAGGTGATCCACCTGCCTTGGCCTCCCAAAGTGCTAGAATTACAGACGTGAGCCACCACGCCCGGCCATTTTTTTGCATTTTTTAGTAGAGACGGAGTTTCACCATGTTGGTCAGGCTGGTCTCGAACTTTTAACCTCAGATGATCCACCCACCTCGGCCTCCCAAAATGCTGAGATTACCAGTGTGAGCCACCGTGCCCAGCTGTTATTAAGTGTTTTATGGAAGGTATGAAAATAAAAGACAGAACCCTATAAAAATATAGAACTTTTCTTGGCTCTTAGCACTGGCCAGGAAAATACAATTTGTAATCTGAATTTTAGAGCATGTGGTAAGAGGCTTTTTATGTGTAGCCGTGCACTACAACTAGAGATGGGAAAAACATAATGGTTTTTTAAATTTATTCCTTTTAAAAAATAAATTTCTTGACATCCAGTTCTAGTCACGATTGAGTAGCTGGTACTGGACTCACCTTTCTGATGTAAACAACAATAGAAGCTAGACACATTACGTAAAATGACAACATGCGTCACTGGATTATTATCCTTCAGAAAAGGGAAGCACGTGGCCAACCTCACATTCATCCCAGCACAGAGAGATGGAGCCCAAAGAGAGAGCGGCAGTGTCTCTGGGCAGAAGAAACAAAGATCGGAGCTCAGGCCTTCTAACACAGCTGGGTTTGGAGGGCAAGGTCACTTAGAGGCAGGAGCTACAGAAAAGGAGCCCTCAAAAATCGCATTAAAATTTCCCTCAGCTATTCAGCCCACTGTTAAGATCTGTATTTGCAGGGCAAGACTTCAGAATGTCTAGCAGATAATAGTTTTTGGGAGGCTGAGAGCTGAACAGAGATTTCAGAGGCTGCACAATAATGTGGATATGCAGGAGGTTAGGCTCATTCTAATGTAGAATGTGTAAACCTTCGTGGATGTCTAGGTATTCATGGAGACTCTAGAAAGCCCACATCCTAGGATTATGGACCATGAATGACCAGTGTTACACAGTAGGAGTGAGGGCTACATTTATTCATTTATTATTTATCTATTTTTTAAATGTAATACTGTTTATTTAACTTCAAAAACATTTCAACATTCTAAGCAAAAAATAACAAAATAGCAAATTGTGTTTAAGTACAGAAGGTTCTTGAACTTTCATTGATACAGTGGCACTTCGCTTTGCTGACAATGAAGAGTTCTACAGTTTGTTTAAAAACAAACAGTTGAAAAACTACCCCACTTAACTAAAACAAAACAAAACGAAACAAAAAAACTTCTCATGCCAGCTGATCCCCCTTTGTCCACGGCTAAGATGGCAGCAGAATGCTGTCATTATATACAGAAACAAGACAACCTGAAGCTAAATGGATGCCACTGCAGAGTCAACAGGCCCAGCCTCACAGTGCAGGTCCTGAGCTATCGCCCCTCCAAAAGGCATCTTCTCCACAGCCTCGATGCCAAGCAAGGAGCATCCGAGTTCGTCTCGTTTGTTTTGTTCTTTTTACAAATATATGTATACACACACACACACACACACACACACACACACAATTGATAACTTAGAATTTCTAGCCAATAACCATATAGTTAACACCACCTTACCAAAAAAAAACAAAAAAAAAACAGAAACATCTTTAGATGCCTTGTCACACACCAAAGCAAAGTGCACAGAGGGAGGAGAACACGAGAGTGCCTTTTCATTTTGAAAATGTTTGTGTGGGGTCGACGGCTGAGGAGAAGCTGGGAGCGAGCCCAGGCGGCAGTTTTTAGGTCCATCAGCACTGCACTGCAGGAATGGCAGATTTTGGGATCTCTGCTGGCCAGTTTGTGGCAGTGGTCTGGGATAAGTCATCCCCAGTGCAGGCTCTGAAAGATCTGGTGGATAAGCTTCAAGTGTTAACTGGCAATGAGGGCCGCGTGTCTGTGGAAAACAACCAGCTGTTGCAGTCTGCCCACAAATAATCCAGCTTTGACATTATTTTGTCGGGTTTAGTCCTGGGAAGCACCACTCTACTGAGTGCTGAGATTTTGGCTGAAATCGCCCGGATCCTTCGGCCTACTGGATGTCTTTTTCTGAAAGAACCAGTAGATCCAGCTGTAGATAACAACAGCAAAGCGAAGACAGCAAGCTGTGTTCAGCCCTGACTGCTTCTGGTCTTGTGGAAGTGAAAGAGCTGCCATGGGAGCCCTTAAGCCCTGAGGAGGTACAGTCTGTTCAAGAACACCTGGGTCATGAAAGTGACAGCCTGCTCTTTGTTCAGATCACAAGCAAAAAAAAAAAAACAAAAAACAACTTTGAAGTGAGTTCTTCTAGTCAGCTTAAGCTTTCCATCACCAAGAAGTCATCTCCTTCAGTGAAGCCTGCTGGGTACCCTGCTGCTGCCAAGCTGTGGACCCTCTCAGCCAATGATATGGAGGATGACAGCATGGATCTCATTGACTCAGAGGAGCTGCTGGATCCAGAAGATTTGAAGAAGCCAGATCCGACTTCCCTGCAGGCTGCTCCTTGTGGGGAAGGGAAAAAGAGGAAGACCTGCCAGAGCTGCACCCGTGGCCTTGCCGAAGAAATGGAAAAAGAGAAGTCAAGGGAGCAGATGAGCTCCCAACCCAAGTCAGCTTGTGGAAACTGCTATCTGGACAATAGTTTCCACTGTGCCAGCTGCCCCTACCTTGGGATACCAGCCTTCAAACCTGGGGAAAAGGTGCTTCTGAGCAATAGCAGTCTTTACCATGCCTAGGAGGGACCCGACATGGGACACATCTGCTCCTTTGGCCAACTCCTGTTCCTCAAATCCCACCACGGTGCTCCTCCCACCTCCTCTGGATTTCTTCTCTCTGAGATCCATTTGCAAAGTGGGTGCTTAGCAGACAGATTGAAGCTGGCTGGGGGGGCACAGTGGTGTGTAGTGTATATCAAAAGACCAAGGTATTATGGGGCCCCATTACCCAGAATGGGATGGGTTTCTTCACCTCATGTTAAGAGAAGGGAGTATGTCCTGAAGAAGCCCTTCTCCTCATGTTAAAATGCTGACCAAAACACTCTTGAGCCCAGGCATCCTTGAGCATCAACACTCTGTGACAAAGCTCCAGGCCCTGGCCCCTAGTCTAATCTCAGCAATGCTGCCAGCTACTTGTCTTTCAGAGTTGTTAGTTTACTCCATACTTTGTGACACGGTCAAGTGTCTCATGACCTCAGGGCACCAGAGGAGTCATTCACTGGTTGGCGTGATGATATCCAGTGTCCCTCTGCCCCCTTCTACCCCCAGCCCCATTTTACTGTAGCATTGCATCTGTGTCCTGTTGCCATTTCTGTTAACCTTCAGGTATTAAACTTGCTGCATATCTTGAAAATAAATAAAATAAAAATGTTTGGAAATATGTACAAATTTGATACAGTTTCAGGGTTCTCTGGACACCCATGGCCACTTCATGTAAACCACTGACAATTTCTAGAGCACTTTGAGAGGCTACAATATGATCATGATCAAATTTTATAATTCTCAGATAAAAGATGTGTCAATTATGTCATGTGAGGGCTAAATTTAAATAGACACTTGCTGCTAGAACAAGATTCAACATTCAGAAGAATATAATCTAGAGCCCATCCACTGTATTAATCACTATATACAGCATACAAAAAAAAGTCACTGAACATGCAACAAAAAAAGAAAAAGGAAGAAACAACCAATCAGGAGATAAAATAGTAAAAGAAGCAGACCCAGAGATGATTCAGATACAAGAGTTAGTGGACAAGGATTTCAAAATAATGATCATGAGTATGTTTTAAAAAATTGGAAAGATGGATAACATGGATGAAAAAGTACTTTAACCGATCATTTGAATCTATGAATATGAATCAAATGGACATTTTAGAAATGCAAGTTGAAATGTCTGAAATTAAGAACTATTTGAATGGTTACAGCACCAGGCTAGATTCAAAAATAGTCACAGAAAATATTCAAATGGAACACAGAAGGAAAAAAACATAATGGGGATAAAAAATAACAGAGAGATGTGGGGCATAGGCAAAAGGTCTAATGTATGTGCAATTAGCATTTAGAAAGAGAAGAGAAACAGAAAGAACATAAGTAACCTTGAAAAAATAATGGCTGAGAATTTTCCTAATCTAATAAATGATAAAGTTCACAGATTCAAAAAGCTTCACAAAAAGCTTCAAGCAGGATAATAAAAGCACACCTAAGCAAAGCACAATAAAACTTCTGAAAACTTAAGATAAAAAGAAAATCTCTTTTTTTTGAGACAAAGTCTTGCTCTGTTGCCCAGGCTGGAGTGCAGTGGCACTATCTTAGCTCACTGCAACCTCCACCTCCTGGGTTCAAATGATTCTTGTTCTTCAGCCGCTTGAGTGGCTGGGACTACATGCATGCGCCACCACACCCAGCTAATTTTTGTATTCTTAGTAGAGATGGGATTTCACCATGTTGGCCAGGCTGGTCTCCAACTCCAGACCTCAAGTGACCCGTCCTCTTCGGCCTCCCAAAGTGCTGGGATTACAGGCATGAGCCACCACACCTGGTCCAAAAAGAAAATCTTAAAAGCAGCCCAGGGCCAGGCATGGTGGCTCACGCCCGTAATCCCAGCACTTTGGGAGGACAAAACGGGTGGATCACCTGAAGTCAGGAGTTCGAGACCAGCCCGGCCAACATGGTGAAACCCCGTCTCGACTAAAAATACAAAAATTAGCCAATCGTGGTGGTGTGCGCCTGTAATCCCAGCTACTCAGGAGGCTGAGGCAGGAGAATCACTTGAACCGAAAGGCAGAGGTTGCAGTGAGCAGAAATCGTGCCACTGCACTCCAGCCTGGGCAATAGAGCGAGACTCTTAAAAAAAAAAAAGGCAGCCAGAGAAAAAAATGATATAATTTCTCTTGGGGAACAACAATAAAGATAACTGATCTCTTAACAAAAACCTATGGACAGCAGAAGACAATAACATCTTTAAAATGCTGAAAGAAATACAAAGCTAAACAAAAACCCTGTCAACCTAGAATTCTGTTACCCTCCACCAAAAAATACTTCAAATATGAAAGTGAAAAAAATGTCCTCAGACAAATAAGAACTGTGAAGTTGCACACCTAGTAGACTAACATGAGAAAAATCCTAAAGTAATTTATCAGGTCAGAGAAAATCATCCCATGTCATCATGCCCAGTAAATATGAAAGAAGGCCATTCACCCTTTTTTTTTTTTGAGATGGAGTCTCGCTCTGCCACCCAGGCTGGAGTACAGTAGTGTGATCTTGGTTCACTGTAACCTCCACCTGCTGGGTTCAAGCAGTTCTCCTGCCTCAGCCTCCCTAGTAGCTGGGATTATAGGCAGCTGCCACCATGCCGGGCTAATTTTTGTGTTTTTAGTAGAGACGGGTTTTCACCATGTTGGCCAGGCTGGTCTCGAACTCCCGACCTCAGGTGATTTATCTGCCTCAGCATCCCAAAATGCTGGGATTACTGGTGTGAGCCACCATGCCTGGCAGACCATTCACTATTAAAACAACAATCATAATATATTTGCAGGGTTTATAACATAGGTAGAAAATAAAATATACCATCTTGGGCAACATAGTGAGACCCTGTCTCTACAAAAAGTTCAAAAAATTAGCCAAGTGGTGGGAGGCTGAGGTGGGAGGATTGCTTGAGACCAGGAGGTAGAGACTGCAGTGAGCTGAGATTGTGCCACTGTACTGCAGCATGGGTGACAGAGCCAGAATGATACCTCCCTAAAATGAGGAAAAGGTAAGAATATGCATTATCACCACTTCTGTTTGACATTATATTGAAAATCCTAGCCAGTGTGATAAGACAGGAAAAAGAAATAGGTGTGCAGATTGAAAAAGAATGAAGCAAGACTGTCTTTATGGCAGTCATGATTATTTACATTTAAAATCTTTAAAAATCTATGAAAAAATACTAAAACTGAAAAGTGAATTTAAGAATATTGTGTAATACAAAGTCAATATACAGTCAACTGTATTTTTATCTGCTACCAACAAACAATTGAAATATAAACTTTAAAAATGCCACTTAGATAGTATTCAAAAATATAAAATATTTGGGAATACATTTGATAAAATATCTTCAAGACATTTATACTCCAAACTATAAAACATTGTAAGAAAATTTAGCAAATACCTAAATGAATGGCAATATATAATGTTCATAGAATAGAAATTTAGTATTATTAGGGTAACAATTTTCCCCAATTTGATATATAGATTCAACATAATCCTGATCAAAATACCAAGCAGCCCTTTTTTTTGTAGCAAATGAAGATGAGTGTGAAATTTATATTTATATGGCATTGGATTGGAATGAGAAGTATTGGCATAGACTGGGCGCGGTGGTTCACACCTGTAATCCCAGCACTTTGGGGGCCCAAGGCGGGCAGATTGCTTGAGCCCAGGAGTTCCAGACCAGTCTGGGCAATAGGCTGGGAAACCCTGTCTTTACTAAAAATAAAAATAAAGAATTGGTGTAGATTCATGGTTTTCAACACACATAGTTAGGTATAGAAAATTCAAAGACCTAGGAAAAACAATCTTGAAAAAGAAGAACAGAGTTGGAGAGCTTATACCACCTGATTATAAATGTTATAGTAACCAAGTACCATGGGATATTGGTGTATTGATAGACTACAGATCAATGGAACAGAATAGAGAGTCCAGAAATGAATCTCCAATATATGGTAATTTATTTACTTGTTTATTTTTTAGAGATAGGGCCTTGCTCTCTCTCAGGCTGTAGTGCAGTGGCACAATTTTAGCTCACTGCAGCCTCTATCTCATGGGCTCAAGTGATCATCCCACCTCAGCCTCCTGAGTAGCTAGGACTACAAGTGCACACCACCACACCTGGCTAATTTTTAAATTTTTGTAGAGACAGAGTCTCACTATGTTGCTCAGGCTGGTCTTGAACTCCTGATCTCAAGCAATCCTTTCCCCTTGGCCTCCCAACATGCTGGGAATACAGGTGTGAGCCACCATGTTCAGCTGGTAATTGATTTTTGACAAAAGACCCAAGGTCATTCATCAGGAAATGAATATATTTTTCAATAAATGGTGTTGGAAAACTGGAAATCTGTAGGAAAAAATAACCTTGACCTCTGTCTCATAGCATACACAATTTTTTTTTAAATAGGGGAATACATTTCTGAATTTAGGGTAGGTAAGTGTTTCAGACAGGACACACAAAAAAGCGCACTAGCCATAAAATTAAAAACGTATACATTGGACTTTGTAAAAAGTAAAAATTCCTGCTCAATACCATTAAGAAAATAAAAGGCAGGCCACAGTGTGGTTGAAAACATTCTCAATGTATTTATTGAAAAAGGACTTGGATCCAGAATAGATGAACCCCTACAAACCAATAAACAAGAAAAACAACTTTATAAGTGGGCAAAAACCCAATCAGACTTTTGACAAAGGAAGATGTATAAATGTCTAGTAAGAACATGCCACGTGATGGGGATTTGGTGAGGGTAGGGGGAGGCAGCTGCAATGGGTTAGAACAGTATATCAGAGCCTGAGAAGGGTGAGTAAAGCATCCCCACAGTGGGAAGTCCTGGCATGGTCAGAGCCCAGGTAGGGGGAGAAGGCTAATCATGTAGGAGGAAGCCTGGCATGGAGGAATTCAGAGCTCCAGCAGAGAGAGAGAGAGAGGTGGTCATGTCCAGGGACAGTTCAGCATGGCATATTGGAATAGGAGCCCCAGGGTGAGACAAATATCCAGATAGGGGCAGCCCAGTGTTGGATATCACAGCCTGAGCTAGGAGAGCAGAGTCCATAGAGGAGGTAGCCCAACCTGGGGAGTTAGAGTCTCAGCCGGGTAAGAGAGGTGTTACTGTGAAGGTGGCCCAGCATGGGGAGTCAGAGCCTAAGTGGAGTCAGGAGGGCATCTACTGGAGGGAGGCTCAAAGAAGATTATAAGGTGAAGACTTCAAGAGGTGAGGTGAAGAGGGCACACTGGCAGAGGGATGACCTAGAATGGAGTGTCAGAGAGTGAACGTGATGAAGAGGTTACCACGCTGGGGAGGGGATGGCAATGAACATGGAAGATTGGATGCACTTAGCACATTGACCAAATAAGTGAATATAATAAGGACAGCACATGTCAGAGAAAGGGGCTATTGGATGCAGAAAGGGGGATTGGATTTAGAAGTATTGGCATAGGCTGGGCATGGTGGCTCATGCCTGTAATCCCAGCATTTTGGGAGGCTGAGGTGGGCGGATCGCTTGAGCTCAGGAATTCGAGACCAGCCTGGGCAACATGGCAAAACCCTGTCTCTACTAAAAATAAAAATAAAAGAAGAAAAAATATTGGTGTACACTCATGGTTTTCAATAAACATAGGTACAGAAATAAATACAGTTGTAAATGTATATGTTTGTGTGTCTGTATGTGTGTGTATCCATCCATATATTCTCCAGCTCTGTTCTGAGAGAGGCCCTGGAAGCAGTAACATGACAAGTACCTAAATTTTGGTTTCTAGATACAATTTTTCACTAAAAGAAACTAGGCTTCCTTGGAGAAATGGCTGATTCCAGGGATGGACAGAAAAAATATAGGGGACTCTGGATATTTTTGTTCCAGAGAGGAATAGGTTGTTCCAAGAATGATAAGAACATGTGTGTCAAAAGGACACAAAAGCCAGTTTGGAGAGCCAAATTTAGTACCATTTGAGTATTAAAATAAATGATAGATTATGACCCACCGAAGAATATAGGAAACCACAAGTTTATGCAGATATAAATTAATAAATGAACAAATTAAAAATCTGTCTGGGAAGCAACTTGTTAACTAATCTGAGAGTACCTCTGCAGAAGTATTACTTACAAGGGGAAAACAGTAATTTTTTAGCGGAGAAGACTTGCAAACACCACCTTATTCAGTGATCAGTGAACATCATCAGTAAAGGGGCAAATGAAAGTGATGTGCCTTCTATGATAACCTTGCCAAAGCTGCATAATCTGAATGTAATTATGAAGAAACATTAGATAAACCCAAATTTTGTGGACATGTCTAGAAGTGAAATTTTTAGATAAACCCAAATTTGGGGCTGTTCTACAATGCGATTGGCCTGTAAACTTCCAAAGTAGCAAGGTCATGAAAGTCAAGGCAACCTGAGAACAGTTCCAGCTTGGTGGAGACTAAAGAAATTTGACAACTAAATGCAGCATATAATTTTTGAATCATCCTTTTACTAGAAAGAATATTATTGGGATAATTGTTAAAGTTTGAGGCTGAGCACGGTGACTCATGCCTGTAATCCCAGCACTTTGGGAGGCTGAGGCAAGAGGATCACTTGAGCCCAGAAGTTTGAGGCCAGCCTCGGCAACATGCCGAGATCCTGTCTCTACAAATAAAATAAAATAAAATTTAAATTTTAGAAAAGCTTGAATAGGGTCTGAGAATTAGATGGTTGTATGCACCAATAATTTCCTAATTTGATGGTTGTAAGTGGTTAAGTAGGAGAATGTCTTTGTTAGTATAAAATGCACACTAAAGAATTAGGGGGAATGGAGCATCAGGTTGGCAATTTATTCTAAAATGTTCAGAAAAAAAAGTTCTTTGTTTTGTTCTTGCAACTTTCTCTAAATATGTGATTATGCCAAAATTTTGTTAACTATTATCATCACACACACACACACACACACACAAAATAATACCAAGTGTTTGTGAGGAAAGGGAGCACCTGTCCCACTTTGGAAAATTGTGTGTCTGTTTCTCATAAAGTTAAAGTTACACCTAACTTAGGTGTAACAAACTTTTGCTTCTAGACACATCCACAAAAGGACCTGTGTGTTCTTAGCAGTTTTATTCAACATACCCCCAAACTAGAAAGAACCCAAATGTCCATTAATAAGCAAATGGATAAATTGTGGTTTGTCAATACAATGCGAATACTATTCAGCAATAAATAGGAATGAGCTGCTAACACACAGAACAACATGGATGAATCTCAAAAGTGTTATGTTGCATGAAAGAAGTCAGACACAGGTGAGTTTATACTTATGATTCCATTGATATGAAATTCAAGGACAGTCAAAGCTAAACTACAGTGATTGAAATTAGAATAGAATAGTTGTTGCTTTGGGGGAATGGAGATTGACTGAAAAGCATTGTGGGAAAATTTCTGGGTGCAGAAATATTTTATATCTTTTTTTTTTTTTTTTTTTTTTTTTTTTGACAGAGTCTTTCTCTGTTGCCCTGGCTGGAGTGAAGTGGCGTGATCTAAGCTCACTGCAACCTATGCCTCCCAGGTTCAAGCGATTCTCCTGCCTCAGCCTCCTCAGTAGCTGGGATTACAGGCTCCCGCCACCACACCTAGCTAATTTTCATGTTTTTAGTAGAGATGGGGTTTCACCATGTTGACCAGGCTGGTCTCAAACTCCTGACCTCAAGTGAGCCACCCACCTCGGCCTCCCAAAGTGCTGGGATTACAGGCGTGAACCACCGTGCCTGGCCATGTTTTATATCTTGATTGGGTGGTGGTATATATTTGACAGAACTAATCAAATTGTACATTTAAAATCTATGCATATTGATTTAAACTATATCTCAATTTAAAAAGCTAACTATATCTCAATTTAAAAAGCTAAAAACTTTAAAACGTACTAAATCCTCAGCAGTGGTTATCTCTAGGGAACAGGATTCCCACATTATGTATTTCCGAGGTTTTGAACTATTTCAACCAGTATGTCTTAGTTATTAAAAAGAGCCACACTGAGCATCTAAAAATATAATTACATGAAGATTGTAGGATTTGTCCAAATTGCACTCCAGCAACTAGTTATTTTGGGGAAAACTTAAGTTAGATCTTCTTTTAATATGTACAAAAACTGCTTAGATAAGTCAAAGAGGTAATGTATAAAATCAAGCCATAAATTTTAAATTGTCAAATAATAGAAAACAGGGGTTAACATTTATCTGCTTTCTGAGTTGCAAAGAAACTTTCAACGGTTAAAAGTAATGTTAGGAACTCTAAACAAGTAAATTTTTGCTGCATGAGAATACCCCAATACATAATGAAATGGAAGCAATTAAATGCAACAGGAAGTTGGGGGAATCTACAAAAACATAAGGACATTCAACAGATTTGTAACTAAAGGATGTAAATTCTAGAAAGGAAAAAAGGATGGAAAGAAGGGAGGGAGGAAGGTAGGAAAGAAGGAATGGCAGGAGGGAAAGAAAAAAGACAAGAAGAAAAAGGGAAAGGAGTTAAGGAAGAACAGAGGAGGGAGAACACAGAGGGCTAATCAGCAGGTGAATAAAAAGTAAACCTGAATTTTTACACCCAAATTAAATCTATCAAAGTAGCAAAATTATTGTTAAATGATAGCATTCGATGGCAGCTGTGGCGTGGCCAGATGAATGTATGTTCAATACATGGAGGGGTGTAATTGTTAGATTTCTGAAAGCCAATCTAGGGATGTGTAGTGATAATCTTTAATATGATTATATATTTTGAACCAGAAATAACCACATTTTGGAATCCATCTAAAAGAAATAATAAAAACACTGTTTTCAGGATTATTCATAAATCAAAACAAGAAAAATAGTCTAAATGCCAACATTAAGGGACTAATTCTTAAATTATGAGACATCCGTTTGATGGATTATTATTCTACCATTAAATGGTGTTTACAAGGGGTTTTTAATACCACGTTTTTCTTTTTTTAATGCTTTTGTGTGTGTGTGTGTGTGTGTGCTCACGATAACTTAAGGATAGCAAGGCTGAACTCGTTCAGTTCGGAAATAGAAACTTCCCGGCACAGTTGGCCTCTAAGACACGCTTCAGTTTTGTTCTCCTTCATTGTATTTAAAAACTGCCTCCACACCCCCTCTACCCCCCACACACATACACACACACACGTGTGTGTGTTTCAGGGGCTGCTCAGGAGGACAGGCGGCTCTGCGCTGCGGCTGTGGTGGGCTCCGTGCACACCGCGCTAGGCTCACAGGGCGGCTGGCAGGTCCAGAGAGCGGCTTGGGAGCAGCTGCTGCGACGGTGGCAGCGGAGATGAAGGTGTCAGCCTGACGCGGGCGGCTCCTGAGAGCTCGCTGGGGCGCCTCAGCGACTCTCACATCTGTTCAGCATCTGGCTGTCACCCCCTCAAGAGAATAACAGATCCCCTTCCCTTCTCCCTTCCAAATGTCCCTCAAGTTCCTCCCAAGGCAAACTCCAGCTGGAAGGGGGCATACTGGGAAGTGTAGTTCCCGTTGCTCTGCATTGCGGAGGAGGGGCGGGAAGGATGCTGAGCGCTGCCTGTCTATCCCAAACAACACGCCAGGTCAAGCTGGAAATCATCCCACCCTACCTGTCAGTCAGCCAGGGAGTCAGAAGGCCACAGGTTGAGTAGGAAAAGGATCTGGATTATAGATAGCAGAGCTTGGACTATACATAGTTTATAAGTAAAATAGTTTTTTTTAAATGTGTATGTCATTCCCAGTATATTTTATTATACGTTTGCAAAACAATACAAGACAGAAGCTGTATTATTTAAAGCAAGTTATACAAATCTTTTAGAAGTTTAGAAAAGAACAGCATTCGAAAGTTTTCACTTGAAACCCTCATATATTGGAGGGAACGTAAAATATGCAGCCACTGTGGAAAACGACTTGGCAGTTCCTCAAAAAGTTAAACCTAGAGTTATCATTATAACCCAGCGATTCTATTCCTAGGTATATCCATTTTCATGTTTACAAAAAGATTGTAAACGTGTTCACACAAAAATCTGTACACAAATGTTCACAGCAGCGTTATGCATAATAGTTCAAACATGGGAACTAACCCGCATATCCACCAACTAATGAATTAACAAACAAAATGTGGTATATCTAGACAATTAAATACTATTTGGCCATGGAAAAATATGAAGTACTGATACATGCAATGACATAGATGACCCTTGAAAGCATTATGCTAAGAGAAAGACACAGAGCCACCTATTTTATTTCATTTATATGAAATGTCAAGAATAGGCAAATCTGCAGAGACAGAAAGATTTGTGGTTGCCTAGGGCTCGGGGTGGGAGGTAACAGGGAGTGGTTGCTAATGGGCTTGGGTTTCTTGTGGGGGCGGGGGGATAAAAATGTTCTCAAATTAGATAATGATGATGGTTATACAACTCTGTGAACTGAACAACATTTTAAAAATTGTGGTAAAATATACATAATTAAAACTTAACATTAACCATTAAAATATTAACCATTTCAAGTGTACAGTTCAGTGGTGTTAAGTACATTCACATTGTTATGCAAACATCATAACCAGCCACCTGCAGAAGCTTTTCATCTTCCCAAACTGAAACTTTGTGCCCATTAAACAATAACTCCCTATCTCCCTCCACCTGCATTCCCTGGCAACCACCATTCTACTTTCTGTATGAATTTATTATTCTAGGCACCTCATATGAGTGGATTCATACAGTATTTACCCTTTCGTGACTTGCTTATTTCACTTAGCATAATGTCTACAAGGTTCATTCATGTTGTGGCATGTGTTAGAATTTCCTTCCTTTTTAAGGCTGAATAATATTCCATTATACACTTATGCCACACTTCGTTTAGCCATTCATCCATCATGGATACTTGGGTTGCTTTCACCCTTTTTTTTTTTCTTTTTGAGATGGAGTCTCGCTCTGTCGCCTAGGCTGGAGTGCAGTGGCGTGATCTCGGCTCTCTGAAAGCTCCGCCTCCCTGGTTCATGCCATTCTCCCGCCTGTCTCCCGAGTAGCTGGGACTACAGGCGCCCACCACCATGCCCGGCTAATTTTTTGTATTTTTAGTAGAGACGGGGTTTCACCGTGTTAGCCAGGATGGTCTTGATCTCCTGGGCTTTCACCTTTTGACTATTGTGAATAATGCTGCTATGAACATCGATGTACAAATATCTGTTCAAGTCTTTGCTTTCAGTTCTTTTGGATATGTACCCAGAAGTGGCATTGCTGGATCATATGGTGATTTTATTTTTAATGTTTTAGGGAACTGCCACACTGTTTTCCATAGCGTGTATACCATTTTACTTTCCCACCAACGGTGCACAAGGGTTCCAATTTCTCCACATCCTCATCAACACTAATTTTCTAGTGCTGTTGTTTATAATAGCCATCCTAATGAGTATAAAATGATATCTCATTGCAGTTTTGATTTGCATTTTGAATTGTACATGTTAGGATGAATTTTATATGTGAATTATATCACAATGAAAAAATGTTCATTGAGAGACCCAAGTAGCACCAAGCACACCTTGTGCCCAGATCTTGGCTTCTAAATAGCTTTCTTCACTAAAGTGGGCCCAATATGGGGCAGAGGAAATACGAGGTGAGCCTGGGATATTTCACTGTACAAGAAAGCAAGGAAGTGCTCAAAGAATGGCAAGCATGTCTAAATGACACTGGTCAAATTTGGGAAAATTTGAGCATCAAAATGAATAATGACCATAATTATTTGTAAATACCGCAAGTAACAATTCATGAGGCCGGGCGCGGTGGCTCACGCCTGTAATCCCAGCACTTTGGGAGGCCGAGGCGGGCGGATCACGAGGTCAGGAGATCGAGACCATCTTGGCTAACACGGTGAAACCCCGTCTCTACTAAAAATACAAAAAATTAGCCGGGCGCAGTGGCTGGCGCCTGTAGTCCCAGCTACTCGGGAGGCTGAGGCAGGAGAATGGCATGAACCCGGGAGGTGGAGCTTGCAGTGAGCCAAGACAGCGCCACTGCACTCCGGCCTGGGCGAAAGAGCAAGACTCCGTCTCAAAAAACAAAAAAACAAAAAACGAAACAAAACAAAAAACAATTCATGAATTCATGGTAATAGAGAGAAAAAGGCAATTCTTTATGGAAAAGTGCTAGTAGCTAATAGATGTAAAAGGAATGATAGAATTTTAAAGTCACCATTTTACAACTTCTAATGAAATAATTTTGGTTCCAGCTTGGTTTGGATGGCAATCCCATCCCAATTGCTGGGATTGGCAATGGATGCTACAGCCATTAGGTGAACAATCACTAGGGAACCAAATATTCACATGATTATTTGAATCATGCAGATTATTCGTTAACTGCAAATGGAAACATACATTTGCAATGAAGAAATCTGGCAATTACCACCTTAAGCAAGTAATCAAACTCAACATCATGAATCATAGAAAAACTTGATATGTATGCTTCCTAACATGATGTAATATTAAGCATACAACATCACCTACAAAGCATTTTTACTAAAATGTGTGGCCTGAGTGTAAGCAAGCTCCTCTAGACTGGGTCTCTACCTTTCAGGAATTCAGGGAATAGTGGGACAATTTAAGGAATACCATGCAGAATATTTAACAAGGCAATTGACCTGAAATCTTCAAAAAGCCAATATCATGAAAAGAAGCAGTAGCAGTAGCAAGGGGACTGCTGTAGATGAAAAACACTTGAGGGACCCTAATTAAACAATTGCAACAACAAAACACACCTGTTCAGTGAGGGCCTACTGCTAGCTGTACTCAGATTTTATAAATGAATGCAAAAATGATGCAGGCATATTAATTTATCATGTATTAGCGATAATCTAAAATATTTATTAAAACATTTTAATAAATGGAAATTTTTATTGCAATTTTCTTTCATATTCCCCCCCATGGGAAAAGAAACCATAATCATATAAATGGCTATCCTTGAAAGCAGATAATATAACATGTGCTCCAAGATATTTGTATGATTTATCACTAAATCACAGATTCAGCCTGGAAGAAAATAGAAATGTATGGAACAATTTTTTATTTAATTGGGCATGAGAAACCTTTCTACCTGTTAATGTCATTAATTGCAACATGGGCATCTCCATAACATAATATTTCTAGACATAATGTGCTTTTTTTTTTTTTTTGAGACATAGTCTCAGTCACCCAGACTGGAGTGCAGTGGCGCAATCTCAGCTCACTGCAACCTCTGCTTCCTGGGTTCAAGCAATTCTCCTGCCTCAGCCTCCCGAGTAGCTGGGATTACAGGCATGCATCACCACAACCGGCTAATTTTTGTATTTTTAGTAGAGATGGGGTTTCGCCATGTTGGCCAGGCTGGTCTCGAACTCCTGACCTCAAGTGATCCACTTGCCTCGGCCTCCCAAAGTGCTGGGATTACAGGTGTGAGCTACCACGCCCAGCTCATAATGTGCTTTTAAAATATCACTGTCCAACAGAAATATAATGTGAGCCACAAATGTCAGCCCATATATAATTTTACGTTTTCTAGTAGTCACATTAAAACAAGTAAAAAGAAAATAGGTAAAATTAATTTTAATATTTATATTTTACTCAATATATCCAAAATACTATCATTTCAATAACTAATCAGTATAAAATGATTAAAGAGATATTTTATATTCTTTTATTGTACTAAGTCTTTGAAATCCAGTGTACATATTACGCTTTCAGCAAATCTCAATTGGGACTGGCCACATTTCAAGTACTCAGTAGTGGCTTACATGTGGGACAGTTCCAGTCTGAAATAAAAATACTGGGCCTAATAGAAGTGGCTTTAGGTGTTGCAGGTGAGCAGTATTAAGTACAACATTTTCAAAGGTGAACTTTCCAAATACGTACTTTTGATTTGCATTTGTTCTGGAATATTTTCAAGAATGGAAAAATAAGCTGAAAAATTCTATTTACCTAGCAAGCAACTAATATTTTTGCATTTAGGATAAGAGAGTGGAGATAACAGTGAAAAGAAAAGAGAACCTTCAAGCTTTGTATGTATATGTCAGAATCATGAAACACTGAATTACCTTATAATACAGTTTGCCACTAGGGTCTGAATGCTAGGGACATAAAAGTTCCAAATCCTGTCTATCCTTCCTTCAAACCAGACTTTGCATTTTCCCGTTAGGTTCCCACTGCCCAGACCTTCTTAACCTAAACTCTTTGCCAGTTTTGAATGTAGGCTTCCAAATAGACATGATCTGTGTGGACGCATGGGAGGAGAGGGGAGTGAAGAGTCTGGACCCCCACAAACCAGTCTTGGCTCTGCCAATAACTGAGGAGGATATCCAGGGAAATGCCTTTCACCCCCTGGGCCCGGTTTCCTTATCTATGAGACAAAGAGATCCAACCAGGATAATCCTACAGATTCTTCTAGATCTTTATTATTTCATTTTCATGAACACTTTTAATATACGTATGTTACATATAGTCATTCTCACCCAACCACCTGGGTTGGTAAAGAAGGCTTCTCTCTGTTGTCTCCGCTCCTGAAGTTGCCCCAGCTCTGCCTCACAGATACCACCAGATTTGTCCTTCTTTTCCATGCCCCTGCCTCGAAGACCAGGTGTAGCCCCAGCCACCTCATTGTGTCCCAGCCATCCTGAATGGAATGTTTCTATTATCTGGACTAACCTCATCTTTCCACCTTGAATGCCATCTACCTCCCCGCAGCAACCCAGGCTCATGCAATTTCCCTCAGCTAAGACATTCTCCCCAAACTCCACCTGGCTACTTAAGTCCTCTTTCCCTGCCTAGTGTACATTTCATTGCCTTCAAGGCGCCTCTGCTGTCCTGACTGTTGGCAGGCTGCTCTCATCTTCCTCTGCCCATGTTGGGGTCACTTGTGGTTCACTGCCATTCACGTCTCCTGATTGTTCCCATGTGTATCTTATCTCGCTTGCGAGCCTGCAGGGACAGCTTACTGATTCCTACAGCTTCGTGCCTCTGTACTCTCCTCAGCCTCACACTGGTGCTGAGCTCACAATAGGCACTCAGCAGATACTTACAGACCTTTCCAAGGCTTCCCCAGAGTTTAGGGAGGAGATGTCTAGAATGCCAAAAGACAAACATAATACTTGCACTTGAAAAAGTGTGTATGGGGCCCACTGCTACTTTCCCTGGAGAAAATATCAGGTTGTGGAAGACATTGGCCATTTGTGGTAGATTAATTGCAAAAATATTCTAGAGTCTTCACCCTGTCCTATAGCCATATCTGTTGCAATGTGGCTTTGCAGGTCCTCCTATTGGGAGGTAGAGTCCACTTCCCCAGCCTCGAATCTGGGCTGGCCACGTGACGTGCTTTGGCCATTACAATGAGACAGAAGAGAAAAAGTGCCAGTTATGAATGTAGGCTTCCAAATAAACATGATCCGTGTGGACACATGGGAGGAGAGGGGAGTGAAGAGTCTGGACCCCCACAAACCAGTCTTGACTCTGCCAATAACCGAGGAGGATACCCAGGGAAATGCCTTTCGCCCCCTGGGCCTGGTTTCCTTATCTATGAGACAAAGAGATCCAACCAGGATAATCCTACAGATTCTTCTAGATCTTTATTATTTCATGTTCATGAACACTTTTAATATATGTATGTTACATACAGCCATTCTCACCCAACTACACTAATGAATGAAATTAATTGCCAGCTATTGTGGAAAAATATTCTCTATGTGGAAAGTATTCTGTATGTAAAAGTGACACTCCAGCTGTTGTGTTCACATAGTTTTAGTAATCACTAACCACATCTTAAACCATCTTTGAAAATAGTCACTAAAAGAGGAAATACTATTTGCCAGGTGCTTTCATGCACCATTGTCTCATTTAATTCTCGCAACTCTGTAAGTTGGATTTTTCTTTTTTTTGAGACAGAGTCTCACTCTGTCGCCCAGGCTGGAGTGCAGTGGTGTGATCTCAGCTCACAGCAGCCTCCGCCTCCTGGGCTCAAGCCATCCTCCCACCTTAGCCTCCCAAGTAAGTAGCTGGGACTACAGGCATGCACCACACTCCTGGCTAATTTTTATATATTTAGTAGAGATGGGGTTTCGCTATATTTCCCAGGCTGGTCTCCAACTCCTGGGCTCAAGCAATCCACCCACCTTGACCTCCCAAAGTGCTGGGATTACAGGTATAAGCCACCATGCCCTGCCTGTAAGTTGGATATTATTAATATTATAATTTATCTTAACTTTTGGGGAAACAAACTCACATACATTAAACAACCTCTGTGAGGTCACACAATTAGTGAATGGTAGGTGGGGCTGGGATGTAGACCCTGGTCCTACCCAGAATGCATACCCTCCCCACTGGGCCACAGGGCCCTGCAACAGTTGGGATATCTCACAGTGACACATGTCTGTTAAATTAGTTACCTACATGCATTCTAGTGTGAAGACAACCCAGTGATACACCTTTAAAGCTAGAAATTTTTTTATACCTTAATTATTTTCCTCCAAACTTTAGGCCTAGGGGCAAGTCCATAATCAGGGTTTTCTTCTAACTCTTGTTTCTTTGGAACAATTCTCCCAGGTACGGTCTGTCATGGTCAGGGATGCACATTTCAGAGAATCACATGTGAATGTTGTATCCAAATGAGATGATATCTGACTTCATAAGGTACACTGATGAGTGGAAGAGAAAGATGTTCTTATAACTTTAAACTTTATTGGACATCAGTGCTGATAGTGTAGTGTAAATTAATACTCTAATAATTCTATGATTATCTTAGAGTAAATAATAAAATAAAAATGTTGTACCTGTTTTGTATTTTAAAGAAGGTCACATTCATTACATGTAAAAATTTTAAATACGCTCCAATTTTTGTAACCTTTGCTTAAAGTTTCTTTGTTTTATAATATAGACTTGATAAAAGGAAGAAATGGGCTTCTACTAAGAGAAACAGTTTCTGTTCATATCCGAGTCATTCAAGGTACAGATAACCCTATAAAGATGGCTGGTTTCACGTTAGCCCCTTTTAGAGAGGAACAAAATATACCTAATTTCTTCTAGCACCAAAATAGACAATTATTCTAGAAGGATGGTTGTCTACATACACTCTAATCCTACTCGGGAAACCAGGCAGTGAACCTATTGACTTCCCAACTCAAAGAAACTTTCAGCAAAAAACACAAAAACAAAACTCAAATGTAGATTTCTGCTTCTAGGTGTGACAGAGTAGTTGGTACCATATTTTCTCTCCTACTGAGAACCACTATGAAAACTAGATTTAAAAAGCTATTTTATGAAAGCTGTTTGAAAGCACTAGAGAAGAAGCGGGATAGCTAGGACTTGAAGGACCAATATCCTGAAGCAAAGAGAAGTGAATTGAGTTGTTTTCTAAATGCATTCTCAGTAGCTTTTCCCCTTGGGGTGTTTGCAAATTCACAGTTCTGGCCGTGGAAGCTGAATAGAAAGCAGCAGCCCAGAACCTTCAGCAAGCTTACTGGGCCGGGGAGACAAAAATTGCAGTTCAGTGCTACCTAGACAGCTAGGATTTGAGGGGTCAAGATCCCAGAATAAAGGAAACTACAAAGAAGTGAGCCTGAAATTCTATTT
The DNA here is from genome assembly GCF_028858775.2 of Pan troglodytes. Taxonomy (NCBI): domain Eukaryota; kingdom Metazoa; phylum Chordata; class Mammalia; order Primates; family Hominidae; genus Pan; species Pan troglodytes. The sequence goes on from NC_072414.2 coordinate 60,853,198, forward strand.
ATAATCTCCTTTTAAGGCATTTGCTGACACCAAAGTTGAGCTTATAAGATTCCAAAATAAAATAAAATAAAATAAAATAAACATGAAGAGAAAGGTGCAAAGGGGCTAAAAAGCTAAGCAGCGATTTTGGCAGTTTCATATTTATGAGGAGACAAATATTGAAGTTCAGAATTCATCATGGATGAAAGACCCTCGTAAAACCCAGGCTCTTCACTTGAGCCCCCTGAACAGGTGATGCCTTAGGCAAACTGGATGTAGAGCAGCATCGGCGGAACAAGATGATCTGCTTTAATCTCTCTGTCTGATAGTGTGAGGAGGGTGTCCATGCGGGGGCGGTTTGGGGTGTCAGAGCTGGAACAACATGAAGACAGCTGCCCAGCACAGGGTGGGAAGGTGTCCATGCAGCAAGGGGAGGGTGAGAACCAGACCAGAGCCAGGTGAGAAGCACATTCACAAGGGGGAGCCCATCTGGGCGTGGGGATCCCAAGCAGGGTGAAGAGGATACCCAGGGTGAGGGGCAAGAGCTGTCACGGGTGTCAGAGCCTGAGCCAGGTGAGGACCGGCATTCACATGGGAGCTGGGGAGGCCTTGGGTGGGGTTTCAGAGCCTCAGCAGGGGAAAGGAGGGCCTCCATGTCGAAGGCCAGCCCAGCATTGGGTGTTGGAGCCCGAGCAGAGTGAGGAGGGTGTTCATACAGGAGGCTGGTCTGAGGGGAGGAGTTGAACCTGGACATGAGTTTTGCATGAGGGAGGAGTGGGTGGCAGTGATGTCAAACTGGTTCCATACTGAATAGCTAGACATATTAAGGATGATTGGAGCCAGGTTTCTCACTGTCAGAGAAGAGAGCACAAACCTGGAAAGGGATTAAACTAGAATGAGCCCTGAGATGCTGGACTGGAACTCAAGGTATTGGTGTAAGCTAATAGTTCTCAGTTTACATAGATAGAGATAGAAATAAATATAGATAGAAATATATGTATGTGTGTATGCATGTATATACACACCATATACACATATATGCATACATACATATTTTGTGTGTACACACATAATACATATGCATATAATTGTATTATATAGACACTTGCCCTGTCTACTGAAAGGGCCTGGGAGAAGGAGCCCCCCAACAGTGAAGAGTCCAAGGGAAGCCTGGGACACACTATTGTGCCTGAAAGCCAGAAAGTGCTAAAGAATGATGAGGATATGTGAAAAGGACAGAGAAACCAGCTTGAAAGGACTCGTACTAGCCAAATCAGGGACAATTTAAGCATCAAAATACATAGTGAATAGTAATAGATTATGACCATTGAATTAAATAGGATGGATGAGTATGGACCATGAGTCCATACTGATATAAATAGGTAAACAAATAGAAAGTTTCATGAGGAGCAAGACATTTACGTACTCTAAAATGATTTCCCCATAAATATTTATTAATTGTGAGGGACAATAGAGTGGCTTTAGCTACATATTGCGTGATTCTACTTACATTCTTTAGCTATACACTGTATGATTCCATTTATATGACCTTATCCTCTAAAGCACAAAGACATTATGGAAAAGGCAAAACTGTAGGGATGGAGAACAGATCAGTGGTTGTTTGGTGTAAGGGGTTGGGGGAGGGCTTTACTACAAAGGAGCAGCATGAAAAACATTTTCTAGAGTGATGGAACTGTTCTATATCTTGACTACAATGGTGGTTACATTGTTATATATATTTGTCAAAACTCATAGAACTATGTGCCGAGTGATTTTTGCTGTGTGTAACTTTTTTTTAAACCAAAAGGAGCAACCTTATAGTGGAAAAGCCTGGGAGACAACACTTTAATCAAACAATCAAAGTGAACATTGTCAGCGATGAGACAAATTGAAACCTGAAAACTAAGAGGATGTAGCAAGAAAAACCAGCACCCACTTTTGTGATATTCCTGACAAAAATGCATAACCTGAATCTATGAGGAATCACCAGAGAAACCCAGATGAATTGGGATTCTACAAAATACCTGCCCTGTAATCTTTAAAAGTGTCAAAGCCATGAAAGTTAAAAAAAAAAAGGCTTTGTAATTTTTGTATACATATCCTGTACATATTTTGTTAGACTTACATCTATATATTTCTTTTTTTGAGTGATCGAAAATGCTATTGTGTTTTAAATTTTGTTTTTCACATGTTTGTTGCTAGTATATATGAGTGATTTTTGTGTGTTGGCCCAAAGCTTTCCTAATTCATTTATTAATTCTAAGACGTTAGCTTTTTTTTTTTTTTTTGAGACTCCTTGGTATTTTCCATATAGACAATCATATAATTTGCTAATAGAGACAGTTTTATTTCTACCTTTCCAATCTGTATGCTTTTTATCTCGTTTTCTTACCTTATTGGTCTGGCTAGGATTACCAGTGTTGTTGAATAACAGTGATGAGAGGGGACATCTTTGTTTGATTCTGATCTTAAGATAAAAGCATTCAGTCTTTCACCATTTAATACAATGGTATCTGTAGGTTTTTTGTAGGTCCTCTTTATTAAGTTGAGAAAATTCCCCTTTGTTGTTAGTTTGGTAAGAGTTTTGGGGTTTTGTTGTTGTTGTTTAGTTGGTTTTTATCATGAATGGGTGTTGAGTTTTGTCAAATGCTTTTTTTCAATATGTCAAGGCTGATGACTGTGTGACTTTTCTTCTTTGTCTTCTTAATATGGTGGATTATACAAATTGATTTTTGAATATTAAATCAGCCTTACATCCTTGGAATAAAACACTCCTGGTTGTGTTTATTATTTGTTTATATATTGCTAGATTCAATTTGCCAACATTTTGTTGAAGATTTTCCTTCTATGTTCATAAGACATATTGGTCTGTTTTACTTTTTCTGTGCTTTCTTTGACTGATTTTGGTATTAAGATTATAATGGCCTCATAAAAATGAGTTGGGAAGCGTTTCTTCTTCTATTTTCTAAAAAAGATTGTATAGGATTGGCGTTAATTCTTTTTTAAACATTTAGTAGGTTCAGCATAAAATGATTTAGCATCATTTCTCTCTTGCTGGTCATCCATTCTCATCCACTGAAACCATCTGGGCCTGGAGATTTATTGTTCAGACTTAAAAAAATATGAATTCAATCTCTTTAATGGTTATAGGCATCTTTAAATTACCTGTTTCATATTGGATTAATTTTAGTAGTGGTCTTTTTAAATGAATTTAATTAATGGCTTCACTAACAATTTACCTAAATTATTGAATCTATGCGTGTAGAATTGTTCATAATATTCCTTTATTATCCTTTCAGTGTCTACAGAATCTGTAGTTTTATTCCTGATATTAGTAATTTATGTCTTTGCTCATTTTTTCTTTGTCAGTCTACTAAATGTTTGTCAATCTATTGATCTTTTCAAAGAACTGACTTTTGTTTCGCTGATTTTCTCTGATGTTTTTCTGCTCGTCTTTATTCTCTCATTCCTTCTGCTCATGTTGCATTTATTTTTCTCTTCCTTTTCTAGTTTCTTAAGAGCTTAGATTATTGATTTGAAAGCATTTCTTTTTCTATTATAAGCATTTAGTTCTATACATTTGCCTCTTAGCACTGCTTAAGCTGCATCCCACACATTTTAATATGCTTTATTTTTATGTTCAATGCATTTAAAAAATTGCCCTTAAGACTTTCTCCTTGACCTATGTATTATTTTAAAGTGTGTTATTTAATGTCAGGTGTTTGGAAAATTTTCTCTTATCTTTCTATTTTTGATTAGTTTGATTCCACTGTGGTTAACAACACACTCTGTATGATTTCACTTTTTAAAAAAATTGTTGAGGTTTGTTTTTTTGTTTGTTTGTTTTTTGAGACGGAGTTTCACTCGTCCCCCAGGCTGGAGTGCAATGGTGCAATCTCGGCTCACTGCAGCCTCTGCCTCCTGGGTTCAAACTGTTCTCCTGCCTCAGCCTCCCGAGTAATCGGGATTACAGGCATGCCACCATGCCTGGGTAATTTTTGTATTTTTAGTAGAGACAGAGTTTCCCCATGTTGGCCAGGCTGGTCTTGAACTCCTGACCTTAAGTGATCCACCTGCCTCAGCCTCCCAAACTGCTGGAATTACAGGCATGAGCCACCACACCCAACCGTGAGGTTTGTTTTATGACCCAGAGTGTAGCATGTCTTAGTGAATGTTCCATGAGCTTGTTAGAATGTGTATTTGGCTGTTGTGACTGGAATGTTGTATAAACATTAATTAGACCCTGTTGATTGATGTTGTTTAGTTCTGGATTCTTGCTGTTTCTGTTCATAGTTCTCTCAATTGTTAAGAATGGGGTATTGATGTCTTTTAGTATAATTGTAGTTTATCTCTCCTTTTAGTTTGGCCAATTTTTGCTTTGTGTATTTTGAAGTTCCATTTTCTTGGGCATAAATATTTAGGATTGCTATGTCTTCTTGGTGGATAGACTCCTTTATCACTGGGTAATGCCCTCTTTTCTTCCGGTAAAATTCTTTATTCTTAAATCTACTTGATTTGATGTTAACATTGCCACTCCTGCTTTGATTGATATTTATATGGTATATCTTTTTCATGCATTTACTTTTAATTTACCTATATCATTACTTTTATAAATAGCATACAGTTGAGTCATGCTTTTAAAAAATCCATTCTGCCAATTTTTAATTTTAATTGGTGTATTTAGATCATTTACACTTAATGAAACTATTGATATATTAGGGCTCAAGACTACCATTTTATTTTTTTGTTTGCTTTCTGTTTATTCCTTCTGTTTTTCTGTTTCTCTTTTTTGCTTTTCCTGTCTTCTTGTATGTTGCTTGAAAATTTTTGGTCTATTTGATTTATCTATAGTGTTTTTGAAGGTATCTGTTTCATAGGTTTTTCAGTGGTTACTCTAGGTATTGTATTATTCACTTATAACTTAACACTGTTCACTGGTATCAACATTTTACTACTTTGAGTAAAGTGTAAAAACCTATAGGTTCCTTTACCTCCTCCTTATAATTCTCTTAAATATTTACTCACATACTTTGAGAACCATATCACACAGTATTATAATTTTTGCTTTGACCATCAAATATAATTTAGAAAACCCAACAGGATAGTTTATATTTACATATTCTATTCTTTTTCTCATCCTGTCTTCATTCCTTATGTTTCATGTTTCCTTCTTTTGCCATTTCCTCTTTGCTTGAAGACTTTTCTTTAGATATTCTTTTAGTGTAGGTCTGCCAGTATCAAATTCTGTTACCTTTCCTTTATCTGAGAATGTCTTGACTTCCCCTTCCTTATTGAAGGATATTTTTGATGGGTATAAAATTCTGAGTTGACAGTTTTTTTTTTTTTTTTTTTTTTTTTTTTGAGACTGAGTCTCTCTCTGTTGCCCAGGCTGGAGTGCAGTGGCGTGATCTCAGCTCACTACAACTTCCACCTCCTGGGTTCAAGTGATTCTCCTGCCTCAGCCTCCTGAGTAGCTGGGATTACCGGCATCCGCCACCACGCCCGAGTAATGTTTGTATTTTTAGTAGAGACAGGGTTTCACCATGCTGGCCAGGATGGTCTTGATCTCCTGACTTTGTGATCTGCCTGCCTCAGCCTCCCAAAGTGCTGGGATTACAGGCATGAGCTACCACGCCCAGCCCTCTCTCACTGCTTTTGAGATTTTTCTTTGTCTTTAGTTTTCAGAAGTTTGAGCATGATGTGTCTTGGTGTGAATTTCTCTGGGCTTATTCTATTTGGGATCTTGCTTGACTTCCTGAATCTGTAGGTTTATATATTTTGCCAAATTTGAGAACTTTGCAGCCATGGTGTTTAAAATATTTTTTCTGCTCCATCTTTCTTTTTCCTCTCCTTTTGGTTCTTAATAAGGTGACATTTAATATTTTATTTTCCTGCTATAGGTCCCTGAGTCTCTGTTCATTAAACCTGTTGATTGGGTTTAATCATTTTTGTCCTTCTAGCTTTAGGTTCACTGAGTCTTTTCTTCTGTCATCTCCATTTTATTAAGCCATCCACTGAGTTTTAAGAAATTCAAGTTGTTGCATTTTTTAATTCTAAAATTTTCATTTAGTCCTTTTTTATATCTCATATTTCTTTGAATTTTTGTTAAACAACTTAAAATATTTCATCCCAGAATAGTTCAATATATATCTGTATCAATCAGCTTTTACTAAGTTACACTGCTATAAAAAAATAACCTCTAGACCTCAGCAGCTTTCGGGAAAAAAAGATTTACTTTCCTTCACATTACATGTAAGCTGCTGGTCATACTCCAGCCTTTGGATGGGCTATGGGTCTGCTCTACTTGTCTTTTCATCCTGGGACACAGGCTGAAGGAGCAACCTCTATCTGGGTCATACCATTCTCATGGAAGAAGGAAAAGAATAAGAGAGCAGACAGAAACTTGCAGTCCCACTTCCAGTTTCTGCCAGAACCAGCAAACTGTCACCTTTGCTTACATTTTACCCATCAAAGACCAGCATGATGTCAACGGAGTAAAGAAATAGACTCCTTCTATAAGAAAGCTACAAATCACGGGGCAAGAGAAGTGGGGATGGAAGGATATATAATCCTCACCCAGGGAAGAGGGATTACATAATTGAGAATAATAATAGATTCCTACAGCATTTGCAAATAGTAAGTACATTTTCCTATGTAATCACAACACATTGTCACCTCTAACAAAATTAACAATAATTATTTTTCTTTTCTTTGTTTTTCTTTTTCTTTTTTCTTTTTTTTTTTTGAGACTAGTTCTTGCGTTGTCACCCAGGCTGCAGTATAGTGGCATGATCATAGCTCACTGCAGCCTCAAACTCCTGGGCTCAAGCAATCCACCAACCTCAGCCTCCTGGGTAGCTGGGACTACAGGTGCATGCCACCATGCCTGGCTAATTTCTTTATTTTTACTAGAGATGGGGACTCACTATTTTGCCCAGGCTTGTCTCAAACTCTTGGGCTTAAGTGGTCTTCCCATTTCAGCTCCCAAAGTGTTGGGATTACATGCATGAGCCACCACAACAGGCCAATAACAATTCTTTAATATCATCTAATACCTAGTCTGTATCCAAATTTTCCAATTATCTCCAAAATATACTTAAAATTTACTTTATTGAAACCAGGATATAACCAAGGACCAATGTAACATGGTTACATGTTTTAAAGGGAGTGCAGTGGCACAATCTCGGCTCACTGCAACCTCTTCAAGTGATTCTCCTGCCTTGGCCTCCTGTGTAGCTGGGATTACAGACATGTGCCACCACGCCCGGCTAATTTTTTGTATTTTTAGTAGGAATGGAGTTCCATTATGTTGCCCAGGCTGGTCTCAAACTCCTGGCCTCAAGTGATCTGCCAGCCTCAGCCTCCCACAGTGCTGGCATTACAGGCATGAGCCACCATAGCTGGCCGAGAGTTGTTGTTTAAATTAAACCATACTAGGAGGCATGTGATGTCTTGTTGTCTTACCATGATGGATGACAAGATTGATCATTAAGTTAAGGTTTTTGACAACCTAATTCCTCCAAGGTAAAGGTGATTTTTTTCCTCTTTTAATCCTCAAATGATGTGTTGTGTGAGACTTGTGAACTATGTGAATATTCAGTTTCTAACCAACTTTTCATTCAAAGGCTTTAGCATCCACAGATAAGCCTATCTGAATTAATTATTTTTTCAGTTGTAATAAAATTATAACTTTCTATCATTATTTTTACATTTGTTAGCTGTCAAACAATATGCCCTTTCTGTGTAAAGAAGGGCTTTCCTCATCAATATATACAGTGTCATTTATGAGAGAGATATTAAAAATAAAACTCTTAGGATTCTATACATTGAGTTTTTAATCTTTTTAAACATTAATATTATATCATAAGTACTTTTCTATATATTTATTTTGAAAATATTTTGATGGCTATGCAAAATGTATTATGGTGATGATGATGATGAGTATAAATCTAACAAAAATGTATGGAATTTATATGCTGAGCATTACAAAATAGTTTCTCATGTTTTCTTGACTTTCACATCTCTGACTCTTTAAAAAAATTACAGGGCAAGTATTTTGCAGAATGTCAGTCAATTTGGTTTTGTGGTTAGATTCAGGTTATTCATCTAGAATTTCTAGAATTCTGGAATGTCTACTTGGGTTTTAAAAATGTTTTCCCATTTTTCTATTGAGATTCCCTATTTAAGATTCCCTATTTATACCTGAGCCAGGCATGGTGGCTTATATCTGTAAACCCAGCTACTCAGGAGGCTGGAGCAAGAGAATTGCTTGCACCCAGGAGTTTGAGGCTGCAGTGAGCTATGATCATGACACTGCACTCCAGCCTGGGTGACAGAGTGAGACCCTGTCTCTAAAAACAGGAAGTTAAAAGAATATATTAATATTTGTTTTAAGGCCTTTCTCAGCTAATTTCAACATCTGAGTTATTCGTAAGTCTGCTTCTACTGATCTCTTGATTACAGGTCACACTTTTTGCTTCTATGCATGTCTAGTAATTTTTAAAATTATGTATTGGTTTTTTTTTTTTTTTTTTTTTCTTGAGATAGAGTCTTGCTCTGTCGCCCAGGCTGGAGTGCAGTGGCACGATCTCAGCTCACTGCCAGCTCCACCTCCCGGGTTCACACCATTCTCCTGCCTCAGCCTCCCAAGTAGCTGGGACTACAGGCGCCCACCACCATACCCGGCTAATTTTTCTGTGTGTGTGTTTTTAGTAGAGATGGGGTTTCACCGTGTTACCCAGGATGGTCTCAATCTCCTGACCTTGTGATCCGCCTGCCTTGGCCTCCCAAAGTGCTGGGATTACAGGCTTGAGCCACTGTGCCCAGCCGATTGGTTAGAATAATCTGTTGTGGAAACTCTGGGTTATGGTATCTTCCTCCAAAGAGCATTACATTTTGTTATGGCAGTGATTAAATTGCTGGCAAATCAACTTGATCCTGTGGGGCTTAGTTTTAGGCTTTGTCAGGGTAGATATATTCATTTTGCCCTTGGTTCCAGGATGTGATCTTTATCCCTAAGCTGTGGTAAGGTGCAGTCCTTTTGACATTTCAATGGAAAGCCCAACATATTTATCCAATTCCTTTATTTTTAAATTTTATTTTAAATTTAAATTTAAATTTATTTATTTTTGAGATGGAGTCTTGCTCTGTTATCTAGGCTGGAGTGCAGTGGCATGATCTCAGCTCACTGCAACCCCTGCCTCCCAGGTTCAAGCGATTCTCTTGCCTCAGCCTCCCGAGTAGCTGGAATTACAGGTGTGCATCACTATGCCCAGCTAATTTTTGTATTTTTAGTAGAATTGGGGTTTCACCATATTGGCCAGGCTCGTCTCGAACTCCTGACCTCAAGTGATCCTCCTGTCTCGGCCTCCAAAAGTGCTAGGATTACAGGCATGAGCCACCACACTCAGCCTAATTCCAATATTTTCGTTTGATTTAAATGCCAAATTTTATCTCCTAGACAGCTGCTAAAATCTCATCTCAGTTCTTTAGCCTCCTTCTTTTTCCTAGGTTTCTTGGAGTCTTGTCCTGTGGATACACAATTTACGAATCAGTCAAGGATTTGAGGAAAACTTATGTGAACATTATGAATGTTTCCTTTGTGGCTTTCTCCTTTCTAGGATTCTCGCCCTCAATTTCCAATGCCTCCGGATCATTTCTCAAACTCTGATTTCTGTCTGTCTCACCAGCCTACTAAAGGTGCCACTCTCTGCTTCAGCTCAATTTCTCCAGACACTGCAGTAGGGGACAAGCTGATTTAAACGTGGATCTCACCCAGTGAGCTTTCCTTCTTCAAGAATAATATTCATTCTCATCTCTTCCTAACTTCAGCTGCCCTCCAGTGCCTTCACACAGTTGTCTTTTTATGTTTTGTTCAGAATTTGTCATTGTTACTGGTAGAAGAATTAGTTCAATACAGGCTACTCCTTTAAAACATGAACTGGAACTGGATAAATGTTTTGAGTCAAGACACTTGAAATTAAGTCTAAAGATGAAGAAGTAAATTAAACAAGCACTATTAATATTTATGTGCTAATGAATTTGTTTCTGCTTGGTTCTTTAGATATTGGTAATGTTTAATAGCATTTAGCATACTAGATTTGAGATTCTAACTTACAATGTGTAAATGAGTTTGGTTTAAACTTGTTATTAATGTTTAAATCTCACTTATTTTATAAACAATAGAGGAATAATTAAAGGCATTTAAGACTCATCAATTTATATTTAACTTATTAAATTTGAAGTATTACTTAAAGACACTGGAAGGATCTCTTTGTTAATGAGATAATTGAAATGCATAAAAAAGAAATTTATTATATTAAATTTTAAAATTCAGTTTGAAATAAAGCATTTAATTAAATTTGTAAATGGGACCACAATTAATCCAAGCTCCTTATAAGCAATTATTAAATTTCTCTAGATGTATAAGAATAAGAGCATGATTAATATTTTAAATTGAACTGCAGTTTTTGCATTTGTAGCTTTAATTAACTGAATAATTAATTTTAAACCAACATTCTAAATGAGTATTTATTGACATAGATTAAGTGCATGGGTTTGGAGTCTCTAAGACTTGGTTAAAATTGCTCCAGATCGCAATTTACTTAACACCTGTCATCCTCAATTTTTTAGCTGTAAAATGGGAGTAATGATAACTCCCTGAAATTATATGTCTCAATAATTAATAACTCTAATAATGGTGATAACAATGATTAATGATAGCATATTTTTAAGGAGAGTTATTGAACATTGTGTATGGTATGATTCCATTTTCTGGTCAAAAAAAAAAAAAGATATGCAAGCATAGGTGTAAAAAAGTCTCCGGGAGTCTATCTAGGTGACTTTAAAAATTTTTCCATGTAATTCTCATTTCTAATTTTCTAACAGTGTATATCTATTATATCTATTTGCACTCACGAGTAGATATAATAGATGTACATCTATTATATCTATGCTAATAGATGTATGTATTCACGTATAAAAATTTTAGTTGTAGTTAATTATTTTGTGGGGTGGGATTATGAATAATTTTTACTATATGTTCTTTAATTTTATTAATTTTCTTTGTTGGACAGATACGTAAGTAGAACAAACATACACCTGAACGTTTTATTTATTTATTTATTTATTTATTTAATTTATTTATTTATTTATTTTGAGACAGTCTTGCTCTGTTACCCAGGCTGGAGTGCAGTGGTGTGATCTCTGCTCACCACAACCTCCGCCTCCCCGGTTCAAGCGATTCTCCTGCCTCAGCCTCCCGAGTAGCTGGGAATACAGACGTGTGCCACCACGCTCAGCTATTTTTGTATTTTTAGTAGAGAAGGGGTTTCACCATGTCGTCCAGGCTGTCTTGAACTCCTGAGCTCAAGTGATTTGCCCACCTCAGCCTCCCAAACTGCTGGGATTACAGGTGTGAGCCACCGTGCCCGGCCCACCTGAGCATTTTAAAGTCATGAAAGGGACTTTATTTATTTTTTTTTTAATTTTAATCCCACGTGATGACCCTACCGCCAGGGTTGAGGGAGAAGGAAAGAAGTCATGCTCAGTATCGTCCATCATCACAGCCATCAGGTGGTTCGGAATCCTTGCGTGGTGGTGCTCAGTTGCAGCACCTTCACTGAATAAAGAACGCCCTGGTACTTGCCTTGAGGCTGGGTGCAGACTGACTCCCTGTATCTGCTTCCTTCCTGACAGCCAATGCGCTCTTGCTTCACACTGTAAAGGAGGTGTATGTCTGGAGAGAGGTTTTTAAGTAGGAAAGAACTTCAACTCCTTTCCTCTTCTTTGGCCATCCCCTTTCACTTTCAACTCGATTTACATTACGCTTGAGGCCTCCTGAATCCCCCCTGAGAATAAATTTCCAAATCTGTCTCTTAAATTCCTTCCTCTTCCCAGGACCCCAACCAGGATATCCAAATATCCACCCGATGTTCCCATCCATCTCAAATACAACAAATCACACACTGAGTTTCACAGCCTACAAACCAGATTTTCATTCTTTTTTTCTAATAATGGTTAACAGGACCTTCAGTTATTATTTTTATTTATTTATTTATTATTTTGCTCTGGTGCCCAGGCTGGAGCACAGTGGTGTGATCTTGGCTCACTGCTTTTATTGCTATGAAGTGAGTACTTTGGTAAAAATAAATAAATAAATAAATATTGTATGGGTTTTAATGATGGTAAATAAGGTTTTCTCTAACTCCACAGATGATTATGTTGGCAAAGGCATCATGGATGATTATGTTGGCAAATGCATGGTGGTCAGGGAAGACAAACCAGCACCCTCAAATAGGTGTTTATTTCAATTAGGGCAAATTGATAAGTACAATATAACAAAATTGCTAGTGGGTGGTTGACTGGTCACCCTAGGAAATGGTGTTCAGTCTTGGTTTTTGCTATTAGTTGCTCCAAGATAGATCCATAATTGCATTTGCTTGATGTGGACACCTTTAAGAGCCTCCTCTACAATGGATGCCCTCTGGTGAACATTTGCATGAGGCACACATGTCCCCACACTCTAGGCCTATTTCATATATCCATCCTCATAACTCTTACCCAGACTTTATTGTCACCAATCTTACAATCTTGTTTTTACCAAGTTCCTAACCAGGTGGCCAAAGTGTTAGCCACTGCCTAAAACTCAAGGTAGATCTCTTCATTTACCAGGTCATTCTCCTTCCATCTGCAGTGGACAACCAGATGAATTACTCTCAGTTCTGTCTGTGGGGCAATGGAAGTTCCTCATAAGGGCACAGATTGAACTGAGGGAGGACCAGCACTGTAGCTCAAGGTGGCAGATGTAACTTGCATGTGCCTTCCAGACCTACTTGAACCTGATCTCACAGATACCACCTCCATTTGATAAGTTTGTTTCTGCAGACACCAAACCTTAAGACTTAGAGGATCAGAGAACACTCACTTCATGGTGGGAAACTCAAGCCACATAGTCACTCAGTCTTATGGTAGAGTGGACACTGTGGTACTCAGCTCACATCTCCCAATCTAGGATTGAGAGGCTGCCACAGCTGAGCTTCCTGTGAAATTTCTCAAAGCTCACGGGAACAGCTTTGCCCGAGGTTACATGGTTCCCACATCTAATACCTGGTTGATATGGCAACACTGGCACCTGTTCCCTTTCAAGGCAGGACAACTCAATAGGGACATCCCAATTTGAGTTCCCTTTGTGAGCAGCTGAGGCCTCTGTTGCAACAATCACAGTTCACCCTCTTCCTCTGTCTCTCTTACTCTCTAATGGATTGTTGCTCCAAAACGCAGTCTCCAATATACCTTCTGTCCATCAAACCCCATCTTACAATTGGCTTTCTGGAGAAACAACCAAATAGTCAAATGTTCAGAATCTACAAAGTCCTTGAGGTAAACCAGGGTCTTCTTCTCAAAGTAAGATTAGTTGTCAGCTCAGGAAGGTATAGCTTTGCTTTAAAATACTATGGGACTATGCTAGGGTTCTCTTATTGGGACTTCCCTGTTCCATACAGCCTTTTTCTTTACCACAGACCTCTGAGTACTGTTGGATCTGTTGGATCACAGTCCTGAGCCCCAGGCAGCATGGCCTGTGCCACACCTGGGCCCACTATAGAACCTGCTCTTGCTTTGGGCTTTACCTAAAGCTCAGTCTTAGCAAGTTACTTGTTAGATGGGTTGGAGCATCACACCAAATCTATAGCCTCTGAAATCCAAAGAAGCTCAGGAATGGTCCAGATAGTTCAATAAAACACATGTATTTTACAAATGTGTCTTATATACTGATGTCTACTGTATGGCAGTGACTCTGGACGATGCAGGAAAGAAATGAGAAATGGTTCAGCCTTTGAAGGATTTGGTCTAGTCAGTTATGCAGCAATGTGAGCTGTGGTGATGACACTTGGTGGACAGTGCCATATGGCGTTTATGTATGAAGTGCCATGAGACAGCAAGGAGAGAGTAATCATTCCTGCCCTGCCAGGCTGGGTAAGAGAATTGGGTGATATCTGGTCATATTAAACTGTAAGCTGATCAGCTCAATAAACAACAAAATATCTTATTTATACCAAATATAAAAGGTGTTAAGACATTTCATAACTCTGAGATTTAAGCCGTTCCCAAGTATGTAATTTATATATCAGATACAGTTTTTTCTTGGTTTGGATCCTAAAAATGCAACAGAATGACTTTCTGTTCATTTATAAAAGGAGAATTTTTTAAAAACCAGATAATTTCTGATTACTCTTCAGAACAATGACAATATAATCCTCACCATTGTCACCTTCTGTTCACAGCCTGTCACTGAGTAGAGATAAACAACTACACACTTAATTATAAGTTATGTGCTAATTTGGGCATGCTAAGTATAATACTATTGGATGTATAATATTGGCACCAAGTTTTGAGAGTTAAGTACAGCCTTTGTCTTTTATTGCCAAATCAGATGCAAGATATTCAGGACACTCCAGCATTAATTCCTATTCACTATTTCTAATTATTTAAAAACTAAGATGTCATCTTGAAAATAAAGTAGGGAAATGTTCAGCTACTTGAGGGAACAATCTGTACACAACATCTTGTATACACTTAGGTCAAATACAAGACTGAATAATTTATATTTTCCTAGTGACAGCAAAGACTATTTTGGACTTTCTTTACAAAAAAGAAATTCTTGGCTGGGTGTAGTGGCTCACGCCTGTAATCCCAGCACTTTGGGAGGCCGAGGGGGGCGGATCACGAGGTCCGGAGATCAAGACCATCCTGGCCAACACGGTGAAACCCCGTCTCTACTAAAAATACAAAAATAAAATTAGCCGGGCGTGTTGGCAGGCGCCTGTAGTCCCAGCTACTCGGAAGGCTGAGGCGGGAGAATGGCGTGAACCTGGGAGGCGGAGCTTGCAGTGAGCTGAGATTGAGCCACTGCACTTCAGCTTGGGGGACACAGCGAGACTCCGTCTCAAAAAAAAAAAAGGAATTCTTCTGATACCTACTTTCTAAACTAACACACACACACACAGAAAGCGAAAGAGATGTAAATGTTTTGCTTCATAATCTCATAGCTAACGTCTTAGGTTTAGTGTGTATGTGAAGTAATGGTGGTGGCTAACAATAGTGGGTGTAAATAATGTATAGACATGCACTGCATAACAAGGCGTCAGTCAACAGCACACCACATCAATGACCATGGCCCCAAAAGACTATAATGCAGCTGCCCTATACAGGTGTACCATTTTTTTCTTTCATACTGTATATTTACTGTACCATTTCTATATTTAGAGGTGTTTAGATACACAGACACCATTGTGTTACAGTTGCCTGTGGTATTCAGCACAGTCGCGTGCCGTATGGGTTTGTAGCCTGGAAACGATGGGTTATACCACGTAGCCTAGGTATGTAGTGAGCTAGCCCATCTACATTTGTGTAACTACACTCTATGATGTTCACACAACAACAAAATCACCAAATAATGCATTTCTCAGAACGTATCCCCATCCTTAAGCAAGGCATCACTGTGTCTCCGGTAGTCTTCTTGATAAGTTCAAGTCTTGTTAGCTGACCTTTTGACAGACCTCATTATTGGATGGTTGCTGTTTGTAACCTTGCAAATAGGCAGGAGATGTGTCAGGTTTGCCCTTCTCTTGTTGCGCACTTGTGCTTGTTTTTTTAGTGTCATCTTTGATCCAAGGTCCCTTTGAAGGTCCAATTTTATAACATTTGTCCATCTTGGGAGGGTTGCTTAGGTTAACAAGAGATGATTTAGTCTGTAAATCCATGTAACTTACTGCCCGCAAACTTCAGTGCTTTGCCATGAGCTGAAAGAGAGGAAAATCTCAAGGGCACCATCACGTTGGCCACTCAGAGTTGTGGAGCCCCCTTTGGCCCCTCAGCTTCCTGGGGTTCCCATGAATAACAGGTGGTTGTCACATGTTGGGGTGAGAGTGCTAGTGTCAATCTGTGCAAAATTGAGCAGGGGCAAAAATCCATTCAAACTGCAAGACAGACCAGTGGGTTTTAACATGACTGCGGACTAAAACTTTATTGATACGGTTTCAGATTCTACCCTGCAACTAACCTTACAAAGCGGCCACAATGATCTATAAAGGCTACTGAAATATTCCTCCCCTCTCCAATTCCACGTCCGTGTGAGCTTGGATTATCTTCATATATTTCTGCCAAACAGCCTTTCACAGCAAATTAAATGCCAAAGCAGATATAAGAATCTGGCTGTCTTCTATCTGGCCAGACACTAAGAAGATTTGTAAAGTAATGATTTAGTTTTCTCACTAAAATTTTTTTGTGTCTTGAGAAATACAGTCATTTCTAATAAAATGAATGTTTCTATGTTAATATACAATGGGGTCCTTGTTATTTTAAAGCAAATAAATATTTTTAACAATCCTCAGATTAAATTTTTAATATCTATGTTATTGTTAGAGGTAATCTTCATAAATAAAAGCTCTTAGGATTTTCAATAATTATGCAGACACCAAAAGGTGGAGAAAATGAATGTATAACAGTGACATCAACAATATGGATAAATTTTATTAACATAATAAGGATTAAAAATAAGTTTTGGAGGACTACTATGATGTCCTTTTAAAAAATGACTTCACTTTTTTAGAGCAGTTTCAGGTTCACAGTAATATTGAGAGGAAGGTACAGAAACCTTTCATATTACCCTCTGCCCTGACACATACATAGCCTCCACTATTATCAACATTTTCCACCAGAGTGGTACATTTGTTACAATTGATGAACTTACACTGGCACATCATAATTATCCAAAGTCTGTAGTTTACATTAGAGTTCACCCCGGATGTTGTACTTTCTATGTGTTTGGACGTATGTATAATGATAGTTACTCACCATTATAGTATCATACAGAGCAGTTTCAGTCCCCTAAAAATTCTCTGTGCTCTGTCTATTCATCACCCTACCTCAGGCTCTGGCAACCCCTGATCTTTTTACTGTCTCTACAATTTTGCTTTTTCCAGAATGTCATATAGCTGGAATCATGCAGTATGTACCCCTTTCAGACCGGCTCTTTTCACTTAATTATATGCCTTGAAGATTCCTCCATGGCTTAATAGCGCATTTCTTTTCAGTGCTGAATAGTATTTCATTGTCTGGATGTACCATAGTTTATTCATTCATCTACTGAGAACATCTTGATTGCTTCCAAGTTTTGGCAGTTATGAATGAAGCTGCTATAAACATTGGTGTGCAGGTTTTTGTGTAGACATAAGTTTTTAACACCTTTGGGTAAATACCAAGGAGCATAGCTGCTGGATCCTATGATAGGAGTATGTTTAGTTCTGTAAGAAACTGCTACACTGTCTTCCAAAGTGGCTGTACCAGGCTGGAGTGCAGTGGTGCCATCTCGGCTCACTGCAACCTTCGCCTCCCCGGTTCATGTGATTCTCATGCCTTAGCCTCTCGAGTAGCTGGGAGTATGGGTGCGTGCCACCATGCCCAGCTAACTTTTTTTTCTTTTTTTGTGATGGAGAAAGGGAGTTTCACCACATTTGCCAGGCTGGTCTCAAACTCCTGGCCTCAGGTGATCCGCCCATCTCGGCCTCCCATAGTGCTAGGATTACAGGCATGAGCCACTGTGCCTGGCCAATGGTATCTTGTTGTTGTTCTAATTTGCATTTCCTTGATGACATATGATGTGGGCATCTTTTCATATGTTTACTTGTCATCTGTATATCTTCTTTGGTGAGGTGTCTGTCAAGGTCTTTGGCCCACTTTTTAAAAAATTGAGAAAAATTGTATTTATAATATACAACATATTTTGACAATGTATACATTTGGAATGGTTAAATCCAGCTAATTAGCATATATGCATTACCTCACATACTTGGCCGTGTATATAGTCAATTTTTGTAAATATTCTGTATGTGATGTGAAGGATGTGTGCTTTGCAGATTGTTGTCACAGGTCTGTAAGCGTGCATTACAACAAGTGAGTTACTGATGTGTTCGAATCTCTATCCCTTATTGGTTTTTTTGTTTGTCCTATTAGTGAGATGAGTATATTAAAATCTTCCATTGTTGCTAGGATTTGTCTGTTTATCTTTGTAGTTTTCTGTTCACATTTGCTTTACACATTAGAAGACCACATTATTAACACAGCTTGCCATCTCAGTAAACAGGAAGCCCCTACTCTGCCTGATGACATGCCTGTAACCCAGGTGTCATGAAGCTTTCCCTTTAATTTCCCTTTATAATTCTGCTTATCTTACTTTATAAAAGAAAGGCGTCTCACTTACCCATTTAACTTCTTACTATGCCTCTGCCTCTGGAGCACCAAAGAAAGGTACACTGAAGTGTTCATTAATGGGAATCAAGGCACCATAAACTGAAGGCATGGCTTTTCATCGCCTAGACATCTAGGTGTTAAGGGCACAGCATGGCATTAGATCATCATGGGATTTTTGAGATATATCTCAGAAGAAAATTTTAAAAAGTTGAATGACATTGCATAACAAAATTCCTTCCATTTCCACTCACTGACATATATATATATGAACATATATATATTTTTGATAAACATATATACATATATACTTATTTATTTAGTTATTTATTTTTGAGATGGAGTTTCACTCCTGTTGCCTAGGCGAGAGTGCAATGGTGCGATCTCGGCTCACTGCCACCTCTGCCTCCTGGGTTCAAGTGATTCTCCTGCCTCAGCCTCTCAAGTAGCTGGGATTAGAGGCATGCACTACCATGCCTGGCTAATTTTGTATATTCAGTAGAGATGGGGTTTCACCATGTTGGCCAGGCTGGTTTCGAACTCCTGACCTCAGGTGCTCTGCCCGCCTCGGCCTCCCAAAATGCTGGGATTACAGGCATGAGCCACCATGCCCGGTTGGTAAACACATTTTCTAAGTATTAATATATACAGAAATAAAAATCGGAATGGGATTTATTCTGAACCCTGTCTCATTTTAATAATCAGTGATATTTTCCACACATATATGAACTAACTGAAAAACAAAAGCCTATTTCATTAAGGAATATGTGTATAATTTAATACAATTTAAACATGATATAGTTAATGTAATTCAACATTTTATACCTAAAAATTTATAACTTGATGTTTTGTTTAATTTTATACAGATGATACTTGCAGTGATAACTCAATCTGGATTTTTTTTAATGTTTAGAATCATATGAAAATTTAAAATTAAAATAAATTTCCCATATTTTAGTTATACATAAGTATAATATGGTAATCAATTTAAAAAACTTTGAAACATAAAGATATATTTTTATGTAAAATTTTGAATTGAAGGAGAAAAAAGATGTAACATTTTTGACTGTTAAAGATGAGCTAGCTCATGTATGTTTTAAATAGATAATGGAAATCAAATTACATAGTAATTATTTTCCATTGTATCTATTTGTTTATTTTTATTTTTTTAATTTATTTTTATATGGCGTTTCACTCTGTCCCCCAGGCTGGAGTGCAGTGGTGCAATCTCAGTTCACTGCAACCTCTGCCTCCTGCTTTCAAGTGATTTTCCTGCCTCAGCCTCCCAAGTAGCTGGGACTACAGGCATGTGGCCACTATGCCTGGTTAATTTTTGTATTTTTAGTAGAGGCGGGGTTTTGCCATGTTGGCCAGGCTGGTCTCGGACTCCTGAGCTCAGGTGATCCACCCACTTTGGCCTCCCAAAGTGCTGGGATTACAGGCATGAGCCACCATGCCCGGCCCCATTGTGTATATTTAAAAGAACATTATGAAAGTTTTCTTTAAAAATGTCAACTCCCATGACAGACAACAAACAACTTAGAACGAAAAATTTTAGAGGGCAACTGCTATAATGTGTGAAATTCTTGTGGGGTATATTTGAGAAGGACAATGTGAAGACCCCACCTCCTGCTTTTGGGCAATCACGTGTCCAGCCAGACACTAGATGAACTACGAATTTCCTGAGAAGAAATTTCCTCTCTTGGTAAGTGTTTCAGTATCCAGAACACTTAACCATCTTGGAATTTTTCCTAATACTCACCTTTATATCTAGGGGAAGGTAAAGAAGTGGGGCCCCCCACACAGCAGTGAGTGCCAGAGCTGGAAGTATTCAGAAGATAGAATGGTGGACCATGCTCCCTTTCAGAGCCAGCAACTGATAACCCATCTCATTCTGGTTGGAAAGAATAAGGAAAGAAGAAAGGATAGACAGAAACACAGGTAGACATACCTATTTATGAAGTGCCTTCTGTGTTCAGGGATCTGAACGGCTGCGTGCATGTATATTATTTGATTTCCATAACACTGCCTCCTACAGATGAAGAAATGGAGCCTCAGGAAGATGACACCGCTTGTCCAAGTTTATACGGTTTGTCAGTGGTGCAGTTGGGATCCCAGGTTTGTCTGACTTGGCTATAACCACCGCCTTAGAGTCGGAAGATATGTGTGCCCTGGGGCAAATTACTTAACTTCTCTGAGCTCAGGTTTCCTCATCTGTAAAATGGGGCATTACTAGCTATTTTGCAGGGTGGTAGTTAAAAGCTAGCGAGTTAATGTGTGGATGTACTCAAATTCCTAGCACCGGGCCTGGCGCACAGAAGGCCCTGAAGTTAGAAGAGTTGACTATTCAGGCACAGAGTCGGGTATTCTGGCACCAAACTTCTGCCAGCAAAGTGATCGCTGGTGTTTGGGGCACAAAGCTTTGGGAGTAGAGCTGTCACTTAATGGTGACAAAGTGAGTAGTGGCTCACGTTAAATTTTAAGATAAAGAACCTAAAACTTCGGACATTGACTTGGGGTTGCCTTAAGAGATCCAAGGCTAGTGCCCATCCACTGCATTCCCTCCTAGCCAAGAATGTCTCGCCCTTCGCATGTTAAAACTAAACAATGTAGCCCGCGGAGCCCATTCAATGCTCTGCAGTCAAGGATTGAAAACTCATGCTGCCTAGTAATCCCAGCACTGTGGGAGGCGGAGGCGGGCGGACTGAGCTTGAGGTCAGGAGTCCAGACCAGCCCGGCCAACACGGTGAAACCTCGTCTCTGCTAATACAAAAATTAGCCGGGCGTGGTGTTGTGCGCCTATAGTATTGGCTACTCGGGAGGCTGAGGCAGAAGAGTCGCTTGAACCCGGGAGGGGGATGTTGCAGTGAGCCGAGATCGCGCCACTACACTCCAGCCTGGGGGACAGAGGGAGACTCTGTAACAAAAAGACAAACAAACCAATCCAAACTCATGCTGCCTCGCCCTTGCGGGGCAGAACCTACAAAAGTCACCATGCCTCTGATGTTCATTTTCACTTTTTTAATGTTACGAAGCAAGATCGTGTGTGTGTGTGTGTGTGTGTGTGTGTGTAAACGGATCCAGATCTAAAATTGTCACTGAAAGGACGAACTCATCAGAGAAGCCCATGTGTAGCTGCAAGTAGCTTTCTGGAACTATTGGTGTTGTTTGCGCGCCCCCTGGCGGCCAATGGCCTTCCTTGTCAAGGAGGTTGGCACAGATCATCAGTTTCTTAACCGTGGTGGCACGTGAGGAATTACCTGGAAATTCTGATTTAAAAGCTCTACTGATAGCTCACGCCTGTAATCTCAGCACTTTGGGAGGCAGAGGCGGGCGGATCACCTGAGGTCAGGGGTTCGAAACCAGCCTGGCCAACATGGTGAAACCCCGTCTCTACCAAAAATACAAAAATTAGCCGGGCTTAGTGGTGCACGCGTGTTATCCCAGCTACTCGTGAGGCTGAGGCAGGAGAATCGCTTGAACCCGGGAGGCGTAGGCTGCAGTGAGCCGAGACCTTGCGGTTGCATTCCAGCCTGGGCAATAATAGTGAAACCCCGTCTTAAAAAAAAAAAAAAAAAGTCTACTGCTGGGATAGACATTAGTATTATTTTTTTAAAAGAAATTTCACAGGTGATTTAATGTGCAGACAGGGATAACCACTGCTAGGGGGATTTCATTTATTTATTTATTTGAAATGGAGTTTGGCACTTGTTGCCCAGGCTAGAGTGCAATAGCACCATCTCGGCTCACTGCAACCTCCGCCTCCCAGGTTCAAGCGATTCTCCTGCCTCAGCCTTCCAAGTAACTGGGATTACAGGGATGCGCTACCATGCTTGGCTAATTTTGTATTTTTAGTAGGGACGGGGTGTCACCATGTTGGCCAGGCTGGTCTCAGACTCCTGACCTCAGGTGATCCACCCACCCCGGCTTCCCAAAGTGCTGGGGTTACAGCTGTGAGCCACCATGCCCGGCCCTGGGGATTTCATTTAGAGTTACAAATTGATGGGTTTGATTCATTTTGCAAATATTTATTGAGCTCCTACTAGGTGTTAAACACTGTGACAGGAGATGATGAGCAACAGAAAGACCAGTGCCCTGTCCTCATGTAAATTACAAATATTAGTGAAATAAACATACAATGAAAAAATAGTCATTAGAGCTCAGAATAGGACAATCTGAGTGCATCTGGAAGTCAGCAAAGGCTTGAGGACTTGCCTTTTGAAGTGAGGTCTGAAGAGTGAGCTGGAGTTAACTAGGCCAGGCTGATGCACTAACACAGCTAGTTGCCTCAAGCCTCCTTGCTCTTGTCAGGCAAGTGGCCCACGAAGTTGGAGGCAGGCCATCTTTTATATGGCTCTGGCCTCCTGCCCAAGTGGACAATCGGATCCCTGGAGGACGATGATTGCCTGTTAATTCCATCAGGGTAATGTGAAAACATTAAAAGGAGGAAAGTGTTGCTCCTGAGGGCAGCAAAAGATGTCTGGGTGAAGGTCGAGGAGGAAGACAAGATGGAGCGCTGAACATCAAAGAAATGCAACTTTAAACAAAAAGGAGCCATGTCTTGTCAGGCCAATTGGCAAAGGCGTATAATACACAATGCTTGATGAGAATGGAGATTCTTCTCTCTGATCCAGCAAATTCACTGTTAGGAAGTCCCCCTGGAGAATGATGGGCATAGATAAGTGGAGAGTCTAGCAGAGAAAGGGAGTATGGCTGAGCTTAAAGAACAGGATCATAACCCCTTTGGGAGGAGAGGTTTGTTTTAAAGAGGAAGAGTAAGTATTGTGTGGGACGTTGTCTCAGTGGCTGAATTACCATTGATCGCTCCATGTGGGATTACATAAAAGAAGATTCATGTGTAGAAAAATTTCCATATAACAACCTCTCTTATCCTTTTAATTTCAACTGAATTTGACATACCTATTGCTGTTGCAAGGCTTAGGTGGGTGTGAAGAACTGCATTATCATGAGGGATGGGTGACATGCCTGGCTCCCTGTCCTCCAGGAATGTAGGCTAGAGGCAAAGGCTGACAAGCGACAAATTGAAATGCAGTAATTATAATAAAATAAATATTATATTATAGGTATAAGAATGTATGTTTAAAGTATTATGAGAAGAGAGGTAAAACATTTTTCAAATTGTAATTGAAGAAACGAGTCTGAGAAGATTCCCAGAGGAAATAACATTTGAACAAAATTTTGAAGAAACAATTGGATTTCGCTAGATTTGGCATGGGGTATTGGAGGGGAGAAGGCCCTTCTGCTTTAAGGAGAGTTGCATGAGGCTTTATTTAGTTAATAAGGCTTTACTGAGCACATTCATAAATGCTGTGTGGGATACAGAAGGAAGAGAACTTTCTACCTTGGAAAGGAGACAAAACACACCACAAGCAGAACAAAAGCCATGATATTACATTATATTGTGTAATTAGGTGTCAATGTTGTCAGCAAGATCTAGAGATGAGGCCATTGCTTCAAATATTTGCAGCGCAGTGGACAGAAGCCTGCTGAGGGCAAAGGGAGAAATGGGAGGTACATTCTTACCATCACCTTTCCACAAACTTCTGGATTAAAAAATATTATTGTTTCTTTTGACAATTTTTTATTTCAATAGTTTTTGGAGTATAGGTGTTTTTTGGTTATGTGGATAGGTTCTTTCATGGTGAATTCTGAGGTTTTAGTGCACCCATCACCCGAGCAGTGTACACTATACCCAATATGTAGTCTTTTGTCCCTCACCCCCCTCCCAACCTTCCTCCTGCATCCCCAAAGTCCATATATCATTCTTATACCATGGCATCCTCACAGCTTAGCTCCCACATATAAGTGAAAACATATGATATTTGGTTTTCAATTTCTGAGTTTAAAAAGTATTATTGTTTCTTAATGTGACATGAACCATACCCGAAAACACTTTGGCAAAAAACTCAAGCATAAAGGGGGGGAAAAAAAGCTTCCCTCACCACCCCAACTCCCCTGTAATCCCGCATGTCTCCTGAGATGTAACTGTTATCGCCACTTTGGTGTGGATTCTCCCAGAATGTTATCGATGTATTTACACATAAATACAAATATGTAAATACATAAACATATAGTTTTTGGGTTGCTGTGTGTTTTATATAAACGGTAAATTCGGAACATTTTCTATAGCTCTTTTTTCACTCCAAGGTATTTGGGGAACTCTACATGTCAGTTCATTTAGATATACCTCAGTATTTTAAACTTGTATTCCATGGCATGGTGCATCTCAGTCACTGAACTATTTCCAGTTGATAATATGGGCAGTTGATAAAATTTATACTTGATTTGTGCATCAGCAACAACAATAATAAAATCCAGCCTGGGTTTAGTAAATGGAGCCCTGTCTTGAGGCACCAGTCTAGAGGTTACAGTTCCACTGCTGATTCCATGATCTTGGTCAGTTCCCAAACCAGAATGAAAGGGAAGCTGGGGAGCCTCAGAGAAGAACCCAGCACGACAAACAGCTGAGAGTTGTACTGCAAGCCTCCCACTAATGACTGGTTGTCATTGATCAAGTAACTATATGCTAATAAAAGGAAAATACCAAGAGCTTGAAAGCTACTCTGGCCCATTTGTGAAGGTGGGGGCTCTCAGCAGGCAGGGGAATAAATGGTGTTTTGATTTGACTCTATCTCATAGTAGGCTCATTGTGACAAGGACTCTAAGGACATTTGAAGATATTTGGGGTGGGGAAGGGAGGTCTAAAAGTGCTTTGTATTGCTAAAAGTTAAAGACATAAAGATTAAAACAAGATAGCTGATTGGCAAGTAATACGTTGTTTATGGGATGAAGATCTACATTTTCCTTTTGACCCAGCAATCCTACTTTTAGGAATTATCTCATAGAATTACTCTCATAGATATATAGAGACAGGAGCAGAGAACGAGAGAGCTGGTAAACTCTATTTTACTTAAGCCATGGAATTAAGGAACACCTGGGGTAAGATATTTTGAATTTATCTGGTGATTATTTCCCAAGTTCCTGAGTGTACAGTTAAAATTGATATACTTAGAAACTGGCAGAATTTTGACACTCAATCCCCTCTACGGAGTGAGAGCTGTTATTATTGGAAGAACCAAGACATTCCCCCTTCCCCTGCTTTTTTAAAAACTAAATTAAAGAATAATATTGCATTGTTGGGGGAAACACAGTGGTTAGCACTACTATCCAAAAGTTGAAAGATGCAGAAGTGATGATTTCTCTTACTTTTTTGAGATGGAGTCTCGCTTTGTTGCCAAGGATGGAGTGCAATGGCACAATCTCACCTCACTGCAATCTCTGCCTCCCAGGTTCAAGTGATTCTCCTGCCTCAGCCTCCCAAGTAGCTGGGATTACAGGCGCCCACCACCATACCCAGCTAATTTTTGTATTTTTAGTAGAGACAGTGTTTCACCATGTCGGCTAGGCTGGTCTCCAACTCCTGACCTCAGGTGATCCGCCCGCCTTGGTCTCACAAAGTGCTGGGATTACAGGCGTGAGCCACCGCGCCCGGCCAGAAGTGATGATTTCTATCACATCTGCAATTTAACTGACAATATGGCTGATGCAGTATATAGAATAACTCAGAGAATGAAATGACAATGACTTTAATTGCATCTGCTTTTACAGACATTGTCTCCTTCATAGCCCGTGTTATGTCATTATCAGTTTGGCGAATGCTTTTTTCTCCATCCCAATAAGCAGTAACACCAGAAACAGTTTGCTTTCACATGGCAGGGGCTGCAGAATACTTTCAACATCTTGCCTCAGACTTATACCAGCTCTAAGGTCCTGCGCTTCAGTTTTGTACTTAGGAATCTTGATCATATCACTAACCCACAGGACACAGCCCTGGCCCTCCACACGGATGCTATTATGCTAAGAAGGCCTGATGAGAAGGAGGGGGGCAGGTGCCCTGGCTGACTTTGTTAAGACACACACACGCTGAGGGTGGGAAATATGCAGTATTCCATGCTTTCACTTTCTGAGGTTTTAGTTACTCATGGTATAGTACAATAAGATATTTTAGGGGTACAAAAAATAATTGGAACGAATAAGATCTACTATTTGCTAGTATAACAGAGTGACTATAGTAAAAAATAATTGTACATTTTAAAATAACTAAAAGAGTGTAATTGGTTTGCAACACAAAAGATAAATGTTTGAGATGAAGGTAAATAATTGCATTTAACCTGATGCGATTATTATACATTGCATGTATTAAAATATCTCACGTACCCCGTAAATATATACTCCTACTGTGTACCCAAAAAATTAAAAATAAATTAAAAAATTTAAAAAAGGACTGGGCATGGTGGCTCATGCCTGTAATCCCAGCACTTTGGGAGGCCGAGGCGGGTGGAGCACCTGAGGTCAGGAGTTCAAGACCAGCCTGGTCGACATGGAGAAACCCTGTCTCTCCTAAAAATACAAAAATAAGCCGGGCATGGTGGCAGTTGCCTGTAATCCAAGCTACTTGGGAGGCTGAGGCAGGGAGAATTGCTTGAACCCAGGAGGCACAAGTTGCAGTGAGCCAAGATCATACCACTGTACTCCAGCCTGGGTGACAGAGTGAGGCTCTGTCTCAAAAAAAAATAATAATAAATAAATAAAAATTAAAAAAAGATATATTGGGAGAGAGAGAGATCATATTTATATGCCTTTTATTACAGAATATTGTTATAATTGTTTCATTTTACTATTAGTTACTGTTGTTAATCTCTTACTGTGCCTAAGTTATAAGTTAAACTTTATCATAGGTATGTGTGAATAGCAAAAACATAGAATATATGGGGTTTGGTACTATCCATGGTTTCAGGCATGTACTGGGGGTCTTGGAACACACCCCCTGTGGATAAGGGGGGACTACTGTACTCAGGTTAATTTTATTCAAGTGAGAAAAAAATGGTTCAACTGTAAGTATATTCTCAGGGTGTTTTGATGACATCCATACAGAAGGATAAGTCTCCCTCATGAAACGTTAATGAAAAGGCTCATGGGACCCTGCTTCTCCAACATCTGGTGTCTTTGGGGGAAGAACAGGGCCATAGAAAGCTTTGGGCGTAGACTCTAAAGACTGAGGTTGCAACCTCAGAATTTCAAAATAGTTTAGTATCAGACAACCTGACATTCCTATCCATGTTTTAGCCATCGTGTACCATAAAACGATTTGACCCTCTTCGAAGTCCATCATCATGTGCCAGCCAGCCACAGGGTGGTTTTGTTGACCCTCACAAGTGCCACAATTCACTAAGGTGTACAGAAGCCATGTAGTGGAGTAGCCCTGAAGTTGGAGTCTCAAATTTGTACTCTCTTGGATGGTAAATATACATCTTCAGGCACATTTAAAAAACAACATGTTGTTATTTAGAAGTTGTTAAAAAATAACATCGAAGGCCATAGCATGGTGTGGGACCGTCCCCTTTCCAGAAGAATCCATTAAAACCCTATCAATTCATGTATCCATGTATCCCATTCAGCCCTTTTGAGCAGAGGCAGACAGCTTATTTTACGTAGTATAAAGATTGGGGAGGGTGATCTAGGAGCTAAAATATGGAGAGAGTCTTTCCTTAGACAGAGTGGTAGAATTTGGTATTGGGAAATTTCTGAACTGATAATCCAATCAAAATCGGATGCATTGGTGGGGTGCTGTGGCTCACGCCTATAATCCCAGCACGTTGGGAGGCCGAGGCGGGTGGATCACGAGGTCAGGAGTTCAAGACCAGCCTGGCCAACATGGTGAAACCCCGTCTCTACCAAAAATACAAAAAAAAAAAAATTAGCTGAGCATGGTGGCACATGCCTGTGATCCCAGCTACTCGGGAGGCCGAGGCAGGAGAATTGCTTGAACCAGGACCCAGGAGGCTGAGGTTGCAGTGAGCCGAGATCGCGCCACTGCACTCCAGCCTGGGCTACAGAGGGAGACTCAGCCTCAAAAACAAAAACAAACAAACAAAAAAAACAAAAAAAAAATGCATTATAGTTCTGTTTTCAGAGGCAGCCCAGCTTCACCCATTCTGACGATGCATTTTTCTATGTGGTATAGAAAATTAAAGAAGGCTTCTCTGGATGCCATTCTAATTGTACCAAGTTTGAATCAATCACTTTGTAAGTTGAAGTATTCAAAAAGCTTATATAACCAACTACATGCTCACCATTTAAATATTTTTTTACAACATATATTAGAAAATACCCTCCCCCCAATATTTTACAAATAGAACTTATGTTTGCAGTTTCTAAGGTAATTGTAAAATCTGACTTTGATTATTTCACATATTAAAAATGATATAAAGGCTTATATCATAGATTTAAAGGCTGAGTGGTTTACTCTGTGTTACTCAGCTCAGCACTGCTAAGGCTGCCACTGTCAGGTACGTTGTGCCACCTGATGTGAGGCCGAATGAAGCACATGGCACTGCACTTGCAGTATCCTTCCCTAAAAGAGAAAAACAGTAAATCTAATCAACCAGGAGAATCCAACATCATGGTGAACAGCATCACAGAAATACAGTCAGCCTCATGGTACCCGTATGTCAAGAGATATCACCACTTTTCAGATTACTGGTATACATGACTGAACTGGTTCCAGAAAGTTAAAAATGTATGTACTCACCATAGTGAGCAGAAATTCATCTTACTGCAGAATTGCTTATTAAAATTAATTTTAAGTAATGTGCACTATTTGAATTTGGCAAAATGATATTTGTATTGCATGAATTTGCAAACAATTGAGGTTAAATGTATTTTTTTGCCTATTAGTTTTTTTTTTGTTTTTTTTTTTGTTTTTTTTTTTTTTGAGATGGAGTCTCTCACTCTGTCAGCCAGGTTGGAGTGCAGTGGTGGATCTCAGCTCACTGCAACTTCCACCTCCCAGGTTCAAGTGATTCTCCTACCTCAGCCTCCCTAGTAGCTGGGATTACAGGTGCCCACCACCACTACTCCTGACCTCAGGTGATCTGCCCACCTTGGCCTCCCAAAGTGCTGGGATTACAGGCTTGAGCCACCTCACCCAGCACTTTTTAAAAATAATTATCTATTGATATTTTTTCCCCATTGATTTGTTTGGACCTTTAGGGCTTTTTTGTTATATATATGAGATTTTCACTTAGTAAAGATTTTTACACATTTATCATAATTGTTGCAATTTTTTCCAATGTAATTAAATCTACTGCTACTTTCCTTTTCCTTTGAGGTTTTTTTTTTTTTTTTTTTTTTTTTTTTTTTGAGACAAGGTCTCACTCTGTCACCCAGGCTGGAGAGCAGTGGTGCAATCTCAGCTCCCTATGGCTTCAACATCCTGGGCTCAAGTGATCCTCTCACCTCAGCCTCCTGAGTAGCTGAGACTACAGGTGCATGCTACCACACCTGACTAATTAAATATCTTTTTTTTTTTTTTTTTTTTTGTAGAGACTGAATTTTGCCATGTTGCCCAGGCTGGTCTCGAACTCCTGGGCTCAAGCTGTTCTCTTGCCTAGGCCTCCCAAAGTGTTTGTACTAAAGGCATGAGCCAGTGCACCCAGCAGAATTTCTAACATTGCTCTTTAACTTAGGAAATTAATTATTCCCCATTGAGAGAGGGAGATTCTGTTTGGTGAATAGAACCTGATAGATATGCAACTTTATTTTCTCTATTTATGGACTGACATTTACATATTAACTATTTGATCTACCTAGGCGTTTCTGGTGTAAGATAGGAAAAGATAATTTAACTTATATTTTCCCCAAATAAAAAATTCTTGGCTTGAACACCATATTGAATAATTCCTACTTTCTTACGGCTATTGGCAAGTGAAGTTATTATGTCATCAATTCCTTCTTTATTGCTGATCTAGGAAGACCAATTCTCTCAAAACTTGAATTACTTTGGTCTAGATGTATTCTGCTAAATTTTGTTATTTTTTTTAGGTAAAAATGGAAGCTAGCTTTTTCCTATGTTACTGAGTGACAAATAATGGATCATCATTTGCAGTTTACATTAGTGAATATTTTCCCTGTTTATATTTTGTAAACTGATATCATTTGATTTTCACTAATAGCAATAAATTTTGATTTCAGTTTGCATGCACTCATCTAAAAATTGGAAAGCCAATTTCTTCAATTACTGTAAGTAAAATCCTGACTGATTCTAAATTTAAAATATATTCTTAAAGGGGAAGTACAAAATTAAGAAAAAAAATCAACTCACAAAACAGAGAAAATAATAGCAGTCAACATGTTGATTAGACTAATAGACCACAAAGACATAAAGAGGAGGTGAGTTTTGTCATGGGAGAAAGGGAAGAGGAGGACCTCCCCCGACCCGACCCCCGAGGACAGTGCCAAAATGGGTTGCCCAGACATTCCAGAGAAAATTGCAAAATCCAGCAGGAATCCAGCCAGGCTAGATTCTGGTCTTCTGCTGGAATGTGTCATTTAATATATATAAAACCCGGTGGTGAAACACTGGCTGCCTCTAGATACACTGCTGGGTTTAAATATATTAAATGATGCCAAAGAAAGAATACATGCCAAGTTTCTACGAGCCTTACACAGTCATTCCTGCATGTCAAAATTGGGCAAGTAACTAGGAGGCCAGAGGTGCTAGAACTGAGTAGGAAAATAATCTGAAGACAGCAGAGCCATGCTAGCAATGAAATTATTAATACATTATTAAAACATTCTACTTTTCACAATCTAACACTGTAAATTCCTTCTTCTACAAATTAGTAAACAAATAAGCCAAATTGTTCAAGCTAAGTTGTACAACCTTTTCAAAGGCAATAGTAGAAAATGTTCACAAACTATTCATTGAGGGCCCACAGTGAGCTACATCAGGAAATGTGTTAAATTAAATATGCACCTTAGTTTACTGTGCTTTAGTAATAAAGACAAAGGATCTGTATTGACATTATGTTTTATGTTTCTTCCCTATGGGGGAGAAAAACCAAACACAAAATTTGTCCTTGAAAGCAGAGAGTAGTGACATGTGTTTCATGATACTGGTATCATTTATCACTAAAAAGTGGAGCCAGGCTGGGAGGAAGGGTTTGGAACAAACTGTGCATGCACTGGACACATGAAACAACTGCAGCTGTTATCATCACTAGCCGCATAAAGGACCACTCTGCGACAATGCCTAAGGTCTATATATATGTCGGACCAATAAAGAATTGGCCATACAGATGTGCAATATCAGTACAGAATGTTCAAGTACTTGCTGTGGATCTCTCCCTATCCACTGCAGTTAACTCTCCAGATTATTCCCTGTGTGGGTCATACCTCATCCATGAGCCTCCAGGGATGGAGCACTAACCTCTGAATATTCCTGCTTTTGGTGTAGCTCCCAACAGGCTCTTCTAGGTACTCGCTGAATAACTTTCCAGAGGGGCTTCACAGTTTATAGAGGAGCTATCTGGAAAGTCTCACAGGCATTAATTTAATTTGTGCTTCGGGGGGGTGGGGGAAGAAAACATTTGGGAAAAACATGGCTACTTTTGCACAAAATAAATTTTTGCATATGGGAGAGATTTTGCCTCTTAAACAGTATGTTCTTTTCTCCAAAGTTGCAGCTAAACTTCTAGACCCAAATTTTTCAGATCTTGAATTACACTTGAAAAATGAGGAAGAACAGGTAGTGAAAGATAATTTTACGGTTGTGGAAAGTACTGACATCTGAGTTGGAAGAACAGAGTTTAAGGTTCAACTCAGTCAATTTCTAACTGTGTGATCTTGGGCAAATTGTTTGGCATAAACAAAAGATATAAACAAATATATTCTAACAGTGAATGTGAAAGCAAATACATACAACTGTTAGGTTTTCTTATTATCACATCCCTCCTCAGATTTGAGATTAGATCAATACTTTACAAAAAGCTGCCTTAAAATCAGAAAATGAGCCAGGTGCAGTGGTGTACACCTGTAATCCCAGCACTTTAGGAGGCTGAGGTGGAAGGATCGCTTGAGCCCAGGAGTTCAAGGCTAACCTGGGCAACATAATGAGACCCTATCTCTAAAAAAAAAAAAAAATAAGCTGGGCATGGTGGTGTTCGCCCAGCTTCGATACTTGGGAGCCTGGGAGGTCGAGGCTGCAGTGAGCTGTGATCATGCCACTGTACTCCAGCCTAGGCCACAAAGCCAGACCCTGTCTCTAAAAACAAATAAAATAAAATTTAAAAATCAAATCAAATCAAACCAGAAAATGGGTAATGGAAATACTAGGCAGATAGCATTGTTTATTTAGTAACTTTCTTTTGTCCATGACACAAATAGCCCAAAAGACTCAGACGAGCCACAGCAGCCTGCTTAGGGTAAAGAGGAAAGAAAAGGGGAGAAGAGGTGGCCCTGGAGACTCATTTCCTTCTTTTTCCATGGCTCAGCTTCCATGGCTCCTTAGGGCTGAGTTTGCTGATGGAAGAACAGGCTCCAGAGGTTGCTTCTTCAGGGAGCCCCCCTTTCTAACAAGGCCTCTTCCTCAGCCTAGCAACTTCTGCAGTTACAAAGGAACATAGTGTTACCTGTTGCTTTGACCTCTAAGTATAGAGTGTTGTGAGGGTGGGGTCCCTCGCCACTCGGATGCTAGCCACAGCATGCCCAGACCTATCTCTGCGTGGGATAATGAGAGCTCAGGTGACCAGGTGCCTCTGATACTTCTCTACCTATACAAATTTTCCAATAAACTATTTTATATCGGTATTGTATGGTGCTAAAGGTGTAGGTCCATGCCCTAAATTACATTCTGGAAGATTTTCACCCCTAGTAAATATTGTCAGGGTAGGCTAGAGTAAGGAGAGTTGAGGGTCTGGGGCCCCATACCCCAATAACCAGTGGGGTGACCTTGGGCAGGGTGCTTCACCTCCTGGGCCTAGTTTCCTCCTCTATGAGAGATACTCTTAAAGACTTTTCTCTTTTTTGTTGTTATTTTTATCTCTGACTTTTCTAATTCTTTAGCACATCAGGTGCTTCTATTTCGACTACGGTTAATATGTGCGGTGTAAGGGACATTTCTCACCCAACCAGAATACCACATTAGCCAGAACCGCCTCACTCCTGGCAGTGGGAAACATGCAGCTTGCTAGACATGGAAAAGTTACCGCAGCCAACATGTACATTGTTTGTTTTGCTTTATCATGGAAAAATGTAAATATGCAAAACATAGGATGGTATGATGTAGTGCTATTCAAAGTGTGGTTTGTAGATCGCTGCCCATCCATGAGGAGATAAGTACAGAATTGAAAGTGAGGGAGAGGGAGGTGGGGTGGGCTCTGGGTTGCCCTTCCAGCCTCGGTTTTAGGTTGGTCCCGTGGGCCTGGGTTTGGGAGGGGGGTCGTGCTGTCTCAACATTCCTGCCCCTCCCTCTCATGGCAGCCAAACGCTGCATTTGTTGGTCTTGGGTGGGAGAGAGTTCCCCACTCTTCCCTCGTGGAGCTAACCTATGTTGGTGTTGGTGTCGGGTCCTGAACCCAAGACCATTTCCTGCCCCTCTCCCAAGGATAGAGGGGTTTTTTCCTCCCCCAGTGACAGTAGGTCTGTGCCTGTGCCTTGAGGACAACAGGCTTTGCTGCCTCTACCCAATAACCAAAGGCACTTTCTTTCTAGGCCAGGACTGGAGAAGCAGAAGCGGCTGTCACCTCCTGCAACCTGCGCCCCCAGGGGCTCTCCCACCGCAAGCCCTGCCTTCATCTCCATCTTGCCCCGCCCTCACCCCGCCCTGTCTCTCTTCTGAACACTCCGTGGGAACCTGGGAAAAAGGGCTTTTGGGGGATTGCCATCTCTCCTTGTGTCTATTCCACACTCGGTCTTTATTAAAATTTTTGCTGATTCTTCTCGCCCTCTTGTATGACAGCCGCTTCCTCCTCCGGTGCTCAGCCTCCGGGGAGACCTTGTGTGTCCCTCCCTCCTAGGTGGCACCCTGTCCCTCTCCGGAACTCAGGCTACTTGGTTGACTTGCAACTTCAGCCCTCTGACAGGCTCAAGGAAAGTTACGATTTTGTAGTTTATCTAGCTTTCCCACAGTTTAGACACATTTCCAGCTTTCTATAGCCTAAGTAGAGGAGGAAAAAAACGATTTGTTTTGTATACAAATTTAAAAATGACTATCCTGAGTTTGCTGAAATTTCTTTAAAAATTTGTTCTTCCATCTCCATCAATATACCTCAAGGACACTGGGTTCTTAAAATGAGTGCTACTAAAAACAAAACATAGAAACAGTTTAGATATGCTATATTGCCCTCTGTGAACAGTGGCATCGCTAATTCCACCTGGCTTGGATAAGATTATACACAAGAATGACCTCACTTCTCACATTAAAAACTTTAATTTATTGACACACACAGTGTTCATCAAAAGCGTTTTTATAGATGTTTAATGTGAAGACTTCCTATTTCATAAATTTTGTATAGCTACAGTGATGAAATGACAAAGTTATGAGTGTAAAAATGATTCTTTTTTTGGGGTCGGGGAGGGGAACAGAGTCTCTGTCGCCCAGGCTGGAGTGCAGTTGTGTGATCTTGGCTCACCGCAACCTTGGCCTCCCGGGTTCAAGCAATTCTCCTGTCTCAGCCTCTCAAGTAGCTGGGACTACAGGTGCATGCCACCACACCTGGCTAATTTCTGTATTTTCAGTAGAGACAGGGTTTCACCATATTTGTCAAGCTGATCTCAAACTCCTGACCTCAGGTGATCCACCTGCCTCAGCCTCCCAAAGTGCTGGGATTACAAGTGTGAGCCACCACGCCCAGCTGAAAATGATTCTTTATATTATTACATGATTGCATATATCTATGTCACATTTTAAATAAACAATGAGTATAATTTTTATAATTTTATTTTCCCATTTGTTGCTTGTTCTGACTATATGTATTAAAAATACCTATGTTGAGTCTAATAATAAAATTGGAGATTATGTTGTTGCATGTCTTTTTTTTTCTTTTTTTTGAGACGGAGTTTCGCTCTTGTTGCCCAGGCTGGAGTGCAATCGTGAGATCTCAGCTTACCACAACCTCCGCCTCCCGGTTCAAGCGATTCTCCTGCCTCAGCCTCCTGAGTAACTGGGATTACAGGCATGCACCACCACGCCCAGCTAATTTTGAATTTTTAGTAGAGACGGGGTTTCTTCATGTTGGTCAGGCTGGTCTCGAACTCCTGCCTCAGGTGATCCACTCGCCTTGGCTTCCCAAAGTGCTGGGATTACAGGTGCGAGCCACCACACCCGGCCGGCCCTCTTTTCCTTTCTTTTTACAAATTAACTGTTTATATTATAACAGTTTTAGATTTACAGAAAAGTTGCAAAGATAGTACAGAAAGCTGCTATAGACCCTATTCCCGGTTTCTCCTATTATGAACATCTTAGGTTAGTATGGTACGTTTGTTACAATTAATGAACCACTATTGATACTTTATTATTAACTACTTTGGAAAATTTATTCATATTTCCTTAGTTTTACCGTAGCGTCCTTTTTCTGTTCCAGGATCCCATTCAGGATACCATATTACATGAGTCTTCATGTCTCCTTGGGCTTCTTTGGACCATAACAGTTGCTTGGACTTTCCTGGTTTTTGGTGTCCTTGCCAGTTTTAAGGTGTACTGGTCAGGCATTTATTTATGTATTTGTTTATATATATTTTTTAGAGATTGAGTCTTACTCTGTTGCCCAGGCTGGAGTGCAGTGGTGTGATCATAGCTGTCTGCAGCCTCGAACTCCTGGGCTCAAGGCATTCTCCCACCTCAGCCTAAAGAATTGGATTTTTTTAGAAAATATAGGCCTATTCAGATTGCCTATTTTTTTGTGTGTGAGTTTTGGCAAATTATATCTTTCAAGGAACTGGTTAATTTCATCTAGGTTATCAAATCTGTGAGCATACAGTTGTTCAGAGTATTCATTTATTATGATTAAATAATAATGTTCATATTTAATGTCCATAGGCTCTAGTGATTGATGTCTTGTTTCTGATATTAGTAATTTGTGTCTTGTCTCTTTTTTTCTTAGTTAGCCTGGCTAGAGGATTATCAATTTTCCTTCACTCTGACAATCTCTGTCTTTTAGTTGTTGTATTTAGACTACTGATGTTCAAGGTGGTTGATCTTTTCAAAGAACTAGCTTTTGGTTTTGTTAATTTTCTCTTTCGATTTTCCATTTTCAATTTCATTGATTTCTGCTCTAAGCCTTATTTTCTTTTCTTCTGCTTACTTTGGATTTAATTTGCTCTTCTTTCCTAGTTTCCTAAGGTAGAAACTTAGATTATTGATTCTAGGTCTTTCTTCTGCTCTAAGATACAAATTCAAAGTTAAAAATTTCCCTCTAAGCACGGCTTTTACTGCATCCCACTAATTTTGATAAATTGCATTTTCATTTTTGTTTAGTTCAAAATATTTTTAAATTGATCATAAAATTTCTTCGGCACATGTGTTATTTGGAAACGTGTTGTTCAATCTCCACAGACTTTGGGATTTTCCAGTTGTCCTTTTGTTATTGATGTCTAATATAATTTCATTGTGGTCTGAGAGCAGATCCTGCATGGTTTCTGTTCTTCTACACTTGTTAGGTTGTGTTATATGGTCCAGAATGTGGTTTATCTTGGTCAGTGTTCCATGTGAGCTTGAGAAGAATGTGTATTTGTGCTATTGTTGGATGAAGTAGTCTATAGATATCAATTATATCTAGTTGATTGTTGTTAAGTTCAACTATGTCTTTACTGATATTTTGCATGCTGGGTCTGTCTGTTTCTGAGAGAGAAGTGTTGGAGTTTCCAACTATAGTAGTGGATTCCTGTATTTCTCCTTGCAGTTCTATCAGTTTTTGCCTTATGTAGTTTGATAGTTTGTTGTTAGGCTTATACATGTTAAGGATTGTTATGTCTTCTTGGAGAATTTACCCCTCTATCATTATGTAATATTATCCTTCTTAATTCCTGATATCTTTCCTTGCTTTGAGGTCTGCTCTGTCTGAAATAGAGCTGCTCCTGCTTTCTTTTGATTTGTGTTAGCATGGTATATTTTCTCTATCCATCTACTTTTAATCTACATGTGTCTTTATATTTAAAGTGGTCTTAATGTAGATAACATATAGTTAGGTTTTGTTTCTTGATCCACTCTGACAATTGGTACTCTTTTAATCGGTACATTTAAATCATTGATGTTCAAAGTGATTTTTGATATAACTGGATCAATATCTACCATATTTGTTACCGTTTTTTATTTGTTGCCTTTATTCTTTAATTCTATTTTTGACTTCCACTTTTTTTCTGTCTTTTGGGGTTTTAACTAGAATTTTAGGTATTTATTTTTTTTGAGACAGGGTCTTGCTCTGTTACCCAGCCTGGAGTGCAGTAGAGTGATCTCAGCTCACTGCAATCTCTGCCTCCCCAGCTCAAATGATCCTCCCCACTGAGCCTCCTGAGTAGCTGGAACCACAGGTGCATGTCACCACACCCGGCTAATTTTTGTATTTTTTGTAGAGACAGGGTTTTGCCATGATGTCTAGGCTGGTCTCGAACTCCTGAGCTCAAGTGATCCTCCCGCTTTGGCCTCCCAAAGTGTTGGGATTACAGGCATGAGCCACTGTGCCTGGCCTAGTTGACCATTTTATATGATTCCATTTTCCCTTCTTAACATATCAGTGATACTTCTTTTTTTACTTTTTAAAGTGATTGTCCTAGATTTTGCAATATTCACTTATAACGAATCCAAGTCCACTTTCAGATTACTATATCATTTCACAAGTGGTGTGGGTATCTTCTAATGACAAAATAATCCCAATTCCTCCCTCATGTCCTTTTTAACATTTCTGTCATTCATTTTATTTATGTTTAAGCATATATATATACACACACATACACATAAGTTCAACCAAGTATATACACACATAAGTGTTCATAATCAAATGCATTGTTGCATTTTGAACAAATTGTTATTTGTTAGATCAATTAAGAAGAAAAACATAGCAGTTTTTATTTTATCTTCACTCATTCCTTCTTCAATGAGTACTCTCCCTTTCTTTATAGAAATTGAAGTTTCTGACATATCATTTTTCTTCTCTCTAAGTAACTTCACATTTCTTGCAAGGTAAAACTTCCCTCAATTTTTGTTGTTTGAGAAAGCCTTTATTTCTCTCACTTTTGAAGGATAATTTTGCAGGGTACAGAATTTTTGCTCAACACTTCAAACAGTTCCTTCCACTTGCTTCTTGTTTTTTCTTTCTTTTTTTTTTTTTTGAGATGGAGTCTTGCTCTGTTGCCCAGGCTGGAGTGCAGTGATGTGATCCCGGCTCACTGCAACCTCCGCCTCCAGCATTCAAGCGATTCTCCTGCCTCAGCCTCCTGAGTAGCTGGGATTACAGGTGCACACCACCATGCCCAGCTAATTTTCTATTTTTAGTAGAGATGGGATTTTGCCACGTTGGCCAGCCTGGTTTCAAACTCCTGACCTCAGGTGATCCGCTCGCCTTGGCCTCCCAAAGTGCTGGGATTACAGGCGTGAGCCACTGCGCCTGGCCCCCACTTGCTTGGTTTCTAAGCAGAAGTTGGATGGACGCAATTCTTCTTTGTTCCTCTATAGGTAATATGTTTTTCCTTTAGAACTTTTATCTTTGATTTTCTGTAGTTTGAAAATGATACGCCTAGGTATACCTTTCTTTTCTTTTGCATTTATCCTGCTTAGTGTTCTCTGAGCTTCCTGGATCTGTGATTTGGTGTCTGATATTAATTTGGAGGAAATTCTCAGTCATTATTGTTTCAAATACTTCTTCTGTTCCTTTCTCTCTTCTGGCATTTTTATTTTGTGCATGTTACACCCTTTGTAGTTGTCCCACGGTTCTTGAATATTCTGTTTTATTTTTTTCAGTTTTTGTTCTCTTTTCCTTTCAGTTTTTAAAGGTTTCTATTGAGATAT
The DNA here is from genome assembly GCF_028858775.2 of Pan troglodytes. Classification (NCBI taxonomy): domain Eukaryota; kingdom Metazoa; phylum Chordata; class Mammalia; order Primates; family Hominidae; genus Pan; species Pan troglodytes. The sequence continues at coordinate 60,892,286 of NC_072414.2, forward strand.
CCTCAAGCTCAGGGATTCTTTCCTCAGCTGTGTCAGGTCTAATAAGCTCATCAAAGGAATTCTTCATTTCTGTTAGAATGTTTTTGATCTCTAGCATTTCTTTTTGGTTCTTTCTTGGGATTTTCGTCTCTCTGCTTACATCACCCACCTGTTCCTGCATGCTGTCTACCTCACCCATTACAGCCCCTGGCATATTAATTGTAGCTCTTTTAAATTCCTGGTCTGATCATTTCAACGTCCCTGCCATGTCTGGTTCTGATGCTTGCTCTGTCTATTCAAATTATGTTTCTTGCCTGTTGGTATGCCTTGTAATATTTTTCTTGATAGGCAGACATGATGCACTGGGTAAAAGGAACTGCTGTAAATAGGCTTTAGTGATATGATGGTGAGGTGTAGGGGAGGGGAAATGTTCTGTAGTCCCGTCAACAGGTCTCCGTCTTTTAGTGAGCCTGTGCCTCTGGACTATGAACATCACATGTGTTACTCAGCTTTTTTCCTTCCACTTAGGTGAAATAGGATGGCTAGAGGGAGCCTGAGTTGGATATTTCTCTCTACCAGTTAGGGTGGGCTCTGATAATACCCCAGCAGGTTGGGCTCTGGTTAACTTCTTACTCCTGAAGGGTAGACGTTGTTAAAAAGTACATAGTGCCCCGGGGTATTTTCAAATGGTTCCTTTCCACCTCTTCCTGCTGGAAGCATGAGGGGGTTTTCTCTGATACTTACTGTGGGAATGGTGGTTGAGCTCCTCAAGATAAACATCACAAGACTGTGGGGGCCCTTCTATGAGTGGGTCCCCCTGGAGTTCTTAACTGTTAGGCTTGTCCACACCGAGCCTCTGGCCAATTTGTCAATGAACAGTTCAGGTTCTCCTACCCAACACTGCTTCCCTTGGTTGTTTCTGCCCATGAGTCTGCTCTGGTAAGTTGTGGCTCCCTGTATTTATCTGTCTTTCCCATCTCGGGGCAGCATTTGCCCGTGTCCTCACCTCTCTTATGGATCCAAGAGCAGTTGTCCATCAGTCTGTTCAGCTTTTTTCTTGTTAGGATGGAGTGGCAACTTCCAAGTTCCGTACATGTGCAACCAGAAACAAGAAGTCTATCGAGACTTTATATCTTTACATCTTTAAATATTTTAACATTATCTCTAAAACACAAGCACAGTTTAAAGCTAATGGCAATACCACTGTCATACTCAAAATTAAAAAATTTCTTAATATTGCCGGGCTTGGTGGCTCACGTCTGTAATCCCAGCACTTTGGGAGGCCGAGGCGGGTGGATCATGAGGTCAGGAAATCGAGACCATCCTGGCTAACACGGTGAAACCCTGTCTCTTTTAAAAATACAAAAAATTAGCCACGCGTGGTGGCAGGTGCCTGTGGTCCCAGCTACTCGGGAGGCTGAGGCAGGAGAATGGCGTGAACCCGGGAGGTGGAGCTTGCAGTGAGCCAAGATTGCACCACTGCACTCCAGCCCGGGCGACAAAGCGAGACTCCGTCTCAAAAAAAAAAAAAAAAAAATTCCTTAATATCATCAAATTCCCAGTCAATGTTCAAATTTATAATTGCTTCAAATGTCATTATCTTACAGTTTACTTGAATCAGGATCCAAATAAGGTCTCTATATTGCCATTAGTTAAAACAACTCTACTAACTGAAATGTCTATGCTCTCTCTTTTTATTTTTTTTTGATGGAGTCTCACTCTGTCACCCAGGCTGGAGTGCAGTGGTGCTATCTGGGCTCACTGCAACCTCTGCCTCCCAGGTTCAAGCGATTCTCCCGCCTCAGCCTCTCAGGTAGCTGAGATTACAGGTGCACACCACCATGCCCAGCTAATTTTGTATTTTTAGTAGAGATTGGGTTTCACCATGTTAGCTAGGCTGGTCTCGAACTCCCGACCCCAGGTGATCTGCCCGCATCGGTCTCCCAAAGTGCTGGGATTTCAGGCATGAGCCACTGCACCCGGCCTATTCTCTTTCTTTCATGTGAGAATCCCAGTTCTCATGACACTGGGGTGGTAGAATTAGAAGATCATACAACTACTCATTTGCTGTATTCTACAGTGTGCATGTGCGCGCGCACACACACACACACACAATGTTTCAGAGTAACAATACCAACACTACACCAATAATAAGATTATAGAAAAGAGTTTATGATTTTTGGGGGTAGTTTTCCTTATACATTAAGGATTTTTATAGGGATGAATAGTCAAATCAATTTTGTTTAAAGTCACTTGGAGTTAGTTACTATCTGTTTGATTATGGGACCAACTTGCTACCTATTTAGGTTACATGCAGTTTGAATATTCATCAGTAAACCTAGGAATAATTATCACTGTTCAGAAAATCACCAATAGTTACCGAGCACCTCCTAGGTACTAGAAATGTTCATAATCATTGTTACACTCAAGTCTTGCAAAGCCCTATGAAATAGAAGTTACTCTTCCCTTATAATTTAGGAAACAAACTCAAAGAGGTTAAAAGCTTACAGTGAATCAGTCTCACAGCTAGTAAGAAGAATGAGTGAGGTAAGATTGAAATTCCAGTCTCTGGAGTCCATATTCTGCCCTTAGAAAGATCAGGATGATTTATGATAGCTTATAGAAAAAGCTGCTGGTTCTATTTATTTTATTATCTCTATATATTCCAGTAGGGAGACAAGGTGGTAACTGATAACTGTGTTATACCTGATTACAAAGGTGATAATTTTTTTCTTACAGATTTATGCTCAGAAACAGTGCACCTGACAGTGTTAGCTGGTTTTCTCTAACTTCTTTTTCTGGGGCAATTCTCCCAATGGGTTTGAATTTTTATGAGCTTACTGATGGGCTTAAAAGGGTGGCCTTCAATATTTCCTTCCATTCAGGGCCTATTGTGTCCTGGGCTTCAAATTCACAGAGGCCCTTAAATTTAGAATTTGGACCTTACATCCATCCCAAAGAGGTTCTATCTGTGATCACAGAGATATACCAACAAGGACAGAAGAAAGAGATGTGCAACTTACAGCTTCAGCGCTGGATCCCATTAGTGGAAGGCACTGCTGGTAGGTAGAATACCATCATTATGGTATTCACAGGTTATTTACAGGATTTATAAAAGTAGTGATGAATCACTGATCTCACTTTATTTTTTTAAATCCTGTAAATATCCTGTGAATTCCATAATGATGATGAATTATATATTTTGATGGAGTTTAAAAAGTGTCAGCTTATTAAATGTAAGCATCTCAAATACATAATGATTTTTGTAACCCTATTTTATTTCTATAATGTCTAAAATATCAGGAGTTGCAAGCAATGGAAGTATCTGGTGACTTAGGGCAGCTGAGAAGCTCTGTCTGCTTCCACTTGGCCCTGAGCACTTCTGTGGACAAAGCACTCTGACCTGACAGGGTGCTGGTTACACATTGGCTGAGTTTGCGGCTATTTCTAGGGAGCAGAGTCTGGCTCTTTCCTCATTTACCTGTACAATAAGAATACCCACCTGACAGGGGAGAGGTGAGGATTCAGTAAGCACAGCACAAGTCTCTAGTAAAAGACAGCTGTCATGAGGATGATAACAGTTAATGAGAACATGTTGTTCAGGAGGTTTTAAAGGGCAGATACAGCATGATCCTGATTTTTAAGAAAATTAGATATAAAAACATGGGCACATGAAAAAGCCCCAACAGGCTACAGACTGAAATATTTATAATGGTAGTGGGAATAAAGGTGAATTTTGCTTTTTCCATGTATTTGTCTGTTTTAATTTTTTCACAATATACTTATACTAAATTATGATACTTATTTTGTTTATGTGGATATACATAAATCTACAGACATACAAAATTATGGATAATTTTTCTTTTGTCTTTCTAAATTTATAAAATTTCTCACTTAAATATGTGCAAGTTTTATAATTAGAACGAAGAGATCAAAGGCATTTTTAAGACAAGGAGAAGCATCTGGGTATCATGGCTCATAATTGTAATCCTAGCACTTTGGGAGGTCAAGATGGGAGGACCACTGGAGCTCAGGAGTTTGAGACCAGCTTGGGCAACATACTGTGTCTCTACATAAAAGCAAAAACCTTAGCCAGGCATGGTGGCATGCATCTACAGTCCCAGCTACTTCGAAGGCAGAGGCAGGAGGATTGCTTGAGCCCAGGAGTCGGAGGCTGCAGTGAGCTGAGATGGTGCTACTGCACTCCAGCCTGGGTGACAGGGTGAGACTTCATCTGTAAAAAAATGATAAAAGACTGGGAGAAGAGCCTGGCTGGGTTTTAAGCCTACCTGGGGACATGGCTGCATTGTTTCTGAGAAACACAAAGAGCCTGCTCAGCACCTGCCATCATCTCAACCAGAAAGCCCATTCCAGATGCTGTCTTGTCAGTGGCTCAGTCAGCGCACCTTTGATTTATGATGAATTCCCCAGTGTTTACAGACTGGTGAATGCAGAACAATTTCTCCCCATTAGAAGGAGTCATGGTGTGGCAAGTTCAGATTAGTTTCTCTTCTATGGAGTTTCATTCTTTCATGAAATGTGGTCTTGCTTCACACTGTGAGGGAGTTTGGTGCCTCTCTCGGCCTGGGTCACCTGCTAGTGTGTGTTTGGCCCTAGAAAGAGGCTCTCAGGGAAAGGGTTCCTGACTGCATCCTTCCTTCCTTGCCCCTTCTCTCTCTCCATGCTCTCCAAGAAAAAATTTACCACCCTTGAGGCCTCCTACTACCATTAGGAAAAAGATTGATAAAACGATGACTTTAAAATTAAGAAGTTCTGCTTATCTAAAGAGTTCATAAAGAGATTAATAACACAAACCACAGAATAGAAGTAGAAGCTATTTGGTAATACATATAACCAACAAAGGACTCTTATCCAGAAAATACATGTTTTAAAAAAAACACTAAAAATTATTAAGTAAGACATAACCCAACAAAAATTCCAGAAGTGGTGGGCAAGGCCAGAAACTCAGACAAATGATGTTGGTACCAAGACCAGGCTACACAGTGGCTGGACCAGCAGCTGGTAATCATGCAGACCCATGCTCGGCCTTTTCGCAGCGAGATGAAGCAAGTGCTGTGAGTGCTGGAGATGTTGGCATGCTGACGATCTGACAGGCGGAGGATCCAAAGAGCTCGCTAGACCTGGTCACAGAAGCCCCAGCCAGATTCTTAATGCCTTTAATTTTCCAGGGAAGAAGCTTCTCCATCACTGAACTGTTTCCATATTTTAGATACTGTAATATCTATGGGTTTTCCTAATACTCATCTTTGTATTAGCTGGCGTTTTTACCCAACCAGGAAAGGAGTGGAGCCATGACGCAGTGAGTGCCCAGAACTGGAAGAATTCTGAAGGAGATGGGACCAAGGACCATGTTCTCTCTCAGGCTAACATCTTAATAACAGCCTACTCTGTTCCAACCAGAAAGAATGAGAGAGGAAGGGAAGACGAACAGACAGAGATAGATGGACACGTACTTATGAAGTGCCCACTGTGCTCAAGGAATTTGCTAGGGGCTTTCACATTTGTTGTTCACTTTGCTTCTTGTAACACTCCATTCTGTTGATGAGACGGGAGCCTCAGGAGAAGTACATGGCTTGCTCAAGTTTAGTTTGTCAGTGATGTAGTTGGGATCTGATCTCAGGGTCTGTCTCATTCTTTTTTTTTTTTTTTTTTGAGATGGAGTCCTGCTTTGTTGCCCCAGCTAGAGCGCAGTGGTGCAATCTCGGTTCACTGCAACCTCCGCCTCTCTGGTTCAAGTAATTCTCCTGCCTCAGCCTCCCAAGTAGCTGGGATTACAGGTGCCTGCTACAACACCTGGCTAATTTTTATATGTTTAGTAGAGACAGGGTTTCACCATGTTGGCAGACTGGTCTCAAACTCCTGACCTCAAGTGACCCGCCCGCCTCAGCCTCCCAAAGTGCTGGGATTACAGGTGTGAGCCACTGCGCCTGGCCCTGTGACTCATTTTTCTAATTCCATGGCCTTGGAATCAGGTGTGTGTGAGCTTGGGTAATTATTTACCTCTGTGAGCTCAAGGCCCCTCTGTGAAATGATATCTGGCTAGTAGGAGCACCCTTGCAGGACTCTGCGCATGATGTACAGTAGTTGGTTTTACTGTAAATGTACTCGAATCCTTAGCACAGGATCAGGTACACTGAAGACAGTAAAGAGAAGGGAGTTAAACACTTTTGAAGTCATATTTTCTTTTCTCAGGTTCAACCACTCTGCTAGGAGAGAAAGGCAGAGAACAGGATAAGAAGATTGAGAGAGAGAGGTTGATTGTGAGGACGTACTGTCTGGGACACATATATTTGGTCACAGAGTCATGACTTGAGGGGTGGCACGCTGAGAAGTTGCCTGTCTTACTCTCTGAGACTGAGCAGCTAAGATGGAAGGCTGAATATTGACTTGGGACAATACAGTCATGAGTTGCTTAACAAGAAGCCTATGTTCTGAGAAATATGGTGTTAGGCAATTTCCTCACTGTGCAAACATCATAGAGTGTACGGTACTTACACAAACCTACACAGCATAGCCTACTACACACCTAGGCTGTATACTATAGCCTATCACTCCTAGGCTACAAACCTGTACAACATGTTACTGTACTGAATACTGCAGGCAGTTGTAACACAATGGTAAGTATTTGTGAATCTAAACATATCATTAAAAGGTACAGTAAAATATGGTATTTATAACATATTTTATAAAAATATGATGGTTTCTACCCTGGACTAGCTAAGAGATCTGAGGCTAGCAACTGTCCACAAACCTCCTCCCTCTTCCCCCAACCAAAGCCAAAAATATCTTACCCACCATTTCTTAAAACAAAACAGCCTGCAAAACCATTCAGCATTCCGCAGTAGAAAACACAAAACTCAGGTTGCCCCATTGAAGAAGGCCAGAAATCTTTGGAACATCACCCACTTAGGAGCATTCTGCCTCTGCTGTTCACTGCCAGAAGTTATTTTACAAAGCCAAGCTTCTGTAGACCGTTCACAGCATGGGCTGGCCTTAATGGAGAGCTGGGCAAGGAAAATTCCCTCCTTCGAGCCTGGGCTGAGGAAAACCTCACCTGAGGAATGAGGGCCATTCTTGTTTATTATGATTGAATCACTATGCATATTACTTTCATATGTAATGCATTTGCCATTCTGAAGTATGCAGTGGGGATGGGGGTACTCCCACTTAGCCAAATCAAAACCCAGGTCCCAAGATTCTCAGTAGAAGAGATGAGCCCCCTTCACTCGGGAGGTCCCAGGGTGGCTGCAAGTACTCTCCTTGTACTATTAGGGTTGTTTTGGCACCTCCTCTTGGCAAACCCTAACAGAGACACTGTCTTTGTTTCTCAATCCCTGCTACAGACTGAAATTATCTGGGAAATAAAAAAAATATATATGATGACAAGCCACTACCTCCAGCTACTCTGACTTAATACATTTGCATTGAAGACAAGGATTTGGGGTTAAAAAAAAACTCCCCAGGTGACTGTGATGTGCACCCAAGTCAGAACCAAGTGCTATACCGATTTCATGTAAAATTGTTGATTGATTAATGTCTTCCACTTCTTGAGCTCCTGGTATATGCCAGGCACTGAAGCACTAATGAACAGAAACAGGCAAGGCTCTTACTCTCATAAACATTACAGATATTAGTCAGATAATTACATAAGCAAATAATTTGGAATTATAAAAGTACATGGTGCTTGGGGCTGGGCGTGGTGGTGCACGCCTGTAATCCCAGCACTCTGGGAGGCGAAGACAGGTAGATCACTTGAGGTCAGGAGTTTGAGACCAGTCTGGCCAACATGGTGAAACCCTATCTCTACTAAAAATACAAAAATTAGCCAGGTTTGGTGGTGGGCGCCTGTAATCCCAGCTACTCAGGAGGCTGAGGCAGGAGAATTGCATGAACCTAGGAGGTGGAGGTTGCAGTGAGCTGATAGTGCCACTGCACTCCAGCCTGAGTGATAGAGCAAGACTCTGTCTCAAAAAAATAAAAAAATGTACATGGTGCTTGGGCAGATAGGGAGGGAAGGGGTAAGAGGATTAGAAAAGTGATCCATTAGAAGCTCCCTGGTGTACCTCTCTCTTTCCAATACTCACTCACCAAGGGATAGCCATATATCTGACTGACCAATGTCTATCTCCCAATAATTCCATGGGAAACAACTCCTATTTTCCAGTAATAGGAGAATGAATAAAATATGAAAAATGTAGACTCTAGGGACTTTCAAAAGAGACAAAACCCATTTTGAGGAAAGAATATGTTATTCATGTATCATGTACTAAATAATTAAAACAGCCAAACACAGGGCTCACACCTATAATCTCAGCACTTTGGGAGACCAAGGCAGGAGGATTGCTTGAGCCCAGGAGTTCGAGACCAGCCTAGAGAGCCCCTGTCTCTACAAAACACAAAAATTGGCTAGGCGTAGTGGTACATGCCTGTAGTCCCTGCTACTTGGAAGGCTGAGGTGGGAGGATCACTTGAGCCCGGAAGGTCCAGGCTGCACTCCTGCCTGGGTGACGTAGCAAGACTCTGTCTCCAAAAATAATAATAAAAAAAAGGGCAACACCAAAACAAACAAAAAAGAATTAATACAATCTGAAGGATGCAGAGATGAGGCAGAACTGCTGCCCAAACATCTGTAGCAAATTAGCCGGTGGGAAGAAGTCAGCTAAACCTAGTAGAGGCAAAGGGAGGAATAGATTACTTCTCCCCCTACCTTCCCACAAGGTTCTGGATTAAAAATATTTGATTAAAAAAAATAAAATTACGTGCATAAAATCTGAAAACATTCTTGTTGCAAAAATGCTTAAGCAATAACAGTATAAAGAGTGCCAACCAAAGCCTCCCTTTACCACATATCTTGTTTCCAATCTCTCTTCTCTCCCTAGAGGGATCATCATTCACAGCTGGCTGTGTTTCCTTCCAGAAGTTTTTCTTTGCATTTATAAACACTTATTTCCAGAAACAAGTGAATAGTTGTTCTATTTGTCTGTGTTTTTGCATACTCTTCACGTTCATCTGCAATTTATTTTCTTTTATTCAACAATTATATTATTTTGTGGTCAGGATGAAGGTGAGGCGAGTGAGCCATTTTGGCACACAATTTAAGGGAGTCCCCACAACAACTGAAGGGATTGCCAAAAGCTCAGTAATCGAGATAAATTTTAGTGCAATATTAAAAAAAAATCTAAATCAGCACCAAAAATGTATATTGAACAAAATATCAAAACCTTAAAGACTGGATCTGTATTACTGAGTGTTCCTTTGGCTTTGGGCTTCAATATGGATGAGCAGGTGACTGTTACTGATCCTGTCCATGTGATCTTTCTATGTTGGTACATGTAGATCTTTTTTCCTAAAAAAATCATATTTAGAAATAATTTCAAACTTCCAAAAATTGCAAATAACTCCCATATTACTTTACCCAATTGCTGATGCCACTAAATTTTCTCTATTACTCTCTCTCTTTACTTATATATACCCATTATTAGTCTTTTAAGGAATCTTTGTATATTTTCTAAAACACTAGGATATAAAACCAGTATACAACCTCCAAATGAGGACATTAACATTGGTTCCCCACTGCTGTCCAATCCATAGTCCTCATTCACATTTGCCACCTGTCCTAACAATGTCTCTATTTCCTGTCTGGTCCAGGAAATGTATATTGCATTTAATTGTCATGTATCCTCAGACTTGTAAATCTGCAACAGGTCTTTTGCCTTTTCCTGTTTTCTATGTCCTTGACAGAAACTAAGTACAGGACTTCCATTCTGTGGGATGGCCTTCAACATGGGATATTTCCTTATGTCTAGATTCAGGTACACCAAGATCTGCTACTGTGTTCTTCTCAGGGCATTCCTTCCAGAAGCACACCGTGTTGACCCATCCTGACGCTGGTGATGTTAGCACTGATTACCTACTTGTGTCATTGTCTGCCCCATTTCTTCACCGTAAGGTCATGATTCTTCCCTTGACAATACCATAGTATTTGGTAAAGAGGTATTCGGAGATTATTGCAATATCTTGTTCCCCATCAAACTTCCACCCAGCTTTAGCACTGATCGACAATTCTCACTTCAACTGGGCATCCCCATGATGGTTGCCAATGCTGGTTTTCTATTTCCATTCTACGTGTATTCGATGGCATTCTACTGTAAAGAAGAGCTTTGACCCCACCTTATTTATTTATATGTTTATATCAGTATGGATTCATGGTCTCCTATTTTATTCGGTAGGTTGTAATTCATTACTATCCGTATTTATTCTGATTGTTCAGATTCTTATTTGTTCAGATTGTCCCTGTTTTGGCCAATGGGAACTCTGTCAAGCTACTTCCTATGTCCTTTTGATATATCTCCATCTGTCATTGAGCATTTCTTCACTTTCTGACACAATATAAGGTTCCAGTCCTGTCTTGTCCTTTCCCTGCTCCAGCCCTAGAACTAGCCATTTCCACAAGGAACACTGGTACCTTTTAGTAAGAATGTAATTTAGGAACCAACACTGGAAAACCAGATGTGCTCATTACCATTGAAGTGCCATTGCTTCTAGGCCCTGTCAGTGGACAACGCTAGGAAATAGACGCTCTGAAGGCTGGGAAATCCAAGATCAAGGCACTAGCAGGCTCAGTTGTTTAGTGAGGGCTCCTCTCTGCTTCCACGATGGCACTGTGGTACTGGATCCTCTGGAGGTGAGGAATGCTATGTCCTCACATGGCAGAAGGCAGAAGGGCAAGAGGGCTGAACCTGAATGAAGCCTCTTTTATAAAGGACATTAATCCATTCATGAGGGAGGAGCCTCCATGGCCTAATCAGCTCTTGGAGGCTCCACCTCTTAATACCATCACATTGGCCATTAAGTTTCAACACTTAAATTTTGGAGGGGACATATTCAAACCTCAGCACATACATACTCACAAATATGTGAATGCACTCAAACATCTATAACTATTCCTATTTTTATCTCTGTATGTATATATATGATCTCCATCTGTCTATAAAATATATACCTAGGTATCTATATGCATCTACATATATATTGATGTCTCCATACTTTTTTTTTTTTTTTTTTTGAGACTGAGTCTCACTCTGTCGCCCAGGCTGGACTGCAGTGGCGTGATCTCAATAGCTCACTGCAACCTCCGCCACCTGGGTTCAAGCAATTCTCATGCCTCAGCCTCTCAAGTAGCTGGGACTACAAGTGCCCGCCACCAGGCCCAGCTAATTTTTGTATTTTTAGTAGAACAGGGTTTCACCATGTTGGCCAGGCTGGTCTTGAATTTCTGACCTCAAGTGATCCGCCTGCTTCGGCCTCCCAAAGTGCTGAGATTACAGGTGTGAGCCACCACACCCGGCCGGAATACGTACTTCTTTTAAACTAATTTTCCATATTTTGGATGTACCTTCGTTAGTTATCTATAACCACACTGATGGATCAAAAATGGTTAGCCTCTTGAGGCTCTCCTTGATTTGTATAACAACATTACAAACAAGGACTAAAGCCTCCTTTTGTCTAATTCTGACCCGGTTCACAGACCAAGAGCCCTTTGAAAAAAAGAGGAAGCTGGATACCCTTGAGGAACAAATAACTAAAATGTCACAAGTATGTACTCAGGGTCCAACTCCAGTTCATTTCTAATGGAATAAACAATTAACCAGCTAACTGTGTGGTGAGAAAAGAGAAGTACCCAGATTTTGGGAAGTACCCAGATACCTTAATTCACAGCAACCCAGAAAGCCACTGTTGTCCCCAGAGGATGTGGGGTCTTATAGGGCAAACCTTAGTCTTAAAACACACATGTAGAACTTCAAAGACTTTTCCCTTACCAATGGAGTTATGGCTTCCCAAGTGCATCAACATATTTTTGCTTTGTTCTAGGTCAGTAGAAGACTTGAAAAAAAATGCTAGGCAGCATATACTGTTTATGACATTGTGTCACAGATGGGAAAGTAAAATTTGGGCATGTGAAAGGAATGTTAGCATCCATGGCTCAGGAGACCCCACTCCTCCACTTCCTTGATGCCTGTATTCCAGGTCTTTAGCAGTGAGCACTTTTTGCACAACAGCCCTGCCAATGAGAGAAGCTACAGCCTCTTACACACACACATACACACACACACTTAGAAAAAGTAGGCACAGACTTAGTAAAATATCCTCATGGCATTTCCTAGATTCTAAGAAGTATGGCTTTTCAGGTATTAGCATTTCTGAAATTTGATATATTCATTTTTATTTAATCAGTGTGTTTCTTTAAAGTGGCAGTCCTTACTTTTGCAAAAACAATTTTGTTATTAAATCAGTGGACATTTCATCCAGGCTTCTGTGAAAGCCATGCTATTCACAGGTTCTGTGTTGGGAGTGGCCCAATTTCCAACATTCAGAGAGTTCTCCAGCCTCAGGTCAGCCACTCAAGGAGAAGCTGGAGCTGTCTTCCCGCTGTCCCCATCTCCCTCCACTCCCTGGGCCTGCTTGACTCCTTTAGACATAATTAAACTCTTCTTATATCTTTTCAACTCAGAATGGGCAAGGTTCATGTTTTCATGAACAGTAGGACCAAATTGCATTGTGTGATAGTTTAAGGTTAGGTGGTTAACTGTGATGCAAAAATACATAAAAATCTGAAAAAAGTAAGCATTTTGATAACCTGTTTTTATAATCAGCCTAATTTTTAATCAAGTCTACTATTTAATTTATAATATAACATTATTAGTCAATTTAGGGCAGTAAAATTTGTGTCATTTCTTTTTAGCCATAATTTACTAGAATAACTTTCATTGGAATTTTTAAAAATCTAGAAAATACATACCTTTTCTAAATGTAGCACCAGTAGTAAATCAAATAATGACGATGAAAGTAATTTTGAAGACATCACAACCAAAAGAGTTTCTGCTAGATTGACTCAGAAGTATAATCCTTTACATACTGAGTTCAGTTGCACTGCTCTAATTAATTGAGAAGCACTAAAATTTGAATGTGTTATTTGCAGAGATATACTGGCTAATGTAAGCAATTCACCGTCAAACTATAGACAACATGCATACGCAACTCATAAAGACACACATTCACAATGAAAAGAATTGTTTGAAAGAAGGAATATTGAATTAAAAAGTTAATGGAAGAAGATGTTCAATATTTCATATATGAAGAGTGAGTAGTACTTTTCAGGCTTCTTATCAAGTAGCACTTTGCATGACTAGGACAAAAAATTAAATTGTGGCGACATTAGCAAAAAACTTCATAAAAAATGTTTGCTTGGAAATGATGGGGGAATCTTGAGCAAAGAAGATACTGTGAAGACTATTTTCCAATGAAACTATAGATTAATGTATTTTAAAACTATCTAATTATGTGGAAGACCAATTTATGGTACAAATAAAGCCAGCAAACTATTTTTTAATGAAACCTGATGCACAGGTAACGCTAACAAAGCAATTCTTTTAGTATATGTGTTATTTGAGCATGATGGTAATATGAAAGTAGAATTTTTTTTCCAACTTCATTACCATAAACAGAACTCAGAACTGTATAAAATGATGATAGATTACACTGTCTATGTGGTTTGGAGATTAGGGGTAGAAGTATTTTTGATGCACAGATGTAATGACAAGTAAGCATTCTGGAGTAGTTAATCCAGAGAAAAGAGCTGGGCCAGAATATAAACCAACATGCTGTTCCTTCATTGAGAAAGTCTTGCTATCAAACAAACAAAAAAACAAGCTGAACCAATAGTGTCTTAGCAGCATAGTTAAAATTGTGAGTTACATAAAGGATTATGTGTTAAATGTGAGGCTATTCTGTGATCATATGGAAGCTAATCATAAACAAGTGGTGTTGTATGATGAGGTATGATGGTTGCTGAGTGGAGAATTCTGCAGAGAATAAACATTCTCTGCAAACACCAACTCCTGGTATTTCTGCAAGATAAGAAACTAATTTGGTCCCAGCTTTTTAAAGATGTCAGAATTGCTAACTTTTATGATATTCCCAATATTTGAAGTTATCTCACTAATTTCACGCGAGGATGAAACGAAGTATTTTCAAATGCAGATAAGATGGAATGGCAAAATGGCAAAACAAGATGGAAGACTGGAAGGACAAAGTTTCTGCAGATGGTTATGGCATGTTTCATAATTTCACAATTATCGATAGCATAGATGAAGACCTGGAAACTGCACAACTGCAAAATGTTCTCAGTAAATGATTGAAAGTAGATGAGCTTTGTGCAGGCAGAAATCTACTGTACAACTGGCAAAGGCGCCATGTGGAAGAAGTGCTTGGCTCACTGGGGGTCTGAATGTAGATTTGCACAGAATTTTCGAAGGGCAATTTGACAGTGTATATCAACATTTTAAAAGTATGTAATTTTGAAATATAATTTACAGAGAAGTGTATAAGACAGAAATGAAGAGCTCAGTGATTGGTCACAAAAGGAACACCCGTGTAACTTCTACCCAGGTCAAAATAACTAGTAGTATTTCACTTGTATTAATGGCAATCCATTTTGCCTTCTATTTGTCTAGTTGGAAAACACTCTTCCATTAACAAATCCAGTTTTTAAAATAACTGTAACTGAAATTCTGGCCAGTTCTATATAAACATTACATTCCTTTGAAAAGTTCAATGGTTAAAAGAAATCAAAGTATTAAAAGGAAGAATAAATAAATACCAGCTGAAAGGTTTATAGGGGTAGTTGTCTGTGAAGAAGAAAAGGTAAGTTCTCACTGGAGCAGGAGTTGTGGGGTTGCAGAAAGTGGGTACAGCAAGAGCGGAGGAGTGAGAGGAAGGCTGGTGTGGAAATGGTCTGGCAAAGCATTTTAGAGAAGCGGCGGGGCTCAGGGAAAGCCCAGTGAGGCTGGATTTCAGAGTGGTTGGTAACAAAATTCCAAATTTGTGAAAACATAACTCTGAGTTTTAAATACAGCTGATCCTTAAATGATGCAGGGGTTAGGGGTGCCTACCCCCTGCTCAGTCAAAAATCCATGTGTAACTTTTGACTCACCCAAAACTTAACTACTGATAGTCTTACTGATAACATAAACAGTCAATTAACACATATTTAGTATATTAGATATATTATATACTATATTCTTAAAGTAAGCTAGAACAAAAGAAAATGTTATTTAAAAAATCCTAAGGAAAATCCATTGACAGTACTCTACTGTATTTATCAGTATTGTAAGTTAACTGTTTACAAGGTGAATTGTCTTTCTGAAATGGCAACCGTAGCTGCAGACCTCAATCCACAGTACGTATCAAGCAATCTAACTTTTTCTTGTAATGTCATGAATTTTCTCTGCTTCTTGAGACACTTCCAGCATCACTAGGGGCACTTTGTATGGATTCCATGGTGTGAGTCAAGGTTTACAGTATTGAACTAAACATAATGAAAGCTATGTGAGAACCATGAGAGATCACATGTACTGTGGTTCCAATGGTCTGCAGGGAGAAACTGCTCACCTGGAGATGATCTGCATCACTTGAGTTAAGCAGATACTCACGACAGTTGAGCTCCCCACAATAGCAACAGGAGGTGGCTATGAAGTTTTTACAGTAGTACAGTATATACCACAGTTCATTTGGTGCATTATGATTTAATACTGCATCTTATATTTGTTTACATTTCTCTTGACTGAATTGTGTCATCTATGGTCTGTAAGTGTGTGCATAAGTTTTTATAAATTTTAACATCTTATAATGGACTCATTTTATGGTAATAAATGATAAAATGGACCAATATCGACGTATATTTTATACATTTATGACATACTTAACTTTCTTAATTTTTTCATTATTTTTAAGCTACATGGTTCACATCAAAGTTTTTTCAAATTGTTGGAAATGTAGAACACATTTTCTAATGTATTTATTTTAAAAACCCACATAGAAGTGGACTCATGTAGTTCAAATCTGTGTTGTTGAGAGGTTAACTGTTTATCAAATGATCCCTCCCACCAGCCCACACACTGAGGATACATGCCAAGTCTATCATATCTAAGTCTCATTCTCATTCCAGCTTGTTATATTTGAGCAAGTAGCCAGGTGGTCACAGGTTTTAGGACTGAGTAGAAAAATAATCTGGAGCATGGACCACAGAGGCTGTGCTTTTTATCTAGTGCCTAAAAGAGTCTACTGTCCATATCAGTGGCAATGTATTAAATTACATTACAAATTAGTAAACAAATGAAAAAAAAGTCAAACTGTTTAAGCCAAAACATTCAGCCTTTTGGAAAGATAACAAAAATTCAAACATGTTTCCTTAGGGTCCTACTGTGAGCTAGATTAGAATTTTGTAAATTAAAATTAGAATAATACAGGCACCTCAATTTGTCATGTTTTAACAATGAAAATAAAGAAAATGCTTATTAAATTGTTCTTTAGTGAATGTGAGTTTGTATTGTAACTCTATTACATATTTCCTACTCTATAGAGAGAAGATCATAAACCCATAAATGTCTGTCCTTGAAAGCAGAGAGAGAACATGTGCTTCATGATAGCACCAGGCCAGACTGCATCTGTGAAGAATATAGAAAAGTTTGCAAAGGTGTATCCCTTCATTGGGTATGTAAAACACCTCTACCTGTTAATGTCATCAACTGCAGTTTGGGTCACTCCAAAGCATATTATTTCTAGACAGACAACATACAGTGTCTTTAGAATGTAAACACTGGACAACACAGCAAGACCCTGTCTCTACAAAAAATTAAAAAGTTAGCTGGGTGTGGTAGCATGCACCTGTAGTCCTAGCTACTCAGGAGGCTGAGGCAAGAGGATCTTTTGAGCCCAAGAGTTTGAAGCTGCAATGAGCTATGATCACAACACTGCACTCTAGCCTGGGCAACAGAGTGAGACCCTGTCTGTATATTAAAAAAAGAATATAAAGACTGGATCTAGATAGAATTGGCTTTATGTATTACACATATCAGATACAAAAACCTTCAAAAGGTACATTTTTATAAAATTATTTTTGTGCTAAACAGTATAAAATGTATCATCTTAACCATTTTTAAGTGTGAAGTTCAGTAGTGTCAGCTATTTTCATATTGTTGTGCAACAGATTTCTAAAAGCTTTTTCATCTTGCAAAACTGAAGCTCTATACCTATTAAACAGCAACTCCCCCTCTCCCCTTTCCCCAGTCCCCAGCAACCACAATTCTGCTGGTTTCTAAGAGTCTGGTTTCTTTAAAACCACATTTAAGTGGAATCATGTAGTATTTGTCTTTTTGTGACTGTCTTATTTCACTTAGCGTAATGTTCCCAAGATTTGACCTAGAACAAACTGCTGAATGTGCTTATTACAGTATCTGTATGCCTTTTGGTGGGAAAATGTTGAAAAAACAAACAAACAAACAAACAAAAAAAGACAGCTGGTAACACTGCAATGCCCAACGCCCAATTCCAAAGCTCCTTAAATATTCCTTGCAGAATTAATGTTTTGGAGCAGTGCTTCTGGCAGTCCTCTTCTCACTTTTTGTTTTGTTAGGGGGCAGTCGATGGCATACCTAATATATTCAACATCCCCGATCCTCTATAGGACAAGATTACCTTCTGTAATAATCAGTAATAATGATTCTCTTGATTTGTTCTTTAGTTTTATAACAACTACTAAAAGAGTATAAATTTTAAAGATATTTCACATATGAAATAAAATTTGTGTTAACAACAAAAATATATCTCACAATTTGCCCTACTTTACTGTTTCCAACTTTATTATTTTTTTCCTTTTATTTTTTGAGATGGAGTCTTGCTCCGTCACCCAGGTTGGAGTGCGGTGGCATGATCTCGGCTAACTGCAACCTCTGCCTCTCAAGTTTAAGTGATTCTCTTACCTCAGTCTTCCAAAGTAGCTGGAATTACAGGTACACGTCACCATGCCCAGCTAGTTTTTGTATTTTTAGTAGAGACGGGTTTTTGCTGTGTTGGCCAGGCTGGTCTCAAACTCCTGACCTCAGGTGATCTGCCTGCCTCAGCCTCCCAAAGTGCTGGAATTACAGGCATGAGCCACCACACCTGGCCTGTTTTCAACTTTAAATACAAATGAAAACGCTAAGAGGTCACAAAGACTGACATGATTGAAGTAACTCAGGTTTTGCTTCTTCATCTTTATAAGGCTGTGCCATCATTGCTGATGTCAAATCTACCATCTCAATGCAGGAATGTGTTTATCACTTGAGCTGGATTCAGGCACACACTGTGCCAGACAGCTGGAACAATTCTCAAGTATAAGCGGTAAATAGATGTACTAATTGACAGATTACATGTATATTCTTAAAACTCACCAGTAATCACTGCTATTGTATAGAGTGCAGACCAATAATTTTGTTTTTAAGTAGGAGTGTTTTATTATTGACTTTTTTTTTTTTTTTTAGACAGAGTCTTGCTCTGTCGCCCAGGCTGGAGTGCAGTGGTGCATTGTTGGCTCAGTGCAACCTCCGCCTCCCTAGTTCAAGTGATTCTCTTGCCTCAGCCTCCCAAGTAGCTGGGATTACAGGCACGTGCCACCACATCTGGCTAATTTTTGTACTTTTAGTAGAGACAGGATTTCGCCATGTCGGCCAGGCTGGTTTCAAACTCCTGACCTCAGGTGGTCCGCCTGCCTTGGCCTCCCAAAGTGCTGGGATTACAGGTGTGAGCCAACGTGCCTGGCCTTACCATTGACATTTTTTATAATTGCCAGGGAGTAGTGACAATAAAAAGTAGGTCAACTTTCCATTGGTTTTGTTACTTTATAAATTTTTTTTCGATGTTCCCTCTTGCCTGCACCACGGGCAGGCTTACCTTGTTCTTGGCACTCCACCCTCTTGAATGTCTTACATTTTGCCACTTTAGTGGCAAAATGACTCCTCCCACCTCATCAGAGCTGCCACGGCCCAGAACTCACTTTCACAGAGGGCCTTGAATTTAGAATGTGGACATGCCATTTATATGAGGCTATTTCTGTAGTCAGAGACAGACCAACAAGAATGAAGGAAGGAGATGTTCACCTTACAATGTTTAACTTATGCCGTTAGTGGACTGCTATGTGTAAATTAATATTGTTAAAAACTCTGAGATTATTTTTATAAATAGCACAAGTATAATAAATTGTACATTTGGGGTGTTTTAAATGGGTTAATTAAAAAAATTTAAATGTTAAAACAGATCGCAACTTTTATAACCATTTTGCCATTTCTACAAAATGACAAAGTAATAGATGCCATTGAGCCTGTTTGCACTGCTAAAGCAACCAACCCTCTGGGTTGCACAGAACTACAGGATTTCACGGGATGCAGGGCTGTCAGTGCTAAAACCCAGACAGTCCTGTCCAGGTAAACCAGGATGGCTGGTTACTGACGTAGGCCCTTCAGAGTACAGCACACCCTAATCTTATAGGATGCCTGGTTTCTTACTGCTGAGTCTGGAGATTTTTTCTGGTAAAGAACAGAAGATAGATGTTTTCCCTTCATGCTGAAACAGGCACTCAAACTAGAAGAGTTCAGCTTAGAGGAACGGAGGCCTCCACAACCCTCTGCCCACATCTTTCTAAACCAATCTCTAACTCAAATAGACTACCGGACAACAACAACAACAAATGCAATTACATAATGTCCTTTATATAACTCAGAGTAGAGTGTTTTATAAACTAAAATCAAAATGGCCATAGAAAATTTGCAATTTTCTTTCTGACCTGAGAGAGACTTACCTTTCTCAAAATTACCTGGAGGCTGTTGCCACACCTCTGTGGCATAAATTCAGAAAGCCCTAGATTTGGGGTTCCAGGGCTGAAATGTAAGTATCCAGAGATCTAAGAAATATTTTTGAATATGGAACGAAATAAAAGGTTCAGGGAGTATTACAGCCCTGCTGAAACTGTACCCCAAGTGAATCGCATTACTAAAAAATCAATACACATTACCAACAGCCAAACTATTGTATTGTT
Source organism: Pan troglodytes (assembly GCF_028858775.2). Classification (NCBI taxonomy): domain Eukaryota; kingdom Metazoa; phylum Chordata; class Mammalia; order Primates; family Hominidae; genus Pan; species Pan troglodytes. The sequence continues at coordinate 60,912,195 of NC_072414.2, forward strand.
GGAGGTTTAGTGCTGAAACAAATAGTAGTAAAAGAGAATAGTGGTGTTTCTCATAGATTGCATGTTGTCCTTTAACCAATGGCATGGTCTGCAGAATCTATAAATAATGATTTATAGTAGAAGTTAAGTCTTGAAATAAAGTCATTTGTGATCAAGTTTGATTAACATCTTTGCCTGTTGCTACTTGAAAAACAAAACTAAACCTAACCAAAACAAAAAAGACTTCTAGACCTGAAAGAAAAGAATCAAAATGGTAAAATAAACAAAAAAGTTACGGCGGCTTCATTAATTAACCACTTAAGACTTGGCCATTCACAGCACCAGTGAGATTTCAACTGCAAGGTCAGTTAAAACAAAGGCAATTGGAGCTCATGAATGACTGAAAATAGATTAGTTTTATCAAAGTGGAGAGTCAGATAAAAAGTCTCACCAAAAGGATGTGGGGAAGACAGTAATCATGTCTGCATTTGTGGAAAGGTAAACGGATACAAGCTTTTTGGAGGGCAATTTGACCCCATATACAGAATTTTAAATACGCATATACTCTGATTGAGTAAGGTCATTTCTGAGAATCCAGAACACTGAATATTTACACAAATTTGCAAAAATATATGAACAAGGAAAGCTTATTGCTGAATATTTGTAACATTTGTAATAGTTAAAAGTTGACAACCTAGATATTTAACAATAGAGTTGAAAACTTCATTGAGGTGTTTTGTATACACTGACATGGAAGTAAGTTGGGAATAAACTGGGGAGAAGAAAACAAGTTACAGGCATTTACAGTATTAAAATAAGTTAAAAAATAAAACAATCTGAATACATGTGTATATGTGTGCTCATAAATACAGGAAATACTATATTCCCAGCAAACTGTCAAGGGTGGTTAGTACTTGGGAATGGGACTGGAAGTATTTCATTTGAATTTTTTTAGGATGTGCTTATATTAGTTTCTGTTTTTTAAGGCAGAATTTTTTTTTTTTTTTTTTGAGACAGAGTTTCACTCTGTTGCTCAGGCTGGAGTGCAGTGGCACAATCTCGGCTCACTGCAATCTCCGTCTCCTTGGTTCAAGCAATTCTCCTGATTCAGCCTCCCAAGTAGCTGGGATTGCAGGTGTGTGCCAGGTCTGGCTAATTTTTGTATTTTTAGTAGAGATGGGGTTTCGCCATGTTGGCCAGGCTGGTCTCGAACTCCTGACCTCAAGTGATCCACCTGCCTTGGCCTCCCAAAGTGCTGGGATTACAGGCATGAGCCACCGTGTCTGGCCAGAATGTCTTTAAAAACACTTATTTTTATTTTTATTTGTTTTTTTTTTTTTAGAATCAGGGAGCTGTTCTTAGGTCCTTACTCTGAATACCATGTACTTGCATTGTCTACATAAGAGACAAAAAGCAGTGGTGACTGCCACTGGTGACAAACCAGGCTCTCCACACCATCTCAGAAAACAAATGAACAAACAAACACCTTATCTATCCTACTATATTTTGAGGAAAAGGGTTCACTTAGGTAATATTAAAGTCACTTATCAAATAAAGCTAATATATTGTCTAAAGAACTAAAGTTATGTGTTTGGGCCTATTCATATTGCTCTATTTTAAATATGGAGGATAAAAAGAATAAAGAATGCTTTTCCTTCTTCCCTAAGTTATTTCTTACTCTCTTGGGTTTTCCCAAGCCTACATCTGTCTCTCTCTAGACACCATCCAAGTAAATTTTCAGATATTTTTAAAACAGGAAGCAGAAGCTGTCTGTGAATGGCTCTAAAATAAATGTTATTTCTGGAAGGTTCCAAATGGCCTGGGGGAGTGAAGTGGGTCAGGACTAATAGAAACAAATTTGATAAAGTTGCATGGTACAAGATCAAAACACAAAATTTAGCCACATTTCTATACATAAGCAATGAACAATTTAAACAGAAAATTGAGAGAGGACAATTACATTTACAATAGCATCAAAAAATAAAATACCTAGGAATAAATTTTACCAAAAAGGTGAAAGACTTGTACACTAAAAACTATAAAACACTGCTGAAAGAAATTTAAAAAGACCTAAATAAATGAAAAGACAACTGTGTTCATGGATCATAACACACAGAGAGCCCTGAAGAGCTGAAACAATCTTGAAAAAGTTGCAGGACTCACACTTTTAGATTTCAAAACTTACTACAAAGCTACAGTAATCAAAACTGTGATACTGCCATAAGAATAGACATATAGGCCAGTGGAATGAAATCAAGAGTTGAGAAATAAGCCCACACATCTATGGCCAATTGATTTTTGGCAACAGTGCCAAGACTGTTCAATAGGGAAAGAACAGTGTTTCAACTAATGGTGCTGGGACAACTGGCTGTCCATATGCAAAAGAATTAAGTTGGATCCCTACCTCACACCATATTTTAAAAATCAACTTAAAATGGATCAACAATCTAAATATAAAGGCTAAAACTATAAAATCCTTAGAAGAAAACAGAGGTAAATCTTCATGACTTTAGATCTGGCAATGGGTTCATAAATATGATATCAGAAGCATGAGCAACCAGAGGAAAAATATAGACAAATTGGACTTCATCAAAATTAAAAACTTTTGCACATTAAAGACGTTATTTAGAAAGAGAAAAGACAACCCATAGAATGGGGGAAAATGTCTGCAAACCATATCCCTGATAAGAGTCTACTGTCTAGAATATATAAAGAATTCTTGCAATTCAACAACAAAAAGAGAAAAAACCCAATTAAAAAATGGGGAAAAAACTTGAATACACATTTCTCCAAAGAGGATATATAAGTGGCCAAAATGCCCCTGAAAAAAATGTGCAATATCATTAGTCATTTGGAAAATGCAAATCAAAATCTCAATGAAACTTCACACCCGGAAATGGAGACACAAAAAGCCCTTCAAAAAAATCAATGAATCCAGGAGCTGGTTTTTTGAAAAGATCAACAAAATTGATAGACCACTAGCAAGACTAATAAAGAAAAGAGAGAAGAATCAAATAGACACAATAAAAAATGACAAAGGGGATATCACCACCAATCCCACAGAAATACAAACTACCATCAGAGAATACTATAAACACCTCTATGCAAATAAACTAGAAAATCTAGAAGAAATGGATAAATTCCTCGACACATACACTCTCCCAAGACTAAACCAGGAAGAAGCTGAATCTCTGAATAGACCAATAACAGGCTCTGAAATTGAGGCAATAATTAATAGCTTACCAACCAAAAAAAGTCCAGGACCAGATGGATTCACAGCCGAATTCCACCAGAGGTACAAGGAGGAGCTGGTACCATTCCTTCTGAAACTATTCCAATCAATAGAAAAAGAGGGAATCCTCCCTAACTCATTTTATGAGGCCAGCATCATTCTGATACCAAAGCCTGGCAGAGACACAACAACAAAAAAAAAAAAAGAGAGAGAATTTTAGGCCAATATCCTTGATGAACATCGACACAAAAATCCTCAATAAAATACTGGCAAACTGAATCCAGCAACACATCAAAAAGCTTATCCACCATGATCAAGTGGGCTTCATCCCTGGGATGCAAGGCTGGTTCAACATACAAAAATCAATAAACGTAATCCAGCATATAAACAGAACCAAAGATAAAAACCACATGATTATCTCAATAGATGCAGAAAAGGCCTTTGACAAAATTCAGTAACGCTTCATGCTAAAAACTCTCAATAAATTGGGTATTGATGGGACGTATCTCAAAATAATAAGAGCTATCTATGACAAACCGACAGCCAATATCATACTGAATGGACAAAAACTGGAAGCATTCCCTTTGAAAACTGGCACAAGACAGGGATGCCCTCTCTCACCACTCCTATTCAACATAGTGTTGGAGGTTCTGGCCAGGGCAATCAGGCAGGAGAAGGAAATAAAGGGAATTCAATTAGGAAAAGAGGAAGTCAAATTGTCCCTGTTTGCAGATGACATGATTGTATATCTAGAAAACCCCAACATCTCAGCCCAAAATCTCCTTAAGCTGATAAGCAACTTCAGCAAAGTCTCAGGATACAAAATCAACGTGCAAAAATCACAAACATTCTTATACACCAATAACAGACAAACAGAGAGCCAAATCATGAGTGAACTCCCATTCACAATTGCTTCAAAGAGAATAAAATACCTAGGAATCCAACTTACAAGGGATGTGAAGGACCTCTTCAAGGAGAACTACAAACCACTGCTCAATGAAATAAAAGAGGACACAAACAAATGGAAGAACATTCCATGCTCATGGGTAGGAAGAATCAATATCGTGAAAATGGCCATACTGCCCAAGGTAATTTACAGATTCAATGCCATCCCCATCAAGCTACCAATGACTTTCTTCACAGAATTGGAAAAAACTACTTTAAAATTCACATGGAACCAAAAAAGAGCCCGCATTGCCAAGTCAATCCTAAGCCAAAAGAACAAAGCTGGAGGCATCACGCTACTTGACTTCAAACTATACTACAAGGCTACAGTAACCAAAACAGCATGCTACTGGTACCAAAACAGAGATATAGACCAATGGAACAAAACAGAGCCCTCAGAAATAATGCCACATATCTACAACTATCTGATCTTTGAGAAACCTGAGAAAAACAAGCAATGGGGAAAGGATTCCCTATTTAATAAATGGTGCTGGGAAAACTGGCTAGCCATACGTAGAAAGCTGAAACTGGATCCCTTCCTTACACCTTATACAAAAATTAATTCAAGATGGATTAAAGACTTAAATGTTAGACCTAAAACCATAAAAACCCTAGAAGAAAACCTAGGCAATACCATTCAGGACATAGGCATGGGCAAGGACTTCATGTCTAAAACACCAAAAGCAATGGCAACAAAAGCCAAAATTGACAAATGGGATCTAATTAAACTAAAGAGCTTCTGCACAGCAAAAGAAACCATCATCAGAGTGAACAGGCAACCTACAGAATGGGAGAAAATTTTTGCAACCTACTCATCTGACAAAGGGCTAATATCCAGAATCTACAATGAACTCAAACAAATTTACAAGAAAAAAACAAACAACCCCATCAAAAAGTGAGCAAGGGATATGAACAGACACTTCTCAAAAGAAGACATGTATGCAGCCAAAAGACACATGAAAAAATGCTCATCATCACTGGCCATCAGAGAAATGCAAATCAAAACCACAATGAGATACCATCTCACACCAGTTAGAATGGCAATCATTAAAAAGTCAGGAAACAACAGGTGCTGGAGAGGATGTGGAGAAAAAGGAACACTTTTACACTGTTGGTGGGACTGTAAACTAGTTCAACCATTGTGGAAGTCAGTGTGGCAATTCCTCAGGGAACTAGAACTAGAAATACCATTTGACCCAGCCATCCCATTACTGGGTATATACCCAAAGGATTATAAATCATGCTGCTATAAAGACACATGCACACGTATGTTTATTGTGGCACTATTCACAATAGCAAAGACTTGGAACCAACCCAAATGTCCAACAATGATAGACTGGATTAAGAAAATGTGGCACATATACACCATGGAATACTATGCAGCCATAAAAAATGATGAGTTCATGTCCTTTGTAGGGACATGGATGAAGCTGGAAACCATCATTCTCAGCAAACTATTGCAAGGACAAAAAACCAAACACCACATGTTCTCACTCATAGGTGGGAATAGAACAATGAGAACACATGGACACAGGAAGGGGAACATCACACACCGGGGACTGTTGTGGGGTGGGGGGAGGTGGGAGGGATAGCATTAGGAGACATACCTAATGCTAAATGACAAGTTAATGGGTGCAGCACACCAACATGGCACATGTATACATATGTAACAAACCTGCACGTTGTGCACATGTACCAAAAACTTAAATTAAAAAAAAAAAAGAAACTTCACACCCCTTACAGTAACTATAATTAAAACAAACAAACCAGAAAATAAGGAGTCTTGGTAAGGATGTGAAAAAAACCAAACCCTTGTATATTGCTAGTGGGAATGCAAAATGTCTAGCTGTTGTGGAAAAGTTTGGCGATTCCTCAAAAAGTAACGTACAGAATTTCAGTTTGATCCAGTAGTTTCAAATAATAGTCCCAATCATTGAAAACAGATACTCAGACAAGTATATTTACGTGCATGTCCACAGCAGCACTATTCACGACAGCTGAAAGGTTGGAAAGAACCCAAATGTCCATCAACAGATAAAAGGATAAACAAATTGTGGTACACACATATAATGGAATGTTATTTTACCATAAGAATTAAATGCTGATACATGCTACAATGTGAATGAACCTCAAAAATAATATGCTAAGTGAAAGAAGCCAGTCACAAAAGCCTACATATTGTATCAGTCCATTTATATAAAATATTAACAATAGGCAAATCCAAAGAGACAAAGCAGATTGTTGTTTTCCAGGGGATGCAATGAGAGGGAAATGAGAAATAACTGCTTATCAGGTATGGAGTTTTCTTTTGGGGAGATAAAATGTTTGTTTGTAAAAATGGAGTCTCACTGTGTTGCCCAGGCTGGTCTTGGACTCCTGGGATCAAGTGATCCCCCTGCCTAGGCCTCTCAAAGTGCTGGGATTACAGGCATGAGCCACCGTACCCCACCAATAAAGTGTTTTGAAACTAGATCGGAGGAGTAATTACACAACATTGTGAATGTACTAAATGCCACCAAATTGTGCACTTTAAAATGGCTAATTTTATGTATGTGACGTTCACCTCAGTTAAAAAAAATAAGCATCAATGAGATGCTGACTTCTACTCTTCTTCAATCAACTACTCAGAGTAAGAGTAAGGAGTAAGGGGAAAAAAGCCCTAAAAATCGGGTCTGCCTTTGTGTGGTCACTACTAAACCTTCTCTAGGCTGCACTGACCACCTCAGAGACCACTAGCAGTATTTGCCAATTTCAACATCAAAAATTAAGCATTTATCCTCTGTGATGGTAAATATAGTTCACTGACACTGAAATAAAATGAAAGTGGTGGGCTGGGTGTGGTGGTTCATGCCTGTAATCCCAGCACTTTTGGAGGCCAAGGCCGGTGGGTCACTTGAGACCAGGAGTTCAAGACCAGCCTGGCCAACATGGCAAAACCCCATCTCTACTAAAAATACAAAAATTAGCTGGGCGTGGTGGTACATGCCTGTAATCCCAGCTACTCGGGAGGCTGAGGCAGGAGAATCACTTGAATCTGGGAGGTGGAGGTTGCATTAAGCCAAGATTGCACCATTGCACACCAGCATGGGCAACAGAGCAAGACTCTGTTTCAAAAAAAAAAAAAAAAAAGATGTGGAAAGTTCTTCATCTTCGTTCAAACTCTACTTACTAGAGCCACCTGCTGCATTTGTCCCCCTACAGTACAGGGCTTCTCAGCCCTAGTTGTGTATTAGAGTTAATTATCTAAAATCTTTTGTACTCTATTTTTTTAAAAATCCCAATGTCCAGACTCCACCTGAAAAATTCTGATTCAATTGGTTGGGGATAGAGCTTTTTTTTTAAACTAAACTTTTGAAATAATTGTAGATTCACATGTATTTGTGTAGAAAATAATACAGTGATTCCACATACCCTTTTACCCAGTTTTCTCCACAATGGTAGCATCTTGCAAAACAAGATATGTACAAGATGTGTATAATTTCACCACCAGGATCAGGATTTTTTTTTTTTTTTTTTTGAGACAGGGTCTTGCTTTGTCACCCAGGTTGGAGTGCAGTGGCATGATTAAGGCTCACTGCAGCCTCAACCTCCTGGGCTCAAGCCTTTCTCTCACCTCAGCCTCCCAAGTAATTGGGACAACAGGTGTGGGCAATCATGCCTGGCTAATTTATGTATTTTTTCGGGGAGATGAGTTTTCATCATGTTGCCAAGGCTGGTCTTGAACTCCTAGGCTCAAGGGATCCGCCTGCCTCAGCTTCCCAAAGTGCTGGGATTACAGGCATGAGCCACCATACCTGGCTCTCCACCAGGATATTGAGATTGCTATAATAAAGGCACAGAACATTTCCATTACCAAAGGATCCCTTGTGTAGCCCATTTTTAACCACACCTCCTTACCTCCCACTTCTCTTTCCTCTCCCATCTCCTACCCTAACAACTAACCTTACTTTATTTCTATAATTGTCATTTTAAGAATGTTATATAAATAGAATCATACAATATGTAATCTTTGGGGATTGACTTTTTTCACTCAGCGTCATTCACTGAAGGTTCATCTAAGTCATTGCATGTATCGTTGCATGTATCAAAAGTTCATTTCTTTCATTGCTGAATAGTAGTCCATGGTGTGGGTACATCACAGTGTGTATAACCATTTGCCCATTGAAGGACAGCTCAGTTGCTTCCAGATTTTTTTTTTGGTTATGATGAATAAAGCTGCTATGATTACTCATGTATAGGTTTTTGTGTGGGCATAAGTTTTCATTTTCTTGGAGAAGTGCCCAAGAGTGCAATTGTTGAGTTGTATGGTTTTTGCATATTTAGTTTCATAAGAAAATGCCAAACTGCCTTGCAGAGGTGGCTGCTGGAATAAATCCACCAGCAATTTATAAGTGATCCAGTTTCTCTGCATCCTCAACAGCATTTGGTGTTGTCACTATTTTTATTTTAGTCATCCTGATATGCGTGTAGTGATAACTCATGTAGTTTTAATTCACATTTCCCTGGTGGCTAACGATGCTGAACACCTTTTCATGTGCATTATTTGCATCTGTGTATTCTCTTCAGTGAATGTCTGTCTTTTGCCCATTTTCTAACTGATACTTCTCACTGTTGAGTTTTGAGAATTTTCTATATTCTAGACACTAGTCCTTTGTCAGATTTGTGGTTTGCAGATTTTAAAAGAAATTTGTAATTTGTCTTTCATCCTAACAGGGTCTTTCTCAGAGCAAACATTTTAAATTGTGATGCAGTCCAACTTATCAGTTTTATGAATTATGCTTTTGTTGTCAAGTCTAAAAACTTTTTGCCTAATCATAGATCCTGAAGATTTCAAAACCCAGGTGTTAATTTGATCAGGTCTGCCTGCCCTGCTTGGTTTTTTTGGTCGCTTGCTTCTTTTTTCCTTCCTTTTTCCGTGAAGCTGAAGGCCTCAGTAGTTGAAGCCCTTGCTGCTGCACACTGAAATTTATCCTTCCTTGGCTCCTTTATCGATAACTCATGGGTCACCATGGTAATGGTCACTTCAGTTGTTTTTCAGGAACTTGGGCCAGCTCCTGTCGTTTGAACTGGTTGAGGCCACTGCCCCTTCAACTGGGCTTGTGCAGGTGCTGGAGAGGTGGCCTTTTGATGTTAGAGGGCCAAAGCTTCTCCCTCGGATCATGCTAATGCTGGCATTTTCTGTGCATATGTTCCATGAAATGACACTTGTGCAGAACCTGCCACTTCATTTTTCCCCCACTGTCAATCACCTTTCCCCACACCTTAGACCACCCCACTTCCCTAACCCATAAATATCCCTAAGCCTCATCTTTGGGGAGGCAGATTTGAGAGCTGGTCTCCCACCTCCTCACCTGGCAGCTTTGTAAATAAATATTTTGTCTTTTGCAAATCCAGGTGACTGTGACTGACTTACTGTGCATGGGCAGAACAGACCTGGACCTGGCTGATAACAATTTTCTCCTATTTTTCTCTTAAAGTTTTATGGATTTATACCTGTGATCCATTTTGAGTTAATTTTTATATAAAGTGTGAAATTTAGGTTGATGTTCATGTTTTTACCTGTGCACATCCAATTGCTCCAGCACCATTTGTTGAAAAGGTAATCCTTCCTTTATTTAATTGCATTTGCATTTTGTGAAAAATCACTTGGACATTTTGTGTAGTCTATTTCTGGATTTTTCTATTCTGTTCCATTGATACATGTGTCTACTCCTCTGCCAATACCACACAGTCTTGATTATTGGTTATGTTTAAAAAGTTTCTGAACTAATTCTCAGTGTGGCCTGAGAACCATTTCTGAAGCTAGAAGAAAGTCTCCAAGAGACTGACTAGTCCAATTATCCCCTGTAATCCAGAAAGGTATAGTCAAAGTGTGCTGTACTAAGAGTCAAAAGACCTGGTTCTTGTAGTCTCAGCTCATCAGGATGTGGCTGAGTGACCTGGCTAGGTCTTTTAGTCTGAGTCCCAGTTTTCTCATCTGTGGAACTGGGATGCTCATACAGCACTTGTTTAGCCTACCCTCCCAGTATGCTTGTGAGTGTAAAAGGAAATATATTTGATCTATATGTAAGGTTTAGACTTAAGCATAATTCAAATACAAAGGGTTCTTATTTTAGGGATAAGCACAATGAGATTCAGAGATTAAGGTTCTCCTTACCCAAAGTCATCTTCTATTTGACTTCGTGGCACCCATCAGAAAATTTCACTTATTATTCAGCACATATGTAGTGTCCAAACTCTGCCAGGCACTGTGAAAAGTCCCTGGGGTACAAACACAAAAAGACATGGTCTCTGCCTTAAGAATCTTTCTATTTAGTGAGGACATAATTTTACAAAAGCTAAGTGAATACAAATTAAATTTGTATTGAGTATTCCTTTAGAATTCCAGGACCCTCCTAGTTGGATGAGTCCACAGGACAATAAATCATTGTCCTAGCATCTCTGTAAGTCCCCAGCTACACTTTCAGACTTTCACAGGGATGCACACTGACTTTGGTAGAGTCAACAGGAAAGAGGGTTTTCCTGGACAGAGCTAAAAATCCTGTGAGGTTCACACACTTGTAACCCCTTCCCAGCGATCACCATCTACACTCCAGGATTCCTCTGCCATCCATTTATTAATCAAAAACATCCCACAGAGCCTATTCAGGGCCCAGATGTCAGGCTTAGTATCTGGGTGATAAAATAATGTATACAACAAACTCCCATGACACGAGTTTACCTATGTAACAAACCTGCACATGTGCCCCCGAATATAAAATAAAAGTTAAAAAAATACAATTTTTAAAAATTTAAAAAGTGTATATTGCCTACATCAGGTGGGGCAGATCGTGCAGACAGTGGGCATTCCCAAGGGTCAGCCTGCTTCTTCTGTGTGCTCCCAGGTCTCATTTCATGAATTGATTTCAGCCAAGGACTATCTATAATGTAACTGCATGTGGACTAGCTTTGTCAGAGAAAAGACTGGATGTAACATTCTTCTACGTAGCCGGCACTGAAGAAAATCTTCTTTGGAAAACAAAGGCTATTACTATTAAATCACTTAAACATTATTACACGCTATTTGGTACGTTCCAAGTGCATGAGAGTAAAGCAAAACACACAATAGCAAAACATGATCTATTGCAGCAAAATCAAAATTCAGTTTCTAGAGTCACAGCTGGAGAGATGCTCTGATGTAACTACAAGTGCCATCCCAGCCACTGGTGAGGCTCTACTGCCCCCGGGTGGCTGAAGTCCTTCTCTGACAAAGCTGCCGGTGCTCTCATGCTGATAATGTTACGGTGATTTTTACAAGGGCAGAGTGGATGTATGAATAGTTGGATGGATGGATAAATACATGGAGGGATTGGGGTATTCATTCATTTAATAGTATTTAATTTCAACTATTTTTCCACACATGGGGCCAAGTGCTGTTAAGACATGATGTTTGAGATCTGAGATGTAAAAAAACTGCATTGGTGTTAATTAAGCTAGAGCTGTGGTCCGAGCTGCTCAGTGCATTGGTCCCAGGAGAATGGGGCGGGGCGGGGGGGGGTGGGCGGGGTAAGAAAGGATTAAGGAAGTGACCTAAGATAAGAGGGGAGGGACTTCCCAAATACACTTCTAGGGAGACAAATATAGCTCTGGCTAACCCATAGCCTATTAACTCATATCACTTGGGTTAACAGGAGAAAGAATAAAAAACAGTAAGTGTGGGGTTAGATGTATACTAGAAGGAATACAGGGAAAATTCAAGGTGGGAACAGGGAGAGTAGGCAGAACACTTTGCTACACTGAGAAACAAAGTCAAACAGGTTAAAACAAGATATGGCACTTGACGTGACTCGTCTTCAAAGATGATGCCACTCAGTATTAGTTACTATACTATTGATGGATATGCAAACTGGTACATTTATTTTGACATAGTGGTTTCACAATCAGGAATTTATTGTCTAGAATTACTTGCATGATATACAGAGAAAAGAACAGATGAGACCACCTGTTATTCGTTTCACCTGGACTTAAATAATAGAGTTAAGACACTTCGAGATGAGGAGTTTCTTCTGGAGATTGAAGATTGTGCTGGAAGTTGTCACTGTAGCTGGGTTAGTATTGTTAGCTCTTTTTAAGAGTCTGTAAAAATTCTACAAGATTCCCAGCGATCTTTTTAAGATTCTATAAAAATTCCCAGTCTTTTGATTTCAATTGAACTCAAATATGCATTTATTGAGCACCTGGTGAATGCACACTACTTTGGCTGGGTTTTAGGAGGTTGTGATGCAGGGATAACTCAGATCGGATTCCTTCCCTCAAAGACCTTGGTCTAGAGAAGCCTGGCTTGTAAAAACATAAAATACAGAATTTATGGTGAAATAATGGCTACAATACAGCATTATGAAAATATGGGATAGGGAAGATATGATACATTCTAACTGGAGGGATGATGGAGGGGAGATTCCCAGCAGATGTGGCATTTGAGCCTTGAAACAGAATTTTGACAGCTCTAGGGGAAGAGGGTGGGGGAAAGTGGGGAAGGATTCTTTTCCTTTAGGTTGGAAGAGCATGTGTTGCTATTTATTAAGTCTTTATTGAGCACCAGCAAGGTGTTGTGTAAAATAGACAGCATAAAAACAACTATAAAGGGGAGATAAAATACATCCCTGAAAAAAAGTCATATAACAGTAAATGATACTGTTTGATTACCTATCAAAACAGTCTACAGAATCCAGAGGTGAAGCAGAAATGCAGGCTACTTTTCTCTGGGTAGTGAATTAGCCACTTCAAAAATATTTCAGTGAAGTCAGTAAAGGAAAACACGAGGCATAATAAGACATTTCTACCACTAGCCCTCCTTTCTTCACTAGATTTTGTAAAAAGTTACTGTTTCTATTTTTAACTACATGAGTAATCTTGCTTCAAAAAATTCAAGGGATAAGAAAAAGTAAAAAGCAAAATTCTCCCTTCAAAATCCCCTGTTCTCCTCCAATCTCATTTCTCTTTCTGGAAGTAAGCACTATTATCAGCTTACTGTGTTTCCTTCCAGAATGATTTCAGATGAATTCATGGAAATATGTAACTGGTGTAATTTTGCATAAGTGGATATATGTGTTTTTCTGAACTTTTTTACTCAACACCATATTTTAGAGAATTTTATATGTTAGCACGTAGACCATGGAGTACAGAGCTACAACATTTTTTTTTTTTAAACTGGAATTCCACAATTAGGATATACCTTGGCTATTTCACCGTTTCCTTTTTAATGGTTAACAAGATGAAAACTGCTAAAGTCTTACTGGGGTTTTTATAACCAAACAAGGGAAAAACGACTCCAACTCTGGGCCTAAAAGACATCCTACTTGAACCTCTCACTTGCAGTTCCTCATTCAATCCCCAAACTGCAGTGTGTTTCACAAATCCAGTCTCCTAAGTGAAGGGAAAGCAGGAAACCCTTGAAGAATTCAGTAGTAATACAATGAGATAAGTATGTGCTGTGATTCTTAACTCCTAGCCTTCTCCAAAGGGACCAGTGATCATCTAGGGATAAATCTGCACTGAAAAAAGAGGAAAATCGCAGTATGCCACAGTAGTTCACTGGTTAGAGTGGGGTTTACAGGGGTGAAGTAATTAAAGGAATTTTAACCCAAGTCCACCTTACAGTAAGTTCAATGGAACCCTAAACCCTTCCAGTGTTTTTTCCCCAATTCCTGAGTGTACATTTAAAGGACATAAGGCAGAATCTTCACATTGGTTTCCTAACCTTTACAACAAGGGTGAGCAAGATAGAAAAGACTATGAAGAATCCACAGAGCTTTATTACACTCTCCAACCCCCAATCAAAATAGTAATGCACAAGTTATAACAATCCCTTGTTGACTAGCTATAGTGTCACCCTAAAATATCTGAATCAATTATCTTAATTTATACCTGCCTTCCAGCTTGACTGGTAATGAAAACAGATGGACCTGGAAGAATGACTGACAATTATTAACTCAATTAAGTAGTGTACCCAACTGCAGGTGCCTTTCCAAGCGTGGTCTCTTTCAAGGAACAAATCAACAGAGACCCTTGTATGTAGCTATTGCTTAGGCAAATGCTTTCTCCTCCTCCATTTAACAAGCACTTACTGTCTTACAGTTTCTGTGAGTCACGAATCTAAGCGTGGCTTAGCTGGGTGCCTCCATCTCTGGGTTTCTCAGGCAGCTACAATCAATATGTCAGCCGGGCTGTGGTCAACTCCAGGCTCACCTGGGGAGAATCTATTACCAAGTTCACTCACCTGATTGTTGTCAGGCCTCAGGTCCTTACTGGCTGTTGGCTGGAGACATTGGCTCCTCAACATGTGTCCGGAATTGGTGGGTTCTTGGTCTAACTTAAAGAACGAAGCCGTGGATCCTCGTGGTGAGTGTCACAGTTCTTAAAGGCGGCATGTCCGGAATTTGTTCCTTCTGATGTTCGGATGTGTTTGGAGTTTCTTCCTTCTGGTGGATTCATGGTCTAGCTGGACCAGGAGTGAAGCTGTAGACCCTCATGGTGAGTGTTACAGCTCTTAAGGCGGCCCATCTGAGTTGTTCATTCCTCCCGGTGGGTTTGTGGTCTCACTGGCTTCAGGAGTGAAGCGGCAGACCTTCGCAGCGAGTGTTACAGCTTATAAACGCAGTGTGGGCCCAGAGTAAACAGTAGCAAGAGTTATTGCAAAAAGCGAAAGAACAAACCTTCCATACCACAGAAAGAGACCCCATCCGGTTACTACTGCTGGTTCGGGCAGCCTGCTTTTATTCCCTTATCTGGCCCCACCCACATCCTGCTGATTGGTTCACTTTACAGAGAGCTGATTGGTCCGTTTTGACAGGGTGCTGATTGGTGCATTTACAATCCCTGAGCTAGACACAAAAGTTCTCCAAGTCCCCGCTAGATTAGCTAGACACGGGGTGCTGATTGGTGCATTTACAAACCTTGAGCTAGACACAGAGTGCCCATTGGCGCATTCACAATCCCTTAGCTAGACATAAAGGTTCTCCAAGTCCCCACCAGACTCAGGAGCCCAGCTGGCTTCACCCAGTGGATCCCACACCCAGGCGCAGGTGGAGCTGCCTGCCAGTCCCCCGCCCTGCGCCCGCACTCCTCAGCCCTTGGGCGGTCGATGGGACTGGGCGCCGTGGAGGAGGGAGCGGCGCTCCTCAGGGAGGCTCAGGCATGGCAGGCTGCAGGTCCTGAGCCCTGCCCTGCGGGGAGGCAGCTAAGGCCTGGCGAGAAATCGAGCACAGCAGCTCCTGGCCCAGGTGCTAAGCTCCCCCCAACTGCCCGTGGCCAGCGGGGACGGCCTGCCGCGCTGAGTGCCGGGCCCGCCGAGCCCGCCGAGCCCACGCCCACGCCCACCCGGAACTCGGGCTGGCCCGCAAGCGCCGTGCGCAGTCCCAGTTTCCGCCGGCGCCTCTAGTCTTGCTTCCCTCCAGTCCATTCTTCATGCTACAGGAAGAGTGAGTTTTCTGGAATACAAATCTAATCACAACCGTTCCCAGCTCAAAACCTAGCGGTACTCTAGTACTGGTGCCTCAGACTAAAATCCAAGCCCCTTGCTTCCTGAGGCAGAGATGAGTGTACGTGAATTTTTAAAAATAACCATACAGAAAAACAGATTCTTTGGGATGTGCAGTTCTGTGAATTTTTATTTTTATTTATTTATTTTTTTGAGGTGGAGTCTTGCTCTGTCACCCAGGCTGGAGTGCAGTGGCACGATCTCGGCTCACTGCAACCTCTGCTTCCCGGGTTCAAGTGATTCTCCTGCCTCAGTCTCCCAAGTAGCTGGGACTACAGGCGTGTGCCACCACCCACGCCTGGCTAATTTTGTATTTTTAGTAGCCACGAAGTTTCACTATGTTGGTCAGGCTGGTCTCGAACTCCTGACCTCAGGTGGTTCGCCCACCTCGGCCTCCCAAAGTGCTGGGATTACAGGAGTGAGCCACCGCGCCCGGCCTTCTGTGAATTTTAACACATGTATAGATTCTTGTGGCCACTGCCATCTATTAGTCCCCAAAACAACCTCATGCTATACCTTCATAGTCGTACTCTCCCTCATCCCTACCCCTATCTTTTTAAGAAGGTCAAAGAAATGGAATGTGATCTTTTGAAAAACAAAAACACCCAAGCCCCTTAGGGCGTTTTTAATGCCCTTGCCTATACCTCTCCTCCCTGTCCTCCAACAACTGCCCTCCCAAGCCCCACAATGCAACTCGCCGGAACTATGCTCAGTTCTTGGGGTGCTCCAAGCTGTCCTCCACTTAGCCAAGCTCCCCACCCGCTTCCGGGGGTGGGTTTCCACTGTGCACAACAGTACCTAGCGCTTCCCCCACTACAGCCCCCTTTCACGCTGTGGTAATTGCCAGGTTATCTGCCTCTCCCATTACAGTTCCTTCCTCACAGGGACCGCGTTTAAACCACGGCGGTATCCCTACCGCGCAGGATGGGCCGAGCCCCGCACGCCCCGAGGCAGCACCCCGCACGCAGTAGCCGGGCGTCGAGGCGTTCCCAGCCCACACCAGGCGCGGACCGACGAAGGCGGAGCGAGCATGCGCACTAGGAAGGGGCGGGGCGGGGCGCGCGCGATCCCCCGCCCCCTGCACGCGGTCCCAGGAGGGGCGGGCCTTGGCCGCTCGCTCTCCCCTCCCCCATGCCGCCGCGCTTGCGCGCTGGGGACAACCGTTGCTGGGTGTCCCAGGGCCTGAGGCAGGACGGTCCTCCGCTGACACCTTCCCTTTCGGCCTTGAGGTTCCCAGCCTGGTGGCCCCAGGACGTTCCGGTCGCATGGCAGAGTGCTACGGACGACGCCTATGAAGCCCTTAGTCCTTCTAGTTGCGCTTTTGCTATGGCCTTCGTCTGTGCCGGCTTATCCGAGTGAGTGACCGGCCTGAGGAGGCAGCGGACCGGGGACACCCTGGGGGAACTTCCCGAGCTCCGCGACCTCGAAGCCTGGCCCTTCCTTCTCCCTGGTCCTACATGCCTCCCTCCCCAACTGTCCGGGGTCCTGGCCTCGACGCCGAGGGGTGTCCCTCTCCTCTCCTGGTCAGGGAACGCAGCAACTGAGGCGGCGCGGCCCAGATGAGACGGGAAGCGCCTGCGGGCCGTGGGCGCGGGTGGAACCCCCTCACCTCACCGGAGGCCTGCCTCTGCCCACCCGATCCTTCCCCAGCCATTGGGCGTGTGACCGTGCAGGGGTCGTGTGACAGCTGCTGGCCAGCTAGGAATGATTTTTACATTTCTTCTTTTTTTTTAATTATTATACTTTAAGTTCTAGGGTACATGTGCACAGCGTGCAGGTTTGTTACATATGTATCCATGTGCCATATTGGCGTGCTGCACCCATAACTTGTCATTTACGTTAGGTATATCTCCTAATGCTATCCCTCCCCCCTCCCCCCACCCCACGACAGGCCCTGGTGTGTGATGTTCTATTTTTGCATTTTCAAAGTAAATATGAAATGTACTCTTTCATGACTTGTGGAAAAGCATGACGCTCACATTTCATTGTTCGTGAATAAAGTTTTACTGGCACACAACCACGCTCATTCCTTTACGTATTGCCCATGGCTGCTTTCCCGCGTTAGAACAACGGGGTTAAGTGGTTGCCACACAGTCTGGTCTGCAAAGACTGAAGTATTTACTCTCTGGCCCTGTACAGAAAAAGGTTGACCCATACGGTAAAATTTGGAGAGCTTGTGGATTGTGGGTCGCGGTCTGGGACACTCACCTGAGGATGCGCTCCCAGAGAGCATGCTTGCGCACACGGCATTCAAAGCCTTAGTTAAGCAGGATTATAACTTAAGACCTGCCAAGGAGCAATTTTTGTCCCTCCCCGAAAGCTGAAAACCAATAAGGTCAAATTCAGGGGTGCTAAGACTTTACTATATTAACAATATCATGTGGGCACCTTAAGGCACTTAGTATTTAAGTCAGGTAGGTGAGGCTTCCCCATTTAGTCTAACTGTAGTTCATTGTGGCATTTAGTAATGTTGGAGTTTGGTTTCACTTAAATCAATAAATACAATTTAACAGGTGTAAAAAAAGCACTATCGTGCATGCTGATTATGCAAATCTATTTTTCAGAATTGCTAAACGACCTTAGTTAAAAATCAAATTTAAAAACTGAAAATACAACACAATCTAAATTATGAATAGTAATGGGAAAAGTTCTAGATGAAGTTCTAGGTAACTAAAGTTAGCTCTTTAAATACTAGCATTTATGATTTATAGCTGTTTTTAATAAAGAGTTTTGTAAAATTTTTCTTCCTTGACATAGAGGACCAGAACATAATGAAGATGCTACTATCTTTTCTTAATGTCTGATGATCATTATTACTAACACCAGTTATTGCATTTTGGTAGTTGTAGATCAGCAAGTCACAAGTGACTAACATATATGGAGACTTTAACTGAAGTGACTTTAACACTGTCACACAGTACACTCTGGGACTGCTAGGTAGGAGTCCCTGGACACCCACTTAACTCAGTGCAGCCTCTTGCCTAACACCATAATTTTCCCCTCCCCCTCCCCTTCCCTTCCCCCCCCTTTTTTTTTCCCTGAGACAGGGTCTCAGCCTCTAGCCCAAACTAGAGTGCAGTGGCCCGATCTCGGCTCACCGCAACCTCTGCCTCCCAGGCTCAAGGGATTCTCCCACCTCAGCCTCCTGAGTAGCTGGGATTATAGGTGCACGCCACTACCACCTGGCTAATTTTTGTATTTCTAGTAGAGACGGGGTTTCACCATGTTGGCCAGGCTGGTCTCGAGCTCCTGACCTCAAATGATCCATCCGCCTCGGCCTCGCAAAGTGCTGGGATTACAGGCTTGAGCCACTGTGCCCAGCCAGCCTGTTGTCTTTCTTAGCACCCTATTCCCTAATCTTTCTTGGGAAGAAAGAAAAGGGTTGTAGGAAATGAAAAGACGCTTCCCAGAAAAAAGGAGTGATTTTGTGTTGAATATATAGATGTTATAAGACATAAGGAAACTATATACAGGTTGTAATCATAGAAGATGTCTTGGAATATGTAATTACCTTTCTTCTACAGAAGTGGATTAAGGAATATATAGAGCAGGCAGTGGTACATGGCTGCTTTCTCTGTATCTGTCTCTCTACTTTTTCTCTAATTTTAATTTTGTTTTTAAAATAAGTATACCAAAATGCGTATATCATTGAGCTTGATGTAAATCAGCTATGCATTCTTTTATATGGCCACTATTCAAACAATTGTTGGCGAGATGCAAAAGATAAGGTACATAGGTTTTTATAATGAAAAGTGCAGCTTTGACACATTTTTTCTAGACTACTAGACAGTTTTGAGGTTATATTACGCAAACATCACGGGTGTATTAAGTAATTGCATTTATTGAAAACCTCAGTACTTCTTGTATCTGCCTATACCTTTCTAACAGGCCCAATCCAAGCTTAGCTAGTATTTGTTTAATCTAAATTCAGTTAGATATAAATGCAGCTTGGGTATACAGAAGTCGGCACTCCTTTACATACACACACACACATCCTGATGGTGCTGGAGAAACAACGTTTTACTATATAAAATTTTTATACATTCAGTTTCCTCTACCTGATTTTTCCATAGTTTTAAATACTTTCCCATTTTTAAATTTTTAAATGGGAAAGTATTTAATGTATTCCCTCTTTAATGTATTTGCACTGTGCAACTTACTTTACTTTTTAATGAGAATTCTTTTTGCTTTAAAAAAAAAAATGCACAGGCTGGGCACGGTGTCTTACACCTGTAATCCCAGCACTTTGGGAGGCTGAGGCGGGCAGATCACCTGAGCCCAGAAATTCAAGACCAGGCTGGGCAACATGGCGAAACCCTGTCTTTACAAAAAATACAAAAGTTAGCCAGATGTGGTGGGGCAGGCCTGTAGTCCCAGCTATTCGGGAGGCTGAGGTGGGAGGATCACCTGAGCCCAGGAGGTAGAGGTTGCAGTGAGCTGAGATGGCGCCACTGCATTCCAGCCTGGCTGACAGAGTGAGACCTTGTCTCAAAAAAAAAAAAAAACACAGTAACTTCTAAAGTAATATTAACATAATAGTTACATATTTAAATAATATCAACTACTATTAAAATTATATAATTGGCCTTTTTAAATTTTAAGTCATCAAATATTCATGGGCTGGCAGTGCAAACTAATTAAAATTAAAGTGTGTTAATTTAATATTAATATATGTTAATTTTTAAATGATTCAAACTTTGCATAATAAGTATAAATAAAATTAAAATATTAATTTTGGGGTATCTCCCAAATAAATTATTTCCTCTAGATCATCTCTTGGTATAGACTAGGAAAAATAGGGTTAGTCTAGGATTACGAAAGCTCTTATTTCTAGATTGGTATTATAAGAAGGCTCAATGTATCAGTCTTTGGCTTCTGTCATTGTGTTTAGGAAGGATTTTGTCCTAATGAACCACAGAAGGTAAGGGAAACAATAAGGCAGCAACCAGCAACAATTGTTTGAATCTATCACCAAATAAATTAAGAGGAAAAGAATATTCTTTTATTTCAAATACATTCTAAAGGTAAAGTTCACTGAGTTCTGGTGCTGCAAGTTCACTTAGCTAGTGCCCAAGGCTACAGCATTTAAAAGGTCTCTCAAACCTGTGAATAAACTGTCATGACACACTTTGTTAATGTTTGAGATAATGAGGAGCATGTCATCCAATAGGCAAGTGTCAAGAGAGTAGTCTGTGGGGGAGTAGCAGGAAGTTTCATTAGCCTGTCCATTGATGTTTTATGGGGGGAAAAAGTCCTGTCTTTCTGTTCTGTTGATCATATTATCCCTTAAATGGATATACTTTAATCTCTTGATAATATATGTGAAATTAAACTTAAGCAACATTTTTTATCTCCAAATAAAATACTAGTTATTTGAAAAGAAAATATTTTCTTTTTTTTTTAGTATCACTATATATTTGAAGCATTTTAAAAACACACAATTTATTTAACCTAAGTATAGTTTTTTCCGAGCCTCAAATATTCATACCTTGACCATTTGGAGCCATTGTAAGCTGTCTTCTCTTGTTCTTTTGATAGGATCCCATATATTTTTAAAGACTTCTTGTTTTCTGATGTTAACTGATTGTTCCAAGCCCACTTTGTGTGTTTCCCACTCTATCTTTCTCACTCTGAATGGAATTAACTGTCTTTCCAAGGGGATGGAGAACATGGTATGAGAGACCAAAGTGCCTGCGATACATACTAGACTACTGCAGTGGGGAAATATTGTTATTTTTGTCATTTTAGTGAACAGAACTAGAAGAGAAAGATTTAAAATAATGAGTTTATTTTGGTTCCAATTATAACATTACTCATAGGATGCATCTTGATTTTTAACTCTTTATCCACACTAGAATTGTAACATAATTTAATAAGGCTATTTTGGTTGTGTATTGTGGCAAAAATGACTGCTCCCCAAATTTATCATTTTTCATGATTCTATGGGTTCACTAGACTCAGCTGGGCAGCTCTGCTTCATATGGTATAGCTGAGGTCACTCATGCAGCTGCATTCAGCTGGAAGTTCAAATGGATAGGAACATCCCAGATGGCCTCTCATCCTCCAGGGTCTTTACATGACTTCTCATCTTTCAGTACTCTAGCCCAAGTTTCTTTACACCATGGCAGCTTGCTTCCAAGAAGGAGATTTATAAGCCCCAACATGGATGCTCTTACGAAGCCTACACTGTAACAGACTTGCTAATGTCCTATAGGCCAAGACAAGTCACATGGGGCAAGCCCATATCCAATGTCAGAAGACACTACCCAAGAACATGAATAGCAGGAAGTGTAAAGCCATAAAGTTACATTTCTTTAACTGGAACACTTGATTAATATGAACATAATTACTTGTTTATTTACCTGTCAGCAAAAATTAAGATTTGTGTAATAATAAATTATAAGAAAATTGCTGGATGAATAAGAAGATTTAATATTTCCTTTTATGACCATTCCTTGAGTACACCTCAGTAATTAAGCACAATTATTACTACTTTGAGTTGGAAATACAGTACTCCAGCTCAGTTCATTTTAAAATTTTAACCTTCATAAAAGTTCATTTTAATTTGAAGGTGTTGGATATTTTAACTGGTAGTTCTTGCATTATTACAGCTTTCAGTTATTAATTCTTACTTTAGTACTTAACTGCTGTAGAATAAGGGAAGTTTATTCTTTATGAGTCCACTTCATGGCATGTATAGAAAATACAAGCAATTTGTTCTCCAAAGTTATGGACATTCAGCCAGAGCGTGTGGACCATCTATAAGTGATGGATGCTTGGGTATATGTTTAAGTTTTATATACATGAGTTCTTTATGGATAAAGCCATTTTGTTTTCACTATCATTGTAATAAAAATCCTAGTTATATTCAAATCTTTAACAAAATGAGCATCCATAATTGGTGATTAAATTTTGGGTGCAATCAGCAGTTGCCATATCAAGGCTACTGGCCAAGGGCAAAGTAGAAATGTATGTGTATCTACACAATGAAATATTATTTGGCCATAAAAATCAATGAAGTACCGATACATGCTACAACATAGATGATCTTGAAGACATTACGCTAAGTATAAGAAGCCACTCACAAAAGGACACATATCGTATGAGTCCATTTATATGAAATGTCTAGCATAGGCAAATGCGTAGCTACAGAAAGTAGATTAGTGGTTGTCCAGGGGCTGGGGGATAAGGGATATGGGAAATGGATTTTACTGTGGGATGACAAAACTGTTTTAAACTTAGATTGTGGTGGTGATTGTACCACTCTGGACATACTGAAAACCATTGAATTGCATACTTTAAGATAAATAAAAGGTAAATTATTGAGGTATTTTAATATTAAGATTGTGATTTACTTACATTAAAATTATGTCAATGCAGTATTACTTTAGAGATTGATAAAATTCAATGAAAGGTAATTAGTAGAACATAAGTTTATGTGATCTAAACTTACATTAGGCTATTTAGTAAGGGGCAGTTACAAGAAGTATGGGGGCTCTCTGAGAAATGGAGCTGTTTCACCATGATGTTTATGATGTTATTTTATATAAACTTCACACTTAGAAATTTAGAAAGACGTAGTAAGCTGTGTCTTTTATTATAAAAAACTGCTTACTTTGCCTAAAATAAAAGAACATTCTTATTACTCATTTAAAATTTTCTCTCTAATAATTATTGGACAATTAGCCAGAAACTGCTCCCCACACAATAGTTTTTAGACTAACAGATTTATTTTTAAACAAAACATGAAGTCTAGTTTTCTTCCTCTGTATTCTTCTGTAGAAATGTTTTACCTGTGATTATCTTAGTAAGATAAATTACTAGAAGTGCAATTAATTTACATACCTTCCAGCATTCTGTTCATTCATTCAGTTATTCATACTTTTTGACTGTCTAGTATGATTCTAGGCACTGGGTAAAACAGAGTATATAATGAATAAATTAGATGTGTCACAGCTCTCAAAGAGCTTACTAAGTGTAACAGTTAACAAATATTAAACTAACAAATACAGTTAGAACTGTCTAAATTCTATAAAGAAAAGATCAGTATGCTAGAAAGAGACTAAAGAAGGATCTAGGGATCAAAAGGGGAGTAAGGATGGAACTTATTATTTTTTTTCTTTATTTCTTCTAAAAAAAAAAACAGGATCCATGTGTAGAACGTGCAGTTTGTTACATAGGCATACGTGTGCCATAGTGGTTTGCTGCATCTATTGGCCCATCCTTTAAGTTCTCTCCCCTCACCCCCCACCCACCAACAGGCGGTGGTGTGTGTTCTCCAGGGGCTGGGGTATAGGGGATATGGGAAATGGGTTTTATTGTTCTCCTCTCTGGGTAGGAGGGAACTTATTTTACTAAGGAAGTAACATATACACATGCCAATCCTAGGTTTTATCATTTAAAAATATTTGCCTACTTGACTGGCAAAACAAAAATTGTTTTTAATTTGCATATCTTTTATGAACAATGAATTTTAGCAAGTTTTCATGCAAATTGGCTTTTATGTTATTCTCTTCCTCCTTTAATTGGTCATTCTATGAAAAGGAAATATATTTCACATGTATTATTTATTGAATGAAGTTTTAAATTTTATTTATTTATCTATTATTTTATTTTATTTTTTTGAAATGGAGTTTCACTCTTGTCCCCCAGGCTGGAGTGCAATGGCACAACCTTGGCTTACTGCAACCTCTGCCTCCTGGGTTCAAGCGATTCTCCTGCCTCAGCCTCGAGAGTAGCTGGGACTACAGGTGCATGTCACCATGCCCAGTTAATTTTTGTATTTTTAGTAGAGACGAGGTTTCACCATGTTGGCCAGGCTGGTCTCGAACTCCTGACCTTAGTTGACCCACCCAAAGTGCTGAGATTACAGGCGTGGGCCACCAAGCGCAGCCTGAAATTTTATATTTCATTGCTCATTTTAAATCATGATTTTATTATTTTCCTCATAATAAACTCAAAAGTAATTAACTTGCCTTTTATTTCTGTGTGAACGGGATGTATTTTTTTGTAAGTCATTGATTGTCAGTTACTTGTACTTTGTAGTAAGAAAATACTGTATTTGGATTATTTTCAATATTACTAGATACATCTTAATATGCGAAAGGGATGCATTTTGGTCCATTTGATGATAGAACAAAATTTGGTCATATTTAATTTAATTTAATTTTAATATTTACAGGTAGTTTAAAATATTTTGGTCCAGTTGACAGCACAATTTCGGATACTATATTTATTTATTTGATTTTATTTAATGTTCACATGTATTTTAAAACAGAGTAGTATCCCTGCAGAATAATTTTATCACAACACTAATACAGCTTTGCCAGCATCCTTGTGTCATTTCTTTATGACAACATTGTGTGGTTGTTACAAGCACCTGCTTTGAAGTAAGGCAGCCTGTGTTCAAATCTCATCCTTACTTATAAGTTGAATATAATCTTAAGCAAATTGCTTATCCTTTCTAAGTCTCTTCCTTTTCTTCTTTGACAAAGTACTTCTCACAGTCAAAGCCCTGGGTATAGTGCCTGGCACATAGTGATCATTCAATCAGTGGAAGCTATTAGGATCTTTTAAATCATTATCTTCCATTTCCCCTTTGGATTTCCTACCACTTTTGTTCCTACAGTTATTTAGTACCATTTTGTTTACTTTCTTACCATTTCTGTTGTGTGACAGTTCTTCCTGTACTATTTCAAGAAGAGAAGTGCAGGCAACCTCAGGCTCACCTTCAGGCCCCATATCTGAGATTCCAGCAAAATCTCAAGCCTGCTTAGCAGTGGGCCATCCTGCTTATAAGAGGAACTGGAGAGCAGCATCATGGTTTCCCAAGCTGAAGATTCTTACCTGGGCCAGAGCCATGTTCTAGGACATTGCCATGTTTGCTTTAATCACTTACTGGTAAAAATAGATGGGATATTATAAAGTATACCAGTGTAGACTATGAATATCCAAGTATAATAACACAACTTCTAGCAAGATTGTCTGTTCCTTGTAAGAATTTGAATTTTGTTCAGCTTTCTAGCACCTCCTGAAGAATGGAGAAAAACAGGTTTTCACAGTGGCCACAGCCATCTGTAGGGACAGTTGAGGCTCCACTATCTTTTACTACCTTGACTACAAACATTTTTATAAAGATCAAATTGATTTGCAAGAGCAGACCTGATTAGCAGAACTGAGAAGGTCAACATGAAATAGGGAGATGTTTTAGGGGACAAAAGCAGGAGGTAGAAGGTGTGTGGAGAGAGGATGGAATTAACAATAGAAAAATATGGAGCCAAGGGTACATGAAGAACAGAGGAAAATCGAGGTAGGAGGTAGTGCACTCTGTTGCTAGGCAGCCAAGAACAGGCTTTTGGGTGTTGCCTGAGTAACAATAGAAGGGGATAATAAATATTTCAGTTTGTTAAGGAATCAGCTAGTAGTAAGTATCTCCTTTTCCTGTCCTTTGGCACTCTAACTCACCTAATATCCACCTGGGTATCTTATTTACTACTTTGAGAAGAGGCAAGCTAAATGGTTGAAAAGCAAGTGTTTAGCAGCCTATAATCTAATGGCAATGTCTTTCTAAAAGCGTTGAAACCTTTGTTGGTTTTACATTTTAGATTTGCTTATTATAGTTGCTCGGAATTAAAATCTTTTTCAGATTAAAAAAACATTTTATTACGGAAAAATTTAAATATGTACACAAGTACAAAGAATTACATAATCTCCACATATTTATAATAGCTTCAGTTATTATTACTATTATTAGCATTTCAGTAGTTTTTGGGGAACAGGTGGTTTTTGGTTACATGGGTAAGTTCTTTAGTGGTGATTTCTAGCTTTAGTTATTATTAATTCATGATTAATCCTATTTCATTGATAGCTCTACCCACATTCCTTTTCCTCTCACTTCCCTTGACACTCTCCCCAATTTCTTGGGCTTGGATTATGTAGAAGCGAATTCTAGACATCCTATAATTTTATCAGCAAATACTTCAGCATGAAGCACTAAAATATAAGGACTTTACAAAACACAAAACAATGTAATTTTTTACTTATAAAAATAATTCCTTAATATTATCAAATATCTGGTTAGTGTTTCTGATTGTCTTTCTCTTTTTCCAGTTTGATAGAATCAGAATTCAAGTAAGATTTATACATGTAACTTATTGATATACCTGTTAATTCTCTTTTCATCTATAGTTCTTCCTCCATCTCTGTTTTTTCCCTTGCAATTTAATTGTTGAAGAAACTGGGTCATACATCCTTTAGTTTTTCACAGTCTAGGTTTTGCTGATTACACCCCCATGGTGTAGTTTAATATCTCCCTTATTGTCCTATATATTTTCTGTATATTGTTAGTTATATCTAGGGAGACCTACTGGATTCAGATTTGACTTTTTTTTTTTTTGCAAGACTACTTCATAGGTGGTGTTGCGTTCTTCCATCAAGAAATACATAATGTCGGATTTTGTGCCTTTTTAGGTATACATAGCCATAGAAAATTATTGCAAAATGATCATATTTTAATTATAAATGGCTTCTTTAATTATTAGCTGAAATAGTTTACAGATTGAAACCTTTCTTCCTTTTGAGCTATTTTTCCATATGCAATTGGGTCTATTTCTATATTTTCTGTTCTGCTCCATTCATCTGTTCATGGCCAATGCTATACTATTTTTCATAATAGAGGCTTTATAATATATTTAAATATTTGATTTTAATATCTGATAAGGCTAGGCTTTGTTTTCCTGGCTGTTCTTATTTGTTCTTCCAAATAAACTTTATAATAAAATTTTCTAACTCCAGAAAAAAATTAATGACATTTTTAGAAACATTAAATGTATAAATTAAAAGAGAGGATATGACATCTAAGCATCTTTATGATGCTGAATCTTTTCATCTGAGAACATGGTATAGCTTTCTATTTGTTGATATTTATGTCTTTCAAAAGATTTTATTATATTCCTGTATTAGTTTACTGTAGCTCCTATAACAAATTACCACAAACTTGATGGTTTAAAACAGCAAAAATTTATTCTCACAGTTCTAGAGGCCAGAAGTCTGGAATCCATTTCCCTGAGCCAAAATCAAGGCATAGACTGGGCTATGCTCCTTCTGGAAACTCAAGGGAAAAATATGCTCCTTGCGTCTTCTAGTTTCTGGTGGCTGCCTACATTCCATGACTTGTGGCCACATCAGTCTAATCTCTGCCTCTTCCTCCACATTACCTCTTCCTCTTCTGGGTGTGTGTCAAATCTCTCTGTGTCTATCTCTTATAAGAACATTTGTGACTGGATTTAGAGTCCACCCAGGTAACCCAGAATAATTGCCCCATGTCAAGAAACTTAATTTAACCACATCTGCAAAGACACTTCTTTCTTAAGGTAATATTTACAGGTTCTAGGGTGATATCTTTGAATATTCATTATTTAGCCTACTATAACTCTTCATATTGATTTTGGCATGTTTTTAATATTTTATGGTTATGTATATATATAATGCCAGGCTGCAGTACAGTGGAAAGATCATGGCTCACTGCAGCCTCAGCCTCCCTAGGCTCAAGCAATCCTTTCACTTCAGCCTTCCCACTAGCTGGGAATACAGGTATGTGCCACCATGCCCAGCTAATTCTTGTACTTTTATAGAGTTGGGGTTTCACCATGTTTCCCAGGCTGGTCTCGAACCCCTGGGCTCAAGCCATCCACCTGCCTCGGCCTCTCAAAGTGCTGGGATTACAGGTGTGAATCACTGCACACAGCCAATATTTTGTTTCATTTTTTCTGTTACGTAAACAACATCTTATTTCTTATATCTTCTAAGCAGTTTATATTTATATATTCATTTTGGTATATTGATTTTTATGACTTGCTATTTATGAAATTCTCTTACTAATTGTAGTAGCTTTTCAATGGATTCTTTTGTGTTATCTGTATTTATAATTCTATCATCTGTATGTAAACATAGTTTTACCTCTTTCTGTCCAATTCTTATGTCTCCAATTATTTTCCCTCATCTAATTGCATTGACTAGTATCTCCAACATGATGTTAAATATTAACAGTAATGAAGATATTAGGTATTCTTATCTTGTTCCTGTCTTTAGTGGAAAAGCTTCTACTGTTTCCCACTAAATAAGATACAAAGTATATTTTAATGTTCTTTTTAGGGAACATGTTTTTCTATATAATTTTAAGGGAAATTTATATTTAAAATGAGAAATGTAAGCAGTTACCTTTATAAAGAATAATATCTTATTAGTGATCTGTAGCTTTGAAAGTGTTTTAAAATATCTAATTTATTTGGTTCAGTGAGATAAAAAGGCAAGTGTAGTATCTTAGCTTTATAGTTAAGTGAATATCCAGATAAGTTAAATAATTACCTAAGGTCATGCTGCTATAAATTGGTAGAGCCAGGACCAGGATCAAATATTTTATTTTCACTGCACAAGGCATATTCATTTTACTCAATTATTTTCCTTCATGAAGACTCTGATTCAGGACAATGCATTTTATAAGTATGAGTTTACATGAATAAGTTATTTTCCTTTTTAAAATGTGATTTTTATACAATTTTTGTTTGCCATTAAAAAATAAAGGAGAAAAAATTCTTGAAACTTAAAAAAATAAATGTGACTTATAATGGTTTACTATATTAAATGATTGGTGTGTGTGTGTGTGTGTGTGTGTGTTTAGGGAGTAAAACATTATAGTTAAAGTCTAAAGTCTCCTCTACTGACCAAATTGAGTCCCACTGCCTCTCCTTAGAGGCAACTGCCCATATGAGTTTAGTACGTTATCATTACAGTCCATTAAAAAAATCTGCAGTTCACAGACAAAATATATGATACTATGTGAGTGATTTTTAAAAAGTATTATAAGGATAACATCAAACTCTACTTTATGTTTTATGCTTTCTTTTTCACTTATCATCATCATATGGATCTTAGGAGTATACAAGGTTTTTCTAAGCATTACATAAAATGCAGAATTTACTTTTAGAATCAAGACCTCCAGACGTGTGGTATCTTTCCACTAACCACATTGGCTCACTAAACTGTTCTCATTAAGAATTTTTTAATAATCAGCTGTGGAATCTAGTGTAATTTCATTGACCAGCATCTGTTTTTGAGGTGAAATGGGTTAATATAAATTATATCCGTTTTCTCATTGGGCGTAAATGCAGAACTTCCACCTCAAGCAGCCACTCCCTGATTTTACAGTTTTTGGGGGTTCATTTTGTTTGGGGCTCTTTTCTGATGGCTGTTCTGTTCAAAACCAATCTATTCTGGCCACTGTTAAAGGTTTATACTCTCTGTGAATAAAGTAGGAATATGCTAGCAGTACGAAAGAGATTTTGTAAAACTGTTAATGCTAATTACAAATGGTGCTTCTAGTAAATAAAGCTGGCCTCCTTAAAACTCAAAAAAAAAGAATTTTTTAAGATTTAGAAATATGCCTTCAATTTTGATTAAATGTCTATCTGGTCTTTCTAAGTTGTAACAGAATAAAGAAGAGAGGAGAAACATGTAAATACAAAGCAGTTTTTGAGTATTTTGTGCTTACCAAAAAGCTAAATAAAAGTGCCTCCTGAACAGAAAGTTTATTACTTTATTTAGCCTGCAGGGGGATGGTTCAGGTAGGCGTAATGCATTAGTGTTTGGTAAAAAGTGATTTACTTCCCTGAATTAAATCAATTTGTATACTTGAAAATGGCAAACCTTAAAATTGCACATGGTAAAAAACCATAGCACTTAAAATTAAAATACCCTGGTTCAGGAGTAGTTGAACAGAATTCCAGAATATCTTAATATCTTACTATCTTTTCTGTTCTCCATGTTGGAAATGAGAGGCTTTACTGCTCAGATGCTGCAAAATAGGAGTATAAATAGAACTACCTTTTTTTTTTTTTGCTTATGAAAATATTTTATTTTAGGAGACCCCTCAAAAAAAGACTCTCCACATTAGATAGACGCCCCAACAATACCCTTGGGCTTTTTTTGTCTTTTCTGTATTTTTTCTTTTTTAAGTCAACTAAAACAATTTGATGCTTAAAATAAAAGACAGGAAATATTTCCTGACTAGACTTTAGTCAAGAATATATATATATTTTTGATCCGGGGGCAGGTGAGGAGAAGGAAGGTGCTGCCAGCGGTTCATGAAGTAGAACTACCATTTTGTTGTTAAGAGTGAAATGCTGATGATTTAGACCAGGAACTCACAAACTTTTTCTGTAAAGGGTAATATAGTATTTTCAGCTTTGCAGGCCATGTGGTCTCTTACAATTACTCTAGTGTTGCAGGCAAAAGCACCTGTAGATAATACACAAACAAATAGGCAAGACTCATTGGGTTCCAATAAAACGTTACTTACTAAAACAGTTGAATGGATATGAGTCACAGACTATAGTTAGATCTTTGTTGGGTTGAAGGCAGTAGTATACTGGTAAACATTTAAAACTGGCTTTTCGGAGAGAGGAGGAAACTCTGATTTGTAGCATTTGCTCATTTACATGGCGTAGATACTCCAACCATGGTTGATTTCAAACTACCAAGTTGACATCACTGAGCAGGGAGGTAGAGATGCACAGTAGCACACCATTATATGCATTTTCATCATACAGATACACTAGATGTAAATAACCTCACAAGCATAGAAAATAGTAAAATAATTAGAAAGTGATGAGTTTGGGATATTTATTACCTTTGCTTTTAATATAATTTATTTGATTGTAAATGTAGATAAGTTAATTGTTAAATAATGTCTGTGTTTAACATCTGGCTCACAAAATTCATAAAAATTTAACAATGGGCTCTAGTGAACCAGTATAAGCCTACTCCAGCACACCACTGTGTTAGAGGACATAATCAAGAATTTTCGTTTAATAAGTTGCCTGTTGAATCATAAGTTATATGGGAGAATAAAAGCAAAAATATAGAGAGAATGGTGTTAATATGCAACTTTTGCACTAATCTTGCTCAACTGTTTTAATAAGAACCTGAAGAAATAATTTTGTTTATTTAAGTGAAAGTTGACTCTGTGTCAAAGGTGCTTTGCATATTGGTTCTTTATTTCAATTTTTAAGTGATAGCATATGAAATAAATTTTGGTCAGTAGATTCTGTCAGTGTGTCATATATAATAATAAATGTTACTTATTATTTATTTGATTTTTTCCCTGAAGGCATAACTGTGACGCCTGATGAAGAGCAAAACTTGAATCATTATATACAAGTTTTAGAGAACCTAGTACGAAGTGTTCCCTCTGGGGAGCCAGGTCGTGAGAAAAAATCTAACTCTCCAAAACATGTTTATTCTATAGCATCAAAGGGATCAAAATTTAAGGAGCTAGTTACACATGGAGACGCTTCAACTGAGAATGATGTTTTAACCAATCCTATCAGTGAAGAAACTACAACTTTCCCTACAGGAGGCTTCACACCGGAAATAGGAAAGAAAAAACACACGGAAAGTACCCCATTCTGGTCGATCAAACCAAACAATGTTTCCATTGTTTTGCATGCAGAGGAACCTTATATTGAAAATGAAGAGCCAGAGCCAGAGCCGGAGCCAGCTGCAAAACAAACTGAGGCACCAAGAATGTTGCCAGTTGTTACTGAATCATCTACAAGTCCATATGTTACCTCATACAAGTCACCTGTCACCACTTTAGATAAGAACACTGGCATTGAGATCTCGACAGAATCAGAAGATGTTCCTCAGCTCTCAGGTGAAACTGCGATAGAAAAACCCGAAGTGTTTGGAAAGCACCCAGAGAGTTGGAATAATGATGACATTTTGAAAAAAATTTTAGCTATTAATTCACAAGTGCAACAGGCACTTCTTAGTGACACCAGCAACCCAGCATATAGAGAAGATATTGAAGCCTCTAAAGATCACCTAAAACGAAGCCTTGCTCTAGCAGCAGCAGCAGAACATAAATTAAAAACAATGTATAAGTCCCAGTTATTGCCAGTAGGACGAACAAGTAATAAAATTGATGACATCGAAACTGTTATTAACATGCTGTGTAATTCTAGATCTAAACTCTATGAATATTTAGATATTAAATGTGTTCCACCAGAGATGAGAGAAAAAGCTGCTACAGTATTCAATACATTAAAAAATATGTGTAGATCAAGGAGAGTCACAGCCTTATTAAAAGTTTATTAAACAATAATATAAAAATTTTAAACCTACTTGATATTCCATAACAAAGTTGATTTAAGCAAACTGCATTTTTTCACAGGAGAAATAATCATATTCGTAATTTCAAAAGTTGTATAAAAATATTTTCTATTGTAGTTCAAATGTGCCAACATCTTTATGTGTCATGTGTTATGAACAATTTTCATATGCACTAAAAACCTAATTTAAAATAAAATTTTGGTTCAGGAGTTTGTAGTTTTTTCTCATTAATTTTAAATGTTGTGAAGACCTTTACGATGTTTAAGCTTTGATTTTACTTGAATAGATTAGTTAAATTCATTCATTTTATGAGTTAAGAGACTGTGCTCTCTCTCACTCTATAGCTACTTTTAAATAAAATAATTCTATATACATAAAGTGTAAAATTTTGGGGCATATGGTCTTTCTTTTTCAGATAATCTGAGTTGTCTTTTTTTTTTTTGAGACAGAGTCTCACTCTGTCACGCAGGCTCGAGTGCAGTGGTGCGATCTTGGCTCACTGCAACCTCCGCCTCCCGGGTTCAAGTGATTCTCCTGCCTCAGCCTCCTGAGTAGCTGGGATTACAGGCACCCATGACCACGCTTGGCTAATTTTTATATTTTTAGTAGAGACGGGGTTTCACCATGTTGGCCAGGCTGGTCTCAAACTCCTGACCTCAGGCAATCCACCCTCCTCGGGCTCCCAAAGTACTGGGATTACAGGCGTGAGCCAGTGCGCCCAGCGAGTTTTCTGTCTTAATAGCATAACTTGGAGCTTGTATCTGCACTTTTATTTGGATATAGGTGTGCCTCCTTTAAAATGTAGATACTATATTAAGATACATCTCTATTCTTTTGTCATTAAGTACTTTTGGAGTATCAATGAGGGACTGTAACCTCGATATGTAATGAAGTCATTCTCATTTCCTTTCTTTGTGTACATACACATTGAAGATTTTCAAATCTTTTGTCAGAGAGTATGACTGACACCATTAAGGTTAACTGTGTAGTATTATAATAATGGCTCAGGTAATTCTGTTTATGATTTGACCAGTATTATATTCAAATACATTTATTTATTTGTTCATCAAGACATTCATTTATAGTTTGATAAAGATTTATTGACCTTTTACTATGTGCAGGACACAATAGATGCTAGGCTTTGGGGATACAAAAATAAGACCTACTTTCTTTTCTCTTTGACATTATATTATAGCGGGAAAGATACACACTAAACAAATAATATCAAGAATTTTTAAATTTCAGTTGTGACAAGTTATTATGAAGGTGTGAGGTGTTTGACCTCACTTAGACCAAGAATAATGGGAAAGCTACCCTGAGAAAGTGGCAATTAAGGTATAGTCTGAAAGATTAGGGTGTGTGTAAGGAGAAAGTGAACATTCCAGGCAGAGGGAACAGCAGGTATGAATGCTGTGAGTTAAAAATAAGGATGAGAAGTTCAGGAAGTACCTGGAGTATAGAAAGGCAAGAAAGAGCATCACAAGATGGATCTGGTGACATATACACCAGGTCAGAATATATCCTGTGGCGCCTTCAGTGCGTTATTAAATGTTTTAGCCTTTACCCTGTGATCAATGAGAAGCCATTCGTGGATTTTAAGCAAAAAGGACTAGTATGATCAAATATCTGTTAACAACAACCAAACCCACTTGCTGCAGTTTTGGAAGTGGGCAAAAGTAGATGCGCACTGTGCACAGGCCAAATGTTGCTTGGAGTAGGTGGAAAGAATTGGCAATTAAGAGGGAGAACCAGGCCGGGCGCAGTGGCTCACGCCTGTAATCCCAGCACTTTGGGAGGCCAAGGTGGGCGGATCACCTGAGGTCAGGAGTTCAAGACCAGCCTGGCCAACATCGTAAAACCCCGTCTCTACTAAAAATACAAAAATTAGCTGGGCGTGATGGTGGGCGCCTGTAATCCCAGCTACTTGGGAGGCTGAGGCAGGAGAATTGCTTGAACGTGGGAGGTGGAGGTTGCAGTGGAGCCGAGATTGCAGTGAGCTGAGATTGCAGTGAGCCGAATTGCAGTGAGCCAAGATTGCGCCACTGAACTCCAGCCTGGGTGACAGAGCAAGACTGTTTTGGGTGGGGGGGGAAAGAGGGAGAATCAACAAGATTTGGTGATTGAATGGATATGGGGACTGTGCTAATAGCAGGGACCAAAAATAATTCCCACAATTAGTTGTGTTGTAAAAAGTATTATATATAGGCTTTGTTTACTAAAAATACTCTTTTACTGTTATTTATAAAATAATTTTACTTTTGAAAATTTCAAAAATTTGCAAAAGTAAAGAATAATATAATGAATCCATGTACATGTCAACCTTAAAGACCTCATAGAGACAAGCTCTCTGAAACAAAAGATTTTAATTGGGAATAAAAAAGCGTTGCAATTTAGGGTACACAAGCCATGAAAATCATAAGCACACACACCAGGAAAATCAGGACAAAGGGAGTTTTTAAAGCAGGAGTCCACACAAACTGCTTTGAAACAAAGCTCACTGCAGGAGATAGGCCTTGGTAGGTGCCTGTCCTGGTCAGATCATATCAGAAATGCTGAAGGCCAAGGAAATGCCTGAGAATAAGCTCTGATTACAGGATACATCCAAGATGTATAGGTATTTCAAGAATGTAAGCAGGAGGATTTTTTCTTTATGACCTCCCCAGCTCCCATTTTTGATTAGGGCTTTGACATAAGTGACTCCATTTTGTTATTGTTCACTTCCACATACCCATCATCTAGTCTCAACAATCATCTAAAGACTAATCTTCTTTCATCTATATCCCTACCCCTTTCCCCTCTTCCTATTTTATGTTGAATTAAGTCACGGATACTTTATCATTTCATCAGTAAAAATATAACAATGTGAAGCTCTGTAAGTTTTTTTTTTTTTTAAAAACATAACCACAATATCACACATAAAGGTTTAATGATTTCTGGCTGGGTGCAGTGGCTCACGCCAGTAATCCCAGCACTTTGGGAGGCCAAGGCAGGAGGATCATTTGTGGTCAGGAGTTCAAGACCAGCCTGGCCAATATGGTGAAACCCTGTCTCTACTAAAAATATAAAACATAGCTGGGTGTGGTGGTGCATGCCTGTCATCCCAGCCACTCAGGAGGCTGAGGCAGGAGAATAGCTTGGACCCAGGAGACAGGTTGCAGTGAGCTGAGATCATGTCACTGTGCTCCAGCCTGGGCAACAGAGGGAGACTCCATCAATGATTTTTACTATCATCAGATATCTAGTCAATGTTCAAATTCCCAATTGTGAAATAATTTTTAAAATTTAGGGTTTATATGAATCGAGATTAAATAAAGTTCACACATTAAAATTGGTTGATTTGACTAATAAGTCTCTTTTAATCTAAAGTATTCCTTTATACCTCTTTTTTTTTCCCCTTTAGGTTTATTTACTGAAGAAATTGGTCATTTGTCCTATAGTTTCCCACAATATGGATTTTGCTAATTGCATCCCCATAGTGCCATTTAGCATGTTCTCCTATCCTCTATCTTTTCTATAAATTGGTAGTTGGATCTAGAGAGGCTTCATCAAACTGAGGTTTTTTTTTTCTTTCTCTTTCTTCTTCTTCTTTTTTTTTTTTTTTTTTTTTGGCAAGATGCTGTTTTATTCTTCCATATGGTTGGGTCTCTTTTTGTATTTTTAGCAGACTTTTATGGTCATTGCCTAGATAGATTAATTGATCAGGTGATACAAAGTAGAGACATCATTCCTTCCATTATTATCTGGAATGTGTCTATAAAGAGAAACTTTCATCTATTATTTGATTCCCCAGTGGTCTAGTGTGTATTGGAAAGACATCAAATGCTTGAATCCCTTTGCTTAATAATTTCCAGAATAATTAGTTCATAGAATCTCCAATGATACTCTATTTTATTAGTAGCCTTTATTTTTTTCAAACAATTTTAGTTTTACAGAGAAATTGATCAGAAAGTACAGAGTTCTCACATCCGTCTCTCTCCTCCCTGACACATCTTGTATTGGTGTGGTACATTTGTTATAATTAATGAACCTACATTGACACATCATCATCACCTAAACTCCATAGTTTATACTAAGATTCGCTCTTGGTGTTTTACATTTTATGCATTTGGACAATTGTACATGTGTCCACCGTTATAGTATCACACAGAGTAGTTTCACTGCCCTAAAACCCTCTGTGTTTCATCTATTCATGCCTCTCTCTCCCCTAACTTCTGGCTGGCAACCACTGCTTTTTTTTTTTTTCCCCACAATTTTGCCTTTTCCAGAATGTATATATAAGTTGAGTAACTTATTTGAAATGCCTAGGACCAGAAGTGTTTTGAATTTTGTTTTTTTTTTCAGATTTTGGTATTTGCATATACATAATGAGATATCTTGGGGATAGGATCCAAGTCTAAACATGAAATTCATTTATGTTTCATATATACTTTATGCACAGAGCCTGAAGGTAATTTTCTACAGTACTTTTAATAATTTTGAGCATGAAATAAGGTTTGTGTACATGACCCATCAGAAAGCAAAGGTGTCAACATCTCAGCCACCCATGTGGACAGTCTGTGGTTATTTAGCATCACTATCATTTCTGACTCTGAATTTATTTGCTACTGATAAGCGATTATTTTCTTACACTTATGCACACATAAGTACTTGACAGTAAAAACATGACATACTATTAATACAGTGAAAAAATAATGTGTCAGTTGTGGAATTTTTCACTTGAGATGTCCTGTCAGCATTCAAAAGCTTTCAGATTTTGGAACATTTTGGATTTTTGTTTTGTTTTGTTTTTTTGCTTTTTGTTTTGAGACAGAGTCTCACTCTGTTTCCCAGGCTGGAGTGCAATGGTGCGATCTTGCTCACTGCAACCTCCGCCTCTTGGGTTCAAGCAATTCTCCTGCCTCAGCTTCCTGAGTAGCTGGGACTACAGGCGCGTGCCCCTATACCTGGCCAAATTCTTTTTGTGTGTATTTTTTTTAGTAGAGTCAGGGTTTTACTATGTTGGCCAGGCTGGTATCAAACTCCTGATCTCAAGTGATCCGCTGGCCTCGGCATCCCAAAGTGCTGGGATTACAGGCCTGAGCCACAGCGCCCAGCCCATTTTGGATTTTGGATTTTGGATTTTCAGATTAGGGATGCTCAGTCTGTGGTTGGAATCAATGCAGTCTGTAGCCTTTTCAGACTGGTTTCTTTCATTTAGTAATACACATGTAAGTTTCCTCTGTGTCTTTTAATGACTTGATAGTTTATTTCTTTTTGGTGTTGAATAATATTCTATTGTCTAGATGTACCACAATTTATTTATTCATTCACCTACTGAAGGACATCTTGGTTGCTTCTAAGTTTTGACAATTATGAATAAAGCTGACGTAAACGTTTATGTGCAGGTTTTTGTGTGGACAGAAGTTTTCAACTCCTTTGGGTAAACACCAAGGAGCATGATTGCTGACTCATACGTGATACGGTTTGGATGTGTGTCCCCTCTAAATCTCATGTTGAAATGTGATTCCCAATGTTGTAGATGGGGCTTGGTGGGAGATGACTGGATCACAGGGGCAGATCCCTTATGAATGATTTAGCATGATCCCTTTGGTGATAAGTGAACTCTTGCTCAGTTAGTTCATGTGAGATCTGGCTGTTTAAAAGTCTGGGACCTCCCCTCCTTGCTGTCTTGCTCCCACTCTCGCCATGTGATATGCTAGCTCTCTGTCACTTTGTGCCATGATTGTAAGCTCCCTCAGGCCCTCACCAGAAGTAGATGCTTGCACCACACTTCCTGTACAGCCTGTGGAACCGGGGGCCAATTAAACCTTTTTTCTTATAAATTACCCAGCCTCAGGTACTTCTTTATAGCAATGCAAGAATGGACTAATACAACGTGGTAAGAGTATGTTTAGCTATGCAAGAAATTGCCAAACTGTCTTCCAAAGCGGCTGTACCATGTTTGCATTCCCACCAAATGAATGAGAGTTTCTGTTACTTCACATACCCGCCAGCATTTAGTGTTGTTAGTATTCTGCATTTTGGCCATTCTAGTAGGTGTGTAGTGATATCTTATTGTTATGATCTATTGCTTTTTAACTAACCTTATTTTGTGATATAGATTCACATGTCTTATAGTTGTAAAAAATAATGCAGAGAGATCTAGTTAAATGTACCCTTTCCCTATTTCACCCAAATGTAGTATTTAAATTAGAGTACAATATAACAGCCAACATATAGATATTGGTACAAGATACAGAACATTTCCATCATCATAAAAATCTCTCATGTTGCTGTTTTATAGCCACACCACTTCCCCCCTCCCTGTCTAACCACCGGTAATCACTATTCTGTTCTCCATTTCCATAATTTTGTCATTTCAAGAATGTTGTATGAATGGCATCATACAGTACATAATCTTTTGGGACTAATTTTTTTTCATTAGCTTAACTCTCTGGAGATTTATCAAGATTTTTGCATGTATCAACTCATTCCTTGTTATTGCTGAGTGGTACTCCACAGTTTAACCATTTACTTGTTTCAGAATTTCTGGATTGTTTCCATGTCTTGGCTATTAGAAAAGAAAAGCTGCTGACAGAATGGGAGAAAATATTTGCAAATTATATATCTGATACAGATTATATATAATCTGACATTCATATACAGGTGTTTGTGTGAACATAAGTTTTCATTTCTCTGGGATAAATGCCCAGGAGTGCCATTGTTGTGTTGTGTGGCAGTTGCATATTCAGTCTTATAAGAAACTGCCCAACTCTTTTCCAGAGTGGCTGTACCATTTAACATAACCACCAGTAGTGTATGAGTTTCTGTGTGCTTAATTCTGTGTGCTGAAATTTATTATGGATTCTTGCATGTATTAATGAGGGATATTGGCCTATAGTTTTCTTTTTGTTTTTGTACTGTCCTTCTCTGGTTTTGGTATCAGGATATTAGCTTTATCAAATGAATTGAGGAGTATTCCTCTCTCTTCTATTTTATGGAAAAGATTTTGTAAATTGGTGTTAATTCTTCTTTCAACATTTGGTAGAATCATCGCCAGTGAACCATCTGGGCCTGGAGGTTTCTGTTTTGAGAGTTTTACCTCTATAAATTCAATTTCCTTAATAGTTTTAGGGTTATTCAGATTATTTTATGTTAGGTGAGATGTAACTGTTCATGTTTTTTGAGGAATTGGTCTATTACATCCAACTTCTCAAATTTATGTTTTTAAAGTCGTTCGTAATATTCCTTTTTATCTTTTTGATGTTTACAGT
This sequence comes from Pan troglodytes, assembly GCF_028858775.2. NCBI lineage: Eukaryota > Metazoa > Chordata > Mammalia > Primates > Hominidae > Pan > Pan troglodytes. The sequence continues at coordinate 60,952,291 of NC_072414.2, forward strand.
CTTTAGTGATATAACTTGTTTCATTCCTGGTAATAATTTGTGTCTTTCTTCTTTTTACCTTTTTCAGTCTTGCTAGAGGCTTGTGGATTTTATCTTTTCAAAGAGCAAACCAATAAAAATTTGTTTCATTAATTTTTCTTTATTGTTTTCTGTGTTAAATTTTATTGATTTCTGCTCTTTATCATTTCATTCCTTCTGCTTGCTTTGGGGATTTTGCTCTTATTTTTCTAGGTTCTTGGTGTTAGACTTTTTCTCTTTTCTAATGTATGAATTTAACACTATACATTTTCTTATAAGCATTGTTTTTTCCATGTCTTATAACTTTTGATATGCTGTATTTTCTTTTCCTTCAATTTAATGTATTTTTCATTTTATTTAATGACGTTGAACTTTTTGTTTGCCTATTGGCCTTGTGTACATTTTCCTCTTTGAGACTTCCTCTTTGGCCCACGGATTATTTTAAAGTATGTCATATAGTTTCTAAGTGTTGGGGGAGTTTACTGTAATCCTTTCATCACTGATTTCTAGTTTGATTCTATTGCAGTCAGAGAAAAAACTATATATGATTTAATTATTTTAAAATTGTTAAGGTTCGTTTATGATCCAGGATATGGTATATACGTATAGAAAATAATGTATATTCTGTTGGTTGGAGGATTTTATAAATGTTAATTAGATCCTATTTTCTGTTGTTGATTTATTCTGTAATCTTTCTGATTTTCTGTCAATTGTTGAAAGAGGAGTGCTGAGGTCTCCAACTGTAATTGTGGATTTGTGAATTTTTCCTTTCAGTTCTATCAGTTTTTGCTTCACATACTTTGCAGGTCTGTTGTTTATTGCATGTACATTTAGGATTGTTATGTCTTTTTGATGGACTGAACATTTAATCCTTGTATAATGTCCATTTATGCCTCTGGTAATTTTCTTTGTTATGAATTCTGCCTTATTTGATATTAATATAGCCATTCTTTCTTTCCTTTGATTAATGTTTACTTGATATATTGTTTTTTATCCTTTTACTTTCAACCTGCCTATATCATTATGTTTGAAGTGAGTCTCTTGTAGAAAGTGTAACCTGGGTCATGTTTTATAATTCATTCTGCAATCTCTGCCTTTTAATTGGACCATTTAAATTTAGTATAATTACTGGCATATTAGGGCTCATTTTGCTATTTTATTTTATTTTATTTTTGTTTCATGTTTGTTCTCTCTGATTTTTGTTTCTCTGTTTTCTCTTTCCTGCCCTCCAGTGGATTACTTGAACATTTTTTGGAATTTTATTTTGATTTATTTATGTTTTATTTGAATAGATTTGTAGCAGTTACTCTAGGTAGCATATTACATATATGTAACTTAAGACAGTGTACTGGTGTCATCATTTAACAGTTTGAGTGAAGAGTAGAAACCTTACCTCTCTTTAGATCCCTTTATCCTCTCCAACTTAGAATTGTCTTAACTATTTCCTCTACATACATTTAGAACCACATCAGACAGGATTATAAATTTTGATTTAACATCAAACATAATTTAGAAAACACAAAAGAAAAGAAAAATCTATTGTATCTACTCACATTTTTGCTCTAGCCATTATTTTCTTCTTTATGTTCCACGACTCCTTGCTTTATGATTTCTTTCTCATATAGAAAACTTCCTTATCCATTCTTTTAGGGTAGATCTTCCAGTGACAAATTCCCTTAGTTTTCCTTTGTCTGAAAATATCTTAATTTATTCTTTATTCCTGAAGGATGTTTTTACATGATATAGGGTTCCAGGTTGATCTTTCCTTTCATCAGTTGAAAAATGTTGTGCTACTTTTTTCCCTGCCTTCATGGTTTTTGATGAGAGATCCACTGTCATTTCTATTGCTTTTTCTTATTGGTAAAATGTAATCTCTCTCTCACTGCTTTCAAGGGTTTTTTTTTTTCTCTGACTTTAATTTTCAGAAGTTTGGATATAATGTGCCTTGGTATGGATTTCTTTGTATTTATCCTGCTTGAGATTTGCTCAGCTTCTGGAATCTGTAGGTTTATGCCTTTTGCCAAATTTAGACACTGTATCCATTCTTTTGAGGACGTTTTCAACTCTTTCCTTTTCTCCTCTTTTTATGAAACTCCAGTGACATGAATGGTAGATCTTTCATTATAGCCCCTTGGGTCCCTGAGGCTCATTCCATTCATTTTTGCTCCCAAACTTTTCCCAGTCTATTTTCTCTTTATTGATCAGATTGGGTAATTTCTATTGTTCTATCTTCAAGGATACTTATTATTTCATCTGTTCTCCCCATCCTTCTGTTGAGCACATCCACTGAGCTTTTTATTTCAATTATTGTATTTTTCAGTTCTAAAATTTCCATTTGGTACATCTTTTTTTTTGGGATGGAGTCTCGCTCTGTCACCCAGGCTGGAGGGCAGTGGCACAATCTCAGCTCACTGCAACCTCCACCTCCCGAGTTCAAGTGATTCTCCTGCTTCAGCCTCCCGAGTAGCTGGGACTACAGGCACATGCCACCACACCCAGCTAATTTTTGTATTTTTAGTAGAGATGGGGTTTCACCACATTGGCCAGGCTGGTCTTGAACTCCTGACCTTGTGACCCACCCGCCTCGGCCTCCCAAAGTGCTGGGATTACAGGTGTGAGCCACTGCGCTCGGCCTGGTACTTCTTTATATTTCCTAATTCTTTGCTAAGACTCTATTTTTTTGGGGGAGGGGAAGTTTTTATACTTTTTAATGGATTTCAAGCATGTTTATAATTGTTCACTGAAGCATTTTTATGATGGCTGATTTAAAATCTTTGTCATATAATTCAACATCTCTGTCATCTTGGTGTTGACATCTATTGATTATTTTCTCCATTGAGTAGTGGTAAAAATCCTGGCTCACCATTAGGGCTCCTCTGATACTACTGTAGTGGTGAGGGGGAGGAATGACTCATTAAGGCTGGGTGAGGGTGAAAGTCTAGACTTTTCACCTGGTCTTCACTAATATAAAGTGGAGAATTCATACATCCAACAGAGATGAAAGTCCTGTATCCCTACTCAGCCTTCTCCAACACGCCCTTACAGCTTGGTGAGTATGGAAATCTAGGTTCCCAACTTGGCTTTTGCTAGTGCGGATGGAGATTGGATGGGGGTCACAGTTTTTCTGTAGTGTTTGGCTGGAATAGAATGGTTATTGTCTAAAAGTTTTCTGTGTTGTCCCCGATCCCTCTCTCAATCCTTTGGCTAGAGGGAAGAGGCTTTTGTTGGGGATTTTATGTCTGTGCCTGTTCATGTTTCTGGGTTGTCAGCTTCTCTAGCTCCAAGTTTGGGATATATGAGGCTAAAAGAAAATTCAGAGAATGCACCACCATGTCATTCCTTGGGTTCAGAAGTCTTTAGCCAGTTTGGCTTTTTTTCTTCACCTTTTACTGTTATCTTATATTTGTTTTATATATAATATGCAGGACCTTTATTTGTATTTTGGAGATTGTACTTTATTCTTAAGACAATGAACATATTTTGAAAGATTTTAAGCATTTTTTGCAAGTCACTTTAAATGGCTTCAGTGTAGATAAAGGAAAGGAAGGAGCAAGACTGAGAGTAGAGGCCAGTTAGGAGACTGTCTTAAAAATCTGGTGAAAGATGATGATCTCCTGGACTTGGATGGTAACAGAGGAGATGGAAATAAGTAGTAAATTTGAGAGATATTTAGGAATTAAGAACCAAGAATTTGGTGATTATTTTGTTACTGTAGGTAGTTAGACATGAACAGGGTAGGAAAGCCCTCTCCCGACCCCACCAGGAATGTCAGGCGACCATTAGATGATGGTCAGGTGGTTGTTAAGCTGTCTCTCTAAAATAATAATTGGTTGCAACCAGTGCCGGGAAAAGGCATTCTCCCAGTAGATAGAAAAAACCTGACACTGGTGATCAGCAACTTCCCAGTAAAATCTCAAGAGCTGGGGAAGTGGGCTCAAGTATGTGCACTAAGAGGTAACATGATGGAGTTTAAACACTCGACAGGTAAGGGAAAAACACCTCGACTGAGTATGTGTACAACTCCAGTAATCACACTTAGTATGTGGCCCCTCCCAAGTGCTGGCAGGCCACTGCACATGCGCATGACCCACCCCCAGAGAAGAATCAAGGAAGGAGGAAAGAAGACCCCAGAGCCATGCCAGTGTATAAAACCCCAAGTCAAGGGCTGATGAAGTCACTTGGATCTCTCAAGTTTTCTGCTTGGCCCTCTTACAAGTTTACTTCCTTTTATTCCTGCTCTAAAAGTTTTTCATAAACGTTCACGCATGCTCTAAAACTTGCCTCAGTCTCTCCTTCTGCCTTCTGTCCGCTGGTCGAATTATTTCTTCTGAGGAGGCAAGAAATGAGGTTGCTGCAGACCCATACGATTCACTGCTGCTAACAATTTGATGTGCAAGATAAAGAAAGCGGTAAGGAATAACTTCTGTTTCCGACTTGAGCTACTTTGTGGGTGGTAGTGTACCTTGTCTTTTTTATAGCATGTATCAACATTGTATTATAATTTTATAGTTATTTATATGATTATTTGTTTAATGTTTGTCTCTCTTTACCAGATTGTAAGTCTATAAGAGAAGGAGTAATAAGAATTTTGTTCACTGCTGTACTCTCAGCAGCTAGCACAATGTCTGGCCTGTAATTATATGCTCAATAAATATTAATGCATTATGATATATTTAAAATGGGAAGCATGCTTATGGAGAAGATGATTTTAGAAATCTCATTTTTGAATATATTAAATTTAAGTTGCCTATGAGACATATCCAGTTAGATATATTAGTCTGGAGCTTAAGAGATCTACAAATAACGATTTTGGAGCTACCTGGAAGCTAAATGGAGCTATCTGGAAGCTAAATGGAAATTTAAGCTATTGCAGTGGAGACATTCTTTATAGAGTGTATAGAGAAGAGGAGAAGACCTAGAACTAAGCTTTAAATATCTCTAATTTAGGGGGAAAAATGAAGAAAAGCACCTACCAAAGTGACCAAGTAAGAATAGTTAGAAAAGTGCTTAAAAATATTAAAACGTTTGAAATATTTCTCCTGTATTTAACCACACCAGGAAAAGTGTGGTTAAATAGATGTCAAAGGAAGAAAGAGTGTTTAAAAAAGAGGGAGGATTTGACACTGTTGTAACTCAAAAATCAAACGAGATGAAGACTAAAAATCATCCACTGGATTAGTGCAAAAACGGTTTTGATAGGTTTGGAGATAAGCCATACTGGAAAAATGAGTTAAGGTAAGAAAATGGAGGCCGGGCGCAGTGGCTCACACCTGCAATCCCACCACTTTGGGAGGCCGAGGCAGGCGGATCACGAGGTCAGGAGATCGAAACCATCCTGGCTAACACGGTGAAACCCCATCTCTACTAAAATACAAAAAATTAGCCAGGCGTGGTGGCGGGCGCCTGTAGTCCCAGCTACTCGGGAGGCTGAGGCAGGAGAATGGCCTGAACCTGGGAGGCAGAGCTTGCAGTGAGCCGAGATTGCGCCACTGCACTCCAGCCTGGGTGACAGAGCGAGACTCCGTCTCAAAAAAAAAAAGAAAAGAAAATGGAGACAAAAAGTAGAGACAATTCTTGAAATGTTTAAGTGACTAGAATGAGAGAAAAAGGTGATGGGGGTGGGGGGAATGTAAAGCCCAGGGAGAATATTAGTTTGTTATTTTCAGATAGGTGAGACTGAGAGGTGAAGTCAGCTGGACTTCTAGGTCAGGTGGGGACTTGGAGAACTTTTCTGTCTTACAAGAGGATTGTAAAATGCACCAATCAGCACTCTGAAGCTAGAATTGTAAAACGCACCAATCAGTGCTCTGTGGCTAGCTAGAAGTTTATAAAATGTACCACCAATACATTGTAAAACATACCAATCAGCTCTTTGTGGCTAGCTAGAGGTTTATAAAATAGACCAATCAGCACACTGTAAAATGGACCAATCAGTGCTCTATAAAATGGACCAATCAGCACTCTATAAAATGGACCAATCAGCAGGACATGGACGGAGACAAGAGAATAAAAGCTAGCCACCCCAGCCAGCAGCAGCGACCGGCTCGGGTCCCCTTCCACGCTGAGGAAGGTTTGTTCTTTTGCTCTCCACAGTAAATCTTGCTGCTGCTCACTCTTTAGGTCCACACCATCTGGAGCCATAACACCGCAAAGGTCCGTGGCTTCATTCTTTAAGTCAGAGACATCATGACCCCACCCGAAGGAACCAACTCTGGACACGAGACTAGACCATGTTTAGCAGCTGACGAGAAAGAGCCAGTAGAAAAGGAGAGGTTGAAGATGGGGTGCAGAGAGTAATAGGAGGGAAGGAGAAGAAATGAATACAGATAAAGGTAAGTCTGAAGGTTTGGTAGCAAAAAATGAAGGAATTCCAGATTGTAGCTTCTAAACATTTTTTTAATGGTGTAGAAATTGATATCTGTTTAGATTAAGTTATAAGGTTTAAAAAAAGACAGCATATATGAAGGGCCTAGCATGTAGTAGGTGCTTAATAAATAGTAGCTTTGTGTTACTTGCAGTTTTAGAAAGGTTTTGTATGATTATAGCATTAGTACAGTATAATGTGATTTGAGAACATTTAAAATATTTTCTTTATAGGTCTGCCAAAGTGCTTGAAACTCAACTTTGAGAAAGTGGTTACACTGGACTAAAGCATTGTAAAATACTGCTTTATCTGTTTTATTTGTTCATATTTTGGTGAGATGCATTACTTTATTTTATTATTTCAATAGTTTTTGGAGTACAGGTGGTTTTTGGTAATGTGGTTAAGTTCTATAGTGGTGAATTCTGAGATTTTAGTGCACTCGTCACCCAAGCAGTGTACACTGTACCCAATATGTAATCTTTTATCCCTAACTCCCCTCCATGTCCTGCTCCCCTTGGAGTCCCCAAAGTCCATTACATTATTCCGTGTGTCTTCATGTCCTCACAGCTTAGCTCCCACTTATAAGTGAGAACATAGGGCATTTGGTTTTCCCATTCCTGAGTTACTTCATTTAGAATAAAGACCTCCAGCTCCATTCAGGTTGCTGCAAAAGACATTATTTTGTTCTTTTTTATGGCTGAGTAGTATTCCATGGTGTATATATGCCACATTTTCTTTATTCACTTGGCACTTAGGTTGGTTTTACATCTTTGCAATTGCACATCTTGCTGAGGTATCCATGCATGTGCGTGTGTCTTTTTCATATAATGACTTTTTTTCCATTAGGTAGATACCCAGTAGTGGGATTGCTGGATCAAATGCTAGATCTACTTTTAGTTCTTTAAGGAATCACCATACTGTTTTCCACAGTGGTTGTACTAAATTACATTCCCAACAGTAGTGTAGAAGTGTTCCCTTTTCACCACATTCACACCAATATATTGTTTTTTGACTTTTTAATTACGGCCATTTTAAAAACAAAAAAAATAATTTCGGCCATTCTTTCTGTAGTAAGGTGGTATCTCACTGTGGTTTTAGTTTGCGTTTCCCTGATGATTAGTGATGCTGAGCATTTTTCCATACATTTGTTGGCTGTTTGTATATCTTCCTTTGAGAAATGTCTATTCATGTCCTTTGACCACTTTTAGATGGGATTCTTTTTTTTTTTCTTTAATGCAGTGTTTTAAAATGCAGCCAACTTCTTGTTTAGTTCCTACTTAAATAAAACCCTTAAAAAGGGTTTTTTAAACTGACAAATAAAAATTGTATATAATTATCATGTATAACATGTTTTGAAATATATAAACATGGAAGAGAATTAAATTGAGGTAATTAAGATATGCATTACCTCACACACTTCTCATTTTTTTGAGATGAGAACACTTAAAATCTACTCTCTTAGCAATTTTCAAGAATGTAACACATTATTGTTTAAATCTCCTTTGATGCTTTCCTGCAGGTTCAGCCTTGCCCCAGTCCCTTCCTCTTCTGTTTTTGAATTTGTGAAGGATTAGTGTTAATTCATGCTTAATGTTTGGGTAGAATTCACCAGTGAAGCCATCTGGTCCTGAACCTTTCTTTCTTGAGAGGTTTTTGGTTGCTGATTCAACCTCTTGGCTTACTATATGTCTGTCAAGATTTTTATAGCTTCAAATCTTACGGTTAAGTCTTTAATCCATCCTGAGTTAATTTTTTGTATATGGTAAGAGATAAAGATCCAGTTTCATTCTTCTGCATATGACTAGCCATTTTTTCCAGTACCATTTATTGAATAGGGTGTCCCTTCCTCCATTTGTTGAAGTTGGTTGTAGGGGTGTGGTGTTATTTCTGGGTTCTCTATTCTGTTATTTTTGCTTAGTACTGCTTTGGCTATTTGGACTCTTTTTTGGTTCCATATGAATTTTAGAATTGTTTTTTCTAATTCTGTGGAAAATGATGTTGGTGGTTTGATAGAAATTTCATTAAATCTGTAGATTGCTTTGGGCGGTATAGTCACTTTATCAATATTGATTCTTTCTACCCATGAGCATGGGATGTTTCTCCATTTGTTTGTGTCATTTACAATTACTTTTGTCTATATTTTGAGGTTCTCCTTGTAGATGTCTTTCACCTCCTTGGTTAAATGTATTTCTAGATATTGTATTTTTTTGTGGCCATTGTAAAGGGGATTGAGTTCTTGATTTGGTTCTTAGCTTGAGCATTGTTGGTGTATAGCAATACAATTGATTTTTGTGCATTAATTTGGATCCTGAAACTTTACTGAAGTTGTTTATCAGGTCTAGAAGTCTTTTGGAGGAATCTTTGGTTTCCTAGTTTGGTATAAGTTTATGTCATTTGGCAAACAATGATAAATTGACTTCCTCTTTTTCTATTTGGGTACCTCCTTTTATTTCTTTCTCTTGCCTGATTGCCCTGGCTAGGACTTCCAGTACTATATTGAATAGGAGTGGTGAGAATGGATATCCTTGCCTTGTTCCAACTCTTAGGAGGAATCCTTTCAACTTTTCCCTGTTCAGTATGATGTTGGTTGTGGGTTTGTCATAGATGGCTCTTACTATTTTAAAGTTTGTTCCTTCAATGCCCAGTATGTTGAGAGTTTTTCTTATGAAGGGATATTGGATTTTATCAAATGCTTTTTCTGCATTTATTGAGATGATCATATGGTTTTTGTTTTTAATTCTGTTTATGTGGTGAATTATTTATTGATTTGCATATGTTAAATCATCCTTGCGATCCCTGGAATAATTATCGTGATGAATAATTTTTTCATTTTATTTTATTCCTTTATTTTTTGAGACAGGGTCTCTCCCTATCCTGGGTTGGAGTGCAGTGGCCCAATCAGGGCCCACAGCAGCCTTGACTTTGTGGGCTTGAGTGCTTCTCTTGCTTTAGCCCCCCAACTAACTGGGACTACAGGCATGTGCCACCACATCCAGCTAATTTTTTTGAATTTTAGTAGAGATGAGGTCTCACTATGTTGTCCAGGCTGGTCTTGAACTCCTGAGCTCAAGCAATCCTTCTGCCTTTGACTCCCAAAGTGCTGGGATTACAGGCATAAGCCACCATGTCTGGCTATGATGAATGATCTTTTTGTGTGCTTCTAGATTTGCTTTGCTAGTCTTTTATTGAGGATTTTGCATCTATGTTTATTACAGATACTGGTCCACAGTTTTCTTTTTTTGTTGTGTCCTTGCCAGATTTTGGTATCAGAATGATACCGGTTTTATAAAGTGAGTTAGGGGAATCCCTCCTCTCTGATTTTGTGAATTGTTTCAGTAAGATTGGTACCAGCTGTTCTTTATATGTCTAGTAGAATTTGGCTGTGACTCCATCTGGTCCTGAGCTTTTTTTAGTTGGTAGATTTTTTTTTTTTTTTCCGGTGTTAAGCCTTTGTTTTTTGTTTTTTGTTTTTATTGATCATTCTTGGGTGTTTCTCGCAGAGGGGGATTTGGCAGGGTCATAGGACAATAGTGGAGGGAAGGTCAGCAGATAAACAAGTGAACAAAGGTCTCTGGTTTTCCTACGCAGAGGACCCTGCGGCCTTCCGCAGTGTTTGTGTCCCTGGGTACTTGAGATTAGGGAGTGGTGATGACTCTTAACGAGCATGCTGCCTTCAAGCATCTGTTTAACAAAGCACATCTTGCACCGCCCTTAATCCACTTAACCCTGAGTTGACACAGCACATGTTTCAGAGAGCACAGGGTTGAGGGTAAGGTCCCAGATCAACAGGATCCCAAGGCAGAAGAGTTTTTCCTAGTACAGAACAAAATGAAGAGTCTCCCATGTCTACCTCTTTCTACACAGACACGGCAACCATCCGATTTCTCAATCTTTTCCCCACCTTTCCCCCCTTTCTATTCCACAAAACCGCCATTGTCATCATGGCCCGTTCTCAATGAGCTGTTGGGCACACCTCCCAGACGGGGTGGTGGCCGGGCAAAGGGGCTCCTCACTTCCCAGTAGGGGCGGCCGGGCAGAGGCGCCCCTCACCTCCCAGACGGGGCAGCTGGCCGGGCAGGGGGCTGACCCCCCCACCTCCCTCCTGGACGGGGCAGCTGGCCGGGCAGAGGGGCTCCTCACTTCCCACTAGGGGCGGCCGGGCAGAGGCGCCCCTCACCTCCTGGACGGGGCAGCTGGCTGGGCGGGGGGCTGACCCCCCCACCTCCCTCCCGGATGGGGCGGCTGGCCGGGCAGAGGGGCTCCTCACTTCCCAGTAGGGGCGGCCGGGCAGAGGCGCCCCTCACCTCCTGGACGGGGTGGCTGGCCGGGCAGGGGGCTGACCCCCCCACCTCCCTCCCGGACGGGGCGGCTGGCCGGGCAGAGGGGCTCCTCACTTCCCAGTAGGGGCGGCCGGGCAGAGGCACCCCTCACCTCCCGGACGGGGCGGCTGGCCGGGCGGGGGGCTGACCCCCCCACCTCCCTCCCGGACAGGGCGGCTGGCCGGGCGGGGGGACTGACTGCCCCACCTCCCTCCCGGATGGGGTGGCTGGCCGGGCGGGGGGCTGACCCCCCCATCTCCCTCCCAGATGGGGCGGCTGGCCGGGCAGAGGGGCTCCTCGCTTCCTAGTGGGGCGGCCGGGCAGAGGCGCCCCTCACCTCCCGGACAGGGCGGCTGGCTGGGCGGGGGGCTGACCCCCCCACCTCCCTCCCGGACGGGGCGGCTGGCCTGGTGGGGGCTGACCCCCACCTCCCTCCCGGACGGGGTGGCTGCCGGGCGGAGATGCTCCTCACTTCCCAGACGGGGTGGCTGCCGGGCGGAGGGGCTCCTCACTTCTCAGATGGGGCGGCTGCCGGGCGGAGGGGCTCCTCACTTCTCAGACGGGGTGGTTGCCAGGCAGAGGGTCTCCTCACTTCTCAGACGGGGCGGCCGGGCAGAGACGCTCCTCACCTCCCAGACGGGGTCACGGCGGGCAGAGGCACTCCTCACATCCCAGCCGGGGTGGCAGGGCAGAGGCGCTCCCCACATCTGAGACGATGGGTGGCCGGGCAGAGACGCTCCTCACTTCCTAGATGGGATGGCGGCCGGGAAGAGGCGCTCCTCACTTCCTAGATGGGATGGCGGCCGGGCAGAGACGCTCCTCACTTTCCAGACTGGGCAGCCAGGCAGAGGGGCTCCTCACATCCCAGGTGATGGGCGGCCAGGCAGAGACGCTCCTCACTTCCCAGACGGGGTGGCGGCTGGGCAGAGGCTGTAATCTCGGCACTTTGGGAGGCCAAGGCAGGCGGCTGGGAGGTGGAGGTTGTGACGAGCCGAGATCACGCCACTGCACTCCAGCCTGGGCACCATTGAGCACTGAGTGAACGAGACTCCGTGTGCAATCCTGGCACCTCGGGAGGCCAAGGCTGGTGGATCACTCGCGGTTAGGAGCTGGAGACCAGCCCGGCCAACACAGCGAAACCCCGTCTCCACCAAAAAAAATACGAAAACCAGTCAGGCGTGGCGGCGCGCGCCTGCAATCGCAGGCACTCGGCAGGCTGAGGCAGGAGAATCAGGCAGGGAGGTTGTAGTGAGCCGAGATGGCAGCAGTACGGTCCAGCTTCGGCTCGGCATCAGAGGGAGACCATGGAAAGAGAGGGAGAGGGAGACCGTGGGGAGAGGGAGAGGGAGAGGGAGACCGTGGGGAGAGGGAGAGGGAGAAGAAGAGGGAGGGGGAGAGGGACAGGGACAGGGACGGGGACAGTTAGTTGGTAGATTTTTTTATTACTGATTCAATTTCATAACTTGTTACTGGTCTGTTCAGGATTTCAACTTCTGGATCAATCTTGGGGGCTGTATGTTTCCAGGAATTTATCCATGTCCTCTAGGTTTTCTAGTTTGTGTGCATAAAGATGTTCATAGGAGTCTCTGAGGATCTTTAGTATTTCTGTGGTTTCAGTTGTAATGTCATCTTTGCAATTTCTGACTGTGCTTATTTGGATCTTCTTTCCTGATTTCTTGGTTAATGTAGCTAGTGGTCTATCAATTTTGTTTATTCTTTCAAAGAATCAACTGTTCATTTTATTGACCTTTTATATGATATTTTTTGTGTCAGTTTCATTTAGTTCTGCTCTTATCTTTGTGATTTCTTCTGCTGGCTTGGGGTTTGGTTTGTTCCTATTTTTCTAGTTCCTTGAAGTGCAACATTAAGTTGTTAATTTGAAGTCTTTTTGTCTTTTTGATGTAGGCATTTGGCACTATAAACTTTCCTCTTAACACTTTCTTCTTTTTTTTTTGCTATATCCCAGAGGTTTTGGTATGTTGTGTCTCTGTTTTCATTTGTTTCCAAAAAAAAATGTTTATTTCTGCCTTAATTTCATTGTTTATCTAGAAGTTGTTCAGGAACAAGTTGTTTAGTTTTTATGTACCCATGTGGTTTTGAGAGTTCCTCTTGGTATTGATTTCTAATTTTATTCCACTGTGGTCTGAGAAGGTGCTTAATATAATTTTGATTTTTCAAAAATTATTGAGACTTTTTTTAATGACCAAGCATATGGCAAAATTTAGAGAATGTTTTGTGCACAAATGAGAAAAATGTATATTCTGCAGTTGTTGAGTGGGATGTTCTGTAAATGTCTATTAGGTCTATTTCCTCAAGAGTCCAATTTAAGTCCAGAGTTTGTTAGTTTTCTGCCTCAGTGATCTGTCAGTGGGATGTTGAAGTCACCCACTATTATTGTATGGCTGTCTATCTCATTTCTTAGGTCTAGTAGTATTTGTTTTATAAATCTGCATGCTCCAGTGTTGGGTGCATATACATTTAGGATAGTTAAATTTTCTTGTTGAATTGAACCTTTATCATTATGTAATGTTCTTTTGCATATTTTTAACTGTTGGTTTAAAGCTGATTTTATCTGATACAAGACTAGCAACTCCTGTGCTTTTGTTTTCCATTTCCATGATATGTCTTCTTCTACCCTTTTACTTTGAGCCTGTGGATGTCATTACACTTTAGGTGGATCTCTTGGAGGCAGCAAATGATTAGGTGTTGTTTTTTCATCCAATTTGCCAATCTGTATCTTTTAAGTGGAGCATTTATAGGTTGTTTACATTCAATCTTAATATCAATGTGTGAGATTTTGTTCCTGTCATGGTGTTGTTATCGTTTTGTAGTCTTAATTTTGTAATTGCTTTATAGGTTCTATGAACTTTGTACTTATATGTGCTTTTACGGTAGCCAGTATTGTCCTTCTGTTTCCACGTTTAGAACGCCCTTGAGCATATCTCATAAATCCGGTCTGGTGGTGAAGAATTTCCTTAGCATTTGATTATCTGGGAAATAATTTCTTCTTTGTTTATAAAGTTTAGTTTGACAGGATATTACATTTTTGGCTGGCATTTGTTTTCTTTTAAAAGGCTAAAAATAGGCTCCCAATCTTTTCTGCTTGTACGGTTTCTGTGGAGAAGTCCACAGTTAGTCTGTTAAAGGCAGCTAGGGCAAAGGACCAAATGTGAATGTCATTACACACTAGTTGGGTGTCCTGGAGGCAGCAGACGATTGGCTCTTGTTTTTTCATCCAATTTGCCAATCTGTATCTTTTAAGTGGAGAATTTAGGCTGTTTACATTCAGGGTTAATCTTGCAATGACACCATATTTGGCCCTTTTCTCTAGCTGCCTTTAAATTTTTTTCTTTAATGTTGACCTTGGCCTTGGTGATTTTCATCTTTTATGGTATCTTGCAGGTGTTCTCTGAATTTCTTACATCTGGATGTCTACCTCTCTATCAAGAGTAAGGAAATTTTCCTGAATTATTCCTTCAAATTTGTTTTCCAAGTTGCTTACTTTTTCTTCTTTTCTTTCAGAAATGCCTGTAAGTCATAGGTTTGGTTGTTTTACATAATTCCATATTTCTTGAAGACTTGATTTATTTTTAAAATTCTTTTAATTTGAAAGCCTGTTCTTTGAGCTCTGAAATTCTTTTTTTCTGCTTGGTCGAGTTAGATAGTTTCTCAGGTCCTTTTCAGTTGTCATATTTTCTGAGCCTTTTATTTTAATCTATTTGCATTAGAAGAGTGTTGATCATGAACATTTACAAAATATTTAAAAAGTTTTGAATTCATATAATCCAAAAGAGAAGGAAAAATATCTTGATCTTCTTAATATTAAAAATAATATGATTGATCAACAAAATGGCAAGGTCTCTTCACTGCACAGAAACAACAATACAAGCAGAAACTGTCAGAGCCAACTGTATCAGAATTCTGGAAAACAAAATTTTATAGCAAATAAGTAAAAGTGCTGAATCAGGAAAAAGGCAACTTTTAAATGGTGGGGAGGTTTTGTGGTGTTTTAACTTTTCCCTGCTTCAGCCCCTCCCTAGCTCAGCCATGATCTTGAAGATGGCAGTTCACATTGCCAGTGAGGGACCCTGTTTCCTAATTCCAGAGGGAGCACAGAAGACCTTATTCACACATTATTGTGTTTGCCTATTCTAACCTATGTAAGGACTCACTGAATGACTGATATGAGGTGCCCTTGTGTGTTATACTTAACTCAGAACTCATCAGGTGGAAAAGCAGTAGGCACTGTCAAAAACATTGTAAGACAAATGAAAAACATACAGCAACCTGGGGCAAAAGACAAAATAGGCCACCTAAAGCCTGGGAGGAAAAGATAGGAAGAATGTCTTTGAAAAATTAGGACTTTCAAAAATGCCTGTGTATTTTGGTGAATCTAGAAAAACATACACATGCTCAGAAAAGACCTGAGAGGACCCTAAGCTTTCACTCTGACTGATCTCTAGGTTCAGTACAAGCAAGAAGTGAAGGCTACGTCAGAGTTGTAAACAGCCTGGCTAAGTGTTGAAGGAGTGCCACTGCACAGAGCTAATCTGCAAAGAATAGAAGTGACTTTTAAATTTATTTGTTTGTTTTTAGCTCCTGGCACTTAAGAAAATCTGTGTCAAAACACTAGTTAAACACAAGCTAAAGAAACATAGACTTTAGTCACTAAATATGACAAGGAATACAGTCTTTGCAAAAATAATCTGGAAAAGTCACTAAACAATGGCTGACTTCAGCCTTCAACAATAAAAAAATGACAAACTCTGGGAAAGGAAATATCTGATTTCCATAGTTACCACATGATAATAGTCAAATGTTGAGTTTTCAACAAAAACCACAAGACATACAAAGAAATAGTAAGTCCAGGCATTGGATTTACTAGACAAAGAATTTATGTCGACTGTCTTGAATATGCTCTAAGAATGAAAGGAAACCATGGACAAAGAACTAAAGGAAACTATTAAGTAAGAACAAAATGAGAATATCAGCAAAGAGATAGAAATTACGAAAAGAAACCAAATAGAAATTCTGGAGCTGAAAAGTGCAATAACAAATAGTATACTCACTAGAAAGATTCAATTTGATTAGGCAGATTTAATTAGGCAGAAGAATGAATCAGTGAACTTGAAGATAGGATTACTGACATCACCCAAGTCTGAGGAGAGTAGAAAGGAAAAAAAGAAGAGGTGAACAGAGCCTAAGGGACCCATGGGACATCATTAAGTGTACCAACATATGTATTTTTGGAGTCCCAGCATATAAGAGAAGTAGATAGACTATTTGAAAAAATAATATCTGCAGGTGCCCAGAATTTGATGAAAGACATGAATCTTCATGTCCTAGAAGCTCAATAACTCTAACCAAGATAAACTCAAAGAGATCTGCACTGAGACATGTTATAATCCAATTGTTGAAAGGAAAAGACAAAGAGAAAATCTTAAAAGCAGCAAGGGAGAAGTGACTCATTATATACAAGGGATTCTAACTAAGGTTATCAGGTATTTCTCCTCAGAAAACATGGAGCCAGAAGGCTGACATATTTAAATGCTGAAAGTAAACAAAAACTGCACCTATAATTTTATATTCAGCAGAACTATTCTTTGAAAGTAAAGGAGAAATTAAGACATTCACTGATAAACAAAACCTGAGGGAGTTTACCAGTAGACCTGAGTTATAAGAAATACTGGGAATTCTTCCAGCTGAAATAAAAGGACACTAGACAGTAACTCAAAGCTGTATGGAAAACATGTTGATCTGTAGTAAGGGTAACTGTATAGGTAGATATAAAAGTCAGCGTTATTTTATTTTTAGTTTCTAACTCTATTTTTATTTCTTACATAATAAAAGACAAATGCATTTAAAATCAGTTATTAGTTACACAACGTATAAAGATATAATTTGTGAGAACAACAACATAAAGGGACAGAGACAGAGCTGTATAGGAGCAGGGTTTTTGTATGTTATTGAAGTTAAGTTGGTATCAATTCAAACTAGATTGCTACAAATTTAAGATGTTAAGTATTATCCCTCTTATAGCCACTAAGAAAATATCCAGAAAGTATACACAAAAGGAAATGAGACAGGAATCAATATTGTTCACTACAAAAAAATCAGCTAAACACAAAATGAGACAGGAATAGAGGACATGAGAGACAAAGGTATATAAAGCATACAGAAAACAAACAAACAAAAAGGCAGAAGTAAATCCTTCTTTATCAGTAATTAATTTACATGTAAATGAGTTAAATTCTCCAACCACAAGGCAGAGGTTTGTAGAATGAATGAATACAACTAAACAGGACTAAACTATATGGTGTCTAAAAGAGGTTCACTTTAGATCCAAAGACACAAATAGGTTGAAAGTGAAAAAAAGATGAAAAAATATGAGGCAAGGGGATGTTCAAAGAAATAAAATAACATGTCCAAAGACACAATCCTAAGTGATGGTAGAGATAACATGATAATCTACAGTTTCTGATTTCCAGTCTATTACTGTTTCTGCCATCTAATTTTAAACTCTCTTATTTTCCTACAATGGGTTTTCCCTTCCCCAATTTTTATTCATAGTATAAACATAATATAAGGAAAAATTTACAATCATCCCCTTGCCTCAATAGAAATATTTCTCTTTAGTTTATTTTAGTCCTTGCTTATATGGATACATTATTGCAAATCAAATTATACTGCTTATATTGCAATGCTGCCTTTCCATCAAGTACACATTATTTTGTCACTACTTAATCATTTTTAATGTTTACATAATACTCCATTGAGTTTACATGTTATTATATACTGCACCAATCCCTAATTATTAGAAATTAGGTTTTCCTAGTTTTAAAAATAATACAACTGTATGGATCATTTTTAACAGTCTGACTTCTTCTTTTAAAAAATAATTTCTTAGGATTAAACTCCTGGAGAAGGGTTAAATCATGATCTTTAATATGCTTTTCCAAGTTATTTTCTAATTAGGTGATATTTAACCTTTCCATTATTATAAATCTACCGCCCCTGACCATAAGAATAAGGTTTAAGACTCCTAAACATATTTTAATATTTAATAATGGCCACAATATAGCAGAATAGAAATTTTTTTTAAATGCAGAGAAAACAACACATTTCATTTTTGCATTTTCACTGTTGACCTTTGTACATATGATCATCCTTTTAAACTTTCACTCATAGATAATGATAGTGACTAATTCTTTTAGATAGAATAACTGTAATTAGTTTCATATACATATTAGCAGGCATTATAGCAAAACTTACCCAGAATAGAGTTAAAAGAATATTGTTGAATCTCTAATAGTATTCTGATTTTTCAATTTAAATTCCTGATTAAAATAGCAATTTCAAAATTAGAACAGTAAGATAATTCAGAACAATATATAAACAGTATGAAATGTTAATTCATCTGTATCTCAGCTTATTATTTTAGATAGCTAAATTTATCTGTAATTTCATGGCAAAACTAAAAAGTTATGCCTAAATGTTGGACTTTTTGGACTATTTCATAAAAAATTAATTTTCCAGATAACCAAATTTTATGCCTTTAAGCACATACTTTTATTTTGGCATTTTTGAGGACATTTTACTCTTAAGCAAAGTATATTGAACACTTTCTCTGCCTTAATAAAAAAGTATTCTGAACAGAAGTTGATCTTTCCTTGACTCAGGACCTTGTCATCATTTTAAACAATGTGTTGTGTGGGATTATAATGGTACCTGGAGAGCTAATAATAGTACCTGAAGCTAGTAAGATGTAAAGGCTTTTTACAACCATGCTAAGCGGTTCCAGTATGCTGTACTTTTGGGGAGTATTTGTTAATATTCTTATTTATGTTTTCTCCCCATCATGTAATGCATCTACCTCCAATTACCTCTCTGTTGTCTGTTTCAAAAATGGGCTGGGCTAGGAAACCCAGATAACAGAGTGAGAGTTACGTATGAAATTAAGAGCAAATGAGTTTTTATCTTTGGTAGAGTTCTCTTAAAATTTTTTTTGTAAAACCATTCCTATCTGTTAGTCACTGCTCATGATTAGGTATAGAGCCAGACCTCAGGCCATCTCTCCTTCCTCACAACATGGATAACCATGTGTACTGCTCAGAGTTCTGCCCACTGAGAGAATTTCTCTTCACCACTGCCTTTCAGAGCCACCTGGGAGGAGGATTTGTGGTAGTCTTCTAAGGCTGCCATAATAACGTACCACAAACTGGGTGGCTTAGATAACAGCAAGGTATTATTTCACAGTTCTGGAGACAGGAAGTCCAAAATGAAGGTGTGGGCAGTGTTGATCTCTTCTGAGGGCTATGAAGGAAGGATCTGTTCCATGCCTCTTCCTGAGCTCCTCTGTGCTAGCTTCTTGGGGGTTTCTGGCAAGCTTTGGCATTCCTTGGTTTATAGAAACATCACCCTGATCTCTGCCTTCATCTTCACATGGCATCCTCCCTGTGTGTGTGTCTGTGTCCAAATTTCCCCTTTTCATAAGGACACCAGTCATTTTGGATTAGGGCCCACTCTAATGACCCAATTTTAACTTGTTTATCTCTGTAAAGATCCTATCTCCAAATAAGGTCACATTCTGAGGCACTGGGGTTTAGGAATCCGCAATATCTCTTTTGAGGGACACAGTTCAACCCACAACAGGACAGTGGCTGCCTACTTCTGGCTGGTGCCGGTATACAGAGCTGTAAAGAAGAACTGTGTTTTTCTTCCTTCATTAGTGATCTTAGGGAACTCCCCAGCAAAGACAGAGGCAGGGCCATAGGGGAGGCTGAGCCACCTGCTCATGGAATTTCCTTAGGCATTTCAGACCTGCTTGGGCTGGGTCTAATGTAAATTGTTTCCATTTTGTCGGGGGACACTGCTATCCTTATCCAGTTTTATGCTTTTTGGATCATAATCAGTTCGTTGTGGATGGTTCATGGTCAAGCCTTTAGTCACTGCCAGGGCCTGTCACAGGCCAGGCTCTGCCCTTCCAATGGAGGAAACTGTGGGCAGAGGATGGTGTGGCTTTACTTCGAAGTTTGTGTGGTCTGCTGAGTGCTTCTTACTGTGTTTGCCAACCTCTGTGTAGCATCTCTGCCACCACAGACTCTTCCAATATCATCGGATCCACTGAGTCCTAAGGTACAAGAGTTAGGGCAGCTTGTACAGTACCCTGGACCTGCGACAGAATCCTTGCTTATTCAAAATGGGCAACATTACTTTTATGTATGTATGTATTTATTTATTTATTTTTGAGACGGCGCCTCACTCTGTCACCCAGGCTGCAGTGCAATGGTGCAATCTCGGCTCACTGCAAGCTCTGCCTCCCGGGTTCATGCCATTCTCCTGCCTCAGCCTCCGGAGTAGCTGGGACTACAGGCACCTGCCACTACGCCCGGCTAATTTTTTGTATTTTTAGTAGAGACAGGGTTTCACCATGTTAGCCAGGATGGTCTCAATCTTCCGACCTCATGATCCGCCCACCTCGGCCTCCCAAAGTGTGGGGATTACAGGCATGAGCCACCCTGCCCAGCCAACATTACTTTTATTTTTAAATTTTAAAGTAATTATAGGTTTGCATGAAGTTGCAAAGAAATGTACAGAGAAGTTCTGTGCATCTTTCCTCCAACCTCCCCCAATGTTGACATCTGGTGTAACTATAGTACAGTATCAAGTTAAGAAATCGACATTGGTACAATCCACAGAGCTTATTCAGATTTCACCCATTATTTGAGTACTCATTTGATTGTGTGTCTGTATGTGTGTATGAGGGTGGGATGTATAGCTCTATGTATTTCTATCACATGTGTAGCTTCATGTAACCACTACCACAATCAAGATGCTTAACTCTGTTATCACCGCAAGATTCCCTCGCAATACCTCTTTACAGCCATATCTACCTTCTCCCCTCCCATATCCCTAACCCTTGCAACTACAAATCTGTTATCTTTATAATTTTATTATTTCACAAATGCTATGTAAATGGAGCCATGCAGTATGTATCCTCTTGAGGTTGGCTTTTTTTTTTTTTCACTCAGCATAATTTCCTTGGGATTCATCCAAATTGTTGCATGTATCAACAGTTTGCTTCTTTTTGTTGTTGAGTAGTATTCCACAGTATGGATTTACCAGTTTGTTTAACCACTCTTTAGTTGAACAACATGTGGGTAGTTTCCAGGATTGAGCTATTACAAATAAAACTGCTATGAACATTTGGGTGCAGGTTTTTGTGTGAATATAAATGTTTTTTCATTTCTCTGAGGTAAATGCCCAAGACTGCAATTGTTGGGTTGTACGGTAGTTGCATGTTTAGTTTCATAAGAAACTACTACCAAACTATTTTCCAGAGGGGCTATACCATTTTACATTCCCACCAACAGTGTATAAGTGATCAGTTTCTCTACCTCCTGGCCAGCATTTGCTGTCACTATTTCTATTTTAGTCATTCTGCTGTGTGTGTAGTGATAGCTCATTGTGGTCTTAATTTCCATTTCCCTCTTGCCTAATGACAATAAACATCTTTTCTTTTTTCTTTGAGACAGGGTCTCAATCCATTGCGCCCAGGCTGGTATGCAATCATGTTGTATCTGGAATTGGTGGGTTCTTGGTCTCACTGACTTCAAGAATGAAGCCGCAGACCCTCGCGGTGAGTGTTACAGTTCTTAAAGGTGGCGTGTCCAGAGTTTGTTCCTTCTGACGTTTGGATGTGCTCGGAGTTTCTTCTTTCTGGTGGGTTTGTGGTCTCGGTGGCTCAGGAGTGAAGTTACAGACCTTCGTGGTGAGTGTTACAGCTCTTTGGGCGGCGCATCTGGAGTTGTTCATTCCTCCTGGTGGGTTCGTGGTCTCACTGGCTTCAGGAGTGAAGCTGCAGACCTTTGCGGTGAGTGTTACAGCTCATAAAGGCAGTGTGGACCCAAAGAGGGAGCAGCAGCAAGATTTATTGCAAAGAGTGAAAGAACAAAGCTTCCACAGTGTGGAAGGGGACCCGAGCGGGTTGCCACTGCTGGCTCAGGCAGCCTGCTTTTATTCTCTTATTGGGCCACACCCACATCCTGCTGATTGGTCCATTTTACAGAGCACTGATTGGTCTGTTTTGACAGGGTGCTGGTTGGTGCATTTACAATCCCTGAGCTAGACACAAAAGTTCTCCACCTCCCCACTAGATTAGCTAGATACAGAGTGTCGACACAAAAGTTCTCCATGTGCCCACCAGAGTAGCTAGATACAGAGTGTTGATTGGTGCATTCACAAACCCTGAGCTAGACACAGGTTGCTGATTGGTGTGTTTACAAACCTTGAGCTAGTTACAGAGTGCCGATTGGTGTATTTACAATCCCTTATCTAGACATAAAGGTTCTTCGAGTCGCCACCAGACTCAGGAGCCCAGCTGTCTCCACCCAGTGGACCCCGCACCGGGGCTGCAGGTGGAGCTGCCTGCCAGTCCCATGCCGTGCACCTGCACTCCTCAGCCCTTGGGTGGTCTATGGGACTGGGCACCGTGGAGTAGGGGACGGCGCTCGTTGGGGAGGCTCGGGCCATGCAGGAACCCATGGTGGGTGGGGGAAGCTCAGGCATGGTGGGTTGCAGGTCCCGAGCCCTGCCCCACGGGGAGGCAGCTAAGGCCTGGCGAGAAATCGAGTGCAGCACCAGTGGGCCAGCACTGCTGGGGGACCCATCACACCCTCCGCAGCCGCTGGCCCGGGTGCTAAACCCCTCACTGCCTGGGACCGGCAGGGCCGGCTGGCCGCTCCGAGTGTGGGGCCCGCCAAGCCCATGCCCACCCGGAACTCCAGCTGGCCCACAAGCACTGCCGCAGCCCCGGTTCCTGCTCGTGCCTCTCCCTCCACACCTCCCTGCAAGTTGAGGGAGCCAGCTCTGGCCTTGGCCAGCCCAGAAAGGGGCTCCCACAGTGCAGCGGTGGGCTGAAGCGCTCCTCAAGTGCCGCCAAAGTGGGAGCCCAGGCAGAGGAGGCTCCGAGAGCGAGCGAGGGCTGCGAGGGCTGCCAGCACGCTGTCACCTGTCAATGTGACCATGGCTCACTGCAGCCTCAACTTCCCGGGCTAAGGTGATCCCACCTCAGCTTCCTGAGGAGCTGGGATTATAGGTGCATGCCACCATACCCAGCTAATTGTATTTTTTGTAGAGATGGGGTTTTGCTATGTTGCCCAGGCTGGTCTCAAACTCCTAGGCTCAAGTGATCTCTCACCTTGGTTTTCCAAAGTGGTGGGATTACAGGTGTGAACCACTGTGCCTGGCCATGGACATCTTTTCATGTGTTTATTTTACCCCTTTATGTCCTCTTTGGTGAAGTGTCACTTGGATTTTTTTTTTTTAATGTTGAATTTTGAAAGTTTTTAATATATTTTTAGGCGCAAATTTTTGGTCAAATATGAGATTTTGAAATTTTTTTCCAGCCCATAATTGTCTTTTCATTATCTTAATAGGGTTTTAAATAGTGCTTTACATTTTGATGAAGTCCAATTTTTCAATTTTTTTCTTTTATAGATGTGTTTTTGGTGTTAAGTCTAAGAACTCTCTGCCTATTTCTTTTAGAGTTTTACATTTTCCATTTAGGTCCATGATTCATTATGAGTTCATTTGTGTAATGTATAGGATTTTATCAAAGTTTTTGTTTTCCCCCAACATGGATGTCCACTTGCTTCAGCATCATTTATTAAAAAGGCTCTCCTTCTTCATTTGAAATGCTATTGCTATTTTGCTAAAGATTAATTTGGTACATTTCTGTACACCTATTTCTAGGTTCTTCATTGGTCTATGCAACTATCCTTCTCCAAGTACCACTCTTGATCACTATACTTACATAGTAAGCCTTGACACAGGGAGAAGTGATTCCTCCCACCCTATTCTTCTTTTCAAAATAGTTTTGACAATTCTTATCAGGGGAACCCACCCCTGATAATTCAACGTTATTTCACGTAGGTTCTTTTCTATTTCCTTAAGTGTCAGCTGGTCTGAGAAATAAAGGGAAAGAGTACAAAAGAGAGAAATTTTAAAGCTGGGTATCCAGAGGAGACACCACATGTTGGCAGGTTCCATGATGTCCCCCAATCTGCAAAACCAGAAAGTTTTTATTAGTGATTTTCAAAGGGGAGGGAGTGTACGAATAGGGTGTGGGTCACAGAGCTCACATGCTTCACAAGGTAATAAAATATTACAAGGCAAATGGAAGCAAGGTAAGATCATAGGACCGGGGCAAAATTAAAATTGCTAATGAAGTTTTGGGCGTGCATTGTCTTTGGTAACATCTTATCAGGAGACAGGGTTTGAAAGCAGACAACCGGTCTGACCAAAATTTATTAGGTGAGAATTTCCTTGTCCTAATAGGCCTGGGAGCGCTACTGGAGACCGGGGCGTGCTACCGGAGACTGGGGCTTATTTCATCCCTTATCTGCAAGTGTAAAAGACAGACATTCCCAGAGCGGCCATTTCAGAGACCTACCCCTAGGAACACATTCTCTCTCTCAGGGCTGTTCCTTGCTGAGAAAAAGAATTCAGTGATATTTCTCCTATTTGCTTTTGAAAGAAGAGAAATATGGCTCTGTTCCACCTGGCTCTCAGGCAGCCAGATCTAATGGTTATCTCTCTTGTTCCCTGAACATCACTATTATCCTGTTCTTTTTTCAAGGTGCCCAGATTTCATATTGTTTAAACAATTTGTGCAGTTAATGCAATCATCACAGGGTGCTGAGGCGACATACATCCTCAGCTTATGAAGATGATGAGATTAAGAGATTAAAGTAAAGACAGGCTTAGGAAATCACAAGAATATTGATTGGGGAAATGATAAATGTCCATTAAATCTTCACAATTTTTGTTCAGAGATTGCAGTAAAGATAGGCATAAGAAATTATAAAAGTATTAATTTGGGGAACTAATAAATGTCCATGAAATCTTCACAATTTATGTTCTTTTGCCATGGCTTCAGCCAGTCCCTCCATTCAGGGTCCCTGATGTCCCGCAACAAATTCTAGAGTCAGTCCCTTCCACATAAGTTTTAGAATAAGCTTGTCTATGTCTACAAAAACAACCTTGCTGAAATTTTGATAGGAATTGTGTTAAATATATAGATCAATCTGGGGGAAACTGGCATCTTCACTAGGTAAGTCTTCCAATCCATGAACACAGTATGTCTCCCCAAGTACTTGCGTCGTCTTTGATTTTTTCATCAGCAATTTGTAATTTTCATCATACAATCCTGTACCTAAGTATTTCATTATCTTTGGAGTGATTGTAAATAGTATTGAGTTTTTAATATTTGTTTTCCTGTTCATTGTTAGTATATAGAAATGGAATTGATTATTGTGTGTTGGTCTTATATCCTTTGACCTTACTACACTTGCTTATTAGTTCTAAGAGGATTTTGGAGGTTTATTTCTCAGGATTTTCTTCATAGGCAATCATGTCATGGAAAAGCCTTACTTTAACCCACTAAATAGATTGTAGCAGCATGTCCAACTGTCACATGGGTTGTCTTCAAGATGCAAAGAGGCCACCCTGCTTTGTGCCTTCCCCTTTATGGTGGCAGGAAAATTGTGTCTTACTTTAAACAAGATATTCCAATATACACCAGACCCTTGAACTCCTTGGAACTTCATTGATGTGATTGGCCACTGAGCTTTGGAGGAATTATTTCCAACTGCTGGCTGACGTGTCATAAGGCTCTAGGGTGCTTGCTACGTTCCACTCGCAAGTCCAATAGGCATTCTGTCACCAAAGCAGTGGATCTGCATGATGTCCTTTGGGATATCAAGATGATCAGGATACTTCTGGACTATAGTATTATAATGTTCTATAGTCCCTGCTACGTGAAGGTGAACTGCTTCTCATTTTTTTCTTTAACTAACGGAGAAGAGGGAAAATCCATTTGTTTCATCAACACAGCTAGGGAGCTAGGGGCTGTGTTCATCTGCTCCAGTAAAGATACCATCTGGAATTTCTGCAAGTGACATCACCATCCGATTGTGTGTGATGATCTGCTGTTATCTTCCACAATTCATCAGGCTTTTTGCACCAGCCAAAGATAAAAACCATCATTGCATTTGGGGATGCAATGGGAACCACTGTGCCTGCATCTTTCAGGTCTGTGATGGTGGCACTAATCTCTGCAATTCTAGCAATGTGGTGTTGCTGTTAGTTTACTATCTCAGTGGGAGTTGCAATTATAGAGGCTTCCATTTAAACCTCCCTAGCTATACTTAAGACCCACTCTTGACAGGCAGTGGCATTTTAGGTATCTGTGGATTAGCATCACTCAGGAACAGTCTCTAACAACCCTTAGAAGATAGGGGTATTCTCTTTTCCATAGTGCTCAGTCACTCTGTTAAATGACTCTGGAGAAGACCTAGGGGAGATTCACACAATCTTGTTGCAGAGTCCTTCCTCAAAAAGACCTGGTCTGTTTTTTGGCCAAAGAACTTGTGATCTGTGGACTAGCTTAGGTCTAGGACCTGAGTAAGAGGATATAAATCATCATATTCAAGTAAGATTTCTGTTCCCCCAGACCCAGAATTTTCCTGCATGCACATGTTAAGCAACCTTTTAGTAGACTGCTTACTGGGTCACATTTTAGGATCCAGCAATTAATTAGCCATTGCCACAGATCCGTGCAGGCCAAAGCCCTTTGTTTACCACCCCATCCCTGTACTTATTGTGATAATTGTGCCCACTTGGTCTGTGATAGTAGAGCACTGCCATCTGGCCTCTGCTACTTCAGAATCTCACTATACCCACTGTGAGCAAAGAATGTAATTTCGTAATCTCTCACTAGTGTCATCACCTTGGATAGCACAACCAAAGCAAAACTATTCAAGGATGCTGGCATCTCCCTCTTCAAGGTACCTTGGTGAAGGGAGTGTCTTCCAGGCCATCCCAAGGAATATGGTTGATGAAGAAGGGATGTTAAGCAGATTGCACAAAACAGATCCTTGTGAATCTTTGGATCTTTTATGTATCCTAGGGGAATTTTTCCTATCTCTGAATCTTTGGACCCTTTCCATGTGCCAGGAATCTTGTCATTACCCATAGACCAGTATTAAGCTTGCTCCTAACATTTGTGGTGACCAGGAAAAGGGTACAAATGGAGGGTCACATACATATATTTGTAAATCAGGATAAAAAACAAATAAAATGTTTTGTCCTTCTACCTTGAAAAATGTTACAGTTTAGAATGTTCATACTTAGGATTCTCAGAGAAACTTTGGAAATCCACTATGGAGCATGGTGGCACTGCTCCATGAGGAAGGGCCTGGGAGAGGAGCAGGTCTAAGGACAGCATTGGTCACTGTTGAGTTCAGGCTTCATTTAGAGAATCTCCCAGACTATTTGTGCCCCTCTCCAGTGCTTAAGCCATCATATTAATTCCTGAACTTGAGTGAGTGCACTCAAGTTAATGAATTCAGCTGCTTCCAGGGATGTATTAGCACCAGCGGATCCCAAGGTCATGTGTCCATTGTCACACCTCCTTTATCATAAAATGGGTACCTTAGTCCAGGGTGATGTTATATAGGATAACCTTTTATAAAGCAGGCATGTGTAAGCCCTCAGATGGTAATGCTGGATAGAAAACAAAAATGGATACAGTGGATACATTGCATAGAGAAGAAAAAAAATACAATGGATAGAGAAGAAAAACCCATATCCAAAGAAGATGCCAATCCCAGGATGGATGAATCACTGCTTCCTGCATGATGGAGGGGTTTCATGTGATTAGCTGGCTGCTCTATTCAAGAGATGGCACCCTACTGGTGGCTCAGGTCCAGTCTATGTAGCTCTATAATCAGTCAGTCAGTAGTGGCAATAATTAGGTCAACTTTGGTAAGAGAAAGCTTATGTTTTTGGGCTAAAACATGGTCTCACCCCTGCCACTGTGGTTTACTCCATTCTTGGAATCATTTTATAAGCACTGAGGTAGCCAAAGACAGAGGCTAGCTGACATCCACTGGATGTACCATCTTATTCACTGGTTTTTCAGTATCTCCTCTGAAGTGGATACTCTCAGGTAGGCATTGATGGACAGACATAGTTCCACAAGCTTATGCCCACCCTCACAGGTCATCTATATATCTCTTTCCCACATCTCCTAGTCTCTACTCTTGCTCCTTTTAGTTCATTTGTCATTACACAGGAGTCCATGTATATCCTTACTTCAGGTTATTACTCCCTCCTTATAAAATTGATGATTAAGTGTTCTTAAAGCTCCACCTGTAAGATTTCTCCTCCCCACTGCACCACCCGATATTGTACTTTAGACACAACAGATGTTCTGCAGCAGTAGCAGCAGTAGTCCTTATTGGCTCATGCCAGCATGCCAGCCTGACCCATTCATGAATTAGACCCAGGTGTTTTCTTCCTCCTTTATCTGGTCATAGGGAAAATTTACAAGGTTTGAGCTAAGGTGTTGATGCAATGAATGGGGGAGTCTTGGAGGTTTGGGTCACCTGTTTATGTAGCTTTTTTGTGCCCAGGGTATTCATGAATATGATCGTCTCCTGCATCTTGGTGAGGTTTATCTCTTACCCTCTAGCACAATTCCTGAAAATTTTCTGCTTCTTGTTCACCATATCTAATTAATATGATGTTTTATCATTATGGTGGATGAGCACAATATTCTGTGCAATGTAAAAATGATCAAAGTCCCTGTGGACTATATTGTAACAGAGAACAAGAGAGCTAACATAGCCCTGGGGTGAGAGGATAAATTTGTATCTCTGTCCTTTCCATATGTATTATCTTCATTTGTCCTTCTTTATTGATGGAGATTTTAAAAATTACATTTGCCCAAACATTAGATCTGTTGTAATAAACATGTAGCAGCTGGCATGGCAGCTGTAATTGGAGCTACCACTTGGTTAAGTTTTCAGTAGTACATCATTATCCTCCACCATCTGTTTATGTTTTGCAGGAACCATACGAGTGAATTGAATGGGGAGGTGCGATGGGAATTATCACCCCAACATCCTTTAAATTTTCTAGAGTGACTCAGCAAATGCTCAAAGATTCATTATTTCTATTGATTTGCCATCTTGGTTGTTGAGGGAGGGTGCTAACTCAGGAGCTTTCGCTTGCCCTTCCTGTATAATGATGCTAATGCCCCAGGTCAGGAAAACAATGTGAGGACTAAGAGTTGCTAAGAAAATCCATGTCAATTATATACTCAACATTGGGGAAATCACCAGAAGGGGATGTTATGGACCCTTTAGAACCATGGCGAGATAGACTTGAGCAAGGACTCAATTTATCACCGTGCAGGGCCAGGACTAGGGTGAGGCAAATGAGCACCTAGCATGCAAGTTTTAAGGAAATACTCACAAGTGCCAAACCTGCACTTGCACAACCCTGAGAGTGAGTGCTTCCTCAAATGTTGTGACCTCAGCACCTTGTTTGTCTCACCCTAGTCCTGGTCCTATATTCAAGTATAAAGATACTGCACATCCCAGTACCTCCTCTGCCTCTTATATCTCATCCAAACCATAGAAGAGTCAATAATCCAAGAAAGCAGTGATAAGAGAGTTTGGAGAGTAAGACTGCAAGTGAAGGAGTATTTTTGAGGTGTTATCTCTGTGGGGAACTGAGGTTTAATAACCCTGAGAAATCATGAATTATGTACCTCAGAATTATCCCATTTGTGGAGGGGAAACTCCCTTGCAATAAGAGACTGTGCATTCCTGCAGGCTGAGCATGTTCTTATGGTTCATGGAGAAAGCTCTGAGGCCGAAGAATGGTGAATGTTTCAGATGGGAAGCCATCAGTGTGCCTGGGACTGTCCTGCACAGCTGTGGCTGACATTAGAGCTGGGCTGAGAAGATATGGCATGGAGTACCAACAGCACCTTCTAATCTACTCTGTGTCATTACTAGTAATAACTTGAGTACTTATGATGCCACCATATGCCATGGATTAACTGCTTTCTCATTTCTCCCAGGCAAGGAGTGTACATCCTTGCACTTCTCAAATATGTGAGCAATCCAATTCGAGAATCACATTCTGAGGGTCTGTTCTTTGGGGCCACTTTCTGTAAAACTTAGGAAAACAGATGACCTTCCCAAATTAGGTGATTTAAAGAGAGTTAATAAAGATACTTTTTACAAAGGTATGGAGAGGGATACCACAAAGAAGAGTGTGGTATCTTATGGTGAATAACAGCAGAGATATCATTACTTCCTTTAACTACATGGAGGGAGGAGAAGGAGCCTTTACCAGAACCTGGAGACAGAACCGTATGGAGAGGACCAACTAATAGATCCACCTAATAGGAGCTGCCCCCTTAGATAGAGAAGAGCAGCTAGCCAGCTATGATTCTTCCAGAGGGAAGCCAGGGGTGTAAGCATCTGGCCTCACTCTCCATCTCTCTGATCTCCTGTGCCCACTGGTTAACTGCCTGAGAGCAAGGGAGCCCATTGATGCTGCCTGTCCAGAGAGCAAGGGAGCCCACTGATGCTGCTTATCCAGGTCAGCCTCCTGGGTCGCTCATTTCTAGGGTGGAGACAGGCAGATAGTAGGCCTGAAGAGAAAAATCCAGTACACATTGCTTAAAAGGAAACAAAATAGCTTTAAAAGAATCAGTCTAGAACTGGCTCCTCGGTGAGAGTATATCCCACTGAAGAAGGAATTCATGAATTTTACACTATGTAAAGCCAGAAAATTAACTTTCCCCTCAGGGCTTAGTGTAGTGTAGCGTCCCCCACCCCCCCCCCACCGTATTCTAAGTTAGAGAAGAATACTAACTGCCTATTTTTCCTTCTGTGCTCAGTGAGCCTTATCTGTTCTCACTGGTTTCACATTCCTTGAGGCTCAGCAAGTTCTTGCTTACCTCCCCAGCACAGCTGCAAGGTCATAAGATTGATAAGTATATGTTACAGAACCATGTATTCCCAAGAATGTAAGACGTGAAATAACAACTGCCTTTGTTCTCGCTTCTGTAAGTATGCTTCCTGCATCATGTAGCTCTGGGCCACTGACTGCTTAAAAGGTGGCTGCTTTCTTTGTCCAGGGCTCAGACTTTCCTGGACGCTAGTCCACCTGAGCCAGATGATCACCTTTTAATAAAGGACTCTCCTGAACTCTGTTCATTCTCTCCCATCTTTGATTGTCCCACAACACCACAACTCACGGTCCAGTCATCTGGCCCATTTTGTTTCGGTGTCATCCTTTCTGGTGTGTAGGACAAGGATCTTTGGGGGAGTGGCATATTTGCCTACTCTTTATTTCAGAGTTGTCTATGTGAGTAATAAACTGTCTGAATCTGAAAGTAGCTCACTGTATTTTTACTCGCTGAATCATGCTTTGCCTTCCCTTGTATGCGCTTGACATAGAATACTACTTCCTTCTCCAAAATCTGTAGGTCCAAGTTCTAAGCAATTGCTGTGATTCTGTTGAGTTTAATATTCCATATGTAAACTCCAGATTATCACATTTGTATTACTTATCTATGTTACATGGAATTTAATTTGGAGAGCTTGGCTGGGCCCAGTGGCTCACGCCTGTAGTCCCAGCACTTTGGGAGGCTGAGGCGAGAGGATCACTTTAGCCCAGGAGTTCAAGACCAGCCTGGGTAACACAGCAAGATCCTGTCTCAAAACAAAAATTTGGAGAGCTCCCGGTAATAAAATGCTGAGTCTATGTCAAAGACGTGAAGACACGGAGAGCTCTTCTCCATGAGCAGCTGACATTGCTATGTCAGAGGAGGGCAGATGGACTTTCTGGTCAGGGTCACCAAGACAGCATGTGAAGGAGGTGCCAACCAGTGGACTTTGGGCTTCACTTTCAGTCATAGAAACGTCCTCCCTGCCCAGGATCCATAGGAACTGTGACAGTGTGGTGTTGAAAATCAACATGTCCTTCAAAAAAGCCTAAAATGTGACAACTTAGAAACACAAGAGGATGCCCTAACCCACCAGCAAATAAGAAAAAAAAAAAATTGAAAGCATCTGCTTGAAATCTCTCAGAATCTTAGTGTGTTAAAATCAGAGGAGATCTACGAGCTAAACTAATGCAAGCCCCCCATTTTACAGATCATAAAACTGAGGCCAAGGGAGGGGAGGACCTTGCTCATGGTCACCCTGCATGCTGGTGGCACATCCAGGACTAGCCCCAAGCCCACCCACAACCCTCCCCACTCTTTGGACGAAGAGCATCACCCTTCCCTTTTCTCGTTCTTGCTGCTCCTAAGCACTTATCTGTTGGATTTTACATGTGTATTCCATTAGATCTAGTCCTCCTACCATTGCCCTGGTTAAAGCTGTTTTTTTTTTTTTTGTTTTTTTTTTTGCCACGATGTTGATGATGGCGATGACAATATTAATAATAGCAGCAGCTAACCCTGATTGAGCCCTTTCCACTCTTCAAGCCCTATTCTAGACTTTACAAGTATGAACACTTTAAAATCAAACAGCCCTTTGGGGAAGGAATTAGTATCACTCTAGTTTTATAAATGAGGAAGCTGAGGCACAAAGAGGTAAAGCAATTTTCTCTCTCAGTGTCAAGAGTGGTAAGTATTGGAGCCATAATTTAAGTCGGGCCGTCTGACTTCAGAGTTTATGCTCTCAAAGACTTTATTAAACTGCCTTTAATGTATATTAACATAATGGTTAACATTATTACACCATTTACAGATCAAGGAACTGCATCCTGATGAGATTAAGCAAGGTCACAAGGCTAGTAACAAGCGAAGTTAGATCTCAAACCCGAGTGTCTGACTCCAAAGCCCATGCTCTTAAACACTAGGTGTGCCTCTTTCTTGTCATAATAACTTCCTCACCTTAGACTTGCTAAAAATAAATCTCCAACAGAGAGCCAAAAAAGCTGTATTTCTAACTAGCACACAAGTTTAAAAATCACTATCAGTGGTCAAAGTTAAGGTACTTTGGAATCAAACAGTATAGAGCGTGGGATCCTGGGCCTATCATGTAACCTCTTTAAGCCTCATTTCTCTAACACAGGGATAGTAATTATGTGTAATGAGAGCTCGCATGTGTTAACTGCTTACTGCTACCCAAGCCCAGTGCTTCATGGGCATGACCGCGTTTGATTGAAGTACCCATCTCATCAGGTTGTAGTGAGAGTTAAGTGGGTAACACAAGCAACATGCTGCCACAGTATCTGCAGCCAGTAGACACCCAAGAAGTGTCAACTGGCTACTGTGAGGACTCTTGGCCCTTTTTGTGTTCACCTCCCTTCTGGGTAGGAAGCTTCCTACACCTATGATGTGTGTCTTACTGATTTTTATGTCTCTCCAGAGTCTGCCTCGTAGCTGGTCTCCAATCAGTCTGTATAAATCTGTTGACATGAACATCAAAGTGCATCCTCTGCTAGGCTTTGTGACCCCTGAGGGTTTTCAGGCTGACATGAGCCTCCTGCCAGATTTGTTCACACTGTTCCCAAATTCTCCCCTGAATAGTAGCAATACATACATATTGTACATACATACAACACACACATACATACATTCAGTGATGATGTTTCTGCTTTAGGGATAAGGGGCAGTGTGGGTTGATTTTTGAAGGTTTTGCAGATAAGAATGGACAATTTGGGCGGCTTGGACAAACCACTGTCACAATATCATATAAAGGAGGCTGAGATGATCGTGACCAAGGTTCCAGAGAGTGCTTAGATGGGAGACCTCCCTGGCTTAGTCACCTACATTTGATTTCTCACAGAGGCTCATCATCTTGCTATGGGAGTGCTTCTCTTGCTGTCACCTATAAAATGGGGTAACCATTGCCTTCCACATCAAGGGGTGGCTTGAAGACCAAACCAAATGATCGCATGCTCATGGAGGCTTTTGTCAACCATTAAGCTCTGCATCAGCGCAAGACATGGGTCAGATGGGGGTTTTAGTTCTCAGGAAGGAGGTGGTTTCTTCCCACTGTGGAGGCTTCCTCTCCCAGGACTCAGGGCCGCACCTTCTCTAGGTTCTCTCCTCCTGCTTCTCTGTCATTCAGCTTAAGCCGGGCTGAGCATACTTAACTTGCTTCTGAATCTTTTCAGACCCATGTTCCTTATCCTTGCCCCCTGCTTGCAGATTCTTAGCTGAGCTTTTAACTTTTCTACCTCAGTCTTTCTGGTGTTCCGGATTCTACTCCAGCAGCGCCCTGCATCCTCTGGTAAGTTTCATTTGGCAATCTTGGGCAGGGACCACTGCCTGAGCATGCAGCCATCTTGGGGCAGGAGTCTATTCTTGTCTTCCTTTATTAAAAACATGTGTGCCAAAAACATGCGTGCCACTCACCTCCTGGAGCATTCTGTCACATGTCTTGTCTCAGGCCAACAAAATCCCACCCTTCATAAGAATTTGATTTCTTTTCTGACCTCATGTCATTCCATAAACATGATTTTCTGGTCCCTTGGGGACCCTCTGAATGTCTCCAGCTAGGGAGGATCTAACCCAAACTACTGGAAAACACAGCCTGCTGCTGACACTAAGAGCTACTTCTCAGGAAGCTGCAAGTGACACATATGTGCAACACCTCAGTGAGGTCCCTGGCAGGTCACACAGGAGAGCTCTGCTCCCTGCCACTTCACTTCCAAGCCCCGGGAAAGTGTTTGAGGAGCAGGGACTGTCTGAGCCCAAGCTAAGCCATCATATCCCCTGTAACCTGCACGTATACATCCAGATGGCCTGAAGCAACTGAAGATCCACAAAAGAAGTTAAAACAGCCTTAACTGATGACATTCCACCATTGTGATTTGTTTCTGCCCCATCCTAACTGATCAATGTACTTTGTCATCTCCCCCACCATTAAGAAGGTTCTTTGTAATCTCCCCCACCCTTAAGCAGGTTCTTGGTAATTCTCCCCACCCTTGAGAATGTACTTTGTGAGATCCACCCCCTGCCCACAAAATATTGCTCCTAACTCCACCGCCTATCCCCAAACCTATAAGAACTAATGATAATCCCACCACCCTTTTCTGACTCTCTTTTCTGACTCAGCCAGCCAGCACCCAAGTGAAATAAACAGCCTTGTTGCTCACACAAAGCCTGTCTGGTGGACTCTCTTCACACGGATGCACTTGAGAAATTTGGTGCTAAAGACCCAGGTCAGAGGGACTCCTTCCGGAGACCAGTCCCCTGTCCTCACCCTCACTCCGTGAAGAGATCCACCTATGACCTTGGGTCCTCAGACCAACCAGCCCAAGGAACATCTCACCAATTTCAAATTGGGTAAGCAGTCTTTTCACTCTCTTCTCCAGCCTCTCTTGCTACCCTTCAATCTTCCTCTCTCACTACACTTCAATCTCCCTGTCCTTCCAATTCCAGTTCTTTTTCCTCTCTAGTAGAGACAAAGGAGACACATTTTATCCATGGACCCAAAACTCCAGTGCCGGTCACGAACTCGGGAAGATAGCCTTCCCTTGGTGTTTAATTATTGCAGGGATGCCTGCCTGATTATTCACCCACAATCCACTGCCTCAGCCTCCCAAAGTGCTGGGATTACAGGCGTGAGCCACCACCCCCAGCCAGGACTCCCTTTTTTCATTCCAGACCAGCCTGATCAACAGAGAAACCCCATCTCTACTAAAAATACAAAATTAGCTGGGTGTGGTGGTGCATGCCTGTAATCCCAGCTACTCGGGAGGCTGAGGCAGGAGAATTGCTTGAACCGGGAGGCAGAGGTTACAGTGAGCTGAGATTGCACCATTGCACTCCAGCCTGGGCAACAAGAGTGAAACTCTCTCTCTCAAAAAAAAGTGGGGAGTCCTTCTACTTCCTGCTTGTCTTCAAGGGCCCCCACACTGATATTGCTCAACAGATGAAATATAAGCAATGGTTTTGCCTGAGCCCAAGTGCTTCGTCCCTATCTCAGGTGAATGATGGGCTACCTGATGTTGTGAGAAGACAAGACTCATACACAGAGAGAACAGAGAGAAGCTGCCATTTCTGTTTTAGCCAAGGAGGCAAGTTCCCATCAAAATAAGAGGAACTCCAGAAAGTAATGATACATACAGCCCATTATTAGGTAAGTTTGCTATTGAACAATGATGTTCATGTATGGGGCCCTGTAGAATGTACAAAACAGACCTTCAGCTGGACACAGTGAGGGAAGGACCTGGAAGTGTGTTCTAGACACTTTAATACATTCACCCCACAAGGCCCTGGCTGCCCACCCTCCACCACTCAACACATTGTGCATACACATACACGTGCACATACATGCATGCATGCATGCACATACACTTGGCCACTCCTCTCCTTCTCTCCTGCACATCCCTGAGGCCACTTGACTTTGCTGCTCTTGTCCAAGACCACAGTCCCTGCCCGGCTTCCAGATGTACAAAAGAGAGCTTAGACACTTGAGGAAAATGGCTTTCAGCTCTAACAGCCTCCCTGGTCTCACAGATCTGCTGGTGTTGACCTTTGGGGACTAAAGAATTGCTACGTCTCCCCCTGAGGGGCCTGAACTGGGGTGGAGGTGTGGTCAGCTGGGTGGAAACCAGTTCAGATAAAAGTACAAGAGCCACTTTAAATAGTAAGGTCTGATGGGAAACAGGGAAACTGAACACAAAGGCAACCTTCTGTGTTGACAAAAACAAGGCCCTCCAGGTCCTGGCACAGGCCAGAGGACTCAAGTAAGGACCTATGCTGATACAGCACAGAGTGCAGGAACACAGGATTGGGGGTCAGACAGCTTCAAATCCTGGCTCTGCCCCTTACTGGGTTTGTAACTCTGGGTAAATTGCTTGATCTCCCCAACCCTCAGTTTCTTCATCTGTGAAAAAGGATGATCCTTATCCTTGCCCCCTTGCCTGCAGATTCTTAGATGAGCTTTTAACTTTTCTACGGAAATCAATCTTTCTGTTGACAGCTTCACAGAGCTTTTTTCAGGAAGGCACAAGACAAAGTCTGTGGTCATATGGCAGGCACATGGCCCATGGCAGAAAAATGCATTTCTCAGTGTATTGGCCATTGGCTATGTCTTTTTATTTTCTGTATTTTGATGCTTTGCATCCTTGCTGACCCTGGAGGGACTGCCCCTCCTAGGGTTAGCCAGTTCCTACAGAGAGCAAACAATTTGCCTGTCCTAGAACATGACTTTCATATGCAAACTAACCAAACCCTTGCTCTTACCCCCACCCTCCTCCTTTATCAGGCCTTTGTACTGCAGGCCACTATCCCCCTGCCTTAGTCACCCATGAGCTGGGTACCAGACAACAAGGGACAGCCCCTGTGTCCCAGAGCCCTCTGAAATTACTTAAAAGAATCAATCCTAAGTGTGCCAACCCTGCCTTGCTCATTCCTTCTTGTGGAAGTCATGATAGAGTCTCTTGCCCACGTTTCTCCTGCTCCTCTCTGGCTCTTGAGCAACTGGCACTTTCTCATGTGGCTCTGAGTGGTGGGCGGCGCCTCCTGCTTCTAGGGATCTGTGTAGGTAACAAACGTCCCCCTTCCTAATGGTCACTTTAGTGTCTGCGTGTCTTGTCATACTTGAGTAGAACCAACCCCACCTACCCTTCAAACAGCTAGGCACAGACCGAAATACACACTCTACAGGCAACAGCTTGTTGATCCTCAGCACAATCTGTCAGGTTGGTGCTGTTATATTTCACAGAAGAGGAATCAGAGCCCTAAGTACATTCAGCTGAAAGGGATAGCACTAGGATTCAGAATTCAGGCATGCCCACTGGACAGCCTGGACTCCCAACCTCCGCCCTGCTCTGCTGCAATCATGATTATCCCTACCTCAGCAGGCAGGCATGGGGGCAGTCTGGGTCCCAGTGAGCTCCTGTGTGAGAGTAGAGGGGAACTTTGTCTCTGGTTCTGGTCCTGAGCAGCCCTCTCTTGAGAGCTCTAAGGAACCACAGAAGAGCTGGACCCCAGGCAGGGAGGCAACCATCTGGAGCATGCTGTCTTGATAGACGTGAAGGGCCCTGGGGTGGCCCCTGCCAAGAATCCTCTAGACAGTGACCTATTTCCAACCATTTCCCTACCATCTTTCAGTCAAGATTTTAGATTATCAGCAACAGAAACCAGCTCTGGGTAACTTAAGCAGCACTGATTGGAAGACTTTGGGCTGGGGGGCTGTTCATGGAATTGATAGAGAAGTTGAACAGCCAAGGTCAGAACCTGTGTTGTGGGAATCAGGAGGCTGGAGAGACCATGGAGTGAGACAGGAGGATTTATTGAATACACTCAGACCCAGTGGTTTAACATCCAAAAACTGGGCCCTGAACAAAGACAGGGTTTGGCTTATATACACACCTTTGAAAGGTGCTAGCTTGAAACAAGCTTACAGTGATATGAAGTGTAGTGGTGCAAAAGCCAGGATACAGAGGCAGAACAGAGGCAGAACAAAGGCAGCTAATCAAACTGTGACAGATTCATAACCCAGGATTACATGCAACTCTTGCTGTGTGGTCCAGATGGCTGTTATCTAGGCTTACTCAAAAGAGCCTTGCATGGGCTTATCTCATAATGTTCGCTCTGGCACCCAGACGGCTGCAGCCTAGGCCTGCTCAGGCATGTCTTATAACCTTCACTGTGCTCCTCAGATAAAACAGAATACTTGAAGTTACTAGTTAGAGAAAACAGGAATCTATAAACTCATAAAGCTTGCAGAGCAAGGTACAATCACACAGAGGGGAGTGGGATTTGAGGGGGAGCTTCACTTTTTCTTATCCTTATGTTGAGGGAGTGCTGGGAGAGTCTCCAGAGCACATCCCTTTGAGCCCTGGCTTCTTTGAAAATGTTATCAAGACTGCCTGGGTCTGGGCTTTGCCTGCTACTGCCTCTGGGATGTCAGCCTAATATAGAAAGCTTATTTTTCTCTTTTTAATTTTATTTTTCTTGAATTTCCTGCCTCATTTCCCCCCTTTGATGTTTCCTATAAATGGAATTTAATAGAAAGCATCACTATTATTTAGTCCTTCATGACAAGGCAGATCTCTCTTTGGCAAAGGTTTATACTTTGTTAGAGCCATTAGTTGAGTGGTGGTTGTTTTGTCCACTAAGACTTCTATGGTACAATAAAGTCTTAACTACTGTGTTTCCTATCCATGTAGTATGCATGCAGTGAGGGCATCCTTCTATGGGCCCTTCTCCTTCTAGCATGGATATGGGGACCATCAAAAGTAAAGCAAAGAGTAGCATTCTTACACCCAGCATGGGCAGAAGAGATGTTTTCCCAGGGGAGGGGGTTGGCTAAAGCAACAGAACAACAGAAGTACAATTAATAATATAGGAAAGATTATTGGGCCTAAGATTTCCAGCCACATTTACTCATCTGATGATGACTCCTCAAGCTTCAGCCATGTGTAGACTAGTCAGCTTCTGGGGTGACTAGAGCAGGGTTTGCTGTTTCCTCAAGTTTCCGCCGTGTGTAGACTGGTCAGCTTCCGGAGTGACCAGAGCAAGGCTGTTGTTGTTCTCAGTGGCAACTTGGTCTTGTCACAGGATCAGCCTGGTCAGATGGTCTGGGTCCTGCTGGCAGGTCCACTGGTCCTGGGATGCCAGTTTCAGCCAACTGTGGTGGATCTAAGGCACGATTCCTGCAACTTTAACAGCAGTGGGAGTGGACAAGATTACAGTATGGGGCCCATCGCATATGGGTCCCAGAGTGGTTGGATTCCATTTCTTAACCAAAACAAAGTCCCCAGGTTTGAAAGGGTGTACTGGGTCTGTCAGACTTATAGGCATTCTTTCCCACACCCAGCCATGCACTTTCTGCATGGCCATCCCTAAAGCCTGCATTTGCCTCCTTAAAGTTAATTCTCCTAGCTCACAGAGATCACCTTTAACCCGACTTATAATTGGGGGTGGCTGGCGGAAGAAGACCTTATAGGGTGAATACCCAGTTTGTTTTGTGGGGGTACACCTGACTCCGAGGAGGACCACTGGCAAGACCTGATCCCATCGCAGAAGAGTCTCCAGACAAAATTTCTTCAGCAGCTGCTTGAGTGTCTGGTTCATGCGCTCCACTTTTCCTGAGCTCTGCAGCCGTTAGGCTGTGTGTAGCTTCTGTTTTATTTTTAATAGTTGAGTTAAGTCTTGAACTATTTCAGCTACAAATGCTGGTCCACTGTCTGACTCCAGAGTCAGGAGTAGTCCAAATCTAAGAATAATGTCTTTTAACAACACCTTAGTCACTTCTTGTGCTTTCTGTGTTCTGGTGGGGAAAACCTCAACCCATCCTGAAAAGGTGCAAATAAACACCTACATGTACTGATAGCCCCCTGCCCAGGGCCTGAGTTAAGGCTTCTTTGATTTCTTTAAAGGCCTTCTCCTGGTTGGCCTCCAAGAGGAGGGGTTCCTTCTCTCCCCACTTTGTGGCTTCATATAATGGCTTAGCCATGAGCGAGAAATTTGGGAGGCAGATATGGCAGAACCCTGCTGCCCCTAGGAATTCTCTTATTTGTCACCAGGTGATTGGAGTGGAAAGTGTCCAAACAGCCTGCTTTTGTTCACTACCAAGCCATCTTTCCCCTTCGCTTATATAGAAGCCTAAATACTGGACACTTTCAAAGCAAATTTGAGCCTTTTCCCTGACATTTTATATCCTTCCTTCCACAGCAGGTGCAGGAGGTCTTGGGTTCCTTGGAAGCAGTCCTCTCATGTTGGGGCTGCTAGAAGAAGGTCATCTATGTAGTGAAGCAAGACACAGTCACTATTTGGTGCAGTGTAGGCTTTAAGGTCTGAGGCCAGTGCCTCTTCAAAGATTGTAGGAGAGTTTTTAAATCCCTGTGGGAGTCTTGTCCAAATGTACTGTGATTCACCTCATTGAAAAGCAAAAATAGGCTGACTAATCGGTGCCAGCCAGAGACAGAAAAATGCATCTTTTAAGTCTAGGACTGTAAACCAGGCAGCACTTGCCAGAATATGTCCCATTAAAGAATACAGGTTTGGCACCACTGGGTGCATGGTCACTGTGGCCTGGTTTACAGCATGCAAGTCCTGCACTGGCCTATATTCTCCAGACGGCTTCTGCACTGGCAAGAGAGGGGTGTTCCATGATCACTCACATTTGACTATGATTCCATGCTTATGAAGCCACTCTAAGTGCTTGTGGACACCCCGTATGGCCTCGGGGAGTAGTGGGTATTGGTGAACCTGAACTGGAGTTGCTCCCGGTTTTAACTCTACCACAACTGGTGCCTGATTTACAGCCAGTCCAAGTGGGTTACTTTCAGCCCAAACTCCAGGAATTTTAGTAAGCACCCCATGCATTTCATTTACCCCTGGTTCCAGAGTCTTTTTGCATATAGCCTCCATTTCTCAGCCTGTGGGACAGTAAGGGTTAATACCATAGCCTCCAGGTGAGCTAGGTTTAAAGTTACATTCCCTTGTGGCCCATATGTAATCTGTGCTTGCAGTTTTTGGAGGAGGTCTCTTTCTAGCAAGAGAACTGGGCAGTTTGGGAGGTATAGGAAGTCATGCTAAACTTCTCCTATCATGCACATCCTTGACTGACAGAAAGGCCTTTTCTCTGAGACTCTGGTGGCTCCTACAGTAGTTGCACAGTTCTTGGATAGCGGCCCTATAGGTCAGGTTACTACTGAGTGTTCAGCCTCGGTGTCTACTGTAAAGTCCATCAGCTGGCCTCCAACTTCTAATGTGACCATGGGCTCCTGGAGGCCCAATGAGAAGGAGCCCAGTCTGTCCTAGTCCTCATATCCTTCAGCCCCTGCCAACCCAATCAGGTCAGTGTCGGGTTTCTCCTGGGTGCGGTAGCCCTCGGCTGGTGGCTTTCTCATACCACGGCCCTGGCCATTCTCTTTATTATTATTCTCTGGACATTCATCCTTCCAGTGCCCTTTCCTTTTGTACCGTGGACATTAATCTCTCTCTAGCCTCGGCCAGCTCTCAGATCTTTGTCCATGCCTGTATAAATATAGGAATGAAATTATACCATGACACTTGGGGTGCAGTTGATGTAGTGTTTCTAGGATGTCTAAGTTCCACTGAATGGGGACGAAAAATGGGATCCTTTCCACCATTAAAAAAGAATGTGTTGGTGCTGAGTAAGCTGATACAGAATGATCCTCAGAGTAGGCGGTGAAAGGCTAAGGGCAACACAGTGTACTCCTGTGTGTGTGTGTGTGTGTGTGTTTAGGCAGCTTTATAATTGTACATATCATGTATCTGTACATAAAAAAAAACAAACCCTGCTAATGGTGTTACCTCTGCAAAGCGAGACCAGGGCCTGAAGAGGGAGGGAGACCCTCTTTTCCTTGTTTACTCTCGCACTGTTTCAGTTTTCACTATGTGCGTGACTTATTTTTATTAAAAGAAGATTAAATCCTGTTTGGACCCTCTTTAAGCAAGACTGACCAGAAGTCTTGTATCATCATATCCTTGAATTCTCCTGGGTTTGTCAAAGGCCCCCCCTAGGGACTTAGCCATCTGGAAAGGGGGTCTTGCAGCTTCTGGTCGCCATGACAGCTGTTGCTCCTAGTGATCGCAAGATGCAGGCCTAGGCTTCCCAGCTCTGTATGCAGCATCCCACCACCAACCTGGGTCCCAAATGTTGAGATAATGTCTCTCGCAGTGCCAGTGTGTTGGTGTC
Organism: Pan troglodytes; assembly: GCF_028858775.2. Classification (NCBI taxonomy): domain Eukaryota; kingdom Metazoa; phylum Chordata; class Mammalia; order Primates; family Hominidae; genus Pan; species Pan troglodytes. The sequence continues at coordinate 60,994,500 of NC_072414.2, forward strand.
ACACTACGGTGTTACTTTAGGAAGAAAATACGTTCAGCACTCTGTGCTATACACTTAGGAAAAACAAATGTTCTTTATCTAAAAACATCTTTACCCTCTACCTTGCAGTACTGCCTTTATTCTCATTTCCCTCTGGGATAATCTGGCTTAACTGCCTCCAGTGATCTCTAAACACAGTCCTGTTTAGAGGTTGTCTTCAGGGCTGGCCATTCTCACACGAGGGCCCCTCCATGCCTACTCAGCTTCCTCTCTCAGACCCAGAAACAGAAAGAATTGTCTATTGCTCCTTAGGGGGTTGGAGAATCCTTGTTGCCTCTAGGAAGAAAATCATGCCACCCTCCAATAGGTGAAGCTCTGGATAGCTTTTTTTCTTTCCTTGTGAGCCGACAGCAGCAATAAATGACATAAATTAATTTCTCAGTGAGTTATTACTATACATTACATTTTCAATGAGTTCCTCTTCTTCAATTCGGGTATATCCTGATACAGTAAAAGTACAGTAGGCTGGGCATGGTGGCTCACGCCTGTAATCCCGGCACTTTGGGAAGCCGAGGCGGGTGAATCACCTGAGGTCAGGAGTTCAAGACCAGCCTGACCAACATGGTGAAACCCTGTCTTTACTAATAATACAAAAATTAGCTGGGTGTGGTGGCACATGCTCTGGTAAGTTTCATTTGGCAATCTTGGGCAGGGACCACTGCCTGAGCATACAGCCATCTTGGGGCAGGAGTCTATTCTTGTCTTCCTTTATTAAAAACATGTGTGCCAAAAACATGCGTGCCACTCACCTCCTGGAGCATTCTGTCACATGTCTTGTCTCAGGCCAACAAAATCCCACCCTTCATAAGAATTTGATTTCTTTTCTGACCTCATGTCATTCCATAAACATGATTTTCTGGTCCCTTGGGGACCCTCTGAATGTCTCCAGCTAGGGAGGATCTAACCCAAACTACTGGAAAACACAGCCTGCTGCTGACACTAAGAGCTACTTCTCAGGAAGCTGCAAGTGACACATATGTGCAACACCTCAGTGAGGTCCCTGGCAGGTCACACAGGAGAGCTCTGCTCCCTGCCACTTCACTTCCAAGCCCCGGGAAAGTGTTTGAGGAGCAGGGACTGTCTGAGCCCAAGCTAAGCCATCATATCCCCTGTAACCTGCACGTATACATCCAGATGGCCTGAAGCAACTGAAGATCCACAAAAGAAGTTAAAACAGCCTTAACTGATGACATTCCACCATTGTGATTTGTTTCTGCCCCATCCTAACTGATCAATGTACTTTGTCATCTCCCCCACCATTAAGAAGGTTCTTTGTAATCTCCCCTTAAGCAGGTTCTTGGTAATTCTCCCCACCCTTGAGAATGTACTTTGTGAGATCCACCCCCTGCCCACAAAATATTGCTCCTAATTCCACCGCCTATCCCCAAACCTATAAGAACTAATGATAATCCCACCACCCTTTTCTGACTCTCTTTTCTGACTCAGCCAGCCAGCACCCAAGTGAAATAAACAGCCTTGTTGCTCACACAAAGCCTGTCTGGTGGACTCTCTTCACACAGATGCACTTGAGAAATTTGGTGCTAAAGACCCAGGTCAGAGGGACTCCTTCCGGAGACCAGTCCCCTGTCCTCACCCTCACTCCGTGAAGAGATCCACCTATGACCTTGGGTCCTCAGACCAACCAGCCCAAGGAACATCTCACCAATTTCAAATTGGGTAAGCAGTCTTTTCACTCTCTTCTCCAGCCTCTCTTGCTACCCTTCAATCTTCCTCTCTCACTACACTTCAATCTCCCTGTCCTTCCAATTCCAGTTCTTTTTCCTCTCTAGTAGAGACAAAGGAGACACATTTTATCCATGGACCCAAAACTCCAGTGCCGGTCACGGACTTGGGAAGATAGCCTTCCCTTGGTGTTTAATCATTGCAGGGATGCCTGCCTGATTATTCACCCACAATCCACTGCCTCAGCCTCCCAAAGTGCTGGGATTACAGGCGTGAGCCACCACCCCCAGCCAGGACTCCCTTTTTTCATTCCAGACCAGCCTGATCAACATAGAGAAACCCCATCTCTACTAAAAATACAAAATTAGCTGGGTGTGGTGGCGCATGCCTGTAATCCCAGCTACTCGGGAGGCTGAGGCAGGAGAATCACTTAAACCCAGGAGGTGGAGTTTGCAGTGGGCCGAGATTGTGCCACTGCACTCTAGCCTGGGCAACAGAGTGAGACTTTGTCTCAAAAAAAAAAAAAAAAAGAGCAAAAGTACAGTGTAGTGAAAACTAGAGGAGAGAACTAAATTAGCTCTCTTGGGGAGGAGTGGACTGGAAAAGGGAACACTTGTGCTTGTGGTGGCACCTGAAGGTTGAGTAGGAATTCACCAGGTGAAGAAATGAGGAGAGCTATCAAAACTTGGTGCTAAATCCAAGGACCTGACTCTGTCCAGAGATTGCCCAAACTATACCAAGCTACAGCGGCCCCAATTCCTCTGCATCTCTAGGATTTAAAGAGTAGGTCCAGGTGAACTCAGAGTCTTTAGTGAGAGGATGCTCTTTTGGCAGCTGTCTGGGACATGCATGGTCAAGATGGAGGCTGTAATACGCCAGTGTGGACAGAATCACCAGATGCCCCATGCTTCTCCTGTGGAGCCAGTGTTCTGGGAACAGGCTGGGACTGCTGCTCTAAAGGAAGGCCTTGTCATTCATGCTGTGATTCCTGTGGGTGCCAATAATATGATTAGAGGAAGGAAAGGGAAGGAAGCAGAGGAAAAAGCAAAGAAAGGCAAGGCAAGTTGGGGAAAGGCGTGGAAAGGGAAGTCAGTTCTGCTTTGGTGAGGATCACAGGCCTTGGCTCACAGTGGGGACCAGAGACAGACGTGGAGGCTTACATTTCCTTCCTCTGAGATTCCCAAGGCCTGATAGTTCTTGGCATCTCTTAAAAACAAAAAGTAATCATATTTTTACTTCTTCCAGTACAAAGTCTGGATTTATAGCTACTCATCTTACGCCAAGGACTGATTCTTAGGAAGTTGGATTCAGACATAAGTTTACAGAGTTCCTGGGTCACCCAAGATTCTTTCCCCACCAAAGCCACAAAGCACTCCACCCTGCCTTTTTCCTCCTTATATTTCAGGTGCAGAGCTGAGCCTTGCATTCTTCAGTTACCTCCTCCGGTGGAGGGCAGTGGGAAGCACCTCCATTTCTCCATCTAGAAATGAAAGCTACCACCAGATCTTTTGCAGAAGAATATCTGCACACACATGTTTTGGAGGGTCAGTTAAAATTTTACCCACATGACTGAAAATGAATTTTAAGTGTTCAGAAGCCAATGGAATAAGGAATCTCCACGTCTGTACTCAGACCTATTTTCTGAGAGTCTCTAGACTTCTCCAAGCTCAAAGGTAGGATGCAGGAAGGAGGAGAGAAGCAGAATTCTTTCTGCATCTGGGTTCCCACAGTAGCTGCCCTCACCCATTGCCTGTTGTGCCTCACATGTGCCAAGCTGAGTGGTGGTGCCCTCACCACATGTGTCTCTGGTACCCAGAACAGAAAGTGAGACTCTTGTGCTAAGGATGCTGGAGGAGGATATGAGGGCACAGGGGCAGCCATGGAGGAGAGGCTCCTGCCCAACTCAGATCTCTGCCCCACACTCTATGGAGGACAATTCCCTGCTGTCAGCAGCAGGACCCCTTCAGCAGGAGGGAGAAAGAAGGGGACAGGAACTACCACGTGTCCAGTGCAACCTGCTAGGGGCTGTACATGTGATGTCTCAATGGAGCCTAACAACATTATGGGGATAGGTCTTAACAGGCCCTTTTTAGAGATAAGAAAAATGAAAAACAGGAAAGGAAGCACATTGGCCTCAGGCATTAAGGGATGAGCCAAAGCTGTCAATTCTGTGGGTGGTGGGGTGAGCTGGAGCCTCAGAACAATAACCCCCGGGGGGTCATTTAGGGTCATGCACACTCAGCTATTTCTGCTTCAAGAAGACTAATTAGGATTCTTTTACTGGAACTTGAGGAACAAAGGAGGTGGTTGAGAAGAACCAAAACAACCTTCTGAATGAGTGAAAATGAGTTGAGTGGGTGTTATGGACTAGGTGCTTCCTCCTATGTTATTTCATTTAATCCTCACAACCACTTGGTCAGGTGGGCAGAACAGACAGGACCCCCATGGCTGCAGGGAACTCAGGCTCAGAGAGGTCCATTTCACTGTCTCCCAGGTCCCATACCCATCATGGGGCCATGAACCATACTTGCTAAATAGCTCATTGTCCCACTGAGTTGCTCGAGGTCAGAACCACGTGTTAGTCACCATCTGCCCCAGTCCCTGGTCCAACGCCCGGCAGAGTAGATGGCCAGAACCTCTCTCTCTCTATTTTTCTCTCTCTCATGCTCTTTTATTTTCTCCACCTATATGCTCCTGTGTGCCAGGGTTACTCCCAGCTGCTAAGTGGGAAAACAACTCTTCTCCTTCAGCAGGAATTCATGCCTCAGTGGGTACTAGGATGAAAGCACTGTGCTAGCAGTTTAGTACCAGATCAGCCACAAACCCGCTCTGCCTCAGTGTCCCCATCTGTGCCATAAAGCGATCTCCTAGAGAGTCTTGTCGCGCAAAAGAATTGAATTCTGTAAAATATTTGAAAAGATTTATTCTGAGCCAAATATGAGTGAGCATGGCCCGTGACACAGCCCTCAGGAGGTCCTGAGAACATGTGTCCATATGTCCATGTGCCCAAGGTAGTCGCGGTGCAGCTTGGTGCTATACATTTTAGGGAGGCATGAGATTTCAATCAAATACATTTTAAAAATACATTGGTTCCATCTAGAAAGGTGGGACAACTCGAAGGTGGGGGAGGAGCTTTCAGGTTATAGGCAGATTTAAATTTTTTTGATTGACAGTTGGTTGAGTTTATCTAAAGACCTGGGATCAGTAGAAAGGAAATGTCTGGGTTGCTATAGGAGGTTGTGGAGACTAAAGTGTTTTTATGTTTGTTTGCTTTTGAGATGAAATCTCATTCTTATTGCCCAGGCTGGAGTGCAATGGTGCGATCTCGGCTCACTGCAGCCTCCACCTCCCAGATTCAAGCAATTCTCCTGCCTCAGCCTCCCGAGTAGCTAGGATTACAGGTGCCTGCCACCATTCCCAGCTATTTTTTTGTATTTTTAGTAGAGATGGGGTTTCACCAAGTTGGCCAGGCTGGTCTTGGACTCCTGACCTCAGGCGATCCACCCACCTCAGCGTCCCAAAGTGCGGGGATTACAGGTGTGAGCCACTGCGCCTGGCCAAGACTAAAGTTTAATCATGCAGCTGAAGCCTCTAGGGAGCAGGCTTCAGAGAGAATAGACTATAAATGCTTCTCATCAGACATCAGGTCTATGTTGATGTTAATGCCGGAGCCAGAGACGTATAATAAGCCGTGTCAGAGCCCCCACTTCACATCATAGCTTGAACCAGTCTCTCAGGTTAAATTTTAAAAGTGCCCTGGCAGAGGAGAAAGTCCATTCAGATGGTTGGAGGAGCCTCAGAATTTTATTTTTGGTTACAGCTTAGAGGTCTATTCTGGGCATAAGGGCTCTTCCACCCTTTTATGGGTGGGGCTCCCGATGTATCCCAGGAGCAGGGCCTAAAGGAATTCCTTTCTACGAATGCATTACATTCAAAAGCTGTTCCACAGCCTCTGTCTCTGTGGTCCTTCCTGCTTTTCTACTTAAAAATAGTCCTTGCAGGGCTTTGACCAGATCAAAGAGACAGACACTGCTGGAACTTGTTGGCCAGAGGCTGTCCCTGTTAACTCGTGCCTGCTGGCTACAAGCAGGTTATGCTGGGTCCTGCAGGGAATAAGAATTGTAAGCACTGCGAGGGCTGGAAGCACGTCTTGCTTAATTATTGACTTATCCTTGGAATAGCAGAGAATATTTCTTAAATGAATGCATGAATGAAATTGTGAATGCGTGGAGGTGGTTCCTGCCTATCTGGAGCTGACCTGCTAGCTGGGGAGATGAGGTACACACACCACACACGTAAAGTATAATGATGACCCAAGGACCAAGTTACCACACAGAGCAAGGGCACAAGATGTTGATGACAGCACAGCATGTCAGGTCACATTTGTGTTGCAAATAGTAAAGTCTGCAGGAATTTATTGTAACTCAGGGCTGGAGGTAGCAGGAGGGGCCTCCAGGAGGAGGTGGGCTTTTAGCTGACTCTTGAGTGCTGAGAACCCTCAGAGGCATCCCACAGGAGAGGCAGTTGCTGCAAAGGCTCTATTCTGGGAGTGAGCAAGGCAAGTTCAAACAGAGGCTGTGTCTCTGCCACAGGAAGAAGGGAGCCTGAGCAGGTGCTAGTGGGGCTGAGTGTTGTGGGCCAGGCCGGGCCCCTCAGCTCACTCTGTGAGCTGACTCAGTGACTCACCCACTCTGTCTCCAGTTTCTCTGTCTGACAGATGGAGCCTCAGAATATCTACCTGCTTGGGGTCTGGTTGGGATTTCCTGGGATGTGTTTGCATATACGCATTTTGCAACTGAGAGCTGTCTTCTTACTCAGGGGATTGCTCACCATGACCCCAGAGCTCCCTGCAGAACCTCCTCCCAAAGCAGACCGAATTTTTGCCATCTCCATATTTTCTTCAAGATGAGGGATGGTGATCCAGGGAACAGGAAACTGACCGGAACCAAAGCAGTAGCTGCTGGGGGAGCTGCTACTGCCAGCCAAGCTCTCAGGGGATACAAGAGAAAGAAGACATGTTCCAGGCTTCCAGGGCTTAAACAAACAAGATAAGAAGAAACTGATGAAAACTTAATTTCCTCTGAAATCTTGTGTATAAGTTCAAAATAATAATAGAACTTGTCTGGAATGATCTTAGAGAATCTTACCTGCTCTGATTTCCACGAGAAGGTCATTTGAGGGGGCAGGGGTAGGCCACATTTCATCTCATTAGAATAAACTCCAGTTACATCTCCAGAAAGACAGAGCTTCTGCATATTTTTTTGGCCCCAAGGGATGCCACACTGGTTGTCAGACCTCCACAAGGAAAATTCTCTTCAGCAAATTGCCAGTAAACAGCTCCTTTTGAGTCTCTCAGACAAAGACAACTGTTTGGGCTTAAAAAACAAAACAAAACGAAACAAACAAATGCTGGCCAGGCACGGTGGCTCACGCCTGTAAACCCAGCACTTTGGGAGGCTGAGGCGGGTGCATCACTTGAGGAGAGGAGTTTGAGAGCAGCCTGGCCAACATGGTGAAACCCCATCCCTACTAAAAATTCAAAAGTTAGCTGGGCATAGTGGTACACGCCTGTAATCCCAGCTACTCGAGAGGCTGAGGCAGGAGAATTGTTTGTACCTGGGAGGTGGAGGTTGCAGTGAGCTGAGATCATGTCATTGCACTCCAGTCTGGGTGACAGAGTGAGATTCCATCTCAAAAACAAACAAACAAAAAACACATGTCTATATATCCCTATGTCTGCTCTTACACAGTGTCCCGAGGCAGGGAGCAAAGGAAGAAAATCTCCATTGAGCAGACGAAGTACTGGGTCCTGTAGAGAGAAGGTGACCTTGCCCAGATCATGCAGTGAGTTAGCAGCCTGGGAGTGGAAGCACCTCTCCTGATGGCTCCTTAGAACTGGACAGGGGCATTGTAAGCAGTTGACTGAAGTGGGGGCATCCTCTGTAGGGTGCTGCTGCAGCTAGCCCACTTCATTCACCTAATAGCAATTGTGTGGCTACTATAGCCCAGCAACTATTTGTTAAAAGAAAGCCTTAGATGAATTAAATTTAACAGAGCTTAATTGAGCAAAGAACAATTCATGAATTAGGCAGCCCCAGGGCCAGAATACAACTAGAGAGACTCTGGCGCTGCTGTGTGGTTGAAGACTTATGGACAGAATAAAGAGCATGAGGTTCAGAAAACAGAAATGAGGTACGGAAACAGCTGGATTGGTTATAACTGGGGGTTTGCTTTTCTTGAACAAAATTTGAACAGTTAGCCACCTTTGATTGGCTGAAACTCGGTTATAGTTGGCCATTGGCCAAGAATAGGTTATAGTTTGTTCACACATTCAGTTAGGTTGCAGTTTACTATGTATGGAGAAACCTTTAGGGCCAAACTTAAAATAGGTAAGGAGGCAGCTTTAGGCTAAACTTAACAATTCCCCCCACAAAATTGAGACATTGACCAAAATTTCAGGCATTGATATCACTTTGTTGCCATCATAAATGTATTTACTTCGTCTCAAATCCCACTGGGAAATAATCAGAACAGTGTGTTCTCTAAGGCGAGTAAGGATTAGAGCAGAGGACACTTCCTTGTGCTGGAATCTCCTATTTACTGGAGAAAAACAAAATTTGATCTGTTTTAGGATGTATTAAAGTTTCAGTTTGATTATTTTGCATTTAGCATGAATGACTCCATTTTGTTTTGGTCTTGTCAGCTGGGGCCTAGTTCACAAAATCAATTCGAAAGAATGGCCTCCCTTTGGTTAAGTTCTCAATTAAGTGAGAGTATAACTAACAGGTCTTTAACACCACTCTCAGGTACCACCATTTTGGGTTTTTGGTCTCAGCACATTATTTATAGATTACGGTGTCCTTATGATAACACATTTATTTGAATTTTTGTTGGTCCAGTTGAAGAGAGATAATTTGAATCTTTACAGATGGCTGTATGCAAACATTTAAAACTTTTGAGAGAATACAGTGCACGAGGGAGGTTACCATTATGACTATCAAGAGGATAATATCAAGAGTTTAGAATGTGCTCCGTAACCAGGGTCTCCATGAATGAAACCAACTAAAATTAAATAGATTAAATAACAAGCTGGATAAAGAGTCTACTTGTTTTAACCAAGCAGCCTTTTCATTAATCCCTTACAATTGAATTTCCATAATACTTGATGTATTCCTCCATGTGTAACAAGAAGTGTCAGCAACTGCACAGATACTTTTCTGTTTAGCAAGGAGGTAATCTAAAGTGATACTTTTCTGTTTAGCAAGGAGGTAATCTAGAGTGATTCTATTATTCAGCACAACTTTAGCAAGAGAATTTAAAGTCTACTGTGTAACCATAGGCTTTATAGCAGAATATGCTATAGAGCCTATTTACGAGGGAGAAATTTTGAATTATTGTCTCATTTACTCCAAACCATGGAAAAAGAGACTTAACAAATCTTGTCCATCTAGAAGAGTGAAGGCCTCCAAACAATGTTCTCTTTAACCTATGCTGGCAATGTTCTCTTTAACCCATGATGTAGGTTAAGAGGAGTGGATCAGTGTTCTGTTTCTGACTATGAATCACCAAAGTATCATTAAAATTTGTTTACCCACATTGGCCCTTTGTCTTCTGTCTACCAGGGCATAAGGCTATCCATGTATAAGGTTGGCTGTAAAATCCCTTGCAAAGAAAAGTATACCCCATGAGTGAACACAAGAGATCCCCTTTTTAGTTCTGTTGTTCATAGAGAGATAAGCAAGGAAAAAAATGAGAGACGATAGTCTTGTGATAGCAGAGAAGCCTTGATCCATGATCTTGGGAAAAGGCTGTTGACGTCTAGGATGCTATCTGCTTCTAGTGAGAAGCTGGTTAGCTTTATCTTAATGTCTCCAATGGGTGTATAGTTCCAAGAGTCTGGACAGGCCCTTCTGAGCTGTGAAACTATGAACCCAAAGGTTAAGGTCCTGAGTTTTTTTGCAGTGTGGATAGGGCAGTCTTTCTCTGATGTCATTTTTCAGAAGATCCAATCTCTCTATGAAAGATCCAATCTTTAACATAAAGATTAAATAAAGAGACAAGCTGAGGAGTTAGAGAGTGAGTGAGATTGTGAAGGGTTTGATTGTCCATGTTTTCTGAGGACCATGAAAAGCTTCTTTTATCTGGTGAAAATACACTTTGGCACAATGTAGTAAAGCCTTGCAGCATTTAGTCATATCAGAGTTTAGTAGCAGAAGATACATGAAATTCTATTACTAGGTGCATAGGCATTACAGTGACTATTCCAATGGAAGTGGATCTGATTGTCATGAATCCACAATACTTTTGACCAAGGCAATCCAGTCAATTCAGTTGGCTTTGCCTAATGCTATTGTGTCAGTAATACCTTATTTAACTATTATACAACTTGTTCAGTAAAGCAAGTACCTCTATCACTGGAGATTTGTCCAGGAATACCCCATAAGGAAAACACATTTCCTAATAACCTTTTAGCTACTGTTTATATATCATCCCTCTTGCATAGGAAAGCTTTTATATAACCAGAAAACATGCATTGAAACTGATGAATGAAATCCCTCTATAAATGTTTAAATGGCCAATCAGGTAAATATATATACATATATGTTTCATTTGAATTATTTTGTCTCTTCCGTGATGAGTCATGGAATGCAGAACTTTTAATAATGGAAGCTTTAGGGACTCAGAAAGGACCAGGCAGCTGTCCAGGCTCTCCATTAGTCCATGCTTAATGTTAGACTTATATCCTCTTAAATACCAATTTTGTTTCTACAATTTAGGTGCATAGCACTGTTTATTAGATGAGTTATCATAAGTAATTTGGCTTGGACCATGGAGTTTATTTAAATTGCATATCTAAACTTTAGTACTGGTTGATTTAGCATGAAAATCTGGAAGAGTGTTTTCTTGGTATTCAATTAATTCTTGTCCTGCTTGCATTAGCAGTTTTATAAGCCAGCTCCTTTCTTGGAGTTCTGGGAATTCTTACCCAGTCCAAATGATATGATCCTAAAATGACCAAAAACCAGTATTTAAGAGTGCTTTTCAGCGTCCTTCTCATCCTTTTTATGAACCTCCTTGAAGACACAATGATCTAGGATTTTACTTTGCTTGTGAAGAGTTTACAGAAACTGCATCAGAATTAAGCAATTAACTATAAAAGTGATTTAAAATGGTCATAGTGAAAGACACAATAGACAAAAAAATTTGGTCATTTTTGTGACCTACTGTTAGAAATACCAAAATTGTTAGAAATAGATAATCAGTGCCACAAAGAAAAGTCAGCACAGAGACCAAAGATCTCTCAGCAAGGCCATCTTTACTTTCTGCAGAAACGTTGCTTAATCACAGATGGAAAAATGGCAAGAGCACACTTGAACAAAGGAAAAGCAGACATATTTATCCCTTACGCATTTGGGTTGTCCTTACTGCTTTGTCCTGCATCCATTGGCTAGAGCGGGACCTCACAGTCTTAAACTGATACCCGATTTGCTAATAGCCTAAAACTTTCCTAAATAGGTAAGTGCAAGGAAGAACAAAGAAGTGGCTTACAAAAGGTTTAAGGAAGCAGTAACATTTCCATATAAGGAAGGGGCATAGGCTGTGAGCTTGAATGTGCCTGTGAGCATGTCCAACAGTTACATAGGATAGGGCTTAACAAAGAGTTATTAGCACAAAGCAAGGAGGCTTGAAGAAAGTTAATCTTTAAAAGAAACTATTATTTCTAACACTTATGATTTATTCTTTAACAAGAAGGGGAACTTTGAAGAGGAAATTTTTTACTTTTTATACCTACAATAATTTAATATAACCATAATTATAAGTGATAGAATATACCCAGATATATCAGATTTTTAGGAATCCCATACAATTTTGTAACATATATTAATAACATATTTATAAAAATCTATTTTGAAGAAGGTTAAACATCATTTCTTATTTGACAATGCCTCCCCTGGAATTTAATATACTAATTAATCCTGTTTATCTCTTTGTTGGATGCTGCGGGGGCTCTCTGTAGCATCACAAAGTTAGTTTGAGGCCAAAAAAATACTTAATTTAAAATTTTAAATTTGATTTGGGAAATCTATCAAATATATAAAAGGTTTAAAACAATCAAAATAGGATCACAGGTCACTATTAAATAATAGTTATTTATTTAGCCAAAGTGATAATTCAAAGATTTTACAAAGCAAAACTTTTTAATAGAGAGGAGACTCAGTTTTCCAATCAAAGAAAAACAGCATGAGTCAGAATATTTCTTTTCTTCTCTCCACTCTCCCTCTCTCTCTTTTTTTCAGTTTATAAAAAAGGTGAACAAAAATATTTTACTGTGACTTATTAATACTACATGAAATTTTTGTTTAAAAGAGAAAACTGAATTTTACTTTTGTAATTATGTATTATTAACACTAAAGTTAATTTTAATAAACCTTATAAATAAATCTATCTAATCTTAGTTAGATTTTGACCACAACAGATTTTTATAAACCTTTTATAATCTCTTATGATTTTTAAAATATTTTCTCTTCTCAATTCTTTGCATTAGCTAGTGTTATCTATTTTTTAAATTTGAAACAACTTTTAAGTAACTTTTAAACCAGAAAATATTATTGTTTTAACAAATATATTTTATGCCTTTATAACTTTTTATCAAAACCACGTCTTTCTGTTGTTCATACACTCTGTATAAAAAATTGTTTTTCTCATATCTAGTGGTTCTGATTACATATATTTTCAATAATTTTAACTCTTAGTAACCCTAATTTCTAGTGAAAATTCTAGGAAGTAATTTTGAACTGTCTTATATCAGTATTTGTAGATGAAAACCATTTTATAATTTTTTAGAAAGGTGTTTCTTCAAATTACTGTTTATTACATTTAAATATATTTAGCTTTTTAATACCATATAAAAATAAGATGCCAAAGTATATAAACTTATGTTTAATTAATATTTTGGTATTTTAACCTTAAAATGACTCAGATACTTTATAATGATCTATTATCTAACATAATATAATTTAATATTTTAAGTTTTTGAAAGTAATTTTGGAACTATAACACAGGTACCCTCCCTAATGTCTTTTTTAGTCATCCTGGGTCTCAAGTAGCTACACAGCACCCAGGATGGCTATAAAGAGGAGGGCCTGAGTCCTGAATTTATATGCCAGGTATAGAGTTGAAGACAGAAGACATTGCTGTGAAGATGGTGCCTGGAGGATCAAACCCCTCTCAGAATAGCCAGGAGGTAAAGCTGGGGCAGAGAAGAAGGGGCCATATTAGGCTTGATTCTGCCTCATAGCTCCTAGTCTAGGCACTGAGAACATGTTCCCAGGCCTGATAGATATGAGTTCTAAATTTCTTTTCAGAGAATTAATATGTCAATATGTTAAATTCTTTGCCTTCTACTTTTAAACTTAACTTCCTCATAAAGCAATCTTTTTCAATCACCTACTCCACCCTGACTCATTCCAATCACCTGCTCCACCCTAACTCATTCTGATTATCTGCTACCTGCTCTGCCCTGACTCCCACCAAAGCACTCACCCCATCATTCTCTTTAAATTAGCCAATCGGAATTAGTTTAGCCTGTGCAGTCTAACCCTAGCCAATAGGGGAACAACACAGCAGCAGGGGTCATGTGCATCAGGGATAAGAACCCCTTCCCCTCCCTTGTCTGAGTGTGCACTCACCATTTTTCCATCTGTAAGGGCGCACCTTTCTATATAGAAGTACCTTGCCTTGCTGAGAATTAAAAAGAAAATTTTATATTTGAGTGCTATTCCTTTTGTGGCACCAAAACTTTATATATAAACAGGCCTCACCATGATGACCTATTCAGAATCCAGGTGTTTAAAACTCAAAATATAAGCTCAAAGTCAAATCAAACAAATATCAAAAATATTACAGAAGCAGTAGTATTATGACCTTAAAACATGTAACAAAGGCAGCATAAGCCTGTCTGACCAGTAAACCCAGGCAAAAATGTCTGAATTATATTTAACTGATAATTTTGGAGCCATTTCTATTTTACTAACATTTAAAATCTAGCTTTATTTATCAAATATTATCATATACACATGCCACATAGTGACATATAGTCATACAAACACAAACAGAAGCAGATCTTATAGTTTTTATAAGTAATTCTTACTTGCCAGCTTTTAGTTTTTTTCCCCATTTAGACTGTTAATCTTTTAATTACTTGTTTTATTGCCCTAAGCAATTGTTAGCTATGCAACAATTTGCCTTTTAAAAAGATGACTCAACAGGTTAAACAAGGTAGAAAATGTGTATCTCAAAAGAATAGAGCTAAGACCTGTTCTTAGCTCTGTTTGGGCCTAAATATTGTACCATCATTTGCTTAAACCAAGGAAAAAAGGTTGCATGTAAAGGCCCAGTTAAGACAAGATGGCCAGGATAGGCGACGTAACAAAGACCTGTTATGTAAATTTCAAACAATGGTAACCGTTTCTAGTGACCCAGCCCTCCCTCTCAGACACCTTTACAAATGGAAATTTCCTTCATAGATTTAAATTTCTCCTGTAAAAGGGTTTACAGATAGCCAGTTAAATGCCAGAAATATGTATTTTAGTTCAATAGGTGATCTTTTAAACTTAGCTGTTGTTTGTTAGCTAAAATTACTGAGTTTAGGGTGGAGTCCATTAAGAAATAGGGCATAGAAATCATTCTCTATCCCTGGACTCAGCATGGATAGATTGGGAAAAGAAGTGAGGCTACTTTACACCTGTGCATATATCGTTTATAAACACTTTATTCAGAATAGCTTTTTTCTGAGCCAGAGTCTTGCTCTGTCTCCCAGGCTGGAGTGCAGTGACACAATCTTGGTTCACTGCAACTTCCGTTTCCCAGGTTCAAGCAGTTCTCCTGCCTCAGCCTCCCGAGTAGCTGGGATTACAGGCATGTGCCACCATGCCTGGCTAATTTTTGTATTTTTAGTAGAGATAGGGTTTCACCATGTTGGCCAGGCTGGTCTCAAACTCCTGACCTCAGGTGATCCACCTGCCTCAGCCTCCCAAAGTGCTGGGATTACAGGCATGAGCTACTGCACCTGGCCAGAATAGTTTCTTGTTTTTTTCACCTTCAGCTGTTTCACAATTCTTGGAAAGCTATTTGGCTATGTCAAAAGGCTTCAGAAAGTTAATACTTCCTGGTTTTGTTGTATTAATACATTGTGCAACCATCACTACCATCTATCTTCAGAACTTTTTTCGTCTTGCAGAACTGAAACTGTATGATTAAGCCGTAACTCCCCATTCCCCTCTTCCCTCGGCCTCTGGTAAGCACCATTCTACTTCCTGTGTCTATGAATTTGACTCCTCCAGGTACCTCATGTAATTGGAATCATACAATATCTTTTCGTGACTGGCTGTTTCACTTCAGTGCTGCCCATCTTATAAGTTCTTATTATTTTTTTAATGCATGTTTTTCTTTCCTTTCTTTTTTGAGGATTCTAAACATGCTTAAAGTCTATGATTTTCACTTCTTAAAGTATGAGTTCTTCTCCCTATTTTTGGTTTGATTGGCTGTCTTTCTTAGCATTCTTGATATTCCTTTTCAGATCTTTTGGAATGCCAGCTTACTGGTTCACCTTGAATGGTAATTGTGTGAGTGCATGTGTGGGTATGCATGCGTGCATGCGTGTGTGGAGGTATGTGCATGTTAGTGTTCAGTCCTCATCTAAAAGTTTTGTGGTAGCTTTCACCACACTTCCTGGGCTCCCTAGTTCAATTCTGGCTTTGTATTGGTGTCTCAAGGCTCCTGTCCATGGAAATCCTGAGGCTATTGTGGGTCCAATCACCAAGGAGCAGTTGGCCTAGTCTACTTCTTCACTATCAGGCTTTGTGAATTTCTTCTTCTCTCCTAGATACAAGATATAAATCATTGTCCCAACAATGGCCAGTCCTAGTTCTTTTCAGTGCTCTGCCATAGGCAGGGTCCCCTCTGTGGAGGGTGCATGGCAATATATTCAAGCTTATGTACAAGGCATTTGAGGTCGAGGAATGGAAAAGTACCGAGGCACTGTGTGCATGTTGTTTGTGCATGCGACTGAAACTCCTTGACCCTGAAAACAGGGCAGGGAAAGGAATGTGTAGTAAGGAGCGCTGAAAACAGCCTCCTGAGACTATCGTCTATGTGTATTTCCAAGGCCATATGTGCCTCATGGCCCAACTGCAAAGAGCTGCCTGGTGGATGCCTTTTGTTTGAATTGTAGTTTAAACAAGCTCTCTCAATAAATATTCAGTGGACAGACCTTGGAGCGGCACTCTCTCAGAGGAGCTGCTCCCCGCCCTGCTCAGCTGGAATTGTCTGAGTACTTCATTCTTGGCGCTCACTGCAGCCACAAGCTACACCCTCAGATGAGGGGTTCACATCCCTTCACCTGCAGCAGCCTCTACTTGCCTCTGGACTTGGAGCTGCGCAGGACTGTAGCTTCAGTTTCACTTGCCATTGCATATTTCTGCCTTATCTCTGGTCAATAGAGATGTTTATCTGTTTTTCAAGAGCAGGCAGTCTTTTAAACCGGGCGCGGTGGCTCACACCTGTAATCCCAGCACTTTGGGAGGCCAAGGCAGGTGGATCACCTGAGGTCAGGAGTTAGAGACCAGCCTGGCCAATATGATGAAACCCCATCTCTACTAAAAATTCAAAGAATTAGCCGAGAGTGGTGGCAGGCACCTGTAATCCCAGCTACTCGGGAGACTGAGGCAGGAGGGTCGTTTGAACCCCAGAAGTGGAGGTTGCAGTGAGTCGAGATCACACCACTGCACTCCAGCCTGGGCAACAAGAGCCAAACTCCATCTGAAAAAAAAAAAAAAGACTTTATCTCTCATCGCTTTGTGTGTGGCACAGATGGGGAGGTCTCAAAGGGTGAACTCAGAGTAAACTTGATGCATCTCAACCAGAAGTCCCGAGTGACCACTTCTTACTTTTCTGGCTCCAGCTTGTGGGTGTGAAGGAAGGGACATTAGCATGGATGTACCCCTTTGGCTGACTGCAGGGTCTCAGGCTCCCTCAGCCAACTGTCAGTTCTCCCCAGCTATTTCCTGGGTAGGCACCTCACAGGCACTCACAAGCCAGCCACTCACATCCAGTCACTCTGACAGCCTTTGGAGGGGATCTCTTCTTCCATTGCCCCATAGTTTGTGTCTCTTTGGAAAGCACCTCCCAGTGCAGGGGCTCTCTCCTGGGCCTCCAAAATTCACGACCCCTGAATAATCAAATAATACCAGAACCACACCAAATTCCCTGCAAAATTAGGGAGAGCCCCCCACCTTCTTTCTTCAGGGTCTCAGATCAGAGTTCCAGGGCAAAGCTGGAGAAGAGACTCACACTCTCCCTTGTTCCCCAGGAACTATCTGAAGCCCCCCAATCCAACTTCCTCCTCAGTGGCAAATCGGCCTCAACAAGGCAAACTAGCTCAGGCAAGTGAGCTTGTCAGACACAACCCCACTCTGAATCCCACGCTGGGCTATCTTCTGCATGCAACTAGAAATAAACAAACATTCCATTTTAGCAGTGATTTTAATCTGGGCAAGTGGATTACACCGATTTTTACTCTTTTTTTTTGTGCTTTTAGGCTTTTTTTCTAATTTTTAAATAATAATAATAATTATTTTTTAAAATCAAGATGGGGTCTCACTCTGTCACCCAGGCTGGAGTGCAGTGGTGTGATCTTGGCTCACTGCAGCCTCTGCCTCCTGGGCTCAAGCGATCCTCCCATCTCAGCCTCCTGAGTAGCTGGGACTATAGGTGCACACCACCACACCCAGCTAATGTTTTTGTGTTTTTGGTGGAGATGGGTTTTCGCCATGTTGCCCAGGCTGGTCTCGGATTCCTGAGCTCAAGTGATCCACAAACCTTGGCCTAATAATTAATGTTTATAATTTGTGTAATTATAAAAAAGTGTCATTGAGAGAAAAAAATCTCTCCTTCCAAAAGTTTTGTTAGAAAAAAAGACGCCTTTAAAAATACATTTTCTGGCTAGGTGCAGTGGCTTACACCTGTAGTCCCAGCACTTTGGGAGGCTGAAGCAGGTGTATCACTTGAGGTCAGGAGTTCGAGACCAGTCTGCCCAACATGGTGAAACCCCACCTGTACTAAAAATACAAAAATTGGCTGGGCCTGATGGTGCATGCCTGTAATCCCAGCTACTAGGGAGGCTGAGGCAGGAAAATCGCTTGAGTCCAGGACACGGAGGTTGCAGTAAGCCAAGATCATGCCACTGCACTCCAGCCTGGGCAACAGAGTGAGACTTCGTCTCAAAAAAAAAAAAATTTTTTTTTCATGTTTATTACTTCCCTTGTAAAAACTTGCATTTTGTCCAGATACTAGGATATGAACTAGATTGTTGTCAGAACTTTGGCAAGTATTGATGTGTTGCTCCATTGCTTAGCGTTGCTTACTGGCTTCCTAGCTCCTAGGTAATCCTAGGCCTTTAGCTGTCTTCCTGCCAAATTTGTCATGACCTGACTCCTGCTCCCTGCTCCAGTTCTGCTTTCAAATGTGTGCGTCTCCAGGTCATTACCTGAACTGCTTATAGTTCCCAGGACACAGAATGCATTCTCATTTCATGCCTTTCTACACGATCTTCCAGCTGCCCAGAATGTCCTTTTCCGTTTCCACCTGGCAAACTCCTACTCATGTTCTAAAACCCACTACAGATCAGTCACTTTCACTGGGAAGTCTCCTCGGTTCTCCCTTCCCAATGCTGTCTCACAACACACTTCTGTATCTTCATTTACCATGCTGGATTATCTTACTTGTCTCTGTATATACAATCAGGGCCTGGATATAGTGTTTCCTAAGTATTTGTTGAATTGAGGCAGGTTTATTCATTCCACAAACATACATGGAATGCCCATGATATAGTGAGCACTGTGCTAGTTTCCTGGGATTCAAAACTAATGAGGCACAGATCTTGCCTTTAGGGGCTCACAGTCCAGAGGGACAGAAAGAGACACACACAGATAGTTACAATTACAGTGGGTACCAGCAGCTCTGTCTCACATCTTCTCATTCTTGCTTTTTTCCCTTAACTGGCCATAACTTGAAAGTATAATTCATATTTACTGCTTGGCTTATTTCCTCAAAATAATTTTCTGTTTCCTACATATTATTCCTGAACTGATTTAATGAAATGTGTTTGTATTTCTCTCTTTACTTTGCCAGGAAAACTATTGAAACAGTCAAAGTAGCCTCCAAAATTGCTGCTATCCAGGCATGGGAGCACCCCATTTCCAGAGATTACCAAAAGATCACTGAAATTCTGTAGAACTTGTCTTGGGACTGGCCCCAAACAAATGAGAACTGGCTGAATCTGTGGGTAGAAAAATATGTGAGTGACAGCAAAGAGGCTTCCAGTGAGCCCCTGCTGGTTCAGAAGACTTGACATGGCCAGCACCAAAGGATCCCTTTAGGGTACCCCCACCATGAGCCACATACTGGGAGAAATTTCTTGTAGCACTCTGCTTTAAAACAAAACCGTAATGATAACTAATCATTTCCCTGATTTTGGAAATTAACCAGAGACATCTAAAATCAGCACTAGGACATCCCAATCTGCACCAGATGGCCAGGGTTATCAGCCAAAGCTGATCTCTTTCCAGGCAAAACAAAAAGTATAAACACTTTGAATTTTAATCGCAGAGCAGTATTACCTAAGTAATTATACAATTTCCCTTAAGTTTAAAACAAAATAGCTTGCAGGTCCCACTTTTTTCCCTAGGCTCTATGGGCTAGGAACCTCTGCAGGTGACTGTTTCAATATAGTTGTACACAATATGTTGAGACTGAGTATAGCTCCATGGGTGGTTAACTATACAATCTCCACAGTCAGCCCAATGTAGTTGTAAAATTTGTGCTGAGCCCACTGGACACCTTACTTCACCTCTCTGTTTCACTTCCCTAATCAATAGAATGATGCCAACACCCACCAGATAGGGCTGTGTTACGAATTAAACTGAGCAATACGTGCAAAGTTCTTAGCACAGTGCATGGCTCAGAGTAAGTGCTTAAACATTTTTGTTGATAATTGATATTATTGTTATTGGCGAAGTCTTGCTTGACTTATAAGCAGGGCCTGCCTGGAGTTGTTGGTGATTTTTTTCACAGTATGTTCCTAGATAACCTAGCTTCACCATAGTATTTTTGAGGAAAGGAAAGAGAAGATACTGGGCCAGATGGAAGACAGCTCATCCTTCCTAATAAAACTCTTGCCCCATTGCATTCCATGCTTCCTGGTTGGGATTTTTCTAGACCAACTCAGCCACCAGTTTTATGAGGGACTGTGGGTGTGAGCAGGTCTTTAGGAGTCAGGAAGAGGAGGAGTCAGGGGGGTGGCTACACAGTGCAGGCAGCTCAATGGACAGCAGTCTTTCTGGGACCTGTGATCTAGAAGACAGGAGAAGATGAACACATCTGGAGACCCAGCCCAGACGGGCCCTGAAGGCTGTAGAGGGTGAGTGGCTCATTTGTCCAGCTTTCCATGCCAGGGACAAGGGAAAGGTGGGATTATTTGCCTTTGTGGGATCTACAAAAGGTAACTGTGTCTGCCTTGGGCAGAAGTCAGAAGATCTGAGCTCTATTCTTGCCTTGCTACTAGCAAGCTGGGCAATCTTGAATAAGTCACCAGCCCTCTCTGGGTCTGTTTTCTCATCTGTAAAATAAAGAACTGGCCAAGTCAGTGTAATAGCAATACCCAGCATTTGTACAATGCTTTCCAGTTGTACTTTTCCAAACAGCATCTCATTTGGTCCTCATAGCCCTTTGTTGGAGAGATGCTTGTGGGCTGGTCATTCAGCTGGTGCAAAGCAAGGCTGGACCTAAAATCCTGGTCTCCTGGGGTAAATTCTGGCCTCTGGTGAGCACATTGTTCCCCTTGAGCTCTGAAATCTGAAGATTCCCGCTCCTTCCTGCTACCTACAGTGTTACCTTCCTTCCCACCCTATTCCCTCACCACCTAGATCACTCTGGCTGTCCCAGTCTCTTCTCAGCCCCTTCCCAAAGTTACCTCTCCCCTTGCACAGGCCCACCACACTGATCTTGTTTCTGAAAAGTGGGAGGTGAACAGCAGATACCTCCTCCCTGCCTTCCCTGCGTTAGCACTTGCATGCAGCCCTTTTTCCAGAATTCTCTCTGCTTTGTGGAATGCCTTCCCGAGGGTCCCGAGAGATGAAGAAAGTGGAGGCTGTTTAACCCCCAGGGCAGCATTTCTCCAGGTGCATGGGTGGGTCACCCATGCGTGGGTCACAAGATCCGGGGTGCAGGTGAAATGTGCAGATTCCTGCCTCCTCCCCACCAAGGTTGGCGAGTCAGAATGCACATTTTTACAAACTCTCATGTTTCTGGCAAGAACATATTGCAGTTTGGGAACCACTAGTCATTAGGTGAGTGCTCTTTTGGGCCGCGGAGGGCTGCCTTGAAACCACCAAAGGGTGGCTAGAAGTCAGTGGGAGGCGTGAATGTCTTGGGGGGGGCAGTGATGGGAAGGCGGCTTCAGCTCAGGGACATGAGAGGCAGGCACTCGAAGCTTGGTGTCTGCACAGGCAGTGAACGCCCATCAGTGAAGGTCGAAGCAGAGTCATTGTTGGGTCGGGGGTGGGGAGAAGTGTGTGGGGCTGGGCCTGGGACAGTGGTTCTCTGGGGCTGGTGTGAAAAAACCTAGGAAGCTCTTAAAAGAGGCTCCTTGGCTGATGTTGAAGCCACGAGGGATGAGAAGGTCTGATGCGAAGCTCCCTTCCTCTTTTCCAGCTGTGGGCTGCTTCTGGTACACATGGATAGTAATAATACCTACCTCACTGGGCTGCACCAAAGACAGAAGGGGCCAATATACTAAATAAAGTGGCTGGCACACTGGAGGGCCTGGAGCCCCTGCCTTGGGAGCGTGCAGGAGCTGGCCTATCTCAGTGGGAGGCTGGGTGGGGGCATTGCCCTGGCCCTTGACACTCCCAGCTACAGGTTCTCTCCATGCCTCATCTCACCCCCCTCCTCCACAGTGAGTTGGGCCCTGGGAGCTTTGGACTGGCCTCTGGCAGGGGCTGCCTGGAGCACCCTCCTTGCTGCCTGCAGCTCCAGTGACTTACTAGGACCACACATTTATGGGCGAGGAGAGAGTGAGGACCTAGACAGGTGGTCCACAAGAAGAACCTGAGGAGTCTGAAGCCTGGGACTTAGGCCTGGCTCTGCCCCAAGTCAATGCAGGGGCCTTGAGAGGACATCTGTCTGTGCTCCCTCTGGGAAATGGGAATCCATCTAGGACTTGCTGACTTGGAAAGTGACGTGAGTTAATAGGCATGAAAAAGAGAAGAGGAAGGTGTACATACCTAATCATCATGCGCTAGACAGACATCCTATGCCCTGTCACAACTCTGTAAGGTGAGCTGTCACTAACGCTTTTAATAAATGAGGAAACTGAAGCATGCATGCACACACACACTAAAGCATATATGACATATGCATATATATACATACATCCATACACACACTAAAACATATATTTGTAAACCAAAAATAAAAATCTAATCCCCTCAGCCATCTGAATGGACCCCTCCTCTCAGCAAAGGGCATTCCAAAGTTAGCCTGAAAAACTAGTTCAGGCCATCATGGGAAGGAGGGACCAGACATGCCTCATTATACTCTCCTCCCTTGTGGGATTACTGATAGAACAGACCCTTTAAGTCTGATGAGAAACATTTATACTCTATTGTCTTTGAAGCCTGCTACCTGGAGGCTTTACCTGAATGACGAAACCTTGGTCTCCATAACCCCTTATTTTAACATAGAAATTCCTAAGTATTTATTTATTTATTTATTTATTTATTTATTTATTTATTTATTTTCTGAGACAGAGCCTCACTCTGTCACCCAGGCTGGAGTGCAGTGGCGTGATCTTGGCTCACTACAACCTCCACCTCCTGGGCTCAAGCAATTCTCATGCCTCAGCCTCCCAAGTAGTTGGGATTACAGGTGCATGCCACCACACCAGGCTAATTTTTGTATTTTTAGTAGAAATGGGGTTTTGCCATGTTGAACAGGCTGGTCTCGAACTCCTGACCTCAAGTGATCCATCTGCCTCGGCCCCCCAAAGTACTGGGATTACAGGCATGAGCCACTGCGGCCGGCCAGACGTTCCTAAGTCTTTAGACAAAAACTTAATTCTTTTAACCAATTGCCAATCAGAAAAATCTTTGAATCTACCTACGACCCGGAAGCCCCTGCTTCCAGCTGTCCCACCTTTCTGGACAGAACCAATGTACAACTTACATGTATTGATTGATGTTTTATGTCTTGCTAAAATGTACAAAACCAAGTTGTGACCCAACAGCCTTGGGTATATGTTCTCAGGATAGCTTGAGGGCTGTGTCACAGGCCATTGGTCACTCGTATTTGGCTCAGAATAAATATCTTCAAGTATTTTATAGTTTGACTCTTTGTTGATATATTTTATACACACACACACACACACACACACACACTCAAATACATGCCACACATATATAGCATAAGACACATGCCTATAAAGAGGTCAGAGAAACAGAGAGGTCAAATAACTGGCACAGGATCACCCAGCAGGCACGAGGCACTTTAGAAAACCATGGAAGTGCTGTCTGAGGGTTTCTTTTCACTCAGTAATACCAGCGGCTCTGAGAATGCTTGCTAGAATTCACACTCCCAGGGCCCAAACCTCAGAGCTTCTGGTCCTGAAGATCTGGGGCTGCAGAGAACGTGCACTTTCAACTCTTGAGGTGATGCAATTGTGGGCGGTCCATGGACCGCACTCATGGAGCCCCAGAGGTGCCAGTTGCTCAGGCATTCTAGGGAAACTCCAACTCCCATTTGGGTTTCAGAGAAAGAGGAACAAGCAGCAGGTGGGATTCCTAGGGATTGGCAGGGAGAATGGGCAAGGAGGCTGCAGGGCCAGGCCTGGGGACCGGGTACTTGCTCAGGCAGGTGAGAGGCAGCTTGCGGAGTTGGTGTGAGCCAGCAACAGACTCTTTAAGTCTGATAAGAAACATTTACACTCTGTTGTCTTTGAAGCCTGCTACCTGGAGGCTTTACCTGAATAATGAAAGCTTGGTCTCCATAAGCCCTTATTTTAACCTAGAAAACGCTGCTCTGATAGGGAATTACAGTTAGCTGGGACACAACCTAGGGAGATGCTGACAGTGCACCTCTCCCACCAAGTGAGGACCACCCCCACCCCCACCCCCACAAGACTCTTTTGTGTTACTGGACCCCCAAAGCTGGGAACCGTACTTCAGAGGGCGGATTCTCATCTGATCAGTGGGCTGTACCTGTTGAGCCACTTGCCTCACAGGTGTGTTCTGGGATGAGGTTGTGCCGTGTAAAATGTTTGTTTTACTAAGGTATTAATTTGCTGGGGGATAAGAGGCCAGTAACACCCTTGATATCACCTTTTGGAGAAGCCGCCCTGGGGAGCCACATCCCGGGCCAGAGCTCACTGATGGCACAGGATTAAAGGTCAGGGGATGGAGAGGGATTTTTTGTTTGCTCTATTCTATTCTATTCTATTTTATATTTTATTATGTTATAAGGGATGGGTTCTCTGTTGCCCAGGCTGGAGTGCAGTGGTGTGATTAAAGTTCACTTTAGCTTCGACCTTCTAGGCTCAAGCCATCCTCCCACCTCAGCTGCTAGAGTAGCTGGGATCACAGGTGCATGCTATCATGCCTGGCTAATTTTTTAAATTTTTGTAGAGATGAGGTCTCACTATGTTGCGCAGGCTGGTCTCAAACTCCTTAACTCAAGCAGTCCTCCTGCCTCAGCCTCCCAATGTATTAGGATTACAGGCGTGAGCCACCACCCCCGGCCTTGCTTGCTTTTTAATTGTCGTACCCGGCAGTAACGAGGTACTCCCTCCTCCTCCCGACTGGGATGGTCAGAGGAGGCCCAGTGGAGAGTCAGGACTTTGCCCACTGCCCACCTGCCATGGAAGGGGGCAGGGAGGGATGTAGGTGTGGCTGTGAACCGGCAACTTGAGAGAGTCTTGTGGAAAGTTCTGTATCTTGACTCTATCAATGTCAGTATCCTCTTTGTGATATTGTACTACAATTTTGTGAGATACTACAATTGGGAGAAACGGAATAAAGAAATCTCTACATTATGGCTCATACCTGTATGTGAATCCATAATTATCTCAAAATGAAGAGTTTTCAAAGATTATCACAAGAATGGTATATGCTCATGGATACCATCAGATCAATCATACTGAGGCGTAAAGCAATACGGAACTGAAATCCTCTTTCTCCCCTCCAGTCCTGCCTCTTTAAGGACCAGTGCTGACAGCCTGATGATTCTCTTCCACACAGTGCTACTATATTTATTCAAATAGATTCACACCTATTATAGATAACGTGGGTGGGCTTAGCTGTTTCGAATGGCAATCTAGTACACAGTAGTGGATGATGGATATGGGCCATTATGTAATAACACTTTTATTTTTGTAGGATACATTCCTAAAAATTGAATTGCCTGAAAGATAGTACAATTCATGTTCTCACCAGCACTGTTTATATTGGATATTACCAATCTTTTTATTTTTGGCATTCTGATACCACTTCCCCCAACTACAAAAGATATAATTGTTATAAATCCCATTTCCCCAGGCATGAGAAGTGAATTGAACATCTTTTCAAATGTTTATCAACCAATATAAGTTCTCTCTTATGAATTGTCCTTTTATATCTTTTGCTACTTTCCATTGCTGGTTTCTGTTTGTTTTTGCTTCTGTCAAACCTATAGGACTTCTATGTTAAAAGAACACTAACACAGCTGCAATTTATCAATACCTAATAAAAGCATTTACTGTTATTGTTGCCCTTTTAGTTGTTGTTATTTTATAACAGGTGTGACCATTCCGTCATGCTTATTGCAAATATTTTCCTTCAGCCTATTGCCTTTTGAATTTGTTGTCTTCTATCATGCAGAAATTAATTTTTACATATGCAGATCTACAGATCATTTTCCTTAATGTTTTTGGGATTCCTATCTTGTGCCCCTACTTAAAGATGATACAATTTCCTATAATTTCTGCTAATTCTCATTATTTTATTTATTTTTACATTTAGGCATTTATAATTTGATCAGAAAATGTAAATAAAATAGTATACTGTAGTTATCTAATTATTTTATTCTGTGTAGACATTTTGCCAAAAGCATTTATTTAATTATCCAACTTTTAATAACAATTATAAATACAATTTTTTAAAATTTCCATTTGTAACTGCTTTGGCTAATAAGATAGATGGTAAAGATGTAAATAAATATGAATATATATATAGATATAGATATCAATTTTTATATGCATATAAATATAGATAGATATAGATCATTGATTTTGGTCTATTTCCCTTGAGCCCAGAAACTAGCCATCACTAATACCTAGTATTTGGAGATTGAATTTAATGCATTAAACTAGAGAAACTAAATAAACATTGCAAATATCATAGAACAAGAGAGAAAATTACTAGTTTGTAAACTAGGTAATTTCCTCCCATTTTTCTTATAGTTTTAATTAAGAATGAATTTTGAACTATATCAGGTGCTTCCTTAGCATTTATTGACATAATAAAAACTATTTTTCTTCTTTAATTTGTTGATATCAAAAATTACGTTGATAAGCGTCTTAATAATGAACCATCCTTACATTACTAAACTAAGTTCTAACTAACTAATTAGGTTCTAACTAACTAAACTAAGGTTGGGTTTGTTTTTTTTTTAAAGTGAACTTCTAGATTTAATTCAGTTATATTTTAGTTAAAGCTTTGTGTAAGTTAAACTTGTATAGAATTTCCTTTTCATATGCTCTTTTCATTGGATTTGGGTAAAGCTTGCTTTGTAAAATGAATTGGGAATCTTACTATCTCTTTCTATGATCTAAGATGGTTTACCATTGGGTTTGTCATTCTTTGAAGATTAGATAGAACTCAGCTCTAAAAACAAGCTGGCCCTGACATTATTTTCAATGGTTGACATTTAACTGCCCTTTTGAATTCTTTTTTTTTTTTTTTTGAGACAGCATCTGTGATCTCAACTCACTGCAACCTCTGCCTCCTGGGTTCAAGTGATTCTCCTGCCTCAGCCTCCCCAGTAGGTGGGACTACAGGCATGTGCCACCACGCCCAGCTAATTTTTGTATTTTTAGTAGAGATGGGGTTTCACCATGTTGGCCAGGATGGTCTCAATCTCTTGACCTCGTGATCCACCTGCCTTGGCCTCCCAAAGTGCTGGGATTACAGGCGTGAGCCACTGCACCTAGCCTAACTGCCATTTTGAATTCTTAAATAATTATTGGTCCATTCAGATTGTTACCTTCTTTGGGAGCTAATTCATTTCTCTTAAATCCACCAAACATTTGCACACAGTACTCTTGTATTTCAGTAGCCCTTTCCTTATCTGTAATTCTATTGCCTTTCTCAGTATTAATGTATATTTGGGGGTTTTATTCTCTCTTTTATCCTTAATCATGCTTTTCTTCTTAGTTTTTTAAAAGAACCAACTTGTTTTTCACTATATTGAGGCATAAATGATGTGCCATAATCTGCATATTTAAAATGGATATTTTGACATGGAAGGAGGCAGCCTAGAGAGGAGCCTGGGAGAATTTGTGAAAGCTCTTCATGATTTAGAAAGCACAGTGCACATGCTTGGTGGCATTATTAAGTGGAAGCTGCTTCTTTAGGGTTTGTTTGGAAGGTCCAGCTGACTCATCTCAACATTTATATCAATGATTGTCAGTGTTCTGCCTCTGAGCACATGGATCCTGAGATTGGAAACTTTGGTTAAACCCAAGTGCTATTAAGCAGAGTGAGTAAATAGTGAAAGCCATTTGCGCAGAGAGTGTGTGTCTGGAAAGAAAGGCAGAAACTCTCCAGATGTCTTCCAATAATGTTGAAGTTTTTATCCCAATGTCACAAGGAAACACCAATGGCTTACCCAAAGTGACCTCAAAGACCTGAAAGCATTTACTGAAAGAGCTGTGCTTTCATAACATCTGTTTTCAAGAAAAAGTGAAGAGCAGTTTTCTACATGGTCAAAAACCAGTTGAGAAAGAAATACAATTGAATATCAATGGGATCGTGAAACCTGGCCTCAATGCCATTCTGGGACCCGCAAGTGGAGGCATTATTAGATGTCTTAGTTTCAAGGAAAGACCCACATGTATTATCTGGAGATGTTCTGATAAACACAGCACCTCAACCTGCCAATTTCAAATGTAATTCAGGTTACATGGTACAGGATGATGTCATGATGAGTACCCCAACAGTAAGAGAACATTTACAGTTCTCAGAAGCTCTTCAGCTTCTAACAACTGTGATGAATTGTGAAAAAAAAAATGAATAGATAAATATGGTCATTCAAGAGTTAGGTCTGGATAAAGCAGCAGATTTCAAGGTTAGAATTCAATTCATCTGCAGTGTGTCAGAAGGAAAAAGAAACAGGACTAATATAGGAATGGAGCCTATTACTGATCCTCTCATCTTGTTCCTGGATGAGCCCACAACTGGACTGGACTCAAGCACAGCAAATGCTGACCTTTTTGCTCCTGAAAAGGATGTCTAAGTAGGGATGAACAATCATCTTCTTCCCATTCACCAGCCTTGGTATTCCATCTTCAAGTTGTTTGATAGCCTCACCTCAATGGCCTCACAAAGAGGAATGTTCCATGGGCCTGCTTAAGAGGGCTTGGGGTACTTTGCATCAACTGGTTACCACTGTGAGTTCAATAATAACCCTGCAGACTTCTTCCTGGGTGTCATTAATGGAGATTCACTGCTGTGGTATTAAACAGAGAGGAAGAAGACTGAAGCCACGGAGACTGTAGAGACCGCTAAGAGAGATAAGTCACTCACAGAAAAATTAGCTGAGTTTTATGTCAACTCCTCCTTCAACAGAGAAACAAAAGCTGAATTAGATCAACTCTCAGAGGGTAAGAAAAAGAAGAGGATCTCAGCTTTCAAGATCACCTAATGCCACTTCGTTCTCTCAGATGGGTTTCCATGCATTTATTCAAAAACCTGCTGGGTAAATCCCAGGCCTCTATAGCTCAGGTAATTGTCACAACCATACTGAGGCTGATTATAGGTGCCATTTACTTTGGGCTAGAAAATGATTCTACTGAAATCCCGAATAGAGCCAGGGTTGTCTTCTTGACCACCAGCTGGTGTTTCAGCAGTGTGTCGGTCATAGAGCTCTTTGTGCTAGAGAAGCTCTTTATACACAAATATATTAGTGGATACTACAGAGTGTCATCTTATTTCTTTGGAAAACTGTTATCTAATTTACTACCAGGAAGATGTTACCAAGTATTATATTTACCTCTATAATAATATGTGCATTATAAAAATAATGCTGTATAATAATCCTAATCTTGTTAGGATTAAAGACAAAGGTGGACACCTTCATCATCATGATGTTTGCCCTCATGATGGTGACTTATTTAGCACTGGCCATAGCAGCAGGTCAGTGTGGTTTCCATAGCAATGCTTCTCCTGACCATCTCTTTTGTGTTTATAATGGTTTTTTCAGGTCTATTAGTAAATCTCGCAACCATTGCATCTTGGCTGTTATGGTTTAAGTACTTCAGCATTCCAGTTTTACAGCTTTGCTGCCTAACGAATTTTTGGAACAAAACTTCTGCCCAGGACTCTGTGAAATAGTAAACAATACTTGTGGCTCCCCAATATGTACTGGCAAGGAATATTTGATAAACCAGCCATCAATGTCTTACCCTGGGGCTTGTGGAAGAATCATATAACCGTGGCTTGTATGGTTATCTTCCTGATTTGCCTACCTAAAATTGTTATTTCTTTTAAAATATTCTTGCATTTCCCTTTAATTTACTATGATGTGTCCTCACATAAAAAATGAGACCATAATTTTTAAAAAATAAAAAGGAAAAGAATAATTTGATGAGTGTCGAGAGACAGTACAGCCCCCTGTTACACATGGTTTCACTTTCTATGGTTTGTTGCCCATGGTCAACCAAGGTCAAAAATACCCAATGAAAAATTCTAGAATCAACAATTCATAGGTTTTAAATTGCAGCCATTCTGAGTAGCCTGATGAAATCTCGAGCCTTTCTGCTCTGTCCCGCCTTGGTTCAGTGAATCCACAGTATACACGCTGCCCATCCCTCAGTCACTTAGTCGCTGTCTTGGTTATCAGATCCACAGATCTCAAGAAGAAGAAGGGTTAGTACAGTAAAACCACATATTTTCAGAGAAAGAGAGACCACATTTACTTAACTTGTATTACAGTATATTGTTATATATTTTATAATTGTTCTATTTTATTACTAGTTATTGTTAATTTCTTACTGTAGCTAATTTACAAATTAAACTTTATCATAAGTATGTATTATATAGGAAACACATAGTCTATATAGGGTTTGCTACTATCTGCAGTTTCAGGCATCCACTAAGGGGCTTAAAAAGTATCCCCCCACAGATAAGGGAGAAGTATTATATGCATACATCTGTAAAACCATTTCCATAATTGAAATAAATGTATCATTTTGACTTTTTTTGGTTTCCTAATACCTTAATTTCTGACTTTATATTTAGTAGTATGTACTTACATGTGTGTGATATGTATTTCATTCTTTGTCTAGTTGCTTATGTGAAAACTATTACATTTATTTTTAATATTTAGTCTTTAAAAATAAAATCAATTCTCATTTATGTTCTATAAAGTCACTGCAAACGCTGAATTAGCGAATTTGGAACCATTGTTCTTAGAAGGAAATATAGAGTTAGGCTCATGTGAGCCTCAGGGCACAATATTTTTGTCAAACGATCAATAAGTTGCCTTGTTTTATGTGTGTTTCTATTTAAAGACACCTTTAAAATATGTATTGTTGATTCGTTGACATTGAACTCATGGCCAACAGCACTGTCACTTGTGCCTGAATGAAGCTTTCCTAACACGTATTTCCTCCATACTGCACAGTACAGCCTTTGCTCGCTTAGAAATGCTAGAGAGCACCGCAACATTATGGTTGGGAGCCGTTTTAAACAGTGAAAACACCAACAAAAAGCACAAAAATGTGAAAAATGTAGTACTAGATAGATCATGAAAAGGACACTCACTGTCTGAGAGCTGAAACAAGAAGGCAGGCATCGTCGCCTTGCTCAGCCTCAGTGGGGAGCAAGCCATTGGGTGACTCAGTTTCCACTGCTCTGTGCATGTCCACAGATGACTATGGATGGGCTGTGAGTACTGATTCAGGGGTTACACATCAATTTTAGGAAGTAGGCAGGTTGCAAATACAAAATCCACAAAGAATGAGGATTACTGTAGCTAAGTCATTTAGGGTTATGTTACACTCATGAGCTATAGACAAGGCCATTCTCCCAGGGAGTCATTTACAGCAACAAGAATCTGTAACTCCTCACTCACTGCCTCAATTTTGGTTTCCTGGGTCCTAATGCTAGGGAAGTGTCCTAATTTCATCACTCACCTCTGTTTAGATCATAGTACAGACAGCCCATCTGTGAGGGTTTCAGACAGCCAATACCCTGGTGACATCATAGAAGACAACCTGGGCCTGAAGAGTTAAGACCTGAGGGCTGAATCCTGGCTTGATCCATCTTGTATCACAAGCATTTAAGCAGAGGGTGGAGGCTTTGGGGCAGAATGGAAAAAAACTCTGGACTTGAATTTGAACTCTGTCTCTAACTTGCTGAATACATTTAGCTAAGTTACCTAATTGCTCTGAGCCTATTTCTTCTCTGCAAAATGTCCTGGCCCACCAGGCTGTCAGAGAGACCAAAGGAAGTAGTGGTGGTGGGAAATATTTGGAAAGCAGTAAAGATCTGTGTAAACACAAGATGGAAAGTCATTGTCATGATGTTAATTAATGCAGTCGCAGCATGCCACTCTCTGACCTGATCCCCACAGTGTGGGTCCACCTCACTCAGGCCCTGTCATTTCAGAACCTAAAGAGAAGCAAGCCTGGGCCAGCCAACTCAGGATAAGAGGAAGAGACTGAGGCATAGGGAGGAGGAGAAACGGCTGTGGGAAGCTCCAATCCACAGCCAGAACTGATTGACCCGATTCAACTCAGGGAGGCTCAGGGCCCTAGTTAGAGCAAGGCAGAGGCCCTGGGACCACCATGAGACCTCATAAGGCTTTGGCCACCCCAAGCCCATAAACCTGTTTCCTTTGCCTCCCAGCACCATGAGTGCCGAGGAGGATGCCAGGTGGCTCCGGTGGGTGACTCAGCAGTTTAAGACCATTGCGGGAGAAGATGGGGAGATCAGCCTGCAAGAATTCAAAGCAGCTCTGCATGTGAAAGAGGCAAGTGTTGGGCCAAGGTGGAAGCCCTGCATTTATCGTTATGTGGCCTGGTTCTCAGGGCATAGCCCTTACAGGGAGGGAAAGGGAACTCCCTGGGGTTCCTGAGGTCTCCACCTTGTAGCGGGCTGGCGGGATGTTTATGGCACCCTCCCATTCCTCTTAATAGTCATGGCCTCCTGGGTCTTCAACACATGAAGTTGGAAGTCAGTAGCTTCTCAAATCTTAAGGAATATGATTAACCTCACAATTTCCACTAGGCTCATGGGCAGAGCTGATGCTCTGACTTAAGCTTCCTCTCAAGATAAGCTTGTCAATGGTCTATACCTATTAAAGCCCTGTCTGCTGTGGCACACTGTTCCCAGTCCTCCAGACTCCATAGCTACCCTGCCCACCCCACACAGCCTGCATGCCCTGACACACAGAGGAGACATCAGCAGAGAAGGGAGGACTGAGTCTGAAATGCCAGCCTCTCCTAGCTGTCCTTGGGACTGGCATTGAATAGTGGCCTGGTCCTTGACGGGGACTAGCCGATGAGCATCTGAATGCCCTGCTTGAATCAGAAGGACCCTCCCCGGCTGGTCCTGGGGATACTACTCAGAACTCTAACGCCACGCCTCCTTTCACAGCAAATATGGAGAAGGAAAAAATCCCATTCTCCCTAATGATACAATCCCATCCAAATGGGAGGGTGTAAAACATCTTAAGACAAAGAGCATTCGGGATGGTAGAGAGTGATAAAGGTACTACCCAGGGATCCTGGGGATGAAGAAGAAAGCCAAGGCAAGGTGGCAAGGTTGTCAGTCCACAGCGGACTTCGGCCTATACCTCATACTTGTGAACCCCTCATAGTTTTATTAAGTCAGACACTAGAGCTCCATAGGGTCCTCCCTCTGCCTTGAGGGGAGCATCCCAGGACACAGCATCTTTGGGACACCCATCATCCAAGCCTGTCTTCTTAATTTCTGTGCTCCCAGGGTCTAACACCAGGCCTGGCAGGCAGAGGCTACACAGCACAAGACTGCTCAGTGAATGAATGAGTGAACTGGTGATTAAGAACAAGCCTTAAGTATAAAATGTAGGCAGCCTTAAGAACAAGCAAAAGAAAGGACTCAGATCTTCCAGTGGAATCTATAAGTCCTTCCCAGATTCACTCATCCCTTGCGCTCACCCCAAGTGGGGTGAGACAGGGCTGGAAGGAGCCTGCAGGAGGACCCTCTGTCTGACCCTTTCCCATGTTGGTTAAGGGGCCACCCAGAGGCTGGGATTTAAAGGCTGATGGGGGTGATTGTATGTAGGGGGCAGAGAGCCCATGCAAATTACAAAGTCCAGTGCCTGAAGGGGGCCTGAAGCCCAAACCAAGCCCATCCTTACTGCAGGGATCGGAACAGGTCTTCCATTAGAGCAGATCACGATGCGTGTTCAGGCACCTGAGTTCTGCCTGAATACCGCCACTCCGTGGTGCACCCTCCCACCACCACCCCAGACACAGGGAGACAGTGAACGAGTTCAAAGCCCAGGCCCTGCGGCCACAGTTGTGCTGTCTTCCACCCTTCTCGCCCACAGTCCTTCTTTGCAGAGCGATTCTTTGCCCTATTTGACTCCGATAGAAGTGGCACCATCACCCTCCAGGAGCTGCAGGAGGCACTGACCCTGCTCGTCCATGGCAGCCCCATGGACAAACTCAAATTCCTCTTCCAGGTGTATGACATCGATGGTAAGGGCTCTTCCTGGGTGTGGGCTGGGGTGGGGAGATCGGTGGGGGCCTCAGTGAGAACTGGCCATTTCACCTTGGCAGGCCTGGAGGTGCCATCCCGGCCTCCTGAGCCCAGCCTGGGACTGGTTTCTCCAGGTGAGGCTGACACTTCCCTTCCTCACATCTCTCTCCCAGTCCCCAGTCTCTCTGTCTAATCCCTGCCCCCCTTTCTGGGGCAGCAGGGAGAAAAGGAGGGACTCTGGCACAGGAGACAAATGCCTTCTATTCAACTTACCAGAGGCCAGAACCTTTTTCTGATCTTTTGTATGTCTGAAAAAGAAAATCTCTGTTGTTTTTTCCTTTTCCTCATAGTATAAGCTCGCTATGAACATTTTAGACAATACAGAGTGGTATAAAAAAGAACACAAAAATCACCTGTAACATTTTGCTATATTGCCTTCTAACTGGTTGCACATACACATCCCACACACCTTTTATTTTTAACAAAATGGGATTAAAAAATGAATCCCATTTTTAATGGGATTTTTCACTTACAAAAATGAACTTTTTCACTTACAAAAATGAACATTTTGAAATGTAAAAATATATTGCTTTACAGTGTCATTTTTATTGTGGTAAAATATACATAATGTAAAATTTGCCATCTTAACCATTTTTAAGTGTACAGGTCAGTGGCATTAATTACATTCACATTGCTGTGCCACCATCACCACCCTCCATCTCCAGAACCTTTTCATCCTTCCATTGAAACTCCTTGCCCACTGAACACTGAATCCCCATGCCTCCTCCCCTAGTCCCTGGCAACCACCATTCTATTCATACATTCTGTCTCTAAGAATCTGACTTCTCTAGGCACCTCATCTAAGTGGGATTATACAATATTTGTCATTTTGTATCTGGCTTATGTCACTTAGTATAGTATCCTCAAGCTTCATCTGTGTCATAGCATGTGACAGAATTTTATTCCTTTTAAGGCTGAATAATATTCCATTGTAGGTATATGCCATATTTTGTTTATCCATTCACCAATTAGTGGACATTTGGGCTGTTTCTACGTTTTAACTATCGTGATTAATGCTGCTATGAACATTGGTGCACAGATATCTGTTTGAGTTCCTGCTTTCAATTCTTCCGGGTATATATCCAGAAGGGGAATTGCTGGATGACATGGTAATTCTATTTTTAATTTTTTGAGGAACTGCCATACTGTTTTCCACAGTGGCTGCATTATTTTACATTCCTACCAGTAATGTACAGGTGGTCCAAGTTCTCCACATTCTTGCTAACACTTGTAATTTTCTGCTTTTTTTTTTTTTTCTGAGATGGAGTCTCACTCTGTTGCCCAGGCTGGAGAGCAGTGGCATGATCTCAGCTCATTGCAGCCTCCACCTCCCAGGTTCGAGTGATTCTCCAGCCTCAGTCTCCCAAGTAGCTGGGACTACAGGCACCTACCACCATGCCCACTAATTTTTGTATTTTTCATAGAGATAGGGTTTCACCATGTTGGCCAGGCTCGTCTCGAACTCCTGGCCTCAAGTGATCCACCCGCCTTGGCCTCCCAAAGTGCTGGGATTACAGGCGTGAGCCACTGTGCTTGGCCTTATATTCTGCTTTTTGATAATAGCCATCCTAATGGGTGTGAAGTGGTAACTCACTGTACTTACAGTGTCATTTTTAGTGGCTGCATTATACTCCACTGTATGTATCATGCAGCATCATGTAGTATTTAAGACTCTAAGCACAAGCTACCTAAGTTCAAATCTCAGTTCCATCACTTATTATATGATCTTAGACTAGTTGCTTAACTTCTCTGTACCTCAATTTATTTATCAAATAGGAATTATGATAATAATATTTCATACTCATGGGGTTGAGATGAAGGTTAAATTAGTTAACTTACGCGCAACGGGGAGCCATCAAAGTGTGTTGAGCAAGGGATTCGCAGGGATGGACCTGCATTCTGAAAAGCTTTTCTTCAGCAATGTTCATTTTGCTGCCCTGGTGCAGGAGAGCAGAAAACAGGTAGCTGGCTTCACCCAGGGATGGGATATTCTTAGAGTCAGTAGAATGGAAGGTTAGAGGGAGAAGGAAGGAGAATGTGCACATGAGAATTATTGTGAAGGAGGACCCTGGATTTGAAATTGGCCAACAGAGAGATTAAAGCAGATAGAAGAGGCCATGAAGGGGCCAGGGGGAGACTGGTCCTCTGGATGAGTCCAGAAACCTGCTGTCATCTTGGCTGTTGACTAGGAAAGCAGAACAGGAGGTGTGACTGGAGAGTGGTATAATATACTCTAATTGATTCTGCATCGTAATGTGATTTGGGCCGGAATGATGATCGCAACACCAATGAGAATTTCCATGTATATGCAATTTCCTTCTCCCAGATACTGCATTAGGTGTTTTACCATTATCGAGTTTCCTTGAGCTAGTTCTGAGAGGGAGAAATGATTACTCTCATTTTAGAGATGAGCAAAGTGAGGTCCACTACCCCAGAGGACTTAGAGCCCACCATTGCACGGTTAAGGAGGGGCAGGAGCAGGATGCCACATTGGGTGTGTCTATATCCAAAGCAGGCCAAGAAATCATTAATCACGGGCTCTGCTGCTCAGGAAGAATAAAATACAGAAAAATCTCATCTCTGTTGGTAGTTTTGGCTTCCTTATCCCATCACTTTCAACCACCCATGTTTACATAAGGCCACACTGCTGGGCTGGAATGCCTAGCTGTGGCCCCTCTCAAGACAACATGATAAACAGAGCATTTGCTCCAAGTTGAACAACAAGGCACACTCCCTCAGCGCTAACCCACATACGTGTGCCTTTGGATAACTGAGGCTGTGGGCACACAGCCCCTTATAGATTAAGTAAGCAGGTGTATTTTCTGGGCAGATAGTCTTGGAAATTGAGTAGTACTTAGGGAGCTACCGATTCTGGAGACAGGCAACCACTGAAGCCAAAGATTCTCCACCCGTGGGGAGGTGTCCATTGCTGTTGAGCTAGGCAGTCGGGAACATGGAAGGTTTCTGAGCTGAGGGTGACATTTGGTCCTTCAGTTGCATGGTCTATACCCCCAAGGAGAGCTGACTGGCAGAAAGCTGGAGGTGGGTAAACAGAAGAGGCCCACCACTTCTTGCAGTGTGTGCATGGCAGGGGGCGTCTGCAGGTACAGAGTGGGGTGCTGGGGCAGGCCCGCACTAGGCTTCATCCCCACTCGGGACAGGCAGCGGCTCCATTGACCCGGATGAGCTGCGCACTGTGCTGCAGTCGTGTCTGCGCGAGAGCGCCATCTCGCTGCCTGACGAGAAGCTGGACCAGCTGACGCTGGCGCTCTTCGAATCGGCCGACGCGGACGGCAACGGGGCCATCACCTTCGAGGAGCTCCGGGACGAGCTGCAGCGCTTCCCCGGAGTCATGGAGAACCTGACCATCAGGTACGGCCGGGTCTCGGGCATTGGCACTGTCCACGGCGGCGTTAGACTCCTGGTCGGAAGTGTGGCAGGAACTCACCGCGGATCCACCCCGCCCTACCCCGCCCTGCCCCGCCCCTCCCCAGTTTAGCCCACTCTTGAGTGTACTGCAGGGCAGCTGTCTTCATTGCCTCCACTTCCTGCAGTGTCTCTGCAGAATCAACTCAAGGTCTGAGGCACCTACTGTGTGCTGAGCACTTTTGCATATACCAGTGCATTTTATAGCAATACTCGTTTTACAAAAGGAAATTACTTCGCCTGAAGTAAGTTGCCTAGGATCACACAAATAATTAACAAAGGTAGTTATTTATGCAATAAATGTTTGAGCAGCTTCTGTGCAGCAGGCACTGTTCTGATTAATGCAGTGAATGAGGTCTCCACCCTGCTGGGGCTCCATTTCAGACGGAGAGACATGTCATTTACACCAATAAACACACAAACTAGAGAAGCACAAAATTAATAAGTGCTGTGGAGAAAATAAGAGTGTAACAGCAAGACCCAAGTCTGTCCGACTCCAGGCTCTGAATAGAGCCGGTTTTGTAGTTCATTCTTCCTGTGTATTAACTTTTTTTTTTTTTTTTTTTCTGAGATGGAGTCTCACTCTGTCGCCCAGGCTGGGGTGCAGTGGTATGATCTCGGCTCACCGCAACCTCCGCCTCCCGGGTTCAAGCGATTCTCCTGACTCAACCTCCCGAGTAGCTGGTATTATAGGTGCCAGCCACCACGCCCGGCTAGTTTTTGTATTTTTAGTAGAGACGGGGTTTCGCCATGTTGGCCAGGCTGGTCTCGAACTCCTGACCTCAGGTGATCCGCCCGCCTTGGGTTCACAAAGTGTTGGGATTACAGACGTGAGCCACTGCACTGGGCACCTGCCTATTAACTTTCTTGGGGCTTACTTACCAAAACATATTTCAGATTCTTCCATCCTTTTCGACTGCTTCTTTTAAAATTGGAAAGTAAAGAGAAGTAATAAAAATAGCGGTGGTTGTGGCATTAGGCAGACCGGAGTCCCCTTTCAGCTCCGCGGAGCTGTGCGACTGTGACCAAGCCACTTGACCTCTCTGTTTCCTAGTGTGAAGAAAGCCGGCCTGCTTGCCAGACTTGGTCGGCCATAGCTGGAAGGGGGTCTTTAAGTTAAGACACGGGTGGTCCCCGCCCCACCGCTCGCCTCTGAGCGGAACCCGCCTCTCTCGCAGCGCTGCCCACTGGCTGACGGCCCCCGCCCCCCGCCCACGCCCGCGCCGGCCGCGCCAGCTGACCCGCGCCTACTGGCACAACCACCGCAGCCAGCTGTTCTGCCTGGCCACCTATGCAGGCCTCCACGTGCTGCTCTTCGCGCTGGCGGCCAGCGCTCACCGGGACCTCGGCGCCAGCGTCATGGTGGCCAAGGGCTGCGGCCAGTGCCTCAACTTCGACTGCAGCTTCATCGCGGTAGGCTCTGCCAGCACACGGTGCTCTGAAAATGTTAATTAGGAGCCGAGGTGGGCTCCTCCTAGACAGAGCGACCCACAGAGGACACCTGGAATGCCAGGGCAGGGTGGCACCTTAGAAATCAGCTGGGCCAACGCTCAGAGTTGGAGGATGCCGCCCAGAGAGGGACAGTAGCTTGTCCACAGTCACACAGCCAGTAAATAATAACATAACTGGCATTTTTGTGCACTATGCACCAGGCACGGTGCTGAGCACGCTCCATTTGATCTTCACAACTCCTCTATAGTGGACCCCTGTGCAGGTGCACCTTCAAGAGGAAACCCTAGAAGAGGCTTTGAATACCAGACCATGGAGTTGGAATGTGGTTCTCTGGCTCATGGATGAGGCCTCTAAGAGGTGTTTTTTTTTTTCTTTTTTTTTTTTTTGAGACGGAATTTTGCTCTTGTTGCCCAGCTGGAATGGCACGATCTCAGCTCACTGCAACTTTTGCCTCCCAGGTTCAAGCGATCCTCCTGCCTCAGCCTCCCCGTAGCTGGGATTACAGGCAACCGCCACCATGCCCAGCTAATTTTTATATTTTTAGTAGAGATGGGGTTTCACCATTTTGGCCAGGCTGGTCTCGAACTCCTGACCTCAGGTGATCCACCCTCCTCGGCCTCCCAAAGTGCTGGGATTATGGGCATGAGCCACCGCGCCTGACCTCTAAGAGTTTTTGATCACACAACTCCTACCATTAAAACAAAAGCCCTCTTATGCTTATATGCATGCTCTATTATCATTAGTTAATAGACTTATGGCAAAAAGTAACTACAGGGGAAGATTCATCATTGATGAGCAGGGATGCCCATCTCTAGCTCAGATACGCTTCTGGATATGAGCTTCTCATTAGAGTGGGTTTTATAGGTTTTATTTTAAATTTATTTTTATTATTTTTAATTATTAATCTTAATTTTTGTGGGCACATAGTAGGTGTATATATTTATGGGGTACATGGGATGTTTTGATACATGGGATGTTTCGATACATGCAATGTGTAATAATCACATCTTGCAAAAAGGGGTACCCATCCCTAAAATGGGTTTTGTCTTAACGGCTCAACGAGCTGACAAAGACTTCATTCCAGGAGTGGGAGACGTGTGATTCATTTTCTTGGTCACTTGCTCATGCATTACTAACACAACTGTTAATCTGTGGTTTCTCTGCTGGGAAACTTTTAAAGCTACTTGTCCTTCCTGTGAGGGGTAGTTAGCTTAGTTTTGGTAAAGTCAAATACTGTAACCTACAAGTCCACATCCTTGGCAAACATAAATATACTGAAAGCAAATGAGCAATGAGAGAACCCTGGTCAACCACTCTGGATTTGGAAAAGTCTGGTCCTCCTGCAAGGCACCTCGAGAACTAACACAACACGTGCCCATCTGACATATGGACTAAATGAGGGCACCAAGTCAACAGAGATATTTTATTTATTTATTTATTTATTTATTTGAGACAAGGTCTCTGTCACCCAGGCTGGAGTGCAGTGGACTGATCATAGGTTGCTGTAACCTCAAACGCCTGGGCTCAAGCAATCCTGGGCTCAAGCAGTCCTCCTGCCTCAGCCCCCTAAGTAGCTAGGATTACAGGTGTGTGCCACCATGCCCAGCTAATTAAACAATTTTTTTTTTCTATAGAGACAGGGGTCTCGCTGTGTTGCCCAGGCTGGTCTCAAACTCCTAGGCTCCAGTGATCCTACCGTCTCAGCCTTCCAAAGTGCTGAGATTAGTGGAGTGAGCCACTGCGCCTGGCCCATATATTAAATATTAGTAAAAGCATAGATGTTTCTCATGTGTTTAGATAAAAATTAATACAAATAGACATTCTGTAACTTTCTCTTCCCGCCACAATTCTGGAGATCCTCCTCTAGAGACCCAGGTGTGAATCCAGGGAAGCAACAAGGCATGGGGGCAGGGGACTTTGGTGAGTGTCCTGTTCAGAAAGCACAGCTAGCTCAGGAGGATGCAGGGAGGTGGCTGGGAAAAGAGGACAAGGCAGACAGAGAGTGAGGCAGGGCTCTCTCCCACTCTGCCTGGCCAGGTGCTGATGCTCAGACGCTGCCTCACCTGGCTGCGGGCCACGTGGCTGGCTCAAGTCCTACCACTGGACCAGAACATCCAGTTCCACCAGCTTATGGGCTACGTGGTAGTGGGGCTGTCCCTCGTGCACACTGTGGCCCACACTGTGAACTTTGGTGAGTGATCTGGGGCAGGGTTGGGTCGGGGAGAAGCTTGAGCAGCCTCAAGCCCAGAATGCAGGGCCCAGCCCCTGTGTGTACTGCCTGCCCAAAGGGCAGAGAAGGGGTGCCCTGGATAAGCCAACGCTCTGGACAAAAGTTTCTGCCCGTGCTAGTATCTGATGGTGCAGGGTGGGGATCCCAATGGGAAGGTGGAGTGGGAAGAGCTGGTCTTGCAGTCACTCAACCTTTCTGAGCTTGTTTCCAGTACTCCAGGCTCAGGCAGAGGCCAGCCCTTTCCAGTTCTGGGAGCTGCTGCTCACCACGAGGCCTGGCATTGGCTGGGTACACGGTTCGGCCTCCCCGACAGGTGTCGCTCTGCTGCTGCTGCTCCTCCTC
This sequence comes from Pan troglodytes, assembly GCF_028858775.2. Lineage (NCBI taxonomy): Eukaryota > Metazoa > Chordata > Mammalia > Primates > Hominidae > Pan > Pan troglodytes. Next base: position 61,035,786 of record NC_072414.2, read on the forward strand.
ATGTTCATCTGCTCCAGTTCCTGCATCCGCAGGAGTGGCCACTTCGAGGTGCCCCATTTGCTGCCCTTTTGCTTCCCCCAAGGCCAGGGTCCTACTTTCATTTCTTTCTGTGTCCCCTCTGATTTACTCCAGAGCCCAGGAAGGTCCCAAGCTGGTCTGCATATTATTTGCATGTGATTTGGGACCTGCTGCTGTGTTCTGCCACTGGACTGTAGTTTATGTCTGCCAAGTGTAGATGTTTTGCTGCGGAAGAGTCTGCCTTTTTGCTGGCTTATCCCTTTAGCCTATTTGGATTAAGTTGGGCTTAAAACAGTACAGGGAGGGGAAGGAACATAGGCTCAGCAGGTTTTGAATCCCCACTCCACTGCTTACTGGTCGCTCAACCTTTCCAAGCCTCAGTTCTCTCATCTGTAAAATGGAGGTGTAATTCTCTATGTTATTTTAGGAATTATAGGCGATAATACATGTAAAACCACTAACTACATCCTAGCACATAGGTGCTCTGAAAATGTTAGTTCCATCTTTGCTTCTGTCTCTCCAGCCTCCTCAAGATGCAGAAAGTCACAGAGGACTTGGTTTGGAGAGCTTGACTATCTTGTGGCCTGACCACATCAGAAATAGACATATACTGAGCACGTGCCTACTCTGGGCCAGCAACAAGCCTTTGAAGTAGGAATCAGAATCCTCATTTGACCCATGAGGAATTTCACACTCAGAAAAGTAATGAAATTGCCCAAGATCACAAAGCTTCAGAAGGTGCTAAAATTGTCTTCTGCTATTTCTTCTCCACTCCCAGGAAGCCATTGCTGTCTTTCCTTTCTTCCTTCTGAGAATGGGTCGGGGGTAGCGATACTGATGCTCATGATCCCTGTGGGGGCAGTCCACTCTGCCCAGAACCTCCCCAGGCAGATATTTCAGATGTTTGCCTCTGGTATCAGGAATCTTCCCTTACAGCCTCCTTTGGCCAAGCACCCAGAAAAAGAAGCTTCCCAGCCCCAACATCTTACCCAACTCCATCCCCGGGAGAGAGTCAAGGCTCTGGGCACTGTCCTGGCTTTGAGGATAACCCTGAGTCCTGGCTCTGTTCCACCCCCCAGGCCTTGAGCTCTGGAAGTTGACTGCCCCCCTACCCCCATAGGTATTCTACTGGACTCACCTGTCCTACCTCCTCGTGTGGCTTCTGCTCATCTTTCATGGGCCCAACTTCTGGAAGTGGCTGCTGGTGCCTGGAATCTTGTTTTTCCTGGAGAAGGCCATCGGACTGGCAGTGTCCCGCATGGCAGCCGTGTGCATCATGGAAGTCAACCTCCTCCCCTCCAAGGTACAAAGGTGGGGGATGGGGAGGTGTTTTTCCAACTCACCCCAAGGGACAGTTTGTGGGGTGGAGCAGCTGGGTACCCTGTCAGACCCCCAAGGAAATAGAGAATAGTGTAGCTGCAGCCCCATTGCTATGGAGGAGAGAAGCAAAATGCAAGACCCAGTCCAGCCCTCCAGGAGGGAAGCTTTAGGAAGATGAATGGCAGGGCAGGCAATAAACCTCTAAAATCCAATTTTGGGGAGAACAGTCTCCTTCAGCTCAGTAAGCATTTATTAGTGCCTACAGGGTGCCAGGCCCTGAACTAGGTTACAGAGAAATAGAGAAGGTTCTGCACTGTCCTGCTTTCTAGGGGAGCCAGCCCTTTCATTACAGTGCAGGGCTGTGTTGCTGGAGGTATTAAACCCTTTGTCTTTGGGAGGTCAGAAAAAGCTTCAGAATAAGGGAGAAGATGCCATATCAGGGTTTTGAGGGATGAATAAGAGTTTGTTGGATAGAGAAGACAAGGAAGGGTATTGCTGGCAGGAGGAACAGCACAGTAAAGACACAGAATTGTGAAAGGGTATACTGTGCTTGGGGGACCACAGGTAATTTGGCATAGCTGGAGCCAAGTTGCCAGGAAGAAGCCAGAGAGGTGAGGAAGGCCTGATTATGAAGGGCCTCCTGAGCTGGGAGACCAACCCCGCAGGCCATGGGGAACCCCTGAGCACGCTGGGAGGAGATGGTGGTATTAAGCTGTGACCATTAATATTCTAGTTAGATTTCTTTAGTTGCTCTGTGGAAGGTAGCTTGGAGGGGGCTTGTGGGGAGGTTCTTGCAAATACAAAGATGAGAGTTCATGAGGGCCTTGACACTGAGGCAGTGGCCATGGGATGGAGGCAGGTGCACATCACAGAAAGACTCAAGAAGCAACTGGTTATGTTTTGCGGCAACAGAGAAGATGGAGTCTAGGACGTCTCCCAGGTGTCTGAGAAAAGGAAGGCAGTTCTAGGCGGGCTCAGCTCTGGACACACTGCGTTAGAGGACCTGGGAGGCTGAAGAATGAGGCTGTGCTCTGTGTCTAGGCTCTGGCATCCAACAGCCTCAGCTGCATTCAGATCCCACGGTTTCTTACCCAGTGGCCTTGGGAAGTTATTTAACCTCTGAGCCTCCTCTTCTTGTCCCTAAAGTAGAGAGAAAATAATATCCACGTCATACAATTGCTGTGAGGCCTAGAGATAACACAGTGCTCCAAAGCAATTGTCTGGAAGGATGTTGTTATCCAAGGAGAGATGCCCATTGATGGTTAGAATGCTAGCCACACTCTGGCTGAAGTTCCAAGAAAGGGCTGGAGTAGCCAGGGAGGCATCACAGGGATACGTCACAGAGGGTCCACTAAAAAGCAGTGCTTACACCCTGAGAAGCAGGGTAAAACCAGGGGCCCCAATTCAGACACAGCCTGGCTGCCCCCTCTAGGATTGTTGCCCACTTCCAGATTGGCAGGTTGGCTGCTGAGGTGGGCCGCCACTCAGAAGCACAGAAGAGTGTTGTGTCTCGGGGCATGCCTGTTTTATGGAGGAGGAGGGCAGCCCAGCTTCTGCCCTCATGTCCTGTAGCCCCTGGTGGCTTTGGGCCTGCAGGAATGATGCAGATCTCCTTCCTCTTTCCCAGGTCACTCATCTCCTCATCAAGCGGCCCCCTTTTTTTCACTATAGACCTGGTGACTACTTGTATCTGAACATCCCCACCATTGCTCGCTATGAGTGGCACCCCTTCACCATCAGCAGTGCTCCTGAGCAGAAAGGTAATGGCCACCTCCTCCAGTCACTCTGCACATATTCACTGAGTTCCTGCCGTGGGCCAAGTACAGGCTGGAAACTCGGAACACAGCACTGAACAAGGCCAGAAACACAAAGTCAGCCTCAAAAAGCTCTCTTTGAAGTGGGAGCAGGCATGCAGACACCGATTGGCATGGCAAGGGCTGTACCAGCTGCACTGAAGTCTTACAGGGAGGGCCTGGCTTGGTGGAGAGAAGCCTTTGCAGACACAGGGGCATTCAGCTGGACTTTGAATGGTTAGTAGGAGTTTAACAGATAGGGAAGGAGATGGGGAGGAGGCAGAGGGAAAAGCAGAAGTAAAAACATGAGGACCTGGAAACTCAGAAGAGTCTCCTGTAACTAGAGCTATGGGGGGTGGCGGGGGGTAGGCAGGTGGAGTAGCAAGGAAAGAAGGGAGGGACATACAGAGAGAGAAAAAGAGCATGAAAGGCAGGTGATGTGGCTGGCAAAGCCAGTTAGAGCTAGGATGGGACTAAGGAGGACTTCAGAAGCAAAGTTGGAATCCAGATGGATGGAGCAGCCAACTGGGAGCCAGGAATGGTTCTTAAGCAGAGGAGTAGCCAGCTCAGGAGAGGATATAGGCATTTTTAAGAGGGCTGCGATGGGAGACCAGGCTTCCCTACTCCCGCCTGGACTTGGGCCTTATAGAGCCCCAAGGCAGCAGAATCCCTCACACCCTTCTCCAGCCCTGAACTATTCCCACTGCTTTTTGGGTTCCCAGCACACACAGAACAGTTCAGCTGATGCTTTGCTTAGCTGTCCTCTGACTCTCACCCGTGCACGTGCCTTCCTTCTGGTCCCAGGCTGTTTTTAGAGCTGCTGCCTGGACCTCTGCCCTTCTGGCCAGGCCAATGATTGGCCTTCCCACCACGAGAGGTGCCTCCAAGTATGACAAGTGTGGCTTGCACTGACATTTCCAACAGGGAAGGCCTTCAGTGACCTATTACAGTAAGACCCTTGCTTGGCTTCATGAGGGGTATCCAGCCCTGGGTGCTGGGGGTTCTCTGACTCATCCTGGTTACAAGCTTTAGTGTCACTCAGGATGCCTCCCAGACCCAGCCCAGCAGGACCCCTGGCCCAGATCCCTCAGCTCACGATGTAGACCCAAGGCCAGGGTTTCCCCATGTGGGGCTGCATACCCCCTACCTTGGAATCACCTGAATTGTGCCCTCGATGTACCACGGAACAAAGTTAGAGGTTGGAGAGGGTGAAGCTATTTTCTCCCTAATTTTTTCCTTTTCTTTTCTACTTTGTAAAGAACGTCTATGCTGTCAGAGAACTCAGACAATATCAAAATATGTACAGAAGAAAATGAGAATCCTTCAAATAATTTTATCCAAGGAAAACCATTGCCAATTATTTGGTGAATAGGCTTCCAGCTCTCTCTATCTATCTATCTACATGGCTAATCAGATGGAGAGATTTTGTATACATGGGCTCACACTACAGGCAGTGTTTCATAGCAGCACACTTTTTCTTAGTGAACAGTATGTCATGGAGATCTTTGCATATCAGTGAATATACAGCTTTTCCTTTTTGTGGCTGCATGGTATTCCAGTGTGTGGATACTAATATGGTTATTGACTATTATTAATATTATATGGGCGTGTCATGTATTTCACCAATTCTTTTTCTCCCCTAACTTTCCAAACTTGTTATATTTCACCAGTTCTTTTTTTTTTTAGAGTCTCATTCTGTCACCCAATCTGGAGTGCAGTGGTGTGATCTTGGCTCACTGCAGCCTCCGCCTCCCGGGTTCTTCTGCTTTAGCCTCCTGAGTAGCTGGGATTACAGGCACACGCCACCATGCATGGCTAATTTTTTCGTATTTTTGTATTTTTAGTAGAGTCTGGATTTCACCACGTTGGCCAGGCTGGTCTTGAACTCCTGACCTCAGGTGATCCACCTGCCTTTCCCAAAGTGCTGGGATTACAGGCATAAGCCACTGTGCCCCACCTTCACCAGTTCTTGAAGGGATTTCTTCTGGGTCTCAGTTTGGAATCTGCCTGTCCTTGGACCCTGGGAGAGTCTCCTGCCCTGAGCTGAGAGGGTTCATCTGGGGGCTGATAATATACCAACTTTGTTTACAGAGCTTGTTTACTGGAGTCAGGAGTGGGACTCAGTTTAGCAGCTGTGGCTGAATGAATTCAACCACCATTCTTGGAGACCTCCTAGGTCTGAGTCGTTGCTTGAGGCACTTCAAGCGACTTGGGATGCTGATGCCTTAATGAAGGAGGAAACCTCAGAGAGGTGGATGGAGCTAGGATCCTAGAACTTGAGCTCCAGTCCTGACTTTTCAATCCACTCCTCATAAACTATGAAGCACCTCTCTAAGCCTCTGTAAAATGCAGAGTAACACCAGGTCATGAATTCCTTCATCAACTTGAATGGGACATCTTTATTTTTACTAACCTCTAACTGAAATTTATCATTTTCTTCAATGATAAATGTGAGCAACAAACCCCAGGAGCATTAATGATACCTCTGACTTTTTCACGGTAAAAACCATGGATGCCTTTCTGTATGTTACAGTTGTGGCCAATGCTTCAAGAGTATTTATGCTCACTACTACTTCTGATTCCCAGGGCTCGTTGGGTCCTGCTACAGCTCATTAATTCATGTATTAACAAAGAAGCACATGGATTCCTAAGTCACAAATTTTTTTTTAACATTTTGATAACTAATTATAACTGGATTCATATGTAATTTCTCTGTATATTACTTTATGTCAAGCTTGTCCAACCTGTGGTCCTTGGGCCGCATGGGGCCCAGGACGGCTTTGAATGTGGCCCAACGCAAATTCATAAACTTTCTTAAAACATGATGAGATTTTTTTGTTTGTGTGATTTTTTTTTTCTTTTTAGTTCATCAGCTATTGTTAGTGTTAGTGTATTTTATGTGTGGCCCAAGACAATTCTTGTTCTCCCAATGTGACCCAGGGAAGCCAAAAGATTGGCCATCCCTGCTTCGTGTATTTAGACCCTTATTCTGAGAAGGAGACTATCCACTGCCTTCACAGGACTGCTAAAAGAATCCCTGGTTTAAAAAAAAAAAAAAAAGGAAAAGGGCAAGAGTTCAAAGCAGGAGATCTCTTGCATCCTCCTCACTCTGATGTTGTGGATTCTATTTGGTACCACTCAGCAGAAGAGTCACGTCACCTCACACCACATTTCCATCAGTCATTCATTCAACAGAGGACCTTAGTAAGCACCTGCTACATCCCAGGCATGGGTATCATGAAAGCAGTTGGTACCACCATGGACTGAGCGCCTACTGTGTGCACAACCATTGAATAGCAGGAGGGCCTGTTTTGGTGAGTCTTTGGCCTGATGAAGGTGGCAGAGTCCCTGCCTTTAGAAAATTCCTAGTGAGCTGCTCTGATCCTTTCTTTGGTACAGGAGTCTGTACCCTTATTAAGCTCAGGTTGACTTCATCAAGAAAGATCTCAAGGTCTGCCCCACAGAGATCAGCTCTCCAAGTCCTGTGGCTATGGCTGCTAGTCTGGTCCTGAGGAAGGACATTCAAACCAGGACTTGGAGGGCTGAGGCCCAGCAGCAATCCCTCCAGTGGGGTGAGGCTTGCTCCCTGGTGCCGGTCACTATGGACCTCCTTTCCCCTCCCACTCTTCTCTTTCTCAGACACTATCTGGCTGCACATTCGGTCCCAAGGCCAGTGGACAAACAGGCTGTATGAGTCCTTCAAGGCATCAGACCCACTGGGCCGTGGTTCTAAGAGGCTGTCGAGGAGTGTGACAATGAGAAAGAGTCAAAGGTCGTCCAAGGTAGGTGGCTACTGGAGGGAAGGGGTCCACTCTGCTGGCAAGTCCACAGAGACCAAGTTGCCTCCTTCTTCTCAGTGAGCATCAATTATTGAGCAACTGCTGTGTACACAGATGGCAGCACAAGGGGGTTAGGCAACTGCTAACTCTGTGGTCCAAGAACCTTCTCTAAGTCTGACCACTCCAGATCCTTCCCAGTCTGATGTCCCCCATTAGAAGGGGGAGAGAGCAACAGAAAGAGAGTGGAAATTGAAATCAGAAAAACCCATCTCCAGGTCTCTGCTCTAATACTTTCTAACTGTGTGGGCTTGGGCATGTCTTTTGGTTTGTTCATCTATAAAATAGAAGTCGTTTCCTCTGTTACTTACCTTTCTCCTGTGACTATTTTAAAAACCAACTGAATGAATGCACATAAAGTATTGCTTGAAATAGGCAGCCTGGTCCAGGTGGGCCCCTCATCATCATCATCACCATCAGCAATGTTATTCTCTTTTGAGCCTTGATGAAACCTATAAAGCTGATGAGTTGCTGGTGCCATCAAGGCTTTGGAGGAACAGAGAGAGACAGAGCAACTGCTAAAGAAATAAGAATAGACGCTGAGGCCGAGGGTGGCTGAACTCAAACTAAGTAGACTGTGCCTCCTGACTGGGAGACAGGTTAACATATGAAAACCCTGCCATAGGAGACGTTCCCAGGCCTGGCCCAACCCTACCTTGCCATTGGGGAATTTAAAGTCCAGAGTTGAAATCCAGGTGAGATCCTGCTTGGCCAGACCAGAGGACCTTTCCAGGACCACACCAGGAGCAAAGGTCTGGGATATGCAGGGATAGGTAGGAGAAGCAGAACGTTCTCGGCTGTTAATCAGGGAAACTTCCTGAAGGAGGAAGCTGACTTTCAAAATCAGATGAGTCATGGCACACTGTGGATCAATGGGCTAGATACACTAAAAGCTGTTTTCTTGGGACCTCAGTCACCTCTGCCACTATAAATTGGCACAATCTTTCTGGCAGGCAGCCTGGCCATATGTGTCAGCATTTTAAATATGTATACCTACACACCCAGCAACTCCATTTTAGAGATGTATTCTTAAAAGCTAATTGGGGGCCAGGCGCGGTGGCTCACGCCTGTAATCCCAGCACTTTGGGAGGCCGAGGCTGGCGGATCATGAGGTCAGGAGATTGAGACCATCCTGGCCAACATGGTGAAACCACGTCTCTGCTAAAAACACAAAAATTAGCCGGGCATGGTGGTGCGTGCCTGTAGTCCCAGCTACTCGGGAGGCTGGGGCAGGAGAATCTCTTGAACCCAGGAGGCAGAGGTTGCAGTGAGTCGAGATTACACCACTGTACTCCAGCCTGGGCAACAGAATGAGGCTCCAGCTAAAAAAAAAAAAAAGCTAATTGGACAGGTGCACACAAAATATAGTAATTTCCTTGTTCATTTAGCAAATATTTATGAAGCACAGCATCTGCTGTTTTCCAGGTTCTGTTCTAGATGCTGGAGATCTATCAGTAAGCAACATAGGCATAGTCACTGCTTACCTTCTGGTGGGGAGACAGACAATGAACAAATAAATATATGCGTAACATGTCAGGTGATAATAAATGCTATAAAGATAAAGAAGTCAGTGTCAAGAGGTAGGGATGGGAAAAGTGCTATTTCAGAGAGGGTGATTGTTCTCAATAATGAGAAAATGAGACTAATCAAAATGCCAAACAATAGGAAAATACCTAAATAAATTGCTGATCACCTTTACAATAGAATATTAAGTCTCCTAAAAAAATGATTTGGTCAATTTAAATGTATTTACCTGGAAAACCAGTCAAGATGTAGTAAGTGGAAAAAGCAGGTTACTAAAAAGTATGCTCCATTTATGTAAAAGTGTTGTGTATGTCTGTGTTAGAAAAAAATCTGTAAGGGCATAGAGAAAATGTTGAGTAGTTATGTGCTCTGATACTTTTTTCACTATTGTTTAATAGTTTCTATATCTGCATTTTTAAAGCTAACATTATCGATTTGTGATTTAAATAATAAAGAAATTTCTGTTTTGAAACAAAGCAGAGTGTACAGCCCCCACTCATCCAGTCCTGCATCTCAGCACAGGGAGTTGTGGCATCCAAGGACGTCACTGGAGCTGACGTCCTATAGGCCCAAGGGAGATCCCTGGCCGCAGGACGAAGACCTGGTGTACACGAAGACAAAGGAGGAGACTCACACACAGTGGGAAGCTTCTTCTGAAGACAGTGGCCTAGTAAGGCTGAGGAAGGTGGGACTAGAGACAGGAGGGCCAGCTGGCTTATCTTCCCAGGGATCGTGGGTCCTTGGAACATGCCTTAAGGGCAAGCCATGTTCAGGAAGGATGACACATCACCTGGATGTCTCTGAAGCCAATCATCTGCCTGCTACCTTCCTAACTTTTGCGTAAGAACTGCCCCAGTAATACTTTCTACTTAGTATTTCTCTTACATCCCAACATTACTTTAAACTTAATTGTATTTCAAAACAAGTCATAAGATTATTATCTCTAATGGAAAACTAGTATCGCATGCTGCACAGGATAGCTCTGAAAGTAAAAACAATGAGAATCAATGTTATTAAATTCTTGCTAGATGGCCTGTCTGCTAAGGCTCCATGCCAGAGGTGGTGCTCCACACTCTTACTCCTTCCTTCCCTCCCTTCCTCCCTTCCTCCCTCCCTCCCTCTCCCTTCTTTCTTTCTTTCTTTCTTTCTTTCTTTCTTTCTTTCTTTCTTTCTTTCTTCCCTTTCTTTCTTTTCTTTCTTTCTTTTTTTTCTCTCTCTCTCCTTCCTTCCTTCTCTCTCTCCCCCTCCCTCCCTCCCTCTCTCTCTCTTTCTTTCTTTCACTCTTTCTTTCTTTTCTTTCTTTCCTTTCTCACTTTGTAAAAAGGAAGGAAAAAAGAGAAGAGATTAGTAAGTGTTAGAGAGGTTAAAAGATGCATTAGCCAGAATGGAAGGCTTTCTCGTTGCCATCAGAAGGACTAAAGAAAATTAAAAGGAGAAGAGCTGTCTCACAGCATAACTCTCAAACCACCGCCAGGAGTTCATGCCCCACACCAGGGGGAGCAGCCTTCAGTCATCTCCCGACAAAGAAGCAACACAGCGTGATGTCACAATCCTGGACAGGCAGCAGGAGATCCAGGCTCTACCCGAGCTCTGTGGGAATGTGGGCACGTCCTTCCCATGCTTTCAGCCTGGATGATTGCGAAGGTCACTCCTAACTCTGCCTCCTGCACCAGAGCAGGAAATAGCACAGGCTCCTTCAGGCCTGTTCTGGGGTCTGCTTCCTTCACCTTCCAGAAGGAAAGGCATTGACTCGGACAGGGCTGTCTGACTGTCTACCACGCTCTAAGTCCTGAGGAAGACAGAGGAGGCCTGCTCTCTTCCCTGAGGAGCACACTGTCTGAACCCCAGAGCAAAGCCCTAGGGCCTGGGGAGCTGTGAGCCAGGGGAGGCCCTGGCTTCTCTGCTTGGAGAAGGTGGGAAGAGCTTTGAAGAGGAATAGCAACTTCAAATGAGCTGGACAATGAAGGATACAGTGTACACTGACAGAATTTGACAGCTGGGGAAGAGGAAAGGGTGTTTCAGGCAGAGGGAAAAGAATATTTCAGGCTAGTAGGGGAATGCTCTCCAGTCACACCCTGAAACTGACTTGTGCTGGACCATAGGAGCCACTGTTAAATTTTCAGGAATTTCATGAGCTGGTTATTAAACATAGTTGTTATGGTGGGAGCCACGGTGGGCAGGATTTACACCACAGAAATGGGCAGAAGCTAACAATCAAGACTGTTATCCCTTCGCCAGAAGTTAGTTTACCAGCACATCCCTGATGTTCTCTTTCAAAAGAGCTTCGTGTTCCCTGAATGGTTTGGGCAGAAAAAGCAATTCCCTTTTTATAAAGTTGCTCAGACTGGCAAGGGCAAGAAACTTCTAAGAAATCCCTAACACTGTCCATTCCAAGACCCATAACTCTCTGCTCTACTCCCTGCAGGGCTCTGAGATACTTTTGGAGAAACACAAATTCTGTAACATCAAGGTGAGAGGCTGCAGGGGTGGACGTGAGCAATAATGCCTGCCCCAACCAAAGAAAATGAAGTCTTTGCCTTTAAGGAGGGGCTGTTGTGGTTGTGGGTACTCAAGCTCCTCAAATCCCCATGGGCTGACATCCAGGTATCCGGGTCATGTAACCACATCCCTTCCCCTGCTCTTTATATCCAAGGGTGCTCAGCCTCACCCTCAGCCTGTCTCTTCACCAGGAGCAGGGATGGGTGTACAGTGTATAGGCCTACGTGCTCTCCGTCCCTGTCTCCTGGGCACCCACGGCACACACCCCAGGGATGCGAATTGGGTCCTTGTTTTCACTAGCTCTGCATTCTAACACCTAGAGCTCTCCCCAGACTGGTGCTGAGAAAGAGCACTGGAGTGGGAGCTCTCACTTAGACCTGGCTTCCAGCCCAGGAGATGTCTTTCTATATATAAAGGGGGTTCTGAAGCCCTGGGGACATCCCCTGGTAGCAGGGGAGACCAGCGTCACCCCCCATCTCTCTTCTCTGATGCCCTCTTGTGCACAGTGCTACATCGATGGGCCTTATGGGACCCCCACCCGCAGGATCTTTGCCTCTGAGCATGCCGTGCTCATCGGGGCAGGCATCGGCATCACCCCCTTTGCTTCCATTCTGCAGAGTATCATGTACAGGTGGGTGAACAGTGTGCTCCTGCCTGCATCCTGGGTCAGAGCCCCAAGGTGCCCTCCCTGCTCCTCCTCCCTTTATTCCTTCTCCTTCCTCTCCTTTCACCTGTCTCTCTCTGCTCTTCTCTCTCTTTCCTCTCCTGCTCTGCCCCCCTCTCCTTTTTGTGTCTCATCCCTCCCCTTCCTCATAGAGTGGGCTCTGCCACCCCATCCTTGCTCCCTGTCCCCTGAACTGTTCTCTGGGGTCCTGAAAAATCTCACCCCAAATTTACAACCCCTTCCTCCTGCCTCCCCTCAGGCACCAGAAAAGAAAGCATACTTGCCCCAGCTGCCAGCACTCCTGGATCGAAGGTGTCCAAGACAACATGAAGCTCCATAAGGTGAGTACCACCTCCTGCAGGCAGGCCTCCAGACCTTCTCCCCTGGACAACTCCTAAAATAGGAGCCCATCCTCCTGTGCAAAGGTGGGAGCGGATAGGTGATCCCTAATGGGATCTTTCTTTCCCCACAATACCGTGAATTCTCTTAAATGAGTTATCCCGGTGCCTCCTGAATGTCTGAGCTCCGCCCCTGCTTCAACATTCCCATCACTTCTGAGAGATGTTCTTAACATTTCATTAAATGTTGCAAAGCTTGACAGCTAGGCAGTCTGGATTCAGTTACAGCCATGATGCTACCTATCCATGACCCTATGGTGGTTTTAAGAATGAAAACATACTGGCTGGGCATGGTGGCTCATGCCTGTAATCCTAGCACTTTGGGAGGCCAAGGCAGGCAGATCACTTGAGCCCAAGAGCTCAAGACCAGCCTGGGCAACATGGTGAAACCCCATCTCTAACAAAAATACAAAAATTAGTTGGGTGTGGTGGTGAGCACCTGTGGTCCCAGCTACTTGGGAGACTGAGGTGGGAGGATCACTTGAGCCCAGGAGGCAGAGGTTGCAGTGAGCTGAGACCACACCACTGCACTCCAGCCTGAGTGACAGAGACTCTGTCTCAAAAAAGAAATAATAAAAATAATAATAATAATTAAAATAATATAATCAAATAATAATGGAAACATGTTTGCCTTTTGAAAATTCATCATCCTGTATAGGCCACTTAGAAGAGTTTCTTAAAAAGTAATTTATGTTTTTCTGGCTATCCTAAGCTAGTATTTCAACACACTGTTTGTTGTAAACAATAGAAGATATTAGAGAAAATCCCCGCCTTGGGGTCAGAAACCTGGTTCTGGTCCCATGCTGCTCTGTGATCTGGGCATGGCTGCTCACCTCTATGAGCCTTGATTTTTCCCTCCCTTAAATGGGTATCTGAATGTTCCCTGCTTACTTCAGGGTGGTCATATGGGTCCCAGGGATTACAGATGTGAGCCTCCTGCAAATCAGGGAGACCCAGCCTCTGAGCTGAAGGTCCTCTCTCCGTAGGTGGACTTTATCTGGATCAACAGAGACCAGCGGTCTTTCGAGTGGTTTGTGAGCCTGCTGACTAAACTGGAGATGGACCAGGCCAAGGAGGCTCAATATGGTAAGAGAGGGACAGGGCCTGAGGGCAGTAGGAGTAGGGCAGGGGCCTTCAGCTTCTTTAAAAAAATAATTTATTGATATGAAACTCACGTAACCTAAAATGAACCATTTAACCATTAAAGTGAACCCAGAGTCTTTTTTTTTTTTTTTGAGACAAGGTCTCACTCTGTCGCCCAAGCTGAAGTGCAGTAGCATGATTATGGCTCACTGCAGCCTCCACCTCCCAGGTTCAAGCAATCCTCCACCTTGGCCTCCAGAGCAGCTGGAACCACAGGTGCAGGCCACCACTTCCGCTAATTTTTTTTTTTTCTCGTAGAGATGAAATCTCCTTATATTGCCCAGGCTAATTCAGAGTCTTTTTAAGAGGTGTTTATTCCATTTCTGGAGAAGTAGGATGGGGGGAGATTCTATGAAAATGTAACATTTTGTAAAGTTGAAAAATAGAAGGGGGAAAAAAAAGCCCTCATAATCTCATCCAGCTATCCACGCTATCCAGATGACATCAGGCATTTTAAAGGATTCCCTTCCAATTTTTGTTTTCTTATTCATATTTTATAAAAATATATTTCTTTATTTTTGTAATTTATCTTTTTCATGACATATCTTTTAATTCAGAATAGGCACATGTTGAAAATTTAAATTCCTAGGCCTCACCCCAGATCTTCCAAATCAGATAGATTCTCTGAGAGTCAGGCTCAGGGATGTACATTTTAACATGCTCCTCAAACGATTCTTATTCACACTGATTTGTGTTTGGCTTTTGAAGTATAATTTACATACAATAAAATTTACCAATTTAAGTGTACAATAAATACAATGACATTTTGACAAATGCATACAGTAGTGTAACCACCACTGCAATCAAAATATGGAGCATTTCTTTCCATTCCTCCTGAAAATTTCCTCTTCCTGTTTTGCAGTCAACACCCTCCCCTGACTTGTAACCCCTGGCAACCACTGGTCTGCTTTCTATCACTACAATTTTGCCTTTTACAGAATTTTACATAAATGGAATCATATAATACGTAGTCTGTTCCGTCTGACGTCTTTCACTTAGCATAATACCTTCAAGATTTATCCGTGTTGTTGCATATATCAGTAAGTCCATTCATTCCTTTTCATTGCTGAGTAGTATTCCATTTTATGGGTGTACCACCATTTGTCCAATTATCTTTTAAAAAGAAATTTAAAAATCAGAAAAGCAAATTTTTTATTTTTATACATATATTTACCATTTCTGGGGTCTTTTCACTTTTTGTGCCTGGATTGAGATTTCCATCTGGGAAAGTTTTCCTTCTGCTTGAAGAACTGATGGTTCTTTGTAATGCAGGTCTGCTGGTGAGAAACTCTTTTGGCTTTTCACTGCAAACACCTTAGCTCTGTCACCCAGGTGCAATCTCGGCTCACTGCAACCTCCGCCTCCCAGGTTCAAGCAATTCTTCTGCCTCAGTCTCCCAAGTAGCTGGGATTACAAGCGCCCGCCTCCACGCCAGGCTAATTTTGTGTTTTTAGTAGAGAGGGGTTTTACCATGTTGGCCAGGCTGGTCTCAAACTCCTGACCTCAAGTGATCCACCTGCTTCAGCCTCCCAAAGTGCTGGAATTACAGGCGTGAGCCACCAGCCTGGACTTTGTGTTATTTCTTTAAATAGTACTGCACTTCGTTCTGGTGCACAGTTAAATTATGTAAGACTGTGGATCTTCTTAAGGCTCACTTTTAACTTTTATTGGGGTGAGTCTAGAGCAGCCTTTAGTGCGGGATTAATTTAACCCCAGTACTAAGGTGATACACTTCTGAGGACTCCACCTAATGCGCTATATACGGCAAAGCCTCTTCGCTTTTAGTGAGAACACCAACTATTCCCAGCTGTTTAAGCTCGAGGTATCGTTCATCCTAGTTTTTCTGGTCATTTTCTTTCACACATTCAAATTAATGCTCAGCCAGAGACTTAGGAGAAACTATGCAGATTTTCAGAGCAAGTGAGTAGCCTCCTCCCTGCCTCCCCTCCTCCCTGCATCTCTCCTTCTCTCCTTCCCACCTTCCTTCTCTTCCTTTCTGCAGTTCACTTTTCCAGTCTTGTGCTTAACATTCTGGCTGTCCTGGCCTCTGTGAATGCCAGTTTCTGTCTTCTCTCCTCTCCTCAGGAGACTGCATCAGGCAATAAGCGGGGCTGTTGTAGTGCTTACTTCATCTGTTTCTCTTCTCTCAGCAATGATAGTCCCGTGCCACCTGCTGATCAATATCTGGAAACCATTGTTTCATGTGTTTTGTCCATTTTTCTGGTTGTTTCAGGTGGAAGGGTAAATGTGGTTCATTTTACGGCAATGTAAATTTTTCTTTTTTTTTGAGACAGCGTGTGGCTCCGTCACCCAGGCTGGAGTGCAGTGGCGCTCACTGCCACCTCTGCCTCTCGGGCTCAAGCGATCCTCCCATCTCAGCCTGCTAAGTAACTGAGACTACAAGTGTGTGCCACCATGCCCAGCTAATCTCATTTTTTGTAGATGAGATTTCTCCAGGTTACTCAGGCTGGTCTTGAACTCCTGAGCTCAAGTGATCTACCAGCTTTGGCCTCCCAAAGTGCTGGGATTACAGGCATGCACCACTGCACCTGGCCTGCAACATACATTTTTGATGTACACAAGCTGTGAGTAGAGACAAACATGGATACAGATATATATTTATTGGGGGTGAGTGCTCAACCTTTTTTCTGATGAAATGAGAATAAAAAGTTTAGAGAGTGATCTAAGATAAAGATTAGACACCCTTTTTCCTTCCATTCCTGTTTTTTTTTTTAAAAAAAGATTAAATACCTTAACATACATGAAGTCATTAACTGTTTGGTCCCTTCTTTTATACTTTTATCAAAAATGAATGTTTGGCCTGGTGGCTCACGCCTGTAATCTCAGTGCTTTGGGAGGCCAAGGTAGGAATATTGCTTGAGGTCAAGTTTGAGACCAGCCTGGGCAACATAGGCACATGCTGTCTCTACAAAAAATGTTTTTTAAAAAACTAGCTAGGCATGGTGGCATGCACCTGTAGCCCTAGCTAATTGGGAGGCTGAGGTGGGAGGATCACTTGAGGCCAAGAGTTTGAGGCTGCAGCGAGCCATGATAGCCCTACTGCACTCCAGCTTGGGCAACAGAGTAAGATCCTGTCTCAAAAAAAAAAAAAAAAATAGAAGGTTTGAATGTCCTCCCCTCAACCTCTCCAACCTCTCCCTCCTCACTGCCTAAGTGTTTGCTGTATTCTACATTTTTTACTAAGCATTTACTCTCATCATTGTTAAGTATGATAAAATATTTCTCTGGATCATATCATAGTCTTCATGGGACATCTTTGTGGAATACTGAGGGTTTACACTATATTTAAATGTTAATCTGTTAAAGTCATTGTTTTGTTTTCCTTATAATTTATACAAGGAGAAATATCTTTAGACATGTTTCTAACTTTTTAAGAGAATTGGCATAGTGTTTTAGACTTGTTGAGTTCATTAGAACTAGATCGTATTTGACTATTTAATTATCACAAGGTTGTCATGAGTGAATTCAAATTCCTATGATAAACACAGTTTATACATTCAAGGAATCAAACACAGTTTTCTACAAGAAACTATCCAAACAGATCTAGTTTACTATAACAAACATTCAGAGCCTTAAAGTTCAAGTCAACAGTCTTTGGAAGATAACTCTTCAAGCTTAGACTAGTTCAGTAAAGCTCCTTGCCCTTTCTTGTAAATAACAATTACAGCAAATATTTATATAACATTGACTTCATTTTTCTAAATGCTTTTACGTATATTAATTCATTAGAAACTCAATTTTATGATGACAAGCTAAAGGAAAAGTTTAAATTTAATTTAAATTTTCTAGTTACTGGCACATAAATATTTGCTGTTTGCTTCTTCCTAATCTGTGTAAACAAAGGGTAACAGCTAACCCAGTGCTTTGCATTCTCAAAGCCACTCGAGTCAACAACTCTATCACATCAAATTTCTTTCAGGGTTTCTCATTAACTGCAGCTGAAACTTGTGGCTTCTGATTTCAACTTTAATTATACGTCAAGGTTTGCATTAAATAATTTTTGGTTTATAATTTTTCATTTCTATAGCTTAAGCGTCAATTATTCTGTCTAAGTTTGTATCTTTACTCTACCCTTAATAGGTATAGGACCTTGGGCATATTATTTAACTAGTTTGCCTTGAAAGCAGTTATCTGAAAAATCTGGATGCTACTAGTACCCACCTCATAGGATTGTCATGGGAATTAGATGAGATATCATCTGCAGAACACATAGAACAGTGACTGGAGCTTAATAAACTGCTTGATAAATTTAGTGGTGGTGGTGGTGGTAATAGTAACTGCTTAATACATTTATTTGTAGTAGAAGTGCTAGTAGTAATAAGTGTTTAATAAAAGTAGTAGTAGTATTTAATGGCTATATAATGAGTGGTATAGTTAGTGGTTATACCGTAAATTATTTAACCAAGCTCCTACTACTGTACATTTTGTTTATTCCTCATTCTCCATAATCATAAAAATGCCAAAATTAATATATTTGTGCACATAGTTTTTTTCCTTGCTTTGGATGATTTTCTTAGGAAAGTGTCCCAGAAATGAGATGGCTATCTCAAACACAGCTGGATGGAGAGAGTGAGAACCATGCCAGGTCATCCTCCACAGCCCCTTTGTCTTCTCCCTCCCACCATGGTGTCTCCCCTTCTCTCCTCTTACCCCTCTCTGGGGTATGGTGACTCTGAGGGAGGGTAAGAAGCAGGGGGTCCCCCAGGTGGGCATCTCATAATACATCTCCCTCCCTCCCACACCATCCAGCATGACTAGGGGTTAAGTGACATGTGACATGAAATGTGCTAGCCCTCCTAGGGCCATTTGCATTGTAACAGCAGCTGAGACCTTAGGCCAAATGAAAAATGAGCTGATGGTGACTTAGGAAACAATAGAGAGCAGGTTGGAATGGCAAAGCTCCTTTAGTCTGGGTGTAGGGGAAGAGAGGGAGAGGAGAAGGATGAGGTGATCGTCAGTCAGCTCAGAAATGCTCCTTCCCACATCCTAGATCAGGCCCTGCCAACTCTGGCTTGAACCGATGCTCAAGAAGGCAGCACTCACCAATCTTTTTCTCACCATGGCATACATAAAAATGATAACATTCATATGTCATGTCTGGTTATGGAACACAGAGGTGCCCACCTGGGAGCCCCTGAGTGCTGAAGCATCAGTATCCCAGCAGACCTATAACTTTGTGGCGCAGAACTGCGGGTGCTCTGGCCTTGTGGGCTCCTTCGTCCCAGTCTCCTTCCCCATCTCTTCAGCTCTCCGATGCCCCTTCCTAAAGTGCTGTTTCATTATGTCACACCCTACTCAGTTACTCTCAACCTTCCCCTGTCTCCTAGCTGGGCATTCAAGACCCTTCTCATTCTGGCCTCAATCTGTTTCTAGTCCCATTTCCTTTTGCTCCCATCCGAGGATGCGGCTCCAGCCGGGCACCACACCTTGCCCCGCAAACATCGCGTTTGTTCTAGCCTCTCACTCTGTACTCACACTAGTCCTTCTTAGCATGCCTTCCCTTCACCTCTGCCTTTACTCTCACCCCTTGTCCCAGACCTAACCCAGTCCCCATCCCTTCTGGGAAGCAGCTCTGTCTGCATCAGCCCTTCCCTGCATATCAGTAGCCTTCACGCTATGAACCATTCACTCGACCCTTGACCCTTTAGTCCAAATTATCTTTTCATGTGTGTGTGGCTTGTGTCCCCAGCCAGGCTGAGGACAGACATGTGAGGCATGGAAGGGCATGAGCTTTGGAGCCCAGGGACTGCCATGCTCACTTCCCTGGGATGCATTTCTTCTTCTATAAATACAAAAAGTCTTGGCCAGGCATGGTGGCTCACACCTGTAATCCCAGCACTTTGGGAGGCTGAGGCGGGTGGATTGCTTGAGTTCAAGACCAGCCTCAGCAACATAGTGAAATCCTATCTCCACAAAAATACTAAATAAATAAATATAAAAGATCTAACTCTTGGAGTGGTTGTGAGGTTCACCTTAGTGCATATAAAGTAACCAATGTGTGCCATGTACATAGTAGGCCCAGCTCAAGCAATGGGCTGCCTTTCCTCTCCATGGCACTGGTTACACAACAAATCCTGGGCAAAAGACCTATGGGTCTCCTTCCAAGCCCCAGGGTAAGGTAGTGGTTGGCATCCTGCCCTGCGCCCATCATGGGTACTAGACCCTCAGTGCAGCCCTTGTCCCCTGCCCAACAGGCCGCTTCCTGGAGCTGCATATGTACATGACATCTGCACTGGGCAAGAATGACATGAAGGCCATTGGCCTGCAGATGGCCCTTGACCTCCTGGCCAACAAGGAGAAGAAAGACTCCATCACGGGGCTGCAGACGCGCACCCAGCCTGGGCGGCCTGACTGGAGCAAGGTAATGCCAACTGGAGCCCTGCAGCTTGCAGGTATGGATGAAGCTGAGAGCTCGAGGCAGCGGTGGGGAGACGAGGCCCAAGCTGTCAGGGGCAAAGTGTGAGGTTAAGTCCAGAGTCCAGAAGGGACCTCATGGTGTAAAAGGTAAACAGGGCACCTACACTGGCTTTATCACTAGCCTTTGTTCCATCATTAGCCTCAGTTTCTCCATCTGTTCAGAGAGGAAGTTAGTCTCTATGACCTCAAAGACCCCTGCAGCCTTGACTCCCTATGGACCAGTGTCAAAAGGCCTGAGTGGACAGGGACCTGGAAAAACACCAAATCTTATCATCTCCTGTTACAAATGGGGAAACTGAGGCACAGAGACATGAAATCGTTTGCAATCCTTTTATTTTATTTCTCAGATTGGTTTTATTATTATTTTTCTTCCCTGAACACTTACTTGTCAGGGTTTGCGGTTTGCAGGAAGTGGCCCAGAAGGTGCTGCTTTTAAAAGTGCTGCAGATGACCCCATGCCTGGGTCATGACAGCTGAGTGGGAGGGGAATGTCCATGGTGAGTGCTTGGGCATCAAAGAGGACTTTCAGAAAAAGGCAATTCATAAGCAGAATTTGGAGTAGAAAAGGGTCCTCACTGGGGGAAAGACTGACATCAGGAAGGATATTTAAATCACAGCAGGGTGGCCAGCCCTGGGGACTAACACCAGGTTCAGACTCCCATGGGAGTCCCAGAGCACTGTATGCATCTCTCTGCGTGTCTAATTTAGTGCCTGTCTCCCACAGTTGCAGATCCTTGAGTGGAGGGCCTGGGTCTTATTTATTTCTGGCCCTGGTCCTCTACCTGGGGTTCTGGGTCATGTTGCCAGCTGAACAAATGGCTCTTAGTTGAATGGCTGAGTGTTGAACTCTGCTGTAAAACCCAGCACCTGTGCCATGCAGCTCCCTGTGTAAAATGGGAATGCTCATTGCTGCCGACCCGTTATGCTGTTACCTCCAGGTGGTTGTGTCACTGGTGAGTCAGCAGCTCCACCTATCTTCCCTCTTCTCTTCCTCAACCCCACTGACTCCAGGTGTTCCAGAAAGTGGCTGCTGAGAAGAAGGGCAAGGTGCAGGTCTTCTTCTGTGGCTCCCCAGCTCTGGCCAAGGTGCTGAAGGGCCATTGTGAGAAGTTCGGCTTCAGATTTTTCCAAGAGAATTTCTAGCCTCACCTCTCCAAGCTCTGCCCCAAGTCCACACCATGGGTCTGCTTCATCGCATTAGTATAAATGCCCCCACAGGGACCAGCCTCAGATGACCCACCCAATAAGACAAAGCCTAGGGACCCCCTAATCCTGCTCAACAGAGAGAACAGGAGACCCCAAGGGGCAGATGAACTTCCTCTAGAACCCAGGGGAAGGGACAGTGCCTTGTTCAGTCTGCTGTAGATTCTGGGGTTTCTGTGAAAGTGAGGAAACCAGAGGCTGGTCACGGGAGCTTGGGGGTGGGGTTCGAGGGGGCAGAGGGCAACCACTCCTCCAAACATTTTCCGACGGAGCCTTCCCCCACATCCATGGTCCCAAACCTGCCCAATCATCACAGTCATTTGGAAGCTTATTTCTCCGGCATCTTATAAAATTGTTCAAACATACAAAAAGTGAGAAGAATCATACAGTGAACAGTGTTGCCTACTTTCTAGACTCCTCAGTTAATAATTTGCTCTGTTTATCACATATTATCCATCAGTTCCTCCTCCCTCTTTCCATCTGTCAATTTATCTGATTTTTTGGATGCATTTTCAAGTTAGGTGCAAATATCTCAGCACACCTTGCCACTTGGAGGAGCCTTCTTCAAATGCACATTCCTTGGTCCCACTACCAGAAATTCTGATTCTGATGATCTGGGAATGAAACCTGAAATATGTATTTTCCACCAAATCCATTTGCATAGGGAGAAATAAGCAGCATCTTTCCCTGCCCCTCCTTGTGTCTTTGTCTCCCCATCTCCCTCTCTCCTGGCGCGTCCCTCAGAGCCTCTCTGGGCTCTGTATGCTGGCCTCTTCCTTCTCTCTGTGTGCTGAGTCGCTTGAGAAACAGGATGGAGACAGCCTCTTTGTGTGCCTCTCTCTGTCGTGGAAAGGCCAAGTGCCTGGGGTTGAAGCGGGCTAAGCCTGGAAGCTCAGCTCAGCCACACCCTGGCTGTGTGGCCCTGGAAGCTTCCCCATGTCTGTTATTTTCACCTGTGAAATAAGCTGATGCCATCCGTCAGTCACAGTTGCTGTGAGGTGACATGAGACGCCAAGTGCTCAAGACATTCCACCTCAGTACAGCTCCTTGCTGCTCCAGGCTTTCGTGCGTCTACATCATTTCTGTTTATCCTGGCTCCCTCTGTCTCTGTTTTCCAGCCTCTGTTTGCGTCTGTCCCTGTCTGGGCAGGAGGGAACAGCAGAGGCAGCAAAGGCTCTCTCAGCACATACTGTGGGGAGGAGCGGCCCTGGGCAGAGGACAGGGTGGGCCTCACCTCCTCCATCTGAGCTGGACATTTCCATCTGTGCCACACCATGAGCTCCTGTGAGCCCCACATTTCCTGGGCATCCTCCACCTTGCAGTCAGTCCTGCTAGGTTCTCTTCTTGACAGTGTAAAGCACCCTTCCCCAAGGCTGCCATCATGCGGTTGGAACCAGGCACTTTCCAATGGGATTGTAGCTGGCACCTTTCTTTTCCATGGGTTGGAAGTCCATGCTTGGGGAGGGGGAGGTAAAGAAGCCGGATCATAACCTGGTTGATGATGTCCCTTATCTAAGGTGGGGCTGGGATGCAGCAGTGGGGGTGGTGTGACGTGCAGGGGATGAGCCAGTTGGGTGGATGGAAGAATGAAGGTGGGGGAAAGCTCTCTTCTGAAAGGGGCAATAGGAAGGGGATGGTGGAGGAAGACGCTGAGGCAGGCCCTGGGAAGGGGAAGGCAAAACATACCCTGAGGACTGGGACAGAGCAGGATGGGAGTGAGGATGTCATCTTTAAGATGTGAGGAGGAACGGGAAGAAGAATACGAGAGGAGGAGTGGGGCCTGCAGTCAAGGAGAGGCTAATTCGGTTTGGGTGGGTGGAAAGCGGGGCTCGTGCTTGCACCAAGCCTCCATCTCCCTGGACCGAGAGTCAGCAAGGCCAGGAGACCTGGTGTTGGGGCCTTCCAACCAGATCGTGTTTAATTTCCAGCAAGCCTGGGGAGGCACACAACTCACCAGGGAAACTCACACCTGGAGTTTTACCAGCCTGAGGCCACACACTCTTGGAACCTCTTTCCCTCTGTTGAGTCTGTACTTTCCCCTCTTCATCAGGCTTGGGAAGGCTTGGACAAAACGCTCTCTGGGGCACAGAAGGAAACTAAAGAGGGTGTTCTGACTTAAGGTTGGAGGATGTAAACAGGCTGTGCCAAATCATTTGGAAACGTGGCAGAATCTGTTTAGCACAGGATGTCTCACACATGCACTCAATGCACACACACATGCATGTCACTGTTTTGGATTCTTTCCCATCTCTGTCTACACCGCCTTAACACATTTGAGCCCTGTCCTCAGTCCTTTGCCCTCTCGTAACAGATTTCCACCAGGCTCCCACCCGCATATACAAATAGTCAGCTGTTCGTTGAGGACTTAATAATATAGTGGGTGGGAGCAGGTGGAAGGACTTGGACATACGATTCTAAAATCCGTGAACGCCCACATGTGTGACGACCATATGCCCGTGTCCTGAGGTTTTCTCTCCAGACAGATTCCAGTTGCCCACGAGAGGGCGCTGCAGAATCACGGATCTCAAGCGGGTTTGTTTCCCAGGAAGTGAGACTGGTCCGTGAGTGGCAGTTAATCAAAGGGAAAGGGGCTGGGAAGACAACTCCCTGTTCCAAAGCTCCCCACTAGAGGCAAAACCTCCAGGCTCCATCTCTGTGAAGTCAAGAGACTTCATGTTCAAGGTCAGTTTCTCTAGCTGGCAGCTTCTCACTGCAGCCGCCTTCCCCCAAAAACTCTACCCTCCCCATACCCAGTGTCCAGTTCTGGGCTTTCCTCTTTTCTGCTTGCAACAAAATGTCCATCGGTGAGGTCAAGTTGAACTGAACAGGCCTGGCTTGGGGAGAGTTCACAGGTCCAGGTTCTGTCTGCCTCGGTGGACATGTCATCGAAGGCAGCAGGACCACACATGTGAGTGTACAGCACGCATGGTCTGACCGTCTGGATGTTTCCCAGATGTGCAGATGGGTATCATCGGCCATCAACAGGAAAATGCATCCGGATGACTGGCTGACGTTTCTTCTCTCACCAGATGTTGGCAAGGCTGTAGAAACATCTGGGCCCATGACAGATAAGGCTGACACACGCAAAGAGAAGAGAGAAGGAGCAAAGGCCAGTTATCGGCACGTGTGCCCATCCTCCCCCATAAAGCTGCAAACTCCCCAAGGCCAGACATGGGGACCCAAAGCCTAGCACAGAGTGTAGATCAGATGTCGGTTCCTCCCAGGGCAAGGGGTTACTTAAATGGAATTATCCTTACAAAGAGTCTTTTGCACCTAATTGTCACTTGTAATTTGGGGAACAAAAGCACAAACACAAGCCCACTGAACCACTTTGCCAGGTGCCATTGCACTGTTCTGTGAGGACAGCGCTGACGGAGACAGCAGGCATTCCTGAAATGACCAATCAGGCAGGGCCCTCCTGGACGAGCGGCACAAGTGCAGGCTATTAATACACTGAGCTGGGGCATTCGTGGGAGGGGAGGGGGCATGGGCAACATGGAGAGTCACCAGGCTAGCAGACAAGGTTGAAGGTAGGGAGGGATGAGGAACATTAGCCAAGACTGGCTCTGGGCCAACCTGTTGGAGACACAGTGGACAAACCTTTGCCCTCTGGGAGGCAGGGCACTGAGTCCTACACTTGCCTCCGCCGCAGTCTGCTGTGTGACCTTGGGTGCATCATTTGACCTCTCTGAGTTCTCACTTTCTTATTATAAAGTGAACAGATCAAGTATGTATGTGTTTAAGTACTTGTCATTTCTAAAAGGATGCATGAAAATATATTCATCTGTGTGCTCTGGGGAGTGGGAATGGAGGGATACAATGAAGGAAACGATTTTGTGTTTTTGTTTTTGTTTTACTTTTTGCCCTTCTGTAAAGTTTAAGTTTTTATTAATATTATAGTTTTATTTTAAAAAGAAACCCAAAATAGGATGTCATGTAAAAGAAAAAAAAAAAACAAGTACCAAGTGTTTGATATAATCCTATTTATAACACAGAAAATAAATGACATATGTATATCATGTGGGGAGAAATAGATAAAAATACACGGAAAGACAGTTAGAAGCCAGACTTAATCTGTCTTGGGCCCAGACAGCCCTTATCTGTTGGGGGCCCAGATGTGTCTACAGCATTGTTAACATCTGGTGAAAGGAGAGAAGTCAGCCAGCCATCCTGTTGCGTTTTCTTGCTGATGGCCGATGATGCCCAAATGCCAAGCAGTTCGCAGTGGTTAACTGTGGAGGAGGCAAAGGAGGACTTGAATGTTTTCCTCTTATCTGTTTCCTGTATTTGTGTGTTACCTGAGTAAGGTTTCACTTCCTGTATTACTCATGTGATATTTTACTTTTTAATTTATGTACTTTTGTATGGCTTGTATCTATTTTTTAAGAGTAAAACAAAATGCAGAGATTATCTGCAGTGTTGTCTAAGATCCTGAATATTGATTTGGTATCAAGTGAAAGTATTTCAGGCCTAAGCCAGGGGACTGGCCCTCCACGTCAGGGGTCACTCCGTGGGCTCTTTAAAAAGGGAGGCTCCTATAGTGCCCCTTATCAATATGCTGCTGGCCCTGAATGGCCTAAGTATTAAAATAAAAGGCCATGTCCAGGCCCAAAACTAGTTCAGAAGGACTGTGGAGGCCGTGGGCATACACGTGAAATTGTGTGCACAGGGGCTAAGCCCAGCACCAGCCCAGCCTGGAAGTTGAGATGCCTCAGGGCACGCTGTCTGTGCTAAACAAATACTCATATTAACCAGCCTTCCTGACAGATTGATGCATCTTTTTATGATCTGTCTTTACAATATGATGACTCTCTCCTTTTAAAAATAAGATTAATTCAGACAAGACATTTATTTTATGAGGAAATTCATCCCAGGGGGAAAAATACTCAACCTGAATGGCAGAGATGGCTGGAAAGAGACTTGACTCTCAAGGAAGCTTCCAGCCTCCAACCTTAGCCACCCAGCCATGGCCCCAAAAGGGCTGCCCTAATACTACTCAGGGACAAATGGGCCCTCTTAAACTACCCTAGCTGTGTGAGTGTAGCCTGCTGGAGAAAAAAAGAAAGACAGGTAGTGAGTTTTAGTGTGGCAGGGAAGAAAAGGATGCATTTTTTGGTAAAGGAAAAAAAAATTCTGAGATTTACCCAAATTTGGCTGGACATGAGTTTATAAATACAGATTAAGCTTGTCTTTAAATAACCCTAAAGAATGTTCAAGAACAGTGAATGATTTGTTTCTGTGTCCCCAGTGACTAGAATAGCGTCACCACGTAGTAGGTGCTTGGCGTGTTTCATGAATGTTTCCACTGCTATGGTCTGTTTCAGCTGGTGACCCCGTGAGGTACCCTTGACTCCTCTATCTCCGCCATCTTCCTCCTTCAGCCAATCATCAAGCCTGTCAACATGGCATTCTAAATGCTTCTCAAGCACATTTCCTTCCCCACTGGCCCTGCCTTGGTTCAGTCCTTAAATTGCCTATTGCCTGAACTGGTGCAGCAGAGACAGGCTGGAGAAAGGAAGACCAGTTAGCCGGAAAGGAAGCTTGGAAGACCACCCAGCTAACTGGTCTTCCTTTCTCCAGCCTGGCTCTGATCCATCCTCCACACACTGCTGTGGGTCTGACTGCACACCTTCTTTTTCGAGGACTCTCCTATTATAGCCATCAAACTCCTGAGTCTGGTACACAAGCCCTCCCCCACATAAGCCCTAGATGAAGATCTGCTACCATTACAGCCAGTATTACCTGGCCCTTGCCTACCTCTCAGGTCTTGGCAATGTCCACCTTGCTCTTTTTTTTACTTTAAATAACATCATTTCGTGCTCCCCCAGGACACTGTGCAGCTTCGCACCTCCAAGCCTTTGCTTCTGCATCGCCTGACACTTGGAGCACCCTTCCCCACTTTCAGATTGAGATTTCGGAACACTTTATCATCAGCCTATCTGTAAAGACTTCCTTGCTGGTCCCTCCCATCGCAGAATAAACAGCCTGCTCCGTAGGATTGTACTGTACGTACCTACTTGTACCTACACATGTATTGGACGGTATTGTATTTGCCTACTTACTTGTCTGTGAACTCCTTGTGGGCTTTGTCTCCCCAGTGCCTAGTGATCAGAATAAGTGTTGGTGAGCTGCTGTGACTCCTTTGAGCCTCCATCTCATTCCTTTCCCTATTTTCTCTGCTGCTCCCCTGCAAGGGTGAGAACATCCCACCATCCCCGCAGGCAGACAGGACCAGTGGTACAGGTGGGTAGAGCAGCTGGCTGCCTTTCAAGGTGCACCTTCAGGGGCCCTAGAAACATCCTGTCTCCCCCCAGCTCTAGCTCTAGATCTCTCACACATGCTTTCATTCCATAGCCAGGGATCAGGTTGAATTTGCAAACCCTAGAAATCCACTGGCAGAGGTGCACTCCACCTTAAAATCACACTAAGATGGGACAGGCTGGTGACAGAGCTGCTCCCAGCTCCCCCTTGGTAAAATGAGGAGGTGGGGGCCGGGTGCGGTGGCTTACACCTGTAATCCCAGCACTTTGGAGGCCGAGGCAGGCAGATCACAAGGTCAGGAGATCGAGACCGTTGTGGCTAACACAGTGAAACCCCGTCTCTACTAAAAATACAAAAAAATTAGCCAGGTGTGGTGGCTGGCACCTGTAGTCCCAGCTACTTGGGAGGCTGAGGCAGGAGAATGGTGTGAACCTGGGAGGTGGAGCTTGCAGTGAGCAGAGATAGCGCCACTGCACTCCAGCCTGGGGGACAGAGGGAGACTCCCTCTCAAAAAAAAAAAAAAATGAGGCGGGGCTCATGGTGCCTGGTTCCTTTGTGCCACCTCCTCCTTCTCTTCCTCATTCTTCTTCTAACTCAAAAGAGATGAATGACTTAAAAAGCAAATGAATCAGAGATAGGGAAAGCAAAAAGAGAGGTAATTTTGCCAAGTTATTATTCAAAGGAGCTCTCTGGGACTGAGAGCAAGAGTGGCCCCATCAATCACCTAGCAGAATGGGGCAGGCGGGGGACCCAGCAGTTGGTGTCTGTGGATAACTCTGTGCGTGAACAACCAGGCCAGGAGCCTGGGGCCCTTGCCAGATACCACAGAGGAAAGAGGCCAGAGGGACACTGAATGGGGACAGTTAGCCCAAAGGCCTGAGAGGGCTTTACCGACCTGCTTTACTCAACAGAGCCCCCTGAAAGCCCCATTCTAGGGCGGGCCAAGAGTGGGAGGAGGGAGATATGACTGGCAGGGGCGTGGCAGGAGCCTGTTCTCCCCAAGGCGTTGCTACCCTCAGGGAAGAAGCCACTGCCTCATTTGATCAGATGGGGATCCAAGCCATACTCATTCCTGTATTCCAGGCCTTAGCCCAGTGAATGCATTCTCACCTGTAAAATGGGGATGATCATAAGATTGGTACTATTAGGTAGAGTAATGGCAAGGATTAAATGAGTGAATGTACATGAGGTGCTTAACGCAGTGCCTGGCATGTAGTATATTTCAGTCAATGTTGTCTGTCATCATCCTCATCACAATTACATTCTATGGAGGCAGGCAGGCAAAAACCAAGTAAACAGATGAATAAACAATGACATTACGGAGAGTAAGTGCTCTCAGAAAATAAAACAGGGAAGCGGCAGACAGTAAGTGCAGACAGGAGCACGGGTACCTGGAGTCAATCCCCTGGGGCGCACATGCCAGGAGTTGTGTGATGACAGGAAGTCATGAAATGCTTGGTGTTTTAGTTCTTCCTGTACCCTGTAAAGTGAGGGCAGCAATGCCCACCTCACCATGGAGAGTGTGTGTGGGAGGGGCATGTGTGTGAGAATGTATGTGAGTGCACGTGGTGTGAGGATGTGCGTTTGGGGAGGAGGTAGAGAATTGGATAAGGTACAACTGTAAACTATCAGCATTGGGGCACAAAGGTTCAATAAATGCTGATCATTGTTCCTGCCTATGACAAGCCTCAATAGATACTAATTCAATGATAATGTGATTTAGAAATTTCCCAGATGTTAGGACTTTCTCAGGGAAAGATTATTCAACAGGGAGGTCGCTGTGGGTCCCCCACCTTGCATGCACCCCTCCGCAGCTCCACTGCCCCCTGGAGGTCTCTGCAGCCCCTCATCTTCACGTCCTTTGTGACCAAGCCACATTTGGAGGCCTAATAAATGCCTTCCCTTCCTGAGAGGACCATCAGGCTATGGCACTGCCCCTCCCGGCATCCTTCTCCAAACACTGATGATCCTGGGCTGCAAGAGGTGGGTGGAGATCAACTCCCAGCCCCTCCAGCTCATTAGCGCTGCATTATGAATTCCGGGGATAATGTGTGTGATTTCCTCTCCTGATTGCTGCTGAAATCTCCTGCCTGTTTATCAAATCCGAGCCATGCTCTGCAGCCCTCTGCTCCTTGGCTCTGGGCTCCTCTTCTCCAGAGGAGGAAAACAAGGAAATGCTCCTAGGGGATTCCGGCTCTAGAGAAGAGGATGATGGTGACAGTGAGCAGGAAATAAGGTTGGCTTTAGGGGCAGAGGGCAGAAGGGCTCCATAAAGCGCCTGACCCCCCCACCCAGAGCCACACTGAGGCTAAACTCCCAGGGAGGAAAGCCCTACTAAATCAGGTGAGACCTACTCTGTCACCATTAGAGAACCACTCATTCATTCATTCACCCCACAGGCATTGGCTGAGTGTCCGCCTCGTGTCAGGCACTGTATCAGTTAACAAGGATACCAAGATGAAGCATAGGCCCTGCCCTAGAGTGAGAGGGAAACGCACAGGCCCATAGTGCCAATACAAGGGGCAGATGCCAGCACAGTCCTCATGAGGTGCTGGGGCAGCATGAAGGAGAGAGGAAGCAAGGTCAGGGTGGGGGCGAGATGACCCCAGGCGGTGGTCTTGAAGGAGGAATGAGACTTCACCAGCTGGAAAACAGGGGAGGGGGAGGGTATATCTGTGCACACGAGTCCAGGCATGTTAAAAGACCCAGAAGTGTGAGTTGCTGGGTGGGATCAGCCCATCTTGGGGTGGCTGGAGGCCAGGTCAGGAGGCAGCGAGAGAGGAGCACAGGCGCAGTGATGGACCTCGAGGCTGTGCCAAGGAGTCTGTCTTTAATCTGAAAGCAAGGAAGATCCACTAAAAGGTGTAAAGCAAGGGCATGTTTGGTCCCATCTACCTTTTAGTGAATCTTCCTTGCTTTTAACACCTCTTAGCGTTAAAAGCACTAAAATCAGGCGATGAGACCAGACACACCCTTGCTTTAACACCTTTTAGTGGATATTCCTTGTTTTAACACCTTTTAGTGGGATGGGGATGGGCCTGGACGTCATGGGTCAACACCTTTAACAGCTGTGAGCAGGGCATGTTCCCTAGAAGGAGCATGGGCAGGACAGGCAGGGAAAGTGCCTATGACAATGACTGCTTTGAACTGCGTATTCAGTTGCCACCAGATCCCTTTTCAGTTTCTCTGGGCACGGGTTGTTTCAGATGTGTGCATGTCATCTCCTGCCAGTCTGAAAGCCCCCCAAGGCTGGATCCTTCCTTCCCTCTTGGAAAAGACCGTAGGAAACAGCAAGCACTCATTAAGGACTTTTTGCCTCATCTTGGATTGTTTCAATGCCATTTTACAGTTATTTCACTATTTCCTTACTGTTTGCAATGATATATTTGCCATGGAATGTTTACCTTCTCCAATGTCTGCCTCCCCTGCAAACACAGAGACAACCCGACTCTGACTACCTGCCCAATTTCCTTCTCCCTTGCAAACTGAACCCTGCCTTGTTCTGGGCAGCCCCAGGTCATAAACAGTGACCAAGTTAACCATGAAGATTCTGAGGTAGCCACAGGCCTGGTTCTCCAGTGACAGTAAGGAGGGATCTGCTGGGGATTCTGGGGAAGCTTTTGCTCTTCTGCTGAAAGGAACAAGGGAGGCTGATCCACCTCTTTCTCCTGCTTCCTGTCTTGACTGAGATTCCTAGACATTCTGAGGTCTCCAATGCCCATGAGGCAGAAGCCCCAGGAATTCAGGACAGTGACAAGGCCCTGCCCTGATCCGGGCTGCCTTCTTGCTCTATGAGGGAAAGAAGTTTGTTTTTCTCTCTGCTCTTTCCCAGCTCCTAGAACAGCGCCTGGTATGTGGTGGCCACTCAATCATCCTTTGTGGGTTGAGGGAAGGTCTGCATTGCTTAGGCCACTGTTAGCTGGGAGTTCTGCTACTTACAATTGAACATATGCCTAACTCAGTAACTGTGAAAAATAATAACAGTACATGCTAAGTTTATAAATGGAGTAAACTGGGTAGAATCACAAACTAAGGTACCACCCTAAAATTTGAAGAAAGATGCTGTCATGAGCCACCTGTTTTCCCGACCCCTCAGTCTTTCTCTGCCCAGAGCTGGAACCACTTGCCCCTTGCCCCCTCCAACTTGCACTTGCACCCCTGTTCCTCAAGGGACGGGCAGAATGGCTCATTTTCCTATGAGTCCACATTTCATAGTACAGGTCATCACCTTTTGGCCTTGCCTTGACTCCCAGAGCTGAGGATTCAAGCATGACCCAGATCTTCCCAGACAGGAGAGCTTCAAAGCCCCACCAAAGACCAGGAAGGGAGAGAAGCAAAGAAAGGAAAACCCTGAAGTCATTCCTGCCATATGGCTACAGCCTTGCATTATCCCTGATGTGAGCCATTAACCTGCCAACTACCAACCAATTAGCTCTGGTCTCGGCTGTGCTTCCCTAGCTTATGTCTCTGCTTCTCATCAGCCACACAGAGGGGCCCTTATAACCCCCGCCCCTTGGGGGCTGTCCTTGGGGGAGGCCTAAAAGGGTCCTCTATAAACAGCTTAAACACATCTTTCTGAGCCCCCTCCAATGGGTGCTGAAGAGGAAGTTTCCCCCAGGAGACTCCACAATCAGGGGCATTTATAAAGGGATTATGCTGCCATTCACAAATTATGTTTTTACCAAATGGAATGAAGAAAATGAAGATCATGAAATAACCAGCTTTCCTGAGGTCCCTGCTGCAGGCCTAGAACCTGACTTGGCAAGATCCCCTTTGAGACCCATTATTTTTATGTCCAGCTGATATCAAACTTGAGTTTCTCAGCTCCCACTCCACATGCTCCTATTTTATTGCTATGTTGCTGTCAATGCCCCCCATTTCCAACCCCAGCCATTGTCTGAACTGGCACCTGCCCTTTCCTTCAAAATCCAGCTCAAGACTCTCTCCCTGTAGGAGTGTTCCTAACCCTAACTGAACCCCAGTGACCCCATCACTAAACAGTCTGTTTACATCATACTTCCAAACATACACTTGTGTGTGGATTAGTAAATATCTAGAATCTTTATACTTGCCTTTGTACAATCTTCTTGCCCAAACTAAGTTCCTGAGGGAAGTTGCAGGCAGTTCCTCTGTATATCTCCTAATGAGAATCCATGATTTGGTACATAGTGAAAGCTCAAAAATATTGCTGACTTTTTCAATAATCTGTTGCTTTTTAATACACCAATGCAAAAGTGAATGGCTTAAGACAACCATTCTATCATCTCTCATGAGTCCATAGGTTGACTGGGATCAGCTGGGTGGTTCTTCTGTTGCACATGATAGCAGCTGGGGCCGCGGTCATCTGGGGACTACTGGGCTGAAGTATCCAGGATAAGTCACTCACTTCACTGGTGCCTTGAGGGGGTGGATGGAGGCCTGGCTCAGTTGTGAAGCTGGGACAGTTGGACCTCCCTTCCTCCCTGTCTTCCTCTATCCATATATTCTCAAGGTCTCTCCTTCTCCACTTGTTCTGTGTGATCTCTCCAGCACAGAGAGACCACACTTCTTACATATTGACTTGAGGATCCCCAAAGCACAAAAGTATAAGATTTGAGGATTTTTAAAACTTAGACCACAAACAGCTTAGTGTCACTTCCAACACACTTTATTGGTTAAAGCAAGTCACAGGCCAGCTCAGATTCAGTGTGGGAGGGGATCACACAACGGTGATGTGATTCACTAGGGGAGGTCTGATTTGCTAGGGAACATCTTGGGATACTTGCTACCCCTTGACTGAATGCCCAGTAGCATTTATGGAGGCCAGGGTCTGGTTGTCATTAGTGACGAGATTACTATAAAAAACCTCAGCTGTCTCTTCCTCAGACTATTTTCATCAAGAATAAAAAGAACACACACACACACACACACACACACACTCACACTCACACACTCACACATACTCATACCACCTGGAAAACCACCATTCCAACCTGTAAAAAATATGAAAAAATCTCTAAGAGGGTGAAAATGTGCATATTATGAAGGAAAGATTAAACACCATCACTATTAGCTGTCCATTTTAAAAAGATGTCTTAAATACATTATTTCATTTGATCTTGATTCCCATCCCCATTTTAGAGATGAAGAAACTGAGGCTCAGAGATGATAAGTAATTTACCCAGAAGGGTGGAGCTAGGTCTGAATAACCCCAAGACTTGTCCCTGATGCCAGAAAGAATTATTAGAATATGAATTAGTGTGGTGGCTCATACCTATAATCCCAGAACTTTGGGAGGCCAAGGTGGGAGGATCACTTGAGCCCAGGAGTTTGAGACCAGCCTGGGAAACATACCAAGACCCCATCTCTACAAAAAAAATTTTTTTAAAGAATAGGAATTATACCTATCAATGATAGACTGGATAAAGAAAATGTGGCATATATGCACCATGGAATACTATGCAGCCATTAAAAAGGGTGAGTTCATGTCCTTTGCAGGGTCATGGATGAAGCTGGAAACCATCTTTCTCAGCAAATTAACACAAGAACAGAAAACCAAACACTGCATGTTCTCACTCATAAGTGGGAGCTGAACAATGAGAACACATGGACACAGGGAAGGGAACATCACACACTGGGGCCTGTCTTGGGGTTGGGGGGCTAGGGGAGGGATAGCATCAGTAGAAATATCTAGTGTAGATGATGGGTTGATGGGTGCAGCAAACCACCATGGCACTTGTATACCTATGTAACAAACCTGCACATTCTGCACATGTATCCCAGAACTTAAAGTTTAATTTTTTTAAAAAAAGTGCAACAAAAAAATAAGAGTTAGTGTTTTTGGTCTAAAGAAACTGAGATCCTGAAAGGTGAAATAGTCCAGGGTCCCTCAGCCAGGATCCTGATTCCCCTTTAGAAGAGAACAGATGGAAAAAAAAGCACAGGGCCTGATTCGTAGTAGATGTTCAGTAAACACAAGCCCCCATCTCTTCTCCAAATGAGATTTCTTCTACAGCTCACTGTCATTGGTCCAAAGAATGCAGCCGCTACACTGTGTTATTGGCGGGATTGTGGGCATGACTGATTTCCTTTCTGATTGGGTAGGAAGGCTGAAGGGCGAGTTTGGAAGGGCTCCGTTCACTTCATCTCACTCCTTTCCCCACTCGCATTTCACCCAACAGTCGTCTGATTTTTGAGCAATCTGTTCCTGGAAAGCAGAGGAAAGTAACAGATTGATGCATCGACTGCGTGTGGCCAAGTGATTTATTTTTAACGTGACTAAACAAGACACACACCTGCCTATGGAAACGTAATCACATTGAATCATCAGGGACTTAGATAGCCATTTAAGCAAGGGAAAGACAGAGAGGAGACAGAGGAGAGGAGGAAGAGGAGGGAGAGAAAGAAAAGGGAGGCAGGGGAGCAGAGACAGAAGAGGAGAGATAAGAAGGGACTGGAAGAGAGGGAAGGGAAGGGAAGAGAAGACTGGGCCAGCTCCCTAAAAATGTTTATTTCAGCAGCATCAGTGAAGCACCCTCAATTGGCCCAAATGCCCCTGGTTTAGCTTTGCTGATGCCTGAAATTTCATAATTAGACTTTCATCCCTGTGATTTAACCAAACACAGTATGTTCTCCACTAAAGTGTAAATGCAACAGAAGTAGTGCATCAAACTACATCAATCATTTTCACCTCAGTGAGAAAGAACTGGTATCTTTTATGAAAGCAGGAGTTTTTCTATGGGGGGGTTGTATTAGTCCATTTTGCATTGCTATAAAGGAATACCTGAGACTGGGTAGTTTATAAAGAAAAGAGGTTTATTTAGCTCATGGTTCTGCAGGCTGGATAAGCATGGCACTGGCATCTGCTCGGCTTCTGGTGAGGCCTCAGGAAGCTTTTACTCATGGCAGAAGGCAAAGGGGGAGCAGGCAGGTCACATGGCAGGAGAGGGAGCAAGAGAGGGAGGAAGAGGTGCCAGGCTCTTTTATACAATCAGATCTCACTCTAACTAATAGAGCAAAAACTCACTCATTACCACAAGGAGGGCACCAAGCCATTTATGAGGGACCCACTCCCGTGACCTAACACTTCTCACCAGCCCCCGCCTCCAACACTGGGATCACACTTCAACATGAGATTTGGAGGGGAGAAATATCCACACTATATCAGGGGGCATTAAAACAAAGTTTATGGGAGTCACCAGTGAAGGCACAGAAAGGAACCTTGGGGGCTCTAGGGACTTTCTCCTTCATGGCTTTTCTTAATGATAACACCTACCTTTACGAGCATTTGTTATGTTCCAGGCACTATGGATGCGAGCCATTACATGTACTATTTCATTCCATCTTCCCAATGGCCCTGGAATTTTGCGCTGGTGTTCTCATCACTCTCCAGGTGAGGGAACCGAAGCCCAGCCTGTCGTCATCTGTCTCAGCACTCTGAAAGGAAGATCCAGTTACAGCAGAGTTTCTCGTGGAACGCCCAGCCTCACCAATAGTACCTTGCTTGCAGAAGGCACTCAGTAAGTATGTGCCAACAGAGTGAAGTGGCAGGGATGGGACATGAATGTAGACAGTCTAACTCCAGAGCCTGTACCCTTAGCATTTGCCACAACTTTCTCCCAGATAGTCCACTCCGTTCTCCCTCCCGAATAGCATACGAAATTCATGAACCACTGACTTTGGGAGGCTAAATGTCCTCCATCACAGCTCCCTTCTCAATCTCCCTGGGTCAGTACCAGGAATTAGCCAGCCAGACTGCTCCACTCTGTACTGCTAGTTTTCTATGTCCAGATACCTTTTCCCAGTTAGGCTGTAATGCCTTTGAGGGAAGGCACAGCATCCATGCAGAGTCTATGGGGGGATGTATGAGTCCTTTTGAAATTGCAGTTTCTTTCTCAAAAGCAAGATTATATCTTTGTGTTTTCTATTAATACAGATTGTGGTAGGTTTTTTCTTGAATTTTATATCAATATCCTCCACCCTGCCCCTAGCAGTAGCACATGAAGGAGATTATAAAGTCATAAGTTAGGGGGGCATCAGATTGATAGCTTTTTGAAGATTGATAATATCTAGTGTGGGCAAGGATGGAGGAAATGGATACTCATACATTGTTGGGGAGGCTTTCGAGGAGGCAAATCATCAGTAAGTAACAGTGGCTGAAACAAGATAAAAGCTTTATTTTATTTTTTTCTCATACAAAAGTCTAAGCTAGTAGAAAGTCCTGGAAAGAAGGCTGGCTCGGCTCCACAAGGTTATACAAGGACACAGGTTCTTTCTGTACATTGTACCACCATCCCCAGGGGTGTTACCTGCATCACCTGCTGGAAGCTGACTCCCACCACCACATCTGTTCTCTGAATAGATTTCTCCAGAAGTACAACAAACAGCGTATTTTAAGGACCTGATTCAGAAATTGCACACAATGCTTCTCATCAGTCATAACTTAGTTACACGTCCCCATGTAGTAGCAAGGGGGGTGGAAAATATATTCTCAACTCATACCCACCTGAAACTCAGGAGATTCATTGCTAAAAGGAAGAAAAGAGAAAATGGATATTAGGGGGACAATGAACAGTTTCTAACACAAACAGGAGGAATTATCAAAGTTAAAAGTGCATATATCGCTAGACCCAGCAATTCCAGTTCTAGAAATGTATTCTAAGGAAATAGTCACACAACTACACAAAGATTATGTATAAGGGTAATACTAGTGGTTTTAAAATATGTTCACAAATTCTTTGATACCCTTCCCTTCACAAAAGGGCTACACTTAATGACTTACTCCTAATGAATAGAATGTGGCCAAAGTGACAATGTATGACTTCGGAGGCTAGGTCATAAAAGGCCCTATGCTTCTACTTTGCTCTCTCGAATGACTGGCTATGATGGAAACAGCCACCATGTTGTGAGGACACTCAATTAGCCTTGTGGAGAGACCCACATGGGTGAGAAACTAAGGTCTGCCACCAACAGCCCACATCCATTGCCAGCTCTGAGAGCAAATAGATCCTGCAGACCTAGTCAAGCCTCATTTGACTGACACCTCAGTCAACATCTTGACTGCAAGCCCATGCAAAACACTGAGCCAGAAACCACCCACCCAAGAAGCTGTGAATTCCTGACTGGCAAAAAATGTGAGAGATTATAAATATTTATTATACTTTTAAGCCACTACTTTTTGGAGTATTGTGTTAGGCAGCAGTAAATAACTAATACAACAATCATTGCTTCCTGTTCGTAATGACAAAAAAGAGAAAGAAAATAAAAAATTAAAAAAAAGAAACACCAGAAATGTAAATAATGGGAGGTTAAATAATCCATGAGAAATCCACAGTTTGGAATTTGCAGCTATTAGAAAGAGAGCTATGGCGTAAAAGACCTGTATGTTCTGTCATTGACAGCTCCTTAAGACATATTAGTACATGAAAATGACAATCTGAAGAACACTTACTGTATGGTCTCCATGACATAAAACTGCAAAAAAGTTATGTGTGCATGTACATATGTGCATATATGCAATAATGTTATATTTGTGTATATCCGAATGTGTACTTTCACATACGTGTAAATGCGTGGAATAGGAGTGAATGTTGCACACCAAATGGCAGGCAGTGGTTTTACCGGGGTGGAGGGAAGTGGAATGGGGGTGGCGAGTTGCAATATGGTGTTCACATTTTACTTTGTAATCTCCTGCATTGTTTCAACTTCTTACAATGAAAATGCATTTGCATATTCCCTGTGTGATAAAACAAAGAAAATCATAAAAAGAGAGAGAGGCAGGCAGATAGCAGAGATGGAAGGAAGAGGAGATAAATAGAAACAGCATTTTACCCACTGAGTCGTGACTACAAGCATCTTATTTTACCTGTTTGTTTTTCCTTAACATCCCAACATAGAAAACACACACTTTGTTTTAAAGTAACAGCGAGGAACCGCCTCGCTGTGGTCTTTCGCTTGCTTGGCATTGCCCCTAGGGTGCTCGGAGATGGGCTGTGGAGGGGGACGTTGGGAACTGCCCGACCCCATTCTCGCCTTTTCCCGCTGGATGTGCAGCTTTCGGAACGTGCAGGGGCGGGAGTGTCTACAACCTAAGAAAAGGGCCGCGGTGGGGAGCCCGGAGCAGGGCTGGGTGCAGGGAGCGCTCTCGCTGCTCGGGGCGCTCTGCGCTGCGCGCCCAGTGGGGACAGCACGCCGCCCTGGGAGTCTCCAGGCGCGGGAGGTCCCAGCAGATTTTGCATAAAGGGAGGAATCGAGTCCAGAGAACAAACAAGATACTGGAGGTGGTGGCACGGAAAGGATTG
Source organism: Pan troglodytes (assembly GCF_028858775.2). Taxonomy (NCBI): domain Eukaryota; kingdom Metazoa; phylum Chordata; class Mammalia; order Primates; family Hominidae; genus Pan; species Pan troglodytes. The sequence goes on from NC_072414.2 coordinate 61,074,162, forward strand.
ATTCGGTTTGCAACCCTACGAGGTCGTGGCCGCTCGGGGCAGGAAAGCAGGCTCCTGTCTCTCCAGGATCCAGCCTCCCGATCACCGCGCTAGTCCTCGCCCTGCCTGGGCCTCCCCAGAGACGGGAGCTTGGGTGGGGGACCCTGGACCCGAAGCCAAGGCTGAACTGGTGTGCCAAGCCCAGGGAGCAACCAAGTCCCCAACGCTTTCCCTGCCCTTCCCGCAGGCTGAGCAGAAAACCAGGAAGTGGATGGACTCCACCTCCGCAGCCACGCCTGCCCGTTTGCGCTTACTGGACTGAGGTCCTCAGGAACGTGGTGAGACAAAGAGAAAGGAGGGCGTTTTCGCCACCCTCTTGCTAATGCTTCAGTAACTCCCCATTGCCCTAATGAGCTCACCATCAGAGCCTGATTAAGACCTTTGGAGGCCCTAAAATTATAAGACCCACTATCTCCATCAATGTAATTAAAAAAAAAAAAAACTTTAAATGGAACTTTACCAAAAAGCCGATTTTCCTCTATGAAATTATTTTAATAGCAACGACAAGCCCTTGCCTTGCAGCACACTGGCCTGCCCAACAGAAGATCCAGTAAGGTTTGCAAAACCAGTTGGGATCTCCTCACCTTGCCTCTCTCCTCTTCCTGCACCGGCCGGCTAACCTGTTTCCAGTTCCTCCGAGGCTCAGTCCTTCCCTGAGTTTCCCATTGCCCTCCAGAGCCAGCATATATTTCCACTTCCCTAGCTTTCAGTCCAGGCTGGGTTAGACGCCTTCAGTGCTTTCTCCATCACAGGACTTAGCACACAGAGTAGGAGAATATTCCCGTTTCTTCCCTGTCACCCTCTCTGTGCTGAGGGCTCAGAAGGCAGAGACACCTTTTCTGTTCTGCTTACAGGTATGGTCCCAGAACCTAGCATGTGGACTGACACACCCTTTGCTCAAAAAAATACATCAATATTTGAAATTAACCATTTATCCATAGCAAAACACATAGCACAGAATAAAAATGCATGGTCCATTCTGGCCTATGCAGTACATTCATTCCATCACAGTATATTCAGCTTCTCAGCATTTATTGAGCACCTCCAAATGTGCTAGACAGGTAATACTCAATACACATTAGTTCCCTCCATGCTAAAATAGACTTTGCGTCCACGTAACTTTGCTGGAAACTTGAGGGAAACCAATTATCCTGCCCTTTCCCTGGGTGTCTGATTGAACTCGGCATGTCCGTTATAGCCATAGAAATATCACTAACAGGCAATGCCAGCAGGATTAGATCTGCCAAGTGTTTAAAGTTTAGCAAGAAAGCTTTTTGCAAATGTCAACACTACCACTCTGTTTCCTGCAAACCAGCATTCTAATCAGCAGGGCTGCCTTTTCCAGCTCATTGAGCAATGACATAAAAAAATCCCAGCATGATCATTTCTCTAGGAGAAAAATACCGAAAGTCAGAGAGGATGCAATAACAATCATAGCTACCTACTATGTGCAGGTGTCATGCTTACTGCTTTAGTTATGTTTCCTCCAATCCTCACAACAAAACTGACAAATGGGGAAACTGAGGCTTACAGAAGTCACACATCTCCAACTAAGGCCTGAACTTGAGTTTTTTCCATAGCACTCTACTACCTCCGGGGGGAAAAGAAAACTACTATTGTGCCCAGTTAGGATACAATGTCTTAGAGTCGTAGGGACTTCAGGGGCTGGTTGTAGGAAAAGAGAATGACAATGCTTCTCATGCCAGGGTTTTCTGGGGCTTTCATCTTCTTGTTTTCCTCTCCTTCTCCCCTCAGAGGCCAGGTGTAGTGACATAATGATTTTGGAAATTTTTGAGCTGAAAAAGGAAAACATTTTCTTCTTTTCTTAAAAGGGGAACTGTTGGAGTGTTTGCATTTTGGGTTCCTGGCATAGCAGCTGGTAGGCTTGATGGGATTTCAAAATGAAGTTACTAATGGAAATTATACACTGGGGACATTCCAAAGAAACTGCTAAGAGAGAATGGCTTGTGCTAGGTGACTGGAAGTGTTGCATCACGTTATCACAGCTGGGTATTGAGGCCAGGCCCAGCTGAAATGTTACAGCAGGGGTCACCTCTCAGACTTGGCTCTGTACAGGAAACATATCCAAGGAGGAGCTACATCCAAGGCAAAGGTATAAAGCCAGACGCAGAAGACACAGTACCTGGGTTAGCTGCCCATCTGTCCCTGGGTGTAGGCTAAAGACATTTAATCTTGGACACAGGCAAGCAGCTGCATACAAGATCCTGATTCCTGATTCCTGAGCAGGAGTGGGCAGCAAGTTGCTAATTCTGACCTCCAACCATCCCTGAGGCAGTGTAGCCCTCCATTCTCAACCCTGGCTGCCCACTAGCATCATCTGGTGAGCTTTGAAATACAGATGCAGGACTCATCCCAGATGGGTGAAATCAGAAGTGATGGGAAAGGGATCCAGTGTCACATATCTTCACAGCTCTCCATGTGATTCTAGCTTGCAGCCAAAGTTCAAAAGTTCTGACACAGCCTAGGTGATCCCAAGAATTACTGGAGCACTCCCTAGAATAGTTTTGCCCCAGCCTCTCTGCTGTAGATCTTGATTCAGTGGAGCTGGCAGGGGCCCAAGAATCTGTATTTTGAACAAGCTCCCTGGTAGTTGTTATGATCAGATAAGCCTGGGGACCCACAAGTGTAATAAAATGGTATATTCGCATATCATCATTGCAGTCACAGCTTCTGAAATATTATGTTTTTAATTTGTATGTACATCATTGTATCTCAACCATCATTTGATTGTAAGCTCCAAGAGGGAAAGGACCTTGTCTTATTCACTGGGATGTTCTCAGTATGGAAAAGAATGCAAGCAAGTGGTGGGGATTCTGCAGATATTTGTTGAATAAATAAATGAATTTCTGTTTTGTATTTGTCACTTCCGCTTTGTGAACCAAGTTAAGAGTGAGATTGAGGGCCGGGCGCAGTGGCTCAAGCCTGTAATCCCAGCACTTTGGGAGGCTGAGGCGGGTGGATCACGAGGTCAGGAGATCGAGACCATCCTGGCTAACACGGTGAAACCCTGTCTCTACTAAAAAATACAAAAAGTTAGCCGGGCGTGGTGGCGGGCGCCTGTAGTACCAGCTATTCCGGAGGCTGAGGCAGGAGAATGGCGCGAACCCGGGAGGCGGAGCTTGCAGTAAGCCGAGATTGCGCCACTGCACTCCAGCCTGGGGGACAGAGTGAGACTCCGTCTCAAAAAAAAAAAAAAAGAGTGAGATTGAAACTTTGAAAGAAAATACAAATGTATACAATAATTTTATTTCACTTCCCTTTATAGATCTAAAGTCCTGCTTTTAAAAACACAAAGATTTCTTCTATATGGAACTTGATTGCCTTCATTCAGTCATCGAGAGTCTTCAGGAGATCTGAAGACCCAGAGCAAATCAGAAATGTTGACGGGGAAAAATGTGCAGAAATGTCTGAGAGTAAACCCCCTGTCCTTAAACAAATTTTTCTTCTGAAATTTTCTGCTTCATTGTAAGTTTTATGTCACCAATTAAGCTATAGGGCCTAGGCAGAAAAAGATACAAAGTATTTTCAGAAAAGTTGATTAAACTGCATCCATTTATTCATGCACATTCAGAAAATGTTTATCGTGGAGCTACCATTTTTCCAGTAAGTGCCAGTGGGAGCCCAATGAAAATAACACACAGTCCTGCCCTCAACGACTAGCTTTCCCAGCAAGTGGAAAGCTAGCTATGGAACTAGGCAGTTACAGTACAGTGTGATAACACCGGTCATCAAACCCAAGATGCCTTCTGTTGTAAGATGCATCATTGGCCGGGTGCGGTGGCTCACGCCTGTAATCCCAGCACTTTGGGAGGCCAAGGCGGGTGGATCACGAGGTCAGGAGATCGAGACCATCCTGGCTAACACAGTGAAACCCCGTCTGTACTAAAAATACAAAAAATTAGCCGGGCGTGGTGGCGGGCGCCTGTAGTCCTGGTTACTCTGGAGGCTGAGGCAGGAGAATGGCGTGAACCCAGGGGGCAGAGGTTGCAGTGAGCCGAGATCGCGCCACTGCACTCCAGCCTGGGCAACAGAGCGAGACTCTGCCTCAAAAAAAAAAAAAAAAAAAAAAAAAAAAAAAGATGCATCATTAATTTATGCACCACTAAGAAAAATGCTGCCAATTGAACCGTGACATGTCGTGGATTTTATCGAGACCTGTTCTAATTTCAGAGATGTGAAAATGTAACAGGGTGGTAGGGAGGTGAGGAATGTGCATTTTATTTTATTTATTTATTTTGAGAGACAGGGTCTGTCTTTGTCACTCACACAGGCTGGAGTGTAGTGGTGCAATCTCAGCTCACTGCGGCCTCAACCTCGTGGGCTCAAGTGATCCTCCCACCTCCTGAGTAGATGGGACTATAGGCATGAGCCACCATGCCCGGATTTTTTTTTTTTTTAACGTTTTTTTTTGTTGTTGTTGAGACAAGGTCTCATTCTGTTGCTGCCCAGGCTGGAGTGCAGTGGCTCAATCTCAGCTCACTGCAACCTTTGCCTGCCAGGCTCAGGCAATCCTCTTATCTCAACCTCCCTAGTAGCTGGGACTACAGGTACATGCCACCACGCCCAGCTAATTTTTTTTTTTTTTTTTTTTTTTGGTAGAGACAGGGTTTCGCCATGTTGCCCGGGCTGGCCTCAAACTCCTGAGCTCAAGCGATCCACCTGCCTCAGCCTCTTAAAGTGCTAGGATTACAGACATGAGCCACTGCACTCAACCATAATTTTTTTTTTAACTTTTTGTAAAGACGATGTCTCACTATGTTGCCCAGGCTAGTCTCGAACTCTTGGGCTCATGCAGTCCTCCCACTCTGACCTCGCAAAGTGCTGCAATTATAGGCATGAGCTACTGCGCCTGGCCAGAACATGCATTTTAGAACTGATTAAATAAGTAAGGTAAATCAGACACGAAGGATATACAGAATAAGCCAAAGAGTAGGGTGTAGGGTGTAGGGAGACTTGGAAGAAGGAAAGTACTGTGAAGAGGGGACAGCTTGTGCTGAGAGGTCTGGAGGGAAGAGGGTGGCTGCTTATAGCTCAGTAAGACTGCAGTTAGAGCCTGTGGGCTGGAAGGTGACAGATGAGGCTGGAGATGGAAACAAGGGCCAGATCGTGGCCTGCCTCGTAAGTAGATGGCCTTAGTCCCAGTTTACATCTGTAGTGCATCTTTTTGATCTTAAGTGCCCTGTTGGACAATAAATTATATGATCACCCTACTAATAAGCCATTTTTAGATATGTGCTTTTTATCTTAAGAGAAATGAGAACAATGGAAGGGTTTTAAACAGACAGTAACAAAATCAGATTGTGAAAGTGTGTGTGTGTTGGAGGCAGGGTGTGTATTGCTTAATTTGAATGTTTTTGATGAGCTAATATGTTCATACAAGTCAAAACTTTAAAAAACACAAAAGTGAAAAATCTCCCTTCCACCCTGGCCCTCCTTCCACCCCGGCCCTCCTTCCACCCCTTCTACCCTACCTCACGGCCAACCCAATTTTCTTCCCTAGAAGCAACTGATATTATCAATTTCTTGTGTGCCCTTTCAGAATTTTGTTTTCCTTTTCTTTGAGATGGAGTCTCACTCTGTTGCCTAAGCTGGAGTACAGTGGCGCGATTTCGGCTCACTGCAACCTCCACCTCCCAGATTCAAGTCATTTTCCTGCCTCAGCCTCCCCGTAGCTGGGACTACAGGTGTGTATCAGCGCGCCAGCTAATTTTTGTATTTTTAGTAGAGACGGGGTTTCACCATGTTGGCCAGGCTGGTCTTGAACTCCTGACTTCTAGCGATCCACCTGCCTCGGCCTCCCAAAGTGCTGGGAATACAGGTGTGAGCCACCATGCCCGGCCCCTTTCAGACATATTTAATGCATATAAAATTAATTCTTCTTTGCCTTTCAAATGTACCTGTTGTTTTCTAATTCTTTATTTTCATTTAATTTGCCTCCTTTTCTTATTCCTCTCGCTATCTCTCATTGAGTTTCCACAGTATGTGTTCCCCTTTTACTGCTTCAGATTTGAGGCTTCATTTTTTAAGAGTGGAGATTGGATAGTTTTCTTTTTTTCTTTCACTTCTTCCCCGGGCTCTGGCAGCTCAGGATTCATTTCCTCCCACTGTTTCATTACCTCTTCCCTCATCTCTCATGTGCGTGTTTTCTTTGTGGGGGAAATTACTTTGCTATGTTTTCTTAATTTTCTCGTTAAAATTGTCATCTGCTCCATGACAATGTTTTTTGATGAATCTTCTTTACCTGCTGTTTGCTTTTTCTTTTTTTCCTCCTTTGTTTCTTGTCAAAACTTTGTATATATTACTCATTATTGAAGAAGGTAATGTTTTTTCTTCCCCGTGGACCTCAGGTGTGAGAGAGGCCAAGATTGTCTTCCAGGTTGGCTAAATTTTCCTTATGACCCAGAGTTGATGTAAATTCACTGAGCCTTGAATTCTTTCCAACCAATGGCGAAGATTCCCCGAGGCAAAGTCTCTCCTCCCCTGTTGCCACAGAAACAGACCGTTTCCTACAACTATGGCTTGTCTGAGTCCTGAGCCAGCAGAGCTCAGGCCACAGCACCTGCACCCGTTTTCTGCTGCTGCACACAAGGGCTCTGTGCATTCCGCATCCAGGTGTGCCCCTCCCCTTCTGGAGGATTCTTTTTCAGGCTGTCCCAGAGACTTTGCAGCACAGCATCCTTGCTCTATTTCTTCCTGCAACGTCTCTGCTGAAGCTCTATTGCTTTTGGCAACTCTTTCGTCTATTTTGTGGTTTAGGTGTCTCCTACTTTTACTAAAAATGGAATTTGTGTTTTTATCGCTCAAGTCCTTTTTGCTTTTGGATTACTTCCAGAAAATGAAGGGAGGGTTACTAACTTTATGCCATCTTCAAACCAGAAGATCTTAGATTAGTAAGATCATGTTGGCCATGGCATGGAGAATGGGCTGGAGGTGGAGAGACTGGAGGTTGGAAGTCCAGTTAGGAGATTGCTCCTGCGCTGGGGAGTTGGTGTTAGGACAGAAGATCCAAGACACATTTCAGAGGTAACTGCTGAATCTTACTGGCTGGTTAGATGTGTGTTTGGGAGTGGGGGTGGATCAGGAAGAAACGGGATATTTCAGGGCTGGCTGCTGGAGGCTGCTTGCGATGTAACGTGGAGCTGGGCTTCCTGCCTGTTCTGCAGCTTCCTGCCACATTCCAGGCTGCATCTGTGTGTCTGGGTCCTCTGGGAAGGTCATAGGGAGTCCTAATGGGACAATGAGCTTCCCAGCCGTTCCCTTGAAGGTCCCTTGCAGATATCTGGATGAAACTCTTGGCTGGTGGAAACTTTCAGGAAGGCCTGAGGCAGTCAGAAGCCAAGTTGTGGTTTCAAAATTACCGGCCTATTCTCCAAGTCTCCCTGATGATGAGATCTCAAGATAAAAACAAGAAAACTGGGTGCAAAATGCTCTGTGGAACTGTTGATATCCCAGTGTTTCCTGCCAAGTCCTGGCTAAGGAACACAGGGAGGGAAAGGGGACCTAACAGAGGTCATAGAACCCACTCTCTGCCTCCATAGAGGCTTTCCAGGTCATCCAAACTACGAAAATTGAACAGAGAGCTTTCTCTCTCAGATTCTCCAGAGGGGGGAGACTCAGATTCTTTTTTTTAATCAGTCTGCAATCAGTCCTGAGTACTGGCTTTTTTCCCCCTTAATGTACAACCAGGGTTGAGAACTGAGGGCTACACAATCTCAGAGATGATCAGAATTCAAAGTTAGGAATGTGCTGGCTCCACGTCTGTCCACTCTTGTGCAGTAACACAGCTGCCTGCCTGTGTCCAGGATGAAATGTCTTCAGTTCTGTTCCCTGGGATAGACTGACAGCTGTGGAAACAATGATCCAGATACTGTGTCTCCTCCTAGGATGTGTTTCTTGACTCCGCTTATGTGGTTACTGCCAAACCTGGCCTCAGTGCCTTCTACACACAGTTTTGAAAACCAGGGCAATATTTCCAATCATCTAACAGAAGCTGCTCCTTATCAGTGATGTCTTTGGAAAGTTACCAGCAATTACTAAGCTAGCTATTGGGAAAACTTAAGGATTTATTTTAGCAAGAATAATATGAGGTCTTCTGGTCTGTAAGGACCTCTGTTCCTAAAATCACAGAACCACGGCTGTGCTCTACAATGGAATAGTATGAATTCATTTGCAGGCGTGCTCAGATAAGATAGAGTCTTTAGGGAGTTTTAAAAAAACTTGGGGGGCAGTGCTTATGATATTGTGAAAAACAAACACAAAAACTGTGTAATTTTGTGTACGTTAAAAATATGTGTGATCAAGTGAAAAGAGACTTCTTACCCTGCCTTCCCCAGGATTCCACACCCACCACTATTTCCTTTCTGAGTGATTACAGGAGTCGGTAACTTGAGTACAATAAGCTGTTTTGTCAAGTTAATAAAGGATATCTTGTCATCTGACCTTGGACAGAGAGGATGTAAATGTTCTCTTGGGCTAATAAGGTCAGAGTGTTTGCTCACAGGAAATAGAGTTATGAGTAGAGTAATAGGAGGAATATCAATTTCTTATGTGGGCCAAATATTATTTCTGTAGTTGTATTTTCTTTCCTGGAAAAGATTAGTTTTTAGAGAATGAGATGTGTTTTATTTTAGACGAGTGCTTCATCGAGTGAAGCAGCTACAGTTTAAGCAGAAGTTCTCCTTTCCCCACCTCCTGCCTTGCACCTCAGGGAGCCCCTCCTCCCCACACCTTTCTTCTCAGAGATCTCACCTCTTCTCTCCTGAAGCAGTAGCTACTGAGGAGAAAGAGGTGAAAAGCTAGAGAGGCAACAGGAAGAGGGGAGATGGGGAAGAGATCCATGCAGGAGACCTTGTGTGGGTCCGTGGGACTTCGTGAGATACCTGCCTCCACCCTCCCATTTCCCCCAATAGGACTCCAATTCTGTGAGGCCTGAAGACAGTCTCCTTTTCTTTTTCTCTTTCTTTCCTTTCCTTTCTTTTTCTTCTTCTTTTTTTTTTTTTTTGACGGAGTCTCACTTTGTTGCCCAGGCTAGAGTGCAGTGGCACAATCTCGGCTCGCTGCAACCTCCGCCTCCTGGGTTCAAGCGATTCTCCTGCCTCAGACTCTCAAGTAGCTGGGATTACAGGCACCCACCACCACGCCCAGCTAATTTTTGTATTTTTAGTAGAAACAGGGTTTCACCATATTGACCAGGCTGGTCTCAAACTCCTGGCCTCAAGTGATCTGCCCACCTTGGCCTCCCAAAGTGCTGAGATTACAGGTATGAGCCACCACACCTGGCCCAGTCTCCTGTTTTCATTCAATGACAAAGTGAAACCTCCCTTAAGGTCTGAGTTACTGCAGAGGAAGGCTTTCCGGCTGCCTCCTTGGTTGGGGTGAGCCAAAGCAGCTCCGTCATTGGCAGCCACTGGGTATGGGAAGCAGCCATCCATTAGGGGACAAGCTACCTGGAGGTAGGGAGGCTGATCTCCTGACGCACCCTCCCTAGAAAACTGCAGAAAGAAGCCTACTGCAGGAGTTGCAAATATATATGCATAGAGTAAAGACTAGGAGAAAAATAGTCTAAAATATTAAGCATGCTTCCCTCTGGGTAGCTGAATTGTGGATATCATATTTTCTTGCTTCTTTAAATTGTCAAACTTTCGGTAATAGGAAGTATGAGCTATTTTTATAATCAGGAGGGGAAAAGGTTCCCTGGCCAACTCAGGGAGGACATAAAGCTGGAGGTTTCGGAGTAAGAGGCCAGAGGCAGATTCACAGGGGTGAGGACACAGTGGCAGTGAACATCTCAGACTGGACGGGACCTTGAGAGGTCATCTAGCCCATCCTCCTGCCTTCCGGATGTATCTGAATAAGACCAATATCTGAACCCTCTCCCCCCACCATGTCAGAACTGCTCCTTGCCTTCCTTGCCCTTCCACTCCCAGCAGAATGCCAAAAGAGGTTTGACTTCGTGCTAATTATTCTTACTTCTTTCCTGCTTTCAGTGTTCTGCTAAATAGAAAATAGGGCACTAATGGCTGGATGGAAAATAGGGCATGATCTTCCCACAAAGTCTTTGCTCAACCACCTGCCTGTAGCCAGTGTCCTCTTGGAAAGCCCAGTCATCCAAGGAAAGAGAAGTCAAGCTGAGTCCCAGGGAGGGGGAGACCTCGGGGAAGAGGAAGAACAGGAGAGCATTTCTACAGGAATGTGCAAGGAGAGCTGGGGCCTGCAGAGAAGCACTGACTCCTTGTCTTCTTTTTTCCTTCCTTCCTTCTTTCCCCTTCCTTTCTTCCCTCCCTCCTTCCTTCCTTCCTTTCTCCTTCCTTCCTTCTCTCTCCTTCCTTCCTTCCTTCCTTCCTTCCTTCCTTCCTTCCTCTTTCCCTCTCTAATCACATATGAAGTGCTGTGCCAGGCAGATTGTGTAAGATAGAACAACAACAAAGCTTGAGATGTGGTCTCTGGCTTCCAGGAGCCTATAGCCTGGTGAGGAGGTACCACCCAGCTGGGAGAGTTAATTTTCTGGCGCAGGTGCTTGATTTTCATAAATTGCCCTCATGCCAGATATATGTGTTGGGGGCAGGGAGGGGATAAGAAACAAACCTTGTGATGTGATAGCCTTGAAGAGCAGGGATGTCACTTTTTAGGAGACTTAAATCACACCAAGTGTAGAAGGTTCCAGACTTTCAGAGGTGAGGGGACAGCTACAATTTGCAGCAATACTACCAACCCTTCCCCCAACATACCCTTCTCCCCTTCTTCCCTGAAAAATGATCCCCAAATATGTCCATGTCCTAATCCCTGGAATTTATGAATATGATAACTTACATGCCAAAAGGGTCTTTGCTATTGTGATTAAATTAAAGGTGTTGAGATGGGGAGGTTGCCCTGGATTATCTGGGTGGGCCCAGTGTAATCACAAGGGTCCTTATAAGAGGGAGCTAGGAGGCTCAGAGAAGACATGAGGGTGTAAACAGAGGTCACACAGGGAAGAAAAGGCCACTTTGCTGCTGCTTTTGAAGATGGAGGAGGTGACCACAAACCAAAGTGGTCTGTATAAGCTGGAAAAGGCTCCCCAGAGCCACCAGGGGAACGCAGCCCTGCCCACCCACTTTAGAGCTCTGACCTCCTGAACTGTAAGACAATAAATGAGTTGTTTAAAGCCACTAAGTTTGTGGTAATTTGTCACAGTAGCAGTAGGTAGCTCATATAGTCCTCTCTTCTCCTCTCTGTGATCCTTGTGTGGCTAAAAAGGAGAAATGCTAATATTTATTAGAAGTTACAGCAGTGAAAAACAGAGAAAACGTATTTCTAACATATAAACTTGACCACAAACTTATTAATTTACAAAAAGTTTGATAAGAAAACAACCAAATGCCAAATTTTTAAATGAGCAAAGAATATGAACACGTAGAGTTCAGGAAAAGAACAGTGGATTGCTCTGTGCTAAAATGGGAAGCTTCTCTCAGACATGTTAGAGTGAAAGGAGCGAGCTGCAGAATACCCAGGGGGTACTCTCTCCATTCATGTCAAAAACAAAATAGAGTCATATCTATAGGATTTTACATGCTCGTTTTTGCTGGAAAGAATCACAAGAAAATATTAGCAAAGATTGCCTTTGGGAGAGGAATAGAGGGGAATGGTATTTAATTTTTAAAACTTTCCTGATGTTTGAATTTTTTAACCTTATACTTGGGTTTGTTAATGTCAACAAAAGCTATCTGACCAGGGAGATTTTGACTCATTTTTTTTTTGTTTTTCTTGGTACCTCTTTGTCTTTAAAAAAAAAAAAAAAATCCAATTAGCATTATATAAGGTGGGTCACACAGGGAGAAATCTTCCAGAGTCTACCATGGCATATACTATATGCACTAAAATTCTTGCAAACAGGAAGACTGGGCTGTCCTGTGAGGTTACTATTCAAGCTTTAACGGGGGGCCAGTGTCAAAAGAAGTATGATAAATCCCCAGCCCTCTATAGTCCTGGTTTCTCTCAGGATGGTTACCAAGGCCCTAGGAGCTAAAGATGATTGTGTCATCAGCCTGGTACCTCTAGGGCTTTCGGGAGAACAGATCTGCATCAGGAGGGGAAAAGGGGTTTGTCGCTCACTAACCATTCAACGTTGGGTAAGTAGGGACTTTTCTAGGCTTTTGTCTGCATCTGGCAAAATGGGAGTGGTGAGGGTGTTTGTTCTCAGGGTTACTATGAGGCTTAAATAAGATCATGCTGTGGGACGCCCAGCATGGCCACGGGCCCAAGCCAGAACATGACAAAACCAAGTCTTCTCCTCCTTTCTTATGTTTATTTCTAAGCCTGTCGAGGACTGAAGGAGGCCCTTGTTCAGCAGAAAAGAGGTAAGAGCAAGTCTTTGTCTATAAAAATGCAGAAGCCTGATACAGAAGAGCAAAAACACACAGCCACAGGTCTATTCCCACATGTGTGTGTTTGCCACCGGTTTGCCCTCTCTACCGAGTCACAGAAGAATATTAAAGTTTGTGAGCCCTTTAAAGCCAAACAGGCACATTTTCCCTTCTCCCCGATGGACATTTTAATGTCACCGCAGTAGCTGAAGTCTTAGGTGTCGTTAACCCACGTGCCTACCTCCCGTGACCAGGGTGGGGGAAGAACAAGCACGCTTTGTTCCCGAAGCACCGGTTGCGACGTGCTGGTTTTCTGATGACTTTAAACAAGAAATGGAGCAGTTGGACTTTTAGTTGCTCCAGGTGGTAACTGGGGCCAAATGCACTGAGCTTAAGGGAAAAGCTGAACATTTGGAATCCCAAAATGTGGAGATTCAAAGGCTCTTTAAGAATCCTTTCCTCTGATGGACAGTGCCTGTCAGGAGCTGTCCTGCACCCCTGGCCGGAGCTGGGCAGCCCTCTGCCCAATGAGCTTTGAATGAGGAAGGACCAGTCTCTGCCAGGCCAGCGCCAGTTGTCTGAGGAAGCTCCTGCTTCCCTAGGCCTTTGGAGATACTGACTTTTTCCCAAGAAGAATCTTCTTGCCCTTTCCCCTCTCATTCACAGGTTGATTTGTTCATCTGCACATTTCTGTGGGAGTCTTTAAGCACCAGGCGCTGTCCTGAGCTCTTGTCAGCGTGGCAGTGATGAGGATATCGACCCTGCCCTCAGGGCCAGGCCACTCTGGTGGCCAGGGGAGCAGTTAAGAGGCTCCGCAGCACAGGGGAGGGGGCTTTGGCTAAAATAGAAAGCATCAGTCAAGCAGAACTTTACCGAGCACCTAACAGAGGCTGGGGGAAGGAAGAGAAAGAAGTAGATGGATTCCAGGGATTTATGGCCTGGGGCTTGATTAAATTTGAGGGAGTGAGAGAGGAAGGGATCAAGGGTGATCAGATTTCCAGCTCAGGGGCAACAGTGACAATATAGAAGGGGAAGAAATTTTGGAGCAGGGTCATTGGGAGGAGTGAGAGTGAATCAGGCTTTAGACATGTTGGGTGTCAGGCCCCCGTGGGAGGTCAGAATGGAAAGTCCTGCAGGCAGTAGATATATGGTTTCATGGTACAAGAGAAATATCGGAACTGGAGACATGAGTTCAGGAGTCAGCAATGCATGAGTGGTCAAGGAGGGCAGAAGAGGGTGAGATGATGGCTCAGGAGGGAGACCAGGACAGCACTGTGAAGGCCCTATCCTTAAAGGATGGGGACAGAAGAGGAGCCTCCAAATCTAGAGGACGAATCCTAGAGAGTAAGGAGAATGCACACACAGTGTGGCATCGGATTCACCCTTATCCAGATCCCATGTTCTCAGGGCAATTTCCTCTGGGAAAGCAGCCTTCCTCCCTTGCCTTCTGTGTGGATGAGGATGGTGGATCCTTAGCCAGTTGTGGATCCCAGCCCCACGCCCCCTTCATTGGTTTTGGGATGGCTGTATGACCCCTCAGAGCCAATGTGCAGCGAGGAGGCATGGATGTGAGTGAGGGGAGGAAAGGCAGGCTATTGTGGGAAGGAGAGACTCCCCCTCAGGTGGGAGAGAGTAAGGTAGAGATGTGAAGTCAGGCACCAACACAGCCATTTATAATTGTGAGGGAAAGCTTGGAGTTACTGGGGGTCCTCCAAGTGAAGCCTGCAGGTGAGGCCTGTATTGTAGACGGCAGGACGGAGAGAAATCAGGTCGTAGATAACATTGTTCGAGCCACAAGATCAAGCTTCACCTGAGCCAAACCTCCCTCTGGGCTTTTCAGTTATGCAAGTCAATAACTTCCCTTTCCCGTTTAAACGGTCTCAGCTGAGGTTTTGTTTGTTTTGCTACTCGCAATACAGAGTCCTAATAAATGCACAACCTGAAGAAGAGACCTCCTGGGGTCAGTGGGCAGAATGGGGTGGGAGGGGAGGTGTCAGGATTTAAGAAACTTTGCCACATCTGTGTCCCTGAATCACTGTCACCTGCAGAGCCACAACAGGTTTTCGATTTTGCAATCTCTTTACAGTGTTTTTCTTCTCCTGCGGTATCACTTCTCTGGCAATACAATTAACATGATTCCAAAGTTGCTTACTCACTAAACATGAGATGTACTTGGAAAATAGGTTATCCTTCCCTTCTCCTTATGTTGCCTGCCCAGATGCTGAAGGGCTGTCTTTATACACCAGGGTCAATGGTATGTAATGGTGTGTCTCTCCCTATTCAGATCCATCTTCCATACCGTGGCCAAGTGGGCTCTCTAAAATGCACATCTCTGCTGAAAAAACACTCATACTTACAAAACTGAGCCAGGCATAGTGGTGCACACCTGTAGTCCCAGCTACTTGGGAGGCTGAGGTGGGAGGATCACCTGAGCTCAGGAAATGGAGGCTGCAGTAAGCTGTGATTGAGCCACTGTACTCCAGCCCGGGCAACAGAGTGAGACCCTGTCTCCAAAAAAAAAAAATAAATAAAAATTAAAAAAAACCCACTTATACTTCCCATGGCCTGCAGGAAGAGATCACAGACCCCTTAGGATGGCATATATAATCACACACATGTTCTAGATCCTGGGTGGCCTTCCTGCATCAGCAACCCTCCTATGATCCTCAGACAGCACCGCTGTGTGAACTCCAGCTGTGCGATTGTGCCTTGCCCCTCCAGGTCTCTGGGCCTGCGTTCCTATCTCCCCTCTGCTTGGAAAGGTAATTCACAACAATAGCTCACACTGACGGGGCACATCCTATGTTTCAGGTGCTCCACTAGAGGCTGCAGGTGGATTATCTTGTTTAATCCTCACAACTTCCTAATGAGGTAGCGCTGGTATTAACCCCTCCACCCTGCCACAGTGTCACTCGGCTAAACAACTCAGATTTGGGGGAATATGCTAGAGAAGCACATAGGAGTTCTGGGTTGAGGTCTCCCACCGGAGTTAGGGAATGAAGGATCAAATGAAAAAGGTCAGAGGAAATATGATAGTCTAGAGGCCAGGAAGCGGTTTGAAGATGAAGGGAGGAAAACTAGGTGATGAACTGGGGCTGCGTTGCAAGACTGGGCAGCTCCATCTTGGTTGACATTGGGGCTCCTCCCCACTCAAGCAAGGGTCTGAGGGCTTAAGGAACCCACATAGCTCAGGCTAGGTCCTCTGGACTGCGAGCTGCCCTGGACACCATAGATAATGGCTGTTGTCCAGGATTTCCTAGTCCCTGAAGACTCGAGGCTCTGCCATGTCCCTGCCAGGCTTACCTGAGTGTGTGTGTGTGTGTGTGTGTGTGTGTGTGTGTGTGTTTATAGGGGGGATTTATTTGCACCTTTGTTGAGGTTGGGAACCTTGTGTGCCAAGTAGGCGTGACCACCCTAGGGTCCTCACTGCCCACTTCCCTCTAAGGTCTCCCCACCGCCGCCCATCCCTATTGCCTGTCTGCCCCTTTTTCTGGTGAGGAGAAGCTCCCCAAATCCCTTCTTCAGCTACTTCCCTCTCACCTGCTCCAAGCCCTCCCTCTCTCAGACAATTCAGCATAATTCCCCTGAAAACGTGTTTTTACGAAAACAAAAGCCAGGAAGGGGAGGAGATGTGTTCTGGGGTGCTTGGCAACAGCAGCCTGTGCAGCCAGCGGCTTGGCTGGATGATGTGGCTCACCCAGCAACACAAAATCCTCTGAGAACAGAACTCACAGAGGCTGGGCTCTCTCCCACACTGGGGAGGGGAGTGTCTGCAGCTGGAAGAGCAAACCGCATGCAATTGCCTCCAGGTTTCCCCATCCCATGTGTAATGACATCTTCATTTGATTAATGACTGTCTTCTGCATTCACCACTGAGTGTAAACTGTATAAAGACAGGGTTTTGTGTCTGTTCTGGTCACTGTGGCCTTAGTACAGAGTCCAGCACACAGTAGGTGCTCAAGAAATGTTTGTGGAGGAGGGAGCGAGGGAGGGAAGAAAGGAAGGAAGGAAGAAGGGAAGGGAAGGGAAAGGAAGGGAAGGGAGAGAAGGGGAGGGGAAGTGAGGGGAAGGGAAGGGAAGGAGGGAAGGAGAGAGGGAGGGAGGGAGGGGAGGAAGGGAAGTGAAACAGTTTGAAGGAGGTGATGGGCAGGATAAGAGGAGCATCTGTAATTTCACCTTTCTCCGCCTCCTTTTCTCAGAGCCCCTCTTCTTGGGCCTGCGATTCCTCACCTGGAAGGGAGAAGAGTGGACTTCCTGCCTAGAGAACACCTTGGTAAACTCTTTGTGGTTCCTGTCATGAGAAGGTGTGCAGCTTAGGGAAAAAGCCTGTGAGCTCTGGAATCAGATGGAACTGGATATGAATTTCCATTTAGCGCTTGTTGGATTAAATGTGATGCTAGTAAGTACACATGCCTAGTTACTGCTCAAGAAATGGAGCTATTATTATTTACATCATAATTTGAACTTCATTCATTCAACCCATACCGATGAGCAGCCACAGGCCCTCCTTCCACAGGGCTTACCTTCAGAAAGTTCCACGTGTCCCTTACTTTCTGGTAGGCACATTCGTGGGCACGTACCATGCTAAGGACCAGGGACCTGGAGATGAAGACAGTCCTGTCCACTGAGGGGTTCACATCTTTCCATAAAACGTTCTGACCCCCCTGTTTCTTTCTTCTCATCTCCTCCTCCAATCCCCCCTGGGCTGGGGCACCTCCTCTGCACTGTCTCTCTGGAAGCAGAGAGGAGATTCCAACCTCCTCCAGTCCCCTGCCAGGTATCCTGAGCCTGAGAGCTCCTCAAAGCATTGTCTGCAGTTACCTCCTCACTTACAGCCCAGACTGAGATACTCACACTTGTGATTGCCCAGGTGGAGGGGAGAGGTCAAACTCTTCCCATGGCCTCCTTTCTCCTCTGTGAAAACTCCAGATCTTTGCTCCTGATTTTTTTTAGTGTGTACCCTTTTGTATTTCAGCTTCTCCCAGCCGAAAGAATAAAACTGGTAAGAGGAAGGGAAATGCAGCCTCAGTAAGGAGGCCTCCATTCTGGAAGGGCTTCCCAGGCCCAGAGAAGGGAGAAAGTAATTTGGAACCACCCAAGTATTGGTGATGCCAGGCCTCACCCTACCCTGGGGATATTTAAATCTCAAAAAGGGAGCATGGGAATCTGACAAAGCACTTGCATGTATAAAGAACTCCTCCAAATCAACAAGGCAAACACCTCATTAGATACATAGGCAAAAACCTTAGAAGAGCCACATCACAAAGGAGCACCTCCAAATGGCCAAGAAGCATATGAAAAGATGTTCAATCTCATTAGCTACCAGGGAATTCAAATTAGAACTACACCAGGATGGCTGAAAGTGCAAAGACTGACAATATCAAGGGCTGGTGGGGATGCAGAGCAACTGGAACTCTCCTATGCACTGCGGAAGGGGTAAATTAATACCGCCCCTTTGGAAGAACAGTTTAGAAGCATCACTAAAGCTGAACATATTCATGCCTACTCCGGAAATCCTGAGCCCAGGTATATATCTAACAGAAGTTTGTTTATAAAGGCACCAAAAGTCAATTACACAAGATACAAGAATGTTCATAGTAGAGCCGTTTGTATTAGTCACAAACTGGAAACCACCCAAATGCCCATCAGTGGTGAGTAGATAAATAAAGTGGGGGTAATTTAGACAATGAAAATGTGTATAGCAATGAGAATGAATAGAGCACTGCCACCTGCAACAACATGAACAAATCTCACGAAGGTGATGTTGAGTGAAAGAAGCCAGATACGTAAGACAGCACGCTCTGATGCCATTAATTTCAAGTTTGAAAATATGTAAGCCTTAAGTCTGTGGTGTTAAGAAGTCAGGACAGGGGTTGCCTTTGAGAAGGAGTGGGGCAAAAAGGGACTCTGGGAGTGCTGGTAAAATTCTGTTTCCTGATCTGGTGGCAGTTATAGGTTATGTTCACTTTGCAGAGATTTATGTTGTACATAATTGGTTAAGTTTTGCATCTTTCTGTATGCATGTTATACTTCAACAAAAAAGAAGTTTACTTTAAAAAGAGGCAAGTAGAGCTGGGCATTGTGGCTCACACCTGTAATCCTAACACTTTGGGAGGCTGAGGCAGGAGGATCACTTGAGCCCAGGAGTTTGAGACTAGTCTGGGCAACATAAAAATATTTTTTTAAAGAAAATTACCTGTGTACAGTAGTGTGCACCTCTAGTCCCAGCTAGTCAGAGGCTGAGGTGAGAGGATCGCTGGAGCCCAGGTAGAGGGTGCAGTGAGCTGTGATCGCACCGCTGCCTCCAGCCTGGGCGACAGATGGAGACCCTGTCTTTAAAAGAAATTAAATTAAAAATAAAAAGAGGACAGCAGGGGGAAAGCAGTATGGAAAGACAATGCTCAGCCCAAAGGGGTGAGTAGGGGACTCTGCGACTGTGTTTACTGGAATTTAGAGACAGTCTCTGGGAGGGAATGGAAGGGAAGGAAGCAGGTGGGGCAGAGGGAGAGGTGGGGTTTCAGTGCAGGCCAGCCACAGCCTCTCCAATCCCTCAATCCCTTGTAGGAGTCCTGGAGCTAGATGAGTTCCTCAGAGTCATCCTGACTTGGGCTGTGATGGCCACACCTTTATACCCCAGCATTGGTCAGTCACTGAATGTGCGCTGCCCAGGAAGAGGAGGGATCTCAGGCCTGGCTGCGCTCTGCAGCTGAGGCCATCTGAAAGGGGCTGGCCTGACTATAGCTCTCCCAGCATGTCCCTCCTTGAAATGGATCTGGGCGACCACCACAGGAAGCCTGCCACCTGAGTTTAGAAGATTTGGTGGCCTGTAAAGATTTTTTTTCAGATCCCTCAGTCCCAGCATTCCTAGTCTGGTTAAACTCGTCCAGCGGTGCCCAGCACTCATAGGACCTGCTTTGCATCATAGCCTGCAGACAGGCTTCCCACACAGGATCCAATGCCTGGACACACCAGAGGTCTTTGCAGTTTGCCTCTCACACCTCAGCCAAAGCCTCTCCTTGGCCTGGACTCATTTGGTGAAATCCAGCTGTCCTGTAAGACTTGAGAGTCACTTCCTCCAGGAAGCTCTCCCAGATCTTGCCCCTTCTCCCAGGAAGGCTGGGCCCTTGCTCTTCTGAGTCCCCTCCAAGCACCCTAGCACCCTGCCTTTTATAAAACTCTCATCACACTCTTTGTTTACCTGCTGGTAGAAGTAGACTGAGATCAAGAGATGCCTTGTCACTCCTGATCACTGACACTGCACAACAGTGACAACAATTCTGATGGCTGCCATGTACTGAGCTTTTCCAGCCAGGCTGGCATTTGCTGTGCACATCCATGCCTGAATTTACTAAATCCCAACAACCAACCAACCCTGTGAGGTCAGAGTAGCTACCTTATAAAGCAGGCATGATTGCCCACAATCACACAGCCACTAACTATCAGAGTTAGCACACACGTGGGAGTCAGTTTGAACTCCTGGTATCCTCTGGAAATGGTGGTCGGGGAAGGAGGGGAGAAAAGGGAAGGGAGGGGTGGGGAAGGAAAGAGAGGGAAAAAGGAAGGAAGAAGGAGCGAGAGAAGAAGAGAGAAAGGAGGGGAGGGAGGGAGGGAAAGAAGGAAGGAAAGAAGGCAGAAAGGAAGGAAGGAAAGAAGGAAGGAAAGGAGGTAGGGCTTTCCATCCATGGCCCTGAGGACTATCAGAGTCCTCAGGCCCATTGGAAGCTGTTTCACATTTGAAGAGGGACTCATGAAACTATGGCAAGCTGCTGAGTGGGAGAGGGCAGTCCCCCAGCCCCTCCCTGAGCCCCGCCCATCTCTGTGTTTCCAGAACCTCTTGCTCTCCCTGGGATCCTGGCCTGGGGAAATGCAGTCGTCAAATCAAAGCCTGCCTGTGGGAGCAGGTTCATGGGCCAGATCTAGAGCAGGGGCAGGCTTAGTTCACAGTTTTAATCCTGATGTTTACTTTCTTTCTTTCCATTCCTAGTGGCTCCCTTTGAAGAACTGCCTTGGGGTTCATGTTGCAGCATCAAACAGGGATGGAAGATGCATCTTGCTTTAGCAGCAGGAGCCTGGAAAGCAGCTGAAGCCCTGGAGGGTGCCTGGCACACAGAATCTTGTGCTGAGCCCGGAGCACAATGGGAGCGGGCTGGCAGGGTGGGTTCACAGCTGGACTGGGAGCAGCAGACATACAGGCCGTAGGCACAGACATATAAAGACAGTCATGCAGATTGCAGGATGCCTGAGAGCACAGACTCTCACATGCACAAATACGTGCGTGATCGCCAGTGTGCATCCAGACAGCCCCACATGCATGCACACGCATGCACACATGTGATGTGTACATAGATGGACACATGTCTATGCCCACAAACACTGCAGAGACACACACAGAAGTGTCTGGCAAGGAACACTATTTTGTCCTCAATTTTCTGCCAGTGAGAGTCTACTGACTCCATCTCTGAAATGTCTCTACTTATTGTCCCTCTTCTCCACCTGCGCCACATCCCTAGTCCCTGAAACTCCCACCGAGACCCCTGGGCAATAGCAAAGTCTGGACAGGATTCCTGCTCCGCCTCTACCCCACCCTTAAGCCCATCCTACATGCAAGAGCAGGAGTTATCTGGGTATCAAGCGAATCTGACCAGATCACCTCCCCACTGCTTAAAACCCTTTCCTACAGGATGAAGTTGAAATCACTTGACATCCCATATAAGGCCCTTGACTGTCTGGCATCAGTCATAGTCTGGCCTCAGGCCCTGGCATGGAGTCCCCTGGACTCAGTGCTCCAGCTGAGGGCCTCCAGGATGAAGATGCCCTGTGCAAAGCCTCACACTTTTGCTGTTGCTGGGCTCACTGTGTGAAATTCCCTCCTCCCTCCTTCCACCTTCCCTATGCTGAACTGCCACTCCTCCATCCTCCATGGCCAGCTAAGCCAACACCTCCCCACTTCCTCCTGACAACCCAGGCACAGCCACTGACCTGTCCCATGGCTGTCACAGCCCTTTCTTGGGCTCTCAATGGTATCATTGTCACCTGTGTGCTCATGAGCCTCCGCCACTCAACTCCAAGCACATCAAATAGAGAGCTCAAAACATATCGGATACTCAACAAATTTCTGGGTATGAGTGAATGAATGAATTAGTCTGTAAGACAGCATCACACTAGGTGATTGTTCTGGCTACAGAACCTGGGCATGTCCTGTATGTAACTCCTATGATCTCAGCCTCCACATAGGTAAAAAGGGCTCTCTACCTCCTGGCAGAATCTATGGTTCAGACCATGGAGATGTATATAAATAACTGAGCTGAGCGGCTAACATGGTGGGCGCTCCACAGATGACAGCCATAGTTACTGTCTTTAACTTCTATTTTTATTTCCAGTGAAGTCTTTCCACTCATGTTTCTTAATTCTCCATCTCCCTCACTGCCTATCCAGTTCAGTGCTGGACTCCTGGAACCAGCTCATTGAAGGTGCGTTGGCGGATTGATCAGCTGAATGGCTTCTTAAGGCTTGCTTCCAACCTGAGAACACTGAGCTGAGTACTGTTCTTCCTCCCTCCCAGCCTCCCCTGAGACTGAAAGCCGAGAGCCATACAGAGATCACTCCTCTTCCAGGCTCCAGAAGCTGAACATCTGCTCCGTTTGGAGTTCTATGCACTGAGCTGAGTTAGGACCTGGGGGGACAGGAACAGCTGAGCCTTTCTGCTCCAAAAGGCAGAGTCATTTCAGCCAGCCACCCAGCAGCTGCCTAGCCCCTCCCAGACACCCCCAGGGATGCTGCACATGTGGCTAGGGTTCCCATAGGAACCTCTGTGGAGACCTGCCATCCCTGCTTCCCCACATCTCCTTTTGGACTCGTGAGAGAGGTTAGGAAGAGGAGGGGAGGGGAAAGGACAGGACTGCCAGGCACTTTCATACACAAACACCCAGTCTCTTAATCCTCACAATAACTCTAAGAAATATGCTATTATTATCCTTGTGGTACTGACAAGGAAATTGAGGCCCAAAGACATCTAACCCAAGTTCACCCAGGTAACAAACAAGAGAACTGGTCTGCCACCTTATCAGTTTGTACTGACACAGTATCAGTCAGTACCAGCCAGGGATCTCTGGTTGCAAGCAACAGAAACCAACTCCCACTATCACAAGCAAAAAAATTGCTGAAGGACTGTGGTGCCACACCAGAAGGAAAGGAAAAGCTGAAGACACATGATTGGAAAGGACAGGAAGCAGGGCAGCTTCAGGATCTGGGTGCCAGGAACGGACCATCATTTCATTGGAATAAATAAACTTCTATTTTTAAATTCCTTTGTCTCTCCATTTAGGATTCAGGTTTGGGGAGGAAGCTGGGCCCAGTGCCGCTTGTTGGCTGGAAGAGGACAGACTGCTGTAATCGACAGTCCTACCAAGCCTATATTCAATGGGATAGAGACTGCCCCTCCCTCCAAATTGGGATGCTATTTCCAGAAGAAAGGGGAATGAATCCTAGGCAGGCAGAATCCCAAGCTCACCTGACTGCACCATGCTGTGATGGGCTGCAGGGTGGGACAGTTTCTATGGCTCTCTCTAACAGAACTAGACCCATTCAGGAGGCAGCAGTGGTTAGAAGATGGGTACTGGGAAGAAGGAAGCTGGAAGTGATGGTCTTCGTTTTTATGGGAACAAAATGCATTTACATCTCAATGTTAACCACCCTGTTAACTGACCTCTCACATCCCAATACTATCTCTCTCTTTTTCTCTTTACCCAGTATTGAATTCCCAGGATCCCAGAGAATTATTAGTCACCAGCCTTGATTGGTAGAAAGAGTCCTAGTCACCTTCTAATATTCTATATGATTTACTTTTGTTAATTGTTCTTTTTTTGTATAGACGGGTCTCACTATGTTGCCCAGGCTGATCTCAAACTCCTGTTCTCAAGCGATCCTCCTACCCCAGCTTCCCAAAGTGCTGGCATTCAAGGTATGAGCCACCATACCTAGCCCATGTTAATTGTTTATTGCGTGACTCCCCTGTCCCCTGTCCCCTGTCCCCTTTAGAGTGTAAGATCCAGGAGGGCAGTGATTTTCTCCTGTTTGTTCACTACTGTCTCCCCAATGCCTAAAAGAAGTGACTGGCACAGAGCAGGTGCTCAATAAATATTTGCTGAATGAATGAGGAGGTACCAATCTCTTCAACAGGCATTTGGGATGCAATGATGAACCAGAAGACAGATCCTGACCTCATGGAATTTATAGCTTCCATGACTTTAGTGAGACAGAAACAATTACAAAAACATGTAGCAAAAGAACAAAACTAAAATAATGAAAAATTGTGAAATACATTTTGAAGGAAACACACAAAGGTTTTAAAAAGCAGAACTAAGAGGGTAGGAAACTACTTAAGATATGGCAGTCACAGAAGGAAAGAAGGCCTCTCTCAAGCAACTTTTAAATGGAGACCTGAAGGGTGAGAAGGTGCTGACCACAAAAAGTGTGAGGGCCGCTTCTTCCAGGCAGAGGAAAGAGTATGTACAAAGGCCCTGAGGCTGGAAATAACTTGGTATGCCTGAGGAGCTGGACTGTGAAGGCCAGTGTGGTTGGAGCTTAGTAAGCAAGGGCTAGAGGCCTACAGGCTGAGGATGGAGAGTGTGCCAGGCGCTGGGTTGACAGCCCCTTACAGGCGATGGCATGGAGCTTGGATGGCATTCTGGATACATTGGGAAGCTATCAAAAGGTTTTTAACATTCGTGCTTGACCCCATTTGCATTTCAAGCTGATCATTCTGGCTACTGGGTGGAGAATGCATGGAGCTAGGGAGTGGGGGACCAGTTCGTAGGCAACTGTGGTGGTCCAGACTGGGGCTGAACTCAGGTGGCCAAGGCTCAGAGGACAGTGGAAACTTTTGAGTCACTCCTCAGTTATAGTCTCCATGACAGGTGCTATCATCAGCCTGGATGGTATCACCCTCCAGGGGCCACAAAGGCACCTCCCTTACCAGCCCACTCCCAGCCTGTGGGGGATGGATAGACCAACTCATGGTCTGGCTAGGCCCTGGGCCTAAATGACAGGTGACGGATGGGGTTGGAACTAAATGCTCTGAGCCATGTGGCCAATGCGCTGTTCCAAGGAAGACTTTGGAGCCAGGAGTTAATTTAAAGAAAGGAGTAGGGGAGCTCAATATCGCTTCCTCCACTGCTCAATTAGTGGAGAGAGCTGCAGGGAGCTGGAATTGTAAAGACCCCCTTAATCATCTCTATCTGCCTGGCAGCGTGCAGGAGTGTGGCAGGGATAATTGCACCTACCCATTAACAAATGCAATTAAGGCGCCTGGGCCTCTAGCACCCCCTTCTCCAATTAAACAGCAGATGAGGGGCCCGTGGGGGTGGGCTTTAAGATGAATCACTTGAAGCTGGAAACTTGGAGCCTGGAAGTCTGGACAGAGAGGCGATTAGAGACGATAAAATCGTGATGGGGAAGGAAAGACTCATATCCAATACCAGCCTGCTCCAGCTTGAGGCCCAACCCACAGTTGGGCAGATATTCTTTGGGACAAATTAGAAGAAGTTCTGCTTCACACATAAGAAAGTCAATATTTAGAACCCACCGACCACCGCTTCCAGCCAAGTGCTTCCCCTTTGCCAAGGACACACTCACTGAGTGTCTAGATACAGGTGAAGACCTGAATAATTCATTTTGATGAGAAACCGTGAGGTCTGGGTATGTTGGCAGGGAGGGTCCAGGAAGGCACGTTCTTGTCCTGTGAAGGGGCATGGGGGTGGAGGAAGGGGACTTCCATTTGTGGGCACCTCTAATCTGCCAGGCCTTGTGCTCCCTCCCTTTCCATATGGCATATCCTTTAATTTAATCCAGATCCCACCAACCTCACACAACAACCACGATCTCTTCATTGCAGTGATGGAATAGAAGTTTGGGGAGCTCAAGAACCTTGTCTAAGATCACAGAATTAGCAGGTGGTGGAGCTGGTGGAGCTGGGATTTGAACCCTGGTCTATGTGGCTTCCAATAGGCCACTCCCCTATGCTGAGATGCTTTGAAATTGCAACTGTCAAGATCTTGCCCCTTGTGCATTTTGATGCCCCCATGAGGGTGGACTCAGGGCAACATTTCAGATGTTATTCCCAAATCTCTCCCTGCTCCCCTTGGCTGAATCCCTGAACTTCTGAAATAAGGCCTCTCTGTGGTTCCTGTTGTGGCCTTGAGGTAGGATTTGACAAGTTGTCAAGTCCCGAGGTGCTGACCAACATGCTCATCTCAAGCTGAAATAATAAAATAAAAAATCTCTCCTACCTTAATTGCCTCTCCCTATTCTCTTTATGCGTTTCACCAATTACAAATGCTATGAATCATTATGCATGTGTGGATCATCACTTTCATTTAGCATCTCCACCGAAGCTCCAGGTGCTGAAGTGCATAATTGAAAAGCTCCACGATTTAAGTTTGCAAAGAGGAGGCTCAGCTCCTCTGAACGTCACAGTGTGCAGGTCTCCCCTGCTGGGGCCTAGACAGCAGCCAGGAGATGACAGCCTGCATCTGCCCGAGAACCCAGCCACACCAGATGAGTGCTGAAGTAGTTCTGCTTTTGCCCAGGGGAGCTCAGGCAGTGAGTAATATGTTTCTTAATTCCCAATTCCCCCATCTTATTTCCTTGGGAACTTTGCTTTTTTATTATTTTTTATTTTATTTTATTTTATTTTGTTGTTACTGTTTTCCTCTGTGGCTTCAGAGAGCAACAAAAGTCACTGGGTTGCCATCTGCTAGTTAACCCCTTCCTTCAAGACCTTCCTGAGCTAACTCCAGGACACCTGCTCCTTTCTGCAGCCTACATTCTTCCTGAGTGTAGGGCTCTCCCAGGTCTGCCTCACTCACTTCTGACTCCATAAAAGCTCCCATAAGATGGAAGGAGAAAGGGGCAGAGATGACCAGCTGCAGCTTGGCCCAGGTGAGGAATGAGCTGCCTGTCTTTAACAGCAGCTAGGCTCTATCTTAGCTGCCAGAGGGAGGGCTGTGTCTTCTCCTGCACCCCCATAACCTCTATGACATTGCTGGGCATTTAGACATGGCCATGGAGTCCTTCCTCTCTCCTCCCCTCCTTTCCTTCCCAAGCATTTCCCAAATGTCTACTATGAGTCTGCCTAAGTCCAGGGGCTGAGGACTGAGCAATAAATAAACCTGCTCCCTGTCCAGTAGGAGAGACACTCCAGTAAGAAACATATAGTAATAAATACAATGTGAGAAGTTTTTCCATAGATGGAGGAGCAAAGACTTCTCTCTGGGAGCAGGGAGGAGGGAATACTGATTCAGCTGGGAGAGGCAGGCATTTGCATTCAGGCTTGAAGGCTGAATAGGGCAGGGTAGGCACAGTGATTCCAGGTACGGGAAAAGCCTAAGCCAAGTAAAGAAAGGCACAAAAGACATGGCATGTTCCATGCCACCTGGGCCCTGCTGCTTCCAGGGCCCTCGAATCATCAGAGTTTCATAGAGCCAGCCCCAAAGGGGAGGATGGCTCTGCCCCCTCAGATGTCAGCCCCTTGAGCCAGATGGGAGCGCTCAAGGGCTCGGACACATGCCCCTCCACTTCTAGTTAGGTTGGAGTGGAGGTGGGGAGGCCACAAGACACCTGGACTGAGGCCAGCATTCCAGATTCAGGGAGTGCCCTTGGCACACACATCTTGGGTGACAACCTACTTCTAGCATAGTCTGGCCAAAAGTAAGGATGCGAATGCACGCACGTATACACACACAAAAACACACACACCCACAGAAGCTGTGGGCACAGCTCCCTAGACCATCTCACTGCCACCCTCCTGCCCTTCCATGAGCAGGTTCCCCTTCACACCAAACTGAGCACCACCAATCACCTGATGCCAAACAGATGGCGGGAAAGAGTTCTTGCTCTGAGTGGGGATGGCGGCAAGGTCACTGCTGATGCGTGAGGGGCTGGGCTGCAGGGCAGTGAAAAATCAATGGATCACTTCCCTCTCATCACTTTTCTGCCACAGATTGAGCTGAAAGATGGTTCAGCTTGGAGCTGAGAAGCAAAGTCTGTAAGGTTTACTCTCTCATACCTTTTTATTTTCCCTCTTCTTTTCACTTTCTCAATTTTCAACCTCCATTCACTCTTCTCTTTCTCCTCTACTCCATCTTCTCTTTCCTTTGGTGGGGGGAGGAATGGGGATGATGAGGGGACTATGAGTGATGGGAAAAAAGAAAAGCAGCCCCTGTCATTTAGAAGCTGGCCTGACCCTTGCAGCTAAGCCATGCTATTCTCTCTTGGATCTAAACAATCTCACAGCATACCAGCCTCAGACAGATTAACTCCGAGGCCAAGATAAAATGAAATGAAGCAAGGTGACTTCATAATTTTACCTAAGGTCAGACAAGAATGAGGTCACTCTGCCACCCACAAAATACCAAGTAGCCCCTCTCTTGGCCAAGATGAATGACTGCTACTTCTTTTCTATTTCAACTTTATCTTCATTCTAGTCTTTCACATAGTCCCTAGAGATGAGATTTATTGAGATACCCAATCATAGAATTGCCCCTGCTTACTGACAGCATCCAATCTAGAGTAACCTTCACTTCCTTGGACCCCTTCCCAAGTTGTCCCATCAAAGCCAAGATTCTATAATCAATTCTAATATCCTCTCTTGGAGAGAACACACCCCATGGTTTCCCATGCTGTGCCTTCTCCCTCTCTGCAGTAAGCAATAAACCCAACTGGTTTAACTGTGTTCCTGGCGGTCTTTGGTAAATTACAGGACACTGACAAAATTGGAGGTCCCACCAAGATTCACCTGAGACTTTCATAGCTTTAACCAGGACCCTGACTCAGTAACAGTTCACATATCGTGGAGGGGCGGGCCTCAGGCACTGGTATGTTTTAAAGATCTGTAGGTAATTTTAAAAGGCAACCTGGGTTGGGAGTCCGTGGGGAACAAGTTGCTTTAAGAGTCTCTGGTGAGGGTCAGAGGGCAATGCCTCTAAATCACTGAGTTCGGGACCTAGCCCATGGTGCCCAGTCATTGTTGTTGGCTTCTGTGACTTATTCACTCTGCTGTCCCTCTCAATAAGCTTTTGTTGAATGAAAAATATAATAGGTCTCAAACCACGCTGCCATTTTCTCCCCAAACTATTTTTCCCCTGGCTCCAGTGTTCTCATGGCACTGGAGGCTCTGATTCATCCCATCGCCCTGACCATGTCTCCCATCAGCCCCAGGCCCTGCTTCCCTCTTCAGGCAGGACCTCTTGGCACCCCTTCCTTTCTGATTCCACTTAGTAGCTTGAGGCTCTGTGGTCTTCTCTGTGCAGCTCACCATGGCCAGAACAGATCTGTCTAGATATTGGCTTGACCATGTCATGCCTCTGTCTCAGATACCCCTAATAGATCCTCATCACCCCCTAATAAAGTCCAAACACTTGTCTTGACATTTAAGGCCTTCCATAATCCAGCCCTACCTCATGCATGTATCATACTTAAAGGTTATACCTAGTAGCCCCATGGACATCCTTCATGCCCTCAAATTATTGTGCTTTGCTTCTGCTGGGCCTGCTACATGAAATGCCCTCCCATCATTATGTCTGTATAAAGCCTGCTCACCATTCAAATGCCAGCTCCAATGCTACTTCCTCCATCCCTCATTGCCCATACTAAAAGGGACTGCTGCCCCTTTATGATCTAAAACTATCCTCTTTAAAAAACAAACAAACAACAAACAAAAAACTCACTTGTGACCCTTTATCACATGTTAACCTGAATTGTGACTATCTTTATTCACCTTTGGTCTATGTGGGATGGGAGCCATTCCATACCAGTAGGTTAAGAATCTAGGCTTTGGAATCAGGAAACCCTGGGATTGTAATCCTATTCCCTCCTGTTAACTAGTTCAGTGACCTTGAGCAAGTCTCTTAACATTTTTGAACCTCAACTTCTCATTCACAATGAGGGGAGCCTGATAGGGTTATGGTGAGAAGTACATGAGATAATCACATGTGTTGAATGCCTTGCACAGAATGTGGCGGAAATAATAGTTATTATAATTACAATAAGAATAGTTATCATTGCTAGGTTGAAATCTCCTAGAGGAGGGTGCCTCAACTTTAGTGTGCACACAAATCACCTGGGGATCTGGTTAAAATCCGATGTGATTCAGGAGGTCTGGGGTGGGTCTGAGATTCTGCATTTCCAACAAGCTCCCAGGTGGTGCTGATGCTGCCGGTCCAAGGATTACACTTGGAATAGCAAAGTCCTAAAGAGCAAGGCTAATGTCTAGTGTAGCAATATCTCTCTTGCAGGATCTAGCATGGTTTCCTGCACAGAGTAGGGACACCACCATTTTTTTAGATGAATGCATCGTCTTGATGATGGTAGGGATGGTATTGCACATAGCCTTCTTTGCTCGGAAGATCACACACACATTGCATACACACACCAGCTAATCTAACCTTGCATAGGACTGAGATTTCCCAGGGGCCCAACTGCTGTGTTTCAGAAATCAGAGCTCTGAGATGGAACCGGCTGTGCACTAACCTTATAGCCCTGATTAATTCCCTCCCTTTGTTTGCCTCATTATCATGATTAGGTTCTGCCCGTAGCATAGCAACGGCTAATTGTAGGCTGGTTGCAGAGTGCATAATTCCTGCTATTAAAATTTTATCGAGGCTTAATTGTGCTCCTTTTTGCTGTGGCGAAGCTTCAAAGTTTCAGAAGAGAGGGGATGTGGTTAGTGGGAACTGATGATTTTTTAATCTTAGCAAGCCCTGTAAAACCCTACTCTGCAATATCATTGACCTTGAGATGGTTTCCTGTGGCCAGAAAGAAGCCCATCATTTATTTATTAACCCACCAGAAGGTCTGCAAACATCCCCTGTGGCCAGGCGGAAAGCGTATTATAGGTCAAATGCCATTACAGAAAGCCCCAAAGGGCTGGCAGACCAAAGAGTGTGGCCGTGTGGGCATTAGGGTGGGGGAGGTTCGGTGGGGAGAGCTGCACTTTGCACGTGGAAGTGGGTCAGTGTGCAAAAAGTTGTGTCACTCCTTAGACACCCAGTGGCCTCTCAGTGGACCTCCAAAACCTGCAGTAGAATTGACAGGCTTTCAAGGCATTTTCCAGGAACACACCAAATTGCCCAACTTGTGCTTAGTGGGAGGTGAAAAGAAGTGAACCCATTAGCAGGTACTTTCCACAAATGGTTTCCAAACCCAACTGATCACTAGTATTACCTGGGGAGCTTGTTAGAGCTGCGCATTTCCAGGCTCCAGCCCAGACCTACGGATTCAGAGTAGGGAGGGAGGCTGGAAGTCACTCCTCAGGTGGCGCACTTATGCTGAGCCACTTCGGGAATCCCTTACCTGTGGAAAGAAGGGGCTTCGGCAATGTAAAAAAGACAGCAGAACCAGCTGCTTCTTGGGGAGGGGTCCACCTACTCAGCTTAGCTCAAATTGGAGCCACAAGGCCTAATGATATGAGATGGCTCTAAGTCAGTGCTTTTCAAATCGAAGTGTGCATCAGAATGCCCTGGAGAACTTGCTAAAACACAGGTTGCTGGGCCCTACTTCCCACAGTCTCTAATTCCTTAGGTCAAGGGTAGGGCCTAAGACTTTGCATTTCTAACAAGCTTGCAGGTGGTGCTGCTCTAAGGACCACACTTTGAGAACCATCGCCTTTGGTGATTCTCCAAATCTGAAATCTGGACCAAATGTGACTCTTTGAAAAGGACTCAGTTGTGTTTCTCAGTCCTCGCATTATAACACTGCTCTACGTGAAGACTCCATCCTTGTGTCTTGAGCATCTTTCTATAACCCAGAACCAGTGGCGTTTGTCATCAATCAAGCTTTGACTTGAGATATTATGAAGGCGGAGTAGAGCCTGGGGTTTTGGATTTAAACACAGTTAAATGCAGATAAATCCACTGCCATTTTACCATTATTAAGTAAAGCAAGGATTTTAAAAGGACATGGGATTTCAGGCACCACTTAAACAAAGGGCAAAGCATTATTTGATGAGCTGGCCTCAAGCTGGGAAAGGCTTTAGATAATACACAATGATAGAATTATGGTGAGTGGAGAATAACAATAGGCACATTTGATGGAGAGGAGATGAACTGTGGTGAATTGTGGGTGCGGGGAATGGTGAAAGGGAGAAAGTTCAGAGTAAGTGTAAAGAAGGGGTTGTAACTCAAAGGCTAGGCAGATCACAGAAATGCATCAGGCAGACAAGCCAGACCACCATTAAAACCCATGGCTCCAATCTGAATGAGACTATATGGAATGGTGAGGACTGTGGTAAACTGGACAGTCCTGGGCCCTCTAACAAGCGGAGGCCTCAAGTCAGCTCTTGCCAGTTGTTGCCATGAAAGAATGTGGGCCCAGGAGTGCTTGCCCTTCCTTATTTTCAAAAGAAGCTTGGAATGTGGATTCTAAGATAAAATTTCCCTATTTTAAAAACCTTTGCCCCAATCATAACATGTCTGTAGGCTATCAGTTTACAATAATAGTTTAGAAGTTTTAAATCCTAATTCATAGGGATGTTATTTTGGAACTGGGAATAGACCAATATTTTTTCCCTTTTTTTTTAAGGAGGGAAGGGCAGGTAGTTTATAAGGAGAGGAAAAAAAAAATGAGTAAGATGGGGAAGGAGGATGAAATCATGGAAAACATGGTGGAAAAGACTTCACTACTCAGGCGGAGCTTGGAGGTTTACACAGCGCTCTCTTCTCCTCTGTATAAAGAATACATCACTCTACAACATCCCTGCTGTACCACACTATTAGTTTGGTGACCATTGTGGAGTCCCCTCTCGCAATGACTGGGCTTGGCCAGCGGGACATTAGCAGGTATGATGCCCGCAAAGCTTGTCAAAGACTTGCACCCTGAAATGCACGCTGTTGGACATCTCACTTGGGATCCAGCTGCTGTGTGAAAATGCCATGAGGAAACGTATGGAGGAAAGAGAGGTCCCAGCCTTTCAACTATACCTGTCAAAGTGCCAGGCATGTGGCCGGGCACGGTGGCTCATGCCTGTAATCCCAGCACTTTGGGAGGGGCCAAGGCAGGCGGATCACCTGAGGTCGGGAGTTCGAGACCAGCCTGACCAACATGCAGAAGCCCCATCTCTAGTAAAAATACAAAATTAGCCAGGCATGATGGCGCATGCCTGTAATCCCAGCTACTCGGGAGGCTGAGGCAGGAGAATCGCTTGAACCTGGGAGGTGGAGGTTGCGGTGAGCCGAGATTGCACCATTGCCCTCCAGCCTGGGTGACAAGAGTGAAACTCCATGTCAAAAAAAAAAAAAAAAAAAAAGGTGCCAGGCATGTGAGCAAAGCCAGCTTGGATCCTGGTTGTAACTACATGACAACCCAAGAGAGACCAGCAGAAGAATTCTCTAGCCCAGCCTCAGTCAACCCATAGAATCATCATAATAAAAAGATTGCCTTAAGTCCCTAAGCTTTGGTGTTAAGCAGTGAAAACTAACAGAAACACTTAGTACGTAGCTGGCCTATGAATCAGATAGGATCCTGTTTGGTTAGACGTAACAGAACACCTGATAAATAGTGACTTGAGCAAGTAAGAGGCTTATTCTCAGGCAACAAGAAGTCTGCTTTTGTTTCATTGGTCAGAACCAGCTGCACCAAGGGGGACTGAGGAAGTGTGATTAACTGGGCACATTGGTATTCTGAACAAAACAGGGTTTTTGACTAGTAAGGAAGAGGGAGGAATAGGTGTATATTTTGCAGTGTCTGCCACAGCCGTCTTACTAAAAAAAGAACAAATGTGTTTCTCTCATGATTTTTCCCTTCTGTACCAAATTTAGTCATAAAACCACAAGCCCAGCAACCCATACAGCCAGCACACATTTATCCCATGTTTGAAGGAAGAGGTCTCATCTTGATTTAATGGCTCAGCATTTTGTATTTGTCTGCCTGCTTCTTCCAGGTTCATTTCATAAAGAGCTGATTGATCTTGAACTTGATGCAGCCCATTGATACCATCACTACTAATAAAAGGTTTCAGGGCAATCAACTTTAAATTGGAAGCAATGGAGATGAGCAAACATTTTCAAATGAGCATATCTTCTGCAAAACTTAGCAGACTTCCAGGATGGTTGGTACAAGAGAAGAGGTCATAGAAGAAGCTAAATATAAAGTTTGCAGTTCTCATAGTTAGCCTGTGGCCATTTCAAGAGTTAGAAGCGCCTTGGCGGGAGTGGGGGGAGAAGCAATAAAAGAAAATGAGATTGAAACTCACTCATTTTCTTTCTTTTTAGCAACTTCTTGGAGAGAGGAAATGGAGATGAATGAGACATAATATCACAGAACTTAGACTTGGCAATGCTCTCAGAGATAAATTATCCAGCCTTTCACTGAATTGCAAATAATAATAGCTAGAATTTATTGAGTGTTTATCACATGCTAAGTGTTATGCAAAATAATTTACTGGCAATCTTTGATTTTACCTGCACCCCATCTCTAAAGGGTAGTATGATTTTAATGTCCACTTTACAGACATCAAGTTAAATAACTTGTTCAAGGCCATGGTAAATAAATGGGGGGACCAGATTTCCTGGCTATGTGTATTGCCTCTCCTTACTTCTTTTGACCCCATCCCATAACAATCTCTGCTCACCTCTTCCAGGTCTCCATTCCTCTAGACAACTCATTCCTATTTGAAAAACCCATCCTGTTAAGTTGAAGTCTGCTTTTCTGAATCTCTCATCATCTGGTCTACCCTCTGGAGCAACACAGGCTGATCCCTCTGACCTACGACAGTCCTTCCAATAATGCATCCTCTGAGCTTTTTCTTCTCTATGCTAAACGTCTACAGCCATACTAACCGTTCCCTTCTTAAATGCTGTGTTTCTTCTTCTATGTGTACTGTATTCAAGGACCGCAAATTCAAAGTTCTACAGACACCAGGATAGTAATGAAAACAAATAGAGCAGGGTAGGTATGGTAAAATCATATGGCTGCCTCACTCTTTCATTCTCCCACTTTTCTTAGAGACATGGATATAGAGATGCTTTCCTCTACAAACCCAGTGATAAAAGGCAACGAGCACTCAACCTTGCTACTGTGGGACAAGAGGGAGTGGTGAGCACTTTGGCAAACTGGCAGCAGATGCTTGATCTAAAGGACACAGGTGCTACTCAGAGCCTGCCAGGTGTTTCTAGTAAAGGAGGGTGACAGCTTCTCTGAGCTTTTCCAAAGCTACTGGAACTCTGGGTTTTCATTTGAAAACTTTTCATCTTTATCAGATTTTTTTTTCAATTTTTCATTTTTTTACAGTATCGTGTGGCCCAAACAATATTCTACAGGCTGGATCCAGCTCCTGGGCTGCTGTTTGACAACTGATGTTGCTGGTCACCAGCTGGACTCACTCCCCTGATGAAGTCTAAGGCCAGTGGGACTCGCCCTTCACTAAACCTACACACCACGCTTCTAGGAATGCAGACTAAATTTGCAATCATTTTTCCAGCAGTTGTGTCATATTATACTTTAAATTCACACGAAACTGGTGGCTAAGGACCTCCAAGTCTTCATGTGAGTGTTGTCCAGCCTGACCTCTCAAACCATCTTGTGCAATGATACGTTGAACCTACCTGCATGGCTTTGCATTTATCTCTGTTGGTCCCCATTCTGTCTTACAGAGTTTGTGCTATTTTTCCCCAACCTGCTTTTGGCACAGCTTTGAACATTACTTCTTACATGAAATCACCAGCTGGATTCAGTAACTCAGTGAAGTCTGACAAGTCCTAAAGGCATTAATACAATTTTTGATTAAGCCTGGGCAACATAGTGAGACCCCGATCTCTACAAAAACATTTTTTTAAAATTAGCAGGGCAGAGTGGCACATGCCTGTAGTCCCAGCTACTCGAGAAGCTGAGGTGGGAGGATCACCTGAGCCCAGAAGTTTGAGGCTACAGTGAGCTACGATCATGCCACTGCACTCCAGCCTGGGCAACAGAGCTAAAACCTAGTCTCAAAAAAACTTGGCTAGAAATGTGATGCTCCAAGGTACCCCAAATGTCACCAATGCACTAATGAACACCCCTTACCTTCAGAGTAAAAAGAAACTAGCCTATGTTCAGCACCTGCTACAAGCTCAAGACTGCCCAGTTTCCTCATTCTCACTTCCCATCTAATGCAGAGACCCTTCCAGCAGCTCTGCCCCAGTGACAAAGGAAGAAACCCCAGGCTGTCCTCCAGATAAGTCTGAACTCTCCACTCTGGTCTGGAATTCCAAGAATGATTCCTGATTGAACTGTATATTTGGTTCTAGGTCTCAGGTTCA
This sequence comes from Pan troglodytes, assembly GCF_028858775.2. Taxonomy (NCBI): domain Eukaryota; kingdom Metazoa; phylum Chordata; class Mammalia; order Primates; family Hominidae; genus Pan; species Pan troglodytes. Next base: position 61,109,851 of record NC_072414.2, read on the forward strand.
CCCCTGGGTATAGGCCCACACTCTGCAGCCCCAGGATCACTGGCCCCTGCCCAGTGTCCAGCCCAGGCAGCTAGCCGTTTGCCTGTGGTCTGAGACAGCTCCTGCTTGTCCAGGAGGATATACACTGTGCCAGGCACTGTCCATGGCACTGCAACATTCATTGTTTCACTTAATGATGAACCCATTTACACATTTACTTCCACTGCCATCTGGCCCACGTTTTTCAGTTGAGCCTTTGATTTATCAAGGAACTTGTATCATTGATGCTCTTCCTGCCTCCCTGTTATTGTAACTGAGAGCAGAGCACCAAGCTGTTTAGCAGCTTGCATAAAGACAGCAGCACATGCTCACTCAAATTCCCTCCCTTTTTTGAGCTCTTTGTGCCTCATTATTTTCATTGATAAATGAGGTTGTTGTGAGGGGCCCATTAGTAGATATTAGGCAGTTGTAACAGAACTGGGTATGTAGTGGGCACTCTTGAATGTTAGCTTGAAGGAGAAGCAGTTGAAGAACTAGTCATGGTCATCTCCTGGACTAGCCCCCAGTAGCCAGAGGGAACACCCCTTTATAAGGAAATGTCACCAATCTCCTACCATCAACAAGCTCAGCAGCAGGCGCTCCAAGTTGTTTTTCTGTCAAAGGGAAAGATTTGGTTCAAGCCATCTGCGTGGCCCACTGGATGGCCAATGGAAGACCCAGGATGGTCAATTACCTTACCCTGTGGCTTCGGATCAATTGCTTAACCTCTCTGGGCCCAAGTTCTTCATCCACAAAAAGGAAATACTAATATATAGCTTACAGAATTATGGTGAGAGCCAAATGAGATTGAGAGTAAAACACCTGGCACATAGTAGGCACTTGATATAGTAATGATGATAGTGGTGATGATGAAAATACCCAGACACATGTATTGTCAGTGAATCTTCCCAGTGAGCAAAAGCAGCCTTCCTTTTTTTGTCCTGTCAGATTTGCAAAAATTAAATTACAAACTTATTGCATGGTCATTATTTTTAAAAGCAAACACAATACAGGCATTTATAAACTAAAATAAAAGTTGGAGTCCTCCTCACTCCCATTCTACTCTTCAGAAAGAGCCACGTTAACTGTTTGGTTCATGCCCTTGCTGATGTTTTCCTACACACACACACACACACACACACACACACACACAATTTTAAAGCAACATTGGGATCATACTATGCATATTGTTCTGCACCTTGCTTCTTTCTCAAAGCAGGTGTCATGGCCACTTTTCCAAGTGAGAGTACATGGAGCTAATCCATTGCTATGGGCTGAATTGTGTCCCACCCACAAATTCAGATGTTGAAGCCCTAATCCCACAGTACTTTAGCATGCAACTCTGTGTGGAAATAGGACCTTTAAAGAGGTAATTAAGTTAAAATGGGATTATTAAGGTGGACCCTAATCCAGTATGACCAATGTCCATATAAGAAAAGGAGATCAGGACCGGGTGCAGTGGCTCACACCTGTAATCCCAGCACTTTAGGAGGCTGAGGCAGGTGATCACTTGAGGTCAGGAGTTCAAGACCAGCCTGGACAACATGGCGAAACCCCATCTCTACTAAAATTACAAAAAATTAGCTGGGCGTGGTGGCAGGCACCCGTAATCACAACTACTCAGGAGGCTGAGGCAGGAGAATTGCTTGAACCCGGGAGGCGTAGGTTGCACTGAGCCGAGATCATGCCACTACACTCCAGCCTGGGTGACAGAGCAAGACTCTGCCTCAAAAAAAAGAGAGGAGATCAGGACACAAATAGAAAGAAACACCAGGCATGCCCACACAAAAGATGACTATGTGAAGACACAGTGGGAAGGCTGCCATATGCAAGCCAAGGAGAGGGCCCTCAGAGGAAACCAACCCTGCTGATACCTTGATCTTGGACTTGTAGACTCCAGAGCTGTGAGGAAGTAAATTTCTGATGTGTATGCCACCCAGTTTATGGTATTTGTTATGGCATCCCTAGCAAGCAAATGCATCCATCCTTTCTCAAGAACCAGAGTATTCCATTTTATAGATGGTACATAAAATGTGTTGTGGACTCTTATGTTTTTTCCAGTTTTATGCTTATTACTAAGAGTGCTGCAAGTAATATCTTTGCAATATACTTTGTGTACATATGTGAGGATATTTGTAGGTTCTGTTCCCATACAAAGAATGACTGGGTTGGAGGATATGCACATTTTAAATGATGTATGAATTTACTGTACCAATGAAAACTCCAGTAGTGCAGGCAAATTCCTGCCTTTCTATACCCACCAAAGCATAATTTCAAGGACTTATATTCTGTGGCCATTAAAATATAATGAAATTGACAATCCAAAAAAGTCTGACACTCTTGACCTTGGCTTTGCTCATACTGACCACCCCTGCCTATGCCAGGACCTTGGCCCCATCAGCCACCTGCGAGAACATACAACCTTCCTAAATAGAGAAAGCTCTCACCAGACTCTTCACTGTGAAGGCAAACTTGATAACAACAAATGCCCATGCTTCAAATAGAAGCATTGATTTTAATTTTTTAAGAGTATAAATAGATTTGAATCACACATAGTATATTGGATTTGGGAAGAAAATATTTCATGACAGCCTGCCAATATATTTGTTTTCTTATCTTTCAACAATTAAGAATGGAGATTAAAGACTGCTGAAGTGAAGAGAAGCTGACGATGCCACTCAGAAAGGCCATTATCCTCATCTGAGGAGATGAATCTGACTGACCTTTTGTTTGGAAAGCAAAATCGGAAACGGGAACCCTCTGCTGTGGTGGAGATGAACTTGGGGATACCACAGCCTGGGTCCTTCCTCAAGAGTGCAAGGAATTTACCCAAACCATAAGGGGCTTTGCCTTCCCTCTTCTCTTGCTCTTACTCTTTTATACATGAGGATGTCCAGACGAACCAATCATTAAAGGAAGTCATGACCTATCAGCCACTTGGAAGATGTGTTGAGGAAGAGTGGTTATCACTCATGGTGGCCAGGGAGCTGCTTTGGGAAGAAGGGAGGCTGGCAATCGGACACATCTGAGCATTGATTTGTGAGCCCATCTGTCTTCCACTCTGGACCATGGGCTACTTGGGAGCAGGGGTCGTCAAATTCATCTAAGCCTACAGCCCAGCACAGGACCTGGACACAGATCTTCTTCTTGCCTTCTGACACAGTCACTGCTAAGAAGATCTCATCCTGCTTTATAGCTTTAAATGCCATCTATATGCTGATGACTCAGATTCATATATCCAGCCTAGAATTCAGTCCTTGACTCCAGCATTTATTTATCCATCTGTCTACTGCCATCTCCCCTTGGAGGCCTAATAATCATCTCAAACTTAAGATCTTTAAAACTGAATCTTCGATTTACACTTCGCCCCAGTCTGATCCACCTGCAACTTCCTAATCTCAATTACTGACAACTCCATCCTTGTAGTTGCTCAGACAAAAACCTTGGAGTCATTCTTGACTCCTTTCATTCTCTTATTTCTCAAATCCTGTTGGCTTCACCTTTAAAATATCTCAAGAATCTTTTCATGCTATCATCCTGATTCTTAGCCACTGTGGTGGGTTGAATTGTGGGCCCCAGAAAGATATCTCCAAGTCCTAACCCCAGGAACCTATGAATAGGACCTTATTTGGAAAAGGGGCCTTTACAGGCATAATTAAGGACTACTAGATGAGATCATCCTGGATTCATAATGGGCCTTAACTCCAATGGCAGGTACCCTTGTAAGAGAAAGGCAGAGGGAGATTAGAGACACGGGGACACAGGGAGAAGGCCATGTGAAGACAGAGGCAGAGATTAAAGAGGTGAAGCCCCAAGTCACAGATGCCTAGAACCACCAGAAGCTGGAGGCAAGGAAGGATTCCCCCTGGAGCCTTTGGGAGGAGCACAGCCCTGCTGGCACCTTGGTTGGGATTTCTGGTCCCCAGAACTGTGAGAAAATACATTTCAGTTGTTTCAAGCCACAGAGTTTGTGGTAATCTGTTACAGCAGCCCTAGGAAACGAGTATAGTCACAGTGATCATTCACCTGGATTACTGTAATAGCGTCCTAATTGGTCCTGTTTTCACCCTTACCTCCCTATGGCCCTTTCTCAATACCTAAGCTAGAGCAATCCTATTAGAACATGTCAGACCACTGTACTCAACTCAAAGACTTCCAGTGGCTCTCAATTTAACTCAAAATAAAAGCTAAATTCTTTGCATGGCTTGAAAGGCGCTGTCTGAACTGCCCCCTCCTTTCCCACTCCCTCTGCCTCTCTCTTTCCCACCTCTCTCCATCTTGCCTGCCCCCGTCCAACCACAATAGCCTCCCATCTGTTCTTTGAACATGCGGAGTGCTGTCCCCCTTAGAGCTATGCACTGGCTGCTCCCTCTGTCTGGAAGGTTCTTCCCCCAGTTATCTGCAGGGCTCACACCTTTGCCTCCATTAAGTTTGTAGAAACCGCATCATCTCAGAGAGTCCTCCCCTGACCACCCTCTTAAACATGGGAACCCTCAGCATCCCCCACTTTTCTTATTTGGCTTTACTCCCCAGCCCACTCTCAGAATCTATTATTTCTAGTGTACTTTACATGTCATTCATTTATTATGTTTATTGTTTCTCTCCCATCAGGATATAAACCCACATGCCGGGCATGGTGGCTCACACCTTTAATCCCAGCACTTTGGGAGGCCGAGGCGGGTGGATGACTTGAGGTCAGGAGTTTGAGACCAGCCTGGCCAACATGGTGAAATCCCGTCTCTACTAAAAATACAAAAATGACACAATAGCAAAGACTTGGAACCAAACTAAATGTCCAACAATGATAGACTGGATTAAGAAAATGTGGCACATATACACCATGAAATGCTATGCAGCCATAAAAAATGATGAGTTCATTTCCTTTGTAGGGACATGGATGAAGCTGGAAGCTATCATTCTCAGCAAACTATCGCAAGAACAAAAAACCAAACACCGCATGTTCTCACTCATAGGTGGGAATTGAACAATGAGAACACATGGATGCAGGAAGGGGAACATCACACACCGGGGCCTGTTGTGGGGTGGGGGAAGGGGGGAGGGATAGCATTAGGAGATATAACTAATGTTAAATGACGAGTTAATGGGTGCAGCATACCAACATGGCACATGTATACATATGTAACAAACCTGCACGTTGTGCACATGTACCCTAAAACTTAAAGTATCATAAAAAATAAACAAATAAAATAAAAATACAAAAATGAGCCAGGCATGGTGGTGCGTACCTGTAATCCCAGCTACTTGGGACACTGAGGCATGAGAATCACTTGAACCTGGTAGGCAGAAGTTGCAGTGAGCCACGATCACGCTGCTACACTCCTGCCTGGCGACAGAGCGAAACTCTGTCAAAAAAAAAAAAAAAAAAAAAGAAAGAAAAGAATATAAACCCATAGGGCAGGGATTCTTGCCTGTTTGTTAATTGTTGAGTCAGAAGAGGGTCGAGCATATAGCAGTGGCTCAATAAATACTTGAGGTGCGAACGAATAAATAAACAGCTATTAGTATGCTTTTTGTATTTTATTTGATTATTATTTTCCGACTGTCATATATTCACATTGTGCAAAATTTAAAAGTGCACAAAAGATTTACAGCAAAAGGTCTTCCTCCCACGCCATCCATCCAGCCCCACTTCTGTTACTCTGCCCAGTGGCAACTGGTAATCAGTTTCTTTTCTTTCCTTCTAGACTTTATTTATCCACTTATCTATCTCTGCTTATTTTAATTAACACTGAAACTTGAAGGTATTTCATGTCCGCACATAAAAATTCCCTCATTCCTTTTTCTAGCAGCGTAGCTTTTCATGTTATGCATAAACTTTAAAATGATTTAATAATGGGCATTTAGGTTGTTTTAAATTCCTTGATATTTAGGTGCCAATGATGGAAAGTTTTTTTTTTTTTTTTGAGACAGAGTCTCGCTCTGTCTCCCAGGCTGGAGTGCAGTGGAGCAATCTCAGCTCACTGCAAGCTCCGCCTCCCGGGTTCACGCCATTCTCCTGCCTCAGCCTCCCGAGTAGCTGGGACTACAGGCGCCTGCCACCACGCCCGGCTAATTTTTTGTATTTTTAGTAGAGGCAGGGTTTCACCATGTTAGCCAGGATGGTCTCTATCTCCTGACCTCGTGATCCGCCCGCCTTAGCCTCCCAAAGTGCTGGGATTACAGGCGTGAGCCACTGCGCCCAGCCCTTGGAAACTTTTATATAGATTATTTTCACACGTGTGAATGTATCACTGTGGAATAGTACATTTTTAAGATAACTGAACTTTTCAAATGAAATTTTTAATAAACTTTGGGTCATATCATTTGTTTATGTGGTTCAAGTCCCCCTTACCCGCTAACCCCCAGCAGGGGCTGGCCACCTCATTCTTGGCGTTCTCTGCTTCTCTTGGTCTCATTCTGGGTGGGGCTGACATACAGAGTCAGCTAAGAGCAATCGCAGTACTTCATTGGATGCTTACTGGGCACTTGGCATTATGCAGTGTACTTTGTTTAATCCCACTTAATCCCTCTATCAGGGAGGGATTAGTATTACCATTTACACTTTAAAAAACTGAAGCTCAGAGGGGTTAAGTAACTTACTTGCCCAGGGTTATCACAGTTGGTAAGAATCAAAAGCAAGACTCTTTTCCAAGTCTTTACCAGAATCTGGACTTTTAATCACGACATACTTAACCTCTCTGTGCCTCAGTTTCTTCATCCATAACAGGGGGAAAATAATACCAATGATTTCATAAAGTTGTTTTGAAGGTAGGTGAAAAAGCAGCAGGGAATAGAGTGAATCAGAACCAGTTGGGAAAAGAGTCTGAGGCAGGTCACAGTGAGTGTTCAGAGATGCTCAGTGTTTCTGAAAATGCTAACACACATTAACATCACTTTGGATGTTTATTTAACATGCAGATTTCAGGGTCCCTTCCTAGATTTCCTAGGGAACAGAGCATGGGAATCTACATTTTAAACCAGCATCCAGGTGATTCTGATACACATTGAAATTTCGGAAATGTAAGCTCTAGAAAATATATATATATATTTAAAATTGTTAACTGTAGCACTACTTTAGCTCCATCATAAGCTTCTTTTCACCCTTCCTCCTTATTCCCCTGACACAAGTCATGTTTTTCTCAAGACTGGCATAATCAATAATCTCTCCAAAAGAGATTCCTGGATCTCAAATCCCGGAAATATGGGCGGGGGGTGATACTGTGTTTCTGTTTTCTCTTTGCTGAAAGAACAAAAACAAAAAAAATAATGATAGTTGACCCATGAATAAAGTACAAATGTGGCCTATTGTCTTAAAGGTACAGGGACCCAATCCACCTCCATGCTGTGAAAGTGACCCCAATGGCTATGGATCATTCTCATCCCCTGAATCTTGGGGCTATGTCTGTTGGTCCAATATGTCCTACAAACTAAATAGGCAGTGGAAATTTAAGTAAATAGTATTCATTAACATTGTGATCATGTGTGGCATTTTCTATTACTAAATGATCCTAGTACACAGATTATTCACTTAAATAATCAATCACTGTCAACAAATTACAGGATGCAGAGAATGAAATTAGCAAAATGAACTATGAATGTAAAATTCATTTGAAATTCAATTTAGTGACAACGTTAGCTTTCAATTAGTCTGCCCAACTGTTTGAATGTCTTCCTTTTGCATTGATTTTTTAAAAAATGTAATTAACCTTTTTACTGTTAAATTGCTGTTGGGTGCAACAATATCATTGTTACATGGCTCCTATTGCTGGGGAGTGAAAGGATTAAATGATGAGTCAGGATGAGGGCAGTGGAGTGGGGCTTCTCCTCATGACTGAAGGGCTGGGGAATAAGAGGAGCCCAGGAGCGGGAAATGGATGTTGTTTGAGCTGAGGCTTCCCCCACGGGTGTCCGGTATTGCTGCTATTGTCTCTAGATTCTTGGAGAAACCTTCTCAAGACCATCTCCTGCTCCAGATTCCTTGCTCCCTATTTCACACAAAATGGTTTGTATTCTACATTTCCTGTCAACTTCCCAGAAAACTCGGCCCCTTCTCTCACTACCTTATTTCCTTTCGTGATTCTCTGACACCTTTTATTCAATTGGTCTGGCTGGAGAGCTGGAGTGTCCCATCAGACTCCAGCTCCTTCTCAGCTCCCACAGACAATGCCACCTCTTCAAGTCTTCTTCCAGTCGAACTCGGCCACTCTCTTCCTGCTTGTGTCTGTGGTGGCCACAGTGGTCTGGGTCCTCATCGCCACTTGCTTTGTTGCAGCATTGCATTGTGGCAACCTCACCTCTACCCCACAATCCACCCTGCACACTTCTGCCAAGCTTTAACAGAGCACTCCCAGACTCAAGACCCCACCGCCGCTCCCTGCTGCCTCTGCGACTGAGCCCAAGCCTCCCTTCAAAGGCCACCCCTCACCACCTGTGGGGCGTGGGCTCCCCCACTTCCTCTGCCTCTGTGCCCCTCGAGTACAGGTTGCCCACTTCAAATTAGCCTCCTCCTTAGCCCAAAACGTGTTGTGCACTTTCCTGCCCTCACACCTTTGTTCTTGCCAGCTTCTCACCTGGAAAGAAAACACCTTCCATTTCTCTTTCTTAGTAAAATCCTTCTTACCCAATGCCCAGCTCAAACCTCACATCTGCCAGGAAGCCTTCCCTGCCACACCCCAGGCTCCAGTGATCCGTCAGCTTCAAACGGTTCAAGAACTTATTGCCTGGGACATTCCTTTTGATCTTTAATAACACGCTTTGTGATTTTCCTCTGCACTCTCAGCTGAATTGTACATTCTTTGAAGGTAGGGACACGCCTTGTGGTTCCTGCTTCTTGCCGACAGTCTTGCTTAATGGGCAACGGCTTTTCTAAGCCTTTTTTGAAAAGGACGGCACCAATCTCTCTCATCTACTGTGTTCAGGACTGTCTTGAGGGGGACAGCTCAGTTGTGGTGAGAACCAGGAAACCTATGCATTGGAGCAGGGTGTGGTGGGTGGGCTGGCCAGGGTTACGGTGAGGCAGGCAGCCTCTAGGAGCAATTACAACATGTGGACACGGTGCTCATGCTGTAAAACTGTCTCTTGTCAGCTGCACTGGCTGAGATAATCTTGGTTCTGAACCACATCCCTGGCTGTTCCAGATCACCCATTATCTCTCCAGAGCTGCCGCCACTGCTGGGAGACACAGGAGTGTTTAGCTGTGCCAAGGGTCTGCAGATAGAGGCAGTTTCTTATCCCGTCTTCACGAGGAGCTGCAGGGAAATAAGTCACACTTAGACATTAAGAGGCCTCCATCCTTCAGCAGCCTGGCAGCAGAATTCTTTATGGGTCTGAGGAGAATCTCCATGAATTCTTGGGATTCATCCCTAAGAACCCCATGGGGATGTGGCCCGGATGTTGAACCTGTTCCTTCTTAGGTCTGAGAATAGAAAGAAACAGCCTCACTCCTCTCTGAGCGGTAGCTCCCTTCCCTTAGCTTCCAAAAGCCAACTCAGTTCTCCTCGGTACTAGCTAGCCGCCATTTATGAAGCCATCGTTTATGTGCCAGGAGCCATGCCAAGTGCGTCACATATTTTATCTCGTCGAATTTTCACAGCACCCTACAAAGAAAAGTTCTCATTTTAGAAATGGGATTCCTTAGGCTGGGGGCAGTTAGCAAACACAGCTGGTCAGCAGAGCCGAGTCCAGATTTCCTCTTCCTTTTTTTGAGACAAGGTCTCTCTCTGTTGCCCCGGCTGGAAGTGCAGTGGCATGAACACAGCCCACTGCAGCCTTGACTTCCTGGGTTTACTTGATCTTCCCACCTCAGCCTCCTAAGTAGCCAGGAATACAGGCACATGCCACCATGCCCAGGTAATTTTTTAATTTTTTTGTAGAGGTAGGGTCTCATCATGTTGCCCAGGCATGGTAGCCTGAACTACATCCCTGACTGTTACAGACCACCCCATTACTTCTTCAGAGCTGTCGCCACTGCTGGAAGACACAAAGAATGGGCAGCCGCTCCAAAGGCGAACTCCTGGGCTCAAACAATCCTCCTGCCTTGGGCTCCCAAAGTGCTGGGATTACAGGTGTGAGCCACTGCGCCTGGGCCAGATCCCCTCTTTCAACCACCACACAACCTGCCTCCTAACCCAACAGGTCCAGAATCCCATCTCCTCTGGGAAGGCCCCCACCTTCAGGCTGCCTAAATCATGGGATTGCTGCCAACATCCTTCACTCGTTTCTTTCTGGCCTGTTATAAAATGATGGCATCAGGTGCTCCTCCTGACATGTGGGCTATGAAAATGTGTGGATCCGGGATCACCATGCCATGTTTCCCATGAACTAAGTATTTGGGCAGGAATCAGGTTGTCCACCTTCAAGCCTGGCTGGCTAGACTCTCTTCAGAGTGTCAAGACTTAAAATGAGGGTCTAGGTGGGTTTTAGGTCACTGTGGCTGCTGTGTTGCCTTTCCCCCATCCCCTATACTCTTTGGGATACCTTTGAGATAAAGTCAGCAGGGCAAGCTCTTCCCAGTCCCTTTCTTGGATTTAAATTCTGGCTTCACACATGCTGGGTGCCTTAGTAAAGGACTTTCACCTCTTTGTGCCTCAGTTTTCTCCTCTGTAGAATAAAGACAGCCTATTACATTATCTGAGAAGCAAATGAGATAAAGAATATTAAACATCTAGCACAATATCTAGCATACTGTGGGTTTTCCACAAATGTTTGTTTCTTTCAGATCCCAAAGAAATAACCATGAGTATAACTGGAACTGGAGAATAAAGTCTGAACAACACACACACCTCAGACTGCATGCCCAACCTCCAGGTGAGCAGGACCCAGGCCCCTGTATCAGCTCTTAGCTCATTTTCCTATTACTAGAGCTCTTACTCAGGCTCAGGGTAGACAGCGCCCTTCCTAAGGAGGCAGAGAGACAAATGGGAGAGGGAAGCAAGACTAGCCCCACCCACTATGCTGCTGCCTTTAAGGACACCGCGGAGGATGCCTCTCCCCTCCTCCTCAGCTCACTTTGCGTACATCTTACACTAGTACAGACAACTTTGTGGAGGTTTGCAGAGAAATGGAGCAGTAATTGAAGGGAGTAGTGGAGTCAAGGGAGGGCTCTTTAAAGATGGGAGGTGTTATTTAATACATTTAATGATCAAATAGAAAAATTAGTGGAAGAGCAAAGGATGCTTCCACTGAATCTGGTTTGGCCATTTTATCTGGCCTCCTTTCATCCCCCCTTGAATTTTAGGCTAAAGTTCTCTTTACCATGTCAGTGACTCCCTTCTTACACTCAGTAGAAGCTGTTCATCTGGTGGAAAAAACTTTGGAATGTGGGTTCAAATCCTGGTTCTGCCCATTATTGGCTGGGTAGCCTCTCTGGGCCTCTATTTCCTCACCATCAAATTGAAATAATAATGCTTTCCTCTTGAATTTGGTGTGAGGATTAAAGGAGTCATGTTTGGCCTGGCCCAGCACTTAGTGAGAGCTCAAAAATGGTCATTGTTGTTGCTACCATTATTTTATTGAAAAGGTTCTTCCAAGTCTTTGTGATATGCACCAAGTCCCTTGTGAGGAGCCAACCATAAACTACAGTCCTCAACACTAATATGTGGGCTCTTATTAGCATGAGCAGTGTCTGGGACTTGAGTTTTCACGGTTGTTCTGACAGAGCCCTCCTTACCTAACTCTTCGCATACCTGCCTGGGTTTGCCACTCTCTGTAGGATAGTGTTCCTGGGAACTCCGCATGAGCCTGCTGCTGCCTCTTGCACCCTGAATGTGTCAGACAGGGAGGCAGCTTCCCCATCCTGGGCGGGGTGCTGTGAGATGAGCAGTCACTCTGCCTTTTAACCCCCTCCCTGTTCCGTGTTGATGACTGGGCAGGTGGGGGCAGTTGCTGTGAGTGGACGCATCTGCTGTGGCTTGTCAGCCTGTGTCAGACTCGACCCTGAGGGCAGATAGGGTCCCAGCTAATGAAAAGCCCAGAGCCACAGCCTCTGGGGTAGCTCCACAGCTGCTGTCTCTGTTTTCTTTTTCCTTTTCCTTTGTGCTTGGCAGTTCTGGCCCTCGGCACAGCAAGACCAGCACTAGAGACACAAGCACTGAGGTTCCCTTCTCCAAAGATCAAGTTACAGAACACATTCTCTGGCTCACCTTGAAGAACAAAGACTTGAGAAAAGCAGCCTGCCTGGGGATGAGGAGGCGGCTGCCTGCTTGATGTAACTTCAGGGTCTCTGGAAAAATCTCTTGAGCTCCAAATATTTTCCTGCTATAAACCTGAGAACGCCATCATTGGAGACTCAATCTTTTTACATTTGGAGCAGTGGTTCTCAAAGTGAAGTCTGTCTGTGCCCCATCCCATCCCCATCAGCATCTGCATGACTTGGGAGTTTATTAGAAATGCAAATTCTTGGGCCCCCACTGCAGACCCCCTGAATCAGAATCTGGAGGAGGGAGTATCTGTGTTTAACTGGCCCTGTGGGTGATTCTGACGCCTTAGTAACCCCACCGAAGGGCACGTCACCCAGGAGGGGGGAACTCATCAGCATTATAGCTCTGATTTACTGCTCAGCTTGATGGACTGTGAGGAGGTGCAGACAGGGACAGGGACAGGGGAGGGGAGGGAATGTCTTGTCTGGTGTAGAGCAGTCAGACAACCTGGCATCGACTCCTAGCTCCTCCTTCTCCCTCTGTGGCCCTGGGCAAATTACTTCATCTTTTCAGCTTTCCTTTGCTCCACTGCAAAATTCAGCTTGTGCAACCAACTCACAGGGCTGAAGATGAAATGAGATATAGAAAGTACTTTGCACATAATAGGCGCTTAAAGAGTGAGCAGTTGCTCTCTCCAACTCACCCCTACATCCTCTCTGATAGAGAAGAGGTCTATGCTGATTGGCATATGGTAGAAGGGAAGGTACCAGAGGTGGAGATTCATGTATCATAAAGGCATGGACCAGGAAAGAAAGGGGCTAGAAGTGGATGAGATGTCAAGACACAGAAAGGGGAGGAGAAATGAGAATAAGGAGCTCCCCTAGACTCAACTCATCTGGTTTCTTCCATTTTGCAGGGGGTGGTCCTAAGACCAGGGTCTCATAACATGTGGCCCAGTCTCACCACCACCCTTTCCAGGTGGTGGGTAGGGCCGATTCTTTGCTTACCTTCCTCCTACCTCATTCTAACCTTTTCGGGTGCATGACTTAAAGGTCTGAAGTTTCCCTGCAGGGAGATGACTGGTGGAAATATGCAAATGGTGAGCTTTATGGCAACTCAGGATCTTTAGGGTTAAGAAGAGAGCTGACAGTTGGTGCACAGGCCACCATGGTGACCTGACCCTTGCTCAGACACAGCCAACAGGCAGGAAGCAGAGAGTGTCTTAAGAGAAGGAGAAACAGATGTGTGTGCCCCAGAACAGCATGCTTCCCTTTCTTTTAAAGCCTTCACACGGTGTCTTGAGCCTTTGATGGCAGTGCAAATTAAGATCTCAGTCTCACTAGGAAGGCTCACATGATATGGCTCTGGGGCAATTCTACCCCCATTTCCCTATCTCTCCATTGCCAGGAATTTCAGAGTCAGTGTTTCATCATTTATGTAAGGGTTTAATCCCTATGAGAATTTTCATCTCCATTAAGCTGTGTTCTGGCTTGGGTTAGTCAGTCTGGATTCAAATCCCAGCTGTACCATTTGTTAGTTGTTATATTCTGGGTTAAATATTTAAACTCTTCGAGCCTCACTTTCTGCCTTTGTAAAATAGGGACAGTGTTTTATACACACACACACGCACAGACACACATATACATATATATGCTCGTTATTTCAAGGGTTAAACATGTACAGTGCTATTTGGATTTCTTATGAATATATTTCTTTAAAGCTACAAAAAGAGTGGGAGGAGTAAAGACTGAAGGGAATGGTTGAGATCGGGGATGGCTAATAGGTCTCACCTATGAATGTGGGTGGACTCGGAGGTGCCCCAGGTACACTGCATTGTCAGTTTGTGAAGAATTCCAAGGCAGCTGACTGCAGTCTTGGCAGACAGCATGTGACAGTGTGGAAATGTCTGCTCCAATGTGGGCAGGGTCCTGAAAGCATGTGCAAGCCACATTTGCCATCTCTGCTCTAGTTGCTTCCTGCCTGAAGGCAAAAAGACAGGCTGTGACTCTTGCAATTACCTGCGTAGAATTATAGAAGCCATTACCTGGGATCTTCAAAGGCTCCCACAGAGAGAGTAACTTAGCCTCTTAATTGAACACAGCCTCCCAGTATCATTCTGGAACGTTGGAGCTGTCCCCAGTCACAAGGCACAGCCTTCTTAATCTGATAATAGTGTACTCTCCAGGAGGGAGAAGAGAACTCCCTCTGTAGTAGCACCAGACACAGTGCAGTGACACGCTGTGAACCAGAAAGATCTTGAAGAAGGTTTCATCAGAGTGGGGTGAGTGTTGGGAACCCAGGGGTGGGTGGGACTTAAAGGAATCGAGGACCCCAGGGGAGCCTGAGCTCTAACTCCGTGGCTATTTTGGATATCAATTGCTGCTTTTGTGTGTTTCCCAGCTGGACGTCTGTGAGGCTTGCAGGTGTTTTACATTATTAATCAGCTAGATCTTTTTTCTTCCTAATAATCTAGCCTCCTTCCACACCTGTGAAAGCCCTTTGAAAAACAGGCAGCAGTGCATACATTCAGTGTTTAATGGAAGGGGCAGGGCAGGGCCCACGTTTCCATTAAGCACAGCAGGCTTTGTGCCTGGGGCCCATAGGACTTTCAGGGGCCATGAATTTGTTTTAATTGTGGTTTCTTTTAAAATCAGAAGAAAAAAATGAATATAATAATAATGATATAGAAGAATAAATCCAGCCTACAATATACTTGTCTTTGTACCAATGCAATCATAAAATATAACTTTTAATATTTTGTTATGGCAGAAGGGGCCCCCAAAGGCAAAAGTGCCTAGGGCTGAGGGAAGTCATTATGCAGTCAGTCCTAAGCATGGGATTGGAAAAGATTTGAATGGGGTCTGAAGACAAAGCTGCGGTTCTACCTCAGGCCCTACTGACCCCGTGACTTTGGGCAAATCATCCATTTGGGGTTGCAGTTTTCTCTGTGGTCCAGTGTCCTACAACTGCAGGAGAGGACTGAGTTCTTCCCTCCCCTCCTTTTCTCAGTCCTAGGCTCTAAGGAGATAATAGCTGTAAAGTGCTTGAACATGTGTAAACATGCAACAGGTATAACAAAGGTCAGAATCCTTATTATCTGGAGGGAAGATGGAGACCCGTATACTCCAGGAATGGATGGCTCCAGAGCGGGGGTGAATGTTGCCATGACACCCTAACATCTACCAGGTAAACACCATCTGTCCCATTCCTAAGAAAAAAATCAGTTAGGAAGAGGCTGGATGAGTGAACTGGGCCTTTGAGGGGTTACGGGGGCTCCAGGGAAACTGGAGCCTTCAGAGAATCACACAGCTCTGGCCAGAGTGCTGAGCAGGCTTCTAGAATGACCAGGGGGAGGGAGGGAGAGGGGGGCCAGAGAGACACTAGGTGTGAGAGACATGGCCAACCTGCAGACCAGGAGCTTGTCCTACTCAGTGAGTACCTAAGCTGAGTTGAAGAACTGAAACAATCTGGAAATTAAGGGACTTTTCAAAAATAGGCTATGGGAGAGTTAGGGAATAGGACAAAGGAAAGTTTGATTACAATCTGCTGGTCTGCGGTGTGATGCAACTGCCTCCATCTCCCCAAGGCATCGCCATAAAATCAACATCACCACACCTCTTGGGAGTTGAGTTCATGTTTTGGAGATGCCGCTAACAGCCAGCAAGTCTGGCGTGTGTGCTGATAACCCACCTGCCTCATGCTTTTCCGCTTCCTCCTTCTTTACTTCTCTTCTCCTTCCCTCCTCTCTCCCTTCAATTTCCCTTTCTCTTTTTTCTCCCCCTCTGGCCTTTCCCCTTTTTCCTCTTCCCCTCTCCCTCTCTCCCTCCTTTCCCTCTTTCTCTCTGTCTCACCTTCCCTCTCCCCCTTCCCTCTCTTTTCCTCTTCTTCCTCTTCACCTCTGGAAAGTGGAGAAAAGTGCGTCCATTGGAGGTCTCCCAACTGTGGGGACCCCAAGCTCACAGGGTTTGGAAGCCTCCTGAGGACAGCTGCATCACCATCCATCATCTTTTTGATGAATGGAGCTCTAAATGGCTTAGTCTGACTGTGATGCAACCCAGATTTTGCCAGTGGCATCAGTGATTTAAATATCATTGCTTTTCTTTTCTTGTACTTCTATAGGATGGACTAGGTGTAGAGCAATGGAGGCAGTGCTTTCCCTCAGTCTGCGAGGACTGGGATCTAGGTGGCCATCCCCACCCAGCTGTGGAGCAGTCAGACAGTGGGACCCTACCCTGCCAGCCTGCAGGGGAGGGACAGCAGGCTGAGGCCTGCCAATACCAGCACCTTCATCTGTAGGGACAAACCAAGGACCTGGCCTGGCCTCAGAAAGAAAACTCCTGACCCCTACTCTGCCCATGCTGCTGGGAGAGAAAAAGAAGGGAGTGATCTAGAAAGAGGAAAACAGGCTGGGCGCAGTGGCTCACCCCTGTAATCCCAGCACTTTGGGAGGCTGAGGCAGGCAGATCACTTGAGGGCAGGAGTTCGAGACCAGCCTGGCCAACATGGTGAAAGCCTGTCTCTACTAAAAATACAAAAATTGGCTGGGCATGGTGGCAGGTGCCTATAATCCCAGCTAATCGGGAGGCTGAGGCAGGAGAATTGCTTGAAGCCGGGAGGCAGAGGTCGTGGTGAGCCAAGATGGCACCACTGCACTCCACCCTGGGCCATAGAGCAAGACTCTATCTCACAAAAAGAAAAAGGAAAGAAAAGAAAAGGAAAGGAAATCTAAGACTAGGGTGGAGTGGTGGGCTGGATAAAAGAAAGGGCTGGCCGAGCCCTCTCTACCTCTCAGACCTCCCCACCCCAGACCTCAAAGCTGCTGTAATTAAGAATCAAAGAAATTGTACCTTCAAATAATCAAAGACCATTTTTTAACCTTATCAGATGGGCAAAATAGTAAAAGGTTTTGAAGAGTTGGCTACTAAACAGGTGCTCTCAAATCCTAATGGAAAAAAATCACACAATCTTTCTGAAGACACAATTTGGAAATACATAACCCAAAATATATTCTCGGACCCAGCAATTCCACTTTTGAGAATTTATCCTAAGAAATCACACATGCCATTCAGAATTACCCACCAAAATAATACCAGAATTATTACAACTAAAATTGTAATTTTGGTTATAATTGTGAAAAGTTTGAGACTTGGAGAAGTGGTTAACTAAATTGTGGTACATTTGGCCAGGTGTAGTGGCTCATGTTTGTAATCCCAGCACTTTGAGAGGCTGAGGCGGGTGGATCTCTTGAGGCCAGGAGTTCTAAACCAGCCTGGGAAGCATGGTGAAACTCTATCTCTACTGGAAAAAAAAAAATTAGCCAGCCATGGTGGTGCACGCCTGTAATCCCAGCTACTCTGGAGGCTTAGGCACAAGGATGGCTTGAACCCAGGAGGTGGAGGTTGCAGTGGGCCGAGATCGTACCACTGCACTCCAGTCTGAGTGACAGAGCAAGACTCGGTCTCAAAGAAAAAAAAAAAGTGGTACATTTATTCAATGAAATTCTGAATGCTAGTTAAAAATGATTATAGATATGGATTTACTGACATGGAAGATGTTCATGATATACTGTTTACGTGAAAAAAGCTGGTTTCTGAACATTACCTATGTTATGATCCTAACACAGGATAAGGAAAAGAAAAAAAGAAAAGAAAAAAGAAATAAGCATATCAGTTATCTGTTGCTGTATAGCAAATTACCCCCAAACTTTTCACCTTAAAATAACAAACATTACCTCATAGTTTCTGTGAGTCAGGAATTCAGAAGTGGCTTCTGGCTCATGGACCGTCCTGAGGTCGTCGTTAAAATGTCAGCTGTGGCTGCAGTCTCCTGAAGCTTGCCTGGGCTGGAGGGGCTGCTTCCAAGATGGCTTACTCACATGGCTGCGGGCAGGAGGCCTCAGTTTCTCACCACATGGACCTCTCGGTAGAACTACTTGAGTATTATTGGGGCGTGGCAGCTGGCTTCCGGTAGAGCCAGTGATTCCAGAAAACAAGACAAAGATTGCAATGTCTTCCATGACCTAGCCTCAGAAGTCACACTCTGTCACTTCTGCAATATATGATTCTATTGATTATACAAATTGGGCCTACTCAGTGTGGGAGGGGACTATACCACAGCATGAATACTAGGAGCCAGGGATCCTTGGGAGTCATCTTGGAGGCTGTCTGCTGGAATGTTTGTATTCATTCCTTCAATAAACAGTGTTCGAGCACCTACCAAGCAAGCATCAGACCCTCATGGTACACTACTCGGGTACACCCATAAAAAGAGAGACAAGATCCCTCTTCTCCTGGAGATTACCTTCCAGGGGAGTGGGAGGGGAGAGACACTAAAGAGGTAAGAATTGTAAACAGTGATCAGTAACTGAAAGGTAGCATGAGGAAGGTGATGTCAGAGGAGCAGGCAGGGGCTGGGTGACAAGGAACCTTGCAGGCCATGCAGAGAGTTTAGACGTTATCCTAAGGATGATAGGGAGCCACTGAAGAGTCTCAAGCAGAACAATGACGTGATCTGAGTTATATGTTTAAAAGATCACTATGGCTCAATGTGGAGAATGAATTCACGGACAAAGGTTGAAATAGAGGCCAGTTTGGAGTTTATAAAAGTAGTCTAGGGGCCATGGCTTGGATGACTACACAAGCAATCCTGGTGGCCATATATATATATCTTACAACCATGCTCATATTATTTATATATATATATATATAGTTTTTCTTTTTATTCTCCCACCCCTTGCCTAGCAGAGTACTGGGCACATGGTAAGGAGGTGGGAGGCCAAGTGAACACAGAGTATTGGATTGTTCGTTGAGAGACCACGTCCACTTTCACTGTGTGACAGTCACTCCCATTCTGTGCCTCAGTTTCCTCATTCATAAAATGTAACAAGTGAATGAAGTCAGTGATATGCCATTTTTTTCTTTTTCCTTTTCTTCGATTAGAATCAGCACCCTAAAAGATAAACCAGATGAAAGACAGTGCAGTGGCAGAAGCAGAAGGAGCCTCAGCCTCCTCATTCTCCTCTGGCTGCATGATTTGAAGCCCGTTGAAAGGACTCCCGGCTGACCCTTCTGTCCTTGAATGCTCCACATGCCATGCATTTCATAAACAGTCAGGACCAGCCAATTGTTTTAATTTCTGCCAGGCCTTTCCTGCCGCCACGTTGAAATGCTCTGTTCCATGTCCCTCCACCTGGCGGTATCTGGACATTCCATTGCACTCCGTTTTTTGCACACGGGGCTGCCCAGCTTGGGAATACTGCACTGTCCTCCATGGGGAGGGAGGCCCAGCACCTGGGCACTGCTGATGAGTTTTCACTCATATTTAATATGAGACTTGGGGCGCCCTAAGGAGGAAGAAGCTGCTTTGAGATCCCCCTCATAAGCTCTCTGATGAGTGGCTGCCTTTCCCTGAGCTCCTTGGATGAAAACTGTCAGGGGAGATTTCCTGGCTGAAATCCTTTACTCCCTCCACGACTGTGGCCCAGACACTCCCACACCCTCTCAGCAACCCTGACATCGTTTTCTTCCCAACCCAGTATTGCACTTGCTAGCCATGGACTTCAGGGTAATCTCACCCCTCTGAGCCTTGGCACCCTCATCTCTAAATCGCGGATATCAACACCTACTATTCAGCCCGTCCACATCCGTGTAGGTATTCCAGTTGCTACAGTATTCAAATACATCCATACTGATTGGTGAAAAGCCAGGACTCTAAGCCCCTGGGTTTCCCTCACCCCAAACACTCCAGCTTCCCCCTCTGAGGCCCACAGACATCCACAGAATCAGCAGCCTACAGGTCATGCCTGACCCGGGAGGAACCTGCAGACCCAGTTCTAGTGCTATAACCAAGGTCAGTTCTGACATGTTGGTGTCTGGGCCTTACTGGTTGTTAAATATTGTAGTCTTATCCTTGACCATGGTGATGCAAGATTACGTACATGAGGCACCCAGCACTTCAGTTCCTGGAACACCAGAGGAAGAATAACTTTCATAATCCTCGTACTTCACAGCATGGGGCCTCCCATGTTTGTTTTCCTGTTAAAGTCCAGCTACAATTTATCCTCCTTCACCTTTCCATTTCACCCCTTGTTTTGTTTACTGAGAGCTGAGATATTGAGGTTGGGACCTGGTTTGTGTGTGCTTTCTAAATGTTCTTAGGTCTCCATGTGGTTTTATGCCTATTTTGTTTGTGGGCTGACTTCAGAAGTGATAAGGTGAAAAGAGGTAAGCCCATTTTGTAAAGAGGTGAGTGGTGCAGGAGGGGCTATTCCCAGCCATTTGTCTACACTGGCACACACACAGCCCTGGGGTTCATCCCCCATTGTACGTTAAGCAGTCAAAGCTGGCTGGCCCACTTCACAGAAGCCCACCCTGCAGACTGAGAGAATCAGCTCTTTATTTGACTTGCTGAGCACTGTGGCCAAGTACACACTTTGAAGTGATATACTCCATGTTTCTCGGTGCCTGTCGCTGGCTGAATGGTGGGCCCTGAAAGGTATGTCCATGTCCTAACCCCCAGGACCTATTAATGTGACCTTATTTGGAAGCAGGTTCTTTGCAGATGTTATTAAGTTTAGGATCTCAAGATAAGGTCATCCTGGATTTTTTTTGTGGGCCCTAAATCCAATAACTGGTACCATTAAAAGAGAAACACAGTTCCCAGCTTGGTGGCTTACCCCTGAAATCCCAACACTTTGGGAGGCCGAGGAGGGTGGATCACTTGAGCTCAGGAGTTCGAGAGCAGCCTGGGCAACATGGTGAAACCCCATCTGTACAAAAAAAAAAAAAAGAAAAGCAAAAATTAGCCAGGCATGGTGGTGTGTGCCTGTAGTTCCAGCTACTTGGGAGGCTGAGTTGAGAGGACTGCCTGAGCCTGGGAGGCAGAGGTTGCAGTGAGGCAGAGGTTGCACCACTGCACTTCAGCCTGGGTAATAGAGCTAGATAGACCCTGTCTCAAAAAGAAAAGAAAGAAAGAAAAGAAAAACAAGAAAGACACAGAGAAAAGGCCATGTGCTAATGGAGGCTGAGATTGGAATAGCACAGCTACAAGGAATGCTGACAGCTGCTAGAAGCTAGAAGAGGCAAGGAAGTATTTACCCCTAGAGCCTCCAGAGGAAATGTGCCCTCTGGACACCTAGATTTCAGACTTCTCACTTTTAGAGCTGTGAGAGAATCAATTTTTGTTGTTTTAAGTCACCAAGATTGTAGTAATTTGTTACATCAGCCACAGAAAACTAATACAGAGCCTAACATGCTGATTGGCTCAGACTCAGTAAACAAGGATGAGTTAGGATACAGGAGCCGCTGCTACAGCAAAGACCCCAGACAGCAATAGACAGCTTAAACACAATGGAAGTTTATTTCTATCTCGCGTAAGAGTCTGAGCATAAGCAGTGAGGGCTGATAAGGTGGCTCCCAGGTGTCAGGGACCTGGCCTCCACCGTCACCTCGAATGACAGTCAACCTTGTGGTTGACTGATTTAACATAGCAACCTGCCCCTCCCCTGCCCCCTGCACTGTATCTGTGCCCCAGTTCTTTCTTTTTCCCAATAGCACATCTTTTAATGTACAATATAAGTTGTTTGTATCATGTTTATTGTTTATTATATGTCTCCACCTGTTGGGCTGTAAACTCCACTGGGGCAGGGATTTTTGTCTTGCTTATTCACTGGTGTATCCCAAGTGCCTAGAATAGTTCCAGGCAAATGCCTGATGCGCAATAATAATTTTTTTTTTTTTTTTGCTTTGAGATGCTGAGGAGGGAAGATAGCTTGAGGGAAGGAGTTTGAGACCAGCCTGGGTAACATAATGAGACCCCATTTTAAAATGTTTTAAAAAAACATTTCTTTTTAAAAATAAGGCCAGGTGCAGTGGCTCACGCCTGTAGTAATCTCAGCACTTTGGGAGGCCGAGGCAGGCAGATCACCTGAGCTCAGGAGTTTGAGAGCAGCCTGGCCAACCACAGCCAACATGGTGAAACCCCGTCTCTACTAAAAATACAAAAATTAGCTGGGCTCAGTGGTGGGCACCTGTAATCCCAGCTGCTGGGGAGGCTGAGGCAGGAGAATCACTTGAACCCAGGAGCCGGTTGCAGTGGGCCAAGATTGCACCATTGCACTCCAGCCTGGGTGACAGACCGACACTCTGCCTCAATAAATAAATAAATAAATAAATAAATAAATAAATAAAATTAAAAATTAGCCAAGTGTGGTGGCCCACACCTGTAGTTCCAGCTACTCAAGAGGCTTGAGCCCAGGAGCTCAAGGCTGTAGTGAGCTATAATCGTGCCACTGCACTGTAGCCTGGATGAGCCAGACCCTCTCTCTCTTTCTCTCTCTCTTTTTCTCTCTCCCTGCCCCTGCTCCACTCCACCTCTATTTCCTAATCTGATCTCTGAGAGGGACAGGAAAAGGCAGAACCAGGTTCAGAGTCCAGGCCTGTGACTCTCTTACTACCTGCTTCTTGCTAGATCTCCCCTGCCCCCTGAAGTGGATTCCACCCTGCAGCACAGCCCTTCTGACTAATGGGAGCAGGGCAGAGGGCCAGTGAGCCTCTTTTGACCCTGATCCAGGGCCAGAGAGCATTGGAAGCAGAAGACAATCTGAATTTCCTCATCCAACAAAATGAAAATGCCAACTCTGAAATCAAAAGTGATGAGAAATAGAAAACCAAGTCTCAGAGCTCCTTGTCTGTTCAGGCCATTTGGCTGACTGGCTGGGCACACAATCAAGAGAGAGCAAGAGACACAGAGAGAGAGAAAGAGATTGATTGAATGAAGTTGTCTCACTACTTTTTGTACTGGCAGGCACAGGGCAAAGCCACAGTGTAGCCCACACTCTTTCCCTGTATGGCTATAACCCGGAAGCTGCAAACATTGTATCCACTCACATCTTGGTAGCCAAAATTAGTCACATGGTCACATTTGACTGCAAAGGACACTGGCTTTATTCTGAGTGCTATGTGACCAGGCAAGTTCAGCAAGTCTGCTAGTAAAGGAAATGGGGAGAATGGGTTTTGGAAGAAAAACTATGAGTCTCTAGTCAAAATGATGGTTGAATAAAGATTATGTATTTCTAATAAGCGCCTGGGTGAGTCCAATTCAGGGGGATAGGAGCCCTGAAAAAAATCCACATCAATTTCACAATGTATCTAAGACAAAATTCGGAAAGGATATTCAATGTATTCATTTTACAGCTGAGAAAACTGAGACTAGAGGGTGAAATGACTTGCCCAAGGACACCTAACCAGAGAGAAACCTCGCGTGTCTAATTCCACACTGAATCTTCTTCCCGTCTAAGCACGCCCCTTCTCCTGAAAGATGCGGACCGTGAGAAGGACAATACTTCAGTCCAGGGATTTTCATCATGAGGACTTCCAGCATCCGCATCATCTGTGAACTTCTTAGAAATGCAAATCCTCAGGCTCCCAGCTAGACAGGGGAGAGGGGGCAGCAATGTGCGTTTTAACAGGAATCCAGGTGATTCCCATGCGCTCTAAAGTTTGCTTTAGGCAGAAGATTGAACCTCTAATGGGGCAATTTTCAGAACTCACGGCAGCTTTAGGGATGATCTTTTCTGTGACTCCTCAAACAGCGTGTCATGCTCTGGGAGATCATTTAGGGGCTGGGCAAGCAGAGGGCTACTAAGATGAACAGAAAGAACTGAGGCCACACATAGGTGCCTTCTACTGGAGGAAGTAGTTACTGTGGAGCCAGGAAGGCCCATGGCTTAGCCCCAGAGCAGCACCTAGTCTCATTCCTTAGCAACTCAGACTTAGACCCTTTCTTAGCCAGTGGTTGCCTGGGCTGTTCAACAATGTCAGCCTCTTTTTCTTCCAGTTTCTACAAACCAGCTTCTTTTCCCTCTAGACAGTGTCTGAAGATTTTCGCTGCCCCTTTTCTCTTCTGTTTCTTTTATTTTTCCTTTTGCCTTTAAAAAATGCATCGGAAGGAGGAGAAACCTCCACTCTCCTGTTCAACCAAATGTTAGCAAACTAGAAATTAGACATTAGAAGAGGAAGGTGGCTTAAGTGTGGGGGCTCCTTTGAGATTTTGATCATCGGAATTTTCTTTACCCTTCCAGGCAAAGACAGCCCTCGATGGATTCCAATCTCAAATAACCCTGCTCCAGGCTCCAGGAAACTCATGATGTTTGTCTTCCTTAGCCTTGGCTCTTGCTAACTCACTGCATGACTGTGGGCCAGTCCCCTAATCCCACTAACTCTTAGTTTCCCCAACTGTTAAACAAGGGAATTGAACAAAGTAAGTTAACTTTGTGTTTCTTAACGTTGACTATGGAAACCCTAGACATTTGGATAGCAGGCCACAGGGGAGCACCACCGACCCACCTCCTGGTGACAGCATACCTAGATTACAGATAAATTACCCAGGAAGGACACAATAGCCTGACAAACTCAACCCACAAACACGAGTGAGGAGATCCCTAATTTAAAGAAAACAGCATTGTTAGGAAGGTTTGTCCAGCATTTAATTTGTCTCTATCCTTATGACTTTGGAAAACTAGGTGAAAAAAGAATCCCTTTAAAAAATGGGCAGACAAGTTCAAGTGACATGTGCTCAGCTTGCTGTGATGCATTAATCCATCCATTCATCCATTCTTTTCTCTTTTTTTCTTTCTTTTCTTTTTTGTTTTTTAACACTTGCTCTGTCACCTAGGCAAGAGTACAGTGTTGCGATCTTGGCTCACCGCAACTTCCGCCTCCTGGGTTCAAGTGATTTTCCTGCCTCAGCCTCCTGAGTAGCTGGGATTATAGGCACCTGCCACCATGTCTTGCTAATTTTTGTATTTTTAGTAGAGACAGGGTTTTGCCATATTGACCAGGCTGGTCTTGAACTCCTGACCTCAGGTGATCCACCTGCCTTGGCCTCCCAAAGTGCTGGGATTACAGGCGTGAGCCACCACACCTGGCCTCATCCATTCATTTATTTTATATTTCATCTTCCAAAAATTATTTGAGGCAGAAGTAACGATGCTAAAAGCTATTGCCTTGCTGCTGTAGGACAGAGTTGAGAGAGAGAGAAGAGGCAGAGGAGGGGCAAAAGAAGAGGAAAGAGAAGCAAGAATAACTGACAAGTTGCTAAGATAAAAAAGAGAAAGAAGGAAAATACTGTCCCTAGCAAAGTTTCATTTACTAAGCAAACAACGCTTGCTATTTTTCTTTGGCTCTGTTCTCAAAAGGCCTCTGCTGGGCATTATCGATTGGACAACCGGGCCACAGTCATCCTGCCAGGCAGACTTCATCAAGGCAGCACCAGCACTTATAGGAGATGGTTTTTTTGGCCCTGATGGAGCAGGAGCCCGGCAGTTTGCTTGCAGGAGCCAGTTGGGACCTAAGTGTGCCCCAGGGAAAGAGGAAACTGCAGTAAGATGAGAGACACTAGGGTGGAGGGCTTACAGAAGTTGAGATTCACTTCCTCTCTGGGACCAGGATACTGCAGCCCTGTGACCAGGCTCCCTGCTCCCTGAGCTGGCTCTACAGCCCTGCACACAGATTGTTGGAAGGTCTTTTGATCAGCCAGTCACTCGATTAACCAATAGAGCCATCTTTATTGAGCAGTTCTCAAGGTACCCTGGGGAGGTGCTTGAACAATGCCCTCAAGGCCTTTGCTAGGGAGAAAATGTCATCACACAGTTTAAAAAGAGCCACTCTTGAAAGTGAATCAGTAACTTTAAACATTGAAGGAAGGAAAGAGGAACAGGGTGTTACTATCTGTGGCGACTGACTCTATTAGGAGAGCCGACCCAGTGGTAGGAAGCTAAATTCAAGGCTCCTAAAATTAAACTTTTGAAAAGTGAACCCTTCTTCTTCATGAGAAACAGAAGGCAATCGGCAGTGCAAGGCCATGCCTGGGAGTGAACCCTGCAAAAGACGGAGGAGGTGTTGCTTTAAGATTTCTGAAGAGGGAAAGCCCCCCTCAGCAGGGGTCCACAGGGGCCACTCAGGGAGAGGCAGAATGGAAGAGAAGAAGAAGGATAGGGGAAGGGGTGGGAAGCAGTCTCAGAGGAGGCTATGGCATAAGCAAAGGCAAGACCAGAAGTATAAAGCGTAGTTGGGGCCCAGAGTCATGAACTAGTGTGACTGGAGCCAAGCCTGCCCCACATTTTGGGCCTGGGAAGAGTCAGAAGGGCCCTGTGTGCAGAACCATGGAAATGCTAATAGCTCATATTTGTATGGTGCTTAATCTGTATATACAGTGTATTAACCAATGTAATCCTCAGAATAGTTCCATGAGGCAGGTACCACTATTCTCCCCATTAGGCAGATAGGCAAACTGAGGTACAGAGAGACTTAAGTAACTAGCCCAAGGTCACCCAGCAAGTAAATGGTAGAACTGGAACGTGAACCCAGCAGTCTGCGTCGCAGGCCTTGTATCCTCAGCCACTAGGCTATCCTGTCTCCATCAGGATTATCAGGAAAGGGAGCCAGAGCATGAGGAAGGTGATGCTTGCTATTTGGGACTTGTTGCTTTGAGGTGGATGCATCTACCAGGCAATTGAGAGCAAGGGCTACCGCAGAGGGTGGGGTGCTTGAGAATGCTATGATACCTGCCCATACTCTTCCTGTCCTTGGGTAGGGCAGAGAGGGCACTGGAAATTGACCATTTTGTTTTGTTTGTCAGTGAGCTGGTCTCCAGGGCAAGGTTAAATATATATGAAAATGTACACACACACACACACACACACACACACACACACACAGAGTCGGCAGCATATCATCCATTCTCTCTTGGCTAATACACAGGCAGAAGTCTTTATGCTGAGCTGATCAATGCCCAGTCAGGGCATTCTTTTCATACACACACACAAAAATCAATTAGTCTGAACCAACAAAGAGGAACAACAGGATGGCCCAACTGATGAAACCCACTTCTAAGAAAGCTTACACTGTGTAGTTATTCATTTAACCCTCAAAATAACCCCATGAGGTAGATACTATTATTATGGTCATTTTTACACATTGACACATTCCCTGTGGACAAAATCTTCAAGATAAGATAAACATTTGTTGGTGGAAAGAGCCTGGGCTGAGAATCAGGACACATGGCTTGTAGCTCCTACTTTGCAGCTTACAAGTGTGTGATGGGTCTCAGTCTTCTCATCTGTAAAATAGGAGCGGGGTTGGAGTGCAGAATCACTAAAGTTCCTTTCTGCTAAGGCTCTAGGATTCCAGTACTGTTCCCAGGACCTCATATTTTCACTGGCTTCCTGGACCCAGCCTGGCTGCTCAGCTCCTGCCCCCAGCTGTCCCTTTACTAGCAGGCACAGGCTATGGCTTCCATCCAAAGCTTTGCCTTCCCAACTTGCCCCAGGGCCTTCAGTGAGCATCTGTCATTTCTTCCTGCTTCTTGTTGTGAAGTTTGGGGGAGGAGTGGCACCCTGTGGGGCCTGGCCAAAAGGCCAGGTTCTTCCCCATCTGGCTGAGGACAGGGAAGGAGTGTGGCAGATGGTGAGCAGAACTGTCCTTGCCCTAGACCCGGGGGGCCCATCACCTGCCACCCTCACTCTGGCTGCAGTCTTGCTTGGTTGGCAGCACCCACCCTGCAGCCCAGCTAGTCAGCCAAATGGTCTGTACAGACAAGGAGCTGTGAGACTTGGTTTTTTACTTCTCATTGCTTTTGATTTCAGGGTTGGCAATTTCATTTTGCTGGATGAGGAAATTCAGATCCTCATCTGCTTCCAATGCTCTCTGACCCTGGATCAGGGTCAAAGGAGGCTCACTGGCCCTCTGCCCTGCTCCCACTAGTCAGAAGGTCTATGCTGCAGGGTGGAATCCACTTCAGGGAGCCAGGGAGATCTAGCAAGAGGTGGGTATTGAGATAGTCACAGGCTTGGACTCCGAACCTGGTTCTGCTTTTTCCTACCTCTCTTAGAGATCAGATTAGGAAATAGAGGTGGAATGGAGTAGGTGACCTCTGGGTGGTCTTTTCAGATCTTAAACCTATTCCTGTACATCAGGGTTGACACACCACAGCCCACAGGCCAAATCTAGCCAATAAAGTTTTATTGGAACACTGCCATGCCCGTTTGTTGTAGCTGCTTTCATGCTACAGCGTTGAATAGTTACAACAGAGACCGTATGTGGCCCACAAAACCTAAAATATTTACTATCTGGCCCATTACTGAAAAAGCCTACTCAGCCCTGCTCTTCATAGCTATTCTCACAGTCATAGGGGTTATGGAATTGCCTGCTGCTCTCCTTTTAGCCAAGGCTGTGTAATAATACACGTCTCTTGTGGCCAGGTGTGTTTCAGAGCTCAGAACTGCTTGGATTTCAGTGTACGTGCACTGCATATATGGTTCTATTAGACATCACCCATGGTAGGGCCTGGGACAACATGCCATAATCAAATACATTCATTTTTCTATAGTGAAATGTAGAACTATTCCCTCTACATAAGATAAATAAGACCACAGATATGTTCCCATCAATGCAAGCCAGGCTCTACCACCTAAATGTTCATGTCAGGTCAGATGTGGCTGCAAAATGAGTTATGAAAGTCAGTTTTGGATCTCAGAGCATTAGGGGTATCAGAATTGTTGCTAAGGAACTGTGTTGTCATACTGACGCTTTACTGGGCACTGGAGCAGAGGCACTACAGTCCTCTGAGGGGGTGTGATGATCTATTTGGTAGATTAGGAAACTGAGACTCAGAGCAGGCATATGGCCGAGGTTACCCAGTTAGTGAAGAGCAGAGCCCACACCCAAATCCAGATTTATCTCCAAGTTCTAATCCTAACCTCCTTTAAGACCCAGGTTTAATCCCCTGACCCCTATCACCTTTCATGAAGTCTTCCCTGAGAATGAAAGTCTACATTTACCTCTGACTTTTCCAATTTTTTTTGACTTTGAAATCCAGCACTTAATTATATGCTACATGGTGTTGTTATGCCTCAGTGGTCTTCTCATCTTTTTGAGGGCAAGGTCGGTGAATTCCATTTTTTCCTGTCTTCCCCACAGGGCTGAATGCTCAGTGTATCGGTGATGATTCATCGTTGATTGAAAGAAAGTAACTCACTTAGGCTGTAACTTCGCTTCCTTCACCCAGAGGGGCATGGAAAGGATGCGGGGGGCGGAGGTTGTCAGGTATGTGTCCATGGAGTAGGAAGGCCATGGAACATAGCCTATTTGTCTCCCTTGAAAACCTTGACACTCCTTAATTAAAGAGGTTGGATTTGGAGATGGATACATATGGAAATGAAGCATATATGTGTCTTATTTTGTTAGGTTGGAAAATGCCACGGAAAAGCTGTAGATCTGCATACAGTTATCTCGATGATCAAGAGCAGCCAGCAGTCAGAGGTGACTGGCCCTCTGTGGTTGGTGTTAGCAAGGAGGATAAAGACAGTGTCTGCTTTTAGAAAAAGCATTTAGGTGAATCTCCTGGCTGAGTGCTCCTGTGGGGCTTGGATAATGCTGATGAATATGTGCATTTTGAAATGATCAGGAGTCAGCCTGATAATCCATCACATGTAAAGATGCCTTTGGGAGCAACTAACCCTTTCTTTGCTCCTGTGAAGTTCAACCCCTTATGAGAAGGGGCTCCTAGGCATCATTACCACAGGGTTTATCATCATTATCAGCCTTCATGGTTGCCAGCATGAGTTCCTGAAAAGTCTGCTTATGTATGGTACTTAGATAAAGCTGTGTCTAGGACAAGCCTCACTGCTGCCCTCAATAGTCTTGTGATCCAACCCATTCCAGTCTATGCACTAGGAGACTGGGTGAGGTGGTAGAACAAAGCATGGCCCCTGGAATCTGGAACCTAGGTCTGGATCCTGACTCTGCCACTTAGTAGCTGTCTAGTCTTAAGCAAATTACTTACCTTCTCTGAGTCTCCGATTTTCATCTATAAAAAGGATTGCTAATAGTACCTCTTTCTCAGTGTTGTTGTGAAATATAATGTGATAGCCACTATTAAATATTTTTATAAGCAAATTTTAAGTCCCTTCCCTTCCTGTCCACCATTAGTCTCTGTATTAGTCCATTTTCATGCTGCTAATAAAGACATACTCAAGACTGGGTTAATATGTTAGGAAAAAGAGGTTTAATGGACCCACAGTTCCACATGAGGAGGCCTCACAATCATGGTGGAAGGCAAAAGGCACGTCTTATATGGGAGCAGGCAAGAGAGAAAATGAGAGCCAACTGAAAAGGTTCCCACTTATAAAACCATCAGATCTCATTCACTTATAAAATCATCAGATCTTATTCACTACCATGAGAACAGTAGGGGGGAAAATGCCCCCATGATTCAGTTGTCTCCCACTGGGTCTCTCCCACAACACATGAGAATTATGGGAGCTGCTATTCAAGATGAGATTTGGGTAGGGACACAGCCAAACCATATCAGTCTCCAAAGGCAAACAGTAACCTAGACAAGGGAGGGCATAGATGTGGCACACATGCTGCTCCTCTCTCTTCCAGTGCCTGTGGTAGGCATCAGTAATCAATCACTGCACTGTACTCCGTTCTGCTAAGCTTAAACGAGGCCCCAAAATCTTCAACATGGTGTTCCAGGCTGCACAACCTGCTAGGACCTATACGAGTGTCTGCAGAGCTCTTTCAGTTCATCCCTTCGTGGTGGCGGAATCTCAGTTGAACCTAAGCTATGATCCCAGTAGGATCCAGAATGTTCTATAGACTGTTGGGGCAGGCCCACTAGGGTCTATTTCCCAGGAACCAAGGAGCCTCCTGGGGAAGAATTTATCCTAAGAGAAGAGAGCCACAGAAGTTAGGTTCAAGGTAATAGTCCATGGTGCAGGAGGTGGGGATGTAGAATCTGCCACTCAGGATGACCTCTGCCTGTCCCTACCGGACAGATGCCTGAGCCCTTTTTTAGAGGAAGGGCTACAAAAAAATTATAAAGGAGCAGTTTCTCAATAGTGGTCATAGATAGTGATGGTCTAGCACAGCTGCTGCTTTGGGACCAGCAACTGCTTCCACTATGGGAGCAGACATAGTACGTCCAGCCTAGATTCCCATGCCAGGTGTTGGACTCGGCAAGTGGTGGGCATGGGCAGGTGTTGAGCATGGGCAGCTTCAGCATACGCACCAGAGAGCACCAGCCACAGCAGGGCCCTTCGTGGCACCCCCAATGCACCAGGCATTGGCAGATACCCTCTGTGGCTGCTTCTTGTGCTATTGGTGGTGACCAAAGATTTCAATGCAGTGAGGCAGAACAAATGAGCGGGCTGGTGTCAGGTGCTCTGAATCCTCCACAAGCACAGTAAGTCACCCATTGGGAGCCCCCAGAGCAACCTGGGAGGGAATTTAAGGTGTCAAAGAATGGGTAGGAAGCAGCCAGAGAAAGATTTTAAAATAGTATTCCTTGAGCTCCCTCCAGTCCAGCCCCTGGTGGCCTAGGAAACCAGAGTTAGTATATGATCTTGAGCCATTTTGCATCTTATGTCATTTTTCAAATATTTATAAGTCACCTCCGGAATCTCTGAAGTGAGAAGAGTGTCTTTTGTACGCTAACGAGATGACTGGTGGCTGGCAGCCCCTAGATGGCTTCAGAATGGGGACTGGTCACAGGGAAGTCCCTCTGGTTAGGATTTTCAGCCCCATCCCCCAACCTCCATGAGGGGAGAGGAGCTGAAGGTTAAATTGATCATCAGTGGCCGGTGATGTAATCATTCATGCCTGTGTAATGAAACTTCCATACAAGCTCAAAAGGACAGGGTTCAGGAAACTTCCAGAGAGCTGAACATGTGGAGGCTCCTGAGGGGTAGTCTACCCAGAAAAGGCATAGAAGTTTCATGCCCCTTCAGCCATACCTCTCCCTAAGCATCTCTTCCATCTGGCTTTGTAACATCCTTTATAATAAATTGATAAATGTAAGTAAAGTCTTTCCCTGAGTTCTATGATCCTCTTTAGCAAATTAATCAAACCCAAGGAGGGAGTCATGGGAACCTGGATTTATAGTAGGTTCGTCAGAAGCACAGGCAAACAGCCTGGGGCTTGTGACTGGTATCTGAAATGGGGGGCAGTCTTATGGGATCTGGCACTCTCTCCAGGTAATAGTGTGGCACTGAATTGAATTAGAGGACACCCAGCTGCTGTCTGCTACAGATGGCTTGGTGTATGGAGAAATACCTCCACACGTGGGGTCACAGAAGTATTCTGTGCTGTGTTGTGGTGAGTAGAGAATAGGAAAAACACACTTTGGTTTCTCCTCTATAGCTAGAAGGTATAGACCCTAGAAGCAGTACGTGGATTTTATGTCTCATTGTGTCCTCCATGGTCTCTAGTACAGGCTGGTATGATGGTAGTTCCTCAAAAAAGTTTGGTCAAAAGAATGAATTAACAGAAGGAAGGAGGGACAGATGGATAGGTGGGTAAATGAATGGATGGATGGTGTGCCACCCTGCAAGCCAGCATTGATGGTCCTGTATTACTGATTACTATTTGCATTTTGTTTCCTCCCCACCCTCTCTCTTTTCCTTCCTTCAAATATTTTTTGCTTCCTTAGTTCTCATCAACCCCATCTTTGGCTCCATTGTGAGCTTCCTTTCTCATAATTTCACTCTCTTGAGATCAGAATGAAAAGCTGGGTCAATTTTCCATTAATTAATTCATTAATTAATTGAGTCAATAACTGTTTATTGAGCTCCAGCTGTTCCTTTGTCCATTGATGCAGTCACTTGACAAGATGTTTATTGAGCACCGGTGGTGTGTCTGATGTGGTGCCAGAAGCTAACTGATGGGGAAACACAAAGATCTAAGCAAGATCCCTGCTCTCTGGGGTCCAACATCTAAATGACAAAGCGGACAGAAGCCAGCAAACACTGAGCTCTGCTGACCCATTGCTCCCACCCTGATCAGTAGCCCCATCTTCAGGTTGTGAAGGTCAACCCACCTCCAAACCCCATGTTGTTTTGCCTCTTGTTCTTTGTTAATTGGTCTAACAGGTTGCCTGCAGTGGCCACATAATTAATATGGCATTTGCAGAGACAGGCACTCTCTGCTCGCTACCTGCCTTCGCCCTGCTTCTTGCCTCATCTTCAGTCTCCCCTGCTCCTTCCTCATCTGAATCCTCAGAACGCAGAATTAGAAGAGATCTTGTGGTGCTTCTGGTTATCCAGAGCCCAGCATGGGTGTCCCATCCACAGCGTCTCAGAAGCTGGTCCCTCACCGTGGCCCTCACCTCCAGCAACAGCCTGCTGTCTCTGCTTCATGAGCCTCCTGTCCTGCCCCACGAAGGCATGTTCATATGTTCAGCTCAAGTTGACCCACGTTGTCTGGACTGCATAAGTTAGAGCCTGGAATAATCCTGATTCATCTTTTGAGCTGCAGCCTTTCAGATTTTAGAATTATGGCTATTATGTTCCTTTTCAGGATTTTCTTGAGGATAAATATTTCCAGTTTCTCAGCTTTTCCAAATTCAAATTTGACCTCTCACAATCCTGAAGATGTTTCTCTGGACAGCCTCTAGTTTTTCTAGAGACCCCTCAAAATGTGCCCCATTCCCCCAAACTGACTACTACAAAGAGAGCTGCCCAGCAATTGAGGTCAGCTGGGTTATTGCCTGGTTTTAAGTGACCACTCTATTCCTATTTGTGCACCCTAAGTTTTCATTAACTACGATTTACATACTACTAGCTCTTATTGAACTGAGAGCCAACTAAAACTACCAAGTCTTCTTGACATGAATAAAATAAAATAGCGTTATATGTTAAGGTTAAAATAACCCACTAGGATTATCTGCTAGTCCAATCTACTAATTTTACAGGAAAGGAAACTGAGGCCCAGAGAGATCAAGGGACTGTGAAAAGGCTCATAGCTTGTGTGGAGTAGGGCACAGCGCGGACTCCTAACTCCTGATCCAGTGCTCTTTCTAAAACACCAGGCTGCCTCCTGATTGGCAGCCATTTCGGGGGTAAATAGAACGCGTCTTCTACTTTCATGTCAGTCTTTCTCATGCAGTGCTTTATGCTGTTGGATGTTGGAACCCAACGCATAACCCTGGGTTTAGCCCTTTGGGATTTCATCTTATTCATTTCATGCAATCTGTCGAGATAATTTCCAGCCTGATTTTGTGAGGCATTGCTGTGGCAGGTCCTCCCAGGCTTGTGTCGGGCTGACGTATGGAATTTTCTCCAGCTCTGGATGCTTTTCATTCTGTGCCCTGTGCCAGCGTGTTCCACCGCAAACCTGGCAGAGGAGACGCACTGTCTGAAGCCAGACGCACCGCGCGCTTCCTTCTCCCCTCGCCTGTCTGCCTGGCGGATGTCTTCCACGTGAGTCTCTCTCCTCCCACTTGCCTCCTGTCCTGCTTGTTAGGTAGGAGCCCCACAAATCCATCCCAACTGTACCACCAGCGTGGAACTTAGGGGCAAACGTGCCAAGCAGGGTTTTGTTTTATTTTGTGAAATAGCCTTTCTTGAGAATCTACCTGTTGTAGAAAAAAAAAAAATCCCTGAACCAAGCGTACTCAGACATGTTTCCTATCCCTTTATGGACTCACATTACGATTCTCTCCTTAGTTTTCTCATCTATATAATGGGAGGAGACAGAAACTCAGGACTAGTAAGCATCTACTCTGTGCTAGCAGCTATGCCAGGGGCTTTATTTACGTTTGCCTTTACGTTTACTTTTAACTGTCAACTAAAGCCTGCAGATGATATCCCCATTTCAAAGAAGAGAAAACTGACCTCAGAGAAGTTAATTTGCCAAGGCTTATCCAGTTAGTAAGTGGCAGAGTTTCTTTACCCTCTGCCCTCCCTTGCTGAGTTACTATAAAAATCAAATAATTTAGTAATGAATGTAAAGCTTCTTTGAAAAGTATAAAGCACTCTGTAAACATAAGGGAGAATTGTTAAAATACTTAGGTTCCTCACTTGCTTTCTCTCTCCTTCTTCTTTTCTGTCACCTCCCTAAAGTATAAGCAGCTGCCTTCGGTCCAGACCTATCAAAGAAATGTCATAAAACTATTTTTCAAAATGTCAAATGCCTGTGTACTTTAGCCCAAACTAATTATGCCCTTTGATTTTCTTGAAGTCACAATGCAAAACCCTGGGAGCTTCGAGGATGTGCCCTTTCTCCTCCATCCTGAACTAATGGAAATCAAGGCTGAAGGCTGAGCCTGCCGGGGAGTCCACAAGAGCCCTTCAGTGCCACAGAGGCCTGGCCTGACTTTGGCAGGTCTCCAGCAGTGACCACAGAGTGCTAAATAATAATAGGGTTGAATTATTTATACAGAGGCCAATGACTCATGAGGCATGGTCCACTTCTAAAAGAGTGCCAGGGTCCCAAGTCTAAGGTGAGTGGCCACCAGAGGGAGGACTGCAGTCCTGGCCTCTAGAGCACCAGTGCACACATCCCCCACCCCCCACCCTGCCATCATCCCACCCCATGTACAGCAGGCACAGCTCTAGCACAGTGCCTGGAGGGCAACTAACATTTCAGTGACATTATTGGGTGTTTACACCAAGCTAGCTATTTGTGCATACAATTTCCCATTTCATCTCCAAAACAATTTTTATTTTTCATATTTTTCCTGATAAAGAAAGTGAAGCTTATGTTTCAGGTTATACAGTTGGCAAAGCATAGAGCTGGAACGAGATCCAGGTCTGACATTTCTAAGATACCATGTGCTATTTCTTTTAGAATTCCTCTTTCCTGACAATTACATTTAAAAGCATAATCTGGGAAGTGCAGATGGTGCCAGGCCCAGTCTCAGGGCACAATGGATTCTTTGTATGGTCTTTAGGGCCCTTTGTGATCTGATCTCATTCTGGATTCTTCTTATCAGACACAATGTTTTTCATCATCAGAATCACCTGGAAGCTTTAAAATACAGATTGTTGGAATCCATCCTTGGTTTACTGTAATCCAAATAATTGGTACTGGAACCAATTATTTGTATTTTTAAGCCTTCCAAGTGATTGTGATCATCAGTTGGTTTGGAAACTATCATGTTATGCAGAAAGTCACTTCCAAATTCCCATCCATATTCCCATTTGTGTGACTTTGCTCAATTCCATAGACTTCACTTAAATTAACTTTTTTTTACTCCCACCCATTGTTCTCATCCAGCTCACACTCCATCACCTCTGTAAGGATCTTGGCTCCCAGAGCTTCCAGGAATGCTCCATCATCTGTATTCCATTAACACCTTTGGCTCTAAACTGATATATATTAGTCAGGATGTGAGTTTAGAAGCTGTCCGAGAGACCCAAAATAGCAGTTTTGCCTCATTTAACACCTATAAATACATCCCTGTCTTCTCTCATGGTACAGAATAATCAGTCCATCAGGGACCCAGGCTCCTGCAATCTTGTTGCTCATCCCTAGCGTGGTGCCTTTGTTCTCATAGCCCAAAACGGCTCATCACCATGCCCATAACCAGACACTGGAAAAAGGGAAAATGGAGTAAGGAAGAGCAACAACAAAGAATTGCACACAATTAGGATCACCTTCCACTGTCCAGAACTTGATCACATAGCCACCCTTAGCTGCAACCAAGGTTGAGAGATTTAACTTTATTTTGCATCACTACATGCCTAGTAGAAATGGAGGGTTCTGTTAATTGTGCTACTGGTTGGGGAGAATGGGTATTGGGGAACAACCTAGCAGGCTTAACTTCTACTTGGGATTGTAATTTTCTCTTTGTGTCTGTGTTTCCAGCTAGACTATAAAAGCTCCGTGAGAACTAGGCCCCTGACTTACACCTGTTTGTGATCCTTCTAGGAAGGCACTAGATCAGTACCACTGGTTGGCAAGATAGACTAGAGTGATTGACAAAGCTCTGGAATTTAACTTTTATTTTAGTCCTTGTTTTCTACAATTTAGCACAAGTTTCTTAACCTCTCTGGGCTTTAGTTTCATAGAATCATAAAATTTAGTTGAAAGTCACCTTCGATATTATCTAGTGCCATCCTCTCATTTTGTAGATGAGGAAGCTGAAAACCAGAAAGAATAGTGACCTGTCCAGGACACAAAGCTTTATAAATAGAAGAGCCAGAGACCAGGTCTCCTAGAAACCAACCCAAGGACAGCACTAAGGTGTCTTCCCATATCCAGAAAATAAGTACAAGGGACAATGTTGTCTTTAAGCTTCCTTCCAATTCAGAAACTCTGAGCCACATACGCAGTCACATTTGTACCCCTTGCTCAAATTAAGTATAAAAGTGGGATAATTTCCAAGCACTCAACCACTGCATCCTGCTGGATCTTGCTATGTACTTCAGCAGCTTAGATGGACACTCAAGAGGTTCAGTTCAGTGCTTTGGGTTCCAGGGTCATCTAAGAAGTAAACTGGGTGGAGAAAGCAAAGAAGAGATACTTGGGTGACCCCACTCTCTGGTCACAAGCAGTAATATTCCCTGTGAGCTTCTTAGGAGATGACACAGCTCCAGGTGTTGTGGAGCAGCTGCCCTCAGGGAATTTGGAATCCAGGTCACACACAGTTAAATAGCAGTAGAGGAGGGCGTATGTAACATTAAACAGAAGAAATGTCACAAGGCAAACTGGCTGTAATAATAATAACAGCTTCCATTTATTGCTCAACTGCAATGTGTGCCCCACACTGTGATAGGTATTTGTTTTATAGGCTTGATCTCATTAAATCCTCACGACAAGCTTCTGGGATTACTGAAGGTCATACAGCTGGTAAGTGGTGATTAATTGTCAGAGGAGTGGTGTGAAGAACATAAATTATGGAGCAGTTCAGAAAGAGAGAAGCCTGAGGATGGAGTGGTCTGCGAAAGCTCTGTGAAGGAGGAGAGTTAAACAGGATTCTGAGGGTAGGTGGGATGTGAAGGAGGTGAGAAAGAGGGAAAGTGAGTGTAGATGGCAAAGGCAACACAGGTACAGGGGACACTGAGTTAAAAAATTCCCAAGTAAAGCATGAGAGTAATTAAATCCAAGGGCAAACATCCAAGCTGTGGAATTGTGGGGCTAGGGAGTGGTGGGGGCAATGAAACACCCAATGATCATTCTTGGAAAAGGGATAAAAGGTCAACTGAAGTCCCATAGCTCACATGTGGCCTGCTACAAAAGAAAAGAGGAAAGAAAATGACTGAAAAACTCTAAAGGCAATTGTGTCAAGTGACTTACAAAAAAAAATATCTTTTCATCCAGTAATCTCTCTTCTAGGGTTTAAACTAACAAAAATTTCAGAGACAGAGTGAAAACTGAAGACAAATGTCTAAATAATAGGAGAATTCTTGAATATATTATCACACATATACATGGTCAAATGTTATATAGCTTTTACAGAACATACTTTTGAAAAATGTGTAATGATGTCACATAATGTCAAGAAGCAGAATGTGGGCCAGGCGCAGTGGTTCACACCTGTAATCCCAGCACTTTGGGAGGCCAAAGAAGGTGGATCACCTGAGCCCAGGAGTTTGAGACCAGCCTGGACAACATGGTGAAAACCTGTCTCTACAAAAAAACAAACAAACAAAAAACCCTACAGAAATTAGCCAGTGTGATGGTATATGCCTGTAGTCCCAGTACTTGAGAGGCTGAGCTGGAGGATCGCTTGATCCTGGGAGGTTGAGGCTGGTGTAAGTCGTGATCACACCACTGCACTCCAGCCTGGGTGACAGAGGGAGTCCCTGTCTCAAAAATGAAACAAAACAACCCTCCCCCAACCAAAACAAAACAAAGAAGCAGAATGCAAAAAAGTATAGTACCACAGTTCGTCATTTTAAATTATATGTATGTATATATTATGTAAAATCATATGTGAGTGTACACACACAGAAAAAAAGACTGAAGGAAAGACAGCATATTTACCATGGTTATCATCACAGAGTAAGAATGTGGGTAAGTTTTGCTTTAGAGTTTTCCTTTTCTATATTTACTAAGTTATGTTCAGTGAGCACACACTTTTATAGTAATAAAAATGTTCATTTAAAATTTTTTAAATTTAAAATGCTCATCCTCTGCCATAAAGCAATATTTATAAACCTCTCGCTTTGTCTTCAAAGAAAATTCATTGTCTCTGCCTTCAGTATGCAGACACAAATATTCCAACCAAATGATTATTCAGTAATTGCTGAATCCATAGATTTTTTTGAAAGTTCATTTAAACTGGGTTTTCCTGGGTTCCCATGTAACGCTCCCAGCTCCATGGCTCCCCAGGGACTGGAAACATTAAAGTTTCCCATTAATGTTCTCTGGAGCCATTTAGATAAATTGTCTTCCCCAGAGCTATAAATCCTAAATGAATGACACCCTTATTTCAGGGGACAGGTACCAAAGCCTCTTTCAAACTTGATGATTTATGTATCTGTGGCTTGCAGAATGTCAGGGGTCCTTCATCAATATCCACAGGGCCTTCCCAGGTATAGGAACATACCACCTCTGATGGAAAGACATTACTGTACTCGGGTCAATAGCTTTCACCTTTATCCGTCCTGCTTGCTTTGCGTTGGGGGTTTATTTATTTTTCTTTCTTCCACTGAAATAGCTGGGATATGAGCTGAGTAAGAGAGGCAGTGCATTAAATATAACTTGATCAGAATCCCAGGCTGTCTTTGCCCTCACTGCAATAGGGGCAACATAAAGGTTAATAACTGAGAGAGGCCCCCACGCACTTAACCACAGTGCAGCACCCCATCACCAAGTGACAATTAGGAACTCTCCATGAATGCCAATGACTGGTGATCAAACAGAGCTTCACCCAAACCAGGCGCACTTTTGCATTAGCTCAGCTCTCCATTCATCACTGAGCTGACAGCTTGCAGAGCTCAATGTTGAGTATGCGGCTCTGTCTTTGTTTTACCCAGTGAAATGATCTATGCTACCAGGACTGAGTGGGAGAGGAGCAGGGGAGGGAACGAGGAAAATGAAATAGGCTTGTCTTTGGCATGGTTGGGCAACAGCTCAAAGTGTCTGTTTGAGACTTGAAGAGAAATATCGCATAATGATCTTGCTTGTTCCTGCTTTCAACTTTTTGGCTCTCAGACAAGGATGGTCCTACCTTAAATAGTTCTCTTTTTGGAGGCAGCATGACAAATTGGAGCAAGCACATAGCCAGCTGTGTGATTTTGGGCAAGTCACTCTGGGTCTTAGTTTTCTCATCCATAGAATGAAGGAGTGGATAAGAACAGTGATTTTCAAACCAGGTTCCTCAGAGTGTTAGGGTTCATAGGGGCACCTCAGACCCCGCAAGGGCATGCTTCCTGCAAGGGCAGAGGTGAGGAGGTTAGTAAATTCCAGGCACAGCTGCTCCATGTTGGCTCATTGAATTTTATTAGTAGACTACTTTATTTTTCTTTTATTATACTTTAAGTTCTAGGGTACATGCGCAGAACGTGCAGGTTTGTCACATAGGTTTACACGTGCCATGGTGGTTTGCTGCACCCCTCAACCCATCATTTACATTAGGTATTTCTCCTAATGCTATCCCTTCCATAGCCCCCAATCCCCCGACAGGCCCTAGTGTGTGATGTTCCCATCCCCGTGTCCATGTGTTCTCATTGTTCAACTCCCACTTATGAGTGAGCACATGCGGTGTTTGGTTTTCTGATCTCGTGATAGTTTGCTGAGAATGATGGTTTCCAGCTTCATCCATGTCCCTGCAAAGGACATGAACTCATCCTTTTTGATGGTTGCATAGTATTCCATGGTGTATATGTGTCACATTTTGTGCAGAACATGGTCTTACATTCTAATTTCATTTGGTCCTCACAATTTGTAAGGTAATTAGGACAGATATGACCAACTATTCCAGTAACTATTGCTGTGTTAAAACCACCTCAAGACTCTATGGCACAAGACAACCATTTTATTATGTTCACGGATTCTTTGACTCCGGAATTTGGGTGGGCACAACACGAAATGCTCTTCTCTGTTCCATAATGTCTAAGACCTCGGCTGGAAAGACCAAAGGCTGGTAGTGACTAAACAGCCGGGGGCTAGATTCATCTGGATGTGTCCTTACTCACGTCAGCTGAGCTATTGACTGGAACACTGACACACAGCCTTTCTCTGGGGTTGTCACATGGGCTAGTTTGGGCTTCTTCACACAATGGCAGCTGAACTCCAAGGGCTGATGTCCCAAGAACAAGGCAGAATTGCACTTTATTTTTATCATCTGAACTCAGAAGTTACATAGTGTTGCTTCTGCCATGCCCTATTGGTTGAGGCAGTCCCAAAATTTCACCCAGGATCAAAGGAGGGACAAGATGGGAGAAGAATCAATGTCACAGTGGAGGAAGAGCATGTAGAACGGGAGATAGTGTTATTATCTTGAGAATATACAAAGAGCTGGGACTAGAGCCAGTTACTTCAGATTTGAGCCCTTTCTTTGCCATGCTGCTTTGGGTTCTTCATTTCATCTTTCTGAGTTAACTCTTTATTAATTCAGTGGATAGACTCATTAAAATATGAATCCTCATCATGGCGATGCATGACCAGCCCAGGAGAGCTGTATCTTCTTGTGGATGGAACACTTTTCTCATCTGTTCTCAGAAAATTGGAGTGAAAAATGTACATAAATTCCATTAAAATTAAGGTAAAAGGCAAGGCTATTCATGTCTCTTTCTAGCTTCCAGTCCAGCATCAGGAATATAATTGGTACTTAGTAAAGGATTGGGCTCTTTGTGTGTGTTTTTGTTTTTTATGTATCAACATTTGCTTTTAAATCCTTTCCAAATTCAAAGCCATATAAACAATTCTTTAAGGTTGTTTTGATTCTTTGATGGTTCCTACTTGGAGTTTACTTTTATCTTCATCCATTCTGACAACACCTAAGTGTATTTATTTCCAATTTACCAACATGAAAAATGAAAGCTGAGAGACAAAAAGAGAGCCAAGGACACAAGGTAAAGTCTGAGAAAAGAGTTGGAATTTGAAGGAAGTTATGAAGTAGGATTTTTTGTTATTGATTCAGTAGCCATCAGTTGGGAAGTGTCAATGCCCAGTCATACGTTCAGCACAGAATCCAAAGGCAAGGTGACAATGGTCCTTGCCATGGAGAGTCTCACAGTCTAGGAGAGAAGTCTAGGTTATCCAATATAATCGTTGCTGAAAGAGGGCCTGAACAAAGCACTGATAGAACACAGAGGAAGCAGCTGTGGGCACTAGCTGGGAGATTGGATGCTTCACAGAGGTGATAATGTTTAACCTGGACCTGGAGGGATAGGTAAGAGCTGTCCAGGCAGAGGGAGCGAGGTGGGACAATAATCCTGAGCATAGGGAATACACATGGGGAGACACAGAAACATGAAAGGGCATGATGTGTACTGAGAAAGATAGACATTTGGTCAGTGTGGGAGGGTAGATGTGAAGGGTGGGCAGACAAGTAGGGAAGCAGTCTGGAAAATTGAGGTCAGATCATAAAGGAGTGCCAGTAGCATCCCTAGATACTCCCTTTCTGTGAACTTTATCTTTCTCATAGTCCCACCTTACCCCTGCTTCTGAGATCTTGCTCTCTACCTCTTCACAATTAAAACCTGCTCTGGAGAGTGTTGGATATCAGTCATTTACACTATAGTATAAATGACATTATATATAGACTATAAGCCAATGTGTTATTTCTTGGAACATTTTTTTAATTAGAAATTTTATTTCAGTTTATTAAACAAAAGGCTATGTCTTTCTTGTTTGAAAGAATGTTGTGGAGATTCTTCTTATGGCCAGTAAAATCTCAGCCCAGAGTGAGAGTCTTGTAGGGAAACATCCACCACTCTGTACCAGAGACAGAATCCTGGGCCAAACTAATCATATGTCCAACTCAATGTACCTGCATCATCCCTGGTCATTTTGAGCTCTCTTGGTCTCTGGATAAGAACTTAACTATCCCAAGAGCTGCTAACCACTTTTCCCAATAAAATATAATACATGCCCCATAATGATCAACCTGCAGAACTCTTATCCTTCATATCAGCAAGCCAAACTCCTTGGCATGGGGCAGAATGTAAACGTTAACAATCTGATAGCTCACTGCCTATAAAAACTCTTTAATGTGTGTCTAAGTAACAGGTGATTGTCCACTGCCTACAGCTAGAGTGATAATTGCAGCTCCTCTTTCCTGAAAGAGATGAGTATTGATTGTCTATGTGAGAACATGTGGGTTACAGTGATGTTCGGGGAAAGCCAGATCTTACTAACATATGGACACAGTTCATTTACAGTTCTGCAAGGGAGGGAGAAGAACGTTTCCTTAGGGTTTTCTTTCCTTTTTTTTTTTTAGAGACAGGGTCTCACTCTGTCACCCAGGCTGGAGTTTAGTGGCATGATCATGGCTCACTGCACTCGGCTCCTGGGCTGAATCAATCGTCCCACCTTAGCCTCCCAAAGAGCTGGGACTACAGGTGTGTACCACCATGCCTGGTCCTCCTTTCATTGTTGATTGGTGTTAGGTACTGCCTGATCTCTTAACTTATAAGTGCCATTCTCATCTCCCACTTGCTGCCATCCTTGAAGTCTACTTGACTTGGTATTAGAAGGCACTTGGCCGATTGTTAAACTCCATTCTCACTGATTTTTCTCAATTACTCCTTTAACCTCTTCTTTCTGCCATCTCTCAGGTCCATCCCCATAGATGGCCTCTTGACTTGTCTCACCTCCTAAGCTCTGGTTTCCTGATCTCCCACTGCATTAATGGACTTTGTTCCACGCCTTACTGTCCTCTGTGGTTGCCAAGGCTACTTTGTTTCCTCCTATATGCAACTCTATCCAATCCCTCCTCCAGTATTACTACCCCGGAGGATTGACATTGAGTCAGTTGTGCTGTGGCTGTCACTTCTGTTCCTTGGACATGGTCCCTGCACCAGGAAAGAGGTTCTTGTCTTGTTCCCCTGTGTGCTGAGCCTCTGCCTGTGCCATGGTCCAAGTTGCCAGATCTATATCTCCTCCTTTTGCTTGAACCCCTGCCCTGCCTGATTCCTGTCTAAGTGTTCCTGCTGTATCCTTTAGAATAGAGACTCTGTCTTGTCCTCACTGTGAAAACTGTGTTCCCAGGGACTGGAGTCTTGTGGGAGCCCCAGTCCTTGGAGTCCAAGACTCCCTGCTGTCATGCTCAGCTAATGCCAAGTTATAGCTGCTAGGACCACCTTTGACTTCCAGCCTGGGCTCTGATCCCTTGCCTGTCCATCTCATCTCTGGTCACTGGAGTTTGTTTCCTTGCATGGACTTCCTGCTGCCATCTGTTGCTGGGTCTGACCAGAAATCTGCCATGTCTCACTGGTTAATGCCAGAATAGGCCAACTGCTCTGACAAACAATCCCACGTCTCAGTAGCTTAACACAGTAACAGGTTTATTTCTCATATCAGTCCAAGAGTTCGACAATCTACCACAAGATGATTCGTGGACATGCTCCTTCCATCCAGTGGGCCCTCCATCTTCTAAGACCTTGGAATCCTTAACTGGTTCCTTTGTATCCAGCCAGCCAGTGGATGAGAGAGGCAAGACAGCAAAGGAGATATCAGGAGATTTTTTAGGGGCTGACCAAGAAGTGGTATTCATTGCTCTGACTTCATCAT
The DNA here is from genome assembly GCF_028858775.2 of Pan troglodytes. Lineage (NCBI taxonomy): Eukaryota > Metazoa > Chordata > Mammalia > Primates > Hominidae > Pan > Pan troglodytes. Next base: position 61,154,471 of record NC_072414.2, read on the forward strand.
CACTGGTTAAAACTAGTACCTAACCTCACCTAGAAAATGAAGTCTTCCTGAGTGCCAGGGGAAAATGAAAAAATCTGGTGTACAAGTAGCATTTTCTCTGCTACGCAGTGGAACACCTGTTTTCTAAGTGCTATCTCTTTCCAACCCAGCCTATTTCTCCCCCTCCAGCTTATCATTCAGTCCAAAGTCTGGAAATGACTGGACTCCTGAGAAGAAATTTCAGAAGTCACAGAAAATGGGGACCAGGGTTTTTGCCTTCCTACCACCTGAGCAGAAGGTGGATCCCAGGGGGAAGCCCCCCTAGGGAGAACCTCCAGCCCTACATAATCATGCAAACTGGGATCTTTTTGATAAGTGGCAGCCTTTCATTTCTTCCAAGAAATATTCTTTTTCCTCTCCCGGGGACTTGTTCAGAGAAGAGATACTCAAGTGATAGGTGCTTTGCAAATATCTAGATGGAGGGGGAAAATGGCATGAGAAAAAATTTAGACAAAACAATGTAGATCACCATGGAAACAATCTTTAGAACACACTGAGGAAAAGAAATCATTGTTAACATGGTTCATATTTTGCAGAGATATCCAATCACCAAATTCAATTTTAGACCTTTCAATCACACTGCCTTCAAAATGCCAGGGTTGTTATGACCACAGAACATGCTGATTTTCTGGGATCCCTCCTCTTACTCATCTAATAACCTTTAATGAAGATACTGCTTTAATTAAGGCAACTTACTGTTTCCCCGTTGTTTAATTTGAAATCAGTGAAAGGTCAAGTTACCATTAACACAGTGAGTTTACTAAGCTATTTTAGAAGTATTTTTATTCTGACAGCAGAAGCTTATAAGAATATGGCAAAAATATTTAGTTGAAATGTGAACAAGGAAAATAGGAGGTTTGTTTTTTGCATGGCATGGTAAGAAAAAGAGAAACCATTCTTAGTTACTCAAAAGCAGTTTTTCTTAGAATTTTCTGCCCTAATATACGTGAAAAAGTCTACAGGTATGGATGACTGTTGGTCAATAATAATGCTTCAATATGGCCATTTAAATAAAACCTTTGGGTGTTGCTAATGAACAGTTTGTTCTGGGGGCTTCTAAAGAAATGTCAGAAGAAAAGCAGTGGCTTTTGCAAGTGAGATCTCAGAGACAGAGGGTCACCACCATCTAGGTGCTGGGCTTCCACCTTGCAGGCACAGAAATGTAGTGTTTGCCCATGGTTATCTGCCCACCAGTCTCATGGGGCTTCATCCCTGTTCATTCTCCAGGTTCCCAGTCTTTCTGGGGAAAAGTTTCTCTCTCTCTCTCTCTCGTTACACACTTTAAAAGCAAGGATGTCTTTCTCATTGGAAGGCAAGGCCAGAGTTTTATTGGACAGTCCCAGGATAGAAAGTTACAAACTATGCATTCTGAGGCCTTTTGGAAAATTTATATGTATAGTGTATATGTTAGAGACAGGGTCTCACTTTGTCACCTAGGTTGGAGTGCAGTGGCACAATCATAGCTCACTGCAGCCTTGAACTCCTGTGATCCCCCCACCTCAGCCTCCTCAGTAGCTGGAACTGCATGTATGAACCACCACCCTCGGCTTGGAAAATGGATTTGTGCTCTGTTCTCTATTTTACTTGGCCTTAGTCTTCTCAGTACATGATATGTGTGGGCTGAGGGAGAAAAGAGCCAGTGTGCTTATGCGAAATAGGAGGCAAGTCTTGATACAACTATGAGCTCTATTTCTTCCTTTCTCTCATTTCTTCCTACAAATATTTGATGAGCACGTACGACGTATTAGGTATTCTCTCTGGTGCCACTAGTAGTTCTTTTGTGTGCATCTTTTCCCTCTCTGTAGCTTTTCTTCTTCCTACTTTAGGTATCATATTTCTTTCTGTCCTCCACTTCCCTGTGACCTCAAAACCTATTCTCAGGAAAGTTGAGCTGTGAGTTGTTTGCACTTTGGTGCAAATGTAAGTTGCTTTAATTTAATCTTCCGTTGTTGTATCAAATGATTCCCTGTTCAAGAAATTTTAGACATCAGTTTGCAAGCAGGGGAGATATTTTCAAAGTAGAAGCCCTTCTCCAAAACCTCAGAGTCACACCATCTGTTGACCACCTACTTGGAATATGCAAGAGATCGGTCCTTTCCTTGGCTTTCATGTATAATCAGAACAGATAATGGAATTGACCAACCTCAGAAAAACATGCCAACATTGCTATTAGGATAAAGTCCCAAAGCCTTTTCCATAGCACACAAGACCCTGCATAATCCTGCCTCCTACCTAACTCTTTAGACTCTTTCTTTGTCATTGGAGGAAAGCCACATTGGAATTTTGTCAGATCTTTGATCAAAATACCATCTAATCTTAGCATGCTTCTGCTTGGAGTGTTCTGCTTGTCAACCTCCTTCACCGTGCTAACTCCTACTCCTGCTTCACGTCTCATCTTGGATGTTACTTCTTCTGACAAGCATTCACTGACTCTCAGGGACTTAATGAGACTGGGATTAGGCTCCCTGATATATGATCTGATAGCATCATAATTTTATTATTTTTTCTTTTTTTAAAAAATTATACTTTAAGTTCTGGGATACATGTGCAGAACGTGCAGGTTTGTTACACAGGTATACACGTGCCATGGTGGTTTGCTGCATCCATCAACCCATCATTTACATCAACATTAGATATTTCTCCTAATGCTATCCCTCCCCTAGCCCCCCACTCCCTGACAGGCCCTGGTGTGTGATGTTCCCCTCCCTGTGTCCATGTGTTCTCATTGTTCAACTCCCACTTATGAGTGAGAACCTGCGGTGTTTGGTTTTCTGTTCTTGCGTTAGTTTGCTGAGAATGATGGCTTCCAGCTTCACTCATGTCTCTGCCAAGGACATGAACTCATCCTTTTTAATGGCTACATAGTATTCCATGGTGTATATGTGCCACATTTTCTTTATCCAGTCTATCACTGATGGGCATTTGAGCACAAGTAATTTTCATAGCACTTCTCATAGTTGTGCTTAGTTATTTATTTCACAGAAGTATACTTCATTAATTTTAGTCTTCACACTGTCTTGTCTATTATTTTGTATCAAACATCTATCAGAGTGCTGGGCTCATAGTAAATATCTGTGGAATGTATACATAACCAATCTTAAATACTAAATCTCAAAGTCAAAACTTCATCAAGAGTCCCCTTGCAGTTTGGTAATAAGCTGATTAGCTCTGCCTTGCTGAGTGGTCACCTACTGTGAAGGTAATTCCATCTTGGACAGAATCTGTACTTGGGTTGTGCCCTCATTGTCTCATGTCTAGGATTTCCCCACTTCAGCTCATGAGATCATACCAGAATAATCTTCCCCTAAACTCTGGTTTGACCAGGTCATTCTTCTGCTCAAAAGCCTCTGATGGATTGGAGTTGGCTACAGAATAAAGTTCAGACTCTAGAGAATAAAGTTCAGACTCCACCTGGCCTTCTTTAAGCCCTTTTGTATGTTGATCCTGACCTCTATTTCTATATTAACTTCCTTTCTGAGATGAATTGTTCCTTCCACCAGATATTTTTACTCACTGACTTTAAGCTTTTGTTTACATTATTTTCTCTATCCAGAAGCACCTCCTATCCTTCTGTTTATAAAACTCATATTCCATCTTCTAAGAGAACAACTCATATTCTGAGAGAACAACTCATATTCCATCTTCTCTGTGCAATAGTCTCAGGCCACTAGTGTTAGGACTCTTTCAGGTGCAAGTGGTGAGACTGATCTCAAATCGCTCTAAGTAAAAAAGAAAACTTACTCTTAATACATGCAAGGTACTGTGTATTTCGAATTTTCCTTTAGTCTGCATGAGTTCTCCCCCACCCCCCGCAAAGGAAAACGGAGATATTTTACCTATTCCTGTGATAACAGTATCTCAGTTTTCCTTTGTGGAACCACCCACGTCTCACGCTCCATTCATGCAGTTCCATGAGGCTGACCTCACCCATGGGCTCCAGGAGTGGAAGTTTTTTCTATCTCTGGGGGAAGTCCTCTCTCCATCTGCTTCCTTCTTCCTACAGCTTCTGGCAAGATCTGTAGCTTATACTTGCATTCTTACACGTAGGAGTCATCCAATAAGTATTTGTTCATTATATTTCAGAATGAAGGGTTGAGGGAAGGGTGGAAGACTCAGATTTTCTCTGGGATTGTGTAGTTCAAAAACTTAAATTTGCCCTCACTGCTAAAGGAAATCGAAGGTCAACACATCCGTGTTATGGCATTTGAATCATGGAGCTCCAAATGTATCTCAAATATATTTTCTTAGCTATAAGTTATCTCCTGGTCAATTTGGAAATCATTCAACTCTTTGTATGTATGGCCCATCTATATGGCTCTTATAAATGTAAAATGAAGTTATACAGGCAATGTACATAACTCAGCCAGCTGGTCTCCTTTTTATGGGGATTTTGCTCATTTTTAATTTAATAAAGAAATCATTCTTTCACTGAATTTTAATTCACGATGATAAGACTTCAGAAATATAGTATTATATTCAGAAAGAATTTCAATCTTCTTGCTGTCAAACACCTCTTGCTCTCACATGGGCACTTTAATGTTGTCAGGATGTAAATTCTATTTTGACAGAGTCCTTATAGATGGAATTTTCAACTTTTTATTCTTAGCTAATATGGATGGGTAAGAGGATGTTTGAGTTTTCTCTTCTGTTTTCATAAAAACATACTTTCCCACAAGACTAGATGAAAATAGTCTGGTTGTGAAGCATTCTAAGGTTTGGAGAGACAAAGTTTTCTCTGCTCCTCAAGACCTACTGTTAACTATCTCCAAATGGCTCTGCGGTTATTGTTATCTCTAATTGCTGTGATGCTTTGGAAAGTCTGAAGGCACTGGAATCTTTGTTTCCACCAAGAAATGGTTTCTTCTACTTACTTTTGGTGCAGTTGCAGTTGAGTTTCCGATGTAAAGAGTTATGGCTACAGAGCCATTGTCCTTTGCTCTTTACATAATGTTAGGGCCTGATGATTAGAAGGATGTAAGTTTTTACCTCTTTTGTCCAGGAATAAGAGTAGACTGAACTACACTCAACACTTGTATTAGCTATCTATTGCTATGTAAAAAGTGATCCCAACATGAAGTAGCTTCATAATAAACGTGTTAAACAATAAACATGTATTATCTCACACATTTTCTGTGTGGAATCTGGGAGAGGTTTAGCTGGGTGGTTCTGGCTCAGGATGTCTCATGAAATTATGTCAAGGTGTTGGCCTGGGGCAGTAGTCATCTGAAGGCTTTGCTGGGGCTGGACTGGGGTTTTCAAGGTGGCTCATTCACATGGGTATTGGCTGGAAGCCTAAGTTTCTTGCTTATGGAGACCCCTGCTTGAAGGCATGGCAGCTGGCTTCCTCCAGAATGAGTGATCAAAGAGAGAGACCAAGGAAGAAGCTGCAATGCCTCCTATGGCCTTGTCTCAAAAGCAGTCACTTTGTCCATATTCTACTCGCTAGAAGTGAGTCACTAGGTGTAGCCCATACTCAGGGTGAGGGGAATTGAGGCCTACTTTTTGAGAGATGGTATATCAAATAATTTGGGGACATATTTTTAAACTGCCACTGTTCTTTTGATTTCCCTCCTTTATGATTGGCTATCTGCAAAACACAAACAGATGAACAAACCAATCAAGGTCAGGGGTTTAGTCTGGAGTCAGCAAATGGACAGATAAGTACTGTTCCCTCAGTCTTGGGGTAATTTACAGAGAATTTCATGCTTCCAACCTAACAAAATAGGTGGTCCCCAAAGCTCTAAAAAGATGAAGTGGAAATTCGGTCTGAGAGAGCCAGATTTTCAAACAATACTGGCTTCTGTGCCCTTGTGAATATGCAGTGGCCAGGAGGTAGCTTTACTTGGGGAGTGCTCAGAGAATGGGACACCAGGAAGGCTTCTGAACAGGGATAGAACTGCTTGGCTGTGCTCACTCAGACTAATAGGTCAGAATGCAGGCAGCAGATGGTAAGACCTGAGTAAGAAGCTAGCTAGTTCTGTTCTGCAGGTTGGCAAAGGCCAGTCACAGATGGCGACAGTGAGGCTACAAGTAGATCCCAGTTCTGGGATCAAGCAAGTGCCAAAGCCTCACACTAAAATTATCTACAGCACTGCTGAGAGACGTGCAGGATCCACAGGCAGAATTCTAGGCTTGGATAGCTAAAACAGAGACCATAGTGGTTCTGGCCCCTTGGTGGCTCTAAGTGCAAAACATGAGGAAGGGAGCACTTGGTACCAGATGGAGAGGTTGCGGGAACAGAGCATGACTGTCAGACCACAGAGTGAAACATCGCACCATAAAGACAGATGGCGAGAGGGGTGCCCCCCTCCGTGGCAGCTCACTGCCTTTTGAGTACTCTTACTGCCTGTGTACCCTTCAAATGGGCCTCTCCAAAAGCTTCTACTTCCAAAGCATTTTTATCTAGAAGTCAAATGTAAGTGTTTCAAGCTTGATTCCAGGCTGAGAGCACTTCATAGCTTTTCTATTTTCTCACATTTAGAGACTACCAGGTTTCTGATGCACTAATTAACAAGGGAAACATAGAATGGTGTAATTTATGAAATTGAGCATTGGAGAAAAGGATAGAGTCTTTCCAGTACATTCTTGCTATTAAGATACCCGTGCAAAGGCAGAGGGGGTGGGAAACAGAAAATGCACATATTTATACTTCAAGGTATAGATCAACTCTACATGTCATTACCCTACCAAGAAATTCAGTGGCTCTGCTGCTACCACCTTTAGATGCAGACAGGCAGGGCTTCCCTTTAAAGGCTCTGCTCTGGCTCTTCCCCAGCTGTGCTCCTACATCTGAGGAGTCCATTAAGCCAAGAAATGTGTCCACCTGGAGGTGACTGTACCCCTTCAGACCTCACATCAGGTACCCAGGAGCCAGTATTCCCTGCCCAAATGGCTCTGAGCCACTTCCAGAGCCTGCATAGGCTTCTCCCCTAGATCCTGAGATATGCACCCCTGGACCTGTGGAATAGCCAAGAAATGACTGTTTTGGAGGGGAGAAAGTGAAGACAGAGCTTGGACATGTGGGCTAGTGTGTTCATGGAGTGGAGGGTACCTGGCACTGTAGGGCTGAAGGGGCCATGGGAAGCAAAGGGTAAAGGCTGCTCCATGTGGGGAGCAGCTCTCTCTGACCTGCCTTGTTCCAGCAAGGAGCTCTGAGAAGTCTCAGAATTCTCAATTCAAACTGGGTCTTCCAAGTTGTTATGAAAGTATATTTGTCAAGGTGAAAGGATATAATGCTTTTAGTACTCCATTTGTTAGCTTTTTAACTTTCACATATTTAGACATTTGGTATGTGGGTCTCCATGTGTAGCCTTCTCATGGTCCCTACAAATATTAAAATTGGTCCCGGCTCCCCATTTAATATGGAATCCAAGTCAAATCGGCTTGGCCTGATTTTTAAGGCCTTTTACTATTTGATTTTTCTCTAATCTTGCCTCCCGCTACTCTCTGCAGGAATCTTCTATCTGTCAAACCTGTCGACCTACAGCCCAGGCTCAGCCCACATCCTTTTCTCTGTGCTCAGGTTCACATTATTTTTCTCCTCTGAAAGGCCTCCGTTTCTGCCTTGCATTTATATGGCCAACGTAGTGTTTCGTTATGACCCAGCTCAAGCCTCACAGCCATGTCTCCTCCTCTGGACTCTTCTAACAGCTTTTGTCTCAGCCACTTATTGGCACTCAAAGTGTGCAACTGTGTGTGGCCATTTTTCATATTATGCACAAGGTGTGGCTATAAGATAAGGAGACATAAATATGCAAGTTTTCAAACCAGGACAAGGGACAGGGGAAAAAAAAAAAAAAAAGAAGAGTTGCCAAAGAATCAGGAGAATGTAGTTAGGCAGCTACTAAGGGAAGAGATGTCAGCATTGTCAATAAGCTGAGAGAGGTCATGAGAAAGATACCCCAAAATAGACCATTCTTCTAGAAGGTAAGAGGTCTTTTGTAACCATTGAAAGAATAGCAGATTGTGTGAGCAAAAGCAACGCTGTAGTGGGAAAAATAAGAGATGAGAAAGTGGAGACAGCAAATATACTTTTATTTATTTATTTAGAGACAGGGCCTCAATCTGTGGCCCAGGCTGGAGTGCAGTGGCTTGGTCACAGTACACTGCAGCCTCAACCTCCTACACTCAAGCGATCATCCCATCTCAGCACCCCGCCTCTCCCACCGCGAATAGCTGGGACTAGAGGTGTGTGCCACCACACCCGGCTAATTTTTTATTTTTTGCATACAGGGGAGTCTCATTATGTTCCCAGACTGGTTTCAAACTCCTGGCCTCAAGCAATCCTCCCACCTTGGCATCCCAAGGTGCTGGGATTACAGGCATGAGCCACAGTGCTCAGCAGCAAATATAATGTTTCTCAAGAAGTGTGATTCCTAGGAGAAAGGAGAAGGTAGTTTGGGTGGAAGAGATTGGGTGGCTTTGTTCTGTTCAAAGGATGGGCGAGACTATGTTCGTGGGAGAAAGATTTAGGTTAGAGGAAGAAATTAATAATGGGGAAAGAAAGAATAGCTGAATAAAATCTGGGAATGGCTGGGATCCAGGGCACAGGTGCAAGATTTAACCTTGAGGAGAAAGGGCACTTCTTGCTGTGGGTGAGGGAGTGAAGAGGGTAAGATGAATGAAGGTACAGGATAGGCAAAATAATGAAGAGCCTGGATTTAAGGGTGAAGCCACTGGCTCACATTATAGAGGAAAGGCTAGGAAAGCCGAATTTTCTGGGGCCAGGTCCAGATTTAATATATTTAAGTATAACAGTCTTAATTCATTCCTTTCACCTTATTCAGTGCCCTGGGTGTGCCAAATACTACTGGGCACTGGGGTCTACAAAGGTACGACTTTTCATGTAATGTTGGAATTTGTTATGTTGGTAACTCGAGATTTGCATATATTTAACAGTCTTAATTCATTCCTTTCACATTATTCAGTGCCCTGGGTGTGCCAAATACTACTGGGCACTGGGGTCTATAAAGGTACGACTTTTCATTAATTTTGGAATTTGTTATGTTGGTAACTCGAGATTTGCTTTTCATTCTTCTGGAAGGCTGTATGTAGAAATAAATACAGTCATCAGACGAGTCCTTTGTCAGACCAGATGTCCTGGGTTGGGGTTTGGAAAACATGGGCATCTTAACAATGGTGCCCTGTTTTGAGGTGGAGAGGGAGGAGAGGCCCAAATCGGGGAAAGGAATTAAATGGAGGTTTAGACGCGGGTAACCGGAGTGGGTGGGCCTTCGACCTGGAAGATGGGAATCCCCTGCGCACTTCGGGCAGCGCTGTAACCAAGGGTAACCGCACCTCGGTTTACACCGGTGTGAAGACCAGCCTCTTCCCCAAACCAGGTGTATCTACGGCGGCCTAGCAGGACCACACACAAGCCAAGCACGTCACGTCATTCGAGCTACCTTACCGCGAAAGTACACTGCCTCCTACTACTTCTGGTCACTACTACCTTTGCTCACAGTTTATTAAGGAGGAGCGGAGAAGAAGAGGGGCGGAGAAGGGGCGGGGAGAATCACCTTTCCTTTTTTACAATTGGTCGTAGTAGACTCCGAGTCCTGCCGCCCGTCCTGCAGCCGACAGGCTGCCAGGACTGTCACTCGAGGAGCTGCCGCTACCGCCCCCCGCCGTGGCCCCGCCCCTTGCCGTGGCTGGGATCTCGCGGGAAGAGCTGCGGGCACGGCGGTGGCTCGGTCTCCCGGCTGCGCGCGGAGCGGGAGGGCTCTCCTCACACAAGCGCTTCCTTGCCGAGAGGCTGGAGCTGCGGCACCGCAGGCCTGAGCCACCCCTTCTCTGCTGTCTCCTTCTCTTCCTCAGGGCTCCCGTGTCTGCTCGCCCTCCGACGCTGCTCAGGTTAGAAAGCCCGGAGCGCGTCTCCGCTGAGGAGCGGTCGGGGAGCGGGGACACTGAGCAGCCGGAGCAGGCGGGCTCCTGACGGGGGCGGCTCTGGGGGCTGCGCGGCGCTGCCTGGTGGGCGCGAGGCTTGGCGGGGTTTGGGAGTCCGGGGGGCGAGGAGGCGGTGCAGTGGGATCCGGGCGCGGGCGCCCAAGGGCGGTGTAGCGGGTGCCGGAGCTCCCGAGGTGAGGGGGCAATGTATTAGGGATCCTGGGGGCTCTTCCGGCTTGGGGTAGGGGTGGGTGGCGGCACACGGGGTCCTAGGTCTTTGACGTCGAGGGAGATTTATCAGGGTCTTGAGCTTCTTGGAGGTGGTGTAGCGGGGTTCCGGGACAAGGGGTCTTTTTACCCGGGTCCCGAGCTCTTTGGGGCAGAGAATGCAGTTTAGCAAGGTTTACACCGGTGTAAACCTTGTCTCTGGAGGCAGATCATCGGGGTCTTGGGGGTTCTTTGAGCGAGCGTGGGCGTCCGTTTCGCATTGCTGGGATGAAGAAGCAGTGTGTCCGGGTTCTGGGGAGAGGGGTCTGTTCATCGGTGTCTCCGGGTGAGAGAGCGATGTATCCGTTCCGCTGGGGCCGGGGCCGCCTTGGGGGGTTGTTGGGGGCTGAGGGTGTGTAGCGGCGACCAGCGTCTGTGCCGGGGTTTCTGCTTTGCCCGGAGCGGGGCGGTAACTTGGCATGGTCTCCAGTCTTTTGGGGGCGACGGGGCGAGTTAGCTGGCCCCCGGGCAGTCTCTCGGGGTGGGCGCGGCTCCGCAGGCGCTGGGTCCGCTGAGGGCGGGAGAGGGCTTTAGTGCTACCGCGCAGGCTGGGCAGCATCCTGAAACGTTTTTGTTCAGGTCTCTTCTCTCTGGATGAGATTTACTCAATGCTTAGTTGGAGGATTGATCGGTGTTGTTGCCTAGTTGAAGAAGCAGTGCGTTTGTTCTGCAGTTTTCTTTTCTCTGCCCCGGGATCCCTGTGGGGGCGCGCTGGTCTCGCTGGAGCTCCGGGAGCTAGAGTGGCAGCACCTTAGGTGGGCGTTTGGTCTGCAGGTTCTTTAGGAGGCCGGTGTCCGCAGGTTGAGCGTGGATACAGCTCCTGAGCAACTGGAATCTGTTGAGGGTGGGGAAGACTGTGATTTTGGCTTGCTTTCCTAGGTGGTGGTCTGCTTTGCTCATCCTGCATGATTAGATCTGTTCTGAAGTCTTGCCTGAGTGAGTGTTAGGCAGAGTCGGATAGTGCAGGGAAGCGTGTTCTGTCTGGCTTCTTTCTGTCCTTTGAAAGGCATTTGTAGAGAGGGATAACGTCAAATTCAGCCTCCAGAAAACAATGGAATTTGAAATCCCAAAGCTAGAACTCTGCAAAAGCGTTTTCTGTGACCTGTAAGGATGGTTAATCGAGCTTTTTTAGAGAATTCTGCTTAACAGTTTCATTGTATTGTAAAAGTGTATTTAGCCTTGGATATTACAGAGGTTTTGGTAACTAGCGTAGGCGTAGGTGGGATTTAAATAAAATGACTTGTATGTGTGTGTATTGGTTAAAAAAAAGAAAAAAACAGCGTATAGGTGAGAAAGCCTATGTGTTTGCCTGACATTTCTTTTGGTTAGTTACTCTATCACAGAGGCCTGTATATGAAATTTAATGTGGCAGGCAGTGAAGTCCGTACTCAGAGCTGTTCTGTAAATATGTAATCTGGCGTTAACAGACAAATTTGAGTATACCAAAGCAAATAATTTTGCCTGCCTTAGTCTTTTTCTTCGTGTCAGTTTTTTTTTCTTGTTTTTTGGTTTGTTTCTTTTGAAACAGGGACTTATTCCGCCTTCCAGGCTAGGTTGTAGCATCGCTACCATGGCTCACTGCAGCCTCGACCTCCAAAGCTCAAGCAGCCCTCCCAGTTCAGCTTCCCATCCCCACCCCCAGTAGAGGAGCTGGAACTACACGCACGTGCCACCACGCCTCACTAATTTTATTTATTTATTTATTTAATTAAAGACAAGGTCTTGCGCTGTTGCCCAGTCTGGTCTTGAACTCCTGGCCTCAAGTGATCCTTCAGCCTCAGCTTCCCAAAGTACTGGGATTTAGAGGCGTGAGTCACCATGCCAGGCCTCTTAGATACAATTTTTTTTAAAAGATGTCATTTTTTCTGATCTTAGAACCAGACAGATTAGGGATAATGTACTTAATTTTGGAATTTTACATCATTTTGAAAAACAAAGGAATCCCGCACAGCAATATTTAACACTTTGAAGGGGTTAAAATAAGTTTTGTTGTTGTTGTTATTCAGACCAAAATACCTGGTTGACATTTACAGCTATCACAACTGATTGCTTGAGCAGATATTTGGTTGGAATGACAGCCCCCAAACCTGTAAGCAGATCTTATTTTTCCTTTTTTTGAGAGAAAGACGAAGAACAAATTAAGCAGGTTTCAGAAACTTTTTTTTTTTCTAAAAAGCAGCTTTCATCATTTCTAAGTAAGGCATAGACTGATAAGTCAACACATATTTGATTACCTGCTAGGTGTCACAGCGCTGGATGTACACTGATTAAAGCTGTCATGTGACTTTCCCCTTTAAGTCCAGAGAGAGGAAGAAAACAAATAAATACAGTTAAAAATTGTGATACTGCTAAGGAAGAAATACACAAGGTACTTAAGATTCAGCTCTCTTTTTTTAGTAACCCCTGAATGATGATACAATTGATGTGTGTTGTGATAATAAGAAACCAAGCAAAATAGTTAACTGCCTTCTGAATTAGTAAAGAAAGATTAAATTACAATCAGTAGAGTTTTAGGTGTTAAATGTATGTTGACTCTTTGTAGATGATTGTGCTACGTAAGCATACAAAAGCCTATAAGGATACACATCAGACTTAACCATGTTTGGATTCTTCAGGAGGGAGTTGCAGAGGCATAGAAGAGAGCGGTTTAATTTTATAGTTTTATATTACTTGAATCTATTTCAATGAGCAGACATTACTTTTAAGTACAAGTTAGAGAAACCCTAAAATTAAAACATTTCAGTCACTATGCAAATGGTGAAATGTACAGTATTTATAAGGCTTTTGTCAGTGTTGCCAGTTGCACCCGTGTATACTAATGAAGGAAAAGGGTATTTCAAGTATCTGAAAATTATAAGGGTGTGCAGGGTGGGGTGGGTAGCACAACAAAATAAGAAAAGACATAGACCTAAGTAAAATGTTAAAACATGTTAAGTTTGTTGGATATTTAATTATGTAAAGATAAATTAATTTTAGGACTTTCTTTTATCAAATTTAATTGTTTCCTGAGTTTGCAAAAGGAAGTTTTTAGATTTCCTAGAGGAGAATAGGGTGGGGGAATAGGTATTCTTATTGTGGTACAGACTTCAGGAAATTTCTTTTTGTCAAACATATACACATCTGATAGATATATTTTGCTTGTGAAGCATACGAACCATACAAGTAATTTTATAGTTTCATTATTACACTGCTGAAAATGACAGTACCAAAGTGTCTTTTGAATTATCATTCAGAGTTCTAGAATCATAAATATGATATACTAAAGCAGTTTCTAGAAAGGAAATCATAAGACATGAATTCCAGTCTTCACTGTGCTACTCATGGTGTGTCCTTGGATAATTCCTTAATCTTTCAGGGCCCCAGTTTTCATATATACATATATGAATTATACTTACATACATTTTATATATAATATATACTTTTGCTTTAATATATACATATACGACATGTGTATGTTGTTATATACATATGTCATATATGTATATAATATGTATAATATATAAAATATGTGTATAAAAAGATACATATACACACACTTAGAGTTTTTATGTTGCAAGTCTGAAGTATTGTATGTACAAAAAGGAAGAGATACCTTAAGAGTAGCTAGTTCTCAAGAAACAACTAGTTCCATGTAATTTTTACATATTATACCTAATTTTAGAAGCCTCTTCTTTTTAAAGGTACATGGCAAGTATTTAATTCCAGAATATAGATTCATGAAGGTGAATGATTTTCTTTGGATAATTTAGCTTTATCTGTTAAAGCATTATTATTTTTAGTTCCGATCCCTGGTTCTGTAGTAGATTATCTATATAATAATATGTCCTTACTTAACTCTGGATATAGAATGAGGTCTCTAGTGGTTGCCTCCAGACTTGACCCCCTTTAATCCATCCTTACATTACTGCCAAGGTGATTTTTTCTGAAGTGCAAATCTATTCATTGCTTCTTTTCTTGTTTCTTTTCTCTCTTCTTTCTCTTTCTTTCTTAGAAATGTTACTGAGATTTATTTATTTATCTTTCAACTTTTCTTTTAAGTTCAGGGGCACATGTGCAGAATGGGCAGGTTTGTGACACAGGTAAACATGTGCCATAGTGATTTACTGCACAGATCATCCCATCACCCAGGTATAAAGCCCAGCATCCACTAGCTATTCTTCTCTTCCTGATGCTCTCTCTCCCTGCCCTTCTTTCTTAAAGCCCATACTTTATCAGCCCAACTCTCTATCGTTACAAGGCCTTTCATCATCTGACTAATCTTATGCATTTCCACCACCATAAATCTAAAGCTGCACTTGTACTAATACGAGCAGTTTACTGAATGAGCCATACTGTTTCCTGACTCAGAGCCTTCACATATGTTCTCTCCACTGTTTAGGATGTCTTTCCTTCTCTTGTCTTGCTGGCAAAGTCTACTGATTTTTTAAGATACAACGTAAGCACTGTCTGCTTTTTTTTTTTTAAGCTCTTTTTTAGTTACCATTTTTTCTTTTTTTTCTTTCTTTACTGTCTGCTTTTTAAGTCTTCTGGTCTTCCCTCTTCCCAACCCTAGGTGTTATATACTCACTGTATCATGTTCATTCATTCTCTTGTGTTTACTAATGTGTTGTAATTAAGTCTCTCTTTCCTCCTGGACTCAAAGGCAGGTTTATATTTGTCTTATTACTTTTTGACTTCCTGTTGCTTGTTTATGCATAGTTGGCTATCATTACATGTTTGAACTCTCAGTACCAAGATTGATGTGTTCATGATGTCAGAAGTGAGTTAACCTCAAATCTCAGTCTTATCCTGTTTTCCTAAAATTTGGGAGTTTCTAAAGTATCTTATTCTCTTGCCCTGTGACCATAAGCTGATATGAGAATGGTAGTTCTTAGCTTTGTGTTTAAGAAATAAGACTTCTCGCACTTTAAGAGGTGATGGTTACACTGTTAAACTTGCAGAAAAGTCTTGTAGAATTTTGAGGCAACTACTAATCCTTATCTCTAAAATTGCTAGAAGAGATATTAACTAGTTTGGGTGTTTTAAATCTTGGACATCATTATTTGGTAGATATTTTACCTTGGCTGCTTTTTACTTGGAAAATGATAGTAGCTGATGTATGCAGGTTTTTATATAGGCTTTAATAATTGCTGTACATACATTGCCATTCATTTTCAAAATAAATCCTAAACATTTAATAATTTGCTCAGCGTCATTATCTACTAAGATGCAGACTATGACTACATGTAGGTCTGACTGTCTCCAGACTCTATGCTTTTTCTAATACTACACTGTTTTCTGAATATGACTGCTTATTCAGTGTTTAAAATTATTAACATATTTAATTCATTTTGTAAATTGAAGAAGTAGGTTGTAAAGTTTATCCATTCAGTTCTTCCAAAAAAGCTAAAGTAGACAATTTGAGATTGATTGGACTTTAGAGACCATTTAATCCAACTCCTTCCTTTAGCATATGAGGAAGCACACATGCAAGAGTGGTGGAATGGCGTGCTGAAGATCACACAGTTAGTTGGTCTATAAGATTTTCTTTGTTAAGCTGGTTGTGAACACTGGTGTTATAAAACTATTACTCGAGGCCAGGCGCGGTGGCTTACGCCTCTAATCCCAGCACTTTGGGAGGCCGAGGCGGGCGGATTACCTGAAGTCAGGAGTTCAAGACCAGCCTGGCTAACATGGTGAAACCCCGTTTCTACTAAAAATACAAAAATTAGCCGGGCGTGGTGGCACACGCCTGTAATCCCAGCTATTCGGGAGGCTGAGGCAGGGAAATTGCCTGAGCCTGGGAGACGGAGGTTGCAGTGAGCCGAGATTGTCCAGCCTGGCCGACAGACTTAGACTCTGTCTCAAAAAAAAAAAAAAGGCCGGGTGCGATGGCTCACACTTGTGATCCCAGCACTTTGGGAGGCTGAGGCAGGTGGATCACTTGAGTTCAGGAGTTCGAGACCAGCCTGGCCAACATGGTGAAACCCCGTCTCTACTAAAAATACAAAAATTAGCCAGGTGTGGTGGTGCGCACCTGTAATCCCAGGTACTCGGGAGGCTGAGGCAGGAGAATTGCTTGAACCCGGGACGCAGAGGTTGCAATGAGCTGAGATCGCGCCACTGCACTCAGGCTGGGTGACAGAGCAAGACTCATCTCAAAAACAAAAAACAAAACAAAACAAAACAAACAAAAACTATTGCTTGAAAGGGATACCAGATGCTTGATTTTCCCCCTCAAGGGGAAGAAGCAAAAGCCTAGAATGACTTTTTATAAAAGTAATGTTGAGGATCTGAGAGTCTTAAGGACAATCAGAGAAAATCCTGACTTTGGATCATGACACATGGAGACACGCCAGTGCCTGAAGCACATGGTTCCCTAATCTTGGCTCCTTTCCTTCCTCTTTTTCTTTCTTAAAATTTGTCCACAGTTTACTGATCTTATGCCTGCTGAGTTGTTATTAGCATCAGTCTTACCAGTTATCATTTAAATGCCAACCATGGGCCAACTAATAGGAATACAGAAATGCATAAAATCTAGTCACTGCCATGAAGAAGCTTGGTCTGTTTGGGAGCGGAAGGCAGTTTATATCTAATTGCAAGGTAGTGTATAAAGATAACCATGAGTAGTATAACTTTAGCAGCTCAGAAGATTAGGTAAATGTGGGCTGGGCTAGTGGTTACAGAAATTTCTATATAGAAAAGTTTCTACTTAAGTCTTTAAATGAAGAGTTGGAATGGTGTGCAAAGAGAAAAAGACTTGGGAAAAGTGTTTTTTTTTTTTTTTTTTTTTTAATCTCAGCTTTTACTAATCTTACCTTGCTTACTTTCCCTTCAGCCACACTCCTCACTGTTTCATGAGGTCTTTAACATGTTCTTTCAGATATCCAAATGTCTCCCTCCCTCACTTCCTTCAGGTCTTAATTAAAGTATTATCCTTTATCTGAGAACTTTACTGGTCACCTTGTTTAAAATGACAATATCTCTTCCACACATACTCTTCCTATCCTTCTTGCCTGCTTTGTTTCTTTTTTGTGCTTTTCACTATCCAACATACTCTAGATTTTTATTGTCTTTCTACTCCTACTAAAAAAAAGTGTAAGAGCCAGACACGGTGATGCATGCCTGTAGTCCCACCTACCTCGGAGGCCGAGGTTGGAGGATTGCTTGAGCCTAGGAGTTTGAGATCAGCCTGGGCAAAAAAGTAAGACCCTGTCTCAAAAAAAAGAGTTAAATTAAATGAAAAATTAAAAAACATAAGACCCTCCAGGATAGGGATTTTTACCCATTTTAGTCAATATTGTATCCCCAACATACAGAACGGTGCATTTTACAAAGTAGGTGCTCAAATTTTTGTTGAATTAATAAGACAGTGGAACTTTAAAGCAGGAGCTTAAAAGATCATTTGATCTAAGCCTCTCATCTCTTCTTTTCTTTCTTTCTTGCTGGCAGGCATGGAGGAAGAGGAACTTTCCATTCCATCTATTCCTTTTTTTTTTTGAGACGGAGTTTCGCTTCTGTTGCATAGGCTGGAGTGCAATGGCCTGATCTGGCTCACCACAACCTCTGCCTCCCAGGTTCAAGCGATTCTCCTGCCTCAGCCTCCTGAGTAGCTGAGATTACAGGCATGTGCCACCACTCCCGGCTAATTTTGTATTTTTAGTAGAGATGGGATTTCTCCATGTTGGTCAGGCTGGTCTCAAACTCCTGACCTCAGGTGATCCGCCTGCCTCGGCCTCCCAAAGTGCTTGGATTACAGGCGTGAGCCACTGCCCCTGGCCCATCCATTCTATTTTTTAAAAAATTTGATAGGACTCGAAGAAAAAATATATACAATAAAGTACACAAATCATAAGTATACAGCTCAATGAATTACATATGTAAACATGTAACCAACAATCAGATCAAGATAGAGAACATTTCCAGGACCTTGAAAGCTTCCCTCCTGTACTCTCTTAGTCATTGCTTAACAAAAGTTACCACTTTTCTGATACCCATCACTATAGATTAGTTGTGTTTATTCCTGAAATTCATATAAGTGGAATCAAATCATTCTTTTATGTCTAATTTCCTGTGTTGAACATTACATCTGTGAGATCCATGTTTTTTGAGTTAGTAGTAGTAATTCTTTTTCATTGCTCTGTATTATTTCATTATACGAGTGTCTATTTGCGTCTTCTGTTGACAGACATTTGGGCTGTTTCCAGTGTTTAGTTCTTAGAAACAAAGCTACCATAAACAATTTTGTGCATGTGTTTTGGTGGCCATAAAAATTCGTTTTTTGGCAAAGCGCTTCATTTAAATATATAATGAAACATATCTCCATATATATACACACATATACACACATAATTCTTTTTTTAAATTATACTTTAAGTTCTGGGGTACATATGCACAACATGCAGGTTTGTTACATATGTATACATGTGCCATGTTGGTGTGCTGCACCTGTAACTCGTCATTTACATTAGGTATATCTCCTAATGCTGTCCCTCCCCCCACCCCACAACAGGCCCTTGTGTGTGATGTTCCACTTCCTGTGTCCAAGTGTTCTCATTGTTCAATTTTCACCTATGAATGATAACATGTGGTGTTTGGTTTTTTGTCCCTGCGATAGTTTGCTGAGAATGATGGTTTCCAGCTTCATCCATGTCCCTACAAAGGACATGAACTCATCCTTTTTTATTGCTGCATAGTGTTCCATGGTGTGTATGTGCCACATTTTCTTAATCCACCCTATCATTGATGGACATTTGGGTTGGTTCCAAGTCTTTGCTATTGTGAATAGTGCCGCAATAAACATACGAACACACATAATTCTTAAGCTCACATGGTTCCTCTCACATGCTAGATGATCATTAAATGATTAAAGATGAATTAACTAATCTCTTATTATAAGATTATTTCAAATGTATTAAAATAATTTATTCTCTCTGCTAATAACATTTATGTAAATCTTAGTACATAATCTTTCTCCCTACCTGATTTGTTTAAAGAATAGGAATAAAAACATTAAGTCAAAAGATAAGACCTTAAAAAAATTAGACATTGCCATATTGCTTTCTAGAAAGATGCTAATTTATATGCCAATATGAAACATTAGTTTTAAAAAAACATTTGCAATTTGATAAGCAAAATATCTTACTTAATTTGTATTTCTTTGGTTATAAGTGAAGTTGAAACATTGTAAATTGTTTCATAAACAATTAGATATTAAAATATTTATAATAAAACAATTTTTAAAAGAATGCCTCAGATGTCTTGTAAGGTAAAATATATTTTAACTAGAATTAATGTTCTTTATTGTTGTTTCTCCTTTTAATAGATAAATTTTGAATAGTTATTAGAAAAACATAACAAAATTCAGAAATAGAAACAGTTGTCCCAGAGGCAGCCATTGTTAACAGTTTTTTATGTATACTTCTAAAGATATTATAGACTATGCATATATATGTATATGTGTATAAATGTGTGTATATGTATATGTTTGTAAGTGTATGTATATATATATTTGTGTGTGCATGCATGTGTGTAATGTGTGTGTATATATGCCAAAACATTAGATGAATTATGGAAACCATTCATTAAAATACTTTCTGGTTTGGATGTGTTATTGTGTACCATTTTGTGTATTAAAAATTGGAAAGGGTCTAGCTATGATTCGTATCTGGCTACTGGCCCAGAAGGAAGAAAAGCAGGGTCTGGCAGCATTTGGCGGTAATTTTCTATAAGACAAGTGGCCTTAGCGCTCCTTATTATTGAATCAGTTCTTTGACAATAGCACTTCTGTTTATAGTACTGATTCTGTAGTACTGTTCCAAAGTGAAAAGCCAAGTTTTTGAAAATTAGACAGATGATACCTGAAAGAAGCTCTTTAAATGTACGAAAGCTATTTGGAGGTATTTAGGAAAACATTTAGGGGAAAGATACTTTATTCTTAAGCATTTTAGGATTCATTTGCTTGACAGTTACAGTTTTTGCAGAATTCCTCTGACTACTGTTTAACAGTGAAAATTTGAGTTTGAATAATTGCAAATAAAATTATTCATTTACTTAAACTTTTATTTACCTAATTTAAAAATCAATCACCCTCAATATAAACATATTTTAAAAATATTTTAAGACAGTTTTTCATGATAATATATAGTAGTAATTTGTCTCATATATAAAAGATATTTCTGAGCTTGACTTGAATGTCACTGTTAAATAAATGGTTTGAGCAACAAGAGTCAGAAATTTTAATTGGTTTCTGCAGGATTTTAATGGTTTAGGGAAAAGATATTTGCTTTTGGGATATATTCTTTTTTTTTTTTTGAGATGGAGTCTCACACTGTCACCCGGGCTGGAATGCAATGGCATGATCTTGGCTCACTGCAACCTCGGCCTTCCAGGTTCAAGCAATTCTCTTGCCTTAGCCTCCTGAGTAGCTGGGATTACAGGCGCCTGCCACCATGCCTGGCCAATTTTTTGTATTTTTAGTAGAGACGGGGATTCATTATGTTGGCCAGGCTGGTCTCGAACTCCTGACCTTGTGATCCACCCACCTTGACCTCCCAAAGTGCTAGGATTACAGGCGTGAGCCACCGCGCCCTGCTCTGGGGTAGATTCTTTTTAAGGCCCTTATTTCAAAAACTAAAATTTGGGAATGACTATTGTTTACTGAATACTAACTCACTGATGTAGCCCAGGATAAGTTAGGGGTATTATAAGAGTTCCTGTTTACTGGAATTCATGTCTCCTACTGAGGATAGATTATAAAGCTCTAAGGGCCGCTGAAAGAATTTACATCTAATTGTGATTGGTAATATTTGGGGAATTTGAAGAAAGAATTTGTCAGAGGGAAGAGATCATCTTGATTTTTTAAAAATGTTCAATTTTGAAATATATCTTTATAGGAGAATTGCAAAGATAGTCCAGAAGATTTCCATGTGCCATATACCCTTCACTCAGCTTTCTCTAATGTTCACATCTTATATAATCATGTTATATTGATCAAAACTAAGAAATTCATACTGATTTTTTAAAAGGGAATTCAATTAACCATTTTTTTTGAAGACCTATTATGTATAAAAGAGTATTTTGGCTGCTGAAGTATGTACAATATGGGAAAACAAGTAAAGGTTACAGACAATAATAGACTGATATCAGAGCTTGGTGTCATTCCTTGAACAAATTCTTAAACAGATTATCGAACACACGTGTTGTCGGTACTTAACAAAAGAAGGCACTGATCACTAGGAGCCAGCATGGGTTCACAAAGAACAAGTAATGACACCTAGCTTCACTTCTTTTTTTATGGGGTAAGTGAACTATTAATAGTAGATATATCAGAAGATACTCTGGCCATAGTATATATAGAATTATTGCTACATTTATTGGATTTTAAATTACGTGCTGGGCACTGGATTAAATGCTTTTACATAGGTTGTCTCATTAAGTTATTGTTTTACAGATGAGGAAAGGGTCCCTCAAGATTATACATATAGCATTTGACATCCTCTTATGATATCTTTTTAGACTAGATAGAAAATGTGGTCTGAATAGTTACATAAACTTTTTAGACTAGATAGAAAATGTAGATATATCAGAAGATACTCTGGCCATAGTATATATAGAATTATTGCTACATTTATTGGATTTTAAATTACGTGCTGGGCACTGGATTAAATGCTTTTACATAGGTTGTCTCATTAAGTTATTGTTTTACAGATGAGGAAAGGGTCCCTCAAGATTATACATATAGCATTTGACATCCTCTTATGATATCTTTTTAGACTAGATAGAAAATGTGGTCTGAATAGTTACATAGGTAGGTGGATTAGTAATTGCTTAAATGGCCATATCCAGAGCTTGATGATTAAAATTAAACTGCAGTACATTCTTAGTGGTGTGCCTCAAGAAGCTATCATGTCCTATTTAAGATTTTTATCAGTTACTCTGAAAATTGTAAGGGAATGCTGGTATATATACAGAATCAGGATCTTCACTCTTACTGCCTTATTTCTAATAGTTAAAAATGACAGACTGTATTTAGAAAATATTTGTTACGAAATATGTTATAAGATTTTATATTTGATGTGTAAATATTTGATAAAGACCGGCCTATAGTTGATTTTTTTTTCAGAAGTCTGCACAAATACAAGATGGGAATCTTGGAGGGCTAACAGCAGTAGATGTGTGTTTGTTTAAGCAGAGGTGTGTGCCTGGGTGTGTCTCCTTATTTGTCTGCAGTTGGTGAGTCAGTGGTTTATTATAACTATCCCAAAAGCCAGCACCTGCTTAAGCTACACTTTGAAGCATATTGTCCAAAACAGTTGATTATTCTTTTCTACTCTGCATCTAGCTTAGTTCTGTTCTGTTTGCCACATTTTAAGGTAGGCATTGATAAACAGTGTAGTGAGAAGAGAGTAATCAGAATGAAGCATGTCTTGAAACAGTTGCAAAGTAATTGAAACATTGAGGTTGTTTAGCATGGAAGAAAGAAGAGTTGGGGTATATGATAATACTTTTTAGATTGGGTAACTGGATGATCTTTAATGTTCTTCCTGACTCAAATCTGGGATTCTGTGAAACATGAAGGGTTGGCACATGGAAGAAGGATTAAGCATATCTTTTGCATTGCAATCTGGAGGATGGAACTAGGAACAATGAATGAAAGTTAGAGGAAAGAAAATATTGGTTCATAATGAAGAAGCCTTTTTATTTTTTTAAGAGATGGGGTCTTGCTCTGTTGCCCAGGCTGGTGACAATTTGAATGGAGTAAACATTCACTCCCTGAGGCACTAAAGCATAGATTGAGTAGGGTTTAATCAAGCGATCCTTTAAGGACTTTTCCAATTTAAAAATTTTTTTAAATTTTCTTCATTGGTTGTAATTCCAATTGGCAAAACATTTTCTTGGGCACTTATTCACACTTATAATACTTATGGCTTCATATAGTATCAGATTCTATTAGGGAGAATGATACCTTCTTGATAATCAAAATCTGAAATTATAGTATGAAATAATTTAACTAGATTTTTTATTTTTTTGAGACAGGGTCTTACTCTGTCATCCAGGCTGGTGTGCAGTGGTGTGATCTTGGCTCACTGCAACCTCTGCTTCCTGGGCTAAAGTGATCCTCCAGTCTCAGCCTCCCAGGTAGCTGGGACTACAGGTGCATGCCACCACACCCAGCTAATTTTTGTATTTTTGTAGAGATGGGGCTTTGCCATGTTGCCCAGGCTGGTCTTCAATTCCTGAGCTCAAAGTGATCCACCTGCCTTGGCCTCCCAAAGTGATGGGATTATAGGCATGAGCCACCATACCTGGCCTTAGATGATTTTTAAAAAGTTTATTCACAATTCCGAAGGAAACAAGATTTTAGTCTTGTTTTAGAAATGTCACAGACCAATTGAAGTTGCTTTTAAAGATGATGGCATAAGTATCATTAAATTCAAATGCTTGTGGTTTCTCTTCTGTGTATCTAAAAAAATGTTAATGTCAAAAACTGAAACCACTCATGCCTGTAATCCCAGCACTTTGGGAGGCAAAGGTGGGCAGATCACCTGAGGTCAGGAGTTTGAGACCAACCTGGCCTACATGGTGAAACCCCGTCACTACTAAAAATACAAAAATTAGCTGGGCATGGTGGTGGGCACCTGTAATCCCAGCTACTCAGGAGGCTGAAGCAGCAGAATCACTTGAGCCTGGGAGGTAGAGTTTGCATTGCGCTGAGATCGCACCAGTGTATTCCAGCCTGGGCGACAAGAGTGAAACTATGTCTAAAAAACAAAACAAAACAAAACAAACAAACAAACAAAACCCCAAAGATTATTAACTTCTAAATGATTCAGTTGTTTAAATCTAAAATGGAACAGTAAACCATTTTATTCACTGTCATCCCTTACACAAATCAAGAGCTTTTTTGGCCTTCATGACCTTCATATTTTTTTATCCTGAGAATACTGTCTTTCTTTAAGCCCATCTAAAGTCTAATTTTTAGGACTTAACCCTGATCCATTTTTTTAAAGTCATCTCAGGTTCTTCTATCCAACACTGATATTTTTCTTTCTTTTCTAACAGTTTGGTAATCTATTAGTACTATATCCTATACTGTTACTAATTGCTTTATAATATGTAAGGTTTTTTTAAAAAAATTAACAGGATTATAAGCCCCTTGAAGACTCTTTTACTGGGGCTTGAAAACTACTTAATGAAATTAAAATTTACAGACTCGGTGGTTGAATTTTAGCTAATGTTGAAACTCTTAATAGCATAAGAAAAAGCCTATGCAGAATTTCCATGTTTAGTTTCTACTTTTTTTCTTTAGCAATATGATCTTTAGTCTTCATCTGATGTATTGTAAAATTTACAAATAATAGTAATATACCCACTTTAAAAATGAAAAATAAGAAAAAGATTTTTCCATCATCCTCACATTCTTAATACCACCATCTCCTAAATTCTGGAGTCTCCCTTTTGTTGTTTTTCAATGCATATGCCAATGTCTTTGTCATTAGCCCTCAGAAGTGGCAAATAATTTTAAAATGTGTATTTCAAAACGAAATTTCTTTTTAGAAAATCAGGAGATACATTCTAGTAAATGTACTTACTGGACCTCAGTAGTATACTTTTTACTTTGTTACATTCATATGAACACCAAAAAGTTTAGTGAATAAAATAGAATATATTTTAACATGTTTAAGAAGTATGTCTGTGACAACATCTAATTGAGCTGTTGATGAAGTTAGTTTATAGTCATCAGCTTCATTTTCTATATTCTTCATTCCCCGTACAAAATACTTGTCATACCCAGTGGGTGTTCCAGACTTAGCATGTTTTAAAATCAAGGTAGCATTGTCATATTTTGTTTTGATTGGCTTTTGCTCAGGGGAAGTTTGGGTCCATATCAGAGATCTGTTTGCCTTCTTCACTGAAGCTAATGACTTTCTGTTATGTGATAGGCTTTCACTGCTTCTTCATGTGGGGGCATCTCTGCAATGTAAATTGCTATTTTCCAGTTATTTTACTTAAATTAAAACAAATAAAGTTTCTGAAGACACTCAGGAAATGTGTGAATTTACTGAGTATATAACCTTAGAACCCTTGAGCAGGAAAACATCAAATCACAAATAGGGAGGTGAGTATACTGGCTGGCAAATCTTACATTGTACTTTGTCATGTAACACTGTTCACTTACTCATTTTTAGAAGCTACATGTGCATTATATACTAATGGTATATCTCTCAAATAATTGAAATAATGAAAAATTGATAATTCAGAGCCACTTTTTATTTGGCATGGGATGTGATTGTTTTTGCATTACCACATATTAAAGTCTAAAAGGAGTTAAATTTTGTGATCTAGTAGTTTTCAGTGGAACCTTGTTTTTTTTTTTTTTTTTTTTTTTTTTTTTTTTGAGACAGGGTCTTGTTCTGTTGCCCAGGCTGGAGTGCAGTGGTGTGATTTCGGGCTCACTGCAACCTCCACCTCCTGGGTTCAAGCGTTTCTCCTGCCTCAGCCTCCCAAGTAGCTGGGACTGCAGGTGGGCAATACCACACCTGGCTAATTTTTGTATTTTTAGTAGAGACAGGGTTTCACCATGTTGGCCAGGCTGGTCTCAAACTCCTGACCTCAGATGATCTGCCCACCTCAGCCACCCAAAGTACTGGGATTACAGGCGTGCGTCAGCCACCACCCCTGGCCCATTTTTGGTTTTTTTTCCCCAAACATCTATATGGCACTGCAATATAGAATACAAATAAAAAGTAACATTTTTGTATAACTTTTAAGTACATATTTATAACATTAACTTAGCATAAAGGGGATCAGTGACATTCAGGGTAGGCTCTTAAGTTGTCTTATCTTCACGACATTCTATTGCCACTTTATTCCTAGCATTTAACAGTGCCTCATACATAGCAGATTCCAAATGTATCTTAGTGGAATAAATGAATGAATGACTTAGGCCATTTTGATGTACTCAAGAATTTGAAATTGAATAACTGATAATGATTGTAGTTTCTCAATCTCTGCATTAAATTTCTATTTTGTTTTGATTGTACAATGTCCACCACAACTGGAAGAGTTGTTTTAGTTGGTTCTTGAGACTTAGAGTAGAATCAGGACACTCTCAAATTGAACTATGACTTTGAAAAAAGAAGTGGATAATGTTTCAAACCTGAATCAGGAACATTTCATATTTGCTTTTTTTTTTTTTTTTTTTGAGACAGTCTCTTTGTCACCTAGGCTGGAGTGCAATGGTGCAATCTCGGCTCTCTGCAACCTTTGCCTCCTGGGTTCAAGCGATTCTTGTGCCTCAGCCTTCCGAGTAGCTGGGATTATAGGCATGCGCCACCACACCCAGCTAATTTTTGTATTTTAGTAGAGACGGGGTTTCACCACGCCCAGCTAATTTTTGTATTTTTAGTAGAGAAAGAGTTTTGCCATGTTACCAGGCTGGTCTCAAACTCCTGACTTAAGGTGATCCATCTGCCTTGGTCTCCCAAAGTGCTGAGATTACTGGTGTGAGCCACTGCACCCGGCCTTGCTTGTGTTCTTTATGATAAATATAAAAGAAGTTAAACAGGAGATATCACCATTTTTTGATAATTTTTAAAACAATAGTACAATATGTTATGAGTCCCTTAGTATAACAGCTTCACTGAAGTATAACTGGCATATAGTGAATTACACAATTTAGTAAGTTTTGATATAGGTATATACCTGTGAAATCATTACCACATTCAAAATAGTGACCATACCCATCATCTCCAGAAGTTTCTTCATGCCCCTTTATTATCTTTACTTCATGCCCCTTTATTATCTTTACTTCATGCCCCTTTATTATCTTTACTTCATGCCCCTTTATCATCTTTACTTCATGCCGCTTTATCATCTTTACTTCATGCCCCTCCACACTCCACCCTCTCAAAGTAACCATTGATCTACTTAATGTAACTACAGATTGATTGTTTTGTATTTTCTAGAGTTTTATATAAATGGAATTACACAGTATGTACTTTTCTTTATAGTCTGGCTTCTTTCACTCAAATAATTATTTTGAGATTCTTCTCTGTTGTTGCATGTATAAATAATTCATTCATTTTTTGTAGTAATATTCCATTATATGGGTATACCAAAATTTATCATTCATTTGCTGATGAGCATTTGGGTTATTTACAGTTTTATTTACAAATAAAGCTGTTATGAATATTAGTGTACGAGTCTTTATATGGACATATATTTTCATTTCTTTTGGTTAAATAGGATGACTAGGTCACAGGGTAGGTATCTGTTTTACCTTTTTTGGGAATAACATATTTATCATAAAGGGCTAATTTTCTTAATACACAAAGAGATCTTGTAGCTCGGTAAGAGTAAGATCAAAAATCCAACAGAAAAATGGGCAGAGGACAAAACCAGGTAGCTAATATCAAAAAATATACAAATGGCTTTAAGCATAAGAAAATATTTTTGGAAAGCTGAACAAAAAACTTAATATGTTGTTTAAAATTTAAACCTCTAGAGTCAGTCTGCTTGGGTTTGCATATTCTCTAACAATCAGTGTAATCAAGTTCCCTAACCTTCCTGTGCTTCAGTTTTCTCATCAGTAAAATGTGGCTAATAATAGCAATATCATCTACCTCAAGGGACTGTTATGAGTATTAGATAAGTTAATATATGTGGAGTTCTCAGAACAATATCTGACACACAGTAAGTGCTCTATGGAAGTTTATTTTTATTATTATTCAAATGCAAATTTAAACAGGAGAACATTTTTTGATTATCAGATTGACAAGGATTAAAAAGCTCAATAATACACAACACTGGCAAAGATATCTAGAATCACTGTTATATACTGTAGGCAGGAACACAAATTGTGCAATTTCTTTGGAGGACAAGTTGACTTTACATCTTAAAATGATAAATGTTCATACTTTTTCATTCAATTTTAAATAATTTATCTTTGCTCTTTATAGTATTAATTATATTGTCAAAAAACATAAATGACTCAGTAAGGGTCTGGTTAAATAAATGATGATATAGCCACACAATGGGATGTCATATAGTCATAAAAAAAGAAAAAAGGAGCACTTCTCCATAAGCTCATCTCTAAGACACATTATTGGGTTAAAAAAAAGTAAGTTGCAGAGCAATGTTTATGGTATGCTGCTTATATTGCTATAAATAAGTTGTGTATGTGTTGGTGTAAATACACATGCATATGCACACATTAATAAACATATTTTGCTTCAAAATGCATAGACTTTTCTAGAAGGATACACAAGAAAGGGAATAGTTCCTTCTGAAGAGGGACTAAAAGAAGGGACCAGGAGATTGGAAATCAGATCTCGGTATGACTGTGGTTGGGTTTGGTTGTGTACACTTTTATACTGCTTGAGTATTTATTTCTTGTCAAGAGAATATTACATTAAAAAAATTTGTAGTATGTAATTATAGATTCACAGGAAGTTGGAAAATTCGTGCAGAGAGGTACCATATACCCTTCATCCAATTTCAAACCCTGCTGGTAACATCTTATATAACCCTAGTGCACTATCAAAACCATGAAATTGATGTTGGTACAATCCAAAGACTTTATTCAGATTTCACCAGTTTTACAGGTACTCATTGTATGTGTGTAATTGTTTGCAGTTTTATCATGTGTAGTTTTGACCACCACAGTCAAGATACAGAACTGTTTCATCACAACAGAAATCCCTGTGCCATCCCTATATAGTCATATCTCTCATCCTAACCACTGACAATGTCACTCCTGGCCTTAAAGAGCATATAGTTTTATAGGGGAGATAATAGAGATATACCAACAATTCAGTACAAAGAACAAAACAAGTGGCTGTGTGCAGTGGCTCATGCCTGCAATCCCAGCACTTCAGGAAGCCAAGGCGGGCGGATCACTTGAGAGGTCAGGAGTTCAAGACCAGCCTGGCTAACGTGGCGAAACCCTGTCTCTACTAAAAATACAAAAATTAGCTGGGCGTGGTGGTGCATGCCTGTAGTCCCAGCTACTCAGGAGGCTGAGGCACAAGAATTGCTTGAGCCCGAGAAGTGGAGGTTGCAGTGAGCCGTGAGTGCGCCACTGCACTCCAGCCTGGACGACAGAGTGAGACTCTGTCTCAAAAACCAAAACCATAACAAGTGCCAAAAGAACGTATTTATTGCTTTGAGAGTTATGAGTGATCAAATATTAAAAAAGGATCAGAAAAATCTTCATGGAAATAATTAGTATAGTTATAAGGAGAACTGGCTATAGTTCTGATTCTGCATTAAACACCACTAACTAACTAGATGTATAAAATAAGAAAGTTGAGAGAAAGATTTTTTTAGTGGTCCCTTTTAGTATAGTCTTAATACTGTGGATAATTTGGCATCATCCTTGAAGGAGGGCTATGATTTTATTCATTTATCAAATATTTGACCATTTTATGCCAGGCACTGCTCTAGGCTCTGTAAGTACCTCAGTGAACAAAACAGACAAAAATCCCTACCCCTACCCTGAGAAGACATACATTTTAGATGAGTGAATTTAAAAAAAAAGTAAGTTTACAGCATGTTAGAAGATAAGTAGTAAAGAGGAAAAATAAACCAGGGAAGGGGGAATAAAGTATGGGAGGAGTTACACTTCTCTAAAGGATGGCCAGGAAAATTCACTGATAAGGTGACTTTTAAATAACATGAAGACAGTCAGTGAAGGAGATATGACACAAATACAAATCATTCTAGGCCCAGGGAATAGCAAATGCCAAGTCTCTGAGGTTGGAGCTTGCCTGCGGTATTTACATTTGAAGAAGCTTGTCATTGGAGTTGAGTAAAGGACTGGGTAATATAGGATGAAGTCAGAAAGGTAATGATGGCACTGGTGATGGGCTGGTTGTGCTGCCAGGTCAAGCAAGGTCTTATAGACCATTTTAAGGACTTCAGCTTTTAGACTAAGTGATACGTGGTATAGAAAGACATTGGATGAGTTGGAACAGAATAGTGACATGATTGGACTTTTAAAGAATCAGTCTGGCAACTGTTGAGAGTAGGCTAAAGGAGAACAAGGGCAGAAGCAGTGAAACCACCTAGGAGACTGTTGCAGTAATTCAGGTGAGAGGTGATGGCTTGGACCAAAATGGTAGTAGTGGTGGTGGTGAGTAATTGACATTTTGAGGTCAACAGGATTTGGGGGACTGGGAAGCAGGGAGAGAAAAAAGAGGGAGGCACAGAGGTTAAGGGTGATACAAAGTTTGTGGTCTGAGCACCTAGAAGGCTAGTTACCCATTTGCTGTTATGGGTAAAACTATGATGGAAGATTTTGGAGGAGAGAAGTTGGATCTTGGACAAAGTAAATTTAAGATATATCTTAGGTATTCTAAGTGAGATGACTGCTAACTATCTGAGTCTAGAGTTCAAAGGAAAGGAATGGGCTAGAGGTTTAAGTTTGGGAATTATGTATAGATGCTATTTAAAGAAATCAGATCAGATGACTTCACTAAGGGAGTAAGCATAAAGAGGCGAAGGTCCAGGACAGAGATTTGGAGCACTACAACATTTAAAGTTTGGGAAATGAAGAACTAGCAAAGGAAACTTAGAAGGAGAAATCACTGAGGCAAGAGGAAAACCAGGAGAACATGGAATCTTGGAAGCCAATGAAGAAAGTGTTTTGAGAGGAGGGAGTAATGAACCCCTTGTCAGATGCTGCTCATAGTTCCAGTAAAGAGAACTGGTAATTGAATTGGTCATTCTAGTTTGCAATGTGGAATTCATTAGTGATTCTGACAAGAGCAGGTTTGATAGAGTGGTGGGGAAATAGACTCATTGGAATGGATTCAAGAGAAAGGGAAGTGAGAAATTGGAGACATGCAGAAAGAATCATTTTTCTGAGGAATTTTGCTGAAGAGGGAGGGAGAGAAATAGAATAGTAACTTAAGAGAGATGTTCAAAGAGTTTTTTTGTTTTTTGTTTTTGTTTTGACGTGTTTGTAGGAGGCTGAGAAAAAAATGGAAAATTTGATGGGATAGACGAAGAGGTAGTGGTGGTTAATGGGGATCTAGTGTGTAAGTAAAAAGGTTGGGTCTTGGGTAGAGCAGAAATAGTTCACGCTAGTAATGAAAGAGGAATCAGAATATGTGGGCACAGACGTAGTTAGGTAGATGTGGTTTGAGAGTTTGTAGAAGTTCTTTTATTGCTTCTAGTATTTTATTAGTAAAATAGGACACAGGGTCATAAGATAAAAGTGAGGATGAGAGGGAAGGTGATGGAAGATTGAGGAGCAAAAAGTTGAAATAGTTATGTAAGAGAGTGGCAGAATGGATGAATCAGGAAAATAAGGTATAATTGTCAGTCAGCATTAAGGAAACTCATTTGAGGCTCCTGGCCACGAATTTAAAGAGAAACCAATTTATCAGACATCGTGTATTTGTGTGTGTGTGTGTGTGTGTGTGAGAGAGAGAGAGAGAGAGAGAGAGTGCATGTCCATCCAGCCACATGCAGCTGTGTAGGTATCAACACAGAATAGGCAGAAAATTGCGCTGAAAGAGAGAGAGAGAGAGAGAGTCCATCCAGCCACATGCAGCTCTGTAGGTATCAACATAGAATAGGCAGAAAATTGCATTGGTAACAACTAGCCAAGCAAGATTGACATAGTCAGAAGGAAGACAAGTAGTTAAGCATGTATGCAAAGGAAGGAAGGAAGTAAATGATTGAATATGGATTTAATTTGGGTAAGAAGGGGATTGAGGACATGGGAAGGTAAAAGGAAGTGCAGAAGTCGTCAGATTAGTGGACTACAGGTCTGTTGGGTTGGCAGATTTTTTGGAGTTAGGATATTAGAGGTAGTGAGCTGGTATCAGAGTGTGATACTTAAAAATGGTATTTTGAGGCTGGGCATCATGCCTCATGTGTGTAATCCTAGCACTTTGGGAGGCTGAGGCAGGTGGATCACTTGAGGTCAGGAGATTGAGACCAGCCTGGCCAACATGGTGAAACCCCGTCTCTATAAAAAAATACAAAAATTAGTCGGGTGTGGTGGTGCGTGCCTGTAGTCCCAGCTACTCAGGAGGCTGAGGTGGGAGGATCACTTGAGTCCAGTGAGCTGTGATTGCACCACTGCACTCCAGCCTGGGCGACAGAGCAAAACCCTGTCTCAGAGCAAAACAAAACAAAAAATGGCATTTTGGAAGGGTTGCATTTATTAAAATTGAGAAGGTTTAAGGTTTGACTGTATGGGAATGAGTATAAAATAGGGTTGAGGGAAGGATCAGTGGAAGATCCTAGATCTACTGAAGGGCAGAACTTCCTTTCTGATAATAAGAAACTGACAAGCAAGAATTTGGAAAGGATTGTGTGGATGATGAGATTCCCAAGCATTATGACAATAATGATGGTGTAATGAGCAAGCAGCTAAAATCTTCAAGAAATAAAGTGGAGAGCTTGATAACTGCAGTAAAGAACGGCTACAGTCTGATGATGAGATTTCAGTTTGGATGTTTTTAGGGAAGAGTTAGGAAGAATTGTCTGGAATGGGCAACTAGGATTGAGAAAGAATAGAAGCTTTTAATCTGAGAAACTGAGCCACCATTATCAGGCCTAGAGAGGCACTGAAATGAAATAATTACCTCTGGAAGCCACATGCTGTGTGGGCTCTAGACTGATACCAGGTAGCCATAAAATGCCATGTGCTAGACGCCATAACTCATACCCTATAGTTCGACAATATATAGTCAATCACTAATCAATGCTATTTCTGTAAACCAATGAGAATTCCTGTCAAACAATTGTGTATCAGTCTGCTCCATGTCCCCCTTTGCCTTTAAAAACCTGCTGGTAACAAAGGCTGAATGGGGCACTCCCCAAGGCAACTTGGAAATGTGTCCTAGGCTGCAGGTCTCAACCTTGGCTCAAATAAATTCTCTATATTAATTTTACTTCAGTTTCTTCCTTTAGGTCAATAGGATCAAGAAGACCTACCTTCACATCCAGGCCCTGTGGTATGAGGAGTTGGGAGGGAAAACACGTAACACTTGAGAAAGCTTCAGGGGAAATGCCGATAACAGAGAACCAAGTTGTAGTTAGAACAAGAATGACTTTAACTAGTAGAACCAGTGAAGAACATCCCAAATAGAGGAAACACCAGAAACAGAGTCACAAAAGGTACATTATTTGATGTTGGAGAATAGCAAAAACTCTAGTGCAGTTTAGAATTTAAGGTTTATTCCAGTTTGATGTCTTCGTAGTCACATCCCTTTTAGTATCATGTAGAATTTATAGGCATTCTCTATATTTTAACATCCAGGAATTTTTCATAAGAATGAACATCAATCCCAATATTGAAATAGTAGGACATGGCTTAATACTGATCCTGAACCATTAATAATGATTTTTGTTACAGCTTCCCAGCCACTTCAATTTAGTTGTAGCTCTGGGCATGCAATGCGGAATAATGACATCTCTCCTCCCTTATTAATCCTACCTCCCACTAAGTCTTTCAGGAATACCCAAATCAGAGAAAAATATTAATTATAAAAAATAAGCATAGAGCTCTTTCATCTCTTTCCCAAAGTATTTCTAGAATTTTTTCACCTAGTTTATATTACTACATTTAAATTACCCACTAATAGAATAACAGTGTTCTTAAAATATTTTTAGAAATCCAAGAGACCATGTTGGTTCTTAAGCACCTTTTGTTGTCCATCAGCTACATGTATTAGATCACTAATATGTTTCAGTTAGGTGTCTTTCAACTTTAGATATCAGAAAGCCCAATTCAAACAACCTTACACAATGAAGAAATTTATTAGCTTAACGTAACTGGAAGTCCAGAGGAAAGGCAGTCTTTAGGATTAGTCAGTTAGTACCTTAATGAAGACACCAAAGATTCAGATCATTTCCATTGTTCCACTCTGCTGTCCACAGTGCTGGCTTTATTCCAGGGTGGGATTCTCAGATTCTCTTCATACAGTGGGTACCAGGAAGGAGCTATATGTTCTATAAGGAGGAAAAATTCTGGCTTCCTCCTAACAGAAAGGACAACCTTAACCAGAGGCCACCAGCAAACCTCTTCTACCTCTTCTCCTATCTGATTGACATGATTCCTCCTCATATCTGAGTCAGTTTCTGGCAGTGAGGATAGATCCACCATTGAGCTAAAGTTAGTTCTCCCAGTTTTTGCCACTCAGAGTTGTGGCGTGGATATTGGAGAACACAGTCACAATGTCTGCTTACAGTGTTTGCCTTGGTTGCGTTCTAATGCTCTGAGGTTCTTTATTCATTCTTACCTGTTACATTTTTATAGTGAGTTAAAATATGCTTCATCATACTTTATTGGTTTAATTGCCATGTTCAGAGCTTTCTGTCATATAGAGAGTAGAGCAATTATTAAGCATTCCTTTCTGCAAAAAGGGAAAAATGCTGGAATAGTGAAAAGATTGAAGATAGTTGGCAAATTTGAATCTGTACCTCCTTATAACCAATAGTTTTTAACCTCTTTCAACCTCCAGTAATTGACTTAGCTATCATTTACATAGAAACTTTAGTAATTTGATTTGTATCTCCTTTCTCTCTGTCAAAAGTTGCCTGAAGCGTTGTGGTAAAGTAGAAAGTGGGTTGTGATTAAGTTTCTAATTAATTCTAGCTCCACTGCTTTCCAGATCTGTGTGATCATGGGCAGATAACTTCATCTCAGACCTTCTGCTTGCTTCTCTGTAAGCCTGGAGAGAACTACCTGTCTTCTCATCAAGTTGTTTTTATTGGAGTTAGTGTAGCGAAAACTCTCAAACCGTGTTTTTTTCTACTCTCACACCACCACAAAAATCATCATCAATACAGAAGAAGACTTCTGTGACCAAAGGTGTGGGGGTTTTTCCCTACACACCAAGCAGTGCACATCAGCTGGGTATTCTCCAGTTCAATTCTGGCACTGTCTACCTGGAGAATTTAAGAACATGCCAACCTATCCTTAAGATACCAGTCACAAGTCCAGGCCACCCCATCCTTCAGACACCAGTTGCAAATCTGGGCCTCTGGAACTTCTGACCAACTGGTTTCAAGTTGGGTTCCTCTTTGGGCCCACTTCCTCTTTGGGCTCAATTAATTTGCTGGAGTGGTGCACAGAACTCAGGGAAATACTTGCTTACCTTTAGTGGTTTATTATAAAGGATATATGTAGAGGATACAGATGAAGCAATGCATAGGGTGAAGTATGGGGGAAGGGGTGCGGAGCTTTCATGTCCTCCCTGGGTATGCTACCCCCTGGGAACCTCCATATGTTCAGCTATCCAGAAGCTCTCTGAACCAGTTTTCTTGGGTTTTTAAAGAAGCCTCATGACATCAACATTCCTTCCTCCAGGGTATGAGGCAGGACCCTCTCTGGAGGGTCTTAAGACCCACTGTCAGAGAGGCTGGGAAGATTAAAGTCCTGCTATAGAGCCGATAAAAGGAGAAGAGGAGAAGGTCAGAGGCCTGCCTCTGAGGCCTCACACCCTCAGCATTATAACAAAAGACAAACAAGGGCTATAGGGGTTAGGAGCCAGGAACCATGAATGAAAACCAATGTATATGTATCATAATGCTGCAGAGTTAAATAAGCTAATATGAAAGAAATCTGATAAATATAGAGTAGCAAACAATTTAAAATTGCCTGAATTATTATATTCTAATAGTAAACTGTAGGCAGTTAAAGAGAGGAACCTGAATAACACAGAAGATTCTGATGCTAAA
This sequence comes from Pan troglodytes, assembly GCF_028858775.2. Taxonomy (NCBI): domain Eukaryota; kingdom Metazoa; phylum Chordata; class Mammalia; order Primates; family Hominidae; genus Pan; species Pan troglodytes. Next base: position 61,190,345 of record NC_072414.2, read on the forward strand.
AAATAAATAGTTGATCTTAGTTTCTGAGTATCTAAGGTGTATCAGAAGAAGATAAGGATGTGTGCAGCTTTTTTGAAAGTAGATGCTTAATGAATAGTTAGCTACTAGTTAGTATATCCAATGGCTACTTCTCAAGTATTCCCTAGAATTTTTTTAACTTAAATTTTTGCCCCTTTTCTGGCTAAAGCTGTTTTTAAAGGTATCAACTAGGTATTATTATAAGCTTTAGGGCTTTGTGTAGCTTACAAGGTATGACAGATACATTTATTCAAATTATTGACTGTTTTCTCATATACACTTTTTTTTTTCCTTTCTTGGAATATCATTCTTTTGAAGAACCCCAGGGTTTCACATTGGGTGAAGTTTGGTTGTTATTACCAAAAGAGATAGCACATTTCATTGCTGAGAACCCTCAAGAGCAAGACTTCATATTTGGAGTAGAATGAAATTAAGATGACACTAAAGAATTTGACTTATAAAAAACTAATATATCCATTCAATGTCTTAGGTTAATGTTCATGGTGAGTCTGAGTATGTTAATAAACTGTATTAGCTATAGTTTCTGTATCTCATTACTATTGGTTTGAAACTGGGTATATATGCTTCTTAAATTGTTGACATTCACCTTTTTGTTTTGAGCTAGTCACTGTTATCTGTCATGTTAGACTTGGGGCCATAGCTTTTTCTAAATGAAAAGACTGATCTTACCATATTTTTTTTTCTTTTACATAAGAGATACTATTAATATATATAAGCCTTGAAAGGAAAAGGATACTAATGTATGTTGACTGTGTTACTATGTACAAGCATACCAAACATTTAACATTTGTATCATTTAATTCTCCCTTCAACCTGATGAGAGAGTATTATTGTCCCCATTTTACAAAAGGAAACATTGAAACATAGAGATTAAGTAAACAAAATTACTGTAATGGAGAAATCCTGCTTTCTCCTTCCCTTTTACCCTCAGTGGGCATTTTTCATACCTGCTTTCATTTAATTATACAACTCTTTGAAGATGTTATTATCATTTTGCAGATGAAGAAAAACATTAACATGAATGTACAATTTAAAGAATAAGAAAATGAAAATGTGTACTACATTAAGGAATAGAAGCCTATATAAAAGGTTTTCGTTTGGTTTTGTTTACATCAATTGATTCTCAAATGTTAAACCAACCTTGCTTTTTTTCATATCGACACTACTTGGGGCCGGCCATGGTGGCTCACCTGTGCAATCTCAGCACTTTGGGAGGCCCAGGCGGGTGGATTGCTTGAAGTCAGGAGTTCGAGACCAGCTTGGCCAACATGGTGAAACCCCGTCTCTACTAAAAATACAAAAAATTAGCCAGGCATGGTGGCACGCACCTGTAGTCCCAGCTACTCAGGAGGCTGAGGCAGGAGAATCACTTGAACCTGGGAGGCAGAGGTTGTAGTGATCAGAGCTCGCCCCACTGCACTCCAGCCTGGGTGACAGAGCGAGACTCCATCTCAAAAAACAAAAAACAAAAAAAACAAAAAAAAAATTAGCTGGGCCTGGTGGTGCATGCCTGTAGTCCTAGCTACCCAGGAGTCTAAGGCAGAGAATCACTTGAACTGGGAGGTGGAGGTTGCCAAGATTGCCACTGCACTCCAGCTTGGGCGACAGAGTGAGACTCCGTCTCAAAACAAAAACAAAAAACAAAACAAAACAAAAAAACACAACTTGGTCATGAGATATTGTACTTTTTACATATTGTTGATTTGATTTATGTCATATTAAGTATTTTTGCATCTATATTCATAGGAAAATTGGTCTATAGTTTTCTTATAATATCTTAGTTTGGTTTTGATACAGGGTCATGGTGGCCTTATAGAATGACTTGAGAAGTGTTCTCTCTTCTTCAATTTTCTGGATAAGCCTTTTAGAATTAGTATTATTTCTTCCTTAAATGTTTGTTAGAATTGACCAGTGAAGTCAGTTGGACCTGGAAGTTTTCTTTGTGGGGTGGTTTTTAACTGTAATTTCAATTTCTTTAATATATGTAAGGTTATTCAGGTTATCTGTTTCTTCTTGAGTAAGCTTTATAATTTGTCTTTCATGGAATTTGTCTGTTTCATCTAAGTTGTTAAATCTATTGACATCAAGTTGCTCATGACATTCTCTTACCCTTTTAATGTCTGTCTTTAATTTATCTCTCTCACTTGTGATATTGGTAATTTATGTATTTTCTCTCCACCCCCCTCCTCCATTAGTCTGGCTAGTGATTTATTAATTTTATTGATCTCAGAGAGCCAGCATTTGCTTTCATTGACTCAATAAAAATTTTTAAATAAACTTTATTTTTTTAGAGCAGTTTTAGGTTCACAGCAAAATTGAGTGGAAAATACAGAGTTCTTATATCCCCCCCACCAGCCTTTCCCACTTCAACATTTCACACCAGAAGTGGTATATTTGTTACAACTGAACCTACAGTGATGTATCATTATCACCCAAAGTCCATAATATACATTGGGGTTCACTCTTGATGTTGTACATTCTGTGGGTTTTGACAAATGTGTAATGGCATATATCTACCATTATCATATTATCATACAAAATAGTTCCACTCTCCTAAAAATCCTCTGTGCTCCACCTGTTCATCCCTACCTCCCAGTTAACCCCTGGCAACCACTGATCTTTTCACTCTCTCCATAGTCTTTGCCTTTTTCAAAGTTTCATACAGTTGAAATCATATAGTATGTCACCTTTTTAGATTGGCTTCTTTCACGTAGTATACATACGTTTAAGGTTCTTGCATGTCTTTTCATGCATGGCATGATTGCTCATTTCTCTTTAGCGCTGAATCATATTCCATTGTCTGGATGTGCCACGGTTTATTTATCCATTCACCTACTGAAGGACATATTGGTGGCTTCCAAGTTTGGGCAATTATGAATAAAACTGCTATAAACATAAGGACATACGTTTTCGACTCATTTGGGTCACTACCAAGGAGCATGATTGCTGGATCATATGGTAAGAGTATATTTAGTTTTGTAAGAAACTGCCAAACTGTCTTCCAAAGTGGCTTTACCATTTTGCATTTTACTGATCTCAAAGAACCAGCTTTTGGTTTCGTTGACTTTTTTCTATTTCTTTTCTGTTGTACATGTATGTTTTTCATTCCTGCTCATCTATCTTTTCTTTCTTCTCCTTCTGCGTACTTCCCTTCAGAAGAGGAGGACACACTTACTGCTTAGGATTAGCTTGCTTTTCTCTTTCTAATTTTTTTTTAACTTTTATTTTAAGTTCAGGGGTACATGTACAGGTTTGTTATATAGGTAAACTTGTGTCATGGAGGTTTGTTGTACAGATTATTTTGTCACTCAAGTATTAAGCCTAGCACCCTTTAGTTAGTTTTCCTGATCCTCTCCCTCATCCCACTCTCCACCCTCCACTAGGCCCCAACTAATTTCCTAAAGTGAAAGCCTAGGTCACTGATTTGAGACCTTCTTTTCTAACATTCAGAAGTATATTGTTTAGTTTCCAGATGTTTGGAGATTTTTTTTTAGATGTTTTTCTAATTTTAATTTCTAATATAATTTTATTGTGATCAGAGAATATACTTTGCATGCTTCGAAATCCTTGAAACTTAGTGAGAATGTTTTATGGCTCAGAATATAGTCTGAGTTGGGGTGTTGTTCCATGTGTACTTGAAAAGATGTGTATTCTGCTGTAATTTGGTGGTGGATTCTATAAATGTTAATTAGATCAAGTTGGTTGCTAGTGGTGTTCAAGTTTACTATGTCCTTACTAAGTTTTTGTCTACTGGTTGTGTCATTATTGAGAGATTTGTTGAAATCTCTGACAATAATTGTGGATTTGTCTGTTTGTGCTTGTAATTTTATCAGGTTTTGCTTTAGGCATTTTGAAGCTCTGTTACTAGCTTAGGATTTTTCTTCTTGATGAATTCATCCCTTCACTCATTATGAAATTATTCTTTTTATTCTTAGTAATAATCTTTACTGTAAAATATACTTTATCTGTTATTAATATAGATACTCTAGCTCTCCTTTGATTAGTGTTAGCCCAGTTAACAATCCTTTAACCTTTATGTGTTTTTATATTTAAAATGGGTTTCTTGTAGACAGCATATAGTTGGGTTTTACTTCTTTTTAAATACAATCTGACAATCTCTATCCCTTTTAATCAGGAGTTTAGACCATTTAGTCTTAATTTGATGACTGGTATGATTAGACTTTTGTCTACTGTTGTGCTGGTTGTTTTCTATTTGTCCCATTTCTTCTTTGCATTTTTCTCTCTTTTCTTGGCATTCTTTTGGATTGAGAAGTTTTTAATGTTCTATTTTACTTGCACTATTGTCTTAGGAACTTTGCCTCTTTTCTTTTTTAGTGGTTGTCCTAGGATTACATTCTATATCTTTAACTTACACAGTGTTCCTACACATTATATTATACAACTTCTATATTTTACTTCTATATTTGTTAAAAACCCCACAGTAGATTGTAATTATGGTTGTTTTAAACCATTTTATTTTAAAGAGTTGTAAAAATAAGAAATATCTTTTATAGTTACCCACATATTTACTCCACTGTACCTCATGTCTTTGTATGGTTCCATGTTTTTGTTTAGTATCATTTTTCTTCTGCAAAAAATCTTTCTCAATATTTTTTATTGTGCAGTTCTACTGGTGACAGATTTTCTCGGCTTTTATGTGTCTGAAAAATTACATCAACATTTCAGAAAGATATTTTTACTGGGTCCCAAATTGTAGTGTATCACCTCCGGTTTGGTGGTTGGCTAGGAGGACTCGGGACTTAGCATATAGTCAAACTCATGGTTATGACTTATCACAGCAGAAGGGTACAAAGCTAAATTAGCAAATGGGAAAGGTTCATGGGTGAAGTCTGGAGGAAACAAGGCACAAGCTTACACGAATCTTCTCCCAGTGGAATCATGCAGGATACATTTAATTTAACAATGAATTGTGACAACACATGTGAATACAGTTGAACAGGAAGCTCATTAGAGACTCAGTGCCCAAGGTTTTTATTGGGAGCTGGTCAGGTAAGCATCCTCTGCCTAGCATGTAGCAAAATTCCAGTTTCCAAGAAGGAAAGCAGATGTTCAGAATATTGTTTGCATAAATACTTCAGGCACAGTAAACCACCCTTTTTAGTTAGGGAATGTCAGGAACCCTTTTGAAGTTCAAGTTCTTAGACACCAGCCAAGGCCTAACCTTACAAGTAGGCCTTTCTAAGGATAGCACTCCTGAGCCTGCTGTGTTACCTTTTTCCTGCATACTAGGTTGCCTTGTTTTTTTCCTTTTCTGTACTTTGTAGATTTTAATTTATTGTCTTCTGACTTGTATAGCTTCAAGGAGAAATCTGTGATGACTTATCTTTGCTCCATTGAATGTAATGTACCTTTTTACCTCTGGCTGCTTTAAATGTTTTCTTTATCATTATTTTCAGCAATGTATGTGTGAATGTGTGTTTGTGTTTATCCTGCTAGATATTGCTTGAACTTCTGGGAACTGTGGGTTTGTAGTTTTCAACAAAGTGGAAATTTCTGTAGCTATTTTTTCCAATATTGCCCTACTCTTTTTGTTTTCATGCTTTCATTATGGTTATGTTGATTGCCGACATTGTTACAGAGGTCATGGCATCTTTATTTTTTGGAGGGGTTATGTGTGTGTGTGTGTGTGTGTGTTTCTCTCTGTCTTCATTTTTGGATAGTTTTATTCCTGTGTCTTCAATTTACTAATACTTTCTTTTGTAGTGGCTAATCTGCTACAAATCTTACATAATAATATTTTTATTTCAAGTATTTTTTATATGTAGAAGTTTTATTTGATTCTTTTATGTTTCTTTGTCTCCTCATTGTGTTTGGGTTTTCTCTTATGCTGTTGAGGAAACATTTGTTTTAGCTATTTTAATGTTCTCATCTCTTAATTTGATCATCTCTTTCATTTCTGGTTCTGTTAATATTGACTGTTTTTCTAGTTCACAAGTCACATTTTATTGCTTCTTGATAGGTCTAATAGTTTTTTATCGAATGCTCATTATTGTGAATTTTATGTTATTTGCTGGATTTGGTTGCATTATTTTAAAGGATGTTGGTTTTTTTCTAGTATGCCACTGTTACTTACAGATAAGTTCGATCCTTTCAAAGCTTATTTTTATGCAGCTTCAGGGAGAATCTAGAGTAGCCTTAAGGACTAATTTAACCTCACTTCTAATGCATGGTCCTTCTGGAGTCACTCATGGCTGCCCTGCTATTCAGCAAGATTTCACCACTTTGGGTAATACAAATTTTAACAATTCCTGGCCTTTTGTGAGCACTGACAGTTGTTTATCTTACAACTCCTGGTAATTTTCTTTTTCTAAAGGTTGATGTTTTATTTTGCCCAGCCTCTTGGGGGTTCACCCTTCACATGTATAACTTGTATTCAGCCAAAGATCCAGTAGGACTGCTGTGCATTTTTTGGGATCTCTTTCCGTGTTGATCTCTTCTCTCAGGCATCTGCCCCCTCCCCCTCCCCCTGAATTCTAGCTGTTTTGGCCTCCCTAAACTCTGATATATGTCTTTTCAATTCAGCAATGTTCCTAGGTTCTTATGAGGTTACCTTTCCCTGCGCCATTGTTTGTAAATTACCTCCAGGCAGAAGAAGCTGGAGGGCCCTCTTATTATTGCCCTTTTAGGGCAATAGTCTGGTATCATAGACTTGTGCTGCCTTTGTTCAGTGCCAGCAAATAGTTTCCTCTATTTTATCCAATTTCTGGTTGTTAGGGAGAAGAATATTTCCAGACATATTCAGAATGTCCTTCATATTCAGAAGTGGAAATCTCCCTATAAACATTGCATACTTTTCCATTTATACCATAAATGTTTTCCTTTTCTGAAGCAACTTCATCCTCGTAATGTGTGAAAATGTCAAGCCTTTACTTTTTTCTTATTATATTCAGAAGATAATAATGATGCGTGTGATCAGGATCTCAAACTTCAGATTTTGCTCAGATTTTGTTTCAAATTTTTGTATTCACAAAAAATCTCCTATGCCTTTGATGAACATCTAGGTATCACTGTGGATCTGGGCTCCAAGGAGGGTGAGGCAAGGGGGGCGCCTAAGTTACAAAATTTAAGGAGACACTGACTCTCAGATGTCAATCCTGTGCTTGTACTACCTGGAGAGTAAGTGTCTCCTTAAATTTTGTACCCTAGATGCCTTGTTTGCCTCAGTCTAGTACACGCTTTGCAGTGGATATTCCAGACTAAGATCACTTTTATTACCTAGGGCATTAGTCTCAAACCATTATTAACTAGATCACATATTTCCTTTGTAGTAGGTGTCTTTTTTACCTTCATAGTTAAATTATTTAAACTTCTCTGACCATCTGTTTTTTTGGAGGAGTTGTAATAAAGTCTGATGTAAAATGCCAGTTCCTTAGTATTGGCTGAGAAATGAGAGAAGAAAAGAAAAGAGTATTCAGGGTAGCAAATACTGTCCCACAAAGCCAAAACCATGTGTACTGAAGCCTTACCTATTTTTAGTTTAGTCGGCCTTGGCCCTAGAAAACAGTTCCTCTCCCTACCTAGGCCAGATTCCATTAATTCCATGTGGGCTGTTGCCCACTGGGCATGCAGCTGTATTTGCAGTTTGAGAGTCCCAAGTAAGCCTGACTAGGCTTCAAAAATGAATCTAGATTTATAGTAAGGAATTTTAATATGGGTCAGAGACATGCAGTTGGTCTCTGATGGTGGGAAGAACAGAGTTTTTAATCTTACATAAAATGTACTCTCTTTGAGGTCTTTGGTTTGTGACCCACTTTTGGATTGCCTTAGAGTGTTCTTGCAGCTGGAATGATAAAGGAATCTCTTTTCTCTCTTCTTAGAATATTAAAGGAGACAGGAAGAAGTCCAGATGAAGTGACTCATGGAACCATTTGTTTATCTGAACCTGAGCTAAATCTTAGGAGAGAAGGGTAAAAATAATTCATTCTTATTATTTTTAGTCCAGATTACCAGGATTTTTCAGACAGTGATGTAGGTATGGGTTCTGGCAGTAATAAACGGCAATTTTACCCAGAATGGCATCTGTTAAATATCTTCCTCTGGCACTTGAAGTGGTATTTGGTATCTGTTTGATAGTTCAGGGGTTGTTCTAAAACATTGATCCTGTGTGCAGAAAGTAACCATTAATCTCATGTTACTACTGCTTGACTCAATTTTCTTTATTTTTACTTTCTTGGACTTTTCTTTTTTAAAAAATAAGAAGAGTAGCATATTTGTACCATCTGCAAAGCACTTTTATAATGGATTGGAATGTGAAAATCTCTAATCCAGAAGGAAGATACTTATATTGTCTTTATAGATAAATGCAATGTACCTTTCTTTAATTACTGGGTGAGGTAATATGTTGTGAAAGAAAATAGTGAACTTGGATTCAAAAAAACCTAATTATAGTTCAGGTTGAACTGCTTGTAGCTCTGTGACCTTGAGCAGGCCAGTTAATCTCTTTGAGAGTCACTTTTTTCCATCTGCAAAGTATGTGTATGTATGTGGGAGGTGGGGGAGGATGTGATAAAATCTGCCTGCCTATTTATTCGTGTCAGTGTGAAGAGCATAATAAAGATGTGAAAGCACTTGGGAAATGTGTAGAGAACATATACATACAAATGTAAAAATGATATTTATAAGTATTTTATCTCAGCACAATCAAGTCTTGTTTTTGTCTTTGGGACACTGTGTAAATATAGTCTCAGCTAAACTTTTTTTTAAAATCACTGATAGCTTAGAAAAAGAGAAGTAAAAAAATACGTATATTGGCAAATGGATGGAAAACACATCAAAGGTTACAAGTTACCTATGAAAGAATTGATAAAATCTCCTTAGAGTTTGTGTGTGTGTGTGTTTGTGTATTAACAAAATTTGAAATTTTTACTTACCTTCTCTTTCACCTCTAGACTTTGAAAGTCTGTATCAGATTTTGTGACATATTGTATGTGGATTGTCTACTTTAGATTATCCATGGAAAACTATTTTTTAAAATCAGTCTTGTTGCTCCTTGTTGTCTAAGACAATTCTGGATGTTTTCTCCTGATTGGTATGTTTTCAGGGGAATGCAAACTAATTTAATGTAGCCCTGGTGTGTATAATGAGGGTGTTAAATCTGTCAGAACACAAATCACAATGATTGAAATATGAATGTAATATTTTGGTACCTTTGAAACTATTAAATTACTCCCCTATATTACATTAAATCAGTGAGAGAATTCCCTTGGTTGGTTCATTCATTCATTAAACAAATATTAATACCATTCCTACTATTGCCAGGTACTGTTGTATCACATACAACAGTAAACAAAACAGACAAAAATTTCTGCCTCTATGGAGCTTACATTCTAGCTGAGAGGGAAACTGAAACTAACAGATAAAATATATACTGTATCAGATAGCAAAATAAAGGAGGGAAAGGGGATGGGGGAGTGTTGGAAGGCATGGCAGTTGGAGGAGGGCAGGCCTGGGAAGGATTGTGACATTTGAGTGAAGACCTACAAGGAATCTGTGCAGATATCTCAGGGAAGAACATTCCTGTTCTAAGGTATAGCAAGGGTAACAGATTTGAGGAAAGTATGTGCCTAGTATGTTCAAGGAACAAGGAGGAGGCTAATGTGACTGAAGTGGAGTGAGCATGGAGTGTTAGGCTGGTGCAGACATAATTGCGGTTTTTGCATTGTTTAAATTTGCTGTTTGGTATTGGAATACATTCTTAAATAAATGTGGTTATGTTATACATAATTTTAATGTGCATTTCTTGCTTTGTTTTGCTAATGACTTATTACTTGCTGTTTATTTTATATTTATTTTAGACTATGGAAATGATGTTAGACAAAAAGCAAATTCAAGTGATTTTCTTATTCAAGCTCAAAATGGGTCATAAAGCAGCAGAGACAACTCGCAGCATCAACAATGCATTTGGCCCAGAAATTGCTAACAAAGGTACAGTGCAGTGGTGGTTCAAGAACTTTTGCAAAGGAGACGAGAGCCATGAAGATGAGGAGTGTTGTGGCCGGCCATCGAAAGTTGGCAACGACCAATTGAGAGCAGTCATCGAAGCTGATCCTCTTACAACACTAGAAGTTGCCGAGAACTCAACATCAACCATCCTACGGTCATTCAGCATTTGAAGCAAATTAGAAGGTTGTAAAAGCTCGATAAGTGGGTGCCTCATGAGCTGACTGAAAATAAAAACAATCGTCATTTTGAAGTGTTGTCTTCTCTTACTTTGTGTAACAACAATGAACCATTTCTTGATCAGATTGTGACGTGCGTTGGTAAGTGGATTTTATATGACAACCGCTGATGACCAGCTTGGTGGTTGGACTGAGAAGAAGCTCCAGAGCACTTCCCAAAGCCAAACTTGTACCAAAATGTTCATGGTCACTGTTTGATGGTCTGCTGCCGGTCTGATCCACTACAGCTTTCTGAGTTCCAGCAAAACCATTACATCTGAGAAGTATGCTCAACAAATCTCTGAGATGCATGGAAAGCTGCAACGCCTGCAGCCAGCATTGATCAACATAAAGGGCCCAGTCCTTCGGCACAACAATGCCTGACAATGCGTCGCACAATCAACGCTTCAAAAGTTGAATGAATTGGTCACAAAGTTTTGCCTCATCCACCGTATTCACCTGACTTCTTGCCAACTGACTACCACTTCTTCAAGCATCTCAGCAACTTTTTGCAGGGAAGATGTTTCCACAACCGGAATGCAGAAAAAGCTTTCCAAGAGTTTATCGAATCCCAGATCACACATTTTTACACTACAGGAATAAATAAACTTATTTCTCATTGGCAAAAATGTGTTGATTGTAATGTTTCCTATTTTGATGAATAAAGATGTGTTTGAGCCTAGTTATAATATAATGATTTAAAATTCACGGTACAAAACCGCAATTATTTTTGCACCAACCTAATAAGATTAAAACCAGTAGAGGTGGGTATTTTGAGAACCATGTATTTCAAGGACGGAATTATTGTTTGTGTCAGCTGCTGCTCATAGGTAAAATAAGAGGAAGTCTGAGAATCGATTGTTGTGTTTAGCAATGTGGAAGATGTTGGTGACCTTAAATAAGTGCAAGTTGGTAGACAGATGGGATGAAAAGCTTGGTTGATATGGATTCAGGAGAAAATGGGAGATGTGGAGACAGTGAGTGTAGATAACACTTTTGAGTTTTATTGTAAAGGGGGAACTATGCACATTTGGTGTGTAGAGTTAAGAGAGTGGGCTTTAAAAAATTTTTTGGTTCTATGTTTAATGTGATAGGAATAATCCAGTAGAGAGGGAATATTTGACAATGCAGTAGAAGGAAGAGAAAATTGCTGCAGCAGTTTTCTTGAATAGGTGGGAAATAATTGGGATTACCTTTAGTTTTCCAAAGTGACCATTGTATTTCTTTGATGCTTATAATTCACATTCTTCCCTTTTAAAGAACATCAGTGCCTGAGCCTTTTTATATACATATCCTTTCTTATGTCTGTACCTTACCCCTCACATGTATACTTTTTTCTTTTTTTTAAAAAACCCTGCATGTGGCATTCAAACACATGTATGCTTTTATCAGAGCCCCTAAAATACTTTATTACATTTATTTACATGTCTCACCCATTACTGGATTGTCGATACCTTGATCTATGTTATTACTCAACTATTGGTTCTTTGCAGTGTTTTTATTCATTGCTACATGCCTATATTAGTTACCCATTGTTGCATAACAAATTACTTTAAAACATAGCCACTCAAAACACACATTTATTATATTGCAGTGAGTCAGGAATCCAGGAACAGCATAGGTGCTGGGTCTCTTACAAGGTTATGAACCAATGTGTTGACAGGCCCTGAAGTCTCATCAGAAATCTTGATGTGAAAGGATCCATTTTCTAGGTCACTCATAAGGCAGGATTCATTTCTTCTCAGGCTGTTGGCCAGAGGCCTCCCTTGGACCCGTGCCAAAGGGCCCCATAGAGCATCTCACAATATGGCAGTTGACTTAGAGCAAACAAGCAAGAGGGCAAGAAAAAGTGCCAGCAAAAGAGAGTGCTAGCAAGAAGCACATCACAATTTTTATAACCTAATTACAGAAGTGACTTCCCATCACTGTTGCCATATTTTCTTTATTTTTTAAAATTGAGACAGAGTCTTACTATGTTGCCCAGGCTGGTCTTGAACTCCTGGGCTCAAGTGATCCTCCTGCCTTGGCCTCCCAAAGTCTTGGGATTACAGGCGTGAACCACCATGCTTGGCCAATATTTTCTTCTTTATAAGCAAGTTACTAGGTCTAGCCCACACTTAAAGAGGGTTACACAACATGTGACTATCAGAAGGCAGGGATCACTGCAGGGATGTATTAGAAGTCCGCCACCCGGTCCCCAAACTCTAGAACTATAAAAATGCTTAACTTGTTGAATGAATTAACCTTTTTCCAAGCACCCTCATAACTGGTAGTGTACATTTGTAAGAGGGCTGGTCAAGGGTAAGAATTTGGTTTGAGACTGTATACAGAATAACTTGATACTCAGGGATTATTTCAACTGTTTCTTGTTTCCTTAATGATTTGCTTTTATGAAATAATGTTAATGAAAAGTTCAAGTCATTTTGTATCTTCAGGAGCTAAGCAAAACCAGGAATGCTATTCAAGAAAATCAGAATACATGCAGTATATTTTAATAGGAATTCTAGAAATAATCTGATAGCAAGCTGTATTTTGAGATAATTCAAGCTTCCAGTCATTCCTAACATATATACCCTTTTATGACATGGACGAGCATAAGGATATATAAAAATCTGTGCAATTGAAATGTAGTGGAATTTGATCTCTACAATAAAATAATCTTTATAAAAATAAGATTTTAACAGGTAGGAATAAGCATCATCAGATCATGGATTTCAATTTTTTTGCATAGTTTAAATGTTGAGGTGATTTAATCTTTTGAAGAAAACTAAGGAATCTCATCCTCTTATAAAATGTTAGATATTAGAAATAACTTGTCCAATCCTATATTTTTATAGATGAGGAAATGGCTACCCAGTGACGTACCCAAGCTTTCTGGTGGCACGGCCAGTGCCAGATCCCAGGCCTCCTGACTCCATTCAGTGCACTGTACCATGCCTTAAACCATACTGGAGCCACTTGGGGAGTTTAAAAACTTTTATGCTTCTCTTATCCCCAGACCTTTTGATTTAATTGGTATGGGTTAGAACTTGGTCATTGGAAGTTTTAAACACGCCCCAGGTGATTCATGCATCATAGTCTGGGAACCTCTACTCCAAAAAGAATTAGTGTGCTTAAGGAATTGGAACTAGAGTGAAATCAGTGGTACAGACTTCTATCCGTTATGATTCCTTAATCACTTATTTGGCTGGGTTTTATCAGAGTAGTAAGACAATTTTTTACATTGAGAAATAATTAAGATATATGCAGAGCAAAGACTTCCTTAATAAAACTGTCCTTTCACTAGTATTTTGTGAGATAGCCTGTGACAAAATTTTTCCTAATCATGAAATTGGAGAACAATTTTTTGATACTAATCAGGCAAGGAGAAAGTTTCGTGCCATCTGTGTTGTGGCATGCTCTGCTGTTGTTTTAACTAGATAAAATTCTAATTACTGTTAAACAGATTGTTTATGAGGTTGTTTTTAATATTTTAGAGCAAGTGCATAAATATAAAGAGGCAAAGAAATGGTTCCAGATTTAAAATACAGTTTCTTTAAAAGTAAATCAGAATTTGACACACTGGGTTGTTTAATTACACATTTCAGTTTGGGTCCTTGGTACTGCAATGTTGCAAGGCATATGAAATTTGCAGTTTGTTACAACTATTCTGTTGTGTCGTTTTATACTTTTGGATATAAAGCTGACCAAACATTCTAACTAGAAAATACTAATTCATGATTGATAAGTGGCATTTTGTTTCTACATATTGTTCTTTTAAACAAGGTCTTTCTTTGATAATGACAGATGTAGGGAATATGAAGCAGAAGAGGTAAGAATAGGAGATTATGATCATATCAAAGCATTTCAGAATGTTAAATCTTTTATTGAACCAGTATGAGGGTGTTGACAAGAAAAGCTATATATTTGGGTTGCTAGAGTAGAAGCGATAAGGGGCATATTAGTTTTCTATTGCTACCATCATAAATCAATACAAACTTGGTAGCTTAAACAGAAAGCTTTTTAATCTTACAGTTCTGTGAGTCAGTAGGCCAATCCAGGTCTCATTGGGTTAAAATAAAAATTTCAGCATGGCCATGTTCCTTTCTGGAGGCTGTAGGGCAAGATCAGTTTCCTTGCTTATATGGGGTTTTGGTAGAATTCACTTCCTTGTGGTTGTAGCATTTGTCTTGATCAGAGCCCTTTCTAGCACCTACATTCCACCCTCGTTCCCTGGCATGTGGCCCTCCTTCATCTTCAAAGCCAGTAACAAAGGTCAAGTCCCTCTCAAGCTTCCAGTATTTCCTTCTCCTTTGATTTAAACTCTCTGATCCACCTTCTGTCTTCCTCTTCCACTTTAAAAGCCTCACGTGATGAGATTGGGCCTACCTGGATAATACAGAGTAATCTCTCCCATCTCAAGTTCCTTAACCTTAATTACAACTGCAAGTCCCTTTTGCCATGTAAGATTCCAGTGCTTAAGGGCACAGACATCTTTGGAGGGCCATTGTTCTGCCTGTGAAAGAGGGCTAGATCAGTGGAGTCAAGGAAGCCAAGTGTCAGTATTGACATAGCTGTTGAAAGTCTTCATTTATACAACAAATTTTTTTTAGTGCTTGCTGTGTCTAGTCATTGTAGTAGGCACTGGGGCTATTGTGGTAAACAAGACAGACATAGTATCTGCCCTTGCCTGTCTAGCAGTATACTTATAAAAACAAGCAAAACATATAGCATTGCTTTATAAAGAATTCTTCATGTATTCCATATTTATGTAAGCTCTTTGAAAGCCAGTACTAGTGTTCTTTGTTTTGGCCCTTTCCTCATCCCATCACTACAGCAGTGTTTTACATACTAGATGCTTAACAGATACTGTTAACAAAGGCTTACTTTGTTTTTTCTTTGCATTGAGTTAGAAACCTCATTTATCTCTCTTTTTTTCTATTTTCTGCCTCAAAAGCAGTGAGGAATTTTGAGTTCAAAAATCCAGACGTAGAGGACAATTTAAGATTTAATCAGATACCCACTGAGGAATTTTTAAAAAGGCCTTAAGAATGACCATGTACTCCATTTTACTTTTCTTGGTAAAGACTCTAAAGTGCTAAAGGCAGCTCTGTTTTGCTTTTTCCTCCTCCTCCTCCTATTATTATTATTACTGTTATTTTTGAGAAAGGGTCTGGCTCTGTCACCCAGGCTGGAGTGCATTGGTATGAGCACAGGCTCACTGTAGCCTTGACCTCCTCAGCTCAAACAGTCTTCCTACCTCAGCCTCCCAATGAACTGGGACTATAGGCACACTGTACCACATCTGGCTATTTTTTACATCTTCTGTAGAGATGGAGTCTCACTATGTTACCCAGGCTGGTCTTGAGCTCCTGGGCTCAAACTATCCTTACACCTTGGCCTCCCAAAATGATGGGATTATAGGCATGAACCATGGTTCCCAGCCTTGCTTTCACCTCCTAAATTCAACAGTCAGAGAGTACTTACCCAATTAAAAAAAAAAAAATCAACAGTTGCTTTAAACCAGTATTCACCTATAGTGAAGAACTGCCAACTCAGAAGCAAATTAAAATAAATTTTTCAATATGGCTTTTCTGAGATAGATAGACTTTTAAAATAATGGAAGAGATTTACTATCTGTTGGTCACTGCTCTTAGAGCTTCTGTCTTCCTCATATACAATTCTCTCTTGTGCTCCCACTGTGTGCCGAGTGTGGGTCTACCCTTCATGGAAAAACTGCGGTATTCTTACCAATCGTTAAATGCCTTCTAAAAGACAGTTATTTGTAGTTTTCTTAGTGATAGTCCTGGTTACAATTCTGTATCATGTAGTTTCCCAATGTAGCAACAGGAAACTTCAGTAATGGTGGATTGGAGTAAGCATAGGTATATGAGATTTATAGTCTACACAGGCATTGATTTCAATCATAAAACTTTTTATCAGAACTATTAGCAAGTGGTTAAATATACTTGTAACACAGGTTTGGGCTACATAGTGTTAAGTGTCACATGAGGCCTTCTTAATTTCAGTACATACCAAGTTCTCCATCCCAAATCCCTTCTTGATTCTTTGATGATTTAACATTATTTATGGATAATTTCTTACTCTGACCTTTAATGTTTCTAAACAAATAGCCTAAATATATTTTATATAAAACTTCATTTCTGAAAGAAGAACTTTTGGAATAATGGGTGGAAAGTTCATTTGATTTGCTTAAGTGTAGAGATGGCTATTGTGATATTTAAGTTTGGATGATACTAATTTGGGTGAAGGAAAGTAGTAGCTACTTTTATAGAGATAGGTGGTTTAATCTTTAAAATGTTACTAGGTAATGTTGATTTCTGTGAACTTAGCATTTCAGTGGCCAGTAAGGTAAAGCATCCTGTTGGGTTTAGTTCATATGTAAAAATTCTTATTAATTGGCAACTTTTGAAGAGAGCTGGAAGTTTAACTGTGAATGGTGTAATACTAATTAACTGAAGTTTTCTTGATTCTTTGAAAAAGATGGGAAAAAACTCCTGTGTTTATGGACGTTAAAATATAGTAGTGGCTTAAACACACGCAATGCTACAGAGAGAAGAGACAGGAAATTTACTAACCTACTGAAACTTGACAGGTGCAGTGCATCTTTGGAAGTCAGATTTTGATTATTATTAATAAAACAGCCTTTGTTTAGTAAGTTGAACATCAAGTGAGAAGATTACATGGAGCAGTAAGCATACAGATTTGCAATAGGTACTCCATTCAGTGGGTTTTAATGGGTGTCAAAACTAAACTGACCTTAGTGAATTATAGCTACTGCACACACATGGCTTCAGTTAGAAAGGATATGGTACCAGGTAATGTCATCAGTTTTTCCAAATGTGTTCCTGGGGAAAATAACCTAAATTCTTGAAGCAGATCATTTAACTTATAATTGGATGTAATATTATGACAAGAAAAGGCCTTAAGGCAAAAACTGTTCCTTATAGAGGCTTTTTGTTTTTCATTTGAAATTAGTGCAGTTGCTGATCGGCTTTTAAAAAAAACCTCATATTCTTTTAAATATAATAATCTGAAGGTGTTGCTAAATTTACTAGCCCAACTGAGAAACAACAGTATCCTTAAAAACAAATAATTGAGTTTAGGTTAAATGGAAATAGTTGGCTAAATATGATTTTTAAAAATAATACCTAAGGTACATATAGGAACCGGATAGATTAAATAACATGATAGAAAGTGTTCAGAAGAGGTAGTACCTTTATACTTAGTTTTAAAAAATTTAAATTCCTCTACTATGTAGATTTTTATATTTTGTGACCACATGCATGTATAGTATAGTAATAATTCACTGTAAGCTTGTAGTGTACTGTATTAGTTGAAGTACGATAAAGAAATTCTTGCAGAAGAGTAGAGATACTTCTGAAATACTGTGTTTTCCAGCTTGCATTCCTCATCCTTCTTATTCAAATAAAGCGACTATTTTTTCCCTGATAAAAAAGTTAGAAACAAATGATTGTTTTACTTTTTTTTTTTTTTTTTTTGAGATGGAATCTCACTCTGTCACCCAGGCTGGAGTGCAGTGGCACGATCTCAGCTCACTGCAACCTCTGTCTCCCAGGCTTAAGTGATTCTCATGACTCAGCCTCCCGAGTAGCTGGGATTACAGGCGTGTGCCACCACACCCAGCTAATTTTTTTGTATTTTTGGTAGAGACAGGGTTTCACCATGTTGGCCAGGCTGATCTCAAACTCCTGACCTCAGGTGATCTGCCCACCTTGGCCTCCCAAAGTCCTGGGATTACAAGCATGAGCCACCTTGCCTGGCCTGTTTTACTTTTTATTTTCAGAATGCTTATTATGCAATGGAAGCAGAATTAATCATATTCCTCTCCCTGACCAACAATGTGGAATTCTCTACTGACTGTAAATCAGTATTTTTAAAAGAGCTTTAATGAAAGTTCTTTTATGATACCACTAAGCAGATGTCAGGATTTACTTTTCAATTAGGTGGTATAGTGGTGATGAGCAGATCCGACTCCTTTGCAGGTGATACATTGCTTAGGGGAACTGACATTTAGACCATTGATCCCTCTAGTGATTTTACATGTCACGACTGAGCTATTTGTCACTTGCTCTATCTGAAAAGTAGGCAGAATAAACAAGAGGATTTTCACAGACTATAAGATCCAAACTAAATAATCCTGAAAAGGCCTTTGATTTAAAATTCTTTTAAGTATCATAAATTTTATTTGTTTAAATGAACATGCAGTAAAACTGACTTTTCCTATGTATAGTTGATATATTTCAACATGTGTAGATTTATCTAACCACCATCACAGTCAATATCCAGAATAGTTTCCTTAGCTCAAAAAACTCCTTGTGTTATCCCTGTGTAGCTGTGCTCCCCACCACCCCTCAATACCTGGTAACTCTGCCATTTTACTTTTGTCTTTTCAAAAATGGTCATGAAGTGGAATAATAGAGCATGAAGCCATTTAAGACTGTTACATATCCATTTACTCAGCATATGCCTTATAAGATTCATATAAGTTGTTCTGTGTATTGATATTTTATTCCTTTTTATTACTGAGTAGTATTCAGTTGTATGGATGTACCACAGTTTGTTTATAAGTTTATTAATTGGAGGACATTTGAGTTGTTTCCAGTTTTTAGCTATTTTGAATAGAGCTTCTATAAACATTTGTGTATAGGATTTTGTGCAAATGAGTTCTCATTTCTGTCGGGTAAAAATACATAGGTATGGGATTGGTGGGTCATATGGTAGATGTTTATTGTCAAGAAATTGACAAACTGTTTTCTAAAATGGCTATTTCTACTTTGTATTTCCATCAGCAATGTATGAGTGTTCTAGTTGTTCTGCACAGTTGTCAGCACTTGTTATGTTCAATCTTTCTCATTTTAGCCATTCTAATAGATTTGTAGTGGTACCTGATAATGAGTTTCATTTTTCACTTTCCTGATAGCTAGTGATGTTGCGCATTTTGTCGTATGTTTTGTTATATTCTCTTTGGTGAAGGATCTATTCAGGTCCTTTGACCATTAAAAACAACCTTTTTATTTTGGTAGAAGTTTAGGTGTATAGAAGAGTTACAAAGATAATACAAAGAGTTTTATATTCCTTTATATTCCTCACACAGCTTGCCATAATAATAACAGTTTACAAAACCAAGTGCATTTTTCAAAACCAAGAAACCAACAGGTACCTTACTACCAACCAAATTCCAGATTCCAAATTGAGATTTTGCCAGATTTTCCACTGGGTCTCCTGTTCTTGAATCCATTCCAGGATTACGTGTTACATTTGTCATCTCTCCCTAAATCTCCTATAGTCTATGACAGTTTCTCTGCCTTTCTTTGTTTTTCATAAACTTGATAGTTCTGAGTACTAGTACCAGTCAGATATTTTGCAGAGTGTCTCTCAATTTGTGTTTGTCTGATGCTTTTCTTGTGATTAGACTGAGGTTATGAGTTTTAGGAAGAATACACAGAGGGAAATGCCCTTTTCCTCACATCTTATCAAAGTGCATGATGACAGCATTACTTGGCTAAGGTACTGTTTATCAGATTTCCTCACTGTAAAGTTGATATTTTTGTCTTTTTGTATTATATTCTTTAGAAATGAGTTGCTAATTTCAGCCCACAATCAAAAGGGTGGGAGATTGTTTCATCTTATGGATAGGGTATATCTATATGTTATTAAGTTTTCTTCTGTAAGTAAGCCTTTGTCCCTTCTCTTCCATTTATTTATTCAGTCATTTATATCAATATGTATACTTATTTTATACATTGGCTTATAATTCAATACTATGTTATTTTGTTGCTAAAATTGTTCCAGTGTTGGTCCCTGTATTCCTTTGACATGTCCCGTCCTTTTCTTTTTTGAATACTTCCTTAATTTCTGGTACTACAAGATACTCCAGGCTTATCATATATTTTCTCTGCCCTACCCCTAGAATCAGCCATTTCCACCAGGAGCCCTGGTTTCTTGTATTGGAGAATTGTGTTTAGATCCATTGTCTCTCTGGGTACTGGATATACTTGTTGATACAGGGGTATCACCATTTCAAGGCCTTCTCAGAGGATAGAGCTAGGAAATAATACATTTGTATATTAATCATGCATTTATGTACATCTATAATTGTTTCTGTACCTATCTATTTGTATTATATATTTTGCTGTATATATAATATATATTAAGTTCATACTGATGTCTGTGACTAATCCAGTACCACAGGGTTCATTCTAGGCTTCCCCACTTTGCTTATCTGTAACTTTCCTTTCTAACAGAAACCTGGCCTTGATCATCCATTTACTTGTTTGTTCCATCTCAGTAAAGCAAGTTCACAATTGTTAACCAGTACCCCTGTGAGAAATAAATTTACCCTACCCCCTTTAGTTGGGTTATGCCATTCATTTATAATACAGCCAGATTCATTTGTCATGGACTACATTCTATCTTAAAATTCCCCCAGCATCTTTGTTGATTTTTTAAAATTTGCATACATTAAAGTTCAGTCTTTGTGATGTGCGGTTCTGTGGGTTTTGACAAATGCATAACATCATGTATACACCACTTCAGTGTCATACAGAACAACTTCATCACACTAAAAAATTTCTCCATGCATCCCCTTTGTAGTCAGCCACTACTCCATACCCCAACTCCTCTCCTGACAACCAAAATCTCCTGTAGTTTTGCATTTTCCATTGTGTCATCTGAATGCAATCGTATAATATATTGCTTTTGGATCTGACTTCTTTCATTTAGAAAAATACATTTAAGGTTTATTCATATTGTTTCATAAATCAAATAGTTCATTCCTTTTCATTTCTGCATAGTATTTTATTGTATAGGAATACCACAGTTTGTTTATCCATTCACCCGGACATTTTGGTTGCTTCCAGGTTTTGGTGATTATGAATAAAGCTTCATTAAATATTGGTGTATAGGTTTTTGTCTGAATACAAGTTTTCAGTTCAGTTTAGTAAGTATCTAGAAGTTTGACTGCTGTGTCATATGATAAATGTATACTTAGCTCTGTTAGAAACTGCCAAACTGTCTTTCAGGTGGTTGTGCCATTTTTTATTTCCACCAGTAATGAATGAGATTTCCTATTGCTCTGTATCTTTAGCAGCATTTGGAATTACCAGTTGTTTTTGTTTGTTTGTTTGTTTGTTTTTTAAGCTATTCTAATCATGTACTTTTGCTCATATTTAAATTATATTGTTTTCTTACTGTTGAGTTTTGAGTGTTCTATATATTTGTTGGACAGAAGTCCTTTGTTCCATAAGCGATTTGCAGGTATTATCTCCCTGTCAGTAGCTTGTCCTTATGTTATGTTAAAGATACCTTTCCAGAGCATAAATTTTTAATTTTGTTGAAGTCCAATTTATAACTTTTAATTTTATGGATTATGTTTTTGGTGTCATATCTCAGAACTCTGCTTAACTTCAGGTAACAAAGATTTTCTTCTTCTTTGTCATTTTCTAGGTACAAGTTTTACAGTTTTATATTTTACATTTAAGTTTATTTTGAGTGAATTTTTGTATAACATGAGGGTTTAGGTGAAATTTTATTTTTTTCTTTGCATATGGATGCACAGTTGTTCCAACACCATTTGTTGAAAAGACAATCCTTTCCTCACTATATGTCTTTGAACCTTTGACAAAAATCAGTTGACCCTGTTTGTGTGGATATATTTGTGAACACTCTATTCTTTTCCATTGATTGATCTCTCCCTTCAGCAATATCACATTGTCTTGGTAAGTAGCTTAAAGCCTTAAAATTAGGTAGTATAATTCCTTCAACTTTATTTATTTTAAAAATAGTTTTGTCTTCTCTAGTTCTTTTGCCTTTCCATAATAATCTTGGAATCAGCTTGTCTATAACTACAAAAAATCCTGGAATTTTGATTGGAGTTGCATTAAATTTCTAGACCAGTTTGGGGAGAATTGACATCTTTACAATGTTGAGCTTTCTGATCTATGAACACAGGATATCTTTCTACTTACTCAGATTTTCCTGATGCATACATCAGCATTTCGTTGTTGTTAGCATATAGCTCTTGTACATGTTCTAATATGTTTATGCTCAAGTATTTGTTTTTTATGGAGCTATTTTGAACGGTATTATTTTTAAATGTGAGGGTTCCAAATTGTTCATTGTTAATGTACAGAAATGTGATTGATGTTGACCTTTTCTCCCCAATCTTTGTCTATGTTCAGATTGGATCATTTTTATTCATCTGTAGTAAGTTCGCTGACTTTTTCTTCTGTCGTCTTCATTCGGCTATTGAGCTCATTTAGTGAGCTTTTTATTTTGGTTATTGGTATTTTTCCACTTCTAAAATTTCCATTTGGTTTTTCTTTTATCTTCTATTTTTTTTTCTGAGTTTATCTCTGTTTCAAGAATGTTTGCACTTACTTGTTAAAGCATTCTGTAATAATGGCTCTAAATATCTTTAATATCTTAGATAATTTCAATATCTTTGTTTTCTTGATGTTAGTATTTTTCCTGTGCAAGTTGAGTTTTTTTGATTCCTTGTATACCTAGTAATTTTGGATTATATCCTGGACATTTGACTATTATGTTAGGAGACGTTGGGTCTTGTTTAAATACTATGCAAAATGTTGATATATTTGTTTTAGTAGACAGTCAACCCAGTTAGAGTCACACTGCAAATTTCTGTGGATTGTAGTTACAACATCAGTTTGATTTTCAAAACTTTTGCCATATTACTTGCTTCTGTCCCACATGTGTACCACGCATTGCCAGTCTGGAACTTGAGGGGTGGTCTGTTCATAATTCTCAAAGTCTGTGTATGTTTGTTTGGGTCAGATGTATGCATGTGCCACTCGAGGGTGAGTCCAGGAGTTCATAAAACAACTTTGAGGTGTTGCTGTCCCATGTTCCTTGTCTGTGATCTCCCAGTAATTTCTAATTCTGCATGGCTCCCCTTTTCTGATCAGAAAGTGGATCTTTATCCCTCTTTAATGTTCACTCCCTGCAGCTGTGCCCATATTCAGGGCCAAGTGGCAGGAGGACAGAGAGAGAAGCAAAAGGGATTCACCACATCCTCTTGGGACCACAGCTTCTGTGATCAGAGAGGTAGATTCCCTCTCTCAGAGTTTTAGTTCTTAGTAACCTCCATTGCCACTGCTGCCACAGCTGTGATGGGTGGCTGGGCTTGAGAGAGTGAAGAGAGAAAAAAACGGGGGGATTTGCACACTTCCTTGTGAGTCTTAAGAGACCCCTTTCCCTCTCTCAAGCCAGAGATAGAGGGCTTCTCCTGAAGCTTTCCATTTGGCCTGTATTATGTTCAGTCTGGATGAAAGCAGAGGGGGAAATAAATGGTAAACCTGTGGTTGCTTCAGTGGTACATCAAATTCTGGTTGTTTTAATCGGCCTGCTACTGTTACTTTTCAAAGTTCCTTAGTAGTTGTTCCATGCATTCTGTCCAGGTCTTATAGCTACATTAACTTGTTGGCATGTGATTACCCCATCTTATCTGGAACTGGAAGCTGACTTAAGGTTTTCAATTTTGTTTCTCTAGGAATTTGACAAGAAACTGAAGTTTTGATTCAGATATATTTTGAATTGAAACCAGAGATGTTCTAGAGTTTAGATTCTTTCATTTGATTAAGGTAAGATTGTTTGATAAAACTTAATCATACCTTTACTGTACGTTTTCAGTGATGTGCTAGAATTTAGATTGTTTCATTTGATTAAGGTAAGATTGTTTAATAAAATTTAATTATACCAATACTATGCATTTTTAGACTTATATTTTAATGTGTATTTGATTAACATATTTAAATTTCCCAGTCTAATCTGAGATTCTGACCTCAGGAAATATTTTCATGGTTTCTTTACCACTTAAATAGCTAATGTTCCTTGTAACAACTACTAGATTCAAGGGAAACATGATAATACATTCACTGGAAGTGTTATAGACTGATATCAAATCTGTTTGCCTAGAGCAGGAGTCAGCAAACTATGGCCTATGGGCCAGCCACCTATTTTGGTAAATAAAGTTTTATTGGAACACAGTCACACCCACTTAATACATATTGTGTGTGGCCATCTTAGCACTACATTGGCAGAGTTTTTAGTTGGAACAGTGTCTGTATGGCCCACAAGCCTAAAATCTGGCCCTTTTAGGAAAGTTTGCTGACCCTTGGCCTAGAAAACTGAAGCAGGGTATCTTATTCTGCTATGTAATTATAATACATGAAATGGTAGCTAACTGATTTTAGTTGTCAGTAAGGCTTGTTGTATGAAAACTTATTAGAGATTTAAATATGCATATAAGTATATGTGCAGATACAGGAACTCTAATTTCTTGAAGTGAAGGGTCTGTATTATTTCTTGGGAGGTGCTAGTTTTCTGAAGTAATTGATTTTTAAAATAAGACTTAATGTTAGCAGTTAAATACTATGCTTATTTTTTAAGTAGAAGCCTTCATTTTGCTTAGATTTTCAAAAATAAAAGTTTATATGATAAAGGTCAAGCTTGTTCTCATTCTAAAAACTATTCACACGAATGTATTTGATTATATTTGTCTCTCCTACTAAATTTAAACTGAACAAATAATATTTTGAGAGTGATGATTGTGTGTTTTTAATATCTGTTCTAGTAGTGCAAATGGTTTAGCATATATGAACTTAAATGAAAACATGCTAATATAGAACTACATTTAGTGGCTAAAGTTGGAGTTACGTTTCTCTCTGAGGTTTAAATGGAAACGCTTACACTTGTTTGTGATTCCTAAAATTATTAGTGTTTAAATAAACATAAGATAGAAGGAGAAAATAAAATTGGAGCCTAGAAAGTCTATAAAATCTTTGCTACCCTCCTCAGAAGTCTCTTGGCTGAAGAAAAAAAAAAGTATATTTTAAAAACATGCCATATAAGTTAGAATTTCCAACCAATATCATAAAGGAATTTCTCTGTTCAGGGCACCAAAATTAGAAACAAATTATTTTTGCTATTTCCCATGTAATTTTAAGAAAATAAAGTAAGCTTCTAAAATCTTCATCTCATAAAGAATGATTATTTGATTTGAAAACAGCCTCTTATATCCTGCATAACCTGAAATATATTTGGTTTCCTAATAGACTTGTGTGAGGTATCTTTGCTTTCATTTTCATAAAGTCAATTTAAAACTTTTTAAAATTTACTTTTTAAAGGAGGGAATCTGGAAACTTATCAGAAAGAAAATACTTTGCATCTTTTTGTGCCATCACACATTTTATATTTAAATCAGTATGGATTTAGAATTTGAGTGCTTATACATTTGAATTATGAAAGATGATAAAATTAAGCTGCAGAAGGGATGGAAATCTTGATAGCTTTAATATGTTAATGAGGCCACCTTAGCATTGTGTGTGTTTAGCTGTGGAGAGTATCTGATTTGTATACTAAGACTTATGAATAAAATAATCAATTTCTTACGAATAAGTAAAATTTCCTCTTAAATGATGGATGATATAAGAAGGTAATGCTAACATTTTTTGCATCTATTAAAATCATATCTTAAGACATCTTTTTTTAATTTCCCTGATTTGTGTTCTAGTTGTGGTACTTAAAAGTAAAACAAGGGGAAATAAACTCATAGGAAAGTTTATACTTTGATTTTCTCTTTCATATAATCTTAGATTATTTAGATTTTTCTAACAGCATAAAATATTTCATTATAAAATCAAATACTGAGTCATTGCCAATTTGATAGTATCATTGAAGTTAAATATGTGTACTTTAAAGACAGGCATAGAATTTTTTCTTTTAATTGAATATACTGCTTATCTTTTAAAGTATATGTGGCTAGATAAGAAAGGACCTGAATGGACTTGATTTGGAATTTTCTCTGTTCATGTCTTTGAAGGTATTCAGACTAAAAGAGAATGTCAGCTTTTTAACTTTGTAAAACCTGGTCCATATTACCACATAGCTGTTAGTTACAGTAGCTATTTGCAATGTTGAATTTTTGAGATGAGTATTTTTACTGCTAACGATGTGGACATGTGTATTATTTTCATATAACTGTCAGGGCTGTAAAGAAACTAGTTTGGAAGTCAACCTCCAAGATTTATCCTCATAGGAGACAGTGTTAAAAATCTTACTTTAGTTGACTACTATGGGGTTTTCTTTAAAATGTTAAATAATGTTTTCGAATAATTTGGTTTTTGTACCCATTTTATCTTCTACCAAATAAATTTAAAAAAATCAAGTTTATACACGTAATTTGCTATCAAGAAAGGTATACTGCATTTGAAGGAGAAGAATAACGTCTCTTTTTCTCTTGTTTAAAGCTCTTGAAAAAAATTTTATTTTGAAATAATTTTAGATGTACAAATAAGTTACAATGATAATATAGTACAGAGAGTTTTTTTAATATTCATTACTCAGCTTACCCTCATGTTAACATCTTACATAACCATGGTATAATGATCAGAACTAAATAATCAATAATGACTTACTAAAACTACAGACCTTATTAGAATTTCACCAGTTTTTCCACTAATGTTCTTTTTCCAGGATCCCATATTACATTTAGTTGTGTTTTTCCTTAGTCTCCTCCAATCTGACAGTTCCTTAGTCTTTCCATGTCTCTCATGATTTTCACACTTTGAAAGACTCCTGGTCAGGTATTTTGTAGAATGTCATTCAATTAGAGTTGAGTTTCTCTGATGTTTCCTCATAACTAGATTGAAGTTACAGATTTTGAGACAGAATACCACGGAGGTGATGTGCCTTTCTCAGCACACAATATCAGAGGCCACGTGGTGTCAGAATGTCCTATTACTGGTAATGTTAACCTTGATCACTTGATTATGGTGGTGTCTATCAGATTTCTCTATTAAAAAGTTAATACTTTTACCTTAATTAGTAAATATTTGGGGGAAAATGCTTTGAGGCTTCACAAATATCTTGTTTTTCCTTAAATTTTTGGCCACTAATTTTAGCATTTATAGGTAGATCTTGCCTGCAGCTTCTGTGGTGTTTTAGTGGTGATTTTCTATTCTCCGTATTTCCTCTACATTTATCAATTATAATTCTTCTGTAATACACAGTAGTCCCTCCTCACATTTATTTGCTTAATCATTTACTTATATCAGTGTGAACTCATAGATATTTATTTTATTCTCTGGATTAGAATCAAAATTCTGTTGTTATTTATTTTGTTGCTCAAATTGTTCCAGCTTCAGCCACTGGGAGCACTTTTCAACACGTCATTGTCTTTTTCTTTTCTTTCTTTTTTTAAAAGCAATTCCTTACTTTCTGACTTTATGAGATGCTTCAGGCTCATCTTGTATTTTCCCTGCTTTAGTCCTGAAATCACTTACCTCTCCAAGGAACCCAGGTCCAACTTATTGGAGAATAGTATTTAGAAACCAGCATCTGGGTGCTAGGTATATTCATTGCTACCGAGGAGTTACTGCTTTTAGGCCTTTCAGGAGTCAGAGTTAGGAAATGTATACTGATATGGTTAGGCTTTGTGTCCCCACCCATACCTCATCTTGAATTATAATTCCCATAATCCCCACATGTTGAGGGAGAGACCTGGTGGGAGGTGACTGGATCATGGGGCAGTGTCCCCATGCATTTCTTATAATAGTGAGTGAGTTCTAATGAGATCTGATGGTTTTATAAGTGTCTGACAGTTCCTCCCTTACACACTTGCCCTCTTGCCTGCTGCCATGTAAGACATTCCCTTCTGCCATGATTGTAAGTTTCCTGAGGCCTCCCAAGCCATGTTGAAGTGTGAGTCAATTAAACCTCTTTCCTTTATAAATTACCCAGTCTTGGGCAGTTCTTTATAATAGTGTGAAAACGGACGAATTACATATACCAACTCACATACATACATCTATATTTATTTGTGTTTACTTTCTGTATACGCTTAAAATTTTAATTCATGCTGATACCTTCAACTCCAGTTTTGCACCACAGGGATTATTCTAGCATTTCCCCTTTGCTTATTTGTAATTTCTTTCTCCCACAGTGAGAAACCTGACTCTCATTCTCTACACTATATTTATGTATTTATTATACATATATAGTAGTTTCCAAATTGCTAATCCATACTCCTGTGAGAAACAAATTTACCAAATAGAATACAGTGTTTGTGTACAGTTATTTTTATCTTTATTCTCACATTATCCAGCCAGAATGCTTTTTTCCAAAGTTAGTTGTCAGGTCTTTTCTTCTGTATATCCCCATCAGTCTACTGTGCCATTTCATTTGTACCACAGTTAGATTCATTTTGTCACAGTTCACATTCCATCTTGGGTTTCCCTGATATCCTGGTTATTTGCATTTAATTTGTATACAGTAAAATTCATTCTGTGTTGTAGTTTTGTGGATTTTGAAAAATGCATAGAGTCACATATCTACCAACAGCAGTTCTGTGACCACCCCCGCACCCCCAATTTTTTTGTGCTGCCACTTTGTAGTCAGCCTCTCTTCCAAGCCCCAAATCCTGGCAACCCCTAATGTGTGTTCTATCCCTTTAATTATTAGCCTTTTCCAGAGTATCATATACATGGAATCATATAATATGTAGCCTCTTAGGTCTGGCTTCTTTCATTTAGCAAAATACATTTTAAGTTTCATCCATTTGTTGCATAAATCCTTAGTTTATACCTTTTTGTTGCTGAGTAGTATTCTATTATATGTACACGATTTGCTTATTCATTTATCTGTTGTGGGACATCTGGGTTGTTTGCAGTTTCAGTCAATCATGAATAAAGCTACTACATTTACATAAAGGGGGTGTGTGTGTGTGTGTGTGTGTGTCTCTGTGTGTAAGTTTTCATTTCACTTGAGTGAATACCTAGGAGCAGGATTATGGGCCTTATCTTAAGTGTATAGTTAACTTTATAAGAAACTGTTAAGCTATTTCTAAGTGAATGTACAATTTTGCATTCCTGCCACCAATATATAAGAATTTTTGCTGTTCTGCATCCTTGTCAGCACTTGATATTGTGCAGTATATTTTTGCCTTTTATCTGTTCTAATGTATGTGTAGTGGCATCTTGTGTTTTTCTAATGACTCATAATGTTGAGCACCTTTTTATAGGTCATCCTTATATGTTTGTGAAAAGGTAGCTGGTCTCTTTTATTTCTCTGTATTTTCTTCTTTTATGATCAGCCAAGTAGATAGTCTTTCCAATATCTTTTTGACCAAATTAGCTGTTATTATCTCTGACTATTTAGCTATGCTTTATAATAAAATACACATTTTCATATATGAGTTTTGGTTATCTGTACCTATTCCAAGGGAATGTATGTATAGTTTTATATAGGTGAGTATTTGAATGATAATTTTATTGTTGTCTAAAGCTAGATTGCATCGTAGGAATCTATCCAAAGATTACATCTGTGACTGAAAAAACATGTAAAACAAGACGAAGTGTAATAAATACTGCTAGTGCTGAAGATTGGCATTGGAATGACAAATGTTACTTTAGAAAAATAAATTTTAGAGTCTTTGGTGAGATCTTTTCACCTTTGAGTATCAAATGGACAAAGAAACCTGATACTGTCTTGGGATATCTGTCAATATGGACAAACTTTGGTATGTTCTTACAACTAATCAGTTAATATTAGGTGAAAGAGATTAGAAATGAATGTTTTTAAACTTGGGCTACTTTATATAAACATTTAAACTAGCAACTTAAAATACTTAGGACTTATATTTAGTTTCTGTCAGAATGGAATGAAGACATAGCAAGTTTCAGTGGTAGTTTTCTACCCTATTTAAGCCTGATACTTACTATTTCTTTTTGTAAAGACCTATGTTTAACCCATTAGAATATGTGTGGGGATGCCATGTTATTTAATTAGGCCTTTCTATTTGTTTGCTGTATAACAAATAGAAAGTTATACAGCAAACTGTATAACTGCTGTATAGTTCTTGCCCTTTTAAGAACTTTACTATATTACACAAATTAATATGCTTAGATTTGGAAAATACTGTATGCCTAGATTTGGAAAATAATATATGCCTTAAAGGATAGCATTCCTGTCACATTATGTGAGTAATTATGATTGATTCTGTTGATAATTCTAATTAGCTAAGTGAGTTCCCTATTTCAGTAGGAGATTGTTTCCTATTTCAGTAGGAGAAAGCCAAACGAAACAATGTTTTATTTACATATTCAGATTCTGAAAATAACTTTAGTATTAGAAGTCATTACATATGGGAAGATGACTTTTTCTGCTTTAGAATAAGCGTACCTCTTTAAATGTCCTATTTAATAGTGTGATCACATGACTGATATTTCTAATGGCTAAACCCAGTGTTGTTATTATGATGATGATGACAGTCTTTGATTTAAACCAAAGCCATTATAGAAAGGTCTGCCCTTTCCAATATAAAACTTATAAAACATATATATATAAATTACATTGGATGTAACTTGTGTATATATAACTTACATTAATGACTGCTGTAGTCATTGTATATATCTTACATTGTTGTCCCTTCTCAGGCCATATTTGTAAATGAGATGTATTTTTTGTTTGTTTTTTATTGATCCTTATTCCTAGAAATATAAATGAGATGTAAATAAGACCAACTGTTTTCCAAGACTTGTAAAAGTAGAAAAATTACTATATATACATATATTATAAATATATATTTTATTTCCTTTTTCCCTTCTCCTGAAAAGCAGGAAAAAAAAAAAAGAAGAAAGAATGTGGGTTTTTATTTGTTCTGTAAGGCCTTGATAGCAGCCTACTTCCTTGTTTATAGGAGACTAGGAACTTTGTGACTTCAATTGAGTATACTTTAGAACCTGAAACATAATAAAGTGGCACCTGCTAGCAGTTTTGCATGTATGACAGTTGACATTATTAATTTCACTTTCATTGTTGAAATCAGCACTTCTGAAATTGGGGTATTGAAGAAGGATGGAATTTAACTTCTTTTGAACAGCTGTTCTTTGGTTGACTCTGACTCAGACACTTTGTTTCTTTATTATTTTATTTAATTCTTAAATTTAATCCTCACAATTTAGTCTTCACAATTAGCCTACAAAGGAGGCGTGATTACACACATTTTACAAACAAAATGTATTCAAAGGAACACAGCAGGCCAGGCGCGGTGGCTCATGCCTGTAATCCCAGCACTTTGGGAGGCCGAGGTGGGCAGATCACAAGGTCAGGAGTTCGAGACCAACCTGACCAACATGGTGAAACCCTGTCTCTACTAAAAATACAGAAATTAGCCGGGCGTGGTGGTGCGCACCTGTAATCGCAGCTACTTGGGAGGCCAAGGCAGGAGAATCAATTGAACTCAGGAGGCGGAGGTTGCAGTGAGCTGATTGTGCCATTGCACTCCATCCTGGGTGACAGAGCGAGACTGTCTCAAAAAAAAAAAAAAAAAAAGGGAAATTCACACTTTTATCAACTATACTATATTGCTTCTTCTAAGACTAGAAAAATAGGCCAGGCACAGTGGCTCATTCCTGTAATCCCAGCATTTTGGGAAGCTAAGGCCGGTGGATTCCTTGAGCTCAGGAGTTCAAGACCAGCCTGGGCAACATGGTGAAACCCCATCTCTGCCAAAAAAATACAAAAAAATTGGCTGGGTGTAGTGGTGCATGCCTATAGTCTCAGCTACTTGGGAGGCTGAGGCTGGAGGATCGCTTGAGCCTGGGAGGCAGAGGTTTCAGGGAGCCAAGATCAAGCCACTGCACTTCAACTTGGCTGCTGGAGTGAGACCCAGTCTTAAAAAAGAAAACAAACAGAAAAAGAAAAGTGATGAGAAGTGTTAGAAAATCTCTCTAAACTTAAGCCTGTGGGAGGGAAACTAATAATTAGACAAGACTGAAATTTCAACCTTATGTTTAATTAATAATTAGACAAGACTGAAATTTCAACCTCACGGGGCTTCACTTTTGGAAAACCTGTTTTATGTGTGTTATACAAGAGAACTGTCAGTATAATACCTATTAATGCTAATCATATGGCTAAATATCCATTTGATATCTTGGAAAAGATTATCTAATAACATTACTGATAATTGTTTTCTTAGAAACAAATTATCTGTGAATCAGAAATAATGCACATATCTGCATTGCTGTTAGCAGTAAAAATACTCATCTCAAAAATTTAACACTGCAAATGTAACTTTCTGATAGTCCAATTAAACTCTTAAAATGATACTTAGTATAATATTTGTAAAACAAACTCATATAGCTGCAAATAATACTTTTAAACTGTTTTGTCAATAAACTCATTTTATTGTAGATCAGTAAATTCTATTTCCATAGTGATTAAACCGTCTTTATCTTAATGGTATTGATAGTAATATAGTAATGTTATACTGTAAACATTAATAACTTCATGTAGAATTGTCAGTTGTAAGGGTTTTTCTTAATATTTTTGTTATATTAGCAGTCTTATTGTATACTTAATATAAATTTATCTATAGTCCAGTCATTATTTAGTATTTATTTCCAGCATATTAATATTCCCAAATCAATAAAATATATAACATGTTTCAAGGATAATGAAATTGTATAGACAGTTGTTTCAGTATATATAAGCAGTCAAACTGTAGATTTTCTGTTGAAAAAGTGATAAATGTTAGTTGACATTTGGTAAGGAAAAAGTCCAATAATTTAATATTTTTTTTAATAACATCCTAGGGTAAAGTATGTTGTAATACTAAGTAGTATATATAAAAGTAGTATCTGAGTCTGTGTATTTATTTCAGTGTTATAAGTAGAACAACAAAGTTAGAAAGCTGCAATGGAAAGCAAAGCCTTTGTAAGTAATCACAAGACTTGGGTCTAGTGTTGGTGCAGCCAGAACTAGTTGTGTGACTTTGGACAAGTCATTAAACTCTAGATCTTATTTTTTTGTTGTTGTTCTTTACAAATAAGCTGGTTGGATTACGGTTTTTAAGATTATTGCCAGTTCTGTGATTCTTTTTTGTTTTCACTTGTTTAAATTGTGTTAAAATACACGTAATATAAAATTTACCATCTGAACTATTTTTAAGTATATAGTTCAGTGGTATTAAATACATTCATAATGTTGTGCATCCATTTCCATTACTCTTTCAATCTTGTAAACCTGAAACTCTGTACTGATTAATCAGTAACTCCCCAGTTTTCCCTTCCCCCACTCCCTGGCAACCACCAATCTACTGTGTGTCTTTATGATTTTGAATAAGTACCTCATACAAATGGAATTATAGTATTAGTGTTTTTGGTGACCAGTTTATTTCACTTAGTATAATGTCCTCAAGGTTCATCTATGTTGTAACATATATCATAATTTCCTTTCTTTTTAAGGCTGAAAAATATTTTGTTATATGTATATACCACATTTTACGTATTCATTCCATTGATACACTCTTGGGTTGCTTGCACATTTTGGCTATTGTTAATAATGCTGCTGTGAACACAGGTGTACCAATATTTCTTTGAGAGCCTGTTTTAAGTTCTTTAGGGATATACTGAGAAGTGGAATTGTTGGATCGTATGGTAAACTCTATTTTTAATTTTTTGAGAAACCGTCATACTGTTTTTCCAGAGTGGCTGTACCATTTTGTTTTTCTTATTTTTTAAATTTATTTTTCTTTCTTTTATACAAACCTGCACATGTAAGTGGCTGTACAATTTTACATTCTCATCAACACTGCACAAGAGTTCCATTTTCTTTACATCCTTGTCAGCACTTGTTATTTTCTGTTTTTTGATAGTGGGTATGAGGCAGTATCTCATTGTAGTTTTGATTTGTGTTCGTTAATGATTTATGATGTTGAGCATCTTTTCATGTGTTTCTTGGCCAATTATGTGTATATTCTTTGGTGAAATGTCTATTCAAGTTCTTTGCCCAGTTTTGAATTCGGTCGTTTGCTTTTTGTTGTTGAGTTTTAAAAGTTATCTATATATTCTGGATATTAATCCCTTATCAGATACATAATTTGCAAATATTAGCTCCTATTCTGTGAGTTGCCTTTTTACTCTGCTGATATTGTCTTTTGATGCACAACATTTTAAGTTTTTCATGAAGTCTAAATTGTCTATTTTCTCTTGTTGCTTGTGTCTTTGAGTAATATCCAGGAAATCATTACTAAATCCAATATTGTGAAGCTTTTGCCCTGTTTTCTTCTAAGAATTTTATAGTTTTAGAATTTATGTTTAAGTCTTTCATCTATTTTTGCATATGGTAAGGATCCAACTTCACTCTTTTGCATATGGAGATCCAGTTTTCCCAACACCATTTGTTGAAAAGACTGTGCTTTTATTCCCCTTTGGGTGGTCTTGCCACCCTTGTCAAAAATTATTTGATTATATATTTGAGAGTTCATTTCTAGGCCCTCTAGTGTATTCCATTGATCTATATGTCTATGCCAGTACCATACTGTTTTGATCATTCTAACTTTTGAAATCAGAAAGTGTGAGTCTTCCAACTTGGTTCTTTTTTAAGATTGTTTTGGCTATTTGAGGTCCTTTGAGATTCCATGTGGATTTTTGGTTAGGTTTTTCTATTTCCATGAAAAACATGTCATCAGGATTTTGATAGTGATTGCATTGAATCTGTAGATTGCTTTGTGTAGTGTTGACATTTTAACAATGTTATGTCTTCCAATCCATGAACATGGGATATGTTTCTATTTATGTCTTCTTTAATTTTGTTCAGCAGTGTTTTGTAATTTTCATTTTACATGTCTTTCACCTCCTTGGTTAATTTCTAAGTATATTATTCTTTTTGATGCTATAATAAATGGAATTACTTTTGTCATTTTCTTTTCAGATTGTTCATTGTTAGTATATAGAAATTAACTAATTAAAAAAAAATTAGGCTGGGCACGGTGGCTCATGCCTATAATCCCAGCACTTTGGGAGGCTGAGGTGGGTGGATCACCTGAGGTCAGGAGTTCAAGACCAGCCTGGCCATCATGGCAAAACCCCATCTCTACTAAAAATACAAACATTAGCTGGACGTGGTGGTGGGCACCCATAATCCCAGCTACTTGGGAGGCTGAGGCAGGAGAATCACTTGAACCTGGGAGGTGGATGTTGCAGTGAGCCGAGATCACGCCACTGTACTCTAGCCAGGGCAACAGAGTGAGATGCTGTCTCAAAAAAAAAAAAGAATATGCCCTGGCTTTTAGAATTGCCAGAGTTCTTGTGCTGGTTCTTTCTCATTGATGAGGGCTGATGTTCTTTTTTCCTTTGAAGTTGCTGTCCTTCAAATGGGACTTTTTGTTTTTATGATCTTTATTGCCTCAAGAGTTTGCCTGTGGCACAAGTTGCATGTGGTTGAATGCCTTTGTTTCTGAATGCTTTCAAAGGGCCAAGGTTCAGCTTTACACTCATGGGCTGCATGCTCTAACTCTGGGTGGCCTGGACTGAATCCACAGCTTTGTCCACTGATTCCTCGAAGCTGAGCCCAGGCTGGGCTAGAGGGGCTGAGGTACTCCCAGACTGCTGACAACAGCATTCCATGAGGTATGGCAGCACGGGTCCATGGGCTTAAGTGCTCCTGTGGGAGCATTGCAGGTGGGAGGCATTCTGGCAGGGGCACCATGGGTGGGAGGCAGGGGTGGTGGAGGCACCACGGGCAGGAAGTGCTCCAGCAGGGTAGTTGAGGCTTTGCTGTGTGTAGGCACGACCAGACAGGGACTATGCGAGGGGCTGGTGGACAGCAGGGTGCACAGATCAGGCTCACCCTGGTCCCACAGGAAAGAAAGCCCTGTTCTCTCCAGGTCTGGCAGCTTATACAGGTCAGAGCCACCCCTTCCTAAGGAGCTGTTTAGGGCCTTGAACATATCCTGGCACTTGGCAACCCTGTGTGGGGTTCCCAGTTTCCTCCCCCTTCAGTCCTGGCATCTAGGTCATCTCTCTAACCTCTTTCAGTGTGATTTTCTCAGATTGTCTGTCTGGATTATGCCAGTTTAGTTGATACTCTGGTCTATCTCAATGGGAGAAGTTATTTCTGGCTATGACTAGTCAGCCATCTTGTTTGGTTCCTCTGCAACTGATTTCTGTTCATATCCTGCTCCTTTGCTGAATCCATAGTTGATTTTTTTTATAGTGAAAGGTTTAAAATAATTTCACATTCCTGTTTGTGTATTTTCTATAGCTACTTTCTTTGTGGTTACCATGGGATTACAATTAACATCCTAGGTTATAACACTCTAATTTGAGCTTATAAAAGTTTAACTTCAATAATATCCAAAAATCCTGCTCATCTACAGCTTTATTCCCACACCTGTCAGTTGTTGGTGTCACAAATTACATCCTTATACATTATGTACCCACAAACAAACTCTTAAATGCGGTAGTCTCTTAGGTTGTATAGAAAACAAAAAGTGAAGTTACAGACCATTATTACAACAATAGTAGGTTTTATGATTGCCCATGTAGTTACCTTTATTGAGATATTTATTTCTGGTGTTCTTTCATTTTACCTTATAGGTTTCCATTGATCATTTCTTGCAGGGCAGGTCTAGTGGTAATGAATTCCTTCAGCTTTTATTTATCTAGGAATATCTTAATGTCTCTTTCACCTTTGAAGGACACTTTTGCCGGATATAGGATTCTTGTTTGACAGATTTTTTTGTTTGTTTGTTTGTTTGTTTTCCTTCTAGCACATTGAATATGTCAACCCACTGCCTCTGGCCTCCAAAGTTTCTGATGCGAAACATGATGATAACCTTCTTGAGAGTCCCTTGTATATGATAAGTCTCTTTCTTACTGATTTTAAGATCCTCACTTTGTCTTTGGCTTTCGATAGTTTCATTATACTATATCCCAATATGGGTCTCTGAGTTCATGCTACTTGGAGTTTGTTGAGCTCCTGGGATGTTTATACTCATGTCTTTCATCAAACTTTGGAAGTTTTTCATCATTATTCATGTGATCTCTTTGCCTCTTTCTCTTTTCTCCTCCTTTCAAAACTCCCACAATGTATATACTCATCCAATTGATGGTGTCCCACAGATCTCTTAGATTCTCTTCATTTTTCTTCAGTCTTTTTTTTTTTCTGTTCCTCAGAGTCATAGTTGCAATTGTCCTATCTTAAAGTTAGCTGATTCTTCAGCCTGCTCAGATATGCCTTTGAATCTATATAGTGAATTTTTCATTTTGTACTTCTCAGCTCCAGAATTTCTCTTTGGTTCTTTTTTAGGTTCTGTAGCTCTACTGATACTTACACGTTTTTCATACATCATTTTCTTGATTCTGTCTGCACCTTCCTTTAGTTCTTTGCACATCTTTAAGACAGCATTTTAAGAGCTATGGTAGATTTGCCATCAGGTCTTTTTCAAGGACAATTTCTATGATTTATTTTTTGCCTTTGAATGTGCCATACTTTCCTGTTTCTTTGTATGCCTTGTGATTTTTTGTTGTTGTTGAAAACTAGACATTTACATCTATTAATGTGCTAAGTCTGGAAATCAGATTTTCTCCTTTCACTAGGGCTGGTTGTTTTAGTATTATTTTTATTTATTGTTTTTGGTTTTTGTAGACTGGGTAAGGAAACAGGGATCAGCCTATGTCAGAGATAGAAATATAAACTTAAGGTCTTCCCAGGTATTTTCTTTGCATCTTTTCCTGGACATGCATGATCATTTTCCAATTTTGTCCATATTTACAGTTGTTTTTGAATGTCCCAGTCTTTAATGTCTGGCTCCCAAAAGGAGAAAAAGAGAAAAATAAATACAGGAAGAAAAATTGGCTCTGGCCCTTTAAGTTCCCTGGAAGTCATTTCAGGGGAGCAGGGGGGCTCTTGCAACACCGGGAGGAGGTGCAACAACAATGGCTGGCAGCCTCTTTGACTACACCCATGTGATCTTTGGCAACAATCAGTGATCAGAGTACAGATCTCCATACCTGGAGGACAAGGTCCTTTTTGCCTACGTGGGCTCCTGCAAGCTGAGTACAAACTGCTCCAGGAGCACATGCACAGCTGCCTGCCAGGGAGCTAGGAGTGGAGGATGGCTTGCTGCAACAGTGTTAAGAGCTGAAAATGACCCAAATTAATGCACTTTATCATTTAGTCCTTCTCTTGGAAGTTGCAAGCCTTCAGTGGACTACAGAGTTCCAAGATAATTACTTTAGACAGATTCTGCCAGTGCAGTTGTTGTCTAAGTTGGGAGACAGATTCCTGGTGGTTCCTACTTTGTCATCTTTCTTGAATCCCTCTGTGATTTCTTATGGCAGAAATTATGTTAATAGTAAACTCAACATAAGTGATATAGTTTTTTGGTTCCTAATAAATCAGATTTTTGTTTTTTGTGTTTAGAATGGCAGCCCAAGATAACTATGCTGGTGGTTTTATGGCTTATGGTGCTACATATACCCATAGTGATATAATATGTCTAAAAAGGTATGATTATTGGTATTAGGAATAAAAGCTTCATTAGCCAAATATTTTAAAGCTTTTTTTTTTTCTTTTTTGCAGGGCAGAGGTGGAGAGGGGTTAGATTATTTCATCTGCCCTACAGTTGGCATAATAAAGAGTAAGCCCTTAGTTTTGGGAATGTATGCAGTAAGCTAGGCATCCTTGCGTCGGCTGTCATAGAAGTCCCTGTCCTCTTAGTCTTCAGTAAACATTAGGATATACCAGGACTTATATTCTGTACCACAGAGTTCAGCATTCAATTAAATATGGTCTTATATCATAGTCTAAATAATTTGTTAATAATTATAAGGTTTTGAGGGGCAGTTGTTATGCCTCTTGTTTGTACACACAGTGCCTAGTAGGTATTCAGTAAACACTTGTTGATTAGGTTATCATGTATAAGCAATAATTTTTTTGTGGAATAATGAAGGTCTTGAAACTTGAGTAGACATTAGACTGAAAGTATGCACAACTTCCTGTGAATTATGTGTAAATTTGTAGATTTGAACTTTGACTTGCATACTAAGGATTCTTTTACTGATTTCAGAGTGGTAGTGCTGATATTTCCTAACATTTACTGAGTACTCTCTCTGTGCCTGGCATCGATCTAAACAATTTACGTACATTAACTCATTTAATACTACCTTATGAAGTATTCTTTAAATCCATATGGTGTATGAGGAAACTAAGATATAAACAAGTTAAACTTTTTCTTAAATACACAGAGTTAATAAGTGATAGAGCCAGGATTCAAACCCAGAAAAAAACAGCTAAAAGCCTACATCCTTAACTTCTATGTTATACTGCCTCCCAGTGTTACATATATGACGTTTCCAATTTTTATTGGACTTAAGGGCCTAAATTCATCAAACCTCCCTCCTCTAAACACATACACGTGTGCGT
This sequence comes from Pan troglodytes, assembly GCF_028858775.2. Classification (NCBI taxonomy): domain Eukaryota; kingdom Metazoa; phylum Chordata; class Mammalia; order Primates; family Hominidae; genus Pan; species Pan troglodytes. The sequence continues at coordinate 61,229,815 of NC_072414.2, forward strand.
GCGTGCACAGACACACACACACACACAGACACACACACACCTATTTTAATCTTTTGTTATTAGATACAGTTATTAGACCATCTTGGGATCATGGCGTTTTCTGTAACTTAAACTACCTACCTTTAGGTGAATTGAGTTAGAATTGAGTATTTGACACAAATATTACTTCTATTCCAGATTATGAACATTTCAAAACTCTATTTCATAAGTAATAAACATGATTTTGGCAATATTCCAAACACTGCTGTTGTTGGAAGTGTTAGGTTAGATAGAATTCTGAGTACTTTATTAAGTTAAATAGACACTGACAAAGGAATATTTTTATAAAGATCTGATAAGCCTTCTGGTCTGTATAAACCCTGTCTGTCCTACAAGTGTACAAATGTAGAAGATAGCAAAATCTGAGAAATATTATAGTCAATTAGTCACTCCTAAAATGTAGCGTTTTTACTTTGTCCATAGTGTTTATTGCAAAACAGCATAGGAATAATGGAGTCTTAAGAGTAAAGCTCAGTTGCCAAATAGGAAAGCTTATACTAAAATGGATTCCAATTTCTTAGTGAAAATCAAAACTTGATTGCATAGAAAGTATAAGAACTTCATGTTCATGCACATCCCTGATCCATAAATCAGGACTTTTAATATAGATTTCATATCTTCAGCCAGAGTGAGCTTGCTTGCTTGCTTTTTTTTTTTTTTTTTTTTTTTTTGAGACCTAATCTTGCTCTTGTCACCCAGGCTGGAGTGCAGTGGCGTGATCTCGGCTCACTGCAACCTCCGCCTCCCAGGTTCAAGCGATTTTCCTGCCTCAGCCTCCTGAGTAGCTGGGATTACAGGCGCCCACCACCACACTCAGCTAATTTTTGTACTTTTAGTAGAGATAGGGTTTCGCCATGTTGGCCAGGCTGGTCTCGACCTCCTGACCTCAGATGATCCACCTGCCTCGGCCTCCCAAAGTGCTGGAATTACAGGCGTGAGCCACCGTGCCCAGCCAAGAGTGAGCTTTCTAATTAGTGTATTCTTGAGTCGGATGTTAGTAGGGAAAAATGTGTATGTGTATAAAATATATATAATTATTGCCTAACTAAATCAAGGATGATTTATTGTTTAAATGTAATTTGAGTCAGTAGACCATGTGTAAGAGAGACATTTTTGCTAAGTCTCTAAGATTATGGGGAATATTTGTTACAGCCCCAGGCCTAGATTATCCTGACTAATTAATACCCTATAGAAAGGGTATCCAGATAATTATTAGAGACCCCTATTTGTATTGGAGAAAGAACATCAGTATTAGTGAAGCCCTATGATAACTCAAGTCACTAGTCTTAAATATGATTTGTTCAATGTAGAGCTGATACTAGAGTAGGTGTGTCAGAGAAAGCTTGCTAAGTATGCACAAAAACACAGGATTTGTTAGAATGAACTGTTAGATAACTAAATCAGGAGAGTCATGAACTTTCTTTTTTCATATGACAGAAAAAAAATTAGATAATCTTTTTTGAGTGAACGCTGTGAGCCGAACATAAACCTTGCAAGAAGCAGCAAGATCTGCAAGTATAGCTAAACCATCATTTAAAAAACAGTCTTTGTGTACAGCAAACTTGGGCATATATGCTGACCTTATACTGATAATTTCAATTTTGTTCTCACCCTTTGTTGGTTGTCCATGATAGAGTTAAATATGACTGACTAATCTGTATGGTTATAAAAGCACATTAAGGAATATAGGTTTAGTATGGTAGCATCAATCCCTTTTGTATTTTTATACATGAGAAAATTCCGCTTTTATTTTTATGAGCTTATGTGGAAACTGGGTAAGGTAAACAATGATACGTAAGAATATGACTGCTAGTAGAAGTAAATATAGGTAAGTTGCATGTTATCTAGGAAGAGTTATTAGAGTACTGAAAATTGTCACATAAAGTATTTTCAGTTGATCTGCTAATAGATGCATTGAAAGCTAGCATTTGACATTTAAGCCTACTCTTAAAATAGTAGAGAAAGCTAGGAGGAAAGTTTTTCTTCCCCAAGGCATTATGTTCTTTCTCTACTGAAGTATTATGCTTTTCCTTCCTATAATCTGTCTGATAACATTTTTATTTTCTATGTATCTTCTTTGTATTTTATAGCACTGTGAGGAACTATAAGTTGTCAAAACCAGTATGTATGGATTGAAGAGTGACAGAAAGGGTAAATATATAGATGAACTATATTAATTGTATCAGACAATTTTTATGAGCTCTAAAATGTATGTGGAATTAAAACTCATGATATCAGCAACTCAAAAAGTGGGAAGGGTATACATAAAGTGTTTTAAGGTCTTAGAGTTAGCTATAAAGTGATAGAAGTACTGATTTGTATTAGACTGTAATTAGCAAGGATGGTTTTGAACAGTAAAAGAATTATTAGCTAACAAAAGAAATTGAATAATGAAAACTACTTGATAAAATCAAAAGAAGGCAAGAGAGAAGAGAAAGAATATAAAACAGGTTAATTGGAAGAAACAAACAATAGGCTAATGGATAAAATTTTAAATATATTAATGACATCAAATGTAAATGGTTTAAATATTCTAGTAAAAGACAAATTTGTTTGAAAAATTTGGAAGACTAAATTTCTTTCTTTTTCTTTTGAGTCAGAGTCTTGCTGTGTTACCCTGGCTGGAGTGGCACGATCTCGGCTCCCTGCAACCTCTGCCTCCTTGGCTCAAGCAATCCTCCCACCTCAGCCTCCTAAGTAGCTGGGACTACAGATGCATGCCACCACACCTAGCTAATTTTCTTTATTTTTTGTAGAGACAGAGTTTTGCCATGTTGCCCAGGCTGGTCTCAAACTCCTGAGCTCAAGCGATTTGCCCACCTTGGCTTCCCAAAGTGCTGGGATTATAAATTTCTTTAAAACCAAAATATATTTCATTTTCAAGGGATACATGTTACATATAAGAACACAAAAAGGTTGAAACTAAAAGGATTAAAATATACCATGCAAATGCTAATCAAAGGAAAGCTGATGAAGCTATGCTAATATCAGGCAAAGTAGACATTAAGGCAAAAAGCAATACTAGACGTAAAGAAGGTCATTTCATAATAATGTAAAAGGTCCATACACTGGAAAGACATAATAATTCTAAATTCATGTGAACTTAATAATTTGGCTTTAAAGATATAAAGCAAAATATGACAGAGCTAAAATGAGTATGGCCACAAATTTCATTTCTCTAGAAGCTAAACCAGAGAGTCTAGCTGTGTGATTTAGAACAAATGAAGTGAGCCCACAATGTTTCCAGGCCATAGCACAGGAAGAGGGAACCCAAACAGCTCAGGAATTACACAGGTTTGAGTTTGGGTTCAGAGATGACAAGGAATGAAAATTATATCAGATGGAAATTTGCATCTACAAAAATAAATGAAGAGCCCTGGAAATGGTGAGTGTATATGAATAGATATAAAAGTCTTTTTTCTCTCATTTAAGAAACTTTTTTCTTAAAGATAATTGCTTAAAACAAGAATAATAATATGTTATGGAATTTTTCACATAAGTAGAGGTTTTTTTGTTTTTTTAAAGCGGTATAGTTAATATACCAGTAGTGGAGATAAAATGGAATTATGAAAATTACTTACCCAACAATGACAAAAAGAAAAAAAAATGACAAAGATGAGACATAGTAAACCAATAGCTAGATAGCAGATATATACCCAATCATAGCAATAATCACATTAAATGTAAATGGTCTAAATACCATTAAAAAATGGAGATTATCTAATTTGATTTAAAAAAAATTTCATTTACATATTGTCTACAAAAACTCACATTGAATATAAAAACACAGGTTAATAGTAAACAGCTGAGGCTGGGTGCGGTGGCTCATGTATGTAATTCCAGCACTTTGGGAGGCAGAAGAGGGTGGATCACTTGAGGTCAGGAGGTTGAGACTAGCCTGGCCAACATGGTGAAACCCCATCTTTACGAAAAATTAAAATTAGCTGGGCGTGGTGGTGGGCACCTGTAATCCCAGCTACTCAGGAGGTTGAGGCAGGAGAATCGCTTGAACCCAGAAGGCAGAGGTTACAGTGAGCCAAGATCGCGCCATTGTACTCCAGCCTGGGTGACAGAGAGAGACTCCATCTCGATTAAAAAAAAAAAAAAAACGAAAAGTAAACAGATGAAAAAAGATATACCGTGTAGACACTAATAAAAAGAAAACAGGAGTTCCACAATTAGTATCAGATAAAGTAGATTTTAGAGCAAGAAGTATGAAGGACATTTGATAATATAAAAGGGGTCAGTTTACCAAGAGTATATAGTGGCCTTAAACATGTAGGCCCCTAATAATGGAGCATTAAAATAGATGAAGGAAAATTAATAGAATTCAAAGGAGAAATAGAAAAATATACAATTATAGTTGGGGTCTGCAACATTATTTCTCAATAATTGATTCAGTTGAACTGTAGTCTACCACAAGAGGCATGATTTATCCTTGTTACATTAGTTTTAATGTTTCCATTCTAATTGGGAGTTGCTCTCTCATTAGCCAAAAGATTATTCCTGCTAACCCTGATTATCAAAGTAGTGTTAAAGTGCACATTCTATTCTAAGTGTCAACAACCAGAGATCAGTAAAAATAGCAAATACTTATTGGGGCTTACTAATTTCTAGATGTATTTGTGTCCTGTTGTTATTATAGCAAATTACCACAACCTTAGTTGCTTGTAACAACACAGATTTATTTTACAGTTCTGGAGATCAGAAGTTCAAAATGCATATCACTGGGCTAAAATCAAGGGGCCAGTAGGATTATGTTCCTTCTGGAAGCTGTAGTGGGGATCTTTTCCTTGCATTTTCTAGCTCCTAGAGGCTGTCTGTATTCCTTGGCTCATGGCTCCCTTCTAAAGAAGTAAAAAGGCCTGTATTTCAGATGGAATACTTGATCTGTGTAATCCATCAAGTAGATAAAACCACTTTTTTGGTTTATTGAAACAAGACCATGAAAGTAAAGTTTTGAAAAAGAAAACAAATTTTCAATTCGAATCCCCTTTGCAATTCTGATGACAGTTTTTCTCCTGGTGCTCTGCTTAGGTATGGGTAAGCAGGGGTGAGACAGATTTTATTATACTTTAGACTTTTGAAGACAAAATATCTAATTTTACCAAGTTTTTATGAGCAGCCAGAGATTTTGCCTTTGCTACCTAGTGTTTTTTGTCCAGTCATTTTTTTTTTTTTTTGAGATGGAGTCTCGCTCTGTCGCCCAGGCTGGAGTGCAGTGGCCTGATCTTGCCTCACTGTAAACTCCGCCTCCCGGGTTCACGCCATTCTCCTGCCTCAGCCTCCCAAGTTGCTGGGACTACAGGCGCCCGCCACCATGCCCGGCTAATTTTTTGTTGTTTTAGTAGAGATGGGGTTTCACCATGTTAGCCAGGATGGTCTCGATTTCCTGATCTCGTGATCCGCCCGCCTCGGCCTCCCAAAGTGCTGGGATTACAGGCGTGAGCCACCCAGCCTTGTCCAGTCATTCTTAAAAATCACATGTTAAGTGAGTTGATGGACTATTCGCTGAGCACTTGGCAACATCCTCAGCAAATGCCCTCATTTCATTTTGTTGTTGTTGTTTGTTCTCTAGATCTTAAAGGACTTTTTGATATTTTTATATATGCCTATGAGCTTTTCCCATTTAGGATATACATGTGATTCAGATATCTATCTATCTTTTTTGTTTTGTTTTGTTTTTTCTGAGACGGAGTATTTCCCTGTCACTACTCAGGCTGGAGTGCAATGGCACGATCTCTGCTCACTGCAGCCTTCGCCTCTTGGGTTCAAGCAATTCTCCTGCCTGAGCCTCCCAAGTAGCTGGGATTACAGGTGCACACCACCACGCCTGGCTAATTTTTATATTTTTAGTAGAGACAGGGTTTCACCATATTGGCCAGGCTGGTCTCGAACTCCTAACCTTGTGATCCATCTGCCTCGGCCTCCCAAAGTGCTGGGATTACAGGCCCAAGCCACCACCCCGGCCTCAGATTTTTATATATACGTTTGGATGGAGTAAAGTAGGCTATTGTCTGAGTAATTACCATTTCCTTTTATTTGCAAGAAAATAACAATTTTAATTATTTGAGAATGGACAACTTCCTGTGTCTGGTATGTTAACGAGTGAATCTATAGTGTCAGTCTGGTAGGAGAGTATGGTAGAATAGTCATTAATGCCTTTCTAACATCTAGTGCTGATCTAGGACTAATTTATGTTCTTAGTAATCAGTAATACTTTCAAGCAATGGCTCCTGAGATACATATTGTGTTATATTACGAAATGTCTTCCTAGGAACAAAAGTCTTGATTAGTCACTTGGTTTTATGGGATTGATATGACTACATGAATCGTGTGTGTGTGTGTATGTATGTATATCAGTATGTCCATATGTTCTTACTCCTGAGTTATTTGTCATGAAAATAGAAATCATTGAGTTATGCCTTTATTTTGCCAGTTGTCTAAAATATTTCAAGTACTTTTTAAAAAAATGATGCGTTGCTTTCTAGCTTTTATTGTTACAGAGCTTGGAACCATTATACTTCCTAAACTAGCTGCGGCTTCTTACAGGGAAAAAATAAGTGTTTAGAATAGCAGAGTAGAATTTGAGGGGGGAATTATATTCACATAATTTGTTTATATGTATACTAGAAACAATTAGACAATTAAATAGAAAACAAGGGGGAATAATCTATTCACACGTGGCTTCTTCTCTCAAGGAGTTTATTTTTTGACATAAATGGAACAGCAAGGACCTGTAAGACATTTATCCTTGAGAGTAAGCTTTTGATTAGTCCAATGTCATAGACTAAATGAGAGTATTTCTGTTTGGGTGGAGAATATGCTTTTTCGGGAGGAGCAGCAGACAGTAGGAAGGGAGCCAAGAATACACAATTGAGAAACAGTTTTCTAACAGTGTAAGATGACTTACTTAACATTGATTATTAAAGATTGTAGAATATTCATATTTGGGCATTTTAGGATAGTTTCTCATTTTCCCAGAAAGGCTGAAAGAGGGCATACTGGCTTAAAATTTCATAGTCATCTTAAGGGGTTCCTTTCAGAAAAGTATGTTCAAGCTGGACATATTTAACTTTTGGGTGCTCTATCACCTCTAAGGATTTAGGTGTAAAGTATGTGAAAAACATGTAAAAGATTCCATAAAGCCCCCAAAAGTCTTGAAGTTTGACCTCCTCAGTCACTTCTTGTGACTAACATGGAGAAAAGAGAAATCAAAATTTTATTGACTTTATGTTTGTTTTTAGTTTATAAATTCCCCGTGTTTTATCTCTACATTCAGGCTCTGTAAATTTATACCAAGAAACTGCTAGAAAAATTACATTTTAAGTCAAGAAGTAGACATCAATAACATACTTGAATGCTTTCTCCCTCCCAACCCCAGGCACTAGTAATGGGGGGAAACATTGATGTCATATGAGTCTTCAAATTCAGTATATGTTAAACTTCTGTTTAAAGTCACTTTGCTTCCTAGAGGTGGAGTTTCAGCACTAAGGAAAAAGAACAGTCTCTATCCTTATTACATATGTGCATTGTAGGGTATGATAAGAAGCTCAGTTTATAACCCAGGTACCCTATTAGACTGTTTAGGGACCATAGCTACTTTGTGGTTGGCTTAATAGAGAAGGAAAGATTTGTATAACATCTTAATTTCTTAATCAACATTTGCCACAATTTGAAACCTAGAGTTTATTATGATGTGTGAGTAATAATTTAAATTCTGTCTTAAGGAAGCAATTTTTAAAACATGAAGCAGTGTGTAGGCTACACGGTACAGCTTGTTGCAGGAAGAAAACTTATACATACGTACATATGAAATATATGTGATGCACATATACATACATATATGGAGAAGATTTTTTTGTTTTTTTTTTTTTGAGACAGAGTTTCGCTCTTGTTGCCCAGGCTGGAGTGCAATGGCGTGATCTCAGCTCACTGCAACCTCCGCCTCCTGGGTTCAAGCGATTCTCCTGCCTCAACCTCCCCAGTAGCTGGCAGTACAGGCACACGCCACTACACCCGGCTAATTTTTTTATTTTTAGTAGAGAGGAGGTTTCACCATGTTGGCCAGACTGGTCTCAAACTCCTGACCTCAGGTAATCCGCCCGCCTCAGCCTCCCAAAGTGCTGGGATTACAGGCATGAGCCATTGCTCCCGGCCAGAAGATTATTTTTTTTAAATTTTTTTGACCTTATTTTTTCTGGGGCCACCGTTCCCACAGCTGAGGTGGGGATGCCGCCCCATAGAAGATGATTTTGATTTGGGAACAAAGACAGAAAGTATAATTTTCTCCTTGCCAAATATTTGTAATTCAGGTTTTACCTTTGTAAATAATCCTAGTGCCAAGATTTTAGGTTATTTATATAAATGTCAGTGAAAACTTAGTTTCAACCCTTAGAAAATGTATTGATATATATATATATGGAATATATTTATATGCCTTAAGAAATAATCTTAGGTAAAATTTCATTTCTGCTTCACCACCTTATTTTTTTAGGTAAATGCTGTTTCTGTGCTGCAAGTTACATTCACCTCAAATTTAAAAACCAACAGAAAGTATCTACACCCTTTGATCAGCATGAAGTAAGGTCTTAAGCAGGAGGTTAATGAAAGTTCTTGCAGTGCTGAAGTTAATTCAATTTGGTAACCTTCTTATTTGCTTAGAAAATTGTGCAGCTGGGAAATCTTAGTTTAAATCTTATTTAATTCACATTTATTGCTGATAAAATTTATGTTGCCTACCAATATATCATTCTGTGGAAAGCCAGATTATATTTGTTTCTTGATTGCTATTCTTATCAACTTTTATGAGATAATAAAAATTACAGAAGCTTAGAGAAAGGTGATTTTTTTCAGGGGAATATGTACTCTGGTTTTACTGATTGTTTATTTGGGAAAATGCTAACATACCTTATAACAGATGTTTAACAAATATTTGTTGATTAAATGAACTGATACAGATAGATGAAGATTATTATTATTATTATTATTATTTTTTTGAGATAGAGTCTCGCTTTGTCACCCAGGCTGGAGTGCAGTGGCACGATCTCAGCTTACTGCAACCTCTGCCTCCTGGGTTCAAGCGATTCTCCTGCCTCAGCCTCACAAGTAGCTGGGATTACAGGCTTATGCCACCACACCCTCCTAATTTTTGTATTTTTAGTAGAGACGGGGTTTCGCCATGTTGGCCAGGCTAGTCTCAAACTCCTGACCTCATGTGATCTGTCCACCTCAGCCTCCCAAAGTGCTGGGATTACAGGTATGAGTCACTGTGCCCGGCCTGAAGATTATTATTTTTCTAATTGACTTAGATATCACTTCATCCATAAACATTTTCCTTTGTTTGCCTATTATGAGTGCCTACTGTGTGGTAGGCACTAAATTAAGTGTTCACTTAATCTTAAAACTACTTTATAAAGCAGAAAGTATGATATCAGCTTAACAGATGAGGAAACCGAAGTTTGGAAAGGTCAACTAACTTGTCCAAGATTGTCAAGCTTACCAGGATTCAAATTTAGGCCTATCAGACTAAAAAGCTCAGGTTGTCCCAAAAATATACCTTCTCACTTTGTTTATATGACCTATTTAATTAGTTTCTTCTATATTTTCATAGCATTTATTACTCAAAAACAAAACTATAGAAACCCATTATAGATTAATTTTACTAAGGTATAGTTTACATAAAACAAGATGTGCCCCTTTAAAATTTATAGTTGGATGAGTTTTGTCGGATGAATACAGTCATTTAACTACCAGCACAACAATCAAAATCTAGAACATTTCCATCGTCCTCAAAAGCCTCTCATCTATGTCCCATTATAAGTCACTCCCTTCCTGCCACTGCTGATTAACTTTTATCCCTATGATTTTCTTTTTCCAGAATGTCACATAAATGAAATTATATAGTAAGTACGCTTTTGTGTCTGACTTCTTTCACTTAGTGAAATGCTTTTGAGATTCATCTATGTTGTGGCAGGTTATCAGTATCAGTGCATTGCTGTGTTGTGTTCCATTGTATGGATGAACCACAGTTTATCCAGTCACCATTTGGTGGACATTTGGGTTGTTTCCAGCTTGGAATTATCATTAATAAACTGCTGTAACCATACATGTTCATAACCTGTTTAGTTTTAAAATTTCTGGATTATTATGGCATTCTCTGGAGTCATATGGCCTTCTAACGAGTTCATAGATTCCTTAGTTTTAGATATGAGATACATGATTGAAGGTTGTGAGCCCTTTGTTAGAAATTGGAGATGAATTTGTTGATTGCTTTCAAAATTTGGAGATGACATTTGAGACATGCCTTTTAAAAAAATTAGCATGTAGTAGTAGTAGTAGTAGGAAATAAATGACATAAAAAGTACAGGGAAATGTAGTATAATGGCAAACACTGGACTAAGATAAATTTGGGTTCTGAGCCTATAATCTGGTTTCATTTTCCAGCTGTATCTCTTAAGAGATTTTGGACAAGTTGAGACTTGAAAAAACTAGTAACCGCTCTAAAAGAAAAATGGAACTTACATTTCCACATTCTTGAGTATATACATGTATCTCATTTAGTTCTCAAGACACCTGTGAGGTACCTGTGAGCTAGATAGTACTAGTGCTAGTGTACTAATGAGAAAACCGTGATTCAGAGAAGTGAAATAACTGGCAGTGGAAGAAAAGCTAGTAAGTGATTGAGTCAACAGTTGACTCTATATCAGTTTCCTTATCTGAAAAACGAAGGTAATACCACTTTGTAGTTATGAGAATTAAGTGGGATTACATTAATAAGGACTCAAAACTGCTGCTAGTCTCTTCCTCTACCCCCCTTTTTATAAAGGTCCCCAATTCCCAGTCTCTTGACCTGCCATTCTGTTAACTATTAATTACTAAGAGAAATTTATAATATGGATATTACTCTTATGTATCTTTAAAATGGCAAAAGATTATGCAGTGTCTGAAGGCTGTATATTAAATGTTTCTTTTTATCATAAACATTAGAAAAAACATTACTTCAAATTGCAAGTAGAATTTGCAGTATTGTTTATTCTACCAGATTATCCTTACATGTTGCCATTAGCATATTCTCACAATCATTTTTTCTGATATCATGCTTTCTGCATTGCTTTGTGAAGTAGCTCAAAACTGCATTCTATATTAAAAAATTATCCTAATAATAACTCATTTAAAAACCAATTTGGGGCTGGGTGCGGTGGCTCATGTCTGTAATCCCAGCACTTTGGGAGGCCAAGGCAGGTGGATCACCTGAGGTCAGGAGTTCAAGACCAGCCTGGCCAACATGGTGAAACCCCGTCTCTACTAAAAGTACAAAAAAAATCAGCCAAGCATGGTGGCGCACACCTGTAATCCCAGCTACTTGTGAGGCTGAGGCAGGAGAATCGCTTGAACCCAGGAGGCAGAGGTTGCAGTGAGCCGAGAATGTGCCACTGCACTCCAGCCCAGGTGACTGACAAGACTCTGTCTCCAAAAAAATTTAAAAAAAAAATTGGGCACTGATTTCTTCCACATATAATTTCTTCTGCATAGCTAATACTCTGTATCTTATGATTTTTAAAATTACTATAAGCAGGCTTCTTGATGAACCTTTCTCCTTTAGACATTCCAGTTTGCAGGATGGCGCCAAACTTGGTAAAAGATGTTTCATAAAAACTTATTGTCAACAACTATTCTATAGAACCTGTGTTTGAACCATGCAGAGTAAACACATCATTAAGTTTTCTTTTTCTTGGCTTTCCTAATGAGTGGAGAAATCTTAACACAGCTGGAGAAGCCTGGAACTCCTTTCTGAGCTGATTTATATACATAGCATATGCTTAGTTTGACACATTGCTTAGAAGCAAGCAGAGAGCTTTTAAAGTTAAGTGCTATACAGTACTTCAAAGAACATTTTAGCTACACTGTAATTGTTCAGCTTTTCTGGATACAAAGCATCTCTTTGCTGTTAAAAAAACATTCCTGTCTCACTTTTTTATGTTATGGCTTTCAATGCTAGAGAAAAGTAAGCTGAATGTATTTAAAAGCTCTTTTTAAAAACATATTTTAGTTTCAGAAGCTGATGCATAATGCTAGTAGTTTAAGATTGTGTCTGCACAACCAAGGGTAAATCTTTCTGCTCTTATGTAGTTGGTGTGAAAGTATATGGTGACTTGGAGCCATAATATGATACTATGGTCTGATGTAAAGAATTTACACTTCAAAGCCAGATTAAATCTAGGTTTAAATCCCACTATGTGCTCACTAATAATTTTTCTTCAGCAAAGTTAAGAACTACTCAGTTTCTTCAACCATATGTGGGTGATAAAAAAAAATCTTCTTAGGGTTTGATTTCAATAACCGAAAGTATATCTAATGCTTAGCATATATGGTAAAACTACTCGTTAAACCTTTCCTTTTTCTGTGACCTTCCCCACCCTCCCAAAAAGGAACAACTTCCTTTCTCATTGAAATGAATATTTTTTTAGCCTAAATATGTTTTATTAAGGTTTGAGGATAAATGAGAGTAGCAGGGTTGACCTACTTATGGAGTGCTGATGATGATTTTCATTCAGCACAAGCTCTGGATTGTGGGAAGAATAGGTTGCCATACAGGTAACAAAACCCAATAGAATAGTTTGAAAATGAACATACATAACTATAAACATGGCGACAAAATACATGCCTTCAGTGTGTCTGAATAAGGCATGTTTGAGTGGAATGCCTGAATAGGCATTGATAGAGGGAAATATATATATAAATAAAAAATGCCCTGCATCTTCAAGGAATTCAATCTAGAGAAAAATACCCACAGATTCATAATTACTTGCAAACCAGACTTGAAGAATTTGTGTAATTGAGATATAGTAAAGGGCTACATGGGGAGAGAGTGATTAATTTGTACATTGAGAAACTTTCTGGTGAGATGGTATGACAGAGACTGTGGGTTTCCTCCCAGGGTCTGTTTTCTCCTTAATAATAGAATCCGGTTTTTCCCACTTGGCATGTGGCTGCCTAGAACAGAGGTGCCTCCTAGCTTCCCTTGCAGCTAGAGGTGGCCATGTGACTAAGATTTGACTAATGAAATGTTGGAAATGTTGTGTGAAGCTTGAGGAAAGTCTCATTAGTTTGAATTAGTTCTACTGAGAGATGTGCTGTTTTGCCCTTCTGCCTTTCTTTTTCTTTCTGGGATACAACACAGACATGATGGCTGAGGCTTCAGTAGCTTTCTTGGGGCATAAGGTGATGTAGAAAGATAGAAAGCACCTAGGTCCTTGATGAGCACATAGCTGCATATATGCTCCAGACTGCCTATTTCTAGATATATTTTATATGAGTGAAAACCCAAGCTGGAACATAAGATGGTTTATTTCTGGTGTCTGTTACTAATAGCAAAACCTGTTCCTCACAGGTACAGATAGCAGTGTGGTACAAGCATCTGACTCCCTCTAACCCCACATCTAGTTACCACTGAAATGACTATAAATATATCTAAATAGAGTGTACCAGCATTGAAAACACCAAAAAGGAAGTGTTCACATACCTGAAATACCAACATCCCAAGAAAAAGAAATAACTGCAGTAGGTTGAAATGTATCAAATATGTTAAAAATCTGTGAGTTCATATGTTACTTTTTTTAAAAGCTCCTTATGTTTGGGGACTAGGGAGCCAATTCATTATTTTGAAAATTGATAAAGATTTAATCATTAATTCTGCCCTTCCCATACAAACTGTATATCTCAGGGTAACCAAGTAGTTGGCAAGAGCAAGATTTTCTTTATAGAAATATTTTAACTATACATTAAGAAGGTCTGATAGAATATCACCCATTTTGCAACTTTTAATGAAACAGTCATCAGTGATTGCTAAAAGTAATATTGGGTGAACTGCTAAAGGATAACTTTATAATGGCTTTCCTCTTGTTTTTGGGCTACAACACAGACATGGCTGAGGCTTTAGTAGCTTTCTTGGGTCATATAATGGCTTTATAATGGATTAGGCTGAAAATAGGGATTAATCTTAACATCATAAAAAGAGAGACAGTTGAACATTATATACTTCCTGATGAAAGTTCACATCTCTATCATGAAGTATCCTTGTGAAAAATCAAACCCTACTTTTATCAAACCTCTAGATATCTAGTAACTGATATATAAGAAATATTGAGGAGACAGACTCTGAAATAAGATTCTGCAACCTTAAAAATACAGGAATGTTGCACTCAACACCAGGGCAAAAGCACATACTCTTGATATAAAAGGTTACTTCTGTAACAAGAAAATTGTAGAAAACATTTTTTTATGCTTGTAGATTTTTTAAATTGTGGAGTCTTTGGAGTGAGATGTAGAAAATAAGTTCATAAGGCAGCAGGCGGGGATGAAAGTGGGGGCTAGCTAACGGGGAGGCATACATTAAAAGGGTGTTGGATATTAATAAGTAAGGCCTATAGGATGGAAACTGAAAAATGCAATATCCGAATAAGAAACAATAAAATAGAAACTAAATAGGCAGTATATAGATTAAACTGTACCAGAAGCAACAGAGAGTGGATTAGAAAATTGTATTAGTGATGCAGACTACAAATTTGAGAAGCTCTCCCAAAATACAGAGGAAAAGGGGGAGAAGAGATGAAAAAAGAAAATTTGAAGAAAAAGATGATTGACATAAAGGATAGAGTACAGAGATCCAATATATACAATTGACATTTTGGAAGAGACCAGAACAAATTCAACAGGAACAATTATTAAACACACTATGGGATAAAAACTTTTCTGAGATGAAGGATGACCTGAGCCTGCAATTCAAGCAGGCTTGTTGCCAAACACCAGGAAAAATTAATGAAAACAGCCTAACAACTAAAGCTATTCTGGTGAAACTTTGTACTTTCTCTTGTTAAAATCATCATCGTCGTCGTCATCATCATCATCATGATCGTCAGGCATCCAGGAAGGGAGAAAAACAAGAAAACATACAAGTTGTTCACAAGGAAAGAAAAGATGGACTAGCTTTAGATTGATTGTTCTTATCATTAAACATCGGCTTGTTCTTGCCATTAAACAGTTGAGCAGTGTATACAGAGTTCTGTAGGCAATTTGGACCCTAAAATTCTTTATTCAGCCAAGTTGTTTGATGAAGAAGCAACACATATTTTCAATTCTGCAAGACTTCAAAATATATACCACCCACCTACCCTTCTAAAAGAATTATTTCAAAACATACTGTAGCTGAGAGATTCTGCAACATACAGGCAAAAGCCAAAACTTACAAATTTTTTCCAAGCATGACTTTAGGGCTTAGCTAACTCTTGAATCACTGCTTTGTAAATTGATTGAAGAGTTAACTAAAGTCATTCTCACTGGAGCACAAACTAATTATTCTGCAAAAATCAATATGCTAGTGACCCTAATTTTCAGAATTGCCTAAGATAGTTCTGAGTTTGGGCAGCATATGTATTTCCACTTGCACATAGTACCTACTTTATGCATATGGTATATTACAGTGGTTCTCAAAGTGTGATCTCCTGACCAGAAGCATAGGTTTCACCTGGAACTTGATAGAAAAGCAGGTTTTTAGGTCTCTACCTAGATTTAGTAAATCAGAAACTGTGGGGTTTGTGAACAGCAATCTGTGTTTGAACGAACCTTCTAGGTAATTCTAATGCCCAGTGAAATTTAGAGCCAGTTGTATTGGTTCTCAGACCAAATTAATCATCAGAATCACTTGTGTAAGACTTTGAAACGTCTTTTCCCAGTCCAGATGAGACTTAATTATCTGGATTTGGAAATCACTGGTCTGATAAAGCTTAGAACCAAAAGACCACCTTATCAATTTCTGAGCCTTAGTATTTTCTATTGTAAAATAGCACTCATTTTCCTGACCATTTCATTGGATTGTTGCAGAAATTAAATGAAGAAATGAATGTAAAAGTACTTTGCAGTGTAGATAAGGAAATCCATAGCTACAAGTTCATTATCCTGTGTTTGAAAAGGGCCTCACTTAATGGTTGTTAATATTCTCTTGGAGACCAGTATATACCATCTGTGTTGGGCTTCAGTGAAGTTGGGCTTCACTGAAGTGAACTTCAGTGAAGTTCTCCCCATGCACCACTTTCTAGTATCTTTCCCTTTCCTAACTAAACTACCTGCCACACTACTTTTTATTTGATTTTCAAATTCAATTATTATATTTATTTTACCACCTTTTCAATGTGGATTTTTTTCACTTGTTTTCTGTATGTTCAAGTCTTGTATCTTCAAGGTTCTAAGTTATTTGAGAGCGGAAATCGTTTCTATATATATTTTTATTTTCCTCAGTATCAGATGTTAAGCTAAGCTATGCATCTATATATCTATATACTATAGATATATAGTAATACTAAGTAAAATGCTTCATTCATTGAATTTAGTCTGTTCATTAGCTCATTGTCATTAACTGCTGTAGGAATTGATGAGGATTTTCTTTTTCTATTTGATTAATTTAGTGCTTTGATGCAAACAACTTTCCTTCTACTAGTATGAAAAAGTGGTTGGTCTGGAACCAGTCAACATCTGTACTTCTTAAAATTATTTTTTTAAAGGTTCACCATATTATTCTTTCTGCCTAGTTTATGGTTGCTGAAGTTAAGAAAACTGGAACTAGGTGTGGTAGCTCATGCCTGTAATCCCAGCACTTTGGGAAGCCGAGGCAGGGGGTGTTGCTTGAGTTCAGAAGTTCAAGACCAGTCTGGGAAACATAGTGAGACTTCATCTCTACTAAAAATAAAAATAAAAAATAAAAATTAGCCAAGCATGATGGTGTGCACCTGTAGTCCCAGCTACCCAGGAGGCTAAGGCAGGAGGATCACTTGAGTCCAAGAGATTGCAGCTACAGTGAGCTATGAGCATGGCACTGCACTCCAGCCTGGGTGACAGAGTGAGAGATCCTGTCCAAAAAAAAAAAAAAAGAAAGAAAAAGAAAGAAATGAAAAGAAAGGAGAAAGGAAAGAAAAAAAGAAAACTGGAATTGCTTTGGTGTCCTGTTAGGGGTAAGACTAAGATTTTCCTACAAAAGTATGTCAGGTAGGAGGCCCAGTAGGCTTAGAATATGAATTTCCACACCTGAGCTAATAGAAGCCACCAGGTGGTCTCAGGTCTCCTTATGAGTAAAGTGCAATAACCACGAATGTGTCTTCCCCCAACTTCTAGTTCTGTTCTGCATTTTTATTTATACATTATCTTTAAAGGCTAATAAAATTAGCTTTCCTTAGATGGTTCTCCTTTATCTCCATAGTGTTGAAATTTTTTATTTTTGTTTTGCTTTTTCGTTTCATAGCTTCAAAGCCGATTTATTGGCTCGGCTCAGTGGCTCACACCTGTAATCCCAGCACTTTGGGAGGCTAAAAGGATCACTTGAGCCCGGGAGTTCAAGACCAGGCTGGGTAACTAATGAGACCGCCCCCATCTCAAAAAAAAAAAAAAAAGCCAATTTGTGTTGCATGACATGAGCAAATAGATTTGACCTTTGGTGTCACTGGTGATTTTCATTCTAAGGGTAATTACAATCTGTATTCAAGATTATATGTTCTTGCCAGAAATTAAACTAAGTAGAAAAAAAAAGTTAAAGCTTTTTATTCCCCTTGACTTCTTGCCTTTTTTTATTATTATTTTTATTTTTGCTATGGCTAATAAAAAGTCATAGAATAAAATAATTAAAAAAAAAAAAAAGACAGGGTCTCAGGTCACCCAGGCTGGTCTCGAACTCCTGGCTTCAAGTCATCCTCCCACCTTGGTTTCCCAAAGTGCTGGGATGACAGGCGTGAGCCACCATGCCCAGCCCAAAAAATAGCTTTATCTTTAGATTCTTCTTTTTTACACCCTAATTTCTTGTACTGTTAGTTACTCATATATACTGCCACCTTGGGGCTTTCAGAACATGAGTACATTTTCAAAGCCTCAGATTAACATGGGGAAGGTTTTGCTTCAACGAGCTATACCAGAATATCATAATAATTATGACAGAAATAAGGTATTATAATGCATTTGTAAGCTATTGCTGGATTTGTGGGGCCAGTGAGGATCCTGTTGTCAAGAGCTTAATTATTCTAAGCCACCTGGGGACCAGGTAGCTTTCTTAGAATAAAATACATAACATTCACAATCATGACTCTCATTTCTGTCCCTTTCTAATATTAATATGGCATTTAATTATACTGTTAGATTTAAAGAAAATTCAAAAATTTCAGTAGCTTCATTCAGAAATGCTAATACATTTTTAGAACAACTAGATAACTTTTCCTAAAATTATGTTTACCTGTGTGAACTGTTGATTTATGGTAAAATTAAACTTTAACCAAAACAAGACCTGTGAATGTCTGAATTCAGTTCGCAGTCTAGTAACCTGTTATAAGTTAAAATCTTCTGGGGAAGGGGAGTATTCAGCTTCTGAAATATAATATTTATATATCTGTTCTAAGATACCCTGTGACATATCAGAGCACAGCCTTTGGAGTCAGACTGAAAAACTGGAGTTAAAATACCATTCTTAATACTAGATATGTGAACCATCAAATAATCATGTGGCTTCAGGTAAATTACTTAACATCACAATGCCTTAGTTTCATCATCTGTAAGTAGGGAACGCACAAAATTTTTTATCAGATTTAAGTTCTCGTCTTGGCTTTGTTCCTGTTCTTTTCCTTTAGTAAATCTTTTTGTGGGTTCTTATGCCTTAGTCTTTTCATCTATGAAATTCAAATAATATAATTTACTATAGGAATACATTGGAGATACTGCAGATTCAGTTCCAGACCACCATAATGTGAATATTACAATAAAGTGACTCACACACATTTTTTGGTTTCCCAGTGCTTATAAAAGTTATGTTTATTCTGTACTGTAGTCTGTTAAGTGTAGAATAGCATTATGTCTAAAAAATATACATACCTGGCCGGGTGCAGTGACTCACAGCTGTAATCCCAGCACTTTGGGAGGCCAAGGTGGGGAGGATCACTTGAGGTCAGGAGTTCAAGATCAGCCTGGCCAACATGGTGAAACCCTATCTCTACTAAAAATGCAAAAATTAGCCAGGCGTGGTGGCGTATGCCCGTAATCCCAGCTACTCGGGAGGCTGAGGCACAAGAATCGCTTGAACCCGGGAGTTAGAGGTTTCAGTGAGCCGAGATCACATCACTGCACTCCAGCCTGGGAGACAGAGCAAGACTCTGTCTCAAAAAAAAAAAAAAAAAAAAAAAAGTACATACCTTAATTTAAAAATACTTTATTGCTTAAAAATTGTTAGAGATTATCTGAGCCTTTAGCAAGTCATAATCTTTTTACTGGTGGAGGGTCTTCCCTTGATGTTGATGGCTGCTAAATGCTCAGGGTGGTGGTTGCTGAAGATTGTGGTAGTGGTGGGAATTTCTTAAAATAAGACAACGATGAAGTTTGCCACATAGAATGAGTCTTCCTTTCATGAAAGATTTATCTGTATCATTCCATGCCATTTGATAGCATTTTATCCACAACAGAACTTCTTTCAAAATTGGAGTCAATCCTCCCAAACCCTGCTGTTGCTTTATTGACTAAGTTTATGTGATATTCCAAATCCTTTGTTGTCATTTCTTTTTCTTTTCTTTTTTGTTTTTTGAGACAGAGTCTCACTCTGTCATCTAGGCTGGAGTGCAGGGGCACCGTGTGAGCTCACTGCAACCTCCGTCTCCTGGATTCAAGCAATTCTTCTGCCTCAGCCTCCCAAGTAGCTGGGATTACAGGTGCCCACCACCACGCCCGGCTAATTTTTATATTTTTAGTAGAGACAGGGTTTCACCACGTTGGCCAGGCTGCTTTCGAACTCCTTACCTCAGGTAATCTGCCCGCCTCGGCCTCCTAAAGTACTGGGTTTACAGGCGTGAGCCACTGCGCCCGGCCAGTCGTTTCAACAATGTTCATGGCATCTTCACCAGGTGTAGATTCCATCTCAAGAAACCACTTTCTTTGCTCATGCATGAGATTGCAGCAATTCACCCCCTTCTTCAGACTCTACTTCTAATTCTGGTTCTCTTGCTGTTTTCACCACATCTGTAGTTACTTCCTCCACTGAAGTTTTGAACCCCTCAAAGTCATCCATGAAGGTGGGAATCAACTTACAAACTCTGTTCATGTTGATATTTTGACCTCCTCCCATGAGTCATGAATATTCTTAATGGCATCTAGAATGGTGGATCCTTTCCAGCAGGTTTTCAATTTATTTTACCTAGATCCATCAGAGGAATCACCATCTATGGCCAGCTATAGTGTTACAAAATGTATTTATTAAATACTAAGACCTGAAAGTTGGCTGGGTGTGGTGGCTCACACCTGTAATCCCAGCACTTTGGGAGGCTGAGGTGGGTGGATCACGAGTTCAGGAGTTTGAGACCAGCCTGGCCAACACAGTGAAACCCTGTCTCTACTAAAACTATAAAAATTAGCCAGCCATGGTGGCACATGCCTCTAATCCCAGCTACTCAGGAGGCTGAGGCAGAAGAATCACTTGAATCCGGGAGGCAGAGGTTGCAGTGAGCCGAGATCATGCCACTGCACTCCAGCCTGGGCGATACAGTGAGACTCCATCTCAAAAAAAAAAAAAAAAAAAAAAGACATGAAAGTCAAATTGCTTTTTGATCTATGGGCTGCAGAATGAATGTTGTGTTAGCAGGCATGGATAAAGCATTAATCTCGTTGTACATCTCCATCAGAGCTCTTGGGTGACCAGCTGCATGTCAATGGGCAGTAACATTTTGAAGGGAATCTTTTTTTCTGAGCAGTAGGTCTCAACAGTGGGCTTCAGATATTCAGTAAACCATGTCGTAAACAGATGTGCTGTCATCCAGGCTTTGTTGTTCCATTTATAGAGTGCAGGAGGAGTAGATTTAGCATAATTCTTAAGGGCTCTAGTATTTTCAGAATTATAAAGGAGCATTGGCCTCAACTTAAAGTCACCAGTTGCATTAGCCCCTAACGAGAGTCAGCTGGTGCTTTGAAGCCAGGCATTGACTTCTCTCTAGCTATGAAAGTCCTAGATGGCATCTTCTTCTAATAGAAGACTGCTTTGTCTACATTGAAAATCTGTTTAGTGTGGCTGCTTTCATCAATGATCTTAGCTAGAGCTTCTGAATAACTTGCTGTAGCTTCTACATCAGCACTTGCTGCTTTACCTTGTACCTGATAAACCAGCCTCTGCTAGCTTCCAACTTTTCTTCTGCAGCTTCCTCACCTCTCTCAGCCTTCATAAAATTGAAGAGGGTTAGGGCTTTGCTGTGGATTATTAGGCTTTGGTTTCAGGGAATATTGTGGCTGGTTTGACCTTAAGACCGCCAAAATTTTCTCCATTATCAGCAATAAGGCTGTTTCACTTTCTTTTCATTCATGTGTTCACTGGAGTAGCAATTTTAACTTCCATCAAGAACTTTTCCATTGCTATCACAGCTTGGCTTTTTGGCACAAGAGGTCTAGCTTTTAGCCTATTTTGGCTTTAGACATGCCCTCCTCACTGAGCTTAATCATTTCTAGCTTTTGTTTTAAAGTGAGAGACATGTGGCTCTTCCTTTCACTTGAATAGTTACTGGTCATTGTAGAGTTATTAATTGGCCTAATGTCCATATTGTTGTGTCTCAGAAAATAGCAAGGCCCAAGGAGAAGGTCAGAAACAGGCAATCGGGGAACAGCTGGTCATTGGAGCAGTCAGAACACACACAACATTTATCAATAAAGGTTGCCATTTTTTATGAGTACAGTTAATAGTACCCCAAAACAATTAAAATAGCAACATTGAAGATCACTGATCACAGATCACCGTAACAGATATAATTATGAGAAAATATTAGAAATACTGTGAGAATTCAGTAACATAAAGCATGTCCATATATATACCCACTACTCAGTTTCCTTGGGATTTTTTTCCTAGAAATACAATCTTATTTGAAGTATTATGAGCACTTGTATCACAGATCATTTCAATTTTGTTACTAAAAAATAAAAGGGACTTGCAAAATTTCCTTCCTGTTTTGCCTTATTGTGAGTAGCTACCAGAGAATTCTACTTGTTTATATTACTGGAAGGATCCTAACAACCAAAAATATTAGGCAGTTCTCCTTTGAGTTACATCTATCACTGGATATTTAACAATTTGACTGTATAATTTAAATCTTGGTCTATTAAGCAGTAAACAGATGGAACATTACTAACAGCAGTAATTAAATTATAAATCTGTTTTAAAATCGGCCAATATACACCATCACAGTCCGTATTCTGTTATGTCAGTTATGTTCGTTTTTATTTGGATTACAATTTCTGAATACCCAAATATTGGAAAGAAAACAAAGTTGTCTGGTTCAAATGTCTGTTTTTTATCTTTTTAATTATATAGGCCAAGTGCTTGCCTGCTTGCTTGCTTCCTTTCAAGAAAGGAAGGAAAGGAGGGAGCAACGGAGAGGAAAGAATATTTAACAATGTTCATTTATTCAACAAACCGTTAATGAATGTCTACTCTGAGCTAGGCACAGTTTTTTTTTGCCCCCTCACTCTGTCGCCCAGGCTGGAGTGCAATGGCGATCTCAGCTCACGGCAATTCTCCTGCCTCAGCCTCCCAAGTAGCTGGGACAACAGGTGCACACCACCACGCCCAGCTAATATTTTGTATTTTTAGTACAGATGGGGTTTCACCATGTTGACCAGGCTGGTCTCAAACTCCTGACCTTGTCAAGTGATCCTCCCACCTCGGCCTCCCAAAGTGCTGGGATTACAGGCATGAGCCAAGCTAGGTGCATTTCTAAGTATTGGGGATAAAACAGTGGCCAGGAGAAGCAAAACCCCAGCCCTCATGGAATTTGCATTCTAGTGGATTGGGGATGAATAATTTAAATGTATAATATGTCAAATGGTGATAAATGCTATGAAGAAAAATAAAACTGAGTAAGGACCTAGAGAATGATGGGGTGAGAACTGGTATTTTAGATAAGGTGGCCAGGGAAGCCCTTTCTAATACATTGGCATTTAAGCAGTGACCTGAATGAAGTGAGAGAGCCATCCAAATGGATATCTGGGGAAATAGAGTGCTAGGCATGGGGAATGACAAGTGCAAATACCCTGACTTGGGAGCATGCTTAACTGTCAATCTTCAATTCATTCTACCTGGAAGCTTTTCTTAACACCTTAAAAGGTTAAGGTGTTTTATAGCATAGTCTACATAACTTTTTTTTTACAGTTCTTAAATCTTAGCATTATTATTTTTTCTGCCTGCGAATCTGTCCTTTAGAGACATGGATAATGCCTTACCTGCCACATAGTAGCTGCTGAACAAATATTGATCAAAACAATCAGTGAGTTTGATTATTTGTTGAGCAATTACTATTTCATCTACTCACTCAGTATCAATAAATTATTTTTTAATTAAGAGTAAGCATTCTTCTCAATCAAGGAATTATAGGAAACATAAATAGATGTGTAAGTAGATAAGAGAAATAATAAGCAGGGAAGCCTTGGCCTACATTATTCAGAGGGAAAAAAAGCCAATAACAATGTAAATGAATATTTAAAAAACCTATTGAAAGGTTGTTCTTTACTGAAATATAACCTTCATATTTTGAAAGCTCATGATGCTATCCATAGTTCCTGATATTTAGTGAATTACTCTAATAGTTACTTGAAGTAACTAGGAAAATAAATCTGAAAAGTAAAGTATCACAGAAAAGATGTTTGAATTGCAAATCACTTTAGAATAGAACAATTTGCTTTCCAAAAAAAACCCTAAGAGTTATGTTTTATTTTCCCTAATTTTTAACTATTTCTACAAAGAAGTTTTTCCACAGTTTCTTTATGATGCTTACTGCATGACATTTTCTGTTTTAGATCTCCAGCGTTATAAGACCTGATTTTTATTGGATTCTATTTCTAATGAAATAAATCTTTAGGGTCAGCAGTAGGTGAGGTTTCAAGATTTTTTTTTAATTTATGAGTTTTTCATTTGTTTGTTTTACCTAAAACATCAATCTATTTTGTAGATGTGGCAAAAGCTTCAAAATAAGTAGGAAGCCTCTCACCACTCAAAGTTACCATCATTTATACCTAGCAGAATGTCAGTGCAATCTACTTCTTGAAATTTCAGAGTGTCTGTGTCAGTTTTCTATAATTTGGCAACATTATAATGAAATTACTGAGTTTCTCTTTAGATGAGCCTATTTTTTAGTTAATACTGTATGTCAACACTCAGAGATTTCCTTCTCTTCATCCTCCTTCGATCTCTCTTATCATCCCCGCCCCTCTGAAAAAAACCCGTGCCCATTCGAAAGCTAAAATTTTCTACAAATTTTTAACTGACTTACATTTTTTTCTTTCAATATTTTAACAAAGTTAACCTTGCCCTTCTTAGTTTTTCATTATTTTTTTTTAAGAGACAGGATCTCGCTGTGTTGCCCAGGCTGGAATACAGTGGCTCTTCACAGGCGCAATCCCACTACTGATCATCACACTCCATTTCCAGCCTGGGCTGGTTCATCCCTCCTTAGGCAACTTGGTGGTTCTCTACTCCCGGGAGGTCATCATACTGATGGCAAACTTAATGTGGACACCCGATCGGCATAGCACCCTATAGCCCAGAACTCCTGGGCTCAAGTGATCCTACCCCAGTCCCAAGTAGCTGAGACTGCAAGCACATGCCATTTTTTATAGTTAAAAAAAAAAAAAAAACAGCGTGGTCATGGAAAATTAGAAAATAAAGACCTATATATGCATTGTTTACTTAAAATAAGATAATACTAAATGTGCTGTTCTGTAACCTATATTTTTCAGTTAACAGTCTTCATTTCAGTATCTTTCCATTTTATCAAGTCCATTGTTGAATTTCCCAGTCCAGAACCAAGTTTCACATCTGGTTGTTATGTCCCTAAGTCTCTTTAAAAAACACACACACACAAAACAGCCCCCTCCTTTTTTATTTTCATATCACTTATTGAGTTGAGGAGACAGGACCAGCTGTCCTGCAGGATGTCTCACCTTCCAGAAGTGTCTGGTTGCTTCCTCCTTTAACTTGTTCCTCTATCCCTTGTATTTCCTGTTAACCAGAGATTAAATTTTATGTCCTGAGAGATCTAAGTGAAACATTTTGGGCTGGAATGTATGGTAAGTGATATATTTTTTATTATGACTTATCAGGAGACAGCTTCTGGATGGGTCACAATTAAGGAGACTAAAGTTGACCACTGAATTAGGGTATGACTATCTGATCCTTTCACTGTCAAGTTTAATCTTTTTCTTCTTTCAACTAGAAAATAACGTATTTGGTGTTACTTTGCACAGTATGAATCTCTAGGTCATGGCAAACATATACCTGCATTTAACACTTGCCTGAATCTGTAATATCATGAGGGATTACATAATGCTAATTTTCTGATTTTTTTAAAAAAATTTACTTCTTATTATTAGATAGGCTTTTGCAAAACAGAGTATTTTATTTACTAGGGTTATTGATTTGTTCTGAAATATGGTTGCTCCTACAAAGACAAGTAAATAATTTTTTTCACTCAGTTGCCAATTTTTGTCAGCTCAGAAGATTAGGTAAGTTTTTTGCTGGCTTTCTCCTTTTTAAATATTATTGCAGATTCATGGATTTTTATTGCTTCGTTGTGTTTCAGTCTACTTCACTCATAATTATTACAAATTTGACTCATAGGAAAGAGGACCTTTTAGACTGATTCCTGTGTCTTTTTGCCATGATGTTATATATTTATGGAAATGTTTAAACAAAAGTATATAGTGAGTGGTATACTGAACCTCCAATATATCTGTCACTCTCAGTTTTAGCAATTAGCAATAATTTTCTAATTTTATCTGTCTCCTGCTGCTTTTTTGACACCCTTGATTTTTATCTCATTGGTAGTTGAAAGTTTGTTTTCTGGTGTGGCAAGGTGTCCCATCCCTAGACCTGGAATTACTCATTTCTTTAAGAAGCCCTGATTGTCTTTAGTAACGAATGGCATCAGACAATAAAACCTGGACATAAGGATTATTGGAAGTTTTTAAATTTGATTTTTCTTTATTTTCCCATCGTGTGCTTCAACATATTGGTAGCTGTGTTAGTTTGTTCTTGCATTGCTGTAAAGGAATACCTGAGACTGGGTAATTTATTTTTTTAAAAAAAAGAGGCTTAAAATTGGCTCACAATTCTGCAGGCTATACAAACATGGTGCCAGCATCCACTCAGCTTCTGGGGAGGCCTCAGGGAGCTTTTACTCATGGCAGAAGGCAAAGCTGGAGCAGGCAGGTCACATGGCCAGGGCAGGAGCCAAGGGAGTATGGGCAGTGCTTTTAAGCAATCAGATCTCACGCAAACTCATTCATCATCAAGGGGATGGCGCTAAGCCATTCAAGAGGGATGCACCCCCATGATCCAAACACCTCCTCCCAGACCCCACCTCCAACACTGAACATTACATTTCAACATGAGATTTGGGTGGGGACAAATGCCCAAACTATATCAGTAGCCTTGTTCCATAAGCAGGGTTGCAGGCATGCGAGTAGTGGAGGAAGGGCACTTCTCAAAGATAGGATAAAAAGCTGTATATTTCTATATTAGTTGGTCAAAATGTAAGGCGTAGCTGACAGATTACTCAGCTGTTGACATGTAAGTGTTTTTAATGAAGGATTAAAAAAAAAAAAAACACCATTTAGTGTTATCAGTTTGCCCCCACTGCAATATAAGGAAACCCTCAATTTATATGACTTCTAAAGTTTTGTTTGTTACACACTTTGGTTTCTCATAGTAATAATGCAGATGATGAATTATTCTCAGTTAATAGGGTTAAAAATGTATTATTGGGTTTCCACTTCTTAAAATCTGTATTCACCTCCTTTCCCTTCTGATGCCCCAGCAAAATAAAATGTTTAAAAATCAGAAATGAAGAAGCCAGTAACAGTAAATAGGAGGACTACCCAAGGATGATAGTTGAACAGATTTCCAGATCTCTAGTTGAGTACCAGTAGGCCCAACTATACCCTCTTCTCCCCTCCTCATACCTCTTTCACCCCTACACTTGAATACAGATAGCTGGCAAGAATCCCAGGCAAACACTAGGCAGATTTTCTTTACAGAGCATGAGAAAGACGAAGGCTTCTAAAGTGTGTGCTGTGTTCGTGTAACAAAAGAGAAAACACCATCTTCTTTCTGGCATTTGAAAGGTCTGCTGGCTCCCCACCCCCTCACCCTGTGGGAACACTGCCAGTCAGCTTATGTCCAGCCCACACAGAGCTCCCTCTTTTTATCCCCTCCAGGGGAACAATCTAGCCAAAATCAGACTATCTTCAAAATAACACAGGAAATCTTTGTTGGCTAATGAGTCATTCTCCCTTAAATGTGAATGAGTAACCGAAGATCACCAGGCATGGTAGGAAAAACTAATGGCATGAAAGACTAAATAACCAGGAAAATGGCCAGTGGAAAAAGTAAAACTAATAAGAAAGAACTTTATTTTAAAAAAAGAAGAATAAATCATCTAATATATTCAGAGATCCAAGAAGATACTACATCTATTAAACAAGAATAGGAGGACACAAGTTTTTAGATTGAAAGGGCACACCAAGCACTGAAATAGAGAATCAAACATGGTACTGTGACACATCTCAAAACTGCAGAATTCCTAGGATAAACAAAGATCCCGGAAGAAATCACACACATAGTAACAAGTAAGAGACTGAAATCAAACCCCTTATGAATAACTCTTAATGATTTAAGACAGTAAAGTATTGCCTACAACATTTAGAAAGAAAATAATATGCAACCATGGATTCTACAACCTGCCAAACTATTAATCAAGGGTGAGAGCAGAATACAGTTGTTTTCAGACGCTGAAGGGTGCAAAGTTTGCCTTCCATTGGAAGTAAAAGAAATGAATGAATTACACATTCACCATCAACTTCTTGAGAAACGGAAGTTTAGCATTTGATTTTTTTTAATATATCATTGCTGCCAAAAGGGTTGAGGGGAAAATGAGAAGGGGGGATTAAAAACGATAAAATTAGTTGTTGATTCACACCATACAATAAATTACAGAGCTCCTGTGGCAAACGGCAGTTAAACTACTCCCTTTACTCTCATCAGGCTGAAATGTATCATACATTATACGTATAACTATCCATAATTTCCCATGTTTCCCAATCATCCCAGCAAAAAGTAACCCAGGACTACTTGCATTGCAATCACAACAGGCTCATACACCATATGGCCAGAAGAAGCAACAGCATCACATTTTCCTCCCATCAGGACTGGAATGACATGATCTGACTTAAATTTAAGAGCATCATTCTGACTGCTGTGTTAAGAATAGACTTGAGGGTGGAGTAGTAGGGTAAGCGTAGAAGGAGAGAGACCAGTTTGAATATAACTGCTGTGTTCCAGGTGAAAGATGACAGTGATTCTGACATGGTAGTAACAATGTAGTTGGTGAAAAGAGGTCAGATTCTGGGTATAATTTGAAGGTAGAGCCAACAGAATTTCCTGACTTATGGGATATTGAGTGAATAAGAAAGGGTCAAGATTTTTAGTCTGAGCAGTAGGAAGGGTGGAACAGATTGAGGAAAAGATTGGGAGTTAAGTTTTGGATGTTATTTCAGAAATTTATTTGACCTCCAAATAAAGATATATGTATTTGGATATACGTATCTGCAGCTCTGAAGAAAGACCTGGCCTGGCGAGAGAATTTGGGGATAGTCAGCCTTGTATTTAAAGGCATGAGGTTGGGTGAGATCAAAGTGAATAGAGTGAATAGAGATAAAGAAGTTCAAAAGACTGGGGCCCTAAGGTACTCTAACATTTAAGAATTAGGGAGATGAAAAGGAAGACTCAAAGAAGAGAAGAACAGCCAGTGGGATTTTAGGAGAACCAAAAGAGAATGGTGCCCTAGAAACCATGGGAAGAAAATGTTTCAAGAAGGAAAGAGCCATTGACTATTTTATGCTGTTAGGAGGTCAAGTAGGATGAGCACTAAAAATTCATTGTTGGATTTAGCAACATGGATGTTGGTGTTTACCTTGAAAAGGTCTACTGTGTTTTTTCAGACAGCTACTAAGGTGTTAGGACATAAATACTTGTACATAAGTAGTTATTTGGCCCTAACTATTAAATAAATGCTACATGTTGAGCATCCCAAGTTCAGAAATCGAAAATACAAAATGCTTCAAAATCAAGAACTTTTTAAGCATCAACGTGATGCTCTAAAGAAATACTCAGTGAAGCGTTTCAGATTTTAGATCTGGGGTGCTGAACTGTTAAGTGTAATGCAGATATTCCCAAATCTGAGAAAAATCCAAAATCCAAAACCCTTCTGGTCCCAAGCATTTTGGGTACAGCATACTCAAACTGTATTAGGTATTTCTTTTGGCCTAGGGGGCATTGTGAAAAATTACTGAGATACCAAGGGAGCCACAAACTAAGAAAGTTTGAACATCTCTGCTTTAGAAGCTTGTGCTAACTAAGGATTTCACCAAAAGGAGGAAGCACTTCTTACCTTTTTTTGTGCTGAAAAGTTTGAGTTTGCAATTTTAAATCTGATCCAAAATTGTCCTAATACAGTTGTTCAACATTTAAAAAAAAAAAAAGCAAAGAAAACTTTATCCTATGAAATGCCGGTAGTACATCTTTGCATGATTTTTTTTCTTCTTGCCTCCATAGGTATGGTCTGAATATGCGTTGCTTGGCAGCTCGGGTCAACTATAAGACTTTGATTATTATCTGCGCACTCTTCACTTTGGTCACAGTACTTTTGTGGAATAAGTGTTCCAGTGACAAAGCGATCCAGTTTCCACGGCGTTCGAGTAGTGGCTTCAGAGTGGATGGGTTTGAAAAAAGAGCAGCAGCATCTGAGAGTAACAACTATATGAACCACGTGGCCAAACAACAGTCTGAGGAAGCATTCCCTCAGGAACAGCAGAAAGCACCCCCTGTTGTTGGGGGCTTCAATAGCAATGTGGGAAGTAAGGTGTTAGGGCTCAAATATGAAGAAATTGACTGTCTCATAAATGATGAACACACAATTAAAGGGAGACGAGAGGGGAACGAAGTCTTTCTTCCATTCACTTGGGTTGAGAAATATTTTGATGTTTATGGAAAGGTGGTTCAGTATGATGGCTATGATCGGTTTGAATTCTCTCATAGCTATTCCAAAGTCTATGCACAGAGAGCCCCCTATCACCCCGATGGTGTGTTTATGTCTTTTGAAGGCTACAATGTGGAAGTCCGAGACAGAGTCAAGTGCATAAGTGGGGTTGAAGGTTGGTATCTGTCTGCTTCACTTGCATTTTTCAAGCATGATTGTGTTGAGGAATAAGAAAATGTTGTTAATTATACAACAAGTACATAGCTTACTGTCAAAAGACCTTTCATCACTCTAGTTTAGCAGGGAGGAACAGGTTAAGCCTGAACCTAGGGCAACTTTCTAGATGCTATGACTTAAGGGCTGCCATAAGACCAAACCTGGGCAAATAGAATTATTTTATTAACCTAACTCAGAATCTAAAATTCTCACCAGTAAGGTAAAGGCACTGTTTCTCCGGAAGTTTGCGTTAAAATATATAGCTAGAATCCTGTGAGAGATGGGAAAGGGAGAGAGACCATCCAGTGGACCCATCAATGTACCAGTGTGGTCTGGTTACCTAATGAGTCAGGTGTCATCTCTGGAAGGAGGTTTCAAGTCTTCAGAACAAGACAATATGTAGATGCTTTTTCTCTGGACTTATACTGAACTCCTAGTCTATTACATTTTTCATTGTCTTTAAAACCTGGGGCAGTAAGAGTTCCTTGTGGATACAATTAATATGCTTTGGAATTTGCTTTTCAAACCAGAAAGCCAAATTGAATTTGACTTTAAAGTATATCACTTAAACAGAGGAAAGAGCTTAATATGTTTGAGATTTCTTGGTTTGGGTTTTACTTTCCTCATTTTGTTATAAAGTGATTTTAAGATCTTAGTATTTTAAAATCTGTATTGAAATAAGTTTTTAACTAACTAAATATATATTTTTTGCTCTGGAAAGAAGTTTGTGCTCACTTGGTGACCATGTGGATGTTTTCAGACTCCCACAGACCGAAGGATTATAGCCCACCCATGTCTGTGAAGTTAATGGTGTGTTTATTCATCCAGTTGGAAATTGGAATTTACATATCTGATGCAGGAGTTTTCTCCTTTGTTTTTACGACTTAGATAAATTTTTTATAATATCTTTTTCTCTTATTTTGAGACAGAATCTCACTCTGTCACCCAGGCCTGGAGTGCAGTGACACTGTCATGGCTTACTGCAGTCTTGATCTCCCAGGCTCAAGTGATCCTCCCACCTCAGCCTCCCAAGTAGCTGGGACTATAGGCATGCTCCACCATGCCCAGCTAATTTTTTAAAATTTATTTTTTGTAAAAACAGTGTCTCACTGTGTTGTCCAGGCTTGTGTGAAACTCCTGGACTCAAGCAGTCCTCCCACCTTAGCCTCCCAAAGTGCTGGAATCACAAACATGAGGCACTGTGCCTGGCCAATATCCTTACCAAATGTTTAGAAGAGAGAAGCGACCAGATTCACCTATACTCTTACCACCTCAATATAATTATTATTATTTTTATATATTCTCTGGAGGCCTTTGTACTTAGACATATGTTTTAGCATAATCGTAATGATGTTTACTATACAGTGATTCAGGAGAGTAATAGAGATTTCAAAGATATTCAGAGTCAAACCTTTTTTTCAGCAGTTTTTTAAATGCATGAAATTAATAGGTGCCTAAATTCTAAAATAAAAAAGTAAAAAGTACCCATAACCACTATTAATATTTTGACTTTTTTTCCCCATTCTTTTTGTTGTTGTAGAAATATATTTTTATTTTATTTTATTTTATTTTATTTTTAACTTTTAAGTTCAGGGGTACATGTGCAGTTTTGTTATATAGGTAACTTCATGTCATGGAGATTTGTTTTACAGATTATTTTGTCACCCAGGTATTAAGCCTAGGACCCATCAGTTATTTTTCTGATCCTCGCCCGCCACCTACCCTCTACCCTCCAGTAGGCCCCAATGTGTGTTGTTCCCCTCTATGTGTCCATGTGTTTTCATCATTTAGCTCCCACTTAGAAGTGAGAACATGCAGTATTTGGTTTTCTGTTCCTGCGTTGGTTTGCTAAGGATAATGGCCCCTCGCTCCATCCATATTTCTACAAAGCACGTGATCTCTTTCTTTTTTATGGCTGCATAGTAGAAATGCATCTTTAAAAAAAATTCAGATCATACTGTATGGTCAATTTTTATTCTGATATTTTCTACTTAACGTGTTTCAACTATTTCTCCTCACTGAATATTTATTGAACATTTTAATAACTAATATTTGTAGTAAGGACATGCCATGATATATGTAATGTATGAGACCCTTCTCTTTAGTTGTACACTTAGGTCATTTCCAGGTTTTTTATGTTTTTTAATTAATGTTTTATATTTAATTTTTGTGGGTACATAGTAGGTGTATGTATTTATGGGGTGTATTAGATATTTTGATACAGGCATGCAATGTATAATAATCATCACATCAGGGTTAATGGTGTATCCATCACCTCAAACATTTATCCTTTCTTAGTGTTACAAACAATCCAGTAATATTCTTTCAGTTATTTTTAAATATATAATAAATTAAGATCAAGTGAATAAAATCTGGTATTTGGTAGCACAAAGGGTGACTAACTATATTTCCATTTTTTTGCTATTATAAATGTTACAGATTTTCATTGTTAATCTTTATTTGCTATTTTAATTTTATTCTCATTGTAGTGTATTCCTATTCTGAGAATATAATTAACTGCCATGTCAAATAACCTGCCAAACCTTTGTACTGTTTTGCCAGCCATTTTCCAGAAAGGTGGAACTTGCTCATGCTTCCAGCAGCAGAGTATGAGGGTGCCGTTTTCACCCAACTCTTGCCATCATGGAACATTGTTTTTTTGTCTGTTGGTTACAGAGGGATATTATAATTTTCTCTCTTTAACAACTAGTGAGGTCAGATATCTTTTTCTTATGCTTTTTGCCGTATTTTCATGTTCTTTACCCCTTTTTCGAATGTGATAAGTGGAGTTTTTTAAAAATGTATTTGTGTGAACTTATGTAGTAAGGGTAGCAGTACTCATATTTGTTAGAGCTATTTCTTCAATCTGGTTGTCTTTTCATTTTATATATGATTTGTTGGTTTTAGAAGTTTTTAGTTCCATTTATTAAACTTATGGGGTTTTTTGGATCTTTGTACCTCTTCTTTTTATGCTTAGAAAGGCACTTGCCACACCACATTATGATCAGCTTTTCACTTTTAGTTTCTCTGATAGTTTTATGGTTTCATTTTTTTACGTTTAACTTTTTTAGTTCTGCTAAATTGATTTATATTTTGGCAAATGGTACAAGGTCACAGCCTAATTTTAAACCTTTTTCCCCAATATGTATTGAATCATCTCTTTTCCCACTGAGTTTGATGGAATATTCGTCATTATACTAAATTCTTAGGAGTACTAGAATGTGTTTCTGGACTACTACTTGGTTTCATTGATCAGTCCCAGTTCTTGTGCCAGTTGCACATTATTGTAGTCACCACTCATGTTTAATGAGGTTGTATAAACCACCTTTTATTAATTGATAATAATTCTATTTGAATTACAGAGGGGATCCCCCTCTTGGAGGAAAGGTACAAATGTTAAAAAGCTTATCTGTAGCCTACCTAATTCTGTAAACATTGTTTTGAATCTACAACAAAACACATAAAATTTTGTAGATTCCCAGTCTCTGCTGTGCTCATCAGATTCTTATTAATTTTAGAACTACAGATAGTAGTTTATCTCTCAATACATACGTGATTCAACCATACAACATTATGTAAATGTAGGATTTGTAGCTCCTAAGTAGTAAATTACTAAGAAAAACACTAATACCCAACATTTAAAAGTTGTACTTAGAACTTTACATAAGGTAATCCATTAATGAATTATTTCAAGAATCTGTGGTAAAATATACAAACTAAATTCATGTTTTAAAAAACACTTCTTAAGAATTACATTTTAACAGGAAAGATATGAAAAAGAATTTCAAGCTGTGTTTATATTTTAAATTGCCAAGTCACAACTGGCTTTTTTTTTTTTTTTTTTTGAGACAGAGTCTTGCTCCATCATCCAGGCTGGAGGGCAGTGGCGCCATCTCGGCTCACTGCAACCCCCGCCTCCTGGGTTCAAGTGATTCTCCTGTCTCAGCCTCCCAAATAGCTGGGATTACAGGTACCTGCCACCACCCCCAGCTAACTTTTTGTATGTTAGTAGAGACGGGGTTTCACCGTGTTGCCCAGGCTGGTCTCAAACTCCTGAGCTCAGGCAGTCCACCCACCTCGGCCTCCCAAAGTGCTAGGATTACAGGCATGAGCCACCGTGCCTGGCCACAACTGGCTTTTTAAGCAAATACATTAACCATCAGATGACATACCTAATTAGTAGACCACACTTTGACATTGGAGGGAAAGATGAGTATGTAGTAACTTGACTGTTAAGTATAAATGTTTAAGAAAATTTCAGGATTAATATTGAAAATAGAACTGTGGTGACATTAGCTATACGCATCTAAATTGTGCAGAATTTGAATGTAGGAAACAGGATTATGAAACATGACATCTGTAGCCATGAGCAAAAGTAACACACACAAAAAGCCAGTCCTTAAAAGGTAATTTATAGCGTTGCACTATTTGTTAACAAATAATGAATGAGAGTGAAAGAATACTTAATTTTTGTTTTTCACATCTGGTTAATTTGGTACTAGATCTGGTCATTATGAGAGCAGTATTATAAGGAAGCCCACAACTTCCTGATAACCCTGTAAGATCCCCCAGAAGTAAATCAGTGAGGAATGGTATTAGGAATAGGCTTGTAATGTCTGGATATGATTATTCATTTTGTTTCTCTATTTTATAGGTGTGCCATTATCTACACAATGGGGACCTCAAGGCTATTTCTATCCAATCCAGATTGCACAGTATGGATTAAGTCATTACAGCAAGAATCTAACTGAGAAACCTCCTCACATAGAGGTATATGAAACAGCAGAAGACAGAGACAAAAACAAGCCTAATGACTGGACTGTGCCAAAGGGCTGCTTTATGGCGAATGTGGCTGATAAGTCTAGATTCACCAATGTCAAACAGTTTATTGCACCAGGTAAGTTATGTGTTATATGTGCCTGCTAATTTTATGTTGACTTATGGGACCCTGATAGTCCCTTAAAATTTTAATATGGTTTAAAAAAACACATAAGCAGACCCTTTATATTACATATATAAAGTAACAAATGGTGTCACCCCAATGAAATCTCTAAAAAAGATACAGCTAAAAAGTCAAGGTTATAAAAAGGAATATTTACTATGTAAAGAGCCAAGCCATAGATTGAATGGTAAGGTCCAGGTTACTGCACAATGTGTACCTGCCTCCAGGGGTCTATATCTGATAGGAATGAAGTTCCTCCATTTAATATGTCAGTACAGTATAGTTTAATTTTTAAACTTTTGCAGTAAATAGAATGGTTTTAAGGAGACAGCCATCTTTTCCTTTGCCTATTTTTTGCCAATAGCTTTTAATTTTTTCAGGATAATAGAGCGTTACCAAAGAGGCCTGTTTCCCATATTGGATTTTGTTAATGTAGT
Source organism: Pan troglodytes (assembly GCF_028858775.2). Lineage (NCBI taxonomy): Eukaryota > Metazoa > Chordata > Mammalia > Primates > Hominidae > Pan > Pan troglodytes. The sequence continues at coordinate 61,265,532 of NC_072414.2, forward strand.
AGATTATCTCAAACTTCATGTAAAGTCATTTTCATTAATAAAATAATTAACAAAATCAAATTAACTTTATGCAACATTTCCCCTTTTACTAAGACAGTCTCATTAATTAGAATGTAATGCATTTTCCTGCACTAATCAATATCAATGAGAATTAATGAGTCCATTACTTAAGAAGACAATGAAATAATTTTAGTTAGCACCTCAGGTTTAATTCTCTATGGGGGAATGTTTTCAAGTACGGAACTTGTTCCCCCTCCCACCAATCTTGCAGTTGGTAAATAAAAAGAGAGGAAAGGTTATAAGACCTCTTCTGTATTCTCTCCTTGTTCTTCATAATTTACAGACCCTGAAAGCCACAATACAAACCTACTCATTCTAGATAGCCTTAAGTAATGAATTTATGAGTACTGAATGCAGTGCAAATAATAGATGACCTTTAATTTTTATTCTGTCACTAGAACTCCTTTTCTCCCATGGCATTCTGTGATATTCTGGTACACAGAGCATCTTTGCTTATTGTAAACAACAGGTTTGGCTGAGTGAGAAAGTACAACTAAATGTTTAAGAATATTTAGCTTGTGATACCTAAGAGGTTATTGCAACAGGAAATGATTAGACTATGCAAAAGAACTTTAGGGTGCACTCAAGAAACTTATTTTTGCACTAGTTAATAATGGTTGTCTGGATTAGGGTGGAATCAGCAGCCCTCACCTTGATCTCCTTGAGTGTTTGGAAGGTTTTCTAGGACAGTCTTATGAACTCTGTCCTATTTAGAGCAACAGATTTCATTGTGCACTTTTGGGTGCTTTGAGTAATACAAAAGATAGGTCCCCACATCTTAAATGAGGGATCCTCACCTTAGCCCCTCATTCTGTAGCCAGTAGCTGGAGATAAAACTACTTCCTAAGGTGGTTTTAAGCATATAGAGGAGAGAACTCTGTCTCTAACAGCCACTCTGCGAGTGGGACACAGCTGTTCTAAGTTGGAACTCCCTGTTGGTGGAAGCATGCTAGCTGGGAATGGAATTCTGTGTGTGCATGTACAGGTTGAGTATCCCTTATCTGAAATGCTTGGGACTAGAAGTGTTTCAGATTTTGGAATATTTACATATACATAAATATCCTGGGGATGGGACTCAAGTCTAAACACAAAATTCTTTTATATTTCATATGCTATACACATAGCCTGAGGGTAACTTATTATAATATTTTTAATAATATATGCGACCCATCATGAGGGAAGATCTGGAATTTTCCACATGTGGCATCATGTTAGCACTCAAAAAGTTTTGGATTTTGGAGCATTTCAGATTTTGGATTTTTGAACTAAGGATGCTGCCTCTCCAGTTGCATACTATAAGAGTATGAGAGAAGGTGAGTTGGAGTTACATGGGAGTTATTGCTCAGAACAGAGCAGGAGAAGGGAATCAAAGAGGTGAGACTATTTTATTGAAGCATACGTATGAGAAATGAGGCTTTTTAGAGGATATAGACCTCATGGGAGATAAATTCAGAGAATCACCATTAAGAGGAAATTGGAACTTGTACATAAAAGCATAGGCTCAAGTGAGGTGAGACCCTGGAGGACCACAAGCTGAATGCTGTTGGCCTTTTTTTTTTCCTTTCTTGGCCTTCGATTTTTTTTTCTGAAAGGGGATAAAATCAAATATGAGTGAAGAGGCATATAATATGGGTCTGCAGCATATTTTTGTTGTTTTATTTGTTGAATAATGTTTTATTCCTTTTTCTAATTTTAAAATTGAATGAATTGAAACTTTAGGCCTGTCCTACTCTATTAAATTAAATTAGCTTTCCCTTTCCCCAAGCACTCTTTTCATTTGATTTCCATGACCTCACTTTCTCCTATTTCTGTAGCCATTCTTTCTCAGGCTTCTTGGGAGCTTCTCTTCTTCTGCCTGATTCTTCTTTCTCTTGGTGTTTCTTAAGATTTTGAGTAGGGCCTCTTCTCATGCTGCATAGTAAATCTGTTGATTAAACGAATTGATTGATTAACAGTTTTTGTTGGATGTGAAACATTGATTTAAAGGCTCTTTTTTCCCCAGCTTTATTGAGGTATAACTGGCAAACGTATACAATGTGATGCTTTGATATACATATATGTTGTGAAATGACTGCCATAATTAAATTAGTTAACACATCCATCACCTCATAGTTACCTTTCTTTGTATGGTGTTGGTGGTGGTGAGAACATTTAAGAGATATTTTAGCACATTTCAGGCATACAATACAGTATTATAAGCTGTAGTCACCATGCTGTACATCAGACCCCTAGAACTTACTCATCTTATATCTGAAGTTTGTACCCTTTGATCAACATCTCCCCATTTTTCCCACCCCCCCAGCCCGACAACCACCATTCTACTGTTTCTGTGAGTTCAGTTGTTTGGGGGTCCACATATAAGTGAGATCATACAGTATCTTTCTCTGACTTGTCACACGTAGCATAATTCCTTCAAGGTTCGTCTATGTTGTCACAAACGGCAGGATTTCCTTCTTTGTTATGGCTAATATTCTATTCTATAGGTGTGTGTGTGTATACACACATGTGTGCGCACGTGCACACACACACACACATATTTACACCATATTTTCTTTATCTATACTAGACACTTAGGTTGCTCCCATGCCTTGGCTATTGTGAATAATGCTGCAAAGAACATGGGAGTGCAGGTATCTTTTTGAGGTTATTGATTTCATTTCCTTGGGTTGTATACCAGGAAGTGGGATTGCTGGATCATATGGTAGTTCTATTTTTAATTTTTTGAGGAACCTCCATACTGTTTCCTAATGACTATGCCAATTTACATTCCCACCTGAAGTGCGCAAGGGTTCCCCTTTCTCCATATCCTCACCAGTACTTCTTATCTCTTCCCTTTTTTATGATAGTCATCCCAACAGGTGTAAGGTGATGATATATCATTGTGGTTTTGCTTTGCATTTATTTCCCTCATGATTAATGATGTTGAGCACCTTTTTATATACCTTTTGGCCACTCGTGTCTTCTTTGAAAAAGTGTCTATTCAGATCATTTGCTTATTTTTTAATCAGATTTTTTTTTGCTATTTGTATAAGTTCCTGATAGATTTTGGATATTAACCTGTTATCAGATATATGTTTGTACATATTCTCTCCTATTCTATAGGTTGCTTTTCATTTTGTTGATTGTTTCCCTTGCTGTGCAAAAGCTTTTTAGTTGGATGTAGTCCCACTTGTTTGTCTGTGCCCCTTTTGCTTGTACATTTGATGTCAAATCTAAACAATCATTGCTAAGACCAATGTCAAAAGTATTCTTAAATGTTGATCATCCTTTATTGTCTAAAGTGCATATATATGTGTCACATATACCAAAAATAAACAGTTATAGTAACTACTGGGAATAACTGGTTAGGAGAGGATGGGTCATGGCTTTCAAACAATAAAAAAAAAAAAAAAAACTTTCTATTAGATTTGAAGGAGGAATCTTCAGATAGCCTAGTACCTCCAGTAGAGCTCAGAACCTTACCTGGTACATTGCCAAACTGGTTGCCACCATCCCATTTGCTCCCATTCAGGTCCTCGTGAATGATGCCAGGAGGTTATTTAACGTCCTCTGTATATCTATAAAATGGGAATTAAATGATTTGTAAGATTGTTGTGAAGATTATAATTGTTGGTTGGTTAATTTAAATTGAGGATTGTGACTTCTGTCACTTCTCCTAGATGACTCAGTAACGCCCTCTGCTGGTGTTAAGGTCTTAGGAAAATTGATACATTGGCTTTTTAAAAGGTTACATCCCTTGACATCGTTCATTACTGAGTTCTTTGGACTGGTTTGTCATATGAAGATATAAGGTGACGGATTAAACCATGTCATTTCATTAAATTTGTGTAAATAAAATTGTAATTCTGGGAGGAAATGGGTACTCTTCCAGCTTCCGAAATTCTGGGAGGAAATGGGTACTTTTCCAGCTTCCTCACACTTGGACTTCTAAAGATGGGTCATTGTTATCCAGTTTGGCCAGAATAGATGTCATAGTTAATAATCCCATCTGATGAGAATGAAAAAATAAGCACTCAAGATAGTCTGCTCCACTGAATATAATTTAATCTTGAGTGGTTCATAAGTCAGTTCAGAATCCTGCAGTGTTTCAGGGATGTTGTCCTGAACTTCAGATCCCATTTTACTATAGATGCAGAAAAATGCTAGTTAAGAGAGAGAGTACATGTTGACATTTTGCCAGATAAAATGGATTTTTTACTGTATTAGAAGTTTACTTCTGCAATCAGTTTTTCTATTAAGTTACTCAGAGCATTGTTTGATGCATAAGTCTATGAGGATGTTCTCATTCTTGATACAACTTTCAGAATTGTCTGTTCCATCCAATGAAGTAATTAAGAGCCTTGGGACAAATATAACCATCCTGCTTGAGTCCAGTGTTGCAAGAGTTAAATGATCAACTCAGCATACTGACACCCTCCAAGTATACACTATCATCAGTTCACATTCCTTTTTCCCTTTCTTTTTTTTTTTAAGAGACAGAGTCTCATTCTGTCACCCAGAACAAGAGTGGTGTGATCATAGCTTACTTCAGCCTTAAACTCCTGGGCTCAAGCAGTCCTCCCACCTTGGCCTCCCAAGTACCTAGGACTACACATGCCACTGCACTTGGCTATTGTATTATATTTTTTGTAGAGTTAGGGTCTCGCTTTCTTGCCCAGACTGGTCTCAAGCTTCTCGCTTCAAGCAGTCCTCCTGCCTTGGCCCCCCAAACTGCTGAGTGTGACCAGTTGTGCCTGGCCCAGTTCACATTTCTGATCTTTGCTCCTGGTGACACACTAAAGATTTTTTCAAGGATTCTGCAAAGCATAGATCTGCTTCTATGGCTGCATCTAAGAGAACCTTTCTATTGAATATTCTCATAAGAATACCATCTCCAATATCATTTGTCTTTTTCACAGTCTGAACCTGAGTCCGGGAAACCTGGATTCTAGTCCCTGCTCTACCACTAATTAGCTTTTGGCATTGGGCAAACCATTTAACCTTGCAAAGCCTACATATCTTCACCTCTAAAATGGAGATGTAATATAATAATTCCTGCCCTACCAGCTTCAGAAGATTAAGTATCAAATGAGATAATATATGTGAATGCGTTTTGGACTTTTAAGCTGTGAAAAGATCAAGATATGAAGATTTCCCTTTAATATTTTTAAATTTGTACTACGTATATTTTTGTTGTTCTTATTCTTGCTGCTGCTACTGCTATTTTAATATGCTCAGTTTCTTGGTAGATCTAGATGAGCAGTATTCAAAATGTCATCTTTCTGGGAATTAGCCATCATTAATACTGTAAATATTCAAGAGAAATTTTCTCTTTAATAATTTGTCAAATAAAACAACTTTAACTTTTTGACCTCTGAAGCCAGTGGCTTCGGAATAATAACCATCATTTATTACTATATTCCACTCCATTGTCTTTCTTAAAATCCTCACAATTACCCTGCAAAGTAATATTATCTCTATTTAACATGTGAAGAAACTGAGGCTCAAAGAGGTGCATCTTGCCAGACTTCTCAAAGCTAGTGGTTGAACAAAAATTCAAATCTGAGGTTTTTAAACTCCAAAGCCTGAGCTTTACCCTGTCACTCCACCATTCTCTCACTTTTTGTTGTACACATGAGCCCATTGCTTAATTTCCAGAAATTTTATTAGCACTTCTAGCAAGTATGTGAAAACAAATCTATCATTTTCAAAATCAAATTAATAATGTGTTGTGGAGCGAGACCAGGCAACCTGGGTTCAAGTCTTGTACCTTGGGCAAGTTACTTCCTTGTGTCTCAGTTCCTCATCCATAAAGTAATAGTAATAGCACCTACCCTTGTAATTGTTCAGGGGATTAAATGAATAAATAGGTGTAAAGCCCTTAGAACATAGTATTAAGTACATATTAAATGTTAAATAGTTTAAAATTCATGTATAAACATTTTTTCTAGCCTCTTTCTTGCAATATTATGTGCTGAGCCAGCTTTTGGCTTTTTTTTTTTTTTTCTGTTTGCAGAATGGGTATACTAGAATAGTCATTGATTACTGATCAGCTAGTACTAGATTTAGGAAAGGCAGTTTTGATCAGCAATACCTTAGCCATTTGCTCTCAATCCTCTGCTAGAACCTAGACAGGGCAAAAGGTAAGAGCTTTGGCCTGATGCTCACAAGCCATCATGAACTCACCAATTCTGTCATTTGTTTTTGTTTAATTTAATAAAAAATAAAATTACAAATGATCTGATACTAAAAATATTTAAGTGTTAATTTTGTGCGGTCAGGGTTTTCAAGGATGAATTGCAATTCAATTTCAAATACAAAAGTGCTTTTATTCTAACCAGTCTTTGTTGGTATATTCTCCCCTACAGAAACCAGTGAAGGTGTATCCTTGCAACTGGGAAACACAAAAGATTTTATTATTTCATTTGACCTCAAGTTCTTGACAAATGGAAGTGTGTCCGTGGTTCTAGAGACCACAGAAAAGAATCAGCTCTTCACTATACATTATGTCTCAAATGCTCAGCTAATTGCTTTTAAAGAAAGAGATATATACTATGGCATTGGGCCCAGAACTTCATGGAGCACAGTTACCAGGGACCTGGTCACTGACCTCAGGAAAGGAGTGGGTCTTTCAAACACAAAAGCTGTCAAGCCAACCAAAATAATGCCCAAGAAGGTGGTTAGGTTGATTGCAAAAGGTAAGGGATTCCTCGACAACATTACCATCTCTACCACAGCCCACATGGCTGCATTTTTTGCTGCTAGTGATTGGCTAGTAAGGAACCAGGATGAGAAAGGTGGCTGGCCAATTATGGTGACCCGTAAGTTAGGGGAAGGGTTCAAGTCTTTAGAGCCAGGATGGTATTCTGCCATGGCCCAAGGGCAAGCCATTTCTACATTAGTCAGGGCCTATCTGTTAACAAAAGACCATATATTCCTCAATTCAGCTTTAAGGGCAACAGCCCCTTATAAGTTTCTATCTGAGCAGCATGGAGTTAAAGCTGTGTTTATGAATAAATATGACTGGTATGAAGAATATCCAACCACACCTAGCTCTTTTGTTTTAAATGGCTTTATGTATTCTTTAATTGGGCTGTATGACTTAAAAGAAACTGCAGGGGAAAAACTCGGAAAAGAAGCAAGGTCCTTGTATGAGCGTGGCATGGAATCTCTTAAAGCCATGCTGCCCTTGTATGACACTGGCTCAGGAACCATCTATGACCTCCGTCACTTCATGCTTGGCATCGCTCCTAACCTGGCTCGCTGGGACTATCATACCACCCACATCAATCAGTTGCAGCTACTCAGTACCATTGATGAGTCCCCAATCTTCAAAGAATTTGTCAAGAGGTGGAAAAGCTACCTTAAAGGCAGCAGGGCAAAGCACAACTAGAGCTCACAACCAAAATTGCACTTCAGCCTCTGCTGTACACAGAAACTACAGGCTCTGTCTCAGGAGAGCATAGGCACATTTTAAAAGGTTATGTACTAGGTTTTTGTGGATTCTATCAAAGTGATAAGTGATCCTTAAAACCAGCCTTCTAAAATAATTGCATTCCATGGGTTGGGTATTTAGAAATGTAGGTGGCATTTAGAACACAATGTTTAATCAATGGGCTGAACAAAGATGCTTCACTTTGCCTTGCCCATCACCCTATACAGTTTCGCAGATAGTCTAGTCACTCTATGTGAGAAAGATAATGGTAAGTAGTTGCTACTGGCCAACTGTCTAGCACTTACCTGAAAACTTAGTATGGAGCTCTTTTAAAATGTGATTATTTATATTTATGTTGAAAGCGGACTTTAAAAAAAATAATGTGCTGTAATACAGTAAATATGTACTTGTAGCCTGGATAGCAGACTGTGTTCAACTTTTTAAAAAGATGTTTCCTTTCTATAGATTAATTTCTTGGGAGCAAATGAGTATTTGTTGCATTTGTTCAATTTGTTGTATATGGTGAATATTTAATTATGGTTTTCTTGAAACGTGTAAATTAAAAACACAATCAGTGTTCAGGCTTCACAGTTATATAATGTAAGCACAACTAAAGTGAAACTTGTTGACTGCACAAGAAATTACAAAAATGTTTCTGTTTTGAAACTTGATCTACAATCAGTAAAAGTTTGATAATCAGTATATCCCTCCCCAACCCCCATTGTGACAGTTTCTTTTTGTCACTGTCTAGAATTTTGTATTTTATTTCAGACTATACCTTGGAGTTTTGTATATTTTGAGAGAGATATTTTTGGGACATTATTTTGGAAACTTATTACAAATCTAAATTTGGAAAGGAGCTAGTAGCTTTAAGGCCACCACCATATTTTACTTTTTTAGGATTTTTCCCCCTTTAAATAAAAATATTAGATCAAATACTATATGCAAGAATCATAGCAAAGTTTTTTTTTCCTACCAAGATCATTCTTGATCATCAGCTTCCCAAACTAGTAAGTCTGTGCATCATTGGGTGTTTTTCTTAATTTAATTTTAAATTATTCCAGCTATTAGATAGAAGGGATGTTACTGCACTTATGTGTAATCAGATCTTTATTTAGGTATACATATCCTCCTATACCGCACATAAATAGATTTCAGAGCCCCCATACAATGGGCAGTGTCTGCTATAGGGCTTCAGGCATTAAATAAAACCGAGGGTTGTTGATTTTGCTGTGACAGTACACTAAATCAATACTATATCTTATACAGTTTGAAAATATGATACCCTACACTTTCAGGGGACCGAGTCTGACAAACACAATACATTTATCTGTGACCTATATCAAGTACACATTTAGGAGCCAGGTAGGTTACCTGCTTACACACTATATTTTAATTGAATTCAAACTATCAAGCACTACTTAGAAACTGGAAAACATATATATGTTAGCATCAAAGGGGGCAGAAGCAAAGAAGATACAGATCTGCACTGAAGACATTAGACTGGCCATAGAAAAGTAAGCTTGAACTCCCAATTGATGTGACCACACTCTTCTTAATTTTGCTCACAGTAAAAACACTTTTTTGAGTTATTAGGCTTACCCCTAGCTTTTGACCTTTGCATTTCATATATGTTAGATGTCTCAGCAAGAATATCTGGTCTCCCCTAATTTTTATTCCCAGTGCCGATGTTCAAAATAAACTTTCTCCAGTCTGGGAACCTTTTTTACTTCCCCATATTTGTTATTATTTAGAATGGTTCATACGTCTGCTTTGTTTGCATACTGGTCTTCAGATTATGAGACTCGATGATAACAGTATGGTACTGCTTCTGTGACAAATATCGTGCCTTAACAATGTGGCTGTCCTTTTCCACTGAAGAAGGAAAGACTTTTTGATCTAGAAATAGCGTTGTGATTTCCTTGCTGTTGGTTTTACACTGCCTTCCACATTGCAACAGCAAGTTGATTTCTTGTGATCCCAGAATTTTCTAAGAGGATGAGTTGAATCTATAGCAGCATTGTCAGTACAGACCAGTGGTTCTCAAACTTTAAAATGCCTCAGCATCACTTGGGAGCTTATTGAAATGCAGAACCCAGAGTCAGTAAATCTGCCTGTGAAGTATGATAGTCTGCATTTGTAATGAGCATTCAAGTGATTCTGATGCAGGTGAGCTGGGGGCATACAGGGAGGAACACTGCCCTGGACTATCCATTGCATTTTTGCCTCTAAACAACTACAGAATTTTCTAGGGTTTTAAATTATGTAAAATGTTTACTTATTCTGAACTTAGAGAGAATGGGGAGGGTATTTTTAAATTTTATTGTTTTATTTCTTTAAGTTTTTCTTTGCTTTAAGATTATAGGTATTAGGTTTGTTTTTGTTTTTCCACTTATCTTGAGTTCACTTTGATGTTAAATCTATTGCTACTTCAGTTGTAAAACCAGCCAAAAGTTTCTGGATGAAGGTCAAGTTTGACCTTTTAGGAGTTATTGTACATAAAGGCTTCATCCACGAACCATCCAGCGCACAGAAGCAAGTGCAAAAATGACACAAGCACAACTCTCCAGACGTGGCTCCTTCTCCTTTCTCAGTGCAGACTCTCACTGAAAGCTGCTATTTTCATCCTCCTTGTGGTTGCTTTTCTTGTTTCTCTTCCATTGTACATGTGGGTTATATACCATATGTTAAATATGCAATAAAGTGTTTACAGGATGCCCTTCTGAAGGGTAGTCCTTTGTAAAGCTGTACAGACTTTGCAGTTTAAGCACAATGTGCACATGTTAGTTTTATATACAGCAAAACTTGATTTTTTGCAGATGGAAAGGTATTTTGTTTCTATACAAAGTAAATGGATTGTTTGTGCTTAATGTAAAGCCGCTTTATAAAACTGTAAAATAAAGTTTTTTTCTTAAAAAGAATATACCTGGATATTTCTCTTTCTTCTCAAATTATTCTAAGGTTATTTGAGCCCAGCAAGCAGATTTCTGACCATTTCCTGTTCAACCCGTGACCAGAAGTCAGGCAACAAATGTTGTTCATCAAAGGCATACCAAGCCCTGTCAGACAATGTGTGGGAACAAAGAGTATGCATGGGCTTTAATCCTAAGGACCCTTAGTCTTCAAGGGGGAGCACAATGTATACTAAAAACTCGAAGAAAAATAAAATGCTAAATTGTGTACTCAGGGAAGGTGTTAGGGAAGAGACAGAGCCTAAGCTGGTGTTCCAGGGGTGGAGTCCAGGTGGAAGAAGAGGAGGGAGTAACCTGAGCAAAAACAGGTGTCCATGCCAGGTGAGAGGATGGCCTTTCCCATGCTCATTCAGACTGGGTAACCATTTTTTATTCAGATTTATTTGAGAGTTTGTCCCTCATATATTTTCTCTACTTGCCTCTTCAGAACAATTAGCATTATTTAATGTTTACCCCCTTCTCAAAGAATAATGATTTAACCTCCCAAACAGACAAAACCAGAGACCAGAGTCTTGCTTCATGTTATGTTTCATTGCACAGTATTTTTTGGATTATAAACATTCTGCACCATTTGTGTAATGGAATTACAATTGATCACGAATCAACTTTTTCCAGCTGATGGGTGCACAGATTTTGACAGGCTACTAATCAACATTCTTGGCAGCTTTTCCTTCCCCACCGTCTTCAGTTGGGAAATGGCCATAAGGTTGCAAGAAGTCTTGGGCTGAATGAGCTCTCCAGCTGCTCTTGCTTTGATTTTGCTGCTTGTAGCCAAACTGTTAATACGTTGGCTGTTCTGCCTTAGCACAATGAGCATCTAATATTCATCTCCCCATTGCCCTTGAGGGGGGTGGGCCCTCCATACTCCAGAGAACTTACTTGGCAGTCTGATGAGTGCTCCTTCCCTTCATAGCCACAGGCTCTGGCGGCCACTGTATGCCATGTGACCCTGCCTTCTCTGGCCATGACTTAGACGAGGGGCGAATCCCCCTCACTCAAGCTGGCCGACCAATCAGTCTTTTCCCCAGGAATTCAAAATGGGATGGATTAAAAAACTAAAGCAGAAATACAGTGAAAAGCGGAGATGAGAAACAGAAGACAATGCTCCAGGCCCTGGATCCAATGCCCTTCTGAGGCCAGCTGTATTCCTCTCAGGTTCCGCGAGGTACCACTGTATCCTTAGGATAAATTCTTAACTTTTGCTGAAGTTGGCTGGATTTAGTTTCTGTTACTTGCAACAAATGAGCCCTAATTAATAATGTATCTCCATTATAGAGGAAAATACGTGTAAATACAGTGTAAATTCTGCATTTTCCTCCAATCTGGACCCTGTTGTATTAGCTTGCTAGAGCTGCTCTAACGAATACCACAGACCGGGTGGCTTACACAAGAAATTTATTATTCTCACAATTCTGGAGGCTTGAAGTCCAAGATTAAGATGTTGGTAGGTTTGGTTTCTTCCAAGACCTCTCACCATGTCTTGCAGATGGTGCCTTCTTGCTGTATCCTCAAGGCTGTCTCTCCAACTGTGCTCTCTGTGGCTAGGGCCCACTCATGTGACCTCATTTTACCTTAATTACCTCTTTGAAGGCCTGTCTCTAAATGCAGTCACGTTCTGAGATGCCGGGGAGTTAGGACTTAACATGTGAGTGGTGAGGGGCACACAATTCAGCCAGTAGCAACCACTCAAAGGGTTGCCATTTAATTCGATGATAATCATTGAAGGACAAAACTGAAATCTGTAGGGAACATTAGTTGGGCAGAAATCTAGACTTGGTACTCAGAATACAGGGCTCCCTGGCTCAGCCATTAGAGCATCAAGAATTTACTCAGGCCAGGTCTGGTGTCTCACGCCTGTAATCCCAGCACTTTGGGAGGCCGAAGTGGGCAGATCACCTGAGGTCAGGAGTTCAAGACCAGCCTGGGCAACACGGCGAAACCCCGTCTCTACGAAAAATACAAAACTTAGCCAGGCATGGTGGTGCACACCTATAATCCCAGCTACTCAGGAGGGTGAGCCAGGAGAATCACTTGAACCCTGCAGGGAGAGGTTGCAGTGAGCTGAGATCATGCCACTGCACTCCAGCCTGGGTGACAGAGTGAGACTCCGTCTCAATAAAAGAAGAATTTACTCTTTCACCCCATAGACTTCAGTTGCCTCATGGTACAATCCAATAAATAGAGAACTCTGCTCTCAAAGTTTGTAATAAACTAACAAAAGGTAACCACTAAATTTAAGCAGTGGTAAAAACAACAACAACTTCTAGGTTTTTATTATTCTTACCTCTATGCCTTTTTCATTAGCTCATTCGGAATGCAGAACTCTGGGGTACTGGGAGCGGGTTGGTGGGAAGTATAGACAGAGTATATAAAAGTGCAAGTAGTGGTGAGATTTTGTTTAATGGTAATTTTTTAATCCCAAGTCTGCACTATCGTAACTTACAAATAGTCAACAATATAGGGATAAAATATTGATTTTCATTATACCAGCTCATTAAGGATGTCAAACTGAAAATGGATGTGAATGTAAATGTTGTATTGGTGATGAATTTGAATGTTTGCTGCTCAATTTCTGGTGAAAAGAGATACATTTACCATCTGGTAAGAATGATTGATAACTTGCATGCGTATGCTGCATTTCCTGAATGTTAAGTAGCAGCAACACTGTGTAATTTTGCTAATCCTTTTCTAGGAGGATTTCACAAAATGACAGGACTGCAAAGCAAGCCATCAAAGAGCAGTAGCAAAGAGAACAGCAAAAGGGGCAGAAAAAAAGTCCTGTGAAGGACCAGAAATAGAGCAGTGGACAACTGGTATTAAATGCACAGTTCAGATAAGATGTTCTTAAGCAACGCAAAGCTCATTGCATCTAAGCTTAACGTCAGAAGAGCTGGTGTCTCCCTGGGATTTTGCTCTGTTCTGTCAGCACCTAGTGAAATCACTGAGATAAGAATGGCTGCTCCATTTCAGTTCAGAAAATCTAGTAAAGAGAGTTCATCTCTGGGGACTACAGAAGGAAGTAAATCTCTGAAGTGGGGTGAGGAAGAGGTCTTGTTTTTAAGCAAACATATAGCAAAGATGCATGATCTTAATTTAATGCCTGTTATTCTGTCATCTTTCCTTTTTAACACCAATGAAGTTAAGTTTCTGCAATTCAGTTGAATACAGTGGGAGGCCCCAAACAGATTCCTATCAATGGCGTGGCAAGGTAGTCTTAGGGAAAGTGTCTGTCTATCTTCTCAGCTACTGCAGGCAACAGAAAGAGGCACTCTCTTCATCTGAAAATATCCATCAGAAGAAATTACCTAGGCAACTTCTTGTGAGCTTGAATTAGTAGGTTTCAGTGTCTGGGGTACAGGAAACCATGGTCCTGGGTTAGTGTTTCTTGCTAATGAGCATTTAGGAATAGGAAGAGGAAACAGGCACCATTACAGGTGCTCCTCAAACTAACTCTCATTAACTGCTCACCATGACTCTGGAAGCCCGACTCCTGGTAGGTGAGAAAAAGAAACACTGCTGCCTAGTGTTCCATTATCGGAATGCTAAGCATGTGGGAGTTATTTATATCCTACTGCTCAAGGTCATCGCCAAGGTCTGATTTTTCATTCATGCAAAAATTCAAAAAATTGTAACCCCTGGCATAAATGGGTTAAGGAGCTTGCTGAAGCTGGTGCAGTTCTTTTCACTACGTATTTATTGAACACCTTCCTACTGATTGTGCTACCTGCCAAAAGCAAAGATGAGACCTGTCCCTGTCATGAGTCATAACTAGTTAACATAAATAACCGAGTCCACAGCTGACTGGCCTGGAGTGCTCTTCCCTGGGGTAAGCTTTGGATGGCCTTTCCTTTCCAAAATCACAGGCAGAGCAGTGGGGCCAACACGAAGAGCCAGAGTGTCTAAGCTCCCACAGTGGGTCGGGCTCTTGCTAGAAGACTCCACGGGTGTTCTTTCTAATCCTTTTGACAACCTTGGGAGGAAGTCTGTGAACTTCACGGATGAAAAAACAAACTTGGAGAAGTTAACAACTTGCCAGAAACCATTTAGCTATTTGATAAACAAGGTCTCAAGCCCAGGTATGTCTGACTCCAAATTCCATGTTCTGACCCATCGTCCCCAGGCAATAACTATAATCCACTATCTCCTGACTCCACCGTCTACACAGTGGGCTCAACCAGGGAGGCAGATCTCAGCCCCAGAGCTCTCCTACATTCGCCAGGTAAGATAATTAGTCCATTTCATCTGTGGACTCTGTATCAGATCTGCTGAAATTGGTATTTGCTCCACTAAATGATTAGAAAAGCCCAAAAGCAGAGACAGGAAGTTTTTTCAGCAATTGAGTCTCTTAGCATGTGCCCTATTTCTTCAACTTCCATTGATGTTATTTTTTGAATAACCCAACATAAAAACCCCTCTAGCCTCTCTCCAGCCCTCTCCTGCTATTTGCTGTCTTCCCTAGTGGACTTTCAAAAAGCTGCCTCTATTACAAATTAAAATGTACACAGCATGTGTTTAATACGTGCAAATACACGCACACACACACACAAGTGAATACACAGATGCACAGCAAACAGCATGCACTGTGCTGGCTGCAAGGGATGCAGTGATGAGTGAGATGAAGTCTCTGCCTTCTGTGAGTCCATGAAGTGACAGCTTTGGGAGGTACACAGTTTTATTCTTTGCTGTGAAAAATGAAACCGTTTAAAATTTTTCAAATTCCAAATTAGAGTTTGAATTAATGAGATTCTAAAGAACCTTCCTACGTTATACTTTTTAGCTCGTTTCATGAAAATAATGAAATATTTTATCCTCAGAATGGCCCTAAGAGACTGGCCGAGTGGGCACCTCCTCTCAGTGGTGGAGCAGCGGTGTGTGTGTGAGGACTGTGTGGGGTCAACGTCCTGGTGACGGAGCTGGAGTAAAACCCTGGTCTGTAGACTCGCAGTTGGATTCTCTTCATCTTGGTGCCTTCACATCTATGGGAATCTGGAAAAGAGCTTCCCGGTGTGCACTTAGGCAGGGCCATGTCTTGTCTCCTTTGGCCCTAGGCTTGGCATGAAAGGAGAGGGGAAATGGGGCCATTCTCTTGTGTTTCTGTTTCTCCTTGGCTGTCAGCACTTCTCTGTCTCATTATATCTGAGCTCTCACCAACAGGAACCCACCCAAAGGCCTGTCTACATGTTGCCTGGTTGTCTTATTTAAAGCTGTATTTTAATTTTTAAAAATACATTTTTTGTGGGGTGTGATGGCTAATGCCTGTAATCCCAGCACTTTGGGAGGCCGAGGTGGGTGGGTCACTTGAGGTCAGGGGTTCGAGAACAGCCTGGCCAACATGGCAAAACCCCATCTCTACTAAAAATACAAAAATTAGCCAGGTATGGTGACGCAGCCTGTAATCCCAGCTGCTCGGGAGGCTGAGGCAGGAGAATTGCTTGAACTTGGGAGGCGGGGCCCCTGCACTCCAGCCTGGGTGACGGAGTGAGACTGTGTCTCAAAAAAAAAAAAAAAAAGTATAGAAAATCAGATTTGACAATAGAACCAGCACACAGATGCTTCCCAAGTAGCTGGGACTACAGGCATGTGCCATCATGCCCAGCTAGTTTTTGTATTTTTAGTAGAGACAGGGTTTCACCATGTTGGCCAGGCTGGTCTCGAACTCCTGACCTCAAGTGATCCACCCACATCAGCCTCCCAAAGTGCTAAGATTACAGGCATGAGCCACCACACCTGACCAAAAATATTCCATCTTAAGGTGCCAATTACTTCATAAACTTTAAGATAGTTATGTTTTATTCCTGGGGAATACCCCTGAGTGCCACCCTGCGATTCGCGTTCGAGTAGCTGTGAGAAAAGCCGCTTCGTGTCGGGGGTCGACTGTCCCCTGCTGGCCAGCTGTGGGTGTGGAGCCAGTGACTTTGCCTCTTCACATCTTGGTGACTCCGTGGCTCTGTGGACACAGGATTGCAGGGGCAGGAGTGGAAGCAGGAAGCCTCCTAAGGAGATGGATGCTGGAGCTGTGGTGAGAGGGAAGGGGGGCCAGGGCTGAGAAGGGGTGGAGAGAGGTGGGTTGACTAGGACACATGGCAGAGCCGGTGCGCTGGCTGTATGGAGTGAGGAGTAATGGGGACTCAAGGACGTCCAGCTGTGGATGGCAGAAGGGCCACTGTCTGAAGTGGGAAGTCTGGACATTCCCAAAGGAGTCTTTGAAAGACTGGGTCTTCTCCTGAGCCTGAGAGCAGTGCTTCTTCCAATGGCACTGCTTCCATTTTAAGGTATGTGGAGGAAACAGGATTTGGGGTGTGTGTGTGTGTGTGTGTGTGTGTGTGTGTGTGTGTGTGTGTGTGACATTTCGGATGCCACTTTGTTTGCCAATGGGATTTCTGCCCCTGCCTCCCTCCCTGCAAGCCTGTGTCCATGTAGCCAGCAGAGTCATTGTTTTGGAAAATAACATCAGCTGTTCAAAACTCTCCAATAGCTTCCCAGTGCCTGAAAATGGAATTGAAATTCCTCAGCAGGCCTGCAAGGCCCTCAGTGAGCTGTCCCCTGCCCCTACCCTCCCTCATTCTCAGCCTCCTCAATCCACCACTGGGCTCCCTCAGAGGGCTTCATGGACTGCCATGCTCCTCCTGCCTGGCACCCTGGCTCTCGAGTTTTCATGGGGCTGGCTGCTTCTCCTCACTCAGTCATCAGCTCCAGTGTCAACTCCTTGGTGTGGCCATCTCTGCCCAGCCAGCCAAGGCGGACACCCAGGTGCTCCTTATCATAATACCTTGCTATAAGGACCTGTTCCCGTGCGGGTTTACCTGCACGCTGCCTCTCTTCCCCCACTGGAATGTGACCTTCTTGAAGACAGGGGCTTGACTCCTTGGTCTCCATCTCATACCCAGCATCTTAGCACAGGCCCTGGCACATCAATAGATATTGATTGGTTAACTGGATGGATGGGTGGATGGGTGGATGGGGGAATGGATGGATGGATGGATGAAAGATCCCACAGAATGGAGAGGGGGCTGGGGGCTAGAGTTCTCCTCACAACACTTTGACCATGTTCTTTACATTCTCTAGCATCAGCATGGCCCGGGAGCTTGTTGGAATGAAGAATCTCCAGCTCCATCCGAAACCTGCTGAATCAGAATCAGCATTTAACACGCCACCAGGATCCCAGGTAATTGCTGTCCACGGTGAAGTTTAAGAAGCTCTTCTAGAGCACTGACTGTCAAACTTGCCTGCACACTGGAATCACCTGGGGAGTTCTAAAAGTCACCGAGGCAGGCGGGGAATGTTGACAATGAGGGAGGCTGTGCACATGTCGGGGCAGAGGATATGTGGGAGATCTCTGTGCCTTCCTCAATTTTGCTATGAACCTACAACTACTCTAAAAATTAAAGCCTTTAAAAAAATTTTAAAGACACTGATGTCTGGGCCACTCCTGCCAGGGATTCTGAGCTAATCAGTTCTTGGACTGATTAAAGTCTACCAGCTGATTCCATTGACTACCCAGCTGACACTAATGTTTGGCCAAGGTTGAGAACTAGCTGATGTCTGGCGTTCTTTTTTGTTGGGAAGCAGAGAGCAAAGCTCAAGGAATGGTAAGGAGGGAGGCTGGGAGAGTGTGAAGAGAAGAAAGGGAGATACACATTTCCTCCCTGTCGCTGGGGCTTGGCTGTCTGCAGAGCACTTGCTCACCTTCATTAATTATATCAGGTGCCTTTCTCCTGGTTCCTAAGATGCTCTAGGCCGTTCAAGAAGCTCTCAGGGTTGAGGTGAGCCCCAGACCCATGTGTGTGTGCCCATATCCCCCCCATCACCACCCCCCTCCACACACAGTGCAGCCTGACTACCGTCTTGGGGAATCCAGAGCTTAGCCCAGGCCTGGTGGGCCCAGCAGATGCTCAGGCAGAAGCTGCAGGAAGGTAGGAGTGGTAGAAAACCAAGAGAAGCCAGGAAAATCACACTTCATTGCTGTGTTTTCAATGCAAAGGCGTCTTTGCCCATGGTGGAACCACACAGAAGAAATACCTCAGGGTTGGGTCTCAAAGAACAATTCCAGCTCCCACTTGAGGAAAAGCTTTTGGGTCCAAGAACAGGCCTCCTGCCTCTTCCCCCACCCCACTTTGCAGGCTCCTCCCCAAAGGTCTTCCCTACCTTTCCCTCAACCCCTAGCAAGCTATGCCTGGAATCAGAGACTTGGGCTGAACCATGATTGCGGTTAAAATGCAGACTAAATTGTAAGTTGTTTTCATCATCTACACCTCGATGTAACTGGAGTAACCAGATCCTCTTTTGAGAATGGTTTGCTGGGAGGCAGCACAGCCAGTGGGCCCTGGCCAGGGGAGAGAGGCCTTGTGGGGCTCACACCAGCCTCCCACATTCTCCCAGCCTGACTCCCACCTCCACGATGCAATTCTTGTCTCCCTTTCTGGCTCCTTGCCCTCCAGAGCTGCCTCTTAATGGGGGGAAGAAATCACTAATCTAAGCCTTCCTCTCCGGTTCACAAAGTTACTCACTTTGCACAGCTGCCTTAAATCAATGTGCCCAGCCCTCTGGTGACAGTCATAGTGCCTACTGTAACTGTAAACAGATCTCATAGTGTATTCATTTTTTAAAAATCACCAACTGAATTAAAATAGACCGAGAGGAAAAGGTTGCAGAAGTCAGCCCTGGGTCTCTTCTTTGCTGATTGCACAGACTTCCTCCAGGGCCCCGCAGAGACCTCTGTCCACCCGGCTAGGCCTCTTTCAGGAGGTTAAGGGGTGACCTTCGCAGAACTCTACAAAAGCCAGGGACTCTCTCACCAGAATAATGCTCGAGAATTTAGGTACGTTTAAGGTCCCTGTCCACAATTTTTGGGCCTCCAGATACTCTGAATTTCATACAAAGATCTGAAAAGGGTCCACAAACCCCAAGTGAAAAATCACTACAGTTTTTATATTTAAAAACTCAAACTACAAACTCACAAGCCTTCAGAAACCAGGCAGGGGAAGATTTGTCACCAGACTTCAGAAACCAGGCAGGGGAAAATGTGTAAGTGAATAATTGAGTCCGTGGATGATAAGGAATGGTGGGTACCATTTAAATTCATTTCATAAATTATTACCGGATAGACCAAGTAATATATATCTTCAGACTAGATTTAGCCTATGGGTAACCCATGTATTGTTCAGAATTTTCTAGGTATTTATACCTGCCTCCACCCTCCATTTGATAATGAGATCTACCTAGTATCTAAGCCCAATCATTTCTGCAGGAACATGAGCTTATTTCTCCTCAGTTTTACTTGGCAAGAGTTCTCTCAATTCTCCTCCTCCATACTACTGTCAGTTCTTCCAGATGTCTGCCCAGCTCCAAGGCCCAAGTTAAACAGCCCCTTCTTCCATGAAGCATCCCTGATAGCCCCACACCCACAGCCAGACCCGCATCCCTTGCCCTTCCATTCCTAGCCACGGGTGTGTTGGCACTACAGTGTGCTCCCTGAGTCCTCTCTGACTTGATTGTCAACACCCATTCCCCAAGCTGTTGCTCTTACCTGGGAGCTATTTTGCTTCCTAGGGGACATTCAGCAATGTCCGGAGACATTTCTGATGGTCACCGATTGGAGGGAGGGAATCCCCCTGTCATCTAGTGGGAGAGGCCAGGGATGCTGCTAAACATCCTACAATGCACAGGACAACCCCCCACAACCAAGAGTTACCCAGTCCGGATGTCAATGCTGAAGCTGAAAAAACCATCCTCAGCGAGCCCTGGATAAACCCCTGAGGGCAGGGCTGTGTCTTGCTTAATGTGGTCCTCCCAGAGCCTAGGATACAGGGTCTGGCATGCAATAGGCACTCAACACTGGCATGTTGATGGGGTTTAATGGTAGCAGGCTAGGTCAAAAGAGAAAGACCCAATCTCAGCCCCAAATAGCTCATAGCTAGATCAGAGAGGAAAACACATGTCCAGTTGGCTCTCCACAGTGGATGATGCAACCAAGGCTGGACAACCATGAAATGAGTTTGCTCTGGGAGGGGCTTCACCACTTTCAGGAGGGGACATTAGGACTGGGTGTTTGTTTCAGCTGAGCTCTTTATTGCAATACAGAAATGAACTCACGGCTCCTTAAGAGGTGAAAGATCCACTGCGAAGAGACACCTGAATGAACACCCCAGCCCTGGGAAGAGCAGAGCATCCATCCATGGGAGCTGGGCTGGGGCGGTCACACGGGCGCTGTCCACTAAGGAGATGCAGAGACAGCCCCACCTCTTCTCTCCACCCCACCCACCCCAGGTTCACCCAGACGTTTCTGCTTCCCCTTGACCTGAGACCCCACCAGGGCCAATTATCTGTTAGCTACAGTGTCTAGGGCCCACAATACTTCCTAGGGGCCCTTAAAATGTTTAATTTTAATTTATTTTAAAATCAGAAGAATAAAAGAACATAATAACAATTAATCTAAAATAAGGAATCCAGCCTGAATTGCATTCATCTGTATATCTATGCAGTCATATAATCTAATTTTTTCTATATTTTTATGGAGAGGGGCCCAAAGGTACCAGCCATCACCCCCTCCCAGCCCTCTCTACTCCTCCCGGGTGAAGCTCCCACCACAGACCAGCACTCCTGGGTTCTTCATGAAAATCTCATGGAGGATCCACTGGAGACATTTTTCTCTCTTTTTTTCATTTTTACTACCAAATACCTATGGAGATATTGTTGTTTTTGTTGTTGTTGACACGGAGTCTCGCTCTTTCACACAGGCTGGAGTGCAGTGGCGTGATCTCGGCTCACTGCAACCTCCACCTTCCGGGTTCAAGCGATTCCCCTGCTTCGCAAATAGCTGAGATTACAGGCGTCTGCCACCATGTTGGCCAGGCTGGTCTCGAACTCCTGACCTCAAGTGATTCGCCTGCCTCGGCCTCCCAAAGTGCTGGGATTACACGCATAAGCCACTGCACCCAGCCTATGGAGATATTTTTAATACAAATATGTAACTCAGAAGTTCTCTGACTGATGAATTTTTCTTGGGAAAGGGTTTTCCAGAATGGACTCCATTAAGTCAATTTAATTCCTTGATCAATTCTGTAAAAAGCTCGGTTAAACTATTTCCAATTTTTCCACTTTTTCATTTCCAATGGACTGAAATTATTTTCATTGGGACCAATTCTTTTTCATTTGAATTTTATATCAGAACTGTGGTTCATAGATCGATTTTTGTCAATATCAACTTTCACCAATGATAGCTGCTGCCGTGGCAAGTTTCCTTTTGTGGACTTTATTTCTATCACCTCCATTTTCCAGGGTCAAATTTTGTTCTAAATTTTGTTAAGAACATTTGATTCTTTCGTGAGTTCTACCGGATAACAACTTATCTAATTTAGTATCTCAGTTTTTTAATGCATTGGATAAAAGACTTTAGAGTTTGTAACTGTTTCTTGGCTTAAACCATGAGAAAATTGTGACTATATTTATGAGACAGAGAGGGTGTTGCAGGAGAGAGGAGAGGCAGAGCAGAAAGGCAATGAGTTTAGCAGCTCTGTTAGGTTGAATGCACACTGGAGGTCATGATGTCCTGGGGAGGAGAACAGAAACAAGTGGTAGGATCAAGACACTGTTTTCTGTTCCAGCTCATTTTGCGAACAATGTTGTGTCACAGGTCACTTGGCTGTCCTTGGCTCAACTGTGAGTAAGGAGGAGTCCTGTGGAATGAAAAATGACTACCCAGATTTGCCACCAAAATCCAGCAGGAGTGCCTTAGAAAGCAGGTAAGGCATAGGAGCCCCGGTCTTGGGGCACAAGAATGGTCTCCATCTGTCCGGTCCTCTTCATGGGAGGAGCCCTTGCCTGTGCACTCTTTTTTTTTTTTTTGAGATGGGGTCTCCCTCTGTTGCTGAGGCTGGAGGGCAGTGGTGCAATCTCAGCTCACTGCAACCTCCACTTCCTGGGTTCAAGTGATTCTCCCGCCTCAGCCTCCGGAGTGGCTGGGATTACAGGTGCATACCACCACGCCCGGCTAATTTTTGTATTTTTAGTAGAGACGGAGTTTCAGCATGTTGGCCAGGCTGGTCTCGAACTCCTGACCTCAAGTGATCCACCTGCCTCGGCCTCCTAAAGTGCCGGGATTACAGGTGAGAGCCACTGTGCCCGGCCACCTGTGCACCCTTTCATGGGATTTCTAAGCAGTGCTGGGAGGCAGGCAGGATCGCTTTTGACTTATGATGATGGAAGAAAATTAAGCTAAAGTGGGTCATCTTGTTTCAAACCCAGTGATTGTCCCATCATGCCTTGAAGCCTCTCGAAAGGAGAGGTGTGAGAGTCAGTACAACACTTTGCCATCGGCAGAGGTCTTTGGGCTGGCTCCCGATGCCTCTGGGCCCTGGAACAAGAGAACAAATGGAGGCCGCCCACCATATGTCTAAATATTATTTAAAAGTTATTAATTAGGGGCTGAGGGCAGTGGCTCATGCCTGTAATCCCAGCACTTTAAGAGACTGAGGCAAGAGGATCGCTTGAGCCCAAAACTTCAAGACCAGCCTGGGCAACATACAAGACCTTGTCTCTACAAAAAAAATGTAAAAATTTGCTGGGTGCGATGGCGTGCCTATAGTTTCAGCTATTTGGGAGGCCAAGATAGGAGGATGGCTTGAGCCTGGGGAGTTGAGGCTGCAGTGAACCAAGACTGCACCACTGCACTCCAGCCTGGGCAACAGGGCAAGACCCTGTCTAAAAAAAAAAAAAACAAAAAACAGGCCGGGCGCGGTGGCTCACGCCTGTAATCCCAGCACTTTGGGAGGCTGGGGCAGGTGGATCACGAGGTCAGGTGATTGAGGCCATCCTGGTTAACACGGTGAAACCTCGTCTCTACTAAAAATACAAAAAAAAAAAAAAATTAGCCGGGCGTGGTGGTGGGCGCCTGTAGTCCCAGCTACTTGGGAGGCTGAGGCAGGAGAATAGCGTGAACCTGGGAGACGGAGCTTTCAGTGAGCCGAGATCGCGCCACTGCACTCCAGCCTGGGCGACAGAGCAAGACTTCGTCTCAAAAAAAAAAAAAAAAAAAAAATGCCCAGGAGGAAGGGGTACAGGAGCTTCTCGGTAGCTGAACACGTGGGGTTTACGGAGAATGCTGCATCTGAGGAGGACATGAAAATTCTGTCCCCCTTCCCCATACCTCACCCTATGTGTCGCCTCATCTGTATCCTTTGTAATATTCTTTATAATAAATCAGTAAACATAAGCAATGTTGCCCTGAGCTCTGTAGAACTGCTCCAGCAAATTAATCAAACCCAAGGGGA
The DNA here is from genome assembly GCF_028858775.2 of Pan troglodytes. Lineage (NCBI taxonomy): Eukaryota > Metazoa > Chordata > Mammalia > Primates > Hominidae > Pan > Pan troglodytes. The sequence goes on from NC_072414.2 coordinate 61,289,246, forward strand.
AGGTAGTGGGGACCCTGATTTATAGCTGCTTGGTCAGAAGCACAGGTAAAACAACCAGGGGCTTGCGGTTGGCGGCGGAAGTCGGGGGGCAGTCTTGTGAGACTGAGCCCTCAACCTCTGGGATCGGACACGGTCTTTAGGTAGAGGGTGTCAGAACTGAATCGGAGGACACCCAGAGCCTTCAACCTCTGGGATCAGATGCGGTCTTTAGGTAGAGAGTGTCAGAACTGAATCGGAGGACACCCAGCTGGTGTCCACTGCAGAACTGATTGCTTGTTTGCTGGTGAGAGAAATCTTCACATATGTGGGCACAGAAGTCTTCTGTGTTGATTGTTGTGATGTGAGAGCGGATAAAAAACATTTTCAATTTGTGGTTTTTTTCCACTCACATATCTATATTCAAAACAAAAAAGAAAAGATCTCACATACCCACACCTTACACAAAAATGAACTCAAAATGGATTATAGTCCTAAGTGTAAAACATAAACCTATGAAACTTCTAGAAAATATAGGAGAAAATATGTGTGACCTTCAGATACTAAAGGAATAATCTATAAGGAAAAAATGATAAATGAGATTTTATCAATATTAAAAATGTTTGCTCTGAAAAAAAGTGAAAATGAAAACACAAACCACAGACTGGCAGAAAATATTTACAAATCATATATTTGACAAAGGACATAAAAAGACTCAACAGTGAGAAAATAAGTACATTTTGCCAATTAAAAATAGGCAAAAGACTGAATAGATACTTCACCAAAGAAGAAATGAGAATGACAAACACACACACACACACACACACACACACACACACACACACGCAAAGATGCTGAACATCATAGTCTAAGGGTAATATAAATTAAAACCACAACAAAATGATCTAAATACTCAAAAATAAGTGATTAGTTAAATAAATTAGGGTGTATTTGTGCAAAAAGTTATTATCCATCCCTTAAGAATTATGTTTTGCACTTTAAAATAACATGAAAAATAGTTATGGAAAAATGTATTAAGTAAAAGAAAGAGAATTTAAAGATATACACAATATTAATCCAAACTTGAAGGAAAATTGTGTATATGTTACATACATGTGTTCAACAAACACTGAAATACATTAAAATATAAACAGGCCTCATTTCTGGGTGTGGCAATTATAGAAATTTCATTTTTTTTCTTTCTATTTCTTAGACTTTTCCTAAATATTTTCCAACACACACATATTATTTTTATAAATTATTTAAGCGATGAGAGAAAAACATAGACATATATCTGAGCTCCCCCTCCAGGCATCATTCAGCCCTTCTTGTAAGAGATGCCACTGTGGAGACCCCCAGCAGTGGAAGTCACGTACCTCAGTTTTCCCTCTCAACAGCCTTTCCCAGAAGCCTCCTCTGGCTCTCAGCTCTTGGTGCTGCTGCCTTTCCTTCCAACGGGAACGCCTTCCTCCCCTGGCCGTCTCCTTCACTGACACTCCTGCTGAGTCCCTCTCCTGGGATGGAGGTCCCTGGGGATCCTTTCCTTCCCCTTTTCCTTCCTGGCCCTCATTCTGTCCCTGTGGGATTTAATTTACTTCTGTGGCATCAGCAAGGGCACCCAAGACACCCACATCACTGTGTCTGGCCTAAACTGTTCTCATGGGCTCCAAGCCCATCCATGCCACAGATGTTTATTGGGTATCTATAGCCAGGCTCAGCTCCAGGGTCTGGGGACCCAGCAGGGGCAATCACAGCAGAGCCCCTGCTTTCAGGGACCATGCATTCTAACAGAGGAGTCAGGCAATAGACACATCCACAAATCAACAAGCCCATTCATACTTCAGAACCTGCATTTTAGCAAGATTCCCCAGAACAGGTGAAGGCACATTGAAGTTTGAGGCCCACTGCCCTACACCAGTGGTTCCCAAAATGTGGTTCCCAAGCAGCGGCTCTCCTAGGAGTTTCTGAGAAGTACAGCCTCTCAGCTCCAACCCAGACCTACTGAATCAGGAACTCTGTGGGTGCGGCCCAACATCAGTTGTGTCCTCAAACTGATGGAGGGCTCTCCAGGGGATTCTGCTACAGTCCCATAAAGGGCTACTCAGGGCTAGGGACCACATCTCATTTATCTTGCTATTTGTTAGTTTCCAATTGTAGCAATCACAAATCACCACAAAAGTAGTGGCTTAAAGCAACACAAGTGTATTATCTTATAGTTCTGGAGATCAGAAATCTGAAAGCAGTTCCGTTGCGCTAAAACCAAGGTGCTGGCTGGGCTGTGTTCCTCTTGGAGGCTCTAGGGAATGGTCCGTTTCCTTGCCTTCTCCAACTTCCAGAGGCCGATGGCATCCCTTGGCTCATGGCCATATTGCTCTGACCTCCACTTCCGTCGCCACACTTCTTTGTCTGACTCTGATCCTCCTGCCTCCTTCTTAAAAGCACCCTGTGATTACATTGGGCCTACCCTGATAATCCATGATGACCTTCCCATCTCAAGATTCTTAACTTAATCATATCTGCAACATCCTTTTTGCCATGCAGGGTAACTTACTCACAGGATCTGTGGATCAGCACGTGAACATCTTTGGAAGCCATTATCTACCCCACACCATCTCTCTAGCACTTAGTACACGGCCTGTACAGAGCAGATGCTTGGCAAGGATCTGGAGAAAGAAAGAAAGAATGAATGAATAAGCAAAGAAATCAGGAGCCAGATGAAGCTTCCCCTTCTTTCCCCCTGAGCCCTGGCCCACCTGTGAGCATCTGACCTGGATCAAATGCTCCAGGTCAAAGGCGATGAGGCCCCACAGTGCTCCCTAACACATGAGTCCTTCAATTCAAGGTGGGGCTCAGGGTTGAGGCTTTGCCCTCAGAACCGAGCTCCACAGGCAGCACCAACCAGGCAGTGGGGCAACCAGGCCAGCACTGTGGAGGTCAGCAGTGAAGGGGCTTCTGGGGTCCTAGCTGGTAGGCATGGTGTATAGGGGCACCAAGAGAACATGGGCTTTTGGTTGAAGTCCTGACTCAGCCACTTGCCAAGTGTGTGAGCTGGAACAAGCTACTTAACCACTATGAGCCTCCTTGGTTACTTCCTCCTGCATATGGGATGGTAACAGCAGCCTTGCCAGGTTGTCCTGAGAATTAGAGGACACGAAGTACCTGGCCCTGGAGTGGTGAATGAGCGTGGAGATGCTGCTGCCGGAAGTAGGGTAAATGGGAAGCTGGCATTCGGACCTGTGCTTGGGGAGTGGGCTGGGTGCTGGCTTTGATTCTGGCTTGCCTGGAGATCAGTCTCCCGCCCTGAGGCCCACTGGCCCCCAGCCATGACGAGCCTGGGCATGAATTACCTTCTAGGTTTCACACGGTTCTTCCTCTCTGTGTGATATGCTGACTCTCTTTAGTCATTCAGTGCAGGAGAACTGAGCTCAGAGAAGGGAGGAGTCATTGGGGGGCCTCCCTGCAAACCCCAAACTGGGACAGAAAATGCTCAGGATGTGGATGAGGAAACCTGGGCTCTGGCACTTACCAGCTTCCCTGACCCTTTGAACCTTGGTTTCCCTGTCTATAAGCAGGGATCTGCAATCTGTCCCTCCTCCCACTCCGCCCCTGTGGCAAGGACATGCCGAGGAGGTGAAGGAGTATGCGACCTTGCAGGATGGAGGGAGCAGAACCTGGGACCAATAGAAAGAGGCTCTGGCTGGAGACTTCTGATTGGGGGTTTTGATAGTGAGCCTGAGAAAGGGTTGTTTATCATTAGTTAGACCTGGGAATATTATGATAAAGACGTTAATGTTCTGTAATTAAGGCTACCAGCTTGAGGCTAAATTAAATATTTACACAGCCCTCGATTATCTTCTTCCTCTCTTTTGCAACTCCCTCCCCATGCTAAAATATTTAGCAGGGATTTCAGAAGTGTTCTCAAATCCAGCTATGGTTCCGAAAGTTACTTAATAGCCAGGAAGTTTGCAAACACTGCTTTTAGTAGATTCCCAGCGGCTGCTGCTCTCGTTGGAGCCCAGGATAATCCACATGGCTCATCAGATGGGGGTGTTAGATGGAAGCTTTTACACTTGGATTTTTACAACAGAACCAAAATAAACTGCGTAGGGTAGTTGTGAGACAAGCTGGACCCAAAGGGACTCTCTAATACAAGTGTCAGAAACTGCCCCCAAAATAATTGCACAAAAATGTTTAAGGAGGAAGAAACCCCAGCTGGGCAGGTGGCAATGAATGCAAGGTCAGCCTTTAATTCATGAAGTGACAAGCAAGTCACTTGCCCTTTTAGGATCTTACTGTTCCTAGAATAGCTAATAGATTTCCGTGGTCCCTTCTGGTTTAATGTATGAAATGGACTAGAAGTACTCTATATTTCCCAAAAGAACAGTAGACAAAATGCCTGCTCCTCACATTATCTGAATATTCACCATTTTTGCCTCAAAGGCATGATCCTGTAAGAGCCTCCAGATTGGCTGGTTGAAGTGAATAGGAGTCCTGTTTTGAACATCAGCTATAGGATATATGTGGTGGTGAATTCAGAGCATATATGTTCAAGGAAGAATTATATGTATATTTAATTTTTGAAAATCTAAATGTACTCTCTGATTACTAAGAGAAGTGGTACTAAGAACCGTGTGAAACCTACTGGGTAATTCATGCCCAGGCTTGCCATGGCTGGGGGCCAGTGGGCCTCAGAGTGGGAGACAGCAACTGAGAACACAAACTTCGGGCCAGTCCTAATTTGAGATCCAGCTGTGTGATCTTGTAGACGTCACAGCCTCAACTTTCCAATCTATAAAATGGGATGGTGATAGACATGGAGTTTGGTGAGTACCACATGAGATACTGATCCTGCAAAGCTCTTGGCACCTAGCTTGTAGCAAGAGCTTGGTAAACATTGGCTGTTATTATCACTTTAAATCCTCTTATCAAAGTGAAGCCTTCCCTTCCCATGGAATGTTTTGTGTAAATCTGACTTCCACACCCTGAGCAGACTGGGTATGTCATAGGGTTCTTTGGCCTGCCCTGAGCTGCCCCACAGCCAGCAAGTCCAGCCCAGGCCCCAGGAGAGCAGCCAGGGAGAACTTCCTACGTCTTTTGAGCTGGGTGGGAACAGAGAACACAGCAAGGCTTCCTCAAGCCTTTCCTGAGAACACAACTTCAAAATGTCCACACCCAGATGTTAAGAAAGCCCCAGGCCCAGCGCCAGCCCCCTCCTCCCTGGAGTCAGCACCCTGTCTCAGCCCTAGAAGAGTCCATAGCCCTCCAGCCTGCTGCAGAGGAGGCTCAGGATAGCGGCTGGTCACCTCTCTCCTCCCCCGTCTCAGGGGGAAGACCCAGAAACAGAAGGTAGAAGGCCTGTGCCCTTGGCTGAGACCACCTGGGTTCGGCTCTCATATAAGCTGTGGCCCCTTGGCCCCCTTCTTACTCTTTCAAAGTATCCCCATCTGACCCTACAGATAATCCTTTTTTTTCTTTTTTGAGACGGGGTCTCACTCTGTCACCCAGGCTGGAGTGCAATGGCATGATTTCGGCTCACTGTGACCTCCGCCTCCCCGGTACAAGTGATTCTCCTACCTCAGCCTCCGAGTAGCTGGGATTACAGGTGCATACCACCACACCCAGCTAATTTTGGTATTTTTGGTAGAGACAGGGTTTCACCATGTTGGCCAGGCTAGTTTCAAACTCCTGACCTCAGGCGATCCACCCACCTTGGCCTCCCAAAGTGCTGGGATTATAGGCATGAGCCACTGCACCAGCCCAGATATTCTTAATATGGAGTAAAATACCGCCCAGAGAAAGTGAGGCTTGGAGCCTGAGTTGCCTGTAAGCTCTGCATGACTGTCTGCCCCTTCCTGCATTGCACAAAGGAGAGTGCACTGAGCTAGGAAGGCTGGTGGTCCTGTGGGTGGCTGTGTGGGGAAGGGGTCAGCTACGGGTGGTGAGCTCAGGGCCTTTCCCTGCCCATAATAAAATAGCTGTCACCGGCCGGGCATGGTGGCTCACGCCTGTAATCCCGGCACTTTGGGAGACCAAGGCGGGAGGATCACTTGAGGTTAGGAGTTTGAGACCAGCCTGGCCAACATGGTGAAACCCTGTCTCTACTGAAAATACAAAAAATAAATCAGCCAGGCCTCTGGTTGAGTGCCTGTTGTCTCAGCTACTTGGGAGGCTGAGGCACGACAATCGCTTGAACCCAGGAGGCAGAGGTTGCAGTGAGCCAGGAGATCATGCCACTGCATTCCAGCCTGGGTGACAGAGCGAGACTCTGACTCAAAAATAAATAAATAAATAAAATAAAATAGCTGTCACCCTGGCTGCAGTGTAGGCTTCTTTCAAATGCAAACACTCCAGAAAGACAGTCCATGTGAGGACCCGTGCTCAGGTACACCTGTGCTGGAATAGGAGCATTCAAGAGGCTTCTCTGGTTGTGCAAGAAATTATTATCATTATTATTTCTTCATATAAAATATTTATTGCACAAACAATATTATAACACCACCACAAATTTAAAAAAAATTACAATCCCCCAAACCTAGTAAATGGGCATTGGTTTTCTTTTTACTTTTGCAATTCCCCTCCGTCTCTCATTCATACACACACAATTTTCTCATAGCTGGGCTCCAGCGCAATGCAATTTGCACCGAACACCATATCATCAGCATTTCTCCATGTTGCCACAGTCTTCACTATTAGCTTTTAACATGAGCATGCTTTGCTTACCAGCGCTCTGGAGCTGGGCATTTAGGTTGCTTCAAGTTTCTGGCTATTAGATATAAGGCTGAAACTTTGTTCAAAGGGCTTTTTCATTTTTTGAGGATTATTTCCATGGGCTACGTTCTCAGGTGTGTGATTGCTGGATGAAAAGTGATGATTATTTTTGTGGTTCTTGAAAGAGACAGCCTAGTAGAGGTTTTGCTTGGGGCTTGCAGACAGTTGGTACCTTAGGGTTGAGAGGGAGATGGGGTCAGGGAAGGAGTCTCTGTGCTTGCTGGGGCAGTGGAAGTTTTGCCTGGAGCAATCCTTAAAGGACTTTAGCCCTAAAGGAGAGGCAGTGGCTTCAGGCTGAGAGCAGATCCCAGAAGCTGCCCAGAAGATGCTCGCTCCTTCCCGTTCCTCCCTGAGTGGGGACAGCTTCAGCATCTGCAGCATCCACTCACTGGGAGAGGGGGCATGGGCAACAAGGAGAAACCCAGGGAAGCAGCAAGCACTGTGTAACTGATGGCCCGTGATTCAGACAGTAAGGGCAATTGCAATTGCTGCTGGGAAGAATCCACCACCATGGCTATTTGCTGGAGTGGCAGTAGAAGGCTCTGTGTGTCCACACGTACATATTTATATGTCTTTGCTGTATGCTGGGCCCAACCCAGAGAACTGTAGGAGCGAGATGGTAAGGAAGCAGCCATGGCCTCGCCTCTCAAGGTGCCCCAAGAATCAAGCAGGCCGAGGTAGTTGGACTACCTGGGGGTCTCTGCCCCGGCTGCACATCAGAATCCCCTGGGAGCCTTAAAAGAGATGTGGGCCTCACCTCCAGAGATTTGAATTAAATAGCGTCGGATGCTAACTTGTTGCCATGATTGAGAACCAATGGACAAGAAGTTATGTTTTCTTATTAGAGCAATTATGGATGCAGGAACAGAGACCCTCTTAAGCTAACAGGATAAAACAGAAATTACTGTGGGTGACCGGGATGCATGCAGGGGAGGGTGGGCTAACCCCCCTTCATAGAGGCCTCTATAATCACCCTCCTCCAACCCACCCCAATTAAACCCTCCACCTAAATGAAACAGGCTGCTTCTATCCTATTGTAGCTTCAAGCCCAGCCCCCCAGCTCCCCCTTTGCAAGCAGGGGGCTGCCCAAGAGGCACCGTGGACTCTCAGCTGCTGTAAAGATATTGCCTGGGCCTGGGAAGCTGGCACCGAGACAGAGGCAACCTGGATGCTGCAAGCCTGCTGGTCCCCTCACTGCATCTTTACTTCTCTGCAAGCAGCTTTCCTCCCTAGGTCAGATGGCCCTGAAGGCCTTGCTGAGTGTTCTGGTCCTTGATGGCTACTGGCCCTCAGGAGCCCACCTGGCACAGGGCACGCCTGGGGCTTCCTTCAAGTACCGGACATGACAGGCCCTTGTGATCTCTGTCTCTGGCCAAGGCAGGTCATCCTCCTCCTGTCTCAGCATCTTCCCCCTGACACACACTCTCCAAAGGCCAGCTTCCCATGCTCCACCTCCCTCAATCCTGCTCTCAAGACAGGGTCACACCTGGGGATCCATGCCAGTCACAGTGTCTCCTGCCCCAAGGGGTTCTGCCTGGAAGTCTGTGCTTTCCGCATGGAATTCAAAGTTTTGTGGCTCCCTGGCAAAGGGGCTCTTAGGACCTGGGCATCAGAAGAAGGGCTGGGGCACAGATGGGGTGAGAAGGGAGAACAGGCATTTTCTCTGAGCCTATTCACCATAAGGGACATCTTTCCATAGGGACCCCATGATGGGAAGATGTTAGAGGAAGGGGATCCAGGGTCCTTTTGAAAGGCCATGGCCAGGCCGGGTGCGGTGGCTTATGCCTGTAATCCCAGCACATGGGAGGCTGAGGCGGGTAGATCACTTGAGGTCAGAAGTTTGAGGCCAGCCTGACCAACATGGTGAAATCCCATCTCTACTAAAAATACAAAAATTAGCCAGGCGTGGTGGTACCTGAGTCCCAGCTACTCAGGAGGCTGAGGCAGGAGAACCGCTTGAACCTGGGAGGCAGAGGTTGCAGTGAGCCAAGATAGTGCCATTGCACTCCAGCCTGGGTGACAGAAAAAAAAAAAAAAAAAGCCATGGCCAGACTGTGAGGTGGTAGGAAAGGGAGTTAGAGGGAGGTAAGTCCCCCAACTCAATGTCCCCAGCAAGGACCCTATATGTCTTTACCCTCCTTTCTCCTCCATAACATGACCAGATAGGAGAAGATGCTATAGGAGACCCTCTCTGACACAGTGAGAAGTTGAGGGAAGGATAAAAGGAAGAAACTGACCTTGCTGGACCCCCTTGTGCTGCCAGTGGGGGAAAGACACTGATGTCGATTGAACAGTGTCCCCAAAATGTATGTCCACATCCTAACTTCCTCTACCCGTGACTGTGATCTTGTTTGGAAAAAGGGTCTTTGCAGATGTACTTAAGCTAAGGATCTTGAGATGAGCTCATCCTGACTCCAGTGACTGCTGTTCTACAGAGACGAGAGGACACAGACACACAGAGACGGCATGTGAAGACAGGCAAGATTGTGTGATGCTGCCACGAGCCCAGGGATGCTGGGACCAGAAGCTGGAAGAGACAAGGAAGGATTCTCCGTCTCAGGGTTATTGTGGTGACCACAGAATGCATTTGGAAGTGGCTTTGTAAACTGCAGAGTGATAAGCCAATTCAATATTTGGAGTTGTGTTTTATCTTCCAAAGACCTCAGTAAACATTTGTAGAACTGACCGGTGTTGGATTGGGCACTGGGTCTCTTCACAGCCATGGGCAGAGGGACCATAAACATAGGGGGCAGGGATGGGCAGCGGTCAGAGGGAGCCATGGAAGCTTCAGAGGGAGCACAACTCTGCAATGCCCCGACTTGGGACTTCTGGCCTCCAGGACTGAGAGTAAATAGTTGTCGTTTGAAGGTGCTGTGCATGACAATTTGTCACGGCAGCACTGGGAAACCTCTGGCAACATGGACCCCTTATCTGGATGCAGTGGCAGAAAAGAAAGCTCTGCAAGAAGTTCCCGTAAAGCATGTCCTTGCCCTTAGTGCCCGTTTCCTCCTCTGTCAAATGAGGCAAATACTTCCAGCCCTGATGAGATAATGGCCTCATCAGCAGGGCAACTCTGACGGTGTGGGTGAGGCTGTTCTAGGTTTCGTGCTGCCAGGCAGCGCCTCTCTCCTAGCCTCCGTTTTCTCATCTGCCAAGTGGGGCAGTAAGCCCTGCCCTGGTGACTCCATTGCCAAGGAGAGGGGAGGAGTGAGCGGACTTATGGATTGGGGTAGGGTTGGGTGCCAGGGGGCTGAGAACACATGTGAGGGACCTGAGTCTTGCCATATTAACTGAGGGCGATGGTTTCTGTAGTACCGTTTCTGCTATCCAACAAGGCCTTGTAAACAAATACAACGTCTGGGCCCACCCAGGAGGAGCTGGTGAGTGCCTGAGGAGTAGATGGCCAGTGGGGATGGGTGAAGAACACATAGAATAGTGACATCTGATATGGCACCCCTTGAACACACAGGCAAAGGAAGAGATGGGGCATTTTGAGTCACATGGATTGGGGTAGGACTGTTTCCCCCCAAAAAGGCTTTTTGAGTTATGTTGAAAAGATGTCAGAGGGAGACTGACGTTTAAGACTGAAGCTCTCCTTCCTTCACACCCTTGCCAGGACTCTCTCTGACCACCCCAATCCCTGCCCCCCTCCGTTTGTGGTCCCTCTGCCCATTGCCATGAGGAGAGTGTCCAATCCAATATCAGTCAGTTCCACAAATGTTTACTGAGCCCTTTGGAAAATAAAACACAACTCCAAATATTAAATTTACTTAGCACTCTGCAGTTTACAGAGCACTTCCAAATGCATTCTGTGGTCACTACAATAACCCCGAAAGGAAAAAAAGATGATTATCTCCCACTCCACAAAAAAGAAACTGAGGGTCAGAGAAGAGAGACAACTTGCTCAAGGCCATTTGATTGGAGGTTGCCTGACTCCTGGAGCTGCTCTTCCCTGTCTCCTTGCTGCCTTGCTGTCATGTCACCTGCTGTCTCACTGGGTCATTTGGGCGTGTGCCCCTCGCACGCCTGTATCTTCCCAACTGGTGTCAGCTCGAAACCCTCTGTGGTCTGCAGTGCTCAGCCTGGCTTTCCAGGTCTGGGCAGCTCCCTCCTTCCAGATCCTGCCTGTGATTCCAGCTCCTTTCCCTTGCTGTACAAAGTTCCCACCTCTGCACTTTGCCTCACTCTTTCTTCCTGCCCACTGGTACGTATCCCAGTCCTCCCCACACTTCAGGTCTCCCTCGGCTGCACAGGAGGCTCAAATCCAGCATAGATTCCTGAAGTCCTGGGTCCAAGTTCTAGCTCTGCTACTGACTTCTTGTGACTGTGTGACCTTGGGCAGGTCACTTTCCCTCTCTGGGCCTCCATTTCATCACTATGAAATAGGAGTGTTGAACACAATACTCTAAATGCACCTCCATGTGGTCTAAGTACCCCCTCCCCGGCCCCTCCCTGCCCTTCCCCCTCCTCTGATCATCCTGTGTGCTCACCATCTACAATCCCCTCTCCTGGCTCCACATCATTCTCCAAAGGGTTCATGTTCAATCATTCAGTTAGACTTTAAACTCCCTAAGAGCAGAGGAGGGTGATTTTGGCCAAGATATGCAGATCGATTCCTCAGTAATCCACTGACCACCTCCATTTAGGTTGGGAGCCTCTTTATCTTCCCTCTTTAGTTTCTTCAAGGTGCACACACAGATACCTACAGCAGGCAGGAATCCAGGTGGGGCACCAGGCATCTCTGCTCACCTTGGCTGCTGGTGGTGGGGTGCCTGCCTGTGCTGTGCATGCTGCAGCTTTGGCAGGGTGGCCAATCAGTCCAGTGCCAGCCTTTGCCTCCCAGAGAACGCTTCACACCCTATTCTTACCCCAAACCCATCACTGGCCCAGACATCAAAAGCACACATCCCTGTGCTATTCCCCTTCAAAGAGCTTCATGTCTAATATCTCACTGAGTCCCCCGACTAGCCTTGGAAAGGCAAAGCAGGGATTATTAATCTCCATTTTGTAGATGGTGAGGGTCTTGTCCAAGGCTACTCTGAATTCAGCATAGAGCTGGGACTGGGCTCCACTCTTGTGTCCAGTCATTCTTGTCAAACTGTGGTCTGTGGAATATACATGCCTGCCTCTGTGTAGGCCCCAGTCTCTTTCCCTTTAAGAACTTAGGTCTGAGAGGACAAGCGCATGCTCGCACGCACGCACACATGCACATGCATACACACACTTACAAGATGCACAGCCACCAAAAAGCCTAATAAAGCAAGGTGCCCAAGACCACGGTTCAGGATCCGTAAAAATGGCCGGAGATAATTGACTGCAACCTATTCACTGCAAATGGGGCAACTTAGGCCTACAAAGGGCCAGAGACTTGACCCGAGTCACAGAGTAGACTAGAGCCCAGGTCTCTGGACTCCCAGTCCTGTGCTGTCTCCACTGTGTGTGCCCTCAGCAAACAAGGCAAGGCAGGGAGAAGCAGGAGCTCAGAGAGCCTGGGGCTGAAGGTTGGGAGGAAGGAGCGTGGTGGGGGACTTCGGTCCACAGGTGTGGATGTTCCAACCTTTCTCTGGCAGGGTCGGGGTGGGGGCACCAGGTAGCTGCAACCTGTTCCTTCAGCACCTGGGAGGAGACACAGAGTCTGGTTCCCTGAAGCCAAATGTTTCTTCTTTGTCCTCTGTGTCCCTTCATCTCTTATAGCTGTGTCCACTGAGTGGCAGAGGTCCAGGCCCAGCACCTTCCAGTCTAGGAGCCTGTGACCTGGGACAGGATCCCTGGGGAAAGGGTGAGGGCTGGCAAAGGGCCCACCACCCTGAGCACTCCAAGAGACAGGGGTGGAACTCACTTCAAGGATTCAGGGCGACCAGGATCCTCTCCCACCGGCGAAGGGGACACCGCGGTGGGGCTGCGAGTACCTAGTTGTTTTTTTTCTCCTTCCCTGTTCTCCACCCCATGCACTTTTTTCCGAGGGGCAAGCTCCGCAGTTCTCCCATCAAGGAGGCTCTCCAGGCTCCCTGCCGGCCTTCGGCTCCTGGGGTGGAGGTGGGCGTGGGATAAGAATGGGGTGTGAGAGACTCCCCTGGGCTTATGGCTTTGGTGGCACCTCAGGCTGTGGAATGGGGTGGCGAGTCTTTGGAAGTCACAGAGCCCAGGGTCGGTGGCACGTGATGAGGCGCAGGCCTGGCTCAGGGACTGGTGCCCACGGCCCTCGGCTCCTCCCCCGGGGCCGCCCCGCCCCGCGCGGGAGGGGACGGGCGGGGACCGGCATGGGTAGGCGCGGCGACCCGCAGGGCCAGGTGCAGGGCCCGCGAGTCCGGGGTCGCCGCAGCCCGGGAGGAGTGTCTGGTCTCCGGCCTGCCTGTGCTGTCCCCGCGCCCTGTCCACTGGACTCCCGAGACCCTTGGAACCCAGGTAACCCGGGGCGGGACTCCCCGCCGCGCGCCGCCTCCCCACCTCCCGGTCCACGCGCACCCGCCCTCCGCGGCAGCCCCAGCCGCCCTGCGCCCGTGGAGCCCGTGGAGCCCGGGTGGCCGCTCCGAGGGCGGGTCTGGGAAAGTTTGTGCCGGGGCGGCCCTGATCCGGCGGCGGCGCGGCTCGGCCACTTTCACCGCACGCGGGGCCGGTGTGAAGGTGGGGCGGCCGCCGCCGTGCAGAAGGCTCTCTGCTGCAATCGAGGGCGGTGAGGGGAGCTGTTGCCTTCTCGCACCTTTTCTCTCACTCTCCAGGGCGTTTGCGCCGCTTACCCTTCCTCCACTGCCCCCCTCCCGCCGCCCCCACTTTAATAAAACCCTTGGATTGGGGCTGCACAGTTGGCGATTTCTTTACACCTGTGCTTCCAGCTTCCTGAGCCCAGATGTGAGCCTGGGCTGAGCAGGACCGTGTGGGTGAGGGGCGGCCCACTGCCTGCGGGGGTCGTCCCGGCCCTGTTGAAGTGGGTGCCCAGCTACAGGGAGTTCCCCCTGCTCTGTCATTGGCCTCCCCCCGGCCACAGCCCCCAGCTGGGCATCTCTTGGCTCCCCTAGCACTTCCCAAGTCCCAGTCGGATGAGCCCAGGAGAGGGGGTGGACCCCGGCCCAGCAGAGCAAGAACTCAGGAGCCCGGTAACTCTTATCCGTGAGCAGAACCGGCTTCCTCCCGCTTAGGTTGGGAGGAGGGCTCAGCTTAGTGGGAGTCGGGGGTGACAACTGCCCCTTCCCACGCAGAGCCATAGAGAAGAGATGGGGAGAGGTCAGGGGATCTGAGAAGAGCCAGCAGCCAAACAGGGACACATCCCTGATTTCATTTGAACCTAACAAACCAATGGCGAGTAGATATTAGCACATGGGCAGATGAGAAGACAAGGAGGCCCAACGAAGCTCAGCCATTTGCTGGAGAAACTGGTGGACTTTTCTCCACCACTGAGTGACGGATTTCCCACCGCATCCTTCCAGAGCTGCATGGTCGCTTCTGCATTCTCGCAGTGCCCTTGACTCAGCAGAGGTCTGTTTCTTTTACCCCACTCCCCACCCCCTAGGTTCTGCCTGTGAAAGAGGTTCAGGGGAGAGGGCACCTCCAAGCAGACACAAACTCCAGTCAGTAAGGTCCTCCAAGAGCCAGCCAGAGCCTTGCTAAGCTCCCAGAACTGCAGGAGGGCAGGGACCTGCTTTGTTCCCTGCTGTAGCAATAGTACCTGGCACACGGAAGGTGCTCTGCGAGAATGGAATGATTAGCCTGCAACAGCAAAGCTTCTTTTCCAACTGCCTTATCTCTGCCCTTGGCAAGCAGAAAGGGCACTCTGAAAAGTTGGATCAGAAAGGTGTCCAGCCCCACCACTGAGATCCCTTGGCACTCTTACCCACATGGGGCAACATTTTCCCCTTACACCAAGAGTACATCCTTAATCCCCTATGCTTTTCTTTCTTTCCCTTTCTTCCTTCCTTCCTTTCTTTCTCTCTTTCTTTCTTTCTTTCTTTCTGTCTTTCTTTCTTCCCTCCCTCTTTCTTTCTTTCTTTCTTTCTTTCTTTCTTTCTTTCTTTCTTTCTTTCTTTCTTTCTTTCTTTCTTTCTTTTTCTTTCTTTTTGACTGAGTCTCGCTCTATTACCCAGGCTGGAGTGCAAGGGCGAGATCTCAGCTCACTGCAACCTCCGCCTCCCGGGTTCAAGCAATTCTCTTGCCTCAGCCTCCCCAGTAGCTGGGATTACAGGCGCCTGCCACCACACACAGCTAATTTTTGTATTTTTAGTAGAGAAAGGGTTTCACCATGTTGGCCAGGTTGGTCTCGAACTCCTGACATCAGATGACCCACCCGGGTTGGCCTCCCAAAGTGCTGGGATTACAGGCGTGAGCCACTGCACCCAGCCCCCATGTGCTTTTCCAGAGAGACAGGGGACTTTCACTTTACCCTTGTCCCACCAAGGAGAGGCTGAGGCTGGTGGGTTCCATGCCAAGCTTGGCCCTACCCTAGACTGAGGCAGAGCAACTTTGTCCCTTTACGTAGAATTCTTATGCATCCCTCTGGGGGTAAGAATTGGAATTGGAATTATTTGGAACCTTTAATCTTCATTGTCTCCTCTCTCTCCTTACCACTCCATGGGGCAGCTATGTATTGAGGGAAGAGAAGGTGCTTTTCTGGGCCTCAATTTCCTCATCTGTAAAATGAGAGCAACAGACCCTGTGTGGTTTTAGGAGATAGTAAGTGGTTCCAAAGGACTCTGTGGGCTGCAAATCAAACTGTAAGAGCGGATTGTTATTTTCTCATGTGTATTAGCCTGGCCTCCCTGGTTGGCGGTAAGTCCTTTCTCAGCATCTTGGCATCCCTCATTCATCCTGAGTACACAGAAGGTTTGCAAGACATGTTTTCAAAAATGATCCCTACAGGAAGAGAAAAATTGTGAATTCATAAGAAATGGGGGGAGATTTTTTTTTTTTTTTTTTTTTTTAGCGCAGTGTTAGGAGTCAAGAATGGTGGCAGGAAACTGGGCAGGGCCATGCGTGAGTACAGGGACAGCTCTCAGGGGTGGTGGGGGTGGTAGGTTTGTGCATGGGCTTGAGCCCCAGTCAGTCTCTCAGTGGCTTCCTCCAGGAAACAAAACTGACCAACTCCGGGTTGGTCAGATATATATATTTGAGACAGGGTGTTGCTCTGTCTCAACAGAGCAGGCTGCAGTGCAGTAGCATGATCTCAGCTCACTGCAACCTCCGCCTCCCGGTCTCGAGCTATCTTCCTCACCTCAGCCTCCTTAGTAGCTGGGACTATAGGCATGCACCACTGTGCCCAGCTAATTTTTGTATTTTTTGTAGAGGTGGGGTCTCACTATGCTGCCCAGGCTGCTCTCGAACTCCTGAGTTCAAGCGATCTGTCTGCCTCTACCTCCCAAAGTGCTGGGATTACAGGTGTGATCCACCGTGCCCAGCCAGAAATGGGAACTTTCAAGTTCCTCTCCCTCCCTCCCCATGTAAGGGGAGGGGACAGCCCACCATGCAGGGGAGGATCAGTAGGAGGGAAGGAAGGGTCTGAGAGCCCCTGTAGTTGGAGGTGGCCAGTGTCTTGTTCATCGAAGGCCAGGGCAGAGTGAGGGATGTAGAAGAGTCACTGGCAGTGCCCTGAGGATGCCGCCCACCTTGCTTTGAAGAAATCTGCCCCTCAGTCAGGACTTTTGGAGCCCTGCCAGGAACCCTGTGTGACCCCTGGACTCCTCAGCAGACCCAGGTGTCTGCCTTTGACCTGAGGACAGGCCAGCACACCCGGGGTTGGTCAGTTCTGTTTCCTGGAGGAAGCCGCTGAGAGACTGACTGGGGCTCAAGCCCGTGAACAAACCCACCATCCCCACCACCCCTGAGAGCTGTCCCTGTACTCACGCATGGCCCTGCCCAGTTTCCTGCCACCATTCTTGACTCCTAACAAGGATGCAGCAGAGTAAGAGCTTTAGACCCAGAGTCTCTAAGCTGGACTAATCCTTAGCAGCCATGTCCCCCTGCTTCTTCTCTGCTTCATTTTCCATGGCTCGCATCCCCTTCTGATGGCCTATAGATTTCACTCCTTAATCTTGTTTGCCATCTGTCCTCCCTGTTAGAATAGCAGCTCTGTGAGGGCAAGGCCTTTTGTCTCTCTCGTTCCATGGTCTCTCCCGAGAGATCAGAGTGTAGTAGGTGCTCAGTTAACATGTGCTGAGTAGATGAACACATCCAATGCACCATTTCTCAGTATACAGATGGGGAGACTGAGACCCAGAGGCGAGGAGTGACTCTTGGAGGCAGAGCTGGAGCTTTTCCTAATTAGACTCAAGTTAATTCAAATTTGGGTCTCTGTCCCCCACTTTGAATTACCTTGGTTGCTAGGGGTGCTTAAGAGGCCCTTGGCAAGAACCTTCAGGCCAGCTGCCTCCAGAGTTACCCAAAGGGGCAGCTCCCAGACTGAATGGACAGCTGCCACATGAGGCGATTGGTGAGTTCCAGGAAGGAGTCATCCCCACCAGACCTCCATCCTCAAAGAAAACCTCCCAGGGTTGCTCTCCCAAGGCAGCCAGTTCCTCTGCTAGTGAGTTCTCTCTTGGTGAAAATAGTGCCCTCTTCAGGCAGCCTTTTAAAATTCCCCAGTGCAATTAAAAAAAAAAAAAAAGCACATCCAATCAATCAATCAATCAATCAATTCTCCAGTGCACTGGAGAACTAAGGAAGTCCAAAGCCAGGCTCCAGGCAGCCGTGGGAGAAGGAGTGGCATTCCCATGGACTTGGGCTAGGGATAACCGACCAGTCTGAGAAACGCAGCCAAAGGCCCAGGGAAGCCTTGGGGTTCTGAGGCCTCACTTGGGAATCTGGCAAGAGAGCCTAGAGGCCACATTGCTCAGCATGCCCCCCACAGAGGAGCAGATCTTGTGCAGGGCTCTACATTCCATCCATGGGGAGCTTTGGCTTTTTTCCCCAAGCCCAGCTGTTGACCCCAAACATCTTTTTCCATCGTCATTGTGGTTTGCCAAATTCAGGGTTGGAATGCACCTGAACCTTGGAGCTGGGGGAAGGACTCCAGAAATTAGGCCTTGAAGGATATGTAGGAGTTTCCAAGCTTGTTGGAAAAATTAGGGAGGAAGGAGACAGGCAGGTGAGGGAGCAGTGATAATGCTTTGCCTGAAGAAACGAATCTGTAATGGGGCCTTCCTCTGTGACTGAGGCCCTTGTAGGCCCTTCCCTACCCCCCCATCCTTGTCCCCAACCACCTTCTATGGGCTCCCTGCTCCTGAAGAGGGTGAGGCCCTGACCTAAGACAGAGCTTCATGCACTACTGCCCTGGCCTTCTCTTTATTACCACTGTTACTACAAGTTTGCTGACTTTCAGCCACAGTGGATGGAAAAGTACGCCTGTTGCAACATGATGTGAGTCAGTTGTTCATAAATAATGGGATTGCACCGTCAGCTCTGATGCCCTGGTGTCTGGCCCACAGTTGGAGACATGGTGTTGGCTCCTTGGAGAAAAGGATAAGGGTGACTCTAGACATCAGTTTGAAATTACGCAGGATGGCAGTGAGGATCCAGCAGGTGCGAGAGCTACAATCATTTTTGGCATCTAGGAAAAAAGATAGTGCCCCCAAATCAGTGATCCAAGGTTTAATTCTTACCCATGCCCTGTCCTCCGATCCAGGTTTTGCCTTACACAGTCATCCTCTCTTCTGACCTTGACCTCAGCCAGGACCACCCCCAGCATGCTATGGACTTAAGGGGTGAGTTTTGCCCAAGCCTCAGACAGGGTCATTCTGCCTGGACACACCACAGCCCCTTCAGACAGTCTTCCTCTGATTATCTGGGAACCCTGTGACCAAGATGGTCAGGTTCACCTTGGTGGGATTCATTTGGAGCTTGCCAGAGACACAGAGACCAACTATGATAGCTTCTAGACCCCAGAGTCCCAAATTCAGCCACTCCACTAGCTTGCCACTTGTTTTGGAGTTGATCACTGCACTCCTGGGAGCTGAAGGCTAGTGTGGCTGGTAGAGAGCCCTGGATTCTAATTCTGACATTATCTAATGCATAGTGTGACTTTGATCCTGTCACTTCCTCTGCCTCAGTTTCCTCTTCTGTACAGCTTGGATTCATCATGGTATCTCAACCTCAGCACTATTGACTTTTGGTACCGGATAATTCTGTGTTTGTGGTGGGCGGTGGAGAGGGGGGATGTGCTGTGCATTGTGGGAAGTTAGCAGTAGCCCTGGCTTCTACCCAGCAGACACTGCACCATCACATCCCCTTCCCTTCCTGGCAACCAAAACTGTCTCCAGACATTGCCAAATGTCCTCTCGGGGACACTCCATCTCTGGTTGAGACCCCTGGGATCAATGATCTGTGAAGACCCTCCCAACAGTCATCCTCAGGACAGGGGAGACCATGTTCTCTTTCCAGCCCCTGTTTCATGAATGTGGACTGGGTGTGAATGAAGAGTCAACAGGTGGGGTGTGCAAGGACTTATGGGTGGAGGGGCCCCTTGGACCTCATGCTGAGAGCCAAGGCCAGTTCTCTTCGCCTTCCAGACCTTGGGTTACATAAGTCGGGGTGGGTGGGGCGAGGCTCGGAGTGAGGGGGAGAGAGGCCTGTGGTTCGGGCCCGCACTCTAAGGTCAGTGGCCTTCCAGTGCGGGGCAGCGTGGTGAGTAATCATCTATTCATGCCCTAGGACTCAGCATTCCACCCACTTTCCCCTCTCACGCTGCCCTGGGAGGGGACACAGGAAGTGAATCAGCCCACCCACCAAGCAGAGGAGGGATTGAGGGTGGAGTGTGGTGTTGTTAGATGTAAGGGCACGCCTGTGCCGGCCTACCCTGGGTTTTATTTTGTGTATTCCTCCCAAGTTAGCTGTTTATTAACTTCGTCCACAGAAACCCCCTTCTGACCTTGTCGCTTAATGGAAGGGCAGACGATCTTTGGCAGGGGGAGGGGTTTGTTGATGAATATTAGAAGTAAATCACTGTTCTGGGAATAACAGACTGTGAGGTTTGGGATAGTACAACCCAGAGCTATTGGTTTGGGGGATTCATTCCTTCATTGAAGAAACTCTGCTCTGGACTGTGGGCTAGATGTGGGGCAGGAGAAGGGAATGAGATATAGTGCCTGCCTGCAGAACCCCTCAGTCTCAGAGGGCAGACATGGCTGTCAGGCTGTCCCTGCAGGGTACTGGGAATGTACATGGAATGCATGGAGTGGGATGTGAGCAGCACCACCCAGCTGTGTTGCGGGGAATTTGCGGGGGGCAGCTGGGGCAACACATGTGCTTGGGGAGGTGGAGGGAATGTTCAGGCAGCTTCCCGAGAGGAAGAGGTGGAATTTTTGTTGTGTTATTTTGTTGTTACCTTTTGTTATTGCAGTAAAACATACAAAACATTTAACCTTTTTTTTTTTTTTTTTTTTTTTTTTACCATTTAACCTTTAACCATTTAAAATTTACCATTTAACCTTTTTTTTTTTTTTTTGATACGGAGTCTCGATCTGTTGCCCAGGCTGGAGTGCAATGGCACCATCTTGGCTCACCACAACCTCTGCCTCCTGGGTTCAAGCAATTCTCCTGCCTCAACCTCCTGAGTAGCTGGGATTACAGGTGCACGCCACCACTAATTTTTGTATTTTTAGTAGAGACAAGGTTTCACCATGTTGGCCAGGATGGTCTCGATCTCTTGACCTCGTGATCTGCCCACCTCGGCCTCCCAAAGTGCTGGGATTGCAGGTGTGAGCCACCGCCCCCCGCCCATTTAACCATTTTTTAAGTCTGCAACTCATTGTCATTAAGTACATTCACATTGTTGTGCAACCATCACCACCATCCATCTCCATACCTTTTTATCATCTCCCAGATGAAACTCTGTACCCAGTAAACAATAATTTCCCATTTCCCCTCCCCTGGCCCCTTGCAACCACCATTATCCTTTCCGTCTTTTTATGAAGTTGAGTACTCTAGATACCTCCTGTAAGTGGAATCATGCTGCACTTGTCTTTTTGTGACTGGCTAATTTCACTTAGCGTAGTGTCTTCACTTAGCATAATTTCACTTAGCATAGTGTCTTCAAGTTTCATCCATGTTTTGGCATGTGACAGAATTTCCTTCCTTTTTAAGGCTGCATAATATTCCATTACGTATACATCACATTTTTTTTTTTTTTGAGAGATAGTCTCGCTCTGTCACCCAGGCTGGAGTGCAGTGGCACGATCTCGGCTTGTTGCACCCTCCACCTCCCGTTATATACCACATTTTGTTTATCATTTGCTACTGACACTTCAGTTGCTTCACCTTTTGTCTGCTGTGAATAATGTTGCTATGAACATGGAAATGCAAATATCTGTTTGTGTCCCTGCTCTCACTTCCTTTGGATGCATGCCCAGAAGTGGAGTTTCTGGGTCATATGGTGCTTCTATGTTTAAGTTTCGGAGGAACCATCATAGTATTAAGGAAGAGGTGTTTGAATTAGGTTTTAAGGATGAGCGTGGGATCTCTGGACACCTCAGAGGGAAGGGGAGGGGAGAGGAGGGAAGGAAAAAGCCCAGGCTGCAGGAAGAAAGTGGCGCTGAGGTGTTCGTGCCTGGGGCTGGAGATGAGGCCCTGAGGGTAGGAGGGGCTGGGGAAGAGTATGGAAGGTCTTGCACCTTTCATCCACCACCAGGCTGGGGAACTTAGGCTCTGCCCTGTGGACAGTGAGAAGTGTCGAAGGAGTTTTCATCAGGAAGTGAGACAGGCTGATGGTCATCTTAGAAGGACATAGTTGGGAGGGATGTCCCAGGTGGACTGAGAGGGAAAGAGGCTTCAGGCAAGAAGACCAAGTGGGAGAAAGCTGGGGGACCCTGTGGCTGTCGGTGGGGTGGTAGAGGGAGCAAGTCTGAAGGGTGCTGTGCCGCACAAGGGTGCCCAGGATTCTGGTTTGTTGGCTGGGTTGATGGTGGTGTAGGCACCTGGGTAAGTTCACTGGAGGAGCAGCTGACTTGACAAGATGAGGAGTGGATAAACTTGGGCCTGGTGGCTTTAAGGGGCCCACAGAACCACCTGGAGATGAACTTAGAGACGAGGCATTGACAAGTGTGAAAAGGCATTGCAGAGCTAGTTGCTGAGTACAAGGTGAGAAGCCAGTCAAGGGCCAGGGCAAGGACTGCCATCAGATGACCTGGAGGGCCCTGCGGAGTTGAAAGCCAGGACACAGGGTGGCCTCTGCTCAGTGTGGCTCAATCCCTGCCCTGGGCATGTCATATCAATCCACACATTCTCACTGCCAAGCTCGAGGCTGCGTGCTTGGTTTGGGCACTGTGGGTAGAGACCCAGAGATCAACATGACCTAGTGACTTTAATTCATTTATTCATCCCATAAAGCTCAGAGAATGGAATCTGGCCAATACCTTTGCACAGCTAAAGATTGAATGTCTGCAGGAGAAATGGAGTGTGTTATGGAAATGTATCATGGGGACATGACAGGCTAGAGCAGGATTTCTCACCTTGGCCCTGCTGACATATTGGGCCAGATAATTCTTTGTCATGTGGGACTGTCCCGTGCACTGCAGGATGTTTAGCAGCATCCCTGGCTTCTATGCAACAGATGCCAGTAGCCACACACACCCCCTCCCTGCTTGTGACAACCAAAAATATCTCCAAACATTGCCAAATGTCCACTGGGGAGCAAAACCATCCCCAATGAGATCCATTGGTCTAAGGGTCAAAAAGGTTTCTTTGAGGTAGTTATGTTAATCTGAATTCCAGACGATAGATAAGAATTAGTTAGGGTACAGCAGGGGTGGAGAGTGGAGGAGAGTATTCAAGGCACAGGTTCCAGCAAGTGCAAAGGCCCTGAGGTGAGAGACAGCATGGAGGCAGCAGTGAGGAACCTGGTGTAGCTTCCTCACTGAATGAATGGGGAAGGCTTTGATTAGGCAAGCAGTGGTGAAGGTGGGAGAGAAGGGTCAGATTCTAGGGATCTTCCAGAGGGAACACTCTAGGTTCTGATGACCAAAAGGGTTTGGACATGAGAGTGCTAAGGAAATCCCCCAGGTGCAGAGAATGAAACCAACTAGAAGCTGGTGAATTACATTTGGAGCATGCTGGGTTGGAGATACCTGGGAGACAGCAGGTGGGGTCCTGAGCTCAGAAGAGAGGTCTGGTTGGAGCTACACGGTTGGAAGCTACATGCATACAGGTGATGAGAGAAGCCATGGGGTGGATGGGACAGCCCCGGGAGAGCCTGCAGACTGAGAAGTGGAGCATGGAGAGGAGGGCCTGGCAGGAAGCAGCAGGAGCTCCAACATTTAGAGATGGAGAACGAGTTCCAAGAGAGATAGTGGAGGACCGTATGGAGAATGGTGCTGTGGAGGCCCATGGAAGAGTGCTCCAGGCGCAGGGCATGGGCCACTGTGAAGCCTGTGGAGCACGAGTAAGTGGATGAGGACTGAGAAGTGCCTGGGGATTTTGAAGTGCTATGAGGAGGAACCAGACTGAGATGGTTGAGGAATGGGCAGCAGGTGGGAAGAGAGGCAGCTGGCAGACAGTTTTTCCAAAAATGTGTCAGTAGACGTGAGGAGAGAGTGAAGAAGCCAGAAAGGGAAGTGGGTTTAGGATCTCACTGGGAAGAGTTTTCATCCTCCTATCTCCCCCGATCTCCCTGTCCCCTCCCTCCTCAGAGGCAACGTTACCAGTTCCACGCATGTGTTAGAAAAGACGTATACAGATTATTTCCCCCGGATGGTGGCACATGCATGCACTCTGCCCCTGAGTCTTAATTTTTCCACCTAGCTACCTACTGTGAGGTTTCTCCATATCAGTACATAGAAAGCTGCTTCTTGGCCAGGTGCGGTGGTTCATGCCTGTAATCCCAGCATTTTGGGAGGCCAAGGCGGCTGATCACCTGAGGTCAGGAGTTTGAGACCAGCCTGGACAACAAGGTGAAATGCCATCTCTACAAAAATACAAAAATTAGCCGGGCATGATGGTAGGTGCCTGTAATCCCAGCTACTTGGGAGGCTGAGGTGGGAGAATCACTTGAACCCGGGAGGTGGAGGTCACAGTGAGCTGAGATCGCTCCACTGCACTCCAGCCTGGGTGACAGAGTGAGACTCCATATTAAAAAAAAAACAAAAAAACAAAACAAAACAACAACAACGACAACAACAACAAAAGAAAGCTGCTTCTTTCTTGCTTATGGATGTCACATAACTTATTTAACTAATCTGTTTTTTGGACATGGAGGCAGTTTTGAGCCTTTTGCCACCACAAATGATTTCCCACAGAATCCCCTTATACTTCAGTCATTTTGCAAATGTAGGTGGCTATAGGTAGGATAAAGTCCTAGAAGTGGAATTGGTGGTTCAAGGGTATGTGCGTTTATA
This sequence comes from Pan troglodytes, assembly GCF_028858775.2. Lineage (NCBI taxonomy): Eukaryota > Metazoa > Chordata > Mammalia > Primates > Hominidae > Pan > Pan troglodytes. The sequence goes on from NC_072414.2 coordinate 61,313,299, forward strand.
TTTGGAAAGATATCGGCAATGTGCTGTCCATAGAGTCTGTAAGAATGTACCCACCTACCAGCAGTGGATGAGGATACTCATTTACCACACCCTCCAACAGAGAGTGTTACCAAACACACCAATATTTGCCAATCTGGAAGACAAAAAATGACTTATTGATATAGTTTAACCTGCATTTTTGAATAAAGTTAAATATATTATTACAGATATAAAAGTCATTTGAATTTCCTCTTCTGTGAACTGTCTATTCATATGTTTTATCAATTTTATTTGAAGTTGTTCTTATCAGAACTTTTTCTTATTAGAGGAATCAGAGGGAATCTTGATGTACTGGAGAAACTAGTCTTTTGTCTGGAATATACATTATACGTTTTTCCCTTCCTCATTTGGTCAACAATTTATTATTATTATTATTATTGCTGTTACTGCTGTTTTTTAAGAATTATGAGTGTTGGCCAGGCGCGGTGGCTCACGCCTGTAATCCCAGCACTTTAGGAGGCCAAGGCGGGTGGATCACGAGGTCAGGAGATCAAGACCATCCTGGCTAACACGGTGAAACCCCGTCTCTACTAAAAATACAAAAAATTAGCCGGGTGTGGTGGCAGGCGCCTGTAGTCCCAGCTACTCGGGAGGCTGAGGCAGGAGAGTGGTGTGATCCCGGGAGGCGGAGCTTGCAGTGAGCCGAGATCGCACCACTGCACTCCAGCCTGGGCAACAGAGCAAGACTCCGTCTCAAAAAAAAAAAAAAAAAAAAGAATAATGAGTGTTGATGGAAGAGATTCACTAGAGAAGGGATCTCTGATATGGAGGTCCCTGAGGAAGCATTTAGGTGAGTTCCAGAATGGACCAGGGCTTGTCCTTAGGCAGGAAGGGAGATACCTCGCTGTCATGACAAGTAGAAGGGAGGGAAGAGGGAGCTGTGTGCCAGGAATTGGATGGCTACACGTTGAAAGAGTGAAGGAAATCGTGAGTTCATCTAGGGAAGGGGCTGTGTTCACGAGATAGCAGAAGTTAGAGGGATGAGAGAGTTCACCGATGTAGCAAGAGAATGATTGGACTGATGAAGCCTGGAACCTGAGTTAGATGAGGGAAGTGAATGGATGGTGTTCTGACGTTTGCCTAGATTTTGTGTTTGTTTGTGTGGCATTTGTTAGTCACAGGGCAAACAATCAGCCCAAGTTGTTTCCATCTCCCCTGCAACTTAAAATCCATGCTCTGAATCACTTCCTTATCTAACTCTGATGCACCCTGCCAATCTTTCCCTGCCCTTAGTCGCCCAGGCTGAGGTACCAAATGAGTTGGGACAGCCTCTATGCCCCAGTGCCCACAGGGGTTATTTAAAATAGCCATTCCTAACCTGCTCAACCTGCCCTGCTGTGCTTTTCCTGTTGAAACCCAATAAAGGATCTGACCGAGGCCTCACGCTCACTGACCAAAGCCTGGTGATTCCCCTGCAGCCACACACTGGGTTTGGTGTGGCCCCTCCTCTTGGGAAATGTGGGTGATACATTCTTCTTTCAGCAACATTGCCTCTGTTATCACTCAGTTGCCTCCATCAATTAAAATCCTGCAGGTACAATTGAGACCACAAAGGACCCTCAAACAGGAATAGAATGTAAGGGTCAGTAAACTGCAGGCCCGGTGAGGCTCCAGAGCCATCAGAGCATGAGTGGTTAAATAAGCAAGCTCTCCGGGAAGAATTCCTGGAGGAAGTGGGCTGGGGAGATGGATTCTGAAGAATGGAGATGAGGAGATGCATTGTAGTGGGAAAGGCAAGAGCAAACTGGGGGGTGCAGGGGAGTGTGTGGGTGTGTTTGGGTGTCCGGGAGGACAGCAATCAGAACTGAAAGAGGCTGGAGGAAAATCTGCAATGAGGAGGTTAATCTGATGTTGTATAGAGGAGGCAGGGGCGAGAGGGTCCAAGAGGTAGGGTGGAGCCTGCAGATGCTTTTTGAAAACAGGATTTTTCTTTCCAAGAATGATTTGATTTTGTGGTAACTCCTTCTGGGGGCTCAGAGTGGGGCTTGAAGGTGCCTATGATGAAGGACCTAGATGTGCGTTCCAACCTTGCATTAGGTCCAACTTGACTCTTGCTATACAGTAAACCCCCTACCCTGCTACCTTTTGGTTACCACATTAACAAAACCCCATTCCTGGCTGAGCTCAATCATCTGACTTTGCCCTTCAACCCTGGCAAAAGTCATCCTCTTCTCTCTCTTCTGCTTGTTACAGCAGTGGGGGAACTTCCCTCCTATCTGAAGTGAGCCTCGGCCCTCTTGGTGCCTTCTTCCTCCCCATGAAATCCCCCTTTTTCCGGCCAGTCCCCCCCTCCCCCAGGATCAGCTGCCCATACCTGGCGACTGCTTCTGACTTTCCAGGGGCATTTGACTTAAGAAAAAAAAAAAAAAAAGAAACTGGAAGACCGAAAAGTCTTTAAAGCATGAAGACTTGAGCAATACTGGTTGGACGGTGGGTGGTGGCATTGCTGTACTGAAGCCTGAGGCCCTGTTCCACGCTGCCTCAAATCACAGAGACTCTTTTTTGGGGGTGGGGATTTGCCTGTTCTAATAATGCTGGCCTAGGTCACAGTCCTATGTGCTATAAATCAGTAAATCCATGGGAAGTTCACGAACGCATGCACCTATTGGGCGATTCCTCATGCTACCTTGGGATTTCTCTTGTATTGTTGCTTACACAGTTATTTACCTTTTTGAGAGTGGAATTTGTGGGGAAGTCATCTCATATTCAGCAAGTGCTTGCCTAGTTCTCACAAACCCTGAACTGGGCCAGGTGGCATGGATCTTAAACCTTTGTTGTATGTGTTTTACCTCCCCAGTAAAGACCCTGTCACGACTCCCTGATATGCCCTATAGTCCCCATTGCCAATGCAGAGAATAAGGGAACCCAGCCAGGCACAGTGTCTCATGCCCGTAAAATCCAAACACTTTCAGAGGCCAAGGAGGGAGGATCCCCTGAGCTGAAGCGTTTGAGACCAGCCTGGGCAACATAGTGAGACCCCTGTTTTTACAAAATTTTAAAAATTAGCTGGGCATGGTGGTGTGTGCCTGTAGTTCCAGCTACTCAAGGGGGCTGAGGTGGAAGGATCACTTGGGCCTAGGGAGCTGAAGCTGCAGTGAGCTGTGATTGCACCACTGCACTCCAGCCTGGGCAACAGAGTGAGACTCTGTCTCAAAAACAGCGGCAACAACAACGAAATAAATAAATAAATAAAGGGAACCTAGATGGGCTGTGGTTGGCAGAGAAGATTTCTTGAAAAAAGGAAGAGCTCGAGCAGACAGTGTGTCTAGAAAAGGTAGGAAAGGGGAAGGAAGAGAAAAGGAAGTCCACCAGGGAGGCCCCATTTCCGGCACTCTACAGAGCCAGGTGTTCCCGAGAGGAGGTTGAGTGTCAGCCCTTCAGCGTGGCCAGTGGATGGCGACTGGTCACCCTGGGGTGGGGGGGTGACAGGTGAGCCGGTGAGCCGCCTAAGAAGGAAAGGGACAGGAGGCAATGGAGTTCCTGCCAACAGTGAGGGTGGGGGTCTGTGAATGTTGCCCCCTCTCTGCCAGCTGGGGAGTCCAGTGGGGGCTGCAAGCTGGATGGGCAGGGTGGGGAGTGGGTGGACTCAGGGACCTTGCCTTTCTGTGAGGGACTGAAGTTCCTTCACAGCCGCCTCCCCAAGCGCCCAGGGAACAACTGTTCTCCCAGATCAGGGCTCACTAATGCCTCCTGCCTGGAATCCTGGCTTGCTGAAAGGGAGTGATAGGGAGCAGGGAGTTCTGAGAGGAGGGCTTCCGTTTCTGAAATAGAGGATGCCAATAGTTCATTTCTTCGATGTTTTTGGTACACGTCCTCTCTAGAACCTGACTAATCATTTTTTACAAATTGTAAGTGGAAAAAAAAAAGGAAATCGTGTGCAGGAGGATGAAAACTTTGGCTTAAGCGTGGGCTTAACCAAGCAGGAAGGGAAAGTGACTGGCCCAGCTGCCCTTCTCCCTCCTGTCCCTCCTAGTCTGGTTTGGTTTAATCTTACCTTTGTCCTAGAGGCAGTTCCAGATGCCCAGCTGCTGGAACATTACTTCTGGGTGTAGCTTAACAAGATCATGGCCTCTGGACCCGTGATCAGCTCTCTGTGTGGTCCTGAGCAGCCACCCAACATCTCTGGGCCTTGGATTCCTACCTGGTCTTTCTTCTGGATGCATCATTTTTGCCTTTAGGTATCTGGACCATTCCCTCCCATGGATGATAAAGTCTTTGCTTCACACCCTCAGGATTACCTTAAGGGCCTGAAAAGAACAGAGGAGGAGTCTGAGGAGGTGAATTCCAGCCGTGCTCTTGCAGGCTGGCTGGGCAGTGTGCTGGGGAGGAGAGGGAGCCTCTGGCTGGGCCTCCTCCACCGGGCCTGGTGTGCTGGGAACACCCCGCATTGTCCCAAGGCCTCAGATTTGACTTTCAAAGGGAAAACAGCTCTCCTGATAAGGTGGGTCTTGTTCTATGATATATGGCTTTGTTCCAGTGTCCTGCAGGTATGAGAAGAACAGAGGCTGCACCGGGTCTCTAGGGGGTTAGACGACTCCTGCTTTGGGGGAGCTGAAGGGTTTCATGTGCCTGGGCTGTGTCTGATTGTGCCTTCAGTATCGCTGTCTGGGCGCCTGCTGGTGCCGGGCACTCTATTAAATGTGATCTTAGGGACCACTCTGGAGGAGCAGTGCAGGAGTGGTCATCTCTATTTTCTCAGCCTGGGATGAGGAAACTGAAGGGTGTGCAGCTTGTGCAGAATCCCTTGGGCTTCCCAGGGGACAGCTCAAGTCAGACTTGAACCACGTCTTAGGAATCCTTGCCCAGAGCTCCTTTCCCCACAGACTGTTTACGATGGGCCTTCACACGACTGCAACTGCATTCTCTGCCCTTCCACTCCCCCCTTCTGCTCTCATGTGTCCCCTGCAGCATCAATGGTTGCCAATTATTGAGGAAATGAATTCACTTTGTTCAGGGAGGAAGATTGGGGTCTTTGTCTGAATAATAAAAGAAAAGAAAAGTTTGCTCTAATAATTCCAGTGAATCCCCACAGCACCTCCCCTCTCCCCAAAGCATCAGCATGTCTTCGTGTTTTCCAGCATCCTTGAAGACCCAAGGGAATGGGTCTCGAATGGGGAAATCTCCAGTCTCAAGTCACAGGGGCTGGCCCCTGACTCACACTGCAGAGGTGACCACTTTTCCACCTTCTTACCCAGCCTTACCTTCTTACCACAGCCAGCCCTGTGTGACATTCCTGTGCCAAGAAATGCAAGGACCTGTCTCCAAGTGTGTTTCACCTTGACTGGCACTTTCCACCTCACATACCCAGGGACACGTGTTTGGGAGAGGTGTCTAAACTACGGAAGTTATTTCCTTTCTTCTCACTTTTCATATAGAGGCCCTGCTTTTTCTCCCTGGGCAAAGTGAATCATTTCCCGTGACAAGCAATGGCAGTTGGAGCTCTGGGGGCAGGGACTACCTGGGTTTAGGGACAACTGTAGTAAGAATCTTCCCCTCCAGCCCCTCCACTGTCATGCACTTGCCAGTCCCATGCCGCTTCCTTCCCCTTGGGCTCGGGGCAGTCCTTGGGTCAGGAGCTCAAGGCCAGCCTGGAGCCTCAGAGGTGGTCCTGGGCAGTGAAGCCTCGGGGAAGGCGGAGGGCTTACTATTTATGCCTTCTGAGCTTGGGCTGCACGTTCTTGGGGGCTGATTTAGATGAACTGTTATTCTCATTATTCATAGGGTTTTTTATTTTTTTATTTTTTCAAACAGAGTCTCCCTCTGTTGCCAGGTTGTAGTGCAGTGGTGTGACCTTGGCTCACTGCAACCTCTGCCTCCTGGGTTCAAGTGATTCTCAAGCCTCAGTCTCCAGAATAGCTGGAATTATAGGCGTGCTCCATCACACCCGGCTAGTTTTTGTATTTTCAGTAGAGCCGAGGTTTTGCCATGCTGGCCAGGCTGATCTGGAGCTCCTGACCACAGGTGATCCACCTGCCTTGGCCTCCCAAGGTTCTGGGATTACAGGCATGAGCCACCGTGCCCGGCCATAAGGTTTTAAATAATGCATTTTGCCTCAGCCCTTTAAAAAAAAAAAGCCTGTGTTTAATAATGCTACAATAATGACGTTGTGTCACATTTCAGCCACGGGGCTCTTAATCCACCACTGCATTCAAATATTGTGAAATGTGTTACTTATGATATTGGGTTAGCGGGAAAAATAATGTCCTAGCAAGGAAGGAGAATACATTTTCCGTTTTATCTTGTAGCCTGGGACAGGCCAGAGAAGGCATGTCCCTGGTCATAAGTTAGAATGACAGTTGCTCTTTTTGAGTCCCGGCTATGCATCAAGGGCTTACACATGGGGCTTACACTTACTAATGCTTGAAACACCCCAAAGAGGTAGTTGCTCTGGGGATTATAAAAGTGTCCACCTGAAGAGATGCTGTGAAAATTAAGTGGGGTGTAAAATGCCCATAAGGGGTTTATTTATTTATTTATTTTGAGATGGAGTCTTGCTCTGTCACCCAGGCTGCGTGCAGTAGTGGGATTTTGGCTCACGGCAACACCTGCCTCCTGGGTTTAAGCAATTCTCCTGCCTCAGTCTCCCAAGTAGCTGGGATTACAGGCACACACCACTAGGCCTGGGTAATTTTTGTATTTTTAGTAGAGATGGGGTTTCACCATGTTGGCCAGGCTGGTCTGGAGCTCTTGACCTCAGGTGATCTGCCCGCCTCAGCCCCCAAAGTGCTGGGATTACAGGCGTGAGCCACTGCACCCAGCCCACAAGGGGTTTAGAATAGATTGAGTGCTCAATAGTGGTGTTTCAAATCAAACATCATCATCTCCATTTCACAAGGGAGGAAAGTGAGGCCCAGAGGGGCTTCGGGACTCAAAGCCTGGGTGAGCTGACTCTGGAGCCCAAATGCCATACACACCAGGGGGAGTGGTTGGACATTATGCAGGCGGGGGCATCCACCCAGGCTCCCCCACCCCATCTAAGCTCCCCACTGGCTGTGGGGCCACTTACAAGACATGCCCTTTCCCATCTGTGCCCTGCAGCCTTCTCTGACCCCTAGTACCCTCCAGTCTCTGCTGAGGTCTGGGCCCATGCCGGTCCACCCGCTTACCCAGGTCCATGCAGCCTTCTTCCCTCTGCCAGTTCACATCTCCCTGGCTGCTTGGCTGCCCTGACCATTTTCCCCTCACCTGTGAGGTGTGCTCTTTGGGTAATGATTACGTGAAATGGCTCACCTACAGCTTTATAGATTTACAATCCCCCTAGTCCCAGTGGGTGAAGCTCAGAGTTAATGATTGCTAGAAAAGCTTCCCACAAATGCAAATCATCTAGGGAGGTGCAGCAGCTCCCTGGACGCTCCCTCACTGGCCTGGCATTGAAATGCACCTGGGGTGCTATGTCTTGGCTTTCTCCGCGTGCCCACCCTCCTTTCCCCTTCTCCCCATGCTGTGCTCCCACCTCTTGCCTCTCTGAGCTCAGCACCAGCAGGCCTCCCTACTTGCCGTCTGCCAGTCTGCCTCCCTGCCTTGTGCCTCTGCTGTCTCTGGGGACATCGTTCCCTTCTCTGCCAAAGCAAGTCCTCAGCCTCTTTGGTATCCACCTAAAGCACTGCCTCCACCAGGAGCCTGCCCTGACTGCACCACCATCCTTGCTCAGGGTTTCTTCTCTGAACTTCACCGAGCCACCAGGCAGATCTTTTCTGAGTGCTATCCCATACATAGGGCAATGTTTCATTGCGAGGACTCAGCAGTGGGCAAGGCAGGAGCCCTGCCATCCAGAGGGGCATTGGTGTGCTCTGGGAGCACCCAGCCAACTTGAGCTGCAGCAGGGGCTCAGAGGAGAAGAGGGGTGCACTGGAGGCTGATGAAGTGGGGCTCGGGCTGGGACAGACGGTGTGGTGGAATTGCCTAGGCAGGCAAGAAATGCATCTCGAAGCAGAGGGGGCAGCTTGTTCGAAGCACAAGGCAGGATTTGGTGTCAGACATTATGCAGCCATGTCATGTTTTAGACACCTGTTTAACACCCAGGTGGAGGCAGGTGATCCCTCAGAGATGTCTGTCTCCCTCTCTCCTGTTACCTGCTCGTGGTCCACTGGGTATGTCTGTCTACTCAGAAAGATGGGGTTCTCTTTGAGGGCAGCCGACATTTCTGACACTCTGCCTAACTCAGACCCCGGCACTGAGCACACACTCACTGCAGAGATGTGGGATTGAATTTAAACTCACCTCCATCATCCATTCTGCCTCCTTCTTCTTGGGGCAGCTGCTTTTCACCTTGTCCTGCTAGTACAGTAGTCCCCCTTATCTGCAAGGGAGATAGTTCAAGACCCCAGTGGATGCCTGAAACCACAGATAGTACTAAACCTGGTATATACTATGTTTTTTCCTATATATACATACCTATGGTAAAGAGTAAGTTATAAATTAGTAAGGATTAACAACCATAATAATAAAACAGAACAATTATTATAATATATTATAATAAAAGTTATACGATGCCAGGTGCAGTGGCTCACGCCTGTAATCCCAGCACTTTGGGAGGCCGAGGCAGGTGGATCACCACCTAAGGTCGGGAGTTTGAGACCAGACTGGCCAACATGGGGACACCCTGTCTCTAATAAAAATACAAAAGTTAGCTAGGTGTGGTAGGGGGCGCCTTTAATCCCAGGTACCTGGGAGGCTGAGGCATGAGAAAAGCTTGAACCCAGGAGGCGGAGGTTGCAGTGAGCCAAGAATGTGCCACTGCACTCCAGCCTGGGCGACAGAGCGAGACTCCATTTCAAAAAATATATATAAAAATATATACATATATATATTTATATATATATATATGAATGTGGTCTCTCCCTCTCTCACTCTCTCAAAATATCCTGTTGCACTATATATACCTATTTTTGGATCACCGTTGACTGCAGGTAACTGAAACCCCAAAAACTGAAGCCATGGATAAGGGGGACTGCTCTATGGGTCCCCAGCTCCTTGTACTTCTGCTTGCTTTTGGTTGTGAGTGTCTTGTCTCCCAAACGGATTCTAGGCCATGTGACCCGAACGAGCACAGCTCAGAGCAGTTGTTCCCTCCTTGGGCTGAGCATGGGACTCACCACTGGAGCTTGATAACAGGGTGATCCCCAGGCAGCACCCCAAGGGACCCTGATTCAGAAGGTTCGAGATAGGCCCACCTTGGCAGCTCTGGGTTCTGACAAGCCAGGTTTATTTGGAAACACAGCTGGGCTTGGGACTTGCTGCCAGAGAGGTTTCCAGGCTCCTGTCTCTACCCTAGCTTTAACCAGTCCTCACCTCTTCCCAGGGTTAGAAACTTAGACTCGATTTGGACATTTTTGGAGCAGGGAGCTCAGTGCCCATGGAGCAGCATGAGGGTGCTTGCCTCTGTGGGTTGAGCTGAATGAAGCCTGTCTCCTGGAAGCTCTTGTCTGGGGGTCTTGGTTCTGCTCTCAGGGGTTGCATGGCCTCCTCCAGGTTCCCAGCCTGCTGCCCCTGGACATGTGAAGGCACTCACCCTCGCCCCAAGTCTTCTCTGGGTCTCCTTCCTTTCCTTCCTCTGCGGTCTGGTCTGGCTTCCACAGGCTGGCAGCTTTATCTCAGACTTCAAGTTTCTGATCAGATTAGAAGCTTGAGAGCAGGGTGGAGATAGGATCTCGCCTTCCCCCGCAGCCAGAGGCTTCCCTGTTGGGGTGAGGGGAACCCAACAGTCAGGGCCTGGAGTCACCTTCCATCAGCCTGGCAGGGGCTTCGCCCTTTCCCAGCCTTGGGGGAGGACCCCGCCTGCTGCACCCACCCTGGAGGCCAACTAGCTGGGTAGCATAGAGCCAGAAAGAGCCCAGGCTGGCGTTTGGCACCCTGGTGCTAGATCTACAGGGCTCAGCAGCAGACTGGCTCCAGGTGGGCTCTGCTCCTCTTACCTGGGACCAGCTTTACAGTCACTGACGTGGGTCCCCTTCCCCTCCCCTGACCCTTGGTGAGCTGGATTTAAATGAGCTGGGGTTCGGCCTGGGCATTAGTATTTTTTAACTTTCTGGGTGGTTCTGATGTCCATTCAGAGAGGTGCCTAGCATCCCCTTCTAGCTCTGACAATGCATGGAAATAGTTATTGCATGCTGGGGTAAGATCACCAGGGCCGATAATATGCATATCATATAATGCTGAAATCAGTATTTGTATTTTACAAAAAGGTATTTAAAAAATGTAAAACAGGAAACCCAAATATTTAATAATTTTAAATATAAAAATGCTTTAGAATACCAATAAACATTGACTTAGAAAAATACACATTCTCATTCTGGTCTATGTTAGCAGATAAAATAAACAAAAATGAAATATTCAAAACATTAAAACCTATCCACCTCAAAAACTCAAAATTCAGTCATGGAAAGTTCAAGAAGGGATACTATTTGATCCCTTTTAAAGCAGAAATTTAAAATCAAAGGATGTTGGCAATATCATTATGTCACAAGTATGCTTTTTTTCCCTGTAAAATTTTCTAGAAAAAGCTTTTCCTGACTCTACCCTAGTTGGGGAATAGTGAGAAGATATATTTGTGTGATATCTTCTAATATTTTCCGCCGACAAGGCCTTTTGGCTTTTTTTCAGAGACTGCCGTCTTTTATTTATAAGGAGCCACAATTTTTGTTTCTAAAGCATTTCCGATTTGCCTTTGAGTTCTTTGGTTTTATCTTGTTCAGATGGAGATTCTGAGGCACACTTCCTGTATCAGTTTCAAAACTGTCATGTTGATATCCCACATGTTAGGAAAGTCTGTGAATAGAGTGGTAATTATTCTTGCAACAGAGTTTTGCTTTGTCTATAGGCATGCAACATCTGAGTAGGACTCAAAAGACATATTTCATATTTCAGGGTTTTTTCTGACACTGTTATTCTCCCCTTTTCAAAGCATATACAAAGATTGAGAGATTAGTAGATTAACTTCCATGCTGGCTCCAGCAATTATCAACTCATGGCCGTTTTTCATCTATACTCTTACCCAGTCCCCTGGATCCCCACCAGATTCTGTTACAGCCGGTCTGAGACGTCATATCATTTTATCTGCAATTACTTCAGTATACATCTCCAAAGGAAAATGGCCCAATAAAACACATAACTACAGTACTATTACTGTACCTTAAGAATTGATAATTCCTCATTATCATAAAAGAGCAAATGTTGACATTTTCCCAGTTGTCTCCTACATTTTGTTTTACAATTAGTTTGTTTGAGATTTCCTATGTTTAAACTTTTGAAATAAGTATCTTTGGACCAAACAGATACACAATTTTGGCACTGAAGTGCAGTTTTCGTGAACACAGTGTGGCAACCACCAGGTAGAAGATGCCAGACAACCAGGCCAGACCCTGCCTCTAGGGCTCAGAGTGCAGTGGACAGCAGAAGTCATTCAGTGGCTCAGCAAACATTCATTCATTGAACAGGAACACTGGACAGTGTTCCTGGGCTGGGCACCATGGGCACAGCAATGACCAAGACAAGCTGGGTCTGTCTTGACCTGATGGAAACCAGGACACTGGAATCTAACTGAAGTTTGCAAATGAAATGATAGATACCCTTGTACTGGAACCCAGAAGTGAGTGGAAGCTAATTTTACCCTAGAAAGCATTATAGAGCAGGTGACATTTGCGTTTAGCCATAACAAAAGGAAGAATTTTGTCAAGAAGACTGGTGGCTTATGCCTGTAATCCCAGCACTTTTGGAGGCCAAGGTGGGAGGGTCACTTGAGACCAGCCTGGGCAACATAGTGAGACCCCATTTCTAAAAAAAAAAAAAAGAAATTAAAAACTAGCCAGGGCCGGGTGCATGGCTCATGTCTGTAATCCGAGCACTTTGGGAGGCTGAGACAGGCAGATCACCTGAGGTCAGGAGTTCGAGACCAGCCTGGCCATCCATGGCTAACACAGTGAAACCCCGTCTCTACTAAAAATACAAAAATCAGCTGGGCGCGGTAGCGGGCACCTGTAATCCCAGCTACTTAGGAGGATAAGACAGGAGGCAGAGGTTGCAGTGAGCCGAGATCGCACCACTGCACTCCAGCCTGGATGACAGACGGAGACCCCGTCTCAAAAAAACCAAAAATAAAAAACAAGAAAAAAACCTAGCTAGGTACTGTGGCGTGTGCATGTGGTCCAAGCTACTCAGGAGGGAGGCTGTGGTAAGAGGATCATTTCAGCCTAGGAGGTCGAGGCTGCAGTGAGCTGTGTTTGTACCACTGCACTCCAGGCTGGGTGACAGAGTGAGACCCTGTCTCAAAAAAAAAAAAAAAAAAGAAGAAGAAGAAGGAGAAGAAGAAGAAGAAGAAGAAGAAGAAGAAGAAGAAGAAGAAAAGGAATTATTTCATCAAGAAGAGAAGATGGAGGAAGAGATGTCTCATCCAGTGCAAATAACAAGCACAAAGAGTGCATGGGGGTGGGAAGTTCCTGTGCACTAAGGACCGAGATGACAGGTGGGCAGGCATATGGCAAGGCTGGTGGGAGGTGGGGCTGGGGGACTGCGGAGGGCTTGAGGATATGCTAAGGAGTGGGGTTTTCCAGGACCTACTGCTGGGGACTGCGCTATTTTCTTGTTTGAACATAAAGTGTGGACCATGGGGCAGGAGAAGAGAACCTTGCAGGAACAATGAGGAGGATTTGGATTTCCAAGCCCTTCCTGGAGCCCTCTGTCCACTAGGCCAAGAGTCTGCCTGGATCTCCATGAGTCTCCAGGGATAACACAGAGGCTGGCGCACAGTGAGTGCTTGATATAGGTCTACTAGCAGATGGCCTCTGCCATGCTCCCAGTGAGAGTGCTCCCACCAGCCTCCACCTTCACCTATGGTGGTGAGAGAGGGATCCCCCTCTTTATGCCTTCGGCTCAGGGAAATGGGGTGGCTTTTCCAAATGCATGAGCTGTTAGGCTTTAGGACTTGGTCCCCAGCTCCCCTGAACGGCCAGTGGTGCTGCTGGGCCAGAGGCAGGATGGGGGCACATAGAGTAAGGCTCACCTGTGACCTTCTCAGGTGAATGTACAAGCAAATGCCAGCATTTGCAACCCATGGGCTGGCTGACACAATTAATCCTTTTAAGACCCGCCAAGAGTTAGAGGACTCATTCATTTATTTTCTTCTAATAGCGTTGCGTTAAATGAAAGAAAGAAAAAGAAAAAAGAATATACATGCTCATTGTGGGCAAACCCTGTTGTTACAGAAAAGGAGAAAGAGTAAAGCAAATCCCTAGATTTGCTGATCTACCACTACCATCTAGAGAGAGCCACAATGAACAGCCTTCTAAATCTTCTTCTGTTCATAAATACAAAGCAGTTAAATGTAGCACCATTTTATATAGACAGTATTACGAGATTTAGGCTGTTCTATAACCTGCTTTTTTTCATTTAACAACTTGTCATGACACCGTTACCTGTCGGTTACCACAGATCTGTACCATTTTTAATAGCCCCACGGTACAGTTTTGCATGGATGTGGCGGTAAGTTACCCACCAGTTCTGTTGCCAGAAATGTGGATTGTTTTCCATTTTTCTCTGCAATGTGCTAGGGAATATCATTCAGCTTTTTCAGATGTAATAATCGTCTAGCAGTAAATATTTAGAATAGCTGGGATAGCTAGGGCAAAAAAAAAAAAAAAAGAAAAAAGAAAAAAGGCTCAGTACACTCAGAGTCCTAAGCCAAGCTGGGAGGTCACCATGGCAACCCCCTGCCATCCTCACACAGGGAGTGCCCATTTGCCACGGCTCCAGCCCAGGAGGTGGGTCAGAGCTGGAGGAGAAACAGTCTGTTTTCAAGCAGTTTTATAAACCAAGGGCAAAAGGCACAGGAGAGAGCATTAATGCAGACCTGAGACAGCTTAAAATGCAGTGGTGATAATAGCTCTTTATTGAGTCCTTGTCATCTGGTAGATACCATGGGTTTTCATCCTCACCAGAGCCGTTGAAACTTTTATGATCCTGATTCAAGTGATTAGAAACTCAGAAACTAAGGAATCTGTCCAAGGGCACACAGTAAATGATGGAGCCAGGGTTTGAAATTAGGCTGCATTCACTCTTCAGCATTCTCCTTGCCACCACAATTGGAGTGGCCAGCCTCTGTCTCATCACCATCTCTGAGGCTCAGGTTCTCTTTTCCCAGTCCCACTAGAGCATTCATTCCCACCCCATTCCTATGCAGCACACACCAATTCTTCATCTGGCCTCTGTTTTCTGGGCTCCACTCTGGCAGACAGGTCCTCGAATGGCACGCCCTCTTCCTACCTCCATGGCCCTGTCCTGCTATACCCTCAGCTCTCCCCCATAGCTGTGGCACTCCTATTGACTCTTCAAGACTTATCCCAAGCTTCATTTCTTTTTTTTTTTTCCTGAGGTAGAGTCTTGCTCTGTTGCCCAGGCTGGAGTGCAGTGGGGCAATCTCAGCACATTGCAATCTCTGCCTCCCAGGCTCAAGTGATTCTCCTGCTTCAGCCTCCCAAGTAGCTGGGACTGCAGGTGCCCGCCACCATGCCTGGCTAATGTTTGTATTTTTAGTAGAGACAGGGTTTTGCCATGTTGGCCAGGCTGGTCTCGAACTCCTGACCTCAGGTGATCCACCCAGCTCAGCCTCCCAGTGTGCTGGGCTTACAGGCGTGAGCCACCGCACCTGGCCCCGAGCTTCATTTCTTCAAGAAGTCTCCCCTGACTCCCTAGCATAATGCCGTCCTCTGTGTTCCCCTAGAGGCATAACCACTATTTTTTAAGCACTGTCTATCCCCAGGCAGCTGCGTCGCCCTTATAGGTCAGGCAGCCACAGCACCCTGGAATGTTTGTTTCTCTTGCAGAGGGAACGAGCACCCACCTGGGCCTGCAGCCAGGTGCACAGTGAGTCTGCAATAACCACTGCTTTACTATTAGATGTGCCGCGTGGCAATTGTTAGTGCAGATCTACACTAGAATGTGAGCTCTTAAGGGATAGAACTGTTGTGTCTGCTTCTTCATCCCCATATATTTCCTACCAGAGCTTTGGACATATAGTAGGTATTCAGGAAATGTGTGCTGAATGAATGAATGAATGAATGAATGATCAAGCATATTCCTGCCCACTCTCCACTTCTGCTACCAGCCCCAGGGCAGGTGCAAACTCGGAACTACATTAACCCAAGCAGCCTACCAAGTTCGCTGCCTCTCACCTGGCTGGTTCCTGACCACTCCCCAAACACGTGACCCCTCCTGTCTCCTTAAGCCTCATCTACCTCTCCACCCACCGCAGTTTCTACTCACAGCCATCTGCCTGGGAAGCTAAGGTTCTGGGTGAACCCTTATCATCACCTCTACCACATCATCCCATGAACCTGGCTTTTTCTTCTCCCTTGGGCTCCCCTGTCTGTGTTCCTCTCCTTGGTGGGACCTCAGGTATTCCCTGGGGCTTTGAAAGTCACTTTTCTCTCCCTCTGAAATGTATCTGTAGCCTCAACTTCTCCTCCAAGATGCAGTCACATTTTTTTTTAACGGCAAATACATGCGAATCAAACTCAACTTGTCTGAAAACTGTCCTGGTTTTCCTTACTTTCTTCATCATTTCCCATTGATGTCATCATTTTCCAGTGCCTGGGAAATGGTGCTCCAAAGACGCCAGCGAAATGTGCCTGTTTCTCTGTGATCAGACACCTGACTTATCACCAGGGCCCCAAACTCCCCAAAGCTCCCAGCCAAGCCTGGCAGGAGTAGTGAGGCCTCAGCAAACCTAAGGGTGAGTACCCATGTGAAGAAGCTGTGTTTCCTGGGCTGCAGCCCGTTCTTTCCATGTGCAGATTCAGCCCAGGGCTGTTAGATCTTCATATTTATCAAAAGAAACTGGGAGCGGGGTTTTTATTTTGACAGCTCTTTGTCTTTTTTTTTTTTTTTTGAGATAGACTCTCACTCTGTTGCACAGTCTGGAGTGCAATGGCATAATCTTGGCTCACTGCAATCTCTGCCTCCCAGGCTCAAGCAATTCTCCCTGCCTCAGACTCCTGATTAGCTGAGATTACAGGTGCCCGCCACCACATCTGTCTAATTTTTGTATTTTTAGTAGAGACGGGGTTTTGCCATGTTGGCCAGGCTGGTCTCAAACTCCTGACCTCAGGTGATCTGCCTGCCTCGGCCTCCCAAAGTTCTGGGATTACAGGCGTGAGCCACCGCACCTGGCCTTTTGTTTTCTTAATAGACTTTATGTTTTAGAGCAGATGTAGGTTTATAGAAAAATTGTGCAGAAGGTAGTTTCCATTCCCTCCCTCCCCACCCCCCTGTTATTAACATCTTGCATTAGTGTGTATGATGAACAAACATGGATGCATTGTTATTAAGTATTGTCCCTCCTTTACATTAGGCCTCATGCTTTATGTTGTGCATTCTATGGACTTTGACAAATGCTTAATGTCATGTTTCCACCATTACAGTATCATGCTGGGTTTTTTTTTTAGATGAGGTGTTGCTCTGTTGCCTGGGCTTGAGTGCAGTGGCAGTAACATGGCTCACTGCAACCTCGACCTCAGGCTCATGTGATTTTCCTGCCTCAGCCTCCCTAGTAGCTGGGGCTACAGGCTCGCGCCACCACACTTGGCTAATTTCTTTATTATTATTATTATTTTTTGTAGAGATAGAGTCTCACTATGTTGCCCAGGCTGGTCTTGAACTCCTGGACTCAAGTGATCTTCCCGCCTCAGCCTCCCAAAGTGCTTACAGGTGTAAGCCACTGCGCCCACCACATGCGGATTGTTTTGTAAACACTTTAGGCATCAGAAGTCTCTGCTTTCTACGCTCTTTCATCCTAGTGTGCCCCTCCTTCTCATTGTATCTACCCCACAGTATTTAGCTCTTTCCCCCTCTCTCCACTCCTTAGAGCTTCCTGTCCCTACACATGGTCAACCTTTCATTTGTGTCATCTTTCTACCAAACTCTAAGCTCCTGGAGGCATTTGGAGGTTTAATTTAGAAGTCTCAGTCTCCCCAGTGCCTAGGGTGCTTTTGAGATTCACTAACATTCACCTGTAGGCATATTAAGCAAGTGCCTGCAGGTGTGTTGGCTCTGAGGCTTCCAGGAAGACGCTTTTAGGTCCTGTTGACAACAGAGAAAGTGAGAGTATGTGGCAAGGGATGAAGACTTGGGCACATCTCCAGTGGCAGTGGCTGCAGGGAGGAGAGAGGAGGTTTTCCAGCAAGAACAGTTTTAGAGAGAGGAGAGGTGAGAGGACAAACAGCTTTGAGTGGGAGGATGCTTGAATCCTTGGGAGCTGCCCCATAGAATGCCCAAGTTGGGATCTCAGACTCCCAGGGCCCTCACCTACCAGAGTCAAGCGATTCTCCTGCCTTAGCCTCCCGAGTAGTTGGGATTACAGGCTCCTGCCACCACACCCGGCTAATTTTTTTGTATTTTTAGTAGAGACAGGGTTTCACCATGTTGGCCAGGCTGGTCTCAAATTCCTGACCTCAGGTGATCTGCCAGCCTCGGCCTCCCAAAGTGCTGGGATTACAGGTGTGAGCCACCACACCCAGCCAAGTCTCTTCTTCTGTAATGAAAATAGATCCAGGTCCTGTCTTTCAGGAATCTAAATTGTGGCTACCAAAATGACAACACTTGAAAGGATCAGAGAATGATATAAATCAAGCTAATAATCATAATGACCTTTGATTGAGCTGTTTGCTGCCAGCCACGCTCTATGCAAAGAACCTTATGTACATTATTTCATTTAATCTTCATGCAGTTTATAAGCTAAGGACAGAGAGGCTGAGAAGGCTAAGACCAAGGCTGAGAAAGTTAAGCAACATGTTCAAGGGCACCAGTTAATGAATAGAGAAGCCAAGTCTGAAAGCCAGATCAGTGTGACCCTGAAGTCTGGTCTCAGCCATTTCCCTACAGCTAGAGGGTTCAGGGAGGAGGAGGGCAGCAGGACAGGAGTCGCTGGAGCCCGTGTCCCTCCTGGAGGAGGCTGACTCTGTGCTGGGCCCGAAAGGCTGCCAGGGAAGTGGCCAGCTAGAGGGTATTTGAGGCTTGGGGGCAGGCCTGCAGCCTGGCCAGCCTGGAAAGACTCCCAGGGAGTTGCTTGGGATGGGGGTGGGGGTGGCCATTATTCCAGCCTGTGCTTACCCTGAGTGGCCCACAGTGACATGGATGGCAACCCCTCCTTAGGGCCCTGCCAGGTTCCCGTTGCCTTTCCCTCTGTCACCCATCCCCCTGGGTCTGCAGATGAGATCCAGGCCCATTGCCTCTGGTGTGGGCTGGTTGCCTTGGGTGCGGACTTTACCCAAGTCAGAGGGCAAGGCCAGTGCAGCCTGCAGAGCCGCTTCTCCCTGGATCACGCCTGCTGAGGGAATGCCTCTCCCAGCCACCGGACCAGTTTCCAGTTTCCAGGGTGGGGCAGCCAGGCAGAAACAGGTTTCTGTGAAGTGACACTCCCTTCATTCACTGACTGGTAGCATGACTCTGTCCCACCACTTGGAGCCACGCCAACAAATCCTGCCCTGGAATGGCGATTCCGTCTGGACGCCAGGTTACCCTGGGAATGCGGCTTCGCCCTTGTTCACCAGGCACTGCAAGGGGCTGGTGGTTCTGAACCTTTCCTGGCTCACAGATGCCACTGAAACTGTTGAAACTTTGTTGAAAGCCATAGCCCTTGTCCCCAGTGACACACACACACACATATACACTCACTCACACATAATTTAACCTATAATTTGATAAACTCCCTGAGGCCCATCCATGGATTGTCATGGACCTCAGGTTAAAAACCCCCATCCTTGAATATAGAGAGTAGATTGGTGGTTATCAGAGGCTGGGAAGGAGGTGGGGGATGAAGGGGAGAAAAAAAAGAATATAAATGTATTTACAATCACTGAACTAGATGGTAAATTATATATGTATATTTTACCTAAATTTATTTTTTCTTTCTTTTTTTTTTTTTTTTGGAGAGAGAGCCTTGCTCTGTCACCTCACTCTGTCTGATTGTTACCAGTGCAGTGGTGCAATCTCGGCTCACTGCAACCTCTGCCTCCCAGGTTCAAGCAATTCTTGTGCCTCAGTTTCCTGAGTGGCTGGGACTACAGGTGTATGCCACCACCCCCGGCTAATATTTTGTATTTTAGTAGAGACAGGGTTTCATCATGTTGTCTAGGCTGGTCTTGAACTCCTGAGCTCAGGCAATCTGCCTGCCTTGGCCTCCCAAGGTGCTAGGAGTATAGGAATGAACCACTGCAAACAGCCTCAATTTTTGGTTTTTAAATCATCCTAAAAGTTTTCGCCGCTGATGGCTCACTCTCCTGAACGTGTTCTTTGTAGTAATAGTAGCCGTAATAGTAGCCATAGTGGTAAATACCACTGGCATTGATTCAGGGTTTTGTAGTTAATAAAGTTTGTTCACATCTATTATTATTTCATTTTAGCTCCCCCATAGCCCTGGCCAGGTAGGTATTAATGTTTTTATTTCACAGATGACAAAAATGAAAGTCATTTGGAACAAGCCCAGCCAAATTCATACCTAGGAGATGGTAGAGAGAAGACCTGACCTTGGTCACCCAAAATCCCAAGCTCTATGTGCCTCTCCCCATCTTCATAGAACATTCTCCAAGCTTAGGCAGTCCAGGGTACTTGTTACAATACACCAGGGAATGTTAGTGAAACCACCTGTGCAAAATTGTGACTGAGACAGTGAAAGAGATCTAACTTAACTGACTCCATCTTGCTTCTAACCCCAAGCTATCTTTGTTCATTCCTGGGCATAGGCTGAACTTACTTTGGGAGAAACTTGGTTTGTAGTTTATAGTTTAAACAAAAATGGTAACAGCTCCTTCCCAAAGGAGACCTCCTTCTTGCCTGGGGACTAGATTAACATTAGCCACAGGATTAGAAATTATGGTTTAGGAGTCCTGCAGTTGGAGGCCACAAGATTCTGACCCTCCCCAGACTGCTCTTAAGATCAGTGCTTGGGATATTTTGCAGACCCTGCACTCGATGGATCACCACCCAGATCAATGAACTGGCTCCTCTGATCTTGTGGCCCCCTCCCAGGAACTGAGTCAGTGCAAGAAGACAACTTCAACTCCCTATGATTTCATCCCTGACCAGCACTCCTGGCTCATTGGTTACCCACCCCCCAACCACCAACCAAGTTATCCTTAAAAACTCTGCTCCAGGAATGATTGGGGAGACTTATTTGAGTAATGATAAAACTCCAGTCTCCCACACAGCAGACTCTGCGTGAATTACTCTTTCTCTATTGCAATTCCCCTGTCTTGATGAATCAGCTTTGTCTAGGCAGCAGGCAAGGTGAACCCCTTGGGCACTTACAAATTTGGTGGCTCATCCAGGATTGCCCTTGTGGCTACCTGCCCATGGTTCAGTGGCCCCACTCCAGTGATGGATCCAGAAGCCAGCCCAAGCAGCCACCTAGTTCTCTTGGACTGGGGGCTGACTCAGGGACTCTCTGTACTGGTGGGGCACTGCCAACCCAGTGTACATTGATCTAATTGCAATGGAGAAATAGTCCTGGGGCAATGTTCCTTAACTGTAGCCCTATCACAGGGTGTCTGTATAGCCTATGATGGGGTGTCTGTCTGTAGCCCCATTGTGGGGTGTCTGGATTGGTGAGTAACCTAGGTGCTGCCAATGCCTCCTTCCTTCTCGCCACTGGTTCTGTAGCCCTATGGTGTGGTGTCTGTAACTCCACCATGGGGTGTCTTGTGTCTGTAGCCCCATTGCAGGGTGTCTGTTCAGCTCCTGCGGGGTCTCAGTTGGCTCTTTCTAACTAGTAAGAAGAGTCTTGGTTTGAGAGACTTATCCTCAATCAGGAAGATTTCGAGGCAGTTTCTCAGACGGAGAATAGGAGGATAGTTTGGAAGGGATACTCTTGGAGTTCTTGGTTAGGGATCTGATTTAGAAGGCCTTCTGTCTATCTCGTCTTTGTGTGTGTCTGTGTATGTGGAAGGGATCTCAGGAGAGGTTGCTAATGGAAGTCCAGCAGGTCTAACTCAGAGATCCCTCCTTATTTGCCTGGTTACATTTGGTAAGCCGTAAAGAAAGCTCAACAGGCCTGTCTCTCGGGGTGACTATCTGGTCTTCGCCTTGCCCAGAGACTCCATTGTGAATTACCATTTGGAGGTCATCCCTCCCCTCCCCACTTGGAGTGGATCAGAAACAGGGAGCAACGGGAAATAGTTTGAGCTTTACCAGACTTATATTGGGTGCTGAATGAGGTGACTAACGTCTGTTCTGTTGTGTATATTTTGCTGGGATGGAAAATGTTAATTTGGTTCCCCATGCGACCTGTTGGTTAGCATCTTGCAAATTGAGAATCTTGCCTATGGTTCCATAAAACAGTAAAGTGGCTTATTTTTTCTCTTGTAAGTGGCTTGAACCTCACAGCTATAGCACAAGCGAGCAGGGTCATCAGAAGCCCCTCCTTCTTCTGGAAGCTGCAGAGAAAGAGAACCCAGAAGCCGGGTATGCCAGCAAAAAGGGAGAGAAATTCTTACCAGCGAAGATTCTGGTCTCTCTTTCTCTGTCTGGGTAAAACAGTAAACTATTGGTCTCCTCTGCAAGGGTTTGATTAATAGAAAAAAGGATTTGTGAGACTAGTCTTAGGCGGTAGCAAATCTACTGTACTTTGTGCTAAGAATTTGTCTTTCTTTGTTCTGTAATAGAGAGAGGGGTATCACAGGATAGAATGTGGGTTTAGGACCCTATAAGCCCGCTTTTCAAGCCAGCTTGGCAGGCTGGTCAGTTACAAACCTTGCTACAGGCTCCTGAAACCAATACTGGACGAGATTTCTCCGTCTTGCTTTGTGTCCTTAAGAGCTTAACCTTTTGACCATGTGGGGATACTTTCTCTTGGTTTCTGCCATCCAGAGGACAGGAATTTTGGGGTTCATGTCATAGTCCTAAAATTTTTTTCTTGAGCAGTTAAAAGCCTGTGCAAGCTTGAAATTGGCTTCTCTAGGCTCCTTCTGGGGAGAGCAATAGAAACTGCTCAATGCTGTAACTCAGTAGCTGAGGCTTTGCTTTTTGACAGTGGCAGCCTGAGTTTTAGTCTTGGCTTCTGGAATGATTCCTTTCTGAGTTTTATTTATGAAACTTTGCCATTTATTGAGGTTCCCCACCCCCACCCCAGCCAACCCATGGATAGCTTCTGATTTCCTGTCTTGAGTTTTCCTTTCTCTAAACTACCCTGGGGGAGATTCTAAATCTTGTAAAAAAAAGAAAAAAAAAAGAAAAAAAAAGAAACTGCTTACCTCCTCCTTGAGACATGAATGTGTCCATGGTTAAGTTATAACCTTAGCTAAAACTTATTAATTTCATGTGGGAAGTTAACTGTGGTAGAATTTAAAAGCCAAAAATACTGGTCGCTTACTGTTAAAGTCGGGTAATAAAAAATTTAAAAGGATATTTTTTAAAGAGTGCTATGGTTAAAAGTCAGCTTAATTAAAAGTGGATAAACAAGCAATAGGTATATTTAAAAGGCCTTTATGTTTTTCTCTTTTTGGAACTTGTTTTTTTCCTGGGAAAAGGTTTTTTCTTCTCAGTTGACTGAATTATTTTTTTCCATTTTTTTTTGTCTTGCCAATCTTAATACACACATGAGAGGCCCTACGATAACTTCTGGTAGCCTGGGACGCCTTGGGAAAAACAGAGGAGGCACCACAGACCCCGTTTTGGAAAAAAGGCTCTGTTTTCCTCATGAAACCCCAGGAATTAAAAGCGGATAGATCCCTCTCAGAATCAAAGGCTCTGTTCTGTTTTTCATTGTGTTATCTGACAGTTTTGATTTTTAGGGGTATCAGAAATTACTTATTATGAGAGAGCTTTGGTGTGTAATAACTAGGTAGGAAATATACTTTAGGGAGTGGCTAATAGTAGTTGTGGAGGGATACTTGACTCTGCACACTTGGATCAGAGACGCATGCTCTCGGCCACCTGGAAGATAAGGAGACATCCCCACCCCCGACTGGGAGATGAGACTCCTGTGAGAGATGGGCCGATTACAAAATGAGCTGATTGGCTTTGGGTTGCCTTGAATGGAATGCAGGGTAGAAGCATTGCACGGTCTTCTCCCACAGTATTTCCCTCCTGTTGGGGATCCAGGATCCAGTATAAAATGGCACCCTTAATTTTGGGGATCTGTCTTTGCCTTCAGCTGCTTATTTGCTGCTTATTTGGCTCTAGAAATGCATGCTTTCCCGGCCCTGTTCCTCCAAGGGCTCCACCCTAAAGCCAGTCACCCAGTTAAGAAACTGGCAAATGAAAAATCTTACAAGTGCTGAATCTTCTGTCTGTCTGTATTCATATGTGTTGTGTGTGTGTGTGTGTGTGTGTGTGTGTGTGATGTTTGTATAAAAGAGCTCTGGTAAATTGGCTTAGAAATATAAGCATTTAAATCAAATATTTTATCAGAAAAATAGAAACCGTAATACCTTTTTGTTCACATGACTTTAGTAGTCTTTTGGAAATAAAGACGGTTTTTTTGTTTTTTCTTTGAGATGGAGTCTCGCTCTCTCACCAGACTGGAGGCAGTGGCGCAGTCTTGGCTCACTGCAACCTCCACCTCCCAAGTTCAAGTGATTCTCCTGCCTCAGCCTCCCAAGTTGCTGGGGCTACAGGTGCCCGCCACCACGCCCGGCTAATTTTTTTGTATTTTTAGTAGAGATGGGGTTTCACCATGTTAGCCAGGATGGTCTCGAGCTCTTGACCTCGTGATCCACCCACCTCGGCCTTCCAAAGTGCTGGGATAACAGGCATGAGCCACTGCACCTGACCTGGGAAATAAAGACAGTTTTAAAGATTATTGGTAAAATAAAATGTCTTGAAAATGTAGACATTTGGTCTAAAATAAGGTCAGGTATCAGATTTGCTAAATGCTTTAAGGTCAAACTGTTTCTTTGACTTTTGAGAATTGTTCGATTTCCCTACTTTGGAGCATTAGATGATAGGTAAGGCCTGGGGACATGTGGAGAGCCATGCCCGCCAGCTATGCTAAGAGTCAGACCTTATCTTCATTTCTGATTGATGTCCTAGGCTCCACCCCAGTACATAATTAAAATCGCTTACTTACCAGGTTTTTCACTAAAAATAAAAGTTGCTAAGATTTAACATTGTAATATGTAGTTGAGACCACTGGAGAATGCGTTTTACATACTAGGTGTGTAGGGAATGTGTTTTTGGTAAAAGATGATCAGAAGGCATGGGAATATGGCTTTTGTTAAAGGGAATGTAATTTTGTCTACTTCAGAGGGTTTTAAAGATTGTCTTAACCTAAAAGAGTAATGGAACAAAACTGAAGGTTTAAGCAAAGGGAAAGGGGTTTGTAAAGGGTTGATCTTGTAAAAAATTCTGTGGGTATAAACAAGTTGGCTAAGATTTAAAAGAAATTGGCTGGGCACGGTGGCTCACGCCTGTAATCCCAGCATTTTGGGAGGCTGAGGAGTGGGGATCCCTTGAGGTCAGGAATTCAAGACCAGCCTGGCCAACATGGTGAAACCCCAACTCTACTGAAAAAATACAAAAATTAGCGGGGCCTGTGGCAGGTGCCTGTAATCCCAGCTACTCAGAAGGCTGAGGCAGGAGAATCGCTTGAACCCAGGAGGTGGAGGTTGTAGTGAGTCAAGATTGTGCTCAAGCATGGGCAACAGAGTGAGACCATGTCTCAAAAAAAAAAAAGATTTAAAAGAAATTTTAGCTTTTTTTTTTTTTTTTTGAAATGGAGTTTTGCTCTTGTTGCCCAGGCTGGAGTGCAATGGCATTATCTCGGCTCACCACAACCTCTGCCTCCTGGGTTCAAGTGATTCTCCTGCCTCAGCTGCCCAAGTAGCTGGGATTACAGGCATGAACCACCACACCTGGCTAATTTTTTATTTGTAGTAGAGAAGGGGTTTCTCCATGTTGGTCAGGCTGGTCTCGAACTCCCCACCTCAGGTGATCCGCCCGCCTCGGCCTCCCAAAGTGCTAGGATTACAGGTGTGAGCCACCGCATCCAGTTTTTTTTTTGTTTTTTTTTTTGAGACAGAGTCTCACTCTGTCGCCCAGGCTGGTGTGCAGTGGCACGATCTTGGCTCACTGCAACCTCTGCCTCCCAGGTTCAAGCCATTCTCCTTACCTCAGCCTCCCGAGTAGCTGGGATTACAGATGCATGCCACCCTTAGGTTAAAACATTAAAATCATACTGATGTGGGGCCAGAATCTGGGCCTGTGTGTCCGAATAACAGGGTTTTCTTAGAAAACTAATCTGCTGTTGGATGGAAAATTGTAAAGAGTTCTAAAAAGTCTATAAAAATCTTACCTTATGGTCAGACTAATTATAACTGGATAGAGATATAAAATTTTATTTAAAAAACTAGTTTTAACATTAAAGATGCACTAATGCAAGCCTGAAATTTGGTTTTCTCTTTTGAAGCCGATTTTTATGTAATGTTAAAAGATAATGAAAGTGGTTTTGTTTTCTCCTTTGGGTAAATGGCAGGAAAAAAAAGGAGGAGAGAGAAAAGAGACAGATTCAGGTGGCTTCATGCTATCTTCATTGAGCCTTGTTTGGAAAGCTAAGTCTCCTCTATCAGAGTAAAGGCTTTCTTTTTTAGAAAAATTTTTTGGAGTTATCATTTTGGCTAAGTGAATGACTTATGGTGACCTGGGATTCTATTTTGTGATATCCAGTGTTTTAAACCTTTGATATTTGACAAACTTTCCAAAATCAAATTATAAATTATGTCTCTTTCTAACCTAATATTTTAGATATTAGGTCCTCTAAAGTCCAAAAATGACATTTGGCTTATTTGACATAAAAATCATACAGGAAGCATTGTCAAGTATGAAATGGTGTTTGGCTTTCTTTGGGCTATGTTTGTGTAAATGTATTATTGGCATATGTTCCAAAATTATGTAAAACTCCTAAAATTCTAATATGACTTTGTATATGTTAGCAGTAATAATTATAATTATGTTAAATGGCTGTGTGCCACAGAGGTAACAAATCTCTTTGTCGATCGTGTCTTTAACTGTGGCTACCCTATAATGTTTTTGTCATCCACAGATGATTGTTGTCTCATTTTGGTCCTCCCAAAAGTTGGTTTTATAATCAGCTGTAAAATTTAACAGGTGCTCTTAAATGCAGATTTCTGCTTAATAACTCTGGAGATTGTGACTTTAGAATAGACAAAAAACTTTCAAAAGAAAGAGAGAATGGTGTTTGGTTTTCTTTGGACTGTATTTGTATAAATATGTTATTAGTATGTGTTCCAAAAATTATGGGAAACTTCTATAATTCTGATATGATTTAGTGTACATTATTAATAATTATAATTGTTATGTAAAATTGTTGTATGCCACAGAAGTGGAAGAACCAAAATTCCTAGTCAATTGTAGCTTTAATAGTGGCTATAGACTTTTGTCATCCACAGACATTTTGTCCTGCTTTTGTCCTTTTCAAAAGGCAATTTATAATCAGATACAAGACTCTGAGTGCAGGTCTCAGATAACTTTAAAAATTGTACTATTGGAATAGAGGAAAAAAGGAAACTTCTAGGACTCTTATGGAGAGCTGGTATGTTAAACATTGCTAATCCTTTTGTTTTCAGAGTAAAGATTACTTATTTCTTTAGAGCTATTTGCAAGTTTTAACAAGTCAGTAAAATATACTTCTGTGGAAAATTTTGGAGCATATTTGTTTCTCTCTACCTGACTGCTCTAGAATTTGGAAACCATTTGTGTGTATTCTCAATTTATGGCAGTATAGTTAATTACATAAGTGCAATAAGAATCTGTTTTCTTTTGTCACAGGACACCATTGGAGAAACTGGTCATTTTACCAAGGATTTGACTGGAATGGCATGCTTCCTTTAAAGAATGGAAGTTGACTTTTAGAGCCAATTAAAGCCCTTTGGGAAATCTGGCCTCATACCTTGTCCACACAGAGTTCCTGTACAAGGTTCCTGACCTGTGGTAAGTAAAGAGCGTCACTTTCTAACAGGCCCAGGAACCCCAAGTTATCTTGGGACCTCAAGAGGAGAGGATTTTGCTCAACTCATAGGTATTTGAGGGTACAAACCCATGGCTGGGCTCAGCTTTTAAAGACTTTTATCTGAGATTCTTCATGGAACAGAGTGCTATCAAAGCCAATTTAAAAAGCCTAAGTGAAAAATAATTATTCTTGCTGCACTTTATGCAAATAATCAGGCCAAGTAGAGTAAGACTAAAATTTATTTTGTAAACTGTAAATCAGTTCTATCATGACTTGCTTTTAAAAAAATGGGGACTGAAATCCCAGCACTTTGGGAGGCCCAGGTGGGTGGATTGCTTGAGGTTGGGAGTTCAAGACCAGCCTGGACAACATGGTGAAACCCTGTCTCTATTTAAAAAATACAAAAATTAGCCGGGTGTAGTGGTGTGCACCTGTGGTCCCAGTTACTTGGGAAGCTGAGGCACGAGAATTGCTTGAACCCAGGAGGCAGAGGCTGCAGCGAGCTGAGATTACACCACTGCACTCCAGCCTGGGTGACAGAGCAAGACTCTGTCTCAAAACAAACAAACAAACAAAAAAACCAGAAACAACAACAACAACAACAAAAAGATTGTTGTGGGAGGACTAAGGCTACCAGGTACCCAGACGGATGCATGTCTGGACAAGAAGCCCCTCCTAATGTAACTGCCCAAGGGGTTCACCTTGTCCACTGCCTAGTGGCAAAATTATGCTCCAAAAGAAAACTATAGTATACTGTTGTTAGCTGTTCTTGAGGTTTTTTCCTGCAGTTTAGACTAAATTCTAAATTCCTTGTGGGTTAGAAGTCCCCAAGCTAATGCTTTCAAATCTTTGCTTTTAAAATTGGGAATTGTACTCCTAATTGTAGAACTCGTAATGTACCTTTTAGTAGGCTGTTCACTTAAACACTGTAGTAAAACTATAGATGAGAGCACTAATGTTTTTCCCACACAAGCCTTGGAAGCCAAGCCAGGCCTGCATGAGTACACTCAGACAGTTAGAAAGCGGTTCCACTCTTCTCACCTTGGGGTTCACTCCCATTCCCACAATGTCCCTTGTCAGCAGGAAGAAGCCAGAGCGATTGACAGCCTTTTCCTATCTTCATAGCCTACACTTTAAGATTAAGGTGTTACAAAATCCAAAGGGAGGGATTGAGACCGCCTTTGCAAAATTATGACGGAGACAATCAAAGAGATCGAACTTAACTGACTCCATCTTGCTTCTAACCTCCAAGCTGTCTTTTTCATTTCTGGGCATAGGCTGATCTAACTCTGGGAGAAACTTACTTTGTAGTTTATAGTTTAAACAAAAATGGTAACAGCCCTTTCCCAAAGCAGACCTCCTTCTTGCCTGGGGACTAGACTAACATTAGCCAAAGGATTAGAAATTATGATTTAGGAATCTTGCAGTTGGAGGCCTCAAGATTCTGACCCTCCCTAGACTGCTGCTGAGATCAGTGCTTGGGATATTTTGCAGGCCCTGCACTTGATGGATTAGCAGGCACCACTCAGATCAGTAATTTGTCTCCTCTGATCTTGTGGGCCCCACCCAGGAACTGAGTCAGCGCAAGAAGACAGGTTCGACTCCCTATGATTTCATCCCTGACCAATCAACACTGCTGGCCCACTGGCTACCCCTGCCCCCCACCCACCAAGTTATCCTTAAAAACTCTGCTCCTCAAATGCTCAGGGAGACTGATTTGAGTAATAATAAAACTCCGGTCTCCTGCACAGTTGGCTCTGTGTGAATTAACTCTTTCTCTGTTACAATTCCCCTGTCTTGACGAATTGGCTCTGTCTAGGCGTGGACAAGGTGAACCCCTTGGGCAGTTACATTAGGAGGGGCTTCTTGTCCAGACATGCATCTGTCTGGGTACCTGGTGGCCTTAGTCCCCCTACAACAATCTTTTTGTCGTTGTTGTTTTTTCTGGGTCTTTTTGGTTTTGTTTTTGTTTTTGAGACAGAGTCTTGTTCTGTCACCCAGGCTGGAGTACAGTGGTGCAATCTCAGCTCACTGCAGCCTCTGCCTCCCAGGTTCAAGCAATTCTCATGCCTCAGCTTCCCAAGTAACTGGGACCACAGGTGCACACCACCATGCCTGGCAATTTTTGTATTTTTTATTACAGACAGGGTTTCACCATGTTGTCCAGGCTGATCTTGAACTCCTGACCTCAAGTGATCCACTCACCTGGGCCTCCCAAAGTGCTGGGATTACAGGCATGAGCCATTGAGCCCGGCCCCTCCACAATCTTTAGAATGTACCAGAGCATGTGTGACTCTAGGTGGAAAAAAATCCATGGCTCTTCGTAATCAATACAGGTGACCTGTGACATTAACACCTTTTTTTTGGGGACGGAGTTTCGCTCTTGTTGCCCAGGCTGGAGTGCAATGGCACAATCTTGGCTCACCGCAACCTCTGCCTCCCGGGTTCAAGCGATTCTTCTACCTCAGCCTCCTGAGTAGCTGGGATTACAGGCATGTGCCACCACGCCCGGCTAATTTTGTATTTGTAGTAGAGATGGGGTTTCTCCATGTTGGTCAGGCTGGTCTCAAACTTCCGACCTCAGGTGATCTGCCCGCCTTGGCCTCCCAAAGTGCTGGGATTACAGGCATGAGCCACCGTGCCCGGCCTCACATTAACACCTTTTTTTCAAGCTTTTTTGATTATGGCTTTTAGTAAGCAATACCTTTTGTCATAATCTAGTATACACATACAGTCATACATAACATAGCAAGCAATATCTATAAACATATGTAACAAACATCACAAAACAGTACTTACCTTTACTCTGCAATACACTGATATTTTCTGTCTATTCTTTTCCATACGATTCTATCTTTAAATGTTAATCATGACTCACTAAATAGATTTCACGATCCATTGAGAGGTTGTGACCTGCAGTTTGGAAAGCACTGCGTGAGCAGACATAATCATGGCTTTAATGAATGGCAAACTACTTGGGAGTTGTTTATAATCTTGCTGAGGTGGGCATTTGACCCATGCTGCAAGGAGGCTGAAGTTCAGGCACGTGTCATTCAGCTGATGAGTGACCTCAGCTTTCCCCCAGCTCCCTGCCCTGTGAGTTGGCCGTTTTCTTCCCATGGTGGATTCAGGCATTGGCATGGCGGGGTGGGCTTCTGGTCCTTCCAACTCTAGGACCCATGCACATGTTCCCACTGTTCGTTAGAGACCTTCCTTATTTTAGACTTTGCCAGGCCCTCACTGAGTGACCTCAAGCAAGTCATTTCCTATCTGAGGTTCTCAGATATAAAATAGGAAGAAGGGTGGATTGAACTAGTCTGCGCTTCTCGCAATGGCGGGGAGGCAGTTTGCAGCAACAGGATGTGTATAACATGTACTTTTTTTCTGGAAGATTTGGAGAAAATAAATTTTTGTATTAAAACAAGTATAAATTATGGAGCAGACTACAAAAAGCACGTGCTTTTTAATGATACTTTTTTATTGTGGTAAAATATACGTAACATAAAATTTATCATGCTAAGCACTTAAAAATGTGTAATTCGTTGGTATTGAGTACATTCACATTGCTGTGCACCTATGACCACCATCCATCTCCACGACTTCTTCATCTTCCCAAATAGAAACTACGTATCCCTTAAACACTAATTCCCCATCCCCTCTACCCGCCCCCGGCCCCCCTGCCAGACTGTCTTTACGTAAATGTCTCTAAAATTTGCCTATTCCAGGCATGTCATCTCAATGGAATCATACAATATTTGTCCCTTTGTGTCTGGCTTATTTGACTTAATGTTTTCAAGCCTCACCCATGTTAAAACATGTATTAGAATTCTATTCCTTTTTTTTTTTTTTTTTATGAAATAGGGTCTTGCTCTGTTGCCCAGGCTGGAGTGCAGTGGTGTGATCCCAGCTCACTGTGGCCTTGTTCTCCTGAGCTCAAGTAGTCCCCCCACCTCAGCCTCCAGGGTAGCTGAGATTACAGGCATGAACCACCACATTGGGCCTTTTATTCTTTCTTAAGGCTGAGTAATATCCTGTAGTATAGATATACCACATTTTGTTTATCCATTCATCTGCTGAAGAGCATTTGGGCTTTCACCTTTTGGTCATTGTGAGTAATGCTGCTATGAAAATTGGTTTAGAAATACCTGCTTCAGGCCGTCACACCTGTAATCCCAGTACTTCGGGAGGCCAAGGTGGGTGGATCACTTGAGCTCAGGAGTTTGAGACCAGCCTGGACAATATAGGGAGGCCTCATCTCTACAAAA
The DNA here is from genome assembly GCF_028858775.2 of Pan troglodytes. Lineage (NCBI taxonomy): Eukaryota > Metazoa > Chordata > Mammalia > Primates > Hominidae > Pan > Pan troglodytes. The sequence goes on from NC_072414.2 coordinate 61,344,553, forward strand.
AATACAAAAATTAGGTGGCGTGGTGGCATGTGTCTGTGGTCCCAGATACTTAGGAGGCTGAGGTGGGAGGATCACTTAATCCCAGGAGGTCAAGGCTGCAGTGAGGCACTCCAGCCTGGACAACAGAGTGAGACCCTGTCTCAAAAAAAAAAAAAACTGTTTCAGCCCCTTTCACTTCTTTTGGGTATATACATAGAAGTGAAATTGCTGGATTATATGGTAATTCTGTTTAACTTTTTGAGAAACTGTCATACTGTTTTCCATAGCTATTGCACCACTTTACAGTCCCACCAGAAATGCATTAGTTTCTATTTCTCCACACCCTTGCCAATACTTACCTTCCGTGTTTTTTGTTCTGTTTTTTGATAGCAGCCATCCTAATGGCTATGAAGCGGTATCCCATTATGGTTTTGAACTGTGCTTCCCTAATGACTAGTGGTGCTGAGAATCTTTCCATGTGCCTATTGGTTGTTTGTTCTTTTATTATTATTATTATTATTTCTTTTATATTGGTTGTTTGTATATTTGGGGAAGAAATATCTATTCAAGCCATTTGCCATTTTTGAATTGGCTTGTTTGGAATTTTTTTGTCAAGTTCTGGGAATTCTTTATATATTCTGGATATTAGTCGCTTATAGACATCTGATTTGCAAATCTCCCATTCTGTGGGCTGTCTTTCACTCTCTTGATAGTGTCCTTTGATGCATACAGGTTTTTAATTTTGATCACATGTTTTAAGGTAAAACGGTGGTCTGAAAGCAGCTGGGGCCCCTGCTCCTAGGCTCTGCCTCCCTCCATCGTCCCCCAGGGTGCTATTCAGTCCTTGGAGGTGGTGAGGACTGCCGGGGCCTTCTGGCACAGTGATGGGATCAAGACTTGGCCTCATTCACCTCCTGGGCTCTGTGCTGTTTTCTGTTCACATGAAGGAGATTAGACAGGAGCCCCAGGGGAAGGAGAGGATCAGAAGTGTGGCTCAGCCACCCAGAGTCTGCCTAAACTCAGGACCTCCCCTTCACCTCTCACTCTCTGTTCTTCTCCAGCCACGCTCAGACCCTGCACCTTGCAGCACTGGCTAAAGAAGCCAGCTCCTCCTACCACATGCAGGAGGCATTCAGACCACTCTGAGATAAGCAGAAAGGTGATGCTGGCTTCCCTCTCCTGACATCTCCTTGCTTCCTTCTCACAGAACCTGAAACCCCTCTGTTAACCTTGCTTCTTTGGGTCAAATGTATGACCACTTGTCTGAAATGCCTTTAACAAAATCCAGACATCCGGTGGTGATTTAGACTGCATGGCTTCTCAGAAGCTTCCCAGTCTCATGTTTCCATTCTAAAGCAAGCATGGAGAAATTTCCTACCAAACAGTGTTCTTTGCCTTTGTTTTGCATTACCCGACTATGAGTTGAGTATTTTGTTTTCCAATATATTTTTCAGGAACAAAGAAGTGGCATCACAGCTGGGTGTATCCAGAGCTTTTCATATCCAGGGTCACTGTGTTCCTTTATTAGGATAATAGGCTGTCTGGGGGAACGCCAGGTAACCCTGGACTTTCCCAGTGAATACTTATTTGGGATCCTTTCAGAAGGCACCTGACACAATCAAGAGAGAGGGAAAGAAATAGAGGCAAAAAAAATGTAACACAGATTGAGATTTATTCCCAGGAATATGGCCTTCCACTTGCAAGTCCTGGTTTTGTGGTAAAAGAGCCTTTAAAGATCCCTTTAAAGAGCAGAGTAGTGAGTTTGGAGAAAGTAATCATTGCAGATGAACTTAAGCCAATTGCTTATTCACAATGACTGTCTTTCATCAATCAATTTCAACACGCACTTTTTTTGTGACATTTTAACAGCTCTGAAATCAGGATTCATTTCCCATCAGTGGTGCCTCCTGATAAAATTGGCAGCATTTGTGGGTGTGTGTGTTAGTAGTAGGCAAAAATAGCGGCATGACTTCCAGCTGGTAGATAGTGTCTGAAGTTGATTGAAATACAATCCTAGGTTCATTCAGTATCTGCAGGTACCTGAGAACTAGAAGGAACCCCACAATCTCAGCACCAGGTGGCACAGCACAGTGGAAGATTCAGGCTGAGCAAGCAGACAGATAAACAGTATAATGACCTAGCAAACCCCAGCAAGCTGCTCTTCCTCCTGAGTGGCTGGGACCACAGGCACATGCCACCATGCCTGGCTTATTTTTGTATTTTTGGTAGAGATGGGGTTTCACCATGTTACCCAGGCTGGTTTTGAACTCCCAGACTCAAGCAATCCACCTGCCTTGGCCTCCCAAAGTGCTGAGATTACAGGCATGGGCCACCGTGCCCGGCTACAGCAAGCTACTCTTTTAGGAACTCTTAGGCACACCTTGCTTGAAAGTTCATGCATGGCTGATGTGACAGCTGTCTTGTGGCATGCTTCAGCTGAACTTCTAGTTGTATTCAAACCATTGACTCTTCCCTAAAGTGTTTATCTGGGCTCATTCAGAGGAGTGGCCTCTTTGGGGTATACCATAGCTGTCACGCCAGAGAGAGGAAACCTTCTCACTAATTCGCATATCTCTAATTCCACTCATTTCTCCAGAGAAACAGCATTCACTCTGCTAATTAGCAAGCCCTCTGGTGTTGATTAAAAATAACCTCAACTGAATCAAAGCTGTACTCTCTGGAATGTGTGTGTGAGTTTATGATTTGTCTTTCAAATGCTAACTAACCACCCCCACCAGGGGTATGGATTAAAACTAACATTTTCATATCATGTTATCTATGTGAAGTATTTGAAAGCAAGTTGCAAACAGCATAATAATAGCAAATGAGTACTTGTGACTTGGGACACATTTTTCAGCAATTAGCATTAAACGCAGCTTTAAAAAGTATAGATTTCAAACAACTTTGTTGGCGGTAAGAGTATTTTTCAAGTAAACTGTGTGAGGTGACTCAGAAGAGTGGCTGTAGTTGTGAAAATGTTCTTGTCGATTTTGAATACACTTATTTCTATGAAATATGAGTGGAGGCTGGGCACCATGGCTCATGCCTGTAATCCCTGCATTTTGGAAGGTCGAGGCAGGTGGATCACTTGAGCTCAGGAGTTAGAGACCAGTCTGGTCAACATGGTGAAACCATGTTTCTACCAAAAAATACAAAAATTAGCTGGGCATGGGGCTGTGCTATAGTCCTAGCTACTTGGGAGGCTGAGGTGGGAGAATCTCTTGAAGCTGAGAGGCGGAGGTTGCAGTGAGCTGAGATCACACCACTGTACTCCAGCCTGGGTGACAGAGTGAGACCCTGTCTTGAAAGAAAAGAAAAAAAGAAAAGAAAAGAGAAAGAAGAAAGGAAAGAAAGAAAGAAGAAAGGAAAGAAAGAAAGAAAGAGAAGGAACAGTGGAAAAGCTATTTTAAAATTAATATATTGAATATATTTAGGGGTTCTGAATATGTATGCCTAACTACATTAGTGAACTAATGCTGTGAAGAGACTGTTTATTAGTTTATTTGCATTACTGGAAGTTATTAAGTTTTTGGACTCTCTCATTGGCAAAATAGTCCATAGGCTTATAATGTGGCCACCTTTTATGTAAACATATTCAATAGGTTATGAGGTTTGCCAACTGTGTCCTTCAAGGCCTAGTATCCACAGAGTGTAGGCCAAAGTTCTGTGTTGGGGGATCTTTATGGATGGACCCCTAGCCTGAGAGGAATGAGATAGCCAAGTGCAAATTTCACCTCTTAGTAATTTTGCTTGGTCTTGAATGGAAAGGTTTTAGCCTGAAACCTCCGGAGGGTGATTTTACTGTTGATTTGCCTGTTTTGTTTTCTTTTTTAAGGCTATTTCAGGGGAACTCAGCATGTCCTGGAGAGTGCATTAAACACACACTCTCTTTTTGTTTTGATTTTTTTGAAGCTATTTAAAACTTATTTTAAAGCTTTGGAACTCTCTTTTAAATGAAATCTTACATTCAGGATCTGTATCCTAGGTAAAAAAAGAAATCTTGCATAGTCGGGGGTGCCTGTAGTCCCAGGTACTTGGGAAGCTGAGGCGGGAAGGTTGCTTGATGCCAGGAGTTCGAGGCTGCAGTGTGCTGTGATCACACCTGTGAATAGCCACTGCACTGAAGCCTGGGCAACATAGACCCTTTCTTTAAAAACAAAATAAAACAAATGAAATCTTATATGGAACACAAATACACTGTTAAAACATTGGCAGAGCTTTACAGTTATGTTTTGACTTCAGAATTCTTAGAGGCCCTTTTGTTTCATTCAAGATGTTTCTAGACCTCTGCAGAAAGAGATAACCAGCCAAGCTGCTGTTTGAAATACTAGAAATTACAATCTGGATTTTATAGTGTTGGTGAAATTAAGGGCTTGGATTATGATGGAAAGAAGCTAAAAAGACCAGTGAGTTCATTTTATGCTCAATCATAACTGAAATGATTAAACACATAGGAATCAGTGACCACACATGATGACTTCCTGTGATTGGCCATGGATATTTTGTAATTTTTTTTTTTTTTTTTTTTTTTTTTTTGCGACAGGGTCTCACTCTTTCACTCAGTCTGGAATGCAGTGATACAATCATAGCTCACTGCAGCCTCCACCTCCTGGGCCCGAGCCATTCTCCCACCTTACCCTCCCAAGTAGCTGGGACCACAGGCACATGCCACCATGCCCAGTTAATATTTTTTGTAGGGAGGAGGTATCACTATGTTGCCCAGGCTGGTCTTAAACTTTTGGGCTCAAGTGATCCTCTTGCCTTGGCCTTGCAAAGTGCCACCTTTTATCACCTTTAATGTATTATAAGCGTGAGCCACCACGTCCAGCTGCAATTTTTTTTTTTTTTTTTTTTTTTGAGTACACAGTTTTACTCTGTTCCCCAAGCTGAAGTACAGTAGCATGATCTTGGCTCACTGCAACCTCCGCCTCCCAGGTTCAAGCAATTCTCCTGCCTCAGCCTCCTGAGTAGCTGGTACTACAGGCATGTACCACCACACCTGGCTAATTTTTGTATTTTTATTTATTTATTTATTTTTATTTTCTATTTTTTTGAGATAGAGTCTCTGTCGCCCAGGCTGGAGTGCAGTGGTGCAATCTCCACTCACTGCAAACTCCGCCTCCTGGATTCAAGCAATTCTCCTGCTTCAGCCTCCCGAGTAGCTGGGTTTACAGGCACCCACCACCATACCAGGCTAATTTTTTGTGTGTATTTTTAGTACAGATGAGGTTTCACCATGTTGGCCAGGCCGGTCTCAGACTCCTGACCTCAGGTGATCCACCTGCCTCGGCCTCCCAAAGTGCTGAGATTACAGGTGTGAGCCACCACGCCAGGCCTCCAGCTGCAATTTTTGACAAACTTAAAGATTTACATTTTAAATGCAAAATAACCACGGATTAGCAAGAGAGTTCTTATTTATCCGGATGGCAAGAAAACATGACACAAGAAATCTCCCACTTTTGATACAGGAGGGTCAAGTTGGGTCTTACCTGATAGTTTGTCTCAAGCTAATTAATTGGCAAAGAGGTTCATTGTATAGCATCTAAGTTATAAACATCATTGTAAACATTCTGTATTTTCCATTTTCTCTCAGTCGGAAAAAGAAATTAAGTCCTAGTGTCTGCTATGGTTTAAGTCCCTTTAACTAAAGTCAATTCTCTTCTTAAAAGGAAACTTACACCCCATATTTTCTTTCTCAAAGGGAGGGCCTTATATTATGTTTTCACTATAATCCAGAAAAAAGTGGGCATCTTCTGGTTAAAATAGGGACAGAAGTGACCTCTCTTTCTCCCTGGTGGCCATTACAATCCCCACCCCTCCAAAAGTGGTCTCTGGGTGTCTTAGTCTGTTTGAGCTGCCATAACAAAATATCATAGCGAGTGACTCATAGACAACAGAAATTTCTCACAGTTCTGGAGGCTGGAACTTCAGTAGATTCAGTGCTTTTGGTCCATAGACACTGTGTCTTCTTGCTGTGTCTTCCTATGGCTGAAGGGCAGGTGAGTTCTCTGGGGCCTCTTTTATCAGGGCATTAAGTCCCTTTCATGAAGACTCTGCCCTCATGACCTAACTACTTCCCAAAGACCTCACTTCTAAATACCATAACATTGGGAATTAAGCTTCAACGTATGAATTTTTAGGGTGACACAAACATTCAACCTATAGCACAGGAGCATAACCAAAGACCCCACAGAGGGCAGTTTCAAAGCCTCCAATCTCTTGAGTCTCTGCAGCCAACAGTCCTCAGCTCAAAGGGCAAGGGTCCATGGACCACCAACATCCTTCCCGTCCCTGACTCCCTCCACAGACCTTCAGGCAAACCAGAAACCAAAGGCCGCCTACTGGCTGTGTGATCTCGGGCAAGGTCCCTAACTTTGGGACACCTCTGTTTTCCTCTCAATAAAACATAAAATTAATTTTCCTGCCTGAAAATTAATAATAGGAAGTGTTTGTTGAACCCTTACTTTTATGACAGGCCATTTACATGGGTTATGTCTCTTAAGTATAAGAAGGACCCTATGAAGAAAGTACTGCGATTTTAATTTTACAAATGGGGAAACTGAAGCACAGGGAGTTAAGTAACTTACCTAAGGTTGCACAGGAAACGGTGAAGCAGTCTTTGAACGCAGGTGTTTTGAAAGCAGCACTTGGGCCCTTACCCGCTTTGCTGGGATTTCTCAGATGGCTGAGGTGAGGGTGAATGAGATGGGGCAGGCAGGCGAGGTGACCAGCATAGGTTTGGTTCAGAGTAGGGGAGAGTTTCCCTGCTTCTCAGGGTTTGCATATGTTAGTTGGGTACTGTGAGGGTTAATTTTAGGTGTCAACTTGGCAGGGGACATGTTCCAAGATGTTCCAAGTGAAGGCCTGAACTGCATATAGTACTAGACTCCAGAGATGGTAGGTTTTTCCGATCTGATACCCAAGATGGCTACTAGGTGGCCAGGGGGGCAGGTAGCTGTACTCAGTGAATACACTAGACAAAGGGTGATTCACAGGGATTCACTGCCCAGGCCCGATGGAGTGGGGTGGTGTGAGATTTCACCGTGCCACTCGAACTTTGCACTATTTAAAACTTATGAATTCTTTCTGGAATTTTCTATTTAATATTTTTAGACTGCCATTGACGTCAGGTAACTAAAACTATGGAAGGCAAAACCTTGGATGATGTGGGGAGCACTCTACCTTGAGAACTGGTAAAGCATTTTTTTGGGGTACACCTGGGAGGGTGTTTTCAGGGGAGATTGGCTTGTGAGTCGGTGGACTGCGCGGGGAAAATTTGCCCGTAATGTGGGTGGGCACCATCCAATTAGCATCCCCACCCACAATGGTATGGCCTTCCCACCTCTGTCTGCGGGTAAACTCTGCTTGCCTGAGGAACCAGAAATGGCCTCTCCAAGGCAGTTGCCAAGAAAGATAATTCTGATTCTCCTCAGGACCCACACATATCACTCCTCTTTGCTTCTAGACCTGCAACCAGACGTGAGTCCCAGCAGGCCCCTGAAGGTGAGGCCCAAAATGTGACCCACGAGGAGCTGTACTACCCTCCACAAGAACCAAATCCAGAGAACATGTGTGGGGATGGCTATCAGGGTGTGGGATAATGTGGAAGGAACATCAAGTTGGATCAGGCCGAATTTATTGCTGTGGGCACACTAAACAGAGATTCTGCATGTAATGTTCCAGTGTGGGGAGTTAGGAAAAGTACTAACACTTTGGTTGGTTGGCTGAAACATGAATCAAAACATGGGCCACTATTAACAAGTTGGAGGTGTTCGATCTCCCTTAGTTTATTTTTATTTTTATTTTTATTTTTTGAGACGGAGTTTCACTCTTGTTGCCCAGGCTGGAGTGCAATGGCATGGTCTCAGCTCACTGAAACCTCTGCCTCCTGGGTTCAAGCCATTCTCCTGCCTCAGCCTCCTGAGTAGCTGGGATTACAGGTGCCCGCCACCACACCCGGCTAATTTTTGTATTTTTAGAAGAGATGGGGTTTCACCATGTTGGGCAGGCTGGTCTCGAACTCCTGACCTCAAGTGATCGGCCCGCCTTGGCCTCCCAAAGTGTTGGGATTACAGGCGTGAGCCACGGTGCCCAGCCTTCCCTTAGTTTCAAGCAGAGGAAGGGGTCCACAGGCTTAGGGAGATTGGAAGGCTAGAGTGGATTTTTCACTTAAGATTTACTAATCCTAAAGAGCTCTGATTGCTCATTTCTGTAGGCCAGACTTTACAATGGGAAAAGCAGTTGCTCAATTGGAAAAGTTAAATGCAGTGGGAATAACTGGATCCCAGGGTAGCAGGGGCCACGTGGCGGCACTCAGCTCCAACGGCAAAGTGGGTATAGTTATGGTTGTGGGCAGCAGAGGCAGAGAACCAATCAGAATCGTCTGTCTCGTGCAGATCTATGGCATTGGCTGGTCTAGAAGTGAAATAGAAAGTCTACTACAATCTTACTTGATCTGTATAAGCAGACAACTTCCAGACCAAGTCAACAAAGGCCTAATTCAGAGTGTAAGAACAGGCTGAACATGGTGGCTCACACCTGTAATCCCAGCACTTTGGGAGGCCGATGCAGGCAGATAACTTGAGGTCAGGAGTTTGAGATCAGCCTGGCCAACATGGTGAAACCCTGTCTCTGCTAAAAATACAAAATTTAGCCAGGTGTGATGGCGCACACCTGTAGTCCCAGCTACTTTGGAGGCTGAGGCACAAGAATCGCTTGAACTCAAGAGGTGGAGGCTGCAGTGAGCCGAGATTGAGCCACTGCACTCCAGCCTGGGCAACAGAGTGAGACCCTTTCTCAAAAAAATAAAAAAATAAAATCACACACACACACACACACACACACACACACACACACACACACAAAACAAACAAAAAAACCAGAGTGTAAGAACACAGACTCACAGTACCTCAATCAATTCCCAGACATGAGCCAGTTTATAGACCCAAAAACCCTTGAATATAGGGGAGGCTGGGTTCCCTCAGGGAGGGGGACACTACTGAAAATTTATACTATTACTCTTTCTCCCAGCCTTCGCCAAAGGGATCTGTGACCCAGGGTAACTGTGCTTTAGGAAAAGGAAGTAATCAGAGGTTTCATGGACTGCTAGACACCGGCTCTGTGCTGACATTGATTCCAGGAGGCCCGAAATGTTACTGTGGCCCTCTAGTCAGAGGCGAGGCTCATAGAGGTGAGCTGATCAGTGGAGTTTTAGCTCGGGTCTGACTCATGGTGGGTCCAAGGGAATAGACATACTTAGAGGCTGGGAGAATCCCTACATTGCTTCCCTAACCTGTGAAGGGAGGGCTATTATGGTGGAAATGGCCAAATGAAAGCCATTAGAGCGGTCTCTACCTAGAAACATAATAAATCAAAAACAATATCGCATCCCTGAAGGGATTGCAGAGATTAGTGCTACTATCAAGGACTTAAAGACACAGGGGTGGAGATTCCTACCACATCCCCATTCGGCTTACATGTTTGGCCTGTGCCAAAGACAGATGGATCCTGAAGAATCCAGAAGACAGTGGATTATCACAAGCTTAACCAAGTGGTGACTCTAATTGCAGCTGCTGTACCAGATGTGGTTACATTGCTTGAGCAAAATAACACATCTTCTGGTACCTGGTATGCTGCCATGGATCAGGCAAATGCCTTTTTCTCCAACCCTGTCTATAAAGCCCACCAGAAGCAACTTGCTCTCAGCTGGCAAGGCCAACAATACACCTTCACCGTCCTACCTCAGGGGTATATAAACTCTCCGGCCCTTTGTCTCGATTTAGTTTGCAGGGCACTTGATCACCTTATCTTTCCACAAGAGATCATGCTGGCCCATTGTATTGATGGTGTTATGCTGATTGGACCTAGTGAAGTAGCAACCACTCTGGGCTTATTTGTAAGACATTTGCTTACATAGAGGGTGAGAAATCTGACAAAATTCAGGGGCCTTCTACCTCGGTGTAATTTCTAGGGATCCAGTGGTGTGGGTGGGATATCTTGAGATATCCCTTCTATAAGATGAGGGATAAGTTGTTGCATTTGGCCCCTCCTACAACCAAGAAAGAAGCGCATGAACACCTTGGGCTTGTTTGGATTTTAGGGACACACATTCCTCATTTGGGTGTGTTACTCTAGCCCATCTACCAAGTGACCTGAAAAGCTGCTAGTTGTGAGTGGATCCTAGAACAGGAGAAGGCTCTGCAACAGGTCCAGGCTGCTATGCAAGCTGCTCTGCCACTTGGGTCATATGACCCAGCAGATCCATTGGTGCTTGATGTGTCAGTGGCAGATAAGGATGCTGTCTGGAGTCTTTGGCAGGCCCCTATAGGTGAACTGCAGCAGATGCCCTTAGAGGGCCTTTTGGGGCAAGGCCTTGCCGTCATCCACAGATAAATACCCTCCTTTTGGGAGGCAGCTCTTGGCCTTAGTAGGACTGGGCCTTAGTAGAAACTGAATGCTTGACCATGGACCACCAATTTACCACATGACCTGAGCTGCCTATCATGAACTGAGTGTTATCTGACCCACCAAGCCATAAAGTTGGGCGTGCACAGCAGCATTCCATCACCAAATGGAAGTGGTTTATACGTGATCAGGCCTGAACAGATCCTGAAGACACAAGTAAGTTATATGAAGAAGTGACACAAATGCCCATGGTTTCTACTCCTGCTACTCTGCCTTCTCTCTTCCAGCCTGCACCTATGGCCTCATGGGAAATGCCCTATGATCAGTTGACAGAGGAAGAGAAAACCAGGGCCTGCCGTCCAGATGGATCTGTGTGATATGCAGGCTACCTGAAAATGGACAGCTGCAGCGCTATGGCCCTTCTATGAGGCATCCTTGAAGGACAGTAGTGAAGGGAACTCTTCTCAGTTGGCAGAACTTCGAGCAGGGCACCTGGTCATGCACTTTGCTTGGAAGCAGAAATGGCCAGATGTATATAGTTTACTGATTCATGGGCTATAGCCAATGGTTTGGCTGGATGGTCAGGAATATGGAAGAAACATGACTGGAAAATTGGTGACAAGGAAATTTGGGGAAGAGGTATGTGGATGGACCTCTCTGATTGGGCAAAAGAAGTGAAGATATTTGTGTCTCATGTTAGTAGTCACCAAAGAGTGACCTCGTCAGAGGAGGACTTTAATAATCAAGTGGTTAGAATGACCTGTTCTGTAGATGCCAGTCAGCCTCTTTCACCACCCGTCCCTGTCTTCATCCCAGAGTCTCATGAATAAAGTGGCCATGGTGGCAGGGATGGAGCTTATGCACTGGCTCAGCAACATTGACTTCCACTCACTGAGGCCAACCTGGCTACAACCACTGCTGAGTGCCCAATCTGCCAGCAGCAGAGACCAACACTGGTGTCCCTGATGTGGCACCATTACCTGGGGTGATCAGCCAGCTACCTGGTGGCAAGTTGCTTACACTGGACCCCTTCTATCATGGAAGAGGCAGTGTTTTTTCCTTACTGGAATACATATTTAATCTGAATATGGATTTGTCTCCCCTGAATGTGATACTTCTGTCAAAACTACCATCCATGGACTCATAGAATGCTTTATTCATTGCCATGGTATTCATACAATATTGCTTTTGACAAAGAAACTCATTTTACAGCCAAAGAAGTGTGACAATGGGCCCATGCTCATGGAATTCACTGGTCTTACCATGTTCCTGTTATTCCGAAGCAGCTGGCTTGACAGAACAGTAGAATGGCCTTTTGAAGTCATAATTACAGAGCCAGCTAGGTGGCAATACCTTGCAGGGCTGGGGCAAGGTTGTCCAGAAGGCTGTACATGCTCTGAATCAGCATTCAATATGTGGTACTATTTCTCCCACAGCCAGGATTCACAGGTGCAGGAATCGAAGGGTAGAAATGGAGGGAGGTGGGGGGCACCACTCACCATTATCCCTAGTGACCCACAAACAAAATTTTTGCTTCCTGTTTCCAAGAAGACTTGATGCTCTGCTGGTCTAAAGGTCTTAGTTCCAGAGGGAAGAATGCTTCCACCAGGAGACACAACAATAATTCCACTGAGCTGGAAGTTAAGACTGCCACCCAGCCACTTTGGGCTTCTTGTGCCTCTGAATCAACAGGCTAAGAAGGGAGTGATGGTTTGGGCTGGGATGACTGATGTGGATGACCAGGAGGAAATTGCACTCCTACCCGACAACGGGAGTGAGGAAGAGTATGTCTGGAATACAGGGAAGCTCTTTGGGCCTCTCTCAGAATTATCCTGCTCTGTGATTAAGGTCAATGGGAAACTATAACAACCCAATCTAGGCAGTACTAACAAATGGCCCAGACCCTTCAGGAATTAAGGTTTAGGCCAACCCACTAAGCAAAGAACCATGACCAATTAAGGTGCTTACTGAAGGCAAAGAGAATGCAGAATGGGTAGTAGAAGAAGATAGTTATCAATACCAGCTACAAACATGATCAGTTACAGAACCAAGGACTGTAATTGTCATGAGTATTTCCTCCTTGTTTTGTTAAGAATATGTTTGCATGTATATATACATATATTAACAAATATCTGTTTTTGTGCTTCTCTTATTTCTTCATCATGTAATATAAGATTTATTGACCTTGTATCAGTAGTTAAGTATTATTAATGTTATATCATAGTATTTAAGTTATGAGATATCAAGAGAAGAGTAAACATTACCCAAGAACTTTACCTCCTCTTCTGTGGAAGGGATGAGTGCATTTTGGGTTGTATGCAGGATAATTGTATCATGTTTTGCAGAACTATCTTATTGTTATTGTTTTTATTTGGAGATTAAATATGATTTAGGAGATGCAGATGGGTGCCAAGTTGACAGGGGGTAGACTTGTGATGGTTAGTTTTAGGTGTCCACTTGACTGGATTAGGGAATACCTAGAGAACTGCTAAGCGTGATTTCTGGGTGTGTCTGCAAGGATGTTTGCAGAGGAGGTCGGGTTGTGAGTCCATGGACCAAGTGGGGAAGATCCGCCCTCAGTGTGGGCAGACACCATCCAATCAACAAGGGCCCAGAGAGAACAAAAAGAGGAAATTCAAATTCTATCTCTTTTTCTCCTGGAGCTGGGGCACCCTTCTTCTCCTTCCCTTGGGCATCAGAACTCCAGGCTTTCTGGCTCTTGGACTCTAGGACTTGCATCTCCACCCTGCAGAGTTCTCAGGGCCTTCTGCCTCAGCCCGAGAGTTAAACCATCAGCTTCCCTCATTCTGAGGCTGTAGGACTTGGACTCAGCCACACTGCGGGCATCCCAGTGTCTCCAGCTTGTTAGAGAGCCTGTTGTGGGAATTCTTGGCTTCCATTATCACGTGAGCCAATTCCCCTAATAAATCCCCTGTCACCCATCTCTATCTCTCTCTCTCTCTCTCTCTCGCTATCTATTTATCTACCTACCTATCTACCTGTCTACTTGGTTCTGCCTCTCTGGAGAACTCTAATACAGGAGTATATTTGTCTTCTTTCTCTATCTCTCTCTTTCTTTCTTTCTCTCTCTCTCTCTTTCTCTCTCTTTCTTTCCTTCTTTCTTTTTTTCTTTTTCTTTTTTTTTCTTGAGACAGAGTCTCACTCTGTTTCCCAGGCTGGAGTGTAGTGGCGAGATCTCAGCTCACTGCAACCTCTGTCTTCCGGGTTCAACAGATTCCCCTGTCTCAGCCTCCCAAGTAGCAGGGATTACAGGCATTCGCCACCACTCCCAGCTAATTTTTGTATTTTTAGTAGAAACAGGGTTTCACCATGTTGGTCAGGCTGGTCTCGAACTCCTGACCTCAGGTGATCCACCTGCCTCAGCCTCCCAAAGTGCTGGGATTACAGGTGTAAGGCATTGTGCCTGTCCTGTCCTATTTCTTTATTTATTTTTTATACATTTCTTGGAGACAAGGATAGTCTTATTCATCTTTTTTCCCCTGTGAAATGAAGGAATAGAATGATATAAAGCATGACTACTCCCCTCTATTCTGCGTATCACAAACTTAAACAATTTTTATATCAGTTAAATTCTCAGCTTTTCCTTAAATCTGCGGCAGCCCACAGAGAATAATCAGCTATTCACTTATCCCTTACCCTTTCTTTCTTAAGCTATTCACTTATCACTGATTAAAATGCAGTAAGCAGTGAATGAATGAAGAAATTAATGAATCCTACACTACTTTGTATTAACCCTTATTTTTGCATGGCTAATATGGTCATCCTACCTAAATAGTGTGAGAGTAGAGACTGTGTCTTTCTTTTTCTTCCCATGATATTGAGTCAAAGCCAGAGATAACTAAGGGACCTAGGTAGGCAGGTCTGTGGAGACCCAACCTTGATTTCTATTGTTGTCTGAGGCTTCTCTGGTGTGTTTGAGTTTCCCTATTACTGGACATTTGCCTCTTGTCCTGCCATTAGGTGAATTGGTGGTGCTTCTATGAGTGTGCACGGCTTGGTGATTTAGCCATGAAAAACTAAGTGTACTATGGCTCATTTACATCAGTACTGTATTTTTTGCAAAGTATTAACTTTTATTTTTTAACCTGGGCAAAATGTATGTGAGCTTTAAAAAATTATTTTCTTTATTATTCTATAATTTTGAAATCGTATGCCACTATTTTATTGGTATAAAATATATATAACATTTAGCATTTTAACCATTTTTAAGTGTATAGCTCAGTGGCATTAAGTACGCTGGTACCGTTGTGCAACCATCGCCATCATCCATCTTCAGAACATTTTTATCATCCCAAACAGAAACTCTGTGTCCTTTAAATACAAATTCCCCATTCTTTCCCCCAAGCCCCTGGTAACCACTATCCAGCTTTCTGTTTCTAGGAATTTGACTACTCCAGGTGCCTTGTACCTGTGGAATTGTACAACATTTGTCCTTTTGTAAGTGGCTCACTTCACTTAGCTTAAGGTCTTCAAAGGTGTGTCCTGGTTGTAGCATATATCAGAATTTCCTTCCTTTTTAAGGATGAATAATATTCCATTGTATGTATATTTCACTGATATAGTTTGAATATTTGTCCCTGCGCAAGTCTCATGTTGAAATGTAATCCCCAATGCTGAAGGTGGGGCCTGGAGGGAGGTGTTTGTATCATGGGGGCAGATCCCTCGTGGCTTGGTGCTGTCTTCGAGATAGTGACTTCTCTCAAGATCTGGTTGTTTAAAAGTGCGTGGCATCTCCCCACCCACTGTCTCTCTCTGTCTCTTTCTCTCTTGCTCCTGCTTTCGCCATACAACTTGCCAGCTACTCCTTCGCCTTCCGCTATGATTGTAAGCTTCCTGCGGCCTCCCTAGAAGCCAAGCAGAAGCCAGTACCATGTTTCCTGTCCAGCCTGCAGAACTGTGAGCCAATTAAACCTCTTTTCTTTATAAATTACCCAGTCTCAGGGTGTTTGTTTGTTTGTTTGTTTTTGAGACATAATCTTGCTCTGTCGTCCAGGCTGGAGTGTAGTGGTACGATCTCGGTTCACTGCAACCTCCACCTCCCAGGTTCAAGCAATTCTCCTGCCTCAGCCTCCCTGGTAGTGGGGACTACAGTCGTGCACCACCATGCCTGGCTAATTTTTGTATTTTTAGTAGAGACGGGGTTTCACCATGTTGCCCAGGTTGGTCTCAAACTCCTGACCTTAGGTGATCCACCCACCTAGGCCTCCCAAAGTGCTGGGATTACAGGTGTGCACTACCACGCTTGGCCTCAGGTATTTCTTTATAGCAATGCAAGAATGGACTGATACCTCCACATTTTGTTCATTCATCCTTTAATGAACACTTCGGTTGCTTCCACCCTTTGAGTATTGTGAATAATGCTTCTATTACTGTTTTTAAGAAAGAAGCATATTTACGACGGTGAAATAAACAGATTGTGTTTTGCTGCATAGTTTCAGATAACACTTAGAACATAAATATAAGAAGAAGCAAAAGTAAACGAACCACAAAAATAAAAACAAAACAACTTCAAGTTCAAACTATGAGCATCATTGCTTCATTAAATAATCATTTGCTGAGGGCCCAGGGTGGACCATGCATATACCCCGAGTTTCCAGCCAGCCATGGGAGGCTTCTTCCTGAAGGGGCAGACGAGGCCTAGGGAGTTAGCTGTGACTATAGGTACGATGTGGTTGGTGCTGCAGGTACATACAAGCAAGGTCTCTGGGTCTTCAGAGGCAGGGAAAGAACACCTCTGACTGATGAGGACTATGATGAGGACTATGAGGAGGTGGTAGACTTTGGCCCAGTGATGATAGGGGTAAAGGAGGAAATTTACTATGGTAAATTCCCAACTCTGCTCTTCTTTGCTAAATCCAAGGTGTATTTTTCTGTTTCTTGGACCTGTTCCAAGGGCTCTGGGTCTCTGTGGTGCACATTACTCACAGCTCTTAAGTGGTCTTCATCCTGCATTTAAGCAATCTTGTTACTTACTCTTGAGTTGCTCTGTCTCCAACAAGTGCCTTGGATTTATTTGCTTGGCATGGTTCTTTTGTGTGTCTCAGGGCAACCAAGCTCTGGTCAGCTTTCTGGAAGAGTTGAGTTGCTTCTCTTGCTGTGATCTGAGGCAGCTCCTGACCCTCTTCCACCCACTGGCTGGACACAGACTTAAGATCCCACTGTCCGTTCAGGGGCAGCCTCTGGTGGAGTGGAGAGTGAGCAGCCCAGCTCCCTGCTGCGGTGCGGCCTTGGGAAAGTTATTCCGCCCCTCCCACCTTCATGTGTAACATGAGAAGACTGGGTGACCTCTAAGGCCCTTTTCTTTTCAGCTCTGTGGCATTTTTTTTTTTTTTTTTGAGACAGATTCTTGCTGTGTTGCTCTGGCTGGAGTGCAGTGGCATGATCATGGCTCACAGCAGCCTTGACCTCCTGGGCTGAAGTGATCTCACTTTAGCCCGCCCTTGAGTATAACACCATACCCAGCTAATTTTAATTTCTTCTTTGTAGAAACAAGGTCTCACTATATCACCCAGGCTGGTCTTGAACTCTGGGGCTCAACTGATCGTCCCATCTCAGTCTCCCAAATTTCTGGGATTATAGGCATGAGCCACCACACCTGGCCTTAGCTCTGCAATTTTATGATCACTGTCTTAGTCCATTTGGCATGCTATCACAAAATATCTAAGACTGGGTAATTTATAAACAACAGAAATTTATTGCTAATGGTTCTGGAGGCTGGGAAGTCCAAGGTCACAGTGCCAGCAGATTCCCCGTCTGGTGAGGGCCCATTCCTCATAGATGTCTCCTTCTATGTGTCTTCACATGGTGGAAGGGGCGAACAAGCTCCCTCAGACCTCTTTTCTATGAGCACTAATCCCACTCGTAAGGGCAGAGCCTTCATGACCTAGTCACCTCCCAAAAGCCCTGCTCCTTGTCACCACATTGGAGATTAGGTTTTGACATATGAATTTTGGGGAGACACAAACATTCAGACCATAGTAATTGCCCATATTATTGTCGCAGGATGAGCCGCAGACAAAACTCCTCAGACACCGAGTTAAAGAAGGAAGCGGTTTATTTGGCCGGGGGCATCAGCAAGACTCCTGTCTCAAGGGCCAAGCTCCCCAAGTGAGCAATTCCTGTCCCTTTTAAGGGCTCACAATTCTAAGGGGGTGCATGTGAGAGGGTCGTGATTGATTGATCAAGCAGGGGGTATGTAACTGGGGGTTGCATGCACCGGTAATTAGATGGGAACAAAACAGGATACGGATTTTCGCAGTGCTTTTCTATACAATGTCTGCAATCTATAGATAACATAACTGATTAGGTCAGGGGTCGATCTTTAACTACCAGGCCCAGGGTGTGGTGCCGGCTGTCTGCTTGTGGATTTCATTTCTGCCTTTTAGATTTTACTTTTTCTTTCTTTGGAGGCAGAAATTGGGCATAAGACAATATGAGGGGTGGTCTCCTTCCTTATTATTAATTACCTCCCTCCAGCACTCTTGGAGTGGATGACTCAGCAGTCTGATCGTTTTGCTGTTTTTAAGGAAGCTTGATCTTGTGCCATCATGTGTAGCAAGTATATGTTCAATAGTTGAACAAGCTGACTGTCCTGACCCAGGTGGAGTTAGGCTGAAACTGACTGGATTTCTTCATGCTGTCCTCTTTCAGGGAAGCGGCACAGCACCAGCTAGGCAGAGACGCCCCAGGCCATGTTAGAGCTTTGAGTGAGGCCTGGTAACAGGGAGGCGCTGTCACCTACTGGCCTTGCCAATCCAGCTCCAAGATGCTGAGCCTGAAGCTCCCCAGGCTGTTTAGCATAGACCAGATACCCCAGGTATGTGCTCTATTGATTATGATGGTTCATTTCCAGAGTGTGACCAGGGCTTGGTCCATTCCCTTCAAGGACCCCTTCCCACACTTCCTTGGGGGATATTACAGCCTCCTACTTCCCCCACCTACCTTGAAATGGAAGTATTCCCAAAGTTGTTTAAGTTGTAACCCTTCCTTGCAACATCTGTGTTTTATCCAGAAGCAAAGTCATTACTGAGATTCAACCTGAAGAGATAAAGCCAGCAGCAGCTGGCTGGGTAGGAAGTTTATTTTTTCAGGCCCCTCCTATGGGTGCTTGAAAGCAGGATATGGGCAAAGGCACACCAGGTCATGGCTTTGCTCATCCCCATTACTTGCAGGATGCCCAGGCCAGGCCTTCACTGGGGCGATGGGGAGGGTTGTTGAATGAGCCTTAGCATTGCCCTTTAGTGGACCCATGGGCCTGGGAGCTCACAGGCAGGTACCCTGAAATATGTGAGACTCACTGATGATCTGCTTTAATAAGCCATAGGTGAGCCTGGTTGTGTGCTACAGAGAACTGGTGCACTTCCTCCTTCTCTTGCAAAGGAAACATCATTGTGTCGCACCCCTTTGTTGATGTCAAATTTCCTTCCTTTTTGACTAAGAAAAGTGGGTGTCATTTCATGGTGGGAAGTTTCTTTGGGAAGATGTGACAGAGTGGAGGAGAGTTCTACTTGGCTGATTGCCAAGCACTTATGACTTGCCCCAGAAAAATAATTTCGAAATAAACTCAACATCACCAATGGAAGGTTGAGGGGGAAACTGCCAAACCCTAACCCTAAAAGCCTGTGAAGCCAGGTGATTCCAGGAAGATGGCATGGGGGAAAACCATAAGTGATGCCGAGCTGTTTGGTGGGGTGAGCTGAGGAATGTGGCAAGTAATAGGCAAGCTACACGTGTGGCTGTCTCCCATGACACTGGGCAGAGCGCCTGCCTCTGTTCTCACAGGGCAATCACCTTCTCCTTTTGGTGCACTTTGCTGGTTGGTTCTACCCATAGAGCATTAGCAGCTGTGATTGGTGGGAACACAGTGTGATTCTTGAATTTTTTTACTCATGAAATTTGTATTGACTGCCTACTATGTGCAAGGGATTCAGAGAATAATTACATACAAATCCTGTCCTTGCGTGACTCATATGTTGGTCAGGAAGATTTTTAAATGTGCATGAGAAATTCTTTTCTAAAGTGGGTTAGGGTCTATCTTAAGACAGGGTGATTGTTTCAGAGAAGGGATTGGTCACTTCCATCACGGGGGAGTGTATTAATCCATTCTCACACTGCTATAAAGAACTGCCTGAGACCTGGTAATTTATAAAGAAAAGAGGTCTAATTGACTCACAGTTCCTCATGGCTGTGGAGGCCTCAGGTAACTTACAATCATGAGGGAAGAGGCACGTCTTACATGGCAGTAGGCGAGAGAGAGCATGATGTGAAGGAGGAACTGTCAGACACTTATGAAACCATCAGGTCTCAAGAGAACTCACTCACAGTTTGGGGGACAACACCCCCATGATCCAATCACCTCCCACCAGTTTCCTCCCTTGACATGTGGGAATTATAGGGATTACAATTTCAGATGAGATTTGAATGGGGACACAGAGCCAAATTATATCAGGGAGGAAATGATCGGGGAAGGCTTCATGAAGGGGGTGATCTGTAAGACAGATTTTGAGGGGTGGACAGGATTGTGGAAGTGGGGAGAGTATTCCAGGTGGAAGGAGCAGTGTGAGCAAAGGCCTAGAGATGGGAGATCATGGAGCAGGTGGTGATGGTGGAGGGACTGGGGAGCGTCTTGGGGGTAGAGGTTATGGGAGTCTGCTTAGATATCTTTCTGGACATTTTGGTCAGGGTTGGATTCAGAGTATGTCCGCAGGAAAGAAGTGAAGGGGGCAGAGTGGTATTAATAGGTCCTTTGGGTAACCTGCTGGGAATCTGAATGTATGGAGATTCTGAATGTCAGGGCTGGACAACCCTGGCAGAGGCTGAGGGAGAAAGATGAACATGTCCTCCCTGTCCAGTTTTTCATAAGTTAGAGGATGATAATATCTTTAGTGAAATGGCACTAGCTAGAGGCAGAAGACCAACATCACACTTTGCAGCCACCGTTTGCTTCAAAATCTTCCTTGGGCTCCAGCATCTACTACTGGGTTTTTGGGCATCATGCCCAGGGTTCATGAAGCCATAGAGAAAATACAGTGGCTCTGCCTGCCTGGGTAGTTTTACCTGAGGATTTGGGGGCAAAGACATTTATTAGTATTAAAACAGATGCACAGGTATTAAAAATGGAATGCACAATTTACATGAATATTTAAAATAGGATACTTCATACAATTGTTAAAGCTTACCTTTGGTGGGATCTGTGGGTTCCAATACTTGGTTTTTAGAGTGGCCTCAAGCAAGATAATCTCTCTACCTCAACTTTTGCTTCTGTAAAATGGGAATGACAACAGTATCTGCCTCCTGGGGTTGTGAGAATTAAATGAGATAACCCAAGTGAAGTTCCTGGCACGTGGTGAACAATTAATAATGTTGGTTGTCATTATTAGCATTCTCTCCTAGGCTCTTTAGGGCACTTTGAGGGGTAGAGCATGCTGGCAGGAGACTTCAGAGGCCCTGTCCATAGACTCGAACTCCGGCTCCCTCGCCTGCTGTTCACCACCTTCACCAGCCTGATCCCTCCCCGCCTCTTCCACCACGTCCCATCCACAGACCCTCTTCTCTTTATTCTCCCCAGCAGATGCAACCTTCACTTGTCTTGATTTCTGTTTGAAGAAGGCTTTCCTCTCCCCAACCTTTGCTCCCCCTTTGTGGCTTCCTTTTTTGTGGAGTGGCAGGTGCCTGCTCCCTTCCCCAAGCTCCTTCAGCTGTTGGTTGTACCTCTACAAGCTGCTCTGTACAGCTGCCTCTCCTTTTGTGTATCAGCCAGCTATGTGACTTGGGCCACTTCTCTACCCTCTCTGGGCCTCAGCCATCTATAGGGAATGGTGTGCCCACCTCTCTGCATCATCAGAGTTGTAATCCTGGCCCATTCTTGGTGCATTCCTGGCTGATAGATTGTTCATGGAAAAGGGCAGTTTCTCTCTTCCCTCAGAAGGCAGAATTTGTGTGTATGCCTCATAATATTTAGTCTCCCTTGTGTCCAAAACTAAGCTTGGGTACATCAGAGGGTCATTAAAGATGTGAACAAAACCTCAAGGAATGGAATAATTATCTAGATGTTGATTCTTACACAGACCCCTTTAGAGACAAAACAGAGAGGCCTAGAAAAAAGACAACAAGTTCATATGCAACATGGTGTGACACTTTGCCAGGAAACAAGAACATCGAGTGTCAAATTGCTAATCCGTTTTTTTTTTTTTTTTTTTTTTTGAGACAGAGTCTTGCTCTGTCACCCAGGCTGGAGTGCAGTGGCACTATCATGACTCACTGCAACCTCCACCTCCCAGGTTCAAGCGATTCTCCTTCTCCTGCCTCAACCTCTCAAGTAGCTGGGACTACAGGTGCACGCCACCACACCTAGCTACTTTTTGCATTTTCAGTAACAACAGGGTTTCACCATGTTGGCCAGGCTGGGTCTTGAACTCCTGACCTCAAGTGATCCACCTGCCTCAGCTTCCCAAAGTTCTGGGATTACAAGCGTGAGCCACCGCACCCAGACAAATTGCTAAGCTTTAAATAACTACAGCCTTGACTCACAGGCTACAGGTAAACACATCCCATAGTCCCAGATGCCTTAGTTTAGGGGCATGGACAGGAGGATTCCCTGAGGCAGTGGTCTACACAGAGAGGAAAAGCAACGCCATTTCCAGACTTGCACTGCAGCTCTGCCACACAGTCATAAACTTAGTCTCAGTGTTCTTATCTGTAAGATGGAAGTGACTCCTGTTAAGTCAGTCTCACAGGGCAATTGTGAAGATCCAATAAAAATGAAATAGAACAGTGGGATTATTATGAATGAAGGAAGCACAGCCAGATCAGTGGCTGGCATAGGTGTTTGGTAGGTGGGCTCAGGCACTGGGAACAAGGAGCCATCTCAACAGGTAAATGGTTTCTCCAGCCCAGTGCTATTCAGAGAGAGTGCTTAGATCACCAATGTCAGAATTACCTGGTAGCGTATTAAAATATGATAGAAGCAGGGCTCGGTGGGTCACACCTGTAATCCTAGCACTTTGGGATGCCGAGGTGGGTGATTTTAAGGCAATCACCGTTCTGTCTCCAAAAACAAAACAAAACAAAACAAATATATATATAAAATATATATGTTATATATATTATATGTTATATATATTATATATGTAATGTATATTATATATGTAATATATAATATATGTTATATATAATATATGTAATATATATAGTATGTAATATATATTATATATGTAATATATATTATATATGTCATATATATTATATATGTAATATATATTCTATATGTAATATAGAATATATGTAATATATATTCTATATGTAATATAGAATATATGTAATATATATAATATATGTAATATATAATATATGTAATATATATAATATATGTAATATATAATATATGTAATATATATAATATATGTAATATATAATATATGTAATATATATAATATATGTAATATATAATATATGTAATATATATAATATATGTAATATATAATATATGTAATATATATAATATATGTAATATATATATTATATATGTAATATATAATATATGTAATATATATAATATATGTAATATATATTATATATATGTTATATATAATATATGTAATATATATAATATATGTAATATATATTATATATATGTTATATATAATATATGTAATATATATTATATATATGTTATATATAATATATGTAATATATATTATATATATGTTATATATAATATATGTAATATATATTATATATATGTTATATATAATATATGTAATATATATTATATATATGTTATATATAATATATGTAATATATATTATATATATGTTATATATAATATATGTAATATATATTATATATATGTTATATATAATATATGTAATATATATTATATATGTAATATATATTATATATATGTTATATATTATATATGTAATATATAATATATGTAATATATATTATATATGTTATATATAATATATGTAATATATATTATATATGTTATATATAATATATGTAATATATATTACATATGTAATATATATTATATATATGTTATATATAATATATGTAATATATATTACATATGTAATATATGTTATATATAATATATGTAACATATATTACATATGTAATATATATTATATATGTTATATATAATATATGTAATATATATAATATATGTAATATATATTGTATAATATATATTTTATATGTGTAATATATATTTTATATGTGTAATATATATTTTATATGTGTAATATATATATTATATATGTAATATATATTATATATGTAATATATATATTCTATGTAATATATATTATATATGTAATATATATTATATATGTTACATATTATATATATGTTATATATATTATATATATGTAATATATATATATAACAAGTTGTGATAGCAGGCATCTTTGTATTGTTCTTGGTTTTAATGAAAAGAAATGCTTTTAACATTTCACCATTTAGTATGTTTGCTGTGTGTGTGTGTGTGTGTGTGTGTGTATATAAGTAATCTTTTCATCTTTATCAGATTAAGGGTATCACTTCATATTCTAGTTTGCTAGGATTTTTTCCCTCATATTTCTTTTTTATTTTTTTGGAGATGGAGTCTTGCTCTGTCACCCAGGCTGGATTACAGTGGCAAGATCTCGGCTCACTACAACCTCCGCCTCCCAGGTTCAAAAAATTCTCTGCCTCAGCCTTCCAAGTAGCTGGGATCACAGGTGTCGGCCACCACACCAAGCTAGTTTTTGTATTTTTAGTAGAGATGGGGTTTCACTATCTTGGCCAGGCTGGTCTTGAACCCCTGACCTCGTGATTCACCTGCCTTGGCCTCCCAAAGTGCTGGGATTACAGGCGTGAGCCACCGCATCTGGCCTTCCCTTATGCATTTTATTTTATTTTATTTATTTATTTAGAGACAGAGTCTCGCTTTGTCACCCAGGCTGGAGTGCAGTGGCGCAATCTCAGCTCGCTGCAACCTCTGCCTCCCAGGTTCAAGCGATTCTCATGCCTCAGCCTCCCAAGTAGCTGGGACTACAGGCAAGTGCCACCATCCCTGGCTAATTTTTGTATTTTTTAATAGAGATGGGGTTTCATCATGTTGGCCAGGCTGGTCTCAAACTCCTGACCTCAGGTGATCCACCTGCCTCAGCCTCCCAAAGTGCTGGGATTACAGGCGTGAGCCACCGTGCCCAGCCTCCTTTATGAATTTTATAGAACTCTTTATTCCTATCATCTTTTGAGATGATCATATATGATTCATTTAAGTTGTTAATGTGGTGATACATTGATTAATTTACTAATGTTAAACCAATTTTTTGTTTTTGGTTTAAATACAGCTTGATTGTGATAGATCTCTTTAATCTATTGCTAGAGTCAGTTAGCTAATATTTTGTTCAGGATCTTTAAGTCTATTTAATGAGTTGGCCTATAATGTTTTCTTCTTATGCTGTCCTTGCCTGGACTTGGGATTCAGGTTACGCTAACCACAAGTGAGTTGGAGATTGCTGCCTATTTATTCTATGGGGAAAAATATCTAATATTAGAATTATACATTCCTGAGTGGTTGGTAGAATTTATCTGTGAAATTACCTGGGCGGAGCCACCGTATTGCCCAACTCTAAGGGGGCACCATTTCCCTTTTAGTCTACGTGAATGGCAACCTCTGGAGTTATGCAGGGAACAACTTGGCCCTACAGCTGAATTTTCTTGATGGAAAGATTTTTTTATAACAGCCTAGTTGAGACACAATTCACATATTATAAAATCCACCCTGTAAAAGTGTACAATTCAGTGAGTTTTAGTTTGTTGAACACAGAGTATATTGCACAAAACCATCACCATGATCACCAGTTTTTAGAACATTTTCATCACTCCAGAAAGAACTACACCCGTTAGCAGCCATTTTCTATCCCCTTAGTTCCTGGCAACCACCTAACCTACTTTCTGTCTGTATGGATTTGCCTATTGTGGATATCTCCCACAAATGGGATTGTGCAAATATGTGGCCTTTTCTGACTGCCTTCTTTCACTTAGCAGGATGTTTTCAAGGTTCATCTATGCTCTAGCATCTATCAGTACTTTGTTTTAATGGCCAAATCATAGTCTATTGAATGGATATACCATAGTTTGTTTATCCATTCATTAGTTGATGAACAGGTGAGTTGTTTCTATTTTTTGGATATTATAAATATGCTGCTGTGAACATTCATGTACAAGTCATTTAGGTGGACAAGTTGTCAGTCTCTTTGGTGTACAACCCAGGAGTGGAGTTGCTGGATCATATGGTAACTCTATGCTTCCAAGTATATGGAGTTTTTATACTACTGATTTAACTTAATTGATCTTGGTCTGAGAATGCCCCCTGTATTATTCCAATCCTTGACGTTTGTTCAGATTAGCTTGATGGCCTAGCACATGAATAATTTTCATACATCTTCTAAGTGTGCCGATAAATAATGTATAGTCTCCAGTTGTTGGAGGAAGTATTCCATATTTGTCCATAAGATCAATTATCTTTATATTTTTACCAATTTTGTTCTACTTGATCTATGCATAATTGAGATGTGTTAAAAAATCTTCCACTATGGTGGCAAATTTGTAAATTACTTCTTGTAAGTTAATTTTTACTTTATGTATTTTGAGCCTGTGTTTTTTAGGTATATGCAAGTTTATAATTGTCCTATTTTCTATCTTCCCGATGATACAAAGGTATGATTTTGTAGTGATTATCTTTATATCTAGTAATGCTTTTTGCCTTGGAATGCATCCGATATTAATGTAACTACTCTAGCTTTTGTTATCATTTGTTTGGCTTATCTCCTTCCTTTGACTTTCAATCCTTCGCCATGATTATATTTTAACTGTGTCTTGTGTAAACAGCACATGGTGAGATTTTATTAGTTTGACAATATTTGTTTTTTAGCTGACAGTTTAGTCTACTTATATTTATAATGATTACTGATATCCACATTTATTTTCATTGTCTTAAATGCTTTTGTCTTGTTTTGTCTATTTGTTCCTTGTTTCCCTTACTTTCTTTGGATTGAGTTTTACATTTCTCTTTTTTTTTCTTTTCATATGCTATTTTTCCCTTCCACCTGTTTTATAATTAATGTGTTAGAAATATGCTCTGCGTGGATTAGTTTAGTGGTCACTTCAGCTATTTTAACATAAATAACTGTACTAGACAGGGTCAGGCTATGCTGAGTTAAAAATTACCCCATATAGCTCGGTGACTTAACATAGCAAAGGTTATTTCACATCACACTACATAGCTAAGTGGTCAGTGAGGGACTGAGACACCCAGGCAGCCATCTCCTGGCTGCCCCCTCTGGAACGTGCAGCCTCCAAGGTCATCCCAGAAGGGGAAGCCAGGGTCTACAGCAATACCACCCTGAACACACCTATCTTGCCTGATCTCAGAAACTAGGCAGGGCTGGGCCAGGTTCAAGCTTGGATGGGAGAAGAAGAAGATAAAGTTAGTTTCCCTAGAAACAGACTTTGAGAAAAAGATTCGGGCACAGAAAGTTTATGGGGGAGTATTCTCAGGAACAACCCCTGCAAGGATGTGAAGGAGGCAGGATTGTGCAGAAGGAGAAGCTGCGTTAGAAACCTCCACCAGTCACTCAGGAGCTCTGGAGGTTAGTGGGCCTTTCAGAGTTGTCCCAAATGGGAAAAGGAAGCTAGGACCTTGATCCGTCATCAGTGGATGTACACAGCCCCTGGGGAGGAGTATAACTAGTGCCCGTTGGCCAAAAACAATTCCCGTGGCATGATGAGTGGCTCCGTTCGGAAGAGTCCTTCCAAAAGGTCCTTCAGAAGTTTGTAGTGATATCTGCAAGAAGGCTTTCTGCTTTTTTTTAGACCAAGTCTTGCTCTGTAGCCAAGGCTGCAGTGCAGTGGCGCTATCTTGGCTCACTGCAATCTCCGCCTCCCAGGTTCAAGCAATTCTCCTGCCTCAGCCTCCTATATAGCTGGGATTACGGGCATGCACCACCACGCCTGGCTAATTTTTGTATTTTTAGCAAAGATGTGGTTTCACCATGTTGGCCAGGCTGGTCTCGAACTCCTGACCACAGGTGATCTGCCTGCCTTGGCCTCCCGAAGTGCTGGGATTACAGGCATGAGCCACTGCGCGTCTGCTTTTAACTGTTCTGGCCTAGAAGTAACATTAACTGGAAATAGTCACATGGCCCCAACCTAACTTTGAGAAAGTCTGAGGAATGTAGGAAAGCACATGTAATATTTGGTGAACACCAACTGTCTACTTAACCTCTTGGATCTGAAGACTGATGACTCAATAATGCTAGAAATGTATCAGTTATTTCTTCAAATAGCACATCAAAACCATTTATATCTTCTCCTTCTGGAGAAATGTTCTCTGTGTCTCTTATTAGCTTTTTCATATTTTCTATCTATTACTCTCTCTGGACTGCATTCTGGGTACTTTCTTTGGATCTTTCAGTTGACTAATTTTCTCTTCAGACAGGTCTGGTGTATTATTTATTCCTTTGATGTATTTTAAATTTCAATTATTATTTTTTAATTTCTAAAAGTTATATTAGGCTCTTTTTTTTGAGACAGGGTCTTGCTCTGTCACCCAGGCTGGAGTGTCATCATGCAATCATGGCTCACTGTAGCCTTAAACTCTTGGGCTCAAGTGATGCTCCTGCCTCAGCCTCCCCAGTAGCTGGAACTACAGCTGTGCTCCACCATACCCAGCTAATTTTTAAAAAAAATTTTGTAGAGATGAGGGTGCCTCACTGTGTGGCCTAAGCTGGTCTTAAACTCCTGGGCTCAAGAAATCCACCCACCACGGCCCCCAAAGTTTTGGCATTACAGGGTTGAGCTACTATGCCCAGCCTGTTCTTTTCAAATTGGCTTGTTTCCTGTTTATCTTTATTTCTTTAAATATATTAAACACAATTATTTTATATTTTAATATTTGTTCTTTGATCTCTATCTCTGCCGTCTACTGTTTCTGCTGTTTCTCACTCATGGTGTTTTCTTTCCCTATGTGTGCATGCCTGTGTTAAAGTAGAAATCCGGCTGGGTGTGGTGGCTCACGCCTGTAATCCCAACACTTTGGGAGGCCAAGGCAGGTGGATCACCTGAGGTCAGGAGTTCGAAACCAGACTGACCAACATGGTGAAACCCTGTCTCTACTAAAAGTACAAAAATTAGCAGAGCGTGGTGGCATGTGCCTGTAATCCCAGCTACTCAAGAGGCTGAGGCAGAAGAATAGCTGGAACTCAGGAGGCAGAGTTTGCAGTAAGCCAAGATAACACCAATGCACTCCAGCCTGGGTGACAGAGCAAGATCCTGCCTCAAGTTAAAAAAAAAAAAAAAAAGTAGAAATCCTTCAGAGAGGATTTGTGTTTGCTTTTGTTACTTACCTGAGGGAACTACAAAATTTTAACCTCTTTCTATTTGTAATCACTTTAATTTTTTCACTTGAGATTTCCTGGACCACAAAAATAGTAGGGGCATGGACCACAAACCTATATGAAGACTAGTTGATGGTTATGAATTTTGGGAGAGATTTTTTTTTTTTTTCAGAGAAACAACTTTCCTTATCGTCCTCTTCTGGCTGGTTGAATTTATTTCACACTCACTTATCTTTAGACTCCTAGCTTTATTGGCAAAGTCTCGTATTAGATTCCCTGCCTTTGGTGGGCCTTGGGTTTCATCTCTTGTTTACAAAATCTGGCAGCAGAGACTCTGATGGTGAATGCAGCTTACCTCACAGGGTTCCTGGTTTCCCTCTGTTTTGGGGCTTTGTGACTTCTTTACTTTTGTGTGATTTTTGCTGATACACTGGCTTATGATGCATACTCCAGACAGCATATTAATTGCATTAATCAGAAAGATCCTTCATAACATCTAATCGACCATCATTCGGCCAGAACTGGAGTGCCCCAGCCATTCTTCCATGACACTTAGCATTTCTATAAAACATGTTTGTAGCAATCCTTGGTTCCACCAGCTGGGTGCTGTGAAGCACACAGGAGTTTTGCAGTTTAAGACTAGGGTTTGCATCTTGGTTCTGCTATTTATTATGGCCTTGGGAACGTCATCTCACTGAGCTGCAGTTTTCTTATTTGTCAAATGGGTCGACAGTCCTTACCTTGCCATGCTCTCATGATGAACAAATGAAACCAGACCTGCCCTTAACAGATGCTAAGTCTGAATAAGGAGGACAAATGCAGGCCATAGGCTATATGTCTAAATACTTAAAAGTTATAAATGAAGCCAACAAACAGTTATGTAAAGTGGTTCTATTCTACCTTAACAAATCCCCCTTTATTTTATTATTTATTTATTTATTTATTTATTTTGAGACAGAGTTTCGCTCTTGTTGCCCAGGCTGGAGTGGAATGGCGCGATCTTGGCTCACTGCAACATCTGCCTCCCAGGTTCAAGTGATTCTCCTGCCTCAGCCTCCCGAGTAGCTGGGATTACAGGCACCTGCCACCACACCTGGCTAATTTTTTGTATTTTTAGTAGAGACAGAGTTTCACCGTGTTAGTCAGGATGGTCTCAATCTCCTGACCTCAGGTGATCCACCTGCCTCGGCCTCCCAAAGTGCTGGGATTACAGGAGTGAACCACTGTGCCAGGCCTGACAAATGCCCCTTTATAAGGACAGAAAAAGTGAAACTCTGATTTTTATATAGCTAAAGTCAGCAAAATATGAAAAAGAACTGAGTTTAATTATTATCACACATGTCTAAATGTTACATTGATGAATTACTTATGTTTGAAAGAGTAATAAAACAAAAACATACATAATTTATAAATTATTACATGTGTTTATTCCATATAATTTATTTTATTTTTTCATTTCAGCAAAATTGAGTTATAGTGTTGTAATCGACATTATCATATAATTTGTGGTCTATTGACAATGATGTTAAATTAAACCACTATTCCTGAGTCATTGTAGTTCTTAGTTTTGTTTCTTAAATTAATTTCATTTAAGAGAAACTTCTGCTGAGATTCCATTCAGTTTTATTGAGGTAGAACAGCTGGAATTACAAAAAAAAAATTCTTAAGTCCACATTTTGAATCAGAAATGAACTATACATTTTTTCTTTTTTTAATTGAAGCCAGTTTGAGCAAGAAAATTATAAATTTTTCATATGAAGTTAAAACATTGTAATGAGGCTGCAGCATATGATAATTATATTAAGCAGAAAAATTATTAAATATTTTAATTCCATATAGATTACCATCTCATCGTGCTATCTTTACTCCCTCAAAGTAATATCTAGATTAGTATTCATCTATTTTATTAAGAAAAGTATATTAGAAAGAGATAGTATAAAGAAAACTGAAAACAGTAGGGTTTTACTTAGTCAAAATTACACCTCAGTCTACAGTGTCCGGAGAAATAATCCCTACAGAAGTTAATTTCAGGATGATTTGTATGTGAATCTTCTCTTCATAGTCCAGAGACATTTTTGTTTCCTTTTTTGGAGTTTATCTGATTGGAAAGTCACCTTTATTATGCATTTTACGTGCGACTCCTTTGGTTTAGAAAAGTCCTATACATATTTAAAATAATAGATACATATTTTTAATCCCTTTAAAAATGGAATAGCCAAACCTAGATTTTTTTGTAGGCTTTTGCTAACATTATCTCATAACAAATATCAGTTGAGAGCTCAAATTCAAAATTAATGTTATTTCCTATGAAAAATAGAATTTTCTGTTACACTGATTTCTTCTCATCATCCTATATCTTACCTAAATCAAATCTAAGTGTTTAACAGCACGGATTTGTTATTCTCATTGTGTGAATGAGAGGAGTTAAGGTCAAATTTGGTATGTGTTTCAGCAAGATGTCCCATTTGGGAGAAGACTCAGAGAATGTCATATATAATCTTTGAACTATTCCATAGAAAATCTAATTGACAGCCTAATCAATTTTAGTAAGCAATTCAAACCATGTGCTACCACACCCAGCACTAAGAATACTTTCAAGCCACCTTACATGTTCGGCCAGAAGAAATTTACCATTGTCTTCTGTAAATATTGTGCTGAACGTAAAAAAAGCATTCTTTGGCCAGGCGCGGTGGCTCACGCCTGTAATCCCAGCACTTTGGGAAACCAACACAGGTGGATCACTTGAGGTCAGGAGTTCGAGACCAGCCTGGCCAACATGGTGAAACCCCGTCTCTACTAAAAATACAAAATTCACTGGGCGTGATGGCACATGCCTGTAATTCCAGCTACTCAGGAGGATGAGGCAGGAGAATCACTTGAATTCAGGAGACAGAGGTTGCAGTGAGCCAAGATCGTGCCACTGCACTCCAGCCTGGGTGACAGAGTGAGACTCTGTCTCAAAAAACAAAACAAAACAAAACAAAACAAAAAGCATTCTTATGCTTGACTGAATATTGAACACATTATTTTTTGAAAACCATCACACCACTGTTGTAAGTTGGCATTTTCCTGTAATTGTTTCATACCAGCAATGGCTGGCTATTAATTCAGCCTATTTAAAGTTCTGGTAATTGCATGTGTGTTGTGTGTAAGCGATGTTTTATGTTCTTCTAATTGAGAGCCCAATCAATTCTCCTAGTAAGCAATTCAAACCACGTGCCACCATACTTAGTACTAAGAATACTTCTGGATTTTTGGTCAAATTCTGAACTTGCATTAGTTTTCTGTTGCTGCTGTAACAAATTACCACAAACTTAGTGGCTGAAAAAACAAACAAACAAATATATGATCTTACAGTCCTGTAGGTTACAAGTCTGACATGGGGCTCACTGGGTAAAATCTAGGCTTTTATGGATGCTGTTGGGGAGAATGTTTCCTTATCTTTCCAGCTCCTAGAGGCTGCCTGCTCTCCTTGGCTCCTGGCACCTTCCTCCATCTTCACATCAGCAATGTTGCATCTCTCTGACCTTATTCCATAGTCACTTTTTCCTCTGAGTCTCTTCTTCTGCCTCCATCTTCCATTTTTAAGGACCTTTTGATTATACTGGGCCCACCTCAGTAACCAGAGAATCTCCCTATTTTAAGGTCAGTGGATTAGCAACTTTAATTTCACCTAGGACGTTACTGCCCCTTTGCTGTGTAACCTAATATATTCACTGGTTCTGGCAATTAGGATGTGAACATTTTTGGGGAGCCATTATTCTGCCTACTGCAGACTTAGCAACCATGTTATACTATTATCACAAGCTTGCCTATGGCAGCTTTTGAAATCAATGCCTAAAACTGAAAATAGTTTTTCTACTTCTTAAATCAAAGACTGCATTTTTACAACAAATGTAAAACCAGCGGAATTGCTCTGTTATTTCAACTTTCTTACTTTCTTCTGCTGTAGATCAATATGTCTATAATGCTAGTCATTCAATGGGACTTTTCTTCTCTAGCACACACTACCTGAGTTCTGTTTACTTTTCTTTTTTCGAGACAGAGTCTCGCTTTGTTGACCAGGCTGGAGTGCAATGGCACGATCTCGGCTTACTGCAACCTCTGCCTCCCAGGTTCAAGTGATTCTTCTGCTTCAGCCTCCAGAGTAGCTGGGACTACAGGCACGCTCTATCATGTCCCACTAATTTTTGTAGTTTTAATAGAGATGAGGTTTCACTATGTTGGCCAGACTGGTCTCGAACTCCTGACCTCAAGTGATCTGCCCATCTCAGTCTCCTAAAGTGCTGAGATTACAGGTGTGAGCCACTGTGCCCAGTGCTATTCACTTTTTAAAAACATTTTGTGTATCTTTTTTTACTTTATTGTCCATTAAATTATTAATATTCTTTGGTTCCTCCATCCCTGATATTGATCGTTTATTTCATTAATTTTTATCATGTTCAGCCAGAAGAGACTTACCATTGTCTTCTGTAAATATTATACTGCATGTACAAAAAGCATCTTATGCTTGACTGAATATTGGACATGTATTTTTAAAAAACATCACAGCAATGTTGTAAATTGGCATTTTCTTGTAATGGTTTCATATCAACAATGGTTGGCTATTAATTCAGCCTATTTAAAGTTCTAGTAATTGCATGTGTGTGGTGTGCAATTGTTGTTTTACGCTGTTTTAATTGAGAGCCTAAGTATTTCTGTCCTATGGGAACTAAGCATGGTCCTGCAAGGGATGTGGCATACTGTCCAACCTAGAGCCTGGTGCACCACAGGTACCCAGGAAATGATAGGTTATAATTGCTGCAGCAAGGCCGGGCACAGAGGCTCACGCCTGTAATCCCAGCATTTTGGGAGGCCAAGGCTGGTGGATCACCTGAGATCAGGGGTTTGAGACCAGCCTGACCAACATGTTGAAACCCTATCTCTACTAAAAATACAAAAATTTAGCTGGGCATGGTGGCATGTGCCTGTAATCCCAGCTACTCAGGAGGCTGAGGCATGAGAATCACTTGAACCTAGGAGGCAGAGCTTGCAGGGAGCCGAGATCGCGCCACTGCACTCCAGCCTGGGCAACAGAGTGAGACTCTGTCTCAATAATAATAATGATAATTGCTGCATCAATGCATGGCCTCCCCCTTTTCCCTCCCATTCTTCCCCTGCCCTCTGCCAGCAAACACCTCATCAGACTCCCCACTAGCCTCTAACTATTCCCTCCTGGCTTTCCCTGTCACCGTGTCCCTCTTACATACAAGGAACTTCCTCTTCTGTAGGGAACTGGATTCTGGGCAGGGAGGTGACAGCACGATGCTGGGGTGGGAGTCTGGCTTTGAAGCCAGAGGCAGTTGCAGCATCAGCAGGCCCTGGGAGCTGGTTAGAACTGCAGACTCTCGCCCCAGCCACCACACTGCAGTAAGGTGCCCAGGTGATCTGCACACACTTGCAGAAGAAAGTTTGAGAGGCACTGGCTTGCACAACCTCACCGCTCATATTAGTTTGCTAGGGCTGCCATAACAAAATACCACAGACTGAGTGGTCTAAACAACAGAAAGTTATTTTCTCGCAGTTCCGGAGACTGAAAGGTGTTCAAGATCAAGGTTTGGACAGGGGCAGTTTCCTCCAAAGCCTTTCTCCTTGGCTTACAGATGGCCACTCTCTTGCTGCCTCTGCACAGAGTCACCACTCTGTGGGTGCTCATCCCTGGTGTCTCTCTGTGAATTCAAATTTCCCCTTCTTGTGAGGGACACCAGGCAGATTGGATTAGGACCCACCCTAATGGCGTCTTGAAAGACCTTATCTCTGAATGTGTTGCATCTGAGGTCCTGGAGGTTAGGACTTTAACTTAACAGATGAATTTTGGGAGGGACACAGTTCCCTCCCAGATTTAGTTCATAATGGCACTTTAACAAAGAAGAATCTAAGGCTCAGAGAAGTATATCACAGTCCAAAATCATAGTACAGGCCAGGCGATAAGGGTTTTATCTCTCGACAGAGCCCTCCCCAGGCAGAGCAATGAAGGACAGTGCACAAGAGGACAGGAAATGGAGTGTGCTGTCTGCATTGAGGTTTCAGCTTTGCTTCCGTTACTTTTGAGAACTTGAATAAATGCCCTAACCTCTCCAGGCCTCAGTTTCCTTTTCTGTGAAATGGGACAATAAAAGGCTCTTCCTCACAAGCTGGTTGTGAGGATTCCGTGAGCAGGAATTGCAGAATTCATGTGAATAGCGCCTGAGGCCCCCTGATCCTACTCTGCCTCTTCTCTTTCCCTGCTATCCAAATCTGCCATTATTTACTGCTGGCCAAAAATGCCCAGTGATTTTCCCCAGGTGGTTTGCAGTTTAATAGCTAGAAAAACCAAAGGCTTGAAACTGTCACGGTAGAATTGTAGGCATTGGCTAGCAGGTGCATGCAAGTCTTGGCCATGCAAGAAGGCTTTCCTTGGATGCTGAGCTTGAGGCAGGGACTGAAAGGGAAAGCTTGCTGATGTGCCCTTCTGCTCCTAGTTCCTGGAGGTTCTCTCTTCCAAATAGGCTGCATATGATTTGATTTCATTTCACTCTAAATTGCTCAGCCTGCAACTAGGGGTGCAAGGTGGAGTCCTACAAATCAATTCTGCTGTGCAAATAAGCAGGCACCTGCTTACTTGGGGGTGCTTAGAAATGAGGCCAAGCTACGAAGTGTTGAGGAAATGATTGCAGTTTTCCTTTGGGGTCAAACTGGGTTTAGAATACAAAATTGTTTTCAAATATTTAGTTTGTCCTTTCAATGTATGTACCATGCGTTTTATGAAGGTCTGCTCTCTGCAAAGCACTTTGCTAAGGCTAGAGTGGGAAGACGGAGAGAATGTTTCTTCTTTCCTGTGCTCACAGGAGCTCAGGGCAGGAGTGCAACTAAGACCTAGTAATGGGGTTCCGTAGACAGAGGTTCAAGTTGGGGAGGGCAGGGCAGGTCAGTCTTCTTAGTCTAAGCTGGAACATCATTGTCCTGGGACAGAGGGACTCCTTCTATTATCCTGTATCCGTCCATTTATTTTTTTGGAAAGGCTGCTTTAAATCTTGCCCCTATTACATGGCCAATATTGGGCTTCCCATCCTTGTCTGGGGTCAGCATAGCAGGTCAGATGGAGGCAGGTTTTTGTAATCTGGGCCCAGCCCTGGCTTTGGTGGCAAAATATCCTCCCCAGGTCTGGGGCCAGATTCCTAAATGAGGTCAAGTTGTCCAGTGTATGGATTTCCCTTCCGTTCCCCGCTGGCTTTTGACGACGTCAGTCCCCCTAATTTTGCCTGCCAGAATGCCAGGATCCACAGAGAGAAGGGAAGTAGTCACAAACTGTGAGTGGCCTTTTCCTCCAGCTTCTGTCCAGCCACTGCCACTGTGGCTGTCACGGGGTCTGTGCTCTCCTGCAGCCCTACCCGGCCTTCTCCCTGCAGGTCACCGCCCCCACATGTCCAGTGCTCTGAAATGTTTCTGCTCTCACTGGTCCCTTGTCACAAAGTCTCTTGGTTTATAGGATCTGCTAGTCTAATTCATATGAAGGAGTAAATAATGATTAATGGAGTCTGCATTGGAACCAGTGGCCAGTGCTTTAATTAATAATTATAAAACAACAACTTAAAAGGAAGAGAGAAAGAAGCTTGAAAGGTAGAAGGATAGACCCAGTGTGGAGCTCCTGGGAGCTGTTATTTCTGCTAGAAGGCTTTCCGAGTCCTGCCAAGCACGTGCCGTCCTCCTCCACAGGATCAAAGGCTGAAGGCCATTGGCCTATTTGCCTCCTTGTCATCAGCCTTAGTGGGGTGGAAATCTGCAACTCAAGATTCCTGCTGCCCATTACAGGAATCTGTCCACCATAAACCGGGGACGTCAGCAGAATTGAATGGTGAATCAAAAACTGGAACAAATCATTTTAATTACCTAAGACCCAAACCTAATTCGCAGTATTTCTTCACTAGACCATGAATCAACTTCATTTTATCCCCTCCCTCTAGTTGAGCAGTTTAACCCAGAACTGAACTAAGAGTTGTCTAAAACTTGGAGCTACTGCTGGAAGGGAATGTGCCGACCATTCAGCTAGCCAAGCCCTCTCATTTTACACAGAGGCCCTGAGAGCTGTGACCCAGGGCTTCAGCTGCACTTAAACGCTTCACTTTTCTCAAGGCCACATAGCACCTCGGGGACCCAGATTTGACTCATTACTCTGGCAGCCCCTCACCTTCTGCACTGTTCCATGTGACTGCTTGACTTGGAACCCCAAGAAATAGCACAAGGCTGGCTACAATGGCTCACACCTCTAATCCCGGCACTTTAGGAGGCCAAGATGGGAGAATCACTTGAGCCCAGGACTTCAGGATGAGTCTGGGCATCATAGTGAGACCCTGTCTCTGCAAAAAATAAAAAATTAGGCTGGGCGTGGTAGCTCATGCCTGTAATCCCAGCACTTTGGGAGCCTGAGGTGGGTGGATCATTTAAGGTCAGGAGTTTGAGACCAGTATGGGCAACATGATGAAACCCTGTCTCTCCTAGTAATACAAAAAATTAGTCGGGCATTGTGGCATGCGCTTGTAATCCCCGCTACCCAAGGGGGCTGAGGCAGGAGAATCGCTTGAACCCAGGAGGCAGAGGTTTCAGTGAGCCAAGATAACAACACTGCACTCCAGCCTGGGCAACAAAATGAGACTCCATCTAAAAAAAAAAAAAAAAATTAGCTGACCGTGGTGGCACTCCTGTAGTTCCAGCTACTCAGGTGGCTAAGGTGGGAGGATCATTTGAGCCAGGAGTTTGAGGCTGCAGTAAGCCATGATTGCACCACTGTACTCCAGCCTGGGCTTCAGATCAAGACCCTGTCTCAAAAAAAAACAAAACAAAATAAAAAAAAAGAGAGAGAGAGATAGCACAGACTCTGGTATATATTGTACATTTTTTAACAGAGAACCTCTCTTACACTAAGAAATTGACCCCCCAAATGAGAAATGGGTGGCTAGATTGAAGTTCCTCTAGCCTTCCCCTCACAGCCCTAGAAATTCAAAGGAGAGGGTTTGCCACTTATTGTGACTTGATTTAGATTATGATTACTAATATTATCATTGTTATTATTTGCTTCAATTACCCTACTTATTTATAATTTACGTTTCAAAGGGTATGGCAACATTTATCTAAATCAGTGGTCCTTACCTGGGGGCGATTTTGGCCCCCAGGGGACATCTGACAATATCTGGAGACGTTTCTGTTTGTCACAGCTTGGGGGGTAGGGTGCCGACAGTGTGGGCTAGTGGCGTTTAGCGGATAGAGGCCATGGATGCTGTGAAAGGATGCACAGGTTGGCCCCCACAACAAACAGTGATCTGGCCCAAAGTGTCAATAGTGTCAAAATTGAGAACCCTTGGTCTAAATCAACACAGAAGGGGAAAACAGGTCTCCTGCAATCCTGCTACCTCAACAAATTAAACACTTCACTTTTCTATGTTCTTCCCAGCCTCTGCCCCATGGTGTAAAC
This sequence comes from Pan troglodytes, assembly GCF_028858775.2. Classification (NCBI taxonomy): domain Eukaryota; kingdom Metazoa; phylum Chordata; class Mammalia; order Primates; family Hominidae; genus Pan; species Pan troglodytes. The sequence continues at coordinate 61,382,836 of NC_072414.2, forward strand.
TTCACTTTCCCAAGCTCTTCTAACCATGGCAGGAATACAGTTTAAATTCCACATTTCTTCACTTATTATTGTATCCTGGGCTGTTGTCCCTCTGGCCTCATTATCTTCTCACTTACCACTTTTAGTGGATGTAATACAATACTCCAGGCAGGTTGATACCCCATATTTCACCTGACCAGTCTGAGTTTCTCAGTGGGGGTGTTTTTTGGGGGGGACTTGCCAAATGGGCTGCATGGGGGTGGGGGTGACTTGAGCAGCCGTGCTGTGGGCAGCCGCCTCCTCTTCCTGCAGCCCAGGCATCAGCATCATGGTCCTCATCATCAAAAGCCCTTTAAGAAGCACCTTGGTGAATATATCCTGGCACCGGGGGCATCTTCTGCAGAGTTCTTCCCACCAGTCCCTGACATGCAGGGCTTGCCAGCTCAGACAGACAGCATCTATGTCAGCTCACCAAAAAGGCGTCCGAAAACTGGGCTGTAGGCCCCAGGCAGAGGGGTGAGAAAACGGATTCTTAGGCAAGATTCATGCCAAGAGTAAGTACGCCGGGGAATGCAAAGACAGGCTGGATTCCCAAAGGGAGCCTGGCCCTTGAATTCCCTCCTCCAGCTAGCTGGAGGCTTCTTGGAGGACATGGGATTTTAGAAGCTACTGCGAGGGAAGGAGAGAGTGAGGGGAACAGCTTAACAGGTTAAGGACTTGGGGTCAAGCGTTCCAGGCACACAGAGCACGGCCTGGAAGATGTTTCTCCAGAGACCTTCATGCCACCCTGTGGTCTCACCTCAGTGTCCTTTTCCTTTGCCTCTGCAGGTATTCCATGAGCAAGGCATCCTGTTCGGCTACCGCCATCCACAGAGTTCTGCCACTGCCTGCATCCTCAGCCTTTTCCAAATGACCAATGAGACTCTCAACATTTGGACTCACTTGCTGCCCTTCTGGTACCTTCTGGCCCCCTCGACTGGCCTGTCTCCTTCAGGAGCCCTGGAGACCAGGGTGTCTTAAAACACAGCTAGTGTTGAGAGGGCTGAGATTCTGTGCTGGGATTTGGGGATCCCCCGTGGGTACACGCGGGTGAAGGGAGTGTGTGACAGAGGGAAGAGACATTGGGTGTGCCACTGGGATGACCTTTAAGGCATGGACTGGGGTAAGATTTGAGGGGAAATCCCAAAAGTGCCTCAGTCCTTCCCTGCTCCCTGCTCCGGTGCCTGATATGATAGCATTTACCTTCATCTCCGGTCCTGGAGACTTTCCAGGTCTTCCAGGCGCCCTGTTAAAATGTCACTAGTTTGAGCAAGTCAACCTCTCTGAGCCTCACATTTTCCTACCTGCAAAGCAGGAGTGATGGTCTGCACCTCCCCAAGGGTTGCTGTGAGGGTTTGGGGAGAAAACATTGGTAGAGGCATCTGACACAGAGTTGTGGGTGTTCCGTAATCGTTCTGGGAACCACGGCAACTGGGAGGCACTTGGTCAGGCAGCCTGTAGATGGAGCCAGCTAAGAGCAAAGCTCTGGGAAGCCTGTATGCAGAAATGGGAGTTGCCAGGGAAGCGAAGAGGGGCCTTGCTGAGAAAGGTGGGGGATGAAGGCCAATGTCACACACTGCACACCTTTGCTTAAGGAATGGAGGATGGAGACAGGGTCAAAGCACCAAATCACAGTGGATCTGAGCTGGAAGAACTCAGAGGCCATTCAAGCCACTGTCCCACTCAGACCATCACTGGTCGATGTAGACACAGCCGAGAGACGGGGTGGCTTCCTTATGTCATGCAGGGGTGTCGTGGCACAGGCTGGTCACTGGACTCCCTCCAGTCATGTTGAGAAGAGATGAGGAGTGTGCCATGGGTGGAGATGGGCCCAGGCTCCCCACACAGGGGCAGCCAGCCTGAGTACAAGTCAGATGACAGACCCGGGGCCAAAATGCAGGGGCAGGCTGTTTGGTTCCAGCAGCCAGCTCAGTGGAGAGGGGAGAGAGCTCAGTCTGGTGTGGACTAGGGTGATCTGTAAAGGAGTGTGGCAGCCCTGGGCCTGCAGACTGGGCAGGGGTGGCAGCACAGCCCTGTTCCAGGGGCCATTTGTCATTTTTAAAAGTATACATGCTTATAAATTATAACCCTTCAGAAGGGAATAAAGTCATACTCTGCCACTGGCCCCAGTTCTCCTCCCTGGAGTGGCCAGGGGGACCTGCTTCCTATGCGTCCTCCTGGAGATTTTCTGGTGACCCAGGAGCATCTGTGCTGTGAGCGTCCCCAGCATCTGCCTCTTTCCCTGCTGCCTTCCTCTTACTTCCCTCCCTTGGAGATCTCACTCTGTCAGCATCTGCAATCTGCATGTCTCCTGGACTTTGGAACATCTGCTTGGTGTTCCATTTTCTGGATGAATCATGGTTGATTTAGGCTGTTTTGAGATTTGAGCTGCTAAAAGGGTACCAGCCTGTCCATCCCTGCTTGTGGGTCTTGCGCTCCATGCATGGATCCCTGTAGGGTGATTTTTTGCTATTTTACAGCTGAGCCAAGCTGGGTGAGCCACACCCCCATCACCTCCAGCACTGCCTATGCACCTCTACACGGTGCCAGGCTCTCAGAGATGATCCTGACTGAGCAACAGAGAGTAGCAGGAAGGACTTGGGGAGGTCTGGATCAAGATGCCCTAAGGAAATGGGACCACTGAAAAATTGAAATAACTGAAGGATACATTTTGAGAAACAGCAAATAGCTTAAGCTTTACTTCTGCTGGAACAAAAATAAAAAGTCCACAAGTGTAGCTGGAAGGATTTAGCAATGTTCCTTCAGCTCCTGCATATGAAAAGCTTTGTAGAGTCTCCTCCCTTGGAGGAGTTAGTGAGAAAGGGAGCCAGCTCTCTAGGAGTGATTTGTGGAAGCGAGGTGCTCTGCAGGCGGGACCTCATGCGTGGATTGTAGGCCAGGCAGACCTGGTGAAGAATTTTGAAGTGTCTCTGCATAGAGATCTAGGCTTTGCTAAGAGTCAGCTGTGGGACTAGCTATTCTGAAGAGTGATTGTACTCTTAGTGGAGGAACAGTGTGGAGGAGGAGGGAGAAAATAGTTCTCGGCCTCGGCTTGCAAGGCTCCACCTGGGGCATTGCTTCTATTTGAGGAGCCTTCCTACAAGAGGGACATAGACAAACTACATGGAGGAAGGACAAACCACAGGGATGGTGGTAATGCCACATTTAGATCCTGCGAGGAATGGCTGAAGGAACTGGGAGTATTTAATGTGAAGTTCAAGGAGGTGGGAGGGGGTTAGAAAGACTGCCTTAAAATATTTGATAGGCGGCCAGGCACAGTGGCTCATGCCTATAATCCCAGTACTTTGGGAGGCCGAGGCAGGCAGATCACAAGGTCAGGAGATCGAGACCATCCTGGCCAACATGGCGAAACCCTGTCTCTACTAAAAATACAAAAGTTAGCCAGGCGGGGTGGAGGGTGCCTGCAGTCTGAGCTACTTGGGAGGCTGAGACAGGAGAATCACTTGAACCCAGGAGGCAGAGGTTGCAGAGAGCCGAGATCGTGCCACTGCACTCCAGCCTGGTGACAGAGCAAGACTCTGTCTCAAAAAAAAAAAAAAAAAGTATATATATGTATGTATATATGTATGTATATGTGTATATATGTGTGTGTGTATATATATGTGTATATGTGTGTGTGTATATATATGTGACTATATATATATATATATATATATATATGCATACGTTAAGCTTATTTTCTATGATCCTGGTGGAGGGAACTAAGGCCAATCAAATGGAGATAGATTCCAGGAGGACAGGTTTGAGCCAATGAAGGAGAACTTTCCAGCCCTTGGAGCTGCTTTGGGAGGTAATGAGCCCCCCATCCCTGGAAGCATGCAAGCTGAGGCTGGAGAATCACTAGGGGATTGGACTAGATATACATAAAGCCTCTCTTCTTAGTTCACCTGCCCATTCCCAACGTACTGCCTCCCAATTAAAAAAGGACCCCCCACCTCCCTAGCACATAGTATTTCCCCAAAGTGAGAACACGAAGGAATTGGTCACCGCAGGGGATTGGAGACAGTAGATAGGCGAGGATCTAAGAGGGGCTTCCATCATGGAGGGTGAGCGGGTCCTCCATGTTCATCGTGGAGGGTGAGCGGGCCCTCCGTGTTCACGGTGGAGGGTGAGCGGGCCCTCCGTGTTCACGGTGGAGGGTGAGCGGGCCCTCCGTGTTCACGGTGGAGGGTGAGCGGGCCCTCCGTGTTCGTGGTGGAGGGTGAGCGGGCCCTCCGTGTTCGTGGTGGAGGGTGAGCGGGCCCTCCGTGTTCGTGGTGGAGGGTGAGCGGGCCCTCCGTGTTCGTGGTGGAGGGTGAGCGGGCCCTCCGTGTTCGTGGTGGAGGGTGAGCGGGCCCTCCGTGTTCGTGGTGGAGGGTGAGCGGGCCCTCCGTGTTCGTGGTGGAGGGTGAGTGAGCCCTCTGTGTTCCAGGTTCTTTGCACGGAGGCTTGTGACTGCACTGTATATGACAGACATCAAGAATGACAGCTACTCCTGGCCCATGCTTGTGTACATGTGCACCAGCTGCGTGTACCCACTTGTGTCCAGCTGTGCGCACACCTTCAGCTCTATGTCCAAGAATGCCCGGCACATTTGCTACTTCCTGGACTATGGCGCCGTCAACCTCTTCAGCCTGGGTATGTGAGGCCTTGTTCTTGCTTTCCTTCCCCTGCAACCGGGCTGTTTGTCCCTTCTCCTGTGAGCTAGGGTCACCAGAAGGCTTTGACGAGTTTGCAGAAGAGTCCAGGGATTATGCCAGTGCCCCTGTCCAGGTTCCCAATGGGTGTTTTATAAGAAACTGTCCATAAGCATGCTGCTAAATATTTAGCCACTGGCTCTGTGGGGACAACAGCCCCGATCTGCAGTGTTGCCAGTTTCTGTGGTGTAAATCTTCCCATCATGTCCAGCTTCAACCTACCAACATGACATCACAGAACACAAGGGTGGGAAGAGATATGCATAGCACACCATTACAGAAATTCCACCATGCAGATACAGTAGATGTAGTCATTGAGTACTCAGTACTTTTGTTAATATGGTTTATTTAATTGCAAGTTTATGTGATTTAATTTTTAATGATGGCTGTGTTCAGCACTCAGCTCTCTCACAGGCCGGAATGAACGGACTCCAGTACATCAGTGCTGGTCTCTGTCATGCCAGGCAAGAAGAGGAGGGTGAGGTCATGAGCCTCGTATGTCCAGAGGCTTAGCACAATCAGAGAGATGCTCAGAGTGTGTGGGAATAGAGCAGCAGCCTAAGCTTGTGACATTCGGTGCTGACCGCCCCCTCTTCCTTGTCTTTTTCTTTGACTATGATGCCCCCTCCTCTGGCCTCTTCTCTCCTCCCCTTGTGGGCATGCATCTATCCCTAAGGATATGAGTTCTAGATTCTTCCTCCAGGTCCCGTTCTAGGTGAGAAAACCAATTATTGTCTTCCTTGCCCAACAGGTTGTCCATGAGGAGCTTACCTCCATCCTCTTTCTTCATATACACACATTCACACTCACACAAACACACACTCATGCACTGACACACACTGACACACACACACAATGCACTCACACATGCACACACACACACTCACCACATATACACAATACACTTACATGCACACACACACCACATGCCACACATACTCACACATTGACACACACACAATACTCACATACACACACTCACACCACATACACACAATACACTCACATGCACACTCTCAAACACTACACACACACACCACCCATACTGACACACACTACACTCACATAAACACACATCACATACAATACACTCACATGCACATACACATACTCTCAGACCCTCCACACACACTCACATCCACATACGCACCACACATACTGACATATACACACAATACACTCACATACACACACCACATACATGCTCATATACGCACACATACTCTCAGACACTACACACACATTCACACACTCACACTCTCACATACATCACACACACACCACACACGCACATCACACACACCACATACATACACACACACCACACACACGCTCACTCACACACTCTCACACACATACACACACACTTTCCCACTTCACTGCCCACTCCTTAGTGCTCTGCTGCCCAGTCCCCAGCATTCACTAGACCGTGCCCCTTTCCGTGTGAGCCAGGCTTACCCTCAGGCTTTGATGGGTTTGCAGAAGAGAGCGGGGAATGTGCGTGCCCCTGTCCAGGGTCCCGGCCTCCTGACTGCCGAGATTGACGCAGGGGTCCTTCAGGCCTCCTCAATGCCCCTCTCTTTCTCTGGTCCCTGTCACATCCCTCCCTCCCTCCCGGATCCCCTCCCACCCTCCGGATCCCCCCTTACCCCCCATGTCCCCCCTCCCCTGGGCTGGCTCCCCTCCTCTGCTTTCTGGCACACATGGGTGGGGAGGCTCAGAAGTGGTCCTTTGACCTCTCCTCTCACATGATCCGGCTCCCCAGGGATCTCCTCCATGCCTACTGCATCTCTTCCCACCTCCGGAGAAACGCTGTCTCCAATGTAAACCTCTTACCTGAGGTCCACGCCACCTCAGAGCCATGAGACCAGAACTGTACCTGCTCCCGCCCCTACCCCTGCACCTGCTACCCCTCTGTATGTCCAGCCTGACTGATGGTCGCGCCCCTACTCCTTCTCCTGAGTCAGAAGCCTGACTAATCCTCGGGGTCCCCTTCCTCTCACTCCCCACCCACGCCCACCCTCTGGCCAATTGGTTATTAAGGCCAGGTGACTTCTCTCCTACCTGCTGTAAGCGGCACTGCCCCTTCGTCTTGACTCAGGCCCCGGCCTCTCACTTGCACAGTTATCACAGCCTTCCCCACCTCACCCAGCCCCTGGAGGCTTCCACAACACCTTGTACCACATCACCCTCCCACTGTCAGGGCCCTCATCAGCCAGAAGCAGTCCAGACTCCTTAGCGGGGCGACTTCCTTGGCCCTCGGTTGCCTGCCCCGGACTTGTTTTGATAAGTGTGGGCATTTCTGGAGTAATCGCTGCATAGCAAGCCCTGGTCCAGGCCCCCGACACACACCCCTGAGGGGCCACACCGCACCATGTTTAATGGTCCAGGTGCTGGCACCTGATTCCACCACCCCTAACTGTTAGAGGCTCCTGTGCAAGTTTCATAACCCTGCCAAGCCTCAATTCTTTCATCCACAAAATGGATGTAATATCTTCTTTGTGGGTATGTTCTGATGATTAAATGTGTTTTAAATGAGGCTCAGAGCCTGGCCTTAGTCGGCATCTGAGGGCAGCCATTACCACGATGATCTTGTTAACCGTGGCAGCAGTCCCTGAGGTAGGTCCTAGTGTCATATCCATGCGTAGGTGAGGACAGTGAGGCACTGTGGAGGTAAGTGACAGGTCACACAGCTGTGCATGGCAGAGCCAGAGTGAGGACTGAAGCCCATGTGGTCCGCCACCAACCTGTCCCCTGCCTTCCTCCATCACGGGCCTCACTGTCTGTCTGTGTAAGAGTTCCTCTTGTTGCCATGGTCTCCCTTCTCTGTATCCTCCCATAGGCTATTCCCCAGAACTCCCTCTTCCCTTCCCTGCAGGCTGCACCACGGGAGCCTCAGGGGCCCCTGCCCTGTGCCCTTCCTCCAACCACCAGACCTGGATATACCCCCTACCATGGTTCTTCTGATCCCCAGCCTGCCAGCCATGCTGGCACACCTCCATTGCTGAGAACAACTCCGGAGCACAGAAGATGCTTCCAATCTGTTTTTCCAGCCCATAGCCCAGTGCTTGATGTGGGGAAGTGTTCAGGAAACACGGAAGGAACATCTAGTCCACTGAGAGAGCCATTGATTCCATCTGGGACTCCCGGCTCCACCCTCTGCCCCTGCCTCCCTCCTCCCTCCCTGTCAAAGCCCTCAATCCCACCAGTGTAGCAGCCCTCCTGCCACCTCCCAGGCTTCCAGGGGTTCCTTCCTCAGGCCATCCTGTGTGCTTTCACTAGGTTTTGGTCATCAGAATCCTTCAGTGGCTCCCTTAGTGCCTGAAAGAGGAAGTTTCCTTTCCTTAGCCTGCATCCAAAGCTGAAAGCCTCCCTGCCCTCAGGCTCCTGTCAGAATCCGGGATGACCTACCAGGCTTTGTTCCAAGATCAGCTCCTGTGCCTTGTGCTCCACACATCCCGAAAGCCTGCCCCACACTGGAACCTGCCACAGGCTCTGGTCTTTTGCTTCTGGCTGCGGTTCTGGGCAGGGTCAGAGGCTCCCTGGCTCTTGCATGGCCCACAGCTTGCCCCAGTTGGCATCTGCTGAGCGAATGCATCCCAGTCCAGAAGGGAACCCCCTCCCAGTATGGGGCCAGACAAAGGGCTTGCCTGTCCCTCTGGAGGCAGCTTCCCACTGAAATCTCACGGGCTGCCTGCTGGAGCTGGGAGTATGGGACCAGGAGGCTTTGGTGTTCACCCTCTTTGCCTGTGTGGCCAGCTTTGCTAGATCCACCTGTCACTGGGATAAAAGACAGATCAACCTGTATGGCCCAAAGCCTTGTTCAGCCCTGAGCTAGGACTCCACAATTCCTGATGTCTTTGGAATGACAGGTGACCTAGGCATGGCCATCAGGCCCTGGGCTGCCTCCCTTAGGGGAGACCTCAGGAGGTGAGGGTGCAGGTCCAGGCCCATCTCCCCAGCTGAAGCACACCTGGCCCCTTTGAAAAGGACAGTGATCTCCCTTGCTCTTCCAAATAAATGCTTCAGCAAAAAGGTCACTAGAAGGTCCTTAAGCAACCCTTCTTTCACAAACTTCAAAACCTAAAACACAACGCAACACCCAGCCTCTCAGCTGGTCTGTCTCCCAGCTGCTGCTATGACATCCTCATCTCAGCAAGGGCCCTCCCTCCAACATTGATCTTTCTACCAGGAGCACCCATGTCCCTGGGCAGGTGAGATGTGCACACTCTGAGTAGAGCTCAGCTCGCTGGGTCTGTCATCATGGACCACAGCATGTGGCTAAAGCAGGGACTGTCACTAACCTGTCTGGGTTTGAAGCCCATCTTTGTTAACTCTCTAGCTGCAGGACCCTGGGCGAGTGATTAAACCTCTCTATCCCTCTGCTTCCTATCTGTACAATGAGGATAAGTGCAGAGTTATGAAGGAGGATAGTTGAAGTATTATGTGAGGTCATACATGTAAAGCCCTTGGAGCAAAGCTGGGCTCACAGTAAATTCTCAGGATGGGATTTGGGGGGGCAGAGAAGAGAAAGCAGGAGATCCTAGAAGGGGGAATGGCACCAGCGAGGGCGCAGAGCCAGGACTGTGGGAATGATAAGGGCCAAGCCAGATGCTGAGGACAGTCTTTGCAAGGGGCCCATGTGGTGCCAAGGCCTGGCTCCTCTCCCAAGGCTGGCTTTTCTTCCCCAGGCTCAGCCATTGCCTACTCTGCATACACGTTCCCGGATGCGCTGATGTGCACCACTTTCCATGACTACTACGTGGCCCTGGCTGTACTGAACACCATCCTCAGCACAGGCCTCTCCTGCTACTCCAGGTACTGGTCGCTCTGACCTCAGATGGGAGGGGAGGGAGGGTCTTGCATGCAGCTCCCTGCACTCTTTGAGGGAGCGGGGGAAGAGGTGGACTCAATGGAAAAGGTGCTTGGGCACCTAGGACTCCGTTCCAGGTGGACTTCCTATTGCTGGCAAAACCAGCTTCCTGGGCACGCAAGCTCCAGGCCTCCATGCTCAGAGAGTCTCATACTTGGTTTAATACTCTGCTGCCTTTTTTTGTTTTTGTTTTTGTTTTTGTTTTGAGACAAAGTCTCACTCTGTCACCCAGGCTGAAGTGTGATGGCACAATCTTGGCTCACTGCAACCTCCACCTCCTGAGTTCAAGCGATTCTCCTGCCTCAGCGTCCCACGTGGCTGGGATTACAGGCACCCACCATCATGCCCAGCTACTTTTTGTATTTTTAGTAGAGACAGGGTTTCACCATGTTGGTCAGGCTGGTCTGGAACTCCTGACCGCAGGTAATCCACCCACCTTGGCCCTCCAAAGTATTGGGATTACAGGCGTGAGCCATGGCGCCTGACCTGTTAGTTATTTATTTATTTATTTATTTATTTATTTATTTATTATTTTTTTTTTTGAGACAGGGTCTCTCTCTGTGGCCCAGGCTGGAATGCAGTGGTGCAATCTCAGCTCACTGTAGCCTCGCCTTCCTGGGCTCGTCTGCTGCATTCTTAATACTTTGTAATAATTTTTGAACAAGGAGGTCCCTGCTCTTTGATTCGGTACAAGGCTTTACAAATTATGCAGCTGGTTCCATTTGCTGGACAAGTGGCTTATCCACCCTGAACTTCAGTTTGCTCATCTATAAAATGAGGCCATTACAAATACCCCTAAGACAAATGGAAGGATTACAGGTAATGTACCCAGGACACTTAGCACAAGCCTGGCACAGAGGAGATGTCCCATAAATGTGTGGTCACTAATGGTGACTGGGTGTGTCTGCCTCTGGGCATATGTGATGGATGATGGTGTTATTCAAATGCCCTATGCATCCCTCATCAGTGAGTCAGGCCCAGCTTACGCGCTCTAATTCCCACTGTTTTTTTTTTTTTTTTCTTTCAAGAAAACTCATGGGGGTGTGAGTGCAGAGAATGTTGTTATGGGGATAACTACACCCATTTATTCAGCTCTTTGTAGAAGCGAACTGCCTGAAAGTTCCTTTTCCCTAAAATACTCAGGAAATCTCCCAAATGGTTGTGTTGGGGTGACAGCCCTGGCTGAATAGTGCCAAGGCTGGTACTTTTGGGCTAGAGGCGTTTCGTGCTGGTCAGGAAAGGTAAGCTGGCAGGTACATCTGAGTTCTCTGTCCTCCCGCAACGGCAACTCCAGCAAGCCAGTGGAGTCTCCCTGCCTCCGCTTGCCCCCCTCTCCCCAGGAAAAAACAGGCAGGTGAGATATGCCCCATCTGGTAACTTCTCCAGAATGATTTTGTCTCCAACTTCCTTTGGGTGACACTTGGGATGTGTGGGGCCAGCAAGTTTCACAAGGGAGAGCAGGCAAGTTTCACAAACAGGACAAACCAGTTTTTTTGTTTCTGTTTTTTATTTTTAAATGGAAGGATAGATTCTGAAACAGCATTGGGAATACTTGTTCCAATTCGCCTTCCATTCACCTGCGCTAAGGTGGGTTGGAAGTGTGGAGCTGCCTTCCATGGGAGTGAAAGTCTCTTTCTAGGAGTCCCTGCCGTGGATGAAGGGAGGTATGACAGACACAGAACAGTAATAACCCTGCAGAAACAAGTCCAGCAGAGATGAAGCAAGCCCCGGAGACCTGGGTGCATGGGCTTGTGGACTGGCCATGGTCCAGGAACCTGGACACTCTTGGACCTGGTCCTTGGACCAGTCACTGCCCCATCTGGTTCGCTCTCCTAGGGCTGTGTGGCTCTGGTGTTTGAAATTTAGGATTAGACAGGGAGAGTACCATAGGTTGAGGGGGCAGAGGAGGAAGAGAAGGCTTCGTGAGTGTGGAAGAAAGTCTCCAGAGTGAGGCTGGGTGCAGTGGCTCACACCTGTAATCCCAGCATTTTGGGAGCCCCAGGTGGGTGGATCACCTGAGGTCAGGAGTTCAAGACCAGCCTGGCCAACGTGGTGAAAACCTGTCTCCACTAAAAATATGAAAGTTAGCTGGGTGTGGTGGCAGGTACCTGTAATCCCAGCTACTCAAGAGGCTGAGTCAGGAGAATCACTTGAACCCAGGCGGCAGAGGTTGCAGTGAGCTGAGAGCATGCCACTGTACTCCAGCCCGGGCAATGGAGCCAAGAAAAAAAAGAAATTGTCTCCAGAGTGAATGATCCAAGATGGCTTCCCCATGAGCTCATAATTCAAATTCTTAGAAAACTTGCTGGTTTTAATTTATTATTTTTTTTGTTTTAAGTAGAGACAGGGTTTCGCCATGTTGGCCAGGCTGGTCTCGAGCTCCTGACCTCAGATGATCCACTCTCCTCAGCCTCCCAAAGTGCTGGTATTACAGGTGTGAGCCACCCTGCCCAGCCTAGATTACTTTCTTCTAGCCAGGAGTCTTCCCTGATTGCTCAGATATAACGGATGGGGTCTTTTGGATGTGGCATGCCTGGTGTCTTTGGAGGAACTTATCTGGCAGGGCAGCTTTGCCAGACATCTCCTGGGTGCCTGAGTTTGGGGGCTTCTCCCTTTGCCAATGAAATGGGTTATTTATTTATGGAGTACATCTGTGGCTATTCCGTCTATCCACCCATCTACACACCCACCCACCCATCTAACATTCCTTAAATGCCTGCCATACTCCAGGTACCATGTTAGAAGCTGGGGGTGCCAGAAGGATGCCCTTGCCTTCAGAGAGCACCCAGTGCCATAGGAGAGACAGACTGCAGATGCCCCCAGAGGCCCATGAGGCCATGATTTCCGTTAGAGTGTAGCAGGAGGGAGTGTAATGTAAACAAATAATGATAAGGCAGAATGACACCTGCTGGTATACACAGGGTTCTGAGAAGTGGCATTAGGACTGGATATTGAAGGAGGTAGAACACTTTAGCTGAAGAGGAGGACATAGCAACCAGCCAGGACAAGGATGAGGACTACAGAGAGGGTGGGCCAGGGTGGGGAAGCAGCAAGGTGTGTTAGAGCTGCCAGAGTCTGCAAGAGTAGATGGAGGAGAGCAGCTACAGAGGGGCTTGGATGGTAGGCTGGGGGCCTGTGGGTCCTATGAGGACTGGCCCTTTGCTCATGAAGGATGAGAATCTCTTAGGGAAAAAAAAAAAAAAAATCCTACGCACTCAGCTTCCATGCTCTGAGGGGTTTCCAGGCATATTAGCAGCAACTGAAGTGGGAGCTGAGGGGAGAGGGAGGTGAGGGGCTATGTTGGAATCAAAAAGGAGGAAGGGGGCACATGCCACACTCTTGCACCCAAAGGTAGAGTGGGCATTCCAGCTGTGGCCCTTCCAGTGCCCTTTGTACCTCGTCCTCGCTCCACGTTCCCCGACCCATGGTTTTGCTGCTCTTACAAGGTCTGTCCTCCCTCTCTTCATTCCCTGTCTCTGCCTTTGGTGTCTGGAGAGTGAGAAAGCTGACTCGTGTGCAGAAGTGATGCTGGCCCTGAGTAATTTCAGAAGAAGTGGGAAGAGAGGAGGGTGTGGGCATCTGGAGGCCTGAATTTCAACCCTGCTCCCCCAGACTTGCTGTATGGCCTCAGGGCAGTCACTGTCCACTCTGGGCCTCAGGGTCTACGTCTTCAGTGAGGGCATCTGAGACAGTACCCTCTGGGTCCTCTCTGGTTTGGGCATCCTGCAATGTCAATGCCTTAGTGTCTTCTCCAAGCTTCCTTTCCCAGCTGTCTTCCTCCCCCAGGCTCCACCCCTGCCTCTCCCTCCTGCTCCATCCGGCTGCAGTTGGGCAGGAGCGGGAGAGAACCACCTTCCCCTCCCGGGAGCACAGGGGGAGACCAGGAACCTCAGTATTTGCTTGATAGTTATCTGATGCTTGCCCGAAAATCAGGGTTGAAATGGCATTCGTTCCATTACAAGGCAGACCATTAAGGCCAATCTCAACATAGAGAGCTTTGTCGTCCCCTGAGTGGTTTTTGGTTCTTACTGTCATGGACTTTGGTTCAAATGAAAATGTTCCAGAAAACTGCCTTCTCATTCTGTAGCATTTGAGAGGGGAAATGAGAGAATGCGTGCCCTCTTCGTGGTTCTTGGAGCAAGGTGGGGGTGGCCGGGGCCCTGGCCTGCTCATGCCTGCACAGGAAGGGGCTGCCACTCCCTTCAGGAATGTCAGTTACACAGCAAGTACTGTATGTCACAAATCACTGTCCATCTCCATCCAATGCATCCAACCATTGATTGCTTTTTTTTTTTTTTTTCCCAAAGAGCTGCTGAGTGAAAAACCTCCTGGTCAGAGCAGTGAGGGCGAGAGATTAATTTTCACCCATGAGCTCTGCTGTAAGGACAGCTTGGCAGTTCAGAGGGGTGGAGCTGACTTGGAAGGGGTTTGGGGTCAGCGCTGGAGGTAGAAGGCTCAGCAGACATGGTTCTCAGACAGAGGCTTGGCCAGAGGATAAAGTGCTGCTATAGCCAGTTAGGGGCATGGGGAAATGTCTACATCGCTGCAGTTCTCCAAAATAAGACAACTCCTACACAATAAAACAACCATAACCACCGCCCCCATGTACACACACACGTGCACTCGTGCGTGCGCCTCTGCAATAGAATGATTTTTCCAAAGGCCCGCTAGTTTCAAGCCCTAGTTCCGGAATTCCAGTTGCCAATCCTTCCAGCTTTGTTGTCAGATTGTGTTGAATCGACCCTTTCTTAACGAAGGCTTCTCCCGTAACCCAGTGTGTCCTGCCAACCTCGTTCTGAGCAGAGACCTGACTTCCTCTATAGCAGCCCCTTAGCCCTCTGGTGCGGGGACTGCCCTAAGCCCGAGCAGGCTGGGCTGTGGGGCCGCACGTGGGGCGCCTCTGAGGATGCTGCGGCTGTGGCTCTGCTCTGGCTGTGGCGACATCGCGTGGCCTAATGCGGAACTGCAACTTGGTAGCGGACGGCCCTTCTCCCGAGCTACCGGCCCTTCTGCCTTTTTCTCTCTGTTGCTGTCTCTCTTCTCTTCTGCTTTTTCTCCTTCTCTTTTCCCTCTAGACCCGGCTTTGCAGCTGGAGAGGCTGGTCCGTTTGCCCCTGGGGAAACACTTTATCAGGCCGAGCGAAATGTTGTCTCAAGTCACAGAAAATCCATGCTTTGGGGGATGGCCTTCGCCAGCCAGAGCCAGATTTCTTCGAGTGTAAGTGGCCACAGGGGCCTTTTAAGAGCGAGCCTCTCAACCCGGAAACGGCAGGCGGTGGCAGGGCACAGGGCAGGAGGGGGCGGCCTGCCGCGGCAGGGCAGGGTCTGCCGGAGGACTAAGAAGGCCGGTGAGGCAGATACCTGGCTCTCGGGATAGCAGGAGTGTGTGCCCTCTGCTCCAGGGGCAGAGCGGGCAGGGAAGGGTGAAGGCCGGGCGGGGTCTGAGTCAGCGCAGCCTACTGCCTGAGACAGAGGGGGTAACACTTGGGGGCCAGAAAGCCCAGGGTTTAAATCCTAGCTCTGCTTCTTATTGGCTCATCTGACTTCAGGCAAATCACCCAGAACCTATTTGTTCCTTCCTGTTCCTATTTTCTGGACCAACATAGATACAAGGTGGGGATGGGGAGAGAATGGAGCTCCACGATGCATGTGTTTTTAAAAGCTGCTGTTTAGTCTGTGCGACTGTGCCATGCACAGTTGTAAACACCTCGCGAGCATCGTTTCATCAAATCCATACGAGGCTGTGACGAGACACAGTCATTGTCCCTGTGTTACACATGAGGATCAGGAGGTACACAAAGGTTAGTGACCTGCTGAGGTCACGTGGTTGTGAAGGGCAGGGTCAGGATTTGAACCCAGTGTGTCCCGATCAAGCTCTCCACATAAAATCACAGTGCTGCGCTGCCTCACCTCTCCGGGAGTTTGGTTTTTTTTCGGGGGGGATGATGCATCCTAGTTCCTTCTCCTTGAGCTTCTCACCTGGTACATGCCATGTGCCATGTATGACTTACAGGCAGGGTCAGGAAAGAAGAAACACGAAAGTGGGCTGGAGTGAAGTTGGGGTTTTTCTTGGGAGGCTGTGGGGCTTCTCGGGGCACACAGTGGTGTCCCTTTCTCCTGAAACAGGAATCTCCGGGTGGGCCATTTGTGCTCGGTTGCCCTGAGGACTGAGTGGAGCACAGTAGCCTGGAGAATGTCCGCATCCTCAGACCTGCTTCTGTGCTGGGTCCCCGGGATCCAGGCCTGACCAGATCTGGCGCCTGCCTGAGGAGGGTTCCCTAACTGCCCAATGTGGAAGTCCCTGCATACTCCATGCTGAGGGATACAGGCAGCAGCTGGGTTTATGGTCAGGTGGCTTTACTGGCTCATACGAGATATGAACAGCCTGGCCAGGTGAAATCGGTCTGGGCTCAGAGGAAACAGCAGATGGCATTTGAAGGAGAAGGAACAGGCTTGTGGACTGGGACCGAGGTTCTTGGGAGCAGAGGTAGGAGCCACAGCAGGCCACAGACCCCATCCCTCCAGTGTGATAGGGGGCAGAACTGTCAGCAAAGGCTGAAAGGGCCCAAATGCATGCATTGCCTTTACAGACTGCATCAGAACAGCCATCCCAAGAGCCTCAGCGTGTGGCTGTGCATCCACTGTGCTGGGTTCCTTACCCTGCAGCCCTGTGGGCCCCAAGGGATGACACAGCCCTCCACAGTACACCTCAGCATTGATGTGGGGACTGTACCTGTCCCTACTACCTGGCCTTGGTGGCCCAGCCAGGGCCCATGAGCACTTCCTTACCCAGGCCTCAGTTCAGGGCTGTGATTTTGTGCAGAGACCCTCCTTGCCCCTCCCCATGTCCTCCCAGTGTGCAGCCTGCTCTCTGTGCTACCCAGTTCCCCATACCCTGAGCTGCTGCCCCAGGCTGGGCCCAAGTCAGCTGAGGCCCTGTCATGTTCTGTCTGGGGGGACCTGCCTCTCTTCTCAACAATCAGCATCACTTGTTTTAATGTTGCTGTCAGCTGTCTTTGGATTGGAGCTTGGGTGAGGGTGGCAATGAAGGAGAGAAGGAAAGACCTCACGTTTATTTAGTTTTCCCAAGCCAAGTATCCCTGTGTGTGGTATAAATATTCCAGAAAGCTCTCCAAGGGTCAAACACCTACTTGAACCCAGGTCTCCTGCATGATAATACCTGGGCTCCAACTAGATGGGTGCATCTCAGCCTTTGCAGAGTGTGCCCCCCAAGAGTCTGTGGCAGTGGATCCCCTGATTCCCCCTACCCGTTCCCTGTCCCTGTAGCAACTAGAGTTTTAAAAGGTTCTTTGGCAGTTACATAACTTGGCCCTTGAAGGGTTTCTGCCCAGCGCCTCCTTTCTGGCTTAGTCTGGACACCACTGCTTCCCATGGTCAGGAGATGGTGTCCCTGGAGATCTTTTTGCATCTGAAGTTTTGTCACTTCCATTGGGGTGGGAGGAATGGACGAGGCTGGTGGAGAAGCTGCTGGCCACAGGAGCTTGTAGAAAAATGCTTGTCCTCTGTTGATGACCAGGCCCTCGGTGTGCATGCATGTGCGTATGCAATTTGCTGATACTCTTTTCATTCCATTTCCTCCCCACTTTCCTTCCCTGATTTAGGTTTCTTGAAATCCAGAAGCCCAGACTCTGTAAGGTGATTCGTGTCCTCGCCTTTGCTTATCCGTACACCTGGGACTCCCTCCCCATCTTCTACAGGGTAAGGACTGGCTGCATCTCCTCTCTGCCTGTTGGCAACACCAGGAAGTCAGTTGTTTTCCTGAGCTTCTGGGGGATCACAGCACTGCAATGGGAACCGTAGAACAAAACAGGAGTCGAGACCCAGGTGAAGGGGGCCAGCCCCTCCACACCTGTGGGTATTTCTCGTCAGGTGGGACGAGAGACTGAGAAAATAAATAAGAAGATTTTTCTTAGTACAGATCAAAGTGGAGTTTCTTATGTCTTCCTTTTTCTACATAGACACAGTAACAGTCTGATCTATCTTTCTTTCCCCCACACCCAGGTGCTGCCTTGGTGGCAATTGAGGAGTGGTTAGGAGATGGCATAAGCACAGAGGCCCTGACTGACAATATGACTGGGGGCTCGGGAACGTCATAGAACAGGCAGCCTGGGGCTGAGTGGAGTGAGCAGGAGAGCGAGCTCTGCAGGCAGGTCTCTAATACTTGCTGTCAGTCCCTGGGCCAGTTCTCTATGCCTCGATTTCCTTCATCTGTAAGCTGGGCCTGATAACACCTCATGGGCTGTGGGGAGGATTACACGGGGAACATGTCAAGTGCTGACTGGTAGCAAGAGTTCGGGAATGCATTGTTCCATCATCAAGGAAAAGGCATGAATGAGGGTCTTAAAGGAGCGATGGGAAAGAGATGGAGAGCATAAAGGAAGAGAGTGTAGGAGGGACAACAAGTAGGACTAGAAGGGGAAAGTCCATGCACTTTCAAACCATACGGGCTTGAGTTCAAATTCTGGCCCCACTGCTCACTGGCTATGTGACCTCAGGCAGGATACACAACTCTCTGAGCCTCAGATTAGTTTCCTCATCTGTACTTAAGGGTACTAGCCCTCCTTTGTAGGGGGAAAACAATGGATCTGATAGGCTCTGCGGTGCCTGTCCAGTACCTGGTGAGTGAAGTTCCCTCCTAGAGGCAGCGTCCTGTGGGCTTGAAGAATAAAGCCCAGATGGCAGGGCTGAGGGACAAGGGGAGGGGCTGAGCTCCACCCAGCAGCTGGGGCATTGAGCACGTTCTCTGTGCTCTGCCTCTGTGGGTCTGGGAGAGCGCCAAAGATGGGGCTGCAGCCCGTTCCCCTCACTCCTTCCTCAAGGGCGCAGACCACACACAGGAAACCAAGAGCAGACAGAGCAATTCTGTCCCATGTACCTCCAAATCAGGCAGTGCAAGTCCTGTGTTGTGACAAGCGTCGTGTGCTTCTGGCATGTGGCTGAGTCAGAGGAGGGCAGAGGGAAGGGGAGGTCCAGTTCTAAGTGGTGATGTTGATGCTGGAATCAGCCTGCCTGGATTCAGATCCTGACTTCACTTCTCACTAAGTGATGTGCAAGTCACTCTCTGGCCCATCCTCCTCACCTGCAAAATGGGGAAGATAGAGTCTGCCTTATGATAATTGTGGCTCAGGTGAAATGATGCATGTAAGAGGCCTGGCCTGCTGCCCTCGGTAAGTGGGGGCTACTATGACTGTTTATAACAATAATACAAAAACTATACTTGGCTCTGAAACAGTATAGTGGCCATCATTGATACTTTTGGATGACTCAGAAGGCCTTCCAGGGATTTCTAGGCCTTAAAGCCTTAATTAGGAGCACCAGTTCAGTGGATGTGCTGATAAAAAGTGAGTTCCAGTGTGAATCCACCAAACAGTTGACCCTTAAACATGGGTTGGAACTTTACATGGATTTTCTTCCACCTCTGCCGCTCATGAGACAGCAAGACCGACCCCTTTTCTTCTTCCTCCTCCTCAGGATTTTCTCAATATCACTTGCTTTTCTCTAGCTTACTTTATTGTAAGAATACAATATATAATACCTACACAAAATATGTGTTAATTGGCAGTTTGTTACAGGTAAGGCTTCCAGTCAACAGGAGGCTATTAGTAATTAAGTTTGGGGGAGTCAAAAGTTGTACATGGACTTTTGACTGCAGGGGGTCAATGCCCCTAGCCTGCATGTTAAGAGTCAACTCTACTTACATTTTACCCCAGAAGGAATACCAATTATCTAATAGGATTTTTGTCTTTCTTTTCCTTTCCCATTCCTTTCTTCTTTCCTTTTTCTCTCCGATTCAGTTAAGTAAATAACCCAAAAGACTCTCATGAGTATTTGGGGGATTGAAATACAATAGTCTCGAGTCTCAATCGACCACACTCAGGATAGGAGCTCCGCTCACATGGTGCCTGAGTTTCCTCTACCAGGTCACAGACCTGAGGAGGTGAGGGCCTTGGCCTCTGGAGTTTGTGTGTGTGTGCTAACATGTGTGGGTGTCAGAGCCCCCAAAGTCCCAGATGCAGGTGCTGAGAAGGAAGAGGGCCTGCCTCAGGCCTGTCCTCTCAAGACCTGATGTTTCTTTAAACACCTGCAGCTATTCCTGTTCCCAGGGGAGAGTGCACAAAATGAAGCCACCTCGTACCACCAGAAGCACATGATCATGACCCTCCTGGCCTCTTTCTTGTACTCTGCACATCTGCCAGAACGCCTAGCCCCTGGACGCTTTGACTACATCGGTGAGTGGGCAACAGCCCTGCTGCTCTGCTCATTGCCCTCCTGACTGGGGAGGGTCCTGTCCCTGACTCCAGTGCACGTAGCTGCAAAGGGCAGGGAAGGGCAGAGAGAGAGGCCAAGGTGAGTAACATTGCAAGTTGACAGAGGCCAGGATGTCTGCAGCAGGTGCATTGTTAGGTAGCATGGGCAGGATGGAGGGCAGGTGGGCCCAGGAGCCTAAAGCATTCTGATGGGGTATGGAGCCAGTGTGTCTTATTGTCATCCAGAACATGGAATCCCACGATTAAATGAACATTGGGGCTGGGCATGGTGGCTCACGCATGTAATCCCAGCAGGTTGGGAGGCCGAGGCGGGCAGATTACTTGAGACTGTGCTCAAGACAATCCTGAGCAACATAGTGAAACTCCGTTTCTACAAAAAATACAAAAATTAGCTGGGCATGGTGGCGTGCACCTGTGGTCCCAGCTACTTGGGAGGTGTTGGTTTGAGCCTGGAAGGTTGAGGCTACAGTGAGCCATGATCGTGCACTGCACTCTAGCCTGGGTGAGAGAGATCCTATGTGAAGGGAAAAAGTACATTGGGAGCAGCCGAGGAGAGGAAGAGGAAAGAAAGGATGAAGATGGCTCTGAGGATACCAGACAACAGGGGGCTGTGCAGAAAAGGGAAAAGGGGAGAAAGCATCTTTCTTTGTCTTGAGCATGGTGGACGGGAGGGGGCCAGGGGTTCAGGGTAGAGCAGTGGTTTCTCAAGGGGTGGTCATCAGCCAGCAGCATCAGCATCATCTGAGAACATGCAGATTCTCAGGCCCCACCACAGACCTCCTGAACCAGAAACTCCAGGAGTGAAACCCAATACTCACACAGAGGCCGAGTCATCCTCCAGATGAACCTGAGCTCACTTAAGTTTGAAGTGATCTGGTGGAGAGAAGGTGTCAGAGTCACGGGGGTTTCCACCTGCTGGCAGAGTTCTTTCCCCGCTCTGTCTAGGGAAGGAGGGGCGGGTCCCTGCAGAATGTGCCTCCTCCGCTCTGGCTCTGGGAACCCTTGCATCATTTCTGGTGAGGCTGACAAGACTTTGGGGTGAGAGTTCCTTAGGTGAGTACATGGGAATCAAAGGGCCAGTCATTGTCCCCACCAGGGCAGGAAGCTTGCTTCTCCCCAAGCCCATTTTGTTCCTGATTTTCCATCTCCTCTCACTAAAAGATGTGGCCAGATGCAGTTTGTTTGATCTGATTAAAGTTTTATCTCCTTTTCTTCTTTTGTTGTGTCAGAAGGGGTTGTAACTAGTAAAATGCTTAGAGAACAGATTTCCAAAAAGGAGGAAAAGGAGAGGCCAGGGAATTGGAGTCACCAGCATCCTGACTGCCATGTCCACCTCCCCAGCCCCGCTTAATGAAGTAGAGGTGGCTGTGTAGCAAGTTTTGGGGTTGCAGGAAAAATGGCCCTGGGCCTTCTTTTGCTACCACTCAGGTTTCTTAATAACATTTTATTCACCTCTGTCCCATCCTCTTGGGCCTGGGGGTACAGAGCTGAAAAACACCCCTCTGGGGGACATTTCCTAGACAATAGTTCATGACAGATCATTAACAAGATTTGGAACATTCTCAGTCCTTAACTAACAGAGTCTGCTGGAGGTGGGAATCCCTCTCTGCCCCTGCTCAATCTTCCTAACTCTGCTCCTGCTTAATAGTAGAGGTGGCCAGGCCGGTTCATTCCTAGGACACATTTATTGAATATTTCTTCTGAGATAGGTCCTGGGGGTGAAACACTGAATTTTTTATTTTTCTAGAGATGGGATCTCACTGTGTTGCCCAGGCTGGTCTCAAAACTCCTGGGTTCAAGCCCTCCTCCTGCCTTGGCCTCCCAAAGTGCTGGGATTACAGGTGTGAGCCACCATGCCCAGCCTTTTTATTTTTTTTTAAACCAAAAGAGAAACCTTATTTAACTCTTATGCTGCATTAGTTTGCTAGGGCTGCCATAACAAAGTATCACAGACTGTTGTGGCCTAAACAACTGAAATTTATTTTCTCACAATTCTGGAGGCTGGAAATCTGAGATCAAAGTGTTGGCAAGTAGGCTTCTCCGGAGGCCTCTCTCTTTGGCTTGTCGATGGCCGTTCTTTCCATCTGTCTTCACATGATCTTTTTCTTGTATACGTGCATGTCTGTGTCCTAATCTCCTTTTCTTTTCTTTTTTTTTTTTTTTTTTGAGACGGAGTCTCGCTCTGTCGCCTAGGCTGGAGTGCAGTGGCATGATCTCGGCTCGCTGCAAGCTCTGCCTCCCGGGTTCATGCCACTCTCCTGCCTCAGCCTCCAGAGTAGCTGGGATTACAGGCACGTGTCACCATGCCCGGCTAATTTTTGTATTTTTAGTAGAGACGGGGTTTCATCATGTTAGCCAAAATGGTCTCAATCTCCTGACCTCATGATCCGCCCGCCTCGGCCTCCCAAAGTGCTGGGATTACAGGCGTGAATCACCGCGCCTGGCCTAAACTCCTTTCCTTATAAGGACACCAGTCATAGTGGATTAGGCCCATCTTAGAGACTTCATTTTTATTTAATTATTTCTGTAAAGATCCTATCTGCAAATATGGTCTCATTCTGGGGCTTAAGACTTCAGCACGTGTATTTTTCAGGGACATCATTCAGCCCATAACACATGTGGTCGCCTCCTTACTCCTGGGGTCTGAGGGTTGTCCCCCAAAGCTGCCCCTGACCCTAGGCATTGGATTTGTTTTCTCACCAACCACCAACCACCCAGCACATCCCTGTCCCTGTCACTCCCACTACCCTCTACTGGGCTCCCAGCCTCTGTGAAGGGCACCATGTGAGCTGGGTCCAGCATGGCATTGGGGAGGAAGAGTCCTGGTCATATCTGTGACTAACTGGCAGTAGGGAGAGGTCCACTTGGTTAGTGGCCAACAGAAAATTCAGCCAGCTTCTCCCTCAGCACTGAAGTGAGACTCTGAGCTGATCAGTGCTGGCTTTCAAGAGATGAACTTTGGTGCCTAATTTTTTCATCTGAAAAATGAGACTGGTGGATAAGTTGTTTTAAAAAAGAATTTGGATTTGGTTTTCTCTGATGGGCCTTTTATTTTTCCCATATTGCTTCTTAAAAATAAATTTATTAAGGTATATTTCACATATTCAATAATTCTCTAATGTCAAGTATACAATTTAATGATATTTTCAGTAAATTCACCATACATCAGTTTTAGAACATTTTCATCCCCTCCATCAGACCCATGCACTGTTAACCCCTATTCTCACCCCCTGCTTGAGGCAGCCTCTAACCTACTCTCTGTCTTTATGGATTTGCATATTCTGGAGATTTCATATAATATGCGGTCTCCTGTCTGGTTTCTTTCACTTAGCATCATTTTTAGCATGCATGCCATAGCATGTATCAGTACTCATTCCTTTTCACTGCTGATCTTGACGGCCTTTTGTGTTGGCCATAGGTCACAGTCACCAGCTGTTTCACGTGTGTGTGATCCTGGCCACGCACATGCAGATGGAAGCCATATTTCTGGACAAGACTCTGAGGAAGGAATGGCTCCTGGCCACCTCCAAGCCCTTCTCTTTCTCTCAGATAGCTGGAGCCATACTTCTGTGCATCATCTTCAGCCTCAGCAACATAATTTATTTCTCAGCTGCTCTGTATCGGATTCCCAAGCCAGAATTACATAAAAAAGAAACATGACTCAGACCATAAGCTTTTCATGCCAGATGTCAACATTAAGCTGCAACATCCTAACCACCATAAGCCGGAGGTGGTTACAGCTTATCATGGCCTAAAATATTCATAATGGTTGGTGTCTTTTGAATGAATTCATGTCAAAAATGTTATTCAGCTGGGGAAATTTCTCTAAATGTACACTGATTCTGTGTGTGTGATTTTAAAAGGAGAACATGGTTCAAGCAAGTCCTTGTTAAGGCAAACTATTGATATTTCATTAATTTTAAATTTACTTAAAATGTGGTTTTAAATTCTATTTAAACATTTGGATTAAGCATATTACTCTGGAGCTTTGTATTATTCTTTAAAAATGAATCTTGCTTCATTTGATGAATTTCATGTCACAAAGCTTCTCTCAAGAGCTCTCGTAGTGGCCTGTCAACCACTTTCGGAGAATGAGCCAGGTCAGTCACTGGGAGGACCTGTGAAAGAAAGTTGGTCACTGAGTGCCTTGGGGACTGGCAAAACATTCCAGAATGAAGAGAGCTATCTGGGGAGAGCCCTTCTTCCCTTCTCCACCTAGTGAAGGGAGAACAGAAGGGGAGTCCTCTCTTCCCACAAGTCCATTCTGCCTTCAAAGTGTAAGTTCTCATGTCATTATGGATTTGGAGTTTGTCAGTTTTTTTCTTAAAAGTCCACAGCGGGGTGTCATGTGTTCTGTTATGTTCTGTTTTCTGGTTGCCAGTTTGATCTGCAAAGTATTTTTCAGTGCAGGTAAAATGTGTTAAACCATAAGAGTTGACTGAGTTAATCCCAATTGGTTGTGCTCATATGCCATCTTTTAAACCAATGGAAATTGCTATATTTGGGGATGTCATACATTTGATATTGCTTCAGCATTTCAAATATGTTGCAAAATTTAGTATCCATATGCATAAGAAGTTAATCACCTTGCCAGTGGGGTGGTCACATATAGTGTTCTCAAGCTTTACTATGAATCAGAAACATCCAGTAAGCTTGTGACAAATGCAGACTCCTAGGGAAAACCAGGGGGTTCTGCTTCACTAGGTTAAATGTAGGTTTTGTAGAGGAGATCTGCACTGGAGCAAGTCTCCCAGATGATTCTAATACAGGAGGGCCAGAGGCCAAACTTGAAGAACTGCTGGCGTTACATGTTCCAAAAGGCATTAGACCTATCAGCTTTGTTTCGCCTGATCTCAAGTTTTAGCAACTCACCAACTAAGGCGTAACCTCATTTTATGTTCCAGAGTTTTCTACTCTACATAGTTCTAAAACACTGAGCATTTTCTCATTTGTTGCATTACTGATTAAAGTTCAGTATTTCATGGTGTTTTCAGGGAACACAGAAATGCGGATGCAAAACAACTTTTGACAGAGGCCCATCAAACCCAGATCTGCACTTGGTAATGACTTAGGGGGGCTTCCTCACAATGCAGGATCCTCTTTGCTGACTCAGGAATACTCCGTATTTTAGACTACTGCCTCTACCATTAACTAGCCCAGACATTTGAATGGCCTTGTAAACAGCTCACTGTCTAATACTCGAAGGACAAGTAACAATTTATATTGGATGAGAGTGGTTAAGAAATATGATTTCATTAGTTTTATTATCTGTTTACTTCCTCTGGGGAAGGCAGACTGATAAAATTATATGGGCTGGTAAATTTTTGGTACATTAATTGCAAGCTGCATGACAAAATTTGTTTTTCTGGCAACAATCTGACATTATTAGTGGAATTCCACACCAACAGGGCTTGTGAGCTTCTATTTCATCTTACTGTAACTTCAATTTTATGGCAAAAAAAGGTACAAAGTTTAAATACCCCTTTCTAGTAATGCCAAAGACATACAGTGTTTTACATTCTCTCCTTTATAGGTAACAAAATAATGTTTAGCTCAGTAAGTACTGAAATAATGAGTGACCAATTTGAAGGATTTTTAGATTATTTAATCTTTGCTTATGTTGCTTTTTCACATGCTTAATGATGGAAATGAAATGTTAAATCAACAAAATAAGATCCAGTGTTTCATAACATTTTTATAAGTTTGGTAAACTTTAGTCCCATTATATACTTTTGGGGACAGTGTTATAAATCAGAATTTTACGACAGTTTGCAGAACACTGATTTGAAAGCTTCCTATGCAAAATGAGAAGGGGTTCAAATATATTAATTATCATTAAGTATTAAATAATAGGCATTAGATGTCTAATGTGAGTATAATTTCATCCAAGCCATCTCAGAAAGTCTAAAAGGTTGGCAGGGGGTCAGCTGAAGACCTCACTGGAGTGGGTCTTAATTTTTAAAAAGTGTCTCACTACACTTAAGACATGTGACACATTCCCATTGGTAACAATTGCTCACCATGGCATTGTCTCAAAAAAGACTATGGTGGGGAGGGTGGCAGTAATTCCTAATGGGATGTACCTCTCCCCACTCCCCTTGCTTGAGAAGCACTACTCAAAAATTTACCAGACCTTACAACTGTGATAAAACTGGAATGTGTATGATGAATAAGGCCATTCAGTTAACTTTACCTCCCTTTACCCATTGAAGGGGTTCCTTTTCCATTGCTCAGTTTTTAGAAAATAATTCTCATCTTTTTTCTAAAGAAATGAATTTGTGGCTGGTCTGAAGGTAGTGAGTTAGCTCAATTGATTGTTCGCAGTCAGTTATAGATCAAGCTCCTTGTTCTACTCTTCCCCTCTTCTCACTACTGCACTTGACTAGTCTTAAAACAAAGAAAGAACGAATGAATGAATGAATCTGTGGCTGGATGCAGTGGCTCATGCCTGTAATCCCAGCACTTTGGGAGGCTGAAGTGGGAGGACTGCTTGGGCCCAAGAATTCAGGACCAGTCTGGGCAACAGAGCCAGACACTGTCTCTATAAAAAAAAGTTAAAACTAGCTGGTTGTGGTGGTGCACACCTGTGGTCCCAGCTACTGTGGAGGGTGATGTGGGAGGATTGCTTGAACCCAGGAGTTGGATGCTGCAGTGAGCTATGATTGCGCCATTGCGCTCCAGACTGGGCAACAGGGCAAGACCCTGCCTCAAAAAAAAAAAAAAAGAATTTGTAATTGTTGGTAGGATGTTATGGGAAATTTAGAGGTCTTCTGAGTATAAAGCGGTTTAAATATTTGGTCTGCTGAAGTCTTTCTGGAAGTGTTGTTCCCCCTGCTGCCCCGCCCAGTAGAAACTTGCTCATATGAGAGGTTCTGAGGTAGGTGCGGTGTAGTAGAATGGCATTGTCAGATATGTTCAAGAAACCCTTCATTTGACACTATTTTGTACCTTATGGTACCCTTTAACATTTTTTAATTAAAAAAAATATTTTTTGAGACAGGGTCTTGTTCTGTTGCCCAGGCTGGAGTGTAGTGTTGCAATCTTGGCTCACTGCAACCTCTGCCTGACAGGCTTCAGTGATCTTTCCACCTCAGCCTCCTGAGTAGCTGGGACTACAGGTGCATGCCACCAAGCCTGGCTAACTTTTTATAGAGATAGGGTTTTGCCATGCTGCCCAGGCTGGCTTAGAATTCCTGAATTCAAGTGATTTGTCTGCCTCAGGCTCCCAAAGTGCTGGGATTACAGGCATGAGCCACACTGCACCCAGTCCATGATACCCTTTTTATATGAAACACCTATTAACACGGTACAACAACACTTCAAAACATATTATTTGAATGTCGGCCTCTGATTTTCTAGTCAACAATCCATTAAGGCAAAGACCTGTTTCCAAACTCAGATGTTCTCCAACTTACACTAATGTCTGGTTTTCTTGAACTATGTGAGAGAAAAAAATAAACAGAATTTATTTATTATCATAAAGTCATCCTGTTTGCCACTTAATTTGGTTATGTTTTATCTACCACACTGCAAATATGTTAATTCACCGTGAGAAACAGATCCCTGTACACATGTATATCAGTAAATCATTCAATGAATAGTTAGTGCTTAGGATATATAGAATGGCCACTGTCCTAGGAACTGGGGATACACAAGTGAAAAAAACCTGCAATGTCCCTCCCTAATGAAGCTAGTGTTCTGGTTGGGCAGGCAGACAGGATATATAGATGAATCCAGATAATAAGTGCTGTAAAGAAACTAAGCCTAGTAGGGCATGTGAATTGATGGTCACTCTGATAAGCTGACATTTGAGGAAGACTTGATGGGCAAAAAGGAGCCAGCCTTGTCAGCTTGTCGGGGGAAGGGATTGCAGGTTGAGCTAAGTAGAGGGGTCCCAAGGCTGGCAGGTACTTGTTCTACTGGAAGGATGTTAACTCCAGAAGATATCTGGATGACTTGATTTTTGAAGAATCCTGAGATTTTCCTGATTTTTTTTTCCCTTGAGAAATTGCCTATAGGGCTTTTCTATGTCTCTTGGTACTTGTATGGAATGTGTCAACTCATAAGAAATTAACTTCAGACAGTTGCCACGCTCATTCTCTTCATGCTAAGCAACAGATTTCTGAAACAGGCTGAATTTTTTTGCCTCCTCCAGAACACAGAAGGAAAGGCCCTCAAAGATTATTTAATTCAGCCCTTTTAAAATTTGTTCGATGATGTATAATGCAGATTCTCAGGCCCAAACATACTGACACAGACTACCCACAGTGGGGGAGGTGATCCTGTAGTTTCAAATTTTTAGCTAAAGCTGTAGGTAATTTTTAATATAAGGGAGTTCAGAAGCACTGATATAGTCCAACCATTTTTAAATACAATTTCAGACTTAGAAAAATGTTGCAAAATAGTGCAAAGAATTCCCAGGTACTTTTCACCTTTTCTCCTTTCCTCCCTTTTCCAACAGTGAGAAAGCTGACTGCCATTAGCCACAATATGTTTTATTTTATTATTTTTTTTAATTTTTTTTTGAGACGAAGTCTCACTCTGTTGCCCGGGCTGGAGAGCAGTGGCACGATGTTGGCTCACTGCAACCTCTGCCTCCCATGTTCAAGCGATTCTGCCTTAGCCTCCTGAGTAGCTGGGATTACAGGCGTGTGGCACAATGCCTGGCTAATTTTTGCATTTTTAGTAGAGACAGGGTTTCATCATGTTGGCCAGGCTGGTCTCGAATTCCCGACCTCAAGTGATAGACCTGCCTCAGCTTCCCAACATGCTGGGATTACAGGCATGAGCCACCTCACCCAGCCCATGATACATTTTATTTGCTCAATCCTAGAATGTACAGAATGTTGTTTCAGAATTACCAACTAATGTCTGTGCCTACTAATTAGAATTCAAAACGTTTCAAGTTTTTTTTTTTGTCTTGACCCTGAGGGCAAGCTTGATTCTAAATAGTCACAGTTACCTGGGTTATTTCCCCCTTTCTGTGTATGTTATTTATTTGAAATATAGTTCAAGTCATTTGTTTCTTTTTGTGTAAATGTTACAGTCCCCCAACTCCCCAACACACACACACACACACACACACACACACACACACACACACACCCAGGTTGATTTTATTAATTTGTGTTTTCTGTATGTAAACATTAACATCTAACCATTCATGCTACAAATGGCCTGGCGAGAGAGATTCATGGCCTGGGAACCTGAGACAATGTTTCTAAGGCCACTGAGTGACCAGCAGGGCCTGGGAGGGAACAGTGTGCGGAGCATGTCCAAGCTCCCAAGGCAGTGCTGTCTCCATTTTACCACCTCCCCTCAAACACTCGGGGCTTCAGCAGTTTCTGGTCATTGGTGTTTACTGGGTTCCCACAGCTGGACTTGCTTATCTGGGTGTTTGGATTAATATATGGTTTCGAATTTGTGTAGTGTCAGCCCCTCTTCAATGATTTGGATAAGACTTGCCTGGTCCAATTTAACAGTTTCTAATAAAGTTAAACTTACCGTAAGACCCACAATCCCACCCAAGAGAAATAAAAACACACCTACATAAAGACTTTTACACAAATAATTATACCAGTTTCATAATCTCCAGAAAGTAGAAACAACCTAAATGTCCAACTGGTGAATGAATAAATTGTCCTGCATTCATACAGTGGAATAGACTCAGCAACAAAAAGGGAACAAATTACTGGTACATGCAACACATTGATGAATATCAAAGCATTATGCTGAGTGAAAGAAAAGACATTCTGGAAAAGGCAAAAGTATAGGGAAGAAAATCAGAAAAGTCGTTGCCAAGGCCTGGGAGTAGGGGCAGCCCAGATAATTTTCCACTGTGATGGAAATATACATTTGATTGTGGTTACAGCACACTATATATTTGTCAAATACACATAACGATACAACTAAAAAGGGTCCATTTTACTGTATGTAAATTATACCTAAAATACTTGACTTTAGAAAGAAAAAAGCCCCTCAGTTCTCTTCTCCCCACCCTCCTACACGCACTCCTGATCTGGATCTCTAATTCTATGGTAAAATGCAAATCTTTTAATGGCTATAGGTAGCCCTTTGCTATTTTTGAATAGAAAAATGATGTAATTATTTGGTAGTTTTAAGGAAATTAATAAGCCAGAGAACTTTAATACAGAAGTGAGGGAGGAAGAAGAAACTGGCCTGAAGAGAAGCTGGAGGTGGTGCGACGTAACTGGGTCCTCAACTGGAGCGTTCTTTGAAGGGATGATTCATTCATCCCTTCAAGCCATGTATGGGGCACCTGCACTGCTAGGCACTGGGCATGCAACAATGCCATCTAGTGAGGCTGTGGGGATAAGCCAGTAGAGGAGACAGGAATGAACAGTGACTGCCAATTGGAATGTGAGTGCTGAAACAAGTCAACAGGTGCAGTGAGTGGGAAAGGGCAGTTTTGGGGGCGTGGGGGCTGTACTACGGGGCCCAGTATCCACAGCAGGGTAGCTGGCAGATCTGCAGAGAACTGAAGGCAAGGCATTGTCAGAGGAAAGGAGGGAGGAGAGCGTGGCAGCACAGAGAATGGCGTGTGAGCCCAGCGTGTTCAGGGCACTGCAGTTCAACATGACTAGAGGGGACAGGGGGCAGTGATGGGTGATGAGCCCCAGAGGAAGTGCCTCAGGGCCCTGTGGTGGGTCTCCAACAATGGGGAACCACTGCAGAGTTTCATATAGGTATGTGACATAATCAGATCCATGATTTAGAGATGAGCAAAATGGAAACTGAATTGGAAAGTGGCAGCAGAGAGGCCTGTTAGGAGACTGCTGTCTTTATCAGACAAGAGAAGATGGTGGCCGAGGAGACAGAGAAAAGTGGAGCGGTTTGGAGATTTGGCTAGTTAGTAGGTAGAACTGTTAAGATTTAGTGATTGAATATTGAGACAGAAGAAGAGAGAAAAGCTAACAATGTTGCCTTAGACTCTGGCTTGGTGGATGCCATCCACTGAGAGGGAGCAAGTTTGGGAGAAGAGATTAGAATGTGTTAGATGTGAGATGCTTGTGGGATATCGAAGTGGAGAATCCAGAAGACAGTTGGATATATGGCTCTGGAGCTCAGAAGAGCAAACATGAATGGGATGTGAAACCATATGAGTGCTTGAGAGTGCCTAGGGAAAAGGCACACCTAGTGACCAGCTCTAAACCCTGAGCCCCAACATTTAAGGGAGAAAAAAAGAACTCACAAAGGAGACTGAGAAAGAAGGGCTAGACAGCTAGGAGAAAAAATAAAGGCATGGGAAGAAAGGAATGGGCAACATTTTTTAGTGTTGTTAAGAAGCCAAGTAAGACAAAGGTCAAATAGATTTAGCATCAAGGAAGTGGTAATTTTGGTGACAAGAGTTCCAATGGAGTCTGAGGTAGAAGCTAAACTGAAGAGCAACTAGGATATAAGTAGTCAGCAACCAAGCCCAATTCCTAAATGATAAAAATTCCAAACTCTAGGCCAGGTGCAGTGGCTCACACTTGTAATCCTAGCACTTTGGGAGGCTGAAGCAGGTGGATCACCTGAGGTCAGAAGGTCAAGACCAGCCTGGCCAGCATGGTGAAACCCCATCTCTATTAAAAACACAAAAAAATTAGCCGGGCATGGCGGCACATGCCTGTAGTCTCAGCTACTCGGGAGGCTGAGGCAGGAGAATTGCTTGAACCCCGGAGGCGGAAGCTGCAGTGAGCCGAGATTGCACCACTGCACTCCAGCCTGCGTGACAGACTCCGTCTCAAAAAACAAAACAAAACAAACAAACCAACAAAATACCAAACTCTAGCTTGACAACAAAGTCCTAATCATTCAAAGACTTCAACATAGGAAGCAAAGCAATAAAAGCACTAGGAAACAAAAAATGGGAAATAAAATAAAAACTCAGAATGGATGTATTTTTCCAGTATGACACAAAACAGAAGCCATAAAAGAAAAGACGGATTAATCTGTCTACCTGAAATTTTTTCTAAGCTGTCACAAAACATATACAAATAAAAATAACCAAAATGTGAAAAATAAAAGTATTTAAACTCGTGTTTTGGATGAGGACCAATTTTTTTTTAATATAAGAACTTTCACAGATTAAGAAAAACGAACAACCAATAGAACAAAGAGGCAAAGAATGTGAACACAGTTGATAGAGAAGGAATCAAAAGGGCTCTAAAATATATGAATAGACAACATTTATCTGAAAATAAATGAAAAATTTAACTACATGTTTTTTCTCACCAATTGATATGAGATATCAATAGATTGGTATCTACTGAAAAGTTTGATAACACTTTGAGAATTGTGGAGAAATAGGCACTCTCATACAGGCTGGTGGGAGTGTACATTTGGACAGCTTTTATGGAGAATGATTTGCAATATCTGTGAAATGTTACACATATGTATACTCTCTGACTCAGCAATTCTGTTTCTAGAAATGTGTCCTACATATTTACCTGCATTGTATAAATTTCCACATTCATTCACTATAGCTGTATCTGTAATAGGAAAAGTTGGAACCATCCTAATGTGCAATGTAGGGGTGGAAAAGGTGTGATACTTTTCTTTACCCATCTTAAGGGTCACAGCTGACACTACCATAACAAAAAACAGGTTAGCAAGATAAATGGATAACTTATTGAATCACAGTTTTATGGGATGTAAGTGCCTTCAGAAATGAAGACCCAAAGACCCAGGGAAAGCTGTCCATTTTTATGCTTAGATGAGATGAAGAATGGACAGCTGTGTAGAAATGTGATTGGACAAAAGGAGTATGATCTAGTAGTAACAGACTGAAGGAGGAATCCAGCAAGTCCTGTCTGTTCAGATTCTTCTTGGCCTCTCTTTGCAGCTTTCCTTCTTCCTGAGTGTAGGGCAAGACCCTTTTGGAACGAGGGTCTTATGACAAGGTACATCAAAGAATGTCTTTATGGCCAGCTCTTAAACAAAAAGGTGGGGGAAGGCTAGATTAATATTTCTAGGTTTTTCTAGAATAATGTTTCTGGCTTGCTTGGGAGAAAAGGGGTTCTAGTTTCCATGACCTGCCTTGGGGAACAGAAATTCCGGTTTCTATTATTTGCTTTAGGAGACACAGAGGGGTGGGAGACAAGAGGGCAGGAGAAAGTCAGAGACAGACTTTGCTTTTAAGGCTTCTCTGAGGCACTTTCAGTCTTCTTTAGTTCAAAGCACTCAGTGTGCCAAAGAGCCATACTTTGGGGTGTCGTTTCCTGAGCACCAACAATATTGGCCAAGGATATTGTGACTATCCTTACCAGTGCTGTGGTCCTTTAGGAAGTTGAGAAGGGGCTAGAGTTCCATGAGAGCCCAGGTGTAGATGTGTATTTGGTAGTCATCGGCTTAGGGTCAAAGACGGAAGTGATATAGAATCAGTTCATCTAAGGCAAGAGTAGGTTCAAAAGGTTGCCCCTTAAGGGTAAGAACCAAATTTTATTCATCTCCGTAAGGCCAGGATCAAACACAATCAAGATTTGATAAAATAGGCCGGGCGCGGTGGCTCACGCCTGTAATCCCAGCACTTTGGGAGGCCAAGGTAGGCAGATCACCTTAAGTCAGGAGTTCTAGACCACCCTGGCCAATATGGTGAAACCTCATCTCTACTAAAAATACAAAAATTAGCTGGGCGTGGTGGTGCGCGCCTGTAATCCCAGCTACTCGGGAGGCTGAGGCAAGAGAATTGCTTGAACCTAGGAGGTGGAGGTTGCAGTGAGCTGAAGACTGCAGTCCAGGCTGGGCGACAGAGCAACTCCACCTCAAAAAATGAAAAAGGAAAAAAAAAAAAGATTTGATAAAATAATGTACATATAGGACAGAGCTGGAGGGAAACCCAAGAAAGGTGAATCAGAGACAGAAAAGACGCCAAGATAATGTGGTGACTTGGGAGCCAGAGAGACGGAGCCTGAGACTTGGAGCAGGGCACAGCACAGGAATACAACACTTTTCACCAGAACGACATTCTGACCTCTGAATCAACCCTGGAAAGGCCCTTCCATTGAACTTCTTGTGATGGAGGAAAAGAAACCCTCAGTTTCGTCATCGCAAGGCGGAAGAGTTTAAATACCATACCTCAAGATCTCCCTCCAGCCCTGACACGCGACTCCGCGGCCCTTTCAGCGTCGGTCGCCTAGGAGACAAGCGCCACTTCCGGCAGCGCAGTCACTTCCGCGGAGGTCCTGCCTCTCCCTGCGGACGGGCGCTGATTGGCCCGTTTGAAATGCGCCAGGCGGGAGCTCACCTGGGCTCTTAGCGTCGCCGCCGGCTTCGCAGAGCACCGCGCCTTAGCCGCGGAGTTCTAGTTCTTGCTGCCGGTCCTAACGTCCCGCAGTCTTCGCCAGCCAGCCGTCCCGCACGCGCGTTTGGGCGGCGTGGAGCCTGCTGCCATGAAGTCAGCGTGAGTACGAGGCCGCCGAGCAGGGAGGGAGGGCGGACGGGGGCCGAGGCCGCGGGGCTGGGGGCAGGCGTCTCCACTGAGGCCGCGGCCGTACGCGGGCAGCGCGGACAGCATCCCGCCCGGTGCTGCTGCGGCCGCGACCCCAAAATGGGAACCTCCACGTGTGGCCGCTCCGCGGGAGCCTGGGCGCGGAGACCCCTGCCGCGTCGCCCCCCGCCGCCCCGCCTGGGCCTCCAGGGGCCAGGAAGGGTCGGCCCGGAGCCGGGGTTGTTTTATGCCGCACCCGGTTCCCGGGGGCGGGGCAGTCTTCCTCGGGGTCCCGGGACAGCCTTCCCCTTCTCCCTCGCTGGCTGCCGCCGCCTCCAGAGTGCAGTTGGCCAACTTAGTGCGGGTCGGAGGTGGTCTCGTGTGTGGAGCAGAGCGAGTGTGCTGGGCATTGGTTAGATGGGCTCCGTTTCTGGAGAGCCCTGGCACCGGTGATCGCCGCTAGCTTTTTTTTCAGCCGAGCACCCTGTCCTTGAGGCCGAGCCCATCCGCTTACACAGGCCAGTTACTTCTGCTGTATTTTGTGGCCGCAGAGAACCTCCGCCCACATTCCTAAGCCAATATTTTCGGCGCAGCATCATTCCTGGGTAAAGGAATATTTGTCGTGCAAAGGAGAGGATTGGCTTTATTACCATTTAGGGAGTCGTTTGCAAAAGACAACTTGTTTATTAAGAGGCCGAAGTCAAAATCTTTAGATGAAAAAAATTATATATAAGAAATATACGTTGAGTTTAACTTAAGCCCACCACAAAGTATTTTGCACTAAATAACACGAATTTGCTTGTGTTTCATCTGAGAATATGTTTGGAAAAATATTTTTAAACTACAGTCGAAGCCAATAATCTTACTTAATTTTAATGTGTTAAATGTATATCTAGCCTATAGATAAATGTGAAGGGAAAAAGATGAGATGCTAGAGAAATGGTGAAATCAATCAAAATAACTTTTTGATTGCCCCTACTTAAGAAACCAAGAAATTGGCAGTTTGGGACCAGATTTTGTTTGGAGACAAAGAGTAATGTTTTGAGCATTCAATGACTGGTTGTTCCTTGAAAGTACAGGCATAAATCTTGACGAAAGAATGGTTTCCTCCATGTGCATTTTTATAGTGTATTGAAGTTAATCGCTTGTCAGTCTGTAAAGTGTGGGCAGTTATAATTTGTAGTGCCTCTGTTAAATTGTTGCTCAAGAAAATATGCAATCCATTTTAAGTATAGAACTAATCAGAGAATAAGTAGGTAGCTTTGGTACCAAAAATGTATTCTAAAGCAAATTTTAATTACTTTTGGATTACGCATGCCACAAACACTCTGCTACTATGATTATTAATGTTATTTGGGATGCAGTGTTTTGCAACTGCTAAGGGATAATTTACAGATAACCTAGAAAGATTGTATAAGTTTTAGGTGAGGCTTTTGTATTCGTGTTGAACTGAAAAAAAAGTTATTATTATTTTTTAATCTATGACCAGGAGAGCTAAGACACCCCGGAAACCTACCGTGAAAAAAGGGTCCCAAACGAACCTTAAAGACCCAGTTGGGGTAAGGTATCCCTGTGAATTTATGTGTGTGTGTTTAAGAAACTTATCTCTTCAGTCCTTTCTGTCTTACGTGTATGCTTGGAAGGGAAAGAAGAAGACATGTGGAAGTATAATCAAAGAACATTTAGTTAAATGGATGTACTACATTGTGTAAAACTAGTTCTAGCTGTGAAATTTTCTCTATAAGATTAATTAAATTAGTCCAGTAAAATGAAGTCTTTGGTTGTCAACTACATACCTTCTGTAATTATAATTTGGAGAGTTAGATAATTAAAAATCTCCAACTGGGTTCATATTCATCCCAGAGAATATGAACTGAGTTCATGCCATACAGTAACTGATGGCATGAGGAGAGTTCCAAACTTCTTGGGACCAAGTTTAATTCAGTTAAATTATGAAGAAAAAATGAAGCAGGCAAAAAGAATAAGAATTTTAAAACAAAACAACAAATGGCAAACAAAAAGGGTTCTTTGCTCTGAGGTATTTTAAATCTATCCCTCGCTGCCACTGGAGTGGGTCCCTGGCTCTGAGTTAAGGGAACCGGGTGCTTTGCACACAGCTGAATGAGTTTTCCTCAAGCCCCCTCCCCTGCTTTCAAAAATGTCTCTGTAGGCCCGGGTGCGGTGGCTCACATCTGTAATCCCAGCACTTTGGGAGGCTGAGGCGGGTGGATCACCTGAGGTCAGGAGTTCGAGACCAGCCTGGCCAACATGGCGAAACCCTGTCTCTACTAAAAATACAAAAATTAGCTGGGTGTGGTGGTGGGTGCCTATAATCCCAGCTACTCGGGAGGCTGAGGCAGGAGAATTGCTTGAACCCAGGAGGTTGCAGTGAGCTGAGATCATGCCATTGCACTCCAGCCTGGGTGACAAGAGAGAAACTCTGTCTCTAAATAAATAAATAAATAAATAAATAAAAATGTCTTTGTATATTAAATGTTGGGTTAAGCTGACAAGTTTTTAAATTGACATCCATTTCCAAGAAATTCTGACAGTTTTAAAAATCTCATTGTGTGATATGTTGTTGACTTTTAGAGATATTAGTAGTAGTATAACTTATTTGTGTACAATATAATAGTGAATACACTGCAATTTGATTTTTATTAAAATTTATTTTAATTTTGTGTGTATTTAAAGTATTCTCATATCTAATACATACTTGTATTTGTCAATCTCAAGTAGCAGATTTTAATTTTCATAGCCCTTGGAGATACAGAGCTCTTAAATTGAGAGACCGAATGTTGAATGAATGAATGAATGAATGAGAAGCTTAAGTGAAAAATCAGGCAAAAGGTCAAACTTTCTTCTTAAAGCACCTTCCTATTTCTTCAGGTATACTGTAGGGTGCGCCCACTGGGCTTTCCTGATCAAGAGTGTTGCATAGAAGTGATCAATAATACAACTGTTCAGCTTCATACTCCTGAGGGCTACAGACTCAACCGAAATGGAGACTATAAGGAGGTAATTCTGATTTGGACCAAGTTGTTTTTACTCAGTATGTTGTTTCCTGAATGACTTTTACATTTTTAGATGTAACAAAGTTCATTTGTGAGCCCACATTTTCAAAAGACTTATTTACTTCATTATAACCACTGTATCTAAAGTGTTTTTGACTTCTGGGATGCACAGACATACCTTTGGTATGCTGGAGTTAGAGGATTGCTTTTAGCAGATAATTTCTTACACTGAGTATTATTGTTTCTTAGAGCACGTGTTAGGGATGATTTAATGTGGAATGATACATGATTGTGCTAGGCAGTTTTATATATACAACTTGATGTGTGGAAATGAAAATAACATTTAATAATAGACATTGTTTACTTGCATCAACCTCCTATGCAGTGTTTTTATTTTTAGTAAAGTTTTGAGGCAGCTCAAAAATATTGTTTAGCAAATGTGCTAAGCTAATAGTTGGAGGGTGGAAGGAGATTTAAAAAAATGAGCATGACATACTCCTTGCCTTTAGAAAGTTTATAACTTAAGATATATGGTAAACAAATAATTCTCATATAAATAAGACAGAAAGTAAGATGTGCTAAAGATGAGGGGACCGTGGGAATGCAGTAGGATTAATTCAGGCTACCATTTCTACTTCTAGCTGTCACTCACTCTTTTGTGCCTACTATTCCTGTGAAATT
Organism: Pan troglodytes; assembly: GCF_028858775.2. Taxonomy (NCBI): domain Eukaryota; kingdom Metazoa; phylum Chordata; class Mammalia; order Primates; family Hominidae; genus Pan; species Pan troglodytes. The sequence goes on from NC_072414.2 coordinate 61,420,838, forward strand.
GCTCTTCAGAAGACTACCAGTGGCCTCTTTGCTGCTAAATTTGATGTATACCTCTTCATCCTCATTTTAACCTGTTCGTCAGCAGCACTCTCCTGTCTCCCCCTCCAGCTCTCCTTGTATCTCCAGCTGAAACCTTTTCTCTGGCTCTCAACATTCAACCACTTACTTGATATCTCTGCTTGGATGTCACATGTGCATCTCAAATTTTACATGCCCAAAAAGGAGTTCTTGATTTTTCTTATTCCCTCTCTAAATACTTCCTCCCTTGTTTTCTTCTCAAGGAACGGCACTATCATGTGTCCAGTTGCTCAAGCCAGAAACCTGGTACCTACCTTTTACTTGCCTCTCCTTATAACTAGTTCGTTAGTAGCTCCTATCAGTTATATTCCAACATGTGTCTTGAAACTGTCCTTTCATTTCCATCTCCACTGCCACCACCCTAGTCTGAGCCCCATTATTAATCACTGAGACCAGAGCTACTGTAATGAAGGAGTAGCTTTTTTATTTTTAATGCGTCACAGCTGAGACTTTTGTACAACTTGTGCTTGATGGAACTGCCCGTGTGAGTTAGACAATAGGGAACTAGTTCATAATCTCTTCATAGAGATGAGCCTATTGAATACATGCTGAAATACTGATAATTCAGCAGTGCCAGATGGTGGCTCATGCCTGCAGTCTCAGCACTTTGGGAGGCCAAGGTGGGTGGATCACCTGAGGTCAGGAGTTCAAGACCAGCCTGACCAATATGATGAAACCCTGTCTCTACTAAAAATACAAAAATTAGCCGGGCATGATGACGTGTGCCTGTAATCCCAGCTACTCAGTAGCCTGAGACAGGAGACTCACTTGAACCCAGGAGGCGGAGGTTGCAGTGAGCCGAGATCGCGCCATTGCACTCCAGCTTGGGCAACAAGAGCGAAACTCCATCTCAAAAAACAAACAAACAAAGAAACAAACAAACAAAAAACAACTTTCTAAACATTTAAGTAGTCTGGTAACCAATCTCAGACTGGCATTGGTTTGCTGAGTGTGCTTTGGGTATCATTGACAAGACTTCCAAAGCCCAACTGCCTCCACTTGGAATCTTCTCTAATCCATTTCTACAGAGCAGACAGAGTGATCTTTTAAAACATAAAATCTCATTTTCCTGTTCAAAACCTTTCAAAGAATAAAATGTTTGAACAGACAAAATCCTGCTTCATCCGTCTCCCATCTGTCTCTCCACCTTCATTCATCTTTTAGTATTCATCCAATCCTTTGAGTTTCTTGGATAAGGCAGAATCCTGGCTGTTAGCTGTTGCCTTAACCTGGACTTCTCTTTTTCTGGGTCTTAGCATGGGTCATCGTTGGGTTTCAGCTTAAATATCACCTCCTCGGGTTGTATAGACTACCCAATCAGAAACAGCACCCCACAACCCCTCTCCCCTGGTCTGTACTCTGTATGCCTCCTTTACATTACTTAACCACAATCTATTTGTTTACTTGTTTATTGTCTTTCCTCTACCATAATGTAAACTTCCAGGGAATATGTACCTTATATGTTCTGTTCATCAAATAGTAAATATGGCTTCAGCAAGAATGAATGGTCTGGGAGGGTTTTTTGGAGGAGCAGGTCTTTAAGGATATAATATACTTAAACACTGATTTACTGAGTTTTACTTCTTTAAGTAAATTTCAAGTATGTATAAATATAGGTATCGAGTAGGTATCGAGTAGGTATAAAAAGGTTTGATGGGGATTAAAAATAGTCACTGCTTTCTGACAGAAGGCAACATTGTATAATGAAAAGAGCATTGCTGCCGGGCATGATGGTTTACATGTGTAATCCCAGCACTTTGGGAGGCCAAGGCAGAGGGATTACTTGAGATCAGGAGTTCGAGACTAGCTTGGCCAACATGGCGAAACCCCATCACTACTAAAAATACAAAAATTACCCAGCGTGGAGGCATGCGCCTGTAATCACAGCTACTCGGGAGGCTGAGGCAGGAGTATTGCTTGAACCCAGGAGGCAGAGGTTGCAGTGAGCCGAGATCCTACCACTGCACTCCAGCCTGGGTGACAGAGTGAGACTCTGTTTCAAAAAAAAAAAAGAAGAAAACAAAAACATTGCACTGATGATGGCTTTGATACTAATTAACTCCATGGGCTCAGAGAAGTTTCACCTTCGGGCCTCAGTTTTCTTTACCTTGAAAGGAGGGAGTCATTCATGAGGACTGTGAGGTCATCTATCTTCTCAGTATTAGCCTATGTGTATCCTTTCAGTTCCAAGATTCTTTGTTCTTTTTGAACTCTAAAGCTGTTTTTTACAGGATATTTTATTAATTGTATTTAGAGAGCCTTGATAATTGAAGTATTCTTGCTTTCTTAAAGGTCACAATTTATTTAAAATGTATTTCATGTAAGAACTCAGAGATGAGATAATATTTACAGTTTACTTCTGGTTTTAAACTATAGTACATCAAAACGTGGTATTATGCTGCTATGCCATTTTATTTTATATGTCTTTTTTCTTTTTCTTTTTTGAGACAGGGTCTCACTCTGTTGCCCAGGCTGGCGTGCAATGGTGTGACCACAGCTCACTGTTTTTTGGTGGGGTTTTTTTGTTGTTTTTACTTTTAAAATTTTTTATTAGATGAGCTTGCCCAGGCTGGTCTCTTAACTCATGGCCTCAAGTGATCCTCCTGCCTCAGCCTTCCAAAGTGCTGGGATTATAAGTGTGAGCCACTATGCCCATGCTTTGCTATTTTAAATGACACCTTTATAAAGAAAACCTAGGAAACAGTAAAGTTGTGTATGACATAATGCTTGTAGATTTCCACAAATCTGTGACTATGAATCGTTACAATACCTTTTGATCTCTGTCACTTAATTAAAACAAAATCAGCCTTAGATTAGAAGCATTAGTAGACTTAAGACTTTTCTACATTTTTGGCCGGGTGTGGTGGCTCACGCCTGTAATCCCAGCACTTTGGAAGGCTGAGGTGGGTGGATCACCTAAGATCAGGAGTTTGACACCAGCCTAACGTGGTGAAACCCGTCTCTACTAAAAATATAAAAATTAGCCGGGTGTGGTGGCACGTGCCTGTAATTCCAGCTACTTGGGAGGCTGAGGCAGGGGAATCGCTTGAACCCAGGAGGCAGAGGTTGCAGTGAGCCGAGATTGTGTCATTGCACTCCAGCCTGGGCAACAAGAGCAAAACTCTGTCTCAAAAAAAAAGTTTTCTACATTTTCTTTAGTAGTTGTGACTGAAAACGTTTACCAGTTTATAATTGGTATAATATAGGTATGTCATGACTTTTTAGTAACTAAATAACTAAGGGTTCCAACTGTAAAAAGACCATTTATATTTTTTCTTTGCATGCTTAGATCTTAAATGTCATAAACACCTTAAGTTTAAGGAGATGTATTTTTAGCCTAGATAATAGTGGAATTCTATTTAGTGCATTTTTTCTCTCTCCACAGACTCAGTATTCATTTAAACAAGTATTTGGCACTCACACCACCCAGAAGGAACTCTTTGATGTTGTGGCTAATCCCTTGGTCAATGACCTCATTCATGGCAAAAATGGTATGATATGACTCTTGGAGTTTTGTTAGATTTTCCTTTTTCTCCTCTTCTGATAAAACTTTTTTGATATTTATATATTTGATTTATGTTTGGTGTTGAATCCATATTTAATTTGTTAGGGTGGTGCTAAACTTGCCTTTTTTGAGCTGGCTAATTGTTAGTGTTTTCTAATGCAGTGAAGAAATACTCTAAGTGGAGAACTTCTAAGATATAACTCATTGTGACTTGCTACACTGTAGGTCTTCTTTTTACATATGGTGTGACGGGAAGTGGAAAAACTCACACAATGACTGGTTCTCCAGGGGAAGGAGGGCTGCTTCCTCGTTGTTTGGACATGATCTTTAACAGTATAGGGTCATTTCAAGCTAAACGATATGTAAGTATGATTCTTTTGTGTTGTGACTATCTTACTGGACTAAGACACCTATGGATACAGTAGTAGTAAAGAAGAACCAAAGCACTGGATTCATTTTGAAACCTTAACTGTTCCTTAGTTTTTAAACATATTTCTTACTATTTAAGTTAAATTCTAAAAAACGTGGTGTGATTTTTTTTTTTTTTTTTTTTTTTTTTTTTTTTTTGCCCCCACTTCAGGTTTTCAAATCTAATGATAGGAATAGTATGGATATACAGTGTGAGGTTGATGCCTTATTAGAACGTCAGAAAAGAGAAGCTATGCCCAATCCAAAGACCTCTTCTAGCAAGTAAGTAATTATATTTGTCTGCAGCACTGGCCTAGGGGCACAGGATTCTTTCCTGTGGTTTGCCCAGACATGAGGAATGGTGAACATTAAATAGAGAAGTTGACTTTTGTGAGATTAAAGTTAAGGAATGTTCTTAAGTTCTTTGCTCAGATGTTTTCTCTTTGGCTTTGAGCACATTTTGTTTCAATCACTGTTTTAAGAGGGTGCCACTCTGGATGGGGAGAGGGTATAAAAGCCATTGTTGTGTGTTCGGGAGGACGTGGGAATACTGTTGGCAAACCATGAGTATGAATAAAGCTGCTTTGTGCATTTCTGCTTGTAATTGCAGATATTTATTGTATCTGTTAGTTTCCCCTTGGGATCATTTACTTTTTTTTTTTTTTTTTTGAGACAGAATCTCACTCTGCTGCCCAGGGTGGAGTGCAGTGGCATGATCTTGGCTCACTGCAACCTCTGCCTTCCAGGTTCAAACGATCCTCCTGCCTCAGCCCCGCTAGTAGCTGGGATTACAGGCACACACCACCATGCCTGGCTAATTTGTATTTTTAGTAGAGACGGGGTTTCACCATGTTGGCCAGGCTGGTCTTGAGTTCCTGATCTCAGGTGATCCGCCTGCCTCGGCCTCCCAAAGTGCTGGGATTATAGCTGTGAGCCACCATGCCCGGCTGGGATCATTTACTTTTAAAATGGACTTATAACGTATGCAATTGAACTTTTTTTTTTTTAGACGACAAGTAGATCCAGAGTTTGCAGATATGATAACTGTACAAGAATTCTGCAAAGCAGAAGAGGTTGATGAAGATAGTGTCTATGGTGTATTTGTCTCTTATATTGAAATATATAATAATTACATATATGATCTATTGGAAGAGGTGCCGTTTGATCCCATAAAACCCAAGTAAGTAATAAAGAGAGCCCCTTCTTAGCTGTTAATGTTGGGGAAGTTACTTTGCCTCAAGGAGTTTTAGTTTCTTCAGTTATGAATGAGAATAATGCTTGCATTTGTTTTCAGAATGAAATGATATAATTTGTATATCACGTGGTTTTGTGTTTGAGTATGTTTATTATTAACTAGATATGTACCTGTATTAGGGAACTAGTGGGTTAAAGCATCTAAGGAGAAGAGGGACCCAAATATTCATCTTGGAGATTACTTTTGAAAACTCTGGGCCCTGGGCTATGTTTTGAGAAGGATCTTAATTATATAATTAAGAACGTTTCAAGAACCTGAGACAGTAAAAGGAGTTTTGTAGGCTCTTTAACCACCCGTGTCCTGGTGATTTCTACAGACTGGAGCCTAAAGCTGTTATCTATACAAGTAATACTTACATATCTTCTATCATTCATTAATATGGTATGATATCTGCACTGTAATTCCATCAGAGTTGAAATACTACTTCCTAGATTTCCTTGGGTCTTGCCTTTCTGAGATGTAAGACTGGTTACCACTTGGCATCACAAATGATAAATCTGCATTTGTGCCAGAGTTGACCCTGGGATCTTATGTTTAATATTAGTATCTTGTTCCTGAGTTGATGGTTTTGTTTTTCAGCTAAAGGCTTGTCTTTAATGCTGTCTTTATTAGGGCCTCTCAGGACATAAATAATACGAAGACCTGTGGCTTATATTTAACTTTGTATATCTAAGGGAACATTATTGGAGAAACAGCTGGATTTAGAAAATCATTAGACTGAGAATACATACCAGTATATCCACTTTTAATTACATGAAGAATTTATGGACTCTGGTTGAGGCCATACTTGATACAAGCATTTCTGTGGTTCTTAGTGAGTCACATTTTGATACAGTTATCTTCACCAGAGTCCTTGAATTTTCATCACGTTTATTGGGAAAACAATTACAATATGGCTAAGTAAGCTAAATGTAAAAATATTAACACTCTTAATACTAAGAGTTTATGCCAAGGAAGACTCTTTGGCTCTGTTTAACATTTCTTCAAGTGAGAACTTTACAAAGGGACTTATTTCTGGAGTGACCTATCTATATTTACCCTTGGAATGTTGGTAATAGTAAAAATACTTGGGTTAGGTTGTGGAGCAATACATGGAAGAGTTAAAACCTTGTGAGACAGTTACTTTTTATTTTTTTTTTGAGACAGGGTCTTGCTCTGCCATGTCAGCTCACTGCAGCCAACCTCCTGGGTTCAGGTGATCCTCCCGCCTTAGCCTCCTAAGTAGCTGGAACTACAAGCACAAGCCACCATGCCTGGCTAATTTTCTAATTTCTTGTAGAGATAGGAGTGATAGGGGTCTCACTAGGTTGCCTAGGGTGGTCTCGAACTCCTGGCCTCAAGCAGTCCTCCCACCTTGGCCTCCCAAAGTGCTGGGATTACAAGTGTGAGCCACCATGCCTGGCCTGACAATCACTTTTTATATCAAACTAATTACTTTCCCATTTGTTTTAAAGTGTCAACTGTCTTGACTCTAATCTTGAGTATACCCATTTTCATGTATGCCCATGTGCCAACTTTTTGTTTGGTTTGTTCTAAATGAGATTATTTTCAAAGGATCATATCTTGGCTTTATTTAGTTATACAAAAGAAGATTGACAAAAGTACCTTGTGTGCTTTGTAACCTTTCTGGGTAACTCCTTAAATGAACATACAAGGGTGCTTGTTTGGCCCTGAATTCAGATTTAATTTGTTAGGTTGGTGTTAGACCTGCTTTTTTAAGCTAGTTAACTTTTAGTACTTTTAATACAATGAAAAACTATTACAAGTGGAGGGTTTTTAAGATATGACTCATTGTGATTGTCACATAGTCTGGACTGAACATGTTGGTGTGAGATGGCTGCTGTAGAAACAGTAACTTCTACCTTATTCCTTTGGTAGGTGGAACAGTTGCAGCACACCCATGAGGAACACAGATTTTGTGTATGTGATGGTGTTGGCTCTGTTCTTAAGGAGAAGGGTGCAGTTATACTATGGTTGGCATTCTGTGGCATGTTTGCATGTAGGTTATTTTCCATTGTCACTGGGCTGGCTGCTGTCTCTAAGCCCTCCTTGCTTCCTGAAAAATCTGCTATTGACTATCAGTGATGGTGGCTGGTAAATGTCTCTACCCTCACCATTCACAAGACTTAAGACCAAACAGGTAGCTCTCATACCCACCCTTCATCTTGTCATACAGACTAAAACTTCATAAGCCACTTTGAAAGGATTGCCACTCCTGGTATATACCAAACTCTTTCTGAATTTGTTTTCTGCTGTTGCTGAGGAGGTCAGAACTGGTTCTATCTGCTAGTCTTTTCAAATTAGGAAAATACTAGATTTTGATGCTTAACCTGTGCATGTGATGTTGCTGTAATACTACTTTGGTCTCTAAATTGTTTAGTGTATTGTTTCATGTGCTTTCTTAGAGCAAATTAGAGCAAAGCTTTTAAAACAAAATTGGTTTCTGTTATCTTGTTACGTAACTAATCTTGACTATTTAGCTTTACAATCTTATCTAAGTTTAATATTTCTCTGGAGTATTATACATTATATATATATTATAAAATATATATAATTTTCATTAGAAGAATAACATGTCATGTCACTTGGCGTTTTAGTCCTAGTCTTAAATGAAGATACCAGCATCTCATAATTTAGGAGACTAATCTTTTTTTTCTTTCCCATAGACCTCCACAATCTAAATTGCTTCGTGAAGATAAGAACCATAACATGTATGTTGCAGGATGTACAGAAGTTGAAGTGAAATCTACTGAGGAGGCTTTTGAAGTTTTCTGGAGAGGTTAGAAACACCTAGAACTAGAAAAATACAGAATGATGAATATCACCTAGAGTTGCTACTAAGTTTGATGGCAATTTTTTTTGACTTATTAGAAAGCATGTATAATGAAATGACTGAGTTCAGGTTTGACAAATGATTTCTCTGTTGTCCTAGGCCAGAAAAAGAGACGTATTGCTAATACCCATTTGAATCGTGAGTCCAGCCGTTCCCATAGCGTGTTCAACATTAAATTAGTTCAGGCTCCCTTGGATGCAGATGGAGACAATGTCTTACAGGTAAAGTTGTAGTATGTGGAGTTTTTCTGGTTCTAACTCTATCCTTAATTTTTGGAATTAGAGTAATCCAGCCAACATGGCAAAAACCCATCTCTAGTAAAATTGGAAAAATCAGCCAGGCATGGTGATGCACCACTCCTGTAATCCCAGCTACTTGTGTGGCTGAGGCAGGAGGATCGCTTGAACCTGGGAGGCAGAGGTACAGTGAACTGAGATCGCGCCACTGTAGTCCAGCCTGGGTGACAGAGTGAGACCCTGTCTCAAAAAAAAAAGTTAAATTAGAGAGGTTTTATTGCAATGAAGATTGCTCTAGAATAAATATACAGTTGGTTCTCTGTATCTGTGAGTTCTACATCTATAGATTCAACCAACTGTGGATTGAAAATATTCGAAAATAAAATGCTGCATTTGTGCTGACCATGTACAGACTTTTTTTGGTCATTATTCCTTAAACAATACAGTATAACAACTTGTTACATAGTGTTTACATTGTATTAGATATTATAAGTACTCTAAATATGATTTAAAATATACAGGAGGGCTGGGTGCGTGCGTGGCTCATGCCTGTAATCCCAGTGCTTTGGGAAGCCAAGGCAGGAGGATCACTTGAGGCCAGGAGTTTGAGACCAGCCTGGACAACAAAACAAGACTCTTGTCTTTGCAAAAAAATAAAATAAGGCTAAAAAATAAAAAAATAAAAAAATAGAATTTTAAAAAGTGTATGGGAGGATGTGCATAGGTCATATGAAAATACTACACCATTTTATACACGAGATTTGAGCATCCATGGAATTTGGTATCTGTGAAATTTAGTATCCATAGGAGATCCTACAACTAATCCCTTGAGGACACCAAGGGATGACTCTGTATGTAGGCGATGACATTAAAACTTTTTTTTCCCCATTATTATAGTTTTGGGAAGCTGGATATCGAATCTTAGAGCCTGAATTTTGCTGTGAAAAAAGTTTGCAAATCTTTAAAAATCCCTTTGGTAGAAGTGATAAAATAAGACTGTGATTTTTTCTCTCTGGCGACTCATTCTGTAAGTGGAAATTCAGTTAGTGGTTTTAAAATGTCAGTAATTCATTTTTCAGGGTAGGTATAGTTTAGGAAGTGGCTAGTGTTATAAGTTGTTCATCTCTTGGTCGATAGGCTAGTAGGGTCCCCCATATGCAGATCACTATTTACTGCCTGGCCTGCCACAGTACAAGGCTTGTGTCAATTAGTAACAGCATTTGAGTGTGAGTATACATAATCTAATAACTGTAATCCATTAAAGTGTAATTTTATTCAAACTGTATCATGAAATTGCGGCATTATGAAGGTTTATAAGTGGCAGGAGTGGTATTGAAGACCTCCAGGATTTGAATGCTCATTTCTATTTATTTACCGACTAGCTATAATAAAACCTCCTTATAAGGTTGTGAGAATTAAAGGAGGTAATGCGTGTAAAGTTCTTAGTCCAGTGCTTAGCTTATAGTCAGCACTCAATAACCGTTAGCTAGAAAATAGTTATAAGGGCCAGGCGCGGTGACTCACGCCTGTAATCCCAGCACTTTGGGAGGCCAAGACGGGTGGATCATGAGGTCAGGAGATTGAGACCATCCGGGCCAACATGGCGAAACCCCGTCTCTACTAAAAATACAAAAATTAGCAGGGCATAGTGGCGCATGCCTGTAGTCCCAGCTACTTGGGACTGAGGCAGGAGAATTGTTTGAACCAGGGAGGTGGAGGTTGTAGTAAGCCAAGATCGCGCCACTGCACTCCAGCCTGGCGACAGAGTGAGACTCTGTCTAAAAAAAAAAAATGGTTATAAGTCAGCCTTCCATATGCACCTGATTTCCATTGAATCACATCTAATATTACAGCATTAGTTCGGTACCACTTGACTTTCACTTCTTTTTATAAGAATTATCTGCTGGGCGTGGTGGCTCACCCCTGTAATCCCAAGCACTTTGGGAGGCTAAGGCGGGCGGATCAACTGAGGTCAGGAGTTCGAGACCAGCCTGGTCCACATGGTGAAACCCTGTCTCTACCAAAAATACAAAAAAAATGAGCTGGGCATGGTGGCACACGCCTGTAATCCCAGTTACTCGGAAGGCTGAGGCAAGAGAACCGCTTGAACCCAGGAGGGGGAGGTTGTAGTGAGCAGAGATGGCGCCACTGCAATCCAGCCGGGAGGTAGAGCGAGACTCTGTCTCCCAAAAAAAAAAGAATTATTTATAGCATTATGAAATTATAAGATTATTAAATATCTGATTATAGAAGAATTTAGGATAATCCTGTTCTAGACTCTTATTCAGCAAATATCTGCTGAGTTCCTACTCAGTGGTAGGCACTGTGCAGCATGCTGGTGATAAGGTAGTAAAAGACAGAGTCCCTGCTCTCAGGGGGCTCACTGTCTGATGCAGAAGGAAGACCAGCCAATTGACAAGTAATCATTAATGTCATGAGTATATTTATCATACTCTTTTAGCAAACTCTCCCCTAAAATAGGTATCCTTTGCCTGTCCTGTGCATTTTGTACTGTGCAAATGTTCATTAAGACTTAGCTTGTTGATATGAATCTATTTAAAGAACATTGTAAACCAGTTATAACCCATTTTAAGTTATTGGCTTTGTGATCTTTTTAGGAAAAAGAACAAATCACTATAAGTCAGTTGTCCTTGGTAGATCTTGCTGGAAGTGAAAGAACTAACCGGACCAGAGCAGAAGGGAACAGATTACGTGAAGCTGGTGAGTAAAGCATGGTATTTATTTATTGCTACAACTTTCAGAAACTTGAAATGCCAGTTTATTATCTACTTATCAATGGGTGGTTCTTTGTTTTTTAATTTTTATTTTATTGAGACGGTCTTACTCTGTTACCCAGGATGGAATGCAGTGGTGTGATCATGGCTCATTGCAGCCTCAAACTCCTGGGCTCAATTGATTCTCCCATTGTAGCCTTCTGAGTAGATGGGACTACAGGTATGCACCACCATACCTGTCTAATTTTAAAAAATTTTTTGTAGAGGTGGGGTCTCCTTATGTTGCCCAGGCTGGTCTCAAATTCCTGGGCTCTAGTAATCTCTCACCTTGGCCGCCCCAAAGTCTTGGGATTACAGGAATGAGCCACTGTAACCGGCCTCGATGGGTGGTTTAAGCACAATTGTCCTCCATTAGATAATTTAGAGGCTAAGTTTATAGATAGGCTGGTTTGGTATCAATCTATTACAATACACTGATTTCTTTAAGAATGAGGAAAGTTGTATTCAAGTAGTCTGGGTGCGGTGGCTCACACCTGTAATCCTGGCAATTTGGGAGGCCAAGGCATGTGGATCACTTGAGCCCAGGAGTTCAAGACCAGCCTTGGCAACATGATGAAACCCCATCTCTACAAAAAATACAAAAAATTAGCTGGGCGTGGTACGTCTATAGTTCCAAGCTACTTGGAGGCTGAGGTGGGAGAATTGCTTGAGCCCTGGAGGTCAAGACTGCAGCGATCCCTGATCTCACCACTGTACTCCAGCCTGGGCAACAGAGAACCTGTCTCAAAAACAACAACAACAACAAAAAAGGACTCTATTTTTAGTGTTGTAGGTCAGAATTGGGTCCTTGAAATGTTATTTCAATACTTATTAGTGGTAAAAATTGGCTTCTAGAGATGAGAAAATTCTGAACACAAGCCAATTGAAGGCTTTAAATATATATATAGCCAATCTGTATATGTGTTTTTTAAAATTCATGCATGTTATGTCCTGTTACCTTTTTGTAGTTTTTTAAAAATTAATATATCATAGTTGTACATACTTTTTGGGTATATGTTATATTTTGATAGATGTATGCAGTGTGATCAATCAGTGTAATTGGGTTTTCTGTCACCTTGCATGTTGTGTTTTATGTTAATAAACATGTATTGAGTACCTACTATGTGCCAGGAATTAAACACAAATTAATTCCTATTAATTCTCTCTGCTGGAGCGAGCCCATCCTAATAGAGGAGATCAGTAGATAAACTAGATTGTTCGAGTAGAGTATGATGGGAGTGCAGGGTAGGCCTGCCTAAACCAATCTGGGAGTGGGAAGGTGAAAAATTGAGTAGGAGTGAGCTGTATGAAGAAGGATAGGATTAAAGGCAATGTTCCTGTCCCAGGAGGCAGTTGCTTGGTCCTGAGACACTATGGCAGAGTCAAAGTAGCTGAAGTAGAGGATGTAAGTTGGTGAACTATGAGAACTGAGGCAGGAGAGCAAGGCAAGGTCATGAAGACCCCTGTCTGTCATATCAAGAAGTTTGAATTTTATCTTGAAGGAATAATGTTAGCTGCCAACTATTAAGGGTCTAGTGTGTATCATAGTATCCACACACTAGATAGGTAGGATTGTATCACACCCATTTTTCAGATGAGGAAATAGGTTTGGGAAGGTTAATTTTCTCAAGGCTGGAGCCAGGTTGGTTGGACTCTCATAGCTTGTGTCTTTATACTATGTCATACAGCCTCCCCTTAAAGAAGTATTAGTCTTTTAGAAAGATCATTTTGCCAGTGTAGAGAAATAATTTACCAGGAGCGAGCCTAAATATATGAAAGAGCAGTTAGGAGCCTTTTGCCCCAATTCAGGTAAGCAATTGTGTGACCTGGAGGCAAAGGTCAGACAACACTGAGAGCTAGTTAGGATGTGGAGAATAAGGAGGTGTTTGATTGAGGAGAAGCAGTTTTAGGAGCAGGTATAGGCAGGTAATGAGTTGTATTTGAAATGTTCAATTTATGCAAGTGAAAGTGCCTTGTAATTGGATGCAGAGGTACATGGATTTGGAAGGAGAGAGATTTTGACTTGAGGTTTATAGGTTTAGGCTTTGCCAATAGAGAAATGATTGGCTGGATGCAGTGGCTCACGCCTGTAATCCCAGCACTTTGGGAGGCCAAGGCGGGCGGATCACGAGGTCAGGGGATCGAGACCATCCTGGCTAACAGGGTGAAACCCCATCTCTACTAAAAATACAAAAAAATTAGCTGGGCGTGGTGGTGGGCGCCTGTAGTCCCAGCTACTCGGGAGCCTGAGGCAGGAGAATGGCGTGAACCCGTGAAGCAGAGCTTGCAGTGAGCCGAGATCGCGCCATTGCACTCCAGCCTGGGCGACAGAGCGAGACTCCGTCTCAAAAAAAAAAAAAGAAATGATTGAAGCAATTGGGTGAGATAAGATAATTCATAGCGAATGGAGAGGAACAAGCTGAGAGCAGAAGCTTGAGGAAAAGCAAGCCCTTGATTATTAGCTTGGGATGGACAGAGAAGGGTGATAGCTAAAAGGGATTTGAGGGATTATGAAATGATGAAAAAATACACACATTATATATGTACATTAGAAGATAGTAAAGACTTGAGTTTATTCATATGCTGAAGAGATGATGTTTAAGTCCAGTGGTGAGAAATGGGGCCTTTAGAGCTGCCTCTACCCTGGCCCAAAGGACTCTTGCAATTTGTCTGAATCATTTGAATTTCATGAGAGTGGACTGTGTGTGTGCTGTCTGTCAATGTCTACCCAGTGCAGCTTACCTACTAGGTGTTCATAATAAAGTGGTGATTATTGGCGGAGCAAGATCCCGGAAGAGGCAGGAAAATCTGAATCTAGATCCAAGAGGAAGGATTAACTTTGATGGGACAAGAGCTGGTTTGGGAAGAAAGTAAAAACTTGAAGTTTTGGATGCTTTGGGGAAAAGCTAGAAAGGACTGTTAGTGTTAATATAGAGTTAGGGAGTGAGAGTAGAAAAGGAGATTGTAGTTGGGGCATATGGCAGAGGTTCCAGGTTTTTAGAAGTGGTACACTTCTGAGGGATAGGGTTTGGGCTGTCAGCTGTAATGGAATAGAGATAAAGATTTACTGGAGTTGGGACATTGGGACCCTGTGACTACAGCATATGAGAATGATTGTTGTTCTCATGGACACCGAAATAAACCAGGGACTGGCATGTAGGAGGAATATTTCAAGGCAATAAGGAGGAACTAGGAAAATGTTGCTAGCCTCTCCCTCTGTTTACCATACTTGTAGAATGTCAGCCTTTAGAAAACAAGTAGCTTTTTTTTTTTTTACTCCAAAAGGCTACAGGGCTTCAGCAAGAGATAAATGGTTAGGTTGCAGGGCTGTGTGCCATGGATGTAGGGTGAAGCCTATGGACCCTTCCTGGTATAATATTTCTGAAGGTATAACACAGAGAGGATTACAGAGGAAACCAATTGCATTGAAATGTGTTTTAAAAGTATTCTTAAGTTTGTCATACAGTAATTATGTGCTTCTTTATTAATACCTTAAAGACACAGCAGCAGGTCTGATTAAATAAATGCAGTGTAATGATGAACATAAATATCTTGATGAGCAACAAACTGTAACATGCTATAAAAATATCTGTGATTTGTATTGATACCAATTACAGGTACTACTAATGCTGTGGTTTTTGGCCTGCATTCATAATTGAAGGAACTAGTGAATTCCAGTTGGTTTGGTAAAAAATAAATAATGTAATTTATTTTCCATCTAAGTATGCAGACACCCCATAATGTTCCCCCGGACAATATAGACCTCAGGTTAAGAACGCCTGACCACTAGGGAAAGCTATCAATGGATTATTTTGTGAGAGATTTGAAGATGCAGGGAAATCTGTTAATAACATGAGTTCCTGAGAGCACAGTGGAAGAAGAAAGAACATTAGGAGTTTGGGTCAAGGAACATAAATCATGAATCATGGAATATTACAGAGGTACAGATGAGTTCTGTATTTTGGGAGGTGTATCCAAGATCCTCCAAGGAGGCCAAGGGCGAAAGCATAATCGAGTTAGCTGACTTCAATCAAGGTTTCAAAATGAACTCATTCTTATGGGGTCTAATCAGATGAGAGCTGCATTCTTGAAAGCTTGATTAGACTGTTAGACTTGCCTTGGCTCAGAAATCCAAATAAGAGTGGTCAGAAGTAACAAGTATGCCACCTAAGAAATCCTTGCTGAGATGTAGAGGGGACAGAGTTAGCTGATTCTGAAGACACTTGACTGTTAGAAACAACAGGAGAGCCCCTCTAGATGCAGCAAGAGCTTCAGACTCTTGCATGCTTCTTATGAGAATCTAATGCCTGATTATCTGAGCTGGAATGATTTCATCCCAAACCACACCCCTCAAGCCTCAACGCATCTGTGTAAAAATTGTCTTCCATGAAACTGGTCCCTGATGCCAGAAAGTTTGGGGATCTGCTGCCTTAGAGAATATATTTTATTTATTTATTTTTTATTTTATTTTATTATTTTTATTTTTTAGCCACATAAAAGGTAGCAGCACACTTATTTGGAAACCAATAATTTCAAAATCATCTCCTGAACTCAGAATCGATGGGTCAGGGTAGACACCCTAAGTAAACAGGTGAAATCTTCATTAATTGTTCACTTATTAAGCAAAAATTTAAATTAATTGATGATGTACGCAGTGTTTTTCCACATTTCCCTGATAAGAATCATTTGGAGTACTCTGTAAACACAGCTTCGCTGGAGATTAATCCCATCAAATTGATTTAGTGGCTCTGGGATGGGCCACAGTAGTTTGGAAATTTTTATTTTTACAAATGCTTCCTGATGATGACCAAATCCAAGGAAATTTGGGAAACACTGATCTGGAACATAACTTTCAGTTTTCCCTGCAGTTTTTAAGTCTTGAACGACTGATCATCCTAGAGATAACCCACTGAAAAGTCTTCTCCAATCCAGTTTTATGAAAGAAAACTCTAGAACATTTGGTTTGATAAAATTTTTCCGAAGCACCAGAAGTACTTTACTTTGGCTTTTTAAATTTCTGGCCCATCCCTTCTAGTTCATGTTTTCTTGAAGAATCCATCTTCTTTGAGTTGAGCCACAGCAATCTAATCATTTTTTTAAATAATTGGTTTCTTATTAAAGGATTGCGACATTTAATAGCCGTTGCTTGCTTTTGTCTTTCTCCCTTCTCCCTGAAACTTGTTAAGAGATGACTCAATATTCTGGCCTTTCCACCTTCAATCTCATACTGACCACGCCGTGTATGCCAGCCTGGATCTCATCGTTTTCTTTAACTGGTTCAACTCCCTTTGTTGTCCTGGTCAAGATAACATCTCCTTCTTCCAAGGTCATGATCTTAGAAACATAGTTGATGATGTAGGGGATGGAAAAAGTCATGGAGGATGTCTCACCCTCCTGTCTTGAGTTCGCCGTTGACCTTGAGCCAGAGCCTCAGATTGGGAGGATCAGGGATCTTCTCCTTGGGCACGAACGCGCTGACTGGGCAGGAGGCCATAAAGCTCTTGGCCAGAGTCCAAGGCAGCCCCTTCTTCTTGCACTCATCCTTCACGTCCCTGGCAGTAATGTCCAGGCACAGGGCATAGCTGCTCATGTAGTCCATAGCTGCGCGGCCATGCTTGCCCATCACCATGCCCAGCTCCAGCTCGTGGTGCAGGTTGCAGCTGTACGCGGGCATGAGGATGGGCGAGCCCTCAGGTGTGTAGGCCGTGGACAGCTTCAGGAACAGCACAGACTCGCTCAACACCGCGTTGGCATCTCCCTGGTGTGGTCCCCATAGTTCCTCCCCACACAGACGATATTCTTCTCCCACCCCCAGAAGCGGGACAGTGGCCTGGGGGTCGCCATGATTCCTGTCAATTGCCTAGAGAATATATTTTAATATGAGGATATTAAACATCTCTATATAAGATATTCCTTCAGAGAATTTAGGATTTGGAAGAAACCTTATAGTCATTAACTGTAATGTTGCATTTTGTGGAAAATCCTGTTGGTAGAATCCCTGAAGGATGGCTGTTTAACCTTCCCAGAAATACTGCTATTGAAAGAGAGCCTGGACCATGCATAGACAGCTCTTTATATTGAGCCACAAAAATTTGTTATTTATAATTTCTATCTAGTAGTTGTTTGAAGTTGAGATTTTATAGGCAAACAGAACACACTTTAGCTACTATACTGTTGTTCTGAAATGGCGTCTATGTATTTTTTTCTGTCAGGTAATATTAATCAGTCACTAATGACGCTAAGAACATGTATGGATGTCCTAAGAGAGAACCAAATGTATGGAACTAACAAGGTAAGCAGCAGCCTTCTCTGTTGTTTTGTATAGTTTCATTTGTGTGCATTTTTTTTGCGTAACACATTTGGATATGAATGTCTTTGTAGATGGTTCCATATCGAGATTCAAAGTTAACCCATCTGTTCAAGAACTACTTTGATGGGGAAGGAAAAGTGCGGATGATCGTGTGTGTGAACCCCAAGGCTGAAGATTATGAAGAAAACTTGGTAATTTTAATGTATTTGTCCTATAAAGTCTTGAGTTTTTGTCGGGAAAACAGTTATTTGGATGAGCAGAATGACATTTTGAATATTTTAAAAATGGATAGAGAACCATTGATTGTAGAAGTAAACTAGGCTTGGTGTGGTGGCTTATGCTTATAATCCCAACATGTTGGGAAGCTGAGGTGGGACGATCAATTGGGCCCACCTGGGAGGTCGAAGCTGCAGTGAGTCGTGTTCATGCCACTGCACTCCAGCCTGGTGACAGACTGTCTCAAATAAATAAAAATAAGCAATCTTTACTTCATTTAGTAATTTCTGGGACTTGGATATCCTTATTTTTTTTTAAACTCCATTTGTTTTGTGTTTTAGCAAGTCATGAGATTTGCGGAAGTGACTCAAGAAGTTGAAGTAGCAAGACCTGTAGACAAGGCAATATGTGGTTTAACGCCTGGGAGGAGATACAGAAACCAGCCTCGAGGTCCAGTTGGAAATGGTATGATTTGGTGTTGTATCATTTGTCCACTCATTGGTCTGTCTGTTTCTCTCTTTTTTAAAAAAAATTATTTCATTTAAGAGAAATGTTTACATACCTTCTGAAGAACCAAGCACATAATAATTTGAACAAAATTTAAATGAGCTTATTTTGCTGCATACTATGATTCTTAGGTAAATAAACTTATGTCAGCTCAAGAAATTGCAATGGTTAGTTGCACTGGGGCTGTATGCAGTGTTAAACTTGTTTAAATAAGCTCTTTCTCTCCTATGTAACTTTTTGTAATTTTCTATAATTCAATACAGAACCATTGGTTACTGACGTGGTTTTGCAGAGTTTTCCACCTTTGCCATCATGCGAAATTTTGGATATCAACGATGAGCAGACACTTCCAAGGCTGATTGAAGCCTTAGAGAAACGACATCACCTACGACAAATGATGATTGATGAGTTTAACAAACAATGTAAGGGCAAAACTATTTGCAATAATTTTATTTAATTAATTTTTTTTTTTTTTGAGACATAGTTTCACTCCGTTCCCCAGGGTGGAGTGCAGTGGCACAATCTCGGTTCACTGCAACCTCCGCCTCCTGGGTTCAAGCGATTCTCCTGCCTCAGTCTCCCGAGTAGCTGGGACTACAGGCACATGCCACCACGCCTGGCTAATTTTTGTACTGTTAGTAGAGACGGGGTTTCGCCATGTAGGCCAGGCTGGTCTCAAACTCCTGACCTCAAGTGATCCGCCTGCCTCGGCCTCCTAAAGTGCTGGGATTACAGGCATGAGCCACCACTCCCAGCCAATTTGCAATAATTGTAACTTCTGAAATTGAAAGTATTTTCAATGAATCTGAGTTATATGGTAGATTGCATATTTAAGGAAGTTAAAGAAAATTGTGTCTTTAGAACTTTGAAGCACTCAAGGCATTGTTTGATTAGTATGACAAGGCATTTTTCCACAGCTCTTTTTTGTATTCTAAGGAAGTCAAAAAGAAAAAAGTGAGCGCGTGTTCTTTCTTTTGTTTTTTACAGTGATGGAGACACAAAGAAATATTTTTTAGTTTCCCCTGTCTACATAGTGGGGATTGTAATTGTTTCTACCTCAGGATATGTTGTGAAGATAAATAAGATAAAGTATGAAAATCCTGTAGAACAGTAAATTCTGGTACATAGTGAATGTATCTCAGTGAATGAATGTATCTACTTTTTTTTTTTTTTTTTTTTTTGAGACTGAGTCTCGCTCTGTTGCCCAAGTTGGAGTGCAATGGCGCAATCTCGGCTCACTGCAACCTCCGCCTCCTGGGTTCAAGCGATTTTCCTGCCTCAGCCTCCTGAGTAGCTGGGATTATAGGTGCACACCACCACGCCCTGCTAATTTTTGTATTTTTAGTAGAGACGGGGTTTCACCATGTTGGTCAGGCTGGTCTCAAACTCCTGACATCGTGATCCACCCACCTTGGCCTCCCAACATGCTGGGATTACAGACGTGAGCCACCATGCCTGGCTCTACTATTTTTATTATCATTATTCATTTGAATCTTTACCAAAAAGTTGTGAGATAAAGTGGTATTTAAATTTCCATACTGAAATGAAATTTGCCCAGAAATATTAATTAACTTGCCTAAGTCATAACTAGTAAGTGATGTTCCAAGGATTTCAGCTCAGGTTTAATTAATCCCAAATAGTAGTGTTGTTTCTATTTTTGTGTGTGTTGTTGTGAAGCAAAGTACCTGTAAGGATTGGGAAGAGAATGCTATAGTGCACAGTGAAAGACTTGAGTATTTTTTCAGCATTTAACAGAAAGCTTCTGTGAATATCTTGTCAATTTGAGACTGAAGCTCCTGATTTCCCTCTAAACTTGTTTTCTCATTATAGACTGATTCTCACAGAGATTTGCTGAATAACTACATTTTATCTAGTGTCTGCTAGCAAAAGTTGATATCATTGTTTGTTTTAGAACTGGTGTAAAACTTGACCTGTATGTTTTTGTTTCAGCTAATGCTTTTAAAGCTTTGTTACAAGAATTTGACAATGCTGTTTTAAGTAAAGAAAACCACATGCAAGGGAAACTAAATGAAAAGGAGAAGATGATCTCAGGACAGAAATTGGAAATAGAACGACTGGAAAAGAAAAACAAAACTTTAGAATATAAGGTTTGTTTTGACATTATTATGATAGATGTATGTGCTGGTGTTTTAGCACTGTTCTCTGAGGGAGATATTGTGCTCCAACGGCCTGTAAATGCTGCTTATTAAGAGTTCTCGGTTGAGTGCGGTGGCTCATGCAGGTAATCCCAACACTTTGGGAGGCTGAGGTGGCCAGATCATCTGAGGTCAGGAGTTCAAGAACGAGCCTGGCCAACATGGCAAAAGCCCATCTCTACTAAAAAAGTACAAAAGTTAGCTGGGCGTGGTGGCGAGTGCCTGTAATCCCAGCTACTCAGGAGGTTGAGGCAGGAGAATCGCTTGAACCGGGGAGGTGGAGGTTGCAGTGAGCCGAGATTGAGCCACTGCACTCCAGCCTGGGCGACAAGAGCAAGACTCTGTCTCAAAAAAAAAAAGAGTTCTCAGGCTGAGTGCGGGGGCTCATGCCTGTAGTCTCAGCACGTTGGGAGGCCAAGGCAGGGAGATCACTTGAGCCCAGGAGTTCCAGACCAGACCGGGCAACTTGGCGAAACCCCATATCTACAAAAAAAATTAGCCAGGCATGGTGGTGCATGTCTGTAGTCCCAGCTACTCGGAAGGCTGAGATGGGAGAACAGCTTGAGCCTGGGAGGTTGAGGCTGCAGTGAGCTGGGATTGCACGACTGCACTCCAGCCTAGGTGACACAGCGAGAGCCTGTCTCAAAAAAAAAAAAAAAAAGTTCTCAATCGGTTGTTGACTAATCCTCATCCCATGCTAAGGAGGAAATGTGAGTGAAATGAAGAATCATATGTTCTTTAATTTTATGAGAGTTTTAACAGTTGAAAAGGATGTTCTCTGACCCAAACAAGGGAGCTTTCTAGAGCTTAGCTTTGGTTGTAGCTTGCTTTTCAATTTATTAGAAATATTTCCTTAGTATGCTTTTTTTTTAATGAGATAAATGATTAAATGAAATGGTATAAAAGTGCCAGCATCGGGCCTTGGACGTAACAGATACTCAGTAAAGCTTAATTGGATCTGTATTTGGTTTACAAATCAGATTGTAAAAGTATAAACTCAGGATTAATCTCTTACAATGGGGTAGAAGGAAATACCGTTTTGTTGGGAAGCATTGCAGCACTGTGTAATGTATGTCTGTTCTCTCATTTACAGAGGGTCATTTAGAGGTTTGGTGGGGGTACACATTCATAAGAGAAGTTAGTCTCAACCAATATAGTTTTTTTAAATTCTGAAAATAGCCTAAAAACTAAATTTTAGCCCTTAATTTTAGGAGAAAGTAATTTTCACATGAAGTTAGTTGTAAATGTCTTTGGGTGAGGAGCTTGTTTAACATGTTTTCATTTCTGAGAATGGGGGTGGGAATTCAGATGAAATGTTAGAGAAAAAAGTGCTTTCTCCATGATTTTTCTTTCCACAAATATGCTTGCATAAGCAAATTAAGGAAGACTATTTTATAGCGACATGAAATGTTTATATACCAAATATTGAACATAGTGGTCTACCTTCCTAGATTGAGATTTTAGAGAAAACAACTACTATCTATGAGGAAGATAAACGCAATTTGCAACAGGAACTTGAAACTCAGAACCAGAAACTTCAGCGACAGTTTTCTGACAAACGCAGATTAGAAGCCAGGTTGCAAGGCATGGTGACAGAAACGAAAATAAAGTGGGAGAAAGAATGTGTAAGTATCGTTTGGGTAGTGCTTGTCTCAGAGTCGGTTGATTTATTTTACATTGTAGTTAGGTTCAATATTTTGAATTATTGTATTTGCGGTAGGGTTTTGGTGGTGGTTGTTAACTCTCAGGAAGAATTGGAGAACTGTCATTTTTAGGAAATAAAGAGATTGGGTAATCTGGTGTACTCGTTTGCTGTGATGGAATGATAATATACATTGCCACTGATAATCTGTAGGAGCGTAGAGTGGCAGCCAAACAGCTGGAGATGCAGAATAAACTCTGGGTTAAAGATGAAAAGCTGAAACAACTGAAGGCTATTGTTACCGAACCTAAAACTGAGAAGCCAGAGAGACCCTCTCGGGAGCGAGATCGAGAAAAAGTTACTCAAAGATCTGTTTCTCCATCACCTGTGCCTGTAAGTTATTTGTAATTGTGTAGTAACTTTGTACTAGAGAAATTTTGTTCAGATTAGATGACTATTTCTATGAGGATTTTTACATTTTATAATACTTACATTTCTGAAATTTCTCTTTAAAAATATTTTAAAATTTAGAATAAACACAAATTTAGCACAAAAAAATAGAACAAATAATTATTTGTAATGTTAAGTCTTCATGTGCTAACGTTATAGAGAAGTAATGAATTGTTTCTCTCAGTTTTTCAGTCTTGCTCATTAATTTTTCTCCAATTTTTCTAGCTTTCTAGTAACTATATTGCTCAGATTTCCAACGGCCAGCAACTCATGAGCCAGCCACAGCTACATAGGCGCTCTAACTCTTGCAGCAGCATTTCTGTAGCTTCCTGTATTTCGGAATGGGAGCAGAAAATTCCTACGTACAACACACCTCTCAAAGTCACATCTATTGCAAGGCGTAGGCAGCAGGAGCCAGGACAAAGCAAAACTTGTATCGTGTCAGACAGAAGGCGAGGGATGTACTGGACTGAAGGCAGGGAGGTGGTTCCTACATTCAGAAATGAGATAGAAATAGAAGAGGATCATTGCGGCAGGGTTAGTGCCAGTATTATTTTAACGCATTGTAGCAATAGATTTTATCTTCTTTGTTTTTTGTAACTTGTGTCTGAAAGTTCATTGGAAAAATGGTTGGGCTATAGTATAAAGAAGGTCTAATTTCTCAGTTAATTTGAAAGATTGACACACGGAAATTGAGGCCTGGCTCTTCATCTGAAAAAGCCTAAACACATCTGGCAGCGGAAGTGTGTTCAGTGAACACAGGTCAGTTTGGTGCATCCCAGAGTAGTCTGAGCTTTTCAGCTGCATACGCTAATAAGCTTTGCACAAAATTGGTGAATGTGTCTTAAAGCATACTTTCCATATTTTTCTTTTGGTTCCCCTTCCCCAAATTAGATTTTTTGTACCTCCTTTCATGCCCTAGTTTTAAAAATTGTTTTCCCAAATTTTTATTTTGAAAAATTTCAGACCCAAAGCAAAGTAGAAAGAATAGTATGGTAATGTCTTTCCCTCCTTGCCTAAGTTTACCAATTGTTACTTGATATAGATATGTAAACCTTTTTCCCCTAAGCCTTGTGAAAGGAAATCACAGACTTAGAGACACTTAATCTCTAAGAATAAGGACATTGTACTACCTAGCCACAATCTTTATCACATCCAAGAAAATCAACATTAATTAAGTAATTATCCTCTATTGAGACATTGTGCAGTTGTCCCAAAATTGGATTGGCTTTTCTTTTTTTTTTTTTTTAAAGACAGAGTCTCACTCTGTCACCCAGGATGGAGTGCAGTGGCATGATTATGGCTCACTGCAGCCTCAGTCTTCCTGAGCTGAAGTGATCCTCTCACCTCAGCCTCCCAAGTAGCTGAGATTACGGGCAGGCCACCATGCTAATTTTTTATTTTCAGTAGAGACAAGGTCTCACCATGTTGCCCAGGCTGGTATTGAACTCTTGAACTCCAGCAATCCTCCTGCCTTGGCCTCCAAAGGTGCTGAGATTACAGGCAAGCCACTGCACCAGCCAGCTTTTTTTTCAATCCATGATACTATGAAAGTGTATGCATTGCATATCATGATTATGTCTTTCATCTCTTTTAATATAAAATAGTCTCACCCTGTCCCCCTACTTTATTTTTATGACATTGACTATTTTCATTGAAGAGTTTAGGCCAGTTATTTTAAAATTACTGATTTCCATGCCCAATAAATTGCTTTTAATCTTGAGGCATTTATCTCAATTTACATTTGCCTCATTCAAGGGTATTTAAATAAATTGACTTTCATATTTTTCTTCTTAAAGATTAAGGTAAAGTTTCTTTTGAATCTGAATAAATGGACCAAGTTAATGTTTGCGAATTTTATATTTAGTAAAATCTTCACAAAGCTCTTTTAGAATTTTTCTTCTAAATCTTACAGTAAACATTTACTTTAGATTTTCTTATATAAGTCAGGGTATAGATGAATGTTCATTTATGTGGCCTGAATTCCTGATTATTAAGGGATGGTGATGAATCCCAAGTTATTTACCAGGGAAACAGATGATTCTAAAGTCTCTTAAGTTCTTTACTTTGCAGATTTTTCCTTAAACATTTTTAGACAGCGAATTAGGTAAATGGTCATTCTGACCAACTCTAGTCAGTCATTTTATGAAAGTTTATAGGCTGAAAACTATTCAAGGCTTGCGTATGCCTTGCAAACCGTAATGAGATATCTAATTTGGCTATGAGATATTTAAGGGAATTTACTACAGATTCTTACGTGAAATCAAAATCTCTTTAGAAGTGCAGCAGAAAAGTTACTGTAAGGTTAGTATCTGTGCGTCTAAGTTTGTTGGTCAAAAATTATGTCAGGTGGACTGAATTTATACTTCAGTGAGGAAAAAAATTTAAATATTTGTTTCATAAATGCTAGTAGATTGTATGGATTATCATCTTTCTGAAGCGTGTTTCATCATATGCTTATTGTTAAATGTTTGAAGAAAACCTTTGTTTTTGCTAAATGGTAGATGATAAGGACCAGACTTTCTTTCGTGTTCAACATTAAATAAATCATTGTAGGAATGGAAAGTTCCTGTTTGTCTTGAGGCTCAGCATCTTTAGTGGCAAACTGTATTGCCCATGTCTTAGAGCTGTCACTAGTGCTGCATTTGTTTCTTGTTAACTATATAGCGAAAATGATTCAGTTCCTCAGATGTGCATTTTGAAATTGAGGTCTTCATACTTGACTAGCTTTGACAGATTTGGCCTGTGATAGACTTTTTCCATTTGCTTTCAGTTTTGTTTTTTGGGTTTTTTTTTTTTTTTTTTTTTTTTTGAGATGAGGTCTTGATCTGTTGCCCAGGCTGGAGTGCAGTGGTGTCATCTAGGCTCACTGCAGCCTTGACCTTCCAGGCTCAAGCGATCGTTCTACCTCAGCCTCCTGAGTACCTGGGACCACAGGCATGTGCTATCGCACCTGGCTAATTTTTAAATTTTTTGTAAAGATGGGGTCTTCTTACATTGCCTAAGCTGGTCTCGGGTGATCCTTCTCCCACCTCAGCCTCACAAATGTTGGGATAACAGGTATGAGCCACTGCACCCAGCCCTGCTTTCAGTTTTACAAACAGGAGATGTTCATAAAATTCCAAAGATAATTCATTGCTTCAAACTATAACTATGGCATATATGTGACATATTATTTTCTTAGGCTGAATGTGCTTAATTTAGCATTCCCAGGTTTACATGACATTTGACTGGAAGCAACTTGTTTGTTTTTGAGGCAGGGTCTCATTCTATTGCCCAGGCTGGAGTGCAGTGGTGCGATCTTGGCTCACTGCAATTTCCACCTCCTGGGCTCAAGCAATCCTCCCACCTCAACCTCCTGAGTAGCTGGGACTACAGGCACGTGTCACCAAGCCTAGCTAATATATATATATATATATATATATATATTTTGTTTGTTTGTTTTGTTTTGTTTTTTGTTTTTGTTGAGTCTGGGTTTCACCATGTTGCCTAGGCTGAACTTGAACTTCTGAGTTCAAGTGATTCCTCCACCTCGGCCTTCCAAAGTGCTGATTACAGGCATGTACCACCATGCCTGGCCTAGCAACTAGTCTTTTATTGTATGATAGAGACTGATTTGACACTGTATTATTTATTTGTTTCTTGGAACCTGTATGAAATGTTTGGGGGAAAAATTAGTTGGTATATTGTAGCCATTACTGTATTTGAACTTTTCATGAAGTTCTATTATGAGATTTTAAAATCTTAACTGAAAGCACTCAGAAGTATTTCACATTTCTTTAATCATTTTATTCATATGGTTCTTATTATACCTATGTTCTTAGGATTGTTTTCTGTTTTGTTTAGAAGCCTAGAAAATGTGTAGGGCTTTCATTGATCTTATTGAAGATTTTAACAGAGTTGTGGACATAATAGATTACCTCTCAATAGCAGGGATAAATATTGGTTTTTGATCAAGAATATGAAATGAGTTGTTTGTCCTGAACCACCCCCAAGCAGGAAAGACTTGCAGCATTACCAGAATTTTTTCTTTTATCCTTTATTGAAAGGGAAACTCCCAGATAGAATGTGTAACATACAAGTTGGTGTTAAAGATGTTTGTTGGTTTTGTGTTTAAATGCAAAGATCATGTTTAAATTACTTGAATAAAATATTTAGCTTTGGAAAGGTTTGCTATGATACTGTCATCAACTAATGTAGCCAAACCTGCTGCACTTCTAATAATACCCTTAAATTAATTCTGGGTTATGCTTGTTTCTCAGTTACTCTTTCAACCTGATCAGAACGCACCACCAATTCGTCTCCGACACAGACGATCACGCTCTGCAGGAGACAGATGGGTAGATCATAAGCCCGCCTCTAACATGCAAACTGAAACAGTCATGCAGCCACATGTCCCTCATGCCATCACAGTATCTGTTGCAAATGAAAAGGCACTAGCTAAGTGTGAGAAGTACATGCTGACCCACCAGGAACTAGCCTCCGATGGGGAGATTGAAACTAAACTAATTAAGGTAAAAAACTAATTTTCACAGGAGAAAAAAATATATTTAAAAATTCAACAAAAGTCCATTTGTCCTGCTACTCCTTTGGTGACACACAGGTAGTGTCAACTGGAACATCAGTGGGTATTTGATATAACCTTTTTGTTAGCAGAAAATTAGTCACTGCCTAGGTTTTAAGTCTGCCAAACTGGGACTAAGTATGCTTTAAATAGGTGTAGATTCTTCGGTTTCTTAGAATTCTAGATCCATGATGTACTTTAATTTTTTAATGACTGTATATTTAGTTTTAACCACTACTTAAAGTAATCTAAGCAAAGAATTCCTATTGCTCTCCATCAGTTCAAGATAAAAAAACAAAAACAAAACAAAACGAAACCTATGTTAAAATTTGACCCGTCAAAATTACTCAGTATTGAGCTGCCTAAAGCCGTTTTCCAGAAAGAGACTTGCCTGACTATAGAAGAATTCCCCTTTGATCATAGGGTCAGTGAATAATCAGGAAAGTAAAAGATAAGACCAAAAAAAAAAAAAGCTTTTTATTTCAAGTTCAATTTAGAGTTTTTGTTCTTATTATAATTAGCTACAAATAAGACTATACTGTCATTTGAATATGGGCAACAGGGGGCACTCAGAGAAGAAAGTACCATGCCTTAGAGCGTGTAGAAACTTCCAGCAAATTTCTTGATCCTTAGTGCAGTTTAGTTTTTAAATTACAGATAGAGCAAAAGGAATATTTTTTTCTGCAATTATGAATGTTACTGATTACATTGAATTGGACTTCTTTTATTTGTGAGAGATATGTACTCAAATTTCTAAATTATTTTGATAGTACGTACTCAGCAAGTACCAAGTACCATCTGATTTTGTGGATGGGAATTTCTATAAAATAGAATCATGAGAACAGTTTGAAATATATATGTGTGTTTTTCATTTGGGTGGGTGTATCAATGTGTAACAGTGACCTTTTCTTTTGGCTTTAGGGTGATATTTATAAAACAAGGGGTGGTGGACAATCTGTTCAGTTTACTGATATTGAGACTTTAAAGCAAGAATCACCAAATGGGTAAGTAACCATCAAAAATCTCTGTATAAAAGTTGGTCATTTTCTTAGCTGCTCATTTTGGAGGAACAGAATAGCCTGTGAAATGTATCATTAATTCTCCAAAGGGATGTAGATAGTATT
This sequence comes from Pan troglodytes, assembly GCF_028858775.2. Lineage (NCBI taxonomy): Eukaryota > Metazoa > Chordata > Mammalia > Primates > Hominidae > Pan > Pan troglodytes. The sequence goes on from NC_072414.2 coordinate 61,448,896, forward strand.
CCCCTACTTCTAATATTTTTCCTCTTCTTAGATGGAAAAATAATTGTTGCATCATGTTTCCCCTTTTTCAGTAGTCGAAAACGAAGATCTTCCACAGTAGCACCTGCCCAACCAGATGGTGCAGAGTCTGAATGGACCGATGTAGAAACAAGGGTAGGGGAAAAATTAAATATTTGTCTGCCTACTAAAATTAGGTTTGTCATGTTTTAAACCCCACAGCTCTAGATTTTTATGCTCTTTGAAAATGCTGAGGTATAATCTCACATTGCCAGTGCACCATGTAGGCCTATTCCTAGAATAACAAGAATCCACCTCATCAGGAATTCCCTTGCAAGTGTTATTCCTGAGGAGAAGCTCTTGGAAAGAACATGGGAAGGTAGGGGTCAGGAGGCTAAGCTATGGCCTTAGCCACCAACTCTCTTTGCAAACTTATCTAAAATGAGATAAGTTACCTGGATGACCTAAAGACCTTTCTGGCTCACAACATTTGTGGCCTGTGCCAGAAATAAATTACGAGTGACTGGTGTTTTAACGTAAGAGTCTTTGCTGAACTAGAAAGCAATATTGCATTTCACCTAGGTGTGGAGCCTGCTAAATAACTGTGTTTTATAGACTATTGAGAGGAGCTGATCTTTTTCCTCTTGTCATTTTCCTCTCAGTGTTCTGTGGCTGTGGAGATGAGAGCAGGATCCCAGCTGGGACCTGGATATCAGCATCACGCACAACCCAAGTGAGTACTGACTGTAATTGGGGTCTTGCTGTGTGCTTTTTTCCTCCTCTGGTCTTTACATTATCACTCCTTCTACCAGCCATCCACTTATTCTTCAGAACAAATATATGGTTTTGGTTTTCCCCTTGGACTATCTGGGCCTCCATGGGCAGACTGCAGTAGGCAGCTGGAATGCTGAGAGCCTCAGAAGGCTGGATAAGAGCAATCAGAGCTGCAAGGCAGGTGGTGGTGGAAGATTGGTGGCTCATGTTCATATTCTGCCAACGCTCATAAAGCTTTCTGAGGCTGAACTGAGAGTACCTCTAAGGAGGGAAGGCTAAAGGCTTAAGTTGGGGACTAGACAGCTTTGTGTAAATCATTGTTTCCTGACTTGCTTCGTGGTCTTGGTGTAGCAATAGGTGTTCACTAAAATAAATAACACTGAATGAAAGAATTTATAGTAGGGAAGGAATCATACCTTTTCTTCTTCTGTTAAACTTATACTCAGGAGTCTGACCCAGTCTTTTTCCATATTTTAATAAAATCCCTTCTTTACAAATACATACATATATGTATATCACATGTTATATACATATATGTATATAAAATGTTACATGTATATAACATTTTAAACATTTACATACCTTACTGAGCAATTTAGAAAATTGTTGCAGCAGGATAAAGATGGGAAATCCTTTCTAAATTTAATACTAAGATAAGCATATTTTATAAAAGTTGTTTGCTTTCTCAGAGGGACTTGAATTATCTCATCATAAAACAGCAGTTCTCAAAGGCCTCCTAAAGATTGATTTGCTATGAATGTGTTACTAATTGCAAAGTTCAACTCTAAGTGCTGGTTGTTATGTTTTAGGCGCAAAAAGCCATGAACTGACAGTCCCAGTACTGAAAGAACATTTTCATTTGTGTGGATGATTTCTCGAAAGCCATACCAGAAGCAGTCTTCCAGGTCATCTTGTAGAACTCCAGCTTTGTTGAAAATCACGGACCTCAGCTACATCATACACTGACCCAGAGCAAAGCTTTCCCTATGGTTCCAAAGACAACTAGTATTCAACAAACCTTGTATAGTATATGTTTTGCCATATTTAATATTAATAGCAGAGGAAGACTCCTTTTTTCATCGCTGTATGAATTTTTTATAATGTTTTTTTAAAATATATTTCATGTATACTTATAAACTAATTCACACAAGTGTTTGTCTTAGATGATTAAGGAAGAATATATCTAGATCATGTCTGATTTTTTATTGTGACTTTTCCAGCCCTGGTCTGAATTTCTTAAGGTTTTATAAACAAATGCTGCTATTTATTAGCTGCAAGAATGCACTTTAGAACTATTTGACAATTCAGACTTTCAAAATAAAGATGTAAATGACTGGCCAATAATAACCATTTTAGGAAGGTGTTTTGAATTCTGTATGTATATATTCACTTTCTGACATTTAGATATGCCAAAAGAATTAAAATCAAAAGCACTAAGAAATACATAGTTGTGTGATGGCCGTTCATTCAACACGTCCTCCCAGCACCTGGCACAGTGCCCTGCATTTACCTGGCACTCATTGTTTGCAGGATGAATTAAAAGAAAGCTCTAAAAAATACAAGATAATATGATGTTAAACGGACAATGCCTTTTTTTATGTGACAACCATAATTATCTACATATTAAGTATGACTTCTAGACATTTAAACAAAAAGCATAGTTTGGGGACAACATAAATTAGAAAAAATACTGTCGAAACCATGGTGAAATATCCCATTGCATGGGTGAACACACATTTTACTTGGATTTAATTTGGATTTCTTTTGAGGCTGAGCTTTTTTTTTTTTGAGATGAGTTTCGCTCTTGTTGCCTAGGCTGGAGTGCAATGGCACGATTTTGGCTCACCGCAAACTCCGTCTCCTGGGTTCAGGCGATTCTTCTGCCTTAGCCTCCTGAGTAGCTGGGATTACAGGCATGCGCCACTACACCCAGCTAATTTTGTATTTTTAGTAGAGACGGTTTCTTAATGTTGGTCAGACTGGTTTTGAACTCCCAACCTCAGCCACCTGCCTCGGCCTCCCATAGTGCTGGGATTACAGGTGTGAGCCACTGTGCCCGGCCACTTTTTTTTTTTTTTAACTAAAATGATAGTTTAATCTTTTGTTATTAATAATAAAAGTGTGATATCAGTCCTTGCCAAAAGCCGATTCAAAAGTTAAGGGAGAAGACAAAATGCACTAGTCACTCACAGTATAGTAGTAAACAATGTCATATATGTGTGTGTGTGTTTTTTTGAGGGGAGGGATGGATTTTCACTCTTGCCCAGGCTTGAGTGCAATGGCGCAATCTCGGCTCACCGCAACCTCCGCCTCCTGGGTTCAAGCGATTCTCCTGCCTCAGCCTCCCCAGTAGCTGGGATTACAAGCATGAGCCACCAGGCCCAGCTAATTTTGTATTTTTAGTAGAGACGGGGTTTCTCCATGTTGGTCAGGCTGGTCTTGAACTCCTCAGGTGATCCGCCCTCCTCAGCTTCCCAAAGTACTGGGATTACAGGCGTGAGCCACTGCACCTGGCCTATATGTGTGTTTTTAGAATGCTTCAGGACACTAAAGGTTAAATTGCTATTGCAGTAGATACAGAATTTATTTCTTGATTTTCTTCTTAAAGTTTTTTTTTTAGAAACAGGGTCTTGCTCTGTTGCCCAGGCTGAAATGCAGTGGTGCAATCATGGCTCACTATAACCTCAAACTCCTGGATTCAAGTGATCCTCCTGCCTCAGCCTCCCAAGAAGCTGGGACTACAGGTGCTCACCACCATGCCCAGCTAATTAAAATTTTTAAAATATTTTGTAGAGCTGGTGTCTTGCTATGTTGCCTAGGCTGGCTTTTTTCTTTCTTTTTTGAGATGGGGTCTCATTCTGTCACCCAAAATGGAGTGCAATGACATGATCACAGCTCACTGTAGTCTCAACCTCCCAGGCTCAAGCAATCCTCTCACCTCAGCCTCTTGAGTAGCTGCAACTACAGGCAAATGCCAGCACACCTGGCTAATTTTTTATTTTTTGTAGAGATGGGGCCTTGCTCTGTGGCCTTGTCTGGTCTCAAACTCCTGGCCTCAAGCAGTCCTCCCGACTTGGCCTCCCAAAGTGCTAGAATTACAGGCATGAGCCACAGCACCCAGCCTGCTTTTTAAATTATTATTTAAAATAATAGAGACAGCCCGGGCATGGTGGCTCACAACTGTAATCCCAGTACTTTGAGAGGCTGAAACAGGATGGCTTGAGGTCAGGAGTTCAAGACCAGCCTGAGCAACATGGTGAAATCCCATCCCTACAAAAAGTTTAAAAATTAGCCAGGTGTGGTGGCACGCACCTGTAGTCCCACCTACTGGGGAGGCTGAGGTGGGAGGATTGCCTGAGCCTGGGAGGCAGTGGTTGCAGGGAGGCAGTGGTTGCAGTGAGTTGTGATGGCACCACTGTGCTCCAGCCTGGGCAATGGAGTGAGACCCTGTCTCAAAAACAAACAAAAAATTAATAGAGACTGGGTCTCACTATGTTGCCCCAGGCTGGTCTTGAACTCCTGGGCTCAAGCGATCCTCCCGCCTTGGCCTCCCAAAAGTGTTTGGATTACAGGCATGAGCCACCATGACCTGCCCCAGCCCACTTAAAAAAAAAAAAATTTAGCCGGGCACAGTGGTTCACCCCTGTAATCCCAGCACTTTGGGAGACCAAGGTGGGTGAATCGCCTGAGGTTAGGAGTTCGAGACCAGCCTGGCCAACATGGTGAAACCCTGTTTCTACTAAAAATACAAAAAATTAGCTGGGCATGGTGGCACACGCCTATAATCTCAGCTACTCTGGAGGCTGTGGCAGGAGAATCGCTTGAACCTGGGAGGTGGAAGTTGCAGTGAGCCGAGATCGTGCCATTGCACTCCAGCCTGGGGAACAAGAGTGAAACTCCGTCTCAGAAAAAAAAAATTTTTTTAATGGCTTATTGCATAGTATTTTCAAAATATTAATAGGAAATTTTTACTATGATAGGAGAATATGGGGCAGTGGAATTTGTCTGAAGTAACTGTTGAATCCACTAAGTCCTTCATCAACACAAAAGGAAATGCATGAGTATTGATGTTTTGCTTAACTACTTCTCTTGAATAGCTGTGGTTAGTGCTTACTGTTTGATACCCTGTAAAAAGTATTATCTATAATGTATAGATAGAGAAGAAGATTATTTCCTCAATGACCACAAAGTGCCACTTGTCAACCAGATCAGTTTTGTTTTTTTGAGAGGGAGTTTTGCTCTTGTTGCCCAAGCCGGAGTGCAATGGCACAATCTCAGCTCAATGCAACCTCCGCCTCCTGGGTTCAAGCGATTCTCCTGCTTCAGCCGCCCTAGTAGCTGGGATTACAGGTGCCCGCCACCACGCCCAGCTAAATTTTTTGTATTTTTAATAGAGACAAGGTTTCACTATGTTGGCCAGACTGGTCTCGAACTCCTGACCTCAGGCTATCCACCCGCCTCAGCCTCCCAAAGTGTTGGGATTGCAGGCGTGAGCCACCGCACCTGGCAGATCAGTTTTTTATGTACACTGCTGGACAAACAGTATTTTGGACTGACTCATTGTAGCTTTGGAAATGTTTGGATTTTTTAATAGCTTTAACCCTTCTTGACCAAAATTCCCCTATAATGGCTGCTTAGATTTGGATGAAAACTCAACAGCTTTATTTTTTAAAAGTTTGATAGCTTTATAAATGCTTTTTTAAAAAATTCCGGATGTGAAAATATTTATGTTTGTAGTTAAGATTGACTCAAGTGGGACTCTAGATCGGTGGATTCCAATAGAAATGTTTCTTCAGAGATGATTATTAAATAATGGGATGGACTAAACAAAGAAGGTGCCCCCCCCGCAAAAAAAAGATATATATACATAGAACTAACTTTCCGGTAAACTAAGCAAATTCCACGAGGAATGCAAAGATGACCATTTTTGAAGGTAGGAATTTAAATTGGGTTTAGATAACAAATAACGGGTTGTAGACAACTTACCCATAATCCCCCCTTCCCCCAAGCACTAGGCAGTGAAGTTAGACTTCTGGATTCCACCTCCACGCTCACCGCGCGGCACTATGCAATCTTCGGTTAGTTACCAGGTCTAAGTTAGGCTTCTGGATTCCAACTCCACGCTCCACCGCGCGGAACTATGCAATCTTGAGTTAGCTACCGGGTCTAAGTTAGGCTTCTAGATTCCAAATCCACGCTCCACTGCGCGGTAACTACATAATCTTGGGCTAGTTTACCAGCTCTAAGACTTAATTTTGCCATATGCAAGATGGAGATAACATCCAACTCCTGCTGTGTGAGGATTACGTGAATCCTTGCAGAATGTGGCTCAGTGCCTGGGACATAGTAAGCGGTCTACGGCTTCTGCTAGCATAACGCTGTTAGTTTCTCTCTTCCTCCTACATCTACCTATCTCACCCAAGGTCCTGCGCTAAGCAGGGGCCTCCAAGCTGGGACGCAGCCCTTACTCTCAGGGTCAGCGCCGGCTGGGAAGGCCGCGACCTAACCAGGAGATTACGAACAATATCACCAGGGCCACAGCGGAGCTCCTGCCAAGTCAAGCAACTCATGGAACCAACGGAGGCGAAGTCCGAATACCTAGGCAACCCTAACCTAAAAGTGTTTTTAACGTTCTCAGGTCCTATAATTTACCCAAATAAAGTGGGACCGTATTTGCAGGCGCTGAGAAACTTTCTCAACAGTAAGAACCAATCAGGCGCAGTGCGCAGGCGCCTTCAGTGGGTCCTGGGTCCGCCTCTTCCGCCCGGTGCGGGCGCCGATTGGTCCGCGTGGACACATAAGAGGCTGCGTATAGGCGAGAGAGCCCTTTTCCTCAGCTGCCGCCAAGGTGCTCGGTCCTTCCGAGGAAGCTAAGGCCGCGTTGGGGTGAGGCCCTCACTTCATCCGGCGACTAGCACCGCGTCCGGCAGCGCCAGCCCTACACTCGCCCGCGCCATGGCCTCTGTCTCCGAGCTCGCCTGCATCTACTCGGCCCTCATTCTGCACGACGATGAGGTGACAGTCACGGTGAGTGCGGGCGCGGGCCGGCGGCCGGGCTGCCTGTGGGCGGTGACTTTCGGCTCTCCATGCGGTTCCCGGCTCCAGGCCGTTCGACTGAGCACTTCCGGCCGGGGCCAGGCCGCGAACACAGGCCACATAGGGCGGGCGCTCCTCGGGGCTGGGGCCTCTCGCCGGGCAGGTCCTGGGCCCCCGGGACCACGTGCGGGCCCAGCGGGCATGGAGTGCGCTTGAGGCTCGGCGCTCCGGCTCCAAGAGCCTTCGTGTAGAAAAGCTCTTCCGCAGTGCTTGGGCACCCTGACCCGTGCCTCGTCTCTCTCAGGGACACTTACTCGGACCTCTTTCGGTGTAATTGCCTTGAATTCCCCCGGTCGTGGAGGAAGGCGCCCGAGCTCGGCTCCACCTCCCAGGTCTTGTAACTTAAAAATAGCCGCGTGACTCAGGCAAGTCCCAGCCCGTGAAACAGCAGTGATGGGCTCGCCTCATTGCAGGGCGCCTGGCACACATCTCTTTTGCTTGTGATAGAATATTTGAGCTGGTTAAACATGTTATGTACACTTATTGAGTGACGTGCAGCATTTTGGAGATATTACATACGCTACGTTTTGATGGATTGACGTTTTTATTTGTTGTAGGAGGATAAGATCAATGCCCTCATTAAAGCAGCCGGTGTAAATGTTGAACCTTTTTGGCCTGGCTTGTTTGCAAAGGTAAGGTGATGGTGGCAAAGTGATGTGGTAAGGCCTGCTGATTTACGAGGGCAGGTGTACATGCTAAAGTACCCCCAGCGGTGCCATAACGCCCCACATGCCGCTGGATCTCCTAGGTGTTTTTCGTTGCATGTATATCTCTAGGAGCTAATAAGATTTCAGCTTGTCAAGTCTTATGTTTCCTTATCAGACTCTGGTTTCCCTTTTGCTCTGAAACCATGGTTAAAAAAAAATGTGAATCAGGTCATTTATTCCCAAAAAGGGTCATTCGGGAGATAGGTACTACGCATGTTAAGTTGCAAGCAAATTCTTTTTCTTTTTCTTTTTTTTTTCTTGAGACGGAGTCACCCAGGCTGGAATGCAGTGGTGCGATCTCAGCTCACTGCAAGCTCCGCCTCCCGGGTTCACGCCATTATCCTGCCTCAGCCTCCCGAGTAGCTGGGACTACAGGCGTGCGCCACCATACCTGGCTAATTTTTGTGTGTGTGTTTAGTAGTGACGGGGTTTCACCATGTTAGCCAGGATGGTCTCGATCTCCTGACCTCGTGATCCCCCCGCCTCTGCCTCCCAAAGTGCTGAGATTACAGGCTTGAGCCACCGCTCCTGGCCCGCAAGCAAATTCCTTCGGTAAATTCTTGCGTTAAACCTACGGTTTGATGGACATTTGGGTTTAGCGGACTTCATTGACACAGTAGGTACTGTGTGTTGGGATATAAAAGACTAATAAAGAGGTTCCTGGTCATGGAGCTTGCACTGGCTATTTTCCGTTGTACAGGTTACTTAATCTCTGTCAAGTGAAGCTAATAGCATCTAACTCCAGGGTTGTGTCCTCTAAAGAGTTTTGAAAGATTGAAAACATTGTACCTATGTCATCTTTAACAAGCCCCTTTTGAAGTCCCATATTTGTTTAGTAGACTGAAAATTTGAATTCACTGTTAAGAGGAGACATGAAACTGGAAAGAATATTCATTTGAGTGTTTCAGGAAGTTTGGATTTTTTTTTTTACCAACATATTATTTGTAAAAGGAGGGAAATCAGCTGCCTCAGGAGGTTCTTAACATATAGGAATGTAATTATCAGATTCAAAGCTGAACAGTAGTGCGTTGCCCTGTAACCTAAGTCTTGGCTGTTAGCAAAGAAAAGCCAGTGTCTGGGGTATTGGTTCCAGGACCTTCCACTAATAACAAAATCCCAGGATGTTCCATCTCTTATATAAATGTATTTGCATATAACCTATGCACATCCTCCTGTATACTTTAGAAGTCTACATGTTTGGTACACATGCTTATTTTTCCACTGTTGAATCCATGGATGTGGAACTCACTGTATATAGTGTTAGGGGTTGATCACTGTAACCTGGAATGGGGGATACTTTTCGTTTTTGGCTGCGTGAGTGCTTAACAAGGACAGAACTGGGCGTTTACCTATGCATGCACATGTATTGCAGGCCCTGGCCAACGTCAACATTGGGAGCCTCATCTGCAATGTAGGGGCCGGTGGACCTGCTCCAGCAGCTGGTGCTGCACCAGCAGGAGGTCCTGCCCCCTCCACTGCTGCTGCTCCAGGTAGGAAACATGGAGTTTTTAGTATTGGGAGGAGTGTAGAGATTTTTTAAAAAATAGTATTATAGACAAAATTGCCATTAATTTTTCACAAGTATATGAAGTATGGAAATCCTAACACCTGATTGACTTTTTTTTTCTAGCTGAGGAGAAGAAAGTGGAAGCAAAGAAAGAAGAATCCGAGGAGTCTGATGATGACATGGGCTTTGGTCTTTTTGACTAAACCTCTTTTATAACGTGTTCAATAAAAAGCTAAACTTTACTGCTGTTGGTCTTGTCCATAGTTTGGGAATGTGCTCTGCAAAAATGGTCTGTTTTGTAATGTTGGCTTTCAGCCTATTCTGCCATGACACAGGCTGGATTTTCCCTGCCACCATTGCCAGATGTGAGATTTAGACAATCCTGATGCTAACAAGAAGGCACCTCATGGTACAGTGTTGAAAACTGCACTGGGGTGGCAGGAGGAAGGATCAGAGCAGATGCTTTGTCCAGGTTACCTGTGTAAACTTGATGATTATAAGGCGTGTCCCCTACACTGGGGGTGGAGGGTAATACAGACCAGCTTTAGAAAGCCGCCTGGGTATTTACCCTATACAACCCTGCCTAAGAACGAACTTTGACGTATGCTGAACGTTGACTGCTACATCCCAAGGTTGTAAAGAAACAAGACTTAGCTATGTAATGTCTCACCAAATGTTTGGGAGTTTTATGGTAACACTGAAGGAGTGCAGAAAGTTTACTTAATAGTTTATTAAGGTCTCCAGTTACACAAAGTGGAAAAAAAAAAAGATTCAAACCTGTGTTCCAAAAACTAAGAGCTTTTTTTGTTTGCCAATTAATAATAACATGAATGGAATTTTCAACTTTTCAGGCTTGGATTTATATAATAAACCATGGGTATTGTGTGTTCAGAGCAGCTAATGACATGCCAGGCACATGAATGAGTCTTATCCTTACCTCCATTAGCATTTAGTAGATGAAGACATTCAGTGATGAAAAGCATGACTTCTAGCCGGGACTCCTCGTGTCAATGTGAAAAAGACCATTTGTGTAAGTTACTACAACTACTTGGGGAAAATGGCAGTTCTACTTTGAGGCATTACTCAAGAGAAACTTCATGTGGACATAGGATACATGCCTGGGAATGTTCAAAGCAACACTTGGGGCTTCTCATAAGCTCAAAAAAGACATTAAATATATGCATCTGATAAGAGTAATAAATACCAAAGACGGGATAGTGAACAATTTAGGACCTTGAGCAAGGTGGAGTTGACAATGGGTAGGAGTATATAGGTGTCAGTATTAGAGTTTTATGTTTTAAGTTTTTTGAGAGGGGTTCTTTTGCTGTTGCCCAGGCTGGAGTGCAGTGGTGCAGCCATGGCTTACTGCAGCTTCAAACTCCCAGGCTCAAATCGGTCATCCCACCTCAGCCACCCTCAAGTAGCTGGGACTACAGGCATGCCACCATGCCTGGCTAATTTTTTGTAGGAAAACCTCAATATCCTGTTCAGCGATCTGCACGCCTTGACCTCCCGAAGTGCTGGGAGATTGCAAGTATGAGCCACCATGCCTGGCTAGTTTTGTGTTTTTAATACATGGCTTGAGCATCCCTTACCCAAAATCCAAAACGTAAACGTGACACGCAAAGGAAATGCTCATTGGAACGTTTTGGATTTTCAGGTAAGGAATGCCCAACCTGTATACTAAAACCATAGGCCAGGCATGGTGGTTCATGCCTGCGATTCCTGCACTTTGGGAGGCTGAGGCAGGAGGATCGCTTAAACCTATCCCCGCCTCTACAAGAAATTTTGTTTTAAATTAGTGCAGTGTGGTGGCATGCACCTGTGGCTTCAGTGAGCCGTGTTTGTACCATTACACTCAAGACTGGGTGACAGAGCGGGACCCTGTCTAAAATTATCTAAGATCATAAAGTATGCATAAAAACCTTAAGTATATATAAATATTCCAAAGTCTGGAAAAAAGTAGAAATCTGAAACACAAATGGTTCCAAGCATTTCGGATAAGGGATGCTTAGCCTGTACTAAAGGGCAATTGTGAACTAGTGAGGATGGTGTCACAAGACAAAGATAAGGGATAGCCTATATCCACATGGTAAGTGCCTGCTTTTCCTTCACCCATTAACAGCTAACATTAGCTAGGACTGCTCATCTGTGTGGCATGTCATTCTTCACAACAGTCCCATGACAGTATGACCCCATGTTGGGGATGGGGAAGTGGAAGCTCTCAGGTTACAAACTAGTAAGTGAATGGGTGAACCAGATTAAAACCCACTCTGTCCCTGTTAACAGCATGGTCCATGCTTCTGGTCCTTTCTCCCACCTGCATCAGCTTCCTCAACTGTAATGACCGTAGGGTTCTGGAGAGGTAACAGTAGGAATTCTTTGTGCTGAGTGAACAAGTGTCAGAGGAGGGAATACTAACACTTCACTTAATTTTTGTATTTTCAGTAGAGACAGGGTTTCACCATATTGGTCAGGCTGGTCTTGAACTCCTGACCTCATGATCCGCCTGCCTCAGCCTCCCAAAGTGCTGGGATTACAAGCATGAGCTGCTGCACCCGGCCCCCCATTCTTATCAATCAGGCAGGTTTGGTTTCTCCTATTTCATACTTCTGATTGTTCACCAAGCATACATGGTACTTTGCTTACATTTCTATTGTTCTCAGCATTGTGTTCACATCTCCTGTGGCCACTGGAAGCGTACCCAGGTCCATGGCTGGCCAACTCACACCCCTTTAAAAGTCTATCAGCAGGAAGCCAAGATTAGGCATGAAGGGCTCTCATGTTCTGGAGAACTGTAGGAACAGACATGCTCATAGACAAACCATCTGAACAACTTCATAAACCTGTATTGTCACTGAATGTGTTGCACAATGGGATAAGTAAAAATATCCAAAGCTCCTGCCAATCGTTTTACTTTCTAATTTTTTTTTTTTTTTTTTTTGCTTCTTCTCAACTGAAAATAAGGAGAGAACCACATGTGAAATTTTAAAACCACCTTTTGGAAGAGATAAACACTCTAATTAAAATGAAAGAATTAGGTGCAGTGGCTCAAGCCTGTAATCCCAGCACTTTGGGAGGCCCAGGCAGGCTGATCACTTGAGCCCAGGAGTTCCAGACCAGCCTGGGCAACAAAGTGAGACCCCCGTCTCTACAAAAAAAATGAAAAAATTATAATGTCCAGATTATTGATCTGACCAGAACAGTCCAGGTTCCATGATGCATGCAGTGGTGTCTGTGATCTGACTTTGAGAGATATCTGGCTCTGTTTCAGAAGAACTAAAAATGCAAGTGCTGTAAAGCTTTAAAGCAGCCCATGTTTATCTCAAGTTGAATTATCCAGGCTTGCTTACAAAGATGAGAGAGAAGTGGCCTGTAAAATGACAGAGAAAAACATTAAGTGCTGGTCACTGTATCTTACAAAAGTATGTGTGTGGAGAGGACTCCGTGACACGGTAGAAGAAATGCTGGGTTGAGACAACTGAAGTGCCAGGCCTAACTTTTACCCTGCCATAGCTGTATGAACTTACGAAGGTACTCAACCTCTCTGAGCAAGTTCGTTGTTTCGTTTAAAATTGTTTTGAGACAGAGTCTTGCTCTGTCACCCAGGCTGGAGTGCAGTGGCACAATTTCGGCTCACTGCAACCTCCATCTCCCAGGCTCAAGCAATCCTCCCACCTCAGCCTCCCAAGTAGTTTAGATTACAGGTGCATGCCACCATGCCCGGCTAATTTTTTTGTATTTTTTGTAGAGATGAGGTTTCACCAGGTTGCCCAGGCCGATCTTGAACTCCTGGGCTCAAGTTATCTGCCTGTTTCAGCCTCCCAAAGGTTTTGTTGGGCCAATGTGAGCCACCATGCCCGGCCAGTTTCTTTATATTAAGAGGGCTAATTGAGTTCTTCTGACATGGTAAAGTCCTGAATGGGAGAACACATAAAAGTTATCTCTAAAGTGCTACTCAACCAGATCAACAATTACCTGGCTCACATTGTTCCCTAAGAATTTTCTGTACATACTCATTGAAATTATGGGAGGGACAAAGCATTTGGCATGTTTTATTTGAATTTATAGAAATATAGTAAACATTTTGCTGCATAATTATTTTGAATTCTTTCATTTTACTTTATTTTTTGAGACAGGGTTTTGCTTTGTTGCCCAGGCTGGAGTGCAGTGGTGAGATCAGTGCAGTGGTGAGATCACAGCTCACTGCAGCCTCGACCTCCTGGATTCAAGCCAACTTCCTACCTTAGCCTCCGAAGTAGCTGGAACTATAGTTTTAGTTCTTCTGAAACAGAGCCAGATGTCTCTCAAAGTCAGATCACAGACACCACTGCATGCATCATGGAACCTGGACTGTTCTGGTCAGATCAATAATCTGGACATTTCCATCAGAAAACAGGGTCAGAGGTCTTCACATATGTTTATAGGATTGCTCAAATACTTTTATGGGCTTTCAAAGAATTCTCCAAGGCCTTCTCAATTTAACTTGCTGAAGCTTCCACACCTCTGACTTGTATGCTTTTGAGAGTGTTTATAATGTCCAATTCAAGAAATGTGTGTGTTTCATGCTCCAGACCTTTGCACTTGCTATGACCATGCTACTGCACTCCAGTCTGGGCAACAGTGAGACCACTTTGGGAGGCCAAGGTGGGCAGGTCACTTGAGGTCAGGAGTTCCAGACCAGGCTGGCCAACATGGTGAAACCCCATCTCTACTAAATACAAAAATTAGTGGGGCGTGACAGCGCATGCCTGTAGTCCCAGCTACTTGGGAGGCTGAGGCAGGTGAATCGCTTAAACCCGAGAGGCAGAGGTTGCAGTGGGCCGAGATCGCGCCACTGCACTCCAGCCTGGCGACAGAGCTAGACTGTCTGAAAAAAAGAAAAAAAAAAAAAAAAAGTACACGTGTAATTACGTCCACGTGACTGTTGACTATCTGCCTCCTACTCCACACCATATGTTCTGGGGATCAGGGCTGTCCGTTTTGCTCACCTGTATCCCCAATATTTAATGCTGGGCTCCTTGTTGGCCTTTAATATATATTTATCAGAGTTCAACTCTCCTTTTACATGTTAAAAGTTAGAACCGGCTAGGCGCAGTGGCTCACGCCTGTAATCCCAGAACTTTGGGAGGCTGAGGCGGGCAGATCACCTGAGGTCGGGAGTTCGAGACCAGCCTGGCCAACATGGAGAAATCCCGTCTCCACTAAAAATACAAAATTAGCCGGGCGTAGTGGCGCATGCCTGTAGTCCCAGCTACTCGGGAGGCTGAGGCAGGAGAATTGCTTCAGCCAGGGAGGCGGAGGTTGCGGTGAGCTGAGAACGCGCCATTGCACTCCAGCCTGGGCAACAAAAGTGAAACTCCGTCTCAAAAAAACAAAAACAAAAAACAAAAAAGAAACAAGAAGTTAGGACCCAGATGGGAGGAGGAACTTATTAAGCAGCAATGATGAACGGAACCAGAACTGGAACCCATGAATCCAACTAGCAAATGCTCTTTCCATTGTAGCAGCCCTATAGGGGCAAACACGCGCCCGCCATCCCCCAGAAGCCTCATTGATTCATTTACTTTCACAGCACGCACCTTCCAGGCTCCTCCGCACAGGTACAGGTTTGAGGCGGGAACCAGATGAGGACGAAGGCGGAGATGCTGTTGGTACCAGGTCTGGCCTTGCACTCCGGCTCTGCGAACCTAATGCGCGGTCTTGCAAGCCTAGCCCCTGGGCATCAGGGTTGACTGCCCTGGGAATGCCTGGAGAGATGAACAGGGAACTCATCAGATGCCACAGCAGAAGCAAAGGCGTGGCACCTGGAGGCCCACTTCCTTCTGGACACGGAGTCCCGCACTCAGGGTGACCTGTCACCTCCTCTGTCACGTCCAGCATCACCTACGATGAAGAAGATGCAGGAAGCTTAGAGGCCGAGGCTAGGCGGCCAGACGAAGTGTCGTCCTCTGCCCCGGTCTCGGCCCCAGGGAGCCTGGCACCTCTCCAGCGCTGGCGCGTGAAGGTCGCAGGCCCACAATAGAGCTTTTTTTTTTTTTTTTTTGAGACGGAGTTTCGCTCTTGTTGCCGAGGCTGGAGTGCAATGGCGCAATCTTGGCTCACTGCAACCTCCGCCTCCCGGGTACAAGCGAGTCTCCTGTCTCAGCCTCCCAAGTAGCTCGGATTATAGGCATGAGCCACTACGCCTGGCTAATTTAGTAGAGACGGAGTTTCACCATGTTGGTCAGGCTGGTCGCGAACTTTGATCCACCCACCTTGCCCTCCCAAAGTGCTGGGATTACAGGCTTGCGCCACAGCGCCCGGCCGACAGTCGAGCTTTTAGAGCCCGCGGCGCGCCCACCGACGCAGCGCCGGTAGGAAAAGGCGGGCCGAGAGGCGGGGCTGGAGGCCGAGTGTGGCCGAGGGAAGCCGAACTTTCCAGTTTCGCTGAGGCCTGTTACCGCTGGGGGCGCCTTCGGGACAGTTGGCTTCTGCGCATGCTCTTGACCCTCCGTCCCCCGGAGGAATGTCTTAAGTCAGGAGCTGATTAGTGGTTGAAGGCAGCTGATCTGTTTCGAAGCCTGTGTGTCCGGAGAGGCCAACGCTTTCATTAGCCAGCAGGAATGGGCTGGGGCGCGTTTATAGTTGGGAATCCTGAGCCCGGGCTGTTGCTTGGAGGACTCGGGAGCAGCAGTGGATTTCGGCGTTACCAGGAGAGGTCTCGAGCACCAGATCCCTCTTCCTTCACTTCCCAGTAGTGGGTTCTAGCCGTTCCCAGCGCCTTCATTTCCAGAAGGCGATTTTACCCAGAGAAAGGAGAGGGAAGATTTGCTCTACCTTTGGCTTCTTATCAAATAGCTAAATCACGTGGGAAGCTGGTAAACAAAAACAAAAATGAATGAAACAAACAACTAAACAGCTTGCCGGGCCCCTCCAAGGCCCACTGAACCAGCCCCTCGAGGCAGCCACCGGGAATCTGTATTTTCATAAGCTCTTCTGATGAGCGGGAGGATAAGTCAGTCAGGGCTGGAAACTCCCGGATCAGAGCAAACCCAGCTCCTCAGCGCCTGAGGAGAAGACGCGTAGTCAATATGGTTTGAAATAATGTGTAAATGAATATATGAATGAAGAGCTGTCTTCAAACGTGGAAGGAAAAGTTAACAGTTTGATAAAAAGCCATATTGACAAACCTGGGAAAATGGGCTGTTGGTTGATTTGGGTGTAAATTCCTATAACGTTTTTCTTCTTTCTTTTCTTCTTTACTCCTCCTCTCCCTCCTCCTCCCCCACCCCTCCTTTCCCCTCCTCCTCCTCTTTCTCTTTCTTCTTCTCTTCTTTTTTTTTTGAGACAGGATCTCACTGTCGCCCAGGATGGAGTGCAGTGGCATGATCTCTGCTCACTGCAACCTTGAACTCTGGGGCTCAAGCGATCCTCCCGAGTAGCCGGGATCACAGGCACATGCCACCACGCCAGGCTACTTTTTTTTTTTTTTTTTTTTGTCTTTTCTAGAGATAGGGTTTCACCATGTTGCCCAGGGTGGTCTTGAACTCCTAGGCTTAAGTGATCCTCCATCCTTGGCCTCCCAAAGTGCTGGGATTACAGACGAGAGCCACCACACCCAGCCCCTTAATGTTTCATTCTACTATTTTATTAAAGACTGAAAACCACAGTTAATAATGTGGGGATTTTGAATTTTTTAAATTTCCTTTTTTTTTGAGACAGGGTCTTGCTTTGTCACCCAGGCTGGAGTGCAGTGGTGTGATCAAGGCTCACTGCAGCCTCGACCTCCTTGGGGCTCAAGCAACCTTCCTGCCCCAGTCTCCAAGTAGCTGGATTACAGGTGGTGAGCCACTGTGCCGTCACTACAAGTTCCAATTTTTTTTTTTTAATTTTTAAATGTTTTCTTCAGCCTGTCTGAGTTTGAACTACTACAGTTTTTTGTTTTGTTTTGTTTTGTTTTTGAGATGGAGTCTTGCTCTGTCGCCTAGGCTGGAGTGGAGCGGCGCGATCTCAACTCACTGCAAGCTCCGCCTCCCGGGTTCACGCCATTCTCCTGCCTCAGCCTCCCGAGTAGCTGGGACTACAGGCGCCCGCCACCACGCCCGGCTAATTTTTTGTATTTTTAGGAGAAACAGGGTTTCACCGTGTTAGCCAGGATGGTCTTGATCTCCTGACCTCGTGATCTGCCCGCCTCGGCTTCTCAAAGTGCTGGGATTATAGGCGTGAGCCACCGAGCCCGGCCAGAACTACTACAATTTTTTTAGGGTAATTTGGTCCTCTCTCTCAAAAGTGCACTTACCCTCTATCCAGGAATTTCATTTGTAGGAACCTATGCTATGTACAATTTCACTGAAGTATTGCTTGTATTAGAAAAAAAAGTATGGATGATAAGCAGGTTGAATAAATGTTAATGTTTTCATGTAGCTATGTATGGGAATGCCGCTATGGAAAGACATCCAGGACACCTTGTTAAGTGAAAAAAGGTAAGTTGCCACCAGTATGCATAACATGATCCTATTTGAGTAAAAAAATAAAAAAAATGTGCATATGTTTATAGTATTAAAAAACTTCTGGGAGGATTCAAGAGTAATTATAGTGGTTACTTCTGAGGACAGGGATTGGATGGGGTGGAAGAAATGTTTTTACTTTCCAGTTTATCCTTTCTATATTGCTTGAATTTTTAAAGACCATGAACATGCATTACTTTTGTAAATTAAAAACACTAGTTTTGATTTTTTAAAAATTGGAGAGGGTTTCATGTGGAAGAGAGACTCAACTTCCAAGTAGTTCTAGAAGGAAGAACTCTGACCAGTTTTGAGACAGTTTTAGGTCAAAATAAGAAAAATAAGGAAAAGCTTTGCTAGGTGTTAGGCTGAGGCTGGGATATGGAAGACAGTGTTGCTTCAGGAGGAAGTGAACTAGATGCTTCCTCCAGCTACGAGATCATGTAAGTCTTCTGGGACACAGGGTTAAATGCTCTGATATCAGACTACCTGGGCTGGCTCAAATCCCATTGCCGCTAAATAGGGCTGTGTGACTTTGAGTGAGTTATTTAACCTCTCTGTGCCTCAGTTCCATCATATGCATAGTGGGGATCATGGTGACACCTACCTCATAGAGTTCTTTTAGAATTAAGTGAGATGGCACATATAAAACAATTAGCATAGTTCCTGTTCAAAAACTGTTGAGCGTTTCTTTGCTATCTCATATGAATTGGTGGCTAAAAAGTTAAAAAGTGGCTGGGCGCGGTGACTCACTCCTTTGGGAGGCCGAGGAAGGTGGATCACTTGAGGCCAGGAGTTGGAGACCAGCCTGGCCAACATGGCAAAAACCCATCTCTACTAAAAATACAAAAATGAGCCGGGTGTGGTGGCGTGTGCCTGTAGTCCCAGGTACTCAGGAGGCTGAGGCATGAGAATTGTTTGAACCCTGGAGCTGGAGGTTGCAATGAACCGAGATTGCGCCATTGCACTCTATCCTGGATGACAGAGAGAGACTGTCTCAAAAAATAAAATAAATAAAATAAAAAGGAAATCAAAGAAACAGTTTCTACAATTAGAAAGGCTGTTTTATTTTTACACCCTTTATGGAGAAGGTCAAATATTGGATTTTCAGAATTAATGGAATTATTGGGTTGGTAGAATTTCATACATGCTGGATGGCTTTGCTGACAAAAGCAATTTTTGTTTACCAGATGCTGGCTCAGTGTTGCCCCATAGTGGCCAATCCTGGGAAGGGCTACTGGGGTTGACCCCTTCACGCTAGAGTGCTTCTAGGCTAGGGTGTGAGTTCCACAGTCAGGGCTGCCTGGCTGCTTGGCCGAAGGATGAGTGAGTCAGTCCACACCTTAGTAAGGAAAGCATGTTTGTGTGCCCTCCCATGACCCAGCCACGATGAAACCAAGAGCACTTTAATATGGTCTTCCCTCCCTTGTAATTTACTTAGCACACTTCACTTCGCCTCTGCAAATGCTCAAGTTCATTTCTTGTTTAAAAACAAAGAAAGATGTCACTGAATCACTGTGCAATCTGGTGCACCCTTGGTTTTCCTCAAAGGTTGTTGGAAGAAAAGGCCACATGAAAACCATTTCTGCTTTTGCCAGAAAACTTGAGCAGGCTGTTATGTTGTTATGGTCTCCTAAATAAGGTCTCATGTGAAAAATTCTTGTAAAATTTAGGGGCAGGAGAAAGTTTGTGTCCTCTGGGGCATTAGTCTGCATCCTCCTGTGTGATAACGAGAGCTCTGTGACTTCACACTCTCTCTTCTCTGCTTCAGCTGCTGAGAAATTCAGTACCAGACCAGGTGCCCAATCTCAGTAATTAAATTAACCCAAATGGATAAGGTGTTTACCTCCTCCTCCTTTTCTTGGTACTGATTTTTAAAATAAAAATTTTGGCAGCTTTTTTTATTGACTTTACTGCATAGTTGTACTTTGATCTATACTCAAATTCTTTTGAGAAAGAGGAAAGGAATTCACAAATTAAATGAAAAATTGAATATTGGAAGGTTTTTTTCTGGTGGCACGTTAAATGAGATGTTAAGTTAGTGGTTGTACTTGGGTTTTGAGACTAACAAGCTTATAGGTCCAAGATTTCAGGTCATAATTTTTCTTTACTTGGGAAAATGAGAACCTCATGCATATCAGGCCATCAAAGAAGTTGTGGGGTGTGGTGAAAAGACAGAAAGCAGTTCAGGCTTGTTTTTTGTTTGTTTGTTCGTTTGGAGATGGAGTCTCTCTGTCACCCAGGCTGGAGTGCAGTGGCATGATCTCGTCTCACTACAACCTCCGCCTCCTGAGTTCAAGCGATTCTCCTGCCTCAGCCTCCCGAGTAGCTGGGACTATAGGCGCGCACCACCACACCTGGCTAATTTTTGTAGTTTTAGTAGAGACGGGGTTTCACCACAGGGCTTGTTTTTTATCCACTGTCACCAAGGATAATATTGAATCAGTGTGAACATTCAGAGACCGAAAAAGCTAGAAGCCCTATTTGGACCCAAAATATTTTCCCTCTGCTGTCATTTCAGACATGCCACCATTAGGGCTTCATTTCCCTGCAGTCTTCTTTAAATACCAAAACTGCCCTGGGAAGGATAAGACATCAGTTTCTTCATACTTCAGAGCAAATGGGATTGATTCCCAGGGCCTCCTTTCTGTGGACTGGGTTTTTGCCTCCTCACCAAGAGACTGGGCTCCCTGGGCGAGCAGAGGCTGCTGGGTAAGAGAGATTCAGTTCTGTTTCAACAAGCTGTGTGGCCTTCGACAAGCCCCCTGACCTCTCTGGCCCCTGGTGTCCTCACGTTGCCATGAAGGGCTTTTGAGGATGCTCCAGCTCCCACATGGCCAATCCCGACTCCCCTCCCAGGGCCCCTGATGGGCCCTGCGGCAGGTGCCAGTGGAGTCACCTTCCAGCCCGGCGGGGCCCATTAGCTCCTTGCTCTGTTGACTCTCAGGTAAAGCCTTTCTTGTGTTTACTCAGCAAAGATTCTTTTAAGACAGGCTAAGCACACGGTTTACTCTGCTAACAAGCCTTGGCATTTATTGTGAGGACCTGTGTTGACTTATTCTCGAGTCTCCATTGACATTCACTGAGAAACGTTAACGCAAACACAAGGAGACATCCTGGGAGCTCTGAGGCCCGACATTGTGCTGGGGAAGGAGCTCCAGAAAGGGCCATCCTTTCTGTTTTGGTTAGAATCACCTTGAGAGTTAAAAATAACAATAATATAGGCACCATAAGAGATTCTAATGATCTCCTTTTACTTTTTAGGTTCAGTATCTGAACACTTTTGCTAAAGGTCTCTGGAAAGCTCCCTGTGTTAATTCTCGATGAGACTACGTCTGTGCCGGCCGCTTCCTGAGCCTCTTTCCATGTGCATAGGCCTGCTGCATGCTGGAGACCCGCGGCACAGCTGCCAAGTGCCCCGTGTGGTTCTGTGATCTTGGGACAGTCACTTCCTCTCTGTGGTTGTCAGTCTTCTCATCCCTAAGGTAAGGGGACGCTGTCTCCACGCTCATCTCCTCAGCTAGACTGGGGCCTCAGGCCTAAGCCCAGGGCCTAAGAGCCCTAAAAAATGTTTGCTGAATAAATGAATGAATAAGCCACATTAGCCACTCTCTCCAGTCTTGCTCCGACATCTTGTGCCTGAATCCTCCCCCAATGCAGGCTCTGCTTTGAGTCGTACATAGTCTGATGAGATCTGCTAATGGGGTCACTGCAGACAACCACAGAGCCCCAGCGTCTGACTCATGCGCTGCGGCTGCCAAGTGGTTTCACCTGTCTCTGCCTCTCTCATTACCTCCTCTCATCCAAGCTGATGCTTGTAAAGGAAACAGCTTTCAGGTGAGGGGCCTGTGTATTTGGTTTGTCTTTGTTGCCTGGAAACTGTTGACATCCTGAGACATTCTGTTGCCTTCACTGGGTAATGAAAAATTGATTACTTTTCTCTCTGTCAACAAACTATAGCCCGTTCCCCTTGGCTGGGAATGGGTGAGAAGTGTGTGCGTCTTGCTCTGTGGCTGTTTGCTTGCTTTCAACAAGTTGGGTTTGCTTGACTTAGAGGTGGGGGTGGGACCCAGAGCAGAGGGACAGGATGAGTGGCTGTGGGGGAGGCTCTTGGGGAGAGGACTCTCCTCACTTCCCTTGAGCGCTCCCTCAGTTCCAGCAAATGCCTTCACCCAGCTGACCCGTGGCATCTCTCCCCTCTGCAGTGTTCTCTCTGCTCAGCCTGCCCAGAAGCCTTCTTGAGTCTCTCCAGCCCTGGGGACAGCCTGAGATACACAGCTAATACCATTTCCTCTGTGTTCTGCTCTGTATGGTGTCTCCTCTGGACTGTGCACTGGGCTGGCATCCCCTACCTGAGGGGATGGGCAATAGATATACCCAGAGGAGCTCAGCATGCTAGATTTAGAAGGGACCTCAGAGAGCATCCAGCCCTCTTGGTTTTACATTTGTGGAAGAGGAAGCTCATAGGGCAGGTGATGTGGCTGTGGCCACATAGCTAAGTGGTAACAGAGTATGCCTTCTTGACTCCCAGTCCAGTGGGATGAAGGTCGTCAGTTTGGTACTCACTGTCCTTGGTGGAATATGAAAGTCATGGGATGGCCCTCACCCCAGAAACATATCAAACACTCAGCAAAAGGGGTCAGAGACTGGGCAAGAGCGGACAGAGGCCTGGGGTCTTTCCGTGGGGAGCATGGTGACTTGGCCACTCAGCAGGGATGGAGGTGGCGGAGCTCACGTGAGAGAAGCTTTCAAAAGGTGGTGTTGAGAGAACAGTGAAGAATGGGCTTTGCGAGGGTGGCCTGATGTGTAGGCTTGGCTAAGTCCTCTCCTTTCCTGACTCCGTGTTTGGTGCCTGCATGCCTTGCTCCCCAGAGCGGGGACAGCGTGTGGGCCCCACAGCCATGGGAGAGCAGAACTGCCCAGGGTAGGAGGTCACAGCCTCAGGCTGCCTGGTCCCACTCCAGCAGCTTTCTTGGCCCCAGGTAGGATCTGTAGATGACCCCGTAGGCTCAGCCTTGCCCCCAGCCTTGGGGGAGCCCATGCTTGCAACAGGATAGATAAGGGCTCTCTGAGATTCCCTGAGCTATTACTCCTGGCTGGCCCTATTTTAGACCTGCCTTGCTCCAGGAAAGGATCTTACACTTTGTTCCAGGGCCCCAGGCCTGCCTAGACATCTCTGAGTCAGCTTCAGGGGATCATAACTTTAAGCCTCTTGTTCTTCACTGATTCCTGTACTCAGGCATTTCTTGAGTTCCTTAGTCCCTGGGTTTCGGGCTGGCTTAGGAGCAGCCAATTGGAGGGCTCTGGATGTGTTTTGCTTGCTTTGCATCAGTGGGGGACTGGGGCTGGGGCTGGGGCTGGGAAGGGTGCTTTATCACTGATGTCATTAAGAATTGCCAGTGCATGGTCAGGATGAGAAGCAGACTAGCTTCTTTTTTTCTTCTTGAGACAGTCTTGCTCTGTCACCCAGGCTGGAGTGTAGTGGCGCGATCTCAGCTCACTGCAACCTCCGCCTCCCAGATTCAAGCAATTCTCCTGCCTCAGCCTCCCAAGTAGCTGGGATTACAGGCGCCCGCCACCACGCCCGGGTGATTTTTGTATTTTTAGTAGAGATGGGGTTTTACCATGTTGACCAGGCCGGTCTCGAACTCCTGACCTCAGGTGATCCACCCACCTCGGCCTTCCAAAGTGCTGGGATTATAGGCGTAAGCCACTGTGCCCGGCCCAGACTGGCTTCTACTCAGTTTTATCACTATTGTTACTTTCTCTACAGACTCATTGCCTGACCCTGGGGGATGGACCCTTCTGCCCCTCACCCCCACCCCAGGTATACCACCGGCAGGTATATAGGTTTTTACATACTTATTTCTTTTTAAAATAAACCTTATTTTTTAGAACAGTTTTAGGTTTACAGCAAAATTGAGCAGAAGGTACAGAGATTTCCCATATATCACCTACCCCTACAACATGCACAGCCTCCCCCACCATCAAAAACCTGCAGGGAGTTGTCCATTTGTCACAGTCCATTAACCTGCATTGATACATCATCATCTCCCAAAGTCCATAGTTTACATGAGAGTTTGCTCTTGGTGCTGTGTATTCTGTGGATTTGGAAAATGTAGAATGATGTGCATCCATCATTGAGGCATCACACAGAGCAGTCTCACTCCCCTAAAAGTCCCCTGCGCTCCACCTGTTCATCCCTCCCTCCCCCAACCCTGGCAACCACTGATCTTTTTACCGTCTCCATAGTTTTGCTGTTTCCAGAATGTCATCTAGTTGGAATCATGCAGTCTGTAGCCTTTTCAGATTGGCTTCTCTCGCTTAGTAATGTGCATTTAAGGTTCCTCCATGTCTTTTCATGGCTTGGTAGCTCATTTCTTTTTAGCACTGAATAATACTCCACTATCTGGTTGTGACATGGTTTATCCATTCATTTACTGAAGAACATCTTGGTTGCTTCTAAGTTTTGGCAATTATGAATAAAGCTGCTATAAACACCTGTGTGCAGGTTTTGTGTGGATATAAGTTTTTTTTTCAACTCCTTTGGGTGAATACCAAGGAGCATGATGTATAGAATTTAAAAAATTGGGAAGCAGGTGAGGCACGGTGGCTGATGCCTGTAATCTCAGCACTTTGGGAGGCCAAGATGGGAGGCGTGCTTGAGCCCAGGAGTTTGAGACCAGCCTGGGCAACAAAGTGAGACCCCTATCTCTACAAAAAAATTAAAAAGTTAGCCGGGTGTGGTAGTACACACCTGTAGTCCCAGCTACTTGGGAGGCTGGGGCAGGAGGATCCCCTGAGCCCAGGAGGTTGAGGCTGCAGTGAGCCATGGTTACGCCACTGCACTCCAGTCCGGGTGACAGAGCAAGACTGTCTCAAAAAAAATAAATTTAGAAACATTACCCAAGTTGTGGATTTCTGGTTTCTTGTTAAACATTGGAGGATCTGGATGGTATGTGTCTGATGGTGCAGTCAGCACCGCTGCTGCTGTCCTTTTGGGTTGGGCATGTGCCACCTCTTCAACTCCTCTCTGCCCCCACCTTCTATAGTCTTTACTCTGCCACAATTGCACTCGTGCCTAGCCATTTGAGTTTGCAATCCCTGGAGGAGATAGCATAACACTTCTCAGGTGGGGAGCCTTGAGAATGGTCCAACTGCATCACTACGTGTCCCTGGTAGTCCTGGATTTGGTAGATGTGGTTTAGGTGCCCTGGAGGTCCCTGTAGCAACATGTGATTTTCCTGTGGCCTGGTTTTGAAGTGAGCGTGCCACAAGGTTGGTAGAATGGAGTGAATTGCTGACAAGCGAGTGAGTGGGCCTAGCCTGCCACCTGCCGCCCAGCTCTCAGTACCCCTGTTGGGCTTGGTTTTGTTCCCAGAATCCAGTCTTGATGATTTACCTGACAGTCTGCTCCTTCCCAGGTGCAGGAGTTTGTTTTAATTCTCCTTTCCTTCTATGGACTGGACGCATTTGTCTACTAATTCATTCACTCATTGAATTATTCAGCATGTATCCACGAATTATCTATTAGGCAACCACTGCTTTCGATGTCAGAGATGCAGAGATTAATTAGATCAAGTCCTAACTCTTAAAATTCTCTTATCTGGTGGAATAAAGACCCTTCAAGGATTATACTGTGTTTAGGAGGTCTGTGGTAAGGAGCAGCAGCTGTCAGGAGGCAAGGGTGGGGCAAAGGGGTGGGCTTGTGTGGGAAGGTGTTAAGGAAGCTTCCTGGAGGAGGAGATGTTTTGGCTGCAGAGAAAGCTGCTCTTAAACAACACGGAGTAGCTAGATAAACATCCATAGAACTGCAGGGATGTGGTGTGGATGGAACTGAGTGTAAGGAGAGTGGCAGTTGAAGAGATGACTGGGTGAGGGCCAAGCTCAGAGTAGCCCTGCCCAATAGAAATAGGACGAGCCGCCTAGGCGTTTATAAACTTCCTAGGGCCACATTCAAAAATGGAAAAGGACACAAGCGAAATAATTTTTATTTTATTATTATTATTTTTTTGAGATGGAGTCTCACTCTTGTCGCCCAGGCTGGAGAGCAGTGGCACAATCTCGACCCACTGCAACCTCCACCTCCTGGGTTCAAGCAATTCTTCTGCCTCAGCCTCCCCAGTAGCTGGGATTACAGGTGCCCTCCACCATGCCCAGCTAATTTCTTTTTGTATTTTTAATAGAGACGGGGCTTCACCATGTTGGTCAGGCTGATCTCAAACTCCTGACTTCAAGTGATCCACGCACCTCGGCCTCCCAAAGTGCTGGGATTTCAGGCACCTGGCTCAATTTTTTTTTTTTTTTTTTGAGATGGAGTCTCGCTCTGTCGCCCAGGCTGGAGTGCAGTGGCGCTACCTCGGCTCACTGCAACCTCCACCTCCTGGGTTCAAGCGATTCTCCTGCCTCAGCCTCCTAAGTAGCTGGAATTACAGGCATACGCCACCAACCATGCCCGGCTAATTTTTGTATTTTTTTTAGTAGAGACAGGGTTTCACCATGTTGGTCAGGCTGGTCTCAAACTCCTGACCTTGTGATCTGCCCACCTTGGCCTCCCAAAGTGCTGGGATTACAGGTGTGAGCCACCGCACCCAGCCTTGAGCCACTGTGCCTAGCCTACCTGGCTCAATTTTAATAATGTATTTTATTTAACTCAGTATATCCAAAATATTGTCATTTCAACATGTGGCAGTAGCCACACTTCAAGTGCTCAATGGCTACATGGACTAGTGGCTACTGTAGTGATGGGACATTCTTCTAGAACGTTCTTTCTATTTTTTTTTTAAACGAAGTCTCGTTCTTTCACCCAGGCTGGAGTACAGTGATGTGATCTCGGCTCACTGCATCCTCTGCCTCTGCCTCCTGAGTTCAAGTCATTCTGGTACCTCAGCCTCCCAAGTAGCTGAGATTACAGGCTCACGCCCCCATGCCTGGCTAATTTTTGTAGTTTCAGTAGAGATGGAGTTTCGCCATGTTGACCAGACTGGTCTTGAACTCCTGAGGTCGAGTGATCCGCCCACCTCAGTCTCCCAAAGTGCTGAAATTACAGGTGTGACCCACCATGCCTGGCCTCTCTAGAATGTTCTTTATCCTCATGCCTCAAGGAGGGAGTGACACAGTGGGTTTTTGTTGAAGAAATACCCTCCAGCTCCTGGAAAAGTGGAAAAGTGCCTGAGGGAGGGAGGTGGGGAGGCCGGTGGAGGCAGTGCAGGAAGCACCGACCTAGGCGTGAGACGGAGAGGAAAGCTCAGGTATGAAGGAGGATTGTTTTTTAATGACTGTCTCCCAAGGAAGTTGTGATTCAACCTCCTGAGAAGATGTGATATCAGCAGGAATCCCCACTCCTCGTGAGAGCCCCAGAATTGTTTTGAGCCCTAAGACAAGGATATAAATTTAGGGAAGTCATCATAGACAATTTTGCTCTCAAACTCAGGGTGCTTGACTGGGCACAGTGGCACACACCTGTAGTCCCAGCAATTCAGAAGATCAAGGCAGGAGGAACGCTTGTGCCCAGGAGGTCAAGACTGCAGTGAGCTGTGTTTGCACCACTGCACTCTAGCCTGGGTGACAGAGCAAGACCCTGTCTATAAATAAAACAAAACAAAAAGCCACCCAGGGTGCCACAATCCGCAGCCCCATGTCAGGTTTAGATCCCATCCCTCCCTCCCAGCCTGCATTTCCAGAGGCCGTCTTGACTCCTTGACTGAGACAGCATCCGCTTTTCTGCTCTCTGCCTGTTTCTCACAGATGGGGAGGGCCGAGCTCAGGGGCCGACTTTGAGCCACTGTCCCTGGGGCTCTGTCCTTGTCCTGAGCTACCCCTCAGTTCCAGCTGCAGATCTAGAGCTGCACCCTGAGTCAGCAGTGGGACCTGAGTCTCAAAACGGCAGAGGAGTCCTGGCTGTCTGCTGAGGTAGCGCATGAGGAAATGGATTCCTCGTGCTGGCTGGGTGGCCTCTGGCCTGTCATTTGTCCTCTTTGGACCTGTGCTTCTCACAGCATAGTCTGTGGACTGCATTGGCTCTCAAAATATTGTTACTTGTCTATATGGAGACAGGTACAGTAAGTACCTGCTGAGAATGTAAGAGTAAACATAGAAACTTTTGGCAGGGTGCAGTGGCCCAAGCCTGTAATCCTAGCACTTTGGCAGGCCAAGAGGAGAGGATCGCTTGAAGCCAGGAGTATGAGACCAGCCTGGGCAACATGGCGGAATCCTATCTCTACAAAAAAATACAAAAAATAGCCAGGCGTGGTGGTACACGCTACTCAGGAGGCTTAGGTGGGAGGATGCCCTGGGTGGGGAAATGGGGAGAGATGTTGGTCAAAGGGTAAAAGTTTCAGTTAGACAGAAGGAATACCTTTTTTGAGGTCTATTGCACAGCATGGTGACTATCCTTAATAATGATGTATTGTATATTTCAAAATTGCTAACAGTGTAAATTTCAAATGTTCTTACCACAAAAATGGTAAGCGAGATGATGGATTTGTTAAAATTAGCTTGACTTTATCATTCCACATTGTATACATATATCAAACATCACATCAGACCCCATAAATGTATGCAATTAATAATAAAAAATTATAAACAGGAACAAAAGACCAGTGGCAACCTGGTCCTTCTTCAGAGAGGGCTTGGGAAGTCCTGCCTCTACCCCCTTTCCAGTGGGGTGAAAGAGAGGTGAGCCTTGCGGTTCTCCTTTGGGGCAGGAGGGGGCGGCAGATACACAGGTAATCCATCTTTCCCTGCAGGACCGGTTCCTTCATTCTCCAAGCTTCCTCCATTTGGCACCTTCTGGATGCTGGGGACACAGGGAGAAAGAGAGGCTTTCTCCTTTTTCCTGTTTTGCCTCAGTCCAGGGCAAAGCCACCAGGGAGAGTGTCCAGGAGGGCTGTCTACATGGAGATGACACAAAACGTGACCCCTGCCAGGGGCTCTTCTCCCAGGAGGTGTAGCTGCGTGGCTTGAGTGTATAGCAGAGGCCTGAGTGGGGCTTTCTGGGTTCGAATCCTGGCTCCTTCTCTAGTTGCTGTGAGATGTAGGAAAGGCTTTGGAGTCACCCCAAAGCCCAGCTTCTTCAAGTGTAAAGGGGGCATGTTAATGGTAGCTGCCCTACAAGGGTATTGGGGGATTAAAGGATAATTCTTTTTTTTTTTTTTTTGAGATGGAGTTTCACTCTTGTTGCCCATGCTGGAGTGCAATGGTGCATTCTTGGCTCACAGCAACCTCCGTCTCTCAGGTTCAAGTGATTCTCCCACCTCAGCCTCCCAAGTAGCTGGGATTACAGGTGCGTGCCACCATGCCTGGCTACTTTTTTTGTATTTTTAGAAGAGACGGGGTTTCACCATGTTGGTCAGGCTGGTCTCAAAGTCCTGACCTCAGGTGATCTGCCCGCCTCGGCATCCCAAAGTGCTGGGATTACAGGTGTGAGCCACTGCGCCCGGCAGGAGATAATTCTTATAGAGCACTTAATACTGTGCCTGGCCTGTACAGACACCTGCCCAAGCAATGTGTTCATTATTGTTGACAGTCTCATCCTGTCTTGCTTTCTCTCAGCTCCCGTGAGGTTGAGAAATGTCACTCTTCTTTGATAGGCACTTTTCCTGAGGGCAGCCAGTTCCGCCAGTCACTCTGACTGTTGGACCCTTTTACATAGTGAGATATGGCTCAGTCCTCACCTCCTCCAGGAAGTCTGCCGAGATGATCCCAAGTCCTAAGAGCCTCCTCACTGTAGCCTCATTTTTTCAATGATTAATTCCTAATTTGTCTAATTTCTTCCTCCTGCATGTCACCCCAGCCCTGCACAGACTCTGCACGTTCCATAGTGTACAAGGCATTGTCCTAGCCATCTTGCTGCCAGAAGACACTGTGAGGGTTGCAAGCCTGGCACCGGGAGCCAGCCTGCCTGGGTTGGAATCCTGGCTCCACATCTGGCCAGCTGTGTGGCTTTGGGCAAGTTGTTTGACTCCTCTGGGCACCCAGCCCTCAGTTTCCCTGTTCTATCTTGCGTATTACTGTGATATGAGTGAAGTAATGCAGGTGAAGGCCAGGTACCCGCATTGAGCAAGTGCCCAATAATCCCAGCACTTTGGGAGGCCGAGGTGGGCGGATCACTTGAGGTTAGGTGTTTGAGACCAGCCTGCCCAACATGGTGAAACCCCATCTGTACTAAAAATACAAAAATTAGCTGGGCATATTGGCGGGCACCTATAATCCCAGCTACTTGGGAGGCTGAAGCACGAGACTTGCTTGAACGTGGGAGGCAGAGATTGCAGTGAGTCCAGATCGCACCACTGCACTCCAGCCTGGGTGGTAGAGTGAGGCTCTGTCTCAAAAAAATATACAATAATAATAATAATAAAATTAAAAAATAAATAAATAAAAGTCAGGCCAGGCGTGGTGGCTCATACCCGTAATCTGAGCACTTTGGGAGGCCAAGGCACGTGGATTACTTGAGGTCAGGAGTTCTAGACCAGCCTGCCCAATATGGTGAAACCCTGTCTCTACTAAAAATACAGAAAAATTAGCCAGGCGTGGTGGCATATGCCTGTAGTCCCAGCTACTTGGGAGGCTGAGGCAGAAGAATCATTTGAACTCGGGAGGCAGAGGTTTCAGTGAGCCAAGATTGTGCTACTGCACTCCAGCCTGGGCGACAGAGCAAGACTCCATCTAAAAAAAAAAAAAAAAAAAAAAAAAAAAATTTCAGCAGAAGAGAACACTGAGGCTCAGGTAGAAGAGCTTGATTATTAAGTACCTACCAAATGCAGGGCCCTAAACATACACTATCTCATTTTTTCTTCCCAGAAGAAAGGTAGGCACTTTTGTCTCCATTTTGCACACGAGAGACTCAGTTGCACAAGTCTGCAGGACCACGGAGAGCAGGAGTTGTTCCCGATATGAAGTATCTGACAGTTAGTATCTGATACAAAGTCCAGAGTTCCTCTTTGCCGGTTTTGTGATGGAAGGATAAAAAGATGTGGGTTTTTTGGGGTCCCCTAGGCATAGACCTAGAAGGCCAGAAATAAACATTTATTTTCCTCTCTGTTTTGCCTGAAAACCAAGAGGGCTTTCAAGAGGATAAAGGTGTTAGTGGGAAAGTGGGGGTCTCATTCGAGGACCCCCAAGGGTCTCTTGTAACAGGTGGCCCTGCAGCATTAAAGGCTCTTGCAGAAGAGCGTGGGAGTGAGCAGCAGGGGGCGCTACGCCCTCGGCAGAGAGACGCAGCTTCCCTGGGGAAACAGACCCCGGGCTTTGAGTGCTTAGGAGCAAAGCTCAGCCTGAAATAGACAGGCAGCAGCATCCCAGCCCACTCACCCACTGAGGAAACTTGAACCTGAGAGCTGAGAGCTAGAGGGACCTCCCGAAATCAGGATCAGTATGGTCATTGCAAGCACTGGCTTTGGAGTTTGTGGATTTGTAATTGAAAATCCGCTCAGCACTTTCTAGTTACGTGACCCCGGGCAGGTACTTAACCTCTTGGAGCCTCAGTGGCCTCATTGAACAAAAATTAACACCTGTTTCATGGGGCTCTCAGGAGGATCAAGGCAATGATGCGTGTAAATTTCTTAGCATAGTGTCTGGCATCTATGAGCACTCAATGAAGTGCAGCCAGTGTTGCTATTAAGGGTCATGTGATTTGCAGGGTAGTCCCAAAGAGGCAAGGTCCCTGCCCTTCAGTGTCTAGAGCCCCTGTGCTGCTGTGGACACCTGCTTTGGTTCTTCAGTGGGGCTCACTTTCTGGGACAATGGACTATCTGAGTCTCTTTCTGCCAAGCAAACTGCCCATGCCCTGACAGACTTGCTTGTCTCCAGATGCCTAAGAATCCCATTTGGGCCAACAGGTTTGCTGGAGGTCAGTGGGGAGGAGGAGGGCAGTGTGGTCCCTGCTCTGCTATGAATTTGCTGAGGCCTGTGTTGCCTGGAATAAGTCCCTTGCCCTCTCTGGGCCTCGATTTCTTCATTTAGATCCAGAGGAGCTGCAAGAGATAAGTGTTGGGATCCCAGCTTCAGCATCCTGCCAGTGCGTCCCCATCCAGGAAACATATGTGCATTTTAACAGGGCCCTTTGCTGGCTAAATGTGAAAGTGTGGTTTGAGGTAAAGAACAGATAGGCTTCTAGCTAAGGCCCATGGACAAGACAGCTTTTGGACAACTTTTCTCAGTAAAGAGGTGGCATGGGCCTTCCACACTGTCCAACATGCCTTTCCTGTGTCCCTCCTGGATTACATTGTCCCCAGGATCAGGGTCCCTATCCTCTCTCCACACCACTCAGCACAGTCTGCTGTAAGGAAGGGTCTGAGAGTGTAGTTTTCCCTAAGGCATGAATTACTATTAGGGATGGAGCTACCCATTCTGAGGAGATTTGAACTTGGGCAGGAATAGTTTTTTATCCAGAGAAATTAGACTCTATTTATGAAATCCCAGCAAGAGACTTTGAAACTGGAAGGATGTTGCCTCCATTCAAGTCACAGCAGCCTCATTGCCTGGCTTTGCTCGGGCAGGTGTGGCTGCCAGGGCAACTGGTTCAAAAACCTGTGGCACACAGAACGAAGAAGAATGAAGACACTGGACGTCATCAAAATCACAAACTTTTGTGCTTCAAAGGACACCATCAAGAAAGTGAAAGATTATCCCACAGAATAGAAGAGAATATTTGCAAGTTATGTATCTGACAATAAACTTGTATCCAGAATATGTGAATAACTCTTACAACTCAACAACAAAAAGACAAATGCCCAATTTAAAAATGGGCAATGGACTTGAAAAGACATTTCTCCAAAGAAGATATACAAATAGCCAACAAGCACATGAAAAGAGCTTGGTGTCATTAGTCATTAGGGAAATGCAAATCAAAACCACAATGAGATACCACTTCATACTCACTAGGATGGCAATTATTAGAAAGATGGATAACAATAGTTGTTGACGAGGATGTGGGGAAATTGGAGCCCTCATGCGTAGTGGGTGGGACTGCAGCCACTTTGGAAAAACAGTTTGGCAGTTACTCAAAGAGTTAAACAGAGTTACCATATGACCCAGCAATTCACTCCTAGGTGTATACTCCAGAGAATCAAAAATAGATCTACACAAAACCTCCTATGTGAATATTCATAGCAGCATTACTCAAAATAGCTAACAAGAGGAAATACCATCCATCAAATGATGAACTGATAAATTAATATATATCCATACAATGATTTGAATAAGTGAATTCAGCCATTAAAAAGGAATGATGTACTTATACAGGCTACAACATAGATGAACCTTGGAAATATTATGCTAAGTGAAAAACCCAGAGACACAAAAGGCCACATCCTGTATGATTCCATTTATGTGATGTCCAGAATAGACAGATCCATAGAGACGGAAGTAGATTAGTGGTTGCTGGGGCTTGAAGGAGAGGGGGATGGGGCATGACAACTAACAGGTACAGGGTTTCTTTTTAGGGCAATGAAGATGTTCTAGAATTAGATAGTGGTGATGGTTGTACAACTTTATGAATGTGAATGTACTAAAAACCACTGAATTGTACACTTTAAAGAGCAAATTTTTATGATATTAGAATGCCATTGCACTTTTTTTTTTTCAAAAGCTCACAGAAGCTGGGTGTGGTGGCTCTCGCCTGTAATCTCAACACTTTGGGAGGCCGAGGTGGGAGGATTGCTTGAGTTCAGGAATTCAAGACCAGCCTAGGCAACATAGCAAGACCTTGTCTCTGCTAAAAATTAAAAAAAATATCTGGGTGTGGTGGTGTGTGCCAGCTACTCAGAAGACTGAGGTGAGAGGATTGTTTGAGCCTGGGAGGTTGAGGCTGCAGTGAGTCATGCCCTTGCACTCCAGCCTGGGTGACAGAGTGAGACCTTGTCTCAAACTGCACCCATGTCTCACAGAAGAAAAAACTAACAAAGCTTATGGAAAGAATGGGGAAGTTCTTGAAACCTTCAATAAATGATAAATGCCCCATTCCCACACCCAACCCACAGCTACCCTAGTGTATGTGGTGACTCTTCTTTAGGGCAAATTTTCCATGCAGATGGGAACGCCCCGGGAGGCCCTTTAAAAATGTGTGTGTAGGGTATTTCTGGTGGTCACAATGTTAAGAGGCCACTGCTGGCATGATTGGGTGGCCTGTGAGAAACCAAGGGTACAAGACACTCTGCAATGCGTGGGTCATCTCACAATAAGGGACTGTCTTGCATTCCACGTGACTTTCGAATGTCTCTCAGGACACTGATGTAGATTAGATGATTATCTAATCTGAAAACTCAACTTTGCTTTACATAATAAACATCAAGCATATTTGCAAGGCTTTAAAATATACCAAATTTTTCAAGAATATAGCAGCCCTGTCAGTTGGGAAGACTGCATGACATCTCCTGTTTAATGTCAGTAATCTATCCCCCAAAATGAGATGTTCTGTGTGAAAATGCTTCTGGGAACATATTTCCTTTCCTTTCATCTCTTTTTGTTTATAGTCTTTCCATTATTCTTAAAGGGAAAAAAGTTATATTGTTACTGGTTAACCCAGCCCCTTAACCAATTTCCTAAATTCTAACTAAAATACAGTAAAATGCTTATATTTGTAACAAACAGTCATACTAGGTTGTAAGATGCTTAAACCTTTGCTTCTTGGTCACCACATAATTAATATAGACATTAACAAGCAGTTGCTCTGTAAACAGGAACCTGGCCTCTCTTAGTACCAGCAACAGCCAAGCGGCACCACCCACTTCATTGTCACCGTCATGTTTGTCTTTCTTTCTCTTTCTTTCTTTCTTTCTTTCTTTCTTTCTTTCTTTCTTTCTTTCTTTCTTTCTTTCTCCTTCTTTCTTTCTTTCTTTCTCCTTCTTTCTCTCTTTCTCTTTCTTTTTTTTTTTTTCGAGATGGAGTCTTGCTCTGTCACCTAGGCTGGAGTGCAGTGGCTCAGTCTCAGCTCACTGCAACCTCTGCCTCCCGGGTTCAAGTGATTCTCATGCCTTAGCCTCCTGAGTAGCTGGGATCACAGGTGTGTATCACCATGCCCAGCTTATTTTTGTATTTTTAGTAGAGACAGAATTTCACCATTTTGGCCAGGCTGGTCCCAAACTCCTGGCCCAAAGTGATCTGCCCACCTTGACCTCCCAAAGTGCTAGAATTACAAGCACAAGCCACCACGCCTAGCCACCACTTTCATGTTTTTCAAAACATAACTTCTTTCAGACAGTCTACTAATTGTATTTAGAATGCACCTTAATTCTCTTCCTGTACATTATTCCTTTAAAAAAAGTTATATTGAATTTTGGAGACATATACACACATTTTTCCCCATGTAAATACCAGCCAACAAGCCCTGGAGTGAAGATACATATGTTCTGTTAAGGAGTGGTTGTGCAGGGAGAATGTTACCTGGGGTGGAGTTCTGAGGGTAGACCTGAGCTTTGTTTCTCCGAGCACAGGAGGTAGTATGATTCTCTAGTCCTGTTGCAGCTTGAAGGACTTTGGAGAATGTCTCATTCTTTTTCAGTTCACAGGGAAAGGACAAAGAGGCCTGGAGATTTCTCCAGGGTCATACAGTGCCCATGGTAGAACTGAGCTGGGAACCCAGGCACCTAGCATCCAGATGGGCAGCAGCTCTGGGCTTTACACCAGGATCTCAGGCTGGCAAATTGGAATACAGGCCACCAGACAGGTTTGGTGGATCAGTCAGTTTGCCTTGAGCAAAGCAACCTCCAAACATCAAGTAACTAATGTATCGTGTTGTCCCTGCTAGTGGAAGGTTAGTGCACTCTTGGTAAACACACCTACTGGCTATTTATAGAACTCAGTCTAGGGACCAGACTGGGCCTTTCAACACAGTCAAGTCAGGATGTGGGAGCCAAGCAGAGAGGCTGGGAGGTGGGGCCCAATGGTCTGCAAAGCCTGCGCACCTGCTGCTGGAATGGGGAGTTCAGGGCACTCCTGGCTTCCAAGAAAGCCAACCCCACAGTCCCAAGGTGCTTCTTCCCAGATGGCATTGCAGATACATCTTGATGAGGGTATCCTAGCCTGGTTTCCCCCGAGCAGGGCCCAAATCAGAGGCTTTTGCAGGATGAGTTCTTTGAGTACATTCCTAGGAAGCTGGGAAGGGGGCAACTGGTCCAAGGAGGCATGACGGACTTGCTTCTGCTCAATGTGGTGGGGCCTTATAAGAAGCCTCCTGAAAATGAGTCCCAGAACTGCCTGCCTGGGAAAGAAGGGATGCCATTTATTCGTGCCCCCTTTGATCCGGGTAACCCATGAAGTGTTTATGCTACATTGCATTTGGGTGAGCACCGGGTGGGTTCGGGGCCACTCAGGCAGGAAAGCCTGGGGCAGATGAAAGAGGGCAGGGAGGAGTCAGAGGTGAGACTGGGACAGCTTGCACCTTCACAAAACAAGCAAAGCTGCGTGGAGCTGGTAGCTTCGGGGCTGACAGGGATAAGAAAGAAGGTCAAGGGGGTCTGCAGTGGTGTCAAGAGGGCATTGGTACAAGTGGCTGGGGGAGATGAAACTAGGAGCAGATTAGCAGTTGGTGGGAGTCCAAATTCCAGAACACGTGCAATGTGGCTCTTGCCCTGTGCGCAGTGCAAAGGGAAAGGTATAATATATCACAATCAAAAGACAGAAGATTTCAATCTCCCCAGAAAGTTTTCTGTGTCCTGTTTTACCCACCCTCCATCTGGTTTTGATTCTGATAGCAAGAGTGTTATTTGGTCCTTCTTCCCACTCTTTTTTCTCTCCCTCTCCCTCCATCTCCTTCCATCATTCTCTCTGTTCCTTCCGCTGTGCCCCTTTCTACTCTCCTAAGCTTGCTGGGAGCCTGGCTCACCTGCTGAACTACACTGGATGCTCTTTGAGAGTAGAAGATGCACCGTGTTCGCTTTTCCATCTGCTCCCATCCCCTGTGAACATGTATCTCAGATGGCAGCCAGTGGCCCCAGACCCTGAAAATCTGAAAGAGCGTGACTGAAGTCCTCATTTCATGCCCGAGGGAACCCAAGGCCCTGTAAAATGCAAATTCCTGCAAACTGTCCCCATCCACGTTGGCTTCAGACTGCTGCCTCAGTGGTGTCTGATTTTCCTTTCACTGTGAGTTTCAGCTGTTTCTTTATCTCTTCCCTGCAGTTGGCCCAATCGTAGGGCCTGGAACTTTCTCCTTAATCTTCCCATTCTAAAGCCACTGCAGGTAGTAGAAAAGCGACAGAAGATTCTTGGGTCACCAGGAGGTGTCTCATTGTGCTCCAAACAGCGATAACGTCAAAAACCTTTCACGTTTTACATTTTACTTTGAAAAAGTTCTGCCAGCCTCCATGTCAACTGGCTATTCTTTCCCCTCCCTTTTGAGTGACGAACTTCCCCCAACCCCTGTGGGTCCAGGCCATCGCACTCTGGAGCAAACCAGCCAGGTTCTTTCCATTCTGGACCAGCTCTGCAGGACCAAGGCCACCTGTGTTCTCAGTCAACACTGTAGCAGAGTTCACCATCAGCAGGAGGTGCTGGAGCTACGGCTCCCATGGGACCCCAGAGCCTCCTCCATGGTTCCCTCAGGATTCTGGAAGCTCCATCCTGTTAGGTTTGGCCAGAGGCTCCCTGCCTCAGGAGCCTTCTCTCTCTTCATGTCAGCTCCAGTGGGACCTGGCATAGCTTCATCCTGGGATTGGAGTCAGATCTCAAACAAACCGCCTTTCTCAGGGAGACAAGCACCCCAGAATCCACTAATCTCCTTCTCCAGCAGCATCGTGTTGCTCTTTGTGATCTTAATCTCTCCTGGCAGACCATGCTGGAAAAAGTGCCAGGGGAAACAGGATCTTTCTGGGTAAAGCCAGGGCTACCTCCCAGTCCACTCCCTCACACCACTGGGTGTGCCCTGCCCAGGAAGAAGCGCTTCCTTACAGTGGCGCCTAGCCACAGCCCCACAATTACAAGCTCACAAGTTCTCAGAGCTCCCTCTAACTCTCTCTTCGGCTCTGTCAGCCCAGTGCTAGGCTCTGGGCCACTGGGGTTCAGTGAAGGGTCTCCCAGCTCATGTCCCCTCTGCATGGAGGAGGATGTATGGAGAAGAGGGAAGGGAAAAAATTGGGCTTCCAGATCAGAGGACCTGGGCTTGCCCGCTTTGCCCAGGCAGGGTAGGTCACCGTGTAACTGGCTATGTGACCATAGGCCTCAGTGTATGCATCTGTAACCAGGGCATAATATGCCACAATCAAAGGATAGAACATTTCAATCTTCTCTTTGATTGAAGTTCTCTCATGTCCCTCTGTACCTGCCTTCCACCTGCTTTCGGTTGGGGTAGCTGGAGTGTTGGATGATGGAACTATACAGACAGATTATTTCGTGTCTGGCTCTTGCACTCGGCGTGATGTCTGTGAGACTCAACTATGTTGTTGGGTAGATCGGTTGTTTGTGCCTTTGTCATGCTGAGAAGTAATCCATTGTATGGATAGACCAGAATTTGTTCATCTATTCACCTGTTGTTGGACACCTGAGCTATTTTTGGCTTTTTTCCAGTTTTGGCTATTATGAATAAAGCTCCTAGAAACTGCCATGTACAGATTTTTGTGTGAACATAAGTTTTCATTTATCTAGGGTAAAACCAGGGAGAGCAATGACTGAGCCATAGGTTGAATATATGTTTCATTTTATAAGAAATTGCTGAACTGTTTTCCAGAGTGGCTATACCACTTTGCATTTCCACTAGCAGTATATGAGCATTCCAGTTGCTCCACATCCTCATCAGCACTTGGTACTGTCTGTCCTGATTTCTTCCTCCTCTTGTCTCTATCTGAAGCCATTCCCTGTGACCCCAGGCCTACCAGTGCTTCTTATCCTCTTAAGCTCTCCTGCTGTCTCCCATGCCTGCTTCTCAGGCCTGGCTGAGGCCTTAGCATGGGTGGGGACTCTGGGGAGATGCAGAAACTTTCAGGTCACCTTTATTTGAGATCTGACCTGAGATATAAGTTTAAATGTAGCCTTTTAACTCTACAAAGCAGATAGCTTGGGACCTTTTCAGAATCTCTTGGCTCCCTGTCTCAGGGCCAAGAATCTTACTTTGCTCATTTTAATGGTTCCTTTCTAATTATTCAGGTCCATGCTCAAATGTCACCTTTTCAGAGAGGCCTTTCCTGACTTCTGGGAGCAGAGCCAAGCTTTGCGGAGCCTGATGTTTATGTGATTTTTGAGAGTGGTTTTTAGGAAAAAGAATACACAATTGTGAATACAAAATTTGGTCAGGAAGCATTTATTGTGGGAACAAGAAGGGACCCAAGTGAGCAAGGGGCCCTAAAGCTTAGCTTTATTACCTCGGGGTAAATTCACTTCTGCTGACCTCACTACATGAGTTCCTGCTCCTCCATTCCTCTAGTTTAGCCCTGTTCCTTGGTGTCTTCGTTTTTACAGCGTGCACAGCTACTGATGTCATATTCTATTTGCTGTCTGACTGGAGAGCATGCTCTATGAGGGTGAGGGGTCATTGGTTCACTGCTACACCCCTGGCCCCCAGAATAGTACCTGGTACATGGTGAGTGCTGGATAATTATTGATTAAACACATGAATAAATGCCTTTTGAGTACTACTGGTTTTCTATTTGTGGAAGTGAGTTTGAGTTTTTAAAGTGAGTCAAGTTATAGAAAAATATTAAGCTCATGGTGCATGGTGGTGACACACAGAAATGGCCAAGGTCACAGTGAAGGAAGTGTGGGGGCTGTGGATGACAGCCTAGGAAGCTGGCATTTGGTGAGTGCATGCTATGGACTGTACATTTTCTATCCATGGTCATCTTGAAGACTCTCGCAGCAACCTGTGAGGTGAACATCTCTATTCCCATTTTGCAGGAAACAGAGGCTCAGGGAAGTGAAGTCACTCAACCAAGTGTCACACCACCGGCAAGTTTGCACCCAGGTTCTCCCTTTCTCTTGTCCTGGCATGGCCCTTGAAGCTTCTGACTCCATGGTCCCTAAGGGGATGGTAGAAGTCTAAGAGGGTACTCAGAGCTGAACGCTGGGGAAGTTGGGGTTACAGGCATGGAGAAGAGTCATTGCATCATGTTTTCTGATGGGCACCAGAGAGGGAAAAGGAAGGCTCTGCACTCCTTCACCCACCTCCCTAACAACATCCCTGCTCAGGTCAACTTGAACTAGGCCAGTCTAGAATGAAATCATGTTCATTGTTAAACAAAGGCACAAGGGCCTGGCTTCCAAAGAAGGTGAGCTTTGAGCACCTTCCAGGACTTGATTTGATTTAGAGAATAGGGAGAGTACCTGGGAGCCCAGAAACCCTTCCTGCATGAGATGCCAGAAGTTCCTGCAGTTATAACACCCTTGAGAACCTGGGTGAACAACTTAACTTGTTTGTGTTAATGTTTTCTCTTGTAGACATGGGCACAAAACCACCCACCTCCCAGGTTGACATGAGGATTAATTAAGGTCATGTACATAAAAGTACTAAATATCTGTGAATTCTCTTTCCTCCCCCACTTTTATTAAAAGTCCTTGAACTGTGGATTTTTGGCTAAAGTTATCCTGGTAGCCCTTGGCTTCCTCTGCTCGGAACGCTCACCTTTGCCTCAAGTTCTGCTTCAGGTGT
The DNA here is from genome assembly GCF_028858775.2 of Pan troglodytes. Taxonomy (NCBI): domain Eukaryota; kingdom Metazoa; phylum Chordata; class Mammalia; order Primates; family Hominidae; genus Pan; species Pan troglodytes. Next base: position 61,489,039 of record NC_072414.2, read on the forward strand.
CATTTTCATCCCAGCATCATCGTTTTAGTCACAACAGTCTTTTATTTAGCACCTACTATGTGCCAGGCACTGGACACTCATTCTCTCTTCTTCACCCCAGCTCTGCAAACTAAACTTTATGACTCTCATTTTGTTGCTGAAGAGAATGAGGCCTGACAGGTAGTAAGCAGTGCAGCTAGGGTGAGGAGGAAAGCTCTTGCTCCATTTTCTAAGCCACTTGCCTCCTCTCCTGTGTTCCTCTCCACTGCCTACTCCAAGCCCAGAATGCTACATGGCTTGACTTTTACACAATGGAATATTTATTTATTGAACTCCCACTCTGTGTGGGGCAGGGTCCTTCCCAGCCCAGGACCGAGGGAGAGGACAGCCTCACTGTTGCCTTCAGGGAGCTCAGAGAGTAGCAGGGAGACAGATGAGTAGTAAGAAGTTCCGGAGGAATGGGGCAAGTGCAGATTAGCAGGAGGGATGTGGTGCTATGGGGCACCTGCATCTGTCGGGGAGGCAGGGAGTCTAGAATGTGAGCCATCCAAACGGGATTTATCAATACCCTCTCAGTGCTTTGCATGCATATGTATGTGCATGCAAGTGTAAAGTGATGGTGATAAAGATTAATGAGACATCGTTGCTACCTCAACTTATGGTGGTTGTGCAGTGCCCCCAGCCATCTCCCTCCATCCCGAATCTCAATTTTCACATCTTTAAAATGAAAGTTTTGACACGAGCATAGGTCTACACACTGGAACTTGTTGATGGCAATTTGGCATTTTTTAAAATCCATAGGCAAAATGTGTATAATGGAAGTCCTTACTTCTGACACATTAACTTGAGAAGCAGACTTAAAAATATACATATGGTTTCAACTTTTTACTATGGAATTTTAAATATATATATTATATATAATATATATATTCTATTATAATATATTCTATATATCTTATATATAATATATTATATATATTATATATAATATATTATATATAATATATATAATATATATAATATATAATATATATAATATATTAAATATAATATAATATATTATATATAATATATTATATATAATATATTATATATAATATATTATAATATATTTAATATATTATAATATAATATATAGAATATATTATAATATATTATATATTATAATATATTATATATAATATATTTAATATATTATATATATAATATATATAATATATATTTAATATATATATAATATATATAAAATAGAATAAGATCATGAAGCCCTATGTACCCAGAACCTGGCTTCATTAGTTATCCACATCATGCCATTCTCGAAGAATCTTGATTAATTAAATAAATAGATATTTTGCAAAACATTGAATGTAATTCGTGTAATGCCTATTGTTGTTTTTCTCTGATTAAAGAACTAGAAAATATTTTAAAATATTTACAATGTTTGTTGGAGAAGCTAATATAGACACACATCTGTTATCTGTCTACAGTAACTTTAAAGGTGCATGGTGGAGAATTCAGATTCTTTGGCTAGAGGGAATCTGGCCAGGGAAACACCCCACTAGTCTGTCTCTTGAAGACCTAACATTCTGTGATTCTCTTATCTGCAGAGAGAAAAAGCCCATTTATAACTTTTCTAGTCTGGTTTTAAATGTGGTGGCAAAGATTCAGGAATGTGTTTGCTTGGAACTCGTAACCCTTGGAGATTCACTTAGAAAACAAGGCCTCGTTGTCTCCTATTCTGACTCCCAGGACACATTTTAATGAAATGCCCTCAAACCCAAATTGGCTTCAGCCTAACTCACAGCAACCGCAGTACTCTGGGGAAAAAACAGAAACCAGGGGGGCAGAAAATGTGGCTTTGAGCCTCAGCTCTGTACCCATTAGCTGTGTGGCCTTGAGAAAGTTGCTTTTCCTTTCTGAGCCTCCATTGCCTCGTCTGTAAATGGGTTTTCACCTGGGCCTTCTCTGTGGATTCTTCCAACTCTGGGTGCCTGTGGTCTGTGGCCAAGTGCAAGGAAGGAGTGTTAAACACCACGCAAGCCATGGTAGATGTGTGTACTTGTTCATTTATTCTTCAGGAAATGATATGCTAGAGGGCTTTGATATACTTTAGAAAGGTCAACAGTTTTCTCTGAGTTTATTAGATGCTCTGCACTTAACAAGCGTGAGCCAGATGCCAACTGGGGGCACTTAAGATCTATCAGAATGGCTTGAATCCCCATTCCAAAGCCCCCTTCACTCCTGCAAAGATTGCTATGAGTCCCTGAGGGACCCTATGTTCTCGAGGTGCAAATCCAGTAACCCTCTCTCTCTCTTCACTTCACATGGCCCAGAAGTAAAATCAGTCCATTGCTGCTCCACCCCCAAGAGACCCACATACATGAAGATCTGGGAGCATGACAGACTTCCCTTTGGGAGCAAGCCACAGTGAGCATCGCCCCACACGTAATTTAGAATCATGCAGCAGCCTTCCTTGTTTTAAAATGTTGACCCAGCTCTTTGCCCTCCACACTGCCTAACCTTTCCCTACCTTCCTGGTTTCCTTCTTTCCTCCTTTTGTTTTTGGATGCCCTCTCCTTCTCTCCCTTGGATGTCCAAATACATTTCCTTCTGTTTTGCAGAGCAGTTCAGCATTGCTCCAACCTGCAAATGCACACACTCAAACCTGTCAAGGTGCTCACCAGGCAAAAAGATTTCCACTTAACAGGATCAGCCTTCCACAGAAAGGACTTGTTATCATACAGATTAAAAAATAAAAAGAGTTACACAAGAATATAGCCCTAAAACCATTTGGGTAGGGTTCAGGGGTGATGATACTACTTCTGGTTTATTGTCTGAAAGATCTGGCCTTACGCTATGAGAACATCCTGCAGCATTCAACAAGACTCTTCCCTCCCTGGTGGCTGGCCACGCTTGCTCTCCTGGTTCTCTCCTTTCCTCTGCAATGGCGCCTTCTCTGCCTCCTCCTCTTTGGACCTCTGGGCTGCCTGTGTGGGAGTGAAGGAGAGCTCAGGAGTTTGGCTTTGAGCATCCGTGCAATTGGCTTCTCCTGGGGGCCAGAGCTGGGCGAAGTTCACTCTTCCTGATGCTCTCACACAATGAATCTTTAGGTTCAACTGGTGAGTCTTTAGAGCTAGTTCCAGAGCATGAACTTGATGAGGGATGCAGAGAATGGAAGTCAAGAAGCAGCCACAGAAACTGATACAGTTTGACAAGGCTGGGAAGGGGCAGTGGCACCTGGGAGAGGGAAGCAGCCTCCTACCCATGTCCAGAACTCTCCAGTGTGTGCTAGTTTACGTGAAGAGCTGGAAAGAATGGTCTGTGCTGTTGCACAGGGGTGGACTTTGGCTCTGAGCGGGAAGTGACTTGCCTTGGTTCCCACACCGAAGAAAACCTGGTCTTGTGCCTCGAGATGTGGCTGGAGGATTGCCGGAGAAAACAAAAGAATAAGGGAGTGGGGAGTGGGGTATGGGTGTGTGCAAATTTCTTCACAGAGATTTGTGAGCTGAGCCTTGAAAGATGAATGTGGACACTTGCCAGGCTGATCCACTTTGATAGGCAAATAAGTCTGGGTGGGACGGAGCTGCGAGAGAAAAGCTCACTCCCGGCCAAGAGAGCAAGTCACACAATCAAGGCCTGGAGGCTGAACAGCTGGCATGTCTGGTGAACCACAGACAGTCCTGTGAGGCTGGATTGGAAAGGTTGTTGGGTGAAAGATGAGGCTTTTGTAAGCTCTGCTGAGACATTTGGGCTCTGTCTTGTAGGTCTCAGAGAGTCATGGGAGAGTTCTAAGTAGGCAAGTGACATTGTCAGATGCATGCCTTGGAAATATGCCTTTGGCTGCTGGGTGACTTCCAGGGGCCAATGTGGAGCTAGGAGCCCAGTTATGCCTCTGTTGCATCATCTAAGCAAAAATTGTGACAGGGCCTTGGCATAGAGGGAATGGAAAGGAGCAAATAGACATCACGGAAGTAGAATTTATAAAGTGTAGTGGATAAATGTGAGAAGTAATATTATATATCTGGTTCATTTTAACTGCTGCATAATATTCTATTGGGTGAATGAATCGCATTTTAGATTTTCATTCTCGTAGTGATAGTTATTTCCACTTCCTCACTATTACAAACAGGACTTGGATGAACACCTTCGTACTTGCACATGTGAGAAACTGTCCTTAGGGTGGTTATTTATAATTGGTTTTTCTGAGTTGAGAGGTTTGCACATCTTTAAATCTACAGGATATTCTCAAATTCCTCCTTAAAGTGGTTGTACCAATACACCTTCCCATCAAGTAGAGGCACTCCCTTTCCCTGTTTCTTTCAAGTTTGTTATCAGACTTGCAAGATTTTGCCAATCTGATTGGTGTGAAATGGAATCTTTCTATTGTTTCAATTTGTTTCCCTGACTATTGGTGAGATTAAGCCTATTTTAATACATGTCACTATTTTCTTCTGTAAATTGCCTGTTCATATGTTTTGCACAATTCTCTGTTGGATTGTTTGTCTTTTTCTTACTGATTTGTTGAAGTTCTTTATATATTCTAAATATTAATCCTTTGTTGGTAAAATATCTTTTTTCAATCAGTGACTTTTCCATTTCATTTATAAAAGTCTTTGTTAGGCAGAAATTTTAAATTTTAATATATTCTAAAATTTCAAAAATTTCCTTTATAGTTTGTAGTTAATGTATTTTGATTAAATGTTTTTTTCTATGCTGAAATATTCTTCTGTATTTCTTCTATTTATTTTTTCTCTAAAAATTTAAAAGCGTTGATTTTTCACATTTGTATCTTTAATCTGCTTGAATTGTGTGTGTGTGTGCCATGTGATGAAAAGGCCTAATTTTACCTTTTTCTTAAGTGGTTAGCCAGTTTTCCCATTACTATTTATAGAATAATTCATTTCTTCATTCATTACTTACAGAAAAATTCATTATACTGATTTGTAATTCCACACCTGTTATATATTGCCTATGTTTATGGGTTTATTTCTGGGCTGTATGTTTTATTCCATGGTGTATTTGCCTATTCTTAGAGCAACACCACACTGTTTTAACTGCAATAGCTTTATAATAATTTGTTTTATCTGGCAAGATAAGTCTCTCAATTTTGGTTCTTTTATTTCAAAGTTGCCTTGGCTGTTCTTAGCCCTCTTTACTTCCATATTAATTTTAAGATCATTTAATCAAGTCCTGTGAAAAAAATCCTTTGGGATTTAAGTGGGAATTACATTAAATTTGTAGCCATAATTTGGCAGAAATTGCTGTTTTTAAGATATGGAGTCTTTCCATCTGTAGACATGGTATACCACTCTATTATTTAAGTCTGCTTCAATACCCTTCAATATAGTTTTACATTTTTCTTGCTATACTATAAATCTCTTGAGAGTTTTTTGTTAGATTTAATTCTAGAAAACATGATTTCTCATTTTAAAGAAAATATGTCTAATGTTTTACCACTGAGTACAATATTTTCTGCATATTTTTCAAAGATGTCCTTAATCAGGTTAAGGAAGGTCCCGCTTTCCCAAATTCTCTATGAGAATTCTCTTTTTTCTTTTTTTGGCTTTTGTTTTTAACGTGAAGCTTTGAATTAAAATATAGATGTAAATTTTATCAAAATGTTTGTATAGTTTTTTTATTTGTTAATTTGATAAATTATGTTAGTCATTTTTCTGAAGTTAAACTCTCCTTGCTTTCTGAGGTGTTACTTGGATAGACAGATAACAGGTAGAGAGATAGCTAGACAGGTGATAGGTAGATAGCTAGATAGGTGATAGGTAGATAGATAGCTAGATAGGTGATAGGTAGATAGATAGCTAGATACGTGATAGAGAGGTAGATAGCTAGATAGATGATAGATAGATAAATAGAATCACGAATATATTACCATGTTCAATCTGCAGGCCTCTGTCTCAGAGAGAGGGGAGTTGTAAGGGAAAGGGCACAGTTTTAAAAGACAGGTGCATTTCTAAGGGGGCTGGTGCTCTCTAAACTCAATGGATGTCTAGCGCTGGCTTTCTCTGCTTGGCATTTCAGGGATTTCTCTGAGTCCTGCCCACCCCATGGGGAACTTCAGCTGCAATGCCTCTGGCATGGTGATGTCATGACTCCAGCTAGCCATCTGGCCTTCTCTGCCAGACCCTCTCTGTTTGCTCCCATTCCTCAGAGGGCAGATTCCTTATCCTCTTCCCTCTTGCCCTTTGATAAGCTCATTTGTCCTTTTCCACTGTCAGTAAGACAGCACTTTCTCTCTCCTGTCCACTCTCCTGTGAGGCAGGTCCGATCACTGTGATTTGCCTTTAGATTTTTCAGGTATGCCATAAAGACTCCCCAATTCTGAGGAGTCATAAAGCTCCATAAGTGGGCCTCTTCAAGCCCCTCTCACTTGGTTTGAGCACCTACCTATACTCCCATCTTCAAAGGTATCTTTCCTTCTTCCAGGCCTCTCCAATTTGTGTCCTTTCAGCAGCTGGGCCTGGGGATGGTCAGTGCTGGCAGAACTAGTTTTCAAAGCCTTAGCTTGTCCAGTAGAGGCAAGGTGGTTTGGCATCTTGTTTAGGAATGGGAAACATTTGGTAGCTTGTTCTTGGTCTCTAGAGTCTCAGCTAAAGCTAAGGTGGAGATAGTCCCATTTTAATATCCTGTTACACATTTTTCTAGACCATTACTTATTTTGTCTGTTTTCTAATTTATTGGCATACAGTTGTGCATAGTATTCTCCTGGGAGTTAAAAAATATCTACCGTAACTGCAGTTATATTGTCTTTATCATTCTGAATAGATGTGCCTTTTTTTTTTTTTTGAGGTGGAGTCTCACTCTGTTGCCCAGGCTGGAGTGCAGTGGCATGATCTCGGCTCACCACAACCTCCGCCTCCCGGGTTCAAGTGATTCTCCTGCCTCAGCTTCCCGAGTAGCTGGGATTACAGGTGTGGGCCGCCATGCCCGGCTAATGTTTGTATTTTTAATAGAGATGGGGCTTCACTATGTTGGCCAGGCTGGTCTCGAACTCCTGACCTCATGATCTGCCCGCCTTGGCCTCCCAAAATGCTGGGATTACAGGCGTAAGCCACCATGCCCAGCCATATGGGCCTTTTCTATTTCTTTTTTTGATCAAACTTGCCAGGGATTTGATTGTTAGTGTTTTCAGAGAACATTAAAAATTCTCTTTTGTTTCTTTGTATTCTAATTAATTAAATTTTCTTTCTTCTTTTTTACTCTCTGTCAAATAAATCATACATACAAAAGAGTGCATGAGAAGTATGTGTGTGCATTACAAATAATAATAAAATGGACAAGCATGTATCCATGGCTGAGTTTAAGAAATTGAGAGCCAGGATGTTAGAAGCCTCAAATGCATTGCCCTTCTCACCCCAGTGCAGCCACTGTCCTGTCTGTTGTGTTAGCCATACCTTTTCTTTTTAGAAACATGTTTCACTTGTGTATGTATTGCTAAACAATAGTCCAGTTTAGCATTTTTTAAAAAGAGTCCCAGGTGACCAAAGTGCAATTAATCAAAATCCTTACTTCATGGCATAATCTCATATTTGACCTACAAATGGACCCCCTTCTCTCTCCTCCCTTCCCTTCTTTCTTCTATCCATTTTTGTTCCCTTTCATATTCCTTCTTTTAATGTGATAAATACCTGTGAAGCTGGCATCTAACAAAAGCCAGTCCCTTCATAATAGCACATATTAAACTATAAGATGACTTTCTCAATTTGTGTAACTGTCATCCTGAATTCTATGATATATTTTCTCAAAAAGCATTTTTTTTTTTTTTTTTTTTCCGAGGCAGAGTTGTTCTGTCACCCAGGCTGGAGTGCAGTGGTGTGATCTTAGCTCACTGCAACCTCCGCCTCCCAGGTTCAAGTGATTCTCCTGTCTCAGCCTCCCGAGTAGCTGAGATTAAAGGCACGCACCACCACACCCAGGTAATTTTTGTATTTTTAGTAGAGACGGGGTTTCACCATATTGGGCAGGCTGGTCTCGAACTCCTGACCTCAGGTGATCCACCTGCCTCGGCCTCCCAACATACTGGGATTACAAGTGTGAGCCACTGGATCCAGCCACAAAAAGCGTTTTTTAAATTTTAGTTTTTTTAACTTTATTAAGAAGATATGCTCTATGTCATCTTTGGAAATTTCTTTTTTCTTAATATTATCAAAGATATATCCACATTGTCAAGTTTACTATAATTAACTTTTTATTGTAGTAAAATATGCATAACATAAAATTTGCCATTGTGACCATTTTTAAGTGTATAATTATGTGTCATTAAGTACATTCACATTCTTGTGCTACCATCACCACCATCCATTTCAGGACTTATTTCATCTTCTCAAACAGAAACTCCAATCAATGTGTTTTGACTGTCGTACATAGTGAGAACACACCAGTTTATTTATTCTCCTGCTGATGAACAATAATTGGTGTTTCCAGGGTTTCGCTATTGTGAACTGTGCTGCTGTGATTATTCTGGTAATGTCTACTGCTGAACATGTGTTCATTGTTGAGTTTTAGGTATCTAAATGTTCAGCTTTAGGAGATAAAGTCACACGGCTTAAACAAAGTGGTTGTACCAATTGACATTCCCACCTGCACTGTGAAAGAGACACCATGAATCCACATCCTCACCAACACTTGGCTTCAACTGCTTGAAATTCTGCCAAATGCATGTAGAATGGCATCTCTTAGTGGCCTTGACTTGCATTTCTCTGATTCCTAGGGATGTTAAACATCTTTTCATATGTTTATTGGCTTTGTATGTTTTTTCTTCTGCAACTTACTTTTTAATGTCTTTGTCCATTTTTTTCTCTTGCATTGTTTGTGCTTTTCCTAACAAGTTGTGAGTTCTTTCTGTGTTGCTCATTCTAATCTTTTGGCATTTTTATGTATCACAAATAGATTTCTCCAGTCTGTAACTTGTATTTTTTATTTTTCAAAGCGTATTTTGGTAAATAAAAGTTCTTAACTTTAACATAATTCTCAATATTTTTAAATAATGTATTTAGATGTCTTGTTTAAGAAATATTTTTCTCATCAATGTTGAAAATATTTATTTATTTATATTTTCCCTTCCCTTCCCTTTCCTTCCTTCCTTCCTTCTTTCCTTCTTTCCTTTTTTCTTCTTTTTTTGAGACAGAGTCTTGCTCTGTTGCCCAGGCAAACTCCTGGACTTAAACAATCCTCCTGCCTCAGCCTCCCAAGCATCTGGGACTACAAGTGTGTACCACCATGCCTGGCTGATTTTTTTTTTATTTTTAGTAGAGACTGGGTCTCGTTATGGTACGTAGGCTGATCTCGATCTCCTGGCCTCAAGTGACCCTCTGGCCTTGGCCTCCAAAAGTGCTAGGATTACAGGCATGATTTCCAATGTCAATGATGCTGTCTTCTGTTGCACCCTAGGATTCCACATGCAAAGTCTCCTAATTTCTTCCCCTTATTGGCAAGGGTCTACTATGGCATATTCCCTCCAGTGGGACACGAAAGAGCCAGCACTTGCTTCTCCCCTATCCCATTCCCCAGGGGAAAGGGGTCCTAGTCTCATTGGAGCAGGGGCTACAGAAGGGTCCTCAGCAGGCATCCTGGTGAGGAGACAAGGCAGAATCAGCCCCCTGGGCTGCACCCCAGCACTGTGGAGCTCTGGGGCACCTTCCACACAGACTGTAGCACCAAATGGCACCACAGGAGTTGTGCGACACAGCAGCCTTCTTACTGACCTTTAGTTTGGGTGTCTTGTCCTGGTCCCCTTACTCAGCTTGAAATAATATGCAATTGGAATGTCCCTGTTTCTTACAGTAGAATAAATGAGAGAGTGTGAATAACCAGAAACCATCAGATCTCTACTTCCTGCCTGTGCCTTGTGCTGTTGCCTGCTGGGTTTCAAAAGAAGTAAAGCCATGAGCACCTTTGTTCCAACCAAACTCGGAATAGGAAGCAGATTGGCCCCTGGAGTCCTCTCCAGAGAATGCTTATGGCTCCAATAAGCATAGTTGGAGGGCCACCGCAGCAACCCTGCTGCCCTCATGACCTTACTAGGAGGACCCCAAGCCCTCTTGTCCTTTCCCCTGCAGATGGTTAACCGAGAAATGGACCTTGACCAAGGCCTTTTCACCTATATGTAACAGGATTCTACTCAAACTGGCTTCAGCAAAAAAGGGGAGTTTATTGGAAAAATAAAGGGGTGGGTTACAGCACACAAGGATTTCTCAAGGCCCAGAGCCAAGTGAACCCAGGCAGCCTCTCTCTGTGACTCTGTCTCTGCATTTCTGTTTCTGTCTCTCTGTCTTTGTCTTCCTCTGACTCAGACTTTCTCTCTCTCACATTTGGACCACCTGACCCCATCAGCATGAGGCCCCAGGTGCAGCTTGAATAAATGTTGCTGGTTGCTGGGGGCAGATCCCATCTCAGAGAAGTGTCTCTACATTTTTTCTGCCTTCTGGAGTCCACATTCTAGACCAGAGACAATCGACATGTTTGTACTGCAAACCTGAGGCTGAGGCCATCAAGGAGGGCTGCTTACTCTTGTGGGTAATGGGCAATTCTCCGTGTCCTGCCTGCTAACCCCACCCCTGCCTTTCCTGTGAAAAAGAGGGGGGAGCACATGGGATTAAGATGACATAATTACAGGTCTAACTTGAAACCATTCTGATTTCTACAATTCAACAAGCCACTCCCAGACTTTGACATCTTATCGTCAGTAGCGAATTATTTGCTCCACACTTCACAACTGATCACTACACACCACACCTCGCCTGTGAATTTTCCTCCCATGTGTCTGAAGGTTCAGTATGACTGAAGGATGGGAGGTTGGGTCCCAGCTCTGGCCTATACATATTGGAGCGTTGTATATTTTAAATCACACATGGATGAGCCGTGTGTGTACGCGCGCGTGTCCGTATGTACGTGTGTGTGTGCGCGTGTGGACGTGTGTGTGCATGTGTGTGCACGTGTTGTGTGCGTGTGTGTGTGCGTGTGGACGTGTGTGTGCGCATATACGTGTGTGTGCATGTGGACGTGTGTGTGTGCATGTGTCTGTGTGTGCGCATCGCATGTGTGTGTGTTTGCATTGCCAGACTGCCTGGAAGAGTTTCGGTGGATCAGTCCCTTGACCTCTGACAACTTCTCTGGGTGCAGATGGAGGGCAGGTGCCGGGACATTGGAGCAGAGGGAACCAATTATAGTTTTTTTTCCCTCCTCCTCCTTCAAGGAAACTCACTTTTAATTTCCTTTGTGATTATCCTGCTTATTGCCAAACATAAGCTGCTGGCCGGCTCCCCTTTGATTCTTTCTTTCAGTAAGTCCCCTGATATGTCCTTTCTGCCCTTCTCCACCTCCTTTCATTTTTTTACGGTTTTATATTTAGTCCCAGACAGTTGAGAAAATATGCAATGCGTGCAACCATGCAGGTCTCATCGCTTGTTTGGGGTTGATTTTGGGCACTGGGTCAGCATCCTGCTGTTGAGGCAATGGGACCCCTTGGGATATCAGAGAGTGAGGCCTGAGAATTAACAGGCGCAACGCTCATGTCAAGGTCTGGGGATGGAGCAGACCCTGTGTTTAAAAGTTTGTATCAAAGTATCCTAAGAAGTCCTCTGATCCTTCCATCCCACCTTGCGCATCCTGTTGTAGTGACTGAGACCGTTGTGGATTCATTCAACAAGTACTTCCTGAGCCCTGCAATGTGTCAAACCTGTAGCTGGTGCTGAGTAAATGCCATGGCCCCCATTCTCAAGCAGCCTTCCTCCTTTTTAATTGCAAAGCCTAAAGAGAGGGTTACCCGCACCCTCATTATGACCTGATTAGTTTTCCAGATTTCTGGCTGCTGCTCAGTAGAGCACAGCCTTGGACGGCGGGGTGGGTGGGGTAGGCAGGGGCAATAGCAAGTTCTAAGGACCCGGTCAGGGATGAGAGGTCTGGAGCGCATGCATGAAGAAGGGCTGGGAAATCAGGAGGCAGCATGAGAGTGCAAGGCCCCCGGCAGGGTGTGGGGTCCCTGGAGTTAGAGAAAATTGAGGCAGAAAAGGCCTTGGAGATAATTGAGTTGATCTCTTTCATTTTCACCATGAAGACAGCTGGGCTGAGGGCCAGCCCTTCTGGTGAGAGGTGAGAAGCCCTTCCTTGCCCCTGCACTCTGGGTGTTACTTGCTAAAGTCCTTTCCTGTCTCATGTAGCTGGCATCTTCCTTTGTTCACAGACCTCAATTACGTTTAGCCCGACAGCAGGGAGCGTTGTGAGCAGAAAGGTCAGTCACATGGTGCCCCGTCTATGCTGACTTGATGGCCCTGCTGCTCCGTCGGAAAGCTTCCCAGGCTCCTGGGCTCAGAATGAGCTGAGGCATGGAATTCCACCTGGGCTCCAGGTCATTGTGCTCTCATCGCTTAGATGACTCAACCTCTAGGACAAAGGCGGCTCCCATTGCTGTGGGGAGCAGCTTGTTCTCGGGGGGCTTGACCCAGAACCCTTCAGAGTGGAGCCTGGTCTGGAGTGAGAGCTCAGTGCCCCACTGAGCTCACTGGAGCACAATGGGCTATTTTTAGGGCCTGCCTCTCCTGATGCTGTCAAACACGCTGGCTGACCGTTTGCATCTGACGCTGTGAGCTGGCGGCCTAAGCAGCTTGTCGAGCCCCTGTTGCTCCCCAAAACCCACTGCCCTAGTTCTGCCTGTCATCTTCCTTTTGTTCTGCCTGCTTTGTCATCGGTGCTGGCACTGTTTCTCCGGAAGCTGGAGAGATGAGGTCTCAGCAAATATCATCAAGGTAGCAGCTTCCTATAGCAGTGCATTAATTTCCTGGGGCTGTTGTAACTAAGTACCACTAGCTGGGATGGGTTAAAACAACAGAAATGTATTCTCTCACAGTTCTGAAGGCTGGAAGCCAGAGATGGAGGTGTGGGCAGGGCCATGCTGTCTTGGAAGGATCTAGGGAAGAACCGGTTGCATTCATTCTCATAGCTTCTGGGATTTGCTGGTCATCTGCACTGCTCCTTGGCTTGAGGCCACAGCACTTCCATCTTGGCCTCTGTCCTCACATGGCCATCTTCTGCTAGGGATCTGTGTCTTTCAAGTCTCCTCTTACAAGGACACCAGTCATACTGGATTAAGGACCCACCCTGCTCCAGCATGACCTTATCTTCACTTAACTAATGGCATGTACAAAGGCCCTACTTCTAAATAAGATCACATTCTGGGGTACTGGGGTTAAGGTGTTCAACATATCGTTTTGGAGGACACAATTCAACCCGTAACAAGCAGATTCCCACTGAGTGGATGGTGAGAGCATGGGTGGATGTTCCACCCCCAGGGTGTATGAACCCACCTGTTATCCACATTCCCATGGCCAAAACTCACCAAGGGACAGGGGCATCCAGGGTTTGTGGGGCTTCAGGCGCAGGCAGCTTAGGGACTTTCTTTAAGAAAAAGAATACATCCTGGGTGTGGTGGCTCACACCTGTAATTCCAGCGCTTTGGGAGGCCGAGGCAGGTGGATCTCTTGAGGCCAGGAGTTCTAGACCAGCCTGACAAACATGGCGAAACCCTGTCTCTACTGAAAATACAAAAATTAGCTGGGTGTGGTGGTGCACACCTGTAATCTCAGCTACTTGGGTGGCTGAGGCAGGAGAATCACTTGAACTCTGGGAGGTGGAGGTTTGCAGTGAGTTGAGATCGTGCCACTGCATTGAAGCCTGGGCAACAGAGTGAGGCTCTGTCTAAAAATAAATAAATAAATAAATAAATAAATAAATAAATAAATAGTCTCAGAGCAAGAGATGCCACTGTCTCAATGATCTCACATGCCTGAAAGGGTGAAGCTATCTATATGTCTGCGAGACCACTCCTGCTTTTGGAACTTGGATGGGATTGAAAGGAAGCCTGTATACCTGAGTGGCTTCAGCCTGGGAGACGTTTATACAATATGACAGACTAGGCTAATTACTAATGATCATGTATGTTCTTTTGATGTAAAGGGTCCACGTTAAAAAACCAAGGGGTGACCTGTGGTGTTATGATGTATACGTGTATTGGTTTTTGTCCACGGTTCCTGGCTTGCCGCCCGCAAAGCACTTGTTATAGGCTTAACATTGTGGGCATCAGGCCTCAGGAGCAGGACTCAGGAAGCAGAATCCCTCCGACCTTCTCCTGCCCTCCCTTCGGCAACCCCAAGCCGGGATGCTAATCTTCCCCTGTTTCTCCTGTTACGGGTCATAAGACTCTCTCCTCCGAGGGTCCTGCTCTGTGCCCTGAGGGAAGGAATGGAGATGTCATGAAGCTTCCATAAAAACCCACAAGACCTGGGTTTGGAGAGCTTCCGGACAGCATGTGGCATTCCACATGGAGGTTCCTGGAGGTGGTGCTCCAGGGAGGGCACGGCAGCTCTGTGTCCCCATAGCTTGCCCTATGTGTGTCTTTTTTATATTTTTATTTTATTTTATTTTTTTGGAGATAGAGTCTTGCTCTGTCACCCAGGCTGGAATGCAGTGGCACGATCTCGGCTCACTGCAACCTCTGCCTCCCAGGTTCAAGCGATTCTCCTGCTTCAGCTTCCTGAGTAGCTGGGACTACAGGCGCCCGCCACCACGCCCGGCTAATTTTTTGTATTTTAGTAGAGACGGGGTTTCACCGTGTTGCCCAGGCTGGTCTTTAACACCTGACCCCGTGATCCGCCTGCCTTAGCCTCCCAAAGTGCTGGGATTACAGGCGTGAGCCACAGTGCCCGGCCTCTTTTTTATTTTTTGAGACAGAGTCTGACTCTATCGCCCAGGCTGGAGTGCAATGGCGCCATCTTGGCTCACTGCAACCTCTACCTCTGAAGTTCAAAAGATTGTCCTGCTCAACCTCCTGAGTAGCTGGGATTACGAGCGAGCGCCTGTAACTTTTGTATTTTTAGTAAAGATGGCATTTCATCATGTTGACCAGGCTGGTCTTGAACTCCTGACCTCATAATCCGCCCACCTTGTCCTCCCAAAGTGTTGGGATTGCAGGCGTGAGCCACTGCATCCAGCCTATGTGTCTCTTCATCCTGTATCCTTTGTAATATCCTTTATAATAAACTGGCAAATGTAAAAAAGAAAAAAAAGGAAAAGAACAAAAGAAAAAAATACATAGTTATGAACACAGACTTAGGCATAAAGTGAATGTGCTGGAGCTGCTGCTGCCCCCTGCGGGTCCCTCTACCAGGAAAGGTGATTGGAGTTCTGGGGGGTTTTGGAGGGGACCCTTGGGGCAGTGGCTATTTACTACCTGGTGTGGAAGCATTTTAAGATTTTAATGCTGAATGTGGCTGTACTGACATATGCATGGTAGCTGCACCTCCACGCTGGGTGCTGTGATGAAAGCGCCCTGCACTCAACCAAGGCACCCCCTGTAAGGGCAGCTCCTCCGTGCTTCCCATGCTGGCTTGTCCTCAGCTGAAGGTAGGCCAGAGGCGCTGTGTGGGCCGGGTGTGGTGGCTTCAGCCACCGTGGCAGCTGACAGAGATGGAGGCCGCCTGGGATGGGCCTATGGGTTTTTTATACTAGGGGGAGGTAGGTCTGCAGCAGAATCTCTGAGGAAAAAAATTTTTTTTCCAGGAAATTAACAGAACAGAACTGTATTGCAAACATGATGAAGGGAGGCAGGAAGCTCTTTGTAAGTCAGAAAGAACCGGGACTTGGAGGTATTAGAAGGGAATCCAGGTAGGCTGCTGTTTCCCAGCCTGCCTAGCAGCTAGTAGGGGGCAGGTGAGAGGAGAGAGGTAAAGAGAATGTAAGTCCAGCTTAGACTCATTCGATGTTAGAGTTGGAAGAGTCTCACCTCCACGTGGACAAACTGAGGCCCAGAAAGGCAAAGTGGCTTGCTTCACATCATGTAGCTTCCTATTTTATAGGCTCATTTGGGTTTTATATGTGAGTTCTTCTTTATAAAGTGGTTATGTGGAAGGATTTTTTTTTTTTTTTGAGACTCTGTTACTCAGGCTGGAGTGCAGTGGTGTGATCACAGCTCACGGCAGCCTCGATCTCCAGGGCTCAAGCAATTCTCCCACATCAGCCCCTGTGAAGGGATTAAAGTAATTAAAAATGGGTACCCTTTGGGGTGATGTAGAAAGGGTGTTGGGCTTGCAATTCTCTCACATTCCACTGGCAAGAACGTGGTCACACTCAAGTACAAAGGTGTCTGGGAAATGTAGTCCACAGCTAAGTAGCTGTGTGCCAACTACAATATTATTACTCTAGAGGAATGAAAAGGATTTTAGTGGACAGCTGGCATTCTCTGCCACAAGCTAGAAAATGTGCACACACACACAAAATCTTTAGGGTTGTGGTTGCCTTTAAGCTCTTCTAGGTTTGATTTGATTCAATATCAGATCAATAGTGACATACTCCAGGAAACTCAAAAAACACAGTAAGGACAAGAAAGAGGGAAGGATTACTCTTGGGTTTATCAGGCACCTGCTATGCTCAGCCCCGTGCCATTGATTGAGCAAATATCTAGGAAAAGGCATCACCCCTCAAGTTTAGTTAGTCCAAAACACACTTGGCAAATAAACAGCCCCTAAATCATGTGTTGAGGACCAGGAATGCTGTAAAAATTCTAGAGAGGAAGGGATCAAGATGGACTGGGATGGTCAGGGAAGGAAGGTGCTCTTGAGTTGGCTCCTGGGACTTAACGAGATGGCGCAGATCAGAGGCAAGTTGTTTCAGTGTGGAATGGGGGTGGAGGAGAGGAATAACATCTATCGGGCACTTGCTGTATGCCATTAACAAGTGGTTTCAATTAATTTTCACAGTAACCTCAGTATCTCCCTTTTATAGATGAAGGATTGAAGTCATGACAGGCTAAGCTCTTGTTCCCACAGCTTGATTGAGGAGCTGAGATTCAAACCCCCGTCTAACTCCAGGGTCCTAGTCCTCACCCCTCCCTTTCCCCACTCCCCCAAACCATTTAGATCCAAATCTCCTGACTGTTTCTTAAATTAATGTTCTGTTAGCATCTTGGGCTCATTGTACATGTTTCTTAGAGGACACAGCCGGGTGACAGGACAAGGCTATGTGTGCTTGTGTGGGTGTCTGTGAAAGAGGAAGACAATTTTAAAATTACTGTTTCATTACATATGTCTCAGCATTGGTTAACTAATTTTTGCCAGGACCATCATTGATCAAGCAAATAAATTCAAAAGCCATTTGGGGGGTGAAAAAAGAGGAAGACAATTCTGTTGGTTTCTAGCTGTTCAGCTTTGGATAAGCCATTTCTCTTTCCTGGGCCTTAATTTCAATCTCTGAACAATCTGTTTCATTGTCCCTGCACAGAGTGTTTGGTGAGGTTTGGATGAGGTCACAGATGACCACATGCCTTGTTCATCACAGGGTGCTGTGTACACTGCCAATGTGCTGGTGGGCCCCAAAGGCCAGTGAGCTGTTGAATATCATTGGAAGGAAAATGGAAAGAATGTAGAAAACATCACCCCCACACTGTGTAAAACTGGGTGTCCCTCAGGAATGCCTAGTGCAGTTGGTGTCATCATCTCTTAAAAAACACAGGGTACAGATGGCAGGTCGTGGAGGGCAGCTGGATGCATGCTTGGAACCTGGTGCTGCAGAGTGAGGGCCTCCCCAGTACCCAGGACATGCGCTCCTGTGATGTGGCAAGCTCCTTGAAGCATGCTCCTGGCCCTCTACTAGCTCCTGAAATGCTCTGCCTGACCTCCCAGCCTTGAAGCTTTGTGTGGTGGTAAATGTTACAACTAAACAGAAGATCTGCTTTCTATGGGGAGAGACAAGCTGTTGGATTTGTACAGTGCTTAATTATTCAGTCTTTTTGGTGATAAAGGACACAGGGCCCTGAAACTTTCTGCAGAAAATGGGAGCTTATGGTGAGAACTGGCAAGTCCAAAAGCCCAGAGACTGAAACTGCTTTTATTATTATTATTATTATATTGTTATTTTTTTTTTTTGGAGACGGAGTTTCACTCTTGTTGCCCAGGCTGGAGTGTAGTGGCACAATCTCGGCTCACTGCAACCTCTGCCTCTCGGATTCAAGTGATTCTCCTGCCTCAGCCTCCAGAGTAGCTGGGATTACAGGCACCCACCACCATGCCCAGCTAATTTTTGTATTTTTAGTACAGATGGGGTTTCACCACGTTGGTCAGGCTGGTCTTGAACTCCTGACCTCAGGAGATCCGCCCGCCTTGGCCTCCCGAAGTGCTGGGATTACAGGCATGAGCCACTGAGCCCGGCCAGAAGCTGCGTTTATGCCCGTAATCCCTTTGTTCCTTGAAATACTCCTGCAAGTGGGCGTTATCGTCCCCATTTCACAGTGAAAGAAACTCAGGCATGGCGATGTGAAGCAATTTTCTCAAGGCTAGTTACGTGGTCTAGCACACAGCATATGTGTGCTATATTATTCAAAAAGCAAAAATATATGCTTTTTGAATAATATTATACCTGTTTTTTTTTCTTTCATAGTGATTTTACCATGAGGAAACTGAGTCACAGAGGAATACTATCCCAACCACCATAGTTCAACTGAATGGGCAGAGTGTGGAGGCTGTTGGTCCTAGCCTGAACTTGAGATGGTCAATGTTAGTCGTAGATCTTGCCTTTCCCTGCACAACCCCCGGTTGCTAAGCCCCATGTGACGTAGAAGCCGTCCTGGAATGCCAGACTGATACCCTTGATTGCCGCGGTGATCTTGGTCTCTGGCTGAGACATGTCAGTTTCAGCCTCCATTAGAAGCCTAAGCACCATTGCAGTCCTCCTATTTATACTTAAAACTTGGAGACCCAGGCAGGGTATGTCTCCTTTCCACCACCTTTGAAAGAACTCTGTCCTTAGACTCCTGGTTTTTCACCCTCGCCTGACCCGCTCTGGCTCCAAGGCATCTTGTTAGATTTAATTGGTCAGCAGGCAATATTGATTGCCATGGAGACCTCTGAAATGAAGTTAGGAATCTGTACTCATTTATGTTGGCTGATAAAAGGCCGACATAAATTGTGTGTTTCTCTTTTGTTTCTTGATGTAATAAAATATATATTAAAAAGAGAAAGCATCATGGCCAGTGAGATGAAAGCTTTGCCAGGGTGCCTGGGGCAGGTATGTTACAGGCTTGCCCCAGCCCCAGCCCCCAGCCTTCTTCTCTATTTTTTTTTTTTTTTTTTGAGATGGGGGCTCACTCCCACCCAGGCTGGAGTGTAGTGCTCGGTTCACTGCAGCCTCTGCCTCCTGGGCTCAAGCTATCCTCCCACTTCAGCCTCCCGATTAGGCGCACGTCACCACACCCGGGTAATATTTGTATTTTTAGTAGAGACAGAGTTTCGCTATGTTGGCCAGCCTACTCATAAACTCTTGACCTCAGGTGATCTGCCTGCCTTGGCCTACCAAAGTGCTGAGATTACAGGAGTGAGACACGGCGCCCGGCCTCTTCTCATCTTTTCTGGTCTTTAGCACAAGTGTTCAAGTCTACCAATCATTCAACAAGTGTTTATTAAATGCTTAGTGGCTAAAGCCTGGGAAACTAAGCCTCCTGAAATGGGTCCTGGCCTCAAGGAGCTGACATTCTGGGTCCTTGAGGAAACAAGGTGCAGAACAATTGACAATCAGGTTACGTGCTAAGTGGGGTGGAGGGGTTTGGGTGGTGAGGGAGCAGCCTGGCTGTGACAGATGAAAAAAGGCTTAGCCCAGGGTCTTGAGTACATGAGAGGGGGCTCATAGAATGAGCTCATATTTTGATCTATTCAATTTTAGTTTTGAATTCCAACTCTATTTCTTGTTAGCTATAAGACCATGAATAAATCACTCAACCTCAACCTCTCTGAGCATTTTGTTTTGTTTTTAATTTGAGACAGGGTCTTTCTCTCTCTTCCCAGCCTGGAGTACAGTGGTGCAATGTTGGCTCACTGCAACCTCCCCCTTCTGGGTTCAAGCAATTCTCATGCCTCAGTCTCCCAAGTAGCTGGGATTATAGGTGGACACCACCATGCCTGGCTAATTTTTGTATTTTTAGTAGAGATGGGGTTTCACCATGTTGGACAGGCTCCTGACCTCAAGTGATCCACCCGCCTCGCTCTCCCTCTCAAAATGCTGGGATTACAGGCATGAGCCACCACACCCGGCCTCTGAGTGTTAGTTTTCTCATCTATTTCTATTTAATCTATAATCATGTCTGCCTCTTGGGGTTGTAATGTGAATTTAAGTGAAATCATTAATGTGACATCGTTTTGTACACACAAGCTTAATAAACTTAATAAACAGTTTCTTTCCCATCCTTCCCTGTATCAGTTATGATCAGGCTTTGCTGTGAGTTACAAACCCCAAAATATCAGTGGCTTAAGCAAGATAGACAGAAATGTATTTCTCTCTCACGTGAAAGACGGCAGGTATGTGGTGCAGGACTGGTGCTCTGTGGTGTTAGAAACTCCAGCTCCCTCTAGTTTTTTGTCCTGTGTTCATGGTCTCTATTCCCAAGATTATGTTATAATCCAAGGTGGAACCCCCAGCATCTCTGCATTGCAATTGGTAGAAAGGAGAAAGTTATACCTTTTCCTGTTAAGGATACATTCTGGAAGTTGCACATACTACTTCTATCATAGGGCCTCTTCCAGCCCATTACCTCTTCACAGCAACCCCATTTTCTTCCTTTTAAAGTGAAGGATTGAGGTCAGGACAGGCTAGCTCTTGTCCCCACAGCTTGATTGAGGAGCTGAGATTTGAACCCTAGTCTAATCCCAGGGTCCTCACACCCACCTCTCCCCCCACTCCCCTCAAGCCATTTAGATCCAAATCTTCTGTTTCTTAAATCAGCTTTCTGTTAGCATCCAGAATATCTTGGGCTCATTGCAGATGTTTCTTAGAGGACACAGTAGGGTGATGGAACAAAGCTATGTGTGCACGTGTGGGTGTCTATGAAAGAGAAAGACAAGCAAGGGAGGCTGGAAAATACAACCTCTTACTCAGGTGGCCCAGCTAAAACATGGGGTGCGGTTACTTTAGAAACAGGGGGAATTGGATATTTCCTTACCACCTTCTCTTTCCTTGACAAAGGCTTTTTGGAGGCAGTAGAACATGAACTGGGGATTGAAGGATAATAGGATTCAGTTACCACTACTACCACTACTAATGGTGGCTGAATTATTTATATGGGTCTGCATAAAAATTACCCCAAAATGTAGCGGTTTAAAACAGCAATGAACATTTATTATCTCATACAGTTTCTGTGGGTTGGGAATTCAGAGCTCAGGCATGGCTGAGCTGTGTGGTCTGGCTCAGGGTGTCTCATGAGGTTGTAGTGAGGATGTCAGCCAGGGCTCCTGTCTCACAAGGTTCAGCTTGGACTGGGGCATCCTTTTCCAAGATGGATTGTTCACACAGCTCACAAGTTGGCGACAGTCATTGGCAGGAGACCTCAGTTCCTTCCCACATAGGTCTCTCTGCAGGCTCCTGTGGCAATATCCCTTATGACCTAGTGTCAGGGGTCACACACTATCACTTCCTGCACACTCCATTTGTTAGAAGTGAGGCACCAAGTCTGTACCACATTTGAAGGTAGAGGAATTAGGCTCTATCTTTTCAAAGGAGCAGTGTCAAAAAAACCACCACAGTGGCTAACATTTTTTGAACATTTACAGTAATGGCTGATATTATGCTAAACATTTTATATGCATTGTCTTAATGATGTCTCACAACAACCCACGAAGTGGGTACTGTTCTTATTTCCTTTATTGCACTGAAGAAACCAAAGCCCAAAGGCAAAAAGCACCTTGCCCAAACCCACGGTTTTGTTAAACAGCCGAGCTGAGATGTGAACACAGGCAGGCTGACTCAGGAACTTAACCACTAGGCCATTGTGAAGCAGGCGGGGAGATGTTGGGGAGAGTCAGAGCTGAGACAGAATGACAGGGCAGATAGAGGCACAGTGAGAAACAGCTAACACTCTGTGCCTCCTAGACAGTGTATTGACTGGGCTGGACTTAATGTGCAGTGGTCTGTCTTCAAAAGTGAGCATGATGAAGAATAAGTGAGAAAAAAAAGATTATTTTACCAGGCTGGGGTCAGGTTACTGCTTTTCCCTCCTGCTTTTGGCTTTGATTTTGGGCTCTAGAATGTCAGGAAAGCATTTTACAGACAGCTGTCCTCTACTCTTGTTTTCCCTCCTAGTAACATGGAAATCAACCTAAAAATCAAGTCTTTTATGGGGGAAGCGTTCTTGTTTCAACTTATCTCCATTTTATGGATAGGGAAAGGAGACCAAGAAAGCAAAAGTGGTAACTGCAGTAACTTAGAGGCAGAGCTAAGGCTAGAGCCCAAATCCCCTACCCCGCAGCCCTGGAGAATGATGAGCTAGTGAGAAGGAGAGAAGAAGAGCAAAAGGTGGGAGAGAGACCCGGACTCAAAAGTCATCAGTAAGTAAAGTCAGAGGAATCAAAACAATGTAACATTGGTGTATGGGTCAACAAACCGATCCATCAAACAGAACAGAAGGTCCAGAAACAGACTCATACTTATCTAGTTAATTGATTTGTAAAAGTACCAAGATAACCAGTGATAGCCTTTTCAGCAAAAGATGCTGGAATAATTGGATATCCATAGGGGAAAAAAATAAACCTTGACCCCCTACCTCACACCACACACAAAAATGAAGATGGATCATTTGAAGATGGATCAAAAATGAAGATGGAATGTAAAAGCTAAAATGATAATGCTTCTAGAAGGGAACATGGGAAAAAATATCTTCACAACTTTGGGATAGGTAAAGACTACTTAGACAAGACAAAAATATGCTAACTATAAAATAAAAAAAATATGGACATGTTGGACTCCATCAAAATCAAAGATTCTGCTCTTCAAATGACATTCCTGAGAAAATGAAAAGGCAAGCTACAGGTGGGGAAGGAATATTTATTTACATATATCTGACAAATAATCCATATTTAGAGTCTATAGAAAACAACAATAACTCAATAATAAGGCCAACAATCTTATTAAAAAATGGGCAAAGGTCCTAACAGATACTTCACAAAGGAAGATATATGAATGGCCATGAAACATATGAAAAAGTGTGCAACATCATTGCTCATCAGAGAAATGCAAATTAACACCCACTGGAATAGTTAAAATTAATGTGCCCAACAACACCAAGTGTTGCAGAGGATGTGCAGCAACTGAATACTTTGCTGGCATGACAGTAAAATGATATGACTATTTTTGGAAACAGTTGAGCATTTTCTTAGAAATATACACCAACCTCATTGTGATGGTTAATATTTTGTGGCAACTTGACTGGGATCAGGGATGCCCAGATAGCTGATAAAACTATTTTTGGGTGCATCTGTGAGGGTGTTTCTGGAAGAGATTAGCATTTGAGTCAGTGGACTGGGTAAAGAAGATCACCTTCCTCATTGTGGGTGGGCACCATGTAGTTGGCTGAGGGCCTGGATGGAACAAAAAGATGGGGGAAGGGTGAATTCTCTCTTTCTCCTTGAGTAGGGACATCCATCTTCTCCTTTCCTCGGGTATTGAAGCTCCTAGTTCTAAGCCTTTGAAATCTGGGACTTGTACCCATGGGCACCTCTCCCCGCCCACTCCCCCTTCCCAGGAATTCAGCCTTGGACTGGGAGTTACACCATTTGCTTTTCTGGTTCTCCAGCTTGCAGAGGCATATCATGGCACATCTCAGCCTCCATAACTGCATGAGCAAGCTCCTCTTGTACATCTATATATAATCCTGGAGAACCCTTACAAATACACCCATGACTCAGCAATTTTACAGCTAGGTATTATTTACCCAAGAGAAAAGAAGCATATGTTTACAAAAAGACTTGTACAGATGTATTCACGATAGCTAAAACTGAGAACAACACAAATTGCCATTAACCAGAGGATGCATTAACAAATTGTGATACATCCATGCAATGGAATATTACTCAGAAACAAAAAGGAATAAACTGATGTATACTGATACATGTAACATGTATGAATCTCATAGAAGTTTTGATGAATGAAAAAAGCTAGACACAAATATACTGAATGCTTTCATTTTATGCAGTAGTAGAAAAGACATAATTAACCTATACTGATAGAAATCAGACAGTGGTTGCTGAGAGCAGCAATGGGGGTAGGGTGTGACTTTCAAAGGCACAGGAAGAAACTTTTGGGGGTATTAGAATATTCCATGCCTTCACTGGGGTGGTGGTTACATGAGTGTGTACATATATCAAAATTCATCAAATTGTACATGTAAAATCTATGCATTTTATTGCATGTAAATTATACCTCGGTAAAAACACATGTCTATAAAGAATTCATTATCAAATGCAACATTCCTCTACATAGGCTGATGTATTGTTGTTGTCATGATTTCAACACAAATCTTGGGTGACATAACTCATTGACTTAGAACAGGCTGTTAAGGGAGCCAGGAGAGATGCTGGTGGGGTCATGAATTTGATCCTAGTGAGTGCAGGCAATTTACATTGCTCTGTCTTGAAGAGCCTTGCATTTAGGTCCAGCCCTAGTCTTGGGTGGTCACCCATGTGCTATGATTTTGTGGTGACCAGAAGTCAACCCATTCCAAATTCCTTTGCATACTGGAGTCTGAAGCCAGTTGGGTGAAGCCCTGCCTTTTCCCTGTCTTCTCTTCATGAAAGGAGTGGCAAGATGCTGAAACCCCACTTGGAGGTATGAGTGACTGTATCAGAAGCTGTCCACCCAGGGCTGGCTACATAATTTGCAGGGCCCACTGCACTATAAACATGCAGGACTCTTGCATGTTTCACAGTGAAATCATGAATTTCACGATGGTGTCAGCAGAATATTAAAACAAGCATGAGTCAAGGAAATTGGGTACACTGGGAAAGGGTGAAGACACTCCACCAGTTTCAATGCTATTTTGGGTTGACCTCTGATGTGACCAGGAGGTGGACATAAGCATATGGCACAGGGCGAATCTTCCTTCTACAGACCTCATTCGTGTGCATCCAGGCTTCTTTGCATACACTATGCTGGCCCTGTGCTCAGCCCTGGAAATAAGAGAAGCCATGGGTCCTGCTTTCTAGGAACTCATGGTCTCATAGGAGAGGGTCACCCAGGAACATGACAAGCTTCAATATGTGGTAGAGAGCCCTCATTGTCAGCAGAGACGCACAGATGGTGTCATATCCAGATTGGGAGTAGTGGAGGCTGTCAGGGAAGGGCTCCTAGAAGAGGTGGTATTTGATTGGGTCATTTGAAGGTTGATCCAACTGGCTATAAGAAGTGAGGGCAAGGCATTCCTGGGGGAGAGAGACAGAGCAGAGCTGGAGTGATGGGAGAGCCCCAAGTGGGTGTGAGGTGTGGAGGAAATGTTGCTGTAGCTGGGAATCAAAGGCTCTGTCTCTCCCTGTGGAAGCAAAGAGAGCCAGACTCCCCTCTACCTGGACCACAGTGATGGGGCTGCAGAAAGAGGCCATGCTTGGTTGGTTGGCTACTCCCACCTGGGATGGGGGGGTGAGGAGACTGATGTGAGAGTGTGGGCACATTTAGATATTATTCATGGAGGCTGTGGGGCTGCTGAATGGTGGAGAGTGGCCAGTGGTGGAGGCACCAGCAGTGGTATTCTGGCTGGACAGTATCTGGACATGCATGACTTTAATCTCTGCCCTTTGCTGGTCAGCCTCCCTGGCCTTCCTACCGATTCTATGAGCTCCCCGGTGTCCTCCTAGTAGATTATTTCTGGCTTAAGTTAGCCATGGTCACTTTCTATTGTTGGCAACCAAGAACCCTGATGCAGGATGGTCAGCTGGGGTCAGATGATGAGAGACTTTAATGTTGGCATGAGGAGGATGGCAGACAATGGGG
Source organism: Pan troglodytes (assembly GCF_028858775.2). Taxonomy (NCBI): domain Eukaryota; kingdom Metazoa; phylum Chordata; class Mammalia; order Primates; family Hominidae; genus Pan; species Pan troglodytes. The sequence goes on from NC_072414.2 coordinate 61,514,821, forward strand.
AGCCATGGGAGGTGCATGAGTGAAGCAGAGCCTTGATCCACAGATCCAGGAAGAGTCACTGTAGAATGAAAAGGGGAGGAACAAGACTGTGGGGGGTGGCGGGCAAGCCGAACCAGGGCAGTCACAGTGACAAAGGAGGAAATGGCACTGAGATAAGGGGCTCAGGATTGACAGGATTTTGCAATGGGCTGGATGTGGCAGGACAGCAGGGAGAACTTTTTACAGAGAATATACATCATGGCGTGTTTCCTCTCTGGTCTTCTGAATAACCAGCTCATCTGTTTTAACTATGGATTTGGGGGAGGTTATTGGCCAGGGGTCCCCAACCCCTGGGCCACGGACTGGCACAGATCCGTGGCCTGTTAGGAACGAGTTTGCACAGCAGGAGGTGAGTGGCAGGCCAGTGAGCATTACCACCTGTGCTCCACCTCCCGTCAGATCAGCAGCAGCATTAGATTCTCACAGGAGCGCGAACCCTATTGTGAACTGCACGTGCAAGGGATCTAGGTTGTGTGCTCCTTATGCCTGATGATCTGAAGTGGACCAGTTTCATCCTGAAACCATCCCCCACCAACTCCCGTCTGTGGAAAAATTGTCTTCCACGAAACCAGTCCCTGGTGCTAAAAAGGTTGGGGACTGCTGTTCTAGACCAAGGGGTGCTGGCCTGCCTCTCCAGCCTCAGCTGGGAGGTGCCTTCCCCTCAGAGCTGTGCTCCAGAGTGAGCAGGCAGGAGGGCTTAGGAGCGATTAGTTTCTAAGGGGAGGGAAGTGAGTGACCCCTAATTCCTCTTTAATAACATATGTCAGTAGGTAACATTTTCAATATGTCACTGTGTCTGCAGCTCTGGTCAGCAGGTCGCTATCATTTTTGAGCAATAAACAAAAGACTGCTTTTAATTACTTCTGTGAAATTGCCCGACCCATGCATGATTAAATATTCGTAATGTAGAACGAGGCATTTTCTTTGTATATAGATCCATATTAAATTTAGCTGGCAACCCGCTGACCGAACAGCACTAATAAATTTCTGGTAATGGGTCACAGCTTTTCCTGATTGCTCCATCTCTTCCCTCTCAGTCCCTCTCTACATCCCTGTCGCTGTCCTGGCCTGGCTATCTCTGTTCCTTCCTTTTGGAAATTGAAGTGAAACTTGTCCTGGCCTAGCTATCTCTCTTACCTTTTTAGGAAATTGAAGTGAAACGTACACAACATACAATTAACCATTTTAATACGTACAATTCAGTGGCATTTAGTGCATTTACAATGTTGTGCAACCACTACCTCTTCCTAGGTTCAAAACTTTTTCATCACCCCAGCAGAACACTCCATACCCATTAAGTAACCACTCCTCATTCCTCCTCCTTCCATCCCCTGGCAATCACTAATCTGTTTTCTGTCTCTACAGATTTGCCTATTCAAGATATTTCGTATAAAAGAAAACAGCAGGGCACGGTGGCTCACACCTGTAATCCCAGCACTTTGGGAGGCTGAGGCAGGTAGATAACCTGAGGCCAGGAGTTCAAGACCAGCCTGGCCAACATGGTGAAACTCCATCTCTACTAAAAATACAAAAAATTAGCCTGGTGTGGTGGTGGGTGCCTGTAATCCCAGCTACCTGGGAGGCTGAGGCACGAGAATTGCTTGAACCTAGGAGGCAGAGGTTGAAGTGAGCTGGGATTGCACCACTGCACTTCAGAGCAAGACTCTGTCTGAATAAAAAAAAAAAAAAAAAGAGAATTCATACAATATGTGATCTTTTGTGTCTGGCGTATTTCATGTAGCATAACGTTTTGGGTGTTAATCCATGTTGTAGCATGTATCAATACTTAATTCCTTCTTATGGCTGAGTAATATTCCATTGTATGGATATACCAATATTTGATTATCCACTCATCAGCTGATGGATCCTTGAATTGTTTTCACCTTTTGGCTATTATGAATTATGCTGCTATGAACATTCGTGTACCAGTTCCTATGTGAACATATGTTTTCGTTTCTCTTGGGTATGTACCCTAGAAGAGGAATTGCTGAGTCATGTGGTAATTCTATGTTTAGCACTTTGAGGAACCACCATACTGTTTTCCACAGCTGCTGCACCATTTTACATTCCCACAAGCAATGTTATGAGGGTTCCTATTTCTCCACACCTTCACCAACGCTTGTTATTTTCCATTTTAAAAACTTGTTGGCTGGGTGTGGTGGCTCACGCTTGTAATTCCAACACTTTGGAAGGCTGAGGTGGGCAGATTACTTGAGCCCAGGAGTTTGAGACCAGCCTAGGGGACATGGCAAAACCCTGTCTTTACAAAAAATAGAAAAATTAGCTGGGTGTGGTGGTGTGCACCTGTAGTCCCAACTACCAGAGAGGAGGAGTTGGGAGGATTGCTTGACCCTGAGAGGTTGAGACTGCAGTAAGCCATGATTGCACCACTTCATTCCAGCCTGGGTGACAGAGTAAGACACTACCTCAAAAAAAAAAAAAAAAAAAAAAAAAAAAAAAAAAAATCGTAGCCATTCTGCTGGGTGTTAACTGGCATTTATTTCATCATGGTTTTGATTTGCATTTCTGTAATAACCAATGATGTTGAAATTTTTTTCTTCCTTTTGTTTTTGGAGACAGAGTCTTGCTCTGTTACCCAGGCTGGAGTACAGTGGTGTGATCTCGGCTTATTGCAACCTCTGCCTCCCAAGTTTAAGTGATTCTCGTGCCTCAGCCTCCTGAGAGGCTGGAATTACAGACGGCGCCAGCATACCTGGCTAATTTTTGTATTTTTAGTGGAGATGGGGTTTCATCATTTTGGCCAGGCTGGCCTTGAACTCCTGACCTCAAGTGATCTGCCCATCTTGGCTTCCCAAAGTGCTGGGATTACAGGTGTGAGCCACCATGTCTGGCCAAGAATTTTTTCTAGCGCTTTTTGGTCAGTCATGTATCTTTTTTGGAGAAATGTCTATTTGAATCATTTGCTTTTTAAAAATTGGTCTGTCTTTTCATTGTTGTAAGGGTTCTTTATATATTCTGAATACTAGATCTTTATCAGATATACTATTTGCAACTATTTTCTCCCATTTTGTATATTGCCTTTTCACATTCTTGTTACTGTCTTTTGGTGCACAAAAAATTTAACTTTTATGAAGTCAAATTTACCAATTTTTATTTTGTTGTTCATGTGTTGGGTGTAAAATCTAAGATTCCATTGTCAAATCCAAGGTCATAAAGATTTACCCCTATGTTTCCCCTAATAGTTTTATAAAGCTTTAACTCTTTCATTTAGGTCATTGATCTATTTGAGTTAAATTTTGAGTACGGAGTGAGGTAAGGGTTCAACTTCACTGTTTTGAGTGTGGCTATCCAACTGTTCCAGGACCATTTGTTGAAGAGACTCTTTCTTCTTTCGTTAGAGACATTCTTTCCCCATTGAATGGTCTTGGCACCCTTATTGAAAATTCTGTCATCTTTGTCTCATTCAACTTCCCTGTCTCTATCTTTCTCACTTTTTGTAGACTTACGCTTACATCCACATTCCTTACCTGTTGTCTTGTGGTTGCAGCATTCCACAGAGAAGGGAAATGATGGAATTTGGGGGAGGCCTGGGGAAGTACTCGGTCAAAGGAGGGATGCTATGGAAGGAGTGAGGCTGTCATCAGTTGCCAGCCAAGTGCTTTGACACACAGTGGCAGAGGGGAATCAGGGCTGGCAAGGGAGTAAGAGTAGGACTGATCTTTCCTTTTAACACCAGATCGAGGCTATTGTAAATATTTGAGCAATATTTCATTACACTCGGAGTCCACATCTTGATTTTCCATTTCCATCAGACCTTGTGGAAAATTAACTGTATTAAATTAATATATGATTCTAATTTTTTTGAGTTTTTTTTTTTTCTCATTCCCTCTATTTTCCCTCTCCCTTAACTAACTCATTATTCCATGGTGACCACATAGCATTTTGGGCAGCTGAACTGGAATTCATTTTAATCCACACCAGGTATACTATTTACTAGCTTAGCTAGGGGCAAGGAACACCAGCTTTCTGGGATTCAGTTTTCTCATTTGCAAAATGAGGAATGAATGTGAAAGTATTTTACAAACTGCAGCACAAGGAGTTATTTTTCTAATAATTATATTACAAGTAATTTATTATTGTTTTAAAGGCACAGAGGTGGAGAACTCAGAGCTTCAGGAAATCACAGGGACTTTTTCGTCAGTGATCTATAATGCTGCAGAGCAGTGATGTGGATATGACCTGAAGCTGAGACCCTCACCCCATTCAGGCCCTAGCGACTCTGTGCCTGCACAACCTCTGACTTCCTTTATGCTCAAAGGGCTCTCGAGATTATCAAGTTCTACCTGCGTATTTTACAGGGGAGGAAACTAAGGCCCATGGAAGGGATTGTCCAGGGTCCCACAAGCATCAGTGATGAAGCCCATCTTCCCATCCAGAGGCCTGACTCCCAGCTCAGGGCCCCCTTCTTCCTCTTTAGACACGTTGTGGCTGCATTGCTTATTCTTAGGCAGCATCACCTTCCTGGGAAGCTGGTATCTCCCAGGGTGCAGAAAAGAGATGGGGCCACTGTAGGTCCAGTGAGCTCAGTAACAGCCCAAAGGCTACCCACCCCCTGCCAAACTCCAATTATAGCTGGAGGGGAGTTACTTTAGTGGGAGCATGTTTGGGGCCTAGGGTATGTGTTCTTTTTTCTTGGAGATAGAGTTTCACTCTGTTGCCTAGGCTGGAATCCAATGGCACGATCTTGGCTCTCTGCAACCTCTGCCTAATGGGTTCAAGAGATTCTCGTGCCTCAGCCACCCGAGTAGCTGGGATTACAGGCATGCATCACCATGCCTGGCTAATTTTTGTATTTTTAGTAGAGACGTGGTTTTGCCATGTTGCCCAGGCTGATCTCGAACTCCTGGCCTCAAGTGATCCGCACTCCTCAGCCTCCCAAAGTGCTGGGATTATGGGTGTGAGCCACTGCACCCAGCCAGGTATGTGTTTTTTAATAAAATATTCCAGGCATGACAAACCATGTACCCACCACCAAGCTTAAGAAACAAACAGGAAAAAATGAACTCAGCAAAGTTGCAGTATACAAAATCACAAAAATTAGTCGCATTTCTATACACTAATAATAAATAATCTTAAAAAAATTGAGAAATTATGATAGCATAAAAAATACAGTGATGAGCCACATAATGACGTTTTGGTCAATAACGGATTGCATATGTGAAGGTGGTCCCATAAGATGATGACACTGTACTTTTACTGTGTCTCTTCTATGTGTAGTTATGTTTAGGTACACAAATACTTACTAGTGTTACCATTGACTATAGTATTTAGTACAGTAACATGCTGTACAGGTTTGTAGTCTAGTAGCAACAGGCTATACCATATAGCCTATGTGCGTAGTAGACCATACCATCTAGGTTTGTGTAAGTACACTCAATTGTGTTTGCACAATGACAAAATTGCCTAATGACACATTTCTCAGAACATAGCCCCATCATTAAGAGATGTATGTCTGTACTTAGGAGTAAACTTAACCAAGGAAGTGAAAGACTTATACACTAAAAACTCCAAGATGTTGCAGAAAGAAATTAAAGAAGACGTAAAGAAATAGAAAGATGTCATGTGTTCATGGACTGGAAGACTTAATGTTGTTAAGATGTCAACACCACCAAAAGTGATCTACAGATTCAATGTAATCCCTACCAAAATTCCAATGACATTTTTTGCAGAAATAGAAAAGTCCATCCTAAAATTCATATGAAATCTCAAAAGACTCCTGATAGCCAAAGCAATCTTAAAAAAGAAGAACATTGCTATCCAAGAAGATGTTAAATATATAATTAAATTAAAAAAAAAGAAGAACAAAGGTGGAATTCTCACATTTCCTGATGTAAAAACTTAATACAAAGCTATAGTAACTAAGTCAGTGTGGCACTGGCGAAAAGACAAACATACAGACTATTGGAATAGAAGGGTGAGCCCAGAAACAAACCTTCACATATACAGTCAAATGATTTTTGGCAAGGGTTCCAAAACCATTCCATAGGGGAAGAACAGTCTTTTCAACAAATGGCACTGGGAACACTGGATATCCACCTGCAAAAAAAGATGACATTGGACCCTTGCCTTACATCATATACAAAAATTAATTCAAAATGGATCAAAGACATAAACGTAAGAGCCAATATAAAACTCTTGGAAGAAAATATAGGGAAAAGCTTCAAGACACTGGATTTGGCAGATTTCTTGGATATGACACCAAAAGCACAGGCAACAAAAGAAAAAAATGATAACGTGAACTTCATCAAACTTAAAAACTTTTCTGCATCAAAGGACACTATCAACAGAGTGAAAAGGCAATGCACGGAATGGGTTTGCAAATCACATTTCATATCTGCCAATTATATATCTGAGAAGGAACTGATAACTAGAATGGATAAAGAACTCCTGCAACTCAACAATAACAACAACAAAACAGCCCAATTAAAAAGTAGGACAGAGACTTGAATAGGTAAATCTCCAAAAAAGGTATACAACTGGCCAATAAACACGTGAAAAGTGCTCAATATTACTAATCATTAGGGAAATGGAAATCAAAACTACAATGAGATAACTTGTCATACCCAATTGGATGGCTACTATAAAAAAACCCCAGAAAATAACAAGTGTTGGTGAGGATGAGGATATGGAGAAATTTGAATCCTCATGTATTGCTGGCAAGAATGTGTAATGGAGCAGCTGCTGTGGGAAACAGTATGATGATTCTTCAAGAAATGAAACATAGAATTATCATATGTTCCTGCAATCCTACTTTGGGTGTAAAACCAAAAGAAGTAAAAGCATGATCTCAAACAGATATTTGTACATCTGTGTTCACAGGAGCACTATTTACAATGTTCCTATGAACCATTTGTTTTTTTTTGTTGTCGTTGTTGTTTTTTGTTTTTTGTTTGTTTTTTGAGATGGAGTCTCGCTCTGTCGCCCAGGCTGGAGTGCAGTGGCGCGATCTTGGCTCACTGCAACCTCCGCCTCCTGGGTTCAAGCGATTCTCCTGCCTCAGCCTCTTGAGTAGCTGGGATTACAGGTGCGTGCCACCACACCCAGCTAATATTTGTATTTTTAGTAGAGACAGGGTTTCACCATGTCAGTCAGGCTGGTCTTGAACTCCTGACCTTGTGATCCGCCCGCCTCAGCTGAACCATTTAGTTTTACAACCAAAATGTGGAAGCAACCCAACTGTCCATTGGATGAGTAAACAAAATATGGTGTATCCATACAATGGAATATTATTCAGCTCTAAAATAGAGGGAAATCCTGACACTTGCTACAACATGGATGAATCTTGAAGACATTATGTTAAGTGAAGTAAGCCAGGCACAAAAGGACAAATACATGATTCCGCCTATGTGATGTACTTAGAACGGTCAAATTCACAGCAGCAGAAAGTAGGATGGTGGTTGCCAAGGGATGGAGGTAGGGGTAATGTGGAATTACTGCTTAATGGGTAGAGAGTTTCTGTTCTACAAGATGAAATGGGTTCTGCAGATGGCTGGTGATGATGGTTGCACAACAATGTGAATATACTTAATTCCACTGAACTGTACACTTAAAAATGGTTAAATAATAAATTTTATGTTATGCATATTTTACCACAATTTTAAAAATGATAAAAGAAAGAAGCAAGGGAGGAGTCCATTCTTGGATCGTGGCGTCCTCTCTACGATATTCTTCAGGAGCTTATGGACATGAGGGTTGGCTATGATAGTAGTGCTTTCTGGGGAAAGTGAGTCTGGAGGCTCCTGCAGAAGGGATCAAAGGCTTTTGAGAAGGTGTTGCCTCCCCTGGCAATCCCAGGGAAATGTAGGGTCTGTTGGGCCTCCCTGGCCCCAACTCTAACCTCTCAGCAGAGTTCTCTAAGGCTTGGCTGGACTGTAATTCCTATTCTTGTGTCCCCACTACAAGCTTTTTGAAGCCTTCCTACCCTCAGAGTATTATAGGAAGATATGTTGAGAGGGTCTCGGTTTCTTGCCACCCACAGCATGCAGACCAGAAGAGCTGAGTAGTGAGAGGAATCAGGGTGGGAGACTCTGTGTGTGTGTGTGTGTGTGTGTGACAGAGAGAGAGTGGGTGGGCGGGGTGGGAGAGAGAGAGAGAGAATTCAGAGGGTTTTGGAGACTGTCCCAACTCCTGTGAGCCCATAGAGATTTGTGGATCTTTCTTCTGTCCTATCCTATGGGTTAAGTCTTGAGTGAATTTAAGGGAGGTAGCTGCAGGCCTTGTAAATTTGGAAGTGGTTGGGGAGTGGACACACATCTCTGGATTATTCCTTACCAAGACAGGAAGACAGGGACCACAGCTGTGTTTTCCTGTACAGCAGGCACTAGCCACATGTGGCTGTTGAGCACATAGAATATGGCTAGTGAGACTGAGGAACTCAAACTTTATCTAGCTTTAATATATGTTTAAAAACTAATAGCCCAGTTACTGGAAAACTTTTAAACACGTTTGAAACAATTTGTCTATGTGAGTTTACTCCCTCATCAAGAAGTATCCTCTTGGTCCAAATACAGATCAAGTATTTCCAGTGAGAATGTAGTGTCTGAATTGAGATGTGCTGAAAGTGTCAAATATACATCAAATTTGGAAGACTCAGTTTGAAAAAGAGTGCAAAATATCTTGATAAGTTTTTATATTGATGACATGTTGACATGATCATGTTTTGAATATATTGGATTAAGCAAACTATTGTCAATATTGATTTCACCCATTAAATTTTTTTTTAAAGGCAACTGGGCTGGGTGCAGTGGCACATGCCTGTAACCCCAGCACTTTGGGAGACTGAGGTGGGCAGATCAGTTGAGCCCAGAGGTTTGAGACCTGCCTGGGAAACATGGCGAAACCCCATCTCTACTAAAAATACAAAAAATTAGCCAGGTGTGGTGTCATGTTCCTGTAGTCCCAGCTATTCAGGAGGCTGAGGTGTGAGAATCACCTGAGCCCAGGAAGTCCAGGCTGCAGTGAGTCATGATTGCTCCACTGCACTCTAGCCTGGGTGAAGGGAGTGAGACCTTATCTCAACAAATAAATAGGCAGCTATTAGAAAACTTAAAATTACATGTGTGGCTCACATTGTGTTTCTCTTGGATTATGTTGGACTAGAGCGACCCAGGGAATCTTAGGTTCAGATCAGTTGGGAAACTTGCATAGCTAATAAATGGCAGAACCAAAATTTCAACCTAGTTTTCCAAAGCTGTAGTGCTTTCTTTTTTGGTTAATTGGAAAACAGTGGGTTTGATCTAGGACCTCTAACAAGCCCCATCTGGGAAGGAGGCCGTGGTTCTCACCCTGGGCTCTGTGACCAACGCACTGCTCCAGGAAGGGGAGGCCTAAGAGAGGCTGGTGGGCAGGGCTAGAGCTCCCCCACCCCTTGTCCCTTGCCATACAATCACCAACCAATTCCATCAGAGAGCTGTGCTTTTATTGTTTCTCTTATACATGGGACCTGAGATTTCATTTGAGAATGCAATTTCTACTTAAAAAAGATGGAAAATCATCTGTGAAGAGGGAAGCCTTTAGACTCAAACAGACCATATACTTATGAATTCTTTGTGAGTTCACTACTTGGGGCCTCAGTTTCATCATCTGTAAAATGGGTGTTGGTGATACCTACCTGAGAGATTATGATGGTAATGAGATAATGAAGGATCTAATGCACGGCTCATAGCAGGTGTGCAATGAATGCAACTCTTCTCTCTTTTCCCCTCAAGACTGGCCCTGGACTCAGTTCTGACTCGTGTGTGTGTGTGTGTGTGTGTGTGTGTGTGTGTAGGTGGTGAACTTTCCCTAAGAGTTTCTTGCCTCCTATTTTCCTTATTCCTGGAATGATTTGCTTTCAGTGGTAGTTTCATATTCATCTATAGACAGGGAAGGACATGGCAGAATGAGATAAAATGGGGGATGAATGCTGCTAAATACTGCCTTAGTGATTGTATTCAATTACATGGGCTTTTTCTTTGCCTGTTTGATGAGAAAGGTGATGAGAAAGGCAGGCCTGCAGGGGGCAGCACATGGCCAGTACTTCACTCATGAGGGACTGGCTCATGGGACTCCTGGCTTTGCAAGAAATCAGAGCCTTCCCAGGCATAGGGGAGCCTTGGCGATTTCTGCAAGGAGCCTCAGTTCTGGTGTTGAGATATTTATTATGCCCTGCAAGTTACTGATGCTGGTGGAATTAGGTCCTTGGGCTTCTTGGTCTCCTGGCCTCTGTGGTCCAGCCAGCCTCTTCCCCTATCCCTCAAGGATCACTTCTACAATCTCCTAACTTCAGGGCTGAGAGGGACTTAAATGGTGATCTAACCCTAACACATCATGTTACCAATACAGGAGGCAACCAACCTTGCAAGGTGGGGACGTGTGTATCTCCCATCTTACAGGAGAGAAAACAGAGGCTCAGTGAGGTTAAATGACTTTCACCAGGTCCCACAAGTAAGGAGTGATAGATTAAAGCTCGTTTGTTTGCAGGCATCAGAAATGACTAGTCAGTTTAAGCAAAGGAGAGGAACATGGATCCTGGGGGGATTTCAAGAAAATCAACTAATTTGGCCTCCATGGGTGGGGCCCGGGGTAGCTCAAGATTGGCAGCAACAGTCTGTGGCTTTTTCTGTCCTGAACCTGCTCTCAGGAATGAGCACTAGCCCCAGTCCAGCCCAGACCCTGTATCTCTCAGGTCTAAAATTCAGGTTGCCGGGATAGAGGTTCTAGATGGACCCCCTTGGATCACTCAGCAGTGGTCAGAGGTCAGGGGGTTACTAGCATAGTTATGGAGGATTTGTTTTGAGTCCTGTAGTGAAGCCCTGACAAGAACACCACAGGTGTCGACACCTGGTCGATGTGGGTCTTCCAAGGATCAGCCGGGGCCTCTGTTCTGTCGCACAGTCACACAGTCTGCTCTCCCGTAGCTGCAGGCTAATCCCAGCTGTAAGGTCAGCCGAGGAAACGGAAGGTGCTATTTGCATTTTAATAAGGAATCCAAAAGACCAAAGGCCTCTGGGTCCTAAAAGACTGGTTTTCTCAAATGGTGCAAAGTCCAGGTATTGTAACTGATGGGGCACCAGGGGTAAGGAGCCCTCCCTGGTACTTCCCGTCACACCCACACAAGTGTGCCTCCAACTTATAAAGTTCACCTGTTTATCTTGCTGCCGCTTGTTCCAACTCCTTTCCATCTCCCTCTCCAAGGATTCAGTAATATGTTGTCTAGACACTACTGCTGCTGTTTCTCCTCCATTAATCCATTTTAATTGGAAAGTTATCATAATGCAAACTCTCTTTGGTATTATTTGCGGCTCTGCATTATTAGAACCTCACCAACTCGCTTTCCCAGCAAATTAAACTTGCTATGGAAGCAATGAGATCAGCTGCTCATATTAAATCAGGCCGCACGTTGTTAAGTGGGGCTGGGAATGGGGCTTCCTCAGTTGGGTGGGGCGCCATCGCTGGAGGCGTTTACAATGGCACCACTGTTTTTATGCTGGGGATTTGGCCTCTGTGCTCAGTTCTCCTCTTTTTTTGGCACTGTGTATTGGAAATTAGAGATGGAAAGAAAGAGGGGACAGAAAACCCTCTGGTGGTATTTGGCCTCTCACCCCAAACCCAGGGCAAACAGCAATGATCAGAATGCACATGGCCTTAACCCCGGATGAATTACAAAGCATATTCCGGTAGTCCTAGGAGCCTTGTGAAGTAGCGATGATCATCCCCTGTGTATGCAAGCTGGAAACTGAAGCTCAGAGAAGGTACTTCTAGGGGCTGCACAGGCAACACATAGTAGACGCGGACTCTAAGCCGGGTCCTCTGAGTCTAAAACCAGACGGCCCGAAGGGATGAAACGCTGACCACAGTGAGCAGACCCTTTTTACAGAGCAGATCCTGGAACGGATTCATTTCTAGCTGATAGTATGGAAAGCAGTTAATAAATGACCAGGTTTCCTATTTGTGGATTATCACCACCTCAGCATCTAATTTTTCCCAGTTACCCACTCAATAGAATAACATGGCTGACACTCCTGCCCGCCCACCCAACGGCCATTTCCCCCCACTCCCTTGCTACCAGAAACCTAATTTTGTTAAGTCAGAAATGTGCCCAATCTCAGAGGAAGACTCATGATTGGTCTAAGCCAGTCATGGGCGTCTGTTTCCCTTGTCAGTGATTGGTCTAGAGGCAAGCATGTGACTCATTTCTGGCCAATTACACCTAAGGGAAAGACTGCCGATGACTTCTGGGAAAAACTTTCTCTCCGATGGCGGCAGAGCAGGGAGGAAACTTTTCCTTGAGTTTCTCTCTTCCAGTGTGGGCACTATTTGTTATAGTTAAAAAGTCCCCCAATTCTTTGACCTTGCTTCCAAAGGTGGAGCCCATTTCCCCTCCTGCTGAGCGTGGGCCACACTTAGCGACTGGCTTTCAATGAAGAGAATGTAACAGAGGTGAAAGTGTGTGACATTCGAGGAAAGGCCGTAAAAGACATTGGTGCTTCAGCTTTGCTCTGGCGGCTGTCTGACTCTGGGGGAAGCCAGCTACCACGTCATGAGGACACCCAAACAGCCTACGGAGGGGCCCACGTAGGGAGGAGCTGAGGCCTCCTGCCAGCAAGCAGCCCTAGCCCGCCAGCTGTGTGAGTGAGCGAGCCTTTTTGGAAGTGCATCCTCCCGTCCCAGTCCAGCCCTCAGATGGCTGCAGCCCTGCTAGCATCTTGACTGCCGCCTCATGAGGGACCTCAAGCCAGAACCAACAGCCACGTGGTGCCAGAATTCCTCATCTGCAGCAGCCGTGTGAGATCATAACTGTTTATTGCCTTTTTAAGCCGCTGACTTTTGGGGTCATTTGTTACTCAGCAATAGATGATTAATATGCTGTCATGCAGCTGTCTTGGAACCAGGAGGGGCAAGACTGAGGGCAGAAGCCACTGTGGTGAAACTGGCAGAGACATGGAATCTGGATTCCTGGTGAAGTGAGCTAGTGAGCTGCCCAGCCAACCTTGGGTTGCCTATTTTGGGACTTTTTGTTACATGAGCTGATAAGAACCCTTAATTCATTGTTAGTCTGGGGTTCCATTATTTGTAAACAGCTTTTTACTGCCTCAGCCTTGGGGAGATACGTGATCCTTCCAATCACATTTCATGGCCAGCAGAGGTCACATGGTCTCCACCCACAGTCACATTGGGATGGAGAGGAGGGAGAGAGGGCCCTGCTAAGGGGCTTAAATGCTGCACGTACATTTGCATGTTGAGATTTAATAGAGGCCTTCTGGAGACACAATGCTTCCTCCCAGGGCGGGCCTAATTGCAGAAAGTCGGGCACTGTGATGGGCCTGGGGGCTCTTGTGACCCTGGGTAGGCGATTGTCTGTGTGACAGTTGAAGTGATGGTATGTTAATAGCTTCTCGATGAAAGGCTCAATCTCAAGGGGTTCATGTTTCTCAGCAGCCAAGACAGCGGGTTTCTGCAGCAGGTGGTTCACAAACGGCATCCTATCAGCATGGCCCCAAAGTAACTGAAAGCTGCTCAGACTGTCCCGCACTCCCCAATGCCTCCCACCTAGGTGAATTCTAAAGGAGGAGGAACCAATGGGTCTGTGATGGATATTACCCTTCCCCATTAACTCTACAAGCTAGTTTTCTTCTTTTCATTTTTTTATTTTTTATTTGTGACAGAGTCTCGCTCTGTCGCCCAGACTGGAGTGCAGTGGTGCGATCTTGGCTGACTGCAACCTCTGCCTTCTGGGTTCAAGCGATTCTCCTGCCTCGGCCTCCCGAGTAGCTGGGATTACAGACGTGCGCCACCATGCCTGGCTAATTTTTGTATTTTTAGTAAACACGGGGTTTTGCCATGTTGGCCAGGCTGGTCTTGAACTCCTGGCCTCATCTGATCCACCTGCCTTGGCCTCCCAAAGTGTTGGGATTACAGGCATGAGCCACTGCACCCAGCCTAATTTTCTTCTTGAAACTGCTCTTTCCTCACCTGCAGCATAGGCACAGTCACACCACAAAGGCAGCAGTGTGGAGTTCTGGCAGAACTGCCAGAGTTTCAAGGGTTTTCAAGAGGGTATCCCAAGCACACAGATCTAGGGAGGGATCTGTGACATCAAGCCTCTGGGGGCAGGGCCTGGGGTCAGCATTTTCCTATACACTCTCCAGGTTATCCCGACCCACTTTGCATGTTTGAGAGCCACTCAGTGATCCTGTCTGTCCCCTAGGACAGCTGTCGCTGTAGGCAGGGCAGTGAGAATGACCCACATGGGGAGCTAAGGAAGCAGAGGCACAGTCCTGCCGGCACCCAAGGACAGGGTCAGGGCTGGAATCTGATTACCTGTCTCTTTTCACTGTCTGTAGTGTTGTTTCTCACCCTCCTAGAAGGGGGCAGGAGAGAAAGGACCCCAGGAAACCCAGGATCAAGGAGGGTTCATAATTGGGGGAAGCAGGAGCCCTCACTCATTCCATTCATGGCTGTCAGCTCCCTGCTGTCCCCTAGCCCATATTCTTGGTTCTGGGAATATAAACAGAAAATGAAAAGCGTTTGTATAACACTTCATATGTACCTGCACAATGCCTTAAGCACTTTACATCCACAAGCTCAATGAATGCTCACAATTACCCTATGAGATAGGCACTATTATTATCCCCACTTTACAGATGAGGAAACTGAGGCACACAGTAAACACTGAAAGTCCATCCAGACTTTCAGCCCCTAAAGCTGCTGAGTGGGCATTCCCTTGGGATACTTCCAGTTCAAGCCCTTTATTTTATAGAGAGAAACCGCTCGGTGAGAGAAGGGCCATTCTGAATCATACACGTCCATGGCAGGGCTGGGCCAGGTCCCGGGTTCTGGCCGCTGGGCCATGCTGCCTACCTCAGAAAGGGGTGCTTCTGGGCTCTTGCGACCACAGGGCTCATTACCGATGCTGCAAATTGAATGAAATAGCTGCTCAGTTACATATTAATAACAGATTTGTTTGTCATTAAGGCAGCATTGTTTAATAAAATTAGTTTAGCTGAGCGTAATTACCTTCATATAAAATTCCCTCTTAAAAATTACTTTGATAGATGTAACCAGTTAGGTGGTGTAAAGACTGGGGTGTGTGGGGTTTGGCTCTGAGCTTTGGTTGGGTCCTTAAAGTGACATTCCCGGGTTGGGAATTCAATTGCCAAAGACCTTGGGTTATCCCTCTGTGGACCACTTGAAGGCCCAGTGGAGAACACGTAACTCAGCCTCTCCGAGGCAAAACTGCAGACAGCCTTGGATGGTCCCTTTTGCTAAACGCAAAATAGTGTTCCTCCTACCGAGGCCCTGCGTTCTCTTGCCACCCTGCCAGCTTTTCACATTCCCTCCTTAACTCTGGGGCTTTCAAGTCATTTCTCTGCTTGTAGACTTTTAACGGCTCCTGATTGCCCATAAGCTATGACCGCGAATCTTGATCTTATTATTCAAGGCCCTGCAAATCTGGCCTCATGGTAATTTAGTGAAAATGATAACCAAATTGGGGATCAGGAGACTGAGGTCTTAGACCCAATTCTGGCCCCAGCTCATGCTGGATGTTCTCAGACAAGCAGCCTTACCTTTTTAGGCTCCCTTTTACTTATCTGTAAAATGGGAAGCATAATATTTTCCTTCCTAGGCGGTAGTGGGGCACTCAGGAGATCATGGCTTTGGTGCTTTATAAATCGCAGACCCCCATCCAGGCCCCACTTCCGCTCTCTCCACCTCCTCAGCAGCCGTCTGCATTCTCAGCCTGGCCACTCAGCCTACAGTGACTCGGAATTGACTCTGGGTCCACCTTCTTGCTGGGACCACACAGCCCTTTCTGGAACATCTGTCCTGCTCCTTTCTGATTAGTTGGCTTCTTGTTGTTGTTTGAGACAGGGTCTCTGTTGCCAACGCTGGAGTGCAGTGGCATGATAATAGCTCACTGCAGCCTCGACCTCCCAGGCTTAAGCAATCCTTCTACCTGAGCCTCCCAAGAAGTTAGGGATACAGGTGCATATCACCATGCCCAGCTAATTTAAAAATGTAGAGACTGTATCTCTCTATGTTGTCCAGGCTGGTCTCAAACTCCTGGCCTCAAGCCATCCTCCTGCCTTGGCCTCCCAAATAGCTGGGATTACAGGTGTGAGCCACTGTGCTTGGCCTTGGCTTGGTTTTGAAGGTCCAATCAATACCTCCTCTCCTGTCAGCCTCCCCTGACTGCTCTTCAGGCTCCGAGCCTTCTCCCTGTCAGTCCCCTGAGCTTGCCTCTGAGAATATGTCCCCAGACAGGGGTGGGGAGGAGTGTATGGAATCACACCCTACATGGTTAACTTCCAGGACTGTCTTTCTGCTTTTACAATTGGATTCTAGTTTTATGTCATTGTTTCTTTAAACAACTCTCTGTGAAAATCTGCTCTAGAATCAAAAGATGCTTGTGCCTGCCCTGGATGGAATCTCAGAGATTAGCAGGCCCAACCTCCTCATTTACAGATGGAGAAATGGAGTCACAAAGCCATTGAGTGGCAGTGCCAGGTCTGGATCTCCCATCTCCTCACTTCCAGGCTGGAGCTTATCCCCAGCCTGTGTTTTCCATTGATTTCTGCTTTGCTGCAACCCCCCTTGGCCCTTCCTGAGCCTGTTGGTCATTTCCTGAACAATACTCTGTTTTTACCAGATGCCTGAATTTCAGCCCCGAGGAGGTGGTTAAGGGGAGTTATTCAAGCAGAAAAGCTCAGGTTAGATCTATAAATCTTTGCTGCACAACTTATAGTCCCAATCCCCAAATGGCCCTGAAGGAAGCCAGTGGAAGGAAAGAATGCTGAGTAGGGCGTAGTGCTGTATAACTCCAGGGGACGCCATTCACAGACTGCAACACCTCCTGGCATTGCACAGTGTACAGCCTGCACAGCTGTACGCTGTGCCCTGGAGCTGAGGATCAGGAAAGACCTAGGCAGGCATGTAGGAAAAGAATCCAGCTTAAACTGCAGGGAGGTGGCTGAGACACAGAAGGAAGTGGGGCAGACACTCAGGTGGCAGAGGACAGCCCCTTGTCATAGAAACCCCTGGATCCATCTGGCTTGTCATGAAAACAGCTGGGTCTTCAGGCCTCAGTTTTCTCATTTGTAAAATGGTGAAAACAACCTGTACTTCATAAATGCGTGTAATAAGAAAATAAATGTCAATGTCCTTCAAAAGTAGAAAGTGAAATCTGAAAGCTGGGGGTGATGTTAAAGCAATGACTGGATGTCAGAGCACAGGGTATCTGGGAATGGGGAACCTCAAGGAGCCCCTCCCCTCTGTTCCAGCCCGAAGCCCTGGCTGATGGCCTGGGAGGAGAAGACCCTGTTTCTGGGTGGAATTCCAGCATCCACCCAGGAAGCCAGAGCTTTGGTGACAGTGGTGTGTTGAGTGTTGTGGGGGTGGCGGGAACACTGGCCTTGCTTCCTCTGTAGAGAGAAGGGAGGACATGCCCCATTTCCCTCAGTTTACCCTGATGCTTTCACATTCCCAAGACTCATACTGCCAGGGTGGCCCCTCCTGAAAGGCTTCACCAGTCACCCAGCCAGCGGGCTTGGGCAGGGGAGGGGGCTCAGAGACAGCAGCACACACAGACTGGAAAGTTCTAAAATGCGCCTCCTGAGCACTGGCCCCCTCCTCGGTCCCCCAGCTCCCTCTAAAGCCCCTTTTGAAGGGGACCTCGGAGCTCTAATGAGTTGAGAGCTTTTATGGGAGCCCAGGCAAACCAATTAGGTTTGCTTAAAAATATTGTATTCATTAGCATGAAAATAAAGCTGAACTTTTTAGAGATAATTGCATCTTTTAAAATGTGGTAGTCTTTGTCTGGGCTTGTCTCATAAATATGCATGCTGCATAATCCTTTTGGAACCATGGTCGCAATCATGAGTAACACACAAATGCATCCAGGGTGTTAATATTCTGACAAGAGTGGGGCCTCTCGGGCAGGGGGTGCCACCGGCGGCGGCCTCCAGAGGCGTCCCTGTAATCCCCAGCTGCAGCCTGCACAGCTCACGGGAACAGAGCCCAGTCCGGGCTCCCTGATACCATAGACCAGGGCTCCAGTTCTAAATCGCTCCCTTTTATGCCGCTGCCTCCAAGGGTGGGCTGGAGGATTCTGAGGCTTTGCTCAAAATGCCAGGAATGGTGGCACAGAGGTCGAGCTCGATTTACAGCTGGGGAAATGGAAGCCCCGGGGGGTTAAGTGGGTTGCCAAGGTCACCCCGCATGGATAGGGCCAAGATGAAGCCCGGTTTGCCATGGCAGACTGATGCTTGTTATCTGAAGTCTGGCGAGGGCCCCTGCCAGGGAAAGGACTGCGTTTACATTTAGCAGGGAAGGGACGCATTCCAGCTTGGTTAGCCTGGGTGGTTGGGGGAAGGGTTGGCATCTCTAGCCCCACCCGCTGCCTTTCTATCAGCTAACCTCTAAGCCTCCCCAAATAACATGCCATCTAAGTTTAAGGAGTGAGCTTGCTACATCGGTGCAGCTTCAAGACAAGTCCTCAGTTCCACTTTTCCAACCAAGAATGCCCCTCAGCCCTTCTGGGTAGAGATTCCTCAGCTACCACTGGTCCCTGTCCTACTGGGCTTCTTTAATTTCCTCCTACCCCACTTCCTCCCAAATGCAAAAGCTTTATAAGATTAATATCCCCCTTCTTGATGGAACACTAGGACTGGCCCCCAGGGAAAAGTATGAGCTTAGTGAAGTTTCTTTTCAGCAAACATTTTCTAAGTGCCTGCTCTGTTCAGGGCCCAAGCTAAGCCTTATGGGGCTACAGAGACTGTAAGACCAGGCACCTGCCTGCCCAAGCTCACCATCTATGGGAGGTGGGCACATTTGTCACTACTGCTGATAGAAGGCAGGCTGCTGCTTAGGCCTGAGCCCCAGGCTCCTTCCAAAGGCATGCTGTGGGGGTGTGGGGAGGGAACACATCACTTGGGTGGGGGAAGGCTGACTGGGGCCAGGGCAGCTGCCTTTTGAAGAATGAGTCGGATTTGGGCAGGCTTTGGGGGACACCTTGAACAGAGGAAGGTGTAGGGTTTGGGGTGTGTTTGACAATATCTGAGCCTAATTTTTCTTTGCCACTTTCTCATCTCCCTCCCGAGACTCATCTGTCCTGTGGCCAGGTTCTTAGCTGTCCCCTGGCTTCTCCTGCCTAATAGCTTCTCAGGCCATGGCCAGACCTGCCAGGACTCCAGAGTTACCTTTCCTTCCAAATAGGAAACTGTCCAAATGTCACCTGTGCCTGATGGGTTGAGAAAGTGTGTCATATTTATTTGTAGCCTACCCACTTCTGTCAAAAAACTTATTACATTGAACCACATGAAACTGCCCATATTCAGCCATTTTGGAATAAAATGGTGATTGTAGCTTCTATGGAATGCTTTTTGTGTTAGGTGCGGTATATGCATTATCTCATTTAATCGACAGGGAAAACCTATGAGGGAGATACTGTGACTGCCTCTCCCATTGTACAGACTGGAAAACTGAGGCATAAAGAATTTAACTTTCCCTGGTCTTGTGGAGTGAGGCGTCCTGCCTAGGCTGCCTGGGCCACATGGAAGTACAATGAGACAAAAGGCACAGTGGGATGGAACCTCAAAATGCAGAAGAAAGATGAAAATCCGGAGAGGTAGCTTGGAGTAGAAAATTGCATCCAGTGACCGACTGAGGGATATTTTGGTTGTTGAAGGCAAAATATGATTCTGAGTGTCCTAACAGAGGAAGCAATTGGTGGTGGTGGGCGGGGAGGTGGGGTGGGGGCATGGATCAGGGAGCAGGCTCGTTGTGTTCTCCCTGACTGTAGGGAAGAGCCTGCCTGTGCAGTGGGACTGCTCCCAGGAGAGGTCTTTAAGGTGCCGTTTCCCTAAGAGGCATGATGAATAGTGTAAGGTACACATCATTGGCCCCAGTTTTTAGAGAAAGAGCAGAGGTTATATTGGTGAAGGGCAAACCATAGTGTTAAGGTCGGAGATTGGGGGAAACATTTCTGTTTAGAGGAAGGACACCAAAGGCTTGATCCCCAGAACGCAACTTCCTGGTGATCTGACTTAACGTAGGGATATAAGCTGGAGGACCGAGGAAAGGCTTGAAGTGGAAAGTGCTTGTTCTATTGTCAGATCTGAGTTTCAATCCCTGCTCTGTAACACATTTGGTGGGTGGCCCTAGGCCAGTTAATTATGTCATTTCATGCCAAGGTTAAGTGACTCTAGAGCCCTTTTCCTTCCATGCTTAAATATTCCAGAAGAATTCATATTGTAATAATAGGACTTTTTTAAACACTGAAATTGATTTCTAATTTGTGAAGTCGGGTCTGGGTTCATGGAATGAGGTTGGGCACTCCACTGAGCCCTCTGATTACTAATAAGGCTGGTATATCCTGGTCTTACTTGGCTCTTAGGATTCATTATAACTCTGTTAGAAACGAGAGTTATAACTCTATTAGAAACCTCACCCAACCAATGTATCATGAACATCTCTCCTTTCTTCTTTTGTTTTTTGTTTTTTGTTTTTTTTTTTTGAGACGGAGTCTCGCCGTGTCACCCAGTCTGGAGTGCAATGGTATGATCTTGGCTCACTGCAAGCTCCGCCTCCCAGGTTCAAAGTGATTCTCCTGCCTCAGTCTCCAGAGCAGCTGGGATTACAGGCGCCCACCACCATGCCTGGCTAATTTTTTTTTTTTTTTTTTTTTTTTTTTTTTTAGTAGAGGTGGGGTTTCACCATGTTGGTCAGGCTTGTCTTGAACTCCTGACCTCAAGTAATCTGCCTGCCTTGGCCTCCCAAAGTGCTGGGATTACAGGCGTGAGACACCGCGCCCGGCCATCATGAACATCTTTCTATGACCATATTTACAACACTGCCTCATGTTTTCTAATGACAACACAGCATTTCATGACGTGGATATATCTGATTTTTTAAAGCAATATATGTATTTTTCTGCATTTAAAAGAATTTTGTACCAACAGTTCTGTAATGATCAACATGGTACATATATAATAATTGAAAATATTGCCGCAAATAACATTTTATATGATAGCATTATGTATATATATATTAATAGTATTTGTAGAATTTAGAAGAATTGGTGCATTAAATTTATGTGCATTTAGTGCGTTGATTACTCTAAAAACAAAAAAAAGAAGGAAAAACTGGTTTATATTTCTAACAACAGTTTTGAGGATATTTATTTCCCCAAATCCTCTACCCAAGGCTATCTACCACGTACCCATTTTTCTGCATGTTGAATCTTCTTATTAATTTCCAGGTACTCTTTGTATATTACGGATATTAACTTTTCATCAGCTATATATGATGGTACAACTATTTTCTCTGTTCTGTCACTTTATCTTCATTTATAGATTATTTTGCCATGCAAAAATTTTACACTTTTATGCAATTAAATCTGTAATTCTTTTCTCTTATGGCTTCTGGGTTTAATGCCTTGAATAGAAGGCATATTCCTCTCCAAGATTATATATAAAAAAATCTTTCCTCATACTTTTCTTCAGCTTAAAAAAAAATCATTGAAAATACTTTTTTTTTTTTTTTGTGGGGAGGGGGATGAGATGGTGAAAGTAGTGTGTGGTTAGTGTCCTCTTCACCAGATATTTCTGGTTTTCTTCACTTTGTAGCATGTGGTAGGATTCACATCTTGTGCTCCTTGCGGTTGGGTGGGGCCGTGAGACTAGTTCTAGCCAGAGTTGTGAGCAGAAGTGATGGGGCTTTTCAAGAACAGGCAGTTGAATGTGGATTCAGGACTTTCTGGTCTGTGTCTAGACCTTCTCTGGCAGTGTTTGAGATGGTGGCTTCTCCGTCAGCCTGGCTCCTGTGTGATTTCAATAACCAATCTCAATGAACATGTATCCTGAGCCAGAAATCAGCTTTCACTGCGGTGAGTCACTGAGACTGGGGGGATGTTTTACCACAGCATAGTGTAGCCTATCTTGGCTGATACCAGAAGGGATCTAACTTTTGCTTTTTCCCATATAGATGGCAGGTTATTGACTTTCCTTTTTTTAAGCAGCCCATCTTTCCCTGCTGATATAAAATGCCATGTTTATCGTGTCCCCAGTTCTCATAAATACACAGGAATATATATCTGAACTCTAGTCTATTCCATCAACCTGTTACCTATTCTACTTTAATACTAATTGATGAAGCTTTATGACATATTTTCATATTTAGCAGAGCATGTTTCAAGCTTATCTTGTTTATCCTTATGAACTTACTCTTCAGACAAACTTTAGAACTAGTTTTTCAAGTTTCATAAAACCTCATTAGGATATGGGTGGGAATTACATTGAATTTCTATATTAATTGGAGACTTTCTGTCTTTACATAGCAAATCTTCCTCTTATTTATTTTCATATGTTAATTAATCCTCTTATACTGCTCAGAAAAATTTTTCTGAGCTCCTACTGTACACCAAACATTTTTCTAGCACCAAGGATGAAAGACACAATCCATGCCACCTGGTGCTCACAACTAGGGGGAGATGGACAAGACCATTGACAGTGGTCCTGAGGGAGGAGGCAGACAGCGCTGTGGGAACCCAATGACAGGATGCAGCAAAGCTCGGTCTGACAGTCTGAAGACAAGTTTCCCAGGTTGACAGGCAGGCAAAGGCCCCTTTGGGCCATACCAAGCAGCTGGAAGTGCGTGACTAAGAATTCCAGGTGGGGACATGGCAGGAGAGGAGGAGGAAGGTAGGGGCCGGTTCATGGACTTGATCTCCAGAACAACAGGGCGCTGCTGAAGGGTTTTAACTGATCCTGACACCATAGCCTTAGTGTAGCATATATTTGGGGTGCGATCTGCCAGTTTAACTGGGAAGAAGAAGAACCCTGTAATTCCCATATTTAATCAATTAACCAATTTGGAGCATAAGCCAAGTCAAAGGATATCAAATCAAATGGTTAAGAAAAAAAGGACTAAAGTCTAGAAAGTAACATTTATTGAGTGCCTACTGTGTGCCAAGAATTTTGATAGGGTAGTGTTCATGTTGTCAGTGTATTGTCAGATATTTTTACGTAATATAAAACCTCACAATAACCCCGTTGTGCAGGTATGATTTCTACTTATAGATGAGAGAAATGAGGTTCAGAGGTTTTTAGGTGATTTGCCCCAAGTCCAAAAGCTACTTAGAGGCAGAGCTGGGATTGTGCTGCAGATTTTGTGTTTCCAAATCTGGGAGTCTTTCTGCCTCTCTACAGCTGTGTGTCCTTATAAAAAGGATATAGTTCCCAGCCTGGGGAAGAGAGGGAAGGCTCGTTCTTGGCCAAGTTTCATTTAATTTTCCATCAGTAGGTGTCAACTGTGAACTAGTCAGAAATGCTAAAATAACAGCTTAAAAACATAGGAACAGAAATGGAAATGTAATTTTAGCGTGCTTTACCAGCCCCTCCTGAAGATAAGTGCTGCTTATGGAGTATCTGTTACAGAAATGTAACACTTAAGGACTAAACTCACAGGAGTTGCCGGTGATGTGCAATTTAGCAACTTGGGCTGTTAAAGAAGGGAGGAAAAAAAAAAGAACCAACTCCACAAGCAGAAAATTGAAAACAAAAGGAAATGGAGAAAAAAAGCAACATAGCATTTCTGCCTCTGGTTGTAGTTCCTCCTAATGGCCTGGGAAATAGCTTGTTGGATAAAAAAGGCTTGCCTAGGAGAAACATTAACTCAGAGATGGCGCACTTGATAGAAGGGAGGCTGGATTTAGCCAATCAGGCATCAAGGCCTTTGACTGGTAAATTAGCAAGTACCTTTCAGCCCCTGTGATTAGCCAGGTGTGGAGCCAGGCCCAGTGGGACTCCAGGATGAGGGACAGTGGCTGGCATTCTTCCCTCAAGGGATTTGCTGCTTGAATTGGGGTGCAACATCTCCTGGAACCGATGAACTGATAATGCAAATACAGGACAAGAAACAGGGACGTGTGCAACAGGGACCTCACACTGCTGCTGACGGAGGGAGGGGTACAGCTCTAGCGTGGGAGGGCGCGGGAAGGTGACTTGGAGAGGGAGCGTGGGGCCACAGCTTAGGAGTGAGGATTGGCATTCCAGTCTCAGCTCTCACCCTAATTTATGGTGTGAATTGGGACAAACCATTTCACCTTTCTGAGTCTCAGGTTCTTCACACGTGGAACAGTGGAAGCTTTATCAGAAGGTTTCTAAGGCCTTTCCAGGCTCTGACACCTATGATTTTATGAATTAGAATTTGCATTAAGGTTCTTCAGTTGCCAGTGACAGAAATCCAGTTGCAACCAGTTTAATTTTAAAGGTGGCATTTATTGGTTTAGGTAATTGTGAAGCCCAGAGGTAATTCTAGGTTCAGGCGTGGCTGGGTCCAGGGGCTCCCAAAGGATTCCTTGAGCTGTCTCCCCTGGTTCTGCCTTCTTCTCTCTGTGCTTGCCTATCATTCCATTGTAAAGGGATAATCTTATTTAATAGTTCCAGTGGACTAGCCCCTAGGAGCTCAACCCCATCCAAACCACAAGGGATAGGTTTCTTCCAGAAAAGAAGGCCTCAGGCACCAGCTGAAAGGGGACAGGATTGATTTCAGGCAAAAATGACAGATGCTCTCCATATGGCCCTTGAATATATTTCAGGTCAGATAGAACAAGTAGGGGAGGGGAGGGGAGGGGCATTCCAAGATCTACAGGGTCAGAGTTGTGACTTAGGCCTGGTCAGAACATTTGTGGGGCCCAGGGTAAGAGTACAAATGGAGGCCACAGACCATATGTCTGAATATTAAAAAGCCGTAACTCACACTAACAATCTGTTAAATAGCATAGGTTTATCTGCTTATCTGGACACATGTGCCTTCATAATGACCTGGAAGGTGGGTTTCAATTTAGAATTTTCAGAATCCTTGGAATTTTGCACCAGCATGAGATGGAGCAGAGAGAGGCTGTAGTGCATCCCTTCTCTTCCCACCCCTGACTGCATCCACACCGTGTGGACACCTCAGCCCACATATCCAAGCACTGAACACAGTTCCAGTAAACAGCTGGCCAGGGTGTGCATGGGAACCCTCTGTTCACCCTCAGCAGGGCCAGCCGGGAGGAGGTTGATGAGGGCTCTGGGAGGGGGCTGGGTCCAGCTGAGCAGTGAATCCCAGATACTGGAGCATGGTCTTCGGGTGAGGGGGTCAGTAGACTTTGGGTTTAGCCCTACAGATGCTTGTTGCAAGGTGAGGGGCACGGCTAGAGGGAGGGTCAGAATGGGGCTATTTATAGACTGGGTCCAGAGCAGGAGCCCGCTTGCCTGAGTGAGCATGGCCCAGGTGGTGTCACAAAGAAGAGGGCTGGGAAATAAAACTGAAAAATAATGTTTGGGCTTAAATGAAGGAGAAATTGGACTTTAGGCTATGAGATTGGACTTGTTCCTATGGGCAATGAGAAGCCTTGAGGGGCGGGTCTCAGCAGGTGACTGTACCCATGTCCAGAGTGGCCCCCATGGTCCTGCATTTGGGACTGCTGCCCTCCCTCATGCCCTCTGGTACTTACAGGAGCTCCTTGGAATTAGGGCTTTT
Organism: Pan troglodytes; assembly: GCF_028858775.2. Classification (NCBI taxonomy): domain Eukaryota; kingdom Metazoa; phylum Chordata; class Mammalia; order Primates; family Hominidae; genus Pan; species Pan troglodytes. The sequence continues at coordinate 61,540,384 of NC_072414.2, forward strand.
TGAGATTTAGCTTTGATGTGAGGACAAGTCTTTCAGGGGAACCTTTCCCTGGATTCCAACTCCTGCCTCACAGTCTTCCTCTCAGAGCCGCTTGGGTTCCCTTCATCACAGAGCATCATATAGTCCTGCAGTGGCTGGCTCAGTGCTGCCTCCCGTGAGCCGATCTCATTCCTCTTGTGTAGGGACTTCTACAATCAGGTCCCCCAAAAGTGTTGTTGGAAGGAAGGGGATTAATGCACGTGATTAACCCAAAGGAGGTGAGGTTAGGAGAAAGCTTTCGTAGACAGTATTTTGCTTACTTAAGCCCTCAGCGATGTCTCTCCTTCAAAAATATATCTAGAACTCGACCCCTTCCACCAGCTCTATGGTGACCGGCCTGGGCCAGCAGCTGCTGTTACTGCTGACCTGGACAACTGCTGGCCTCTCCTTAGTGCTTCCCTCCCCGCAGTCTATTTCCAACCAGCAGCCTGTTAAACGTGAGAGTGCATCATCTGCGACCGCCTTCATCTCACTCAGAGTAAATGCCGAAGTTCTCGCCAAGGTCTGCAAGGAGCTAATGAACAGCCAGATCTCCTGGGGACCTTGAAAAATGCAGATTCCCATTCAGAAGCCCTGGGGTGGGCCTGAGAATGTGCATTTCTAACAAGCCTCCGGGTGCTGTGGGGTTGCGGGGGGTGGGGGCACACTGTGAGTGGTGAGACGGTGAGACCCTGCAGGATGTTCACTGTCCCCCTCTTCTGACCTTATCTACCACCCTCACCCTCGTGGTAGGGTGACCAGCTGTCCCTGTTTGCCTGGGGAGTGTCTTGGTTTTAACACTGAAGGTCCCATATCCCGGGAATCCCCTCAGTCCCAGGCACAATGTTGCCGTCCCCCGCTCTGTGCCTCCGCTCAGCCTCACTTCCTTCAGGTCCTTTCCTGCCTCTCGGGGGGACTTCTATTCACCGCTGCCTCTTGCCCACGCTGATGTTCTCTACTCCTCTGCCCTGCTTAATTTTTCTCCTTAGCAGTTATCACCCACTAGCATACTATCTATTTTATGCATTTATCTTATTTATTGTCTGTTTCTGTCCACCGGACAGTAAGCTCCACAAGAAGTGGAATATTTTCTCCCCTTTGTCACTGGAGGACTCCGGTGCCTACAACACTGCCAGGCATGTGGTGAAGGCTCAGGAAAGATGGTTGCATGATGAACTGAATGCTCCAAACCAGGGCTTCTCAGACTTCAGTGTGCACCTGGAGACTGTTAAACTGCAGATTCTGATTCAGGGGTCTGGAGTAGGGCCTGAGAATCTGCATTTATTCCACAGATGGAGGCTCTACTTGGTGGTCCGTTTTCTTCTCATTTATCCCCTCCCCTCCCTGGGAAGGAGGCAAGTTTGGACTTGGAGATGGGGCAGGGGCTCCTTAGAAGTGTGAGGAGCAGGTGGGCCGTCTAGTCCCTGTGAGGAGGGGCATTCAGCACTGGTGTAGCTGGGTGGACAACCAGCTGGCCCGTCAGACTGACGGACTCAAAGATGAAAATGGCCAGGACCAAACTTTCCCTGTTCTGTGCTGGCTTTCAGAAAGAGCTGCCCCCTCCCACTTCGCTTCATGGTCCCTACAGCTGGTTCCAACAAGCAAAAGATTTCTCTCCAGAGCCGGGCTCTGTTTGGCCTTGCACCTGCTGCCGGCAGCTGTTGCCGGGGCTCCCGTTAATGGCACAAATGGAGCCTCTAATGGATGGGACCTAAGCCCTGGCTGGCAGCGGGGCTGGGAGGATGTGGGCTGTGTAGACGGATGGGAATTCTGCCAATGACTGGGATCCAGGCCGTGCTGTCAGTCAGATGGACGGCCAGACAGTGGCTAGCCAGACCCCTAGACAGCCACACAACCAACTCAGAAGATTTCACCCTTAACAGGCAGCTTTGGGGGACTCAGGGAAGTGTGGACAGGCTCTCAGCCCTCTGGGAGTTCGCGTTTTAGTGGAGGTGAGAACACTTTGAGGTAGAAAAGACTTGAAGACGGAGCCAAGGACCCTGGGTAAAAACCTGGGCCCAAGTTGTGTGTGTGGAACACGCCAGAAGAACTGCAGGAATTCTGATAAACTGGAATATGTCTTTTCTCCTAAAGATTTTGATTAACTCTAATAGAGTGTTTTAAATTTAAAACTGAGATGCTGTCTGTCAACAAATAATGTATGTACTCATGAGAAAATTGTGACATGTAAAAGCTTTTTAATTTATGGAAGCAGAATAAAATCATGAGTGGCACTCACTGGCCATTATCTACTATTGCTAAAACTGCTTAAGGATTATAAGGGCTTGCGTTTGCTTGTGTTGCTAATTTTTGGATTTCTAGTTTTTATGTATTTATTTAGAGACAGAGTCTCGCTCTGTCATCCAGGCTGGAGTGCAATGGCATGATCTTGGCTCACTGCAGCCACCGCCTCCTGGGTTCAAGCAATTCTGCTACCTCAGCCTTCCAAGTAGCTGGGATTACAGGCATGCGCCACCGTGCCCGGCTAATTTTTGTATTGTTAGTAGAGACAGGGTTTCACCGTGTTGGCCAGGCTGGTCTTGAATTCCTGACCTCAGGTGATCCACCTGCCTCGATCTCTCCAAGTGCTGGGATTACAGGTGTGAGCCACCGTGCCTGGCCTCTAATTTTAAAAAATATCAATATGCTAAAATACTTACCTGCAAGTTAATGACGCTGATGTCGATGCAAGTGCTGGTAATAGTGCCTTCTTTTCTTTTCTTTTCTTTTTTAATCCTAAATGTGATAGTAAATAGTGACTTTTATTGAGAATATTTTATATGCCCAGCATGTAATCTCAATGCATCCTCATGACACCCTGTGAGATAGTGGTAGCCGTTGACCATGGAGCTGCCCACGTGCTATTGGCCCTTCATCTGGTCACTGTGTCCTGATTCCCATAGAGGGGACTCCATCTTGCCCCACTGCCATTCCTTGTGCATCTGAGAGGTGACTCTACCGCAGTGCAGAGGTGTGACATGAACTCAGGCCTGGCCCATCAGAGCATTTCCTTGGCCATTGTGGTTGATTCAGGGATGGCCACATGACCCAAAGAGAGCCAACGATGCTTGGGAAGAAGGTCTTACTTTCCCCTGAAGGACGTGAAGCTGAGAAGATGTAGGACCAGGAGTTTCTGCCTCCAGCTTATGCCCTCCCGAGGAGAACCTGTCTGCAAGCTGTGGGTAGGGGACGCCTACCCAGGGCAGACAGTAGAGCTGGGCCTGGAGATGGAAAGCAGGGCCTGGCGACATGTGTGCTAGTTTTTGCTTGAACAAGTGTGAGCTATTTGTTTGTTTGTTCCTTGCACCTTAGTGTCTTAGTGATATGAAGGCAAGTACCTTTTGTACTCCCACCTGCAGACAAGAAGGCCCTATCTAGAAAGAGGGGATGATAAGAGCTTGAACTGGCATCTACAGGGTGTCTTATCAGATCTGGGCAGAGCGAGAGGGTGGAAGGATGGATGATAATGCAGTTTCTGATGGGATGGCTGGGTGGATGGTGGAGCCCTTCCCTGAGAGAGCCTACGGAAGAAGAGCTGATTTAGAAGGAAGGTAATGAATTCAGTTTGTGCAATACCCAGGTGCGAATGCAGTCTGGAATTCTTGAGAGTGGGTTGGAGATGGGGGTTTGGATGCAGAGCAAAACCAGCCAACCAACCAACCAACCAAACAACATCATCCTCAACAACAACAAATCAACCATCCTGAAGAGAGCTGTGTAGTAGGTGGCATTACCCCAGCTGATCCAGGTGTAGGGAAGTGGTCTGTTTCCTTGTGCAAGGGTTCTTTTGGGTCTCAGGTGCAGAGTGTTGAGTTATTTCTCAGGTCGTGACACCCCATAATTACTGGTTCCTATAAGACCCTATATGTTTGTTTACTTATTCCTTTATTCCCCATTGCCCTCTCCCATTCCTACTCCACCCCCATAGATCACTGTTCTAACATGTATTTTGTTTGTAAGTGTTCCTACAAAATGTGTTTTGTTGTTTTACCTGTGCGTATCTTTAATTGATATCAATGGACTGGTGCTATAGAGCTCATTCTGTATTTTATCTTTTTCGCACAGCGCCATGTTTTTTATTTTTATTTATTTATTTAAGATGGAATCTCGCTCTGTTGCCAGGCTGGAGTGTAGTGGTGCGATCTCAGCACACTGCAACCTCCGCCTCCTGGGTTCAAGCCATTCTCCTGCCTCAGCCTCCCGAGTAGCTGGGACCACCACGTCCAGCTAATTTTTTTGTATTTTTAGTAGAGACAGGGTTTCACCATGTTGGCCAGGATGGTCTCAATCTCTTGACCTTGTGATCTGCCTGCCTCAGCCTCCCAAAGTGCTGGGATTACAGGCATGAGCCACCGCGCCCAGCTGAGAGCCAGAAGCAAACAGCAAGACTGCCCCGAAATTCCTGACCCATGGAAATGGAGATAATAGATGTTTGTTGTTTTAATCCACTAAATTTTGAGACAGTTTGTTATGCAGTAAGAGATAACTAATATTACGGGGGAGGGAAGTTGCTGGGCCATAGGGTGTGCCTGTACAAGTTTTGATCATGTGTGTGGTTTGGAGAATCAATATGGAAATCTGTAGCAAAGTTGCTTATTTATTTGGCCACTTCTGCATCTGGGTGGTGGGAAGGAGGTGATGGGTTCACCTCTGCATAAAGCCCTAGAAGGGTGTCAGACTCCATTAAATGCTATTGGGAAAAGATTGTCTGGGCCAGTAGACAGCATTTCCAGAGAATTCCCAAAGGATTGTCCCACACCCCAAATCCCAGGGAGCTGTCCATTGTGAGTCAGAGTACCCTAGTCCTTGCTGGGGCCAGCAAGAGGCTGGGGCCCCCTGGTGTGAGCTGATTCCTGTCCTCTGGACCTGGTAGCATGATATGCTGACATAAGTGCAGTGACATTTGGCCAGGCAATTGAAGAGCTTCAATCTGCAGATAGAAGTGATGGAAATTCATTTTCTCTTATTTTCCTAATCTTTGTCTGTAAAATAGATTCCTGCAGTGTCATTTCTCTGTTCATTCCGATCTTTGTTAAGGAAATGAAGTGCTGGAGTTGGATGTCTGTTCAGAGTGCTTTAGCAGTCTCCAGGTACCTGGCTACTTTAATGTCCCAGGCCATTGGAAATTGAGCTGGTCTGGCCAGACATTTTTCCATTTCAAGTTGTGCTTCCTCTACAGGTTTTATTCACAAGGCACAACAGAGTTCCCACTGAAGGCAGAAGAGACAAGAATAGCCAACTCCCATATAATAGCAGTAATATCCTCCCATTGCAACACCCCCTAATGCTCCTCGGATTGTATAGTGCTTTGTGATAACAAAGCTAGTATGTGGCAGGACCAAGAATCTTACCGAAGTGACTTGCCCAAGGTCATCCCGCTAGCAAGTGCAGAGCTGGTATGACACCCCTGGGCTCCTGACCCGCAGTGCTCTCTGCACTCTAACCCTGCAGCCAAAAGAGTGTGGACTTTGGGTTTACTGAATCTGGGTTCTAACCTGGCTGTGCTTTTTGCCAGCAGTGTGACCTTGAGCAAGGCATTTACCTTGGTAGAACTTCAGTTTCCACGTCTGAAAAGTGAAGCGAGAAAGAGGATTTCAAGAAATTCAGGAGAGTGGGAGTAGTGGGTTCAAGGAGTAGGTGGCTTGAGTGGGAGCTATAGAGGCAGGGAGGGGTTGGATCTGCAGGCCTTGTAAGGCACACAGAAGAGTTCGAACTTTATCCTAGGGCAATGGGGAGCCATAGAATACTGGGGAGCCAGGGGGTCAGATTTGACTCAGAAACTCGACATTCACTGCTGTGTGGGAGTTGGCGAGGGATGGCTCAGCCCTGTGCCAGGTCACATGGCTGGGTGAGTGTAGAGCAGGCTAGGTTTCAGCCCCTAGTTTCCCTCTTGAACTGGTGTCCTTGTCCAGTCCAGAAAGTAACCCACACAACTATATGTGACACACCTGCTTCTATTAGAAGCATTTGCTCAGACATCACCTCAAACCAAGGCAGATCTACCCCTAAGAGGGGTTCTGTGCCAGCTGTGAAGGCGCTGACCTTCCTCCACCTTGTCACATGTGTCATCCTCACCTCACCCCTAGGAGATGGAGGGAGTATCTCCACTCTGTTCATGAACAGACAGACACAGAAGGTCAAGTCGCAGATCCAAAGCCACAGTAAGGGACCAGGTGGGGACTCTGATTGGTCCCTCTGAACCTCAAGTTTCTGTTCTTTCTCCCGTCCTCCTGTGCCCTCCACCCATCCTTCCATCCATGTGCCTCACATGTTCCTCAGCACTTCCTCATTGAACATAGAATCATCCTGTGACCCCTCAAAGAAATACTTTACATTAATGTGCATAACAGCTTCATTCACAATAGCCAAAGGTGGAAACAGCCCGAGTGTCCATCGGTGGATGGGTGGGTAAACAAAATATGGTCTATCCATACAAGTGAATATTATTCAATCACAAAAAGGATAAGATAAGTAGTGTTTGATAGCACAACAGGGTGACTACAGTTAACTATAATTAATTGAACATTTAAAAATAAAGGATTCCTTTCAAATGCTGAGAAAAGAAAATATAAAAAGGAAAAAAAAAACAAAAAGAATATAACTGGATTGTTTGTAACACAAAGAAAGGAGAAATGCTTGAGGTAATGGATACCCCATTTACCCTGATGTGATTATTATCTATTTTATCTATAGTCTTCTTTTTTTTTTTGAGACGGAGTCTCGCTCTGTTGCCCAGGCTGGAGTGCAGTGGCACGGTCTCGGCTCACTGCAACCTCTGCCTCCTAGGTTCAAGCGATTCTTCTGCCTCAGCCTCCCAAGTAGCTGGGACTACAGGCATGCACCACTACGCCCAGCTAATTTTTGTATTTTTAGTACAGACGGGGTTTCACCATATTGGCCAGGCTGGTCTCGAACTCCTGACCTCGTGATTCGCCCGCCTCGGCCTCCCAAAGTGCTGGGATTACAGGCGTGAGCCACTGTGCCTGGCCGATGTGATTATTATCCATTGTATGCCTGTGTCAAAATATCTCATGTACCCCATAAATATATACACCTACTCTATACCTACAAACATAAAAAATAAAATAAATGCAATCCTGACATGCTGCAGCATGGATGAACCTTGAAAACATTATGCTAAGCGACATAAGCTGGGCATAAAAGGAGAAATATTGAATGATTCCACTTACAAGAAGTGCCCAGAATGAAAAACTCATAGAGACAAAAAGTGGAACCAAGCTACTAGTGGCTGGTGGGTTGGGAGGGAATGGGGATGATTACTTCATAGGTACAGAGTTTCAGCACAGGATGACGGAAACATTCTGAAAATAAATAGTGGTGATGGTTGCACAACATTGTGAATGTACTTACTGCCAACGAATCGTACACTTAAAATGGTTAAAGTGGCAAATTTTATATTATGTATATTTTGCCACAATAAAAGAAATTTAGTTAAAAGATGGGCTTCAGACCACACTGTGTTATGGCTTTCTTTTCAGGTAAGAGTCTTCTAACTGGGGCTATGGGCTTCTCCAGAGCAAGACCATCTTGTCTTGTCTTCATCTGTGTGAGTCCTGGTGGCTTTCAAATGAAACTCCTCTCCTAGATTTGCCTTATATTAGGGTGGGGAGTGGTTCACTGGGTGTCAGCTCTGTCCCCCTATTACCCTGGAAACTGGATTTCTTCCTTGTGGTTCAGCAGACCTGGGACAACCAGCTTTGTGGACTGAGTGTAAATAATGCCTCTTCTAGCAATGGTCAAAAGAACAGGGTTTAAGCCCCTACATGCTCAGATTTCCTAGGAGCCTCGTCTCTCTCTCAGACCCGCTTCTCCCAAATGTCCAGGCATTTCCCAGCTTCACACAAGGTCAGTTTAGTCTGTTCCCAGAGCTGAAACAAAGTGGCAGCTGCCTGAGGCCAGAGGACGCTTCACTGGTCTGGAAGCTGCAGCACCAATGGGACCTGCCAAGTCAGGGACAGCTGGAGTCTAGGGTGGGTGCTCACAAAGATGCCCCGTCACCTGCAGCTGCTGGCCCTGGAGGGTGACATCTCTGATCAGGTCTGGAATGGGTGGACCAGGGACCCTGTGGCTGCCCCCTGCACCAGTACACACTCCAGTGCAGGATTTGGAGATCCTCAGAGGGTGAACGCAAGTAATGCCTTTTTTTTTTTTTTTTTTTGAGACGGAGTCTTGCTCTGTCGCCCACGCTGGAGTGCAGTGGCGCCATCTCGGCTCACTGCAAACTCCACCTCCCGGGTTCACGCCATTCTCCTGCCTCAGCCTCCCGAATAGCTGGGACTACAGGCGCCCACCACCACACCCAGCTTATTTATTTATTTATTTATTTATTTTTTGTATTTTTAGTAGAGACGGGGTTTCACCGTGTTAGCCAGGATGGTCTTGATCTCCTGACCTCGTGATCTGCCTGCCTCAGCCTCCTAAAGTGCTGGGATTACAGGCGTGAGCCACCACGCCTGGCCCAAGATCCCACTCTTAATGCCCCACCTGGCCAAGGATTTCTAAGTGCCAATTGGTGGGTAAACTGTTCAAGGCAAATTTGTTTGAAAGAGAGGGGGAAAAGGATTTTTTGGCTCTCACCAGTAGCTAATTCAAGGGCTCGTTTCCACATGGTGGAACCAGGGGTCAAGTGAAGTCATCAGATTCTATCTTTCTCCTCTTGGCTTTTGTGGTCTCCCGTTGGCTTTATCCTTCATACCGGTCTTTTCCATGGAGGAGGCAAGATGGTGACTGGTGGTTTCAGACTCATATTCTCTCAATTCAGCAATAACAATTGAGGTCATTTTCCCTGTTACCTCTGACAGAAAAGTCCCAGGGCAGCCTCTTACTGCCTCACCAGGATCACCCATGCCTCCCTGAATTAATCATTGTAGTTTTCTTCAGAGAGTACTCTGATTGGTTGGACCTGGCACTGGATCTTTACCAAGGCAAGGTGGGGTTGCATGATTGACAGGTCCCTCAGGACCACCAGGAATGGGGGAGCTGTGTCAAAGGAAAAGTGGTTGCATTACCAGAGGAGGGAGTCTTTGGTGGGCCCCAAAGACTTTGGGAACCTGAATCTATAACAAGCACCCAAGGGCTGAGCTCCCAGTGGGGCTCTTTTGTGTAGATGCATTCTGAGGGCTCCTTTCCCAGAGTGTGGGGCTCTCCCAGAAGAGCCAGCTTGGGCCAGGTTCTGGGGTCCACAGACACACTAACCCAGAGCTCTCATTTCTCTTGAGACCACTTTGTTTTTGTCCCAGCACTCAAGAAGCCCTTCCTTCTCTGGCTCTCAAGTCTGGACTCATCTCTTGTCTTACACACGGACAGTTGTTTTAAGGAAAAGCCCCTGGTTGGACTTGCAGATTGGGCACAGCCCTGGACGTATACTACAGGTGCTCATCAAAGACTTGCCTCATCTGTTTACCCTCCAGGTCATGCCCCTTCCTACCTCTACACCCTGTTGCATTGCGGGCATGGCCTCCGGAAAAGTCAAGCATGGTGAAAGGAAGCGTGGCCCAGAGCTGGCACGCCACAGGCAAGTGCGTGCATGAGTGAGTGAGTGAATGATTGCTTGGGTGGATGGCCGACAGTGCTCAACTTCAGAAGGAGATGAAAAAATAAGACACTATCCCCAACAGGGTTTGGCAAAAGGCGTTTCTGGCCAACTCAAGCCTGGGATCTATCACATCCCAAATCAATTTTCAGACTTAGAACAAAAATGCATATCTATCCCCCTCCCGTTCCCTCTGCCTCCCCTCCCAAAAGAACGCGTCTGCGGGGACAGATGGCCCTGTGTCAGCGTCCCTGTGTGATATTGATGTGAACAGCGAGGGAAGGCGACGTGTCTCATGGCTGTAAAAATAGACGTGCATTAGGAATGCATGAAGTCAGACTCCTCCTCCGGCCACACCAGGCGTGCTATTCTAAATCCAGCGCTCATGGGCTTGGTATCCAACCACCCGGCAAGGCAAAGCAGTGGTCTGGAACTTGACATTTAAAGGGTTTGAAAGAAATAGAAAGAGGCACCGAGATTTCTTTTTTTAAGTCAGTCTGGCTATTTCTGAATGGGGCATGCCAATGAAGCTGGAGACCAAATCCACTGCATTTTTGAACCATAGCATCTGAGAGATGGAGGGGGCTGTAGGAGCTGTTCGGTCTGGTGTCCCTCCCAATGCAGGGATTCCTTCCACAGAGCCTCTGATAGTTGTCTAGTTTCTGCTTGGATACCTCAAGTGATGGGGTACTCTCTACCTCGAGGGGCACAGTTTCATTGTTGGATGTTGTTGGATGCCTCTGGCTGCTACCGCAAAGTGCTTTTAGGAAAAGATTGAGTTGATATCTAATCTCTCTGAAACGTTCCTCCACTGACCCTGGGGTTTAGGACCATTTTATGCTCTTGAAATTTATATCCACTGCTATTTGCTGGGCTCCTTCTATGTGCTCAGCCCTGCATAAGGAACTATGGAGGATGAAAGAGAAAACATCATTTCCAAAAGCCAGCTAACACCGATCTGGGGAGATAATGAACATGTGCAGAGTAATGAGATAGGGCATGGCGACAGGAACTTATTAAATTTGACATCGTGTGATACTGCCTGTTTCCTTCCCAAAGTCAGTGGCAATTTTTGCCACCCCCATATTGGTTAATGGGAACTGCATTTTAGCAACGGCTCTGGCTGTGGGCTTGGAATGACCTTGGTTTATTCTTACTTGCCCCAGACCCAGCCAGCCCCTCACTGCATCCTGTGGAGTGATCACTCACAAGCATCTCTCAGTGTCTCTCTCCTCCTGAGAACACTATCATCACCGTCCCCAGCTTGGGGTCCCGGGCTCCCTTGTAGCTTGCCACTATATTGCTCCCTTTGGGCTCTGCGTTCTACTCAGCACTCCCCTTGAGCTAGCTCTAGCCGTACACTTGCACCCACAGATGACTTCTGCTTCCTCCAGTGCCTCTCCTTCTTTCCAAATGTCCAAGTTCCATTGCGTCTTTGAAGCCAGTGGCAGTTTGCCTTCTCTGTGTTCTCTGCATCTAGGTGTAAACAATTTGCCTGTTTCCCAATGGCTGCAGTTTTCTCTATAGCAAAACTACTGGCCACCCCTTGAACCCTGTCTCTTGGCTTTTAAAACTCACAGCCCCATATGACAGAAAAAAAATAATGGGTTTGGTGTCACAAGACTTGGGTTCAAATCATGACTCTGCCACTTACTAGCTGTGCTCTCGGGCACATCACAGACTCTCACTGGTCCTCAGTATTCGCACTTGCATTGTGGGATGAGTTCCACCCACCTCTTTGGGTTGCTGATTAATCAAGACAATGAATGTAGCAAGTCTTTACCAAATATACACTGCCTTACAGGTAGTGGTTATTATCATTGTCCTGCCTTCTTTTAAAAGAGAAGGAAACTGGGCTTAGGCCCTTCTTATGTCCTTGGAATGTGTATCAGCAAGTATTTTTGGGGCACTGGCTGTTTGTATAGCCTTGTGTGATGACCTTAGGGGGTTAAAAGCAAAGGCATGGTTTCCAGCCAGGGAGCTCACACTCTGGAGAGGTAATGAACACATGTGGAGAAATGAGCCTGTGGGATTGGACAGGGTATTATTAAACTTGACATTGTGTGATGCTGCCTGAAAGTAGCATAGGGTTCTGAGAGGGGGTTGCGGACAGCAAGGGTGACTGGGGTGGGCTTCCTGGAAGAGGTATCCTGGAGTCAGAGCATAAAGGGTGGGTGGTAACCTCTGGGAAGGTGGAGAGGAAGTAGGAGGGCAGTCGGCAGGGAGATTTCTCTGAAGAATGCAGCCCACCCTGGCTGCAGTTGGATGAGAGAGAGGGACTCCTCTTCAGTCAGGTGCTGTGCTGGGCGCTTATTTGCATCTCACAACTCTGGATTCAAACCTGGAGAGCTGCTTATAGACAGTTCCTCATTTGCAGATGAGAAAACTGCAGCTAAGGGAGCTTTAGTGACTTGTCCAAGGCCCCACACCTAAGAGGGGATGGAGTGAAGGTTTTCCATCAGGTGAGCAGCAACTCAGAAAGTCTGTTAGACCCTTGTAAGCGGAAAGGCCAACTCTCAGCCCCTGTCCCCAGTCAGCCTTGAAACCACCTTTGCAAACATTACGACAATGAGAAAAATCTGACATGGGAAAATTATGACAGTGAAAGAAATCTGACTTAACTAACACCATCTTGCTTTTAACCTCCAAGCTGCCCTCGTTCATTCCTGGGCATAGGCTGGGTAAAGTATAGAAGGAATTTAGATTGTAGTTTAACTTTGAAACAAAGATGATAACAGCCTGTTCCTGAAATAAACCTCCTCCTTGCCTGGGAACCAGATCGCCTGTGTAAAACTAACAAATGAGCCGCAAGATTAGAAATTACAGCTCAGAAGTCATGCAGCCAGAGGCCACAAGATTCCTAACCTCCCCACTTGCTCCTATGGATAACATCACTACTGTAAAACCTGAGATTGATGTTCTAGATATTTTTCAAACCCTGCATTCTAATGAACCAGCTGGCACCACCCAGGTCGGTAAACTGGCTCAACTAGTTCTGTGATCCCACTCAGGAACTGAAAGCAGCAGGAAGAACTTGCTTCAACCCTCTCTGATTTTATCCCGACCCAACCAATCATTGTTCCATACTTCCTGGCTCTCTGCCCCCCAGATTATCCTTAAAAAACCCTAGTTTCTGAATTTTCAGGGAGGCTGATCAAAGTAATAAAACTCCAGTCTCCTGTTTAGCTGGCCCTGTGTTTATTAAATTCTTTCTCTATTGCAATAACACTGTCTCAGTAAATTGGCTGTATTTTGTGCCATGGTCAAGAAAAAGCCATTGGGCCATTGCAGCCTTGTGACTGTATCTGCCTCAGACCCGACTGACCCCAGCAGAGCAGGGAAACTGACCCATCAGCATCAATCTACAGAGTGACCAGTAACTTAGTGTGTGGCTTGGTATGAGAAGATGGGCCAAGCAGATTCAGGCTCTTGGGAATTGGAATTAAGAAACCCAGGGAGAATAAGGCAGGTAGAATCAGAGACAGATTCTGAAATGATATCTATGGGGGTAGACGCAAGGCTGCAGTTGGCCTTTTGCAGGCTAAAGCTGGGAGACCACAGAAATAATAAAGAAGCAGGAAGTGGCTCTCAGGCCTTGAGAAGGCAAGTGGGGAAGCACTGGTGGTGAGAGATCCGGTACAATATGCAGAGAGGCTACGAAGGAGAATGGCCATGCAGCCATGCGAACAGACTGGGTTCTTGGGGTCCCTCCGACCACATCCAGTTATGATCTCCATCCACAAATGAGCTCCCTCCCATTTCCCCCCACCTTTCTTGAGGGGGAAAGGTTTATGGTTCCAAGTGCCTAACCATAAACCCTCTCGCCCCTCTGTTCTGTCTCAGGAAGAGGGCTGGAGACACACTTGCTGTTCTTTTGGGAAAAGAGGCATGGTAGTCAAACAATAGGATTGAGGAGCATTTGCAGAGTCAGCTGTCTTCTCCAGCCACAGCACGCATGTTCCACCCTAGCTGAGGCAGAACTGTGGGCTGGCCTGGCTGTGAGCCTTGTGGGACTACGAGAAGCCTCCAGCTTAGGACTCAGAGTCTCAGATGCCCCAGGAGAGAGGAGGAGACTGGAGAGGCCAGCAGGCACAGTGACTTAATCCAAGAAGGTGACTTTAAGGGGTGCGGGGGTCGAAATGAGCCAAAGGGCCCAGGTGGTAGAGAGGAGGTACAGGGCATTGAGGGCCCCTGGGCACAGAGCATCCCAGCTCTGCCTGTCACTCACCTTTGCCAAGGCAGGACCCCACATTTGGTTTTGGTTTCTTATGAAGTGGGAGTGGATCCCAAGGGCTGAGGCTAGCATCCCCTGGCCCAACCAAGAGTATGCATGGGGAAGTGGGGATCAGAAAGGAGTCAGAGTAGGGATCAGAACAAGTCAGGACGCCATTCTCCTAACCCCAGCAAGTCAATTTAGCCCCCACAGGCTCATCCATTTCCTGTCACACATTTAACACTTACATTAAACACACCTTCCTTCTCTTTCTGCAGAAGTTTGTTAGTGGCAAGAGCGTGGGTTTGAGGCCAGGCCTGTGCTGACTTCCAGCCTGGCCACTTTGTTGCAGGAGGACCTAGGGAAAGTGTTGTCAGTGTCCTTATCTATAAAACAAGATTATCACACATCACTTAGGAGTGTGAGAGGACTAAAGGAGATAATGCACACCTGGCACACAGTAGAAGCTCAGCCAATGGAAGTTGAGCCAGGAGCAAAGCCACCTCCCTTCCCTCCTTCTTTCTCTAGCTTTAGTCCTGAGTTTGGAAGGGTCTGTTTGAGGAGATGAAGTAGAGCCGCCGTTGGCTTTTACACCATCCTTGATGAGAAGCCAGTGATGAGGAGCTGACTTCACCTGGGAGAGCCCCAGACAGGGCCCCTCTATCCTTATTATTCTATGCCCCAGGTCATCTGACCACCTGGACCTTCCCACCAAGGTGAAAAAACCTGAGGGATTTTTCACCCAACACCTGTAGAAGGTTTTGTTTGTTTGCTTGTTTAAATTACAGACTTTACAGACAGACTTTACAGTTCTGGAACCATTGACTCAGAAGAGTCCCAGGGGCTGGAAATGAATCGATTCTGCCTTCACCTGCCTCTTCTTCCTTCTCTTCCTCATTTTAAGAGAAAGGCTCTTTATTCGTGGCAGTTCATATAGGTCAGTGACCCGGGCTCCTAGCCTCCCTGTGTAGTGGACTCTGCCTCCAGTGCTTGAGCTGAGAGTTTTCACGTGAGAAGCAGTGGCTGGAAGTTGTACTCCTAGGAGCTATGAGCGGCAGGTAGGCAGAGTCGTAGATTCATCCTACAGGTCAGAAAGCAGCCTGGGGAGTTCAAAGGGGAGGGGCAGGGTGCTTGCTGGTGCTAACTGGATTTGATATCCTGAGGAAAGTTATATTTTGGATCCAGCATTCTCTGATTTGTCCTCCTCTAGCTTCCCCAAGAGTCATACAAATATTGGGGGATTCACAAGCATTGTCCCCCACTGGTGAACACCAGGAACAAGTGGGCAGTGGGGGCTGCAGAGTGTTTCTAGAGAAGGGGCTTAGGGGTGGCCCCTGCCTGGGTG
This sequence comes from Pan troglodytes, assembly GCF_028858775.2. Classification (NCBI taxonomy): domain Eukaryota; kingdom Metazoa; phylum Chordata; class Mammalia; order Primates; family Hominidae; genus Pan; species Pan troglodytes. The sequence continues at coordinate 61,555,513 of NC_072414.2, forward strand.
GCACAGTGAGCACACTGTACTCCTAGGTAGATTGGATATTGACTTGGAGAGGTCTTGGAGAAAGGCTGATGAAGGTGATCGACAGCCTAAATCTCTGAAGCCGTCTCCTGATGCAACCTCTGACCCAACAATCCCTGGGTCTTGCTGTTATCAGCTCCATCAGTTTTACTGGGTGAGTAATTCATTTACCTGCTGTTATTGCCAGAGTGTCATCCTTTTCCTAGTTCCTGGTGGAATTGGAGATATGCTATCGGGAGTCCTTTTAGAAAGTGCCTTGTCTCCTATCCCATCTTTATAGCCCTGCATCTCACATCTCCAGCGACCTTGGCCAGCAGCCTGTTAAGGGGATTGGTGCTGAAGGCTGCTAAGCTCACCTTGAGAGCCCGTGATAGCAAAGGCTGGGGTGATGCTCACAGCCTCCTTTGTTCTTTTATTTGCCCAGCCCTGAGCAAACAAGCCTCAATAAACTAAATGGCATTTGGATATTGAAAATGCAAAGAGAAAGTGTCTGGAAGAACAATAAAGGAGTTAGAGCAGAGGTTGCGTGCAGGAGGAGATTACATTGTCTAATTCCCCTCAAAGGCACCATGGTTTTCCAAACAAGAAGTGTTTATCTGAAGCCTGGGTGAGAGCCCAATCGGAGTTTTGCTCTAACAACATCAACCTTATTTGACTGGATGCTGACTCAGAAGCTGTGATTTTGCAGGCAGGACCTGTGCTCACAGCTTAGCTAGGCCCCAGGAATGATACAAAATGATGCCAGGTCACAGAAGCCCTTAGCCTCAATAGGGAGGAAAAATGGATAAGAACAAAGCAACTGGGGGACCATAAAGGCCTGAACCAAGAGGCAGTGGCTCTTCCAGGAAGCTTCTGGCCTCTCCTGGAAATCAATTACTTCTTTCTTCGCTGTGAATCCACAGCACTTGGCTAGTGCTTCCATTATTGCACAGAATTAAGTTTCTATCTTTGCATAGTAAATGATTTATATTTTTGTCTCTCTCATTAGACCAGAGGGTCTGCAAACCATGGCCCAAGTAGCTTTTGTAAATAAAGTTTTATTGGAACATGGCCACTCATTTGTTGATACATTGTCCGTGGCTGCGTTTGTGCTTGAAGGGCCGAGTCGGGTTATTATTGCAACAGAGATGGTCTGCAAAACTGAAGTATTTACCATCTGGTCCTTTACAGAAAAGGTTCGCGGACCTCTGATTAGACCATGGGCTGGTGGAGAGCAGGGACTGGGTCTTACTCATATTTCAATCCCTAGGCACAGTGCTGCGCACAAGATGGACTTCCATAAATGCTTAATTAAGGAAAGAAGTGTCCAAGCTGGAGAGAATGAAGAGCATCAAGGGGAAACAGTTAAATTACTTAAGAGCAAGAGCCAGTTTTCCTAAGACTTTAAAAGCCTTCATTTACATATACAGAGTTGATAAGCTAATTACACAACAATCTTGTCCTAACCGTTAAATCAGCCACCTAAGGTCTTGTTAGATAACACCTTGTTAACCTAGTTCAAGGAAACCTGCTGTTTCTCGAAAATAATAAAAGCTCAATTTCTGCAATCCAAACTCGACTCCCCCAACCACTCCAATCTCTCTTTAGTCTGAATTAGATATTAAATCGATATTTCCACTGAATTGGAAACGACCATGAAAATAATCAGTATTGCTCTAAAGTATGGCATTTCTCGAACTGTAGAGGGTGGCTGAGTGCAGCCCTATTTTATCCATCCTGCACTGTAGGCCTAGTCCTCAGGGCCCACATGCTTTCCCAGGACCTAAGAAAATGATCGTGACATGGAAATTTAAAAAGTGTTGCCTCCAAAATTAACATTCCTTGCAACTGAGCAAAACCAATATGAAAGAATGTTTAATTACGAGTCTACTAAGCAAATGACATTATACCAGCTCCAACTCAACTCCTACAGTTATTTATAAATTAGATGAAATGCAAGATGTGGGTGCATGTTAAGATGTTAGTTATGATGTAAGGGTGGTGCCTCCAGATGTGAAAATGGATGCAGAGGAGGATGTGCGTTTTGTGGGTCCCAAAGCTCACACAATTTTAGGAACTTTCTTTAAGAAAATGGATGCACACTTGAACCCGGGAGGTGGAGGTAGCAGTGAGCTGAAATTGTGCCACTGCACTCCAGTCTGAGCGACAGAGCGAGACTCCCTCTCAAAAAAGAAAAGGAAAGAAAAGAAAATGGATACAGCAATATCTTACTTCTGCAAATTTTAGCCAAGCATATAACCAGGTGAACACTCAGTATGGGTACTTCCAGAGCTCTGCAGTGACCAGTGCAGGTGAGAGGCTCTGAAGTCCAAGATTCCTCAGCCTGATGGTAAATACTCCCCAGGATGGATGGGTTGTTACATCAATTATAGTAGAATGAGCTTGGAAAGTGCTGTCACCCCAGGCTTGGAGAGTCACACAATTCCTGTTAACTCTTTAAAGGTTCTGAGAAAGTCCTCCAGTTCAGAAAGTTAACTTTATTTGACCCAGAGTTTTCAAAACTTGGTTTTTTTTCTTTTTCTTTTTCTTTCTTTTTTTTTTTTGCTATAGAGACCCTCTCTGGGTGAACATTTTTGAACATCTCAGAAAGGGCTGGGAAAGGTTGACTTAGTCCCTTCTGCCTTCTGCTGCCCCCGCAATGCTCTTTCATTTTATGAAGAAGGAAACAGCAAGGACTCTGACTTCTCTGTTATCTCAGAAAAGGGCTGAAATTATCCCTCAACCTCAACCTCAGGTTGCAGACACGGCAGGTCAGAGAGGAGTTTTTCTGCAGAGGGTGGTCAGGGAGGAGAGGGGTTAGCTTAGAGGACAGGGCCAGACCTACTCATAAGGGATTTCTAATGTAGCGAAACACTTCCTCCAGAAAAAAAAAAAAAAAAAAAAAAAAAAAAAATTCCACACCTTTCTCTTGTTCAGAATTTTAAAAGAATGGGGCATTTTGCTTCAGATGAGGGCAAAAGTGGCTTGATGTGTGGATTCCTGTGTCTCACTTTCTGTTGCTTTCTTCTTTAAGAGTTTAGCCCAAGCCTGGAAACATCATTTTCAGGTCCCTGTGCAAAATGGAAATGCTGGGGCTCCCTGTTCTAGAATTATTCAGAATTTCAAGAGAGCATTCAACCAAGTGGGGGGTGGTGCCCTTTGGAGCTCAGGCCCTGAATAAGTAGCCGCAAAGGTTGCGTGCCCATGAAGCCAGTCCTAGTTAGTGCGTATTCGTGTTTACTTATTTCAAAGTTCAAAGTTCTGAAGATATTTAGAGTCTGTATGCAAGGCCCAGTGGCGTAAGAGATTTTAACGTAATGAGCCAGATCTGGGCACCAGCGTGGAGATGCATTTTTACAGGGTGAATCATTAATTGGGCATTCTAAGAGTCACTCAGCCTTTTCAATGATTCATCAGCCATGCTGATGCTGTTGTGTAGTTCATATTATTGTTGTAATTAGCTGATGCTTGTCAAATGTAAACCTGGCTCTAACCTGGGTGTTTTCAAAAACAGCACTAGTTACTGTGTATCCAGGTAGAGGGGGTCAGCATACTGTAACTCTCTGTTTTCCTGACTTGTAATAATTAACCCCTTCTCTCAGGGGACGCGCTCTCATTATCTTTCCTGTAACCAGTTGGTAGTTGTGAGTGGAGCTATGGAGTGAGAAAGTGGGTACTGCTTTTCCTGTTTTAAGGGCCTGCATGTTCAGAAGCAGCAGTGTGGCATGGGAGATGTTATAGCAGCAGAGTCAGGGGCCAGTTCTTTCACTGCCTGATAACTTGGGCTTTCCAAGGGAAAGGGAGGGAGGTGGTCACTGCGGGTGAGACAAAGAAAGTGCTTGGTAAGGGATTTCTGGGATCCTTGAGCCCAGAGTGGATTAGATGGGATTAGAGACCCACTCTGAGCTGTTTCTACCTGCATCTTAATCCACTCCAGAGCTGAGGCTTCCTGATCCCTCTAACCAGGTGCATGCTCACTGGGCTTCCAGCTTCCAAGCCTTCTACCTGTGGAATGCTTGGTCCAATGTCTGGGGCACCCACTCTTACTCCAAACTCCTCCAGATCTGCAGAGTGGCCCAGCATATTCTCTTCTTGAAAGGAGGTCTTTGCCTAACAGAAGTAAGTCTGTAACCCTAGGCTGATTGGGGGTGTGGTGTTTATGTGACCTGTTTTCTTGCCTCCAGGGCAGGTCAAGGAATCCTTCCTTGACCCTTAAAAACAGCAGTGGTTTTAACAAGTTTTCTCCTTTTTGCTTTTAACTTTTTCTTGGTTCATAGTCTGCATGCTGTCTCATGGAGCCAGGAGCAGAGCAGGAGAGGGGGAAAGCTGGGGTCTGATGGGGGCTGGGAACCTTGTGGCCTGTGCCTGAGCTCTGTGGGACCATGTTGGGGCAGGGATGGGAGTGCCCTAGGCCCGGAAGCAGGTTGGCCGTGGCTCAACACTCACCAAATGCACCCAACCTTAGCTAAGACTTCTCCTTATAGGGGGATCATCAATACCACATCTTCCGGGCCCATTTTCCTTACTTAACCAGATGTTAGGCCATGCAGATTGGAGAAATATAGTTATCTCTACTTAACATGTCATAAATTACAATCATAAATTACCCCCGTGTTTGTGTGCCCTTGTTCCCAAAGCAAAGGTTCTGAAACAACCTTAGTTGAGATGGACGTTTCCAGTGAGGGTAGGTATATCAGTAGGTTGAGACGAAGCATGCCAATGCAGGTACGATTTACTTATTTGTTTTTAATTGCTGTAGATAAACCCTAATTCATAACTATTTGCTGGAGGTGAATTGGGCCCCCATCCGCTCCACTTTTAAGGCAAGCTTAAACTTCTCCCTGATAACCTGTCACTGGTTTTGCCTTTACAGACCCAGCCTCATCAGCCCGTTTTCTTATTGCCACAAAAAAACCTGTGCAGCCGCTGACCTCCTCTGTGACCTCGGGCAAGTCCTTTCCTTACACTGGGCATTCACTGCCCCATCTATAAGCAGAAGGTAATAGACCAGCCCATCTCTATGCCGGAGAACTTTGTCTTCAAACCCCACAGCCTTCTCTTTGCGCTGAGGGCAGGGCTACTGGTCGATGCAGGAGGAGGAGGCCTTGGAGAGGTCCCTCTGATGAGGAAGCCCATCCGAGCGGCTCTCATAGGCCACACACTTGAAACCAAGTGCGCGTCTCCACTTGAACGGTAAAATCTCTCGGTGCTGACCCAAGGCTCTGATGGTAGGTTTTCTAGGGAAGGCTGGTGGGTTTCCTCACTGGGAGCAAGGCATCCTCTGCAGTCACATATTGGCAATGACAGCTCATTCTCACTAGGGTCTGTCCTGCTCACATCACAAAAATAACCATAAAAGTCCCTATTATTTACTGAGGGCTTATCATGGGTGAGGTGCCGCACTGAGGGGCAGTCCCTCCAGGGGTATTGTTTCCATTTCACAAGGAGAAGTGTTGTTGAAGTTCAGAGAAGTTAGGTAACCTGCCTAAGGCCTCACAGCCCCACGAGTGGCAGAGCTGGGATTCTACCCCAGGCACTTAGCTCTGAAGCCCGAGCTCCTGACCACTTTGCCTGTATCCTTTCATAAATGTAATCTTTAAGCTGCGGCTATTCCCTGTTAAGCCCCTGTTTAAAGATCTATCAAAATAGATGCCTCCTCTGAGTCGCAGCCTTCTCTGATTCTCCTTATCATCATGAGAGCAGATACCAAGAGGCAGAGATGGCCAAAAGGTTTTAAGTTCCCTCTATTCTCTTGTACAATGCAGTGCCAAGTAATACCCTGGGGTTACTCACACTGCTATGGCCTCTAGTTGAAGATAGGAGTGCTGTGGTTTTTTTCTTGGCAAGAAATTGTGGACCAGGGGTGATATCCAATCACAGTCCTCTGGCCTCATTTGGGACACAGAGGGCAAGTATTTTTTTAACCCTGTTATTTTACAAAAATATTAAAAGGCAAGCAACTGGACATGGTGGCTCATGCTGTAATCCCATTGTTTATGGGAGGCTGAGGTGGGAGGACCACTTGAGGCCAGGAATTCGAGATCAGCCTGGACAACACGGTGAGACCCCATCTCTACAAAAAAAAAAAAAATAGTCAAGTGTGGTAGTGCACACCTGTAGTCCCAGCTACTTGAGAGACAGGCAGGAGGATTGCTTGAACCCAGGAGCTTAAAGCTGCAGTGAGTTATGATCGTCCCACTGCACTCCAGCCTGCGTGACAGAGCAAGATTCCGTTAGACTGGGTAACAGAGTGAGACCCTGTCTCAAAAATAACAGCAAGTAAGCAATCATGATTTTTTGACTTTTCAAGGAATTTGCAAACAACATGTATTCCCTTTGCCCATCTAGCTTTTGGGAAAGGACACCCAAATTCCAACAGTCACCTACCTAGAAAAATACATAACCACAGCCATGGTCCATTCCATTGCGACTTGGTGATGTCAGAAGGTCTCAGGCTCAGGAGGGGCATCCCCCAGGGTCTCTCAGCAAATATCCCGATTCCTTAAACTGGGACAGTGTTTTCTGTCTGCAGAGTGTGCTCCCACCTTGGAATGGGCTTGTCTGGCCTGACCCTGAATATGCCCAGCAGGGACTGCATCCCTCAGTTCATAGATACAGAGGTTGAAGGTCAGGGAGGTGAAGACAGAAGGGGCAGCCAGTCAGAGCCAGCAGCTGCAGCAGGACCCAGATTTCTTGTTTCTGAGTCCAGGATTCTTTCCACTCCACCAGCTCTCTTGTATGGACAGCTCAGGGGTCAGAGAAAGCACCTTTATTGCTGAATTTCCTTCTTCTCTCCTGTAGCCTTATGACCAGTGTTCGGAAGATTTATCTCTTTCTAGCTTGGGACTTGCACCCAGCAAGTTTCCATGCAAGGCAGCTGCCTTTAAGAAGAACAGAAGAGTCCCAGTTGGGCTTATGGGGAATGAAATCAGTCCCAAGCCCCGATCTCTCTGAAAAGTTGTTATTAAATTCTGTGCCTGGCCCTGACCTGGATTTAAAGATTTGCAAGAAGACAAATTCCAAACAGATGCCCATTAGGGCCCTGACAGCCGCAGCTTAAAGATAACATTTACATTCTGCCGGGGTTTGTATCTCTCTGTTCCCCACTCGGCCCCTCTCTTTCCTCCGGTGGGATCAATACCTCGGTTGAGGTTACGTGGAGGTGGCCACATTCTTTTAAGCTGTTTGCTCAGTGCTTGGTTTGCTCTGCTAACACGCTGGGCACTTCTTCCAACAGCCCTGTTTGCCCAGCATTAGGGCTGTTTGTTGAAACACCTAGCCCAATCCGAGGGGGCTCAGCTTTCTAAACAGTTGGTCCCCGAATCTGTCAATCAATAACACCAATTGGGTTCCTGATACGAACAGCAAGTGTGGCCAAGTCCAATATTTGCCCAAACACTGCCTCCTCCCCCTGCACCTGACTGTCCCCCAGCTTGACTAAAAGGACGATCACCAGGCGCATGGGCTGCTGGGAAGATACAATGTTGGCAAACAGGGAGCTGGTTCCAGGAAAGAAGGGCACATGAGCAAACATGATGGCCCCTTTATGAGAGGTAATTTACTGAAATGCACAGCGATTACCTGCTCATCCAGCCCTGATGTAATTAAAAATGGCAGGCTAGGGGCTCTGTTTCCCCCGGCTCTGGCAGAGAAACCTGGGTTTCGACTTGTGAAGCTTGAGGTTGGATGTGGGAATTGGCTTGGAGTCGTAGGCGATGAGAGGGACATTAGGATTATCAAGCCCGTGAGCTCAACTCCTGAGAAGGACACAGCAGAGCGAGAGAAAAGGTACCTTCAAAAGAGGCTGATGTTCAGTGGGTACGGGCTTTTCTTTTGGGATGAGGAAAAAAATGTTTTAGAACTTGTGAGAGGTGTTGGTTGTGCAGCATCGTGAATGGACTAAATGCCAAAGAATCGTTCACTTTAAAATGGTTAATTTTATGTTGCGTGAATTTCATCGAAAAAAAATAAAAAGGGTGAATCCCAATGAACCTGGGTCGTTTACATTTCAGAAGCTCTAATGCCTAACTCAGGGTTTGGCTCAGAGTAAATGCTTAATAAATGTTTATTGAAAGAACAACCTAACATTTGCACAGTCAACAAAGCTCTTTGTTATACATTAGCTCATTTCATTTTTAAAGAATCCTCTGAGGTGGGCAGGGGTAAGCATTCTCGTGTTGTAAAGGGGAAACTAAGGCTTTGAGAGGAGTGTGGCTTGCACAGTGTCACGTAGCTAGTGGCAGCAGTGCCAGAATTCAAACCCAAAAGTCTCTGGCTCCAAAGTCTGTGCTTGTAAAGCGATACTTTGTCTACCTCATGGCTTTCAGGATGGGAAAGAAAGCAATAGGGTTTTAAAATATGTTCTCCCCCCTTCTTTTTTTTAGGGTATTTATTACTAAAAGTGTTTTAAAACTGGACCACTGAGTAAAGTCACTCCATCTCCTACTGTTCCTAGCACAGTGCTTGATAAATATTTGCTGGCTCATTCAGCTGCAGCTGCAGAGACCTACCTGTGTTTGCTGTGGCGACTGTCTGGGCCAAAGCTCAGGCAGCTGGAAGTATCAGTGAAGCCAGAAGATTCTAGCTGTCCAGGGTCTGTGAGGAGGAGTCAAGGTCTGGGGTTTGTGTCCTCTGCATAGCAATGGCACTGCAATGGGGGAGCCTGGTGCTGGGCTGGGCCGTCTCGTCACTGTCACCTGCCCGTTGAGGGGTGACAGTGGTTCTTGAGAGGCTGGATCAGACCCCAGAGGTGACATGGATGTGACATATTTGTTGGACTTACACAGCCTTGCATTTTATTTTCATCTCTGTTCCTTCCTCCCATGAGATCTTGGGTGGTGTTTATCAACCCTGAGTAATCGTTTCTTCATCTGCAAGATGGAATAAAAAGGCCTACCTCATTGGGCTCGTGTGGGTGAGGAGAACTGAAGAGTCTGAGAGCGCGGCACGAGCCAGAGGCTACGGAAAACACTGCCCTCCTACACTCCACCTTGGAGAGACCCAGAAAAGAACAAGCTTCATTTGTAAAAAAGGAAAACAGCTCATGGGGGTGGCTTAAAGTGAGTACCCTCAAGGGGCTCGATCAGACCTCTGGCCAGAGAGCCTTTTGGGAATGGGGTGAGGGTTGGTTGTTGCAGGGTAAAGGAAGTTGGTGTCTTTGGGAGGGGCGCTTGGCTGTGAGGTGACCTCTAGTTGTATTTGGCATAAGGGGAGAGGAGGGAACAGGGATTAGTAAGGAAGAGGGCTAAGAGACTGCCAAAGGTCTCCCTGTTTTGCCAGGGTTCTGGCTGGTGGGAAGCTGGGCCAGGGAGGTAGGGACAGGAGTAATCACCCTCTATGATTGCAGGGCACTCTACAGTGTGCAGATGCCTTCTACTTCTTCCATCTGCCCTGTCTTTCCAAGAACCCCTATGGCCCCAGGCTCAGAACAGAGCTGAGTGCAGAAATGAAAATCTATGGCTCTGTGTTCCAAAATGATGAAGAATTTCAAGATGGTGGCAGTGGTAAAATCCTTCTCCAGGAAAAATCTGTCCTTGGCCCAATGTGTAAACACTTGCTGAGGTACTGTGGAGCTTCATAATGCTGATGATATTGATGATGATGATAAGTATATAAGCTTCACGTTAGGACAGTTTTTGTTTTTGTTTTTTTGAGACAGAGTCTCACTCTGTCACCCAAGCTGGAGTGCAGTGGCACCATCATGCCTCACGGCAGCCTCGACCTCCCAGGCTTAAGCGATCCTCTCACCTCAGTCTACCGAGTAGCTGGGACTACAGGTGCGTGCCGCCATACTTGGCTAATTTTTGTATTTTTTAATAGTGGCAGGGTTTCACCATGTTGCCCAGGCTGGTCTCAAACTCCTGGGCTCAAGCAATTCACTGCCTCCGGAAGTGCTGGGATTACAGGTGTAAGCTACCATTCCTGGCCTTAGGACAATTTTATTTATCTAATTTAATTTAATTTTTTTTTTTTTAGATTTTTAAAAATTTTTATTTATTTATTTTTTTAATTATACTTTAAGTTCTAGGGTACATGTGCACAACGTGCAGGTTTGTTACATATGTATTCATATGCCATGTTGGTGTGCTGCACCCATTAACTCGTCATTTACATTAGGTATATCTCCTAATGCTATCCCTCCCCGCTACCCCCACCCCACGACAGGCCCTGGTGTGTGATGTTCCCCACCCTGTGTCCAAGTGTTCTCATTGTTCAATTCCCACCTATGAGTGAGAACATGCAGTGTTTGGTTTTCTGCTTAGGACAATTTTAATACTTATCCTTTAATAAAAACTTTATTGCACATGGAAGTTACTTTGGGGGAACTCCTAGTTGTAGAGTTGGCTCTTGAAACAAGACTCACTCATAGGCATTTATTTCTAGAATAACATTGTCAGGGTACAGAATTGTATCCTTTAGGTGGGACACAAAACCTAAAATGACATCCTTTTCAGGTATAATTTGTGTCTGGTATCTGGTATCAAATATTCTTGTGTTTAAAAAGTAGATTCAAAATGAACAATGATAGCACAGTGATTGTGAAGATGAAACAAAGTAACTTGAGTTGCCTGACTTGATCATTCTAGGTGGCCGGTGGAGTTATTTCTGTTTAAAATTTAAAACAATGAAACAGAGTGTGAAATGTGAGGTGTAATATTTGTGTTTAGTAAGTGTATATTTTAGTTCATGCTTGAAATATTTTACTGAATTTCAATAATGTTTTTAAATTGAAACTTACTTTTTAATTATTTTGAAATGGCAGAACAAAATACAGACCATAGATTTATCAATGTTGTACCGTTTGCTAACATTTTGCACTTATTAAAATCCTCTCATTGGTCTCTGAATAATTATTTACATAAATTATTATATTAGAATGTCACCAAAGGATCAAAGTCAAACTGATAGGTATATTTAAACATAAGTAAGTAAATAATTGTGCATTGTTGTCCTGTAGGAACTTGGAATAACTTGCAGTGTCTTGCAGTATTGTGAAACCAGCAACTTGTTCACAATTCTTCTGAATTTCTTGGGAAATTTGAAGTGGAGTACCTGTACCAACATGAAATGACACGAATTTAAGTGAAGCTCAACAACGAAAAGCAAAAAGAACCAAAGAGGAAGCAACTGAAACAACATCTGGATGTATTTAAAAATATACAATGCCTCCAAAATCAGGTGTCATTAATGAAAATTCTGAAGAAATGCCACCGGACATAGCCAACACACCTACGCTATTGTTATTCATTTCCTGCTTTTCACAGAAAACAATTTTGTTGCATGGAAGATTGGTGAGTTAAAAAAAGACCTGCCCTGGGTGTCAAGCACAGTAGTTACACCGCTGGTTCTGCTTCCTCTGCTTGGGATACATGGGCAGGGCGCCCTGGTGGTAGGGCCTTGGTCACCAGCAAAGTCAGTTCCCATGGGATCCTCTTTCTGAGCTGATGGCCACTCCCCTGAAGAAGGGGCTTCTATTCAGGCCTCTTGTTGCAAGGAGCAGAAACCCACTTAGGCTGGCTGAAGTCCGCTGTGTTCAGCTGTTCAGCATCCTGTTTCACAGACGTGTCCCAGCCTCTCTTGGGGTATGACACGAGGCTGGCAGGGGAGACCCAGGGAATGTCACCAGTCCTTGGGGTTGCCTCAGCTCAAAACAGTCCTTCCTTTTAGCCTTTTTTTTTTTTTTTTTTGAGATTGGGTCTTGCTCTGTTGCTCAGGCTGGAGTGCAGTGATGTGATCTCGGCTCACTGCAACCTCCACCTCCTAGGCTCAAGCAATCCTCCCACCTCAGACTCCTGAGTAGCTGGGACTACAGGCACATGCCACCATGCCTGGCTAAGTTTTAAATTTTTTTTGTAGAGACAGGATTTCGCCATGTTGCCTGGGCTGGTCTCAAACTCCTGAGCTCAAGTGATCCACCTGACTCCCAGTCAGTCTCCCAAGGTGCTGGGATTATGGGCGTGAGCCACCCTGCCCAGCCTCCTTCCTTCCACTTTTAGGTAGCTGTGTTCAGAGTGCGTCATCCAGCAGAGGCAAACAGGTACAAAGTTTCTTCCAAGGCCCTGTGGGAAATTTTTATTAATTCAGTTGACAAATATGTGTTAAGTGCCTTCTTTAAGGACAGACAATGTCAGACCTGACTCAGAGGCTGTCTTCCTTGGGGAGCTATGGCAAACATGAGCATGACCAGAATTCAAGGAAGGGCAGGACGGGGGCTCTAAGAGAGAGGGAGGTGAGTTGTTAGGGGCATGTGAAGAAGGGTGAGAGAACTTCGCCCCAGGGGTCTCCAGGAAGGGCTGGGGGCCTTTGTAGAAACTGAGATGTGCCAGGAGAGAACATCTTCTAAAGAATGGCATGCTTGGCTGGGCGCAGTGGCTCACACTTGTAATCCCAGTGTGTCCGGAATTGGTGGGTTCTCGGTCTCACTGACTTCAAGAATGAAGCCGTGGACCCTCGCGGTGAGTGTTACAGCTCTTAAGGTGGCGTGTCTGGAGTTTGTTCGTTCTTCCTGGTGGGCTCGTGGTCTCGCTGGCTTCAGGAGTGAAGCTGCAGACTTTCGTGGTGAGTGTTACAGCTCATAAAAGCAGTGTGGACCCAAAGTGTGAGCAGCAGCAAGATTTATTGCAAAGAGCAAAAGAACAAAGCTTCCACAGTGTGGAAGGGGACCCGAGCGGGTTGCCACTGCTGGCTCGGGCAGCCTGCTTTTTTCTCTTATCTGGCCCCACCCACATCCCGCTGATTGGTAGAGCCGAGTGGTCTGTTTGGACAGGGCGCTGATTGGTGCGTTTACAATCCCTGAGCTAGACATAAAGGTTCTCCACATCCTCATCAGATTAGTTAGATACAGAGTATGGACACAAAGGTTCTCCAAGGCCCCACCAGAGAGCTAGATACAGAGTGTCGATTGGTGCATTCACAAACTCTGAGCTAGACACAGGGTGCTGATTGGTGTGTTTACAAACCTTGAGCTAGATACAGAGTGCCGATTGGTGTATTTACAATCCCTGAGCTAGACATAAAGGTTCTCCACCGCCCCACCAGACTCAGGAGCCCAGCTGGCTTCACCCAGTGGATCCCGCACCAGGGGTGCAGGTGGAGCTGCCTGCCAGTCCCGCGCAGTGCACTCGCACTCCTCAGCCCTTGGGTGATCGATGGGACTGGGCGCTGTGGAGCAGGGGGCGGCACTCGTCGGGGAGGCTCGGGCTGCACAGGAGCCCATGGAGCAGGTGGGAGGCTCAGGCATGGCGGGCTGCAGGTCCCCAGCCCTGCCCCGCAGGAAGGCAGCTAAGGCCCGGTGAGAAATCGAGCACAGCGCCTGTGGGCTGGCACTGCTGGGGGACCCAGTACACCCTCTGCAGCCGCTGGCCCGTGTGCTAAGTCCTTCATTGCCTGGGGCCGGCAGGGCCAGCTGGCTGCTCCGAGTGCAGGCCCGCCAAGCCCACGCCCACCCAGAACTCCAGCTGGCCCACAAGCGCCTTGCGCAGCCCCGGTTCCCGCTCGTGCCTCTCCCTCCACACCTCCCTGCAAGCTGAGGGAGCCGGCTCTGGCCTTGGCCAGCCCAGAAAGGGGCTCCCACAGTGCAGCGGTGGGCTGAAGTGCTCCTCAAGTGCCACCAAAGTGGGAGCCCAGGCAGAGGAGGTGCCGAGAGCAAGCGAGGGCTCTGAGGACTGCCAGCACGCTGTCACCTCTCACCAGCACTTTGGGAGGCCGAGGCAGGTGGATGACTTGAGGCCAGGAGTTGGATAGCAGCCTGGCCAATGTAGGGAAACCCCGACTCTACTAAAAGTACAAAATTCAGCTGGGCGTGGTGGCACACACCTGTAGTCCCAGCTACTTGGGAGGCTGAGGCAGCAGAATCGTTTGAACCCGGGAGGCGGAGATTGCAGTGAGCTGAGATCGCACCACTGCCCTCCAGCCTGGGCGACAGAGCAAGATCCTGTCTCAAAAAAAAAAAAAAGAGAAAAAAGAAAAAATGAAGACTGGCATGCTGTGTTTATTTATACCAGCTCTGTGACTTTGAGCAAGTCCCCCCTGCCTTCTGGGACACAGCTCCCTCCTCTGATGAAGCGGGGTGGGAGGGCCAATGGTCTGACATTGACATTATGGGCTGAATGTAATGAGGATAAAGTCAGGCAATCACAGAGCGCCAGCCCCCATCCAGAGTTAAGTGCTTAATAAACGATGACTGATGGCAGGTTCTCAGGGTGTCCCAGGAACTTCCCCTTCGCTGGTGGTTCTCTACCCTGAGGCAGAGTAGAATCAAGGGCTTAACTCAGACCTTCACTCAGAAAAGGCCTTTCTGCAGGTGCTGGGCTAATTCTGGGATGTGGTTCTCTGATGAGTGAACCCAGTCCACACTTGGAATTCCCAGAGGAACAAATACCGTGGCCCTTGCACAACCTTCCTCAAATATACACTGTCTCAGTGGAGCTTTTGAGAGAAGCTGGATAGCTCTTGTAAAATATAAACCGTCATTTTTGTTGCTAATAATAATAATGACAGTAATTCCTAGGCTCCTGCCTTGGAATCATAGCCTATCTGGAGGCAGATTTCATCATCACCCAAGGACTGGCCCAGCACCAGGAATAATAATTTCAGCATTCCTTATGCCTCAGAGGTTCACTAGGTCTGTGTGCGGGCCTTTCTGACTCACCTCTAGGTAATGGTGGTCCCTGTGCTGCAGGAGAGCTTTTGCTCTTTCACTGCCATTCATGACTTTCGTGTCTCTCAGGTACTTGAGCTGTATACCTAATTTAATCCTATAGCAACCTTGTGAGGGAAGTTATCTTAGGGATGACTGGGATTTGAACCCAGTTCTGTCTGCGTTCAGAGCCCAAGCTCCTAAGCACAGCCTCTTTGCTGTTTGATGGAAACGATTCTAGCTCTGGGAGGTGCAGGCCAAGATGTGCACCCTGAAACAGGTTTCTCTGAAAGGAAAGAACATAAAATAAGGGCCTTGACCTAACTCAATGAAATGTCTTATGCTCAATCACCACTGAGTGAGAATCTGTTAAAATCTGGTCAGTCCTGTGCTGAACTTGCCTGGAGCACTTTCCGGGTAGAGAGAAACTGATGAATGAAGAAAATGCATCATGATGATTGCAGGGGAAACACTTAATCTATGGAAGATAATACCTTGTTTTGAGGCATTTGCAAATACTTTCCGAGACACCCTGTTCCATGCCAATAATGGATGGACTAACCTCAAATTGTTCTTATTTGTTCATTAATGCAAGTCCCCCAAGGGCTCGCTATGCAACACTTTATTAGCCTGGACCGAGTAATATATTTTAAAGCAATAAAACTACATTATTTTTAAATTATTTTTTAATGTGGACTTTCCAGCCATTGACTGCCCTCTCTGATAGGTCTGAATTAGTGAGTTTTAATTGCGTGTAAAAGAGCAATAAAATCATCATTATGAAAATGATGGGGTGCCTCCTTCACGGCAGGCACTGTGCTGGGCCTTATCCCACTCAGCCTCACTACACCCACCATGTGGGCACCCCATGCCTTCACTGCACAGACAGAACTCACATTCTGAGGGGTTCAACTCCTTGCTAATGAATGGGGGAGCTGGGACTTAAGCCCAGGTGTGTCAACCTCTGTTGGGGCTCAGAAAATGATACTCCCCAATATGGTGCTTTGACATGCTGGACTAAAGAAGAAGCCTCAAGGTCTCTTGACCTTCCCTACCCCTCCTACCTTCCTGTTTCTCAATCCCTTGTCTCTCCCAAAACACAGGACAAGGCTGTTCTCTGAAGTTCCCTCATCCACCTAGAAACCAGATGGCTGAAGAGGAACACAATTGCCTTCCATCCCCTCCCTGAAATTTCATTATCTAGAGGATTAAAACCCATATCACAGAGGAAGAGATTGAAAATTAAACATCACACCTACAACCCATACTTTGGAGCACTGACCCAAATTGTCTGTTTTTAGGTCCCATTCCATTTCCAAAGATAATTATTTACTAACCATTGTCTGGAGCATTGGGCCCATTCATTCCTCTTAAAAATCATTTGCTGGGCCAGGAGCGGTGGCTTAACGCCTGTAATCCCAGCACTGGGAGGCCGAAGCGGGAGGATCACGAGGTCAAGAGATCGAGACCATCCTGGCCAACATGGTGAAACCCTGTCTCTACTAAAAATACAAAAATTAGCTGGGTGTAGTGGCACATGCCTGTAGTCTCAGCTACTCAGGAGACTGAGGCAGGAGAATTGCTTGAACCCAGGAGGTGGAGGTTGCAGTGAGCCGAGATCATGCCACTGCACTCCAGCCTGGCAAAAGAGTGAGATTCCGTCTCAAAAAAAAAAAATTATTTTCTACCCCTCAAAACAGCCACTTTCTCCTCCATCTCCTCTTCCCTGATGAAGAAAGGCGTATGAGCATCTGGACCTCATTGGGTTTAGGTCATTATGTTCTTGCAATTCCTGTGTGCTTATGCACATTAAACGAATTTGTATGCCTTTTCCTCTTATTAATCTGCCTATTGTAAATTCATTTTCAGTGAACTTCAAAGAGCAGAGGGGAAACTCTCCCTTGGCCCCTACCCCTCCAAGGCCCCACTTTTTCGTCAACACTCCTTGGACGCAGCAGAAGTATGAACATAATATGGTCCTGAATGAGGCTGAGTCTTTGGGCGCAGAAGACCCGGGTTAATAAAAATAGGAAGGTAAGAAAAGAAAAGAAAAATCAAGACACATCATAGGACTAAATTCCTATTATTTATCCACTCAGGATTGACCACCCTTTTGGGCCAGATAGTTGTACCCCCATGTACCAGGTGGGCACATGAAGACACAAGAAGTGCTGTGATGGTTCATTTTGCATGTCACCTTGCGTGGAGTATGCCAACTCATTGTTTGGTCAAATGCTAGTCTGGACATGGTGGTAAAGGTATTTTTTAGATGAGATTAACGCTTAAATCAGTAAAGCAGGTTACCCACCATACTATGGGTGGGCCCTGTCCAATCAGTTGAAGGCATTAAGAACAAAGATTGAGGTTTCCTAAAGAAGATGGAATTCTCCTTGAGACTACAACATAGAAACCCTATCTGAGTTTCCAGCCTGCTGCCCTGTGGAATTCGAACTCAGGACTCCAGTCTATGACATTAACCCTCACTTAACTTTTCAGCCTGCCAGCCTGCCCTATGGATTTCAGACTTGCCAGCCACACAATTCCTTAAAATAAATCTCTCTGTCTCTGTCTGTTTCTCTCTGTCTATATACACACCTGCATGCATATATACATATATATATGTATGCATCTATATATTTATATCTAATCTCGTATTGCTTATTGGTTCTGTTTCTCTGTAGAACTCTGCCTAATACAGCTGAAGATGTATTCTCTTTAGAAAGCTTGCAATTACTGGGGAACAATCAGTACAGAAGTCGACAATTACAGAAAGGGGACTAGGGTAATATGGTGGCCAATGTCCTTGTGAGTAGTGGTGACAGAGGGCAGCAAGTTAGAGACTGCCAAGGGAAAGTCAAGAGCAAGGGAAACAGAGATGAAGTAGGTTCAGCCAGGCCCCACCACCTACCCAGACTAAACCTGGAGAGTCTCTTTTCCCTTTAGTCTTTTAAAAATATTTTATTTCTGTACTTCAATGGATGCAAGCCCCTAAGTCCTGAAGGATCTGTTGTTTGTTGTGTTACTCCAAGCAAGTATTAGCCTAGAAGGGACCTCACCTCCCAACAATGAAATGCAACTCTTACATTTTACAGATTGGGAAACCAAGTCTCTAAGAGCTTTCTATTAAAGTGACAAAGGTACTGGATCATGGTAAGCAGGAATATGTACCCAAAGGAGTAATAGCAGCTGTTCATACGCATTTTATTCTAATGCGCCTTCCTGTGATCATGTTAAATGAATTCCCGGATTTTTACCAAACTTGACTCTTTTGAGAAAGAACCAAAGGAGCTAAACCAAACAACTCTTGGGGACGGATCTGCAAATGTCACTCCTGAGCTATGGGGGCTCCAGGTCCACCTCACATTGCCCCCTGCAGTCACCCTCATCCAGCCCTAGCCCCAAGGCAGATTGTCCCTGCAGACTGGCAAAGTCATTTCCAGGTGTGGTCTCAGAGAACCACTCTCTGGAATGGTAGAAGGGTTTGTAGCCATAAGAGCTGATATCAAGGGGGCTTCTAGAAATCTAGAAAATTTAATTCCCCAGAATGTGCCTGAGAGTTAGTTTCTCCTCTAGAGTCCTTTTCTTAGGAAGCACTGGAGTCCATGCTTGCTCTTATATTTTTATCCAAATATCACCTCTATTAAGGCATCAAAGTCCCGTGAGAAACACCAGCTCATGCCCTCTTGTCCTCCCCGACTCCTACTGGATAGTAGGGACAGGAAAGTGGAGATTATTCCGCATTTTATAGAAAGAGAAACCAAGGTGCAGAGGAGGGTGGAACTAGCTTCTGATCCTAGGCTACACCCCTGGCAAACTGGGAAAGGTGTGTCAGGAGGAGTTGCCACAGGCATTGGCCCCAGGAAAGCCCTGCTTTGTCACTTCGAGAGGACAGGGCACCACCTAGGCTGGCCTTGCCAATTAGAACCAGCTCTGCTGCTCCAAAGACACCCAGGCCAGTGAGGGGTCCACATGTGGACAAGGTTTAAAATCATAATTCTTCCCTCTGACAGTTCCCTGAGGTCCAAGACAACCTGTTTGGTAGTGATGCTCTGTGACCCTCTGGCTCCCTATCCCAGGGATGTGGGGAAGAGCTGCACCCTAAGTCTCTTCTTACTGTGGGCGATAAGGATTGCAGCCATTAGCCAGAGTGGGTGGGAGAGACATCATCTGCTAAAGTAGGAAGGGCATGTGGTCTGAATACCTGAAATTTAATCCCAATCCTTTTTTTTTTTTTTTTTTTTTGAGATGGAGTCTTGCTCTGTGGCCCAGGCTGGAGTGCAGTGGCAGAATCTTGGCTCACTGCAATCTCCGCCTCCTGGGTTCAAGTGATTCTCCTGCCTCAGCCTCCCAAGTAGCTGGGATTACAGGCATACACCACCATGCCCAGCTAATTTTTGTATTTTTAGCAGGGACAGGGTTTCACCATGTTGGCCAGGCTGGTCTTGAACTCCTGACCTCAGGTGATCTGCCTGCCTCGGCGTCCCAAAGTGCTGGGATTACAGGTGTGAGCCACCATGCCTGGCCATTTCTTTTTTTCTTCTTTAAACTAGCTGTGTGACCTTAGATAAGTTACTGAACCCCTCTGAGTCTCAGTTTGTGCCTCTGCCTCTGTAAAACAGAAATGGTAAGAATAATTACCCCCAGGGGCTATCAGTGACTTCACACAAAGTCATGAATGTGCTCATATTCTGTAGACTGTAAAGCACTCTACCAACATTCACTGCCATTCTTTCTTGATATGCTTTAAAGGAGATGGGGGAAGGAAAGGATCCAGAGCTGGGAAATTCTGCTTTCTCAAATCCTTTCTTGTTACAGTGAGGCCGTAGTCCAGAGAGTTTAAGCAGTCAGCTCTAAGTCACAGAGGGCAGGAGGCAGGGTTTGCATTGGGCAGTGAGGGTGGGTAGGGAATGAGGGGACTGTGCTAGCGCCCAGAGACTGGACCACGATGAGACCCTGGAGGAACCCTGCAGGAGGGTATTAGGGCAGGGGCAGCGAGGTAGGGGGAGCCAGGTGGGCAGTGGGCTAAGCACACAGTGCTGTCGAGTGGGGATATGCCAGCCCTGGTTACCAAAACCCACGTGGGGGTTTCTGAGTTCAAAGGCATGTGGATGGTGCAGCTCCCTGCTGAGATATGACTGCAGCTTTGGAACCATGATAAAATAAACACACGACGTGGGTCTTCAGACCACCCCCGATTAGCAGCTAAAGAGGTGGATGGGTAGAAGAAAAAGCAGAGGTTTTCAAAGAACAAAGAACAAAAATACAACAAGGCAGCACATCCGTCCCCGAGGTTGAGAAATGTGGGCTGCACTAGTTTCCGCATCATCAGAACTGTGCCCGAGTCAGCACAGTTCTGAGCACAGGGAGAATGTAGAGCACGTGGGGCAGGGAGGCAGGGTGCATGTACCTACGAAGAGCTGCCCCCACACACATCCCTTAAAGGAGAGTTACCCTAGAAATGACCTGAGGATTCTGGTAACAAGAGTTGTCATTCAAGATAGGCCTGACTCATTTCTCCCATGAAGGAGGAACTGAACAGTCAGCAGCAGAGATTAGAATTCTTATCCAGGCAGATCTTGAGTGCTTCCCTCCCTCCTACCAAAGTATTCTCTCTTTTGGCATCTCTCTGCCTTATATTTTGCCATTACAGGTTGATCTGTTGGCTTGTCAGTCTCCAACAGTTCTCTATACAAACGCAAATGTTTCTGGAGAGGCAGGCCACAGGTCAGCCCAGACTGTGAACCCAGCTCAGGCAGCCAGGACCCAGGACTGGTTCCATCAGGGGCATGAGGGCCCACAGGAGTGAGCGAGGGAGAAGGATGAGGACAGTGATTATTGTTCCCACTGTATGGATGAGGAAACTGAGACTCAGAGGAGTAAAGAAAGCAATGAGCAGTCTGAGGTTGGGGAAGGCCAAACCTCACTTCCTCCTCCCAAATCGTATGTCTTCAGAGTACATTCAAGGGCAACTCCACGCTCTGTGTTTCAGAGAAAACAATCCTTCATGGGTGTGCCCACGCTCTCCTCCCACACCACCAGATGTGCAGGCAGCGTGGGGTCTCTCCAGCATCCCCTGTTCAGATGGCCCGTTCGGAAACTGCACATAACTGTGACTTGCGTGCCTGGCTCTGAATAATCAATTAGGCCAGTGAAATGGGAGTCTCTCTGTGTGTCTGGAATTTGAACTGAGACCCTAAGTTGGGACCACTCAGCAGTCTGGGAGGCTCAAGAGTGAGGTGGCCATTACAGAGCCACACACAGCACAAGGTATTAAGTCAGGAGAAACTGAGGCAGCCAGACAGACGGCGAAGGGAGCAGGGCACAGAAAAAACCAATGAGGAGAGATACGCAGGGGAGAGGCCACAGCTGCCTGATCAAGGACGATGCCCACCTCCAGGACAGGGACTCTTAAAGTCTGCCCAGGGATGGCAGGGCTGCCATGGAGCAGTATCCCCTGAGATATGGCTCTCATTTTTCTGCTTTCCTACTGGTGTGTTTTTTTGCCACTCTCTAGCCCTGGCTGTACCACTGAGGACTGAATTTTAACAGGAAGCAGAAAACTGGGATTCTTAGGTCGCAGGTCACTGGATCAAGAGGCACCACATCTACGTGTGAAGCAGGGATTACTGCCCCTCACTGCTGATATGGGATGCCAACATACCACCCTGAGACCCTGCACCTGAGGACTATGCTGCCCCTGCTGCATTCCCTGGGGAGGGATGAGGTACTTTGCTTGCAGGAGGGAGAATGAGCCGGAAGCCATCAGTAGTCAGGAATGTGCCCTCTCAGTGTCCCTAGCTCCTGACTTCTGGGCACCTGGTGGGATTGCACTTTCTGCCTCTTTTGCTTGGGTGGGTCTGTGATAGATCCCACCAGTGAGCTGTGAGTGGAAGTTTTTCACTGTCTGTGTGAGGTCCTCAGTCTCTTGCTCTCAGTCACTGTAGCCAGCATCATTCCAGATGGTGGTGGCTACTGCCTCAACCTGGATCTTAGAAAATGGACACAGAGCTTGTCCAGCTAAATAAACCTGCCTGATTTGGAGCCATTTCGTGTTGGGGATTGTTTGCTACTACACCACACCCTGGGTGATCTGGCGGGTGCATTGCCTTAGCCAGGGCTTCAGCATCACACATTTCCTGGATCCTTCTGGGAAGTAGATGGAGGGCTGCTAAAAGCTGGGGCAACCCTAGGGGCTGGAGACATTCCCTGGGTCCCCCTGCCAGCCACAGTGCCAACCCTCAGGCTGTGGCACGGGAGTGCTGAACAGCAGAGGGCACCAGAGGCCCGTCTCTGCCTTCCCCATCCTGGTGCCATCATGGGGGTTGGTGGCATCAGTATTGCTGGTATTGTAGGAGGGTAGCATTTGGACCTACAGCAGAGAGAGATCTCAGGGCCCGCTCCTCTTCTGTCACTGTGGTTGTGGGCAAGTGTTTGGAAGATGCAGACTCACCCTTCAGTAGGCTTCAGACAATATCTAGGGACCAGGGTCGGGGCACCCACCACAACTTCCTCTGGCCCTTTCTCTCTTGGGCTGGCCCCACCTTCAGTTGTCATCTGTCAGGCCCAGGGGTGGGGAGGAAAGCCAGGAGCCAGGATACAGCAGAACAGGCACAGGCAGCCTGACTCAGCACACAGCAGTGTTTTCAGGCCATCCCCTGTGGCTTTTCCTCTTCCATGCCTCAAATCCCACCACTATACTTTTGCCCATTTAGCACCCTACTTTCAACTCTGAAAATGCAGCCCTTGTTTTTTTGGGGAAAGGGAAAGGATGGAGGTTGGAGAGGGTGGGACTAACAGCAGATGTTTTCAGGATTTGAGAGCTTCGTCAGTACACAGAGCTTTGTGCTAGGAGCCTGGAAGCCAGGTGATCTGCAGTAGGTCTTTTTCTTCCTTGGGCCTCAGTTTCCTCCTCTGCAAAAGTGGGTTTTGGGACAGCCAAGCTCTGAGCCCCTTCCAGAGTTTATAACCTAAGATTCAGGTTTTGCTGGTCAGGAAGAGAGAGACAGCCTGGCCCTGGGGTAGGGATAGGAAGGAGGAGGAAGGTGCTACCTGTAAGGTAAAGGAGACAGGTGGGGGAAGCTTGGGTCACTGGGAGTCCCTAGCTGGACCATGACACTTTGCCAGGAGTGGCTGGATTCCCTGCACCTGCCGCTTTACTGTTGGCCTGTGTTTCAGTATTTACATTTCTCTGGATCATAGAAGACCAAGGTCAGGTTAAGTCCATTACTCCTAACCCTAGTTGGCCCAAAGTCAAACAGAAGAGGTTACCTGTGCACCTGCATCTCTGCCCTTCCTGCCTTCTCTAGGTGCTCTTAGCTCTGCATTTCTGCTCCTTCCTGCGGGGGCAGGAGGTTGGGCCTAACTCTGAAGCCCTAGTAGGGCCTGTCTTCCAGAAAGACAAGCACGTAGACACTGCAGGCAGCCACCTTGGGGTGGGGAGGGGAACACCCGCCTGGCATCTGGCTGTTCGCTGGGTGGGGATGCCTCTTTCTGCTGCCTTTGTTACCCTTTTCCCTCACCACTGCCAGCACTCAGGCTCCATAGTTAAAAGGCGGCACCAGGTTCTTCCCAGCAAGAACCTCAGGAGCTCTGGAGGCACCTTCTGGGTGGGGTTTGGTTGGATAAGCAAAGCATCTCCTTCAATCCTTCAACCTCCATTCTGCTCATTCCCTGGAAGGTCGGGTGGTAGCATGGGAGGAGGCCACCTCCTAAGCTTCCCCCGCCCTCCCCAGTGCCCCTGTTCCTCTGAGCTCTGGAGGTCACCAGGGCGCTGCGGAGCTCATTGCAAGCTGCCCTGGCTTGTTATCGGTCTTGAGAGACTCGTCTCTCTCTAGCTGCCTGTAAACCTCTGGGACCTGATGGATGGGTTTTGTTGCTTTCCTTCCCCCTGACTTGTTGGTGCTGTCACCTCCAGTCCCTGGTGGATGGACGTCTTTTTATTCCAGCAAACCCACTACCTGTACTACCCATTCACGTAGTCATTCACTGAGGCTCACCATTGGCCATAAGATCACCAGGGCCTAGACACACAGAGGGGTGTGAGCACAGAACACGGTCCTTGCAGGGCTCTGGGTTTTGTAGGTGTGAGATGTGCCTGAGGCCTGCCAATTCACGGTGGCAAGTGCCCTGATGATGGCTGCACTGGCTCGTATGGGAACATTGCGGGAGGTGCATGGGGCCGCTTCTCAGAGGAGGCGATGTTTGAGCTGAGTTGGAGGAAAAACAGTAAGGGTTCCCTAGATGGGGGTGGAGGGCTGGGAGAGAACTTTCTGGAAAGGGCACATCAGTCTGAGGGAAACACCTACATGCAGGCTGGCAGGTGAGAGGACAGAGTCCTTTCTGGGATCAGGACTGTTTGGGGCCACTGGAGTAAGTGCAGGAGACTGGAGACAAGGCTGGGGAGAAGGCGGGACTTTGATCATGGAGGTACTTGGAGTCTTTATCCTGTAGGTGGTGTGAAGACCAGAAAGGAGGCTGTTGCACTAGTTCAGGAAGAGAAGAGGAGGTGGGCGACAGAAGTAGAGGCAGCGCTCTGAGGGACCTCGGGCAGGTGGAAGCCACACAACTGCATGGCCATGAGGGCAAGGTGAGGAGGAGGGGGAGGCGAGGAGGAGAGGGAGGTGAGGAGGAGGCGGAGGAGAGGAGGAGGGGGAGGCAAGGCTGACTCCAGGTCTCCTACTCAGGTGGCTGATGGCTCGGGGCCACTCGCTGCTCACCAATCCTGTGAGCAGAGGAGGAGCAGATATGGTGTAAGGTGCATATGTGAATCCAATTTTGGTGATGCTAAGGTTTGGATGCCCGAGGCCGCTCAGGAAAGGACATCCAACAAGCATTTGGTGTCAAGTTTGGCAAAGAGATCTCTTCTGGAGAATTGACTTGGGCACCATCGGCATTAGGCAGCATTTGGACCTCTGTGATGTAGATGACGTGATTAAACGGCAGTGTGTAGAGACAGGAAGAAGGCCTATGCAAGACCTCGGTACTGGCATAGGAGGGGCTAGGAGGGCAGGGTATGACGGAGGCTGAGAGGAGCACTGTGGAGAAGGAGCAGGTAACATGCTTGAGTGCTGCACAGACTGAGTCAGACAGGACTTGGTCTGACCACTGGCAGGAAGGCCGTTGGTGCCCTTGGCTTGAGTTCAATGGCAGAATGGCAGAAGAGGGTGTAGGCTGTGAAACTCATGCAGGAGAGGCAGGCTGCCGCAGCCACTCCCGACGGTACAGCTTTGAGCTCCGTGCTGGGTGTTCAGTGCTCGGGATAACATATGTGCAGTAAACATTTCTAGAATGACCCACTTTGGGGGTTGAAGAGACTTTTTTGTTTTTAGAATAGGTGGGACTTGAGCATCTCACCTCTCCCACCTCCCAGCCCCTGAAGTGAGTCAGAATCAGAAAGGTAATGGATAGGAAGTTTCCAGTTCTTATCCAGATCTGGAAATTCTGATCTAACCCGGGAAAAATGTTGAGGTCTGTTTAGAAAGACATGAGTGCTCCCTGGGGGCAAGAGAGCTCCTTTTCTCTGGGGCCTTTCCAGTAGCCCCAGCCTCACCGGTCACCTCCAGGTGGTGAGCTGGGCATTTAGGGAAGCCGTGCCTTTTGGCGCTAAGCTGCTGTTTTTGCAAGACTGGGCGGCTGGAGATCCTTTCTCAAGTCAGCAGCCACCGCAGGGAAGAAGGACCACAGTAGGAGTGCTGGGCTAGGATCCTAGTCCAAGCTCTGCCATTATCGTATGTGAAACAATCATCTCTCTGGGCTTCAGTTTTTCCATCTGCAAAGCAAGAATTCCAACACTACATTCACAGGAGTATCTGAAGGATAAGATGAGATAATAGATGCAGAGGTGATGTGAAAAGTAGGAAGTGCTTTACATGTGCCAGTTTTCTTCATTCATTCACTCTCATTCACGCATGTACTAATTTAGCAAAAAATGAGGAAGCATCCATTAGATGCTATAATTGCAAATTGCTAAGTGTTCAGGGCAGAGCAAGTGGACAGACTTTGTAACAAAAGCCTGCTTTTGACTATTTTATCCCTGCCCCCACTGTCTGCAGAAGAAAGAGAAGGGTAGAGCTGATGGGTCAGTGGGCATCTGTGCCCTAGGCTGGGGGTCATCACTAGCCCTCATTTTGCCCTGCAATCAGTAGACTCTGTGCGTGGGATTCTGTGATGGGAGGAATTTTCTACCGTCTTTGTTCTGGTAGGAAAGAGTTTACAATGAGTAGGGTCAAGGGTTGTTTTCTGCTTTGTAGTGTTGATTCCAGAGGCTGCCTCATCTGTTGTCTGGCAGCAACGGCACACTGGCCATTGACATGGGCAAAGGTCACTGTACTGAGATGTGAGTGCAACAGAATCATGGGGCAGCTTTAGCAGACCATCATCAGAGACGGCTCAGTGGATGCAGCTGCCTTCTGAGGATAAAAGATTTGGATTCAACTCGGGTGGGTGAACTTGGACAAGGTGCTTAACCTTACCAAGACTGAACTTCCCTATCTGTAAGAGGGGACTCTTAATACCTACCCTTTACGCTTGGTGAAGATAAAGTGAGAGTCATGAGAGAATGTCCTCCTCTCCTTCTTCCATTGACGTCAGTTCATGATCACTGACCTCATCGGGCAGTTATCTGACTCAGGTGTATCAGATCTAGCGGGTACAGTGACCTCTGTGCCACTCATATGCCCCTCAGTTATTAGGTACCAGGCTTCTGGTGATGTGAAGAGTGTCTGTTGTAGCCACTGTTTCTGAATTGTTAATAAAATAAGACAGCTCTGGTCTAGAGGAGAGTTGGGGAGAAGCCCAGGAGTCTGCTTAAACCCCATGTCCAGGCAGGCATCCCCGACTGCTCTTCTTCCCTCCCTAAAGGTTCTGGGGATTCAGCCTGTTGCAACTTCCTCATTAACCCTTTCACCCATCGTGGTGCTCATGGTGGGGTTCTGTCCCTGAGCCTGGCTGGGGAATGGAAAGAAGCCTCTCAGCATGCCACCACTCCCCTCACTGTTCCCAAAGACAAGCACTCTGGCCATTTGCATAATGGGGGCTTTATCACTAATCAGAGAAGGTAAACACACTAGGCAACAAAACAGTAAGCACAGAGAAAGGCAAAGTTTTCAGAAATCTACAAATCCCTGATGCCGCAGGCCCTCACACATGGAGGCCCTACTGGACTTATTCTTTCTGTGCCAGGCTGGGTGAAGAGGACAGGAGCTAGCAGCTTTGATCTGCTCTATCATCACACTTGCAGTTTCAGGGGACTTCCAGACCAATCAAACACTCACTCCATCCCCTTTGCCCACCCCAACGCTAGCCCCTCTATCCCAGCATTGTCTGGATCTCTACTTTGTCTTTGCCTGTCTCTGAACTGTGGGCTCCTTGAAGGGAAGAAGAAAGGTGTTTTCTTCTTTCCTGTGTCCTCAGAGCTATCATATGTTTCCAAGAAGGGGATGGGGAAGTTTGGCCTCAGGTGTGAGGAGTAGTTGCCTGGGTCATTGGCTCACAGTGGGGGTGTTTCTGGGGTCCATGCAGTTACTCAGATGGTGCTCACCTTGCTGGGCTCTGTCCTACTCTCTCCTTCTTCTAAAGCATGCTTCTGGGGTGTGACAGGTACACTCAGAGGGATAGCCATCAAAATGCATTCCTAGCTTATCCTTCCTTCCATCGAACTGCCTGCTGAGTGGTTTGCCCCAGTAAGAATTCGCCAAGTTCTTGTCTTAATTCTATTCTATTACACCTCATAAAGGTTGTAGCCCAAATGACTCTGAGTTTCAGGACCACAAAGCATCAGTATAGGAGGAAGCCTTGGAGAGTGTGTGGTCTGTCTGAAAAAAAATAAGTGGATAAAAAATGGGATGGTGCCTCCTCAAACATGAGTGTCTTTGTCAATGATCCCACTAGCCTTCTGGGCCACAGCCAACATGGAGGGCTAAGGTGGGCATGGTTCTAGTGCAAGTCCCTGTACAGGTACACGCCATCTGTCAGCAGGCATCTGCAGATGTTCAGATTTGGGCAGCCTGGCAGAAGATTTTGGGGTGCAGGCAATGGTTGGATTTTTCAGATTAAGCTTTGAGGTTTAACTACCCATAAATGACTTCAAGGTCTATTGCATGCCACCATGTGTAAATTGGCTGAAGTGGAATGTGAATTGTTGGTGTTTGAGGCTCATAAAAGGGAATGAGATTTGGCCTGGGAAGGGTCTTGTCCATTGACCAGTATCTCATCCCAATTTGCCCTCAAGGGTTCAAACTCATGAATGATAACCAAGAAAGCCAACTACTGGGGTTGTGGGTAGCAGTGTGGAGGAGGAGGCCATGGAGAATAAGAAAGTGAAGATTTTAAGCCAGAAAATAGAAACTTGAGGTAACTTAAGCTTTTCTTTTTTTTTTTTTTTTGAGATGGAGTCTCACTCTGTCATCCAGGCTGGATTGTAGTGGGGCAGTCTCAGCTCACAGCAGCCTCCATCTCCCAGGTTCAAGCAAATTCTCCTGCCTCAGCTTCCTGAGTAGCTGGGATTACAGGTGCACAACACAACCCTGACTAATTTTTGTATTTTTAGTAGAGATGGGGTTTCACCACGTTGGCCAGGCTGGTCTTGAACTCCTGAACTCAGGTAATCCACCAGCCTTGGCCTCCCAAGGTGCTGGGATTACAGGTGTGAGCCACTGTGATTGGTCATAATTTTCAGGTATATATATATCTGAAATAAAAAAAATATATATATATTTATTTTACCATATGAGATAAGTTATGTGTTATACTATGTCTTAGTCCATTTTCTGCTGCTATGACAGAATACCACAGACTGGGTAATTTATAAAGAAAATAAATTTATTCATTACAGTTCAGGAGACTGGGAAGGCCAAGGTTGAAGGGTTGGCATCTTGCAAGGGCCTTCTTGCTGTGTCATCTCATGGTAGAAGGCAGAAGGGCACAAAAGCCCAGGAGAGCAAAAGAGAGCTGAACTCACTTTTATAACAACCCACGCTTGCAACAATGAACCCTTTCTCACGATAATAACATTAATCCACTCATAAGGGTGAAGACCTCCTGAATTAATCACCTCTTAATTATCCCACCTTTTAACACTGTCATGATGGCATTTAAATTTCAATGAGAGTTTTGGAGGGACTTTCAAACCACACCATGCTGGTATTAGTAAATTTGGAGATTCACAAAATCTTTGGGATATATTCTTTGGAAATGTTATAGAAAACCTAACGCAATAGCAAAAATCTAGAAACAACTGAAATATTCCTCAGTAAAAGTGGTTATACAATAGGATCAATACATAATGTTTATATTAACAATTAAGCATGATATTACTGATATGTACTAAATATATTATGGTACTTTCATACTATAGAATGTATTACAGTTGTTAAAAAAATTTAAGTGATGGTGTAATAAATGAAAAAAGCAAGGTGCAGAGAAGAATGTGTTAGTATGAATCCAAATCCATTTATGAATTTCTTTTAAAAGCTTATGCACATTTATCTCAGGAGAGGCTCCATTTTTTTATTCTGGGAAGATACACAGGAATCTGTTGATGAGGGCTACCTGCAGAATCTGCACATCAACTCTCTGAGCCTCCGTTTTCTCACTTGTACAGTTGGCTTTATAATCTCATATTCAGGATGTTTGTTAAACTCCAAAGGGACACCTCCTGGGCATAGCCAGCCATAGAGCCTAATAGAAACAGCAGCTATTGGTGTGTGCTCGAGGCAACGTGATGGGGGGATGTTCCATGACCTCTGCAGTCAGGCAGATTATGGCCTGCTACCCTCTACTTTTATGGATCAGAGGGGAGCTGTCTCTTGCTTCTGAGCTTCAGTTTTTTGTACAAATTCTTAAATGTAAAGATCCTAACGTAGCCCCTGGAATAGACCACGTGTTAGTTCTGCTTCTGCGCAGCTGTGGAAGTCACACTCTGTAGGACTTCCTGACAACTGACTGTGGGCAAAAGGGTGCTTCCTATGAACCCTCCTGGGGCTCCACTGAGCCTGGAGGCCCCCCTCCTGACTGGCAACGGAGAGAGGCCTGCTCTGGGAAGTGTTCCCACCCATCAGGCTCCTCACACTTCACTGGCTAGTGGGTAGCCTTCCGGAAGCAGGCCTAAACACCCAAAATCAATTTGCTAAAAGCCAATTTGCCAAACCATCAATTCACTGAATGACTAATTTGCCATAGGACTAAGGATTTGTTTTCTAAATTTCAGTTTCCCTGTGGCTTTGCACAGAAGTTCTGGTTACAGAATTTTGCATGAGCGTCAAAGTTTAGATGCTGAGCCCAACTCCAGCACTCAATATTTTATATAGAAAGGATAGACTTGCCCCATCTCTCAGCCTCTGCCCCTGAATCTGCCTCTTCTCTGCTTTTTAAGTAAGTCTTTCTTTCAGATGCAGTTTCTGTCTTCTCAAAATTTGTTTTTTTCCAACCTGGCCCTATGTTTTCTTATGAACAGACATCAGCAATGATAGTAGATTTTTTATGGAGTGGGGGCCCAGAACTTAGCCCTAAGGGGGTTCAAGACCATGCACTGGGGTAATTAGTGGAATGAAAGAAAGGGACATTTCTTGCAAATGTGAGTTTGTGATCTACGACTTATATCTACTTATTGTTATTATTTATCATTTTAATTTAAGTTGTAATAGACATTGAAATAGCACTTCTAGGTGAAGAGATCTATTTATTGGTTTATTAGATTTTAGATTCTGAAGCTTAGTTTAGAAGCATCTTATAGCCAGCACATAAGTGGATAAAATGTGTAGTCACTCCAAACCAGTAGTTTAAGATCTTGAGTTATTTTAACCCTTGATTTCCCTATATTTCTTATTTATTTCTATCTCTATGTCTATCTACCTAACCTTATGCCTATACCTATCTATGAACAGGCAATTGAGAAGAGCAGACTGATCCCAAATGTTTTCATATGCTTTGGAATGTGTGGTACTTTTTTAATTTCTAGATTTTCCCTCTTAGTAGTCTTCACTTACATCTGCACCCATTTCATATACTTGTACCTAGTAAACGTTAATTATTTTTCTTATTAACTATTTCATCAGACCACCATGGTCTCTTGAACAGAAAACTGTGCAGTTGACCTCTGGGCAAGTTAACTAATTTCACTGAGACTCAATGTCTTCATCTGCAAAGTGGGTGCAAAGTGGCCCATTCCTCGGGGGTCTCAGTTTTCTCATCTGTTGCATGGGATAATAATCTTGTCCCTGGACTGCTACTCTACCAGGAAGGTTGTGAAGGGGTTTATGATAAGATAGAGGTTGGAATGTTATGGGTTGAATGTTTATGTCCCCTCAAAATTCATATGTTGAAGCCCTAAACCCCAGTGTGACTATAATTGGAGATGGGGCCTTTAAGGGAATAATTAACATTAAATAAAGCCATAAGGGTCGGGCCCTGAACTGATGGAACTGGTGCCTTTGTAAGTAGCAATCTCTCCCTCTATCCATGTGTGCTTGTGGCAAGGAGAGGCCGTGTGAGAACACAGTGAGGAGGCAGCCGTATACAGGCCAGGAAAAGGCACCTCCCCAGAAACGGAATCCACTGGAACCTTGATTTTGGACTTCCAGCTTTCAGAATTGGGAAAAAACAAATTTCTGTTGTTTCAGCTGCCCAGTATTCTGCAGTATTTTGTTATGGTAGCCCCAGCAGACTAAAACAGAATGCCTGATTTCTGAAATCACCCCATCATTCTAGGGGTGTCTGTCTTGGAACCTGGACTGGGAGTCCTGGGCCTGAAAGCCTGAGAGATGGCAGTGGGGAGAGAAGGAAACATCTCTTGGGAACATCAGCTTCTTTTGGGACGCTCCGCTCTGGGCTGCCTGTCCCTAGCCTCCATGGGCCAGGCTGACTGTGGACCCATCTCTCAGAGTAGCAAGGATCCTAAGCTCTGAATACTCAATGTCATCACTAGATTCCTGTTTAAAAAGTCTATTGAGCGGAAATATATGGAGTTGTGCTTTCTTAAGAAAAATCCAACATTTCTTCTAATGTTTGGTGAGGGAGCTGCTGAATGTGTCCTAGCACCTTGTGAACCCTGTGTCCTTGCCCCTCCATGTTCTGGAAGTCCTGGCTTTGCAAAGCCAATCAGGGGTCTTTGATAGCCAATCACTCTTAGCTCAGATTCACATGAAAGAACCTGGTCTTGCCCAATGCCACACCTCCAGCCTCTCCTCCACAATCCTCTGGAATGTAGAGCTCCAGCTCTGCCAAGACCCTCCCACACCAGAGCAGGCAGCATCCTCTGACCTGGCTCTATCAGCCCTCCCTCCCCTTCCCCCTGGTTCCCTCTTCCCTAGAGCACAGGAATGCAGCGCCAAGGCTGGGGTTGTGGCACATCTTTCTCTCTCCTATTCCACAGTCTACCTTCCCTTCCTTCTCTCTTTCCAGCCCCCATATGAGAGCTAATGAGCCAATGCATGGAAAAGCAATGCGGGTGGAGAAGTGAGAGAGGCTGGTGGGTCTGGGATAGTCAGGGAGGCCTTCCTGGAGGAGGAGACCCCAGGCTAGGCTTTAAAGGATGGATAGGTTTGGAAGCACAGAGAGGGAAGGACAAACTCTAGAACTCAGAGTTTAAGGATGGGTGTGGGGACCCTGGCTTAAGACTGTGGCATAGGGTGGAGGCCAGGGGTGTGCATGTGGAGCTGGGAGGGGACTGGCTAAGAGAAGTCTGGAAAGCCAAAGCCCAGATATTTTCTTTGATGCAGAACCCAGTGGTCCCTGGCTGCAACCGCGGTAGCTAAATAAAGCAGTCACTGTGATTTTGAAACCACAGTGGGCTTGTTCCACTGTGATGGCAACTAATTACGGATTGTAATTTGTCTAAACACAGGGAGGTGTTTTGACCTGAATAGTAATAATGTGACAGGCTTCCTTTGGTGTCTTCCCGCTGCTGGTCCACTAGCCAGGGGCACGTCTGCATGCTCGCCCTGCTCTGGATGCCCGGCCAGGACAAGGGGAAGTAGGGGCGATGTCCACCCTGGCACAGGGAATGGTCTTCTCTGGATCTTCCAGAGGCAGGCCCTGGTGGTGGTCAGAGCCACAGAGGGACTTGGGGTCCAATCCTTGTCTGTAAACTTGGGACCAACTGTACCGGGTTGTCGTGGAGATGAAACAATGTGGAGGGGAAGGCACCTGCGCGTGGTAGGTGCTGGATGCATGGGAGCTGTGACAACTGTCATTAGCACAGCTAAGGTGACTTCATTTTACAGTGAGGAAACTGAGCCCCAAGGGGACCCTTGGCTGAAGTTCCATAGTCACAGGCTTTGGGGCTTTCTGAGGACTCCCCTCAGCGTCCTCTCATCCATGCAGCTTCCAAACAGTATGAGTTTCCTCTCTCCATCTTGTCTGTAAGCCCTAAGAGAATGAGGCTGTGGCGTAAAGTGCCGTGCCCTCTCCCTGCCCCAGCATAGCCTAGCAGAGGTCCTAATAAATATTTCACAGTCACTCAGAATCATCATGTGGACAAGTCACTTTATCTCCCTGAGCCTCGGCTTCCTCATTTGTGAAATGGGAATAATGACTGCCTATCTGATGGAGCGTTGTGAAAATGAAGATGCAGAATGTGCTTGTAAGTGGTGGTTCCCCCCATTCCCCCACCACCATTGCAGGCCAACAATGCGGCTTCATCAAGAATCAAATCCAAGGAGAGGCCTTCAGGGATGTGTGCAACCATTTCCTCTGTGCCTGCAGGGAGAATGCTGGCCCAGCAGTGGAACATCCCAGGTGGATTCAAGGCCATGTGTGACCCTGATGGTGTCCAGATATGAACTCTGAACCCTCCATGGGGGCTTGGTTTCTGTGCCTGATCCAGTTCTCTCTTTACAGCTTCCAAACAGTATGAGTTTCCTCTCTCCATCTTGTCTGTAAGCCCTAAGAGAATGGGGCTGTGGCATAAAGTGCCGTGCCCTCTCCCTGCCCCATCATAGCCTAGCAGAGGTCCTAATAAATATTTCACAGGATCTGAGTGCAGAGTTCTCACTTGACAGCTGGAGAAGCTCTGAAAGGAACATGATGTTCCTGCAGAGCCCGGACTTATAGCCAGGTCTCCTGACCCACTCCACAGCTCTTTCTGCTGCCCTGTTGAGCTCACATCAGAGTTGTCCTCTGCCTAGAATTCTTCCCAACCCCTCTGCTTGTCTGGATCTCATATAGCCTCCGGGCCTCAGCTGAGCTCTTACAGCCATGACTGCCAACCTTGACTTGGTTGAATCAATCCCCCTATGCTTCATTCTTACATCATCTGGGGCAGAGATTTCTGGTTCCTTCCTGACATCCATGATTACCTTCTTCTTTTGTAATAACTCCTGATTTAACGAGGAAGAAACATGTACAGTTAAAAGGCCACATTTCACAGCCTTCCTGGCAGCTAGGACGTTGCTGAGTAAGCCTTCCAGGAAATTGAGAAGGAGTCAACTCCTTTTTTTCTCTTTGCATTTTGTTCTTTAGACCTTTCCTTCATTTTACCCAGAACACAAATGTGATGGCTGGAGCTACAGCACCTATTTTGGGCTTGTGTGCTAAGGATATGAATGCAGAAAGATAGGAAACCCTGAGGACTTTGTGGGAGCCATCGTTCCCACCCTGGGCTGCCCATTTCTATACTTGTTTTATGGAAGAGATAAAGCCTTCATTTATTTTCATCACTATAGTGGATTTCTGTTACTGGCAACCAAACCCAATCCCAGTTGATAGGCGACTCCTTGTAGTTCTGTCATAGTTCATGATAATTATGGTCAGAATCATTTAATGCCTCCCTCACTAAACTGTGTGCTCCGTGAGAGCAGGGACCCCATCTGCCTTGTTTACTTCTGTATCCCCAGAAACCAAAACAGTGCCTGCCACTGTTAGTGCCAGTAAACGCTTAGTAAATCTTTTGGGGTGATTATATCCCAGTGAATACTTGGTGGTCTAGCAGAAGTCCTAAGGGATCATTTGAGGAAAAAGTGGCTCTGATAGTGGCCTTCGTACTAATTGTGACAGGCTGCCCCAGCTGCTAGCAACTACCTTTCCTTTCCTGGTAAGTTGGCTCCTCGATATCATCATTTAAAAATCAAATTTTTGACGGAGTGTGGTGGCTTATGCCTATAATCCCAACACTTTGGGAAGCCGAGGTGGGAGGATCACTTGAGGCCGGGAGTTTGAGACCAGCCTTGGCAACATAGTGAGACCTTGTCTCTTATTAAAAAAAAATTAGCTGGGCATGGTGTCATGTGCCTATAGTCCCAGCTACTTGGGAGGCTGAGGTGGCAGGATTGTTTGAACCCAGGAGTTGGAAGCTATCGTGAGCTGTGATTGTGCCACTGCCCTCCAATCTGGGCAACAGAGAGAGAGACCCTATCATACACAAAAAATAAAATAAAATAAAAATAAAATTTAAAAAACAGAATTTTAATTTTTTCCAATATGAAAGTCTCTTTCAGGATATTCTTTTATAACCTCACTACCTATAATAGCTGCTTAAAAATACACAAAGAACAAGTAGAACACACAGGAAAACCAACTTTTTTCTTTTCACTCTCAGTTCTATGCAGTTGCTTTTTTCACATAGGCTCACATAAAAACTTGCATCAACCCCCACTCTAATATTATACTAGAATTTTCCCACTTATTAAAAAGTTGGACTGAGTGATAATTTTTAGTGGAGAGACTGCAACTTGTTTCCCATCGAGGAGAATTACTTGGCCTGTTCCCTCTTCATTTTGCACTTTTTGTTTGAACGATGCTATCATGAACCTCTCTTTGTGCCCAAAGCTTTTTCTGTACTTAGGATTATTTCCTTAGATAGATTCTCAAAGTGGAATTATTTGATCAAGGGAGGTATACATGTTCCAGTGTCATTTTGCAAAACAGGAATCAATGCACAATTAAGGGAATCTTAAGGGAGAGACCCACTCATTTTTTCTTTTTCTTTGGGCTCAGTTTCCCTAGCTGTAAAACTGATCAGGTCCAAGCATAGAGAGCTCTAGGTTCCCTTACAGGTTCGAAGTTCTGCTGATGGTTCAGGAATGAGGCTTCTGACATCTTTCAGGGCACAAAGTCGTAAGACGACCTGGGTTTGTCAGCCATTGCCTCTGGTTCACCCTCTTAAAAGCTGACCTTCACCATGGGGAAGTGGGTCATTGGAGCCTCCAAGCTGTCTTCCTATGTTTTCCTCACAATAATACTCCTTCCCCAGCTGCCAGCAAGCTTATGCTCTAGTGCAACCCTAACCCTTCTGGAGAGGGTGGAAAGCTTCATATCCTAGAGTCTGAGGGATGTGAAGGTGGGGATTCACCTTTGAAAGCAGTAGCAAGAAGAGGGCAATGCTTAACCCAAAGGGACACCTTGAAACTAGAACATCAGACCCCACTGCAGGCCACTGAGGGACCTCAGCCCACATGGCACGTAAACTACTCGTGCACAGCTGGAGATACCATTTATGCTCTGTGGCGAGGCTTCTCAGCCTTCTCCTCCATAAGATCATATTACTGCATTTATTTTCATCTCAGTGACCTGCCAGACTGTGAGCTCCTTGAGGACAGTGATTCCTCTGATGTATCTGCATCTGAGACACAGCAGGTGCTCACTACTTATTTTAAGTGAGCAAGAGAAGGGAGATGCCCCGATGTGATGGGAAGAATTCATGGCGAGATGGGGAGGAGAGCCAGAGCTCAGACAGGAAAGAGTGGGAGGGAACAGCTGACGGTGGGAAAAGTCCTGGGATGCTCCTTTCTCTGATTCAAGACAACATAAACTGAACCAACTCCCAGTCCCTGCAGCCTGGCCCTTCTTGTGTGTGCAGCTTGTAAGCCCTGAGGTGGATGTTTAGGGAATGAGTCCTCAAAGCACATACATTGGCAAGGGTGGCACAGCGCTGTGGGAGAAGGAGAAGCATGTGCAGAAAGAGGAGGCCAGGGGACCTTATGGCTCCTTTGTCCATCCACAAAGCATTAGTTTATTTATTCACTCATTTTTTCATCCAATATTTTTTAGCATCTGCTATGTATTATGTTCCGTGTTAGGTGCTGGGTGTTCAAGGAGGTAAATGAGAGCTGTGGTCCCTGCAAAGGCCAAGAGCACTCTGAGGAAACATCAGTACCTGGGAAGGCAGTGTGTGGTGCCCAGCGGAGTGTGTGATGGGTGATGGGCATGGGCGGAACACTCACACAGAAGTGGCAGCGTGCCACAGGGGTGGCTGCAGGGGTGGCCATGCCTGGGGAAAGGCGACTGCCTGGTTTGTCAGTGGGCCCTGTAGGACAGCAGTGAGGCACCTCCCAGGCAGCTCTGCAAGTGGCACTCCAAAGGAGAGCTGGAGAATAGAGGAGGGAAAAATGGGAATTCCTTGAGTCATAATTGGGTAGAGCTTTAGAAGGGGTTGAAGGTCATAAGTGGGAAACATGAGCCTAGAAAATATTGCTTACACATGAAAAAATGGCAGGAAG
Source organism: Pan troglodytes (assembly GCF_028858775.2). Taxonomy (NCBI): domain Eukaryota; kingdom Metazoa; phylum Chordata; class Mammalia; order Primates; family Hominidae; genus Pan; species Pan troglodytes. The sequence goes on from NC_072414.2 coordinate 61,592,578, forward strand.
GATCAAACAGCAAATTGCAACCTGACATGCATGCTAGGGTCATGTCTGTGAAAATTCTACCTTTGGGAGGTAATGTGCCAAAAAAAAGAGAAAAGAGAGAAGACTGTTGATTGAATGATGGGGATAAGCTTATGGGTGATTTGTTAGATGGTTTTAAATGTTTAATCTTATTATGTAGTAGCTATAATCTTATCATTACAGTAGTAATACTAAAATTGAGGAGTAGAACAATGATAGAGTTTGGGGGGATGAGAGATGTTTTCTTGAGATTCATTTCACATAGTAAAAGAAAACCCAATAAAAGTAAGATGGAATGAATCCCGTCTACGTCGTCTTCTGTGACTGGGTCAGGCAGCTGTGAGCAGCTAAGAGAAGCCCTGATCTTACAGGTGATTCAGCTCCACTTCCACTTCTTTTTGGGACTCACTGGGGATTGTTTCTCTTAATGGGCAACAATTAGCTAATACCCCACCACTACAAGCAAAGTAAAAACTGGGCCTGTGTTAACAGTTCTCTTTTTGATGGGGTCATTGGTGTAACAGATAACTTCTAGCTGCATTAGGACTGGTAGCACATCAACATTGCCTCTCTGTTGTGAAAGGAAAATAGAAACGGCTAAGTCAACCATATATAAAGGCTTATATTTGCTCTTCAAAAGTTTTTTTTTTTTTCAACATATCTTTGCTGGGGTTGGGCCATAGCTTGATGGATATTTGTTGAATGACTAATTATTGACTTATAGGCTAACAGCCTCCTTTGAAGTAGGCTGAGCAAACAAACCATTAAGTGGAACATGGTGTCTAGGTTACACAGCTCACTCATCTGCTGATCACTGGGGCACACTGCTGGTTATTATTACCTGAGACCCTGAAAGGAAGCACTAAAAAAATGAAGACAGAGGAATACCAGGAGAGAAAGGAGGTCCAGTTAGACCTAAAGGTGGGCAAGAAGAAGAAGAAGAGGTGAGATCCTCAGTATTGAACAAGTACAGTGCAGCACATAGGTGATGTCTTAATAGGGGTCTTGGTCAATAATTGTTTGGTTGCAAGAAATAGAAGTATTATAAATTTAACTCTCAGTAATAACAATGATTTTGTTGGAAGGCTATGAGGAATCTCACCGAATTCAAGGGCAGGGATGACAACCAGACCCGTGAGAGGCTCAGAGACTTTCCTAGCTTCTTGCCTGTGTTTCTCTGGGTGTTTTTTTTTTTTTTTTCATCTCAGCTTATCTCAGTAGCTTTGTTTCATTCTTTTCTCTGCAGACTGGCTTTCTCTGTTTTGCCTTTTCTTTTTCTCCTTTCTTCTTTCCTTCCTTCCTTCCTTCTTTCCTTCCTTCTCTCTCTCTTTCTTTCTTTCTTTCTTTTTTTTTTTTTTGACAGAGTTTTGCTCTTGTTGCCCAGGCTGGAGTGCAATGGCACAATCTTGGCTCAGTGCAACCTCTGTCTGGTGGGTTCCAAGCGATTCTCCTGCCTCAGCCTCCGGAGTAGCTGGGATTACAGGCATGCACTACCATACCCGGCTAATTTTGTATTTTTAGTAGAGATGGGGTTTCTCCATGCTGGTAAGGCTGGTCTCGAACTCCCGACCTCAGGTGATCCACCCGCCTGGGCCTCCCAAAGTGCTGGGACTGCAGGCATGAGCCACCACACCCGGCTGTTCTGCCTTTCCTAGGTTTTAACTTGTTCACTTAAACTTGGACATGATCTCTCAGGTTATGGGCCCAATACCAAGAATCTAAGTCCAGAGACCCAGGAGACAGAATCTGATTGGTCAATGGCTAGCCAATGGGGTGCCTCCCCTCAGTCAGGAGTCCACTGCTGTTCCAACAGCTGCAGCCAGGGAGAGGTACGTGAATGTGGATAAACATGGCGGCAGGGACAGTTCCTGTGGGTGGTCAGAAAAGGAGGCACTGACTGAGCAGGCAGCACATTGGCTAACATGTCTGCTGTGGGGAAAACTGGAATGACTTGGCTGTTGGATAAAATACTCAACCACATGTAGAAAATGCCCACCATGTATTTTTAAAAATGAATAGCTTCTGAAGGTTGGAGTCCAGGCTGCCATAAGGGTCTACATAATACTTGATTTCCAAGGAGTTTCCCCCTCGTTTTCCAAGTCTTTGGAGAGAGCAGTTAGTAGAAAATGTTAATGGCCAATTTTAGCAAATGACCATTTTGGTACTCCCAGGCCACTAGGGCTGGCTAGAGCTAATTTTTAGAATGCCCCCTTGATGATCCTGGCAACTTGTTTAATATTGACCTGGAGACACGGCATGGGCCCAGATCCAAATGTACTGCTAAGCCTACATTTGCTGTACTTGTGGGCAAGGAAAAGCCACCCCAATTACTCCATGTGGATTTCTCGTCTCAGAATATTCCGTGGCTTGTCTGATCTCACTGCAGAACTGCGGGGTGTGGTTGGGCAGGTTGTGCACGACTGTGCTCATGACTCCCCTTAGACTCACACGGGAGCCTTGATTCCACGCTGGTTGCACGGTTTCATTTCTGTGCCTCCAGGTTCTCCCTCTGGACTGTGAGCTCTGGGATGCAAGAGATGCGACTTCCTCTTCTATTGCTTGCCCAAGGGGCTTGTGTAGGCCTGGCCACTCGTTTCTCTCCCCTGTTCCCTCTGTCCCTCCGAGAAGACACTCAGACCCTGCCACTCATCCTCACACCGGATGTGAATGGAGGTCCCTGCAGTCCCTCTCCTGGGCTACGCTTTAGGGCCCACTCTCATGGTGGCAGAGTCAATGATGGCATCTGTTAAAGGGACTTCAGCCCAGTGGGCAGGGAGAGTGCTTTCCTGCAGAGCGGGTTGTGCTCAGTTGTGAACTCACACCCAGTGCTGGTGAGACAAGCTCCAAGGCAGAGGCTAGTTTTCTAGGTCTTCCTCATGAACACGTGGTGGCTGCATTAGCTTATCCACAGGGTCCTCCTACTCTAAGCTTCTGGTCCCAATCAGTAAGTGACTGGCCCCTACTAGACACCCACCTACTGGGTATTTGACTGATGGATGGAGTCACCATCTCCCTGCTTGGGCACCTGGAGCCCCTGAGCTCCAGTCCCTGCAAGCCTTTCCCTGCAGAGCCCAACCACAGGGTTTGGCTGATAGCCTGGAACTGCCTCACCATCATTTTTCACTGGCCCCACCCCAAAGGACAGCCTCCCCAAGTAACCTTTTTCAGTTGCTCCAACTTCCCTGGAGTGTTGACTTAGCCAGAGAGCACGCTCCCTCTCTAACCTCGGTGTGTTTGCTCAGTGGAGGAGCGGGCATTAGGTCCGCTTGACTCCATGAGCACACAGGTTCCTCTGTCTTTACAGGAGCGTCCCACGGAGGGGGTGCGGCGGGGGGCAGGGGAGACTGAGGAGGGAGGCGCAGCTTCCTGTTCTGCTGCCGGTTATCACAGGCTGTTCTAATGCTGCTCAAACAATATTGAGAATAACCCCGGCTCAATAGCACCAGTGTTAGGCTGCAAAGTCAATATTGGCTGAGCAAACACAGCAAATAAGGAGTTGCTATTTGCGTAGCTATGAGTACTTGTGTGCTCCGGCTGCCTCGACAGGGCCCTTGGAAATGAATGGGAAGGAGGAGGGTGTCTGGAGGTGGAGTGGGTTCCTGAGAGGGGCTAGGCCAGGGTTTCTCACCTTGGCATTGTTAACAATTGGGGCCAGATAGTTCTTTGTTGTGGGGGAATAGCCTCTGCATTGTAGGATGTTTAGCAGCAGCCCTGGCCTCTGCCCTCTAGATGCCAGTAGCACCCGCTCCTGATTGTCCAGAGAAACCAAAATGTCTCTTGACATTGCCAAATGTCCCCTGGGAAAGGACAGAGGGCAAAACCTCCCCCTGCTGAGACACACTAGGCTAGGTGCAGGACAAGGCTGAGGAGCAGATGGGCTAGAAAAGAGAGAAGGGCTGGGAGGGGCTCATTATGCCTCTTTGACCCTCCTGCTCTCCAGCTGGGGCTCTCCCCAGTCTCTTGTGAGTGCCAAGAAAAGCCAGCCTCTTTAAGAACTAGATGCAATGTACAAGTGCCTCTTCGATAGAAGAGCCTTTTCAGCTGTTGGCTGGATGTCCGTGGCCACCTCCTTACCCTTGCCCTGTCTTGGAACTCACTCCTGTTCTCCACCCCGAGAAAGACAGAGGTTGTGAGATGCTCAGATAATTTATGTCTGTCTCTCTCTTGTAGAATTTCTGGCATGTTTTGCCCTGGCCGGTGACCTTCTCAGTCAGACATGCCTATTTATAACAATCTGTCCCTGGCTCTACTTCCTCCCCTTTGCCACAAGGGATTGGCTCGTGCATTCTTGAATGCTGCAAGTGGCCAAGGCTGGGCCTGTGGGAGGGCATGGGGCAGGGAGGGGAGCCAGGCACGCTGGCCAGAGGGCCTCCCTGGGGACAGGCTGCACCAGCTCAGTTCTCCCTCAGGCTCTGCAGGGTCACATCCAGGTTCACCTTTGGTCCACTACTGGGAGGGCGATAGAGAGAGCGTTTATAGCCTGGTGAAGGCCAGGGCTGCCTCAGGGGCTGTCTGTGCCATAGTCACCAGTCCTCATTGCTGGGCCATAGCTGGAGCAGAAAGACGCTCAGAGAGGCTGTGCTGAGGGGCTCCGGACACATCTTGATGCCTGGAGACTTCTCCTCCAGGCCAGGCTGCCACAGCTCCCAGGTTGGGGTGGATTAGGAATGAAAAGAATGACACTGGCCATAAATGAGCATTAGACACTGCTCCTTTTTGAATGTTGATCCTTTTGGTTGTGGTGGGAGTGAAGGGGAGCCCGTACTTGGAGCAGAAGGGGAGCCCGTACTTAGGCAGCTGTGATGATGTGGGGGTCATGATTGCCATACCATTGGCCTTGGCTTCAGAAAGTGGCATCTTGGGAGGAAGGAAAACTCCTGGATCTCCAGACGTTGAGAAGGAAAGAGCAGGCAGGCGGACGAGAACCGGGCAGCCTCGGCGTGAAGCAGCTGCAGGAAGGTGGACAGCTGTGATTTTTTTTTTCCTTTTTTTCAAAGTTAGCACACACCTTATGCACCACTCTATTTGGCCTCTCCCCTTCCCTCCTTCCTTTGACAGAGGAGGAGAAGACATTTGAGAAACCTACCGCATGCGACTCCTTCCTAAAGGTACTTGCACAAGAATGTTTCACAGAGCAATGGAAGCCTTTCAAAACTTGTCAGAACCATTGCCTGATTTCTTTAGAGACTTGGCAGGGGGCAGGTTGGCATGATTAGACTCAAGCCCCAAAGATGGAAGCATTCCTGAAGCAGTCATCCGGATTGTGGGGCCACCTGGGGAAACAGGGATCCCTCCCTCCAAAGCTGATTCTGCATTTGGAGTGTCAGGGAGGGCCTCGGGGTCTGGCCCACCCCAGCCGGAGCCCCCCTGCTGTTGCCTTATCCTGGTGGCCCGCTTCCTAGCTCCCTGCAGGTGTATTTTCCTTTCTGCTTGGAAGATGGGTGATGTGGGCTGTGGTTGTGGAGAAAGAAGCCTCGTTGTTAGCAATGGGGATGGAGAGGTCCATCAGCTGGCTTCGGTCTCACCTCTCTGGCATCCTGGGATCTTGTGTCAGACTTCATTTGAAGAGTGGCTTCTGCTCTTAAAAAACGAAAAGTTGAAGCTATAGTAGAAAACAGTGTGACTTTCAAGCCAGGGGTAACTGAGTTCCCACCCCTGTTCTTTCACTTACTGGACACATTCACAAGAGTGGATGTCACCCTTCTGAGTGTCACTTGTCCCACCCGCAACATGGGAACAGTAACATTCAGCCTCTAGAGCTGAAGCAAGGATAAAATGAGACTGCATGTGTGTGTGGTGACAGTGCCATGCTCAATGCCATAGACACTTGGGAAATGGAAGCCCTTGATTCCTTTGCCTTCCCCTCTAGATCCTGCTCAGCTTCCCAGGCCAGCCCAGGTTGAGGCGCTGCCAGGTGGTCCCTTGGGACCTTGCTTCTGAAGCCCCCCAGTGATCTCTTCCCTCTTTGAGAGAAGGAGAGTGATAGAAAGAACACCTGCAGTGGACTCAAAAGACCTGGCTTTAAATGCCGACTCAGCAACTTAGTAGCTGTAAGGCATCAGGCCAGTGACTTAACCTCTCTGAACTTTGGTTTTCTCATCTGGATAATGGGCCTGATGATACTTTCCTCCGAGGTGCCAGTAAGTCAGGAGAAGGCAGTGCTTCAGAAATGTGGGTCTAGTTATGAAGCCCCCTTTGGAGTTTGTTTAAAGTGCAGGTTGCTTATGTTCACTACTCGAAGCTTCTGATGCAGTTGGTCTGGGGTGGAGCCCAGGAATCTGCTTTTTAAATAAGCCAGCAGGTGGCTGGGATGCAGGTGGCCCACCAAGAAAAAATATAGAGTGTGTGATCCCAGTGTCCTGGGTGCTCTCCAGACTGTGTCTGCAGGGGAGGCCCCCACATAGCACAAACACACCCTATCTGTCTCTCCAGCAGCTCAAGCAGGACCACCAGGAAAGTCTTCTCAATTGCCTCTGAGATTCCCCCCAAATGCCACCTCATGCTGCAGTCGCCACATGGGCCTGTCCAGTTCTCGCTCTCCTGCCCTATCTCCCACCGGTCCGTGCGCTGTGCACCTAAGGCTGCTTCAGGGGGCCTGCCTTGGCAGCTGTCAGCCATACCCAACCTAGAGCACCCTTGTCCGTATTGAGGGCACTTCCTCTGGATGCTTCTGAAGGTTACCATGATATGGGTATCAGATGGGGATAGGTCTGATGTAGAATATGGGCTGCAGCTCTCTGCAGCTCAGTGTCACTTTTGCCACTGGACACCAAAACTGCCCAAAGCATTGCAAGGTGTCTCATGCTAAGAGCTCCTCTTTAATGGGGCTAAAACACAGTCTGAGAGCTGGGCAGGACACAAACACCATCTCTTCCTCACAAGATACTGAGTTCTTGATGTGGCAGACATGTTTCTCTCATCCTAGAGCCCCATGGCATCTTGCAAAGGGGTGGGCACAGAGTATAAACCTGGTGAGTGCTTTTGGATTGGTTGGTAGCTCTGTAGGAATGGAGGTAGCTCCAGAGAATGAGCTTTGCCTCTTTTCTCAGCTTCATCCTTTCACACGGATGCAGTTGCTCTGTCATGACCTGAGATCCAGGCTGCAAGTATGCCCTCTTACCGTCATCCCTGTGATGGTGAGTATGCCCCTCCATTCGGTAGGGCTTTGGCACCACCTGAATCATGATCTTCCCCACCTTGCAAAGACCTGCCACCATCCCAGGGGACTTCGGCATCCTTGTGAATAACCCATCCACCATCCATGCCCCACATGCTTCTTAAACCTTTTCAGGCACATTGGCATCACTGCCACTCCAAGCTTTCACTCACACCCTCAGTGCTACCCTAAACGCTGGGGATTTAGCATTTCTGAAAGGATGGCCACTCATCAGCACCATTTGGGGAGCTTTAAAATATATAGATTTCCAGGTCCCAGACCTGTTCAATCAGAAACTCCAGAAATGGGTCCAGAAACTGGATCTGACCTTCTGATGATCAGCCACATCAGCGACCACTGGATCTTGTCATCCTCTATTGTGCTTCTCTGGAATTCAACCTGACAGTAGCCCACCACCACAGTCAATTACCCCCAGACCTCTCACTGCCTGTGCCTTGTTTTCCCCTCGTCAAGCCATCCAGGCTTTTGACTATTTTTTTTTCCTGTCCATCAGCTTCCTCCTCTGTTTGTCTGTGCCCCCCCGTAGCCTAGACTAGGTGAGCAACACATACCCTCCTCCCTAGTCCCTGCTCTACCTGTCTGATAAAACCAGAGGTCAGCCTTCTGCACTCCTGCCCCCAGTTTGTCTCTGATATCCCTGAGATCACTGCTGCATGCAAACGTGAGGAGCCTACACTCACTCAGGTTCTTTGGGATACCTGGCAATCCTCTCCTGAGTTGTCAGCTCTGTCTCCCAATCTCCTCCACAACCATTCCAAGTTTCCACTGCTTTCCTCAGTCTTCCATCCCAGCACCCACTGCCTTGTGCACCTACTACGTGCCCAGCAAGAGATTCAGAGCTGAGCAAGTTAGACGTGGGCCCTGTCCTCATGGAGCTTACAGTCCAACGTGGAAAAAAGACTAGCAATAATGATCAGTGCTCTTGATCGTACAGAAAGACAAGGACAAGGTCACAGGGAAAGTGATCCCCGCAGGTGGGAAATACCTTCAATAGCCAGCCCCTGCTCCATCTGCACATCTGGGGCACTGCAGTCACCTGCTTTCCTTCCCTCGTTCTTGCTGGAAGAGAGATCTTTCTGCTTTATGTGGTCACCCCCTCCTCTGTACTTGTGATCCCCTTTCCCCTGCCAGGAACTTCACAGATTAGACACCTCCTCAGAGGTTCAATCTCTTCATATCTACTGCTTCATCCCTTTCAGCTCAATCTCTCCTGCCTTATTGTTGTTAGTGATAATATTAACTGTTTGCTGAAATTAATGCAGGTAAGTCTCAGTGACAACACTATTCACAAAGAACCACCCATCAGATGGCCATAGAGGGAGGGATTTAAAAAGGCAGAGAAATGTGAGGCATGGCAGGGGGGTGAGAAGGGGAATGGGTTGGGCGCCTTCAACACGTTCTCTTGTTTAATCCTCACAACTTCATTGGACGGCTGTGATCATCCTGTTTTGGCTTTGGGAGGTGCAGCCATTTAAGGCTGCAAAACTGCTGTGTCAGCCAGTCAGTTAAAAAACAACCCATTCCAAGTGTTCTATATGCACAGGGTGTTCATTCAGGGAATTAGAGGCTGGCCCAGCCACCGGAAGGGCTGGGGGAGCAAGGGTCAGGAAGGCATAGTGGAAGGTCAGCGTGCAAGCTTCAAAGTGGATATCTCTCCAGGGCTGGCCTGGAAGCTGTATGGAACCTTCAGGAAGCTCGTGCTGACTATGAGCCACAGCTATGGGTGGGAGATGGCAGGCACAGGCCCAGAAGAGGCTGCAAACCTCATGTCTGCCCCAACTGCCTTAGGAGAAGAATGGCCTCTCCTCTCTTTCACCTTCCAAATATCATGTGAGTGTCTCCCTGGCAGGATCCAGCCTGGGGCCTTGTAGAGAAGGGGAATCTGGGAACTCCAGGTCCTGAAGGAGACAGTGGACAAGGATGGTAAGGATTCAAGGTGATGACAGACAGTCCAGCATGAATGCCACCGGGCAAAGCTGGGTCAGAACCCAGATCTGCAGGCTCCAACCCTCCACTCCATTTCCCAAGCCACGCTGACCCCCATTGAACTTTCTCTTAAAGGACTTCGTTTTTGCCTCACCACTCTGTAGAATTGTCTGAAATTCCTTCAACCATCAATGAATTTGGAAGACAATTGGCCGCTAACTGTGGACTAAACCTTCATGAACTTTCCTTCTTCTCGCTTTAGGATCAAACACTCAAGATATTGGTCTCCAACCTGTGATTTTGAAGCTTTTTTAAAAGCATAATTCTTAGTTCAAATGTTACACAGAACCCCACCGTACACAGTGGGTACTGAAGGTCACTAGCCTCCATGCTGAGCGCCCCTCTTCTGTCTGCCCGGGGCACGACTGGGGGACATCAGGTTCTGGAGGACACTAGACAGAGGAGGAAAAGGAGCTTCCTCTCAGCCCAGAAAACATTGGCAAGTTAGATAATTGTGGGGGTGGAGCATCAAAGAGGAGGCCTTTCTCTACTTCCTCCCACTGTCATATGTGGCTTTTATGGTTCAATGACCAGACTTTTTGGGAAGAAATAGGGCCTTGAGGATTAATATCTGGGAATGGAGCTAAACAGAAATCTGTGTCCCTTTGGCTGCAGTTTTCCATGGGCCTCACCATCTTTTCCCAGAGTGGCTTTAGCAGGGGATGCTGGGGGGACTCTGTTACGAGTAGCATCCTAGGCTGGATGGGGCCTTCCTTAGGGTCCTTGCAGTTCATAGTTTTGCTTTGTCTTGCTTCCCTAGTTCTGCAGACCCCAGGCCAGTATTTGTGTGCATGTGCACGTGTGTATGCATGTGTGTGTGTGTGCATGTGTGTGTGTGTAATTCACTGAAGTGAGAGAGACACTGGATTCCAAATTCTCAGTAAATTGCAAATATTGTGAGATGTGTTAGTACTCTGGGCCAAGACAAATGTAATTTTGGATTATTAAGTCCACATGACAAATGAGTGCTTATTAATTTTTATTTATCTTGAGTGAATTAATAGGGACCAGCGATGGGAAAAAAATAATTGTCATTCTACTCATTCATAGAGAATAGCTGATTTGGAGAAAACCTTAAGAAACAGTAGCATAAAATCACAGAATGTTGAAGCTGAAACCTGTGCTTTAATTCAACAAATATGTATTAAGTAACTTCTTGGTTCTGGAAATTCAAAAGCATACAAGAAACTGTTCCAGTCCTCAAGGAGCTCAGAATTTGGTAGGGTCAACAATAGGAATTTGATCAAGGAATAAAGGTGGTATGAGATGAGGGCAGGCTGTCACTAACTCATTGTGGGGGTAAAAGAGCCAGAAAAGGCTTTCTGGAGGAAGTTATATCTGAGTTGGGTTTTGTTGTATGAGTAGGAGCTTGGCAGGAAAAAAAATTGGAGAAAGGCATTCTTGTCAGAAAGAAGAAGAATATAGGCTTGTTAATCCATGAGGTGAGTTCAGAAATCCAGCAGTCTGAAGATGTAAAGTGGAGGGAGATGAAGAGAGAGGGGTGGGCAGGGAGCAAGTCCTGAAATCTGAGCTGAGGATAGGTCTGGACTTTTCCTCCATGATCAGGAGCCATCAAAGGTGTGAAGCAGGAGAAAGACCACTTTGGTGGACCTATGGGGGATGCACCAGAGGAGGCAAGGCTGGAATCAGGACCCCCTTATGAGGAGGTTGTAGTGGATGGGGATAGAAGCCAGGTAGGGCTAATGAGAAGGGAGAAAGTGGATGGATTGTATCAGTTTCCTTTTTGCTGCTGCAACAAATTTTAAACTTAAAGCAACACAACTTAATTTTCTTACAATTCTGGAGGCCAGAAGTTCAAAATCAATCTACTGGGCTAAAGCCAATGTGTCAGTCTGGCTGGTTCCTTTGGGAGGCTCTAGGGTAGACGTTATTCCCAGATTGCCTTTTCCAGCTTCTAGAGGCCACCTGCATGTCTTGGCTCATGGCCCCTTTCTGTCATCCTCAATCCGCATTATTCCAGTCTCAGCTACCATCATCACATCACCGTCTATCTGACTCTGACCTTCCTGCATCCCTCTTATAAGGACTGTTGTGGATATTCAGGGCCCAGCTGGAAAATCTCATCTCAAGGTTCTTAATCACACTGGCAAATTTCTTTGCCATGTGAGTTAACATTCACAGGTCCTAGGGGTTAGGACGTGGGTATATTTGGAAGGCCATTATTTAGCCTAGCACCTGGATGCAAAGGACTTCGGGAACTGTAGCCAATACAATTTGGTAACTGTCTAGGGAGAATGGAGGTGATAATGGGAGAGAAAACCGCTGTGGATACTGGTTTGTGCAGCAAGTGAATGGTGGCGCTACCCACTGAAAGAAAGAAGGAGGAAGAACAGAGTTGGAAAGCAGGTATAGGGGGAGGTGTGGAATAACGTGCTCAGTTTTGAACATGTTGAATTTGAGATGTCCAGTAGGTCATCAGATACGTGGAATTCAGGGGAGAGGTCTGGGTGAGAAAGAAATCTGAGTCAGCCATGTGCAGTTGGTAATCGAAACTGGGGTGTGGGTAACAGTAACTCAGGGAGCGTACAGAAAAGAAGTTTTTGAACTTTATAGTACATCAGAATAGCCTTGGCATACAGTTGGCAGGTTTAGCAAATGAAAGTACAGGAGACCCTGTACAAGTTGAATTTCAGATAAACAACAAATACTTTTTTAGTATGTCTCACATATGGCACACACCTCGCTTGCCCTGCTTCTCCTTGTTTATCTGAAATTCAGATTTAACTGGGCATCCTGCGCTTTGCCTGGTTACTCTACCTTGGGAGCATGTTAAAAGCAAGGCACCTTTGTGGGCTGCGTTCCCAGGGATTCTGGTTCTGTTGGTCTACGGGGAGGCTTTGGAATCTGTATTTTAACACGCTTCCTGGGAGACTCTCAGGCAGTTAGACCTGTGAGACACTGAAGGAGAGTGAGGAAGGAAGAGGGCTCAGGAGCAGACCCCAGGAACCTCAGCACTGAAGAGCAAGGGAAGGAAGGAGCCAGCACACTGGCCTGAGAAGGACCAGATGGAGCAGCAAGAGGAAAACCAGCCCTGGTGGCCTCTTGCAGGTGTTTTGAGGATGAGCATCAGTGCAGCAAGAAGCTGTAAGAGGCCATAAATTAAAATGTGGAGTCAGTGGTGACTATGGCATATTTGTGGAGACTCCACGGCATTCTTGTTCATTGGAGTTCTTCTCCAGTCTGGGCTGTACCCGGGACACGGTGATGGTGCCTGTATCTCTCTGCCTGTCTGCCTCTCTGCCTGAGGGCTTTCCCCAGCACAGCTTGGCTGCAGGCAGGCACGACCTGAAAATTCAGAAGTGTGAATGCCCCAGGACAACCCTCACCAGTGGGGCATGCAAGCTGGTGGACCACTGGCCCAGCCTCCCAGCTCCAAGAGCTCAGTCCCCTCAGTTTCTCAGAGGGAGCTCAGAGGGATTGAGCCTTCATTGCCCACAGTGGTGTCCTGCTTATTAATCACTCTTGGTTAGCTTCTCTCCCTTCCGTGTCTCACTCTGTTCCTGTCCCTCCAATTCTCATTCTCTGGAATCACTTCTCAGTTATCCTACACGCACCCAGGACCTTGTCTCAGGGTCTGCTTCTGGGAGGACCAAAACCAGGACCCTGGAGATGTCTGTTCCCATGGAGTCATGGGGATGAGCTGAGGGCAGCAGGCAGAGGGGTGGGAGGGGGGCAATGGTCTCCGGAAGGAGCTGTGAGGCAGGGAAAGGCTGTCTTCAGTGAACCCCAGCCTGTGCTGGGTGCACCTCTCCTCCTTGGCAGCCTGCATACCCCGGTGCTTATCTCATGACCCTGGTTCCCTGAGGCCCCTCTGTAGAACCTCCTTCTAGGATCTCTGGACCCTGGTGGGCCATTTCACTGGGACTCTGCCGTCTTCAGCCGTGCTAAAGAGGGCATGTATCTATCCCCCTTCTCCTCCTTTGCAGCTGATGATGTTCTTCCATTTCAAAATGGGCCTTCAATATCTTAGAGAAGGAAGGAGATGAAGCTTTCCTGAGCACTGCTTTGTATACAACTCTGCTATCTCATTTAATCCTCACAACACCATAGAGAGTGATTTTTCTCATCTTTCCAATGAGGACACTGGGGCTCAAGGGAGTTAAGTCACCTGCTAAGGTCACCCCACGCAGTAAGTTGTGGAGCTTGGACGCTGGTCTCTTGCCTTGCCAGGCTACCTACACATGACAGGTATTTGAGGATGACACCCACACTCAACCAAGCCCTTTCCCTGCCCAGGCCTGTGTTCACAGTTTCTTTAGATGACACTTCAAGGGGCATGGCTCCTGAACTCTCACCTCTTGGGTGACATTCTTGGTTTGCCTTCCCAGTGAAATATAGCACCCAGGGCTGGTAGCTTTCCAAAAGAGCCCTGTGCCTGTTACCTCTGCTGACCTGAACATTACACCTCCATCTCTGACCCCAGGATCGCATTAGCTTTTGAAACAGCCACAGTGCTTACATGGGCTCATATGAAGCTTTGGGGTTACCTGAAACCCCCGGGTCTTTTTCACATGGCCTGTTGCCAAGCCAGGATGCTCCTGGAGCAGTTAATCATTTTGATCCCAAATGCAGGCCTTGGCATTTGTTAGGACTGTGGTTTTCATGGTTTGGGCTAACATTACGACAAAAAGAAAAGCAACAGGTATTGATTTCTCTATACAGCCATTGATTGGCCATCAATGAATTCATATTTGTGTGCCTCATATTTCCAAGTAGATTTTCAGTTCCTTGAGGGCAGAGGGCATGCTTTCCCTCCTCTGCATTGCCTACAGGGTCTGGCACAAAGGTCTGCAAACAGCAGGTATTCCACAAGCATTGCTATTGCCTGAGTGAGGAAAAAGACTCTCAATCCCTCAATCCTGCCCTCCTCAGCCTCAGCTTCAGCTCTTGTCAGCACCACTCTCCCTGACTGTACTACACAGAGCACCCCCATCTGGAATGCTTCCGTGGAGTGGCTTCTTACAGTATTGGTGGCAGGCAAGATGGTGGAGTGAAGGAAAGAGCACTGGCCCCGGAGCCGAGAGACCTGGGTCTGAATCAGCTCTCGCATGTGACTGTGTGCTGTTCCCTCATTTGTAAAATAGAGACAATGAAAACAGGTTAATGTATTGAATTCATACTGTAAAATGTGCTCCGTGCTTTTTGCCCATAATCTCAACCCAGTGAATTAGGGATAATAAATATTTCCATTTTTTAGATGAAAAAATCTGAAATTCAGAATAGTTAATTTGTTTGCTCAAGGTCACAAAAGTAAAAAGTGCAGAGCTGGCATTTGAACCCATGCTGTCTGCTCCACCCTTAGCCATTGGGCATAATAAATATGTCACCTCATAGATTATTGCACAGGAGAATGGCAACTTGCTGATAAAGTGCCTGTTACCATGCCTGGCACATAGTAAGTACTCAGTAAGTGCTATCTCTCTCCCCAGCTGCCTCTCCACCTTTAATTTTTCCCTATTCTCAGGGCAGAGCTAGGACAGAAAGGTGGAAGTAGAGGAGATTCACTTTCAATACAGTCAAAGGAGCAACTTTCTGACAGTTTTGAGTCCTCAGAGAGAGACCTCTGTTCTTGGAATAGGAGAGCAGGGCCTGGCTGGTCAGCTGTTGGTGGCGGAACCCCTGTCTTGGTCTGGAGGAGGGAGGAGTCATCATGCAGGGGTCAGCTGGAGGCCCGTGGGCCTTTGAGGAAAGAATTCCTTAGTTCGCAGGGCCATCCTGACCCCTCTCTCCCTTGTCTCTCACACATGATCTATCACCACGTGGTGTTGATCCCACCCCACCTGTCCTGGCATCCTTCTATCTGATTCTCTCCAGGCCACCAGCAGCTCTCCTGTTGAGCCTGGCATTGGCCATCTAACTGATTGTGTGACCTCTCTTGATTGTTGATCCACACAGCACTCTATGGGTCTTCCCAAAATACAGTGTGCTCATGCCTCGCCCCAGCCCAGGACCCTCAGAGCCTTTCCATCTGTAGGAAAAGGTGCTAAGAGACCTCTGAAGGTCTCTTAGCCAGTCACCCAGGCCTTCTCAGGGCCCCCAAAGCCTCTGGCAGGCCTTTGTATGTGCCTTTCCCTCAGCCTGGGACCCCCTCCACCCTCTCTCTCTGCTAACTTTGTCTCCCCTTCCAAGTCTGTGCATTTCCTTTTCCTGGAAGCTGTCTTTGAACACCCCTTTTCCTCCATCCTCACCCCAGACGACAGAGTGAGTCTTATGTCATCAGAGCCCCCACCTCTAGGACCTAGATTTGAGCCATGCAGTTCAAGCTTTTCTTGAGTCCTCCAGGTGCCAAGAAGACTTGACGAGACCGCGAGGATGCAGAGATAAATGAACCATGTTCCTAGGCCTGGAGGAGCTCTTCAGAATAGCATGGAGTGATGTGTTGGCCAAGTGAAGCTCAGGTGCTCTGGGGAAAACCACACAAGGAACACAGATAATCCAGACTGAGGGAGTCAGGGGGGCTTCCTGGTGGAACAAGTGCTTAAATAGAGCTTTAAGGTCTCAGTGGGGGATAGGACGTCAAGAAGGGAAAGAAAAGTTTGTGCTCAACTAGAGCCCTGAGTGAGTCAGCCATGCCGGGCACTGCAGAATGACTGAGCAGAATGACTTGCTGATGGGTGCCGCACTGGCTGAGTGGGAAGGAGTCTCCTTGGAGGCCTCCCAGGTCTCTGGAAAGGCAGGAGTGGGGGATGCACAGGAGGACTAGGTTTGGAGGGACAAGAGGGTAAAGAGGCTGATCAGGAACTTGCTTGATTTAGAGTCCTTGTGGGATCCCTGAGTGGAAATTGCTTAGTGGGAAGGGCATCTGAAGTGGAGGGAACAGCACAAAAAGGCCAAGAGGCCAGACTGAATGATGGGCCATAGGTAGTGGGACAATGAGGACACCCGGCTGGAGTGTGGAGAAAGAGGAGGGAGGGACTGGTCAGCTGGAGGAAGTTCCCAAGGTGACTGTATCTGAAAGTCAGTTATGGGCCAGACGCTGTGCTAAGTGCTTTTTTGAACATTACTTTTTATCTTCCCAACAATCCTGTGGCGGCCCCATTTTGCAGATGAGAGCATTGAGGCTCAGAATGGATAAAGGACTTGCTCAAGACCACATAGCACCAGCCAAAGCCTTGCACAATAGGTGCTCAATATATATGTCTGAAGGGGCTGGCTGACTGCATGAATGAATGAGTGAATGAATCAATCAATGAATGAGTAATAGAATTCAAGCCCAAGCACACCTGGCTTTTAGCTTGAGCTCTGTCCTGTTCTATACCTTGTTGCCTGAATTCTCTCCACCTCAAAAACAACTATAATTCTAATGGTAAGAAGAGTGAATAACATAGCTTCCCCCTGAGCCTGAAGTGCTTGGGGCTTTGAGCAAAGCCCTCACATTCCTCCAAGCCAGGAGCTCATGACCACATGCTTCCCCCCTTCTGGAATCTTCCCTAACTCCTCCTGGGGCAGCTCCATGCCAGCTGCCCTTTTGAAAGCCACTGTTTGCTTTCCCTGCCTCCAGTTTTATCATTTTCTCCAGGAAAATATTTGCCTTCCCATTATTTTAATCATGCCTCACGGGTCCAGCAGGGAGGCCTTGCAGAAGAATAAGCCCTGTTTCCTGTTTGCTGTACTGGGAAGACAAACAGGTTTGTTTGACTTACCTGCATTTTCCCAGTAGGTGGACCCCTTGGAGCAAACACGGACTAGACCTTGGGCTTCCTGCCCCTTGGACCTGGAGTTGACTTGACTGGGGAGCATTTAAAATGGAAATTGCTTCCCATAAGGCAAGCTGGGGTGGATGGAGCTATTCTCTTTGGTTTATCACAGAGCACGGGTTCCTCTTATCGTGCATGGTGCCTGAACTGGAAGTGAGCTTCTCTTGAATCCAGGAAACATTCAGTCTTCCTCAAATAGCAACCGAGCCCTGTAATACTTGAATGGATTGATCTAAGAGTGAGACTTCAAGATGAAAATATTCTAGAGATTAGGGGTGGGAATAAGTAGGGGGCTATGACCAGGGAGAAACTTGAAATTTATTGGTGTAAAAATGGCCCTGATTTTTGAAGCCAGACAGATCTGGTTCAAATTCAATTATAGGTGAACTACTTTTTATGTGTGTGTTGCTAAGGATAGAGCTGTTGCTTCATCCATTCTGTGAATGTTTAGTGAGCACTTCCCAGGTGTCATCCCTATTTTAACTGTTGTGATGCACCAGTGAACAAAACAAGTAATAATTTCTACCCTTTGGAGTTTACAATCCAGTGGAAAAAAGCCAGGCAAACATAAGACATAAGAAAAACATGTAGCAAGTTAGAAAGGGATTTTAAAAAAAAAAGTGGAAGAGGGCCAGGTGCGGTGGTTCACGCCTGTAATTCCAGCACTTTGGGAGGCCTAAGCAGGTGCATCACCTGAGGTCAAGAGTTCAAGACCAGCCTGGCCAACATGGTGAAACCCTGTCTCTACTAAAAATATAAAAATTAGCCGGGCGTGATGGCAGGTGCCTGTAATCCTAGCTACTCCGGAGGCTGAGGCACAAGAATCTCTTGAACCCTGGAGCCGGAGGTTGCAGTGAGCTGAGATCACGCCATTGCACTCCAGCCTGGGCAACAGAGTGAGACTCCGTCTCTAAAAAAAAAAAGTGGAACAGATTTAGTGTGACTGGGAAGGTGTTGTGGGTGCAGGGTGGGTGGGTGAGGGTGCAGTATAAATAGGATGGTCAGGGTAGGCCTCTTGAAGAAGGTGATATTTGAATAACAACTTAAGGAGGGAAAGTACTTAATTCCAGACATGTCTGATTCCAAAGCCCAAGCTCTTAAAAGCCTACACCACCTCTCTCCCAGTTGAATACCAGCAGAAAGCTGGACACATAGTAGTACTTGGTAAGTATTAGTGCTTATCCCATCCCTCTTCCTTTTAGAGTATCTTGGGCATGCATCAACCAGGAAGACAGACAAGAGGGTGGTGGGGATCCCAGCAGGGCACCATTGCCAGAGCAATGTGTGGGCATGAAGTAGGGATCCTGGGGAGCAGGCAGTCACCAAGATGCCCATGACTTCTCTTAGGGTTGGAGTTCACTCAGGTTGGGGAGTAGAGTTAGGGTGGGGAGGGCTAGAACAGTTAGGGAAGATAAGACTCATCCATTGATGCTCACTGCACTCCCTAACTTTGCCCTGGAGACAAATGCACTACACAAACATTTATTGAGGGCCTACTAGGAACCCGGTGCTTCCCCATGCATGTCATTCTCCCAGCTGTCCTCTGAAGCAGGCAATAGCATCTCCATTTCACAGCTAGAGAAACTGAGGCTCAAAGGTTGTAAAGCTTATGTGTTGCTGACTGGCTTGGATATAGCTTTGGATCTGTCTGATTTTACAGACCAGGTAATTTTTACTTTATAATCATGATCAATTTCTGACTGAACAGAAAATTTATCTGAACAGCTGCCAATGTCACTATCATCCTCAACCTCACCATCAACATTACCAACATCACCATCACCATTAACATCACAATCACTATCACAGTCACCATCACCATCACAATCACCATCACCACCGTCACTGTCACCGTCACCATTATCGTCACCATCATCAACATCACCGTCAGCTTCACTATCGATGGTCCTGTGATTACAGGCAGCAGGGCATGTCAGATCATCTCTCTCAGCTTCAGCTTCTTTATCTGTGAAATGAGGATAACTATATCTACCCCAGAGGTTAGGAGAGGTGCTGAAGTAGGTCTTCTATTTCCTCCACTCCACCAAAACTGCTGTTTTCAAAATCATCAATGACCTCTATAATTGTTGTCATTATACTCACCCTCCAAGAGCATTCAATGCCTCTGACCACTTCCTTCTCTCGGCTTTGTGACAGTCGCTTTCTGGTTTCCCTTCCAGCTCACCGATCCCCACCCTCCTTTGCTAGCTCTGTCTCATCTACTAGATCCCTAAATATTTGAGTCTTGCAGAGCTTTCTTCAAACGGGCTCTCTAACTGCTTCCTCCCTAGTCCAAACAACCATCGTGCCTCCCTTGAAATACTATAGAAACTCCACATCACTAGGGCACGGTCAGGGAAGTGGACCTTAGAGTGGGCCATGGAGCCCCCCCTGGGGAAGAAGGGTCCCTTCCTGGGCCCATCTAGAACTAACAGCACTCGCTTCAAGGAGGAGATATAGGGTCAATCCTGAGCAGAATTTTTCGCAGGTAGTTTGTGAAGTCTCTGCCTCCTGAATCTGCATCCCTTTCAGCTTTCTGTTGCTTGCTGGGTCTGTACTATCTCAGATGATCAGAGCCCTCAGAATCTTCCCACCCTAAACATGTCCACACTGAGATGTTAGGGACAGTGGCCCCCACTTGGTTTCTATTTAGCAGAGAACTAACAGAGTGCTATAGAGAGATCTCCAGTTAATGGCTGGGAACATTTGCAGAATGCTTTCCTGAAAACTGAAATAGCACCCCTTTGGGGGCTACTGTTTCTGCCTCCACATTGGGGGGCTTGTTCTGAGACAGATGGTCCCCTGTTGGGCTGTTCTCACACACACGAGCAGAGGAATTCTTTTAGGTCCTCTTGGCCTCGGGAGCATTTTGAATCAGATGCCAGGAGAAACAGATTGCCTACCCCTTATTCTGGGGGCTGTGGGTGGATGGCTTTGAGAGGAGATCTCTTCCAAGAATGTGTTTTCCCTTACATCTTCAGGATGCCATGCACTTCCCGCTCTGCTCTTTTGAGGCTGGCATAAGCATGAGAGTTGCTTGGTGGGGGAACGTCTGTACCGCCTCTGCCCCACTGCTCAGGAGCAATGGCGGGTGAGTGAGTCACTTTTGGCATCCTCCTTTGCTCCCTTTGCGTAGGGCTACCCAGTTGGTAACACTACAGTCTGCTCTCCACCACCAGCTTAACTTAAATTCCTAAAATAGCTCAGTGTGATTGGGCCATTCCGTTGCTCAAGAACCATCCAGAGTCTTCCATTGCCTGTAGAGTGAAGTCCCAGGCTTTCATCTCACATTCGAGGTTGCGACCATCTGGCCTTCATTTGCTTTTCCAACCATGCCCCTCATTCCTTCTCTACCCAAGGTCTTCCCTCCAGACAGTCAAGTCTACTCTCCTTTCCCAGAATGCCTGGCCTCCTGGCTACATCCACACCATTCTCTTGGTTAAAATGCTATCCCCCTTTGTTGCCTCTATAAACTTCTTCCTGTTCTTCCAAACAGGTTTGAGGCCAACCTTGCAAAGACCTCCTCTCCTTGGATGTCTTCCTTGATCCCTCCTTTCATTTGCCCCCTGATTCCATGTTACCACACAGAGGCCCTCTTGTGACTACTTACCTAGGTGTGGGCAGGGAGTGGGAGAACCACAAGGGACAGTACCCAGGGCTATTACCACCAACAGGTACTCCCAGTAGCAGGAGAGCTATTACCACTTCTAGGCCTGAAGAAGCGAGGGGAGGAAACTGTTAACAAAACCTGGAAGGAGGAAGGCCTGCAGAGAAGACCACAGGGCTGTGACCTTCCACAGAGATGGAGTCAGCTTGGGGAGAGCTCTCCGGTGAGTCAGGAGAATGAGCACCCCTTAATTGAGACCAATTGGAAGCCAGAGCGCAAGGGAGCCCCTTAGAAAGTCTCTGCAGGGGCCGGGTGTGGTGGCTCATGCCTGTAATCCCAGCACTTTGGGAGGCCGAGGCGGGCGGATCACAAGGTCAGGAGTTTGAGACTAGCCTGGCCAATATGGTGAAACCCCGTCTCTCGTAAAAATACAAAAATTAGCCAGGCGTGGTGGCAGGTGCCTGTAGTCCCAGCTACTCGGGAAGCTGAGATAGGAGAATTGCTTGAACCTGAGAGGCAGAGGTTGCAGTGAGCCAAGATCACACCATTGTACTCCAGCCTGGGTGACAGCGAGACTCCAACTCAAAAAAAAAAAAAAAAGGTCTCTGCAGGTCAGCCTTCGTGTGTGGGCAGAGGAGTGAAGGAGTGTGGAAAGGAATCTGGAGGGATGTAAAAAGGAAGGGGATTCTAGCTTTTACCTTAGATATCAGATGGGTAAATTGTGAAGACTTTGAATGTCACAAGTAGAAAGATTCTTAGATTCAAGCTGTTCCACATCATTTCCCATATAGGAAAGTGGAAGCCCAGAGGGTGTTCGTGCTGATCTGAGACCACACAGTAAGGTAGTGTCAGAGATGAGACGGGAGGAAGTGTGAACCCCCCAGTTCATTAGTCAATTGTTTCTTTGGAACAGAGCATCTAATAAGTTATACAATAAGAATCTGAGTTTTAGTCTTACTGGCCATGCTGGCTGTTTGGTAACTGGTGAGATGGCCTGATGGGAGTCTGTTTGCAAGTGGTGGCTGACAGCCCTCCACGGAAGAGGTGCATCCTGAAGGGGGAAGCCATGGACGATGATTTTACCCAGTGGTATGTGGATTGACATTATGGACATAGCACGGCAGTTGTTTGTTTGTTTGTTTTCTTTTTTTTCTTTCTTTTTTTTTTTTTTGAGACAGCATCTCACTCTATTTCCTAGGCTGGAATGCAGTGGTGCAATCACAGCTCACTGCAGCCTTGACCTCCCAGGCTCAAGCAATCCTCCCATTTAACCTCTCAAGCGGCTGGGATTACAGGCACGTACCACCATACCTTGCTAATATCTTTAAAATTTTTTTTTTTTTTTTTTTTTTTTTTTTTGTAGAGACGAGGTCTCACTATGTTGCTAGGGCTGGTCTCAAACTTCTGACCTCAGGTGATCCACCCGCCTCAGCCTCCCAAAGTGCTGAGATTACAGGCGTGAGCCACTGTGCCCAGCTGGCAGTTGTTTTTCAAGTCTGTTGTCCACCTCGGTTCCTGGACACCATTTGAATGCTCTCCCACAGAGAGCAGAGAGAGAGAGAGAGAGAGAGAGAGACAGAGAGAGTGTGTGTGTTTTAAGGGGAGCAATCTACAGTAGAATCTGAAAGAGCTCTTTCACTCATCTCTGAGTCACACTGAACTCCAAGCAGCGCTGCTGTGGGTTCCCCATAAGGGACCATAACAGAGAGACAGCTCTCCCACGCCCCACTGTATTTATTATTATTATTACTTTTTGAGATGGAGTCTCACTCTGTTGCTTGGGCTGGAGTGCAGTGGCGCAATCTCGGCTCACTGCAACCTCTACCTCCCGGGTTCAAGTGGTTCTCCTGCCTCAGCCTCCTGAGTAGCTGGGATTACAGGCGCCCATGACCACTCCCGGCTAATTTTAGTAGAGACAGGGTTTCACCATGTTGGCCAGGCTGGTCTCCAACTCCTGACCTCAGGTGATCCGCCCACCTCAGTCTCCCAAAGTGTTGGGATTACAGATGTGAGCCACTGTGCCTGGCACCCAACTTTGTTTTAATTCTCTTTCACCCGATTTCCTTCTACTCTTTTTTTTAATAATTGAAGCAGTTGTGCAGGTTTTTGCAATGTTCAGACTCTGATGCTTATGACTCCTTACATCTCAGATCAAGCCATGGGAAGGCCCGGGCAGGGAATATGATATCCAATGGTCAGTGGAAAGAATGCACTCAGGGAAGTCAAATACATGGTCTAAGTTCCCACAGCTGGAAAGGGATGACCAAGCAGTAGGCTTGACTCTGAAGACCATGCCGTTTTGATTTTACCATATTGGGACTCTCTCCCTCTGCCAACCGTTCCTTTTTCTGAGTCTTTTCCTATTCTTTTTCTCTCTCATCTCTCAACCTTTCCCTTCTTCACCTCCATCTCCCCCATCCTCTCTATCTCTCTCTTTCTCCTTTTCCCCTCTCCCCACTCTTCTGAAAAGCCACAGCTTCTCTCTGTTCTAATATGCCTAAGACATTGTCCCAGGAACTTTCTTATGTGCTTCTTGACACCCAGAGTGACTGAACACAGGTATGTTTGTTGGGAGAGCGTCTGCCTCCATGGGAAGAGAAGCTAACTGGTTGACTTTCTGCTACTTGTACCAGCCAAGGGGCTATTTGCAGAGAGTACGTAACAATGACAAAGCACCATAAGACATTGAGCAATCTTTCCTTGCATCAATTAGATTCTGACATCTGCTTACTGTTTAATTATCTTTTGACTGAGGAAATGGAAAAGTTGACAAGTAGTTCAACCCAACAAGAGTCAGGTTCCTTATTTTTCCCCCTTCGTGAGCATGTTTTTAGAACACTGATCTGCCAGCATCTCCTGGTCTCTCTGGGGCACTGGCAAAAAATACAGACAAATATTTATGTTCCATGAACTCAAGAAGGTTTTCATATTGTTTTCATGTTTAACTGATTTCAAATGAACGACAATGGCTCTTAATGTGGTTACAAGAATTTGCCATTAATTTTCACTTGAAATTGGATGCAGCCGGTATACATGCCTATACCGTATTCTAGTTCTTAACGATTTGCCTTCCAAAAACATAGGCTGCTTCCCACTGGCTGATGGGCACAGCAGCTTAGTGAGGGTATCGATCTCCTATTACATGTGAACAAAAATTAAATTGAGAATATCACCCTATTTCAGAGTGCTTTGCATGTAGCATTTGAGGCAGGCGGCTGGGACACTGAATGAAGAGCCTGGGGGAGGCAGGTTCAGCATGCCACCGTTTCCTGGTCATGAAGATGCCAGCTCCAGCTCCAAGCAGGTGACAAGGCTGGGTGGCCAGGGGACAGGGGAGTGGGGTTCGAGGTCTCAGAGGATTTTTAAAAACTTCCGTTGTCTTTCTACCTTGGATTTCAGGAGCACCAGGGTAATGTTCTAAACTTCTTTGTGAGGTTTAAAGTCTTCCCTCCCTTGGTCTAAAATGTTGAAGTGGGTGGTGGAACAGAGAGGTGACATGAAGATGAGAGTTGAGCCAGAGGAATAGGATTCTCCATCTTTGGGTATGTCATTTAATTTTGGAAACACTCAGTTTCTGTTTAAGCAGTGTAACCATATAATTTGTTGAACACTTTTGAAGGGGTGAATGTTAAATTGGATAGCATGTTGGGAAAATGGGCTTAAACTGGAGATAAAGTCGACCTATGAATAAAGAAGGGATTAGGCCACGTAGCGGGGGTCAGGGGTGGTAAATAGGTTTCATACCCATGGTAATTATGAAAGAGCGATCAGGCTTTCTGGACTGCATTGTGGAGGGGTTGGTGCAGCTGCTCTTGAGCACCGTGGAAGAGTTTCCTGATTGATTAGCAATGTCTGCTCTAGTCTCTGGGAAGGATGGCTGCACCCTTGCAGGTATTCACCATTCCTGGATTGGATGTCTTCAAGAGCCTTTTCAATTCTATTTTTGTAATAAGAATAATTGAGAAGTGAATGAAGCTAACCTTCTTATTTAAATGCCCTGGAGGTTGAGACCTGGAAAGCCAGACTGAGAGGCCTATGGCAGTGCTTTTCCAACTGAATGTGTACACTTGAATCTTGTCAAAATGCAGATTCTGAATCAGAGGTCTGGGCTAAGGCCCAATAGCCTCAATTTCTGATGAGTTCCCAGGTGATACCGATGCTGCTGGTCTGTGGGCCACACTTTGAGCAACAAAGACCTAAGGCAGCATCCTGAACCTGGGCCAGTGCCCCTTCACTGCAGGCTCATAGCCTGCAGAAGAACCTGCATATATGCTACTTTCCAAAGATTTTTTTCCGCAAGTCATTTAAGTGATTCCTCCAGACAGCCTTTTAATGTTTGATAGATTATTTCCCGCCCCCATCACCCACTTTTTTTTTTCCTAAATGTGCTTCTCAGGTGCAGCAGGTTTAAGTGCCTAGCCCAAGGGCTATAAATGGCAGAGCTGAGACTCACATTTAAGTCTTTGCCCTTCCCCAGGTGGCCCTTTGAACACCTATCTGGCAGGCCTAATTATAGAGGTAATGTTGTGAGTGCCCTCAGCTCAAATGGGGCAGCTCTTGGAGCAGTGCCAAGGGATTGTACTGATGCTAAATTTGCCTTCAGATCACGTCAGAAGCCTAAGCTTGCCTTGTGACCCCCAGCTCCACCATTCCAGCCAGTCATTAAGGCAGGCAGACAACATCTTACAGTCTTGGGTTCATGGGAGCCTTCTTTGTTCTTATGAGGGTTTTAGAGGCAGATAGACCTGGATCAGAATCTTTCCATGTCATTTGACCTTAAGCAAGTTACTTAATCTCCCAAATTAAAGTCCCTTCACCTGTAAAAAGGCACATTCTTGGCTGAGCGCAGTGGCTCACGCCTGTAATCCCCGCACTTTGGGAGGCTGAGGCAGGTGGATCATAAGGTCAGGAGTTTTAGACCAGCCTGACCAACATGGTGAAACCCCGTCTCTACTACTAAAAATACAAAAATTAACCAGGCATGGTGGTGCGCACCTGTAATCCCAGCTACTCGGGAGGCTGAGGCAGGAGAATTTCTTGAACCCAGGAGGCGGAGGTTGCAGTGAGCTAAGATCGCACCATTGCACTCCAGCCTTGGCAACAGAGGGAGACTCCATTTCAAAAAAAAAAGGCACATTCTTGCCTTTCAGAGTTGTTGGAAAGATGAAAATAAACAATGAATGTAGTAAAATGCATGGCACAGTGCATAGCAAAGATGGAACATTTTGTTTCTCCCCTTTGCCCTTCAGAAGAACTGTAATTCCTTAGTGTTGCTATTCACCGCACAAATACAGTGTAACTATCTTAGATTCTTCTTGGTACAGTGGTGTACTCCACGATAATGGGTTCAACCTTTATGTAGTGCCTTCCCGTACACAATAAAATAGAAAACCGTATTCATTACCAAATATCATTCTTTCATGATATAACACACAAAAAACTATTTAAACAAACTTCAAAACTTATACTCTAAAACATGTCAGCACCAAAAACTATGCAGGCAACACAGACAAATTTGAAAATTAGAAGCAAACTTAAAATGTCTCCGTTGTGATTTGGCATTAGCAAAATCACCGATAAGTTTTGCAACTTCTGCTGCCTTGTTTCTGCAGCGAGTGGTGTTAATTCTGTTAAAACGTTGTTGTCACAGAGTGTTCCTTAAATAGTTTTTAATTGGTTCTAATTTGGAGAAAAAACGTTTTGCTGAAGATACAGGGGCAGGAATTGTCAAAAATAAAATTAACAGATAACATTCTACGGAAAAACTTGGAGACATGCCGTGTCATTGTATACTCCCTTGGCAAATGTATGGATGCTTTAATTTTGTCAGTTTCACGTGTTAATGATTTTCACAGAACAGTAAGTTAATTGGTAGTGCTTCCAATGGATCCCTGGAATCTTTCGTTTTCACCTCCTGTGCGTTCTTCACAGCGGACTTTTCATCCACATGAATTAATTAGGATGGTGGAAAAAAATGCAATCAAATCAGCAGTTGTATTTAACCCTGAAATCTTAGGCCTATTTAGGTAATCAACGTTATCAATTATCCATGAAAAAAAGGTAAGGAATATATAAAATCCTTCTTTAAAAAAAAATCTGCTGAAGCTCAAAGTACTGCCGTCCTGATACTCAGCAAATCAACAGGTGGAGGCAGATGATGTAGATGATGCAAAAATCTTTTCATTATTATGGTATCTTGGCAAAATTTTAGCCAAAGCAGTCTCTCTTTTTTTTAATTTGGAAAATATAGTCAGATTTTTTCACCTATCTTTTAAGATATTAGCATAGTTCTATATGTATAAATGCATAATTCTATTAAAGAATTCTGCATTGCTTTAGCTAAGGGAGCAACAGCCGCTCTGACAGCTCTGACTTTGCAAATGCCAGCCAAGCACCCACATTCTCTTGGCTATAAAGGCAGTAGAGGTCAATATGCTTTCCTAGGAGTCATCAAGTATTGCCAAGGAATAGTCCCAATCTCATTGCATATCACATTTCAGGCATGCCGTACTCTGTTCAAATGGCATCTGGTGTAAAATATGTATTAGAAACTGCTTCTTCCCAAAATTGAGAAGATCTGAATTATGCAGGGGGAAAACTGACAAGTACAGTGTGTCTACACTTAAGTATATGTAGTATGTCCTTGTATTTGCTTAGCCAATAGGGTACTAAGAGGTGGGATTTGAAAGTTCCTGTCTAACAGACAGAGTATGTATTTATTAATAGTTCTCTGTAGGCCATTGGCTACAGAAGAGATGTACTTGAATATTAATGATATTCTCATTTGATTGTCATGGAAGCCAGAGTGGAATTCTATTCAAGTGCAGTTTTTATTTATACTCCAATGGTGTCACGTAGATTTAAAAATCAGTTGCCTGCATGATAACCACAGCTAGTACCATAGAAGCTTTAAACTGTCAAGGGCTCCTAGTAACCCATGGCCCTGAAACAGTGCACCATCCCAGCTTGACATGGGTTCCTTAGTTCCCCCCTTTCACAATGATCAACTGGGTGATCAAGGCCTCCACAGCCTGGCCCCAGCTTCAGCCCAGATCCCCACCTAACAAAGCCCCTCCCCAGCCCCACTGTGCTGGCCCTCCTGAGCAAGGCTTCTGTCTTCTGCCACTGCTCCTGCAGCCTTGTGCCTGCTTTTCAGGTTTTCTCTGCTCCTCTGCCTGTATCAATCCTGCTCATCCTTTAAGACCTGGCATAGACCCTGTATCAATCAGGGTCCTGGCAAGAAACAGCTGATACATCAGAAAGGGGTTTGAAGAGAGTTAAGGAGGGATGCTTTATAAGGGAATGGCCAGGGCACAGCAAGAGCAACATGAGATGTTGTAGAACCCTGGGACGACTACAGTGGGGAGCTGCTACTGTCCCAAGGCTGGAAGAGGTGAGGCGAGGGAGGGAAACCACAGAAGGCCCACAGCCATAAGTGAGGACTGCCTGGTGGGAGTCATGGCCTTCGCTGGAGGAAACTGGTAATTGGTAACCCTCAGCTCAGCAGAGAGGAAGCCAGAGGAGTGGAAACCCTACTCTTTCCTCTTGCTGTGCATCCCCTGTTGCCCATCAACTTTGGCCAAACCCAACTCAGAGAGGGAGGACAAGAAGACCCTTGCACGGCCCTTATAGGTCAGCCTCCCAGCCAGAGCAGGGTGGAGAGAGACAGAGCCTGAATTGGGAGGGGACCCCTCTGCCTTCTCCCAGGAGCAGCCTGATGAATCCAGCCCAGAGAGACCTCTCTCCTCTGAAGCCCAGAGCACTTCTGGTTTGAATGCGCACTTGGCCTGAGTAGCTGTGATGTGTCTTCATGTTGTGCTGCAAGGTCATTGCTTTCTTGCATTTTTAGTTTGCCTCATGCTCCCCACTGA
Source organism: Pan troglodytes (assembly GCF_028858775.2). Lineage (NCBI taxonomy): Eukaryota > Metazoa > Chordata > Mammalia > Primates > Hominidae > Pan > Pan troglodytes. The sequence goes on from NC_072414.2 coordinate 61,620,955, forward strand.
CTATGGAAGCTCCTTGAAGCAGGGCCTTCACTTATTCTCTTTGTATTTCTCATATGGAAAGAAGTAAATACCCTGGAATGTCTTGCTTGTGTCAGTTTGGAACATATTGTTCCTTTCTTGCCACTCCACCCCACCCCCAACCCAAACACACACCTCCGGGGCATCAGGACCTGTGCCTGGTAGATTATTCTTGGTAGGAGGGTGGGTATTGAGATAAGGGTGAAGAAGCCAGGAGCCCTGGCCCTGGTGTGGGGAGTTTTCAGCAGATGCAATAGGAAGCCAGAGCACAGGGTCAAACAGAGGGGAGCCGAGGGCCAGACCTAGGAGGAGCTGGGTGAGGTGGGCAGAAAGTGTCACCAAAGCAAAAGGGGAGGGAGACACAGACTGACATGGGATGCCAGTTGGGAGTACAGGGCCAGGGGACCCGGGCAAGTGAGTTACCACTAATGAGACATTGGAACTGATGGGGAGGGACTCGGATGCAAGGTTAAACCGGGTGCCAACCGAAGTCTAGCCCTGTACTGTCCAATATGTCAGCCCCTAGCTACGTGTGGCTATTTAAATTTAAATTAACTAAAATTACCTAAAATTAAAAATTCAGTTTCTCAGGCACACTAGCCACATTTCAAGTGCTCTACTGTGTTGGCCAATGTGGATGCAGGCATTTCCATCATTGCAGAACCTCCTACTGTACAGCCTGCTCCAGAACATCCTAGAGATCTTAGGGTCCTAACAATGCTAAAAACATACCTGTTTGTTTGATTTGAGCTGGTCTTATCTGTCTCGATATCAAATAGTCCTAGCTTTCACTTTGCTAGTGAATAATTGTGTGACGAGTCCCCAAACTTCAGCTTTGTCTTCTAGAAAATGAGGCAAATGACAAAGGACGAATTTAATTGAGGATTTGAAGGTGTCTTGAATGGCCATAGATACAAAGGAGGAGCTCTCTAATAAATATTATTTCCCAACCTCCTGACGACCACAACAAGGATACGAACCAGCACTTACTGAGAGCTTGTTCAGCTGGCACTGAGCTGAACAGTGATTGCCTTATGCAATTCTCATAGTAATTCTGTAGGGAGTTAGTATCACTGTTCCCATTTTTCAGATAAGGCAATGAAGCTGCAATAAGATTAAAACTGTTGCTCAATGTCACATAGTGGTGGAGCCAAGTTTCTTTATATTTGATTTAAAACTGTCAAACATTGTTCTCTGCTGTTTCCTGTAACATCTTGTCTTCCCACTTAGGCCATTAAGAACATCTTAGGCTTCATTTGAACCTTGCAATGTGCGTGGCACAGGACTGGACTGATGCTCAGTTGCTAATTGGCACATCAGTTTTGATAAATTTTAACAAAATATTTAAACTTTCTTTCTTTTTTTTAAAATTATACTTTAAGTTTTAGGGTACATGTGCACAACGTGCAGGTTCGTTACATATGTATACATGTGCCATGTTGGTGTGCTGCACCCCTTAACTCGTCATTTAACATTAGGTATATCTCCTAATGCTGTCCCTAACCCCTCCCCCTACCCCACAGCAGGCCCCGGTGTGTGATGTTCCCCTTCCTGTGTCCATGTGTTCTCATTATTCAATTCCCACCTATGAGTGAGAACATGCAGTATTTGTTTTTTTGTCCCTGCGATAGTTTGCTTGGAATGATGGTTTCCAGCTTCATCCATGTCCCTACAAAGGACACGAACTCATCCTTTTTTATGGCTGCATAGTATTCCATGCTGTATATGTGCCACATTTTCTTAATCCAGTCTATCATTGTTGGACATTTGGGTTGGTTCCAAGTCTTTGTTATTGTGAATAGTGCCGCAATAAACATATGTGTGCATGTGTCTTTATAGCAGCATGATTTATAATCCTTTGGGTATATACCCAGTAATGGGATGGCTGGGTCAGATGGTATTTCTAGTTCCAGATCCCTGAGGAATTGCCACACTGACTTCCACAATGGTTGAACTAGTTTACAGTCCCACCAACAGTGTAAAAGTGTTCCAATTTCTCCACATCCTCTCCAGCACCTGTTGTTTCCTGACTTTTTAATGATCGCCATTCTAACTGGTGTGAGATGGTATTTCATTGTGGTTTTGATTTTCATTTCTCTGATGGCCAGTGATGAAGAGCATTTTTTTCATGTGTCTTTTGGCTGCATAAATGTCTCCTTTTGAGAAGTGTCTGTTCATATCCTTTGCCCACTTGTTGATGGGGTTGTTTGTTTTTTTCTTGTAAATTTGTTTGAGTTCATTGTAGATTCTGGATATTAGCCCTTTGTCAGATGAGTAGATTGCAAAAATTTTCTCCCATTCTGAAGGTTGCCTGTTCACTCTGATGGTAGTTTCTTTTGCTCTGCAGAAGCTCTTTAGTTTAATTAGATCCCATTTGTCAATTTTAGCTTTTGTTGCCATTGCTTTTTGTGTTTTAGACATGAAGTCCTTGCCCATGCCTATGTCCTGAATGGTATTGCCTAGGTTTTCTTCTAGGGTTTTTATGGTTTTAGGTCTAACATTTAAGTCTTTAATCCATCTTGAATTAATTTTTGTATAAGGTGTAAGGAAGGGATCCACTTTCAGCTTTCTGCATATAGTTAGTTTCCCAGCACCATTTATTAAATAGGGAATCCTTTCCCCATTTCTTCTTTTTGTCAGGTTTGTCAAAGATCAGATAGTTGTAGATATGTGGCATTATTTCTGAGGGCTCTGTTCTGTTGTTCCATTGGTCTATATCTCTGTTTTGGTACCAGTAGCATGCTGTTTTGGTTACTGTAGCCTTGTAATATAGTTTGAAGTCAGGTATCGTGATGCCTCCAGCTTTGTTCTTTTGGCTTATGATTGACTTGGCTATGTGGGCTCTTTTTTGGATCCATTTGAACTTTAAAGTAGTTTTTTCCAGTTCTGTGAAGAAAGTCATTGGTAGCTTGATGGGGATGGCATTGAATCTATAAATTACCTTGGGCAGTATGGCCATTTTCACGATATTGATTCTTCCTACCCGTGAGCATGGAATGTTCTTCCATTTGTTTGTATCCTCTTTTATTTCATTGAGCAGTGGTTTGTAGTTCTCCTTGAAGAGGTCCTTCAAATCCCTTGTAAGTTGGATTCCTAGGTATTTTATTGTCTTTGAAGCAGTTGTGAATGGGAGTTCACTCATGATTTTGCTTTCTGTTTGTTTGTTATTGGTGTATAAGAATGCTTGTGACTTTTGCACATTGATTTTGTATCCTGAGACTTTGCTGAAGTTGCTTATCAGCTTAAGGAGATTTTGGGCTGAGACAATGGGGTTTTCTAGATAACAATCATGTCATCCGCAAACAGGGACAATTTGACTTCCTCTTTTCCTAATTGAATACCCTTTATTTCCTTCTCTTGTCTGATTGCCCTGGCCAGAACTTCCAACACTATGTTGAATAGGAGTGGTGAGAGAGGGCATCCCTGTCTTGTGCCAGTTTTCAAAGGGAATGCTTCCACTTTTTGCCCATTTAGTATGATATTTGCTGTGGGTTTGTCATAGATAGCTCTTATTATTTTGAGATACGTCCCATCAATACCTGATTTATTGAGAGTTTTTAGCATGAAGGGTTGTTGAATTTTGTCAAAGGTCTTTTCTGCATCTATTGAGATAATCATGTGGTTTTTGTCATTGGTTCTGTTTATATACTGGATTACGTTTATTGATTTGCGTATGTTGAACCAGCCTTGCATCCCAGGGACGAAGCCCACTTGATCATGGTGGATAAGCTTTTTGATGTGCTGCTGGATTCGGTTTGCCAGTATTTTATTGAGGATTTTTGCATCGATGTTCATCAGGGATATTGGTCTAAAATTCTCTTTTTGTGTGTGTGTCTCTGCCAGGCTTTGGTATCAGGATGATGCTGGCCTCATAAGGATGAGTTACGGAGGATTCCCTCTTTTTGTATTGATTGGAATAGTTTCAGAAGGAATGGTACCAGCTCCTCCTTGTACCTCTGGTAGAATTCGGCTGTGAATCCATCTGGTCCTGGACTTTTTTTGGTTGGTAAGCTATTAATTATTGCCTCAATTTCAGAGCCTGTTATTGGTCTATTCAGAGATTCAGCTTCTTCCTGGTTTAGTCTTGGGAGGGTGTATGTGTTGAGGAATTTATCCATTTCTTCTAGATATTCTAGTTTATTTGCATAGAGGTATTTATAGTATTCTCTGATATAGTTTGTATTTCTGTGGGATCGGTGGTGATATCCCCTTTATCATTTTTTATTGCGTCTATTTGATTCTTCTCTCTTTTCTTCTTTATTAGTCTTGCTAGCGGTCTATCAATTTTGTTGATCTTTTCAAAAAACCAGCTCCTGGATTCATTGATTTTTTGAAGGGTTTTTTGTGTCTCTATCTCCTTCAGTTCTGCTCTGATCTTAGTAATTTCTTGCCTCCTGCTAGCTTTTGAATGTGTTTGCTCTTGCTTCTCTAGTTCTTTTAATTGTGATGTTAGGGTGTCAGTTTGAGATCTTTCCTGCTTTCTCTTGTGGGCATTTAGTGCTAGAAATTTCCCTCTACACACTGCTTTGAATGTGTCCCAGAGATTCTGGTATGTTGTGTCTTTGTTCTCGTTGGTTTCAAAGAACATCTTCATTTCTGCCTTCATTTGGTTATGTACCCAGTAGTCATTCAGGAGCAGGTTCAGTTTCCATGTAGTTGAGTGGTTTTGGGTGAGTTTCTTAATCCTGAGTTCTAGTTTGATTGCACTGTGGTCTGAGAGACAGTTTGTTATAATTTCTATTCTTTTACATTTGCTGAGGAGTGCTTTACTTCCAACTATGTGGTAAGTTTTGGAATAGGTGTGATGTGGTGCTGAAAAGAATGTATATTCTGTTGATTTGGGGTGGAGAGTTCTGTAGATGTCTATTAGGTCCACTTGGTGCAGAGCTGAGTTCAGTTCCTGGATATCCTTGTTAACTTTCTGTCTCGTTGATCTGCCTAATGTTGACAGTGGGGTGTTAAAGTCTCCCATTATTATTGTGTGGGAGTCTAAGTCTCTTTGTAGGTCTCTAAGGACTTGCTTTATGAATCTGGGTGCTCCTGTATTGGGTGCATATATATTTAAGATAGTTAGCTCTTCTTGTTGAATTGATCCCTTTACCATTATGTAATGGCCTTCTTTGTCTCTTTTGATCTTTGTGGTTTAAAGTCTATTTTATCAGAGACTAGGATTGCAACCCCTGCCTTTTTTTGTTTTCCATTTGCTTGGTAGATCTTCCTCCATCCCTTTATTTTGAACCTATGTGTGTCTCTGCAAGTGAGATAGGTTTCCTGAATACAGCACATTGATGGGTCTTGACTCTTTATCCAGCTTTCCAGTCTGTGTCTTTTAATTGGAGCATTTAGCCCATTTACATTTAAGGTTAATATTGTTATGTGTGAATTTGGTCCTGTCATTATGATGTTAGCTGGTTATTTTGCTCGTTAGTTGATGCAGTTTCTTCCTAGTCTTGATGGTCTTTACAATTTGGCATGTTTTTGCAGTGGCTGGTACCGGTTCCTTTCCATGTTTAGTGCTTCCTTCAGGAGCTCTTTTAGGGCAGGCCTGGTGGTGACAGAATCTCTCAGCATTTGCTTGTCTGTAAAGTATTTTATTTCTCCTTCACTTATGAAGCTTAGTTTGGCTGGATATGAAATTCTGGGTTGAAAATTCTTTTCTTTAAGAATGTTGAATATTGGCCCCCACTGTTTTCTGGCTTGTAGAGTTTCTGCCGAGAGATCAGCTGTTAGTCTGATGGGCTTCCCTTTGTGGGTAACCCGACCTTTCTCTCTGGCTGCCCTTAACATTTTTTCCTTCATTTCAACTTTGGTGAATCTGACAATTATGTGTCTTGGAGTTGCTCTTCTCGAGGAGTAGTTTTGTGGCATTCTCTGTATTTCCTGAATCTGAATGTTGGCCTGCCCTGCTAGATTGGGGAAGTTCTCCTGGATAATATCCTGCAGAGTGTTTTCCAACTTGGTTCCATTCTCCCCATCACTTTCAGGTACACCAATCAGACATAGATTTGGTCTTTTCACATAGTCCCATATTTCTTGGAGGCTTTGTTCATTTCTTTTTATTCTTTTTTCTCTAAACTTCTCTTCTCGCTTCATTTCATTCATTTGATCTTCCATCACTGATACCCTTTCTTCCAGTTGATCGAATCAGCTACTGAGGCTTGTGCATTTGTCACGTAGTTCTCATGCCATGTTTTTCAGCTCCATCAGGTCCTTTAAGGACTTCTCTGCATTGGTAATTCTGGTTAGCCATTCGTCTAATCTTTCTTCAAGGTTTTTAACTTCTTTGCCATGGGTTCGAACTTCCTCCTTTAGCTCGGAGTAGTTTGATCGTCTGAAGCCTTCTTCTCTCAGCTCGTCAAAGTCATTCTCCATCCAGCTTTGTTCCATTGCTGGTGAGGCACTGCGTTCCTTTGGAGGAGGAGAGGCACTCTGATTTTTAGAATTTTCAGTTTTTCTGCTCTGTTTTTTCCCCATCTTTGTTGTTTTATCTACTTTTGGTCTTTGATGATGGTGACATACAGATGGGGTTTTGGTGTGGATGTCCTTTCTGTTTGTTAGTTTTCCTTCTAACAGTCAGGACCCTTAGCTGCAGGTCTGTTGGAGTTTGCTGAAGGTCCACTCCAGACCCTGTTTGCCTGGGTATCAGCAGCGGAGGCTGCAGAACAGCAGATATTGGTGAACAGCAAGTGTTGCTGCCTGATTGTTCCTCTGGAAGTTTTGTCTCAGAGGAGTACCTGGCCGTGTGAGGTGTCAGTCTGCCCCTACTTGGGGGTGCCTCCCAGTTAGGCTACTTGGGGGTCAGGGACCCACTTGAGGAGGCAGTCTGTCTGTTCTCAGATCTCAAACTCTGTGCTGGGAGAACCACTACTCTCTTCAAAGCTGTCAGACAGGGACATTTAAGTCTGCCGAGGTTTCTGCTGCCTTTTATTCAGCTATGCCCTGCCCCCGGAGGTGGAGTCTACAGAGGCAGGCAGGCCTCCTTGAGCTGCGGTGGGCTCCACCCAGTTTGAGCTTCCCGCCACTTTGTTTACCTACTCAAGCCTCAGCAATGGCGGACGCCCCTCCCCCAGCCTCGCTGCTGCCTTGCAGTTTGATCTCAGACTGCTGTGCTAGCAACGAGCGAGGCTCTGTGGGCATAGGACCCTCTGAGCCAGGCGTGGGATACAGTCTCCTGGTGTGCCGTTTGCTAAGATCGTCGGAAAAGCGCAGTATTAGGGTGGGAGTGACCCGATTTTCCAGGTGCCATCTGTCACCCCTTTCTTTGGCTAGGAAAGGGAATTCCCTGACCCCTTGCACTTCTCGGGTGAGGCGATGCCTCACCCTGCTTCAGCTCACGCTTGGTGCGCTGCACCACTGTCCTGCACCCACTGTCTGACAATCTCCAGTGAGATGAACCCGGTACCTCAGTTGGAAATGCAGAAATCATTTGTCTTCTGCGTCGCTCACGCTGGGAGCTGTAGACTGGAGCTGTTCCTATTTGGCCATCTTGGCTCCACAAAATATTTAAACTTTCTTCAGTGCTGATTATTGACTTTAGTATTTAAAGGCATACTCACCAATGAGGGTCTTGACAACTAATCCAAGAGTGTTCAATTTCCATCTTTAATTTGGTGCATTGCTTGCAGAAGACTTTAGATCCTGGAGATTTTAGAACCACCATGCTCTTAGGTGTAGAAGGAAAAGGCTGGTTCCTGTTTGGGGGACACTAGAAACAGAAAGAAATAATGGAACACTGCCTGGCTTTGACTGTAAGCTGCCTTAAGTTGGAATCTAGTGTGCCTTTGGTTAAGTTATTTATACTCTTGGAATTTCAGTTTCTTTACCTGAGAGAGACAACGTCCTACTTCTCCTGGGGATGGTCTTGAAGACTGAATGGCTCTATAAAACTTGGCCCAGTGCCTGGAGCACAGATGCTCTCAGCAAACATACTCTTGTCCCCACCCCAGAAAGCTTCCAGGTCATTCTGATCTCTCTGGTGAAAGGGAAGGATCTCTTATTGTCTGAACCACACATATTTAAAGAAACTAAAACTGTGTGTCCAGGGAATTATGCTGATTATGTTAATTTCTACCTTGATTGGTATATAGCACATAGATTAACTAGAACTGCAGAGGGATGGGGAGATGCTAAAGTCACCTCCTAGCCTCCCCCAGCACTGGGCTCTGGGCTCCCTACCTCCTGCCTGACATGGGTGGCCCTAGTGCCCATTGGGTCTGCTTACCAGGTCCTGGCTGAAGGTATGAGGGAGGCCTAGGGGACTCTTGGGCTGGAACTGAGATGGTTTAAAGAAAAAACATGTGAGAACCTGTGTAATATTGGGATGTGGGAGAGGTGATAGGGCTGAGAGGCACCGAAGGCAGTGACTCATGGTAGTTCTGCAGCTTGAGGTTATTAGGTGGCATCAATCTGAAAAGAAACTGGGGCTCACCGCCCTTTCCCAGCCACTCCCTACGTCAATTTCTCAGCAGGTTGTCGTCCATTTCCATGGGGAGACATTTCTGTTGTTTCCTCTGGTGAATTCCAGCATGAGCTAGTCTCTCCTTGGGTTGTTATTTGGGGCTTGGTGAAGGGGGGGATTCTGAGCACCCCTGGGTGGGAGTCACCATGTTGTCTGAAGACACCATGTGACTAAGTGTTAGACTCAGTGAACTCATGTCCAAGAAGGTTGGGGTGTGGTGTGGAAATTACTAATTTTAGAGTCAGATTCCCCTGGGTTCCAGCCTTAGCTCAGTCACGTGGAAGCTGTGCCTCACTGGGCAGTTACTTCACCTCTGTGATGTTTTTTGGAACACCAGCTTTGTATTGGGGTTTTCACAGGAGTTATGTCTTCTAATTCTCACAACCAGCCCGATGTAAGGGATGTTATTCCTATCTCACAGATGATGAAAAACTGAGCCTTCAAGAAGTGAAGTAACTTCCTTCCTTCCTTCCCTCCCTCCTTCCTGACTTCCTCCCTTCCTGCCTTTCTTCCTCCCTCCTTCTCTCCCTCCCTCCCTTCCTGCCTGCCTGCCTTCCCACCTTTCTGCCATCTTCCCTCCCTCTCCTCTCATTCTTGATCATTCCCACTCTTTCTTTCAAACATGTTTTAAGTGCCTGCTAGTTTCACCTACATGATCATCTTTTAATATATTTTTGAGTTCAAAGACACCTACTTGAAGTGCTTTCCTGCCTCCATCTGGGACATGCTCCTTGGGTCCAGACCAACTCTGTTCTCCCAAGGGGAGAGAAGCAGCTCTCACAGAGGAGCTCCCTTCTTCCACAGAATCAGATGCTGCCCTTGTGGCCAGTTGGGTTCCCACCCACCTGATTCTGGAGCCCTGGACCAGAGCCCTACGTTCACCATGGAAAGAGACCTTGTGATAAGCCACTCCTGAAGGCATGGCCTAACTCTGGACACAGGTGGACAGTGGGTCACCACCAGGCTTGGCCACCACCCAGATCCCCTTGGACCAGGAGATCAAGGCTTCGTGCTCCATCAAAGACATGAAACAAAACAATGGGGAGGAATAAAACAGGAGACCTAAAAAGCAAGTATTCTTGTCCCTTGTCCAGACTTTGGAAACATTTTGTCTTGAGAAAAATCTGATTCACAGAGGGGGCTTGGGGAAGGGGGCTGCAAAGGCAGGTTGAGGAGCTCAGTAAATACCAGAGAGTGAGCCTGGTAGGAGACTCTGTTCCTCCAGCTCTGAAATGACTGTGGGAACATGAAAACAAGTTTGTTTTTAACCATCTACCAGCACACGGGAGGAGAGAAAGTTCTGGGATTTCCCTCTCTCTCATCTCTTCCTGAATTGAAGAAAACTTGGCCATTTGTCCTGCTCTGGTTTCCAATACTGTCTCCTGGGTCCTTAGGAGGTGCTAAGCCGAGTGGCCAGCACACACAGAGGGTGTTATTCCAGCTTCAGGTCATGCTGATGGAAACTAGAAACCAAGTCCTACCCAAAGCAGAATGAAATACACACCCCACATCATCATCATATGGTTTGTTTCCAAAGAAAAACCTGCTTGCTTGTCTGTCTTTCTTTCTTTCTTTCTCTTTCTTTCTTTCTTTCCTTCCTTTCTTTTCTTTCTCCTTCCTTCCTTCCTTCCTTCCTTCCATCCTTCCTTCCTTCCTCTCTCTCCCTCCATCCCTCCCTTCCTTCCTCTCTCTCCCTCCATCCCTCCCTTCCTTCTTCCTTTCTTCTTTCTTTTTTTGATAGAGACTGGCTCTCACTATGTTGCCCAGACTGGTCTCAAACTCCTGACTTCAAGCAATCCTCCTGCCTCGACCTCCTACAGTGCCGAGATTACAGGAGCGAGTCACCATTCCTGGCCTAAAATTGTCTTTTATCAGCACCCCATTTTCCAACAACCTCCAGTTACGTTGGCCAAAGGCCAGAATCTACTTCTGAAAGCTCCTGCTTCATCTAAGGCCTCAACTCTTGCCCCTCTCCCTTGACCTCTATGTTGTTAATGTAATAATTTCTTATTCTTAGAGTTATGGGCTCTGGCCCAGTGTGGAGGGGCCAGAGGCTGACTGAAAAGCAGGCCCAGAGAGAGGAAGAAATTCATTCACCCAAGGTCACAGAGCTTTCAGCAGAGCTGGGACAGACCTCCTCTGACTCCCAGGCTGGGGCAGTTTCCTCCAGGGCTCCTCACCCAACCACGAGTTGTTCTTCGGTGACCCCAGGCACCTTCACAGCTCCAAACATCACCACCAAGAGCTGCCTTGACTTTTCAGACGTCATCGAGAACAATAACAATAAAAAAGCATGAAAGAAAAAAGAAAGCAACAAAAACAAAAAGTAATAAAACCCTCCACCGTTCCCCAGCCCTGACCCAAGATGCCTTCATTGCACAAATCAGTGGTGAGGTTTCCCCACAGCCTGCTCTGACCAGGGTCATTTTGCAAGGGAAAGTGGCATGTTTTGGGATTGTACGCCACCCTGTATGTTTGTAGGTGCTGTATGTCTGAACATTTAAACTAGAATGTCTTCAAGAGCACCAACTGTGCTATTTGTTTTTCTCAGGCCGTTTTCATTAAGGCTGTGGCCTCCCAGGCAGAGCCCAGGGACTTAATTACGGCACCCAAAGGTTATCTCCCCAAACTAAATTTCATCTCATGTCGGGCAGCTGGAGCCAACTCCGCCAGCTGTCTTAATAATAGTTCAGACTTTGCCTCCCGTCCCTCTGCTTGGAAATTAGGCTGGCTGGGTCAGCTCTATACCCACACTTACTGCCTGCAATGCTTTGTGAGAGGAGTTGCCTGCCCTTTGGCTCTTGCACACCTCCTGGAATGACAATAAAGCCTTCAGTGATTGAGGGCAGAGATTTCCTTATTCACCTTCATATCCCCAGCACCTAGCCCAGGTCCAGCACAGAGCACAGGAAAGGTCTGTCAAATTACCATGTATTTCCATATATTTCTATTTTACTCAGGTTGGTCAACTCCTCAGCTCTTGAGCCTACATTTTGCCTCTGCACTTTAGCTCGGGTTGTTCCCTCTACCTAAAACGCCTTTCCACCTCCTTTCTACTGCTCAGAATCTTGTCACTTTTCAAGGACCAATTCCACCCCCTCCTGGAGGGTGCACTTCTTAAGAAAAAGGGTTGGGCTCATTTATGCATGTATCCCTATGTAGAAGTGTTCAGCACATGTCTGTACCAAGAATAAATAAATGAATGAATGAAACTCTGATTTCTCCCCCCAACCCCTCCAGGTTTTTGGACCCTTCTCAGAAACCCCCCAGCCCATGGCGCTCTCTTCTGCTCATTGGGCTGACCTGCTTATTGGGTGCCTCTTGACTCTTTGGTCATCATCTGGCCCAGCATCCCAGGCTATGATTGGCTATCTTGAGGAAATCTTTCTCTCTGTCTTCTAACACTATTTGCCTTATTTTCTCCCATCTAAACTATGTCCAAGGGAAGTCCTACATGAGGGGATATATGGCACGCTGGCCCAGGTCATGTCCAGGGGGGCCACCTGGGGTGGAGACAAGTAAAATCATGGGTCCAGGGAGGAAAGAAGTCAGGTCCTGGAGATCTGCTTGGATGGGGGGCAGGGAACGTGCTCTCAGGCACATACCACAGGCTTTAGAGCTCAAGTCAGAGACATTTTCCACCCAGAAGGTGCAGTGTTCCCTAAGGGCTAGCATTGGCAGAAAAGGACTGCTGAGCCAATGACCATGGCTGTCAGGAACTCAGATCCTAAGGCAAAGATGGCGGCTCACAGCAAGAATTGGTTGCTCCATGCTGGGCCTGTGGGCTCTTGACCAATAGGAATGGGCAGTGGCCAGAGGCCTGCAGGTGAATCCCGTTACTAAAGCAGCCAGCGGCATTTCAGGCTCTTCAAAGGCTGGGTGCATGTCACCACCTCATCCCAGTGTTTGTCCAAGTCCCATTGCCTCAGAATCTATGGCATGGGACCAGGAACCTTCACCTTTAACAAGCTTCCAAGGTCCTGCTTAGATGCACTAAAATTTCACGACCACTGCCTCCTGTTTCTCTGAGTTTTCACATACCACAGCTCATGGTTGGACAACATAAATATTTCAGCTTATAAGTCGCAGGGGGTCTTCCCTGTTCCTTGAGATCCAGGTAAGATTGGCTCAGATCCCCAAATTCCTCCTCCATGGAGATCCAAGGACCCTAAGATTTCTGAGCCTCTCCAGAAGCTACACATTCAATTGGCTCTGGCTGCCTCAGAGTCTTGCTTTCACACTTACTATCTTCATCCCACACCTCACGGACCCAGATGGGAAGCTCAGCCGCTTCTCATTTTCCACATAACAATCTGCTGGCGCAAAGCATTCGTGGGTGAGGCAGATTTATTTGAAGATACGGGGTGGGGCGGGGGTGGGGATGAAGGAAGGATTTACATCACTGCAATGCAAACAACTTCAAGTTGAACATGAGATGTTCCCATTCTTAAAATGCCCTTCTGGCCACTCCACTGCTGGGTGCTTCTCTCTGGCCTTTTGCTCCAGGCAGCTACAGCTTTGCACCATCTTGCTGCTCCCCAGTCCCTGCCTTCTCTGATTCTCTCTCCCGTTTCTTTCCTTGTTCCCTACAGAGGAGGCTGGCCTTTGCCCCACGGCCTTGGCTGCAGCACCATCACATGCCTCCACGCCTCTCCATCTCCTCATGAAGATCTCTCTCCAGATAGAGACCATTTCCTCCCTAGAGGAATCCTTGTACTATCCGTAGGTGAGAACACTTCACCTCATTACCTGGATGTGGAGTGTTGAAGCTGGAAGGGATCCCAGAGATCGTAAGTCAAACTCCAGTGAAACAGTCACAGGCCCAGTCTCTGGCAGGTGCGAGGCAGAGTGGAAGCTAGAACATAGGTCCCTGGCTCTCATGCTAGGGCTCCTCTTGATTAATTGATTCCAGGAGTAACTCAGGCTACCAAAGCCCCTTACAAATGTAGCAAGGCTTTGGGGCAAGACCATATTGTCCACTCGGGCTATCCAATGACACCTGTTGGCATTTCTTCATCACTTCACCCTGACTCAGAAGTTAATTCTCATAAGCATAGTCCTTCTGCCTCTGCACAGGTCTTGGGGTGACAGGCAGCCAGGATTCCAGCTCTACTTTTACCATCAACATGCAGCTTGATCTTGGCCATGAATTGTCTTCTCTTTGGGGCTCAGTTTACCCACTGTTAAAAAGAGGCCTGTTTTTGACATTGTCCTAGCAATTTGCAGAACTGTTTCAGGAGCCTTCAAGGGGTGGTGCACATGATCTAAGCCTGTATGTGGGGCTGGGGGAGTAGGGATTCAGTCCCTACTACAATCAGAGACAGCTCTCCTTACATCTATTCTAATGACGGGTTCATAAGGACTTCTAATCAAATTAAGATTTCTATTGCTTACAAAGTACTTAAAAACCTCTGGTCTAGCTGACATTTGGGGTCCACAGCTCTAGTGACCTAGGAGCCTCATGGCTGAGGCAAAGCGGGCTGTCTCTGCAAGGCTCCACACGGCTGCGCCTTCCACGTGGCGCCACTTATGAGCAAGTGGGAACATCCATCACGAGGCACTGGGGACAGCTGGGCGGGCAGGCGGGCGGGCGGGTCCCCATTGTGGAGGCTGTTTTGGGGACTTTCTGAGTATTGGTAAGTGTGAATCAGGCCCCAGATTTTCCATTTCCTCTGCCCATTGCTCTTTCAGAAGAGCTTGTAAGTGTGTGCTTCAGCAAAATGCAGGTGCTGAAAGTTCCACGCGTCCAAAGAGGGTGTGGGAGAGAGTAGAGGGCTGGGCCCAGGTGGGCACCGGGCATTTCCACCGTGGGTGGTACCCTGAGGGTGAACAGCCTGTCCCACCTGCAGCCCTTCTGAGGGTCCACTCCCTCATCAGCTTAGGTGCTCTGGGGCTCTTAAGTGTCTCTTTGTCCTGAGCGTCTGAGATTTGAAGCAGCCAAGTCTTGTGTGGTGGCCCCAGTGTTAAGAGAGGGCTGCTCTGCCGGCCAAGATGGCCCTGGTCCCTACACATGTGCAGATGCAAGCCTGGCCTGCTATTGACTTCCTTTGACCTCGTTCAAAGATTAAATACAATGTGTATGTGCAGCACTTCAGAGTACGCCCAACGCTTCCTAACCACGATCTCATTTGGCCTCACACAAATCTGAGAGGGAGGCACAGCAGGGGACACTGTGATGCCATGTGAGATTCACATGTGGGGTGGAAACAGGTCTTTGGGCTCTAAGGCCAGCGCTCTTTGCTCTCCACTACGGCACCTCCCAACTCAGCCTCCGTCCTTGGCTTCATTTTTTACTTCTCCATCATTAAGAAGGGAAGCATTACTAAAGACATTTCCTTGGCATTTCTTACCCAGCTTCAGTTATTAAAATGACAGTTTAAGGATTTGTTCCTGCGGTCATTCATTTATTCACTCACTCTCTGAATCACTTGTTTATACACTCACCTCATTTGTTTAGTTGCTCACCCCACACATGTAGCCATTTGTTCACTCATTTATTCATTCATTCAAGTCCTTTTTGAATGCCTACTATGTGCTCAGCTGATGGTGGGCATCAGGGAACACAAAGAATGCTGAGTCAAGATTCCTGACTTTGAGAAGCTTGTCACACTCTCATTGAGGAACAATGGAAAGGGGTGTCCTGCGTGGTTTCTCAGTCACAGAGGATCCAGTTTTATTTGTTCTTACCATTGAATGCTAACAGATATTGCTTATTATATGGCTTTCCAAAGTCCCAGATATGTTCTGGTTGGGAAAATGCTGGGCTAGGTGAGTTTTAGGTGCCTGCAGTGCTGGAATCCCATGGCTCTTTAGGAGCTTAGAGAAAGGAGGGTACTGATAGTTGAGGTGGCCAGGGAAGGGTTCATGGAAGAGGTGGGAGTTGAACTCGGCTTGGGAGGTCGTGGGGGATTTGTGAACAGAAACAGGAGAGGAGCAGAGGCCCAGGATGGCAGGAGGGGCAGAAGTGAAGTCCCATGCATGTTCAGCAGCTCTGGATAGGCAGCCAGGCCAGGTCTGTGTGTGCATGTGTGTGCATGCATGTGTGTGTGCACGAGTGCATGTGTGCGTGCATGTGTATGCATGCGTATGCATGCATGTACATGTATGTGTGTGCATGTGTGCATGCATGTGTGTGCGTGCATGTGTGTGTGTACTCGTGCATGTGTGTGTGTGGTGGGGGGAGGCGAGCATGGGAGCAGAGCAAAGAGGAGGGTTGTTTTCTGGGGAGGGTGAGGTTTATGTGCAGGAGGCTGTGGAAGCACCTGCCTCTGGCCCTTTTGCCTATGACTATTTGGCTTTGTGTCAGTTGCATCTGATGTGTGAGGGGGCAGCCGCTCTCAGCAAATTTCCCTCTAGCTTTAACAAGAAATATGGGCTTTGCTCGTTGTGTGGGTGATAACACACCCTTTGCCTCTTTCAGCTTTTGGCCATACAAGCATAAGCAAATAATGTTTTTCTCTCCCTCCTTTTTAATTGATTTTTCTTACAGGGAAGTGAGAGGGAGAAAACAATGAACTTTGAGTGCAAAAAGAGAAGGAAGGAAAAGGTAGAAGAGAAAGAGAGAGAGGAGACAAAGGAGGAAAAAGGTGGTAGAGAATGGTATCTTATCTTTAAGATAAAAGTTAAAAAAAGAAGAAAGAAAAGGAAATGGTTAGAGAAGAGATGGAGTTAAAGGGAGTCTGGAGGGGAGAGAAGAGGGGAAGAAAAAGAGAGGAAAGAGCAAAAGGAAGAGAGGGAAGAGAAAAAAGGGGACTAGAAGAAGAGAAAACAGAGGAATATAAAGAATAAGAAAGGCCAATGGCAGTGTCTCAATTCTCTCTAGAGCTTTGGCTAATTTTTTTTTTTTTTTTTTTTTTTTTTTTGCCAAAAATACTTGGGATAAATACCTGGATTCCTCAGAACCCGAATGCCCCAGAGGACCAACTTTACAGGGTTAATTACACAATAAACTGCCTTTCCAGATGGCTGTTTCCGCATCTGCAGAGAGGAAAAGGAGTGGCTGCCTGGGGTCCCCTCTCTCCTCAGCCTCCTGTGGCTGTGCGTTGCCATGTGCACCATCTCCATGTGGATAAGAACCTCTCACAGACTCTCTCCCTAACAAGCAGTGTCATAGGTGGTGATGGCAGCAGTTGTCATAGAAATGCCTCTCTCTGTCTTCCCACTGACATGACCGTTCTTAAGAAAACAACGTCACACACACACACCTCTCTCAAAAAACTTGAGATAGAAGGTATTTGTCTAACCTGATAAAGAAAAACCTATTTTAAAATAGGAATAAGACAAAGATATCTTCTACCAACAATCTCTTTTTAAACATTTTCCTGAAAATTCTAGCCAATGCAAAATTTCATGAAGTCAGGGGAAAAAAGGACCTTAACTACTGAAAATAAGACAAAACTATTATTGGTTTTAGGTTATATAATCACATATGCAGAAAACAAGATGAATCACTAGAAAAACCCTTAGAATGTATAATAGAGCTTGGTATCGTGACCGAATAAATGGTAACCCTAAAAATCTCAGGGTCCCATATGGTTTAGTCTCAGCACAGAGTTATACTAAAAGGAAACCTAAGTTGGACTCCAGAAACCTGGAATGGTCACATGGACTTTTAGGGCAGGCTTTCTTAAAAAGGCTTGTCATGCCCAGAGGTTTTACATATCCCACGACATAGAAAATTTTCCAGAAATTCTCTCTAGATGTTCGTTTCTCTCTCCAAAACTACACACTCAGGGCAGAGGCTAGTATGCAGTCACTTCTCTGTTCAGGTAGTTCTTCCATTGCCGGCATCTCCCCTCCCACCTACATTTTCTCCTTCGCTGGTGGACCCCACTGCCCTGAATCCGATCAGACATCCTTGTGACCTTCTGATTGTCTCCCCACCCACACTGAGGAAAGGACTGAACCCTTGGGGACCATAGCTTTTCTTTCTCTTTCTGTCTCTCTTTGACCAATTTTTTGTTTTTTGTTTTGTTTTGTTTTGAAGACAGACTTTCACTCTTGTTGCCCAGGCTGGAGTGCAATGAAACGATTTTGGCTCACTGCAACCTCCACCCCCTGGGTTCAAGCGATTCTCCTGCCTTAGCCTCCCAAGTAGCTGGGATTAGAGGTGCCCTCCACCATGCCTGGCTAATTTTTGTTTTTTTGTAGATATGGGGTTTCAACATGTTGGCCAGGCTGGTCTCGAACTCCTGACCTCAGGTGATCCACCAGCCTCAGCTTCCCAAAGTGCTGGAATTACAGGTATGAGCCACTGCGCCCAGACTCTCTTTGACCAATTTTCTTGTGAATTATCACTGGGAACATTGCTAGTGAATATATTCTCCTCTCTGATACACAAGATAAATACACAAAAATCAATAACTTTCTTATGGACCCACAATAACTAGTGTGAAAAGAAAAGCAAACAAAAACATAATCTACCTCTGAACAATTCTCAGTGAGAAATGTGTAAAGCTTTCATAAAGAAAGTGACAAAATTTTATGAGTTTTGTGTAAGAGAAGACCTGAATAAGTGGAGAAATATGATGGGTTCTTGGTTGGGGAAAAGGAACAACGAAAGATGTTAGTTTTTCCTGAATTAATACGTAAGTCTAGCAAAACCTCAATGGAAACTTTTCATAATTCATCAGAACAACTTTACAATGAATCTGGAAGAATGACAAGTTAAAAACAGCTAAGACATTTTTGAAAGAACACGAAGACAGGATTTCCTTTAACATAGATTAGAATATATTTTAAAGCTACAGCAATTGTCCAGCAAGGTACTGGCTCAAGAACAAGTCAGCATCAGTGGCACATAACTGATCTCTGAAACCAAACTTACTATGGATACAAAAGCAAAATGAAATAAAAAGAAGCATTGCAAATCCATGAGAAAGGGTTGGATTAACAAATGCTGTTGAGAAAATTGACTACTTGGAAGCCAATCTTTTTAGATCTTAATCTTTTTCTCAGGCAAATTCCAAGCAAATTATAGCATTAAGTATTTAAAAACCTCATAGCAAAATATGAAAGTTTAAGTGAATATTTAAATGATCTTAGAGTGGGTAATACGTATTTAACTTAAGAACAATTGGAGAAATCACGAAGGAAATTGTCAGTAGAATTGCCTACACAAAGCTCTAAATGTATATTTTTAAAAAAGAAACTACAAAAATAAAAAGGTAAATGACAAATTGGGAAAAATGCTTGCAACAGGTATGGCGAAAGGCTAATAGCCTTAAGAATACAAAGAGTTCTAACAAAGTCTAAAGAAAAAAAAGACTAACATCCCAGCAAAAAAAACTGGCAGAGAACATTCACAAAATAAGACATACAGATGGCTAACATATGAGAAAATGTTTAATTTTACCATTAGCCAAAGAAATGAGAAATAGAACAATAATAAAATCCCATTTTCACTTGTCCAGTTGTTAAGATTGGAGATGATGATGATGATGATATGTGTTAGCAACTAGGTGATGATATTGGAACATAAATTGGCACAACCTGTCTGGAAAAATTTAAACAGTTTTCATATTTTTGGACTCCATGGTCCTACTTCTAGGAACCCATACTAAGAAAACACTGGCAACGAGATCAGGATGTTCATGAGAGCATTATTTATCAGACTTAAATATTGGAAATAATTGTTATATATGTAACAAATGAGGATTGATAAAATAGAGTATATTTATATTGTAGAAAACATTTTTAAGGCATATATTCAAAAAATACTTAATAACATGGGAATGTGCTTGCAATGGATTGTTAAACTTTAAAAAAAAATAATCAAAGCTCTGTGTGTGCGTGTGTGTGTGTTTGTGTGTTCATATGTATGTGTGCTGAATCTGAATTTTCTACTCTTCTGTAGGTAGTCAGGAGAGCCAGAGTTAATATGATCTGTTATTTACCTTCATGCCCTCAGTCTCCTCACCTGTGAAATGGGATCATAATGCTTGACTCTCAGGGCTGTGTGAGAATGAAATGAGACCGCTTATATGAACAGGATGTAGGTCTAATCTTTCATGCATCTGTGTCTTCCCTATTCAAGGAAGTTGGCTTTTCCTAAGGGCAGGAACTGTGTGACTCCTTGACCTGTAAGAGAAAGTGTTGTACGGGGTGTTCATTAGGATCTAAAGTTAAGCTTTAAAGTTCTGGGACCATGTTAAGTTCCAGCCTTGACACTATCTCATGCTTCTTGCATGACTTTAGGCAACTCACCATCTGCCCATGGGCTCCAGCTCCTTGGGATCAGATGAGAAAATGGCTACGCTCCCTTCAAGAGCTAACAGGATGTGATTCTCTTTTAACCTCACAATTAAAAGTCACAGCCATCTCATAGTTTGTCTGGGTCAGGGATGGCCTCGCAGGGCTCTCAGGCTGGGCTACTGCCCATGGACAGATGGATTGACCAGTGGAAGGATGGAGTAATTATGCTCACACATGGCAGCAGGGGTCTTCTTCTGTTTTGACCACTTATGTGTCGCCAGTACCCAGAGCCGGGTCTGGCTTTTGGTGAATGCTCAGCACTCATTGACTGAACGAAGAATGAATGGAAAGATGGACTGATGGATAGATTGCCTGCAAGACAGGCTGTGTGGCTGACTTGAGATAGTGTCCTCAGGACCTCCTTGACTGGCCTTGGACCCATTAAGGAGGGAAGGAGAGAGGTGAAGGTAAAGGTGATGCAGGAGGAGAGAGACCTCCTGCATCATCTTTGTCTTCCTTGGACAGCCTGGTGGAGGCTGGGGTTTGCATCTCTCACTGTGTGCATGCTGAACAAATCAAAAGTCATGGTCCTGGGAGCCTGAGCCTCATCCTGTGCTACATGTTTTACATGCATTATATTATTTGGAGCTCACTTAATCCAAGGAGGGTAGTATCATTATCCTCATTTGCATATAAAACAATGGCCTCAGGAAGGGAGGAAAATTTACGCCAAGGTCACACAGCTTTTTAGTAGAGGAGTTGGGATTTGATCCTAGGTCTTTCTGATTTCCAAGCCATTGACCTTGAAGTTATACTCTACAAGTGTTGCTCTCCTTAAACTTTTCCCTTTTGTAGAAAGGAAAGACTCCACTTTTGCTGTGTGTGGAGTCTTGGGAGCATCTTGGGAGGAGTATGGGCTCTGCCCCTAAATCATAGCCTCAATATGAGTGCTGTGCTGGGAATGGGCCATCAGCGTGGTGACGGATCCCCACCGTCCATCACGCCCCTGCAGCATTGTGACATGCAGCGCTGGAATGTAATCAGAGTGATGGTGTCCTGATCTATGGGGATGTTCATCATCTCAGGGCTGGTACCTTGACATATTACTGTAGCTTGCTGTCAGTGGGACAGCCCCTTAATGTATTTCCGTAATACATCACCCACTGATGGGGATCAAGGAGGCCTGCTGATGCTAGTCGGCTGGAGCCCTTTCTGTGAGTCTCCCTGAGTTCTTGTTCTCTTAAAGATTCATGTGAGTTTGTGTGTGCCTCAGGAGACAGCATAAGAGAAGGAGGCAGGAACAGAGACTGAAAGATGAAGAAAAGATGAGAATAGAGAGACAGAAAGGAAAGCAGGAAAAGAGAAAAGGAAGAGATGGGAAAAGAAAGGGAAGAGAGCAAGAAAGATTGGAGAGGAGACGAATGGGAAGAGAAAAATAAGAGAAAAGAGGTTGGGGGGGAGATAAAGATGGCAGAGAAGAAAGAGTGAAAAACAGGAGGAAGAGAAGATTCAAGGGAGAAGGAGGAAAGGAACCAGAAGAATCAAGGCTAAGGTGCGGTGTAAACAGAGAGCAGCAGGAGAGAGTAGGGAAGCACTCAGCACTGGAGTGAAGCGCAGGTGTTGTTGGAGATTCAGATCCTTTTATTTAGCCTTGGTGGAGGCCTGGCTTTCCTGGGGGCTAGAAAGGCTGTGGGAGTAGGTGGGGTTGCCTGAAGGGAATGGGATATGAAAATTCTTTCTCCCTCCACAGACAGCAAAGAAGTTTTTGTGGTCAGCCACAACCTTTCTCATTCTGCCTCCATTGTTGCAGAGGTCACCTGGGTGGGAAGAGTCTCAAAACTGCCTCTTCACCCCCTCACCCGCCAAGTCCACCTGAGATCTGAACATCTTTGCTCAGACTGCCCAACAGCACCACAAGCTCAGAGACCCCTAACTGTGGTCATTCATTCTACCCCTGGTCTCCCTTCTGGCTTCCCCATTGCAATGAAAGGTGTTGCCAGTCTCTAGGGCCCTGGTTCGCAGGGGCATCTTGTCTTGTTATTCTCTCCACATTTAGATCTATCAGATTCGTAGAGCAACTTAGCCTGTTTGGGCTTCTTACCAACTTCTGTTTGCCTCACCTGTTATCTAGACCCTGTGAAAGCAGAGTCTGGAAGCTGACTCAGCAAGCAAGAACCATTTCCTCTTAGAAGCTGAGGATGGATTATACACTAGTGATTTTATTTCCTATTACATGTGAATCACTTTCGCCCCTGGCCCATGAGTACTACAACTGGGAATCAAGGTGAAGATCTGACAAGAAAATAGGTAGCAAACCGAGTAGTCGAGAAGGTTCAAAAAAGACAGTTTCAGAAGAAAGTGGGAACTGGGCAATTGACTCAAGAATGAGACTGTGAATGGAGGTGTGAACCAGGGCAGATTGCCTTCTTTCACTCAGCATAATTCTCTGGGGATTCATTCAGGTTTTTGCATGCATCAGTAGTTCATTCCTTTTTATTGCTACGTAGTATTTCATGATATGGATGTATGATTGTTTGTTTAACCATTCACCACTGATAGACCTCTGGGCTGTTTCTAGTTTTGGTGAATACAAATAGAGCTGCTGTAAACATTTGTGCACAAGCTTTTGTGTGAACATGTCTTCATTTCTTTGGGACAAATACCCAGGAGTGCAATTGCTGGAGCATGTGGTAGATGCATATTTCGTTTTTAAAGAAACAGCCAAATTGTTTTCCATGGTGGCTCTACCATTTTACACTCCCACCAGCAATGTATGAGTTATCCAGTTCCTCTGCATCCTCACCAGCATTTGTCGTTGTCACTACTCCTTATTTTAGCCATTCTGATAGGTGTGTAGTGACATTTATTATGATTTTAATTTTCATTTCCCTGATGGCTAATGGTGTTGAACATCTTTTCATGTGCTTATTTGTGATCTATATATGCTCTTTGGCGAAGTGCTTCTTCATTCAGTTTGTTCATTTTTAAATTGCATTATTTGTCTTTTATTGCTGACTTGTGAGAGTTCTTTATATGTTTTAGATACTAATCCTTTGTTGAATATGTGGTTAGCAAATATTTTCTCCCATTCTGTAACTTGTCTTTTCATTCTTCTAACAGGGAAGATTTTTAATTTGTTTTGATTAAGTTTAATTTATCAATTTTCTTCTTATGGATTATACTTTGGGTGTTGAGTCTAAGAACTGTTTGCCTAGTCTTAGATCCCAAACATTTTCTTTTATTTTTTTCTAAAAGCTTTAGAGTTTTGCATTTTCCGTTTTGAATTAATTTTTATGTAATTATCAAGCATGAGACTTAGGTCAATGTTTTTTTTTTTTGGCTCTGAATGCTGTGCAACTTTTCTGGCACCATTTGTTGAAAAAGCTATCTATACTCCATTGAATTGTGTTTGTACAAAAATTGATCGGGCTAATTTGTGTGGGTCTATTCCTGGTTTCTCTCTTCTGTTCTATTGATTTATGTGTCGATTACTCTGCCATTACTACACAGTCTTTACTAGAGTGGCTATATGAGTCTTGAAATCTGGTAGACTGATTTCTCCCACTTTATACTTCCTTTTTGAAATTGTTTTTAGCTATTTTAGTTCTTTGCCTTTCCATATAAATTTTAGGATACTCTTGTTCATATATACAAAAAATCTTGCTGGGATTTTGATAACAATTGTGCTAAACTTGTATATCATTTTGGAAAAAATGACATTTTTACTATGTTGAGTTTTCCTATCCAAAATCCCAGTATGTCTCTCCATTTATTTAGATCTTTGATTTCTTTCCTTCGCTATTGTATAGTTTCAGCATACAACTGCTATATATATATGTTATTGGATTTATGTCCAAAGTATTTCTTTTTTTGGACAATTATAAATGATATTGTATTTTTTATGTTGGCGTCCATGTGTTCATTGCTAGTATATAGAAATACAACGGATTTTTATGTATTTGTCTTTTACCTTGTGATAGAACATCACTGGTTAGTTCTAGGAGGTTGTTTGCTTGTATTTTGTATTTTTGTAGCATCCTTGAAATTTTCTTTGTAGACAATCATGCTATATGTGCACATAGAGACAGTTTTTCTTTTCTGATTTGTATGCTTTTTAGTTACCTTTCTTGCCTTATTACATTGGCTAACAATTCTAGCACTGTGTTGAATAAGAGTGGTGAGAATGGACATCCTTGCCTGTTTTTAGTCTTAGAGGGAAAGCATTCAGTTGTTCACTGTTAAGTATAATGTTACCTGAAGGTATTTGGTAGATGCTTTTTATCAAGTTGAGAAAGCTAGTCCTCTATTCCTATTCTCTTTCTGAGAAATTTTATTGTGAATTGTTGCTGAATTTGATCAAATGCTTTTTTTTGCATCAATTGATATGATCATGTGATTTTTCTCATTTCACCTGTTAATATGGTTGATTACATTAATTAAGTTTCAAATATTGAACCAGTGGGCATCTCTGGAATAAACCCCATTTGGTCATGGTATATTATTCTTTTTATATATTGCTGAATTCTATTTGCTAATATTTTGTTAAGGATTTTTGCATCTATATTCATGAGAGATAATGCATTGTATCTTTGTCTGGTTTTAGTATCAGCATAATACTAGCTTCATAAAAGAATTGGGAGTGTTCCTTTCTCTTCTATTTTCTGGAATATATTATGTAGAATTGGTGTCAATTCTTCTTTAAATATCTGGTAGAATTCACCTGTGAAACCATTTGGGATTTGTATGCTTGGGACTGGAGAGTTGTTTTTGTGAATTCAAGAAAAGTCATTTACTTTCCTTGAATAATTATAGGTTGTAGTTACAGTAATAGGACAATTTTAATGATCTATTTTGCGTTAGGTGAATTGTGGCAGTTTGTGTTTTTTAAGGATTTGGTCCATTTCATCTAAGTTGTCAAATTTATGTGTGTAGATTTGTTGTAGTATTCTCTTATTAGGTTTCTGGATGTCTGCAGGATCTGTAATTATATCACCTGCTTTATTTCTGATATTGATAATTTGTGTCTTCTCTCTTTTTTTTATTTGTGAGATTTTTTTCTAGGAATTAGTCAATTGTGTTGATTTTTTCAAAGAACCAAATGTTTGTTTTGTTAATTTCACGATTGTTTTCCTGTTTTCAGTGTCATCAGTTTTGCTCTTATTTTTATTATTATCTTTCTTCTACTTGCTTTGATTTTATTTTACTCATCTTTTTTGAGACTCTTAGGTGGGATCTTAGATTATTGACTTCAGACTTTTCCTTTTTTTCTAATGTATGTACGTAGTGTTATAAATTTTCTCCTCAGCATTTTAGCTGTGTCCCACAAATTTTTATATGTTCTATTTTCATTTTAATTCAGCTCTATGTATTTTTAAAGCTTCCTTTGAGACTTCTTCTTTGATCTGTGGATTATTTGAAAGCATGTTTTTTAGTTTCCAAGTGTTTGGAAATTTTTCTGTTATCTTTCTGTTAGTGATTTCTAGTTTGATTCCATTTTGGTTGATGAAAATACTCTGTGTGATTTCTATTGTTATAAATTTGAGAGTTATTTTATGGCCTAGGATACAGTCTATCTTGGTTTATGTTCTGTGGGCACTTGAAAACAATGTGTATTCTGCTTTTATTGGGTGAGGTGTTCTATAAATGTGATGAGAATCCATTGTTAATGGTGATGACTTCTATATCCTTACTGGTTTCCTGTCTGGTCATTCTACGAATTGTTGACAGAGGGATAGTTAAGTCTCAAATTTTATTAATAATTTCTTCTTTTAGTTTTGTTTGTTCTGTTTCACATATTTTGCATCTTTTTATTTGGTGAATTCACATGTAGTATTGTTAGGTCTTCTTGGTAGGTTGACTCTCTCTTTTTTTTTTTTTGAGAAGAAATCTCGCTCTGTCACCCATGCTGGAGTGCAGTGGCGTGATCTCGGCTCACTGCAACCTCTGCCTCCCGGGTTCAAGCGATTTTCCTGCCTCAACCTCCTGAGTAGCTGGGATTACAGGCACCCACCACCACGCCTGGCTAATTTTTGTATTTTTAGTAGAGACAGGGTTTCACCATGTTGGTCAGGCTGGTCTTGAACTCCTGACCTCATGATCTGCCCACTTTGACCTCCCAAAGTGCTGGGATTACAGGCGTGAGCCACCATGCCCAGCCGCAGTTAATGTTTTGACACAGCAGTTCTGTGTGCAAGCCTAGTTTTTTAGATGTTTTGAATGTTAGCCAGGTAGCCATCTCCACTATCATTATTATTATTATTATTATTATTATTATTATTATTATTTTGAGGTGGAGTCTTGCTTTGTAGCCCAGGCAGGAGTGCAGTTGTGCAATCTTGGCTTACTGCAACCTCTGCCTTTTGGGTTCAAGCGATTCTCCTGCCTCAGCCTCCCAAATATCTAGGATTACAGGCATACGCCACCACGCCTGGGTAATTTTTGTATTTTTAGTAGAGATGGGGTTTTGCCATGTTGGCCAGGCTGGTCTCGAACTCCTGACCTCAGGTGATCCGCTGTCTCGGCCTCCCAAAGTGTTGGGATTACAGGTGTGAGCCATTGCGCCCTGCCAACACTTTTATCATTACATAATGTCTCTCTCTGTCTCTGGTGATTTTATTTACTCCAAAGTCTACTTTATCTGATTATTGATATAGCCACTCTTGCTTTCTTTTGAATATATATATATATATATATATATATATATATATATATGTATATATTTCATTTGTTAAAAAAACTGTCAACTTGCTTTTGTCATTGTATTAGTTTGTTCTCCCACTGCTATAAAGAAATACCTGAGACTGGGTAATTTATAAAGAAAAGAGGTTTAATTGACTCGTGGTTCCACAGGCTCTACAGGAAGCATGGCAGCATCTGCTTCTGGGGAGGCCTCAGGGAGCTTTTACTCATGGTGGAAGGCAAAGTGGGAGCAGGCATCTTACATGGCAGGAACAGGACCAAGGTGGGGTAAGGGAGGTGCTACACACTTTTAAACAACCAGATCTTGTGAGAGCTCTGTCATGAGAACAGCACCAAAGGGATGGTGCTAAACCATTCAAGAAGAATCCACCCCCATGATCCAATCACTTCCCACCAGGCCCCACCTCCAATAACGGGGATTAAAATAGAACATGAAATTTGGGTGGGGACCCAGATCTGAACTATATCAGTCATTATATTTGAAGTGAGTGTGTTGTAGCAGTATTTAGTTGGGTCATACTTGTAATCTATTCCGCCAGTCTCTATCTTCTAATTGGTGTATTTAAACTATTTACATTTAATTTGACTATTGATATGTCAGAGTTTAAGCTGATATTTTATTTTTTGTTTCTTGTTTGTTTTCTGCTTCTGTTTGTTATTTTGCCTTCCTATGAGTTACTTGAACATTTTTGAGGATTTTATTTTGATTTTTCTACAGTGTTCTTAAGTATATCTATTTATGTAGGATTTTAGTGGTTGTTCTAGGTATTATATTATATATTCATAACTTTTTACATTCTACTGGTATGATCAGCTTACCATCCAGATAAAGTGTGGAAAACGTCATATCCTTTATATCTGTTATCCATTCAAAACCACATTAGACAGTGTTGTACCTGTTGCTTCAACCATCAAACATAAATTATAAAACTAAATAACAAAATGAAAGTCTATTGTTTTTACTCATATTTGTGCTTAATATGTTCTTTATTTCATCATGATATTCCAAGGTTTCTTCTTCAATAGTTTTCTTTCTGTTCAGAGAAATTTCTTTAGTTATTCTTTTAGGGTAGGTGTGTTGTAAACAAATTCTCTCAGTTTTCCTGTATCTGTGAATATCTTGATTTCTGTGAATATCCTTCATTTTCAAAGGACAGTTTTGCTGAGTGTAGGATTCTGGATTGACACTTCTTTTCCCTGAGTACTTGAAAAATATTGTGCTGTTTCTTCTGGCTTTTATGGTTTCTGATGAGAGATCCACTGTCATTTAGTTTTTCTTCTATAGGTAAGGTGTCATTTTTCTCTGGCTGCTTTCAAGATTTTTTCCTTGTCTTTAGTTTCCAGAAGCCTTGTCGTAGATTTCATTGGCTTTATCCTGTTTGAGGTTCGCTAAAATTTAGGAAATTTTCAGCCATTATTTCTTGTAGTACTTTGTCAGTCCTGCTCTCATTTCTCCTTCTGGGACTCTGATGACAGGAAATCAAATATATTTTGCTATAGTCTCACAGGTCTCTGAAAATGTGTGTGTGTGTGTGTGTGTGTGTTTTCTCTTTGATTTTCAGATTGGGTAGTTTCAATTATTCTATCTTCCAGTTCATGAATTCCTTCCTCTCTTCCCTCCATTCTGCTGTTGAGCCCAATCACTGAGTTTTTAATTTTGGTTAGTGTATTTTTTAATTCTAACATTTCTATTTGTTTCATGTTTATATCTTTTATTTATTGACTGAGGCTTTCTATTTTGTCATTTGTTTCAAGCATGTTCATAATTGCTATTGAAGCATTTTTTATGATGACTGCTTTAAATTCTTTGTGAGATAACTTTCAATCTCTGTCATTTCAGTGTTGAAATCTATTGTCTTTTTTCATTCAGTTTGAGATCTTCCTTCTTGGTATGATGAGTGATTTTAAAATTTATATCTGGATATTTTTCATTATATTGTGAGACTCTGAGTCTTATCTTAAACTATCTGGTTTAGCCGGCTTTTTTTTTTTTTTTTTGACATTGCTTTAGCTGGGTGGGGATTGAACAGTGGGGAGACTACTGCTTTGTCCCTGCAAGGTGGAGGTAGGAGTCCAGGTTCTCCACACAGTCCTCATTGATATGTGAGAAGGGATCTGTCATTACTGCTAGGTAGGGATGGCAGCTCCAGCAGCCTCCACTGATAATGAGGTGTGGGTGACCTTGTTACTGCTGAGCAATGGTAAAAGTCCTGACTCTCCACTAGGCCTCCCCTAATACCACCTCAGTGGGATGGAATGCCTCCTTCCTGCCAAGTAGGATAGAATTTAGGCTCCCCAACTTTACCTTTGCTGGCATGGCAGATGGTGGGGCCATGATGTTTTTCTAGAGTGAAGCAGTTATCACTTGAATGTTTTCTGTCTCACTAGGCTGCCCCTTTACTTGTCCTTTGGCTAGAGAGAGTAGGCTTTATTTGGAACTTTTCTTATCTGCATCAGTTGCAGTTTGTAGGTTGTTGGCTTCTTTAGCTCTAAGTCTGGGATGTGCCATGCACAAAGAAAATCCAAGGAACTCATCATTGTGCAGTTCCTTGAGTCTTAAGGTCCCTAGCCTACCTGCTTTCTATCTACCTTAGGTTTATTTTGTATATAGTATCGAGGACTTTTAGTTGTACATAGCAGCAGGAATAGGGAAAAGTACATCTACTCCATCTTGCTGGAAGCAAAAGTAGATCTGGCCTTTACTTTTAATCTGCTGAGCCGTTCAACAAATCTTGTAAGTGGAAGCCCAAAATTTTAGGTAGAAAAATGTTGTTCCAGTTGAAGTGGTAGTGTGGACTACAGCCCTGACCACTAGTCTTCTATTCCCAGTAGCCCTTTGAAGTACTTCCCAGAAGTCCTGGGGTTCCACGGAGAATGCAGGTTGCAAACCCAGAGCATTAAATGACCTTATCTTTTCCTACAATGGGGGACACAGCCACGAAAAGAGAGTGAATGAGGACTTGGGCATAGGGGTAAATTTGGGCCAGCAGGAAGTGCCCAGCTACTTCCCAAGTGGACCTCTTTTGCCCACAGGAGTCATCTGCTCTTTTATTTATTTATTTAGAGACAGAGTCTCACTCTGTCACTCAGGCTGGAGTGCAGTGGTGTGATCTGGGTTCACTGCAACCTCTGCCTCCCGGGTTCAAGCGATTCTCCTGCCTTAGCCTCCCAAGTAGCTGGGATTACAGGCGTGCGCCACTATGCCCGGCAAATTTTTGTATTTTTAGTAGAGACGGGGTTTTGCCATGTTGGCCAGACTGGTCTTGAACTCCTGACTTCAAGTGATCCACCCGCCTCGGCCTCCCAAAGTGCTGGGATTACAGGCGTGAGCCACCGCGCGCCCGGCCTCATCTGCTCTTTAGCATGCCCTAAATTGGCTTCCTTCTCTTCCCTTTCTCACGTCCACGCTCCCTGACTGGCGCGTCCCGCGATTACCTCTCACACGAACTACTTTCCCTCAAATTCTTGTCTCAGGGTCTACTTCTGGGGGGAGCCAAACTTAGAAGCATACAGATTTAATCAATGTAATCAGTGCTGTGTGTGAGAATGATGGTGGTGAGCTGACTTGGAAATGACAAATAAGACCAATCTGTCTCCATGGCACCATCCTCTGAGTGCATTTCTTGTCATCATTTCAGACCCAACTGTGTTGCTACCGGCGCCGGCAGTGCTCTGGGACCCAGGCCTGCTGTGCAGAGCAGTGTCCTCCCACCCCCACAGCCTGCCTCTGAGATCACGCTAGCTAGAACAGACAGTGGAATCTCGGTTCCGGGATATTTGCAAAGGGGGCTTTCGTGTTTTTGTTGTTTTTGTTTTGGTTTACTCTGAAAGTACCTGTTCTCAAAGCCGTGATTGAAGAAAAGTTTTCCAGTGCTGTGGGCTGCTTTTCTGTCTTGGATCTTGACCCCTGGCTCCCTGCTGAGGTTTTTCTTTGCTGTTGGTGGGCTCACAGGGACACCCTGCAACCAGGAATCCCCACTGCCCTGCTCTGAGGCTGAAGCAGGAAAATGAGGGACCCCAGCCTTGCCTGGTCCTGGAGATTGTCCGACCACACTCTGCAGAGCTCCTCCCCAGGTCAGCTTGTTGATTCAGCCTTTGCTCTTTTGTCCTGTAGGTGAGGAGCAGGCAGATTCCTGAGTCTTCTGAGATTTGCTCTCTGCTCTTAATCCCAAAGAGTGGCTCTTGTGGTGGAATCTCAGGCTTTTGGAGAAGCTGTCGCACAAGAGGTGACTTCAGAGAATCTTGATGTCTGATCAATAAAAAGACAAACAGACTTCGTTAGGGAGAGGTTTAGGAAGGAACTGTTGCAATAGAGAAAGTGTTCTGACTATGAGATCTGCAGCCATCACAGGTAAGATAGAAAGAGGATTTTCTTGTATAAAAAGGGAGTAAACCAGGCTAGAAAGAACAGACATGGGGAAGGGAGATGAGAGGGGGTGACCCTGGGACAGTAGATGGGAGAATGTTTTACCCTGAGGCCAGCCTGTCTCTGGAAGAGCATTAGGATAGGTGGCCTGCTGGCTCATGCTGAGGGTAGGTTAAAATTCAGGGGCCTAGGTGAAGGAGAGAAACTTAACCCAGGTTTTGTTAACGTGCCTTTTGTTCCAATTAATTAGTGGGAGCAAAATACTTAATGATTTATGAGACAAAGAAGGGGAATTTAAAGGGTCTGAGTCTGGTCTTGTCATGGGTAAGCAAAGGGGCATCTGAGAGTCCTATCCAAGTCATATAGAAAGGATGCTTCATTGCAGTAAGCCTTTTCCTGGAACACAAAGGGGTGGAAGGATTTCTTTAACCATCATTATTTTCCAGAATCACAGAGCTCAGATAAAATTCAACATTGTCAGTCCCATCCTGGGACTTGAGTTGCACCCTGCAGGAAATAGACTAGACCCAGCATTTCTCCATGAGGACGAGATCCCCGTGGGAGCTCCTCTCACCTGGAGAGAAGCTTCCTCCCTGCTCTAGTGGGTGTGGGCCAGGGCTCCGGGGGCTTTCCAGGCAGTGTTCTTGGGCGCTGCTCATAGCTCAGAGCTGAGCTTCCCTCCTCCCACCCTCCTACCCTCCCAGCTCCTGGCCGCCCCCTTCTCCGCCTGCCTCACAGCTGTTTTGCCAACATCATTGCCTGATTATCTTTCAAGTGGCTTCTCGGAGCAGATGTTCCCGGCTCCTTCCTGCCTCGAAAACAAACAGGCGCTGTCTCTCCTGGGGAAAATCCCTCTGCTGCCACAGACTCTTCTTGAGAGGTTCGGCGATGTCTGTGAAATCTCTCTGGGCTGCTCTTTGCCAGGAATTTGGCTCTGGATGGATGGCAGGGGCTCCTCAGGTCTTTCAAGGTGTGTGTGGCCCCTCGAGGGGCACTGGGAGTGGGGAAGCACACTTTTAGCAGAATCAGATTCCAGTCTGGGCGAAGCAAGGGTGGTATTTCCTTCTGTCACTGTGTCTCGATCTTATTTAACGTTTTGAAAAACATCAACATCCATCAACTTTGATTCTGAAAGACCCTCTTGGGGGTTGTCCTTAGTTCGAAATCCCTGTTTGTTTCTGATAGCCCCACCAACAAGAAGATGTCGTCAGGCTTGCTTTTTGAGGTTTGTATTATGAAAGCAATAGGTTTTTGGTTTCCCTTTCATGAATATGAAAGTCTAGTATAAAGTTGAATGTGTCTTTTAAAATGTGCTCATCTCATCTCCTTACCCACAGTGAGAATCAGGGCTCTTCGTGGCCCCCAGGCAGCTGCTTACAGGGTAGGCAGGATAATCTGGGCCACAGTTGAAAGGCCCTCTTGCCTCTCCAACCTGCTGTGTGCAAAAAATTGCACCCTCAGCAATTCCCTTTTTGGAGGGAAGGCTTGAATGCACAGGTAATACACATTGGCCACAGCCTGCAAACTGCTCTGGTGGAGAAGGAGAGAGGCACAGGCTTGGGCATGCCTGGGGAGGAAGATGGGGCATTGGGAAGACCGCAGCAGTGAGATCTCTCTGGAGGAGAGGGTCACTTGAGGATGCTGAGCTGGGAGGTAGGAAGGCAGGAAAAGGAAGCCCTCCTGGTGTGTGCAGAGGAATGCGGATTGCCAGCATTCTTGCTCGCCTTGGCCCGCCCAAGAACTCTGGGAGCTGGTAGCAGACAGAATAAAATCACATGTGAAATACGTTTGAGGGTCTGTTCCCAAGTTTTCCGCTGATTTGGGATGACGTCCTTGCTTCTGTCCATTCTGAAATCCCCAACCCCTCCCCGACTTTGTCGCCAGAGTATCCTCCTCTGCCGCACTCAGTCCTGCCTTACTCCTCCCCAGCATTCCCCTGGAAGCGTGCACATGGCTGCATCTCATGGCTCCTGCGCTCATCATGCTTAGCAGACAGACTCTGTTGATCACCTGGTCCTGATTTGCCCCTACTATGTTGGCCTCTGAGGTACCACCCTCTCCTGATTTCCATCTTACTTCTCTGCCTATTTCCTCTCTTTCTCCTTTGCTGTTTTTTCCTCACTGATCTGCAAATGTGCAGATTTCTCAGTGATAGGGCCCCTGCCCTCCTCTCATCTTTTCTTAGACCAGTGTTCTACCCATGTGAGATAGCATCCAGACACTCTGGGGTGATTGTCAAACATATAGACTCCTTAGCCCCATCTCTAGACATCTCTTTTGGGGAGCCTGGGGGCCCAGAAATTTGCATGTTCAACAAGCACCCCAAAGATTCCAAGAAAGTTCTGCACTGCACTGCACTGCTGCATGATTAAGCCCATCCAGTCCCAAGGCATTGCCGAGTATTTACCTGCTGACAACTCCCCATTTCACATCTCCAGCTCCAGGCTTGTATCTCCAAATCTACTTTATGTCTCCATTTGGATACCACCCAAGCAACTGAACCTGAGCATCTCCAGAAGGAAACTTGATTTTCCTCCCCAAACCATTTTTCCTTAGTCCCATCCCTGGAAACGAAAGCACCAACCTCCAGCAGATCCTCCAGACCTCCCATTCTGCCAGTCCTATGTCCAAAACGTTAACAAATCCTGCCAGCCGTGTTCACCTTCAGAACACTTTTCTACCTGGCTGCATTTCCTTCCTCTGGTACCACTGCCGCTCTACTCCAAGCCACCTTTATCACTGCCCGGATGTCTGCTGTGGATGCCTAAATGGTCTCCTGCCCTAACTCATTCTTCTGCACCAGCTAAGGAGGAAGTATGAAACACACAGCAGCCCCTGTTGCTCCCTTTAGTGGCTTCTCGTCACACTTAGAATGAACTCCCTAGGCCCTATGCCGTCTGGCTGCTGCCCACCTCTCCCCCTCCTCTGTTGTCACTCTGTGCCTTGCTTCATGTTGAACTTCTTTCTGTTCCCTGAATGGGCCAAACATTTTCCTGCCTTAGGGCTTCTGTACATGCTGATCCTTCTGCCCAGAATGCTCTTCCCTGGTTCTTCAAGTGTTTTTGTTTGTTTATATTTATTTATTTATTTTTTGAGACGGAGTCTCGCTGTGTCGCCCAGGCTGGAGTGCAGTGACGCGATCTCGGCTAACTGCAAGCTCCGCCTCCTGGATTCACACCATTCTCCTGACTCAGTCTCCCGAGGACCTGGGACTACAGGTGCCCACCACCACGCCCGGCTAATTTTTTGTATTTTTAGTAGAGACGGGGTTTCACCATGTTAGCCAGGATGGTCTCGATCTCCTGACCTCGTGATCCTCCCGCCTCGGCCTCCCAAAGTGCCTTCAAGTGTCTTTGGCTCCTCCCTATCCTTTAGGTTGGAGTTTCCTGACTTCCTTGTTATCATATTATTTCTTTCATCCTATTATTTGTGATCATGGCAATCTGTTTATTCTTCCACAGACACTCATAATTTTTAACTATACATGTGTTAATAATTACTTATGTCTTTTTGGTTCCTTTTACAAGACAGTGTGTTCTACGAGGGCAGGGACTATTCTGTTTTCCTTACCTAGTGCAGAGTAGCACCTGACAAACATTTGTTGAATGAGTGAGGTGAATTTCATTTCATCCAGTTATGTACCATTTGGCTCCAGCCCTGTTATCCTATTGCACTCTATTCTGTTCAGACCTGTTTGCATCTGTTCTGCCCTGTGCTGGTCTGCTGAATCCTATTCTATTCTGCTGCATCCTGTTCTAGTCTATTCTGCCCTGTTCCATTCTGTTCTGACCTGGTCTAGTCTACTCTGTCCTGTTTTATTCTGTCCCATCTTGTTCTATTCTATTCCAGCCTGTTCCAGTCTGGTTCTACTCGCTTCAT
Organism: Pan troglodytes; assembly: GCF_028858775.2. Classification (NCBI taxonomy): domain Eukaryota; kingdom Metazoa; phylum Chordata; class Mammalia; order Primates; family Hominidae; genus Pan; species Pan troglodytes. The sequence goes on from NC_072414.2 coordinate 61,655,568, forward strand.
CTGTTCCATCCTCTCCTATTCTGTTCCATTCTAGTTTGCTTTTTTCGTCCTACTTCTTTCTATCTGTACCATACTATTCTTCTTGCTTCTATTCCATCACATCCTGCCCCAATCCACACTGTTTGCTCGATTCTCATTGACTTCATCTCATTTAGTCTCACTCCAGCACATTTCACCCCGGTACTTTCCTCAAGCTTTTTGGAATACCTGCTTTGTGCTCAGTCTTCTTCAAGGGAGCCATGCGATTATGAGAGAAAGAAACATCATCCTGGGCCTGAGATGACCCCTCTAAAGGGTGAGTGAATGGGGAGAGAGGAGAGATTGACATCGGGGTCTTCGCTGACCTATGATGGGGCGTGCTTGGTTAGGAAGAGAAGGCAATGGCATGAGAGGAAGCAGGGAATGGGCCCTGGAGTGTGGGTGATGCTCTGAGGACTTTAGCATGGGAAACTTAAGCAGGAGCCTGGGGCTGGGGCAGGCAGAGAGTACAAAGTAATGGGAGATCAAGGTGCAAAGGTAGGTTTTTCTCTTTCTGTGGTTGACTGGTGCTTTGATGTTTTCAAAGAAGGACACTTGCATGGTTTGGAAATGACTGTTGGGACACCATCCAGCCTGCTGCCATCAGGACATCAGGAGAGGCAGTGTTGTCCAGTGGAATGGGAATCCCTGGGGAGGCTGCTTAGCCTTTCTAAGCCTCAGTTCCCACATCCGTAAAATGGTCATAATAACACCTACCTTGAGTTTTGTGAAGATAAATAGCTTAGACTCCTGTGCAGAGGGTTGGCAAGCACTCAGCCCAGCACCTGACCTATTGTAGGTGTCCACGCAATGTTCACCCTCTCCTACCTTGCCACTGATCACTCTAGTCCACCCTGATGTTACTAGGTTAGCTCTGAATCTCAGTTCTCTCCATTGTGAAATGGAGACAGTGTGAAGCAAGCAGGAAGTATTAGAGAGGCTCTGTAGAATTGTGGTTTTGAGCTTGAAGGGTCTGGATGCATGACAAATGTTTGTTGATTGAATGATTGATTATAGCTCCCTACATCCACCATAATACTTAGCATGGAGGTGGGAGCACACAGGAGGTACCTAATAAATAACCATGGACTTGTAACAAATATAAAAAGAACCTGAAAGAGTAGAAGGTGGGTGACACCCTTTCCAAAGCAGACCAGACAGGTAGATGCTGGGACTGAGCTGATGAAATTTGCACCAAACCTCCAAATATATTCAGAATCAGGGAATTAGGAGACAACGGAGGAGGCTGCCAAAAAGAATTTATCTCCGAAGTGGAGCTTGGGGAATAGCACTAATATTTTCGGAAATTGAAACTCCAACCATGAAATTGCCTATCATTTATCATACATGGTCTCTCAAAGGGGAAACGGGAAAGCATTTAGTCTTATTGCTTTTTAAACACATGATTGCTGAGCATAGCCATCCAGGCTGAGGTTTTAAGAGACAACGTGTCTGGAAGAGTCTGGCCAGCAAGTCACTCCAACCTAATGCAAGGCTGCTCTCTGCAGACTCTCCTATGCCAAGCACCCTGAGCCACGTGTGGTGAGGGTGCAACCCAGGCCAGGCTTGGGTGACTGGGTGTGGTGCCAATTCTAGCTTTCATAGAAAACTCTAAGTCTGAATTTTCCCCCAGCTCCTTCTTGATGCCCAATAGCTATCTCATTATTAAAGTCATTTGCACTTTTAGTTCCAAACTTCTTTGGAAAGGGTCCCACTGATGACTTCCACTTCCACCTCTATATTGATGCTTATCAAATTTCTCTTTCCTAGACCTACTGGGGATTTCAGGCCTCTATGTGAAACCACCACCCAGGTCTCTTCAACTGAAATGCCCATAGGTTCATCAAATGCAGCATGTTTGAACTGTAGACAACATTCTCCCAAGCTTCCTGGCTTGGCAAAAGGCATCCCTGCTGCCCTGAGAGCTGGAACAGACTCTGAGACACAGAGTGACAATCGCCCATGTGTGTCAGCAGTTTGAAGGTGGCATTCTGCTATCACAGGGCTCATGATAGTTGATCTCCCAACAAGGGGCAGGTTGAGAATATCCACTAGTGGATCTGAGGTCAGTGAATAGGAAAGGAGGCTGGGGACTTTCTGGAGCAGCTCTTATACAGTGAGCCCAGTGTTTGCACTTGGACTGATATATGTTTGAAATTGTAAGGGAGACAGGAGGTGAGCACAGACTAAAGTCCTCTCAAGCCACCCTTCTGCTCCCAATAAGCTTGTAAGGAGAGCAGGGAAGGAACTGTTAAATTGTTATTACCATCCATAGATGAAGAACCTGAGTCTGCAAGAGACTGTATAACTTATCCAAAGCCACAAAGCTAGAGGTGGTGTCCGTGAGATTCCCACCAGGCCTCCTGATGACCAGCATCGTGTTCTTTCTCCTGAACAGAGAAGTGCCCAGGACAATGGCCAGTACACTTGACAGCGAGTCAGAGGATGTGAGTTCTCACTCCTGCATGGCCACTAAAAATACCCAGCTACTGCCTGCTCTGCAGTCCTTGAGTGGGCCCTGGGAAATGGGGGTGTCTATGAAGCAGCCCCCCTGGGGCTCTACACTCTCCCTGGACAGTGCATTCTCACCTCTGGCTACAGTGACCATCTCTGTACTGATGACATCTGGACCCTCATCTTTAACCCAATCTGTAGGACACCTCTCTTGGGAAACCCTACAGGCACCACTAAGTGAATATGTGTTTTGGGAATTCCAAATTCCTTCCTGGAAATCTTCATCTCGAGCCCTCATTAACTTCCTTCCCGCCAGAAAGGCTCTCAAGTTAGGTTTCACTGATTTTCTCTCACATTTCTTCCAGAACCACCACCACAAATGGTTGTCATGAATGTGCCTTTGCATTCTGTGAGACTACTGTTGATTTTTGCATTGTCCTGCATGGTATCCAATGCCTCTTGTATAAGGATCACTAAGGCAAATGCCTGCTATAATTGAGTCCTGGCCAGGGTTGGGGATAGGCTGGACACTGAGATCTCTGGAAACAGCAATATTTTTCCTTTTAGTAAACATCCAGACTCAAACATTTCCCTTCATAGCTTGATTACCAGAAAGCTCAGACAAAATGAAGTGCTCCATTCTAGCAATTGTATTAGCCCACATTGTAATATATATTTTTCTTTTTCTTTGTACCTGTCAATTTTTTATTGTGGTAAAATATGCATAGCATAAAACTTATTTATTTTATTTTATTTTTTTGAGACGGAGTCTCGCTCTGTTGCCAAGCTGGAGTGCAATGGCACGATCTCGGCTCACTGCGACCTCCGCCTCCCAGGTTCAAGGGATTCTCCTGCCTCAACCTCCCAAGTAGCTGGGATTACAGGTGCCTGCCACTCTCGGCTAATTTTTGTATTTTTAGTAGAGATGGGGTTTCACCATGTTGGCCAGGTTGGTCTCAAACTCCTAACTTCAGGTGATTCGCCTGCCTCTGCCTCCCAAAGTGCTAGGATTACAGGCGTGAGCCACTGTGCCTGGCCTAAAACTTATTTTTTTTTTAACTATTTTTAAGTGTACAGTTCAGCAACATTAAATGCATTCATATTGCTGTGCAGCCATCATCACCATCCATCTGCAATATTTTTTCTTTTATTAAAGATCCAGACTCAAACATTTCTCTTCATAGCCTGGTTACCAGAAAGCTCAGACAAAATGAAGTGCTCCATCCTAGCAATTGTATTAGCCCACGTTGTAATATATATTTTTCTTTTTCTTTGTATATGTCTATTTTTTATTGTGGTAAAATATGCATAGCATAAAACTTTTTAAAAACTATTTTAAGTATATAGTTCAGCAATATTAAATGCATTTATATTGCTGTGCAGCATCACCACCATCCATCTTCAGAACGTTTTTTAAAATCTTCCCAAACTGAAACCCTATACCCATTAAACAATGATTTCCCATTACCTTCTCCCCTCAGCACCTGACAATCACCATTCTACTTTCTGTCTCTGTGAATTTGGCTTCTCTAGGCACCTCTGTACATGGGACCCTACGGTGTTTGTCCTTTTGTGACTGGCTAATTACACTTAGCATAACATCCTTAAGGTTCACCATGTTGTAGCATGTGCCAGAATTCCCTTCCTTTTATGTATGTATGTATGTATGTATGTATGTATGTATGTATGTATGTATTTATGACAGTCTCACTCTGTCGCCAAGGTTGGAGTGCAGTGATGTGATCTCAGCTCACTGCAACCTCCTGCCCACCCCCGGGCTTGAGCGATTCTCCTGCCTCAGCCACCTGAGTAGCTGGGATTACAGGCACGCGCCACCACTCTTGGCTAATTTATTTTTTGTATTTTTAGTAGAGATGGGGTTTCACCGTGGTCAGGAGTTGGCCAGGCTGGTCTCAAATTCCTGACTTCAAGTGATCCACCCACCTTGGCCTCCCAAAGTGCTGGGATTACAGGCATGAGCCACCGCGCCTGGCCCCTCCTTTCCTTTGAAAGGCTAAATAATATTTCATTGTATGTATATACCACATTTTCTTTATCCATTGATCCATCAATAGACATCTGGGTTACTTTCACCTCTTGGCTATTGTGAATAATTCTGCTGGGAATATGGGTGTTCAAATCCCGACTTCGAATTCTTTTGGGTCTGTATCTGTACATGGTTTTTAATTTTCTGTTTTAACAGCTTTATTGGATGTATGCCTATTAATATAAGAAGCAAATATACCTGGCCAGGTGCGGTGGCTCACACTTGTTATCCCAGCACTTTGGGAGGCTGAGGCAGGTGGATCATGAGGTCAGGAGTTCGAGACCAGCCTGGCCAAGATGGTGAAACCCCGTCTCTACTAAAACTACAAAAATTAGTTGGGTGCGGTGGCGGGCGCCTGTAATCCCTGCTACTTGGGAGGCTGAGGCAGAAGAATCGCTTGAACCGGGAAGACAGAGATTGCCGTGGGCCAAGATCACACACTGCTCTTCAGCCTGGGGGAGAGAGAAAACTGTCAAAAAAAAAAAAAGAAGCAAATATACCTAACCTGTATCGAGTAGCACTGTATGCCTGGCACTGTTCTAGGTTCTGTGATCATTGTAATGTATATTTTACAGTTGGGCAATTGCTCTCTTTTGGAAGAAGATGGAATATCAGTTGTAACAAAGCCATTAACTAACTAAGCTGCCTCTGCTTTCTTACTCCTGACATATTCCTCAGCCTGAAGCAACATGACTCCACCCCCCAGCACCATGGAAACTGTTTTGGCAAAGGTCACCAGTGACCTTCATGTTGCCAAATCCAGCAGAGACCTTTAGGTCTCTTACTTGCGACTGATTTTGACCCTGTTGACTATTCATCCTTCCTGAACTTCTTCACCGGCACCTGGGACACCACCACTCTGTCCTGGTTTCCCCGTTTCCTTTTCTCCTCTGTCTCTTCGAAGGGTCCTTTCCCTCTGCAGACCCTCAAAGGTAGGCACTTTTAATAGCTGTCTCCTTGAGTTGCTATTTTTCTCTCTTGACACTGCCTTTCCTGGTGACTCCTGGTCTTCCATGTCACTGTAGTCACTGCCTCTTGGAGCCGATGACTTCCAAATCTCTACCTCTGGTCTTAGGCTCCACCCTGACCTTCAGTCTCACATATCCAGCCTATTGCATTTCTCTCTAGAATGCTCCACAGTTATCTTAGCCTCAACATGTCCCAAGTGGAGCTCATTTTGGCACCTCCCCCTGACCCACTGCCCAATCTCAGCAAATGACATCACAGACCCAGTTGCCTAAGCCACCAACCAATTGACCGTCTTCCAGTTTATCTTCAGACCTCACCAGTCCTACCTCCTTGCTACTTTTCAGGCTGATCCCTCTTTTCTATTCCTTTTCCTCATTCCAAATTCAGGTCTCATCCTCCCTTGCCTGGAGTGTTAGAACTAGCTGTGGACTGGTCCCCCTCTCTCTAGTCTTGCCCTATTCAAATACATCTTCCACAGCTGCCAGATGGATTAATCTCAAACACAGGGCTGACCATGTCCCCTCTATGCTTAAAACTCCCTATGTCTTCCTGGCCCCTGTAGGATACAATCTGAGCTCTGAGAATGGCATTTACCCCTTCTCCTGCCGCATCATCACCATTGCATGGTCCATCCTTCCTGTGAACGTGCACTGTGTTTCTACTACCCATCAGCAATGATGGGCAGGGTGCTGGAACTGGAACTGGGTGCAGTGATGAGAAATCAGACATGCTCTGGCCTCACAGCCGGAGGGGAGGGAGATAGTCACCCAAAAAATGTAGCACCACTCAGTCTGGTCCATTGCATAATGAAAAAGAACATGGTGACACAGGAGCATAGAAGGGGCAGGACTCGGGGGTGGGGGTAGAGCTCCAAGGAGAGGGAAAGGCCAGTGCCAGGTCTTTCCTGGTGGTTCTGTACTGTCTCACTCTGCCTTCAGGATCCATCTCTTCTCCCTCTCCATTAATTCAGACCGTCTTGATTTCTCACCAGGATTGCTTTAATGTCCTCCTACGTGATCTCCCTGCCTCCATCTCTTGACCCACTTCACCCATTGCTGCCAGAATGTCCTTTCTAAAACCCAAATCTGCCAGCCTGGGCAACATAGTGAGACCCCATCTTTACAAAAAATAGAAAAAATTTAGCTGGGCACGGTGGCATGTGCCTGTAGTCCTAGCTGCTTGGGAGGCTGAGGTGGGAGGATTGCTTGAGCCCGGGAGGTTGAGGTTGCAGTGAGCTGTGATTGTGACACTGCATTCCAGCTTGGGTGACACAGCGAGACCCTGCCTCAAAAACAAAATGAAACAAAGCAAAACAAAAAAGCTCACAAATCTGATCTTATTGCCCTTCAGCTGACAACTCTTTGATGACTGCTACAGTAAAACGTCAACTTCTTGGTGTGACTTCTGAGGCCCTTCACAGTTAGGTTTTCTTCTTTCCTACCTAAGCTGCCCTCCCCTCCTCGCCTCTCCTCCTCTTAGACTGCAACTCTGCCCCACTGCTCATGAGTTCCCGAACAGGGCGTGCGTGTGCGTATCTCCATGCCTTGGGCCATGCCGCCCTCATCACCATATTGCTCCTTCTGCCTTCTCTGTTTCCTGCTTACATGTCAAGGCCCCTCTCTGTGGAGCTGCCTCCTCTCTCTCAAGAAGGATGCCTGGATCTGGGAGGATGCAGGATGCATTTCTGTGCCTTTAGGGCTCCTTCTGTGTCCACCTGTGCGGAGCCTGACATGCCACAGTTTGCTGGGCAGCCTCTCTCCCAGCCTTAGTGAGCCTCTACAGGGAAAGAAAGATGTCTGGTTCATCTCTTTAATGCTGGGCCATGCAAGGGGTTTGGAAAGAAAAGCTCCTCAGTAGCTATTTACTGAACACAGGATTCCAAAATCTGACCCTGTCCCAGAAGAGAAGGCATGGCCCCACCTCATGGAACTTTCAGTCTGTCTGTGTGGCACTGGTGGACCAGTCACTCTATTCTCCATTTCTGCCTTACTAGGTGACTCCACTTTTATTTAGGGCAGCAACAGGCAAAAGAAAAAAAACACATATTCCAGAGCTTTGGGAGGCCAAGCAAGAGAACTGCTTGAGACCAGGGGTTTGAGACCAGCCTGGGCAACATAGTGAGACCCTGTCTCTATGAAAAATTTAAAACAATTAGCCGGGTGTGGTGGTGCGTGCCTCTAGTCCCAGCTACTGAGAAGGCTGAGGCAGGAGAATCGATTGAGTCCAGGAGTTCAAGACTGCAGTGAGCTATGATTGTGCCACTGCACTCCAACCTGGGCAACAGAGAGAGACCCCATCTCTAAAATGAACGAACAAACAAACTCTGTTTCCCAAATTCTCCTAAAGCCGTGGGTGTCCATGTGATGTGGTCTCACCAGTGAGCTATAAGCAGATGTCTCCTAGATGGGGATCCCAGAAAAGTTATTACTATTATGATGAAAAAGGATAAACTCCACGGCAGGCCCCATTTTGCCCTTTTCCCTTCCCAGTCTTCCTGTCTGGAATGCTGCCCTGTGAGCAGGAGGGAAGAAGCCACAATGTGGATAGTGGAGCAGGAGAGGAGTAGGCACTGGGGGCCCTGTGTGGGATGAGAAGTTTCCATTCCATTCAAAAGGTGGTGAAAGCCACTGGAGGGTTTTAAGCAGGGAAGTGGCATGGCCTGATTTCCACTGTACAAAGCTGACCCTGGCTGACTCATGGTGAGTGCATTGGGAGGGCAAGAGTGAAGGCAGGGGCCTGGCCTGGGGGGATCCACCCTCCTTCAGCTTAGAGGCACCAGTTTCCACAGAGATGCCCATTGGCCTGGCCCTTATGGTCCCTTCAGAGCCCAAACATTGCTGGAAACTTTGCCCAGGAATGTGATGCCTGGGGCCACCAAGAGCACACCACACCACCTTTGCCTGTCCATTCTGCAGATGACCAATACAGACCCGGAAAGGCCTAAGGCTGCTTAGCTCTAAAATAATGGCTCACTCACCCAGTGCTTCGAATGTGGGGCCTAATCACTTGTGGTTAGAGAGGGAGCCCCACGTTCGGTCAGGAAGGGGTGGGGGCTGCAGGTAGGGGAGGGCATCACTGATGCCCAGGAGACAGACTTTAGTCCAGCAGTGAGGCAGTGCTGGCCCAGATTGGGGTGGCCATGGGGAGAAGGAGGAATGTGGACAGACTGGGATGTGTGTTGGGGGTGGGATGGTCAGGGACTTGCTGATCGCTTGGGTGTGGGGGATGAAGAGGGGAATTCGAGCTAACTCTGGGATATTTTGCTTAAGCACCTGAGTGGGTGGTGATGTCATTGACAGAGGTGGGAAGTCTAGGGAGCAGGGAGGAGGAGCAAGTTTGCAGCAAAAGCTAAGAGTTTGGTTTTAGCCATATGCATTAATTTTGAGATGGCTCCTAGTCATTCTCCTGCAGTTGAATACACACCCTGGGAGTTCCAAGGAGCAGCCAGGACTGGAGATGGAGGCGTGGAGTCAATGACGGAGACCTGGTATTTGATGCAATTGGATGGGATGAAGTTATCTTGGGACCATTGGGAAAGAAGAAAAGAAAGAGGCCGGGGGATTCCCCCTGAGATTGTCCTGCACATAGAGACTGGGACATGTGGCAGAGTTGGCTGAATAGACTGAGAAGGAGCAGACAGGGAGTAGGAAGAAACCCAGGAGAGGGAGCAGTGGAGGCCAAGTATAAAGCATTATAGGAAGCGGGAAGAGGTCCTGAATCAATCACTGCTGAAAGGTCAAGTGAAAGGAAAAGAAAGTGAACTGGACACTTAGGGGTCGGTGGTGACATGATGAATGCTGAGTCAGCTAAGCCATGGGGACAGAATGCCCACTAAGAAAGTGGAGGCAGGAGGTGCAGACGATTTTTTAAACACTTTTTGCAGTGAAGGGGAGCAGAACATTGAGATGGAAGCTGGAGAGAGAAGTGGAGCCCAATGGAGCTGTTTGTTTATCACAGGAGATCCTAGAGCAGCCTGTTGTGGATGACCTAATGGAGAAAGAGGAAGCGATGTGCAGAAGGAGGAGGTATCTACGGTTCAGATAACAGAAGTGGGATCCAAGACCCACATGGAGGGAATGGCCTTGGGCAGAGCAGTGGCCTTCATCCACAGGAGCAGGAGGGAGGCTGCCAGGTTTCACGATGGGAAGATGACTTTTCTGATTTATGCTATTTCCTGAGCAAAGCATGAGGCAAGTGAGGCTGGGGGTAGTGAGGGGTGTGGGGAGAGGAGAAAGGCTGAGACAGTTGCTCTGGAGAATGGGAACGTGCAAGACAACTGTAGCAGTGCTGTGGAACAACACCAGGGCCCAATTGAGATTTCAGGCTATGAATTTAGAGGAAGCCAGTTTGTTTTTTCTCTACCTTTATTTTGCTGTGTGGGTGCAGGCATTGAGTAGGTGGGTAGTTGGATTTAACCCAGGTTGAGCATGGTCTTTAAGTATGAAGAAGTAAGGGGAGAAAAGAAGATGAAAGATGGATGTGATGGCAGAGGGCTGATGGTGGTGACAGAGGAGGGTGAGGGGTGGGAGGGCTTGGCGAGGCGGAGGGATCACTTGTCATCTGGAAGGATGACAGGTGGTCTCCCGGTGGGATGTTTGAAGTGGAGATTGTGTGGATGGTGCCGTGTTCATGATGGTACAAGATGTGATGCCCGTGGGTGTAGGTGGGGAGGAGGGTGACAAATGGTTGGACCGACCTGGTAGAGGAAGAGAGAGGCACCAGTGTTGGGTGGATCTGCAAAGTGGATGTTGAAGTCACCAAAACTGATGATAGGATGAGGGTGGGGAGGAAGACAGGGCAGATGTGTCAGTTAAGTCTGTGATGAATGTGAGGTGCAACCCGGTGGGGCAGTGGTGACAGGTAGAGTCTATGGACATGGATTCAGAGAGGATGGCACTTAGAAAGGGAAAGGGAGGGCAAATGTTTTGGAAAAGGCAATCCCAGGGTCTGTGGGGGCGTGGGAGAGGAAACAGGGGGAACTGGTGTGTTGGGGGCAGCCAGGTGTCAGTTGGGGAGAGTTCAAACAGAGGCTGAGGGTATGGGCTGCTTGTGATGACAGGGTCTGAGTCCCCAGCACCGAGAGAGGGTGCTGTTCCTGGAGGCTGGAGGTCTCAGTTTCTGTGGGAGGCTTAGATTCCACATCTCTGTGGTTTCAAGTTCCTCAGAAGCAGAATGGTGTCATGGTCACTTTTGAGTGGGTGATAGGATGCTACGGAATGAGGGGTATGGGCTCAGCCCTGGACTTGCAGGAGCTTTCTAGCTGTGCCTGGGCTGATGGGCGTGGAGTGCCCAGCCAGGCAAACCCACCAGTTGGTAGTAGGAGGCTGATGGCCTCACTTGTGGTGGGAGGCCCCGCCCTCCACGCTGTCCAAGTTTTGCAGGTAAGAGAAGAAACACATTTCGAGGGCGACTGAGCACTGGACACCATGCTGTGGCTTGGCAGGTGCCCGCAGCACAGGTGTGTGGGTAATTGTGTTACATGGGAAGATGCACAAAACCACCAGCCCTGGGCTGGCCTTGGGGGCAGGAGCAGAGAGGGGCTGGGCAGAGGTGGGACAGGGACATTACCTTCTTGCAACGGGAAGACACCTCAGGGCACAAGCCCAGGTTGGTGAGAACATTTGCATTTCTTTAAACAAATGCCAGAGAGATGGGGGAAATTCAGGCCAGTTTCCATAGAGATGCCCACTGGCCTAGCCCTTATGGTCCCTGCAGAGCCCAAACATTGCTGGAAAGTTTGCCCAGGAATGTGATGCCTGGGGCCACCAAGAATACACCATGCCACCTTTGCCTGTCCATTTTGCGGCTCAGCAGTACAGACCTAGAGAGGCCTAAGGCTGCTTAGCTCTAAAATAATGGCTCACTCACCCAGTGCTTCGAATGTGGGGCCTAATCACTTGTGGTTAGAGAGGAAGCCCCACGTTCAGTCAGGAAGGGGTGGGGTCTGCAGGTAGGGGAGGGCATCACTGATGCCCAGGAGAGAGAAGAGGCTTCCTGGAGGAAGCGGATCTGAGCAGGACCTGGGCGGATGAGCTGGATATGGGGATCTGTGAGGATAGGCAGGGCTTTCCTGGGGCGGGGAATAGAGTGGACAAAGGTGTGGTAGTGGAAGAGTCGGCATGTTGCTGGGACAGTGAGGTGTTTGCTGAGTCTGTTTTCAGGCTGCAGAATTAACTGTTCAACTTGGCTGCTTTTGCACAGCTAGATTTAGGTAACCTCTTAGGCTGCTGTCAGCCTGACTACCTTCTTTAGACTCTAAGCTCGTTGGCTGGAAGGGAAAAGACTGTTCACCTGGTCTGTCCAGGTGGTCTCACTTAATCTTCTCATTAGCTCCTAGGAGCAGATGCTCTTGCCTCCATTGTGCAGCTAAGGAAGCTGAGGATCCACTGAAGGCTTAGGGTTTGACCCATCCCTCCCACTGCCTACAGGGCTGTGGACAGAGCTAGGAGCATATGTTGTGCACTCCTGACTGGGCATCCAGGAAGAGAGAAGACTAAGATAATCCCAAGGGCATCCCCTCAAAGTCTGATGGTCCGCTGCCCCTCTTTGGGGCTGTCTTGTAGAGCAGCAGGAAGAGCTATGAAGTCAGAAGCCCAGGCCAGGACTCCAGCCCTGCCCCTTACTGGCTGGACCACCTTGGACCAGCCAATTCCCTCTCTGCCTCTGTTGCCCAATCTCTAGCATGAAGGGTTGTGCTGAACAATCTCCAAGTCCCTTCAGCTCTATAAGCTGGGGCCACTAAGCTTCATTTTTTGCCTCCAGCCTGCTCAAGGCTGAGAACTTGGTTCGTGCCTGCCTCTGGCCTTCCTCAGCCATGGATTCAATGCTTCTTGGTCTCCTCTTACTCAAACACGTCAGAAGCTGAGACCTGTCTCAACATAACCTCATGCCAGGGGGTATTGTCTCAAATGGGCTCACCTGTTGGTCCCAGCCCCATTCCTTATGAGCCTTTTGAATCTGCATTCCCCACTGAAAGCAGACATTCACTGAATCAAGCATGTGATAGATGCACTAGGGCTGTGATACTGGCAGCTGCCATTGACTGAGTGCCTACTATGTCAGACGCATTCCATATTTTGCATCTGTACACTCTTCCTGCCAGGAATGGAGTTGTTTCCCTGTTATGCTGTTGACAAACTGCAGCCCAGAAAGGTTAAGTGACTTGACTAAGCTCTCACGACTTGGAAGTGGAAGAGTGGGGATTAGAACCCAGAACTCTGTGACTTCAAAGCCTGGGCTCCTGCCGTGTGACATATCAGTGAGATGCCCATTCCTGGCTGGGTCCTAGGATCCAGAGACATCACATCAGTGACCCTGCCTGCCCACAGGGCACCCTCAGCAGCTTCTCCTCCTCAAGCCTAGGAGTCTATAATCCTGGGCTATTCCCTTTCTGGGGCCACTCCCCAGAAAGGACAGTCAGACCCCCTGGGTGGTCTTTCTGTGGCATCGAGTGGACAGGGGCCTCCCTCTCTGGCTTGGGCAGGCAGACGTGTGCTACTGTCGTCTCTAGGCAGCCATCGGATGAATAACTGATGGTGATTAGCTAAATCATAACATCGCTCATGCCATGCATAAGTGATGAGCCAACTGGTGCCAGGCCGCGATGAGAGGCAGTGAGCACCCCCACCTCACCCCCCAGCCCGGAGAAGCCACCACCGCGCTGCCTCCCTGTGTTATCTGGCACATCAAGTGCTGCGACAATGAATATAGATTGACCTTATTATAGCAGCCGGCTGCTGGTGCCAGGCGCAGCCAGGCATACTTTGCACAAATTAAAGGTGTCAGCATGTAATTTACGGTTCATGGCAAAAAGGGGTGGTAGGGGTAGTGGAGGTACTGAGGCAGGTAGAAAGGAAGGTGGGCCGGCTGTGGGGCTGGCACCAGGAGCCCAGGCGCTAATGACAGGAGGCGCAGCCGTGGTGTCATTTTCATCCCGGTTTGCTCATTTTTAGCTATTTCTTGCTCAAGGGGGGCAGCCCCCTCTCCTGAGCCCTCCCCGACATGCTCTGTGTGCATGTGTGCGTGTGTGTATTTTTCAGCTAAATTACTGGTTTTACCTGAAGAGCGTAAAGTAGGTGTGCTAATTTACAGCTCGGCAGATAAAGCCGCAGTGTGCAGAGCTGTCTGGGAAGCCTGTGATCCGACATCATTTTACTAACACACCCGAGAGCAGCTTGACACATTGAGTCGGGCCTGTGATTAAAGTTGTAGTCTTCTTTCCCCCTCCCTCTCTCTTCTCCAACACGGAGAACAGATTAAACTCTAAGTAATAGATCTCGGTTTTCTTGCCATCCCACTGATATACACAGTACACAGTTTGACACAAAGAGTAAGTTATACATCACAAACAACAGCCTCTGCTCTTTACCGCCCAGAATTAATTTTCCATTTGCTACGCTTCCCTCCTCTCCAAGCCCATTTTCCTGTCCAGCAGGGCTCTCTCCTCTCTTGAAAAGGCAGGTGAGGAGAAGTGCAGGTCGGGCCTGGAAGAGGTGGCTCAGGACAGAGAGTTTAACCCTTATGGTTTAAGGATGAGGAAACAGAGACCTGGAGAGAAGCGACTTCCTGATGTCGCCCTTTGTGTCTGTGGCAGTGGTGAGGCTCAAACCTGTCTTCTGGTTGATGAGCCAGGCCCCACCTCCCATGCCCAGACAGCAGAGGCTGCCCGAGGAGCTGCTTGTTTGTTTGCCCTGCTATTCCCAGCAACCTGCCAGGCAAACTGTCTCTGCTTCTCTGCTCTGCTCTGTGCCCCAGGAGGGGACCTCTAAGGGCTGCCCATGCCTCTGACCACTGCCTGGGCTTGGCCAGCGGGAGATACCAGAATGAGAAGCAACAGTGGGAGGAGAGAGGGGCTGGGCTATTTCTCCTCTGCTTCTCCCTCTGGGATGCGTGTCTCGGAAGAGCTGCCTCCCTCTGTGACTGCGCTCCTGTGGGGCGGCCCCTCCTCCACGGCCCCCACTCCTGCTGGTCTCTGGCCATGACATCCTGCCCTGCCCTGTAGATGCGGGCTGCGGACAGCTGTCAGCTGTTCTAGTCCAGGAGTCTCCCCATCCCTTTTGGATTTCCTTACCCCTGCCTAACTCAGTCACAAGCCCCTCCATCTGTGTCTCTTCATTTGAGCCACCTGGGGGGAATTCTGTTTCCTATGGGGACCTCGAATGATACTGGGGTGGACCCATTCTTTATTGAGGACCTACGCTGGCAGCCATCTGCCTAAAGGCACACACTGGGAGGAAGGAGTCCAGACCTCCCAGGGTAGCACACATCCCTCTGGGAGAGTCCACCATTCACCCGGCTTGCTTTCCTGGCCACCGACACCCCTCCCCAGGCCCCACCGCAAGTCTTTGTACACCACCTTAGTGGAGTCTCGTGTGTGGCCCTGTGAGGCAGGGTCTGGCTAGGCCCTCTAAGGGATGTGGAAACGGAGGCCCAGGGAGGCTGGGGCTCTTCCCTAGGGTCACCCAACTTTGCACAGCCGAGTCCAGTTCCAAATGTGGGGCTAGCTGGCTCCAGTGCTGAGCAACTTCCTCTGTGCTGTGTGGGAGGTTCGTCTTGCTCATGTAGCTCACGTAGAACACACACACACACACACACACACACACACACGTGCACACACAGGCACAAATGACTAAATGCTTTTAAGGAGCTGTAGGAGAGTACGGGCAGGGATGCAAGGCCAGAAGTGAGGAGGGTTAGACGTGGCAGGTAGGGCTGGGTAAATCCAGGAGGGCATTTTGGAGGAGGTCAATAAGTCCTGGAGATGATTGGAAACCGCGTGGAAGCATATAGCCAGGAACTCTCTAACCGCGCCTCAGTAGACTGGTTGCACTGAATCACCAGGTTGGGTGGGGTTTAGGGGTATGCTTTAAAATTAGACTCCCAGGCCTCATCTCTAACATATAGAATCAGAATCTCTGGGGATGCAGTCCAAGAATCTGTTTTGTTTTGCTTTGATATGCAACTAGTCGTGGGAGCCACAAACTCTTCCCACTTCCCCATTTTACGTGCTGGGGAAGTATGTAAAGGAAGTAGAGAGAGGCCTAGGGACTTGCTCAGGGTCTCACAACAACCAATTCCAAAGCCAGGGCTGGCACCCAGGCCCCTTGGTTCCCAGCTCGGTGCTCATCCGACTGCTCATTCACCCTCAGGCTTCTCAGTGGGCAGGGTGGAAACACAGCTTCCTTAGATGATGGTCTCAGCCTCCTCCTCCCCCCGCCCCAGCCACCCTGCAGCCGGTTCTCAAGATGGCAAGTGGGGGGTGGATGAAGGTGGTGGCAAAGCGAGAAAGCGCCTGGAATAACACGACATTTTGAAATGTGAATCACTGGCACTTTCTGTTTTCTCCTGTTCCCCCTCTGCACCCTCCCATTCCCCCCTCCGCCACCAGGCACTCTCTGAGCTGTAGGAACGCTAGGCCTGGACATCCACCCAGCGTGTGGAACCAGCTGGGGAAGCCACCTGCGTGCAAGAGTGGGTGGAGTCTGAGATGAGAGCAGAGACTGGGGCTCTGGGCCTACTGCTGTCCCTTCTTGCTGTGTGACTTTGGGCAAGGCACTGTACCTCTCTGGACCTCAGCACTGGGATGCTCACCATAAGGCTTGTCAATACCCTTGGGCTGCCACATGGTGGGGGTGGGGGCCCTGCAGGACCTAGTCTATCCTGAATCCCTCTTCTGCCCTGCTGTCCTGACATTCCATCGCTCGTGTTCCGGTCTTTTGAACCCTGAGTAACAGGAGCCCAGGACGGTGCTGGTGGGAGGGTGCTGGGAAAGGGGGAAGCTGGGGAGGGGGCAGGTAGGGCTGCCGAGTGGAACAGGGGCCACTCAGCTGCTGAATGAGTGTCTGGACTCCCACCCCCAGACACTTCCTCCACATTCCCTCAACTCAGGAGCTAATGATTCAAAAACAGAGGTCAGCTCCTGGCTCCATGTTGACATGCAGGTACAGGGCAGAGCAAGCCAATGGTACCCTGGACCTCAGGGGGCTTGTGCCCTCTGTGGTGTGAAAGGTCACTGGGCATTTCTTAAGTGCCTCCAGCGCCAGGGCTTCTCCTCAGGCACCAAGGAGTGAGTTGGCTCTGTGTGTGTTTGTGTCCCCATCCCCAGATCAGGCCTGACTCACCCCATGTCCCCACAGTCCAACACAGTGCTGGGTGCACAGCAGGGGCCCCAGGGACATCCCTGCATGGAATTTGTGCTGCCTGGCCAGGACCTCGTCAGCCTCAGCAGGCAGGAGCCTTGGTCCCAAGAGGATTGCCTTTGGGCAAGGCTTTTTTTCAGGCCCTCAGTGACCACATTTCTAAAATTGTGGTAGTGGCCAGTTTCAGAGGCTGAGGAGCTCTTTCTGCTCTCCCTCGCCACAGGGTCCCTCTGCCTCAGCAGGAGAGCAGGCCAGAGTGCAGAGTCTGAGTGTGAGGCAGATGTGCATACGCAGGAACTCAGACTGGGCTGGCACATAGCAGCTGCTCAGTTAACGTCTATGAGGGGAAGAAAGGAGGAGGAGGGAAGAGGCAGAAAGAGGGTGAGGCTGGTGTGTGCAGCCCCATCAGCTGGCTCTGTGCTCATCTGATCCCTCTTGACCCCCCAGCTGGCTCCTGCCCACCCTCCTCTACTTCCTTCTGTGGCCTTTTCCCCTCCTCCTGAGAAGAAGGTGATGTTGGAGGAAATGGTGGGGAGGGCACTGGAGAAAGCTCCCTAGGAAGTGGAGCTCTGTTCTAGAGACTAGGGAAATTGGGCCGTAAGTCTCCAGACCTCCCCTTCTGAGGAGCCCTCCATATAGCAGGAGGTGCTCAAAACTGAGTGTCCCAATCCTGAACTTGGCAAACGACCTAACCCTAACACCCCACTGACGGTTCCCAGGTGTAGACCCCTGTCTGGCTAGGAGGGACGGTGTTTAGTTTGCCACTGAGTGAGGGTGGTGGTGTGGGGTGGGGCTGTAAGACAGAAATGCACCCCAGGAAGTGGGAAGCCAAGAGTGGGGAGAGTTCCATGCCCAGGACCCCAGGGCCCACTTGTGGCTGCTCACGCTCACCATGTTTTGTCACCTGCCACTGGCTCCTAACCACTGATCAAAAATAGTCCTCTGCTTGCCCTTACATGTGACCGGCCTGTGGTCAGAGCACCCTACCCAGGCTGGGGTTGGGCTGCACGAGCATCCTGGCCAGCCCTGCCCCAAATGAGACAGGAAGTGCTCTGAAGTGCCTCTGTAGCTGACGGGGGCCGGGGTGGGGGGACCCTGCCAGCAGCTATCTGGGAGAGTTTGGCTTACGTTTCATAGTGTTTTCAAGGTCAATTTCTTCCTCCTTGTTACCTGTGCCTCTTATTTCTCTTAAAGGCCATCTGGAAAGAGGATATGGCCCAGAAGCGTTTCTGTTCTCTCTCTGGACCTGAACATGGTTCCCCAAGGGTGTATCGTCTTGGCTGGCATCGTGGGTGGAGAGGGTATGGGGACAGGGTGGGCCCTAGCTTAGAATCCAAGCCACAGGGGCTTTAAACTCAAGAGAAAAAAATGTGGAGAGCTACAATCAGGTCATTTTACCAATGAGGAAGCAACTTCTAGGGAGGTGAAGTGACTCACCTAGTGACTTCAAAATAAAAAATTCCCATTTCACAGATGAGGAGACAAAATCATAGAGACAAAATGTGACCTGCCTAGGGTAACACCATAGTGGCAGAACTCTGACTGGACCCAGATCTCTGGGTTCCTCGCTTCCTTCCATCCTGCTGGACAGCTCTGTGTGTGTGATCTGTTGGTAAATTAGTTATGCTTATCTCCATTTACAAATGAGGAAACTGAATCTCAGAACAATGGCGTACTTGGCAAATAATGACACCTTCAGCTCTGCTTGAGATCAGACGCAGCAAGTCCAGTGGAGGCCCAGGTCCCAGCTCCTCTAGGAACCCTGTCCTGACGATTCCAGGTCACATGGAGTCCTTCCTTCTCCAAAGTCTTACTATGCTTATTTTAAGGAATAGAAAAATAATGCTAAGAAAGAAGCAAGGAAACATTCGTACAATGCTCATGGCACGCTGAGTGTTTGCCAGCACTCATGGGCGCCTAGGGACCACCTTGAGCAGGACTCAGGATGATGCTCATTTTACAGGTGAGGAAACTGAGGTTCAGAGGGCTCGGGTCCCAACCCATGTCTGTCTGACTCCCAAGTTCAATGCGCTTTTCTCCCTTATTCAGCCCCACATTCTCCTCCTCTAGAATCGTTTCCTGAGTGCTTTCTTGTCTCTGCAATTTGGCTGTAAGCTCATCAATCATAGAGATCATGTCCCTGCTTGCACCCCATGCAGCTTACCTGGGCTTGACCTCGGCAAAGGGTCAGCACAGACTCTAGGCCTTGAGGAGGCAGGGATGGGGCAGAGGCAGCAGGCCGGCTCCAACTCCCCTTAGCCACTTCCTAGCGCAGTGAAGGCTGTTAGTTTATTTCTCAGAACCTCAGTTTCTTCACCTATAAAATGGAGTGGTACTAACCATGGAGTCTCAGGCTTGCTGAGTGAAGGTGCAGTAAGGTAAGGAGCTTTGAGTGTCAAGAGCCCAGTGTGAAGCCTGGCACATAGTGGGTACCTAATATGAACTGGGATTACTCTTGTCAGCCTGCTCATTTTGTGGGGCATCTCTGGGGTGCCCTCTCACCCCCAGCAACTATGACCCAGCCTTCCTTTCCTGGAGGAAGCCTGCCTCTCCCTGGGCCCTGTGTGTGTAGGGGCTGGATCTGGCTGATAGGCACACAGGGGACTGTGTTTCTGCATCACTCACTTTGGGTGGTGGCTGTGAACACTGCAGTCTGTGTGTCCCTGCCCTGCCTCCAGACTTTGTTAACCCTGAGAGCTGAGGGTTTGTCAGTGCTTCCAGACGCCCAGGCGGGGAGGAGAGGACCTCAGCTGAGACACTGGTTTCCCCTGGCTAGCCTGCCTCGAGCTAGGGAGAAACCCTTCAAGATGAGCTCCTGGCTTCAAAGCCCAGTGGGGTTGGGTGGCTGACTACAGGGGCAGAGCACAGCCCAGGAGATGGTTGCTGCAGACATGCTGCTAGGCACATCTCAATCACCACCAAAGCAGCAGCTGCCAGGCCCTCTTTTGATGGAAGAGAGACGTGGAGGTGGGGAGAAGAGAGCCTCCCAAGTCAGGGAGCCAGGGGTGGGATGGGGTGGGCCATCTGCACGATCTGAGCTTCCAGTTTAGTTCTCCAAGTCTTTAGTATTAAGTGGCAAGGGCTCCCTTGGATGCTCAAATCAAGCAGATATCTCGAAGGGGAGTTTGGACCTGTCTGGGGCAAGAGTGCTGGTACCCATGGGTGGTGTTTTCTCTGCACTGAGTTATCATTTACCTGTATATGCAGCCCTGCCTACATCTCGCCCTTGCTCCCTCAGCCCCAACCACTCTGCACGTTTTTCTGTCCCTTGAATAAACCAAACACGTTCTTTCCCCAGGCCTTTGCTTCGACTGTTTCCTCCTCTCAGACAGCTCTTCTTCTGACCTTATGCAGGGTACCCTTTCTCATCAAGACCACCCCGCTCATGGGGGCCTCCATTCCCCAGGGCAGGTGACCCTCTTATATGACCTTCATGGCCCATAACTCCATTGGTAATTATCCTTATTAGATTGTTTCTTGCTTTTTTTTTGTCCCCCCACTGCAATGAAACTCCCCAGGAGTTTGGATGCTTAATCTCTGCTGAGACCCAGTGCCTTGCACTGAAGGTGCTCAGGAAATACTTTCTGAATGATAAGAAGCCCCTGCCATCTGCTAAACTGGATCTATGATGACAGAAGCCGAGGAATGTGAGGTTCATCTAGAGAGTTCTTGTGAATTTTCCAAGGGTAAGCACAACACCTAGCTCATTAGATCCTGGGATAATCCACAACCCCTCCTTCACTCAGAACAGGTGAAAGTACTGAGACCTGGAGAGGGGTGGGATCACCATGAAGGTGACACACCTGGCTGGAGGGGCAGCAGCAGGAGTGTGGCCCCTTCCTAAAGCTGCAGGCTTATGAAACGAAACATAAGGAGGGCACGTTTTCACCTGGACATGGAGCCTCAGCCTCACAGGTCCTGATGGGGCCAAGGCCCCTGTGGTAAAGCCCCTCCTGCTTGCAAAACAGGATGCTGAGACCCAGGGAGGTGCATGGCTGATCAGAGCTCCCACCACAAATTAGAAGTAGTCTTCAGATTGTAGATGCGTCTGTTTCTTCGTGTGCCAGGCTGGTGGGGGAAGTCAAGCTTGCCAATGTCCACATGGGGCTAAAGAGGTCTCAGATGAGGATCTCAAAAAGGATCCTGAGGAGAGAGGGCCAGGTTGCCTAGAGCCCGTCTGTGGAAAACCTGGTCAGGGGTCACTACAAGGGAAGAGTGAAGAGCAGTGGCCTCAAAACTTTACAATTAAGAAAAAAAAAAAATCAGACCACACAGTCATCAATATATGTGCCTGAGAACCTTCAGTGCAAGGCACTGGGTCTCAGCAGAGATGAAGCATCCAAACTCCTGGGGAGTTTCCATTGCAGTGGGGGGACAAAAAAAAATCAAGAAACAATCTAATAAGGATAATTACCAATGGAGTTACGGGCCATGAAGGTCATATAACAGGGTCACCTGCCCTGGGGAATGGAGGTCCCCATGAGCGGGGTGGCCTTGATGAGAAAGGGTGCCCTGCATAAGGTCAGTCAATATAAAATATAATATATCTTTGTTTATTCACTATGTACATTGAGATATAATAATATGTATGAAAATGTGCAAAAATAGAAATTTTAAAATGAGATTTTAAAGCATATATAACATTTCTGTTATTTTCTTCCCATATGACAATCGTGCCCAGCCCTGGGCCTTAGGGCACTCCCTTTGCAGAGCACTCATTAGGAACATGTGCTTTGGGGCCCAACAGACCTGTGTTTGAATCCAGGACTTTCTTGTCATTATCTGTGGCTTTAGGGCAGCTTCTGGGACACAGTCTCTTCCTCTGTAAAATGGGACAATAATTCCTACTTTGCTCTATGCTTTAAATGAGGTAATACTTAAACGGTGCTTGGTACCAGGCTTGGCAGCCTGGAAGAGCTCATATATGGTAACTATAGTGATTATTATTACCATGATCAGGCTCATCCTTGTTTGCTAAAATTAATGAAACTCAACTCTAAATACCATGGACCCTCAGGCTTGTTTCTTGAGCTGCACCATCCTCACCAGAGATGCTGGGTCACCGCTGAGTATAAGGCTGGAACTAAGATGACAGTTTCCCTTGGCCGAATACGATGCCCCCAGCGTTGATGCAGATGGACCTGGAGCCTGGCTAAAGAAAGGCTGGCTGGGCGTCCCCGAGGATGGGGCTGAGAGGCCGGTCAGATTTCAGCTTTCTCTGTGTTCCTTTTAAAATAATTGAAGTGTCAGCTTGGGTTCATGGGCTGGTCACGGTTTCCATCCCTCTCTAACTTCATAAGGCAAGTCCATGAATTATACAGTGCCGGAGCAGACGGTGCTAAGTAAGGATGCATCACAAGCTGGGCTTAATAAGGACACTCCAGCTATTCTTGGAAGGCATTTGCAAGTCAAAAATATGGTGCATGGAGATCTGATGTCGACTTCACATTCTGAAGATTTCAGCTAGGTCAGCATTATTTTATGTTAAATCCCATCAAAACAAAAAAATAAAGAAATAAGGAAGCGCTATAGTACATTGTTTTGCTTCGTTTTTAATTTGAACTTTTTAGTAATAACACAAATGGTCAAATCTGCCTACCTCCTCCCACACACCCCAACCCCATCTCCCATTCCCACACCCCCTCTAAGTAATGTCAACACACATTCTCATGGACTCATATGGTGTGGGTAGGCATTGCCTTGCTGTGGAATTAGAAAGTATTCCTACCATTATAATTTTGTGCTAAATAGTGAGAATATAAAAGCTTTCCTGTTTTCTTTCTTTTTTTCACCAAGCTTTCGCATGACCCATACCTGCGCTTTTCTATAACATGTCCACGTGTTAAAAACTCAGCCATTTATCAAAAAAATAGGGACTGACATCTATTTAAAAAATTAAATTGCGCTGGAGGATAGGAACCAAGAACCACAGTAAAAGCTGGGAGGCTTTTCTCCTGTACTCCAGGAGGGTGGCTTTTCATCCAGAATGCCCCAGGAGAGAGGGTTGACCATTCTGGATGGCTCCTTCGTCACTTCCTGAGAATCAGCTGCCTCCGTAGGAGATGCTGGGCCCTGTAGTGCAGGGATCCCACTTAGACTTCCCTTTATGGGTTCACATGTGGCTTTGTTTATAAACACAGTATTTCAGGGGAAAGGCAAGCAGGCATCACGTGCCAGGAGGTAAGGGAAGCACAGAAGCAGGAATATCTAAGAGGCCCCTGCAAACCTTTTCTGGCCATTGATGGCAAAAAAGGATCAGGGTTTCCCTAACTCACCTCCTTGCAACCTGGAGAGCCACTAGCATCTTTGTGTACACAAGGGCCAGGTTTATTTTGGGAATCCTTAAATGTAAACCCAATACAGCAGCGATGAGAGTATTTATATCAGCAGCAAAGTGCAAGAACAGCCTGTGAACTGGAAACCTCTTGGGCTGGAAAAGTCCAAGTGCTCAGAAGAAGGTAGGTAGACCAGCATTTCTCAAACTTAAATATGCCCAAGAATCCCCCTGGGGATCTTGTTTAAATAAAGACCAAGATTCTGCAAAGGGCCTAAGATGTTGCATTTCTAAAAGTGCCCAGGCAATGCTGCTGCTGATGCTGGTCCTTGGACCCCACTTTGAGTGGTGAGGGTGTAGGCTAGGTCCCTTTTTCCAGGAAGGCTTATATTCAGGTTACTGGGCTCAGGTGCTGTGATGGGGGTTGGGGGGACGTGGTTTCGTGTTGGCTTCCAGATTGTGCCTTAGATGGACATGATTGGCTCATACAGGATGGTGGCCGGGGGTGCTGGGCAGGCATGGGCATGGGACAGAACACAGGACCATGAGTCAGGAGAAGTGGATTCTCCTGGCACCACCTGGCTCCCCTACTCAGCTGTGGAGTAGTAGAGAGTATTTGATGACAGGGAGGTCATTGGCAGCTTTCAGAAGAGCAGATATAAAGTCTCTAGGATGTGTTAGGTCAAAAATCTAAGTGTAATGGGGTGTGTATGGTAGGCTGACACTGAGTAAAGAAAGTGAGGGACCACATACACATAGATGAGTTTGTGTAAATGGAGAACTTCTCATTCTGAAAAGATACACAAGAAACCATAAACAGTGGTTGACTTTGGGGGGAGAAACTGAGAAAGAAGATACATGGAGCAAGAAGAGACTCCCTCCAATTGAAACACTCACTTCTCTGACCACAGTGATTGGTTCAGTGGGCTTGGACCTGTGACATGCCCTGTTCCAATCAGAGTGAGTCTCTGGATATTTGCTGGACTGTGTTGTTCTCCATCTCATTCCAGTGAGACTCACTTGTCAACATCTGCTGATATCTGCCATCCAGTGTGGTGTTCAGACAGTTGTTCCCCTCCTTGCTGGCATCAGCTGGGACATGACAGTGTCCTCATCTGATCTCACAGGACATCCTCTCCTGTTGTTGTGAGTCCCCTGCGAGGCTCTGCCTTTCAGGTGACCCCTCTGCCCCACTCCTTGTGGGCATGGAGAAGCCCATCTATTCTCTCTGCACCAGGCTGAGGGAGTGGCACTCTCTGTGTCCATATGTCTGGGCTCCTCCACTGGACAGGGATCTCTCTCTAAGGTTTGCTTTCATCCCAAGGCCCCTCCCTTCTTGTTTCCCAAACTGGCCAGAGATTTCTGGGTCTGATACTTCCTCTCCCACTGAGATTGGACCACAGGAGGAGTCAAGCATGTGACTCCTTGTCCCTGCCTCACATATCAGTAGCTCCTTCTGCTGCTCTCACCTCTGCCTCCGCCCACCCCACCCCTCTTAGTTATCCATGTCTAATCTCGGCAGCATGGCAGTCTGGTTCTCCAGCTCTCCTTTTTCTAATCTAGACTTTATGCCCCAATTCCTTCAGAGCTTTGCTTCTGATGATGCTAAAACTAGGCTTTTAGAACTGGAAAAAAAAAAAAAAAACAGTTTTTGCAAATCAAAAGCCTTATCTTTCAAGAACTTGTCTCTGCTATGAGTACCAAAGTTCTATTTTGAAATGAAAAGAGTTGACTGTTTCTCTTCTCCTCACATTCCGTGTTCCTGATCTAACAGTCCTAATCTTGCTTGAGGCCAGGCACCTTCGCCTTGGGTACATGGGTGTGGGAAGTATGATCTTCCTGCTGTGGCATCAATGGCCCTTCAGCTCCCCGCAGCCTTCCTAAGTTCTGCAGGGGAATAGGAGAAAACAATTTTGGAGTTGGGGCACCCAACTAGTGGCAGAAATAGTCCCACTTCTGCCACTCAATTGTTGCGCGACCTAGGGAGTGGCTGAATCCTTTTGAACCTCGCTTTTCTTATCTGCAAAATGGGGAGAGCAACAACCACCTCTCAAGGTTGTTTCAGGATCAAGGCAGATAACATATGTGAAAGTGCTTTGTAAATCACAACGTATGGTATAAACATGAAGCATCATTACTTTCCAGTGTTCTTAACTTCTTTGTGTAGTTTTCCCTGCCAAAGGCTTCTGTCTTGAGCTCGCGTGGCAATTTGCTCACAGAGCCATGAACGTATTGTATTGTGCCGAACTTATATTTTAACATGTCTGCTGGCTTCTTGCACTGTATGTGAGTGCTTGGAGGGCAGGGACCACACCTATGTGATCTTGGCACCTCTTGCCTTCAGCCAGTGTCTGAAGTAGGTGCCCAGTATGTGTTTGTTGATGAAGGGGTGGACACTTAGCAAGTACTCAGTAGATTCATGTAATATAAATAAATAATTAGCCAGGAGCAGCAATGGGCTGGAACTTCTGTAGACTAGTGGTTTTCAACTGGGAGCAATTTTGTCCCCTTCCTCCCAGGGGGTATTTGGCAATCGGAAGATGTTTTTGGTTGTCATAACTTGGGGAGTGCTACAGATATCTAGTGGGTAGAAGCCAGGGATGCTGCTAAACATCCTACAATGACCAGGACAACCCCCTACAACAAACAGTTATCCAGTCTAGAATGTCAAGAGTGCCATTGCCTAGAAACCCTGCTGTAAGCTCTCTTTTTAAACAGTCCTGAGAAATAAGTCCTGTGAGTCCAGAATTGGAAGGGAAGCTTAGACTTTGGGTTTAAAAATGATGTCTTGATTATCTTTGATGAATGGAAGGGGGTGGAGATATGGTGGCTAATGATGAAGAGTCTGAAAATTATTACTAGCTGGGGGTGGGAGAGGAGAGAGACTTTGGAAAATGTCCAGCTGAAGAAGAGAAGAGGGTTGGCATCAGACAGGATAGGGTGGGGCCCTAGTGTGCTGGGAGGCACTGAAGGAACCTCTGAGTAGAGAAGTTAAGCATGTGTGCTGAGCTCTATGATTGTCCATTAATTCCCTGTCCTCCTTCGGCAGGAGGCACCTGTTGAACTCAGGCATCGGCATGTGAATTGATTTGGTCAATGAAATGTGAGAGAAGTGACATCCACTTTGAGACAGGCAGTTTCCGAGTGAGTATGTACTTCCCCATGTTCCCCAGTGTGGTTGCTTAGCCACCCCGGGCCCCAGAATGAGATAACAGCAACATAGAGCATGACCTGTAATTGCCGTGAAGATGAGAGAGAAACAGACCTGGAATGCCTTACACCACTGCAGTTTTTTGGATTATGTTTTATTGCACCATAATCTATCCTATCTTGAGAATGTACTATATTGGGGCCGACATAGCTAGCAATCCTGTGTAACTGAAGATCAGCTCATCTTTCCTTTCCCCTTTGAATTGGTTTGCACAGGGATCTCTGAGGTGTCTTGGCTAGAGAAGACAAATGCCAAGTGACTAGGACCCCTAATTGTAGTCAACGAAAAGAGTCAGACTCTGTAGTATATTTGGAGGGGTTTATTCTGAGCCAAATATGAGTGATCAATGGCCTGTGACACAGCTCTCAGGAGATTCTGAGAACATGTGCCCAAGATGGTCAGGCTACAGCTTGATTTTATACATTTTAGGAGGACATAAATCATCAATTAATATGTGTAAAATACATTGGTTCAGTCGGGAAAGGTGGGACAACCTGATTCAAAGATTTTCTGATTGGTAATTGGTTGAAAGAATTATTATCTAAAGACTTGGAATCAATAGAAAAGAATATCTGGGTTTACGATAAGGGGTTGTGGAGACCAGAGTTTTATTATGCAGATTAAGCCTCCAGGTAGGAGGCTTCAGAGAGAATAGATTGTAAATGTTTCTTTTCTTTCTTTCTTTCTTTCTTTCTTTCTTTTTTTTTTTTGAGATAAAGTCTTGCTCTGTTGCCCAGGCTGGAGTGCAATGGTGCAATCTCGGCTCACTGCAACCTCCACCTCCTGGGTTCAAGCGATTCTTGTGCTTCAGTCTCCTGAGTAGCTGGGATTACAGGTGTCTGCCACCATGCCCAGCTAATTTTTGTATTTTTAGTAGAGATGGGGTTTCACCATGTTGACTAGGCTGGTCTGGAACTCCTGACCTCAAGTGATTCACCTGCCTCAGCTCCCAAAATGCTGGGATTACAGGTGTGAGCCACTGCACTCAGTCAAGAATAGACTGTAAATGTTATCAGATTTAAAGAGTCTTCTATCAGTAATTCCAAAAGGGAGGAGGGTATAATGAGGCATGTCCAGCTCTCTGTTCCCATCATGTCCTGAATTCGTTTTTCAGGTTAACTTTGGAATGCCCTTGGCCAAGAGGAGGGGTCCATTCAGATGGCTGGGGGAACTTAGAATTTTATTTTTGGTTTATACAGTCCATCTGCATTCTCAAAGCTCCAGGAGGCAGGAGCCATGGTGGGTCCAGGGGAAGGCAACTGACACTCCAAAACTCCCTTCCCACTGCTGCTTCAATGCCAGCTTCACAGAAAGATATATGATGGTTCTATTTATTTAGTTATCACAAATGTCACTATTATCACAGATGACATTAATTTTTAAAAGAAAAGGAAGAAAATATGTCACATTTCTGTTTTGTGCATATGCTGATTGAATGAAAAGTTTATATCAGATGCCAACTTAAAATAAGAACATATAAATATTTAATTGTTTATATGTATGTATACATTGCTGTATACACAATATTTATCTATACAGTTATAGAGCACTGATTCTCAGCTGAGGGGTGATTTTTACTTTCCAGGGAGACATTTGGCAATATCAGGAGACATTTTTGGTTGTCCCAGCTGAGGGCTTGGGGGTACTCCTGGCATCCAGTGGGTAGAGGCCTGGGATGCTGCTAAGCATCCTTCAGTGTACAGGGCAGTCCATATTATCTGAACTGTGCTGAGGTTGGGAGAGCCTGGCCTGGATGTACATCTAAAGCCAGGAGTTCTGGGGCTGTTTTGTGTGAAGCCATGAGTGCTGGCATCATTCTTCAGAGCATCATTGACACACATCTGCTTGATTCATTTCACGTCCCCACCTTGGCTGACTCATCTAGAAGAAACCACAAGTCACAGATCAGCGAGGGGCCAGCCCTCACGGTCCTTACAAGACAGCCTCGATGGCACTGGGGTTCCCCTGGGAACACACATGGTCAAGCATAGCTGCTTTGCTCAGCTCTCAGGATGACAACTATTTACACCTAGTGTGCTTTATAGCACACCTGGGATGGGAGTTGCAACGGCGGAAAGGTAACGGTGTGGGAGGAAGGGAGTGAGAAGGGGAACCGGAGAAGGGAGGGCCAGTCATGTTAGTTTTATGAAGATATGACAATTAGCGCATCATTTAAAACATTGCTCATAAGGATTGCTTAGGCGCAATTTGTCTATATATGAAGATATTGAGATATGTGATTTTATAGCTACAGCTATATGTAATATATGTGTGTGTGTGTGTGTGTATACACACATTAGTAATGAGGTGAAACATTTACTGTCCTAACAGCTGGAACTAACATTCCACATGGAATGGGAACTGACTTTGAGACACTTTCTGGATAAGTCACTGGACTGGAGAGAGAGACCTGGAGGGCAAACGCGCCAGCTGGACTCCCAGAGAATAAGCTAGCTTGTTGCTGAAGATGGAAACCTTCTCACTTTTGCTCCTGAGATGGGAGATTAAGAAAAAAAAATAGAAAGGAAACAAAAAACAGAGAAAAAGAAGGAGGAAGACAGAGTAGCCAGAAAGATGATGAGATGCTAGGATGCTTTATGGGTGGCAGAGCCCGTGAGAAATGTGTGGTGGGTTTTGGGGACGGGGTGAAGTGGGAAGGCCTTTAGGAAGCAGACTGTGGTGCTACTTTGCCACTTTTCTAAGTGGGAGAGAAAAAAAGAATGAGAGTGTGGCCCTAGAATATTTGTCATGCAGTGTGCTCAGAGCTATATTAGGATGTCTTTCCTGTCCTGTCTGATGCTCTATGTGGCAGGTTTGAGCTGCCCAGGGAAGAGACTCAGCCTCCAGGCCCCTCTCTTCCCCTGTGCCCTGCTCCATACCTCCACGTGGTGCATGAGGGAGGGCCCAGGAGGCTGAGGCCATGCTGGGGCCTTAAGCTCTGGCCTAACCAAGTGGAGTCTCAGGGGAGACCTTGAACCATAAGGCAGGGGTTAGTGTTTCCAGCCACACGGATCTAGATGTTAAGGAAGCTAGGGAGCTCCAGCTGACAGGTGGGGAACCAGACTTACTCCACCAAACGATTAGACCAGATGCCAACTCATTTCCAGATCTCATTGCCAAAGATACTAGAAAAGCCCTTAGGTAAAACAAAGCGAGGAATCGGAGGCAGACACAAATCCACCAAGTGGAGAATCCACACACTTGCAGCAATGACACTAATGCTTTGAAGGAGGCAAATTTCTCAGACTTGTCACATATTTATTTGCAGTTTCAGTCTCTAGAGATTCCAGAGTCTGGGATCTGGATTGGGGTGAAGGGGGGCATGGTTTTGCCACAGCCTGCCCTGTACTGCTGAATTCTCCTGCGCGTGCTCAAGTGCTTGCAAATGAAAGGTCATCTGGGCCTTGATCAGTCGTGTGGCCTGTGGATGGTGAGCAGCCTGGCAAAGGCAGAGGTCTGTGAGGTGGGGGCAGTGGGGCTCCGTGGGCAGGTTTGCCATGCCTGAGCACCAGGTCCCTACTCTAACACAGGCACACCACAGAGATATTGCAGGTTTGGTTCCAGGCTACCACAATAAAGCAAATATCACAATAAAACAAGTCACACAATTTTTTTGGTGTCCCAGTGCATATAAAAGTTGTGTCTGCATGATACTGTTGTCTATTAAGTAAGCAATAGCATTGTCTAAAAAACAATGTACATACCTTAATTAGAAATACTTTATTGATTAAAAATGCTAACGATCATCAGAATCTTCAAGTCGTCATAAACATTTTGCTGGTGGAGGGTCTTCCTTCAGTGTTGATGGCTGCTGACTGATCTGGGTGGTGGTTACTGAAGATTGGGATGACAGTGGCAATTTCTTAAAGGACAGAAACAATGAAGTTTGTTGCATCAATTGACTCTTCCTTTCAAAAAAGATTTCTCTGTAGCTTTTGACAACATTTTATCCACAGCAGAACTTCTTTCAAAATTGGAGTCAATCCTCTTAATCCCTGCTCCCGCTTTATCAACTAAGTTTATGTGATATTCTAAATACTTTGTTGTCATTTGAACGATGTTCATAGCACCAGTAGATTCCACCTCAAGAAACCACTTTCTTTGCATATCTGTCAGAAGCAACTCCTCATCTGCTGAAGCTTTATCATAAAATTGCAATGATTCAATGTCATCTTTAGGCTCCACTTGTCATTTTATGTCTCTGCCACTTCTGCAGTTACTTCCTGCACTGAAGTCTGAAGCCCTCAAAGTCATCCGTGAGAGTTGGAATCCACTTCTTCCAAACTCCTGTTAATGTTGCTATTTTGACCACGTTCTATGAATCACAAATGTTCTTATGGCATCTAGAAGGGGAAATCCTTTCCAGGAAGATTTCAATGTATTTTTCCTAGATCCTTCCAAGGAATCACTATCTATGACTGCTAAAACTTTTAAAAAATTATTTCTTAAATAATAAGACTTGAAAGTTGAAATTACTCTTTGACCTAAGGGCGGAGATTGGATGTTGTGTTAGCAGGCATGAAAACAACATCAATTGTACATCTCTTTATACATCTCCATCAGAGTTTTTGGGTGACCAGGTCCATTGGCAATGAACAGTCATATTTTGAAAGGAATCTTTTTTTCCTGAGCAGTAGGTCTCAAAATTGGGCTTAAAATATTCAGTAACCCATGTTGTAAACCAATGTGCTGTCATCCAGGCTTTGTTGTTCCACTGATAGAGCACAGGGAGAGTAGATTTAGCATCGTTCTTAATGGCCCTAGGATTTTGGTGATGGTAAAGGAGGAGCATTGGCTTCAACTTAAAGTCACCAGCTCCATTAGCCCCTGATAAGAGAGTCAACCTGTCCTTTGCCATGGAAGTCAGGCATTGACTTTTCTTTTCTTTTCTTTTCTTTTCTTTTTTTTTTTAATTATTTTGAGATGGAGCCTCACTGTGTTGCCCAGGCTGGAGTGCAGTGGCATGATCTGGGCTCACTGCAACCTCTTACCTCCCAGGTTCAAGCAATTCTCCTGCCTCTGCCTCCCGAGTAGCTGGGACTACAGGCACATGCCACCACGCCCGGCTAATTTTTGTATTTTTAGTAGAGATGGGGTTTCACCATTTTGGTCAGGCTGGTCTTGAGCTCCTGACCTTGTGATCCACCCGCCTCGGCCTCCCAAAGTGCTGGGATTACAGGAGTGAGCCACCACGCCCAGCCAACTTTTCTTTATCTATGAAAGTCTTGGATGGCAACTTCTTCCAAGAGTAGGCCATTTCATCTTCATTGAAAATCTGTTGTTTAGTGTAGCTACTTTCATCAGCCATCTTAGCTAGATCTTCTGGATAACTTGCTGCAGCTTTTCTATCAGCACTTGCTGCTTCACCTTGCACTTTTATGTTCTGGAGATGGCTTCTCTCCTTAAACCTCATAAACCAACCTCTGCTAGCTTCCAACTTTTCTTCTACAGCTTCCTCAGCTCTCTCAGCCTTCATAGAATTGAAAGAGGATTAGGCTCTGGATTAGGCTTTGGCTTAAGGGAATGTTGTGGCTGATTTGATCTTTCATCCAGACCACTCAGACTTTATGTCAGCAATAAGCCTGTTTCACTTTCTTATGATTCGTGTGTTCACTGGAGTAGCACTTTTCATTTCCTTCAAGAATTTTTCCTTTGCGTTCACAACTTGGCTGTTTGCTGTGAGAGGTCTAGCTTTCAGCCTCTCTTGGCTTTTGACGTGCCTTCCTCACATGCTTCATCTTTTCCAGCTTTTGATTGAAAGTGAGAGACTGTGACTCTTTTTTCCACTTGAATACTTAGAGGCCATTGTAGGGTTATTAATTGGCATAATTTCCATATGTATGTGTTTCAAGGAATAGGAAGGCCCAAGGACAGGGACAGAGACAGGGATTGGCCAGTAGGAGCAGTCAGAACACACGCGACATTTATCGAGTTCACTGTGGGCGTGGTTCATGGCACTCCAAAATAATTACAATAGTGACATCAAAGATCATTGATCATAGATCACTATAACAGATGTAGTAATAATGACTAAGTTTGAATTATTGTGAGAATTACCAAAATGTGACAACAGAGACACAGAGTGAGCACAACCTGTTGGAAAAATAGCTCTGATAGACTTGCTGTATGCAGGATTGCCACAACCTCCAATTTGTACAATTGCAACATCTGCTGAGCACAATCAAGTGAGTTCAGTAATATGAGGTGTGCCTGTAAGTAGCATGAGGGCCCCTAGTTTCTCTTCCCTCACCTGCAGGAGCCTTTAAACTTGAGACTTGAGTTGGGTATTGTCCGCTGGTCCCCAGCATTCTCACCACTTTCTATGGCGTCTTCCTGGACTGTAATGATAGGGAAGATAAAAATGATATTTCTCAAACTCCCTTGCAGCTATTGCTCTGACAGTACACTTTGTTCTGCCAATCAGATGCCATCAAGCTGAGATGTGAAGCGGAAGTGAGGCAGAGGCTCCCTTCCTTTTGTTTGGCGCAGTTTTCTGTGAGAGAGCAGAGGTGGGAGATGAGGGGACCTCTGCCCCAGTGTTTCTGCATCCAAGCTCCAGCCTTGTTGAAGGTGAGAAAAGCAGCTGTGATGGTTTTATGACCCTAGTCCCTGGCTTCTGATCCCTGGACCACATCTAAGGGGCTGTGTTCTTGAATAGAGAGTGGTGATCTCCCAATTCTCCCCGTCCTGGCTGTGTCACAGGGAGCAACTCTCTCAGTGGGTTGGTTCTGTGGTGTTTGGAGAGACATTCCTGGAAGCCCAGGCAAGAGTCTGCTGCTCCAGTCCTTCCAGTGCTTTTTTGTTTATTTATTTATTTATTATTTTATTTTATTTTATTTTATTTTATTTTATTTTATTTTACTTAAAGTTCTGGGATACGTGTGCAGAACGTGCAGGTTTTTTACATAGGTATACATGTGCCATGGTGGTTTGCTGCACCTATCAACCCATCATCTAGGTTTTAAGCCCTGCATACATTAGGTATTTGTCCTAATGCTCTCCCTCCCCTTGCCCCTCACCCCCTGACAGGCCCTGTATGATGTTCCCCTCCCTGTATCCATGTGTTCTCATTGTTCAACTACCACTTATGAGTGAGAACATGTGGTGTTTGGTTTTCTGTTCCAGTGTTAGTTTGCTGAGAATGATGGTTCCCAGCTTCGTCCATGTCCCTGCAAAGGACATGAACTTGTTCTTTTTTATGGCTGCATAGTATTCCATTTTTTAAAAATCCTTGTATTAAATGCTTTCCTGTTGAAAATAGCTATGCTGGGCTGGGTACAGTGGCTCAGGCCTGTAATTCCAGCACTTTTGGAGGCCAAGGTGGACAGATCACCTGAGGTCAGGAGTTTGAGACCAGCCTGGCCAATATGATGAAACCCCATCTCTAATAAAAATACAAAAGTTAACCGGGCATGGTGGTGCATGCCTGTAATCCCAGCTACTCAGGGGGCTGAGGCAGGAGAATTGCTTGAACCTGGGAGTCAGAGTTTGCAGTGAGTCAAGATCCCGCCACTGCACTCCAGCCTGGGCAACAGAGCAAGACTTTGAAAAAAAAAAAAAAAAAAAAAAAAGGAAAGAAAGAAAAGAAAAGAAAAGAAAAGAGCTACACTGGTTTCTATCTCCCACTAACTGACACAGGACTTTATAAAGACAACCAGAGGAGTTGTTAAGAACCATTGAACTAATACCCTGGATTTAGAACAACAGAAAGTTCACAACACACAAACAGCCACAAAGGAGGTAGAGTGGGTTCCTTTCCCAGTCAGCACTTCCTCCTCTCTGAGAGCTAAGCCTGGATTGTCATGCACGAGGGGACTGTCCCGACTCCTCTGGGCCCTACCACGTTCCTGTCTCCCAGGCTGGGCTGGGACTAGGGTGAGGCAAAGGTGCCTAGGCATGAAATGTAAGGAGGCACTCACCCTCAGGGCTGTGCGAGTACAGGCTGAGCCCTGAGAGTCAGTGCCTCTATAAATTTTATATACTAAGTACTTCACTTGCCTCACCCCAGTCCTGGCCTCCTCAAAAATCTGACCTAGGTGGACCTAGTTGGCCTCAACGTTGAGTGCAGAGAACTCTTGTCCTCTGCTCATGCTCTGGCTCAAAGCCCATTCTGTAAGTGGCTCCTCTGGAGGGCTCTCAAGTCTGCCCTGCACCTCACACTGTGCCTATGTGAGGCTGCAGCTCCCAGAGGCTCTCTGCATTCCCTCTGCTGTGTCATCCCTATCCTACTACCAGGAGGGAGGATCTTTGGTCCCAAGCTTAAAACGGGTCCCCACTAACTATGCCAACACGACATTTCCAGGTAACATCAGACACCACCAGGGGAATGGCAGCTTGGGGCATTGTTCTGTGAGCTCTTTGTGCCCAGTGTCCAATCATCAGGCTGTATGAACAGAAGTGCAGTATGCAAAACAAGGGAGGGGAGAGTTCGGCTCCACCCCAACTCATCAAACACACCTGGAGAGGCTCCACTTCCAAGGGGCTGGAGTCCTTGAAGGAAGAACAATTGGCAAACAGCTAATCAATATACAGGTGTTGCCCAATTTTAATAGAAAGTAGAGAAGTGCAAATGAAAGCAGCAGAGCAGAAAGTTACTTTTTGCACTTATCAGATTGTCAGCAGTTAGAACTGCTGGGCACAGTGGCTCATGCCTGCAATTCTAGCACTGTGGGAGGCCAAAGTGGGAGGACCGCTTGAGCCCAGGAGTTTAAGGTCAGCCTGGGCAACAGAATGAGACCCTGTCTTTATGAAAAGAAAAAAGAAAAAAAATTAAATCAAAAGAGAAAAAAAATTAGAAGCATGAATGATTCAGTAGCAACGTCTAGAGCTGGGTGCTGTCTCATCTCTCAGTACCCTGGACACCATTGGCTGAGGGAAGGCAGAGAAGACAATGCAATGAGTAGTGTCAGTGCTTTTATAAAGGAGAGAAGTGAAAATGCGTTCTTCTCTCTATGTTTCAAAATGCCCACATACCTAGCAAGAGGCAGATAGCAAAGCTGTGGCGTTCCCTTCCATCCTGTTCACGGTCACTTCTTATCTGCCTGGAAGGTTCACTGGGGGAGCTCGAGGGAGCAGCTGCTGAGGCAGGCCATGCACAGAAGGAGATTTCAGCCTTAGAACCTATTCAGATGAGCACACCGCTCTGCTTGCATGGGCTCTGAAGATATCCCAATCTGGGTTTCCAGGAAGCTCTGGACACTACTAGAAACACATCTGAAGTTTGGACGGAGGAAGCCAGCCTGCAATAGCCTACATAGCCATGGACTATGAGCTTGCCTGACCTGTTATTACCTGATGGAAGTGTAGCCCCTGGCTGCTAGGTACGGGCAGGGGTGCTGGGGTGGTGTGGGGTAAGGAGAGATGTGAAGAGGGGGAGAGGGAAGCTCTTTATGACAGGGAAATATGTGTACCTCCAGGAGGTTTTGTGAGTGCCAGGTGCAACCATGATTAGTAAAGACACACTGGCAACTCCTGGACAAGCATTACCACATACGCACTAGTAAGGGAGAAGGAAAGTTAGGAAGGGGGCCATTTCTCTTTAGGGAGGTGGCACAATGTGGTTATTTTAGTGAGAAAATAAGTCTTACCTTGGTCTCAGTCTTGCAATGTAACCTGAACTTATTTGCTTAACCACTCTGAGTTCCAGTGTGCGCACTGGAACTTACTTAGCATTCTTACTTAGAATGTGAAAGTCAAAATAAGAGTATGTAAAAAGATATGCTGAGATGTTTCCACTGTTACACAAATGTAAGGGTTGGGTGTTATGTCCTCATCTCCTGTCTGGCTCTTCTCTCTCTACCTCCAGCCTAATCTTCCCCTGCTCCACCTCACGTCCTCAGCCTCACTGGCCTTCATTAAGTTCTAGAAAGAGTTATCCTCTTTCCTGCCTCAGAGCCTTAACACCTGCTGTTCCCTGTTCCTGTAACACTCTTCTCTTTTTAAATTATTATTATTTAATTTTTGAGATGAGATCCACTCTGTCACCCAGGCTGGAGTGCAATGGCACAATCTCGACTCACTGCGTCCGCCACCTCCTGGGCTCAAGCAATTCTTCCACCTCAGCCTCCCAAGTAGCTGGGATTACAGGTGTGCACCACCACACCTGGCTAATCTTTTTTGTATTTTTGGTAGAGATGGGGTTTCCTCATGTTGTCCAGACTGGTCTCCAACTCCTGAGCTCAAGTAATCCACCTGCTTCGGCTTCCCAAAGTGCTGGGATTGCAGGCGTAAGCCACTGTGCTCGGCTTCCTTCTCTTTATGTCTGGTTAGAAGAGCTCATCCCCCAGAGCTCAGCCCAGGCATCACCTCCCCAGGGAAGTCTTCCATGACTTTCCTGATTAGGTCAACTCTTTATTTGTACTCATATGAGCAAAAGTACATCCTTCTCATTGTACTCATCTCAATTGTAGTTTTACATGTATTTGTATGATAAGGTGATGATTACCTGTCTCATTAGAGGCTTGTTGTGAGGATCATCAGGCAGCTCTATTGAAAGTCTACCATAGAGAGGAACATAAGCCTTTAGTCAGCTCCAACTCACCAGCCATATGAATGAGCCACCTTGGAAAAGGAGCCTCCACCCCGGTCAAGCCTGCAGATGACTGCCGCTTGAGTTGATAAATGTCTGCAATCTCATGAGACATCCTGAACTAGAACTACCCAGCCAAGCCACTCCTGGATTCCTGACCCACAGAAACATAAGAGAGAATAAATGATTACTATTGTTTTCAGTCACTAAGTTTTGGGGTATTTACTATACAGCAGTAGAAATAGTGCAGATTTAGGTGCCTGGAAATGTGGTGCTGCTGTAAGAAATGTGGGAGTGGCTTTGGCACTGGATTTGGGCAGAAACTGGGAGGCGAGGGTGCATGATAAGTTAAAGGGACTTCAAGAGACTTCACTTCAAGAGAAGCCTGATGGCTGTGATAAGGATGCAATAAGAGCTTAAAAGAAAATGAGGAGGGTCAGGTACTCATGCCTGTAATCCCAACACTTTGGGAAGCTAAGCTGGGAAGATCACTTGGGGCCTAGAGTTTAAGACAAGCCTGGATAACATAGTGAGACCCATCTCTACAACAAATTTTTAAAAAATTAGTGGAGCATGGTGGTGTGCACCTGTAGCCCTAGCTACTCAGGAGGCTGAGGCACTTGAGCCCAGGAGTTCAAGGTTACAGTGAGCTATGATCACGCCACTGCATTTCAGCTTGGGTGACAAGTGAGACTCTATCTCTAAAAAAATAAAAGTAAGAGTAAAACACTTGAGAGAAGAGGTTCTTTGTTATGTAACGGTAAAAAGTTTAGAAATGCTGTCACTTGTGATAACCTGGAAAATAGCAAGTGGTCCTAATGAACTGGGTTATCCAACAAACAAAGTTCCAGGCAGTGTTGAAGAAACACAGAGTATCATTTCTGGGCAGTGGTAGGAGTGAGTCCCAATCAAGAAATGATTAACATCTGCTCTGCTGGATTTCAAAATTGCTGTGGGCCAGTGACTTCCATATGCCTCTTGCTTTCCCCATTTTTGAAGGAGCAAAGGGAATCTAAAGTAATGCCTGTCCACCATTGGAAGTTGGGTGTGTAGGGGTGCAGATAATGTATCTCTTTAGTTTATAGTTTTAGGATGGAGAGGAACTATACTCTAGGAGCTGTACTTGAGAAACCGCATCATGGGACCTTCATTTATGCCAGGACATGATTTAAATAATAAGATACTGGACCTCATGCTGATGTTGTCATTGAAGGACTTTTTGGGCATGTTGAAAGGCTTGGGAGTCAGCTAATTTTAATTTAAGAGAGATGTGAATTACAGAGGGCAAGAAGGCAGACCATGACTGCAAGTATCTGAGATGGTCCGCAATGAGCCTGATATCATGGTATCCATTCTCTGTGTAGTTAGTTCCTTCCCACATGATTAGTGCTTTGTGACCAATAGAATTCTGTGGAAATGACAGGGTGTGTGACTTCTTAGACCAGGTGATAAAAAGCATCGCAACTTTTGCATTGGTCTCTTGGATTGCTCACTCTGGGGGAAGTCAGCCACCATGTCAGGAGGACACTCAGGCAGCCTGTGGAGAGGCCCACATGAGAGGAACTAGGGCCTCCTGCCAATATCCACCACCAACTTGCCAGCCATGAGAGTGAGCCACCTTGGAAATGGATCTTTCACCTCCTGTCAGGGCTTCAGGGACTGCAGCCCTGGCCAACATCTTGACTGCTACCTTGTGAGAGATTCTGATCTAGTGCCTGCATGAGATAATAAGTGATTATTGTTGTTTTGAACCATTATTTTTGGAGGTAATTTGTCATGCAGCAATGGATAACTAATACAGCCAATCCTCTCTTCTCTGGCCTGCGTTTTCCTGGGTAAACTCTCTTGTTTTTGACCTTATATTCAATTTGTGAGCAGGACCAGGATGAAGATGAGCTGAGGGGGTGCATAGGGCCTCCTTCAATTTTGTGCCTGAGGTGTCTTGCTTGTTTCACCCTTGCCCCAGTCCTGTGTCTGGTTTCTGCATGGTGTGATAAAAAGTCAGTCCCTGGTGATCTTGCCCTTAACCTTGCAGCCTGACTACTGCCAGCCCCCTGTGCCTGACTTGGCTTCCTGTGGAGAAGCCTGTGGAGTCAGGTGGACAACCCCTGTGGTCCTTTAAGACTGCAGGCAAAAAAAGGAGGAATGGGCTGAACACCACCAGTGGGGGCAGTTCTCATAGAATTCTGGAACCCAGCAGGTCCTTACATTGGCCCTGAGGTGAGTGGAGAGACCTTTAGTGGTGGAGTGCATCAGATGGTTGTGACACCTTGACCTTAGGGTGCAAACAGGCCTCAGGGGTTCAGGGCAGTCCCAGAGGGGGCCACGAGAGAATGGCCTTCCTCGAGGTAGAGATTGGAGCCCATGTGGGACATTCATATATAGAAGCAGAAGGAAAATAACACTAGTAACACACGGAGTGACTCCTCCAAGCCAGCCATTGGCTTTACCTCATCCAATTCTCCCAAAAGCCCAATGCATGATATACTCCTCATCCCTTAAACCCAGTTTCAAAAATCCAAAAAGTGGTAGTGTGCAGTGGCTCATGATCTCGGCACTTTGAGCAACAAAGTGAGACCCCCGTCCTGGGAGGCTGAGGCAGGAGCATTGCTTGAGTCCAGGAGTTTGAGGCTGCAGTGAGCCATAATCATGCCACTGCACTCCAGCCTGTGTGACAGAGCAAGACCCTGTCTCTAAAAATAACTCCAAAAGCTCTGACAACCGAAAGATTTTTATAACTCACTTGGTGGCAAGTCCTGGACTGAACTGATGTGAGACTATTTATGGTCTTAATTATGCCATTTACTGTAAATATCTATAAGTTTCCCTACAGAAATATTAATGCATTTGATTACAGGGTGTTCCCCAGAACCCACTGAGTGCTCCATAATATAGTGTTATGTACCATATAACTTTTCTAAAACCCAGCATTTCTGAATGTTGAAACATCTGGTCCAAAGATAAAGTACAGTGGGCGTCTTAGTCTATTTTCTGCTTCTATAACAGAATATCTGAAACCGAGTAATTTACAACGAATAGAAATGTATTTGGCTCATGATTCTAGAGGTTTGGAAGTCCAAGAGAATGGTGCTGACATCTGGTGAGGGCCATTGTGCTGCATCATTCCATGGTGAGAGGCAGAAGGGCAAGTGAGCATGTGAACCAGAGAGAGGATGGGGACTGCCCACTCCCATGACAATTAACCCACTTCTGCCATAATGGCATTAACCTATTCGTGAGGGCAGGTCCCGAATGACCTAACCACCTCTTAAAAGACCCACCACTTAATATCAGCAATTACATTTCAGCATGAATTTTGGAGGGGACATTCAAACCATAGCAGTGAGACTGTATTATTATTTTTTCCATTTTACATATAAGAAAAACTGAAGCGTCATGAAAAGTGATGACATTTTCTAATTGCACAGTGACAGCCTTTTTCTTCCTCCTGTTCAGAGGAGAATTATTTCACAATACTGAGACTCTGTTACCTACCCACCGTCCCCACCCCGATCACAAGTTCTTGATGGGATTTGGCACTCTGAGATCTTTCTAGACCCCTTCTAGTTATTTTTATAATAAACTTCCAAATGCTTTCTGTGCTTTGGATATTGATTGTTTCTGGACAAGTGGCAATCAGATATTTATCCACAGAAACTCCCTGGAGTTTAAGGAAGCCTTTTGTACTGCCAATGTGTTCATGTGACTAAAATAGAATAAACTCTTGAGGGTTTCTTTTCATTGCCCATCTCCGCACTGTCCCTCCTTCACTCCAAACCCTTGCTTACCTTGTGCCCTTGCCAGAACTTCCCTCTGATCTCATTCTCATTTAGTAATTAATTCACTCAACAAACACTGATGGAGTCCCTGCTGCTTCCCACAATGTGGTGGAAGAGGTTTTATGATTTATTAGGAGAGCACTGGTTTGACAGACAAAAGATTACGGTCCTGGTTCTG
Source organism: Pan troglodytes (assembly GCF_028858775.2). Lineage (NCBI taxonomy): Eukaryota > Metazoa > Chordata > Mammalia > Primates > Hominidae > Pan > Pan troglodytes. The sequence continues at coordinate 61,696,164 of NC_072414.2, forward strand.
TAAGAGTTCAGACAAGGCCTTTTTTTTTTGCTCTGGACCTCAGTTTAACCTTAACCAAATATGAAGTAAGAAGATAATTGAGAGGATGTGAAAACCATCATCACAAAGTATTGAAACCTAATACAAACAGGACTGAACAATAAAGAGTGTGGGCCTTGGCACAGTCTGCCCAGGGTGCTGGCTGTACAGTTCTGTTTATCCAGTCCTCCTCTCGGTATCCTTTTAATTTTCAGGGTGGCTTATCTCATGATCACAAAAAGGCAGCCAGCAGCATCTGCAATCACACGCTTTACAGCCAGAGCGGGAGAGATGGAGCTACTTCAGGCATTAAGCTCAGTTCCCAAACTGGTTGCTCTGAGCCAGATCTATTCCAGTTGAGCCTACGCTGGTTCCAGGGGTTCAGAGCCTGATCTGGAGAGGTTAGCAAATATTTTAACCATCACTCCTGGAAAGAGTGTTATTTCTAATAATCATCACACAGAAGTCCAAATTTCAAGCTAATTGGCTTAAGCTGGAGTTACCTGAACATATCCCATGGCAGGAGGCTTAGGATTGCCCCACTTGGCTTGGAACCATTAGTCCTACTCCAACAACTGGGGTTGAGGTCAGTTTTACTCAAATTGCATGCTCACTACAGATGGGTGGGATTGCATACAGGGGTGCAACCAAAATGTGCTCCACTAGCTCTAAGTTCCCCTCTCACTCTTTCTTTGTTTCTACATTTTGAACCCCTGTACATGACGTTGCAAAGGATACCCCCATCTTAATATTTTTGTTCCACTCATTTACTTTAGCTTAGTCACACTGGCTGGAGATTCTACCATCAACTTCTAATCTTCCAAGAATGTTCCTCTAAATCTGAAGGCAAGGAGAAGTGGAAACCGAGATATGGTGCTCTGCTGGTTTGCAGTGTCAGCCCGGGCTAGGCAGGAAGATTTCTGGGGGCAAAACCTCTGCATCTGCAGGGCTTCCCCTTTGCTGGCACTCAGATGGCATTGAATACATGAATTTTCATCAGTTTTTCAAAATATAACAGTAATATGTGGAGTGTTAAAAACTCAAAAGGCTATATGAAACATACTTTTCCTCATCTAATACCTCCAGTTCCTGGAGTGAATCACTGTCATCTATTTTTCGTGTATTCTCCCATTTATGTTCTATACGTATACCAAAATATATAAACAGTATTTACATAGGTGTGTGTATATATACAACCAAAGCCACCTTCTTCTATACATAGGAATTATAGTACAAATGTTTGTTGAATGAATAAATGAGTGACTAACAGTAACTGGGGGGCTCTGACTGTGAAAGGCTCTCATTTATGCCCCCAACGACTGTCAGTCAGGAAAACAGAGCTCACACAAGTTGTTTGAACGAGAGATTTTAACGTAGGGAACTGAGTAAACAAGAATTGGAGGTGCAGAAAGACAGAAAGTGGCCATTGAGGACTTACAGAGATAGTAACTGCCAAAAGGCAGCTATACCTTTAGGACAGAGGAACAAAGAAAGAGATCAGGGTTATTGGAACCTGGAAGCTTGGAGAAGAAACTGCAGTGCTAGGACCTAAAACTCAGAGAAGCTGGTGCTGGCTGATTGGTGCTGATGTTGCTGGACATGCCAAGGTGGGTTCTGAGGGTGTGGCAAAAAGCCAGTGAACTGGAATTCACTGCTGGTGGAGTGATACGGCCAGGAGTAAGCAGCAAATGGGATAGATGGGGTCTCTCCTTCTGCCTCTCTTTGTCCCTCCAAGAGTCAATGGGAGGAGGCCTAGTAAGGAGAAGCTAGTGAAGGGGAAATGTGGCTTGCAGGATTTCATCTCCAGGAGCACAAAGTAGAGAACAGAAGGGTGGATTTGGGGCTGAGGGACAAGAGTTTAATAACCAGCGCTCCTTGTTCCTGTTCTTTTGGAGCTTTTGTACAAATTAGAAAAAAGTATACCCTCTGGGCAGAATTAGCCCTGGGTCAGGGTACATGGTGTGGTGGGTAGAGAAAGATGCTGCACCATACCTGGGCATAAGGTCGGCAGGAGAATATGGGCTGGATTTTACCCCCCAACTATCCTTTTCACCAGGTGTATTTGTATAGGGTACAACCTAGTGCAGTCGTATGTAATGGCCCTGCATCTGTCCAGCTATAAGCATTATAGTCCATTTGGTTACATGTGGGCATCACACACACACACACACACACACACACACACACACACACACACACAGACACCATGAAAGCACATTCTTTTCTTCTTTGGGAGCAGGGGTTTGGGGTGGTATATCAATCAGGAGGCCTCTGTGATCCCTGCTGTATCAACTCACTGGGTATGGGCCCCTTCTCAACATCAGGACCCAGGGTCTGACTTGTACAAATGTGCATCTATAGACAGAGCATTGACAACATACACATAATTTTCTCAGTAAATCTAGGATGAGAAACTGTTTCTGAGGGGGCTGTGGTGAACAAAGATGGGGAGTTAGGCCTTTTTAGACAGTAGGCGTTGAAGAAGTTTGAAAGGCTATTTCAGAATGCTTCATAACAGAGTTTTCAAATTGGTTGGGAGTCTGGAAATGACCTGGTAATAACGATTATGGTGATAAGAATAGTTGTCTTACACTAGGTTCTCTGGATCCAGACTGAGACAGAGGTGGTGTGAGAAGCTGGTAGGTGTTAGTGGGAAATCATCTGCGAGGAGGTGAGGAGGCAGACAGGGCAGAGGAAGAAGCTGAGAGACGTGCAGCTGCACCAGAGGCCCTGGCTGATCCGGGGACCTCTGGAACAAGGATGGCCCTTTAGGGTAGTCTCCAATTTAGGTAAGAAGCCTGGGCTGTGTGTCTACACATCAGCCTTTTATTGGCCATGACCCCTCTTGGGAGGAGGCATGGCCTCGGAAGGAGAGCAGGTTTCTGATGAGTAATAACTGTGACCTTCCCATCAGCTGGAGGATTGGGGTCTTGGCTCTGAAGAGGGGATCTGGGCAGCATACCACTGCATCCACTACAATAGTGATGAGGGTGTCAATAGCTACCACCAGGCCATCACCTACACAAAAGCTAGATGTTTTGCCCATAAACCGGGTCCTCTCCAAGTCTCCCCCATCTGAGTGAGTGGTATTAACCTCCAACCCCACTTCTCAAAACAAAATCACCAGAGTCCTCCTTGGTTCTCCCCTTTTCTCCTCTCACAATCTGTCAGTAGGAATTATTGGTTCTAGCTCCAAAAATACATTCTGAATCTGTCCACTCCTCTCCATTTCCATCCCTCTGGCCCAAGCCATTAAGTCCTCCATGACCAACTGTAACAGCTTCCTAACACACCTCTTTCTTTCCACCCAGGTTGCCCTGACAGCCACTCTCCATACTGCTGCCAGAAGAACCTTGAAATATCGCTCTTTTTAATTAAAAAGCAAAACTCTTCAATTGTTTTTGTTGCATTTAAAGTTCAAACTTCTTACCACGGAGTGAAAGGCCCCACACAATTGGCCCTGTCTTCTTCTCCAACTTCCATTTTTCTCTGGTCCACCATGTTCTAGCCGCATGGGCCCTGTCTTGATTCCTTGTACATGTCAAGCTTACTCTTGCTCCAGAGCCTGTGTGGTAGTTGTTCCCTCTGCCTGGAATGGCCTTCCCTAGAACCTGCCTTGGCTGGTTCTTCTTGCTATTCAAACCTCAGCTCCCACATCACCTCCTGTGTTAGGCCTCCCTGGACCACTCTAATTAAATTAGTACTGGAGACATCAGTCCACCTGGCTTCAGGGGCCAGGCCTTCCTCTTGCAGCCTAGAGGCTCTTTGCAGACTGCTCAAAGCTCCCTTTGCACAACTCAACCTGGCAGTGGGGCCTTACTTTCTATTTTTATGATCTCAGGGATGTCTAGAGACCTCGTTGGCCTGGCTACAGTACATCCTAACCGAACATTGAGTTGGGGGAGCTCAGGAGCTTATAATCTGGCCTAGCTCCTCCAAGTTAATCAGTTACCAAGTGGAGAAGAGAAGCCCTTTACCATTGAATTTTTAATTGTACTAGAAACTGCCTAACCCTTTGGTAGAACAATAAAGGGAAATTTGGTGACTTGGTCTAGAGGCCTGGGGCAAGTAGCAACAGAGATGAGGTTAGAAAGATTTTTAACATGTGGGCTTTCTTTAGTCATTAAAAGAGAAAAACAAGCTCTTACAATGTTTGAAGGAAACCGTCATGCAATTTCCAAGTAGTTATTGGATTCTGTCTGTGACCAAGACATTGAAGGACTTGGGCTGAGCTTTGGGGCCACTGGAGTATGAAGAGGCCCCTTTTGTCATGGAGCTGACTTCTAGGAAGGGAGACAGGGCAGAGGCAAAGGGCGCAGGGACTACACCATGGAGCGCCATGCTGCATCAGGCACTGTGTTTGGGTTTCCATACACACAGAGCAATTAACACACAGCAGGCTGTGTGTACCTGGACCCAAGGGGTTGGCCAGGCAGAGAGGGCTGGGACTGCCCAGGAAGGGGAGCAGGTGATCTCTGAGGAGCAGAGGGGATGAGAAAAGGCTTCCTGCAGGAGATGGACTTGGAACTGGCTCCAGGTGCACCGTGGACTCTGAACACACACTACTGAAATAATGGGCCATGAAATTCATTCCTCCAGCACTATTCTGCTTCTCTGTCACTTCTCCTTTCCCCATCATTTCCTTCCCCAGCTGGAGAGCACTCAGGAAGGCCTTGCTGTGCCCAGTCAGGCCTCCGGAATCCACCCTACCTAGCTGATGTATTATTATCACCAGCAAACACACACCAGAGGCTGTATCTTGGCTGGGAAGCACATTAGCACCTTGGAAGCCCTTCTTGGAAAAAGTAAACGATTGGCATTTGAGCCTCCTCATTGATTCCTTTGGATGAGGCAGAAACCGCTGCCCAGAAGGATGAAGGGGTGAAGTGGAAAAACATGGGCTGGCTTCAAAGTGGAGCACAGGAGGCTAGGAATAGTTCTGCTTTGTGAACAAAGTCGTGCAAAAGGCAGAGAGAGAGAGAGAGAGAGAGAGACAAAGATAGAGAGCGCAGGAGAGTGAGGAGGGAGGGAGTCAGCTTTGGCTAATTTGAATTTTGAATTGCCTTGAAAATCACCGTGCAGCAGTATCCAGTTCTGCCTTTGATGGTCGAAAGAAACCAGCTGCTTTTATTCCTCTTCAGGTCTTGTTTTCCCCCCAGCAGTGAAGCAAATTAAGCAAAGAAACAGTGAAAGTTGTAGTTGGTATAATATCTCAGGCCAAGGTCAGGCTAATTGTTGGTGGGAGGGGTGGTAGAGACAAGGGACACACTCTAGGTGTTGATATTTCTCACTCCTGCTCCATTCTGCTCCCCATAATGTCACTTTGGCATTTCCAAACACGACCACCTTGGCAGGCTTTCTTTACAAACTAAGGCCCCTTGTTCTAACCACCAGCATTCCTATACCATGCCATGCATTCGGGCAGGTAAGATATGGTCTCTTTGCCCAAGTTGGGCTAAAGGAGTGGCAAACCTTGAAACACACCCCAAGATATCCCATAATGCTGTTCTTAATTTGCAACATCAGCAGGGCAAGTATTTGCTAGTGAGCGTAGCCTCATTTTTTCCTGCTGCCTCATTTTTATCAACTCAGTTGTAAAAATTAATATCATGGAGGCTTCCTTGAAAGATATGAAATGCGTACTTCTCCCTAGAAAGTCTAAAATGTACCTTTGTATCAAATTTAAGCAGCCATCTGGGAAGCTTGCCTGTGCTGTTTTGGGCCCTGGTAGAGCTCTTTTGAATGAGTGGCATGCTGGCAGGATGCCAGCTGCCTGAGAGGAGGAACCGGGAGTGCTTGACCCCGTGATGGGTAGAAGATGGAAAAATTGTCATTTCAAAACAGCAAGTGGTTCCTCTCTTGATAGAGGTGGAGATTTTCACCTTTTGGGCAAACATTTCCTTTGTGTGGTTGAAATTATCAGAATGGACCCTTGGGGACAACTGGGCAGTAGTCTGAATGCTGATGTTTTAGATGGGAATATGGGGGATTAATTTGTTGCGTGTGGTTATGCCAGAGCAAGGTCTCTCCTTTTTGTCTCCTTCTCTCCCTTCCTTCCTTGTTTTTGATTGTGCTCTGCTCACCTCCTCCTGGTCCACACACCTTAGTAAGTGGTCATTGAATGCTGCTGTCCAGAAAGGGATTCTCCCTCCTCGGCTGCTTCCTGAGTAATGATCAAGGTAAAAGTGATGAAGTGGAAGGGGCGGGTAATCGGACCTATTTTTAAAACTCAAGATTCTGTTCTGACCATTCCTAGGCTTGACACATCTTCCTTTCCCTTAAAAGCAACCCCAGGCTAGCCCAAAGAAGGCCTGGAAGAGGTAAATGTAATTCTGGTTTGGCCACCTGGATTGTTTTGTTGGATTGACCTGACCTTAGGTCATTAGGATAGTGACCACTTGTCTTAGTACACAGCTCATTCAGCACCCTATTGTGGGCCACATCAACAAAAGTGGGGGATATAATGGATCTCTCCATGTTTTATGAAAATGCTTTTGTCACTCTTGCAATTGAAACTTCTGGATTAAAGATGTACATATGAGTAGGAGATTATTGGGAAAAGGGTGATGTTATATTTATTGGAAGGGCACTTGAGGAAGGGCATTGACCATGGCACCCACAGAGGGAATACCTTAGCCTGTACTTGTACTTAGAGGTACAGGGAAGGGAGGGACACTGATGAAATTTGTCTTTCAGAACCGCTCCTGGAGTCTTCCTCCCAAGAGCGAGGCACTGGTGCTGCTCTCTCAAACTGTTCAAGTGCCTTCATGTAACTGCTTGCTGTCTCTGCTGGCCCCTCCCACTGGCTCCAGCCATGGCTTGGTCCCCACTCCCCTTAACCCCGGCTCCTGCACTTCCCATGCAAAGCACCTGCCAGCACCTCTGGATAACTTTCCCAACCACATTCTCATGCTATTTGCTCAGTCATTCCATGGGGCAAGAGAATGTCACCCGACTAGGAGTGTAGACAGACAGGACAAGTTGGACAGACAGCCTTCAGGCAGAATCTTTGAAAACAGGGACTCCATTATTGGCACTGAAAACCCTAAGTCTTACCACCCACGGAGAGGCCATATTGGAACCAATCAACCTGTGCCCCTAGCTGATGTAGTCCCATTTGGGGATCCCCAACAACTGTGGACAATACTTCCTTTCTAGGGGCACCATATGCATCCCAGGGACTGTAATTGTGAATTGTGTGGAAGCCAGATGTTACATTGTCTCCCTACTGTAAACACAGTGACCTTCCCAGACAGATAACTGAGTCATTATTTATGGGTACCCTATGAACTGTTTTCCCTATAATGGGACCCCTCCAATTAGAAAAGGAGGCATGAAATTTGACCCTGACTTCAGCCGACCCCACCTTGGCCTGCGACCTGGAAAGCATTCATGTCAGCCTCCCCTCACTGACCAGGGTTGTGATCGACGACAATAGAATTACCCTACACTTTTTCCTTGTAGGCCAAGATGGAGTCTCTGCAATTCCAAATACATCCTGCTCTACCTGGATCACTGCCTTGAGCTGGGTGGAAAGGTCAGTAGAGAAATGTATCCACCTGGCTTTCTAAGGTAGACCCAGGTTGTTGATGGCATCCGTTCACCTGGCTGGATGCAGGACCCTGGGGAGGTCATGGCTGAGGCCAGTGCTGCAGGTTAGTCTTGTCTCGCTGCATGGATCCTGTTGGTAGTAACCTTAATTAAATGCTATAGGAGACTAACTAAATCGATTTTGTCCCCCCTTCTGTTGGTCAAATTAATCAGAGTGGCCGATAGAGTGATGCATTCATGAGAGGATTTGCCAGAAGCTAAGGCTATAAAAACCAGGGCTAGAGTTGGTTTGAGACAATTCTCCGTGGGTCTTTCAAGTTTCTGCATGGTTTGTGAGCAGAGGTACTGACTGCCTTTGTTCCAGATGATCTTTCCAAGGATGTTGTACTACAAGTATGAGAGATAGTATCTCTCTCTGAAACCAAGAGCAGGCAGGCTTAGTGTTCCTTAGGAAAGATTCACCTTCCCTCCACTTGGGGTTTCTCTCCTGTAGTGCAGGTGTGTGCAGGAGCCTTGTGGCCCTTCCTATGCTGCTCTGTAAGATTTGGAGCTTAGGGAGCCAATGCAAAAAAGCACTGCTTCTGGATCCTGCTACTTCTGTGAGTCATGAAATCTTTGATCTCTGACCCAGGAGTCTTGTGTCTTCTGCTAGCCTCCAAGCAGGGTAAAGTCATCTCAGACACCTCACAGTTCTTGATCACCATGTCTGGCCAGAACCATGCTTGAGTGTGGCATGTCTGTGAACATCATCCATCGTGTATGCATCATAGGAAGATAAAAGTCAGCTGCTCTTGACATCACCAGACCATACTGGATGATAGGTGTGGGGGTCACCACCCACCACTTTCCACTGTCCAGTGCAGGCGATCAGTTCTACATAAAGATCCAGGAGGCTGGCTGGAGAGGGCTGGAGGGGCCTCAGAAGTCAGACCATGTGGGTTTCTATCATGATCCTCCATACCCTACAGCCTCTGTTTTCCCATCTTTCAAGCAGGGATAACAACAGCACCTACTTTGGAGGGGTTTTGTGGGGATTCAATAGTATGGCTCCGCCCGGGAAAGCCCTGATGAAGGTAGAACCTGTTATTTGTGTTTACCATTGTTATTATCATCCATATCATTATTCTGCCCACCTGGACTTATTCTTTGTAAGGCTTGCCTCTCCCTCTGAACAGCCTGTATATAATCTATCTTTTCTGCACCAAAATTGGCCAATTTATGTGGCACCCCTCACCACCATCACTGGATGTGCCTCTAATCTAATTAGACTAATTTCAATTTCCTGGATTTAATTACTTTTAATTTAATTAATTTAGAATGCAGTATACTAGGTGATTAATTAGGAGACGTTACTGAGGGATTCGGAAGGGGAATTGCAGTATGTAAGTGTTTAAATATTATTGTGGCCATAGCCACCAGTTGTCACTTTACACAGGAGGCCGCTGAGGCCCTGGGAGGGGCAGAGCTTGGAGAACTGGGATGGGACAGGGACTCAAACAGAAGTCTCCTGGCAGCAAGCACAGAGCTCTTTCCTTTCACTGCTTTTGGCAACTCCCAGGGGAGGCAAAGAAGAGGCAGCTGATTCCAGTGACCAGCAAGTGGGAACTAAGTCATGAATTGTGGGAGGTGAGAACACACTTGGTCTTTTAATAGAGTGATATTTTACTGGGTTTTTCATGTACATAGTAAATAACCATAGGTCTCCCTCTGAGCTATCACACACTTCTGTTATTTTTCTTTTTTGCTACACACATTTACTGAGTACCTGGAATAATGAATAGTCATCGCCATCATCATCATCTTAACAAACATGTATGTGGTGCTACATGCCAGACGTTGTTCTGAGTGCTTTTATATTGATTAGCTCATTTAATTGTCATCGGAGTTAAGTACTGTAAGTGAAGTACTGTTGCTTCCATTGTACTATTGCTTCCATTGTCTAGAGGACTATTGCTTCCATTGTCTAGAGTACTATTGCTTCCATTGTCTAGAGGAGGGGTCTGAGGCACAGAGTTAGCTCTGTCAGGAATATCTATTATTTGTGTTGTACAAAGGGACAAGTCCTAGTTAATTTCAGGCTTGTGCCAGGCAGGTGGGGGAGACAGTCTAGGGCTGGGCCCTTTAGGTCACACAGGTTTACCTACTCCACCTCTGAGAGGTAATAATAACACCAGCAAACACCTGCAGAGCTCTGACTGTGTGCCAGGTCTGCTTCTAAATCATGTTGTGTATTGACTCTGGACACACCTGCCCACACCTGCAGAGCTCTGACTGTGTGCCAGGTCTGCTTCTAAATCATGTTGTGTATTGACTCTGGACACACCTGCCCTACTCACTACTCCCTGAGGGTAGATTGAGCTATGGCTTTCTCCATATCTCTGTTTGTCAATCAGGACTTGAGACTACAGTTCTGATGGACCCTTGGAGGCAGAGCTGGGCCAGACCCTCTATCCTGAGCGAATCCTGCAGCATGAGCTAGATCCTTCACTCTGAAATCAAGCTCCAATTCCAAGGTTACTCATTTACCAAATGAGCCCATTGGGCATTTTCAGGGCTTTGACCCCTGTTCTCTTGGAATGTTGGGCTAGGATTCAGGTAAGAAGCCTGTGTGGTGTAGGACTTCACTCTGATGCATGAGCAATGCCTGCTAGGCCGGGACCCTCTTGCAAGGAGAAGTAAAGACACAAGAGCTGGCTTCAATATATTCCCTGTGTGGGGACTAGGACCACAGCGAGACTTTCCTCTTTATAAATGAATTTTCTAATAGTCTGAGCTGTCTTAGCTGCAATGGGCTTGTCAACAGGCCATCACTGGGGGTATCCAAACAGAAACCGATTGACAACAACTTGCTTACTTGGTCTTCTCTTCCTGGAAGGCTCATCTCTATCTTTTTTGTCAGTTAACTCCTATTCAACTTTTAAGACTCAGTCCAGGTGTCACTTCTTCTGGAAAGGCTTCCCTGTAAACCCCAACCCAGCCCCAGACTGGGCCAGATGTCCTTTGTGTTCCCATAATGTCTCAGGCATATCTTTATCATTACACCCACTATATATTGCAATGACCTGCTTATGAGTTTGTCTCCTCTAGGTTCTGTCTATGTCACCACCCTCTTCAATAACCAGGTGAGGCAGACATGATTTCCATTTGGAGGATGGAGAACCGAGGCTCAGGACCTCGCCCGTGCAGCCAAGAGGAGACAAGGATGGCTAGGTCTGGTTCCCAAGCCTAAAGACCATGATCTGTCCAGTGTGGAACACTGCAGGCCCCCAAGTTCTGTCATTTGTAAAGTCATGGGCTTGTGTGAGTCCCGAGCAATCAAAGCAGCAGAAGCAATGCTCCCAAGGGGTGCACGAGGGCCATGTTTGGAGCCATGCCAGCTTGCCAATCCTTGGCATACTCTGTACATAGCCAGATAACTACACAAGCTCACCTCATCTGCACAAACTCACTCTCTGAACACTTCTAAGGTCACTGAGAAGTCAGGGAAAAATGAGAACCAGGACAGTCAAAGCCTTTGCCTCTCCTGAAGCTATGGGGCTTGTTGCCAGAGCCAAAGCCCCTCTTAGCACCCTTATTCCTTCATTTAACAAACATGAGGAGAGCCCGGCCCTCTGCTTTTAAGGGTGGATTCCATTACTATTAAGACTTCTGCGGCCCCTGAAAGATTAACTCAACAGTCACCCCTGTGAAAGCTGATCCAAGTGGAAAATCGAGTTAGAAAATTCCACCTTCCCTTCCCTCACACCTCAGCAGATTAAGGGGAAGGCCTGATGCTGAGTTATGGGGATTTATGGGAATGTGCAGTTGCTGGCTTTTAAACGCTCACTCTTTGGAATGTTGGCAACCTTGCTTCCTATAAATCGTTGCTGGTATTTCTTAGCCTTTCCTTGCCAGCAACGCGGAGGCCTGCAACACCTTTTCCGTGCAGTAGCCTGTGAAAACATTGAAGTCGGGCCCAGAAAAACACCAGCATTGAAAGGGGAAACTTTGATGTTTGCTAGTTCTTTTCAGACAACTCTTGCCAAATCTTAATTTTTCCAGTTTACAAGTAAGGGATTCTGACCATCTGTCTGCTGTCAACCGATGTTTGTTTGGATGAAGATTTTATTTTTTTCTCCCAATCTAGCACTCCTGTTCTTACAAGTAGTTTATTGGACTTCATAAATGTCAGCTTTTTGCAGGCATTTTGTAAGCAGCTTATGATTTAGTATTTAATCAAAATTGAGCAGTCAGCGTCTGTAATCAATCTGAAGCAGGAGTAACAATGAGATTGAAGCTTAAAATGCACCAGGACCACAATTTATGTCTCCCAACTATCGTTATAAGAACTAAGTTTGCACTTGAAGGTCTGGGGTGGGGAGATGATGCAGGAAATAAACACTTACTGAGTACCTGTTGTGTGTCATTTTATGATTGTGTCAGTTATTAATTGCCAAAATAATACTGTACAACAAACCATCCCAAACTCGGTGACTTAAAAAAATCAGTCTTTTTAGCTTGTTGGTCTGATGAGTCAGGTGGGAGGTCCTCTTGGCCTTGGCAGAGCTCTTTATGTGTTGGGGATGGGTTGGCTGCTGGGTGATCTTTGCTGGCCTCGTCTGGGACAACTAGGGCATATTGGCTCCATTCTGTGTGTTTCTCACCCTCCAGCAGGCTAGCTGAGGCATGTTCTCATGGCCATGGCAGAGTGCAAAAGTAAGCAAACCGAGTCTGTAAGCACTTTCCCAAATTTCTGCTTGTGTCACATTTGTTAACATCTCACTGGCCAAAGCAAGTGACATGGCCGAACTCTGAATCACAGAGTTCACGCAGGCTGCTCTAACAAAATTCCATAGACTAGGTAGCTTATAAACAAAAAAAAATTTATTTCTCAGAGATTTGGAGATTGGGAAGTCCAAGATCAAGGTGTGCAGACAGATTTGGTGTCTAGTGAGGACCCGCTTCCTTGTTCGTAGATGTTGCCTTCTCACTGTGTCTTCATGTGGCGAAATGGGCAAGGCAGTTCTCTGGGGCCTTTTTTTATAAGGGTAGTAATCCCATTCATGGGATTACTCATGACCTAATCATCTCCCAAAGGCCCCATCTTCTAATACCATCATGTTGGTGTTTAGGTTTCAGCATATACGTTTTGGGAGAAGGCAAACATTCCACCCACAGCAGGGAGAAAGACTCTCTCTCTTTATAGCAGGAGGACTTACAAAGTCACAGGCAAAGTTCATGGGCACAGAGAAGGGTGAAGAATCAGGGCCCTAAAACAATCAGTCTATCACAGTGATGCTGGAAATCCCTGAAGGAGGTAATTATTATAACCGCCATCTCCATACGGAGAAATTCAGAGATTAAACCATTTGCCCAAGGGTTCTCGACAGTTAGCAAAGAAGTCAGAATTCTTTCTTGGCCTAAATCTTAAGCAGTTTACTTTTGTCTCTCTGAATCTACTTTTCTCTAGACATAGGTAAAGCAAGAGTAGTGGGAGGCTCTCAGAAATCATCAATTTGCCACCCTCATTTTAAACATGGCCTCTAGAAGGGGAGCGAATTGCCTAAGGTCTTACAGGGGAATGGAAGGACACAGGAAGGCCCAGCTTTCAGGACAGCACTCTTCCTGCGCCCAGGAAGAGCCATGCATCTCCAATCTTTCACAGCGCTGTCTTCTGCAGGAAGCTGCTGAGGACTTTGAACTCCCCCTCTCAGACTTGAATACAGTATCCACTAGGCAGGCTCTACAGGGACCTGGCTTGGTCATGGCAGCCTTAAGAGAATATAGCAAAATTACTCTAAGGGGCTCCCAGATGGAGCAAGGATGGCAAAGGCCTTTGCTAGGTTTACTAGAGAGGCATATTGAATGTTGGCAGCCTTTTATGACATCATGATTAAATTCCTTCCTTGGTTGGTCCTATGAAATGAATTCATATGTTGAAGCCTGAACTCCCAATGTGACTGTATCTGGAGATAAGACCTTTAGGAATTAATTAAATTAAATGAAGTCATAAGGGTGGGGCCCTAATCCAACAGTACTGTGCCCTTATAACAGAGAAGAAGGCCAGGCGTGGTGGCTCATGCCTGTAATCCCAGCACTTTGGGAGGCCAAGGTGGGTGGATTGCCTGAGGTCAGGAGTTCAAGACCAGCCTGGCCAACATGGTGAAACCCTGTCTCTACTAAAAATACAAAAAATTAGCTGGGCGTGGTGGCACATGCCTGTAATCCCAGCTACTAGGGAGGCTGAAGTGGGAGAATTGCTTGAACCTGGGAGGTGGAGGTTGCAGTGAGCCGAGATCATGCCATTGCACTCCAGTCTGGGCAACAAGAGTGAAACTCTGTCTCAAAAACAAAACAAAACAAAAGCAACAAACAAACAAACAAAAAACAGAGAAGAAAGAGATATTTCTGCCGTGTGAGGACATCATAAGAAGGTAACTGTTCACAAGCCAGGAAGAGAGCCCTCACCAGAACCCAGCTGTGCTGACACCCATCATAATCTCAGACTTCTGGCCTCCAGAACTGTGAAAAAATACGTGTATGTTGTTTTAGCCACCATCCAGTCTATGGTATTTTGTTGTAGCAGCCTGAGCTGATTATGACAGATGAGGAATCAGATTATCAAAGGGTCATTTATGTATTCACTCAGGCATTCAACTTATATGTATTAAGTATATACCGTGTGCAAACTCTCCATGCTACAGTGGGGTGGGAGGCTGGGATTTTCCCTGGAGAGTGGAGGAGTGGCTTTTCATGTTGCCCTGATTTGCCCCCAGTTCTCCATCTAAGCTGCCAGCAAAGCCTTCACTATATAGGTTTTTCCCTCCTGGCTTAATGAGCTACTGGCTTTGGAGGAGGCTGGGATGGCCACCTGACTGACTGTCCCTAGGGCAGTTGGCTGGAGTGTCCGTTTTTATGCTGCTGATGAAGGCATACCTGAGGCTGGGAAGAAAAGAGGTTTAATTGGACTTACAGTTCCACATGGCTGGTGAGGTCTCATAATCGTAGCAGAGGGTGAAAGGCACTTTTACATGGTGGCAGCAAGAGAGAATGAGGAAGAAGCAAAACGAAACCCCTGATGAACCAATTATATCTCATAAGACTTTTCACTATCACAAGAATAGCATGGGAAAGACCAGCCCCCATGATTCAATTACCTCCCCCTGGGTGACTCCCACAACACATGGGAATTCTGGGAGATACAATTCAAGTTGAGATTTGAATGGGACACAGCCAAACCATATCATTCCCCCTGGCCCTCCAAACCTCATGTCCTCACATTTCAAAACCAATCATGCCCTCCCAACAGTCCCCCAAACTCTTAACTCATTTCAGCATTAACCAAAAGGTCCACAAGTCCCAAGTCTCATCTGAGATAAGGCAAGTCCCTTCCACCTATGAGCCTGTAAAATCAAAAGCAAGCTAGTTACTTCCTAGATACAATGAGGGTACAGATAATGGGTAAATACAGCTGTTCCAAATGGGAGAAATTGGCCAAAACAAAGGGGTTACAGGACCCATGCAAGTCCAAAATACAGCAGGGCAGTCAAATTTTAAAGCTCCAAAATGATCTCTTTTGACTCCAGGTCTTACATCCAGGTCACACTGACGCAAGAGGTAGGTTCTTATGGTTTTCAGCAGCTCTGCCCTTGTGGCTTTGCAGGGTACAGCCTCCCTCCCAGCTGCTTTCATGGGCTGGCATTGAGTGTCTGTGGTTTTTCCAGGTGTACAGTGCAAGCTGTTGGTGGATTCTGGGATCTGGAGGACAGTGGCCCTCTTCTTACAGCTCCAATAGGCAGTGCCCCAGTAGGGACTCCGTGTCAGGGCTCTGACCCCACATTTCCCTTCTGTACTGCCCTAGCAGAGGTTCTCCATGACGGCCCCATCCCTGCAGCAAACTTTTGCCTGGACATCCAGGAGTTTCCATACATCTTCTGAAATCTAGGTGGAGGTTCCCAAACCTCAATTCTTGACTTCTGTGCACCTGCAAGCTCAACACCATGTGGAAGCTGCCAAGGCTTGGATCTTCCACCCTCCAAAGCCACAGCCTGAGCTGTATGTTGGACCCTTTCAGTCATGGCTGGAGTAGCTGGGACACAGGGCACCAAGTCCTTAGGCTGCACACAGCATGGTGACCCTGGGCCCAGTTCACAAAACCACTTTTTCCTCCTGGGCCTCTGGGCCTGTGATGGCAGGGGTTGCCGTGAAAGTCTGTGATATGGCCTGGAGACATTTTCCCCATGGTCTTGGAAATCATCATTAGGATCCTTGCTACTTATGCAAATTTCTGCAGCTGGCTTGAATTTCTCCCCAGAAAATGGGTTTTTCTTTTCTACTGCATCATCAGGCTGCAAATTTTCTGAACTTTTTGCTCTGTTTCTCTTTTAAAATGGAATGCTTTTAACAGCACCTAAGTCACATTTTGAATGCTTTGCTACTTAGAAATTTCTACCACCAGATACCCTAAACCATCTCTCTCAAGTTCAAAGTTCCACAAATCTCTAGGGCAGGGGCAAAATGTTTCCAGTCTCTTTGCTAAAACATAACAAGAGTAACCTTTGCTCCAGTTCCCAACAAGCTCCTCATCTCCATCTGAGGCAGCTCCCAAAAGGTTCCTCATCTCCATCTGAGGCAGCTCCCAAAAGGTTCCTCATCTCCATCTGAGGCCACCTCAGCCTGGACCTTATTGTCCATATCACTATCAGGTTTTTGGTCAGTCATTCAACAAGTCTCTAGAAAGTTCCAAACTTTCTCACACGTTTTACTATCTTCTTCTGAGGCCTCCAAATTGTTCCAACCTCTGCCCGATACCCAGTTCCAAAGTTGCTTTCACATTTTCAGGTATCTTTTCAGCAACACCCCACTCCTGGTACCAATTTACTGTATTAGTCCGGTTTTATGCTGCTGATAAAGACATACCTGAGGCTGGGAAGAAAAAGAGGTTTAATTGGATTTACAGTTCCACATGGCTGGGGAGGTCTCATAATCATGGTGGAGGGCGAAAGGCACTTCTTACATGGCAGCAGCAAGAGAGAATGAGGAAGAAGCAAACGCAGAAACCCCTGATAAACCCATCAGATCTCATGAGACTTAGTCACTATCATGAGAATAGCATGAGAAAGACCAGCCTCCATGATTCAATTACCTCCGCTGGGTCCCTCCCACAACACGGGAATTCTGGGAGACGCAATTCAAGACAGAATTTGAATGGGGACACAGCCAAACCATATCAGGGCCTTTGGCAGAGATTGGTGTGCCTGCTGTTGCTCTCCTGTGGAGCTCCTCAATAGGTCATGTGGGCAGTGAGTTTTTTTTGGTACATCAAATATGATGTTTCCTAAAGACTTCAGAATCATGGATTCCAATGCCTGGTCAAGTGATCCTAATACCATAGCTTGATTTTTGTCTTATTTTTCTATTCCCAGCTGAGTGTCATGGAAAATGCCCCAGGAGCTGGAAGGAAATTGCTAACCAAGAGCAGAAAACACTGACTGGCTAGACCAGCAGGGAGGGGCAGTGTCTGAAATGGATACAGGGAGGAAAAAGATGGTTCAGCTTCTTTTTTTTTTCTAGCTCAAAGGATCAGCCTCACTTTATAAAGTTTGGTAAAAATTTTCATGAGTGAAGCTCATATGATAAACAAAGGTATTCCTAATAATTGAACTTGCCAGTGCCCCCTGTGTCCACACCCTGTGGCTGTTAGGGCACCTCTGTAAGACTCAGTTTCCTTCTCTGTAAAATGGTGGGACACGGGTTATAATGTGGTTGCTATAAATGCCTACAGTCACACCCAAGAGGGTGTCTTGCTCATGGATATTAAATTAACATTCTTTCATTGGCCCTTCCCTACTAGACTCCCTCCCTACCCCTGTCTATCTGAATCTTCCTAGCACTTTCTTATCCCTTCAATAATTCAACATTAATGGTTTATTAAACAGAGGCTTCCTAATGGGCTGTTATTGACCTGATGCAGAGCAAATCTTCCACTGTGGGGTTGCCCAGGCCCTTGACAGGAGAGTAACTGATGGGAGAGGCTGACTGTGATGGTGTTCTCGGGCCAAGAAGGAATGGCCCAAGAGCAAATCCTAATACTGTCACCTTCATGCCTTGGAAAACCTCTTAACCTCCTGAAACCTCAATTTCTGCAAAATGGGATTCATATCACCTTTGCCGTGAGGTTTCTATGAAATTGAATCAATGTAGGTGAACCTCCTAGCTCCTCACACCTCCCCACTCTGCGCCTAGGGCTCAGGCCAGCCCCAGCTCTGGGGAATGTGTTCAGTTATCCACCTGGTCTATCTGCGGGACTACAACACCCATGTATCTCCCTTGCTTGAAGTCTCACCATAACAGATTTGTTCCTTTGAGTCCACCTCCAGAAGTCTCTGTGGTAAAGAGAAGTGCCTTTGTCCACCACAAGCCCCTGGTGGCTGACGACTAAGAGGCAGGGCAGTGAGATGGAGGGAGCCCTGAGGGAGGGGTTGGGATTCCTGGCACTAGTCATGCTGACTTTCTTGCTACGTGACCTCGGATAAGTCACTTTCCATCTCCGGACTTTAGTTTCCTCAGATGTAAAATCAAAGGCTTAGGTTGTATGGAATCTAGGATTTGCTCCATCTGCAACCACAATTAGCTCAAAATATTAGTTTTGAGATTCCCAGTGGGGTTCCAAAGAAGGGGATCTCAGACATGTCAGTTTCGATGAGACATGTGGTGAAAGGGCAGAAGCAAGGGCCAGGGGCAGGCTGCCTTTGTACGGAACCCATGCTTACTCACACCTGTCACACTCGATGGCTCCAATCAAGGCTCCTCATTGGCTGGCTGATTCATTGATTCATTCATTTTCTTTATAGAGCTTTCTCTGACCACACCAGCCCAGAGTGTTCTCTCCCCTCTTTGACCCTCCATGGCCCTTCCTGTGACATCTCCTCCACTATCCTTTGGTGGCCTTGGCTATTCTGCAGATGGCCCTGTACCTGTCATACTTTCCCTCACTGTTCCCTCTTCTTGCAAGTCCCTTCCTCTCTATCTCCCAAACTGCTGGCCATCATTTCAGGGCCTGCTCAAAAGTCACCTTCTCCAGGAAGTCTTCCTAGGCTTCTAATTCAAAACTCTCTCCCCTATGCTCTCTCTATGCCTATTAATATCCTTCAATGTCTTCCCATTGACACAGAACTAGGCCAAAACCCTCAGTGTAGCTCCCCAGGCTCATCTCTCATCACTCTCTTCCCCCCGCAACCCAGCTCTAGTTATGCCAGGGAGTCTCTCAACTCCACTCAGGTGCTTAAGTTGCTGCTTCTGCCTGGGGGCTGTATTCCTCACCCTGTTCCCATAATGAGGATACTTAATGACTTTAAGACTCAGCTCATATCCCTGGTACTGGCAGGAGTTTATTGAACTCATCTTCTGGTCTGTATTCTCTGTTTCGTAGTGAGCCAGTCTTGTCCATGACTGCAGTGACACTGGCTTATTTGTCTCTGAAGTCACACTGCCTTGCCTATGACCTAGCACATAGTAGGTGCTCAGTAAACATAGCAGTGAGAGGAATCCTCGTATGTGTCCATCACAGCACCCAGGAGGGGCTGTCATTGACCTGCCCTGGACAGGTGTGTTGATGGGGCAGTGGATTAAAAGCTTTGTTTGCAGCAGCCCTGGGATTTGGAGTCTTGGAACAGGCTGATCTGGAGAAATGGCTCCTGTACTAAGTGTACATATATATATGAGTGTGTGTGTGTGTGTGTGTGTGTGTGTCTTCTCTGTGGGCATGTATGCTGGGGTCTGGATATCTGCCATGCATGGGGGAAGGTTGAGTTCCCCAGGATCTCATGTCTCTCACCTGACTTCCAGAGGTTTCCTCCTGGGCACTAAACCACCAGCCCAACAACTCCAGAGTCAATACAGAGATGCTCTTGGAGGGCCCTCCACAGTCCTGTAAAAGAGACAACGTTCTTCAGAGGACCAGGGCATGGACTTGGAGCTGGATAGCCCTGTGCTCTGTAGCCTTGGATAGGTCTCTGATATCTTGGCTCCTCTGGGGTAATTACTTATGCAGGGCTTCTCTTGTGCCAGGTGTTGAGTGAAACCCCTTGCTTGGATTATCTGATTTAATCTTCATAAACACCTTAGGTTGCAGAAGGGAAACTGAGGCACACAGCGGTTAGATTACTTGTCTTAGATCAAAAAACAGCCGAGTAAAGAGCAGGGGGCTGAAGTCAAGCAGTCTTAGCTCAAAGCCCATGTTCTTGAGTGCTGCACCCCACTCCTTTTCATAGAGTAAAGCCTGATAATACCTTCTTGTAGGATACTGAATTAATATAAATTAAATGGCATCTATGAAATGACTGGAACACTACAGAAATGCAATCTATGGAAGCTGATATAATCAATATCTGTTTCAACCCTCCTCTCTTAAAGGTGAGGAAACTGAGGCATGGTTTATATACATGACTTGATAGTCAGCATTGAGTATGGTAGTCTCAAAGTCATGTCTCCTGATGGCCAACCAGTTTCAGTTTTCATTATGCTGTGCCTTGTCAGGTAAAAATTAGAAAGAAAGGTAACCTAATATTTTGGAGGAATCAAGACTAAGAGAAAGGTGGGGTGGACAGGCACTTGAGGATATGTGAGGACTTTTCCCCATAACTTCCCAACCACCAACGATGTAGGTCCTAGGATCCCAATTTGCAATTTGCATATCTGATCTCAGAGAAGTAGGTGACTTGCCTGAGGCCTTTGCATGATAAGAGAGGGCCATGATTTGAACTCTGGCCTGTCTAAGTTAGTGTTTTTTTCCTACATTCCCAGCTCAAAAGTGGGGCCCAAGATTAAGCCCAGAGTAGACACAATTGTGACTACAGATTGTGGTGGGGATGGGGCGGGCAGTCTCTTTATTGCTGCTCCTCCTTCATAGCATCAGGGGAGCTCCTGGGGCTGGGGAACAGGCACTCGGAGGGGCAGTGTGCCCTAGAGAAAGGGGCAGCTCTTGAAACAGGAAGTGGCTGGACTTTTTCTTGAGCACCAAGGAAGCCAAGAACAGCCATTTGGTCTTCATGTATCCAAGATAGCCTCTAGGGCCCCTTCTGCCCAGCAGGGTGACTTTCAAATGTCGGGAAGGTGATGTTGTACCCACAGGGTTGGGGGGTCATATGCCAGTGGCAGACAGAAAATATCTCAGAAATCTCAGGCTTTATTTTAAAAATGCATGCAGAATTTAAGGAAATCTATTTTTTTCCCACAGCATATCCACGTGTGCATGTATGTTTGTGTGTGGGTACACATAAGTGTGTATGCACATCACAATTCTGTAACTAACCACTGTTCTAGGAAGAGCTGCTGTGCCTTTGGTATAGCTCCCTATACTCCCTGGAACCCTGCCATATATTCATCACCCTCACTCTGGGATATGTGTACTACCCAGCAGGTCAAATACTTCCATTTCCTGAGCCTAGGGAGGAACTGGGCAAACAGTTAAGGGCTAAAGGGGCATAGTTCATAGTGAGGATCTGCTCAGTGTGGCTGAGCTGAAACAGGTCAGGAAGTTACAAGATTGCCTGATGTCACCCAGTAACTGTAAGACTAGAACTCTGGTCCCTAAGTCCTAGTTCAGCACACATTTCCACCTCCTCTGGGCCAGCTCCTGGGCAACAGAATATACTTGGTCATACTTCTTGCCTTGTCTGCCTACCTGGCACATTGCTGGGAAACAGGGCTTCTCTCTGGGAGCCCAACATTCTGGCAATCAAATATAAAGTATGACTTGTGCCCACCCCACTCCTCCCCACTACTGTGGCTGAAACGCTGTGATTCCCACACCTGGGCTCTCCCACTTGCCCTTTTGGATTTCTAGACAGGCAAGTGAGAAATATGTGATCTGTTTGGACTTGAGCAAGATATTTGGCAAGGTGTCTCATGCGCATCTCAAGGTGAAGAGTTAGGACTGGATGCTGGTGCAATTCAATAGATTAGGAACTGGTTAAAGGGCCATACCCAAATGGAATGGATAAATCTAACTACATCAGCCTAGATGAGGGTCTCTAGTGGCATGCCAAGGGACTCTGTCTTTGGCCATATCTTATTCAGCACTTTTATCAATGACTGGAATGAAATAGGTGAGGGAAGGGTGAACATTTATTGAGAAACTCCTGTGTCAGCAACTATTGCCAATATTTTACAAAGCTTATTTATTTTATCCCTCACAGCCTGACTGTAAGAGAGGTTGTATTACCCTTTCACAGACCAGGAAATAAATATGTAACCAAGGGCAAGCAACTTGCCCAAGGTCTCACAGCAATTAATGCAATAAGATTTGGCATCTAGACTGGGATCTGAAGGCTGGGGCTCTGTGTCACATGTGGCACTAAACTGTCTTATCACCGAGGGGCATGTGGGAAGGTCAGAGAGATGGACAATACCAGGAAGGTGAGAGGCAGGTCTGAAGAGGACTGAAATTAACACTGGGCCAAAATAACTGCACACCAACATGCAAGGTGATAGAGACCTTTGCTCACAATGGGGCTCAGATGCTCACCAGACACACACAGGATGTGGGATACCTGGGTCAACAGCACAAGTGAAAAGGTGTTGGGTTTTTAGTTGACAGGAAGTTTCATATGAGTCAACGGTGGGATGTGGTAGCCAACAGAGCTAATGTCACCGTGGCCTCCACAAGTGGAGGTACAATGAACAGAGCGAGGGAGGAGCTACTCCTTAGTCAGCGTGTGTCCAGGAAATGGAGCTCAGGCCTGGTGACCTCAGTGGAAGACAAGCATCAAAAACCCGCCGAGCTCTCGGAGGGCAGGGAAGAGGGGCTTCTTGCTGTTGCTGCTGCACATTCCTCTCCTCATTCTTTGTCATTCCCAAAATTACCAAAGCTTATTAATACCTTTCTGAGAAGTTATGGCCACTTCTTGATTTTTATGCTTTTGCCTTTCAAGCCCTAAGAATATGCTACTCATTTAGTTTTGAATTTTTATTAATGTAACTTGAGTAAATGCAGGGAGTCCTTGTGACCCAGTCTCTACATTAAGTTATAGTCAAAGAAGCACAATCCAATAACCAAAAGAAAGTAAGAGATTTTCAATCTTTATGCACATCTCTCAAAGGAATGAAAAGAATGAGACCTGCTTTTAGTTCTCTGTCTCATTACCTTATGCTTCAAAAAACATCCCCTCTACGAAACACTCCAAACTCTCCTATATCCAGTCAACCTGTTGTGCCATCTCCCTTTGGTTCTTCCATATCTCCATTATTTAGATGGGCTTAACATCTGTGTTTTCATTTTCTTTTCCTTTTTCTCCTCCTTGACTCCACTCTTCTTTAGTTTTCTTTCTAGTTTACTTCTGACCCCAATTCCTTTTTACAAAGGAGAAGTCAGGAACTGACCTAGCAAACCAGAATACTACCCCTTCCCTCCTGTCTCTGCAACACTGCCCATCTCTCCCCATCCTCCCCATCCTGGGAACCTGGATGGCCAAGATGGAACTCTTTTTTGAGAGCTGGGGGAGGAGAAATGGAGCAGGCAAGGAAGACAATTTTGGTGGTGGGTGGTAGCAAACATGGTGTTGGAAAAGATGGTGGGGAGGCTGGGAACACTCTACATACCAACCTTGTCCTCATCACATTAGCATGTGGGCACTGTGGGTGGAAGAGCCTGGCCACTCGTGCGTGACAAACTCCAACACAGACTGCCATGCAAGAGCTACTTGTTGTAGTGAATGGCAGCAAGGAGAGGCCCCTCCTTACCCCTGAGATCCCCATTGCCATGGATGGTTCATTTTCATTACCTTGCTGGTCTCCTTTTCTTTGCAGAGTTGACTGTTTCTGTAATAGCATACCTTGAGATCTACACAGAAATGGCAGACTGGGAGAGATGGCACTCCCACTTATTCCACGTGCTCTCCTACACTTCCCAGCCTCCTAGGTGAGGGCTGTGTGGCTTGTTCTGACCAACGCAGGCACACCTTGGGGATATGCAGGTTCCATTCCAGACCACCCCCAACAAAGTGAGTATCTCAATAAAACAAGTCACACATTTTCTTTTGGTTTCCCGGTGCACATAAGTTATGTTTACACTGTACTATACACTATTAAGTGAGCAATAACATTATCCCTAAAAAAAGTACATACCTTAATTAAAAATACTATATTGCTAAAAAATACAAATGATCATCTGAGGCTTCAGTGAGTTGTAATCTTTTTGTTGATGGAGGGTCTTGCCTTGAGGCTGATGGCTGCTGACTAATCAGGATGGTGGTTGCCAAAGACTGAGGTGGTGATTTCTTTTCTTTTTTTTTTTTTTTTTGAGACGGAGTCTCACTCTGTCACCCAGGTTGGAGTGCAGTGGCACAATCTCGGCTCACTGCAAGCTCCACCTCCTGGGTTCACGCCATTCTCCTGCCTCAGCCTCCCGAGTAGCTGGGACTACAGGCACCCGCCACCATGCCCGGCTAATTTTTTTATATTTTTTTTAGTAGAGACGGGGTTTCACCGTGTTAGCCAGGATGGTCTTGATCTCCTGAGCTCGTGATCTGCCCGCCTCAGCCTCTCAAAGTGCTGGGATTACAGGCATGAGCCACTGCGTCCGGCCAGTAATTTCTTAAAAGAAGATAACAATGAATTTTATCACATTGATGGACTCTTTCTGTCAAGAAAGTTTTCTCTGTAGCATGCGATGCTGTTTGATAGCATTTTATCCACAGTAGAACTTCTTTAAAAATTGTAGTCCATCCTCTCAAATCCTGCCATTGCCTTATCAACTTATGCAATGTTCTAAGTCCTTTGTTTTCATTTCAACAGTGTTCACAGCATCTTTACTAGGAGTAGATGCCATCTCAAGAGACCACTTTCTTTGCTCATTCATAAGAAGTAACTCCTCATCTGTTCAAGTTTTATCATGAGATTGCAGTAGTTCATTCCCATCTTCGGGCTTCACTTCGAATTTTAGTTGTCTTGCTATTTCCAGCACATCTGCAGTTACTTCCTCCACTGAAATCTTGCACCTCTATAATTCATCCTTTAAGATTACAACCAACTTCTTCCAAACTCCTGTCCACGTTGATATTTTGACTTCCTCCCATGAGTCGTGAATATTCTTAATGGCATTTCGAATGGTGAATTGTTTCCAGAATATTTTCAATCAACTTTGCCCAGATCCATTAGAGGAATCACTATCTATGGCAGCTATGATCCTATGAAATGTATTTCTTAAATAATAAGACCTAAAAGTGAAAATGTCTCCTTAATCAATGGACTATAGAATGATGTGTTAGCAGGCATAAAAACAACATTAATCTCCTTGTCCATCTCTATCAGAGCTCTTGAGTGACCAGGTGCATTGTCAATGAGCAGTGATATTTTGAAAGCAGAAATCTTTTTTCTTCTGCAGTAGGTCTAAATAGTGGGCTTTAAATATTCAGTAAACCATGCTGTAAACAGATGTGCTATCGTCCAGGCTTTGTTGTTCCACTGATAGAGCATAGGCAGGGTAGATTTAGCATAATTATTTGGAGTTTTGGAATGATAAAAGAGTATTGGCTAATGTAAAGTCACCAGTTGCATTAGCCCCTAACAAGAAAGTCCCCTTGTTATTTGAAGCTTTGAAGCCAGGCATTGACTTCACTCTGGCTAGGAAAACCCTAGATGGCACCGTCTTCCAATAGAAGGCTGTTACATCTATGCTGAAAATCTGTTTTTTAGTGTAGCCACCTTCATTAATGATTTTAGCTAGATCTTCTGGATAACTTGCTGTAGTTCTACATTATAGCACTTGGTGCTTCACCTTGCACTTTGATGTTCTGGAGATGGCTTCTCTCCTTAAACCCCATGAACCAACCTCTGCTAGCTTCCAACATTTATTCTGCAGCTTCCTCAGCTCCCTCAACCTTCATAGAATTGAAAGAGTTAGAGCATTGCTCTGAATTAGACTTTGGCTTAAGAGAATGTAGTGGCTGGTTTGATCTTTCATCCAGACCACTCAAACTTTCTCCATATCAGCAATAAGGCTGTTTCACTTTCTTATGACTCATGTGTTCACTGGAGTAGCACTTTTCATTTCCTTCAAGAACTTTTCCTGGCAGGACTCGATGGCTCATGCCTGTAATCCCAGCACTTTGGGAGGCCGAGAGGGGTGGATCACGAGGTCTGGAGTTTGAGACCAGCCTGGCCAACATGGTGAAACACCATCTCTACTAAAAATACAAAAATTAGCTGGGCGTGGTGACAGGCGCCTGTAATCCCAGCTACTTGGGAGGCTGAGGCAGGAGAATCGCTTGAACCCAGGAGGCAGAGGTTGCAGTGAGCTGAGATCGTGCCATTGCACTCCAGCCTGGGCAACAAGAACAAAAGTCTGTGTCAAACAAAACAAAACAAAACACAAAACAGAACTTTTCCTTTGCATTCCCAACTTGGCTAACTGGTGTGAGAGGCCTAGCTTTCAACCTCTCTTGGCTTTTGACATGCCTTCCTCACAAGCTTCATCATTTTTAGCTTTTGATTGAAAGTGAGAGATGTATAACTCATTTTTCCACTTAAATACTTAGAGGCCATTTTATGGTTATTAATTGGGCTAATTTCCATATTTTTGTGTTTCAAGGAATGGGGAGGCCGAAGGAGAGGGAGAGAGAGAGAGATTGGCCAGTAGGAGCAGTCAGAACACACAAAACATTTATTAATTAAGTTCGCTGTCTTACATGGGTGCAGTTCATGGAGCCCCAAAATAATTACAATAGTAGTATCAAAGATCACTGATCACACATCACCATAACAGATGTAATAATAATGAAAAAGTCTGAAATATTACAAGAATTACCAAAATGTGACACAGATACAGGAAGTGTGCACATTCTATTGGAAAAACGGCACCAACAGACTTGCTCTACACAGGGTTGCCACACATTTTCAATTTGTGAAAAACACACAATATCTGTGAAGTGCAATAGGCAAAGTGCAATAAAATCAGGTATGCCTGTAGACTGAGGCTCATGCAGTTAAGAGCTGGTGTGGCTCCTTCTTGTCTTTCATGGGGTGATGACTTGGAGGCCCTGCATGCCCAATGGCCTGCAGAATGGAGGAGGGCCCCCCACTCCATGGCATTCTCCATGAGCAAGAAATAAACTTTCATTATTTTAAATCTCTGAGATTTCAAGGTTGTTACTTCAGCATAGCCTGGCCTATTCTAGCGAATACCCAGCATGTTGGAGTTCACTGAGTAATTGCTGCTCTTGAGTTCTTTAACACCATGAAGGAAAAAGCTGCCTCTTGAGCCACCCAGGGCAGCTGATTGACACTTTCCCTCACTCTCATCATCCAGCCCAGATGGCACTTCCTGTTTGGTAACACCTCACGTGGGCTCCTTCGTCCCCCACCAACTCTGCCAGTCACCATCCTACACAGTCAAATGTGCACAGTATTAGAGGTTTGCCAAGAACACATCCTTGTGTCTGCCAAGGAGCGTCTGTTTGAGGAAGAACATTCTAACAGAGAATGTTCAGAGACAAAATGCTGGCTGTGGGAGACAGTCAAATCTTTGTCTCTATGATGAGCAAGTGGAGGCTGGATGGCCACTGTGGATAGGGGGCAGGGGTCCTGAAGATGGGATGCCAGTCTCAAATGGGGAGGGGTTGGGCTGGGAGGGGCTGGATGAACAGGATGATTTTTAAGTCCCTTCCAACCCGGAGAGTCCCCACCTTACTGCCTAACTCAGTATTTTTTTTTGAAAGTGCATAAATGAATACATTTCAGTCACAAAGAAAGTAAAGGACATATGAAATAAAATAGCCTGACTTAATGAGCAAATAAGAATTATAACACAGATTCTTTCTGAAAGGTGTAGCCTCATGAGATCAATGTTCTCAGCCCTCATGAGGCTGATGGATGGTGAAGAGTGGTCAGGAAGGCGTGTGACGCATATCCGTAATTTACACGCCAGCCACAAAGAGGGCTGAGCTCAGGGAGGAGTCAGAGCCTTGAGACAGGCTGAAGCCATCATGATAACAGCCCCTCACAAGGACACCTGGTGCTTTGTCATGCACAAAGTGCTCCCCCTGACATCCTGAGTGCTCAGAAACTATTTTCTCTGAGCTTTTAATCATAGATCATAGATTATCCTATATCTCTGAGCTCTTCTTATCATAGCCTCAGGAGAGAAGAACTGCTATTCCTATTTTATAGATGGGTAGGGAGTTTTCAGCAATTTCCCCAAGATCACATAGTGAGTAATGGGGAGATCCAAGACTTGAACCCAGATCCTGTTACACAAAGTGGTGGGTTTTAAAATAAGAGAATACACTTACTCCAGGCACTGGAAGCTGAAATTGCAATTAGTTCACATGCTCCCGGGTTCTTGAGAACTTCCATTTTTGTGTGTAATGTTGATTGTGGACAGATATTATAGGGACAGGCTGGCTCTGAACTGCCTTGAAGACAAGAAGGATTTTCTTGGGAAAAGCAATGGGCTGGGAGACAGAGAGTCCTGCAATACAGGCCCTGAATCTTTTTCTGACCCACTTCATTACCAAGAAACCTCAGTTTCCTCATCTGAAAGTATGAGGAAAGATGTTGATCTGGTCTACCATGAAGAATTTCTGTGAGGACCCAATGTGAGGATGGGGTGCACATATTTTGAAAACCAGTAAAAAGCTGTCAAGAACTATAAAAAGCTAGGGTTCTTGTTTCAATTAAGAATGCATTTTGCTAGGCCAGGCACAGTGGCTCACACCTGTAAATACCAGCACCTTGGGAGGTCAAGGTGGGTGGACCACCTGAGGTCAGGATTTCAAGACCAGCCTGAACAATATGGTGAAATGCTGTCTCTACTAAAAATACAAAAATTACTTGGATGTGGTGGTGGGCACCTGTAGTCCCAGCTACTCGGGAGGCTGAGACAGGAGAATTGCTTGAACTTAGGAGGTGGAGGTTGCAGTGAGCTGAGATTGCACCACTGCACTCCTGCCTTGGCGACAGAGTGAGAATGCATTTAGCTGCAAGTAACAGAGCAGCCAGCTACAGTGGTTTTAACAGATGATGCTCTGATTTTCCTATGACATAAGAAGTGCAGGGTGGGTAGTACAGGGCAGGAGAGGATGATTTAACAATGTTAATGGGGGCCTAGCCCTTTTCCCCTCTGTTCAAATTCCATCCTCACACATGCTACCTTATATGCACAAGATGGGTACTGCCCCTCCAGGCTTTATGTTCCAGTTGCAGGTGGGAAAAAGAAGGGAGAAGGAGGAAGAGTTGGTACCTACATTACGAATGCAAAAGTTTTCTTAGAAATCCAATAACTGTAGTATTGGCCAGAACTGTAATCAAATGGTCACCCTGTAGGTACAAGGGAGGCTGGAAGAATGAACATTTTTGGCTGGGCACACCACTAAACAAATCCAGGGTTTTGATGGAAAGGAAGGGGTGGGAATGGATTGCAGTTGACAGCTGGTGGTGCCTACCACAAGCTCCAATACCAAGATGGGCACTGAATTCACAGGGATCTTTTAAATTTAGTTTCTGGATTTGAGTGAAAGCAAATTGGGTTGCCTCATCCTT
The DNA here is from genome assembly GCF_028858775.2 of Pan troglodytes. Taxonomy (NCBI): domain Eukaryota; kingdom Metazoa; phylum Chordata; class Mammalia; order Primates; family Hominidae; genus Pan; species Pan troglodytes. The sequence goes on from NC_072414.2 coordinate 61,725,249, forward strand.
CGAAGGAAAAGTGGATCCATAGTATTCTACTGTCAGAAAGGGAAATAGAGTCACCTTGAAGACAAGAGGTGAGAGAGTGCTGCAGGTCTGGAGGGCCAAGTGGATAGAAGCTCAGCATGACCTCCCTCTCTCTGTCTCCGCTTTGTTCACTTTCATTAGTCCCGTTCACTTGGGCTGGGAGAGCTGGATCCGGGGAGCTCATTAATAGCCTCTGGGTTTGTGTGTGTCTCCACCCAAAGAAGTCTAACCACAGACTTCCTCTTGACTCTTGGCAACAGGGAGAAAACAAAACCACAGCAGCTTTCATTGCTGAAAAAGACAAAACTGACTCGTTTGCTTAATAAGCCCAGACGGAGGAACTTTATTTCTGGGAGGAAGTGCTGAAGACTCCAGTACAGGCCGGGTGCGGTGGCTCGCGCCTGTAATCCTAGCGCTTTGGGAGGCCAAGGCGGGTGGATCACGAGGTCAGGAGATCGAGACCATCCTGGCTAACACAGTGAAACCCCGTCTGTACTAAAAATACAAAAACATTAGCCAGGCGTGGTGGCGGGCGTCTGTAGTCCCAGCTACTCTGGAGGCTGAGGCAGGAGAATGGCGTGAACCCGGGAGGCGGAGCTTGCAGTGAGCCGAGATCGGGCCACTGCACTCCAGCCTGGGCGACAGAGCGAGACTCGGTCTCAAAAAAAAAAAAAAAAGACTTCAGTACAAGGAGTCGTGGTTGCGCCATGAAATTGCCAGACTCTGCGATGAGACATCCTGGGTTGACAGTTTAGAAGTTGAGAGATTGGTGGGAGGAGGCCACGAGTCCAGGGCTCAGTAGGACTGCGGGGCAGAAGCCTGTGCTGCAGATAGGTGGGGCTTTGCAAAATGGATCTGCTTGGGGAAACTGAGGCCTCCTCCCACCTCCGACAACATCCAGACCTCTTTTGCCACTTCTGGTTTCCAAAAATCCATTTATGTATTTATTTTCCCTTTTTCTTATTTTCCCTTATTAAATTCATCTATTGATTAATTCCCATTGCATACTTTCTTTTTCTGTTTGCTTGTATTTCTAATTTCTTACGATGTATAGTCAGTGCTTTTATTTTGGTCTTTCTTCTTTAATAAGAAAGCCATTTCAGGCAATGTATTTTCCCGTGTTAAGCTTTTTTCAAGATCTCATAGGTTTTGAAATAAAATGTTCCCCTTTTCATCGGTTTCTAGATGGGTTTTAATTTCATTTTAATGTTTCCTTTGATCCATGGGTTACCTAGAAGTACGTTTATTAATTTCCAAGTAGTTAAAAATATTTTCAGCCACATTATTGTTTTCTTTTTAATTTAACATTATGGGGTTATAGTAAGAGATTGTGGCCTGTAAAATCTTTAATTTTAAATTAAATTTTTTTTCTTTGTTTCTAAGTATGTGTTCAGACTTTATAAATGTTCTGTGGGGCAGGAAAAGCTGAGCTGGTTGGATTCATGCAGGAAAGAATGGAATTCTAAAATGTGCTAGCTCTGAAGACATACTACCCTGTTTCCAATCTGGCTTCTACCCCTTTCCAGCTGTGTGTCCTCGGATGAAACACAGAATTTTCTGAGCTTTATTTTCCATTTAAAAAATGGGAACAATAAGAATATCCACTTTCCAGTATTGCCGTGAAGATTAAATGAAATTACATACTTAAAAATACCTAGAATACTGCCTGGTGTGGATAAAAAAAACTCACCAAAGAGAAATATCGCTATTTTTTTTGCTTTTACCAAAAAAAGGAGGAACCTTCACTGTTTGTGTTCTCAGCTTTATCCTAACTCAGAGCTGTGCTTGCTGGTTGTTGAGGGAATTGGGAGAAAAGAGGAAATGGATGGCGCAGTGCGGCAGTCACCTTTCCTTCCACGGGAGGTACCTGGAGCCTGGGGGATGGAGCTACTTGCCCAAGGAAACACAGCAATTTAGTGGCAAAGCCAGGCCTCAAACCCAGGTCTCACCTGCTCATTCCTGCCTGTTCTGCTGGCAAGCTGCTCTAGTTTCTCCCTTGAAAGACGAGAGAGTTGACCGCAGATTCGCCTCTAAGCTGTAGGGAAGGCTGGAAGCTCTCAGGAGGCAGCAACCTCAGAGCTTTGTCATGTTACACCTTGCTGTCTGGGAAAGGGGAACTCTGAGGTCAGTAAGTTCCAAGAGAAGCTATAGAAAGCGGGTTGAACTGGGAGTAGTGGGAAGCTCTGGGCATTGCTGTTCCATTGATCAGTGGTGGCAGGAGAAAAAGCCAGTCCTCTAAAGCAGCCCTAGGGGGATGTCTGTCTGCACCCCTCTGGGCTTCAAGCCTTCATTGCCTGCGTGCCTTGCTTCCCAAGCCCTGGTACTGACCGTGGCAAAGGCAGATCCCCAAGAGGCCCCATCTTCATTTGCCTAGCAGGTCCTATGTGGAGCAGAGCTCAGGGGCAGGAGCCCTCTGTTACTGTTCAGGGGGGCTCAGCAGCACGGATGTGCTCATGGAAACTGGAGAAACTGGGGTGACAGCCTCAGCAGCACTGAGGAGGCCTAATTAAGAAGTAAGGCAAAACGAGATGCGCTGCTCGGCTGTGCTGCCAGCTGACATCTGAGAGGGGCTGGCACTGAGCCCTGGAGCAGCCAGGAGCCATGAAGAACTCAGGAGGCATGGGAGCTTCTTTATGGCAGAAGTCCGGAGAGGAGAGGGAATCTCAGGACAGAATTACAAGGTGGAGGGTGGCTGAGTTATCTGATTAGGGCCATTGATCTTGGGAGCAAGTGACCATTTCTTGGCCAAGGACTCTCAGTATCCTCAAGCATCATGTCATCATGCTGTGTATAACCCACAAGTGGACAAAGATGCCTGGAACAGATATCACAGGGCATGGTTAAAGCACACATGGATATGTCTGGGCAGCAGGTCTCTGACCTCAGACACACGCCCATGCTGTGGGGTAGGTTGTCGCCAGGGAAAGCTTGGAATTAGAGGCTGATTTTCATAGCTCTTCCATGCAAGTTTTAAAAAAATGTATGGCCCCCATGATTATTATGAAAATTGAATAAATCCGGGCATGCAAAAGTGCTTTGTAAATATCAGCACAAGCACAGGAGAAAGTTAGCGCACGTGCAATTTGGTTAGAAAGTGCTAGCTAATTCCTTGCTATGTCCCCAGCCCTTTGTTAGAAGCTGCAGAGGAATCAAATAGGCCTAGATCTTGTTCCTGTCCTCATGGGGCTTGTGGGTTTTCTCGGTGTGAAATGCTTTGCAATCATTGTCTCTCCCTCCCTCTTTCCCCCATGCTACTTCCTTCTAACATAGCTTAATTAAGCACCTCTTCTAAGTGAAGTTCTGGGCTAGGGGCTAAATTATATAGAAATTATTGTCTATTAAGGGAGAGGCAGGAGCAAATGGATAGGTACAAGCCCAACATGGTAGCCATTTCTTGAATAGAGAAAGACCCAGGTTCAATGCATACAAAGCAAGAAGGCAATGAGCAGCGATCCCAGGGAGGTTCCTGGAAAGCTTCAGATAGAAGCACGTGGGGCAGATCTCGAAGAAGGAGCAAGAACAAGGAACAGAGTCCTCCTGGGGAGCATGGGAAGAAGGCGTGGCAGGCACAAAGGCATGGAGGTGGGAAATCCTCTGAGCAAGAGTATCCACCCACACAGGGGCGTCAGTGAACACTGGGAGCCTGAATTCCAATCCTTGATACCCTGGTTGATGCAGATTGGAAGTCTTACTGGAGCTCAGAAAAGTTGATGGCCCTAAATAGAAAACTCCTATTTGAATGAACCCATCATGGTGTCAGCACAGCCTGGGGTCAAGGCAGAGTTTGCCTGCCAGAGAGTGGGTAGAGCAGAAAGAGGGCAGAGCTTGAAGCAGGCAGTCCTGGCTTGTAATTCAGGCCCGCCACTGCCTAGCTCTCTGGTTGTGGGTCACTACAAACCTCTCTGAGCCTTGGTTTCATCACCTTTAAAATAGGAATGGGTGACCTGGGCATTCTGTTGAAAATCACATCCTTTGTTGAAAAGATAGTGAGAAGATGGGGTGGGTGGGTGGATAGAGACCAATTTACACTGAACGTGGCACTGGGGAGACACAGAGAATAAGCTGTTAGTCACTCTGAGCTCTGATAGGCTGAGTGGGGCCGGGAGGTGTGGGAGTCCAAAGGAGGAGCCCTTCGCTCCACCTGGGAGGTTTAGAGTTTTCCTGGCAGCAATGAGAGCAGAACTAGGGGCCTTCCCGCAAGGCAGGTGGAAATTCAGAAGGCTAAGAAGGAAGCAAGGGGAATTCCAGGTAGAGGGGACCAAAGGACAAGGGAACCAGGAGCAGTTCTACTCAACTAGGAAATGTGAAATGGGGAGTGATGAGGCTGCGGAGGCTCGACCGTGGCCTTGAATGTTGAGTTAGGAACTTGGACTCTATCTCATATGCAGCAGGGAGACATTTAAGAATTAGAAGCATGAGAGAAAGGATTAGTCAGGCTCTGTCACCAGGACAGTGATAGTGAGTGGGCTAAGGAGAGGCGGTTGCAGAAGTCCTAGATACTGACATGAAAGGTACTTGTGTGAAGTCGAGTTTATCATACTGCAGGGATAGTGTAAAGCAGACACCAAAGTCTAGCGTGCCATTGAGGTCCCAGGGATGGGATGGGCACTCTTCCCCAATGCAGCCCTCCCTAGCTCCAGACAGGACAGCCCAGGGCCTTGAGAAAGAAGTTGCTGCAGGGCCCAGGCCTTCCGACCAGCCCCTCTGCAGGGACAGGCTCCTCAGGCCCTGGTGGCCTAACTGGGGTTGTTCTAGCTGGAGCCCGTGTGGCCATGAGAAACAGCCCTTTTTGCTCAAGCAAAACAATGACCTTATGGGAAGAAGATGGTGGTATTTCACAAAACTCAAGGGTGAAACATTCAGCCCCGCCTTTGAGGAACTAGAATCAGGAACTGTAAAGTCATGCCTATGGCCCCTCTCCCTCTCTTGCTGGTTCTCTTCCTCTTTCTCCTCTCCATTTTCCAGCCAGCTTTCCCTGTGTAGAGGGGGTGCACAGCTGCCTGGCCCCAGCTCCCTAGCCTCAACTGTCATGGCTCCAATGTCCTGGGGAGAGTCTGACCATCTGAGCCCAGGCAGCAGATCAGCCACCTCAAGGCAGACACCCTCCCTTGCTCCCCTCAGCCCTGTGGCCAAGAAAGGGGGTGGTCTCCTTTACAGCAAGGCTCCAGAGCCCATCCCTGCGGGTTACGATGGAGGGTGGTTCTCAGAGGAGGGACGCTGGCACTGGACTGGCCCCCAGAGGTGGTCTATTCTATGTAGTCCCTGACCCTACCTGGCACTATTTGTATTATTGGCCAGGTAGAATTGGTCAAGGGACATCCGGGTGAGCTCGCCCCCAAGGTGCACCGTAGCGAGCTGGAATGCACAGGGCCTCCATTCACCTCTTCAGGAAGGAGACAGAGAGTGAAAATGAAACTCTGAAAAGTCCCCATGTTTTGCTTTGTGGATGGTAGAGCCAGGAAAAGAGAAGGTCTGAGAGGCGCTTGTCTTTGCATGCAGTAAAGAGGGGTATGGGAAGAATGGCCCCTTTGCTGCTGGCCTGGGGGAGCAGGTTTAGAGCCCAGGGACCTGGGGGAGGTGGCAGCTCTGGGGAAGAAGGGGCTGAGTCTGGGCTGAGTCCCTGGAGCTGGAGGCCAACCCTTAAGGAGCCAGCTGCCTAGAGCGGAGGGCAGGGGAGGGCCCGGAACTTCTGGGGTGGGCCTGCGGCGTTCCTTTGTTTCTCCATTCTCCTCAGATGGCACACAGCACCAGCTCGAGGAACCAGAGTCATTTGGTTGTTTTCCCCAAATGTGGAGGATTCTTTCCCCTTTCCCTTCTCACGTGTTGCCAGAAGCTGGGCTTCCTGGGGGTTCTCATAAACCCAGGCGGCTCTGCAGTCATTTTCATATAGAACGGTTTCCCTAAATAGCTGAGAAGGCCAGCTGTAGCTGCTGGAACAGAAAACAGCATTGGCTGCTGGGGGATGAACACAGATCCTGTTCTTGTGCTTGGCAGCCCACTTCCCTGGAGACACAGCAAGTCATGGGGCCTCTGGCCTCTGCGCCACCCACTTCAACTCCAGCCACTGTTACTTGCCAGTAGAGGTCTGAGGTAAATGACTTGATCTCTCCAAGTCTGTTTTCTCACCTGTGAAATGGGAATAATGACAGTACAAAGAAGGGTTGTGGTCCCCAGAATTTAATGAGACACCTGCGGAAAGCACTCAGTAGGGTGCCTGGGTGAGTTCTGTGATGTTAATGGTTTTAATTACTACTGACCCTGCATTGGCACACACTGCAGGGGCTCCACCCTAGTTCCTTTATTTGCTGATTTTCCATGGATAATTATAATGCATCTGATATGCTAGCCACCCTGCCTCCTCAGTGGTTTTTGAACTCTCCCCACAAATTGCCACCTCTGCAATTTCACTGGGGCTCTTTTCTCCTCTAAAAATGCTTCTCATGAGTATTTGTATTCACACCTGACCAAGACCTCAGCATTCCTCAGGGTGCAGCTAAGGTCCGTACTCCTTCACTACAGCTTTGCAGTGGACCCAGGAAGGAGCTCTTCCTCTCTTCCCCCAAAGCTCAGAATTTCTTTTTCCTTTCCCTTCCCTCCCCTCCCCTCCCCTCCCCTCCCCTCCCCTCCCCTCTCCTCCCCTCCCCTCCTCTCCCCTCCCCCCTCCCCTCCTCTCCCCTCCCCCCTCCCCTCCCCTCCCCTCCTCTCCCCTCCCCTCCTCTCCCCTCCCCTCCCCTCCTCTCCCTTCCCCTCCCCTCCCCTCCCCTCCCCTTTCCAGGGTTTGGCTCTGTTGCCCAGGCTGGGGTGCAATGGCACAATCTTGGCTCACTGCAACCTTCACCTCCTGGGCTCAAGCCATCCTCCCACTTCAGCTTCCTGAGTTATCTGGGACTACAGGCGAGTGCCACCATGCTGGGCTAATTTTTGTATTTTTGGTGGAGACGGGGTTTCGCCATGTTGCCCAGGCTGGTCTCCAACTCCTGGGCTCGAGCAATTCACTTGCCTCAGCCTCTCAAAGTGCTAGGATTACAGGCATGAGCCACTGTGCCCGTCTGAATTTCTTTTTGTTTAATTATTTTTTTTAATTGCAGGAGCTTTAGGAGTACAAGTAGTTTTTGGTTACGTGGATGAATCACACAGTGGTGAAGTCTAGACTTTTAGCGTACTTGTTACCCGAATAGTGCGCATTGTACCCAATAGGTAATTTTTCATCTCTTACCCCTCTCCCACCCTCCCTGCTTCTGAGTCTTCAATGTCCATTAAACCACTCTGTGTGCCATTGCATACCCATAAGTGCTCGGAATTTCAATGAACCTCTGTTAGAGAAAGGCAGCATCATGCAGTACACAACTGTGCAGCCTCTGGGTGCTAGATGAATGCACACCTCTAGCTGTATGACTTTGGTTTTTCTGTGCCTCAGTTTCCTTGTGTGTCAAAGGGAAATAATACAAATAGTGCTTTCTTCACAGAGTTGTTGTGAGCATGGAATGAAGTGATACCTGTAAAACACTGACAGTACTACCTGAGAAGGGCTCATTGAAGGTTGGCTATTTCCATGAAATAATCTTCAAAAACATGAATTTTAATGGCTGTATGAACTTCTATTGTGTGGGTAGATCATAATTTATTTAAACACCCCCTTGTTGTTGAGCATTTCAGCTGTTTCCAATTTTTCACCATTATAAATAATGCTGTAGTGAACATCTTGTATATAAATCTTTCTGTTTATCTCTGATTGCTTTCTTAGAAGAACTTCCCAAATCTTGTTTGTCTAAGAACAAAGCTCTGTCCCCAGACTTTTAAACAATGCCCTTTGAAATAAAAGTAAAGGCTATTTTCCATCAGAGTAAGAAACATATGGAACATGTTAACCAAGAAGTGGTTCAAGAGGAAGGTAGAAATAGGTTCAAGATGGGTTTAGATCCATTTCAGGATGTCTGACATAGAATGAGTTATAAAGCTCCCCTCCAGCCCCCTTTCCTCCAGAGGAAAGGAAGGGTCTTGATCCTCAGGGACCACCGATTTCTCTCGTTGAGGCAGTTCCAGGGGGCTTTGAAGTTCTCAATGTCAGAGAAACAACAATGACAGATCAATAAAAGAAGGCAGTCTGCGGGCAATCCAAAATTCCTCCAGCCAGTAGGGGGCGATGTCGTCTGTTTCTCTTGGCTGCCTGGAATTTGGTAGTGTTTTGTTTTGTTTTGTTTTGTTTTGTTTTTTGCTAACAAGGACTCCCTTTATTGATGACCTAAAACTTTGGCTTACATTTTATGTATCTCTCCTGTCTGTTTTTCGTTCCTTCCTCCACTTCATACCTTCCAGCACTCACACATTCATTCAGGAGAAATCCAGTGTGTTCTTCCTCTGGGCCAGACATCAAGATGGTTTTTAGACTTCTATCTGGAGACACTTGCATTGAAGGCTCCACCTCACACACATCCAACATATTAAATATAATTTTTTCTGTAGAATTATAGGAATTTTTTTTTTTTTTCTGAGACGGAGTCTCGCTCTGTCACCCAGTCTGGAGTGCAGTGGCGCCATCTCGGCTCACTGCAAGGTCCACCTCCCGGGTTCACGCCATTCTCCTGCCTCAGCCTCCCCAGTAGCTGGGACTACAGGCACCCGCCACCACGCCCGGCTAATTTTTTGTATTTTTAGTAGAGATGGGGTTTCTCCATGTTAGCCAGGATGGTCTCGATCTCCTGACCTCGTGATCCGCCCGCCTCGGCCTCCCAAAGTGCTGGGATTACAGGCGTGAGCCACCGCGCCCGGCCAGGAATTATTTTTTATAACTTCGCTTTGAAATTATTTGGCTACTCGTCATTCATTTGATGCTTGTTTCGGTTTGATTTCTCAGCGATTATGAGGGGTACTCAGGAATTCTTGCGAAGTAAGAAAATCTAACTTGCACATTGTTTTCAGATAGAGTGAAGTTTTTATAAATACTAAATGAAACCATTAGTGAGGTTGATGTAATATTTTGTTTTGTAGACATTCCATTAAAATTTTATTTCCATTGCAAAGTTTTCCCTTGATGTTTTGGATCTCATAATTTTGTTTCTGGGTCTCATACTTTTTTGGAGATCTCTCAAAAGTTCTCAGACCCTCTAGCACCAAGCAGATAAGAGAGCCCTGCCACGCTGGGAGATCGAGGGATGAAAGACTCTGTGCGGACTGTACAGAGCTGCTGGGCCACAGAGCTTGTCAATGGACAAACTCCTGTTACCAAAGAGTAAGAGTACTGTTATATGAAATGTGATCAGGATACAGTGAAGATATCATCTTCCCTGAGCGTCCTTGTGGAGAGGAGGGGCTCAGTGGAGACTTGAAAGAACAGACATCACCGAAGCCAGAACATGAATGCTGAACAGGACTTTTCTGATTCGAGGAGGAAGGGCATTGCAGACGAGGAAATAGCACATGCAAAGGGGCTGGACGGGAAAAGAATATCTGAATAGACAAAGGTGACTCAGCTGGACCCGCAAACAATGATCTCTAGGCCCTTGTTTTTCCAGACGAGCAGCACTGGCATCACCTGGGAACTTGTCAGAAATGCAGACTCTGAGGCCCCCAGAATCAAAACCTTTATTTTAACAGGATCCCAGGTGACTGGAATGCACGTCAGGGTCCGAGAGGCAGGCTCTAGTTCTGACAGGATCAGAAATAGGTCTCCTGTAGCCAGAGCAGAACAGCAGTTGTCTAAGTTGTTTTCAAGCTTGGCCTGAGAATTCAGTCCCTGAGGGCTCAGACAGTTTCACCCATTGCTTGGAGGGTTGGGGCTTTTCCTGCTCAGGGACTCTTCCACCCGCTGGGCCTGCATCATCCCTTCTGCTGGCCTTTGCTCCAGACAGCCTGTCTTGCCTGATGGCTCCTTCATCTGGCACACCACCGATTACCTAATAGACTGTAGACTATGTGCTTACTTTATTCCTGTGAGTAATTGATCACATTAGGATGAGCAAGGGGCAGCATCAGGAAGAGAAGAGAGAAGAGACATCAATAACCAGGGGAAGGAAACCATGCTACAGTCAGCTAATTAGATGTCTCACCGAGGCAGCTTTTTAAACATAATGGTCCATCTTGCTGTTGTCGGTTGACCATGCCCTCCCCTGCTTCTATGTGTGGCTGGGCTTTCCGATGAGTTAGGGGTAGTAAGTAGTAAAAGCTCCAGACCGAGTCAGAAAACTTGGTTGCCAGGCTAGGGGATCTTAAGCAAATTAGTTATCTCTGGGCCTCAGTTTCATCAACTGTAAATTGGGGAGGGCTGGATCAATGGGTTACAAACATGGCTGATATCAGAATCACCAGAAATACTTCTAAAAACATAGATTCCAAGGTCACATCTCCTAAATGCTGACACAGTCGGTACAGGGTGAGAATAGGAATCCTTGTGGCAAAAAGCATCTCAAGTAACTCTGACACAACTGCACAGGAAACTGGGAACCACTGGGTTGGAAAGATAACCTCTAAGCTCCTGCCCGGCATCATCCATTTCAGATTATCCATAAGGATGGATTTTCCCAAACCTCTTACAGAGCAACAGTGCAGTCCTGGCGGGGGAGGAGGGGGAGACAAGAAAGACAGGAAACTCATCTTCCACTCCTGCCTCTGTCAGCAATTCATTGCCTAACAACAGTTTCTCCCTGAGACTCACTTAACTCACCTATACGTACACTGACAGGTATGACAATTCTTTCATCTGAGCATCATGCCAATGTGTGCAGAGGTTCCCAAGCATGGGGAGATTTAAAAAAAACAGATACCCTGACCAAAATAGTGAAACCCTGTCTCTACTAAAAATACAAAAATTAGCCAGGCATGGTGGCATGCACCTGTAATCCCAGCTACTCGGGAGGCTGAGGCAGGAGAATCGCTTGAACCTGGAAGGCGGAGTTTGCAGTGAGCTGAGATTGTGCCAGAGCAAGACTCCATCTAAAAAAAAACAAAAATAAAAACAAAAAACAAAAGAAAAAACACCAAAGCAAAACAAAAAACACAGACTCCAGGTCCCCATCTACCCACATATCACTCTTGAGTACATCTGGAGCAGCTCAAGACAGTATGTGTTTAAAGCCTGCCAGATAATCCAAAGATCAGCCAGTGGCCTGGCCAAAGGCATTGCTCAATAGGACCCCTGGTGCCCCAGTGCACGTGCAACAAGGCAGGGTCTAGCTCAGGAGGGCCACTGCCACGTTGGTGGGAAATGTGGACTGCAAAGGGACCCAGGCATATCCCACTCACCTCTTGGTTTTCAAGAGTTTAGACAAATCCTGTCAGGGGAACACTCAACAGTATTGCACCAGAATGAACAGTAAACCCATCTTCCAGAAGACCTATGTTTAAATCCTGGTGCTGTTACTAATGGGGTAACCTTGGACAACTCATGAGAGCTCCCTGAAGCTGTTTCTTTGTCTTTAAAATGGAGTCAGCTGTAACTCTAACCTCCCAGCTCAGTTGAGAAGATTAAAGAGAACAACTTGGACACTGTACTCTGGGAGTGGGCATTCTGTGCAAATTGTCCAGCCACCTACACTGGGACCGGTGGGAACCAGCCTGACCGAATGTTAATATCTCTCACCCTAATGAAAGCAGGGGTTGGAGAGAGTCTGCTATTGCATTGGGACAGAGGACCAAAGGTCCTGGTGGTAATTTCTGGAATGATTCTGCTCTGCATAGCCAGCTGCCTTCTGTCCAGTATTTTTTGTATTTTCTCTAATCTTTTGGGGGCCTTGCTTGATTCCCTTAGTTGATCAGCAGGGGTATGCCTGTTGGCTGGCCTGAAAAGCTGAGCCCAAAAACCAACTCCAATGGGACTTAAATCTTTGCACCTGTCCCCTTCTCCACACCCTTTTTCTACCTTCATCTCTGGCCTTGACTATTGCAGAATGCTCCCAACTGGTCTCCCATAGAGACCAGAAATGTTCTCCTCATAGTAGCCCGAGGGGTTCTCTTAAGGTGTAAATCAGATTATGTCATTAATTTTGACTGGCTTCTCAATTCTCCTAACATAAAATCCAAACTGGTGAATAAGGACTACCATGGAGTGCCTTCTCAGTCTCCGAGAATGAACTCCATTTTTCTTCCCCTGGTTTATGAAGCTCTGCACATTCTGGCCATCTATTTCTCATCTGGTGCCATGCTAGCCACCCTTGCTTGCTTTGTGAGGCAGAAAGGTTCTGCTAACCTGTTTTACTTCCTTCCTTTGTACATAGCTAAACCCTATGTCCTGGCTCCTCTGCAGTTAGATGAGACCATATATTGAGTTCTAGTCGTTGGAATATGAGTGGGAGTGATGTACACCATCTCCAGGCCTGGCCCCCACGTATCCTGGAGCTTTTCTCTTTGCTCTTGGCTGCATGCAGAGGGCATGGTGGACAACTCAGAGGAAGCCTAAAGGACGGCAGAGTAGCTCATTAGAAGGAACTTGGGTTTTGAATAACAAAACACTGTCCACCTAACACATGACAAGAAGGAAAAATAAATTTTTATTGTCTTAAATCACTGAGATTTAGGGTCGTGTACTTTGGCTACCACCGTTGCTCACTCTGAATGACAGCCTATTCTCAGTTTCCCAAATTTGCCAACATTCACCCTGCTTCTCCCATCCTGTTCCCTCTGCTTAGAATGTTTTTCCCTGGCATTCCTCACATCCCCTTCTTAACCTTTAGGTCTTCACTGAAAAGTCGCCACCCAACTATGAGCCTGTATTTGTGTTCTTGTTGATTTTTTAATAGTAGTTTTTAATAATGCACGTGGTTCTTAAACTTTGTTTTTCACTGTATTTCTCCTAGAACGTAAGCTCCCATGAGCATAAATCGAAGCTGTCTTATTTACCTTTCTGTATCCCTAAAAAAGTGTTGAGCAAAAGGTAGCACTCAACAATTATTAGCTGTTGGATTAAATGAATGAATGAACCAAGTGTGTATTCCGTTCAATTCAATTCAAATATTACCGAGCACCAACTTCGTGTGAGGCACTTTGCACGCATCTAATGCATACTGTATTCAATTCTCATTACAACGCCAGTGGGGAGGTAAGATTATTATTCCCACTTTACATGTAAGGATCAAGAGGCACTGTCAGCCAACGTAGCACAGATCCTTTCCACATGGCATTGTCCAATTATCATCAAAGTCCCAAAAGGTAGAAATTATGATCTCCATTCTGCAAAAGGGAAAACTCAGGCTCAGACAGGCCAAGTCACTTTCCTGGGTCATGTCGCTACTGAGGTCATGGAGCTGGGATTTAAATCCAGGGAGAGAGAGAATGGCATGCATGTCTCTTACAGCGTTATTCTTCCTAAAGTTTGACAACCTCATTAGAAATCCCCAAAGAATATCCCGAGTGTGGGGCAAATGAAGACATGGAACTGCTCCTGAGTCCTATGCGCTTGGTTTGCAGTGGGATTTTATTTTAAATGCAAGATCCAATCTTCCCCGATGCCTGGGATCAGGGGGTGCCATTTTGCAACCTGGGGACGCAGCTCCAGTTTCCTGACTGAGCCTGGCCAGGTTGGCCGCCACCCATAAACTGGAGACCAGAGTGCCCAGGTTCATTTAGGGAGAGCAGCCGGAGTTGTTGCTAGGCAGAGAAAGTCTGTGATTGATTATGGCTGATGAAAGTCTGAAGCCATGAATCCTTTTTGAGGGCTGGGCAAGCTGAAGAGTCTCACTCGCTGAATGCATTTGGAGACTGCACAGTCCCTTCTGAAACAAGCAGTAAACTTTAATGTCTGCAAGATCTGCGACTTGGCATGCTGTGGATTGGATGGCACATAGAACTCATGAATTCTCTGGGGTGGGAGCTAATTAGAGTGCAATTTTTCAATTACGGAACATTAAGCAAGCCTCTCCCCAGTCCCCCCACCCCATCTCTCAATGGATACACTCCATTTATCTATTTTCCTTTATTTCTTAATCATTTGATGATATGACAACAATTATTTGTCATTTGGAAGAGAAAATTGTCACGGAGCTATTGTTTCCCTCTTGAAACCCCAGCTCTTCCGTGGTGATGGTTGCATTTGATAAATCTTTTGCATTCCTGCAGCTCCTCCCCCTCTCCCACCCAGGGTTGGTGTGGCAACAGGAAAACATTAGCCTGTGACGTGGGCCTGTTCTGATTGAAATGCCATTTGTAAAAAGGCCTGGAAAAGAGCAGGCTCAAGTTTAAAAGAGCCACAGCCCAGAGCTCCCGGCCCACCCACATCACCCAGGTTGAGACTCTGGGACATTTGCTTTGGGAAATTTGGTCATTCCTCTGAGCTAATAAGCCAGCTTCAGAATCAGGAATGCAAAACAGAAACAGAACAAAAAGAATAAGGCAAAAGAAAAAAGAAGCATGCCACCAGAAATGGGAAAACTTAAATGACTTTGTTTAAATGTCATGGTACTCTCAAAACCCTGTTCTCATATGTATGCAAGTTAATTAAATGGAAAAATGTCAAATTAGTTGCTTAAAATATTAATGGCAGGAATTATCCCAGATTCTAGAGCAGGGAGAGTAGAGGAAACTAACCTTTTAGGGCTTAACCCTTTGGTTGGCTGTTCTTCTCTGAAAAAGTAGACATTTCTTTCATTTGTAAAAATGCCAATTAGTGCTGAGGGGTTTTGTAAGTTTCAGGATGGGAGCTTGCCAGTGGGCTTGCACTATGGGATTCTCCCAGTGACACAGGACTCACTGGTGGCATTTATTCCCACAGTGTCGGCTTTGCATGGGGGATTTGAGGTCCCTGGAAAGGCCCAAAAATCATGCATATGTCTCTTCTGGAGTCAGAGTAATTTGCCATTTTTCCTTTTGGTTTTTTTGAAGAGTATTTTGAAGAGTTCATTAAAATGCAAAATTGGAAAGATTGCACAAAAAGAGTTGTCAATGTACTACTCATCAAACCTTTATTCAGTACCAGTGGGATCCAAAGCCTATGCTATTTGAGCAAAATGCCAAGAAAAGGGAGCGTCACAGACTCAAGGGCATAGGATCTGGTAAGGAGGGGCTGTAGAGCACCCTAATCTAGCCTCATGTTAGCATGTGGGAAAGCCAAAGCCCCAGGAAAACAAGGAACATTCCCAAAGCCACACAGCTATTGAGTGGTGAAATCAGGCTCATTTATTTATGCAACACAGCTCCTGCCTACCCCCTGGAGGGACTTGTGTACATCCTGGGAGGTCAGGGCAAACAAACCCAGGGCAGTGCATGCCACAAGCCTAACACTGCAGAAGGAAGGGCAGGAGGTGGACAGCAGGGTGATGGGTATCAGGGAGACCTTACTTACCTCCATCAGCCAAAGAGCATCTACTGTCCACCATGGTAGCCAGCACTGTATAACACCTGGCTTCTCCCCATTGTGACAAAAATAAGCAGGCAAGGGAGGCCACGTCATCTACTGAGAAGTTATGGCTAGTCACCGTGGCCACATGTTCAAACTGATCTCATGTAATTCAGTGATCAGTTCTACCCATTGCTTGTTCTGCAGTTTTTGGTAAACAGACATCCCATTGCCTACCATAGGATTACAAATTCTTACAGTCAATTCAGCCATGTCCTTGGCTTGTGCCATCCAATCCACAGCATGCCAAGTTGCAGATCTTGCAGCCATTAAAGTTTACTGCTGGTTTGCTTGGAGGTCTTTCAATTTCCTCATCTGTAAAATGAGGGTAACAGATTAGGAACGTGGAAGATCTCCAAGCAAAGTAAAGGGCTGAACTGACTCTGTAAGAATGGGATACCTGTTTACCAATAACCGCAGAACAAGCAATAGAAATGCCAAATAATAGGTGCAGAGCCCAATTTCCAAAAATTGTATCCACAGAAGGAGGAAGGTATTATATTGAGATGCTCTATGGAAAAGATATCCAAATAGTTTAGGGGGAACCCTGTATATTTTAATCCTTTTTTGCTTTGGTCAGTGTGGTGGGCTGAACCATAGCCCTCAGATATATCCACGTTTGAATCCCTGGAACTCATGAATGTTACCTTACATGGCAAGAGGGACTTTGCAGATGTGATTAGTTACGTCTCTTGAGATGGGAAGATTATTCTGGTGTTCCAGATGGACCCAACATAATCACATGGGGCTTTATAAGAGGGAGGCAGGAAAGTGAGGAAAGATCATTTTAGAAGCAGAGATTAGAGGGATGTGCTTTGTAGTTGGAGGAGGGGGCCATGAGCCAAGGAATACAGGTAGCCACTGGAAACTGAAAGAAAGGCAAGGAGATGGATTCTCCCATGAGCCTCCAGAAGGAACCAGCCCTGTTGATATTTTGACTTTAGTCCCCCAGTGAGGCTGATTTTGGATTTCTGCCCTCCAGAATGGTAAGAGACTCAATTTTTTTTTTTTTTTTTTTTTTTTTTGAGGCTGAGTCTCAATCTGTTGCCCAGGCTGGAGTGCAGTGATGCGATCTCCACTCACTGCAAGCTCCGCCTCCTGGGTTCACACCATTCTCCTGCCTCAGTCTCCAGAGCAGCTGGGACTACAGGCGCCCATCACCACTCCCAGCTAATTTTTTGTATTTTTAGCAGAGACGGGGTTTCACCATGTTAGCCAGGATGGTCTCAATCTCCTGACCTTGTGATCTGCCTGCCTCAGCCTCCCAAAGTGCTGGGATTACAGGCGCGAGCCACTGCGCCCGGCCAATGTGTGTTGTTTTAAGCCACTTGGGTAATGATAATGTGTTACAGCAGCAACAGGAAGCTAATACAGCCAGTCATTTCTAAGTAATGAATGACCTCAACTCTGCTTTTCATTCCTGGGTCTAGGGGTTGGCTGGAGGAGCTCTGCTTCAGATTATGGGTTGGTTTTAAGTCTCTCCACCCACTGCCCATTCTAGGGCAGTGGCTGCCAGGGGTGTGCTCCACTCATGGCAACGGCCAAAGCATGAGAGACAACCAGCAGATACTTCTTATGCCTGTCACCATTTCAGCTCTCAAACACTCCCTCCCACCCACCTTCTCTTTGCCAAAGTAAGTCACATGGCCAAACTGAACTTCAGTGGGAACTGGAAATGCACATAGCCTAGTCTAGAGGGAGATACTGCAAAGTCACATAGTGAGGGCAAGGATGTATGATTCTAATATTGGAGAAGAGCAGTAAAAGTTGGAACAATAATCCAATCTGCCACACTTTTTTGGAAGATTCATAATAGGTATTAACACGTTAAGAACTCTGAGAAGTCCTGCAGTAAATAAACCTGTCTAACTATTTAACACAGTGTTCCCAAAGCTTCTTTGAGCGCAGAATCCTACTGTCATCCTGTAGAACTAATATTTTGAGAAATGCTTATGTAGGCAGTTCATCTCAGAAGTCTGAGGGAGGAGAGGGCAGTGGAACTTGACTGGGCCTTGAAGAATGGATTCAACTAAGCAGATTGTGACAGGGGGTTTACCAATGGCAGAGAGAAATGGAAATGTTTTCATAAGGGATGCTTTCTCCTGAGAATCTCATCAAATGTTCTATGCCCGTCGGGAAAAGAAGAATCTGTAATGATACTTGTCTTGCCTGAAAGAGGGAACACAACTGTCTTGGAGTCCAGTGTCCCCTCATCCAAGGATCTATTTGAAATGCCTTAGTCACAAAAGGTGGACACTCACTTTTAAGCCAAGGATTGGTGCATCTCCAAGCCTTCTTCGGCAAGCTGGAGTCTGAATTCTTTTGAAATCCAGAGATGCTGAAGGAGATTAGAAGGTGCAGTTATTAGAGACAGGTACTGCCACCTGGACTCTTGCAAATATGCATGCGTTGGGAGGTGCTGCTCCCTTAGAAACAGTGAGAGACAAATGGGCCAAACAGGTTTCCCACAGAAGTCTGGTCATCTCAAGTCCACTAATAGAATTTCTCCTGGAATGGAGATGAGAATGTTCGCCTTATTTTCATGAGGACCTAGACTAGGAACAGGCCAAGAAACAGGAAGCAAGTCCTCCAGGATGGGTGCCTGTCAACCCCACTGGGGCCCAGCAGAGCGTCTAAGCAATGAAGGGAGGCCATTGGTAATTGCTGGAGGCCTCCTCTGCCCTGCAGAACAGAGATTCCCCTGCATCCTGCCTCCTCCCTCCACAGTGGGGCACTACTGTGTGGGGAGGGCTGGCCACACTGCAGGACTGGTGACTTACTTGACACAGGCAATTAGCCTATTTCCATGTAACACATTTTAAGGGAGGTCATTAGAGCCTAATAAAAGGAAACAATAGTGCCATAAATCCCAGGATCAATAGAAGGGAAAGCAATGAGGCTGAGAGCTGGCTTCCTCTGCAGAGCCCAGAGAGGCTTCAAGAATGAAATGCCCCTTAAAATGGAAGGACAAGGAGAAAGAGTATTTACCAGCTCATGCACTCACTCCTTCAGCAAAAATATAGAGGGCACAGACCAGCCCCCAGGAGACAGACCAAAGGCGCAGGCTAGTTGGGGGAGAAAGGTGCAAGGACAAGAATATCATCACACAGAACAAAAGCTAGAGGGGCCCAGAGGAGGGAGTGACTCCCCAGAGGCAAAAGGTTGGAATGGCAATGAAGGATCAATAGGAGTTTTCTGCATGGAGAAGGAAGGGGAGGCAGAAGGATTCTAAGGGAAGGAAGAGTACACAGACAGCTCTGAGGCAGGAGGAGCCTGGTGAACCCTGCGGACAAGGAGTGCAAGAACAGCTAGGAGCATAGACATAGGGAGGGGAAGGGGGTGTGGATGCAGAGGTATGTTGAGGCACAGATGGGGAAGAGATTTCTTTGCCAAGCTGGAGTTTGGATTCTTTTGAAATCCAGAGACACTGAAGGAGATTAGAAGGTGCAGTTATTAGACTAGGCAAGTACTGTTGTGGAGAAGACTGTGGATAAGGAAGCTCCTTATCTTGGGTACTCATTCTGTACACCTGGAGCTGGCCTGGCACCCTGAGGAGCCTTGCGGGAGCCATAGATCCTGCTCTCTCAGCCAACTTTGTACCTGAGCAGAAGTATACCTCAGCACAGCATTGATTCATGGATTTGGAGGTAGGCCTGGGAGTGGTCGAGGAAGACAGTGGGTGAGGAACCTGTCCATACACCTGAAAGGAAGGGGCTTGATCAAGAGAAACCCGCAAAGATGTTTTGAGGGGCAGATGAGGTGTTCACACTCCAGGTTGTTCCGAAGATAAAAGATGTCATCAGCTCTTCACGAGGCTTTAGGCCAATGTGGGATGCATGCCCGCGGCTCATTAGCCCAGTGGTGAGAGCCCCGTGTAGCACAGTCAAGATCACCAGCTCAGTCTGCTTTTCCAATTTACAATGATCAGGAACCCATGAGTCCTTGTGCTGTATCCAAGAGGAGAGGTAGATGCTGCACTTAGCTTTGCCATCAGCCATTGACTTCACCTAGGGCTTCTCGCTCTCTCTCTAGATCTGTTTCTTTACAGTAACTGGATTTTCCTCAGTAACCCTCTCCTTCACCCAAACATCCAATCAGTCATGAAGTCCGGTTGATTTCCTCACCCAATGTATCTTTCCTTCCCTGTCACTTGGAAATTGCCAGAGCCCCCAACGAGGGCTTCTCACTTCCAGTCTTGATTCCCTGCTACCTGTGGTCTATGTCAGGGGTCTGTCAATGCCAGTTAGTAGATACTTGGGCTTTGTGAGCCACATGTGTCATTGTTGCATATTCTTCTTTGGTGGAAACAACCCAAATGTCCATCAACTGATGAATGGATAAACAAAATATGGTATGTCCATTCAGTGGAATGTTATTCAGCCATGAAAAGCAGTGAAGAGTTCTATTTTACATCATGGTGACTATTGCTGATAACAGTGTATTGCATACTTGAAAATTGCTAAGAGAGTAGATTTTAAGTGTTTTCACCACAAAAACATAAGTATGTGAGGCAATGTGTATGTTAATTAGCTTGATTTAGCCATTCCACAAGGTATATAAGTTTCAAAACATAATGTTGCACACTATAAAAATTGACAATTTTTATGTGTCAATTAAAAAATACTTAAAAAAAGAAAAGGATGAGATATGGATACATGCTGCAACAGGGAGGAATCCTAGAAACATGCTCAGCAAGGGGTTAGGAACAAAGGCCCACATATTATATGATTTCATTTCTATGAAATGTCCAGAATAGACAAATTCATAGAGATAAAAATTAGATAAGTGAGTGGCTGCTTAGGGCTGGGCTGGGGTTGGAGTGGGCAGATAGGCAGGTGGTGGCTAAAAGGTATAGCATTTTTTTTGAAGTAATGAAAATGTTCTAAAATTGACTGTGCTGGTGATTGTATAACTTTGAATATACCGAAAACCATCAGGTTGTATATTTTAAATAAGCAAATTATATAATATGTGAATTCTCTCTCAATAAAGCTGTAGTCAAAAAAAGTAAAAAATAATGTTTCAGTCACAGGCCGTATAAAAACAAGCCGTGGGCTGAATTTGCCCCATGGGGCCATGGTTTGGTGATCAGGGGTCTATGTTGCTGCCAACACGAACTGTCTAAAATGCAGATTTGATATTGTCACTGCCCTGGCAGGAAATGACTCCCATTGCCCACTGGATAAAGGAATAACTCTTTGGCTGTCATTCAGACTTTTCCACACTCCATCCGCAGCTTGTCTTTCTAGTCTCATGTCCTTCTGTCCTTTTCTGTACTACAACCACATTGATAAATACGCATACATTTGTTTCCCTTTGGTTTGCGTCTGTTGTACCCTATGCCTTCAGTATTTTGGAAAGTCTCAAATTTATCATGTCTCAAATTCTCACTCAGGTGTCCCTTTCCTCCATGAAGACTTCCCCAGCCTCCCTGGGAAAATGGATTGATATTATAGGTTGTGTTGTCTTGTATTATCTCTGTTTAAATGTATGCCTCCTTTCCTAAGACTGCAAGCTCCTTGGCATCAGGGAAGCAGGGACTGTGTCTTTTCTTCTTGGCCCAACCACTGCTTAGCACAGGTGCCTGGCACACAGTTGACACTCAATAACTGCTTTCTTGAACTGAATTGAAGCCTAAAGAGAAGCAGACTAGCTAAATTACATCACAGAAATTCAGCAACATTATATTGCTGAAAAGGCTCTTTGAGCCGCTCTAGTAATCCAAGCCCCTCCTTTTCTATGATAAAACCAAGGCCCAGAGAGGGGCACTTCCTTGCCTGGAGTCACCCAGCAATTAGGGGCCAAGGCATACCTAGAGCCTGCATCTCCACCCGGGACCCCAGGGCTCCATGTGCACACCTCCGTGTCTTTCTGCAATCTCCTCCAACATTAACACGCTGGGGAGCTGGGCCATTTGCCACAGCCAGGTTTTATAGCCATCTCCTTGGCCCGGCTAAGCCAAACCTCCCAATGGCCAGCAGCCTGGTTTGCCTCACCCCCGCCCACTCTGGGCACTCTCAGGCTCCCGAGAAGGGGCCAACCACCTCAGGATCGGCCTGAGATGCTGGCCAGAACCTCCGGGCATTCCTGGCTATAGGAACAGACTGTGCAACACGGCCTCTGATGCAGCTGGAGCAGGAGGCTGGACTCAGGCTCAGATTTGGATCCCATGGTTTGATTTATTGCATCGGGTACTTGTTCCACACATGTTTTTCCTATGCCTGGGGATACCCCAGGCTGATTGTGGTTTTCTCTTTCTTTCATCATGTATATTTGTGTGTGTGTATAGAGAAGGAAAGGGAGGGGGGAAGAGGGAGAGAGAGAGAAAGGAAGGAAGGGAGGGATGAGAAAGAGAGAGAGAGTTCTGATTTTTGAGACAGTTAGTTGCAGGATCAAGGTCCTTACAGGCTGCTGAATAATTAAACAAGACTCTGGGATTTCACAAAGGTTTATTCCTTCCATGCAGGCACACATATGGCCAGCTTCAACCTCCATAGCCTGCAGCTGAGCCCCTACTATGTGCCAGGCACTTAATCCTTCTAAACCTCACAACTGCATACAGTAGGAGGGACTGCCCTTGTTTTAAGGACAAGGGAACCAAAGCTTAGAGGGATTACATGATTTGCCTCAGGGAGGCAAGTGGTTAGCAAGTGATGGAGTCTGGATCCAGATCCCAGCGTTTAATTCTAGCATTTGTTGCTGCCACACAAGCCCCTGTGCCCTCCCATCTTTAGTGAGAGCCTCCTTTGTACCAGGCACCAGGCTTTAGCAATGACTAACATGTGGCCTTCACCTTCTTAGAGCTGTGTTCATTTTTGTGTGGTGTCATTTGCCTTGTGGTCAGCTTTGCTAAAACTGATCAAACTCCAAGCTGTCTTCCAGGCCCACTCTTATGTTTTCTGTTGATTCTCTGACTTGAGCTTAGAGATCACATCAGCTGTTCCATGATCTCTTGTTTAGTGGAAGAAGAAACCAAGGTCCTGGGGGGTCAAGCAGCAAGCCCAAGGTCACCTAGCTAGTGGATAACTGAGCTGCAACTTGAATCCTTATCTCTTGTCTCTCAACTCAAGCTCTTTTCATCCTCCTGGGCTGCCATCATGCTACAAGCTGTCTTTCTCCGTGGAAACTTTTGGAACCACATCTCGTCATTTCAGCTGGAAGTAGCTTGGATGTAGGGAGCGGTCCTCCTCATTTCAGGCTGTGTTTGTGTCTTTGTGATGCTCTCTTGCTTCCGGGGTGGAAACAGCTCACCAGGCCAAGAACCAGGAAATGCAGGTTCAGCTCATGAACCTCTTCCCTGATGCTGGCTTTCAGGTATCTTGTGTCCTCGTCCAAGCCACTCCTGGCACGGACACAGGGACAAACGTGGAAGGGGAGTTAGAAGTCACCCACCTTACAGGTGAGACACTGAGGCCAGAAGGGATAGAAGTGACTAAGCCAAGCATAGGCAGCAGGGTGTAGCTACAGTTTTGAGGGTCCTCCTGCCTTTTCCTGTGTGTCAGAAAGCAGAAGAAAGAGAACATGGATCCTCATGAAATAGGGAGGCAGATGCCAGCTCATTCGAGGAAGCGCATCCACTAATGCTCAGTGTTGTCTGAATTGGGAGAAGATTGCCTTGAGAGTAGTGAGCTCCTGTGGTAGGAGACAGCGAAATAGAGGCTGCCTGAGCTCCCCAAGGGCGGGTGGGGCAAAGATCAGATTGAAGGGGCTCAATGGCTTCAGTGCCTATCCCAAAGAGCCCATGACCTCAGGATCTAAGACTCCTGGCTTCCCATCTGGGAGAGTGGGAGAGCAGGAAAGGAGGAGGGTGGTGGGGCGGGGGAGTGGCTTTCACTGATAGAAAAGACCAAAAGAGCTCTTATTATTGGCCATCAGCCAAAGGTTTTGTAGGGTGTTGCCTGAAATGTAGGTCTGGGCCCCCAGAGGGGCTGTCTAACTAGATGAAAGGCCACAGCACTTAGAGGATGGTACGGAACCTCCTTCTGGGGAAACGAGCCCAGGAAATGGGTGGGGATTGTCCCAGACACTCAGCTGGAATTGATGGGGCAGATGAAAGCTCAGGAAATGGCCCATCACTCAGTTCTGGGCGGCAACTTGGACATCTTCATGGACCAAGGGCTGTAGACCTCCTCATCCTGGGGACCTTGGAGGGTGGGACCCAGGGAGGTCTCTTTTAGTATGCAAAGCAGATCTGGCCCTTCCTCTCAACAGCTGTGTCTGTGGGCAAGTTGCTTGGCACTCTGAGTAGGTTTTTGCATCCTGAGTGGGTTTTTGCATCCGTGTACCGAGGATAGTGACTCCTCCCTCCTGGGCTTGTAAGTACTCCGTGAGAGCAGGTATGTGATGTTCCTAATACAAAGCAGGGGGAGGAAGTAGTTTGGATCCCACATCTTGATTCACTGAGTGGGGTAGTTACCCTTCACAGTCTCCTCCTCAGCTTGGGGCCAGCCCACACTGAATGTGGTTTTCTCTTTTTGTGTGTCTGTGTGTGTGTGTGTGTATGCATGCATGTGTACATGCATGTGTGTGTACCTGTGTGCACATGGCAGTTACCTGCCTTTCGTTGACCCTGAGGTTCATATCCACTTTGAGGAGCCCAAAGCTCTCTCTCAGACCTGTGCCATATGCCGAGATTTTCTAGGACCCAGCCAGACACCAGTATACCTGGGCAGACCACAGGGAGTGCTGATGGGGTGCATCTCTCATACTGGTAGGGATGGGGTGGGGGTAGTGCCCCTGGAAAATCAAATAATGATGCAAATTACAGAAAATAAAATAAAACAAAGTAATTAGAATTCTATTCATTTTAATTTTATCTCCCACAGATTGTCTGAAGTGTTTGATATCTGATGTTACCTCTATACGAGAACATAGGTTAGGTCTGGGTCGGACCACAGTGAACCAGCTGGTCAGTTACTTTCTTTAACTGTCTCTAGATCTTCTCAAAGAGCTCCTTCACTTCCAGACTGACTGCTGCCCGAAAAACTTGAAAGTCACTGAGAGCCACTGCTCCAGAGAAAGATTACTCTTCAGGAGCAGGGAAACCTGGGATCCGGGTGTGGCTCTCTACTAACCCACCTTTGACCAGCAGCCTTATCTCACTGGGCCTCAGTTTCCCAGTCATGTTTGGGGTACAACCACACCTGCCCCCATCCTACCTGACAGGGCTGATACAGGCTCAAGAGTGTGATGGGCGTGGAAGAGCTTCCTGAAATGCCAGCTCGATATGTTCCTATGGGTTTTGCATGAGTGAATTCTACAATGGCAGGGCACACACTCTGTGCAAGTCTTATGCTAGGCTTGCAGACCCAGAGATAAGCGGGACCTAACCTTTGTCTCCAGGAGCTCGCAGTCTGTTCTTTTTTCTGGAAGCTGACTTCCATTCTGTGTGGCTTTTGTGCCCGGTCAGCATACACTGTGCTCACCAGTGACGTTCTGGTGGTGGCGTTCTCACCACACTCTCCTCCCTTCCTCCCCTCATGCTCTCCCCTTCTGCCTGCCTGCAAGCTGCTTCTGTAGGAACATGAGTGGGACAGGCTTCCAGACACCGTCTTATCCAGATGGCAGTGGAGGCCACTGAGGCTCAGAGGAGTGAATGACTGACCAAGGCCTGTTCGCCTGCCTGTTTTGTTGGTTTTTAAAAACACCTTACCAAGAGTTAATGTACGCTGATTCTTAATATGTGGGACATATAGTATAAAAATTTCATACTGAATAAATGATATTTATTAAGCCAAAAAAGGAAAAAGATGAGGTGTTTTGGCTACATTACTTGAAATACAAACATGCAGGTTTCATCACTGAAAAAAATAGTCTCAATTGTGTTTCTTCATGGAGAACATCAACTGAACCTGGAATTTCCTCACACCTTCTTTAGAAAGAAAACACAACAAAACAAAAACCCAGGAAGAAATTAACTAAAAGCTTTTTGGCCGCTGAGACAGCAGGGACGGTACAGCAGGATGCTGAGGGGCACACTGACAAGCAGCAGGTCACACAGCCTTGGCTCACTTTTTGCAGGTCACCAACTTGCTAACTTGTGATTCTGTAAAAGAGGGAACCTGCAGCCTGCAGGAAGCCAGAGGGTATGTGCAATGCACCATGTCCTATGCATATACACACAATACTGTATGTGCACATGTATATGTCACATGTACACAGGTACGGGGCCACTGTTCCCAGGGCAGGATCAGGAAAGATACCTGATCCGGTGCCCAGCATAGCCATTTCTGAACCATATAGATATTGTTCCATGAAAACACACAGAAGAGTCTTCTCTAACAGCTGAGACCCCTTTTTAGGATGATGATGATGGTGATTTTGTTTACCATTCACTGAGTGTCTGATACGTGACGCTGGAGACCGGGGCTGGCACTGTCAAGTGGGAGAGACAGATTATAAACATAATAAACAGTAGGATTCTGGTTCAAGATGACTGACTGGAGACATCAGACACCCACCCCCTCCAGAACGGAGAACCCACATTATGAGGAGACAATCACACTGGGGACCCAGAGGGGCCCTGCCCTCCATGAGCCTCCAGGCTGGGAGACAGAGACAGGTCTCCCCTTCAAGGATAGTAATAATGGCAAATGTTTCCATCCCCCTTGCCCTGTGCAGGCATATGTACATGTACCTGTGGCAGTGCAGCAGCAGCAGAATTCATTTTTCTCCCAGCAATTGCAAAGCAGAGACCAGAGAAGCACAGCACTTGAGTGGCCCAGAGCAGTCCCTGTGTGGCTAAGGGACTCTGGCTGGGAGGAACAGCTGGCCTGGCCCTGGAATTTCACCGCTTGCTGGGGCTCAGCAATGGTCCTGGAGGGCCCTTCCCACACCCTCAGGAACCAGCACCTGGAGAGCGACTCCTTGTCTTCCTCAGCCCGTGCAGGCCAGAGCAGGACCGACTTGCCTGGGGCCTTCTTGCCCTTTGCTAAGGGAATACCTGGTCCTGGTCCCTGGCTTTCCTCAAAGACTCTCTCATCGAGTTCTTCCACAGAGGGCACTCACTGGAGACCTGTGGGCCTTATATGGGCTGTGGGCAAGTTTTATTTGACCAGAATTTTTTTCAATAATTTCAATAGCTGCCAGTATTGAAATGTTGGGTGTTTTCACGTTAAAAGCAAACAAACAATAAAATCCTGACCTTTCTTGGAAACTTGGGAAAGCTGACCACAGGAGGCCGGGTTCCTGCACCAGCACGTCTCTGGAGTGGTCGGTGGAAGCCTTGCTGCCCTTTAGCTGAGGGCACGTTTCCTGTGGGCCCTGCCCAGCCAGCCTCACACGTTTCATTACTTGCCCGGCCCTGTGGCATTTGTGTGTGTGTGACCCATGCCCAACTCTGTCTTGATTTTATAGGTGGGAAAACAGGAGCGGTTTAAAAGTTATGAAAATTGGAGCTCTGAGAGCCTGCATCTTTTTTCTTTTCAAGCAGCTCCAGGCCCTGTTGGTCAAAAACAGCTGGACCCACAGGAGATGCTGGACCCCACCACATACCCACCATGGGATGCACCCCACCCCCTCAACCATGGCATTTTCTCAAATTAAAGATTCCAGGCAGGCTGGGGCTTATTTTCCACCCAGTGTCTAGGGCATATTTTCTCCTTCAAGTCATTACAAGTTCTACATCTCCAGCAACCCAGGGTCTTGAAGGCAAAGCCTGCTTTTCCCAACAACCCCAGAGTGCTCAGACGCGAGGTTTCCTCTGTTCAGTTTCCATATGCCCCACTCTCGCCTTTGGTCTGGGTGCAGCTTGTCAACATTAAATAACCACCTCTTGCGGTTCTCTCATAACAATTCCTTAGATCTTGGAAGCCTGGCTGTGGAGCTCTGCATATGTATAGATCTAATTTTCACACAACAGGCTGCTTAGCAGATGGGGACACAGACCAGCCTCCAACGTTTAGCTGAGAGCTAAGACGTGGGAAACTAGGTGGCTTTTAACCAGCCCCTATTGCTGCCAGCACTCAACCTTACAGAATTTTCATAGAGGGGAAAGAAACTCAACCCCCACCCCCAACAACAACAACAACAAAAAACGAACAACAACAGACACACACACACTCACACACACACACACACAACCAACAAAACCACAATTTTCCTTGCTCCCCCAAACCAGATGGCAGATGGTATGGAACCAATAAAACACAGATTCAAACATTTGTTTATTTAACATTGAATGTAATATGGCTTTGTGGTCCCTTGCAAGGAAACACCAACCTTCCAACCAAAGAAATGACAGATTTCAGTCAAACCTCAGGGCAGCGTTTGGAGGAGCTACCCCTCAGGAGGCCCATGCAAAGAGGGGCCAGGGAGAATTAAACACTGGACTGGAAGCCTCTTGGCCTGGTTTCCTCTCTGGCTGAAAAGCTAGGTCTTCGGAAGTGCTGACTGACACTCCATTTCTGTTGCTTGCCTTTTGTTGATGTTCAGTTCCAAAGGCAGCCAGCCACATGAAGAATGTTTCTGCCTCCTTTCTGAAACAGCTGCGGAAGATGTGACTCTGGGCTGCCAATGCAAAAGAGCATGAGAAAAAGGCTTGAGCATTTGAGAAAAGGCTCTTTCTTGGCGCCTTGGGTCTGTAATGTCAGAGAATGTGACTTTGCTATGCAATGTGGTTCCCCTTTTGCTTTGGCTTCCAAGACACACAGAGCTAAATTATATGCTCAGTTGAAATAACTATCTCTATTAGTTAAGATTCTTTTGGTTACAAGTGGCAGGAACCCGGCCCAAATTATTTTTTTAAAGAAGATAATTGATCAGGTCAAGTAAGTGCAGATGGCTTCAGAGATGGCTGGTTTCACCCTGGATTCAATGTTACCAGGGCTTCCCTTTCTAGGTCTCAGACACACTGTCTCCACACGCCAGCCATGGTAGCCCCAAATCACCCCAAACTCACATCTGGGAAGATGTGAGCAGCCCCAGGAGAAGAATGAGTCTCTTCCACCAGCTCTGCCAGCAAAGTCGTGTTGGAGGAACCTGACTGGTTCTGCTTGGAGCATAGGCTTACCTTCAAACCAATCACAGTGACTGAGACTTGGTGTACTCAGCCTGGCCAAACCTGGGCCATGCGACTATCCCTATAGGTGCAAAGAGGGGCAAGACTAACTTGACCCTGAACACGTGGAATATATTTCTTATAGAAAATAGGAGGAGGAGGAAGGAGAACTATGCAAATAAATAAGCCTGGGATTCTGGCATAGCTTTTCCTTCTCCTGCCCTAATTCATATTTGTCTTCTAAAATGATTTTTAAACATGTATCTTTCATGCAAGCAATTCCAAAATTATTAAAAATAAGAGTAATCCATGATGAATGAATGAATGAATGAATAAACAAGTGAAAGATTGAGTAGTCTCTAGAATGTGCTGCTTAGGGTGGTTCCTTTGTAAAATTGTACAATCATTATTCAGATTGCCAGAGCCAGAGGGAGCTGTAGAGCTCTACCTGTTCATAATACTTGGGTTATAGATGAGATCATGGAGGCCCAGAGTGGAGGTACATCACCCAAAGCCTGGTAAAAATCATCTGCACAGCCTGGAACCCAGAGCCCTGATATCAGGCCTGGGGCTCTTCCTGTCCCATATCTGTCTCTTGCCTCTCATCTTCCTAAGTCCTTCCCCCTGGGCTGGCTTCCACTTTCGGGCCCTTATTCTGGAGTCTTGCTATGAGTTGCCTGGCAAAAATTTCTTGCTAGTATATTAACTTATAAGAGTGAAACTGAATTTCCCAGGGCTGTTTGGGCCTTCTAGATCCCCCAAAATGCATCTTTAACAATGATCTCTGTATTGGTTTGTTAATTGTTAAGTAACAAATTACCACAAAGGTAGCAACTTAAAATAGCACACACAAATATCTTCTCTCAGTTTTCATGTGTTGGGTTACCAGACATAGCTTAGCTGAATCCTCTGTACAGTCTCACGAAGCTGCAATCAAGGTGTTTACTGATGCATTCTCATCAGGAGGCTCAACTGGGGAATTCCACTTCCAAGCTCACTCAAGTTGTTGGTTGAATTCATTTCATTTCCCTGTGGCTGTATGACTGAGGGCCCCAGCTTTTTGCTGGCTGTGGGCTGGAGGCTGTCTTCAAGTTAACCTCACAATTCCTTGCCACATGAGATTCCTCAACATGACTGCTTACCTCCTCAAGCTAGCAAGGAGAATCTCTCATCCAGAGAATCTCTCAACTCTGTCATCATGGAGTTTTATATAAAGCAACATAATCATGAGATTGACATCCTATTACCTTGCCATACAACGTAACCGAATCATGAGAGTGGCATCCATCACCTTTACCATATTCTGTTGGTTAAAAGCAAGTCACAGATTCTGCCAGGGGCGAGAATTATTAGGGTGAACTTAGGGTCTCCCTCCACAATCTCAGGTCTTGGTGACTCACCTGTAATGTACTCATAACTCTATAACAGGAAGCCCCTACTCCATGCCAGGCAGCACACTGGTCTTTACACATGGCTGAGTGGAAGTGATGGACCTACAGACAGATAATGGCCAGACAGTAAGGTCAAGGCTGAAGGCTGTGTGTTTGAAGGGTTTGTGCATCACAGAGGATACAGCCTCTTCTTAAACTGGGAAGGCAGGGAGTTAACACTGGCACAGGCTTGATGGGTGAATAGGAAATTGACAGGAAGACAAAAAGGGTGGCAGAGAAGGTCATGATGTGGAGGTAAAAGAGCGAGATGAGTCTGGGGAGCTGCAAGTAATCCATTTTGATTGATGTTAAAAGCCCTCGGGTCATGGGGCAAAGCCAGATCACTGAGGGACCTAGAAGCCAGGTTTAGAAGTGTGTCTTCCTGCTGTGACCTGAGACAGCCACCGTGAGGTTATAATAGGGGAATTTGGGAAGTGGCATGATGGGCTTGGGCTCCAGGGAGTGAGAAGCTCCAAGTAGGACCTTGAGCAAGGCAGTGCCTATGGGGATGAGAACAGCCTGGCTTGTCTGTGCTAACAAGAAGTCCACTCTCCCCCTAAAATATTCCAGGGAAGGCAGACCTTCTGAGAGAAGTTTCAGGCAGCTGGGCTGTCAGAATGATGAGTTCTGCAGACCAGCAGCTGAATGAAAGAAGAAAAATGTCCCAACAAGCCCCATTTCACTGCCCTTGACCTTGCAGTAGAGCTCTAAGTGCAAAATCTGTCATCTATTAATCTGCTAGAAGTTGACAAAAGGGACTTTGATCAGGGGTTGTTTTTTCTCCCCTTCTTAAGTTTCCTGATGACACATAATAGCCCATTTCAGCCGTAGGCCCGGAAGCACGGCCATCATTCTTTTGCTCACTTCAACCCCAGTGGCCTCCTCCCCTCTGTGGCTTTCCCCCATCCCCTGCCCTGATATTAATTGGCCTGTAAGTGGTTACATGTGTTTCTTTTTATGTGTCAGTTGGAACCCGTTATTTGAACTTCGCAGCTATTTGGGAACACAGAAAGGATTCTCTGGGCCTGAGTTGGAAAATGGAACCATCTAGAACATGTCACATTTGCTTCTACCTCCTGTTTTTTTTTTCTCTTCCTCTATGCCTTGAGGTCTTGATATCTCCCACCCTCACTCCTATTCTATCTCCACTCCTCTGAGTTAGGTCTACCCTAACTTTTTAGACCATGGACGTTCACAGCCAGGAGGGACCTTAGGGAGCCTACAAACTTTTCTTCTACAATCTATAGCTTCTTGTTTTAAAGTTAGAGAAACTGAAGCCTAAAAGAGGAAAGCAATTTTTTTTTAATGAAAGTAACATCTGTTTCAGGTCTATTAGGTACAGGTTTCTTACATGTGTTCTCTCATTTTATCCTCAAAATAACT
Source organism: Pan troglodytes (assembly GCF_028858775.2). NCBI lineage: Eukaryota > Metazoa > Chordata > Mammalia > Primates > Hominidae > Pan > Pan troglodytes. Next base: position 61,756,399 of record NC_072414.2, read on the forward strand.
GAGTTAGGAATCACATTGCCATTTTTCAGATGATGAAATGGAGACTCCTGGAGACAAAGCAGAAAGGATGCTTGGGCCGGATTGCCTAGGATTATATTCCATCTCCAGCACTTACCAGCTGTGTGATCTTGGGCAAGTGGTTTACCTTCTCTGTGCTTCAAGTTGCTGGTCAGTAATGGGGCTAACAAAAGTGGCTACTTCAAAATGTTATTATGAGGATTAAATTAAATGATTTTGGGGTACCTAGAACAGTGTCTGGTACACAGAAAGCACTTGTTAAATGTTAGCTGCTGCTGCTCTGAGAGGCAGTGCAGTGCAACACAGTGGTTTAGCACACTGCTTCTGGAATGAGATGTTCTTGGTTTGAATCTCAGCACACCAGTTACTAGCTATATGAACTTGGGTAAATTACTTATGTTCTCAGTGACTAGTCTCATCTACAAAATAGGAATATTCCTGATGATTGGTTCCTCAGTGAAATGGTTAGCTTCCCACATTATTACCTTGCAGTGAGTTCTGCCAACTGAAAAGCCCTATTCAACCCTATGGAGCTTTTCATCAGATCTTTAGTGACCCATTTTAAAAGTGAGTAGACTTCAAAAAATTACAAGTTACATCATCACAGAGATGAGAAGATATTGCATCTAAGAAAGTAAAAATGAATGTAAAAAGAAAGAGTGGGAATCAAATGAGAATAAGACAGAGCTCTTGAAAATTAAAATTAATAGTCCAAAAAAAACCTTAAAAAATAACACATTTGATAGATGAGGAGAATGCTCAGAAAGTAAAACAAGAAGATAAACAGATTGGAAATAGGAAAGAAAGATAAGAAAATTGGAGGATCCATCAAGGATATCCAGCATCCAAAAAGTTAAATGTCCCAAAAAGAGAAAAATGGAGAAAACAAGGGGAAGAAAATATTCAAGGAAAAATACAAAAATAAAATTCCCACAACTGAAGCCATGAGTTTACTTATCGGAATCTACCACATGCTAAACACAGCAAATGACAAAAAGATCCACATTGAGGCAAATTATTAGGAAATTTCAGAATACCATAGATCAAGAAAAAATATCAAAAGCTTCCAGAAAAGAAAAATGAAAAGCAAATAAAAACAAAAACATATATAAAAGATCAGGGTACAGGATGGCATTGGATTCTTCAACAGTGGCTCAGGAGGCTGACTGAGGCTGTAGAATTCTATACCCAGCCAAACTATTAATTGAGTGTGAGCTTCTCAGCAGCAACACTGAAAACTACAAGCAAAGAAGCAGTATCTTTAAAATTCTGAAGAAAAGTGATTTGTGAAATAGAATTTATGCCCAGCCAAATAGCAACCCACAAGAGCTCTAAATAATTTTTTAAATGACAGTACCCCCACATTTTCCTTGCATTCTCCTTGTCTCAGGATGCTGCTGGAGGGACTGTTCTGCTAAAATGAGGCAGTCAACCAAGAAAGAGGAAGACATAGAATCTGCAAAGCAGATGACCTGGTGGAGGAAAAACTGAAGGGATATTAGGATTGTGTGGAGAGATGCTAGGTTTGCAGCAGGGCCCAGGCGCAGAGCACCATCTCTTCCTGTCAACAAGGCCCCACTGTACTGTGGCTGGTGCTGTGGATCCCCTGAAAGCAGACTGACTCTCATTCCAGCCCCATCTATCTTCCCCAGCTACCTCACCCACTGCAGCTCCAAGGCCGGTCTCCTTGCACACCCTCCACAGGGCACATGGAGACTTCTGGAGTCCTCCATGCATCACAGGAATTGAGGAAGACTCTGGCATTCTGTCATCTACTGTGTTAGTTTGAATGCCCCACCCCAGTTGCCTCATCTTTTAAAAAGGATAATAATTAGCACCAATGTCACAAGGCCAATGTGAGAGTTTATATTTGCAAAGCACTTAGAATGACATCTGTCACATTGTAATGCAATGTCGGTATTTGTTAAAATACATTATGTAATGATGTGAAGGTGAAATAGTAGTAGGGTAGAAATGTGTCACTTTAAACTTTAAAAGCTATGGCAAGTTCATCATCTCCCATTGGTCATGTATACCTAGACACTCCCAAATGCACCTTCCTAAAAGCACTTCAACTTGTGATGCCAGTGCAAGTCTGGCCACATTGATTCCTGCTGAACATAGGTTAGTGATTCCTCCTTTCTCTGTGGAAGAGGTCAGGGTTCTATTCTCAGGCCACTAGGATCTGCTCTGCTGTCCCCTCCAGAGTCACCTTGAACCAACCCTTCCTTCCCACTTGTCCTCCAGCTCTGGAAACTTTCTTCAGCGTCCTTTCATAAACTGTGCTCCCTCTTGCTTCAGGACCTTCACCCAAGCTATTCCTTGTGTCTGGGTGGCTCCTCCTGCCACTATCTTCTCCTTCCTTTAGCCAGCTCCTGCTCACCCCTTGAATCTTGTCTGGGTTATCATTTTTTGCAAAGAAGTCTTCCCCAGACCCAAAAGAGATGATAAATCCCGTGATGCATTCTCATCCATGTTACGTTTAATTCTTACATTCAGCATGACCTGCAGTTGTTTGGGTGATCCATCCATCTATCTATCCATCCATCCATCCATCCAACAAATGCTTATTGAATGTCTATTGTATGCCAGGTACTTTTCTTGGCCTTAACCATATAGCAGTGAACCAAACAGACAGAACCCCCTTGCCCTGGTCTCTAGCAGTTATTTGATGTATTTGTGTTACAAAGCAATCTCAAAACAGATATACCCAATTTGGGGCCCAGCTCTATCACTTCTGTTTCATAAACAATGGAATTTCTTTTCTCGTGTCCACTCTGTGCTGGGCTCCTGCAGTACAGGCACAAAAGAGATAATTACCACACGTTTGTCTTTGAGAAAGTTACTTAATGCCTCTGATCCTAATTTCCTATATGAAAATTTTCTCTGCCTCCTTTGAGGGGCCATGAGGATTAAATTACTGGGCAGTTCTCTCTGTTCATGTAAAAGGGCTGTCGCATATGCAGTTGAACAGCAGAAGCCTCTTAAACAACCCGAGATCAACCATCAAAAACACAAGAGCAAGACTCCTAAGCAGTTCTTTGCTTACCACTATATTCCTAGTGTCTAACAGGTACCTGGAGGAAAGCAGTCTTTAATATATTATTTGTTAAGAAATAAGCCAATGAAATACTGCTACCTTCCCTAGAAAGATGATGGATTGAAGGCACAATCCTACTCCTATGAAACTCATGAAGATCTCCTCGAGCAATGGCAGGAAACAGAGCTGCTGACTAGCAGTTTCGCAGGAGGTTAAAAGAAGAGAAGCCCCACCCAGGCGGAAGGTCGCTGCGGTTTCTTTGGTGAATGATCCGTGCCCCAGCTCTCCCATTTAGACCCTAGTTAATCTGGCTACCCTTGTAACCAGGCCAGCCCTCTAGAATAACAGAGCCTGAAGTGAGGAGGTGGGAGGAACATTCATGAGTGGGTAACCCTGTGACTAATCCAGAGAAACAGTTTCAAGCCTGGTGGTTCACCCCAGCCTTGTTTGTGTCTAATTTCCCCAGGGGCAAATCAGCCCCTTCATTTCACTCTGAGGTTTAGGGTTTTCCCTAGAGCTCTTGGTGAGACTCAGCCAGGATGTTTTGCATAAGTGTGGGAAGTCTTGGAGGTGGAAGTAGGAAATGGGGTGGAGAGTAAAGGTGAGACTGGATGGGGGGCACTGTGTCCATCCCCACTTCTGAAAAGCTTTGGCATAATTCAAATCAATTGCTTCTTCCCAGGCTATTTTGCAGAAGAATTAACACCAAAGGAGACAGAAGAATTGAGCCTTTTAAAACAAGTTGTTTTTTTTTTTTTCCAGGAGAAAGGTGGGGAGAAAAATAAGAGCTAGAAAACACATGGCCCTAAACAGGTGAGAAGTAATAGGCCCTATCTTTTGTATCTGGGCCAGCCATAATTCTTGACAAATAGTGCGCATTTCACAAATGTTCATCAGTGAGTTGAAAGAACATGGGCTCTCAAAGCAGATCCACCTGGTTTGGGGCCTGGCTCTATCACTTCTGTTTCATAAACGGTGGCCTTTTTTTCCATGTGTCCACTCTGTGCTGGGCTCCTGCAGTACAGACACGAAGGAGGTAATTACTGCACATTTGTCTTTGAGAAAGTCACTTAAGGCCTCTGATCCTCATTTTTCCTATATGAAAATCTTCTCTGCCTCCCTTAAAGGGCCATGAGGATTACGCTGGACAGTGCTCTGTCCGTGACAAAGGGCTGTGGCATCTGCGTACAGTTAAACAGCAGAAGCCCTCTTGAGCAACCTGCGATGGACCAGCTTGCTAGATTAATGGAGGCTCTCCGCACTACTCAGCCAGCGCTGTGCCCATGCCTGGGATACACGAAACCCTTGAAGCTAGCAGCTCCAACTGAAGCTTCTCTCCAGTTTTCCCGGGCACATATGTTTCCATTGGTTGAGCTGTGTGTGCTTACTGAGGGCTATTTGTATTTCTTCTCAACCTGTACCTGTTACTCTGATTAAATAATGCAATCCATCATTTCATAATGCAATGAAATATGAGTGCAAAAACGTAGAGTTGTTTCTTTGCAAGCTAAAGTGAGTGCTTTGGAGAGAATCAATGCATGCTATAACTGAACAACCTCCTGGTGAATTCAGTGTAAGTGCGATAACTATAAAGGTTAGAGGAAAAAAACAAAATAGAGTCTTTGGCATTCAGTTTTATATTCTCTTTCACTTTAAAGAAACAGAGACTACATATTGTTGGTGCTACCTTGTGGGCGTGATTTATCTGGGGAAGAATTCCAAACAGCCAACCCAGAGAATCCCCCATTTTCTATGACTGTCTTGGGAAAGTGGGTCTGACAAAGCTGAGTCTCATCAGATTCAAGAGGGGGTGTTCGGTGGCTTTAATGCTTCTCCGTAAAGTGGATGGGAGAGTGTCAGGGCTGACTCAAGCCACAAAGGGTTCTGAGAACCTCAGAGCTGGGAAGGGCTTCATGTTCACTGGGCCCAGGCATCCCCTGGGGTGGGCACCTCCACCGCAGTCCCACTGCCAGGTGGCTGCCCAGGCTCCTGACTGATGCCCCAGTGACTCAACACCACTGAGACCAGAGCCTGGTTCGGTTTGAGTCGTATTCTGGTAAGCGTGCCTGACTCACTCTGCTCTCCCTTCTTTGTGCTCCTTGATGTACCCTCCTTTACCCCCAGGTGAAAAAGCTCCATTAACTTTGTCACAGCAGGTCCAGAAAGAAGCTAACACTGTAATATGAATTAACTTAATATATTCTCAAGGTACCTATTTTCCCAGCAGGACAGGGCCTGCTTATCCTTTCAGATAATTCTTCATTCTTTCCTAGGGCCTTCCCATCTCTCCTAGCCCCAAGATCCAGGTCCTTCGTCCAAAAGACCTACCCTAGGCCCCATTTCTGCACATTTCCAGCAAGATTCTGCCTGATCACTGCCTCAAGTTGATAGGACAAAATATTGTACCTGGGATCAAGAAAAATTCTAATTCTAGCACTTTTTTTTTTTTTGAGACGGAGTTTTGCTCTTGTTGCCCAGGTTGGAGTGCAATGGCGTGATCTCGGCTCACTGCAACCTCCGCCTCCTGGGTTCAAGTGATTCTCCTGCCTCAGCCTCCCAAGTAGCTGGGATTATAGGCACCTGCCAACATGCCTAGCTAATTTTTGTATTTGCAGTACAGATGGGGTTTCACCATGTTGGTCAGGCTGGTCTCGAACTCCTGACCTCAGGTGATCTGCCTGCCTTGGCCTCCCAAAGTGCTGAGATTACAGGCATGAGCCACTGTGCCTGGTCTAATTCTAGCACTTTCTAACTCTTAGACCTTGGCTTACATAATTAATGTTTCTAAAAGCTGTGATTTTTCTCATTTGCATAATGGAAATTGAAATAGCTCATTGTGATGGTTCTTCATTCAACATGTTTTTAAAGTCCCTACGAGGTGCTCAAGCACTCTGCTGCTGTGATACTGTGGATACATGACTGGGAAAGCCAGAGGCCATCTGATACAGCCACAGGAATGAAGCTTTGCTGGTTGATAGATGGGATAATGCAGGGGTTGGCAAACTTTTTCTGTAAAGCGCCAGATAGTAAATATTTTAGGCTTTATTCTGCCATAGTAGTGCAAAAGCAGCCATAAACAATATATAAACAAATGGGCGTGGCTCTGTGCCAATAAAACTTCACAAAAACAAGCAGCAGGCTTTGGCTTGTAGGAAGTAGTTTGCCTACTGCTGGGCTAAAGGTTAATGTTTGTGGATTGAGGGTCAGTTCCAGATCACTCCAAGAAGGTGGCTTCAGATGATGAACATGTGGACTTAGCCTGGCATGCTGGGAGTTCTTCAGGAGGGCCTCCAAATGCATCATTCTTCTTGCTTATGCAGAGCTGGATGGGTTAGATCTCAAGCTGGCTTAATTAACTTTCCAAGCCTTCTTCCTTAATGGCAAAGTACAAATTCAGTAGCATTCAGTGGCCCCTTATAACAGACACAGTAAGTATGACAAAGATACAACCCAGCCTACACTACTGGGATGACGGGGAAAAGTCACTTCTCTCCAGCAGGGTTTAAGTAGTGGTTTCCCAAAGTTGAACACTCATTGAATCACTCAGGATGCTTGTTAAAAATACAGATTCCTGGACCCCTACTTTAGAATGATTATTTCAAGCTATAGAGATGACCTGGGGATTCTGGACCATTAGCCTGTGGCCCAGATGATTTTAAAGGAGGGAAACTCAGAGTTAGGCCCCTTTTAGCTCTGACATACAGTGGTTATCAAAAGAGTAAAGGAAGCCTGTCTGCCCTTGCTGGGCTGTGGTGGGACAGAGAATGGTGGTGGTGGGGATCGTTATCTTGTCTGCAAAGACGTGGCAGGATGTGGTTGACCTGAACTTCCTGTGAATCAAGGAACCAGAGAACAGGGGGGAGAGATTCACAGCCCGGCAGTAGGCTCAGCCCACATGCCTAGAGTGTGCTTAGTGGGTACTGGGAAATGAGAGCCTGGCCCCACCTCTTCTCTGTGACCTTGGGCAGGTCACTTCACCTCTCAGAGTGTCAGTTTCCTCATGGATACAAAGGAGATGATGATAGGTCATTTTCAAGGACACCATGAAGAATAAATAAGGTATCATTTATAAAACCTCTGTCTCCTTGATTAGTGGTAGAAAATTCTCTTTCAGTGGAATAAGTGTCCACCTCAAAACATCCAAGGGCCAAGAGTTAGGAGACCTCCTTCATGGGCGGGGTTTTACCAATGACTCAGTGCTCCTTCTTGGAGTAAGTGAGATCATGTTGCTGGGCCTCACTTCACTTGACTGTAGAATGCGACGTTATGCACCTGCGGTTCCCTGTTTCCTTTTCAAGGATTCTCTTGAAGGTTGGATGAGACTATGGAATGAGAAGTGTCCTGGTGCTGTCAAGGGATATGGCAAAAAAAATGTGCAAGACCATTCTTGTCAGGTGCGGGGAGAGATGTTGCTGACTTTAATAATGTACTTCTTTCCATTTGTTATTTTTACAACAAAGGAAGAAATAAAACAGGACCTGTGAAAGATTCCTTGTCATATATAGCTTTCTCCTATTGAGTTATTTTCATCTGAGTTTATCAATCAATTGAGAAACAGTCACTGGATATCAACAGTGTACCCAGCCCTGTGCTATGTGTAAAATAAGGAGGTTCAGAGGTATGCCGCTAGGTCCCTAACCATGAGAGACCCACAGTCCAGCTTAGGAGATAACAAATATGTGTTATCCAGGTATGTTAACACATGGGAAGTGAAATAGCAATGCAGTGATGATGCTGATGATGCTGACAGTAATGATGGAAAGGATGAAGATGATGTTAATTATTCTTCATATACACCACAATGGTACAGTTTACAAAGCACGTTTAGGACGATTATCTTATCTGATATTCAAGGCTAGAAAAACCCTGATTTTACTGATGAACAAACTGAGGGTAATAACTTCTCAGAGATCAGATAGGAAGAAAGTAGCTTAGTTGGACTCCAGCTTCTTTCTTTTGGCCCCAAGAGTGCCATTATCCTCAAGACATCATAACTTTCTTCCTTTAAATTGCAACAGAACATTGCAACATGCACATTATCATCAGATAGTAACATGAGTAAATTACCACATGGGAAGTGAATGTTACAAGATCTCAAAGAGCAGGCAGGTCAGGAGACTGTTGACTGCAGTGAACAGAAGAGGCTCAGTGGAGAAAGCTGTAACTGAGTTTAGCCTTGGAAGGCTGCATGGTATTTTTGAGAGGTGGAGATGGGGAGAGGGGTGACATTCTTGGCAAGTGGAAATGTATAGGTAAGAAAGGAAGTGAGAAAGTTCAGGGTGTGGCAGGAAATAGCCAGACCCCAGTCTGACCACAGTGGGTTCCATATAGTGGATCTGCTGGGGAAGAGTTGGGGATGTTCTCTTCCAAAGGGCTGGAGTGGTACTCTTTACTTTAGCATAGGTGGGATATGGCCACCATTTTCTCTTTGATATCCTTATCCCCCTCAATCCCGAGTCCATCCATAATCAAATGAAGCAGTAATCAAATCAAATAACAGTCTGTAGTCTTAGCCCAAAGACAGAGTCTGCCACTTCCGACTTTTTTCTTTAAAAAAAAAAAAAATGTCAGAATGCTGCCGAAACAGGAACAGCATTGAGGCAACAGCAGCTCTGACTCACAAACAGCACATCAAAGCAGCAACGATAAGAAACTGGCAGTAATTGTGCGTGTGAGCAGTGTTTTCCTGATGCTCTTTGAGGCTTGGGGGCCCCTCTGGGCAGCCTGATTGTGGAAAGAAGCATGTGGTTTTCAAAAATTGGGTGACTCACCACACAGGCAGTGTTCAGAAACAAAAACAAAGTCCTGTCTGCTTTGGTTCTCAGAGCCCAGGGCTTTGGGTCACTGCACATTTCAGGACATCAGTGAGCTGAGATTCATCTATTCATTCATCCAACCATCCATACATTTGACCATCCATTTATGCATCCATCCATCCATCCATCCATCCATCCATCCATCTGTCCGTCCACCCACCCATCCAGGTATGCATGCATGCATGCATGCATGCATCCATCCATCCATCCATCCATCCATCCATCCATCCATCCATCCGTCCATTCATCCATTCATCCTTCTATCTATGTATGCATCTTTCCATTCATCCATGCATCTATCCACCCATCCGTCCAACCATTCATCTATTTGTTCCACAGATACTATGAGCACATACTTGGTATAGGCCCTGTGCTAGGCACAGAAGATGTAGTGGTGACCAAGATAGACTCTGAACTCAGTCCCTACCTTCATGGGTCTTAGAGTCTATTGACGGAGAGAAGTATTGACCAAGTAATTACATTGGCAATTAAATCACTACTGTGAAAAGCGCTGTGAAGGGAAATACTGAGGTGTGTAATAGGAGAAAGTGACCTAGTCTGGGAAGATGGTCAGTGAAAGCAGGAACTTATGCTAAAAGGTAGATAAGATTGATAACTCTACAATCAGACTTTCAGCACCACCTCCTCCACCATTAGGGATAATAAAGAGGTAAAATTCAACATTTTTCGATCTCTCTGTCTTCATACAAACACCATGAGGAGTTAATGACACAATCATGCTTTTTTTGAGTCTCAGAGACCTGGGTTCAAATCCCATATTCTGAACTTACTATTGCTGTGACTTTGAATAAATTACTTAACCTTTCTGATTCTCAGTGTCTTCCACCATAAAGTGAGGATAATTATAATGGCCTTCAAAAGATAGTTTAGAATATAGGTTGAAATAATTTCTGTCAACTTCCTAGCCTATAGTAGATCCTTAATAACTGTGGCCAGGCTCTTCATCTGCTGTCCCTGGTATGCAATTGTATGCATATCTCATGTGAGTTTGTTCTCCAGGGATGATCAGAGCACCATGCCTATTGTCTGAAGTGGCCGGCTGAGTTCTAGAACATAGCCATCCTTAATGCGAGTCTGAATTAGATGATCTCTAAAGTTCCTTACTATCCCAGCTTCTAGAATCCCAAAAATTCTTCATGAAAAAAAGCAAAACCATAGGCCAGGAGTAAGATGCCGTGGAATCTCTTTTGCCCCTCTGAGCCTCAGTTTCCCTGTATCTCCAATGGTAGAGTTGGAACTAAGAGTATTTGTGGTCTGACAGTCTGGGATTTTGTGATCTGCAGGAGGCAAGAGGTCCTTGGCAGAGCTGGTGCCTGATCAAATCACGACATCCATAGAGTTTTACTTCTGCCCCTGTCCTTCCCCTGCTCTTTCTGCCAGCTGGCTCCAGGTGCCAGGGCTCTCACCTGCCCAGGTTCCTTCAGACAGAGCATGAAACAGCATCAACCAACAGCTTAGTTTATTCACACTGTGATCCATGAACCTTAATATGTTTTCCCCCTTCAGAAAAATATACCTTTGGAAAGATGAACCTGGAGAGGATAATGCTTAACTCTCCTAGGTCTATCAATAATGGAGGAACTCCAGGCCTTGTAGGAGAAATGTACGGCTTCATCTCATTTCACACTCAAGGGGGAGCTCTTTATTCTGTGTATGGTCAGGATGTCCATGCTGGGGATGGGAGCAGATCGGGAGGGAGGGGCTTGAGGTTGGAGCGGACAGGTGTTGAAGGATATCCTTCCTTGTGAAGCTCTTTTGGATGAGAGAGAGAGCAGTGCTGGTTGAGGTTCATGTCTCTCTGTTTCATGGTCTGGCTCCCAGGGACCAGCCAGTGTGGACCAGGACCCGGGGCATCTTGTCCTACATTTCCTCTCAGCCTGAGCCCTCCACAAGAGTTCTCTGGACAAGCCTTGCTTATGAGTGCCCCTGAGAGCTTCCTTTGGTGTGGCCAATGTCCCTTCTACAACCTTATTAGAGCGATGCATGGAGCAGAGTTAAATAAACAGAAACCTCTTAAGCATTTGACTACAGACTCAACTTCCCTTGTCAAATAGCCTGGGCTTTATCATTTTGGTTATTTTGGGAGTGAGGTGGGGTGGGTAGTCTTTCTTGTTTTTAGGAAATGGTATATAGAAGGCATATACAGAAGTGGTATGCAAATTCCACATCCCCTGCCCATGCAGAGGTTAGAAATTGAGCCCATCACTACTAATATTAATTTCCTATAGCCCCAGGCTTATGAGAGATTTTTTAGGAAAATGAGAAGAGAAGCCATGGACCACAATCCCGAGGAGATACATCAGGGAGTTGGAAGAACACATCAGTTGTCCCTAAGTTTGATGGGGCCCAGCCGGGCTGTCCATTCTGCTGAAGTGGCATGGCTTTTCCTGATTTCTCTCACCTGATAATTAGTTGTGACTGGTTAAGCAGCTGGTTAGGACAACTTCAGCCTTTAGCTCTTTGAGATATCCAAGGATAATATTATTTCTAATGTTCTCCTTCTTCCTACTGGCATTAGGTGATAGTGAGGTAACTTGGTTATCTGTTGCTAGTTAGGAATCAGAGCAAGAATTTAGGAAGGAAGTATATGTGCCTTCAAAGCAGCATCAGCATCTTTTGTAGATCTTCCCAACTTGAAATCTAATAAGCTCCAAATCTCGAACTGTTTCCCATTTATAATTTTTTTTTCTCAATAGCTGGCTTTGGAGGCTGGAGTCAGGCTGGGGTTAGCTACGGAGCAGTTGGAGAGAGAAGGCCCTGAAGCAAACTAGAGGGAAAAACATGCCAGGTGGTCAGTACCAGAGTGAGGAGGGAGAGCTGCCAAGACCTGGGAGATGGCTCCAGCAGGCAGTGAGCTGAGGCAGAGCTGGAGGCAGATTGGGCACAGCCCAGAGTGGCTGAGGGGGCACCAGTACCAGGGAAGGGGATTTTTGGGCTCCGGACTCTGCCCAGCCCTCCTGCCCGTATTCTTCCCTGGTGCCCCTGGGGCTTCTCCCACTTTCATTCCATTGCTGCTTGTAAGAAGACAGATGTTGATGATCTTCATGTCTCTGGGGCTGTCAGTTCCCCTGGCCTAAGCCAGCTGTTCCATTGCAGAGCCGAGGCCCCAAAGGGTCTTTTACCCGCCATTCTCGCTGATTTGTGTAAAGTGTCCTTCTTATTAATTTTTAAAACTGTTGTAAAAGTTTTGAGGCCTGGCATGGTGACTCATGCCTGTAATCCCAGCACTTTGCAAGGCCAAGGTGGGAAGATCGCTTGAAGCCAGGAGTTCGAGACCAGCTCCACCATGAGTCAGAAAGCAGCCTGGCCAGGAGTCAGAGACATAGAGAGACCCCCGTCTCTACAAAAAATGTAAGAACTTAACCAGGCGTGGTGGTGCACACCTGTAGTCCCAGCTACTTGGGAGGCTGAGGCGGAAGGATCAGTTGAACCCAGGAGTTTGAGGTTGTAGTGAGCTATGATTGCACCGCTGCACTCCAGCCTGGGTGACAAAGCAAGACTCTATCTCTCAATAAATAAACAAATAAAAGAAAAAAATAAAACGAAAGTTTTAATTTATTTTTTGAGTCACATGTGTTGAACTTATTTATTCAGTGAAATTTAACCTTTCAGAGTGTACAATGCATTCAGTTTTGACAATGTGTAGTATCCTATAACCACTTATAACAGATAACATTTACAGGATCCCCCAAAGTTCTCTCCTGTCCCTTTAGAGCCAGCCCCCTCCCCAGCTCTCTAGTTCCTGCCACCACTAATTTGATCGTTGTCACTATCATTTTGCCTTACCTAGAATATCCTGTAAATGAAATCATTCAGTATGCAGCCTTTGAGTCTGGCTTCTTTCACTTAGCATAATGCTTTTGAGGCTCATCCATGTTGCCTGGGAAAGAATAAGACATCCAGTCAATCCCACTTCAAAATCATGAAATGGCAGAGTGGTGGTGCCCTGAATTAAAGGATGCTGGTCAAATAACACCTACCTGCTATAAGAACATTCTAGACTACAATGCTATGAATGATAGAATAAAGGGTTGTTTCCAGTTTTCAAGTGCAGGGTTGGGTATGATTAACTTTTTTGTTAATCCCTTAAGATTTAGGGATAACTTCATAAAAATGGGTCTTCCCCCAATCTAACTTTTAGTCTTTTGGTTTTGTTATTTATTCATTTAGAGACAGGGTCTCACTTTGTCTCCAGGCTGGAATGTAGTGGCACAATCTCCACTCACTGCAGCCTTGAACTCCATGGCCCAAGGGATCCTCCCATCTCAGCGTCCCCAAGTAGCTGGGACTATAGGCATGCACCACCATGCCTGGCTAATTTTTGTATTTTTTGTAGAGAGGGGGGTTTCACCATGTTACCCAGGTTGATCTTGAACTCCTGAGTTCAAGCAATCCTCTCAGCTTGACCTCCCAAAGTGCTGGGATTACAGGCATGACCCACCGTGCCCAGCCCTGGTTTTGTTTTAATTCAACAAGTAATACAAATTTATTTAGAATAATTAGAAAGGGAAAAATCACCAATAACTCCATTATCCCAAGATATCACCACTATTGACATTTTTGAGTTCTAGGTTTTTCTTTTTCTGTTTGTATACATGTGTTTGTATGTTTTATATACATATATATGTGTGTGTGTATATATACGTATTTCTTTCAGCTTTTTTACTGTGGTAATATACACATAACATTCTGACCATTGTTAAGCGTACCATTCAGTGGTATTAAATACATTGATGCTGTTGTGCAGCCATCACCATCATCTATCTCCAGAACTCTTTTCATCTTGCAAAACTGAAACTCTGTATCCATTAAACAGTACCTCCCCCCAGCACCTGAAAACCACCATTCTACTTTCTGTCTCTATGATTTTGACTACCCTAAGTACGTCCTATAAGTGAAATCATGTAGTATTGGTATTTTAGTGAGTGGCTTATTTCACTTAGCATTATTTCCTTGAGGTTCATCCATTTGTTGCATGTATCAGACTTTCCTTGTTTAAAGGCTGAATATTATTTCATTGTATGTATACACCACATTCTCTTTACCCATTCATCTGTTGATGGACACCTGGATTGCTTCCACCTCTTGGCTACTGTGAGTAATGCTGCTATAAACTTGTGTGTACAGATATCTCTTCAAGATCTGGCTTTCAATTCTTTTGAGTCTATACCCAGAGGGGAATTGTTGGATCATGTGGCATTTCTATTTTTAATTTTTGAAGAGCCACCATATTATTTTACACAGAGGCTGTACCATTTTGCCTTCCCACCAACAGTGCACAACTGTTCCAATTTCTCCACATCCTCACCAACACTTGTTATTTTCTGTTGTGTGTTTTGTTTTTATAATAGCACTCCTAATGGGTGCGAGGTGATATCTCATTGTGGTTTTGACTTGTATTTCTGTAATGGCTAGTGATGTCGAACTAATGGCTTACTGGCTATTCATATGTCTTCTTTGGAGAAATGTCTTGTTGAGTCCTTTGCCCATTTTTGAATCAGGTTCTTTGTTTTTGTTGCTGAGTTTTAGGAATTCTCCATGTATTCTAGATATTAATCCCTTATCAGATATGTGATTTGCTTAGAGTTTCTCTCATTCCAGGGGTTGCCTTTTTACTCTGTTGATAGTGTCCTTTGATGCCCAAAAGGTTTTAATTTTTATGACGCCCAAATTAACTATTTTTTCTTTTGTAGCTTGTGCCTTTGGTGTCATATCCAAGAAAGCATTGCCAAATCTAATGTCACAAAACTTTTGCCCCATGTTTTCTTCTAAGAGCTTTATAGTTTTTGATCTGTGATATATTTTGAGTTAATTTTGTATATAATTGGGTAAGGGGCTAACTTTTGTATATAATATGGGTAAGGGGCTAACTTTATTGTCCTGCATGTGGGTATTCAGTTTTCCCAGCACCCTTTGCTGGGAAAGGGTGAATGAAAGAACTCACACTGAATGGCTTTGGAACCCTTGTTGAAAATCATTTGTGAGGATTTATCCCCAGGTTCTCTATTCTAATTCATTGGTCTGTGTGTTTGTTTTTATGCCAGTAACACACTGTTTTGATTACTGTAGCTTTGTAGTAAGTTTAGAAATCAGGAAGTGTGAGTCCTTCAACTTTGTTTTTTTGAAATACTGTTTTTATGCCAGTAACACACTGTTTTGATTGCTGCAGTTTTGTAGTAAATTGTGAAATCAGGAAAGGCGAGTTCTTCAACTTCGTTCTTCTTTTCCAAGATTGTTTTGGCTTTTCAGATTCCATATGAATGTTAAGGTAGATCTTTCTATTTCTGCAAAAAATGTTGGGATTTTAATAATGTATTAGTTCGTTTAGGCTACTGTAACAAAATATAGACTGGGTAGCTTATAAACCACAGAGATTTATTTCCCACAGTTCTGGAGGCTGGGAAGTCCAAGATCATATTCAGTGTCTGATGAGGGCTCACTTTTTGGTTCATAGATGGCACCTTCTCCCTGTGTTCTCACATGATGGATGGGACAAGGCAGCTGTCTGGAGCCTGCTTTTTAAGGGTACTACTGCCAGTCATGAGGGCTCAGCCTAATCATGACCTAATCACCTTCAAAGTTTCCACCTCCTAATATTATCACATTGGTGATTAGGTTTCAATGTATGAAGTTTGGTGAGACACAAACATTCAGACCATAGTAGATAGGTATTGCACTGAATCTGTAGATCAATTTGGAGTATTGATGTCTTAACAATATTGTCTTATAATCTTACAATGGTATGTCATACATATCACAAATATGATATGTCTTTCCGTTTATTTATGTCATCTTTAATTTCCTTCAGCAATGTTTTGTAGTTTTCTTTGTACAAGTCTTTCACCTGCTTGCTTAATTCCTAAGTATTTTATTCTTTTTGATGCTATTGTAAATGGAATTGTTTTCTTAATTTCCTTTTCAGATCGTTCATTGTTAGTATATAGAAATGCAACTGATTTGTGTGTGTTGACTTTGTATTCTGCTACTTTGCTGAATTAATTTATTAGTTTTGAAAAGGGTTTTCGGGTGCAATATTTAGGGGTTTCTATATATAAGATCTGCAAACAGATCATTTTACTTCTTTTCCAGTTTGGATGCCTTTTATTCCTTTTTCTTGCCTAATACTCTGGCTAGGACTTCTAACACTATGTTAAATAGAAGTGGTGTGAGTGGGCATACTTACCTTGTTCCTTATCCTAGAGGAAAAGCTTTCACCATTGAGTATGTTTGCTATGGATTTTTCATATATGGCTTTGATTATTTTGAGGTAGTTTACCTCTGTTTCTAGTTTTCAGAGTGTTTTTATCATAAAAGGGTGTTGAATTTTGTCAAATGCTTTCTCTGCATCAATTGAGATAATCACGTGTTTTTCCTTTTCATTCTGTTAATGTGGTGTTTTACAGCAATTGATATTTATATGTGGACCATCCTTGCATTACAAGAATAAATCCCACTTGATCATAATATAAAATCCATATTAGCTACCAAATTATTTTGCTAGTATTTTGTTGATGATTTTTCAAATCAATGCTCATAAGAAATATTGGTCTTATGAACATTTACTTAAAATATATAGTTTTCTTTTCTTGCAGTATCTTTGGCTTTTGTATCAGGGTAATGCTGACCTCATAGGCAGAGAGGAACTGTCCCTTCCTCTTCCATTTTTCAAAAAACGTTGAGAATAATTGGTGTTATGTCTTCTTTCAATGTTTGGCAGAAATCACTAGTGAAGCCATCAAGTCCAAGGATTTTTTTTGTTGTTGAATTCTATTGTAATTTTTATTACTGGCTCAATCTCCTTAATAGTTATAAGTCTATTGAGATTTTCTATTTCTTTGTGCTCCAATATTGGTAGGTTTTGTATTTGTAAGAATTTGTCAATTTCACCTAGGTTATCTGATTTGTTTGTGTATAATTGTTCATAAAAATCTCTTATAATCTCCTTTAATTCTGTAGAATCAGTAGTAATGTTCCCACTTATGTTTCTGATTTTAATAACTGAATCCCTTTCTCTCTTTTTTTAGTCAATTTAACTAAAGATTTATCAATTTTGTTGATATTATAAAGAACCAACTTTTGGTTTTGTTTATTTTCTCTATTGTTTTTCTACTTTATTTACCTCTGTTCTGATTTCTATTTTCTTCCTTCTGCTAGTTTTGGGTTTAGTTTGTTCTTTTTCTAGTTTCTTAAGTTAAATGGGGGAGGGGCATCCACCATTGCTGTGGCTTGAGTAGGTAAACAAAGTGGCCAGGAAGCTCTAACTGGGTGGAGCCCACCGCAGCTCAATGAGGCCCGCCTGCCTCTGTAGACTCCACCTCTGGGGGCAGGGCGTAGCTGAACAAAAGGCAGCAGAAACTTCTGCAGACTTTAGCTGTCCCTGTCTGACAGCTCTGAAGAGAGCAGTGGTTCTCCCAGCACGGTGTTTGAGCTCTAAGAATGGACAGACTGCCTCCTCAAGTGGGTCACTGACCCCCACGTAGCCTAACTGGGAGACACCTCCCAGTAGGGGCCAACTGACACCTCATAGAGCCAGGTGCCCCTATGAGATGAAGCTTCCAGAGGAAGGATTGGGCAGCAATATTTACTGTTCTGCAATATCTGCTGTTCTGCAGCCTCTGCTGGTGATACCCAGGCAAACAGGGTCTGGAGTGGACCTCCAGCAAACTCCAACAGACCTGCAGCTGAGGGACCTGACTGTTAGAAGGAAAACTAACTAACAGAAAGGAATAGCATCAACATCAACAAAAAGGACATCTACACCAAAACCCCATCTGTAGGTCACCATCAGAGGCCAAAGGTAGATAAAACCACAAAAATGGGGAGAAACCAGAGCAGAAAAGCTGAAAATTCTAAAATGCAGAGCACCTCTTCTCCTCTAAAGGATTGCAGCTCCTCGCCAGCAACAGTACAAAGCTGGACGGAGAATGATTTTGAGCAGTTGACAGAAGTACGTATCAGAAGGTCAGTAATAACAAACTTCTCTGAGCTAAAGGAGGATGTTTAAACCCATCGCAAGGAAACTAAAAACCTTGAAAAAAGATTAGATGAATGGCTAACTAGAATAAACAGTGTAGAGAAGACCATAAAGGAGCTGATGGAGCTGAAAACCATGGCACAAGAACTACGTGACGCATGCACAAGCTTCAGTAGCTGATTCGATCAAGTGGAAGAAAGGGTATCAGTGATTGAAGATCAAATTAATGAAATGAAGTGAGAAGAGAAGTTTAGAGAAAAAAGAGTAAAAAGAAATGAACAAAGCCTCCAAGAATATGGGACTAGGTGAAAATACCAAATCTACATTTGATTGGTGTACCTGAAAGTGACGGGGAGAAGGGAACCAAACTGGAAAACACTCTTCAGGATATTATCCAGGAGAACTTCCCCAACCTAGCAAGGCAGGCCAACATGCAAATTCAGGAAATACAGAGAACACCACAAAGATACTCCTTGAGAAGAGCAACCCCAAGATACATAATTGTCAGGTTCACCAAGGTTGAAATGAAGGAAAAAATCTTAAGGGCAGCCAGAGAGAAAGGTTGGGTTAACCGCAAAGGGAAGCCCATCAGACTAACAGTGGATCTCTTGGCAGAAACTCTACAAGCCAGAAAAGAGTGAGGGCCAGTATTCAACATTCTTAAAGAAAAGAATTTTCAACCCAGAATTTCATATCCAGCCAAACTAAGCTTTGTAAGTGAAGGAGAAATAAAATCCTTTACAGACAAGCAAATGCTGAGAGATTTTGTCACCACCAAGCCTCCCTTATAAGAGCTCCTGAAGGAAGCACTAAACATGGAAAGGAACAACCAGTACCAGCCACTGCAAAAACATGCCAAATTGTAAAGACTGTCGATGTAGGAAGAAACTGCATCAACTAACAGGTAAAATAACCAGCTAACATCATAATGACAGGACCAAATTCACACATAACAATATTAACCTTAAATGTAAGTGGACTAAATGCCCCAATTAAAAGACACAGACTGGCAAATGAGATAAAGAGTCAAGACCCATCAGTGTGCTGTATTTAGGAGACCCATCTCACGTGCAGAAACACACATAGGCTCAAAATTAAGAGATGGAGGAAGATCTGCTAAGCAAATGGAAAGCAAAAAAAATAAATAAATAAAAATAAAAATAAAAAAATAAAAAAAGCAGGGGTTGCAATCCTGGCCTCTGATAAAACAGACTTTAAACCAGCAAAGATCAAAAGAGACAAAGATGGCCACTACATAATGGTAAAGGGATCAATTCAACAAGAAGAGCTAACTATCCTAAATATATATGCAACCAATACAGGAGCACCCAGATTCATAAAGCAAGCCCTTAGAGACCTACAGTGAGACTTAGACTCCCACACAATAATAATGGGAGATTTTAACACCCCACTGTCAATATTAGACAGATCAATGAGACAGAAGGTTAACAAGGGTATCCAGGACTTGAACTCAGCTCTGCACCAAGCAGACCTAATAGACATCTATAGAACTCTCCACCCCAAATCAACAGAATATACACTCTTCTCAGCACCACATCACACTTATTCCAAAATTGACCACATAGTCGGAAGTGAAGCACTACTCAGCAAATGTAAAAGAACAGAAATCACAACAAATTGTCTCTCAGACCACAGTGCAATCAAAGTAGAACTCACGATTAAGAAACTCACTCAAAACCGCACAACTACATGGAAACTGAACAACCTGCTCCTGAATGACTACTGGGTAAAAGGAAATGAAGGCAGAAATAAAGATGTTCTTTGAAACCAATGAGAGCAAAGACACAACATACCAGAATCTCTGGGACACATTTAAAGCAGTGTGTAGAGGCAAATTTATAGCACTAAATGCCCACAAGAGAAAGCAGGAAAGATCTAAAATCGACACCCTAACATCACAATGAAAAGAACTAGAGAATCAAGGGCAAACAAATTCAAAACCTAGCAGAAGGCAAGAACTAACTAAGATCAGAACAGAACTGTAGGAGATAGAGACACAAAAAACCCTTAAAAAAATCAATGAATCTAGGAGCTGGTTTTTTGAAAAGATCAACAAAATAGATAGTCTGCTAGCAAGACTAATAAAGAAGAAAAGAGGGAAGAATAAAATAGACGCAATAAAAATTGATAAAGGGGATATCACCACCAATCCCACAGAAATACAAACTACCATCAGAGAATACTATAAACACCTCTATCCAAATAAACCAGAAAATCTAGAAGAAATGGATAAATTCCTAGACACATACACCCTCCCAAGACTAAACTGGGAAGACGTTGAATCCTTGAATGGACCAATAACAGGCTCTGAAATTAAGGCAATGATTAATAGCCTACCACCCAAAAAAAGTCCAGGACCAGACAGAGTCACAGCTGAATTCTATCCGAGGTACAAAGAGGAGCTGGTTCCATTCCTTCTGAAACTATTCCAGTCAATAGAAAAAGAGGGAATCCTCCCTAACTCATTTAATGAGTCCAGCATCATCCTGATACCAAAGCCTGGCAGAGACACAACAAAAAAGGAGAATTTTAGACCAATATCCCTGATGAACATTTGATGCGAAAATCCTCAATAAAATACTGGCAAACTGAATCCACCATCACATCAAAAAGCTTATCCACCACGATCAAGTTGGCTTCATCCCTGGGATGCAAGGCTGGTTCAACATACGCACATCAATAAACGTAATCCATCACATAAACAGAACCAAAAACAAAAACCACGTGATTATCTCAATAGATGCAGAAAAGGCCTTTGACAAAATTCAACAGCCTTTCATGCTAAAAACTCTCAATAAATTAGGCATTGATGGAATGTATCTCAAAATAATCAGAGCTATTTATGACAAACCCACAGCCAATATCATACTGAATGGGCAAAAACTGGAAGCATTCCCTTTGAAAACTGGCACAAGACAGGGATGCCCTCTCTCACCACTCCTATTCAACATAGTGTTGGAAGTTCTGGCCAGGGCAATCAGGCAAGAGAAAGAAATAAAGGGTATTCAATTAGGAAAAGAAGAAGTCAAATTGTCCCTGTTTGCAGATGACATGATTGTATATCTAGAAAACCCCATTGTCTCAACCCAAAATCTCCTTAAGCTGATAAGCAACTTCAGCAAAGTGTCAGGATACAAAATCAATGTGTAAAAATCACAAGCATTCCTATACACCAATAACAGACAAACAGAGAGCCAAATCATGAGTGAACTCCCATTCACAATTGCTTCAAAGACAATAAAATACCTAGGAATCCAACTTACAAGGGATGTGAAGGACCTCTTCAAGGAGAACTACAAACCACTGCTCAACGAAATAAAAGAGGACACAAACAAATGGAAGAACATTCCATGCTCATGGATAGGAAGAATCAATATGGTTAAAATGGCCATACCGCCCAAGGTAACTTATAGATTCAGTGTCATCCCCATCACGCTACCAATGACTTTTTTCATAGAATTGGAAAAAACTACTTTAAAATTCATATGGAACCAAAAAAGAGCATACGTAGCCAAGACAATCCTAAGCAAAAAGACCAAAGCTGGAGGCATCATGCTACCTGACTTCAAACTATACTACAAGGCTACAGTAACCAAAACAGCATGGTACTGGTATGAAAACAGAGATACAGACCAATGGAACAGAACAGAGCCCTCAGAAATAACACCACACATCTACAAGCATCTGATCTTTGACAAACCTGACTAAAACAAGAAATGGATTCCCTATTTAATAAATGGTGCTGGGGAAACTGGCTAGCCATATGTAGAAAGCCGAAAGTGGATCCCTTCCTTACACCTTACACAAAAATTAATTCAAGATGGATTAAAGACTTAAATGTTAGACCTAAAACCATAAAAACCCTAGAAGAAAACCTAGGCAATACCATTCAGGACATAGGCATGGGCAAGGACTTCATGACTAAAACACCAAAAGCAATGGCAACAAAAGCCAAAATAGACAAATGGGATCTAATTAAACTAAAGAGCTTCCACACAGCAAAAGAAACTGCCATCAGCATGAACAGGCAACCTACAGAATGGGAGAAAATTTTTGCAATCTACCCATCTGACAAAGGGCTAATATCCAGAATCTACAAAGAACTTAAACAAATTTACAAGAAAAAATCAAACAACCCCATCAACAAGTGGGCAAAGGATATGAACAGATGCTTTTCAAAAGAAGACATTTATGTGGCCAACAGACACCTGAAAAAATGCTCATCATCACTTGTCATCAGAGAAATGCAAATCAAAACCACAATGAGATACCATCTCACACCAGTTAGAATGGCGATCATTAAAAAGTCAGGAAACAACAGGTGCTGGAGAGGATGAGGAGAAATAGGAACATTTTTACACTGTTGGTGGGAGTGTAAACTTGTTCAACCATTGTGGAAGACAGTGTGACAATTCCTCAAGGATCTAGGACTAGAAATACCATTTGACCCAGCCATCCTATTACTGGGTATATACCCAAAGGGTTATAAATCATGCTACTATAAAGACACATGCACACATATGTTTATTATTGCAGCACTATTCACAATAGCAAGGACTTGGAACCAACCCAAATGTCCATCAATGATAGACTGGATTAAGAAAATGTGGCACATATACACCATGGAATACTATGCAGCCATAAAAAAGGATGAGTTCATGGATGAAGCTGGAAACCATCATTCTGAGCAAACTATCACAAGGACAGAAAACCAAACACTGCATGTTCATAGGTGGGAACTGAACAATGAGAACACTTGGACACAGGGCAGGGAACATCACACACCGGGGCCTGTCGTGGGGTGGAGGGATGGGGAAGGGATAGCATTAGGAGAAATACCTAATGTAAATGGCAAGTTAATAGGTGCAGCAAACCAACATGGCACATGTATACATACATAACAAACCTGCACGTTGTGCACATGTACCCTATAATTTAAAGTATAATAAAAATAAAAAAATAAAAATAAAGAACCAACTTTTGGTTTTGTTTATTTTCCTATTGTTTTTCTATTTTATTTATCTCTCTTCTGATTTCTATTTTCTTCCTTCTGCTAGTTTTGAATTTAGTATGTTCCTTTTCTAGTTTCTTAAGTTGTAAAGTTAAGTTGTTAATTTGAGATCTTTTGTGTTTTTAATATAAGCCGTTATAGCCATACATTTCCCCCTTAGCATTACCTTTGCTTCTCATAACTTTTGGTATGTTGTGTTTTTGTTTTCATTTGTCTTTAAATATTTTCCAGTTTCCATCGTGATTTCATTTGTGATCTATTGGTTGTTTAAGAGTGTGTCGTTTAATTTTCACAAATTTGTGAATTTCCCACTTTTCCTTTTGTTATTGATTTCTAACTTCATATCATTGTGGTTAGAGAAGATACTTTATATCTTTTAAAATCTATTGACAGTTTGTGGCCTAATATGTGATCTATCCTGAAAAATATCCCATGTGCACTCGAGAGAAATATGCATTTTGTTATTGTTTGGGTAGAGTGTTCTAAGTATGTCTGGTAGATTTTGGTTTATGTTTTGATCAAGTCCTCTGTTTTTTTTATTTGTCTTCTGCCTCATTCTACTCATTGAGAGCAGGGTATTGAAGTCTCCAACAATTATTGTCGAACTGTCTATTTTCCCTTTAATTCTGTTAATTTTTGCTTCATATATTTTGATGGCCTGATATAATGATATAACATTATGTGCATAATTGTTATATCTTCTTGCTGTATTGAATCTTTTTTTTTTGAGGCGGAGTCTCGCTTTGTCGCCCAGGCTGGAGTGCAGTGGCACTATCTCGGCTCACTGCAAGCTCTGCCTCCTGGGTTCACGCCATTCTCCTGCCTAAGCCTCCTGAGTAGCTGGGACTACAGGCATCCGCCACCATGCCCGGCTAATTTTTTGTATTTTTAATAGAGATGGGGTTTCACCGTGTTAGCCAGGATGGTCTCGATCTCCTCACCTCATGATCCGCCAGCCTTGGCCTCCCAAAGTGCTGGGATTACAGGCATAAGCCACCACACCCGGCCCCACTGTATTGAATCTTTTTATTAATATGTGTCTGTCTCTGATAAACTTTTTTGAATTCAAGTCTATTTTGTCTAATATTAGTATAACCTCTGTTCTCTTTTGATTTCTGTTTGTGTTACTTTTCTTTTTCTATCCTTTTGCTTTCAATCTATTTGTGTCTGGATCTAAAATGAGTCTCTTATAGACAGCATATTCTTGGAGAATATTTTCTATTCTGCCAATATCTGTATTTTCATTAGTGAGTTTAGTCTATTTACATTTAAAGTAATTATTGATAAGGAGGGGCTTACTTTGGTCATTCTACTATTTTCTAATGCCTTGTAGTGTTTTTTCAGCCCTTATTTTTTGTGTTACTATCTTCTTTTGTGTTTAGATGATTTTTGATGTGAAATGTTTTAATTCACTTTTCTTCTTTGGGGTGTACATTCTATACCTCATTTTTGTGGTTACCACAGGGATTATACTTAACATCCTAAAGTTATAACATTTTAACTTGAATTTATTGGACCTTAACTTCCATAAAACACAAAACACTGTTTCTGTACAGCTCTGTCCCCACCCTTTTCAGTTATTGATATCATGTAGTTATAATTTTATACATTGCATATCCTGAAACATAATCTAATAATTATTTTTGAATGCACAATTTCTTAAATTATATAAAAAACAAGATGCAGTATTATAAACCAAAATTACAGTTTTTGGCTTTTAGACTAATACTTAAAAAAAATTTTATTGGTCTCTTAAATCATGTAGAAAACAAAAAGGGGAGATACAGACTGTTGTTACAATAATACTAGCTTTTCTAATTGCCAGGGTATTTACCTTTACTGAGATCTTTATTTCTTTACATAGCTGTCTGTTATTGTCTACTGTCTAGTGTCTTTTCATTTAAAGCTGCAGGACATTTTTGGCTTTTTAGCATTTCTTGCAGAGCAGGTTTAGTAGTAACAGATTTCCTCAGCTTTTGTTTAATTTGGAATGTTGTAATGTTTTCCTACTTTTGAAGGACAGTTTTGCTAGATACAGGATTATTGGTTGACAATCTTTTTTCTTCTAGAACTTTGAATATAAGTCCACTTTCCTCTGGCCTCCAAAGTCTCTGATGAGAAATCCAATGTTTATCTTGAGGATCTCTTGTATGTGACGAGTTGCTTCTCTCTGGTTGCATTCAAAACTTTTTCTTTGTCTTCATCTTTTGTCAGTTTGATTATGATGCATCTCGGTGTGGGTCTCTGAGTTCATCCTACTTGGAGTTTGTTAAGCTTCTTGGATGTTTATATTCATGACTTTCATCAAACTTGGGATGTTTCTGGACATTATTTCTTCATATAATCTATCTTCCCTTTTCTCTCTTCCTCTGGACTGCATCAGTGTGTATGCTGATCTGCTTGATGGTGTCTCACAGGAACCTTAGACTATGTTCACTTTTCTTCAATTTTTTTTCCCTTCTATTTCAGTTGTCCTATCTGCAAATTTACTAATTATTTCTTCTGCCACTCAAATATCTCTTTGAATCACCTAGTAAATTTTTTATTTCAGTTATTGCACTTTTCAGTTCTAGAATTTCTTTTTGGTGTCTTTATAAATTTTTCTTTCTCTTTATTAATATTTCCATTTTGTTCATACACTATTTTCTCCACTTTCTCCGTATCTTCCTTTAGTTATTTGGACATCTTTAAGAAAGTTTTAAAATAAGTTTCTATTTAGTAGGTCTGCTATCTGGTCCTGCCTTTCTCAGTGACAGTTTCTGTTAATTTACTTTTCCCTTTAAATTGGCTACACTTTCTTATTTCTCTGTATGCTTTGTGATTTTGTCATTGTTGAAAATTGGACATTTTAATTCAATAATGTAATAACTGTAGAAATCAAATTTCCCCCCTTTCCCAGATTTTTCTGGTTTTCTGTTTTTTATTTTTTCATTGTTGTAGGCTATCTCCTTGCTGAGGATTGGCCTGGGGTGTAAACTTAAAGTCTTCTTATTTTCTGAGCTACACCTTTCTCTGTGTATGTGCAGTTACTTTCCACTTTCTCCCTTTAATGCAGTTGCTTTAGATGTCCTAGTCTTTACTATCTGGCTCCCAAAAAGGAGGAAGATAATTAAAAGGGGAGAAAGGCACCAGCCCTTTAATTACTCTGGAAATTGCTTCAGCCTGGGTTGGAGGGGCTTGCAGCAACAAGGGGAGGTGCAACAATAATGGCTGCATGCCTCTGTGTCTGCACCTCCATGATCAGAAGCATCAGTCAATGATCAGAGCACAGATCCCCATATTTGGAAGACACGGTCCTTTTTGCTCACGCTGGTTTCAATAAGCTATGATCAAGCAGCTTCAGGGACATGTGCACAACTGACTGCCATTGGGATTAGGATGGGGACTGGGTAGTTGCTTCGGAGGTAAGACCTGAAATTGACCAAAATTAACTGCAATTTACCATCTAAGCCTTCCCCTGGAAGTTGCAAGGCTTCAATAGACTCCAGAGTTTCAAAAGAGTTGTATCAGACAAATTCTGGCAGTTCAATTGTTATCTAGATGAGGAAAAAGATTCCTGGTTCTTCCTACTCTGTCACCTTTCCAGAATTCTATATATATATATATATCTAAAAACAGGATTATATACACTGTTTTTAACTTCTTTCAATCTAATCAAGTCAACAGTTGTTCATGTCTACAATTCTGTATGACTGAGTGATTTTTCATTGTATGACCACACAGTGATTTATTGAACTAGTTCCCTATTACTGGACATTTTAGCTTATTTCTAGTTTTTCACCACTATATACCACACACAGAGTTATACATATCTTTGCTCACTTGTCTGATTATTTCACTAGGAAAGAGGAAGGTAAGATTTTGAGGTGTAATTGGATTATTTAGGGGACAGAAAGTACATTAGGGAGGTAGAACTTTCTAGATATCAAGAACAGTTTGAGCAAAGACCTACAGGGGTACAAGTGCATCTCACATTCAGAAACTGTGCAACTGCAAAAATATCCATGCTTTGCTTTCTTTCAAAGTGTCTCCTGACCACTCCAGCCCTCAGTGAAATATCCATACTCTCAGATGTCCTGGGCCATGCTGTTCAGGGCTCTTCCTCATTGGCCAACGGACTTCCCCACAATCCTAGGCTGCACCCTATGCAACTGGCAATACACAGACCAATTCTTCTAGGAACCGAGGTGGCCATAAAAGGCCGGGACATATTTTAAGGACATTCACTTTATGTCTTAAAATAGTGCCCAGTCAAAAGGAAAAATTCCATGTGTGTCTAATTCACTTGTGCAAGAAAACAAAATGGCTGGAGGGTGTCCCCACCCCCCCTCCCCCGCCCTGCAACTGCATGTCTTTCTTTTTAACTTAAGAAGGGCTATTTCATGTCCCAGAAACACTTTGAGGCTTTTTATTGCCCTTGTAGACTTAACAATAAAAGAGTCTAAGAGGTAGAAGCTGTTGGCAGTTCTGGGTGAAAAACCCAAGAACAAAGAAAAAAAATTCTGGTTAGATGGAGGCCGAGAATCTCAGAATTTTGGAAGTGCTTCAGGCCGGGGTTCCAGTTTCAGGTTTTCTGGGAGGGGACACGTGGCAAAGTAGAGGTCTCTGTGCTGTGACATAGAGAGTGCCATACCAACATGTGTTTCCCCATGATGCTAGAAACTCCCCATTAGAACCGTAGGTGAAGATCAATAAAAGGTCTCCTATCCCTTCCCCCTGCTGGTACATGGAACTGTGCTAGGACACACAGGAAACTACACCAGTGGTTCTCAGCCAGGAGTGATTTTGCCCCGTAGGAGACATTTGGCAAAGTCTAGAGGCATTTTTGGTTGTCACAACTGGAGGAGGTGGTGCTCATGGCATCTAAGTGGGTCGAGGCCAGGGATGCTGCTAGGCATCCTACAATGCACAGGACAATCTCCAACAAAGAAATATCCAGCCCCAAATGTCAGCAGTGCCGAGGTTGAGAATTTGGAATATCTCCAAGAGCATACGTTTTACTCCATGGTAAATAATTTAAGACAGCATTTAAAATTAAAATAAGTACATCTATTAAGGTGCAGTGAGGCAGAATAGGAATTTTTCTTCCCTTTCAAACCCTACTATCTCTCCACCAGCAACCCTTCACCCCCCTGCCCCACCATACCCTCTTTCCCCGCAAACTCATATTCCTTCTTTCTGGAGGTTAAGACTCATTAAAACCTCATTCTGAGTCTAGCAGAGCTGACATCAGGAAGGAGGCCATTTGTAATATGTCTCATGGCAGGCCTAAGGGCTCGCTGGAGGTGAGCCAGGAGGCTCTTCCTAGAAAGGCCGAGAAACAGAATGGCTGAGCCAGGTTGAAGGCCAGGAAGAGGGGAGCACTGCCTGTTTGGGTGTGTGGGGGCGATGTGGTCCAAGAGAGGTGAAGGAGTGAACAGGGAGGGTATCTTTGATGAGCTGGCAGCAGGTGGGCTCGAGGGGAGAATCAGGGAAGCCCAGGGTCCCTGTGGGAGCAGCTGAATGGGCTGACCACAGAGCTGATGTGCTCCTGATCTTCCAGCCCTCATGTCACAGTCCATACTCAAGGGGAATGCTGCAGGCCTGCAGTGAGAGACTTGAGCCCAATTAAAGGACAATGTGCTCTGCCCATCATTTGAGAGTCCATGTGTTATTGTCCTGTTAATAGAAGACTTTTTTCAAAAGAACAGAGAATAACCATCTTACCCTTCTGATATTAAGAGTATAATAAGGGGTTATCATGGAATACCAAGTTACTATGAATTTTAAAGAAAAAAAAAAAAACCCACAAGCGATTTTAAATAAATGTCAAGCTGTGGATTTGGCCCCAAGCCCTTGGGGAGCAGGAAGTGACTCTTCTATGTCCTCAGGGGAAGTTGTGGAGGTCCGAGGCGCCTGGGTAAGGCACAGGGTTTGGGTCAGATGTTGGCTGTCCGGAGGTTGGGGAGTGGCAGCAGGGCAGGAGACGATGGGCTGTTAGTAGCTAGTCTCTTCCTGGGCTGGATCTGGTAAAATGAATTAGTCAAGTGGTTACCATTTCCCTGGAGGAAATCAGAGCCAGGACCAAAAGGGGCTTTTTTCATAAAAATGTAAATAAGCAAGGAGGTGTGACCCTCCCATCCTCTCTGTTACATGCACTGAGATGTGGGACAGCCTTTCCCGGAGACCACCTCCTTCTTCCCAGGCTCAGCGCAGCTTCTTCCCAGGCTCTCCCATAGAGGAATTTCTCCCGCAGAGCACTGTCCCCAAAACTGTGTGCTTCCAAGTGGCTGTGTCAAGCTCTGCTTCTTTCAGGGAATCTGACCTCATACAGGCCCTGAAGGGGCAGGTTTGGGACCATGCAGGGGTCTCGGGCACTGAGTGTGTGAGGGGATGGAGCTGACAGGAGAAGAAGAAAACTGACTGGGGTTTGCAGGGAAGAGGAGAGAGCCCCTGCATCTTCATGGTCCTAACTCTTTTAGGGCTTGGGGAGCTGGAACATCACACCGGCTGCTCATATGGAACCCCAAAAGGATGGGCTTGAGTTCTGATCCTGCCCTGGTGACTCACAAATAATCCACACTTTCTCTCTAGACCCCAGCTTTCACATTTTACAAACCAGGACACATAACTGCTGCAGGACTGGGATTATTTGGGAGAGTTATCCTGAGAGGGCCAGTTCCCCCATACCGACCTCAGGGACAGCTCCAAGGTAGACTCTGTGGGCTCCCAGCCATTTTGCCTGGGACAGTGGTCTCCCTGCATTGGAGAGCCAGGGGTGAGTCTGGTAAAATGAATGGAGAGGCTGTGTGTCAGGGAAGAGCAAGCCCTGTGGGTTACTGATATGGTATATAAGGAACGGAAGTGAGGGGGAAGACAAGGAAATCTAACTCGGTAGATAAAGTGAGAGTGGTAATACAGAGGTTCTGGTTAAAAAAAATACAGATCTGCACTGCTAGAATGCTAAGAATTATTCCATAAGTAACCTGGGAAAGCTGTGGACATGAGAGGGAGATGGGAACACAGAGAATCAGCCAGGCCAAGTGGGATGAAAGGGGCAACTCAGAGAGTAACCCTTCCTACTGTTCCCCAGCTGGTTACTTTGATGCCTGGGGACTTTGATGCCTTAAGTTGGTCTGCCTTGCCAGGCTCCACTCTCTGCTCTCAACCTCTCCTTGCTATTCTATTGAACTCTCCTAGTTAAATACACTCTTATGCTGCACCCCCTGCTCAAGAGCCATCAATGGCTCCCTATGGCTCTTCTCATCACGTTCAAATGCTTCTCTGTGGCTTTCTAGCCCAATTGTTAATTCAACAAGTATGTATCCATTTTTAATTACATATTGAAATTGAAAATCTATTACACCAACCTGAACATGATTAAATAATGGTGCAAAAGTATGAACAATGCATAGTGAATCTAACTCAGACCCCCAAATCCTCCATCTGCAGGGACATCAGAAATATGCTTTACATATCAAATGATATGTGTAAATATTTTTCTTACAAAAATAGGGCATTATATACTTTGCTCTTCCCCTTGATTTTATCACTTATAAATATATCTTTGAGATTACTCCTTGTTAGTACAGTGTTCCATTGTATGAGTGCACCATGGTTTATTTAATCAGACCCCAGCTAAAGGCTTGGCTTTGAGTCTTTTGTCAAGATAAGCAATACCACTACAGACACCCTTGTACATGCCCCTTTTGCACGTGGGCAATGCACAGTTATATCTGGAAGACAAACTAGAAGCAGAGCGGCTGGATCAAAGGGCACCTGTGTTCTATCACCTGACTGATAGAACAAATCCCCCTGCAGGGCGGGGCAGAACCTCCTCCCTCTACTCTAGTCACCCCGTGTCCTCATCAAACGTTGTGATCTTTGCCAGTCTGCTGAATGAAAAATAGCTCTTGTTTTATTTTGCATTTCTTTGATTTTGATGGAGGCTGGGTATTTTTTCATCTGTTTCAAAGTCACCTGTATTCCTTTTTCTGTGAACGGACTGCTTTCAAGCCCTTCGGCCATTTCTCTATGAAGTATGGAACAAATATTTATTGATATCCAGTTACATGCCAGATAAGTCAGAGATGATCCCTGCCCACCCTCCATAATTGGACTTCATTCTCCCTTATTGACCGTTAGCCGTTACCTGCCCTCCCCAAACCCTGATTCTAATCAGGTCCCTTGGGAGTTTCACAGACTCGCTTGGCCATCTGGAGTCAACAAGGCAAAGGCATTTGTGTGTGTGTGTGAACATGAGAGATGAGAATATCTCCCTTTTGTATTATCATCCTTCAATATCTACTATAACTAATTACAAAAGTAATGCATCTTCTTGGTAGAATGTATAGATGCTATAGAACAGTATAAATGAGAAAATTTTTTAAATCCCATGTGATTCCAGTCACACTGCAATAAACATCTCTGAGCCACTTCCTTCAATGTTGTTCTCTGCATATTTGTGTCCTTTTATAAAACTGGCATCATACTATACATACAGTTTGGTTTTTAAAATCTTTTTTGACTTAATACTATGTCATCGTAAATTCTAAAATTATTCAAAAGCCTCTTTTTTATTTTTCTATTCTGTTATTTGTAAAATTTTTAAAATTTCCATAGGTTATTTGGGGAACAGATGGTGTTTAGTTACGTGAGTAGATATGAGTAGGTTCCTTTTTTTGTTTGTTTGTTTTTTTGAGATGGAGTCTCACTTTGTCGTCCAGGCTGGAGTGCAGTGGCGCGATCTCGACTTACTGCAACCTCTGCCTCCCGGGTTCAAGTGATTCTCCTGCCCCAGCCTTCCGAGTAGCTGGGACTACGGGCGTCCGCCAGCATGCCCGGCTAATTTTTTGTATTTTTAGTAGAGATGGGGTTTCATCGTGTTAGCCAGGATGGTCTCAATCTCCTGACCTCGTGATCTGCCTGCCTCGGCCTCTCAAAGTGCTGGGATTACAGGCGTGAGCCACCTCGCCCGGCATGCCCGGCTAATCTTTTGTATTTTTTTCAGTAGAGATGGGGTTTCACCGTATTAACCAGGATGGTCTCGACTCCTGACCTCGTGATCCACCTGCCTCGGCCTCCCAAAGCGCTGGGATTACAGGCGTGAGCCACCATGCCCGGCCACATGAGTAGGTTATTAGTGGTGATTTGTGAAATTTTGGTGCACCCATCACCCCAGCAGTATATACTGCACCCTATTTGTAGTCTTTTATCCCTCACCCTCTTCCTACTCTTTCCCCCTGAGTTCGGAAAGTCCATCGTGTCATTCTTATGCCTTTGCTTCCTCATAGCTTTGCTCCCACTTATAAGTGAGAACATACGATGCAAAAACCTCATTTTTATTGGCCAACAAATTCTTTCACAGGAATGTTCCAAAATTTATTTAATCAACCCCTTTGTTCCTGTATCTTGTTTATTCTCTCCCTTCCCTCTCTCATTCCTCCTTTCCTTCCACTTCCTACACAAATACATGCTTATATCTCCATTTCCTTCATGTGGATTTCTAGGAAGGTATTTAACAGATCAAAGGGTGTAACATTTTTATGGCTGTTGATTTGTTGGCTTGGCTAGTTCAAAACATATTCCACCTCCTCTTAGGATGTCTAGATATTAGACAGCTAACAACTGAGACCTCCCTCCAGCATGGATTCTAGATATGATTTAGGCTCTGCTAATGAGATGAACTTCTGCAAGTGTGAGTCAAAGCTAGTGATTCAGGGGAATGGCAGGGGGGTGGGGCCCCCATTTTGCTAGCACAGATCAGAACTGAGGGGCATGGCTCTGGAGCCAAGAGTTATGGTGATCATTCGTATTCTGGAGCTTTGTGATCAAGGCAGAGGCAGCAGTTCCGTTGGCAGCCAGGCCAGCATTGTGTTATTGGAACTCATTCCTGGAAGCCCAGCCTAGGATGCCTTACTTCTACCTCCCAATGAGTCTGCAAGCTATCTAGTCTCCTAATAAATCTCTTTCTGCTAAAAGTAGCTGAGTGTATTCTGTTGTGTACAACTAAGATCACTGATCAGTGAAGTCCCTGTTTGTCAAAATGTCCTCCAGGAAGGTTGGACCAATGTAGAGTTCCACTAAGTGTGAGAAGACGAGAAGCTGAGAGCATTTCAGGGGAAGCTGATACTCTCTTCCAGGGATGGGTAGTGTATTAGTCAGGGTTCTCCAGAGGGACAGAACTCATACGATGTGTGTGTGTGTGTGTGTGTATACACACACACATATATATATACACACACACTCACATATATAAACATGGGAGTTTCTTAAGTATTAACTTTCACGATCACAGGGTCCCACGATAGGCTGTCTGCAAGCTTGAGGAGCAAGGAGAGCCAGTGCCAGTCTCAAAACTAAAGAACTTGGAGTCCAGTGTTCGAGGGCAGGAAGCACCCAGCATGGGAGAAAGATGTAGGCTGGGAGGCTAGGTCAGTCTAGTCTTTTTACATTTTTTTTCTGCCTGCTTTATATTCGCTGGAAGTTGATTAGATCATGCCCACCAAATTTAGGGGGGATCTGCCTTCCCCACCACTGACTCAAATGTTAATCTCTTTTGGCAATACCCACACAGACACACCCAGGATTCATACTTTCTATCCGTCAATCCAGTCAAGTTGACACTCAGTATTAACCATCATAGGCAGTCAGGGGTTTTCTTAAAAAAGTGACATTAGAACTGTGATCCTGGCCTAGGTGGTCAGTGTGGGTGCTTGGTTTTTGAGCACTTACCATGTGCCAAACCCTTTACATACATCAATCTTATCAGCCTTGCAACCACTCTATGAGAGATACAATATTACCCTCATTTCACAGAAGCCAAAACTGGGCTCAGAGAGGTCATTTGACTTGCTCAAGGGCACAGAGCTAATTCACAGAGAAGATGGGACACCAATTCAGGTTAGATGGATCCCAAAGTCAACGCTAGCCTCGTGGCCATGGACTACCTTGGCTAATGGCCAATGGATCTACCTCCCATTCTCAGGGTTTATTTGGCTTTCTGCAGGCACTGGCGACTGCCCCTGGCTGCCTCTCTGAATTCACGTCACATCACAACAGCTTGCCTGGCACTTGTTTCCTCAGTTGCTGTTTCCTGGAGCTCCTTCCATCAGGGTGGGTCTTTCTGACCTGCAAGTCCCCTCCATACCTCATAAGCCTTGGGCAGATGCTCAGTGAGTATCCACAGTATGGACGAAAAATGATTCAACAGCTTCCTGCACCCAAACCAGGTCAGACCATCGGGGCTTGAGGAGTATTACAGAGTGGCAGGAGTAAT
The DNA here is from genome assembly GCF_028858775.2 of Pan troglodytes. Taxonomy (NCBI): domain Eukaryota; kingdom Metazoa; phylum Chordata; class Mammalia; order Primates; family Hominidae; genus Pan; species Pan troglodytes. The sequence continues at coordinate 61,790,557 of NC_072414.2, forward strand.
AATAGCTAACATTCTCCAGGCACCCCCAGTGTGTCCAGCCACTATACCGAACACTTCACATAGGTGCTCTCATTCACTCCTCCAAACGACCCTGAGAGATAGGATTGAGGTTTCTGTTTCACAAGTTCAGAGAAGTCAGATAATTTGGCCAGGGTCACACAGCTGGTAAATGCTGAAGTCCAGACACAACCCAGCTCTGTTTGACTCTAGAGCCCAGAGTTAAACATGTGATCATGGGAAAAATGGCAAGTGTGCAGTTGAGAAGGCTCTGGACACTGCCTCAACTCAAAGTTACTCAAGCTTAACATCCCCTGCAAGGGGTGAATGGATGGGCCCCCAGTAGACTGCCCTGAGAAGGACTTGGCACCCTGTCTGTGATTTTCCTGCCCAAAGTGCATGACTTGAATTTAATCATGAAGAAACAGCATCAGACATGGCCCAAGTGAGGGACACTCTACAAAACAGCTGGTCTGCAGTCTTCACAAATGTCAAGGTCATGAAAGACAAAGAAAGATGCAGGAACTCTTCCAGAGTAAAGAGACATGGTGACCAGATGCCAGGCCTGGTCCTGGAAGGGATGGTGGACCAGAAAGGACTCAAGAGGGACAATTGACAAAATGTGAAGGTCACCTGTACACTAGCTCATGTCTTTGTTAAGTCTCCTGAGTTTGTGGATGTGGTTGTATGAGAAAATATCCTTGTTTTTAGGAAATACATGCTGAAGCCATAAAGGGAATAATCATGATAACGGCAATCATGATGGGTATAAATAGATAGAGATAAGGCAAAAGTGGCAAAATGTTAAATTGGTGAATCTAGGTGAGAAGTATATGAGAGTTTGTTGTCCTATTCTTGTAGTATGTACTTAGGTTGAAAAAACTCAAAATAAAATTTGGAAAAAAAAAAACCCTGATCTTTCCTGGAACCAATGTTTTAAGCTACAGGGAAGAGAGGAAGAATGGAGATTCCTACTTACTGGGAACCTGCTATGTGCTGGGCACATACTTAAATATTTAGACGTCTACAGGGCCCCTAAGAAGTAGTGTTGCTTGTGGCCATTTTATAGATGAGGAAACTGATGCTCAGGGACCTGAAGTAACAAGCTTAGGGCACACGGCAGGTAGTGGCCCAGCAGGCCTTCATGCCAGAGGCTACCTGACCCCACAATCTCTCCCCTACCTCTGGGTAGAGGAGTAGTGCGGGAAGGATGTTGGGGGGATGATGACCTTGACTTCTGGTCCCAGGCTGGCCCCCATGGGCAGTAAAGGACAGAGACCACAGCCAGTGCACACCACTCTGGGGAGATGCCCGGTCCTTCCATACATGTAGCTCCAGGGAGCAGCCCTCTTGTAACCAAGGCTTACTCTGAACGCAGCTGCCATATGAAGGAAGGAGCAGTGTCCCCAACCTGGTAGGAGCTCAGAGCAAGTTGCTCAAACTCTCTGGGAGAGACAAAGGCTGGCAACTGGGTCTGCATCCCGGCCCACCTGCCAGGAGGTTGTTGGAGAGGGGGAGAGTTGAAATGTCTGGGTGGTTGCCAAAGAGCCTACTAGGGGACAATTTCTGTTCCCCCACTGCTCTTGGGACCGAGCCCCTCTGTCCTGTCGGGGGGCTTTCCATTCTTCAGGGGCCTTGGGTCCCAGTACTGGGTGCTGCGGGCCCCTGTCGGGGAGCTCAGCCTTCTGAGCTGCATATACCTGCCTGGCGCCCCTCATCCTCACCTGCCTGGGTGGGGTGGGGCCATGCAGGTGCCTTTCATAGCAGGCTCTTTGCACGTGGATCACTGACAGGCAAATAGCAGCACTATGCATGGGAGGTGGAAGGTCCTCTTCCTACCCTCAAATTTCCACCCCTGCCTGTCATAGCGCCTGAAAGGCCTCCATTGGTACCAGGTCTTTTTTATATTTTTATTTAATTTATTAAGTTTATTAATCTGTACTCAATTTCTTAAAGGCTTTTTTGTTTCCTTTTAAGACAGGGTCTCACTCTGACACCCAGGCTAGAGTGCAGTGGAATGATCGCAGCTCACTGCAGCCTCGACCTCCCGGGCTCGAGTGATCCTCCCACCTCAGCCTTCCAAATAGCTAGGACCACAGGCACACACCACCACACTCAGCTAATTTTATTATTTTTTCTAGAGACTGGGTCTCCCTATGTTCCCAGGCTGGTTTTGAACTCCTGAACTCAGGCGATCCTCCCACCTCAGCCTCCCAAAGTGCTAGGATTATAGGCATGAAACATCGCACCCGGCCTTGGTACCAGGTCTTTTAGTTAAGGCAATGAAGGCTTCTGCTGAGATGAAATACATTGCCCAAGGTGGGGAGGATTCATGGGAGAAGGGCTCCCAAAGCCTCCTCCTCCCTGTCATCCTCAGCTTCTTTGTCTGTAAAATACGGAGAATCATAACTCACTGGGCTTCTAGGTAGAATTTGACCTTGGTGAATTCCTCTTCCCATCTGCAAAGGGAGGCGGGTTGGATTCACACAGGCTTCTTACGCATTAGAATTGCCTGGGGAGCTTTGAAACTATCACTGCCCAAGCTCCAGCCCAGATCCCTTGAGTGAGATTTTTCTAGGAGTGGGATGCCAGGTGATTCTAATTTGAAGTCAGACTTGAGCGTTGTAGGAAAATGATTTCTTACATCTCTGAATAAGGACAGTTCATGAGCCTGCGTGTAGTAAGCCTGCGACAGTTTGGCCCCAATTTATGGTACCCCACTAACTTCCCTGGAATTGGGAAGCCTAGGGAGGAATGGCTTGGTAGGGGTGTGGGAAGCTGGAGCTCCTTAGAAGTACTAGAGAGATGTGTTCAGAGCTCAGGGTGGGGCTGATTCAAGGATGAGGGGCCTGAGGAGCTCACGGACTGTCAGATAGGCAGTCAGGATGGGCTTGGTCCAAGGTCAGGGGTGTTTGCATAGTTCAACGATGTAGAGTTGAACTTTGTATAGTTCAATGTGCCTGGCACATAGTAGAAGCGCAAAAAAACATCTGTTGAAGAAAAGGATGAAGACCCAGGCCCGATATCAATCAGAGGACGATGCACCCTTCAGATGCTCCCTTTTATGGTTGAAGCCCGCTATTTCCCACTGAGGCATCAGCTAGTAAAATGACATATTTTATCATCTTAACAATCCTTCAAAGCAAGTATTACTGTCCCCATTTCACAGATGTGCGGACTGAGGCTCAGGAAGTTTAGGTAACTTGCTCAAGGTGGCATGGTTCTGAGAAAGCAGAGCTGAGTTTCACAACCAGGTCTGGGGACCCCAAAGCCCGTCCTAGTGCCTTGGTCCCGCCCTCAGACCGTGTCAGGGTAGGAGGGTCCTTGGAGACCAGCGCATGCCTCCTCTTGTTTGGGCACAGAGGGAGCTTAGCTTTGCAAGGTGGCATTGGGACGTACCCAAAGCCCACTGCCAGGGAGTGGCCCAGCCAGGACCACCAGAAAGTCTTTGGACTTCTAGCCCAGTGCTTCCTTGGGAGGCTTTTATTGGGAGGTAGAAGATACTGCACTGATGTTGGGATTTTGGTCCAGGTAGGGCCACCCTGGGCTCAGCTGTGAATTAGATGAGAGTGTTTTTGATCATGCACTCCTGCCACTTCTACTTTCCCACATCCTCCTTTTCCCTCAGAGCTCTCACCACCACCACCCCTGATCCCACGCACATCCTGCCTTCATGGTGCATCTGAATCAAAGACCCCTACTATGATGACCAGTGCTCCAACAATCTCTTCCCAAGCTACTGGGGAGAAGAGTCCGCTAAATGAATTCACAGAAAAAAAGCCAACAACTACAGCATTATGTAGCACCCCTCTATTTAACCAACAGCTCCAGAAGATTGTGGCACCTTACCCTCACAGAATAAAGCCCTGATAGCAGAACTTCGAACACCAGTAGGTTCCTGGAGAGAAATGCTGGGATGGAGTCAACGGAGGGGAGATGTGCACTGCAGTCTGAAAAATCATAATATTGTAAAACCTCAAGCCGCCCGTGGCAATCTCTTTCTCCAAACTTAGGTTGGAATGAGCTTAAAGCATTTCCACAGTGGTCACCTGGCTTGGTTACCTCTACTGTCAGGGAGCTCACTACCTCACGAGGCAGTCCATTCTGTCTTGCCAAGCTGCTCACAGCTTCATTGTGTAATAGCTAGCATCGCCTGTTATTTCCCAGTACTCTACTGGTCTATCTGAGGGTGGCTGGCTGGGGTTGACTGTGCTCCAGCTGCAACAGGTGTACATGTCTCCCTGTGACAGCACAGAGTCAGCCAGGCATCCTTACGCCGGAGCGCAAATATTTGTCGCCTCTCCACGGTGGCGGCAGTCGGCCTACCTTATTTTTCCACGTTGGAAGGATCCTATTATAGCAGGTCTTGTCTCGAGTTACATGTCAGAGTTCTCTGACATCAGGTTGTATTTAAAGGCTCAGTGCCGGGACTGTCCCCTGCCACACCCCACCAGCCTTGGCTGGCTTTATGTCCCCATTGGTTTCTTTTGGTCTCAATTGAGTGTTATGCACCATGAACGGTGGTGACACAGGTCTGTGACCTGGCCCTGCCCTGCAGTGGTACACAGCACTGTTTGGGAGAATATACCTGCAGCAGAGACACCAAACCAAGCAAGAACAAGTGAAGGTCATATAAAGCAACTCTGTAACTATCTTTTCATGGTGTTCGGCACACTCTATACTGGGGCCAATAAAGTTAAATCAAATAGAATTCAGTGCATCAAGATTTGGTATAGGCAATAGGTTCTGGGCTGGGTGGTGTGGCATGAAAGGGCAGATATCATGGGTTTTAAAGAGCAGTTAGAAGCAGTTATGCAAAGAGAAGTAGTTCAGCTGCTGTAACTGAAAGGCCAAAACAACAATGTCTTAAACACAGCAGAAGTGTATTTCTTCCCCGATAGCAGTATTAATTTAAGCAGTCCAGGGCTACTATGGCAGTTTCATGGTTTTGGAGACCCAGGCCCCATCCACCTTGTTTCTCTGCCATTCTCAATCAACAACCTTCACCATATGGTTCAAAATGGCTGCTCTAGAGCCTGCCATTTCATCACTATTCTAACCTACAGGAAGAGGAGAAGTAGAAATTGAAGAAAAGTCATTCCCGTTCAGGACAGGCTGACCCAGAACTGGTACGTGTGACTTCCAAACATATCCCATTGATAGAACTTCTTCTTGCAGCCACTTCTACCTCCACAAGGAGTCTGGGAAATGCAGTCTTAAGTTCTATCACTGAGGGGCATGCATGGGGAGAGTGCATTATCAGGGGTAACCAGCCAACTTTGCCACAGGGAGGAGCCAATCCCAGGCATCCAGAAGACTGGAATGAACTCGGCTTGGGCATGTGGGGATGAGGAGCTGAGTCTGCAAGGAACTCGTATAGGGCATCTCAGAGGAAAACCCTAATGGAGAAGTGGTGGACTCAGGGTCTTAATTACTAGGCAGGGCTCCAGAGATTATAAGGGGACCTTGCTGAGCATGGAAGTGAACTCACAGAATTCTGCGCCTGAGCTTTGGTTTATAAATAGACCTGCTTCTGGTAAGTTGAAGTCTTTAAAATTGTACTCTCTTCTAAATTAGCCTGGGGGAGAGAGGTCAACAGGGGTTTGCAGCTTTAAAAAACCTTGTTAGTCCTTTTGCAACTCAGAGAGTTCTTTGGTCAAATAAAGAGTTACTTGTCCATTGATCTTTTTTGTAAATCCCACATCTGGTACACCTTTTTGGGTACAAGATTATACACCTGTGTGATGACTTTTACTGCTGGGAAGGATCTGCTGGGGATATTTGTTATCTCATTTTATCCTTACATCAATGTTATGAGATCAGCGTATGATCCCTGTTTGAAAGACACAGAAACTGAGGCTTAGGGATTTGTCCAAGGTCACCCAACCCCTTTTGCAGTGAAGCTAAGCCTTTTGTCTCTTTCCACTGCAACTCTCAAGAAGCAATTGGCTATCTGTGGCAACATGTCCAAAAATATGGAACGGTAGAACACTAGACCTTCACATGGACCCATGACAGAAAGAAACAAATCTGTGGTCAAATAAGACTGGGAAATGAGGCATGTTTATCTAACTCCTCTCGGAGATTCACAGAGCACAGGAGAATACTGATGGTTCTGATGAATCCTGCAGGCTTTAAGCCATTGTTGGTTTAAATCATTGTTTAAATGTCTCTCTCTGACAGGGTTCCTCCAGCTGAAAAGGGTAAGAGGTTGACTGCTAGGTGACTCCAGGTAAAGTCTTGGATTGTCTGACCAAGTTGCTTATCATCTCTGTTGGGGTTTTGGGGAAAGGATAAACAGCATTTTGGTACTTCTCCCACTTAGTTCAGAACAAATTGGGAGATTGCTGGAGGGGTCATTCAGATGAAGATCAAAATATCAGCACCTCTGACACGTGCTACTCAGACAGGGATGCTCGGGTCCCTGGGAGGATGGACTCAGCACATCTTCGGAGTCAGCTTGGCTTAGCCTTTTCCTCCCTGATGCAGAGCCAACAGGCTGATTGCAGGCCCACCCTCAGAGGCTGGGCCCAGGGCACCTCTCAGCAGGCAAGCAGATCCCCTGGGGGAAACTCAGAGCGGCAGAACTCCTTCACCCAAACTCACCATTCAGGTAAGTTGCTGCTTCTCCCAACATGCTCCCACCCCTGGTTTCCTTACTTGGCACATAGAATTAATGAAACCCATTCTTTCTGTCTACAAAGGTTGTTAGTGGGGTGCCACAAAAGGCAATGGGGAAATACACTGAAAAATATAAACTGTTAAATTACTTTATTCAGGTATCAGTTCTCATACTCTTCTTATAAGGCTGATAGTTACGTTAAATCATTGATTCATTGATTCATTCATTCATTCAACAAAGATCTCATTTGTGAAGCACAACCTAGGTGCTGGTAGACAAAGAACAGCACTTCTGCTCAAGGAGAAAGAAAACGTTGAACTCCTATAGCCCAAGCTCCTGTCTGCAGACAAGGAAGCAAAGTTCAAAACAATCAGGGCCTCCCCTGGGGGCTGGGTTGGCTGGGGCGACAGAGCCACCACTCACCCCCAACTATGTCATGCTCCGCCCCACCTCTGTGCCTTTGCTCACTCTGCCTGACACCTCAAAGGCCCTCTCCACGTCTCTCCCTCCACCCAAATTCTGCCTATTCTTAGAGACTAGCTCCAGACCCATTTCCCTGATGAGCCATTATATATTTTGGTCCCCCTTTGCTCGGAACTCACTGAGCCGTTACTATCTGCTGTGCTTATCTTAGCACTTGATTTTCTCCAATGGTTTTATGGGGCTATGTGTCATCTCCTCACTTACTGCCCTCTGCCCTGTCTTGGGTGCAGGAGGGGTGAGGGAGGGCTGTTTGCTGATAGCCTGCTGATGGATTTAGCCAGCCAGGGAAGGTGGCAGGCTGACGAGGATCTCATTTTCCCCTCTCGCTGACATGTTCCTAATTCGGCCTTATGAGATTTTTCTGAGGTGTCAGCTGTGCTGTTTGGAGCTGGGCTGCAAAAGGCAGTATGTCCAGTGGCAAGGGGAATGGCATGTGGGAAGGGCTTGGCAGAGGGCAGGGGTGTCTGCCGCCTTTCCCAGCCTCCAGCAGGGTCTCGGAATGTTCTGGCCCACTTTGGAGTCTTAAAAGGACATGTTGGGATAAAAAAAACACTTACAGAGATTTTTGGAATGTGGGCCACAGAGAGAACATAATAGAAGGCCAAGGCTAACTAAGGTCCTCCAAGGAGAATCACACGAGACCTGAGGAGGGGCTGGGGCCGGGTGCGTGAGGACACGTTCTCATGGGATGCCATCTCATAATGAGTGCCGACAGGACAGCTGGCCCCAAAGCGGCATTCCCCAGAAATGACTGCACTGCACTGGGTTTTGTCTCTGTGGCCTGTGACAGACCACTACCCCATGCCTCAGTTTTCTTGTCTGTAAAAAGGGACAATTGGACTTCATCAGAGGCCACATATTAGTCTCAGGTGCTTTCTTTTTTAATTTGAATTCTTTCTATATTTAAAATGGGAATATTTTACATTATCATTGTATTTTCTGGCTGTTCTTAAAAAAAAAACAAAAAAAAAAACGAATGTCCAGAAATCCTGCGCCTGCTCAGCAATCATCTGTGTGGCAGTCATCCCCCCAGTCCTGGCTCTCCTTTCCCTTGATGTGATCTTGTGTTCCCCGTGGGCATTCAGGCTTGTCCCCAACCCTTGCCCTGGCCACACACTTCCTGGGGTTCCTTCCAGCGTGGGCATCTGTGGTTAGGAGTGGACAGTGGGACGGGAGCTCACTGGGACAAGCAGTGCCTAAGGGCTCGGGCCCTGGGTGCTTAGCACGGCGCCTTCACTACCCACTGAGTGACCCTGGGGAGCCACCTCCCCCGTGCCTTCATTTTCCTCATCTATTAAAAGAGGGAGGTGGTTGAAACCATCAATAAGATCCTTTCAAGCTCTCACTTTTGATTCAGGCAAAAATGCCATTTGCCTGAATGAAATGGAACTGTGATTTCAATGCTGTGGAATGTGGCCGTCCCAGCCCTTGAAAACTTCATGACAGAGAGTGAGAGGGAGAGGAAGGAAAAGAAGGAAAGGGGACCCTAGCTAGTAGTGAGGTCTGAGCAAGTATGTGGCTCAGGCCGACCTGCTGAGACTGCTCGTGGGGTTGAAAGAAGCAACCCAGTCTCCTGGAATTCCTTCCAGGTCGAGGTCTTGGAATGCCTCCAACCCCACCCTTTCCAGAAGCCCAGGGCTCTAGGTTAAAGCTGAGGGTGTACAAATCAAACATTCACAGGGGTGGAGGCACAGCCAAATTTTTGGTGTACTCCGTGCCAATGGAGACTTCCTAATAAGTAGCCAGACTGAGGGAGAGTGTTTGGTCATCACGTGAGCAGGAGGGGCCTGCCCTGGGTGTCAGGAGACTCTGCGGTCACTCCAGCTCTTTCCTAATTGCTATTATTTTGTTTATTTGGACTTCAATATTATTGACACCTCAATATTATTGACACCTCAATATTATAAAATAAATATTATTTTATTTATTTGGACCTTATTTATTTCTCATTTGTCAAACGGGCTTGAAGCAAACAAGTAATCGAGTCAACCTGTTCTATGTGACTCCTAAGAGGAAAAATAGGAGAGAACAGAAGCCAAATTCTTGGAAAGAAATGAATGTCCCACCAGGTGGCTTGTGGCGTTTCTTGGGAGAGTCCTCTCTGTGGTTTCTGTATCACATTTTCTCCGGGACAGTCTCACTGGCTCAGTACCACTGGGGGCCTGCCCGGTTCAGCCCCAGCAGACAGAGGGCTCCTTACTAAGCCTTCCAATCAGAGGGGCCCCCGCAAGCAGACAGAGACCTGAAGAAATACACACCACTCAGGGACTCAGCACAACCCACACACTGCTAGCTCTGTGGTCTCCTTAACCTGTACAGCATCCTCACTGCCTCGGGTACTGAAGAAGGTGGGCAAGATGTCCCCTAGCTGCTGGGGAGGACCCCCAGAATCTTGACAGGCCTTGGGAATAGAGCCCTCTTCTGCAGGCAGTCCTTGGGAAGCTGGACACAGTGAGCTACAGAAGAAGTTTAAAGATCTGTTAGAGGCACAGATGTATCTAAATTCACAGGCAGTACTGTGAAGAGGCCTAGAAGGATGCTGGATTTAGGGGCCTGGCTTTGAAGTCCTGTCCTGATGACAGGGTACTGGTGGCCCATGATTTCATTTTCCTGAAGCCCCAGTTTCTGTACCTGTGTAATGGGGAAACACGCCTGCTGGCCCCCGCATAGCAACGTTGTGAGAAGAGATGGAAAAGGTAGCTTTCAGGCTGGTTGGATAACTGCTGCCAATGGGAGCATGGAGTTGAGCAGGTGAACTTTCTTTTTTTTTTTTTTTTTCTTTTTTTTTAGACGGAGTCTCTCAGTCTCATTCTTGTTGCCCAGGCTGGAGTGCAATGGTGCAATATCGGCTCACCACAACCTCCGCCTCCTGGGTTCAAGCGATTCTCCTGCCTCAGCCTCCCGAGTAGCTAGGATTACAGGCATGTGCCACCACGCCCAGCTAATTTTTTTTTTTTTAGTTGAGATGGGGTTTCTCCAGGTTGGTCAGGCTGGTCTCAAACTCCCGACCTCAGGTGATCAGCCCGCCTCAGCCTCCCAAAGTGCTGGGATTACAGGCGTGAGCCACTGCGTGCCCGGCAGCAGATGAACTTTCAATCGGCGCAATGGTATGATGGAAATGCCTGGGTAGAAAGGGGCTGAGAATGGGAGAGGGAAAGAGAATCGGCCGGATGGAGCCCCTGCCCCATCTCTATCCCAAGGAGGCTATCAGTAGGGGAAGTAAGAGCCAGGGCTCTGGGCTCTGGAACCAGGCTGGCCTAAGTTTACATCCAAGGTCCCGAAAAGCTACGTGGCCCCAGGCAAGCTGTTGTACCTCTTTCAGCTTTTATTGCCTCTCTGTAAAATGGGGACAATATTCAGACATTGCAGAGTAGTTTGCAAGCTTAAAATGAAAAGGGATAACATATATAAAATGTCTAGTGCAGAGCCAGCACATCAAACATGTAGCTGCTGGTATTTTCAACAACGTTTTGCTGTGGCTCACTTCCTCCAAGCAGGTAGTTCTAGGCAGCCCCCAGCCTGAGGATGGGTCCTGGCCCACAGGGAGGATGTGAAATGCTTCCTGGCTGAGGCAAGAATGACTTCAGCATCAGGTTCTGCCCATGGCTGGAGCTCTGTGCTGCTGCCCTGATGGCTTCCTTGGTGAGGGGGTATCTGTCCTGCCTTGACCCCTGGCCCTGGCATCCCTCATTCCTGACCTAACCTATTCCTTCTTGACTCCTGGGCCTGGCCTCTACCATCCCCTTTTCAGCCTGCCTTGGTGGTGAATGAGAGGAACTTGGGATCCAAGGCCCTCAATACCCTAGCCTTGAAGGAATCCGTGGAGGCTTACCGGTCTGTATAAAGCCGGTCTAGGGCTCCCCGAGGTGGTGCCTGTCCTATATCCCCTAATTTCCACCCTACAGGCAGAAATGAACTCACAGCTGATTTCTTCCCACCTGAAATTGCTCCTGCAGGCAACCCTAACAGGATCACTTTGAATCCCTGTGAGCTGCTCCTATAGCATCATGACCAAGGGCACAGGTCAGCTCTGAAGCCAGACTGCCTGAGTTTAAAATCCCAAGCCCATGACAATCTAGCTGTGTAACCTTAGGTCAGTGATGAAATTTTTGTGCATCTCATTTTCCCCACCTATAAAGATTCTACCACATAGAATTCTCATGTGAATTAAATGAGATAATACAGTTCTTGGCACATAGTACATGCTCAATATATTCATCATTATTTTCACTCCATTCCTCTGCAAATATCCACCTTAGATTTATGTCCACATCCCCTTCCCACCATCCCATGTTGGTGCTTCTTGGAGGGCGTGGTGCTCCCGTGAACTCTCAGTCCTTAGGCCTGAATTTGAAATGTCTGGAGACTGACCTGGAGAGAAAACGAAGGGTCTGAATAATTGAATGGGAGGGATCCACGAAGGCCAGAGAGTGTGCTAGGGCAGCTTGTCTCCTTCTCAACTGCATTCACTCACCTGGATTGAGAAAGCAGAGATGCTGCCAGCTTGGGTAGAATAAGACCTCATCCTAAGTTCCCTCCCTTTGGATACACCACTCTTTCTCTCTGCAAGAAAAGAGAGAGAAAAAAGGTGAATTAAGCACACATCTGAGCCAGGTATGAGCAAGAGGCTGTTTCCGGGACTCCTTCTCCCTCTGACAAGCATCTAAGTTTCTGAGTAAGGAATTGCCCCAGAGACCCCTTTCATGTGCTTAACCCCCTTCCTAACTCAGACCCCGTGTAACCAGAGATACGTGTTCATGCATCACCTCTGTCCTCAAGTTTATATCAGTGGCTGCTTCTATCTGGTGGGAAGGTAGAGGGGAGGGGTGGCCTTCTTGTGAGGCTCCATGCCTCACAAGTGCAGCAGTGTGGAGAGGCTGACCAGGCTTGGCAGGCCAGCAGCACCCTGGGATGGCAGGCCTGGCAGGGCTGGTGCCATGGCAGCCGGCTTCAGGCCCACATCTCCAGTGAAGGCCCTCAGAAAGCTTCTGAGCCCACATGAGGTGACTGGGCTGGCTGCAAGGAGCTGTGTGAGTAGGAATTGGCCAGGAAAAGTGAACCCCCATTGGGCAAATTCTGGTCCCAGGCCTGGCTGGATCTTGCTGTGGGTGAAAACTGACTCTCTGAGTCTGGGCTGCAGAGAGAGAAAGAGAGATCAGTGAGATGGAGCTTCCCCAAAGGCGTGCATGGCTTCATCACAGCAAATCCTCAGGACGCCCAGGGAGCGCTCACTTCCCTACAGCCTTGTTGACACAGAACATGACATCCGCCTTCCCTTGCTCCCTTTTCATCTGTGCCCAGGCCATATCATTGTTGTTTTACTTTGCGCTTGTGTGGTTTTTCCTGCAGTTGTAAGTATTTTTTCCATGTTTCTTGGCCACTCCTGTGACTTCTGTGAATTGCTTGCTCATCGAGACTGACCTTTCTGTGCTTGTTTTTGCTTTCTCTTCCCTGGATGAAGTAGTTCCTGGCTGAATGACTAAGAATTGGGTGAGAATGGAGCATCTTACCTTCCAGAGAGGTTCCTAAGGTGGAAGGAAATGGGCCAGTCAGCCTGAAATTCTGGGAGCACACCAGTCCCTACTCCCTACAGGAAGAGGGGAGGGATAGTTTTCCTTTGAGAGTTTTATTGGGAGATTGAATAACCACTACAAGCAAGTATCATTGGCTGAGCCAAATGATTCTGGTGGTTTCTCTGATGCCCAGATTCCATGAAAGATGGGGAATTTGGAGGCCCAACTCAGATATGGCTCAGCTTCTAGACCTGAGCTCGGACCTGCCCTAGAATTAGGGTAGGGAGACTCAGAGTCAGGGGGGCAGAGGAAAAGCAGACTCTCTCTGCTCCTGGAGCAACTGTGACGACCCCTCCACCTGGAGCCTGGCATGCCCCCATCCCAGCTCCAGGCACAGCTGTGGCCCCCTGCACATTTGCTGTCCGTTTACCTTTCCCTTGAAGTTTTCCTGTTTCAGAAATGTGGACCACCACAGCTAGAGAGGTCCTTAAAGGTCTCCCATATCAGGACAGGAGCTGAGCAAAAAAGAGAAAAACTGAGAACTAAGATGAGCTCACATCCATATGAGCACATTAATGCACTTGTGTGAGAAGTTAAATATCTGCATGCAATATATCTAAAAACAACGTGATTATTATTTTTCTACAAAATATTTCCTACCTCCAAATTGTCCTACTAGACCTGTTTGTTAAAGAATGGTGATGTGGTGTTGGGGACTCCATGTGTGCATCCCCCCGAAATTTATATGCTGAAATCCTTATCTCACTGTGATGGTAGTGGGAGGCAGGGCCGTTGGGAGATAATTAGGTCATGAGGGCGGGACCCTCAAGAATGGGATTCATGCCCTTGTAAAGGGACCTCAGAGGGCTCTCTAGTTCTCTTTCTGCCATGTGACTGCAGCAGTCTGCAACCTGGAAGAGAGCTGCCATGCCAGAACCCTGCCATGCTAGCAACCTGATCTTGGACATCGGGCCTCCAGCACTGTCTGAAATAAATGTCTGCTGTTTTTATAAGCCACCTATTCTATGGCACTTTGTTACAGCAGCCCAGACTAAGACATAGGGGATGGGAATCTTTTCATCCACCCCTATTTTGCAGAAGGGGAAACTGAGGCCCTGAGCAGGTACACAATTGCCACACACAGCCAGTGGCATTTGATCCTGAATTTTCCGCCTTTGAATTCAGGTTCCTTTCTAGGATATCTGGCTCCAGTAATTGTACAGCCTGGAGCTGCTTCTTGCCTATAGGAAATATTCTTCAGGATTGATAAAATAAGTCAGAAAATAGGCTATGTTAGCAAATGCACAGCCAAAGGGGTATTTCCATTTCACTCTGACCTCCTTCAATAGGTCACCATTTTCAACCTGCTGGAAAATTGTCCTTTTTTCCTTTACTTTGTGTATGTATATGTATGTGTATATATACATACATATATATATACACATACACATACACACACACATATGTGGGTGTGCATGCACATGCACATTTTGTATATGGTATAAATATGAAATTATATATTTGTATAAAAAGTATATACATGAAATTATATATACACACACACACACAGATGAAACTTTGGGAATTTCTTTTCAAGCCTTGTATGCAATCACTGCAAAGCTGACACACATCACAGGGAGTAGAGTCAGGCAGAGAGAGAGGGGTTTAAGGGTGTTCCCAGAGCTGGTGTCAGAGTGAAGACTTAAGTACAGTTCTGGAATCTTCCCTTCTCACTGAGATGCCTCAAAAGACTTTTTTTTTTTTTCCTTAGAAACAGAATGCTAGCTTTCTGACAGGACTACCCACCCATTCCAGCATATTCTCCCTCAGGTTCTCTCTTTTCACTCTCAAGGTGCTTAGAATCTTCCCAATCTTGATCACTGGACACAGCTTTATCCTTTCAAGCGTGCTTTTCCCCTGGATGTCTCATTGGGATGTCACAGTGTTCCTGGGGGCTGGGGACAGGCCCGGGAATGCCACTTCCACAGGGGCTGATACCGTGAGATGTCAGGAACGCTGACAGTCACCTAGCATGTCAAGGTCAGAACTTTAAGACTTCTGACTCCAAAATCAGTGCTCTCTGCCCCTCTCCAGCAGGTGTGTGGGTGGGCGTGGGAGGTGGCTGGGGAGGTGGTGCTGAACTGCAGCACTCAGCAAGCTTCCTTGGAAGGACCATGCAAGGCCGAGCTCCGGGTGATGCCCAGGCGGGGGAGGGATGGGGAATGTGCAGAAGCCCAAGCTCCCCAGCCACTGCAGACAAGCTGGGCGGCCCCTCCAGTAGCGGCCATCCTCCACCCCTCCCTAACTGTGTGGACACATCTGCTGGCTGAACCCAACCTCATCAGAACTGTGGGGGTTTCTGGGGTGATAAATCTTTATTTTCCAGGGTTGTCCTGAATGTGCTACTCTGCTGAACAAAACCATTTCTTCATGGGGTGTTTCTCTTAATTGGCTGGTGGTGCTGCCTGCCCTTGGCAAAATCAGGAGGACAGTTGTCTTTGCAGCCTGCTCACTCCCTTTGGCCCGAGAAGCCCACCCAGTGTCCTCACAGTGCCCCATTTCCCCCACTCCTGGTACCTTGTATCAGGCTTTAGGACCCCCACCCCGGCCAATGCAGCCACTCTCAACATCTCACTACATCTCCAAGAAGTTGCAGATAAAGATAAAATTCACAACAAAACCAAAAACTGAGCCTTGCAGGTACCAAGTGCCAGATTCAGATTGATGTCTTGGAACAGATAGCAGTCCCAAGGCAGGTGAAGCTGGACTGAGAAAAACGTAGTCACAATTCAGCTCACAGAGTTCTCCGACTCTCTTCATACACTGAGGACCGCTGTGTCTCTGGATACATCCCCCATGTCCTTTTCACCATCATGCCACTCTCTTTCTTTTTGATTATCCTTGCCAGAGATTTGTCTGTTTCACCAGTCTGCTCAAGAAATAAGTTCCAGCATTTGTATCTCAACTCTTCTTCCTGTCTCTCATCTTTTTTCTCATAATTGTCACTTCTTTCTCCTTTCCCTTTTTATCCCAAGAGAGGTGGCCAATTTTTTCTCTACCTTGCTGATTTGTTTTTCTGGGTCATCAAGTCTATTTTTTATTACTTACTTCCAAAGTGGTTTTTAATTTAAATATTAAGATTTTAGTTACTTTGTAATTCTCCCATTTCTCACCTATCTCCCTTTTTATATTACCTTGTTGCTTCATTTTGAAATGAAATATATATTATCTCCCTAAAACTTTCTGCTCCTTTTTCAAGTGAATGGTGTATCCTCTTCTACTGAGCTCCCTGGCAAGATGGGCACATGTTCTTCTCAGGTCTGCAGCTCGGGGCAGGTGTGAGGGCTCCCAATCAGCCTCTGGCTCCTGGTTTGTCTGGGCTGTGATGTCTTGGGAGCCTTAACCACCGCCTGAGCCTCTGGCACTAAGCTGCTGTGGGGTGAGGGTGTCTTCCCAGCATGCTCTGGTTGTCATGGCTTCTCCCTTTGCCCCAGCTCCAGCCGGCTGGTGAAAAGGACACTTCCCACAATGCATTGCCTACCTGCCCCTGCCTTTCCATCTTCTGTAATCTGTAGTTTCTGACTTGGTTGTAGACAGATGGTGCAAAGGACAAGGGATGCTGTGATGGAGAGAGGTAATAAGATTTCCACTTCAAAGGACAACTCTTAAGAGGCAGAGAGGAGTGGCTGGGCTTGTTTCTGGTGGATCAGACACACAGACAGCCCAGATGGGAGCATAGATGTGAAGCCCCTTCTTGTCTTTTCCAAGTAGGCCTCTGATGGAGGGTTTCTGATGGAGGTAGGCAGGTGAGATTGCTGGGTATTTGCCCCTTTGTCTACATTCCTGACATCCTTGTGAGAAGTTATTTTTTTTTTCTAGGCAAGAACTTTAATGAACTGTTACCAACAACATAAAAAAAACAGTATAATATATACAAAATCATCATTTTATGTCAGGAGAAAATTCATCATGTCGGCAGCAGAACATGTCTGCCGACCTCCAAGTGGCTGGCATACTACATCCACTCTGTGACAGGCCCACTGGGACTGTGGTGAACATGCCTGTACCTCAGTACAAAGTCCCCTTTTACTGAGAAAGGTACAGAAGGAGAGATGAAGAAAGTGTACCCAAAAGGAAGAGGGAGAGGCTGGGTGCCCTGTGCCCCGAGCTCAGAACTTCAGGGGGATGACCGGCCAGTACTTGGGCTGCTTTTGGTCACAGTGCTCGTCAAAGCTCAGCTGCACTGCAGCCTCCATGGCCTGGATCTTGGTGCTGTCCCCATACAAATGCTTCATCTCGGCCTGGGACGCTGCTCACTAGGCCTCTCAGTTGGGGCCTCTACCAACCAGCGGGTGTTGCAGTACAGGTCGTGGTCAGTGTTCACATAGCTTTCCAGGTGCTCTGCATCCAGCTGCTGTCACCACCGTCCTTCTCTGTGCCTCTCCGTCTCTGCAGAGTACTGGCAGAGCTCTTTGGTGATTTCCATATTGCTCAGGTCACATTCTACCACTGCATCTAACTTGATCTCCATCTCTTCCTCTTTGGACAAAGCTTGGTCTTCTCTTGTGGATGCCTGGATTCTACTGCTGTCATGTGGCTGCTGCCCAGACCCTCTGAAATGTAAAGAACTGCATGGGGAGTCCTGCCAGGTCACATGATGGCCATAGAAGGACTAAGGATACGCAGCCTGGTTATCGTAACAGCTTTGGGGAAGAAGTGCAGGAGGGAAGTACCATGGAAGACTGAAACAGGATTCCCTGGCCTTCCTGTAGGCATTGTGGTGGCTTTGCATCAAAGCCATTGCTTGATGATAATGTTGCCAGTATCTTGCATATACCGGATGAGAATACCAAGGCCTGGTAGCTTTCAATGTTCATGCCTTCACCGCTGCCGTCTCTGATTGTGAAAGTCCAAGTGGGTGCCGAAACTCATGGGCTCTCAGCTTGCATATCCTGAGCGGTGGCCGAGCAGGGGCCTAGTTTTCCTTCCTTAGTGAGAAGTTTTAAAGATTCCCCGGTCACTCATTGTTTTGAGCTAGATGTCTCGTGAATTAGTAGTTAGCACACACTTATTGCTTACCCCTCCCTCACATTCATTTCTTCATCGCCTAACAACAGCTCCTGATTGGACTTGGGGTCAAGCCCTCTCTTAGCCCAGGTGGCTTGGGTGGGGGTTCTTGAGGTAGAGCACATGACCCTGACCTAAGCCAATCATCATTTCTCATTTCCCAGGTCACAGCAATTAGTTCAGGGGTGGGCATGTTACCAGAGGCTGGTACAATCAGAATGAAGTTCAGGACTTTTGTGGAAAGCAGGCTCAAGTCTCCCTGCTAGACTTGAACCCTCAGGCTTATGAAATGAGCCTTGGGTGTTACCTTGAGTTTGAGAATAAAGCTGAGGACTGGAGAGAGGTCATATATTGGAGACAGCACAGAGCTCCTGATCCTGCCTTGCCTGAAGCTGGCCCTACCCTTTGATCTTTTAATAATAGGAACTAATAAATTTTATTTTATGTTTAAACACATTTGGGTCAGATTATAAGTTAACTGAAGTAGAATGAGTCCTCACTGATACAAGTATGATCAGCAAAAGAAAAAGACCAAATATAATAAGGAAGACATATTCCTTAATATTTATAGTTTGGAAGGCAAAAAGGTTAAAGGGGACCATTCTCATATCCCCATGGAATCCATGGAGTCACAGTCAAGCACTCCTGGAGGGATCTGGGTGCCGGCATCTCCAGCCAGCCCTGTGATAGAGATCTGAGGAGTTCCCCTTAGAGCTTCTCAAGGAAATCCTTGATGCAATAAGCCGCACACTTAGGGAAGCTGTTCTCTCCAGACAGGGTACAACTTGAGAAATGGTTTCAAAATGTTTTGACATGTTCCTGAATGGCAGGTCTATGGGAGAACAGAACAGGGGCTGTGGTATGTTTGAGGTTTTCTGTGACCTAGGGGTAGGTGTCAGGAAAGCTTCCAAACTCTCCCTAGAGGCCAAGCCAGGGCTGCCTGAGAGGCTGGACAGTGGGCACTCAGGCCCCACTGGGCAGGGACACCAGTGTGTCGTGCTTGTTGTCACACTTGGCTTATTTGCTCTCCTCCACCAGGAATTCTGTGGGGCAGGGGACTGCACACTGCACACATCACAGCTGCTCATCCAGGGTTCAGGGAGCACAGGTGTTGTGGCACTTGCTTCATCTTGAGTGGAACGGAGCACAGAGCAGCCACTGTGGAGTGTGGAAACACCAAACCCTGAGTCACCACTGACTGTTGCCCTGGGCATAGAACCCCAGGTGAAGGCACTTAACACTGGTTATCCCCGTGCATCCAGGAAGCTGAACGGTGGCCAAAAAAAAAAGTTACAATGCAGTCAGACTGGACCAGAGAATTCCTGCATGTGCAAGTTTGTGCATGTGTATGTTTTGGAAGTCATGCCAGATGTCGTCTTTCCTCATGTGACATTTGGTATCTTTTTTCCACAGCAGTGTCCCATTATGTTCTAGTTCTTGAAAGAGGCAGTGAGGCAACAAGTGTACGACGAAATTTATTTGGGAAATGATTTATGTGTATTATAGTCTTCTCTTAGAGGATCACAAAGTATATTAGCATATTAAAGGCTCTGAGAAGTCCTGTAATAAAGGAGCCTGGTTGATTGAATGATTGTGGAACTCATTATGGGTGGATCATTCGCATACTGGATGGAATGGGGTGCCAGGCTGACTGTGCAGAGGGTGACTAGTCCCTGAAATGTAGATAGGGGCCACCTAGAGAATGGTGGAGCGTCGGGCATGGATGGGTGAACTGACCAACTGGGCCATGCATTTCAGCCCCAAAGCACTTAAAGCATAAGGTAGATTGTAAGATCCTGGAGTTCACCTGCCTTAGACACCTCCTTTCATAGAGAGGGACACCAAGGTCCGTAGAGAAGAACTGAGTTACTCATGATCACCAGTCAGAGCTCTTGGCTGCACCACATAGATGCCAACGTTGGATACCTAGGGAGAATGAGATTTGATGGAAGCATATGGAGAAGGCCACTGAACCCACTGGAAGACTGGAGAACCAGGTCCAGAAAACAAGCAGAAGCCAAGGGAAAGTGGGCTGCTGAGAGCATAGCCAGATCATGCCACGAAATCTGATTAGCCCACTTCAGCTAGGGCCCATGATGCATCAGAAATGGACCCATGGCTCTCTGTGTTCTTCCCAGTGGGTACAGGTGATTGGCTGAGCACAGACTGCGTTCCCCTCCCTGGCTGTTAGGGTCTGGGAGAACAGGTGGGAGGCTTTTGTGGCTTCTGCAGCTGAAGCCTGGAGCCCATCTCTCCCAACGACTCACACAGGAAGGAAGCCCCCATCTGGTTGGGGACAGAATGAGGTTACAAAGCCCATCTCCTGTCCTGCAGTTCAGATCATGCAGCCAAGGGTACTCTTTTACATAAGTGTTTAAAATCTTGATTTAATCAGCAACATGGACCTTGCAGCGTTCCTGCTTCCATGATAGAAGGATATGAACTATTTGAAACATTCGCATCTACTGCTCTCCTTGGGGATTCCTACCCTCCTTCCATTCTTTACTCACTGGCCTCATGGTAGAGTAACTAGAGCAGAAATGCAGAGCGAGAGAGAAACAAATATGCAGCTTTCGAAACCCATGGCAGAGACAATAGTTTGAGAGTCTCAAAATCTTGCCTTTCGAGAATCCAAGTCCTGACACACAGAACTCGGGAGGGCTAGCGTATGGTTTGTTAAGCTACTTTTTCCCACCTACCCAGTCTACATTAATGACTCCCTGAGCAAAGAAAAAAAAAAGTCCTTAGAAGGAAAGAGAGTTAAATGCTGGCATGAATCTCTGGGAATGGTCCTGCCTACACATTCCATGCTCTCAAACTCTGAAGTTGAGGGGACGATAGAATCTCCAATAATTTAGGGGATCAGAGAGAAGAGAAACAGGTGCTCCCACTCTGTGGGGAGGCAGGAAGCTCCATAGAGAAGTCCCAGCATTCAGTGTCGTGAAGGACCAATAGATAGGCAGGAAGCAACCTCCGGGGGGTTCAGGGTGCATCACAAGCCCTCATCCCCCCGGTGTTGTGTAGCGAACAACAGAATGTTTCTGAGTGTATCTGATGGTCCTGACAGCCAGAAAACCTGGAGGGCCTTGAGCCTGGGATGGTAGGATGTGAGAGCAGATGCAGGTGTGGACCAAGGGCAGGAATGAGGATTCCCCACCAATCCACAAGGGGTGGCCGCCACCAAGGACCAGCTGGGCAATGGCCAGTCCAGTGGCGGCCAGGGTGGACAGGTGATGGCAGAGAGCCAGGCGTGCTTCCCCGGATGCACTGAGGTGATGTTTTCCCCACCTCAACTGAATCCACCCTCTGGGAGAAGATGAGAAGGGGAAAGCCTTGAATCGACTTGAATGGCGGTCCTGCTAAAAGTGGAATAGTGGATCAAGGGAGTAATTAGATTTTTCTTTTTTTAAAAAAAAAATCTGAATGTGTGGCCTGTGACATTCATTCTGATATAATGTAAACTGTAGTTTATGCATAGAGTTAAAACTAGTCCACAATATTTTCTTTAGAAAGGTTGCAAGCACCTGTCTCCTGGAATTATCATCAAACACCATTTGACTTTGATTTTCCTTACCCACATCCCAGGTCAAAGTTAAAATGATTGGCAGCATGTTGGCAGTGACTTCCCATAAAATAGGGCTGGCACTGCTGGTTGCCTTTGGGCCCAAGCCCAGCAGCCACTGAGTGCCCAGGAGCAGCCCCTGTTCCTCCTGAGGCTAGGCCTCCTGGGTTGCACCCTCGATGAGTCACGCTTGTTCCTGGCTTGGTGATCGTAAACACTGGAGGAGATGATGCAGATGACAGTCTTTTGAAAATCTTAAATCTCTGCCTGTGTCTGTGGGACTTCGGTCAAGCCTCCCCTTGGGGCTCAGTTTCCTCATCTGTAAAATGAGGTCACCTTTGCTGCCCTACTGACAGTGGTGGCAGCTTTCATGCATCCAGTGTCTACCACATTTGAGCACTTTCCACTTCCAATCAGATCTTACTTCGTCTCCATGACAGCCCTGCTGGGGAGGTGCAGTCAGCCTCGGTTTACAGATGTGGAAACAGCTTCAAAAGAAGATACCTGCCAAAGCTCAGACACATAATTAATTCATCAACTCTAAGACTCAGTAGATTGTAAGACACACAATTATTTCACAAACAACAAAAATAGGAAAAAGGGGCCAGGCGCAGTGGCTCACGCCTGTAATCCCAGCACTTTGGGAGGCCAAGGCGGGTGGATCACGAGGTCAGGAGATTGAGACCATCCTGGCTAACACGGTGAAACCCCATCTCTACTAAAAATGCAAAAAATTAGCCGGGTGTGGTGGCGGGCGCCTGTAGTCCCAGCTACTCAGGAGGCTGAGCTAGGAGAATGGTGTGAATCTGGGAGACGGAGCTTGCGGTGAGCCGAGATCACGCCACTGCACTCCAGCCTGGGCGACAGACAGAGATGCCATCTCAAAAAAAAAAAAAAAAAAAGAAAAAAGAACTGCCAATTATAACAGCAAGGTGTCACTGATTGCAAGACACATTCCGATTTCAGAGCCGTTAAAATGCATACAAAGGTGGGGCTTAGAATTTTTAGACTACTGAGTGGAACTGATGGTGAAGGTGGGTGTGATTCCAGGGCTGAGGGATTCCAAAGTTTGAGTTCTTTGTGTTGGGTCAAGCGGCCACCCAGAGAGCTGATGCATGCTGATGTGAGACTCCTACAAGCCATGAGACAAAACAGACTTATAAACATGTAACGTGTTGTGTTGACACAAGGAACCAAGCAGTCATGAGGAATGTGCCAATGGCTGGGATGGAGCAACCCCCTTGCTGAGTCTTGCAAAAGCAACCTCCCTAGATGAACTTTCAGTGGATTCTGGGTGGAATTCTATCACAACACAGAAAACGGACTTCTTGCCATGGCGCTTTATGCAATCCCATCTTAGGAGCCAACTTGTCAAAGAATTGCTTGGCTTAACCCAGATCCAATTCACCTACAGAGAATCAACTCCAAAACAAGCATCTCAGGTTTGTTGCAGAGCTGATGAGCCTTCCGGTTGGTGAGAAGGGCCAGGAAAAAAATCCAAGAGACAACCTGGGATCCCCAATGGTTCTGCCTTGCCCAAGTCTGATGCTGCTGGAGGCTCCTGTGCCTGTCCCTTATCTGTCCCCTCTCTTTGTTTGGAGCAGGACCTGGCTTCCCTGGGGCTACTGTCTTGAATAGAGCATAACAAGCATGCACAGACCGTGTCCTGGAACCTGCCATTGCTGTGAGATTCCCCTCCCCAAATCAGATCTGCCCTCAGATGGAGCCTGAGTAGACACAGTCATTTAGACCTTTAGTTACTCCTCACCGGGTGCCCACAACTGGTTTACCACCTCTGAGTCTGGCTGATCCTTTCCTGGCTCCCTCGTCTCCTCTACCAACCTCTCAGATGCTACCATCTGATGTAAGTTTCCATGACTGTTGCTGGCTGAGGCACACTAAGCATCACCAGCTCTGGCATCTTAGGAACTTTATTTCATCAGGGCTTCCCAACACTCTCTGAAGCAGGTGTTACTTTTATTTTTATTTATTTATTTTTTTGAGACAGAGTCTTGCACTGTCGTCCAGGCTGGAGTGCAGTGGTACGATCCCAGCTCACCGCAACCTCCACCTCCCAGGTTCAAGCGATTCTCCTGTCTCAGCCTCCTGAGTAGATGGGATTACAGGGGCCCACCACCACACCCAGCTAATTTTTTGTATTTTTAGTAGAGTCGGCATTTTACTATGTTGGCCAGGCTGGTATCGAATGCCTGACCTCATGATTCACCCACCTCGGCCTCCCAAAGTGCTGGGATTACAGGCCAGCTGAAGGGTGAGCCACCGCACCCAGCTGAAGCAGGTATTACTATCCTCATTTTAAAGGTGGAAAACCTGAGGTTCAGAGAGGCCAATCACATGTTCAAACGACACAGCCAGCAAGTGAGAGAGCCTTCACTAAGTCGTTATAGAGTGCTTAGAACAGTGACTGGAACAGCATGAACACTCAATAAATACTTGTTAGATGACAGAAGGAAAAACTGCCTTATGATGATAGTGCTGAGAATTTCATCACGAACTAGTTATTATTTAATTTTATTCAACCGAGCACCTGCTTTTGAGCCCAGGGTAGACCTACAAAGGATATAGGTTCTAGGCAACCCAGGTTGTAACACACACACACACACACACACACACACACACACACACACACACACACCCCTCCTTTAATGACCCGCCTGCAATTGATATACTGCTAAGTAGCATTTCTTGTACTGGGGAGATTCTATTTCCACACCAGCAGCAAATATGACCTTTGTGTCAGCTGCCAGCTGCTTATAATTCTGACAGATGCAAGCACATTTCTGGGAAGCTGTAGCCACTCAGGACCTTGCAGATCAACAGGCAACACTGGCGGCTTTGGTAAGATTGATCGGCCGGTGAGAATCCCATTTACAGCCCTAACGGAGCCTTGGTTTACCACGGCCTGGGCACTAATGACTTAGACAGCTCTGATCTAAATCTGTCAGCCAGGGCTGGTGGCGATATTAAAGAACACTCTATTTATACGAAGCAGCAATTAGAGGAATGCTCGCCAATGGGCCACCTCTTCCAAGTAAATCCCCAGCCTTCCAAATGGTGTCATGCTCACGGTTATTTTAATCCGCTTGGAATTTTAGGGATATTAATGTGACGGGCCATCGCAGAGGATTAGCCAGGTTTATTTCTGCTGACATTTCAGAGAGCACACTCAGGTTCCCAAGCCGTGCCCCCACGCCTCCCTGTCGCATCACTGGGGGAGGCAATCGAGGGAGGGAGAAGCAGCTGCAATGAGGGTGAACCTGTCTCCCTTCAGCCCTGCCTCCCATCTCACCCTTCCTTCCCCTGCCTCCTCTGCCTTTCCTCCCCACTTCCCTCCAGGCCCCTTCAGTCTCTTCTCCCTCCCCGTTCTAACTTTTTCTTCTTGTTCTCTCCAGGAAACAAGCTCTTGTATGGGGTTGCCAGATAAAATACAGGATGCCAGCTTAAATGTGAATTTCAGATAAACAAGGAAGAATTCTTTTTTTTAGTGTAAGTACCATGCATTTATGTTGGGACATACTTAGACACTAAAAAGTTCCTTTGTTGTTTACCTGAAATTCACATTTAATTGAGCATCTTCTATTTTTATTTGCTAAATCTGGCAACCCTACATAGGAAGAGTGAGTATAAAGTAGAGAGGCCACTGCTGGATAAAAAAAGTGTCCCACCTTGGTCTGCCAGTTAAATTTGTCCTCTGTCATTGTCACCTTGAGAGATTCCCCAGGCCCTGTGCATTCTGTTACTCAGCCCCTTACTTTCTGATTATTTTTTTCCCACTATATTGTGAGTCTCTTGAGGGCAAGGACCAAAGCTTATTTTTCTTTAGCTCTGACATCTGGGGTCAGAGAATAAATATTTATTGAATGAATGGATGAATAAAAGAACGGTTTATTCCACAAAATGATTCTGTCATTTCTTAAAGGGTTTTTGGAATTCTTTTTAATCCAGTGATAAACCCCATTGGAAGAACAGCCCTTTCATCCTAGTTATAAATGTTGCCTCTGCTAGCTTTCAGGAAAGGTCTGAGGGGGGACTGGGTGGCCCTCTGGAGATATGTTGGCTGTTAACAGCTGCTATGAACATATTTGAATATTGTAGCTGCAAGTATGGCTGCACTGTTGCATACAGCAACTGCATATTAGTTCTGGAAACAGGTAAAATTATTATCACCCTGTCTGACAGGTAAGCAAACTGAGACCCAGACAGATGAAGAAGTTTGCCTCTGGACACACAGCTAACAAGCAGCAGTGCCAGGTTTGAATCCAGGCAGGCTGGCTTGAGAATCCAGGCCGTATTTCCTCTCCCAATGATCACTACCTTTATTAAGTATTTAACATACCCGTGCTGCCAGGCACTGTCCTAAGCACTTTCTTTATATGCATGCAGTCCTCACAACAATTCTATGAAATACATACTCTTATTATTCCCACTTTACCAATGAAGAAATTGAGCCAACCTGAGGCTTAGTTACTTGCCCAGGGTCATGCAGCTGGCAGGGAGAGGGGTCCGGATTGAACCCCTGGCTGCAGAGTTTGTGCCCCAACCCTCACTGGCATGCGGCAATGAGGTCAGGACCCTCATTCCCAGTTCCACAGAGCTTATATTGTGGGATTACAGGACCTGGCCCCTTGTTCATTCACCCAGCTGGTACCTAGAAAGCACTTGGGCCTTGTAAGGCTCTGACTGTGACAGATACTATGAGGGACAGAAAGGTGGATGGATCCCAGTTCCTACCTTCAAGTCACTTAGCAGAGGAGAGAAGATCTGCACCCCATCCATTCTTAAGTGCCAGCTTCGTATGCTGTCTCCAGAAAGTGTCATCTCCACCTCTTTGCTCCTCTACACTCCCGGCCCCAGCCTGGTCAGGAACCAGGTTGGCTCTTATGTATACTATTACAATAGGCTCCTAACAGTGTCCTGATCTCCCCAATCCATCTTCCACCTCCTATCCCCCAAATCAGGCCATAGTAACCTCCCCTGCTCAGAATCCTTCAACACTGCCCTAATGCGTTTTGACAACTTTCAAACGCGCCTTTTACTAGTATGTCATCTCCATGTGCCCTGCCTCCTCATGCCCACAGCCTGGAAAACAGATGTGAGTGGGGCTGTGCCAGTTGCAAATGAGGGGGTGCCCTGAACGCTGCGGCCCGGCTCCTCATCCTACAGCCCCGCCCCTCACCCTGCAGTTCCGCCTCTTTCCCCGCAGCCCCGCCTCTTTCGCCGCAGCCCCGCCCCCACCCTACAGCGCCGCCTTTTTCTCTGCAGCCCCACCCCCACCCTACATCCCCGCCTCTTTCCCTGCAGCCCGGCGCCTCGCCCTGGCTTCCTCCCTCTTTCCCTGCAGCTTACCTGGCCATTGCATGGAAACCCGGCGCTCCAGGAAGCAGGGTCACAGCCAATGGCCTGGACAGTCAGGACTGTACTCCATAGCCCGGCCTCACTGCTATTTGTAGTTTGGTTCTAAACTGCAGGATCCCTCAATTTACTCTGCAAAGTCCTGTACTCCAGCCCCAAATTACTTCACGTCCCCTGTGTTAGCTTAAGAGTTTCCAGCAGTGGGGTCTAGGTTTGTACTTCTCAAGAGCCCAGCTCTTCCCTTAGGCTGGTGGTATCACCTGGCACCCTACAGAGGACGCTGCCAAGGCTGGAGACAGCGCTCAAGAGGCCGGCTGGGAGGCAAGAGTCCGGGGAGGAAGGTGGAAGCCAGGGACGAGAGCAGTGACTTTGGGGTGTCAGGGAGGGCCAACATCAGAGGCAGATAAAACTGGCATGCTGGATATGAGGCACAATGAAGATGAAGTCCCAAGACAGGGTACAGGCAGGGGTGGGCAGTGCTACAAACTGAACTATGGAAAAAACAACAACAACAAAAAAACAACACTCTCAACAACCTTGAGAAGGGGAATAGTTTGAGTTCTGTCCACCACGAAATCTATTTACCTGCTTCTGGGTAACTTTGAGGGTAAGAATTTGATTTCAACACCTTCCTCTGGCAGACCATTTTGGTCACAGCCCAGGGGCTATGCCTGGGTGTCCTCTGTTATCTGCAAAATATGGGGGGCCTCAAGGACACCCCTCCCCCAGGAATCGTGTCCCCCTGGAGATGGGGAGTACGCAGGGAGGATGAGTGGGGAGGCTCAGGGCTCTAGTACTCATCCCGGACTCTGAGCAGTGGAATGAATTCCAGCCCTCCTGCCCTCCTCTACCACATGATTTGCGGTTGGGCTTAGATCAGACTGGCCTGCAGGGTGGGGCGCCATGCCTGCCCTTAGGCAGGTGTGGGGAAAGGCAGTGTGGGGAAGGCCCAGCCCCCACTGTGTGCCCGGCACCAGATGGGCACTTAGCCCGTGGTCATGTTGCATGGTCACACCAAGCCTGGGAGGTGGGTATTATGGTCTTTATTGTAGAACTGAGCTACCTGACCCTCAAAGAGATAAAGGAGCTTGCTCAGGTCACAGGGCAAGTAATGACTGGCATCTGGCTTTGCCTGATTGTGGCTTCAGGTCTCAGTTTACCCCTCCCTCCCCACATGTATACCCACTATCCTCTGCTCCATCAAGTGGAACTGTTTTCAGACCTCTCTAAATTAGCTCTCTCTGGCCTTTTCCATTCAGGCATTGCTTCCTGCAAGAAACCTTCCAGGATCCCCAGGCTGACAGCTCCCCCTCCTCTACACTCTTGCATTGCCAGGCATCCTCATTTGATTATAATTGCCTGGTGACTTGGCCTGCCCCACTGCATCTCAATGTCTTTCCCTTTCCCATGTCCCTAGACCTAACACCTTCCCAGCACACAGTAGGTGCTCTATCTGTGTTTATCCAGTGAGTATCTCCAAAGCCTGTGTTCCTCCTCTGTACACTGAGGCTCCCAGCAGTGTGGTAGACAGTGAGGAAGAGCCTCTGGACAGAGTCCTGGGTCACCTCTATGAAAATCCAGGCCTTGCAGAGTGAGAGTCTCTTGGTTATCTGTGACTTGGCTGAGACTGGGATGCTGGGAACCCCATGATAGCCCATCTGGACATGTGGAAATGTAGAAGTTAGAGGTTTTTATTGCTCTCTTATGAGTCTCTAGACAATTCCCTCTAGAAATGGCAGACCACAGCAAGAACCCAGGTGTGTCCAGAGCTTGGCAAGGGACCAAGAGGGATGCAGGCATGGCTCCACGACTAGCTGCTTGACCCAATGTCGAGCCAGGAGGAGGTTGACTGGGGCTCTGACTCCCCATCCTGAAGACCTGCTCATAACCCTCCTCAGCTATGCTCGTTGGACAGAGCCCTGGTTCCTCCAGAGTGGGCCGTGGAGGGCGTGGTGAATATTTGAACTCCATCTAAACCCAGCTGGGTGCGTGTGCACGTGGGGTCTGGAGGCTGCTGATGGAGAAAGAGCTGGATGTGCGTGACAGGACCAGGTTCAAGGCTGAGAGCTGCCTCTTCCTTGTCAGGCATTTGTGCGCAACCCTTGACTCTCCAAGTCTTAGTTTGCTCACCTATAAAATGGGAAACATAATACCAGAGTCATAAAGAAGGTTATGGAAGAGTGGAATTTAGAAAGTGTTTGGGTAATTCAACCAGACTGCCAAGAAAGTTACTCTGACTATATTAGGGAGTTTAAATAAACGTGGGCTCTCTCAACTGAGGGGGCCCTGACCTTGGCATAAAGAATATACACAAATGTGGACTTGATGCCTGCTTTCAAAGGTCTATGGTCTTGCAAGGGAGTCACAACTCACACAGATCCACAATCTCAGGAACATTTCCAGCGTGATGTGCTGAGCCGAGAAAGTGCAGAGGGGGTGAGGCCAGGTGCCAGAAACAGTCAGTGGGTGCCTGATGGAGGCAGAAGGGGCCTGGCTAATTCTTGAAGGAGAGGCAGGACTGGAGGTAGCAGAGTCCTCTCAGGCAGCAGCTTGAGGACCAATTCTCGGAGGTGGGACCAGACTTGCTCTGAGAGGGACCCGGACAGCAGAGAGGCTCTTAGCTGTCAGTAGGAAACTATTTTCCATTTCTGGAAATTTTGTAGGGAATGGAGGTTGGGGAGTTGGGAAGCAAAGCCAAGGCCCCTCAATTCTACACAGGCCCCAGGAAGTGAGCCTGCACCTGTCTGCCTTCCAGACTGCAGGCCAGAAGGAAATACGTTCAGGCAGCTTTGAAGCCAGGTCCCCATGTCTGTCAACCCCTGCTGCCTTGCCCAGAAAAGCCCCTGCTTTCCTGTGGTGGCAGTGTGGCCTATTCAATGCTGTCTAGGGTGTCTGTGTCAACACTCACTGATTTTCCATCCACTAGAACTAGCAAATGTTCTGAAGGACAGAGAACACCCTTCCTCTCCAAGACTTTCTGATCATCTGGCTTGATTTAATTTCCTGGTGTGTATATTTTTACTGTAATCATGAGAGAGCCTGTTGACTCTCTTACTTTTGGAGTTGATGCTTCCATTCAGAAAAAAATGGGGTTGGTATCCCTTCTCCTCACTCTAAACCTTTGCAAAAGGTAGTGCAGCAGGGCCTTGGTAGGGGCTGACCTGCTGGGTCCAGGGCAGAGGAGCGGATGTGGCTGGTGCAGTGGGCACATGGGCCACAAACCCTGATGTGGGGTCCCTGTAGGCCTGAGAGAGTTGACACCTCATGAGGCCACTAAGATTTCATGTGTCTCATCTTCAACCAAGGGCAGGTATTTCTCCCTCTTCCTCAGTTTTCCTCTTGCTGTCCCCTTCCTTACATCCCCCATCCCACATAAGAGGTGTTCACTGCAGGAGGGAGCTCTGCTCTGAGTGTCGGTTTGGCTTGAGAGAAGGCGCCAAGCAACAGGTTCAAGGGGTCCCTGGCTGCATAGCTGGCTTCCTTTTGAAATTCTTTAGCTTGACAATGTCCTCAATAAAACCAGACTAGGATTGGAGCACGACTCTTAAGTAACACTTAGCTCATGAGTGAAACCAGACAGCATGTAACACTATTGGTTCCACGTGGGGAATCTGGTTTTTAAATCAATCTGGAATTCCATTTGGGTGGAAAGTTGGGCTCCACCTTTGTGACAGAGAGCATGGGTGGGTTGGCCAGTGGGGGCTGGGAATTCCAGTTATGACAGAGATGGGGGGCTGCCATAGGGATGGAAAAGCTGGCAGGGGCACACAGCAAACAGGGAAATGGATATAGAAATCCAGTTTGGAAAATCACATTATGGGACAGGGTCAAGCCAACCTGGGTTCAAATCCCAGCACAAACCCTGAAAAGCAAACTATTTACTGTATCTGAGCTTTGAGACAGTAAATAGCCTCTTTTGAGGCTTCTTCAAAGAAAGAAAAAGAAAAGAAAAGAAATAAAAGAAGGAAGGAAGGAGAGAGGAGGGGGGAGGGAAGAAAGGTTGATTCTTAGCCCTTTTAGGCTGCTATAACTAAACAGGATAGCTTATATACAACAGAAATTTATTTCTCACAGTCTGGAGGCTGAAAATCCCAAGGTCCAGGTGGATTGGTGTCTGGTAAGGGCCTGCTTCTGGCTCTCAGGTAGTGCCTCTTTGCTATATCCTCACATGATGGAAAGGATGAGGGTTTCTCTGGTGTCCCTTTTATCAGGGCACTAATCCAATTCACCAGGGCTCCACCTTCATAACATAATCACCTTTCAAATACCACCTCCTAATACCATCATCTTGGGGGTTAGGATTTCAACACATGAATTTTAGGGGGACAAAAACATTCAGACCATGGAAGGAAGGAAGGGAGGGAAAACATGCACCCTTCTCCAACACTACATGTTTTATTTAAAGTTGTATCATTAATTCCTGGCAGGGTGAGATAGAGGGAGTGATTACACCTGTGGTCAATCATTGTTAATTTGTATTGCATCTACTTATAAAGCTTCACGTTAGTTAAATACCCATTATCTTAGAACCCTAGAACAGGCCTCTTTATCTGCTGGACCTCCATTTCACCATCTAACAAAAGTAAATAATAAACAGAGTTGCTTTTGCTCAAGAGTCCACAGGTCGGAAAAGAAAGAGCATGTGTGGGCCAGGAGCGGTGGCTCATGCATGTAATCCCAGCACTTTGGGAAGCAAACGCAGGCAGATCACGAGGTCAGGAGATCGAGACCATCCTGGCAAACAAGGTGAAACCCCGTCTCCACTAAAATACAAAAAAATTAGCCAAGTGTGGTGGCATGTGCCTGTAGTCCCAGCTACTCAGGAGGCTAAGGCAGGGGAATAGCTTGAACCCGGGAGGTGGAGGTTGCAGTGAGCCAAGATCTTGCCACTGAACTCCAGCCTGGTGACAGAGCAAGACTCCATCTCAAAAAAAAAAAAGCACAGGTGTGTTGGATTCTATAGCCAAATCAAATCAAGACCGAATGCCAGCCAACGGTATGAGCCGAGAACTGGTTTCCTCATTCAGGCATTCCATTGGATGTCTAGGAATTATTCCTTGAGCCCCCTGCATCTCAGTTTTCTCACCCGTAGGGTGGGTTTTCACCAAGGTCCTACATCGAGGTTGAGAGGATTCTATATGGCAACGTAAGTGAAAGTGGGCAGAGGAATGACATCTCTTCAGCAGCCTGCCAGGCATGCCCAGAGCACAGCTAACAAGGGAGGGGAGCAGAGCACATTCTAAGAAGATTTGTAAGTGGCCTACTGTGTGTTCTCTGGGAACTGCTATCTGGGCTCGTTAGTGAAGAGAATGGATAGTTGAGTCAAACAGGAGAGAGTTTAGAGTCCTGCTTTGCCTCTAACGACCACTTTGGACAAGTCTCCTAATCCCTCTGAGCCTTAGTTTCCCCATCCATGAAGCATCTCTGTGTCGTAGGCACACTTAGAATGAGGCCAGGCATGTAATAAGCACCCAACGGCTGACTAGCTGCTGCCCCACCACTCCGCCAAATCACATGTAACCCGAAATTCAGAGTCAATATAAGGCAGAAAGACTGAGTCTCCTGCTTGTTTTAGATTTGGCTGCAAGTGATTCAATGAAGCGCATGACACCATCCCTTGGCACAGTTTAGAGAACACGGTGAAATTTTAAATGAAGTTTGGCTAAAGACAGAGTGATTAACTGCTCACGCAGGTCCTTCTTTCTCTCCTCCTCGAAAGCCACAAAAATCTAGCCAACTAGATGAAATTGTCATTATGTTGCATTGACACCCAACTCTGTTCCCATTAAATGCATTCATTAGCTAGTAAAAGTTCAATAAAGCCCCTTTTGATAGCTACTCACTTCTGCCCCCTCTCTATTTTCCCTATCAAAAGACCCTCTCAAGTTTCCATGCAGTCGTCAAAGCCCTCCACCAGTTTCTGCCCAAATCATTACTTCTGAGGCTGGAGCTCCTGCAGAATGGAGAAACTGCCTTTAGAAAGATATAAATAGGGCCAATTTAGACATCTTTCTTGCCATGGTTCCATCGAGGACTGAAGGACAAAATGAAGAGATTCCTGAGACTTTCTTTAAATGTTACTTCAACTCTTAGCTAGCTCCTCTTTGACAGCAAATGGATTTCAATTATGCCAAGCCTGTGAGCAGGAAACATGGAATTTATGCCTTAAATTTCCCCCACTCACCAGTGATTCAGGTTTGTTTAGGCCGCCAACAAATCTTTGCGCTGGTGACGTTAAGGTGCAGGGAGCCATGGTTTGATTTCTTACAGAAAAGCTCCCCATTCAGGGCAGCTTTCCAGGTGTGCTCTAGCACAAAGGCTTTGATAGTTGGATGATTTCTCATTGAAGCCCAGAGTCAATCATACAGCTTTTGAGGTCCCTTCTGCCTGCCATGTTCTGCCCCACTCTGCCTGAATGCAGTGTCGCTGCAGGGGAAGCCTGTGGAGGTCAACAGCAGAACCACTGGGCCACTAGCTAGCTGAGGTGGCCTTGGATGGGGCCTCACCTGCTTCACAGGGTTGCTCTGGGGATGAAATGGAAGGTGAATTTCCTAGGAGCTATGTGGCTCTACACAGATGAAAGCTGTCACTGTCTTATCTGGCTTTCTGTCTGGTTCTGCCTGCTTGCTTCTTTGATGTTTTAGACTGGATCACAGCTGATGTTCATACTAGAAACTTCTAGAATGTTTTTTCTGCCCAAAGGACTAAATATTAATCTCTGTTACCTACAGTTTTTCTGGGAGGATTTGCTTGTGCTTATCTGCATAGTGAGCCTCAAGATTCTACGGGAATGAACTTAAAGATCTTCTGGCGAGGCTGGGAGCCCCTGGAGAACCAGACCAAGAAGAAGGAAGCCCCTCCATCTTCTAAAGAAGGTTGAGAGGTCCCCAGTTTACAGTGATACAGTTAGTATCACTGTGACTAAGAATTGGGTCAATTATATTAAAACACAGAATTCAGCGGTCTTAATCTGATTTCTGTTCTGGAAGCAATGATTATATATGCTGAGCCCTTGGCTAAGAAGACCTTTATGTTTCCCTGAAAAAACTTGGGTAATAGGCCAGGTGTGGTGGCTCACGCCTGTAATCTCTGCACTTTGGGAAGCTGAGGCAGTCGGATCACCTGAGGTCAGGAGTTTGAGACCAGCCTGGCCAACATGGAGAAACCCCATCTCTACTAAAAATACAAAAATTAGCCGGGCATGCTGGTGGGAGCCTGTAATCCCAGCTATCTGGGAGGCTGAGGCAGGAGAATCGCTTGAACCTGGGAGGCAGAGAACCTGGGATGCAGTGAGCCTAGATCACACCACTGCATTCCAGCCTGGGCAATAGAGTGAGGCTCTGTCTCAAAAACAAACAAACAAAAAACAGAAACAAAAATTTGGGTAATAATGGCAGTAGATGAGCCTCATGTCCTTCTGGAGAAATGACTAGAATGTGGAGAAAACCCTGACCCTCCGATCCAACTGCTGCATAATGGGTATGCTTGACAACCTTTCTAGAACCTTTCTGGGTTGAAAGTAAGAGTTGTGGGAAAAAAAACAAACCACTACTAATGTTAAAAATAGCTAATAATTTACACATTATGAGATATATGTTATTTAATCTTCACAAAAGCCCTGTGAAATAGTCATTTTTAGCCTCGTTGTGCCAAAGCTGAGAGGAGGAAATGGCAGCTGAGAGCATTCCACGCCGGCTGTGTGATCCAATTGGTTGTCTTTGTGGCATCAAGGATCCAGCTGGGCTCCCCACTGTGCAGGGCTGAGCCTTGGGAAATACAAACACACATGCCTTCATCCAAGAGCGGAGGTAGAGGGTCAGGCAGGGAGGCCAAGCCACTGTTAGCTCTGTTTGCGTGAACCTGAGGCTGTAGTGGTTCAGGAATGTGCTCGTCAGCTTTCCTGATGCCTGACGTGGACCAACAATCCAGTCTCAGCCCTAGACATGGGCCACCTGGGAGGGAGGCAGAAAGGAGGAAATGGGGTTGATTTAGTAACCACGTGACCAAATAGGGGGCCCCTAGGCTGGCCCTCCCACTGATGGGGGGAAAGTGAGGGAGTCTCTCCTCTCGAAAGCTGTTAATGGCTTGCAGCTGCCTATGATAGGAAGTCTGCACATCTTAGGTGTTTTTGAGCTAGACCTGATTCTTACCTGATTCTACCTTTCTGTTTGCAGATGTGGGAACTGAGGTCCAGAAAGAGATGTGTCAAAAGATAATAGAAAAGAAGGCACCAGACTAGGTCTCTGGTCCCAAACTCAGGGCTATTCAGATGCTGCTCTATCCAGTCCTTGGCTCTGGCCTACAAGACCCTCACTGACCAGTCAAGGCCCATGCACTGCACACTTCCTCAGGCACAGGGCTGTGTGTGTCTCTGCGTCCCCGATGGCTGCCCAGCACAGGGGTGACACCCTGAGCTCCATACATGCTTACTGAATGGATGGATGGATGGATCTGACTTGGGAAAATGTCTCTTCCCTCAGCAGCTTCCTTCACGTGCGTGTCCAGGGACATGGCTTCTTCTCTGGGACCATGTCCAAGAACCAACCAGCTCGAGGGCTAGGAGGGCTGGAGGTCACCTAGGACTGGTGGGGAAGGGTGGTTAGCAGGGAGGAAGCAGGGGCGGAAAACCTCCAGGGCGTTAAGCTTGTTTTCCCACTTAGACTAGAGGCTCCTTGAGGACAGGGGCCAGGTCTTCTCCCGCCATGGTCCTCAGACACAGGTCTCGGACCTGAGATGCTTCACAGACATCCGGGTTTGGAAGTGGACCAAGTCCAGACCTCCAGAACACCAGCTTCCAGGAGCCTCTGGACTGAGTCCATGGGTTGTCGTAGGTGACAGCCTTCGAGCTGCATCTGATGGACATGGACTCGAACCTGGCTTCTGCTGCTTTGTAGGTCTCTGACTCGGGACAATCACGTGGCCTTTCTGAGCCTCAGTCTCCGTCTCTCTGTCTGTCAGATGAGGCTGACAGGCCGCCCTGCAGGGCTGTATGGGTTGGAGGGGATGGTGTACCATGTCTAGCACAGCCCCTGGTGGGACCGAGTGTCCTGTGGCAGCAGAGCGGGGTGCCTGCAGGCCATGGCCTCCCCTGGGCTTGCTGCCTCCAGTCTGGGTGCTGCTGGGGCCTGGGCCTGAGTGAGGCAAGGAGATGGGGCAAGGCCAGGGACCCCAGCACCCCAAACTCCTGCCTTTACTGTGAGGAGAACCCTTCACTGAGGGAACTAAGGCTTTCCCAAGAACCCTGCCTCGTAGGACCTTAGCCGTTCCAGAGCCCCTGACACTGGGGGGCACTGTGGGCATGAGGGGCATCCCCAGAGGTCCTGCCCTTGGAAAGCAAGAGATGAGGAAAGTGGACCTCCCCCAACCCCAATCAGACACATGTCCCATGAAGGGTGAAGGATGAGAGCACATCTGAGTGGCACTAGAGTGGGGACCACACTGGGATGCTTTGGAATATGTCATGATGCAGTGGAAACATGGTCAACATCCAGAAACTTGGGTTCAAGTCATTTCTGCATCGATTCAGCTCTGTGGCCTTGAACAAGTAACTTAAAACCCCTCTAGACTCAGTTCTCCAGTCTGTAAAACGACAGGCTGGACGAGAGCACTGGTTTTCAAAGGTGGGGTGTGTGCAGCGGCAGAATGCTTTGAAACTCACCAGGAGCAGAAGCTATATACCACCGAATGCTAGGAGGGCGCAGGACCTCAGTGTGGCATCCCCTTGGGCTCTCACAAGGGCTGCCCCTGGGAACTCAGTTTGCAAACCTCCGGAGTAGAAGCCCTTTAAGGTCCTGGTCAGCTCCAAACATCCCCTAATTCCTGAATCTTCCACCAGGGATGGTACAAGCAGTGGTGCCTGAAGCACCAGCCTTCACAGTGACTTGTGTTCTTTCCTTAGCTCTGGGTATCAAGTAGTGCTCTTTGGGTGCGAATAACGGAAATGGACTCAGGGTGACTTAAGGCAGAGGGAGGACTCAGAGAAGGAATCCTGGGCCTCTACAGAATAGAAGCAGAGCAGAACCTCTGGATCTACGTAGCTTTGGAGACCTCAGAAGATGGAGTTGGTGGGACGTCTCTCTGGAGTGTCCAGTCCTGGTATACCTGGATTCCAAATAGCCACCAATCTCTGTGGCTCTCATTTCAGTTTCAAATCTGCACAAGAGAGACTGTGATTGGTCCAGCTTAGGTCACGTGTCCACTCCTGGCCCAGCCAGGTTTAGCAGGGCCGCAGGCTGCCACTTGCATATCTTGGGAGGAGTCCAGAGAAAGAGAAGGCCTGTTTCATGGCAGCATATTGATGTCTAATACGTCTTGCATCCCCAGTTTTATTGTCCATTCCTGGAAAATGCAAGCTGTGACTGACGTTTTTACATCTTAAATCCCTCTCCCAGAGCAAAGCAAATTGCTTCAACCCCAAAATACAGGCACAGGAGCCCTAGAGATGTGGTAAGGGGATGTGAGAGCTTTTCTTTCTCTGTTTCCATAACTGCAAAAACCTACAACTTAAGGTATTATACTGTCAGAGCAATGTAATCTATTTTATAGACAGACCAGTCAAAACATACATCTTACTGGTCCTGGGAGTCAGTGTAAAAAAATCCGTGTGTGGCTTTGAATGAGGGGAAAGTGGTGTGTGTGTATGTGTGTGATGTCTTCAAAACCCATAAACACATCCAGACAGGCATGGGCACCGATAAAGGAAATCACACTTATTATTTGAATGTATGCCACTTGGAAATGTTCTTCATTATTAATAATAATTAATAAATAAATGGTTCAGAGAGTTCTAATTTTCTCTTGCTATCAGAAATTAGCATATTTTTTCAGTTTTCCTAAATTGCTACCTTTTTGATAATGTGTATATAATTACTGATTCCACCCAAACTCACTCTTTGTTCGGCTGACTGACTTTGCCTGCATGCTGTCAGATGCTGGTGAGGTTTTTTAAAGAACTGTTATGATTGATGTAATTAAACCAAGATAAGACGTACATTTTGCTTTTTCTCCCCTTTTCTTTTCTTCTTCCCCTCCCCATCACAGCAGAGTTGAGGGAGAGGGAGAGAGACAGAGAGAAAGAGAGAGAGAGAGAATGAGAATTAGTTGTCTCTGATTTGTTGGAGGTGCTTTACCAGAATGCACAGTATCTGCATTTTGCTCAAAGAACTTAATAAAACACCCACAGCAAACTTCAGGCTGTATTGTTCTCATCAATTACTGGTGCGGCCTCGGGTTTCTCCTCGTTAATTGCTGCGAGCAGGGAAGCTTTACTCAGTGCGCAGTGTACCCAAGCATGTATGGAGTTTAATGAATCATACTAACTCTGCACTCCAAGCAATTAGGTAAATCTAGCTGTTAGTTAGTGAGGCATAAAATAAATTTAATCTCTCTTCTAAAAAATCAATTATAGTGCTGTAATGTATAATTCAATTTGGGTCATGCTACATAAATTTTCTGTTTTTAGTATGTTTTTAAACTGGTTGTTATTCGATTTTGCAAGCTCTGTGTGTGTGTGTGCGTGGTGTGTGTGTGAGCATGTGTGTGTGTGTGCGTGTGTGTGTGTGTGTGTATAAAGACTGCAGGATGAGGGAAAGCGACAATTCCAAGAAAGTCTGGATTTATTAAGGAAACTGTGTCTGGAAGGGTCTTTGTCCATTTGATTCTATAAGCCTTACTTGAGCCCCTACTGTGTGTGTACTAGCTTCATGGAAGATAGAAGGTGCAAAAAACTACTGCCTTCAAGGAGCTTATGGTCTAATTGATAGTGCAAGACCTAACCAAGTAGAAAATTAGAAAATAATCAGAAGAGGATAGACACAGGTAATACACAGATATTGTGTTGTGAAATACGCAGATATTGTATTGTGAAATACACAGATATTGTGAAACTGGAGGGGACAGATACAGGTAATACACAGATATTGGAGAAATAATTGGGGCTTTCAAATCTGGACACTTGGGCTCCATTTTAAACTCTGCTACTGACTAGCTGTGTGACCTAATGCAATGGACAACCTGTCAGAGCCTTAGTTTCCTCATCTGTAAAATGGGTTCCATAGTTCCTTTCTCCCTGTGCTTTTGAGATTGATTGGTGTAATACTGTCTGGGAGCACACTCTTTTGACTGGAGAGGAGTGGATGGCAGTGTCTGATGTCCCCAACTCCCAGTAAGCACCTGGAGGGTGGAGACCATGTTTTTCCTTCTCCTGCTTTGTTCTGGGCACATGGCCCTGGCCCAGTGCGCAGAGAGAATGCTCCAGATGTAGAAACAATGGCATGAGAAGTGAATCCTACAGGTCTGGATGGGCCAGAGAGGGGACACTTGAAGAGTTAACCAATGATAGGCAATTTACCCAGGGCCACTTTGCATCAGGTTTTCTGTTCATACTTTACAATGCACCATCTCTGATCCTCAGAATAGCCCTGTGTGGATCTTCCTAGATGCAGGTGAGGAAGCTGACGCTCACTGAGCTTAAGCCACTTGCCCAGGGCCACACAGTGAGGAGGAGATAGAATGGAATTTGAACTCAGGTCTCCTTGTTCTCTTTACCCTGCCTTGCTTGCCCCACACGGATGATAGGCAGGGTTAGGAAAGATGAGAGAAGGCCGGAAGGAGTCTGGAATTCACACCAAAGAGGTTCTGCTAAGATTCTGAGCCCAGAAACTCCCTCCCAAGGAAGCCTCCAGAAAGCTTTTCATTCCCCTGCCCCACCACTCCCCCCTCCATCTGCCCATTTGATTTTGTTAATGGAATTCTTAGGAAAAATTACACACCGTTACATTTCCCTGCTAATCTCCCAGCAACAGCCATGGTACCGAACATTATTAAAATAGTTAAGACTCCATCCCAGCTGTCTCTTTCCAATTTTCTTGCTTCCAGGGGGTGCTCAGCAAAGCGGTGAGCAGGCTTACCTACTGAGCGCTTCTGCATCGCCGGCTAGCACAGTGATCAAAGCCAGAGCTCCTGAGACCACCAGGGCCACTTGGCGTGGGCACAAGCACGTGCAATGTGGGGGCCAGGGAGAGTGGACAAAGGGCTAGGGATTGCAGAGAAATCCCATTCTCAAACGGGGTTCTGCCAGTCTGCTGGGAGGCCCTGGGCAATCCCTTTCCCTCTCCAGGCCTCAGTTATCTCCAACCACCTGCTGGTTCCCTTGCCAGCTCTGAGGCTCTCTCTGCATGTGTTCTTTGTGACTCTAAGAACACACTTGCCCCTGGCTGCGTCTGAAAATGGAGGCTCTGGGGTGCACGAGGCGTTACTATCTAATAAGCCGTGAGCTGCGCAGCAACATCAGTTGACTCACTTTGCAGAGCCTATGGGTCATTAAAAAAAAATCTAAACTAGTGCGAGTGAAGTAGCTTCCACAAAATGATTCCCATCACAAAATAAGCCTTTAATTAGCAGAACATCTCACCCAGCTGAAGCACGACTTTTGCAGACATATACCCAGTGATGTTAATTATGAAATGAATTTGCACATGCATGATTTATGGGTCTTTGACTTTAAAGAGAAAAAAAATCGGCTGCCTACTTTACTTATGCTTTCTGCCCTCTGAGAGAATTCACAAGAGAGAGATACCATGGACGGTTTCAGTGTTTCTTGGAAGCTTAACGTCCCTTTCAATGACTTTTGTGCTTTGCTTACATCAATCAGCTAAATATTTATTGAATTCTCAATTGCCCAGCACAGAGTCAGGGGCTGGGGAAAATGGGGATTCAGGATGAGTCACAGTTCTGGTGCTATGTTTAGATGAATTATGTCCCCTGGAGGGATCTTGCAGAACACAGGGTCTACCTTCCTAATTTTGCAGAGAAGGAAACTGAGGCCAGAAAGGAGACTAACTCCCTCAGAATAGTGCGATGACTCAGGGTTGGTGGCCCAACTCTGGCCTCATGTCCCAGCTGGGTGTTTCCATTACATTCCAACCAACAATAACAGCAGTATGCTAGGGCCTGGAGCGATAAGGAAGTTTTGTTTTTGTTTTTGTTTTTGTTTCTGGAGATGGAGTCTCGCTCTGTCGCCCAGGCTGGAGTGCAATGGCGCGATCTTGGCTCACTGCAACATCTGCCTCTTGGGTTCAAGCAGTTCTCCTGCCTCAGCCTCCCAAGTAGCTGGGACTACAGGCATGGGCCACCACGCCCAGCTAATTTTTGTATTTTTAGTAGAGATGGGGTTTCGCCATGTTGGCCAGGCTGATCTCAAACTCCTGATCTCAGGTGATCTGCCCGCCTCGGCTTCCCAAAGTGCTGGAATTACAGGGGAGAGCCACCATGCCTAGCCCAATAAGGAAGTTTCGAGTCTGCAGTCCAGTGGGGCAGATGAAACACAAGCACATGAGTGCAAGTAGGCATGTGTGTTGGTGTGCAAAGATGCACACACACATGCATGCACGCATGCGCGCTCACACACGTCAGACACCCTGGCAGAACTTAAGAAGGTGAATGTACTGCAGA
This sequence comes from Pan troglodytes, assembly GCF_028858775.2. NCBI lineage: Eukaryota > Metazoa > Chordata > Mammalia > Primates > Hominidae > Pan > Pan troglodytes. The sequence goes on from NC_072414.2 coordinate 61,831,625, forward strand.
CTTGCACCTGTTGAGAATGCCAGAACTCCAGGCACTCTGAAGGGGGTCCTCAGAGCCATCCAGGAGCTCCTGGAGGAGGTGGCCCTTGGTCTGGCCCTAGGGAATTTAGACAGGCAGAGAAGAGGGGGAGCTCCTGCAGGAGGCCAGTGTGGGTCAGGAGCATCTTGGAGGCAGGAGGAAGGTGCCTCTGCAAAGCCTTGGTCCATTTGTGTTCCCAGCTTCTCCTTTTGTCCATGTACCTCATCTTGCTGTGGTCAGCTGTGAGGCATGTGGCTGCAGACCCAGTGAGTGACAGGGACAGCTCTTGGCCTTTTGAGCTTCAAAGGGCATAAACAGTACATTTGGAGGAGATGCCTGCTAGTTCCCTTTGATCTCCACCTGAGAGGCAATGGGGACTCTCTAGATGTAGGGCAGGGAGGGGAGGAGTTTTGGATGCAGAGTAGAAAATAATGAGAGAGAGAGAGAGAGAGAGAGATGCTGAGAAGCAACTGAGGGAGCTGCAGGTATTGGTTCTCAGAGCAAGGTGGAGCCTCACCCCGTCCCTCTAACCTGCTGTGCACCAAAGGAAGCTAGAAACGATAGACCCGACCCCATAGATAGGCTTGGGGGACGCGCCCTTCTCCTGCCCACAGCCGCATTCACAGCAGCACTGGGCTGTAGGAGCAGAGCAGTGGAGCTGGTTGGATGTTGCGTCTAAACAGACAAGATCAGGGATTCTGTGGCATCCCCCAGCCCCCGAGGGTCCCAGCACAGCAGACATTACCTGTGCCTTCAAGACTCAGGCTGGCGGCCTGGCAGAGGCCCTGTGGTGTGGAGAGGGCACAGCAGCGGGTGGCTGGCCTTTAGCTGTGTGTAGGTGGTAACCCCCACAGCCATTGCCTTCATCAGTGTTAGCTCAGCCCCTGGGAGGAAAGGGCCAGGAGAACCCTGACCTGACTGAGGAAACATTGCATTGATGGAGATGATAAGAATTGACCAGCTAATATTTCTGCCAAAGTAGATTCTAAATTGATTTCGGGTAATTGATTTAAGAGAAGCCAGGGAGAGAGATAAGCACTTAAGTCTGTGGCCTAAAAGCTCCATCCTCAGTGTTTGCTTGAAGAGCAGTAAGCTGCAGAGATGGCAGGGAGGGTGACTGCCGATGACCTTGTTGCTTGGGGAGTCTTGAGTGTCCCCAAAGCCCCCATAGCCTGACGAGGCCTTCTTTTAGGGTGGAAAGATGGAAAGATAAAGAGCCCTGGATACTCTAGGGAAGAAAGCAACTGGCCTCTCACTTAGCCCTGCCTAAAGCTGGCTATGTGACTGTAGGCAAGTAGCTCAGCCTCTCTGTGCCTTAGTTTCCCCGTTTTAAAACAAAGGGGGTAGGCTTGATAATCTCAGAGGCAGTGGTTTTCCAACTTCAGAGTGCCTGACAATGACGGGAGAATTGGGTTAAAATGTAGGTTTCCTGACACAACGGTCCTCAGAGATTTGTACATGAGGGCCCGGGGTGACTTGGAGAACCACTCTTCTTCCCCCCGAAGAATGCCTTTCCACTGCTCTGGTTTCACAAAACCTCCTTCTCCTCCCTCCTCCCCACTTCCCACCTCCTTCCCCTCCTCCTCCTTCTCCTCCTCCTCCTTCTTTTTCTTCTCATGACTTATTTATCATACAGTTTTCTCCTGCTTACAAATACAAAAGGAGGCATAGTAAACATTTTCAAGCATAGCAGCATAGAAAGCAGAAAGCTCTTTATGCCTGTGACTCTCCCCCCAAGTCACAGTAGTTAACAGCCTGCTGTGCCCAAGCTCAAGTTTGAAATCAGCATACAAATAACTAAGAATAAATATATTTAAAACAAAAGTATAGCTATACCATACATACTATTTTGTAATATTTTCTCCCCAATGAACAGTATATCTTATCCTCATTTCAGGCCCCTATATGGCGATGAACACGTTCTTTTTCACAACTGTATAATACTCCATTGAATTAATTCCCATAGGCCAACATTTGGGCATTGTCTCATTTTTCACAGCCACAAAACACCACTGCAACAAACATCTTTGCACAGATGTCTCAAAGCACTTGCATAGGTGTGGGGGACATTCCTAGAAGTAGAATGGTGGATGCAAAGGCGTGTTTTACGTTTAGCCTGTATGGCATTGCCAATTTGGCCTTCAAAATGGATTTTTCCAACTTATTCTCCCACCCATATTTTGTGAGTAGCTGTTTTTCCATACACAGCCTCTGCCAACCTTGGGTATTTTCTATCTTTTAACTCTTTGCCAAACATATTGGCAAAAATATCTTTTTATTATTTCCTTTTCATTTTCCTTCATGATTGATGAGGTTGATCAGTTTGGGGCTATTCTTTGAAGTATCACCTCATAACCTTTGTTCATTCTTTTTCTCTTAAGAAGGTGAACAAATCATGTAGTCAGGCATTTCCACAGTTTACAAGTGCAGCAGTGCGGGAGTATAAGACAAACATGAGTGCCACATCCCCAGACTCCCAAGCTGTCCAGCTCTCAGGTTAGAACAAACCTGCATTGAGCCCCTGGCTTTAAAGAGCACTTGCATCCCCAGAGCAGAGCTCTTCATGAGGGCCCGTGTTTTCCACCATGTAGAAAGCAGGACCACAGGCTATGTTTATCCAGGGGCTGCCCTCCTGCGGGGCACGCTGCTCCCAGGCTGTAGCTGCATCCAGAAAGAACTTTGTTAAAGGATGATGAGGCCCTGAGGCAGGGGCTGCGGGTGGGGCACAGAAGCAGACCTGGCCAGAGAGCTGGGCCCACAGGCGGAACCCTGGGCTGTAGGTAGGTGGCTGGGGGTCAGGTCCCAGCGTCACAGTTGATTCTCTCTGAGACGCTTGTTTAAGTAGCCATGGCCCTTGGTTTTCCTACTTGTAAAAATGAAAACAGTGATATCAATTTCAAGGGCCTCTTGTGAGACTCCAATGAGACTGTGTACAAATAAAACTGGAGCCTTCTATAACTGTAAGTTCTGAGTTCTGAGTGTTGATGCCAGAAATTCCACCATTAGATCATATCCCTAACGGCTTGTGTACAGCTAAATGCAGACTCCCTTCTGCAAGGGGCCACGCCACACTTTGTTAACTGTTCCATCTATAACACAGTCAGTGGTTAAGAGCATGGGCCTTGGAATTGCAGAGAGCTGTGTTCAAGTCTACTTACTGGCTCTGTGACTCTGGGCAGGTTACTTAACCCCTCTGAGATACAATGCTCTCCTTCATAAAGTGGACATAACCACTTCTTAGTTTATGTGAGGAGTTAATGAGCTGTGTGTTGAAAGTCTGGAGCAAGAGAAAGGTTCAATAAATGTCAGCTATGTTATTATCATCCTTAATAATGATAAATTATTAACAATGCTGATCTTAACCACAATGTCCAGAGGTTTTCTTCCTCTCCCATTGTGAGCTTGTTGCGAGAGGGCTCCCAGAGGACCCATACCATCCCATTCATCTCTTATGTCATCAACCACACAGTCCTGCAAGCGTATATCCTGCTTCCTTGTGTTTGCTCCTGACACTGGGCTCCCTGTGAATAAGGAGGAGGTCCCCTTCATGGCATAATGCGAATAGTTCTGAAAAAGTTCTCTGTTGCCTCTTCTTCTGCCGTCTGCAGTGGTAACAGAAATCCCAGCATTTCTGGAAAGCCTCAGGTTGGAGTTGAAACGCATATTTGATATTAGGAAACCGCTTCAGGATGCTCAGCTATGAAATATGTCCCATGGTGTCCGCCCTCTGCCTTCTCCCTGGAAGACTCGGGCAGGGTATTGAACCTCTCTGTGTCTCAGCTTCCTCCTCTGTGAAATGGGGACATAGCAGTGCTTTCCTCAGAGGGGTGGAAATGAAAGAGAGCGGCCAGCGTGGCCTGGCCCACAATGAGTGCCCGCTAAGTGCCAGCAGTGAGGAGTGCTGCCTCCCACGGGGTGTTCCCTACCTTCTCCGGTAGATGCTCCGTCTCTGCGAGTTCCTTTCTCTGATATCTTAGTCCATCTGGGCTGCTGTAACAAAAATACCATCAACTGGGTGGCTTATAAACAATGGAAATTCATTGCTCACAGTTCTGTAGGCTGAGAAGTCCAAGGTCATGGTGCCAGCCTACTTGGTGTCTGGTGAGGGCCTGCTTCCTAGTCTGGGATCTCTTTCATAAGGGCACTAACCCCATTCATGAGAACTCTGCCCTCACGACCTAATCAGGCCCAAAGGTCCCACCTCTTCATCTACTGCATTAGGAATTAGGTTTCAACATATGTATTTTGGGGGGACACAAACATTCAGAACACAGCATCCGACTTCTTATCCTCCCCCATCCTCGACCTCTTGAGTGGATCAGATGCCCTTACAGGTCCCAGCCCACCCTGTGGTTCAGGGAGGGAGCAGAGGAGGGGAGGATGGGGTTGGGGGTGCTCATGTTAGACCCTCAGGAACCTCCCTGGAGGATCCATCTGGGGCAGCACTTTTGCAGTCAGCGTTGTGTGGGAGGCTGAGAAGCCAGAGGCAGGGCAGGTCCCCACCGGAGAATGGTGGCACTAGGGAGTAGGGTGAGGGATGAGCTGTTTCAGGAGAAAGGCAGGGGAAGGGGGATAGGAGGGGAGGGGAGGGGACAGGAGAGGAGAGGGGAAGGGAGTGAGAGGGAAGGGAGAAGGGAAGGGGGAAGGAAAAGGAAAGGGGAAGGGGGGAAAAAGAAGGGAAGAAGAAGGGGGGAAGGGAAGGGAAATGAAGGAAGGGAAGGGAAGGGGAAGAGAAGGGGGGGAGGAGAAAGGAGGGGAGGGGAGGGAAAGGGAGGGGAGGGGAGGAGAAGGTGAGAGGAGGAGAGGGAAAGGGGAGGAGAGGGAAAGGGAAAGGGGAAGAGGAAGGGGAAAGGGAAGGGGAAGGAGAAGGGGTTTGGGAAATTACCACACAGTCATAGAATGGCTTCTCACCAGCTTCTCCCACCAAGGATGTGGCCCTTTAGGCTCATGACTTTCTGGACCTCAGTTTCTCAATCTGTAGCACAGGAATCCTGAAGTAAGGGGATAATGACTGCTCATAGTGGCATTAGGAGACCAAAACCAGAGGTGATGGGACCACATACAGCATTGCTGCTGAGGAGGGGAGGCTGCTGTGGGTGACCGGGCTGGGGTTTCCTCCACCCCAGCCCTGCTGGCTCCGTGTGGTTTCTAGTATGAGCCAGGCATATCCCAGCTCAGGGCCTTTGCACTGGCTGTTTCCTCTGCCTGGAAATCTTGTCTTCCAGATAGGTGCATTTTTTTACTTCCTCAGATCTTTGCTTGGATGTTTTTTCCTCAACAAGTGCTTCCCTGGGCACACTATTTAGTATATTGTGTGCACGTGTGCGCACACACGTGCACACACACACACACACACACACTCCTTATTCCCCCCACTTTGTTTTCCTGTGTAGCATTGATCACCACTGCATATACTAATTACTTGTTTGATAGTTTGTTGTCTGTCAGTCTGTCTCCCTCTATGACAATATTCTCCTTATCTCTTGCCAGGTAACGTACTTCCTAGAAATTTAGCAGCTTAAAACAGCCAGCATTTTATTGTTTCTCACAGTGCTGTGAGTGAGGAATCCAGGCACATCCCAGCTAGTGGCTTTTCTGTTCCACATGCTGTTAGTGGAGGTTGCTCTGTGGCATTGGGCCAGTGGCTGGGCTGGGACATTCAGGATGGCCTCACTGGCCTGTCTGCTGCTTTGATGAGGACAGCAGGAAGGCTGGGGCTCAGCTGGACTACAGCACCTACACATGGCCTCTCCAGCACACCTGGAGTCAGACTTTTTCCATGGAGGCCCAGGGCTCCTAGAGCCAGTGTTTTCAGAGGCACAGGCAGAAGCTACAAGTGACCTAGCTTCAGAACATCACTTCTTCCTCATTCTATTGGTCACAAAAGTCACGAAGACCAGCCTGGATTCAAGGGGAACAGAGTAGACCCCACCTCTCAATGGGAGGAATGTCAAAGGATTTGTGGCTATCTTAAAGCTACCATCACACGCTTCACCAGGGCGGGGTCTTTGGAGTGTTTTGTGCACTGCTAGTTTCCAAGCACCTAGCACAGAGTAGGTGCTCAATAAACATATATTGACTGAGTGAATGAATGAAAAAATGTAATTTTTACAGTCCATGCCAAGCCCACCTCTCCCTGGAAGTCCTCTACACCTACCCCAGGCCATGGGTCCTTTCCCAGCCTAGCCTCCACCCCTCACCTGCCCTGCCCTCCCTCTGGGCCTTGGGCTCTTTCCCCCTTTATAGATGACCCTACAAACAAAGCATTGAGTTCCCTGGGGGCAGGTGTGTGTTCTGCACCGTGCAGAGAGGCTCCAAACAGGAGTTCCTAACTGTATGCATGGCATAGGTGCATTTTATATGTATAATGGTTCACAAATCACAACCACCCATCAGGTAACTATTGCTATCCCATTTACAGAAGAGAAAACTGGGGCCCAGAGAAGTTGAATCATTTGCCTCAGGTCACCCAGCCAGCCCGAGTCTAGCTCGGTGTCTGCAGCAGCAGGTGCTCAGTGGCTCTGTGGACTGACTGTTCCATCCCTACGCTGTGCATATGAACATGAGGCGCCCAAGACTTCCCCTTGAGGTTCCAGAGCCCACTAAAGCAGGGCTTCGGGGCCTCACTTTACCTTTCTCTTCCCTGGAGACCACTGAAATGCACTGGCGAGAGAGCTGGGTTTAATATTCATGAACCAGCCAGGCATGAGTGATTAGCTGACTCCTGTTGGAGGAGGAGGAATAATTGAATGCGGTATTTACATAACAAGTTAATGCTGCCACCCGCCTGTGGGGCTCCTTTGTGGGTCTGTCCTGCACCTCCCTACTTGCCCACATTGTGTTTCTCCTCACCTGCCTTGGATGGCCTATGAGGAAGTGCAGTGGCTTTGCACCCCTCTGCAATTGGGGCTGCCATCTAAATGATAACATTATTTAGGGAACAGAACTCCAGTGCCTGGGAGAGCCTGTAATGGGCTGGTCGGTGGCCTGCCCGGGGGGCTGGACCCCTAAACAAAACCCTTCTGCAGACTCTGAGAAATGACAAGGGGAAGCTGAGAAGCTGAGACTGGGTTTTTGACATGGGCCTTCTTGCCCCAAACCTTCAGGAGACCTTGAGCACATTCCATCCCATTTTTTGGCTTCTTTCCTTTTCTGCAACACACAGGGCCCCAGCCCGACCCTCTGTGGTCTAGGACTGCATTCCAGCTGCCTGGTTGAAGGCAGCAGGCAAGGGCAGAAGCCGGGGTGCGGGGCCATTCAAAAGAGAACTGCTCTTTTGTGGCTGCAAAGGGGAGGTAAGGCACTGTTTCCATGCCTTCCTCAAGAGCTGCCTTTGGGGTTACCCCTGGTCAGTGCTCACTTGGGGTCCTGGAATCAAAGGTTCTTAGCTCATAATCACCTCATTCATGGCTGGCTGGGAGGTGTGCTGTGTGCATGTCTGACCCTGGGCATGAGGAACACCAGCCAAGTCCTTCTGGCTGCAGTTAAAAGGGCTCACCGGCCTCTCCCTGAAGGTGAAGTGCAAAGATGGGCTGGAGATTTTTAAGGGGAGTGGGAAGTATTAATTGTTGGGGTGCTAGCTCCACTGTAAATACATTAAAGCCAGCATTTTTTTATGTCTCTGGAATGGTGGATGGTGTCCGGCAAGGGCCAGAATAGCCTGGTTCTTCTTGCCCAGATGCAGAAGTGCAGACCCTGGAGAGCTGTACATTTTATCATTTGCATGACTTCTCCGCAGAATGGGCAGGATGACAGAGCTCCCCTCACAGGGCTTGTGTGAGGATTGAGTTGCTGTATGTTACGGCTCAAAACAGAACTAACTCCCCGAGCAGAAACCTGGGATTTCTTCCGAAAAGACTGTGGGGCACTGTATCAACACTTGAGTTCTAGCCTTTTTGATGACTAACCTCCTGAGAAAGCTTGGGTACCTTTCATGACTATGAGCTTTAGTTTTCTCACCTGTAAAATGGGGGCAATGAGCCCGATCTCTCAAGCTTGCTGGCAGGATTAAATGACAGTCACCCTGGTAGAAGATGCCCAGCCTTGGTGCCTGGCACACAGTAGGTGCTCAGCGAGAGCATGCACAGATGCAGTATTAGGTCTGTGATGGCCTGTCTGGGGGAGGGGGGCACAGATTCTGGAGAGGGAAGATGTAGGGGCTCAAGACAGCTGGCTTCAGGTGGCTAAAGAGCCCTGAGGGCCAGAGGCTGCACTTCTATGCATTTCAGAATGAGAGACCGGGGAGCATTGATAAGTGTTGCAACTAGAAGTATTTTAATCCAAAGTAAAGAGGAGCCCAAGCTGCCTGACGGTCAGGCAGCATCCGTGGGGTGGGTGCCCTATCACAGGATGTGTCCAAGCTTAGATTGGTTGGGAGGTCATGGAGGGGCTCCAAGTAATGGAGAGGAAGGAGGTTCCTGGGCTGGTTACTAAGGTTCCTTCTGTGATGTATGATCACGAGGTCAGCAGTGGTGACACTATCTTGATTTTTTGTCACTCTCAGTAGCCATGTGGCAGCCCGTGCTCCCTGCTGCTTGTCCCCATCCCCTCCCATGCACCTGCCTCACTGCCCGTGGCCAGCGGCATCCTTCCAACACTCTCTAGAACACGTCTCTTCTCTCTACTGGAGGCAGCCTCTGCCCACAGGGAGTGGGGGACCCAGACCCCTGCACTTGGCAAAGGGGGCCCTCCATGCACGGACTCTGACCATCTCTCCAGCTACTTGTCCTGCTGCTAGACAAAGAATCAATACTTAAGCCCACGTTTCTGGACACTGACGCCCTTTCTGTTTCTGTTTCCACTGAATCATGACATATTCCAAAGCATTCCAGTGTGGTCCCCACTCTAGTGCCACTCAGAGGTGCTCTCATCCCTCACCCTTCATGGGACGTGTGTCTGAGTGGGGTTGGGGGAGGTCCGCTTTCTTCATCTCTTGCTTTCCAAGGGCAGGACCTCTGGGGATGCCCCTCATGCCCACAGTGCCCCCCAGTGTCAGGGACTCAGGAACAAACAGCTGAGGTCCTACGAGGCAGGGTTCTTGGGAAAGCCTTAGTTCCCTCAGTGAAGGGTTCTCCTCACAGTAAAGGCAGGAGCTTGGGTGCTGGGGTCCCTAGCCTTGTCCTGTCCCCTCTCCTCACTCGGGCCCAGAACTCAGCAGTACCCAGGCTGGAGGCAGCAAGCCCAGGGGAGGCCATGGCCTTCAGGTGCCCCACTCTGCTGCCACAGGACACCCGGTCACATCAGGGGCTGTGCTAGACATGGTGCACCATCCCCTCCAACCCATACAGCCCTGCAGGGCGGCCTGTCAGCCTCATCTGACAGACAGAGAGACGGAGACTGAGGCTCAGAAAGGCCACGTGATTGCCCTCAGCCAGGGTCTTGAGGGCCAATGTCGAGGAACAGAGCTAGTTCAGGTGAGGTGAATGAAGCACTTGCCCCAGGGCACAACATTTAAGGGGGTGCCCCAAAACTTGGCAATCAAGATAAGTATTATTTCAATGCAGTATATGTAAAAATGGAAAGTAATGCAATAGACATTTTGCATTAAATTTTACCTTTTAAAATATTGCTTGGAGATATTATTCATCGTAATTAGTGAGTTTTTGGTTTTCCCGAGAATTGCCCCGATATCCAGTGAAATCGCTCATTTGCTTTCCCCTAGTCTTGGCCCGGGAGCCTGTGTCCTCCAGGTAGCTGTGCTGTGGGGAGCTGGAGAGGACTGAAGAGCTGAGGAGGGTACTTTGGCCTCTGGCTTTGTGGGATGTGGGGTGTGGGGGGAGGGAGGGAGGAGGAACCCAGGCTGGAGCTGTGCAGGGGGGACTGGCTCCAAATGTCTGAGAGACCCCTCTGACCTGGGATGCTGGAGGGGTCAGGGGAGCAAGCTGGCTTTTGACAGGCTGGGCTGTGAGGCAGAGGCAAAAGGGACCTGTGGGAGCCTCTTTGTCCCCCAGTCCCTGGAGCTCAGCAGACAGGAAGGACGCCAGAGCCCAGCCTGAGATTGGGGAGCAGTGGGTGGCTGAGATTTCTGTAGGGCTTTTGGGGCCCTCACCTCACGCCTGCTCTGCTCCCTGCTGGTGTGGGAGGACCCTAGACCCTGACAAGGTGCAGGTCAGGTGGGGGTGGACGGTGTGTGCAGGAAGCGCAGAGGCCCTCCAGTCAGCTCTGGGCCAGGGCTGCAGTGGGCCTTCCCAGCTCCCGCGTCATCTCAGGGCATTCTCCCACAACTTAGGAGGAAGGGGCTCTGTGTCATCCTTCTCGCCTTGCGCGGATGAGGAAACTGAGGCTTGGAGAAGAGCAGATGCCCAGACAGTAGGACAGGGCTGGGGCCCTGCCCACGGCTTTCCTCTCTCTCAGCCCCCTTCCTGTCACTCTCTCAGGCTGCCAGGGAATTACAACACCCTCTCTGCTCCTGCCTGTCCAACTCCAAACTGTCACTTCCACCTTTCCCTCTTCTCCAAACTTTCCCAAAGTGAATATCATTATTAATATTATTTGCCTAATTAACACGTTGGCTGAATGACAGAAAACATGCAAACAGGTTTTGCCAAGGAAACTCTGTCTGATTAAAACTGCAGCCTGTCTAATTAGATGGAGATTTCTTCATTAGTTTCCCCATTTTAGATGCACCTGCTCCCTCCCCCAGCTCCCTTCCCTGCACTTTCACCTCCCAGCTCCCACCCCTAACCCTGGAGGCCTTCTCCCCTTGCAATTCTGCTGCCCCAACCCTCCCACTGCCTGCACCCCTCTTCCCTAGGAGGCAGCTGATGAAAGGGCTGACCTGCTTTGGTCTGAAGCTGGCCAGATGACAAGAGGACACTGCCCTGGGGGACAGGTGCTGGCCCACCTTGTAGGACTGAGAACCTCCTGGGATCAAGGTCACACCTGAAGTCTATTTAGAGTGGGAGTGTGCTGGCTGCTAAAAGTGTCTTCATTAAAAATCCCCATTGACAAACAAAACAAAGCAAAACAACATTTCTAAGTCCTCTCAATCAGATGCCATTGAAAGCAAAATGCACACTTAATAACAAAAGTAGAGTTAGGGAACATTGGTTGTGTACCTACTATGTGTCAGAACTTGCAAGTGTTTTCTTATCTCCATAGCAACCCTTCAAATGAAGTTATCACCATTTTGCAAATGAGAAAATTGAGGCTTAAAGGAGGTTGGCAAGGAGTAGAGAGTAGACTCAGATCTAGCCCATTCCAGCTCCCATACACTGGTTTCTCCCTCTCAGAGGCTCCTTTGTGGTGCCTAGAAGCCCCCACCCTTCTTCCTCCTTTTCCCTTCTCTTCCTTTCTCCTAGCCACAGTGCTCCAGGAAGCAGGAGGTGCTGCAAGCTGGGTGTGGCTGGGCAAGGCCAGGGCAGTCTAGCGAGGTCCCAAGTTAAAGTTCATTGGAGCTTCAGGAGTGGTTCCTTTAAGGGCCTCAGGAATGCGTTCTGGCATGAGAGGGGTGAGGGTGGAGGAGGAGGCACTAGACACATTATGACACCTGAGGTCAAGCACAAATAGGGGTAAGGGTGTTTGGTTTGGAAAGAGCAGGCTAGTATTGGATTACTTGGAGGAGGTGAGATGGAGCCCGTCATCTTTTGTGTCTATCCCATGCCAGGGAACTGTGCAAGGTACTTTATGTGCACACATGTCTACTCATTACAGCAAAGTGTTGTCATCTCCTCATTTTTTTTTCTTTTTTCTTTTTTTTCTGAGACGGAGTCTTGCTCTGTCATCCAGGATAGAGTGCAGTGGCACGATCTCGGCTCACTGCAACATCTGCCTCCTGGGTTCAAGCAATTCTCCTGCCTCAGCCTCCTGAGTAGCTGGGATTATAGGTGCAAGCCACCAAGCCTGGCTTTTTTTTTTTTTTCTTTTTGTATTTTTTAATAGAGATGGGGTTTCCCCATGTTGGCCAGGCTGGTCTCGAACTCCTGACCTCGTGATCTGCGCACCTCGGTCTTCCAAAGTGCTGGGATTACAGGTGTGAGCCACCATACCCAGCCCACTCCACCAGTATTTACCCTGTGCCAGGCACAGGGTCCGTGGTGAGCAGGGCAGGAGCACTCACTCCTTGTGGAGCTGGCCAGCTCAGTGGCAGAGCTTGGCTTCAGCTCCCTGCCCCCATGGCTGGGCCTTTCAACACTCTCAGGGGTGTCCATCGCCCAGTTGCCCCACATCCATCCCTCAGGACATTCTGCCCAGTCTCTTGAGACCTAGGACTGCTGTTACTGCCTGCCAGGACCTGCCAACTCCGCCTCAATTCAATGATTCAAGAACCATTGAACTTGGGGAGGGTGGGGAGGTGGGAAGGATGAAGAAAAGTGAGCTAAAGGGTACAAACATACATTAAGATAGAAGGAATAAATACAATGTTTGATAGCAGAGTAGGATGACTTTACTTAATGTATGTATGTACCTGGGTGATGGGCACTCTATACACCCTGACTTGATTGCTATGCATTATATACATGTAAAAACCTTCTCATGTAGCCCATACATTTACACACACACAAGAATCATTGAACTTAGGGCAGAAGAGACGGTGTGGGTGGGATGAGCTGCTCCTTCCCTCTCTACTCTTCCCACACTCCATCAACCTGCAAATGATGGAGCAGAACAATTTGCCATCGAGGAAGCTCTGGCAGGCTGCTCCCTGGGCACATCTAGTAAGACAGCAGGTGGCCAGGTGGGGCTGGGCGAGAAACGTGGGCACAGCTGATTCATTAATAGAGGAGCCTGACTTGTCAATTCTATGGCCCAGGTCATTGTGAAGCATCTTGGGTTGGAGCTTTGTGTCTGAGAATGGTGGGGCAGAAGACCTCAGCCCTTGCCCTCAAGGAACTTCTAGTCTAAGTGGAAAAGCAAGCTTATTTCCTTTGACTTCCTCAACCCTCCTGTGAAAAGAGCCCTGGCCTTGGGTTTGAATCCCACCTCTGCCATTTGTTAGTTCTGTGACCTTGGGTGCATGCCTTAATCTTTCTGAACCTCTGTGTCTTCATCAGTGAAATGCAGAAATGATAATGCCTCACAAGCTGGTTGTACAGATTGAATAACAATGTGAACAGAGCACCGAGTATAATCCCTGGTAAGCAGAAAAACTCCATCCCAATATTCAAAGTTCACAGGCACAGTAGTGGCGTTCCGAGCTCAGGGTTACATCTTCATCCCTGTGGGTGGGAGGACACTGACTTTGACCTGCCACGGCTAAAGGTCCTTCCCGGAACCCCCAGCTTCCTTCCAGCTCTAACATGTTCCATGTTCCAGTTCTCCCACTGATGGGCCTTTGCCTTTAGGTGCTCCAAATGTCCGAGTCCTCCTATGGGCCCGGCAATGTCTGGTGGCTTCCCAAAGCCTCACTGTGCTCTTCCAACAAATGGGCACAGGCCCAGAACTTCCAGAAGTAATTTGAGGCCTGTTGGCCATTTTTACCAGGGAGCCCAAGAAGCGAAGGGAGCATGATCAGAGATGGGGAGACAGGCCTCATTAGATAGCTCCAGTGCTGCGGGCTCTGTCGCCATGGCAGCCAGCGCTCGCGCAGGCCAGGTGGTTTTTATTACCGAACTTGGAAAACTTTACGGCGGCACCAACAATGAATCTTTATTCTGTTAATAGCATGTCTCTTATTAGCATGTATCTTTTCCCCTTCTTAATAACCTTTACATTTCCAAGCCACATTTATAATTAAGTCATTAATCCCTTACTGGAATTTCTTGTTTTTCAGAAACAGCAAACCAGAGGTCCCGTCTGGCTGGCATGAATGGAAGGGCAAACGCTCCGACCAAATTGCTCTGGGAATGTCATTCTAATTATTGGATCCTGACCCAGCAGCATGCTGATAAGCTCTGGGTTGGAGACGCCCTATCTCAGAGGAGCTCCAAACCTGCTCAAGGCCTTTTCTTGCCCTCTGCAACTTTCCTGCCAAGCAATTAGCCTCCAGGGGTATCTGAGAGCGGGAGACTGGGAGGAGCGGGGTCCCTAGGGGTTGCAGTGGGGAGGGCTAACGGGCTGGGGATGCCCCCTGTTGTGTTTCCAGGGAAAGCCTGTCCAGATTGCCGTTGCCTTCTTTACCTTCAGTGTCAGAGTTGGGGTCCAGCCTGTATTGTGGGGAGTAGGAAAAGCTTTACTTGTTGAGCCCTGGGCTTCTGTTAGGGGTTGAATTATGTCCGTCCCCACACTCCACATTCATATGTTGAAGCCCTAACCCCTAGTTCCTCAGAATGTAACTGTATATGGAGATACAGTCTTTAAAGAGGTCATTACATTAAAATGAGGTCACTGGGGTGGGTCCTTATCCAGTAAAACTGGTGTCCTTAGAAGAAGAGGAAATTGGAACACGGACACGCACAGAGGAAAGACCAAGTGAAGATACAGTAAGAAGATGGCCAACGGCAAGCCTAGGAACAGGGTCTCAGAGGACCCCAACCCTGCTGACACCTTGATCTCGGGCTTTCAGCTTCCAGCACTGTGGCAAAATTCATTTCTACTGTTTAGGCCTCCCGGTCTGTGACATGTTGTCATGGTGGCCACTGAAGACTCAGACAGCTTCCTTCTAGCTCTGGTTCTTCCACGGGTGTGCTTTCAGGTGCTCCGAGGGCCCGGTGGCAGGGAAAGCCAGGTCTCCAGGCTCCTGGCCCAGGGCGTGTTTAGGAGGCAGGGCCTTCTCTGACACAAGTATGAGGAGCAGAGAGGTTTCTCTTCTTCAGTCTCCACTAGGTCCTGGCCTCCATGGCTTCTATAGGCAGGGACCTGGCCAGGGCATTCACCAGAGACTTTGACAGGGAGTCCAGGCCCAGACCCCATAGGCAGAGCCAGGAGCCCTGTGCCAGCTTCCCAGGGAGCACCGGGGCCCAACGCAGAGTCAAGAGCTGGCATCAGCACAGGTGCAAGGTGGGGTTGGGAAGGGCATGGCAGCTTGGGGGTCTGCAGTGCCAGGCATTAGTCACAGGTGGCCTGGCATGAGGTAGGTGGGCCGGCTTGAAGGTCTAGAAGATGGATAGACACCAGAGACTTGTAGTCTATGTCTCCTTCTTGCTGTCCCCTGGATGTCACCTCCCCTCTGCCCCCAGTGCTGAACTAACCCCCTTCATCTTTTACTTGGGACTCCATCAGTGACTCATCATTGCTTTTGGTGTGACTTACCAGTGGCTGCTCCGTCTGCCTCTTCCTTCCCCTCCAGGGTCATTTTGAACACTCTTCCTTCCTGACAACTAAACTTTTCACTGTTTCCCATCATAACATGTTATTTTATACTTCATTTAACTATCCACCCACCTATCCATTTATCCACCCACCTACCCACCTATCCATCCATGCACCCACCCATCCATCCATCCATCCATCCATCCATCCATCCAGCAAATATTTTCCTAGTGTCTGCCTTGGGCACCCATGCTGGACCCTGGTGCCACAGTGCTGAGCTCACGCCCAGCCCCTCCCCCCATGAAGCTCACAGTCTAGCTAGGGAGCTAGATAGACATCAGCCCATCAGATGACTTACATCTAAAATTATAAACTAAGACATGCAGTGAAGGGAAAAATCAGGGGGTGCTGAGCACAGAAAACCATGGGACTGATGGGGTTGGGGGTTGAGATGAGCTCCATGTGGAGGAGGGGACATTGTGTGGGCTGAGACCTGAACCGTGAGTCAGGTGAATCAGGAGGAGGGGAAGGAAGGGTGTTCTTGGCAGAAGGGACCACACGTGTGAAGTCCCTGAGGTGGCTGGGAGCTGGAAGAAAGCCGAGTGACTGCAGCACAGAGTGAGAGGGTGGCGGTGGTGTTGGGCTGGGAGGTCCTCGGGGGGTTGCATCTTCTTGTTTCTAGGGCAGTAACTGGTTCATGCTGGGAACTCAGCGGGAATTGAGGAAGGCATGAGGTTGTCACTAGTCATTATTTGCAGGGGGATGGCAGTCTACTCAGGGACTCTTGCTGCACATGACAGCACACCCCCTCCCCGCCCCCGCCCCATTTGCCATCTCTAAGGGGTGCTGCTAAGGTCATCTGTCTACTCTGGAGCCCAGAATCCCTTTGTTCCTCCCTCTTCCACTGTTAGTATTTCGACAGGTTTTCCTCTAGGCTTTTTGGTGCAGGTCACTCAGATTTCTGCAGGCCACCCTAGCCCAAGCAGTCACTTTGTTTCTCCGGCTCTGCCCTGCCCGTCAAATCTACACACACGCTTCCTGGATTCCTGTGGGTATGTCTCGTGTGTGCTCACAAGCCAGGCAGTTTGATCCTGTGTAGCATCTGTCATGTTTTAGTGTTGCCCCTGGTGATGTCCATGTCTGAGACCTCAGATGTTGAGGCGGGGTGAAAATGCCTCACCGTCACGTCCGCTGAGAGCAGCAACACCTCCAGGTGCCAAAGGGATATGCAGCCAGCCAGCCACGAAGCTGCCATGCGGGGTCTGCCAAGAAGGCTGAGAATGCGCCTGTTCTCCATTCTACATGACAGTTGGTAACCCGGACACCAGAACAACTGGCTGACCACTGCTTGAAAACAGTGCCCAGTGTCCACGTGTAGCTCTCACTCCTTCAGGCTTGGTCTATGAATTTGGGCTGGGGATCCAAATGTTGGGGGCAGGTGATGCAGGCTCCCCAATACCCCACCCCTCTGGGGTGCACACACTCAGGGCACTTCTCCCCCAAACCTTCATGGAAACCAGCACATGGAAATTGTGACCTCACCTCACAAGATAACCAAGCAGGCTTAAAAATACCTAGATCCTTATATGAACGTAGCTCAGGTGCTGACTTCACTCTAGTGTAGAGGGTGATTTTAATTTTGTATGAATTATAATCAATATGCTTTCCATTTTGAGTGCTTTTTTTTACTCTACATTGTAAGCATGTTCATATTATTACAGTCTTCATAGGCAGAATTCTTAGCAGCTCCTTGATAGTTCAGTAAGGAGATGCACCCCTTTTCCTAAGCACCCCCTATTATTGGACATTTAGCTTATTTCCAGATTGTTGCTATTTTTAATGATGTGCATGGAACATCACCATATATTGGGCTATTAGTGCATATTTTCAGAATAAGAACGACCAACTTGAGAAGTATAAAAGAGTTTGATCCATTAAGTTTAATTGCCATCCAACTAGTTTGTAGCAACTCACAAGTCCACCAATATTTTCCATGGGTAGGTACCAGATCCTTAACCGTAATTGCTATAGGATCTGCCTGGCTGGATTACCTCTCTTCATAATGACAAGAATGATTCTTGAAGCTCAGGGTTTTATAAAGAGAAAAGGGAATTAGTTAAGGACTGAATGCAGACCATAGAATCAACTGCATAGAGTTTCTAACCAACCATTTAAACATACATATAGATCTAAAATAACAAACTATATATAGCTATAGCGCCTGTGGGGATCTTGTGTCAATGGCACTCTCACCTCCTAGGATGCATGAGTGAGGAAGAAATACCTTACTTAGCCTGGTAAGGTGAGGCCCTACTACTGCTCTGGAACACCCTTCTGTCATCTGTAGGGGGATCACCCCCTGCTTCTCCATGCCCACCTTGGCCCCCATTCTGACTGATCCACACTGTAGCAGATGCTCCCTCACCTGTATTGGGAATGGCCTGACAATGGCATAAGAGTTCTTACTCTAAAGTTGTGCAAAATCTACGCTTCAGGGGCGGGGCCTTCATCAGCTGTATTTCTGAAGTTTTGTTTGCTTTGGCTCCTATTTGCTACTATTCAGACCTGCTGCAAAAGCTGAAAGTGTGACTGTCCTCCAGTTTAGCAGTTATGTCTTCTGCAGGTCCCTGGTACACAATGGCCATCTCTCTCTCTCTTTTTTTTTTTTTTGCATTTTGGTAGTAGGAGGTGTGTGTGGACCTTCCCAGCTATTTACAGGAGGAGGAAATCTACTTCTTCTACATACATGGTACCCAAATTCATACTAAGCTGTTTTCTAGGTTGCTTAAGTGCACCCTCCCACCCAGCGCAGCAGCCCTGTGCCCTGTGTATGTGTGGGGAGGGAGGTTTAACTCTTTCATGCTACGCCTACGTAGTCTATGAACTAAGGTGATAACTTATACAGATGGTCCCCAACTTCTGATGGTGCAACGTCATGACATACTGACTTTATGATGATGTGAAACAGTTGCAATTTTGATGTAATGTACAGTATTCAATTCAATAAATGACAGATATTCAGCACTTTATTATAAAATAGGCTTTGTGTTAGATGGCTTTGTCCAATGGTAGGCTAACCTAAGTGTTCTGAGCAAGTTTAAGGTAGGCTATGCTAAGCCAAGGTGTTCAGTAGGTTGGGTGTATTAAATACATTTTAGAGTTACAATATTTTCAACTTGCAGAGGGCTTATTGGGACATCACCTCATAATCCCATCATAAGTCAAGGAGCATCTATACCTGGTTAATAGAAGGAGGGACCACCCCCCGACAGGTGGCCATTTTCCTTTTTGAATGGGACAATTCTTCTGATGAATCATCTTTAACAATAAAAAGCAAAGCTATAATAGAATGACAGGCTGAAAGACAAGGACCCAAATCACTCCATAGAGGCACATCTCATTTTGGGGCCATTTTTTGGTCATCCTTGGAGGTGATGGGAAAGGTCATAATTTCCTACTTGATGGGTTGCATCAATGACCACAGGTACCTGTCAAAGGATCAGGACCAGGTGAACAGTTTAGCATAGTGACTAAGTCAGACTGGAGTCAGGATGCCTGGACTCAAGTCTTGGTTCCTCCACATGTAGCTGTGTGACTTTGGTAGAATCACTTTCTGGGCTTCAGTTGGCTCATGTGTAATCTAGAATAACAATATCGACTTAATAATGCTGCAGAAATTAAATAAGATACTCAGTGTAAAGTGCTGAATGCAGTGCCTGGCATATAGTCGGGACCTAATAATTGCCGGCTATTACTGTAGTTGTGAGCATCTCATTCTCCAAATCCCCTCCCCAATGCTCCAGCAGTAATTGCACACCAGGTACGGTGTCTTACAACTCACAGATGACTTTCACTCCATTAACCCTTTGGATTCTCATAATTATGGAGGAGGAGAGTTGTTTTTTATTCTCCTGCTCTTGCTATATCATCCTCATCTCTAAAATGTGAACAGTTCCACCTCCCACCCTCCTTACAGGGCTGCAGTAAGAATGCCACAAGAAGGTCGATGTTAATTACATGGTAAGGTCTACAACATCATACAAATGGAAGTTATGTGAGCATTTGGAGCTGCCATTAGAGCCTGCCCTTTTACAAAGCCAAATATTTTATCTAACCACATAATAAGTTTCACAGACACGAGCTGCTGCTCTGTCTTCATCCATGATCTTGCACTTGAAGGGCACGTGGCAGACCAAAACAAGGAGAAATGCTGTATTCGGGTAGACTTGGATTTGTTCCTCTGTGACTTTGAGCAAGTTACTGAATCTCTTTAAGATTCAGCTTCCTCTTCTTTAAAGTCAAGTGGTACCATCTATGTCACAGAGTTATTATAAAATTTCAGTGAAATAATTTAGGTAAAATACCTGCCCATTTATTCAACAAATATTTACTGAGCATCTACTATGTGCTAGAAATGATTATAGGCAGTAGGAATAGGGTGCTGAACCGAGATGGGGGCCCTGTCCCCTTGGAGTGGGGGAAACAGATCAGACCATATATAATTGAAGTGCTTTCTGCTACAAGTAACACAAAACTTGACTCCAAACAGCTTTGATAGCCCAGGTATTTAACATCTCATATAACATATTCAAAGACTATATATAAGACTAGCCCAGGGTTGGTGAGTTCACCAGCTCATCTATGCTATGAAGGCTAAATCTTTCCATCTTTCTGCTCTGCCATCCTCAGCTTACCTATGTTTGTCTCCAGGCTAGTGTCCTCATGGTCACAAGATGGCTGCTGAAGCTCCAGGCTGGCATCCTCACATGGCAAGGGTAAAAGGCCAGCCATGCAAAGGACCTTTCTTAATGTCCATTTTTCGTTTTCCTTAAGGTGAAATTCACATGACATAAAAAGGACTCATTTTAAAGTGTACAATTCGGCAGCATTTAGTACATTCACAATATTGTGCAACCACCACCCACATCAAGGTCCAAAACATTAGTATCACCCTAAAAGGAAATTCCTAAGAAACCTTTCCCAGAAGCTCAGAAGATGTGCCCTCAGGTCTCATCAACCCAAATTGAGTCACCTGATCGTTCTTAAACTTGTCACTGGCAAGGAGTGTGAGTGTGGGATTATTATGATTGGCCAGTCAGAAGTCCTTTCTGCCCAGCAGCCCCTGAAGCCCAAAAACTACTGTATTCTTGTAAAAAGGAATAACGAGATTGTCGGCCCAGGGCGAAGCAAATAATAGATGCCTAATGTATGCTTCTCTCCCATATTAATGAATGTTAGATGAGCAGGCAGAGCACACTCCAGGCTGCCAAAATGAAAAAATAAAATGTAACCAAAACAGCCCCTCCAAGCCTATGCCCAGTTAATTTTCAGTGCTTGGAGAAGGCATCTTTGCCACGAAAGAACAGCACACACTGTTTCGGAGATGGCAGAGGAATCGGCATCTGGAGCCTGGATGTCTTGCCAGCCTCTCATGAATTAGCCAATTACACTGCTTTTCTGATCTTTTTCACTACCCTAAACTGACTGCTCTTCTATTCCTTTTAAGAAATGTTACTCAGAAACAGTAGACCATATTATGCATTTTGAGACACCTGTTTGCAATCACATTTCCTTTTATGGAACTATTTTGAAGCTTGTTTACAGGCGCTACCTAGAAAGCTAAGATGGTATAGCTAACACCTGCACAAAACCTTTCCCACGCTTCATCCTAAAGGATGCGCTTCCCTTTCTTCCTTGCATTATGGTAGCTTGTGAGAATGGTGCACTGTCCTTACTTGTCTGACAGTGCCTCAGGTGCAAGGAACATTCCAGATTATCCCTACGGCTCCTACCAAGATAAATGACTAATTAAGTTGGCACCTCCCCTCCTGTCTCTCTGGGGGTCAGGCTGCCCCTGGTTGCTCCAGGCAACAGGATGGGCCAGAGAGTCCCATAACAGGGAAGCAAAAGCAATAGCTTAGTAAAACAGGGATGGTGACTCATCTCTCATTTCAGAGATTGATGTATTTGTTCACTTAGCAAATATCAGTGGAGGTCAAAAATATGCCCAACACTGTTCTAGGCACCAGGCACACAACAGTGCTGCATGGACCCTACCTCCCTGGAGCTCAACGTCCACACTAGTCAAACAACCTTCCAAATATACAACTACACACTGTGGGAAATTCATATGTTTGCAACATTCAACTGGCCGAGTCCATTACCAAGAAAAACAGCAATAGGAGAGATAATGAATAGTCTCAATGTCAGACAATTGCAAATGCACACAGAATCCAGATAAGGGGCCAATTGGCCATGACTCCTCCCATTAGTCCTTTTCATGTGCCTTTGAGGCTGCCTCCAAGGAAGTCCAGACTCTTTCCTTCTCAACGTATTTTGAGTGGTATTTGCAAATATCTCTTTTCATAGCTGCATAAGTACATGATAAAGTAAGTGTTGTAAAATCTTAAAGGTAGAATCGGAGTTAAGGGTCAGCAAACCTTTTCTTAAAAGGCCAGATAGTAAGTAGCTCCCACATTTTGCAGGCCATATGGTCTCTGTTGCAACCACACAACTCTGCAGTTGCATCATGAAAGCCGCCGTAGACAATTCATAAACAAATAGGCCTGGCTGTTTCCAGTGAGATTCTATTTATGGACACTTCTATTTGAATTTCATATAATATTCACATGCCACAAAATATCATTCTTCTATAGATTTCTTTTCTTCAACCACTTAAAAACCATTTAAGAATCATTCTTGGTTTGCAGACCATACAAAAGTAGGAGGTGGGCGGGATTTGGCCGATGAACCATAGTTTGCCTGTCCATGATCCGGGTGGTGGGGATGTGGGTATTCTTTCAATTCTTTGAGGTATTTGAAATTTTCCATATAAAATGTTGGGAAATTGTCTTTTCTAAGTCAATGGCTTGTCTTTTAGCTTTGTTTTGATGTTTCATTATTTAAAAATAATTTTGGGGGGGAGCATGCTATTTATTTGTAGCTAGCTAAACTTGCCAACCTTTTCCTTTGTGGTTTGTGATTTTGTACCTTGCTAAGGAAGCTTTCCTACCCTGGCATCACCTAGCTATGCTCCTATATTTTCTGTAATCCAGCTGGAATTTACCTGTGTGTGTAATGAGAGCTCAGAGCAGAACCGTCCCATTTCCACGAGGACACTCAGTCACCCTGTGCCCTTCGTTACTGGTAGGTCCTTTCCTGCTGATTGGGAAGTTTGTCTCAGCCACCTGCCGGGTGCTCTGCATGGATAGATGTGACTCTGGACTGTCTCCCTGTCCCTTTGTCCATCGCTGGAACACTTCTCTTTGTTCCTCTCCTCACCGGGGATGGCGACAGCCTTCCTGCCTCTGGTCAGGAGTCCTCATGGTCTGCCCTGAGAGGGTCTCAGGTCTTTAGGTCTCAGATAGGCTTCAGGGAAGACCTTGGTTATGCAAAGCTTTTTGTATAGCATCACTTTGCTGCTGTATTAAGCTGATGTAGAGACTGTCCTGACTTTACTTTGTCTAACCAGTGTCCCTCCCCACCAGGGGCAAGGAGGAGGAAATAAAAGCAGGGATTGAGGTGAGAAAAGGAAGCTCTGGTCTTTCCACAGAAGAAAGCCACCAGGGAGCCCTCACCGCCCCCTTGCAGGCCATATGGAGCTGTGAGGGACTGTCCTGCACCTCCTGCCTCCCCCATGAAGGGTCCCAGGCGGGCTGCTTTCCTAGGGCCCCAGTCTCCTCGCCTGCGAAAGGGAGGGATGGGCCTGGGCTTCTTAGGTCTCAGAGCCCACCAGCATTTGGCCTGACTCATTGAGGACCGCCCCTTTCAGTCACTGACCTCCTCATAGTCTCCCCAGGGTTTCTCCTACCTCAAACCTCCCTCCTCAGGGCACAAAGCTGAGCATGACGGGCCTCTGTGGTGGGAACGACCCTGTCTTTGGTTTCCTGGCCTCTCTGCCATCCCTTTGTCCTCTTGAATTCAAAGCCCTTCCTCCCATCCTCTCCTCACCCCTCAGTTTCTCCAGCAGCACCCACATTCTTTCAGTTTATCCCCTCTCCACTGCCCCCCAACTGAATGAAGACTCTCAGGGGATACAGGCAGGACCCTGATCTTGAGGTCCCAACTCTGCCATGAAAGTGCCCTGTAACCTGGGAGAGACCCTTCCCTTCTGCAGGCTTGTTTCTCCATTTTTCTCCTGGTAAAATAAATTTTTATCCAGAGGATGTAAAATTTCAGCCTACAATTCCAGCCCTGAAAAAGTCCTCATTGCAAACCTGAGCTCAGAGCAGCCCTCCTTTCCCCTCCTGCTTACAGCAGGAGGGGAAAGCCCTTACAACAGGCCTTCCCTTTCCAGACAAGCCCACTCTCTGCAGCCATTGGATACTGGGGAGGGAGCTGGGGGTAAATATGGACTCCCAGGATTGTCTTGGCCAGCCTCCTTCACCATCGCTGCATCCCCTTGGCTTGCCCCTAAATTAAAACAGGTGTCTGAGCTCACAAAAAAATCCTGGCAGAGTCCAGCTGTAACACAGGAAGGGAGGCAGCCACCTCCACGGCGGGGGGACACATCTCTTTATCCTGTTCCCTGCACCTTCCATTTAATTAGGCAGTGTGGGGTCTCTGTTGCCAAACCCAGCCCCACCAACTGCCAGACTCATGGAAACTCTGCTTTGTAATCACAAAGAAAATATTAGAAGGGAGGGCCACTCCCAGCCTGGGAGCTCCTGGGGGCTGGCTGCCACCTCCCCAGCTTAGCTCCCCATTCGAGGCACCCCATCCTCACTGGTTGCCTTCCCCTGAGCACCCGCATGGTCCCACCCCACATCTTGGTTCCCTAGTGGGGTGGTCATCCCCCACATGGGAGGGGATCTTCTCATAAGAGTTCTGGGACAGGGCCCAGCTAATCCTCTTCTTGGGTGGAATCAGAGGATTTGAGTCTTTGATGCAATTCTTTCTGGGAGGAGGAAGGGAGGGGAAGCTGTGCTGCTGAATGGTACAGAAAATGGCCCAAGCAGGCCCAGTGCAGACCCCAGAGGGGAGCACTGATGGATGACCCGGCCAGAGCAGGGGAGGGGACGCCTGCTCCTGGGGTTTTTTCAGTGTTAGACTCAGTAGTTTTCAAAAGTTAGAAACTGGAAGAGTCGTTGAGGTGTGATTAAGACGGACCTGGATTCACTTCCTGCTGCACACGTAAGGAGTTGTAAGACTTTGGGGTCTGTGTTTTACCAGCATTAAGCCTCGGTTTTCTCATCCTTGAAGTGGGGATAAGAAGCATACCCACCTTGCAGGGCTGCTGTGAGGGTTAGAATGAGAAAGCGCCACACAGGCTTTGTGTAACATTATCATCACGTGTTAAATTTGGTTTCTCTTGACTTGTGTTTCCAACCTTACAGTAGGTACTCTGGGTGCCCTGTAAGGAACAATGAGAAGGGCATGCTTTTGAGATCCTCAAGAGGAAAAAGAGTGGAGTTGGCCCATGCAGGGATGAGACTTCAGTGGGTGGGTCTCCAGGTAGTGAGTATTCTCACCCAGCTCCACCATGGCACAACTCCAGAAGGTATGGTCCTGGGAAGACTCGAGGAGGCTGGCGCTTGCTTGGCAGCTGCCTGCCTAGTGAAGACCCCATGCCCTTCATGCAGCCTAGAGGTGGGGAATGGCTGGGAGCCCGGGGATCTTAGGAGCTCACCCAGAGCAGTACCTGATGGCCTGCCTCCAAGGCCCCTCCTTCAGTTCTGGAAACACATGAGATGCAGGAACCTAAAGTTCCCTAGTGGGGAGGGGATAAGGGATGGGATGGCAAGAATAACTGATAAAATTCCTCACCACACTGGAATGATGAACCACAGACTCAGATTTAAGATGATGGGAATAAAGAAGTGTGTTTCTTATACATCTGCACTTAGGGACTCAGATTCCTGTTAGCACAGACAGAAAGTATTTATTAGCAAGCCCAGAACAAAGTAAATTTTCAGTACATGAGAGCGATTCTTAGGGTTCCTCTGCAGAATGGGATATCACAGTGTTGATGTGAGGGGTAAGAAAGCTGTTTATTTATTTTCAGTACTTGGAACAGCCTGGCACATAAGTAGCATCATGGAAGTATTTGCTGTCAATCTTTAATTATTTAATTTCAGTTCACTTCCTCCTTGTACAGGAAGGGTTCAAGGACTGGAGGGCTGTTTTGCTGAGGTTGAACAAGGGCATGTGCTGAAGGACCTGTGGTGTTCCCACCACCACATTAGCAATGTCACTGTCCCAGATTAATCTACTGCATGGCACTGGTGGAGGGTCAGTAAGCATCTTTGGGCAGCTGCCCACATACCTGGGGGGCAGAAAGAATTCACTGGAACTGGCGATGATTTTAAATAGGATGAATTTGTCCTCCAAGGTGGTCGTGGTTTGACCTCACGTTGGCTGGGGAGAGGGGGCAGAGAGTTTCGTATGCCTTTGCCATATGCTGTCATCTGTCAGTGCTCAGAGGGGGCAAGTGACCTGGGCCAGGTGGTGCCCTGAATCAGCACCAGCCAGGGTGAGACTTAGGATGATAAAGAGCACTGGAGGCGAGCGAGACACCACCCTGCCTGTCTGCAAAGATGCCAAGAAGTCCAAAGAGATGGCATTCAGGCAGAATGGAGACACAATCTGAGAATTAAAACCCTTAGAGTGAACCACAACCAGTTTGGAGCCTGGAGGGGAGCAGGTGTGGCAGGGGGACTAAGGTGTGAGCAGGTAGCATCTATATGTGAGTCAGGCTGCTAGGACAAAGCCAAGCTGGCGATTGTAAAAGAGGAGACCAGAGAGACCAGACGCAGGCAGGGCCAGCCCTTAGGAAACAGTCCTTACTCTCTCCTAGCTCTGCGCCCTGGGCCCCTCCAAGGCTCAGCTGACTCAGCCGAGTCTGTGTCCCTTCTTAGAGCCTAACTCTGTTCCTCAGCCCTCCCGCCCAGTGACACTTCGTAGGACTCATTGCCCAGGAATCCTGTTCAGTCATTGCATTGCCCGGCTCTGACCTGGGATTTCACAGATCAGTGACATTCACATTGCAGTGACAAAATGCAATATAATGGGACACCAGCGTAAGAGGCCAACTGTTTCCTTTGCCAAGTAAGGTCATTTTCAAAACCTCATTATTCCCTTTGTTCTATAAATAAGGGGATTCTTTTTTACTATCTGAATATTGGAAAGACATAACCTTGGAGTTGTCCTTGACGACCCTTCTCTCCCACCCACATCCAGGCTCTCAGCAGGCCCCAGCTGCTCTGCCTAGACTGCATCCAGGTTTGGTTGGGATGCTCTTTAAGAAAAAGAACGTCAAATGCCAAAAAGAAAATTAGACATGAGACTGAGTATTAGAGTAAGAAATCACAACACATCACAAATCACATTTTAAAAAGCTGGTGAAAACACAAACGTGACAAAATCCAGGAAAAAAAAACCTCACAATATTTCATTGTGTTCACTGATATGCCATTAAGACACTTTTTTCTTGTATTTTTGACTGCATAGTCTTTGATTCTTCTCTTCTTATGTCAATAATTTTGTGTTTCTTTAAATAGAGAGAATAGAAGGCCCGTTCTGTCTTCCTTTTGGGATTGGCCATGGCATTTTATTTTATATTATTGATCATTTGGAGAACTTTTCTGTCAGCTTCATAACTCATTGCTCTTAGGTAATGCAAATTTTAAGACTGATGCCAAATTTGGGAAACCATCTATCAGATTCTCTTCCTATATGAGCTGTCAACGTATCGTGCGTTCATAATTGCATGCAAAGGATTATGGAGTGTATTCCAGATAGGAAAGAAATTTTTTTTGGCCAGACAGCGATGAGAACCAGATCCCCCACTTAGAAGTATACACAGCTGATGACAGCAAGAATGTAGACAAGCTTCCTGCTCACTACATTCAAACCTTGTTTCTCCCCTACCAGGTTTGAATGTAATGAGCAGGAAGCCCGTCTAAGGAAAATTCTTCCTGATCTTTCTGATCCACAAACGTAATTTGGTTTTATCAAAAACTTCCTGCATTCTTCTTGCTTCTCTCGGTTGCCGGCTGCAGTGAAAGCAGACTTCCTTGATGAGTCGGGGAAGTGGATGATATCCCCGAGACCCTGGTGGCTAACCCTGGCATGCTGTAGTATCTTTTCAAGATGATCGCCTTCAACAAAGGAGAAAAAAAATTCTTCCCTGTGGAATTCTGAGCACAAGGAAGACTGGCTGAGGGGAGAGTCCGTAGGGGGAGAGGCCTTGCAGGGTATGCCCACTGGCTTCCTGACCTGCCTGCCCCCACTGGCTCTGCCCTGGGCAACTCTGCCTGCTCCAGCCCTGCAGCCGAAAGGGCCACAGGGATTCGCCCAAGAACTTGCCCCATGCCTGGATGAGAAGCCTCAGTGATCCCTGATGATGTGGCCATGAGTCCAGGTACAGTCTCTCTCCACCTCCACCCCCAAATTTTGGAGAGTGATTTCCAGGTCTCTTCTTTTCTCTAAAAAGTAATAATAAGGCATTCTCGCTTGGGGAAAAAATGATTAAATTTCAAATTACTCTGCTTGCCAGATAAGATTGAAATCTCTGCATCCCAGCAGGCCGGAGACCTGTTTTGCACACAGGAAGCTCCAACAGCAACTTATTTGCCACGTAGCGGGTTGACTGAAATGGAGCAGCGTGTTTAAAACTGCATTAAGGGCGGCAAACACGGTAATGAGGGCATTTGTTATACTGTAAGGAGGTTTCCAGAACATGGAAATTACCAACATGGCGATTATGATTGTGAACTCGGTGAGGGAAATCGAATCCATCCACCGCCCCTCTTCTCCTCCCATTAAAAGGCAGAGAGTGAATAGGAACAAGAGGCCTTTCAGGGTCTTTGGGAGGGAGGAGTCCTGGAAAGTTATTAAACACTTTAATAATGCAGGGAGTTGTGGCTTCAGCTCAGGTTTATGGGGGCTTTGATCAAATCCAGCCTCACAGCAGGGCCTGGTTCCCCAGGGAGACCCAGGGGAGAAAAACCACAAGGCAGGAAAAGGCTGGCTGAGACCAGCCTCAGATTTCAAAGCTCCGTTCAGAGGACGTATTGTAACTGGCTGGTGGTTCCAGTTTTCTTCCAAATGGCTTGAGGGCAGGGCCCAGTGTCTCTTTGCCATTCAGACTTGTCACCAAACTCAGACTGGAAGCAAGTGTGTGTGTGTTTGTGTGTGTGTGTGTGTGTGTGTGTGTGCATATGTGCAGAGGATATGCCAAAATCTAATGATGGGTATACATTGTTGACAGTTATGTACACACAGGCCTGTGTGTGGTGTCCCCGCTCATACTTGAAAAGGCATCATTCCCAGAGTTGGTAAGATTGACATCTAATCACCACAGCCACTCAGCTTAATGTACTTAGCACCTTTGAGCCTCAGTTTCCCCATCTGTAACCTTACATCCCTTCCTCAGGAAAGCTTTCCTGATCACTCACACTAGTTGAGGTCCCCTGACAACAATCCTGCATCTCCTTTAAATGGCATTTCTCACTCACACCCATCTTTCCTGAGCAGCAGCAAGCTCTGTGAGGCCAGCACCCGCACGGGACCAGCCCTCAGTATATATTTGAGTAAGTCCCCCATCTCAAAAAGCTACTTTTATTCAAAAAAAAATTAATTTTAGGCTGGAGAGAGTCTGTTTTAGTGAATTGATAACCACAGTAAGCATTGATGACAGCGCAGACACGATGGCACTTTTCGTTATGCCCCTGTACTTTGCATCAGGACTGGAGCCCTCTAACATTTACAGGGCCAGGAGCAAGAAGGTAAGTGGACATCCCAGCCCATGCTGGCTCCACCCCACTTTCATGCCTGTGGATATTCCCATCTATAGTCCATCTCCCCTGACAAACAACCACCCCTCGAGCCACCCCTTGGGCCCAGGGCCTGCAGTCATTGGTGGTGTGGTCAGACCTCAGGGAGACAGATATAGAAGAAGACTCGCTCAGGCCCAGGAAGCATGATTTGGGGGTCCTGGACTCTAGCTTGTGATCTAGAAGGAAAAGCCATCAGCTTGGAGTGAGCAGGGCCCCCTTACCCATGGATTCGTGGTCCCCTTCCCTAGTGCACTTCTATGCAGTGCAATGATGATCTTGACTTCCCCTTTATCTGTATATCCTGTGGACTCCTTCCCCACAGGGTGCAGAGTGGCCAGAGGTGGCCCTGGCTCCCCTTTTACCCATGGATCCTATGGACTCCTTACCGCCAAGGTGCGGTGTGGCCAGAGGTGGCCCTGGCTCCTGTTGCCCAGGTCTCAGGGTGGTGCAGACTTGAGCGCAGGGAAAGACACCACTCCTTCTGCATCATTCAATCTGAAAATGGACTGTGGAGCCCAGCAGCTTCATATTGGTCAGTCATCCCTTTGGATTGAACATTGGCCCTACAAAACTTCTCTTTTCAAATGCAACTCTCTCTTGCTGTCCTCCCCATCCCTCTTTTCCCATGCAGGGAGTGGGACAATATACCAGGCCCATTTCTGGCATTGAGGATGGAACCGGGGCAGATGGGAGGTAAAGAAAAAGGAGAAAACGTGGTTGTTTTTTTTTTTTTTTTTTTTTTTTTTGCTAACTCTGAGTTGAGCGTTTCAGGAGTGGCTTGGGTTGCCAGCATTGGGGAGTGTGACGGAGCCAATGGACCATGAAATTTCAGAGCATCTTGTGGTTGAAGTGGAGGGGCACACCAGGAAGGGGCGGCCACTCTGCAGTTTCACTCAGATCCTGGCTGAGACCCCAGCCCTCACCTCCGGGAGCCTGCAGTTGTGAAGATACATTCTTTCTAAATGTGTCTCTATATCTAGGCACATCTAAACATGCTTAGCATTTGACCTGCACATAACGGGAGCTCAAAAAATGCCTACTAAATAGAGAAATAAACAAATGCAAGCGTGAGGCCAAGGCCGGCTCCCAGCATTGCTGACCCTCAGCCCACCATGTGTCTCATCTTCTAGGCAGGGCTTATGTTCCAAACCAGCCTGGCATCCTCACATGTGGGACCCTCGGCCACAACCCAGCTTCCTGTTGTAAAGATAAAAGGCTATTTAACATTTCCCGTAAATTGCACTTAGGCTCCGGATCAAAGGG
The DNA here is from genome assembly GCF_028858775.2 of Pan troglodytes. Classification (NCBI taxonomy): domain Eukaryota; kingdom Metazoa; phylum Chordata; class Mammalia; order Primates; family Hominidae; genus Pan; species Pan troglodytes. The sequence goes on from NC_072414.2 coordinate 61,861,813, forward strand.
TCCCGCTGGGACTGCTATTTCAAACCTCAGTTCTCTTAGTGAGGAGCTCCCCGAGCCAGGGCCGTCGATACTGACAGAGGGAAGCCTCTGCTGCCTGTGGGGGTGCTCAGGCAGACATACTAGGCCCTTGCCCCCAGGGGCTTATCCCAAGGGGTTGGTCACCCCATGTCCATTAGAAGTGCAGATCAGGAAAGGAGGGTCTCTGAAGGCCATCACACAGGTGTCAGGGAATGAAGGCAGCCAGAGCGCAGTGAAGGACACACAGCATGCTGCCCAGGAGCAGTCCTTGAGTTGCAAACCACAGAACAGCTTGGGACTGGATGAGGCAGGGTCCTTGCTGGAGAGATGGCAGGAAACTCACAGGAGGGCCCGTGGCTGAGAACCAATCTGAGAAACAGAATGAGAGCCAAGCCAGGCTGGTCCTGGAGCTCCAGGCCAGGGAAGCTGTGGAGAAGGATGTTCTTGGACCTGCCCCTACACTCCTGCTTCTCACTGGGCTCCAGTGGCAAAGCCCTGGGAGGGGTGGGAGCTGGGCTCAGCTTGGGGCCTGGGCCTGCCCCTAGCTGGGGTGAGCAGCCCCTCCCTCGAGAGCCCCTCCGAGCCTGCACCAGAGGGAGAGCCTGGGGGCATCGGGCAAGGAGGGTGTTCTCTGGGCAGCGAGGAGATCAGCATGGGCAGGACTCAGGCAGGGCCTCTTGCTGGGGGCTTGGCCTCTTGCTGGGCACTTGGTGTCTTGAGACGGGCTCCAAATGGCAAAAAGCGTAAGCACCTCCTCCTTTATGGTTTTATGAGCAAATGTGTGATTTCCCCCACTGTTGTTGTGGAAACCGTTGAAAGCCTGCTTCCATGTAACCCAACACAGCCAACTTTTCACTACTTTACCCCTCTCCAAGTCTTTTTTCACCTTCTCTTTCCCCTGGAAAAGTGGAACAAATTAGGCAGGCGGGTGATGGGATTTTATGCACCCAAGTAGGCCAAAATAGAAAAACTATAAAGGCCAAGCAGTCTTCAACTCTAGGTACCCAGAGGATTCCTTTACTATAGAACAGCACCCAGTTAGTTGGTGTGTAGGTGCTCACACCTGTGGTCTCAGCGCTCAGAGGCTCAGGGAGGAGGATCGCTTGAGCCCTGGAGTTTGAGGCTGCAGTGAGCTGTGATTGCGCCACTGCACTCAAGCGTGGGTGACAGAGTGAGACCTCATTTCTGTTTTTTAAAATAATATTTTAAAGAAAAAATAAATAGCACCCAGGACTCCCTAATTGCTGCTTGTTAGAACAGGAAAGCTCAACGTTTTAGAATGATTTTCATATGAAATGGTTAATACTTTTAACAATATATAGTTCTTAAATTGAGAACCTTAAATTAGCTGGAAATAAACTTTTTGGAGCCCCTCTTGGATCTCCAGGCCAGCAGGCATTCATTTTTTTTTCTTTTTTCTTTCTTTCTTTTTTTTTTTTTTTTGAGATGGAGTTTCACTCTTCTTGCCCAGGCTGGAGTGCAGTGGCATGATCTGGGCTCACTGCAACCTGTACCTCCCAGGTTCAAGTGACTCTGCTGCCTCAGCCTCCCAAGTAGCTGGGATTATAGGCACATGTGACCACACCCGGCTAATTTTTGTATTTTTAGTAAAGACGGGGTTTCACCATGTTGGCCAGGCTGGTCTTGAACTCCTGACCTCAAGTGATCTGCCCACCTCCGCCTCCCAAAATGCTGGGATTACAGGCTTGAGCCACCACACCCAGCCTCACATTTGCTTTTACCAACACAGACACACAACTGGGGTCTGGGGAGCGGAGATAGAGTCCCCCTTTGTTCTTTCCAGCAGGCCAAGAGTTGTCATTGGAAGAGCACCAGACAGGGGGTTGAGTGGGTCTGAAGATTAATATCAGCCCTGTCAGTAAGAGCTGTGGGACACTGGGCAAGTTACTTCAACAAATCCTGGCCAGCCTGAGAGGAGAAGGGGATAGAAAACACTTGGAGTTAGTTCTGAGAATTAAACGAGATCCTATAGGTAAAGCCCCTACCACAAGGCCTGGTGTAGACAAGGTACCCAGTGAGGTTAATTGAATGGAAAAGTGGGGGAGAAGGAAAAGGGTGGACTGGCGGATCCCTGCATGGTGTAATAGCGTCCCAGATCCTACCGGACCTGCCAGCTGCTGCCTGAAATTCTACCATTAAAGCATCTTCCCTTTAGCCTGAAGCACTGATCCCAATTAAAATGCTAATTATCTTCAAGGGTTCTACTTTTCAATTTTTTTTTTTTGCTAGTTTTTATCATTGACCCAGAGTGTGAATGAGGGATCTGAGAGCTGCTCTTCGTGAACAGAGGTTGGAGAGGACAGCCTATTCCTCCAACAAGCCAATTTCTGCAGCCCCACGGCCGTCGTTTCCCATCTGCTCCCTACCTTGGTTGGGGTGCCCTTCTCACGAGCACCTGCATCCTCCACACCCACTCCAGCTGCTGTGCCTTTGGGCTTGTCTTTCCCTCTGCCTGGAACGCCCTCCTTGCTCCTCTCCGGCCCACCCTCCAAGGCCCAGCTCAAATCCCACCTCCAGCTCACGGCTCTTTCACTTTCCTCTCCTCCAGGATATCATCACCCCCATCTGCTTTAGCCGTTAATGAAGGATGACAGTGTGCAGTGCGATGGTGATTCTGAGAAAGGCTTGTGTGTGGATAGCAGCTCCAGTTCCCAGAGGTCTTCCACAGGCAGTATAGATCACGAGGCCAGGGTCATGGGAGAGAACATGGTTCTTGGAGCTGGGCAAACTGCTCACATCCCAATTCCACCACCATGGGACCACATGCATTCATCAACACCTCCAAGGCCCAGTCTCCTCCTCTATAGGATGGAGAATCAGCATGAGGAACAATGTAAGAATGTAGATAAAAGGCCTGATATTTAATAGGGTCCCAGAATACCAGCTGCATCTTCTTTCTCATGATAGATGATAACACTCAGCCTGAGCATTATTATCCCCATTGGACAGATAGATAAACTGAGGCCCATGAAGGTAAAGAGACTTGTCCAAGGTCACATGGCAGCCTGGTGCCCCAGCCAGCGCCTCCCTGGCTCCTGCTCTCTGAAGTGGAGCTGTCTGGGTCGATTCGGCCAGCTGGGGGGTGCAGGAGGATGTGAGGTGACCAGAAATAAGAGGCAGCTGGAGAGTACAAATCAGCAGCCCGGAGAAGCCTCTGCTCTGGGGATTAATTAAACAGAGGCTTTCATGTCATCTCTCTAACAAGGTTCTCCGTCTCCCACGGTTTTGCTGGAGTGGAGTTAATCTCGGTTTCTCTCTGCACTTCAGCTGTTGATGCTGAGGCGATTATGAAGTGAGCAGCTGTCACCTCAGAGGGGAGGGAGCATGGGGCAGAATCGGGTCAGCACTGTAAGGGTCTGTGCTCCTTTTTTACAGGTGGGGAAACTGAGGCTGGAAGGGACTGGCCAGAGGTTTCTTTGCAAAGAGCTCCCCATGCCCACTAGCCAGGAACTGACTTGGGCAGGTGAAAGTCCAGGAGAGAAAGTCAAGACGGCATGGAAGCCTGTGTTCATTCCTATGGTCATTCTCAAACATTTACCCTGGGGCCCAACTCCCTACTAGGCCTGGGAGCCCAGGGGGAATGTAGGAAGGCTTTCTTGAGCAAGTGTTGCTTCTTGCTGAGTCTTGGAGGACAAGTAGCATGTTAGCTAGAGATTTACATCCTGGGCACTAGAGACATTTGGGGCTGAATAATCCTTTGCTGTGAGGACTGCCCTGCACGTTGTAGGATGTTTAGCAGCATCCCTGGCCTCTGCCCTCTGGACGCCAGCAGCACCACCATCCTTCCGCCCCCTACCAGTCGTGACAACCATAAACATCTCCAGACATTACCAAATGTCCCATGGAGAACACCTCTCATTGAGAACCCCTAGATAAATTAAGGAGGGGCATTCCAGATAGGGGAAATCCCGTGAGACACAGGAGAAGGTTTGACACTGTTGGGGAATCACGAGGTTTGTCCAATGTAAGTGAGACATTCCTTCCAGGCTGTGGGGGTGGGCGGAGAGGCGGTTGCAGACATCCTCAGGGATATCTAATGAAAGGCATTGTGTGCTCAGCTCAGGCTCCTGTAAACCGTTCTGGAAGTTACTGTTCTCTTAATCTGACCTCTTCAGCTGACAGCAGGTTTCTTGTCTTATCCACCTGTGTGTTGAAGCCTCAGCAAATACCCTGGGGGTTGAGCTTTTGCAGGAACTCTGAGACCGCATTGTCTCTGGGGGCTGCACACACAGCTGGCAGTTGCGCCTTCACCTTTAGAATAATCACAGGCATCCAGATCACACCGTGTCCCTTTCCTGACTCAGTTGACATAAACTTAAAGTTGATTTGTTTAAGTGATGACACAAGAAAGAATGTGGGCTAGAAGAGGGGAAGGGTGCAAAGGCATTTTACGACCATCCAGGCATGAGGAAGCTGATTAATTCCCACTTAATGAGTATATTAGATTCCCTCTTCAATCAAAACATCTATTAGAAAAGTCACCTATACCAGATGGATCAAGGAAACAGATGTTTTCAAACCTTGACCAAAGATTAGCCAACGGAGTCTTTTAATTGATGCCTGCCTAAGTGCATGTAAGATAATATTCACTTTAGGAGGACCGGTTTGTCCACAATGTGTTCAGCCAAAGACATTGCATGAAGCGAGTCACCCCATGTTAGTCTGTACCTAATTCCCAACCCAAATACACTTGACTATTTTGGTCTAGACCACACTTGATCATCACAAACAGCCACCAAATCCCTCTCCTCTCCTATTTACGGATGGAAACAGCTGCTGTATTTGCATGCCCTGCTCCTTAATATAAACACAACTCTGATTTCCTAACTTTCTTTGGGGAATTCCTCCTAGGCGTCCATGTTTATTTATGAAGCTGGTGTGGAAATACAGCAGGCACCATTGTACTTTCTGGGGGTTTAGTTGAGGTCAGCGGTGGAGTGATAGCATTACTTGGATGAAGGAGTAGAGCACCCCAATGCCAGTGGGCCACGCCCGTCTCCTAGGCATCAAAGCCCCACCCCCCAGGCCAGGATCAGATTTTCCTTGAAAAGGATCTTCGTGCCATGGATTATCTTATCTTTCGGTTGCTTCATTTTGCTTTGCCTGCCAGGCAGCTCAGAGGTTAATCAGATCTTATCCCAGGCTCCCAAACAGTTCTTTCTCCCAATTCTCTAAATGGCTTGAGAAACCTCTTTGGTTTCTTTCTTTCTCTTTTTGGCTACTTTATATATGTATTACTACTGTAAACTCCCTTAAATACATTCAGGAAGTAGATGGGGTATAAGTCACGAACAAATAAACCTCAAATGCACTAAACATTTCCTCCCACCTCCATGAAAATGCAGCTATTTTTTGTCTTTTTTGCTGGAGGATTCCCCCTGTATTAGAGAGCTGATAGAAATGGTAAGATGGAGTGTTAGCCCTGGAACAGACCATTTCTTCTAGGAAAAAGGAAGAAATTCGCATTATGAACTGCCCAAAGTCATTTGCCTGTATTTTCAACACAGAGAGGAGAACACCAAGGTCCAGAAAAAAAGAGAAAGGTTTTTTTCTCAAGCCAAGACTAGAGCCCGTGTCTCCCAGCAGCTCCCAGTCGGGGGCTCCATGCATCACTGCCCTGCTGTATCCGTGGGGCTGATGAGGCACTGCCAGTCAGTGAGTTAACAGAGACCTACTCAAGCCAGTTTCTTGTTCCAACAGGGAAGTTCTACTGGTGGGAATGTCAAAGGGAAATCAGAGATTTTAGCAACCCAGTTCACTGTTTAGGTTCTGAGCACGTGGGAGGACCTCAGCTGTGGCATTCAGACAGCTTGTTGTCAGCCCGTGTTACAAAGCCTTGTGTTGCAATGTGACAGAACAGGTTGGGAGCAAATAGGCCCGGGCTTTTAACCCAGAAGGAGAGGGTAGAAGCTTCTAAAATTTAGGTAAGGTTAAGAGTCAACCCCAAAAAGGACAATCCTGGCTTCTCAGATTGGGACATCTGGGCCTACCTTCTGTACGATGCTTGGATTTCCTATAGTAATTTGGCCATGTGTTTGCCCAGCCTCACTTTGACCATCTCCAGGGACAGAGAATTCATTACCTACACGGGGTTTGAGCCAGCTGAAACAGAGAAGAACAGGCAGGTGGCGGATGTCCTGACTCCCAGGGTCCTGGGTCCCCCAGGTCAAAGAGATGTAGTGAGAGAGCATTTGGGTGGTGCATATTTCTAGAACAAAGGGAGCTCCCCAGCTGTCTTCTGGGACCCTGCATATACCATGGGTACTGGCCTGAGCTAGTCCCCCTTATTAAGGCAGCCATGGGTCCTTGGATCACCTCCCTCAGGAGTCCACTGTGCAGTGCCTGGCCTGCCTTAAGAGATGAGAGTGGGATGCTGAGGGCTGTAGCCAGGAAGAGCCAAAATAAAGGCTGGAAAATAAAGCTGCTTTTTATCCTAGACATCTTCTCTGTGAGAGGGAGATCGGGAATTAGGTTTGGGAGGGGTGAGGTACAGGGTTCTGATTTGTAGTTTTTGATGATTCCCATGGTGTATTAGTCTGTTCTCATGCTGCTGAGAGACATACCCAAGACTGGGAAATTTACAAAAGAAAGAGGTTTAATTGGACTCATAGTTCCACATGGCTAGGGAGGCCTCACAATCATGGCAGAAGGCAAGGAGGAGCAAGTCACATCTTACATTGATGTCAGCAGGCAAAAGGAGAGAGCTTGTGCAGGGAAACTCCCGTTTTTAAAACCATCAGATCTCGTGAGACTCATTCTCTATGACGAGAACAATGCAGAAAAGACCTGCCCCCATAATTCAATCACCTCCCACCAGGTTCCTCCCACAACATGTGAGATTTGGGTGGGGACACAGTCAAACCATATCACATGGTGTAAATAATCCCACCAGGGTCAATTTCCAGCTGCCCATGTGAGGCCGCTGCTCCAGAACTGGAAAGAGAGACTAACAATCATCTTCCTAACAGGTCCCAGCTGGCCCCAGCACATCACTGGCTGAATCCATGGTCTGGTCTTAGTCACTGCTCTGATTCTAACCTGCCCTATACATTCTGGCTTGGTTTCCACAACTACACAACAGAAGTAAGAACAGCTGTCTTCACATGCCCCACAGAGGTCATCAGGGAGTTTTTGGAGAAGTCTTAGAAAATAATAAAAGTTTTACATTATCATCAAGTTTGATCTTCTGAGGCAAAATAAAGAAAATGCACAAGAGTATAGCTATCGAGATGGAACAAAGAGAGAGGCCTGAGTTTTGAATCCAAAACTCCAGCCTTGAGTCCAAGTGGTTACCTGTGAAACCTTGGGCCCTAGCTTCCCCACCTGTGAAATGTGTGTCCCACTTCACACCGTGGCAACCTCCAGGGGTATTGTGAAACCCAGGGGGATTAAAGAAAAAATATACATTTTCAAGAGCCCATGTATGGGAGAAGGAGACGATTGTATCATTAAGACAGATGTAACAAAAAAGAGGGCCAGCCCAATCATCAAAGGGACAATTTATGCTCCAGAAAATGAATCCCTAATTATTCCTTTCAGTTCTAAAGAGACAGGGGCCCAGAAGAGAAGCCGGCAGCTCATCCTTCACGTGACTGTTTAAGCCTGGACCAGGAAGAGGAACAACTGTATATACACACGGGCAAGAGTTTGAATATCTAATTTGATGGGGCATATAAACTGGCAGTTATTCAAATGAGGACATTTGCATATATAGGGTTTAAGGCTACATGATAATTCCTTAATATTTTTTTCCATGATGCAGAGTAAGGACTTTAGATCTTTGTCCTTCTTTTCAAGGGTTTTAGGAAGGGATTGAAAAGGCAGCTAAATGGAGCCCAGGCTGCCCCTGGGTACACCAGGATTTGGGTGTGGGGTTTGCACCCAAGAGATGCTCAGCGGCCCTTCTCTGGGACAGAAGAGGTGGCATCACAATTGTTTTCCTATGCATCTGACCATGGCTTCCCAGCTTGCCAGTGCCCAGCTAGAGCACCTCCCTTGTTTCTGAGGGTAGCAGACGCTCTTGGCTGGCTCCTCTAGGTCCAAGTAGAGCAGGGACTCTCAAAGTGGGGCCCCCAACCAGCCACATCAGCACTTCCTGGGAACTTGTTAGAAATGCAAATTCTCAGGCCCATCCAGCACCCCCCGAATCAACAACTGGGGGTGGGGCCCAACACCTGTGTTTTAACAAGTCCACCAGGTGATTTATTTATCCATTCATTAATTAATTCATTCACTCATTCATTTAGAGACAGGGTCTCACTCTGGCTCCCAGGCTGTAGTTTCATGGTGTAATCACAGCTCATTACAGCTTCGACGTCCTGGGCTCAAGCAATCCTCACACCTCGGCCTCCCAAGTAGCTGGGACTACAGGTGTGCACCACTGTGCCCTGCTGATTTTTTTAAAAATATTTTTTGTAGAGATGAGATTTTGCCATTTTCCCAGACTGGTCTTTAACTCCTGGGCTCAAGTGATCCTCATGCCTCAGCCTCCTAAAGTTCTGGGATTCCAGGTGTAAGCCACTGCGCCCGGCCCTCACCAGGTAATTCTGATGCGTGCTCAAGTTGGAGAGCCGCTGTGCTAGAGCATCCCCGACATGGGAATCTGTTTTACATATATAGAGCTTAATCTTACACAATCATTTGGGTTCATTTCCCAAGGCCAATTCCAAGTTCTCATCCAGTGCCTTTTAGGGCTGGTTTTGACTTCTGGCAAAGGAGGAGGGAGAATCCTGGTTTTCTTTCAGGAAGGGAAAGGAGGAGGAAACCCTGTTCCTCTGATGTTTGGTGGCCTGGGTGTCAGCAGGCAGCATGGGACCCTCCTGTCTGATCTCACGCTGCCCTTCCTCACAGGCTGGGTGGTGGAGCCCAGGAGGGCTCCTATCTCGGATGGATGGAGGTAGCCCTAGGTCATGGCTGAAGAACCTTGAAGTTGCTGGAATTTTTCAGCCCTCTCTGTTGGGCCCAGGCCCTGAGAAAAGCCTCTACCCTCTATTACTCAACAGTTTCTAAGGCCCACCCTGTGCCAGGTGCTCAACCAGATGGTGGGCCCAGAGCAAACCTGGGTGGGGTGGGCCCATCCTTAAGGAATGTGCTGCCCTGCAGAGGAGGCCCTGACAATGACTGACTTCAATCAAGAGCTGAGAGCTCTTGTAGGGGATGTGCAGGTGGTCTTGGGACCAAGCAGCAGGGAAATGCCACCTGGTCCAAAGGTCAGGGAATGATTCCTAAGGATGGTGGGAGGAAGACAAGTGGTCAGTGTGGCCAGAGCTTCATGTCTAAATAGGACGCAGGGCCCAAGAAGCAAGTGAGATTCTCGAGGCAACAGGGAGTGTTTGAAATGCACTAAACAGGGGAAAGAGATAATAGGATTGATGTTCTGCAAAGGCCACACTCTCTACAGGGTGGAGCCTGGGTCAGAAACAAGGTTGAAGGAAGAGATCTCAGAGAGGGGCTATTAGGACAATCCAGGAGAGACAGGATGGCAGACTGAACAGGAAGTGGCAGTGAGATAGAGAGAAATGATGCTCATTAGCAGCAGATGGAGTTGCCTGGAGAGGGAGGTCCTCTGAATGTTGTGGTGAGAGAGGGGCTATGATATGGTTTGACTGTGTCCCCACTCAAATCTCAAATTGTAGCTCCCACAATTCCCACATGTCATGGGAGGGACCAAGTGGGAGGTAATTGAATCATGAGGGTGGGTCTTTCTCATGCTGTTCTCATGACTGTGAATAAGTCTCATGAGATCCGATGGTTTTGTAAAGGGGAGTGCCCCTGCATATGCTCTCTCTCTTGCCTGCCACCATGTAAGATGTGACGTTGCTTCTCCTTTACCCCTCCTTTGCCTTCCACCATGAATGTATGGCCTCTGCAGCCACATGGAACTGTGAGTCCATTAAACTTCTTTTTCTTTATAAATTACCTAGTCTCAGGTATGTCTTTATTAGCAGCATGAGAACAGACTAATACAGGCTTTCTCCCAAGTGTCTGGCTTGGGCATCTGGGAAGCTGCACAGTGCTTACCAGAGCTAAAAAGCCCTGGGTTAAGATCAGGTTTGAGTTGCCAGATTTGTCTCCTAGACAAATGGCCCTGCCTTAGCACTCTGAATAACTGGATTTGTAGTTGTGGTCTTGGCTCTCAGTGCAGGTAACTTGTTGGGGTCATCCCAGTCTGGGCGGGACATGCCATGCAGTAGGGGTGGGCTACAGAAAAGACAAGGGATGGAGACTCAGGTCAACCCAGGGTGGAAGAGGCAGTCAGAAGAGCTGACTCAACAGGATAAAAAGGAAGACATTAAGGTAATGTAAGTGAATCGCAGAGAGGAAATATGGAGCCTGGATACAGATCAGGATAAAGGAGCTGGGATTGAGGTCCTCTGGGCTGGACCTAGAGTAGAGCTGATAAGCCCAAGTAGGCCACAGACAACTATTTGCCAACTGCTTATGGTGGTCCATGATTTCACCAAGTACCCAGGCTCCTTCCAGCTCTCTGCTCTGCCAGCCCCAAAGTGTGGCCCCATTCTCTTATTTACAAGATGGCTGCTGGAGCTCCAGCTATCATGTCCACGTTCCAGACAGAAAGATTCTAAGAGGAAGGAAGGAACAAAACTCACCTGACATCTGAGTCAGCCCCTTTCAGGGGTTTTCCTTGGGACCCCAGTGGATGACTTGGAGAGGTTGGAACAGCAGCTTTTTAGTTAGGCACATGCTACCTCCAAAGTGTAGGGAGAGTAGAATGGATATGAGGTAGGCAACTAAAAATCTCTACTGCAGGAGGAATAAATAGGAAAAATTAGCATCTTTTCCTCATTAGATTTTACTTTTTAAAAATTAAAAAAATTATAAAGGTTAGCGAATGAAGTCAATGTATTAAGAAAACCAAGAGTGTTTTAAGCCGAAATCATTTAGTTGCAAGGAACAGAAAGCTACTTGGTTGCTTTAAGTAAAACAGAATTTATTGTAATGATTCATGGGAATATCCCAGATACTGAGTACAGGAAGCTGGTGGGCCCACGAGGCCTTGGAGCCAGAAACAGGGAACCTGGCTCAAGGTTTTGATTTTTCTCTTCCCTTCCTCTTCTTAGGTCTCAGTGGGATTCTGTCTCCAATTCCCCCCGACCTTCTCATCTGCCTCAGATTCTTTCTGTACCCCTCCCCCTAACTTCATCCTTCCCCTCCCCACTTCTCTTTCTCTGCCTCTCTGTGTCTGTCACTGTCTCTCTCTCTCCTTCTTTGAATTTTGGCTTTCTCTCCCTTGTGTATAGAGTGGAGAATGGTCACCTTGCTCTGCCAGTTCAAGTGCCAATAGGAAAAGTCTCCAGAACCCCGTTCCAAATTCCCTGGGTGTCTTAGTCCACTTGTGCTGCAATAACAAAATACTTGGGACTGAGTAATTTGTAAACAATAAAACATATTTCTCATAGTTCTGGGGGCTTCTTCTTCCTGGGTTGGTGTCTGATGAGGGTCTGGCCTGGTGCCTTGTTGCTGTGCCCTCCAGAGGACACGAACACTGTACTCTCACATGGCCGAAGGGTCAAAAGGGCAAAAAAAGGTCTAGCTAGTTCCCTATAGGCCTTTTATAAGGTGGCTAATCTCATCTAGGAAGGTGGAGTCTTGATGACTTAATCACTTCCTAAAAGCCTCATCTTAATACCATCACACTGGTCATTAAGTTTCAACATGCGAATTTTGGGGACACATTCAGACCACAGCACTGGGATACAATGTAAGATAGCCCAAGCCTGGGTCAGATGCCCACCCTCCTGTTTCAGTAGGTGTGCTTCAGGTGGGGCCATCAGCAGAAACTGGGGGCAGATCATCTGGGGTGCTCAGGAGGGCACACAGGCACTTAGGCTGTATGTCCCCACAAATACCTGAAGACAGCGTTGCTCTCCTCCTCGTGCTTAATGAAACACTAGCTTTCCTTCCAGGTGTATGGAGAAAGCTTCTCCCTAATGAGATGTCCCTTTCCAGAAAGGCTCTAGGGTTCTAGGCCAAGTGACTTCCAGACTATTCTTGACTTGTTCCTTTATTTATTTCCCTCTTCCAAAGGCTGGAGAGTCAAAGCCAAGTAGAATTGTCCTTGTCCTTAGTGGCTCATAACGGGGGGAGGAAGGTAGACAGGTACACCTGTCGCTTTCAGTAAAATCCAACTGTGGTTTCACATGCTGCATTGTTTGCACAAATAGATTGAGAGCACATTAAACAGCTGGGAAAGACATTGTCAGCACAAGCAGAAGACAGAAGTCTCCTCAACAGATTCTCCATGCATTACATAGGAGCAGGAGCAAAAGTGAGAAATGCTGACTCTGGCCAGGGAGAACGAACCGCAGCTGATAACATTAAGCAAACTGGCTGAGACCTAGAGGATTCTAGCAAATGACATGACAGAATTAATAAAATACAGCAGTTGGACTTGAATTTCCCAACAGCTGAGAGTCAACAAGTCTTGATAGCACCAAATCTGGGAAGAAGCCCGAGGCCGCTATAGGCAGCTGAACACGCAAAGCCAAGCTTAGAGAGTGAATTACATCTCATCGGAGTGACGCTATCTACTCTTTGCCCTTACAAAGATTTTTTTCAAGTTGAATTTGCAAAAAAAAAAAAAAAAAAAAAAAAAAAAAAAAAAAAAAAAATTGGTAACATATGCAAGTGTTTAAAAATTTTTTTAAATATAATTTCTGGCTTATTTTCCCAAACAATCCAATTTCTTAAAATTTCCAAAGAGTATATGTATATCCCTGGTTATATATTTTTTAGTTATTTTTCTATATGGAAGAAAACTTAACTCCATGCATCTACCTATTTTAACTGTGTTGAAGCACCACTAATAACCTCCTGACTGACAGCACCAGGTACCAGGAGACAGAGTGAGAATTCCCAGCCTCTCAGCTACTAGACTGATGGTGCAAACCTCGCAAAAGAAATGGTGCTCCCTTCCACATTGGTTCCACAAACACACACAAATATGCACATTAAAATGGTAATATATGGTTCTGATGAAGTCACAGTAAAACACATGTTTAGCCAACTGAGTACTCAGAGAGAAATTTAACAATACATTCCAAGAACCGTTAAGAATGTGTTTTTCCTTCAATCCTGATCATTTGTCCAAAGGGAATAGTATTCCCACAACTACCAAAGAAAAAAGCTAGGCTGGGCACAGTGGCTCACACCTGTAACCCCAGCACTTTAGGAAGCGGAGGAGGGCAGATTGCTTGAACCTGGGATTTCAAAACCAGCCTGGGCAAAAATGGGAGACGAAAAAATACAAAAATTAACCCGTGTAGTGGCACTCGACTGTAGTCCTAGCTACTCGGGAGGCTGAGGTGGGAAGATCGTTTGAGCCCAGGAGGTTGAGGCTGCAATGAGCTGTGATCATGCCACTGTACTCCAGCCTGGGTGACAGAGCAAGACGCTATCTCAAAAGCAAAACAAAACAAAAAAGTGAAAAGGTGCATATTATAAACTTTTCTTTAATCAAAATGGAAAAGTGGAAGTGTGTATTCACTAATGTTTCAGTTTAGGCCAAGCAGGAGACGTTATTTCCTTCACCAGGTAGAGCAGTTGGGATCTGGAATGTAGGTGGCCATGGACTGGTGGTGCCCCACCTATCTAAGCTCATAAGCCACCCCCGACCCAATGTGTTAGGTGGGCAGCATTATCCCTTGCAGACAAAGACTCGCTTTCCAAGTTACTGGAAGTAGCAGGATTGATTTCCAGCCCAGTGTTTTCCAGAGAGCTGTGAGGCTCTCCATTATTCTTGGAAACTCTGCCCTTGGCATTGAGACATGCCATCTGGGGCTCCTCTCAGTTTTGAAAGGAGAGAAGACAATATCATTTGATACATTATCAAAGCGTACTTTACAAAAACAAAAAAATCCCAAGTTTAAACACGTTAGATTTCTTTCCCTTTCTTTTCCCCCTCCTTTTATTAAGCACTTTATATTCTCTAAGAAGTTGGGACTCATTAATTACAGCGGTGGCAATTATAACCCACTCGTATTTCTACAGAGCCCTTCTGAGGAGCTGAGAGTCCTTTATAAATATGAGCTCATTAATCGTCCCAGCAGCCCTGCAGGTAGAAGACAGCTACTGTCCCTTAGAGTCTGGGGCTCCAGGGCTGCCTGAGTGGGGGAGCCACAGGTGCTCCAGTGCCCAGGGCTTGGGCTGCCTGAAGCCCTCTGCAGGAACAGCCACTTGCTTGAGGCACTGAAAGTTAAAGGCTGCTGGGTCACTGGCTTCAAGGGCTTCAAGCTGTCTCGAAGTTCCAAAATTAAAGCTGGCAGCCTAGCTCTCCTCCAAAGCACACCCACAGGACAGGGTCAAAGACAGGAGCCAGCAGCCCCATCCTGGCCCCTGCATGCCCTGGCGCTTCCCATCTCAGCACCTTTGCTTGGCTGTGCCCCGTGTTTGTTATGCTCTCCCTCTGTTAAGTTAGCTTTACCCTTCAGCTGAAGTTCTGCTGGGTTCTGCAGTATCTTCTCCCACTGTCCTCCCATGGGTAGTCTGAAGTCCTCATTTTGCAGGTAACCCTAAGCAGCGTGACCTTTTCAGCCTTCTGTCTTGGCTTGCTAGTGATTTTCTAAATCGTGATTTGGCATTCCTTGAAAGCATAGTCGAGCCCCTTGAGGGAGGGAAACATCTTTCCCACGTTTCTGGGAGCTCCAGGGACAAGTTCAGGTTCTGTATACTGTAGGGGGTCAAGAATTGTTGACTGATGGGCTAACAGGGCCCTGAGTGGCTGTTCCCCGGGAAGCACTGCCAGAGGAGATGGACTGGGGGAATGCAGAAGCCCACTGCCCCCTCCCGTGCTGCCATCTCACCCAGCCTGCCATGAGCCTCCAAGCCAGACGACAGCACCTTCTACCCTCCAAGGGCATGGTTTTCACATCTTCAGATCTTATGTGAGCAGCTCCTTACCTCTCCCACCAGGCTTGCCTGTAATATCAAACCATGCTCATCCTTCAAGCTGACATGCAAATGCCATCTCTTTAGTGAAGTCTTCTTTCCTGAACTTGTTCTTCCTCCATGAAAAACCATTGCTTTACTCTGAGCCCTCACAATATATTACATAGGTAATCCTCCAGATTGTGGCTTTACCATGTTCCAACTGTATGGACTTGGAAAGGTCTCCACCTCCGCAGGCCTCTGTGTCCCCATCTTTTTGATGGTAATCACACGCCCACCATGAGTGTCATAAGAACCAAAAGGGAGAGCTAGGTGCCTGGTGCTTAGTATCCATCACTGTTTGTACTCTCTGCCACAAGAAGGGTAAGGATGGTGGCTAGTTCATTGTTAGGGATGGGGTGACTCCCAAATCTCTTGCTTTTTAAAAGGTTATCAAGTGATTCTGACGTGCAGCTACATTTGGAGACCACAAGTCTAAACCAGACAGTGTAAGAGAGAAAACAGGGTTCCAGAAAGTGGGGGTGGGGAAGAAAGGTCAACATCACAAACAAGAGTTGTATCAAAGGTGAGACACACAGAGCCCAGGGTTGGAATCTTCCATGTCACCCAATGAAAAACATGGCTGATATTCACATCCCATTAAGTCTTTGATGAGCCTGACTGCTCTTTTTATTTTTAAAATTTTATTCATATAATGTATGAATTATAAAATAATTACCACAGATAAGTCAGAATTCCCCTTGACACTCATCGTTCACTCCCTCCCCACTGTTGTCAGGTTTCGTTTGTAGTATTTCAGGACCTTTTCTGTATATTCAATTTTTTAAAATTTTATTTAGAGGGTAAATGAGGGTATATGGAGGACTTTAAAAAGATCATGTTATACTTGTGGTATTAGTCTCAATTTAATATTAAACTTGACTTCCCTGTCTATATCAGATAATGGGTAAAATTGTTAGCTGGGGCAGGGTCTTATTCAGTCACAGCCACAGCTACAGCCCAGTGGACACTCTATTTAGGAAATGTTGCTGAGCATCTACTGAAATCCAGACATTAGGCATTATTTATAGTCCCCTGAGTTACGCTAAACTCAGTTTCCTGGGTTCCTGCCCATATTTCTCCATCTGTATTTCTTCATCTCCATCAGGATGTACTGAAAGTCCATGCCAATTGCTTTACTGAAATTAGATCTCTTATATTTATTGTGTTTCTCTGACTACCAGTCTGGTAACCTTGTCACAGGGAGCTTATTTTTACCTAGGCTTATTTTGATTCACCTATTCTTTGTAAAGCCATCTTAGCCCCTGATGATCACTATTTCATTTTCTAATTGCTGATAACTTGTGGCTTTAATCACTTATGCTACAATACTGCCCTAGATCAATATCAAATTCATAAGCACACCCTATTTCCACTGAAATTCAGCTTTTCTCATCTCTTCAGTCCTTCCTATTTCTCCATCAGCTATGTGGTGATCTTTGCAAGCTCTCTCAGGATTCAGGAGCATAGTTCAATGGCCTCAGAAGACTGAACTGAGTTCAGGGCCATCTGGGCTCCCTGATCACCCCCTTCATCACAGCTGTCAGCTGTACCACCAGCTCCTCTCCTAGCCCTCTTCTCAGTCCAAAGCTCACTTTACTGGCCTGAAAGTAAACCAGCAGTGGAAAGCATGTTTCCCCTTTAGCCTCTGACATCAATGGGAGGCAGAGTGAAAAGGTCAGGGGCCTCAGGAATCAGATAGGTGCTTGTTCAAGGCCCAGCTCCACCAATGGCCAGCTCCCAGGACTGGGCAAGTTGTTGGACCTTTGTCATCCTTGCTGTATTATTTCTGTAAAAGGCCAGAGTGCAGTGGCACCATCTCAACTCACTGCAACCTCCGCCTCCTGGGTTCAAGCAGTTCTCCTGCCTCAGCCTCCTGAGTAGCTGGGACTACAGGCATGTACCACCATGCCCAGCTAATTTTTGTATTTTTAGTAGAGACAGGGTTTCACCAATTGACCAGGATGGTTTCAATCTCTTGACCTTGTGATCCACCCACCTCAGTCTCCCAAAGTGCTGGGATTACAGGCATGAGCCACCATGCCTGGCCGGGAAAACTTCTTTTCTAAGTTGAGTTATTCATCAAAGCAATCAGCCATTATCTCCTCAGTGCCTGCCCTACCTTGAATCTTCTGCTGAAGCTGATATGACTGATAGAGGGCAGAGATGGGGCTCTTCTAGCTTCTCTATTTAACACCAAAGGGAGAATTAGGTAAGTCAGGGCACTTCAGAGGGAAGGGTGATTCTCCTCCCAAGTCCCTTTGTGGCAGATGCTCTCCTGGTCTCTGGATGGAGGATGCTATGACAGTCCTGTGTGCCTTGCTAAACCCGATCCTCTTTCTATCCTCCATAAAAAAGGTCCTGGCCACAGCTGACCCCAAATACTGCTCTCATTCATGGACTTGGTGAGATCTTTGCTCTCACTACTCAGTCAAACTCCTTTACAGATGAGGAAACCGAGGCTTAGAGAGGGGACATAACTGGATCAAGGTCCTCCGAAAATTTGGTTGTGGAACTGGGGCTAGGACACAGAAATTCTGGGGTATGACCTCTTCCTCTAGGCTCAAACCCTCTGACCCAGTCTCCTTGTAGTTGACAGGAAGCTTTCTTTAGGCCCAAAGGTTTGGTGCAGAACAATTTCCATCAGTTACCTCTGCTCCTCCTTCTTCATGCCCTAACAGTATACCAGGACCCTAACCTATACATCAAGAATCCCATTTCTGCTGTGTGACATTGGGCAAGTCACTGCCCTTCCCTGGGCCTCTGCACAATGTGGAGGTTGCAATTCCTGTTCTCTAAATTCACTTTCCACTCTGATTGTCTCAGACTCAGCACCTGTAAGACCGACAGCCACATCGCTCCACCCTTGGTGTTGAACAATCCCCGGGCTCATTCCAGCCTATAGTGACAGATGAGAGTTCCCTTCTACTCATGCATCCAGGCTTCATGGCCCAGTCACTGAGCTTGAGGGATGCAGGGCAGACATGGGGCCCTTTAATGCAGTAATGTGTACGCTGTGAGCTTATATTGCAGTCGACCCACCGCACCCTCTCCAGTACAGTTTAGTTGGATAGACTACAATCTCTGTGGAGACCCCTGAATGCACACCCACTCCTGAATCACCCCCAAATCTACCAGGTCTCCTGTTGGGAACCCCGAAGAAGGCCACTCTAGAGCCGGGGCTCCCTTGGCATGACTCGTATCGTGTCATTAGCTGTCAGGAGTAGACTCTAGAGGCCGCTCCAACCCCCATGCACACACACCGCCTTGGGCATCATCCACACACACCCACTCCCACCCCACCGGAATCAGTGTTTGGAAAAGAACGAACACAGCTCCTGCTTGGGCCCAAGTGACTCCCTGCCCATGCAGCCACATCCAGCCAGCACCTCCCACGCTCCCCGGGGGCCACGCCTGCAGAAGGATGATAAGGGAATCGGATTCTCCAGCGACACCAGAGGCACAGTCCAAAGATCCAGAATATTTAGCTGTGTTTACTCGCAATAATCAGCTTCTCAAAGACATGTCACCGGGCAGCTCTTGCTACATTGATTATGCCGCCTCATATTTTTGGCCCCCAGGGGCAAACAGTTCTGATTAATATTTCACAACACCATTTTTTTTCCATATTCCTTTCTTCGCGTTGTTGCTTTTCTCTCTTTTTATTTTTTTCCTCCTCCTGAGCCCCTGAGAGCCTGGGAGAGAGACATGGAATATTTCACCGTCTCTTGTGTCTGCCTGCTCCAGTAATCAGCGGACTCAATCACGCTTGCAGTGTTTTTATGAATTAATAACAGGCACTTTGGCGGGCTAGCGGGGGAGGCAGGAAACGCAATCTATGGAAGCTTAATGAGCGCCGTGGGGAGCAGCTACCTCCGCCTCCAACCCTGCGACGCTGTGCTCCAAATCATCGCTTCTGAGATCACCCACTTCCAGACCAGCCTGGACAGCTTGTGTGGGACTCCTCAGTGACCCTCTGTCCCTGCCAGGTCCTCCCGGGAAGCGGAATCTGGAAGAGGCAGCCTCAACGCTTCGCCATTTTAATTCGAAAAAGGAAAGGGAGACAGGGGCTCTGGTTTGTCCCTGTCATTGGGTGTGCTTTGTATCTGTTGCTTTTTGATAAATTGGGTGAGGAGCAGGTAAGAGTAGGGCACAGGGATCCACGGGTGATCTAGGCAGGGCCACGCATGGGGTCTTGCTGTTGTAGGTCTAGAAATGTGTTCTTTTTGGTACTCCATGGTGTCTAGATTCTAATAGACTCATTTATGCTAACTAAAACCCCAAGCATTTGAACTGTATGTTCTGAAATACCACTTAAGAAAAGAATTTTCTGGTCTGTCATGGTCTGACATACAGCCCCACTGTGTGTGACCAACACTCAGTTCATATTACGTGAAACTCACCCGTTGAATCTTGTTTGATGAGACAAGACCAGTCCACTGACAGTGTGCATGGATGTTAGGGCAATGCCAAGTGACCACATGAGTCTCTAAGGGTTTTCTCTCAATGTCCTTGTATTCTGGTAACAAACAGGTCACAGGCCCCTATCCACATACCACACTTTGAGCAGTACTGGTCTAAACCTGAATGTCACATTCATAATTTGCAAAGGGAAATATAGACAACAAATAAACCAGGACCTCGTGGCTGGGGTTGGAGCAGTCTTTATCAACAGGATGGGGAGTAGTCAGATTCTAATCAGAAAGTTGTATTGGAAGCAAGGCATGTGTTGGTTCTTCTTTTATTTCTTTCTATTTTGACAAATGTCATAGCTACACAAAAATAGAGAGAATTATATAATAAACTTCGTGTATCCATCACTGAGCTTTGGTCATTAAGTTGCATATTTATGACAACCCTGTCCTTGAGCTCAGATGACCACATTTTCCTTGAAAGGCAGGCTCCACCCACCAAATGCCATGTGTCCGAAATTCAATGAGATCAGTGAGTTGGTCTGGCTTCCCTCTTTAGAGATGCCGTGCAGCTCACC
The DNA here is from genome assembly GCF_028858775.2 of Pan troglodytes. Classification (NCBI taxonomy): domain Eukaryota; kingdom Metazoa; phylum Chordata; class Mammalia; order Primates; family Hominidae; genus Pan; species Pan troglodytes. The sequence goes on from NC_072414.2 coordinate 61,881,788, forward strand.
CCTCCCAGGAATTACCCCCTCCCCAGTCCTTCTCCCTGAGGGAGGACCCAAGAGTCCAGGTGGGAGAGGCTCTTCAGTCACACATTCACAGATAATCACTTGGATTCTTGTGCTAGATGACTGGTCTTATTCATCACATTCTGATTCTTCCTAATTTCATACTCATGCTAACCTGAAGGACCTGAGAAAGCCAGAAAGCAAGAGTTTGGGAAGCACTGTCTATTTTGACTTGGGTTTTGAAGGCGCCCTGCCATGAGGCCCTCCAAATGCAAGTATGTATTACAAGCAGTGGGAAAATGTCCAATCTCTTCCTCCACTCCCTATACTGGGCGCTATGCTGTCAGTGGAGCCCCAAGCAGAAGAGAGCCGTGTCTGCCCTCAGGGGGCTCCTAGTCCAGTGTGTAAATGCTGGTGATTTCTGAGAGTGAGCTCTGATCACTTGGTGAGGTTGTGAGTCACCTATACTCTGCGAACCAGCTACTGGAGAAACAGCATGGGGAGGAGGATGATAAGGATGATGATAATGGAGGGGGCAGGGGGAAAAGTGGGGGAGAAGGAGAGGGACAAATAGAGAGAAAGAAAGAGAGAGAGAGAGAGAGAGAGAAACAGCATGCCCACACACCATTCAGACACATAAAGGCAGGGGGGAGAGCTAGGGCCTCTGAGAAAACCTGAGCTGAAGTAGAACACAAGGTGAGGGGAGAGGGAACCTGGGGTTCCAGGTGTGAGCCAGAGGGGAGGGGGGGATTCAGGCCCTCTTGGGCCCTGCGGGCATGGGCCCCAGCAAGGTCTCAAGGCCCTATCTTGTGTGTGCATGTTACAGTTCTTCAGAGCACTAATCAAGATCCCACAAAAATACAGATCCAAATTTAAAAACAGCAGCCCTATGTATTAGTCATTCTCTCATGAGGGAGAGCTGCTTTTTGCCAGAAATCCTCCCAAACCATCACACGCCGCAGGGCTTAGGCCTTCCATCAAAGCCTGGTTTTCTGGGGACATTTGGGCTTGCTGTTATGTATCACTGCTCTTCCAAATGCGGTCCTCGTAGTGTTGGCATCACTTGGGATCTCCCTAGAAATGAGGATTCTCAGGCCCCGCTCAGGCCCTCTGAATGGGATTCTGCATTTTAACTCCCTCCACTTGTCATTCGTGGGCACACACAGGGGTGAGAAGCGTTGGTCTATCCCACACTTGGGGAGCACCTGCCTGGGACACTGGCTTCTCTTTATCACAACCCTCCTTCCTCAGCCCCATCCGCAATGGTTTGCTGGTTTGCTGCCAGCCAGGAAAAGTCCATGTCTCAGGCCAGACTCTCAGAGGCCCAGAGATAATGGCTGAATATTGATGCCTCCCAAATGCATTTTAGCAAAAATGTCTTAAACATCTAAAAGCCTTTAACATCCCAGGGAATAAATTTCTAATAATGACATTTCAGGCCCTTTAACATGCCTTGGCAAAACAATATTTCTAGATAGGAGAAGATGCCTTCCTAACATTGCTTACATTCTGTCATGTAATAATAACTGGAATTTGTACAGCATCTTCCTTTCAAAACATGCATTTATTACTTCTCATTTAATCCACCTGTCACCTGGGAGGTAAGCCAGGCAGCTTTCAGGATCCCTATTTTACAGGTAGGAAACTGGAGCTCAGAGAGGTTAAGGGACCTGCTTGTGGCCACCTAACTGAAGAGAAGCAGAGGCAGGTATGGACCCCCAAATCACCTGCCCCCAATCCCTGTGCTCCTTCTGGGCAGACTCACAACTTCCAGGACAATCCTGCCGGAAGGTACTGTGTACTAAGGGAGGTGTTGTGGTGTTTGCAGTAGAATCCCGTCTTAAACACCCCAGGGCCAGGTGTCCAGTTTAGCCCAACAAACATTGTCCTCCCTCACTGGGCCCTAAACTGGGTGAATGAGACCCAGGCCCTGCCTTTGAGAGCTTGAATATTAGAGCTTCATTTTTTTTATTATTATACTTTAAGCTCTGGGGTACGTGTGCAGAATGTGCAGGTTTGTTACATAGGCCTACATGTGTCATGGTGGTTTGCTGCACCCATCAACCCATCATCTACATTAGGTATTTCTCTTAATGCTATCCCTCCCCTATCCCCTCACCCGCTGGTAGGCCCTGGTGTGTGATATTCCCTTCCCTGTGTCCATGTGCTCTCGTTGTTCAACTCCTGCTTATGAGTGAGAACATAAGGTTTTGGTTTTCTGTTCTTGTGTTAGTTTGCTGAGAATGATGTTTTCCAGCTTCATCTATGTCCCTGCAAAGGACATGAACTCATCCTTTTTTATGGCTGCATAGTATTCCATGGTGTATATGTGCCATATTTTCTTTATCCAGTCTATCATTGATGGGCATTTGGGTTGGTTCCAAGTCTTTGCTATTGTGAACAGTGCCACAATAAACATACATGTGCATGTATTTTTATAGTAGAATGATTCATAATCCTTTGGGTATATACCCAGTAATGGGATTGCTGGGTCTAATGGTATTTCTAGTTCTAGATCCTTGAGGAATCACCACACTGTCTTCCACAATGGTTGAACTAATTTACACTCACATCAACAGTTGATGGAGCAGAGATGTGTTCTTACATCACAGCCTCCCCAAATAATATATGAATGCTTTTTTCCTCTAAGAAAGCAGCTATTTCTCTCCTTTTCAAGATGAAGTAAAAATAGCTCAGCTCCCAGATCCCACCCCCACACCCCCAGCCAACAGCTGTCCCCCAAGATGCCTCTGCCTGGGCTTCGCTTGAATCTGACATAGGCCCCTTGGGCAACGCGTTAGCACCTTTTACGTCTCACCTTGGCCTAAGAGTTTTTGGTACAAAGCCAAACTTCAACAAAACTCGAAACCATTTTTTTCTTTCTTTCTTTTTTTTTTTTTTTCCAGCAACACATTTAAATAAGCTTTTCTCAAATTGGATTTAAGGCAGTTTCACTTCCCTCTGCTCTTCTTCAAATCAAAACTTACCTTTCCTGTGTCCCATTTCTTCAGAGTCTTTCAGATGATTTAAAGCTCATCTGTTAAACCACTTTGCATTTAGAAGGATTTAACTAATATTAGAATAATATTTTACTCCTCCCTGAGAAAAATATGCCTTTCTAAACTCATCATTGCCTTAATTCAGCATTCCACAAAGTGTGTGTCTGCAAAGCACTAGGTCTGAAAAGGGCTTTGTGAAAATATTTTTCCGGTCAATGTGGTTGGAAGATCCTGCATACTAAGTCCCCACCTTGGGTCATTAGCATAGTAAGGGCTCTGAGAAGTCCTGCGGGGTATAAAATGCTTTACATTTGTTTAAATCAGCATTGCCCAAACTTTTTGGGGACAGAGCCTCTTAACGCTTTTGCACATCTTGAATCCAGGTGCCACCTAACACACCTTTGGGAAATTTTGTCAACATCCAACGGCTGACTCCCTTTGAGGATTTCAGGTCTGCAAATGGGTGAGGCAGGACTTCCTCTGTCCCTCCAGTCAAATCACCCTGCACCCTGCGTGCTATTCCCCTGGGCCTCACCTCATAGTCTGTTGCAAAAGCAGCAGAAGCTGTCCAGGCTGTTTTCTGCCTTTGCCTGGCTGTATGACCATACTGCCGTGACTCAGCCTCTCAGAGACTCACCTGTGAAGTGGGAGGGTCCTGCTCCTTCTATCTCACAGGGCAACAGGGAGTCTCCGGAAACAGACTATGTTTCTAGAGCACCTCAGTATTCGTCATCCTAGATTCTACAGGGACCTAAGACCATTGGTTTCTTAAGCAGTGGACAGTAGAGAGCAAGTTCAGCCTTGCGTCAGAGTGGCTACTCCAGCTCCCCAAGCTCAGGATGACATTTATGTCCTCTCACATTCCTACCAGAGGCCAATCTTGGAGCTATAGCACTGCAAGGAATCCCACATTTTGGCAATGATGCCCAAGATCGTGCCTGGTACTTATTGTGGAAGGGGGATGGGGCCAGGTCGTGGGAGAGGGAGGTGGTGCACCCCTCTCTGCCATCACTTCACCAGCGTGCAGTCATCACAGCCTGTCCTTGGCTTCATCCTTCCCCCGAGCCACACCTGTTAGCAATCTGCACTGGCGTGTGCAGTGCCTGTGCACGACAGCCTGGCTGTAGAAATCCCGGGGGAGTTATTTTTGTCGCTTACATACATACCTTGTGTGCAGTCAGACGGGGGTGGTGTTTATGTCTCAGTTCCCTTTTGCAAAAAGAAAAAAAATTACAGTGGAGCTAGAAATGTGTACATTTTGAACAGCCGCCCTCATGCACTGTGTATATAACTCTGCTGCATGAAATTTAAACATAAACTCGAGTTTTCTGAGATTGGATGGAGGAAAATTTGGCCATTGGCATCACGATTATTTTTCTGCACCAACTGCCAAAATCAGGCATTAAAATACAACACTTCCACCCCCAGAAAAAAAAAAAAAAAGAAAAAAAAACCACATTCACATCTATACAACCTAATTTTCTCTGGGGACAAGGTAGCTGTTGTTGATATGACATGTTTTTGTAGCACAAATGTTGGCTCTTCAGCCCATTTTGCTCTTTTATATACACTCAAATGTGAAACATCTGAGAGAACACACACCATCAGTTCAGAGCATTCTCCCCTAGCCTTGCTGTGAGCTGAGAATCTGTACCAGACTCCAAGACAAACTCTCCAGGAGCTGAGACTGTAAGGTTTGATTAACTGGCACAGAGGGAAAAGGGTGTCAGGCTGCTTTCAGGGTCTAAGGGTGGGTGATCTTGGCATTATTATAGAAGATGGTGGTACAAGTGGGGTGGAGAAAGGGGAGGTAAAGGGGATGTGTCCCCACTATGGCCACTGGAGAAATAAACAAAGCTAAGGCAAAGTCCATTGGGATTCAGAATGATCTTGTGTGTGCTAAAAAGGGAGATGATGATGGAGACACATGCAGGCTTTGGACACAGATGGACCCGAGTTTGAATTCTGACCTAGGAAAGCTTCTTCCTGAAGAGGCTGCCCACTCCCTGAGCAGTGCAGGCTACTTCCTCCCGGGTGCCTGTTGGAGGTGCTGCACCAGCAGCCCAGACTTGAGTGTGAGTGGTCCCCTATGGTGGTCTTCATGGTTTGTTCCTTGTATGGTCAGCAGCCATTTTGGATTCTTCCTGCCTTCCTAAAAGGCAGCAAAGGCCCTTCCCTCACCAGCAGCCCCGATTTCCACCTCTGATACTCACATCACAATCAGGTCTTCGATGGGAGGGTAAAAAAGTTGAAGACTGTGATTCTCTTAGCTCGTCAACTTTTATAATACATATTTCTAAAGTTTGGAAACTCTCTTAATTCTTTATTTTTTTACTGCTATAACAAAATATCTGAGACTGAGTAATGTATAAGAAACAGAAATTTATTTTCTTACAGTTCCAAAAGCTGAAAGTCCAGGATCAAGCCCTGGCATGTTCAGTTGTCTGATGAGGGCCGCTCTCTGCTTCCAAGATGATGCCTTGTTGCTGTGTCCTCCAAAGGGGACAAATGCTGTGTCCTCACCTGTTCTTGTATGACAGAAGGGAAGAACTCCCTCAGTCAAACCCTTCTATAAGAGCACTAATCCTATTCACAAGGGCCCCACCCTCATGACTTATTCACCTCCATCGCCAGTGTTTTTGTATATTTCCTTTGAAGACTTGGAGAATTTTTTTGTTTTGTTTTGTTTCAGAAATATCCTTCTGCAAGGGCAGCAGGGGCTACGCTAGGAGTGATGCAAATGCACCAAAGGGAGAAGCAGAGGAAAAGCCTGGACAATGATCCAACAGACTTGGAACAGAGAGGAAGGGAGAGCTGAGTCCAGGCTACCTCCTTCCAGTCATCCAATTGCTGGAGGAAGAGAGGTCAAGAGGGAAAGACAGAAAGCTTCTTAGAGTGTCAAAGCAAGAGTCAAGGTTGCAGGTTATGGAAAAAACGGGTTGGTGGGGTCTTGGGAGGGATTGGGAGGGTGGGGGAGGTAGATGTGAAACAGGGCTCTCAGGAGGTGACATTCCCTGCCCTGGGTAGGCCTGAACCAGGCAGATGGCTTGGAGTGCGGGACCCTGCTAACCAACAGTCTGAAAACAAATGGCACAGGAAGCCCGCTGCTGGTGAGTGCAGTACCTACTCACCCTGTCCTCTCTCATCTCATCACACGGCACCTCCCTCTCTATCTGCAGCTCATGCTCACTGAGCAACCTAGTCACCCAGGCAGGCCACCTGATGTTTTCCATGCTACCTCTGTGATTGTCCAGAGTGGCATTAACCCACTGAGGAATCTGTCAGGCCTTCAGCACAAGGTTCTTGACTATTGTGTGACCCTGGAAAGAAGACTCACCAAGGCTTGGCAAGGTTTGGTTTGAGGAATATCAAGGATCCCTTCCTGCCAAAGGCCATCATGCCTGTACTGCCACCATTCAAGCACTTTAAGAGGCAGTATGATGCTCTGAGCACTGGGAGGGGAGTCAGGACCCCTGGGTCCTGGTCCAGGATCTGTTCTTCTGAATTAGGACTTGGAGAAGTCATTTCACACTCTGAGTTCACATTTTTCATTTGGTTAATTTAAAAAAAGAAAAGATTGGTTGGAGGCAAAACAGACAAAGCAAAGACTTGCTCCAGGAGTGAAAGGCCTAGAGTCAGTTGTACACATTACGAATGGGCCAAGTCCCTTAGGGTAAGCACTGCTCATGCCCCCTCCTCTTAGGATTTTTTGAGCCATTAGAAGTTGCCATTCTAAGACCTGAGTGTGGATGAGTGTATTAGACCCTATCTGGGGAGCCAAGGAGCCTAGGGAAGGGAGTTGGGTGCTCAGAACCAGGCTGAACTCAAGATCAAAAAAAGGAGATGGGAAAAATAGGGGTGGGGGTGCCTCAGCCTCACTGGAGGAGCTGACCCAGCCCCGGGGCTTTGCATTGGACAGAGTTTGCTTCAATGTCCCATTTGACCCCAACAACAATTCTGTAAGTTATTGTTATTGTTATCCCCATTTTATCCATGAAGCCCTTCCAAGGCTCAGAGAGGTAAAGTGGCTTACTCAAGTTCACACAGCTGGAGGAGCCAAGTCTCAAAGCCAGTTACACTTGACTCCAAAGTCCAGGCTCCTTCCAGATCTCTGCACTGTGCAAGCCCAGGGGTGAAATGGGGCTCTTGGGGTGGGCACAGGCCCCCATTCTCCCCATCCTCTCTTGTGTCAGCAGCATGGTGAGCCCAACACTCTCACTAGGAGACAAAATTCATCTGAACTTGCCTCCCATGGAAGGGCTTTGTGGAAATCTCTGGATAGAAGAGACATTTTCCCTTAGTGGGGGCAAGAGAGGGAACTGGTGGCTGCTTTCAGAGGGCTGAGAAAGCCACATTGTGGGCTGATGAGAGGCAGTGCTGGTGACCCTAGGAGATGGCAAGGCAGGTCCAGAGGGAAAGGCTGAAGTTCGGTGTTGGAATGCCAGTGCCTGCCTCTTACCACCCAACCCTTCTCACCTCCTCCACCCAGGCCCCCTCCTCCACTGGCTCCCATACATTCTTCAACACCTCTTTAAAAATTAAGGGTGCAGTTGGGGTGGGGGCAGCTTCTGAAACAGATAAGAGGTAATTGCCTGCCTTTGACTCCTCTTGATGTGAAAATGGGATTGGAATGACTCACTCTGGTTGAAAGGTTAGTTGAAGGTTATTACAGGAAAATTGTTATTCATACATTTTTTCTGTGCCGCCGGATAGCCTAAAAGATTAAATTCACAGAGTGCATAATGACCCATCAGTGCGGACAATGGTAGGGGCTTCCCCGGGGAGGGGAGATAACCGAACAGAGACTTCTCTGAATAATTCATGCTCCAGTGCAGTGGCACTAACAGATTACATGAGGGTTTTCATTAGAAAGGAGAGGAGAGAAAGGCGCTTTGAAAACAGGCGGTGTGTTTCTCAGCATCGCAGGCAGCTCTGGCCCAGTTCGCTGTGGCTTCAATTAACGCCTGTCCCTACATCTTGGCGGCCCTGGGAGGGGGAGCAAGTGGGATAAGAGAGCTTCGTTGTTCATCCCGCAAGACGGGCGGGTGACAGACGTCCCACTCCTAAGTGAGTCTGGGCTACCCGGCCTCATTCTAAGCCTTGAAGCTCTCAAAGGGTGGGCAGGCCTGGAGAAGAAGCTGAGCAGCCTGTGGGGCTCTGGATTTATTTAAAAAATAAAGACGTGGTTATAGAAAATTTGGGTTTATTGAGAGTGTGAGAGAGGTGTCTTCTTCCTGTCCCATTGATCACATCCCAATTGGTGCCTTTTCTGATCTTCCCAGAGGATGCAAAGGTCACCCACCCACCAATCATTTGTGATCAACACTTGTCAGAGGGGGAAGGGTCTCTCGGTTGCAGATGGGCAGAAAGGGAGCTGTGGATGCAAACAGGGCTCAGAAGGTTCAAGACACCAGCTTGGGCCTCTAGGGGATTAGGATTTAAACCTCAGTCCTGTGAGCTTGGGCAACTGGTGTCTCTGTTCCCCCATCTGTGAAATGGGATGAAATAACTGCACTTACTCCAAAGAGCTGTTGGGAGATTACAGTGCTTGGAAAAGGCTAAGTGCAGTGCCTGGCACCTGGCAAATAGGAACTCAGTGCATGTGGAGCACTTCTTCCCGGCAGATCTTCTGGATTGACTGGTTACATTGGTCTCTTTGCCTGAATATGACAATCACATATTTGTTCCTTCACTCACTCATCCATCCATCCACTCAGTCATCCCTCCTTTCCTGAGAGGCCCACTCTATGCCTACCCTCAGCTGGGCACTGGTTCCAGAGAACTCACTCTCATGTGGACCCATCCTCCCAGAGCTCCCAGCATGAGGGAGATACAGACATGTGTGCCAGCTTCAGGGTCTCCCTCCTTGACCTAGAAAATCCAGCATGGCAGAAGAGAGACCGTAAAAGGTAAAGAGAATCCTGCAAAGATTGCCTTGGGAGCTCATGTGGCTTGAAACAAAATGATATATAGAATCTTGGGCAAAACATTGAGAGCTCAGTGAGAGCATGAGTTGGCACAATATTCCAGTGGGCAGTGATCCAGGTCATCTTTTCTCAGATAAGGTCATGGAAACCCATGGAACAAGGGGGACTTGCTCAAGGTCCCACAATTAATAAACCACCAAGACTCAATCCCAGGTCTCCTGCCCCCTCCCCACCTTCGAGTTTTTCCCTTCTGCTATATTCTCCAACTCCAACTTTGTCTAAAGGTGCTACATTTTGGTAATGTTTTACTTAAGACTTTGAAAAAGATTGTCCTTTCCATTTAAATAGTAGTTCATCGCTCACTTTCAGTTTATTGAAGCTTATCTTAAGTGGGCACAGTGTCTCAGTTCCTATCGGTGGATCATATGTCATCACACCCAGTTGGTACTCAAGATAAACAGCTGTTGTTTTCTTAAGCCCTAATTAAATCCTAAATCAAGCAATTAATTTATCCCCTAATGCTTATGATTCGAGTATATGGATTCAGATCATCCTTTTCTTCTCCTTCCCTCCCTTCCTTCCACATCTATGTAATGAGCAGCTACCTTGTGCTGGCCACTGTGCTGCCACATTTAGGGACCCAGGAATGACCACAGTTCTCACCTGGAACAGCCATATTCATCGGGTAGAGAAGAAGGTCAGGTCAGAAGCATTTCCCCTTTACAATGAGTGCAGATGTTGGGAATGCACAGACCTGCACAAAATCCCAGCACTCCCCTTGCCAGCCAAGTGTCCTCAGCCACGCTGCAGCTTCTCTGAGCCTCAGCCCCCTCTCCTTCAGGGAGTGGGCTATGCTATCTCCCTCTCAAGGCTGCCATGGGGCATGAAGTGGGAAAATATCTAGAGGCTCTCAGCTTTCTAAGAAACTAGTGGTGATGTCATCTGATGTGATGTTTCAAGGGGTCAGTGTGGGAGAAGCCACTCTGCATTGGAGAAGCTGCAAGGGTTTCATGAGGACTGGGTATTGAAGCTGTATCTAGAACTACAGTGGGATTCAGACAATGTGGGGCTCAAGGTGGGAGGGTGCCCCAGGCAGAGGGACCAGCAGGAGAAAAGGAAGGAGGAAGGATGGGTGCAGAGCATGTGAGAGAACAGTAGGGTGTCAATTTTACTGGAGCGTGGGATTCTGGAGAGTGAAGACTGCAAAGAGGCTGGGTCCTAGAGCAGGTCACCAAGTTTGAGTCAGAACAAACAAACAAACAAACAAAAAAGAATGTTGGATATGATGGTAAAACCCATTCTGATGAGGTGTCAGGTGGAACTGAGGAACAAGATGTTAGAAACTAAAGACCATTCTTGTTACACACTTGCCAAGAAGTTGGCTGAATTGTGTCCATGCCCAAGGACTTTACAGAAGGTAATATTTAAGAGTGATGAGCTAGGATATCTGGTGAAAGAAATTTCTAAGAAAAATATTGAAGAAGCTATGTGCCTACTTTCACCTGCATATAGTAAGATACAAGAAGAAATAAATAGCAAGATGATATTTGTAATTTAAAAGAAGTGGAATGGAAATAGTTTGAAATTTTTAGCCTGGCCATGTAAAAAATAAAAAAGCATTTTAGAGAGAGCAAATCAAGGGTATGGCCAAGTGACCTTTGCTAAGGAGATTAATATGAATAGAAGGGATCCTCAAGACAATGCGAGAATGACCCTCAAAGCATTTCAGAGATCTTCAAGGCTGGCCTTCTCATCACAGGCCCAGAGCTCTAGGAGGGCAGAATGGTTTCAGGGAACTGCCCAGGGCACCCTCCAAGGGTTTGCTGCCACCTCGGGACTCTGACGTTCTGGTGCAGCACCCCTTCAGCTACCCCAGTCACAGATTAAGTGAACCCAGATGTGGCCCAACTCACTCCTCGGCAGGGTACAAACCATAAACCTTTGTGGCATCCACATGGTGCTGACTCTGCAGGCTTGCATAATGCAAAAGCTGTGGGGGCATGGCTACCTCCACCTAGATTTCAAAGGATATCTCAGACAGCCTTGGGGTCTAGGCAGAGACGTGTCACAGGGGTAACACTGCAGAGGAGATTCTTTCACCACAGAGAGTCCCCTACTAGGGCAATACCTAGTATAGCTGGGGGAGTGGAGCTACTCCTGAGACCTCAGAACTGGAAAGCTACCAGTGTGCAAAGCCAGCCTGGGACAGCTGCAGGCACAAAACGCTAACCTGAGAGCTGAAGCATGGGCTAAGCCTAGTAAAACCACGAGAGCAAGGCTACGTAAAAAACCTTGGGGCCCCAACCCCCCATCAGTGTGCCCAGGATCCAGGACATGAAATAAAAGATTATTCTCTAGCTTTAAGACTTACTGTTTTTCCTGTTGGGTTTTGGATGTAGTGGGGACTAGCTACCCCTTTCTTCTGGACTACTTATCCTTTTAGAAATGGGAATGTCTGTCCTATCCCTGTACCACCATTGTATTTTGGAAGCACATAACTTGTTCATTTCACAGCTGAAGAGAAATTTGCTTCAGGATGAACTGTGTCTTAAGCCTCACCTACCTCTGATTCAGATGAGACTGTCTCTAGATTTTGGACTTTTGAGTTGGTACTGGAACAAGTTAAGACACTAGGGGCTGTTGGAATCGAATGAATAGATGTAATTTGTATGTGAGTGAGTTTTGGGAAGGCAGGAGTGGAATGCTAAGGTTTGAGTGTCCCCTCCAAAACTCATGTCGAAATTTAACTGCCACTGTGACAGTATTAATGGGGGAGACTCTTAAGAGGCAATTATGCTATAAAGTCTCCGCCCTTGGGAATGTATTAATGTCATTATATCAGGAGTAGGTTAACTATCATGAAAGGAGATTGTTAGAAATGTGAGTTCAACCCTCTCTGTTTCTCACTCTTGGCCTTGCTTCCCCTTCCTCTGTTTACCATGGAATAACACAGCATGAAGGTCCTCACCAGATGCTGGAGCCTTGCTCTTAGACTTCCCAGCCTCCAGAATTATGAGACAAATAAATTTCTTTTCTTTATAATTTACCAGTGGCATTCTGTTATAGCAACACAAAATGAACTAAGACAAACGTTGGGATCAACGTGATGAGCTTGATGTAGCCTATTTTGGCAAGGATCTGTGTTGCAGACTGGCATGCACACTGTCACAACTTTGACTGAGGAGAGGCAGAAAGTCAAGATAGTCTAAAAGTAAGGTGCATTCTCCTGTGGAACTCCTAATGGTAGGGCAAGGATTCCCAGAACCCACTGAGCAATATGAGTACCTAGAAAAGGAAGAAAATATCTGTGGTTTCTGTCCACCCAGCATCTCCTGCCTCTCCTTCTGGCAGTAGCGCCCCACTTCCTTTGGGAAAACAGCTCCTCCCCTAGTTGATATGTTGCCCCTGGGGTAGCCATAAGTGTGCCAGCCTAAACACATCAAACTCTGACTCCTGCAGTTAAGCTTTCTCCAGATAACACACCACAATTAGGACTACATCTTCCTGTTGTTAAATCTCCTCTAATATTTTCTTTGGTGAAAAAAAAAGTGATTCTCTTTGTATTGTAACTAAAAAAAGTCTTTCTGTACACATTGAACCTCTAACTGCCTCAACACATACACAAACATTTTGTTCAAAGTGACTTACCCTCTAGAGTAAGACACACAGCAAATTAGGGGGTGTCATATAATCTGATCCATGAATCACCCCGCCCTCTAGCTTCTGTCATTACTTTTTGTGTTGAGGTGGTTGGACAAGGCATGGGTACCTGGTTTAAGCCAGACCAGTCAAAACCCTTATTCTGAATTTGCATGAGTCAGGAACCCTTCATGTGGTTGTACCTTCAACATGTGGCCTTGGTTGCTGGGGCTTGGAATTGTCCATAGCCATGTAGACTAGAGAGGCAGAGGGTCCAATTTGAGCAGCAAGGGGAAAACGAAGGTTTTACCAGGGATGAGAGATGAAGGGAGAGACCAAATGGCTTCCTGTTCTGATCTGTTCTTGAAATCAGGAAGCTTGAGTTCCTTTAGATTCTGTTAGACATCCCTATGTCCTAAAAATAAATCTCCTCTTTCTCCATTTAAGCTAAATCCAGTTGGTTTCTGCCTCTTCAAAATGAAGACTTCTCTATAAAACATTCAGGTTTTTGCTAAACTATAAAATGCTTCCTCCATCCTTCTCTTCCTTGTCCTCCTTTCCCCATTTCAATCAAATGTGTGATCTCTGACACATGTATATTATGCAGAATATCAAATATAGGTCAATGGATGTCACCATGGTAAAACAAGCAAAAGAAAAGCTCACACTTCTCAATGCTTGTTAGTAAAAGGATACAACAATGCATTCTTCCCCCCTGCTGGTGGGGGGGTCATGAAGGTCAGCCCATGCTTTGGCGTGTGAACTTCTTGTTCCCACCAAATCAGTCAGCTGAAGTGGGAATGTTTTATTTAAGCAGACATGTGTCAGCCTCAGTTTGAAACAAAGACATTCTGCCAGCATCTACCGTCACAAAAGCAGGCTGTGTGAGACATCTTTGCTAAGGCAATGATTTTTCTCTATTGCCAGGCACCATTTTGGAAAGTTGCTATGGGAGGTTGGCCCGCACTTTAATGACGTCTGAGACACATTGAAGGCTAATGTTTTTGAAAAACAAAGCACTGGGAAGGTTTCAGTTGGGGCGGGGAGGTGGTGAAAATCAAATGACCCATTGAAGCTGAATTACCAGCCTCACAGAGCTTTTAGAAATACCATTCTGCCTCGGCCTGGGGCCACCACTCTCTCTCTTGCTCTTCCAATTAATTGTTGTGGTTTAACAGTATCTCCAAAGATAATTGCCTGTCAGTGTATCAGTATGTAACACCTCGGGGTGAACAATGTTCTTGCACTCGTCTGTCAGCCCTAATAAACACAGGGCGGGGAGAACCCACCTGCTTTCGTGTGATCACCCAGAATCCAGATTCTCCTTAGCAAAGATGCTGCCTCCCTCCTCACCCACCCCTGGTTCTCACAGTGTGTGCGGTACAGGGTGTGCTGGGAGCCAAACACATATGCTCCATGGTAGAAGAGTTGCCTTATCACCACCCCGAGTCTAAGGATGACTTCTTTTCCGTAGACCTGTGTCTGTTAATTTATTGTTGAGGAAGGCAGAATAGATATCAAAGAAGGGATTTCTTTTTTTGCCAAACTGTCCCATCACCTACTAAAAGAAAAGATATACACCATTAGCTTTTGTAATTACAGAGGTGGTAAAAGTCAAATATTTTCCAAATAAATCATGGTTGGAGGGGTTCTTTTGTATTTTTAAAGCGAAATGGAAGAGTAATGGAATGCGAGGATTGAAGCTATTTAGTTAAAGCCCGCTGCATTAAATATTTCAATAGGGGAAAGAAAAAAATTCCCCATTTCAAATTAAATTGAACCCATTCGGTGAAAGTATGAGCATCATATGGAGTAAGTGTCAATTAAAGTGATAAGTAGTGGGTCTGGCACCGAGTTCTGGATTGTTCTGATGTCTGCTTCCCCGGTGTGGCCATTCGGTGCTTTGGGGGAAATTGAAACTGATCCACCATGTGCGACCTGGGATTCTTCTGAGAAACGGATTCTAGTTCAATATCTCTGAGTTAATTGGCATTTTATTCTCATTTAAATCTCTGTCACAACCTTTTATTTTATTTTATTTTTGTATTTCAGAAGAAACTACAATTCCAATATCTTCCCTGCAGCTTTCAGGAAGCTCAGAACAAATTAGGTGGTGTCATATAATCTCACCCATGGATCTTGCAGCCCTCTGGCTTCTGTCAGGATTTGGGGGGATGAGGTTGCTTGCCAATTGCTTGCTCTCTCAGTAGCAAAATGGAGAGGAAGTGAAATCATTAATAGCTTTGGACACTTTCTGCAATGCCCAGTTTGCTTCTTGTCTTCTGCGTAAGTGTTTGTCACAGCAAGGGGGACCTCTCTGTAAGGAAAGGAAGGGAATCACCTGAGATGGGAGAGGGACAGTATGGAATAGATTATTATAAGGTTACACATAATTATAAATTATGAAAGCGGCTACAAATCTGTAGCCTGGGAAATAGGAATGCTCCTAGGGTGTGTCCCATACTCATCCCAAAGTGACACTTGGAATGTCCATTAGTAACACCCCAGTGTTGGGAGGGAAGGCCATTGGGGTGTGGGTTTCATCTTCTCAGGGACCCCATCTCGGGGAAATCTCTGGGTTCTTGGCCTTGATTTCCCTGGTTTCATCTCCAGACAATGTGAGTTTGTGGTCACTTTCCCAGAAGGGTCCAGTTTTGCCAGATACCTTCAATGAGCAATACAGTTAGGGCCTTGTTCACCCTGCCCACTCCAGTCCTCACCAAGGACTGCCTATATCACATGGGCTTTCAGACCCTCCAACAACCAAAGAATGTTTCCCTGGGAGCCACTGAGTTAAGACTGCTATCTCTGTCATCCTTGGCAACTCACATTTTCCCAAACACAAATACAAGCCCACACAGTCATTTACCCACTCTTAGCTCCACCTCTCATCCCCCACAATGTTCTGGTCCCTTTGAGGCACACTGAATTTTCCCAGGATTCCTCAGTTTGTTGGTACACAAAACATCTCAGCACTTAACAGTATTAAGCAGATTGTTCTGGCTCTCTCCATTCACCTGCTAATGTGGGACTCCCTGCACAGGTGTCTGCTCTCAGTGAGTATATTTCTAGGAACCCACAGGAAGGTCTCATATGAATCCCAGAGAAGTCTGTCTTGTTACCACTTAAGGTAATTGGCCATGGTCACCAGGCATTGGCTGTCTCCCACCAAGTTTCCAAGTTTCCACTTTCCCACCAGGCATTGTATCCACAGCCTGGCATCAGAGTCTCCCATGCTGTCACTCACTGTTCCACAGAAAACCACCATGATGCCCAGAGTCCCCATGGAACCCAAGCAGGGGAGAAATACATGCTTCCTCCACTCTGTAGAACATTTGTCATCTGGGCTCCCAAACAGGACTGCTTGAGCCCCTGTGAGAACAGCTGCATCAGCTCCCCGCCGGCAGCCTCCACTTCACAGCTTTCAGATATGGTCCAGGGGCTGGGCCAGGGAGAAGGCTCCTGCTCTTTCCCTCCATGGCTCGTCATATCTGCTCCAGACATCTATGTACAGACCTCCTCCCCCATGCAGCAAGTTCTCCCTGGGGGTGTTGCCAGCACACAAGCTCTGCAGACACAGTGAGACACTGTTTTCCCTTTAGAGCCAGCTGGAATCCTGGCTCCAAATCCGTGCCACATTTTGCAATTTCCTTGGCCAGTGGATGACAGAGACTGGCAGAAGCCCTCCTATGATCTCACAGCCCTTCCAGGGTGTCCATCCACTGGGTTCTCACAGCATTGCCTGGAGAGAGCCATAATTTTATTGCCTGGAATTCACTCTTGAAGTCATCTTTTTCTTTTCATGTCTTTGAGCTATTTGAAGGCAGAACCCAGAGCTCAAATTGTTCTGTACTCTCCGCAGGATGTGGCCCACTCCCCGGAACAGAGGGGATGCACAGCAATGATCAAGGACCAAACCAAGCTCAATATGAGACACTTAGAGTCAGAATGAACTTAACTGGAAGCCCCAAGAGGCCCCTACAAAATCATATGTTTTTTTATTTTGATTCAGAGGTCGGGAAGAAGTGCCCAGAGATGAGTATATTTAATAAGCTCCAAGGTTCTGATAAACAACATCATTTGGAACCTCTGGCCTAGAACTCAGCACTGCTTATAGCTCATGGAGTTGTTCACTGGGTGTGGGACATGGGGTTGTAATTGGGTGTGCATGGACTCTTCCTGGCTGTGCCCCTGGAAATCCCTGGACGTCTCCTCCATGGTTGCTGTTTCAACATCCCATGCATAGTACACACCAAGCACCATATCCCATGTGTGGCTCTCTAGCTTCCCTGAATTCCAGTGTGAAATCTTCTTGGTTAGGGCAGTGTGTCTCCTTCCTTCCTGGCCTTGAGAGATGACAACTTTGCCTTCTCAGGGACTATAATCCTGGAATCGCAAGCTCGTGGTTGAGCATGGCTTTGGTGTCAGGTCTGTGCTGTGTGACTGGAAACTCAGATACAGAGACTGAGAGAAAGAGGGACTACTACCCCACCACACTGAATTACGGCTCTTCTCCCAAAAATATAATTCACCACCCCACTTTGCCATCTTGCCTATGTTACCCTGGGCACTGGTACATGCCTTCAGTCCAACCAAGAGACTTAAAAGTTAACAAATTGCTCTGAGCTTCTATCTCCTACTCCACCTTCCAACCACTGACAGTCTTAGGCTTTTCAAATTTTATAATTAACCATCCACTGATAGATGATGGGAGGTCCTTGGGAAATCTGTGACACAGTCACAAATGAAAATTATTATGCGTGTATATTGGGTTTTTGGGAAGAAACGCTCATGGCAATCTAGTCTCATGGCTTTAAATACCAACTCGATGCTGCTGACTCCCACGTTTATATTTCCAGCTCAGACCTCTTTCCTGGACTTCAGTCTTATATATCCAAACACCCACTCAACATCCTAACTTAGATGTCTAACAGGCATCTAAAACTCAACATATCCAAAATTCCCAATCTCCTCCTACCCAAAACTGTCTCCACCCACAGCTTTCCTCAGCTGAGCTGATAGCACCTCCATCCTTCCTCTTGCTCAGCCAAAAACCTTGGAGATGCCCTTGATTCCTCCCTTTCTCTCACACCCTACATCTAATAGATCAGCAAACCTGGTGCTTCCACCTTCAAATAGATCCAGACTCTGACCATTCTCCCTACTTCCCCTGATACCACCTTGGTGTAAGCCACCATCATTTATCCTGTACCTTACAGCAAAGATTCCCAAATGGGTCTCCCTCTTTCCACTCTTACCTCCTACCATCTACCCTTAACATAGAGCCAGAAGACCCTTTTAAAACACAAGTGCAATCAATCAGGTTTCTCCTCTGCTCAAAGCCCTACAGTGGACTTCTACTCCATGCAGAGTCAAACCTCAAATCCTTGCAATGGCCAACAAGGCCCCGTGTGACCTGCACTTTCCATCAACTCCATCTGCATGCCCTTTTCTAAAACCCTGACTCTAGGTCCTTCCTGCCCTTGAACATTCCTGCACAGCTTCACATCTCTGCTGAACTGTTGCCTCTGCCTAGAAAGTTACTCTGCCAACTTCTTCTTCTTGGCCAACTTCCTCATCTCCATCACGTCTTTGTTAACATTTTGCTTTGTCCATGAGGCCACCCTGAGCACCCTATTAACCACTGCAGCCCACACCTTGGACCACTCCATTCTCAGCCCACTTTTCAGTTTCTCATAGCACTTACCACTTCTTAATAGATTGTATAAGTTACTTATGTATTACAGTTATTGTCTCTCTCGCCTTCCTAGAATGTACACCTAAATCTTTATTTTGTTCACTGATGGTCTGGCCTACAGAGAATGCATGAGTAGGCACTCAGTGAATGTTTGTTAAATGTTGAATGGAGGGTTTGTGAGCATGTGTTGGTTGGCAAAGGAAGGTACGTTGCCAAAGATGGTGGAAATAATGCCATAAAACCAGGAAATCTTGGAGTAAAATGCACCAGTTGTTTGAAGGTAAAAACAGGGTTCTTTGAGAAAACCGAGATGAGTGAGATCCACTAGAGTGAGCCCAACAGCTTAATGCTAAATAAAGACATTATATATCACAATAACAAAAACTCCTCTCAACGTGTAACTTCTTTCACATACAGTTATTTCACCCTCCAATGATTCTACAAGATAGATTTAATATTCCCATTTCACAGTTAAGGAATCAGAGGCCCAGAGAGATGAACACATTTGCCCAATGCTATGTAACTAGGAAATTACTGGGTTGACCAGGTTTGGCCAACTCCAAGTACTAGCTCCCTCCCCTCCCCTCTCTTTACTATGCAATCCAGAGAAGGAGGGAGAGAATGAAGAACAGTGGTTGGGCAGGCAGATCTGGGGTTATCACTTTTCAGAAATATCCAGTCTGGAAGGATTCCCTCAGAACTGAAGTCATCCCATGAGATGCCAACTCACATTCCTCTTTGCAGCCTGGTTCCTCACTCAAGCATGAAGACCTCATTCCTGAGACCCATGCAGGACAGTCTTCTAGCAACCTTACCATGGACCAGCCTCCTCCTCCTCCACTCCCCACCCTAAAATGATGTCCATTCCTCACACATTGAACTGTCCTGATCAATTTTCCTTTTTGTTTTTCTTCTAAGAGGATATAAAGTTAAGAGCTATCTGGAGAGCAATGCTGGCATTTTAATCAGGACAATAGGATTGGAGGCCAAAGGGTTCTGTGTTGACAAGATAAAGACAACATGAAGGGCTGAAGGCAGCCAGCAGAAAGGAGTTATGACTGTCCAGCTTAATGACAGCCAGACATGGAAGGGGTTGTTCGCTCCAAGTTTTAAAAATTCTATAGTGTGCAATTGGGACCTTGCTGGAGTTGTTTTGTCTATTTCTAGGGATGCTGGCGCATCCCCTTCCTTGGCAGGGCTGAGAGCGCCTCCATAACTCACTTGCAAATGTCTACAGTGCCGTCCCACTTCTGGAGTTGATGTTCATTAGAAGACACAACTGGAAATTCTTAAGCTGTTGCAAAATGGGTTGTTTGGAACTGAATTCTGGTCTCTATGTTCACATAGTGGATTGTTGTAGCTCTCTTGGCTGGAGTAGATGCAGATGTTGTCATTGTGCCTGACATGCTGAAAAGACCCAGCTAGAGATAGGTGACACGTTCTTAGATCAGGACAGCTGAAGCAGGTCTTAAGCAATGTCTAGTCCATTTCCACTTGAGAAGCCAAGGCCCTCAGTTGGGAGTCATCGTGCTGTGATGGCAAACCCTCATGGGCGCATTCACAAAGCAGAGACTCATTGCCTTGGCCATGGTACTGGCCTGTTTTGTAATTGGCAAAGGCCATTGCAGACACTGACATTCAGCTTTGATTCTGCTTGATGCTTTTTAATTTTGTGCACTAAGCAATTTCAGTCATTCATTCAACAAATGTATTGAGCACCTACCACTTCTACATTTACCGGGCACTTTCTCAACAATAATAATAACTGACACAGAGCACTCATGGTGCAACAGGCACTGCTATAAGAGCTCACCCATAAAAGCTAATTAACCCTCACCACAACCCAAGAGTAGATGAGCTACTGATAACATGGAAGAAAAGAAGCTTCAAAATCAATAAATACCAGATGCTAAGTCCCCTTGTTTCCCAAAGGTTGCCTCACCGACATCCATAAAACATTAACTGTGAGATTCCCATTTATAAATGGAACCTGATCCTCCAGGAGATATTCCCAGCCTCTTCCACTTTGCAAGCTACTTGATCCGCTTCCTCCCTATCTGTGGGGATCAAACGTTCTTCCAAGGGGAAGAAACATTCTCTTGTTTGAGATTGTCAAATGTCATAAGGATTTGACAAGTAGGGAAATCCATTTTTTTAAAATTTGCTTTTTTAAATACAAAGGCATCCCCAAAGGGACCTGTCTGGGCAGACACTCTGGTCCCAGTAAATTGTAAAAACCTCTCCTAGTCACCTTTTGTTCTCTCAGTACCACAAGCCTGGTGGCTGCTCAGCAGATGTCAGTGCTGATTCATGTATGTGCATGCCTGAATGAATGAATGAGTAAATGAACCAATGAATTTTTAAATTTTAAAGAAATTTAAATTTTAGAGAAATTTTGAGAAATTCTTGTTCATAAGAATCCCCTTGTATACTCTAAAATGTCACCTCTTCAACATATCTAAAATTCTACTATCAAATCGTTATCATCTCAGGCTACACGGCCTAATATGGTAGCCACCAGCCACCAGCCATGCTAAGCTATTTATGTTTAAATCTAAATTAACTCATATAGATTTTAAAATTCAGTTCCTCACTTGCCCCAGCTACAATTCCGGTGCTCAATAGCCACAAGTGGTTAGTGATTACCATATTGGACAGCACAGATATAGAATACTTCCTTCACCACAGAAAGTTCTACTGGACAGCCCCACTCTAGGGAACCATTTCTTTTTTTTTTTTTTTTTTTTTTTTTTTTTGAGATGGAATCTTGCTGTGTCACCAGGCTGGAGGGCAGTGGCACAATCTTGGCTCACTGCGATCTCTGCCTCCCTGGTTCAAGCGATCCCCCTGCCTCAGTCTCCCTAGTAGCTGGGACTACAAGTGCACACCACCACACCCTGCTAATTTTTTGTAATTTAGTAGAGATGGGGGGGAACAATTTCTTTGGTTCACAGACCAATGGTGAATCTGATAAAAGATATGGACTATCTCCCCAGAGAAAAAAGTTTGAGCACATTGACTGTACCCACACTCAGACCTTCCATGGACCTGGATTAAGAACATCTGCTTTAGGTTTAGATCTTTCTTGGAATTAAAATAATCCCTTGGAGAAACAACACATCACACATCAAGTGGTTATCAGTTATCTATACCTGAGTGTGTGTGAATTTATTAAATGCTCTTTGGAGCTCTATCCAACTGGTTTGGAACAAGAGGAAGAGGTGAGGACCTTGGTAGCTGAAGGAAGAGTCTGGGGTACAGACAAGGCATGTTAGCACTAAAGACGCCCATGTACTGTGCAAGGATTCAGGGGACCAATTTTTTCTGCACCTCACAGGTCATCACAGGCAAGATCCTGATGGCGGTCTAGCATGATGCACTCACACAGTAGGTGCTTAATGCATAAAATTGTTTAATTTATTTTCTTTTCTTTGTTCTTTTTTCCTTTTTTTTTTTTGAGACAGGGTCTCACTCTGTTGCCCAGGCTGGAGTGCAGTGGCGCGATCTCAGCTCACTGCAACTTCCGTCTCCCCAGTTCAAATCATTCTGCCTCATCCTCCCAAGTAGCTGGGATTATAGGCATGTGCCACCACACCCAGCTAATTTTTGTATTTGTAGTAGATGGGGATTTTGCCATGTTGGCCAGGGTTATCTCGAATTCCTGACCTCAAGTGATCCACCTACCTCAGCCTCTCAAAGTGCTGGGATTATAGGCGTGTACCAACACGCCCAGCCCAAAACTGCTGAATTTCTATGACAGGTGTTGTGCTTGGCATCCTGGGGTTACAAAAATGAATTAGACATAGGTCCTGTCCTTGCAGAACTTAGAATCTTCCCTGGGAGAGACAATCATACAAACAACAATAGCAGCAAATAATGATGGCTAATATTTCCTGAGCATATGTTCTATATTATTTATTGGTTAGGCATTTTTTCATATTTATCATTCCAACAGCCCTATGGGTAGGCACTATTCTTACTCCCATTTTACAGATGACAATTGAAACTTCAAGAGGGGAGGAGTTTCTTCAGTGATGGAGCTGAGCTCGGGTCAGGTCGCCTTGATGCCAAGGTCAGTGTTTACTTCATGGAGTCAGGTCTTGGTAGGTATGTGAGAGGAACACAGGTCAGGACACACATGGCACAAGCCAAGCAGCCCATATCCCTGGACCACTGGGCAGCTCTTGGTGAGCTTGTGAGTGGGCAGGAATGAGCACTCAGAAGCTGTCCAGTGGGCCTCCCCAAATGCCGATTGACAGTGTGCATGTGCCCTCTGCCCAGGGAGGAAGGCCTTGCTTAGGAGGCGGCCAGGTGACTGTGCACTGGCAGCCCACCTGGGACACCCAGCATGGCCCACACTGCCGTGGCTGCCAGCTGCATTAGGGAGACTGTGGGCCAGGCCTTTCCCAGAGGGATGTGCCTCTGGGTCCATACATCCTTCTGGGTCCATACAAAATGGTCTCTAAGGAGACCATGCAAAGGGAAGCTTCTCTTTTCCTCCATGGTCCCATCTACACACAGACCTCCGCACACACTGGCTCACCCCTGCTTAGTCAGGATGGAAAGAATGATCAATTTAAGGGCACAGACCTAGTCTTCCTATAATTCTCCAAGTTCAAGGTCCTCTTGTTAGGGATAAGCATCACAAGCACTATCTCTGTGAAGCTGCACAGCCTTGTGTAGTGTGGGACTTACACTCCACGTCCAGAAGAGGACAGCCAGGCCCAGAGGCTTAATTGACCTGCCTGTGATCAGAAAGGGGCTTGGGACCAAAACATCCACCAGCCTGCCCTGTGCCCTGAGGCTTCCATGGCCAGGGAGTCCACCTGGTGTTTTCTAGGACACCCAGGGGGTCTTAAAGGCCAAGGGGCACAGACACAGAGGGGAGCAGCACCCAAGGTAGGCATCCTGGAGAGGTGCCTCTGCAGCTTCTACCTGGGGCTCCTCCAACTCCTGCACTCTCTCTTTTCCTCTCTCTCTGTCTCACACACACGTAGATATACACACTACCACCACCTCTGACTACCGTGTCACTCCGGGGCTTCCTGCCCCTTTCCTAGGGCTGCTGTGGAGCAGGGGAGGACCCTGAGTCATGGCCCTGGGCAGTGTGCACCCCCATACCTACTCTCCATCTTTCCTAGCTTTCAGATCACCCATCCTTACACACACTGGGTGGGGCCTCCTCCCTTTCTATCCAAAGCCTCATCTGTGCCCTGGTCCTCCCCATGTGGGGAACACAAACCAATCAGGAGGAAATTTATCTCACAGGGGTGATAAGGACTGATGAGAGGGCATGAAAGAGGAGCGGGAGGCTGCCTGGCCAGAGGGGCCAATGTGCCCACCTACTACTTCCCCTCAGGCAGCCCCTCAGGCTTCAGCCAGCAGGGGTGAGGAAGTGGGGCTCCCTCCCACAATGCCCACCTTCCACCAAGAAAGCAGGCCTTGGCATCGCGCAGCCATGCCTGTTTTCTGGTGGGTGGTAGCTGGTCTGAAATGAGTCTGTGACCTCCAGCAAGCCACGTGAACTCTCTGAGCCCATTTCTCACCTGGTAGGGGAGGCATGCCGGTGAAAGAGGCACTCCTTTAGAAGGTCCTTCGGAAATCATGCTGTAAATAGAAAGTGCGTTCTTTCTCAAAGAAGAATATCAAAATGTACCCACACTCTTATATATGCACAGACACACACACACACACACACACACAATTTTTCTGTAAGATCTAGTAGGAATTCTTTAAACATCAGTTATATTCCTAGGATAGTGCTGAGGATACAGAGAAATCTCAGCCATAGCTTCCCCTCCTTGGAAGAATCTGATGCTGTTGGAGGAGCAGAAGAGCATCCCCACAGAGTGGGAGCGCCATTCCAGAGCCAGCTACCACCCAGGCTGGAAGGAGATGGGCTCGAGGCCTCAGAGTGATTGAGAGTGAGGAGAGCCTGTTCCTTCTGCCTTCCTACCAAGGATGATGCAGGGAGAACTCTGCATTTCCAAGTCAGGAAAAGGCAAGCCCGGGAGAATGCAGTGGTTTGCCTGAAGTTCCACAGAGTTAGTGGCAAGATCTGTGGAAACAGCATATGTGCTAGTTACTTAAAAACCTTCCCAGCACCTCCTCCCTTACTCTTGTCATGAAAGATAAACACACACACACATGCACACACACACAGGCACACACACATGCACACACCTGCACATCCCTCTGGGTCCATATAAAATGGACTCTAAAGAGACAATGCAAACAATTGAACGCAGGGCCAGTCTCCGTGACGTCTACTGGAATAGGAAGCACTATGATATCAGGAAAGCTGCTCTGGAGTCAGAGGCGCCCGAGGTGGAATCCCTACTGTCATATACTAGCTGTGTGACCTTGAGCAAGTTACCAATCTAAGCTCCTGAGCTGTAAAGTGAGCCTAATAATACCACTTGCTTGCTGTGGAAACTAAATGAGATAATGCTGCATAAGAGCTCAGCCCTACCTGGCTTGCAGCTCAGACTGTTGTTATCACTTTCCTAGAAGCAAGAGAACAGAGAACCTACAGTACCATCCCCTATGCCTGACGCAAGGATAAAGCAGGACACTGGCCTAAATGAGAGCACTGGGCTAAGTGCTTTAAGTAGCTATCCCATTTCAGTTAATAATAATCCCATGAGATTGTTCTACTTATCCTTAGGCTAGAGGGAAATGGAAGCTCAGAGAGGTTAAGTATCTTGCCCAAGGTCACACAGCCAGGAAGTAGCAGCACAGAGATTTGATTCCAGATCCGTCTGTCTCTAAAGCATAAAGATTTCCTTCTAGTCCACATTGCATTGTCAAGAAGTGTCATCCTGTCTCCTGGCAGGGAGATGGCCTGAAGAACAAGCCCTGGGGTCATACGCCTGTCCTGACTGACCAGGGTTCTGGGCTGAGTATCTTGGCCCACCTCATGGTGCAGGGGCCTGGCATGATGTCCACCTCCTTGTAGCTGGGAGGGGTGGTGGCCATGATCTGACAAGGGCTGGTGCCATTGTAAACTGGGCCAGGCCCACTTGAGGGTGGCCTGAGCCTGAGATTGTGTGGACAGTGAGGAGGCTGCCTGCCTGGGTCTCTGCTGACTGTCTTGGCGTTGCCTTGTGGTCTGGATTTGAGGAGCCCAGTCACAGCCCCTCAACCAGTTCCAGACTGTGTTGATCCTGCTACTCACAGCAAAGGCTGTCTCGGTGATGGGGCCTGTCAGGGATCTTTGATTATTTTTTAGGGTCTACCTGGACTCAGGCTTCCTCTTAATCCAGAAAAACAGGTTTGTGACATGGTTGGGGGATTTTCCTATTATCCACTTCCATGAGGCTGGAGGCCAGCCTCCCCTAGCAGCAGTAGCAGGGCCAGGAAGGAGCAAGGACTTCAGCGTAGGACAGGCTGAGCTTGAATCCTGGCTTTGCTGCTTCCAGCTGAAGGGCCTTGGGCAAGTCAGGGTGTGCCCCGGGCTTACCACTTGTGAAATGGGAATGATAGGACCTGCCTCACAGCTTCTGCCGAGAACTATTGAGAATGCACAGGAAGGTGCCCAGCACTGGCCTGGCCACATGGTGAGTGCACAAACACTGGGAGATCAAGCCTTGACCGCCAGGCCTTTTCTCAAGGACACTGAGGCAGGCCCCGTCACCACAGCTCCCTCCCCAACCCTTCATCTTGCTCTCTGCCCTGAAATGCACCCCACCCCCAACACATACACAAACCCACGAGAACCATTCCACCGAGATTCACAACTGAAGAATGTTTGCGTAATCTCAGCCAATGATCTAAGCCTCAATATATTTTTCCTTTCTTTCTATTTTTTTTTAATTTAAATTTTATTTAGCCTGGCTTCTAGACTAAAAATACCAACCTCTGAGATAAAAGCATGTGCATTATGATTTTGCCTTATCCAATCTTCCACAATACAGTGAGTGCTTGAGTAATGGAAAGGGGAAATCCAGATACTCTGTGCAATGCTCCGAGCCTGTGAAGCTCTGTCTGCTGCAGGAAAGGGATTTTGTGAGGAAATTGATCATTTTCTTCCAGAACCATTGTGTCAGCATTAGGGAAGGGCTGCAGGAAGGCACGGGTCAGTTACTTTTCCTCCTCTGAATACAAGTAAACGTTATTCCAGATGAAATCTTGCTGTGGTCCCATAAATCATGACCCCTGATATACTTCATGCATCTGTAACAGGAAGAACCAACACTCTCGGCCACCCTGGGGGCATTGCAATGTGCAGAGAGGCCATAAATCCTCATCATGCCTCCCTTCTGCTTTCGGAGGTTAGGGTGGGGGCACCTGGCCAGGGAAAAAGCAGGGGTTTCAAAGTTTCTGCTGCCTTCTGTGAAACCAAAGGGCCTGCCAGGGATAGTGTCTCTGTTGTTCGAAGCTGCAAAGGTAATGGGCCTATTTCCTCTGCTGTGGTGTCCTCTGAGGATGCTTGGAAGGATAGGGATGAATAAAAGGGAAATGGATGTCACTCTGCCTCCTCCCCAGATGGCAGGTAACACATTTACGGAAAAGCTTTCCTACCTTTCCATAGGGCTGTACTCTAATGTTTCCGGGGATTACTGCTGCTCCTCGGGGTGTGTGTTGGCACAGTGGATAGGGGTGGGTGCTGGGTGTTTGGAAAAATGGGGAGGTGGAGAGGCCTAGAGCAGAACTTGCTTTGGATCCCCAAGGGCCCCTTCGATTACCCTACTGTCCCCAGCCTTTCTGCCCAAACTCAATTCAGTGTCATTTCAAAGTGGATCCCTTGGGCTTCAGGAAAGGTGCCGGTGGGGAGTTATTATGTCCCTCTAATTGTCTAGTACGGAAGCAAGTCCAGCTCCTGTGGGTAGGAGACAGGGTTCTCCTAAAAAGTGCTGGAGAGTCACCCCATAGAGATTTATTATTATTATTATTATTATTATTATTATTATTTTGAGACAGAGTTTCACTCTTGTCACCCAGGCTTGAGTGCAATGGCGTGATCTTGCCTCGGCTCACTGCAACCTCCGCTTCCCAGGTTCAAGCGATTCTCCTGCCTCAGCCTCCCAAGTAGCTGGGATTACAGGCACCCACCAAGTTACTTCTTTATGCCTCAAAGCCCTTAAGAATTGAGAAGGACGGCCAGGCATGGTGACTCATGCCTGTAATCCCAGCACTTTAGGATGCCGAGGCAGGTGGATCACTTGAGGTCAGGAGTTCAAGACCAGCCTGGCCAACATGGTGAAACCCTGTCTCTACTAAAAATACAGAAATTAGCCAGGCGTGGTGATGGGCACCTGTAATCCCAGCTATTCGGGAGGCTGAGGCAGGAGAATGGTTTGAACCTGGGAGGCTGAGATTGCAGTGAGCCAAGATGGTGCCGTTGCACTTCAGCCTGGGGACAAGAGCGAGACTTTGGCTCAAAAAAAAAAAAAGAATTGTGAAGGAAGGGCTCGGGGGAGCTGGAGGAGTTGGAAAGAACTATGAGAACAGCACCTTGGGAGGAAGGATTCAGATGGATGGACTGGACAAGGGAGGAAAAGATGGAAAGGGGCCGTGGCATAACAAGGGGCAGAGCAGACTCCAAGACCAGCCATGCCACTCATTACATGGGACACAGAGGAGCTGTGCTGGGGACAGCCCAAGTGGAACGGAACGCTCATCTCTTCATGGGGATGGCATATAATCAGAGTCATTCAAAAATACATTTGACATCTCTATGTCCGGAAGAGTACACATGACTGGCCAATCATTCACACCCTACTCTACGTGATGACAGAGCAGTAGCTCCTCTGCATGCCCACAGCAACCCGAACAAATGTGCACTGAGCACCCATCACGTTGTTTTAAATTTAACTTTATGTCTGTGTTGCTTTAAAGAAATCTAATTATCTGAGGGCAGGGGTGTGCCACCATAATGTCATTTATAATTGTTCTATAGCTGCCTCCTACTGAGCATGTATTAAGTGCCAGGCACTATTCTAAGTATTTGGCAGGCATTATTTCTTTATAGAAGTCCTATGGGGCAGGCACTATTATTATTCCCAATTTACAGATGAGGAAACCAAGGCCCAGAGAAGTTACATAATAATTTGCCTAAGGTGATAACGTCAAAGTAGCCAGAGATTTTCATCAGATTTTGTTCAACTCTATGTCCCCAAGGCCTAGTACACTACCTGGGACCCAGTGGATTGCCAATGTGTATTGACTGAAAAGGTCCATGGATGGACGCAGCCTGACCCTCCCAGGCAATTGTGTCAGGCTGGCCTGTGAGTCACTGTAAAATGTTTGTATCTTGGCTCACCCTTTGCTTGAAAATGGCCTCTCCTAGGCATGTCCCCAGGCAAAATGCTGCAGTGCAACAAATAAACTAACAAAATACTCTGTGGCTGCTGGAGCAAGCCATAGCCAATGTGTTGAAGGCAGGACAGCAGATGTCTTTAGAGGTAAAGTGATGGACAAACCATTTTGAAAGGAAAAATAAGTGGAAGTGACCAGTCAATTGGCTCAGGAAGACTCAGCCAGCCAACCAACAAATCAACCAGGCGTGTGCTATATATAACTAAGAATCCAGACTTTTCCGAGATTTACACTGAAAATGCAAGCTTTGAAAGTTGGAACAAACCTCATTCAAATCCATTGTGTCTAAAACAAATGTTGGAATTTGTTAGGAGATTATTTAGAAAAGTAAGATTAAGTCCTTGTTTAAAAACTTATAATTACTTCCATTGTTTAAAAAAATACCGCAACATGGATGAACCTCAGAAACATTATGCAAAGTAGAAGTCAGACACAAAAGACCACATGTTGTATGATTCTATTTATATGAAACGTCCAGAAAAGGCAAATCTATAGAGACAGAAAGCAGATTAATGGTTGCCTGAGGCTGGGAGTGGGAATTGAGACTGACTGCAAACAGACACAAGGATCTTTGTGGGGTGATGAGAACGTTCTAAAACCGGATTCTGATGATGACTGCACAATTCTGTAAATTTACTGAAAATCACTGAATTATACACTGAAAATGAATGAATGTTATGATATGTAAGTCATACTTCAATAAAGCTGCTTTTTTCTTTTTTCTTTCTTTTTTTTTTTTTTTTTTGAGACAGTTTCACTCTTGTTGCCCAGGCTGCAGTGCAACGGCACGATCTTGGCTCACTGCAACCTCTGCCTCCCGGGTTCAAGTGATTCTCTTGTCTCAGCCTCCCAAGTAGCTGGGATTACAGGTGCCAGCCACCAAGCCCAGCTAATTTTTGTATTTTTAGTAGAGACGGGGTTTCACCATGTTGGCCAGGCTGGTCTCAAACCCATGACCTCAGGTGATCCACCTGCCTCAGCCTCCCTCAGTGCTGGGATTACAGGCATGAGCCACCGCACCCAGCCCTAAAGCTGCTTTAAAAAAAAAACAAACAAAACTCTTGAAAACAACAAATTGATAGTTCATAAAATCTCTATGCAAAAGATCATAGAAATCATTGAATCCAGTTTTATAGAAGGCAGGGAAATGCTGATAGAAGCTAATAGGAGAGAGGAGTTGCATGAAGCTTGAATCCAGGCCCCTTGGCTCCCAGGTAGACCTATCCTTTTCCTCACAGAGCTTGTTTGGGGTATCTAATTGAAGGGGCGATTTCCCTTCACATGTCCACACTGTCTATGTGGATGTTGGACACTGATGCTAGCTGCTGTCTCCCTAGGTCAGTAAGAGGATCCCTGGGAGCCCTCCTGGGTAAGTTCCTGTAATGGGCCAAGTGGAGAAAGAAGCTAGGCTGGTGAGACCCTGCCCATCCCTCTGGACCCCAAGGGTGACAGGTGCCGGGTCAGAAGTTGCTCTCTGGGTTTTAGGGCTCACAGACACATAGTGTCCCTTTCTAGGCCAAAGCTGCCCAAATCTAGCTGCCTCTTAAGTCAATCCCCACTGGGCCTCCTGGGGAGGCTTAAGACAGCCTGCTAGCCCACATGGGAGGAGGTGAGGTCCCTCCCTTCCTCCAATGGAAGATTCTGATATGGCCTTGACCTCCAAGGTGGATGTAGCTTGTCATCCACTCATCTACCCATTCAACACTCACCACTCATCTCCACCCATCTATCTATCCCTGCATCCATGCATCCAAAGGTACACCCACCCACCCCCCACTCACTCATCCATCCTTGTACTTATTCATTCCCAAATTTACCCACCCATCCACTTCTCTACCCACTCAGCCATCCAGCTCACTCTGAGCCAGTCTGCTGGCTGAACCCAGCCCTTGCCCTCCAGGAGCCAAGAGCACATGTGCTTGACACACCTTTCCAAAGCACATTTTCATTGGTGGTTCGCATAGATGCACCAAACTTATTACTCACCCAGTCCTCATCTTTTCAGGAAATATCTGATTTCTCATTCCTTCACTTCCCACATCTGCTGCACTAATAACTCACGTAGGCTCTCCCTTCAAGGTACATGCAGAATCCATCCTAATCTCTCTGTCTCCTTCACTCACCAAGATCCAAGCCACCATTTACTGCTCACCTGGACTATTATTACACCAGCCTCCTCACTGACCTTTCTGCTTCCATCGCTGTTCCTCTAGGGGCCCTCCACCTCACAGCTGCCACAGCCGATCAGATCCCTTCACTCTCCAGTGATTTTTTTTTTTTACCCTGGAATACAATCTGAACTCCCCGTCTTCAGCTTCAAGGCCTTCCAGGCTCTGCACCTGCCTGCTTCTCTGTCGTGTTCTATCAGTCTCCCCCCTGCTCACTCAGCTAGAGCCATGATAGCATTCTCTCTGTGCCTGACTTGCTTACCTCCTTCCCACCTAGTGTTACTGGTTGAGGGTAGTTGTCCGGGTTCTTGGCATTTTGAACAAAGAATTGCACAAAACGCACAAACAAAGCAAAACAGAAAAAGCAGAGATTTATTGTAAATGAAAGTACGCTCCACAAGGTGGGAGTGGGCTCGAGCAAGCAGCTCAAGAACGTCGGTTACCGAATTTTGCGGGGTTTAAATACCCACTAGAAGTTTCCCATTGGTTCAGTCGATGCAAATGAAGTAGTGGCCCATGGCCAGTCTGATTGGTCGTGGGAGAGGACCAATCAGAGGTACTTTCATTTTCCAACCACCACACAGCAACTGCCACGCAGAAAAAGGAGGGGTTGAAAAGGGAGTTGGCGCTGACATCTAGTCAGCATGAATTGGCCTTAGGTTCCCTGCCTCCAGACCCTATTCTCCTGCCTCACTAGAAGCCTCTGCCCTTGGTGGTGCCTCGGTCTGCAATGCCATCCCTAAGATCTTCTTATGGCTGGCTCTTTCCTGCCACTGGGAAAGGCCTTCTCTGCTTGCAGTCTAAGAAGTCTTATCCATTTCATTTTCCCCATAGCACTTACGGCTACTTTTTGAAACCAGGCTCTGAGTAAACCACACTGACTATCCACTTGTTATATTAGTCAGGACTTTCTTCTTTACAAATAAAAGTGGGGAGGGGGTTATTGGCTCATAAAACTGAGAGGTTCAAGAAGCAAGCAGGTTCACCCCCCTTGAACATGGGTTCCTGCAAGACACCAGGAAGCAGCCTCCTTTCTTCCATCTCCTGCTTCTCAGTGCTGATTTTGTTCTCAGTCCGGCACTCTACATACTTATTGGCCATGCCAGCCTCTGATCATACAGAAGGCATGACTGTCTCCAGAATCCCAGCAGAACCCTGAGAGGACGCTGATTGGCCCAGTTGCCCAGCTCTGAACCAATCAGAGCTCATATTGACTGAACTCCAGTGGGGTAGAGAATTCTGATTGGCTAAGCTCAGTCACATGACTGCTCAAATGCCTCACGTGTCCATCAAACCACCGACACTTCTCTTTGGTTTCCGACAGACAAAAACACACCCCTCCAAACTCCTAGTAATCCTCCTGCTCCCACCCAAACACACTCCTCTAAACTTCTGGAAGGAGTGAAACATGGTTATCTCATCATACCTTTCCCTTCAAAGGAAAAAGGTTGGCCTTCTAAGCTGGGTCATTCCTAACAACCGGCTCTTAGTTTTTCCTTTTAATCAGTCTGTACTGAGCAATTTAGAGACACCAGCCCCTTTGCAAAGAACGGCAGGAGGTGCCTCAATAGTTAGATTATGCCCCTAGGTCAGGAAGCTAGCCAGGAAGATAAGGTAAACCCACAACAATTTACTATGGAAATAATTAATCCCTTGGTTGTGTCGTCAGATAAAGGGAAACCAAAGAATCTCAGAGGGCTTGGCAGTTGGGCAAATTTGAAGGAACAGAGAGATCTGTTCCCTGCCAGCAAGACTTTATTCTGCCAGTTGAGGGTGTGTGTGCTGGGGAGTCCAAATTGTGTACACACGTGTGCAAGCATCCTTCTTCCATGGCTACACTCAAAGATGTCTGAGGCCAGAACTGTGTTTTCTCCTTCCTGGGCATCCAATAAAACCTCCTGAGGTCACATGGCTCTTCTTGATCATTTGGGGCCAACCTCACTTTTTGTGGGTCTTTCCACAGCTTGTTAACTTTGTCTCGACTCCTTCATTTATCTTGCAGTCTCTGCCTATTTCTCCCCAACTCGGTGTGAGTTTGAGTCTGTTAAACTCTGCATGTCTTTGTGTCTTTTAAGAACATCCCACCCCCTGGTGTGGGGTCACACTGAGGACACATAATAGCCCCTAAAAAGAATAGTCAACTCCACATCTTCAGAACTAGCACTGTTTTCTGTTTCCACCACCAATCATGGATAGATCTATTAGGACTTCAAAGCCAAGTATAATACCATGGCTTCAGTACACTGTCATTCAAACACTTAGCCTTTCATTCATTCAACAAAAGGAAAAGGTAAACAAGACTGCAAAGGGCATATATAACCAGTTTAAACTATTCTTAAGCATTTGATGCCATGCAAATGCACAAAACAGGTGTGCTTGCCATAGCTCATTCTTTCCTATTGGCTGAGCTGGTCATCCATTCTGTTTAAGCTGGTTCGTAGACACTGAGTTGGTTTTTCTCTCCCTGTGTAGAATCGAGGCCATTCATTACTTCCCTAGCAGACCTCTGCTGAGTGCCAGACCCTGGTTCAGCAGGGAATGAGTGAGTGAGCTGGGTGAGTGGAAATAAGGGAACAAATCCTTCTGAAACAATGAGATATGCTCCAACACAAAAATGGACTTTTGGGAAGGTTTCTGAAGGCATAGGGTGTGAGCTAGCCTTTGCAGACTAGTAGGCTGAATTGGTGGCTGTCAAGATATAATACTAAAAGTTCACTGACAGGAATCCTTGCATAGAAATAGAGTCCCTCTCCTGGGGCCTAGACAGGGCCCAAGTCCAGTCCGTCAATCAGCCAATGGTTAACATGGCTTACTTTGCAGAAAGCCTGGGGAAAATAAAAAATATCTACAATTTATTTTCCAGTATTTAGTGGGTGTCATCTTCCTGCCCAGGAGAAGTTGACATTCCAGGGAGACTAGTAGTAAATATTTCCAGAGTGCAGGGCAGGAGACAGCTCTCAGTTCTGGGGGCAGGAAAAGAATATTTCAGGAGAAAGGGAAAGTTTGAAGGATGGGAAGCCCCACTTTTCATCAGCCTTTTCCACAAGGGCCTTGAAAGAGCAGAGAAAGGTGATCTTTTCTTTTAACAATCATATAGTAATTCCCCCTTCCTGCCCTTTTTTGCAGAGGAGAAAGTTGCAGAGAGCTTAAGCAACTTGCCTAAGATCACACAGCTAGTAAATGATGAAGTAGGACTCAGTCCAAGTCTTTCTGGATTTCATTATTTCATGAGGATTTTACTTCTTTTCTAAAAGATGAAACATATATATTAATTATCAGCCATTTACTAATGGCTCAGTTTCAATTCTTTACCAGATTTTCTGGTAAGGGACTGTGTATCAAAGACATGAGACACATAAAGAATAAGCTTTGGAGAGATTCAGTGATCAGGAAAAGTCCAGAACATGGGCACTCTCCAGAAGGTGTATTTTAATAGGGGAACTGAGCAACAAGAGGTACCTGAGTGTGTAGGAGCTCAACGTATGTTAACTTGACCAGCAAACTCTTACAAAGAAAAATAGGAGACATGAAGCCAAACTGCTCATCTCCTCCGGGTTAGTTGTACCTGTCTTGTCCTGGAGGGTGAGTGAGGCGCAGGGCCCCCTCATTCTCACCGCTACTGTGTCCAGTGGGTCCACCTCAGACAAAGCCACCTGCTGGGTCGTGTCTCTTGAAACACATGCCAGGGTCTGGGGACAGCTCTCCCCTCAGACAACATGAGGGAGCCCCTTAACCTTGCCTTTCCCTTGAATTTGGGTAAAAGGATCATTGTGGCATTTATTTCTCCTCTAATCTAGTGTGTTCCTGAGCACCTGTAAGTGACAAATCACCCTAATGCTCAGTGCTGGGAGTCTGGCACTTCCAGAGCTCCATCCTGGCCTCCATCCGTGCTCCTTCATTTTCAGTCAAGTGAACTTCAACCTTTGACGTTTGGGAAGTCACTGCAGTCTCCATGGGTTTCAACTTTGTTTTCTGTATCCTGAAAATAGCAACCCCTCACAGGCTGGAGAGAATCAAATAGAACATGTGAAGCCCCTAGCTGGGATGTGCACAAAGCTGGCCTTGTTCAACACAGCTTACCTGGAGTAAAAGCATTTGTTATGGTTCCAACAGTGTGTATGAAACTTGTCCTTATTGGATCTTTGCTTCCTCTTCTGTAAATTGGGAATTCCTTCTCGACTACTTTACAGAGGTGCTGTCAGGATCAATAAGGTGAGCCATGTTAAACCAACCTTTGAGAAATATCACCCAATATCCAAATGCAAGACGCTATTATGTTTCGTGTCAGTGGAAAAATCTAAAAATTGCATTTTCCAATTCATTAGCAACAAGCCGTTTGTTCATAGACCTCTACTCCCAGTTCACATTAGGGAACATTCACAACTCCAGGAATATTTACACTATCACCCGGCAGAAATAATAAAACTAGGGGGGTGATAAAATTTAAATCCACGTTGGTTTATGAAATACTATGGCTCTAAGTAAACCACCATGGAGAGTCGCATGGTTAAAACAAGACAAGGAGAAAATAAAGCCTCCCCTCTTCAATATTTAGAATCAATAAATATGTTCTGGAAATAACACATTAGCCATGCAAGGGCTGCTTATCTGCCAGGAGAAGACTCTTGATAGCTGGAGAACACAGTGGGAAATAGGAAAGTCCTTAAGCCTTGTGTTTGCTTGGATGTCATCTCAGTGTGAATAACAAACCCTCTCGCCCTCGGCTCCCACCAGCTCCCAGTAACTGCATATTCTCATTACATAAACGGAAGAAAAACAACTTGAGGGAACAGCCCCCTTAAAGTGGGGCACGCATCTTGCCTTTGTCACCAGCAAGCTAAGGGGCCCCTTGGGGCTTCAGTTTCTCTGGGCCTCTTCCCCACGCCCAGCACAGCACCTCCCAGAACCCCAGCACTTCAAGCAATGCAATTTTAAAACTACTCCTCACATGTTCTTTGGAGACCCTTGAAAAGGTGACTTTCTGTGATTTTATGACAACTTTTGACAGACATTCTTTGATCCTTCTAGCCTTCCCTGGTCCTTTGTGATAGGCGGCCTTATTTCTTAAGGCTGCATTTCCCAGACAAGCCATGTGAGGCTGGAGAGCACCTCATATGACCTAGGATCACACATGTGGATGTGCCTGGCACAGGCCCTGGAAATACCCCCTCTGTTCCTGGTCCCCAGCCTTGCCAGGGGTACCGACCTCCAGCCCAGTCGGCTGGGCTCCCGCAGTACCCTAGCTCTTTTCCATGGAAAGCTTTATAGCTGTGTACTTGGCCTATGTCCTGTGTGTGTGTGCACGTGTGTGTGTGTTGGAGGGTCTGTCCCCATCATACTTTGCTGGGACTGAGCCTGAGTCCCTGAGGGGCTATCTGTCCACCCTGGCCTCTCCCACCAGGGCCTGAGGGAGCGTGTGTACTGTGTTTTCAAATAAGCTGGATGATTTTTTTTTAATAAAACTGGTTTTTTATTGCTGTTCCCAACCCACCTAGCACCAGCTGTGATGAGAATCACTTGTATGGTAAAGTGCTATTGATAAAATTGCTCCCACCGGAACTTAGCTATGCACTCACGCAGCGCGATTGGCTCCTTCACCGCTGGCTCCTGCGGCCTGCTCAGCCCCGTCCCTGCTCCTGCCCTGCAGCCCTCCTCTTACCTCCTGGCCTTTCGCCTCTTCCCTCTTCTCCTCTTTCCCCTGCTCCTTCTTGCTCATTGTCTCTCCCCCTCCTCCCTTTTCTTTCTACCTGCTCTGGTTTTCTCTACCTTTCTGTCTAATGTTGGCTGATGTCTTTCCTTTCCTCTCTTTCTCTTTCTCCATCCTGGGCTTGTCCACCCCTCTCCCATTTCTCTCCCTCCTCCTTCTGTCTCTCTCTGCTTCCTGTGTCTCCCAACCGTCTGCACGTTTCAGGCCAGGCTGGCTCAGTGAGGCCCACTGGGAGGTCCCAGCTCTCTCTTTAGAGACGGGCAAACCCAGCTGAGTTCTAACATGCAGTTCCTTTGAGGACCCCAGCATCCTCAGAAGGGGCAAACAATGCAAAGCAGATAGGAAAAAGGATAATGGTACAGGGAAGAGTGTGTAATCTAAAGGAACAGC
The DNA here is from genome assembly GCF_028858775.2 of Pan troglodytes. Classification (NCBI taxonomy): domain Eukaryota; kingdom Metazoa; phylum Chordata; class Mammalia; order Primates; family Hominidae; genus Pan; species Pan troglodytes. The sequence goes on from NC_072414.2 coordinate 61,918,633, forward strand.
ATGACATGGAGATGACAAACGAGGTTTAAACTCGCCTAAGTATTGAGGAAGTAGGTAAGGACCCAGTTGCGGATTATGGAAGGCTTAAAAACCTGGCTAAGAAGTTTGACTTTGACCTCCAGTCCTTTCCAATCATTAGGGTATTCATAGCTGTGGCAACATAAACTGGACTTGCTGAAAAGGTCTAAACCATGCACTGACACACACAAACTATGTGAGCTTCAGGACCGGGTCTGCTGGGGCTCCAGCCAGCTCAATTATTTCTGTTGATTTTCTCAGCTCCACTTTCCTGTCTGCATGTCTGCTTGGTTCTCATGGACACAAGAGGTCTACAAACAGCAGTCAGGGCCGAGGGCTTCCTTGTTCATTTATAGCAGGAGACAGGAGAAGACTGCAGCTTCCTGTAGCTCACTCTTGCAAAACCTCCTGCCTCATGTCCTCTTAGCCAGAATTGGGCCACATGTGTCTTCCTGAACCAACCATTGGTAACAAGGATAAAATGATTACCCCTATACCAATCAGGCATTCCCTCTCAGCTGAGGATAAGCCTCCAAATTCAGGCTGCTGCCCAAGGAGGATGGAGTAGATACAGTGTTAGAGGGTCCACCTCAATACCCTCTACAGCTAAAGGTTCCCCAGAGGAACAGGGTGATTGGAGGGAAGGTATATGAAACCCAGGGCCAGCAAGAAGTATCTTCCTAGAACAACACTATTAGCTGAGGAGTTTTGGAAAAATATACTGTATTTAAATGATCACCTAAGGTCAGGAGTTCAAGACCAGCCTGGCCAACACGGTAAAACTCCATCTCTACTAAAAATAAAAGAATTAGCCAGGTGTGGTTGCAAGTGCCTGTAATCCCAGCTACTTGGGAGGCTGAGACAGGAGAATTGCATGAACCCGGGAGGCAGAGGTTGCAGTGAGCCAAGATCATGCCACTGCACTCCAACCTGGGCGATAGAGTGAGACTCCGTCTCAAAAACATATATAAAAATAAATAAATGATCACAGATATATTATTGACTATAATGTAAAATGCACATGCTGTTTTAAATTAAAACATGAGACTTCAAAGAAATTTTCTGCTTAACTAAGCTATATAAGGGTTGGCTTACACCTGTTTTGATTATTATTGCATTTCTAACACATAAGAATTGCACAATAAATACTTGTGGAATGAATGAATGAATAAATGATTGAGACAGATAATTTTAGGCTACTTCCAGACCCAAGCGTTCCATCACCTCTCCTCTATTAGAGGTGCCTTGGTGGAAAAGTTTGAGAAACACTGCAATAAACAAGGGAATGTGTCCAGGAAGTTATTTTTCTTTTCTTTTTTAATAACGGCCTAATGAGACATAATTTATAACCATAAAATTCACACTTTTAAGTGTAAAATTCAGTGGTTCTTAGTATATTCGGGGTTGTGCAACCATTGCCATTACCAGAGAGTTTTAGCACCATGTGTGGGAGAGTTACACCCATAAACAGTGAGGGGGCTCAGGGCTCTGAGTGGCTGGGAGCAGAAGGGGATCTAGTTGGAGGAAAGTATCTGGTGGAGGCAGGGGGAGCCGCTCAAAAGCTGTTGCAATACTAAAGGGAGGGTAAGGGAGGCCTCGGTCTCAGGGTGTCAACAAGCCTGGAAAGCAAGGCTCATGCAAGAGAGGTTGCAAAGTTTGCAAATGCAGGTTTGGAGACTGCCTGCGGTGGGCAGACAGCCTGCAGGGCAGAGGTGCCTTCTCCCCTGCTTTCAAGCCAGCAGATTTGATGTTTCATATCCACACTACACAGCTGAGCCAGGATGCAGCTGAGCACAGTTGTGGATGTCCATCTCTCCTGCCTGGGGCAAAGACATTGGGAACATGAGTCCCCGGGCGCAGGCCACGTGGAGATGCAGAGCAGGCATGGCCTGCCCAAATTGCTCTGAGAATAGCACCCCAGGCACCATCCTCCTTGCCACAGGCACCTGAGCTCAGCTACTCTTAAGCAGCATTTCAAGGATGGAGCTGATCCAGTCAGGAGGAAGCAAAAATGAATTCATGTTCCACTTGGACAGGCCCCCTTGGGAGCTCTGGAACTTCCAGCTCTGTGGAGCAAGGGGGAGCCTGGAGATGCTGAGTCCAGAACTGTGGCTTTCTGGAAGCCCTCCTCAGAGGGATCCTTGGCAAGACCAGACTCAATAATGTCTTTAGCACCAAGTGGAAGGAGGTGGGAAAACCTGGGCCCAAGAGCAAAGACCCAAACTGCCCGCAGACACCTCCCAGCTTCTTGTGAGCTTCCTGGCAATAACACAATCTGCCTGCTGACTACAGAATCTTCAGCACTAAAATGAGGGTGAGGCCAGCTCAGGCTGAACCCCAGGCTCTCTGAGTGTTCCATGGAATAAAGTTTGGGACATGCTGAATACTGTCTTACCCTTTTGGAGAGATAAGGGGTGTGAGGCTGGCAGTAAAGGACACGGTCAATGTTTTCTCACTTTGGAGTTTCCCCGGTATTTGACGGATTGGGTCAGAGTGGGAACTCAGAGCATCAGTTCCCAACCCCGTCTAAAAACAACTTCCCACTTCCAGGTGCCATGTATCTGAAAGCCTATCTTCACAGGCTAATAATGTGTTTGGGTCTCCCAGTCTCCCAGTTAAAACATAAATACTTCAGATAGAGGACCACTGAGCAATCTTAGTGGACATTTTCACCAGGACTTCTCCAACAGTTGGCTGGGCACAAGCTAAGCCCAGGGTGAAGGGTAGGACAGGATGCCGGGGGAAGGAAAATGGGTTAAGAAAGGGAAGGAGACCATAAATACCTAAATGTGTTCTTTTATAACTCAGAGTGGTTTTAAGGAGGCAGATTTCACATAAAATCATTTGCAGCCGCAGCTAAGCAAGAAGACAACAAGGAGAGGGTTTTAGACTCAGGGTGGGATTTTTCAGATGAGGAAAAATCCCAGCCAAACCCAGAGAATGGGGTGATGTGCCCCAGATCCCACAGAGAGTAAGTAGCAGGTCAGAGCGGGACCCCAGTCTCCCAGACCAGGGCCCTCTCAGCAGGGCCAAGCTAATTGGCATCTCAGGCTGCCCTCCCTGCAAGCACAGTGCATGGCTCCTCAGCCCCAATGTCGGCTCTGTACCCGAGAACGATTTCTCTTGACAGAAAATAGAGGTAAAAGGGCAAGGGAATATTTCCAAATGGTTGATCTGACAGCTGCAAATTTCATTTTGTGTTGCGTATTGACCTCTAATTGTTTCCCAAGTAGCCTGGGACTGAGAGATCAATAAATCCCACAGATACTTAATATCCCTTCTGGCATCTTCGGCTTTAGTTAGAAAATAGTCAAATTCCTGGCTGTCTGCAAATATTAGCAGGTTTTTCATTTTCTGCAAAGCCTGATGAACTATAATTCAACCAAGGGCCTGGTAGGAGCCTGAGAAATTCCTGGCACGCTGGAGGGCCGGAGCTGGGAAGGAATTCACAATGTTGCTGGCCCAACCGCTTCTTGTCCCGGAGAGATGAGATGACATCTTCCAGGCCTACAGTGGCCACTAAGGGAGTGGAAGCTCCAACCTCATCTTCCTGGTGATCTTTCTGCTCCATCAAGTGGCCTCCATTAGGTTATTAATATAACAATGGAGTTGTGGTCATTAGCTAACCTTTCCCCAGAGATCTTTTTAAAGGAAGACTTGCATGTAGTTGAGAAAACCATGGGTTTGTCATTATAAAAGCAATCCCCCTTATTCTCCTTCCTCTGTTCCCTATTAGCCGCTTGGTCTCGATCATGGCACTTTCTCTTCTTGCTAAGCCTCAGTTTTCTCAGATACATAATGGGAATAATTATTATCCCTGTCTAAAAGCATTGTCGTGAGGATTAAATGAGTTGGTGAGTGACAATCCTCACCCAGAGCCTCGCAAAATTAGTGGGAACCTCCATGAACCTGAATGAGGCACAGGAGTATTCAACTGAGACCACCTCTGCCCAGATTTTATACACCTCAGATCTGAGGAAGGAATAGGCTGCCCTGTGGGGCAGGGGGAGTGGTGGGGGTCAGGGGGAGTGGTGGTGGGCGGCCAGCGGTGGGAGAATAAACTTGAATTGACAACCAAGGCCCAAAAGGACTGCCCTGCTCAGAGATGTCAGATGTGTGCAGATTCCCCCACTGGATTGCAGGCGACCTGGTGGCAAGGACAGAGTCCTCTTCACCGTGCCAAGCTCCAGGCAGGCGCTCAGTAAACACTTGCTGAATGCACACAAGACCGTGTCAGGTGGCATGGCAAGGATGGCATTTGGTCCACAGGATGCTGTTAAGAAGAACATTGTGTAGGCAATCATCCTATCACACACACACACACACACACACACACACACGCGTGCGGCTATACATGCACTCACAATTGGCCAAGAAACCAACGTCAGCACTGGCTTCATGGTCGTCATCCACCAAATCTGAGGAGTAAATTTTCAGACATGCTTATAGCCCTGTAATGCCAGGGCTGAAACCCACCAAGGGCCCTTTCTTTTTCTGACCCTACCTTGCATCTTATGCAGTGAGTTTCAGCAGAGAGAACTCCCATCTAGGATCTGTAGAATACAGTTTGGTCTCTGCATGACACAAACTGGCTGTGTGATTCAGAGAAACTCACTCCTCCTCTCTGGGCTTCAGTTTTACCATCTGTGAAATGGAGAGATGGAGCTACCTGGGCTTGCCTATCTCACAAGGTCTCTGTGAGGCAAGCAGCAGCTCCAGCCTGCTAGAGATGGAAAGGGCACAGCAGATCACTGAATCTAATGGCTTTCAAGCATTTATTTTAGCAGATGAATCTTTAATTTTTTTTTTTTTTTTTTTGCTTAGAACCCCAACTTATAAGACAGAAAGAACTGAGCTGTTCAGGCTGGGTTGGAGATGGGGGTCATCAATAACAGCTGCCTCATTTTAAAAGCAAGGGAACTGAGACTCAGAGAGGGCCCCTGCTCAAGGTCACATGCTTCCCTTAGAATCACAAATCTTTGGGAGGCTCAAGGGCCCCAGGATGTGAACACAGAGGCCAAGGAACCCCTACTTTCATGGTGGGGGCTCTGAGGGCTCATCCGCCACCTGAGGCCCCCAGTGCTGCCTGTGGCTACCAGGCAACCAGCTCTGCGTGGCCCAGCCTCCCCATCAGCACCTCGCAGCTGTCCTCCCAGCCAAAACTGGTTTAGAAAAGGCTGCCCAGCTGGCAGGTAGGAACAAAGGGATTAGGCCCCGTTTGACAGACTGTGTCCCTCCCATTTGCATGTCATTAAGCTGCAGGCCAGTTAGCAGAGAGGGTCACATAGCTTCAGAGTCTCTGCCAAGCTGGGGCACGGAGGCACTGAGGCTTCATTTGCATTTTGGACACCTGCCCTGAACTACAGGAGCCAATTTGAAGAAGAGGGATTTCTTGAGGAGATGACTGGGGTGCTGGAGTGGACTGGGGAGGTGTCCTCATCTCAGTGGTGACCCTAGTTTTTTTCTGTCTCCCCTCAAAACTGACACAAACTGAAGCAGGCTTGTTTTGAGGGACAGAAATGGCTTCATTGCTCTGAGAGTTAAACCAGACACTATGCAACAGCTTGGGAGAGGATAAGTGAATTCTGAGAACCAGGGCTTCTCTCCCCAACCAGTATCCCCACACCACACACTCACACACATGCACCAGCCTAGCCAAAAGGAAAAAAAGGAAGAAAGGAACACAGGCCACATTTTCTCTGCACTCCCCTTCTAAGGCCTCCTGGGGTGGCCCTGATTGACAGAACACTAAATGCAAGAGGTTTCCTGTGATAGAGAAAGAGATTTTCTTGAAGCATTCAACTCCTGACCTTTAAGAGCTCGGGGAGCAAAATGATTTTCAGTCACTTGGGCCTGAGTGAAAGGTATGTGAATTGATCGACTGCAGGGCTCAGGCCTCCCGAGGTCTTGATGTTATGTCATTAAAATCTTACAATCGAGTTATCCTAATGTATCCCAGCAGCCCCCTTCTCAGAGGTGATTAGTAAATAGACTCAAAGTTACATGGTCTAAAATGCTTTCTCCAATGGCCTGGAAGACCAGTAATGTGGATGGGGCCTGGGGCCAAATCCGGCCTCTGCTATTTGAGGTTTTCTTTTTTGACATTAGACTATGGTAACTACTGCTGTTGCTGCCTCTCACATTTCTTCCTCTAGCTCTTTTAATCTTGTGAAGGTGCCTACCCCTCTTGCCACAGGTGTCTAGATAGGTTGAGCTGGCTAATTTCCTCTGGCAACAGTGATTGGTCTGGGGATGCAACTGACCCACACCCAGCCAATCAGAATCTTCCCTAGGATTATTCTCTTTACTGGGGATCCTGAGCTGGGATAGTGTGAGCAGGGGTTGATGGTGAATATTTTCCCTGCCATGTGTGGTCTTGTCTGCAGAAGGTAGGCAAGCCCAGCAGGCAAAAGTGAGAAAGGGGTGGAGTGAGAGAGGCCTGAGTCATGAAACCCCATCAATGCTATTGAGCTACCTTCATATCTTTCCTAGTTCCAAGACCCTTAAAATTCCTCTTTTGCTTAGGTTAGCCAAGGTTCATTTCTGTTGCTTGCAACCAAATCTTGCCATGTGGGTAGGAGCTGATATTCCCAAGGTTCAATCCTTTGGGGCTTGAGGAAAATGAAATGGACAGGGAATGATACAAAATGTGGTCATACAGGTCAAAGGTGTAGACCACAGCAGCCCCTCAGGGACAGCCCACTAAAACATCAGCTCCACGAAGAGAGAGACCTTTGTCTCTTTCCCAGTTTCTAAAGCAATGCCCGGCACATACCTCTTCCCACCACCTCCCTCCTGGGCCGCGCTGTCTTGCCTGCCACATGAGATCTCTGCTTCTCCCCGAGCCTCTGCTCAGACCCTCCTCTGTCTCCTAACTTGCATCCTCTGCCTTTTCCACTTTCTGCTCCCTCTTACTTTCAATTTGTCTGTGGTCACCATGACCTGCTCTCCTTCATAGCTTCCACTGCTAACTGCTTTGTTCTCTTCATGTTTCTTGATGTCAGGTTCAAGTGAAGTGCCAGAAGTCAGAGAGAGACAAAATCTGATTGGCCTGGCTTGTCGTTCCTGTGTCAGGCCACCTCCCAGGTCAGGCTGGTGTCTTTGAGTCAAGTACCAGTGCCTGAGCTGATCAGCTGAGGTTGTGGGGCAGGGATTCAAATGGTGCAAACCATGGCCACTTAGGCTGTAGACGTCACAAGCCAGCCAGTTCTCACTATTAGGGGCCACAGTATCTCCAGCATAGAATCCATTGCTTAGACTAGCTTGGGGGAACCCAGGAACTATCTACACTCCCCTCTTCCATATTCCAGAAACTTCATCTGAGGCATAAGGTTTTTATTTGACAGTGGGAACCCCTCCCCCCATTCCAGGGAGCTTCCTCACAGGTGCCTCTCTGGTGTGTTTCTTGCTTGAATTGCAAATTGAATGCTGCATAAACCCTACATAACTCAGTGCCCCATGTTGGCAGTATCTTATTTTTCAATTTCTTTTTTTTAATTGAATGAACATATTTTATGCAAGCCGTTCTACCTTGGTGAAGGCTGTTCCCCTGTGATTCATCAGAGTAATAACTAGAAACACCATTATTTGGCTCCATCCTCCTGCTGAGAACATCACATAACTGAGAAATGTTCATGCATCTCACAGAGTTTCGGGGCAGAGTAAAAAGGGGAAGCAGTGAGAGGAGGAGGAGAGGGAGGAAGAAACAAACAAATGATTATGAACACACATGCAAGCTGACAGCAAGAGACATGGCTAGACAGTGAGAGGAAAACACAGGCCCACATATGGCTGTTGATCTCACACACATACACGTATGCACACACATACACGGAGGCACAGAAGGAACCACACATACCTGTCTACCCAGGTATCCCAACATTCGAAAAAATTAAATGAAAAAACCCATAAACTCTACGAGAAGTGATGCTAGAGAACTGGTCCAGTTGCCTCACTTAACATGTAAGAAAAAGGAAGCACAGAAATGTAGCTATATCCCTGTGTGTCCCATTTGCAGACACCAGTGTTCCTGGGTTTCTGCCTAGAAATACATAATTCAACTTGTCTAAGATGCAAATCATATCGTTATTTATATTTACTGAGTTCTTGTCTCTGGGTTAAAGATTTTCAGACATCCTTATCACTTTGATCTAAGATGTGGCCAGAGTATTCCTGCTATTATTGTTTTTGTTTGTTTGGTTGGTTGGTTGGTTTGGTTTTTTAATGACTTTTGTTGAGTTGGCTGAGCATCTGGAAATATTTTCAAAATGTTCACCTCAGGACACAGAAGCCCCTCAGTTAATGTCTTACAAACCCTAGCATGCTCTCAAGAGCTGTATGAATGAACACTTTTAAGGTTAGACAAATCAAACGTTCAAAGCAGGCTTCTGGAAACCTTCCTGTCGCTTCTCCAGGTTCATTGGCACTTCCTTAGCACAGCTCTCCTCGCTGCTTGCCTGCATGATTGCCTTGTCCACTGCCCATTTCCAGCTTTTCCCCTCTCCAATCCCCTCTTCATTTCATTACCAGATGAATTCTTCTAAGACATGACTCTCACCTTACCCTTCTTAGAGTAATCAGGATCCTGAGCTGCAAGTCTACTTCTGCATTGGTTGGTCATCTTCTGGCAGCAAGTGAAAACACCCAACTCAAACAAGCTTGCAAAATGGCAGGAAGGAATGGGATATTTGAGGATTCACATAACTGGATCATCCAGCAGTAAAGGCTGGATTCTGAGGTCAGCTGAGGCTATCAAAAACATCTCTTTTCCTCGATCTCTCAACTCTGCTTTTCTTCATGGCAACTTTTTCTATCCTTTTACTTTCAACTTTTCAGTGTTCTTATGATTTACCTAATGTCTTATAAACAATATAGAGCTGGAATTTTTTAAAATGCAATTTGATATCTCTGTATTTTAACCAGAGATTTAAATCCATTGAAATATGTTGTGCTCACTAATCTATTTGTATTTACTTAGCAGCATTTTATTTTTGTATTCTTTTTACTCTGCTTTGTCTATGCTTTTTTTCCTTCTTTTTATGTCATAGAGTGTTTTTTCTTTAGCCTTTCTTTTTTTCTCTTTGTTACTGGCTTATAGCTCATATACTTTACTGGTTTGTATCTTATGCATTTTTCTTGATTGTCCTTAATTTTTTTAACATGCATACTTGACTTTACTATGTCTGAAGTTAATAAAAATCTGTATCATCAAAGAATATAAGACTTTAGAATACTTTAGCCACTATGAGTCTCTTCACATCTTATATATCATATTCAAATCAAATAGTTTTATATCCAAAAATTATTTAATGTTACTATAGTTTTATGCAGGAAATGCTTGATTGGATTCATCCCATGTTTATTATTTTTTTCTGATTCCTATTTCTTCTTGCACCTCAGTCCTTGCCTCTAGGTGGAATTTTCTTCTTCCTAAAATAATCCTGCAGCAGAGCTTTCAGAGAGGATCTGTGAATAGAAAATGCTGTTAATCTTTCTTTGGGATGCCTTCACTTTTCCCTTTTTCTGACTCTTAATTGGAATTCTAATGTGACAGTTTGTTTTTATTTTTTCCTTATCAATTTTTTGAAGACATTATTCCATTTTCTCCTTGCTTCTATAGATGCTATCGAAAGCTGCTATTGCTTTTATAGCTGCCAATCATTTATTTATAATAATCTATCTTTTTTCTGTTATCTTTCTTAAGATCTCCTTGTCTTTGGTGTTCTGCAGTTTTAGTACAATGTATTATGTTCTAGGATTGGACTTAATTTTCTTTATGCTGACGGGGGCTATCTGTGATTCCTGAATCTGAAGATTAATGTCTTTCAATAATTCCAAAACATAGTTATTGATTGTACTGTTTAACATTGCCTCTCTCTCTCATTTTTTCTGTTCTCCTTCTGTAACTCCCATTAAATGTGTATGAGGCCTTCTTATCCTGTCCTCCACATCTCTAAACAACTCTTTCATATTTCCATGTCTTTATCTCTCTGCATGCTAGGTATTTTCCTCAGATATATTTTCAAGTTCATTAATCCTCTCTCCAATTGTGTCTAATCTGCTTTTTAATTAATCCTAATTTTAAAAAAAGCAATGAGTACATGTTTTTCATTTCTAGTAATTCTGTTGGGTTCTTTTTGCAACATGAAAGTTATTTTCTCATATTGTCATGTTCTTTCTTGGGTAATTGATTCCCTTTTATGCATTTATTCATTTCAAGCATATTTATTTGTATAGACTAACAGTTCTGCTACCTGGAGTTCTTGTGGGTGGAGGGTGTTAGGGTGTAATACTGCTCTTTGTTGGGGTTCCTGACTGTCGCTCAAGGTGGATCCATTCCTTGTGTGTTTTGTTATATAGGATTATGAGGCTACTTTCAATGGAGGCTTATCTGTGGAGAATCATTTGGGTTGATGGCATATTGCCAAAGAGTCTGGGTTTGCTTTTGCCCAGTTCCCGAGGGCCATCCCTATCCATCCTAACATCATTTTAATATTAGTTTATAGGTTCAGTGATTCCCAGACCATACAGGTAGTACCATGGCACACCCCAACCCCTCACAACACATAGACTTGCCTACATAAATTATCAAGGGACACTCTTTCATCCTCAGAGTTCAGGCCAAGACATACAGCTTTTCTGTTGGCTCCCTGTGTATGATGTTTTCCTCCTGCTGCAAGCACAATGCTTGAAAGATCCTACCTTCATGCACAGTTCTCATGTTTAACTTAGCACAGGCTCATGGCCTTGTCTTTGGCTGCCATGTGCAGATTCAATCTCAAGTCCTGAGGCTACCCACACGATCTCAAAGCAGCTACAGCCTCAACTTACGTGCCAGATACTCTGATTTTTGTTCTATCTTTATTTTATTGGACCCCTTGTGATTCCCCATATTTTTTGCAAGCTCAATTAGGCATTACATATATTTATTTTAATTGATATGTAATTTTAAAAGAATTTTCTGAGGGAGCAAGTTCAGGTTATTTAGCTAAACGTTGCCAGGAACAGAAGTCCCTGCTCTCCTCCTCATTGACTTTATTTCCAGGGCAGCTTTCTCTAAGTGGTGATAACAATGGCCCCTAGCAATTCCAGGCTTATATGAGCCTTAGAGGCAGAGAGACCAGAAGGAGTCATTCCTGAAATAAAATATCCCTCATTTCTGAAACTGGGATAACTGTCATTGGCCTGATATGGGTCACATGCCCACCTACAGTCAATCATAATGATTCAGTCACTCTTCAAGGGAGTGACTAGCATAAGGCCACCCAAGCCCCTAGATCAGAAAAGGGGAAAATAGGTGGTTGGCAAGAAAAAACGACAGGTGTCAACCACAGCCCCTTTAAAGTGTGCAGCATTATCTCATGTAATCCTTACCCTGTGAAGTCAGTTTTATAATCATCTTTCCAGTTCCCACAGCTGCTGAGGGGCAACACTAGCACTGGAATGTTGGTCTCCTGACTCAGACCTCGGGCATTTTTAATCAAGGCTAAGCCTCTTGTTCTAGCCCTTAAGGCCATGTATTTCTGAGTCCTTTCTCTGTCCAATCTTATCTGTCACTACCTCTCTACTTGCTAGACTCTGTTTGGTTTCACCCTGTGCTTCACTGAGCTGCTCCTGTACCTGTGATGCCTCCTACAGTTTTTCAACCAAACCAATAAGAGGTTAGACCTGGAAGGAGACCCATCGGTTTCCCTTCCAATGCCAACTCAAATCAGTGGGTAGCATCCACATGAGACACTATGTTAAGTTAAGGTTGTATCCAGGCTTTGCGGGTGTCTTAGGTCTGGTTGCAGAGCCTGAGACAGGTATTCTTGTGCACATTATTTATCGAGGAAGTGCCTTCCAGAGAAACCTGTAAGAAAGTGAGAGATGCAGAAGAAGATGCTAAACAAAGACATCATTTCAGCTGAAGCCTGGCCTCAGCCTGATCCCATGGGAAGTTCTGGAGTGTGAATGGCACGGCAGGATTGCCCCACAGTGAAGCAAGGCTTTTGTATCTCTGTATCAGTCAGTCATTGGCCATGGGTTGACCCTGAGGGAAGGTGGGAGGTGAGCGTAACCTCCCAGATACCTCCTGGAAGGGAGACTCATGTTCCTGCTGAGGGATATGACACAGGGAGGAGTGCAGCTAGGAGCCTTTAGCATCTCACACTCACAACAGCTGGGAGTTGGGAGAACTGGCTGGGCAAAGAGGATCTGGGCAGGACACCAATGGCATCTGTGACAATGGGAAAGAGTGTTGTAATTGATTAATAACAACAGTTATGAAAGCTGTCCTTTGTTGAACACTTCACATGTGTTCTTTCATTTAATCCTGATAATAACCATATAGCTAAGTACTATTATTTCCCAAGATTATAGGTAAGGAAACTGAGGGAGGCCCAGAGTCTCATCACTCAAGGTTACACGGTAGACAGGATTCACATGTACCCCAGAGCCTGGACGTAGCACCACCTCATGATGCCTGGTGTGAACATGAGAGACAGGAGAGGCCACACTGGTGGCAGGGACCTACCATCTTGAGGGCGTTGAAAAAGCCTGCCTTGTTTGGGAGTTCTCACCATCTAGAAGCCTCTGGCCCTTACATGTGTGCTCTGTGGCTTACCTGCTCATACTGGCCAGGCCACATCTAGAGGATGGTGTCCACTTCCAGAAGCAGACTTTCATGCAAAAGGGAAACTGACCACATGGAGGGCATTTGGGCTTGAGCAACCAGCAGGGTGGTGAGAGATTTGGAAATCATAAACTAGGAAGAATGGGCAAATTGACCAGGGATGTTGAACTTAGAAGGGCAATCTGAGAGGAGTCACCTGTAGCCTTATCTCAAAGCAGAAAAGGACTGTTGAGTTCACAAATTCAAACAGATGGGAGCAGAGAGTCAGAAAGGAGGGATGACTTGTGCCAGGCCTAGTACCCAGTGCCTTTAACCCACAGCCTCTGGTTGAGTAGTGCACTGGTAAATGTTTAGCAATCAGCTCTCTGGGCATAGAAAGCCCTGGTTTGTAGCATTTGTCAGTTGCTGTTATGTACATACTCCCACTGTAGCCAATTTCAAGCTCCCCTTGTGGATTAGTCCATTTTCACTCTGCTGATAAAGACACATGTGAGACTGGGCAATTTACAAAATAAAGAAGTTTAGTGGACTCACAGTTCCACGTGGCTGGAGAGGCCTCACAATCATAGTGGAAGGCAAGGAGGAGCAAGTCACATCTTGCGTGGATGGCAGCTGGCAAAGAGAGAGCTTGTGCAGAGAAACTCCTGTTTTTAAAACCAGCAGATCTCGTGAGACCCATTCACTATCATGAGAACAGCATGGGAAAGACCTGCCCCCATGATTCAGTCATCTGCCACCAGGTCCCTCCCACAACACATGGGAATTATGATAGCTACAAGATGAGATTTGCTTGGGGACACAGAGCCAAACCATATCACTCCGCCACTGGCCTCTCCCAAGTCTCATGTCCTCACGTTTCAAAACCAATCATGCCTTCCCAACAGCCCCCCAAAGTCTCAACTCATTTCAACATTAACTCAAAAGTTCATTGTCCAAAGTCTTATCTGAGACAAGGCAAGTCCCTTCTACCTATCAGCCTGTAAAATCAAAAGCAAGTTAGTTACTTCCTAGATACAACGGGGATACAGGCATTGGGTAAATACAGCCATTCCAAATGGGAGAAATTGGCCAAAACAAAGGAGCTATAGGGCCCATGCAAGTCCAAAACCCAGCAGGGCAGTCAAATCTTAAAGCTCCAAAATGATCTCCTTTGACTCCATGTCTCACATCCATGTCATGCTGATGCAAAAAAATGGGTTCCCATGTCTTGGGCACCTCTGCCCCTGTGGCTTTGCAGGACACAGTCTCCCTCCCAACTGCCTTCAAGGGCTGGTGTTGAGTGTCTGTGGCTTTTCCAGGTGCACGGTGCAAGCTGTTGGTGGATCTACCATGCTGGGATCTAGAGGACAGTGGCCCTCTTCTCACAACTCCACTAGGCAGTGCCCTAGTAGGGACTCTATGTGGGGACTCTGACCCCACATTTCCCTTCCACATTGCCCTAGCAGAGGTTCTCCATGAGGGCCCTGCCCCTGCAGCAAACTTCTGCTTAGGCATCCAGGCATTTCTATACATCCTCTGAAATCTAGGCAGAGGTTCCCAAACCTCAGTTCTTGACTTCTGTGCACCTGTAGGCTCAACACCATGTGGAAGCTGCCAAGGCTTGGGGCTTCCACCCTCTGAAGCAACAGTCCAAGCTATACCTTGAACCCTTTTAGTCATAGCTGGAGCAGCTGGGACACAGTGCACCAAGTCCCTAAACTGCACACAGCAGAGGTACCCTGGGCTGAGCCTACAAAACCATTTTTTCCTCCTAAACCTCTGGACCTATGATGGGAGGGGCTTCCAGAAAGGTCTCTGACATGCCCTGGAGACATTTTCCCCATTGTCTTGGGGATTAACATTTGGCTCCTCATTACTTGTATAAATTTCTGCAGCCAGCTTGAATTCCTCCTCAGAACATGGGATTTTCTTTTCTAGTGCATTGTCAGGCTGCAAATTTTCCAAACTTTTATGATCTGCTTTCCTTATAAAACTGGATGCCTTTAATGGCATCCAAGTCACCTCTTCAATGCTTTGCTGCTTAGAAACTTCTTCTGCCAGATACCTTAAATCAACTCTCTCAAATTCAAAGTTCTACAAATCTCTAGAGCAGGAGCAAAAAGCCACAGTCTCTTTGCTAAAACATAACAAAAGTCACCTTTGCTCCAGTTCCCAACAAGTTCCTCATCTCCATCTGAGACCACCTCAGCCTGGATTTCATTGTCCATATCACTATCAGCATTTTTGTCAAAGCCATTCTACAAGTATCTAGGAAGTTCCAAACTTTTCCACATTTTACTGTCTTCTTCTGAGCCCTCCAAACCGTTCCAACCTCTGCCTGTTACCCAGTTCCAAAGCCACTTCCACATTTTTGGGTATCTTTTCAGCAACGCACCACTCTAATGGTACCAATTTACTGTATTATTCTGTTTTCACCCTACTGATAAAGACATACCTGAGACTGGGCAATTTACAAAAGAAAGAGGTTTAATTGGACTCATAGTTCCACTGGCTGGGGAGGCCTCACAATCATGGCAGAAGGCAAGGAGGAGCAAGTCACATCTTACATGGATTGTGACCGGCAAAGAGAGAGCTTGTGCAGAGAAACTCTGGTTTTTAAAACCATCAGATCTCATGAGACCCATTCACTATAATGAGAACAGCGAGGGAAAGACATGCCCCTATGATTAAATCACATCCCACTGGGTCCTCCCACAACACGTGGGAGTTATGGGAGCTACAAGATGAGATTTGGGTGGGGACACAGACCAAACCATGTCACCATGTGACATCACTGAATACAGAGTTGGGAGGGACGTGCACAATTGGCTATTGTGAGTAGGCGGAAACTGGCTCCAGAGCTCATTCTGCAGCACTAGTGGTTTCCCAACACTAAACCCATAAGACTCCCACCAAAAGAGCATTCTAGGGTTACACAAGTTCAAAAAGCAGACCATTCTGAATCCCATTCTTAGAGCACGGCTTGGTGTGTTTGCTTATTAAAGGTCCTCAAAGTCCTGCCATAAACAAACCTGTTTAACTTCAACTAGCTCAGCTTTCCCCAAACCTGTTTGTCTGCCCAACCATTTCATCACATACCTTTTAGGACTAGTATCCTCCAGAACTAGTATTCAATGGAACACCCTTTGGAAAATGGCAAAGAGAACAATGTCTTCACATAAACAAAGGGCCATTGCTGAGAAAGAGGTTCAACTTGCTGTTCTATTTTGCCTCAGAGGGTGGAAATAGAAGCAATGAGTTGAAATTGGAAGGCGGCAGAATCAAATTGGTATGAGGAAGTCTTTTCTAATAGTAAGAACCATCCATCATTAACACAAGGTTAGACACTGAAGGAAAGAGGTCCTCATTGCAAGAGAGGGTGAATGTCTGTCTCTATGGCAAAGGACACCAAGAAGGTGCTTCCTGCAGCAGGAAGGCAGCTAGGAAAGATTCCCTCCAATGACTCTCTGTGAAGTAAGTACTAGGATTCTAGTAACTTGAAGTGCATAGGCCCTGTCTGGGGCCTCAGAACAGGGCCTGTCAGATGGTCGCCTCTATGTGGAAATAGATATTCCAACTCTATTCATATGCATGATATAATTTTAGAAGGGCGAGGATGTCGTCACTTCCCAAAATATACTTCTTGACGGTCTTGTTTCTGCATTAATTCACCATTAAAACTTTTCTTCTTTAGCTTAATACTTTATTCTGTGTTCAAATGCACATTCTCATGGGAAAAAAGAGTGGTTCAATAGAAGCTACTGTGGGCCCATCATATCCCTGTGGTGTAGTGAGGTTCTCCATCCCTCCCAGAAAGCAGGTCTTGTCTGGAGAGGTAGAGCTGGAAGGGAGGGGGTTGAGGCAGGGGTATTGGGTGTCTGGGGTGGGGGCTAGAGAGCAGGAAAGACTGTAAGCCAGGAGGGAGTGGGAGTGCCAAAGCCAGTCTTGGCTGCCTTTATGAATGTGTTTGGGGCTGGGCCTGTCCTAGAGATATCCCAAAACTATTTTAGGAGGCAGTAAATTTAGCTGGTGGCTGGTTTGCAAATCATCCAGATACGTTGGTATTTCTGATGAGACAATCTGTCTCGAGAGGAGACGTTTAGAGCCTTTACAACCAAAAGGGATGTGCCTTTTTGAACACGGCCATGGAAAAAGCACAACCACCGCCGCCTATTTTGTTGGCCAAACCCAGCAGTGGGTAAAATGTGCATGACCACGGGAGTTGCATTTGTACAGGGCCTTTCAGGTGAAAACCTGCTTCTAGATTTATTATCTACAGAATTCTCAGAACAGCCTGAAAAAGCAAGTGGGCCGATACCCATCTTGTAGATGAGTAGACTGAGGTGCTTACCTAAAGTTACCTGGGGAGCAGATGGCAGAGCGTAGACTTCAGCTCAAGATTTTCAAATTTCAAGCCCCATTGTAAATAATTTTTTAAAAAATTAATTTGCATTTTAACAGAGTAATAGAAGTATTATTTAAACTGTCAAATAGCTGCACGAGGCTTTTAGTGAAAAGTATCCATCTCCTGCCCCATGCCCTCCTCAAAAAATTGAGTGCCTCCTGATTTCCCAAAATCTAGAAGCACTCAATTTCTATTTTTAGCTATATCATCTTATATTTATGTTCATATTTATAAGATGTTTACACTTTTGGTTCCTGATTTTTAAAAAACTGAAATGTAATCTGAAACCTTCCGTCTATGAAACACGTGGACTGGATTTTTATACCCCATTCACACAGACACACACACACATACACACTCATACACACTCTCACAAACACTTCCCTCTTCTCTTCTGCACATCACAATATGGTCACATCACAGTTTTTATTTCGGATATGGCAATTTTAATTTCCAGAATCTCTTTGATCGCTCCTTTTCTATAGCATTCTGTTTTTGTTGCACGGTGGATATATCTTTGCTTATCTCTCTGAGATTTTACTTTATTATTTGAAGTTCCATTTCCTCTCTATGGTCTTTGTCTTTCTCCTGAGTTCATTTTCCACTGGTTTGCATTGGGATCTATCTTTCAAGTTAGAGATTATCCTCAAATATCTGACAATCCTTATCTTTATATTCATATTTACTCATAAGGTGCAAAAAGGTGTTTAGAAACTCTTAGTGTCTGGATGGGTGGTTTCACTATAGAATGTCTGCAGTAAGTTCACTGGGGAGTAGTGAAGATGGGGTCTGGGTATGGAGTGAAGGATCTGGGATTGGGCAGAGGGAGGAGAGGAACTACAGGCACAACAAAAGACTCAGACAATCCCATGGGGATTTCTAGAGCTGGAAAAGTCCTGCAGAATTTCCTTGCCCTATGGCAAGAAGGCTGGGCCTTTACGTATCCTCAGTGATCAGTCACTGGAAGTGGGCTCCCTCCAGAGAAAGGAGTGACTTTGGCAAGAGAATTCCCTTTAGCTAAGAGCAATTCCTGGAGAGAGACTTGAGCTGAGAGCCACCAACACTCCCAACAAGTTGGAAAAATGAGTGCCTCGATCCTGAAGGGACAATGTGGGCAACACACCGCAGCAACCACCCAGGGCTCCCTAGCACTTCTCCAGTAACCCTTCCTTCACATAACCTTTTATGATTCCGGTTGGCCTCTTAGCTGGGGAAACACACTGGAGGAAAGTTAATGTGAAGAATAGTCCCTCATTCCTGCCTCCAGCACTGAAGCTAGTCTCAATGCTGTAATGATACCCCTCATTTTTTTTTTCTATTCTCTATTCTAGATGAGCATTGATGTTGGACCAGGTAAGTAACTTAGTGAAGTAATCTAGACCCTATTTCCTGAGGGACCCAAACCCATGTCTCATGCCCTTCTCAAATTGTGGATGCTGCATGTGTCCATTATCAGTCAAAGTGGGCAACAGAGTACCAAGAGACTACCCAGTATATCACTTGAGTGACAACTGTATCCTTCCCTGCCTCAATTTTAGAAGAGTAGCCCTACCCTCTCCTGAGTCAGCCACTCCTGCCAGGATGGTGACTCCTTTTTTTGCCTACTAGTGCCATAGCACAAAGAGCTCAAAGTGACTAGGCTGTAGTCATAGATTAAAGTTTGATGGAATACTTGCTGGAAACAAGGACCTGAGACCCACTGGGCCTTAAGTCATAGGGAAACCTTCCATATGGATCACTAGGAGAGATGATAGACAGGTCCTCTGCTATGACAACTTGTTGGTTCTCAAAATCATCAATTCCACCTACTGGGGATACAGTCACTGCTCAGAAAGAGACCATATATGTCTTTTGCCTTGGGTCACTTCTCTGTCCAAAGTAAATGGCCAAATGCATAGCCTAAAGTTCTGCCCGCTAGGAGGATTTGCCCTCACAGCTAAATTTTAATTAAGCTATAGTGCAACAGGTGTTGTGCTTCTTTCTTAGTGATGAGAGATGCCAGATGCACTATCTAGTCCTTTACTTTGAAGGAAATGCCCCAGATCACTGAAGCCCTAAAATCTGCTGTGGCAATACTCTGAATCTTGGTAAGTGTTATCCCCCAAGCTCTGGAGTACATGCATTACCAAAGTCTCCAAAATTCTTGCTTACCCAGTCTGATTAACATCATGTCATCAAGAAGGTGGCCCAAGGTAAAGTTCTGTGGACTCTCCAGAGATCTGGGTCCCTTTAGATTCAATTGTGACAGAGGGTGGGCTGCTTTGGGGAAAAAATCATAAATGTGTACTGTTATCCATCCAAAATGAATGTAAAATACTTCCAATTCTCCTTTATAGGACTAGAAAAAGAATTCACCAAATCAATGGCCATATATTAGTGCCTGAAGCAATATTAATCTGCTCTAACTAAAATTGCATTTGGCACAGTAGCTTCAATTGGAGTTATTACCTGTTTGAGTTTAAATATAGTCCACCAAGAACTGTCTGGTTTATGTAGGGGGTTAAGTCATTGAATTAAAATGAGATATGATGGAGCAAGACGGTGGAATAGGAGGTTCTATTCCTCAAATCCCCACAAAAACACCAATTTTAACAACCACCCATGGGCCAGAATACCTTTATGGGAACCCAGGAGTTCAGCTGAGAGGTTCCAGCACCTTAGTGGAGCAAAATATCCAAGAATAGATTCACTGAAGAAGGTAAGAACAGTTTCACTTAATGAAACTGTTCACTTCTCCCCAGAGTGGTACAGCTCTGTGCCTAGAGAAACTCCCTCAGCCCATGATTTCTCCTATGGGGGAAAGTGAGAGCAAAGTGAGCACCCAGCTTCTTCAGCATTACAAAATCCTCAACAGTAGACCCACTTCTGTCTTGCCTCACCCAGAACACAGAGGAGACTGGCACAGCTGAAGCATCTAGGGGCAACTAGGAGCAGGGTGAAAACGAGGGAGCTCACGACCGCTGGTGCACAAATCTCAACAACTGGCCTCAGATCCTACTGGCTGGTTTGTGAAGTCTATCAGGAGCATTGTCCATGAACTCCAAGTGGCACCTCACCTGCAGACACTCTGACTAGCTCATGTATGCTCCCAGCACTCCACGTCCCACATCCCTCATGGTAGGCATCCTGCACTACCATACAAATGCCACAAACAAGGTTCTCCAGGTGGTACATGCCTCCATAGAAACCATACAGATATCAGCAGCCAGATTGACTCTGCTGGATTGGGAGAAGGTGCACAACCTTAAACACTTCAGGACACTGCCCTAGGGAAAATAAACAGGAGGCTCTCACCACCTGGCCTGGCTTTGTGGAATCAAGAGAAGGCACACAATCCTAATACTTCTCCCAAAGGAGGGAACAAGAAGAGTGAAGTAGGCACTTCCACAGAGAAGGTTTAAAGGGTCCCCAGAACCTCTAGTCAGGCTGACTAGTGAAGGTTTTTCTCTCCCACAGCCAGTCAGTAAAGAATGGAGGAGGTGACCATTTTCTCAAATGCAAAGACAGAAACACAAGACTTCAAGAAACATTAAAACTCAAGAGAAAAGGACACCACTAAAAGAACAAAATAAAGCACCAGTGGCTGACACCAAAGAAATGGAAATCTGTGCATTTTCTGACAAAAAGTTCAAAATAGTTGTCTTAAAGAAGCTCAGTGATCTACAACAGAACACAGATATACAACTAAATGAAATCAAGAAAATAATACATGAAGAAAATGGGAAGTTCAACAAAGAGATAGAAAGATTAAAAAAAAGAACCAAACCTTGGAGCTGAAGACTATGACTCAACTGAAAATTCAATAAAGAGCTTCAACAGCAGATTTAATCAAACAGAAAAAAGAACCAGTGACCTTGAAGACAGAATATTTGAAATTATCCAGTCAGTGAAACAAACAAACAAATAAAAAGAATGAAAAAGAGTGAAGAAAGCATATAAGACCTATGGGATACCATCAAGCCAACCAATTGTGGGACTTCCAGAAGGAGCAGAGAAAGAGAAAAAGTCAGAAAGCTTATTTAAAGAAATAATGACAGAAAATCTCAAATCCGGACAGGAAAGGAAACATCCAGATCCATAAAGCCCAAAGAACTTCAAGTACATTAAATATGAAGAATTCTTCACCAAAACACATTATAATCATGTTGTCAAAAGTCAATGACAGAGAGAAATTTGAAAGCAGCAACAGAAAAGCACTTCATCACATACCAGGGAATCTTTATAACACTATCAGTGGATTTCTCAGCAGAAACCTCACAGGCCAGGAAAGACTGGGATGACATATTCAAGATGCTGAGAGGAAAAAAAAACTGCCAAAAAAGAACACTATACCTGGCAAATATGTCCTTCACAAATAAAGGCGAGGAAAAGACTTTCCCATAAAACAAAAGCTAAAGGAGTTCACCACTACTTCCTTACAAGAAATGCTAAAGAGAGTTCTCCCAATTGAGACAAGTGTATGTTAATAAGCAACATAAAAACATATGAAAGTTTAAAACTTCCTTATAAAGGTAAGGATATGTGTAACCCAGAATACTCTAATATTATAATGGTGATACATAAATCACTTTTAACTCTAGTCTAAAAGTTAAAAGACAAAGGTACCAATAACTGTAGCTATAATTATTTGTTAATGAATAAACAATATAAAAAAATGTAAATTGTGACATCAATAACACAAAATGTGTGTGTGAAGGGTAAAAGGTTAGAGTTTTTATGTAATCAAAGTTAAGTTGCTATCAACTTAAAATACACTGTTGTAAATATGTAAATATGTTTTATGTAAGCCTCACGGTAAGATAAATTTGTAGTAGATATACAAAATATTAAAAAAAGAATATCACTACAAAAAATCATCAAATCACAAAGGAAGGTGGAAGAAGTAGGAAAAAAAGAACTACAAAACAGAAACATTTAACGAAATGGCAACAGTAAATCTTTACCTAGCAATAATTACTAGGTAAATTATAATGGATTAATTTCTCCAATCCAATGACATGTAATGGCTGAATGGTTTTTTATTAAAAAAAAGCTCCAACTAGATGCTGCCTACAAGAGACTCACTTTAGCTTTAAGGACACACATAAGCTGAAAGTGAAGGGAAGGGAAAAAATATTCCATGCAGATGGTAACCAAAAGAGAGCAGGGTGGCTATATTTAGAAATAATGGACTTTAAGGCAAAAACTGTCACGAGATACAAAGAATATCATTATATAATGATAACATAGTCAATTCATCAAGAGTGTAAAACAATTATAATATATGTGCATCCAATGTTGGAGCACCTAACTATACCAAGCAATTATTAACAGAACTGAAGGGAAATGTAAGTAGCAATACAATAATAGTAGGAGACTTCAAACTCCACTTTCGACAATGATAGATTGTCCAGACAGAAAATCAAGGACACAATGGACTTGAACAACAGTATACACCAAAGGAACCTAACAGACACATATAGACCATTTCATCTAACAGCAACAGAATACACATTCTTCTGAAGTGCACATGGAACATTCTCCAGGATAGATCATATCTTAGGCCACAAAATAAGTTTTAACAGAGTTAAGAAGATTAGCAATCTATCAAATATCTTTCCTAACCACGAAGCTATGAAACTAGAAATCAATAACAGGAAGAAAATTGAGAAACTCACAAATGTGTGGAAATTAGGCAACACCCCTTTAAACAACCAATGGGTCAAAGAAAAAAAATCAAAAGAAAAATAAAAAATGATCTTGAGATAAATGAAAATTGAAACTCAACATACCAAAACTTATTGAATGCAGGAATTCTAAGAGAGAAGTTTATAAACTCTTACATTAAGAAAAAAAGAAAGAGCTCAAATAAATAACCTAAGTTTATACTTCAAGGAACTAGAAAAAAAGAGAACAAACTAAGCCTACCATTAGAAGAAAGAAAATAATAAAGGTTAGAGCAGAAATGAAATAGAGATTAGCAAAACAATAGAAAAGATCAACAAAATTAAGAGTTTGTTTTTTGAAAAGATAAACAAAAATCAATAAACTAGGCTAAGAAAAAAAGGAAAAAATTCAAATACATAAAATTATAAATGAAAGAGAAAATATTACAACTGATACCACAGAAATACAAAAGACCATTAAGAGATTACTATTAACAATTATGCACCAACAAATTGGTTATCCTAGAAGTAATGGATGCATTCCTAGAAACACACAACCTGCCAAGACTGAACCATGAAGAAACAGAAGATCTGAACAAAACAGTAATGATTAGGGGATTTAAATCAGTAATCAAAAATCTCCCAACAAAGAACAGCCCAGGACCAGGTGGCATCACTGGTGAATTCTATCGAACATGTAAAAAAGAATTACCACCAATTTTTCTCAAACTCTTCCAAAAAAATTGAAGGGGAGAAAGCACTTCTAAACTCATCTCATAAAGCCAGCATTACCCTGATGCCAAAGCCAGGCAAAAATACTACAAGAAATGAAAATTATAGGCCAATATTTCTGATGAACATGTATGCAAAAATCCTCAACAAAATACTAGCAAACTGAATTCAACAGCATATTAAAAGGATCATACACCATGATCAAACAGGATTCATCTCTGGGATGCGAGAATGGTTCAACATACGCAAATCAACAAATGTGATACATCATATTAACAGAGTTAAGGATAAAAACCGTATGATCATCGCAACAGAATCTCATAGGCTCTCCTCCCTGAAAAGTTCTCCCTTTTCTCTATTGTCTCTAGCCTTGGGCAGGTTACCAAAGTTCCTACCTTCCAGCCCTACCATGATCCAGCCTAGTCAGCCCCAAAATCATTGTTTCTCAAAGAGAAGTACAGTATATCCTGGGGTGTGTGCCATTGTTTCAGGGGGAAACAAAACCACAGGATACATATGGGGCATTATCTTGGGTGTCAATGCCTGCCCCATTGGAATAAATAGAATTTTGTATATATTTTCCACCCAACAAATATATATTGCATCCTAGAGCTGCAGCAGTGGGACATAGATTCTCATATTCAAAGATGGAACTTTGGGCTGGGCGCGGTAGCTCATACCTGTAATCCCAGCACTTTGGGAGGCCGAGGTGGGTGGATCACCTGAGGTCAGTAATTCGAGACCAGCCTGGCCAACATGGTGAAACCCCCATCTCTACTAAAAATACAAAAGTTAGCCGGGTGTGATGGTGGGCACCTGTAATCCCAGCTACTAGGGAGGCTGAAGCAGGAGAATTGCTTCAACCCAGGAGGCGGAGGTTACAGTGAGCCGAGGTCCTGCCACTGCACTCCAGCCTGGGCAACAAAAGCAAAACTCTGTCTCAAAAAAAGAAAAAAACAGAGATGGAACTTTGAATACCTTTTCCCATGGCGAAGCAATTACACATGGTAGGCAGGATCTAATCATTCATTGATTCAACAAGGATTCATTGCATGCCCTGTGTATGCCAAGCACTGTGATAGACTAGAGCTAAATAGGAAACAAAACTGTTGGGGCCCCTGCCCTCATGGCACTTCCATTCTAGTGGATATAAGTAGTGACTACTTAGAAAGAGAATTACCCACTTGGCTGCATAAATGCTCCTTTGAATGAGTAAAATAAAATAAAAACTAATTTTACAAAAACGAGTCTCATTAGTAGTCACATCATCTCTTGTAAAAGGAAAGAAAAGCTGAGAAATTCTAAAAGGCCATTAAGAGGCCAAAACCAAGAAACATAACCCTGTAGACTAGAGATTCCTAATGAGTTTAAGAAACATAACATTGGAACTCTTCAGGGAAATGGTTAAGTCAGAGCCAAAGGCATTGACACTGAATGAAGAGGAGCCTTAGCTAATGAAAAGGGAGCAGAGAGTGGAAGAAGCCAGGGAAGGAAGGTGACTAGAAATCCAGTGCTGGACTCAGAGAAGGGAGGCGGAGGCGAGAGCTCACCGACAGCATTGTTGGTATGCAAACACGGCAGCCTCCTCCTAGGAGCTGGGGCAGCAGCAGCAGAGAGGGAGCCAGGAATTCAGAGGGAAAGCAGGACCTGCAGGATGGCCCCTGGGATCACATTCGGGACTTCTGGCTTCTGGAGAAGACGGCACCCCAGGTGGCCAGGGACAAGGCCAGCCTGATATTAGGGTGTCACCAGGTTCTGAGGCAAAGTTGGTAGAGTTTCTTTCACTTTCTCCCTCCATGCCTTTGCTCCCTCCTCTCTGTCCACCTGGCTCTCCCTGACGCTGCTATCTTGGTCCAGGTGCAAATTGTTGGGTTTCCTCTTTGCGGAGTGAGGGGCAGCTGAAGCTGATTGCTGAGAGTAGGGAGCAAGGATTTGTTTTTAATGCCAGGTAGAGAGAAGCAGAGAAGACACTGGGCCATGGGACAGGAACAAGACTGGGTGTACATCTTGCAGGATCTCCAGACTCACTCAGAACAAACAGCTGCTGCTCATAGTAAGACAGGCCCAAGACTTTGCCTCTTTGGGGTTCAGAAGTAGTTATTAATAGTTCTAGGCTGGGCCACAGGATGGCTCAGCAAGACCCAGGACAACTTCCAATGATTCCAGCCATTGCCTAGTGCATGCCTGCTCTGTGCCCAGCCCAGTCCAGGCATGGAGGAATACCAAGTGCTCACAAACTAGCCAGGGCCACAGCCAGACAATCGCCCTCCTGGGTGACAGTGGACCCCCTCTCCCGGCTGCTTTTGATGCACCACAGATGAAGCCCCTCTGGGGGCCCCTTGGAGCCCCTCCAACCACCTCACACACAGAGGGCCTCAGGGCTCTGAGCCAGGACCCCCAAACCCTCATGCCCCCACCACCCCAGCCCTCCCCCAAAGCAGGTGCTCCCCGTAGCGACAAGGACGGCGATGATTTGGGTGGGAACACATGAGTTATGGTGTGCCAGTGCCTCACAAACAAGTTTGGTGCCCGCCTGTCTTCATGAATCACGGAGGAGCCTAATCCTTCATTAGAACATTCAGCAGTAATTGCTGGCGAAATGCCACTTGCCTTTTTCTCATTTTAACAAAACATTTATGCATGAAAGATTTAATGCCAGGTATCAAGCATATCATTGTAAATTTACCACTAATTAAGCCTAATTAAAATAATTAAATGGCTGTGGAGTCACCATGTGAATTAAAATCACTTCTCCTCCATACTAAGCTGTTTCTCACTAGCCAGGCCCCTGGTTTGGAAGACAAATACATATCTCTCTGTCGATTTTTCCCGTCGCCCTGCTCAGCTTCACGCGGGGTATTTGCATGGCCAAGGATATTTGATAATTAAGATAATGCTGTGATTTGACGGTGCGGTTTTTCAATTTCAGGACCCCAGGAGATTTTCCTTTATCTCGGTGAAGTATAGACAATTTGACAAATCTGTTGCTTGGAGCAGTCGCTAGCGTTTGCATATTCATTACTCATTGGATTTTTAATCAAAGTAGCTGATGGACCCCTTGCACCACAAATAACTTGGTCATGAATAATTTATCCGTGCTTACTGGCTGGGCCACGCAGCCTCCCGGCGCCCCGGGGCCCCTGATTGGCTCGCCAGGGCTGGCCTGCCCTGCGCAGCACATGGCCACTCCAGATGTTTGGGTATCCATATGTGCACAGCTCATCAAAAACGGCAACGGCCCGCACCCGAGGGCCTCGGCCGTCCCCAGATAGGCCATCTGGAGTTGGAGGGAAAACAAACCTCGGCGAATTGTGGGATGCGTAGTTATCTTCAGTGGCGCCCGGAGGTGGCCACGGAGCAGTGCGCAGGGGGCGCGGGAATGCGACGGAAACCCAGAGTCAAGGCCCGCATCTGGGGCTTCAGGAAAGCTTGCTGTGTCCAAAGCTACAGGCAGGGCCGTCATGGGGACATTGTCTGGCCCTTTTCAGATCATGTGGGTGGTCAGCAGCTGCCTCTCCTGCTTCTACGGCCCCTGTGGGTACAACCCCCGACTCCCAGCCCCCACCCACCATATACACACATCTTCCCGCTGGGCCCTCTCCTGCCTAGGAACCCAGCCTGATGTGCTGCTCCCCAGCTCTCTGACTTTGCACATGCTGCCCCTTTACGTGCCATGTCCCTCCTCCTCTGTGCTACCCCAGCAGGGCTGGTTTAGAATTTTCCTGGGGAGGCCTGGCCCCTAATCATGTCAAACCCATTCAATTTACCCACATGCCACATTAAATATATTTTATATATAAGTGTGGAGGAGTTGAGTGGAGATGCAGTTGACTAGTTGACATAATAGCACGTTTTGTAGGCATTTAATGGACCATTTACTCATTTTGATGTTGCAGTTGTCTTTTCCTATGGAGCCCGTGGCGCTGGGCTCCCCAGGCCTCAGGCGTTT
The DNA here is from genome assembly GCF_028858775.2 of Pan troglodytes. Taxonomy (NCBI): domain Eukaryota; kingdom Metazoa; phylum Chordata; class Mammalia; order Primates; family Hominidae; genus Pan; species Pan troglodytes. The sequence goes on from NC_072414.2 coordinate 61,945,974, forward strand.
CTGCAGTCTCCTGACAAGGCTGTCTGCCTGGCATTGGCCTCCATGCCATGTGGTCTCAAGGCCGTGGTCTGCACGTTAGCCTTTGCCAGTTCTGTAAGGCCCAGCCTGTAGTACCTCAGCTAGCGAGCCTTCCTCTGTGACCCCCATGGCTTAAAGCTGAGGGTTGCCCCTCCCTGGTGCTTCTGGAACACCCCTATCTCCATTCCAGCCCATCACCCATATGGTGATTGCTAGTTGGCATGATTTCCTCTCCACTAGACAGTGAGCTTGGGAAGGCAGGATGGTGATGTGCTCATCTCTGTCCCTCCCACCTCTCTCAGTGCCTGGCCCATACCATGTGCACAATAAATGTTTGATGAATAAATGAACTTTGGACTTCATGTTTCAAAGAACAGGAACAATGACCCTGAAAAGAAAATTAAGGCAGAGCAGCAATCTGAAGGGGTGTGTGGGAGGCAGCCGGGGACAATCCTTCTGGCCTGGCACCAGAGCTTTTGTGCAAGGTGAGGAGGAGAGCACTTCTTCTGCCCCTCCTGCTGTTCCCCTGGCTCACTTCTCAGCTGACAGCCTCTTGGGTGATGATGCAGGGAGGGTCCCGTGGACCCCAGATCTGCTGCATCACACAGGGTGTTCTCCCCCACCATGAGGACTCTGAGATCAAAGGAACAGACCCTCTGCAGGAGACTGATCTGACAAAGGTGGACCTCAGTCACACACACACCCCTCTTTAAGTCTGGGTGTTGGTAATCACACACCTCTTGTATTGCAGCAGGTGAGATGTCCTCGCTGTAATTACCTCCCCCACAATCTAGCTCCGCACCCTCCAGCGTGCTGGTGAGGAGCTGGGAGAAGACTGCAGACTAATTATCAGGCAGGCAGGAAAACCAGCAGGCTGTGCTCTCCCTGTGACAATTAAAGTGAAAATATTTCATGATATTTTTTATATTTTTTTAAGGTTGGAGGAAAGGTGTGATTGTACTCTGTGTGTGTGTGTGTGTGTGTGTGTTGTGGGAAAGGAGGGAGGGAAGAAACAGAAACAGCCTGAGTCATAAGCAGATGCTTACTGGAGCCTGTCAAGGATGGTAATGACCCCCTCCCGCCCCGAGTGGCTGCTGTCTGGGCCCACCTGAGAGGAGGCTGCTGACAGCACACACATGCCCGCCTCATTTGCAGGCTGGAATTCCGCACTGAAGCCCACTCAAGTTTCATGTCATTGGAGAGACCTGAGGTGGTACAAGTCCTGGGGTGGGTGGGCCCACTGCAGACAGGGCGGGCCACCCTTGGGCAGGCCACCCTTGGGCAGGCCTGGGATACTGGAGACCTCAAAGCCCCTCAGCTAGAGACTCTAGCCAGAGTTTTGAAGGGACACAGACAGGAGCAGCCAGAAACAGAGGCGCAGCAGAGGCGGGGGGACAAGGGAAGAGAATGACATTTACAACAGCAAAGTGTTTTCCCTTGGAGGGCCAGGAGACACCAGGGGGCTTAAAGGGAGCACATGCTCACTCCTGAACCTTTCTCATGCCACCCTTGCCTTCCTCAAGGAGCCCACACACCAAACAATGCATATTAGACCAGACATGTCAATCCCCTTCAGGGACTGTGGCTTGACCAAGGGCCTTTCCTGATCAAATGCTAAGAGGGCCAGGGGAAGGAGGCTGGAGAACTCCTGCCCCAGATGCCATTAGTGTCCAGACTGGGGTGAAATCAGGATGTTTGGGGCCGGCAGTCAGATACCCTCTCTGGAATTTGCATGAAGACACATTGGAGACTCTGCCAGGTGAGGCCAAAAGAAAGACATGAAGACCCAGAGAAAGGAGCAGTCACATTATTGGTGGAGCTTGGAGCAAAAATGTGCCAATTCTGTGAGCGCAGAGACAAAATTAGCTAGTCCCTGGAGACAGCTGGGCTGCAGGAGATGGTTATTCCTGGGAGCTATAAGATCGCCATTTCTCTCACCACTATGGTACACACGGGCATCCTTAATGGCAACTCTGTTACTCGCCCTCTAAAGCGTGAAGCCCTCACTGCTTAATGCCACCTCTCTAGGGGTCTTCCCACACCATGGGCTCTAGTCCTAGAAGATCTCCTTCCCCACGGACTGCCAGGATCACACACTGGTGCACCAGGGCACAACAGCAGTCCAAGTGCACACAACCACAGTGCAATTACGCACCTTGCTCAGAATTCCCCAGCCAGCCATCTGCAGCCATAACCATTCTTGGGATACATTTCAGATCCTGGAATTACTAGTCTTATTTGTTTATGTTGTAGTCAGAGCAGTAACTTGTATTCCCAATTCCTTGAAAACTAACTTTATTTTCCTTGTCTTTGTGTTCTGTTGTTACATGTGCAAAGTCTATGTTTAATCATTATAATTTTCAACTACAAATACAAGTAATATTTTTATGTACTCTTCCAATTCAACAAACGTGTATTGAAGACCTGTAGGATGAAAGATGATGATGATGATAAGAATACTGACCTTTATTGAGCATTACTCATTTAATTCTCCTGAAGACCATGTAGATTGTACCATTATAATGCCAATTTTGACCAGTTTACAAATGAGGAAACTGAGGTCACACTGTGAGTAAGTAGAAAAGCCAGGATTTGAACCTTGAAAGACTGACTGCAGAATGCATGTTCTTAATCACAATTAGAAATAGAAAATAAAAAGCTTATAAAGAGCTTGCCATCCAATAGCAGAAACAGACTCATAAACAAATCATTTAAGTTCTTCTGTTAATGATAGGAAAATCATATGCACCCTAGACTTAAAAGCTGGAGCTTTCTGTAATGTTTACTTCCACTAATACAATGTTCATTTTTCCTGACAAACTTATCATAGATGACAAATGTAATAACCAAGACTACTGAGTGTAAAAGTGCCTCTATTGTGAGCTCTTCGTTTCTCTTGTGATGAGACCCAACTTCTGTGATAGGAGTGGTAGGAAGTAAAACACGAAAGCTCCGCGTTGCTGGTGTCTGTTGTACATACACAAGTCGGAAATTGATTCTCAGCTATCTCATATTGTTTTGTCTCATATCCCCAGGGAAACTGTAAGCTCCTTGAAGGCAGAGTCTGTGACTTTTCATTCGTTAATTCTTTTGTCCACAAAAGAAGAAAAAAACATTACATTGAACCCCTATTAGGTGCCAGGCATCAGCTAGCGGTCAGAGGGTGAAGTATAGACAATTTGGCAAGGCTTAAAACTTGACCTTGTGACAGAAAACCAAACACCGCATGTTCTAACTCATAGGTGGGAATTGAACAATGTGAACACTTGGACATAGGGTGGGGAACATCACACACTGGGGCCTGTCATGGGGTGGGGGGAGGGGGGAAGGATAGCATTAGGAGATATAACTAATGTAAATGACGAGTTAACAGGTGCAGCACACCAACGTGGCACATGTATACTTATGTAACAAACCTGCACGTTGTGCCCATGTACCCTAGAACTTAAAGTATAATAATAATAATAATAAATAAACATACCTACTATTTGGCCCTTTAAAAAAATTAAAACTTGACCTTGTGTTCTGAGGGCCTTGTATTCTGAAGAGGAGACATGGGTAAAGAAACAAAGGGTCACAGCATAGCCAGGGCAGTCCCAGGTGTAAGAAAAAGCCCCAAAAACCCAGGGGTGGGAATGTCCACCTCTGCCTGGGAGGTGGCTGTAACCAGTTCCATACAGCAGGGTTTCGGTTACTATAAAGATACAAAGGAGAGAAGAACAATAAAGAGTGGCCAACCATCCATTGGCAACAACATTCACAACCCTTACATGCCATAAAGCAGGTTTGATAAAACTTTAGTTCATAAACTACAGTTGATGAACACATTCCACTGTACACTAGGTCTTAACACAAAGTCTTACTCTTCTCTCTCTGATCCACACTTCGGACCACTTTCTCCCTCCTTTATTCTATTTCTCAGGACCCTTTCTCTGCCTAGCTTTTTCTCCCCTCTTCTTCATCTTATCATCTTTTTCCTCTAATGATCCTCTTTGTGTCCATCTTTCCCTTTCCTTTCTTAACTGTGGTAAATTGGACATGATAGGAAACTGAGATTCTGAAAAGAATCAGGAGCCCTGAAGACTGAGCCAAGATCCTAGCCTGGTTCTATTTAGGTTTCCTCCTTCCCGCTCCCAGGTTCTACCACCTCCTCCTGGAAATTTTTTCACATTAGTCAAGAAAGTGTCCGAGTACTTCACATGTGAGTGAGTTGTCACCTTCAATACTAGCCTTGCATTCCACCCTCTTTCATCAGCCAAAACTTCATGAGCAGTGCTAAGTATATCCATTTGTGTGTTCATTCATCCCTCTATTCATTCACTCATTAGGACATTCTGAATCCCTGTGCTAATTGCCACGGAGGTTGAGATGAATGCAGTCCACTCATGACACATAAAAACATAAATGCACAATGACAAAATGATATAATATAAATCAGAGTTGAAAGGGTCTGTAGAAAAGGAGTCTATGCAAAGAGATTGAAGAGCAAACAGGTAGAATAAGAATCAAGAAGGAATGAGGTCATAGAAACCAAGAAAAGCAATGCTTTGGAACAGAGGAGGTGCCAATGGGGTCAAATGTAGCTGAGTGGCCCAAGAGAATGAGAATAAAGAAGTTTCCCATGGATCTGGCTACAGAAAGTTGTTAATGACTGTGGTGTCACAGTCTCAGTGAGAGGAAAGCTAGGTGGTGGTGGTAGGTCAAGGAGGAAGTGTAGACTGCAGAAGTGGAGAGCTTTTTGTGCACATAGCTCTACCGAAATGTTGCTATCAAGGAAAAAGAAAAATAGAGCAGTAGCTGGAAAGGGATGTGGAGATGGATGGAAGAGATTTGAGCATCATGGCAGATCTCGCTGCCTCCACTAGGGACAGGATGAAGAGAAAGCCTGTCAGTTTCCCTGTATCCTTCGCTTCAAAGGGTACCAGGCCCTTCACCAACACCTGTTATGAAGAGAGTAGGCAGACGGGCTTCTGCCTACTAGATTTGTCCCTAGAGTTACTGGGAAAGCTGGGGCCAGTTGACTCCCCCAGCTGCTGGATCCAGTGAGTGTATGTCATGGTTGGTTCCAAAGGGCACAGGACCTAGAAACAAGTAGGCTGGGGAGTTGGCAGCCCTTCCACATCCAGGGTAGACTCTGACACATCTCACCTAATTGGTGTGAACCATTCTGAAGGAGTGGGCTTTGCACTGGGGAGCTTCCTCCCCAGACCCCATTAATTTGTCTAGTGTAGTTGGTTCATTCCATGTACAGGCCTGTGGATCATCACGTAGGAACGTCCCTTCTCTGTTTCAGTCTCACTGTGGCTCCCTAAGAATTAGGCAAAGGGTCCCTGGAGCCAGCAGATGCAGAGTCCTGCCCCTTTAAGCCACAGAGCTGGTAAATGGTTGGTTGAGTCAAGGAAAGCAAGAAGCTACGGGGAGGCCATAGGACAGGGGCCTGGGAATGGCCTCCAGCATGGGTGTAGGAATGTGCTCACATGAATGTGGGTGGCTAACGTGAAATGCCAAAACCACAGAATAGAAATGCACCAGATCTAAGGGGCCTCTTTTTACAGATGAGGAAACTGAGGCCCAGAGAAGGGAAATAATTGGCCTGAGGTTGTACAGATATTTGTGGCAGAGCTAAGTTTAACCCAAGCCCTTGAACTGTTGGCTTCTAGCACCATCCGTGCCAACCACCAGAGGCATGACCCTTCAGCCTCCAACGGCTTCCTTACAGGGCTGGGTGTAAAAGTACATTTGAATACAGGATAATTTTCTCATAAAAACAATGTGTTTCAAGGTGGTTACCTGTGACCCTCCATGATGTTTACAGGAGACCCCGTTCATCATGACCTCAGGGAAGCTCATCCTGAGCCCAGGCCTAGATCCCTGTCATATGCCCCAGAGCACCCGGCACATCTTTGTAAAAGTTGTGGCGCTTGGCAGCTCCTGTTTCGTAGCTGCCATCCGCACCAGACCACAACTCCATGGGGACCTGGCTTGTTTGTCTTGTTCACTGCATTGTCCCAACACTTAGCCCATGAACAGCCCAGGGTGCAGCTCAATTAGCATCTGTTGAAATAATTAATTAGTTAATTAATTCGACCCTGTAAAACCAGCTCTCCAGGTGGAAAGGTTTCAGAATTCTGACCTCGAACCTGAGGAAACTGCCTCCCTCCGAGGCTGTGCCGGCTGCAGGAACAGGCCTCTGTTGCTGCCCTGCTTTCCCCCCGGGCAGGACCCAGGGACAGGCTCCTCCAGGTGTCAGCTGAACAGCACGGAGCACACATGCCTCCCTGCTTCCATGTTTGGATGTTGTGCTTCTCTTAATGCTGCCCAACTACACTCCCTCGGTCAGCTGTACCGGTACTGAGCTAACAGCTCTCTGTCTACACCCCCACCCCTGCCTCCATTTTGAACATGTACCCAGCATTGCACAGTTGGTTTGGGGGCCCCAAATATGGGTCTTGATGCTTATCTTCAGTAAATTTTATCTTATTCAATTTGCTCCTTTAATCATAGACTGTCTTGGTTTGTGTGCGTGCTATCTTTCCTCCAATCTACTTACTGTCCTTCCCAAATTCAGGCCATCTGAAAATTGGCAGGCAATTGTTTTCATTAGCTTTATTGATTGAAATATAAACTGGTCAGCACTGAAATATAAACTGGTCATCATTTAAGAAAGAGTCCTGGCATACCAGTAGAGATCTCATCAGGTCAACGATGCTTATTTATTTATTTTTGAAACAGGGTCTCACTCTTGTTGCCCAGGCTGGAATACAGTGGGGAGATCCTGGCTCACTGCAGCCTCAACCTCCTGGGCTAGGACTACAGGTAAATCCCACAACACTTGGCTAATTTTTAAAAATATTTTTGTAGAGACAGAGTTTTGCCATGTTGCCTAGGCTGGTCTCAAACTCTTGGGCTCACTTTGGCCTTCCTAAGTGCTGAGATTATAGGCATGAGACACTACATTCAGCCCAATGGTCTTTTATTGATGCTTATTGAGCAGTCCCCCTCACTAGTTACAAATGCAGCTTACTCCATCATTCAGCTCTGACTTTTCCTCCAAACCTTAGTCTGCAGATGGGAAAGACAAGATTGTGTGGTCTCTTGCCATTTTTCTGTATCCATTTTCTCTTCCTTCACAGCTTAATTCCTCTCTAAGGCTCCCTACCATCCATTCCCCCGCACCTCCTCCTTTTCCTCATTACAGTTCTTTTTATAAGAAAATATACATAGCTTACAGGTCCACAGTATAAGTATTTGGGAAACCCTGATCTAGCCCAAATTCTCTTGTGGGTTTTCCTATGACTGTATAGAAACTAACATAAAAATGACTATGTAAAACATTTGTGGAAGAAAAGAAAGACATTATGACATTTGTCAAATTTGTTGCTGGAATTTAAATCAACGTGTTTACAATGGGAACACATATGAGAGTGTAGAAGTTGCTGGATCAGAGTCCCAAATCCAAGCGGCAACACAAGGGTAAGGGCCAAGCAGTGGCACCGAGGGTGAGCCAGGCGTACGACCAGAAGCTGCAGTGATCTGGGAGCACACGCAGTGATCTGGGAGCACACGCAGTGATCTGGGAGCACACGCTCGCTAGGAGGGTGAGCCTCTATCAAGTGGGCAATCAGCTGTAGCCTGGCAGGATGTGGGCTCAGTGCTGGCAGATCTTCCCATTTTTCACAAGGAGAAAAAAATCCAGATATAAAAAAAAAAATTCTGTCAGTTTTTCAATGTTGTTAGCTAATGGGAAAAAAATGTCTAAATGCTATAAGTGGGTGAGAACTAAATTAAGCAACTTGAAATGTTTCTGAAGGCCATAACTGAAGATTTAAACAAACGGAAAGACATACTATGTTCCTGGATAGGAACACGTGATGTCATAAGGATGTTGATTCTCCCTGAGTGAATCTATAATTTTAGAGTAATACTTAATAGCAGCTTGGAAGAAATAGATATGGGACTCTAAAGTGCATACAGGAAAAATAGACAAGCAATAATAGGAAAATTCTGAAAAACAGTAAAAGGCTTGGGAGACTAGATTTATCGATTGTAAAACATAGTATAAAACTCCGGTAGTTAAAACCATGGTGCTGGCACATGAATAAACAGAGAAATGGACACAGCCAAAAGGAAAGTCTAGAAACAGACACAAATACATAAGGGAAGATATGGTAAAGGTGAAAAGTCAAGAAGGGAGAGTGAATTATTCAATAAATCAAATGGGACAAATGGGTAGATATCTAGGAAGAAAGTAAAGTTAGATCCATGCCTACTCCTCACACAAAATAATATCCATCTAATCTTATATACTAATGATCTATATAATAATTAATGTACTAATAATCTACTAATATAGTATATTAATAATATATCAATATTATATATAATAGTATACTATATGTTACATTAATAATATATTAATATTATATATAATGGTATACTATATGTTATATTAATAATACACTAATATATATAACAGTATATATTATATTAATAATATATAAATACTATATATAATAGTATACTATACTATATGTTATATTAGTAACATATTAATATTATATAATAGTATACTATTATACTAATAATCTAGCATATATAATATAATAATAGCATATTATCATACTAATAACCTATCATGCATAATACAGCATAATATACTAAGAATATACTCATAACCTATTATTCATTTAGTCTATATCATCCACGGCCTGCTTTACACCTCTAATATAAGCTCCATGAAGCCAGAGGGTTTTGACTTTTTGTTCACTGCTATATCCTCAGTGCCTAGAACTGTGTCTGGCACATAGTGTGTGGTTGATAAATATTTTATAAGGGAGTTGAATAAGTGAATCAGAATTTTAAATGTTAATAACAAAACCTGTAAAACAATAGAAAAACCATTGGAGAACACTTTTTTAATTTTACAGCTTTAAAAATTAAAATTATTTAATTTTAATAATACTTTCTAAATATTAAAAGAAAATCAAAAGCCATAAAAAGGATCAACTTGATTATAAAAAATTATCTTCATGGCAAAAGCCACCATAATTAAAGACAAAAAAATCAGTGACAATCTGGTAAAAAAAAGAAAAGAAAAAAAAACTTGTATTTCATATAATAGACAAAGGGCTAATAACCTAAAGAGCCCTTTTAGAAAAACACAACACAAGAGAAAAATTGGCAAAGAATATGAATAGAAATTCACTAAAAGATGTTCATCCTTACTCATAATACAAAAAAATGCAAATTAAAACTACAAATGAGATACCAGTTTTCTTCTGTTAGGTTGGCAAGAGTGAACATTTTGATGCCTCACTGTGTTGGTGAGAGTGCAAGAGAACAGACTCTCCCATAGATTGCCATGCGGGTGTAACTTAGGGCAGGTAGTTGAATAATGCTATCGAAATCATAAATGTTTATACCCCTTGACCCAGAAATCCCACTTCTAGGAATTTATCCTTCAGATACACTCAAACAGATGCAAAACAGGTTACACAAGGTTGGTCTCTACAGCATTGTTTATAGTAAGAAAAGACTGGAAACAGCCCAATTATCCATCTGTAGGCAGCTGATTAAATAAATGATAGCATCTTCATACAATAGAGTACTGGGCACTGGAATATCATGCAGCCTTTAAACAAGGAAGCTCTGTATGTGCTAATATGGAAAGGTCTTCTATACTGTCAATGGAAAAAAACAAGGTATAGAATAATATGTATAGTGGGCTACCATTCGTATGATTAGTTTAAAAAACACATATGTGTACATATGTGTATATGTAATTGTGAATGCCTAGAATGTCTCTGGAAGTATAAACAAGAGGTTAACAACATAAGTTGCCTCTAGGAAGGAACACTAGAGGGCTAGAAACAGAGGAGAGGAATCTTCTGCTCAGAGCGTGCATTGGTAAAAATAAACTGAATTGCTGTAACAAGTAGACTCCCATACCTCCTGGCTCAATTCCATAGAAGTTGTTTTCTGGATCATCAGATAATCCAGAGGCGGCATTTTCTATAAACAGGATTATTCAGGGGCCCCAGCTAATGGGGCTGTCCCATTTTTAACACAATACTTTGAAACATCCTCACCACTGTTCTAACCCTCGGGGAAAGGCACAGAGCTGAAGAAGCATGGAGTGTGGAGGTGCTCTTGACCGGCCAGGCCTAGAAGAGCACAGATCTCTGCTCACCTTCTATTGGCTTCAACTCAGTCACATGACCACAGTCACAAGGAAGCCTGCGCGGTACCCAGGAAGAAAGGAGGGCAGATTTGGATGAAGAGCCATCGGGTCTCTACTGGACTCTTTCTGCACCTTTTAACATTTGAAACACATAATTTTATTATTCAAAATACTGAACACAATTAGTATGAAAAAAATGTGCGTTAGCTCCGGCCTGAGGTCTACCAGTTTACGATCCATTTATAAAGGGCATTTGATTCTATGATAAATGTGTCAATCCATATCAGTGAGAAAAGTATAGACCATTCAATAAGTGGTGCTGGAAAGACAAAGTAACCCCTGGGGTAAAAAAGTAAAGTTAGGTTTCTTACCTCACACCATGCCCCATAAAAATTTCCAAATGGGTTAAAAACCCAAATATAATAAATATTTTTTAAAAAGTATTAGAAGAAAATATAGCCTTGGAGCTATATTGAAAGACTCAGGATTCACTGGCCACTTATAAGTTTGACCACATAAAAATGACAAAGGACAACATAAAGACAAGAGACAGACTAGGAGAAAATATTTGCCATATGAATACAAGACAAAGAAATAATATCTCACATATATAAATCCCAGTTCAGATCAGTGAGAAAATACACAAACAATCCAGTAGAAAAATGAGAAAAGAATGTTGAAGGGACATTCACAGAAAAGGAAAGGGCCAATAAACCGTGGGAAGATGCACATGCTCAGAAGTAGCTAGAGTATGAAAATTAAAGAAGAAATGGGATTCCGTGTATCACCCATAGGATTGGCAAAAATTAGGGGGAGGGAGGAGGAACGTATTTGGTGTTGGAGAGGGATTGAAGAAATGGTTTTCTTAAGTGTAGCTGACAGCTGTATATTGGAATGTCATTGTTGGAGGGCAATTAGGCATGAACTGTCATATTTAAACATGTCCATACCCTTCAACCCAAATTTTTGAGTAGCCACTCTAAAGAAATACTTGCACACGCACCCAAAGCAATATGTCTAAGATGTTCATTGCTATATCGCCATAACAAAAAAGAAGGAAAAATCAAATCAAATGTTCATCAACAGAGGGAAGTTAAATTGATACAGCCACATTGTAGAGCACTCCATAGAAGTTTTCTTTTAATGGAATATAGATCTATATGAAAAAAATGAAGATATCTGCAAAGACATATTGTTAAGCCAAAAAAAATCAGATTACAGAACAATACATACACTATTTGTAAACATGACACAAACTGTGGGTTTCTATACTAACAGATGTGTATATACATGCCTATAACATAGTCTAGAAGAATACAGCTCAACAGCCAGCACTTCTGGAGAGAGGAATAGGATGAGAGAGGGTAAAAGCAAACTTTTGCTTTTGCTGGATCCCTCCATGATCGCTCAGACTTCGCGACATGCTATGTCCATGTAAACGGATATATGTTGATTTGTCTGAATATGTGCAGATACTTACACCTATATATTAACCATTGTAACAGAAAACATTTACTGAGAACTTTCCCTGCGCCTAGTGCTGTGTTAAGCTCTTTGCTTGCATTATCTCATTGAATCCTCATGACCACCTTATGATTTAAGCACTATTATTATCCCCATTTACAGATGAGAAAGCTGAGACTGTAAGAGATTAAATCAATTGCCTGGGGTCACACAGATAGGAAATGGCAGAGCTGAGATTCAGATTCAAGGGCGTCTGATTTCAGAGGCCACACTGTCAGTCTTGACCTGCTAAGAACATGTAACCCATTTAGCTAGTGACCCCTGAAGTCAGCCTCTTCCAGCTCTGTGGCTCCGCAAGGTACTCAGTTCAGCTGAAGATTCGAGGAAAGGGAGCCAGAGTGCCAGGGGAGATAGGCCCTCTGGAGGGGGGGCCCCAGCCCTGTAGACCTCAGGACTCACCTGCCCTTCAGTTAACCCTGAGGTCCCCGGCTCACCTGTCACACACAGACCCTGCAGAGCTTCAGAGGAGAGCTCACAAGGGCTTCATCCCTGGCCTGAGCTCCTCCTGGTACAGATGGGAAAACTGAGGCTTGGAGTGAGAGACAGCTCCATTGCTTCCGGAGGCGGGGCCAGAATTGGGATGATATCCCAGGTAGTCTTGCCCCCTTCCGCCAGTTCAGTGGTGATGAGGACCAGACGGGGTAGGTCACAATCTCTTCTCGGTCCTTAACACATCAGCAGTGTCTGAGGAGGACTCTTACGCTCCAGAGACGCCTCGGAATAAAGAGGCTTTTTATTCCTGAAGAATCATTCGCAAATGCCTCTGATGTCTTCACAAACAGCAGAACGTGGGCAAGGACTGAGCTGGTTCTCAGAGTGTCACGGAGGTTGGGGGTAGGTCACCCTGGGGCATCTCCTCATGGGGTTCCTCTCTCTCTCTCTCTCTCCCCTCTCTTCTTTCTCTCTCTCTGGTTTTAAATCACTTAACTGCTCCTGGGCTGGGCTGGGCTGGGCAGAACAATTACTGACAAATGACCTGAATCAATCTTGAGGCAGCAGGGACCTCCTTCTGGGTTCATTAAATCGGCTGCGGCTGCACCTGGCAGGAGGATGTGGATCATCTCTGGGGGATGAAGGCCGTCCCAGGCTGGCTGCATCCGGAGGCTTTGTTCTTGGGCAGTGTTAAAGGACTGCCCCTGTGTCCAACCACTCTGACCCTCTGGGACAACACCTGTCTCCCTCCCTTTGGGCCTCTCTGCCCCTTTTTCTTCCTCCTCCACCTCCGTCTCGCTGGGTCTCTCTCTCCTCCTCACACCCCATCTCTCTCCTTCTGTCTCTGTCTCTGTCTGTCTCCTCATCTCTGTCTGGACCTCTTTGGGTCACCATAGTAATTTATCTCCATCTCTTTGACTGACTTCTCCCCAAATCTGCCCCTCAATCACTGGGGGCTCAGGTAGCTTGATTTCCTAGGCCTCCTCTGCTAATTCTCTCTTGTCTTCCTTCTCCTCTCCCTCCTCCCACCCCCTTCCCATGTTTTCTCCCTCACCCGTTCCTCAGCCAGCGGCTACCTTGGAGCTGGGCAGACTCTAAACTGTGGGCAAGGGGAGTCTGGGGCCCCACAGTGTGGTTCGTGGCCCGGTTGGGGGCACTGCTGCCCTTGTTGGATGATGTGCACATGGCTCTGTGTGCGGAGCCCAGGCTCCGCGGTGGCTGTAAGTTCTGTCACCTCCCACAGCCCTTGTCAGTCAATGTCAACATGACATACCGTGGTACAATTTGTCACACATCCCTTTTCGACGCATTGCCACTGGGACTTGTTTTAAGTTCCTCAGCCCAGCACCAGGCTAGTGGAGAAGTGATGTTGTTGGCACAAAAGGGTCACGAGCTGAGGCCTCGGGATAGTGGTGGCCCACCTGGCAAGGCCGGGACTCAACCCAGGCAGGCATGCAGCATGCTCTCGGAGGCTGGAGGGCTGCAAAGCATCCCAGGCTCTCCAGGCTGTGGCTGTGTCAGTTACTGGGCAATGAGGAAACACTCTGCCTTGCTGTAAGAGTCATGTCCCCTTCTCACACAAGCTGAGGAATGAGACACTAACTGTGCCAGTTGCCAGTCACCTGGCTAGGAGACCTGACCCTCACAGGTGGCCCCAACCACAGAGCTCAGACCAGCGCCACAGGACACTGGGGGACAAGCAGCAGTGCCCAGTGGCATGTCAGGGAGTCGCCTGCATGATCAGTCCACAGTGGCACAGGGGCCCCTCATGGCTGAAGGCCCCTCTTGCCCCAGCCACGTAAGGATTGCTCTGCTCTCCAAGAAATCCCTTTATGTAGGTTGCCTTGCAAACTGTGGGCATCAAGTGTAGCCAAGAAATACAAAATGCTTGAAAAAAAAAACAACAACACTGTATTGGGGCTCAGGAGAGCTGACTTCTGTCTCTAGCCCAATATATGGACACAGGTAGGTCATTACCTTATCCAAGCTTGTTTCCTCATTTATAAAGCAAAGCATTTGGTCAACCAGGGTCCTTTGGGCTGACATCAGAGATAGAAACTTGGTTGAACACTTTTAGTGGAGTGTGTATGTGTCCAAATGGTGAGGGTTTACGACACACTTCAAACTGACCCTCCTGACCTAACCCCACCCTGCCAGCCCCTCCTGCTGTCCTTGTCAAGGGTGGTGTCACCTGAATGGCTTTGCTCATCTTTCCTTTCCTGACTTATTGATACATCGCTCCTCCCTTGACCCATCTCCACGTGGCCAAGCACATGTCCAAATGCTCCAAGACAGACGCCAGCCCTCAGTTCCCACACCTGGGCTTCAGCACGCTTGGCAGCAAAACCTGCAGACCTCAAGCTGCTGCTGGAATTGGAGGAGAAGTGATGAAAAAGGCGCCTTTCCCAACCACAAAGGAAGTTGCTGATAGGAGTGTGTCGTCACCATCTTCAGCCTCTATTTCATGTTCAGAGCCCTTTATATGCAAAATGATGCCTCCCCTGTTGCATTTGATTCCTCTGGGTACCATTCAGTACTCACCTGGCCAGGTAAGTATTCCCATTTCACAGGTGAGGGAATTGAGGACTGGATTAGAGAATAGATTTGATCATAGCAGCCCATGCCATGAGGCAATGCAGGTCTTTTATCTTCCCAATCAGCACCCTTTCTCCTACAGTACATGGAGAGGCCCCACTCCCACACTGAATGTCCCATGCATGATAATAATAATAATAATGCATAGGTATTGAATGTTTTCTGTGGATCAGGCATTATTCTGGTTTTTCTAAATATGTATTATCTCATTTAATGCTCAAATGAAACAAGACAAAAAACACATGGCATAGATACATCCCCATTTTACACATTAAAAAACTGAGGCCCAGAAACATTAAGTATCTTGACCAAGGACTCTGCTACTAAGTGGTGCAGCTGAGAACTGCATCGCCCTTACCTCACTCAGGGGAGACAGGCATCTCCAGGGAGGTGGAATGGTTGGGGAAGGCTTCACACACCAGGGAGCTCACAACCAGCTCCAGGGGCACCTTCTCAGGGACTCTTACTTCTGAGTGGCCTGACCCCTGCTGGAAGGGCTTTCTTACCATGTAGATCACTCTGGTCTATTCCTGTGGACTGAGAACTCAACCCCATGCCCCCGGAAGTCCGTACCAGAACCTGAGCAGGTCAGACCACAATCTGCCACTGCCTAAGGCCCTGCACAGGTGGGCAGAGCGTGGAATAACAGATCCGTGGTAGTTCTCTCCTTCCCACCTTCTCCCCTCTCCTCCAATTCCTCCCTTCCTCTCAGGTAATCTGGGTGCTAAAAATAATAGTCAAACAGATGAAAACAAAGAAACAAGTGTGCAAAAAGCCGTAGGCCTGCTGGGTTCTCTGCTTTCTCTTCACACACACACACACACACACACACACACACGTTGGTGGGACAGTGGTGGACAAAACAAGCGCAGACTGGTGAATTGACCTAATTTTTTCCAAGGGCTTCAGCAGCTCCCAGAATGTGCCTGGAGTCCCTTGAGATCTGCCTCAGGGCCCAACAGGCCTGAGGGCTGGCCCATCTCTGGTCAGTAGCCTCAATGGGGCAGCCAGTCACCCATCAGAATATCCTCAAGGAGGCCAGGTGTGGTGGCTCATGCCTGTAATCCCAGCACTTTGGGAGGCCGGGTCACCTGAGGTGACATCACCCAGTCCTTGGGGTCTATGCATCATTTGACAGAGAATTTCCTCCTGTGGTCTACTCTTTGATGTCAGTGGGTTAAGAAACTTCTGCCTAAAGGTTTTGTCTTTCTCTGATGAGAAGAGGAATTAGGGGAAGTAACCTTGGTCTTCAGAGTGTGGTCTACAGTCCAGCAACATCTGCACTGCCTGGGAGCTGTTTAAGAAGAAGACAGAATCAGGGACACCACCCTAGATCTGCTGAATCACAGTCTGCATGTTCATGAGACCCCCCCAGGTGATTCATGTGCAAATTAAAGTTTGAGAAATAGCTCTTTAGAGTACCATATAGGAGCAAACAACACTCTTCCTCCAGAGAGAGAAAGTATGGTCATATTAAAATCCCGGGTGTGGGAATCAAAAGTCCTAGTTATCCCCCGACACTTTTCCTAAACAGCCTGTGAATCAGGACAAGTTACTCCACCTCCTTGGGCCTCAGATGTCTCAGAAACTCTTGTGTACCAAAAAACAGCACAAATGAGGATAGTCACTGCAGTGAGGCTTGCCATAGCAAAAAGTAAGAAACAATCTAAAGATCCACCAATAGGGAAATGGCTTAGTAAATGAGGATGCATACACACGGTGGGAGGAGCCGTGATCCTGATGTTGATTTTCCCTGGCTTTTAGGAAGAGCTGGGCCTGTAGATGTGCAGCTGGAAACTACATTTCCCAGCCTCCCTTGCAGCCACAAGAGTAGCCAATGAGTTGTAAGCAGAGTGATGGCTGCATCTTCTGGGTCACATCTTGAAAGGAAAACACTTGCCCTCCATTTCCTCTTTCCTCTTTTCCAGGGCCTGGAAAAAGCTCCCCTTTCTGAGGGTGGGGAGCTAGTTTCTGTCATGCAAATGGAGACAACACCCTAAGAGATGACAAAGCAACAAGGGAGGAGGAGCCTGGCTCTGAGATGATGTGGTGGAGTCATCAGAGCTGCCTACCCATCTGATCACTGCCTGCTCCAGCACTTACATGGAAACGACCTCCTACCTTGTGCAAGCTTCTGTACGTTGGTCTTTGTAAAAGCAGCCAAACCAACATCCAAACTAATGTTCATAACATGGAGTCTTTAAAAAGAACAAAGTAGCTTTATAAGCACCTCTATGATGTGATCTCCAGATACGCTATTGGGTGAAAATGTAAAGTTGCAAAAAAAACTCACACACAGTATGATTCCATTTAGGTCTAAGCATGCACAAACCCACACACAGAGAGAAACATATAGATGTCTATGTGTCCATATGCATATATGGAAAAGCAGAGAAAAAGAATGAAAAGGATCCATGCCAACTGACAGCAGTGGAAACCTCTAGAAAAGATACTAGGATTGTTTCGTAGATGTTGAAGTAAGAATTGTGCATTGCGTCTTTGAATCTTGCATAATGAGACTGTAGTCACCTATTCCTAAGCCCCCTTCCACCACGACATCTTTTGATCCTAAGCAAGATTTTACACCACCATCCCCTAACCACCCATCATTCCTGAAGGTACTCAGGACGTCTTGATTAACAAAATTAATCTCCATTCCATCCCACCCAAGCCTTCCTCTCCCTAGTCAATGTTCCATCTTTCTTCACTCTCTCTATTCAACCAAATCTTCCCTTTTGTCTCTTTGCCTCTTTGTTAATCATGAGCTTGGGAAGCCTGTGATAGGCTAATCTCTGTTAGTATGGACTCAGTAATGGATGTCTCAGCTGATGGTGTTTACCTACCTGCCCCATATCTCACCTCCTTGGTGTACCTAAGCCCAGGTGTAGACCTGGCATAGAACAGGTGTACAATAAATACTATAAGAGAGAACACAAACAAACCTTGAAGGCATTATGCTATATGGAATTAGCCAGTCACAAAAGGACAAATATTATACAATAAATTCCACTTACATGAAGTGTCTAGAATAGGCAAATTCACAGATTCAGAAAGTAGAACAGTGGTCACCAGGGGCTTTGGGGAGAAGGGTTGTGAAGTTAGTATTAGGTTGGTGCCATTACTTTCAACCTAATACTTAATGGGTGCAGAGTTTCCATTTGGGAAGATTAAAAATTTCTGGAGCTGGATGGTGGTGATGGAATCACAGCAATGTGAATGTGTTTAATGCTCCTGAACTATACACTTAAAACAGTTAAAATGATCAATCTTATGTATATTTTGCCACAATTTTAAAAATCAGTCCAGGTCAGGTGTGGTGTGGTGGCTCTGGCCTGTAATCCTAGCACTTTGGGAGGCCGAGGTGGGCGGATCACTTGAGGACAGAGTTTGAGACCAGCCTGGCCAATGTAGTGAAACCCCATCTCCACTAAAAATACAAAAATTAGCCAGGGATGGTGGCACGCACCTGTAATCCCAGCTGCTTGGGAGGCTGAGGCACAAGGATTGCTTGAACCCAGGAGGTGGAGATTGCAGTGAGCCGAGATGGTACCACTGCACTCCAGCCTGGGCAACAGAGTGAGACTCTTTCTCAAAAGAAAAAAATAATGAAAATTAAAATCAGTCCATAAACTAGTTCAACCATTGTGGAAGTCAGTGTGGCAATTCCTCAGGGATCTAGAACTAGAAATACCATTTGACCCAGCCATCCCATTACTGGGTATATACCCAAAGGATTATAAATCATGCTGCACATGCACACGTATGTTTATTGCGGCACTATTCACAATAGCGAAGACTTGGAACCAACCCAAATGTCCAACAATGATAGACTGGATTAAGAAAATGTGGCACATACACATCATGGAATACTATGCAGCCATGAAAAAGGATGAGTTCATCTTTGTAGGGACATGGATGAAGCTGGAAACCATCATTCTCAGCAAACTATCACAAGGACAAAAAACCAAACACTGCATGTTCTCACTCAGGTGGGAATTGAACAATGAGAACACATGGACACAGGAAGGGGAACATCACACACCAGGGCCTGTTGTGGGGTGGGGGGAGTGGGGAGGGATAGCACTTGGAGATATACCTAATGTTAAATGACGAGTTACTGGGTTCAGCACACCAACATGGCACATGTATACATATGTAACTAACCTGCACATTGTGCACATGTACCCTAAAACTTAAAGTATAATAAAAAAATACTTAGAAAAAATAAAAAAAAAATCAGTCCAAAAGTCAACGAATAGAAGAGGGAAGGGAGGGAGGGCAGCAAGCCTGTGCTGGATGGTGCTCTGTGGGAGAGAGTGCTTCCTGGTACCCTTCGGAATTCCCAGAGCACTTTGCCTTCTGCCTCCGAATTCTTAGTTCTGAAAACTTCCTTCCAAGCCACACTTAACAGATAGCATGCTTTTTGCAAATTGAAGGTTTGTAGCAACCTTGTGTCCACTAAGTCTGTTGACGCCATTTTTCCAACAGCATGTGCTTGCTTCCTGTATCTGTCACATTTTAATAATTCTTATAATATTTCAAACTTTTCCAGTACTGTTATATCTGTTATGGTGGTCTGTATTCAGTGATCTTTGATGTTACTATTGCAATTGATTTGGAGTGCCACAAACCTCACCTATGTAAGGTGGTGAAGTTAATAAATGTTGTGTGTGTTCTGACTGCACCACCGACCAGCCTTTCCCCCATCTCTCTCCCTCTCCTTGGCCTCCCTATTCTTTGAGACACAAAAATATGTAAGTTAGGCCAATTAATAACCCTACAATGCCCTCTAAGTGTTCAAGTGAAAGGAAGAGCTACACATCTCTCACTTTAAATTAAAAGTTAGAAATGATTAAGCATAGTGAGAAAGGTATGTCATAAGCTGAGATAGGCTGAAGGCTAGGCCTTTTGTGCTGAACAGTTAGCCAAGTTGTGAATGCAAAGGAAAAGTTCTTGAAGAAAGTTAAAAGTGCTACTCTAGTGAATACATGAGTGGTAAGAAAGCAAAACAGCCTTATTGCTAATATAGGGATAGTCTGAGTGGTCTGGATAGAAGATCAAACTAGCCACGACATTCCCTTAAGCCACAGCTTAGTCCAGAGCAAGGCCCTAACTCGTCAATTCTGTGAAGGCTGAGAGGTGAGGAAGCTGTAGAAGAAAAATTGGAAGCTAGAAGAGGTAGGTGCATTAGATTTAAAAAAAGAAGCCAGTTTCATGACATGAAAGTACAAGCTGAAGCAACAAGTTCTGTTGGAGAAGCTGCCCCAAGCTATCCAGAAGATCTAGCTAGGGTCATTGATGAAGGTTGCTACACTAAACAATAGATTTGTAATGTAGATGAAACAGCCTTCTGTTGGAAGAAGATGCCATCTAGGACTTTCACAGTTACAGAGGAGGAGTCAATGCCTGACTTCCATGCTTCAAATCACCAGCCGACTCTCTTGTTAGGGGCTAATGCAACTGATAAATTTAAGTTGAAGCCAATGCTCATCTACCATTCCAAAAATCCTAGGGTCCTTAATAATTATGCTAAATCTGCTCTGCCTGTGCTCTACCAATGAACAAAGCTTGGATGACAGCACATCTCTTTACACCATGATTTACTGAATATTTTAAGCCCACTGTTGATAGCAACTGTTCAGAAAAATATATATATTTCCTTTAAAATATTACTACTCATTGATAATGCACCTAGTCACCCAAGGGCTTTGATAGAGATGTACAAGATGAATGTTGTTTTCATGCCGGCTAACACAACATCCATTCTACAGCCCACAGATTAAGGAGTAATGTCAACTTTCAACTCTTGTTACTTAAGAAATACATTTCATAAGGTTATAGCTGCCATAAATAGTGATTCCTGATGGAACTGGGCAAAGTACATTGAAAACCTTCTGGAAATGATTCACATTCTAGATGCCATTAAGAACATTTGTGATTCATGGGAAGAAGTCAAAATATCAACATGAACAGGGGTTTGGAAGAAGTTGATTCCAACCCTCATGGATGACTTTGAGGGATTCAAGTTTTTGGTGGAGGAAGTAACTACGGATATGCTGGAAAGAGCAAGAGAACCAGAATTAGATGTGGAGCCTGGAGATGGGTCTAAACTGCTACAGTCTCATGATCAAACTTAACAGATGAGGAGTTGCTGCTTATGGAGGAGCAAAGAAAATGGTTTCTTGGGATGGAATCCACTCCTAGTGAAGACGCTGTGAACATTACTGAAATAACAACAAAGGATTTAGAATATTACATAAACTAAGTTGATAAAACAGTGGCAGGGTTGGAGATGATTGACTTCAATTTTGAAAGAAGTTCTACTGTGGGTAAAATGCTACCAAGCAGCATTGTGTGCTACACAGACAGCTTTCATGAAAAGAAGGCAATCAATGCAGCAAACTTCATTATTGTCTTCTTTTATGAAATTGCCACAGCCACCATAACCTTCAGCCACCACCACCCTCATCAGTAAACAGCCATCAACATCTAGGCAAGACCTTCCCTCCACCACCAAAAAGAGTACAACTCAGTGAAGGATCAGATGACCTTTTGCTTTTTTTTTAGCAATCAGGTGTTTTTAATTCAAGTATATAATTTTAGACATAATGCTATTGCAAATATAATAGGCTACAGTATACTGTAAATATAACTTTTATATATACTGGGAAACCAAAAAAATCTGTGACTCACTTTATTGCAATATTTGCTTGATTACAATGGTCTAGAACCACACCCATGATATCTCCATATATGCCTGTATATGGGGGAAAGAGAAAACATAATCAATTAAGTGAATAATTTATGTACAAAGATGATTTAATGCAACATTAGTTCTGCTAATGAGAAATTAGAAACAACACAAATGACTAGTAAAAGGGAAATAGTTAAATAAAATAAGGCAAGTCCATACCGTGGAATATCATGCAGCATTTACAGATGCAAAATAAAACAACAAAATGCTCTCTACCCCTTTCTTGCTAGTGGAATTGATTTGATGATGACATCAGGCTCAACCACAGTCACCTGGGAAAGCAGTGCTCAAAATCACTGCCGGGCAGACAGTGTCCAGGGGCAGAGAGTGTCCAACATTCTGCAATGTTGCTCCAACATTGCAGAAAAGCAATTTAATATGTATCACAGGTCTTAGAAATGTTTACATTTGTTTAAGAAATAATTCTCCTTCTAGAAATTATCTTAAGAAAAAAATTTTAAATTATCTTAAGAAAAAAAAAAATTTAAAGCATACCATTGAAAAGAATCTAAATGTGCAGCTCTCAGATAATGGTACAATATGGTGCATCCATACTTTGAAATACTACGAGGCCATTAAAAGTATGTCTTTGAAGAGTTTTCTTTAATACTACAGGAAAATGCTCATAATATAATGTTAAGGAAAAAAAGAGTTCAATACTAAAAATTTTATAGAGTACAATATCATAAAAGAAAAGGAAAACCATCCTTAATAAAATGTGAAATAAATGTGTTCAAATGTTACTAATAGCTGCCTCTGGGTAACAATATGGTTGTGGGAGTTGTGGTTACCTTCTTTATTCTTTCTTGAACTTTACAAGTTTTATGCAAAGAGAACATATTACTATGATAATTATAAAAATAATAATATTTAAGGCCAGGCACAGTTGGTTCATGCCTGCAATCCCAGCACTTTATAAGAGGCTGAGGAGGGTGGATCACCTGAGGTCAGGAGTTCGAGAGCAGCCTGTCCAACATGGTGAAACCGTGTCTCTACTAAAAATACAAAAAAAATTAGCCTGGTGTGGTGGTGCATGCCTGTAATCCCAGCTACTTGGGAAGCTGAGGCTGGAGAATTGCTTGAACCCAGGAGGTGGAGGCTGCAGTGAATGGAGATCATGCCATTGCACTCCAGAGTGAAACTCCCTCTCAAAAATAATAATAATAATAATAATTAAACTGTAAAAATTACTCTCCAGGAAAAAAACCAGTATTGAACATACATGAGAAAGTGAAGATAATGAGTGTAGAATTCTTTTAATAAAACCAGCTTTTGGATGGCATAATGGGGAACCCAGTTCTCAGGGTAAGATGATCATTTTAGCTTTTGGTTTTTGTTTGGGTTTTAAGTGATAGGAGAGATTTGACTTGGTTCCTAGACATTGAGGAAAGCGCCAGCAGAAAGTGATTGAAAATGCAAGACAGAAGAGCTACAGATGAACTTGATCACAGGCTTGCAAGGCCCAATAGGCCCCTCTCAGCTCACAGTGAAAATGTCCAAACTGATAAAGAAAGTTCACCCTGGACACTAAAAGGAGTGGCTGCATGTTCAGGTGTGGGAGTTGGTCCTGACTGCAGAGTCAACAGGACTAAAATGAAAAACACAATCATGGGCTGTTCCCACTCCACCTTTGAATCACAACAGATCAGAGAGTCACGAAGAAAGTCAGAAAAGCATTTGGCTCCCCCCAACCATGGCGTCTAGTTCAGGGCCTTGGGGCCACACAGACGGGAGTACCTGGCACCCCCAACTCTCCCTGTCCCCCCATATCCCTGTTTCCGCAACTAGAAATGCATCTCCCAGGACAGAGTTGCACTTAGAGTGGAAGGACGTGATATTGCTTCAGGAGAGGACTGATATGAAGAGGATGTGAGGACGGTTGGGGGAGGCAAAGTAGGACTCACCCCACTAGCCCTGAGTGGGAAGGGGGAAATTGGGAAGGGGCAGATCAGAGATGAAGTGATATTGTGAGAAGCCCTTGACAAATGCCCATGAGACCCTAAATTCTGGGCCAGGGTAAATTAGTAAACCAACTATGGTACATCCAAACAATGTAATGCTACTCAGCAGTAAAAAAGAACCAAAATATTATTATTATAATTATTAGAGACAGAGTCTCACTCTGTCACCCAGGCTGGAATACAGTGGTACTATCTCCTCTCACTGCAACCTCTGCCTCCCAGGTTCAAGCAATTCTCCTGCCTCAGTCTTCCAAGTAGCTGGGACTACACGCACCACCACCATGCCCAGCTAATTTCTGTATTTTTAATAGAAACAGGGTTTCACCATGCTGGCCAGGCTGGTCTTGAACTCCTGACCTCAGGTGACCTGCCTGCCTCGGCCTCCCAAAGTGCTGGGATTGCAGGTGTGAGCCACAACGCCCGGTCAGGACCAAATTATTGATACATGAAACAACTTGGACAAATCTCAAGACATTACATGAAGTGAGAAAAGCTAGTCTCGAAAGGCTATATACTGTATGATTCCACTTACATGACATTCTGGAAACAGCAAAACTGCAGGATGGAGAAGAGATCAGTGGTTGCCAGGAGTTGGGGTGGGGGTGACTATATAAGGGGTTTTTGAAGTGTGATGGAACTGACTGTGGTCACAGTTACAAGAATCTATATGTGTGCTAAAATTCATAGAAATGTACAACGAAAGAAAAAAAGGCAAGTTTAGTATATGATTATTTTTTAAATAAAATGAACAATATTTCTTTAAAAGTAACCTGGATAATAGAAAACAGATTAATGGTTGCCAGGGGTTGGTGATGGAGTTGACTGCAAAGGGTCAGCATGAGGGAATTTTGGGGGAAAGGGGTGATAGAAATGTTCTGTATCTTGATTGTGGTGCTGATTACATAACCAAGCATTATCAAAATTCACAGAACTCTATACCAGACAGTTAATTTTACTGTGTGTAAATTAAAAAGCAAATAAGTACATTTTTAATACTTCAATAAAAAGTTTAAGACTGAGCCAGAGGCTATACATGTCAATTTATCCCTCCAGATCTAGATTTTTATCTGTTTCTTGGAAAATGTATTTCCAAGGGTGCCCTGAAGAAGAAAACTGAGCAAATGAATTAAAGTCACTAATTAAAATAGAAGACATCTTTTGTTTTTCATTGTGTTACAGCAATACCTACTAAACAATGACTTATCCTAGGGACAGTTTTTGAAATTACATGATCTAAAATATGTCTTGTGAGCACTAAGGCTGAAAAAAAAAAAGGTTCACCTTAAATTTCTCAACAGCAGCATACCCCAGAAGAAAATGGATCTGTGTTTTAAAGGAGTCTTGATGGGGAAAAGGTTAAGGCCAGAAATTCCATACCCAACAAATTTGTTCTTCCCCTGATAGGTCAACATAAAGACAGTTTCAGATATACAAGTCTCAGAAAATATATCAGAGCCACATAGCTCTCCTACAAAAAAAAGTATTTTAAGACATGCTTCAGTCATCAGAGAGACGAATCAAAAATGAGGATTCAAGAAAGGAGATGTAACAGTACAAAACTACTAAGGACAAACATTAGAATCAATTAAATATTGAAATACAAGTATCAAATTAATGCAAAAGGAAGAAAAAATGCTTCAAAGAGAAGGTATATATGTTTTTTTAAATAACAGAAAAACTAGATTGTTGAATTCTGATTAGATTAACAGATTTTTAAAGTAAATATAAATGTAAAAATTCATGGTATGATACAAACTACTGCATTTAGCAATCTACCAAGAGAACAATCTGCTGGTTTATTAGGGTTGACCTCAGGAACATAGGAATCATTTACTCTGAGGCAGTCCAATGATGTCATATGGCATTTCAATGTCAATTTTTATTTTTATGTTTTGTAGAGATAAAGTCTCACTATATTGCCCAGGCTGGTCTCAAACTCCTGGGCTCAAGTGATCTGCCCGCCCTGGCCTAAAATATTTTAATTAACTTATGTTTGATAACAATTATTCAATGAATTTAAACATATTCTGAACTCAAATCTCAAAAAATTAAGAAAAAATGTATAAAAATATATTTCTAACATGGTAAAGAATATCTCTCTCAGCCAGGTGTGGTGGCTCACATCTGTAATCGCAGCATTTTGGGAGGCCGAGGCAGGTAGATCACAAGGTCAAGAGATTGAGACCACCCTGGCCAACATGGTGTAAGCCCGTCTCCACTAAAAATACAAAAATTAGCCGGGCGTGATGGCACGTGCCCGTAGTCCCAGCTACTAGGGAGGCTGAGGCAGGATAATCGCTTGAATCTGGGAGGCGGAGGTTGCAGTGAGCCTTCGCACCACTGCACTCCAGCCTGGCGACAGAGCGAGACTCCGTCTCAAAAAAAAAAAAAAAAAAAAAAAAAAAAAAAAAAAAAAAATCTCTCTCTCAAACCAACAGCCAAATTGCAAGTTGTAAAACACCATTAAAATCAGCTCTAATAGTAATAACAACTACCATTTAATTAATCCCTACTAAGTGGCAGGCGTTCAATAGGTACTATAGAGGTTTTATTTAACCTTATAGCAGTGCTGCGAAGTCAATGCATTTGACAGGTGAGGAAACTGAGACCTATAAGGACCATGGGACAACATTCATAGATATTTGTAAAGAGCCTGACATGAGCGGAGGGTGCACTCAGCTCCTAAAAGGGCCTCTAATTGACCTCCGACTGAGTGCCAGTCACAGGCATTCTGGGAAGAGAGCAGCAGCAACCAAGACAATAGGAAGCCAAGCTGGAATGCCAGAGGGGCCATGCGTGGAGAGCTTTCAGCACCCAGGGAGGACTGTGTGCCCAGGAGGCTTTCAGGAGCCTACGGGGGTTTCTGAGGTGGGAGTGGTAGTCAGAGTAGTTACATAGTGGACAACATTGACAATATTTTAAAATCTCTAGTTAAATGGTAAAACGTTGTCAGGGGTGAGAATGACAGGCTCGGAGATGCAAGGATATCAGTAAAGGTCGGTACAATCAGGGGAGGGCACCCAGAGCAAATGGGACAGGAACTCAGACTGGAAGGGAGACCCAGGTGGGGAGGTAGAGAGGCCGGCGTCGCAGCAGCGCTCTGCAGTTCATAAACCTGAAAAGGAGACGGAAGTGGACGGGCCATCTGTAGAGAGTGGTTCACTTATGGTGCCGCCTTCATATATAGGTTGGGGCAAACGTAATTGTGGTTTTTGCCATAAAAGTAATGGCAATTACTTTTTCATCAACCTAATACAACACTCTATAGATTTATTTTTTAATGTGTCAACAAATACAGAACAGTATCTTAAATTGAACCATGTGAAATCGCCATTTGGTAGGTTATAAAGCACTCGCATGTCAGCAATTTCAAATTGTTCAATCTAATAGATAGTATGATTTCATTCTTGTTTTATTTTTTAATTTTTATATTTTAGAGACAGGGTCTTGCTATGTTGCCCAGGCTAGTCTTGAAATCCTGGCCTCAAGCAGTCCTCCTGCCTCAGTCTCGCAAGTAGCTGGGATTACAGGCTCATTCTTGTTTTCAAAAAATGAAAAGGCAATTGTGCATATTCAGAGGCATCTATGCGATAATAACAGGAAAAGACTGGAGTGGGGATGGATGGGGATGAGCTGAGGTGGTAAATTTATTTTCACTTGAACAATACACTTCTATATGGAAGAAAGGAAGAAAGAAACCAGCAGGCCTGGGAAGATGCATTTTGACAAGTCTCTTCCCGGGTAACTCTGATGATCAGCCAGGTATGGGAATCAAACCTCTGGCCTCAAGTTTACACACATTTCCTTCTGGCTGTAACATTATTCCATGTCAGTTGTCTTCATCTTTCCCTCTTTGACCAACTTTATCTCCAACCCAATAAGACATCCAAGTCCATATGACAGAAAAGTCTTAAAAACCCTTCCAGCACCCAATCCTCCCGGCAAGGAAGGACTGAAACCAGGGCAAAAAAACCACATATTTTAATGTTCAAATGCTTCAAATAGATTAAGCATTTGGTTTTACTTGGATTATTATTTTTTCTACAAATATAAACCATTTTGCATTTTGGAATCCTTCTGCAAACAGAGCAGTTTGTCTTTGTGTTTGCTCATTTAAAAACAAATATTTGCCTGCCAAGCAAATACTGTCTCTTAGGATGTGCTATTAATAGGATAATTAGGCAGCCGGTAATGAAAAGGATTGCTGGTAATTATGGCAAGATTTGTTTTGGCATTTGAAGGCAGCGATGGAGGCTGGAGTGCTAAAATCTACCTTAGAGTTAATTAGTACAATTAGAACACACCTGAAAAAATAGCCCAGCTAATGAACACTTCACTTTACTTTTAAAGTGACAGCACTCCGAGCTTCCCAGGCTGCTTGGGCAGTCCCAGCCCTAGCATTTCTAATGTGACAGAGAGTCACAAACAAGGCAGAGAACTTGAATTTGCCTAACCTTCGTTTTCAAAAGCACTCATTCTCTGTAAGCCCTTTCCTCTTTCCTCTCCCCACCACCCCTACCCATCCCACCTGTTTGAAAGCAATTTCTCTTGTATGTTCTCCTTGGAACCTCATGATAACCCTCCAAGATGGATAAGCAAGGTTTAGTTCTTTTCCCATTTTTCAGATAAGAAAATTGAGGACCAGAGATGCCCAGGGATTGCCCAAGGGCACAGATGAAGAGGTCATAGATGAGGTCAGCAGTCGCAGTCTAGGCTTAGAAAAGTTGGAGAACGATTCAGAGAAAAGCAGCTTTCTGATTCGTGTAGGGGTCCCTGTGTCTGCAAGAAATGCTGGGCTTGCCGAGTCACTCCATAAAGCAGGTCTTCAGGGCCCACCAACCTGCGGCCCTGCTTGACTTCATTGGTGGTAACATGATCTGGGCTTGAAATAACTAAAATCATCCAGCCTGGAAAACATTCTCAAACTTAGCCTTTTTTCTCTCTTCTCTGTTAGCCTTCTCCTTTCTGCGGCTTATCCTCAGGAAGGTTTTCCACTATGAGCAGGCACTGGCTGGGCATGCTGGGCATGCTGGGCATTGATGGACCAAAGCACACGTGTGATATTCCTGCCAGTATGCATGTGGCGGCATGAATGCTTGGGGGATGTGTGTGTTTGCATGCATGGGGACTTGAGTAGGAGGTACACAAACACACACACACACACACACACACACACACACACACACACACACACACCAGGGGGAAGAGCATTAGAGGAATGAAGAGAGGGAGGAAAAAGGCAGTCAATCTAAGGGAAGCTCTGCAGTGTAAGGCAGGCCATTCAATCTTTCAATTCTTAGTTTCCTCATTTTAAAAATGGGGATAGAATTGGTATATCCACATCATAGGTTTGTCATTAAGAATACAGTGACACAAAGTCCACAGCATGCCTGGCCCATCCTCATCCCCGTTCCTATCACCACAATTGTTGTTATTATTGTCATCCTTATGGATGTTGTTATAAAACGTGTTTTCTCCCTGACCCTTTGCATGGCCAACACTTGAGTTATCCTCATTCAGACCTGTTCCCTTGTCCCTGCCCCAGGGTTCTTTTCAAGGCACCACCCTGCTCACATCTGCACCAAGAAACTCCCTCTGCCTCCATGACTCCAAACTCCATGTCTTACAGTTTGGAGGTTCCACTGGGGCCCTTGGAAATCACAGAATGTGCACTTTTGTGATAATATATCCAATGTAAGAGAGTGAGTGTGAGTATGTGTAGGTTGGTGGGATGAGGAAAGGAGGGCTGAAAAATCCGAGGAGACCACACCCCTCCTGGATTCGTGAACCTTGTTCTCTATACAAGGCAAATACTAATACACAAGTCAGAAGAAAGAAGGAGACTCAGGCCTGAGATTATTGACTGTCTCTTCCTGCACTGAACCCTCAAGAATCTTTGTCCTCAATTGCAGACAACAATAACAGTCACCAATGCACCAGATGCCATGCTATGCACTTTCAAACATGGCATTTAATCTTCACAGTAACCCCAGGACACAGGTCTCATCATCTTATTAAGAATGAGGAAATTGGGGCCCAGAGAGGTTAGGTAACATGTCCTAGGCCACACATCCAGGATCAAAGCTGAACTGACTGGCCCTAAGCTCAGATTCTTTCCATTGTCCATGGCTCAAAATCTCCTGCTGAGAACTCAAGGACTTGGGGCCATGACAGGCACATTTTTGGGAATTGTCAAACCTCTTGATCACCCAATGACCATTAGCACTAGGAATCACAGGAACAGAACTTGCATTTGTGAAGTGAACTCAAAGAAGAAAACCTCTCACGTAAAAACTGAAATCTATGTCCCCCACAGTAGCTGGATTTGCACTGATTAATTAGAAAATTGCATTTATATAACCCTTTAATCTGTATTTATGTGTTGCTAAGGATGCAGCGAGCTGGGCAGGGAATTACATCCAGATTAGCCTTGATCCATAAGCAGCCTGGATTGGAGCTGCTTTCTGTACTAAAGGGGAGAATCAAAAGGATTTGGGGCAGGGATCCTCAATGAGGACTCGCTCTCTCTCCTTCCTTGGATCCAAGGAGTCTGAGGCTTTCCAGGGCCACCTGAGAAATCCTGCCTGGCCTGCTTGGTCAAAACAGGGGGTAAGATTACCCAAAGAGCTAATTTCCAGCTGAGTGTGGCACTTGGTTTCCTAAACAAAATTGGTTTTATTCTCCTCAACATGTGTTCAGCAAGATTAAAGATCCGTCAACTGCACAGCTTAATATGAGCTATACTGGAAGCAGCCCATGTTCTCCTGGAGTAGGGGTGGGAAAGAGGGAGGGGGCAGAGCCTGAAATCCTGTTTATTGAATCAGAAAGACCATTAACGGATAGAGGGTATTGGAGAAGGGATGGCAATGCTTTGTCATATTTCAGGGAAAGAGATTTGATCACACACACACACACACACACACAAAACACACACAATGTTTTAAAGTATTTCCATTTCCATTGTCATTTTTTTTTTCCTTCTTTTTAAGTTGGATTAACAGATGGTCATGGTTGGGGGAGATGTTGCTGGGAGTGTCAGTTCCATTCTTCAGCATGAAAGGCGGTTTGACTCTGGGGCCATGTGGGTGTGGGACTCAATGAACAATGCTCGGTCCAGGCTGCCAGATGGGGCAAGTGGGGCCAAGTTGAGCCTGGAGGTGAAGGAGGGAGTGAGACAACATAGTTGGAGTTTGACTCAGGGCAGGGAGACACTTGCTATTCCCATCGTTGTCAGGAAGTTCAATTTCATTGAGTCTAGTGTGACTGAAAGTTGTTGACCTTGGCCAGTCTGTTGCCCTACCTGGCCTCTCCTACATGAGTTATAATGGAGTAGACTGAATGACTGATGAAGCTTTTTCCAGCTCTAATATTCTGCTCTTACGAGCATCTCTATGGATGTCAGAGCAAATCAAAGCAGCATTTTCCAAACCTCTCTAATACTACCTAGCAGTGGTACAGCATTGTGGCTTAAAAGTGTGGGTTCCACAGTCAGCCTGCTGGGGTGAAATCCAGCCTGGCTCTACTGTTTATGGGTCCTATGGCCTTGGACAAGCTCTTTAACCTTTTTTTGTTGGTTAAAGAGGGCTTGTTGCCCTCCTCTGTAATATTGCAGTGACAGCAACAGCACCTATATTACAGAGCTGATGTGAGAACTAGATGAGTGAATATGTGAAGAGCTGCTAGAACAGTCCCTGAGGACCAGCAGGTATTTCATAATGATAACTCGAATTATATTCACCCTTCCTCCTGCAAACCACAGCACCCTCGCCACCAGGTATGACTCATCTGGGACTCAGAACACATACCTTGGACAGCTCCTGGGTTGTCCTTCAACCTGACATGTATATGAGCCATGCTCCTGTAGCACACACCAGGCTCTTACAAAGGAGGTGGGTGAGCCATTGTCAGCCTCTATTTCATAAGCTGCATCTCAGTTTCTTCGTGGGATAGATAGAGCTCACTCCCTCTGGTCTGGTCCTAGATGTAAACAAAAAACAAATGTCTTCTGACACTCAGCATTCTCATTCACATTTATACTCTCCCTTACCTTGGATATTTTGCCAAGAAAGTGCACATTCTCTGATTTCCAAGGGGTCCAATGTCACCTCCAAACTGTAAAATAACCTGCACTTTCATGGAAGCAGAGTGTCTTGGGGCAGGTGTGAGCAGGGCAGAGTTTCGAAAAGAGCCCCAAGGCAGGGGCAGGGAGTGGGTCTCTGCTCCACCTGACTTTCCTTGCTGAGCCTCCCTGCCCCCATCTGTGAAATCAGGGCATGACATTCAATTGCTCCATCCCTCCATGTGTTCAGGAGGACACTGGTCCTAAAAATGCTGTCAGAGGAAAAAAATGGCCAAAAAAATTGGGAAATGTGGCTGCTACATCCCCTTATTGATAACAAGCAAAATATTGAATGCGCTGAGAGGACCTGCAGTTTAAAAACAAAATTACTGAGTTTCACTTTAGCCTGGGGTTTCTAGGACTGTCTACCAGTAGAGGCCTCCCTTCATGTAACCTCTCATTGGCCTCCTATGGAATTGGATGGCAATCTCTCATCACTTCCAGTTCCAACAGACTGTGTCTCCTCCCCCAGGAAACAATAAATAAACTTGCAAGATTCCGTCATCTCAAGAAGAAGTAGTTCAGTGTCCTCATTTCTTGGCCTGCAGGAGAAAGAAAAGAAGAGAAAACCAGAACCATGTGGCCAGCTTTACACGCTATCAGAAAAGGAACCCATGACCCCCCGACCCAGGGCAGCAGGGACAGAGGTGAAAGGCTGTCCAAAGAAGATTCAGGAAGCCCAGCATGAGCTGTCTGACATAAATAAATAAATCAGGAGGCCACCCTGCAAAGCAGGTTGTATTGCAGTATTTGAGCAAGGCTGCTAGACATCTGGACGTTTCTGTTAGCCCCCATCCCTCCTGTTGCCATAAATTGAAGCTAATCCTATGGGGCCCAGGATCATAAGAATAATCCTCACATCTGTGTGGGCTTTTCAGTTTTCAAAAGCTCATTCACGGAATTATCTCATTAGTTCCACTCAATGCCTATGGGAGGGACTCAGGGATGATCATCGCCATTTGGCAGATAAATGCTAAAACCCAGAGAAGGAAAGTGACTTTCTCAAGGTCACACAGGAAGGCAGTGGAGAATTAAGATAAATGCACCAGGTTTCCTGAGCCCCAGGCCTGGACTCCCCAGGAGAATACTACTGCCTTACGAAGATAGCCCTGAGACCCAGACATCTATCCCACAGCCACCCAGGGCTATGTCTGGTCCCAAAGGAATCACTTGTTCACCCCCTTGCTGCTGTATGAGAATGGAACATCATCAGGAAGTGATATTGGAAAGACCATAGGCTTCACAGTTGAATTTTCCAGGCTCAAATCCCAGCTTCCTGATCATCAAACCTCAGACCATGTGGTGAAGGCCTGAGGCCCCTGCATTTGTTCCTCACCCCAAAAGGTGGGAATGATAATTTTGCAGTGAGCGTCACTTGCTTTATCTGCTCTCCATCTTACCTTCTGACAATGACTCCCCACCTTCTGGGAACTGTTCCTCCTCCAGCTCCAACCAGACGGCTCTGAATGAAGCTTCCCACCACAGCATCCCTACCTGCCTGGCTACAGGAGTAGGCATGTGGCCCCAGCCAGGCCAATAAGAGGCCTTCCCTGAGATTTCTCTCAAAATGAAATAGAGAGCCCCTTCCTTTCTAGGAGTGAAGCTGAGGAGTTGTGACTCCAGCCTCATGGAGAAAGGTGGCCTGAGAGATCAAAGCTGGTGTGCAGAGAAAAGCAGAAGAGAGACAGGGAGAGAGTCCTGGAGGCATCCAAGGCCTAGGGTGCAGTCAGCCCTGGGGCCCTGATGCCCCTGCCCTGTCCATGGGTGGATAACATGAGCCTGTGAATCATCTGGGCAGCCCCTTCTGAGGGCCTTCCTGCGTACCCAGGCTGTCCTTAATGTATAGCAAATAGGAATGATCACCCCTGCCACTCACTTTGAGGAGCCCCACCAGCACAAATACCAGGAAAGCAGGCAGTGGTCCAAGAGGCCCCTTGAATAGGCTCCATATAACAAAAAAAGACCCAGGTCTCCCCAGCCTTCAGAGACTCCTGGAAATTCAGAGCTTATAGGGGTTTAACGACTGGAGTCCAGTTGTCTCATTTGAACATAAGGGTGAGAGAGTCCATTTCATGTTCCCGAATGTTGAACCATAAGAGAACTTACCTAGTTAGACAGTCTCAGGCAGCAGGATCCCTGATCCAGGCTCTTGGTCTGGGTGCTGTTTGAGCTGCCTTCCCCTATCTTAGAAGACAAAAAGGAAGAAGATGCTAGTGGGTGCCCTGGACAGTGAGAATGCACCTGGATTCTCTGCTTTTCTCAAAAAGGGTTATGAAGATCAAGCCCAGTTATATACTATGTAGGCATAAAAGGACCTATCAAAGTCTAAATACTGTCTAAAACCAAGACATTATTGTTATGAAATTATGAGCTCCAGATTCCCTTGACACAAAGCCTGACTTTCTCCAGGGAAATAATGGAAAGCCAGGTTGTGTGCAGGAATTGGAGGAGAGGTAGTTAGAAAACTGAGCCAAAATCATTTCCCAGTGAATCTTGGCCAGGCAGCCAGCAACTGAGCCCCCTGCCTCCCCATGCCCTCTACCTACTTCCCTCTAGTTGCATAAACTTGGGGAATCAGGTGACCAGCCAACCGTCCTGGTTTGTCTGGTGGGCATGGAACCACCCCTCTGCATGCTCCTTCACAATGCCTGTCATCACATAGTGTGTAGGAGAAACAGCTAGGGATCAGGCTCTGGAACAGGAGTGTAGCATTTCGTCTTCCTCATAGGGTGGCCAGTCGTCCTGTCTGTCTGGGACTGAGGGCTTCCTGAGTTAATAGGTGCCTGGCAAGACTCACTAGCACCATATCAGGGGCATCTTCCTTTACACATCTGTCTTATCCTGTACCCCGAGCTACTGTTCTCATTCTTACCCCAGGGCCTGGCATATCCGTAGCTTGACTCAAACACTGTCGCAGCCTGTGCCTCTGTCCATGGTTCTGAACTGTTCTTTATGAGCTGGGGCAAGGCTAATTCTCCTAATGTGAGGTACTCGTTGGTTCATCGAGGTATTCATTCAATAAATATCTTTACAATTTAGCTTTGCCTATATAACAAACCACCCCAAAACATAGTGGCATAAAGTTTTTTAAAATTATCAGTTCTTATAATTATATGGGTCACCTGGACCATTTTGTTCTGGGCAAATCCTTCTGATCTGTAGTCAGCTGGTGGTTTGGCTGGGGCTGGGTGATCTAGGATGGCCTCACACATATGTCTGGTAATTGATAATCTGTTGATTGGGGCACCTCAGTTATCCTTTATGCAGTCTTTCCATCACATTAGCTCAAGCTAATTTGAATGGTGGACACAGGGTCCCAAGCCTGCAATAGAAGGCAAGCTCCAATACTCAGGTTCTTCTGATAAGTCTACATCACATTTTCTAATGTTCTGTTGTCCAAAGGAAATTGCATGGATAAGCCTAGAGCCAGTGTTGGAGGCGCTGGGCACAGGTAGGAGAATGATTGTAGACATTTTTTATAACAATTTACCACTTCTCCAAATCTCCTGCATCCCCAAAGCACTACAACGCTACAAATAATGGGATGACCCTCTGGTGAACCTGCAGAGAAATGACTTTACCCCTAGAGCTGTTTTAAACTAAGAGTCCACTTGGCTTCTGCCAAAACCACTTTCATAATTGTATCAGGAGCAGTTGAAAGTCTCTTCGAACCCTCCTTCACAACATTCAGAGGCACACTTCGAGATCTTGCTAAACTACAAAACTAATTTTTTTGCTTCTAAATGAACAAAAACCCTCCTGAATTGTAAGCCTTTTTGACAATCTTCAGTAATAATTTTTTGAGTTGTGCATGGCTGGGCAATAAACCTCTAGTTACCTTCCTGGGTGAAGGCAGAAGAGCTCCAGAGTACAGTAGAATTCCCAGGTCCCCAACTCCTCAGAAAGGAGAAGATTTTAGAGAGCATCTCCTAGGAGCCAGAACCTTACATAAATTCTCCTTTAATACTCACAACATCCCTTTTTGATAGTGTTTGTTGTCTCTGTTTTATGGAGAAAGAAGCTGAGGTTGGGGAGATTAAGTATCTTGGTCAAAGTCACAGAGATGGCAAGTTGCATGGCAAGATTTCAAACTCAAGCATTTGGACCTCAAAGTCAGAGCTCTTTCCACTATACCTCATCATGTCAGAGCTGCAGAGCATCTAGACTTGGGTATGGGGCACAGAGCTTTGATTCTAGCTCTGCCCCCACTTCTGTAGCACCTCGAGACACTCACTTGTTCTCTCTAAGCTTCTGTTGTCTCATATGCAATAGGAACATTACATGCACCTAATCCAGGCTCAATCAAGGTGAATGCAAACATGTTGCTCCCTGAGCTGTAGAGAGGAAAGACAACTGGTATTCTGGGAGGGTGATTTTGACAGCATCTTTCAAAATTTTGGATGTGTGTGTTCTTTATCTGGCAGTTCTACTTCCAGGAATTCATGTTAAAGAAACATATTCATATGTGAGTAAGAATGCATGTAAAAAGATGTTTATTTCAGCATTGTTTATAATAGCAAAAAAAATGGAAATAATATAAAGGCCCAAAGAAATTATGCATATCCATGATACAAAATGCTATTTATCATTGAAAAGGATCTACTGATGCAAAAATGCCCAAGATATATTACTTTAAAATAATAAAGTAGATTTATATATGATGGCAAACGAAGATCACAGGAACGTATTTTAAGTGAAAAAAATAAATTTTAAGATGATCAATAAACCTACATATGCTTATTTATGTTTATACATAAAGAAAAAATCATTTGGAAGGAAACACACCAAACTATTCACAATGGCTTCCTCTAGCAGCAATAAGAAGATGATGACTTCATTTTTTGTCTGTTAATATTTACTTTCTATATTTCTATATTGTTGAAAATGTTCACAAGTATGTATTCCATTTGTAATGCAAAGAAAGAGCAGAATTCTAGTGCTGTAAGAAACTTTGAAGATCACCACGGCCCAGAGAGAGAAGCCAATTTCTCGCTGTCATGCGGCCAGCCATTGGCTATCAGGCTGAAACCCTCTTGATGCCCAGTCCAGGCCGGCTTCAGCATCAGGGCAAGCTCTTCAGAAATCACAGAAGCCACAGAAGGCTGAGGAATTGATGATCTAACACAAAGGAAACTGCACCAGTCAGAGAGCAGAGATCAGCATGTGGGCCTGGCTCGGCCAC
This sequence comes from Pan troglodytes, assembly GCF_028858775.2. NCBI lineage: Eukaryota > Metazoa > Chordata > Mammalia > Primates > Hominidae > Pan > Pan troglodytes. Next base: position 61,982,739 of record NC_072414.2, read on the forward strand.
CTACCTGCTGGGCTGGGCTTGAAGCAGGGGAGAGGCCTTTTCCAGCCCTTGTAGTACCCAAAGGAATGCCATCCTGAGGTCTCAGGTCAGGCCTCTGCTTAGTACGTGACCATCATGCTCCCCAGCAAGTCCCCCTCATTCCCCTCTGGCCCTGCCTTTACTCTCCTCCCTGAGTGCCTTGGACACAGCAGATGCACAATACAGGCAGCCTTGAATTCTACCAGGGAGGCTAGGAATGGCTGGGTGGCCTGTGATCATGACCTGCCAGCAACTGGGTTGGAAGAGAGGACTTCTGAGCCCTGCAACTGACGCCATAGGGGCATGACTTTGCATTACCTGGAGCCAGTTTTTCCCTCCAGAAAATGGGCATAAGGGTGACCCATTCAAGCCATCATAAATAATGTACCACTTATAAAGCCAACCTCTCTAACTGTCCTGGGCTCATGTGACATTTTATCAAGAGCCCATCATGTCCTCAGTGTGTGTGGGTCCCTGAGGGGCAATCTCACTCCCCTCCCCTTCCAGTCACCCCTCACTGTCTCCTCCTAGAGCTGTGACCACCTGGGAAAACAGGACATGAATGCATGAAGCCACGGTGAGTCAGCAGATGGCATGTCGTTCTGTCTGAGCATGGCAGGAGGTCAGAGAAGGGAAAGCCCCGAAGATGCCAGTATGCAGAGCCCTGGCCTCCACCTCCCAGCAAGAGCTGGACCCAGCCTGCAAGCATGGCCGGCATGATTTCTGACAAAGCTCCCAACAGATGTGGCTTTCCAGGTTCAGGTCTTTGCATTAGGGAAGAGGTGGGGAGGTGTGTGAAGCAGTAAACAGAGATGCCGAAAGTTCTAAGTGCATAAAGTAAATATAAAGTAAATGTGTATTCGGGAGAAAAGGTGAAATAGCTCTCTGAGTTTTCCTCTGATATGAAGGCTTTGCTTGAATCTTTGGACATGGTCTTTGTGTTTCACGTCCCATGTTCTCAGAAGGACTTGGTGCTGTGTTTCTGTTGACATTCTTGCCCTGCCCCCACGATAGGGAGCTGGACAACCCATGTGACCTTGTTACACCAAGTAGGGTCTGTGGACCAGCAGCATCGGCATCTCCTGGGACCTTGTCAGAAACAGAGAATCTCAGACCCCACCCGGACCTACTGAATTCGAATTTGCATTTTTGCAAGGTCTCCAGGTGTTTCCGGCGCACAGTCATACTTGAGAAGCCGCCTGGCTCCAGGACGCAGGTTTCCCCTGGGGGTGTGCACTCATGCAATGGCAGGCATGTACCCTGACTTTAGGTGGTACAAGAGTGAACATTTACTATTTTCATGGGTTTTAACTTTAATGTCCATTTATAGCAAATGGTGCATCATGTACAGAAACGGTAAGTTGACATAAATGGTGTATTTTAAAAGTGAGTCAATTCAAAGAAAATATTCCCTGACTAATAGTCTGGGGTGCTGAGAAATGACACCTTCAAAGGTGGGACAAGAATGACTATTTCCAGAAGTGATGATCCAGTTTAGGACCCTCAAGGAGGTAGGAATGAAGGGGCTGCTGCAGAGAGATGGGGGCTTGTCCAAGGCCAACAGTGGGAGTGTGGTGACAGAAGCGGACTGGAACTCAGCCCTGTCCAGGTCAGCAGCGCCCCTTCCTCCCTCTGCCCTGGTTGCACAGCTCGGCCTGAGGCTGGCTCTGCAGCCACGGTGACGTCAGAAACTGGGACATCTGCAGGTGATACCATGCATATCCACAATGTGCATGGCTGTTACTACAAACAAAGAGAATGTGTAGTCAGTGGAGCCCAAGGCTGAGCCATTTGGAGATGAACTGTCTCCCCTCCACCCAGGAACAACAGGGCACCCAACTCTTCATTCATGAATAAATATTGTAAGCTGCTCTGTGCAGGCTGAGAAGCCGAATGTTTTCTAGGTTTTCTAGATATGTTGGTGAGGTTTTGCAAACAGGAAATCTGAAGTTAGAAAGGAATTGGTCATTTACCTTCCCAGCCATCTCATGGACTTTGCTCAAATCTCTCAGATGGAGTCATTCACACACACACATACACACACACAACCAACTTCACGATATGTTTAGGTTTTCTCTAAAGTTTTCTCAGCTGTGTTTGTACTCCCTGAGGTTTAGGGCTGTCGGTATCTGTTTTTTCACTTCTTCTACAGCACAGAATTGAGTAGTAAATTCTCTAGTCTCCTGTCCCCTTCCCATTGTCTTTTGCCTAGCTCCTTATCCTGGCATTCAAGGCTGCCATCGCTATGGCCTCAGTCTAACTTTCCAGGCTGTTTCCCATTGGTATCCTCTGCACACCATGTTCTAACCAAAATATGCCATGAGCCACATATATGAAGTTCAAGACCAGCCTGGGCAATAGGGCGAGACCCAGTCTCTATTAAAAAATAAAAATAAAAAAAGAGTAAACCACATGTGGTCAAACCACGCCCATGCTCTGCAACCTTCACACCTACTAGCTTTCCACAAAAGCTGTACCTTTGCCTAGAATTTCCCTCCACCCTTGAAATTCTTCTCCTTTAGGGCCCAGCTTAAATGCCCTCTCCTCCAGGAAGCCTCTGAATTGTCCCCAAGCCCTTGAAACTCCCATAGTCCTCTATTGTTACCTCGTTGTGACATTTAGAACAGGTCTTGAGTTTCAGCCTCCACAGCTGTAGGGGAGTGTTCCCTTTTCTCTGTGTTCCAGGCTGCCCAGCCCAGGACCTGGCTCATAGAAATCCCACCAGGTAAAATACTTTGGCCCTAGGTAAGTCCTGGGTTTGATTCCCAGCTCTGTTGGGACTACTAGTCAGGGTTGATGCTGGGTAAATTACCTAACCTATCTACTCAGCTATAAAATAGAAATATGAATCATGCCTTCATGGAGAAGGCATGATAGTAAAATGAGGCAGCGGGTACAATGTGCTTAACATTCTGCTTGGCACCTATTAAGTGTTTAATATATCATAGCTCTTATTAGTGTTATTGATAATAATAAAAGCAAACATTAGATGGATTGAAAGATAAAGTCATAAAATCTAGAACTGGATGGCCTCTGCAGGTGTCTGAGCCACTGGCCGGCCCATCCTGCCCACCTGCCCACAGGCCCCTTTGCCCTGTTGTGCCTCCCTCACATTCTGGCCCCAAAGTGGTTGCTCCTGGCTGCTCCCTGAACCCAGGCCTGCCAGAAACCCTCTCCTTTTCCTTTACCCTGTGTCTCCAGTAAATATCACAGGCATTTTACGGGTCTGCAGTCTTCTTTGGGTTAAGAAGCAATGATCTGGTGCTAGCTCTCATTTTATGGGGAAGGAAACTGGCCTGGAGGGAAGGAGGTGTTTGCAAGGGAGGAGATGCTCTCCAGGGAGGGGGTGCTCCCCAGGGAGGAGGTGCTAACCAGGGAGGGGTTGCTCACCAGGGAGGGGGTGCTCCCCAGGGAGGAGGTGCTCGCCAGGGAGGGGGTGCTCACCAGGGAGGAGGTGCTCACCAGGGAGGGGGTGCTCACCAGGGAGGGGGTGCTCACCAGGGAGGAGGTGCTCCCCAGGGAGGGGGTGCTCACCAGGGAGGAGGTGCTCACCAGGGAGGGGGTGCTCACCAGGGAGGAGGTGCTAACCAGGGAGGGGGTGCTCACCAGGGAGGAGGTGCTCACCAGGGAGGGGGTGCTCCCCAGGGAGGAGTCCTTGCTACCCCAGAGCCACGGCACTCAGACCAGCAGGGCTCTGCATTTTCCAGAGTGGCATTTCCCCCTCTAGGTCTGGCACAGATGTGGCTGCTGAGAGCCTGCCTCACTTATTCCTGTTTTCAAAGAACAATGACCCTTTCCTCATCCATATCTTTCTTAACAAATGTACTTGTCTGAGAGAAGCATAACTTCCAAGTCTTCCTTCCCTGAATTGGGAGGAGACTTCAGGGAGAGCAAACTTTCCGAGGACCAGCCCTGGGGTCGAGCCTGAAATAGAATTCCCAGCAGGTAGTCAGCCCCTTCCTTTCCATGGAGGGGTCAAAGCCTGCTCAGGGCTATGCTCACAGGAGCCCCTCTGGGAATGAGCAGGGCACTTCCCCTCCTAGGTGTTGGGGTGACCCCACAGATGGGAGGGAGAGGGCTGGAGGCAGCTAAGACTCTGGAGAGGTGTGTCAGGCTGGAGTCAACTCTGAGGAGCAGAGGCAGGGTGGGACAGCCTGAGCCAAACACCAGGGACAAAAGAGGAATTTATGTGAGCCAGCCTCCTTTGAAAGCGAGGAAGCAGGGAGACAGGTCAGTTGACAGCTATAGGAATACAGTAGAAGTCGGATTTCTCAGGAGCTTACAATGAGCACCAGCTCCTCTAAACCTTGGAGCACCCCTAGGAGGGAGACTCTCATATCATCCCCACTCCACCGTTGCAGTCAAGGCAAGACACTGGTTCCATTTCAAATACCACTCAGCTCCACTTGGGAAAGACAAATACTAAGTCTGAAATAACGAAAAGCTGCCCAAGTGTTTGGTTGAGAGTGGGACAGGAGATAGGGTTTGGGGACCAGGAATGGCTGCACAAGCCCAACCTGAAATGCTTACCCCTAGAGTCACTCCTTTGGGTTAAAGTGACCCAAGGATAATTCAAGGAGGTAAACGGAGAGGGAAAGCAAGCTCTTCTGGTTGCTTACCAGGAAAGTGATGACCAGACAAGCTGCCTGCCCTTGCCTAGCAGAGCTCTGGGACCCCCAGTTTAGTCCAGGAACAAAAGGCAGGGTCTGGCTCCACAGAGTAGAGACTTCAAGAAAAACCTGGAGAGGCTTCCCAACAGAGAGAACCTGGGTGGGCTTTCTTGTAAGCCAGTCAACCATCTAGCTTTTTTAACATCCCAAGGAATGCCCTTTATGAGCTTAGGATCAGCAGACAGGGTGAAGGTTAGAGCTGTCAGTTTACACGGTCCCCACAGGCTTTTACCGTGTATTGTACTATTTCAGCAGTGCCACAATACAGGCAAAAGTTAATAAAGAAGCCAGATTTTAAGGGCAACTTTTTCCTCTGCTATGGCAGGCTGCATTTGAAGAAGTCTTGATCTTAGTATAGTAGATTGACTGCTTGAATGGCCCTGACAGTTTGCACACATCCACCCCATATCCACAGCCATTGCCCCAGGACTTTGCAGTTCCTCTCACTAAAGAGGGGGAGACTACTTCCCCACCCTTAAGTCTGGATTAGGCCAATAGAATGTTGCAGAAATGACATGACAGTGAGTCATTTTCCAGCGCGAGCCTCAGGGACTTTTTCCTCTATAACCGGCATGAGTAGCTGCCCAAGGTAGGCTGCTGAGGATGAGGAGCAGAATCCATCACCCTGCTGCCCATGTGGAGCCACACTAGCTCGGCCGAAAGCCAGCCAACCCCAGGCATGTTCAAGAACCCAGCCTAGAGGAGCAAAGCTGCTGGTCTACCTGCAGCTGAGCCCGTGCATGCAAGCCATAGACAGTTATTATGTGCCTTTGAGGTTGTGTGGTTGTTTGGAATGCAGTGTTATGGTGGCAATAGGTAACATACGGTTAGTCCACTTATTTTCAGCTGATAGTTGACCGTGAGTAGTTTTGTCCCTGACTGTCTTCCATCCCACGTATAGATTTCTAAGAAAATGTAGCCAAAAAGTACTTGGAGAGAAAAAGCTATTTGTTGGCTTCTGAATTTTAAATTAAGGCTAAGATACATTTTCCCCATTCAGAGAAAATATATGACCTAAAGAATCAATTATTACACTTATTAAACATTTTTAAAATAAATCAATTGGACTTCCAGCTCATCTCTGCTTTCTCTCAAAACTTTTACTTAAATTATAGTCAGGAAGTTTAAAGAAAGATAAACTCCAAAAAGAGATTGGGAGAATAAAAGAGAAGATGGCAAATGAGGTTTTAAGAAAATTTTGGAAAATAAGAAACAGAGGGACAACTGATGAATGACTTCCATTTCAGCTTTGTCTCTCTACAAGTACCGGTAAGGGCTAAACTAGAAGAAGCAAGCCAATTTACGCATCAAAATTCTAGAAAGTCTCCGGAGTTGGAAACACCAGGCACTCCTGAAGGCAGTGGTGCTGGGAGAAGTGGAAAATGTAGATTTGGTGGGAAGTTGTGTTCAACCACAGTAACAGAGTAAACCAAGAGAGAGGAAAGATGGCGTCCAAGAAATGGGAATTCAAACGCAGGAGAGAGGCCCTCAAAATAAACAAACAAAAACTGCCAGGATGATGCTGGAGGGAGACCTACGATGATAGCTGTGCATACAGTGGACTCGAAGAGCACCAGTCCAGATTGGAGCAGAAGATCAAGAGCTCTATAAGGGATGTCTCCATAGAAAAAAACAAGACTGGCCCACTCTCTAATGTGTTTATATATATGTGTGCATATATATATATTTTTTTTTTTTTTTTTTTTTTTGAGACAGAGTCTTGCTCTGTCACCCAGGCTGGAGTGCAGTGGTGCAATCTCGGCTCACTGCAACCTCCACCTCCAGGGTTCAAGCAATTCTCCTGCCTCTGCCTCTCAAGTAGCTGGGACTACAGGCACGTGACACCACGCCCGGCTAATTTTTTGTATTTTTAGTAGAGATGGGTTTTCACTGTGTTAGCCAAGATGGTCTTGATCTCTTGACCTCGTGATCCACCTGCCTCGGCCTCCCAAAGTGCTGGGATTACAGGCGTAAGCAACCACACCTGGCCTTTAGTCATATTTAGAAGAGCTTGACAATTCCTCTGAAGAATGTGGAGAGAAATTCCTGATAAAAGGCAATTATTAGCTGCAGGAAAAATTGAAATTGTAAAAGAAAGGAAATGTAATTATAATACATTGCGTGATTCAGCTGCAAACCATATTCAAATTGTCATAATGGCATAAACACCAAATATTGATGTTACCAAAGCTTGTGATAGAACTATATTGAGAAGGTAGGGGAGAAGAGTGAGTGTGTGTGTGTGTGTGTGCGCGCGCGCGTGCGCACGCGTGTGTGTAAGCTAAATTCTAATATGTGAAGCCAATAGATGATATATAAAATTGAAAAAAGTCAGAAAACAGAGGTAAAATTATATTAATCAAAATATGGATATGCATGTTCCGCACATGTATCCCAGAACTTAAAGTAAAATAAAAAAATATATATATATGGAGCTGAAAAATACAGAAAAAAAAGTAGTGAAAATGATTGCCTAAAGGAAGCAGGACTGGAGGCTGGGGAAGAGGATGGCAGAGAACTGCCTTCTTCCCCTGGAAGTATTGTAATGTGAATAAGCTTTGTAGACAATATGCGCATATATAGATAAACAGGGTATATTATATATATATATATATAAAAACTCTGATAAAATCTTAAATTGTAAAAATCAATTGAGGTTCACATGTGCTAAAATTACAGAATGTAGTATATATTCATTAGGCAAATATTTATTAGCCACCTGCAGAAACAGTCGAGCAGGACACCTTTCCCACCTCCACAGCTCACCACCTGGTTGGGAAAACAGGCCTACTAAGTGACCATGTCCCTGTAGCACACACGAGTGCTCTGACAGGGCAGGGACGGCGTGTGGCAATGGCACTGAGCAGAGAAAGCTCCACAGAGGCGGTGATGGTACTCCTGGGGATTTTTTTCCTTCTACTTACCTGCCTCTTAACAACAGAGAACTTAAGATCTTCTTTTCAGCTGCATCGCCTTCTTAACACATCTCGTACAAAAGTAAGGGATGATTCTCATTCTCATCATTGTCACAGTGTCTCCGCGTCAACAGGCTAAACAGCTCTCTAACACTAAGAAGCATTCAAAAGTGGAGAGCTAGTGAGTTCCCAGGCACAGGGGTGTTCAGGCTGAGCCTCTGAGGTCAGCAGATATTTATCACAAAGCCTAGGAAAAGGAGGGTGGTGGGTACTTCCTGGATGAGAGACTGGACTCATGGACCCCAGGGGCCTCCCGTGGACGGCGGGGAGCCCACGCAGCACACGGATCAGCCTGCGCTCTGCCATCCCTGACAGCCCCAGTAGGATCACAGGGTGAGACAGCAGCTCCTGCCCAGCAGCCCTGACCCAGAACAATGGCAGGTCTGGTTCAACATCTCAAAGCTGTGCTGTGGTTCATTTTGAAATCAGACATCCTCCAATCGATCCCTCCTGGAGAGCTGTCAGGCTGGCTGCTTCCTGGTGTCAGCTGAGAGGAGGGAAGCAATTCATTTGTTGGGTCTGACTGCGGCTAAATGAAATCAAAGACAGAGAGGGCACCTTCTGCCAAGAAAGGAAGCCTTTTACTCAGGACAGCCACAAAGAACCATAGACAAAAGGTGGCATGGAGGTGGGAGGGCAGTGAAGGAAGATTGGGACCTGGGAATTCTCAAAGCTATCCCTCCTCATTTCACAGATGGGGAAACCAAGGCACAGAGAGAGGAGTCCATTTCCTCAAGTTCACACAGTGGGTTAGGGAAAGTCTGCAACCTACAGTGATAAGACCTAGCATTTATAGAGGGCTGATAGTGCGCTAAGCATTTGCTATTCATCACTTCACATAACCTTTCCAAAACGATGAGGTAAGGATCCTCATCTCTTACACGAGATATGCATTTTAAAGATGAAGAAACTGAGTTAGTAGTCCAATATCGCAAACCTCTAAAATGTGGGAGGCTGTGACTTGAACTTCACCTAATTTCTAAGCTCTGAATCTTAACCACTGAGCAACACTACCCCTTGGAGATAGAACTAGGGTCCCTGTTCCAGATCAGAGCCTGGCCCACTGCCCTTCGATGCACAATTGTGCCCAAGCCCTGCCAGTGCCCTCCTGCTGTGGGGTTTACCTATTTTCCCTTCACCTGCCTCTCTTTGTCTATATATTTCCTTCTCTGAGGGCGTCAGCATCTCCATCTCTGTCTCTCCCTATGTCTCTTTATCGTTGTTTCTCTGTGTCTATGGAAGTGCTTATCTTTACTCTGGTGTGCATGTCTCTGAGTGTGAATGTGGATCTGTCTGTTGCTCTCTGAATAGCTGAGGAATGGAATTCCACAGTGGGTGGACGGATGGATGGATGGATGATGGATGAATGGGGGACAGCCTCCATCCACAAATGACAGACATGGTAATGAGCAAGCATCTCCCAGCCCAAGTACCTCTGGCAGCCAAGTCTCCCAGAGCCATTGATCTGTCTCCCCCTCTAATGCTCTCTCTCCCCAAGGCCTGCATATTCCATTTCCATCTTAACCCAAAGCTCCTTCCCCAGGGCTTGGTGGCTTGTATCCAGTTTTATTGTTGATACAGATCTTTAACTGCCCTGGGCTTATAACTGACATTTAAATTACTCTGCAAACAGTGAATCAATATTTATGGATTCCTGGACCAATGCATTTGCCAAACCTGGTGTCCTGAGTTTCTCCCAGGCCAAAGGGGCTTATGAGTCAAGGTCAAGGCTTCTTCTAGTTAAAAGATGGGGAAACCAGGTCTGCCTCTAAGCAAAGGTCTCTGATTAAAATAGAACTGTGTACCCCTCAGACTATCTAACTGGACCAAGGTGATTCCCCACTGAAAATTCAAATCACTTCACGCACACTTAGGAGGCATTTCCTATATGTGCAGAGCACCATGTTAAGCCTGTATGAGCAACAAGGTTGAATCAAATCAGGTCCCCATCTTTGAAGTGTTCTCACAGTAGGAGGAGACAGAGGCACACATAGGCAACTATGAGCAATCCAAACACAGTCCGTGACGATAAAAAGAAGGGAGAAGTAATTCTAATAAATGGAACTTCTCAGAGGGCTCCCTAGAGGAGAAAGTACATTCCAGGAGGGGAAAACAGCCAGGACCAACAAGGACCTGGAGATACTGAACAGGTTTTTAAGGGTGGGAAAAAAGTTTCGTGGGAAAATGTCATAAAAAAGTAAACTGAGCCCTGATCCTGGAAAGACCTGGATAACGAAGCTGAGGCATGTGGCTTTCCTTCTGCAGGCAAAGAGGTGCCACCAAAGGTCTTTGAGACAGGGAGGCACCCCAACAGAACTGTGGTCTCTGGAGCTCTTTGGAAGCAGTGGGAAGTGGGGCCTTATGCTGGTAATGGTTAGGGGTTGGCCACTGCAGCATGCAAACATGGAATTCCAGCATTCCCAGCCTCGCCCCCCAGGGCACAGCAGGAGGGCTGGGCCAGTTTTTTCTCCATCTTTTAAGTGTGGCCCTCGCCTGCCTCAAGAAAAACAACAAAAATGAGACTGATGTTTCTGGGGCCTCTTTGGTGCTCTGAGTTATGGAGGTAGCCTTAATAGTGGAGGCCAAACCATTTATCATGCCGATGAATTTAAGCTCTGGTTCCAGGAAAAAAGACAAGCAATCTCTTGTCCCTGCATCAGCACTGACATACATTCCCAGGCAGCCAATTTATTTGTCCAGCTGCCCTCAGAGGCTCAACTTTAGAGCTAGGTGAGCTAAAGTCTCCCCGGTGGCATGTCTCCCGGTGCCAGGCTCAGTCTGGGAGTTTGGTGAGGGAGGATGAGCTCCTGGAATTTGGGGAGGTCATTGCAGGATCTGGAGGAGTGACAAGGTACTTCTGGAGGGGCAGCAGGGAATGCTCCCCGGCAGGGCCAATTTATTCTTTAGGCACAGTCAGCACAGTGCCCAGGGCCACCATGCATTCAGGGGTCCGTGAAAATGTTTTAATTGCTTTTAAAATCAGAAGATAATGAATATAATCTAGCTTGCATTAGGTTCATCTTTATACCAATGCAGATATACATATATGGAGGAAGGGGCCCATGAAGGCAAAAGGCCCAGAGCCCATGACCCAGGCACTCAGTATCAAGGTCTCTCAGTAAGAATAGAAAAAGCCAGGCAGCGCTAGGGCCAAATCCCACTTCCATTATGCATTGGGTCTAATTCCCTGTCTGCACCTCAGTTTCCTCCTCTATGAAATGGGCTAGTGCTCTGAACCTTACAGGCAGGTAGAGAAGGCTGGGGGTATGTACAGTGCCTGGCAGAAAAGCACTAGTACCCAAAATTGTTAACCATTTGCCCAGTTCAATGTTCCCTCCTCCCTGGGAAGTTTCCTGACCGTGCCAAACGTCCTGTTACCTCCTCCTGAATGTCTGGGGTTCAGTGGTAAGGAGACCCCAGGAGCCTCAGCTTATCTCTGCAGTTCCCTGCTAGGCTAGATCCAGGTCACACCCACTAGGTGCTGGGTGTGGAGAGGCCATCCATGCCAAAGCAGGCTGTCACCAGTGTGAGGCCAGGGGCCACACGCACATCATTCTGTTTCCCATGGCATTTGGCTCAGAGCTACACCCAGGAGCTACTCAGTAACCATTAGTTGGTTGAAAATCTCTAAATTTGGAGTTGAGATTCCTTGTGGTTTTCTGTCTTTGCCTGTGCTTTAAACTCTAACAATTGCCGTTCATTGGTTCATTCCAACTCCCCATGGCTGCATGCTTGGGTCCTGCTAAACTTGCCAAGCTCAACTTGCCCCACTCTCCCTCCTCCTCCTTGCAAAGGCCACACATGAACCTCTGGGCCCTGGCACGTGCTGTCCTCTGCTCCAGGAATGTCCTTCCACCCCGTGTTTGCATGGCAGATTCCTCATCCTTCAGGAGTGATTTAGACATCACCTGCACAGGGAGCACTTCCCTGACCACCTTCCTACAGTATGTCCTTCCACTGTCTCTTTTATCACCGAAACTGACCAATTTCTTCATGGCACTTAACGTTAAGTTTTCTTGTCTCATCTCTCAACCCATGTAAGTCCCTTGAGAACCTTGGCCAATTTAAATCATTACTGTGTTACATAACACCTAGCACAGGGCCAGACACTCCGAAATACTTGTTAAATGAATACATGAGTTGATGAATAAATTAATTATCTTATTTAAAAGATATCACGTGCTCACTCTATATTGCATAGGCACTGAGGGGCCGTTGAAGGTTTCTGTCCCAGAATCTGCACCGTGTGTTAGCCAGGTGCCTCCTACTGCCTGTGCATGAGGAGCTGGGATGGCCAGTGCAGGAGACTGTGGCCACCCAATGCGCCTCATTCAAGGAGCTGCTCCTGCAGGAGGGGATGTCAGTTATGTTGAGAGTCACCCGGACGGCCTTGTGACCTCCTCTGAGTTGCTGCTGCACCCTGCCCACACAGGGCAGGGGAGGCGGGAGCACAGGAGGCCCGGGTAGGGGGCTGGGGGGAGGAGGGGATTGGGCAGAAAACACCTGGCACAACACCCCGGCCTTAGAAACCAATGCAGCACTTGGCCACTGCGCCTTCTGCCTACATGGGCTGTCAGCTAGTGTGTGTGTGCATGTGGGTGTATGTGTGTGAATATGCGTGCAAATATAAACATGTGAGTGGGAATGTGTGTTTGTGGGTGGCTATGTGTGAATAAATGTGTGTGAATGTGTCGACGAGTGTGTGAATGGATACATGTGGCTGTGCGTGTGCAGATGGACTGTGTGAATGTGTGTGAGTGTGCGAGCGTGAGTGTGTGACAGAGTGAGTGTGAGTGTGCGCTCGACTGGCCCCAGCTGGACCCCTCCCTCCCTCTCTCCCTCCCTCTCTCCCTCCTCTCTGGAAGGAAGCTGCGGGGAAGGGGCCAGATGGTCTCCCCTGACCTGCTATTTATCATCCCGGCAAAAGCTTATTCAGTTTAATGCTGTTCGGCAATTCATTTAAGGGCTCTGTTTGTTTCTGCTGATGAGGACTGTTAATTTGCACAGCGGTCTCATTAGGCCTAAACCACCAATTAATTCCTTTTGTTCTCATTAAATGGCTGATTCCTAAACATTTCGTGGGCAACAATAGGCTGCCCAGCCAAGCCACCACCCCAGGCAGCGGCGGGTGGGGGGTGGGGGGAAGGCGTGGACTGCACGCATGGCCTGGGGCAGGTATCCATGGGGGCTCTCTTGGCCCCCAGGCCCCTGGCATGACCACTCCAGTCAAGCGCTGTAAACTGCTCTGTAAACCCTCGGGACCCGCCAGTCATAGCCCCGCCCAAAATCCAGGCCCCTAACACCATTGCCCCGAAGGGTCCAGGCAGCCCAGCTGAACAGGTCCGCAGTGTGGAGCTCTGAGCACCTGGCTCCCCAGGGCCTTTCAGGCAGGCTGAGGCTCAGGGCCTGCTCTCCCTGCCGGGTGTGCGGGGCAAGCACTTGGGGAGCCCTTGATGCTTCTCAGCACTGTTGAGCCAAGTGCCTTTGTCTGATGGAGACGTCAGGCCAGCCCACTGCTTCCTTAGATGCAGGTGCCATGGAGTCCCAGGGAGCAGAGAATGTGGAAGTGGGAAGTGGTCCTCAGGCTTCACAGAACTGAGAGCTGGAGACCGGCTGCCCTAGCAAGCATATCACCCCTACTCAACCCCTCCTGGAGCTCAGCTTTCTCTTCTGGAAAAGGAGGGAGTTGGGCCACCAGCAAGATGCTTATTTTGAGAGGTGCTGAGCGGTTTATTCAAGTGCAGCGTCTCACAGATGCCCAGTACAGACTGTGCATAAAAGCAGAGGTGCTCCAGCTGGAATCCTGCGCATTTTCAGTCTCCGCTTGCAAGGTTCCCTCAAAGAGGGGCACCTCAGCTCCCATAAGGGCACCTGGGTGCAGGGTGTGGGCACCTCTGGACTAGCTGTTCTCTGAGTGGGGGATCCCTGCCTTTAAGGAACCTGCCTGGGCCTCCCGCCCACTCTCTCCTCTGTTCAGGGCAGCTCCATGATTGCTGGCCCTGCCTACCGTCACCGGCATCACAGGAAGACCGAGAGAATGAGATAAGGCCCAGGAAGCCCCATGAAAAATTCCAATGAGGAACAGCCTGGCCTACACCAGGGTTTGCATCCGACTCCACCACTGCCTGGCCGTTTCTTAACTTTTAGATTTCCTCATCAGTGAAATGGAAATAATACAAGCACCTCCCTCCTAGTGATGACGTGAGAATTAAGTGAGTCAATACCAAAGTGCTTGACAGAGTTCCCGGCAAATGGTAATTGCTCCAATAACTGTTGGATAATAGATACTCCTTATCAGTATTAAGCGGACAATGCCTTGCCCTGCCTCTTTTCCCAGCCTCACCCCCACACCCCTTCTGAACACCCCTCCTCACTCACTCCAGCCTGCCAACCTGCATTCAGCTCCCCCTCCCCTGGCCTTCTCTAGTGAGTTCCTCATGCCTGGTATGCCCTCACCCCCACATAAAGTTACCAGATTTAGCAAATAAAAATATAGGAGGCTAGGTGAATTTGTATTTCAGATAAACCACAAATAATTTCTTAGTATAAGTATGCTCCAAATACTACATGAGCTATACTTATACTAAAATTATATGTAGTCTATCTAAAATTGAAATTTAGACCGGGTGTGGTGGCTCACACCTATAATCCCAACACTTTGGGAGGCCAAGGCGGGTGGATCACCTGAGGTCAGGAGTTCAAGACCAGCCTGGCCAACATGGTGAAACCCCGTTTCTACCAAAAATACAAATATTAGCCAGGCATGGTGGTGTGCGCCTGTAGTCCCAGCTACTCAGGAGGCTGGGGCAGGAGCATCGCTTGAACCCGGGAGGCAGAGGTTGCAGTGAGCTAAGATTGCACCACTGCACTCCAGCCTGAGAGGGAGGTTCCATCAAAAAAGAAGGAAAGAAAGAAAGAAAGAAAGAAAGAAAGAAAGAAAGAAAGAAAGAAAGAAAGAGAAATTTAACAGAGCATCCTGTATTTTATCTGGCAGCCCTACCCCAAGCCTATGAGTCAGTGAACTTGTACTCATCCTTCCACACTCAAGTCAAGCATCGCCTCCTCCAGGAAGCCTTCCCTAATCTCCAGTTAATGTAGCCATCCCTTGTCAGTGCTCCTTCAACTCCCTAGGCTGGCTGACCTCAACCCAGCTCCGATCACTACTTTTCCCCATGCTTTGTGATTCATGATCCACATGCCCATCCCTCCATCTAGATTTTGAGCTCCTGGGGTGGAGTAGAGGGTGTTTTATTTGGCTGAGAGTGGGTAAGGCAACTAGTGCACCCTTCCCTAAACTTGTTTACCATGGGGCCTCCCCTCTCCTTCTTCCTCCTCAGCAGGCGCTATGCTCAGATGGGGAACTCTTTCCTGTCTCTACCACCAGACTAGGAACAACAGCAGGAGGTGGGGACTGGGACAGAGATTGCTAGTTGCCACCCATCAAGTTCATTCTCCCTTCTTCAGTAGTAACAAAGCCCTGCCTGGGAGAGCATTGCGTTGTGCCTAAAGACTACATTTTCCTGGCTGGGCGTGGTGGCTCACATCTGTAATCCTAGCAGTCTGGGAGGCCGAGGCGGGTGGATTACTTCAGGTCAAGGCTTCAAGACAATCCCGGGCAACATGGTGAAACCCTGTCTCTACCAAAAATACAAAAAAATTAGCTGGGTGTGGTGGCGCATGCCTGTAATCCCAGCATTCCAGAGGCTGAGGCAGGAGAATAGCTTGAACCTGGGAAATGGAGGTTGCAGTGAGCCAAGATAACTCCACTGCACTCCAGCCTGGGCAACAGAGTGAGACTTCAAAAATAAAAATAAAAAGACTACATTTCCAAGGCCTTCCTTGTAGCTAGGCAAAGCCAAATAAAGTGATGGCCAGTGAGATGCATATGGAGTATTGTGTGGAAATCCAGGAGGTCTGGGAGATGTTGCCTTTGTCCTTCCTCTTTCCTCTTTTCTGCTGCTGGGAATGCAGATGTGCTGACTGGAGCTCTAGCAGCCCTCTTGCACCATGAGCTAATCTTGAGAATGGTAAAGCAAAAGCAGCCTGGCCTAGATTACTTTGTGGAGTCACCATTTCAGCCCTTTACTGTATAGTGTCAAGTACTGTGAAAGGTCTGAAATTTTACCCTACTTGCAAGTTAACAAGTTAACCTGCCAGAATGTCATGCAAACTAGCAGAAGACATGAGAATCCTGGTCAGAGACAATGGACTTTATCACTCATGTTACAGCAAGTGGCATGAAGTTCATGTTCATGTCAGTTTGCATTAGTTCCTCTTGTCCCCAGGTCCCTTGGGGCAATGCAAAGCAGTCCAGGTAGATGCTGCAAATGCAGGAGGTTTAGGTCACAGCTGAGGAAACCAAGCTTGGGAAGTCCCAATCCTTTACAACAGGGCTGATAATAAACCTTCCCCACCCTTGCCCTGAGCAAGACGTTATCTTTATCATACTGGACAGCAAGCAAATCCACCCTTTGACACAGAGAATGACACTATCTGTATGTTCTGAACCTATAAAACATCTTTGCAAAGATGATCTGGAACAAAAGCCACCCATGGCTCTGCTTATAAGACAAATGAAAACGTGGGAGACTTACGGAGCATTGTCCCCCAGCATACGCTTCCAAACTTCTGAGTAAGACACAACCCCAGTGCGTTGAAGCCATTATTATTCAATGTTATATGCAGCTGAACCTGGTGCTAAGTGATACAATAATACAGATCGTTCTTTGTTCCTCATGTCAGGTAAGCATGTGTTCTCTATGTAAAGAGGCCCTTAGAGGAAAATAGTCTGCCCCAAGTTTGTCCTCAGAAATAGAATATTTGTCTTTAACAACTGCAAAATAAAAATCAACCTCATTCATTCTGTAAAGATTAATTCTTCCCCCAAGTTGAATCATTAAAGACGTAAAACTACCGAGATGGACTTCGGGGCAGCAGGAGGAGGTGAGGATATGACTGGGCCAGCATAGTGAGCTACATTTCGGTTGGCATGGATAACCGACTCATGGATGGAGTTTGAGTTTATGTTGGGCTTTAAGGAAGAGTAGAAATGACTCAAGAAATCCCCATTATGACTTCCGTGGCCCCACAGACAACACTGCCCACTACTTTTCGCTTTTGTGGCAACAGCACTCTCACTTCTTTTGGGAGCTGTCCCTTCCCTTCATCCACCCACCGGTGAGGTTACAGAGGAGACAGTGAACCAGTGTACCCATCATTGGCCACGGCACAGGGTTGGGAGATGTGACTCAAGCAGGGCCTGCAGAGCCCTTCCTAGGGACTTTTCAATTGGGAACTAAGGAAAGAGGGTCTTTTCCCCTTGTTGGCAAAACTGGAAATCTATGGCTGGGAATTATGAGCAGTCCGGTGCTCGGTCTCAGAGAGTGACACTGACATGGGTGAAAGACCCTGAGAGCCACGCTGGTGACAGTGGCTGATGGAGCCCATTGCCCCTGCTCTTTCTGTAGGTGAATCCCACAGCTCAGTCAATCTCCCCTTTTGCCTGATTGGTTTGAAGTGGATGCCAGAATTGTAACTGAGAATCCAAACTACTTTCTCCAAATTGAGTCTGGTAACCTTAGACAGAGGCTGGCCTCTTATGTGCCCATTCTGTGTCAGCATTTGGGGGAAGGTAAAAAACAAACAAACAATGAAACAAAACAATCAGCCTGGCTTATCTGAACACGCACAACACCGCAGAGACGGCGCCAGTGGAGGCATGCCTCAGACCACGCCATTAACAGAGGCCCCAAAAGTTCCCAGCCCCGTCTCCATCCCACAGCACAGAACTGCTCCAGTGGAGTGAACCAGTCAGGGCGGCCTCGACTGACCTCTGCTACCTGCTGGTGTGTACACAATCTCAACTCGAGCCCCCTCAAAGCCCGCGTGAGAAAGCAGGTGCTGCCTGCCTGCTCCATATTATTAGAATTCATTTCCATATGTTCCTTTCATCTTCTCTCCAGAATAATTGTTCTTCTGGGGCTCAGGGCGTGGGAGGGCAGGAGGTGCACACTCCTGTTTATCAACTCACTAAATGCCTGCTTTAAATTAAAACCCACACCACATGCTGGCTCACACAGGAATAATATTAAGACCAACTGTTTTCCTGCCTCCTGCTATCAATGCCAAACTGATTTAAACCCGCGTTTCCTTTCCATCTAGGGACATCCATTCTGGAAGTATCTAGCAATAACCTAGTTCCTACAGCTCCCAATCCTTTTTTTTTTTCTTTTCTCTTCTCTTTTTTTTTTTTTTTCTCTTTTGAAAGACCCTCCCGCACTTAAGAGGACACACAGCCTGAAAGATCCTTTTATACCCTTTACTGTCAGCCAAACCCTAGTCCAAACAGTGTGTCTGTTTAATCAGTCAACAAGCCATTATTGTACCTTCTCAGTGCCAGGCCCGGTGCTAAGTCCTTCATATACATAGTCTCATCTAATCTGATCTAATCCTCCCAATAAACCTGAGAGAGGTATTATCATCCCTTTCCAGAGGAGAAGCAGAGGTCTGGAGAGGAAGAGCGACCTGCTCAAGGTTAGGTGGCTGCGGGCGGTGGAGCTGGCAGTCCTGCCCATGCTATCTCACTTCGGAGCCCCGCCCTCTGCCCAGCGGCTGGCCACCAATCTGCTCTCCATTATCCCAGCTGCTCCTCTCACCCCACCTGTGGCCAATAGGCCGGGATCATTGCCTGTTCTGTATGCACACGGGATCCAGACTGCACTGGCAGTTACTCACCTAGAGTGATTTCATCAACAGGAAGGATTCTGCTGCTGAGGCAAAATCCACTTCAACGGCCTTCCTTTGACTGAGGTGAGCCCACTAATCCTCTGGGTTAAAACATATGATCCTGTTCTATGGTGAGTAGGTCTATGCAAACCTAGCCCCAAAGCCTAAGGAAGCTGAGAGGCCAAAGAAAGAGGCCAAGAAACCTAGGTTCTCAGAAAGAAACATTTAATAGGGACTCACGAACAACCCATGTCTTGGGTGGCTGCAAGGCGCAATGGTGGACGCCTGCACTGCTACCCCCAGACCCAGGGCTCATATGCCATAGGGAATTTGCCTAAGGGCAGGATTTATAGTAAGTATGTGTTTATGGTAACATCAAGGATGTTTTGATCTAAGGGCAGGATTTACAGCAACTACATGAAAGTAGAGATCTTAGAGGCTTTCCTGGAGCTGGGGTTAATCAGAAGTCAGCATGACACATTAGCATCCAAGATGGAGTCACTTCAGCCTCCACAGGTCCTCAGACATCTCCTTTAAAATGCACCTGCTGTCAGTGTAGTCAGTGCAAAACAAACAGCCCGAACACTTAGTAGCTTCAAACAACCACCATTCTATTTCCTCATTCTTCTGTGGGCCAGCAGTTTGGGCTGGGCTCTTCTGGGCGGGTCTTCTGCTGGTCTTGTCTGGAGTCACTCATGCAGCTGCACTCATCTGGCAGCTCGCCCATGGCTGCTCCTCATTGCTGCCAGGGGCTCCAAGGGAACAACAGTGGAAGCTGTAGGACCTCTTGAGGTCTGGGCTCAGAAGCTCCATGACATAACTTCCCCTGCATTCAATTGGTCAGTGCAAGTCGCAAGAGGCAGAGAAATCCACTTCACCACTTACTGGGATAAAGGGTGTACATACCGGTGTCGGGGGGAATTTGTGCCCACTTTTTTGCAACCTGCCACACTTGGGAAGGTTGGTGAATTAAGGTGTCTCTAAAGCAGGTCTTCTCAGTCTTGGCACTGCCGACATGTTGGGACAGATGATTCAGGTGATTCCTGCTTTGGGGGGCTGTCCTGTGTAATGCAGGTTTAGCAGCACCCCTGGCCTCTACTAGCTGTCAGTAGCACTGCCCCAGTGGGGACACACAAAAATGTCTCCAGACATCAGCTAATGCCTCCGTGGAATGGGAGTATTGTCTCTGTTTGCTGACCATTGCTCTAAAGCAAGGGCCCCAGAGAAGTTGCTTCCCGAGCCTCTTGCAGTGGCTCCCCTTGGGCCCCATGATGGGCTCTCCTCAGTGCGGGCCAGCCGGAGGAGAGCGGGCTTTGAGAGTGAGAGGCAGGAGGTACAGTTTAGAAACACAGCCCCTGTGTTTTGCCAGCCCTACCTCAGCACAGCACTCATGGCCAGGCCAGGGCCAGGGGAGCGTGTCTTGGTCCCACCAGCCCACGGGGCAAGGGGCCCTGCTGAGGCAGGTCCAACTCTGGACTCTGCTCTCATCACCCCCAACTTCCTGCCACTCCCCAGCCCCACTGTGTGCTCCCCAAACTTTATTCAGCCACCTTTCCACGGGGCTGCCTCGCCAGCTCACACAGCAAGGCCAGGAGTGGGTCCAGCTCTGACAACCTGGGCCTCACACTTGCCAGCTCCTGCCAGCGCTCTCCACAGGCAGTCGAGGACTCCTGAGTGGACTGACTGCTGGAACCACAGGCCTGCAGCCCACCTGGCCAT
Organism: Pan troglodytes; assembly: GCF_028858775.2. Classification (NCBI taxonomy): domain Eukaryota; kingdom Metazoa; phylum Chordata; class Mammalia; order Primates; family Hominidae; genus Pan; species Pan troglodytes. Next base: position 62,002,846 of record NC_072414.2, read on the forward strand.
GGGCAGCACCATCGCCTGAGAAAACCTCGGCCTGTCTGCCGGCAAACACAGCCGGATCCACTTTCCATCCATATCCAGAATCTGACCACCTCCCACTACTCCCAGCCTGGCACCAGCCACCAGCACCTCTCGCCTACATGCTCCCAGGAGCCTCCCACCTCGCCTCCATATTCTACACTTGACCCTACAGCCTAGGCTCCGCCCAGTGGCTACCGGATTCTGCTAAAGCTTCAGTGTGATTGTGCTACATCTCTGCAACTCTGAAAATGGTTGCCATTTTCTCAGAGGTAAAGCCCAAATCTCTACTGTATACAACCAACGAGGCCCTGTCTGACCAGGCCTGTTGCTGCTCACCCCACCTCCTATGGCTCCCACCTCCCTCACTCTGACCAGCCACACTGCTCCTCACTCCTCCTCCAACACGCCAGACACCCACCCACCTCAGGGCCTTGGCCTTTGCCCCTTTGTCTAGAATGTTCTTCCTCCACACGTTCACTTGCTCCCCTCTTCACTTTCTCCAGGTCTCTCCTCAAAGTCATCATTTCAAAGAGGCTCCATCTTAGCTCAGGCTGCTGTAATGACACACCACAGACTGGGTGGCTTAAACCACAGACATGTATTTTCCCTAGTTCTGGAAGCTGAGAAGGCCAAGGTCAAGGCACCTGGCTTGCAGATGGCCACCTTCTTGCCGTGTCCTCACATGGTGAAGAGAGAGAGAGCTCTGGTCTCTCTTGCTCTCCTTACAGGGACACTAATCCCATCATGGTGGGGAGGGGCACACACGTGGCCTCATCTAAATCTAATTAGCTTCGTCCCAAAGTTCCCACCTCCAGACACGATCACACTGGGGGTTAGGGCTTCAACATGTGGATTTTAGGTGACGCACACATCCATCCTCATTTCACCCGCCCTGGCAACTCTTTTGAAAATGTCAACCCCGGACACTCATATTTCTCTTCTCTGCTTTATTCTCTCCACAGCACTCATCCACCCTAGCATATAATCCATTCTACTTTCTCTTATTTATGGTCTGTCTCCTGCACTAGAATGGAACTCCATATGGAGAGGTATTTCCTTTCTTCCATCTACTGCTCTGTCCCAGTACCTAGAACAGTGCTAGTTATATGGAAGGGGATCAATAAAAATGTGATGAATAACAAATGATTGATTGAATGAATAAATAAATCCGATGCAGGACAGGGACACCTGTAGAAGGTGGAACTAGCTTGAGTTCTTCAAGCCCCACCCTGCATGGTTTTCAGGTGGCTTGGAGGATCCCCTTCCAGCCTGAAGTATTTTGCCCCAGCCCCAGCCAGGCCTCCCAGAATCAGCTTCCCCCTCTCATTTCCCCTCCTCTTCCATCCTCCCCTCTCCCTCCTGCTGAGAGCCCTGATTGTTCAGCTCTGCCTGCCCTGAGACAGCAGGCCTCAGTGGGGCTCCATCTGGGTGCTCTGAGCCACCTGGTACTGGGAAGAGAGAAGAAGCAAGAAGAGCCAGGCTAGGGGGTGGGGGCAATGCTGCAGATCAAAGGCTGGGAACAGAGGACTCATCACCACAAGTCCAAGGCAAGGGCTGGACCCACTGTAGCATCTCCAGACACATTTTCACAGGTGCAAACATGCCCATAACACACCCCACCCAGCATCGGCTCTTGCCTCCCTCTCCGGGGGCTCCCACTCCTTTAGTAGCATGAGAAGTGCTCAGGGTGCCAGTCGCCCAGGCCCAGGCAAGACAACAGGAGCCTCACAGTCTCAGCCCTTCCTGGGTGTAAGTCTCCCCCATTTGATGGGCAGAATAACTGACACTTAGAGGGGCTCTGGCTTCTGGACCATGTGCTCATCTGCCCTATCTGAACATTGCCACACAAGCATTGATTTACTTTTGAAATCAGAAGGAAAACTAGTTAAATATTACAGATCCAATAAATGATTGTTGGATAAAAGAATAACCCAGTTTTTTGGCTGGGCACAGTGGCTGAAACCTGTAATCCCAGCACTTTGGGAGGCTGAGGTGGGCAGATCGTTTGAGGTCAGGAGTTTGGGACAAGCCTGGACAACATAGCAAAACCCTATCTCTAGAAAAAACACAAAAAATTAGCCAGGCATGGTGGCAGGTGTCTGTAGTCCAAGCTATTCAGGAGGCTGAGGTGGGAGGATGGCTTGAGCTCAGGAGGCAGAGGTTGCACTGAACCGAGATCACAGCACTGCACTCCAGCCTGGGTGACAGAGTGAGACCCTGTCTCAAGAAAGAAAAAAAAGAATAACCCAGTTTTATAAGCAGAAGAAAGAGAGACAGACAGACAGGAAGAGAGCAAGAGATAGAGGAAAGAAGGAAGGGAGGGAGGAAAGAGAGAGAGGGAGGGAGGAAGAGGAAGGGAGGAAGGCAAGAAGGGAGTGAGGAAAGAAGGGAGGGAGAAAGAGGGAAAACGGGCTTTCATTTTCCCACAAGAGAATGGATACTTCCCACCCTTAACACTGATCACATATGAACACTGAAAATGATTAGTTCTTCTGGTACTGCTGTGTTCATACAAATTAATTCAACGGAACAAAAATGTATGAAGGTGATCATGTTCACCAACCTCCCCCACCCCCACCCAATCTCCCAGGGAAAATTTCCTCATCTCCATTCAGTTATCCCTTTTTCCCACTGGGGGAGGGAGAGAACTAACTCTGTACATAATATAAGGCTGAGAGAGAGGGAAGAGGAAGAAGAGGAAAGAAGGCCACCTGGCTTGGGGGAAGAGGGAGGTTTAGGGGATTTGAGGGAAGGGGGTTAATACTTGTAGCTGTGGACTGTGTATTTGAATCCCTTTTAACATCCTTTGAAAAAATTTAAGTAAAACATACATTTTTTAAAAAATTACTTGGGATTGCATAACTCTGCCTCTTACATGTCACACTCACTGAGGCTCATAACAGCTACCTAGGTATTTAAACAGCGCCTTCCTATTGACCAAAGGCTTTGCATAATCACTTCACAGCCACAGCAAACAGTGAAGCAGAGGGTATCTTTACTCCCATTTTTCAGGTCAGGAAACTGAGCTTCAGAGCAGGACAACTAGAATCAGACGGTTAAACAAGAATAAGAGGTAAACCTGGGCTATGATGCAAAGTCCCACTGCCTCCCATGTCCCACACTGCCTCCCTGTAACCTGTGCACTTAGAGAAGTGGCTCTTGGTGGTAGGCACATCAGAGCCACCCGGGGAGTCTGCAGAAATGCATATTTCCTGCTTCTTCCCCCTGGAGATCCCAATTCAGCATGTCTGAGGGAGGGCCTGGGAAACTGAATTTTTATCTATTAAAAATCTAATGTTGATTGGCCCATGGATCAAACTTCAAGAACCACTGGGATAAGGTGTGAGGATAATATGTCCTCTATAATGGGCCAGGTCACTCCTCTGATGGTGAGAGGTGAATTCACACAGAAAGGGTCAGTGTGGAGCCCTCTAGGGGCAGGCAGGGCTGGTGGTCTGCATGGAGAGTGTGGGTCATTCACTGTGCCCAGACGACTGCCTGTCCAGGGAGCTCAGGGCAAAGGGCAGGCCCCAGGACACCATTTGAACAGGGGATAGGGGCTTGTGGTGTGAGGAGAGATTGAGACCATCAAGATGTCACACAGATGCGTCAGGAGCACAGGGATACAGGCCTGGGGACTGGGAAGGGGAGGGAGCAGAGCCAAGTTTCAGCGGACATGGTGGTCATGCCTTTGGGCCTGAGGTTGTTGTTTTTAGAGGGCCCACGCATGGACCCACCAACCACTTCTACTCTCAGTTCCCTCTTGGTTCTTGCAAGAGTTTAGTAAAGTTCCTTTTGACAATTCGTTTTATCAATTTCCCTGGGAGGCACCATCACAAGGGCATTTAATTGAATTAAATAATCAGTGGCTATGTGGGAAAGTGTCAATTTGCTCACCCACTACATATTCCCACCTCTTCCTCTGAGCAGCTCTTCCTGGAGAGCTACAACCTGCGCACAGACTCCCTTGCAGCTAGGGTTCCACATTGATTTGGGTTCTGCCAATAGATGGACTCACATGAAACTGAAATTCAGAACTGAGCCAAGAGGGAAGAGAGGCAGCATGAAGCTTCCACCTTGTTGCAGAGGAATAAGATTCTAGAACATGCAGCTGTGGAAGTAACAGCATTGGGAGGTAGGGCCTAAAAAGAGGTGATTCAGTCTGAATGCAAGTTTCATATGAATGGATTGATGTTGTTATGGTGGGAGTGAGCTAGTCATCACCAGAGTGGTCTTGTTATAAAAGCAAGTTGGGCTCCTTCTTGCTCGCTCTCATGCTTTCTTGCCCTTCTGCCTTCTGAAATAGGATGATGCCGCAAGAAGGCCCTTGCCAAATGCAGGCCCCTCAACCTTGGACCTCCCAGCCTCCAGAACTGTAAGAAATAAATTTCTGTTCTTTATAAATCACACAGTCTCAGGTATTCTGTTATAGCAGCACAAAACAAACTAAGACACTTTGGGAGGCCAAGGCAGGCAGATCACTTGAGGTCAGGAGTTCGAGACCAGCCTGGCCAACATGGCCAAACCATGTCTCTGCTAAAAATACAAAAATTAGCTTGGTGTGCTGGCAGGTGCCTGTAGTCCCAGCTACTCGGGAGGCTGAGGCAGGAGAATCACTTGAACACGGGAGGCAGAGGTTGCAGTGAGCCAAGATCGCGCCTCTGCACTCCAGCCTGGGTGACGGAGTAAGACTGTCTCAAAAACAAACAAACAAACAAACAAACAAACAAAAACAGACTAAGACAGGAACATTCTCAGTGGCTTGCCTCTTAAGAGTCACTCCCAGAAGCTCAGCCTAATGCTCTTTTCTCCAGACTTCCCTGTAATTCTGAAAGCCATTGAATACTCTGTGATGAACCCCTTTCTGCATACATAACCAAAGTGGATTCAGTTCTTAGCAGCTGCATCCTGCCTGACTCAGTCATTTAATGACAGTGTCTCCATGAGGGCAGAGGCCACAGCTCTCTTGTCCACCATTGCACCCCCAGTCACTATCTGGAGCCTGGCACATAGTAAATGTCCAAGAAACATTTGAGACATATTGCCTAGGCGAATGAATTCCCAGACTACTTTACTGCTGCAGAGAGAAATCTGGAGAAAAAGGCTGCTTCTACTCTGGGTCAGGAGACAACCCTCTGGGCTGGAGGGGGCAGCTTGGCAGCCAGCCCTTCCCACCTGCTATTTTATGTTTTGGGTTTTTTTTTTTTTTCCTCCTACACACCCAGTAGTAGTGAGCTCGGGGTTGTGGAAAAGGAGAGCAACCAGCTGCCCCTCTGTGCCTGGCCCCTGCTCCTCCGGCCATCCATGAGTGATGGTTTGAAGTATGTTTGATTTCACCTCACCTAAGTTTCCCTTCACACAGTGAGTCCTTTGGGACCCCCATCACCTCACAACAAAACAAACCCAACCAGGGTGCAAATTAGTTCTACTGATTTGCAATTAGAAGAATCAATTAAGAAAAATGTTACAACAGTTTCTAATCCCTGCTGTAGAAATCACTCCACCTGAAAGCTCCCGAGTGGTCAGGTCCCTGGGCTTCAGAACTGCCCTGTCTCCCCCTATAGCCATTGTACTCAGAGACCACCGAGGATAGGAGAAAGGAGCTGGGGCCTGAGAGGGTGCAAGCTCCCTTCTGGGCCAGCCTCCAGGCCCACCTCCTCTGGTCCCATGAAGAATGATAACACAGTATCAGCACAACTCACCATTCTCACTCCCACCCGCTAAGGCATGACCCCAGCCCTCGAAGAGGTCCCCAAGTGTTTCTGAGCATCTCCAGAAGGAATCTCACAGGTACTCATGAACAAGCCCTGTTGGGACCCACAGCAAACCCCTGGTCCAAGTTTTGGTAAGGACTCTTCTTTCTCCCTGTCCTGGCCCTGGGCCCTGGAGCAGCTCTGTTGGGCTGTTTGTGTGTGGAGGGAAATGAGGGCTCCACTTCCAGAGGGCTCTGAAGCAGAACTGCTAGGCACCAGGGTTGATCTGGATTTACTTATCGTGGGCCTTGCCGTTCACCCCAATGGGGCCAGCCATGAGTCCCTGGGAATGGGGCTAAGAGAGAAACCAAGTGACAGGTTCTAGAACATTTGGAATGCCCATTTCCTTCCAAAAGCTAACACTTGGGTATTTACTGGGTGAGGACCCTAGCACAAGATTCTCCCAGGAGGTACTTCTGCCTGCCCTGCACATGCATTTCATGTCTGCTTCGCCTGCTCATCATTGCCACATCCTGACCCTCATGGTTGACACAATTTAGGTTCTAATTACAGCCCTTAAAAGAATAACACCAGCACTTACATTTGCTCAGAACGTTACCATTTAAAGAAGACTCCTACCTGCGTAGGTTCTACAGAGATACTGTTGGCCGCATATAACAGAAAACCTGACTCAGATTGGCTGAACAGTCATGCAAATGTATGCTCCTCCTTCAGAAGAGGTTGGGGAGGAGGTGAGCAGCTCCAGCTGTGGTTAATTCAGCATCTCCACAATGCCATCGAGGACCCAGGCACTCTCGGTTCTTTCTCCCTGCCATCCCCTGCATGTTGGCATTGGTCCTCAGGTACATCCCTTCGTGCTTGTGAGAAGCTTGTGAGACACCACCGCAGCTCCCAGCATCACACTGTCACATAGCAGTGTCCAGAAGCAGGAAGCAAGATGTCCCTTCTTGATGTAACTTTTTCGAAGCAAGAGGCACTTTTCCAGAAGCCCAGTAGGCTCTCTGCCTTCTGGCCACAATGGCATCCTGTAGCCTCTCCTGACCCACCACTGGCTGGCTTGGACTGAGCACCTTTTACTCTCCAGGCTGGAGAGGAGTCCTGCACTGTCCTGCAGGACCTGGCACCCCAGGCTGGGTTCTGCTAGCAAGAAAGGAGCAGAGGGGATGGCTACTTGGATAGGCAATGTCTGCCTCTGGCCTCAAAAGTGCCTCCGGGAGGCAGGGCGTGGGCTTGTACTAATTTCTGGTGGGAAGCTGCCAAGAGGGTGCGTGTCTAGCCCAAGGTCACACAGCTACAGCAGAGCAGGGTCAGCTCTTGACCTCTGACTGGATCTCCTGCTCTATCCTAATATGTCCTTCTGGTAATATGTCCTAGGGCACACAGCCAGGACAAGGAAGCAAGGCCCCAGCCCTGCCACCAGGGGTAGGGCCCCCAAAGCAGTGTGGGGAATGACCATGCTCCTCCCAGACACCCCTGACAGGTGGAGAAATTCTTTCTAAGAAACACAGACTTTACTTTGTCAATAAAATTCTGCCAATCAGCCATAGGTGCATGCCCCGCCCTCCTTGCATTTATGCCCCACCCTCCTTGCATTTATGCCCCACCCTCCCTGCATCCATGCCCCACCTCCCTGCGTCCATGCCCCACCTCCCAGCATCCATGCCCCACCCTCCCTGCATCCATGCCCCACCTCCCTGCATCCATGCCCCACCTCCCTGCATCCATGCCCCACCCTCCCTGCATCCGTGCCCCACCTCCCTGCATCCGTGCCCCACCTCCCAGCATCCGTGCCCCACCTCCCAGCATCCATGCCCCACCCTCCCTGCATCCGTGCCCCACCTCCCTGCATCCATGCCCCACCCTCCCTGCATCCGTGCCCCACCTCCCTGCATCCGTGCCCCACCTCCCTGCATCCATGCCCCACCCTCCCTGCATCCGTGCCCCACCTCCCTGCATCCGTGCTCCACCTCCCTGCATCCGTGCCCCACCTCCCTGCATCCATGCCCCACCCTCCCTGCATCCGTGCCCCACCTCCCTGCATCCATGTCCCACCCTCCCTGCATCCATGCCCCACCTGCACTGGCCTGGAATCCTTTTCAGCTCTGGCTGCAGCAAGCAGGACAGTGTAAATTTTCCCCCGTTACCTTAACATCCGACCAAGCAGTCATTAAGAGAGTCACAATCAGTTTTTCCAGAATGATTGCTATTGCACACGGAACTTAATGGAATCACACGGTCATTTGAAAAGAAAGATGCAGGGAGGGGTGGTGGTAGCAAAAGGAGGAAGGTTGCCCCTCCCGTGGCGATTGCCAAGTGCCGGATGGGATCTCATGGTATTCTGACTGGTTAATCACCCAGCAGAATGGAGACTGAGGCTTATTAGGCAAATGAAACATGATGGATGTTGTATTTCAACAGTGGAATTGGGAGGGGAGGCAGGCAGGGCCTTGCAGCGAATGCTGGGTAAGCCTGGTCAGGAGGAGTCAGGTTCTGGCATGTGGGCAAGTGGGGAAGGCCCCTGGGGGACCCCAACATGTAGGAAAAACAGGTTCAAGGGGCTGTTTGAAGCAGGAATTGCAGGCTCAACTGACAACAGAAATAGCTTTCTTTTATTAAACTGGAAACCTGTCCAAAGTTACCTTGTGCCCACTGAGACCATGTCTCCTGAAGGCAAGAGCTAAAGCAGATTGGGGCCAGCACACACTTTGTGTCCCCAGGGAAGCCCCTTATGGGGCTCTTTACTCTGCAGAAGGGAGCACCTGCTGGAGGTGCATGGCAGAAGGAAGGGCAGCTGTGGGCTGCAGTGAGCTGGGTGGACAAGGGGCACGGGTGCTGTGGCCATGGTCTCTTTAGTCTCGCTCTCCCTGGAGCCTAGGAGGAAGCTATGACTCCAAGGCTTTGCAGAGAGGAGGCTCAACTGTAGCTTGCAAGATCCTGTTCTGGGCACTGGGAATTTCCTCATAGGTGGCTGGAGGAGCACATTTTCCCAGGGTTCGGGAGAAGGTGGCAGGAAGTCCCCGGGGAAAAGAAGTTGGTCAATTCAGCTCCAGCTGTCCTTGAGTGCTACAGGCCCCGGGTCCCCTCACCAAATCTGCCCCCAAGACGCTGCCAAGTACAGTGGCTATATGAGGTAGAATTGTTACTACCCTCATCCACAGGGATGATGAAATGCAGGCTCAAGCATGTCAGGGACTGGCTTAGGGTCCGGTTGCAAGTGAGCTTGGGCAGAGCCAGAAACGGACCCAACTAAGCTTGACTCCATCTTGGGCACAGATGGCAGGGCACCTTAGGAGGCTCCTAGGGGAACAGTTCTCATTGAGTTCACCTTTTTTTCTCCAAGTCTCCTTGGGGAGCTGATTGCCCATCCAAGAGGATTCCATGTCTTTTGCTCATGGATGCTGTTGTTCATTCGATGGACCTTCACTGGGCAAGGGGGTGTGTTCAGCTCTCTGAGGGACAGCATTGAACCACACACAGGCTCTCGGGAGCCTTGGGAATCTGACCACCTAGGAGGCCTGCAGAGGGGAACACCGTCAGGTCTGCAGTCAGAGGTCAGGACTTGAGTCTGGGCCCTGCTGTGTACCTGCCATGGCATCCAGGACATGTTCTTTAACTTCTCCAAGCCTAAGTTCCTCTGTCTGTACAATGAGAATAAAGGGCATTTACTTTTCAGGATTATTGAAAGAATTGAAAGAGAGAGCTCAGGGCAATAATACCTTATTCAAACTCCTTGAGGCCGGGAGTGTTTCAAGATTTAGAATACTTTTTGGATTTCAGAAATGGAATATTGTGGATATGCCACAATTTTGTCACCCCAGCATGATCTGGGACAGTACCCTGTAATCAAACTCACTAACACTTCTGCAGGGAAACTAATGAATATTCACAGTCCATGGGATAAATAAAGACTTAAAATAGTTGCC